>NC_060126.1:376410562-386410562 GCF_021461395.2 Schistocerca americana
CCACTACTTGAAAATCATCCCTTACAAACCTTCCAAGAATTGCTCACGCCTAGCATTGTTTCAAAATCCGTCAGGTTCTTACAACATGATCCTAGCCTGTCACCGCAGAACTCCAGGCTCTTTATTCCCTAAAAGCTGATGACTCCATCCTCCCATTCGACAAGGGACCTACCACTGTAGTAGCTGACCGATGGAAGTATGCAGGCGAGGGTCTACGCCAGCTGCCTGACACCTGTTCATACAGTGTCTGCCATCAAGATCCCATCCCCGTGATTCAAACTGACCTGCAGTCCCTCCTTAAAACATCAGTCTCCTCACAAGGACTAACACCTCAGCCCATAGAACTTCTTACCCCGCCCAAACCATGCATCCCCACCTCTTACAATCTTCCTAAGATGTACAAACTTATCACCCTCACTGTTCAATATTTTCTGACTTCGAAGCCCCTGTCGAATGTATATATGCCTTAATTGATCAACACTTGATGTCACCTCTGTCTATACTGATGTCCCCCAAGCACATGGTCTGCTGCCGAACATTTCCACAGTCAGCGCCCTCCGGATTCCAACCTATGATATCCTTCGTGCTCACATTAATCAACTTTATACTTGCCAACATCTACTTCTGCTTTCGTGGGCAGACATACAAACAGATCAGGGTTACAGCCCTGGGAACCAGGATGGCTACTTCCTGTGCTAACCTTTTCATGGCTAACTTGGGGGGGGGGGGGGGGGGCTTTCCTGGGATCCATAAGCCCTCAGCTCCTGGTTTGGTTTTAGATACATTGATGACATTTCTGCCATATGGACTAAAGGTGAAGCTGACCTGTTAAAATTCCTTTAATCTCTAAATAAATCCTCCCAATTAAATTCCACATGGTTCTATTTCAAATCCCATGCTACTTTCCTTGGTGTTCCTCACCAAAGGCCAACTACACACTTCTGTCCACATTAAACCTACCAACAAACAAATAGTACTTACACTTTGACAGTTGCCATTCTGTTGTTGTTGTTGTTGTGGTCTTCAGTCCTGAGACTGTTTTGATGCAGCTGTCCACGCTACTCTATCCTGTGCAAGCTTCTTCATCTCCCAGTACCTACTGCAGCCTACATCCTTCTGAATCTGCTTAGTGTATTCATCTCTTGGTCTCCCTCTACGATTTTTACCCTCCACGCTGCCCTCCAATACTAAATTGATGATCCCTCTTTGTCTCAGAACATTTTCTACCAACCGATCCCTTCTTCTAATCAAGTTGTGCCACAAGCTCCTCTTCTCCCCAATTCTATTGAATACCTCCTCATTAGTTATGTGATCTACCCATCTAGTCTTCAGAATTCTTCTGTACCACCACATACCAAAAGCTTCTATTCTCTTCTTGTCTAAACTATTTATCATCCACGTTTCACTTCCATACATGGCTACACTCCATACAAATACTTTCAGAAACGACTTCGACACTTAAATCTACACTCGATGCTAACAAATTTTTATTCTTCAGAAACGCTTTCCTTGCCATTGCCAGTCTACATTTTATATCCTCTCTACTTCGACCATCATCAGTTATTTTGCTCCCCAAATAGCAAAACTCCTTTACTACTTTAAGTGTCTCATTTCCTAATCTAATTCCCTCAGCATCACCCGACTTAATTCGACTACATTCCATTATCCTCGTTTTACTTTTTTTGATGTTCATCATATACCCGCCTTTCAAAACACTGTTCATTCCGTTCAACTGCTCTTCCAAGTACTTTGCTGTCTCTGACAGAATTACAATGTCATCGGCGAACCTCAAAGTTTTTACTTCTTCTCCATGGATTTTAATACCTACTCTGAACTTTTCTTTTGTTTCCTTTATTGCTTGCTAAATGTACAGATTGAATAACATCGGGGATAGGCTGCAACCCTGTCTCACTCCCTTCCCAACTACTGCTTCCCTTTCATACCCCTCGACTCTTATAACTGCCATCTGCTTTCTGTACAAATTGTAAATAGCCTTTTGCTCCCTGTATTTTACCCCTGCCACCTTCAGAATTTGAAAGAGAGTATTCCAATCAACATTGTCAAAAGCTTTCTCTAAGTCTACAAATGCTAGAAACGTAGGTTTGCCTTTCCTTAATCTATTTTCTGAGATAAGTCGTAGGGTCAGTATTGCCTCACGTGTTGAAACATTTCTACGGAATTCAAACTGATCTTCCCCGAGGTCGGCCTCTATCAATTTTTCCATTCGTGTGTAAAGAATTCGCGTCGGTATTTTGCAGCTGTGACTTATTAAACTGATAGTTCGGTAATTTTCACATCTGTCAACACCTGCTTTCTTTGGGATTGGAATTATTATATTCTTCTTGGAGTCTGAGGGAATTTCGCCTGTCTCGTACATCTTGCTCACCAGATGGTAGAGTTTAGTCAGGACTGGCTCTCCCAAGGCTGTCAGTAGTTCTAATGGAATGTTGTCTACTCCCGGGGCCTTGTTTCGACTCTGGTCTATCAGTGCTCTGTCAAACTCTTCACGCAGTATCATATCTCCCATTTCATCTTCATCTACATCCTCTTCCATTTCCATAATATTGTCCTCAAGTACATCGCCTTTGTATAAACCCTCTATATACTCCTTCCTCCTTTCTGCTTTCGCTTCTTTGCTTAGAACTGGGTTTCCATCAAAGCTCTTGATATTCGTGCAAGTGGTTCTCCTTTCTCCAAAGGTCTCTTTAATTTTCCTGTAGGCAGTATATATCTTACCCCTAGTGAGATGAGCCTCTACATCCTTACATTTGTCCTCTAGCCATCCCTGCATAGCCATTTTGCTCTTCCTGTCGATATCATTTTTGAGACGTTTGTATTCCTTTTTGCCTGCTTCATTTACTGCATTTTTATATTTTCTCCTTTCACCAATTAAATTCAATATTTCTTCTGTTACCCAAGGATTTCTTCTAGCCCTCGTCTTTTTACCTATTTGATCCTCTGCTGCCTTCACTATTTCATCCCTCAAAGCTACCTATTCTTCTTCTACTGTATTTCTTTCCACCATTACTGTCAGTTGTTCCCTTATGCTCTCCCTGAAACTCTGTACATCCGCTGGTTCTTTCAGTTTATCCAGGTCCCAACTCCTTAAATTCCCACCTTTTTGCAGTTTCTTCAGTTCTAATCTACAGTTCATAACCAATAGATTGTGGTCAGTCCACATCTGCCCCTGGAAATGTCTTACAATTTAAAACTGGTTCCTAAATCTCTGTCTTACCATTATATAATCTGTCTGATACCTTTTAGTATCTCCAAGGTTCTTCCATGTATACAACCTTCTTTCATGATTCTTAAACCAAGTTTTAGCTATGATTAAGTTATGCTCTGCGCAAAATTCTGCCAGGCGGCTTCCTCTTTCATTTCTTAGCCCCAATCCATATTCACCTACTATGTTTCCTTCTCTCCCTTTTCCTACTGATGAATTCCAGTCACCCATGACTATTAAATTTTCGTCTCCCTTCACTACCTGAATAATTTCTTTTATCTCTTCATACATTTCATCAATTTCTTCATCATCTGCAGAGCTAGTTGGCATATAAACTTGTACTACTGTAGTAGGCATGGGCTTCGTGTCTATCTTGGCCACAGTAATGTGTTCACTATGCTGTTTGTAGTAGCTTACCCGCACTCCAATTTTTTAATTCATTATTAAACCTACTCCTGCATTTCCCCTATTTGATTTTATATTTATAACCCTGTATTCACCTGACCAAAGTCTTGTTCCTCCTGCCACCGAACTTCACTAATTCCCACTATACCTAACTTTAACCTATCCATTTCCCTTTTTAAATTTTCTAACCTACCTGCCCGATTAAGGGATCTGACATTCCACGCTCCGATCCATAGAACGCCAGTTTTCTTCCTACTCATAACAACGTCCTCCTGAGTAGTCTCTGCCTGGAGATCCGAATGGGGGACTATTTTACCTCCAGAATATTTTACCCAAGAGGATGCCATCATCATTTAATCGTACAGTAAAGCTGCATGCCCTCAGGAAAAATTATGGCTGTAGTTCCCCCTTGCTTTCAGCCGTTCGCAGTACCAACACAGCAAGGCCGTTTTGGTTAGTGTTACAAGGCCAGATCAGTCAATCGTCCAGACTGTTGCTCCTGCAACTACTGAAAAGGCTGCTGCCCCTCTACAGGAATCACACGTTTGTCTGGCCTCTCAACAGATACCCCTCCGTTGTGGTTGCACCTATGGTACGGCTATCTGTATCGCTGAGGCACGCAAGCCTCCCCACCAACACCAAGGTCCGTGGTTCTATCCATGTCAAATGTACCCTCCCATACATCCTTGTCATTCAAGGCAAACATATTTATTCAGTTGCAGATTCTGTACAGCAATGCACCACCATTCTCAGGTCAGCCTTCACTTGAAATAATTACCCCCCCCCCCCAGTCCAATCCAGAAGCAGACTTCCTAGACCCAAACAGCTACTTAAGTGTACACCTCTCGTCACTCGTTATTATCCTAGTCTTGAATGTGTTAATTAGCTATTCTGACAAGGCTATGACTTCCTAAAATCATGCCCTGAAATGAGGTCCATTGTATCAGAGATTTTGCCCACCACACACAGGATAGCTGTTCGTCACCTTTCCAGTCTCTGCAATGTCCTTGTCAGACCCTATACTCCTGAACCCGTCTCCCTATCCTATGCCTCCTACATCAATGACTGTCCCACTGCAAGACCTTCCCTCTGCATCCTCCAACCACCACCTATACCAGCCTTGTAATTGGCAAAATATATACTGTCAAAGGGAAGTCATATACCAGCTGTTACGTAAACTCAGTTCAGCCTTTTACGTTGGTATGACTACACCAAGTTAAAACAGGGTGTATACACACTGGGACATCTGGGAGAAATCTGGTACTTTTTCATTGTTTTAGTTTTCAGTTAAATTTTTGTAATTTTTACAAGTAAGAACTTATACTCTGACAAATAGTTCTACTTTAACCTACTACTGTAGAATAATACTGCAGCGATAAAACATAAACAAGAGAGTAAAACCTTAGTTGCAAAAGAAATGTGGCATTTACGACGAGAAAACACAGTGCACATGCGAGCATCTGCTGACGGCAAAATGTCAGACTGTACAATACTTCGTAACAACAAACTGCTTTTGATGCGTTTCTCTTGTTGGCCTATTTTTGATGAGTGTGATGCAACAACTGTTAACATTTAG
Source organism: Schistocerca americana (assembly GCF_021461395.2). Taxonomy (NCBI): domain Eukaryota; kingdom Metazoa; phylum Arthropoda; class Insecta; order Orthoptera; family Acrididae; genus Schistocerca; species Schistocerca americana. The sequence continues at coordinate 376,415,767 of NC_060126.1, forward strand.
TACAGGTCCTGAAAAAATAATGCTAATGGTGGCTTGAGAAGCTTTCAAAGTAAATTTCCTGTTTCACAAAATGAATTACATTACATGTGAGAGTGTGCAATGAGTTTCTTAAATCACGGAGCACTAGACTCCCATTCAAAACTTGACACTGAGGACCAGCCACTTCGAAAAATTTTGGGCCCAGGAGACCAGCCATTTATACCATTATTGAAAATTTTACTGGTATATTTGTGTGTGATATAACTTAGGGGTAACACATACTGAAAAAGACCAAGTTCCTCAAGGTTAGTTTTTCACACTTATTTTATAGTGTGTTTAAAATTAGTTGCGACTTTTGACATTTGGCTCACGGGAGGGGACATGATGCCATTGCCCAGGTAACACCAATAGCAAGCCATCTTTCCCTACCCTGCCACCAGCAGTTCAGTTGGTAAAGTGACTGTTTCCATGCTGGGATAAACAGTATCACGTGATGTCTTGCATTAGAGGCACCTACGTACATTAGCTCTTGTTGGAAAGTGATATTTTCTGATATAAATGTGTTTTTCAGTTGCCAGGTACTGTGAATGAATGTTTTGTGTTGGCGCTGCATTAATAACTATAGTGCAGCACATCTGAACATGAGATTCACAAGAACATGTTCACCAGCTGTGAAAGTGATGTTCTGTTGCAAAATATCCCTTTGAATATAACAATAGTAATGGACAATGCACAGTGCTGCTCGGTTGTGATGGGTAAAGCTCCAACAAAGCAGCAGAGGAAAGTGACTATTTTCTTTGGTTACAAAGAAATGTTTGATTGGATGAAGTTCAACCTATCTTGTGTAAGGCGAAGTTAATGGAACTTGTAGTACTGTATAAACTAAAAATTCCATGCTACCAGGTCATCGAAATGGTAATGCTAAAGATCGTAGTTTAATCAGGCTTTGTCCTTTTAATACGCATTTAAATCTGACTGAGAATATGTGGGCCAAGGTGAAAAGTAAAACGGCAAAAACCAAGAAATTTATGCTCAGTGAAGTTGAAATTCTGACAAAAGTAGTAATTGCAAGTGCTACACCACAGGACTGGTCTCAAGTTGTCAGCCATACCAAGAATGTAGTTGAGGAGACATGGATTCATGAAGGACTGTGTCGAATTTTGAGTAATATGTTACTTCTCATGTTACTGTGTTAATATCTGCTTCTTTTGCCTAAACACAGCAGGGTACGGGTATACATCTCATTAACATTCTGATGCAGTTGAAATTGTGGCAGAATCATAAAACAGCATATTATTAACTAAGCAATTGAGGGTGAGATGTATCAACAGTTATAAGAAAGCCCACTCTCAGTATAAAAATAAATTTTGCAGCTTCTTCGCTTATATTGTTGGAAAACCCACAGCAATTCCATTTCACAGGGTATTGATGGTACTTTAAAATTACATTGTTTTATTTTCAAAAATCTTAAGTTGCTTGAATATTGCGGTAGATACGGAAGTTTTGAATATTAATCGTAGGGAAAAATACTCTTCCATTTGAGTGTTATCATTTGCCAAAATCTTGTTTCGATATCTCAGACAGTTTGAGATACAAGGGATTTATGAATATTTCATTCTGACTTTTTCACTGGCGAGTGCGTGCCCTTTATATACATAACATTTCCTCAACATTGGAGACAGAGAGCGGTATCCTTCGATGTTTAAAGAATAATTTAATGTATTATCTACGTTTCACATGCAGCGACACATGATCTAACACACACCAAACACAAATTCACAGCGGCCCTAATATTTCACAGCAAACTTATGAGAGTTCCTTGCAGTAGTTTAGTTAATACTGAAATATCACCATAACTATGGCCATTAGTGAAATGAAAGGTAATTATTCATGAAGCTCATGAATGAAGCTATAAGATGCACAAGACTCGCAGAGTTTATTACCATGCAGTTTCTTTAAAATAGTTTGAGAAGGATGGCAGATCAGCCAGCTTGCGCAGCTGACAGGTTATGCGCCGAGCAGGCCTGGTGAAATATGCTTCCCTCCACTTGGTCCACTGAACTGTCAAAATTTACATCTAATTTTAAGCACTTCATAGTTGTCATATAGGTTACAAATTATGCATGAATGATGGCAGAAAGTTTAATTGTCCTTAAAAAAGTGCAAAGAGAGTTCTAGAGCAGTTATGCACACACAGTGCTTGATGGAACAGGTATTCAGCCATGTAACTCACGAAATGTTCAGTGCACAGCAGTGAAACTTATAATTGTGTTTGTCAGAAATATTGAGTTGTTGCAATTTAAGTTATTCTCTTCAGATCTTGCCTGACCACAACCTCAAAATTGACTGCCTATATGCCTCTGCATGAGCCCTAATTTCTCGTATCTTATCTTTGTGGTCCCTAAACAAAACATATGTTGGTGGCAGTAGGATCATTTTGCAGTCAGCTTCAATTACTGACACTCTAAACTTTCTCAGTAGTGTTCTTCAAAATGAATGTCATTTTCCCTCCACGGATTCCCATGTGAGCTCCCAAAGTATATCTGTAACACTTGCTTGCTGATTGAATTGACCAGTAACTAATCTAGCAGCTCGTCTCAGAATTGCTTCGATGTCTTCTTTCAATCTGACCTGGTGTGGATCCCAAACATTAGAGCAGTGCTCAAGAATGGGATGCACTGATGTCCTATATGTGGTCTCCTTCACAGATGAACCACTCTTTCTTAAAGTTACCCCAATGAACAGAAGTTGATCATTTGCCTTCCCTACCGTAACCCTCACATGCTCGTTCCATTTCATATTGCTTCACAACTATATGCCCAGATATTTAAATGACATGGCTGTGACAAGCAGGACAGTACTAATGTTGTATCCAAACGTTATGGGTTTATTTTTCCTACTCAACCGTATTAACTTTTTTGTTAAGAGCCAGCTGTCATTCACCACACCAACTGGAAATTTTGTCTAGGTCATCTTGTTTCAACTTAGTCACTTAACTTTGACACCTTCCTGTACACCATAGCATAATCAGCGAGCAACCAGATGTGAATGATTAGCTTTTCTTGTAGTTGTACTGTAAATATATTACTTTAAACCATTAACTATTCATATTTGTATGTTCACGCTACGTAACAGTGATGGTGATATCGGCTGACTGCATCACATGTCCTATGCTCTGAATATCTGCTGTCATTGGCTGGTGAGATAAAGTTACATGAGCTGTGATTGACTGACAAAAGCATGTCACTATCTCAATTAGCATTGCCGCACATAAAAATCTTCCCAAAATGTGTTGCTTTTTGCTGGGTTTTGCTTCTTAAGGGAGAGTTCTGAGAAACGTTCTGCTTTGTGTCCTTAGTTCTCATCAACCACCTGGCCTTAATTTATGTTAATTTTTTTTGTAGTAACTATTCCCTTCTTCACTCCCTGTTAGTTTTCTACATCTTTCATTTTCTGACCTGTCTATTTTTCACCTCCCCCACCCCTCCCCCAACCTCTATCACGTAAGATGCATTAGCTTTTCGCTCTTGTTAACTCACGCATCATGTTTTAGCAGTAATATCTCTCTTGCATATTACCTTATCTTCCACCTGTAAGCTCTCAGGTTTACAAAACTCGTCCAGTGCAGTCCCCAACAGTCGGTGTTTCCCTTTTGTATTGAAATTTCATGCTGAGTGTAAGTGCACAGCTTTGATGCTACTGATTTAAAAAATGGAGATCCCAGGCAGAGATATGCTGGCTTATGATAATCTAGACTGAGGCCCCCCTATCAGAAAGGAATAAAATGATAATACTTTGAATTTTTTCTGACAGTGTAAGACAGTGTGGTGTTACGTTGACTCTGTGATATTGTTTGTTTGCATCAGTGCACTCACTGCTGATGACATCGGTGGCCCTGACAAAAATCTGTGACCTTGGTGGAAACACTGTTGACATACACGACTATAATGCATGCAACAACTTCTAGCACGTATATAGAAACAGTCAAGATAACGGTGCAGTACATATAAAATTTGTCTTGGTCAGGTGGAAGAACTTTTATGGTGCTAAGTTTGATTCCTGTCAGGTCAGGCAGGTGCCCATGTACTGTTGCGACATTTTTATGGTTTGACCATCAGATGGACAGGTCATGCCGTATTTGCCAATTGAGAAGACTGTTCTGACATCTCAGTCTTGTATCCGAGCTTCTTGAGAAATCTCGAAAACCTTATCAGTGTGCAAAACTTAAACTAAATGAGGATCTGATTGCCGTAATGCTTGAGCGCACAGTGCACCATCCAGTCCGAACCTAATCATTGTCACATATGATTCTGTGTATGATAATCCACTAGAACAAGTATACTTACATTTCTCAATCAGGATACATTTTTGTTGCGAAATGTTCAATTCATAGTGATTAACGTCATCACTGATGGGTTGGATAAAAGGGCCCCTATTTTTTGCACAAGTTAATAGAGCACTGTGTTTGTAGATAATATTTAGGCTCACTGTTGCTCAGGGCATTTAATGTCCCTTTCACGGAAGTGAATTGCTAATAAATGCTTTTCAAACATTGGAAAATCCAGGATGGATTGTAACAATACCAGAGAAGGAGAGTTGCTACTCACCATATAGCGGAGATGCTGAGTTGCGATAGGCACAATAAAAAGATTTACACAATTAAAGCTTTCGGCCATTAAGGTGTTTCTCAGCAGTACGGACACACACACACACACACACACACACACACACACACACAGACTGCAGTCACAGGCAACTGAAACCACACTCTCACTCCATCCTGGATTTTCCATTGTTTGATTTGTACTTTTAATTACTTACACTGACTTTACTATTGTTGAATGTTCTATTTAAATAAGTCATGACTATTGTCCAACATTTGTGTCCAAGCTGAGCTTAAGTGACAGATACTGGACATGATTCAAATCATAACCAACAATAAATTTCCGAGTTTCAAATAGTCGGCGATGGAACACTGTGGCACTCATTCACAGCATCTCATGGCTCATTAACATCATTTAGAGTATCTGCTTCATTAAAGGCAGATGGTCAAATGCAAGAGGGGGCCAGTGAGCCCTAATCTGGTCAAGCTAATTAACTAATAAGTAAATAAATAACGAATGGTTGTTGCAAGTTTTAAAGAGAAAATTACCCATCAACTGGCCGGAATAAGTGAAAGAAATTAAACAGCTTTGTTCAAGCAATCATCTACTTCTACAACTATACCCCGCAAACCACCATGAAGTGCATGGCAGAGGTGTGTCCCATTGTACCAGTTATAAGGGTTTAGTCCTGTTCCATTCACATATGGAGTGCAGGAAGAATGATTGTTGGAGTAACTCTCCGTGTGTGGTAATTATTTTAATCTTATCCTCTCAATCCCATTGTGAGCAATATGTAGGGGGCTGTAGTATATACCTAGAGTAATCATTTTAAGCTGGTTCTTGAAACTTTATTAATAGAATATCTCAGGCTAGTTTATGTCTGTCTTACAGTCTGCCAGTTCAGTTCCATCAGTATCTCTGTGACACTTTCCCTCAGATTAAACTATTCATGCTGCCATTCTCTGCATACGTTCCTATGTAAGTCCTGTCTGGTATGAGTCCCACACACTTGAGCAGTATTCTAAAACTACTCGTATGAGGCATTTGTTAGCAATATCTTTTGTAGGCTGATTGCACTTCCCCTGTATTCTACCAATAAACCAAAGTCTGCCACCTGTTTTACCCAGGACTGAACCTATGTGATCATTCCATTTTATATCCCTACAAAGTGTTACACCCAGGTACTTGTATGAATTGGCTGATTCCAACATGACTCATTGATATTATAGTCATAGTATAGTACGTACTTTTTTCATTTTGTGATGGGCAAAATTTTAGATTCCTGAACTAAGAGCAAGTTGCCAATACCTGCACCACATTGAAATATTATCAAGATCTGACCGAATATTTATGCAGCTTCTCTCAGATAGTACTTCATTATAGATAATTGCATCATCTGCAAAAATCCTGTATTTAGTATCAATATTGCTTGTAACATCATTAATATAGAACAGGAGCAACAAGGGTCTCAACATACTGCCCTGGGGCACACCCAAAGTTACTTATACATCTGGCAATGACTTTCCATCCAAGGTAACATGCTGTGTCCTCCCTACCAAAAGTCCTCAATCCAGTTACAGATTTTGCTTGATACCTCATATGATCATACTTCTGACAGTAAGTGTAGATGTGTTAATGAGTCAAATGCTTTTCAGAGATCAAGAAACACTGCATCTACCTAGTTGCCTTGATCCAAAGCTTTCAGTATGTCTTGATGTTTTTGAAATCCATGTTGAGAATTATTTGGTTTGATAAAAACTGAGATACATGAAGCAAAAAAGAGCTGAGATACTTATATAAAAAGACAACAATTTCTCATTGAAATTTCACATTCCATCTATATCCTAACCCCCCCCCCCCCCCCCTTCCCCCCTACCTTGTCCTCTAAGTCTCACACACGCACACACACATGCGCGCACGCATCTCTCACAAACACGTGACCACAGTATCTCGCTGCCATGGCTGTGGTCGCACGCACATGCGTGTGTGTATGTGTTTTCTGATGAAGGCTTATTTGGCTGAAAGATTTGTTTGAGTCTTTTTTTTGTGCCTATCTGTGACTCTGCATATCCACTATACAGTGAGTAGCAACTATCCTTTTCATAATATTGTTATTAGTCCATCCTAAATTTTCCATTGTTGATTTTTCATTAATTATTCTCGTATTTTTCAGAAATGTGACAGGATCAGACAAACAGATTGAAGATGGCTTAACATCACTAAAGACAAAAGGTTTCTTGAATTATTATGGACTTCAGAGATTCGGGAGCTCTTTGGCTGTTCCAACACATGAAATTGGGAAAGCTCTGCTATTGGGTAACTGGCAGAAGGTGAGAAAAATGTTTTAATACCAATATATTAATTCATTTTTACATAGACAATAGAATTAATATTGAAATCAGATGTTGTTGTGATAGGTAGTAATATGGAATGTATGAAATAAAGCGGGAAAAAAATTTCGTTTTCTCTGATGAACTGTTGAATTAGAAATCCTTGGTTGTAGTTTTTTGGGGTTCCTTACCTCAATGGTAAAAAAGGAACCCTTGTAGGATCACTGTGTTGTCTGTCCATCTGTCTGGATTATAGTTAAAGACCCCTTTTCCAAGGAAAAGTAGAAGTATCAGGCGGGAATTTGACGCATGCTAGGGTCTATGGTTCCTTGGCAGTGCAAAAATATGCCATTGAATGCAGTTGAAAGATACGGCTATTTTTTGATACTCTCAAACTCGCTCATCAAAATCTATAGGGCACTTCGCCTTGAAATTTAAATGAAATTTGGCAAGAAAGAAGGTTTCATAGTTTAAGTAAATGGAAAAAATTGGAAAATTTGTAATTATATCACAAAAAATAAAATAATTATTATTATATCCATACATTGGACTCATAATCCATCAAGAATCTCAGAAACTAATGTAGGGATTTTGATTTAGTTTTTAGTAATAGGAAGAGTGTAGAAAATTTAAAAAGATTTGTGCTAATTGACTGAGCTAAGATAAAGTGAAGTCACTTGCCACTGTGGGAAAGATTCCTTTGCCACATAGCAGTGGTAGGCATAAGGCTGGCTGACTACTACGCTGGCACTTATCATCGCAGGCCCTTAACAATGTTCTTATTCTACAGACGGACATTCCTTGACAGTCTGTGCTTACAATATGTGCAGCATTTGCGATGTTTCAAAGCAGAATAATACTGGTAATTAATGCAGGATTGCATTTCTATTGTATGGGATGAGGTTCCAATGACGCATAAAATATTCATTGTAGCACTTCGCAGAAGAAGTCAACATTGAGTAACAACAACAGCCATATGGCCAGCTGTACCATTTTCTTCTCTGTACCATTTTCTTCTCTGGTGACTTCCATCAAATCATAACAGTAATGGCAGGGATTAGTGTAGACAAAGTTAACACATCTGCAGTTCCCAAATAGTATTGCATGTTGATAGAATTCCAGAATTAATAAAACAAATGAAAAAATTACTTGAGGTTTTACACGTGTTGGAAGAATCTCCTACAGTCCGAATTTTGGCCATGTCTCTTCAAATTTTCAGGAAAATTTGGTAGGTAGGTATTTTCTGTTTTCAGTTCTCAGTACGTTAGATGTCTCCCCGCTCACTTCAGTGTTTCATTGTCTCTATCATGTAGCCATCGCACATGTGCTTTCTCCTTTCTCTTAACTACATCTCCACATTCCTCATTAAACCATCTTTCTCCCTGTTGTTTTTTCTTTCTACACATCACTTTATGCACAATGTCTGTCACCGTTGTGTGCGATACTTTCTCCATGCCTTTGCTTATCTGCATTATGTGGTATATCAAAAAGTTTTATTTTTTCTACACTTTTTAGTTTTGCCATGTCAAACACTGAGTTTCCATTCATTTGTTTTCTTACCAGATATGAACTTTTCTAGGTTTAGCTTTGTTTTCACCAAGAATTGCCGGTCTCATACTATGTGCTGCTCTTTGAGCCATGATATCTTTCACTGTTTGCCTATACTGCATGTCTGTCATTACATGATCTGTCTGATTGATGGTTTTTCCATCCAGTGAGCATCATTTTCTTAAATGAAATTTCTTATGGGTAAATGTTGTTGTTATGCCGTTCATGTTCTTTGTAGTGGCAAATGTAATCATCCTGAAGCAGTTAACATGATTTCTTCATGCACGCTGTATTTTGTTATGGTCGGAAAGTAAATGCTTTCTTTTCTTACTTCAGTGTTAAAATCACCTAGAAGTAAATGTGTGTTTCTTTTTTAGTCTTCGTAATAAACATGATCTAGCCCACCATAAAACTTCTTTTTCATCATTTGTTTTGTCTTCAGTAGGGACACGGACGTTGAATGTGGTGGCATAGCTTTTCTGCTCAATCGTCACGTATGTCAAACAGCTTTCTCACAGCTTTGAACTCCTTCACTTTGTTTTCCATGCTCTTATTGATGGCAAAACCTGCACCAAATTGTCTTTCAGATCCTTCTCCATAAAAAATTGTTGTGTTCATATCTGCTTCTCGTTTCCCTTCACCTATCCTTCTAGTTTCCTGCAGTGCTGCTACACCTATTGTGTAATGTGTTGTCTCTGATGCTACCACCATAACGACCCTTACAGTTGAGACTTTGGAAGTTCCAGTTTGCTATGACAAAATCGTTCATCAGTTTTTCTTGCTGTGTTTGTCTTCCAATTAATCTCTCTGGTATACAAGGTGTATTTGTCGATTGTTTTTAACTTGATTAAATTTTTATGGTGTAGGGTTGTCAGCACTATGACCACCTCCAACCTGGAGGACCAGGGGCTCTTCTGTCGGGGTTGCCATATCCTAGCCATAAGGACCAAGTTTAAGGTGCCAGGTGTTGACCCTCACGTTTTGCAGTGATAGATAGGATTTACTGGCTTCAAACACAGCTGCCATGTTTGCCAAAAACTGTACTTGAGCTACTGGATATACCTATTAGACTTCAGTATGAACCCTCAAAACTTACCCAGTCATTTACCCTCCTCCGTCCTCACACGGGCTTTGGCCTGGCTATGGGCCTGCCCTGCCTCGTTGATATAAAAACCAATTGCCTTTGTCTATTGGCATTGCCTGCCTCCATCAGTGAAGTATGTGATGGAAGGGAAATCAGTAGATGGAAAGGAAGACATTGGAACATAAAGGAAGATGGGAGCATTGTGAAGCACACAGTGACACACTGCTGAGAACTGTCCAGCTGGGTTAGACATGCCAGTAGCTATGCTGTTGTGGGCACAGCTCTCAGCCTTCAGCATTTCGAGATTTGACTACCCTGCCATTACCACTGTTTTACTTTTAATTTTCGTCTTACCTCTTTACAAGAGACAATCCATTCCATTCAGCTGCTCTTCAAAGTCCTGTGCTGTCAGGTAAATTGCAATGCTATCGGTAAACTTTTTTAAGTTTTAATTTTTCTCTCTTAATCTTAATTCCCTTTTCAAATTTTTCACTGATTTCCTTTACTGTTTGCTCAGTGTCCTGTATAATGAATAACATCAGAAATTGGATTAATTCTGTCTCTCAAACTTCTGAACTACTGCTTCCCTTTCATGTCATATGACTCATATAATGCTACTTTAAGAATTTCGAAGATTGTAGTCCAGTCAACATTGTCAAAATTTACAGATGCTGTGAATCTGGGATTGCTTTTCATCAATATGTTTTGTAAGATAAGTTGTAAGGTGGATATTGCCTCATTTGTTCCTACATTTCTCTGGAAAAGTCACTTATTTTCGACCTGTTTGGCTTCTATAGTTGTAAACTGTAGAGCTGACAGGTGAACCCCCACTATCTTTAACACACTTTGCCTCAAGGAGCAACTATAAACTGTTTCACAAAGTAATGCTGAACCTTCCTTAATATGCCTTTTATACAAGCGACAATGCAATGTGTTCATTTCCCACTAATTTAATAATGATACACAAGTATAGGAAATAGTAGCTAGTGTAACTAATGCAAGAAACACATGTTAATAAAATCTACGTAAATTACCCCATGGTGCATCGCACTGGTAGACAGGAAACTGATCCTTAAGGTCTGTGGAGCGGTTAACAGTAATATGGGAAGGATAAGTTACTACTCACCACATTGAGGAGATGTTGAGCTGCAGAATCACAATGAGATTGTACTAGAAATATTCAGCTATCAGACTAAGTTCTTCATCAGATGTAGCTGACAAGTGCATAGGTCCACTCCACCCCCACTTCTGGCACCACAGCCTGTAACCCTCCACACACACACACATCACAGGGCAATATATTGGGATCCTTTGAGTTGTAGAGTCTAGTTTTGAAATGAATATTGTTCCAAGGACTGTTAAAAATTTTCATTCCTTACCTGGATAGGATATGATAAAACAATTGCCCTAATTACAATAACTGCCTATGTGCCCTCTGAATAATGTGCCGCACTGCTGCACATGGTCACGTGATGGCCTGCTACACATGAAATTTCAACCAGAAATGCGACAAAACGTGTATGAGCAGAGCAGACACCAAGCATGGGCTTCCTACATCATCGTAGCTGTATGTGCACAATAATGCTTGTCTTCTGGCACTCTCTGGCAACTGCCCGAACCAACCTGTTTCTAATGGTTCATGGGACAGTATTGCGAATGGTGGTTTGAGAAGCATTACTTTCAAAGAAATTTCATTTTATGTAAGATGAATTGTTGTGTTGTGAGAATCTGCAATGAATTTCTTAAAATCTTATTCAAAACTTAACACTTTGAGAATCAAAATTCCAGGCCCAGAAGAGCAGACATTGACGTCATCATTTAAAATTTCCCTGTCGCATTTGTGTTTGGCATATCTTGAAGGGTAACACATGAGTAAAAAGACTGACATGTGTGAAAGCTTAGCATTTCTTGTAGCTATACTATATGTATTAGATTTAAACCTTGAACTTTTTGTGTTTGTCATCACACTACTTAACAGTGATGTTTATATTGGCTAAATACATCATCTGTCCTTTGCTCTAACTATTTGCTGTCATTTGCTGGTTAGATAAGGTGATGTGATCTATGATTGGCTGTTAAAGCGTATCTCAATCTCAGTGTCAGTGCATTGGAAACTAATGTGATGTATTTGGTGGAATTCCTATTTATACTTCTGTAATATGAAAATATGCAGCATACATGTTGCTGTGCATCAAAGATCTTTACAAAACATTTTTGTTTTTTTTTTTTTTTTTTTGCTGGTGGGGATGTTCTGTGTCAGTGAGCCAGTGTATAAAACTTGACCATTCAAAGGCATGATATTAGGAGAAAGTATACTCTCACTTACCACAGAGAAATTGTATTTTCACCCGTAAATGTGTATTTTAAACCGGGAACTCTGGGAAATTTTCTCCTTGTCCACATCTACAGTCTGTCAAGAAATCTGTCTATTATGGAATGTAAACGCATTTGGGTACTTCTCTTTGGATATGTACTTGAGGGGGGGGGGGGGGGGGGGGGAGAGGGGGATACCTAAAGATACTTCACAGGAAAATGGCCTTAGCAGTTCACACTAACAATATGGCCCCATTCAACTCTGTCTGTTTACCAGTACTTCATCCTCACCCTACCACCACTAGCAACTAGGCAAAGATGAGAACGTAGCTAATCTTCAGTACCTTCCTCAATTTACCAAAGTGACTAATGCTGCTGAATATGGATATCTCATTGATATAATCATGCAAGTCTTTTATTTTTAGTGCTACAAAAAGACTGAGTAACGTAAGGTCTTAGTGGTTTGTTGTGATTAACATCAACTGATTTAATCTCCTTTAACAACATTAGTGGAAATGCATCACAAAACAAAACAGTAAAACTTGGATATCAAAAGTCACTCAAAATAGGTGTTCCAGGGCAATCTCTTCAGTAAGTGTTTTGGAAAAACAGAAATATTTTTTCAATCTGATGTACATCTCTGTAGTTACATGAAGCTTTGTCATTAAAAAATTTCATAAGACACTGGTGAACACCTATTAAGAATGTGTCAGGCGATGAAGATACATTTCATGCCACTATTGCTCCCATCTGTGACCCATGATTTAAAAATAAACACTTCACCTATATTGCTACTCATGAGCAAAGGAAGCTTACAACAAACTACAGACATGTAATAACCAAAGAAACTTTGAAGACATCAGGAGATGAAATTCAAATGATTGTATAACAGAAATTGAAAATGTATGTTTAGATATTGAATTGCATGTGGGAGGTGAAACTGATATGGCATCATAGTGAACTTATTTGCTAAAATATAAAGTGGAATTGACTACATACACTTTTGTTGGTGTGATTTCGGGTTGTAAATCTTGGATATAGAAACTTCTTTATTACTGTATTCCATTAAGTTTAGTTTAGTACCGACATATAATGGGAATCCAGAAATAGTGCCAGAATACATCCATTAATAATAAATTGTCCAGTCACATTAATCACCTTTTGCAGTGCCGACCTGTGCGAAACTTGGAGGCAGAGTCAATGAGGGTTTTTTTAATTTAATGACAGGGATGTGAAATCAAGTCAACTCCAGTGCCATGTGGTCATCTGCAATAGATTTCTCAGTTGTAAAAGGCATGAACTCCCCAATCAAGGTGATCTCACGGGTTCTTGATTGGATTTAAATCAGGGGATTTGGGTGGTCAGGGGACTATGGTAAACTCTCTGTGGTGCTCTTCTAACAACACACATACATTGTTCCTTCTGTGCTGCAAGTCTATCCTCTTGTTATTCTTTTTTCCCTCCCTTGGGGAACATGTCTGGGGTATTATTGGGAATGTTCTGCATTCAGACGCTGATGTATGAACCGTATAAATTTTAGTTTTCGCTCCCGTTTCCTTTCTTTGTTTCCCTTCTCCTCTCGTGCCTCCACTTTGACATTTGAGGATCCTCTTTTTCTTCTTCCTCCCTGTGCGCTCCTGAAGGCTGGCCCATGCATCTGATGTGTAACAGTTGATTGGGTAATGCGTAATTCCCAGCCCCAGGTCGACAGGTAGGGTTCGCACGTACCCCCTGGCACAGGCCAGGCCCAGGGAGGGGTGATTACCTAAGCTGCAACCTTCCCAAATTGCCAATTAGTCCCCCTTTCAGATGTTCGGTAAGTATGACCTGAGGTGTGAACAATCACAGGGCGGTGCGCCCCCTTGTGAAGGGAGTGTGCCATCGGAGATGCTGGCAATCACGGGAGATTTTCTTGCAGTGAGTCAATCATATTCTCAATCAAAGTCTACGAAACATAAACGTAATGAGGCTAATGATTCGAAGATCTTTCCCGCTGCACCACGGTTTCTCGTGGTCTCACGTACTGAACACGGTCAGTCCTTCCCCACGGTCGGCCCTTCCCCACGGTCGGCCCTTCCCCACGGTCGGCCCTTCCCCACGGTCGCCCCTTCCCCACGGTCGCCCCTTCCCCACGGTCGCCCCTTCCCCACGGTCGGCCCTTCCCCACGGTCGGCCCTTCCCCACGGTCGGCCCTTCCCCACGGTCGGCCCTTCCCCACGGTCGGCCCTTCCCCACGGTCGGCCCTTCCCCACGGTCGGCCCTTCCCCACGGTCGGCCCTTCCCCACGGTCGGCCCTTCCCCACGGTCGGCCCTTCCCCACGGTCGGCCCTTCCCCACGGTCGGCCCTTCCCCACGGTCGGCCCTTCCCCACGGTCGGCCCTTCCCCACGGTCGGCCCTTCCCCACGGTCGGCCCTTCCCCACGGTCGGCCCTTCCCCACGGTCGGCCCTTCCCCACGGTCGGCCCTTCCCCACGGTCGGCCCTTCCCCACGGTCGGCCCTTCCCCACGGTCGGCCCTTCCCCACGGTCGGCCCTTCCCCACGGTCGGCCCTTCCCCACGGTCGGCCCTTCCCCACGGTCGGCCCTTCCCCACGGTCGGCCCTTCCCCACGGTCGGCCCTTCCCCACGGTCGGCCCTTCCCCACGGTCGGCCCATTCATTATTCAGGAAGGTGTTGATGAAATTGCTGGCCTTGTGAAATCCTGCTTTTGTTTATGGAATGGCATTTTGCTTTTGGAGACTGCTTCTGATTCTCAATCACAACAACTGCTTGCTGCCTCACTTCTCCACGGCTACCCTGTTCGTGTCGAGGCCCATAGAGCTTTGAATTTTTCTCGTGGTGTAATTTACATCAGGTTGCTCGACGGTCTAACAGAGGCCGAAATCCAATCCTACCTCTCTGATCAGGGTATCGTTGCCGTCCATCATGTAATGAAAAAGGTAGATTCCTCCTTAGTGCCCACCCGCACTCTTTTTCCTGACCTTTGATAGAGTGGTGCTGCAGTCCAAGATCAAAGCAGGCTATGAAATTATCACAGTCCGGCCATACATTCCGAACCCGATGCACTAGTACCAGTGTCATTGCTGAAACCACACTAGAACGTCTTGTCGACACTCAGCCAAATGTGTAACCTGTGGTAGGGATGCACATGAGGGTGATTGTCTGCCTGCTCCTCCCCGCTGTATCAACTGCAATGGCGGCCATGGCACTCCTCTCGGGATTGTCTCGTGTATCTTGAGGAATGGGCTGTCCAAGAGTACTCTCCCATCCAGCAATTATAGTTCTGTTCTTGTTACCCCTCACTCCATGGAGGACATGGCCACACAGATATGGGACTTCAAATTCAGTTCGGAGATTGTGAAATTGCCCAGTGTCAAGTTAGAATTGCCATCCCCCCATTCTTCTGTGCAACAAACCGTCAAACTCTCATCTCAAGGGGTGAAACTACCAGCTACACAACCAGTAAGCAGGAAAGGACAGGAGTACTCCCGTGATGACTTCCTCTGCACCTCCAGCCAAACAACACCAGAGTCTTTCTCTAACCGGAAACGCTCGAAGTAGTCCACCAAAGGCAAACGGTGTTCTCCTTCGCCAACTCGAAGATCCTCTTCGACAATGTTGCCATGTGGTACCTTCCCGTGGCCAGCCTCTGTCTCACCGGTGTGCACCACCAACCGTTTTTAAGCATTGGGCTCTACAGACAGATCGCACAAGCAAGCCAATGCTTCTGTGGACCCTATCGAGCAGGATTCTATTGCTTCTGTGCCCTGTAGTAGCGACTCTACACCAGCTGTCCTCCTGTGGCCGCCGATTTGACGCCCCTACATGTCTTCCTCCTTTTGACTGTCCTCCAGTGGGATGTTCTCGGCCTTTGGTCCCACAAAGAGTATTTACAGCTTCTTTTAGCATCACAGCAGCCCCTTGTACTGTGCCTTCAGGAAACGAAATTGCACCCTCGCGACCGCTTTGAGCTTTCGCATTACTTACTGATTCTTTTTTACCTTCCCCCTGAGGTCGGCATTCCATCTCATGGGGGTGTCCTGGTGCTTATATGGGATGACTTTCATAGTCAATCCATCTCCCTGACTACCCATCTTGAAGCTGTTTCAGTTTGCCTTTTCCTTCCTCTGTACAATTTATGTACCTCTGTCATGTGATGTTACCAGGGCAGACTTCCTTCAGATTATTGGGCAGCTATCTCTCCCATTTTTGCTCCTCGGTGACTTTAATGTGCATCATCCCCTTTGGGGTTCTCCTCTTCTGCCTTAACACTGAAGCACACCCACTTTCCTTTCTGACTCCTTGCACATCTATTCCTATTTGAAGCTATCCTTTTGCACTGCCCAGCTTGCCCATCATATTGAGTGGTCTGTTCTTTCTGACACCTACTCAAGTGACCATTTTCCGTTGCTCTCCATTTGCTGACTCCCGCCCCATCCGTATGCACAACCAAATGGCAGCTTACTAAGGCTGACTGGCAGCTTTACTCCTCCCTGCCGAGCTTCAACAAGATTTCCCCAATTGTGGTGACCCGGTGGACTATCCCACCAACATTATCCTTACTGCTGCAGAACGTTCCATTCCTCACACTTCCTCTTCGCCATGTCGTGTCCCAGTCCCATGGTGGAATGAGGCATGCCGTGTTTTTAACAGTCTTCCCACAGTGGCAAACTGCATTCATTATGTACAATGCGTACGAAGTGTCGTTGCATTCTTCGGGATAGCAAACAAGCTAGCTGGATTTCATTAACTAGTTCTTTTAACATTTCCACCCCTTCCTCTGTCGTGTTGGCCAACCTCCAACGGCTCTCTGGAACCAAGACCGATTCCCCCATTTGTGGCCTCACAATAGCAGACTATGTTATCGTGGACCCTATTGCTATCTCCAACACCTTGGACCACCATTTTGCAGAACTTTCGAGCTCTTCCCACTATCACCCTGCCTTCCTCTATAGGAAACGAGTGGAGGCGGCTCAGGCCCTTCTCTTCTCCGAATCGTGAGAGTTACAATGCCGTCTTTACTATTAGGGAGCTCGATCATGCTCTCAATTCATCCCAATCCTCCGCCCCAGTGCCGGATGCCATCCACATTCAGATGTTACAGCACCTTTGTCTTGCAGGAAAGTACTTTCTGCATAGCCCGTACAACTGCATCTGGGCAGACGGCGCATTTCCCAGATTCTGGCTTGAAGCCACTGTCATACACATACCTAAGCCCGGTAAGGACAAAAACCTTCCTTCTAGCTACCACCCCATCTCTCTTACCAGTTGCGTTTGCAGGGTGATGCAACATATGATTAATGCTCGGTTATTACGGTGGTTAGAGTCTCGCAATTTACTGATGAATGCACAGAGTGGATTTTGGACACGGAGTTCTGCAGTTGACCATCTCGTTACTTTGCCCACCCATGTCATGAATGGTTTTCTGTGGTAATTCCAGACCGTGGCCATGTTTTTCAATTTGGAGAAGGCCTACAACTCCAGCTGGTGAACTGGTATCCTCTGTTCTCTTTACATGTGGGGCTTCCATGGGCACCAGCCCTGTTTCCTTCAGGCATTTTTACAAGATAGTTTTCGATGTACATGTGGGTTCTGCCTTGTCAGACACTTTCATCCAGGAAAACAGTGTGGGCTTGTCTCCCACTGGGCATCTCCGGCTCCCTTTTCGTTTACGATTTTGCCATTTATTGCAGTTCTCTGTGGACCTGTCTCACTGAGCGGCTTCTTCAGTGGTGTCTTGATCGTCTTTACTCCTGGAGCATCAACAATGGCTTTCACTTTTCCACTGACAAAACCATCTGTATGAATTTCTGGCGACGCAAGTGGTTTCTCCCACCATCTTTACATCTTGGGCCTGTTGCCCTTCCGTTCGTTAAAACTATGAAATTCCTGGGGCTAATACTCCATATGAAACTATCTTGGTCCTCCCATATATCTTACCTGGCAGCCTGCTGTGTGCGGTTCCTCAATGTCCTACCTATCCTCAATGGTACTTCCTGGGGTGTTGATCGAACCACCCTCCTCTGTTTGTACCTTATCCATTTGAAACTCGACTATGGGTGCTTTGTTTATGCATCTGCGCATCCATCCGTTTTACGACGTCTCAACACTATCCACCATCGCAACATCCGTTTGACCACAGGTGCCATTTACACCATTCCGATTGAGTGTCTGTATGCTGAAGCTGCTGAACTACTTCTGTCCTACTGCCGTGACTTTCTCCTCAGCAGCTATGCATGCGGTTTGTCTGCCACGTGTGGCCACCCATCCTATGCCTCCTTCTTTGATGATTCCTATGATTGTCAGTATGGGGCTCGTCCTTCTTGTCTGTTACCTCCTGGAGCCCACTTTCGTCACTTGCTACGGCGGCTTATCTTCACACTACCAGAACCTTCCCTGGCAGATGTGAACCCTTCACCACTTTGGCTTTGTGAAGTGGCCAATGTTAATCTTGGCCTTCATTTGCTTCCTAAGGACACTACTCCAGCCTTGGTCTATCACCTTCAGTTATATGACCTTTGCTTGGAACTTAGCGATAGTACTTTTGTATACACTGATGGCTCTCGAACTGACCATGGGGTCAGGTGTTCCTCCATCATTGGCACCCATGTGTTTCGATATCAGCTTCCAGCACACTCCTCAGTATTTTCAGCTTAGCTCTTCGCCTTGTATCGGGCCACAGAGTGCATCTGGCGACACAGCCTTTTCAATTGTGTCCTCTGCTCAGACTCACTCAGTACTCCTCAAAGTCTATGTGCACTGTACACTGCCCATCCCTTAGTGCAGCAGGTTCAGGAAAACTGTGAACTGCTGAATCTTGGTGGAGCCATTGTGATGTTTCTATGGGTTGCTGGTCATGTCGGTCTGCAAGGAAACGAGGCTGCTGACGCAGCTGCCAAAGTTGCAGTCCTCGTACGTCAGCCCACGAGTACCTATATTCCTTCTGATGATCTTTGTGTTGCCATCTGTCAGGAGTTGGTCTCCTTATGGCATCGCCAATGGTCCTCTCTTCTCCGGAATAAGCTCCAGCTTATTAAACCTTTCCCAGTGGCTTGGACGATCTCCTTTCGGCCCTCCTGCTGGCAGGAGGTTATTTTAACTCAGCTGAGTATTGAGCACTGCCTTTTTAGCCATCATCATTTGCTAAGTGGTGCTGCCCAACCAAGTTGTACACATTGCACTCAAGTTTTAATTGTCAACCACTTTCCGATGGAATGTCCATTTTTTGACCTTTTACATTTCCATTTGTGTTTGAGGTCTGAGTTATCGACCATTTTGTCAAATGACGTGCGGGCTGTCAACTGTGCCTTACTTTTTATCTGCCAAAGCAATAGGGTGAAGACCATTTAATTTTTAACCTTTGACCTCCGTTTCCGTATGGTGTCTTTTCCAGCCGTTTTTCCATGTGTCTGTTTTTAGCTGTCTTCTATTGTTTTCAGTTGGGACTGACGTATAACCGTTTTTTAACTCCTATCTGTCTTTGCAATCATGGTTTTGAGTTGGGCACATATGACCCCAGTTGTTTTTGTGCCCTAAAGCAAAACCAACCAACCAACACATACACTGTGAGCTGTGATATTCTTTGTATTGTCCTTCAGGGTGATGCCATTGTGCCAAGGAAAAACAAACAGCCTGTCGGGTAAAATGGCGTCCAAGGATAGATGCTTACTTCTGATGATCCATTGTGCCTTCCAGAAGACGAGGTCACCTAGGGAATGCCACAGCAACATTCCCCAGACCATAACGCTCCCTCAGTTGTTGGAGGGTGTTTTCTTTGAGATATTTCACTTCACATATGCCAATGGCCATCTATCTGATGCAGCATAAAGTGTGATTAATTCAAAAACCCCACCAGTCACCCCTCAGTGGTCATCCAGTTGTGGTATTGGTGTGCAAATTCGAGCCTTCATCGCCAATGAACAAATGTCAGCATGGGTGCATGAACCAGACACCTGCTGCGGAGGCCTAAACACAGCAACATTCACTGAACAGTCATTCAGGAGACTGTTCGTAGCCCCTCTGTTCGTTGGGGCAGTCAGTTGCTCATAAGTTGCACATCTATTCACCTGTATACATCTATGCAGCTGTTGTTCACCTGTGTTATCAATGGCCTATGGTGCACCATAGTTGCCTCGACGCCGGTTTTGGATAGCGCCATTTTCTCAGACATGGTTTACTTTACCTAAACAGCAGACAGACAGTTTCCAAACTTTACTTTTTCCGAAATGCTTCCACCCTTGGCTTGAAAGCCAATGCTCATGCCCTTTTGGCTGTGGGATAAATCACTCAATTTCTGCACTATGAGAATGACTACACTATTTTTCACATCTGACTGACATGCTTTATATACCCATCACTGCTAGTGCTGATACCTGCTGTCGGAGAGTGGTTATTGCATGGTGACATTGAAGATCAAATTAATGTGACTGGATTGTGTGTAACTCTGTAACAATTTGCTGTTTCGATTAGAATGTGATAGTATTAGCATTGGTATTAGTCTACACTCTGCTAACAGTTTCAAATGTTCTTCCAGATAGTGATCCTTGAGACTTAAAACGAGTCTCAGAAATCATACACACAAATAAATATATAAATGTTCATAATCTTAAATATCTGAAAGATCTTCACTGAGTGCTTTGAAATTTTGACACATCTTCGCATGTGAATACACACGTTTTTATGTACCTGTTATACAGGCAAATAGACATGCAACTGTTGAGCAAAATAGTACATAAAATATTATAATGTATATCCTCCCCCTCCCCCCTTCCCCATGAATCATTGGCCTTGCTGTTGGGGGCAAAAGCTCGTGTACCTCAGCAATACAGATAACCATTATCATAGGTTCAACTACAATGGAGGGGTATCTGTTCAGAGGCCAGACAAACTTATGGTTCCTGAAGAGGGCCTTTTCAGTAGTTGCAGGGGCAACAGTCTGAATGATTGAATGATGTGCTAGCCTTGTTACATGAGCCAAAATGGCCTTGCTAGTACTGTAGACAGCTGAAAGTAAGGGGAAACAGCTATAATTTTTCTTGAAGGCATGCTGCTCTTCTGTATGGTTAGATGATGATGTCATCCTCTTAGCTAAAGTATTCTGGAGATAAAATAGTCCCCCATTCAGATATCCGTGTGGGGACTACTCTGAAGGATGTAGTCATCAGAAGAAGCAACACAGGTGTTCTATGGATCAGAGTGTGGAATGTTAAATCCCTTAATTGAGCAGATAGGTTAGAAAATTTAAAAAGGGAATTTATAGGTTGCAGTTAGATGTAAGAATTAGTGAAGCTCAGTGGCAGGACGAACATGACTTCTGGTCAGGTGAATACAGGGTTGTGAATACAAAATCAAATAGGGGTAATGCAGGTGTAGGTTTAATAATGAATAAGAAAATAGGAATGCGGGTTAGCGACTATGAACAGCATAGTGAACACAAATATTGTGGCCGGATACACAAAGCCCACAGCCACCACAGTAGTAAAAGTCTATATGCCAACTAGCTCAGCAGATGATGAATAGATTTTTAAAAAAATTGCATGATGATATTAAAGAAGCTATTCAGATAGTTAAGGGAGCTGAAACTATAATGTAGTGGTAGGTGACTGGAAGTCAATAGTAGGAAAAGGAACAGAAGGAAAATTGTAGGTGAATATGGATCGGGGGAAATGAATGAAAGAGGAAGGCCACCTGGTAGAATTTTGCATGGAGCACTGTGAAATTATCGCTGACACCTGGTTTAAGACTCATGAAACAATGTTTTACATGTAGAAGAGACCTAGAGGCACTGGAAAGTTTCAGATTGATTACATAATGGTTAGACAGATTTCGGAGCCAGATTTTAAAATGTAAGACATTTCCAGGGCAGGTGTGGACTCTAACCTTTATTTATTGTTTCTGAACTATAGATTAAAAATGAAGAAATTGCAGAAATGTAGGAAATTAAGATGATGAGACCTGGATAAGCTGAAAATACCAGAGACTGTTGAGAGTTTCAGAGGAAGCTTTAGGCAATCATAGGCAAGAACAGCAGAAAAGAGTACAGCAGAAGATAATTTGATAGCTTTGAGAGATAAAATAGTGAAGGCAGCAGATGATCAATTGGGTAAAAAGATGAGTGCAAGTAGAAATACATGGACAACACAGGAGATACTGAATGTAGTTTATGAAAGAAGAAATGCAGGAATGGCTGGAGGGTAAATGTAAGGATGTAGAAGCTTATATCACTACGGGAAAGGCAGATATAACGTGCAGGGAAAATAAAAATACGTGTAGAAGTAAGAGTAGCAGATGCGGAAATATCAAGAGCTCAGATGGAAAACCAATCATAATCAGAGAAGGGAAGTCTGAAAGATGAAATGACTATATAGAAGATCTATACAAGGGAGATGAACTCAAAAGCAATATTGTACAAAGAGAAGAGAATATTGAAGATGATGAGATGGGAGACATGATACTACGAGAAAAATTTGACAGAGTACTGAAAGACTTAGGTAGAAACAAGTCCTCGAGTAGACAACATTCAGCCAGACCTACTTCATAGTCTTGGGAGAACCTGTGATGACAAAACTCTTCCACCTAGTATGAAAGTTGTATGAGATAAGCAAAATAACCTCAGACTTCAAGAAGAATGTAATAATTACAATTCCAAAGATAGCAGATACTGACAGGTGTGAATATTACCGAACTATCAGTTTAATAAGTCGCAGCTGCAAAATACTAACACAAATTCTCTACAAAAGAATGAAAAACTGGTAGAATCCAACCTCGGATAATATAAGTTTGGGATCCAGAGAAATGTAGGAACACGGGAGGTAATACTGACCCCTATGACTTCTAGTAGAAGATAGATTAAAGGAAGGGAAAAAATATGTTTATAGTGTTTGTAGACTTATGTCATTTGTACTAAGATTGCAGTACACGCGAGGTACCTATTTACGTCAACCCCTCTGAGTGGAATGCATTTATTCTAATTAATGTTCATCAACCTGCAGTCTTCTATAGTCTAATGCTTTGGACTACTTAAAGTGGTGAAGTATGTGTGTAAACTCCCACTTCTTTAACGATATGGCTTACTTGAGATTGTCAGCCGACTTGTTGGTTAGCTTGCTGCTCCAACCTCCTTTTCTCTTCTTCTCCGAAGTATATTTGCTAGGAACAGGAATTTATCAAGACTCTTCCTTATAAAAATAAGCTTACATACGCAGTTTCTTTTGCTTCACTTAATGATGTATATTTAAAAATCAAACTTTTACAAATCTCATTCTCCATGTAGACAAACACTGTCAAGTAAGTCTCCTCGCATATCCGAAGGTTAGACACAAATTTCATTTACACATAATAGAAAGTTGGCTTAGAACCCAAGTCCATTCTCATCCTGAATCTGAATACACATCTTATATTCTCCAAGTCCAAGACAAGCATTAATTAACAATATTTCAACTGTTCTTTTTTCCACTACAATAGTCAAAGTTTTTAACAGCACGGAATAACACAGAAGTCCCTTGAGTCTGCCATGATCTTTCATGGCACGACCGGCAAACACTTGAGGTGCCATTCAACTGCCATGTCTACAGTCTTTTTACTACGCACTTTGGACCTGCACAGACAGACAGGCGACGTGCAGGCCTCACACTTATATTTAAATATTGTGTGTTCGAGATGGTAGAAGACCGAGTGGTTCTAAAATTTATACGGAAATTCTCGAAGCACTACAATAGTTGTTGTCCCCTGCGCAGAAAGCAGCATGTAGGTCGTGAATCGGTTATCTTCAGGCTGTTATAAACTCTTAGTGAGGAACTGATACGTACATTAAAATTTTCAATTAGTTTGTTTATATGGGCTGCCACTTGCTTCTTGTTAGTAGAATATGAGAAACTGCACAGTTATATTCCACTTTCTGGATCACAAACAATTTTCATTCTTCACATACCCATCAAAAAAACCAAAACAATGAACTGCCTTTTTGCGTAGTTACCATAAAATTGTTCTCAATTACACATCCAAATAAGCCGTTAACTGATACGATTTAGGCAGACAATATGAGAGTGTCTTCCGAGACTGCTGAACCAGTGCTCACATTTACAAATCGGAGGTTGCTAATAAAGTCTTGCTTGGCACCAACCACGGTAACCGACATGTCTGTCTTCCATAATTGCCGAAACAGCTCTGATCTTACAGCCAAATCACTTCGCTCACCATCGAAGCTAGGCACAATTCGAATATCTCTGAAGTGCTTTGTCTGCCTTTTCGTTTAGTGACTGTTTACTATTCTGGCAATTAACACTTTTGAAATAGTGGCATGATAGCCTGCTACTGAGAGATGCTTTTACAAGTATTGCTTTTGCAAGTAAATACATTGTTTAGATTTTCTAATATTATTAAGAGAAGAGAAGATTATCATTTTGGCGCACAACCTCTGAACGCAGTAGCCAATCACAGACAAGAACCACAATTTAGGCAGTCTTTCTCATGATACCCATAAAGAGCAAACCATCTGTCATCAGTACCTCACACCGCATTACATCATCTTGTCACGGGTGCCTTCTCAACTGCTCTAAGAGCAGCTTCTTGTAGCTGAATATGATGGCTGTAAAGCCAGGAATATTACATAGTTGAGAAAGGAGTGAGACATGATTGTAGCCTATCCCCGATGCTATTCCATCTGTACACTGAGCAGGCAGCGAATGAAACCAAAGAAAAATTTGGAGTAGGATTTAACATCCAAGGAGAAGACGTAAAAACTCTGAGGTTTGCCAGTGACATTGTAATTCTTTCAGAAATGGGGAAGACTTGGAAGAGCAGTTGAATGGAATGGACAGTGTCGTGAAAGGAACCTATAGGGTGAAAATAAACAAAAGCAAAACATGGATAACGGAATGTAGCTGAATTAAATCAGATGATGCTCAGGAAATTAGATTAGGAAATGAGACCCTTAAAATAGCAGATAAATTTAGCTATTTGTACTGCAAAATAACTGATTATGGCCAAAGTAGAAAAGATATAAAATGTAGAATGGCAGTGTCAAAAAAAAGAGAGATTTGTTGACACTGAATATAGGCTTCAATGTTAGGAAGTGTCACCTGAGCTTATTTGTGTGCAATGTAGCCATGTATGGAAGTGAAACATGAATGATAAACAGTTTAGACAAGAAGAGGGTAGAAGCCCCTGAAATGTGGTGCTACAGAAGAATGCTGAATGTTATATGTGTAGATCATGTAACTAATGAGGAGGTACTGAATGGAATTGGAAAAAAAAGAAATTTGTGGCACAACCTGACTAGGAGGAGGGGTTGGTTGACAGGACACAATCTGAGGCATCAAGGAATCACCAGTGTAGCACTGGAGGGAAGTGTGGGTGGTAAAAATTGTAGAGGGTGACCAAGAGATTAAACATTAAGCAGATTGAAAAGGATGTAGGTTGCAATAGTTGTTGGGAGATAAAGAGGCTTGCACACGATAGAATAGCATTGAGAGCTACTTCAAACCAGCCTGGTCTGAAGACCCTAACAATAACAACAACAACAACAACAAAAATGTATAATATATACATAAATGTCTAATTTATGAAGGGGAAATATTGTTGCCAAAATGTCAGAGTTCTTGACAGATTTACCTAAAATTTTAATCAGTACCCTAATGTTTCAAAAAATAAATTTTATGCAAAACAATTACTGTTTTGTGTCATTTGTTTAGTTTCAGACGTCTAAAGCTTTTTTGTACATGGAAACGTATGCGCAGGACCCTCTATAAGGAAAAAATGTACAATGAGGTAGAAATATTAGCTTGGCTAATTATCAGCAGTTAAATTCTGAATGGTGTTCAATATTTTATACTTACTGTACTTAAATTTTTTCGTCCTCTTATTGTGATTCAAATTCACTGTTGGTGTTTTCACTCAATTGTTTAAAATTTATTCCACTATAGCATCTCTGAAATATTGCTTAGTGTAGTCTTTTGCGCACTTCTCCTCCATGTGTCTTCAGCATTTTGACAGCTCTTCTATTGTGATGCAGACCAGAGCTTCATGTATTAGACATTCAACATTGACAATCGTGAAACTCGCTCCTTTTTGCAATATTACTGTGAATGTAGTGACTGAATGTTACTGTTAATCCTGCCCAAAGATCCACAGTAGCAGAAAAGCATTTGTTTGCTATAGTTTCGTAGAGGTAGTAGCCATTGTTTGCTCTGATAATTAAACACCAGTCTGATAGGGCAGTACTGTAACAGCAGAACGTTTCAGCAGAATGATTTCCATGTCAACCGGTACATGGCAGCAGCAGTGCCACTTCCAGTTGACAGCACTCCCAATGGTGGCTGGCCACACTATAGGTGGACACATACATCTCACTGGAGAAAGTGGTACGGAAGCAGGAAGAGGTAACATTTATGAGTATCATCTGGAGGGTGCTGCACATACTCAGTGGTGCCGGGTGAGGTTGTGCCTGTCTGGTGGAGGTCTCTTGCGGTATTAGTTGTGCACCTTTTACTTCGTACACAGTTTACATTCTGTTTAACTTTAGCCCATACCAACTCCATGGGACTGTACTGATAGTTATATGACAGTAGTTAGACAACTTCATGTCTCTATCTTTGCTAGGTGGTCCAACTCATAGACCTCCATCATACCCTTTACCTCTTACTTGGGTAAAAGTTCATATTTAGCTTCAGCAGGGGTAAACTGATGCCCTTCTTCTGAAGCCAGTCCATGATGTCTGCTTTACACCAGTTTAAAGATGGTGGTCCATCAGCTGGCATGGAATGGTAGCTGGCTTTATCCATTA
The DNA here is from genome assembly GCF_021461395.2 of Schistocerca americana. Classification (NCBI taxonomy): domain Eukaryota; kingdom Metazoa; phylum Arthropoda; class Insecta; order Orthoptera; family Acrididae; genus Schistocerca; species Schistocerca americana. Next base: position 376,442,406 of record NC_060126.1, read on the forward strand.
CAATACACAACCTTCTTCCTGTGAGCACAAGAGATTAATGGACCAATTCTTGATAGACATAAGAGACCAATGTGCTACTTGGTATTGTGATGGCAGCTATAGACTCCCAAAGCAAAAGATAGGAGATGGCAGCAACACAAATTGGTGTAGTTGGTGTAACATTAGAAATTATTTTAAAAAGATGTAAAATAATTAGTAGCACATTAGCTTTGTATGTATTATTAGTAGAATTACCTCCTGTGTAACTTAGCTTGTGCATGTTGAATGCAAAATGCAAACAATTCCAATAATTTGCAGGCAGTGGAACTCATCCTGAAACCAAGAGATGGTGAGCCACTACGTTTTTTAGCTGAAGCTCGTAAAGTTTGGTGGGAGACAAGGGATCCAGCTAAGGCGATAAAAATTCTACGCAATAAGGACAAGATGATCGAAGGGAAATTGCTTCTTGGACTCAGCCGTCATGGACCTAAGAACTATTTAAATGCTTTGGATAATGTAAGTGTACCTTTAAGAAACTATTATTGAAAATTATCTTTGTTATTTTTTACTGTGATCCTAAGGAGACTGATGCTTTGTTAGTAGATCTTGCGGAACTGCAGTTTTGTCTGTTGTGTAGTTATAATTTCTAGTAATTCAAGTTATATATCGTAAAACCCATTTTTATTGCATCTGAGGACCCAAATGCTTTTTCCTGAAATGGGTTTTATTCCCAAGTGCATGAAAGGAGTGATCACAGAAAATATCCTTTTTTTTTAAAAACAAGAATAGTTTTTTTGCGCTTTGCATATTGTAGTGACAAATTGTCACTCCAGTTGGTTTATATTAGAATTGTTATATCTTCGTTTAAAGAAGAAAAGTAGTACGTGCTGAAAAGTAATTTCTGATGTCATGAGTTCCTTGCACAACACTTGGTGCGAAGGCCTCCTCTTCTTCTTGGTCTGTGTTATTGTTACCACCACTTCCTAGCTCAGAGTTCCTTCACAAGTTCTGCAAACCTCTCACATTCATCTCAGGCATGAAAGTCAGGACATTGTCAGCACAACAGACAAGGTCCTGGAATATCATATTTTCAGGAATATCTCTGGTGCTATTCCATTCTTCTTCTGGAACAATGGTTAACAGCAACTGATGTACACAATGAGCTTTCGCAAAACAACAGACAAGGTCCTGGAATATCATATTTTCAGGAATATATCTGGTGCTATTCCATTCTTCTTCTGGAACAATGGTTAACAGCAACTGATGTACACAATGAGCTTTCGCAAAACAATTTTAACACAAGGTATTGTGTTACACAGTTCCAGATGACATCAAACATACGCATAGCCTGTAGAATATTGAGTATCATCACTTACTTCCTCTCAAGAAATGAAATTGACTTCCGTGCATCTGCTACTCTGTATTTGGCTTTAACAAAGTGTATTATGCCCAGGTTCAAAGCTGCAGATGACTTCTGCAGTTCAGAGGAGGAAACACATCATTTACATTTCTCAGAAATAGTGCTTCCTAGGGCTTTACAGGCCATAAGTCGATAGTAAGTACTATTTCCGTCCCCGCTGTAGCCATTTTGGTATCTTAACTGCCTGAGAAATCTTCGATTTTTGACAACATCCAGGCATTGCCATTGTACTTGTAAGTACAAGGTTAGTGTTCTTATGTGTTTGAAACACCAGGAAGTTTTAAAATTGTTACTAGTGGCGGCAACTTTTCACTTCTGTTGCTGTTTTCTCACAACACTGCAGTCATCCTTTTCTAACTTCCTTCCTTCCTTCCTTAGAACACATTTTTGCAGGAAATAAATTGCCAGTTTCATCTGTGTTGAAAATATGTCTTGGCTTAGAAGCCTCTATCAGCTGTGGTAATGTAATGTTTTTACAAGGGTTTACACTTTCTGTGCCCGTAGCCTTACTTTCCCCACTCTTACTCTGAAGTGAGAAATTATGTTGTTCTTGTAAAATGACTCAGTCAGCCATTCAATGCACTTTATTATTCAACACTGGTCTTGAGGACTATTCAGGACTGTTACATGAGCCTTCTGTTGAAGCACGTTTTCACTTGTAGGAATGCTCCCACCTTTCATTGAAAGCATTTTAAAAGAATGTTTTCCACATCATTCAACATTGACATGGTAAGTGTTCTTTCTTTTGGATCCAGAGGAAACACTAGCTCTGGTATTTTAGGGCACTTGTTTCTTTTTGAGTATGCACAATGAAGATGGTACCAAATCCTGCTTCTTTGCAATGTCAGAAAATTGTACATTAAGACTATCTAGATGTCATCGATTATCATCAGCTTTTGCTAAGTTGTAAGCTTTCTGTGAATGCAGACTATAAATCTACAAAAGTAAAGCTGGTAAATTTGACAGTAAAAAACTTAGTCTCTCAGCTCACTCTTTTTAGACTGGGTGACTGACATCAGATGACATGACCCAGACTGTACGGTAGGCAGAGCAGAAATCTGTTTCTGATTTGTGTAATATATTTGCCAGTATCACTAGAAGGGAACTACAGTTATTGACTGAAAAGGTAAGAACTAGGTACTTGCTGACCGAAACAGTGAGTTACCATTTACTTCTTTCACTTAACACAAAATACGACCTGTGTGAAACTGAAAGAAATTGTAAACTTACTTGGATATGTTAGGAATTGCATAAAAACTGGATTTTAGTTTGCAGAATATTTCATATTTATTCCTTAAGAGTATACTTCTCTTAAAGCTGGGTTCATTAAAAGTTGGAATGAATAACACTGTTCTTACAGGAGTTTTGCTGTGGTCAATGGAAATATTTGTTAAAAATGGTATTCCCTTAAAAGCAGTTTTGTTAATTTTGGGGTTTTACTGTAAGTTTATCTTTGTATTAAGCTGACAAATCCATTATCATTGTAAAATGTTTGGAAGAAAAAATTGCTAATACTACTACTAAAGCTAGGAAATTGAAGGTTGTCAGTTATGGGGAGGGAGATGCGAAGTTCTAGTACTGCTAGTGTGGTGAAGTACTGTTAAGTTGAAACCTGCCAATTTGATAGATGCTTTATTTACCTATTATCGACTGTCTAGCTTTACTTACCTACTATCGACTGTCTATTGTCAGTGGATGTAACAAGCCTGTTTAATACTGTTTTGACAACTACCTACAGGCAATGTTTCAGGCTAATTAAGTATGCTCTTCATTGTCTAAGATTTTGTGGGCAAAAATACTTTGCAGCAGTCTGGTATGGTTTTAGATGGAGGACTTCACAAATGGAGGCTTGGGTGATACTGCAATAATTTTTAATGTTAGTTTTTTGTCCTTTGCTGTTCAGCAGTGAATTCTTCCACCATCGTACGCCTTGTACACACTAGAGTTAGTGATTATAGAGTTTCAGAATGTGCCCCCATCCCTCTACACACACACACACACACACACACACACACACACACACACACATACCCCCAGGGGGTCCACAACTCTTTTGTGGACACGTGCGTAGCGAGCACGGGACCCCGAGCTAATGTGGCTCTCCTTCCTTTCCAGGCTGCATACCTTCCCTTTCCGGGCTGCATACCTTCCCTTTCCTCATCCTTCCCCGTCCCCCATCTTCGCCCCCCCCCCCCCCCCCTCACCTCTGGCTCTTTCCTTCCCTTTCTCCCCCTCTGGGAGCATGGTTTGTGCCTACGTCCGGAGACGGACGCTCGAAACTGTTACAAATTCCTTGCTTTCTACACTTGCATGTCTTCGTCCTTCCTCTGTCCTTCTTTTTTCCTTCCCTCTTCTCTTTGCCCTTTTCTCCGCTGCGGCGTTTGAGACCCTCTTCTTTCCTTTCCCTTTCTCTTTTTTCCTCCCTGTGCGTGTCTGAAGGCCGACCCATGCACTTCCATGCGTAGCCGGTGACGGGGTAACGCGTAATTCCCCACCCCGGGTAGACAGGTAGGACACGTACGTACCCCCTGGTAATGGCCATGCCCAGGGAGGGGTGATTACCCGAGCTGATACCTTCCGAAAGTGCCGATTGGTCCCTCCGTCCGTTTGTCGGGAGGTGTGACCTGAGGTGTGAACGATCACCTAAGGCGGGTGTGCCCTCAGTGAGGGCCCCCACAAGGGAGGAGCGCGCCATCGGAGACGCCGGTAATCATGGGGGATTCTTCCGCAATGGTTTCCTCACCTTCCACTATGTCTGCTCACAAACGTAAGTTCACTGAGTCTCAGCCACAGTCAGTTCTTCCATTGTTGCCACAGTTCCTTGTTGTTTCTCGGTCTGACGAAGGTCACGACTTCTCCACGGTCAACCCTTTCATTATTCAGAAAGGTGTCGACGCAATTGCTGGTCCTGTAAAGTCTTGTTCCAGATTACGGAATGGCACCCTGTTGTTAGAAACAAACAGTGCCCTCCAGGCACAAAAATTGCTGCGTACTTCTCTGCTCCACACCTTCCCTGTCCGGGTGGAACCGCACCGTACCTTAAATTCCTCGCGTGGAGTCGTTTATACACGCTCCCTCGATGGATTGTCTGACGAAGAAATTCAGCACTACCTGTCTGACCAGGGCGTAACGGCTGTTCATAGGGTTATGAAAAGGGTCGACACGAACATCATTCCAACCCGCACTGTCTTCTTGACATTTGACAAAGTTCAACTCCCATCGAAAATCAAAGCAAACTATGAGATAATTTCCGTTCGCCCTTACGTCCCAAACCCTACGCGTTGCTATCGGTGTCAGCGGTTCAATCACACCAGCCAGTCCTGTTCCAATCCGGCCAAATGTGTTACGTGTGGCAAGGATGCCCATGAGGGTGTTTGTCCACCTCCATCCCCTCGCTGCATCAACTGCATGGGTGACCACGCTGCTTCCTCTCGAGATTGTCCCGTTTTTAAGGACGAAAATCTCATCCAGGAAATTAGAGTAAAGGAAAAGATGTCGACCTTTGCTGCTCGAAAATTATTCGCCAGTCGACAGCCCACCGTGCCTCAGAAAGGAAAATACAGCACTGTCCTTGCTTCTCCTCGGCCAACAAAGGAGGTGGCTACGCAGACTTGCGACCTCACCTTTAGTGCCACGGTCGTCAGATCGGCCAGCGCAAAGATCGCCCGTTCAACCTCACCACTTTCGCCTGCCCACTCTCTGGCTCACCCTTCGTCGGGTTCTGCTAAATCTCGAGCCCAAAAGTCAGACACCAAGACCTCCAAAAAAGAGCATAATCGTGAAGAGTTTTTACGTACGGCAACTTCCCAACCATCGGTTCCTCCTTCCTCTAAACATCATACTTCCAAGAAGGCTACAAAGAAACCCAGTTCCTCTCCTTCTCCGCCAAGGCGTGTCCCATCTACAGCACCACCTGGCGGAAATCGCCCTCGGCCGTCTTCTGTGTCGCCGAGGCGCACTGCTGGCGGCCGATCGCTGGTGGCAGGAGCTGCTCCTGACCAACCTATGGATCAGGATCTTCTGCCTTTGGCTGAATGCCATTTCATGCTGTCGGTCGCAAGCTCAGAGCAGTCTTTGAGTTGACAGCGACCTTTGTCACATTCCTCCATTTTCTGTTCACCCTATGTCCATTATCCACTGGAATATCCGCGGAATTCGAGCCAATCGGGATGAATTGTCGATCCTCTTACGATCCTACTTGCCGGTCATCTTCTGTCTTCAGGAAACAAAGCTGCGTCCCCATGACCGCTTTGTTCTCCCTCATTTTCAGTCCGTCCGATATGATCTCCCCTCTGTTGAAGGCACTCCTGCCCATGGAGGACTCACGATTCTTCTCCATGATACTCTCCATTATCACCCAATCCACTTAAATACTTCCTTCCAAGCTGTCGCCGTCCGTCTTTCCCTTTCTGGATACACGTTCTCTCTTTGTACTGTATATCGTCCACACCAATGGCACGAGCTGATCTTCTTCATCTCGTTGGTCAGCTTCCACCCCCATATTTGCTGGTTGGGGACTTCAATGCCCACCACCTGCTTTGGGGATCTCCACGTCCTTGTCCACGTGGCTCACTATTGCTAGACGTCTTCCACCAAGCAGATCTAGTTTGCCTCAACACTGGAGTCCCTACATTTTTGTCAGCCTCCACGACAAATTTATCTCATTTGGACCTTGCGGTCGGTACTGTTCCGCTAGCTCGGCGCTTCAAATGGTTCGCCCTTGATGATACACACTCGAGTGACCACTTTCCATGTGTCCTTAGACTGCAGCCTCAACTGCCCTACATGCGCCCGCGACGCTGGAAGTTTGCCCAAGCCGATTGGACACTTTTTTCGTCTCTTGCGACATTCGATGACCGTCACTTTCCCAGCGTCGACGATGAGGTCACACACATTACCGACGTTATTCTTACAGCTGCGGAACATTCAATACCATGCACTTCCGAATTGCCCCGGCGCCCCCCAGTTCCTTGGTGGAACGAGGCATGCCGTGATGCCATACGTGAGCGGCGACGTGCTCTCCGCGTTTTCCGCCACCATCCTACTTTGGCCAACTGTATCCGCTATAAGCAGTTTCGAGCGCGATGCCGTCGTGTCATCTGCGATAGCAAGAAGGCAAGCTGGAAATTCTTTATTAGCTCATTTAACACCTTCACTCCCTCCTCGAAAGTTCGGAGTCGGCTTCGACGGTTCTTAGGCGCGCCTAGTTTCTCCCCAGTCTCTGGGCTCACTGTCGCGCATGATACATTAGTGGACCCCGTCGCAATTTCTAACTCATTGGGTCAGCACTTTGCTGAGATTTCGAGCTCTTCAAATTACCCGCCAGCGTTTCTCCCGAAGAAACGTGCAGTGGAAGTGCGACCTCTTGCTTTCTCCTCTCAAAATCGTGAAAGCTACAATACTGTTTTCTCCTTGCGGGAACTCTAACATGCACTCTCTTCTTCTCGATCCTCCGCCCCAGGACCAGATGGTATCCACGTCCAAATGTTGCTGCATTTATCAACCCATAGTCTGCGTTACCTCCTTCGCCTTTATAATCGAATTTGGACCGACAGTACTTTTCCCAGACGATGGCGGGAAGCTATAGTCGTTCCTGTTCCGAAACCTGGAAAGGACAAACATCTCCCCTCTAGCTATTGCCCTATTTCTCTCACGAGTAGTGTCTGTAAGGTTTTGGAGCGTATGGTGAATTACCGTTTAGCTTGGTGGCTGGAATCCCGCAGTCTTTTAACACCTGCCCAATGCGGATTTCGAAAGCATCGTTCTGCAGTTGACCATCTTGTTGCTCTCTCCACTTATATCATGAACAATTTTCTCCGGGAACGCCAAACAGTAGCAATATTTTTTGATCTGGAGAGAGCATACGATACCTGTTGGAGGACAGGCATCCTCCGCACACTGTTCTCTTGGGGCTTTCGAGGTCGGCTGCCCCTTTTTCTTCGCGAATTTATGGCAGAGCGCACATTTAGGGTGCGGGTGAACACCACTCTCTCCCGTACTTTCTCCCAAGAAAAACGGGGTACCCCAGGGCTCCGTGCTGAGTGTTGTACTGTTTGCCATTGCCATCAATCCAATTATGGATTGTCTCCTTCCTGATGTCTCGGGCTCCCTCTTTGTGGACGATTTTGCGATCTACTACATCTCTCAACGGACCAGCCTTCTTGAACTACGTCTTCAAGGATGTCTCGATCGCCTCCACTCTTGGAGCATCGAAACTGGCTTCCGTTTTTCTCCCAGTAAGACAGTTTGTGTTAATTTTTGGCGACGTAAGGAGTTTCTTCTGCCCTCCTTACATCTAGGTCCTGTCAACCTTCCGTTTTCAAACGTCGCTAAATTCTTGGGTCTTATGTTTGACAGAAAACTGTGCTGGTCCTCCCACGTTTCCTATCTTTCGGCTCGCTGTCTGCGATCCCTCAACACCCTCCGTGTCCTGAATGGTACCTCCTGGGGAGCGGACCGAGTGGTCCTTCTCCGCCTCTATCGCGCCTTAGTGCGCTCGAAATTGGACTATGGAAGCATAGTCTACTCCTCTGCTCGGCCATCTATTCTTCGGCGTCTTGACTCTATCCACCACCGTGGATTACGTTTAGTGTCTGGAGCTTTTTACACCAGCCCTGTGGAAAGCCTTTATGCTGAGACTGCTGAACCTCCGCTGTCCAATCGGCGAGCAGTCCTTCTGAGTCGTTATGCTAGCCATCTGGCCCCCATGCCTGCTAATCCAGCCCATGACATTTTTTTCGACGCCTCCTTTGATGTAGGGTATGCAGGCCGCCCCTCCTCCCTACTACCACCGGGAGTCCGCTTCCGTCAACTGCTCCATTCTCTTTCCTTTCGCTTTCCTAAAACCTTCTTGACAACTTGGGGTACAGCACCGCCTTGGCTCCGTCCCCGGATCTGCCTGCTCCGTGACCTTTGTCGATTTCCCAAGGATGGTACCCCTTCACTTGTTTATCGTCGGGCATTTGCTGGTCTATGTGCACAAATAACGGATGCCACATTTATTTACACCGACGGCTCGAAAACATCGTTAGGTGTAGGGAGTGCCTATATTGTTGGCGACACCCCAAATCACTTTCGGCTTCCCGACCAGTGTTCGGTTTATACTGCGGAGCTTTACGCTGTTCTCCAGGCTGTCCACTACATCCGCCGCCATCAGCGGATACAGTACGTTATCTGCTCAGATTCTCTCAGCTCTCTCCTCATTCTCCAAGCTCTTTATCCTGTGCACCCTCTGGTCCACCGGATTCAGGACTGTCTGCGCTTGCTCCACCTGGGGGGCGTCTCGGTGGCGTTCCTCTGGCTCCCGGGACACGTTGGTATCTGTGGAAATGAGGCGGCCGATATTGCAGCCAAGGCTGCAGTCTCTCTTCATCGGCCAGCTATTCAATCGCTTCCCTTCGCCGATCTACGGAGCGTTCTATGTCGTCGTGTTTTTCATTTATGGCACACGCATTGGTCGACGCTTAGCCATAATAAATTGTGGGACATAAAAGCTCTTCCTTGTGCTTGGACCTCTTCCTCCCGAACGTGTCGTCGGGAGGAGGTAATTTTAACTAGGCTCCGGATAGGGCACTGTCTTTTTAGTCATCGACATCTTTTAAGCGGCGATCCTCCCCCACTCTGTCCCCACTGCTCTCAGCTGTGGACGGTAAGACACCTTTTAATTGAGTGCCCCTATTTTAATCCGTTACGCTCCCGTCTACAGCTATCGCCTGATATATCGTCGATTTTAGCAGATGACACGGGCTCAGCCGACCGCGTTCTCAAGTTTATTAGTGCCAGTGAAATGACGTCAATGGATTATACTACGGGTATACACTCGCGCACACACACACATATCCATCCACACATATACAGACACAAGCAGACGTATTTACATCCACACATATACAGACACAAGCAGACATATTTAAATATGTCTGCTTGTGTCTGTATATGTGTGGATGTGTGTGTGTGTGTGTGTGTGTGTGTGTGTGTGTGTGTGTGTGTGTGTGTGTGTGTGTGTGTGTGTGTGCGCGCACACACACACATCCATCCACACATATACAGACACAAGCGAGAGTGTATACCCGTCCTTTTTTCCCCCTAAGGTAAGTCTTTCCGCTCCCGGGATTGGAATGACTCCTTACCCTCTCCCTTAAAACCCACATCCTTTCGTCTTTCCCTCTCCTTCCCTCTTTCCTGATAAGGCAACAGTTTGTTGCGAAAGCTTGAATTTTGTGTGTATGTTTGTGTTTGTGTGTCTATCGACCTGCCAGCACTTTCGTTTGGTAAGTCACATCATCTTTGTTAGAATATTCTAAAGTTTCATGTGCAGCGACTTCGTAATAAGATACCACCTAATACATTCATTGGTCCTATTTCCAAGAGTGTAAAAACACCGGTGTATGTGTGCTATGGCTGCTGATCAGTCATCGCGTTTGTGTTTGGGTTTGTTCTTATAGTGAATGAAATATACAAATCCAAAGGCTTATTTCTTGATCAATCCTAGAGTTTTATGGGTCACTTTTCACTTCATTCAGCTCTGGCAATGTTTGTTGGTGTGAAAAAATTCAGACTTCCAACATGGTTCGGAATCCATGTTAAACTGTAGTGCCCCCTGCAACTGGTGGTGTCAGTCAGTTCAGAAGATTGGAGGAAGGCAATGGCATACTACATTCAACAGGACCATGCGTGGTGGACAGGACCATGCGTGGTGGCATCCAGAACAATATTTGGCCATATGACGTCTTTACTTTTTGTAGGAGTAAAGTGTGGGAAGACAAAGGTTCATTTGATCCCAGGTTTCAGAAAAGCGTAGCCCTGAAGAAGAAATTGATGTGTAAAAAGAGGTACACACTGTTTTGTAGGAATGTCTGAATGGATTCAGCTTGTAATCCATGCGATTCAGGTAAGTGTGAGAATTGAAGGCAGTTACCATACTGGTTACTTACTCATGTATTGAGCCAACTGTTTCAAACAGTGGCCACGAATACAATGAATTTGGTGTTGGGAGGGTTTCTTGTTGAAAAGCGGGAAGTTCAAAATTATGTCAACAGGGTGTCTACGACCCGGGCCAACCGGGAGATCCGGGAAAAACCCAGGATTTTTTTCATCCGGGAGAAAACTGGGAAAAACCCGGGATATTTTTAGAATTCCGGGATTTTTTCATTGTTTTAGTTTTCAGTTAAATTTTTGTAATTTTGACTAGTAAGAACCGACACACTAACAAAGGATATTACTGTATCCCGCTACTGCAGAATAATACTTCAACAATAAAACATAAACGAGAGAAAAAAACGAAAATAACTTAAATTGCAAAGGAAATGCGCCATATACGACGATGACACAAGTGCTCATGCAAGCGTGTGCCGATTGAAAATGTGTCAAAGGCTTTAGGAAGACTAGCAGTGCTTCATAACAACAAATTGCCTCCAATGAGCGTGAAGTCGCAACTGTTTACATTCGATTTGTTTTAGCAGTTAATGCGCGGGCTCATGCGCATGCGCAGTAGAGTCACGTTTGAGTAGTAGATTCTCCCGCTTCTGTCAACAGGAATGTGGCTGTTGGCTGTGCAAGCAGTCGCAGCAAGCAGCTAGATACTTCCGGGAAAAGGGGGCGCCTAATTCATATTCTTGAGGGGAAAAAAAAACTTGTTTCACAAAGTACCCAGCATCCAGCACATGTTTGCCTATCAATTAGTCATATGATTTTGAAACGCTTCTCTGTTGGTTTTTGAACACATTTTAAGTTGATTTCTGAATGAATCATAAGCTGACTTTTGAATGCATGCATAGTGTACGTGATGTCTCTGTCGGGAGAATCCTCGTCACATCTAGAAATAAACTTTCCACAAACAAAAGGGGACGGGGGTATACGAGCTGAGTGGAGTAAAGCCGAATGGATGAATGGCAATCGCTGTCTGATTATGTGGCTGATTGGGTGTGCAAATGATCAGCGTTGTTATAATTACTAGCGAAATCCATAGATTCATACTATCAGAATGGAAATAAACGACTGACGGGAATAACAGGTGAGAAAGATTATGTATTATCTTCTCGGTGTGTCCAAGAAAATGAAGTTTTGACAGAAAATGTTTGGCCAGATCGCTACACTAGTAAGGACCAGTAGTACCGTCCCCGGCTACCAGCCGCTTAAGTTCTATTATGGAAGTAATGCGGAAAATGTGTTGTACGTACACGTAACAATGCCTAACCGGAGAATAATTGCGGGAGAACCAAACCAGTGATTCTGGCAGGGTTAGTGAAGTTAATCGGCGAACAAATTTTGACAGTGGCAGCAATAGCTACAGAATTGGTGATGACAGGATTGTTTGTCAGAACTAGGACGGAGAAGAAACGAGGACATCACACAAATTACGGAAGAATAAGACGATTCCAAACTTTATATAAAAATTTTGTAATACTAGTTTTCGATCTCATGCTAGAGAAGCTGGTGCATATGAATGAAACGTGAAACTATTTCCTAACATAAAGCTTTTTGCTTGTAGTAGGCCTAATAGGCATTTGATATTAATACTTATTGGATTATATTCTGTCATGTTATAAAAATGACCATTTGTGCCAAAACAGTCTCGTTTATTTGGTGTGTTATAAAATTGCTGCCGTATTATTTGAAAGGCCTATTTTGTTTTATCTAGCAGGCAGTGGCAAAGTAGACGTAATCAGATCGAGAAACCACACCAGTCTTGGGTATTATTTGTATTAACAGCTTTTTCAGTATTAGATAACTACATTTCGATTTTCCATGTAGCAAAACGTTTGACAAACTTTGATGAGGTAAAAGATCCTTTCACAGAAAGGAAAACACGCCATGTAAAAAGCTGCGGCGTGTAAAGGAGGCTACGACTGTGTGGGGTTCCTCCATGCGGGCCTCTCGGAGGGATTCTGCGGTTCTCTGTAGGCTCCGCATTGGTCACTCTTGGCTGACGCATGGTCATCTGCTGCGTCGAGAGGACCCCCTCATTGTCGCTGTGGTGCGATTATGACGGTGGCCCATATATTGTTGGACTGTCCTCTTTTAACCGCCCTCAGGCGAACTTTTAATCTCCAGGGTGCTTTATCATCTCTTTTAGGTAACAATGTCTCTATGGCAGATCGGGTTTTAAGTTTTATTCGCGCAAGCGGCTTTCATAGGTCCATTTAATTTTTTTTTTAACATCACCCTCTTTTGAGCTCTCTCTTTTAATTAGTTTTGTGTTGTGATTCGACTCCGCCCTAAACTTTTAGGCTGGAGGTTTTAACGTGTTGCAGAGTGGCTGGCTCATCCTATTATTTTCGTGATCAGCCAGCCACAGTCCTCTGCTGTGCAGTTTTAATTCCTTCTGTCTTTGTTCTCTATGTTGTTTTTGTTGCTGTGCTCTGTTTTCCGTGTTGTCTTACAATGGACTATGGGGCTTTTCTTCCCCCGGAATTTTTCTTTTAGTGCTTTGCCTGCCTGGTGGATAGTTTCACTCTGCTCTGTGTTTTTATGAAACAAGGGACCGATGACCTTTGTAGTTTGGTCCCTTTAATCTTTCACCCAACCAACCAACCAACCAACCAACCAACGCCATGTAAAGCTGTAGCAAGATTCGAGAGAAAAAAATGCTAGGAGCTAAGGTTTGAAGAAATGTGTAATTTCTTGCTTATCTCTTGTCAGTACTGGTTTTATGTATCCTATATTTAATTTTATGTCACACAAAACAGCAAGTTATTAATTAAGGGGCAATGAAGAGTTCAGATTTTCCGAAGAGTTCTTGTTCTCTCGATTACAAATAATCCAATCCGCTATTAATTGCGAGATTTTTTTTTTTTTTTTTTTTTAAGAGAGGCTGCCAAACCGGCCGACTGGGAGCAGGAGAGGCACCACAGGACATTGCAATTTCCACTCTCCTGAATATAGTTTGGACGTGCAGTAGAAAAGTGCTTTATGAAGAGGCATGGAACTGCACTTGGGCATACTTAAGACCAAATAATATGTCTTACATTTCCTTGAATACATACGTTTTATGTTTCAGACTTTTCAGAAAGATGTGCGCTACAAGGTGAACATATTTTGAAAATTCGATTTTTTTTAGTATTGACCTGGTTCGCAAATGTCGTAGATCCGGGGCTGATGCGCAGAGCAATCTGAGCTATAGTGGGTAGTCTCCTCGTGACCGTGTTTACGTTCAGTGATTTTGCTGTTTCCCCTTCGTTTACTCTCACGTCAAATGAAAACAAAACGGATATCCGTGGCCGGGAGCTATCAAGTGGATTAAAACACATTCACATAATTACTAAAGGCTGAAATATGTCATTAGTTTCAGATTTTATTTTATTTCCACCTTTCTGACAGTCAAGCATTAATCGCCTTGCGGAACAATGAAGTTATTTTTGTCTGTTTGCTAAAGAAATTTGACTTTTGCTAATCTTTTCCGCAGAGGCAGTCAATGTATTTGAAACGAAATGTTTAATTCCACAGTACTGGGTAGCTTCAACTGTTCGCTGCATTTCAAGTGCATGTTTTCATTTTCTAGCACGTGTGGCATTACGCCATAATAAAGAGCCTAACATGATATAATACAGTACTGGTGCTCCAAGAAAATTTACATCCTGAAAACCACACTTAAAAGCTTAATATCAGGTCGGGGTTTACGGTACTTCATTGGGAATCTGGACATACGAGTGTGCCTTTAAGTATGCACTTTAAATTTGCACATTTTAATATGGTTCATGAAATTCCGATGCTCTTGCAGTATCATCTTTCATTGATGATCTTTTACACGTACGTACATACGGGCTTCCTACGTCATGATATCTACCCAAGCGCGGTGTCGCCTGTTACCTGAACACTCTGGCAACTGCTGAAATGAACCTATTTGTAACAGGTCGTGGGAAGATATTACGATTGGTGGTTTGAAAAGCGTTACTTTCAAAGTAAATATCCTTTTACGTAAGTTGAACTACGTACAAGAATGGACCGTGAATTTATTAAATCACAAAGTGTTTGACTCCATTTAAAAATCAGGTGTCTGATGACGAGCCATTTAGAAGCATTTCGAACCCTCGAACCCTGAAGATCAGACATTTATGTCATTATTAAAAATTTTACAGGCACATATGTATGATATCTCTTTAAGTGTAACACGCGCAAAAAAGATCAACAGTATATGCGAAAGCTTAGCTTCTCTTGCAGCTTGAGACCAATATTTTATGTGAAAGCTTTGCTTTTCTTGTGACAACACTATGTATATTAATTTAAACTATTAACTTTCCCTGTTTGACGCGCTACTTAACACTGATGTTGCTACTGGCTGACTGCATCACATGTCCTATGCTCAGAATACCCTCTGTCATCGGCTGGCGAGATCACGTGACATGAGTTACGAATGGCTTACAAAAGCGCATCGAAATCTCGGTTTCAATGGTTCGGAAAGTAACATGTGGCGTTTGGTGGATTTCCAATGTATGTTTTCGTAATACGAAAATACGCAGCGTACATGTTGCTGCACATCAAAGATAATTCCAAAACGTGTCTTTTTCTCTGAGTTTCGTTTTCTAAAGTGCCGGGAAATTGTACGCCCGTGTACAAAACCATAACCATTCAAAAGAGTGATAGGGGAAAATATACTGTCATCCGGGAGAAAGTGTGTTTTTTAACCGGGAAATCCAGGAATTTTTTTTCCTTGTCCACGTAGACACCCTGGTCAGTGATGTTCGATGTGTTTCAGATTTCATGAAGAAAAGAGTTAATTCTTTCTGAATTTTATGTTACCTTAATGAAGGGGCTTTAACATGTCAAAATTTATTCAGTTGATCCAGAATGGATTGTGAATTCAAGTCTCATAGAAGCTCTGATTGTTGTAATTCTTCTAGTGCTTAACTTTATCTTGATGCATGGATGAAAGTCTGGTTGCAAAAGCTAGTTTACAGGCCTTGATAAGCCTTCCTCTTGTTGCTATCTGGTAACGTGTACCTAAATGAATGTTTCAGCAACTGTTACAACAACATCATCATGATAAAAGCCACATGCAACAGTGACTGCACGTACATCTAAAATTGTGGCAGAATGATCAGTTAACTTAAGAAAATTCTATTGAAGATTACAGTGGCTGCATAACTTCGTGATTTTGTAGATGGATTCTGGTTTCATTCAAGATGATTCACTTTTTACATGATTATTTATTTTGTTACTATAATAATTAATTTTGATTGTTTTTAACCTGACAGATACCTCGCGGTACACGTCTTATGTACCTGCATTCGTATCAGAGCCTCATATGGAACAAAGTTGTGTCAAGGCGCATGCAGAAGTTTGGTTTACAGCCTATAGCAGGTGACCTGGTGCTTCAGGGTGAAGAGAGAGCAGAACCAGTTGAATTACTAGAAGTTGGTGACCATGATGCTACAGCTACTCAGCAAACAAGTAAGAAAGTGATTCACATACAGTTTCAAGGAACCAGAGTTATCATTGCTAACTGTAATAATAGTATTGCAGCAACATTTAAAAGAAAATAAGGAAAAAAATTGTATTCAAGATATTACTTTTGTGTAACCATATGATTTTAACTTCTACTTGCCTTTGAAATTGAAAGACACATGTGAAAATATTATGTAGATGGAAGTGGGGTATCAAATGCTACAGTGGCTTGAAGAGGGTTATTTTAATCATGCAAACCATTCTTTACATTTAACCACTAGCAGACTTCCCTGTGTAGAGGTACATCACTATTAAATCATATTTGACACTGACAAGGGGAGATCGCCAGCGACGAGATTGACGTTCTGAAATCATTTATTCAGTGATGTAGGATAAGGTCCCCGGTCTCTCATCCTGCCACCATTCACACTGATGAGCACTCATTTGCGAGTAATCATAAGGGGGGGGGGGGGGTTTAGAATTTTACATGACGCTCTTCAGCTTTGATAAAGGGATATTTAGTAGACTAGTTGTGCAGCGTAATGGTTAAAGTATAGGCAACATATACAGGAGATTGTGGATCAATCTCTTCATGCGATTTTAAATCTTTTATGTTTAATTCTTTATCAAAATGACTTTGATCATTATTTTTATTCAGTTAATAGGGTTAAATGTATTTATCTCTTTTCCTTTGTCACATCATTTTATTTGATGTATTAACTTTTTCAAAGTCCTCACATTTCTTCTTCCTATCATTCTTTTTTCACTTAGAATCGACGAGAATGTGATTGTAATTGTTTTTGTGTGTTAACTTCGATTTAATTTCATGTGTTTTATCACCCTATATTTTTGTCCATGTTATTGCATTCATTATTTCCATTCCTCATTTTGCTTGAGTTTTGTTTGCTTTATAATCCCTTATTTTGTTTAAATTGTCATCTGCCTTACTTTGCCCATAGTGGAACGACAATGTTTTAAATGTTTTTATGAAGTTATACAAAAAAAAGTGCATCTTGTAACTAAAAATACGCTTTTGACTCAATAGCACAGTAATGTAAATGTTATTCAGTGTTTTGTTTTCTGACCGATACATTGGCACTTTGCAGTATTTAAATATTATGTATGATAGACAAACAAAAATAATCAAATTTATGTTGATAAAAATGATGGAACAAAGCAGTAGAAATAAAACAATTACATGTAATCAGTTAATTGAATGAAAATAGTGGTCAAAGTAATTTTGATAAAGAAACATTAAAAATTTCAAAGCACATGACAAGGTTTGAACGCACAACCCTTTGCACATGAGGCCTGTACTTAGCGTGACACTCCACAACCAGTCGGCAACATGGTTGTTTTTAAAATTGAAGAGCATCGTGCAAAATTTCTTAAATTTTTTTTCATCGATTATTCGCAGATGAGGGCTCGCCAGAGAGAAAGGCTGCAGGATGTGAAATTTAGGACCTTAACCTACATGACTCTATAGGTGAATTTAAAAAGTTGATCCCACTGCTGAGGACCTCTCCTTGTGAGTTAATGAATTTTCATTCTAATGCCTCAGCAAGTGTCTCTTAACATGGGCACAAAAACATAGTAAGTCATTCTTGAGAAATTTTCAAAATATTTTAGCCTCATGTTTCTTTATAATGGTTCGTGAAAATTAATGAAACATTTACAGTGGAATCTCGTTAGTACATTCCTCAGTACTGCAGGGTGTGAAAACGTGCAGGGAGACAGTACTATTGAACCTCTGCAACTTAGCTATTCATGTAGATTGTTTACTGTGATAGAAATGATGCGCATAAGTAGTTCGTGTAGGTTGGAAGTAGCTCTGATAACATCAGACTTCAGTAGCAGCCCAACAACAAACCGAATTGTGTGTAACTCAGTCACCAGTGTTATTTCTAGTGAGAGTTAACAAATGAAGAAAAGTGGAAACGTTATTCAGAAAGTGGACAAAAATTGACACATGAAGAGTGCTGATACTACACAACAAACTGAACATTCCTCCATCAACATTAAATACAGTGGTGAGCAAACAGAAATGATTGAAGCACCATGTATGGTAGGATGAAATGACAAACAAAGATGAGTGCACAACGACCAGTTTCCAGAAATGGATAACGTGTGCTGTTGATGTTGGCAAAACAAGCTTATGCTTCAAATTTTCCAATTGATCTTACTGTGTTTCGTGCTAAAGGAATATATTTGGCACTCAAGTTGAGTCTTGCAAATTTCTAACTATCTACTTATGGTTGAATTGTAAGGTTCAAGAACAGACGCAATTTAGTGTAGAAAAGTGTGAGGCTGGAAGCATAAACGTTGACACTGTTCAGTCATGGAAGAAATCTCTTCCATCAATCCTAGAAAAGTATAGCCCCAATGACATTTTTAATGCAGATGAAACAGGCCTCTTACTTTTCACCATCTGCCAGACAAAACCCTTGTAGTTCAGAGGTGAGAAAACCATTGTGGAAAATTTGGTAGAGCAAGGCAAAATATTTTATTATGTTGCACTAATAATTGGGAAGGTGAAAAGTCTGTGATGCTTCAGAAAATGTGCAGGCATTTCCATGTAAAAGTAGGTTTAACGTGAACACGTGAGTAATGACTACAAGAGAAGTAGTAGAAATGATCCACAAAACTACTGTCCAATATCCTTGACATCAATTTGTTGTAGAATCTTAAAACATATACTGAGCTCAAACATGATGAGGTATCTAGAATAGAATGATCTCCTCAGTGCCAACCAGCATGGATTCTGAAAACATTGCTCGTGCAAAACCCAACTTACCTTGTTCTCACATGACACAGTGAAAGCTATGGATCAAGACAATCAAGTAGATACAGTATATTTCTGAAAAGCATTTGACTCTGTACCACACCTTCATTTTTTGTCAAAAGTATGATCAAGTGACATTTGTTATGGGATTGAGGACTTTTTGGTAGGGAGGATGCAACATGTTATTTTTGATGAAGAGTCGTCATCAGATGTAGAAGCAAATTCAGGTGTGCTGCAGGGAAGTGTGTTGGGACCTGCGGTTCTTTATATATATAATAGAAGGAAACATTCCACGTGGGAAAAAATATATCTAAAAAACAAAGATGATGTGACTTACCAAACGAAAGCGCTGGCACGTCGATAGACACACAAACATACACCCAAAATTCTAGCTTTCGCAACCAACGGTTGCCTTGTCAGGAAAGAGGGAAGGAGAGGGAAACACGAAAAGATTTGGGTTTTAAGGGAGAGGGTAAGGAGTCATTCCAATCCCGGGAGCGGAAAGACTTACCTTAGGGGGAAAAAAAGGACAGGTATACACTCACACGCACACACACATATCCATCCGCACATACACAGACACAAGCAGACATTTGTAAAGGCAAAGAGTTTGGGCAGAGATGTCTGCCCCCTAACTCTTTGACATCAGGACTGGATACGTTTCATTTATAAGTGATTTAAGCTGTTTCACTGTGCAGAGGAACATTGAGGATATCTACTTACTTGTGTTGGCAGTTGTTCTTGATTTGAATTCTGGAATATTTCCTTGGTCTTCTTAGGTAAAGGAATTTTGGACAACCATGTTCAGTAACTTGCTCATAATACAATGAGAAATGTTACTATCTTGGACATTATGCATTTTATACAAGTGTCTGGGGTGCTGTGCAAGATAGCATGATCTCAGATCATTTAAAGAAGGCTGGGTTTCACCAGATACTTACAGAAGACTTTATGCCAGTAAACAGGAATTGCAGTTGAGCAATGGCAGCAAGAAATGGGCAAGAGGAAAACACTGCCTACCTCCCTCAGCTTCGATGAATGCATTGAATGTGACAAAGGTGTTGGTGTCTTGTCAGTCCATGACAGTTGAAGCTCCTATTAACAGATGGCAGAGAAATAATAAGAAAGTGAGGATAAGGATGAACAAGAATCTTTGCCAGTTCCTACAGTGTCAATAGTTATTAAAGCAGTGGACACAGTAAAGAACTGTTTTTGGTTTTGCAGTTGACGAAGAATTGATGAATGTATTACCTAAGATGGACAAAACAATAGTAAAGTTAGACTAAAAGAAATAGTCAGCCATTGCTAAGTTTTTCAGACCTTTGTGAAAACAGGACAGCACCCAATATCTTACTGTGTTATAGTGTAGTTAGGCTAACAAGATGTAAGAGGTATCAATAGTTTGTTGAAGTGGCGATCTCTTATTAGATTACCATTAGTGATTCACCGATGCAGAGACAGTAAATGAACAATGTGTTTTTGTTTTGAGAACAGTACTAAAAATTTCAATTTTGGAATATTTTTATTTTTTCTGTCTGTCATACCAGGTTCATGTTTTCGGTGCTAGAGGCTACTCTCTCAAGTCGCATGACTTTCTTGTGTTCCAGTTGGGTGATGGTAGAAGTGCACACAGCCATTATATTGGGGTAGCCAGTGTTACTGTATTTACGACATTTTGGCTTCTTATATACTAACATGTAAATTACATGTTCTTGCATTTTCCATTATACTTTAATGAGATAGCTTGTCAGGAAGTTCGGCATACCCTAAATATGGTACCCTTAATTCTGCATTTTTACTAATGAATAAATCGAATCATTATGAGATTAGGTATTTTTCAGTAGTACGTTTTCTCACTTGTGACATTAAAAATCTGTGATCTTTCTAAATGTGCTAACGAGATTCCACAGTATTTCAGAATTTTATGGGATGGTGACAGTGAATTTTCTTAGTACTTCATGTTTAATAATGTTCTATTTTTGTATAAAGGTGCAAGTTTTTCCATTGGTTTCCTCACAGTCATATATCAGTCATGTTTCTGTGGGTCCCTCTCCTTTCTCCATTGTTATCACAAAGTCTTAAAACTTTATTTGCCATAATTCATGTATGCATCAGTTTGCCCATATGACAGATAGTCTAGCTTCTTATGTACTCACTGTCCTGTTTTATTGTTTCCTGTTCTACTTAACTGATCCTGCAACCTAGCAATCCGGTCTTACTCCTTGTTTAATTTATTCATCAAATTCCCTCTCCTTTTCTTCCCCCCTCTTTTATTTTTAATGCTGACTTGACCTCTCCTTTACTCCACTTTACTCACATCTAATCTGCTCCTCTATTCTAACTTCATCTTCTTCTAACTTCAACAACATGGAGGATAGATTACTACTCACCATTTAAAGGTGGTGTTCAGTCTCAAATAGATACAATAATAGAGTGCTGAAATAATGAATCTTTTGGACTGTCTTTCTGTAGTGGAAAACACACACACACACACACACACACACACACACACACACACAAACTAAGTCTGACGAAACAGCAGTCTGCTGGGATGGGTGGTGTGGGTAAGTATGAGGCATGAGGTAGGACGGGGAGGGATAGCAGAGTGGGGGGAGGGGGTGGGTGCTAGTGCTACCTGTTATAGCATGCAGGGCCTTGGTGGGAACAGAGTGTTGAGAGGCAGTGCCTCAATGGATTGGGGACATGGTTATACAGAAAAAGAATGAGGAGAGAAGTAGAAGTGGGGCAAAGGCTTACAGGTGCATTGGCGGGATAGAAGACATGTCGTACGTCAGCAGGAGCAGGAAAGGGTATAGGTAGGTGGAAGACGGGACTAATGACGGTTTAGGCCAGGGGGCTTACGGGAACAAAGGGCATGTTATAGAAAGAGTTCAAAGTTACGCAATCCAGAAAAGCTGACGTGGGTAGGAATAACCCAGATGGCATGGGCTGTGAATCGGTCAATAAAGTGAAGCATGTAATGTTGAGTGGCATTTTCAGCAACTGGATGGACCAGCTCTCTCTTGGCCAGTTTGATGATGGCCATTCATGTGGATAGACAGATCTCTTGTTCCTTGCATTTGTAGTCTTCTACCACCTCCCGCATACCCACTATACAGCCACATAGGTGCACTCCTCTCATGACTCTGTCTCTCTCAGGACTGGAGCAACTGAATCATATTGTCTGACAGGGTCTTGACTGTCTAGCATTGTGGCCTCGAATAAGGAATATACTCCCCATCCCTCTCTCAGTGGTATTCTGCTGCCCACTGAATCTACTTACTATCCTTGTTCTACTCCATTCCTGCATCTTACCCCCTTGTATCATAACTTGCATCCTTGCAATAGACCTGTATGCAAGACCTGTCTCGTACATCATCCCACTACTAGCTACTCTTGTCCTTTCACGGACACCTAGCCCATTGGAGGCGTGGCTACCTGTGAAGGGAGCCACGTGACCTACAAACTAAGCTGCAACCACTGTGACACTTTCTACGTGGATATAAGGCTACGTGGATAAGATAAGCTGTCGGTGTGCATGAATGGCCCCTGCCAAATTGTGGCCAAGAAACAGCTGGACAACCCAGTTGCTGAATGTGCTGCCTAACTCAGTGTACTTAACTTTGATTGCTTCACAGCTTGTACCATTTGGATTATTCCTACCACCAGCAGCTTTTCTGAATTGCTCAGGTAGGAACTCCTAACCCTGTTCTTCAACCTTCTCTAGCCCCTGTCTCCCACCTACCTATCCCCTTCCATGCTCCCACTCTAGTATCACAAATGTCCTCTAAAACCAGAGCCCCTACAAGTTCTTTTGCCTTCTTCTCGTATCCTCAAGCATAGCTCCTGATACTGCACCAAACAGCCCTATTCTGTCTCCACCAAGACCCTGCATGCCCCAACAGGTACCACAAACATCTTCTCCCACACTTACTCTGCTGTCCCTCCCCTTCCCACCTCCATCCGCCTCATGCCTTCTCCTTACACCTACAACCCATCTAAGCAGATTGCTGCTTCGTCAGATGCAGTCACAGTTGGTGTCCAGTGCCCTGAGACAATGGCTATGTGTTTGAGAGTTGTGCTAGTGTAAATATGTGTGTTTTTCTGCTGAAAAAGGACTTCGTCCAAAAAACCTTCAATATTTTAGCAGCCTTTTTCAACATGCCTGTCAGGTGACTAAACACATCTTCTGTGGTGAGTGGCAGTCTATCCTTTCCATAGTGTTGTTGTTTCAGCCTGGACTTTCCATTGTTCGACTCTTTTGACTTAAACATGTTTTGGGCTAGTACAGGGTGGCTAACCAGGAACTCCTTGATTTTAATATTAAATAACATGAAAACAAAGATTAGTAGAAGAATGCAATGCAACAGAAGGTACATGTATTGTGAAAACAGTGAGAATATTATAGAGCAGTTCTGAAGTAATAGTTACAAAAGCTACTAACAGATGCACTGTAATACCAGTACCTAATGCCTATAAATAATACTCCAATGCCCAGGGTGGTGACATCCACTTTTAAGAAAGAGGCCAAAATCAAATTCTATTGAATGTATGTTTCTGGTACTGGAATATAACAAGTTAAAATACAGCATTACAGCAGCAAGGTGCAGTTTTCAAAGACGATTTAATGTTCAAAATGACAAGATTCAAAAACTACTCACAAGTGCTCTGGTAGATTTGAACGGGCAGGCAGTGTGAGTGACGATTAATGGAAATGTTGGTCCAGGCCAACTTAAATTTGTCCTGAAAATGTCGCCACAATTTCGGGACTTACTCAGAGATATCAGAGTAAATCTATCTGAAGAACTGCATCACAGGCTGTTTTTGAAGCATTTGAGGATGTGTGGAGTTGAGAAACAATCTGTGTGTGTTTCCAGTCACAAGGTCAAACCTTTACATGCTGTGGGGCAAAGGGCTAACTTTGCATAGCAGAGTCTTACATTAATTGGTGATAAAGGATTTGGTGTTTTCTGCATATGGTTCACAGTCAAATCAAATTTCAGCGTGTGAATGAATGTATGAATAAAGAAAACTAGCGTGAAGTGAAACCACTGCGTTCTGCCAAAATTACAGCTTGATCTCCAGTATGCATCAGAGGCTGTATTGGTCCTTTCTTCAAGCAAGAAACAGTAAGCAGTGAACACTACATTGGAGTTTTAAAACAATAACATTTTGTCACCACTCAGCAAGCACTGGAGGATAGACCAGGCATAATGTGGTTCATGCAAGATGGGGCTCAACCACAGCATACGGAATAGGTATCTTGTTGAATACTGATCTGTCAATCTGTGTGGCAATTAAATTGATTCCAATTGACATTACAAGATGTGATGGCAAAAATCATTTCAGAATGGAAACAAGTCTTGGTTACAAAGTTATCTAGTTATCTAATATTATTTAATATTGTTTCACCCGTTTGAGGTATCATTAGATTGTTGATAAAAAGAAGAAACCAATCAGCTACAAAGAAATAGTGGAGAGGGTGTGGTCCTATCTCGTAAGACTATCCAGGTAAAAAACAACTAAAAGTAAAAGCAACTGACGTAAAAGTAGCTGAATATGTAGCCCAATCATCATAAAGCTATATAAAATGGAGAAAGGGTGTAAAAGTAACTGGATTTGTAATCCATCGATCATAAAAATGTAGAATGTAAATTGTTGTTGTGATCTTCAGTCCTGAGACTGGTTTGATGCAGCTCTCCATGCTACTCTATCCTGTGCAAGCTTCTTCATCTCCCAGTACCTACTGCAACCTACATCCTTCTGAATCTGCTTAGTGTATTGATCTCTTGGTCTCCCTCTACGATTTTTACCCTCCACGCTGCCCTCCAATGCTAAATTTGTGATCCCTTGATGCCTCAAAACATGTCCTACCAACCGATCCCTTCTTCTAGTCAAGTTGTGCCACAAACTTCTCTTCTCCCCAATAGAAAAGGTACGATAGGAAATAATGTCTCTGTCATAGTACGACTCCAATCCTTGTAATGCCTTATAACTACCTCGTACTATAGCAAGTGTTAACCATGAATTACCAGGAACAAGTTCTGTGGTAGTACATGAAAAGTTAATCTTGCATCCAACAAATGTGATAGGACCAGTCAGTAGCTCTTCTTGAGAAACATTATTAGGAACAAAACTGAAAGTGTCCACTGTCTTGTACACTGGTAGTCTGCTCCTCCTGTAGTATTTTCTGCATCGGTACGGCATGGCTGTGCGATCGGTGCGGCTGCCTGGAGTCGAATGAGCATGCTGCTGCCTCAGAACAGGATGTACTTCCTGCCCCCCACCCGTGCGCACAGCGCCAGAGCGCCTTATCAGTGTTGCACAATCTTGATTTTCCAGCAACACGGTGCTAGTAATACTAGGCACCGTGTTGCGCGGCTGCCTCGCTCAGCGGCTAAGTCCGCTTCAAGGTCACACGCCTTACACAGCAGCATAAGGCAAATTCACACAGCCATACCTCATTAGTTACGTGATCTACCCACCTTATCTTCAGCATTCTTCTGTAGCACCACATTTCGAAAGCTTCTATTCTCTTCTTGTCCAAACTGGTTATCGTCCATGTTTCACTTCCATACATGGCTACACTCCATACAAATACTTTCAGAAACGACTTCCTGACACTTAAATCTACACTCGATGTTAACAAATTTCTCTTCTTCAGAAACGATTTCCTTGCCATTGCCAGTCTACATTTTATATCCTCTCTACTTCGACCATCATCAGTTATTTTACTCCCTAAATAGCAAAACTCCTTTACTACTTTAAGTGTCTCATTTCCTAATCTAATCCCCTCAGCATCAC
Source organism: Schistocerca americana (assembly GCF_021461395.2). Classification (NCBI taxonomy): domain Eukaryota; kingdom Metazoa; phylum Arthropoda; class Insecta; order Orthoptera; family Acrididae; genus Schistocerca; species Schistocerca americana. The sequence goes on from NC_060126.1 coordinate 376,467,773, forward strand.
CCGATTTAATTTGACTACATTCCATTATCCTCGTTTTGCTTTTGTTGATGTTCATCTTATATCCTCCTCTCAAGACACTGTCCATTCCGTTCAACTGCTCTTCCAAGTCCTTTGCTGTCTCTGACAGAATTACAATGTCATCGGCGAACCTCAAAGTTTTTACTTCTTCTCCATGAATTTTAATACCTACTCCGAATTTTTCTTTTGTTTCCTTTACTGCTTGCTCAATATACAGATTGAATAACATCGGGGAAGGCTACAACCCTGTCTCACTCCTTTCCCAACCACTGCTTCCCTTTCATGCCCCTCGACTCTTACAACTGCAATCTGGTTTCTGTACAAATTGTAAATAGCCTTTCGCTCCCTGTATTTCACCCCTGCCACCTTCAGAATTTGAAAGAGAGTATTCCAGTTAACGTTGTCAAAAGCTTTCTCTAAGTCTACAAATGCTAGAAACGTAGGTTTGCCTTTTCTTAATCTTTCTTCTAAGATAAGTCGTAAGGTTAGTATTGCCTCACGTGTTCCAACATTTCTACGGAATCCAAACTGATCTTCCCCGAGGTCTGCTTCTACCAGTTTTTCCATTCGTCTGTAAAGAATTCGCGTTAGTATTTTACGGCTGTGACTTATTAAACTGATAGTTCGGTAATTTTCACCTGTCAACACCTGCTTTCTTTGGGATTGGAATTATTATATTCTTCTTGCAGTCTGAGGGTATTTCGCCTGTCTCATACATCTTGCTCACCAGATGGTACAGTTTTGTCAGGACTGGCTCTCCCAAGGCCATCAGTAGTTCTAATGGAATGTTGTCTACTCCCGGGGCCTTGTTTCGACTCAGGTCTTTCAGTGCTCTGTCAAACTCTTCACGCAGTATCTTATCTCCCATTTCATCTTCATCTACATCCTCTTCCATTTCCATAATATTGTCCTCAAGTACATCGCCCTTATATAAACCCTCTATATACTCCTTCCACCTTTCTGCCTTCCCTTCTTTGCTTAGAACTGGGTTTCCATCTGAGCTCTTGATATTCATACAAGTGGTTCTCTTCTCTCCAAAGGTCTCTTTAATTTTCCTGTAGGCAGTATCTATCTTACCCCTAGTGAGACAAGCCTCTACATCCTTACATTTGTCCTCTAGCCATCCCTGCTTAGCCATTTTGCACTTCCTGTCGATCTCATTTTTGAGACGTTTGTATTCCTTTTTGCCTGCTTCATTTACTGCATTTTTATATTTTCTCCTTTCATCAATTAAATTCAATATTTCTTCTGTTACCCAAGGATTTCTATTAGCCCTCGCCTTTTTACCTACTTGATCGTCTGCTGCCTTCACTACTTCATCTCTCAGAGCTACACATTCTTCTTCTACAGTATTTCTTTCCCCCATTCCTATCAGTTGTTCCCATACGCTCTCCCTGAAACACTCTACAACCTCTGGTTCTTTCAGTTTATCCAGGTCCCATCTCCTTAAATTCCCACCTTTTTGCAGTTTCTTCAGTTTCAATCTGCAGTTCATAACCAATAGATTGTGGTCAGAATCCACATCTGTCCGTGGAAATGTCTTACAATTTAAAACCTGGTTCCTAAATCTCTGTCTTACCATTATATAATCTATCTGATACCTTTTAGTATCTCCAGCATTCTTCCAGGTATACAACCTTCTTTCATGATTCTTGAACCAAGTGTTAGCTATGATTAAGTTATGCTCTGTGCAAAATTCTACAAGGCGGCTTCCTCTTTCATTTCTTCCCCCCAATCCATATTCACCTACTATGTTTCCTTCTCTCCCTTTTCCTACTGATGAATTCCAGTTACCCATGACTATTAAATTTTCGTCTCCCTTCACTACCTGAATAATTTCTTTTATCTCGTCATACATTTCATCAATTTCTTCATCATCTGCAGAGCTAGTTGGCATATAAACTTGTACTACTGTAGTAGGCATGGGCTTCGTGTCTATCTTGGCCACAATAATGTGTTCACTATGCTGTTTGTAGTAGCTTACCCGCACTCCAATTTTTTAATTCATTATTAAACCTACTCCTGCATTTCCCCTATTTGATTTTGTATTTATAGCCCTGTAATCACCTGACCAGAAGTCTTGTTCCTCCTGCCACCGAACTTAACTAATTCCCGCTATATCTAACTTTAACTTATCCATTTCCCTTTTTAAATTTTCTAACCTACCTGCCCGATTAAGGGATCTGACATTCCACGCTCCGATCTGTAGAATGCCAGTTTTCTTTCTCCTGATAACGACGTCCTCTTGACTAGTCCCCGCCCGGAGATCCGAGTGGGGGACTATTTTACCTCCGGAATATTTTACCCAAGAGGACGCCATCATCATTTAATCATACAGTAAAGCTGCATGTCCTCGGGAAAAATTACGGCTGTAGTTTCCCCTTGCTTTCAGCCGTTCGCAGTACCAGCACAGCAAGGCCGCTTTGGTTAATGTTACAAGGCCAGATCAGTCAATCATCCAGACTGTTGCCCCTGCAACTACTGAAAAGGCTGCTGCCCCTCTTCAGGAACCACATGTTTGTCTGGCCTCTCAACAGATACCCCTCCGTTGTGGTTGCACCTACGGTACGGCCATCTGTATCGCTGAGGCACGCAAGCCTCCCCACCAATGGCAAGGTCCATGGTTCATGGGGGGGGGGGGATGTAAATTGGGCCTAGTTAAAAGAAAAGAAAACAGCCAGTATATCATCAACAAGGTCGCAGAAAAATTTCGACTGCATGTGTTGTGTTAGAGCACACCACCTGACTCCTCCACAGCAGTACAAAGTAGGACCATGCTTACAAAATAATCGCGCTATGTGCTGCACATGGCACAATGTCCATTCAGCACATACACAGATATTACTGTGTCAGATAAAGATGCAAACACTGTGTATAATGTGCCCAGGTGGCGCACGTGATTGGCATAAGGAACATTTACGAAAGAGAAAAACTACATAAATCTAATAAATTAAGATGAATATATGTAAATCATTGCAATCAAATGAAAGCGAAAGTACGTTAAGGTACTCCTATGCAGAGCAGAAAAAATAGGTGAAATCATGAGATGAAGAAACAGTTAGTCAAAATATGTCACTGAAACAGTCATATGAAGTAAAATAGCTGAATTTTAAAGTGGATGGATAGCCTATGTGTACAAGATTAACAAGTGCAAACATCAAGGTATCAGGGTCAGGGGAAGGGGCAGTCATCAGCATTGCAAACTAGGTTGAAGAGCTATTTTTGGTCATTAAAATAAAGAAATATAAGTTATGGCACATAAAACAGTAACCTATGGTAAAAGATCATTAATAAGACCACTTGAAATCCCCTATCTTTCCCTCACAACAAAATGAACGTAAGTTAAAAATAATGCTGTGGACATAAAATAAAAGGTATCATTCCAGCAACGTACAAAACGCTTTTAGCATTGTATCATAATATTCTTGATTTCAGCGTTTTACTTACTTTTTTCTGCTTTATATAGGGGTACCTTGCTGTACTTCTGGTTTCATGTGATTGCAATGGTTTGCATATATGCATCTTAATATTTTGATTTTATGTAGTTTTTGTGTTTAGTAAACGTTCCTTATGCTGATCATACACACTGTCATGGCATCTCTTTTCGTAAATTGTCTAACATACTAGTCACTATAATCTCTGTCTTGCTTGCATCTTGATCAGTCACAATAATATTTCTTTGTGTGTGGGCCAAATGGAAGTTGTGCTGCATGTGGCTCATACCGTGTTTATTTTGTAAGTGTGGCCCTATTTGATACAGCTATGGCAGAGTCAGCTGGTGTGCTCAGAGTAATGTGATAGTTGTTGAAGTTTTTACGCCACTTTCTTGATAATGTAGTGGCAGCTTCATTTTAACGAGGTCTACTTTATATTTTGTGTTTATATGATGGATGCGTTCCAGCTCCATTTCACTGTTTGTTTCAAATTGATTGGCTTCTTGTTTTTATTGACAATCTGTTGATGCCCCAAAAGTGTGACACACATTGATATTTAAAAACTTTTCAACCAAGACTGTTTTCATTCTGAAATAATTCGAAACCAGTTGGTGTAGCAACCTGCCACAATGGAGTGGAAAAAGTTTGGCAAATTTCGTTTTCTGTTTATGGCAGTAATCTAATGCAAATGATATATTGAGGACTGCAAGAGATGAAATTCAAAAACCTGAGAGCTTAAAGGTGGAAGATAGGATAATAATCAAGACAGAGATTACTGAAAAACCACCATGAAGGATGTAATCTACTCTTATTAACTCTTTCAGTTTTTTTTTTCAGTAATCTCTGTCTTCTTTATTGCAAGCTCTCAGGTTTCAGATCTCATCCAGTGCAGCCCTCAACACTCAGCCTTCTTTTCCATCAAGTTTAGTAAGTCTCTCTTGACTCAGGGTTCTGGGCAACATTTCCCTAGCTCTTTCCATTCTGAAACCTTGCCAATCATTTCCCCTCATTCCTTCTCCTTCCCCTTTGATCCTTCGGCCAGGAGGAGCAGCCACTGGCTCAGAAGGCTTGCACATTTCTATAACTTTTGTGTGTTTTCACAAGCCACTGGTTGGTGAGTAGATTTTTCATCTATGCAGTTACATCATAAATTAATAAATAGTACTGTCATATGTACCCGTACCGTAAACTACAATTTGTGTTTGTTGTCAAAGTTTTTTGATATGTTGTAAGGTAGTTTCCCTATCCTAATAAGAGACAGATTTTGAACAGATGTTGTGGAAAATGGACATCCGACAAAGAACAACACTTTACTCTTGCTGTAAGGCTCTAACAAATTGTCTAACATAATAGTCACTATAATCCTTCAAATTGAGATACTGATTCTTATGTGAGATAAATAATTTTATGCAATTCATTAAGAAAATGCAAGGTATTAATGTTCCATGTGCTGTGTGTTCTAAGCTTGAAGTTATGAAAACTTCTCACTTAGGTGATACTGCTGATGACAATGCGAGCAACAGACAGAAACCCTCTGTGCGAATACTTTCAGAAAGTGATGTGAAAGACTTCACAATTTATGATATTGTTTTACCACTACCTGGCCATGATGTAGTATACCCACAGAATGAAACAAAAGAATGGTTTGAAGAACTTCTCCAAGCAGATGGGCTGTCACCTGCCAAATTGAAACAGAGTGTGAGGTTTGTACATCATAAACTTAAATGATTGTTTTATTATAAATTTCTGAACAAGTAGTAGTAAACGTAGTTATGCAACAATTTAATTACTTTGAAAATGATGTGTTTGTGCATGTGCTCTTGCTAAATCTGAGTCTGTGAGATTTGTTTGGATTGCTTTTCAACTGTGGATGGCAGTCTGCATTTTGTATATAAGCTACTGTAGTTGTGAATGAGCAAATGTTGCAGGCAATGAAATACATTTACTGTAGTGGGGTGACACCTTTGTTACATGAAATCTAATTGAAATAATGTAGGCATGTTTCAGTTCAGATGCTGTGTGTGGCATTCTGTGTGAAATAAATATCGTCATTGTTTCACTCAGATATTGTTTACCTTCTGCCATCATCACACATTTTAGCCTTCCTTGCTGCTTGTCATCGTCTTGCCTCCTTTTTCCCTATGCTGGATCATTGTACACAAATTAATTCACATGTAACAACCATCTCTCAATTTCTATCTTTCCGATAGACCCTCCAAGCTGCTAAATCACATTCGCAATTTGGGTAATGAGAGCCTGCATACATGTGCATACAAAATTCAACTTGTATTTTGGTTTTGCAAGTTCGCAAAATGCTTTAAATATTGAATGTATCTGATTAATGTTACAAAAATGTAGATGGAAATAAAATGTTAAAAACATCTTTAATGTTTTATTGTTGGTGCACCTTAGTACAATATAATGTGTGTGTGTGTGTGTGTGTGTGTGTGTGTGTGTGTGTGTGTGTGTGTTGGGGGCGGGGGTTGGCTTGAATGTAGCACCTCGACCTGGAGTGGGGGAACATTATGTGGTGGATTTGTCAGGGTGCTGTGGTGTGTGCTATCTTTGACTATTCTTGTTCCAATACAGTCACATTTTTGTTTTGTTCCAGTCGCCCATATACTCCATACCACGGCCGTACGTGAACATATATTCCTCTTCACTTCATCCCAAGGCCGGTTGTTGCTCTAAGAGTGTCTCACACTCCTTCCAGCTGCTGAATGAAGAGCAGCTCTTAAACTATAATCTCCTGTATTGTTTCTACCATGTACATCTGTTGTGAAGACTGATCCAAATAGTAGTAACTCATAAATTCATTCAGAGACATCAGTCAATAGCCCGACTACATTGAACTTACTTAAGAACCGAGTATTTACAGTCTTCTTTTGTCTTTAGTGTTTACGTTGTAGTATGTCCAATTTCTTGGATGTGTTCGTGACACCTTCAAGAGGTGTCACCAAGACACAAATGTCCACAGCTAGCAAGTGCTGCTGCGCTCACCACAGTGCTCCTTGCCCCTGCTATGTTACGTCACAGCATATGCACCATGTGCAATATCACAGATTGGGATGAACAAAGTGCATTTTTCCCCACTCCGTAAAGTATTTGTAAGAGCCATGAGCACCCTCACTACAGATCCCACCACTGAGATGAAAGATGTTGGGCACTCTTTTTTAATGCATTCTTTACAATTAAACGTAAGATATCTGGTACTATATTACAATCTGTTATCCATTTCATTTATTCTCAGTAAATATATGGAGTATTTCCTTGGCTCTTCAAGTTAGCACGAAAGATGGGTCTAGTAATTAACCATACCATGTTGTTAATGCCTGGTTTTTACACACTCAATAACATTAATTGTGCTTTTAGTGTATAAGTGTGTGAGATTTGTTTTCTTCATGTAAAATGAAATGCATTCAAATCTCAGTTACAAAATATCAGCATACTCAGAATGCAGATTACCACACATTGGTTCTGTGGTAAAATTGTTTGCTGCTAACTAGTTTGGATTCCACTTCCAACATAGTTAACAACTGCGACTCGGCACGACTTCTCCAACTTTAATAACTGTTTTCAGCCCTTTCTATGAGAACTTACTGTACAACCATTCTTCCCTTCAGATGAAAATGATGCTAAGCAAAGGAGTAGATAGCTCTGTTGGATATATCTAGCCCCAGTTGTTATTTTTCCTTAAATGCCCTGACCTGTCATAAGACAGCCTCTCTGTAGATCTGCCTACCCATTTCAACTCCCTCATCTCATCTAACGCAGGGTAGAGTCACCATATAAAATTTGTCTGCACAGTACCTCAGTTTCATTTCTCACATCGTGACAGATAGGGTTTACTTCACTTCTGGTGTCTCTTTACCTCATTTTTAAAACATACCACACCATACCCTTCATAAAAAAAAAAAAAAAAAAAAAAAAAAAAAAATTACCTACAATTTTGTTGATGTACGAAAACACATTGGTGTTAGTGTATAACTTTGGGTAACAATATTCCCATGTTCATTTCCTTTTCTTAGGATGATTTAGGTATGCTACTATGTATGTATTTAAAATTATTCCAAGCAACACATACAGCTCACTTTATTATTAAAATACTGCAAGATATGCAGTGGAACTTTGATTTTACATTCTTCAGTTTTACGTTTTTTGTGATTCTACACCATAAATTCATAGCTCCTGTGAAAGAGCAGTAGGATCAATGCTAAAAATTCAACTAATTTTACATTTCTTCCTAGTAAGGTTTGCCTTGGTTTCGAGTTCTTACTGGGCCTCTCACTTGACTTTATTCCTTTTGCTTCCTATTGACATTTGATGTGACTGAATGAGTTATAAGTGGCGCAACACACACAGTTCACACCAGAGGTGGTGGCGGAGTTAAGGGAATATTTTAGGCCGTTGTGAAGAGGGAAGACGGGAGAGAGAAAATGCTGGCACAATCCGCATTGGTGTAGCCAACACGACTTGCAACATACAGCTTCACCGCACAATTATGATACAAATACTCCTAGGATGCAGCAGTAATGGAAAACCAAAACTGTCCCACAATGTGTTCCGGATAAGCCGATACATGATGTAGGAGCCCAGCCATCAGCTTTTCTTGTGCCACTTAGAACTCAAGTCTCATCTTTTTGCGTGTGTTTCCGATGTACTGTATTAAGCAACAAAATCGATTTTCAACCTTTTAAATTCAAACACTGAGTCTCGAAGAATATGCTCAGTCATAATCAACGAAACGTTGCCCATTTCTGGCTAGTGAATTCTTATTGGCTGGCGATTTGTTAAGTCACCCAATAGCCACCACAGCCACCACCCCACACTAACATATGTAAAATGAGATTGCCTACAAGATGTGTGGCAAGGAGGAGTAGCCCTTCAGCGACAGTGGGGTGAAAGCATTGTGTGAAGTGCTGAAAATTACTTTTCAACAGCTAATGTGGTAAGACAGAGATTACACATGGAAGTAGAACAAAGGTTTTTTGATAGCACATTTTAAAGACTTTCGTGTTAAAATCTGACATGATGCAGTTGCAACAAGTACATACACACATACTTTGCACCACAAGCACCAAACATTGTAGATCGTAAAGATTGGCAGCAGTGTTCGAAGGGATGAAGCGAAACTGTGGCACCTGAGCTTTCTCTTTCAAATTTACATTTTGCACAGTCTACAGAAATTCACTGAACTGGCTTCTATAAGCTTTTGACATCAATTGGGGAAGTAAACTCATGTTTTCATGTCTCGTGTTTCTCTCATCAAGCCCAAAATATCACTTTTAACAGTAGTGAGCATATGAAGTGTGGCTCATAAGAAAAACATTAAGTAATAACAGCAATAGTGACAAAGCATGTCATTAAGCAGATTTCCACATTTATGCATATTGTTTAACCACTTCCACATCTGTGAGATTTTAAGAACTGATGAAATTCATTACCACAAATTGTTGTAGAAACATTGTACTATACATTTAATTTCCTTCAACTAGACAGATTTTATACAAAGTGTCGGAGAGGATTGCGCTTTATCATCATATATGCCAGTTACATGTGTTTTTGCTCATATTTTGGGGGGGGGGGGTTTAACATTTACCTTAATTCTGCATTTTCCTCAGTTTTGCATTTTTTGAGTATGGACTGCACGAAAATATAAAATAGAGGTTTCACTGTATAAAGCAAGGACTGAAATTGCCATTTTCATGCTTCGAAAACTCAGTGGATTTTTATATTGGTGACAAAACCTGCTACAATAGTCGAGATAACTGTATTTTCGTCTCTCCATACTCAGGTACTTCATAAAACACATATGTCTTAATATATATTCAGGTGATTAACTGTCTTCTGACACGGATGGAATGTTATGTTTCTTAAATATAACCTAATTTTTGTACCTGCCACTCCTATTCCGTGTGTAGCACCTTCTCTATTTAAAGTTGGTAACATAATGTTGTTCTGTTGATAGGAAATCTGTGGTATCAATTTACTGATTTCTCGCTAAATGGCACTGCTTCTTCTGCTCGTTACGCTCATATTAGCATGGTTAATTTCAGACTCTTGCGCTGCACGCATGGGCTCTCCCCTGTTATCTTCCCCCCACAATGTATGTAGTACCTAACATGCAGCATACTGACAAACACAATAAATGTATGGTATGAAAATTACGTCCATATGTACGAGTCCTACCGGTCATCCTGTTGCAACAGGTTGTGATCAAAACTCGGAAAACAGAAGGGTTTAACCAATAGAAACTTATGAATATGGATAGAGGAAAAGATAGAACTTGTACACTTTGCAGAGAAGGAAGAAAGGAAGTAGAGATTAGATTCATTAAAGTTGAAGGAAGAAAGAAGATGGCTCCAAAACAGAATCCCTTACTACTCCCTACCCCAAGGAATTACCACATCTGCCAATGCTATTTGTTGTGACACCGGAGTGAGAAGTTGTTTAACATTTGTTAATGAACAGACTTTTCACAACTTCACTGTTGCGGGCCCCAAAAGTTAACCTTAGCAAATATCTGTTGTAAGTTTGGAAAGAAAGAGCCACAGGTGAAAGAAGGGGAGGTTGGGTAGTAAACTGTCAGTCTTCATCAGAAGTCTGTCTGTTTATTGTCATCATTATCAACTCACCATAAAGAACCCCTAGCATAAAGCAGTAGAAACCCTACCATTTTGTATTGTTCCTGATAAAAAAAGAAAGAAATCCCAAGTATGTGTAACAGGATATGTATACTGAGGTGACAAAAGTCATGGGAGAGCAATATGTACATATACAAGTGGCAGTAGTATCACATACACATAATAGAAAAGGCCAGCGCATTGGTGGAGCTTTTATTTGTACTCTGGTGAATTTTATGGAAATATTTCTGACCTTGAGTATGAAACGATAGTTGGAGCTAGATTCATGGGACATTACATTTTGCAAATAATTTCAGAATTTGATATTCCAAGATCCAGAGTGTCAAGAGTGTGTCAAGAATACCAAATTTCAGGCATTATCCCTCACCACCGACAATGCAATGGCCAATGACCTTCATTTGACAACTGAAAGCATTTCTAACAGGCAAGCAACACTGCATGAAATAATCATAGAAATCACTGAGACATACAACGAATGTATCCGCTAGGACATTGTGGTAAAATATGGCATTGATGAGTTATAGCAGCAGATGACCAAAGTGAGTGCCTCTGCTAAGAGCCTGACATCGCCTGTAGTGCTTCTCTTTGGCTCATTGCCATACCCGTTGGACCCTAGACAACTGCAAAACTGTGGCTCTGTCAGGTGAGTCACGATTTCACTTGGTAAGAGGTGATGGTAGTGTTTGAATGTGGTACAGACACCACAAAGCCATGGACCCCAACTGTCAACAAGGCACTGTGCAAGCTGGTAGTGGCTCCATAATGGTGTGGTAGTGGCTCCATAATGGTGTGGACTGCTTTTACGTGAATGGATAGGGTCCACTGGTTATGTTCAGCTACTTGGAAACCATTTGCAGCCATTCATGGGTTTCATGTTCCTAAACAGCAATATAATTTTTATGGATGACAATGCACCATCTCACCAGGCCACAATTGTTTGCAATTGATTTTAAGAACATTCTGGACAATTGAAGTGAATGATTTAGCCAACCTGATAGCCCAATGTGAATCCCATTGAACATCTAGGTGACATGGTTGATAGATTAGTTCGTGCACAAATCCTACACTTGAACACTTTTGCAGTTATGGATTGCCATAGAGGCAACATGGCTCAATATTCAGGGGACTTCGAACAACTTGAGTCCATGCCACATTGAGTTGCACTATGCTGGGTAAAAGGAGGTCCGACAATTAGAGGTATCCCATGACATTTTTCGTCTCTGTGTATGTATGTGTCTATCTTTTTTGTTTAAGAAACCAACCCTATGTTATAAATAGTTTAAAAAAATGGATAATTCCAGTTATCTGCTTAGCAACTTTGAGTGCTATATTCTTGCTTTCACAAACTTGGATGCAATTTAGTTATTAAATAAGATAGAATAGTAAGAGGTACGGAACATAGAGTAACGTAAGGGAAAGGAGTTTGTGTGGGGAACTTACAGAAGAAATATCCAAGCCATTAACTCGGACTGCAGATGTGGTTTTATTTTGCCGAATTTGCAGTGTGTAGATTCTCCTGGGGTGTATATTTCTTAACTGTATCAATATTGTATAATTCATTTTCCTGGCCTGTATTTGGATCAACAGGAGCAGTGCCTTAGGATTTTGTATTCTTACCACTTGGAAAGCTCCACAATACCATGGAAAGAACTTACTTATCTCCTTTAAGTTGGAACTATGATGGACATCTTTTACTAAGTTGTCATCTATACTGCTGTGTTGTTAAACTTAGGTAGTCTGCTGTGTGTGGACTCCTTTAACTTGCTTTTTATCTTATTGTCTATTACTGCTGCCTCTTTTCTTTGGAGGGGACCATTTAAAGAATTCTAATACTGGCTCTCCTATAAATTTCTTCTTCATTATCTCTACTGGTATTAATGCAGTGGACGTATGGAGTAACAAATTCAATATGACCTGGAATTCGGTATCATCTGTGCCCATGTTGCATATGTGTTGGATTCACCTCCCCATCTGGTTTGAGCTTTGCAAACTGTTTCAAAATGTTTATTCTGTTTCCCATTTGAATATCCCCAAAATACTGTAGAGGTACACCAACACATTATTATTAGTTTCATTAGTTCTAAATTCTATTTTTGCATTTTCTAAGATGTCCCATAATTTCTGCGTTGCCTTTCTGTGTCTACAATACATCCCAAAGAATTTTTTTTAATACTAGTAGATTCAACTGTATCCTGTACTTTGTGTAACAGACTCCTGTAATCTCTCTTCCAAACTGGTCAAGGATGATTGAGGACTCAAAATTTCATTTAACAGTTTTTCCACCTCTGACAATTTGACTGCTCATTTATACGTGAGATTTGGGTGTCATAGGATTGTACGTTATTGTGAACTTCTTTCAAATGATTATGTACCGCATTGCTCATGAAAACACTGTGTGTTAATATCTAGCTATACTTTGCTAGGCAAATTATTCAATTATTTCTTCATAGCAGTAATTTTATTTCTCTGTACGTTAACTGTTATCATTAAATCCTTTTTAAATTCTTATGCCCGCAGTTTAATCACCGCAACTCATTAGCAGTAGGCTCTAATTTTTGATTCATACTTCCTTCTAACTTCTTGAGTGTAGCATCCCCTTGAGCTGGAAAGGTAGCTTCCACTTCAGGTTTAAGGGCACCGTGTGAGTTTCTTCCTGTATCTTCTAATTTCTCGTTAAATGCTTTACTGTTTTACTCCATAGCTTTACTGTTCTACTCCACAAATTAAATTACTTAAACTATTCTGGTCCCATTTTTCTAGATCACACAGCCGTACGCTACTCATTAAATTCCCAACTAATTAGTTAAACTAGGTGTTCACTAGACTGACAAAATCACAGCTCACCCATTGCACATAGTAGTGATCTGTGGACACTGCCACCAACGGCACAAGTGAAGTTTGTGTGTCGATTGAGAAGCTGTGGCGGGCAGCTGCTACTCTGACAACCATCAATGTGCATTATTTTTTGGCAAGGATACATGTGCATCTTATCCTATATGTAGTGTCAGTTTTAAAAAGTGAAGTGTATGTTTATGTGAAGAACCAAGCTAGGACCACTTGAAATCAATGCTAAAAGTTTTCCACAAAATCATGCATAAAATAAAACATGCATTGTAACACTATTTTTACATTACATTTTCCCACTTGTAACTTATGTAACCTGGTAGCTGGTAGTAAGCCTCAGTTGGCTCTCGGTCTTTCATTGTTTATTGTCCTCAAGCTGTTAATGAATTTGACTAACATATTTTAACCCCTTAATTTGACAATTTTTTTCCCAAATTATGTTCCAAAAAATGTTTTTATTAGTGAGCGACATTACAATGGATATGTTAAGACAGCTTATGAAACTCATAATTTTGAGTTACAAAATTATGAAGATCACCAGTAATAAAATCCTGTGCACACTGATGCACTGGACTTTGACTAAATATCCTGAACCTTGAAGTCATTTTTTAGTTTCTTTGTAGCTGAGAAGTCTAACCATTTGTTTCACAATGCTTTCCTGGGTACGTAAATCTTGGAAGAGCAGGCTGGAGCATAATTGATATATTTATCTCTTACCACTGGTGCAATGCTTTCCTGTGAACATAAATCTTCGAAGAGCTGGCTGGAGTACAGTGGATGTATTCATCTGGTACCACTAGCGAGCACTTGTCACTCAACTAATGAACTGTTGTCACTTTCAGTCTCTAATGAAGTAACATCACATTCTTCTTCACTTTCTGAGCCGATAAATTCAATGTCAAACTTGGTATCATTATAGCTATCCTTCTTTGTAAGCATTGCCTAAACAAGATAGGAGTGTGTCTGAAAGCCCATCTTTAATTGTCGAGTATTCAAAGCTTAAAGACGATGTCTAGTGGCAGCCACCTCAACCAGAACACAACAGCCAGCCTTCAAATGTAGTACCAGATGCTCTCTAGCAGCCAAACACAATGCTGAAACAGATATAAATACGGTTTTATTTTTCTGTAGGTCTTTTCTTAGGTTGCCTGAGTGTACTCACCATTAAGTTTGTCAGAATAATGAAAACGAGACAACTCGGGTTTTGAAGTTGAGTGGTTAAGCAATGACAGTCAAACTGCAGTAATTGGTCTTCTTTCTCTTCTTATTTAGCCACACATTATGTAATAGTGTAAATATTTGAACCAGGTTAGCAAGTTACACTGATAAGTACTATTTCAAAAGTTCTCTGGTTGCAGACTAGCACACTAACTTACGTAATTCGGGCATGGACTGTACATTTTGATACCGAAGTACACACTGTCCACATTATATATAAGCTTCATGATGTCTGAACACAAGTGGCAAATTGCATGATTGTTAAATATGGTAGCCTCCTACTGACTTACAAAGTGATGATTATATTTTGGCAGCTAAATGGACCGACTGCATGCTGCTGATGTAAATAATGCTAACTAATGATTAACTCATACTTTTTGTTCAAAACTTATTATTTTATAGACGCATGTAATATCAGAAATTATATTTTGCCTGAAGTATACACCTATTACGTACTAAATAATAGCATAAAAAAAGCAAAATTAGGAGTCAGAGAGACAGTAGACACCATGATAAGGTTAACTAATAGCTGTATAATTAGAAAACAGCACAATAATAGGTACTACTTTTTGGGGTCTATTTTGAGACAGATGAGGATTCCTGAAGCCTGCCAAAAAATGAGAGGAAGTGATATCTTCTGAACCTTACCATTCCTTTCACTTCATCCCTCTTCCTTCCCCTTCAACTCTTCTGCCAGGAGGAGGAGCCACTGGCTCTGAAACGTTGCACATTTTGTTAACTTTTGTGTGTTTTCTCCTGCTGCTGCTTGGTGAGTGGATTCGTCTATCCAGTTATATTTTCAGAAATTGTTTATTTTTGTTGAGATTTTATGAATTAAGTTCTTCAAAAGGTAAAATATGTCTATAAAGTAGGAGAGTGATCTCTTTCAAATTAACTGTACCAATTTAGAAACAAACAACAATTTGCTCATAGAAAATTTCAACAACACCTGATTTGCATGTATAGTTACTAGACTCTGTTCATGATAAGAATAAACCTGATGTAAACATTACATTTGCTTGGATCTCATTGGCTTTTGTTTCATATGGAATGGAAGCCAAGCTGTGACCAGTACTGTCAAGTGCGATCATAAGAATACGTTTTATGATGTGTTACATGCACATAGACCGTGCGATTATGCTGAACAGCAGCTTTATCGGTGCATGCTTGGACAGCACTGGCCAACCACCGCTCCAGCTAACCCGCAGTGATGTGAGCAGTTGCAGTTCATACATAAAAAGAGATGACCAAAAGGACAATATAGCTCTGATGTCATTTAATTTTTAAAGAGAATGAAATAACATTCGGAGAAACTCCCACACTACTGTGGCCATCTTAGGTGACTAAACGGAAAACGTAAATCCACTCGTTCTCACCTGACATGGTATTCTAATTACAAACAAGAGTGAGGAAAATTTCTAACTTAAACATAGGGTAATGTTTTTGAGCAAGCTGTGTGTGTTGAATACTGAAGCCACTGAATGTATTAATTACCGTCAGTCGTCTGCTTATCTCTAGCTCCTTCCTTATCTGAATCTGAGAAATACATTTCAGTTCTGAAAGTGCCACCTGCTACTTTTATAATGAGTCTATCGACAACAGAATCCACGAAGCCAGCCAGGCCCAACATTTTCTCTTTTTCATTTATGATGAGCTGTTCTATATTATGCCATCGTTCGGCAGTGGCACGTGAAAAAGCTGCGTGCGTTAGTTCCATTATATCTGGCAGCTTAACAGTCTTGTTACTTTTTGGGCCAAATCCCACAACTTGACTCCAGAACTCTCCAGATTAGTTCTGTTGGGTTCATATTGTAATTGTACAGAAGCAAATGTAAAACTACAGCATTCGTATGATGATGTGCTCTATGCTGTGAAAATGATTGTTTTTCGTGTTTCTACGATACATGTCTTCCTCTGTGGCATAAAACGATGGACATGGTCCAAATAAAGAGGATTTTGTGTCTCATTTTTGCCTTAAAAATTAAATTATTATGTTTTTTTTAATTTAAGCAACTTTTCATGAACAGTCTTTTATAAAAACATCGATAATTAATAATTTGTATTTGAAATGAAAACAGGAATTTTGCATCCAATATGTAATTAGAAACAAGAAGGCATGCATTATTCATAAAAAAAATGATTTTCATAATTACGAGATGTAGGTATTTCTTATTGAACAACAGAAAAAAAGATACTGAAGAGATGTGAACCAATGAATCATTAAGTGCATTTGCACTGCGCTACTCATGTGATGTGGATATACTTATCAACTGTATTACACACAGTGGCTGGGAAAGCTTCAAAGATGGTTATTTCCATAAATTTATGAAAAACAATAAGAACAGCCTATTTCTTGGCAATTTTTAACCTGGTGATCTGCGAACAACATTTCTCCAGTTGTGATGATCAGGTAGAACATCTTACAGATGTTATCCTTATCGCTGCAGTATGTTGCACTCTGCACACTTCCTCTTTATAATGCTGTCTTCTGGTCCCTTGTTGGACTGGGCAGAGATGCAGTGCGTGCATGGAGATGTCTGTCTGTGTTTTTAACAGCTTTTCTACAATGGCAAACTGCATTCGTTATGAACAGGTGCATGCACTGTGTTGTCATGTTCTTTGGGATAGCAGAAAAGCTAGCTGGGTTTCCTTTATTGGTTCTTTTAACAATTCCACTCCTTCCATTGTGTCGGCCAACCTCCGATGGCTCTCTGGGACCAAGGTCCATTCCCTAACTTCTGGCCTGACAGTAGCAGATGAACTCACATTGGACGCTATTGCTATCTGCATCACCTTGGCCTGGTATTTTGTGGGGATTTAGAGCTCCACTCACTATCCTCCTGCTTTCCTCCATCGGAAACGAGTGGAGGCGGCTTGGCCGATACGCTTCTCTTCTCAGGATCTTGAGTGTTACAATGCTGCCTTTACAATGGCAGAGCTAGATCATGCTGTCACTTCATGCCGATCCTCCGCCCCAGGGCTGGGACATGTCCACATTCAGATGTTGCACAGCTTTTCTCTTGCGGACAAGAACTTCCACCGTCATATGTACTATCACATCTGGGTAGAGGGCATGTTTCCCAGGCACTGGCATGAAGCCACTGTCACACTGTCATACCCATACCTAAGCCTGGTAAGGACAAAAATCTTCCTTCTAGTTATCACCCCATTTCTCTCACCAGCTGTGTTTGCAAGGTGATGGAATGGATGATTCATGCTTGGCTGGTATGGTAGCTGGAGTCTCGCAGTGTACTAACCACTGCACAGTGTGGATTTCAAGCACGCCGATCTGCAGTTGACCACCCTGTCACTTTGTTAACACAGGTCATGATTTTTTTTTCAGAAATACCAGACTTTGGCCATGTTTTTCGTTTTGGAGAAAGCCTACGACACCCGCTGGAGGATTGATATTCTTTGTTTCTCTATATGTGGGGCTTCTGTGGCCACATGCCCCCGTTTCCTTCAGAAATTTTTAAAAGACAGAGTTTTCAAGGTATGTGCGGGTTCTGCCTTGTTGGACACCTTCATCCAGGAAAACAGTGTGCCTCAGGATTCCATCGTAAGGGTCGTCCTCTTTGTTATCACCATTAACCCTATTATGCTGTGTCTCCCGCCAGGCATCTCCAGCTCCCTTTTCGTTTATGATTTTGCAATCTATTGGAGTTCTCCATGGACTTGTCTCCTTGAGCGGTGTCTTCTGCAGTGTCTTGATCATCTCTACTCGTGGAACATCGACAGTGGCTTTCACTTTTCTGCTGGCAAAACCATTTGTTTGAATTTTTACTGGTGCAATTGGTTTCTTTCACCGTCTTTACTTATTGGGCATGTTGCTCTTCGGTTCGTTGAAACTACGAAATTCCTGGGGCTTATGCTTGATAGGAATCTTCCTTGGTCCTCTCGCGTGTCTTAGTTGACTGTGTGCTGTATGCGGTCCGTCAGTGTCCTACGTGTCCTCAGTGGTACTTCCTGGGGAGCAGATCAGACCACCCTCCTCCATTTGTACCCGTCCCTTGTCAATTCGAAACTAGACTATGGGTGTTATGTTTGTGCTTCTGCACATCTATCCCTCTTACACAATCTTGGTACTACCCACCAATGTGGCATCCGTTTGGCCACTGGTGTCTCTTACACTAGCCCGGTTGAGAGTCTGTATGCAGAAGCTGCCAAACTACAGTTGTCATTCTCCTGTGACTTCCTCCTCAGCAGGTACACATGCTGTTTGTCTGCCAAATCTGACCACCCATCCTATGCTTCCTTCTTCGATGACTCCTTTGATCGCCAGTACGGTGCGCATCCCTCTTCTTTTATACCTTGTGGATTTCGCTTGTGCCTCTTGCTCCAGCAGCTTAACTTCACACTACCAGCCACATTCCCAGTGGGTGTGAACCCTTCACCACTTTGGCTTTGTGCAGTGGCCTGTGTCCACCTTGTCCTTCATTTGCTTCCTAAGGACATGACCCCTGCCTCACTATATCGCCATAAGTTTCACAACTTTCACACGGAACATTGCAATAGTAGCTCTGTGTACACTGATACCTCTTCGAGTGACCATGGTGTCAGTCATTGGCACCAACTATTTTCAGTATTGGCTTTTGGAGCACTGTACAGTATTTGTAGCAGAGCTCTTCACCCTGTATCAGGCTGCACAGTACATCCGGCAACGGAGGCTTTTCAATTGCATTATGTGCTCTGACTCTCGTTGTACCCCTCAGAGCCTCTGTGTACTGTACACCATCTATCCCTTTGTGCAATGCGTACAAGACAGCTGTTACTTGCTCACTTGTGATGGATCCACTGTGATGATTACGTGTGTTCCTGGTCGCGTCAGTCTGACCGGAGACAAGGCTGCTGATGCTGCTGCCAAGGCTGCAGACCTCATACTTCAGCCTCCTAGTTCTTCCATTCCTTCTGATGGTCTCTGTGTTGCCGTCTGTCGACAGATAGTGTCACTTTGGCATCAGCACTGGTTCTCCTATCATGGGATCAAGCTCCGGGGAATTGAGCCTCTCCTAGCAGCTTGGACGACCACCTCTTGGCCCTCTCACCATGAGACCATTTTAGCTAGATTGTGTATTGGACACTGTCTTCTTAGCCGTCGACATTTGTTAAGTGGTGGTCACTAAAATGGCCAATAAGTCACATGGCGAACATAAATGAGAACATAAGTCGTTAAAAAAAGGGCATTCTATCAGGAAATCTGAACCGTCAAAGATTGAGGGGTATGAGCACAAAATGTGCTCATTCCCCTCAATCTTTGACGGTTCAGATTTCCTGATAGAATGCCCTTTTTTTAACGACTTATGTTCTCATTTATGTTCGCCATGTGATTTATTGGCCATTTTAGTGAACAACACGAGGGCTGTTGACTGAGTTTTAGTTTCTACCCATTGTAACAATATGGCAAAAGACATTTAATCTTTAATTCAGGACCTCTGTGGCGCATTTTATTGTCCATTCTCCAAGTCCCTGTTTTTAGCTGTCTTTCCTTTTGTAGATTGGGCTTAACATATAATCAGTTTTTAACTCCTTTTTTGTCTTTATGTTCTCAGTTTTGACATGGGTGCATACGACACTCTTTGTTTTTGCACCCCAAAACAAAACAGAGACTCTCGCTAGTTTGAAAATCAAATGGTAAACATCTGAAATATGACTGTGTTTTTAATGGACAGAAATTTTATTCAGGAGGATATTGTAAAACATGTCTTATTACTTTCCAGTATTCAGTCACCTTGATATTCTTTGTTTTCCCCCTTCCAAGTTGTGAACTCTACGTCTAATGGATTTCTAGAATAGTTTGCAATGCCCATACTCTACTTACCTACTCCTCCCATCTCCTCTCCATGAGCTAGTACTGCTGCAAAATAATTTGAATAATTTATTAGTTTTATTTAAATTTGTTTGATACACCAATAACATTTGAGGTACTTTACAAAATTTGTTGGTATACTTCCTTCGTTCTCAGAGATATTTCTGGCTGCATTATCATCAGGACACAAGAGACTGTGTAATGGAATTCATTAAGGCCTATAAAGGTGATTCCAAAGAAGTTTCATTGGTGTATCACACAAGTAGCAGACATGTTCGTGGTTGTACACTCAAATACCAAATCTTTCATCTTTGTTTTTCAGAGCTTATTCCGTGGGAGGTGCTTACAGACACATTGCAGTTCGTCCTACAAATGTGAGCTGGAAAATAATGCATTATTCAGATCCACAAACTACTCTGGTGCTTTCTGATCTTGAGGAAATGCAGAAAGTTATGCCACCAGAAGATGAAAAAGGTATGTCAAAGTGGAATGTTGAATTCTATTTAGATGACACAACTATAAAATAATTATTACATGGAACAGTGTAAAGTGCAGGCAGTTTCTTTTGGTGGTATCTATTCTGACAAGTCAAGCAAGAAATCTAAACTCACAGGTGCTACACAAATTGACAAATACATTTTTACAGGCAAAAACACAACACAGGACTTTAATGACTTCATTGTGGGAGATCATTTTCTTTGCAAGATGTGCACAGAGATCGTCGAAACTTGAGTTTGTACTTTAGCCCACAATCAAAATTTGTTTTACCTATTTTATGCCTATTGCCTCATGTTTCCATAGGTCTTCTGTCTCATTGTATTCTTTTCTATACGTTCATTACCAGTCAGTTTTTGCTTTGGTCAAGGAGTTGTCATTTGGCAGTTATTATTCATATGTAAAGGTGGAGTTCCTTCTATTTTCATAGTCCTGCCATACTGTTGTATTTTGGGGAGCTGAAATTCCGATACTGCCAAAGTTAAAGAAGAGAGAAGGTAGGTTGAAAAAGGTTAGAAGGGAATAGCCTGTCACGTAGACCCCAGAATGACGGTGATTCACCAGTTGTCAGGATCAAGGGAAACTAAGATCTTTTACTGATCCATATGGGTTGGCATAGAGGTCATTCTCGAACATTCCACAATAGGTGAATGTTAGTGTCATTGTACAGTGGGTTTATGGGGAGCTGTTACATGGGCTCATATGACACTGAATATTCTGTCACTTTGAGAGTTTTATCTCCAAATTAACACACTTGTTGTAGGCTTAAGAACCATGACTTAATCTACTGCTCAATGTTCCAGAAAGGGAAAAAAAACTGTTTTAAATGGCTGCAAAATATTAAACATACATTAGACTAAATGAAAGGCAGGTCAAAAATTTTTACATTATCTGAGGTAAACACTTTGACTAAATGTGCATATACAGTTGTGCAAATTACAGTTCCCTCAAGAGTTTCATACATGGGCCATGCAATGTCCAACTGTCCATGTTTCTAAGCTTCTCATCATTGTGGAAGCTATGTAACTGGCAATTGAGCCAAATACCTTTGTCTCTTTGTGATTCCACAGTACAGGAGTAGTAGTAGTAAGTGTTGTTGCTGCTGCTGTTATTGTGGTCATCAGTCCAAAGACTGGTTTGATGCAGCTCTCCATGGTACTCTATCCCATGCAAGCCTCTTCACCTCCAGGTAACTACTGCAGCCTACATCATTTGAATCTGTTTACTGTATTCATCTCTTGGTCTCACTCTGCGATTTTTACCCCTCACATTTCCCTCCAGTTCTAGATTGGTGCTACCTTGATGTCTCAGAATGTGTCATACCAACTGATCCCTTCTTCTAGTCAAGTTGGGCCACAAACTTCTCTTCTCCCCAATTCTATTCAATACCTCCTCATTAGTTATATGACCTACCCCTCTAATCATCAGCATTCTTCTGTAGCACCACATTTCAAAAGCTTTCTATTCTCTTCGTGTCTAAACTGTTTATCATCCATGTTTCACTTCCACACATGGCTACACTCCATACAAAAACTTTCAGAAAAGACTTCCTGACACTTAAATCTGTACTCAGTGTTAACAAATTCCTTCTCCAGAAATGCTTTTCTTGCCTTTGCCAGTGTACATTTTATATGCCCTCTACTTTGACCATCATCAGTTATTTTACTGTCAAAATAGCAAAACTATCTACTACTTCACGTGTCTCATTTCCTTATCAGGCTGACTCAGCATCACCGTATGTAACCCGACTGCATTCCATTGTCCTTGTTTTGCATTTGTTGATGTTCATCTTATGTGCTCCTTTCAAGGCACTGTTCATTCTATTCAACTGCTTTTCCAAGTCCTTTACTATCTCTGACAGAAGTACAATGTCATCGACAAACCTCAAAGTTTTTATTTCTTCTCCGTGGACTTTAATTTCTACTCCAGATTTTTCTTTTGTTTCCTTTTCTGTTGCTCAATGTGAAGATTGAATAACATCGGGGATAGGTTACAATCATGTCTCACTCCCTTCACAACCACTGCTTTCCTTTCAAACCCGCCAAATCTTATAACCGCCATCAGGCTTCTGTGGAAATTGTAAATAGTCTTTTGCTCCCTCTATTTTACCCCTGCTGCTTTTAGAATTTCCAGTCTACATTGTCAAAAGCTTTCTCATGTCTACAGGTTCTATAAACATAAGTTTGCCTTTCCTTAACTTATTTTCTGTGAGAAGTAGTAGGTCAGTATTGCCTCGCGTGTTTCTACATTCCCCCAGAATCCAAAATGATCTTCCTGGAGGTCGACTTTTGACAGTTTTCTCGTTCTTCTTCTCTAAAGGATTCCTGTTAGTATTTTGCAACCTTGACTTATTAAACTGATAGTTTGGTAATTTTCACACACGTCAGTACCTGCTTTCTTTGTAATTTAAATTACTACATTCTTCTTGAAGTCTGATGGTTTTCACATGTCTCGAACATCTTGCTCGCCAGGTGGAAGAGTTTTGTCATGGTTGGCTCTCCAAACACTCTCAGTAGTTTGAATGGAACGTCATTTACTCCCAGGGCTTTGTTTCGACTTTCTTCCAGAGCTCTTTTCCATTTCCATATATTAATATGATGGAATGCTTGAATTTACTTGTATAGGGAGGTGAAATGTGCTACCCACTCTGAAATTGAGTGATAACCATAAGCATCATGGTTTGGGCACTGTGTGGATGAATCTTTAAGGGTTTCTAATGTCACAAGCCTTATACTCCACGATACAAACCCCAACGTAAAAGTGTCAGGTCATATTATAGCTTAACAGGCCTACAAATGGTTCACAGTTAACAACTTAAGCATTAATCCCACAAAGACTCATTATGTGATTGCAAACAAAAATGAAGTCCTACACCTACAAGGAGACATTAAAGATCTTACACTAAATGAATTATTCTGTGTAAAATTCCATGGGATTCAACTGCATAAAAACTTAAGATGAAGTCAGTACAAAGATAAGCATGAAGCACAGTTAAACATGTTTTGCCCATAGAAGTATCTGTCATTGTGTTGACCTAAAGACAAGGGTGTTGTATTACTTTGCATATTTTCACTCCCTGTTGCCGTATGCAGTTGTTTTATGGGGCAGTGCTCCACAGAAAATTGAGTTTATGCATTAGAGGTGAGCAGTGAGAATATTGTGAAAGTAGATAATGACTATCTTGTTGGAGCCTTTTTAAGACTCTTGGAATTCCTATACTCGCTTCCCTATTTACTCCTCGACATTTTCTGCTGGTAGCAACAAAAATCAGTTTCAGTGGAACAGTGATATGGACAGTCAAGTCAAAAAAAGTAACAATATAACGAAAAGTATAGTTGCTACTCGCCATATAGTAGAGATGCTTAGTCGCAGAAAGGCACAACAAAAAGACTGTCATACAATTAGCTTCACACTTGCCCAAACGCAACTGACACACACACACAACCACAGTCTCTGGCAGTTGTGCCTTTCTGCGACTAAACCTCTTCACTATATGGTGAGTAGCAACTATCATTTTCATTATATTGATACATTCCATCATGGATTTTTCATTGTTCAAAACAAAAATTAATTTTCGTGTAAACAATGTATTCTCAGCCACTTTTCAGTTGGTCGGCAATGACAGTCGAGGCGTGCACCCTGCAGTCTTTCTCAAACAATTTTACAGAAACTATTTGGTAAAACAATTTCATTTTTGCTTTGCTGTTAGCTTTATATGTCAGGTTCATGATGATGTGCCCAACATTTCATTAATGGTCATAGTTATTGTGATATTTATGTGAAAGTGAGACACTGTGTGAAATTCAGAAAAGTATGCAATGAAAAATATGGGTTGCTATGATTTTTGCGTTTGATGCATATTACATAATATGTTGTTGCACATGAAATTTAGCTGACATACTGAATTTTTCTTTAGACTTTGTTAGAGGTACCTATCTGTCACCAGTCCTAAGAAATTGATCTGATGTAGCACAATCATTTGCGATTGTGCCGCACCAGTGATAAAGAGTGAAATATCAACAACATTCCTCGAATTTCATAAACAATTTCAGATATCAAAATGAGATTTTTGGCAAATGATAGCATGCAAAGAGGAGAGTATTTTACCATATTGTTATTGTATAAAACTTCATTATGTTCCATGTTATTCCAATAACTACCAACTTTTTTTGGTGGAAGAATGTAATTTTTAGGGCCATCAATAGGTGGTGAAACGAGAAATGGTATGGGATTTAGAACAACATGTGTGAAGACATTACAGGTTTTTTGTACAGGGGATGTCTTTTTTCATAAGCTACTGACTTTATTTTTTTTTTGCCCTGTTCCTCATTTAACAGACTTAATATACCACTTTTTCAGAATTCTCTCTCAACTGTGTCTGCACAACATGTTAGTGAGGTGAGACATCGTAAACTCTGCTGTGTTTTGGCAGAACAAGAAAATTTTGTCATGGCAACCTGAGAAATGTGTAGGGTCTACTCAAAATTCGCCACTCGTTATGTTTCTCTGAAAGTTACTGATAGTTAACAAGCCAAGCAAAAATAAATCACTGCATTTTTGGTGGAATTCTTTTTAGGTACTATTGAAAGCAGAGGTTACAGTAGATCTTTTTGGATGGCCACGACACAAGTGTATATGTGGATGACTCCCACTTAATATTTACAAGTGTAGGCTTCAGTTTAGAATGGCGCTTCCCCTCTAGCACTAGACTTTTCCCCTACAGTGCTCTGAGCGACCCCCCACGACTGCTGCTCTCACCATGCTTTGCCAGCCGACTGCACATCTTGTGGCCACTGCATTTTGTATGCACTGTAGCAGTTTTCATTGTAACGGTGCATCCATATAGTATTATTTTGTAGGCAGGATTCTGTATTTAAAGGTGTAGGTAACTATTTTCTTTGATAAATATCAATGTAATCAGGTCCTCATTAAGCTACCAATAGCTAGGGGCCGAAAATGATTTGTCTGTTTCTGACAAAACTTCCCTTTTTTTCCAAAATTCGTGTGTTTTTGTTGAAATTTGTGTCTGTTCATTTTGTTTATAAATAATTAGATGCACAAATATAAAAGCTTATCATGCTACACAAGTGAAGACAGACAAAGCATTAGTTCTTTGAAATTGACTGTTTAAAAAATTGTGCTGATTGGGAACTTTTTGAATGGAGGGTTCGATTTTGAAAAAACTTAAACATCTTTTTCTTCCAAAATGGTCTTTGTTATCTTTGTTTCGCGGTTTTACACTTTCAAAAATGATGGTTCTATTGAAAAGTAGCAGCATTTTCTCGCTGATGGACTGAATGCGTCTCTGATTTAATGTGTTTCTGTATATTATTTGTCTTTCCCTGCCCAGTTCAATGATTGTAAAATCTTTAGACAGTTCATTTCGACTTTTTGTGACCATTCACAGTTGTGTGACCCACACTTGACAATGCTACAGGTAGAGCTGTTAAAGCACTTAACATAGAAGTAGAACCGAATGTACAGTAACTTTATTTTTAATGTAAGGGCAGAATTTTGACACATACGAAAAACACTACAGAATTTGTTGTCTAATTGCTGTAGCGCAGAGTGGTGGGCACTATAGACTATAGTGGCAGACGGCCATGAGCATAAACAAACTAGAATTTTGACTGCCAGAAAGGAGTGAAGAGTATGGATAACAAGCCCCACCTCTCTTTTTGAGGGCAGCCAGCCTACAGCAGAATTGATATCATATCACAGAGATTGCCAATGTCATCTGGTGTTTTAAGGGTCATAATCAAAATTCGTGAAGGACCAGGATTAGTCACTTCACTTACTTTAAAATTAGAAAAGGGGGCAGTGAGCAATACACAACACGAATCATTCAGGGACAGCTACCGTGCAATTGATCTTTGAGGTTAGTATAGTTTTGTTAACAACATAGTTCAGGCTTGACCTCTGGCTGTATTCAATGCAACCACAGTTCAAAACATCTGCCATCTATTTTGCCATATTAAAAGTATCCACAGTACACTATCTTCTGAGTTTTGGCTAGCAAATGTACACATCATGTATCTTAAATAGACCATTCAACTGCCCACAACTGGTGTGGCAACAGATTATTGAGTGCATTGATACATTGTTGTGTTCATACACTTTTTATTTTGCAGACAGGTTCTTATGCACATTATCTTTCCAAATTGTACTTTACCAGGTGATGTACAATACCAGTAACTGGAAAATGATTACATTTTTGATATTCATGTGCAGAAAGTGAAACAATTTCAAACAATCCCTGACAAAATAGTTCATCTGGATACAGTTCCCTATGAAATAGCATCTAAGAAGTATTTTCACATTTTTGCATTTTGAGGCAGAATTCGCATTTGTCGCAAAAATCCAATTTTTTTTCCAATGTCTACAAATAACAAATGAAGGTAGCCATTGTCTATCGCAAGTTTTTGAGAAGTACTGCAGAACCAGTAGGTTTGTTCAGTTGTAAACTGATTGAGGTGCAAGATGTTTCTGTTGATGTGTTTGAAAAAGAAAATTGAACAACAGCTTCTGTAGCGATATTTACAGATTGAATACCACAGTGTTAACATGTGAATCAATTCACCTAGGGGAACTACTGACACGGGTGGTAAATACACACATACTGCGAGCTCAGTTACCAGTTACTTCCCCCCCTCCCCAGTATATACCACCACAGCGTAATTTGGTAATTGCAAACACGTTGAGTTCAGGAGCGGAGCACGCTTTCTGTGTGTTGGAGTTTGACAAAAACTAGTGTGCTACAGCTGTTCAACGGATGTTTAATACCAAGTATGGTAAGCACTGACACCAACAAGGAAGGCCATTTACCACTGCCGCAACAGATTCATTAAGACGGGTTGCTTGTGCCTGGCAAAGAGAAGTGCAAGATCTGGTGTATGCACCACCTCTACCACGTGATGTAGCAGGGCTCTGGGAGAGAATACGGGAAGTGACTGCCACAGTCGATGGATGCCATGCTGGGATCGGTATGGCAAGAATTCGATCAGTGTATTGATGTCTGCCGAGTCACTCATGGCTTGCATATTGAATGTTTATATAAAAAAAAAAACTTTAGAGTTTCTCTTCAAAATGCACTATGTATGACATCTGTATGGCTTTATGTACACCGTGTATATTTGTCTTGAGGAAAACTATGCCTTACTGTCTGTTACCTATTATACATTAATACATAGTCATATAGCACATTGATTTCTCAAACTTTTTTCTCTGCACTCGTCCCCCACCACGCCCCACTACTCCCCTAAATGAGGGAAGATAGTATCAGCCCCCCCCCCAATCAATCCTATTTTATTATTAAAAATAGTCATTTTCTTTCCCTTACACTCTGTTTTACCAAATTCAGTTTATAAGGCTTTTAATTTTTCGCAGCAGAAACCGAAGTTACATGAATTATTATAGCGAAAATAAGAAATAAGAAACAATTTCTTTATCTTTGCCATATTTTCATTTATTCAAAAAGTATGAAATGAACAGTAGTTAATCTTCAGCAAACCAGGATTACGAATTTCAGTGTGATGAATGAACTTGCTTTTGAAAAGAGAGTTTCTCAAGACATGATGTAATAGCAGAAACACACAATCAAAATTCTTCGCACTATAGTAAGACTTCATGGCTGCCAAAAGTGAAAAGTGAATCTCACATAAGTAGGTTGTTGGAAAAGGAATCAGGGTCTTCATTGCATTAGCATTGGGAATTCTTTGCTGATATACGTCCAAAACTCCAACAAAGACCATTCATTAAATTTGCTTTCAGTGAAGTATCACAAATGAGATCATAAAGTTGTTCTTGCTCTTTAATCGGACATAATGACACGGGAACATTTTTAATGGAGTTTTAATACAATTAAATTTACCACAATCATTGCTAAAATACTTTTCTAAATGGACTTTAGTGTTGCAACATAGTAATGGAGGCAGGCTTTTATCTCCATTGGAAGTATCAGATTATCTGTGTCCTTGAACAGTGACACTAGAGTCCGGATTATATCTAGCATACCATTTTCCATTCAGTTTTGCCACAGCTCTAAATTCTTTATGAACAACTTCCTCTTTTCATTCCAAATCAGCACTTTTGCCTGGTCACCTTCAAGTGCAGTTTCTCAAAAATGTCGGTGAGGTGAGCCATTTTCAATAGAAAATCTCTGTTGCTGAAGCAGTCTGACTTTTTACCTTCAAGAATCCTCATTCCTCAGTTCAAACAACTTTTCTAGTACTTTACACCTATAGAAACCATGGAGCATTACTAAAAGAAGAGCAATTGATTGTGTTCAGCACCCATCTCCTCTCATAACACTGTAAAAAGCTTTGAATTTATAGATTTTGGCTTAACTGTTTCCATAAACATTTGTGGCACTTCATGAAGAGGTGGGCTAAGTTCTTTAGCAGCCATAGCTTCCCAGTGTATTGTGCTGCAAGTCCCTACTGCATCAGGAGCTACAACTTGAACTTTCACTTTCTATCCACCCTGAATTGAGGAGTGTTTTCTCAAGTCAACAACAAAAAATAGTTTTTCAGGAAGCATATTTAATTGAATAATGGTAATGGTATAAATTGCTTGAGGTCTTAACAAAATTATATTTCATAAATAAACTATAAATTATATAATTCAACAGTGAAGAAACGTTTGTCAGCTTCCAGTTGCAAATAAAATAAGTACATAAAAACAGGAATTTTTTCCAAGACTGAACATAAACATATTAAATATTCTATAATAGCAGTAATCTATTTTAACCTACCAAAAAGTAATAACTTAATAAATTTGTTCATTAAGGTAGTACTTCTTTCCTTTTCATCTTTTCTCTTTCCTTTTCTTCAGTACGCCCAGCTAAAGATGGCATTTGGAACATGTTAGCTTGGTCTGACAGCTTTGTTTTCATCTTGTCTTCACAAAGTCTCTTCATGAAATATCTCTTTTGCTTCTTGTGCTCCTCTATACACTGTTTCCCCATGGTTTTTTATCTTTCTGTGGGAATGCGTGATTTTTTATATAGGATTCCAAAGGCTTTGCATTTTCTGATGATAACCTTCTGTGCCGTTTGTTTGTCTTAAATCCTGCTTAACTTCTTATAACTAAGCAGTTTTTAACTTTTTTGAATTATTTTACATTAATTAGTTTTTCGTTTGCCTAGTCCTGTCTATTCTGTAGATGTGGCCATAAAACTTAGTGACAAAATAAAACACCTACAGCCAGCCTTATGATTTTATTTTATTTTGTTGCAACCAGTTTCAGTGAGCCATCTTCAGCAGGCTGTTGTTGATGTATGGGTTGATATTATCCCTATATGTATACCGGGTGATCAAAAAGTCAGTTTATGAAAACTGAATAAATTACGGAATAATGTAGATAGAGTGGTACAAATTGACACACATGCTTGGAATGACATGGGGTTTTATTAGAACCGAAATACTACAAAAGTTCAAAAAATGTCTGACAGATGGCACTTCATCTGATCAGAATAGCAATAATTAGCATAACAAAGTAAGACAAAGCGAAGATGATGATCTTTACAGGAAATGTTCCGTATGTCCACCATCATTCCTCAACAATAGCTGTAGTCGACGAATAATGTTGTGAAGAGCACTGTAAAGCACGTCCGGAGTTATGGTGAGGCATTGTTGTCAGATGTTGTCTTTCAGCATCCCCAGAGCTGTCGGTTGATCACGATACACTTGTGACTTCAGGTAACCCCAAAGCCAATAATCGCACGGACTGAGGTCTGGGGACCTGGGAGGCCAAGCATGACGAAAGTGGCGGCTGAGCACACGATCATCACCAAACGACGCGGACAGGAGATTGTTCACGCGTCTAGCAATATGGGGTGGAGTGCCATCCTGCATAAACATCGTAGGTTCCATCAGGTGTTTATCAGCCAGGTTGGGGATGATGCGATTCTGTAACATTCTGTAACATATCACCCGTCACGGTAGCAGTTACAAAACCAGAATCATGCATTTCCTAGCAGAAAAAAGGCCCGATAACGGTAGATGTGGTAAATCCAACCCATACGTTCACTTTCCCGTCATGCAATGGAGTTTCCGCGACAGTTCTAGGATTTTCGGTAGCCCAAATTCTGCAGTTGTGGGCGTTGACAGACCCTCGGAGCGTGAAATGAGCTTTGTCAGTCCACAACACGTTACTCAACCAATCATCTTCTGCCATCTTTTGAAACGCCCACACCGCAAATGCCCTCCACATCACTAAATCGCCAGGTAACAGTTCATGATACCAATGGATTTTGTACGGATAGCATTGGAGGGTACGCCTAAGTGCCAACCGAACAGTAGTGTATGGAATGCCAGTGCGACATGCGACTGCATGAGCGCTGACTTCCCCGTGCATAGACAAACCCGCTACAGTCTCCATTTCTTCCTGAACTGTCTCAGCAGCATTACGCCTTGTGCTCGGTCGTCCCCTGCAGGGACTATCGTCTAAACAACCCGTGGCTTTGAACTTCGATATTTCTCGCCACAGCTGCATTTATCAATGGACCTTTACCCGTTTGAATCCCCTTCCTATTGCAATGGGATCGTAACGCTGAACTAGCACATTCCCCATTCTGATAATACAGCTTCACTAAAAGTGCCTTTTCAGGTAACGTCAACATGCTGGCGCATCTGGTTCTCTCTCTCATTACAGCTCCTTTTATACATAATTGTCACTGACATTTTGCTGTCCAGTGCCATCTGTCAGACATTTTGTGAATTATTTATTTATTTTTTATTTTTTTGTTCTAATGAAACCCCATGTCATTCCAAGCATGTGTGTCAGTTTTTACCTCTCTATCTACATTATTCCGTGGTTTATTAAGTTTTCAAATTTGTACTGACTTTTTGATCACCCAGTTTTTATATCACATCAGTTGCCAGCATAACTGTATACTCAGAAAATGGTGCATTGAAAGTTTAAAACTGGTTGCAACAAAACAAAATAAAATCATAAGGATGGCTGTAGGTGTTTTTATTTTGTCACAATAGTAAATGGCAGTCATCCCAAAGGCCTCCTGCCAAAAGAATGGACATAAAAAAAAAAAAACAACAACAACAAACACTTCGTGTCATCTACATATTACATCAGTAAACTTGTCCAGTGCTGTGTATGTGTCTGTAGTTTTTCTGTTAATCCATATGCCATTTATATTAGAAGGCCCATAAATTTTTCTTCGAAGTTTTCACTCTTTCTTTGCAAGGACATCGATTATTGAATGGCCACCTAGAGATGGAGTTTCTGATGTGTGTAGTGCTTCAGGCAAGACAACTGTCCTGTAATGCCGAAGTTTCACATTATGAGATATCACTCATTTATTGTAGTGTTTCCACTTTATTCTGTATGCTCTCTGGAGTTTGGTGGCTCTTTCTAAATTGTTTCGTTTGTAGTGGGGATCATACATTATTTTTATGTAGGTGGGTACTTCAGTATTTCCGTTGTTGTGTTCATTGCAACACTTTTAAGACCTCCTCATTGAACTCTCAAGCCGGTTCTTATGATATAACAAATCTCGTTAGTTTTCTTTGCATCATCACCTTTTTGACACTCACATGGTTTCTAGATCTTAGTACAGCTGGTCGAACGGCATTCTCGGAATAATCTACGTTAGTTTTCTTCATTTAAACAATGATTGGAGGGGAAAAGCATGTTGTTTTGACTTTGCGGATGGCAGTGCCTGTATATACTGCTATTCAGAAGGAAGACAAATAGAAGGAACAGATTTCAAATATATATATCTCCCAAATTATGTAATGTAGCATCATAATGCCAATGTTTCTGGACAGACAACAGTTTAAAATTTGAACAGTCCAAGTAAACGTTCGTATCATACACCCATCGGTGCTGCTGCTTTCTTCTTCATGGAGAAAACTGTGACAGGGCTAACCTATCTAGACAATCTTCAAAACTGGTTATTTTCCTCAACTTAAAGTTGATTCAGATGACTTCATCTTCATGCAAGATGATGCCCTACCTCATTTCTCTAAGCACTTCCGATGTTAACTGAATGACACCATTCCAGTACATTGGATTGGAAGAGGAGCAGCATGAGATGAACTTCGTTGTCAGTGGTCTCAGAGGTCTCCAGACTTAACACGGTGTGACTTTTACTTATGGGATTATTTAAAAGACCGTGTTTTTATCCCCCCAATGCCTGACACTCTTGAAAGTGTGGGACATGGCATTGTTGAAGCTGTGAATTCAGTAACAAGAAACCAGGTGCTTCGTGTGTAGCAGGAAATAAGCCACCATTATGATATTTGCTGTGTAACATGTGGTGCTCACACTAATGCATAAAAATTTCAACTTTTCCCTTTCCAGGAACGATGGAGTCATGTTTCTGTCTTTTGTAATTTGGAAGCCATAAATATTTGAAATCTTTCCCTTCTTTTTAAGTAACCATACATTATTAATCTGTTAGCAGTACTCTTGGAATCGTACATACGCCATTTATTGCCCAGAACCATACAAATACCATTGTGGTCAGAGCCTCATTATAGTGTGATGGTAATGCATGGTTTGAAGTTTTGCTTAACTCCTTTTCAAGGGTGTCAAATATCCCAAGAGGGGGCAGACATTCAAACAGATCCGGGTGTATTGCCATGGGAACCAGGATGGCTCCTTTCTGTGCCAGCCTTTTCATGGCTTTTCATGGCCCGTATTTTGGTTTAGATACATTGATGACATTTTCATTTTGACAGTTGCCATCCTTCCCATGTCAAACGTTCTCTCCCATGCAGCCGTTGCATTCGAGTTGAACATATTTATTTGGAAGCAGACTCTTCACAGCAGTACACCGCCATTCTCACCTCAGCCTTCACTGGACGTAGTTAACCTAGCAGCCTAGTTAAAAAGCAGATTTCTCATGCCACCACATCCAATTCTAGTATGCTGATCCCTCCAAAAACATCTTCAGAACACACCACTTGTCACTTGGTATTATCCTGGTCTTGAATGTTCTAATCAGCTACTTTGACAAGGCAATGACTTCCTAAAATTCTGCCCTGAAATGAGATCCATTCTGACTGAGATTTTGCACACCACACCTAGAATAGGTTTTTGTTGTCCTCCCAATCTCCACAATATCATTGCCAGACCCTATGCTCCCTCTGCACCCATCTCCCTACCCTGTGGCTCCTACCCCTGCGACCATTCCCGCTGCAAGACTTGCCAGATGCACCTCCTACCACCGCTCTACCAGCCTTGTAACTGACAAAACATAAACTATCAAAGGAAGTGCCACCTGTGAAAGAACACATCATATACCAGCTGTTATGTAAACACTGTGCAGCATTTTACATTTCATGACTACCACCAAGTTATCAGTTAGGAAGAATGGGCATAGTGTGTACACTGGCAGCACGCACTGTCCTGTTACAGAGATGCTCTGAATTCTTCTCCCAGACACCAGTTTCTCCGAACTCTGCAGGTGGGAACTAGCACTACAACATGCTCTAGGTTCTTGCCACCCACCTGGCCTTCATTTATGCAAATTTCTTCTGTCTTGGTATTTAGTAACAGTGACCATTCTGTTCACTCTGCTTTAGGTTTCTGGGTCTTTCATTTCCTGACCAGTCTACTTTTCAATGCCCCCCCCCCCCCCCCCCCCCCCCCACCCACCTCTTATACAAGACATTGCACTTAGCTTTTCACTCATATTAATTTGTTCACAATATTTTAGCAATAATCTCTGTTGTATGTGTTAACTGTGTCTTCCACTTTTAAGCTCTCAGGTTTTCTAATCTTGTCCAATGCAGTCCCCAATAGTCAGTCTTCTCCTCTTATCCTGTTGGGTAAGTCTCCCCTGGCTGGCATTCTGTATGACTTTTCTGAAATCTAACCATTTTCCTAAACCTCTCCAGTTCTTTTCCTTCACACCTCTTCCTTACCTTTCAGTCCTCCTGCCGGAAGGAGCCACTGGCTCTGAAATCTTGCATACCTTAAACCTTTGAGTGTGTGTGTGTGTGTGTGTGTGTGTGTGTGTGTGTGTGTTCTCCTGCTGCCACTTGGTGAGTACATTTTTTAATCTATCCAATTACTTTGAATGGTTATTGTTATTCATGTGTACAGAATGAGTTTGTGTATCTTGGTTATCTTCTATGGAGGTGTGCCTTGACATATATCACATCATTGAAATTTCTCCGTTATTGTATATGTGGAAC
Source organism: Schistocerca americana (assembly GCF_021461395.2). Taxonomy (NCBI): domain Eukaryota; kingdom Metazoa; phylum Arthropoda; class Insecta; order Orthoptera; family Acrididae; genus Schistocerca; species Schistocerca americana. The sequence continues at coordinate 376,502,394 of NC_060126.1, forward strand.
ATGATGAGTCATGAATAAATTAAATTAAGAAGGCTTGGGCAAATGTGTTTGAGTAAGCTGGTGAAATAAATATTCCGTCTTTTCAAAAATAGAGTACTGGCTCTTGTGAACATCATTGCTTTGTGTTCTGTATTTATCTGCTTTAATAACATGGCAGTTTGGAGAGACAGAAACTTCCAGTATGTAACCTGCATTAGTGACAGAACTGGTTACATAATTTTGAGTTTGAGGTGTGCTCATTGGTGGGACTAACCATGTGCTAGTCATGCTTTATTGTATGTGGTTTGATTGGTGCATATTAATAATTCTTAACTGGATATTAAATGGTACTGACAATGAATAATCTCGACTTCCCTAATGAGTTAAACAAATAAACTCTTTGGATTTACTACCATGTGAGTGTGTGAGAAAGATGCAATGTTTTGATCAGTGTCAGTCTCGTCATCTCCTGTCAGTGTGGGCATAGAATAGTATTTTGTGTCAGTCGTACAGAAATATATATATATATATAAAGATTTCGTTGCACTAAAATATTCAATAAGTATTGTACATGGCAGTCAGAAACAGTCTGAAATGCTTATAAGAATGTAGCAGGGTAGGTTGTGCTGAGAATGAATTGTTAAGAAAAAATTTGATGTGTTCTGCCATTTCTGAGTTAATTAGCATTGTAGTTAACCAGTCAGCTGTTGCTTGTGTAAATTCAAGTGACCCACCAGATGCGAATTAGTGTCATTTGTGCTTATTGCATTGATGATAGTGCACGGGACTGCTGAGTTGTTGGCTCAGGTTCAATCCTTACTATCATCCGATGCCCAATTTTTGTGTTGCTGTCTGGACAATGTACACTGGAATAACCTTATAGGCTTTTCAAACTGCTTGTGACCACCCTGTATGGTGTAAAACAATCTACTGACATCTCTTTTAAGCATGTAAACAAACAAGCCTAAAAACATGTCCTTCCTTAAAATATTTAAATTTATATTAAAAGAAGTCTTCACTAAATATGTGTATGTATATTTTGTTTTAACAGATGGAGTTTATAAAGCCCTCATTTTGGACTTCTGTCTACCATCTTCTACGTATGCTACAATGGCAGTCCGTGAAGTACTGAAATCAGACACATCATGCTACAGTCAGGCATTGCTGAATGATTACCATGTACCCACAGGCCCAAATGGGACTCCCAAAAGGCGATTGTCATCTGCAGAAAACGGAGATTCAGCATCTTCCTCTGTGAGTGAAGATGTGAAGACGGAACCACAAGATCAAGTAACATCTACAAAGCATCAAGTGTCATCTATATGTACAAGGGCTACGAAAAGGGAGAAGAAGACTACGGATTCAGGTGAGAAATCAGACAGTTATTCTGAGGATGGTGCTCCCAATAAGAAAAAGCTGAAGACTGAACAGAGTTTATCTGCATCCCATAGTACTAGCATAAAAATTGATGTTACCCCTATACCAGAAAGGAGAACTAGGCGCAGCAGCAGACTGGTTGCTAGTGATAGTGAAAAAGATCCATCTGCAGTAAAGAATGTTATGGACACAAAAAGTCAGAGCACTGGAGGTGGAAACAAGCAACGTCATGTAGATAAGGTACTGGAGACTAGTTTTCAAAGTGCTGTAGATTCTAAGCAGTGTGATTTAAAAGTTGACCGGTCTACAGAAAGAACTTCTGTAGAGGTGGTCCCACAAAACAATAAATTAAATGCCCCATTACAAGCCCATGTTACATCCCTGTCAGTAGGCTTGGAGGAAGAGACCGTAAAAAAGAAATTAGAAACTGAAGAAACTAATATAGATGTAGGTTGTGACAGTGACATTATAGACAGTAAAGGCCATGATTCAAGTAGGAAAAAGTTGAAAGTTAGTGTAAATAATGACAGTGAAGTAACTACAGAGCATGACAGTGGGTCAGAAAGTTCCATAAATATTGCAGTTCAGGCTGGGAAGGTAGAATGTTCAGTTAGTTCTGAGGTCAGAACAGAAAATTCATCTGGTGCGTCATCAGAGCAAATGTATGTAGAAAGTAGTATTACTAATACTCAAGTTAAAACTAGCATCACCAATACTCAGATTTCCAAAGAAATGCATCCATGTACACAAGAGTGCAATGTGATGTTGCAGGAAAAGACTGTTAGCTCAGTATTGTCTTCCAAATTAAATGGAAGTGAAACTACAGATCTGAAATCCACTGTTGGTACTGTGGAAAACGTAGTTTGTAGTTCATCTGAGAAGACTGAAATTTTAGCCAGTATTGGCTGTTCACATGAGACTGATGAGAGCTGTGTAACAAGCTCTGTGCTAATGGAGACTGATACTGCTAAAGAGAGTCATAAGACTGATAGGTTGCAAATCCAATCAGACATTTCTAAAATCCATCCAGGGGATGGAAATGAAAGCACAAAATGTGAACTTTCTTGCAGAGAAAGTTCCACATATAATGAAGAAACAGGAAACGCAAAAAAACCAACAGTGGAATGTGCAGAAGCATTGGTTTCTCCTTTTCGACATTCAGAAGGAAGTGAAACATCTCATTTAAGTGACACAGAAGTGAAACAAAACCTAAAACGAGGTAGTGGAAATACTGATGCCAGTGAGACTGATGGAGGGAGTGAGATTTTAAAGCATTCTGCACTGGATACTGTTGACCAACCTGATAGACAGACTGAGTCAGAGACTGAAACACAGATTTCATTTGTAAGTGAGATAAAGACTGATGTTGAAACAGTTGCTATTCTTTCACCAGTTGAAAACCCACACGTTACTGAAATAGGTAGTCAGGATGCTTCAGGGTCAGCGGTTTCAGGTACTGTTTTGTCCTCTGATTGTAAAGAGGACGAAAAGCCATCTCAAAAGAAACTGGGCCATACAGGAATCATACTTACAGCCACAGAAGAGGAGTCTCATTCCAGCTCTTACGAATTATGTAGTGTGGACTGTGCAGCTTCTCATAGTGGTTTCAAACATAAAAATATAAATAAAGATTCTTCTGAATTGCACAGTGCTCCAGATTGTGAAGATAATGGGAATGGGAGTTTAAAGGAGCATGCAGAGAATTTTGACGAGTCTTCCAATTTGTCTTCATTGGATCAAGTATCCTTAGAGTCAACAAAAGAAGAGGGGTCAGTGGAGGTGGATATGAAGTCTAGGGATGGAAAACGCTCGCTGTGCAAATCTGATGTTGCATTACGTGATAGTGCAGTTGGAAACCAGAATGTGGAGGAGGAGAAAAATGAGAAAGAACAGAATTGTGCAGATTCTAGTGTAAACTATTTTGTTGATACTAGTTGTAAAGTAGGCACAGAATCTCCACAGCCCAAAGGAAATTCATTGAATCAGAAAATATTAAAACCAGAAGAAGAGAGTAAAACTGTCATATCTCCAGGTGCAGATTCAATGCCGTCATTGAGTGAAGCAAAGTTGGTATCAGAACAGGAAGTCAGCACGGTACCTGATGAACATAATTCTTGCACACACAAACTTGACAGGAGTGAGTTGGATAAAAAATCTGCTACTTCTGAAGTCCAAGAGGAGATAAAAACAGTTCTTACAGATTTGGTCACAGATGCTGTGAAGAATGAAATGGAAATTGTAAATGATGATGTTATATCTGATAAGTCAACTTCAGATATCAGTTCAAACTTACATAATAAGAATGAAAAGTCCCATGAAGAATCAGTACAATCTGAGCAAAATATGCTGATGGAGAGTAAATCGTCACAGTTAAAAGTAAATGACCCGATTAAAGAAACAGTTGTCAAAGAAAATTGGGACAAAGAAGGAAGCAAAAAGGAAGTGCATGAACCCCCTTCACAGACTGAAATGGATGTGGAAGTTGTGACACCTGTTCAGCAAGACATTGGTGGAGAAATGGAAAGTGTTGATGCTGCTACTGTGAAGACATGTCCTGAGAAATATGAAACGCATATATCATCAAAGGACAAATTGAAAGATTTGGTGGTAGGTGACTGCTGTATGGAAAATAAGGTGCACTCTGTAGCTGAAGATTCAGATTCCTGTAGGGAAGTTCCCCTAAGTGAAAATAAAGAATCAAGGTTAGACAAAACTACCTTGAAAACTAAAGCTCAGACTAGTGTCACTGAAACTGGTAAATCCAATGTTTCTGAAGAAAATTGCACAGAACAGCAGTCAAATTCATCTGGAAAAGTTTTCGAACAATCAGTTTTTGCTCTTCAAGCACCAGAAGATAATATATTGTGCAGTGATCATAAACTCCATCAAGAAAGTGATAATGCTAAAGGCATGAGTGATACAGTGTCACAGACTGCACAAAAGGAGCAGAATCAGCAAACAGAAGCTGAAAAGCAAATAACAACTGCCACAGAAACAAAATTAGTGCTGATGGCTGGAGGAAGTAAGATCTGTGATGGAAAATGTGGCGATAAAATTACATTTAAACTCATAGGGCTAAAACACAAACTAAATGAAGATGAGACAACTTATGAGAAATTGTCACCCATTGCTAACACCGAGGAATTGGTACCAGTTGAAGACTGTATATCTACTGCTCACCATTCAAAACCAGTTCCCAGCACTGTCACTGGGAAACACTGTGAAGAATCCAACATAGCACAAAATGCAGCAATACCGAGTAAAGATGAAACAGTTGAATATCTTGTGATGGGAAAAGATTTAATGGTACATATTGCTCGAAAAACTGACGAAGAGCATGATCATATATTTGCTCATGGCTGCGGGTCGAAAATACGGAAAATAGTACCAGATGTGACAGGAGTACACATGAAGGCTGAAAATGTGAACTGCGATACAATAAAAGAAAAACTATGCCAGGAATCGAGTACTGTTGTAATAGAATGTAATGAAAAATTGCAATTGAATGTGCCAGATGCAGAGCCAGAGCAAACTGGGTCGATAGCTATCGAGAAAGAGCCAATGGAGGGATCTGATTCAAACAAAGAGCAAATGGAGGCAGCAGGACCAAAGGAGCAGCAGGTGAAAGCATCTGCTGCAGAGGAGGAGCAGGTGGAGGCATCTGCTGCAGAGGAGGAGCAGGTGGAGGCATCTGCTGCGGAGGAGGAGCAGGTGGAGGCATCTGCTGCGGAGGAGGAGCAGGTGGAGGCATCTGCTGCAGAGGAGGAGCAGGTGGAGGCATCTGCTGCGGAGGAGGAGCAGGTGGAGGCGGCCGCTGCGGAGGAGGGGCAGGTGGAGGCGGCCGCTGCGGAGGAGGGGCAGGTGGAGGCGGCCGCTGCGGAGGAGGGGCAGGTGGAGGCGGCCGCTGCGGAGGAGGGGCAGGTGGAGGCGGCCGCTGCGGAGGAGGGGCAGGTGGAGGCGGCCGCTGCGGAGGAGGGGCAGGTGGAGGCGGCCGCTGCGGAGGAGGGGCAGGTGGAGGCGGCCGCTGCGGAGGAGGGGCAGGTGGAGGCAAAGCAGACAGATGCGGCTGCCGGCGTGGGGGAGCAGACGGATGCGGCTGCCGGCGAGGGGGAGCAGACGGATGCATCTGCCAGAAAGGAAGAACGAGTGGGGTTGGTTGTTCCAGAGGAGGAGCAGTTGGATGCGGCTGCTGTAGAGGGAGAGCAGATAGCTGTGGGTGCATCAGAGGTAGGAAAGACAGAGTCATTGGATTCGGGACTAGAGCAGACAGAGGCAGTTGGTGTGAAGGAAGGACAAACGAAAGCGGTGGAGACTGGGTCAGCACCTGCAGAGCCAGTGAAGACTGTGGCAGTGGAATCTGAGCAGAATTTGGCAATGGTTGTAGGGAGAAGTGAATCTGAGGCACTGACGAGGGCGCCAAAGCAAACTAATATATTGGTAGATGTTTTGGAACTTGCTCAGAATGATGGAACAGGTACTATTCCAGACCAAACTCTGTCAGTGGCCGAAAAGAGAATCGGAACTGTGCCAGCAAATGCAGAAACTGGCCAGTCTGAACCAGCAGCTGACGACCAAGAGAAAATGGATGAGGTGGCTAAAGAGCAGGGTGAAATTGAGGTATTGTGTGAGGATCTAGAGAAAACAACGGCTGTGGATGAGAGGCCAGAGAAAACACAGACAGTGGCTGAGAAACTGGAGAATGTGTTGGGGACAGCTGAGGAAATGGAGCAACCAGCGACTGCAGCTGAGGAGCCAAAACTTTCAAAGACAGTGGTAGGGCAGGCAGAACGAAGGGAGCTGGAGAAAAAGGAGCCATCAGTTGAGGAGCTGGTGCAACAGGGAGTATCAGGGGAGCTGGAAGCTGCTGAGAAGCCACAGAAAATGGAGGTAATGTCTTCGGAGTGTAAGCACATTGCACCTTTAACTGAAGAACGGGTGCAAATGATGCCTGTTGCTGAGGAATTAGAGCGAATGGAGGCACGCACTTTGGAGCATTTGCAGATGGAGGCAACAGTTATGAAACAGAAGCAAACAGGGACAGTGGGCAAAAAGCAAGAAGAAATATGTGTGATGGCTGCAATGCCTGATGAAACTGAGACTATTGAAATGAAACCAGAGAGAAACATTGCAGCAACTGCATCATCAGTGGAACTAAAGAAATCTGGGACAGTGAAACCAGAGAAAATAGAGATTGCAGCTGCAAAACCAGAAGGAGCAGATACATTGTTGGCAACTGCTGAACAGTATCATGGTGAGACAGAGATTGTAGTTTCTGAATCAGACCATGCTGAAGTTTTAACGGCAGCTTTAGAACCAGACCAAGCTAAGGCAGCAGCAATTGCGCAAGAACCAGACCTGAAAGAAGCAGTGGCAGCAGCAACAGAAACAATACCAGACCCAACTGAGGCACTAGCTGTACCTGCACCAGAACCAAGTCCAGTTGAGGTGATGGAAGTAGCAGCTACTGCTCCAGCACCAGATGAGACTGAGGTGGCAGCAGGAGCAGCTGCTGTTCCAGAACCGGAACCAGATGAGACTGAGGTGGCAGCAGGAGCAGCTGCTGTTCCAGAACCGGAACCAGATGAGACTGAGGTGGCAGCAGGAGCAGCTGCTGTTCCAGAACCGGAACCAGATGAGACTGAGGTGGCAGCAGGAGCAGCTGCTGTTCCACAACCGGAACCAGATGAGACTGAGGTGGCAGCAGGAGCAGCTGCTGTTCCACAACCGGAACCAGATGAGACTGAGGTGGCAGCAGGAGCAGCTGCTGTTCCACAACCGGAACCAGATGAGACTGAGGTGGCAGCAGGAGCAGCTGCTGTTCCACAACCGGAACCAGATGAGACTGAGGTGGCAGCAGGAGCAGCTGCTGTTCCAGAACCGGAACCAGATGAGACTGAGGTGGCAGCAGGAGCAGCTGCTGTTCCAGAACTGGAACCAGATGAGACTGAGGTGGCAGCAGGAGCAGCTGCTGTTCCAGAACCGGAACCAGATGAGACTGAGGTGGCAGCAGGAGCAGCTGCTGTTCCAGAACCGGAACCAGATGAGACTGAGGTGGCAGCAGGAGCAGCTGCTTTTCCAGAACCGGAACCAGATGCGACTGAGGTGGCAGCAGGAGCAGCTGCTGTTCCAGAACCGGAACCAGATCAGACTGAGGCGGCAGCAGCAGCTGCTCCACAACCAGATCGGCCTGGGGTGGCAACAGCAGGTGCTTCGGAACCAGACCTAGATGAGGTAGCAGCAGCATCAGCAGCTGCTCCAGAACCAGACCTTACTGAGGTGGCAGCACAAGCTGCTCAGGAACCAGACCCGACTGGGGTGGCAGCAGAAGCTGCTCAGGAACCAGACCCGACTGGAATGGCAGCAGAAGCTGCTCAGGAACCAGACCCGACTGGGGTGGCAGCAGAAGCTGCTCAGGAACGAGACCCAAGTGAGGTGGCAGCAGAAGCTGCTCAGGGACCAGACCCGACAGAGGTGGTAGCAGAAGCTGCTACTGCTGCAGCTGCTTGGGAACCTGACACAACTGAGGCACCAGCAGAATCTGCTCCAGAACCGGACCCAACTGCGTCAATGGCGGCAACTCCGATACCAGATGTGACTGCAGTGGCGGCGGCGGTGGCAGCTGCTCCAGACCCAGACCTAGCTAAGACAGCAGCAGGTCTGCAGCCAGACCAAACTGAAGCTATGGAGCTAGCTTCCACGGTACATGGAGATGAGGAACTACACGGAACGAAGGAGGCAGAAACAGTTGTAGACTCTGAATTTGTGGAGGCAGCAGCACCTGTGGAGTCAGATCAGACAGAGGCAATGGCTTCACATGTGGTGCTAGATCATAGCGAGGGAATGCTAGCTGATGAAGAGCGAGACCAAACTGAGGCAGTGTCACCTGCTGTAGAGCCAGAACAAACTGAGGCAGATAGAGCTGCTATGGAGCTGGACCAAACTGAGTCAGTGGAAACTACTGTGGAGCTGGACCAAACTGAGACAGTTTCAGCTACTGTGGAGCCATACCATACTGAGGGAATGGAAACAGTTGAAGAACCAGATAAAACTGAAGCAATTGGAGCTGCTGCAGAGCAGGACCAAACTGAAGCAGTTGGAGCTGCTACAGAGCAGGTCCCAACTAAGTCAGTTGGAGCTGCTCCACAGAGACACCAACCTGAGGCAGTTTCAGCTACTGTGGATCCATCCCATACTGAGGGAATGGAAACCGTGGAAGAACCAGATAAAACTGAGGCTGTTGGAGCTGCTGTGGAGCCGGACCAAACTGAGGCAGTTGGAGCTGCTGTGGAGCCGGACCAAACTGAGGCAGTTGGAGCTGCTGTGGAGCCGGACCAAACTGAGGCAGTTGGAGCTGCTGTGGAGCCGGACCAAACTGAGGCAGTTGGAGCTGCTGTGGAGCCGGACCAAACTGAGGCAGTTGGAGCTGCTGTGGAGCCGGACCAAACTGAGGCAGTTGGAGCTGCTGTGGAGCCGGACCAAACTGAGGCAGTTGGAGCTGCTGTGGAGCCGGACCAAACTGAGGCAGTTGGAGCTGCTGTGGAGCCGGACCAAACTGAGGCAGTTGGAGCTGCTGTGGAGCCGGACCAAACTGAGGCAGTTGGAGCTGCTGTGGAGCCGGACCAAACTGAGGCAGTTGGAGCTGCTGTGGAGCCGGACCAAACTGAGGCAGTTGGAGCTGCTGTGGAGCCGGACCAAACTGAGGCAGTTGGAGCTGCTGTGGAGCCGGACCAAACTGAGGCAGTTGGAGCTGCTGTGGAGCCGGACCAAACTGAGGCAGTTGGAGCAGCTGTGGAGCCGGACCAAACTGAGGCAGTTGGAGCAGCTGTGGAGCCGGACCAAACTGAGGCATTGGGAGCTGCTGTGGAGCCGGACCAAACTGAGGCAGTTGGAGCTGCTGTGGAGCCGGACCAAACTGAGGCAGTTGGAGCTGCTGTGGAGCCGGACCAAACTGAGGCAGTTGGAGCTGCTGTGGAGCCGGACCAAACTGAGGAAGTTGGAGCTGCTGTGGAGCCGGACCAAACTGAGGCAGTTGGAGCTGCTGTGGAGCCGGACCAAACTGAGGCAGTTGGAGCTGCTGTGGAGCCGGACCAAACTGAGGCAGTTGGAGCTGCTGTGGAGCCGGACCAAACTGAGGCAGTTGGAGCTGCTGTGGAGCCGGACCAAACTGAGGCAGTTGGAGCTGCTGTGGAGCCGGACCAAACTGAGGCAGTTGGAGCTGCTGTGGAGCCGGACCAAACTGAGGCAGTTGGAGCTGCTGTGGAGCCGGACCAAACTGAGGCAGTTGGAGCTGCTGTGGAGCCGGACCAAACTGAGGCAGTTGGAGCTGCTGTGGAGCCGGACCAAACTGAGGCAGTTGGAGCTGCTGTGGAGCCGGACCAAACTGAGGCAGTTGGAGCTGCTGTGGAGCCGGACCAAACTGAGGCAGTTGGAGCTGCTGTGGAGCCGGACCAAACTGAGGCAGTTGGAGCTGCTGTGGAGCCGGACCAAACTGAGGCAGTTGGAGCTGCTGTGGAGCCGGACCAAACTGAGGCAGTTGGAGCTGCTGTGGAGCCGGACCAAACTGAGGCAGTTGGAGCTGCTGTGGAGACGGACCAAACTGAGGCAGTTGGAGCAGCTGTGGAGACGGACCAAACTGAGGCAGTTGGAGCAGCTGTGGAGACGGACCAAACACAGGCAGTTGGAGCAGCTGTGGAGACGGACCAAACACAGGCAGTTGGAGCAGCTGTGGAGCCGGACCAAACACAGGCAGTTGGAGCAGCTGTGGAGCCGGACCAAACACAGGCAGTTGGAGCAGCTGTGGAGCCGGACCAAACTGAGGCAGTTGGAGCAGCTGTGGAGCCGGACCAAACTGAGGCAGTTGGAGCTGCTGTGGAGCCGGACCGAACTGAGGCAGTTGGAGCTGCTGTGGAGCCGGACCGAACCGAGGCAGTTGGAGCTGCTGTGGAGCCGGACCAAACCGAGGCACTTGGAGCTGCTGTGGAGCCGGACCAAACCGAGGCAGTAGGAGCTGCTGTGGAGCCACACCAAACCGAGGCAGTTGGAGCTGTTCTGGAGTCATGTGTTATTGATTCATTATCAACTGCTGTAGAGCCAGATCAGACTGAGACATTGCCAGTAGTGACAGAGCCAGATCAAACTGAGGCATTGCCAGTAGTGACAGAGCCAGATCAAACTGAGGCATTGTTAGCTGCAACAGAGCCAAATCAAACTGAGGCATTGTTAGCTGCAACAGAGCCAAATCAAACTGAGGCATTGTTAGCTGCAACAGAGTCACACCAAACCGAGGCAGTAGGAGCTGGTGTGGAATCACACCAAACCGAGGCAGTAGGAGCTGCTGTGGAGTCACACCAAACTGAGGCAGTAGAAGCTGCTGTGAAGTCACACCAAACCGAGGCAGTAGAAGCTGCTGTGGAATCACACCAAACCGAGGCAGATGGAGCTGCTGTGGAGCCAGACCAAACCGAGGCAGTTGGAGCTGTTGTGGAGTCATGTGTTATTGATTCATTATCAGCTGCTGTAGAGCCAGATCAGACTGAGACATTGTCATCTGCAACAGAGCCAGACGAAACTGAGGCATTGTCAGCTCCTGCAGAACGAGACCAGATTGAGGCTGTTGGAGTTGTTGCGGGACTGTGCCAAACTGAGGCAGTGTCAGCTGTTGCGGGGTCAGGTCAAACTGATGCCATTGGAGCTGCTGTAGAGCAAGTTCAAACTGAGGAGGCTGGAGCTCCTGCCGAGCCAGACCAAACTGAGGAGGCTGGAGCTCCTGCGGAGCCGGACCAGACTGAGGAGGCTGGAGCTCCTGCGGAGCCGGACCAGACTGAGGAGGCTGGAGCTCCTGCGGAGCCGGACCAGACTGAGGAGGCTGGAGCTCCTGCGGAGCCGGACCAGACTGAGGAGGCTGGAGCTCCTGCGGAGCCGGACCAGACTGAGGAGGCTGGAGCTCCTGCGGAGCCGGACCAGACTGAGGAGGCTGGAGCTCCTGCGGAGCCGGACCAGACTGAGGAGGCTGGAGCTCCTGCGGAGCCGGACCAGACTGAGGAGGCTGGAGCTCCTGCGGAGCCGGACCAGACTGAGGAGGCTGGAGCTCCTGCGGAGCCGGACCAGACTGAGGAGGCTGGAGCTCCTGCGGAGCCGGACCAGACTGAGGAGGCTGGAGCTCCTGCGGAGCCGGACCAGACTGAGGAGGCTGGAGCTCCTGCGGAGCCGGACCAGACTGAGGAGGCTGGAGCTCCTGCGGAGCCGGACCAGACTGAGGCGGCTGGAGCCCCTGCCGAGCCGGACCAGACTGAGGCGGCTGGAGCCGCTGCGGAGCCGGCCCAAAAAGAGGCAACTCGAACTCCTGCGGAACCGGACCAAACCGAGGCAGCTGGAACTACTGCACAGTTTTTCCGATATGAAGTGGTTGGAGCTTATACAGATCCTGACCAAAGTGAGGTGGTTGGAGTTGTTGTGGACCCCGACCTAATTCAGGCTGCAGGAGTTGTGCCAAGATCCACTGTGGCAGTTGTGAATGCAGGTTTAACTGAGGCAGAGATGGCTATGACAGAGCCTAGGCAAACTAAGGAAGTTGCAAAACCAGTAGTAACTGATTTGTCTGTGGAGATAGATTTAACTGAGAAAATCGAAGCAGCAGCAGAGCCTGGTGAAGTTGAGGCAAATCATATTGGGACAGCAGTAGCTTCAGGTCAGGTAAACATACCTCTGGAGTCGAACCAAACTGAGACAGTCGAGGGAATTAATGTAATGGAGAAAGTTGTATCAGGTGCAGATTTAGCAGCTGGACAGACAACCCTAGTTCTGAAACCGTGCCAGAGTGAAACATCTATGCTGATAGAAGTAACAGAAGTAGGTGCTGCATCTTGTCAGTCAGACCAAACTGAGGCTTCTGCTGCTGAGCCAGAGCAAACTGAGGCTTCTGCTGCTGAGCCAGAGCAAACTGAGGCTTCTGCTGCTGAGCCAGAGCAAACTGAGGCTTCTGCTGCTGAGCCAGAGCAAACTGAGGCTTCTGCTGCTGAGCCAGAGCAAACTGAGGCTTCTGCTGCTGAGCCAGAGCAAACTGAGGCTTCTGCTGCTGAGCCAGAGCAAACTGAGGCTTCTGCTGCTGAGCCAGAGCAAACTGAGGCTTCTGCTGCTGAGCCAGGGCAAACTGAGGCTTCTGCTGCTGAGCCAGGGCAAACTGAGGCTTCTGCTGCTGAGCCAGGGCAAACTGAGGCTTCTGCTGCTGAGCCAGGGCAAACTGAGGCTTCTGCTGCCGAGCCAGGGCAAACTGAGGCTTCTGCTGCCGAGCCAGGGCAAACTGAGGCTTCTGCTGCCGAGCCAGGGCAAACTGAGGCTTCTGCTGCCGAGCCAGGGCAAACTGAGGCTTCTGCTGCCGAGCCAGGGCAAACTGAGGCTTCTGCTGCCGAGCCAGGGCAAACTGAGGCTTCTGCTGCCGAGCCAGGGCAAACTGAGGCTTCTGCTGCCGAGCCAGGGCAAACTGAGGCTTCTGCTGCCGAGCCAGGGCAAACTGAGGCTTCTGCTGCCGAGCCAGGGCAAACTGAGGCTTCTGCTGCCGAGCCAGGGCAAACTGAGGCTTCTGCTGCCGAGCCAGGGCAAACTGAGGCTTCTGCTGCCGAGCCAGGGCAAACTGAGGCTTCTGCTGCCGAGCCAGGGCAAACTGAGGCTTCTGCTGCCGAGCCAGGGCAAACTGAGGCTTCTGGTGCCGAGCCAGGGCAAACTGAGGCTTCTGGTGCCGAGCCAGGGCAAACTGAGGCTTCTGGTGCCGAGCCAGGGCAAACTGAGGCTTCTGGTGCCGAGCCAGGGCAAACTGAGGCTTCTGCTGCCGAGCCAGGGCAAACTGAGGCTTCTGGTGCCGAGCCAGGGCAAACTGAGGCTTCTGGTGCCGAGCCAGGGCAAACTGAGGCTTCTGGTGCCGAGCCAGGGCAAACTGAGGCTTCTGGTGCCGAGCCAGGGCAAACTGAGGCTTCTGGTGCCGAGCCAGGGCAAACTGAGGCTTCTGGTGCCGAGCCAGGGCAAACTGAGGCTTCTGGTGCCGAGCCAGGGCAAACTGAGGCTTCTGGTGCCGAGCCAGGGCAAACTGAGGCTTCTGGTGCCGAGCCAGGGCAAACTGAGGCTTCTGGTGCCGAGCCAGGGCAAACTGAGGCTTCTGGTGCCGAGCCAGGGCAAACTGAGGCTTCTGGTGCCGAGCCAGGGCAAACTGAGGCTTCTGGTGCCGAGCCAGGGCAAACTGAGGCTTCTGGTGCCGAGCCAGGGCAAACTGAGGCTTCTGGTGCCGAGCCAGGGCAAACTGAGGCTTCTGGTGCCGAGCCAGGGCAAACTGAGGCTTCTGGTGCCGAGCCAGGGCAAACTGAGGCTTCTGGTGCCGAGCCAGGGCAAACTGAGGCTTCTGGTGCCGAGCCAGGGCAAACTGAGGCTTCTGGTGCCGAGCCAGGGCAAACTGAGGCTTCTGGTGCCGAGCCAGGGCAAACTGAGGCTTCTGCTGCCGAGCCAGGGCAAACTGAGGCTTCTGCTGCCGAGCCAGGGCAAACTGAGGCTTCTGCTGCCGAGCCAGGGCAAACTGAGGCTTCTGCTGCCGAGCCAGGGCAAACTGAGGCTTCTGCTGCCGAGCCAGGGCAAACTGAGGCTTCTGCTGCCGAGCCAGGGCAAACTGAGGCTTCTGCTGCCGAGCCAGGGCAAACCGAGGCTTCTGCTGCCGAGCCAGGGCAAACCGAGGCGTCTGCTGCCGAGCCAGGGCAAACCGAGGCGTCTGCTGCCGAGCCAGGGCAAACCGAGGCGTCTGCTGCCGAGCCAGGGCAAACCGAGGCGTCTGGTGCCGGCAAGGAGCAATCTGAGGCGTCTGCTGCCTCCAGGTCAGAGGAAACTGAGGCGTCTGCTGCCTCCAGGTCAGAGGAAACTGAGGCGTCTCCTGCTGCGTCGGAGTTGGGGTCGACAGAGGTGGTAGCTGTTTCTGACGAAAGTGGGACAACTGTGGAAGCTGACCGAAGTAGGGCTCCAGTGGCCACCACAAGGCCCAGCGAAACTGAGGCTCTGGTGGACACTACAGGGCCAGGTGAAACTGGGGCTCTGGTGGACACTGCGGGGGAAGGCAAAATTGTGGCTCCGCCAGCAGCACCATGGCCAGACAAAACTGGAAGTTCAAGTGTGGCAGCACAGCCAGATGAAAGTGAGTCACCGACAGCAACTGCAGATTCAGTCAAATGCGAGGAACCAGCAGCCACAGGAGAGTCTGATCAGTCTGATGATTTGGCAGTAGCTGCACAGCCAGACAAATCAGAAGCTGCTGCCACAGAACAAAGTGGCACACCTAAGAGTTTTGTGGGTGTTGACAAATTCAAATTATGCAATCAAGTAGGCAGTTCTGATAAATTGAGTTCATCAACTGAGCGATCTTCTCAGGCAGATCAGCAGTTACCACCATTGACTGATTCAGATCAAATAAAAGCTACAGAATCAAGCGTGACGCCTGAAATTAGTAAGGAGGGAAGCTCAGCAGATAAAGCAGAAACAGGTGATACAGGTTTGGTATATCACAGTTCCTCATCACTGAAGAGAAAAGCAGTTTCTCCGGGATCTGATGCAGATAATTTAAAAGACTATGTGAAGCCATGTAAACTGGTGAAATCTTCTGATGTTCCTGATACTACTTCCAGCAAAATGGAGAAATCATATGGTTCCCAAGAAGTAGGGGAGGATGTGAAAATATCAAACATTAATGTCGAGGAATGTGAATTAGTTGAGAAGAAAGAAAGTGATATTTCTTCCACTGCTGTTTCTACATTATGTATGGAAGAAACACTGTCTTCAGTTGATAGAGAACATGAAGAAAGTTCCTCATTAGGGATGGGAGTTACAGAAACAGAACAACTTTCAAAATCAGTTGCTGATACCTTATGCGGTAAAATGGCTGACACAGAAAAGGAAGTATGTAATTCTCCATGTAAAATTGATTTAAAGAACGAAACTGCAGAAGGAACTGGACATACGTTGCCAAGTGTGGAATTTGAAAGCAGTGTTGCAAATTCTCTGTCATTAGTTAGAGATAGTGCTTCAGAGAACATAGGCCCTTATGTTTCTAGTGCTCGTGAAGAAGTAAATACAAGTTGTGTTACTGAGGAAATTTCTGATGTAGACCAGACATTGAAGGCCACAAAAGTGGAAAATGAAGTTTTTCCATGCAGTGAAGAGTCTAACGAAATATCAGTTCACCATGAGAGGTGTCACACTGAACAGAGTTCTTCTGTGACACCAGAACTTAATTCTGGTATATTGGAAAGAAGTTTAGAGGAAAATGTTCTGAAGAATAAAGTGGCAGGTGATTTGCTGTCATTGGAGAAAGCAGATACATTAGTGGATCTTGAGTCTCAACCTGTCTGTGCTGCAGAGACTGAAACAACTAACAGTGTGCAACCTTTAACCTGTAAATCTCAAGAAAAATGTCAAAGTCAGATAACACCTAATGTGGATATTTGTGCAACTGTCCAAATTGCTGGTAATAAGAACTCATTTTCTGA
Source organism: Schistocerca americana (assembly GCF_021461395.2). Classification (NCBI taxonomy): domain Eukaryota; kingdom Metazoa; phylum Arthropoda; class Insecta; order Orthoptera; family Acrididae; genus Schistocerca; species Schistocerca americana. Next base: position 376,518,263 of record NC_060126.1, read on the forward strand.
TATTACAGATGAGCAGATGGAAATTGAAAGCAAGCCAGGAGGGGAAACACCAGAACCTTCTGCTTCGGAGATAGAAGAGAAGGACGAACCATCTTCAGAGGTAACAACAGAAACTGCAGCGGTTTTGCCTCTACACCCAACACTACATTCTGAAGAGATCATTCCTATGGATGTTGATAAAAATGTGCAGTCAGTAACACCAAGTGAATATGGCATAATTTCCAAATCTAGTTTGACAGAAAAGTCAGCATTAGATATAGAAGTAGCAGTCATTAAGATAGAGGATGCTGTACAGTGTGAACCAAATACGACAAATGTGGTTCCTCAGGCATCCAATACTGTCAGTGCTAGACAGGAGCAGCTGCATGCGGCAACAGATGCTGCTGCAAATCTGTCAGCATCAGCAGAAACCAAACTAGGACTTGCCAGAGAGTTGTCAGATGATATGGGGAAGAAAGAAGTATCATCGAAATTTGTGGATGTTTTCCCACAGTCAGTACAAAACACAACAGTGTTACCACCAGAAAAGACATCGTCCATGTCCATATCTAACACTTCTGCAGAATTAATAACAAGTTCTGTGGTGCCTTTGTGTGTAGAGCCAATCCTTACATCTGATGCACCGATGAGTCAAGCAATTACATCTACAAAGGATAAAGTGCCAGATCAACAAAATGCGACAAGAATAAGTCCTCTCACAGCCAGTGCCACCATTATAGATGAAGGAAAGTTCCCTAAAGACACAGTTGCTGTGCCATTGCCATCAGATGATGTCGAAATGTCAAAACCGAACATTAATCCAGTAGACAATTCCTTAGAACCATCAGATGGTTCTCCATGTAACATACGAAAGACACTAAAACATGAAACAGAAACTTCCAGTGTGAGGGTGTGTCTTCAAACTGACAGCTCAAAACATGTATCATCTTCAGACAGAATGGATACAAATTTGGAAACAGTGCATGTAGTTTTAAGTACATCAGAAATAGCACCAATGAGCCCAGTTACGACAGTCGCATCCAGTAAAACTGAAGAAATTAAAGCACTGGAAGAACTAAAGGCTCAAGGTGTGGTACCTCATGAAAAAACTACTGCAGAGATAGCTGCATCATCAGCTATAACAGAAAATAAAGGAACTTTGCCAGCAGAAGATCATTGGGGCAAGAAAGAGTTACTTGGAGACAGAAAGCCTGCAGTTAGCTCTGATAAACCTGTAAATGAAAAAACAGAATGTAAAAATACTCTCATGGCTACCTCAGTAAGTGTAAAAGCCACTTTGAGCCCATCAGAGTCTGATGAAGTATGTGAAGAAACAAGTCAAGTCACCATTGAAGGCACCATAATTTCAGATGGTGCGGTTAGTACTCCATATGCAAGAACAGATTCTGAAGTTGGGCATGAGAATGTAGAACAGGTAAAGCGAACAGGAGAAATTGTCCTTGAAAAGGGCAACAAAGCAGGCTCTGAATCCTTGCCTAAAATGGGTGTTCATCAAACTCACAGTAGACCAGAGCCATTAACCCAGCCAGAAAGTGCACTTTCAGTTGCCCCTAATGTTACAAAAAATTTGACAATTGCAAAAACAGAAGTAGAGGAACTTCAGATGCCAGAAGTTGCATTTTGTTCAGATAAATTATCAGGTGCAAGTGAAGTGGGAACAGACAAAATGCCCTCAAGTATTAACACACACACATCTAAAGCAGCTGAGTTGTCCAAAGAAACAACTAATGAGACAGGAACAGCCATGCTGGATTTGAAGGAATTGGCACATTCACAGGCAGATGAGACTCTAGTGCCAGAGAGGACATTTGTATCTGATGATGAAGCTGAAGTCAAGTCTGAAGAACCTAAATTGTGCACAGTAAGTGAAAATAATCTGACAACTTCACAGACAGTAACAGAAACACTTGAAGTGACGAAATCATCAGAAACTGCTCAATCCATGAAAGCACTGACAAAACCATCAAACAAATCTACTGTAGTCTCATCACATTCTGAAGCAGAAACGTCAGTTGTAGATGCCAAGTCTAAAGTAGTTACATCAACAGTAGAGATTGTTTCTGAAAAACTTGAAAGTATGGTGCCTCCACTAAATCAGTTTACAGGTGAGCAGCTAGCAATGGCTTCTGAAGGTACAGAACAGGAAATGAAAACTACGGGACTCCAGATTCCTCGAGGAACGACTGAGGTTCCTGGTGTACCAGGCTTGGACATAACTGCTCATGCTGTATTAAGTTCACAAATGTCTCAAAATATGATGCTGAAATTGGAAAAAGACCAGAAAGAAACTGAAACTCCAGTTTCTGAAACAGAAATTCTTCAGCAAGTCGACCGGTGTTTGGAAACTAAGGAACCATCAAACATGTGTGTAGATAAGAATGAGTTAGAAACTACATCATCAAAAGCTCTGAAAACTACTGTTGAACCAAATAAGTTGTCAGGCATAGAAATGCCATTAGGAAGGACATCATTGACTGCAGATGTGCAGGAAATTGAAGCACCACATACTCCAGCAGTTAAATCTGAGGAAAGTGTTGCACATGCCTCGGATCAGCTCTCAGAACAACAAGATTGTGGGGGCAAAAGAAAATTATCTCAAGAAAGACCTTCTGAACAAGCGGTAAAATCTGAGGTAACAAAGCAGACTGTTACTGATGTGCCTTCAGTGTTAGATTGTGAGATACCTGCAAAGATGATTGAATGTGTTCATGCAGAAACATCTTCAAACAAAGAGCAAGGTCAAAATGCACAAAAGACATTGGTTGCTCCTGAATTGGGCTCATCTTCTGTCCATGAATCATCAGAAATAGTGAAAGATTCTGTGACACCATTGGACTCAAGTTGTGCAATGCCTGAAGAAGTAGAAACAGCATTTACATCAGAATCAGAAACTTCAACAAGATCCAAACTGGTGGCAACTATAGAAATGGAAGAAGAGAGACAAATGATTGTAGTAAAGATAAATAAATCAGGTGAAGTAGAGCAGTCCTTAAAGGGGAATGATACACAGAGTGTAAAAGTATCATGTGTGGAATCTGAGAAAAGGTTAGCTTCACAGCAAGCTATATTAGAAAAGACAGAAAAATCATTACAGTCTTGTGAGGTGCCAACATCTACAGGTTTAATAAGTGAAGAATTATTTGTAAGAAAAACAGCTGATGATACATCTGAATTGTCTGGCAAAGCCTCAGTTAATCAGGGCAGTGTAAGTATTTCAATTTCACCAAGGTCTTCCGATGAAACGAGTTTGTTTGAAAAGGTGGCTACAAAAGAAATTGGAAGTGATGGTATCAGTGCTAGTCAAAATTCTCTTACAGCTAAGAATAAAGTTTCTGTGGATTGCAGTACATCAGAATTTGTTCCTGAGAAAACTAATTCAGAAACTGCTGAAACTGAGACAGCAGGTGAAATTTTGCTTCAATCAAGTGACCTAATTAAAACATCAGAACATCATTTTATGAAGGAGAAAACTAATGAGGAAGCTGTTGAATTGTGTGCAGCAAGTAAAAAATTTAAAGGGACAGAATTATGCTTAGCCCAGGAAGATGTGCCCGATTGTGACAAAAAGGTGGATCAAAAGTTGGCAAAACAAGATAAAATACAGGATACCCCAACAAATGTTGACTCTGTATTACTATCTACATCTCTTCAGTCTTCTGTTGAAGAAAAAGTAATTGAAAATTCTGAAAGTAGTTTAGGCACAGCTGGCAATCATCTTAGTCAGTCTGCCGCATCAGAGGAGTCAAAACCTGATGTAAAATGTGTCAGCAGTGAGGATGATGGTAATTCATGTGAAAAGGAAGATACAGAAAAAAATCAGACACATTCACCAACTTCAGATCCATTGGCAAAGGAAAATGAAAGTGATTCACAAGCTCGTGTTAAACATAAAGTCAACAGTGATACTGATAGTGAACGAACAGAAGTTTCTATAAAAAGAAAAGTCTGGGAAAGTGAAAATGAGACTGAAGTTAGCCCTAAAAAAGTAAAGATTGATGACTGTAATATTGGTATATCATCTATTTCTGATTCCCAGTGTTCTAAAAGTCCTGAATCACTAAAGAGGAAGAGTGCGAGTGATGATGCAGAAACTGGTGATCAGGAAAGTAATACTGAAAAGAAAAAACCTAAAGTGGAAACATCAGAGCAGTGATTTTTGTTGTTGGTGGTACCAGTTCAGAGGAATTCACACACATTCCAAGTTAAGTTAGTTTTTCTTTGTTCATGTGTGTTGTGGAAGAGTTAATTTATTTATGTATAGGATTTGTTTGTGTGTTTGATGCCAGATGTTAATACATTTTGGTGCTTTTTGCACGCACATTACTATACAATCAGAGGTCTTTTTTCCTGTGGAATATGTTAACAGTGTCTAAAAGACTCTGGAATTCTTTCCTTCTCTGTGGGTAATTGGAAGGGGTTAGCATGGGATGGGAAAGTGGATGATGTGAAATAGAGGTGCTGTGGTATTCACAGGTTTTATATGAAAGTATATATATTATATGAACTATTGAAATTATATATAATCCAACAGTATTTACATGTCAAGTGAAGATCTGGCTGAACTAGAACTGTTTTGTAAAATTGCAATAATAATCAGTTCAACACTCCTTGCCACAGTTTTGCTGTTACGGAAATTTGGGTTTTGCTCCCACGTCTAGTTTTATGCAGCATCCAAGTACAATGTGTCTAACTTTTTGTAGCAGTCAGTTTTCACAAAGATTCTGTATTACAGGTTTCAGGCATATTGCATTTGAACTATGTGACATAATTTAGTCTTCCACTGGCAGAGTTTTTAATTATTTTTTATATGTTAATGCAGGTTCCTAAAGTTCCTATGTCTTCAGTTTTGTATTTGAAATAATATCAGCCGTGTCGCCTTTGTCACTAGTCAATCTTCCATTTGTGAGATAGACTGATTTAATTACTACTTTAATATTTTTATGCATTGTCCAAACAACAGGTTTTTGAAGCAACTTGTATTTCTGTCAATCTCTTCATTAAAACTTTTCTTGACACATGTTTATATACACACCTCTGCATTTATGTAGCAAACGAAAGAACTACCATTTGTAATTACTTGAATTTTCTTTATTTGCTTCATATATTTTGTTCTTTATTTGCTATGTACTGTTAGTTTGTAATGACTTTGTCTCTTAGTGGAAAGTTTATATGTAGTACAATAACACATCCTGTGTAATATGATGGACAATTTTTGTTGTACAGGCTACTTATGTTCAGACACTTTACATCTGCTGTGCTGCAGATAATTGGTCAGGATGAATAAAATACATTTTATACCAATCATTAGTTATCATTAAATGTGATGTGTGATGTTTATTTTTGTTTTCCTCACAAATCCTTTATAAACAAGCAGAATATACAGTAAAGCAACATGTTACTTGAACAGCAGATTTGGATGAACTGTAATTTGTGTTAAATTTCTAAAACAAGTTAACAGTTGTTACAGTAGCAGAAATAACAGAATGGTTCAAGAAACAAAAATTAGTGAAGGCAACCTACTCACCTATAAGGCATTCAGCTAAGCATGGCACTATTACAAAATTACAATTACCAAGTTTACTTACCTTGCTTACTTAATATGTTATATGATGTCATCATCTTGGAAGATAGAAGGCTAAGAAAGGGTAGAAATAAAAAGTAGTAGTAAGGTGTAAAGGAGAGTGGAATGATACAGTCATGGTCAGATGTTATAGCAACTAAGCAAATTTATTGTTACTATTGACATGACTGTAAACAACCCTTAAATTTGTGGAACATAGGTAGATTAGAGATGGAGCATGTTTGTATCTAAATTTCTCACTGGAAAGGTTATATTCACATCATTATGATATGAAAGTGAACACTGAGCAGACAGCTTTTTTCTTCACTATTCCCATTCACGTTGAACTACAGAGTACGAACAGTACACTAACTACTCCCAGATGGAGTACAGAATCATTACTGTAAGAAAAGACTACTCACTGTATAGAAGCAGCATTGAGAAGATAATAGGCAGGTAAATGAGAAAACAAAAAGACGAAAACTACATAGGAGGGAGGCAAAGCAGGGCAGATGATTATTTGGTTTTAATGAAATGTGTGTGCAAGTGCTTTAAGAGTGCCTCAAAACGGTATCATAATGTGTTACGAGACAGATAAGGTAGAGTACTTAAGGAGTTAATTGTTTTAAATTCAGAAATGAAAAGTAAGCAAATACCCTTATACCGATGTAATTTAACCTAAATGAAAAGTTTTAAACACCACTTTTACTCCTGAATTTCAAGTCCATTTAAGAGGTCCAAGAAGTCATAGCGTTTAATTTTCAGAATAACTCCTTTGTTGAATTTGAAGGATTACACCACAAATTATGTTTGGAGGGAGAAAATATGTTATGTAAAACAGTCCAGAATTGTATCTGTGTGTCTATAGAAAAGGTACTTTTTTTTGCATGAAACTTTTAACATTTTTAATAAAGTAGTGATATCCTTTTGAAATTTCAGTTTGGACTACAGTTTTAAAATGTACCATGTCTTTGGGAGTAGTGTGTTTCAAAGTGATACCTAGGGTAATATTATAGATTCAAGAAAGAGTAAGTGAGAAGGACTGCCGTATAAAGTACCAAGTATTAATTTTTGAGCACTAGCAAATTTTATGGAATCAAAAGTGTAAAGTATGACACTGCAGGTGAAAGAATCACACATGTTCACAGCAATTGCTGCTTACTCAGATTTGTAACAGGACCTTCCACCTAAACCACAATTTTCTGTTTGGAACCTCAGAGCAGGTAGAAGTAAATCAGTCCTGTACTCAGGCAATGAGCATTGGGGAAGAGAGAGGAATCCTGTGTTGTTATGGGTAAAATGATTTGCTTTGCTTTTTCGCCAACCTGTTGTCAAGTGTGTGTCTGTATTGTGTGGATGAATATATTGGCTGCCTCTTGAGCAAAGAAACAATGTCAGAATTCTTTCTTGGAGTGTATATACGTGGTAAAGTTAGTAAATTGCTTGTGTGCTGCTTTTTGGTTAAAGTAAACAGTGCATGGCAAAATGGCACTACCCAAAACTGGCCCCTGGGCAACTGTTGTGCACCATAGGCATTAGATAATGAGGTAAATGATGGTTGCGGAGATGTGTGTGGGCAAATAGATGTGCAACTGTTGAGCAGATCTCTCAGATGAACCAAGGGGATACCAACTGTGTCTCCCATTGAATGAATATTGCTGCTTATGGACCTCCATAGCAGGTGCCTGGTTTATGCAACCTTGCTGACTGCTGTGCAGTACTATAACTGGGCATCCACTGAGTGGAGATAGGTGGCCTTCTCAGATGAATCGTGTTTTATGCTCCATTGGACAGTTGGCCATTGGCGTGTATGACATGATACGTCTGAAAGCAAACACCCTGCAACAGTTGTCTGAAGGATCTAGGCCAGAAGAGGGAGTGGTGTGGTCTAGGGAGAGTTTTCATGGCATTGTGTTTGTGATCTAGTCATTCTGGTAGACACAGTAGAGAAACACAAGCATGCATCTACCCTTGAGGGCCATGTACACCCCTACAAGCAGTTTGCTTTTCCTTGGCAGTGGGATGTCACACTCTTCGCTGTGTGTGTGTGTGGGGGGGGGGGGGGGGGGGGGCGTTGAAGACCACTAGGATGAGTTTACTGTACTCGTCTGGCCACCAAACTACCTGGATTTAAACCCAATCAAGAATCTGTGGGGCCAGCTTATCGGGATGTACATGCCATAAATCCTCATCTGAGAAACCCAGTGCAGTGGGACACGGCACTGAAGTCAGCTTGACACATCCCTGTTGATATCTTCCAGAACCTCATTGACTTTCTTCCTGCATGTCTCGTAGCAGTCCGCACTGCAAAACGTGGTTATTCAGGCTTTTGACAGGTTATCACATGAATGTGACTGGACAGTGTAGAACTTGGTATTTTCTGAATTGAAGATTCATGTATCTGCACAATGAACAACTAGGCCAGGCCTGCTCACAAATCTACTCATGCATACTGGCTCGCACTCGCACCTCAGGAGTGAGCTGAAGTTGAGTAATGGCAGGTGAGGAGAAATTGGAACAGGGCAGCTGGGCATGAGAAACTACTGTCAGTGTATGTATTCTACAGTTGCTAATGTCAGTTCTACAGAGAAGTATCGCTCTGTGGTGGCTGATTAATACCTTTCATAGCAAATTTATTTGAGACTTACATTTCTTTTAATTAATGGGGTGAAGAACACGGAGCAGCTAAGTATGAAACTTGATAATGCTTAAGAATAGTGCAAGACTTATGATGGATGTAGTTTTGAGCTGAAGTTTAAGCTGACATCTTGTATTTTGTGACTATTTTATTCACACACAAAAACACTGGATGTCAATAAATTACACTGATTTGCTTTTCACTAAAGTATCAGTGTCTAGTACCACTTTCAGAGCACTGCTAATTCAAAGGTAAGTTTTAAAATTGCAGTTTTTGAGCTACTTTGGTTCGACTTTGTTCTCTTCATTGTGTAGAAAGTCTATTGGACAAGTATGTAGTTCCAAACATCAACATAAGCATAACTGAAAATGTGAAGTTGTGGAAGTGTATGTTGCATAACGTGTTTTAGATGAGTGTATAAAGGCTTATTTTATTACGAAATTTTTCACACAGCTGACTGTGGCGCTGTTGTGTATAAATTCTAGCTAGCAGGGCATCCTGTACTGATGCCTTGTAAATTGATATTGGTATGTTAGGCTTTTTCTTTGAAGTTCATAACTCTGCCATGATGCTGCCTTTCATCGATGTAAAAAGGGCTAGTATCCACTTTAAGCACTGTCATTAAGTATATATGCTAACATGTAAGAGTATGGCAAACAACATAGTGCACAGTTGGCACTTCCTCAGTGTAATGATGTCAGCCCATCCCATTTTACCATGAGTGCTCTACCGATATGGTTAGTGCTCGCACTCGCCTGGCCATCTCCTGAACAGGACTGCTGCCTGTTCTAGACAACGTTTCTAATGTTTTGATGGAAGAGTTGAATATATTTTTTAAATATCCATGGCTTTCTCCAAGCTGTAGCTCTCCCCCTCCCCCCCCCCCCCCCCCCAAATCTCCCCTCCCAATTGTCTTTCCAATTAACTAAATTTGTTCTGCAGCTCTTGTTTTTTTGGTAAATACTCTAAAAATGCGTAGAGGACATTGGAAATCATTGCGATGGGGTGGATGCTGCTTTGATCAGAATGGATGCTTCAGGCAGTTAGCTGAACAAGTAGCCTCGTACCAGGTGCTTTCAGATACAAACCATGCTATATATGATATAACTGAGAGAGGCTTCATTAGTCACACCTGTATGTGAATGCCCCTTCCTTTGAGTGATTCTCCAAGCTCAGTTAATACAAGCCACAAAATGCTTACCATACTGTTCAAAGAGTGGCATGGTTTTTGCAGTAATGTGAAGAGCATCCTGTTAGCAATGTGCCTGATGTCATTCTCAATTGTAAAATGAAGGTTGTACTGCTGCATATCTTTTGCAAGATACTTCTTCAAAGAAACTAAATTGTAAGTGATGTCATTGTGCCCTACATTTGGCCTAAAAATGCTAGGTATCTCATCACTTTCCAGATAGTTTTCCCGCCTTTTAATATTTCCCATCCATGGCTATTACCTAGACTTAGACCAAACCTTACACTGTGAACTGTCAGATTGATTCTGAACTTCTTGGAGTGTCTTAAGGCTTGATTACAATCCAGTCTTCTGAGCAGCCCAACATTATGACTGCAGCTCACATTACCTTTTACTTTTTTTGTGCTAGTGTTTTACCAGCTTGAATTTTCAAGAGATGGTGCTGTGTATTGTGCAGTGGTCATGACAATTATTGTATTTCTAGAAGTCACAAGCATCATTACTAATATAGCTTGTGTTACAATGTCCTCAATGAAAACCATGTGGACATTCCTCTCACTGAATGCCATCTGCACACTTTTCCATTTTGACAGTCGAGCTTTAAGGTATCTGGCTAATATGTTTTTTGTCAGAGAAAATATGATTTTTTCATGAAGTGCTTTGTAAGTGTGAATTACTTTGCATAATGAAATTTACTGATGTGAGAAAATTCACTTATGGAAGAGAATCAAAATTAGTTATGAAAGATAGCGTTTGTGATTTGTAAGATAAATTTATTAATCGTGAGTGTTGAGTGATCAAGATTACGCAATGGATGGAAATGTATACCATTTCAGAAACACAGGTTAGGTTAGTTTATAGCCACTACATAATAGAGATAAATTATAACAACTAGGCAGTTGGATTATATTCGACCCAACATTCATGTGACCACTGAAGTTACAGTTTTAGTGGCACAAATATAAGTACATAGATGTAAATTCACTAAACGTAAACTTTTGTAACAATCAAATTAGAAAAATCAGTGTCTAAACTCTTGATTTAACTCATCTGAGACGTTCCCTAAGCATGCCAATCACCTGTCCTTTGTTGAACTACTGCAAAATTCTTAGAACTGTGAAATGTTGGTAAAGAATTGTCGTACAGGCAGGGCTGTGTGAGCAGAGGCATTGTCCTGATGAAAAGATCAGTCACCTGATTGCCACAAATGAGGCTGCTTCCGTCACACAATATTGCACAATCTTTTTGAAACTTACAAGTAGAAAACCTGGTTAACTGTCTCACTGTGCAGAACAAACTCTGAAGGGATGACTCTTTTCTCATTGAAAAAAACAAGTCAGCATTGTTTTAATGATTGGTTTCCCCTGACGAGTTTTCTTGGGGCAAGGCGAACTTGAAAGTCTTTCACTGGCTTGCTTGTTGCTTAGATTCAGCATTGAAAGCATAGCACCAAGTTTCTTCACCTTCGATAATATCAAAAAAAAAAAAAAAAAAGTTTGGATCATTTTAGGACTCTTATTTCAAGGCACAGCATGCTTGTGTTTGTTCAGCAGTCATGGCTCAAATTTGGCAGCCACCCTTTTCATTCCCAAATTTTCTTCAGTGGTCCGTTGTTGATCTTTGTTGATGATAGCATGAATGTTTTCAACATTTTCATGTGTTTTGGCTGTATGAGGACAACCAGAAGGAGGTTTGTCATTAATTGACATTTCACCATATTTGAAACAGTAAAACCTCTCAAACACTTGGATTTTCCCCACAGTATTATCCTTGTACACCGTTTTTAACATTCCAAGAGTATCCGTTCCACTTTTTCTGAGCAAAAAGCAGAATTTCACTGCTGCAAGCTGTTCATCAAAATAAGCCATTGCAAAAATGACAATCACACAAAACATTTGTCACTTTAAACTCTGCTGAAACTAGCACTTGGCTTACTGACTCTGGAATGTTTGCTCTATGCATGCCCAGTGGCAAAACACGGTGCTACAAAAGCTCTCCCCACCAAGAAATTCGTTCGTTTTCTTTTGGGTACCCCCTTGCACATATATGACGGAGGCTAAGGCTCAAGCATCCCAGTAGCAGCATTCTTGAATGTCAAGACCTTAAATAAAGCTCAAGAAGTGCACTGATATGTGAAGGTAATGCTCACTGATTTTAAGTTTCAATGGCACAGTGTGCCATGAGTTCGCCACTATGTCCAGTTATCAATAAGGATTACTTCTTGAAAGTTCACCGCCACGTGTGTGGAGCAATTAAAAAAGATGGATTTGTGGTGAAACAGTTTATGGCTTTTGCATCACAATAATGTACCAGCTCGTACTTCGTTGCTTGTTTATGAATTTTTACCCAGATGCCAGCCTTTGTATTTGCTAGACGTGGTCCCGTGCAACTTATGTCTGTTCCCCCCCCCCCCCCCCCCCCCCCTCCCCCTCCCAAAAAACAAAAAAAAAAAACCATAGGGTCATGGTTTTGCTTGCATAGGTGAGATGAGAAACATGTTCCTGAGAAACTGAAAAGCTATTTCATAATGTTACAGAAGTGTTTTGGGAAGTGAAAAATGCACTGGCATGAAAGTATAACATCTAATGGGACTATTTTGAAGGGGATAACATTGGTGCAGCTGAATAAATAAAAATCTTCCCAAAAATCAAACATTCCAATTGTTTTAATTCACTTCGTATTTTCGTTTGGCATCCTTAACAACCAACAATATTTCTGGCTTCATTTACTAATTCTTGAGGATGGTTGCGAGACCTTTCGTTGAGTTACCAGGTAAATTGTTTGCTGACAATATCGGGATATTTCATCATAGTGAAGCACGTTCAGCAGTCCATAAATGCAGTAAAGTGTAAGAAAATTCCATTTCATGATGACAGAAGGGTAAGGGCTTCAGAATTGATGGCCTTTGATACTGTAAACATATTGTTAGGGTAAAAGGTGATCTGTTGGTACTAGCTCAAATTCACAGATAGATTTTCAAATGGGCTTGTGAGCTTTATCAGATGATCAATCATGTTCATTTACTGACAACTTGCATTGTCACAAAAATACAGCAGAAAAAGAATAAACTGATGTTGACTAATTGGTTTTACTTATTCAAATCTAAAATGAACAAAATTATTTTTTTTGCAAACGAGAATTTATGGTGTAAGGCATATGAAGCTTCATTGGAGAACCACCACATGAGATAATGTAAATGTTACTCTTATTTGTACTTAGTTTAACAAGAATATTGTGGGAGCCTAGAGATGACTGGTCACACTACCATTGCCTTCCTCTGATCTTCAGACCGACTTTCTCGGCCAGTTACAGGGAGAACTAGAGTTTAACATAGACTCTGAAACATGGGTTTATGCAGCAGTTTTCATATGTACAAATCATGCCCAGAGGTGAAAGGAGATAAGAGAAAAATCCTAGGGCTGGCTGGGGGTTTAACGCTGGACCTTGGAATTCACCGTTGGACACTTACCCATTGAGCAACTGAGCTGCCTAATTAATAATTATTATTGTAACATTGTAAATAATCACAACTGTAATTGGAGTATTAGAACAAGTAGTGGCCTGCTACTTTGTCTGCCTAATGTTCCATGCATGCCTTATCACACACACTGTTGAGCTCTTTGGAACCATCTGAATAGAAAAATATTAATAGAAGGGACAAGTTCCATGACTGAATTGTGTCACCTTATGGAAGGTTTGATTCTTCCTGTATTAATTTTAGAGGAAGTGAGATTTATTGTTAATATCAAATCAAATTTGTTAGAACAAATCCAAAATTGGGCAAAACATTTATACAATACTGATGGTACATTGTTTCTACTCTCCATTGTAGTAAAAAAGTGTATTTTAATACAATGTCCAGGCACAATTGAGTTAGAATGGGTGCGTCATGTGAGTGTTAGGGTGAGCTAGTGAATTTCTCAAAATGAGAATCATAACAAGAACTTCAGTGCCACATCTGAAATTTATTGCTCCAGGCCCTGGTATTGAGGGATACCACAAAAGAGATGAGCTATGGCAATGGGATGCTGCCACAGTCAGACTGAGAGCATGGTTCCCTAAAAGAGGAGCTAGCAAACACATCTAAGCGGGAGAAGAGCTGGTAGACAAGAGAGTGACTGTCTCTCTCCTAGAATTCTTCTTGCTGGCCCAATCCATGTCCCTTACGTGAAAATTTCCGTCTTTCTTACTGGCCGGCAGAGGAGGACCCCAAGGCCTACTATGGTCAGCAACGCCCTAAAATAGTGCCTGCTGTCAGCAGTACCCATGGTGAAAACATTACCCACACAACTAGCCATGGGTAGGAGCACATCAAGTAACTTCCAGTACCCACCCACTAGGTCCAGCCACTGCCTCATCAAAGAACGTAATACCGAAATCATAAAACATAATAAAATTTTGAAAGAAAGATTCCTCAAACCTTGAGTGTCCCTCCCAGTTGGGTTGCTCAATACTCACACCCTCCCTCTTCCACAGAAGCCATTTTATGGATCAAATGAATGTTGAAATATCTGTTGGTAGTCAAAGGTTAAGGGTTCCTTTGGACAGGTTGCCGACATTGACCAGGGGGCTTATTCTCTTGCGGGGTGCTGGAATAAAATTCTTTAAGTGGTTCAGAGTGTACAAATCAAGGTAATATTGTCTGATATTACAAAAGAACATAAAGGATTTGGACTGTGTAATGAGCCCAACAGTTAGAAAACTTTACAAAAATAGAGGGGAAAATGGTGGTTCTTTGAGTTGTTACAGTGATGTGACACTGTTGGGATGGAAGTATCACCAGGGCAGTGATGGTGGTTGGAGTCAATGAACATGGCACGGAAGCAACAGCTGGGCAGTGGCTAAGCTGGCATGCTTTCAGTGTGGAGCACAGCAGTGTGGCTGTAGTCATAGCCAGTAGTGTTTACACTGCTGTGGATGGCTGTCTGGCCTCGCATGCAGCAGGGGACTGCAACACTCAGTCACAGAGGCAAATCAGCAAGGGCTCATGGGGAAATGTCAGTACGAAGTGGGTTTACATATAACTGTACAAAGTTTTCAGAACAAAGATCTCTGCAATCAAGTTCTGGGACCAGTGGCAAAAGTTTACAATACTAGGCTAATTAATATCTATGCTATTCTCTTACATGAGAATGGTATACAACATTAGCAATTAAATTCTACACTTGGTAGAGACACTATTCCAATGGGATCAAGTGTAGCACAGAATTCCCATATTACTATATCTTATGTTTCATTAAACAATTCTTCAGCGTAAAGTACATAAACATGTAAATACATCATTCAAATGTAAGATTACTAACTTCTATGAGTGCATAATGGTTAAATCAGAAGTGCCGTGCAGCCTGAGGCACCTTGCCAAAGTTTGCATGGCTCCCCGTCAGAGGTTCGAGTCCTCCCTCGGGGATGAGTGTGTGTGTGTTGTCCTTAGCATAAGTTAGTTTAAGTTAGATTAAGTAGTGTATAATCCTAGGGACCGATGACCTCAGGAATTTGGTCCCATAGGAACTTAGCACAAATTTCCAAATCTTAAGCTAGGAAGGAGGGCTCATGCCTGAAGCATTCCATGTTCCTAACGGTTTCACTCATGGTATTCCCCAGATGGCTGCTGCTCGGGTAAGAGGATCAGATGTAACACTAGGAATGACTATGCAGTGTTTGTAGTCTTTAATGTTCCAGTCATTAACATGGGCAATCAAATGGTCAAGGGTAATTTGTCCCTGTTTTCGAGCGAATAAATGATTTATAGACTCTATGAGATGAGTTTTGGTATTACTTGGCAATACACATAGGCTGTCAGGGTGAATCAACACTAGGAGGGCTTCGTGCAGGACAAACAGAAAAGGCTTAATACTATCATTATGTGCATATATAAGACAGGCAGATAGTTTGCTGCTGGGCACATCTATGTCACAGAGCACAACTATGTCACAGATGGAACTGTTAAAGAGAAGTCCATTATTAGCCAGAGTAACCCAATATGTCTGAGACATAAATGTATGATCCAAACAAAGTAAGGCCACTATAGTGTTTTGTGGCATAGAATATAGTAAGCTCTTACTGACCGGGATGAACCAGGCTTCGTATATCATGACAATAGTACAGGGCCTGGGAGGTATTTCAGTTTCTTCTAAAAATAGTTCAGATTCACAGTTATTTATCCCAGTGCTAAGAGACAGGGTAGGACACACGTAATAATTAAGTGCGAATGCAATATTGAAGCATATTAAGTAACACAGCCAAGTGCATGTGGCAGTCTTTACTAACAATCAATGTGTTCTTGGTTTGCTGAGGACATATTTCTGGGCAACTTGGAAGGGGCAAAGATTGTAACATTCAAATTCATAGTTTGCACAAATGACAGGCAACGAGACCTGCATGTTTAGTGCATCCAGGGACTTTGACAATAAACTGTACAGTAGTAGCTGAGTTGTAATATGGTAGAGTCACTTCCCATATGGGGTAAATCATCAGCATAGGAGTCAATAAATTAAAGGAAATATTAGTTAATGTTTAATGTTTGGTGGGTAACAGGTTGGGCTAAGCCTGAATGATAGCTTGTGAAGTGCTGACATGTAACTGGGTTCATGTGTATTGTATAGCAAGATCTGTAACACTTTGGTTATTTCCAGCTTACCGAGCGAGGTGGCGCAGTGGTTAGACACTGGACTCGCATTCGGAAGGACGACGGTTCAATCCCGCGTCCGGCCATCCTGATTTAGGTTTTCCGTGATTTCCCTAAATCACTCCAGGCAAATGCCGGGATGGTTCCTCTGAAAGGGCACGGCCGACTTCCTTCCCCATCCTTCCTTATTCCGGTGAGACCGATGACCACGCTGTCTGGTCTCCTTCCCCAAACCAACCAACCAACCATTTCCAGCTTAACAATTAGGTATGATAATTTCTTATATACAGTGACTACTTCACATTGGACTGAGTTCCTAAGTTCTTCATATTGTTGTACCAGCTCGATAGCTACACTCTGGATTTGTCTGGTAGTGGCCAGAAAGCTATCTTCGATATGCAAAAGTTGCACTATTGATCAACAAGGATCTCATTATTTTGGGCAAGAAAAGATGTGGCCAGATGGAGGGCTTTATTCCAGTGATCAGCATCAGCTTGGTCAGAGGTAACGAACAGTGTCCCGAATGCTTACAAATCATGTGAGTCAGCACTCACGGGAATGCGGGCATAGCATGACACCTGGAGTTGGTCTTATGACCAAAGTGATCGGTTGGAAAAATTGACCGTAAATTTGTGCGTGCTGATAGCCCTGAATCCTAACACAAAATGGCAGTATAGTTTATATTGGTGGTGGTCATGCACCAGATCGAGTAGTAGTACTGTCAGACTCACAGACAATGGTAGATAAAATGGAGCCAACAACAAAGACATGTAAACATCAGAAAAAATCCTTGCTGACAATCTTAGAGCATAAATCTATAAATACAATAAAAAGACATTTGGTAATGCAGACATATATGTACATGTAGATGTAAGTCTAACCCTTATCATTTTTAGTTGTGGAACATCAAATATCATAAAGGGCCTCACTCCTTACAGTAGTAGGTACAGCTGGTAAAGCTTTGTATAAGTTAAGTTGTGTGCAAGTGAAGTAATAGTTGTAGGATGATATTGCTCAAGGCTTACAAAGACTGATAAGGCAGACTGAGACATTGATTCATGCTATAAATCTGCTGATTGGTATTGAAGATTTGTTCAGAATGTATGGTGGACAAGGAAAGAAAAAGTAAATGGTTCATCAACCACAAAAGTGCATAATTATAAGTATTTTATATAGATTATAAATAGTTGTGAGTATTGACCAGTTTTAGATTCAAATCCAATTTTTTGTTTAAGGGTCCAGCCACAAGGACTGTTATGAGTCCCTGAGCGAATTGGACATAAACGTTTGTGTGTCAACAGAGAATAAATGCATCTCATTTACAGCTATCATGTTCTTTCTGTTGATAGTGGTTTTAAAATTTCTTCCAGAAAAATGTAGTTATTTTAAATCAGGGACTTACATGACAAAGTAAACAGCTAGGCATGTATCTCACCAAAAGTTGAGGCATGTGGACCAATTTACATGAATCCAGTACAAGTGATGAAATCAGAGAAGAAAAGAATCAGAGGTGCAAGGAGCAACACAGTTTGAATTTATCTCACAATCAGAGTGAATAAAATTTAATAGTTTTCATATAGTATGGTGGAGCTGCATAGCAGTTTATTGTAGAGAAGTCTAAGTGAAAGCTTAGGTGTGTTTTCCTCATGGATTGGTCAGGTGGGTTTCACAAACAACAGTAAACTAGTCAGATGAAACAAGGTGCAGACCAATATTCATGTCGGAAGGAGAATGAAGGTAAGCATAAGGGAGGCTGGGAAGGTAATTCTGATCCTCTGTTCAGGCTTATGGCATCCTATGCAACCCAGGACATTGCACCCAGCACTGGCTCACTCACTACTCGCAAGGAGGAGTTGTGCAACATACTCAAAAGTGGCAGGTGTGTTTCTACATCTGAAAGCTGAGGCTGTCTGTAGGTGCTCTTGGCTAGCATAAAATGTAGAATGTGTTTAGATTTGTTAGATTTGGAGGGGAGATAGCCAAGGACCAGGTGCAGTCCGTCTCACAACAATCCCAGAAAAGCCTCAACAGAGTGCAGATGCTTTCTGTAAAAGGCAGAAGGAAAATAACTGTGAGCCTCCATCCAGTAAATGTAGACAGTGCACCTAGAGTGCAGTTCCCTCGGGGCATGATGGAAGCCATGAAAGAAAGCAGCTACTCCTCCAGTATAATAGAGTCTAACGATTCAAGTTCTCAACCTTGTGTTACAAAGGAGTAGAGTGACCCATTGGTGTAGGCATGCTCTGGTGTGTGTACATGTTTAGCTGTTTAGTCAAATATGAGCAACTATACTGATAGTACAACTTTGGTTAGGAAGTGACTGCCAAATGCTGCCTGATACCATTGTTAGCAACAGTAAGTGCCTAACAAAGGCAACCCAAATTGTATTTTAGGTTCAGACTTGTTACCACGTGTGAAGGGAGTGTCAATTGTGGTGTAAGGCCACAAAATGTCGTGCATACAAATGTGCTGAGCAGAATATGTTAAATAATTGGGAGAGAACATGTTCATCGTGATCAGCTGCAATGAAGTAAAGTATGTAAAGGTGTAAGCCCATAATAAGACAAATGATTAATCATAGTGTGTGTATGTACAACAGAAGTGTACCGTATATGGGTTTGTCCATTATGTTTGAAGACTTAACTTAATGTCATCAGAATGTGAAAACCATGGGGAAATTAGTAGGTAAGTATCAATGAGATAGAAGCACATAAGATAGTGTACACATATAACATTTAAGGACATCCTCGTAGGGATGTCCACCTTGTAAGTGGCACCTGCACTGTTGCTGAGGCTTATAAGCAAAAACAATTTGTGATATGTCATAATGACATTTAGGGTACCAAGAAAGCTGATACGTCAGCAAGTAAGACTGACCGGTCTCAATGACAAGGCAGAAGTACAGCATCATTTAGCAAGGGTACAGGAAATGTTGTATACACCTCAGGGCTATCTGTCACTTTAGCAGAGAGTGATAAAGTTGACAGCTGAAATTCATGAGTAGCCAGTACTAATACTACATGGTCACGTTAATAAGTGCAGTGGGACTGTGTTTATACACACAGTGTTTAAGCTAGTGAGGCCTAGTGAGCAGGCTGCGTTCATAGGTGCACTATTTACTCATGAGTCTCACTCCAATTGTACTTCATGGTGGAGTTACGAGAACATAGTCTTGTCTGTAGCTTTACTGCTTGAGATATTAGCTCCAGATGCAAGGACTGACCAATTAATAGCTCCTGCTATTTGAGTAGAGCCTGGTTCTTCTTAGTTGGAAGAATAGTGTGACGATGTGCTCCAGGAGTGGATGTATATGAGGTCTGTTCAAAAACATTCTGGAACATTGATAATTTTGTGCCAATGGTGTGATGCAGTGAAATGTAGTTGGCATCCCTGCACACACCTGTGTTTAATGTGTAACAATCGGGAGTTTCGTCCTTATATGTCTGTTAGTTATTGTTCAGCACTGTACTGAGTAGAACATTGTGTTGCACTGTTTGTGAAATGTTAGAGGAGCAAGTGTCTGCAGTAAATTTTGCATGAAATTCAAGAAAATCCTTACAGAGACATACCACATGATGGAGGAAGCCTATGGTGATGAGTGGTTAAGCCGCACTCAGTGTTACAAATGGGTCGTATGGTTTAAAAATGGCTGGATGAAAGTTCAAGATGAGCCTCATTCAAGACACCCTTTGACGTCTACCGATGACGCTCATGTCAGAAACATCAATAAAATTGTATGTGCCAATCAAAGACTGACTGTCTGACAGATTGCAGAAGAATCTATCATTTCAGTTGGATCATGTCATGAAATCCTGAGAAGGAAACAGCCTGAAATGTGGGGAGACAATTCGCGGCTCTTGCATCACGATAATGCACCCGCGCATTCATCCTTGTTGGTGTGTGACTACTGTACAAAAAATGAAATCTGCTGTGGTGCCGCATCTTCCATACTCTCCACACCTGGCTCATGGAGACTTTTTTTATTTGCAAAGTTGAAAATGTCATTGAAAGGACAAAGATAAAAGAAAATTTGTAGACAATGCTTCGCATGCTCCAGCAAGAGGCATTCCAAATCTGCTTCTGGAAGTGAAAATGGCATTGGGAGTGGTCTATCAGTTGGGAGGAGACTATTCCAAAGGAGACCATGTACAGTAAGTAAAAGGTAAGTGTAGAAAAACTTTGTGGACAAAGTTCCAGAATTTTTTGAACAGACCTCGTATTTATTATGATGTATGTTAGTTGGCTAAGGGTATGCAGAGTTGTGGCGGCCATCAGGTACCTCATGTCTGCCAAGTATATGGCTTGTGCAACATTTTATTCACAATCAAAAATTGATATGTTATAACGTATGTTAGTTGAATTAAGGCTTGCTGGCGGAGGGGCAGTATTGTGATTATTATCCGTAACCCAAGGGCTGGAGACTGGATAAGAAGAATAGAAATAAAATAGGAGAAGGTAATACTCCTGGTGTGATCCTCTGAAGTGTGTCTCAGGGTAAGTGTGTTCTATAAGAGTTTGTGTTGTATGTGAATAAGGTTACTATGACTTACATGAAACTGCATAGTTTCCAGGTTACATGTGAGGCATGCGTGTGTCTGTGGGATAGTAGCAAGATGACAGAAAGTATTTAGATCATAGTACGAGTATGAATCAGGAGAGAGTACTATGACCAGCTTGATGTCTCTGTGATCACCAACCACATCCTGCTGGGTGAACACCCCTCAAGGAACAGAGAATCAATCAACAACCTCGTACCTGACTAATAAATAAGTACAATGACAGTTGCACTGATTATCTGGTTGGATGATGAAAGAAATAAAGCCTGTAGTAGTGCTGCAGATAAACTGCAAGTTGGCTGGTACATGGGAAGACTTTTAGGGTTTATGATGATTAAAGAGGAAATGATGAAGGTGTAGGGGTACAAGTGCAACTCTTGCACATACTCACTGCCTGCTCTAAGACAGGAGCACCTACAGATGTTGAAGTGGCTATTCTTGTAAATGAAACAACTGTATTACTAATGGTGCATGACTCCATTTTGGATAACTATAAGAGAAATCTTCAGTCTTCAGAATTGTTAACATAAGTCTTTTGCTTCATGGTCTGGCTGGGATGCAGTACATACCTCATGGCAGATCTTCAGGGAAGAGTTAACGCATACTGCAAAAAGGGAGGAGTGATACCTCATTGGTAATTGGTTGGTAAAGCGAGGTAGAACTGGTACTGCGAATGGAGTGCAGTCTGGATTAACCCAAGCTAGTCTCTCATCGACAGAAGAGAGAAAAAGAGAATAGAGTTTATGGTGTGGCAGTAGAATAAAAAAGTAACAGGTGAGGGTTCAAAATTAACTGCAGTGTCATGAAAGTACAGGTGGATGTATGTTGCGCCTTGTCAGTAACTTAAGAAACCCTGCTATCAAAAGTTTATCCCCTGCCCACATTGTCTACCATGGATAAACAAACAAGTCAATCAGCAAACAACCGCGTTACTGTGGGTTGGCACAATCATCAGTGTTTGGTGATACTGTCATTGACTGGTCTGCTAGTAAATTGACATGTTCCAACATATCCCATGTACCATTGGTTTCATACCTGACTTCTAGAATTATAGTTACTTTACTGCAAAGTTTTTCTACCACATGTGAACCACTCGTTTTTGTCATAGCCTGTGTACAGTCGTAACTATCATTAGGGGGAGAGTACAACACTAAGTGTTTAGGGCATGTATTTTCTGGTGCCACAACTCAAGGAAAGGTTAATAAACATCATTGTCATGTGAACAGTATGTATTTCCCTAAGTGGCATGGACTATCTATCAATCATCAATAATCATAGCAGCAGAAATGGAATTGCAATTAGAAGGGGTGTAATTCCCACAGAGTATGTAATTCCAATAAACTGAGGAATGATAAATAAGGAATGATAAATAAGGAATATCGGGGGGAGGGGGACAAAAATAATTGAAATTTCCTAATGCTTTTGCCACTGCTGAAAGCAGTGTACAAAATAGATACATGTTTCAAAGTTTTACTGACCTCCAAAGCAGTCACCAGCATTGTGTATAATCCATTGTCAGCGATGTGGAAGTCATAGAATACCCTTAGCAGTGCCAGTTGTGTTGACAGTTCGAGTGGTGCGGTCTATTGCCTGATGAATTTGTGGCAGTTCTGAAGCAAATGCTGTGAAGTTCAGTTTCAAAATCGAGTTTAACTAATGAGGGCTTAAGTTAGGGGAGTGCAGTAGGTGGTATAGCACTTAGCAGCCCCATCAGTCAAACAAATCAGTAACAGCTTGCACTGTATGAGCTTGAGCATTGTCCTGCAAAATGATGGTCAGGTCCTGCAGAAAGTGTCATCACTTCTTTCTCTATGCTGTTCATTTTTGGAACATAACTTACGACCAGCTTAGAGACAGAAGTGATGATACTTTCTGCAGGACCTGACCATCATTTTGCTGGGCAATGCTCAAGCACGTACAGTGCAAGCTGTTACTGATTTGTTTGACTGATGGGGCTGCTAAGTGCTATACCACCTACTGCACTCCCCTGACTTAAGCACGTGTGAGTTCAGCTTGATTTCCAAAGTGAAGGAAACACTTCATGGCATTTGGTTCAGAACTGCTACAAATTCATCAGGCAATAGACCGTGCCACTCAAACTGTCAACACAACTGGCACTGCTAGGACTTCCACATCGCTGACAATGGATTATACACAATGCTGGTGACTACTTAGGAGGTCAGTAAAACTTTGAAACATGTATCTATTTTGTACAAGCTGTAAATAAATAGTAGCCACTATTAAATTTCCAACCCTCATATATAGTGAAAACTGATTAAAATATGCTGCTTAAATAATAATAAAAAAATTTGACAGAATAATTGAAAGAAATTGGGAAGTACTCATATCCTGAGTGAACTTCATCTGGCATTAATATCAACAGACCTTCAATATTCAATACATTATTAGATTAACATTCACAAATTTACACACATTCTTTTTCTGTTACCGCTATTGTGCATAGAGATTGGTACAACAATACTGGTTCCGAATTGCCCCTCCTCTGCTCATGCAAATTTTTCTTGTTTGCTTCGATCCTCTTGATGAATGGTTCTTAAGGCAGATGAATTGATGAACAGATTGTGCATGTACAGATAAACTTGGTTTTCCTAATAACTTTTTACAACCCCTCTTTAATGTACAGTTTGGGTACACATTTTTTAACATTATTAATGCGGTAGAACTTGGCATACATCCACCCACTACCATTTATAGAGACAAACAAAATGAGGGAAAAGAAAGATAATATGATTCTTTACAGTAATCTGATGCATCTTTCAAAAGAATAAAAGGTGGTCTAGTCAAAATTACTTTAATTTTCCTCGTTGCTGCTTCACACTCATCTGATGATTCAAATACTGCCTCTTTTTTAGAAATTTTGTTAAAGGTGCTGCTATTGTGGCATAAACCTGCACAAAACCACCTATTATAATTGGCTAAGCCGAGGGAAGATTGTAATTCTTTGACATTTTTTGGGGTTGGAAAATTATCAACTGCTTTAGTTAGCCTAGGATCTGGCTTAACACCATCTGAACTAATAATGTGCCCCAGGCACTGAACCTGCGACTGTGCAAAAGAACATTTTTTACTAATTTTAAACTTAAATGTGCACTTTGCAATCTAGAAAGTACATTTATTAACCTTTTAGCATGCTATTCCATGCAAAAATTATGATGTTATCTAGATACACAAGACACACAGTAGGCTTTAAACCTCTCAATAACAAATCAGCAAATCTTTGAAATGTGGCAGGCGTATTCCTTAGACCAAAGGCATTTGTAAGAATTCATACAGTCCATATGGGACCACAAAAGCTATTTTAGGCCTATCTTGTGGTGTAATAGGAATCTGATGACATTCAGAATGCATATCCAGGGCAGTAAAGTACTTACAATTTCTTAATCTGTCTAAGGTCTCGTCAATATGTGGCAGAAGGTAAGTGTCCGTTGTGGTAATCCTATTTACCGCTCTCACATCGACACGCAGATGATAGGTTTTCTTCCCATTGATTGATTTTTTGTGCACAATTACAATTGGACTCACCCAAGGGCTTGCGGAGTGTAGGGTTATTCCTAAAACCTGTTGTTGAATTGTATCTTCCACAACATGTTGTAATTGATGGGGTAAATGACTCAGCTTCTGCACTATTGGTCTAGAATCTCCCATGGCAATTTCATGTTGTATGAGGTCAGTCGCTGGCAAGTATTAACTTTCCTCAAACAACCATGCATATTCCTCTAACACTGGATACAATAGATTTTGCTCTGACTCCAGCAAATGTGCCAACTTCTCTTTCAACTGATTTCTTAACGATGGTGTTAATGCACAAACCTTTGTCACAGGTAACTGCCTACATCTTTTCTCTTGATGCTGTTCCTGCTTTGAAACTTCTACATGAGTAACTTCTTAGCCACAGGTTAGTATTGTGCTATGTGAAATTTCTACATACATATACGAGGGTGGTTTGAAAAGTTCTTGGAATGGAATAAGAAAAGAGTTCTTCCATCACAAACTTTTTTTTATTTTTCAGTGTAGTCTCCTTGTAGATTAATGCACTTGGTCCAACGACGTTCTAGTGCCTTGATCCCATCTTGAAAATAAGTTTTCTCCAGGCCTGCAAAATAGTTGTCAACTCCGGCAAAATGCTCTTTCTGTGCCATGTGTGGTTCACTCCATAGTCGTAGCCAGTTTTCATGAACGTTGTATCCCTTAGTGGTAGTTTTTGGGAATAAAGCCCACCTTTCTCAGGAATCCTGGCATTTATCAATTTTTGGGTAGGAAAAACACCTCAGATGCCCACCTGCTACCATCCTGATGTGCACAAATTGGTGTCCAGAAGTGGAATCTTTCCCACCATTTGATCCAAACCAATATTTTCTTGCCGATCCTATATGCTGGAATTTTACCTGTTCCCATGTACAATGTCAACTGAAGACATGACACATCCTGGTTGTCCTTCAACAGGAAGAAATGACAAAAACATTGAGACAACCAAAAGTGCAATTGATGAAGATTGTTGAAGAACCACTGACCAAATTTCTGAGGAAACAAAAGTGTCACGGAGTATGGTCCAGCAAATTTTAACCCAAGATTTGCTTGTGACCTGGGTATCTGCAAAATTTGTTCCTCACCTGCTCACAGATGACCAAGAGAAAACTACATGAATTTTTGCAGTGACTTGAAGAGTGAATCCAAAATAATCCAGATTTTCTTAAAAGAACTGTGACTGGGGGTGATAGTTGATACTATGGGGACATCCCAGAGTGAAAGCAAGCATCAAGCCAGTGTAAACACAACTGCCGATGCTAAGAGTATCCTACGACTTCCACATCACTGCCAATGGGTTATACATAATGCTGGTGACTACTTATAAGATCAGTAAAACTTTGAAACACATATCTATTTTGTACAAGCTGTAAATAAATAGTTGCCACTATTAAAGTTCCAACCCTTGTATTATATTTTATGCACTTCCCCCTATTCGCTCAGACACTATTCAATGGCGACCGTTCAAAGGATGGCGCTGAGCGGAATATAAACAGACCTTTCAATTGTTGAGATGAAACCTTTTTGAGATAAATGGTCCATTTTGTCATTACAAGAAACTAATGAGGCCTTTGTTGCATTTCTTACATGTCCATGAGATTGGGACTAATAAAAACTTTAAGGAGCAAATTAAAATTAAATTCTGCCTACAAACGAGATACACCAGGAATGCTGACTTCAGCAGTAAAGGTAGGAAGCTGCTGTGTTGTATACTTATACAGCCGTCCTTGGTGCCGTCTCTCTCTCAGTAAAATATATCTATTACTTTTTAATTAATATCCTCATAAAGTGCATTTCTATAGGAAAGACAAAAATTTATGTAAAATCAACATTAAAGTGCAAAATAATTCATTCAAGTTCTGTAGGACTGTATCAGAGAATAATCAGGTTTATTAATGAATATGCATGTAAAACTGCTTTAATTGAAAACTACCAATACATACAAAATTTCAAAATTTCGTTTTTCAAACTGGCCGATGGCTACCAAAACAACGAGGTTGGCGTCCCACTATTAAAAAATGATGACATTGGTAATATAACTAATCATGATGTCACTTTTATGATGCTTGATGAGACAATTTCTCAGGTCTTACTGGGAAATTTTTTTTCAAATAGCGAAACAGAAGCGCGCAACACCGAAAATTCCTTTGATTATTTGCTTACGACGTCACGAATGCAAGAACAGGAAACAGTTCACAAAAGCAATGTAAATACTAGCAAGACACACACTTTGACACAGCTCATGCAACTAATAACACAACAGTTTGCACAGTAAAATCAGGGATTTCATGATTTCAAGAATAGCATTAGTCAACAGTTCAGTGAGGTGAACAAAACTATTTGCACTGAATTATTTGACGAATTATCTGGTAAGTACACAGAGCTCGGTAAACAACTAAAACAAGAAATAATTACCAACATGTCCTGCAATATAAATACGTTAATGGAAAAAGTAACATCCATAGACTATAAACAGGAACAACTTGCAGGTGAGTTACAAAACCTTAGTGAAGCACATTCTCAAGTTCAGGTGATGCAGTCTGATTGGATGCATCAGTAAAAAATGTAATGAACACAGTCAGCAAACTGCAAGATGTATGCAAAAACCTACCTACATAAATTCACAAGTTGAGTCTAAGAGTAGATCAGTTAAGTTTAGATACAGAATTTGGCAAAAAATAAAGAGATGCATTATGTGCAGATGTAAAGGAAATAACTAAAAAAGCTGAAACCGGGCTGCTGGATAAGGTAGTGTCAGAGTACAAAATTTATGTATATGCTGTAGAAGAAGCTCTAAAAGAGAAAGAAAGTAATCTTCTAGGTAAAAAAGATTTGGGCATAAAGGAAGCAGAGGAAAGGTTACGAGGCAGTGATGGGAAAACTAGTGACGTTCCAAAACAACATATGACAGAAAACAAACCTATACTTTTGGAGAAGTTAGATACCTTCACTGGTTACCCACAATACGGGGTTAGCCCATCGAAGGAAAATAGCGAAGGTTGCATAATGCAACAACACTTGCCGGCAGTTGCAACTGTCGAGCAAGTGCAGTTGCCATGCGCTACATCACAAATGAGCATAAAAACGCCTGTCACTGACAGTGCATCACGTTTGTCAACATTACTTGCAGATGAGGGATTACTTTGCCATCAACAATTTCTGATATTTACTTTGGAAGGGAAAAAAAACACACCCTGCGGTCTTCATCAGAGTATTTCAAAATGCTTTACCTCATACCTGGACCGAAGCCCAGAAAATTAGATTTGTTGTTGGATATACACAGGGCAATGTTCTGCTATGGGCTAACGGACATGGTGGAATGTTGCCACTATTATGAACAGTTTGAGAGAGCGTTTCTGGATAAGAATTGGTCTGAGGCCATACAAGAGATGCTCAGACGTGAAGTATTCAACCCAGCTCCGTTCAATAGCAAGCATGGAAGCTTAAGACGCTATTTTGAAAAATATTTGAATAAAACCGGATACTGGATGAACCCAGTATCTCAAGCAGACATTCTGAAAATTTTAAAGAGCTGTCTTCCTGCCCACATTAGAGAGAAACTCATTACCATCCTGCAACACAACACCGAATACTTTCTATGTGTACTGGACTCAATAGATTTGATAAATGAAGAGAGGCCATTACAACCCAAGCCTGTTAATATGCCAATAATGACAAGGGATTTATGGACCAACAAGTGAACAATGGATTTGTAGTACAACATGGGTGGCAACCTTGCCCCACACAGACCTATGGTAATGGTAATGGTAATCACAATGGCAATGGAGAAAGCCGTAAATGCAAAGGTGGATATAAAAGAAATGGGCAAGATTTAGCAAAAACATCTACAATAAGTGAGTAGCATATGGCCAGCCTGTACAGTATGTACAGACACAAGCTACTGGCAATAATCAGCCGATTACTTGGCAAACACAAAACAATAGCAGACAACCGAATAACCCACAGACAGCAGAATTCAACCAGAAAAGTAATACACCTATGCCGAATAACATGCAGAGGCAAAGAGAATTTCAGTCAAGAGCCTCTCAGGACTCTAATTGGTGTAATCAAACACCAACAGTCCACATAGTGGAAGTTATGCCGAAACCAGAGACCAATGCCACTGTGATGCCAGAAATCTTGAACCAGTCATGGTAGGCCCCCTTTCTGTCATCTTGGAGGGGGGTGGGGACACGAGCTTGATCGAGACTTGCTTTATCAGATATGATCATGTTAATGATGTGAGAGATGATCTGTATCAAGTTAATGAGGGTACGCAGAAAGACTTGACAGAGAGCAAGGTTCAAGCTACTATTAAAGACAAAATATTTGACCTTGATGTACCCATTGTGCTTGACTCAGGTGCTATGACTAATTTGATGTCACAGGGATTCTTTTAGGAATTGAAGAAATGTGGATGTATACCCACACTGCCAGTGCAAAATTGCAAGGTACACCTGCCACTGGTCAGAAATAGAAAGGAGTCAAGATACAAGCCTTAATTCCTGTACAATTAGGGCAGTTTTCTGTATGATGCAATTTTTTGATAGTAGAGAAATTAATAGATGGTTGTTTAATCTGTATGGATACGTTTAGGACATACCAAGCACAAATTGATATAGGAAAAGGCCAATGTCATTTCACTGTAAATAACCAATTACTTGTAATAGACCTAATCAGGGGAAGTACTAATAGATGTAAAACTGAAGCTATGCATGACTTTGAAGTTCAATTGGTAAATCCCATAGTTATGTTTGTCAACACATACAATAATGAACAATTGCCAGTAGAAGAAGTAAACGTCGAGACAATAAGCACAGAGATAAGTGAATCAAAGTGCTTGTTTCAAGAACAGCAAGTGGAACTTAGGTATCTGATTCTTGCTTATATAGATTTATTTGGAAAAGTCCAGGTATTATTGAGGATTTCGTTTACAAAATGGAAGTGTATCCTCATGAAACTTTTTATTCTATCTCATACCCTATACCATGGTCAAAGAGTAAAGCAGTAAGAAAAGAGATTGACAGAATGCTTGAATGGGACATAATACAACCATCATTTTCCCCTTATTGTAGTCCTATCTTGGCTGTAAGCAAACCAGATGGCAAGTGCAATTGGTCCTCGATGCACGTAACATTAATAAGATTATTGTACCAGTCTTAACACATCCAGACAATTTAGAGGAACAGCTTATGAAATTCCATAATGCTAAATTTCTTACTATAATTGACCTCCAGTCTTCATATTGGTAAATAAAACTACATGAAGGAAGTCGGAAGTGTACCACCTTCGTATGTGGGGCAGAAGCTTTGAATTTCAAGTATTATCATTTGGATTGAACATAAGTGCAGGTGTATTTAATCCCTGCACGTGACAGAGTGCTAGGGCCTGAATGTTCGAGTAAGGTAACAGTATACGTGGATGACCTATTAGTCACTATACCCACTTGGATAGAACATTTACGATTAATTAAACAAGTATTGAGCTGTTTTACGAATATGGAGTAATAGCAAATCTCAACAAATCTAATTTCGGACAAGAAAAGGTAAAATTTTTAGGACATACAATCTCTTCAGAAGGCATACTGCTAGATCCTAAAAAACTTGATGCCATTAGGTACTGCCCTGTTCCTCAGAACCAGAGACAATTAAAGGCATACTTAGGCCTAGTGTCACTTCTCAGGAAATTCATACCTAACCAACGTATGAACATTGATGCTTTACTCAATCTTCTCCGGAAAAACAGACCTTGGTTATGGGATAAGCAATGTCAAACTGATTTTGAAAACATCAAGCAAGCATTATTAAATGCTAATATCTTATCTCAACAAGACATGGAGAAAGGTTTTTGTTTATGCATCGACATGTCTTCTCACGATCTGTGTGCATGCCTTTTTCTAATGGTAGAAGAAGAGGGAAATTTCATCCCTAAAGTAATTAGCTTCACCAGTCGCACCATATCTGCAGCTGAACGTTCATATTCAGTCACAGAGTTGGAGGGTTTGGCTGTAATTTGGTCCTTTAAAATGTATGAATATTTCCTTAGGCGAAAACATACCAAAGAGTATAGTTTTTGTTAACTTGTAAATTGCTACACTGATGGATAGCCAGGTGGTGTATGTATCTTCAAGAATTTGATTTTGGAATAGTATACATAAAAGGAAATCAAAACATAGTAGCTGATCCTCTCTCTTGACTGCCACAAGGCTTAGAGGAATTCAATTAACTTTTAAAGCAGGAAGGTGAAATAAGAGCTATGTGATGGAGGACAAAACACTCTGACCATACTATGTGCACATGTGTAAACATATGGAGCAATTACAGCAGGAAGACACATGTTGGAGTAAGATAAGAGCAAAACTTACACATAACTGTGATGACAAATTGAAAAGGTTTTTCACTACTCACAAAGGTATTCTGTTCCATAGGAACTCTCCCAAACTTGAACAATGGCATGTGTGATTGTCAGAGGAATATGTGGATGATTTTATCTTATACACACAATATATGGGTCCATTATAGAACTGCAAAATGCACTGATAAAATAACTAAATATTGTTATTTCCCCAACCTTAGACAAAGAGTACTACAGGTGGTAAGAAAGTGTATTGTTTGCCACTGAATTTACACCAAATGAGCTGATGGGTCAATTTCAAACAAGTAGTTGATTGGGAAAAAACTTTACCCAAGATACTGATACCAGAAATATCACTGGATGATAAAATTTGACAAGCAGTAAGCGACCTTGAAACCTGGGCTGAATATAGGACAGGAATTTATGACAGAAAGCTGAAACATACAACACAGTTTTACATAGGACAAAAGGTGTTACTTAGAACACATCCCAAATGAACAAAAACTGGAAAACTGAATCATAAGTGGCAATTACTATACACTGGACCATACATAATTACTAAAATCCCCTACCTGGAAGCATACAGACTAGCA
This sequence comes from Schistocerca americana, assembly GCF_021461395.2. Taxonomy (NCBI): domain Eukaryota; kingdom Metazoa; phylum Arthropoda; class Insecta; order Orthoptera; family Acrididae; genus Schistocerca; species Schistocerca americana. Next base: position 376,549,324 of record NC_060126.1, read on the forward strand.
CACACAAATATGGGTAAAGACAATGGCCTTTACCCACACAAGGACTTGAGAACGTTTATATACTGAAGAAGGGCTGTATTCCCTCTACGCTGTAATTAGGTATAATAATATTAGCTTTTGGATGCTGGAAAATCACATTACAGAATTTATGTTGTTAGTTTATAAGGAAAATTTTTGTTTCATGTGCTTTTTTTCTTATATGTCAAATGTGTAAATGATAAGGTGAGTGGATGTAACAAGGAAGAATTTTACTTTTGTGTGTCTAGAGATGATGATACTTTAAACACAACACTTTGCCTTGCACGTAGCCCAGTTGTAAATGAGTAAACAAACTTGTGAAATGCACTATAGCATGCAATGCACTACACAATTTGCCGTGACATTAGTGGTAATAGAGCAACGCAGCACATGCACATTAGGGAAAAAGCTAGTCAACAAACCACGAGCATGTGTGCACCAGACAGACACAGCTGAAAGTGCTGGAGCACACAAAACAAACCCTATGAGCTACAGACTGCATTAGCATTTTTAAAGCCTATTGCATAAAAAGGGACATAGGTAATTAAGGGAGAGTCTATATTACAACTATGACTATCTACACAATACACACAAACTAAGATAAGCTAAGGGATTATATACACAGAGAGGGATCCTAAACTGCATAATATTTACTGATGTTACACTAGTATGTACATTATATCTATATACTTACAAATTTAAGTATTGAAAGTATATCCACTAATTATAATTGAGGGACTAGAAAACTCTTGCTGGAGGTAAACAAGCGATTACAATATAAGTGGCAAACTGAATAAGAGGTCGGATCATGCTTATAACACTCTTTATCTTTCAGATTTATAAGGTAAGTAGAGACGTACACAGGGCATTAAATGAGTTTGTGACAGCACAACTGCACACTGATGTAAATGATTACATGGTTGAATCTATGAAAGAAGTATTAGTGACCATCGAGTCACTGTACATTTATCTATGAAGATTTAGTTTTAAGGTAGTATTAAGTTTGTTTTCTTCCAGGGAATGACGTATTGACACGTCCTAACGTGAAGAAAGATAAATGTTTGTTGGATGTTAGGTACCAGATAAACATAAGAAAGGACCGCACAACAAGTAAATATAGTTGTAAGCTTATGATATGTATGAATGTGATAGAGTGAAAATATGTGTAGCAGATTACAGTTGCAGTATGTCACATATCATGATGCTGAACTAAGGTGGAGCACTACCAAATAATCAAGGGGTCGAAACCCATCTACTGTGAGTGTCGACTACCCTCGAAAGCATCGAATAGCTGATTTACATTGAAATTTTTATACGTGTTTGTTAATTATATAAACATTATTTTACACTCATTGTACGTAACATATAGTATTGATGATACAACTCTGTATACCTCAGCATATGAAATGGTTATCCTATATACAATGAACATAACAAGTAAATATTGAGCTGCACTTTAAACACTGAATAAGTATTTGATACAATTGGTATTGTCAGGTTTGCATTGTGCTTATAAATAACAAACTATTTTGTTCTTGGGATCACAGTTAAGTCTAGTAATGAGACATAACTAAGCACATATGTGCCTTTCCATGAAATTTCCTCGACCCTTTTGTGTGTAGATCCATCCTGGAGAATGCTAGAGAGGCAAGGCCATGCGTAGTTATTTGAGCAGTGTGTAGAATCTGTTGTAGCTACTATTGTTTACTTCTTTAAGTCTTTGAAGTTGATAAATGTGCTCAGACAAGAAGTCACTGTAAATTGAAATGAAATGTATGTCAATTTATGCCATAAAGAAAAAAAAATCTATTATTGTATGAATCGTTGTGTAAAGAATGTAAAACCAAACAAGAGTAAAGAGTGTGTATAATTGGAATTGAACAATGTAACAAAATCATAATTTAACAAAATGTGCTGAAACAAAATGACAATCAGACTATAATGTATATAAGTAATGATAATGGCATGTCAGCAAATGAATAGGATAAGTTTATTTTTGTAGTAGTATTTTTATTTTTATTTTGTTATGTGTATAGTATGTGGAAGGACACTACAGAAATTTTGTGTAGTGCAACAGTTTGTAAGACACTCAAAAACAAAGTGCAAAAACATACAAAACCTGCCTACAAAGTGTTAAGCGTGCGTGTGAGATATGTGGGTGTGCGTGTGATGAACTAAAAATGACAATACATCATAAAAACATACATCATAAAAACATTCATAGAAGTGGCAAGAAACTTAACTAGTTGACAGATGTCAGTACCCACTGAATAAGTGTGAGTGATGAGGTGAAATACATTCCTTGGGCTGCTGCTATGGAAACCAGTTGTCACTGCATCAAAGATTTCTCAAAGGATCATGCCGCTGAACACGAGCTTCACGAATTTGTGCAGTGAAGGCTATGTAAATGCATGACACGTGACGTCTGGCTTTGTATTAAACATGTGAAAGCGAGCTCAGATGGTAACGGATGCCGAGCTGTGCACGCATGCTTCACAAACTTAACACTGTGCAGATACTGACTGACAATAATGGGACTATGCAATTACAGCAAGCACTTTGTTATGAAGGAAAACTTATGTATGTATGTGTTAAAGGAGATGACATGCCTATATAAACTGACAACCATATAGGACAACTGCAATGGCTCAAAAATAAAGGCTATGCCCATACCAGCAAGGGTTATCAACCTATAAAAAGAGGAATAAGCTGAGACACTGTGCACCTCCGTATGATGTCATACAAGCAAAACAAGGAGAGATATGCTCTTCAATTGATTAATTTTCACCTTTTGTCTCTATAAGTGCAAGCGGGAAGACGTATGCCAAGTTCCACTGGATTAATACTGTTAAAAAGTGTGTATCCAAACTGTAAATCAAAGAAGTGTTATAAAAACTTATTAGGAAAGAAAATATTATCTGTACATTCACATTCTGTTCATCATATTGCCTGCACCAAGAATCCTGCATCAAGAGAATCGAAGCAAACAAGAAGAATTTGCGTGAGCAGTGGATGGGTGATCCGGAACCAGTATTGTCATACCAATATCTATGCACAATAGTGGTAATAGGAAATGGATGTACATAAATTTATGAATCCTAATCTAATAATGTATTGAATATTGAAGGTCTGTTGATATTAATGACAGCTGAAGTTCACTCACAATATGAGTACTTTCCAATTTCTTTCAATTATTCTGTCAATTTTTTTAAATTATTATTTAAGCAGCAATTTTTAATCAGTTTCCACTATATATTATATTTTATGCACATGCCTTATTATCTTAGACAGTATTCCTTACTCTTTCAGAGCTGTTTTAAGTCAGGAATATGATGGTGAGGAAAGACCAGTTGGTTACATCTCCAGACAAATGAATTCAGCAGAAATTAATTACAGTGCCACCAAAAAGGAGTTGCTAGCTCTCATGTTTGGAATAAATTACTTTAAGTGTTACTTGTATGGACGTCGGTTTACTGTGGTTATGGACCATGTTGCTTTAATATGGAATGTTAAGCTTAGAAGACCCCATTAGTCGCTTGACTAGATGGGCATTAAAATTGTCAAAATATGATTATACAGTTTGGCATAATCCTGGCCACCTAACAGCAGTGCTTTGGTCTAAGCAGCGAGGTTAGAGTTGTGCAAACAGATGAGGTTTCCACAGAAGAACTGAGAGAATCACAAGAGAGATGTACAGAATACCACTGGTATGCATCAGTATCTGATTTGGTTACAGAAGATGGTATACTATTTATGGTGTCACTGCCAGACACCACACTTGCTAGGTGGTAGCTTTAAATCGGCCGCGGTCCATTAGTACATGTCAGACCCGCGTGTCACCACTTTCAGTGATAGCAGACCGAGCGCCACCACACGGCAGGTCTCGAGAGACGTACTAGCACTCGCCGAAGTTGTACGGACGACGTAGCTAGCGATGCACACTGACGAAGCCTCGCTCATTTGCAGAGCAGATAGTTAGAATAGCCTTCAGCTAAGTCAATGGCTACAACCTAGAAAGGCGCCATTAGCCTTACATAGCTTGTATCTAAAGAGTCTCACTTGTATCGTCAAGAGCTATGTGCCACAAGGATGGATTAAAGTTAAGTATTCCAGGAGCTACGTACTTTTCTTTATAGCATTCATTACGTATCCTGTTTCAGACCTACCTCTTGCCCGCTCCGGACCACATGGCGTCTTCGCGCGTTGGGTACCCCGACGCAATGGAGGTCGACCCTTCGGCCCCTCCTATATATCTAAGGGCGCATACACCGCATGTTGACGTGCACCCTGGACTAGGTTTTCATGCGTTTCCTAGCTCCCCTCGGACCGAATGGCAGGGTGCGGGTGGCACAGCCTCGCCTGTTGTTAGGCTCCCCACCTCGTCACATACGCCAACATGGGGTCCTCCCCACAGCGGGCGGAAGCCTTATAATACAACCGTTCGCCAATTTGCGGGGGAGGCATGTGGTGTCACCGCCAGACACCACACTTGCTAGGTGGTAGCTTTAAATCAGCCGCGGTCCATTAGTACATGTCGGACCCGCGTGTCGCCACTTTCAGTGATAGCAGACCGAGCGCCACCACACGGCAGGTCTCGAGAGATGTACTAGCACTCGCCCCAGTTGTACGGACGACGTAGCTAGCGATGCACACTGACGAAGCCTCGCTCATTTGCAGAGCAGATAGTTAGAATAGCCTTCAGCTAAGTCAATGGCTACAACCTAGAAAGGCGCCATTAGCCTTACATAGCATGTATCTAAAGAGTCTCACTTGTATCGTCAAGAGCTATGTGCCACAAGGATGGATTAAAGTTAAGTATTCCAGGAGCTGCGTACTTTTCTTTATAGCATTCATTACGTATCCTGTTTCAGACCTATCTCTTGCCTGCGTGAGCTAAACGCGTGCCTTTCGGCTACTTCCGTGGCGTGGCTGTCTTGCTACGCCACAACACTATTCATAAGGCAACAATGAATAATAGCACAGTCTTATGACTGTCACAATGGGTGATGAGCTACGAATGCAAGAATAGCCTCAAATTATTGGTGGAGAGGTCAAAAAATAGGTGTTAGGAATTATATACAAAATTGTCTGCATCTCCACCAAGGTCTAAAGTTTCTTTACAAACTTTACCAGAAGCATTGAAATCATTTCAAATCATGGCTCTAGATATCTGAGGCCCATTTCAACAAAGCACCAAAAATAATAAATATATATTTTCTGCTATTGATCACTTCTCTAGATGCTTAATTTTGGAACCACTTGCAGATATGACCACTGAAACTATTGCTTGTGACTTTGTCTATCACTTGGTTCTGTCTTTTGAAAGTCGCAAGGCAGTATTCACTGACCAAGGCTAAAATTTTATGTCAGCTCTGTTTGCACAAGTTCATAAAATGTTACAAATCAAAAAATGGCAAACTACAGCCTGTGACCCTAAAGCCAGTGGGTTCCTATGGCGAGTGCACAAAACTATTGTGCGAATACTGTCCTATTATGTAGGGAAGACTCAGTTAGATTGGGATAGGTATGCAGGATTTGTCACCTTAGCATATAATAGTCATGTCCATGAGGCAATGGGCTACTCCCTGTATGAAGTAATCTATGAAAGACCCATGAATTCACTCACTGAAATAGACAAATTGCCCCCTGACATAAATATATGTGAAGTGAAAAGGCTTGCCCACCAACTCAAAGCCATATGCAACCAAGTTAAATGCAGTAACTACAAAGCCAAAAAACAGCTAGAATGCAGCAACAAAGGCACTACACTCCCTCTGTATAAACCTGGTATCTTGATATTGCTTCAAAATCCTGTGGTAAAAATGGGATGGACTAAAAAGTTCACTCCTCAGTACGAGGGCTCCTTTCCTCTGTTGTGCATCACCTCCCCAGTGAATGCTGAAATTCAGTTGCTTGATCGTACTATAATAGTAAAGCTGTATCACTGACCAACTGCGCCATCTCAGACAATGCTGCCTGCTCCCATCCCTAAAGTTGCTCTGACGGGTAAGGGTATCACCACAACAAAATAGAAAAAGAAGAAAGATAGGGTGATACCAGCACATCCTTGCTATACTTGAAGAAACAAACATCCCTACACTGCCTGCTCCCATCCCTTAAGTTGCACCGAGGGATAAAGGTATCACCACAACAAAATAGAAAAAGAAGAAAGATAGGGTGATACCAGCACATCCTCGCTATGCTTGAAGAAACAAGCATACCTATGCCCTGAGGTCCAGGGACTAAATGAGAAGGATGTAGTGCAGGGCTTCTCAACCTTTTCAACTGGTGGACCCCTTCTTCAGTCGAAAATCCATGGCGGACCCTTAGTCAGTCAGGAGCACAGTAACTTTAAATTTCAGAGCGAAACCCATGGGAAATGAAAGCTTCTTACTCTCCCTCCTCAAGTATCAATAGCCTTTGGTTTAGAGATGAATGAAAACAACTTGAAGGTCAAAAATCGAGTTATGAAATAGGCAGTGCAGTGACAAAGCATGTTTAACATTTAATGATGCCTGGGGCTGCATACGTGCCAGCGAGTGCTGTGGTTGGTCGACAAAGCTCACTCCGCGCATGCGTAAAAGGTTTCAGCGCATCTAGCACTGTGAGCCGGCGCACAAACCACCCCCGTATTGTTGCGAAACAGTTGATCAGAGAAGCCACATTCTCTGGCACTAAACTGTGTATGCGTTCTCACTTAGGAGCCGCAAAGGCTGCTTGGGAATATGACCTGAAGTAAAAGTACACATGTTTTTCACACGAAAAAAAAAATAGTGATGAATTTGATTTTCACACTTTTATTCAATAATTTTACTCATTATTTTATGCGATTTGGTGAAGGGTGGCCGTGGACCCTCTAGAAAGAGCCGGCGGACCCCTAAGGGGCCCGCGGACCACACGTTGAGATGCCCTGATGTAGCAATAAGACTGTCACCATAGAATAAGAAAGATAAGAATTATTTACGTAATTGTTTGTATCTATAAATTGTATTGGCAGGAAAGGACTGAGTGCAACAAAAATGCATGCTGTTCCCTTACAAGGTTTGCTTGAGCTTTTTATGTTTTTAGTTGTGTCTTGTTTTAATGTAAGTCAAAGTGATAAGCATCAGCACTTAGAGCACAGGAAAATGATATGGTTCAAATCTCACAAACTAACTAATAAGTGAGCTAATCAGTTAATGCTTTTTCAGTTGTGGAAAATTTCTGCCAGTTACAGGAAAATGTGAAAGTATGGGTAAGTTTGTGATACAACGGTTCTAACATTTTTTGATGACAAAAATGTGGGAATTTGGATTGAAATCTTCCCACTTCTTTTACACGAGTTGACTTACTTGTGAATGCACAGCCAATCTTCTTCGCTGGTTAACCAGCTACTGGAATCTCTAAAAACTTCTTCTCTGAAGAATAATGCTAGTTAAAGGAACATATTAAGACTATCTCTCTCCACTCGTGAAATAAATAGGTACTTGTTGGTATATTTCAACTTCCATAAAGAACTTCCATAAAGAACAAATTTCCATATCTCACATAAATATTCTACTTCTTGTAAGTCACCCGTGTCATCTCACATTAGACACAATTAAGATACATTTACAACAGAGTTGGTTTAACAACCACAGAAATCATAAACATGTCTTGCCTCTAGAAAGTCTGTGTTAAGAGTTACTTAAAAGTCTCCCTCAACTCACTGTTCTTTTGTCACTAACAATAGTCACCATTACAAAAGAGCATAGAATAACACAGAAGCTCCTTGGTTCTTCTGTGTGCTTTCACTACAACTTCCATGGATCGACTGACTAGTTCTTGTCAGTGCCATTCGACCACTGTCTCTACAGTCTTCTCACAATAAATTTCAGACCTGCACACAGACAGGTGGTGCACAGTAGATAGGGTTCCTTTTTCCCACTCACATCTAAAATATCGTGTGTTCGAGATGGTGGAAGGCCGAGTGGTTCTAGAATTTACGCAGAAATTCTCGAATCACTACATATCCACTCCCCCCCTCGCCTCAGATCAAACACATGATATGTTATACATAATCATTATGTACAGTAATATCACACATAATAATGATTCACATTTTAACAGTATACATGTCTTTTCCATCAATAGTTGTGAATATCCTTTTGCTTACTATTTAGCTATCCTTTTCTCATTTTACTTTGATAATAAAATGTGAGCATTTCCCTCAAGGTTTTAGTAAGCTCTTTTAATATATAGGAATCATGAGGGCCATATTGTCCTTTTCTTTTTTTCTGCTATCTTTCCAACCGTAAACTCTAGGTGTTCATGACACATGAGTAACCTACTTTCTGTTCTCACCTTTTGTACTACCTTACCTAAGTATGTACTCATTCATTATCTGTTGTAGTTTGGAGGAACTCTGGAAGTGTTCTTTTTGACACTCATAAACTTACATAAAACATAATAATGCTCATTGTGCATAGAATTTGTACTTTCCAGAATAATTCCTATAAAATGTGTGACTTCGGTCCCCTTCTGCTAAGATTAGTACCTATACCTTGCCTGTGGGTTGATCATATAAGTGCACTTCCTCTTTCCATTTTGGGAGGTATGCCCCTTTATAAAACATTCCTATTTTTTAGGCCGCAGGTCGTCCTATTTCCCTGTAGGTACGCCTGCCCTAAATACTTAGCAAATGTCGGGTATGACCCCCATATCCTTTCTGAATAGGCCTCATGGCTCATTACCCCAGTATACATTCCTATGTATACTATAATTAAGTATTTTCTGGTAAAGCTACAAATCTACTCTACACTTCGCATATACTTCTTAATACTTCATTTAATCCCTAGAGTCCTCCTTTACTTCTCAACTTCTATAGTCTTGGTAGATACTATGTCTACCTATAATTCAAGTCTACTATCCTAAAATTCAACAGAGTATTTATTAAACTAACATTCCTTAATGATTATCACAATTAATTCCTCTCTGGCTTATGTTTTGTTTCATTACTCACGCCTGCGTATACTCAATGTGAAATTGTCACAGTTTTTATGCATGTACATATATATTCAGAAATTATTTTGAAAGTTATGTGCCAGGACACAGCTCTCTATATTTACACAGAAATATGTGATAAATAAAGGGATTACCAGGCAGCTTTCAAGAAAATCAGTGTTGCAGTCATCGTAATGACACCTTATATCCATAGAACATACAAAATTTATGACATTGATTTCTCCAAGACCTCTACACAAAGGTTTGCAAAGAAACCGGTGAAGAGATTATATACAAAGAACATTTCAAGCAAAAAAATGACCTGAATATACGTGGAGACCACGCTGATTGAACCCGAGGGAGAGAAAAGCTGACCAGGTGGTCTTAGTATATCTTGTCCCAGAGCTGTTCCAAATTATGGGGATTGGAGACAACATGTGTGCAAATTTTCACCTCATGCTGCAGCCGAGCAAAGTCGGGACATGTCGGGATGAGTCGGGACAAGTCGGGATGAGTCGGGACAAGTCTGGGCGAGTCGGGACTGAAGGGCCTGGGGACAGGTAGGTGCAAATGCACTACACAAATCTCTACCTCATGCATGCTTTTGCAAGGTACATAAGAGTAGTACCAGAAGCACGTATGCAGAAGCTTCTTTAGTTCTATGAGAGATTATATAGGGAGCCAGAGGTTGTTAGTAGTCTAACTGAATGGAATAAGGAAATCCCCCACCAGGAACAATTGTGGATGATGTAATGACAAATCCTAGTTGGTACAATGTTATTTTTTATAGTATCTCTGAGTGTGGGATGATAGAATAGTTTAAGATTTGAAGGGAATTCAGTGTTCGAAAACTATTATAGAAGAAACACCGAAAACGACTCAGAATCCAACGGTCATCACTCCGCCCGTTAACTCAGAATGTTAAAGTCCCTGGGGGATAGATAACAGAATAGTTTGATAAGAATTTGATGCAGAAAAACTATTATGGAAGAAACATCGAAAACAACTCGGGATCCGACGGTCATCACTCCACCGTTAACTCAGAACATTAACGTCCCTGGGGGATATACAACTTTATGTCTTTCACATTGTACTTCCCTTTATCTGATCCAGTTGCAGAACCTACTAAAAATAATATCTTAGGGTGGATTACTGTCTGTACCCGGTATGGTCCTTCATATTTCTGGAAAAATTTATGTGTCTCGTTTTTCACAGTCAAGCTCTGAAGATGTTGTTTTATGAGACCTAGGTCATCAACTTTGTATTGAGGTTCTACAGCCTTCTCATTATGCTTACTCACTCTTTGTTGCACTTTTTCAACTAAATTCATAGAAACTAATTCCTGGTTCACTTCATGATTGACACTCGGTTGTTCAGGCCAACTAAAACATTTAATGAGAGGTTCTCTGACAAAAGGTTTACCTACAACATCTAAAGGTGACAACCCTGTTGATAAAAATGGGAAATTCATTTAGGATGAGTTCAAAGTCCTTAACTTTTGTTGCACATGAAGTATGTTTTTCATAGCAGTAAGTATGGCATAATTTCCCAATTTCTTTCATAACTCTTTCACATGGGTTTGGTGATGGGCTATAATTACATATCTAAACTTGTCGAATACCTTCCCAGTCTAGGAATTCCTTAAATTCATTACTCACGAACTGTGGTCCATTATCTGTAAGAAACCACTTTGGTTTACTTACTTCCACAAAGTAGTGTTTTAAACTGTGTGTAACTGTCTGCGTATTTGCTTTTTCATAGGATATAGTTTAACATATTTCAACCAGCACTCTATGATGACAAAAATGTATGATACTCCTCCCCTTCCTTTTGGAACTGGCTCAAAGAAATCTGCTGCCATGAGATCATATAACAACTTGGGAATAATTGGATTCATTTTATATTTCACAGGAGTATTATTCTCTTTCACCTTCTGACCGATTTCACAAGTTCTAATCAAAGATGCTACTTTATGCCCTGGCTTCTTAAAGTAATAAAACTTATTCATATGGGTTATAGACTTTTTGATTCTGAAGTGTCCGTATCCTATATGAACATACCACACAAGTGCATTTTCCATTACCTTCAGAACGCATAAGTGCCAATGTTGTGACGTTAAGCTGTCTCTCCAAAACAAATTATGACCTATAATTTTCCATTTTCCCACTTGATTAGGAGGTGAGGAATTCCAGATATACATAGAAAAATTTTCTGTAAAATAGGTATCATGATGGATGTTTCTGTTATTCTTTGAGCCATCTGTTGTACCCTAATGTTTGGATATTCTACTGACATAAAATTAATTGCAAAAATAACGCCCGGTCCCTCCATACATTTTAATTCTACCATTCTTATGGGTAACCTAGACAAAGCATCTGGTACAATATTCTCGGAACCTTTTACATATTGTATCCTAATATCATATTTCTGTAGGAAAAGCATCCATCGCATTAATCTACTGTATAACAATTGACTACTCATTACAAAGGATAGAGCTTGATGATCTGTTGTTAAACATGGACTTCTGACCCCCATACTAGTGTTTGAAATTTCTGGATACTCCACATAACTGCCAATAGATCTTTTTCAATAGCCATGTAATTTAGTTAGTACTTATTTAGACTACAGCTAGCAAAAGCTACGATTCTGTGTCCTACCTTATTTAGATCCCACTCTCCTTGGAAAAGTTCTGCGGCAATACTGTAATCAGATGCATCTCTTGAAATTTTTAACAGTTCATCCACAATTGGATGATGTAATATGGGTGATTCTACAAGTGCACTTTTGGCATTTTCAAATGCATCATTTGCTTCTTGATCCCAAATCCATGGTACTGCCTTCCTTAATAAACATAAAACTCTTGGGTCATTCAGTTCTTGACCTCGTATGTACCGTGATAGTATCCGGTCATTCCTATAAATCACTTCAACTGTCTTACATTTCTAGGGTGTGGACATTCTTTAATAGTTTTGATACACTTAGGGTCTGGTTTAATTCCCTGCACCACTACAATATGACCTAAAAACTTAAGCTCATGGCATGCAAAGTACAATTTAGACAGTTTCACCATAATACTTTTATTTTTAAATTTTTTCAGTGTCTTACTCAAGGTCAGGCAATGTTCTTCCTAAGAAGCTGATATTACCAGGATATCATCTACATATATTATTAAATCCTTCACTAGATCTCTCCCTAATGCCTCATCCAGGGCATGTATAAATATGGTTACAGAAATATTAAGTCCGAATGGCAGTACACTGAAATGATATGATTTACCATCACACAGAAACTCTGTATACCTTTTATGTTCTGGGTGTAATTTTATTTGCCAGTATCCCATACTCAGGTCCATTGTGCTAAAAAATCTTGCATTTTCAAATTTAGATAACAATTCATCAATATTAAGCAGTCTTTCTCTTTCTGTCTCTATATGCTCGTTCAATGTATGAGCATCTAACACTAATCATACCCCACTTGTAGCTTTTTTCACCATGACCAAATGCATGCATGATGCTGGAGCTATGTTCTATTCTATTGTTATCAATCATTTTGTTGATAGATTGGTTACAGCTTACAGAACACAAAACATAAAACATTTTAGACAAAGTTCAAGGTAACTTTAAAATCTAATAGCCAAGATAAACCAAATAATATGTCTCAACCATTATTTTGTAGGTGTTTTGTGGGTAAAGTTAGCATACTTGTATGGACTTAGGCCTCCTAGAGTATTTCCATTACCTGGGCCCCAGATCTGGATCCAGATTGCACTATGTTTTCCTCATTATTGGTAATCATGGGTTGGTTACCGAATCGAGATACTATGTTACCACTTTGTGTTCTATTATTACTTGGTACAAATTCCTGCAGAGTTACTGGACCTAAATTTGAAGGTGGATGCTTCTGATAATTGTTGTTACCATTTTTTCTGTTGTACTGGTGTACTCTAGCTAGGTTAGCCTCATGTTTTTAAAATTAATACCACTGTTCCTTTTGTAGTTTGGGCAATCACTTTAGTGTAAGTATCCAGCGTGTCCACAAAGGACAACAATTCTTCTACTGTTTTCCAAACACTACATAACATATCTTTTCTCACATAAATGGGTAATTGTCTTATTAAAAATCTCACTAATCCTTCTTCTTCCATCAGCTTATCTAAGTACTTCACCTGTGTTAGATGCCAGTTAAAATACTTTCTCATAGTACCCCATGTATTATTGAAATATTTTGGGTCCCACAAATCTGATATTAATTTCTCTTGTGTACTAGCACACCAGTATTTCTCTTTAAATTTCTTCTGAAAGTCTCCCCAAGAAGAAAAGTTCCCAATATTTACAGTAACCTGGGGGTTACTCTGAGGCTTCCCCTACGAGGTGCCCCCACAGCAAATTCGATCTTTTTAGAATCCTCCCAGTTCTTTGGCAAAGCCTGGTTGAATCTTTTCAAAAAATGAGTCGGATGTACATCCCCATCCAGTTTAAACTTAGCGAATTGCCTGGATAACTTGAATTGACCCACCATTGTAAATCAGTCACCACTTCACTAGTAAATACCATGTTAGGAGAAGTCACCCTCTTGTCAATTTTATCCTGGATAAGTTTAATTTCTTTCCACAAGTCATCAATATCCTTTCAGGTATCTGAAAATTTGGAAGAAACAATACGTGATACTTGAACAGTCCACAGGTGTACTGCCAGTCCATAGTGTCCAACAGGCACAATATTTTGGTGATCAGACATGTTGCCATCATCAGGTGTGCTGACAAACTGAGCTCATGAGGTCGGGCGGCCATATTAAATCCCCTCCCCTCATGAGGCGTTCTCTCCGATGTTCGTGCCCGCGTGTCAGCAGTCAATGAGACGTTGGCGTCGGCTTCTGTGGTGGTGTTGCTGGAATTGCCTCATCTGTCCTAGTTGCCCACTCGTTTCCTTTGCTGAGCGTCTTTTTAATTTCCAGGGTGGACGAGGCAGTTACACCAATGCCACCACAGATGCTGACACCAGCATCTCAGTGACCACTGATATGTGGGTGGAGACCACGGAGAGAATGCCTTGCAAGGGGAGATGATTTAACATGGCCACCTGCCCTCAGGAGCTCAGTTCGTCAGCACACTTTATGATGGTGACATGTCTGATCACCAAAATATTGTGCCCATTGCACACTATGGACTGGCAGTATACCCGTGGACTGTTCGAGCAAGAAATATGCCGGGAGAAACTGAAGGATCACAATAGGCGATACATTCCTGGGGGTTACTCTCGTGGCAACTTTTTGATCTATCATTTCCTCCACGTGTTCCTCCAAACTACTTACATTTATGATGTCTGAGTTTGCTAGTTTCTCTTTGATGTTTCTTTCTACATTAACTACTTGTGTATTAACACCTGTAATTGCAATTGGATTATTGGCATTAACTTATCTAGCTTATTGATGCACTCTTTTAAAGTATGCAATCCCTGCTTTACAGCATCAAACTTAACATTACATACATTTTCCATTGATTCTAACTTTTCATTAACCTCTGATTCCACACTATGATATTTATCCTCAATGTTCAATTCCAATCTTTTTGTCAGATCCTGAAAATCCTCATTCTGTTTTTGGTTGAAGTCAGTCAACATTTGATTTACATAAATGTTCAAAGAATTAGTTAGTTTATTCTTTAAATCTAATTTCAGATTTTCAACTTTACTATTTAGGGTGTCAAGTTCAGTCTTTAAACTATCCATGCCTTCACATAGATTACTAAATTCTCTACTCTATGCATCAACTTTGGCATTTAATAAACCTAGATTTGTTGCTTGACTATTCAATGTTTTACTCTGGTTATTTAGAACTTCACTCTGAGTATTTAAACTAGAATGTATAAAACCTATTTCTTTCCCGGGATTGAAGAATAAAGTAGATGAGCTCCTGGTTTGTTTGGATGACATTGAATCTTATAATGTAATAGATATACTATGCCTGTCTGAGCATCACATTGTGTCTGATATGGAAAAGGTAAATATCAGTGGTTATAAACTAGCTGCACATATGAGTAGAGAGAATAAGATGAAAGGAGGAGTTGCCATATATATCAAAAGTTATCACTGTGTAGAAAGCTTAGATACAAGAAAGCTTTGTCTAGCGCAACATATAGAAGCATGTGCCTGTCAACTTAAATTGAAGGAGGGCTCTTTTACAATTGTAATAGTATATAGGTCCCCTTCAGGAAACCTTCATTTATTCCTGGAAAACTTGGATGCCTTGTTGTGCTATCTGTCAGATAGGGAAAAGCAAATTATTATTTGTGGGGACTTCAATGTTGATTCACTGAAAGAGTGTAATAGGAAGAATGACCTGGAAGTCTTGCTCGGTTCTTTCAATTTGACATCTGTCATTAATTTTCCTACTCAGGTAGTAAAGGCCAGCAGCACATTGATAGATAACACTTTTATAGACCAAGATAGGTTTAAAAACATAAATTCTTGTCCTGCTGAGAATGGCCTTTTTGATCATGATGCTAAGCTACTTACAGTATATGCCATAGCTCCATTCAGTAATTCAAAACTACCCTCCAAAGTTGTGCATTCAATTAATTACTCAACAACTAGAAATTTCAGAGAAAATCTTCAGCAGTTAGACTGGGATGAGGTGTACAATGAACCTGATGCTAATTTAAAATATAACTTATTTCATGATACACTTGTAAGAGAATTTGAAAACTGTTCCCCCAACAAAGTAGTTAAATCTAATTATAAGAAACCATGCAAAAAACCTTGGCTTACTAAAGGAATAAAAATATCTTGTAACCACAAAAGGGAACTATATCTAAAAACAAGAAAGAGTAATGACCCAGAAACAGCCAAATATTATAAAACCTACTGCGCTACATTAAGAAAGGTTATTAAAAAGTCCAGAAGCATGTGCATCATGTCTGAGATTAATACCTCTGATAACAAAATCAAAATGATTTGGAATATTATTACAAGGGAGACAGGGCAACCAAGGGTACAGGATGACAGCATCACCATCAAAGCAAATGGAAATTCAATAAACTACAAGCCAGAAGTCAAAAACATTTTGAATAATCATTTTTTAAATGTTGTAGAGAAAACAGGATCTAAATGTTCATTAGAAGAAGCAAGGCAGTTAATGGAAGAGGCCTTACCCACACCATTTGATAGAATTGAAATTCCACCCACCTCTCCTTCTGAAATTAGGAAGCTAATAAACTCTCTCAAGAATAAAAGCTCACATGGAATTGATGGCATATCCAGTAGGATAATAAAAGCTTGTTCCCAAGAAATAAGTGGGATTCTTAGCCACATATGTAATAGCTCTCTGAAGCAGGGTATTTTCCCAGACAGACTGAAGTATGCCATTGTTAAGCCACTGCATAAAGAAGGGGATACGTCTGATGTCAACAACTACTGCCCAATCTCTCTTCTGACTGCCGTATCCAAAATTCATGAAAAAGTAATATATTGTAGAGTAGCTTCACACCTTTGTAAAAATAAAGTTTTAACAAAATGTCAGTTTGGTTTCCAGAAGGTTTTTTCAATGGAAAATGCTATATATACTTTCACTAATGAAACATTAAATGCTCTGAGTAACTGGAAGTCACCCATTGGGATTTTTTGTGATCTATCAAAGGCTTTTGATTGTGTAAATCATGAAATACTTCTAGATAAGCTCAAGTACTGTGGTATGAATGGGACAGTGCTCAAATGGTTTAAGTCATACCTAACTGGAAGAGTGCAGAAAGTTAAAATAAGCAGTTCACATAATATGCAAAAAACTGGTGATTTCTCAAACTGGGGAACAATCAAGAATGAGGTGCCACAAGGTTCGGTCTTGGGTCCTCTGCTGTTGTTAATATACAGGGTGATTCAAAAAGAATACCACAACTTTAAAAATGTGTATTTAATGAAAGAAACATAATATAACCTTCTGTTATACGTCATTACAAAGAGTATTTAAAAAGGTTTTTTTTTCACTCAAAAACAAGTTCAGAGATGTTCAATATGACCCCCTCCAGACACTCGAGCAATATCAACCCGATACTCCAACTCGTTCCACACTCTCTGTAGCATATCAGGCGTAACAGTTTGGATAGCTGCTGTTATTTATCGTTTCAAATCATCAATGGTGGCTGGGAGAGGTGGCCAAAACACCATATCCTTAACATACCCCCATAAGAAAAAATCGCAGGGGGTAAGATCAGGGCTTCTTGGAGGCCAGTGATGAAGTGCTCTGTCACGGGCTGCCTGGCGGCCGATCCATCGCCTCGGGTAGTTGACGTTCAGGTAGTTACGGACAGATAAGTGCCAATGTGGTGGCGCTCCATCCTGCTGAAATATGAATTGTTGTGCTTCTTGTTCTTGCTAGTCGATTTTCCTGGGCTGCGAACAAATGCTTGCTGGATGCGTGCTACATTTTCATCACTCGTTCTCGGCCGTCCAGAACTTTTCCCTTTGTACAAACACCCATTCTCTGTAAACTGTTTATACCAACGTTTAATACACCACCTATCAGGAGGTTTAACACCATACTTCGTTCGAAATGCACGCTGAACAACTGTCGTCGATTCACTTCTGCCGTACTCAATAACACAAAAAGCTTTCTGTTGAGCGGTCGCCATCTTAGCATCAACTGACGCTGACGCCTAGTCAACAGCGCCTCAAGCGAACAAATGTACAACTAAATGAAACTTTATAGCTCCCTTAATTCACCGACAGATAGTGCTTAGCTCTGCCTTTTGTCGTTGCAGAGTTTTAAATTCCTAAAGTTGTGGTATTCTTTTTGGATCACCCTGTATATTAATGACTTGCCATTCTATATTCACGCAGATGCAAAGCTGGTACTTTTTGCCGATGCTACAAGTACAGCTTTCACACCCAACAGACAAGAATTAACTGGTGAAATTGTAAACGACGTTTTTCACAAAATCATTAAATGGTTCTCTACAAATGGGCTATCATTAAACTTTGACAAAACACAGTATATACAGTTTCACACAGTAAATGGAATGACACCATTAATAAATATAGACTTCAATCAGAAATCTGTAGCTAAGGTAGAATATTCAAAATTTCTAGGTGTATGCATTGATGAGGGGTTGGACTGGAAAAAACACACTGAGAATCTGCTGAAACGTTTGAGTTCAGCTACTTATGCTATTAGTGTCATTGCAAATTTTGGTGATATACATCTCAGTAAATTAGCTTACCACACCTATTTTCATTCTCTGCTTTCGTATGGCATCATATTCTGGGGTAACTCATCATTGAGTAAAAGAGTGTTCATTGCACAAAAGCGTGCAATCAGAATAGTTGTTGGAGCTCATCCAAGATCATCCTGCAGACATTTATTTAAAGAGCTAGAGATCTTCACTGTAGCCTCACAATATATATATATTCACTTATAAAATTTGTTATTAACAATCTGAACAAATTCAAAAGTAACAGCAGTGTACATGGCTCCAACACTAGGAGAAAGGATGATCTTCACTACTCAAGATTAAATATAACTTTGGCTCAGAAGGGGGTAAATTATGCTGCCACAAAAGACTTTGGTCACTTACCTAATAGCATCAGAAGTCTGACAGATAGCCATATAGTATTTAAAAGGAAATTAAAAGAATTTCTTAATGGCAACTCCTTCTACTCATTAGATGAATTTTTGGATACAGTAAGTGGGTAATTTCCCCAACATCCCCACAAAAAAAGTGTCATAATATTTTGTGTAACGTAATATCTTGTATAGACACCTTTTATTAACCTGACATGTTCCACATCATTACGAAGTGTCATATTCATGATCTATGGAACAAGTACTAATCTAATCTAAACCTTAGAGTTTCATTCTGAGCATTTGACTGCTGACTCTGGTCATCTAACTTAGCAATTAAAGTTTTACTTTGATAATCTAATCAAGAATTCATTAAGCCTAATTGTATATTCTGAGCTTTGATTAGATTTACTAACTCAGACCAGTCAGGCCCTTCTTTGGTAATTTTTGCAGCCATGATTGATTCTGAAGTTTCTCCAACTTGCTGAATGTTATCAGTGATTTTACAAGCTTCTGACCTTGGGAGCATTTAAAAATTAACTTTAAGTATAATAACTACACTAATAAAGTTCACTCAATAGTTTGTATCACTTCTTGCTAAGGTACTAAAGTTTTGTTTTGCGCTCACCCGGTGTAGACTTCTTGCAGCATAGGTGAGCAGATGTGATGGCCAGTCAGCACCGGTGAACAGCAGACAATGTCGGCGACGTCGGATGTAGGCTGGTTTCCATGCCTGCATCCCCACGACGCATGTGAGAGCTGTATACTCCCTACACCAGATCTTCTTAGTCGTATTGTTCTAGGCATAACTCTTCTCAGTCTAATACGTTGAGATCTTCTCACCGGTTTATCATGTTGTGACTTTCTCATGTCTTCCCCCTTATTTTCATTCACAAATGTTCTCCCTCATATACTCTGGCAATATCCAGTTTTTCTTAAGAGTTCTCTTGTCTCATTATGACCAGTTGCTATGGCCACACTTGATAGCTTTTTCTCTTCTTTTCATCTCAGGATTCCTTTTTTCCTTTGGTCCTGTCACGGCTGCCACATTCTAACGTTTGTTGACGTCAAGAATGTGGGAAGTTGGATTGCAACCTTCCCACTTCTTTTAAATGAGTTGAATTACTTGTGAATGTGCAACTGATCTTCACTGGTTAGCCACCTACTGGAATCTCTAAAAACTTCTTTTCTGAAAAATAATGCTTGTTAAAGGAACATATCAAGACACATTCTCTCCCTCTCTCTCTCTCTCTCTCTCTCTCTCTCTCTCTCTCTCTCTCTGTCTCTCTCTACTCGTGCAATACGTAGGTACTAAACGAATACTTTTAGTTCACTGTTGGTATATTTCAACTTCCATAAAGACCAAATTTCCATATCTCACATAAATATTCGACTTCTTGTAAGTCATCCATGTCATCTCACATTAGACGTAATTAAGATACATTTACAACAGAGTTGGTTTAACAACCACAGAAATTGTAAACATGTCTTGCCTCCAGCAAGTCTGTGTCAGGAGTTACTTTAAAGTCTACCTCAACTCACTGTTATTTTGTCAGTAACAATAGTCACCATTACAAAACAGCACAGAATAACACAGAAGTTCCTGTTTGTCAGTGCCATTGGACCACCGTGTCTACAGTCTTCTCGTGAAAAATGTCAGACCTGCACACACAGGCAGGTGACACACAGTAGGTAGGGTTCCTTTTTCCAACTCAAATCTAAAATATCGCATGTTTGAGATGGTGGAAGGCCGAGTGGTTCTAGAATTTATGCAGAAATTCTCAAATCACTACACAGTCACATATTACATAAGCTAGACATAGCCTAGCACTTACATTTGGTCACGAATAGAAAATCTCAAGAGGATATGCTGTTATGAATCCATGCTAATGCTTTATTTAACTTTAATTAATGCTGGCCCAGGAAGACATTCATGAGGTATATAGGGAGCTGAGTCAGTTTGCATAATGTCACTATAAGTGAAATAGATGCTAATTGATCAAAAGGCCTCTCAAATGCTTAATAGCAATTTATTTCTTAGAAACTACTTCTTGTGTTATACTTTGAACCTCAAAAAATGCTGAATAAGTTGATTGCCATCTCACTCGATGTTACTACTATTGTTGACTAGTTTGAGACACAAAATCCCACGTTTGCAACTAACAGTTGTTATCAGTATGCAACTGTTTCATTTAATAGGAAATATTAATGAAGACCCAGTTGGAAAAATTTAGATGGTACATCAAGCAACGCCATGTAATTGCCCACGTGTGGAGATTCGAATGTGTGCTGGCTCCCCCAACACGTATGGCACCAAGTGGCAGTCTTTGCTCTGAAGTGTTACAGCTTCGGCTGTCCAGCCATGTGCGCTTGTTGTTTATGACCTCTACATGTATGTTTCTTTACATACCAGTGTATACCGGAATGTTAGTCCCCTTCATAAAACCCTCACTGTATCCCAACTTGGCAAAAAATTATTGAAACATAAAATTAAACCATAAAACCTATTATCAAATAAATGATTACGCACTTGCCTAATGGTTAAGCTAAGACCAATGTTAGACTGCTCAGAGCTCACCTGAAGCCATTCTGCACATCCTAACATATCAATTCTTGCATGCAAGCTACTGTTAATAGCTTTCATTGGATAAAAGAAAGTATTTCTAGTTTCTCATGCAATCTGGTTCCACTGTGTGATTATAAAAGTGGAACCATAAGAGATGTAGTTTTGAGTAAATGAAAGTCTACCATTAGAAATTTCAGTTAACACTTCCCAGCAGATTTGGACATCTTATATGTCACTGTAGCAGGAATGATTAATGGAGATTCATATTTCAACAAGGGCACCCACTACGATAAACATTTTCATGGAGATCCTTGCCATGCAACAGAGAAACAATATAATACACTGGTATAGTCAAATACTGCCTGAGTAAACGTGCTCCTACCAGAAATTTTGAACTAATCAGAAATTGTGTATTAACATACAAGTACCGCGAAGTTCTTATCAGGCTATAATATTAATTATCGATCATGTTCAGTAATGCTTCACTCAAATTAGGGTGATAACTGCCACCCATTTTGTAGCCACAATTACGGTGTGAGTATTTGAGCATTGTTAAGGGACACTCTCCCCTAGCATTACTTACCTTCAACAGAAGTTGTCGATACCAAAAATACTTTCCACCTTTCAAACAGGTTATTATTTTCTCAACTGTCTTTCTAAAATAATTTCATATGTAAATTTATAAATGTATAAAAAGAAATAACGTTATTTTCTTTCTTACAATTGATATGCACTAACTCTGTATGTACAGTTAAAATTACTCTTCTTTTAGAAACATTTGAAATTACAAAATATTTGTTACTCTTATAATTCCTATTATTAATTGCACAATTTGAAACTAATTATTAAATTTATTTCTGAATTCATTTATAAAATAATAATAGAAATTAATAGAAAGTCATTTGTCAAGAAAGTTTGTAAACTCTGGAGTATTGTTAGTTCTGCAGAATGGAGTAGTAATGCACATGGCTCTGATGTGATCAGACATGTTTTTATGTTTGGCAGTAACAATGTAATTTAGGATTTTGAAGTGGAAATTGTAAGGACAGTGTGATATAGAAAAATGTGATAGAATAAAAAAATTAGAGAAACAGAAATTATGGAGCAGGCTTACTTCAGCATTATCATGTCAATTAGAACCATGTGAACCTATTATATCAAAATTTCAGCTTCAAGAATCAGCTCCTAGTTGTGATGAACTGGAGCCAATTACAAGAAAAGAAGATAAGTAAAAAAGTTTATTATAAATATTACTCCTCTCGAAGCTTATTAAAAGATTTTAGTCTGAAGTGAGTGAAAATCAACATGTGATGTGAGGGAAGGGAAAATTACAAATTGGGGGTCAGCCTGGATCAGTTGACTGATAATAAAGTTTTATCTGTTGCAGAAGAAGGGAGAGAGATGAACCGGATCAATAGAAAGAGGACTTTACAACTACGATGAGGGACATAAAAAAGGGAAGATAAGTACAAACTATTTGTGAAATTAATTTCTTTGTGGACTTGTGTGCTTGTTAACAAAATGTATAGAGATGTAGGCAGATGTGATGTGCAAGTGAAAGTTGTGGACCCAGTCAAGACATGTTTGAGGTGAGTGAAAACATAGTCAGCAAAGAAGCAGTGAAAACTAATATTTTGCAGTTAATTTTGGCAAAACTAGAGGAAATGAAGACAGACACAACAATAGTAAATTGGATAGGGTGAAAGACAAAATGGACCAAATTAGTAATCAGGTTTCAGAGCTAAAAATGGGTTGTCAGAGGAGTTAAAAAGTGTGAATGAAAAATTCTATGTCTTAGCAAATAAATTTATTGTTTTGGAAAATGAGTTAATTGCTGAATCTGCAAAACATTCAAAGAATGTTAATGACATCAGAGTTGAACAGAAGGCTGTAGTAGAAAAAATGGAAAAAAATTTAGCAGTTTCGATGAAAAAATTTTAAATGTTGAAAGCAATATTCAAACTAACGTAAATGTCATAGATCAAAAAGATTCAGCAGTTCAGGGAAATCACATTCACAAAAATCTATGTTCAAGCAATGGTATTGCATGCTCCAACACTCCAATCAAATGTTTTCCATCAGACAATTTACATCCATTGGATGTTCTGTACCATTATAGAGATAGTTTTGTGTCAGACATGAGTGACAATCAAAAAATTAAATTTGTTAAGAGATGTCTTGAATCCAAAGCTCTGTCTTGGGTAAATTTAAATTTAAATCAGTGGGAAACATATCAAACTTTCAAGAAAAGTTTTTTAAATAAATTTTGGTTGGAAGCTGAACATGGGGAAATAAAAGTGAATTTTTGAATGGTCCTAATTGTAGGAATAGGGATGGTACTCTGAAAGAGTTTTGTAAGAACCAACTTAAGAAATTAACATGCCTTGACAAGTCATTTCACAAAATGACATTGACTGATGCACTTAAAAGGAGATTACCAGAAACGTTGCAGTGGGATTTAGTACATGGACCTGACAATTGTCCTGAACAGTTTTTACGGTATGTTGACAGGGTGGATAGGGCAGTAGAAAGAAATGTGTACCATAACAATCCAAATGATAGAGATCACAATGGGAAAAGCTACAGAATCAAAGATAATGGTAATTTATATCATGATTAAAATGTTAGTAGAGACAGGAATGTTGAACTTCAGCAGAATAGGAATAATGGGGATAACCATGGGCAATTTAATAGAGGAAACAATCATAGTGGTAGCTACTTGGGAAACGGCACTCCACCTCAATGGAGGTCCACAGTTTAAGGGCGAGGAAACACGAGAACAGGACCCCAAATCTACGCTTGCAATTAGAAAATAATAATAGTGTTAGTAATATGGCACAGATATCTGAAGTCAAACAGAAGGAATATCAGATTTTTCATTTATGTTTTGATCAAAAGTTTTGGGATACTATGTTCAATTATGATGATGTAGGTGCTAATCACAAACCAGAATGTGAGAGTAATGAGAATTTTGCTGTAGTATGTATTAATGATTTCTTCTTTTGGTGAGAATACAGTATTATTGATGTATGTGAAACAGGTAATAGCTGTACTGGATCTGAATTAGGTGGTATTTTTTATGTAGATGTGAGTGAGAGCTGTTTAATGACTGAGGCTGGTAAGTCTGAGAGTGGTAGCTTATTACAAATGAATGTAAGTTAGGTGTGTGAATTTGAGGGAGATGAGACTTATGTTGTTAATGATGTTATTGATTAAGTAATTTTGGAAGAATATGATGATAATCATGACAATGATAATGAAGTTTCAGAGTTGTTTGTGAATACAGGTAAGGTAAGTGATGAATGTGATGATGTAAGCGAGAGTCATGGAATGCCAGTCCAGTCAAAGCAGTTTTTCATTAATGTGTTGCAGAGTAATGATGCAAACAGTAAAGGTGAGTTATTTGTAGGCCTAGAGAATAAAGGCAAAAACTTTTTGAAGTTTGTTTGGGATCAGATCAATGGTAACATAGATAAATGTGCATTCTGGAATAAGTTAGCTGTGATTAATCAAAATTTATATCCATATTGGTGGAATGAAGTGAAAGAAGGACTAATTAGGAAGTGTAACTTTGACAGTAATATATTTTGTGTTCCTTCTGTAATAAGTGAAGTTAGTTGTGCTATGGAATCCATTCATTGTGTTCAATCTTTACATGACAAGAAGAGTAACCAAAATAATGTTATGATACCAGTAAAGTTTGTAAAACCTTGTAAAGATGGTGTGGATGTACCATCTGATGAAACTGAAAGTGATCTTTTACAAGAAGTGTCTGATAACAGAGATGATGATTCAGATTTTGGGTGTCCTTACATTAATATTAAGATTGATCAGTGGGAAGGGAACTGTTTGATTGATTCAGGCAGCCCAATTTGTGGTTTATCTGAACAATTTAGAGACAAGATCCAGTATAGTAAGAATTTTGTGGAAACGTCCATTGTACATGTGAAAATAAGTGGAGCTACTGGTAAGCAAAACAAGTATGTAAAATGTCAAGTACTTTTAATGTTTAGTATAGAAGACAAAACCTTTGAACATGGATGCATAATGACCCCTAATCTGGAAGAAAATATACGCTGTGTTTTCAGATTCATTAGACTATATGCACATAATTGTATTTTGATTGTCAGGAATGTAGTAGGTAAGATGGTGTGATTTATGAAGTTCTGTCTTATCTATTGACTGAGTTTAAAACTATGATACACTATATAATAATGTTTTGTAATAGATTCGTGCTTTAGAATTTGATACATATTTGCCATGAGACTAAATGAGTAGATCCTTTTGCAATTTTGAAATGGGAGAATGTTCATAATTTGTACTATAAAAATTGGAAATAGTGTCTTAGTATAGCTATGTGTTTCACCTTGTTAGTTCTTTGGTTTTCATTGCATTTAACTCTGTTTATTAATGTTTCATATGTGAACACTTTTTAATTCTATCTGACATAAATCATACATAATTGCTTTTGCAATATAAATAGGGAGAGCATATATTATGAGATGTGAAGAAGATATTGAACAGCATATTTAGTACACAAAACTACGTTTCAGGATTTGATGTGAATGCTAGACAGGAAGTCACCTCTCCATTGGAGTGTGTGATGAGAACTCTATGGGAGAAACTGATAGATGTGGGTGGATCCATTCTCCACACTGCTGCACGGCTGTGCACAGCTGGACCAGTTGACTTACAAGAGATCGAAGGTGCTGGGTAACGTACTCCAGCATCTATCAACTACATCAGTGTTGTGACTGAGATATGTAAATTGTTAGCTAAGACTGCCAAAGACAGTGTTATTCTACATAAATGCATGTTTTTACAATTACGGGGATTGACTTCCCAGTACATTATATAACTTTATGTATTTTTATATTGATTGTAAATGAATCTTCTAGGTTTTTATGTATGTAGCTTAGTTTGTATGGAAGACATTTACTAGTATAGACAATATAATAAGATGTATACATGTCTGCTTTCATACACTGGTTGTGGTCCTTAAGCTACTCGATTATGTTCTCATTCAGAGCTATTTATGACCCTGTTTATCCGTATTTATCCTGTATACTGCTATATTGTAACTGACTGGAACTTGAGTTGTGGGCAAACTCATGCTTCACTCTGTTTTGGGTAGCCCTGGTCATCATGACTCTGTGTGTGTGTGTGTGTGTGTGTGTGTGTGTGTGTGTGTGTGTGTACTCAAGGAGAGCATACAACTATTGATTGAGGCTAGATGCTTCTTACAATTAGTATTTGCATATGATTGAACTTATTGATATGATTATGAATTTTATTCATTATGTGGCTGATTGATTTTGCGCTATATTCCTACTCATAACTGAATATATTCTCTGGTCTGTACACATTGTCGTGAGTCTTTGAGTCGGCTCACTTGTCGTACACTTAGGTTCTGAATTTTTTTTCTCTTCTCTTTTGAAGATTTTGAAGGTGTGATTTATGGATGTAAACTTACTATTTGTAATTCTAGTAATTTACATTGTCTCTGTAATTATTTCTATAGTTTAGTGTTGAAATGTTGCAATTTTGAATTTGTGTTATTTGTCTTGTGACAGTATGTTCCACAGATCTAAAAATGAATGCTGTGTCCCGATACACATTTTGTTTATGACTTGTATAGTAGATATTTTTCTTATGTTTTCTGTAATATGTTATGTATCAGATACTTCTATACGTCTGTATTTTATCTTTTGACATCATTTATACACCGTTTGGCAAACATTAGAGTGTACCATAAAATTTTGTAAACACTTTGTTTCAAAATTTTCTTAGGGGGATATTGTAAAAGGACACTCTCCCCTAGCATTACTTACCTTCACTAGGTTTTATCGATACCAAAAATAATTTCTACCTTTTATACAGGTTAATATTATCTCAGCTGTTTTTCTAAAAGAATTTCATATGATTTTGTATACAATGTATTATATTTCAGGCTAAAGTGTATAAAAAGAAATTACTTTAATTTATTTCTTACAATCAATATGTACTAACTCTGCAAATACAGTTAAAACTACTCTTCTTTTAGAAACACTTGAAGTTACAAAATATTTGTCACTCTTAAAATTCCTATTATTAATTGCATAATCTGCTACTAATTATTATTTTTTCTGAATTCATTTATAAATTAATAATAGACATTAATAGAAAGTCATTTGACAAGAAATTTTGTAAACTCTTTGGAATATTGTTAGTATCGCAGAATGGAGTAGTAATGGGCATGCCTCTGATGTGATTGGACAGGTTTTATGTTTGGCAGTAACAATGTAATTACGATTTTGAAGTGGAAACTGTAAAGAAAGTGTGATATAGAAAAATGTGATAGAATAAAAAAATTATAGAAACAGAAATTATGGAGCAGGCTTACTTCAGCATTATCATGTCAATTAGAACCATGTGAATCTATAATATCAAAATTTCAGCTTCAAGAATCAATCCCTAGATGTGAAGAACTGAAGTCAATTACAAGAAAAGAAAATAAGTAAAAAATTTGATTGTAAATCTTTTTCCTCTCAAATCAGATTTTATTCTGAAGTGAGTGACAATCAACAGGTGATGTGAGGTGGGGGGGGGGGGGGGCAGGGTGAGATTACTGCATCTAAAGGTGACTATGTGTAACAAGCTTTGCAATCTGCAGTTTTCCAGTTATATGCTTATGTCACAAAATGTAGTTGAAGTGAATTGCGTGCTTTGCATATGTAACGATAACAAAAAACTATCGAGTATTACAAATCAATTTTGATTCTACCTCTGAGCCAATGAGCCACATACATTCTGAACATTTCTTAGTCACATGAAAATTGTTTCATCATAGTGACACTGGGCGGGCAGCTCACACTCCAGAGGTATGCTCACTACCGATGTGACACCGGACCCTGCTGAGTATAGCACATACCACTGGTATCACATTCCGAGTCTCACTTGGCTACAGCATCCAGCACCTTTATATAATGCAGATAAAAGGCTTAGGAATATTTAAAAAAAAAAGAGGGATATATATATATATATATATATATATATAGACACACCTGGAAATGGAAAAAAGAACACATTGACACCGGTGTGTCAGACCCACCATACTTGCTCCGGACACTGCGAGAGGGCTGTACAAGCAATGATCACACGCACGGCACAGCGGACACACCAGGAACCGCGGTGTTGGCCGTCGAATGGCGCTAGCTGCGCAGCATTTGTGCACCGCCGCCGTCAGTGTCAGCCAGTTTGTCGTGGCATACGGAGCTCCATCGCAGTCTTTAACACTGGTAGCATGCCGCGACAGCGTGGACGTGAACCGTATGTGCAGTTGACGGACTTTGAGCGAGGGCGTATAGTGGGCATGTGGGAGGCCGGGTGGACGTACCGCCGAATTGCTCAACACGTGGGGCGTGAGGTCTCCACAGTACATCGATGTTGTTCCCAGTGGTCGGCGGAAGGTGCACGTGCCCGTCGACCTGGGACCGGACCGCAGTGACGCACGGATGCACGCCAAGACCGTAGGATCCTACGCAGTGCTGTAGGGGACCGCACCGCCACTTCCCAGCAAATTAGGGACACTGTTGCTCCTGGGGTATCGGCGAGGACCATTCGCAACCGTCTCCATGAAGCTGGGCTACGGTCCCACACACCGTTAGGCCGTCTTCCGCTCACGCCCCAACATCGTGCAGCCCGCCTCCAGTGGTGTCGCGACAGGCATGAATGGAGGGACGAATGGAGACGTGTCGTCTTCAGCGATGAGAGTCGCTTCTGCCTTGGTGCCAATGATGGTCGTATGCGTGTTTGGCGCCATGCAGGTGAGCGCCACAATCAGGACTGCATACGACCGAGGAACACAGGGCCAACACCCGGCATCATGGTGTGGGGAGCGATCTCCTACACTGGCCGTACACCACTGGTGATCGTCGAGGGGACACTGAATAGTGCACGGTACATCCAAACCGTCATCGAACCCATCGTTCTACCACTCCTAGACCGGCAAGGGAACTTGCTGTTCCGACAGGACAACGCACGTCCGCATGTATCCCGTGCCACCCAACGTGCTCTAGAAGGTGTAAGTCAACTACCCTGGCCAGCAAGATCTCCGGATCTGTCCCCCATTGAGCATGTTTGGGACTGGATGAAGCGTCGTCTCACGCGGTCTGCACGTCCAGCACGAACGCTGGTCCAACTGAGGCGCCAGGTGGAAATGGCATGGCAAGCCATTCCACAGGACTACATCCAGCATCTCTACGATCGTCTCCATGGGAGAATAGCAGCCTGCATTGCTGCGAAAGGTGGATATACACTGTACTAGTGCCGACATTGTGCATGCTCTGTTGCCTGTGTCTATGTGCCTGTGGTTCTGTCAGTGTGATCATGTGATGTATCTGACCCCAGGAATGTGTCAATAAAGTTTCCCCTTCCTGGGACAATGAATTCATGGTGTTCTTATTTCAATTTCCAGGAGTATATATATATATATATATATATATATATATATATATATATATATATATATATATATATATATATATATATATATATATATAAAAAAAATAGAGGGAAACATTCCACGTGGGAAAAATATATCTGCTTGTGTCTGTGTATGTACGGATGGATATGTGTGTGTGTGCCAGTGTATACCTGTCCTTTTCCCCCTAAGGTAAGTCTTTCCGCTACCGGGATTGGAATGACTCCTTACCCTCTCCCTTAAAACCCACATCCTTTCGTCTTTCCTTCTCCTTCCCTCTTTCCTGATGAGGCAACAGTTTGTTGTGAAAGCTTGAATTTCGTGTGTATGTTTGTGTGTCTATCTACCTGCCAGCACTTTCGTTCGGTAAGTCACAACATCTGTGTTTTTATATATATATATATATATATATATATATATATATATATATATATATATATATATATAATAGAGGGAAACATTCCACGTGGGAAAAATATATCTGAAACAAAGGTGATGTGACTTACCGAACGAAAGCGCTGGCAGGTCGATAGACACACAAAGAAACACAAACATACACACAAAATTCAAGCTTTCGCAACCTGCTACTACAGACAAAGAACAAAATTAAAAACAACAGATCATAGTCCATGCATTAGGGGTCAAATATGGTACAACAGATTACCGAGCTCTATAAGGTGCCACAAAGGGAACTTATTCAAAGTGAAATTGAAATATTTCTTGATTGACAAGTGTTTATATTCTTTAAGTGAATATTAATATTAAACTAAAATAAATTATTGTGTATATATATATCTAGATGATGAGACTTACCAAACAAAAGTGCTGGCAGGTCGATAGACACACAAACAAACATACACACAAAATTCAAGTTTTTGCAACAAACGTTTGCCTCATCAGGAAAGAGGGAAGGAGAGGGAAAGACGAAAGGATGTGGGTTTTAAGGGAGAGGGTAAGGAGTCATTCCAATCCCGGGAGCGGAAAGACTTACCTTAGGGGGAAAAAAGGACGGGTATACACTCGCACACACACACATATCCATCCACACGTATACAGACACAAGCACACATATTTAAAGACAAAGAGTTTGGGCAGAGATGTCAGTCAAGGCGGAAGTGCAGAGGCAAAGATGTTGTTGAATGACAGGTGAGGTATGAGTGGCGGCAACTTGAAATTAGCGGAATTGAGGCCTGGTGGGTAACGGAAAGAGAGGATATATTGAAGAGCAAGTTCCCATCCCCGGAGTTCGGATAGGTTGGTGTTGGTGGGAAGTATCCAGATAACCCAGACGGTGTAACACTGTGCCAAGATGTGCTGGCAGACTCTGAATGTGGCTCTCCAGCAGGGGTACGACTTTCTCAAATCCTGCCCTGAAATAGGATCCATCCTTCATGAAATCCTCCCAACTCCACCAAGAGTGTCTTTCCGCCGTCCACCTAACCTTCGTAACCTGTTAGTTAATCCCTATGAAATCCCCAAACCACCTTCCCTACCCTCTGGCTCCTATCCTTGTAACTGCCCTCGGTGTAAAACCTGTCCCATGCATCCTCCCACCACCACCTACTCCAGTCCTGTAACCCGGAAGGTGTACATGATCAAAGGCAGAGCCACGTGTGAAAGCACCCATGTGATTTACCAACTGACCTGCCTACACTGTGATGCATTATATGTGGGAATGACCAGCAACAAACTGTCCATTCGCATGAATGGACACAGGCAGACAGTGTTTGTTTGTAATGAGGATCACCCTGTGGCTAAACATGCCTTGGTGCACGGCCAGCACATCTTGGCAGAGTGTTACACCGTCCGGGTTATCTGGATACTTCCCACGAACACCATCCTATCCGAACTCCGGAGATGGGAACTTGCTCTTCAATATATCCTCTCTTCCCGTTACCCACCAGGCCTCAATCTCCGCTAATTTCAAGTTGCCGCCACTCATACCTCACCTGTCATTCAACAACATCTTTGCCTCTTTGCTTCTGCTCGACTGACATCTCTGCCCAAACTCTTTGCCTTTACAAATATCTGCTTGTGTCTGTGTATGTGCGGATGGATATGTGTGTGTGTGCGAGTGTATACCTGTACTTTTTTCCTTTTTTCCCCCTAAGGTAAGTCTTTCCGCTCCTGGGATTGAAATGACTCCTTACCCTCTCCCTTAAAACCTACATCCTTTCGTCTTTCCCTCTCCTTCCATCTTTCCTGATGAGGCAACAGTTTGTTGCGAAAGCTTGAATTTTGTGTGTATGTTTGTGTTTGTTTGTGTGTCTGTCGACCTGCCAGCACTTTCATTTGGTAAGTCACATCATCTTTTTTTTTTAGATATATTTGTTAAAACAAAGATGATGTGACTTACCAAAAGTAAGCGCTGACAGGTCGATAGACACACAAACAAACACAAACATACACACAAAATTCAAGCTTTCGCAACAAACTGTTGCCTCATCAGGAAAGATGGAAGGAGAGGGAAAGACGAAAGGATGTAGGTTTTAAGGGAGAGGGTAAGGAGTCATTCCAATCCCAGGAGCGGAAAGACTTACCTTAGGGGGAAAAAAGGACAGGTATATACTCGCACACACACACATATCCATCCGCACATACACAGACACAAGCAGATATTTGTAAAGGCAAAGAGTTTGGGCAGAGATGTCAGTCGGACAGAAGTAAAGAGGCAAAGATGTTGTTGAAAGACAGGTGAGGTATGAGCAGCGGCAAATTGAAATTAGCGGAGATTGAGGCCTGGCAGATAACGAGAAGAGAGGATATACTGAAGGGCAAGTTCCCATCTCCGGAGTTCTGACAGGTTGGTGTTAGTGGGAAGTATCCAGATAACGCGGACGGTGTAGCACTGTGCCAAGATGTGCGGGCCGTGCACCAAGGCATGTTTAGCCACAGGGTGATCCTCATTACCAACAAACACTGTCTGCCTGTGTCCATTCATGTGAATGGACAGTTTGTTGCTGGTCATTCCCACATAGAAAGCTTCACAGTGTAGGCAGGTTTTCTATGAAATCCCCAAACCACCTTCCGTACCCTCTGGCTCCTACCCTTGTAACTGCCCCTGATGTAAAACCTGTCCCATGCATCCTCCCACTACCACCTACTCCAGTCCTGTAACCCGGAAGGTGTACACGATCAAAGGCAGAGCCACGTGTGAAAGCACCCACCTGATTTACCAACTGACCTGCCTACACTGTTAAGCTTTCTATGTGGGAATGACCAGCAACAAACTGTCCATTCGCATGAATGGACACAGGCAGACAGTGTTTGTTGGTAATGAGGATCACCCTGTGGCTAAACATGCCTTGGTGCACGGCCAGCACATCTTGGCATAGTGTTACACCGTCCGGATTATCTGGATACTTCCCACTAACACCAACCTGTCAGAACTCCGGAGATGGGAACTTGCCCTTCAGTATATCATCTCTTCTCGTTATCCGCCAGGCCTCAATCTCCGCTAATTTCAATTTGCCGTCGCTCATACCTCACCTGTCTTTCAACAACATCTTTGCCTCTTTACTTCTGCCCGACTGACATCTCTGCCCAAACTCTTTGCCTTTACAAATGTCTGCTTGTGTCTGTGTATGTGCGGATGGATATGTGTGTGTGTGCGAGCGTATACCTGTCCATTTTTCCTTTTTTCCCCCTAAGGTAAGTCTTTCTGCTCCTGGGATTGGAATGACTCCTTACCCTCTCCCTTAAAACCTACATCCTTTCGTCTTTCCCTTGCCTTCCCTCTTTCCTGATGAGGCAACAGTTTGTTGCGAAAGCTTGAATTTTGTGTATATGTTTGTGTACAGGCACAAAGAAACAAACCACTTAGTGATACAAGATCATCAATGAATGTATTACACAGTATTAAAGCATTTGAGAGAGCCAATAATTGTTAAGAAGATCGTCTTAGTAAGATGTGGAAGTAATATCGGAATTCATGGTCATGTGAAGAGACCGCACGGTATGAGGCGTCATGTCATGGATTGCATGGCCCCTCTTTCCATAGGTTCAAGACCTCCCTCCAGCATGGGTGTATGTGTGTTGTTCTTAGCTTAAGTTTGTTTAAGTGGTGTGTATGTGTGTGTAAGTCTAGGGGCTGATGATCTCAGTGGTTTGGTCCCTTAGGAATTCACACACATTTGGACATTTTTTTCATGATGCACCTTATGGTATACGAAGAATAGTTGGGTACACCATGCTCATTACTTTTGTGTGAAATATGCCAACTAGTAAGCTGAAGTAAATGACAGCATAGATTATGAGAAGAAACTGAAGTCCCTGCCCTAGCTACTACTGAAAAATATATCTGAAATGTTTATTGCGTTTAGTGTAAGATTTTGGATCTCCACCTGCATGTACTTGTATTTTATCTGACAGTCTATCCTCTCTCTCTCAGCTTGCTTCCCCACTTTAAAGTGTATTTTATTTTTATTCTATTATATCATCTATAGAGATTCTCAGTTCAATTAGAGGGTGCTCAAACTGAGCTACTGAGAAGCAGCAAATATAGATAATTAATATTATTGTAATTTTCCTCATTTGAAAATAGCACTTGGGAAAAACATTCTACATCTGAGGGCATGCCTCCTCATCTAAATATTGTAAATAATTATTTGCTCTCACTGAGGGACTTGCAAGCAGTGCACTTTATGCAATATACACATTTCGTGCTGAATCCAAGCACACTGTGTGCTTGATGACACATGGTATTCCGAAAATTTAGGTACAGTAGCAATCATCATAAAAGGGAGATAGGAAAAGATTAGCCCATGGAAAATGGTAGTAGTTATTTGCACTAAAATACATTCAGAACCACTGTCTCAGTGATGCCACAAGTCCTATTGCATATGCTAAAATAAGGCACACCAACTTGCAAAAAACTCGCTTAATGGCCATGCCACTACACCCTTGGCTGGAAGTGCTGAAAGAAATTATCTATTGATTGATGTGAGACTAGACACCTGTTGATGTCTATGGTAGACTGAATAAGCTTGGGTCATTACTGACGATTCGGTTGTTTATGCTACTGAAGGGGCACGGTGCATGTGCGTCCGTTCTGTTGGAATTCCCAGTGAGCACCCATGACTGCATGCTGCTCCATTCAATTTTTTGACCCTCCCCATTTTATTACTTCCTCTATTACCATGTTGTCGACCCTATTATGTATTTCTTTCTTCTGTCAATGAGGAGCTCACCACATTAGTTGGCACTAAGCCCTCCAGCAGTACCAAGTACATCACATTTTTTTCCAGCCTCATTACGCTGAGATATCGCTCCTCTCTTGTTGCAGTGATCCATCTCGCTTACTCAGGTCTTGCCATAAGGTATCAATACTGTCCTGATTAATTAACCAAGTGTACATCAGAGAGTAAAGCCTTACAAAGGTAGCAAGCACTTTGCACTTCGGTAACGCATGTCTAACCTTAAGCGATAAAAATACAACCCTACTGCTAGTTGGTTGTCATGGAACTGTGTTCTTTCATCAGTCCACTAGCTACCACACACATTGCTGAGTGGCACACTCACATGTTCCAATTGAGTGCTCATTCCAAGCATTACATCTGTGCCTGTAGTTCTACTGATCATTGCCATTATTGTATGAATTTTGTATAAATATGGCTACCGTAAATCCCTCGAGCCACCGCCATAGGTTGTACCAGATCCGAAGCCAGATGGTGAATGCTGTGGGTAATGTGTGATGAGTCACATCACTTCACATGCATGGTCCTCCCAATAAGCTACAAAGCTTTGTATAACTATCTACTTAAGTTTTAAGCAAATTTGTTAAAGACAGTTTATGGGAAAGTAGTTTCCAGATTCCATGAGTAAAAACAAATTAACTGTACATAATGAAAATGATTGATATTTGATTTTTTTAACTGCCAATTACATCTCTTGCAGGCTTCTGTATTCATATCTATCTCTTATTGTTAAATTACCCCCTGTTTATTATAGTCACTTGAGCCCTATTGTTCATTACAAACCAATTTGATCATCCATACAGTACAAGGAATAAAGATAATTTTATGCTTCCTGCCCATAGATCGAAATTATATGCTCAGTCCCCACAATATATGGGCATGAAAGTCTACAACAAACTTAAAGGTAAAAACATTCTAAACATGGAACTAGGGATACTAAAAAAGAAGATACATGAAATTCTTATACACAAATGTTATTACTCATTAGAAGAGCTCATGGAAGATGAACTGATAATTTGAGCAGAATCCAACTGCAAATTAGCATTATATTGTGGAGAAAAAAAAAAAATTGTCCATTATCAAGAAAGATGTTAACCTATGCTGTAAAATAAGAAAATATAGATACTGCTACATAGACTATATATAGTTTTAAAAATTAATATTGGATTCTAGTTTGTAGTTTTTGACGTGTCTCCTGCACCATAATCACATGATTAGTAAGTGTATGTTATGAGACTAATAAATCACAATTCGCAGACGTGATTCCCACCTGTGAGTGCTACAGTTGCTGGTACCTGACATGCTCTCATTCAGCAAGTCGACCTTCTACAGGGTGTTACAAAAAGGTACGGCCAAACTTTCAGGAAACATTCCTCACACACATATAAAGAAAAGATGTTATGTGGACATGTGTCTGGAAACGCTTAATTTCCATGTTAGAGCTCATTTTAGTTTCGGCAGTATGTACTGTACTTCCTCGATTCACCACCAGTTGGCCCAATTGAAGGAAGGTAATGTTGACTTCGGTGCTTGTGTTGACATGCAACTCATTGCTCTACAGTACTAGCATCAAGCACATCAGTACATAGCATCAACAGGTTAGTGTTCATAATGAACGTGGTTTTGCAGTCAGTGCAATGTTTACAAATGTGGAGTTGGCAGATGCCCATTTGATGTATGGATTAGTACGGGGCAATAGCCATGGTGCGATACGTTTGTATCGAGACAGATTTCCAGAACAAAGGTGTCCCGACAGGAAGACGTTCGAAGCAATTGATTGGTGTCTTAGGGAGCACGGAACATTCCAGCCTATCACTCGTGACTGGGGAAGACCTAGAACAACGAGGACACTTGCAATGGATGAGTCAATTCTTCGTGCAGTTGACGATAACCCTAATGTCAGCGTCAGAGAATCTGCTGCTGTACAAGGTAACGTTGACCACGTCACTGTATGGAGAGTGCTATGTGAGAACCAGTTGTTTCCGTACCATGTACAGCATGTGCAGGCACTATCAGCAGCTGATTGGCCTCCATGGGTACACTTCTGCGAATGGTTCATCCAACAATTTGTCAATCCTCATTTCAGTGCAAATGTTCTCTTTATGGATGAGGCTTCATTCCAACATGATCAAATCGTAAATTTTCACAATCAACATGTGTGGGCTGACGAGAATTTGCATGCAATTGTGCAATCACGTCATCAACACAGATTTTCTGTGAATGTTTGGGCAGGCATTGTTGGTGATGTCTTGACTGGGCCCCATGTTCTTCCACCTACGCTCAATGGAGCACGTTATCATGATTTCATATGGGATACTCTACCTGTGCTGCTAGAACATGTGCCTTTACAAGTACGACACAACATGTGGTTCATGCATGATGGAGCTCCTGCACATTTCAATCGAAGTGTTCATATGCTTCTCAACAACAGATTCGGTGACCAATGGATTGGTAGAGGCTGACCAATTCCATGGCCTCCACGCTCTCCTGACCTCAACCCTCTTGACTTTCATTTGAAAGCTCTTGTCTACACAACTCCGGTACCAAATGTAGAGACTCTTCGTGCTCGTATTGTGCATGGCTGTGATTGAATGCACCATTCTCCAGGGCTGCATCAGCGCATCAGGGATTCCATGCGACAGAGGGTGGATGCATGTATCCTCGCTAATGGAGGACAGTTTGAACATTTCCTGTAACAAAGTGTTTGAAGTCATGCTGGTACGTTCTGTTGCTGTGTGTTTCCATTCCATGATTAATGTGATTTGAAGAGAAGTAATAAAATGAGCTCTAACATGGAAAGTAAGTGTTTCCGGACACATGTCCACATAACATATTTTCTTTCTTTGTGTGTGAGGAATGTTTCCTGAAAGTTTAGCCCTACCTTTTTGTAACACCCTGTATACATCTCAACTCCAAGGCGCATGGATGACAATGCACTCCAGCTCAGCCGGTCACTGCCAGTGCACCTAGCAGCACCTTGGCTCAACACACGCGTTCGACTACTGACTGCTGCACTGACTCTGATGGCTTTGCAAAGTATGTAGAAAGAGACATTATATTAACAGAGGCTTCCAATTATGGACAAATCAAGTGTCACCAATGGATCATGATATTGTAAAGTAAAGACATAAACTTTGTATGCCTTGCACCTATTGCATATTTTGTGATCATTTTTTAAAATGAGAATTCAACCCTCCATTAACTTTAAGACCCCTTTTTAAATGAGAAACACTAAGTGTTCGTCGCCTCCATGTATGTTAAAGGAAAAACTTTTGTGTTTTGAATTGGTCATTTAGAGTAATTCACATCAACCATTGCAACAATCACAGACCAGTAACTGGCTCTCCTGGAAAGGGGCAGGAATTGTTCACGGTAAAGGTTAAAGATGGTGCAAATTCTTATTGTATTTTACTTCCATCAATTTAACTTAGCTTCAGGCAGTGGTGTGAGCAGTTACACAAACTACTCCACAGTACTTGTGGCTGGCTCCCACACTATTATGCTGAGCTAGGGACACCACCACCACAGTATTTATGAGTGAGAGATGCCAACTTTCCACCACAAACCCACCAATGGGAGGACCGGTGAGGTAGAGGCCTCAACAGCAGGTCACTGTCTTGCCTGCAAGCTTCCTTACACTCTGGACGAATCTGCCAGTCTCTCCTATTGAGGGCAAAATTCTCTTTCAGTTCTTGTGTG
This sequence comes from Schistocerca americana, assembly GCF_021461395.2. NCBI lineage: Eukaryota > Metazoa > Arthropoda > Insecta > Orthoptera > Acrididae > Schistocerca > Schistocerca americana. Next base: position 376,587,773 of record NC_060126.1, read on the forward strand.
GTTCATTCCACAGCTGTAGCCAGTTTTCATGAACATTGTATCCCTTAGTGGTAGTTTTTGGGAATAAAGCCCACCTTTTCCATGAATACTGGCATTTATCAATTTTCATGCAGGAAAAACACCCTGGGTGCCCACTAGCTACCATCCTGAGATGCACAACATACTGCCATATTTGAAATGAGAAAACCACTTGTCGATCTGTGATTTCCCAAAAGAATCATCATTAAAGGCTTGTCAAAGCATCCAATAGTCTTAGCTGCAGATTTCTGTAACAGGAAACAAAATTTCACTCAGACTCTTTGTTCCTTCTTGTTGGCCATGTCATTAATTGCTGAAGGGTTGAAATAGCAACACAAACAACAGAGTACCACAAACAACCTTATTTATTTATTTATTTTTATTTATTGTATTTTTTGCATGGAGACACCAACTGGTGTCTTTTGCAAATGTCATAGAATTTTTTTACAAGTTTTGTACAGTCATATATACATATGTATGATACAAATGTACCATTGTACCTGATAAGGCACAATATTGGGTGTTACATCGTACCTATTACAAATATTCAGATTTTACACACACACACACACACACACACACACACACACACACACACACACACACATGTGTGTGTGTATATATCAACAACATCTTTGCCTCTGCACTTCTGCCTCGACTGACATCTCTGCCCAAACTCTTTGTCTTTAAATATGTCTGCTTGTGTCTGTATATGTGTGGACGTATATGTGTGTGTGTGTGCGAGTGTATACCCGTCCTTTTTTCCCCCTAAGGTAAGTCTTTCCGCTCCCGGGATTGGAATGACTCCTTACCCTCTCCCTTAAAATCCACATCCTTTCGTCTTTCCCTAACCTTCCCTCTTTCCTGATGAGGCAACAGTTTGTTGCGAAAGCTTGAATTATGTGTGTATGTTTCTGTTTGTAAATATATCTAAAACAAAGATGATGAGACTTACCATACAAAAGCGCTGGCAGGTCGATAGACACACAAACAAACACAAACATACACACAAAATTCAAGCTTTCACAACAAATGGTTGCTTCATCAGGAAAGAGGGAAGGAGAGGGAAAGACGAAAGGATGTGGGTTTTAAGGGAGAGGGTAAGGAGTCATTCCAATCCCGGGAGCGGAAAGACTTACCTTAGGGGGTAAAAAGGACAGGTATACACTCGCACACACACACACATATCCATTCGCACATACACAGATACAAGCAGACATTTGTAAAGGCAAAGAGTTTTGCCTTTACAAATGTCTGCTTTTGTCTGTGTATGTGCGGATGGATATGTGTGTGTGTGTGCGAGTGTATACCTGTCCTTTTTTCCCCCTAAGGTAAGTCTTTCCACTCCCGGGATTGGAATGACTCCTTACCTTCTCCCTTAAAACCCACATCCTTTCGTCTTTCCCTCTCCATCCCACTTTCCTGATGAGGCAAACGTTTGTTGCAAAAACTTGAATTTTGTGTGTATGTTTGTTTGTGTGTCTATCGACCTGCCAGCACTTTTGTTTGGTAAGTCTCATCATCTAGATATATATATACACAATAATTTATTTTAGTTTAATATTAATATTCACTTAAAGAATATAAACACTTGTCAATCAAGAAATATTTCAATTTCACTTTGAATAAGTTCCCTTTGTGGCACCTTATAGAGCTCGGTAATCTGTTGTACCATATTTGACCCCTAATGCATGGACTATGATCTGTTGTTTTTAATTTTGTTCTTTGTCTGTAGTAGCAGTCTTTATTTCTTGTATTATAGGCATGCATATCAGAGTACGTTGTTGCTTTGTTTTGATGTGTCACAAAAGATATAATTAATTTGTAAAGATACAGTGAGTAGACTGTGAGGTATTTATGATGAACAAAGATTTCCCTGCATGAATCTCTATGCCTTAATCCATGGATAATTCTGATTGCTCTTTTCTGTAGGGTTAATATTCTGTTCATATGTATGTCGGCAGCACAACCCCATATCTCTATCCAGTAATTAATCTGTGCAAAAATGGTTCCATAATACATTGTTTTTAATGTCTGATGTGGGACTACTTTTGATAACTGGCTGATTAGATGTAATGAACTGCTGATTTTATTGCATAAAAATTTGATTTGGTTTACCCATCTTAGATTTTCATCTAGGTGAATACCTAGAAATCTGCAGCCTTCTGTGTCCACTACTTCAGTTCCACCTATGTTACTGATAGAGGTTTGGTGTGAGTTTGTAAGTTTAAATGGCAATAACTGAGATTTACTGATATTAACTTTCAAACCTTGATCTTGGAAATAAGTAGTTATTTGACGTAGTCCCTCAGTTGCTACCAACGTTAACTCATCATTTTGTTTACCAAGAAATAACAGCGAGGTATTGTCTGCATAGGTTACCAATTGGGAGTTGAAAGGTTGCTCTATATCATTTATGTACACTAGGAAAGTGAAAGGGCCCAAAACTGAGCCGTGGGGTACACCTTGTGTGACTGTCTCATATTTGGACTGGAAACTAATGATCTGATTATTGATTTTGTAAGTCAGCTTTGTACACTGCTTGCGGTTAAATAAATATGTAGCCAGCAATTGCATGGATGCAGCATTTACATTGTATGACTCAAGTTTACTTAAAAGCAACTCATGGTTTACCGAGTCAAAGGCTTTAGTAAGGCCTAGAAATATGCCAGCTGTTTGCATTCCTTGATCAAGGGCACCATATGTTTTGTGGAGAAATTCCGTAATTGCTGTGATAGTACTATGATCTTTTCGGAATCCATATTGCATCTCTGTTAGGAACTTATTTTTCAAGAAATAGTCACTAAGTTGTGTCAGCAGCACAACTTCAAATACTTTGCTGAAGACAGGTATTAATGATATGGGCCTGAAATTTGAAACCTTTTCCTTGGATCCTTTTTTATGCACTGGTTTAACTGTGCTCCATTTCAATACATTTGGAAATGTATGTTCTCTGATACTGCAGTTTACCAGGTGGGTGATTATTTTAACTAATTCCTTATTACATTTTTTAATCACGATACTACTCAAACCATCCCATCCAGATGATAACTTATTCTTTAGGTTATTTATTATCCTGCCTATTTCTTTTTCACTTACTTGTTTGAATTCAAAAGGTGGCTCTTCAAAGGGGCAGAGCTTTACCTCACTACTCACACTTGTGTTATTAACTGGACTAACAGCTGCAGATATAAAGTATTTACTGAAAACATTGCAGACTTTATTAGGATCTTTAATTGTGTTTCCTTGATGTCTTACATTTACAATTTCAGTTTCTGGCTTCGGTGTGGCTTTGTGAAATTGATTTACAATTCTCCATGAGGTCTTGGCTATATTGCCTGATTGAGCTATTTCACAGCTGTATATCTGTTTTCTTGACTCCAACTGACACCAGCTTTTACTGCATGACGTGGGAGACTCCAAACTAACACCACCCAGCTACAAAGTGTACACATGCAACAGGTTAATTATGGTTATTTTTTAGCCCACCTCATAACACACCCTATTTAACTCCATCAAATAACTTCCAACTTTGTTAAAACAACACCCAACTGCAAGTACTACTCAATACATACAAACATATAACCCCTGATTATGGTAAAACTCAGAGAGTAGGGGTAGAACTGTCATTATTTTGGGGTAAAAATGTGTAAAATATAGAACACACTTCACAGAATATAAAACAGGAATGCACAGCTCAACAGTCTTTTGCTAATATGAGTGAAATGTGCAAAAATGTATTCCAAGTGACCAGAGGAGCAGTGTTAGTGGTTATCTCGTCATTGTATTCAGAACACTCTTGAATTACTTTCTGCAATTCCCAATGGAGTAAAAGTATCATTATGTGTGAGATAAGTGGTATTTATATACCTTGTGAAATGAGGTGAAGTTTCATTTTGTTTCTTGCAGTTTGCTACTAAGACACTGTCTTCAACTACCTGTATCTTTTGAGTGGCTCCCTCAAGTGCTTCCTCTTAATAATGGATGGGGTTAGTGACACTACTGAGTTGGTGCATAGGATATCTCCTCTACAAGTAGTTATATCCTGTGCTTCACTCACAAGTTTACAGTTTTCTGAATTTTCTGCTCCTATTATTCTGACCTACCTGTGAGGCCCTACTCTCTTGTTGCGCTGGATCCCTGATCTCAGTGCACGGTGTCAACAGCATCTTCTATGTCAGACTTACCTGTCATTCTTTTAGTTTCAGGTATTACTTATGTAATAATAACTTCTGAAAAATGTAGTACCTTTCTTAGAATAGCATTTAACGAATAACTTGTATGTGGTTCCTGTGTTGTATTAATAGCTGGACGAAATTGTGGCTATTATGAGTATATGTGGTTGTGCTCAAGTAAGGAGTGCTTTATGTATACATACAGTGGAGAAATAGCTAAACTTCTTGCTGAATTAGGTAACCAAAGTCAGTTCTCCAATGTCCCCAATGCTGTCACACACTTGTCACATGGCAGTGGTGTACTTGCTCCTACATCAACTTCCCATGCTTGACCAACTGCTGCAAGTTCTTAGGCATTTCCTGTGTTGTGTAACAAGAGGGGAATACATAAATGTGAATAATTCATGTATAATCTACAGTAGATGTTGTTGCCTCTTACGTTTGCTGCTAAGGTCTGATTGGTAGGAACAGAAGTTTTCCTAGCATTGCTTTGTTAATCTGGTAGTCTTATGCATCATGGTGTCTCATGGTTCAGGGGAGGTTTTCTTGGGCATGGGGGTGCAGAAACAGAAAGGCATAACAGAAATCTTTTCAAAAAGCAAGGCATGTAGTCAGTTTCACATCCACAGCCACGAGATCCATAACATTGGCTGAACAAACAGCAGATAGCTTGGTGAGAGGAGAGGGCAACCGAGGATGACTGCAGCAATGAAGCGTGGTCAAAGCCATCTGGGATACAGATTCTGTATAGCTGCCTTATGCTTGTAAATAAAATTCTTTGATCAGTTAGGCAAGGCACTGTGGAGGCTTCTTGAGGACAGGCTTATTAGTAAGGAATATTAGAATGGTTGTTCACTAAGTTACTCACACAGATTTAGTAGCAAGAGTTTTTAAATGAAGTGGATCTTGCTATGGCAAAAGGCAGTGGCAGTGCAGTAGACATCATTATCAGATATCAGGTGTGTGCAGCTCAGCAGTGTGCTCACACTAGGCACTGTGTGGCCGATAGTCGGCTGTGTTGTGTTACTCAGCTGCGAGAAAAATATTCATGACTGCCTAACACTGAAAAATGCTACACTCGAAATGAGGGGGGAGGATAACAAAGGCTCATGGTAACATTTGAAGGTCAGTTGTCACATTTACTAGTGCAGTTTTGCATACAGGGATAATATCAGTATTCAGTATTTAAAAAATAATAATTAATGGTGATTGTGGCAACAGTAAATGTACAGGGTCTCCTTCTGGGTGTTCAGTGCATTATAAATTGTTATCCAAACTGGATCACTTTCAGTTGTTCCTCTATTGGAAATGTATCAATCAAAACCTGGATATTTTCTGTGGGACTTATGGATCACCATAGCATCTGTTCCATGTTACGGGAACTTCTTTATTAGATCACCAGTTAAACGGCAGTCATGGAATGTGTTTTGATTGCAAGTACTGTACCAGGGTTTATGTTTTTGTAAAGTGGATGGAGTTCAATTCTGACTGTAAATTTATTTATTTATTTTATTATTATTATATCAAGAATTTGCTCCACATAACAGGCTAGAAGTGAAAATGCATAGCCTAGTGATGCCTTGCTAATATATAGACCTTTGCTAACTACTCCTCCTGCATATGACACCACTTTGAACCTGAGTGGTTGTCAACAGCTCGTGGTTGTAAAAGGGGTGACAAAATTGTCAAAGTTATGAGGAAAATGTATGGGCAATATCCCGCATATTCAGAGGCTTAGCCACAATTAATCTGTGTTCCATGTAGACTTTGAGGGAAAAATTCATGCTTTGCAAGTGCACCAATTACTCCAGGTATTGGTGTCCTTACATGGTTCCTATGTAGCAGCTCATAATTAGATGGAATCAGTTGGAATCTTGTGAACTATTATACATCAAGGGTTCAGTCATTTTATTCCACTGCATGTAAACACTAATTACTGGAATTAAGTGTATTCCTAGGATCAGTATAACCTTGAGCCACATAGTTAGCACTAAACAGTCCAGAAAGGATGGGTAGGGGGATTTATTTAGTGGGAAGGTAGTAACGAGGAAAAGCCAGTATTGCTTTTGACAATCCTCCCAAAGGTAGTAACGAGAAAATGCCAGTATTGCTTTTGACAATCCTCCTCCTGACAACATGTCTCATTTTTAGATAATCTTCATTGAAAATATCAGTGGAATCAATATTTTCCTCTCCCAAATAGGCCAGTACCAGAAAATTTGAACACCTCGTGGGCTAATAGCAAAAGATTACTTCACTGTGCAGGTGGAGGGAGTTTGGTGGTGTGAGACAAGCCAGGCCATGGCACACATTATCTGGTGTACTCTGGTTGGCTGAGCTTTGTAGGCAGGCATGCCTTTCTTGTAATCTCCATGGTCACCCAACCAGCCTCCTGTGGTGTGAACTTTCAGTCTATCTGATATAACATCGCTGTGTTGCATTGCTAATGTAATAAAATTTTCAGTTTGTAACTCTGCTCTGAGTTCATGGCAGGTGGCATCAACAGGCTTTACAGAATACATCATAAATGTTGTTATTGTAAACTGTAATTCACTCACCCTATTCCCAGTGAAGAGGGCTCTCTTCACTTATAATAAAGACAGAACTTACCTTTGTTGGTTCTCTAAGATGTTCACAAAGTAGGTATCATCCCTCTGCAAAAATTCCTACTTGTTATATTTGTAAAATCCTGCCCAATGCTAAAATGCTGTATTATGCATTTATTATCATTTGTAGAAGGGGGAAAGTTGTGTTAACTCCTTCAGTTAACTTTCCATAATCTGTTTTTGAACTTGTTCAAACAGCTACAACTATTCTACATGACTCACTTTCAGTGGTTATGTTTAGTACAGATCTGTTCCTTTTAGAAGTTATGAATAGGTGTGTTCACCTGAATTTTAACTGAACAAGACAGGTGATTCCAATAGTGTGGTTTCTTTTCTTTAACAATCTAGGCTGTTCGGTGAGCTTTTATTTAACTGTACAATACATTTTCAGATAGTAAGTTACAAATGGTGTTGTAGGTGGTTTTACATATGTCATACAAATGAGCTGAAAGATGCAACAACTCAATCCTCTGTCTCTCTCAGCAAATACTTACATTACTCATCACACAAAATCTTACCTGTTTCCAAAGGTTGTAAGAGAGGAGCCACCTTCAGTAGATTCCTAGATAGTGGTTAACAACCAGTGTAGTTTGTAGGTGAGTGCTTAAATATAACTTTAGCAGAATAGGTGTGAAGTTTGTTTTTGGAAAGCACTTGAGTGGCATTTCACTACAACTTCAAAAAACTTCCTTCTTCTTTGGTAGCACAATAACGGATACTGCAAAGTGTTTGTTTATTTTGGGGTTACACTGTGTATCACACAATAAACATTCAATTCATTAAACTTGATTTGTAGTAATCAAACTCATCCTTCCTGTTATATAAAGGTTTACTTTGTACAGCTTGAACTGTTCAGATTTATTTTAATTTACTGGAGTTTTTCTTGACCCCACTCCATTGTGCTTTCAGTAGTTTACTTCAAATTATAGTAGTGTAATTCTTATGCTACCTTCACATCTCCTCCTTAATGGGGCAAGATCAGTGTATTAAAACTATTTAGCTTTTATTTCTGGAGTGTTTCTTGTTAAATCATTAGGTCTACTTCACATTACAACCAATTACATAAATAATTTCCACTGCTTTGGCTGCTGGCACTTAGCAATAAAACTTATGGCACATCACTTTGCACTTATATACTGTAGGGTAATGCAAGCAGCAATCTAGAAAACAAAACCACAAAATGAAATAACAATTCACTCCAACTCATCATCATCATCATCATCATCATCATTTAAGACTGATTATGCCTTTCAGTGTTCAGTCTGGAGCATAGCCCCCCTTATAAAATTCCTCCATGATCCCCTATTCAGTGCTAACATTGGTGCCTTTTCTGATGTTAAACCTATTACTTCAAAATCATTCTTAACCAAATCCAGGTACCTTCTCCTTGGTCTGCCCCAACTCCTCCTACCCTCTACTGCTGAACCCATGAGTCTCTTGGGTAACCTTGCTTCTCCCATGCGTGTAACATGACCCCACCATCTAAGCCTGTTTGCCCTGACTGCTACATCTATAGAGTTCATTCCCAGTTTTTCTTTGATTTCCTCATTGTGGACACCCTCCTGCCATTGTTCCCATCTACTAGTACCTGCAATCATCCTAGCTACTTTCATATCCGTAACCTCAACCTTGTTGATAAGGTAACCTGAATCCACCTAGCTTTCGCTCCCATACAACAAAGTTGGTCGAAAGATTGAACGGTACACAGATAACTTAGTCTTGGTACTGACTTCCTTCTTGCAGAAGAGAGTAGATCACAGCTGACCACTCAATGCATTAGCTTTGCTACATCTCGCTTCCAGTTCTTTCACTATGTTGCCATCCTGTGAGAATATGCATCCTAAGTACTTGAAACTGTCCACCTGTTCTAACTTTGTTCCTCCTGTTTGGCACTCAGTCCGTTTATATTTCTTTCCCACTGACATTGCTTTCGATTTGGAGATGCTAATCTTCATACCATAGTCCTTACATTTCTGATCTAGCTCTGAAATATTACTTTGCAAACTTTCAATCGAATCTGCCATCACAACTAAGTCATCCGCATATGCAAGACTGCTTATTTTGTGTTCACATATCTTAATCTCACCCAGCCAGTCCATTGTTTTCAACATGTGATCCATAAATAACATGAACAACAGTGGAGACAGGTTGTAGCCTTGTCTTACTCCTGAAACTACTCTGAACCATGAACTCAATTTACCGTCAACTCTAACTGCTACCTGACTATCCATGTAAAGACCTTTAATTGCTCGCAAAAGTTTGCCTCCTATTCCATAATCTCGTAGAAAAGGCAATAACTTCCTCCTAGGAACCCAGTCATATGCCTTTTCTAGATCTATAAAGCATAGATACAATTCCCTGTTCCACTCATAACACTTCTCCATTATTTGCCGTAAGCTAAAGATCTGGTCCTGACAACATCTAAGAGGCCTAAACCCACACTGATTTTCATCCAATTGGTCCTCAACTTATACTCGCACTTTCTTTTCAACAATACCTGAGAAGATTTTACCCACAACACTGATTAAAGAGATACCTCTGTAGTTGTTACAATCTTTTCTGTTTCCACGTTTAGAGATTGGTGTGATTACTGCTTTTGTCCAGTCTGATGGAACCTGTCCTGACTCCCAGGCCAATTCAATTATCCTGTGTAGCCATTTAAGACCTGACATTCCACTGTATTTGATGAGTTCTGACTTAATTTCATCCACCCCAGCTGCTTTATTGCACTGCAATCTATGGACCATTTTCTTCACTTCCTCAAATGTGATCCTATTTCCATCATCATTCCTATCCCATTCTACCTCGAAATCTGAAACATTACTGATCGTATTTTCACTTACATTGAGCAACTCTTCAAAATATTCCCTCCATCTGCCCAAGGCATCTACAGGATTCACCAGCAGTTTTCCTGACCTGTCCAAAATGCTTGTCATTTCCTTCTTACCTCCCTTTCAAAGACTGCTAATTACACTCCAGACTGGTTTTCCAGCAGCTTGACCCATAGTCTCCAACCTGTTTCCAAAGTCTTCCTAAGATTTCTTCTTGGATGCTGCAATTGTCTGTTTGACTTTGTTTATTTCTTCAACATAACTTTCTCTGTCTACCTGAGTTCTAGTGTATAGCCATTTTTGATATGCCTTCTTTTTCCTTTTACAGGCTGCCTTGACTGTGTCATTCTACCAAGCTGTTTGCTTCATCCTACTTTTACACACTACTGTTCCAAGACATTCTTTAACCACTTCTAGTACTGCGTCCCTATACCTTGTCCATTCCTTTTCCAATGACTGTAATTGACTACATTCAACTAACTGGTACCTTTCTGAGATCGCTGTTATGTACTTGTGCCTGATTTCCCTATCCTGAAGTTTCTCCACTCTTATCCTCCTACATATGGACCTGACCTCCTGCGCTCTCGGCCTCATAATCCCAATTTCACTGCAGATTAAATAATGATCAGTGTCATCAAAGAATCCTCTGAATACACGTGTGTCCCTCACAGCCTTCCTGAATTCCTGATCTGTTATTATATAGTCAATGACAGATCTGGTTCCCCTGCCTTCCCAAGTATACCGGTGAATGTTCTGATGTTTAAAAAAGGAGTTTGTGATTACTAAGCCCATACTGGCACAGAAATCCAAGAGTTGTTTCCTGTTCCTGTTGGCCTCCATATCCTCTCCAAATTTACCCATAACCTTTTCATACCCTTCTGTTCAATTTCCAATCCTGGCGTTAAAATTACCCATGAGCAGAACACTTTCCTTGTCCTTTACTCTAACAACTACATCACTGAGTGCCTCATAAAAACTATCCATCTTATCTTGATCTGTCCCTTCACAATGCGAATATACTGACACAATCCTAATTTTCTTGCTAGACACTGTCAAATCTATCCACATCAGTCGTTCGTTTACATACCTTATTGCAACTACGCTGGGTTCCATTTCTTTCCTGATGTAAAGCCCTACACCCCATTGTGCTATTCCTGCTTTGACTCCTGACAGGTAGACCTTGTATTCTCCCACTTCCTCTTCTTTCTCACCCCTTACCCTAATGTCACCAACAGCTAAAACGTCCAGCCCCATCTTACTTGCAGCCTCTGCCAGCTCTACCTTCTTCCCAGAGTAGCCCCCATTGATATTAATAACTCCCCATCTCATTACCATTTGTTAGCCAAGTCGTATCTTAGGAGTCCCTGGTTTGTCAGTTAGAGGTGGGACTCTATCACCTCCAAAGGTCCGAGGCATTTTGCTCTGATTGTTGCCAGCATCATATTTAAAATACCAGGGAAGCAGGCTGCTAGCCTTACTTGCCCCGAGTCCCATTGGGTTTTACCCCTAACAGCTGAGGGACTAACCGGTGGATTTGGTAGTCTTTGCCGTATGAGCACAAAGGTGACCACGACTCAGAATATGTCTGAGATGCCCAGCCTTATTCCAAAGTAACTGGTATCCCGACTGTCGGGACTTCTTACTTGGCCACTCATATGTTGCCCGTGGTTCATGAACTAGGACATGACTACAGGAACACACACCATGAACCACCAACTGAGAACAATTAATTTCCCTAGCACATGTCCTCTGGATATACACATTTGCACTTATATACTGTAGGGTAATGCAAGCAGCAGTCTAGTAAACAAAACCACAAAATGAAATAACAATTCACTCCAACTGAGAACAATTAATTTCGCTAACACATGTCCTCTGGATATACAGAATGCTAAATGCAAAAGGATTAACTGAACCATAGAAACAAAGAACTAATCTCACACATGTTTACTACTCTTCACACCCCCAAATGAATCACTTCTCAACACTTCTACAAATCTGACAAGACATATATCTCTGACCGAGCAAGGTGGTGCAGTGATTAGCACACCCCCCAAATCAACCTAACCCAACATATATCTGTTCTGCACACAAAACACAGCCCTGGACCTCAGGGAATAAGAATGCTTGTTCCTTAAAGCATGCCTAGGCCATGCTGGCAATAATATATCTTTCTTCCTCTTCACTTTCTTCACAGTATCCTCACTGTGCCATAGGATATTTGCAGAAGGACTTGTTGGTCCATAGGAGATGGCACAGCTGGGCCATTTAACAGTTTTAACTGGTCAAAATGTAGTGCCCAGTGCAATCAGAGAATTGGATCTCACAGGCAAAGCTACCTTTATAACTGGGTAGGGTGCTCTCATACTGAGGTGCAAGGTTCTTAGTTTTTCCATTTTTAATCTCTGGATTTTGGAGCAAAGCAAGGATGCCAGGTTTTTACTGGGAAAGTATAGTTCTCTTGTTACTGTGCTGTAGTTACTACTGAGTAGCTTTGGAATTATTTTATTTAACTTGCTGCTGGGTGGCCTTATGGCATGGCAGCAGGACAGTCCCTTTACTTCAGCTGTATCAACACCATATGCCAACTTATCAAGTTCAAATGGAGAATTCATGGGCCTCCTGTAAACTGCCTCATGGGGCATATACCCAGTTGATTCATGCATGCAACTTTCATATGCAGATACTATGTAGGCTACATATCTGTCTGACTCTGAATGTGCTTGCTTCACAAAATAGGACATGTTCGAGGCAGTCTTTTACGTTGGGGTGGAAAGGGGTTTGTGTCTTTTTTATCCTTAACAATTTGTATACCTTTACAAACAGAGCAGACATGAAATTAGCACTTTTTGGTTAAGATTGGACCTGGACTTCCAAAGGAGAGGACTAAATGATGACAAAAGCACACACAACAGTTTCTGCAATCATATCTGCAAATGGTACAAGTATAAGGTACCTAGGAAAATAATCTGTGGTAGAGAAGATGTATTTATTATAACTGTGTGCTTTGTGAAACAATGTTGAGGGCAACACTTTGGAGTGGTTTAGTAGCTTCTGTGAGGTTCTGTGGAGGAAACTTGGTCCTCAGTGGAAGTGCTCTTTGAGCATAAGGCAAACAATTCTGTATACATTTCTGAACAGCTGTCTGTCTACCTTTGTACGAAAAGCAAGAGGCAAGCCTAGCATTTGTGGCATGTTGCCATTATGGTATGCCTGTAAATTGTCATGACATTGCACCGTGATACACTACTGCAGCTCTTTAGGCATTACTACTCCGTAACCCAGGGGGGCTTGCGATATAATATATCATTCTCTGTGACAAAATCTGTGTGGGAAGCAAACCAGTGACATTCTACATCCATTTCCTGTGCTCCTTTCAACTCTTCTATGGAAAAATCATCTGTCTGGACAACTTTTACTTTGCAACTTAACGTGCCAGCATTTTGAGGGAAACAACCTGGTTTGTGGGGTACATCATAACAGTATTCTGACAGTTTCAGTGCTGATCGCGTTAAGCAACTACTGGGGTCCTTTTATTGATATATTGACATCAGGAAACATGATTAGTGACCACAATGAATTCCCCCTGCCCCCTCCCCCCTCCAGCTACAAAAACAAGGGCCAACAACTCTTTCTCAGTAATGCTATTACTTTTGCCCAGTTCATCCATTGGGACATAGAGTGGGCTTCAGACCTCTCAATAAGGAATCAGTGAATCTTTGAAAAGCAGCAGGCACATTTTTTTAGACCAAAAGGCACACACAGAAGCTCATATAATCCAGAACGAACCACAAAAGCAGTTTTGGGTCGATGTTCTGGTGCAGCTGGAATTTGGTGGCATACAGAGCGCATGCCAGAGGTGGTAAAATACCAACAGCTCACTATTTCTGTCTAGTGTTTCATCAATATGGGGCAGAGGGTACATGTCAGGGGTTGTGATCTTGTTTACGGCTCTCATACAGAAGCATAGATGATAGAACTTTTCTTCACTGACTGACGTCCTAGGGACTACAACAATGAGGGACAACCAAAGGCTTGCAGAGGGCTGAATTATTCCTGCAGCCAGCTGCTGTTGAATAGTTCCCTCAACAACAGATTTTAGATGAAGGTGGTGGTTTATATGGTTTCTGGGGAAGTGGTCTAGCATCTCTTGTAGGAATTTATGGTGTAAGAGGTCAATTGCTAGCATATGTTGCTGTTCCTTGAATAGCCACAGATATTCATCCAGAACTGGGTGTAAAAGATACTCAGACAAATGTGATAGTTTCTCCTATAACAGATTCCTTAGCAAAGGCATAATTGCATGAACTTTTCTCAATGGCAACTGATTTTTCCTTCTTTGCTGAAACTCTTTTGTGTTAGACTATTACTATTACTTCCTTTGCAGTGACCAATACAGTTCCACAAGGAATCTTTACATCTCTCTGACCAAAATCATCAACTCACTGTAGTACTCATATCTTCTTTCCTATACTTCTGCTCCTTTTCACATGGATTTGCAACCAGCCAAATATGTATTTCTGGCTGAGTGGATCAACCAGAAAGTCTGATATTGGAGGTAACTGAGTTTTCACATCAGTCCAGAGAACTATTCCCATTCCTCTGCTGATTCTGACAGGGGTGCCAGTTTTGAACAGCCATGTATATGGTTTTATGGGAGCCTGTGTAGGAGGCCTCACACCACAGGTTTCTTGCAACTGAAGGGCACACTTACTGTCAAAATGGAGAGGTGCCTCACTTAATTAAACAGTTTGTGTCTTGTAATCTATCACTGCCTGTAAATGGCTTAAAAAATCTTTCCCTAAAATGACATTGAAGTATTGTCTACATTTTTTGACCATTTCCATGTCAAACCCATACCTTCTCCCAACAATCTGAAACTCTGTTAAACAGGTACCTGCAGGAATGATTATCTCTTCAGTTAAACCACTGATACTGTAGCATGATGGTTTGAGCACACATTTTTCACTTAGTGAAACATAAAATACCAATCTGAGCTCCTGTATCTATTAGGATTTTGACAATCCTTCTAACATCATATTTGCCATCTCATTGACTTCTCCCTTTCTCACTGGGTTCATTGCAATTGTTGGGGGCAAGGTTGAGCTGCAGGACCTCCCCATGCTTGTTTCCCCATAGTACTTTTGCATTTCCCTATTGTGTCATTCTGTTTCACTTACTCCTTTGTGATGTATTTGGCACTGTGGAAAACTCTGCCTCTGATTTTGTAACCATCCAGCAATTGCATGCCCCATTGTATGAAATTTTGTACAACAGGGAACACAGCAGGACTGTGTGTTGTTTGGTTTTGCCACACTGCTGACAATTTGTGTCATTTACAAAAACATGACATGGTTTGTTGGTGCATGCAGGAGTTGAAACAAATCAACCTGCTTTCTCACATAACAGAACCAATCTCACTGCTTTGCATAATGAGATGGGGGATGCTATCTTAACTTCAGTCCCTATCTGTGGATTTATTCAATGGATAAACACATCAATAGCTCTCAGTTCGGCTTCTTCAGTGAGAACCTCATTTCACATGACATCTTTGCTCATTGCATCTGTAGAGCAAGACAAGTTCATATTCTATATGCAAAATCCTAGATAGTCTCACCATTTTCTGGTGCAAAGAGGACAATTGATCTCGGTAATAGCTGACACCTCTTTTACTGGAGTAGCATTATACTAATCCCTTTGCCAGATCATTAATACTTGTTGCACCACATAAGGCATCAACAAACTATTAAAGTATGGGTGTTACCTGAAAGTTTCAGCTTGGTTACTTTCAGGAGAAAATTATCCATCCAGGACATTCTGTAGAAAGATGGTAACACCCATAGCAGGTTTTCCCAAAAAAGAAGGGACAAATGAAACTGCAGATAGGTTTCTGGCCACATTTGTGCATATGTTTTGGTTTCCACAGCAGAGGCCATGGAGGTGCTTGCAGTAGTTTGACTTGATGCCTGTCTAGTTTCACATTGACATCAATGTACTAGGTTAACAATCTATTCCTGTATCTGTATTTTCTGTAATAACAATTCCCTAATGTGCTCTTGGATGAGAGCAATGTTATCTTTCTCACCCCTACTGGCAGCAGCTGCTTCTTGCTGTTAACTGTGGCTTATCCACACCAGAGCACATGTCAGGCATGGTTACAAAATTTGAGGCCAAATATATGGAGACCAAAAGCGTTACAAAGTAAAAGAAGCTTTCAACTCTTTAATACAACTAATTAATGGAAAAAAACCTATCAGAATGAAATCCAGCAGCAGTGTCTAACACAGCGCGTTGTGTCAGCGACAATGGAGATGGTGGTGTTGGCATCAGTATGAACCCACAGCAAATGGTGCAGCGATGAAGAAATGAGGCATATGCCTCTGATGTACATGAATCTGGTGATGGCTGTGCTGGACTGGTTGGCCCAGCAGCATGGTGTGTGGTGCAGGTGACATGCAGGCAATGAGTACTAGGCCTAAGAAGCTGCTGTTGTGGCAAGAAAGGGCCTGATGTGGCCGGACACTTGGCAGCACCAGTGGTGCACGTCAGTCATGAGCACACATATGCAGCGTGGCATGACAGAGTACTTCAAGGGTGAAGTTTGGTGCAGCATACCAGCTCTCTCTCCCTAAAATAAGTGATGACAACCCACAAAAGGTTGTGTCAACCAGCATCGAACAATGAGCTCTATCCCACAGATTGTGCAGGGCAGGCTGAGTTAGGATGGAGGCAGGATGTGGGCACCTGGCTGTGCTAGGGAACTGCTCAAAATGAGAAACATAACAAGAAATCTCATGCTACATTTTGAGTTTATTGCTCAAAGCCCTATTAGTAAGGGATACAACAAAAGAAATAAGCTATGGCATTGGGAGGCTGCCATAGCCAGATTGAAGGTGTTGTTACCTAAAAGAGGAGCTGGAAAATATGTCTTTTTATTTTATTTATTTGGTATGCGAGTGATTCACCTGGATGTGGAACGTGCCAATACAATTGTACAAATACAATTAATGCTACAGAATAGTAATATAATACAATGATATAGGTATTAATAAGTATCACTTTTTCTCATTTACAAGCTGTCATTTAACTAGTATAGCAATTCTCAATATAACATTATAACTATAACATTAACATAATATTGTATCATCCATTTAATAACTAAGAGACTAAATACATCTATTATTAAGGGAGGGCATTACTTCTGGAAAAGAATTCATCTAACGAGTACAGTGGATGGTCAAGCAGGTATTTTTTTAACATACCTTTGAACAGCGTTTCATTTTCTCTTGTACATTTAATATAATTAGGCAATGCATTAAAAGTCTTTATAGCAGCATACTTTACTCCCTTCTGTACAAGTGTTAAATTTTTTAGTTCAACATGTAGATCATCTTTACCTCTAGTATTGTAGTTACGGTATGAACAAGTTGTTTCATACTGAGCATAGTCTTTATTAACTACATTCATGAGAGAGTATACAGGGTGTTTCAAAAATGACCGGTATATTTGAAATGGAGATAAAAACTAAACGAGCAGCGATAGAAATACACCGTTTGTTGCAATACGCTTGGGACAACAGTACATTTTCAGGCGGACAAACTTTCGAAATTACAGTAGTTACAATTTTCAACAACAGATGGCGCTGCGGTCTGGGAAACTCTATAGTATGATATTTTCCACATATCCACCATGCGTAGCAATAATATGGCGTAGTCTCTGAATGAAATTACCCGAAACCTTTGACAACGTGTCTGGCAGAATGGCTTCACATGCAGATGAGATGTACTGTTTCAGCTGTTCAATTGTTTCTGGATTCTGGCGGTACACCTGGTCTTTCAAATGTCCCCACAGAAAGAAGTCACAGGGGTTCATGTCTGGCGAATAGGGAGGCCAATCCACGCCGCCTCCTGTATGTTTCGGATAGGCCAAAGCAATCACACAATCATCGAAATATTCATTCAGGAAATTAAAGACGTCGGCCGTGCGATGTGGCCGGGCACCATCTTGCATAAACCATGAGGTGTTCACAATGTCATCTAAGGCAGTTTGTACCGCCACAAATTCACAAAGAATGTCCAGATAGCGTGATGCAGTAATCGTTTCGGATCTGAAAAATGGGCCAATGATTCCTTTGGAAGAAATGGCGGCCCAGACCAGTACTTTTTGAGGATGCAGGGACGATGGGACTGCAACATGGGGCTTTTTGGTTCCCCATATGCGCCAGTTCTGTTTATTGACGAAGCCATCCAGTTAAAAATAAGCTTCATCAGTAAACCAAATGCTGCCCACATGCATATCGCCGTCATCAATTCTATGTACTATATCGTTAGCGAATGTCTCTCATGCAGCAATGGTAGTGGCGCTGAGGGGTTGCCGCATTTGAATTTTGTATGGATAGAGGTGTAAACTCTGGCGCATGAGACGATACGTGGACGTTGGCGTCATTTGGACCGCAGCTGCAACACAGCGAACGGAAACCCGAGGCCACTGTTGGATCACCTGCTGCACTAGCTGCGCATTGCCCTCTGTGGTTGCCGTACGCGGTCGCCCTACCTTTCCAGCACGTTCATCCGTCACGTTCCCAGTCCGTTGAAATTTTTCAAACAGATCCTTTATTGTATCGCTTTTCGGTCCTTTGGTTACATTAAACCTCCGTTGAAAACTTTGTCTTGTTGCAACAACACTGTGTTCTAGGTGGTGGAATTCCAACACCAGAAAAATCCTCTGTTCTAAGGAATAAACCATGTTGTCTCCAGCACACTTGCACGTTGTGAACAGCACACGCTTACAGCAGAAAGATGACGTACAGAATGGTGCACCCACAGACTGCGTTGTCTTCTATATCTTTCACATCACATGCAGCACCATCTGTTGTTGAAAATTGTAACTACTGTAATTTCGAAAGTTTGTCCGCCTGAAAATATACTGTTGTCCCAAGCATATTGCAACAAACGGTGTATTTCTATCGCTGCTCGTTTAGTTTTTATTGCCGTTTCAAATATACCGGTCATTTTTGAAACACCCTGTATGTACTGACATGTTGTGGTCAGAATACCTAACTGTGCAAAAAGTTTTCTACATGAGGTTTGTGGAGGAACCCCACACATGATTCTGACGGCTCTCTTCTGAGCAGTTAAGATTTTTTTTTGAGGCTGATGAATTACCCCAGAATATTATGCTGTAACTCATTAATGAGTGAAAGTACCCAAAGTAAGCTGATTTTAAAATGTTGATGTCCCCAAAATGAGTAATGATTCTCAGAGCAAAAGTTGCTGATGAAAGCCTTTTTAGAGTAAGGGTCACATGCTGTTCCCAGTTGAGCCTACTGTCAATGTGAACCCCCAGGAAATTAGTGGCTTGCACCTGTTCTAGTTCCTGGTTGTCATTAGCAATTACTATATTTTCTAGAGTTTTATTTTTTGTGTGGAACTGTATAAAATTAGTTTTTTTAATATTAACTGAAAGAGAATTAATTGAAAACCAAGCTGTAACTTCTCTGAGTATATCATTAACATCAGTCTCCAGATCAGCAGTAGACTTACCATCTACGACAATGCTTGTATCATCAGCAAACATTGTGAATTCACAATTTTTACTAATGGACAGGGGTAAATCATTAACATATATTAAAAACAGCAAGGGTCTAAGGGAAGATCCCTGGGGAACTCCATGCTGAATTCTGCCCCATTCAGAATCCACAAGATCAGAAGATCCGTTGTTGCAGCCATTTAGAACCACGTTTTGTTTCCTGTCTTCAAGATATGATTTTAGCCAGTTACCTATAGGCCCTTTGATTCCATAATGATAGGCTTCTCCAAGAGTATCTTGTGGTTTACACAATCAAAGGCCTTGAAAATATCACAGAAGACACCAACTGGTGACTTCTTACTATTAATAGACTCCAAGACATCATTTGTGAGTGAATATATGGTACGCTCTGTGGAAACCCCTTTTTGAAAACCAAACTGTCTGTGGTTAATAATATTAATTTTATCAAGATGTGCCACAATCCTGTTATACACTGCCTTTTCAAGAGCCTTTGAAAATGTTGTTAAGAGAGAGACAGGACGATAATTTTTGACATCTGTAGCATCACCAGACTTGAAAAGAGGTCTCAAAATGGCATATTTCATTCTCTCTGGAACAACTCCCTCATAAAGAGACATGTTGCAAATGTGAGCAAGTACTGCACTTACATCATTACTGCAGGCTTTCAACAGTTTACTGGAGATGTTATCTATACCTGAAGACCCTTTACTTTTCAATGAGTGAATTATTTTTTTAATTTCATTAACAGTTATGGGTGTTACATTTATATCATTAAAACATTGTGGGAGGTTAAGTTTCAGAATATCTGCAGCTTCCCTTAGGTCACCACTGGAACCTATTTGAGAGGTGACACTTAGAAAGTGGTTGTTAAATATGTCTGCTGTCTGTTTATTATCAGTTATTTCCAAATCGTTAATTTTTAGGACAGCAGTTTTTTCATTGTCAGATGGTGCAGTACCTGTTTCCCTCTTTATTACATTCCAAATCGTTCTGATTTTATTGTTTGAACAGTTAATTTCAGATTGTATGCACATACTTTTAGATTTTTTAATGACTTTAGTTAAGATTTTGCAGTATGTCCTATAATATTTCATCTGGAGGGGATTATTGGATTGTCTGGATATTATATACAGTTCTCTTTTTCTCTGGCATGATATTTTTATGCCCTTGGTGAGCCATGGTTTTTTGCTTGATTGCCTGTTCTGTAGTCTACAGACCTTTTTTGGAAAGACATTTTCAAATATACCTGATAATTCATCAGTAAATAAATTATATTTTCTATTAACAGCATTTGCAAGATAAACATACCTCCAGTCAGTCTCCCTAATGCATAATTTGAATTTTTGGATATTTTCCTCATTCATGTTTCTAATGGTTTTCCACTGTGCACTAGCTTTGTTCTGATTTGTATTAAAGTTGTCAATTGTGAGTATTTGCCCATCATGATCAGAGAGACCATTTATGACTTTTTCAACTTTGATGTGATTAATTTTACTCATATCTACAAAGATATTATCTATTAGGGTGCTGTAAGTGGCAGTAGTTCTTGTGGAAAAACTGACAGTGGAGACAAAGTTGTAGGTATGCATTAAATTTGCAAACTCTGTCTTAGAAGATGAGCTTTCTAGGAAATCTATATTAAAATCTCCGGTCACTATAATGTCCCTATTTTTTCTTGTGAGATACAATAGCACAGAATCTAATTGTTTCATGAATACTTTAAAATTACCAGATGGAGCCCTGTATACTGCTACAATTACCAGTTTCTTGTTAGCTTCTACTATTTCTGTGACACATACCTCAAAGTCTTTCTCTGCACAATATTTCTCTACATCTATTGTATTAAAGGACAGGCTGTTTTTCACATAAATAACAGCTCCACCTTTGCACATATGCTTTCTACAAAATGAGGTAGCTAAAACATAGTTTGGTATATTGAGCATTTCGATGCCAAAAGTGACATGGTGTTCTGTCAGACAGAGAATATGAGCACAATTTGTGCCTGTTGGTTCATCAATATTTACAATAAATTGGTCTAACTTACAGAGCAGGCTTTGAACATTTTGGTGAAAAATTTTGAGCTTATTTTTAATTACATGATTGGATGTGGTGCTGTTGGGACTGAGTTTTATTTCTTTTGACATACCAGTATTACAGGAACAGTTTTCTGCAGGGAAGAGGGAGCTGTTGTGCTGGTAACACCCACATTTGTTGTTATTAACTACATTACTTACATTCTGATTGGAACCTTCCCCCTTCTGCCCCAGTACCATAAAAAATCCCCATTTGCAGCTGAGGACTTTCTTGATCTCAGGCACATCCTATGTGGAGCAGCTGCAGTCACTACTGTGCTCTTTTTTGCCATAGAGGGTGGATCTCCTGTTGGTGACGTTTCTACACTGTCAGCTTGTACACTTGATCTTGTGGGGGTTGGTGTTGCTGTTTCTGCTATTGATGACTGTTCTTCCTCCTTAAATGCTGCTGCTTCACCAGTTGGCAGTGGACTAACATTTCCCACTTGAGTTGCACCTGCTGGTGCTGTCTTGCTTTTGTGTAAAAGACCTGTTTGTGTTGATTCACATACAGGTGCTGCTGCATATGAGGTCTTCCCTTCAGCTGTTCCATTAGGTTTGAAGAAGTATTTTGACAACACTGTTTGTATTCCTTCCAATGGTACAGTTTCAATGGGCACAGGTGCTTTTAGAATGATTGGAGGAGTGGTATTTTCAAATAGTTTGAATGTTTCTGCTAATAGTGCTTTAGCGAGTACACGTTTTCCTAGCCGGTTCCTGTGCATTCCATGTCGAGTAAAATGGTTTCTCTCTTCGGAATTACTGTCCAAAAGCTTCATGTCCTTGAATGCTTTGCATACCTTTTGAAACATTCTGTTTGTGAATTTGATTTCATTATTTACACATGAACTGTTTATTAGGTCATGTCTATGTGGGATGCTAACGATGATTGTTTTTCTTGGCGAGATTCTTTCCAGTGCATTTCGCAATGCTGTGATTGCATTTTTCAACTCATTTTTATAAACATCGTTAGCTCCAGCAATAATTACACAAACATCATTTGGTTGAGGGCTTAAATCTTTAATTATTTGCTGGAAAGGAGCCCCGGGTTTTACTGTGGCAGTAACGGAAAATTTAGATTCGATATTGGTAATAATAGTGGCTAAATCTCATCCATGGCTGTCTGCAAAGATACAAACTTTTGGTTTTGTCTCGTCTTCTCTCAGTAATTTCATTTGGCGGTGTTTCTCTTGTGCAATGGGCGAAAACAAGTTTTTTGTAGCTATTGCAGATATTGGAGCACTTTGAATTTCAGTAACGGTTTCTTTGAGAGTGTTGTAGTTTTCACTTTGTACGTTTTTCACACAAGGATTAAAATCGACACTCAAAGAATTAATTAACGATTCGATGTCATTCATATTTTTTTTAGCTATTGTGAGTTCTTCTTTCAGCACATCAGAGATGAGTTCTTCAGTACCAGCATTATACATCTTGACTGCACTTTTTCGACCACTGCACTGAACAAAGCCACATACACAATTCGGATTTATCACTTTTCTGTTCTGACCAAGAGGAAAGCTGATAGGTGTGAATTGACTGTCTGTCCAGAACACTTCTCACTGGTCTGCTCCACATCCCTCATGTGAGGATGTCTGATGTTCTTAACAGCTGGTAGGAGAGTTCCTCCAGGCATCCTATGGTCAGCAACCCCTGGAATGGTGTCACCTGTCAGCAGTACCACACTGAGAATGTTACTCATGCAAACCAGGTGTGGGCAGGCCACATCGAGTAACATTTGGCATGCACCTGCCCATGTCCAGCTGCTGTCTCATCAGAGGATGCATTACTGGAATCATAAAATGTAGTATAATAAAATTTTGAAATAAAAATTCCTCAATCCTTGGGTTTTCCTCTCAGTCTGGCTGCTCGCCATGCACAAAAATACTAGTTCCAGTTGTTAATAATTATGGAAACTTAACAAAATCAATTAATAACAGAAATTCTATACATAATAAAGTTTCGAAAACAATCTGCTGCCCCAAAGTCAGTTATTTTCATTTGCTAAATAAATTTCTACTTCAACAAAAATGTGTTCATCAAACCATTGCAAGCAAAAAAGACATATAAGTATACATTTTGTAGAAATAAAAGAATAAATGTAAACTGACATAAAATTTTTTGCCCATCCTTGTAAACCCCTTGGCTGCCTTGGAAAAATTCATAATAAAACAAAACATTAAGGACAACATGTGAACCATGTTAGACCATATTAAGAAATTTTAGAAATAAACAGTAAATGCACATCTATAACCTGATAATTCAAACAAAAAGCACATTACTGTAATTTTATAAAATCTTTTTCAAAACAGGTATGAGTCTCTCATTTCCTAGGGAAGAAAAGTGGACATCCTGTGAACCATTCTAGGTCATATTAGGAAAAATCATACTAAGGGATTATTTTATATATCTAAAAACAAAGATGATGTGACTTACCAAATGAAAGCACTGGCAGGTTGATAGACACACAAACAAACACAAACATACACACAAAATTCAAGCTTTCGCAACCAACGGTTGCTTCATCAGGAAAGAGGGAAGGAGAGGGAAAGACGAAAGGATGTGGGTTTTAAGGAAGAGGGTAAGGAGTCATTCCAATCCAATCCCAGGAGCGGAAAGACTTACCTTAGGGGGAAAAAAGGACAGGTATACACTTGCACACACACACACATCCATCTGCACATACACAGACACAAGCGTGTATGTTTGTGCATGTTTATTTTTATGTTTGTTTATGTTTATGTTTGTGTGTTTTTTGTGTGTATGTTTGTGTTTGTGTTTGTTTGTGTGTCTATTGAACCTGCCAGCACTTTCATTTGGTAAGTCACATCATCTTTGTTTTTAGATATATTTTTCCCACGTGGAATGTTTCCCTCTATTATAAGAGATTATTTTGATTCATTTGTATCTGCAAAGCTTATAACTTTAGAGTAGTGATTTATGTGCAGAATTTTAAATTGATCTTTGCTACACTAAATATTATTTGAGAATTATATAATCAATTTTAAATCTTTTCTCCTCACTTTTCCACAGCAATAGTTTTTCATGGCAGACCATTCACTATACATGTTTTTTGCAACACTTATTTTATCACTTTTCAGTTACACGAGTATGTTAGGATCACTAACATTTCATATGGAATTATTTTGGTCTGTTTTGCTGACATTACTAAATTCTTATTGCTTGTTCTTCTTATTTCACTTCAAACAGACCTTCAATTCTGGGCTTCAGGGCATAAAACTAACGGAGGAATGTTGCACATCCACAGTCCAAAATTTGTTCACTTATTCTAAGGTTTAAAAGAGCAATTGAACATCTTCACAGTTTTTTATAAAGCCACATATTCTAAAGACTCAAGGGAGAAACTGAATATCTCTATAGCCCATTTTTGGGGCACTAAACCTGAGGAATTTAAGTATTTTGTGGATTTCTGTGCATGATTTTCACTTATTACAACTAAACTGATGCTGTGGGCATTTTCAAAAATACAATATTTCTACAATAAATTGTAGAATAAAACTGTACACAAAAATTGAGTAATAACAAACAATGGAAACTCCAGGTTGGAATATCAACAGTGTAAAGAAAAGATAGGTTGCTAATTACCATAAAGATGACATGTTAAGCTGCAGACAGGCACAATTAAAGGCATCTACACATTTGCTTTCTGATACAGCCTTCATCAGAAAATGAAAGAGAAACACACACAATTCATTCACACAAGCAAACACACATTATGCATACATGACCACAAACTCCAGCAGCTTGGACCACAATGCAACTGTCACATGGCGTGGAAACAGCAGTCTGGAAAGGGGTGCAGAAGGGGAAGGGATAGCAGTGTATGGGTTGGGTGTGAGAGAAGCACTGTCTGGCAGAGTGTCCATTTCAATCAAGCACATTATGTTCAGCTACATTTTGTGCCATAGGGTGGTATATTTTGCTACTGGCCTCAATTTGGCAGTGGCCATTCATCCTGGTGGATAGCTGCTTTGTAGTCATACAAATATAAAAAGCTGTGATGTGATTGCAGCAGAGCTGGTATATGACATAGCTGCTTTCATAGGTGTCCCAGCATCTGATGGGATAGGATAAACCTGTGATAGGACTGGAATAGGAAGTGCTGGGTGGATGGTTTCACAGATCTTGCTCCTGGGTCTGCCACAGGATTATGATCCTGGTGACAATGGATTGGGGCTGGGAGTGGCACAGATATGGACTAGGATATTGTGGAGATTGGGTGGTTGACAGAACATCACTTTAGTAAGGGTGGGAGGGATTTCAGGTAGGATGTCTCTCATTTCAGGACATGAAGATAGGTAATCAAAGCCCTGGCAAAGGATGTGGTTCAGTTGTCCCAGTCAGGGGTGGTACCAAGTAACAAAGAGGACATTCCTTTGTGACTGGTTCTTGGGTGGGAGAATTGGGGGTGTCAGTGGAAATGGCATGGGGAATCTGTCTGTAGACTTGGTATGGGTGTTGTGCCTGTCTGTGAAGACCTTGGTGAGACCCTCAATATGGCAGGCAAGGGAGTTCTCACTGCAGATACACCATCCCCGGGTGTCCAGGCCATATTGAAGGATTTTTTTTATGTAAAAGGAATGGCAGCTGCCAAAAAGCAAGGACTGTTGGTGACCAATAGGTTTAATGTGGACAGAGGAGCAGACGGAGCCATCAGAGAGGAGGAGGTCAATGTCCAGGAAAGTGATGTCATCAATGAACCTGAACTGGACTAGAGGTTTGACATTGTGGGAGGCTAGGAAGGTCTCCCCTAGATGGCCCATAAACAGGTTGGCATAAGAGGGTGCCATACAGGTGCCCATGGCTGTGCCACAGATTTGTTTGTAGAACTTCCCTCCAAAGAGAAGTAGTTTTGAGTCAGGATAAGGTTTGGGAATGAGGTAGTATGAGGAATGAGGCAGTGGGTCTGAAGTCTGAAGGACTTTGGGAAAAGTAGTGTTCAATAGCAGTAAGACCATGGGAATGGGAGATGTTGGTGTATAGAGAGGTGGCATCAACAGTGATGAGTATGGATCCAGGAGGTAAAAGGATGGGGATGGTGGAGACTCAGAGAAGGAAGTGGTTGATATCTTTGATGTGGGAGGCTAGATTATGGTCAATTGATTGGAAGTGTTGATCACTGAGGGCCAGTATTCTTTCAGTGGGGATGCTGTAGCCAGCCACAGTGGGGCATCCAGGATTGTTGGGTTTGTAGATTTTGTGGAGCATGTAAAATGTGTGTGTGTGGAGTGTCACAGGTGTGAGTAGAGAAATGGATTCATTGAAAAGGTTCTGGGAAAGGCCTATGGCTTTAAGCAGAGATTGAAAGTTGTGTTGGGCATCTGTAATTTGATCACTCTGGCAGAGTTTATAGGTGGAGGCATCAGATAATTGGCAGAATCCTTCTGCCAGGTACTCACTGTGAGCCATAACAACAGTGATGGAACCTCTGTCTCCAAGTTGCATGATTAGGTCAGGATTTGTTTTGAGGTTGTGTATAGCTATAATTTCTTCTGCTGAAAGGCTGGTGTTCTCAAGAAGGGACCTGGGGAAGGATGGTGAGGCCAAGCTGGCGGCCAGGAATTGCTGGAAGGTGACCAGCATTTGGTTAGGTGGAAGGTGGGTAGAGAGTTTTGGGGGATGTGATAAGCTGAAAAGGTCAACTAGGCAGGTTTAGGTTCTGTGAGGGGTGGATAAGAAGGACCACTGTGGGTGGGATAGGGGTTGTAAAGATGTGCCCTGGAGTGTCAGTAGGTTGTTAACAGACTGGATAACTCATGGAGGTAGTGTCTAGAAAGCTCTACCAGGTGCTACAGAGCAAGGAATACAATTTCATAAATGTAATGTATGTAGTAGGAATTGCACAGTAGCAGTATCTTGAGGAGGGAGCAGAAGTGGTTCTGGGATGCCAGTGCCATGGAGATTTATTTTTGCAGTATCAGGTTTGTGAGGGACAGGGACTGACAGAATCTGAAAAGGTGAAGGCTATTGTGAAAGGAAGGGTGGGATCCAAAGAAAGGAATTCTTATGGTTAGGCCATTTGGGGGCATTTCCATGGTTTAGGCAGCATTCAAGTAACAGAATGTGGGACTGGGCCTTAGCCAAGCAAATGGATACTTTTCTGAACTGTTGCAGAACAGTTAACATTCCTAATTTTAAAACATTTGCTTATACCACGCTTGTAAGTAGATAAGATTTTGGGAAGACAAATATTACTTAACTGACTACACAGCTATACTGGTACTCTTGAAGACAAACTGACATTACCATTACTTGCCCTAAAAAGTTTCTGACAAAGCTCTCAACATTTTACTGATTTATGTGAAAAATGAAACATCAAATGAATTTTGTTGAGGATTTATATGGAGTAAGATTTTATTTGTAAATTTGATACACTACTGTTTTGCATGAAAAATATGGATCAATATTACTTATGTTTGAGATAGAAAAGAATTTATCTTTCAGCTTCATAAAGTGCAAGCTATAAAATTTGGGTATATTCATTTTGTTTAACTATGTATGTATTTGATTACAAGGAAACACACTAACTAAAAATGATGGAAAAGAAAGATTTCTCTATAAATATTTTTAAAATGTAAACTAATGGACTGATCTTCTGAGCCTGTGGTAGGACTGATTCTACGAGTCTGTGATAAATTATGTGGTTTATTAAGGAAAAGACTGATTTCAATTTTGAAAAAAAGAGCCCATGAGTAAACATTGTTACCAGTATTTCTTTACAAAAAGGGAACCAATCTAGTGAAAAGTTTAATCTTCATGTAATTCATATGTTTTTTTTTATTATTATTTAATGTGTTAATGGATGTCATTTTGTAATTTATGCTAGGTCTTGTCTTTGAAAAATTTATCTTGAGCTCTGATAAAAGCCTTTCTGTATTGTCATATTTGTGATTTTATAATTTACTCTATGTCATGTCTGTATTTTGAAGAAATGGTACTCTATATTTCACTGTATATCTTTTGAAATTGTATTAGATGCTTTTTCCATAATTTTTTCCAAGTTATGTAATATTTTGATTAGAAGGTATTCTGTTCTTTAACATACATCATTCTACATTTTACTTACATGTTGGTTAATAATATTTTTCTATATAACATTTTATGTTTTCAAATTTATTGTTCCATTTAGAGTAAATTTTTTGCAAGTTAAAAAAAACGGGAAATTTTTTGGTATTAAACAATTTTTTGAAACAAGTCAGCTTATTCATGTGAATCAGCTGCTCAATCTTTATACTGTTTAAAAGTTTTCTGCAATCTTCATATTGTGCAAATCTTGTTGTTCTATGTAACAACTGATTTTACCATATCCTGTTTACTAAATACTGATGTCCAGATCTTATATATATTGAATTCACTAGCAAATACATGGAACTGTAGATGCAAACAATACCAAGAGAATACAAAACAGCCAACCATGAATAAAAATCACTTGACGGAAATATTGTGGAAACAATAACTATATAATATCTCCTATGTTCTGAAATGTAGGTTGACATTGGTAGGAATGAAAAAGATTATCTGGCTGTTTTGTAAATCACATGAATGTAATCACAAACAATGAGTGATACACTGTAATTTATCAAACATTATCGCCATCACATTTCAATGTAATATTAACTCAGGTTTATTTCTGTTAAATGTTCTTAAACTTTTCATATGTTCAAAGCTACAGAAGCAAGTTAATATTTTAAAACTGTACAATTCATGGTGAAGGATTAGCAGGAAATGTAAACAAATCTAACTTTCTGATAATGAAGACAGATACATAAGTTTTGCCTATATCAAAAAATTCTATATTTTGTTTCATCTCTCAGTATACAGTAGGAACTCTTGTTATTAACTAGTTTGGCTGTAAGTAAGGAAAGAAGTAACTGACTTGTCATAAAATTAAACATCTCCTATTTCACTACAAAAACACAAAAATTATTGTGACTGTTTTATTTAAAAACATCTACAGATAAAATAGAAGTATTTTGCCATCTGAATCATCAACTCAACTTCCAGCATAAATTAGTTCTTCATTAATACATTAGCATATCTCCCAAGTCTCACTGCCATATGGTAATTACAGTCCACACTGCATCTCTACAAGTAGCTGTATTTTTGTTATCACCACCTGGTAGAATCAGCTGCCACCACAGACCATGATGTGAAGTGATGTGAGATGGAATGTTGGTCAGTGCTGAGAATCCACAGGTCAGTGTGCCTCATACCAGTCAGCAACTATGGTATAATTTACACGAGGAAGTAATAAGGTTTTGTGAAAACACATTATACATATAGAGACATTCATGTTTGGACACACATTATTTATTTCTCAGTTGACACACACACACACACACACACACACACACACACACACTGTTAGAATGCTGAGATGCTGAGGTTGGCAGCGTATGGAGAGAACAGTAGACCCAAAATGTTCTGACTTTTGTCAACATAATATGATGATGATTGCTAGAGGGGAAACCATCTTCTTTTTGTGAACAAACAATACAGTTCAACTTTTCTTCAGCCATGCCAACAGTAAACACAGAGGACAAAAGGGTAACTGGTAAGCACTGTCGCTGCCATACGACTGTGGACTATTATGGGAGGGTGAAGAGGTAGATACGTGGTTGATATCTTGCACTTCTGACACCATTTGGAGTTTGCAGTATGTTCTGACACTGGTCCTGCCCACTTGCTGTGATGGAAATCATGCATGAAGTAACAAGGTTTACATGAAAGCACATTCAGTGACATTCACATATACATGTGATAATTTTGTGGACCAATAATAAATGTGAAATGAAAAATTAAGGTCACAGCTCACAGTCAAGCAACAAACAGTTCACTGCATACTGACTACCACAGCACCCCTCAGTGTCAGATTGTAAATACTGGGAGCAGAGGAAAAGACCATGAAAACCTCCAAATTTTATTGAAAAGTTTGAACAACACTAGAGTATCATACTAGTGACATCAATTATTTTCAAGATAGGGTAGGAAAAAAGAAAAGAAAAGAGCTTTAGATTGTTTTAAAAATTATTTCAAATCTTTGTATATTTTTTAAAATTATTTCGATCTGCAGCTGAATATCTGGGGTATAGTTTTTATCTATTGCCAGACACAGAATGCTTCATTTGTAATGGGAAGTCTCTTCAGTGGCATCTTTGCATTACTGGATATTCACATTTGTGCTGCTGCATATCACCTGTCATTCAACAACATCTTTGCCTCTGCACTTCCGCCTCGATTGACATCTCTGCCCAACCTCTTTGCATTTACATATGTCTGCCTGTGTCTGTATGTGTGCGGATGGATATATATATATATATATATATATATATATATATATATATATATATATATATATATGTGTGTGTGTGTGTGTGTGTGTGTGTGTGTGTGTGTGTGTGTGTGTGTGTGTGTGTGGGCACGCGCGCGCGCACATACCTGTCCTTTTTTCCCCGTAAGGTAAGTCTTTCCGCTCCCGGGATTGGAATGACTCCTTACCCTCTCTCTTAAAACCTACATTCTTTCACCTTTCCCTCTCCTTCCCTCCTTCCTGATGAAGCAACCTTGGGTTGTGAAAGCTTGAAATTTGTGTGTGTGTTTGTGTGTTTTTTATTGTGTCTATCTATTCAGTCACAGAAGATGATTTTTGTTTCTCATCATATCCACATGAAAATAAGTCACTGAGGAATGGACATGTTTAAAATAGAAATTATGATATTTCAAATAGTGTCGATCTGGAACCACAACACCCCAATTCAGTAGTTAACCTTTCCTCCAAACCTCTCTCCCAATCCGAAACCTCTGTCTCAGCCCTACTCCCAGATTCAACCAAACAGCCCTCGTCAAAGATTTACTGTCCTACACTCGTAGTCTCTGCTGGAAATATCACTTTGCCATGAAGAAAAATAATCCTAAACCTACTCCTAATGATCCAACTCCCCAAGACACTATCCAAATTGAACCCTGCCTGGAACAGTTCTGTCCTCCGTCACAGCGGGACCCACCTCCTCTTTCTCAAAATTACCCTCTCCAAACCTTCCAGGAATTTCTCACTTCCAGCCTTGCCTCTCTTCTTTTTTGAAAAACCTTAATCCTACTCCCAACATCACCACAGTTGAAGCCCAGGCTATCCATGATCTGAAGGCTGACCGATCCATCATCATTCTTCTGGCTGACAAGGGTTCCACGACTGTGGTATCTGATCATCGGGAGTATGTGGCTGAGGGACTGCGTCAGCTTTCAGACAGTACACCTTCAACCCATTACATGCAGTCTCCCATCCTTCATCAAAGACACCAACCTCTTTCTCAAATGCCTGGAATCCTTACCCAGTCTGTTACCCCTGGAAACCATCCTTGTAACCATTGATGCCACTTCCTTGTACACAAAGATCCCTCACATCCAGGGCCTTGGTGCCATGGAGCACTTCCTTTCATGCCGATCACCTGCTACCCTAACTAAAACCTCTTTCCTCATTACCTCAGCGAGTTTCATCCTAACTCAGAACTTCTTCACTTTTGAAGGCCAGACATACCAACAATTAAAGGGAACAGCCATGGGTACCAGGATGGCCCCCCTCATACGCCAACCTATTTATGGGTCACTTAGAGGAAGACTTCTTGGTTACCCAGGCCTGCCAACCCAAAGTTTGGTACAGATTTATTGATGACATCTTCATGATCTGGAATCACAGTGAAGAAGAACTCCAGAATTTCCTCTCCAACCTCAAATCCTTTGGTTCCATCAGATTCACTCCAAATTCCATGGCACTTTCCTCGACATTGACCTCCATCTGTCCAATGGCCAGATCACACATCTGTCCACATCAAACCCACGAACAAGCAACAGTACCTCCATTATGACAGCTGCCACCCATCTTTGCCTATGTACATCCGCCTCGATTGACATTGTGTGTGTGTGTGTGTGTGTGTGTGTGTGTGTGTGTGTGTGTGTGTGTGTGTGTGTGTGTGTGCGCAAGCGAGTGTATATCTGTCCTTTTTTCCCCCTAAGGTAAGTCTTTCAGCTCCCGGGATTGGAATGACTCCTTACCCTCTCCCTTAAAACCTACATCCTTTCATCTTTCCCTCTCCTTCCCTCTTTCCTGATAAAGCAACCTTGGGTTGTGAAAGCTTGAAATTTGTGTGTGTTTGTGTGTTCTTTATTGTGTCTATCTACCAGTGTTTTCCCGTTTGGTAAGTTACAGCATCTTTGTTTTTTATATATATTTTTCCCACGTGGAATTTTTCTCTCCGTTAGAGAATATAATTTAGCTAATAATTCTTGATTCTTGTAAAAATGAAAGTAATGAAGGTGGTACAGTTATCTATGTTAAAAAGAATGTGAACCACAAACCCTCACAAAGCACAATAATATGCTAATAGAAAAAGATTTTGAATTGTCTTCAGTTGTCGTGACTAACTCTGACATGCTGATACTGAACTTGAAATATCCTAACTGTCAATCACTCCCTTGAAGCAATACTAAATAAACTTCATGCACTCAACAAAATTTTTGCTAATATGTGGAGGTTTTAATATTGACATTCTTAAACCTGGGAAAAGCAAACATAAACTGCTGAATATTACTAATTCATTCCACTTATCCCAAACTGCTGAAACTCCAAACGGGATCACTGAAAACTCAAAATCAGCTCTGGGTCAGATCTTTATTAACATAGATAGACTATACTGCTCAACTGAAATCATTAACACTGGTTAAAGTAACCATAAAGCCCAGATACTAGCAGTGAATTTAAATCGCAAAAAGTTATGTCCTATAAAAAGTATGGTGCAAAGCCAGT
Organism: Schistocerca americana; assembly: GCF_021461395.2. Lineage (NCBI taxonomy): Eukaryota > Metazoa > Arthropoda > Insecta > Orthoptera > Acrididae > Schistocerca > Schistocerca americana. The sequence goes on from NC_060126.1 coordinate 376,620,842, forward strand.
TTAATGAAGAAAACCTAAGGCTTTTTAATTATCTTCTAAGGACTGAGAACTGGTCAGAGATATATGAAGAAAATGATGTTAATAGCATATTTAATTCCTTTTACAAAATATTTATTCACTATTTCATTATTGTATTTCCATTAAAGTCAAGGATAATTGGAAACAAAATCACAAATTTATGGGTAGCAAAAGGGATAAAAATCTACAGAAAAAAAAAAAAAAAATAAATAAATAAATAAATAAATAAATATTACATGAAGAACTACATGAAACATCAAGAGATTGATGATAAGTTTAGAACATACTGTAAGTCTTGCTGTACTGTCTACAAAAAAGGTAATTTAGTAAGTAAAAAATTATATAGTGATAAATTAATAACAGAAGCCAACAATAAAATGAAAGCCATTTGGAAAAATGTGAGAAATAAAACTAACAACAAGCACCATGCAATAAACAAAACTATGAGACTGAACCTAAATGATGAGTTGACATCAGAACCAGAAAAAATCATAAATGCTTTTAGTGACTATTTCAGTAGAATAAAGACATAAAAGTATCAACGTTGCCCCACAAAACCTCAAACACTGAAGTGCTCGCAAATGTAAAAAGGCTAAAAAATGAATACTTCAGTGGCAATGACAACACAACAGATTTTATTGCAAAGAAATTTGGGTAATATATTTTAGAATCTATCACTCTTATAATTAATGCATCCTTCAGTAATGAACTTTTCCATGACCTCCTAGCACAACTCAGCACATATTCAAAAATATTTGAGAAACTGTTTTACACCATATTAGAGAGACTTATTAACAGATTCTCTTTAATATCAGAGCACCAGCATTTATTTAGAAAAGCTAAAACAACAACCACTGCTGTGTATGAATATCTCAACAAAACCTTTGTGGCGCCAATGAGATCGACACCAGTATTGATCTGAGTATCATCTTTGAACTAAGCTAAACATTACCTTTGTGCAGTTCTGCCATCCAGTTCTTTGTAAGCCTTACTTGTGTAAAGAGGTGAATAAATGAACTCCTGATTATAAGGTGTTGTTTGGTGTAACTGACTTGAGCATTCATCTCACTGGTGACACCGAGTTGTAACGTCTTCCATTTTCGCCATTTTACTGTGTCTGCAGCCTCTCTGTCAGTTATTTTCGTGTGTATTACATCAACACAACATTCTAACAATGGCTTCAGCCCAACGCATAATGCCGGATTTTGTGATCGACATGCATCATGTTGCGGGTGATGTACACCCGCCAGGACTGCAACACAATGCCCCTCACGTTGTTTTCGCCAGACGTTTTCGTACTTGCAACAATAAGTGAGGTTAGGAGTGTGCATGACTCCAGCTATCAGACGCCTTTGTTCCCACCACATGTGCCCTCCCTCATCAATGGTGCTGTTACCTCTTACAAATCTTTGTGCAGTGTGGGATCAATGCCGATTTCTGTAAATGCTTCATTGGATAACCTACCACCATCAGGACAACAGTTTGCCATGCCGCAATCCATGCAGTACCACGCAGATTCTGGACATGTGACCGGAACTGCTTTGTTCACAGGTCAACCTCCTCAGCATCCGACCATGCCCGCACCTGCCTCGGTTCAGCATCAGCACACGCCTTCCTGCTTCAATACCTCAGCGTGCAACAGGAACAATATCTTGTTATCTGTGCCTGACCTCCATCTCCATCCTACTGCTATGCCTCAGTGTTTTGTGCCACAACATTCACCTTATCCACACACCGTTTTGAGTGGAGTGACTATGAACAGTGAACATTCACACATTCCGCCCGATGTTCAAAATCATTTTCCTCACTGTGCTTCTGGACAGCCCGCACCTCCACAGCCTCCCTGCAACACAGGTGGCTCTGACTCTGATCGTACATTGAGTTTTCTGCGGACTGGCACGCATTTTCAAACTTTGAACTTTTTCTCACCTGTCGCTCCCGCGCCAGCTCCAGTCGAGCTTCCGCTACTGTTCTCAGCACATCTCGGTGCCTCATCTGCTTCAGTCTTCCACAACACGTCAATTCGAACACACCCGCATCATGTCGAACTTCCACAACCACAATCGACACATTACGGTGTCTCACCTGAGTCGGCCTTCCGCGTCGTGCCGGATTGCACTCAACCACAACGAGTCACCTTCACACTGCCACCCGACCAGCCGTCGCCGCCACATACCCTGGAGACACACTCTCCTGGAATACTGCAGCAACAGGAGCTCGTTTCAGGCAGTGCCCCAACGAATTCAACTCAACCTGTTCTTCCGAACGTTCTACAATGCTTACCAATGTTGGCGCCATTCAATCCCGACAGGGCAACAACCTGGTTCAAAATTGTGGACAAAGTGTTCGAAAATTTCAAACTCAATGAATCCACCAGATTTCTGTGCCTTACCACCCACCTGCACGACCAGGAGGACTTGATTGCTGACCTGGTCGACACCCCGGGCTCAGCTACCCGGTACACTCTAGCCAAAAAGACAGTTCTATGTCCGCTTGCACTTTCAACTGAGGCAGCAATATGGCAAGTGCTCCACATTGAGCAACTAGGCAACGACAAATCTTCCCAGCTCTGGAGATGGCTACATGCCCTGGTCAGCGCCAATCTATTCTCTGACACAGCTCTCCTCACCATCTGGTCAGATAAACTACCTCCTCACATCCGTTTTGCTCTGGCTCAGAGGTCTTCCGAACCTGTCGAGCAATGAATGACAATTGTTGACAAACTACATGATGCATCACTGCTCTATTTCGCCAGCCACTGCCTACCTGGCAAGTCTCAGGTTCAGGCTCCTCGTCCCATGGCCGGATGTGGCTGGGGACGCACTGTACCAACTGTTCCGTTCACTCCGGCATGCAGTAAACAAGCAGCTGGGACGTCACCGGCTCTGCCCTCGGTCATGCCCCCTCCTGCAGCCGAACCGGCTGCGGGCACTGAACCTCAACCACCACCTCTGACAACGAACTTTCCTCAGGTAATGCAACTGCACTACCCATACTGTTACTTCCACACATGGTTTGGTGAGGCAGCACGGAACTGCAGACCACCCTGCTACTTCCCAAACGTCAATCGCAGGTAGGTTTGGGTGCTGCCTCCTGTGCACAACATGACAGGCACCTCCCAGTGCTCCATTCTGCCTGTGAATGACCGGATAATTGTGGACTACTTTACATTAAAGACATTTCGTCAGGATACCTTTTCCTAGTGGACACAGGCGCCGATGTTTCACTGCAGCCCACGTCCTTAGCGTCGTCGAACATCCGCCCTCATCATTCTTCACTGCAAGCCATGAATTCAACTAAACTACAATGCTCGGGTTCAACCTCACATGTCGTCTCACTCTCTGCAAACTGCAAACTCGAGTGGACTTGTGTAGTGTGCAAAATTGACAAACCTATACTAGGCATTGAGTTCTTACAACACCACAAACTTCCACCGGACCTCGTGCAAAACACTGTGTTTCACCACCTGTCCAAGACTCACTTCCCCTGTGATCCGTCGAGCAACCCACACTGTGACACATCAGTACGGGCTCATCTCATCCGTACATGCTTGTCTCTGTCAATGACGTTACAAGAAACCACGCATAAGTGTCTTGCCGAGCTTGAACACATCACTCACCTACACAGGGAAAACCTCGAGCTCTCCCTCCAGCTCCACGAAACACAGCACCAGCTCTCCGATGCAGCAAAGGAATTACAGACACTACAGCAAGGACAAAGCAAGGTCAGCAAGTGCGCCGAATCTGCTTGCAATCCCAGCAATTGAGCTTCCGTGTGTCTACCTCCCGCAACCCATCACAACTGTGCTATCAAGACTGCCATAACGTGTACTGACAGTTCTGCAGGGCCACACCCTCCTAACACGGCAGCATTTGATACTCGGCTAGACACAAGTGTGCATGTGCGACGAATGTCACGTGTTCCTGATGTGACAGCTCCTACCCTGCTCCTTGCAGACAGCAACTCAAACAATGCTACGTCGGCTCCTGTGTGCCACATGCAACCTCCACTGACAACAGTGCACTCGCGCCAAGCGTTTTGCCCACGACCGTGCTACCACAGACCATGCCCTCAGACAATGGACTCACTAACGCTCCATGAGCTCTACCGAACTCACCCGACCATGGTGCCTCTGCTTCGGGCCGGCAGCCATCTTGTCACGTTGCTTCCTGGGACACTTCACCGCCTTGGCTCCCGTCGGATCTGACAAGTGGCTCCAAACACCACGACCGTGCCTCACCTGCCGCACCCGCTACACATTGTAAACAAACTGCCTCCTGTGTTGCTGGAAACATTACTGTCATCACCAATGGCACGGTTCACAATCTTCGGCTCATGCCCAGCCCCCCGATCTCCAGTAAATCACGTCGACCTTTTCCCGAGCGCCTCTCCAACCTTAAAAAGCAGATTTCTGAACTACTAAGCTCTGGTGTCATTGAACCCACTGCCAGTAGCTGGTCTACACCTATACACATGACACCCATGAAAGATGGGTTATGGTGTGTGTGCGGAGACTACTGTCGACTAAAAGCACGAACAATTATGGACACCTACCCCATACCCAACATTGCCAACTTTACCAGTTTCCTCGCAGGTGCGACCACGTTCTCTGTCATTGATTGCAAACAGGCCTACCACCAGATCCTCATGGCACCTGAAGACATCGAGAAGACAGCAACCACCACCCCAATCGGGTTATTTCAGTTTCAATTCATGCCCTTTGGTCTGAAAAACCCAACCCAGACCTGGCAATGCTTCATCAATGAAGTGCTATTCGAACTAAAATTCTGCTTCGCATATCTTCATGACATTCTTGTGTTCAGCTCCTCCGTCGAGGACAACATTCGACATGTGCAAACTGTTATGAACACCCTCGTGGGAGCAGGCATCAAGACCAACCAGGACAAATTGCAGCTACATCAACCTGTTGTCACTTTTCTTGGTTTTCGGGTCTCTGCCGACAGCATTTCACCAACCCCTGAGAAAGTACAAACAATACTAAACCTACCCAGACCTTCGTCATTCAAAGAGCTCCGGCGCTTTCTGGGGACGGTTAATTATTATCGCTGACATCTACCTTGGGCTGTGGAGATTCAGGCTCCACTGACGGGCACCTTGGCAGGCACCAAGACTTCTGGATCTCGGCCCGTTCCATGGACCCCTGCTATGACTGCCTCTTTCACTGCCCTCAAAAATCTTCTTGCCGAGGCCTACACCATCGTGCATCCTCATCCCAATGCACAGCTTTTCATCACCACAGATGCGAGCAATACTGCCATCGGCGCTGTCCTTAGCCAGACAGCCGACGGCCAAACTTTGCCTCTGCAGTTCTTCTCGTGCAAGCTCACCAATGCACAACAGAAATATTCCGCATTTGACAGGGAGTTGCTCGCAGTCTACGAAGCGATCAAGCATTTTAAGACTGATGTTGTGGGACGCCCTTTCTATGTTTTAGCAGACCACAAACCCCTGGCTGCAGCCATTACAAACCCACCAGCTGACCTGCCTCCTCGCCGCTTCAGAAACATGGACTTCATATCTCAGTTCACCACCGATGTCAGACACATAAAGGGTGCTGACAATATAGTTACTGATTTCCTTTCACGAGTCGACGCCGTTCATTCGCAGTTAGATCTCTCTGAACTGCCTAACTTCCAACCCGCCAATGAGGACACACAAAGCCTGATTTCAGACTCTACCTCTTCACTACACTTTGTCCGCACCACCTTCCCTGCCATTTCGGGTGAGATCTGGTGCGATGACAGTACGAGCACATTACACCCCATCATCCCAACCACACTCCGTCGAGCTGTCTTCAATGCTCTGCATAATTTAGCCCACCCCAGTGTTCGTGCATCCGCCCACCTTTTAGCGGAATGCTTTGTGTGGAGAAATGTCAACAAGGACTGCCAGCAATGGGCATGCTCCTGCATCACGTGTCAACGCTGCAAAGTACACAAGCACACTTCACCCCCACTCGGCCCCTTTTCGATCCCTCCTGGGCATTTCCAGCATATTCATATTGACATTGTTGGCCCTCTCCCCCCCTCTAACGACTTTCGTTATGTTGTCTAGTCTATCGACCGAACAACTCGTTGGGTCGAGGCTGTCCCCCTCCCCAATATCACAGCAGAAACTGTTGCTCGAGCTTTTGTCGAGTCATGGGTATCGCGTTTTGGATGTTCAGCTATCATCATGACTGACCAGGGCAGACAATTTGAGTCGGCCCTGTTCAATGAGATTTGTAACATTTTCGGCATCTGGCCGATCCATACCACAGCATATCACCTACAAAGTAACGGGTTAGTTGAGTGTTGGCCAGAACATTGTTCTCCCTGGCGAACTTGTGAGCCCTTCCACTTCTCTTCCTCAGTCTGACTTACCTTCCTTCATGGACCACGTCAGATGCCACTTCATCAACCTCCACATCCCTCTGTCCGCCAGCCATTCCTGCCCTAAGGTTCACGTCCTGAAATCTTTGGACAAGGCGGCTCTTCGATGCCATGACTCTCTTTGGACAGAGGCCCTTCCCCTTGTGCTACTCGGCATTCGTGCAATCTACAGGGTGTTACAAAAAGGTACAGCCAAACTTTCAGGAAACATGCATCACACACAAAGAAAGAAAATATGTTATGTGGACCTGTGTCTGGAAACGCTTACTTTCCATGTTAGAGCTCATTTTATTGCTTCCCTTCAAATCACATTAATCATGGAATGGAAACACACAGCAACAGAACGTAACAGCGTGACTTCAAACACTTTGTTACAGGAAATGTTCAAAATGTCCTCCGTTAGTGAGGATACATGCATCCACCCTCCGTCGCATGGAATCCCTGATGCACTGATGCATCCCTGGAGAATGGCGTATTGTATCACAGCCGTCCACAATACGAGCACGAAGAGTCTCTACATTTGGTACAGGGGTTGCGTAGACAAGAGTTTTCAAATGCCCCCATAAATGAAAGTCAAGAGGGTTGAAGTCAGGAGAGCGTGGAGGCCATGGAAATGGTCCGCCTCTACCAATCCATCGGTCACCGAATCTGTTGTTGAGAAGCGTACGAACATTTCGACTGAAATGTGCAGGAGCTCCATCATGCATGAACCACATGTTGTGTCGTACTTGTAAAGGCACATGTTGTAGCAGCACAGGTAGAGTATCCCGTATGAAATTGAGGAAGTACAGTACATACTGACGAAACTAAAATGAGCTCTAACATGGAAATTAAACGTTTCCAGACACATGTCCACATAACATCTTTTCTTTATTTGTGTGTGAGGAATGTTTCCTGAAAGTTTGGCTGTACCTTTTTGTAACACCCTGTATAAGGAAGACCTCAAAGGCACAATAGCCGAGTTCATATACGGCCAGAACATTGTTCTCCCTGGCGAACTTGCGAGCCCTTCCACTTCTCTTCCTCAGTCTGACTTACCTTCCTTCATGGACCACGTCAGATGCCACTTCATCAACCTCCACATCCCTCTGTCCGCCAGCCATTCCTGCCCTAAGGTTCACGTCCTGAAATCTTTGGACAATTGCGAGTACGTCATGCTCTGAGATGACACTGTCCATGCTCCCCTCCAACCTCCATATACCGGCCCGTACCGAGTTCTCCAGCACTGAGCCAACACCTATGACATCCAGATAAAAGATTCCGCTGTTACAGTCTCTCTCAACAGACTTAAGCCTGCTCATGTTGAGCACACTTCTACCCCCCTTCAGGCCACGAGCACACCACTCAGTGTCGTGGCTCACAATGCTCCGACCACTCCCTCCAGGTCAGACTTCCACACTCAATCGAGTGACCTCCAGCTCAATTCGTCGAGCTTACCTACAATCATGCCCTCACCGCTGGGCCCTTCGACGGTCCCTTCAACCTCTCCCCCTTCGCGTGTCTCTCCCTGTCAAGGTTTCTCATGCCCCCCGGACATAATCCACGACATCTCTATAATACTATGCGATGACACACTGTTCATCATGTGTTTCCCTTCATCTGGTGCTCATGACACAACCTCCACCATTCCCTGCCACCTGGTGAAATGTGTTCCCCTCTCACCCGACGTCGACCTGGACATGCTTCGTGTGTTTGACACGCCCACTGGAGACATCATCATCATCGCTCCATTCCACCCGCAAACCACTGGCCTCCCTGTCGCCGCATGACCTGCACGCCCAGTACGACGTCCAGCGTGCTTCAACGACTTCCAGGATCGGTGGCCGAACCTTCCTTCACGACATCTACCGACACAGCTCCCCAATGACACTGTCGAGCTGACCGAGGTCTGGCTCCCCCGCGGACCACTTCTGCCGATGCCATAGTCCCCCCCCCCTTCCCCCCCTGGCCTCTCAAGAGTACTGCGGGGGTGGGGGGCAGGGGGGGGGGGTGAGTGGCACCGATGAGATAGAGGATATCAGTATCAATCTGAGTATCGTCTTTGAACTAAGCTAAACATTACCTTTGCTCAGTTTCTTCCATCCAGTTCTTTGTAAGCCTTACTTGTGTAAAGAGGTGAATAAATGAACTCCTGATTATAAGGTGTTGTTTGGTGTAACTGACCCGAGCATTCACCTCACCTTAAAATAAATAGATCATAAAGAAATTACTACTGGTAGTTTTTTAGATTTGCCTAAATATTTTGACGTTATTGACCACACCATACTACACTATTTGCAGATGACAAGTATTCTGGCAACAGGCACAGACAAAGCTGACCATGATCAAAAGCTTAAGCCACTTACGTCATCACTGAGCAGATGGTTCAGTGAGAATAATATCGTCATAAATATGCAAAAAACAACCTATATAAGTTTCAGCCTCACATCTCAAAACTGAGAAATCTCTGACTTGCTCCTTAATAACCAAGAGCTCTCCAGTGTGAGCTCCATAAGGTTTCTTTGTATATGGCTTGAAGAAAATCTCTAATGGAACTATCATATCAGTTATATCTTGAATTACCTGTCGATGGTATGTTATATTCTAAGGTTACTCTGCAAATCAATCACCAAATTAGTCCTTAAACAAGTACATTATTCTTACCTTCACTCTACACTACAGTATGGGACCATATTCTGGGAGAACTCACCCTGCAGCAGAGATATCTTCAAATTGCAAAAAATTGTATCATATGTGCAAATTGTACAATATTATGATTCCTTGGATCAATAAAATATTATACAGTGCAATAATAGGCCTATAAGGCATCACTGAAATTATGGACAGCAACTGACCTTCACTTGTGGTGTCTCATCTTCAGTCACAGTACCAAACACACTGGTAATAAGGAAAAACTATCTACTGTTAGCTCACTTTGGTGGACATAATTCCAAGATGATGAATTAATTTCATTATACAGTCTCTGAATCTCTAGTTTTGCAGCTGCAATTGAAGTAGCCATAAGATAACAGACCAGCATGTCTGATGGATCAGCCAATTAGAAGAATGAGACTCTAGAGGGTCAAGCATAGCGCAGGTGGCAATGTTAAGAATGGAATGAACTAATGAGAGAATAGCATCATGTGGTGGAGTTTCAAACTGAAAATGTTCAATTTATCATAACTTTCAATGTAATATTATGGATATTATTATTATTTACTAATCATATGAATGGTGCTCAGTTCTTGGGCAACATTGATACATGTGTTTGGCCACAAGCAACCTGTGGATTATGGGTTTGGTCACCCCCGCTCTGTCCGCAGCTTGTGGTCTCACGGTAGGATTCTTGTTTGCTGAGCACGAAGTCCTGGGTTCAATTCCTGTTGGGGTCAGGGGATTTTCACCTGCCCCAAGATGACTGGGTGTTCTTGTGTCACCTTCATCATCATCATCATTCATCCCCATTATGGTTGGAGGAAGGCAACAGCAAACCACTTTCTTTAGGACCTTGCGTAGTACGGCGATGCAAGTCTCTCGCATCGTTCCCCTATGCTCTGTCAAGAAGCAAGGGACTTAATTTTCATTTCACCCCTGCTCTAGCAGAATGGAGGCAAGTCAAATTCAAACTGAACTGTTCATTTATTGTTCAGACTGTGATTTCAATTCTACTCACAGGTTTGGCAATCACAGGAGGGGTTGTTGTTTAATGTAAGCCTCCCAATAGATACGCTTCATTGCAGATCAATGGAAGGCAATTCAATTTGTGGGTAAGTACCCATTTCAGGTTATAAGTGTGCAAGCAAGAAACAAGATCTGTTATAATCAATCATATACCCATGAAAAGGATTTACCCAGATAAAGGAATGTACATAAGTATGCAGAGTGCTCGATTATAAGTATAACACACAAAGATTCACACATTTATAAAAAGAACTTTCACTGTGAGGGCCTGTAGAGATGGTTAGGTGAGGATTTCATGCTGGAGGTGACCAAGCTTGAGTACACACGAAATTCATCTTCAGCGAGATATTTCCAACAATAGGTAAATACACTCCTGGAAATGGAAAAAAGAACACATTGACACCGGTGTGTCAGACCCACCATACTTGCTCCGGACACTGTGGGAGGGCTGTACAAGCAATGATCACACGCACGGCACAGCGGACACACCAGGAACCGCGGTGTTGGCCGTAGAATGGCGCTAGCTGCGCAGCATTTGTGCACCGCCGCCGTCAGTGTCAGCCAGTTTGCCGTGGCATACGGAGCTCCATCGCAGTCTTTAACACTGGTAGCATGCCGTGACAGCGTGGACGTGAACCGTATGTGCAGTTGACGGACTTTGAGCGAGGGCGTATAGTGGGCATGCGGGAGGCCGGGTGGACGTACCGCCGAATTGCTCAACACGTGGGGCGTGAGGTCTCCACAGTACATCGATGTTGTCGCCAGTGGTCGGCGGAAGGTGCACGTGCCCGTCGACCTGGGACCGGACCGCAGCGACGCACGGATGCACGCCAAGACCGTAGGATCCTACGCAGTGCCGTAGGGGACCGCACCGCCACTTCCCAGCAAATTAGGGACACTGTTGCTCCTGGGGTATCGGCGAGGACCATTCGCAACCGTCTCCATGAAGCTGGGCTACGGTCCCGCACACCGTTAGGCCGTCTTCCGCTCACGCTCCAACATCGTGCAGCCCGCCTCCAGTGGTGTCGCGACAGGCGTGAATGGAGGGACGAATGGAGACGTGTCGTCTTCAGCGATGAGAGTCGCTTCTGCCTTGGTGCCAATGATGGTCGTATGCGTGTTTGGCGCCGTGCAGGTGAGCGCCACAATCAGGACTGCATACGACCGAGGAACACAGGGCCAACACCCGGCATCATGGTGTGGGGAGCGATCTCCTACACTGGCCGTACACCACTGGTGATCGTCGAGGGGACACTGAATAGTGCATGGTACATCCAAACCGTCATCGAACCCATCGTTCTACCATTCCTAGACCGGCAAGGGAACTTGCTGTTCCAACAGGACAATGCACGTCCGCATGTATCCTGTGCCACCCAACGTGCTCTAGAAGGTGTAAGTCAACTACCCTGGCCAGCAAGATCTCCGGATCTGTCCCCCATTGAGCATGTTTGGGACTGGATGAAGTGTCGTCTCACGCGGTCTGCACGTCCAGCACGAACGCTGGTCCAACTGAGACGCCAGGTGGAAATGGCATGGCAAGCCGTTCCACAGGACTACATCCAGCATCTCTACGATCATCTCCATGGGAGAATAGCAGCCTGCATTGCTGCGAAAGTTGGATATACACTGTACTAGTGCCGACATTGTGCATGCTCTGTTGCCTGTGTCTATGTGCCTGTGGTTCTGTCAGTGTGATCATGTGATGTATCTGACCCCAGGAATGTGTCAATAAAGTTTCCCCTTCCTGGGACAATGAATTCACGGTGTTCTTATTTCAATTTCCAGGAGTGTAAACTCAAAGCAGTGAGGGCCAGCTCAACCTTATTACTTAAGTACTATAAAATAACTTGAGTGATATGTTGTTGTACGTAATCCTCCTGCCCAGACAAATGCTGCTCTGACATAGGTGTGTAAAGTCAAAGATATTCTTTTTAAAACAGACATCACTACAAATGAAACGTCTTGATGTGTTCCTGCACAGGGTAATTACACTCCATACTGGTGTTGCATATGCTCTGCCAAACAGATATTTCGACCTCATTTATTCAGAATATGTTGGAACATATGTTATTAACCACTGATCCATGGTATACGTTCCATTAACTGCAACTGTTGGAAGACAAAGCATTGTAAACACATCCCTGGACAGGGCAGTGACTTTATTGAAATCATCGATTTGAAAAGGACCCATCAACTGTGGCACTTATAATGCAAAAAAGTCAGTGCCAAATGTAATTTACTGATGAGAGTGTATCACATTGTTTGGCTGTGAATTTGTTCTAGTGATAGGTGAAGATGCAAAAAAGTGTTAAGTGCATTTTGCTTCAGTGTGAACTCCCATTGCACATGTGAACTATTGTGAAAGAGCTTTGAATTTTCTTTGACAGTCTGGTTTTATTCCATTTAGCAAGGAAAATTGTCAGTTTTGAGACTCTGTTATTTTTTCATGCCATTATAACTACATAAGCTTCTTTTTTTACAGAATTTTTTATTATTACTTTCTTATTGCTAGTTTTTGTGAATTGGAATTGTGCCTCAATTTTTACAGGGTTTGAAAACTGAATGTTGTAGGCTAGAACTGTAATGTACTGCTTACTGAAGGTATGTAGTCTCAGGCCTATTACATAATTAAATTGTTACATAATTTTATAGCTATGTTCCACTGGCTGCCCTGTGCCTTAAGATACCCACTGAAAGTTTTCTCTGTGTAGCTCCCAGCAGCCTGAATTCTACAGCTGGACAAAGGTAGCAATACTTTGAAACAATCATAAGAAATTGTCAGATGAAGAGACAATTATGCTACTTTGTTATCATACTATTACAATTATATTACCACAGAAAAGATAAAAAGAAAATAAATGGCACTTTGTGGCAAGCCATCAATTCAGAGAGATGTTGACTATATCTGACATATTTTCTGACTCATTCTTTCAGTTTAAATCTGTAAGTTATTTGTGCAAAATTCTTCAGTACACTTTTAGTCCAAGTGGTCAAGTGGAACAAGAAAGCCATGGAAGAAACATTATCTCCTATATTGCGAGGATGATTGCAAAATTTTATACAAGAGGTGATCAGGCTCTCCTGTAATGAAACTATAAGTAAAGTAATGAGTTTGTGGCTACTGCAACAGGTGATCATTCAATATACCCTCAGCGTGAGAGAGTTGAAATGCTCTGGAATTTTTTATAGTACTGTGATTATTTCAAGTGCATTTCAAAAAACAGATGATGACACATTCTGGAAGCAATAAATTATTAAGTTACTTCTGATTCTAGCCCATCAAATCAAAACTTTTCGAAACCATTAATAAGTCAATGGAAATAATCTTTATCAAGAGCCCAGGTGTCCTAGTAGTAAGGCATTTTTGGAAAGATGGGTATAAATTGAAAGTAAATGTTATCTTGGAAGACCATCAGCATTCAAAACCAATCAAAATATGATAGAGTTACAGATATCATGCATTGTAGTGGTCTAATTGTTGATTGCCAATAGAACAGTTGGGAGACTGTTGAATATGCCTTGCATCACTGTTGATCAGATTTTCATATATGAGTTGGGGATCAAAGTCTGCACAAAAATGATTTTAAAACAAATGTTCTCAGGAATGTAAAGCACAGAAGGGAGGAGGTGCTCAGCATTAGTGTCTTGTACATGACACTGCTGATGATGAAATGATACTTTTGAAAACAAACTGGAAACAAAGAGTCAGTGCCAGGAATGCTACAGTAATGTTGAATAAATCAAGAATGAACAAATCAAAAGCCAAATTCATGTTGACTTGCCTGTTTAATAACCATGGAGTCAGCCGTGCAGAGTTATGACCTCAGGACAGTTGCTAAATCAGTATTTGACAGGCTGCGAGAAAGGGTCACATGCATGAGGCGAAGCAACACGCTCCGTGGTCATTGAGTTGTATCACACTGTCCTCACTGTAATGAATTTGTAGTAAGGTACAACACCTCCAAAGTGCTACAAAAAATTTTTTCTACTCCTGAGGCCATTAAACTTTCTTTTATTCCTGCAAACCCTTTGTATTGAGACAACAGGTAGTATTAATGGAATTAATGGAGCTGTAACTGACTAGTTGTAGGTAGCCGGGTTACTATTATGATGATGTTAAACTTTGTAGGCATTATGTGGATTTCCAAGCAGACTATTTTGTGGGTGACATGTTGAGCCTACTATATACAATGTGTAACAATCATGTAATAAAACCAGTATCATTTCCTTACTTACAGGCCAAAAAAGCCCAACAGATGATATCAGTGGCAGACAGCAATTTTATATTTGCCATTTATCTTGCACAATACTCCAATACAGGTGAATACTCCAATACAGGTGAATAGATGTTAATTAAGTGAGACTCTTTTCACAGAAAGATGTTTTGTTGATCATTGTGCTGATTATTGTTTTGCTGTTGCCCTATGAAATTATCCTCTGGTACAACACAGTTAACATCAACTATTCATTTATTTAACAAAAGTGAGAAATAGGAATATTCTGTTAGACAGGTAAGTGCACATATTGCAAAGGTCTCTTTGACAAACTTTTAGTTTTTACAGCCACTTAATGAGCTAAATTTTTAAAGTTACTTAAGTGTGACAACAAAAATCATTTACAAATTAACTGCAATTTATGAAACCTTAAAACAAGACAAAAATAATTTCATGTAGACACTGCCCCCGTGTACAGTTCAGATTAAGGTGCTGTTTTAACAACGTGTCAGAAGTGAAGAAATTAGAACTTTTTGCAAATTCTGTAGAAAATTAAAATCATATCTTATTAGCTCTACTTTTTCAACATAGCTTCAAATACTGAACTGCATGTTACTGTCATATCAAGTAATATGGCCACCGTAACCAAGCTTCTAGTCTTACAGTATGAGGTAACTGATTCTTTCACATTTATGATTGTACTCATGTAAATATTAAATCTGCAATAGTAGACAAACAGCAGATACATGGTAGGACTAGAGTAGAGACTTCCCAGCCAATTCTATTACATTCAGTTATAATGAGTATAATAATAAGTAGAACATAGCTTTTAAAACAGTAATTCTCTGTTAATGCAACTATCATAATTATTTTATAATAACATATTTTTTGTTAATATACACTGTTCTGCATTCTACATACCTGAAGGATTTCCTTCATGATGGAACACAAAAAAATAGGTGAATGATGATCCTACTCTGATGTGAGGCACCACTACTCTGGATCATGTGCCAAAATGTATTTCATTGTGTCATGCTGTATGAACAGCAAACATAACACTACAGTTGAGTTGCTGAGAAAAAGTCTATAACAGCCAGCAGCTATGATGCCAATGCTAATATGACTGTTTGTTGTTAGAATGTCTAATGAAACTCAGAGCTTAATATTAAGATAACACCATAGTCAAGCTTTCATTACACAAGGATGAGGAAAGAAATTGACACTGGCCTTATTTGAGGAAATGATGGCCTGAAGTGGTTTAGATAAAACATATAAAACCTAAACTGTCCTGTATGGTTGTCAGATAAGTATCTGAGCTCCACATCTTCTGTGTGTGATTTCAGAAATCTATGAATTGCTATATATTCTATAGACCAGGACAGCCTTACCATATTCTCTGTATTCTATTAAAAGACAGCTACATGAATTTTGATTCAGCAGTTCACTCAATCTTTACATAACAGCAAGAAACTAGTCTTCTTTGGGATGTCTCTTATCCATGTATATCGATGGCAGGGCATGTGTATTGTAATGGACACTCAACAGCTAGCCTAACAGCATATTCTTTAAGAAACACCATGTACCCACAGGTTTGGACTGAGTCAGCATGTTAGATAATACACTAGAAACACAACAGAAACATCTGTGATGTGATATGCAGACATATAAAACCTCTTATTATACTTGTTGGTAGCTACAGAAACTAAGGGGCACTGATCCCATCAATTTGGCAGGTTTGGTGTAAGACGTTTTAACATAATTAGGAACAGGAAAGTAAGTAATGATATGAACACAGTTACCCAGCTCTTCTTCTGAGGAAATTAAGCCAGCATCAATCACCATTGTATATGTTCCATGCCCATATCACAAGCTGATGATAAAATAGCAGATACGTACAGGGTGTTTCAAAAATGACCAGTATATTTGAAACGGCAATAAAAACTAAATGAGCAGCGATAGAAATACACCGTTTGTTGCAATATGTTTGGGACAACAGTAAATTTTCAGGCGGACAAACTTTCGAAATTACAGTAGTTACAATTTTCAACAACAGATGGCGCTGCACGTGATGTGAAAGATATAGAAGACAACGCAGTCTGTGGGTGCGCCATTCTGTACGTCGTCTTTCTGCTGTAAGCATGTGCTGTTCACAATGTGCAAGTGTGCTGTAGACAACATGGTTTATTCCTTAGAACAGAGGATTTTTCTGGTGTTGGAATTCCACCGCCTAGAACACAGTGTTGTTGCAACAAGACGAAGTTTTCAATGGAGATTTAATGTAACCAAAGGACCGAAAAGCGATACAATAAAGGATCTGTTTGAAAAATTTCAACGGACTGGGAACGTGACGGATGAACGTGCTGGAAAGGTAGGGCGACCACGTACGGCAACCACAGAGGGCAACGCGCAGCTAGTGCAGCAGGTGATCCAACAGCAGCCTCGGGTTTCCGTTCGCTGTGTTGCAGCTGCGGCCCAAATGACGCCAACGTCCACGTATCGTCTCATGTGCCAGAGTTTACACCTCTATCCATACAAAATTCAAACGCGGCAACCCCTCAGCGCCGCTACCATTGCTGCACGAGAGACATTCGCTAACGATATAGTGCACAGGATTGATGACAGCGATATGCATGTGGGCAGCATTTGGTTTACTGACGAAGCTTATTTTTACCTGGACGGCTTCGTCAATAAACAGAACTGGCGCATATGGGGAACCGAAAAGCCCCATGTTGCAGTCCCATCGTCCCTGCATCCTCAAAAAGTACTGGTCTGGGCCGCCATTTCTTCCAAAGGAATCATTGGCCCATTTTTCAGATCCGAAACGATTACTGCATCATGCTATCTGGACATTCTTCGTGAATTTGTGGCGGTACAAACTGCATTAGACGACACTGCAAACACCTCGTGGTTTATGCAAGATGGTGCCCGGCCACATCGCACGGCCGACGTCTTTAATTTCCTGAACGAATATTTCGATGATCGTGTGATTGCTTTGGGCTATCCGAAACATACAGGAGGTGGCGTGGATTGGCCTCCCTATTTGCCAGACATGAACCCCTGTGACTTCTTTCTGTGGGGACACTTGAAAGACCAGGTGTACCGCCAGAATCCAGAAACAATTGAACAGCTGAAGCAGTACATCTCATCTGCATGTGAAGCCATTCCGCCAGACACATTGTCAAAGGTTTCGGGTAATTTCATTCAGAGACTACGCCATATTATTGCTACGCATGGTGGATATGTGGAAAATATCATACTATAGAGTTTCCCAGACCGCAGCGCCATCTGTTGTTGAAAATTGTAACTACTGTAATTTCGAAAGTTTGTCTGCCTGAAAATGTACTGTTGTCCCAAGCATATTGCAACAAACGGTGTATTTCTATCGCTGCTTGTTTAGTTTTTATTGCCGTTTCAAATACACTGGTCATTTTTGAAACACCCTGTACGAGGAAATACAGGAATTGATAAGATATATGAAAGGAGATGAAAACTTTATGGTTCTAGCAGAATGGAACACTATTATGCAGGAGGGAATGGAGGTAGAGTTACAGGAAAATACAGAGAATATTGCCGTGGGGAGTTTGGGAAAGAAATGAGAGCAGAGAGAAGCTTCCAGAGACCTGCCACAGTTTTCAAGTGGTTATAATCAACATCCTCTTCCAAAATCATAAGAGAAGACTATAGACTTAGAAATGACCAGGAGACACAGGGAGTTATCAAATGGACTATATTATGTTTAAATGATGACTTAAAAATCAAATCCTCAAGTGCAAAGCATAGTCAGGTGTGCATATTGTCTCAAACCATAACCATGCAGTGATGAATAGTGGGCTGAAATTTAAGATGGGAAAATGTAGTTGGCTACATTATGGAACACTGATAATGTAAGACCAAATGAAATGAAAGGGAAATTCTCTATGGCAGTGAGCAATGGACTCAGTAAAAATGTTGAGAGTGGTTCAATAGAAGAGGAGCAGAATGTAATAAAGAAGGAAATAATTAAGGCCAGGAATATAGAGAGTACAAATGAAGAGGCCATGGATGATTTGATGAACACTCAAACTTATGGATACAGGTGAAAATATAAGAACCTTATTACTGAAGTGCATGCAGATAAATGTGAAAATTTGCTTGTAAACTGCTGACTAGAATAATATACAGAAGAATAGGAAGGAAAACTGAAGCTGAAAAATCGATATACCTGTCTTGTGCTAGTGGGTCTACAGAAAGCCTTCAACAATGCAAGGTGAGACAAGATGTACAAAATAATTAGAAAACTGGAGTAAAATCAGAGAGACAAATGAACAATCTATAACATCTGAAAAACCCAATAATTTAACTGGCAGCTAAAGAAAGACAAGTTCATGTAAAGAATGGTGCAAGGCAGGGTTGCAACTTTTCACTATAGTTGTCCAACTTACATGCTGAAGTAGCAACAAGGAAGTGAAAGAAAATATCAGAAGAGGAATAAAAGTACAAGGGGTACAGTTACCAATAGTACAGTTTCCAGACAACGTAACCCTTCTGGCCATTGTGAGGAAGACATAAAAGACCTGTTGACTGGAGTGGACTACATATAAAACCCAAGAAAAAAGGTAGAGCACCCATAAGATACAATGGGATGCCAATGTAATTTCATAAATGCACACAATATCAACAAGTACATACATGATTAGAGTTGCAATTCTCTGTGACAAGCAGAAAGGCCACCAGAGCATGATGTCTGATACGGGCATGAACAGTGAGAGATATTGAGTGATCACGGTGAAGGACACGTATATATATGCTGCATACTCATGTGAGACAGCACTATCAACACCTGATAGAATTTGAAACAGACATCATTGTGGGTCTCCATTTGGTTAGCAGGTCGAATCATGCAATATCCAGATTTGTTGAGCATCTGAATGTGACAGTTGCCCGATGTTGAAATGCATGGGAATGTGAGGGCTGGCATACTTGTCATCATGATTTTGGTTGACACATCTGACCACTACAAGGAAGCACTGCCATATTGTGCACCAAGCATATTGTAAGCTCTTCACATCTGGGCCTGCATTTTGTGCATAAAAATTGAACTTTCTGCGACAATCTGTGTCATGCAGTACTGATGTTTGGATACTAGCAGCAGCTGGACTATGGAATTGTGGTCTGATGCATGGGGTCTCATTAAACCACAACAAAACTGGCTGCATTTGAAGTGGTGCCTTGACCATAAAGCATGGAATTTTGACGAAAAGTATTGCATTGTGTTCAGCACTGAATCATAGTTTTGAGCTACCCCAGATGACCTTTGTTGGCTAGTGTGGCAGATATCTGGGGAGAGATCTCATTCTTCCAATGTCCTGCAAAGAGACAGTTGTGTTACTCACTGCATCATGATGTGGGCAGCAAAAGGGTTTGACTTCAGCTCTTGACTGGTAGTGACTGAGGGAACTCTGATGACACAATGGTACCTTACAGAAAGCCTGCACCTTCTTGTGTTACAACTAATGCAACAGCATCGCAGCACCAGTTTGCAACAAGATTATGCATCTCCCTGTATGGCATGGTACATGTCTCTAGGAACTGTGTGCTACTGATGCCGGTGAGATGCCCACGTTTGTCCCAGATGGAACATGTGTTGGAGCATCTTGGATATCTGTTTTATTCCTGTGCCAGTATCCCATATACCAAGGAGCATTTACACCAATTGTGGGCCAGCTTATCTCAGGAGAGGATACAGCAACTTCATGAAATCATTTGAAACTGAATCAGTGCATGAATCCAGGCCAGATGGAATGTGTCATAGTGATAAATGGGCTCATACTTTTGTTCTTTGTAAATTTGACTTGATTTTGTGGTCACTGAATCATCTCAATCCATGAAGTTTCATTTGATTCCTCCTCACATATTGTGTGCTTAACTTTTTTGGCAGACAGAGTATGACTTAAGGCTAAACAAAGCAAAGGTGAAGATGAAGACTTACAGAAATGAAAGTAATGTCTTACTTGTCATCTAAGCTGAAATTACAAAATAGTGGAAGAAGTGGTTGAATTCTCTTACCCAGAAAGCAGATAATATTGACTGGCCGAATCAAGCGAGATAACTGGCACAGGTAAAGAAAGCTTTCTCCATCGAAAGAGCACAACTAATAACAGGTGTTGATATGGAACTGAGGAAGAAATTCTTGAAAGCGAATGCCTTGAGCAAGCAAAGTATGAAAGTGAAAGGTGAACCATTGCAAAGCTAGAGAAGAAGAAACCAAAAATATTTGAAATGTGGTGCTTTCATAGGATGTTAAAAATTAAGTGCACAATTATAGTATAAAATGAAGAAATACTAAAAAGAATAGTTGAGGAAAGAAGTCTGTGGGAGAGGCATATCGTATAAAGGGAGAGATTAATGAGACACTTGCTATGACATTCAGGAATAGTTAATTTTGCGCTGAAAGGAGCAATGGAGGAGGATAAGTAGTAGGTGCTGACCAAGACTAGCAAATTTAGTACAGTTTACAGAAGATGTTGGGTCTGATGGTTACACAGAGATCAAAAGGTGGACAAATTTAAACCAGTAGAAAGACTGATGACTTAAAAAAATATCATTCTCACCACTGGAAGAAGGAAGGAATATGAAAGTTTAACATCCCATTGACAAGGAGGTCATTAGAGACAGAGTGTAAGCTTGGATTAGGGAAGGAAGGGGAAGGATATTGGCCATCCACTTTAGATAAACAGCATGCCTTAAAGCAATTTAGGGAAATCACTGAAACCTAAAACTGGATGATGGCTGGAGGAGGATCTGAACTGTCATCCTGCTGAATGTGAATCCAGTGTGGTAATTACTGCAGCATCTCATTTGCTCACACCATCAGTTCCCACATCTTTGCACTATATGAATACATTACACAGGAGACAGCACTGATAGTTTTGGCATTTACTCTGATGTACGTGAAGTTACTGTCTCTGGTGTTGACTTCAGTACAGTGAGACTCAGCAACAGCATGCCATCTGAAGATCACAATCAGGCCAGTTACTGAAATATAATGCCAATCCGATTCTAGAAACTGGTAGGAAATCTCAGAAGGATACAATTGACTAGTGCTATTGCTTTGCAATAGGATTGTATACTGTCACTTTGTCATCACTGTTCCATTGTCTAATGTGTAAGTATACATGTTACACGTGTATAGTACTCATTGGATCCTGATATTTCACTTCAACACAGAAGACAAGGATGGTAACTATGTCTCACAACTTGTACTTGGCCTGTTCCAATGACTGTTAAACGATATCACAATGGTAAAATGAGCTTGCTCAACACGATTTTTTGTTGTCTATGAAAGTTGAGCATTGCATAACAAAAGCTTTTAAATCTCCACAGCACCAATAAATATATGATTGCAGTGTTCACAGATTCATAGCCATGCAGCACATTAATTTATGTAGATTGTTAATAGAAGATTCAAATTAAGCAATGATCATCCTTCTTTTTCTATATATGACATGTGGCATCTCCTATTGTGTACATTACTCTCATTGTGTGATAATTTAACATATTTAAAGCATATACCAACATATTTTCCATTAGCATTCTCTCCTGTTTTCTTTTTGTCAATATAGTAGCTTATCCACATCTTTGTGTAGTTGTTGCATCTACCTGTGAACTCATTTTTTGGTTTCATGTAGTATTCTACAGACTAACCACATAGAGTACTTTGCACTTTGTACTTCAACATGGCTGTAGCTTATCACATGATACAGCTTAGCTTGCAAAACAGCTGGGACTCTGTTTGCCTTTGTTGAGTACATGTGAGGAGCTCCAACTGTTTCACCCTGAAACGTGATATTTCACATCGTTGGCCAAATTGCTAGGTGCACACTTCTCTTAGCTGGTTACATATAAGGTCACTTCCTGCCAATGAGGCCTAGGCAACTGGCCAGCACATACAATAACCATTCTTCTGTTAAAATCAGTAATGAGCCAGTGGGATACGTTCTCACTGTGCTGTAGTATTATGTATTGGAACATCTTATCCCATATATTCTACATTGCGTACCTGCTGTTGTGAATATGTATATCGACAAGCAAGGCTTTCCATACTGTGACCTTATGTCGGTAACAAGACACCAGGTGACATGATTGAAAAATCAATCATTATCAGCAAGTATTAAGTCATGTATTGTTGCCAAGCAGACTTTTGGCTGAATTGTTACTAAAAGTCTGCCCTGCTGAGTTTGAACCAAGTTTTTCTCAGGCAGTGAGTGGGTGGACACGCTCAGCCTCACTGTCAGTGATTGCAGCAGTGAGGATGGGCTGTGACAATGTGGGCTGTAGTGGCAGCGTCTGCAGAGTTTGAGATGAGTGCTGTAGGCAGGATGCAGCAGCAGCTCTCCGTAGGGCAGCCAGATTGGCCGCCTGCGCCAGCAGCAGCGCCCGCAGTTCCGCCAGTGACTGCACACACAATATGACAACATCACTGTACATGAATTTTAAGCATTTACATTCATGTTACAAGGGCTGGACAAAATGCACTGACAGAATTTGGAAAGTGTTACAGCATAACCATCTTGACCAAATGATACAAAACTACAAGGGCCTTTCCATGCTGATTAGCACTTTATTTTTTCCCATCATTCATGGAGCATCATTTGACTCATCATTACAGTTGCAAGTAGGCCTATTTTGGTCTAACTGTAGATGGCAGGACAATCACTGGAAGTATAATCTGTGCAGAATACAGACCATTTTCCTAATTGCTGTCATGACATGAACAGACAACCTGGAGTGTGATCATGAAGGACAGCACTGGATGATGTGTTTTCTGTTGAAGGAGGTGTAAACACTTGGATACTCACTGACTGTTGGTAGTAGTGTGTGGAGAATACATGCTGCCATGAAAAGTGCTCTTTCACTGCGACAATGATTGTCCCAATACGAGTTGAAAAACTGGAGCTACTACTGCTGGAGTGGACTTCCAGGTACAGCCACACTATCTGTGTTCTCCTGACTTGCTCTCTTCTGATTACGCACTATTTGGGGCTACAAAGAAACCTCTGGGTGGACACCATTGTGCAGACACCCAATTTGGGGCTACAAAGAAATCTCTAGGTGGACACCATGTTGCAGATGTCCAGGAACTGTGAGCACCTATCCAGGATTGAGTGCAGACTCCAGAAAAGTAGCTGTAGGATGGCCTACAGGAATTAAAGGTGCCAAGTTAAGAGAATGTATTGGGTGTGGCAGTACCTGCAACCCCATTTCAGTGATGGCAGCTGTGGCTTTCTGACTTGTACGAGAACAACCTTTGCCAAGTTGCAAGAACACTTTTCATAATGGTGCATACCTCCCACATATTGCCACCAATAGCCTATGAATATCAGTAGTGTTTACACTATCCTTCCACAGAAACCACATCATCCAGTGCTGTCCTCGATGATCACACTCCATGTTGTCCACTTACATAATGACAACTGCCAAGAAAATGGGCTGCACTGTGCAGGGATTACACTTTTAGTGATTGTCCTACCACCTACAGTTAGTCCAAAGTACTATGTACTTACAACTATAATGATGAATCAAATGGCATACCATGAATGATCACAAGAAACAAAATGTAAATCAATAAGGAACACCCTGCATAATATGCACTTCCATAACTGTGAGATATGTTGATTAAAATACAGATCTTATATGAGGATAAAATACATGATATCTTGTAACCAGTAGATATGGGTGAACATCAAGATTCCGTCTTCTCTGATTTCGGAAAAATTTCCACATTATATATCATCATAGACTATCAGCCAAGATACAATCATACAGAATGCTTTCACAAATATGTGATAGACTGAAGGAATATTTCACTAATAGAACCACAGTACTAAAAATATTTTGGAGTTTTGGTGTAATGTCAGTACTATTTGCATGCAGTCACAACAGAGCAACTGATATATGAGGGTCAGTCAAAAAGTAATGTTTGCTTTTTTTACTGTCTGTTTGTCATGACTTTCAAATGCAACTCCTTACGTTGAAAACCACAACATTGACAACTCATTTATGAGTTTTAACGTAATCTCTGTCCATATCCACACTTTTGGTCCATCTTTTAACAAGGGTATGTATTCCATTGTGGTAAAATGCATGCAATTTTCAAAATTTCTTCGGTAGTGTGACGACTGGTGTGTGGTCTTGCACTACCACGCAAAAGAAGGATGTCTGCTATAAATTTTGTTAGGTGAGCTAGCTTTAATCTGTTTGAGGGTTTTGACGTATTGGACAGAATTTATTGTGCATTCCTGCTAAAAAAAATCATAATCACACCCTCTACAAATCAGAAAATTATAGCCATAACTTTCTCTGCCAATCGCACAGTTTTAAACTTTTTCCTTTTTGGTGAATTTCTGTGATGCCATTCCTCTAACCGCCTCTTTGAGTCTGGTTCAAAAAAATGAACGAATGTTTTGTCTCCAGTCACAATTTCTGAGCCGGCCAGTGAGGCCAAGCAGTTCTAGGCGCTTCAGTCTGGAACCGCGGGACCGCTACGGTCGCAGGTTCGAATCCTGCCTCGGGCATGGATGTGTGTGATGTCCTTAGGTTAGTTAGGTTTAAGTAGTTCTAAGTTCTAGAGGACTGATGACCTCAGAAGTTAAGTCCCATAGTCCTCAGAGCCATTTGAACCATTTGAACAATTTCTGAAACGCCTCTCCCTCCAAACGGAAGTACTGCAAGAGTTGGCTGGCAACTGCTTTTCATGTCTCTTGATTCTGGTCAGTTAACATTCTTGGTAGGTACTTAAGCCACACAAACCTTTTGAGATCCCAGTTGTTGAATAATCGTGATCACACTGCCTTCACTGAGGGAGGTAACGCTACACAAATCAATTGCAGTAATCCAGTGGTCACTATGAATGACGTCATCGATTTGCTGAATGTTAAGTCGAGTCACAGCAGACACTGGTCTGCTGCTCTGTGTTTCATTAGCCAACAATGTTTATTTCTCAGCTTTGTTACAATGACGAACCCATCATCCAACAGTGCTGGTATCCTCTGTTGCATCACCATACAAATTTTTCAGTCTTTTATGGATACAAATGGGCGTTTCTCGTTCTACATTCAAGATTTCTGTCACAGAATGCTGTCTAATATAATCATCGTTATTGGCCATTTTGCAAGCGACTGCAGTACGAGCAACTGTTGATGCAGAAAGTTACCACTGAAATGGATTGGAGAAGTTTCGCGGAATAGCGCGAAATTGAAATTTTTTACTTGAACATATACATGGTAGACGACCATCACATACAACGCTCATAAATTCAAAAAATAGGAAGGCCTCGATAGAGTTTTCAAAGAAACGTCAAACTTGGAATGCTACATATTGGTCTAAGTTTTTATGGAGTGATGAAACTAAATTTAATGTATTTTCTTCTGAAGGTGTGCAGTACACATGTCGACCAAAAAACCAAAGGGACAACAAATAGTACCAGGTACCGACCATTAACATGATGGTGGCAGCGTGTGGTTAGTCCTCCAGTAAGCCAGAGCCCAGATTTAAATTCGACTGAACACTTCTGGGAGGCAACGGATAGAGTGTTTGTCATAGAAGCTGCTCAGAAAAGAATGAGTTTGCTGCTGCCTTTCTGGACCAATGATCAAATCTCTTATTTGGACTACTACAAAAGCTTGTGGATTCAATGCCAAATAGTTGTGCAGCTAATTGGTATGTTAGGAAATGCTGATTTGCTCTTGAAAGTCCAAAATACTCTGCACAACTGAATTAAAGGATCACTTTTTTAAAACCCAGTAATTTCCATCCATTGAGACACTTAAGTTTGAAATTTGGCTCAAAGGTGCGTACAACCTTCCTGTGTATTGGTGGAAAAGCGTGGTGCTCTGCGACACCACTGTCTGGCTTCAAACAGCAAAGTGTCGACATATGCGAAAAAAAGGCAACAGCTCAGAAGTTCACGTGACGCGTGACGTGGGTTAATGATGCCACATTGCCACAAAATTTCACCAAAATTCTGCCCAGTGCCATGGTGGATGTGTCATATGATCGGGAGGTCATTTCACTCCATCTTACCTACATTACACACATTAATTTAACACCTCTGCTACGTAGGGAAGAACCGGGATGCCCAGGGTTAAAATCTAGTGGTTGTCTTATGAGCTCCTGAGGATAACATTCTACACACAGCGACGCTCATAAGTGGCACTAAAAACCGTCATGTGTGGCATAAAGGACCTCAAAAAAACCTCCCCTTGCCCTGGGGCATTCATTTAACGGTCGAAAACGACAATTCGCAGTGCAGTTACCAAAAGAAAGATGTTATTGAGACCCTTTGATGCTGATAACAGCCCAGTTTTTTCAACCCTTCTTTAAGGACATTATGGGGCTTAATCCCCACTGAACATTATTGCACCCAGTTGAAGCAAAACGTGACTGCAATTTTATTCACGTGTACAAGTTGGAACCCCTAGGGACCATTCAAAAGCATTCGACGTAATTTGACCATGATCTGAAGCAGCAAAGGCTGCTCATGCTTTTTGTGTACTTCATTTTTGTGTTCTGCTGTGGTGTGAACACGGGAGGATGTAGCATTGACACATTTGTGAATAAACCGGCAAAAGATCCCTCTAAGACACTCCAATTTAGCAAAACTCTCGGTGGCACCTGCCACTTTTTATTGAGAGTTTTAAAAATGTACCTGTACAGACAGAACCCCCGACGAAGTCCTAGGCGCTTGCAGATCATCAATTCCTTCGACACTCTCTGATTCTGGTTTTCCTACTATCAGGGGCAAGAGCAGCAGAGATCAACAGCAAAGCCGGCCTGCAGGCAACTGGGACTCTCGTCATGGGTTCTGTCTGTACAGGTATATTTTTAATGTGCTCACAATGGCGGATGGGTTGACGCCGAGGATTACGCCGAACTCAAGGTCTTAGAAGGACCCTATGCCGTTTTCCTCACACATGTGTCAACGCTACAATCCCCTCCCCCCACCCCCAGTGATTACACCAAAAGAGGATGCAAAATAGGAGGGATGAAACAGCATAAACACCATTTGCTGCTTCGGATCCTTTAGACCAGGGGTCTCTAAACTTTTCAGTCCGCAGGCCACATTGACTACTCCACGAAGTCATAAGGGCCAAGATCTTCCTAGTGGAATTAGAGCACCCTAGCACTCCATGATCACCGTAGTGTAATACTAAAGGAAAGATGAAATCGCAAAAATCTAAAGTTGTGGGAATTGCATAACTTTGATTGGTTTCAGATTTGATTGATTTCAGATATCGAAGCAAATTCAATCGATATCAAAATATTTCAAAATCCCTTTGACGTCGATTAGAAGCGTTACCCGCAGAACTTCAGTTTCAAATTATTGATTTGCAATGTAGCGACTGTTTTGAAGAAAAACATTCCAAGTCAACATTACTGGAATTTTATAAGTGTCTTCCATCCACACAGTTTCCAAATTTACATAAATTTGCCCGTGGCTTTTTTTCGCTTTTGGCACTAC
Organism: Schistocerca americana; assembly: GCF_021461395.2. Classification (NCBI taxonomy): domain Eukaryota; kingdom Metazoa; phylum Arthropoda; class Insecta; order Orthoptera; family Acrididae; genus Schistocerca; species Schistocerca americana. The sequence continues at coordinate 376,648,624 of NC_060126.1, forward strand.
TTATTTGCGTGAAAAAACTTTCTCCAAAATGAAATATGCAAAAAGTATTTACAGATCAAAATTAAGTGATGAGCATTTGAAGTCGCTGATGATTATCTCTACCAATTAACTTGATCCACCTGGTAATTCTGGAGGTAATTGTGAAAGGAAAGTTACAGCTACATAAAAGTCACTATTTATCACTAAGATGTTAAATATCTTTACGTGAGTACTCTAACACTGTGAGTTTTCAAGATATAAATTAATTACAGTTATTTTTATACATCAGTTACAACTAAAATATCCAATATCACTATGTACACCAGGTATTGTATTTTCTTTAAATTGCCTTTCAATATAAATATTTTATACGATGTACTTGCTATGTGTATTTTACAACGTAATCAAAAGAAAGTGAAACCTCGCTTAAGAAGCACCTTCCATGTGATTGATTACTAAGGCTAGCCACCGAAGTGGCGTCCATTTGAAATACTTGCACCAGACTCGTGAGTAGAATAAAATGCAAAGAATTTTTTTACTTAATACGTTTTCGCCAAACTAGTCTGTTAACCGTTGTTTTTTTTTTTTTTTTTTTTTTTTTTTTTTTTTTTTTTTTTTTTTTTTTTTTTTTTTTTTCTACTATCGCACGGAGAATGGTCTGCCTGTTTATTGTGGATAGCCACAAGTTTATCCATGACCTTCCGCTTTGTAAAGCTAGAGCTCCGACAATGTAGCGGCGTATTAGTCGCGATAGGCCTCGAAACTCAATTGTTGGCAGTATAGGTACCACCTCAAATATTTGGCGGGCCGGATACCGGGGATGTCCAGCCAGCTAACGCGGGCCGTAGTTTGGAGACCCCTGCTTTAGACGAATGGTTTTGAACGATCCCAAGTGGTTCCAACCTGTACTTGGGAACAAAAACTGGTTTTTACAGCATTCCAGCTGCGTTCATGTTCAATAGGGATGCAGCCCCACAGTGTCCTTTCAGAAGGGCTGAAACGTCCGAGGGTGTCAGCAGTTTTAAGGTTGTCAAAAACATCTTCCTGTCGCTCATCACAAAGCTAACTATCGTTTTCGACCACAAAATGTGTGGGAATCAACGCCCCAGGGAAAAGGGTGGTTTTGTAAAGGTCCTTTATGCCAACACCTGAGACCTTTCCGTGCCGATTCTGAGCGTCGGTGTGTTTGGAACGTTTTTCTCGGCCACCCGTAAGAAAACCGCGGCTCTAATCCGTATCGCAGAGGCGTCAAAAGAAGAGGTGAAATGCGGGTAAGAGGGGCTGTGACGACCTTCGCATCTTGTGATGCGTCCACGTTGGCGTTGGCGTAATTGTGTTGAAACTGGGTGTCAATGCGACGTCATTAACTCACTAACTTCTGAGCTGTGGTTTTTTTTCCGCTTGTGCCGACATCTTGCTGTCAGAAGCATTGACGAGACAGAGGGGGACGTCGCAGGGCGCTATGCTTTTGCACCTTTGCAGAGGAAGATTGTACACACCTTTGAGCCAAATTTCAAACTTAAGCGTCGCAATGGGTGGCATTTACGGTAATTCGAAAAAGTGATCTTTCAGTTCTGTTGTGCAGTGTAGTTTTTGTTTTATTCTTACACAATTAGACCTACAAATTACCTTTGAGCCAGAAGGAAAAACGTAAAGGCACTTCTGATGTTTTCAGTATGGATAAATGTTGTATCAGATAGGGCCCGCAGAATAGTATGACTGTTCGCTCACGATGCTGTTGTCTATAGGAAAATATCGTCGTTGGACGATCGCGTCGAACAGTACGAAGATTTGGATAAATAGTTTCCACTTTGCATACTGAATGTCTGTTCTCTTTAAATGAGGATAAATGCAACCCACGACCATACGACAGAGAAAGAACCTAAAAGTATTTGATTACAAGATTAGTCATGAGCGTCTTCAGTAGGCCAGGGTATGTAAGTATTTAGGGGAAATACTAAGAAGCACAAAAATTTTTACTCTAAGGTTAAGACCAAACAATTTTAAATGAGGACCAGAGTGGATTTAGATTTTGGCAAACAACACGTGAGAATATATTAACTTTGAAGCTATTTATAAATAAAAGAAGACAAATTAATAATGAGGCACACGTAGCTTGTATCGACCACATCAAGGTTTTTGAACAGGACAAAACGTAGGTCAATATTAAAAGCAAATGAAATTCCGTGACACTTGACATGATCCATAAAAAGCTTATACAATGAAACCAAATTTGTAATAAAAACAGGGAACAAAATAAGTAAGAATGGCATTATAACTAGCCTAAGAGTTAAACAAGGTTGCAGAATTTCCCCAGTTTTATTGAGTTTATACATATAACTAAAAGGTGGAATGAGGAAGCAAGAAAGAAATAAAACTAGATAAGGACTTAAAAAAAATAACATTGATGTATGCTGACAACCAGACTACGATAGCTATTTCAGATGAAGAAGTAAAAAGAAATGTTTTAAAATTAAACCAAATTAGTCAAAATTATAACCTAAAAATACACACATCAAAAAAATTTTTGCATCATCCCGGTTCCCAGATCTCCTGAAGATAGACGTGGATATTGTATCACAGACACAGTCCCTTTGACTGTTCACTAAACCCGGCCAAGGATGTAAACAACGATGCATGAGCAGTGCCTATTAGACGGAGGGGTGCGACAGCCGATCAGTTCCAGTCATTCCACGACTCAAATTGTGCGCAATAGGCTGCATGATGCGTAACTTCACTCCTGACGACCAAGGCGAGGTCCATCTTTGTGCAACTACGACACCATGCACCGCCGTACAGATGGGCCCAACAACATATCGAATGGTCCGCTCCGGATTGGCATAACGTTCTTCACCAATGAGTGTCACATATGCCTTCAAGCAGACAATCGCCGGAGACATGTTTGGAGGCAACCCGGTCAGGCTGAACGCCTTAGACACACTGTCCAGCGAGCACAGCAAGGTGGAGGTTCCGTGCTGTTTTCGGGTGGCATTATGTGGGGCCGACGTACGCCGCTGGTGGTCATGGAAAGGCACCGTAACAGCTGTACGATACGTGAATGCCATCCTCCGACCGATAGTGGAACCATATCAGCAGCATACTGGCGAGGCATTCGTCTTCATGGACGACAATTCGCGCCCCTATCGTGCACATCTTGTGAATGACTTCCTTCAGGATAACGAAAACGCCCGACTAGAGTGGTCAACATGTTCTCCAGACAGGAACCCCATCGAACATGCCTCGGTTAGATTGAAAATGGCTGTTTATGGACGACGTGACCCCCAATCGCCGAATCGCCGTTGAGGAGTGGGACAATCTGGATCGACAGTGCCCTGATGAACTTGTGGATAGTATGCCACGACGAATACAGGCATACATCAAAGCAAGCGGATGTGCTACTGGGTATTAGAGGTACCGGTGTGTACAGTAATCTGGACCACCACCTCTGAAGGTATCACTATATGGTGGTACAACATGCAATGTGTGGTTCATATGTGCAATAAAAAGGGCGGAAATGATGTTTATGTTGATCTCTATTCCTATTTCCTGTACAGGTTGCGGAACTCTCGGAAGCGAAGTGATACAAAACTTTTTTTGATGTGTGTATCTATGGTAAAGTAAAGTCCGCAGCTGGTGGACGAGTGTGTCAGTACTACCAACAGAGACGAATAGTTGAGCAGCGGAGTGTTTGATTGTGATTCATCGATCACCTCGCATGAGAGCGTCCGCCCATTCCATCATTGCAGGAGTCACAGCTGTGGGCAGCTGGCCGGCACGTAGATCATCAGACAGGTTTGTGCGACCTTGTCACAGTATGACGTCTCGTCCAACGACCCACACTGCTTTTGTTCACTGCCAGGCTCGATAGACATTCTACAAGCGCCTATGAATATGTGCCATGCTCTAGTCTTCCGCCAAAAGAAACAGGTGCATGGAACACATCTCCGTCACTCTGACATTCTGAAGGCTATGTATAGCGCCACTACCTATCGGAACTTCATGAAACTCTAGGGGCTGAAATGGGAATATTCGACGGTGTCCCACAACAAATTTCTCATATTTTCAACCGAAGTTGAACGAAAGAAGAAAGTGTTTCATTATTTTTTGATCGCTTCACGTAAATAAATACCTTAGTAGCGATCTTGGCTGTTAAGGGTTTTTCCGGAGTTCAGTCGCATACAAGACGCCAGTGGGACCAATTCTAGAGTACTGTTCAAGTATTTGGAGTCTTTATTCAGTAAGCGTGTCAACAGACATCGAACTAATTCAGAAATGCGCTGCTAGGATTGTAGCAGCCAGGAATAGCCCAGGCAAAAGTGACACTGAAATCCTCGGGGAATTTAAATGGGAGTTTTTGGAAGAAAGGGAAAGTAGATTTTGCGAAACCGCTGGATAAATTTATAGAACCTGTCTAGAAGAAGACTGTGTACTCATTACACTGGCTGGCCGGGGTGGCCGAGCGGTTCTAGGCGCTACAGTCTGGAACCGCGCGACCGCTACAGTCGCAGGTTCGAATCCTGCCTCGGGCATGGATGTGTGTGATGTCCTTAGGTTAGTTACGTTTAAGTAGTTCTAAGTTCTAGGGGACTAATGACCTCAGAAGTTAAGTCCCAGAGTGCTCAGAGCCATTTGAACCAATCATTATACTGCCACCGTCGTATATCTTGCGTACGGATCAGAGAAAAGAATAATACAGATTAGGGCACGTATAAAGACACGTAGGAAACTTTACCTTGGTTAGTAGACCAAAGTAATAAAACTGGAATTCAATAATATTGGTACGATGTACTCTACCATGAATTGTATATTGACTTCCAGGGTGGTTCAAAAATGGCTCTGAGCACTATGGGACTTAAAATCTGAGGTCATCAGTCCTCTAGAACTTAGAACTACTTAAACCTAACAAACCTAAGGACATTACACACACATCCATGCCCGAGGCAGGATTCGAACCTGCGACCGTAGCGGTCGCGCGGTTCCAGACTGAAGCGCCTAGAACCGCTCGGCCACACCGGCTGGCGTCCAGAGTGGATGTAGAGTTAGTGCTACTATTTTCAGTATGGGAAAAAACTATTCCTACAGACGAAATGTTGTGAGTAAATGATGGCTGTTGGGTGTGTCCAACGTTAATGAACTGTTTCGGGTGGAGATCACAACACATAATGCCGAGAGGATGGGCGTTTGCAGCTTATCACCATCTTTCGGGCTTTGGGAAAGTTTATGAGCGACGTGAGGCAGCATATCGACAAATCACATAGGTAAACTTTCGGGTGTGCAATCACTGCCATAAAAATGGTGACGAGATGGACTCACGACAACAGTGTGGCGAGAAGTGTAGGAACAGATCCTTGAAGAAGAACAACAGTATGAGTGTATCATATGATTGTATGACTGGCTCAGATGAACAGACAGACGACAACAACTGAAATTGGACACGTCCTTCTAGAAGACTACACCACGAGAAGATCATAGGATGGTTCGACTGGCTCACGTGAATAGACGGGTGACAACAGCTGAATTATGGGCTGAGGTTATAGACAGTGTTTCACCGCGAATCGTCTGGAATGTATTACAGGAAGCCGTATTGACATCTCGAGTTTCCATTCTTGCTTATTGCTGACATGGTACCAGAGACACGGCGTAGAGCCAGAATGGACTAGGCGCTTGAGTCGTATTGTGTGCTATTCAGCAATGAGTCTCATTTCTGAAACTTCCTGGCAGATTAAAACTGTGTGCCCGACCGAGACTCGAACTCGGGACCTTTGCCTTTCGCGGGCAAGTGCTCTACCAGCTGAGCCACCGAAGCACGACTCACGGCCGGTACCCACAGCTCTACTTCCGCCAGTACCTCGTCTCCTACCTTCCAAACTTTACAGAAGCTCTCCTGCGAACCTTGCAGAACTAGCACTCCTGAAAGAAAGGATATTGCGGAGACATGGCTTAGCCACAGCCTGGGGGATGTTTCCAGAATGAGATTTTCACTCTGCAGCGGAGTGTGCGCTGATATGAAACTTCCTGGCAGATTAAAACTGTGTGCCCGACCGAGACTCTGCAAGGTACGCAGGAGAGCTTCTGTAAAGTTTGGAAGGTAGGAGACGAGGTACTGGCGGAAGTAGAGCTGTGGGTACCGGCCGTGAGTCGTGCTTCGGTGGCTCAGCTGGTAGAGCACTTGCCCGCGAAAGGCAAAGGTCCCGAGTTCGAGTCTCGGTCGGGCACACAGTTTTAATCTGCCAGGAAGTTTCATATCAGCGCACACTCCGCTGCAGAGTGAAAATCTCATTCTGGAAACATCCCCCAGGCTGTGACTAAGCCATGTCTCCGCAATATCCTTTCTTTCAGGAGTGCTAGTTCTGCAAGGTTCGCAGGAGAGCTTCTGTAAAGTTTGGAAGGTAGGAGACGAGGTACTGGCCGTGAGTCGTGCTTCGGTGGCTCAGCTGGTAGAGCACTTGCCCGCGAAAGGCAAAGGTCCCGAGTTCGAGTCTCGGTCGGGCACACAGTTTTAATCTGCCAGGAAGTTTCATATCAGCGCACACTCCGCTGCAGAGTGAAAATCTCACTCTGGAAGTCTCATTTCTGTTTGTAGTAGTCGAATCAAAACCAATATGTCTGTAGATGACTATTAATAGATCACAGCAAGCTTTGATTCTCGAGACCCATACCTCTCCAAATCCTGGAACAGAAGAGTAGGGAGGTATCTGCTAAGACAACGAGATGGTTTGGCAATTGTAGAAGGCAGGCTGAAAGCTGACCAGTAGGTAGCAGTAATGGTATACCCCGTGATCATACTCCTGACGACCAGGAAACCAATTTGCATATTCCAGTAGGATAACGCAAGATCCCAAACCGTAGGTCACACGACAAACGCCTTGAGGAACGTTCAGATCTATGACAGGTTTGCCCAGTCCCCTGATCTGTCACCTACAGAGCATGTACGGTATGCGATGGGAAGACGTATAATTTCACACTAGTCTCCAGGCCACCAGTCTTCATAAACTGACACAGAATGTGCTTCAATCACAGCACAAAATTCCTCAAGAGCGTATCAGTGCCATGACGGTTTCAGCTCACACTGATGTTAATGATGAACATCAGTTCCGAACGGAATGAAGGTTTAATCGTTTTATACCTGTTATGTGCATACCTGCACGATACTGACATGAATTATATACAGAAGCTAGTTCAGCTGCACTTTGTGAACACATCTACACATTGCAAATTGATCTGACATCCCATGTGACTATGTGTTATGTGTATGTTATGTATGTATAAACTGACTGTCGCTTAACTAGAGGTGTTAGTGCAACTGTAATGGCCTGGCTTGAAAATGAACTTAGTAGGTCAAAACTAGTCGCCAGCATAATCTAACGCAACTGTGACGGAATTACAATAAAGAAGTTATCTTATCCAAGTTTCTGTTTCTGTCCTGATTTCATGATGGAAATACGTAAGCATAGAAGAATGAAAAATTGGTGGAAGGTGACCTTGGGTAAGACCAGTTTGGATTCTGGAGAAATGAAAGAACATGCGAGGCCATATTGGACCTATCACTTACCTCTGAAGACAGACTGAGAAAGGCAAATCTATATCCATAGCATTTGTAAATTTAGAGAAAGCTTTTGACAATATTAGTAGAAATATAATCTCTGAAATTCTGAAGGTAGCGGAGACAAAATACAAGAAACAAGAAGTTATCTACAACATGCACCGAAACCAGACTGCAGTTGTAAGAATTTAAGGGATGAAAAGAAAGCGGTAGCTGCGAAAGGAGTGAGACAGGGTTGTAGGCTATCCCCAGAGCTATTCAGTCTGTGCATTGAGAAAGCAGTAAAGGAAAACACGCAGAAGCTTAGAAAGGGAATTAAAGTTGAGGGAGAAGAAATAAGAAATTTGTGGTTTGTTGACGACATTGAACATCTACTAGTCTTGGCAAAGAACTTGCGAGAGCAGTTGAAGGTGCTGGATTCTTTCTTGAAAAGAGTTTGTAAGATGAATATCAACAAAAGTAAGCCGAGCGGGATTAGCCGAGCGGTCTGAGGCGCTGCAGTCATGGACTGTGCGGCTGGTCACAGCGGAGGTTCGAGTCCCCCCTCGGACATGGGTGTGTGTGTTTGTCCTTAGGATAATTTAGGTTAAGTAGTGTGTAAGCTTAGGGACTGATGACCTTACCAGTTAAGTCCCATAAGATTTCACACACATTTGAACATCTTTGAACAAAAGTAATACATTTGTAATGGAACGTTGACTATTAGTACGTTGATGTGATTAGATTGGGAAATGAGATGCTAAAATTAGTATATATGTTTTGCTATTTGGGCTGCAATTGAAGACATATCTAATCCAGTCTATGAGATTATAGGCCGAAGACGTGTCTAGAGTCGCTCTGGACAGTGATGAGATACCAACCTGTCTGTCGCCTATCGTACGTCCCGACACTCTGGAGTGATGGTGTGGGGTGCCGTCTCTTTTCGCAGCAGGACCCCTTTCGTTATCATCTGCAGCACCCTTATAGTACAGCAGTATGTTGACGATAGAGTATGCCCTACTTTGTTGCCCTTTATGGTAAGCCACGTTGGGCCTACATTTCAATAAGATAGTGCCCGCCTGCACACAGCAAGAATTTCTACTGCTTGTCTTCATGTTTGCCAAAACTACCTTGGCCAGCAAGGTCGCCGGATCTCTCCATTACTGAGAACGTTTGGAGCATTACTGGCCCTCAAAGCATCTCGTGATTCTGAGAAACTAAAGCGCCAATTGGACAGAATTTGGCATGATATCCCTCAGAAGGACGTCCAACAACTCTATCAATCAATGCTAAGCTGAATGCTTGCATAAGGGTCAGAAGTGGACCGCCGCGATATCGAGACGCTCTTTCTCTTGAATAAATCGTCCAATCCTTCTGAAAGTGTAATCAGTTGTTTGTAAATGTACGTCACATCTACCGATTTCGGTCCCATTAGGGTAGTTCCTTCGTGATGCGTCGTTTCTTCCTCGTTTTTCTTCTTCCTTTTTTTGTCTTAGAGGGTATTTTTCTGGAGCGTAGCGTTTACAAAAGTGAAGCGTGGACGATAAGCAAATCACCCAAGAAGAGAACAGACGCTTTTCAAATGTGGTAAAACAGAAGAATGTTGAAAATTAGATAGTTAGCTTGGCCCAACTTGACTTACAGGAAGGAATAATCTGATAGAACACATTATCAGGCAGCAAGGAATTTCGCTTTGGTAATAAAGGGCCGGTCGCCGTGGCTGAGCGGTTCTGGGCGCTTCAGTCTGGAACCGCGCTGCTGCTACGGTCGCAGGTTCGAATCCTGCCTCGGGCATGGAGGTGTGTGATGTCCGTAGGTTAGTTAGGTTTAAGTAGTTCTAAGTATAGGGGACTGATGACCTCAGATGTTAAGTCCCATAGTGCTTAGAGCCATTTGAACCATTTGGTAATGGAAGGAAGTATAGGAGGTAAAAATCGAAGAGGAAGGCTTGAATACAGTGAACAGATTCAGATAGATTCAGGCTACACTGGTTATTCAGAAATCAAGAGGCTTGCAGAGGACGGACTAGCAAATAGAGGTGCACCAGATCAGTCCTCAGACTTAAGTCAACAACTACAGCAACGTGTGACGAACGTCTCTACAAAGTTTGATAAATGACGGACTGCTGCTTCGTGGGTAACAGTTTCCATTTCTGGTAATGTACCATGAAACGCCAAAGAAACTAGTATAGACATGCGTATTGAAATACAGAGATATGTAAACAAGCACGTATATGAGACAAGTGTCTGGTGCAATTGTTAGATCGGTTACTGCTGATACAATGACAGGTTATCAAGATTTAAGTGAGTTTGAACGTGGCGTTACGGTCGGCGCACGAGCTATGGGACACAGCAGCTCCGAGGTAGCGATAAAGCGGAAATTTTGCCGTACGTGCCGGCCGGTGTGGCCGAGCCGTTCTAGGCGCTTCAGTCCCGAACCGCGCGACCGCTATGGTCGCAGGTTCGAATCCTGCCTCGGGTATGGATGTGTGTCATGTCCTTAGGTTAGTTAGGTTTAAGTAGTTCTAAATTCTAGGGGACTGATGACCTCAGTTGTTAAGTCCCATAGTGCTCAGAGCCATTTAAACCATTTGCCGTACGATGATTTCACGAGTACTCCGTGAATATCAGCAATCCGATAAAACATCAAATCGCCGACATTGTTGCGTCCGGAAAAAGATCCTATAAGAACGAGACCAACGGCGACTGAAGAGAATCGTTCAACGTGACAAAAATGGCTGCAGATTTCAATGCTGGGCCATCGAGAAGTGTCAGTGTGCGAACCAATCTACGAAACACCATCGATATGGACTTTCGGGGGCGAAGCCCCAATCGTGAACTCTTGACCACTACACGACACAAAACTTTACGCCTCGCCTAGGCCCGAGAACACCGACATTGATGACTGGAAACATGTTGCCTGGTCGAACGAGTCTCGTTTCAAATTGTATCGAGCGGATGGGCGTGTACGGGTATGGAGACAACCTTACGAACCCATGGACCCAGTATGTCAGCAGTGGACTGTTGAAGCTGGTGGAGGATCTGTAATAGTGTGGGGCGCGCGCAGTTGGAGTAACATGGGACCCTTGATACGTCTAGATACGACTCTGACAGGTAATACGTAAGTAACCATCCTCTCAGATCACTTGCATCTATTCATGTCCATTGTGCCTTCTGACGGACTTGGGCAATGCGACACACTACACGTCCAGAATTGCTACAGGGTGGTTCCAGGAACACTCTTCTGAATTTAAACACTGCCGCTGGCCAGCAAACTCCCCAGATATGAACGTTATTGAACATATCTGGGATGCCTTGCAACGGTCTCTTCAGAAGAGATATCCACCCTCTCGTATTCTTACGGACTTATGGTCAGCCCTGCAGGTTTTATGGTGTCACTTCCTCCAGCGCTACTTCAGATGTTAGTCGAGTCGATGTCGTGTTGTGGCACTTCTGTGTGCTAGCGCGGGCCCTACCAATACCGATTCAAAGGAAGGCCTCGGCGTTTGTTGGTGACGTCAAGTCAGCTAGGCACGGCGAACGCCAGGTCTGTTGCAGGCAGAGACGCCTGGGCGTGCTTGTCACTATAAATCTCTTATTTTTGGACAAAATGTTTGGTATTGTTTTGGATTCTGCAGTTTTATTTAGATGAAAGATTTTCTTACTATCGTAAAGCTACAAATGAAGATCATAGTTCTGTATTACTGAATCCTGTCAAAACAAACGTAGATCAATATGAGAAGATGCTTTGCCCCATTGCAAGCTTCGGAAATTTTACATTCAAGCAACTATATTTACTTGATCCATTTTGTTTTAGAAACTTACCCCAACCCCCTTACAATTAACTCGTTTCTTTTATTGATATATTTATTTTCGTTTGACATCGTCACTGGAAATGTGAACTAATTTACATGTGTAAATGTCCAACTGTTGCCAGTCATTAGATTACAGTTGTTTTCAACGAAAGGAATTCTAAACAGGAAACAAAATAGCTTCATACATCGAAAATACTGCTGAGCTTAAACTTTTTTAAACATGCACATTAGAAAAGATAAATATTCCCCTCTTGCAACTGAAAGGAGAAACTTTATAACATAAAAAAAATTATTTGGTAAAACAAGTATCTCTCTTTTGCCTCTTCTTTTGTCCCCCAACCCCTCCCCCAACGTGTACAATCGCAAGATATTTCATTAACATTCAGTGCTCCTCACCCCATAGTCAACCAACATACCTAAAGAAGAGCACCAATATGTTCGCAGTTTCTTGTAAAAACAGCCCAGTACAAACGTAACTTCCTCAGATTTACAAATAAGGTAAAGAAGCACGAATTCTGTTGCTGCTGGACCATGAAGTTGTTTTTGTATGTCAATCCTTAAAACAGGTGGAAATTTAAGTTCAGGAGTACACTATTTGTTAAGAAGTGTAACGAATTGCACAATTAATTGATTGCAGAAATCTCTCAGAACAATGTGTGTTGGTCAACTACCGTCAATAGTTTCACATTTTCCTGTGTCAGAGAGGGAGACACCACCATTATGAGTATGCCTGCAACAGACCTGGCATTCGCCGTACCTAGCTGACGTGACGTCACCAACAAGCGCCGAGGCCTTCCTTTGAGTCGGTGTTGGCCCTACACGATATTAGGCAGGTGTACCAGTTTCTATGGCTCTTCAGTGTACGTTACAGAAGTTATTCGCAATGGCGGCATGTCCTCTCACCAACGAAAGAAGCGGCGGTGCAGACGGCGCCAGATGCGGCGGCCAGAAGCGAAGCGGCGACGCCAGACACTGTGCCTGCTGTGCGGGTTGCGGGGCTGAAGGCGGAGGCGTAGCGTCGCTGACGCCGGCGATCGGGTGGTGCGTGCGTGCGTGCGCCCGAAGGTTGCACGCCAGTGCGAACTTCTTACCGCACAGTGTGCAAGGGTGCGGCCGGTCCCCTGTGGGCAGCAAACGTATTCCGCTACTAAGCAACACATACATGGGCACAAATACGAGGGTAATCCCAAAAGTAAGGTCTCCTATTTTTCTACAAGTACATAGACCTGAAACTTCCTGGCAGATTAAAACTGTGTGCCGGGCCGAGACTCGAACTCGAGACCTTTGCTTTTCGCAGGCAAGTGCTCTACCAACTGAGCTACCCAAGCACGACTCACGCCCCGTCCTCACAGCTTTACTTCTGCCAGTACCTCGACTCCTACCTCCCAAACTTTACAGAAGCTCTCCGCGATAACCTTCCTTTCAGGAGTGCTATTTCTGCAAGGTCCGCAGGAGAGCTTCTGTAAAGTTTGGAAGGTAGGAGACGAGGTACTGGCAGAAGTAAAGCTGTGAGGACGAGGCGTGAGTCGTGCTTGGGTAGCTCAGTTGGTAAGCACTTGCCCGCGAAAGGCAAAGGTCCAGAGTTCGAGTCTCGGCCCAGCACACAGTTTTAATCTGCCAGGAAGTTTCATATCAGCGCACACTCCGCTGCAGAGTGAAAATCTCATTCTGGAAACATCCCCCAGGCTGTGGCTAAGCTATGTCTCCGCAATATCCGTTCTTTCAGGAGAGCTATTTCTGCAAGGTTCGCAGGAGAGCTTCTGTAAAGTTTGGAAGGTAGAAGACGAGGTACTGACAGAAGTGAAGTTGTGAGGACGAGGCATGAGTCGTGCTTGGGTGGCTCAGTTGGTAGAGCACTTGCCCGCGAAAGGCAAAGGTCCCGAGTTCGAGTCTCGGCCCGGCACACAGTTTTAATCTGCCAGGAAGTTTCTTATCAGCGCACACTCCGCTGCAGAGTTAAAATCTCATTCTGGATACATGGACCTGTTTATTTCTACAATGGTTTACATCAGTTTACAGCTTGAACATTTAGTTATTTTTTGACATGATCACCATTTCTGTTGATGCATTGTTTTGTAGACGCTGTGGCTGTTTTTGTAAGCCCAAGTCTTACCAGCTCGCCGCCATGCTGTTCAGAAAGCTATGGACCTCTTCTTTCACCTCGTCGTCGGAGCTGAATCGCTTTCCGGCCAAATGTTCATTTACTCTAGGGAACAAGTGACAGTCACTGGGCGCCAAGTCAGGACTACGGGGTGGGTGGGTGATTATGTCCCACTGAAACTGTTGCAGGAGATCAACGGTTTGCCGAGCGATGTGTGGGCGAGCGTTGTCATGGAGAATGTGTACGCCCTTGCTCAACGTTCCTCTTCTCCGGTTCTGAATTGCCCGTTTGAGTTGTTTCAGAGTATCACAGTACCTGTTAGCGTTAATTGTGGTCCCAGTGGGCATAAAGTGGCTTTGCTCAACTTTCAACACTGTCTCCTCAGAAACTGACGGTCTCCCGCTCCTTTGTTCGTCGTGAATTTCGGTCCGACCAGATGCAAATTCTCTACATCACTTAGGAACATTTTTGACATCCATGGACGACTCACCATACACTTCCGTCAATTGGTGATGGATTTCAATCGGGACAGTGCCCTTTGCGTTCAAAAACCGAATAACTGTGCGCAACATCCAACGGGAGCTCCATTCTCAACGACTGCCAAGCCAAGACTGAGCGCCTCGGCACAGCGTGCGCATTTTTACACACGGCATGTGAAGCACTCTTCATAACAGTGTGACCAAGTGGCACACAAACAGAGTTCTGTACTTATAAAAAAATAGGCGACCTTACTTTTGGGATTACCCTCGTAAAAGTCCGTTCATACTATACGGAACGAGACGTTACAACATACCACAGTGCATTTCAAATGGCGAGTAACACAAGCCGTTACCTGTACGAGGTGAAACGGAACGTAGGCGTCAAGGATTCGGGGGGGGGGGGGGGGTTGGAGTGGGGGAGCTAACGATTGTTTCGTCTAGTGACATCGGAAGTTCTCTCCATGCTCTCACATGCTATGCGTAATACTGAAGTAAGTTTCATGTTTTTGTGTCTTCTTAGTCTTTATTTTATTGATTACTTTGTTTTTGTGACATTGAAAATGTTTCACAACAACATGGGTATTTTTTTTATCAGTGGCCTTCCATAAAGGAGACCAGATACCTGATTTAGGTTTTCTAATGCCTCTATGAAGAAAAATCCTGCTGGTGCGATTTCGAGTCGCTATTCCTGGTAATTAAACTTCCCTCCAGCAGTGGGACTGTGACCGAGAAAGCCTAGACACTCAGGTGTAGCGAGTCCGTCAGCAAATTTTAGTGGGATCACTGACAGGGTGGAACCGTTATGTGAACTGAAGGTGGAGGGCGTCAATATAAAATGAATTCAATCTTAATAATATGAATATTTATATATGTGTTTGGAGAGAGAGAGAGAGAGAGAGAGAGAGAGAGAGAGAGATATTTATTTTTGATTGAGATTTTTACTTTAAGTCGTAACTGGTACCTGGATTTTGGTTGCTGCCTCCATGAATGATCAGCTTCTGCACCAGTTGGTGACGTATTATAACTTGGAGGAAGTTATTGTTCTTTAAGGTTTAAAATACGACTCTATCAGTTACTTGGCCGTAGATAGCAGATAGCTTTGAGCCCAAGTTTTCGTAGCTTTTCATACCTAAGGGACCACTGTTGTAAGTAAACAAGATCAAACAGCAGTCTGCTTTTCGTGAGAAAAGGAGATTGCTTAGCACACAAACTTCCTTCAAACTACACGTCCTACTGCATCAAAATTGGTCAGTGGAGTTCATCACCATACTATTATACAAGAACATAACCAATTACTGCAATTAAGAAACTATGAGAGTTTGTTACGCATTGAATGAAAACTATAGAGAATGCATTTCCTTTCCTGTATTTTAATGAACTTTGTACACTTACAGTTCTGTCGAATGATAGCCGGCGACGACAATGAAGTTCACTTCCTGTTCCAAAAGCAAGATATTCCTCTTCTTCACTTCCAGAAAATTTGGCAACTATTACACATACTTTACTCGGTTTTGACACTGAAACAGCAATTTTCATTAAATGTAACATACGTTCTGAGCGACGCCCTAGCAACACGTCCTCTTTCCGCAAGATACAGATTAACAGTCCTCTTTTTTTTTAATAAAGCAATTGTCTCTTTTTTTAGAGTCCATACTCAAAGATTCACAACTACTAACGTTGCGGGGATTGCGCGCTAAAGAGTTTGTTGCTGTCCAGCTACGCTTCATTTCACTTCAAGTACTTTTTGAATCAAATTTACTTTTAGGGTATTTACTTACATTACTGAGCTTCTCAGAATAAAATCAGGCACAAATTAATTAAAAAAAGGGGACAATGAGGCTCACATAACATTACAAGGGGGGGGGGGGGGGAGAAGGAATGGAAAGGGAAGGAATTACTGATGTCAGCTGCATCAGGACTTTATGCGGACTTTGTGGGAATCAGTGAAAAATGTGTGCCGTGATAGGAATCGGACCCGGGGCTCTCCTGCTTACTGTGTAGCTGTGTCAACAACCACTGCACCACCCGAGGAGACACAGTGCTCATCGCAACTGCGCGTATTATCTCGGCAGGCCACCAGACCGAGCCACATTCCCAACTAGTGCCGTATATCCGCACTCCTGCCCATGTCGTCCATACTCGCTACTTCGAGATTCCCGCAGTAGATCGACGCAATTGTACATCCTCTCTGAATGTGGTGGATTCGTTGCCCATTGAGACGAATCAATTATATGAATGCCTAGTAAGCAGGGGAGTCCGGGTTTGAATCCCTGTCTGGCAGATATTTTCACTCGTCGCCGCTGATTCCAGATAGTCCCACTGCAGCTGACATCAATAGTTGCTTCCCTTTCGTTTATTTCTCCTCCATCCACCTTCAACGTACATAATATATACCACAGTTGCGGATTCTATGTCGTTTCTGTTCTTTGGTACATGTGCGAATGAACAGACGTCACGGATTCATATAAGAGTGGACCTAAACTGTGAAACACAATTAAAGGACCACTTTTTCTGAAATTGTCTCTCATTGCGACATTAGTAGCAGTTGCAACTACGTTCTCAATTATTTGCTTGATTTATCCCACTCTCTGTCTTCCTCTACAGTTTCTACCCTCTATTATTCCGTCTAGTGCCATAGAAGTTATCCTGCGATGTCTTAACAGATGTTCCAGGATCCTGTCCCTTCTTCCTGTCGGTGTTTTCCATATATTCCTTTCCACGCCTATTCCTCGGAGAATCTCTTCATTCCTTACCTTACCATCTAATTCTCAATATTCTTCTGTAGCACTACTTCTCAGACGCTTCTATTCCCTTCTTTTCCGGTTTCCCGCAGTCCATGTTTCACTACCACACAATGTTGTCCTCCAAACGTACATTCTCAAAAATTCATCCCTCAAATTAAGATACTACACTACTGGCCATTAAAATTGCTACACCACGAAGATGACGTGCTACAGAAGCGATATTTAACCGACTGGAAGAAGATGCTGTGATATGCGAATGATTAGCTTTTCAGAGCATTCACACAACGTTGGCGCCGGTGGCGAGACCTACAAAGTGCTAACATGAGGAAAGTTTCCAACCGATTTCTCATACACAAACAACAGTTGACCAGCGTTGCCTGGTAAAACGTTGTGATGCCTCGTGTAAGGAGGAGAGATGCGTACCATCACGTTTCCGACTTTGATAAAGGTCGGATTGTAGCCTATCGCGATTGCGGTTTATCGTATCGCGACATTGCTGCTCGCGTTGGTCTAGATCCAATGACTGTTAGCAGAATATGGAATCGGTGGCTTCAGGACGGTAATACGGAACGCCGTGCTGGATCCCAACGGCCTCGTATCACTAGCAGTCGAGATGACAGGCATCTTATCCGCATGGCAGTAACGGATCCTGCACCCACGTCTCGATCCCTGAGACAACAGATGGGGACGTTTGCAAGACAACAACCATATGCACGAACAGTTCGACGACGTTTGAAGCAGCATGGTCTATCAGCTCGGAGACCATGGCTGCGGTTACCCTTGACGCTGCATTACAGACAGGAGCGCCTGCGGTGGTGTACTCAACGACGAACCTGGGTGCACGAATGGCAAAACGTCTCGGTCACCTCTTGTTCGCATGGACGGCACTTTAAACAGTGGAAGTTGCATTTCAAATGTGTTACGACCCGTGGCTCTACCCTTCATTCTATCCATGCGAAACCCTACATTTCAGGAGGATAATGCACGACCGCATGTTGCAGGTCCTGTACAGGCCTTTCGGGATACAGAAAATGCTCGACTGCTGCCCTGGCCAGCACATTCTCCAGATCTCTCACCAATTGAAAACGTCTGGTCAATGGTGGCTGAGCAACTGGCTCGTCACAATACGCCAGTCACTACTCTTGATGAACTGTGGTATCGTGCTGAATCTGCATGAGCAGCTGTACCTGTACACGCCATCCAAACTCTGACGCTATGCCCAGGCGTATCAAGGCCGTTATTACGGCCAGAGGTGGTTGTTCTGGGTACTGATTTCTCAGGATCTATGCACCCAAATTGCGTGAAAATGTAATCACTTGTCAGTTCCAGTATAATATATTTTTCCAATGAATACCCGTTTATCATCTGCATTTCTTCTTGGTGTTGCAATTTGAATGGCCAGTAGTGTAGTAGGCTTCTCTTGGCCAGGAATGCCCTTTTTGCCAGTGCTCGTCTGCTTTTTATCTCCTCCTTGTACCATCCGTCATTCGTTATTTTCCTGCGTAGGTAGCACAATTTCTTCACTTCATTTACTTCGTGACTACCAATCATGATCTCAAGTTTCTCGCTGTTCTCATTTCTGCTACTTCTCATTACTTTCGTCTTTCTTAGATTTATCCTCAATCCATATTCTGTACTCATTAGACTGTCCATTCAGTTCAACAGATCTTGTAATTCTTCTTCACTTTCACAGAGAATAGCAATGTCATCAGCGAATCTTACAACTGATATCCTTTCACCTTGAATTTTAATCCCACTCCTGACCGTTTCTTTTATTTCCATCATTGCTTCATCGATACATAGATTCGACGGAAGGTGCGAAAGACTTCATCGCTATCTCACACCGTTTTTAATTAGAGCACTTCCCTTTTGGTCTTTCACTCTTATTGTTCCCTCTTGGCTCCTCTATACAATGTATATTACACGTCTTTCCGTATAGCTTACCCCTATTTTTTTTAGTATTTCGAACATCTTGCACCATTATACATTGTCGAACACCTGTTCCGGGTCGACAAATCGTATGAAAGTGTCTCGATTTTTCCTTAGAGTCGCTTACATTATGAACTGCAACGCCAGAATTGCCTAAATGGTGCCTTATATTTCCAAAGCCAAACTAATTACCATGTAGCATCGGGCTGGAAGAATATATGACTGATTTTCTGAACACTTCCCCATCTAATGCATTTCGAATGGCCTGTAACATCACGTGATTTGAGCCCCACAGAAAATTCCATTCTTCTGTTTATTGTTCTTACCAGCAACTTGGATCCAAGAGCAGTTAAGCTGACTGTGCGATAATTCTCACACTTTTCGGCTCTAACAATCTTTGGAATTATGTGGCTGATGTAAAAGTCAGATGGTATATCGCCAGACTCATACATTCTACACACCAACGTGAATAGTCGTTTTGTTGCCCCTTTCCCCAATGATTTTAGAAATTCTGATGTCTTCCAAAGCACTTTTACATCCTGATTCTAATACTGGATCCCCTACCTCTTTCCTATCGACTCCTGTTCCTCCTTCTGTTACGTCATCAGACAAGTCTTCCCCCTCATAGAAGCCTTCAGTGTACTCTTCAAACCTACACTATGTGATCAAAAGTAGCCGGACACCTGGCGGAAAATGACTTAAGAGTTCGTGGCGCTCTCCATCGGTAATGCTGGAATTCAGTATGGTGTTGGCCACCCTTAGCCTTGATGACAGTTTCCACTCTCGCAGGCATACGTTTAATCAGGTGCTGGAAGGTTTCTTGGAGAATGGCAGCCCATTCTTCACGGAGTGCTGCACTGAGGAGAGGTATCTATTACGGTCGGTGAGGCCTGGCACGAAGTCGGGGATCTAAAACATCGCAAAGGTGTTCTATAAGATTCAGGTCAGGGATGTTATTGTCGCGTAACCACTCTGCCACGGGCTGTGCATTATAAACAGGTGTGTTGAAAGATGTAGCCGCCATCCCCGAATTGCTCTTCAACAGTGGGAAGCAAGAAGCTGCTTAAAACATCAATGTAGCCCTGTTCTGTGATAGTGCCTCGCAAAAAACAAGAGGTGCAAGCCCCCTCCATGAAAAATACGACCACACCATAACATCACCGCCTCCGAATTTTACTGCTAGCACTACACACGCTGGCAGATGACGTTCACCGGGCATTCGCCATACCCACACCCTGCCATCGGATGGCCACATTGTGTACCGTGATTCGTCACTCCACATAACGTTTTTCCACTTTTCAATCGTCCAATGTTTACGCTGTTTAACCAAGCGAGGCGTCGTTTGGCATTTACCGGCGTGACGTGTGGCTTATGAGTAGCGGCTCGACTAGGAAACCCAAGTTTTCCCACCTCCTGCCTAACTATCATAGTACTTGCGGTGGACCCTGATGCAGTCTAGAATTCCTGTGTGATGGTCTGGATAGATGTCTGCCTATTATACATTATGACCGTCTTCAATTGTCGGCGGTCTCTGTCAGCCAACAGACGAGGTCGGCATGTACGCTTTTGTGCAGTACGTGTCCTTCACGTTTCCACTTCACTATCACATCGGAAATAGTGAACCTAGGGATGTTTAGGAGTGTGGAAATCTCGCGTACAGACGTAAGACACAAGCAACAGCCAATCACCTGACCACGTCCGATGTCCGTGAGTTCCGCGGAGTGCCCCATTCTGCTCTCTCACAATGTCTAATGACTTCTGAGGTCGCTGATACGGTCTATCTGGCAGTAGGTAGCAGCACAATGCACCAAATACGAAAAACGTATATTTTTGGAGGTGTCCGGGTACTTTTGATCACATAGTGTGTCTTCTCTCTCCTCTGCAATCAATTGTGGAGCTCACATTGCACTCTTAATGCTATAATTCTTGCTTTTAATTTCTCCGAAGGTTATTTTGATACAGTCCTTACGACAACCATTTCTTTTCCAGTTTCTTCGCATTTTCCATGTAGCCATTTCGCCTTAGCTTCCCTGGACTTCCTATTTATTTCATTTCTAAGTATTTCTGCTTTCCTGATTTTCTCTGAACATATTTATACTTCTTTATTTCATCGCTCGACTGAAATATTTCCTCTGTTAGCCATAGTTTCCTCGCAGTTACAACCTCGACACTTACGTTTTTCTTTCCAACTTGTGTGATTCCCCTTTTTAGAGATGTACAATGGTGCAAGATTTTCGAAATTCTGAGAAAACTGGGGTAAGCTACAGGGAGAGACGGGTAATATAAAACGTGTACAAGAGTCAAGATAGTGATAAGAGTGAAGAAGAAGATAAGAGTGAACGACCAAGAACGAAGTGTTCGGATAAAAAAGGATGTAAGACAGGGATGTCGTCTTTCGCCCCTGCTAGTCAACATGTACACCGAAGAAGCAGTGATGGAAATAACAGAGAGGTTTAGTAGTGGGATTAAAATTCAGGGTGAGAGGATATCAATGGTAAGATTTGCTGATGAAATTGCTATCTTCTGTGAAAGTGAAGAAGAATTACATGATCTGCTAAATGGAATGAACAGTCTAATGAGTACAGAATATGGGTTGAGAGTAAATCGAAGAAAGAAGAAAGTAATGAGAAGTAGCAGAAATGAGAACATGAGAAACTTAACATCAGGATTGATGGTCACGAAGTAGATGAAGTGAAGGAATTATTCTGCCTCGGCAGGAAAATAACCAATGACGGACGGATCAAGGACGACATCAAATGCAGGCTAACACTGGTAAAAAGGACACTACTGGCCAAGAGAAGTTTACTAGTATCACACATAGGCCTTAATTTCAGGAAGAAATTTCTGAGAATGTTCGTTTGGAGGACAGCATTGTATGGCAGTGAAACATCGACTGCGGGAAAAGAATGTTGAAAATTAGGACGTCTGATAAGGCAAGGAATGAAGAGGTTCTGAGCAGAATCGGAGAAGAAAGGAATGTATGGAAAACACTGACAAGGAGGAGGGACGGGATGATAGGAATGACTTCCATGGTACTAGAGGGAGCTGTAGAGGGCGAAAACTGTAGAGGAAGACAGAGATTGGAATACATCCAGCAGATAATTGAGGACATAGGTTGCAAGTGGTACTCGGAGATGAAGAGGCTGTTACAGGAGTGGAATTTGTGTTGGGCTGCATCAAACCGGCCAGAAGACTGATGACTCAAGAAAACAATTGAACTTCAATTCAACAGCCATGCTGAGCTATTCCTTATCGCAGTATCTATAGCCTCGGAGAACATCAGGCGTATCTCGTCAATGTCACGTAAAAATTTGAAATTTCCCTCAAAGGTGCGTGCAGGCTTCCATTGCTATGATGCAAGGGCGTGGCGCGCTGCGACGTCAGCAGTGCGCTCGGCGGCGCTTTAAACGGCAAGGTGTCGACTCATGCGAAAAAAAGACGAGAGCTCAAGAGTTCATGTGAGGCGTAAGGTGGGTTATAGACGTCACACTGGCACCGAATTTCACCACTATTCTGTCCGACGCCACAGCGGATGTGCCAGACGACGGGTAGGCAGTACAGACCCTCTTAGCCACATTTCACTCCTTCTTTTGATACCAGTGCGATGGAGGTCAGAACCGCGATACACAGCGTCGAAATCACGTGGTTTTCTTATGGGTGGCCGAGGACACCGCTTCAGACACACCGCCCCTCAGAGTCGAAACGAAAAGGCCTTAGGAGGCGACATATAGGGCGTCAATGAAACCAGTCCTTTCCTTGGGGCGTCCATGTACACACATTTCGCGGTCAAAAATGACAGCAGTGCGATGTTTAACATTACGACGTTCGTGAAAATCTTTGACACTGGCCCCCCTCCCCTGCGGACGACTCAACCCTCCTATAAAGACATCGTTGGCCAGCAGCCCTACTGAAGTGACCTGACCCCTTTGGAGTGCAGTGCCACCGCAGTTTTTGCTCTGGTGTGCAGGGTAGAGCCACTAGGTTCCATTCAAACCCATTTGACGAATTTGAACACAATCCGAAGCAGAAGAGGGTGCTTATCCTTTCTGAGCCCTCTGATTTCACATCCTCCAGTGGTGAGACCACGGAGGTGTGTGACGTTCACACTGAAAATGATCTCTCTGACACCTCCCAGTTTGGAAATACCCATGGTACCACCAGCCCACCTTTCTTGAACAAATTAAAAATGTACCTATACAGAGACAAACTACGAGGGTCATTCCAAAAGAAATGCACACTATTTTTTTTTAAATCTATCTTTTATTCTACATGTTTGAAAGTTTTACAGTGTGTAGAGACATCCTTTAGGAACAATATTTTCATTTCTCCACATAATTTCCATCCCTCTCAACTGCCTTACGCCATCTTGGAACCAGCGCCTGTATACTCGCACGGTAAAATTCTGGACCAACCTGTTGGAGCCACTGTTTGGCAGCGTGCACAAGGGACTCATCATCTTCAAACCTTGTTCCACGAAGAGAGTCTTTCAGTTTACCAAAGGTATGATAGTCGGATGGGTTCAGGTCAGGACTGTAAGGTGGGTGTTTCAGTGTTGTCCATCCGAGTTTTGTTATCGTTTCCATGGTTTTTTGACTGACATGTGGCCGTGCATTGTCGTGCAACAGCAAAACATCCTGCTTTTGCCGATGTGGTTTAACACGACTCAGTCGAGCTTGAAGTTTCTTCAGTGTCATCACATATGCATCAGAATTTATGGTGGTTCCACTTGGCATGATGTCCACAAGCAAGAGTCCTTCGGAATCGAAAAACACCATAGCCATAACTTTTACAGCAGAAGGGTTGGTTTTGAAGTTTTTATCTTGGGTGAATTTGCATGATGCCACTCCATTGATTGCCTCTTCGTCACTGGTGAAAAATGATGGAGCCATGTTTCATCACCTGTCACAATTCATCCAAGAAATTCATCATTCTCGTACTGTTCCAAAAGTTCGCTGCATACAGCTTTTCTTGTTTCTTTGTGAGCCACTGTCAACATCCTGGGAACCCACCTGGCAAAAACCTTTTTTAACGCCAACACTTCCAGTATTCTGCAAACACTTCCTTCCCATATCCCAACGTAGCGTGACAATACGTTCACTGTGATGCGTCTGTCAGCAGTCACCAAATCGTTAACTCTCTGCACATTGTCTCTAGTGCGTGCAGTACGAGGCCTGCCGCTGCGAGGACAATCCTCAATATTCCTGTGCCCGCTTTCATCACGTAACCTGCTTGCTCACCGACTAATTGTACTGCGATCGACAGTAGCATCTCCAGACACCTTTTTCAACCTCTTGTGGATGTTTCCCACTGTCTCGTTTTCACAGCACAGGAATTCTATGACAGCACGTTGCTTCTGACGAACGTCAAATGTAGCAGCCATCTTGAAGACATGCTGTGACGGCGCCACTCACGGGAACAGGTTGAACTAATCCATTAAATTTCGGGCATGCAGCCGCGCAAATAAAATTTCTTCTACTGATATTTCGGCTGCGTATCGTCCGGCCATCTTCAGAGCGAGTCACAAGACTGACGACAAGGTGTCAAGCGCGGCCTTATATGATCCACCGCGGCGGTACTGCGCATGCGGGTCACAGATGCTGGTCGGCGGCAGAGACATATGTTTACACATGCGCCGCCTGTGGCGAAGGCGTACAGACATTCGATTTGCTTATCGATGTTTGATCGGTGGCGGTGACACGATGACGACTTCTCTGCAATTTAATTACTCCAAGAGCCGGATTCCATACTTTGTCCAAATTAAAACCATTATCTCTGTTTATTAAATTGTTGGCTAATAGAATTTCTATAGCTTCCTTGAATATAGATTCCCAAAAAGAAGAGGTGGATGTTAAAATCTTCACGTCACTGTAATTCATGGAATGACCCATATCAATACAATGTTCGGCCACAGCTGACTTGTCTGGTTGTAATAAGCGTCTGTATCTTCGGTGCTCCACACACCTCTCATGAACGGTGCGTGTTGTTTGACCTATGTATGACTGCTCACAATTTCCGCAAGGAATCTGGTACACACCCGCCTTACGAAGCAGTAAATCGTCCTTCACAGAGCCGAGTAAAGCCGCAATCTTCGTGGGGGGCCGGAAAATCACCTTAACACAGTGTTTCTCAAGAGTACGGCCTATCTTTGAAGAAAGAGCACCCACATAGGGCAAAAACGCACTAGATCTGAAGAAATTACTATCTTCTTCCTCATCACATACCTGCTTTTTAGGTTTTGCATCGAAAGCTCTACGAATTTGTTGCGGAGAATATCCATTCGAACTAAGTTTGAAAACAAGCGGGAAGGAGCGGGAAGGACGTATGTACACACTGTAAAACTTTCACACATGCAGTATGAAAACCGTATTTTTACAAAAATAGTGTGCATTTCTTTTCGAGGGACCTTCGTATGATTCCTCATTGCTTGCAGACAGGCAACCCCTTGACACCTCCCCATTTCAGCCTGCCTACTAACAGGCTCAAGAGCAGCAGCGTAGCCCGCCAGCAGGCACCTAGGACTCTCGTAAGAGTTTGTCTCCGTATAATTACATTGTTATAGTGTTTAACAAAGGTGGGCAGGTGGCGCTGAGGGTGTTGCCAAACACCCTCATTGCCACCTCTCTGTGGTAACGCTACAGAAAGATGCAAAACAGGAGGGCTGGGAAAAGATAAGCACCATTTGGTGCTTCGGATCATGTTCAAATTTCGTTGAATGGTTTAGAATAGTCGCTAGTGGATCCACCCTGTAAACCACAGCAAAAACTGCGATCGCACTACGCTCCAAAGGGGTCAGATCACTGCAGTGGGGTATGTCTTTCAAGAACGGTTGAAATGTCCGAGGTCGTCTGCAGTGTCAAAGGTTGCCAAGAACATTTTCGTACTGCGAACTGCCGTTTGTGACTGCGAAATGTGTGGGGATCAACGCACCCAAGGAAAGGGGTGGTTTCATTGACGACATTTATGCCACCTCCGGAGGCCTTTACATGTCGATTCTGAGCGGCGATGTTCCTTAAATGTTTTCATAGGCCACCCGTAAGAAAACTGTGTCACTTCAACGCAGGGCGTCGCGGTTCTGGCCACCATCGCAGAGGCATCGAAAGAAGTGGTGAGATGTGGATAAGAGCGGGTGCGACGACCTTCCTATCGTGGGATACGTCCACGGTGGCCTTCGGCAGAACTGTGAGTTGTGGTGAAATCTGGTGCCAATGTGACATCGTTCACCCACCTTCCACCTCGCATCAACTTCTGAGTTGTGACCTCTTTTCGCATGTGTCTACACCTTCCTGTTTGCAGCCCCACCGATCCAGAGGCTGACGTTTCAGGGCACCATTCCTTTGCACCATTACAGACGAAGGTTATAGGCACGTTAGAGCCAAATTTCAGTTATACGTCGCAAACAATTATGGTGCCTCGAAAAACTGATCCTGCAATTATGTTGCACAGTCTGGTATCGTAGTGAATTTCATGCTACGTCTTTATTTCATTGTTTGCTTTGTTTTCGTGACACATTGCAAATGTTACGTGACGACACGGATATTTTTTCTGTGAATATTCTTCCACAAAAGAGGTCTGATACCTGAAACCGAAAAATAATTTAAGTTTTACAATGCCGCAAAATAAAAAAAAAGAACCTTACTGTTGTGGTCGCGTGTCGCTATTCCTGGTAGTTAGATTAGCTCCAACAAAGGAGGGTGAACGGGACAGCCTACACGTTTAGGCGTAGCGGGTCCGCCAGCAAATTCTAGCGGCTGGCTGCAGAAACGGCAGCGTTCCTGCAGTGTGTGGTCGATAGTGTTCTTCAGAGATCCAGAGAGACCTTTCAATGGGAGCCAATTCTATTTCCAGTTCTAGTCATCGCAGACTTGCCTGTCTGAAGAGGATCCATCGCTCTTCGACAGTGCACGCCACCGCCATGGCAATGCCTGCGCCCGACAGAGGACTGTATTGTGCACCAACTAGACTTAACCTCAGAGTAAGAGACCAGGACTGTAACAGGTTGGGAGTACTGTACAATGTGGCCTTGAGGTTGAGTATTTGTGTGTTATTGAGTAAATGTATGTTTTTGGACGTAGAACTATAGTCATTTTAGTAGTTGAGCTTTTAGGCATGCGTGTCTAGCGTTTGTTTGGGAGTGGCGCCCATGATTACACTGTCACAACGGCATTGTGCGTAAATAACACAAAATGATGATGCAGCTTTCGTTAAGGAGGGGCGTTCATGAAACTGACCGAAAATGTCAATTTTCAGCTTATTTTTTATTTATTCGTAAAACTCATTAAGTTCCTGGAGTTTCAGTGATGGAATCGCATCCGAAGTACCCGAAAAACAATTGCATGAGTTCCTGCCACGCCAAATTTTTGAAGTAACACTTCAATATCTACCGGCTCAGAGGAATAACAACCCTTATATTAACAAGAAAAGGCTTCAATATTGTATCTTGGCCACTCACAGGTTCCTGGCCGATCCTGAACTTCTAGAAACGTGTGTTCATGACAGAACCCTTAATCCAAAATGTAAAAAGATGTCCTAAAGCCACATTTTCGTCTGCTACAGTTGTCAGAATTGCAACTTATGATGCATTTCTTGCGTTTAATGAAGGGTACGTAAGGAGGGTGAAGTTGTTACAGAGAATGACTTTAGGACAGGAAATATCACTCAAGAGATTTTGAAAAAAGTAGATTTAGAGCGCCACTCTGTAGCTGAGAAGTCAGTTGAAGATCTGGTAAAGGAAAGAATGCAGAAAACAAGGAACCAAAGAAACTAGAAGAGAACCATTGAAGGAAAAGAGGACCACAAGTACTAATCGGGGATCCTCTGAAGAGGTGACATAAGAAAAAACTTTGGGTTGAACTTTAAATTGCATCTGGTGAAAATTATGTGTTTGTAAAGTTTATGTGCCTTTTTCTCAGTCTATGAAGGCTAAATTACGAAATTTTGTACATTTATTTCTAAAAATCCAATAAATGTTTACCAAGGAGACTCATCAAAGAGTCGTAAGGTTCAAATGGCTCTAAGCGCTATGGGACTTAACATCTGAGGTCACCAGTCCCCTAGACTTAGAACTACTTAAACCTAACTAACCTAAGGACATAACATACATCCATGCCCAAGGCAGGACTCGAACCTGCGACCGTAGCAGCAGCGCGGTTCCAGACTGAAGCGCCTAGAACCGCTCGGCCACAGCGGCCAGCCGGACGTAAGGTTTGGGAAGTAATTTTATTTGGATAACCAGCTTCGACATCTCAATAATGCAATCTTCAGACCCCTGAATATTAAAAACGAGTATATATGTAGTGTATATCAAGGTATACCGCAAGTGACTACAGAAAATAAACCGCAATAATAAAAGTCCTTAAAAACTATAATATGCAATTTGCAGCGTTAAGACAAGCACCTGTGCACATACAGCACAACAAAGCAAAATAATTACGCATACTGATTAGCACTGAGATTATTTTGACATCATAGAGCTATAAAAGAAAATGCCAACATTACAAAAACCCAAAAACAGCCAATATACAATCAGAAGCACAAACGAATAAAGTTTGTCCAGTTTCTGTTTTTACGTATTTTGTAATACAAAACCTCTAAATAATTCTTCCAGATGAGAAATATCCTACTTCTTAGGAAAACCTATCCTCATTCAAAGCAAAACATCGTGATGTAGCCTCTGAAGTGCACAATACAGTGCATACCTATCCCCTAAGTATTGTCGCTGCTGACGACTTATCAGAGTTAGTTGTCACAACATCAAAAACACAACCAGACGCAAAATCCAAAGACCGACAAAATATTAAGTGATTAACGGTATGCGAAGAACATGCGAGGAATACTCATAAAGTATTTAGAGGGCATATGTTATGTACCAAATCAAAAAATTGGGCGAGCAAATACGAGAGTGGAACAGACAATGACCTCAAAACCACATTAACTAAGGGAAATCCTCCAAAATTTCAACTGATAATGTAAAATGTTTCCCTGGGAGTATAAGGTATAATACTATCGACCTAACCATAAAATGACGAACCCATACAAATAGGAACTGACATACAGCAAGCTGTATCGCAATAGGTAGCGTGTGGATGGAACAAATTAAAAGTAAGGTAAGTGTACGAAGACCAACAGAACACTAAAGTATAAGTCCACTGATTAAGGAACTTACTGGCTCGGAAAAGGGGTAATCGAAAGAGAAGTTGCTAAATGGCCTGATACTATAAACCAACCATGGAATGCAACAACACTAAATCAAAACCTTCTAAATAATATGGAAACCCAAAGTGTTAAACAACCAATGTAGTAGCACAAGCCTATGTAATTCAGGAGTCTCAAGCCACACAGTAATACGTGCGACCCACAACAGTAAGACATAACACACTCACGGCTATCATCGGGTCGACATCAAATCAAAATCCATAAAAATCATAAATATGCGTAAGTAATTGATAAGAACATCTAAAATTCCCAATAAGGTGTATGGTGAAGTAAAGCTAGAATTATTCTAAACCACACTAAAACAACTCATAAGATGCAGTCAAGAAACGCTGAATACCCTACATGTAACCTGGGGAATATATCGATATGGGTCTAAAAATGTAACCAAATGGTATGGAAACGAGTTTATTACAACAGATCAAACATAAGGAAACAGCAAATATAAAAAAAAAACATCACTATCATAATGAAAATCCCATCATAGAGGGTTATAAGCACACGAAAGACCAAAACCAGGTCAATGTTAAAAACGTGCTACATACTAGTAGTTTAGAGCGTCATAAATCGAGAGTCAGAGCTGTAAAAACAACAAAGCTCCATAAAATATACCAATACTAAAAACAAGGGGACCTGCTGTATGCCACGGTCAGACTAACTATTGCACTACCGTAATAATAAAATAGCGCATGCATACTAAGTCTCGAAGACAGAAGACTACAGATAGAGAAGAGTGTAGAAAATTGGAAACATAATGGCCAAAGACAAAAGAACTTGAGTTAACAAGAAAGTACACAAATATAGGAAAACCAAGATAACATCCACGAGCCAACACTACCACATAACAAAATCAAATATACTAAAATCATGGACCTTGCCGCTGGTGGGGAGGCTTGCGTGCCTCAGCGATACAGATAGCCGTACCGTAGGTGCAACCACAACGGAGGGGTATCTGTTGAGAGGCCAGACAAACGAGTGGTTCCTGAAGAGGGGCAGCAGCCTTTTCAGTAGTTGCAGGGGCAACAGGCTGGATGATTGACTGATCTGGCCTTGTAACACTAACCAAAACGGCCTTGCTGTGCTGGTACTGCGAACGGCTGAAAGCAAGGGGAAACTACGGCCGTAATTTTTCCCGAGGGCATGCTGCTTTACTGTACGGTTAAATGATGATGGCGTCCTCTTGGGTAAAGTATTCCGGAGGTAAAATAGTCCCCAATTCGGATCTCCGGGCGGCGACTACTGAAGAGGACGTCGTTATCAGGGGAAAGAAAACTGGCGTTCTACGGATCGGAGCGTGGAATGTCAGATCCCTTAATAGGGCAGGTAGGTTAGAAAATTTAAAAAGGGAAATGGATAGTTAGATATAGTGGGACTTAGTGAAATTCGGTGGCATGAGGAACAAGACTTCTGGTCAGGTGAATACAGGTTTAAAAATACAAAATCAAATAGGGGTAATGCAGGAGTAGGTTTAATAATGAATAGAAAAATAGGAATGCGGGTAAGCTACTACAAACAGCATAGTGAACGCATTATTGTGGCAAAGATAGGTACGAATCCCACGCCTACCACAGTACTATAAGTTTATATGCCAACTACCTACGCAGATGACGAAGAGATTGATGAAATGTATGATGAGATAAAAGAAATTATTCAGATAGTGAAGGGTGACAAAAATTTAATAGTCATGGGTGACTGGAATTCGATAGTAGGAAAAGGGAGAGAAGGAAACGTAGTAGGTGAATATGGATTGGAAGGAAGAGACGAAAGAGGAAGCCGCCTTGCAGAATTTTGCACAGACCATAACTTAATCAAAAAAGCTAACACTTGGTTCAAGAAACATAAAAGAAGGTTGTATACGTGGAAAAAGCCTGGAGATACTGACAGGTTTCAGATAAATTATACAATGGTAAGACAGAGTTTCAGGAACCAAGTTTTAAATTGTAAGACTTTTCCAGGGGCAGATGCAGACTCTGACCACAATCTATTGGTTATGAACTGTAGATTAAAACTAAAGAAACTGCGAAAAGGTGGGAATTTAAGGAGATGGAACCTGGATAAACT
The DNA here is from genome assembly GCF_021461395.2 of Schistocerca americana. NCBI lineage: Eukaryota > Metazoa > Arthropoda > Insecta > Orthoptera > Acrididae > Schistocerca > Schistocerca americana. The sequence continues at coordinate 376,679,462 of NC_060126.1, forward strand.
GAAAGAACCAGAGGTTGTAGAGAGCTTCAAGGAGAGCATGAGGGAATGATTGACAAGAATGGGGGAAAGAAATACAATAGAAGACGAATGTGTAGCTTTGAGAGATGAAATAGTGAAGGCAATCAAGTAGGTAAAAAGACGAGGACTAGTAGATATCCTTTGTTACCAAAAGAGATATTGAATTTAATTGATGAAAGGAGAAAATATAAAAATGCAGTAAATTAAGCAGGCAAAAAGGAATACAAACGTCTCATAAATGAGATCGACAGGAAGTGCAAAATGGTTAAGCAGAGATGGCTAGAGGACAAATGTAAGGATGTAGAGGCTTATCTCACTAGGGGTTCCTGCCTACAGGAAAATTAAAGAGAACTTTGGAGAAAAGAGAACCATCTGAATGAATATTAAGAGCTCAGATGGAAACCCAGTTCTAAGCAAAGAAGGGAAAGCAGAAAAGTATAAGGAGTATATAGAGGGTCTATACAAGGGCGATATTCTTAAGGACAATATTATAGAAATGGAAGAGAATGTAGATGAAGATGAAATGGGAGATATGATACTGCGTGAAGAGTTTGACAGAGCACTGAAAGACCCAAGTCGAAACATGGCCTCGGGAGTAGACAACATTCCATTAGAACTACTGACGGCCTTGGGAGAAACAGTTCCTGACAAAACTTTACCATCTGGTCAGCAAGATGTATGAGACAGGCGAAATACCCTAAGACGTCAACAACAATATAATAATTCCAATCCCAAAGAAAGCAGGTGTTGACAGATGTGAAAATTAGCGAACTATTAGTTTAATAAGTCACAACTGCAAAATACTAACGCGAATTCTTTACGGCCGAATGGAAAAACTGGTAGAAGTCGACCTCGCGGGAGATCAGTTTGGATTCCGTAGAAATGTTGGAACACGTGAGGCAATACTGACCCTACGACTTACCTTAGATGAAATATTAAGAAAAGGTAAACCTACGTTTCTAGCAATTGTAGACTTAGAGAAAGCTTTTGACAATGTTGATTGGAATACTCTCATTCAAATTCTGAAGGTGGCAGGGATAAAATACAGGGAGCAAAGGGTATTTACAATTTGTAGAGAAACCAGATGGCAGTTATAAGTGTTGAGAGACATGAAAGGGAAGCAGTGGTTGGGAAGGGAGTGAGACAGGGTTGTAGCCTCTCCCCGATGTTATTCAATCTCTATATTGAGCAAGCAGTAAAGGAAACAAAAGAAAAATTTGGAGTAGGTATTAAAATCCATGGAGAAGAAATAAAAACTTTGAGGTTCTCCGATGACATTGTAATTCTGTCAGAGACAACAAAGGACCTGGAAGAGCAGCTGAACGGAATGGACATGGTCGTGAAAGGAGGATATAACAAAAGCAAAACGTGGATAATGGAATGCAGTCGAATTAAGTTGTGTGATGCTGAGGGAATTAGATAAGCAAATGAGACACATAAAGTAGCAAAGGAATTTTGCTATTTGGGGAGCAAAACAACTGATGATGGTCGAAGTAGAGAGGATATAAAATGTAGACTGGCAATGGCAAGGAAACCGTTTCTGAAGAAGAGAAATTTGTTAACATCGGGTATAGATTTAAGTGTCAGGAAGTCGTTTCTGAAAGTATATGTATGGAGTGTAGCCATGTATGGAAGTGAAACATGGACGATAAATAGTTTAGACAAGAGAGAATAGAAGCTTTCGAAATGTGGTGCTACAGAAGAATGCTGAAGATTAGATGGGGAGATCTCATAACTAATGAGGAGGTATTGAATAGAATTGGAGAGAAGAGAAATTTGGGGCACAACTTGACTAGAAGAAGGGGTCGGTTGGTAGGGCATATTCTGAGGCATCAAAGGATCACCAATTTAGTGTTGGAGGGCAGCGTGGAGGGTAAAAATCGCAGAGGGAGACCAAGAGATGAATACACTAAACAGGTTCAGAAGGATGTAGGTTGCAGTAGGTACTGGGAGATGGGGAAGCTTGCATGGAGAGCTGCATCAAACAAGTCTTTGGACCGAAGACCACATCAACAACAAAATAAAACCTGTATATGGCACATAGTGTCCAGACACTAAAGATCCCCCATATCAGATTAAAAATTACGTATGTGCTTATCGTGTAATAGTACGAAGTGATTGATTTGACTTTGAAACTAGTACTATCGCTGCTCAAACCACTGTACGTTCATCTCTGACTGCTTTCCTGATTAAGCTGCCCACAGGCCGTCTGAACAGTTACCCCGGTACTGTTAGTGCTAATGAACCCACCTTACGAAATGCTAATACATAAATAATTATTTTATGAACTGTACTATCGAAAATGATAGCAGTGTACTGTTGCCCCTATCAAAATTTTATGGTGGTTATAATTTTACGAAGAAAATCACTATCCATATAAATTTACTATAAATTACAAAATTACGACCTGTAAAAAAACCAATAGTTTACAGAAGAAGAGGATAGAAGCTTTCGAAATGTGGTGGTACAGAAGAATGCTGAAGATTATATGGGTAGATCACATAACTAGTGAGGAGGTATTGAATAGAATTGGAGAGAAGAGAAATCTAGGCACACCTTGACTAGAAGAAGCGATCGGTTGGTAGGGAATATTCTGAGGCATCAAGGGGTCACCAATTTAGTATTGGAGGGCAGCGTGGAGGGTAAAAATCGTAGAGGGAGACCAAGAGATGAATAAACTCAACAGATTCAGAAGGATGTAGGTTGCAGTAGGTACTGGGAGATGAAGAAGCTTGCACAGAATAGAGTAGCATGGAGAGCTGCATCAAACCAGTCTCTGGACTGAAGACCACAACAACAACACAGGTACAAAAATAATATAGTGAATTTGTGTCGTACGGTAAATCCGTGCTATTCCTACCTGTTGGTTTCACTGGTGCAACTAGATTTTGTAGATCGTACCGAACTTATAAATATGATAATTGAAGAAATAATCAAATTGCAATAACACAAAGTGAATTAAATCATGGGAAGTTAAGAATAGCACAATACTTGCTTCTAAAAGTATACTAAGTCAACTACATTATGTTGACTGTTTGTTTGTGTGGCAATTTATAATTCTGTGTCTAGGTTGTTGATACTGAATAGGACTGAGCTTCGACTTGAGGAGGCTTTGTGTGAATATCCATTATACAGATGCTGACACCAAATGAAAGGACACCTCAATGGATTTAATTTTATATCTCATATGTAACTATAACGTGACTGTATGTATCAGGGGTCTCCAAACTACGGCCCGCGGGAAGGACCCCACGCGCGACGTCAGTAGATTCAGCCCGGCGACGTTACGTCACTTGTTGTTGTCGTTGTGGTCTTCAGTCCTGAGACTGGTTTGATGCAGCTCTCCACACTACTCTATCCCGTGCAAACTTCTTCATCTCCCAATACCTACTGCAACCTACATCCTTCTGAATCTGTTTAGTGTATTCATCTCTTGGTCTCCCTCTACAATTTTTACCCTCCACGCTGCCCTCCATTACTAAATTTGTGATCACTTGATGCCTCAGAACATGTCCTACCAACCGATCCCTTCTTCCAGTCAAGTTGTGCAACAAACTCCTCTTCTCCCCAATCCTATTCAGTACCTCGTCGCCGGCCGCGGTGGTCTAGCGGTTCTAAGCGCTCAGTCCGGAACCGCGCGACTGCTACGGTCGCAGGTTCGAATCCTGCCTCGGGCATGGATGTGTTTATTGTCCTTAGGTTAGATAGGTTTAAGTTGTTCTAAGTTCTAGGGGACTGATGACCACAGATGTTAAGTCCCATAGTGCTCAGAGCCAGTACCTCCTCATTAGTAATGTGATCTACCCATCTAATTTTCAGCATTCTTCTGTAGCACCACATTTCGAAAGCTTCTATTCTCTTCTTGTCCAAACTAGTTATCGTCCATGTTTCACTTCCATACATGGCTACACTCCATACATATACTTTCAGAAACGACTTCCTGACACTTAAATCTATACCCGATGTTAATAAATTTCTCTCCTTCAGAAACGCTTTCTTTGCCATTGCCAGTCTACATTTTATATCCTCTCTACTTCGACCATCATCGGTTATTTTGCTCCCCAAATAGCAAAACTCCTTTACTACCTTAAGTGTCTCATTTGCTAATCTAATTCCCTCAGCATCACACAACTTAATTCGACTACATTCCATTATCCACGTTTTGCTTTTGTTATATCCTCCTTTCAAGACCATGTCCATTCCGTTCAGCTGCTCTTCCAGGTCCTTTGTTGTCTATGACAGAATTACAATGTCATCGGAGAACCTGAAAGTTTTTATTTCTTCTCCATGGATTTTAATACCTACTCCAAATTTTTCTTTTGTTTCCTTTACTGCTTGCTCAATATAGAGATTGAATAACATCGGGGAGAGGCTACACCCCTGTCTCACTCCCTTCCCAACCACTGCTTCCCTTTCATGTCTCTAGACTCTTATAACTGCCATCTGGTTTCTGTACAAATTGTAAATAGCCTTTTGCTCCCTGTATTTTGCAGCCGTGACTTATTAAACTGATGGTTCGATAATTTTCACATTTGTAACGCCTGCTTTCTTTGGGATTGGAATTATTATATTCTTCTGGAAGTCTGAGGGTATTTCGCCCGTCTCATACATTTTGCTCATCAGAAGGTAGAGTTATGACAGGACTGGCTCTCCCAACGCTGTCGGTAGTTCTAATGGGATGTTGTCTACTACCGGGGCCTTTTTTCGACTCAGGTCTTTCAGTGCCCTGTCAAACTCTTCACGCAATCATATCTCCCATTTCATCTTCATCTACATCCTTTTCCATTTCCATAATATTGTCCTCAAGTACATCGCCCTTGTATAGACCCTCTACATACTCCTTCCACCTTTCTGCTTTCCCTTCTTTGCTTAGAACTGGGTTTCCATCTGAGCTCTTGATATTCATACAAGTCGTTATCTTTTCTCCAAAGGTCTATTTAATTTTCCTGTAGGCAGTTTCTATCTTACCCCTCGTGAGATAAGCTTCTACATCCTTAAATTTGTCCTCTAGCCATGCCTGCTTAGCCATTTTGCACTTCCTGTCGATCTCATTTTTGAAACGTTTGTATTCCTTTCTGCCTGCTTCATTTACTGCATTTTTATATTTTCTCCTTGCGTCAATTAAATTCAATATTTCTTCTGTCACCCAAGGATTTCTATTAGCCTTCATCTTTTTACCTACTTGATCCTCTGCTGCCTTCATCCCTCAAAGCTCCCCATTCTTCTTCTACTGTATTTCTTTCCCCCATTCTTTTCAAATGTTCCCTTATGCTCTCCATGAAACTCTGTACAACCTCTGGTTTAGTCACTTTATCCAGGTGCCATCTCCTTAAATTCCCACCCGTTTGCAGTTTCTTCAGTTTTAATCTACAGTTCATAATCAATAGATTGTGGTCAGAGTCGACATCTGCCTCTGGAAATGCCTTACAATTTAAAACCTGGTTCCTAAATCTCTGTCTTACCATTATGTTAGCTATGATTAAGTTGTACTCTGTGCAAAATTCCACCAGGCGGCTTCCTCTTTCAGTTCTTACCCCCTATCCATATTCACCTACTACGTTTCCTTCTCTCACTTTTCCTACTATTGAATTCCAGTCACCCATGACTATTAAATTTTCGTCTCCCTTCACTATCTGAATAATTTATTTTATTTCGTCATACATTTCTTCAATTTCTTCGTCATCTGCAGAGCTAGTTGGCATATAGACTTGTACTACTGTCGTAGGCGTGGGCTTCGTGTCTATCGTGGCCACAACAATGCGTTCGCTGTGCTGCTTGTAGTAGCTTACCCGCATTCCTATTTTCCTATTCATTATTAAACCTACTCCTGCATTACCCCTATTTGATTTTGTATTTATAACCCTGTATTCACCTGACCAAAAGTCTTGTTCCTCATGCCACCGAACTTCACTAAGTCCCACTATATCTAACTATCCATTTCCCTTTTTAAATTTTCTAACCTACCTGCCCGATTAAGGGATCTGACATTCCACGCTCCGATCCGTAGAACGCCAGTTTTCTTTCTCCTGATAACGACGTCCTCCTGAGTAGTCCCCACCCAGAGATCCGAATGGGGGACTATTTTACCTCCGGAATATTTTACCCAAGAGGACGCCATCATCATTTATCCATACAGTAAAGCTGCATGCCCTCGGGAAAAATTACGGGCGTAGTTTCCCCTTGCTTTCAGCCGTTCGCAGTACCAGCACAGCAAGGCCGTTTTGGTTAATGTTACAAGGCCAGATCAGTCAATCATGCAGACTGTTGCCCCTGCAACTACTGAAAAGGCTGCTGCCCCTCTTCAGGAATCACACGTTTGTCTGGCCTCTCAACAGATACCCCTCCGTTGTGGTTGCACCTACGGTACGGGTATCTGTATCGTTGAGGCACGCAAGCCTCCCCACCAACGGCAAGGTCTGTGGTTCATGGGGGGGTTACGTCACTATGTTTGATAAAATGTATAGAACACGAGACGCTGTGATACAGTTTAAATTTAAATATTAATTTTAGAACAAAAGGAATTTTAAATATAATTATGTGAATCATAGGAGACCCGGCTGCTATGTGCCTTAAACTTACCATTTTCAATTTTAAATTATTGTTTCTAGATATAGTACAGAATTAAGGTGCGTCGTTTAGTCAATTATCTGGCCCGCTGTGAAAGAATTTTGGTGATCTCTGGTGTAACTTCTTTTTTCTTGAGTCATCAGTCTTCTGACTGGTCTGATGCGGCCCTCCGCGAATTCGCCAACCTCTTCATCTCAGAGCAACCTACGTCTTCAATTATTTACTGGATGTACTCCAATAGCTGTCTTCCTCTACAGTGTTTATCCTCTACAGCTCCCTCTAGTATCATGGAAGCCATTTCCTGGTGTCTTAATAGAAGCCCTAATGTCCTGTTCCTTTTCCTTGTCAGAGTTTTCTATATATTCGCATCCACTCCGATTCAACGCAGAACCTTGTCATTCCTCACATTATCAGTCTACATAATTTTCAATATTCTTCTGTAGCACCACATCTCATATGCTTCGATTCTCTTTTGATCTAGTTTTCCCAAAGCCCATGGTTTACTACCATACAATTCCATGCTCCAAACATACATTCTCAGAAATTTATTCCTCAAATTAAGACCTATGTTTGATACTAGTAAACTTCTCTTGACCAGAAATGTCCTTTCTGCCTATGCTAGTCTGTTTTAGATGTCCTCCTTGCTCTGTTCGTCATTAGATATTTTGCTGCCTAGCTAGCAGAATTCCTTAACTTCATCTAATTCGTGACTTCCGTCTCTCTTCGATTTACTCTCAATCCATATTCTGTAGTCATTAGACTGTTCATTCCATTCAGCACATCCTGTCATTCTTCTTCACACTTTCACTCATCATAGCAATGTACTGTTTCCACCTGTCCGCTCTCTACTCTGCATTTAACAGTGGAATTCCCGTTGCACTCTTAATGTTACCACTCTCTCTTTTGATTTCACAGAAGATTGTTTTGACTTTTCAGTATGCTGAGTCAGTTCTTCCGATAATCATTTCTTTTTCGATTTCTCCACGGTTTTCATGCAGCCATTTCGTCTTAGCTTCCCTGCACTTCCTTTTCTTTTTATTTCTAAGTGTGTTGTATTTCTGTATTCCTGAGTTTCCCTGAACTTTTTTGTACTTACTTCTTTCGTCGATCTGTTGAAGTATTTCTTCTGATACCCACGGTTTCTCCGCAATTACCTTCTTCGTGCCTATGTTTCTCTTTCCAACTTGTGTTATCCCCCTTTTTAGAGATGCCCATCCCTCTTCAAATGTACTGCCTATTCAGTTATTTCCTTTTGCTGTATCTATAGCCTTAGTGAACTTCAACCGTACCTCATCATTCCTTTGTACTTCCGCATCCCATTTCCTCGCGTATTGATTCTTTCTGACTAATGTTTTAAACTTCAATCTACTGTTAATCACTACTATATAGTGATCTGAGTGTATATCTACTCCTTACGATCTAGTATCTGGTTTAGGAATCTCTGTCTGACCATGATGTAATCTATCTGAAATCTTCCCATATCACCCGGCCTTTTCCAAGTATGCCTCCTCCTCTTGTGATTCTTGATCAGAGTATTCGCTACTTCTACCTGAAATTTATCACAGAACTGAATTAGTCTTTCTCCTCTCTCATTACTTGTCCCAAGGCCATATTCTCCTTTGAATTTTTTCTTCGACTCCTTCCCCTACAACTGCGCTCCATTTCGCCATGACTATTAGATTTTCATCTCCCTTTATTTACTGTATTACCCTTTCAATATCCTCATATACTTTCTCTCTCTCTACAGCATGCGACGTCGAATGTATAACTGTATTATCGTTGTTGGTGTTGGTTTGCTGTCGATTCTGATAAAAACAACTCTGTCACTGAACTGTTCACAGTAACAGACTTTCTGCCCTTCATTCCTATTCATAACAAAACCTACTCCCGTTATACCATTTTCTGCTGTTATCGATATTATCCTATTCTCATCTGACCAGAAACCCTTGTCTTTCTTCCATTTCACTTCAGTGACCCCTACTGTATCTACGTTTAGCCTTTGCATTTCCCTTTTCAGATTTTCTAACTCTCCTATCAAATTCTACCTTCTGACATTCCACGTCCCGATTCATAGAACGTCATCCTTGCGCACGTCTATGTTTAAACTGTTATCACTGAATACTTTTAAAACCTTCCACCTGTTACACTGCAGGATTTAAAAGCTTATTGATTGACAAGTCGTAACCTTATGTCTGATTAAGTATCGTGCGGCTAGTGCCCATATCATTTCGTTTCGTGTGAATGGCTGGACTTAAGTGCAACGGGGTGTGTCGTCAGCACCGAAGACACCAGTTAACGCAAGTATTGTTTTCATGTGCAGTGTCGACCGAGGCCTATGTTTGTGGATGTCCTGTTAGAAGATTAGCTTCATTAGTGTTTTGAACTGAAACTCCCAAGCACCTATCATTGCACAGGAAAAGTGTTAACCTTCTCAGTTTAGTGGCGGCTAGAGTCTTAAAGTTGTTTTTCTTTTTTCTTCTTAAATTGGTTTTAGGTGTTTCCAAGGGCAGGACAGAAAACTTTTTTTGGTGTAATCCTGAATATTAAACGGCTAGTGTCGATTCAGATTAGTAAATTCACTGGAGAATTTAAAGACGGATAAGCGCTGAGACAAAGTTAAAATTTAATCTGCTTGTATAATGTGTTTAAAGGTTAGCTTCGGAAGTTTGAAAGTTCAAGCGGGTATATGCCTATTCTAATTGTGAATTCAAAAGCGGTCAAGCGCCCAGTTCAATTCCATGTTTTGTCTGTTTGCGCAATCTTTAGATCGATCGTAAATGTACCTTATTTTACTCGTATATCGTTTGTAATTTGCAATTTAAGCGGCTACTGCTGGCTCAATTACGGAAGTCGAGTTGAGTGTTTTAAGGCTGCTACGTACTGACTACAATTTTAGTATTTTGAGTGCTGGTTAATCATACGTAGACGGTTAGAACCGTAGCTGATCTGAATGATTCTGTGGCTTATGTTGCTATTACCATAGACTGGGTAGTGCCAATTGGGACCGAGCCTCAGAAATGATCCTTTTAGGTGAGATTGCTGAGAATCGTGGAGAATATTAAGATTTTATCGTCTTGTAATTATTTAGTAATGAAAAGCCGTTTGAATTTGAATTACTTGTTCGCTTGTGTCATTTGTTTTAATGGCAGCTTGGACCTGTTGAAACTTCAGAACCATGATTGGTCGGGCCTTGTTGAGTTAAATTAAAACTGGAATGTTTCGTTACATAATGTGGCTAATACCAATTGTATGTTGTTTTGTTGTTTTTCTTAATAACTGTGTGCGTTGCCCAAGTGCTAAAGCAAAATCTTGTCAGCAAAGTACATTTAATTTTTTGTGTCTAGTACCTTTCACTCGAGAAACCCCTGCTCCAAAGGGTATCGCCATTCCTTGTTCCCTGATAGTGCAAACCTGTTCATTCTGATGTTACTGCTTTTGTACTGACAGCAGAATACTTCTAGCTTCCTTTTATAGTCTACTATCGTCATTCATCGCCGAACGATCATGCGTGTCTATTTTGTCGCCTACAACACCTGACAATCTATCACACCATAGCTCCGAAACTATGTCAGACTGGTTTAAGTAAAACCGCATGGATGCACTATCTGATCAATGTATCCATCTGGAACTCAACATTGTACGGTAGTGAACTATGGACTGTGTGAAAACCGGAACCCAAGAGAACTGAAGCATATGAGATGTGGTGCTACAGAGGAATGTTGAAAATTAGGAGAATTGATGAGATAAGGAATGAGGAGGTTCTCCACAGAATACGCCGAGGGTAGGAATACATGGGAAACACTGACAAGAAGAAGGGACAGGATGATAGGACATCTGTTAACACATCAGGCAATAACTGACGTGATACTAGAGAGAGCCACAGAGGGTAAAAATTGAAGATGAAGACATTCAACAAATAATTGAGGATGTAAGTTGCAATAGCTACTCGGAGATGAAAAGATTGGCACATGAGAGGAATTAGTGGCGAGCCGCATCAAGCCGGTCAGAAGACTGATAACTCAAAATAAATAAATAAGGAAAGTATCCGGACGCCCACATTAAATGTAGAGTGGATGATAGATGATTAGATTTCATGAGAGATGGAGGCGCCAGTATGACTGAAAAAGAGTGATTTGGTGTGATGAATCACACAGTCAGAAGACTGATGACCCAAAATAAATAAATAAGGAAAGTATCCGGACGCCCACATGAAATGTAGAGTAGATGATAGATGATTAGATTTCATGAGAGATGGAGGCGCCAGTATGACTGAAAAAGAGTGATTTTGTGTGATGAATCACACTATACCTGTGCAAAGCAGTGGGTGAGTTTCAGTTTGGTGAATACCTACAGAACGATATCTGGTATCATGTGTGGTGTGAAACCAATATGTACCTCTGTGATGCCTGTTCAAAAGCAGATGACGATACAATTGTGTCAAATGACCCGTTTGATACTAGCCTATTCATATTCTACAATGTTTCTTTGAAATTTGCATGCCTTATGTTCTGAAAGGGAGCTATCAGGATTATTAGACTGTTTGGTCGCCTTTGTATGACATTTCATTTATCTTTTCATAGCTCTTTTCACATTTTTTATTATAGTTTGGGAATCAATTGTCAAACATTTCCGCTTTATCTCTGAAAACGTTAGTTATCCTACGAAACTACATTTGTTTCTTTTGGCAGGAATCGGTGGATAATCTTACTTATGGCAATACACAAATTCCTGAAAGTCGGTTATTGAAATTTTATTTAAGATTTCACAATCATTTATTCTGCGCACAGTATGTTTGTATTTCGAATAAAATTTTCTATATAAAGTATATCGCAGATTTGTTGCAATATATGAAGCAAACTCCTGACCCCCTACTGTCAATGTGAAGAGGAAACAATTGGTGATGTAAATCACATCTTACTTCAGTGTAGACGCTATGAGAAAGGCAGTCAACTTTTTCAAGGAGCCCTTAAGACTTGGTCACTGCCAGCCGCTTTGCACGATCCCAATTCTCGGAGACACAACCAGGAGTACATACGATGCCACATCCAGGTTTCTAGCGAAAGAAGATATAAAAATCTAAAATGAAGTGAACTTAAGCAAAGCACTTAATTAACAAATAAATTTTTAGAAGTTAACTGTGCTTTGTAATCTGATTACAATAATTTTGATCGGAAAACATATGAATGTATGCCCTAAACAGTATGTATGACTAAGAAAAAACGTTATCTTGTTATGTGTGTCAGCATATTTATTTGCGATGGCTAAAAAGTTTGTATGCTAGAAGCCAATAAAAAAATATAACGGATATCGCAGACTTGTTGCAATATATGTAACAAACTCTTTGTACTGGCGAAAGTAATATCTTAGTTTACTTTGAAATAACAAATCTTGAAGAGTTTGTATGAGGTGGTGGAGGAGATGGGGTGTTAGGAGCCATTTGCTTCCATGTTTAGCTACGGAATATGTGCTCGCTGAAAATGGACTATGATGAAATAGATTTGTATTGAAGAAATGTTCTGGAAATTTTTATGGTGAAAGATACAAAAAGTCACTATTAAAACATCGTTTCTTTCAAAAGTTTATAGTTTTATCCAGTCACATTTTTACGCTGTTGAACAGAATTCTATTACTGACATAAGTTATTTCAGAAATAATCTACGACGTTACTTCACTAACAATTTAATGTATTTTCTTAACATCGAGCACATCTGTGCCTCAAAGGAATCACATCCCGACTTATTACAAGACGACGAGCCCAGCCAACAACAAAAAGAATTCGAGATGAGTATAGTTTATGACTTCTCTTTATTGCGACAACCAACATAGGCACTGCATACCTACAATTCCGATTCCCAGATTGTAATGCCATACTTTTCTACGTCCTTTGATACCGGCAGAAATGTCCTGAAACCAGTTTTTGTTAAATTATTTACCTTTGTGTTTATTGAAATCAGAGAAAGAGGTTGTCAGAAGTGCCAACAGTAAAATATGGAGGTGATGGTGTTACAGTTTTTTTGTGGTTGGCATGTGGTCCCTTTATTGCGCTTAAGAAGGAGCTGAATGCGAAAGGACAGCAGAGCAACGGTTCGGAGATGATGACTGTTTGCAGTAGCATGACAACGCGTTCTGTCATAAAACGGCGTCTTGTAGGCGATAGTTTTTGGACGACAACATTTCTAAAATGAGATACAAAGGAATTACAGACACAGGTTGCGAGTAGGCATCGATTCAAATCAATGAGGAAAGTTGAAAATTTGTGCCGGACCGGGATTCGAAACTGGGTCTCTTGCTTACTAGGCAGATGCTCTGACCACTGAGTCATCCGGATACAGTGGTCATCGCAACTGTGTGGGCTACCCTAGCATGCCTCCCGTCAGTTCCAATTTCTCGACTTATTCCACACTATTAGTGTAGTTCCCCCTGCCCGTTATTCGCGGCATTTCGCCGATTCCAGTAAGAGTTCGAGCCATGTGTGCATCTGCATTGAAGAGATCATAAAATGTTCCGCAGGGTGGTCCATTGATCGTGAACGGGCCAAGTATCTCACGAAATAAGCGTCAAGCGAAAAAACTACAAAGAACGAAACTTGTCTAGCTTAAAGGGGGAAACCAGATGGCGCTATGGTTGGCCCGTTAGATGGCGCTGCCATAGGTCAAACGGATATCAATTGCGTTTTTTAAAATAGGAACCCCCATTTTTATTACATATTCGTGTAGTACGTAAAGAAATATGAAAGTTTTAGTTGGACCCCTTTTTTCGCTTTGTAACAGATGGTGCTGTAATAGTCACAAACATATGGCTCACAATTTTAGACGAACGGTTGGTTCAAAATGGTTCAAATGGCTCTGAGCATTATGGGACTTAACAGCTGTGGTCATCAGTCCCCTAGAACTTAGAACTACTTAAACCTAACTAACCTAAGGACATCACACACGTCCATGCCCGAGGCAGGATTCGAACCTGCGACCGTAGCAGTCGCGCGGTTCCGGACTGAAGCGCCTACAACCGCGAGACCACCGCGGCCGGCGGTTGGTAACAGGTAGGTTTTTTAAATTGAAATACAGAACGTAGGTACGTTTGAACATTTTATTTCGATTGTTCCAATGTGATACATGTACCTTTGTGAACTTATCATTTCTGCTGTTACAGCGTGATTACCTAAAAATACCACATGAATGCAGTAAATGCTCAAAATGCTGTCCGTCAACCTCAATGCATTTGGCAATACGTGTAACGACATTCCTCTCAGAGTAGTTCGCCTTCTGTAATGTTCGCACATGCATTGACAATCCGCTGACGCATGTTGTCAGGCGTTGTCGGTGGAACACTATAGCAAATATCCTTCAACTTTCCCCACAGAAAGAAATCCGGGGACGTCAGATCCGGCGAACGTGCGGGCCATGGTATGGTGCTTCGACGACCAATCCACCTGTCAAGAAATATGCTATTCAATACCGCTTTAACCGCACGAGAGCTATGTGCCGGACATCCATCATGCTGGAAGTACATTGCCATTCTGTCATGCAGTGAAACATCTAGTAGTAACATCAGTAGAACATTACGTAGGAAATCAGCATACATAACACCATTTAGATTGCCATCGATAAATTGGGGACCAATTATCCTTCTTCCCATAATGCCGCACCACGCATTAACCCGACAAGGTCGCTGATGTTCCACTTGTGGCAGACATCGTGTATTTTGCGTTGCCCAATAGTGCATATTATGCCGGTTTACGTTACCGCTGTTGGTGAATGACGCTTCGTCGCTAAATAGAACGCGTGCAAAAAATCTGTCATCGTCCCGTAATTTCTCTTGTGCCCAGTGGCAGGACTGTACACGACGTTCAAAGTCGTCGCCATACAATTCCTGGTGCATAGAAATATGGTAGGGTGCAATCGATGTTGATGTAGCATTCTCAACACCGACGTTTTTGAGATTCCCGATTCTCGCGCAATTTGTCTGCTACTGATACGTGGATTAGCCGCGACAGCAGCCAAAACACCTACTTGGGCATCATCATTTGTTGCAAGTCGTGGTTGACGTTTCACATGTGGCTGAACGCTTCCTGTTTCCTTAAATAATGTAACTATCCGGCGAACGGTCCGCTCACTTGGATGATGTCGTCCAGGATACCGAGCAGCATACATAGCACACGTCCGTTGGGCATTTTGATCACAATAGCCACACATCAACACGATATCGACCTTTTCCGCAATTGGTAAACGGTCTATTTTAACACGGGTAATGTATCACGAAGCAAATACCGTCCGCACTGGCGAAATGTTACCTGATACCACGTACTTATACGTTTGTGACTATTACAGCGCCATCCATCACAAAGCGAAAAAAGTGGTCCAACTAAAACATTCATATTTCTTTACTTACTACACGAATATTTAATAAAAAAATCGGGGTTCCTACTTTAAAAAACGCAGTTGATATCCGTTTGACCTATGGCAGCGCCATCTAGCGGGTCAACCATAGCGCCATCTGGTTTCCCCCTTCAAGCTAGAGGAGTTTCGTTCTTTGTAGCATTTTCGTTTGATGTTTATTTCGTGAGATATTTCGCCAGGTTACTATATATATATATATATATATATATATATATATATATATATATATATATATATATGTGTGTGTGTGGGGGGGGGGGCGTCTGTCCAAAAGAACTAACACCCCACATATGTATCTGAAATGTTGCTGTAGCCTTCCCGGAGTCCCAACCTAAACTCAATGAAGCTATTGTGGAATGGATTAGAACGTCTATTTCGCTCCAGATCCCAGCGTCGAACTTCACTATCTCTCTGGTTAGGGCTCGTGAGGAAAAGTGGGGTGCTATTACCTCACAGACCTTCAGACATCTCTTTGAAAGTGCCTCCAGCAGAGTTCAAGCTGTTATAAAGATGAAGGGTGGACACACGCAATATTAATGTCCACTAGTAGTTGTCCGGATACTTTTGATCAGATAGTGTCTGGAGGTACGTGTGTGACTCCCTAGGACAATTGGCCACAATCCAATCGGATACATTTGGATCAATGTCGAATGAGATGTGGGCTCCTTGGGCCCAGCTCCGAATATTCTGCGTGAGCGGGAGTTCATAGATCAGGTTGTCATTTAGCTTCTTTTGGTGTCTCTCGAAAGGCGAAAAGTCTTTAGCCTCTAGTTGTCCTATTCAGTATCTCGTGAACGTAATTCCAGAGTGTTGAGAACTGATCTGCTTGTAGTGAGAGGCAGGGTACCTGTGTGCAGGAAGAGGTGGTTCCGGAGGTTGGTCTGCTTGCTGAAGCCGCGGCCGCAGACTCCGCAGCGGAAGGGCCACGACCCGCTGTGCGTGTAGGCGTGCGCTTTGAGGTCGCCGGGAGTCGGGAACGACTTTGAGCACTCGCTGCACTTATGCGGCTTCTCCTGCAACCGAGAGTACGCTGTACAAGCCACAGGCGCTAATGGCCACATATTAGTGAGCTCCGGCTTCTGTGAAAAATCGCTGCAGACGGAAATAATCTACATCTACATAGATACACCGCAGTCCACGTACATTTTGTCTATATTTAGAGCTAGCTGCCGCTCATTACACCAACTGAAAATTTTGTCTGAGTCGTCTTGCATCCTCCTACAGTCACTCAACTTGAACACTTTACCGTACACCATATCATCATCAGCAAACAATAGCAGATTACTGTGCACCCTGTCCGAAAAATTATTTAAGTATATGGAGAAGTATAGTGGTCCTAACACAGTTTCCTGGGGCACGCCTGACGATAGCCTTGTGTCTGATGAACACTCGCCGTCGAGGACAACATACTGGATCCTATTACCTAAGAAGTGTTGGAGTTACTCAAATATCTGTGAACCTGTTCCATTTGCTCGTACCTTCTCTAACGGCCTGTAATGGGGCATCGTGCCAAACACCTTCCGTAAAACTAGAAATATGGAATCTGGCTTTTGACCTCCGTCCATAGTTCGCACTGTATCACGTGAGAGCTGAGTTTCGCAAGAGCGATGCTTTTTAAAACCATGCTCATTCGTGGACATAATATTCTCAGTTTCAAGAAAATTTATTATTTTCGCACTGAGAATGTGTCAAGGATTCTGCAGCCAACTTACGATAGGGATATTGGTCTGTAGTTTTTCGGGTCCGTTTTTTTTGCCCTTCTTCTAAACGGTAGTCACCTGCACTTTCTTCCAGTCGCTTGGGAGTTTGCTCTGGGCGAGAGATTCGCAATAAGTGCATTGGGATTTTCCGGACGCCTTATTCGTTTTCAACCTTTTCAGTCGTTTCACTATGCCAGGGATGCTTATTACTATGTCGTCCATACGGTAGTTCGATGGTCAACCGACGTTATGCTTGTACGATTCCCCTGCGTGTACGACTTCTTAAATGTAAACTTTAAAATTTCGGCTTTCGTTTATCTTCAACTGCTATAGCAGATTGGTCAACAAGTGACTGGATGGAAGTCTTAGACTCACTTAGCGATTTTGCGTAGCACCAGAATTTTCTTGGGTTCTCTGGCAGATATTTTACTAAGGTACGACGGTGGTACTTGTATGCTTTGAGCATACGATCTTTTCACATATGCACAGCTTGTCGCCATTTGCGCGTTCTCTTTTGAATCGAGAGTGCAACAGCCTTTTCTTTCTCAGAATTTTCCGAATCTCGTTATTAAACCATGGTGGGTCTTTTCCCTTCTTAATCCACTTACTAGGCACATAATTTTCCAGACCACGATTTACGATCTGCTTAAACTTTACCCATAATTGCTCTACGTCCACTATTCACTGTCGAACTGACAACTGCTAATCTGCTCTTTTTGGCAGAAACTCTCTTAGTCTTCTTAACTGATTTATTAACTTTCGTAACCATAGTTGCTATAATGACATGGTGATAGTTAACTCCCGTTTCAACACCAGCGTTGTCGGTAAGGTCCGGCCTATTTGTATTTTCAAGTTCTAACATTTTACTATTGTGTATGGGCTGCCGAACTAGTTGAACTGAGTGAATCCAAAACTGGAAGGGGCGTCGGTCAGTGTTGTGATAAGCAATGATTAAGATTGCAGTCTGTTGTGTACCAAGCTAATTAATTGAAAGTCCTGTATAATATCTTCTTAGTTTTCAAGCGGCGTATTAGTTTCATCCTGATGACGGCGGTGGAGACAAATGGGGAAAGATCGAGAATTTTATGCGAAATGACGGCGCTTGATAACCGAGAAGATGTTGCACAGGCATTCCGCCGTGTAAGACTGCGAGAACATAGTCGTTAGCTGTCAAGCGTGAAAGTGTGGAAACAGTGACAACATCAGCAATGAAAATCAAGTAGGCTTCTGAAAACACGGACGAATTAAGCCCGTGTCCTGGTTCTGGTTTAATTTTTACGGTAGCTGTGTCACGACTTTCTGTTGACGAGGGGCTGCTGAAAAGTAATGCCTCCGAATTTTTAATGTGAAAACTCTTAAAGCTTTCATAAGATGCGACATGGTCACGATAGAACAGTGATCCAGAAAGTGAAGAATAACTTTTTTTTTTATTTCCGTCTATGATCACTTAATTTTTACGTCCTGAGACTACCGGTTTTGGTCAGCGATGACCATTTTCAGACTTTAAAAACTGATCTGAAGACCTTGCTGTAGGTAAACCTTTCGGGGTATAAATCTTTAGTTCCTAACGCTTCGTCCAGAACTGCGCCGGACGTCTTCACAAACGTTGTTCTTCCGTTGAGTCTTGCCGACTGCCGAGTCGGACGTCTGACAGCGATATATACACTGCAGGGAAGGGGGTGTGGCCGAAGTTACACGCGATAAGCAGACATGACCCTTGTCAAAGATAAAACTTAACTATCGACTGTCGTCTTGTCAAAGATAGAAACTGTTTAGCGATTCTGCAGAGCTACTGTCCATATGTTGCCAGTTTCCATGGTCACCTCTTTCCTATTAAGATTATCTCTATGTTTATATATTTCAATGGCTTCTCTATATTGTCATGGATAATAGATCATCCTCATAGATAAAATTTTTGTTTCAGAAATCTTCACTTCGTGACATCCTGACTAAAGAGCTTGCACTACTACAGCCGATTTGTTGCGGATCGTTCTTATGTAAATATCTGTCCATGCGCATTAATTTTAGAAAAACCTTATGTTCCAAACTTACATCGGTCTGTCTCATAACTAAACAGCAAGATATCTGGCAACTCATTTATAGCCGTGTATTTCAGAAACTGACTCATATATAAAAGAGACGCCTCATATTTTTTGAGAAAACTGAAGAGGTAATTCTGTCTTTTGAGGATATTCTTTTAAGTTTCGACATAATGTCACTGTTCACTATCATCTCAGTCAACGAAGTTGTGCTTTTTGAAACGGATATTTTTCCAGGAGATTTTTCTGCTCTTTTAAGACACTACCTTACTTACACTAAGTTCCAGTGGGATGATGAATTTTATGAGAAACTTTATGGTGTAGCAATGGATAACCCATTAGGTCTTGCAATAGATAATTTCTATATGGAGAAATTCGAACAGTGAACTTTAGAAAAAGCAAATAAGTAACCATCTTCAGTCCGGAACCGTGCTGCTGCTACGATCGCAGGTTCGAATTCTGCCTCGGGCATGGATGTGTGTGATGTCCTTAGGTTAGTTAGGTTTAAGTAGTTCTAAGTCTACGGGACTGATGACCTCAGATGTTAAGTCCCATAGTGCTTAGAGCCATTTGAACCATTTTTGAAGCAAACGTCTCGTTGGTATCAGTTTCTGGATGACACACTTGTGGTCTGACCACATGATAAAAAAGCTTTGGACGTATTCTAAATAAAATAAATCCCAAAATTCAGTCCACCATGTAAATATAAAATGACAACAAAATACCTTTCTTGGATATTTTAGTTATGAGACAGACCGAAGGAACATAAGGTTTTTCGAAAAGATATATACATAAGAACTCTAATCACCATCCACAACAAAAGAGAGGTGTCATTAAAAGCCTTGTCAATAGAGCCAAAAGAATTTGCATGCTGGAATACTTGGAAGCCGAGTTAAAACATCTAAATCAGGCTTTCGAGAAAAATGGCTACTCGGAGAAAGAAGTAAACAGACTTCTACGACCAAGAAAGGGAACGCCGAAGCACGAGCATGAAAAATAACGATGGAAGAAAACAGTTTCTCTCCCTTTTACTAAAAAAGTGACAGATCAGATCGGAAAGATTTTGCAGAAACGGAACGTTAGACCGATATTTAGGCCAACAACAAAATAAGTCTAGCATTCTGATCTGTGAAGGATAGACGTCCTCCTCCGCCAGCACGAGGCACATATAAAATTCTGTGAACGTGCAGTGAAGTTTATATTGGAACAAATAAGAAAAGCGTGAATACACGGTTAATGGAACACAAAAGCCTCTCTCGACTAGGTTCAAAATGGCTCTGAGCACTATGGGACTTAACTTCTGAGGTCATCAGTCCCCTAGGACTTAGAACTATTTAAACCTAACTAACCTAAGGACATCACACACATCCATTCCCGAGGCAGGATTCGAACCTGCGACCGTAGCGGTCGCGCGGTTCCAGACTGTAGCGCCTAGAATCTCTCGGCCACTACCGCCGGCTTCTCGACTAGGGAAAATAGACAAATCGGATGTAGTAGAGCACGCTCTTTACTCAGGAAGTCACGAAGTGAAGTTTTATCTACGATGACGAACTATTATTCACGGCTACGTAGAGAAGCCATTGAAATATATAAACATAGGGATAATTTTAACAGCAAAGGAGAGGCCATGAAGCTTAGCGACATACAGTATGTACAGTAGCTCTGCAGAATCGCTAAACAGTTTTTTGTATTCGTCAAGACGACAGTCAGTAGTTAAGTTTTACCTTTGACGAGGATCATGTCTGCTTATCACGAGTAACCCTGGCCACACTCCTTTTCTGCAGAACATATGTCGCTGTCAAACGTCTGACCCGCCAGGCGGTAAGATTTAACGGAAGAGCATGGTCTGTGAAGATGTCCAGCGCAGTTCGGGACGAAACGAAGGCATAGAAGAGTTTCGTGGACAACAATCTTATTCCCCGAAAGGCTGGTTCTCACGCACTGACTCAGTTACATTGCACACCTCTAGCGGTAGTGGGCTGCAAGTAAGACGTGAAGAATAAAGATGTAGAATGTTAATAACGTTTCTTTTATTTCAAAGGCTTTGAGAGTTTTCACATAAAATATTCTGATTCATTAATTTTCAACACGCCCTCGTATATCATTACTGCCCTTTGACCCGAAAGTTTTATAATAAAAAGCGCTTGACACAATATTAATAAAACTGACATTACTCTAATAATTACATTCATTATTATTATTATTATTATTATTATTATTATTATTATCATTTTTATTCACGGTTGGGTGATTCTAGATCACACGATGTACAACAACAGTCATTTTCAGGGTGTTGTTTTAGCTTTTATTTACATTGAGACTCTAAGAATGTGCTCTTTTCCACTCGGCAGACCAAGCTGTTCCGGTCTTCTTGGATTTTTCCCACCAGGCCAACTGTCCAGTCGTAAATTTTACTGTCCAAGCATTTTTCTTCCTTGTCATATGTTGTGTTATTCTTACAACTCCGATCAGTTTTATTGTTTCAGTTTTAGCTTTACTTCGACTTTCGTAGAATTCCACAACCTGTCTAATCAATCTCGTTACTTCTCTATTTCTAATACGGGTATGTCCACATACTTTTATCCTGCGCTTTTTCTTATCCGAATAAATGTTAGTAAACTTTCCAGTTTCTTTATTGTTACATCAGATGTATCAAAAAGGGTTCTACAACTTAGGAAACTCATATAGATTTATGCGAATAGCCTACATAAGTTTGGTGTAATTTTATAGCAAAATACATAAGTTTTTTAAAACTTATAACCAAATCGGTTCAAGCTGACTTTCATTGGTTACGCAGCACACATCCTATCTTAAGTCGATTTCTTGCCAAACTCGGTGCAGCAAGTGAGGCATGACTTTTTCAGTTGCTAGGAGATTCTAGACCTGAGCCCTGGTAGGGAAGGTGGCAAAGGTGGAATAAACACGATATCCTTGATAAATCCGCAAAAGCTAAAGTCAAGAGGTATCAGATCCAGTGAATCTGGGGGACATGCAATTGGTGCATGTCGGTCCATCAACTTACCTGCAAAGTGGACATTTAAGAGATCTCGTCATATGTGGGACGTCCAGTTCTCAAGAGGTAAGCTGGGTTGACTTTGTAGGACAGTTCACAAGGTTTCGTTCTACTAGCTGTACGACGTCGTCAGACACACGGGGACGACCTTAGGGTTTGGTTTGTCTTACTGAAAATACAGGTTCAATAAAAAATTTATACCGCTCATAAAAAGTAGGCCTCCTGGGACGAATTTTACCATAATCTGTAAGTAAATTACGTTGCACAATGGTTGCAGACTTCCACTCTTCAAACCTAAACACACACCGAGCACACTCGGGACTCTTAAAGGCCGAGAGGTTCTAGGCGCTTCAGTGCGGAACTGCGCTACTGCTACGGTCGCAGGTTCGAATCCTACCTTGGGCATGGATGTATGTGATGTCCTTAGGTTAGTTAGTTTAAGTAGTTCTAAGTCTAAGGGACTGATGACCTCGGATGTTAAGTCCTATAGTGCTTAGAGCCATTTGAACCATCTGACTCGTAAAGGCAGCCATATTTGCTTCAACTGCCGCTTGCACTTAAGGTGGCGCAAATCTGTACTATTCTGTACTAGCGTGCCCTCGAGTCGAAACTTGGTACATTTTGCTTCAAATAACACCAATACTAAGCCTTGTAAGTCGCATGAATAAGCTTGTACCAATTTTCGAAAGTTGTACAGTCTTTTTCGATACACCATGTATAATTCATATGCCATGGGTACTAAAATGTTAGATGAAACGAGTTAGTCAAGGATTCTTGAAGGCCCTCATCTTTCAGATAAAAAATGTGTAAATAAGTAAAAAAATTGAAAGTTGCACATCCAGAAATGTTTCCAGTCCATTTCAACTACTGTTGTTACCGGATAATATCGAAATTTCGCCGTCAAACGATTCGTACGTCGTCTGGCTCTGTAGTTGTAATTCCTCCAAAAAAGTGCTAGCTTTCAAAATCCTAGGCCGACCGACTTGCGAGGATTGTTCGTCATTCGGTGATTAATACAAGAGACAGAAAATTTCCAAAGAAGAGCGACGAGATTCGTCACAGGATTGTTTACTAAACGCGAAAGCGTCATGGAAATTGTCATTTAACTGTAGTGTCAGACCCCGCAAGAGAGGCACTATGCACCACAGAGTGATTTACTGTCCAAATTCAGAGACCATAGGCTCCAAGAAGGGTCCAGCATGTAAGATTATTTCCTCGCACATAAATCTTGAAAAATTAGCACGTCGATGAAATGTAGCTTTACCGACAGCAGTGCTTCCAGTGTACCGTTCGGAACAGGAAAGGGGAGAAATTATAGTGGCGCCGGAAGTACCCTCCGCCACACGCAGTAAGGCGGCGACCATAGATGTTGATGTAGACGATACAGTCATGCTTTTCTAGTATTTCCTGTACCAGCATAAACGAGGGCTACCGAGAAAATAACAGACGGTTTGATCTATCTTGGCGATGGGTGGGACTACAGCCGCTATCTTGGTGCTACAACGTTCTTACAATGACGTCTTAAAATGTGCGCAGCAATAGAAAATTTCGCCACTTGTCAGGTGCGTTATGTTGCGTTCTGCTTTTGTTGACCAAAAACTGCGAACCAGGTGAAATTTATCGCGACCTTTGTGATGTGCGCGGAAAAGGAAAAATTAGTGAAAGCCGAGTGAGGCAGTGGTGGACTGATGGTAAAAATCGCCGTACGAATGTTCACAATGAGGACCGCAATGGTGGGTCCAGCCTTGTGACTGGCAAACTGGTGTCGAAATCAACGGAAAAATTCGTGAAAATCGTTGTTTCACGATTATGGAACTTTCGCAACATTTTCCTCAAATTTCACGGCGTTTGGTGCATGAATCTGTATCGGTTAAACTTGGGTACCACAAATTTTGTGCTAACTGCGTTCTCAAAATCCTAACGGAAGACCACAAAAAACAGAGGCCGGCTGACCTTCCTCGAAGATTACGAGGAAAATGGTAGTAAAGTGGAGCGAGATATGAGTAATGCAAGTCAATTATGAAACAAAAACGCCATAGATGGAATGAGGACACACAAATTATCCCAGTAAACCAAGAAAGTGTTTGCAAACGCTCTTAGCAAGAAAGATCATGGCTAGTGTTTTTGGGACTCTAAGGGAGTGATTCTCGCTGATTTACTTGAACGTGGCACAACAGTTAACTCATAGAGGTATTGTAAAACACCGACAAAGTTAAGCCGGGCAATTCAAAACAAGCATGGGGGAAAACGCACGTCCACACACGACCAATCGCACCCGTGTGCTCCTACGGGGTTTTAGATCGGAGGTGTTTGATCATCCACCATACAGCCCCGATTTGGCACCGAGCAACTACCACCTCTTTCCATCAATGAAGACATGGCACTCTACACAATGCTTTGATACTGATGCCCACCTTGTGCCACGATATGATAAGTGCCTCAATTTGAAAGGCGGTTATGTAGAAGAATAGCTTAGGAGGGTACCTTTAAAATCTATATAATAAAATTTGGTTTTTCCATACTATTATTTTTTTTATTTCAAAACGTGTTACTTTCTTGTTAGCCCTTGTTTCTTCCCACTTCACATCTATTAATCGCACGGCACATGAAACACGTCAGAATCCTATTCATACGCCCTCTTCGTCGAAACTCTGTTAATGAGCAGCTGTTCAATCGTTACCCTGTATAGATAGGGTGACAATTATTGAACTACATGAAAAAACATGAATTAGTTACAAACTACCGAGTGCGCACACCTACTTCAACTTGTGAACGTCACTACAGATATCTTGATTTAGGTTAAGACATCTTCGATCTGCCTGCCATCATTGGGGATGAGGTGGCGCAGACGAATAGCGAAATTCTGCATGACCCACTGAAATGTCCGAACATCGATGACCTCTTGAATGGCTGTTTTCAGCACAGATATGGTTTTGGGATTATGGCTATACACCTTGTCTTTAATACAGCCCCACAAAAAGGTGTCACATGTGCTCAGATTCAGAGATTATGGTGGCAAATGAGGCCCATGCCAGTGGCTTCTGGGTACCCTAGAGCCAGGATGCGGTCCCCAATGTGCTCCTCCAGAACATCAAAGGCTCTCCTGCTTCGGTGGAGTCGAGATCTTGCATGAACCACATCTTGTCGAAATCGGGGTCACTTTGGATAATGGGGATGAAATCATCTTTCAAAACCTTCACGCACCGTTCGGTAATCACCGTGCCGTCAAGTAATATCACACTGATTATTGCGTGACTGGTCATAGCACACCAGACAGTCACCAGTTGAGGGTGAAGGGACTTCTCGATCTCGAAATGCGGATTCTCAGTCCCCCAAATGCGCCAATTATGCTTATTGAAGAACCCATCCAAATGAAAGTGGGCTTCGTCGCTAAACCAAAGAACAATGCGCATACTAATTCCCACCACGTCCCGTGGCTAACCATGCAGTTTGAAAGTTCCTAACGCAAACCGTTCAGAAGTTACGACGATTTTATTTCATATAGTTCAATAATTGTCACCCTGTAACTGACATATTGGAAGAACAAAAGTGGTTTCTGTGACGTAGTAAAGGAATCACGCGCTGCATTCAGCGTTATCAGTGGCTACATGCAAGAACCGACAGCCAAATGTTCTTTCGCTGGCAGGAGATATCTACTGACCTTGGAATGCGTCATGCGGTGGTAGTAGAGGTTGGAGCTGGCGGTGAACCTCTTGCCACAGACCTGGCATTGGTGCGGCTTCTCTCCACTATGTATGCGCCTGTGCGTGTTGAGAGAACTGGAAGTCGAGAACCCCTTGCCACACACCTCGCACACGTGTGGTTTCTCACCTGCAACATATTACAATATTGCAGCATGCAGAAACAGGATGGGCATCGAAATACATACAGGGGTTGGACAAAAATATGGCAACACCTCGAGAAATGGGTGCTTCAATGTAAATTCGAATCCTAGCCAAGCCTGCATGCTATGTCCTCGAAACGTTGCAAGTGGTCATGGTTAGAAAAGTGTTCTGTGTAGTTGACAGTGCGTTATGTCACAGCTAAGTGATTTCGAACGTGGGTATAGTGTTGGTGCTCGTATGGTGCTCCGTGACTAAGGCAGCCTAACTTTTTTGGTAAAATAAAATCTTCAGATCTGAAGATGGGCAGCTAGCCCGAAACCGGTCATTGAAAATAAAAAATAGCGATCAAAGACTGAAATGCCATATTTTTATTTAATGAACGATCGCGGAAATCCCATTAAGACAGTCATGTCTAGTTTTGATAATTTTTTTGTGTTTCGAGAGGCACCACATCGAAGGTATTCTCACCAAAAATAAGAGGACGACAGATGCAAAAGTCACTGCAGAACTGAATGTTGCATTCGCGAACCCTGTCAGAACCAAAAAAACCAGAAGTTACATCCATTAGCAGGAAATTGAACGGCGAGTTGGAATTAATCCACTCATCAGTGATGCAAATGTCCACAACAGGAAAACGTAGTGCCGAAGCCATGAAACGTGGACTATGGAGCAATGGAAGAACATCAGTTGGTAGTATGCCTATGGTACAATGTTTAGTTCCCAGTGCTGTGTTCCAAGACGACAGGGCCCCTGTTCATACATCTGGAATTGTCAGGGACTGATTTCGTGAGCAAGAGGACGAATTGTCGTATCTCCCCTGGTCACCACTGTCACCAGCTCTCAGTGTTATTTGAGTCTTTGTGTGCTACGTTAGAGAGAAGAGTGTATTGTCGCTATCACCTCCACCATCGTTACCTAAAACTGACACAAATTTGCTGCGTTATCGCTATCCATCTCCGCCTTAGTTATCTAAAATTGACAATGTTTTGTCGAAGAATTGTATACGATTTCCTTAAGAACCATATGGGACCCATATTTACCCATTTCGAGACTACTGGAAGCTGTTTTGAATGGCAACGGGTTTCCTACAGCGTATTAGGCATGGTAAGGTGTTACGTTTTAGGCTTTTCCACATTTTTCTACACCACGTATTTCAGGTTTAAAAGTAGGAGCTGTGAACGTTGTACGTCACTGAATAGTGTGATGTCTCCTAGAGCTTCGGTAACCTGAAGCACAAATGATTTCTGTACTTGTACCCTTTGGCGGATGTTTTCGTGTAAGGCGTGAATGCTGTGTCTTGAGCGTAACATGTTGTGTGGGTCACTGTGAGATCTAGTGTGTGGGACCGTGTTTCCTCTTGTGTAAGCTCTAAGCTTTCGTGGTCTTTGGCAATTAAAGCAAAATTTCCTACGTGACTTAGCGACGCCATTTCCCTCTTCCACTTTTTCCGCAAGTCTGATGTTTTGAAAACTTTGCCAGGACCTTCTTCAGGGTTTACTGGTGTTCACACGCCTCGGAATATTGCGTGGATGAGATGCTGCCTTACGGATGAGATGTTGCCTTACGGATATATTGGTTTACGGGAGTCAGATACCGAGGACATTAAAACAATCCACAACATCCTACCAGAGAGGACGAAACATCGAACTCGTAGGAGAAGTGGGAGAGGAAACTGAGGCGGTCTAGTGAAAAAGAAGGTGTAAGTTACTTCGCATTTCAGTTGTCGGTACCGATAAGAAGCAGAGGAAAGCGGTGATAAAATGCTGTCCTATCATACTCACTGAAGCGCCAAAGACTCTGCCATGGGGTTGCGTATCCAAATACAGATATACGTAAACAGACAGAATATGGGACCGCGGTCGGCAACGCCTATGCAAGAGAACAAGATAACAAATAATAGCAGACTTCAGTGTTGGGCCATCAACAAATGTCATCGTGCGAACCATTCAACGAAACAGCATCGAAATGGGCTTTCGGAGTTGAAGTCCCACTCGTCTACCCTTAATGACTGCACGGCACGAAGCTTTACACCTTGCCGGGGCTCGTCAACGCCAACAACTGACTGTTGATGACTGGAAAATGTTGCCTCGTCGGACATGTTTCGTTTCAAATTGTATCGAGTAGATGGACATGTACGGGTATGGGCACAACCTCATGAATCCATCGACCCTGCGTATCAGCAGGGGCCTGTTCAAGCTGGTGAAGGCTCTGTAATGGTGTGGGCGTGTGCAGTTGGAGTGATATGGGACCCCTGATATGTCTAGTACAGCTCTGACAGGTGACACGTACATAAGTATCATGTCTGACCACCTGCATCTATTCATGTCCACTGTGCATTCCGACGGACTTGGGCAATTCTCGCAGGGCAATGCGGCACCCCACATGTCCAGAATTGCTACAGAGTGTCCTCAGGAGCACTCTTCAGAGTTTAAACACTTCCGCTGGCCACCAAACTCCCCAGACATGAACATCATTGAGCATATCTGGAATGTGCTGTTCAGACCTTCATCCCCCCTTCCCCGTACTATTACGGATTTATGGACAGCCCTGCGGGATTCATGGTGCAAATTCCCTCTAGCACTACTTCAAACATCAGTCGAGTCCATGCCACGTCGTGTTGCGGCACTTCTGCGTGCTTCCAGGGGACCTACACAATGGATTTCTCGAGGCAGAGATTAAGGACTAATGCAGTATTTGTTGTTTTTTCCTTTATTGTCATTCTGAAACCTCAAACAAGGTAGGCCGGCAGCGGCAAAACTTCGCCGCTCTTCGGCCACAGATAATACATTCAGCACAAGAGGAGACATCGAAAAACGAAACAACACGGTGGATAAACAACAGTAGACACACAAAGTTAAAATACGAGAAGTCGTTCACAGGTGCAGTGTCCAAATAAAAAACGTTCATCACTCTGACACTAACAGAAACGACAGAAATGACGCACACGAACGAAGGAGCACAAACGAAGAAACACTGAATCACTAACACGATGACACACACAAACACTGGCGACGACCTCCGGCGCACGAATGTTCACTGTACGTGTACGAGACCGGGGACCTGCCAAAAGGGAAAAAGGTGGGGGAGGAGGGAGAGGGGAGGGTGTAGATGCCAGTGGCAGAGGAGATGGGAGGGGGAGGAAAGAAGTTAGGGGGAGTAGAGGAAGCCTGGGGTAAGGAGGGAGGGAGGGAGGAAGGGAGGAGGGAGAGAAGGGAGAGAGGGTGCCCTTGGGAAAAAACACATGGGGTGAAAGAGGAGGATCAAAGTTGGTAGGAGGGGTAGGTGGAGGGGATGAGAGCATCATCAGGAAGGGGGAATTGGTGGAAGCCCCTTGGGCGAGGGTATGGAGAGTATGCAGTATTTGCTTGAACGAGTGTATATAAGTGCATAAAATCACACTCAGGCGTTGTCATAGATATGTAAACAAAATAGCGTCATGTGATTGGTCGTAGAAGGCGCGCAAAGTAGCGCACTTTAACTGTCAGGGCTGTGCTTTCACCGTATGGATTATATCACGCAGGGTGTTAAATTAATCGAGAAGGCTTTTTGCCAGTCGACATTAGTTATGACAAGTTCCCTCAAGATTCGCAAGCAGCAATAAAGATTACGAATAAGAATTGAAGCATCTGCATCATTCTTTCTTCGTACGTCGAACAACAAACTTACTGGAATTCTGAAATACGGCGACCCAATTTTTGGACTAATCGGCGCCAAAAGTCCAGAAAGACAATTTACGGTGGAATGATACCTCTCGAAAGCTACTGACAGACAGAAATAAATGTGCCCAGGAAACTGCTCACCAGACTGAAATGATAACTTTATGGAACAGCTCGTCAATGTACTGATTGGCTTTTACTGATGCGTAAAGGCTCGAGTTCTGTGACTTCATATACCATTATAAGCTGAGCCAGAAATGAAAACCAGAGAGCACAGATGTCGTGATACCACTTCATTCAGAAACCACCGGCAATCTCGACATACGCAGGTTGGTCTGGAAGCTTTAATATGTGCAAAACAGAAAATTTGTATTTTTCCGGAGCTCAAATTCGTTTTGGATAGTTATGTAATGTTTTATCTTTAATTATTTATGTAACCCGTTCCGATTATGGCCATCAGGTCGTCTCCTACATAGGACCAGGGTTTCGCGCATGCAATACCTTTCTTACATCATCGTTACGTAAGCAATAACAAATTTAATATGACAAAATGATCTGAGTGTCTCAGATTGCAATGTCAATAAATAATATTGACCATGAACTAATAAAGTTAACGTTGGCAGTACTTGTACTACTGCAGCTGCAGTCAATAATATTGATAATAGCAATAATAATAATAATAATAATAATAATTCTTGCTAGAACGAGCAGAAACTAGCAAAATACACAAAGCAATCACTCATATAAATACATCGGCTACACCACTGCAATTTCATAACCACTTCTACAACCCTCTAGATCACATAACATCAACAGATACGAAGAAAGTAAATTGGAAAAAGAAAACACTACATGGCAAGCACCCGTATCATCTAACACAGCCACACATCGATCAAGACGCATCCAACACATGGCTAAGAAAAGGCAATGTATAAAGTGAGATGGAAGGATTCATGATTGCAATACAGGATCAAACAATAAATACCAGATATTACAGCAAGCATATTATTAAAGATCCCAGTACCACAACAGATAAATGTAGACTTTGCAAACAACAAATAGAAACAGTAGATCATATCACAAGCGGATGTAAAATACTAGCAAATACAGAATACCCCAGAAGACATGACAATGTAGCAAAAGGCGCTACAGTCTCGAACCGCACGACCGCTACAGTCGCAGGTTCGAATCCTGCCTCGGGCATGGATGTGTGTGATGTCCTTAGGTTAGTTGGGTTTAAGTAGTTCTAAGTTCTAGGGGACTTATGACCACAGCAGTTGAGTCCCATAGTGCTCAGAGCCATTTTTTGAATGTAGCAAAAATAATACATCAACAGCTTGCCTTACAATATAAACTTATAAAACAACACGTTCCCACATACAAGTATGCACCACAAAATGTACTGGAGAATGATGAATACAAATTATACTGGAACAGAACCATTATAACAGATAAAACAACACCACATAACAAACCTGACATCATACTCACCAATAAAAAGAAGAAATTAACACAACTAATCGAAATATCCATACCCAATACAACAAATGTACAGAAGAAAGCAGGAGAAAAAATTGAAAAATACATTCAACTGGCTGAGGAAGTCAAGGACATGTGGCATCAGGATAAAGTTGACATTATACCAATTATACTATCAACTACAGGAGTCATACCACACAATATCCACCAGTACATCAATGCAATACAGCTACATCCAAACTTATATATACAACTACAGAAATCCGTAATCATTGATACATGTTCAATTACCCGAAAGTTGCTAAATGCAATATAACATATACCGTACGGTTAAAAGGAAGTCACGCTTCATCAAGGTCCACGTCACTTTCCATTTTTGACCAGACATAACGTCTGAGAAAAGAAAGAAATAATAATAATAATAATAATAATAATAACTGACACCTCATGTTCTGTTATTACCAAGCAACAAACTTAGGAACCAACACAACCGGATACAGATCACAAGTGTACACAACATTTATTACCAGATACCCAGAATTAAATTTTTTAACAGAACAACGACTAGATGATCAGATCCGTGTAATAATCAAAAATAACAGGATACCCCAGTCAGAATTAGAAAACATCAAACAGGAAGCACAACAAATACTGGAACAAAATAATGTGCAATCATAAGAAGAAGAAAATACAGTAATGGACTCAAACACCCCAGAGCAAACAAACAAAGAACAACACATCAATTAAACAATCAGAGGAAAACGAAATCTTAAAACAGCCCCCAGAACAAGCACAAATAGAACATGAAGTGACACACATGTTAGATATAGAAGAAAAATTTCAGCTGACATATATAGAATACAAAACCACAAATACAGACATTAGACCATTCTTGCATAGACCACCAAACAACCCACAAGTAGAAACAACCATAACAACTATCAGTACAATCATACACAACAAAATCAATAAAAATACAACTATGGAAGAGTTACAACTACTGGTTTATATAGGAGCAGTCACTTCACTAAATATACACACTAGGCAGAGATCAGAACCAACCAACACACAGAAGAAACCCACAAAACAAGCATGGCAACACAGGCTACAGATCAGAATAAAAAAAACTGAGAAAAGACATCAGACAGCTAACACAATTTATAAGAAATGAAATATCAGACAAAAAACGAAAAAAGTTAGGTAAAATCTTACAACAAGAAGCGATAGAGCAATTAGATGAAAAGAAGCAGAAATTACAAGCATTGGCCAAATGACTTAGAAGATACAAAAAAAGTGAAAATAGAAGGAAACGAAACAAAACATTCAACACAAACCAAAAGAAATTTTACCAGACAATAGATAACACACACATTAAAATAGACAATCCACCAAACATAACAGACATGGAACACTTCTGGAGCAACATGTAGTCAAACCTGGTACAACATAACAGGAATACACGGTGGATACAAGCAGAAACAGACACATACAAGATGATACCACAAATGCCTTAAGTGATAATTTTGCAACATGAAGTCACCCGAGCAATTAATTCTATGCACAATTGCAAAGCCCCTGGAAAAGATAAAATAGCAAATTTCTGGCTAAAGAAGTTCACCTGAACACATTCACATCTAACTAAATTATTTAACAGTTACATTGCAGACCCATACACATTCCCTGATACACTTACACATGGAACAACTTATCTGAAACCTAAACATCAAGCAGACACAGCAAACCCAGCTAAATATCGCCTCATAACATGCCTACCAACAATATACAAAATATTAACTTCAGTCATTACACAGAAATTAATGACACACACAACACAGAACAAAATTATAAATGAAGAACAAAAAGGCTGTTGCAAAGGAGCACGAGGATGTAAAGTGCAACTGATAATAGATGCAGAGGTGACATATCAAGCTAAAACTAAACAAAGGTCGCTACACTACGCACACATTGATTACCAAAAAGTTTTTGATTGTGTACCCCACTCATGGTTACTACAAACATTGGAAATGTACAAAGTAGATCCTAAATTGATACAGTTCCTAAACATAGTAATGAAAAATTGGAAACCAGCACTTAATATCCAAACAAATTCAAATAATATCTCATCACAACCAATACAGATTAAGTGTGGAATATACCAAGGAGACTCATTAAGTGCTTTCTGGTTCTGCCTTACTCTGAACCCACTATCCAACATGCTAAATAATACAAATTATGGATACAACATTACTGGAACATACCAACATAAAATCACACATTTCCTGTACATGGATGATCTAAAACTACTGGCAGCAACAAATCAACAACTCAACCAATTACTAAAGATAATAGAAGTATTCAGCACTGATATGGCTTTTGGAACAGACAAATGTAAGAAAAATAGCATAATCAAGGGAAAACACACTAAACAAGAAGATTGCATATTGGATAACCACAGCGACTGCATAGAAGCGATGGAAAAAACAGATGCTTAAAAATATCTAGGATACAGACAAAAAATAGGAATAGATATTACAAATATTAAAGAAGAACTAAGAGAAAAATATAGACAAAGACTAACAAAAACACTGAAACAGAATTGGCAGCAAGAAACAAGAAAAAAGCTATAAATACTTATGCTATACCAATATTGACCTTCTCATTTGGAGTAGTGAAATTGAGTAACACAGACCTAGAAGCACTCAATACACTTACACGATCACAATGCCACAAATATAGAATACATCACATACATTCAGCAACAGAAAGATTCACATTAAGCAGAAAGGAAGGAGGAAGGGGATTTATCGACAGTTAAAAGGAAGTCATGCTTCATCAAGGGCTGCATCACTTTTCATTTTTAACCAGACATAACGTCTGAGAAAGGAAAGAAATAATAATAATAATGACTTCACCATAGCTGGTCCCAAGCCTGGTTGAGAAAGGAGGAGGGGGAGGAGTAACACCTCTTTAAAACACCTTGGCTCACCTAGCCCGGGTGATAGAACCTCATGAGGGCCCCTTGCCAGGGATATGGTGAAGACCTCAATGGCAACGAAGGTGGAGAAGGTGGACTTTGGTACGGTGGAGCTGGCGGAAGAGGCAGCCTCTTGTCCAACGCCAAAGTGAACAGAGGGCATGACTGTTCCACATGTTAATAGCGGTACACGGACAGCGTCTGTTCCACATGTTAGCGGCGGCTGAATAAGTAATATTCCAGGCAAACAACCTGCTCTTACTTTGGGAATTCGGGGATGATTTTGGATTTCCTACTCTTTACAATTTACAGCTTAAATTTTGCAAAATGGAAAGTTCGCACAATGGATGCTCTACCCCAGGTGGTAGCTGTGATGAGGAATCCACCATTACATTATGTAATGCAATGGGACCTAGGGTTCTGGGGAGTTCCAACATTTGCGATGAAGAAGAGATGGAATATATTGAAAAACCTTCCAAGTTTCAGTTCAAGAAGAAGTACTACTTTAGAACATTAAATGTAAATTCTCTTCCAAAAATTGGGAAACAAAAGGAATTAGAATTATTTCTGCAGAAGAACGATATACAAATTATAGCAGTCCAGGAAACACGATTCTTAGATGAAAATGTAATTGATACACAACATTATAGAATTTATAAAGGGAAACCATCAGTGAGAGTAATGGAAAACATGCTGATGTTCGGAACAGCAATTTGTGCAAACAAAAAGATCGTAGACAGTGTAACAGAATTTAGATCGAATTCAGAAGAATATCCATGTTAACAATAAAGTGCAAGAATAAAAGTTACACCCTCATAAACTGTCATGCACCTATAAATGCAGGCAACAGAAGAAATCTGTAGAAAGTAAATCAATTCTCGGATCTTTTAGAATCTGAAATTTCTATCATACCTAAAAAGAACGTTAAAATACTTCTTGGTGACTTCAATCCGTAAACTGGGAGGGAAAAGAAATTTAGGATTGGTGAATATCCAGCACAATCAAGAACAAACAGACATGGTGAAAGACTGATCAATATAAAATGTTCCAGTTAAAATTCATGTCCACACATTTCTGCAAACCACCAAGAAAGGCAAAAACTTGGAGACATCCAAATCCAAACCTAGGAGAATTTCAACTGGATCACATAGCCACATCTAAAAGGTAAATCACAGAAATTATGAATGATAAAATATTCACAAATGGGGAATTCGACTCAGATCATTATCTCTCTAAGATTAAAATAAAATTTCTCCCATCTAAAACAAGAAAGGTGATCAAGAAAGTGATCAGATACAACACCACTACAGCTAATATTACAAAAGAAAATACAGAAAAATTTAGAGAAGAAATTGAGACAAGTAAAGAAGGTGATTGGCGTGAACTCTAGATGCAAATAACTCAAGCAGCAGAGATAACTTTAGGATTGGCCAAGAATAAAAAGGAGATATGGTGGAATGAGGAGTGTGAAGAAGTACTAATAAAACGAGCTCAAAAATGGAGAAAATGGATATGTTGGAAAAAAGAGGAAGACTTTGAACAATTCAGACAACAAAGAAAAGACACATCAAAAATAATCCAGAAAATAAAAAGAAACTTTGAAAATTCTCAGCTTATTGAAATAGAAGAAAATTTCACCAAAAATAATACTAGAAATTTTTACCAAATTTTTAAACACGTACTTCAAGGATATCAGGCACCAAGTATTTGTTTCAAAGATGAAAATGGTAAAATGGGATTAAATAATAATGAAAATTGTGAAATTTTCGTAAAACTTTTTGAAAGTTGTTAAACATCCAGTTCCAACAGATAAATTAGAATTTCCAGTGACACCGCAAAATCTAGAGGAAGATTTTCCACCAACAGTGTTAGAAATTCATGAAGCCATCAAAACACTCAAAAACAAAAAAGCAAGTGGTGAAGACTCCATTACAGTAAAATTACTGAAGTGGTCAGAACCAAATATCATAAAAGACCTACAACTGCTTCTTGAGAACATTTGGAAAACTGAAAAGATTCCAGTTGAATGGAAAACAGCATTCATCCACCCGCTACCCTAACAGGGAGACAAACAAAATGTCAATCATTACAGAGGAGAATCACTTCTGCCAGTGGCATACAAAATATTATAAAAATTCTCCTGAACGGAGTAGTAGATACTTTAGACAAACAACTGGGAGAATATCAGGGTGGTTTTCGAAAGGTAAGATCCTCTGCAGAACAAATTTTTAACTTAAAGCCAATAATTACCCATAGAATGTTAACCAGCAAACCAATAATAGTGTAATTTATTGATTTCAAGGAAGCAAATGATTGTATAGACAGAGAAACATTAGATAAGGTCATTAGAGAATTTGGTGTTAAATCAAAGTTAGCAAATATAATTCGTGAAACACTAACAGGTACAATATCTAAAGTCAAATTTATGGGAGACGTATCTCAGCCATTTGAATTAAAAACTAGTGTTAGACAAGGTGATGGTTTATCTCCTTTACTGCTCAACTGTGTTCTAAAAAAATTGTAAGGATCTGGAAATCAGAGCTGAAAAATCACAAAATTGAACCAATAACTCTGGGAAGGAAAACAAACGGAATCAAAGTAAACTGCTTGGCTTTTGCGGATGATTTTGCAATACTTTCAGAAAACCTGACAGAAGCAGTTATTCAGATAAACCTTCTGGGAAAAATAGGAAACAGAACTGGTCTCAAAATTTCAGCTGAAGAAACAAAATTCATGACAAATATAAAAAAAACGCCAAAAGTCATAGAAACACAAATAGGTAAAATAGAGCTAGTAAATAAATTTAAATATCTTTGAGAGACTGTACAACAGAATGGACTAGAAAAATGTGCAACAGATGTAACAATTAACAAAATGCAAAGAGCATATGGTTTTACCAAAAATATTTACAACAACAAAAGTGTATCTAAAAAAAACAAAAGTAAAACGCTACACCACAGTGGTACTACCAGAATGCTTACATGGATCTGAATGTCTAACGATGAACTATAATATGAACAGACTAGAGGTACCGGAAAGAAGGATTATTAGGAAAATAATGGGTGCAATAAAAACTGCAGATGGTTGGAAAATAAGAAGTAACAAGGAGACCTACAAAAATATCTGAAGTAATGGCCAAACGAAGATTAACCTTTTTCGGACACCTCTACCGAATGGATGGAAATAGACTAACAAAACAAATGCTCCTATATTTCTGGAAGAAGAAAGCGACAATAAAATGGATTACAGAAGTAAGGAAAGATCTAGAAAGAAACAACATCAAAGAATCAGAAACAGCAAAAAGAAACCGTTTTATAAATGAAATACTAAATCTGGAAGGCTTTCAAAGCAGAAGAAATAAAAAGTTGGAAACAACATGGACAGAAGAAAGGAAGAGACTTCATGGGGAGAAAATAAGGAATACTGGAAAAATTAGAAACAACAACAAAGGAAGAAGAGGAACTGAAGTTGTTATGTGATCCTAGATGGTCAATACGATTGTAAAAAAAATAATAATGACATTATGAAACGTTCTTGCAGATTAAAACTGTGTTTCAGAGCGAGACTCGAACTAGGGACCCGTGGCTTTCACCGGCTAGTGCTCTACCGACTATTTTTTGTTCCCTTTTCAGGCGTTGGCCCTAACACCCATACTACCCCCCCCCCCCCACCGCCCCCCTCACCCCTTGCCCCAAAACTTATCTAACCTATTAACAAAAACAATAACTAATGCCCCAACCACTTGCACACTAAAAGCTAACTAGGACGGACTGCTGCCACCACTTCAGGTTCCGCTCATGAACAAAAACAAAACGTGCCTCCGATCGTTTTGTAAAAAGAAAGCGAGAGAGACGAAAAGGTACAATTATTTTTGTATATTTTAGTTTTTACGTATTTTTATTTATTTATTTATTTTTTCCAGCGGGATTGTCCACAGTAGCCAGACAGTATGATGTCCAGAGCGCCTTCTCGTTTATTGAGGGTTAAACATCGGATAATTACTGTTGATGTCTCACGTCATGCCATACTTTGCTATAGCTTCAATCTCTTCTCACACCCGGTACACCCTAATTCTCTGTAGGATATATAAACAACGACCCAAAGTAATTCCCAAAGAGGAAACCAGACAACACGTTGCACCTTAAAGCCGTGAAGTTGCTCCTTAAGTAGTGCCAAAAATCGAACAACTCATTATAGCGCTGATACAGTAGACGATAACTATAATGCTTTCCTCAAGACTTTTCTCGTGCTCTTTGAAAGTTGCTTTCCGTTAGAACGTTCAAAACAGGGTACTAGCACAAACAGGCAGCCTGGGTGGCTGACTAAAGGAATAAGAATATCTTGTAGAACAAAGTGGCAATTATATCAAAACGTTAGAAACAGTCACAATCTAAATGCAGTAGTCCATTACAAACAGTATTGTAAGGTGCTTAAAAAAGTTATTAGGAAGGCAAAAAGTATGTGGTATGCAGATAGAATAGGTAAGTCTCAGGATAAAATTAAAACCATATGGTCAGTCGTAAAGGAAGTGGCTGGTCTGCAGAGACAGGTCGAGGATATAGAGTCAGTGCGTAGTGGGAATGTCCGTGTTACTGATAAGTCGCATATATGTACAGTATTTAATAATCACTTTCTGAATATAGCAGGTGAACTAAATAGAAACCTAGTCCCAACAGGGAATCACATAGCGCTCTTAGAAAAAAGTGTTCCGAGACTGTTACCTGAAATACTCCTCCATGATACTGACAAGAGGGAGATTGAGTTAATAATTAAATCACTAAAGACCAAGAACTCTCATGGATATGACGGGGTATCTAGCAGAATACTGAAGTATTGTTCCATGTATGTTAGCCCAGTACTTAGCCATATCTGTAACTTTTCCTTTAGGAGTGGTCGGTTTCCTGACCGATTAAAGTACTCGGTAGTGAAGCCACTTTATAAAAAGGGAGACAGGGATAATGTTGATAATTATAGACCTATTTCTATGCCATCGGTGTTTGCTAAAGTTATCGAGCGGGTTGTATGTACAAGGTTACTGCAGCATTTAAATTCACAAAATTTGCTGTCAAATGTACAGTTTGGTTTTAGAAATGGCTTAACAACTGAAAATGCTATAGTCTCTTTTCTCTGTGAGGTTTTGGACGGATTAAATAAAAGGTTGCGAACGTTAGGTGTTTTCTTTGATTTAACGAAGGCTTTTGACTGTGTTGACCACAAAATATTACTGCAGAAGTTGGAACATTATGGAGTAAGGGGAGTAGCTTACAACTGGTTCGCCTCTTACTTTAAGAACAGAAAGCAGAAGGTAATTCTCCGCAATATTGAGAGTGGTAATGATGTTCAGTCCCAATGGGGCACTGTTAAATGGGGCGTTCCCCAAGGATCGGTGCTGGGGCCACTGCTGTTTCATATTTATGTAAATGATATGCCTTCTAGTATTACAGGTGATTCAAAAATATTTCTGTTTGCTGATGACACCAGCTTGGTAGTGAAGGATCTTGTGTGTAATATTGAAACATTATCAAATAATGTAGTTCATGAAATAAGTTCGTGGCTTGTGGAAAATAATTTGATGCTAAATCACAGTAAGACTCAGTTTTTACAGTTTCTAACTCACAATTCAACAAGAACTGATATTTTAATCAGACAGAATGGGCATGTTATAAGCGAGACGGAACAGTTCAAGTTCCTAGGCGTACAGATAGATAGTAAGCTGTTGTGGAAAGCCCATGTCCAGGATCTTGTTCAGAAACTAAATGCCGCTTTATTTACCATTAGAACAGTATCTGAAATAAGTGACATTTCAACACGAAAAGTAGTCTACTTCGCATATTTTCATACGCTTATGTCATATGGTATTATTTTTGGGTGTAACTCTTCTGATTCAAAAAGGGTATTTTTGGCTCAAAAACGGGCTGTTCGAGCTATGTGTGGTGTAAGTTCGAAAACCTCTTGTCGACCCCTATTCAATAGCCTGGGAATTTTGACACTGCCCTCACAGTATATATTTTCTTTAATGTCGTTTGTTGTTAGCAATATTAGCTTATTCCCAAGAGCTAGCAGCTTTCACTCAGTTAATAGTAGGCAGAAATTAAATCTGCATGTGGAATGCACTTCCTTGACTCTTGTGCAAAGAGGAGTGCAGTATTCTGCTGCATCCATTTTCAATAAGCTACCACAAGAACTCAAAAATCTTAGCAGTTGCCCAAACGCTTTTAAGTCTAAACTGAAGAGTTTCCTCATGGCTCACTCCTTCTATTCTGTCGAGGAGCTCCTGGAAGAGCTAAAAAATTAAGCAAATTCCAGTGTTACATTCTTGATTTTCTTTATTTAAACTAACGACGTGTCAGCTGAATATGTTTCTTATATTTCATTTTATCTGTTTCTACAATCGTGTTATAATTTCATGTATTGACTCGTTCCATGACCATGGAGACTTCTCCTTAATGTGGTCCCACGGAACAATAAATAAATAAATAAATAAATAAATAAAAAGTGTGACAACGCCGTACCTTTAACCCACACCTTGGCATTAGGGTATGAGGGTAGTAAGTGACGTCAGGATGGAGCAGTTCGGTGGACTCTACGGACTGAGGCGTCCGTCGCGACAACACTACCAGCATGCGGCGTGTGAGGAGCCAACAGTCGGCAGCTGTATCACAAA
This sequence comes from Schistocerca americana, assembly GCF_021461395.2. Classification (NCBI taxonomy): domain Eukaryota; kingdom Metazoa; phylum Arthropoda; class Insecta; order Orthoptera; family Acrididae; genus Schistocerca; species Schistocerca americana. The sequence continues at coordinate 376,719,813 of NC_060126.1, forward strand.
CGAAACGGTGCATGTGTCGATAGCTGCGCATGTGTGCAGAGAGAGTCCTCGGCAAAACGTATAATGCATACATTTTGTCGGTTGGGGAATTTTTCGGTCGTTATCACACACTAAAACGCTCTCACCGCTGTGGGAAGGAAAGGCAGTGTATGTTACTCCACAGCCGCTTGCAGCCAGCCCCCCCACGGGGTAGCCACGCGGTCTCGGGCGTCTTGTCACGGTCCGCGCGGCTCCCCCCTTCAGAGGTTCGAGTCCTCACTCGGGCATTGGTGTGTGTGTCGTCCTTGGCGTAAGTTTAAGTTAGGTTAAGTACTGTGTAAACTTAGGGACCGATGACCTCAGCAGTTTGGTCCGATAGGAGCTTACCAGAAATTCCCAAAATTTGCAGCCACCCGCCGGATGTCGGCATTCATTCACGATGGCAGGTAGTATCTACTGAAAGTAGCGGAAGAAGTCCTTGGTTCCAGGCACCAGCGCGGTCGGTAGGACATCAACTGATAATTCATGTGACGTAGTGGCGGAATGATATGTCCTACAGGAATTGGCAGCTAGAGGGATTGAGACGCCACCTCCTCAATCAGTGTGCCAGTGAGGGTGTCCTTGTCCGAGGCATGTAGCGCATCGTCCGCAGGAAGAGAGCACGCCCTATTTTCCACGTTTGTCATTTAAAAGCCGCCAGCATGTGTAGGTAACGCCAGTGTCTCATAATGAGTCTTGAACACCTAGCACTGTTGACGAAATAACGAAAGGCCGCCGGGAACTTGGCAACCTGCGAAGCGGGCATTGAGAGAACGTGTGTGTAATGATTAAGTTTCTGGGCGAGATAGACGTTCACAAAATGTGCCCGCATGATCAATCAAGCATTCTAAAGGTATGGAGGTGAACTTGCTTGCGGATCATATTAAGTTGTCTGCGATATGTAACTTCTGCCGTACGCTGCACGTTCCCATGGAATGTCACTCCCAAACATTTCATCGATGGGACCTTGGTAATGGGCACTGGCGCATTGATATTCAATCCTCTGCTCACATCCATGCAGTACGACTTACGCAGGTTGTTACGGCTCCTGGTCATCTCACCTTAGCGCTGAAGTCACGCGGTCACCGTACATATATCTTCTGCCGACCGCGCCAAGGAAACTACCCAGTGCACACAGACACATTTAAAATGGACGTTGCGCAGGTGAATGCACTTCAAACGTTATCGTAGACCAGGAAGAGCAGACTCGAGGGCGACGGCGAAGAGAAAGGCTGACAGAGGGCAGCCTCGTCGCACTGAGCTCTCAATAGTGAATGCTGGCGAGCGGTAGCCTTTGACCAAGACCGTGGAACGGGCCCTGCGGATGAGACGGAGAACTACACCTGCCGACACCGGGGGCAGACCCATATTCTCTAAGACGGCCTGCAAGAAACTGTGCTCAACTCGATCGAATGCGTGATCTAGATCAACCGCCATGACGGCGCCTTCTAAATAACACGCCGACATTAGCGCCACAACATCTCTATAGGAGCGTAACGACGAGTGTGTATTACTGCCACCTCCAGGACATATTTGGTCTGTGTGAGTGACACCCTTGACAGTAGCGAGGAGGAGAGCTCCAAGTAGGCGTGCGAACAGCTTGCAGTGCAAATTCACTAACGTCAGCGAGCGTTAAGTCTTGTGATCTGCACCCTCCGGTGTTGGCCCTCAAAAAATTCGAGGGGGACGCAAAAGTCCGGATCCGGGGGTTCACAGCACATATGTCGCCGAACTTACCCCGTCAGGTCAGAAAGGCGCTACAAATTCAGGCGGAAAACCATCAGGTGCAGGGGATTTGTTTCTGGCGCCCCGCGACAGGGCCACGCAGAGTTCCTTCAGCGTGATGGCCTCCAAGAATGTGTCGTCTACTTGTGCCCTACCCGAAGGTGGCACGTCGTGTAGGACGCCTTCAGTGTCATTGTCAGGCCGTTGACCGGCCAGATAGAGAGAGCGGTAATAATCTGTGATGACACGGGAGATGGCGGTTTGTATCTCTGCATGTTGCAGGCCTCCTCAATAACTGGCGTGATGAGTCGCCTCTTACGATTTCTCCGTTCTACAACGATGTGAAAGAGGAAGCACGTTCATCTGGGACGGGAATCTTAGAGCCTCGCTCGAACCGACTGAGCTACCAGGCATGATTTACGACTCGTCCTCACAGCTTTGCTTCCGCCAGTACCTCGTCTCCTACTTTCCAAATTTTGTAAAACTGTGAGAAGGGGTCGTGAGCTGTGCCTGGCTAGCTCAGGCGTTAGAACACATGCCCACGAAAGGTAAATTTCCCGAGTTCGACTCTCGGTCCGGCAAACAGTTTTCATCTGCCCGGAAGTATCATATCAGCGTACACTCCGTTACAGAGCAAGAATTTTATTCTGGAAACATTTTCCAGGCTGTGGCTAAGCCAAGTCTCCGCTATATCCTTTCTTCCAGGAGTGCTGCTCTAACAAGTTTCCCAGAAGAGCCTCTGTGAAGGTCGGAAGGTAGGAGGCGAAGTACTGGGGGAAGTAAACCCGTGAGGAAAGGTTGTGACTCGTGCCTGGGTAGCTTAGTCGGTGGATTACTTGCCCGCGAAAGCAAACGTTCCGAGTTTGAATCTTGGTCCGGGACACAGTTTTAACCTACCCGGAGGTTCCAAACTAGCGCACATTCTACTGCAGAGTGAAAATTACATTCAGAATGACATCAACAACAACAATGATGTAAAATTAATCTACAGGTGTACGTTGTATATGTTTTCTGATATAGCGAGTCCTTGGAAAAAGAATTTAAGGAGACTACACCAGCGGAGAATATTAGGAAAAGAGGAAGATCTGGTTGGGAAGAAGGATGTGTAAGGGTAACGAGTGCCTACAGGTTCAATGGTAGACCTTATTGTTGTCTGAGTAGATATGCCTTTAGCTGTCTTTTGAAGCTGGATGATTTCTTTGTTGTTTGGTGTAAGTTGTCAAGAAAAGCTTAAAATAATTTGTGGCCATGTTTTATTTTGTCTGGCTTCGACATTGCCAAAGAATTACTGAGATCTTTGCGAGAGCCACCAATGACAAAATACCTATACCAGGTGTGCAAGATATATAAGACTGGCGAAATACGCTCGGACTTCAGGAATAATATTATAATACCAATTCCAAAGAAGGTAAATGTGAATACTGCCGAACCATCAGTTTTGTAAGCCATGGTTGCAAAATATTCACAGGAATTATTTACGGCAGAATGGGGAAAACTGGTAGAATCCGAGCTCATGGATGATAAGTTTTGGTTCCGGAGAAATGTAGGAACACACAAGGCAGTACTGTCGCTGCGACTTCTCTTAGAACATAGCTTAACGAAAGGCAATCCTACATTTATAGCATTTGTAGACTTACTGAAAGCTTTTTATACTGTTGAATGGAATATTTTCTTCGAAATTATGAAGGTAGCAGGGGTAAAATACAGGGAACGAAAGGCTATTTACTACTTGTACAGAAACCAGACGGCAGTTATAAGAGTCAATGGACATCCAAGGGAAGCAGAGGCTAAAAAGGGAGTGAGACAGGGGTTGTAGCCTATCCCCGATGTGTTTCAAGCTGTACATCGAGTAAGCAGTAAACGAAACCAAGGAGAAATTTCGAAAGAGAATTAAAGTTCGGAGTGAAGAAGAAGAAGAAGAAAGAAAAGAGCATTGCGATTTGAAGATGACATTGTAATACTGTACGAGACGGCAAAGGACTTGTAAGAGCAGTTGAACGGAATACACAGAGATAGATTTTAGGGTGAATATCAACAAAAGTAAAACAGTAGTAATGATGATAGTTGAAATACACTCCTGGAAATTGAAATAAGAACACCGTGAATTCATTGTCTCAGGAAGGGGAAACTTTATTGACACATTCCTGGGGTCAGATACATCACATGATCACACTGACAGAACCACAGGCACATAGACACAGGCAACAGAGCATGCACAATGTCGGCACTAGTACAGTGTATATCCACCTTTCGCAGCAATGCAGGCTGCTATTCCCCCATGGAGACGATCGTAGAGATGCTGGATGTAGTCCTGTGGAACGGCTTGCCATGCCATTTCCACCTGGCGCCTCAGTTGGACCAGCGTTCGTGCTGGACGTGCAGACCGCGTGAGACGACGCTTCATCCAGTCCCAAACATGCTCAATGGGGGACAGATCCGGAGATCTTGCTGGCCAGGGTAGTTGACTTACACCTTCTAGAGCACGTTGGGTGGCACGGGATACATGCGGACGTGCATTGTCCTGTTGGAACAGCAAGTTCCCTTGCCGGTATAGGAATGGTAGAACGATGGGTTCGATGACGGTTTGGATGTGCCGTGCACTATTCAGTGTCCCCTCGACGATCACCAGTGGTGTACGGCCAGTGTAGGAGATCGCTCCCCACACCATGATGCCGGGTGTTGGCCCTGTGTGCCTCGGTCGTATGCAGTCCTGATTGTGGCGCTCACCTGCACGGCGCCAAACACGCATACGACCATCATTGGCACCAAGGCAGAAGCGACTCTCATCGCTGAAGACGACACGTCTCCATTCGTCCCTCCATTCACGCCTGTCGCGACACCACTGGAGGCGGGCTGCACGATGTTGGAGCGTGAGCTGAAGACGGCCTAACGGTGTGCGGGACCGTAGCCCAGCTTCATGGAGACGGTTGCGAATGGTCCTCGCCGACACCCCAGGAGCAACAGTGTCCCTAATTTGCTGGGAAGTGGCGGTGCGGTCCCCTACGGCACTGCCTAGGATCCTACGGTCTTGGCGTGCATCCGTGCGTCGCTGCGGTCCGGTCCCAGGTCGACGGGCACGTGCACCTTCCGCCGACCACTGGCGACAACATCGATGTACTGTGGAGACCTCACGCCCCACGTGTTGAGCAATTCGGCGGTAAGTCCACCCGGCCTCCCGCATGCCCACTATACGCCCTCGCTCAAAGTCCGTCAACTGCACATACGGTTCACGTCCACGCTGTCGCGGCATGCTACCAGTGTTAAAGACTGCGATGGAGCTCCGTATGCCACGGCAAACTGGCTGACACTGACGGCGGCGGTGCACAAATGCTGCGCAGCTAGCGCCATTCGACGGCCAACACCGCGGTTCCTGGTGTGTCCGCTGTGCCGTGCGTGTGATCATTGCTTGTACAGCCCCCTCGCAGTGTCCGGAGCAAGTATGGTGGGTCTGACACACCGGTGTCAATGTGTTCTTTTTTCCATTTCCAGGAGTGTAAATCAGGTGATGCCGATAGAATTAAATTAAGAAATGACACGCTGAATGTAGTAGATGAGAATTGCTTAATAACTTACGATGGCTGAAGTAGAGAGGATATGAAATGCAGATACGCAAAGGCAAGAAAAGTGTTTCCAAAAAAATTAAAACTGTTGTTTAAGAAAGCTTTTTATTGGGAAAACAACATTGCAAGTCATCCACCTACGCATCTGGTTAATGTTTTGATAAGATTTCTAATTACGCTCCGGGAGAAGCATTGTGCCACTGTGCACATCCACTCTTGCGCCACACTCTCCACGTCGTCAGCCAACTGAAACTTGATTGAGGCATAAAGGAACTACAAAAAATGGTGCAAATGTCTCTGAGCACTATGGGACTCAACTGCTGAGGTCATTAGTCCCCTAGAACTTAGAACTAGTTAAACCTAACTAACCTAAGGACATCACAAACATCCATGCCCGAGGCAGGATTCGAACCTGCGACCGTAGCGGTCTTGCGGTTCCAGACTGCAGCGCCTTTAACCGCACGGCCACTTCGGCCGGCTAAAGGAATTACAGACAATGGCTGTGAGCTGGTGTCGATTAGATCGATGGAGGAAGTTGAAAATTTGTGCTGGAATGGGGTTTGAATCCGGGTCTCCTGCTTACTAGGCAGATGCAATGCCCACTGCCCAATCCGGACACAGTGATCATCGAAACTGCACGGAATACCATAGCAGGCCTCCCGTAAGACCCAAATTCAAAACTTGCCCATTATCCTCATTACTCGTTACATTTCTCCTATTCCCGTAAGATCTCGAGCTAGCTGTGCCTCCACACTGAAGAGATCGTGGGCCGTCCTCGTCTTAATTATACGCTGAAGAGACAAATAAACTGGTACACCTGCCTAATGTCGTGTAGGGCCCCCGCGAGCACGCAGAAGTGCCGCAACACGACGTGGCATGGACTCGACTATGTCTGAAGTAGTGCTGGAGGGAACTGACACCATAAATCCTGCAGGACCTTCCAGGGCTTAGAGAGCTCTTCTGAACAGCACGTTGCAAGGCATCTCAGATATGCTCAATAATGTTCATCCCTGGGGAGTGAGCCGTGGCGGCTCGGGTTTGATCTATCGAACGTACCGCGTGTATTATTATCGCTGTATCGCGGAGGAAAGAGAGAAGTGCCGCCCCCTCGTGGGGGAAGTCGGCGAGGCACCTGTGACAGTCGAGTAGTTGGATTTTGGAGGGCGGGCAGGAACAGTGAGATAGGCGGTAGTGCGCGGAGCGTGAAGCCGTGCCTGCCAACGCCGTGTGTGGTGTCAAGAGGAAAATTTGCCACGTTACCTGACTGTGTTTGGGCGTTTGCGGCGGACTTGGTGGGTAGAGGCGCCGATGCTGTCGGGAACATGCTGCTTCCTTGTTTATGATGGATTTACCGTTTGCCTCTAGTGACTACATTCTCGTCTCTATGGCTCTGTGACTGATGTGATGCCATTGCGAGCACAGTTGGTTTGAATATAAGCAGCATTTTGTTCTCAGTGTCCATCGTTCTGGCGATTACTGAGTGTGCTTGCCGTTGTGGTGTATTTATTGAGCAGTGTGCTTTGGACGCTTGACCTTACTATTAGGAGTCCATTGCGCAAGGCCGGGTTGATCCTGTGAGGACTTGTGTTCTGCATTTAAAAACTTAGTTCTTGTCAGTCACTGAATTGCTCAAATGCATTCATACTTCTCTGCTTATTGTTTTACGCCCCTCTGAATGGGAAAATGATAAAGGGCCTTACTATTACTGACCTTCTTGTGTGCCACTGACTTGGTTGTGTTTTTCAGCCACGTAATTTGTGCGTTTATTGTAACGAACCGATGTCTGTTTCTGATTAATGTTTCCCTGTGACATTGAGTGTTAATCTTGTAAAGAACACTGTTTCAGATATTTTAATCAGTGTGTTGCAGGACATATCCTATTTGTGCCTCGCAGGTGGAGAGCGGAGGCGGTTTATTGGCCATGATGATGTGTTGGTAGATCCATTTCACGAGTCCAGGCCAGTCACCCGGAGATTTAGAAGTTGTATGTTGTGTTAAGTTAATACTCCTTATTTTAAGCGTAGTGCGCTCATGCAGGAAGTTTGTCTGGTTTTGCGCAGATTGCGCGGTATGTTTGGATGACTCTGAATTCACTGTGTTAAATGGTGTCCTCTGAGGTGCTGGAAGTAGTGGATAGACAGCTGTTTTGGACACGTTGTATATGCAAATAATTTATGTCCTTATTACGTTGGTGAGTTGCTTGCCCTTTGTATCACAGGTGGTGCTAATTTCATTAATTTCGCCACCGGTCTTCGCAGAGGCTGCGGGAGGAACCGACCCACTGTGGCAAGCAGTTACGTAGTCGCGCCCGCCCGCCGTAGCGGGCGTTGTTTACTAGCCCGACGGCTTCCTGTACTTGGTGGCGGGAGCGTGTTGACTGGTTTCTTACGGCTTGCAGTCTGGGAAACCGTGCCTTTGGTGTACACGTGGAAGACTTATGTTTTGCTTCCAGTACCTCGGAGTGGCTCTATGTGGGTAATGAGAAGGCTCAGGCCGAAAGTGGTTCATTTGCAAAATAGAAGGTGTATATGCATTTCTTTCCCATAATTCTGTAAACATGTTTAGGTGGTGGTGTTTTTTTAAGTCAATTGAATTGTTGTTCAAAGGTTACTATGTATGGCCATTAACTTATGCACACGTTTAATAGCAAGGAAGTGTATTCAATTCTGGTTTCAAGGTGCGTTGATTATGTGGGGAAATTGCTTTGAACAGACATTTAATTAATTAGTAAACAACTGAATGCTATTTGTGAGTTGAAGTTTATTGTGTTCCTAAACATATTAACGATTATTTTTAGTAGTTCACTTATGCAGTTAGGCGATTTACAAGGCCTGTTGTGTTGTATCCTTTTAAAAGTATTATCAATGTTATTAATAAAGAAGTGTGTTGTAAAAAAATAAACAGTGAATGAAATGCCTCAAATCCCTTTGGTCCACACCTTCCGTCATTCACCCTTGGATGGTATTAACAAACCGCGAAAGCCCATTTCAGGGAGTTTGGTGGCCATCGGAAGAGTGTTAACTTAGAAGAGTGTTTCTGGAGCCAATCTGTAACATTTCTGGAAGAGTGGTGCGTCGCATTGTCCTGCTAAAATTGCCCGAGACCGCCGGAGTGCACAAAGGACATGAACGGGTACAGGTGATCAGACAGGATGCTTACGTACGTGTCATTTGTCAGAGCCGTACTAGACGTATCAGGGGTTCTACATCACTCCAACTGCACACGCCTCACAGCATTAGAGAGCCTCCACCAGCTTGAACTGTCCCGTGCTGATATGCAGGGTCCATGGATTCATGATATTGTCTCCGTACCCGTACACGTCTATCCGATCGAGAATATTTGAAACGAGACGTTCGACCAGGCAACGTGTTTCCAGTCATCACCGGTCCATAGTCGGTGTTGACGGGCCCAGGCGAGGCGTAAAGCTTCGTGTCGCGCCGTCATCAAGGGTACACGACTGGGCCTGCGGCTGCGAAAGCCCATATCGATGACGTTTCGTTGAATTGTACGCACGCTGACAGTTGTTGATGGCCTAGCATTGAAATCTACAGCAATTTGGGGAAGCGCTGCACTTCTGTCATGTTGAACGAGTCTCTTCAGTCATCGTTGGTCCCGTTCTTGCAGGATCTATTTCAGGCCGCAACAATGCCGGAGATTTGATGCTTTACCGGATTCCTGATATTCACGGTACACTGGTGAAACGGTCTTAGAGGAAAATCCCCACTTCATCGCTACCTGGGAGATGCTGTGTTCCATCGCTCGTGCGCCGACTATAACACCACGTTCAAACTCACTTAAATCTTGATAACTTGCCGTTATATCAGCATTAACCGATCTAACAACTATGCCAGACACTTCTTGTCTTATATAGGCGTTGCCGACCGCAGCGCCATATTCTGGCTGTTTACATATCTCTGTATTTGAATACGCATGCCTGTACCAGTTTCTTTGGCGCTTCAGTGTATATATAAAACGTGAATACACACAGGTGTTCCTTCATCGTACTGACTGGTGGTAGCATCAGCATCTCAAGATTTAGAATGAATGGAAATGTCTGCCAACTGTGTGAGAGCGGGCATAATCCCGAAACAAAATCGCCCCTTTTCATTTAGAGTTAGGGATTTAAATTTTGCTGTAGATCACGGTACAATGTTCGACCGTTAGGTGTATAATGCACCAGTAGTGCACCTTTCATATGCCTAAACGCTGTTACCGTGAACTTTAACGCAGGAAACTTGGCTTACGAACTTTCTTGTTGTAGGCGAAGATCTATCTATTCGCAACACCCTCCGCCGCTTACGTGATTTCGGCACTTCCAAACGTTTCTGATCGTATTTGTCAGTTGATATAGTAGCCAAAGCGCACAAATTTTGCGATGATTTAAAAATTCATGGACGACTACAGACATTCAGATCATGCGCAGTATCATCAGTTGCCGCGCGGGATTAGCCGAGCGGTCTGCGTCGCTGCAGTCATAGACTGTGCGGTTGGTCCCGGCGGAGGTTCGAGTCCTCCCTCGCGCATGGGTGTGTGTGTTTGCCCTCAGGATAATTTAGGCTAAGTAGTGTGTAAGCTTAGGGACTGATGACCTTAGCAGTTAAGTCCCATAAGATCTCACACACATTTAACATTTATCATCAGTTCTGAAACAACAATGTCACTGTTGTCTCAGTGTTTGTGTTCATTTTCTTAGAGTATGACCCTGCATATACTGTTGTTCTTTGCCGTAACACATCCACTTTTAAGGTGATTTATCCGCTCGCAAATATTTCGTTTACTAAGACAGCTATTGCCATAGTGGATTTATGCTACGCAAACATTCTCCACAGGTGTAGTCCTTTCAGAGTTCAGAAAAGGAATCGCACCGATCTCTTTTTTTACTTGGTGCACAAAATGACACTTATAATTAAATGCCTGAAAAGCACAACACGTAGAGGGAATCACCGAACCAACGCAAGTAATGCACAAGGACAACAATGACGGTAAGGCATGTCATTGCTTTGTCAGTGCGGTCAGCCTGTGGTGCATAGAAAATGCCTTTACTTCCTGACTTTTCCGCGTATATACAGAGGGATTCAAAAATATTTTTGCATGCTTTGTGAACAGTTTTCTTGCAAAAAATGGTTCAAATGACTCTGAGCACTATGGGACTTAACATCTGAGGTCATCAGTCCCGTAGAAATTAGAACTACTTAAACCTAACTAACCTAAGGACATCACACACATCCATGCCCGAAGCAGGATTCGAACCTGCGACCGTAGCGGTTGCGCGGTTCCAGACTGAAGCGCCTAGAACCGCTCAGTCACATCGGCCGGCTAGTTTTCTTGCACCAAAAAGAGAACGAATGTTCGTATAAGCATATGTCCGAAATAGTTTTCGAATTATTACCGAAAGTTTACGTTTAACAGTTTTCCAGATATAATCCAAGTTCAATGCATTCATTCTAGGAAGGCATTAGCCTCATTGTATCCATTGTATCTTAGATGGCGGTGTGTTACATTCATTCATAGAAGGCGTGGAACTGTTCCGCGCTGTCCAGTAGGTTCATAAGTTACAGGTACTTTATTCAGAACACTCTCGAAAACTTAGCACGAGATGCGCTCTTATAAATAAGAATAAACGTATGGTTTACGCATGATATGGCTGCTGCACATTTTAGTCTCATTGTTCGAGGTACACTGTCTGATATCTGCAAGGTCTCCAAAATAAAACTGGCCCGGGAAACATTTACAATGTGAATGACGCAGATTGACCCTTGTTAATGAACGTCACAGAAGGTGCTGGGATGGCCTCCACTGACAGTGAGAGTCGCTTAGCAGCTCCGCCTGAGGGATAGCAGCAACAGCGTTTTCAATGTTCTGCTGTAGCTCTTCCAGTGTTTGAGAGTTATTTGAGTGCATCTGACCCCTCAGTCAGCCCCACAGGTAAAAATCATAGGAAGAGAGATCAGGCGATCGAGGTAGCAAGGAGATTGTGCAGCATTTGCTGGCTGTCCTCTGTTTACCGAACACCTCATGCACTCGTGACGAGGTTGTCAAAACGATGTGTGCTGTTGCTTCGACTTGCTGCACATACTACACTGTGGCTGAATACGAATATGAATGATAGCCTACTTGTACGCGTAATGTGTTTCCAAGAGTACTCCTGACAACGTTAACAATCTTAGAATGGGTGTATGTCTGTTGTGAATTACTGCAGAGGTCAAAATTCTGTATCTTGTCACACAAAAAGTAACAGTTAGTACGAAGGATGCACTAGTACTTCATGAATTACGGCTGAAACAAAGCCTGGTCGCGATCAATACTTCCAGTACTGGACACCTATATATATTACTATACCGCCTCCTTTTCTTTTCTCCCAGTAACACATCGAAAAATCTTAACACAAGCTTTAATAAAAAAAATTTAATTCTAGCATTACTGGGGATGAGAAACGGGGAATATGAATCACCCACAAGTTTCACTTTAAGTTTGCATTTATGGCAACACAACCAGTTAAAACACCAACAATTACGTGTTGCAATTGATTAGGTAGGTCACAGCTATATTAACAACAATTCACACAAAACGGGTTAAGGCTTGCAAATTTAGAAATTTTAAATTCCACGAAAAATTTAGAGTAAACAGTTAAAATGGAGAACAACTTGGTTCAGATTTGAATGGTATACATTATAGCACTGAAACACTTTTCGACGAGATAAATCGTAGAACACGGAGAACTAAGAAAATTCACGTGTTACAGGAAACCGGATCAGTTAGTTTGAGAGTGATATTATCGTGGGCTGACTTAAACGCTAAATAAGACAAGATAAATCTAGTACCCATTAAATGGGGCATATACATTAAATCAAGGAAATAGCACAATAAATTTAAAGATATTATAAATATATATAAATAGGCTTCTAACACAACTCTGTTTCACCTTGAACAATTTAGCATGTAAAAGGGGTTACAAATTATTCTTAAAACCATCAATTTGGGGTCACTTTGGCCGTGTAAAGTCAACTTAATAAACTCGACCACAAAAGTTACTCTCTAGAGCTATGAGCAGAACCCAAAAAAAAAAAAAAAAAAAAAAAAAAAAAAAAAAAAAAAAAAAAAAAAAAAGAGAGAGAGAGAACACATGTCAAAACCCCATTTCATGGGCGGAATAAGTTTTACGTAATTTAAGGTATAAAAAGTTATTTAACTAATTAATTAAAATCTCATAGAAAACTGGATAAACAAGTTACACAAATTCAAATTTAAGTCACATTTATCTTGGTTGCTTGACGTGTGTCGTGTGTGGTATGGGACGTCCTGGGTATCGATTCAAACAAACCCAGGACTCAACCACAAGACAACAAGAATTCATTTCTAATACATTGGGCTGAATATTAACACTGAAATGAACCCAGCATCACACAGTGGAAGAAAATGAAGAGAATACTGAAGCGTCTGATAGGAACAGTCAACAGTAGTCATGACGAATAACTTCGGCAATATGGCTGGGTTACTGAATCACCGTTTTAGTGGAATGTGAATGTCAGCCAGCGCTAAACAAAGGTGTATGATAGGTCTTACTTTGATTGATGCACACTTCGACAAATAGCTACCGGTACCGGGACACAGTGTTGCTTCCACACCGGCAATATAGAGGAAACAGAACTGATAGAATTTCCATAACGTTTTGAATCAGACACCACTATTATTTCCTGACGCCAGTAACTTTTATCGGGGCCACGTCCGCAATAGGCATAGAGCGTCGACAACGGTCGCACTTCTCGCGACCACTCCCCACTGCCGGCCTTCCCGTCTCCCCCTGCTGCGCGTGCGACGAGGAACCGCTCCCCGCGCAGAGCACACAGCGCCTCCTTGGAATCGCTAGTAAACAAAAGATGGCGGATGACGGTAATTGAAATTAACGCTGCAAGCGACATAAAGAGGGAGAGAAATCGAACTGTGAGGAACACACAGTTCAATTACTATCTGGGGTACCTGTAAGTAATCAACGATTACGTACGTAAATGGTAAGTAGAAACCCTGCTAGTATCGATGCTATATTACTCCTTTCCAGTACGTACGTACACACATCAACCTTACGCATTTTCGCCTCTGATTGACGGATACCTTATACAAAGATACAGATATCGTTATGCTGTTGGGTGAAGTGTTTGAATTTCTAATATTAAATCGAGAATTTCCTTCAATGCTGATTCCAATACGACTTACCAATACTAAATCGAGAATTTCCTTCAATGCTGATACCAATACGACTTACCAATACTCCAATACTACTCCTTTTTTTAATATGAAGAACCACGCCTATAATAGGGGTTTCAGTTAACATTGAAAAAAAATTACGCAAATAGATTAAGTTGTCCAACCTGATTATTCATAGGAATTTGGGTATCCAAGTCCATTCTTTAGACACAAAAATATCTCATAGTTTAAGTTAGTAGCTAATGTTTTAAATTACTAAATTGTTATGCACGTATTGCTAATGCTTAATTCAAATGCCAAGTCATTAAAGCGTAGTTATCTTTTACTTCTTATGAGTCAATCGTAATATGCGAAACGCCACAGTATTGATGTGGTTCTTTATAGTTTAACTGACACCATGCAGCGGTGCGCAGTTCGACCACAACTGTATCGCTGACTTGTGTTAATAATATAATCAGCTTTTATTAACACTCGTGATGTAATATATTTCTCGCGTGTCTGCTGCAATAATGTTAAATATTTGAGGAATCCTAAAGACTGCACAGCTTATTTTACTTTCAGTTATTCGAAATAGGCTTAATAACTGCATAGCTTCCTAATATATAAGAAACTATCAGCCTCGATTGCGGTAATGAAACCAACCTTTACCTAGGTTTCAGCCCAAATAATTGAGCCTTCTTCAGAAGATGTACCTGAATGTATAATTTGTCTAAAAGAGCATGGGCTAGAAATAAAGCTAAAACAGCCTGAATAGGCGTAGTCACATTTTAAAAATTACTATACGACTACGACTGCTGACTTGCCGCAATGTTGAAAGTACAAAAAAGGCATAGCTTCCTTCTTTTGTCATATAATTTTGCTACCTTGAGGCAAGGATCAAATTTACCGCCGAGTCCGCGATATAATTTGTTTACTCTCTCTTAATTATCAATTTCAAACAGATGTTATTCTTTTTTTTTCTTTTGGTGTTTCCAAAGTTATTATCAAGTGTTTCGTTTATCCCTATCACCTACACTGATGATTTTTTTTTCATTTTTATCTCTTTTCCTCAAACAGAGTTTAACACATTCTGCTCATCTAGACAGATATAATGCAAATATTTGCTTCTATGAACTATTATTTCGCAATGAAGCTAACAATAAATTTGCCTTCTCTTTTGTTTGCGTATTTTTAAACAGTTTTTCCCTTATTCCTTCATTCTTTCCAGTTCAAGATTAATTAAGCGCAAAGTATATCTACTTCAAATAAGAAGTCTGGATCTTTGTTTTAAATTTTCACTAACCAAGATTTATTTGACTTCTAATTTTACACAGGAGGTTATCGTCAGCTGTGGATGAATGCCGGAACGTTTGATCCCAAAAACAACAACGATAGTGACAAAAATAAGTGCCACCACGACTTCAGGATATGAAATTAAATAATTAAAGCAATATTCTAAGTTTACCCCAACAATTCTGCAAGCAATGATAGTTCAGCACAAAGCGCACATTAGCGGTTCCGATTGGGTACAGGTCTTAAATAATTCAGAGAAAAATCTTTGTGAATTCTCGGGCAACACACGCTGTATGACCAAGGACGTGTCCCGTTTTAAAATCTCTAGTGCCTATTGAACAAAATATCTTGCAACTGAGTCAATATCTCTCTCAATGTAAATCACGTAACCAGTCTCCAAAACAACTAAAGCAACCACGCAATTACCTTAGAGGCTGCCGAATTCCAACACTCAGTTACATTAGAAGGCGCCGAACAAAATCACTAGCTACAATACAAGGAACAAATTGGATCGCTGTCTAACTGCAATAAATTTTGACACGAAGAATACTAGTAACAACTGCTTGATAAAGCTCTATCAGCTCAGTGCTGCAATAATCTAACAATTCATATACCCCGCACTTTCTATATCGTTATTACACAAGACCTCCCAGTACTAGCAGTGCTGCGCTGCATTTAAATAAAATTGTAATGGTCATAATCGGAACCCTGTCTACCGTGTCTTACTCGTAGAAAACTCGAGGAGCTACAAAATGTTATGGTAGTCTCTCTCTTTATAGTTGACTTACTTGTAAACTTGTTCCAGACTATGTCTGGATTCCGCGATGTATCTATAGCCAGTACCTACACTGAACCTGTGGGCACCCAGAGCTCAGCTGCAACTGCTCAAAGCCCAATCACAACTGCAACTATCAATAACATCCATGTTAAACCTTTTGAAACAATTACGGTAAAAAAATGTACAGTGCCATCATTAAAACTTTTAACAATTAGATATTATTAAGAATGGCGCCAGTTCATCTTCTGGTCAGCTCCGGCATGCAGTAACATCTTTGACACTCGATCTGCTGTTGCGTTGTAAGCAATCAATTCGCAGTTTAGCAGCAGCGCTCTACAACATTCATTTGAACAACTACATATAAGCAGACTTTTATAATGATACATGGTAAACGCCTCTTCTATGGAAATATACACCCACATGCTGAGCCAACAAATTAAGGTGACGAAAATTACTGTGACGTCAAATACCACCAAATTTTTTGACCCATTGCAGTATCCACACAGTCGCTCATCTTCTGTGAGTTGATCCACATAATTATGAATTAAGCAGTTTCTGAACAAACTGTTTAGTATTATCAATTTGGTAAAAGAATTTGTATGCTGTGGTCACCAGGCATTGTGCACTTAACGCCAATCTTGAGATTATGCAACGGTTCTTCAAAGTATGGGGTGTTCGAAAACTGATCATTATAAATTTTTTCACGTGTATTTCACACATGGGCATAGATAGGAAGGTGCCTTTTGAGGCATAATGTCCACATACACCTAAACTTCTATAGCCTGTGCACAATCTGTAGCACACAGGATATCTAAGCGATATTCCAGTTCCACATACGTCTGGCCTAGCATGCCCTCATCAACGTGAACAAATTGCTGCTCTGATGCGAGCGCGCGCGAGGGTCTGATAGACAGCATTCTTCACGAAAAAAAAAAAAAAAAACTTATGTGATTCTGCAGGACCTGAGCGTCAGATTTAGTTTCTATCAACTATTCCACACACAGTGACATCTGCTTGGGGGGGGGGGAGGAGGGGGTGGCCAGTTTTGTAGTTTCGTCTGAGCTAGACAGGGTGTTTATAAATGAATGTTGCAGCTTTAAAAATTAGTAATAAATAGGTTTATTACTGTATAATCGCATAAGCAGCAGCAGTTGTGCAAGTTTTTGATACGCTACCCGCTGTTCGCTTTTCATGCTTAGTGAGTGGGCGTAGCGTTCGTTTCCATGGAGACGTGGCAATAGCGATAGGCTTTCTGTACACTCCGTTTTGAGGTGTTCAGATCTGTGTTTACAGTGCAGCGTATGTTTCGTGCTCGGTTTAGGGAAGACCCACTACAGAAGAATAACATGGATAGATGGTATCGACAGTTCCTGTAAACCGGCTGCTTTTGTAAGGGGAAGAGTCCTGGTAGGGATCGTATGTCTGATTCAAACTTCGAAAGAGTACAAGAGGTGTTTCACCCATTCAGGCGTTTCACCGAAGTACTCGCAAGTCACCTAGATAAGCGAGGAGGAAATCGGTCATGCCAAATATTATGGAGTGGAAGGTGTTGCGTATGCGGCTATATTTTAAACCGCACGAAGTGGGATTTGTGAGGGCCATTACAACAGCAGACAAAGTGAAAAGGCGAGACTTTTATGAAGAGCTGCACTTAAAAATGGAGGAAGCTGATTTTGTAGAAAGACCTTCCGCGAGGAAGCCACTTCCCATGAAACTGACAAAGTGAGCACACAAAATGTTCGTACCCAGGAAAGCGGGAAACCACATACGCTTAGAGAGCATCAGTGTGACTCTACATAAGTGAACGGTTTTTGTGAGGTGTTGAGCGAGAAAGTGCACGGCCAAAATTCTTCGAACTGCGAACGGTGACGGGTAATTCATTTCGAGAGTGCTGGAAACCTGGTTATACTCCAGCTGAACATCAGTTTGATATGAAACTTCCTGGCAGATTAAAACTGTGTGCCGGACCGAGACTCGAACTCGGGACCTTTGCCTTTCGCGGGGCGTGAGTCGTCCTTGGGTAGCTCAGATGGTAGAGCACTTGCCCGCGAAAGGCAAAGGTCCCGAGTTCGAGTCTCGGTCCGGCACACAGTTTTAATCTGCCAGGAAGTTTCATATCAGCGCACACTCCGCTGCAGAGTGAAAATCTCATTCTGGATCAGTTATGACGATTACATTTTGCAAATGGATGATTTGCCCCGTTTTCACAAGAATGTAAGAGAGCTCCTTAGTCGTGGTTTTTACCAACGCTGGACTGGACGTGTTGCAACAGCAGACAACCACCTCGTCTCCTGGCCACCCCATTTGCCAGAGTTAACAGCCTGCCATTTCCTTCTGTGCGGATTTGTGAGAGACCGCGTTTAAGTACGGCCACTGCCCGCGTCCCTCGAGGAAGTGTGTGATCGGGTAAAGCATGCACTGCAGGCCATCACGGAAGACATGGTACACCAAGTACGGGAAGAATTTGATTACTGTGTAGATATGTGTCAAGCGACCAAGTGTTCACATACTGAAGGATTGTGATTAATGCATCAAAAACTTGGACAGTTGCCGCTGCTTATGTTGTAAGGCTTTCCCTTATAAAGTGATAAATCGATTTATTATTAATTTTTAAAGTCGCACCATTTATTTATAAACATCCTGTATGTGATTAAAAATTTGAAGATCATTTTGGAAAATCCTGTACTGATGGGGATTTTCTAATGCGTAGCGGCGCATGTTCTGTGAGCCTACATATGCTGACAGGATGAACCAACCTCATCTGAAGAACTGAGAAACTAAGGCTTAAAAGCTCTGATTCCACTCCACTCAGAAACCACTGCCAGAACACACCATGCATCGAAATCACGACGTTAACGATTTTATTCGATGGGCTGTTTTGCTGTCATTAAGAAGAGTGAATCCCAAGTCAGTCACATAAAATATTTTCCAGGCCAGTTTCTTGTTTCCCACCCTGTACCATGGCACGGATAGGTGGGGGAGGACCAGTTCCATGGCCTGTACGAGGACCCGTTCCATGGTCAGGCTCGAGGCTCGGATCTAGGGAAGGGGGGCGGGGATGGGGTACGTGCTCCAGGCGGCAATTTCAGGGGGCGCCAAACTCATATTATTGAAGAAAAAAATCTTTTTTCACAAAGCGCCTGGCATCCAGCGCGCATTTTTCTATCTATTATTCGTATGATTTTGAAACGCGTCCCTGCTGGTTTTTAAACATTTTTGAACACATTCTAAGTTGATTTCTGAACGAATCATAAGTTGATTTTTGAATGCGTGCGTAGTGTACGTAACGCCTCTGCCAGGGGAATCTCCGTCGGATCTAGAAATAAAAAACTTTTCCGCAGACAAAAGAGGACGGGGCTTTACGAGCTGGGACGAATAAACCCGAATGGGAGAATTCCCATTGCTGTTTGTTTATGTGATTGACTCGGTGTGCGTTATAATTATCAGCGAAATCCATAGATTCAGACTACCAGAGTGGAAATAAAATACTAACGGGAATAACAGGTAAGAAAGTTTATGTATTAATCTTCTCGGTGTATCCAAGAAAATGAAATTTTGACAGAAACTTTTTGCCAGATCGCTACACTATTAAGCGCCAGTTGTAAAGTCCCGGTTACCAGCGCTCAAGTTCTGTTCTCGGAACACGTAATGACTCCTAACGGGAGAATAAACGCGGGATAACTAAACTGGTGATTCTGGGAGGGTTAGTGAAGTTAATCGGAGAACAAGTTTTGAGAACGGCAGGAATAGCTACAGAAATAGTGATGACAAGCTTGCTTTTTAGAAGTAGGAAGGAGAAGAAACGGGGACATTACGCAAATTATATGGAACAATACGGCGATTCCAAAATTATATAAATACTTCGTACCACTACGTTTCGATCTCATGCTTGAGAAACTCGATTGTATGAATGAAATGTGAAACTATTCCCTAACATAAAACTTTATGCTTATTGTAGGCCTAATAGGCATTTGGTAGGTACTTCGTGAATTATATTCTGTCGTGTTATTTGTGTAAGCGAGGTAGATAAAAATGACCATTTGTGCTAAAACAGTCTCGCTTATTCGGCGTGTGTTACAATTACTGCAATATCTGAAAAACCTATTTCGTTTTTATCTTGCAGACAGTGACAGAACAGACGTAATCAGATCGAGAAACCAGACCAGTCTTGGGT
The DNA here is from genome assembly GCF_021461395.2 of Schistocerca americana. Classification (NCBI taxonomy): domain Eukaryota; kingdom Metazoa; phylum Arthropoda; class Insecta; order Orthoptera; family Acrididae; genus Schistocerca; species Schistocerca americana. The sequence continues at coordinate 376,739,542 of NC_060126.1, forward strand.
TCTATTTCTATTAACAGCTTTTTCATTATCAGACAACCACATTTTGATTTTTCATGTAGCAAAACGTCTGACGAATGTTGATGAGGTAATAGATGCTCTCGCAGAAAGAAAAGATTAGCGAGAAAAGCTGCTGGGACGTAAGGACTGAAGAAATGTATACTGTCTTGCTTGTCTCTCGTCTTTACTGGTTTTACGTTTTTTATATATTTAATTTTATGTCACACAAAAAATTGGACATTTGTGGTAAGGTCTTATGGGACCAAACTGCTCAGGTCATCGGTCCCTTAGCTTACACACTGCTTAATCCAACGTCAACTAACTTACGCTAACGACAACACACACACCCATGCCCGAGGGAGGACTCGAATCTCCGTTGGGGGGAGCCGCGCGGACCGTGACAAGGCGCCTCAGACCGCACGGTTGTCACACAAAACAGAAAATTATTAGTTAATAGACAATAAAGAGTGCAAATTTTCTGAATAGTTCTTATTTCCCTCGTTACAAATAATCCCACGCAGTATTAATTGTGAGGGAAGGATGTCAAACCGACGACTTGGAGCAGGAGAGGCACCACAAGACATTTTAATTTCCACTTTCTTCAGTATAGGTTTGATGGCGTTCATTACAAAATATACACGTTTGAGTTCGACAGAGCGAAATACAGTGACGTGCGATAGAAGAATGCTGTGTGAAGAGGCATGGCACTGCACTTTGGCACACTTAAGACCAAATAACATGTCTTACATTTCCTCGAACATACATGTTACATACATCAAACTCTTCAGAGAGATATGCGCTAAAAAATGAACATGTTTTTGAAAGATCATTTTTTTTAAATTTTTGATATCCTATCTCAAACGCTCGAGGGGGCCGAGGCACCACTATCAAGTTTTTGCCCTCAGGCTGTGATCTGTACGTTCTCTCGACCATAGTCCTCTGGATTTTTATGTCTGAAGGAACTTTTAAACAATTGGTTTATGCGGAAGAAAGCATGGATGCTGAAACTCTTCATCGACGTGTCTCGGAAGCCTGCGAAACAATTCAGTATCGTTAGGGAGAGTTTGATAGTGTGTGAAAGTCCATGATTCGACCAATGCATGCTTGTGTGGAAGCAGTAGGACCTTTTACACATTTGTAATGAGTTTTTGAATATATGACACATTCAGTCTGACAATACATAAATGATGTGTCGAACATAAAGTTTTATTAACATTTTATTTGGTTTCATTAATAAAAAAATGTGTGTGAAATCTTATGGGACTTAACTGCTAAGGTCATCAGTCCCTAAGCTTACAAACTACTTAACCTAAATTATCCTAAGGTCAAACACACACACCCTTGCCCGAGGGAGGACTCGAACCTCCGCCGGGACCAGCCGCACAGTCCATGACTGCAGCGCCTAAGACCGCTCGGCTAATCCCGCGCGGCGTTTCATTAATAAACTATTCATTTTTGGGCATATGTTTATACACGAACCACTCATGTATCTGCGACCACCGCCTGTGTTCGACGTCAACGTGCAATAACTATGCAGGTGGCAGCACTGTCGGTGGAGAGAGCATTAAGTGTGTATGTGTATGTGGGGGGGGGGGGGGGCGTAGAAAACAGTACAGTCGTTGTCTCTTTGTCGTTAAACGGAAACGGAACGATTTATCTGACGCCAGAAAAGGCATGATCTTTGGCTTTCGGGCCTGTGCGGAGACATTTCCAAAACTGCAAACTTTTTAAAATGTTCGTGTGCTGCCGTGGTTAAACTACAACGTGCATGGCAAAATGGCGCTATCCAAAAGCGGCGCCGAGGCAACCGTGATGCACACGAGAGTGATCGACTGCTGCGGTGGTGTATACAGGCGAATACACGTGCCGCTGTTGAGCAACTTACTGCCCAGATGAATCAAGGACGCGTATGACCCTAGTTGTTTTTGGGGCCCAAAACAAAACAGGTGAACCAGGGGCTACCAACAGTGTCTCCTCAACGACCGTTCGGTGAACTTCCCTGCGTATAGTTCTCTGCAGAAGGCGCGTAGTTCATGCAGCGATGCAAGCTGCTGCTCATTGCCGGTGAAGGCACGATTTTGCACGTCAGTACCACAACCAAACGTCCGACAGGTGTCCTTTTCATAAGGGTCATGTTTTATGCTCCATCGGACAGAAGGCCTTTGGCACGTACAGCGCTGCAACAATCGTCTGCAGGGTTCAGACCGGAGGAGGGAGCGTTATTGTCTGGGGCATGTTTTCGTGGCTTTCCCCGGGTTATCTCGTCGTTCTCGAAGGCACAAGGGATCAAAAAGAATGTGCGTCTGTCAGTGACGACCATATCCACCCCTCCATAGTGTCTGTTTTTCCTCGGCACAATGGCATCTACCAACAGGATTATACAATGTGTCACGCAGCTCAGAGTGTACTTGCATGGTTAGAAGAGCACTAGGATGATTTTACCGCACGCCCCCGGCCATCCTCCTCCCCCCCCCCTCCCCCGACTCCCCCGGATTTAAACGCAGTCGAGCTCAGAGCACTGCGGTTGTGTAAGGAGCGCTTGGGATGGGGTGGGGAGTGGCTCATGGAGCCCAGGACCTGCCTTTCCTCCCAAAGAAAATGTTACCACCTTGATCGGCGCCATGGATCCCCAACTGTGAAACTTAGCGCAGCTGGCCACATCAATGTAGTCGCTATGGCTCCACATCCCTGTTGGTACCTTCCAGAATCTCACTGAGTCTCTTCCTGCACGATCGTGCTGCAAAAAGGGGTTATTCAGGCTTTTCACTGAACTGTGTATGACCTTTCGCGGGAGTAAGACTGTGAGTTTTAAAATAACTGAAAAGCCGCGATCGCTTCAATATCGTTCACTAGATGACCGGTTTCAGCACTCTGAAGGTGCCATCATCGGATCTGTGAAGGTATAACATAACAGGTTTGAGGGAGGGCTTACATGAATTAAATATATATATTACAATTATTACAGAACCACATACCTGAAACGTGGGTTAACATTTATAAAAACATATGGACATCATGACACATGAGGCAGACCATCTGATAAAAATCATTGTCACAACCAATAAAAAATAATAAAAAACTGCTCTCATGGTCGTTCTTTCCATAAAATAAAACTGAAGTCACCAGATGAAACTACCACCGCTCGCCTAACACCGGTCAGCATCATCACAGCCCTATTCCGCGCAAGCTCACCTGCTGTGATTCTAGCGGTTCACAACCGGCCACCAAATAGCGCTGTCCAAGCAGCGCACACACAGTCCCACAGTACAACCATTCATTACTACTAAGACACAATTTTACTATAACTGCTTGTCACATACCCGTGCAAAGCCCACATTTGCGCATACATTTCCTGTATATACTTTAATCACTATAAAGTACGTCAATTACAAAGTAAAAGTATCTGAGGCACAGACATTATCCATTAGCGTCTTACAAAACTACGTATTATAATTTATCTTTATTCATATAAGGACGTCAGGAATTTGAATAAAGGCAAAGTAGAATATGTAGTTTTGTAAGGCGCTAATGGATAATGTCTGTGCCTCAGATGCTTTTACTTTGTAATTGACGTACTTTATAGTGATTATAGTATATACAGGAAATGTATGCGCAAATGTGGGCTTTGCAGGGGAATGTGACAAGCAGTTACAGTAAAACTGTCTCTTAGTAGTGACGAGTGGTTATACTGTGGGACTGTGTGTGCGCTGCTTGGACAGCGCTATCTGGTGGCCGGTTGTGAACCGCTAGAATCACAGCAGGTGAGCCTGCGCGGAATAGGGCAGTGATGATGCTGACCGGTGTTAGGCGAGCGGTGGTAGTTTCATCTGGTGACTTCAGTTTTATTTTATGGAAAGAACGACCATGAGAGCAGTTTTTTTATTATTTTTTATTGGTTGTGACAATGGTTTTTATCAGAAAGTCTGCCTCATGTCCCATGATGTCCATATGGTTTTATACATGTTAATTCACGTTTCAGGTATGTGGTTCTGTAATAATTGTAATGTACACTACTGGCCATTAAAATTGCTACACTACGAAGATGATGTGCTACAGACACACAAGGTTGGCGCCGGTGGCGACACCTACAACGTGCTGACATAAGGAAAGTTTTCAGCCGATTTCTCATACACAAACAGCAGTTGACCGGCGTTGCCTGGTGAAACGTTGTTGTGATGCCTCGTGTAAGGAGGAGAAATGCGTACCATCACGTTTCCGACCTTGATAAAGATCGGATTGTAGCATATCGCGATTGCGGTTATCGTATCGCGACATTGTTGCTCGCCTTGGTCGAGATCCAATTACTGTTAGCAGAATAAGTAATCGGTGGGTTGAGGAGGGTAATACGGAACGCCGTGCTGGATCCCAACGGCCTCGTATCAGTAGCAGTCGAGATGACAGGAATCTTATCCGCATGGCTGTAACGGATCGTGCAACCACGTCTCCATCCCTGAGTCAACAGATGAGAACGCCTGCAAGAAAAAAATGGCTCTGAGCACTATGCGACTCAGCTGCTGAGGTCATTAGTCCCCTAGAACTTAGAACTAGTTAAACCTAACTAACCTAAGGACATCACAAACATCCATGCCCGAGGCAGGATTCGAACCTGCGACCGCAGCGGTCTTGCGGTTCCAGACTGCAGCGCCTTTAACCGCACGGCCACTTCGGCCGGCGCCTGCAAGACAACAACCATCTGCACGAACAGTTCGACGTCGTTTGCAGCAGCATGGACTATCAGCTCGGAGACCATGGCTGCGGTTACCCTTGACACTGCATCACAGACAGGAGCGCCTGCGATGGTGTACTCAACGACGAACTTGGGTGCACGAATGGCAAAACGTCATTTTTTCGGTTGAATCCAGCTTCTGTTTACAGCATCATAATGGTCACATCCGTGTTTGGCGACATCGCGGTGAACGCACGTTGGAAGCGTGTATTCGTCATCGCCTTACTGGCGTATCACCCGGCGTGATGGTATGCGGTGCCATTGGTTACACGTCTCGGTCACCTCTTGTTCGCATTGACGGCACTTTGAACAGTGGACGTTACATTTCAGATGTGTTACGACCCGTGGCTCTACCCTTCATTCGATCCCTGCGAATCACTACATTTCAGCAGGACAATGCACGACCGCATGTTGCAGGTCCTGTACGGGCCTTTCTGGATATAGAAAATGTTCGACTGCTGCCCTGGTCAGCACATTCTCCAGATCTCTCACCAACTGAAAACGTCTGGTCAATGGTGGCCTAGCAACTGGCTCGTCACAATACGCCAGTCACTACTCTTGATGAACTGTGGTATCGTGTTGAAGCTGCATGGGCAGCTGTACCTGTACACGCCATCCAAGCTCTGTTTGACTCAATGCCCAGACGTATCAAGGCCGTTATTACGGCCAGAGGTGGTTGTTCTGGGTACTGATTTCTCAGGATCTATGCACCCAAATTGTGTGAAAATGTAATCACATGTCAGTTCTAGTATAATATATTTGTCCAATGAATAGCCGTTTATCAACTGCATTTCTTCTTGGTGTAGCAATTTTAATGGCCAGTAGTGTATATAGCTAACTCATGTAAGCCCTCCCTGAAACCCGTTATGTTATACCTTCACAGACCCGATGATGGCACCTTGAGAGTGCTGAAACCGGTCATCCAGTGAACGATATTGAAGCGATCGTGGCTTTTCAATTATTTTAAAAACAGAGTGATCGCCCCACGACACACAATGTGTTCACTGCAAAATAAACTGTGAGGTTGAGGCGTGAGGTCGTGGCGTGAGGTCGCCACCAACTGTGAAAGGCAAAGCTACCCGGTTCGAGTCTGCATCAGCACTCATTTTCCATCTTACACGAAATTTCACTAAAGAGATTTGAAACAGAAAATAAATGTTGATCAGTGATGACTATGCCCAACACAAAGATGGGCTGTTTGTTGTGATACAGACCTGTGTGTGTGCGCATGTGCCTCTTGAGCAAGGAGGGTCTGTCGAAGCGCTTGGCGCACACGGGGCAAGGCAGCAGCGACCGCCCACCAGAAGCAGAACCAGCACCGACGCCGGTGTTGGATCCCATTGGCTGGCACTGAGGTCGTCTGCCCGGCGGCGAGGCGTTGCTGCTCAGGTCCAGCGGACCGTCTGCACACAGAGAACAGCAGTTCAGAGCACTGCGGTTGCGTAAGGAGCGCTTGCAAGGGTGTGGGGAGTGGGTCATGTAGCCCATGACCTGCCTTCCCTCCCAAAGAAAATGTTACCAATAGCGTTAATATTGTTACATACGAAGGGCAGTCAAATGAAAACACCCTCTACAACGAGACCATCGAATGGTTCCACTCAAAAATAATCACCACAAGTGTTAAGACATTTATACCGCCGGGAAACGAGACGATCGATTTATATTTCATGGAACGTGGTAGCCCGTTGACGGATCCACAACCGCACCCATTCCAGCACTTCCCTGTCCGACTGAAACCGACATCCACGTCTGTCTTTCTCCAGGGCGCCAAAGACCTGAAAATCACATGGGGAAATATTCGGACTATACAAAAGATATTGCAGGGTTTCCCAGCGAAATTGCTGAAGTTGGTTGGCTGATTTGGTTAAGGGGACGAAACAGCGAGGTCATCGGTCCCATCAGATTAGGGAATGATGGGGAAGGAAAGCGGCAGAGCCGGCCGTTGTGGCCGAGCGGTTCTAGGCGCTTCAGTCTGGAACCGCGCGACTGCTACGGTCGCAGGTTCGAATCCTGCCTCGGGCATGGATGTGTGTGATGTCCTTAGGTTAGTTAGGTTTAAGTAGGTCTAAGTTCTAGGGGACTGATAACCTCAGATGTTAAGTCCCATAGTTCTCAGAGCCATTTTTGAAAGCGGCGGTGCTCTTTCAAAGGAGCCATCCCGGCATTTGCCTGTAGCGGTTTAGGGAAATGACGGAAAATCTAAATCAGGATGACCGGACGCGGGTTTGAGCCGTCGTCCTCCCGAATGCGAGTCCAGCGTGATAACCACTGCGCCACCTCGCTCGGTCAATTGCTACAGTGTAGCCTTCATCCGATTGGCAGCGTGGAGCACATGTTTCATTCAAAAGGAGGATTCTGTCTGACAGCATTCCGTCAGCCCGAGGGCAAATGGTAAAGCCAACAGTGTAAAAATCCCACATCTCCCCTGCCAATGAAATCCAAAGCTCTTCGCACAAGTTCTATTAAGGTCACGATGACCATCTTCTTCGACTGTAGGAGCCCTATGCTCGTCGAATCTCTCGATCGTAGAACCACAATCAATGCGCAGCACTAAGACGTCAGTTTGCAGAATGTGCTACGCAGCATAAACTTAGATCATCCAAGAAGGCTGTCAGACGGTATCATCACTTTGAACGATAATCCCCTCCCCCCCCCCCCCCCCCTCCCCACTGCCAATCGGACGAAAGCTACGCTTTAGCGACTGGGTTGGGAAACACTGCAACATCCCCCGTACAGTCTGGATCTCTCGCCGTGTGGTTTTCACATCTTTGGCAACTTGCAGAAAGACCTGCGTGGACGTCGGTTTCAGTCGGACGAGGAAGTGCAAGAGTGGGTGCGGTTTTGGATTCGTCAATGGCTGATCGCGTTCTACGAAACAGGAAATGATCGTCTCTTCTACCAGTGGGATAAATGCCTTAGCGCATGTGGCGGTTACTGTTGAATGGAACCATACCACTGGAACGTCCCCTTAGGAAAATTATAAATTACTGTGCTGATAAACCTCTTACGTTATTTGATTTTCAAACAGCTGAGCAGAACTGAACGTACTCAGACATTTCTCTCTTTACTTATTCTGATCAACACTAAACTGACACACAATATTTTTAGCGCAACGCAATCTGACTTTCAATAATCAAAAAATGGTTCAAATGGCTCTGACCACTATGGGTCCCCTAGAACTTAGAACTACTTAAACATAACTAACCTAAGGACATCACACACATCCATGCCCGAGGCAGGATTCGAACTTGCGACCGTAGCAGTCGCGCGGTTTCAGACTGAAGCGCCTAGAACCGCTCGGCCACACCGGACGGCTTTCAGTAATCCCTACAAAAGAATGGCCCTGACTAACAATAGCCTATACCTTTCATGAATCAGTTACCTCACAAAAATCTTCGTTACTCGAACTACTGCAATACAGCGAGCGCCAATACGGCCAGCTAAATAAAAGATTCTAACTACTGAAGGCACTAACTACTGATAGGCATAGTTAGCAAATGAAAGATTTTGATAAAGAACAAACAATGTATTTACCTTAACAATATTCAAAACTCATCATATATAAATCAGTTCATGATATACCGTATTACAAATTTACTCTTTCTGATGGACGCACGTCCAGATCGTCCGCTCTCAAAATTCTGCCATCTCTCTCTCCACATCCACCACTGCTGGCGGCTCACCTCAAACTGCGCAACGCTACGCGCTGTTCACATCCAAATGCTCAACACTACAATACCAAATACTCCAACAATGCAAATCAGCCACAAACTGCACACAGCACTGTCAGTGATATTCATACAGAGCACTATGTGGCGTTACCAACATAAAAACCTAAACAGCCTACTTACACCATGGTCCCGATGCGACGAGTGTTCGGTTCTCATTTGAATGTCCCTTATATATCTGTTTCTACGTGTCTCAGCTAGCTTTCGGAAAATAGAGTAGCATGGAAACAAAGAACCTCAAAGTCCTCATCTACTATATTTACGATTATACTCCGCAGGCCACCTTATGGTGCGTGGCGGAGGGCACTTTGTGGGCCATTGTCATTCCCGCCTTTCCTGTTCCAGTTGCGAATGGTAAACGGGAAGAACGATGATTGGCAAGCATCCGCATGAGCTTGAAATTCTATAATCCTAGCTTCATGATCTTCTTGCGAGATACACAGAGGAGGAACCCATCTAACGGTGCGCTGTCGGAGCTACAACAGTAAACCATTCCAAGATGCAGAACGCCTCTCATTCAGTGTCTGCCACTGTAGTTGGCTGAGCGCTTCCGTGACGCTTCCGCGCTTATCAAATGAATCTGTAAAGAAACGCGCTGCTCTTCTTTCGATCTTATCTTTTTCCTTTATTAAACCTATTATGGGTCATACACCAACGAACAATATTCAAGTATTGGTTGATCGAGGACTTTGTAAGCCACCACCATTGTAGGTGAACTATACTTCCTGAGGATTCTACCAATGAATCTCTTTTTGGCATCTGCCTTTCCTGCGATTAGTTTTATGTGGTCGTTCCGTATTAAATCGCTCTGTATGCATGTTCCTAGATATTTTATGGATGTCACTGCTTCCAGTGATTGCTCTGCAATCTTGTAATAATATTGAAACATTGTTGTCTTGGAAAATGGGGTTTTATGCCGGTGATCCGTGCCGTACTTGCACAATATTTCCATCGAAGTAAAGGTCACACAGAATACCACTAACCGTGACAAGGGACATCAGCTTAGTTCCACCCGAAATCCGGTACTCGATATTCTAAAGACGTACAGCGGGCAACTTCCAAAGTCCGGAGAAATAACTTTGGAAATGTTATCAGAGAACATAACCGAGGACAACCAACATATAGCGCACAGACGGTGGTACTTCAGACAGCAAATCGAGTACCTGAGGACGGTCATTTCGAGAGCGAACGGGAATTTGAACACCAGCGGCCAGAAAATAATCCGATACCCAACTCTAGCGTGTGCGGACTTATGACGGAGCACCTGACACGGTCGACTACGATAATAAAACAGCTTACTCCACAGGAATGCTTAAATGACAGCAATCAAGAGATTGTAAGTCCAATACAACTTGGAGGTGGAACACAATGTCAGTAGACTCGAAACTGCAAGGTCTACAAGTCCTTATCCGTATCGTTTGTCTGAGTCTCTCTTATTAAAACACTTAAGTTTGAATCTTGCTGTTCTTGATTTTCTATTCCACTTTTCTCATCGCCTGTATGTGCGTTCTCCTGCCGCCGCTTGGTGAATAGATTTTTTATTTATCCAATTACATTATACTGTCAAAAATGATTATTTTAATTGTTATAGACTATATTATGTGAAATGTTGTCTAGTTTGGTGCAATTCAGATTGTTGCGTATCTTGAAAAGGTTTAATTGGGAGTTGACATTTAACTTCTAAACCTGGAGACAATCCCACCTAAATCGGGATACCTCGCAGCCCTGGTTGGAACACACATTCCTCGTCAGGAATAATGTTCTCATGTTTTTCTTTTGTCAAGTCATGTTATACTGTGGCACTGGGCTGGTGTCTGCATTCCATTCCATGCTCCACCGGGCCTCATTCCGCCTTAATGATAAATACTGTGTAATTAATCTGATTACGAGGGGCGCTCAATAAGCAAGACAAGACATTTTTTTCTGAAAGCAGGTTTTTTTTCAGGATTCCAGCACGCTGTATTATTCCCCACTCTTTTGTCTTCAAAACCTTACTTTTCAATATAATCTCCGTTCAATGCGACGGCCTTAAGCCACGTTCCTGGGTGGGTCTCTATATCCGTATGATACCACTCTACTGGTCGGCGTCGGACCCAATGTCTTGATGCATTAATAAGATCCCCCACGGAGCGCATCCTTGTTTGGACCAAACAGATGCGCTACGGTCGCAGGTTCGAATCCTGCCTCGGGCATGGATGTGTGTGATGTCCTTAGGTTAGTTAGGTTTAATTAGTTCTAAGTTCTAGGCGACTGATGACCTCAGATGTTGAGTCCCATAGTGCTCAGAGCCATTTTGAACCAAACAGATGTCCCTTTGTTGCTCTTTGTGGCCTAGGCGGCGAGGAATCCAGAAGGCACTCCCCATTTAGTACCTCAACTGGTGAACGAGTGTGTCACCACTACCAACAGAGACGTCTAATTGTACAGAGAGTAGTTTGTGATCCGTCGATCACCTCGAGCGAGAGTGTCCGCACGTTCCATCACTACAGGAGTCACAGCTGTGTGCGGCCGGCCGGCACGCGAGATATCACAATGATGACAGACTCCTCGCCCAATGACTCACCGTGCTTTTGTTCACTGCAACGTCTCCGTAGACATTCTGCAAGCATCTGTGAACATCTGTTATGCTCTGCTTTTCCACCAAAAGAAACTCAATAACAGCTCTCTGCTTGGAACGCACCTCCATTACGAATGCCATTTTGAAGGCTACGTATGGCGACACCACATATAGCAGTCACATGTAAATATAGGGGCTGAAGTGCGAATATTCCACAATGTCCCACAACAAATTCAGAATTTTTTCGACGGAAATTACCGGAGGAAAAAACCGTGTTAGAACGACGGCCTTGCCGCAGTGGTTACACCGGTTCCCGTGAGATCACCGAAGTTAAGCGCTGTCGGGCGTGGTCGGCACTTGGATGGGTGACCATCCAGGCCGCCATGCGCTGTTGCCATTTTTCGGGGTGCACTCAGCCTCGCGATGCCAATTGAGGAGCTACTCGACCGAATAGTAGCGGCTTCGGTCAAGAATACCATCATTACGACCGGGAAAGCGGTGTGCAGACCCCACGCCCCTCCTATCCGCATCCTTAATGGAGGATGACATGGCGGTCGGATGGTCCCGGTAGGCCACTCGTGGCCTGAAGACGGAGTACTACTTATTGAATGTCCCTGGTATTAATACAAATCAAGGAAGTGAAGGATGTTGTGGGATAAAAAATCTATTGAACAATTCAGTGTAATCGATTTTACGAACTTCTGAGAGGTCCAATTATTCCAAAAATGAGTTCATATGAGTTAAAGTGGGGATCTTCACAATATGGACTCCGGCCTGCGAAGGGATTTAATTCGGCCCTCGCTTGAGTGACAGCTTTTCAAAATATCACGCGATTTTTACCACTCGCTTAGATCTCACTACGAAAAAAAAACCATGGTGCCTAGTTTGATAAGTTCAAGAACAAGGCATGCGAACACGAAGTCGAAATACTGAAACATAAACATTGTACTCAAAAAAGGGAGCGAGTTTAGGAAAATGAAGCCTATACGAAAGTAATTTCACGAATTGCTAAAGAAATCGCCAAACAAAGGAAGCAATTCACTGATGGTGATTACATAGAGAGGTGCATTTTAATTACAGGTGTAGAACTATTTCCTGATAAAACTGAACTATATAAAGTAGTCACACTTTCATCAAACGTTGTGGAGCATGAATATCGTTTGTAATTTATGAAATTTATCAAATCAGCTACAATAAAGGGCATCCAAGTAGCCCTGAACAAATCTACAGACAGCTTTGATACTGCTAGAGTCCTGTTGCTTTCCGTAGGTACAGTGTGTTTCACAATGTTTCGACCACTTCAAATTTGAATAACACACAAACTAATCACGAAACAAAGTAAAACACTTTTAAGAAGGTAAAAAAAAAACATTGATTCAAGTTTACTTATGAAATACTACATCGGACAAATCACGACCTTCGCGGGTACCCAGTACTCGAGGCGTTTCACCAAGTTTTTGAGCACGTCTTTCTTAACTGCTGGAGGAATTCTGGAAATTTCATCGTACATTCGATCTTTTAACTGTTGCAGGCTTCTCAGTCGGTCGGAGTACACTCTCACCTTCATATAATCACATCATGCCTAGCAAGAAGTTCGGACGATTTTCCGAGAGCCGATTGACTTCCGATTCGATGCACTGGTAGTTGCATGTAAGTTTCTTACCAAGTTCAATATGGCGGCTGAATCTTGAAGTGCTTACGAAAAGTACGTCGCACGCACATGACAGATTCTCCGTAGCGAAAATAGCACTCCGTCCCGAACGCACGATTTTGCTTCGACCAGTAAGATATGGCTACTCACCTGTATATGGGACGAAATTTGACAGTCCGCACAACTATTAGGTGGTGCCACCATCGCTGTGTCTTGTCTTTAGCACGCGGTTTTCAGATTTCAAATCGCCAGAACATTAAGAAACACCCTGCGTTAACACATAGTTCGAAGTTACTATAGAATTAGCACATGTGATTTCCGTGCATGGTACAATAGCTTCCACTGTCTTTGAAGGGGTACAATTAACTTCAGCCAAAAATAATAGCCTTCCTCTTTGGCGGCTGAAATGTGTTACAATAGATGGAGAAATATTCAAATTTTCTTGGAAGGCTAAACCCAGAGTGCCAATGGCGTTACAAAACCCTCGAAATACACTGAGTTATCTATCTGGAAGCACTCTGTGTAAAAACGCTGGATATGTGCTGTGTGATGAAGCCTGTAATTTTTGCAGCCAGTTTCATTCGACATCATGGACTCAAACACTCGCAAGAAGAAGTAGAATCTTTGCCAAGTGATTTTCATTACCACACGGCAGTACATTAGTTAACCTGTGGTAAATTTTTTTCGAGCTTATTTTCTTTGAGAACAGCAATTGAAATATTTCTGAATGAGAAAAATAGTCCTCTTGAAGATGCGTCAGACAAAGAACGACTATAAAAACTAGCTTTCTTACCCGCTGTTGCTCTCCATTTGAATGAAGTGAATAAAAAACTCCAAGGGGAGGGAAATATTATTTGTAGCCTTTACACAGAAAGTGATACTTTTAAGGGCAACATCAGACAGGACATTTTGTCACACTTCGCCAGTTGCCAGTTGCTCGAAGGTAGATGGCCGCGGTGGTCTAGCGGTTCTGGCGCTGCAGTCCGGAACCGCGGGACTGCTACGGTCGCAGGTTCGAATCCTGTCTCGGGCATGGGTGTGTGTGATGTCCTTAGGTTAGTTAGGTTTAAGTAGTTCTAAGTTCTAGGGGACTTATGACCTAAGATGTTGAGTCCCATAGTGCTCAGAGCCTCGAAGGTAGATATGGTTCAAGTTTTCCACTCTTGTTTGTAATAGATTTTGTTGGTGCTCTGAAGAAAGAATTCTTCATTCAGGATCACAGATTTAATGCTCATAGCAAGAAGATCCGAGTTTTTCAGAATCGGATTTTTGTGAGATGTATGATGTTCCGGTGCATTGTAAATGGAAATCATTGATCTGCAAGCGAATTGCATCAGTTTAAAGAAGAAAGCCTTGTTCAATTTTACCAGTTTTTTCCAGAAGGAAACTACCCCAAGATCAAAGACTTTGCAGGAGACATTTTATCTGCATTTACCACTTCCTATAGGTGTAAACAAACATTTTATTTGCAAAAATTTTATAAATCTAAATACAGAATTAAGCTGGTTGACAAACATTTTATTCATAGAATACAGTATGTTAGAACCACAGTTCTGGATTCAAAAGACAAATTTCATGCCTCTGAATAAATGTGTATCTGAGGCTTTCGCTGAATATCGTGTTTGTGTAAAACAACAATAAATTTCGTTATTGTTTTCTTTTTTAATTTCTGAGAAAGTGTGTTACCCCGCCTCCACAGAGATTCCAAACTTGATACATAACCCTCATGGTCTAGTAATTTGGAGATCCCCGATCTAAGGCAGGGAACGCTAAATGACCGAGTCTCCGGCACACCTCGACTGGGTAAGTGTAGATGGCGAGATCTCTGGCTGATGCAACAGGTAAGCACCAGTTACAGTTTGAGTTCAACGTATCGAAGCTTCTAAACCGTTGGCGTCTTGATACTTCCTTTAGTTTGCGACGCAGTCTACCTGCGAGCATATCCCTTCATTGCACAAATGAGGCCATGCGTTTACCCGAGAAGGAGACGGACACGACACATTGCACAACGATTCGCCGCACGGAGTGACCGCGCGGTTTGAGGCGTCATGTCACGGACTGCGCGACCCCTCCCGCCGGAGGTTGGAGTCCTCCCTCGGGAATGGGTGTTTGTGTTTTTCTTAGCATAAGTTAGTCTAAGTAGTGTGTAAGTCTAGGGACCGATGACCTAAGCAGTTTGGTCCCTTAGGAATTCACACACATTTGAACACAACGTTTCCATATTTTTCAAGTGCTCTATTAAAAGCTGGATAGGAGGAGTGGCAAGGATCATCAACGAACTTTATTAAGTTCCCGAGATATTTGCACGTAAATATTTATGCAAGCAGTGCTACTGATCACTCAACAGAGGCGTCTTCTGATATTTATAAGAAGGCGTTGGGACAGCACTCTCAACGGATGCCTCCGTATCGGAGTTTTCGACAGAAAGACGACGTGGCTGTGGCTTATTCTTCTAAGAACTCCAGGGAAATTGCTATACTGCTATTTTAGTTTATCACTATGTACCACGCTGAGGGCACCTCCATCGCTGTCGAAGAATTCCAATAGCTGGTGTAATGCCATTCACTGGCGTTGGAGGTAGCTACGTGTCTCCAGTCCCTAACTCACCTCTCAAGTAAGTACTCATCCCGCTAGCGCTTAGTGTCTGTGTCTTCTTTTGACGATAGTAGATGAAATGCTGACTGCCGCTTTGTTACGATTACAACAGTTCATATTTAAGTGCTACGATACTTTGTGAGAATTAGTATGTAAGACCTATGGTAAATGATGCAGTGTCAACAAATTGTCTATTACGAATAGTTCAAATGGCCCTGAGCACTATGAGACTTAACTGCTGAGGTCATCAGTCCCCTAGAACTTAGAACTACTTAAACCTAACTAACCTAAGGACATCTCACACATCCATGCCCGAGGCAGGATTCGAACCTGCGACCGTAGCGGTCGCGCGGTTCCAGACTGTAGCGCCTAGAACCGTTCGGCCACTCCGGTCGGCTGTCGATTACGCTTTATACCTGTAATCTAAGACCCAATGTTACGTACAAGCGCTGTACTGGTTATATTAAATGTTAAGTTACCCGTTAAGCGATTAGAGAAATTGTATTTTTGTCTTTACATGCAATGGCTGATCGTGGGGTAAAAGAGTGACGCCTCTGAAGTCTGGCGGTACTGTCGAACATCTAGTCGCAAGCTGTAACGTGCCGAAGTAACGATCAAACATTGTTCCTCTCTGTTCTGTGAGATTTTTAACATGATTCGCAATTTTATGTAAATGGTTTGGGTTTGAGGTAGCGTCCAGTTTATCAGAACAAGCCTTTGTTTTTGATGTACAAGGCTTATAAATCAATAAATGCTTATTGAAGATTGAAAAGTAAAGAAATAGTTGCTGTGGATTTGAATATATTGAATTTTATGGAGGAGATGAAAATTAATTTCATGCCTGTAGCAAGGATATGCTGTAGTCTAAAGAGGTGTTTCTGGGACATGTATCCAAAATGCTGCTGAATTAATTAGCGATACGAAGACAGCTTTAAGACAGAAGAATTTCGTTTACTATTTTTGAATCGTATATAGAAGTTCCGTGGCGTTCAGCGGCGATTTAATAAATACTGTCGACAACAGTTATATTAAAAGTTTATCTCTGTTGTCGCCACTGCTCTGCGTATTCTAGTAACTTTTCCTTCTCACTGTACAAAACCGAACCTGAAACTGAAAAGTGGAAATTATCAGTCATTGAAGAATTTTACCATAGCGGAGAATGTAGAATCCTGATTGCAACTCTTTGCTGTCTGAACTGTTATGTGGTGTTAAACATACTTAAAGGAGATAAAACGTAAAAAGTTAAAATTTCGACGCGACGACAACAGCACATAGAGAGAACCAAGATTAAAGTGAGTAGCTTCCGAAAGTCACCTAAATTTAGGCTAACTGGATAGTACTAGAAAAAACACGTTTGAGAAGGTACAGCGGCCGGTCAGAAATACAGAAGTACCATAAACGCTACACATTTCTATGTCTGATAAGGTGTAGGAAAACCGCTGGCCTTCAAAACACACGGGAGTCGTCTCGGAATGGATAAACACAGGTCAGGCATGATCTTCAAATCGATCTTAAACTATTCTTCCTACAAAATAATGGTATGTTCCGGTAACGATGGTGGAAGTGGATAGCGATTACGCAGCATTCTCACCATAGTAGACAACAAAGGCTCGATAATATTCGGATCTGTTGACTGTGGTGGCCAGGGAGATGCAACAACTCATCCTCGTGCTCACAAAACCACTACTGGACGATGCCACCTTTGTGAACAGGGGCCTTATCGTCTTGGGCCTCAGTATTACCCCTGAGCAACAAACATCATACTATGGGATGGCGCTGATCAGCCAAAATAGACACATAATCGTTGACAGTAATTCGACCTTGCAGAGTGATCTTCGGTCCTGTGGAATGCCGCGATATGGCTGTGCAATTGGTCTCTGAATCCCCGCCATATTTCAGCCCTGGGAAATAGACTCGGCCAGTAGTCGCAAACAGTAGGAAACAAGACTCATCCGTTCCATTGCTCCATAGCCCGGTTTTTATGGCTTCGACACCACATTTTCCTGTAATGAGCATTTTTGTCACCTGACGAACGGTTTGGAATTCCAACTCGCTCTGCAGTTCTCTGATTGTAGAATTCCCTTCGTGTCGTTTTAGTATTGATAGGACTCGCGAATGCGACATTCCTTTTCGCGTTGAGTTTTGCAACTGTTGTTCTCTTATTTTTCGTCACAATCCTCTTCAATGACCGTCGGTCACGATCAGTCAACATACATTTTCGTATGCGTAGTGACTTAGCAGTCGCTGTTTTCCCGCTCTGCCTGTATGCGGTGTAAGTCTCCGGTATGGTGTCTTTTGAAACAGTACACACTTCAGCTAGCACGGTAAGGAAGCGCCCACCACAGGAGCACCGACAAACTGCTGACTTTCCTCCAACTTAACGCACTCACAGCCACACATAAGATTGTTCTGAGACACTTGCAACGTACTATAAGAAACCTATAACTGTGTAATTCTGGAGTATAGTGAATGGATATACGACTGTAACTAGCGTACAACACGATGCACCTTTTGTTCTTTTGATATTTTGTAACAATGGCAAAGCATTTTTCTCAGTACGAGTTTTTATTGATTTATTTCGATGTCTGGGGTCCTGTATTTCTTATGTCCTGTTTATTTCTCTTCCTTTCTTTCTGAAAGCCCATGACTTTGTGTTTTCGAGTTACCAGGGTGAAACACTGATAATCACACGTGACTAATTCCGCTTCCACTTACCAGTTATTATCGGAGAATCTTGACCCTTTCAATTATCATTAGTTTATGTTACTATTCATGGGGAGTTGGTAGCGAGCTGTGGAGGAGAGCCGGCCGGAGTGCCCGTGCGGTTCTAGGCGCTACAGTCTGGAGCCGAGCGACCGCTACGGTCCCAGGTTCGAATCCTGCCTCGGGCATGGATGTGTGTGATGTCCTTAGGTTAGTTAGGTTTAATTAGTTCTTAGTTCTAGGCGACTAATGACTTCAGAAGTTAAGTCGCATATTACTCAGAGCCATTTGAACCATTTTGTGGAGGAGAAAGTCATTTTGAAACTGTGTTGATGATTGGAGCTGTGGAGGTAAGACTGTATCTTGTCTACACTGCACCCATGTGAAATATATTGTCGATGTGTAAAAAAGTGAAGAACTGAAATGTGCTTATTTGAGAGCGAGAGATATACTATGGTGATTTTACTTGGTGTTTCATTCTGAAAGAGTTTAATTTATAACTGATCACTTTATTTTGAGAATAGGACAGAACTGCATATTGACTATTTTGTTGGATGAAGAAACTACGATCGGATAATGAGTGCTCCCAGGTAGATGCTATTTTTCTTGACTTCCGGAAGGCGTTCGATACAGTTCCGCACTGTCGCCTGATAAGCAAAGTAAGAGCCTACGGAATATCAGACCAGCTGTGTGGCTGGATTGAGGAGTTTTTGGCAAACAGAACACAGCATGTTGTTATCAATGGAGAGACGTCTACAGACGTTAAAGTAACCTCTGGCGTGCCACAGGGGAGTGTTATGGGACCATTGCTTTTCACAATATATATAAATGACTTAGTAGATAGTGTCGGAAGTTCCATGCGGCTTTTCGCGGATGATGCTGTAGTATACAGAGAAGTTGCAGCATTAGAAAATTGTAGCGAAATACAGGAAGATCTGCAGCGGATAGGCACTTGGTGCAGGGAGTGGCAACTGACCCTTAACATAGACAAATGTAATGTATTGCGAATACATAGAAAGAAGGATCCTTTATTGTATGATTATATGATAGCGGAACAAACACTGGTAGCAGTTACTTCTGTAAAATATCTGGGAGTATGCGTACGGAACGATTTGAAGTGGAATGATCATATAAAACTAATTGTTGGTAAGGCGGGTACCAGGTTGAGATTCATTGGGAGAGTGCTTAGAAAATGTAGTCCATCAACAAAGGAGGTGGCTTACAAAACACTCGTTCGACCTATACTTGAGTATTGCTCATCAGTGTGGGATCCGTACCAGGTCGGGTTGACGGAGGAGATAGAGAAGATCCAAAGAAGAGCGGCGCGTTTCGTCACTGGGTTATTTGGTAACCGTGATAGCGTTACGGAGATGTTTAATAAACTCAAGTGGCAGACTCTGCAAGAGAGGCGCTCTGCATCGCGGTGTAGCTTGCTCGCCAGGTTTCGAGAGGGTGCGTTTCTGGATGAGGTATCGAATATATTGCTTCCCCCTACTTATACTTCCCGAGGAGATCACGAATGTAAAATTAGAGAGATTAGAGCGCGCACGGAGGCTTTCAGACAGTCGTTCTTCCCGCGAACCATACGCGACTGGAACAGGAAAGGGAGGTAATGACAGTGGCACGTAAGGTGCCCTCCGCCATACACCGTTGGGTGGCTTGCGGAGTATCAATGTAGATGTAGATGAAGATTTATGTATCATTCTTAAACACTTTCAAAATCCAGGCATCCTCTCGTTGAGGTCATATCACGTTTTATCTCTGGACAACGAGCAGCAGCAACAATAACGACTACAGCAACAAACTGGATGTGAAAGTTATTTTCAGCTATTAACTTACACAACGTACATTGTTAGCATAATAGATGTAGCACCCGTGCCCTGTAATTTATCTTAATCAAATTTGTGTCTTGTGTGAAAAGGGAGAATTGTGACCGTTATTTTATTACGACAGTTATTCAAGAATATTATAATTTTACGGTAGGGCCAGCTGTCTCTGTGATTGCGGCTCGCTCTGTACAAGTTCCGTTCGTCGTAAAATACAACAGCGAAATCTGTAAGCTAGTCTAGCACTGGCATTTAAGTTCAAGCAAGCAAAAATGGTTCAAATGACTCTGAGCCCTATGGGACTTAACTTCTGAGGTCATCAGTCCCCTAGAACTATTGAAACCTAACTAACCTAAGGACATCACACACATCCTTGCCCGAGGCAGGATTCGAACCTGCGACCGTAGCAGTCGCGCGGTTCCGGACTGAAGCGCCTAGAACCGCTCGGACACCAAGGCCGGCGTTTCAAGTAAGCATTTTTCGTGTTGTTTGGATGTTTTTGTCCAAAACCCAGTATTTTTCATGTTTATTTGGTACGTTTGGAAAAATGCGGTTACTAGAGAGCTCTGAAGAGTTGACACGTTAGCGACGGGAGCGCGCGCACTCTCGCGTGGACGCAGTGAAGAACGCCTACACCTGTCTGTATGTCGCTGGCCGCCGACCACTTCCTCTGGTGCGCCAGCGGTGGAAAGAGCCGCGTCACCGGGCCGGCTGAGGAGTCCGTTCTTTGCGTTGTTGGTCGGGAAAGCCGTGACGAGCGGCCGGCAGGTGAGCCGAGGTGCGCCAGGCGTTCACCTGCTTAACGCGGCCGCCGTTGTGCCCGCAGAGGTGCGGTCCGTACAGAAGGTGGCGTGTCCAATCGCCAGCCACGTGCCGCGGCCGCCGAGGGCCGAAGCCGTAAAAGCGCTAGGGCGGTGGACGGTTAGCTACGAGGAGACTTCAAAAAAGTTAAGTTACACGTTATTACGGCGAGTTGCTCCACTACACCTCAATCTGACACAGATACATGAAACTTATTTTTCAGCATAGTCTCCAAGTCTCCGTAAACAATGGTCCAGTCATTCAGGTCCTCAACGATAGGAACCCGCTCCTTGGTCACGGATGCGTTCGAGACTCACTTTGTGAGTGCGATTGCTGTGAATCAGTTCCTTGATGGCCTGGACACTGTCATCTCTGGTCGATGGCCTTCCTTCCACATTAGCATCATCCACGTCTGTGAGACCTTGGTCAAGCAGTTGGCACCATTCCAATACGGCGGGTCGCGACATCACGTGTGGTCCATACGCCATACACCTGCAAACTTTCAGGGTGAGTCCGGGTGCAATATAGACGTTTGGCCCTCAAGAATCGTCCTAACCAGCATACCTCAACTTTGAAGTACGAGGGACGTTCAATAGTTAATTCAACACATTTTTTCTGAAAGCAGGTTAGTTTAATTCAGCATTCCCATACAGCATATTATTCCTCACTCTTTACGCTATAAAGCCCTATTTTTCAAAATAATCTCCGTTCACCTTTACGAGGGGGATTTGAAAAGTCCGCGACAACATAAAAACTACTTACGTGTTTGCTGTAAACCTTTTATACTTTTCTACATAATCTCCTTTTAGACTTAAACACTTCGTCCAACGCTGTTCTAATTTATTGATCCCTTCCGAAAAATAGGAATTGTCCGAGTCCGCAAAATAGCTATTAGTTGCTGCAATCACCTCCTGAAGCTTTCTCATATCCAAATGTTTATGCAAAATATTATGTACCCTTTCATTCGAGATGCCCACAGCACTAGCAATCTCGCGCACTTTAACTCTTCTGTCATACATCACCATATCAGGGATTTTATCAATGACTTCTGGAGTCGTAACCTCCACAGGGCGTACAGAACCTTGAGCATCACTTCTCCCCATATGGCCACACCGATAATTTTGAAACGTTTTCGTTCATTTTTTGACAATCACTCGACTTCCTTGATTCACACGAACGCCAAACACAAAGAAATAGACCAATATGGCTAAAACTTGGTGTGCGTTATTTCCAAAGATGCTACTAACTAAACATGACTTCGATACGCGCCAGTGGTGCCATCTCTCGGACTTTGAACGGACTTTTCAAACGTCCCTCATACTTGGTGGGAGGGGGGGGGGGGGCTGTATGTCCGCATGGTACCATTGCACTGGTCGACGTCAGAGCCAACGTCTTGCTGCATCAATAACCTCCCGATTATCCACGTCCAACTTTCTGCAGAATGCATCCTTCATTGGGCCAGATAGATGGGAGTCAGAAGGTGCGAGATCCGGACTGTAGGGTGGATGAAGAAGAACAGTCCAATGAAGTTTTGTGAGCTCATCTCAGGTATGCAGACTTCTGTGAGACATTGCGTTGTCATGCAGAAGCAGAAATTTGTTTGCATCTTTGTGGCGACGAACACGCTGAAGTCGTTTCTTCATTTTCCTGGGAATAGCACAATACACTTCAGAGTTGATCATCCCACCATGAGTCAGGACACCAAACAGAGTAATCCCTTCAGCATCCCAGAAATTCGTCGCCATGACCTTAGCGGCTGAGGGAGCAGCTTTGAACATTTTCTTCGAAAGAGAGGTAGTGTGGCGCCACTCCATGGATTGCCCTTTTGTTTCCGGTTCGAAATGGTAAACACATATGTCATCGCCTGTGACGATGTTCGACGTTAATTGTTACGACCAACTGCGTAACGCGCAAGCAATTCCGCACACATGCTCCTTGACTGTTCTTTATGTTGTTCTGTTACGCGGTGGGCAAGACAGTAGGTACACAGGTTTTGGCACCCAAACTGTTGGACCAGTGTGTCAGCAGTGCCAACAGAAACGTCCAGATGAGTAGCGAGGTGATTGATTGTGAACCAACGATCATTTCCAATAAGAATGGTTCAAATGGCTCTGAGCACTATGGGACTTAACATCTCAGGTCATCAGTCCCCTAGAACTTAGAACTAGTTAAACCGAACGAACCTAAGGACATCACACGCATCCCTGCCCGAGGTAGGATTCGAACCTGCGACCGTAGCGGTTGCGCGGTTCCAGACTGAAGCGCCTAGAACCGCTCGGCCACACTGGCCGGCTCCAATAAGAATGTGTGCATGTTCCAACACTGCAGAAGTAACAGCTGCGTGCGGCTGACCTTGTTGCGTTGATGACAGACGCCTCGTCCAACGACTCACCGTGCTTTCGTTCACAGCCAAGTCTCCGTAGACGTTCTGCAAACACCTATGAATTTCTGCAATGCTCTGGTTCTCTGTCAAAAGAAATTCAATGAGAGCGCTGTTTGGAACGTACCTCCGTTACAGACACCTTTGGAAGGTCACATACATCGCCACCACCAATCAGAACTTCATGAAACTATAGCGGCTGAATCGAGGTTTTTTCACGACGTCCCACGACAAATTCCGCATTTTTTTAGTCTAAATTGGCCGAAAAAAATGTGTTTAATTACTTATTGAACGCCCCGCTTACGTTTCCAATTGCCACACCATTTCATTGGCATACTGTGATGAACCTTTTAATCATACCGCAGCAGAGCTCTATCAGTGGGGAACCCAGAATGTGTACTCTCTCCTGACAATGTGCCACTTTTGTTGCGCTGTGGTTTTAGCGTGAGACGAGATGCGTAGCTTGCTCCTTGAAGATCTCTTGCTCGTGTTCCCTAGGCCATTTTGTAACGTTACTTTATGTCAGAGGTGGCCAATATTTTGGCTCGAGTGCCAAAGCGCTCAGCCTCGTTTCACATTTTCCCACAGCCAAGCTGCGCTCTCTGAGCGCGAGGAGGGGGAAGAGGGGAAAACAGCGAACGCGCCGCATTTCAATGGCAATACAGTCGTGCTGCGTACCAGTTGGTCTTATGTTTTACATTTCTCAACAACAAAAAATCACAAACAAAATAAGTCCTCAGTGTCGATTAATTATTTTTGGCGCGCTGAAGACATAATATAATTTTTATCTGGTACAAAATGTCAGCATACGAACAGATGCAGACAGTTTCACAGAGTTCCACTCTCAAGTTTCCACGTAATCGTGACTTATTTAGGTTCGTAAACGAAAAAATGTCTTTCACAGAAGTATGTCGATCGAAATGTTGTAGCACATTTGCATCCTCATTATAAAGACTTGAAAAAACTACCTGAGAAATTAAGACGTCCTGGACCGTCTTAACGTAAAAGGATTTGTAATTAAAACTGGAATACCTTGCAGGTCAATCAGTTGCATCTGCACACTCACAGGGGTGCTTCCAGCTGAAAAGGCAAACGGTCTCGAAAACAGTTCGAAGACGATGTAAGACTGACAGTCTCCTGAAAATCTTTATAAAACTATCGTTGTAATTCTTGCCACACTGAATTCTTCAAACCTCCCGCTTTCTTTAACGCCAGTCAGCATAGGGAACTGGATTGTCTTTGTCAGATTTTCTTTCTAAATGCATCCCCATCAAATAAGAAAGAAGTAATCTTGCAATGTCTTACTGTGGGCAGTGTGTGATCAAGTCCACTTAGAATGCAAAGTCTGCAATCCGATCGGGATGTTCTAATTTTCGTTCCTGCACTCATTTTTCCCTCATAAATTCAACAATAGCGAGATTTAAATCGAAAAATGTTTCCAGTCATTTCCCTTGACTCAACTAACATACTTTGGAGTAATATATGAAGTCTCCAAGAAATAATGAGAAGATGGGAAGAATATATAGAATGGCTATATGCTGCAGATAGCCGACGAAGTGAAGAAGACTTTGGGATGGAAGAAGAAAATGAAGTTGCAGATGAAGGAATGGGGGAGTGAAAAAGGGGAAGACGAAAGAGAAGATATCAAATGCTGCACAATATCAAAGGAGACAAATATAATGTGCACCAGTTTGGACGAAGAGCCATCCTACAAGGCTTGTTGATACCCAGCTGAATACGACAATGCGCATAATATCTGGCGCAGTCAGATCTACTCCAGTTTATTGGCTTTCACTGTTAACCGGTACAACACCTCCCGACCTACGTAGGTGTACTGCCCTTATGAGAGAATTCCACAAGATCTCCAGGAATTCTAACCTACCTGTGCATAGCGACCTGCCACTTTTAAATCGCGAAAGACTGAAATCACGCCACCCAACTCTGTACGATGCTGCTGACATGGTTGCTAAGGATTTCAAACCTCTTGAAGAATGGAAAGGCCGGTGGGAAGCAGTGACAGATGTGCACCTGGATAAATCTTCTCAGGTGCTAAACTTCCAAGTGGATTCGACCTATCACGCAAGACCTGGACTACTCTCAACAGAATCCGTACCGGCTATGGCCTATGCAGGGATGCTGTCTTTAAGTGGAAGAAGCTGCCTGATCCAGCCTGTGACTGCGGGGCTCCATACCAGACTGTTCACCACATTGTCAGTGAATGTAGGATTCGAGCCTATCACGGCGCCAAAGAGGACTTCCTGCTAGCAAACTCCAGATGCAGTGCGCTGGATTGAAGGACTGAATATTCAGATGTAAAGACAAACTTAAGTTTCTTGTGTGTCAATATGTACATATGTATTTGTAATTTTATTTCATGATATGATACGCTAAATAAATAATAAAACTCAGAAATGAAAAGACTGGCTATGGACAGACGAAAGTGGAAGAGGCTAAACCCATGACAAGACCTGCCGTAAGGTAGAATACCATACTACTACTACCACACTCCTAGTTTGCTTCCTTTGAGAACAGTTGCAATGACTTCAGAAATCTTACTATTCGTAGCACCAATTTCTTCACATGTTGCATGCGTAAAAATTTAGCGCAAAGAGCTTCTTTATGTACAGAAGAATGAGACCCATCTGTCGAGCTATGTAATCTTTCGCTCTTTCATTGTCATCTAAAAGTTTAAATTCTTTTTGCACGTTAGTATGACGTCGTTTCGTAGCAAGTAAGAAGTACCCGTCGCCTGTGCGAATTGAGAATTCTCATACCTCTCTTCTGTCATTTCCATTCATTCTGAGTGATTGCGACGATACATCGCTAGACTGCCTCTTTTTGTGGACAAAGCCACCGGACCTTTGAACGTCCCGGCGGAGGTTCGAGTCCTCCCTAGGGATGGGCGTGTGTGTTTGTCCTTAGGATCATTTAGGTTAGTAGTGTGTAAGCTTAGGAACTGATGACCGTAGCAGTTGAGTCCCATAAGATTTCACACACATTTGAACATTTTTTGAATGACCTTCATACCTCGACAAACATCGAGGAGTAAGCAGCGCTGACGTAACGATTATGCCGAACTCAGGGGGTAGTGCCGCACCGCGGTGCTAAACGCAATGTCACACTTTTCCGGGTACTTCCGAGAAAGACCGCGCGAAGCCGAGTGACAGGCCGGCCCATGGCCCCCCCTCGCGGCCACACACTCTGCACGCGTGAAGTTTAGCACGCCGTGGGCGAACCTGCTTTATGTCCTGGACATCACGTTCTTTGGAAGGTGGACATTCGTTGAGCATTTCCCTGCTGACAACGCGAGTTTTTACGATTCGAGCGCGCTTGCGTTTTTGTAAGGCAGTTGGAGAGCCGTGGCGCAACTCGTGAGAGAGTTGAGTAAGTCGCATCAGCAGGGTGATCCATCTTGAGGTACACGAAGCTATACTGAATTCTGTGAATGTCGATAGGAGGTAAGAAGTGAAAGTGTGGTAAGAGGGAGGAGATTAGTTACCGATTCAAGGGAAAATATAGTTCGTGACAAGCAGCCGTTTTGAGCCTGCATTAGACACCTGCGGATTTTGTATCGGATTAAGTAATAAAAGTCACATGCTATTTGACTGAAATTGACTACTAGTTTCGCAGCCATCATCAGATATAAAAATGAGAAAATATAAACAAAAATATACCCGTAGATTTATAAAACAAAAAATGGGCTTTCTATATTTCCATAAAGATTTTAAAAAATGTGTGTATGTACGTGTGTATTGTATGTTCCACATCTGCTCTTAAAACACCGGACTGGTATCAACCGAAAGTGGTACACATATTTCGTACTGTCAAGCAGCAATCTTTCTGACGGTAAGAACTAATTACTCATCGTAGTTCAGGAGAGGACCTCATGAGATATTTGAAAAAGTGCCACATCATAAGTGACGTTTAAATTTATTACTTCTGTGCTACTAACTCTATTAGCAATAAATTTCGCAGGCGGTATGCACATATGATGATAAATGCACCTACAAAATTATGTCGTGGTACCACCCATAGTTCAGGAGATTTGACGTCACAAATACTGAGAAGCGTGACAAACTACCGCATTTTGTATGTCGTTTAAATTTATTACTTCTCTGCTACTAACTCTATTCTCAAAACATTTTGCAGACAGTATCCACATATAACTGAATGTGTTTACGCAAATGTATCAATGTGAGACACGTAGTTCAAGAGATATGACGTCATAAGCACTGAGATGCGTGAAAAAATGCCGCATCATGTATGAAGTCTTAGTACAATTATTCTTTACTATCAAGACACTCTTACGGTGGAGTCAGCTTAAAGAAATCCCTGACACCTGTCAGCGCTTTTAACAGCTTTTAACTACGAAAAGTTGTAGGCGTAAACAATAGCCTTCTAAAAAGCCATGAAGAGGCATTGGCATAGAGATGGTTACAAGATCGTGTTGTACATACGCAAAGCAGCTGCGTCCAGCATACAGAAACTATACGTTTCTAATAGAAAATTGTCAAATAGAATACTCGAGCATTGCCGGTTTTGTCAGCTAGTGTGTCAATAAAGTCAACAAGCTACCCAATGATTACAGCAGCGACGAGTAGTTGCGTAGTCAATACTTGGAAAAGGAATTAGAAGAGCACACGTACAAACAAAAGTTCACAATGATCGGTGTTAGTGTCGCTTACACACACACACACACACACACACACACACACATAAAGGGTGAACAAGAACTCCGATAAGCTTTCGGAGGTGGTAGTATGGACCAGAACAAGGGAATAAGTCGAAGACTCGACCGTCGGAATGCATTGACCCAAATACTCAGTAACGATTCATCGCTTTTGCCAGCTTTCACCAGGGGGGTGGGGGCTGTACCTTCACTTTGCGATGACTTGTGATGCACGCGCTGTTGGTTTTTAGCGGCGTATAAAAGCGCCGCCGTTCACAGTACGAAGCATTTCCGGGGTGATTTAGAAAACAGCGTCCTCACCTGAGGATGGTGGCTAGATGAACAGGTGAAATATCATGTCAAGATGATTGTGTGATTCGTCTGTTGACCAGACAAGAATATTAGTCAACATGTGGTTGAGAGCTTATTGGGACGCAAAGGCCATCTACAATTATAGGCTAACAGCAGCAAAAATTGCAATACCCACAAAGAATAGCCACAGTGAAGCCGAAATCAGAGGACGCGTGGAGTAGTATCCAAACGCGGTAAAGCTCTGCGTGTGGTATATTTTTTGCAGAAAGTTCAGAACCTGAAGACAGTGATCTGTACACGACTTACTCTGCAGGACAAAAGCTTTTATTCGCCCGTGATGAAAAAACTACAGTGGTGACCAAAATTGAAGCAAAAACGGAAATTTTGCAAGGTTGCGTTTGTTTTGCCACAAAACAGTGTAGACAGGTGATAGTAAAGTAGAAACAATGCAAAGAATACAAAACGTAAACAGTTGCTACATGCATAACAGTAGAGAAAAATGTTCGTTCTTTTTGCGATTTAACGGATTTGGACATATATTCTGACAACTGGTTAATGTGCTTAGTATGGGTGGATCACATAACTAATGAGGAGGCATTGAATAGGATTGGAGAGAAGAGAAGTTTGTGGCACAACTTGACTAGAAGAAGGGATCGGTTGGTAGGACATGTTCTGAGGCATCAAGGGATCACACATTTAGTATTGGAGGGCAGCATGGAGAATAAAAAATGGTTCAAATAGCTCTGAGCACTATGGGACTTAACATCTATGGTCATCAGTCCCCTAGAACTTAGAACTACTTAAACCTAACCTAAGGACAGTACACAACACCCAGTCACCACGAGGCAGAGAAAATCCCTGACCCCGCCGGGAATCGAACCCGGAAACCCGGGCGTGGGAAGCGAGAACGCTACCGCACGAAGCGTGGAGGATAAAAATCGTAGAGGGAGACCAAGAGATGAATACACTAAGCAGATTCAGAAGGATGTAGGTTGCAATAGGTACTGGGAGATGAGGAAGCTTGCACAGGGTAGAGTAGCATGGAGAGCTGCATCAAATCAGTCTCAGGACTGAAGACCTCAACAACAACAACAACAACGTCTGACCACCTCTGGCAGCAGTACAGGCCTGACAACGACGGGATATGCTGTAAATTATGTTATCAGTCTCAAGTTGAGGCAATAACGCCCTCTCTTCCCGGAGCTGCTCGCAGTCTTGGAGAGTGGTTGGTAGATGCTGACGTGATGCAAGCCGTCTCGTTAGTGCATCCCAGACGTGCTATAAAGGATTCAAATAGGTAGAGAGAGCCGGCCACGCCATGCGTGCAATAGCTTCCGTTTCCAAGAAAGCATCAACCACCTGTACTCTATGAGATCGAGCATTATCATCCATCAATAGGAAGTCTGGCCCAACAGTACCTCGCAACAACCGCAAATGGGTCCCAAGATCTCTTCACGACAGCTGACAGCAGTTAAACCCTGCCGATTCACCCGTACAATTTCATGAAGAGGGGTTCGAGTGGTAAACATAATCCCTACCCACTCTATTAGGGTTCCTCCTCGATATCGGCCTCGTTCCACAATGATTGGGTACCGTAATCGTGTTCCACGTTCCCCACTTGCGAGTCCATCGAGAATCACTCTCCAGACTAAATAGGGACTCATCTGTGAAAACAACATTGATCCACTGTTCGACCGTCCAGGTGACATGTTGATGACTCCACTTTAGACGTTCCCTTCTGTGAAGATGCCTCAGAGGTACATATACGGCAGGTCTCCGACAGTAAGGGCCACTCTGCCGAAGCCTTTTGCACACAGTTTGCCTCGATACAACACGTCCAGTGGATGCTGCGAGGTCAGATGCCAGTTGCCGTGCGGTACTAAGGCGGTACTGTCGTGCCCTTACTGCCAAATAATAGTCCTATCTTCTGAAGTCACACGTGGTCAGCCCTGCACTGGTCTTCGCGATGCAGTTTCGGTGTCTTTAATCTGTCATCACATACGACAAACGACACAACGATTCACATAAAGCCATCAGGCCAAATCAGTTTGCGACTGCCCTGCTTCCTTTTTTTCTATGGCCCTCCACCGCAGATAGGTATCTTTTCTGTACCACACTGCACCGCCTGTGACTGTGTACACAGCGACTGTGGATGTGTGGCTATATGGCAAACACTACCTCGTTTCATAGTCGCCCTGACGTCATCGTTGGCATGATTGTCTGTTGACCCGAAAGTCATCTTCCATGCAGAACATTATCTTACGGACATTTGGTTGACGGTTGATATGATTATATCATGAATTAGACACAAAACGGGGAACAGTGGTTTGTTGCTTTAATTTTGGATACCAGTGTACATAATTTATTTCAATGTGCAAACACGTCGTAAAAAAATAGGCCAACAAAATGAATATTTTCTCTCTCAATCATTAGGCACAATACAAGATGAATAAGATTTTAGCCTCTTCAAAGTATCCACCCATTGCCCTTATATCAACTGAACAAACTCTTGCCATTCTGGAATAATATTTTGTAATGTTTCAGCGCGTACTGCAGTCCAATACATCTGTAAATTATTTTATAGGCCTTTCTGACCTCCCTATGAAGGTCACCTAGTAAGAGTTCATTTCGATTTAAGTCAGGGACTGTTGGCCAAATCATGTTCTTCAGTTCGCCATGTTCCTCTTTGCTATTGATTTTTGGGATCATTGCCCTGCTGCAGAACAAACCCACGACCAATAAGTCTCTTGCCAGGTGGAACTACATTCTAAATCAGTGTCCTGTGATATCTTTCCTTCTTTAATGTTCCATTAATTCCTTCTAGATCACCGACTTTTTCACCCGCAAAACTTCCCCGCGCCATCCTGACCCTCCACCGTGCTTCACCGTTGGCCTCACACACTGACTCTTCATACGTTCTCCGTGAAGTCGACGAACCAACATTCGATAATGGCCTCCAAATGCGTCATATGTATTTAGATTCGTCCGTGAATAATGACTTGGACCTTTGCCGCACGCTCCAGCTGTTATGCTGCTGTTCTCATTGCAATTTTTTCACCTTATTTTGTTTGCGTTATAGAGGTATTTTGCCGGCTATGAATACCTTTAAACCTTGTCCACGAAGAAGGCGTCGCACTGTTGAGACAGAGACCGAAGCAACTCGCATGATATTCACTTCTTCGAGACTTTCAGATGTAGTACGAGTCCTCTGACGTTTGCCCTGTACACATATGAACTGATCGCCCTTGCATGGTGCTACGTGGGGTCTTCCAGACCGCCAAACGCTTGTACTGGCACCAGTTTGTTTGAACCACTACAATATATGAGATATACCACTTTAGATTGGGCATCGCCAACTTTTGTTGCTGTTGTCCTACTAGAATAGTCTTCCTGATGGGGAGCTACAATTACAGCATATATTTCTATTAAAATCTCCTATATCCGTCTCGTTATGAGGTAATATGATATGAACCTGATAAGGTATACGAACACAAGGTATATAAACAGACTTCTAGATTCACACAGCGTGCTCTAAAATAATGCGAATTGGCTGCTACATTGATAGCTAAAGCAATTAGGGCTCTTACTCTATGAGAACAATCAGTCAAATACACAACACAGGCGTTTCATCCTTATATTTTTACACTTGTTTTGTTATAAGAATGGCAGTAGGAAGACTATTCAAAACAAAATCTCTGTTTTAATCCATATTTGTGATAAGTGATCGAAAACTTTTGACTGTTAATGTCTGGCGTGACAATTATTGAACTATGTAAAAAACGTAAATTAGTTACAAACTACGGCGTGCACACGATGTAAACGTCACTACAGTTATTTGGATTTAGGTTACGACATGTTCGATCTGCCTGCCATCATTGGCGATGATATTGTGCAGACGAATTGCGACATCCTGCATGACTCGCTGAAGTGTCAGAACATTGATGTTGTCGATGACTTCCTGAATGGCTGTTTTCAGTTCAGCAGTGGTTTTGGGGCTATTGCTGTGCACTTTGTCTTTAATACGGCCCCACAAAAAGGTGTCGTATGTGTTCAGATCCAGAGAATATGGCTACCAATCGAGGCCCACGCCAGTGCCCTCTGGGTACCCCAGAGCCAGAATGCGGTCCCCAAATTGATCCTCCAGGATATCAAACACTCTCCTGCTTTGATGGGGTCGAGCTCCGTCTTGCATGAAACACATCTTGTCGAAATCACGGTCACTTTGGATAATGGAGATGAAGTAATCTTCCAAAACCTTCACGTACCGTTCGGTAGTTATCGTGCCATCAAGGAATATCGCACTGATTATTCCGAGACTGAACATTGCACACCACACAGTCACCCGCTGGGGGCTGAAGAGACTTCTCGATCGTGAAATGTGGATTCTCAATCTCCCAAATGCGCCAATTTTGCTTATTGACGAACCCGCCCAAATGAAATTGGGTTTCGTCGTTAAAACAAACCAAACAACGCATACTAATTCCCATCATGCCCCGCGGCCAGCCGTGAAGATTGAACGCCCTAACGCAAACTGTTCAGAAGTTATGGCGATTTTATTTCACGTAGTTCTATAATTGTCACCCTGTATGTACGACTTAACACCGTGGTCCCGGAGTAGGTTCGAATCCTCCCTCAGGCATGGGTGTGTGTGTTTGTCCTTAGAATAATTTAGTTTAAGTAGTGTGTAAGCTTAGGGACTGATGACCTTAGCAGTTAAGACCCATAAGATTTCACACACATTTGAACATTTTAACTTAACACTGTAGTAGATATGTACGAGTGTGGGCTGTTAGCTTTCAAGTGAGAGTGTTGTGAATGTTCCGTGCTTGAGTTATGTGCCTGTACGGAGAATAATGTTCACTGCATTCTCATTATCCCTATGACATTTTTGTTCTGCACATACCCTGAGAAAAGTACTACAATATTACTACGCACATAGTATATAAAGTTTTGTGGTTCTGCCTCTGGAATGAATATGAAACCTGGAAGGAGAAAAACTTTTAGTCTAATCTCTTAAAAGGACTTTGCTGTCTAAGAGAAATATTTCTGTACTAGTAAATAGTTTGTTTTTGATAGTTTCTTTTAAATTTTGTTAAAGAAAACTGCTGCGGGATTCAAGTGGGCCAGCAGCTTAGAGATTTTTCTTCCAAAAAACGATGTCAACAGACTTAATATTGGATACCTTTTCTCTTTGTTGTTGCTCAGGATTCGAGATGATCAGATTGAAGCTTCTTACGGCAATGCTAGGTATCTGACCTCGAGGCCGTAACAGCAATTGCCAAACCTACTGCTGTCGCGGTTAACAAATGACAGGATCATGAAAACTGTGGTTTATCCTCCTCACAAAAGACATTTTTTTCGACGCGTGTAGCCTACATTTTTTTATTGCCGAGGATTAGAGGCGTTTAGTTTGAAGCAAGTGCTCTTCCTTACAAGGGAACTTCCCCATCGCACCCTCCTCAGATTTAGTTATAAGTTGGCTCAGTGGATAGGCCTTGAAAAAACTGAACACAGATCAGTCGAGAAAACAGGAAGAAGTTGTGTGGAACTATGAAAAAGTAAGCAAAATATACAAACTGAGTAGTCCATGCGAAGATAGGCAACATCAAGGATGATCTGAACTGAGGAGCGTCGTGGTCCCGTGGTTAGCGTGAGCAGTGGCGGAACGAGAGGTCCTTGGTTCAAGTCTCCCCTCAAGTGAAAAATTTTTCTTTATTTTCTCAAAGTTATGATCTGTTCATTCGTTCATTGACGTCTCTGTTCACTGTAGTAAGTTTAGTGACTGTGTTTTGCGACCGCACCGCAAAACCGTGCTATTAGTAGACGAAAAGACGTGCCTCTCCAATGGGAACCGAAAACATTTGATCGCAAGGTCATATGTCAACCGATTCCTCCACAGGAAAACACGTCTGATATATTCTATACGACACTGGTGAGGGATTGTGCGTCACATGACAGGAATATGTTGTCGACCCACCTAACTTGTACTCTTGGCGAATGGGTAAAAAGATTCTTCTACATTGCCCTATTTAGGTTTTCTTGTGGATGTGAGAATTACTCCCAAAAAAGTGATGAAAACATAGGAGTTTGTCACATAAACTGCAACAAGTGAATCCAACAGTTTCACAGTCGCACACTTTTCCCTGTGCTCTGTCAAAACATATGTTTTTAACGTTTTCAAATTTTTCCGTGTGTAGACCGTCAAATTCTGCATATGTTCAAGCAAATCTGAACATGTCCTGGAATTTTGGAGAGCGAACTTGATTATGTGTGAGTGCCTGAACTTTGATAATTGTCTGAAAATAAAAAATAAAATTTTACGCTCGAAGGATGACTTGAACCAAGGACCTCCCGTTCCGCAGTTGCTCACGCCAACCACGGCGCTCCTGAGCTTAGATCATCCTTGATGTTGCCTATCTTCGCGTGGACTACTCATTTTTGTATATTTTGCTTATTTTTTCATAGTTCCACACAACTTCTTCCTGTTTTCTCGATTGATCTGTGTTCAGTTTTTCAAGGCCTATCCACTGTGCCAACTAAATCTGAGGGGGGTGCGATGGGGAGGTTCCCTTGTTAGTAACACATCAGGTACCGGAGTCCTCTTCTTTAGCAGAAACAGATAACCACGCTGCCTGACAAAGAAGAGAAGCACCCGGAAGACAGGGTCGGAAGTTAATGTAAAGTAATACACGTACACACCATCGGCGGGCATGTAAATTGTTAGAGTTCTAATTCTCTGTGACAGATAGAACGGCCACCAGAGTGCACTAGCGTTACTCGTGAACAGCGTCAGTATCCAATGATAACTCTGAAGGACACGGAGATGCCGTATACCCGTAGCAAGCGCCGGAATGGTTCCTTTGAAAGGGCACGGCCGACTTCTTTCCCCATCCCTACCTAATCCGATGCGACCGATGGCCTCGCTGTTTCCCTCCACAAATCAACCAACCATCCTGTTGTGGGTTGGCAGGAGAGCCAACAACGGGTACTAGAGGAAGCCGAAAGACACGCGTTTGAGCTCACGCAGGCTGGCGTGAGGTCTGGAACAGGACAAGGAATTTAGACTTTAGAAAAACGGACGTAGCTGGTGGAATACTTAACTTTAATCCATTAATGATGAGCGTCGCTCTTGACTGTACATGATTCATAATATCAATAGTAACTGAACATGGTGCCTTGCTAGGTCGTAGCAAATGACGTAGCTGAAGGCTATGCTAACTATCGTCTCGGCAAATGAGAGCGTATTTTGTCAGTGAACCATCGCTAGCAAAGTCGGCTGTACAACTTGGCGAGTGCTAGGGAGTCTCTCTAGACCTGCCGTTTGGCGGGGCTCGGTCTGCAATCACTGATAGTGGCAACACGCGGGTCCGACGCATACTAACGGACCGCGGCTGATTTAAATGCTACCACCTAGCAAGTGTGGTGTCTGGCGGTGACACCACACAACCGACCTCATACCCTGTGAGACGCCGTTGGCAGCACCTGTCAGTCTTAAATGGCCACATTGGAGGGCCTCTGTCTGCCTGGTCTAATCGTGCAATATCCAGATTTGTGGGGCATTCAGATTTGACTGCCTGTGGAGGTGAGGGCAGGCATACTGGTCGTCGAGGTTCTTACTGACCACTTCTGCTCATCACAAGCGAGGATCGCTGTGTTGTCTAACAAGCTTATCGGAATCCTTCAGATCTGCGTCTGCCCGCAACAGTCTGCATAATGTCGAATCATTGGTCGGAGATTAGCAGCAGCGGAGTAGGTTGCCTAATACCACAACACAAATGGCTGCGTTTGGAGTGTTGCCGCGACTGGGAAGCATGGATTGCTGATGAATGGTATCGGCATCGATGAATCGCGTTGTGCACAAACCACAAATTACCACCGTTGGCAAATATGAAGGTGAGCTGGGGAGAGGTCCCATTCTTCCAATATTTTGAAAAGGTACCGCGGTGTTACTCCTGGCGTCATTTTTGGGGAGCCATCGGGGAACAGATAGGTCACAGCTGACGGCTCAATGGTAGGTCGCGAACATCCCGCATCCTCGCGTGTTACCTCTCACGCGACAGTATTTTGTTGGCACGGTCAAACAGGACTGTGCTCGTCCACAAATGGCAAGTGTGTCTATGACTGTCAGCGTGAAGCTGAGGTACTCCCCTGACCAGCAAGCTCCCCAGATTGTCCCTCACAGAACATGTGTCGAACTAGCTCGGACGCCAACTCCATCCCATTGCCAGTATCCGGGATATCAAGGACCAGTTTGAGCAGTTGTGGGCCACTTGCTTCAGAAGAGGATACGGTCGCTTTATGACACCTTCCTAAACCCAATCAGCGCATGCATCCACGCCAGAGGTGGTGCGACGTCACACTGATAAGTGGGCTCGTATTG
This sequence comes from Schistocerca americana, assembly GCF_021461395.2. Taxonomy (NCBI): domain Eukaryota; kingdom Metazoa; phylum Arthropoda; class Insecta; order Orthoptera; family Acrididae; genus Schistocerca; species Schistocerca americana. The sequence continues at coordinate 376,775,867 of NC_060126.1, forward strand.
TCAAGTTATTCGTGAATCACTGAAATAATATGACTTACCCTCTTAACGTGAGTTCTATTTCCTTTGCTCCTCCGCTTCTCGGTGCTTTACCTGTTGTGCAGGCACTGTAGTTGCATACGGAAAGGTACACTGAAGGGTCAAAGAAACTGATACACCTGCCCAATATCGTTTAGTGCCGCAACACGAGATGGCATGGACTCCACTAATGTCTGAAGTTGTGCTGGAAGGAACTGCCACCATGAATCCTGCAAACAGCTCGTTGCAAGGGATCCCAGATATGCTGAATATCTTCAATTTTTGTAGTCCTGTCTTCCTCAGTTACCTGAAATATTACGGAATGCCGACCGCGGTGGTCTCGCGGTTCTAGGCGCTCAGTCCGGAACCGTGCGACTGTTACGGTCGCAGGTTCGAATCCTGCCTCGGGCATGGATGTGTGTGATGTCCTTAGGTTAGTTAGGTTTAAGTAGTTCTAAGTTCTAGGGGACTGATGACCTAAAATGTTAAGTCCCATATTGCTCAGAACCATTTGAACCATTTTTTTTATTACGGAATATTGATGATTTTTTTCTTTTGGACCATCTAACTACAACTGAATTAAACATAGTTTTGCTCGACACGCATTACGCCTTTATTCTCTGCAAGGCATCTTCAGTGGTCTGTAATATGTACATATTTTTACTATATAGTTTACATTTTGGGGCAATGTATCTATAGGTTATAAGCATTTCTGGCGTTCGGGTTTTCTATGAGGTAGTAATATTTTAAATTCCTAGTGCTGTGAAATGTGGAAAAAAAGTAAGTGGCAATTATAAGAAAATGAACAGCGACAAAAATGGAACAAAAACATAAACTGTAGAAAATCGTTCAGCAACCTCTGAGTAGAATTTAAAGTATTACTACGTCATAGAAAACCCAACCATGACAACCGTCTATAACCTATTGATACACTGCCCCGAAATGTAAACAAAAAAGTAAAAATACGTACATATTCCAGAACACTGAAGATGCCTTGCAGAGAATAAAGGCGAAACGCGTATAGCACAAAAATTGCGTTTCCTTCAGTTGTAGTCAGACGTTCCAAAAGCAAAAATCATCAGTATACGGTAATGCTTAAAAACATTTATGTCTGGGGAGTCTGATAGCCAGCGGGAGTGTTTGAACTCAGAAGAGTGTTTCTGGAGCCACTCTGTAGCAATTCTGGATGTGTGGGGTGTCGCATTGTCCTGCTGGAATTTCCCAAGTTCTTCGGAATGCACAATGGACATTAATGGATCCAGTGATAATTAAATAATAATTCCTACGCTGTCGACAGGCGTTGAAATTCATGCCCGAAAGAACAGAAACCATCTTCTTATAGTTAATGGATCCAGGAGATCAGACAGGATGCTTAGGTACGTGTCACCTGACAGTCATATCTAGACGTACCAGGGGCCCCATATCACTCAAACTGCACACAACCCACACCATTACAGAGCCGCCACCAGCTTTAACATTCAACTGCTGACATGCAAGGTCCACGGACTCATGAGGATGTCTCCACATCCGTACACGTCCATCCGCTCGATACAATTTGAAACGAGACTCGCCCGACCAGGCAACATGTTTCCAGTCATCAACAGTCCAAAGTCGGTGTTGTCGGGCCCAGGCGAGGCGTAAAGCTTTGTGTCGTGCAATGATCAAGGGTACACGAGTGGGTCTCTGGCTCCGAAAGCCGATATCGACGACGTTTCCTTGAATGGTTCGCACGCCGACACTTGTTGGTGGTCCAGCATTAAAATCTGCAGCAGTTTGTGGAAGGGTGCCCTTCTGCAACGTTGAACGATTCTCTTCAGTCGTCGTTGGTCCCGTTCTTGCAGGATCTTTTTCCGGCCGCAGCGATGTCGGACATTTGATGCTTTACCGGATTGCTGATATGGTCGTATGAGAAAATCCCCTCTGTATCGGTACATCAGAGATGCTGTGTCCCATTGCTCGTGCGCTGATTATAACAACACGTTCAAACCCACTTAAAACTCGAGAACCTGCCGTTGCAGCAGCAGTAATTGGTCTAACAACGGTGCCAGACAGTTGTTGTCTTGTACAGTCGTCGCCGAACGCAGCGCCGTACCCTGCCTGTTTACATAATTATCCCTGTATTTGACCACGCGTGCCTACACCAGTGTCAGTGTATATGTGGTTGTGTCACGTCGAATCACTATGAACTGACTCTTAGGTACTTGGAGTTTGTGTATGATTTCACTGATTGACCCCATAGTGCCTAGTCACATAATATTTTGCATTTTGGCTTGTCGCACTTCACTTCATATTGGAACGAGCCTACGAAGAGGAAATCAGATTCGAATGGTTCAAATGGCTCTAAGCACTATGGGACTTAACATCTGAGGTCATCAATCCCCTAGACTTAGAACTACTTAAACCTAACTAACCTAAGGACATCACACACAGCCATGCCTGAGGTAGGATTCGAACCTGCGTCCGCAGCAGCAGCGCGGTTCCGGACTGAAGCGCCTAGAACCGCTCGGCCACAGTGGCCGGCAGGAAATCAGAGTATAACTTCAGTGACTCCTGATAAAACAGTGACAAGGTACCAACACCACGAACCACTGTCTGGCTGAGAGGGGAAAAGCTCACAAAAACGTGTGCCCTATTGGACCAGATGCAAGTAAACACCTGACTCATGTACGATTCGTGCGCCTGCAGGCTGAGGTACACCGGTCTGTGCTTTGTTGTTGCAGCGACCAGCCAACTTATTAGTGAAACTTTTCGGTCTTCCACAATGTATTTCAAGTAGAAAAACGAGATATAGTTCTCGCTTTTACAGCGAACTAGCTGACAAACACGGCACTGGCAGGGTATACATTTTGCCAGTTTCCTATTGGAAACGAAAACAAAACATGAACTGGGTTTGTAGAGTAATATCGAAAAAATTTCATTTCCTTGTATTTGTGAAAACACCTTTGAAATTATGAAACAGTCGTACAAAGATCTCCTGCAGTTTCTGCACGCTGAGTGCAGCAGCTTTGCGTTTCCACAGCTCGATTTTGTTAACGGCTCTGTGACAACACCTCTTCATGGTTGTACAGACTGCTATTCTTTTCGCCTACAGTTGAAAACTTTCAAAAGCGAGGCCAGGGATCGGGGATTTCCTTGACTCGAATGCAAAAGTGTCTTAGTAGTAAAGAACAAGCGTATTAAAACTTCATGCACCATGCAGCTTTTTTCACGCTTCTCAGTGTTCACGACGTCATACCTCTTGAATAATGTGTCGTAAAATGTGTAGGTACATTCAGTGGCCTATGTTGATACTGTCTGCGAAATATATTGCGAATAGAGTTAGTAGCACAAAAGTAATAAACTGTAATACGTGTACCAACTTTGACTGAAACCGGACCAGTGGTTTAGAAGATATGGAACATACACGCTGGCCGGAGTGGCCGAGCGGTTCTAGGCGCTACAGTCTGGAACCGCGGCATCGCTACGGTCGCTGGTTCGAATCCTGTCTCGGGCATGGATGTGTGTGATGTCCTTAGGTTAGTTAGGTTTAAGTAGTTCTAAGTTCTAGGGGACTGATGACCTCAGAAGTAAAGTCCCATAGTGCTCAGAGCCATTTGAACAATTTTTTTGGAACATACGCAAATACATAGATATAAGAGGGATGTCGCTAAATTGTCGGAGTTCCTAGCACATGTGCCGCCGCAGTTACTGGAAGACATTCCACTCGATAATAGACGATCCACGTGCTGCAAGAATGATGGATGTCCCCCTCATTCTGTACAGACAATTACAGACCTTCTTAACAGAACAGTTCGAGATCGTTGGATGGGTTGTTCCGGAAACACATAATGGCATTGGTCTCACCAGGCTTATTACTTCTCGAGGTTTTACATGCGGGGAAAACTAAAACAAGACGTCTACAAGGTAACATCGACCACTCCAAAGACGTGAAATGTCGTATGGTATGATATTACGCTGTGATCGGATCACATGGAATTTACCGTGCTGCTTTGTTTCTCCGAAATAGCTTTATAACAAACATCATTGCTCAAGATCAACATTTCAAGCACTTCGTAAGATAGTTTTTAAAGGATGTGCAAAGAAAACGACAACTTTGAAATTTTACTTGTCTTGCTAGTTCGACTTTCCGGGCTTTCTAAACGATTAAATGCAGCGAATATGATCACCGTCTCTATAGTCTCTGAATTTTACTTGCTCGGTAGTATAAAAACGTTAAGCAAAGAAATAGGCCTTAGGCGGCGTCAAAAGAAGTCAGTAAAATGTTTTCGAAGGCCAGGCATCTGCTGGTTATTTATTTGTTCATTTATATTGCCCGGCAGCGTCAGGACAATCAGGAATTCTCTTACCTCTCACTAGGCATTATGAATAATTCTCTCTGCATTTAAAATGACACTGTGCATAGAAAAACATTTGCAGGTAATAACAATAATGATAATAAGTGTCACATCTGCTAATGGCATACAAAATATTATCAAAAATTCTCCTGCACAGAGTTATACAAACTTTAGACAAATAGCTGAAAGGGAAGTTCCTCCACAGAACAAAATAAGTATTTAGCCACTGTTTGGTAGCAAATCTATAACAATATAATTTATTGCATATGGGATTGGTTACGAGCATATGGGATTGGTTCCCAAATATGTGAGTGGCTCGAAGACTTCTTAAGTAATAGAACGTTGTCCTCGATGGTGAGTGATCATCGGAGGTGAGGGTATCATCTGGAGTGCCCCAGGGAAGTGTGGTAGGTCCGCAGTTGTTTTCTTTCTACATAAGTGATCTTTTGGATAGGGCGGATAGCAATGTGCGGCTGTTTGCTGATGATGCTGTGGTGTACGGGAAGGTGTCGTCGTTGAGTGACTGTAGGAGGATGCAAGATGACTTGGACAGGATTTGTGATTGGTGTAAAGAATGGCAGCTAACTCTAAATATACAAAAATGTAAATTAATGCTAATGAATAGGAAAAAGATTCCCTTAATGTTTGAATACTGCATTAGTAGTGTAGTGCTTGACAGTCTCGTCGATTAAATATTTGGGCGTAACATTGCAGAATGATGTGAAGTGAGACAAGCACGTAATGGCAGTTTGGGGAAGGCGGATAGTCGTCTTCGGTTCATTGGTAGAATTTTGGGAAGATGTGATTCATCTGTAAAGGAGACCGCTTATAAAACACTAATACGACCTATTCTTGAGTACTGCTCGAGCGTTTGGGATCCCTATCAGGTCGAATTGAGGGAGGACATAGAAGCAATTCAGAGGCGGGCTGCTAGATTTGTTACTGGTAGGTTTGATCATCACGCGAGTGTTACGGAAATGTTTCAGGAACTCGGGTGGGAGTCTCTAGAGGAAAGGAGGCGTTCTTTTCGTGAATCGCTACTGAGGAAATTTAGAGAACCAGCATTTGAGGCTGACTGCAGTACAATTTTACTGCCACCAACTTATATTTCGCGGAAAGACCACAAAGATAAGAGAGATTAGGGCTCGTAAAGAGGTATAATGGCAGTAATTTTTCCCTCGTTCCGTTTGGGAGTGGAACAGGGAGAGAAGATGCTAGTTGTGATACGAGGTACCCTCCACCACGCCCCGTATGGTGGATTGCGGAGTATGTATGTAGATGTAGTAGATGTAGATATTGATTTCAAAGAAGCATTTGATTCGGTAGACAAACAATCGATAAAATCGTTAGAGAATTTGGTGTTAAACAAAATCAGCAAACATATTTCGTAAAATTCTAACAAAATGATATCTTAAGTTATATTTTCGGGAGACGTATCTCAGCAATTTGAAATAAAAACCTCCTTTGGACGAGGAGATGGCTTATCACTTTTACTGCTTAGCTGCGTCTTACGAAAAAATTGTAAGGATCTGGAAGCTAGAGCTAAAAATCACAAAAGTGAGCCAACTACACCTAGAAGTGAACAAATGGAACGGCGGCAAACTACTTGGCTACTGCTGATAGTTTTGTAATATTTTCCGAGAATCTCATAGGAGCAGTTACTTAAACAAATATTCTGAAAAAAAAACAGCGAACAGGACAGATCTCAAAATTTCAGCTGAAAAAAACAAAATTCATGACAGACATAAAAAATGCACCAACATACATAGAAATACCATTACGTAAAATTGAACGAGTTAGTAAATATAAATATCTTGGAGAAAATATAAGCAGAGCGGACTAGAACAATTTGCAATAAATGTAATAGTTGAGAAATTTGAAAGAAAATATGTCATTCACAAAAGATATCTACAACAGCAAATGCATATCTATGAGGGTGTCCGAAAAAGTAATGCCTCCGATTTGAAAATCCTCTTAGAGATTTATAAATAAAACAAACGTTTTTAACGTTCTACGTCTTTATTCTTCGTGTCTACATATTTATTTCTCAAAATAGTCACCCTGGTGACGAAGACATTTCTCCCTACGAGAGACCAGTTTCCTGCTAGCGTCACTCTAGGATGTTTGTCTTTGTTGACGGAGCCACAACTCACCTCTGCTTGCACCGCTTCATCATTATCAAAGTAAAGTCCCAGAAGGTATCCTCTGAGTTCTGAAAACAGATGGAACTCATATGGGACCAAGTCGGGAGTGTGTAGAGGATGATCGACGATGGCGGACCCAAGGCGTCGGATTGTTGCAGATGTCGCGGCGCTAGTGTGTGGTCTGACATTGTCATGCTGAAGACAGGTTGCTCCACGTGTGGACGACCTCTTCGAATTTGTGCTTTTCTGATCGTATTGCGGAACCTCGCAGAGTTTATGGTGGTGCCTTTAGGAATGAACTCCAAATGCACGACACCTTGGACATCCCAGAACACACCGTGAGCATGATTTTGCCTACCGATGTCACGGTCATGAACTTTTTCCGAGTCGGTGATCATTTGTGGCAGAACTTCTTGTTTTCGGGGACAAAATGGCGAACCCAACTTTCATCATGTAGTGGGACGTGAAATTAAAGCGTCCCCCATCCACCAGTGTCAGTCCAGTTTGCAGGTGAATATAAATATAATTTATTGTTTTGTTTATGTATTTTTGTAATATTTGTAATAGCTGTGAATTATCTAAAGTTTTGTATTTATTTTTATGTTTCATGTACGGAGAGGGCGGCGCAACGAACGGAGACAGCATCTTCGCTGCCGGGACCAGAGAGAAATTTGCTGGCCACTATACGTCGCGGATCGACAGCCAAAGAGCAACAGAAGATCCTGAAACCCAGTTGTTGCGTCGTGCTTCTAAAAATTAAATAATTGAGAATTTGTAATGTTTGTACAACAATGACGTCATAGAAAGTTTAATCTTGTTGTAAATGTTCAGTTCTGTCTTGTCAAGGCTCAGGTTCACGTCTATATGTAGGAAGATAATAAACTAGTGGATGCTACAAAATTTTATATACGTGTTCCGAGAATTTATTTATGTAGAATTATGTGAATGAATTAATAATATATTTGACAAGATTATTAATTTTTGACAACGTTCATCGCGAGTTTGAATCTCGAAAGTTTATTCAATGTGGTCCTAATATTTATTAAATCAGATAACGTGCATTAATATAATTTCTGAGGAGAAACAAACGACATCTAAATTGAAAAAGTTTACGCAAACCAATTGGACTGAGTGACGTAATTCTGCGCATACGACTCAAATGATGTTTTACAGTTTCGTTCAAGAACCATTCTGAGACAATTTAAAAAAGAATATAAATAATTTTGAAGTGTGTTGTAACTGACGTAGGTGACGAAGTCTGCACATGGTCATATATCAAAAGAAAACCGTTTATACAAAACTTACGTCGTTACACTACAATCATTTGTCACAATGTTGTTAAGGAACCCATCGCTCTCGCGCGCAAAACCCAAAAGAAATTAATGACAGATGTCCAATCTCCTCAGTCCCATGTCAGGAGTGTGCATGCGAGGCACCCACCGTGCAGAGAGTTTTGTGTACTGCAGTACTGCAATGATGGCCTTTGCACGGTCTCGTGACATGCCACACTTCCTGTATGCTCTGTCTGTGTTACATGATGATTTTCTCTGATAAGTTCATCAATCCGATTCCGATAGGTGTCTTCGCTTGCCGTACTTGCTTGTCCACTCTGAGCATTGCCACACACGACGAAGTCAGCATCGTCGTTTCCTTCATTACGAGCACCAGCAACCCAACGTCGCATATTAGTGATGTCGATACACTGTACACAGCCTTTATTCTTCTATGAATTTGAATTGGAGGCTCGTTTTCTGCCGTTAGAAACTCGATTACAGCACGCTGTTTCTCGCGCACTGACATAGCCACGTTACACGCTACAATGCGGAGTCATCCTGCGGCAGAGGGTTACAATTTGCTTGACCTGTGATACCTCAACCGATCTTGAGGAATAAAAAATGCGGAGACATTACTTTTCAAAACGACCTCGCAGAAAAATAAAACTAAAACACTGTACTACAACGGCAGAACCACACTGCTTATATGCATGTGAATGAACTATGAGCTGGACACGGCAGTGGTACTTGAAAGACGGGTGGTCAGAAAAATAATAGGTGCAATAAAAACACGAAGAAATGGAAAATGAGGAGTAACGAGGAGATCCACGACAGTATAGAGAAAATGTCAGAAGAAAATGCAAAGTGAAGACTGATCTTCTTTGGACACTTCAACAAATGAACAAGAACATGCTAAAGAAATGAATATTCCTGTATTTATGGAAAAGGAAATCGACAATAGCATGGATTACAGAAATAAGAAATAGAAAGAAACGTGAAAATATCGGAAATAACAGGAGGAAACTTTTTTTGAGAATGGTAAAATGGCAACCCCGTTATCGGGACCTGAAGACCACTCGGTACTCGACCGTTATCGTGTTATCCTCAGCCATTCATCATCAGATGCAGTGTGGAGGGGCATGGCGTCAGCACACCACACTTTTGGCCGTTTCAACGATCAGGCATTGGAGCCGCTACCTCTCAATCAGGTAGCTCCTCAATTTTCATCAAGAGGCGAGTGCAAAAGTACTTGGCAGTACCGGGAACCGAACCCAGGTCCCTTTTGAGGATCTGTCACGTTAACCACTCCGCTACGGAGGCAGACTTTTTAAGAATAAATTAGTTAAATTTGCAATGCACTTACGGCACTTGAAATACGAAACTGGGACCAACATGTTCAGAAGAACTGAAAGAAAAGAAAAAAACAGAAACTAAAGAGGAAACTGATGAAATCTTCTCGGGCTTCCATTTGGGTAGGTGCGTCGAAAATGCTCGAGGTTTCGATGAATGTCATTCTCATCATCTACGTCGCGGATTTTCGACGCAGCTACCCGGATGGAAGCCCGAGAAGATTTCATCAGCAGTATACACCGGGAAAGCGTACATTCACAAAGAGAAAACTGCTACATGTCCCTGGTCAGTCAATGTGAAGATAAAAATAGCAATAATAATAATAAGAAGAAGAAGTAAGAACATACTTATTGCAATGAAAAATTTATCATCATAATACGCGGTCCAGTCACGTTAATGTGATCACTGCCTACGTTATGCCCGCCCGGAGAACCGTGCGGTCTAACGCGCTGCTTCCCGAGCGGGAAGGCGTGCCTGTCCCCGGCACGAATCGGCCTGGCGTATTAGTGTCGAGATCCGGTGTGCCGGCCAGCCTATGGATGGTTTTTAATGCGCTTTTCCATCCGCCTCGACGAATGCGGGCTGGTTCCCCTTATTATTGCTGCACAAATACTGTTTCCATGCACGCATGCACCATAATTACTCTACCACACAAGCATTTGTGGTTACACTCGTTTGGTATGAGACGTTCCCGGAGGGATGAGGGGGTGGGGGGAGTGTCCACTCTGGGGCCGAACCGCACAATAACCCTGGGTTCGGTGTGGGGCGGCGGTGGGATGGGTGTGGCCTGTTGTGGGGTTGTGAACCACTGAGGGCTACGGCTGGACGAAGCTTCTCTGTCTTTTCTAGGTCCCCAGTTTAAATACACAACACACTGCGTATGTTCGACATCAACGTACAATAACCAGTCACAGTCAGCAGATGGCAGCACTAGTTGTGGAGGGAGTAAAGGGTGTCCCAGCTATCTTGTCCACCCAAAATATCTCTGGAACAATAACAGCTATTGGAAAACGACTTTCACTGGTGTCAATGTAGGGCTGGGGCCCACGAATGTACATATTTGTAAACATTCTAAAACGAAAGCATGTGTGTTTTTAACACAAACTTATATTTTTTTAAATGGACCTCCTATATTTTTCTTCAGCAATTCATAGCATGACAAAGCACATACACAATGGCGTTGATTGCATCGCAATATTCCCATTACATCCCGAGATATTGACGCTTGAAACACCCGACATGCCCATGTCCTGAGGCTCAGGCATGAACCCCACTGCCCGTAATCGCGATGTGATTGACATGTGTAGTCACACCTCCATACTTATCAAGAGGTCCGAAACGAATAATACGGTCTGCTGCCATCAACTCTCATAAGCACATAATGGTTTCCCTCCTGCACGTCTGATGACCATAGATGTTAAGTCCCATAGTGCTCAGAGCCATTTGAACCATTTTTTGAACCTCTTGCACGTTTTACGTATCTACGTACACAATATGAACCAGTACCGATCGGTGTACACCCGTCAGGTTGTCTTATTTATCCTGCACACCCAAAAGAAGGTTTATCTAATGCGTTATATGACCCATTGTGCCTGCTGGAATGTACGACTTTAATGCAGGATGGCAGCAGACCGTATTATTCGTTTCGGACCTCTTGATAAGTATGGAAGTGTGATTACGCATGTCAATCACATCGCGATTACGGGCAGCATGGGGTTCACGCCTGAGCCTCAGGACGTGCACTAGCAGCTCATGTCGGGTGTTTCAAGCGTCAACTTCGCGTCTTAATATCTCGGGATGTAATGGGAATATTGCGATGCAATCAACGCCATTGTGTATGTGCTTTGTCATGCTGTGGATTGCTGAAGAAAAAATATAGTACGTCCATTTAAAAAAAACATAAGTTTGTGTTAAAAAACACATATGCTTTCGTTTTAGAATGTTTCCAAATAGGTACATTCATGGGCCCCAGCCCTACATTGATACCGGTGAAAGTCGTTTTCCAATAGCTGTTATTGTTCCAGAGATATTTTGGGTGGACAAGATAGCTGGGACACCCTGTAGAAAGCGTGTCGGGGGGACGCGGAAACCAGTGCAGTTATTGTCGTGTTGCGAAAACAGACCGATTTATTTGGTCAAAATGGCACGATCATTGGGTTTTGGATCAAGAGTGAAAACATTTCCGAAACGGCAAAGACTGTAAACTGTTCACGTGGCGCTGTAGTTAAAATATGCCGTGCATGGAATAATGGCGCAATAAAAGCTGGCGACGAGGCAGCTGTGGTCCTCCGAGGGATATAGATGATGGGGGCGAGCGACGCCTGTGGAGATGTGTACAAGTGGACAAATGCTCTGATTAGCCAAGGGGCTACAGACAGTATCACGACAACGACTGTTCAGTGACCGTTGCTGCGTATGGGCCTCCGAAGCAGATGCCTGCTTCATGCACCCATACAGATTGCTGTGCATCAGTGGATCAACACAATAATCCGTCTATCCTTGGGGACCATATCCACCGCCACATGCAGCTTCTTTCTCCCCAGCACGATAGCACCAACCAGCAGAACAATGGATCTTGACACATAACTCACAGAGTATGAACGTGGTTCGAAGAGCACCAGGATGGGTTTCCTGCACTCCCCTAGCCACCGAACTCCGCGGATTTAAACCCAGCCGAGAATCTGTGGGACCACCTCGATCGAGCTGTTCACTTCACGGATCTACAACTGAGAAACCCATTCGACTGGCCACGGCACTTCAGTCGGCATGACTCCTCATCCCTGTCGGTACCTTTCAGAACCTTAAAGACACTCTTCCTGCACGTTTCGCAGCGGTTCGTGTTGCAAAAGATGGTAGCTCAGGGGTTTGAGAGGTGCTCACATTAATCTGACAGGACAGAGTGAATATCTAAATCTAAATCCATACTCCGCAAATTACCGTAACGTGTATGGCGTTTTACTGACTCTCTTGAATAATGATGTACTAATACGAGGGTAGTCCCAAAATTAAATATGGTTCAAATGGCTCTGAGAACTATGGGACTTAACATCTGAGATCATCAGTGCCCTAGAACTTAGAACTACTTAAACCTGGCTAACCTAAGGACAACACACACATCCATAACCCGAGGCAGGATTCGAACCTGCGACCATAGCGGTCGCGCGGTTCCAGACTGAAGCGCCAAGAACCGCTCGGCCACCCCAAAATTAAGGTCTTCTATTTTTTATAAGTACAGAACTTTGTTTCTGTGGCAGTTGGTCACATTGTTATGAAGAGTGCTTCACGCGCTGTGTGTAAACATGCGCACCCCGCGCTGAGGCGCTCTGTCTTGGCCTGGCAGCCGTTGAGAATGGAGCTCCTGTTGGATGTTACCGCCAAGTGCGAATTGCGCGCAGTTATTCGGTTTTTGAACGCAAAGAGCACTGCGCCGATTGAAATCCATTGCCAGTTGACAGAAGTGTATGGTGAATCGTACATGGGCGTCAAAAATGTTCGTAAGTGGTGTAGAGAGTTTGCAGCTGGTCGGGCCGAAATTCACGACGAACAAAGGAGCGGGAGACCGTCAATTTCCGAGGTGACAGTGTTGAAGGTTGTGCAAAGCATGCGTGAAGATCGGCAGACCACCCTGGATGATCTCTGCACGTTGGTTCCTGAGGTTTCCCGAAGCACCGCTCACAGAATTTTCACGGCAACATTGAACTACCGGAAAGAGTGCGCAAGATGGGTGCGACACATGCTGACTGAGGACCACGTGCGGCAATGAGTTGATGCTTCCCGCACATTTCTTCACCGCCTTGCAGCCGAACAGGACAACTTTTCAGGGGTGACGAAACCTGGGCATACCACTTTACACCAGAGATCAAGCAACAATCACGCCAGTGGCGGCATCCTTCTTCGCCATAGCCGCGGAAATTCAAACAAACACAGTCTGCCGGTAAAGTCATGACAACCGTTTTTTGGGATCGGAAAGGGGTATTGTTGGTCGACTTTATGCCCACTGGGACCACAATTAACGCTGACACGTACTGTGAGACTCTGAAAAAACTCACACGGGAAATTCAGAACCGGAAGGACGTTGAGTAAGGGCGTACACTTCCTACATGACAACACTCGCCCACACATCGCTCGGCAAACCGTTGCTCTCCTGCAACAGTTTCAGTGGGACAGAATCACCCACTCACCCTATAGTACTGACTTGGCACCCAGTGACAATCACCTGTTCCCTAAGTTAAAAGAACATTTGGCCGGAAAACGATTCAGCTCCGATGACGAGGCGAAAGAAGAAGTTCATAAGTTTCTGAACAGCATGGCGGCGAGCTGGTATGACATGGGCATACAAAAACTGCCACAGCGTCTACAAAAATGCATGGACAGAAATGGTGATTATGTCGAAAAATAGCTAAATGTTCAAGCTGTAAACTGATGTAAACCATTGTAGAAATAAACAGGTCTATGTACTTATAAAAAAATAGGAGACCTTACTTTTGGGATTACCCTCGTATTATGGCATGGTAGCAGAAAGAAAGAAAGCACATCTGGAGACGTAAATAATTGGTGTCAGGGAGAGCGAGAAACAATACGGGAAAGAAATCATAAGTGACGATGAAAGTAGAGGCAATTGAGATATAGGTGAAAGAAAGCAGAGAGAAATATAGAGGAATGCAGGAAGCTGGGAGATTGCTGACAGTGTGAGAGAAATACTTCGCTGTTGGACAGGGAGGAGACAGCTGGAATGTGTCGACAGGGAAATAACACTAATGTTTACGGGAAAACATTAAATGTTACGTTGCTCTGGATCATAAGCTTACTTGGTAGATTGTTCCACAGAAATACTGCTGAAATGTGGACGCACCAGTACTTGTACTGCAGTTTCAAATACCTCTCATCATTACGTAATGATTTCATTATATAATGATTACATAAGCGAGGAGATATGTGGACGAGATCATTGATTAAGAAACCGACGAAAAACACGGTACATGCGCAAAGTGCGCCACCCGTCTGATCACACAATTGCTGAGCCTAAGAATCACCATAATAAATACCGGAATCTTACGCTCATTTTATCATACGCTCATGGTTAGCTCGTATCTCTTGTCACAGAGCAGACTTTCGGCCTGTCTGAAATAGATTCTCCGTAGGTGGAAATAATTTCGTAAATTTTTGAACCGAAAACAGCCAAGAGAGAGATTTTAGGCATACCGTGACACAGTCTATTCTATCCACTTCAAACATTCTTTCAGGTTTATTTTACGCTGGTCCGCAGCTCGTGGTCTCGCGGTAGCGTTCTCTCTTCTCAAGCACGGGGTCCCTCCTTCGATTCCCGGCGGGATCAAGGCTTTTCACTAGTCCCGAGATGACTGGGTGTTGTTGTGTTGTCTTCATCATCATCATTCACCTCCATTACGATCGGAGGAAGGCAACGGCAAACCACCTCCATCAGGACCAGGGTCTCCCGCATCGTTCGCCCACGCCCTCTCAAGAAGCATGGGACTTCATTTCCATCCCATGGTACGCTGTTTTACTGTTTTTTGATAGTGTAATGGGCGACTGTAAATAAGTATGTGAGTGGCTACACCACGAAAGTTTACACTGATCAGCTTTCAGTGGGGTATGTCAATTATCTGCGTGAATGCGTATAATTCAGTTCAAGAACTGGATTTTGCGCTTATTTTGAGACTGAACAAACATCATCGTGTATCCACATTATGGTGATGTTCTTAGATCTGGCTCTTAAATACGGCTGGATGACGCCAGCACATAAGAAACAGTTTCGATAACGTTAACAGTGGTGAGACAGTATTACTAGTCAGTAATTAAACAACGGACCAAAGACTGAACCCTGAGGTGCTTGTGACAGTACATTATTCCTGACGACTTTCCCATGATACCTTTTTTCAAGTAAATATCCAAGCAATGTTTGGTACATTCAGCTGTGTCAATATAAAGAGTAAGGTATCGATAGAAATGGTATTGATTGCCTTACAGTAATAAAGGAGTGTTAAAATAGTCGCCCCGCATCCATCCAGTCACTGTTCGCACTGGAGGTGCACTGGAATATGAGTTTCCTGACTAACGCTCAATAAAACTGATACCGGAGTGAATGAGTATGTAGTGGGAGTTGAATTGCAAATCCCAAGCGTGTGGTGTCACCCGCAACCACTAACCTTGCAGTAGCTGTACCTCCGAGTGGACGACCCGTGTGCTCCAACCTGTGACGCCAACTGCTTTGCAGAAATCTGGGCACCCGACCTGCACAGAAGGAGAATGTCATCTGTAAATAACCATTTTTCGTGCCTCTGGTAAAGCAAGAGGTACAAATGTGGGATATGGTTAATAATATGGAATTCTATGGTTTCTCGCCTTGTCAGTACTGTACTTTCGTCAGCTGCTTGAAAACTATGTTCAACAACTGTAGATTGCTTTGGGAAGCATTCGTATTACAGTTGGCAACCACTGCGAGTGAGTGAAGCTGTTTTGAGGAATTCATTAGGAGGAATAATTGCTGGCAGGTTGGTGGTTTCAGCGTCATTCTTAACATAATATATAAATTATTAATACATTTTGTAAACAGACGTTTAGCTAATACGTTAAGTCGTAAAATAGCGTGTTTGTTGCCTATTTAAATATAGTTTTCGATTTCATTTGCTTTTCTGAATTTCAAGATGGCTGTGTCACTACTATGGAACATTAGTATTCCATATTTCGACCCTAATATTCCATATTTGTATCGTGATTTCACAACCTGTTTTACTTATAGGAATTGTTTCAGAAACCACTTCATTAGCTCTAAAGCAGCGGGATGATTTTGTTATGCAAATACACTACTGGCCATTAAAATTGCTACACCAAGAAGAAATGCAGATGATAAACGGCTATTCATTGGACAAATATATTACACATGAATTGACATGTGATTACATTTTCACGCAATTTGGGTGCATAGATCCTGAGAAATCAGTACCGAGAACAGCCACCTCTGGCCGTAATAACGGCATTGATACGCCTGGGCATTGAGTCAAACAGTGCTTGGATGGCGTGTACAGGAACAGCTGCCCATGCAGCTTCAACACGATACCACAGTTCATCAAGAGTAGTGACTAGCGTATTGTGATGAGCCAGTTGCTCGACCACCATTGACCAGACGTTTTCAATTGGTGAGAGATCTCAGGAATGTGCTGGCCAGGGCAGCAGTCGAACATTTTCTGTATCCAGAAAGGCCCGTACAGGACCTGCGACATGCGGTCGTGTATTATCCTGCTGAAATGTAGGGGTTCGCAGGGATCGAATGAAGGGTAGAGCCACGGGTCGTAACACATCTGAAATGTAACGTCCACTGTTCAAAGTGCAGTCAATGCGAATAAGAGGTACCGAGACGTGTAACCAACCATCACGCCGGGTGATACGCCAGTATGGCGATGATGAATACACGCTTCCAATGTGCGTTTACCGCGATGTCGCCAAAGACGGATGCGACCATCATGATGCTGTAAACAAAACCTGGATTCATCCGAAACAATGACGTTTTGCCATTCGTGCACCCAGGTTCGTCGTTGAGTACACCATCGCAGGCGCTCTTGTCTGTGATGCAGCGTCAAGGGTAACCGCAGCCATGGTCTCCGAGCTGATAGTCCATACTGCTGCAAACGTCGTCGAACTGTTCGCACAGATAGTTGTTGTCTTGTAAACGTCCCCATCTGTTGACTCATGGATCGAGACGTGGCTGCACGATCCGTTACAGCCATGCGGATAAGATGCCTGTCATCTCGACTGCTAGTGATACGAGGCCTTTGGGATCCAGCACGGCGTTCCGTATTACCCTTCTGAACCCACCGATTCCATATTCTGCTAACAGTCATTGGATCTCGACCAACACGAGCAGCAATGTCGCCATACGATAAACCGCAATCACGATAGTCTACAATCCGACCTTTATGAAAGTCGGAAACGTGATGGTACGCATTTCTCCTCCTTACACGAGGCATCACAACAACGTTTCACCAGGCAACGCCGGTCAACTGCTGTTTGTGTATGAGAAAGCTGTTGGAAACTTTCCTCATGTCAGCACGTTGTAGGTGTCGCCACCGGCGCCAACCTTGTGTGAATGCTCTGAAAAGCTAATCATTTGCATATCACAGCATCTTCTTCCCGCCGGTTAAATCTCGCGTCTGTAGCACGTCATCTTCATGGTGTAGCAATTTTAATGGCCAGTAGTTTAGCAATTAAAAATATTAGAGAAAAGAAAATGGGCCATTCTAGAAATCTGTATGTTATAAATCTCGCAAGCGAAACCATGGCAACATGCTGGTACGTGTATGGGTGAGGGAAAATGCACGACCAGTAACAAACATGGACATCGCCGAACTGAATGAGAAGGCCTACCTTGAGTGTTAGACAGGGAAGATAGCGCTCAGTGGGTTTAGGGTGAGAGTAATATACCCATTAAACCCTCATACTTTCACGGATTCATATTTCATAGCCAGAAATGAAGGAATAATTGTGTATTAACCCAATCATCCGGTCAATGAACCGTCCTTCCTTCTAAAAGAGGAAAGGCTAATGTTGAAGTCGAGGGAGGAACATCTGCCGCCACATCTGAAATTATGGCTTCAGAAATCTCACAGGTTGCACAAATAAAGATGAGACGAAACACGAGGGGGAGAAAAGCAGGTCCTTCAGTAGTTCTAAACCTGTCTCCATACAAGAGAGCTTTTGAAATATCGACGACAGCAAAAAATAAACCGGAGACAAAGAATCAGAGGAGACCAAAGGCGTAGGAACCAAGAACCATCTGATTCTGAGGATGATGTTTTTAGTGTGAAAGATGATTCGTCCGCCATCAGTAGCGTTCTGGACAATAGTGTACCCACTAATGAAAATAACAATTGTCTGTTCTACTCAGGTAATTTTTCGCAGGACGAGTCAGGGGAAGAATGAGTAATGTGTCTAATGTGCTAAATGTGGGCGCACACTGAATGTAAAGGTTACGGTAAAGGATGATATGTGTGTGAGTTCTGCAAGTGAAATTAATTTTAAAATAAGGATTTTAATAACTGAAAATGATATATTTCATGTGTTTCTCTACTGTGTTACTATGTTTTATAGCTTTTTCTTTCACACTGAACTAGTAGATTTTCCATTATTTCTTCTTTCACACTGAACTATTAGATTTTTCATTATTTGTTATAACTTGAACAGACTTGAAACGAATGGACTATTCTATATTTGTACCCTATAATCTGAATTGCCAAAATGTCAAACATTGTGTTAAGCTTAATTTAAAAATGTTCCTAACATTGTATGTATTCGAAAATATAGAAATCATTACAATATATCCCAAATATGTGCTACAGATATTTTGTTTGCTTTGCGTGAAACACTGGGAAATTTATGAACGAAAAACAAAATGGTATTCCATATTTGTACCATTTCCTCTATTATTCGTCTGTCTTAAAACGCAAGACGTAATCATTATTGGTACATAAATATGTCCTCACAGCGTAAACACTGTTGCTAAGTAAATGTCGCAGTAGTAACAGCTCAAACTATTATCTACTGTGCATCGTGGAGCGTTGCGGCCTCACAGTAGTGACGTCGCGATGTTTTCAGGAAAATAATAATTTGGTTTATTTGATTTCTGCGTAAAGGAATGACGTTTGTTCTAGTAGTGACATCTAGCGGGATGGCAAGTAAGTATTTTTGCTACAGCACCAGATAATTGGCATTAGTTGGCACACGCTCTTTTTACTCCATCAAGTGCTTAATCACTGGAGTTCCCAGCCCCTCTCCTCACGAATCAGATATCTGTCATCATTTCACAACTGCAAATCCAGATCGGATACGTCCAGCGTCTTGGCTGTACGTTTGTACAACACTATATCTTTCTTTAGCTCCATTCCATTTCAACTGTAAGACTATGGAACAAATTACCTTGTAACCTGCAACTTACCCTAAACCACTCACCAGTGAAGAGGAAAATAAAGCTCTGCCTTTTATCATCAGTGGAACTTCCCTCTCTATGCTTTTCTCATCCATTTCTATTTTTGTTTTCTTCTTTCAGTCTCAACTGCTAGTCTTACCTTATTATTTCGCGTTCTTCCTCTGATCAGTC
The DNA here is from genome assembly GCF_021461395.2 of Schistocerca americana. Lineage (NCBI taxonomy): Eukaryota > Metazoa > Arthropoda > Insecta > Orthoptera > Acrididae > Schistocerca > Schistocerca americana. The sequence continues at coordinate 376,795,095 of NC_060126.1, forward strand.
AATTTCTTCTCTATGTTTATTCTTCTGTTCTGCTGCCATACGTTTCTGTTCGACGTGACCAGTCAGTCGATAAGAACGTAGTGAGGGAATTGCTCAATGTTAACAAAACTGACATTTGTAAAATTTCACGTGTTCATTATTATACACATTACATTATTGTTATTGTTACTATTATTATTATTATTAAAGTGTCCAAAATCTGACTCCCCATCCTAAAGCGGACCTCTTGGCTCTGAATTTTCCTGACCTCTAGTGGAGCCAACTGTAAACAGTATTTTAGGCTTCTGCCATTATGTAGCAAAGGGTTCAAGTCGCCCACTTCACTCTTTACTTATGTTTTACATGTTTTGACAATGGAATGATTTTTTACATTGTGTTAAATTTTTCGTTACTTCTTCTAGGTATTGGCAGATGAGTCTTTCAGAACATATGTGTTCTTGAATAGTAAGGTTTGAGGTTAAATATTATGGCTGAACGATTTCATTCAGATATTTGGTTAAAAATCCATTAGCTTAACAAAATGTAGACTGTAGCTGCGTAAACTGAGGACCCTTCAATTGCTTAAAACGAGTCCCTTACTTTTAAAGTCTGCCTGTATTAGCACACGCTCTTATCCTCTTGGGATTCTACTGCAGATCGGGAAAGGATAATGTGGAACGTTGATCAAAGAAAACTGTGTTCTTCTAAAATGGCTGAAGTCATCGATGCAATTCAGAAAAAGAAAATTTGCTGGAAGAAGGGCAGTAAACAGTTTAATATTCAAAAACTACGCTTAACAGACTGTCCAACATGAAGTAGGTTGTCCAACATGAAGTATGGTGCATCTGAGGAAACATTAAAACCCAAATTGCCAGACCTACAATTCCGAGTAAAAATCTTGAAGAAGAGCTCCTTTAGTATTGTCTTGCTATGGAAACTTCTTTCTTTAGGCTTACTCGTAATGATTTCTGAAAAATGGCCGTATGAATAGCAGGCAGCTAATACCAACATCCTTTTTAAGACGAAATTGCTGATCAAAAATGAACTAATCTCTTTCTCAAACGTCACAAAAGCACACTATCAGAAAGGAAGCCCACAGGAACAACCTAGAGCACGGCTCTTGGGCTCAGCAAAGGATCGACAGATAAATTCTGTAACCTTCTTGAGGATATTATACTGTAGCTGCTTTGAAACTAGTTTATGGTTTCTCTAATTTAATACCTTTCCCAACTTTGTTTGGTACTATTTTGCTTATTTTTAGAAGGGGTCCGATTTTGGCAACTATTTTTTAAAGTTACCTAGTCTAAGGTTTTTGAAAATAATTTTTTTCGTAACAGCTTTTAATGGTATTTTCTAGGAGTAAATTGTAAATGGTGCATAACACTATAAAGTAAATACTATATGCTTTTAAAACATTATTCTTTAGTATTTTCTGTTTTTAAAAATAAGAAACATAATGAGGGATCCGGGTTTCTTGAGCAAATCTAATACTCTTAGGCTAAGACCAAGGCCGTATCAACGGAGTGGCGAGACAGGCCCCACTAATGGCGCACAAAACGTAACTGAGAGAAGACAAGAAAGGACTATTTCAAAATTAACCGGGAGAGGAACGTAAACGTTTTCTCATACCCATCGTGTTCCTAACTTACGGCTGCGAGAAGAAGCCCTTGATTGTAAACGCACGATGTTGTCATTGTATAATTTGTACAGGATCATTTCGTCCAAGAAGCAGCATTAAGAAATGTTAATGTGGGAACAGTGCTCTTGGCTCACTCAGCTACCGTCTACACAACTCGGCTTCCTGTGATGTGACGACAAAACGAAGTGGCACTCATTGCGAGTACGAAACTCAGAAGCACTTGAACCAGTAAGCTGCGAATGAGACTCGTTTCACTGTAAGCAATTTAAGCTGTGCTCTTAGCTTTCTGCCTAAAAACGTGCTCGAAAATCGGCATATATTCGGAAATAAACAGCCAAATATTTGTGACAACCAAGAATACACATTTCATTACTGCTCTTTTCACTCACAGCAATTTAATCTTTCGTTTTTTAATCAGATTGAAGTCATCACTGAAGAAACTCATCCCTCAGAGAGAGCGCTCTTATATGAGGGGAACGTCGAAATCACATATCACACTTCTATTAGATTAATAAAAAAAAGTCCCAGAAACGCTAGGACGTATTAAAAATACAAAAATACAGCAGAATGTGAACCGACTTATTTTGACTCTGCAACTCCTCCTCTATAACTCTTATACCACGATGAACAAATACAACTTTTACCAATAGTGCCATTCATCTGGGTATCTCCTGAATGCTTTTACCGCCAGTGTGTCATTAAATGGCATTTAACTACAACAAATCACACCAACAGTAATGCCTGTTCTAAATCTTCACTGGACCATTGTCTTGAAATCGCATAGTGTCATATCTCGCATGTTATAATACGAAAACGGCGAAATCGACGAAATCCAATATGGCTACTCCAAACTTCTTCGTTTGTCCACTGCTATCGAGTTTCGTGGTCAGATCGATTGAGACGTCATTTGTCGTCACTACACGGTAAGTCAGACGTGGCCCTACTTTCTCCCCCTGCAGAACTGACTCATGTTCCTCAATGGAGTTCTTGCTGCAACAACTTCACTATGATATTTTAGGGTTTCAAAGATCGATAAGCGCATGGCGAAGCAAACGTGCTATTTAATAGAAGGCTTTCGCTTTCTCTGGATTTCAGCCAACTGATGACTGGAGCCAGTTTGTTTTAGCTAGATAGCTTCAAAGTATTTGACAGAATAATAGATGAAATGGAAAACTGATCTCTCATATTCACACCATTTCACTTGATTTTAACTGCCTGTTGGATAACGCTGTAAGTGAAGCCTTTGCATTACACCTTGAAAAATATGCAGGTGACTTTGTTACCAAATATCGCAGAGATATTGATACAGTGGAGTTCAGTAACGAAATAGTGGATTTCAAGTTCCAGGTGTAAAATCTGATGAAGAGCATTGACACAGTTTCACAGTTGGATATCGTGAAGGTTTCTTTCAATGTGTTGGGTAAGACATGCTTATCCAAACACTGGAATAGCTTCGAGGATATGTCTGATAATTCCAGTGACTGCATCATCTTGTGAACGCAGATTCAATAAATTAAAGATGATAAAAAGCTGCTTACGATCGACTATGGGTGAAAGCAGAATGCCAATTTTATCCGTCTTGTCTACAGAATACGGCACAGCTGCCAAACTTGACTTCAGTGGCATAATCAACGAGTTTGCTTGCCTCATTTTTCTTCCAAATACTTTTATGTAATTGTAAAAAAGTCAGCTCTATTGAAGAAGAAAAACGAAGATTCTTTGACGTTATTTGGCGCTTGGGAAGACAACAAGACAAGGAGAACAAAGTAAAAAGCCTTCAAAATACTGTTTGACGTGTTTCTATGTCAACTCGACTCTATATAGTTCGAAGATCGAAGGACTTCGGAAAAATTTCGAGTAACTGAGAATTCGATTTAACGAAAGTTTAATAAATGAAGCTGGAATCGATAAAAAGTCAATATAAAGATTTCCCGTACAAAAAAAGTTAAAATTAATTTCTTGCAAGTTGTATCCACCGCTTCTAGAATTTTTTCACGTCAAGTCGTATTCGCTTACAGCTGTTAGTGTTTTTATTTCACTATTACGATTTTGGCGTTTGTGCCATTTTGGAGCATCGAAAAAACATAACACAGATCTCAGAAATAAAATTTTCCTGCATTGTTTTAGGTAGTAAATATAGTGGCCTGTATGTACATACTACCAGATACGTAAATCCCCTTGATGATGCACATAGTACACTCAAGATAACAGTACACAAAATGGGGTATCATGATCGATGTGTACTGCTGACTTTGATGTACATTCCTCTTCGTTGTAACTTCTGCCCCATGTTGCCTGCATGTCACTAAAAAATGTACAAATGTCATTAGTTGCCGCCTCAGTAGCTGAGGGGGCAGTGCAGCTGACTGTTGTGCAGGGAGTTCGGGTTCGGTCCCTGACGGAGTCGAAGATATTAATCGCTCGGAGACTGGGTGTTGTCCTCATCATCGTTTCATCATTATCGATCCGCAAGTCGCCGAAGTGGTGTCACATAGACTTGCTGCAGGCGGCCGAAAAACCCCGAATGTGGTCTCCAGACCAATAATACCAAACGATAATTTCATTGTTAATGACATTAATAACGACCAGTTACTATATTACCATCAACAGTGAGACAGTCCTACAACAATATTTTCACCTATTTATATGACATATCGTATCACCACATCTGTATTTATATGTATGTTAACAAACTGCGAAAACTGGTCGTAAATGCTGATAATCTCATATAATGTCTTCTCGAAGTGTTGTAGTAACGGTTGTAGACGCTTGAAAATGGCACCAATACCGGAAATGCCATATGAAATAAAAACAGTAACAGTCAAAAACGAATACGTCATTTAAAAAAAGTTAAAACACAGTACTGTAATTTCAATAACATTAGCTTTTCTTCACTAATGAAAACATAAAGTAACAACTGGATCAGATTAAAATAAACTGGTTTTTAAATGTGTTATTGATTTTAATTTATTTTTAACATTTTAAACTAAAGATGCAATTAAATTTCCGTAAATATACACAAAACTTCAGTTTTATTTTGTAAAGAAATAAACGGCCTCTCCTTCTTCAACATATTTGGTTAATCACGTTCTGTATTGCAAGCAAAGCCAAAAATACATCATTATCATCATCATCGTCTGCTACTGAGGATGTAAGTACACCACATTTCTACGAGGTGCATTCAAGTTCCAAGGCCTCCGATTTTTTTTCTAATTAACTACTCACCTGAAATTGATGAAACTGGCGTTACTTCTCGACGTAATCGCCCTGCAGACGTACACGTTTTTCACAACGCTGACGCTATGATTCCATGGCAGCGGCGAAGGCTTCTTTAGGAGTCTGTTTTGACCACTGGAAAATCGCTGAGGCAATAGCAGCACGGCTGGTAAATGTGCCGCCACGAAGAGTGTCTTTCATTGTTGGAAAAAGCCAAAAGTCACTAGGAGCCAGGTCAGGTGAGTAGGGAGCATGAGGAATCACTTCAAAGTTATCACGAAGAAACTGTTGCGTAACGTTAGCTCGATGTGCGGGTGCGTTGTCTTGGTGAAACAGCACACGCGCAGCCCTTCCCGGACGTTTTTGTTGCAGTACAGGAAGGAGTTTGTTCTTCAAAATATTTTCGTAGGATGCACCTGTTACCGTAGTGCCCTTTGGAACGCAATGGGTAAGGATTACGCCCTCGCTGTCCCAGAACATGGACACCATCATTTTTTCAGCACTGGCGGTTACCCGAAATTTTTTTGGTGGCGGTGGATCTGTGTGCTTCCATTGAGCTGACTGGCGCTTTGTTTCTGGATTGAAAAATGGCATCCACGTCTCATCCATTGTCACAACCGACGAAAAAGTCCAATTCATGCTGTCGTTGCGCGTCAAAATTGCATGGCAACATGCCACACGGGGTCCGCAGCTCGTGGTCGTGCGGTAGCGTTCTCGCTTCCCACGCCCGGGTTCCCGGGTTCGATTCCCGGCGGGGTCTGGGATTTTCTCTGCCTCGTGATGACTGGGTGTTGTGCGATGTCCTTCGGTTAGTTAGGTTTAAGTAGTTCTAAGTTCTAGGGGACTGATGACCATAGATGTTAAGTCTCATAGTGCTCAGAGCCATGTTGTTGCCATGCCACACGGGCAGCCTTGTGGTCGTCCGTCAGCATTCATGGCACCCACCTGGATGACACTTTTCGCATTTTCAGGTCGTCATGCAGGATTGTGTGCACAGAACCCACAGAAATGCCAACTCTGGAGGCGATCTGTTCAACAGTCATTCGGCGATTCCCCAAAACAATTCTCTCCACTTTCTCAATCATGTCGTCAGATCGGCTGGTGCGAGCCCGAGGTTGTTTCGGTTTGTTGTTACACGATGTTCTGCCTTCATTAAACTGTCGCACCCACGAACGCACTTTCGACACATCCATAACTCCATCACCACATGTCTCCTTCAACTGTCGATGAATTTCGATTGGTTTCACACCACGCAAATTCAGAAAACGAATGATTGAGTGCTGTTCAAGTAAGGATAACGTCGCCATTTTAAGTATTTAAAACAGTTCTCATTCTCGCCGCTGACGATAAAATTCCATCTGCCGTACGGTGCTGCCATCTCTGGGATGTATTGACAATGAATGCGGGCTCATTTTAAAACAATGCGCTTGTTTCTATCTCTTTCCAGTCCGGAGAAAAAAAAATCGAAGGCCTTAGAACTTGAATGCACCTCGTAAAGACGACTTTACCTCTTTCGTAATCACAGATGGAATCGGCTACTCTTCTTCTGTCTTTCGTCATCTTCGATTCTGTCTCCCAAAACAGCCTGAATTTTAACGTTAATCCTGCCACTGCAGAATTTCAGAAGATGATCGCAATGTAATAGCTGAAAGTTACTTTTACTCCTAAACCAGGACGATGGCCCTACGAGGTTCAAGAAACGCTGGTAGGGGGGGGGGGGGCTCTTTGAAGCCATTTTTACAAGTGATTTATATACGTTAGTACATTATCCATTGCCGAGTGTCGCGAAACGTTTAACGAAACACAACTGACGAAACATTCGAATCAGCAAATGTTAGACAGCTTTTAATTCCGAATTAGAGTGTTTATGGGTGGCCTGTCATGGAATTATTTCAGTTTGTGCGAAAACGGAGTAATTCTTCGATTTATCAATTTTCTCAAGTGGCCATATAACTAGTTTGATTGATGGAGAAATTCGATATATTCAAGATCGAATTAGGAAAGATCGACCCTGTATATTTTTTCAAACAAAGAAACGTTGATATTTACAATTTTTGTACGACACTCTTCTGTTCTTTAGTTCTTTGCGTTGTGTAAAATTTACCATACGACCTCCATTTGATACACCTGTCATGAATTTTGCCTTGGGTGTAGTAGCTTTTACAATCACTCATAGTTCCTTAACTCCTTAGTCGTTAAAATATACTTTACATCTATTCGCAAAATAAAATGTCAAAAACCGTCCTCAGATCTTCTCAATACACTTTCACGACCAGAAACATTTTAACCGATTTTGGAAATCGGTGATAATGAAAATCGGCGATGTGTACCACGAACCTAACTAGGTGCATGTTCTCATGCGAACTTAAGAATTTCGAAGTTAAATTTTGTAGAGTTATTTTGTCACGATGGAAAATATGAGAAAGTATAGCCAATCAGCAGCAAAAAGCATTATTATTCTCAAGACAATGAACTTTAAATATCGCACACAAACTTTCAACACAAAATTTCAACAAGAGTTTAGTATATCACACATCAATATTCTATTAAATTTACTGAGACATACACGTGCAGTTAAACACAAGACTGCACAAACCACCAGAATTATTGAGGAGTGTAACGATGTTTTAAAGCAATGTCTTTGATGTAAAAGCAAACACAGTTCGTTACATTAGACATTCTGGGAAGACAGAAGATGGTGATGTGATTTGATTTTTGTAGAAAATATGCGCTGTGCCTGTTATAAAGAAGTGCTGACCTACATGGTCAATCACAATCTTCTATATATCCACTCCATGGCGCGAAATATTTTTCTCCAAGTTAAAAGAAAGCTTCTCGTTAGATCAATGGTTCCCAACCTGAGAGTAATCATTCTCTGAGGGATGAATTTAATTATTTATATAAATAAAAGGGTTAGATTATGTTCACTGAATACGTAAGTTATTAATAATTAACTTTTTATCGAGTACTAGCATTAACGTTTGTCTCAGGGTGGTGGAAGTTACAGTTTGCGAAATGAATGTTTGGACAACACGTCCACCCACTATTCTCCATACTTTCTGCCATTCTTCCATGACAGAATTGAGATGTACAGGGTGTTACAAAAAGGTACGACCAAACTTTCAGGAAACATTCCTCACACACAAAGAAAGAAAAGATGTTATGTGGACATGTGTCCGGAAACGCTTACTTTCCATGTTAGAGCTCATTTTATTAATTCTCTTCAAATCACATTAATCATGGAATGGAAACACACAGCAACAGAACGTACCAGCGTGACTTCAAACACTTTGTTACAGGAAATGTTCAAAATGTCCTCCGTTAGCGAGGATACATGCATCCACCCTCCGTCGCATGGAATCCCTGATGCGCTGATGCAGCCCTGGAGAATGGCGTATTGTATCACAGCCGTCCACAATACGAGCACGAACAGTCTCTACATTTGGTACCGGGGTTGCGTAGACAAGAGCTTTCAAATGCCCCCATAAATGAAAGTCAAAAGGGTTGAAGTCAGGAGAGCGTGGAGGCCATGGAATTGGTCCGCCTCTGCCAATCCATCGGTCACCGAATCTGTTGTTGAGAAGCGTACGAACACTTCGACTGAAATGTGCAGGAGCTCCATCGTGCATGAACCACATGTTGTGTCGTACTTGTAAAGGCACATGTTCTAGCAGCACAGGTAGAGTATCCCGTATGAAATCATGATAACGTGCTCCATTGAGCTTAGGTGGAAGAACATGGGGGCCAATCAAGACATCACCAACAATGCCTGCCCAAACGTCACAGAAAATCTGTGTTGATGACGTGATTGCACAATTGCGCGCGGATTCTCGTCAGCCCACACATGTTGATTGTGAAAATTTACAATTTGATCACGTTGGAATGAAGCCTCATCCGCAAAGAGAATATTTGCACTGAAATGAGGATTGACACATTGTTGGATGAACCATTCGCAGAAGTGTACCCGTGGAGGCCAATCAGCTGCTGATAATGCCTGCACACGCTGTACATGGTACGGAAACAACTGGTTCTCCCGTAGCACTCTCCATACAGTGACGTGGTAAACGTTACCTTGTACAGCAGCAAATTCTCTGACGCTGACATTAGGGTTATTGTCAACTGCACGAAGAATTGCCTCGTCCATTGCAGGTGTCCTCGTCGTTCTAGGTCTTCCCCAGTCGCGAGTCATAGGCTGGAATGTTCCGTGCTCCCTAAGACGCGGATCAATTGCTTCGAACGTCTTCCTGTCGGGACACCTTTGTTCTGGAAATCTGTCTCGATACAAACGTACCGCGCCACGGCTATCGCCCCGTGCTAATCCATATCAAATGGGCATTTGCCAACTCGCATTTGTAAACATTGCACTGACTGCAAAACCACGTTCGTGATGAACACTAACCTGTCGATGCTACGTACTGATGTGCTTGATAATAGTACTGTAGAGCAGTGAGTCGTATGTCAACACAAGCACCGAAGTCAATATTACCTTCCTTCAATTGGGCCAACTGGCGGTGAATCGAGAAAGTACAGTACATACTGACGAAACTAAAATGAGCTCTAACATGGAAATTAAGAGGTAAAACGATCCAATTAATAGTTTACTCCGATTTTCAGGTATAACCTCTACCCATACTTTTTCACATGAACTGTCTACTTCAATTTCGCTACAAGGCGAACTACCTCAGACAGCCATAAATATCCCACCACCAACTGTATTTAATCTATCCTTTCTGAACACTGTTAGATCGTTTGTAAAAATTTCGGCTGAACTTATTTCCAGCTCTGTACCTACAACTATTTAAGCTTCAGTGGTTTCTATTAGGGCTTGGAGCTCTGGTTCCTTCTCAACACAGCTACGACAATTCACAACTACAATACCAATCGTTTCTACAACTACCTTACTGTGTTTTACCTGCCCACTTTTAGACGGACGTCCCTTTTGTGGTTCCCTGATACCCTCTAACCTAAAAAACCGCCCAGTCCCTTCCACACAGCACCCGCTACCCGTGTAGCCGCCTCCTGTGTTTAGTGGACTCCTGACCTATTAAGCGGAATCCGGAAACCCACCCCTCGATGGCGCAAGTCAAGGAATCTGCAGCCTACACGGTCACAGAACCGCCTGAGCCTCTGAATCAGACCCTCCACTCGGCTGTGCACCAAAGGACCGGAGTCGGTTCTATCGACGATGCTGCAGATGGCGAGCTCCGCCTTAATCTCGGAAGCAAGACTGGCAGTCTTTACCATTTCCGCAAGCCGCCCGAAACCAGACAGAATCTGCTCTGATCCAAAGCGACACACGTCTTTGGTACCGACATGAGCCACCACCTGCAGTTGGCTGCACCCTGTACTCTTCATGGCATCCGGGAGCACTCTTTCCACACCCGGAATGACTCTCCACGGAATGCACAAGGAGTGCACACTGCCGGCCGGAGTGGCCGTTCGGTTCTAGGCGCTGCAGTCTGAAACCGAGCAACCGCTACGGTCGCAGGTTCGAATCCTGCCTCGGGCATGGATGTGTGTGATGTCCTTAGGTTAGTTAGATTTAATTAGTTCTAAGTTCTAAGTGACTGATGACCTCAGACGTTAAGTCGCATAGTGCTCAGAGCCATTTGAACCATTTTTGAGTGCACACTGGCTTCCTTCCCCTCCTTTGCAGCCATGTTCCTAAGGGGCCCCATTACGCGCCTAACGTTGGAGCTCCCAACTACTAGCAAACCCACCCTCTGTGAATGCCGAGACCGAGAGGCTTCCTCTGGAACTGGGTGGACGACTGCATCCGGCTCAGAGACATCGTACATCGTCAGCCACAGATAACGCCCGAAACCTGTTCATCAAACGATCCGGGGAGGCCCTACGATCGGCTCCTCGGAAATTTAGAGAATCAACTTATGAGTGTAACGTCTTAGACCTCCTGGCAACAAACAGACCTGAACATATCGAATCAGTTAACGTAGAGAAAGGTACCAGTGATCATGAGTCTGTGACAGCATCTATGACGACGGGTTCTACAAAGAGTGTTAAGAAAGGTAGGAAGATATATTTGCTCAGCAAGGGTGACAGGATACAAATTTCAGAATATCTTAGAAGTCAGCATCAAATATTCGGTGAGGAGGACGAAGATGTGGAGAACAAACGGAAAATTTTCAAGTGCATCTTTCAATATGCCCTAGACAAGTATGTCCCGAGTAAAGTTTTAACGGATGGGGAAGATCCACCATGGTTTAATAACCGTGTTAGAAAAAGCGCTACTTAAACAAAGAGCACTTCATCTCAGATTCAAGAGAAATAAAAACCTAAATGGTAAACAAAAGCTGAACGAAGGGAAAATGAGCGTAAGGAGAGCAATGAGAGAAGCGTTCAATGCTTTGAAAGTAAGACGTTGTCAACCGACCAGAGAAAAACCCTAAGAGATTTTGGTCGCATGTGAAATCAATAAGCGGGTCAAAATCATCTATTCATTCTCTCAGCGACAACTCCGGCACTGAAACGGAAGATAACAGAGAGAAAGCCGAAATACTGAATTCGGTCTTCCGAAGTTGTTTCGCCGCGGAAGATCGTAACACTGTCCGTCCTTTCAACCGTCGTGCGAACTTCGACATGGCAGATATTGAGATAACCGATCGCGGAATTGAAAAGCAGCTACAATCGCTTAATAGTGGAAAGGCTTCAGACCAGATGAGATATCTATAAGATTCTAAAAACATTATGGGAAAAAACTTGCTCCTCTTCTAGCAGTAATTTATCGTAGATCGCTTGAGCAACGAAAGGTACCTAACCACTGGAAAAAAGGGCAGGTCATTCCCGTTTTCAAGAAAGACAGCAAGGCAGATCGACACAATTATAGACCTATATCGTTGACGTCAATCTGTTGTAGAATTATGGAACATGTTTTACGGTCAACAATTATGACGTTCTTGGAAAATGAACATCTCCTCTATAATAGTCAACATGGATTCCGCAAAAAGAGATCTTGCGAAACTCAGCTCGCTCTGTTCCTCCATGAGATCCACAGAACACGTTGAAATCTGCAGCAATTTGCGGAAAGGTTGCGGTTCTGTCACGTTGGACGATTCTCTTCAGTCAGTGTTGCACCCGTTCTTGCAGGATCTTGTTTCGGCCTCATCGATGTCGGAGATTTGATGTTTTACCGGATTCCTGATATTCATTGCTTTATTTAGCTCTTTATTTCAACAACACAGTAACGGGGTGTTGAGTTCTGTTTGCAGGGGCAAAGAAACTGGTACACCTGCATAATATCGTGTACGGTCCCCGCGAGCACGCAAAAGTGCCATGGACAAGGCTAATGTTTGAAGTAGTGCTGAAGGGAACTGACATCATGAATCCTGCAGGGCTCTCCACAAATCCGTAGATGGGGTGGAGATCTCTTCTGAACAGCCCGTTGCAAGGCACCCCAGATATGCTCGATACTGTTCATGTCCGGTGAGTTTGATAGCAAGCGGAAGAGTTTCAACTCAGGAGAGTGTTCTTGGAGCCAGTTTCTAGCAATTCTGGCGTACGGGTTCAAATGGTTCAAATGGCTCTGAGCACTATGGGACTCAACTGCTGAGGTCATTAGTCCCCTAGAACTTAGAACTAGTTAAACCTAACTAACCTAAGGACATCACAAACATCCATGCCCGAGGCAGGATTCGAACCTGCTACCGTAGCGTGACGTACGGGATGTCGCATTGTCCTGCTGTAATTGCGCAAGTCCATCGTAATTGACAATGGAAATGATTGGATGCAGGTGGCTAGAGAGGATGATTACGTACATGTCACCTGTCGAAGTCGTATCTAGTCATATCAGGGGTCCCGTATTACTCCAACTGCACGTGCCCCACACCATCACAGAGCCGTCATCAGCTTGAACAGTCCCCTGCTGACATGCAGGACCCCTAGATTCATTATGTTATCTCCACATTTATACCTGTCCCCTCTCGATACAATTTGAAACGAGACTCGTCCGACCAGGGACCATTATACAGTCATCAATAGTCCAATGTCGGTGTTGACGGGTCCAGGCGAAGTGTGAAGCTTTGTGTCGTGCAGTCATCAAGGGTACACGAGTGGGTCTTCGGCTCCGAAAGCCCATATCGATGATGTTTCGTTGAATGAGTCGCATGCTAGCACTTGTTGATGGCTGAGCACAGAAATCTGCAACCATTTGCGAAAGGGTTGCACTCTGTCACGTTGAACAATTCTCTTCATTCGTCGTTGGTCCCGTCCTTGCAGAATCTTTTTCCGGCTGCAGTGATGTCGGAGATTTGAGATTTTAGCGGATTCCTGATATTCACGGTACACTGGTGAAATGTTCGTGCGGGAAAGTTCCCAATTCATCACGCGTGCGCCAATATGACACCACGTTCAAACTTAAACCTTGATAACCTGCTATTCTAGCAGCAGTAACCGATCTAACAACTGCGCCAGAGACTTGTTGTCTTATATAGGAGTTGCCGTCCGCAGCGCCGTATTCTACCTGTTTACATATCACTGTATTTGAATACGCATGCCTGTACCAGTTTCTTTGGCGCTTCAGTGTATTTCTTCTATATTATCAACGATTCGAGCGCTCTGCTGGGTTCACGGTTAACTGTGGACACCACAATTTCTTGGAGAACATACCAGCAGATGGGTCGAAGCTTCGTCCATATAGAAGTAATAGGACGCAGTGTAAGTGTATAGAAGATTTTAGCCACGCGGGGTAGCCGTTCGGTATAAGGCGTTTTGTCACGGTTCGCGCGGCTCCCCCCATCTCAGCTTCGAGTCCTCCATCGGGCATGGGTGTGTATGTTGTCCGTAGCATAAGTTAGTTTAAGTAGTGCGTAAGCCTAGGGACCGGTGACCTCAGCAATTTGGTCCCATAGTCCTTACCACAAATTACCAAAATTTAGAAGATTCTACCTTCTGTAAGAATAGTGACATATTTGAATGTGGTTGCTTTTAAATGGGAATGCTGGTGAACAAATGTCGCTAGGGAGAGCTGTGCGGCAGAGGAAGCATGTGTACGTAGCACTCGGGTGCACTGATAATTCTTTCGTCTTCTGTAAGGAACGGTTGTTAGAAATAAGTGGTACCAGCTGTCTCATTGACTCATTAGTTCATAGTTTTATCAAACACTTGCAGAAAGTAAACATCATTTTCCCTTCGTCACTCTAAAAATAAAAGTGGTCAATGAAAATACGTACTTGTCCGTTCTGAAGTTTAGTTAGGCGCTAAAACTAACGTTGGCGGAGGAATAATGTTTAAATTGCCTTCGCAAGAGTTAAGTCGTCTTAATTTGTTGTATTAGCAACAAGGTTAGTCCAAAGAGATAAGTTGGAAAAGTGAAATGTATGTTAGGATGACGTTTTCCTTATACGTATTAGGTTTAAAAACCTGGATTAGTATATGCGCTGTGCCATTCGCCATCAGTATTAGCAAGGCGTGCGGGCAAAGATGTTACGAGTTGCGCTCATCGCCAGCAGTAGGAAGCAGTCTATATCCAACAGGAACTGGCCACAGAAAGCCGACAGCTGAGGAATATAATTAATTAACTGTTAAAAGTAACGGTAGCGTTGGACGTTTGTTTGCTGAATGGTTCCTAGATGGTTTTAACGAGGAGCTAATGATCAGTGAAGTATCGGACCTTGAACAGGTCAACTGAATATCAGATTTTGTACATAGCTGTGAAGTGACGGCAGAAGACTAACTGGTGAGCTATAGCAGCGATGGCCATAGTTTAACTGCTCGATTGGGTCTAGTGTCTCAATAAGTTTCAGTGGGTAACTGGAGGGTTTTGATACGTTGAAGTTTAATAATGACTACCATTTGTTGTTCTACAGTTCGCTGAATTCTGATCGTTGTTAGTAAGTCACAATCAACAGATCTCTGTAGGCGATTGCAAATTTCGCTGGCGTTAAAATTTGATTGGTACTTTGCTACGATGTGTAGTAAGTGCTGTACCTAGAAGCGACAATGATGATTCACATTTTGGGTTGTTATACAGTCAGTCGTCGTACTGATTTGTTCTGAGCATATTAACTACTGATTCTGTCTGTGCACTCCAACAAATTTGGGTGTTCGTGGTATATGTGTATAAACGTAATTCACTGGTTCACACACTCGTAGGGTGAGTGATTGTGATTATGTCTGTATTGTCATACACTGAGGTAACTCAAATTTATTGATTTAATTTACGAATAGGCAGTAGTATTTGCGATAGCGCAATTCTGAAATTGTAGTCGAACAGCGGAAGTTGCCCATTAATCGTCCAGATTTCGCAGTATTAGATAAAAAGTATTCAACTGCAGCCATTCCAATAAACGCGTGACAGATGTACTATTATTCACAACTTTAATCGTAGAGTTGCCAAATAAATTAGGGTATGATAGTGGTTCCGCATAGAGCCAACCCTTGAAGAGGCAAAAATTTGTTTGTATTATTTAAGTTCAGACTCAAAACGGTGGTGGAATGTTGACTTTCTGTTTCTCTTTCTTTAAAAAAAAAAAAAAAAAATTTACTATCGTTGCATGTGGATTCCGCTTTTGATGGCTCTCGTTCATTCACATCGTCACTGTGCCTCTGAAATAAAGAGCTAAATAAAGCCTAAGTACTAAAAACAAATTTGTAGTCCATTCATTTTGCTTGAAAATAAATGTAAATTTCTCTTGAAATTAACTGAAGACCCCAATAGAAGAAAAGATATAGCTTGTGATTTGAAAGAAACAGATATAAAGGAAAAGAAAGAATAACGGAATCTGAAAAACAATAAAACTAAAGAAATGATATTTTATTGAGGTAAAGGTAATAGTACTCATAGTAATCTAATGTTGGATTTTGGCAAAAAATGTCATAGATACTCTTTGCTTGAGAAACGTCTGTTATGGTATAATTTTGTTAGGTATTTACATCTGCAACTAACGAAAAGAGGTTATTATATTATCAGCACAGGTACAGCGTATGATAATAATAGTTTTTATAACGGTTTTGTCTTATAAATGAAAGAGAATAAGAATTTACGTAAACTAACAAGAAACAAGGATAGAGGTAAAGTCAGAAGCTACGAATAGATCGCTGCCTTTGCCGTAAATTATATCCCTAAACATTAAAAGGATCGGTAGTTCAGGAACTGGAGAGCTTTTGAACTACGAGTGTCGTGAGTAACAATAAATAAATACTTGGCCGGTTGTTATTTACAGATCAGCGACTTGTGCACGCTTTAGAAACGGTAATACACAAATAAACAATTACTCGGTTATTGACAGAACTGTTTTGCTTCGTCAGCGATGCGTGCATAGTCTCTGTTGGCGCTGGAGCGTGGTAGCAAAGCAAACGTACGATTTAATTATACAATTTTGATTTAGTGATTAATTATTTAAGATTTAGGTGTACATAAAAGGCTAGAACTACCGAGCTTACAGGAAAGCTAACACTCTATAGTATGAGGACGTTAAGAGAAAGAGCAAGGAATTAATTACTGGTTTATTTTGCTCGGTGATTTAGTACCTTTTAACAGAATATCAGTCTATTAGAGATACGCCAATCGAAACTTAACACTGCTTACGTATTATTGACCATTATGTACTAGCAAGTTAGTACATTACCTAAGAAACTTTCGATCGTCAGATACGTTTCCGTGTATAGTTGTTAGTACGTTACTTGAATAGAAAAAAGTGTACTAGGACGCCAAAATATCCTGTTGTAATACGGGGAATACAATCGGCAAATAAGCACTCTCTGTATAAACAAGATAACTTTACCAAGGATGTTGTGTTATGACTGTCTCCGATTTTAGGGCACAATAGTACCGCAACAACAGTCGTATATTATTCCGGCACATTGCAGGCTATCAACTAACAGCTGACTGCTCTCAGGGGTTCAAATGGTTCAAATGGCTCTGAGCGCTTTGGGACTTAACTGCTGAGGTCATCAGTCCCATAGAACTTAGAACTACTTAAACCTAACTAACCTAAGGACATGACACACATCCATGCCCGACGCAGGATTCGAACCTGCGACCGTAGCGGTCGCGCGGTTCCAGACTGTAGCGCCTAGAACCGCTTGGCCACTCCAGCCGGCGCTCTCAGGGGTACTGGTCCCAGAATGGTTGGGAACCGCTGCACTAACTAGACATATATGTGATACAGACTTTCTAAGGCGCAAAACTGGGTGTAATTTTAGTGGGACATTTGTGCCCCATCAAACACGAAAGGGCGAATTCTGACAGTGTAGCCCGGCTTTCTGACTCACGAGTGCAATCTCATAGCCTCACTTCCACCGTACAGTACTAGGCTAAACGAACAGACGGTGTGTCTTCGCTCCGTCTAGACTGAACACACTTCCATTTGACGGTCTGCTCCCTTCCACTGCGTTCGGTTGCTTTGACGTCCGGTGGGAACCGAAATTAAGAACGACATAACTCAAATATTCGCAGCAACGGGGCACAGACAATCGAAGTCTCCAGCATCGGTATCGCCCTCCGCTGGAGGACCCATCACCCCCCCCCCCCCCCCAGCCAGCGGCTGCGGACGCAGCCTGTAGCAGCGGCGACCACAAAGGTGCTATCCACATTAATTACCACAGGAGGGCCAGCCAGGCGATATAAAAGCATCTCTAATGACGCGGCAGAAATGCGCCAGGAAACATCCAATTTTTGTGAGGGAGATTTGTTGGGAGTGACACTGCGTTTATTAGGCTGTTCCGACTCGGCCGCCGGTAGCCCCACGCGGCGTGGCCACCCTTTTGTGCGTGCGATACCCCGCCAGCTGGCGACGCCCCCCGCGGGGTACCGCCCACGGCTCCCGGCGCTGCCGTCGCGTCCAGAGCCGCTCACCTGCTCTTCTGGCTGATACGCGGGAAGTACAGCACGGCGACAATGTGGATTTTTCCCGAGCATCCGTGAAGCAATATATAAGAAACTATCAGCCTCGATTACGGTAATGAAACCAACCTTTACCTAGGTTTCAGCCCAAATAATTGAGCCTTCTTCATAATATATACCTGAATCTATAAAATGTCTAAGAGGGCATGGTCTAGAAATAAAACTAAAATAGACCATGCCCCTCTTAGACAAATTATAGTTCAGGTATATATTATGAAGAAGGCTCAATTATTTGGGCTGAAACCTAGGTAAAGGTTGGTTTCATTACCGCAATCGAGACTGACAGTTCTTATATATTAGATTATCACGATTGCTGACTGTGCTGCAGTGTAGAAAGTACAAAAATCCGTGAAGGATTTCTGCTTTGGCCGATATTAGACTAACAAAATTTTAACAATACATGAAAGTACTATCTGTTCCCGAAAGAACAGACACCACTGATGACCGTGCAGCTTCTATAGAATGAGATGATAATTAAATCGACACCCTAGCTGCAAACAGGCGTTGATATACGTCATTGGGGACATGCTGAAAATGTGTGTCCTACTGGGAGTTGAACCAGGGATCTCTTACTTACATGGCAGACGCTCTAACCACACGAGGATAGTGCGCCTCCTGGGACTTATCCCTTGCACGCTCCCCATGAGACCCACATTCCCAACATGTCCACACCACTACATTCGTAGTGCGCCTAATAGATGACTGCCCATCACAATCTGCTGTTGCAACTAGGGTGTCGATTTAATTATCATTTTATTCTAGAGAAGCTGCACGGTCATCAGTGGTATCTGTTCTTTCGGCAACAGACACTACCCTCGTATATAGTTAAAATATAGCTACCCGGCCATTGACCTTCTTGTGCGAACGCACACGCTATGCCCCAACGTACGGGACTTGGTAGATTAATCTGCCACAAGTAATGAGTGTGTGGGGCAAACATCTACACTCCTGGAAACGGAAAAAAGAACACATTGACACCGGTGTGTCAGACCCACCATACTTGCTCCGGACACTGCGAGAGGGCTGTACAAGCAATGATCACACGCACGGCACAGCGGACACACCAGGAACCGCGGTGTTGGCCGTCGAATGGCGCTAGCTGCGCAGCATTTGTGCACCGCCGCCGTCAGTGTCAGCCAGTTTGCCGTGGCATACGGAGCTCCATCGCAGTCTTTAACACTGGTAGCATGCCGCGACAGCGTGGACGTGAACCGTATGTGCAGTTGACGGACTTTGAGCGAGGGCGTATAGTGGGCATGCGGGAGGCCGGGTGGACGTACCGCCGAATTGCTCAACACGTGGGGCGTGAGGTCTCCACAGTACATCGATGTTGTCGCCAGTGGTCGGCGGAAGGTGTACGTGCCCGTCGACCTGGGACCGGACCGCAGCGACGCACGGATGCACGCCAAGACCGTAGGATCCTACGCAGTGCCGTAGGGGACCGCACCGCCACTTCCCAGCAAATTAGGGGCACTGTTGCTCCTAGGGTATCGGCGAGGACCATTCGCAACCGTCTCCATGAAGCTGGGCTACGGTCCCGCATACCGTTAGGCCGTCTTCCGCTCACGCCCCAACATCGTGCAGCCCGCCTCCAGTGGTGTCGCGACAGGCGTGAATGGAGGGACGAATGGAGACGTGTCGTCTTCAGCGATGAGAGTCGCTTCTGCCTTGGTGCCAATGATGGTCGTATGCGTGTTTGGCGCCGTGCAGGTGAGCGCCACAATCAGGACTGCATACGACCGAGGCACACAGGGCCAACACCCGGCATCATGGTGTGGGGAGCGATCTCCTACACTCGCCGTACACCACTGGTGATCGTCGAGGGGACACAATAGTGCACGGTACATCCAAACCGTCATCGAACCCATCGTTCTACCATTCCTAGACCGGCAAGGGAACGTGCTGTTCCAACAGGACAATGCACGTCCGCATGTATCCCGTGCCACCCAACGTGCTCTAGAAGGTGTAAGTCAACTACCCTGGCCAGCAAGATCTCCGGATCTGTCCCCCCATTGAGCATGTTTGGGACTGGATGAAGCGACGTCTCACGCGGTCTGCACGTCCAGCACGAACGCTGGTCCAACTGAGGCGCCAGGTGGAAATGGCATGGCAAGCCGTTCCACAGGACTACATCCAGCATCTCTACGATCGTCTCCATGGGAGAATAGCAGCCTGCATTGCTGCGAAAGGCGGATATACACTGTACTAGTGCCGACAGTGTGCATGCTCTGTTGCCTGTGTCTATGTGCCTGTGGTTCTGTCAGTGTGATCATGTGATGTATCTGACCCCAGGAATGTGTCAATAAAGTTTCCCCTTCCTGGGACAATGAATTCACGGTGTTCTTACTTCAATTTCCAGGAGTGTATTAGGCGCACTACGAATGTAGTGGTGTGGACATGTTTGGAAGGTGGGTCTCACGGGGAGCGTGCAAGGGATAAGCCCCTGCAGGCGCACTATCCTCTGTGCCCTCGGTGGCTCAGATGGATATAGCTTCAGCCATATAAGCAGGAGGTCCCAGGTTCGAGTCCTGGTCGGGGCACACATTTTTCAACATGTCCCCCAATGATGTATATCAACACCTGTTTGCAGCTAGGGTGTCCACTTAATTATCATTTCGCTAACAAATTTCTTTAACAAGGTTCATTTGTCAAATACACTCTGAGACAACAGTAACAATAAAAAAGAAATAGTCGCACCGTGAAGGAATTATCTAGATGGGACGGAAATCCGTAGACATGATGGACATCTACAGACATACAAGTGATTACAATTTAAGAAAAATTGAACGATTTATTCACAACTTGAGCAAGACAATAACGCGTTGGTCCAGTTCTGGCCCTTATGCAAGCACCTATTCGGTTTGGCACTGATTGAAAGAGATGTTAGATGTGCTCCTGAGAGATGCCGTGTCAAATTCTGTCCCCTTGACGCTTTAGATCGTCAAAACCTCGAGATGGCTGGAGAGCCCCGCCCATGGTGCTCCAAACATTGTCAGTTCGGGAGACATCTGGCAAGCACTGGGACAAGCACTAGGATCTCTCGCCATGCGCGGGCGGGAATTACCTTACTGAAACGTAAGCCCACCATAGCTTGTCATGTAGTGCAGCAAAACGAGCTGTAGAATATCATCGATGTATCACTGTGCTGCAAGTGTGCCGCGAATTACAACCAAAGCTATCCTGCTATAAAAATAAATGTCACCCCGGACGATCACTCCTGGTTGTTTGACCGTATGGCGGGCAACTATCAGGTTGGTGTCTACTGCTATCTGGGGCGCCTTCAGACACGTCTTAGCTTGTCATCGGGCCTCAGTTCCCAGAACCGATCGCGGTCCTCTGGTTTGGAGCCGAGTAGAAGGCTTAAACCAGAGGCTCAGACGATTATGCAGAGATCTGGGGTGCAAATTTCTCGACCTCCGCTATCGGGTGGAGAAATGTGGGGTCCCCCTGAATAGGTCAGGCGTGCACTACACGCAGGAAGCGGCTACAAGGGTAGCGGAGTACGTGTGGAGTGCACATGTGGGTCTTTTAGGTTAGAGGATTCCCTCCCTAGGCCCGACAAGACGCCTCCTGAGACGCGGCAAGGTAGGAGTAGGCAAAATGCAACAGGGAATAACAATATTAATGTGCTAATAGGAAACTGCAGGAGCGTCTATAGAAAGGTTCCAGAACTGCTCTCATTAATAAACGGCCACAATGCCCACATAGTACTAGGGACAGAAAGTTGGCTGAAACCAGACGTAAACAGTAATGAAATCCTAAACTCAGATTGGAATGTATACCGCAGAGACAGGCTGGACAGTGAAGGGGGAGGCGTGTTTATAGCGATAAGAAGTGCAATAGTATCGAAGGAAATTGACGGAGATCCTAAATGTGAAATAATTTGGGTGAAGGCCACGTTTAAAGCAGGCTCAGACATGGTAATTGGATGTCTCTATAGGCCTCCTGGCTCAGCAGCTGTTGTGGCTGAGCACCTGAAGGATAATTTGGAAAATATTTCGAGTAGAATTCCCCACCATGTTATAGTTCTGGGTGGAGATTTTAATTTGCCGTATATAGACTGGGAGACACAAACGTTCATAACGGGTTGTAGGGACAAAGAATCCAGAGAAATTTTTTTGAGTGCTTTATCTGAAAACTACCTTGAGCAGTTAAACAGAGAAACGACTCGTGGCGATAACATATTAGACCTCCTGGTGACAAACAGACGCCGGCCAGTGTGGTCGAGCGGTTCTAGGCGCTTCAGTCTGAAACCGCGCCACCACTACGGTCGCAGGTTCGAATCCTGCCTCGGGCATGGATGGCTGTGATGTCCTTAGGTTAGTTAGGTTTAAGTTGTTCTAAGTTCTAGGGGACTGATGACCTCAGATGTTAAGTCCCATAGTGCTCAGAGCCATTTGAACCATTTGACAAACAGACCCGAACTATTTGAAACAGTTAACGCAGAACAGGGAATCAGCGATCATAAAGCGGTTACTGCATCGATGATTTCAGCCGTAAATAGAAATATTAAAAAAGGTAGGAAGATTTTTCTGTTTAGCAAAAGTGACAAAAAGCAGATTTCAGAGTACCTGATGGCTCAACACAAAAGTTTTGGCTCAAGTACAGATAGTGTTGAGGATCAGTGGACAAAGTTCAAAACCATCGTACAATATGCGTTAGATGAGTATGTGCCAAGCAAGATCGTAAGAGATGGAAAAGAGCCACCGTGGTACAACAACCGAGTTAGAAAACTGTTGCGGAAACAAAGGAAACTTCACAGCAAACATAAACATAGCCAAAGCCTTGCAGACAAACAAAAATTACGCGAAGCGAAATGTAGTGTGAGGAGGGATATGCGAGAGGCGTTCAATGAATTCGAAAGTAAAGTTCTATGTACTGATTTGGCAGAAAATCCTCAGAAATTCTGGTCTTATGTCAAAGCGGTAGGTGGATCAAAACAAAATGTCCAGACACTCTGTGACCAAAATGGTACTGAAACAGAGGCTGACAGACTAAAGGCCGAAATACTAATTGTCTTTTTCCAAAGCTTTTTCACAGAGGAAGACTGCACTGTAGTTCCTTCTTTAGGTTGTCGCACAGATGACAAAATGGTAGATATCGAAATAGACGACAGAGGGATAGAGAAACAATTAAAATCGCTCAAAAGAGGAAAGTTCGCTGGATCTGATGGGATACCAGTTCGGTTTTACACAGAGTACGTGAAGGAACTTGCCCCCCCTTCTTGCAGCGGTGTACCGTAGGTCTCTAGAAGAGCGTAGCTTTCCAAAGGATTGGAAAAGGGCACAGGTCATCCCCGTTTTCAAGAAGGGACGTCGAACAGATGTGCAGAACTATAGACCTATATCTCTAACGTCGATCAGTTGTAGAATTTTGGAACACGTATTATGTCGGAGTATAATACTTGCGGAGTATGATGTAGATGTAGATGTAGATGTTTGAAGCGGAACTCATCATTGAAGACAGTTCTACTCCAGTCAATGGGATTCTACGTCGAAGGCGTATCTGTAGAGTTGACAGTCGCCCGCCATATGGCCCGACAACTAGGACTGGTAGTCTGGCGTGCCATTTCTCTTCACAGCAGGACCCCTTTGGTCGTCATTCGCGGCTCCCTTACAGAACAGCGGTACGTGGATGATATTATATGCTCCGTTTTGTTGCTCTTCATGGCCAGCCATCCTGGGCTTATTTTTCAACAAGATAACACCCGCCCGCAAACGGCGAGATTTTCTACTGCTTGTCTAAGTGCTTGCCAAACCCCACCTTGGCCAGCAAGGTCGCCGGATCTCTCCAATTGGAGGATAATGGGGAGCGGGGGGTGGGGGCTCACACTAATCCTGGATTTTGGCGGTCTAACGCGCCAGTTGGACAGAAATTGTGTCTATATCCCTCAGGAGGATATCCAACAACTCTATAAATCATTTAGAAGATGAATAACAGCTTGCTGCGAGGCCGGAGTTGAACCAGCGCGTTACTGATTTGCTCAATTTGTGAAGCTCTTTCTCTTGAATATATCATCAAATTTTTCTGAAACTTAAATCATTTATCTGTACATGCACCGCACATCTACCGATTTCTGTCCCATTCGGTTAATCTCTTCGTGGTGCATCGCTGTCTTTTCTTTCCTTTGTCGTAGGGGGTATATTTGATGTAGTGTAATAGATAACTCTTGTGAAATGTTGCCCTTCATCAAATTTATTTGATCAAATCTAGCGTCTCGTCTTATATCTGATCAAAGAAAGTGATTGTCTTGTGTTTACTGTACGCAGCTGGCAAGCATAAACACTGCGTAACGATTTTATGTTGTGTATACGGGGTGGAGAAGCGCATTCAAAATGCAAAGGGGGTCGTTTTTCGGACCTTATTGCGCCGCTATAGATATGGAAAGGCGTTTTATAATCTGGGATGAAATAGCGTTTTTCCAAATAGCGTTTTTCCTTTTCCCCCACTGCCTTATGATAGTAAAAATTGACTAATGATTATTATTATTTTTATTGCGTCAAGACCCTGTAGGATCAAGCAAAGCATTCTGCGCCTTTTGCACATTCTTTGTGATCTTGATTTTCTCAATTTTTCTCCATGGAGTCTTTATCTATCCTCAGTCTACTTTGTCCCTGGTTTCCTAGAGACTTAATTCACTGACTTAACTTTCTACTTGTATATCTTGTCTCTGTCTATGTTTCTGTCTTCAGTTCCTATTGGATAGATTTGTGCTTTCCCTAGGTCGAGTTTGACTTTACCCCTTCTGGTCCCGGCGGAGGTTCGTGTCCTCTCTCGGGCATGGGTGTGTGTGTGTTTGTCCTTAGGATAATTTAGGTTAAGTAGTGTGTAAGCTTAGGGACTGATGACCTTATTAGTTAAGTCCCATAAGATTTCACACACATTTGAAGATTTTTTTTGACCCCTTCTGTCTAAAGCAGAGGCCGGTGTGGCCGAGTGGTTCTAGGCGCTACAGTCTGGAACCGCACGACCGCTACGGTGGCAGGTTCGAATCCTGCCTCGGGAATGGATGTGTGTGATGTCCTTAGGTTAGTTAGGTTTAAGTAGTTCTAGGGGACTGATGACCTCAGAAGTTAAGTCCCATAGTGCTCAGAGCCATTTGTCTAAAGCAGAATTCCGTTGGTGAGTGTTGTTAGTGGTAGCCTGCTGATGTGCCCGTGGAAATTGAACTAAATCATGTGACAATAAGGTTTCAAAACATGGTTCTGCGAATTGTAGAATCAGGTATTACGTTTTATTTAGGCCTCTTACTTTCACATAGTACACAAGTGTGGACAGCCTCGTCATTATCACTTTCTATCCCTGCACAAGTGTCGTGGGCCCAGCGTCCGCAGCTAATACACCGTATCCAGCCTCCTTCAGAGAAGTCATAGCAGTATAAACATTCTTCACTCTCTTCCTCGTTGTCATTCGACCTCAGTTTATTAGCCCTTGAGCATGAAGGTGTGGTTAAGACGTCAGTAACGTTCGTCACTTTTTCGTTGTCAATATGTCCTTTTGGTGGTTTATTAAACGTCTTTAAGAAGAGTTTTCGTTTACATGCAGCACGTTTGGGGACTCCTTTTCGTTTAATTTCTTCAGATAGATCACTCCTATAAGGAGATTCGGTTAAAACAACGGGTTTTCCACGCCTGTTAGATGGTTTCCTTTTGGTTTTCTTTATCCACCTTTGGAATAGCTAACACCATTTCAGAGTTGGTAACCTGAAACGAAACAGAGGGTTTATCGTCAGTTGTTAATTGTTCAGGTGTTTTACGTCTTGACAATATCTCTGGTATTTGGTCTTCCGTTTCTGTAACTTGTGTGAGCTTGATGAACGTCTGCAGTTGAACAGGGAAGGTAATCACTTTCTTGAAACACATTTCTGTTTACAGGCCAAATACCTGTTTTCCGAAACCCGTTCACTGCTGTGGACATTGTAGCTGAATGAATGAAGGCTTTGCCGAATAAATTTGCGATCTGATGCAATGTAACAACTTTTCCAGGATGGGTGCGAAGCCACGATCTTACTTCAGCTTCGTAAAATTTACTGAGAGGTTTCATAAATGCCACGTCTAGTGGTTGGAGACGGTGTGAGCAGTGTGGTGGCAAACAGCAAGACAACCCCATTTTCGCGGGACACATCTATCAGTTCTAAATTCTTGGTGTGCGTTTTGTTGCCGTCCAATATGAGAAGTACTGGTCTTTCCTTTGACGCTCCAGTAAATGCAATAAACTTCTTAAACCAAGTGAAAAATAGTTCTTTCGTCATCCAACCAGTTTCCTGGACTTCTGCCCAGGCACCAGGGGGCAGGCCAATCTCAAACGCTTGTTGCATTCGTTTTCGAGGATAAATTAACATAGGTGGTACGTAGCACCCCGACGCTGAAACACAGATTTCTTCAGTCACAGTCTGGCCTCTTTCTGCTGAAGTAACTGCTCCCACCTGTCTGCGCCCTTTCAACGCAACCACCTTTGTGTGACCTTGTGGAATGACTGTTAAACCAGTCTCATCGCAATTGAAAATTCTGTCTCCCGTAAACTTGAATGTGTCTAATTGACTTTCTAACAGATCGAAAAACCGATCTACATCATCTCGATTAAACCCCACTGCTCGTGCGATTGATGTGGCCTCTGGTTTTCGTATTGTTAAGGTAGGATTTCGTGCAAGAAACCCATTTAACCAATCTCTTCCAGCAGACTTGGCTGCAGTATTACATGGATGTTTGATGTTGTTTCGTGCAGCTAGCTGAAAAGCAAGTTCACAGAGTTCTTTAAGTGTTAGGCCGAAATACTGTCCTTCCATCTGTGTTAAGTAGTCGTTAGGTTTTGCCTCTTGTTCTGGGGTAAACACACTAGTGATTGGTCCTAACCTTTTCACAACTGTATAGCCGGGATTAGCACGTTTCCTTGCCACATGTCGTTCAGTCGTTGTCTGTGGCACGTTGAACTGTCGAGCAGCCCTGAAAGAACCCATATGACCTTCTATAACAGCATTTACAGTGCCTTCCATTGACTCCAATGACCAATCTTGCCTAGATGATTGTCGCCGATACTTGCGAACCATCTAAAATAAAACACGTGGAACGTACTATTGAGTCAGATCATTCCTGGTAATGTGTATTATATAGTAAATACCATATTTCCAATAGTAAGTCGTTAAAGCATAGCAAGAATACTGACTTCGCACGTTTTGCGTATTTTTATTCACCATATAGCCTAAGGCGTACTTTGTAATTAATTAGGAAACGTTGGAATAACGAATACCATTCTATTTACAATTGTATTCAACGTATAACGTACGTGTTCAAAACCCGCAGCGAGGTAAACACATGAGACGATAAGAACGTAATGGTTGGACAAATAGTAGGGGTAAGACGGGGAAGCTCCCCATCTTGCCCCACTCTGTCTTGCCCCCTACCGTGCTGTCAGGTTATGTTACGCCTACATGAACACTATGCAGTGAACATTGACTACTGACAGAGCAGTTTACTGTTAATAAGACGTACTGTTCAGTGCTATATATACAGTCTGGACAAATGTTCACGAAACACATGTTTTAGGACCTCGAAAGGTGTAAAACATTGCAAATCAGTATAACAATTGTACGTACGTTGCAAAGCTCACAGAAACCGCCGCGAAACTAAGGTTCAGCAATGTCAACACATTGGGACCTGCGTATCGATGATGTTGACGTAGCTATCCACAGATGGCAGCACTCTTACCATACGCACCAAGAACAACACACACGCACTGTTACAGTGTATAAGTGGTAGGACTTGAACTTCCAGCAGCAGAATCCCTGTTACTGTCAGCTGCATCACGCATATTGGTTGCACATTTGACGCTTTAGTAGGACACTAGATCAGAAAACTGTCAGGAAATTAGCAGTCTGGTAGGAAATCAATTCCGTAAATTGAGAAACTGGCTCTATAATTGATAAACCGACTTCGATATGGCATACATATGCTTCAGTTACGCCACATACGCTACAAGTACGCCATAATTAACACACAATCACGCCACACATACACCTCAATTACGCCAGAAATACACCACATTTGCACCCTTCACATGCCACACACAGACCATACATTCATCGCTCATATACCATGCATATTCATACACACAAAATTTCTTAGCCAAGTATGAGCTTGCTTCAAATACCACAGTAAGTCACGAAGGAAATTAATCACATGTGTAGGACATATTGTCGTTACAAGCATAGTATGTGTAAGGGATACTGTATAGCGTACTTGTAAGGTGTGCTCAATACTGTGCCACATACTAGCTATGTGCCCATCAAAACGTTATTAAACAAAGAGCCACAAAGTCCATTTGCTGAACTCAATGAGGATGCTCCAAACAAAAACTTTACATTGGAAGGAAAGATACAAGTAGCAATGTAGCTGTTAAGTAGCTTCCCATTGTGGTTGCGTCCTTTGCGAGGAGATCCACGTACCCATTCTGTTCATTCTGTTGGTACAGTGATATCTAGGAAAACTTAACTGAATTTCCATATAACGATAGTTAACAATCTTTTATATCTGGTCATAGGATGAGCATTATTCTCTGTCTGCATTGGTAGGATTTTAAGAGACGATAGCGCAATTAACGAACCTATATGATCAGGATTTCGTCCAGTGCTAAGAAATGACGAATTAAATAGATTGCGTGACGGCCACTGCTTCTGCTATAAATAGTTAAGTGTCTAGATGGAGAGAGTGTAGCTAGTCTGCTTGAAGACAAGGGACTGGCCACGTGCTCTGAAAAACCAAATACACTGGTGTGCAAAACGTAAGGAGCAAAGTAACTTCTGCATGATATGTCACTCCCAAGTAACATGTTGTGGCTGTGGTCTTTAGTCCAGAGAATGGTTTGATGCAGCTCTCCATGCTACTCTATCCTATGTAAGCTTCTTCATCTCCCACTACCTACTGCAACCTTCTGAATCTGTTTAGTGTATTCATCTCTTGGTCTCCCTCTACGATTTTTACCCTCCACGCTGCCCTCCAATACTAAATTGGTGATCCCTTGATGCCTCAGGAAATGTCCTACCAACCGATCCCTCCTTCTAGTAGAGTTGTGCCACAAATTTCTCTTCTCCCCATTTCTATTCAGTACCTACTTATTAGTTATGTGATCTACCCATCTAATCTTCAGCATTCTTCTGTAGCACCACATTTCGAAAGTTTCTATTCTCTTCTTGTCTAAACTATTTATCGTCCACGTTTCTCTTCCATTCATGGCTACACTCCATACCAATACTTTCAGAAACGACTTCCTGACACTTAAATCTATACTCGATGTTAACAAATTTCTCTTCTTCAGAAACGCTTTCATTGTCATTGCTAGTCTACATTTTATATCTTCCCTACTTCGACCATCATCAGTTATTTTGCTCTCCAAATAGGAAAACTCGTTTACTACTTTAGGTGTCTCATTTCCTAATCTAATTCCCTCAGCATCACCCGACTTAATTCGACTACATTCCATTATCCTCGTTTTGCTTTTGTTGATGTTCATCTTACATCCTCCTTTCAAGACACTGTCCATTCCGTTCAACTGCTCTTCCAGGTCCTTTGCTGTCTCTGACAGAATTACAATGTCATCGGCGAACCTCAAAGTTTTTATTTGTTCTCCATGGATTTTGATTCCTACTCCGAAGTTTTCTTTTGTTTCCTTTACTGCTTGCTCAATATACATATTGAATAACATCGGGAATGGGCTACAACCCTGTCTCAATCCCTTCCCAACCACTGCTTCCCTTTCATGCACCTCGACTCTTATAAATGCCATCTGGTTTCTGTACAAATTGTAAATACCCTTTCGCTCCCTGTATTTTATCCCCCTGTCACCTTTAGAATTTGAAAGAGAGTATTCTAGTCAACATCGTCAAAAGCTTTCTCTAAGTCTACAAATGCTAGAAACGTAGGTTTGCCTTTACGTAGTCTATCTTGTAAGATAAGTCGTAGGTTCAGTATTGCCTCGGGTGTCCCACCATTTCTATGGAATTCAAACCAAACTGATCTTCTCCGAGGTCGGCTTCTACCAGTTTTTCCACAACAACAACAACAGTACAGAAGGTGAAAGAAATACACAATGGGACAAACAGGAATGACACTTTTATTCAAAGACAATAGTTACACTGATGGCACGACGATTACGGTTGTCCCCTGTAAATTACAAAAGCCGTAACATGGTTCTTAATGAAGTGTGTGATCATTGCGGACGGTAACGAATGATATGCAACGTGCTTCCATGCTGGCCACGAAGTTGGTAAAGGAGTTCTTGTGGTAGGGCGTTTCATTCTTCCGCCAGCGCTGTTGACAATTGCTGAAAAGTCGTAGGTTCACGTGGACACGTTGCAATACGTCCCCCCGACGCATCCCACACGTGGTCGATGGGATTTAAGTCGGCGCAAGGGGCAGACTAGTCCATTCGCAGACTACCCTCTCGTCTGAATAACTCCTCCACTTGCGCAGTTTGATGTGTCCTCGCATTGTCATCCATAAGAAAGAAGGCAGGACAAATATATCCCTGAGAAGACGCACGTGGGGAAAGGAGTACAGTGTCTCATTTACTTTGACCGGTGAATATACAGTGTTCAAAGATTTGGAAGTCACTACACCACTGCAATATTATGCCTCCCGACACTAACACCTGGACCTCCAAAACGATCATGCCCGACAGTGATCTTGGGTGCATTATGTCTAGCCGTATGAGGGTAAGCCGCGCGGTTTCAGGCACCATGTACGGATTGGGCGGCCCCTTCCGCCGGAGGTTCGAGTCCTCACTCGGGCATGGGTGTGTGTGTTGTTCTTAGCATAAGTCAGTTGAAGCAGTGTGTAAGTGTAGGGACCGATGACCTCAGCAGTTTGGTCCTTTAGGAATCATTTGAACTTCCGTATGAGGATGAGGGTATGTGATGCAGGGTGTTATGAGTGAATACCGCCTGGTGGCCTTGTGAGCACGAGACGCGGTAAGGATATCTACACTCATGCTCATAAATTAAGGATAATTGCAGAATGTGGTGCCATACAACGTGGCACTTCACAAAGCTGGCGCTAACAGCATAGGCACGTAGGGAATACACACGACACAGATCTGTAAGTTCACGGTATTGGTGAGAAGTTGAGAAAACCGTCCCGAAACACATGTGCTAAAAAACGCCACTGTTTCCTGCGCTTGTACCCCGATATCAACATGGGATATAATCACCATGCACACGTACACAGGCCGCACAACGGGTTGACATACTCTGGATGAGGTGGTCGAGCAGCTGCTGGGGTATAGCCTCCCATTTTTGCACCAGTGCATGTCAGAGCTCCTGAAGTGTCCTAGGGGTTGGAAGACATGCAGCGATACGTCGACCAAGAGCATCCCAGACGTGCTCGATGGGGTTTAGGTCTGCGGAACAGGCAGGCCGCTCCACTCGCCTGATATCTTCTGTTTCAGGGTACTCCTCCACGATGGCAGCTCGATGGGGCCGTGCGTTATCATCCATCAGGAGGAAGGTGGGACCCACTGCACCCCTGAAAAGGCAGACATACTGGTGCAAAATGACGTCCCGATACACCTGATCTGTTGCAGTTCCTCTGTCAAAGACATGCAGGGGTGTACGTGCACCAATCATAATCCCAGCCCACACCATCAAACCACGACCTCCATACAGCTCCCTTTCAGGGACATTAAGGGGTTGGTATCTGGTTCCTGGTTCACGCCAGATGAAAACCCGGCGAGAATTACTGTTCAGACTATACCTGGACTCGCCCGTGAACATAACCTGGGACCACTGTTCCAATGACCAGGTACTGTGTTCTTGACACCAGGCTTTACGGGCTCTCTGGCCGAATAAACCATGTCTGTTCAGTCATCTGTAGACTGTGTGTCTGGAGACAACTGTTCCAGTGGCTGCGGTAAGGTCCCGAGCAAGGCTACCTGCAGTACGCCGTGGCCGTCTGCGGGCACTGATGGTGAAATATCGGTCTTCTTGTGGTGCCGTGCACCGTGGACGACCCATACTGTAGCGCCTGGAAACGTTTCTTATCTGCTGAAATCGTTGCCATAATCTTGAGATCACACTTTGTGGCACACTGAGGGCCCGTGCTACGACCTGCTGTGTTTGACCAGCCTCCAGTCGTCCTAGTATTCTACCCCTCATAACGTCATCAATACGTGTTCTTTGAGCTATTAGCAACACACAGTCATCATTAGCACGTCTGAAAACGTCTGCACACTTACTGGCTGCACCGTACTCTGATGTGCACCAACACACCTCTGCATACGTGGACTGCTGCCATCGTCACCGTGAGAGGACTGCGGGTCAAATGCACCTTATGGTCATACCCCGAGGTGATTAAACCCGCAAACCGCCCACCAGAGCGTTGTTTCACCATGTATGAGCATTATCCTTAATGTATGAGAATGAGTGTATTTAAGAGGAGGAGAGACGAATGGTGGACCATTGTAGCAACGACACGGCCCGCAAATAGGGAAATCCGTTGATGTGAGCAACATTGACAAAGGACAGATTGTTATGGTCGTGGAAACGGGCAGACTACCCGACTGTTGACGTGGTACTGTCTTGAGCACTTGTGGAAAGTGGTTGTAGGACGGTGAGGCGACGAGCAGGTGTCAGGGTGACGCACGTACAAGCCTCATGACAGAATGCGGAGGTCGGATGCCGGCTCACTCTTTAAAACAGGATAGGCGGTGGTCTGTGTCAGATCTGTTGACAGAATGTAGTTCTAGTGCAGGTACGAGTGTCTCGGAGCACACTGTCTGTGGTGTAGTGCGAAGAATGGGGTGCCAAAGCATGGTTGGCACTTCGCAAAGGAACCACAGAAAACGATAGTCGCTGGGTGCCAAACTAACGAATGAGAAATGCTGGCGTAGGCACGCCTCATAGAGCTTCACTACGCTACCGCAATCGAAGCAGTTCATAGTCACGACAGCATCGTCTTAGATAGCTGCCAGTGTATGTTATATCTTGTGCAGAACACTAACGTGAACGTTGTGTCAATTGTATTTCAAGTGAAGAGCCTTGTTCAACCATGGTTCAAATGGCTCTGAGCACTATGGGACTTTCTGAGGTCAGCAGTCCCCTAGAACTTAGAACTACTTAAACCTAACTAACCTACGGACATCACACACATCCATGCCCGAGGCAGGATTCGAACCTGCGACCGTAGCGGTCGCGCAGTTCCAGATTGTAGCGCCTAGAACCGCCCGGCCACCTGGGCCGGCGAAGAGCCTTGTGAATTAGTATCAAACGATAGTGTAATATTCAGAGAGAGCTGTAAATACTCAGAAAATTTTATGGATGTCCATCTTGTTGCATGGATGAGGAACTTTAGCTGATGATATATATGAGAAAAAATATCACCACAGCTGTATCTTGCGTATTTCTTTATCACAAGACTAATTTCGGCGGCACATTACCGCCGTCCTCAAGCCTCACCACAGCCAAAAGAGTATCTGATTTCCTAGCCGCATTTACTATGGGATCCTTGTTACTGACACATGTGGGCTAGCTTTCATCAGGGGTCTATACTCGACACCGTGTTGCCTCCGATGCCAACGTTGGACCCCTGATGAAAGCTAGCCCACGTGTGCTAGTAACAAGGATCCCACAGTAAATGCACCTAGGAAATCGGATACTGATGTTTTAAACACATTGTGGCTGTGACCTCAGCAACCATGTATGCAACAATTAACTTGTGCCGGCACTTGCAACCATGGTTTTATCATTCTGTGTTAACTGTCTGTCTTTTTTATTATGATTTTTATTCTTGACTTACGGAATAAAAATATAATTGACGAGCGCACTGTTAATAAAATTTTCTAGGGCTTCCAGCCGCGCCAGGTGGGTAAAATCTCACGAGCTTTCGACTGAGTTCTCCTCAGTCATTGTCAAGTGGTAAGACTGACTGCTGTGTCGCCGTGGCCGCGTCGTTATATAGCTGCACTGCTGGCTCTGCCTCGCCATATATGGTAATGTTTTCATCCCGCTTCCGTCGCACCCGTTTTAACCTCGCGATGGCCGGGTCCCAGGCTGTGCTGAGCTGCAAACCACCGCCCTTGTTGATGGTATTTTCAGAGGTTTTTATTTCAATAGCTTCTTTTATGACGCTATCCCAAAATCCCTTCGTCCTCATAACGCCAGATGTTTCGTCTAATACAATTCGGTATCCATTTTCTACGGCGTGTTCTGCCACGGCAGATTTTTCTGGATCACAGGTCGTAGTAATCGACGGAATTTCATCGAGTAAATCACAAGTAATATCTGGCGTTCCCCAAGGGAGTGTTACAGGCCCTCTGCTGTTTTTGATCTACATAAACGATTTGAGAGGCAATCTGAGCAAACCTCTTAGATTGTTTGCTATCATTTACCATCTTGTGAAGTCATCAGATGTAAACCAATTGAAAAATGATTTAGACAAAGTATCTGTAACGTGTGAAAAGTGGCTATTGACTCTAAATAACGAAAACTATGAAGTCATCCGCATGAGTGCTAAAAGGAATCCACTAAATTTCGGTTACACGTTAAATCGCACAAATCTGCTGGCCGTAAATTCAACTAAAAACTGAAGTTTACAACTACAAACAAGTTAAAGTGGAACGATCACATAGATAATGTTGTAGGGAAAGCAAACCAAAGATTGCGATTTATTGGCAGAAAACTTAGAAAATGCAACAGTCTCTGCTAAAGAGACTGCTTACACTACTCTTGTCCGCCCTCTTCTGGAGCAATGCTGTGCGGTGTGGGATCAGCTTCATATAGGATTGACGGGGGCAGCGAAAATGTTCAAGGGGCAGCTCGTTTGTAAGGGGAGAGAATGCCAAGGATATGATACAGGAATTGGGTGGCAATCATTAAACCAATTACTTTTTCGCTACATCAGGACTTGTCATGAAATTTCAGTCACCAACTTTCTCCTCAGAGTGGAAAATATTGTTTTTGGTGCCAACCTACATAGGGAGATGTGATTATTATAACAAAATGAGATAAATTAGAGGAAAAATCCAAGTGTTCGGTTTTCTCCCGCACTGTTTGAGAGTGAAACGGTAGAGCAATAACTTGAAAATGGTTCAATGAAGCCTCTGTCTGGCACTTAATTGGCACTTAATTGTGAATTGCAGAGTAATGATGTAGGTGTAGAGGCGAAATACTATATCCTTGTCTTAGACACTTTTTATTCCGAGCAATTTGTTCTTGGTCTTCTTATTATTTTCCTCTTGACTTACGGTCTTTTCCTACATCTTGTCCAATTTTTCTAAGATTTTTGAATATGTTGCACCATTTTAGGCTGTCGAACGCTTTTTTCTAGGTCGACAATTTCTACAATGGAGTCTCTACTTTTCTTAGGTCAAGCGCAAGTCTTTACCTTTCCTAAAGGTAAATGACGATTTACAAATACAAACAGATCATATCATGTGTGCAAGTACAACCAGATCATATCATGTTTGTTTTGAGTAAATTTGCATATGTAGTCGTAATTCATCACCTAGCCTACCACGGGCTCCCTATTTTCAACCGAACACAGGAATAATTCTTTCACTTTCGGTTGTCTGTTTAGGCATGATAAGAAGGAGTTAAGGAAGCCACGTGCTGCCTGCAGTGTTTTTTATGCAAGCAGCAGGAAGTGCATATCGAGAACATTTCCTAATGACAGAACATACTGCCATCAAGTTCTGAATTTTAAAAAAAAGTCATGAATAACAACAGTTTAGTGAAATATGGAAATTGATTTGAGAACTTGTCTCTATCGACGCTAAATTCTAAAATTTGAAGCAGAATTACGTGGAGAAGGAAAGCAATGACGGAGACAGAAATTGTGAGGTCGTCTAATTGAGTATCATGAGCATAGATTCTGACAACAGCGCATACGTCTGTGGACTGAGAGAATAGAAGGAAAAGTGGAGTTAACAGTACCGGTAATTTTTTTATTCCTATACAACTGGTCACGATTCGACGGATAGACTGTAAGGGCACGTGCAGCTAGTGAAGCCAACTGCTTCTAGCTATGTACGTTTTTTTCGTTTCTCTTATTGTTGTCGCGCAGACGTACTTAAGGACAGCGCTGTATACGGCCAGGGTGTCTGGGGGCATTCTAGTGCTATTTCGAAATAGTTTTCGGTCTGCCGACGGACAATCGTTGAAACAAAGCGCTCATTTCTGTGAAGGAGCCTTAAAGCTGTCCCCTGGCACGACTTCTCCGTTCGGGGACTTGCTGGCGAGCCACATAGCGTTTCTTGCCCAGAGTGCGACAAAAGCCAGCGGAGACATCGCAGCGGGCGGTCTGCAGAGTGGACAGCGAGGCACGAACAGCTGCGGCTTTGCAGCGCCCGAGTGTCACCAGCAGGCGAGACACTCAAATTCTACAACTCCTCCTCACAAAAGGCAGCACTGCACTGATCTGGTCGAGCTTTCTTTCTTTCTTTGGCAACGTGCGGCTGTAACATGTCCGAAAACCGCGGTTGGCATAGAAAAATCAGTCTCCCAACAGATGTTTCCGCAGTTCGAAGAACTGTGACTACGTTCTCCTAGAATAAAAGATTCGTCCCGCTTAGTTCCCGTCGCTCTTACCAGGCGACAAATGGATAACAACTGTATGTAAGCTGCAAGTACAAATTTTTGCCGCCTGTTCCTTAACTTTCCGGTCTTTATGCCATAACCTGAAATCCCATGGCAGAGCCCCGCCAGTCACCCATTTCTCTTCCCCATAGCAGCTGCCCAATGAAACCATAAGCCTAAACTTTTTGCAGATTACACCCTGTCCAACTAATATGCAGCAATATCCACACTTATTACAGAGTAACATTCACACTTATCACATAAGGCTGGTTGATTTTCTACATCTACATAGGTACTGTACAAATTTAAGTGCCTGGCAGAGAGTTCATCGAACCACCTTCACAACAATTCTCTATTATTCCAATCTTGAACAGTGGGCGGAAAAAATGATCACCTAGCTCTTATTTCCCTTATTTTATTATAATGATCATTTCTTCCTATATACATCAACATCAACAAAATATTTTTGTATTCGGAGGAGACCTTTGTTTTAATGATGTCCACCCCAAATCCTGTATCACGTCAGTGATAATCTCTCACCTATTTCTCGATAATACAAAACGTGCTACTCTCCTTTGAACTTTCTTGATGTACTCCGTTAACTCTATTTGGTAAGATTCCACATCATGCAGCAGCATTCCAAATGATGACGGACAAGTGTAGTGTAGGCTGTCTCTTTAGTAGGTCTGTTGCATCTTCTAAGTGTTCTGCCAATAAAACGTAGTCTATGATTCACCAACCCCAAAATATTTTCTATGTGTTCTTCCCAACTTAAGTTGTTTGTAATTCCTAGGTAATTAGTTGAATTTACAGCCTTTAGATTTGACTGATTTGTTGTGTATCCGGAGTTTAATGGATTACTTTTAGCACTCATGTGCTGAATGTTTCTTCCTCATTTTTTCGTTCCACACGCTGTTATCCGTTTCTGCTATTAATTATTTTCTTTGCTTCCGAACACGTCTCTTTGCTCTAGCTTGTTTACAACTACATTTTAAGTTCGAAAGCACCCTAACATACGTGGTGAAGTGCTTTCATTCTACCGTGTATTATACAGGGCGATTGCGTGATGATGTTACAGGCTTTGAGGGATAGTGAAGAAAGTAAATTGATGAGTTTAAGGTTAGGGACGTTGGTCCGGGAATGATCGAGTCGAAAGTTGTAAGCGAAAATCGCCCTGAAGATTATAGCACGGGCAACTTTCAGAGGAGATAACATGGACCAAAACACGAAAATAACATGCAGTAAATATGGGTTCTGAAATTCATTCCCTAAGAGCTATGTGCACTTGTTCTTTTTCGCTACTGTGAAACACATCTCTTCCACTGAAGAAGTGCTCATAGCTTTTAAGTATTTTCCTTCTTTTGGTCGATATTACCACCTCTAGAAGTTTCTTACCCTGCTATCATAGTAACGACAGTACCGGTACATGTCTTCCACCGCTAGAGGTATCAGAACGATATTCCCTTGTAACTTTCGAATCGTTCGTTTCCGGACCAGGGCCCCTTACCTGAAATTTAAACGTTTGGTCTTCTCCATCTTCCCTGAAAGATGGGCTGCACAGAATTACAGACCAATATCGCTGCCATTAATCTATTGTAGGATCATACATATTCTGGTCTCAAATACGAGCGGTGGTCAATAAGCAATTCAAATGGTTCAAATGGCCCTGAGCACTATGTGACCGTAGCAGCAGCGCGGTTCCGGACTGAAGCTCCTACAGCTGCCCGGCCACAGCGGCCGGCTTACGTTTTTCAAGTGGCAGTGGAACTGGCAGTAAGCTTTTAGAATTTTGGAAGGACAAAATCGTATCATATCACGGTATTTCAGAAAGATGCGTGTTACCTGACATGTGAGTGTGTACTTGTCATTTGATTATGATGTTCCTGAGAATTACGAGAACTGTAACTGATCGTTGCGTTATTTGTGCTCCTCTTCTTCTTCCCATTTCCTCTCACTCGGTTTTTATTATCATATTTCTCTCTAATAATTATTATAATTTAGAATTATTTAAACATTAGGTGTAGTTTTAATGGGTAATAGTAATAGTTAACTTTGTGCCGATGAGTTGCACATCTGTGAATTACCCCCTCCTTTACGCCGTCGGGAGTCATGAAGGGAGTGGAAGCAAAGGCAGTGCAAGGTCTACTGTTGGAGGCCGGTGGGGCAACACGGTGATGTCCCGATATACGATTATTGCCGCCTTGTTAAAGTAGTTGTGTGGCTAATAGTACTGGCTTGGGATTTTGTCGAAGTCAGTGCTTGCCTGGACTGGGGGCTTTACCTGCCTGTGGAGATGTAGCTGTGAACTGAGACGGAGAAGACTGAAGATTGTTGAGCTTCCTTACTGGAGTAATAGGACACTATATTCGTAGCCAGCGAAGGATTGATTTGGAACGTTAACTGTAACACTCCTGCATCCAATACTTGTGCTAGGTTGATAAACGTCCGGCATTGGGTGGCTTAAGTTACTGGTTTATTAGAAGTGCATGAATTATTCACTCTATGAATCTGAACGCCGATTGGCGCGTTGGTATCGAATGACAGTACGTGATGTTATTCTATGCCGATAGTATTGTTCTCATGTAACCATTGCCTTTCTGAACTTCACACCATTGCGTACATTTGTTGATCTGATACTACATATGATGCTGTGAGTGGGAAAAGGGATTATCAGTCCGGAAACTTGTACTACTTGTTGGCGTAAGGACACACAAATTTGTGAAGGATTACTGCTAGCATCCGAGGGGTTTGATTTAATACTGTATGTTATGTAAGTAAGAGCTTACGTGAAGGTACTAATACTGTATGCGTGTTTAAAGGATCATGAACGGGCCTTGGAAGGCCCAACGATACCGACCGGCCGCCGTGTCATCCTTAGACCACAGGCGTCACTGGATGCAGATATGGAGGGACATGTGGTGAGCACACTGCTCTCCCAGCCGTATGCCAGTTTACGAGACCGGAGCCGCTAATTCTTAGTCACGTAGCTCCTCAGTTTGCGTCACAAGGGCTGAGTGCTGCACCCCGCTTGCCAACAGCGCTCGGGAGACCAGATGGTCACCCATCCAAGTGCTAGTCCAGCCCGACAGCGCTTAACTTCGGTGACCTGACGGGAACCTGTAAAACCTCTGCAGCAAGGCCGTTGGTCTGATTATGAACACCGTCTTGTTA
Source organism: Schistocerca americana (assembly GCF_021461395.2). Lineage (NCBI taxonomy): Eukaryota > Metazoa > Arthropoda > Insecta > Orthoptera > Acrididae > Schistocerca > Schistocerca americana. Next base: position 376,834,518 of record NC_060126.1, read on the forward strand.
TTACTATGATGAGGATGTCCATGTTAATGCTGTCATTTTAATTATCGTGTAACTTGGGACTCGTGGCGGCTATCAGTTGGAAGCATTTTTCCTTCCAAGTGTTATTTATTGTTCGTTTCAAATTTTGAAATAAATTCCTGACTTATGAGGTGTTGAATGGGCATCGGAGGTCCAGTAAATGTTTGGCTTTGAAATGATCCGATGTCAATTGGCACCGAAGGCTATTATCAGTACTGTGCCCCCAGCGGACAGGAGCCGCTTGATTGTGTTCAAGGAGATTCTGTCATAGGAAGCTACTTTACTGAATGCCACTTTACTTTACTTTACTTTAAACCACTGCCACTGCGTTGGAGTGTATAATCACTTTTGAATATTTACTTGCTTTCACGGTGCGTAAATGGTCTCTTAAAATCTTATTGTATCATATTTATGGATTACTCATGGAGTTTGTTTCAATTATTAGCCTTTGATTCAGGAAAAAAATACCCTTACCAGAGCGTCTTAAGAATTTATAAATTTTACAAGGAGCTATTTTCGTGTAAATGTATGTTTCTTGTGAATGATCTTTAATTTTACGTTTTTAAACTCGACTAATTGGAAGTAAGGGTTCTTGTGAAAGATTTTAATTCCTTTTTTTTAAAAAAAAAACGTCCGCATGGACGTAAAAATTTAGGAATATGTGATTAATATTTAGTTTTAATAACTGTGTAAAAATGCCTTCTGACACTCAATCGTCACCCTATTGGTCACTTGGTACATCTTATAGCTACTTCCTAGAAGAGATAACAACAAATTACACTTCTTATAGTCGGACCTGGTGTCTAGTACCAAAGGACGTGCCTTGAAATCATGAAGGTATCCAGCTTCGTTCCATTAGTTGTGGCAAACTCACATTGCGAATTTATGAATGGAATGGTGCTCATGACATCAGTTTGTGACACCTGTGTGCAACTAAACAATTTTTCCCATTTTTAATGAATATATGATTGTAAAAATCAAAACCAACAAAATAATTACAATGAAAAAACTCATTCGCAGAAATATTGTACCGTATCAAACTAAGCTCATCGGACAAAAACTTACTCATTCCTAGAGAATTCATTACGAATATAATGTAACACCGTGTAATTCCAATCTGTGCTTGATACCCTCCTGGATTCGGTTGGGAAGTGACACCACAAAACATTCCAACATTTTCCACGGGACTCAAGTCAGGTGATTTTGCAAGCCAGTCAAGATGTAATAGGTTGGGAGACCAATCACATGTTCTTTCACCCACGTGAACTTTGCAGTTGTCGTCTTTATGTGCCTGTGTGAGCAGTGGCTTCTTGAGAGGTAACCGACTCTAGATGTTCATTACATGCTGTTCCCGTCGCAATGTTCTCTCGCTAACAGGTTGGTACGGACTTTCCATCACTGCCTGCAGCAATTCCTGTCGGGTTTGGAAGCAATTTTGATTTACAAGCTGTGAAACGCGACTCCGGTCCCTCTCAGTTAAGTTCTCATCCGACCACAACCCTGATCTCACGTTTCGTGGCAACGTCAGTTATAGCATAGCTTAAATAGACACACTGAACAGTCTGCCGCGAAAAACCAACAAATTCAGCAATTTCACACACAGCGTGGCCATGGGCACGACCAAACTCGATTCCCTTTTTGCCACACTGTCACGTCCCAGTATGCATCCATGTTTAGGTATAATGTCCGCATGGAACGTACAATGAAGAGACAAATAAACTGGTACACCTGCCTAATATCGTGTAGGGCCCCCGCGAGCACGCGAAAGTGCCGCAACACGACGTGTCATGGACTCGACTAATGTCTAAAGTAGTGCTGGAGGGAACTGACACCATGAATGCTGCAGGACTGTCCAGAACTGCGTAAGAGTACGAGGGGATGGAGATCTCTTCTGAACAGCAAGTTGAAAGGCATCCCAGATATGATAACGTTCATGTCTGGTGAGTTTGATGGCCAGCGGAAGTGTTTAAACTCAGAAGAGTGTTCCTGGAGCCACTCTGTAGCAATTATGGACGTGTGGGGTGTCGCATTGTCCTACTGGAACTGCGCAAGTCTGTCTCAATTCACAATGGACATGAATGGATGCAGGTGATCAGACAGGATGATTACGTACGTATGACCTGTCGGAGTAGTATCTAGTCGTATCTGGGGTCCCATATCACTTGAACTGCACACGCCCCACACCATTACAGAGCCTCCACCAGCTTGAAGAGTCCCCTTCTGATATGCAGGATCCATGGATTCATGAGGTTATCTCCATACCTGTTCCCTCCCGACACAATTTGAAACGAGACTCGTCCGACCAGGCAACATTTTACAGTCATCAACAGTCCAATTTCGCTGTTGACGGGTCCAGGCGAAGCGTAAAGTGTCGTGTAGTCATCAAGGGTACACGAGTGGGCCTTCTGCTCCTGATATTCACGGTACACTCGTACAATGTTCGTCCGGGAAAATCCCCACCTCACTGCTACCTCGGAGATGCTGTGTCCCATCGCTCGTGCGCCGATATGACACCACGTTCAAAGTCACTTAAATCTTGCTGATCTGGTATTGTAGCAGCAGCAACCGATCTAACAACTGCGTCAGATACTTGTTGTCTTATACATAGGCGTTGCCGATTGCAGCGCCTTATTCTACCTGTTTACATATCTCTGTATTTGAATACGCATGCCTATACCAGTTTCTTTGGCGCTTCAATGTAAATGTCTATCTGATCGCTACTGCCTTACTCTCATGTAGAGACTTACGTCTGTGCGTGCACACTGGAGTGACTAACTTTTTGTCCGGTAAGCTTATTAACTTCTCGGTTGCTAAGATGTCATGAACGTTGGTTGCTGTGATAATAATGATGCTGCAAAACGCAGTGTTTCCTGTCAGTTCCCAGTTGGGCCGCCAAACGCAGAGCTCGCGGCAGCATGCAGGAATTCCAGTGGGCCCTCTTCTTGTACGCTCCCAGGCCGTCGCGTTTGCTTCGCTCGCGCCGGTCGCACTAACCAGACGCTTGACACCCTGTCCGCTGGCGCCGTAATGAAGTGGTAGCGGCTGCGCCTTTTTTCCCCGGCCCTGTCGCGCTATCCGCCGTGCCTTCCTAGGTCCGTAAGAAGTGATTAAAACAGCAGGTGGCGGCAGCTCGTGCAAAGGAAGCGCTTAAATTCCGCTCGTCACTTCGTCAGCGGTACGGCTGCATTGTCTACCGTTCCCTCGCGCACACGTCTCTGTTTCTTCGCCTCTTAAATTCGCATGAGACTTCCTTCGGTATTTCCGATCTCTCTTTATACACGGTTCGCTTTTTCTGTGGCGGAACTGAGTAGTCTTTGGACACGTCGTCACCTTCTTTGGTAACGAAACAGCTCGTTAGTCGTGTCCAACGGCGCGGTTGACAAATTGTGCTGGAGCAGTACAAACAGAGATGCTGTGTAAGCTGCGACAGAGGACCACCAACACTGGACATAATCCACCAGACATTTGGGCCGATTACATTTCGGCCATCTTCCGAGTGAGTCGTCAGCAACTTTTTTTTTTTTTATTGATATTTCAGTTCCCCACGAAGGGACGGACTGGAAAAGTCGCTCTTTAGCCAAAGGATACCAAACTGGAAAGATGTCGTACAATGCGTCGGTTATTCGGTAATCTGATCAAGCTTTGCACAGATGTCTCGGGCAGTGTTCCTAGTATTACCGTCTATCGCGTCATGTCGTTCTGAGCACACAGTGAGCACGTAAAGATGCCTAAAAAATAATGTCTTCTTCCAAGTAAGAGTACCTCCCGAGAGATTTCGCCTCATTTCATGCAGGCCACGTAACGCAACTGTTGTGCATTTCCTGATTCACGACAGTTCTCGGCTGCACACTTGAAAGTGTTTGATTATCCACCGTACAGCTCGGACATGCCTTCTTCTGATTTTCAGCTCTGCTCACATGAACCGCTGGCTATGAAGACAACATTTTGGCACAGACAACAAAGTGCAGAGCAGCTTAGAGAATATGCAGAAAGCACAGGCGGCTGCCTTCTACGACAAGCATATTATAAAGTCGGTACAATGATACAACAAACATGTAAGATGGAGCGGCGAATACGTGGGGAAGTAACTGGAGGATGTAGCTAATTGTTGGAAATAAAACGTTTTTTATTTTCGCTGACATTTCCATTTCGCAACGAATAAGACCTTACTTTCCGTATAACCTTCGCACGGAAAACCAGAAATAAAAAATGAAGATTGAAAAAATACATTGGTGCACAATACTTCACGATATTTACATGAAAACAAACGGCAAGTGAAGGGTTTAAAAAACATTAACGAGCAATCTTGATGACTGTTTAAAACTTTTAGATGATTTTATAATACAGTTTAGTATTACTGTGACTGATGCCCTGGTGTAACCGAGGTGCTGGTGATTCATGAAAACGATCATGGTCATGACGATGGTAGAATAATGAGTATGATTAACGAAGCTGGCCCGGTTGGCCGTGCGGTCTAACGCACGTCTCTCCGGGCGGGAAGGAGCGCCTGGTCCCCGGCACGAATCCGCCCGGCTGATTTGTGTCGAGGTCCAGTGAATCGGCCAGTCTGTGGATGGTTTTTAGGCGGTTTTACATCTGCCTTGGCAAATGCGGACTGGTTCTCCTCATTCCGCCTCAGTTACACTATGTCGGCGATTGCTGCGCAAACAAGTTCTCCACGTACGCGTACACCACCATTACTCTACCACGCAAACAGCAAACAAGGGGTTACACTCCCTGGAGGGGGGGGGGGGGGGGGGAGGTCCACCGGGGGCCGGGGCCGAACCGCACAATAACACTGGGTTCGGTGTGGGGCGGCGGAGGGGTGAAGTGGACTGCGGCAGTCGTCGTGGGGTTGTGGACCAATGCGGCTGCGGCGGGGACGGAGCCTCTCCGTCGTTTCTTGGTCCCCGGTTAACATACAACAGAATACAATACAATGATTGTGGAGCCCTGTAGAAACTCAGAAAAGTGGAGGAAGAGGAAGGGAGATAAATGGAAAGACGTTGTGAGGTGGATCGTTGGAAAGAGGGGTGTATTTCGTGATGGAGTACATTTTTGGGTAGAGGTATCTGGTCGAAATTCCGGCAGGAGAGCGTTGTAAAATGGCGCTACCCAAGATCGATGCCGAGGCTACTGTGTTGCCCCACGGGCGATAGATAACAGATGTGGACGACTGCTACCGACTTGTGTACGGGGGAATAGACGTGTTAATGTCCAACAACTGGCCGCCAAGATGAAGCAATGCGCTACCAACAGTACTACGTGCGTCACCGCATCAGGCGCCTAATTCGTGCAACCGAACTAACTGCTGTGCGTCGCGACGGAGGTCGCAATATGCACGCCAGTACACAGCAACTAGACATCCACTGAGCAGCAACAAGCCTTTCAGACGAATAACTTTTTATGCTTCATTGGATAGAAAGCAAACACCCTGAAACAATCGGTGGAAGGGAGCTTGACGATGTAGTCAATGTTTGCGTGGCATTCCCTGGTTTATTTATTTATCCTGGGAGGCAGAATGGATCAACACGAGCTACGGATCTATCGGTCGGAGGATGGCATTCACGTATCGTACAGCCGTTACGGCGCCTTCCATAACCACCAGCGGCGTACGTCGGCCCTACATAATGCCACCCCAAAACAGCAGGGAAACTCCACCTTGCTGTACTCGCTGGACAGTGTGTCTAAGGCGTTCAGCTTGGCCGGGTAGCCTGCAAACACGTCTCCGGCGATTGTCTGGTTGAAGGCATATGCGACACTCATCGGCGTAGAGAACGTGATGCTAATCATGAGCGGTCCATTCTGCATGTTGTTGGACCCATCTGTAGCAGCATGGTGAGGTGGTTGCAAAGATGGATCTCGCCATGGACGTCGGGAGTGAAGCTGTGCATCATGCAGCCTATTGCGCAATGTTTGAGCGTAACACGACGTCCTGTGGCTGCACGAAAAGCATTATTCAATAAGGTGGCTTTGCTGTCAAGGCTCCTCCGAGCCATAATCCGTGGGCAGCGGTCATCCACTGCAGTAGTAGCCCTTGGGCGGTCTGAGTGAGGCATGTCATCGACAGTTCCTCTCTCTCTGTATCTTCTGCATGTCCGAACAACATCGCTTTGATTCACTCCGAGACGCCTGCACACTTCCCTTGTTGAGAGCCCTTCCTGGAACAAAGTAACAAAGCGGACGCGATCGAACCGTGGTATTGACCGTTTAGGCATGGTTGTACTACAGACAACACGAGCCGTGCTCCTCCTTCCTGGTGGAATGACTGGAACGGATCGGATGTCAGACCCCCTCCCCCCCCCCCCCCCCCCCAATCTAATAGGCGCTGCTCATGTATGGTTGTTTACATCTTTTGGTGGGTTTAGTGATATCTCTGCACAGTCAAAGGAACTGTGCTGTGATACAATATCCATCTAGGAGTTCTGGGAACCGGGGTGATGCAAAACTTTTTTTGATGTGTGTACAATAAGGGGACTTTCTGTTTACGTATACTCAATACGTTACAGTTGTTGATGTTGAGCCTCAATTGCCACTCCCTGCGTTAAGGGTCGATAATCTGCAGGTGTTCCTGCAATTTGCTACAAGCTTTCTAGCGTTGTGACTTCTCTGTAGTCATCAGCATCATCCACGAAAGGCCTCACGGAACTTCCTAACTTGTCTACTGTGTGATTTACATATACTAACAAAAGTAATGGGCCTATACACTGACGTGACAAAGACATGAGATAGCAATATGCACATATCCAGATGGCGATAGTATCTGATACACAAGATAGAAAAGAGCAGCGCGTTGGTGGAGCCGTCATTTGTACTCACGTTATTCAAATGAAAAGTTACCGACATGACTATGGCCTCGTGACAGAAATTAATTGACTGAACTCGGAATGATAGTTATAGCTAGACACATGTGAAATTCCATTTTGGAAATATTCCGAGATCCACAGCGTCAAGAGTGTGCCGACAATACCAAATTTTAGGCATTACCTCTCAGCACGGACAACCGCAGTGACCGACGACCTCCACTTAACGACCGAGAGCGGCTGCCTCTGCATATAGTTGTTAGTGCTTACAGACAAGCAACATTGCGTGAAATAACGGCAGAAATCGATCTTGGGCGCACGACGAAAGTATTCGTTAGGACCGTGCGGCGAAATCTGGCGTCAATGAGCTATGGAATCAGACGACTGACGCGAGTGCCTTTGCTAATAGCACGAAATCGCCTGCAGCGCCTCTCCTGGGCTCGCGACCATATCTGTTCGCCATTAAACGACTGGAAAACAACGGCCTGGTCAGGTGAGTACCGATTTCGGTTGGTAAAAGCTGGTGGTAGGGCTCGAGTGTGGCGCAGACCGCACGAAGCCATGGACCCAAGTTGTTAACAAGGCACTGTGCAAGATGGTAGTGGCTCCATAATCGTGTGGCTCTGTTTACATGGAATGGACTGGGTCCTCTGGTCCAACTCAACCGACCATTAACTGGAAAATGCTTACGGTGTGCTACTTGGAGATCATTTCCAGCTATTCATGGACTTCATATTCCCAAACAACGATCGAGTTTTTATGGATGACAATGCGCCATGTCACCGGGCTTCAATTGTGGACGATTGGTTTGAACAACATTCTGGACAATTGGAGCGAATGATTTGGCCAGCCAGATCGCTCGACATGAGTTCTATCGAACATTTGTGGGACGTAATCGAGAGGTCAGCTCGTGCACAAAATCCTGCAGAGGCAACGCTTTCGCAATTATGGACGGCTATAGAGGCAGCTTGGCACAGTATTTCTGCAAGGGACTTCCAACGCCTTGTCAAGTTCATGCCACGTCGATTAGCTATACTATGCCAGGCCAAAGGAAGTCCGAGGCAATATTAGGAGGTTTGTCACCCCAATGTAGCGTTCCGTTGGGATACGCCAGAAATCATCTTTGCTTCCGAAGCCTTTTCTCCACTGGAAATGACATACTGTGTTCTATTTGCTAGAAACTCTTCAGTGCAATTTCACAACTGGTCTGACATTACTTACGACGGCATCTATCTGGACGACAATATCTACTGATTCCTGGGTTTCGTGGGCGAACGGAATGAGCAGGGTTTCACGTGATCGTTGTTTTCGGAACCCATGTTGATTCATACAGAGAAGATTTTCTATCTCCAGTAATGTCGTAATACTTGGGCGTAAAACATGTCCCAAACTTGACATAAAAGTTTTCTGGGTTTGGTACCGCGTCATAATGTAAAAACTACTGCTGCTATAGAAAAACCAACGTTTCGGCCACGATTGCAGGTTGGTTTTTCTATAGCACCAGTAGTTTTTTACATTATGACGCGGTACCAAATCCAGAAAACTTTTATGTTGACTGACTCTGGCCGCGGAAGCCTACGCGATTATGTCCCAAACTTCTTCAACTGACCGACGCAGAATGCTGACCCGCAGCTTTCTGCGTCTGTTCGGCGACCCTTCTTGAAACAAGAAATGACCTGTGTTCTTCCAATCATCAGGAACACCTCGATTATCCAAAAACCAACGGTACACTGGTCCTAGAAGAAGGGCAAGTTATTTCGCATACTCTACGTAGAATTGTACTGGTATCCCTTCCTGCCTGTGACCTTACCGTTGTCGAGCGATATCAGTTGCTTTTCTATCCTGTGGCCTCTTATTTCCGTACCAGCCATTTTGTCGTTCCTATGACGATTTGTAGGAAGCACTACACTGTGAACTTTCAGTCTCGGAAAAAGCTGTTTAGTATTTTTGTGTCTTCTGTGTCTTTTTCCGCTTCAGTGACATTATGGTCACAGAGCCTCTGATTTAACGGAAGACCAAAACTTCTAAGGATTTTCTGTCAATTCAGTAAACAGAATATTACTTTCGACATACAGTATATACAAGAACCAATAGGGCAACGCCAGAACGAAAGACAAAGAATGCTCAGATTAAAAATGGGATGTTGTCTTTCGCCCCTAATGTTCATTCTGTGCACTGAAGAAGCAATGACGGAAATAAAGAAAAGGTTCAAGAGTGCGGTAAAAATGGAGGGCGAAAGGATATAGACGATAAGTTTCGCTAATAAAATTGCTATCCTCAGTGGAAGAGAGAAAAAACAGTAGGACCTGATGAACGGAAAGAATAGTCTAATCAGCAGACACTACGTATTGGCAGTAAACCGAAGAAAGACTAAAGTAATGAGTAGCAGGAATGAGATTAGCGATAAGCTTGACATCAAAAGCGGGGTCAGGATGTAGACGAAATGAAGGAATTCTGCTAACATGGAAGCAAAATAGCTCATGACGGACGAATCAAGGATGACTATAGGATTGTGTGGAGGTGAATCATAGACTGTTCGAAAACCAGAAAAGAAATGAATTGAATCGTTGTCTGAAATATGGTGGTTTCGAAGAATGTTGAAAATTAGGTGGACTGGTAAGAGATGAGAATGTCCTCCACAGAATCGATGAGGACAGGAACATGTGGAAAACACTGACAAGAAGAAGGGATAACATGGTAGGAGATTAGTTAAAATATCAGAAAATACCTTCTGTGGTACTAAACAGAGCTGCAGATGTTAAAAACTGTACTGGAAGCAAAGTCGGGAGTATATATGCAACAAATAATGAGGGCTTTGGGTGCAAGTGCTCACTGAGACAAAGAGGTTGGCAGAGGAGAGGAACTGCTGGTGGGTCGCGTCAAACCAGCAAGGAGGTTGGCGATGCAGAATAAACAACATGTGGATGGTGCGGAAATTGGCAAATTACTCTAAACAATTAAAGTTATGATATCCTCCATATGAGTACTATAATGAATTGCATTAATTTAGATTACACGATAAGTTACACAGATAAGAAGGTTGACAATTCAGCTAGATCCCTAGGCATTATAGTCAAGGACAATTCAAACCGGATCCATCAAACAGTAAATGTTGTGGGGAAGGCGTAGCGAAAATTGCGTTTTATTGGCAAAACATTTAGACGAAGGAATAAATCTACCACAGAGACTGCGTATGTTACGCTAGTCCACCGTCGTCTGTAGGATTCCATCATTAGTAGATCGGCATGAAAGGGTTATTCAGTCAAAGAAGGCAGTTCGTTTTGTATTATAGCGAAATTGTGGAGAGGGTGTGTCAGACACGATGGGCGAATCTGGGTGAAAACAGTTGCGGCGATACTTTTTCACGTAATTTTAAAAATCGAATTGCTCCTCCGAATGTCTAAATAGTTTTTGATTTCCCACATACCTAGGAAGAGATGACCATAATAATAAAATAAGAGAAATCAGAGCTCATACAGACAAATTTCCCGCATCCTCTTCGAGAGTGGAACGGTTAACAAACAGCCAGAAACTAACTCTAAGGGCCTCCTATGAAACACTTAATTGTGAATTACTTTCTTGTAATACAGGGTGTTTCAAAAAGGACTTTACAACTTTAAAAATTCATATAAATTTATTGAAAGAAGAAATAGAGCTGGCTTTAGTGTTGCTTTGTAGGGAAACACATCAAGTTTTTTTTTACCTTAAACTAAAGATGTTGTATGTGGCTTCCGCTGGTTATCCTGCACACATCCCATTGGAAATTAATTTCTTCCCTAGCTCGCTGTAGCATTGCAGATGTATAAGTAACTTGCTCAGTGGCGGCGTAAATTCTTGGTCTAACTTCAGGCAGAGAAGCCGGCACAGCAGGTACAAACACGATATCTTTGACGAATCCCCATAAAAAAAATCGATTGGTGTCAGGTCTTTAGAAGGTGGGGGCCGTGCAATTGCCGCATCACGACCAATCCATTGACCTGGAATGCGGTCACTGGGAAAATCCCGGACGTCAGCCAGGTAGTGGGGTGGTGCACCATCTTGTACGAAGTAAACATTTCGTTCCTGGCCATCCTCATCGATCTTTGGTATCACAAATTGTTGTGACATACACAGGTACACGGTTCTCTCACAGAAAAAAAGGGGCCGAACACTTTGTTCTTGCTCAATGCACAAAAAAAAAAGTTCAGTTCAGGGCTGTCACGAACATGTTGCAATATTTGATGTGAATTTTCACTGCCTCAAGTCTTACAATTATGTGTGTTAACTTTGCCACTTCAGTGAAATGAGGACTCTTCAGAAAAGAAGATACATAATCATGTACACTCCTGGAAATGGAAAAAAGAACACATTGACACCGGTGTGTCAGACCTACCATACTTGCTCCGGACACTGCGAGAGGGGTGTACAAGCAATGATCACACGCACGGCACAGCGGACACACCAGGAACCGCGGTGTTGGCCGTCGAATGGCGCTATCTGCGCAGCATTTGTGCACCGCCGCCGTCAGTGTCAGCCAGTTTGCCGTGGCATACGGAGCTCCATCGCAGTCTTTAACACTGGTAGCATGCCGCGACAGCGTGGACGTGAACCGTATGTGCAGTTGACGGACTTTGAGCGAGGGCGTATAGTGGGCATGCAGGAGGCCGGGTGGACGTACCGCCGAATTGCTCAACACGTGGGGCGTGAGGTCTCCACAGTACATCGATGTTGTCGCCAGTGGTCGGCGGAAGGTGCACGTGCCCGTCGACCTGGGACCGGACCGCAGCGACGCACGGATGCACGCCAAGACCGTAGGATCCTACGTAGTGCCGTAGGGGACCGCACCGCCACTTCCCAGCAAATTAGGGACACTGTTGCTCCTGGGGTATCGGCGAGGAAAATTCGCAACCGTCTCCATGAAGCTGGGCTACGGTCCCGCACACCGTTAGGCCGTCTTCCGCTCACGCCCCAACATCGTGCAGCCCGCCTCCAGTGGTGTCGCGACAGGCGTGAATGGAGGGACGAATGGAGACGAGTCGTCTTCAGCGATGAGAGTCGCTTCTGCCTTGGTGCCAATGATGGTCGTATGCGTGTTTGGCGCCGTGCAGGTGAGCGCCACAATCAGGACTGCATACGACCGAGGCACACAGGGCCAACACCCGGCATCATGGTGTGGGGAGCGATCTCCTACACTGGCCGTACACCACTGGTGATCGTCGAGGGGACACTGAATAGTGCACGGTACATCCAAACCGTCATCGAACCCATCGTTCTACCATTCCTAGACCGGCAAGGGAACTTGCTGTTCCAACAGGACAATGCACGTCCGCGTGTATCCCGTGCCACCCAACGTGCTCTAGAAGGTGTAAGTCAACTACCCTGGCCAGCAAGATCTCCGGATCTGTCCCCCATTGAGCATGTTTGGGACTGGACGAAGCGTCGTCTCAAGCGGTCTGCACGTCCAGCACGAACGCTGGTCCAACTGAGGCGCCAGGTGGAAATGGCATGGCAAGCCGTTCCACAGGACTACATCCAGCATCTCTACGATCGTCTCCATGGGAGAATAGCAGCCTGCATTGCTGCGAAAGGTGGATATACACTGTACTAGTGCCGACATTGTGCATGCTCTGTTGCCTGTGTCTATGTGCCTGTGGTTCTGTCAGTGTGATCATGTGATGTATCTGACCCCAGGAATGTGTCAATAAGGTTTCCCCTTCCTGGGACAATGAATTCACGGTGTTCTTATTTCAATTTCCAGGAGTGTATATGTACACTGTCTGGTGAAAAGTATTAGTGGACATTAATGTAGAGTGTGTTCAACCTTCACATTTGTGGCTATTTGGCTCCGCCGCTGGGTACACTTTCAGAGAGATGTCTAAATGTCTGTGGAGGAATGGTAGTCCATTTCTTCTTAAGAGTCGAAACTATGAAAGGTATTGATGTCGAATGCTGGGGTCTGGAGCGATATAGACATTCTAACTCATCAGATCTTTGGTCAGGCAAGTCTATTTCAAGAACGTTATTGTTGACAAACTATTGCCCCACAGATACTGCGGTATGAAAGGGTGCAACGTCATGTTAGTGCACACAGTCATCACCTTCGAACTGTTCTTCCACTGCACGCAGTGCACAATGCTGTAAAACGTGATCACATCTTTCCTCAATTAACATTTTCTTTAGCGCAGTATGTTGACCATAACCGAAACACGGAAATCGCTCTCATATAGTAACATCACCTCCTCCGCACTCCACTACTGACACCAGATATGGTGGCAGGTAACGTCCTCCAGGCATTCACCAAACCTAAATCTTCCATCGGATTGTCACACCTACAACGTGCTGACATGAGGAAAGTTTCCAACCGATTTCTCATACACAAACAGCAGTTGACCGGCCTTGCCTGGTGAAACGTTGTTATGAGGCCTCGTGTAAGGAGGAGAAACGCGTACCATCACGTTTCCGACTATGTTAAAGGTCGGATTGTAGCCTATCACGATTGCGGTTTATCGTATCACGACATTTCTGCTCACGTTGGTCGAGATCCAATGACTGTTAGCAGAATATGGAATCGGTGGGTTCAGGAGGGTAATACGGAACGCCGTGCTAGATCCCAACGGCATCTTATCCGCATGGCTGTAACGGATCGTGCAGTCACGTCTCGATTCCTGAGTCAACAAATGGGGACGTTTGCAAGACAACAACCATATGCACGAACAGTTCGACGACGTTTGCAGCAGCATGGACTATCAGCTCGGAGACCATGGCTGCGGTTACCCTTGACGCTGCATCAAAGACAGGAGCGCCTGCGATGGTATACTCAACGACGAACCTGGGTGCACGAATGGCACAACGTAATTTTTCGGATGAATCCAGGTTCTGTTTACAGCATCATGATGGTCGCATCCGTGTTTGGCGACATCGCGGTGAACGCACATTGGAAGCGTGTATTCGTCAGCGTCATACTGGCGTATCACCCGGCGTGATGGTATGGGGTGCCATTGTTTACACGTCTCGGTCACCTCTTGTTCGCATTGACGGCACTTTGAACAGTGGACGTTACATTTCAGATGTGTTACGACCCGTGGCTCTACCCTTGATTCGATCCCTGCGAAACCCTACATTTCAGCAGGATAATGCACGACCGCATGTTGCAGGTCCTGTGCGGGCCTTTCTGGATACAGAAAATGTTCGACTGCTGCCCTGGCCAGCACATTCTCCAGATCTATCACCATCTGAAAACGTCTGGTCAATGGTGGCCGAGCAACTGGCTCGTCACAATACGGCAGTCACTACTGTTGATGAACTGTGGTATCGTGTTGAAGCTGCATGTACCTGTACACGCCATCCAAGCTCTGTTTGACTCAATGTCCAGGCGTATCAAGGTCGTTATTACGGCCAGAGGTGGTTGTTCTGGGTACTGATTTCTTTGGACCTATGCACCCAAATTGCTTGAAAATGTAACCACATGTCAGTTCTAGTATAATATATTTGTCCAATGAATACCGGTTTATCATCTGCATTTCTTCTTGGTGTAGCAATTTTAATGGCTAATAGTGTATTAGACTATTATTTTTGATAATGGTTTTCTGGTGTAAAAATAGGAGAGAAAAGTGAAATAATTGATATGTTTTAATGGTTTGATTAATGCCACGAAATTTCTCTTACAAGCAACTCACAGATCACTGAATTTTTCACGGTTGGTAATATTTGTCATTTTCCCTCCAAATAGTGTTGGTGCTAGTTGTCTGCTGTACATGCTTTGAAACTGTGTTTACAGTCATGTTTTATGTTACTGTGGTGTACTTCAGCTTGTTATTTATTCTGTCAACTTCTTCCTACGTTAACAAGACATTATCTAGCTCGTGAACTTCCATGTTTTTAGCTGTAGGAATAAATCGTGGAGTTTCCTAAGAAAGTGAGGTTACAGGGAAGACAAAAGATGTTTCACCTTGGAAAGTTTCGGCTGTGGTAACACATCTAGCTGAAATCGTAATACGCAGCAAGAAATTGCTGGCAGAATAAGATTATCACAGAAAACTATCAGCAGAATCAAACTTTCAGTGCAGAAAGGTGGCTACAAGCCAAACAGGAAAGGAAAATGTGGATGTGAAAGGAAAATCACTCCTACAACAATGAGAAGACTTAAAACATGGCAACAATAAAATGAAAACTTACTTCCGCAGATATGAACCATGAGCTGAAAGGTTTGGGTGCTGAAGGTTCACCTGTGACAGTGAGGAGGAGGCTGTTTGAATGTGGTTTAAAGGGATGCCAACCGAGGAAAAAATAGAAAATCACACCTGCCATGACAACCAAAGTATTGCAGTGGGCTAAACAACTACAGGAGTTGACAAGTGAGGACTGGGCTAAGCTACATGCAATGACAGAGTAAATTATGTGGGTCTGATCTCTAAAGTTAGGAGTTTTGACTTGAAATTGTGATATTTTATTGATACTGAAGATATGTACGTTTGGATTTTGGGACTGTTGAGGTCTTCTATGCTGCCATACCCAACTTTTCTATCTTTCAATTTGGTATACATGCTTCAGGTATGCTTCAGTGATGAATCTGTATTCAATGTGATGGAAGAGAACAGCTAGTGTGTTCGTCGGAGACCTGGAGAACACTGCAAAGCTGAGTGTGTGCAGCAAAATGTGAAGTATCCAACTACCTTTATGATCTGGACTGTGATCTGTGAAAGGTCCTGGCAGATTACACATTGCTGAAGGGACAATGAGGCAAGAACAATATAAAGAAATCACTGAAAAGGAGGTTTTCTCCCCAAATAAATGAGTGATTTCCTAATAAAGATACCATTTTTATGCATTATGGGGCACATTGCCACAAAGCCAAAAGTGTTTCCAAGTACTGGGAAGACAAGCAACTGAAAGTGTTGACCTGGCCAGGGAATAGCCCTGATGTGAACCCAATTGAAAATTTATGGGCTATTGTGAAACAGACGACAAGGAAATTTACAATAACCACCAAACATGATCTCATGGAGAAACTAGAGGAAATCTAGTTCCATGACAATAATATTAAAATGTCATGTGCAAAGTTAATAAAAACTATGCCGAACAGGATAAAAATATTGATTAAGAACAAAGGCATGCCTACAAAGTATTGACTGTGCAAATATAATCTGTATGTGGATGTAAATGTGTAATAAATGTAAAGTTTTGGAAAAGATGTATTTATTCTAATAATTTGAACATGTCTGTAAACTTGACTATCACATCACTAACTATCGACTTTGGCAGCTTTAAATTCAAATGTCCTTGATTGATGCGTGAGATACTCAGATGATAATCAATGAATGAGTAGTCCTCGTTCGAAGTCACTCCTTTGTCCTGACCGACCCATTCTACTGTTACACTTATCTCCTGACAAAACAATATCCCCCCCCCCCTCCTTTTATACTGGTGGGTCCGCCCCTCGAGAACTCAAGTGGTCAATTCTGCATGACATAAGACGTTTGATCAGAGTGTGTACTAGTAGATGCGATGGACTGTACAGTGGCTCGCAGGGCAGAAATATCACTCCTTTGCAGTGGAAAAGCCCAAAGAGCCTGGGAAGCTGAGAGTAGACAAAGTGAGCGAGCAGTATTGTCATCCTCCGCCATTCAGTGGACGTGTCAACTCTTTTGCAGACGTATCCGGCCGTGGCGGCGTTGTCGCAAACCATTAGCTGCGCCCACCTGGCCGCTGGCGGCGTTCGCAGAGAGCCAGGAGAGCGGCAGCCGGGCAGGAGGCGGCTCCAGCACCTGCTACGGTAAACAAAGGACGGGCAGAGAGGCACGCCGTGGACAAATTGAATAGATGACCGTGCAGCTTGGCTGGCCCGAGTAACGTCTTGAGCCGCCCGCCACGGTACCTCGCCGTGGGAGGCCACTGCAGGCGTCACGTCTACTGCACCGTCCAGTCGCACCATTGCGACCACCTGCTGCTAGCTGCGACGTCCGAGGCAAGTAACTCACGTCACGCACTCAGTGGCCAGATGGCACTCTTTATTTTAATCTGCAAGGAAGTTTCATATCAGCGCACACTCCGCTGCAGAGTGAAAATCTCATTCTGGCACTCTTTATTGTTCACACGAGAGGCGCAACCTTGTAACAGCAAAGCGTACCAGATGCAGTTATCAAGTTCTACACCGTACAGTCATATTAATGTGACCACAGCCTATGTTCGACGTAAACACGCAATAACCACTCACAGATGGTAGGTGGCAACACCAGCAGTAGAGGGTATACAGAAAGATTTTTTCCACCGTGTACAAAGTCTAGGGATCGATCAATGCGAGGATACGGAACAGAAATGGTCTAATGAACTTATGTCCGAAAATGCATGGTTTCCACGCTAGATATCATTTATTCAATCTTACAGTTACAGAGACTGCGGCCTAATACGAGCTGTATCACGCAGCCGCAGTTACCGTATGTGCTGAAAATGGCTTCCCCGTGCCTCAACGCATGCGTGTAGACTCCGTAGCATGTTCTGTCTCACACGTTCGTATCAGCCAGGCTGCATCCGAACAGTGTCAAAGCCAGCATGAATACGCTGCTCCACTGTCTCCGCATCTGGAAAGGGCTCTGCACACACGATACTTCTGAGATGGTCCCATAGCCAGAAATCGCACGAAATGAGATCCTGTAAACGAGCCGGCAATGCAAATGGGCCCCGTCGTCCGATCCATCAACCTGGGCAGACACGATTGAGATGCGTCCGTATGTTAACGGCGAAGTGAGCTGGACCACCATCATGTAGCAGTCACATAGCCCTTCGAATTATGAATGACACTTCTTCTAGCAGGGGAAGCAAAGTCGCTCGCAAGAAACGCCAATGTTCCGGACTGTTAAGCGACGAGGAAGCAAGACTGGTCCCAAAATACGGTCGACAATTATCCCGGCCCACACATTCAGGCTGCCCCGATGTTGAGGTTTCAAATGGTTCGATTGGCTCTGAGCACTATGGGACTTAACATCTAGGTCATCAGTCCCCTAAAACTTAGAACTACTTAAGCGTAACTAAGCTAAGGATATCACACACATCCATGCCCAAGGCAGGATTCGAACCTGCGGCCGGCCGGAGTGGCCGAGTGGTTCTAGGCGCTACAGTCTGGAACCGCGCGACCGCTACCGTCGCAGGTTCTAATCCTGCCTCGGGCACGGATGTGTGTGATGTCCTTAGGTTAGTTACGTTTAAGTAGTTCTAAGTTCTAGGGGACTGATGACCACAGCAGTTAAGTCCCATAGTGCTCAGAGCCATTTGAACGATTTTTTTTCGAACCTGCGACCGTAGCGGTCGCGCGTTTCCAGGCTGAAGCGCCTAGAACCGCTCGGCCACATGGCCGGCTGCTTAGGTTTCTCTGTCACCGTACCATGGGGTATCAGCATACTATCCCACAGATTACTGTTATGAAAGTTTAAGATCCTACTCCGCGTAAAGGCGGCCTCATCTGTGAATAGAATGGATGATACGAATCCCGGAATCGATTTTGCATGGTGAAGAAACCAGCGACAAAACTGCTCCAGATGTGGAAAGTCTGTCGCTAGTAAGCTCTGCACACGTTGTAAGTGATAAGGGTAGTAACAATTGACATGGAAAATGTTCCAAACTCTCGTCCGGATTACGCTGTACTTGCGGACCAACTGCCTGGTACTGACACGGCGGTTGCCTTCCACAGTGTTAATTACATTTTCCACCAAGTCTGGTGTCCGAACATTTCGGGTACGTCCTTCACGATTTCCTGCTTCCTGCAACGACGGTGTCTCAGACAAACGGCGAATCACTGTTACAAACATTGAATGCTGTGACTGATATCGGCGGGGATAGGTATCCTGATACAACCGTGCTGCCCACCGCCCGTTACCATTTGCCTTTCCATGAGTAAACGCCATGTTGGCAAGCTCTCGATTTGAATAAGGAACCATTGTGTACAATGCTGTATTACATGTATTACAAGGTGAGACAGCAAGAGAAGTGAATCGGACAAATTACCAATTACTATGGCAGGAGAGGGCGCTAGGAGGAAGCCGTGCGTAATTTAACTGTGGTTGCGTGGTACAGCGCGTATTAGACCGGAGTCTCTGTAACGAGATATGATTGAATAAATGGTCTCTAGCCTGGAAATCAAGCATTTCTGGACAAAGTTTATTAGACTTTTTTTTGTTCCGTATCCTCTCATTGATCAATCCCTAGAATTTGTACAGCATGGATAAAACCAACCTGCATAAAGCGAGCAGGGGAAACGGGGAAGGGGGAAAAGGGGAGAGGGGGGGAACGCGGACAACATTGCAGACGTTGTCGTAAAGCGGAAACGGAGCGATATATCTAACGTCCAAATGGGGATGATCATTGGCATTCGGCCCGAGGGTGGAAGCAGTTCCATAACGGCCAAGTCTGCAAATTGTTCGTGTGCTGCCATAGAGAAAGAGGTGCAGCCGGAAAGGAAGTTCCGATCACGTTCAGAGATGGCATGAGTAGTTGGACAGGAATGCGCATGCGCTGCAGCAGAGAAAAAGGTATGTGGGAATAATGCAGTGCAGTTTCAGTCTCTTCATGACAGTGGTTATTGTACACTGCTAGGATAAAAAGATTGCTCCGACACGGTCCACCGCAAAATGCGATGTTCGCGCAGTTGTTCGATTTTTGCACTCTCAGAAGCGACCTCCAGTAGAGATCCATCGCCAGTTATGCCACGTGTATGGAAACGGCATTATGAGCGACAATACAGACAGACGAGGGTGCAAGCAATTCGCTGAAAACCGAACCAATATTCACGACGAAGACCGTAATGGCCGACTGCCCCTAGTGACATCAGGACTGATGTACAGTAGAGTGTACGCCAACCAGTTTTGCAGAACCGGCGCTTCACAATTTCAGAACTATCTCGTCCATTTCCCCAGATGTCTCGCTCGTTGTTGCACGAAATTATCTCCCAGTGGCTTGGTTTTCATGAAGAGTGTGCAAGTTGGGTGCGAAGACAAGTGACAGATGAACACAAAAGCAAACGTCTGGCAGCAGCACTGATATTCCTGCGGCGGTATACAGAGGAATGAAACTAGTTTCTCGAACATGTTGTCATTAGGGCTGAAACTTGGGTGTCGTATGGTGCACCAGAAACGAAACAACAGTCTATGTATTGGCGGCACAGTGGTTCACGCGTCGAGACCAAATTCAACCTGACAGTCTCTGTTGAAAGCAAATCCTGTGCATTGACTTCTGGGATCGACGTGGTGTTCTCTTGCGTGAGTTTTTGCCGCGAGGGGGGACCGTAAACGCTGATTATTATTGTCAAACATTGAAAAATCTGAGTAGGGCGAACCAGAACAAGGGACGTGGGATGTTGACAAGAGGCATTACGCTTGGGCAGGATAATGCAAGACCCATACAGCCAATGCCACACGAAATAGGTTGCAGCCGTTTGGACCATCCATCCTACAGCCTCGATCTCGCCCCAGTGACTTTCATCTCTTCCATCTCATGAAGCGTTTTCTGGCAGGAACACTTTTTCACAACGACTCCACGGGGCAGACTGAAGTGACTTTGTGGCTCTGGACATTGGCGTCAAATTTCTATGACGTGGGCATACACTTGACGGTGCACCGTTACGATAACTTTCTTGACAATGGTGGTCATTATGTTGAGACGTAGCCAGTGAATCTATGTAAATATTCCAATAAATGTTTCTCACTTAGTGACGTTTTTGTTTTCTTTGTCGGTCATCAGAACTTACTTTTTGGATGCACCTCGTATACCGTACATGGCATTAAAAGTGACGGCATAGTATAACATCACCTCGGAAACGTAAAGGTGCAGTCATGAATTCGGTGTTAGACCTAACGAAATTAGTCATAAATTATCCAGCACAATTTGATAACAATAGCGATATCCACAACTAGAACGCTAGAAGAAAACATGACCTCTATTACCTATTATTCTTTTCTTGTTTTTTTAGTCCCTATGGGACCAAACTGCTGAGGTCATTGGTCACTTGGCTTACTCACTACTTAATCTAAATTAATCTAACTTGCTAAGGACAACACACACACACACCCATGCCGGAGGGAGGACTCGAACCTAGGACGAGGGGAGCCGAGCGAACCGTGGCAAGACGCCTGAGACTGCGCGGCTACCCATTATTGAAGGTGAAGGTGTCAGCAGCTAAGAAAGGAGTTCAATAGGCAACAACGAATTTTTTGATCATTTGCCCAACAACATAAAACGTCTGGTATGTACCAAAGCAAGCATTTTTCCCGAACAACTACTCCTATTCCATATATGAATTTCTATTTAAAAGCTCGTAGCCTTTAAAAAAAATGAAAAAAGCTAATTTTTTAGGGTAGATGCATTATTAGGACTAAAATATAAAGTGTTTCTTTATTTTAACACTAACTGAGTACACATATCCCGCAAACTAACTCGTTTCGCATGATGGGACATTTAGCTAACTAACTTACTAACTTTCAACATATTCACCCCTCAGTGCAATACATTTTACCGAACGGTGCATAAATGACAGAGATCTGAGTTGTATGAGCCTACATTTTGGCTATGAAGGAAACGTTCCACCTCACCTACATCTACATGGCCACCCTTAATTCATAATTAAGTGCCTGGCAGAGGGTTCATCGAACCACCTTCAGACTATTTCCTTAGCATTCCACTCTCGAACGACATGCAGAAGAACTTAATACTTAAACCTTTCCGTGCCAGCTCCGAGTTCTCGTATTTTATCATAATGATCTTTTCTCTGTATGTAGTTGGACACCAATAAAATATTTTCATACTCTGACGAGAAACTTGGTGTTTGACATTTTACGAGAAGGTCCTGCCGCAGCAAAAAATTGCTTTGTTTTAATGAGTGACACCCCAACTCGCGTATCATACCCGTGATAGCCTACTCTCTCTCCCTTATTTCACAATAATACAAAACGAGCTGCCTATCTTTGAACTTTTTCAATGTCATATGTCAATCCCACCTGATACGGATCCCATACCAAACAGCAATATTTCAGCAATGGACGGATAGGCATAGTTGTGGCAGTATTTTTAGTAGATCTGTTGCACCGTCTGTTCTGCCAATAAAACCCAACCTTTGGTTCACCTTCCCCGCAACATCGGCACGCATGGTAAAGCATACACTACCAATATGCCCCAAAACGCAGTGCAAGGAAACTGGTTTTTTCCGGGACTCATATCTCGGGATCTGTTGACGATAGAAAGGTCGGGTCAGGTTTTTGGATTGCCCTTGTGTTAGGGATCATTTGTATACCCAAGAGAATGATCGTCTTAGTACAACTATCCTACAGTGCAGGTCAATTTTTTAATACTACACACTTCCCCCGGATTAAGCAAATGGAGCAAATCGGTTGGTTCTTTTTGGATCAGATGTGTTCTATGGTGCCCTTTAAGGGGCTTATGGAGGCACAATTTAGTTCATGAGCGTTTCCTGAGAAAACCCGAAAAAAGCCTCTTATTGCCGAAAGCAGCGGATATGTAAATAACAAACGGCAGCAAATTGCTCAAGTTCCAACGGTATATTATCTAGACATTTATCTAGAAGTACCGTCTTCCTGTTTTCATACATCTTTATACGTTACGCAGAAACACCCAAAAAACTTGGTTTTGGGTTACCACAAGCGAACCGCGGGTTCCAAGACGACTATGCACAACAAATGGGTATAATTTTTACGATATATGCCTAAGATATCCGTCTCAGAGATACAGGAGTTCAAAGTTACCCTATTTGTACACGTAAAACACGCACGTAAAATCCGATGTGAGTCAAAAAGTGGTTAATGAAGTGTCATAGCGTGGAGAAAGTACTGAAACAAAAGCAACAACTTTTTTACGTAACAACCAGACTGAGGTGCGAAATTAATTTTGCGTTATTTCAATTTTACTTAAGTAAACTATCAAAATTATACTGACCCATAAATTTCTTTTCATATGAGTGACATGCCCTGCTATAGCAGGGAAAACAAGGGAACCATCGAAAAAATGCTCCTATCAGAACACAAAAAGGGCAAATATGCTCCTGTTTAAAACGCTCTGACTGCAAAGTGAAGTGCCAGCTGCCTCATTTTACCTTCCTATCTTTAGAAATGTAGCCAAAAAATTTTTGCGTGCAAACATATTCGCGCTTTTTTATTCTGCGAGAGAAGTAGGCAGTGGCAGTGGGAAAAAGACGGAAAAATAATAAATACTGGAAGATAGTGGACAGTGGTTGTGGTAGAGAAAGACCGAAGAAGATAATGGAGGTATGAGAACAACAGGGGGACACGGGGGCAGTGGAACATAGTTAACAGTGACACAACAGTGCTGAGGAAAGAGTGAAAGAGACGGTGCCAGGGAGGAAGGAGGGGGGGGGGCAGAAATAAAGAGAAAATGGAAGTGTGTGTGAACCAGTGATGATGAGAGACAGATCCCATGACAGTGACAACGAGGAAGGGAGAGATTGTGACAGTGAGAAGAGACAGCAGTGGTGGGAAGCAATGAATGAGGCAGTAGCAGTAAGAGAGAGGAAGAGGGAGACAGTGACTGTGACACGAGACAGTAGCAGTAGGGGAGAAAGAAGGAGACTGTGTGGCTCTGAGAAAGGAGACAGTAACACTTATAGAGACAGGAAGAGATCATTACAATGAGTAGGATTGAATGAGTAAGTGAGAATGGGCGTTTGGAAGTGGATGGCCATGAGAGACTTAGAGCGATGGACTAGTGTGTGTGAGCGAGTTATAGTCAGGGGAACTTGTGAGAGTGCTAGGTGATTTGCATGTTACGTGTCAGCTAGTAGCGTAGTAGTAAGCGTCGTGGACTGTAGATAAGACGTCGCGAGTATGAGTACATTCACTGCTACATTTTTCCAGATAGGGTTGATAGAAGAGATAGAGAAGATCCAACGGAGAACAGCGCGCTTCGTTACAGGATCATTTAGTAATCGCGAAAGCGTTACGGAGATTATTGATAAACTCCAGTGGAAGACTCTGCAGGAGAGACGCTCAGTAGCTCGGTACGGGCTTTTGTTGAAGTTTCTAGAACATACCTTCACCGAGGAGTCAAGCAGTATATTGCTCCCTCCGACGTATATCTCACGAAGAGACCATGAGGATAAAATCAGAGAGATTAGAGCCCACACAGAGGCATACCGACAATCCTTCTTTCCAAGAACAATACGAGACTGGAATAGAAGGGAGAACCGATAGAGGTACTCAAGGTACCCTCTGCCACACACCGTCAGGTGGCTTGCGGAGTATGGGTGTAGATGTAGATGTAGATGTTTTTAATATGTTCACATGCCAAAATTTTTGGGAAAGTTTTTAAAGGTGCTGAGCAAGGTAGAATGAGGCATCCGGAACCTCACTTTTCAGTCAGAGTTTTATAAACAGGAGTATATTCGCCTTTTTTGTGTTTTGATAAGATCATTTTTCCGTTGGTGAAGATTTGCCCCACTTTTGGAGAGTGTCTGCACATTTTCCGTGGCCCGTTCAGATTCGGTTCAGGGCTGCATAAACTGCCCGAGGCTGGTAAAATCCAGGTGCTCTCTTCTGGATAGAGGACAGCTACAGATATTGTGAAGGATAGTTTTGTTGCTATCAGATTTTCCATTCGTTGATGGCATTGAATTCAGTTTCCATATGAATCCTAGTAGAGATAAGAGTGTGACGGCTCTATCTTAATCTTTTTCGCTCCACTGGGAATACATCGTTCAGTACTTAAAGTCGGGGTTATCGGCGATATTACGGTATTTGCATAGTAGTGCGCTCTCCCGTCTGATATCAGGATGTGGAATGTGGTTCAAGATAGATAACGTAAATGTGGGAGTACATCGTATTGACCCACTAACAGTGCGCACGGCTTCGTTAACTTGTACGTCAATCTTTTTTACGTGTGGACTATTAAGCCAGACAGGCGCACAATACTCTGCTGCTGAGTATCTCAGTCCGAGTGCCGACGGTGTGGCCGAGCTGTTCTAGGCCCTTCAGTCTGGAACAGTGCGACCGCTACGGTCGCAGGTTCGAATCCTGCCTCGGGTATGGATGTGTGCCATGTCCTTAGGTTGGTTAGGTTTAAGTAGTTCTGAGTTATAGGGGACTGATGACCTCAGATGTTAAGTCCCATAGTGCTTAGAGCCATTTGAACCGAGTGCCGATACTCGAAGAGTGTCTGCTGTCGAACCGCAACGAGTGGTTCAGAGGTTCTGGGGAGTGTTGTTTCTACTTTTGGGCTTAGCAGATGTTCGTTTCAGATGCTCCTTAAACGCGTCATATTTAACGTGATCCCAAGGTGTTTTGGATGCATGTTATGATGAAGTTCGTCACTCTAAAAATAGTCTATTGACAAATAAAAAAATCCGTTTCATTTGAGTTTGGTTTTAACAACTGTTTGCGTCCGCTACATTCCTTAAGTCACCCGTGTCCTAAAAAACAGCCACTTCAAGGCAGATATCTAAAGCTGGGAAGCAGAGGTAGCCAGATAATCTCAAACATCTCTTGGCTAAAACAAATTTGTCGCAAGACATGGACTCACATGGTTTTTCTCAGGACCCTCCAGCTATAAACCTTCAGGGGTGGTTCTTACGCGCGATGTATGAATCGTTTGACAGCCAGCTTCAGACACCTGTTCTCTAAATTTTCTTTATAGTGTTTACGGAAAATAATGTCATCTTCCCTCCAATGGAGTTCCTGAAGCATCTCCATAACACGTATGTGTTGTCAAACCTACCAGCAACAAATCTAGCAGCCCGCCTCTGAATTGCCTCAATGTCTTACTTCAGTCCGACCTGTACCGATCCCAAACACGCGAGCAGTACTCAAGAATAGATAGCACAATCCTATATGCGGTCTCCTTTACAGGTGAACCACTCTTTTCAAAAATTCTCCAAATACACCGAAGTCGACATTTCGCCTTCCCTACCATAGTTCTCACATGCTCGTTCCATATCATATCGTTTTGCAACGTTACGACAAGATACTTAAACGACTTGACTGTGTCAAACAGGACACTAGTAATACTGTACCCGAACAATACAAGTTTGTTCTTCCAACTCATCCGCATTAACTTACATTTTTCTACATGTATAGCTAGCCGACATTCATCACACCAACTGGAAATTTTGGCTAATCGTCTTGTATCTTTCTACAGTCACTCAGCTTCGACACATTACCGTAAACCACAGCTTCATCAGTAAACAACCACAAGTTCCTGCCCACCTTGTCCACCAAATCATTTACGAATGTGGAGATCAACAGCAGTCCATCACACTTCCCTGGAGCATTCCTGATGATACCCTTGTCTCTGATGAACTCTAGCTGTCGAGGACAACAAACTAGATTCCATTACTTAAGAAGTCTTCGAGCCACTCAAATATCTGTGAACTTATTTCATACGCTCATATCTTCACTAACAGCCTGCGGTGGGGCACTGAGCCTAATGATTTCCGGAAATCTACCAATATGGAGCCGCCTGTTGCCCTTCATCCAAGTGAGAAAAGGGCAAGCTGAGTTTCACACTTGCGATTTTTGTAAAACAATGGTGATTTGCGGACAGAAACTACCCAGTCTCAAGCACCAAGCATTCTTTTACTAAACCACCATCCGTGATAGGGCACAAAGACTTGCTGAAAATAGTGTAATTTTGCCCACCCGAACGGCGCACTGATTTGATTTTTCTTCTTCTTTTTTCTCCTCTTCAGACAGCTCCCTCTTTATATCTTAAAACCTCTTGTACACGTTTAGGTCCTTCACGTTTTTCGTTTGTGGTTTCTTTGACGTGGTAAGACATGTAGTGCATTTGTAATTTGAACATCCTGAAAGTATTCGATGTCTAATGATAGATAAAGGGGAGTACAGCATGGTGAAATTGGTCAAAAAGTGACATTTTCCGATTATTATCTCTTAATAATATTTGATCTCTGCCGAATAATTTGATGCATAATTTGTCGATTAATTTCAATTGGAAGTGTAGTTTTTATTACTTCAAAGTTAATAATGCAAATGTAAAAAAAATCCAGTCATTCTGGACTGATTTCCATAAGTCTCTCTATCTCCGAAACTGCTCAATCTAGAAGGCTGTGGTTTTGAGCTACTTATTCCTTGAATTCACATTCATGTTCGTGTTAAGAGCTTCGATGTAGCGTGTAAACAGAAATGGCGGTATTCCACATGCATTTTGTGGAGACTCTAAATGGTAAAGGAAGCTTACAGACAAAAACATTGATGAACTCCAGCAATATTATGGAATGACTATAATAAACAACACGCATGGCCAACAAGGGACGAAAAGAGCAGTGTGGGGTACATACTTCGGCAAATTATCCACTGATGATACACCTGTACATGGTCTTTGCCCACTTGGTGCTGATTCGTGGTGCAAGTTCCGCAAAGCTCAAGCAGCGGGTACAGAGGAATGATTGAGGTACAAAAATAGTATACCATCTGCGGCGGTGGAAGCTATTAAACCAATACATAGTTAGCTCACCCTGACTTTCTTTCCAAATGTCTCCGTGG
Source organism: Schistocerca americana (assembly GCF_021461395.2). Lineage (NCBI taxonomy): Eukaryota > Metazoa > Arthropoda > Insecta > Orthoptera > Acrididae > Schistocerca > Schistocerca americana. Next base: position 376,861,825 of record NC_060126.1, read on the forward strand.
TCGAACACAAAGCCCGAATGAGTCTTTCAATAATGTCATTTGGACCCGCGTACCAAAAAATGACTTTTTAGGAATGAAAACTCTATGCATGGGTGTTTGTGACGCTGTGATAACGTTTAGTGCAGGTAATAACAGAAGAATTAGAGTATTAGAGCAACTTGGTATCACTCCAGGAACCAACACACTGCAAGCCTTCCAGCGAATGGATCGACTTATGATCATGAATGCCCAGTGTGCAGCAGAGGAAATGATTAAAGAAGCAAGAGGCAAGAAAATAAAGAGGCTTTTAGGTTTGCAGGATGACCAAGTACAGAATCCAGATAATACTGATTATGGGCCTGGCTGTTTCTAGAAGCAAGCATGCCTCCATATGTGAGTTAATATCAAATGAAACGTTTAAACTTGATTTCCTGAAAAGACTTTTTTTAATATTTGACCCATTGGCTCAGGAACTATTACACGTAAGTATATATAATTTTACACTGTGTTACCTCTTCGTATACTGCTCCTGCTGAACCGCCAAAAAATTTCTACCTATAATGGTTTTTTACTTACAGAAGCAAAAGCGAATTAAAAGAAAGCTGAACATAAATTTTAAAAAACGTTAACTAACTAATTATTTGCCTGTATTCTATGATTCTGGTTCAGTAATCAGCAAAGGAGTGAAACTATATGAATCAAAAATTACTACTGGTTCACCAAGATTATTAATCTCTATCAATACACAAAATGTAAAGTGGAAGTAGGTGCCAAGGAAGAACTGGTGAAATTACACACAATTTTGAGTAACACTTTTTATTCAAATTTGGTGCAAGACTTTACGATATTGAAAAAAAACAACAATCATTTAACAAATAAGTCAATTTACCATAGGAAAGGACTTTTAAATTACTAAATTATTATAAAAAATGTCACGCCAGTAAAAGGCAAGTACAGACAAGCAATTTAACAGATACAACGCGACGCTGTATAATATTTCAAGCTCAGCTAAATTACAGGTGAATTTCACTCCATTCATTAAATGGCGCAGAATCTAACTTGTCTGCAACATATAAAGAGAATCTTGTTTACAAAAGTTCTGAAAATAGAAAAACGAAAACGCATGAGTCATGCACACGGAGGACACTCACAGTTAATAACATTAAAATTTCCAAAATATATGAAAAAACAAATTTTACAAATTGCTGTCAGTTAAATTACGGCAAACACACACGCTCACCAGGTAGGACTTGCGAACTTTTTGAACATTCTCCTTTCAAGGTAACAATTTCTACCTGTAATGAAATGGCGAATTTTTCCATGGAAAGTAAACATACTAATAACCAACTACCTGCATAAAACACGTAAGCACGTTGAGTAAAAGCCTTAAAAGGTATTGAATTGGAAAAACACACAACAGTTTTTGCTGACTAGAAAAAATATAAAAAATCCTCTACGGCGTACATTAACAACCTTGTTAAATTATAGCCTAATATACGTAAACTTCCAGATGAGCAGGAATTCGTTATGCAGTTATACAGTTCTTACCAGGAGGCAGAAGGAATTTTTCTTCTTTCTTAGAATACCTTTTACACATGAGTCTAGTAATACAAGTTATGACAGGCGAGAGAATGGATCAGGTCTTAGAGCCTTGCATTTTAAACAGTAAAAGCATTGGTGTCTTAGACTTTCACAGACATGGCAGAGGCTAACAGTCGAATAAACCCGTAGGTAAGCTGGGAGGGGAAAGAAGCAATCCAAACCACAGATTTACTTTGACTCCCCCAATTTCGTCCTCAAAAGGGGACAGACGGACCACCCTTTCTAATATTACCACCTTCCCGCGGGTGGGCAGACGAGAATGAATGGCGGGAAACCCCCAAAAAATACGGCTGGTATAATTGACAAGAATAAGTAAATTGAATTCAGTTAAACTTCATAAAATCTGTTAACAATCAATACTCAACTTCTGGTACGTTACGACTCCCAGGACTGAACCAACGCAGCACCTCCAAATGCTCTGCCGAGCCGCCCGCTGCCAGCCGTTTCAACGGACGCAGGAAGGCGCGCCGATTTTCAGAACCTCCTCGCCGGTCGGCAGCATACGACCGAACTGCAGATTAGGACCCTTGCGGACCCACACTCAGAAAGATTCCTTTCTCCATACCACGGAGACGCTGCTCGCGTCGCTTATGCTGATGCCGCGTGCTGTCCCTCTAGCACCGGCAGAGAAGTCACTCCTTGATGCCCCGACTGCCAACCCTCCACGAGAGCCCATACAGCCACTTCTTAAACCCACGCGAACAGCCCACTTTTTCCCTTTCCCGCTAGAGGCAGACACCGAAGCTTTCAATTGCGACAACGGCGCCGCCGCCAGAAAACGGAGGGCGATTGCTTGACGCCACGCGCTGCGGCGCGCTTTTCAAAGCTAACTTTACTTTACTTGGAAAAAATTTCAGATCTCTACATGTCAAAGGTTCTGAGATGATGGGTCATCAATGTTGCAATTTAACACTTTAGTTATAGTATGTACGTACTCCTCTTAAACATTTGGCACAACCATCTTTTGTGTAAATTCCTCGCACTGCGGATTGAAATGCAAAGACATTGTCGGTCTTACACAATTTCGACTCGCCGTACCTGCTATTAGGCAGCTCCGCTCCCAGAATTGACCCTCCCCTGTTTCACAGTTGGCGCTCCTCCGTGTTGCCGCGACCAGATGGGGCGCGCGCATTGCCCTCAATCACGAGGACGTCGCCACTGCTCTGCTCGCGAGTAACGGCCTGACCAGCCGCGAGTGCTCACGCTCAATTCAGCGTGCTGGTAAGCCCTGGCTTAGGGCTTGTGTCAATTTGTCACGAGGAAGATATACCAGGTGATCAAAAAGTCAGTATAAATTTGAAAACTAGATAAATCACGGAATAACGCAGATAGAGTGGTACAAATTGACGCACATGATTGGAATGACATGGAGTTTTATTAGAACCAAAAAAACACGAAAGTGCAAAAATGTCTGACAGATGGCACTTCATCTGATCAGAATAGCAATAATTAGCATAACAAAGTAAGACAAAGCAAAGATGATGTTTTTTACAGGAAATGCTCAATACGTCCACCATCATTCCTCAACAATAGCTGTAGTCGAGGAATAATGTTGTGAACAGCACTGTAAAGCATGTCGGGAGTTATGGTGAGGCATTGGCGTCGGATGTTGTCTTTCAGCATCCGTAGAGATGTCGGTCGATCACGATACACTTGCGACTTTAGGTAACCCCAAAGCCAATAATCGCACGGACTGAGGTCTGGGGACCTGGGAGGCGAAGCATGACGAAAGTGGCGCCTGAGCACACGATCATCACCAAACGATGCGCGCAAGAGATCTTTCACGTGTCTAGCAATATGGGGTGAAGCGCCATCCTGCATAAACATCGTACGTTCCAGCAGGTGTTTATCAGCCACGCTGGGGATGATGCGATTCTGTAACATATCGGCGTACCTCTCACCCGTCACGGTAGCAGTTACAAAACCAGAATCACGCATTCCTCAAAGAAAAAAGGCCCGACAACGGTAGATGTGGTAAATCCAACCCATACCGTAACTTACTCGTCGTGCAATGGAGTTTCCACGACAGTTCTAGGATTTTCGGTAGCCCAAATGCTGCAGTTGTGGGCGTTGACAGACCCTCGGAGCGCGAAATGAGCTTCGTCGGTCCACAACACGTTACTCAACCAATCGTCATCTTCCGCCATCTTTTGAAACGCCCACACCGCAAATGCCCTCCGCTTCACTAAATCGCCAGGTAACACTTCATGATGCCGATGGATTTTGTGCGGATAGCATCGGAGGGTACGCCTAAGTGCCAACCAAACAGTAGTGTATGGAATGCCGGTGCGACGTGCGACTGCACGAGCGCTGACTTGCCCGTGCATAGACGAACCCGCTGCAGTCTCCATTTCTTCCTGAACTGTCTCAGCAGCATTACGCCTTGTGCTCGGTCGGCCACTACGGGGTCTATCGTCTAAACAACCCGTGGTTTCGAACATCGAAATCAATCTCGCCACATCTGCATTTGTCAACGGACCTTTACCCGTTCGAATCCGCTTCCTATGTCGACAGGATCGTAACGCTATAGTAGCCCATTCCCCATTCTGATAATACAGCTTCACTAAAAGCGCCTTTCAGGTAACGTCAACACGCTGCGACTGCTGGCGCATCTGATTCCCTCTCTCATTACAGCTCCTTTTATGCACGATTGTCATGCGCAGTCACTGACGTTTTGCTGTCCAGCGCCATCTGTCGGACATTTTGTGAACTATATTTTTTGGTTCTAATAAAATTCCATGTCATTCCAAGCATGTGTGTCAATTTTTACCTCTTTATCTACATCAGGGGTTTCCAAACTACGGCCCGCGGGCAGAAACCGGACCGCGAGGGCCGACAAACCGGCCCGCGTTAGCTGGCCGGACATCCCCGGTATCCGGCCCGCCAAATATTTGAGGTGGTACCTATACTGCCAACAATTGAGTTTCGAGGCCTATCGCGACCAAGACACGGCGACATTATCGGACACAATCACGCAACAGAACTATCAAATATATGTTCTGGCTCTGCTACTCGCTACAAGACTACATAACTAAACTTATTGTTGCGCGGGTTGAAATAACAATGCGTTGACATTCTCTACCTCTTCGTATTACAGTAGTAGTGTTGCTAACAATGATTTTGAGATTTCGTTAACTTTGCAGGACACTTTCGTGAAGAATGTGCAGTGACATACTTTTCTGTCGGCGAAATTCGCCAGAATAAAATACGCCAGAATTTCGGCCAGGTACGTCCACCAATCAAAATTATGTAATTAAATAAAAATCGTAGTTCGTTTCAGTGTTAGCTATTCCCAGAAACTTAGATTTTTGCGATTTCATCTTTCCTTTAGCCTTACATCACGGTGATCATGCAGTGCTAGGGTGCTTTAATCCCACTAGGTAGATCATGGCCCTTATGACTTCGTGGAGGAGTCAATGTGGCCTGCGGACTAAAAAGTTCGGAGACCCCTGATCTACATTATTCCGTGGTTTATTAAGTTTTCAAATTTATACTGACTTCTTGATCACCCAGTAGGCTGTTTTGGTTGCAAGAGATGAGTGTACACCATATCTTGTGGATGTGTTTGCTCCACCGCGTAGCTGTCTGACGTGGTTGGGAACAGGGGGGGGGGGGTGAGGTACCTGTCTACAAAGCTTTGGCGATGCGGCCAACTCTGAGTGACTGCCTGACTTACGTCTCATTACATGAGGCTAATAAGTAACTGCCGACGAGCATCGCTCCATGCGCGCAGAGGCAGGGTTGCGAGGCTGGCAGCGCGGCCGGGATGGAACCCCTCCCTCTGCCCCCGGCCGCTGGACACGGCGCACGCGTCCCGCCGGGCTGCAGCTCCAGACCGGCCGGTCGCCCGCGGTGTCGGCCTTTTTGTGTCCGCGTGACGCGGCAGCTTCGCCTCGTTTTAATTACCGACACGCCGCGCCCCCCGACACCTCACAAACAGGTCGCTGCCGACACAGGCCAGCCACCGGCTCGGAGCGGCCGCGGGAACACGCACTGACGCGAGAGCGTTTGCATTGTTCATTTTTCCTAAGGCTGGATTAGGCGAGAGGGTTTTCTTGTGTCGCAGAGTGTTGGCGAGTGGTAGTTGCCGTGACGCTGTCTGACAGCTATACCGAAATCAGAAAAACGCAGTGATTGACAACTAGTCGTTGATAGGACAGCTACCACAGCGACAGCCAATCAGAGAACGCGCTTGGACTCGCCTTCTGTTCTATTCGCTGTTGTCATATCACTCTCCCACGTCAGGTGACACATTCAGTTGCAGATGACACCAGTGGCCGGTAATGCAACCCCCGTAGTACAGGGATAGTCAACCTCTTATACCTACCGCTCCTTTTTTATCTCTGTTAGTAATAAAATACTCTAACCGCCCACCGATTCCACAGTAATCGTGATATGTATCACAGGGATGTAATTTTTACGTCATAAAATTTATAAATTACAGTTACACTAAGTAAAAGCACATAATAGTAATTACTTACCTAATAATTTGTCAAAATTTTACGAAAACATAAAGAAAATTATTTTAAAACCACTACTGCCTATCGCCCACGGTGGAAGCTGAAACGCCCACTACTGGGTGGTGGAGACCACATTGACTACCACTGCAGTGTAGTATACTGTGCCGAGTTCGTAATCTGCGATGTTTCTGATCATAGCCATCAATCGCGTAAGAATCCAGAGGCGCTAAGCCATGCGCTATGCACGCGAAATTTAAACTCTCCGCTATCCTTCTCCTTTCCTCGTTGCACTTCAAGGAATTGCAAAAAGCCATTACGGTTAGTTTCAATCCTCATACGATTCTTTTCCTTGGCTCATGATAGACAGAAAGGTAAATGTAAATGTCGTGTGACTAGGGCCTTCCGTCAGGTAGACCGTTCGCCGGGTGCAAGTCTTTCGGTCTGACGTCACTTCGGAGACCTGCGCGTCGATGGCGATGAAATGATGATTATTAGAACAACACAACACCCAGTCCCTGAGCGGAGAAAATCTCCGACCCAGCCGGGGATCGACCCCGGGCCCTTAGGATTGACATTCTGTCTCCCTGACCACTTTTTTTTTTCCTCATTTTGTTCATTTTCGTTCGTTTCATCTGCTCGGTGCGGACGTCGCAAGACACCCGTTTCAGTTCGTTGTTGATCCATTAACTCAGTTTTTTTTATTACAGAGGGCAGCTGACCGAACACGCTGAGTTACCGTGCCGGCAAAAGATATCCGTTCAAGTTTATCGTTGATTCCTTGACTCAGTTTTTTTATTACAGAGAGCACACAGCGCTCTGACCGAACACGCTGAGGTACCGCGCCGGCATCCACTCAGCCACCGGGGGCGGTCGACAGAAAGGTATATGTACGCTAATATGCAATGAAAATTTGTTCTGTTTGAAAACATAAATCATTGTTCATAGTTTCAAGTAATATTCGAGTCATTGACGATAATAATTATGATCGAAAGGTATTTGGTTGCATCATAATTATGGATTTGATACTAATAACAAAGTACACTAATACAATTTTGGATGTACTTTATAAAGGGGAGTGGTACCGCCCTATCACGACAATGCTAAATTGGCTATATAAATGCCCCGTTTTCTCAGGAACTTTTGAGTATATAAATGTGGTGTTCTTATCACATGTTCTCCCATGTTTTGTGACTGTATTGCTCTACAATCACTTTAAAATAACAACTGGAAAAAAGTTAGGATTTTTTCCCTAAACATAAAATTTTTTGGTGTAAATTTTCACAATTTTAATTTCTTGAATTTTAACTATTACAGTAAGTACTATTGAAGTAGAGCTACAACATTATTGTGCTATCTGTGTTATGTGGTAAATAATTCATTGATGTAGATTCAGAAGTTTCTGAGAAAAAGGGGCTTTTATACTGAAAAATGTCATGTTGAGAAAATTGCGTTTAAAGAAAAATTTTTAATATACAGCCGACTGATACATAAAAAATATGTTAGAATCCTCCTGGATGGCAGTACTCATCTCCTCCTTCGTCTTCCTCACCCAGTGCTGTCCTCCTTCTCTTGGATCTGGCTTCTTTCGACATATTGTTTGTTGCAATCTCTGCCTTCATGATTCGCAGTTGGTCCAAGTCCATCACACTGATAGTGGTGTTGTAACCTCTATGAATGCCAAGACATTCCAAAACCTGTAGTCTTCCACAATAGCCATCATTAAAACTAAGAACAGCATCCAAAACACCAAGTTCAAAGACTGACCTACCAACAAACACATTTTTTGGTATCCTTGACCATACAACATTGTTAACTGATTCATTCGCATTTTGTGTTTTGCCCTTGAGACATTTCATCAACAGCTCTGGTTGGGCAAGATCTTGAAACAAAGGTTTCATGGCAAACATAACAGCATTTGGTGTAGTAATTATGTGTGAGAAAGTGTCTACTTTACCCTCCTCTTTTGCCTTCAAGTATTTACACCATTCAGAAGAACACATGTTGTGTATTGGTTCAACATCTGTAGACAGCTTATGAAAATAAATTGCTTAAACAGCTCTCTTCAAACCATCTAAATTATCTCTGTTACTTCTAATAGCCATATTGTGTAATCTGATCAATTTGTTTATCAGTCAGTCGACGTCTTATACTTAGACCATCAGATAACTTGGTACTTCCCAACTGCTGTTTGAGTCTACGCAGTCTCGTGCCCATCCTCTTTTGCACATGATTAATGCAGTCTAGTTTTGTAATTGACAAATCACCATAGGGTTTACTCTCCACCACTGCCTTATACGATCGTGAGTCTCCAGACCCAAGAAAACTCATGTAGTGAACAGCATGATGATGCTGGGAACGTTGGAACATTTTCACTGCAGAAGCAACCTCCATCCCACCACTAGTTCCTTCATAGTTTCTCTGACAATTCATTTCATGCTTAGTTTGCTTTTCAGGGCTCTTGCCTGCTTGTCTACAACCCTGAAAGTACATGGTCAACACTTCAGCATCCAACACTTTCCCATTGTCAGTGCTGATAATAGATGCACACGAATTCTTTGACTGGAAACCTCTTTTTCGCCAGGATGCGTCGAATGGCATTGCTATGTCAGAACTACCATTTTCTGCTACAGCCTGCTCTGCTGCTGTAGTCATTGACTCCATAGCACACGCCTTTACACTACTTCTTACTATGGAGTTGTATTTGATAGATTTTGTAGGGCGACTAGGGAAGTTCAGCAAGCCACAAAGAACCTTACCAGCGTAATGGCCTTTTCCTATGCATCAAAGTCTATAGAAGTGTCTTAGATTAGTGTCAAAAAGTCAATTCTTTACACTTACTTCTGAAGTCTTGAAAGTCTTTTCACTTTTACTGTTCAAGCACATTATTTGTAAAGTGCACACCAGACCATTGCGTTGAGATAGCTTTTCAGAAATTTCACTTTCCCCTGCACATATACGTTTCACACAAAGCTGAAATAAATATATGGAGATTAATAATGATGTTTCAGTTTGTTTCACTGTCTGAAGCTGCATTGTATTTTACATCATCGCCCAGCAGTTTTTTCTTGGAAGCACTCGGAGGAGTAGAAGGACTGTCACTATTTACAACCGAATTATCACGCCCTTCGACGCTAACCACTCTTTTTACTGCTGCTATATTTGTTCTCTAGTATCTGTTTCCTTTGTTTCGTATTTTTTTAAACACTCCTTCTGGTTTAGCCATGACGAAAACTATCACAGGAAACACAGAAACTAAAACGCGGCTAGTGGATAACTGTTGTTGTCAAACACAAACAAATGTACAGTTCAAAGAGTTTACTGCGAAGTACCGCCAGTGTAGGTAACTTATGAAACGGACAGTTCTCTACAAAACAAAGAAACCACAGCCTTCTAGACTGTATACAGGGTGGCGCACGAAATGTGTTACCAATGTTTCTTTCACAATTTACGACGCACGTTAGATATCCCGCTGGGATCTCTATAGCAGTACCAACAGAGCTTGGAAAAACAAATGAGTTACGAAATGACGTGTAATTCACGATAATGCCGCTAGGAGACTAGTAAGCAGCAATGGCTGACAATGGAAGACTGACGACACAACAATGATCGGCAATTATGTTACTTTTTCATGAAACGAAAAGCCTTGTTGTGACTCAGAGGCGTTTTCGACAACAGTTTAACACACGATGGGTCCCTTGCAAGAAGACCATCCACAGGTTGTACGATAAATTTGTACAGGAAGGAACAGTATTGGAAGCGAAGCGACCTCCGACTAAGCCTGTTTGTTCGCCGGAGAATATTGAAGCGGTACGAGTTGCTGTACAGAGAAGTCCTGGTAAATCGTGTAGAAAGGCAGCAGTGCAACTGGGAATATCCAGACGCTCCGTTCAACGCATTCTTAAAAGTGACCTCACATGTACCCATACAAGATGACCTATGCACAGAAGCTCACTGAAGAACACAAACAGCAGAGACTACTGTTTGCTCAGTGGGCAGAGGATAGGGAAGAAACTCTCAACAACGTTTGGTTTTCAGCAGAGGCGCATTTTCATTTAGACGGTGTGGTTAACAAACAAAATGTATGCTTTTGGGCCACTGAAAACCCACAAGTGCTTCATGAACGACAACATTATGCTCCGAGGATTACAGCGGGGGCAGCAATTTCCAGTCACGGACTTATTGGACACTTTTTCTTTGAAGAAACTGTGAACGGCGAGCGTTATTTGAGCATGCTTCGCAGTAGCTTCATTCCACAGCTTCTTGCTACTGCCTTGCCCTTCAACCCGCAGCGGTTCATGCAAGATGGAGCAAGGCCACATACTGCAAACACTACGTTGAGAGTATTTACACGAGCATTTCGACATGCGGATCATTTCACCCAGGTTTCCAGGTCGCTTCAATAACGGACAAAATTGGCCCCCCAATAGTCCAGACCTCAATCCATGTGACTTTCTTCTTTTGGGGGTACCTAAAGGAAAAAATTTTCCCGAAACGTCCACGTTCAAATGGTTCAAATGGCTCTGAGCACTATGGGACTTAACATCTATGGTCATCAGTCCCCTAGAACTTCGAACAACTTAAACCTAACTAACCTAAGGACAGCGCACAACACCCAGTCATCACGAGGCAGAGAAAATCCCTGGCCCCGCCGGGAACCGAACCCGGGAACCTGGGCGTGGGAAGCGAGAACGCTACCGCACGACCACGAGTTGCGAACGTCCACGTGATTTAATGGAGCTCAGAAGACTTATTCTTCAAGCTTGCAGTGAAATTACGGAAGACATGTTCCGTAGGGTAATCACTAACTTCAGTGTTCGTTTCAAGGAAGTTAGGAAACGAAATGGTGGACATATTGAGCATGTGCTGAATTAGAACAAATCTCCATGGACGAATCTTCGTTGTAGTATATGTTCCTTTCAGATTGTATTGACAATAAAGTTTATATTCAAACACAAAATGGTAACACATTTCGTGCGCCACCCTGTAGTTCCAGAGAAAAATGCCAATATGCGAAATGATGGAAACCAAAATTCTCGGAAATGTCATTGCATGATTATTTTCAAATATTTGTTTAAAATAGTAAATAATCGAATATTTCAATAAAACCAACACCAAATTAAGCATAAACATCCATATTTACATAATTTGCACAAAAGTAAAAATGTCAAATTTTGTCATTTTGGGCGGTACGACTCCCCTTAAATATCTACACTGATTAGCCAAAACATTATGAATACCTACCTAATAGCCGTTATATCCACCTTTGGCACGGATAACAGCGGCGACGTACAGTGGCGTGAAAGCAATGAAGCCTTGGTAGATCGCTGGACTGGGTGGGCACCACATCTGCACACACAAGTCGCGCAATTTCCGTAAATTCCAGGGGGGGATTCGATGAGCTCTGACGCCACGTTCAATCACATTCCAAATGTGTTCGGTCGGGTTCAGATCTGGTGAGTTTGGGGGGCCAGCACATTTAACTGCAACTGGCCGATGTGTCCTTTGGAACACTCCACCACACTCCTGACCTTGTCACATGGTACATTATCTTGCTGAAAAATGCCAGTGCCATCGGGAAACTTGAGCGTCATGAAAGGATGTAAGTGGTCTGCAAGCAGTGTACGATACTCCACTGTACTCATGGATTTCCACGTGGATATCCTCCCGGGAGCATAACAGGGCCTCCGCCAGCTTTTCTCCATCCCGCAGTAAAGGTGTCAAGGACCTGTTCCCTTGAAGACGACCCATTTGCGCCCTCCCGTCGGCATGATGAAGAAGGTATCGGGATTCATCAGACCATGCAAAGCTCTGCCACTGCGTCAACGTACAGTGCCAATGGTCGCGTGCCCATTTCGGTCGTAGTTGTCGATGTCGCGGTGTTAACATTGGCACATCCAAGGGTCGTCGCCTATGGAAGCCTATCCTTTAGGAGTGTTCGGTGCACTGTGTTAGTTCCGCCACAGTTCCCCCCCTGTCCTGTTTTACCTGTCTGCCCAGCCTACGACGTCCGACATCTGTAATGAGGGGTGGCCCTCCAACCCCACGGCGACTGGGCGTGGTTTCACCTTGGATTCATCACGTATTGAAAACATGCACCACAGCAAGCCTCAAACATCCGACAAGTCGAGCAGTTTCCGAAATGCTCGTGCAGAGCTTTCGGGTCATCACAATCTGCTCTCGCTCAAACTCGGATAGATCGCACGCCTTCCCCATTCTACACGCGGGCAGCACGTTCACTGATACTACACGAACCGTGAGTGTGTCTGACTAGCAGTCATTCCTCGCCAGGTGACACTGCATGGCCTGGATGGGTTCATATCGACAATAGGTCGGTGGTGATAAATTTCTGGCTGATCAGTGTATGCGGCATGGCAAATAGGTCAGAAGCTATGCACTCACATTTCTTACTACGAACATTCGTGGTTTATTTAAAGAATTACTTGCTTTTGGCTTATAACAAAATTACTTTGCTTTTATGCCTCAATTCGTCAGACAGACCAATCAAAATACTTATAATTACAAGAATACAGCTATAATGGAGTGGCAGAAAACGAAAAATTTTAAAGAAGAAGAAAGACTGGGTTTAACGTCCCGTCGACGTCGAGGTCATTAGAGACGGAGGACGAGCTCGGATTGTGTCGAGGATGGGGAAGGAAATTGACCGTTCCGTTTCAAAGGAATCATCCCGGCATTCGCCTGGAGAGATTTAGGGAAATCACGGGAAACCTAAATCTGGATGGCCAGGCACGGGTTTGAACCGTCGTCCTCCGCCAAATGCGCAAAAGAAGCTTAGCAAGCACTGAAAGAGTAGCAAAATAATCTGAATGAACACTATTTTCACAAAACACGAGGCACTAGATAGTATATGAGGCAAGTAAACTATAGATAACCTATGCCTAACAAAATACCAAATTCTTTAAAAACACTGGAAAACATGAGACAGAAAACAGGGCAGTAATCTACTGAAAAATATAACAGGAAGCTTATCTTACACACATCGCCGCTCAGTAACGTGGCGAATGGATAACAGATCTTTAAGATAGTTATTGTTCGCCACAGTCAGTGTCAAAGCACCAAAGAGCGACTTTAGCTCACAATATACGACCGGAGGAATAACACATGTGTCAAGTTGGCGCGGAGGGAACCAGCATGCCACAACAGAGCAAAACCTGTAATGCCTATTACCAAAAGATCTCATATTGCACATTATGGGCAGGCAACAGCTTCCCAAGCAGGCTCGCTTCCCTCAAAAACCGGGTAGATGACGGGTCGAATTCCCAATCGGCGCGGTGGCGCAATAACATTCACCAGGCCAGACGGCAGCCGTCCACCAACGTTCGGCCAGCCAGGAGCAATCACACGTTCGCAGTCAACACGGACCTCCAACTGCCGCTGTTACTAGTTCAAATGGTTCAAATGGCTCTAAGCACTATGGGACTTAACATCTGAGGTCATCAGTCCCCTAGAATTACAACATCTGAAGTCATCAGTCCACTAGACTTACAACTCCTTAAACCTAAATAACCTAAGGACATCACACACATCCATGCCCGAGGCAGGATTCGAACCTGCAACAGTAGCAGCAGCGCGGTTCCGGACTGAAGCGCCTAGAACCGCTCGGTCACAACGGCCGGCTGCGAGCTAGTCTCCTCAATAGTAGGGCTCGGCAAACAATACTGGAGTTCGAACAGGCTCGAGATTTCCCAACATGCCGCAGCGTTCGATACAGTATCGAGCTTGTTCGAATAATCACGTGACATTCGACTCGAGCGGCGAGAGTGCAACAGATACGCTAGAAACTACGAATGTTCAAATGTGTGTGAATTCGTAAGGGACCAAACAGCTGATGTCATCGGTCTCTAGACTTACACATTACTTAAACTAACTTGTGCTAAGAACAACACACACACACAAACACACACACCCATGCCCGAGGGAGGATTCGAACCTTCGGCGGGAGGGGCCGCGCATTCCGTGACACTGCGCCTCAAACCACGCGGCCACTCCGCGCGGCAGAAACTACGAACTAGCCACTACAATAAGCTATGGCTCTGCATAAACTTCACTATTTCGCTAAACACTGGAGGAGACAGCATTAACTCCTACCATAGTACAAACTCCTGTTGCATTTGAACAAATTTACAGTATTCGTTCTCACACGTTACATATGGATATATGTATGGGCATAAAAAACACTTATGTTGATTTTTAAGTAAAGGTAACAGACAGAGACGATAATATAGTCCTCCAAAAAAAGTTGCTTGACTGAATTAAACATAAAATTTTATTTTATTACGAGAGGCGGCAATGATTAGCCATATAGGTTGCAAATGAGAAATTCAATCCCTGTTCATATATTTGAATAACAGATAACAATTTCACGGATTTTGATCAGTTTGGAAACAAAACAGCAACATTCAGATGAAACAATCATGACAACTAATCAAGAATGAAATGCCGCACAAACAAACTGTATCGTAATCAAGCGATTTTAATTGTTGTCGCGAGAATAAATTACAGCCGAATGAAACGTCCTGGATATAGTGCCAGCAGACCTCACCAGACAGCGGGGTGAAAGGTCCGAGAATTACAAAAATATGTGTGTGAAATCTTATGGGACTTAACTGCTAAGGTCATCAGTCCCTAAGCTTACACACTACTTAACCTAAATTATCCTAAGGACAAACACACATACCCATGCCCGAGGGAGGACTCGAACCTCCGCCAGGATCAGCCGAGAGTTACAAATGGTTCAAAAAATGGTTCAAATGGCTCTGAGCACAATGGGACTTAACTTCTGAGGTCATCAGTCCCCTAGAACTTAGAACTACTTAAACCTAACTAACCTAAGGACGTCACATCCAGCCATGTCCGAGGCAGGATTCGAACCTGCGACCGTAGCGGTTGCACGGATCCAGACTGAGGCGACTAGAACCACTCGGCCACCAATAATTACAAAGAATGATGTTCGCAAGCTTTTATGCACTGAAGTGCCAATGAAACTGGTATAGGCGTGCGTATTCGAATATACAGATATGTAAGCACGCCGAATACGGCGCTGCGGTTGCCAACGCCTATATAAGACAACAAGCGTCTGGCGCAGTTGTTAGGTCGGTTACTGCTGCTACAGTGGCAGCTTACAAAGCTTTAAGCGAGTTTGAATGTGGTGTCATAGTCGGCGCACGGGCCACGGGACACAACATCTCCGAGGTAGCGATGAAGTGGGGATTATGGAGCTTGTGATCCCTGCATTTCCTGTTAGTCGTTCTTGTATGTAAAGCAGCAGGAATCGAAGGCCCGCTCGTGTATCCTTGATGACTACACGACAGAAAGATTTACGCCCCACCTGGGCCCGTCAACACCGACGTTGGATTATTGATGACTGGAAACATGTTGCCTAATCGGACGAGTCTCGTTTCAAATTGTATCGAGCGGATGGACGGTATGGAAGCAACCTCATGAGTCCATGTTCAAGCTGGTGGATGCTCTGTAATGGTGTGGGGTGTGCAGTTGGAGTGATACGGGGCCCTTGATACGTCTAGATACGACTCTGACAGGTGATATGTACGTAAGCATCCTGTATGATCACCTGCATCTATTCATCTGCGTTGTGCATGCCGACGGACTTGGGCAACTCCAGCAGGACAATGCGAAGCCCCAGGTGTTTAGAATTGCTACAGAGTGGTTCAAGGAATACTCTTCTGATCTTAAACACTTCCGCTGGCCACCAGAATCCCCAGGCATTGAGCATATCTGGTATGCCTTGCAAGTGCTATTCAGAAGAGATCTCTACCCCCTCGTACCCTTACAGATTTATGAGCAGTCCTGCAGAATTCATGGTGTCAATTGCCCCTAGCATTACTTCAGACATTAGACGAGTGCTCACGGAGGTCCTACAAGATATTATGCAGGTGTACCTGTTTCTTTGGCTTTTCTACATCTACATTCTACATTTATACTCCGCAAGCCACCCAACGGTGTGTGGCGGAGGGCACTTTACGTGCCACTGTCATTACCTCCCTTTCCTGTTCCAGTCGCGTATGGTTCGCGGGAAGAACGACTGTCTGAAAGCCTCCGTGCGCGCTCTAATCTCTCTAATTTTACATTCGTGAACTCCTCGGGAGGTATAAGTAGGGGGAAGCAATATATTCGATACCTCATCCAGAAACGCACCCTCTCGAAACCTGGCGAGCAAGCTACACCGCGATGCAGAGCGCCTCTCTTGCAGAGTCTGCCACTTGAGTTTATTAAACATCTCTGTAACGCTATCACGGTTACCAAATAACCCTGTGACGAAACGCGCCGCTCTTCTTTGGATCTTCTCTATTTCCTCCGTCAGACCGATCTGGTACGGATCCCACACTGATGAGCAATACTCAAGTATAGGTCGAACGAGTGTTTTGTAAGCCACCTCCTTTGTTGATGGACTACATTTTCTAAGGACTCTCCCAATGAATCTCAACCTGGTACCCGCCTTACCAACAATTAATTTTATATGATCATTCCACTTCAAATCGTTCCGCACGCATACTCCCAGATATTTTACAGAAGTAACTGCTACCAGTGTTTGTTCCGCTATCATATAATCATACAATAAAGGATCCTTCTTTCTATGTATTCGCAATACATTACATTTGTCTATGTTAAGGGTCAGTTGCCACTCCCTGCACCAAGTGCCTATCCGCTGCAGATCTTCCTGCATTTCGCTACAATTTTCTAATGCTGCAACTTCTCTGTATACTACAGCATCATCCGCGAAAAGCCGCATGGAACTTCCGACACTATCTACTAGGTCATTTATATATATTGTGAAAAGCAATGGTCTCATAACACTCCCCTGTGGCACGCCAGAGGTTACTTTAACGTCTGTAGACGTCTCTCCATTGATAACAACATGATGTGTTCTGTTTGCTAAAAACTCTTCAATCCAGCCACACAGCTGGTCTGATATTCCGTAGGCTCTTACTTTGTTTATCAGGCGACAGTGCGGAACTGTATCGAACGCCTTCCGGAAGTCAAGAAAAATAGCATCTACCTGGGAGCCTGTATCTAATATTTTCTGGGTCTCATGAACAAATAAAGCGAGTTGGGTCTCACACGATCGCTGTTTCCGGAATCCATGTTGATTCCTACATAGTAGATTCTGGGTTTCTAAAAACGACATGATACTCGAGCAAAAAACATGTTCTAAAATTCTACAACAGATCGACGTCAGAGATATAGGTCTATAGTTTTGCGCATCTGCTCGACGACCCTTCTTGAAGACTGGAACTATCTGTGCTCTTTTCCAATCATTTGGAACCCTCCGTTCCTCTAGAGACTTGCGGTACACGGCTGTTAGAAGGAGGGCAAGTTCTTTCGCGTACTCTGTGTAGAATCGAATTGGTATCCCTTCAGGTCCAGTGGACTTTCCTCTATTGAGTGATTCCAGTTGCTTTTCTATTCCTTGGACACTTATTTCGATGTCAGCCATTTTTTCGTTTGTGCGAGGATTTAAGCCGGCCGAAGTGGCCGTGCGGTTAAAGGCGCTGCAGTCTGGAACCGCAAGACCGCTACGGTCGCAGGTTCGAATCCTGCCTCGGGCATGGATGTTTGTGATGTCCTTAGGTTAGTTAGGTTTAACTAGTTCTAAGTTCTAGGAGACTAATGACCTCAGCAGTTGAGTCCCATAGTGCTCAGAGCCATTTGAACCATTTGCGAGGATTTAGAGAAGGAACTGCAGTGCGGTCTTCCTCTGTGAAACAGCTTTGGAAAAAGGTGTTTAGTATTTCAGCTTTACGCGTGTCATCCTCTGTTTCAATGCCATCATCATCCCGGAGTGTCTGGATATGCTGTTTCGAGCCACTTACTGATTTAACGTAAGACCAGAACTTCCTAGGATTTTCTGTCAAGTCGGTACATAGAATTTTACTTTCGAATTCACTGAACGCTTCACGCATAGCCCTCCTTACGCTTACTTTGACATCGTTTAGCTTCTGTTTGTCTGAGAGGTTTTGGCTGCGTTTAAATTTGGAGTGGAGCTCTCTTTGCTTTCGCAGTAGTTTCCTAACTTTGTTGTTGTACCACGGTGGGTTTTCCCGTCCTTCACAGTTTTACTCGGCACGTACCTGTCTAAAACGCATTTTACGATTGCCTTGAACTTTTTCCATAAACACTCAACATTGTCAGTGTCGGAACAGAAATTTTCGTTTTGATCTGTTAGGTAGTTCAGTGTATGATTATTAGTTTCATTTGTTAAGCATGACATGCACCGTAGAAAATATTTCAGTGCGTGTTTCACGGTTATTATTAAAACCAATAGTGCATTAAAAAGGCTAAGACAAGTCGTTGTGATAGTACTAACAAAATTCACTGGATCGCAGGCCGATCAAAAGATCGAACAGAACCCGTGAGTTCCCGAGCTGTGACGTAAACTGTTCTAACAGTTCGAGTTATACTCAAACACAGCCCTAACCAACAGCTAGTCGAGGACGAGTTTATAACCATTCCACCGCTGTTGCCGGCCGTGGTGGCTGTGCGGTTCTGGCGCTGCAGTCCGGAACCGCGGGACTGCTACGGTCGCAGGTTCGAATCCTGCCTCGGGCATGGGTGTGTGTGATGTCCTTAGGTTAGTTAGGTTTAAGTAGTTCTAAGTTCTAGGGGACTTATGACCTAAGATGTTGAGTCCCATAGTGCTCAGAGCCATTTGAACCATTTGAACCACCGCTGTTTACGCACGCGTCTTCTGGTTTCCCAGCAAAGGGTCAGACTCATACCTAGATCAGATACTATCGACACAACTCTCACACACGTGGCACAGTATGATTTTTGAAATAGGAACTGAGAAAGAATAGCGGAAAGTATTAATGACATTTATCAAACAAGATGTTCTTTGCTAAAAATCGTGTTTAGTGGTAGGCCTACAGGCTAAGCTGATATTGTTAACAAGGAACGACAGAAAAGGAGACGCCAATGTCAGAATACCCAGACTAGTGAGCAGAGGTTGACAAGAGGTTCGAAAAATTACACCACCGCCCGTTTCTGAGCCAAAAATATCCTTTGGGAATGGGAAGAGTCACACAAAAATATAATACCATACGTCTTAAGCGAATGAAAATAAGCAAAGTACTATCAGTTAGTTCAGATACGGTTCGAATAGAAAAAATGGCAGCATTAAGTCTCTGAACAAGATCCTGAACGTAGGATTTCCACAACAGTTTATTATCTATCTGAACACCTAGGAATTTGAACTGTTCAATTTCACTAATCATACGCCCATTCTGTGAAATTAAAACGTCGGGTTTTGTTGAATTGTCTGTTAGAAACTGTAAAAACTGACTCTTACTGTGATTTAGCGTTAGTTTATTTTCTACAAGCTATGAACTTACGTCATGAACTGCATTGTTTAAAACAGAGTCATTGTTGTTCTCAGAATCCTTTACTACCAAGCAAATAGAAGTATTTTAGTATAACCTGTAATGTTAGAGGGCGTATCATTCATATAAATAAGGAACAGGAGTGGCCCCAGCACTGATCCCTGGGTAACCCCCCCCCCCGCCTCCCCCTCATTTTACCGTGCCCCACTCAGACCCTACATCGTAGCCATTCCTAACACTGTGAATAATGACCTTTTGCTGTCTGTTGTTGAAGTAAGAGGTGAACCAATTGTGAGCTACTCCCCTAATTCCATTAATAGTCCAACTTCTGGCGCAATATTTTGCGAGCAACACAATCAAACGCCTTAGTTAAATAAAAAAAATTGCCTAGTGTTCGAAATATTTTGATTAACCCATCCAATACCTCACAGAGAAAAGAGAATATAGCATTTTCAGTTGTTAAACCACTTCCAAAACGGAACTGTACATTTGATAGCAAATTATGTGATATAAAATGACCAATTATTCTTACATACACAGCCTTACCAATAACTTTAGCAAACACTGATGGAATGGAAATAGGTCTAAAATTCTCTACATTATCTCCTTCTCCCTTTTTATAAAGTGGCTTTACTACTGAGTGCTTTTATCGTTCAGGAAACTGACCATCGTAGAAGGAAAAATTACAAATATGGATCAGTACAGGGCTAACATGTGCAACACAGTACTTCAATATTCTGCTAACCACTCCATGATATCCATGAAAGTCCTTAGTTTTCAGTGATTTAATTACTGACTCAATCTCCCCCTTCTCAGTACCATAGAGGAGTATTTCAGGCATGAATCTCGGAAAGGTATTTTCCAAGAGAATTATATGATTCCCTGTTTTTATTCTGCTCACCAGCAATTATGAGTGAGTCCTCATTAGTTACACTATTTATCCACCTAATGCCCAGCTTCTTTTGCACCACCACGTTTCATAAGACTCTACTCTCTTCTCATCCAAACTGTTTTAAGTTTCACATCTGGTCGTGGTGGCAACACTCCAAAAAACTTCAGAAAAGTCTTCCTAACACATAAATCTACCGGGTGATCAAAAAGTCAGTATAAATTTGAAAACTTAATAAACCACGGAATAATGTAGATAGAGACGTAAAAATTGGCACACACGCTTGGAATGACACGGGGTTTTATTACAACAACAACAACAAAAACACCGCATATTGCTAGACGCGTGAAAGATCTCTTGCCGCGTCGTTTGGTGATGATCGTGTGCTCAATCGCCACTTTCGTCATGCTTGGCCTCCCAGGTCCCCGGACCTCAGTCTGTACGATTATTGGCTTTGGGGTTACCTGAAGTCGCAAGTGTATCGTGATCGACCGACGTCTCTAGGGATGCTGAAAGACAACATCCGACGTCAATGCCTCACCATAACTCCGGACATGCTTTACAGTGCTGTTCACAACATTATTCCTCGAGTACAGCTATTGTTGAGGAATGATGGTGGACATATTGAGCATTTCCTTTAAAGAACATCATCTTTGCTTTGTCTTACTTTGTTATGCTAATTATTGCTATTCTGATCAGATGAAGCGCCATCTGTCGGACATTTTTTGAACTTTTGTATTTTTTTGGTTCTAATAAAACCCCATGTCATTCCAAGCATGTGTGTCAATTTGTACCTCTCTATCTACATCATTCCGTGATTTATTCAGTTTTCAAATTTATACTGACTTTTTGATCACCCGGTATATTTGATGTTAATAAATTTCTCTTCTTGAGAAACGTTTCTTTGCCGTTGCTAGTCTACATTTTATACCGTCTCTAGTTCGGCCATTATAATTTAATTTGCTGGCCAAATAGCTGCCCTCATCTACTACTTTTAGTGTCTCGTTTCCTAACCTAATTCTCTCAGCATCGCCTGATTTAATTGGACTACATTCCATTGTGCTTGTTTTGCTTTTGTTGATGCTCATGTTATGTTCTCCTTTCAAGACGCTGTCCATTCTGTTCAACTGCTCTTCCAAGTCTTTTGCCGTCTCTGGTACAATTACCATGTCATGGGCAAACCTCAGAGTTTTTATTTCTTGTCTCTGAACTAAAATTCCTACTCCAAGTTATTTTCTGATTTCCGTTAATGAGTACTCAATGTACGGATCGAGTATCAGGGGATAGGCTACAACGCTGTCTCAGTCCCGTCTCAGCCACTGCTTTATTTTCATGGCCCTCGACTCCTATAACCACCGTCTGATTTGTTTACAAATCTACGCCTTCAAAGAGAGCACTGCAGTCAACATTGTCAAAACACTTCTTTGCAGAGAGGGGAAAAACTGGTAAAAACCGACCTCGGCGAAGTTCAGCTTGGATTCAGGAGAAATGTGGAACACGTGAGGCAACACTGATGATACTTCTCTTATACGGTAGATTAAAAAGAGCCAAATCTACGTTCATAGCATTTGTAGATTAGATATGGAGTCGGCCGGAGTGGCCGAGGCGTTCTAGGCGCTACAGTCTGGAACCGCGTGACTGCTACGGTGGCAGGTTCGAATCCTGCCTCGGGCGTGGATGTGTGTGATGTCCTTAGGTTCGTTAGGTTTAAGTAGTTCTAAGTTCTAGGGGACTGATGACCTCAGAAGTTAAGTCCCATAGTGCTCAGAGCCATTTGAACTATTTTTTAGGTATGGAACCCACATCTGGACACAATATAAACTTCAAGATCGGATCACTTTCAAATTTCCCGCTTCACGGTACGCACACGAACTAAAAAGAAGGCAATGCCGTCAGTCCTTGTGATTAAGATGACAGACATAATTTTGCTCCTATAAGAACAACGCCTGCAAGGAAGTGGTACGTTCGTAACTAGATGGGTTGACTGCGGTGCTCCACAGATGCGCCACGCTCTTGCCTGGGAAGAGGACGTCATTCGCCACCTGTTTAAATTCGGTGATGCGTAATATGTATCAGTAAATATCATTTGTGCATGATGTATCACGCCATTATTTATCCCCTGATACAACACAACAAGCATCAGTTGTTCAATCTCAGAGCAGTGGTTGACGGGGCAAGATGTTTCGATAAAAGTCGAAACACTGTTAATGACTTCGGATTGATATTCAAATTTTTCCCGTCACTACCAATCGTACATTTAAATACTGTGTGCAGAGAACTTCTTCATTGACTGTATCAATAAATTCAAACAGTTCAAACTAATTGTGATCACATTTCTGTGAACTTTATCTTTACGTAATATGCCCGCATTCGTTGACAAGTACGTGTAATACCTCACCAATGCGCTGCTGAAGAGAGGATATTCTTCCTCTGGCAAAGGAACAGCGCCTACTCGTCATCACCAATTTCGTCCAAAGTTGTCTAACAGGCACATCTTGGCCAGAGATGACAGGGAGAGGAGTAAAACCTACAGAAAAGAAAGCAAATTTGTCGCGGTTAGGGCTAGGCATAAGCTATTTATCTTAGCCTAGTTTGCGAGCTGCGCTTGGCGCAGCGGAAAGAGTACAGAAAGATTTTCAGGGGGTCGATGGATAGAGTACCTACGAGGAAAATTTTTATTTTATAATTTGCAATTTTTATCTTTATTATATTGGAAATAAACCCAAATAATGCTCATCAAACTGCATTTATTAATACCTTGCTCTCTTATCCAGTAGTATTCAGGAAACCAAACAACAAGTTATCTCATTATAGGAAATAGCAAAGATAATTGGTCTTTGGAATATCCTTTGAAAAAACAGTCATCATGTTAACTGACCCACCACTCATTAAAAAAAATGCCATAGGAAACCAAGAAATCAAAATTGTAGATAAATTTAAATATCTAGGAGAAATCATAACATGTAACCTCAATGAAAAGCGAACATGGCATAACAAAATAAACAAATTGACCAGAGAGATATATAACAACAAGAACACGTATAACAAAAAGAACCTGTCAATAGCAGCAAAACTAAAACACCACAAAACAGTCACTCAACCAGAAATAACATACGCAAGTAAAACCATGTTCAAAACAACTAACACTGCACAAATAGACAAAATAAAGAGAAGAATCGTCAGAACGTGCATCAACAAATCGTACCAGAAAGATGGACACTAGAGAGTAGCCACAACTGAAACAGTCTACAAGGAAATAGAACCGGTAATGAGTACGATCAGGAAGAAACGCATTTCATTATTCGCACATCTAATCAGAACACCAGAGAACAGGATCATCAGGAGAATAACAGAAAAATTGTGGAAAAGTAAGTGCAACATTAAGTGGATTACAGAAATCAAGGAAGATATGGATGAGCTACAGATTACATTGGAAGACCTAAGAAACAAAACTGACAAAATCAGGAAACTCACAGACAAACAAACCAGACTGCAAACGAGAATCAACAAACAGACAATAGGAAGGGTGATTTCCGATGAACAATGAAGGATTAGATTCGAGAGAATGAAGAAGTACTGGGCTGACAGGAAACTCAAAAATTCTTTGCATAAAGTTGGCTAGAGTGGTCCGATGAAGGCCATAAAATGTAAATAAATAAATAAAAAGGCAAAAAGGAAATTTTTGACAGCTGTGATAAAACTCTATGTGCAAAAACAAATTTCTTCTGTTAACTATCTCGTGAGGAGGAGAAACAGATCCACAATTATAAACGCACAGTTATAAGATATTTCAAGATGAAGAATGGTTTGCATCGTTCAGTATTCATGTGATTCCCTCAATTGTCTCAACTAGAACAACCTTGCGACATCTGTTTTTATGGACAGGTAAAGATTGTGATCAAAAAGCTTCAAAACTGTTCTTATCTAATCTGTTCCGGCGTAAAGTCAAGCGCCGGCACGCCAGTCGGGAACGAGAGAGCAGAGAGAGCTGTGAAGAAGACGTCAGTCAACTGCACGCTGACCGACTCTTCTCCAGGACGAAAACGAGCCAGCAGCGATCTCTATGCAAAGAGAACATGAGCGGCCCGTCCGACCAGCCGCGGCCCAGTTTTACGAGAAGCTTCAAGACCAGCGCCCTGAATAGAAGTGTCGAAGCTCTTTGCTTGCTCGTACGTCCTATGTAGCTCAATCTTGGATTGTTATACTGAAGAACATTGATTATTTTGCATGTCGCCCTTTGCTTGCGGCACATCTCCGTAACTGCCGAAGTATTGTCATTGTTCATTTTGTAATAAAACTCATTAATACGATTTCTTGAATTGTTTGTTTAGTGATCCGAGAAATCAGGTTTCCTAGACGCCCCGTATTCGACGACTAGGCAGGATTCAACATTATCCATAGATAAAAATAATTCACATCGCGAGAAGACTGCATCAAAATACATTCCACTGGACTTCACCAGCTATCTTTGTCAATATTAAGCGAAATGATGCATTACGCATGATTGGCTGCCAAACTGCGCGACGAGAGGGAATCTTTGATGAATGTAAACCTAACATGTATTTCTATAGATACTTTGAAACAACCGTGTAATGGTAAAAATGCAGTGTTTATGAAGTGTGCAAGATGACAGGAAAATTAGAGCTTCCCTTGTCTTTACGACGAATGTCACTCCAGCACGTGTAAACCAACCGTAAAATAAAAAAAAGGTACCTCATTTTATACGTAATGGTCAAAAATCGCCTGAAAAAATGGCTCTGAGCACTATGGGACTTAACATCGGAGGTTATCAGTCCCCTAGAACTTAGAACTACTTAAACCTAACTACATTACACACATCCATGCCCGAGGCAGGATTCGAACCTGCGACCGTAGCAGTCGCGCGGTTCCGGACTGCGCGCCTAGAACCGCTAGACCACCGCGGCCGGCTCGCCTGAAAAGCTTGCAAAAGTGTTGCAGGGGAGGTTGTCCTAGGATTAATTCTTAAGAAAAAGATTCGATTTGATGATCCGTTTCAGAGTTATTTAGCACTGATGTTAACCAATCAGCTCGTCACACGCGCAAATTCAAGAAAACTTCCAGAGACCGTGTCGCCAAACGTGTTCTTCGCTTGTGTACCTAACTTAAATTTATCGCTTTCGAAAAAAAGCAAGTTTTAAATGGTAACGAGCATCTGAACAAGGGGTAACTCACGCATCTACAAATCTCTGCGCGTTACTGCATTTTAGTGCGTGAAGTGCTTGACTTTGCGCGCTCGACGACCTGATGGGCTAACTTCACCGCAAATTAACTCGGAAACGGCACAACGTATCGAGTTTTTTTCCTAATAAGTATTTCTCGGCAAAACTTTCCCTGCAACACCCTTACAAGCTTTACAAACTGTTTCTGAGCACAGTGTATATGAAGTTCTCCTGTGCACCTTGCAATTCTTTCCTGGAAATTTATTTGCGGTCAGTCCTAAATTATTCTTTGCCTTTCGCTTTCACATTCATGCATTTTTATGAAAATATTAACAAATACAATATACGGAGCTTTATTTCGGTTTATTTGCGGTAAATAAATAAATGTCGTGTCACTAGGGCCTCCAGTCGGGTAGACTGTTCGCCGGGTGCAAGTCTTTCGATTGAACGCCACTTCGGGAGACTTCCGCGTCGATGGGGATGAAATGATGATGATTAGGACAACACAACACACAGTCCCTGAGCGGAGAAATTCTCCGACGCAGCCGGGAATCGAACCCGGGCCGTTAGGATTGACATTCTGCCGTACTGACCACTCAGCTACCAGGGGCGGACTTATTTGCGGTGTAAGTAACGTAAAGATTGAAAATAAAAGCCGGCCGCTGTGCCCGAGCGGTTCTAGGCGATTCAGTCTGGAACAACGTGGCTGCTACGGTCGCAGGTTCGAATCGAGCCTCGGGAATGGATGTGTGTGATGTCCTTAGTTTAGTTAGGTTTACGTAATTCTAAGTGTAGGGGACTGATTACCTCATATGTTAAGCCCCATAGTGCTTAGAGCCATTTGAACCATTTTGACAATAAAATTTCCACATAGGGTTTCGACCCTACCACCTTGGACTACCGTTCTGTACTCGTTTCGCTGCCTGTAAGCTTCGCTAACAAAATTCAACACTCGCCCGACCCGCGCAAAAAATGCTGTTTTTTCTAAACGTTTGGCCACCTGTAGATCCACCGTAGCTGAACTTTGGACGAAATCGGTAATGATGAATAGACGCGGTACCATTGTGAGATAAAAAGAGTGTTAAGACAGCCACGAAAAGGTAATAGCGATGAATGGGCGTCTACGAAATCTAAGGTCTTCCAGTCGTTCGTTAAAGAAATTATTGAAACGGAATGTCGCTGTAATCTATAAACCAACCTGAGAGATTCAGGAACACATCACGTCGAAAAAACGTGTTAGGAAACTGCAACAACTTAAAGGCTGCGGTCTAGTTTGCAGACGTGTACATTGGTACCACTAAAACAATTGACAAAAAACAACTAGAACAACATTAAGGCAACTGTAGAAGGGGAGAAACGGACCGGTCAATTGTTGTGCAACATGCGTTGCATCCATGAGACTGCCGATAAGGCTCAGACTGGGAGGCAAAAGCGGTTACTAGGAAAGTTACGCAGAAGCCCACAGAGATTATCAAACGCACCAATAATCTCAGTCGGAAGGAGGAGGTTGTGAAACTGAGTGGTATCTCCATTCTGCTGCTGAAGAAGATGCGTACAACGGGGTGATAACAAAAGTGGACTACAGCGGTTGACAGCGCTCGAATTTTCAAAACGAGGCCCACGAGAAAGACAGGCCGCGGCGCGTCCGCCACGAAGATAGACCTGCGCTCGCTCGCTCAACTCAACAAGCAACTACGTTTCTATACCTGTTAACTCGTAACTAGATGTGTACGTGAATCTCCTACTGGAATCCGCTATTACAGAGTCTTAGTGTTATTAGTCCTGCAGTGATCGTAGGATCCATTTTTTTTTTTTTTTTTGGTCATCAGTCTACTGACTGGTTTGATGCGGCCCGCCACGAATTCCTCTCCTGTGCTAACCTCTTCATCTCAGAGTAGCACTTGCAACCTACGTCCTCAATTATTTGCTTGACGTATTCCAATCTCTGTCTTCCTCTACAGTTTTTGCCCTCCACAGCTCCCTCTAGTACCTTGGAAGTCATTCCCTCATGTCCTAGTAGATGTCCTATCATCCTGTCCCTTCTCCTTATCAGTGTTTTCCACATATTCCTTTCCTCTCCGATTCTGCGTAGAACCTCCTCATTCCTTACCTTATCAGTCCACTCAATTTTCAACATTCGTCTATAGCACCACATCTCAAATGCTTCGATTCTCTTCTGTTCCGGTTTTCCCACAGTTCATGTTTCACTACCATACAATGCTGTACTCCAGACGTACATCCTCAGAAATTTCTTCCTCAAATTAAGGCCGGTATTTGATATTAGTAGACTTCTCTTGGCCAGAAATGCCTTTTTTGCCATAGCGAGTCTGCTTTTGATGTCCTCCTTGCTCCGTCCGTCATTGGTTATTTTACTGCCTAGGTAGCAGAATTCCTTAACTTCATTGACTTCGTGACCATCAATCCTGATGTTAAGTTTCTCGCTGTTCTCATTTCTACTACTTCTCATTACCTTCGTCTTTCTCCGATTTACTCTCAAACCATACTGTGTACTCATTAGACTGTTCATTCCGTTCAGCAGATCATTTAATTCTTCTTCACTTTCACTCAGGATAGCAATGTCATCAGCGAATCGTATCATTGATATCCTTTCACCTTGTATTTTAATTCCACTCCTGAACCTTTCTTTTATTTCCATCATTGGTTCCTCGATGTACAGATTGAAGAGTAGGGGCGAAAGGCTACAGCCTTGTCTTACACGCTTCTTAATACGAGCACTTCGTTCTTGATCGTCCACTCTTATTATTCCCTCTTGGTTGTTGTACCTATTGTATATGACCCGTCTCTCCCTATAGCTTACCCCTACTTTTTTCAGAATCTCGAACAGCTTGCACCATTTTATATTGTCGAACGCTTTTTCCATGTCGACAAATCCTATGAAAGTGTCTTGATTTTTCTTGAGCCTTGCTTCCATTATTAGCCGTAACGTCAGAATTGCCTCTCTCGTCCCTTTACTTTTCCTAAAGCCAAACTGATCGTCACCTAGCGCATTCTCAATTTTCTTTCCCATTCTTCTGTATATTATTCTTGTAAGCAGCTTCGATGCATGAGCTGTTAAGCTGATTGTGCGATAATTCTCGCACTTGTCAGCTCTTGCCGTCTTCGGAATTGTGTGGATGATGCTTTTCCGAAAGTCAGATGGTATATCGCCAGACTCATATATTCTACACACCAACGTGAATAGTCGTTTTGTTGCCACTTCCCCCTATGATTTTAGAAATTCTGATGGAATGTTATCTATCCCTTCTGCCTTATTTGACCGTAAGTCCTCAGAAGCTCTTTTAAATTCCGATTCTAATACTGGATCCCCTATCTCTTCTAAATCGACTCCTGTTTCTTCTTCTATCACATCAGACAAATATTCACCCTCACAGAGGCTTTCAATGTATTCTTTCCACCTATCTGCTCTCTCCTCTGCATTTAACAGTGGAATTTCCGTTGCACTCTTAATGTTACCACCGTTGCTTTTAATGTCAGCAAAGGTTGTTTTGACTTTCCTGTATGCTGAGTCTGTCCTTCCGACAATCATATCTTTTTCGATGTCTTCACATTTTTCCTGCAGCCATTTCGTCTTAGCTTCCCTGCACTTCCTATTTATTTCTTTCCTCAGCGACTTGTATTTCTGTATTCCTGATTTTCCCGGAACATGTTTGTACTTCCTCCTTTCATCAATCAACTGAAGTATTTCTTCTGTTACCCATGGTTTCTTCGCAGCTACCTTCTTTGTACCTATGTTTTCCTTCCCAAATTCTGTGATGGCCCTTTTTAGAGATGTCCATTCCTCTTCAACTGTACTGCCTACTGCGCTATTCCTTATTGCTGTATCTATAGCGTTAAAGAACTTCAAACGTATCTCGTCATTCCTTAGTACTTCCGTATCCCACTTCTTTGCGTATTGATTCTTCCTGACTAATGTCTTGAACTTCAGCCTGCTCTTCATCACTACTATATTGTGATCTGAGTCTATATCTGCTCCTGGGTACGCCTTACAATCCAGTATCTGATTTCGGAATCTCTGTCTGACCATGATGTAATCTAGTTGAAATCTTCCCGTATCTCCCGGCCTTTTCCAAGTATACCTCCTCCTCTTGTGATTCTTGAACAGGGTATTCGCTATTACTAGCTGAAACTTATTACAGAACTCAATTAGTCTTTCTCCTCTTTCATTCCTTGTCCCAAGCCCATATTCTCCTGTAACCTTTTCATCTACTCCTTCCCCTACAACTGCATTCCAGTCGCCCATGACTATTAGATTCTCGTCCCCCTTTACATACTGCATTACCCTTTCAATATCCTCATACACTTTCTCTATCTGTTCATCTTCAGCTTGCGACGTCGGCATGTATACCTGAACTATTGTTGTCGGTGTTGGTCTGCTGTCGATTCTGATTAGCACAACCCGGTCACTGAACTGTTCACAGTAACACACCCTCTGCCCTACCTTCCTATTCATAACGAATCCTACACCTGTTATACCATTTTCTGCTGCTGTTGATATTACCCGATACTCATCTGACCAGAAATCATTGTCTTCCTTCCACTTCACTTCCATACGCCTACTAGTAATTTGTTGCAGCTGTACTGGGGCACAATAAAATGAAAATCATGCCAAAATGATTATCAGTTGCATAAGGCTCCACTTCTTGTATGAAATGACGACTGTTAAGCAGTGGGGACTAAATGCTACAAACAAGCCGTTATATCATTTATATCGAGTACTGATCTTAAATTTTGTTGTATCAGTGTGAATCAGTAAGACTTCATATTAGCGGACTCCAGTAGAAGAAGCAATTCTGTTAGTACGTACGCAAGCAGCTGCGATTTGACAGGTTTAGCAACCCATTTTATCAGCTGAGCGAGCGTGAGAGTTCAGGCCTACCTTCGTGACGAAAGCGCCGCGGCCTGTCTTTCTCGTGGGCCTCGTATTAAAACATGTGACGACACGCCTCCGAGCGGCAGTAGGCCGAAATGGAATGTTACGGCAGTCTTGCCAAGGTGTGCATCGGTCAGTCGAAATAAAAAAAAAAAAAAGTAAACCTTGAAAATTCCTCCCCAGATGGAGACAAAACATTGTTTTTCAACAAGAAATTCATCCGAACACACTGCAGTAGACCGGAACATTTTAATCTGATGGATTTCATTAAATTTATCCATTTTAGTTTTTCCTTGTATTTTTTTCTCTTCTTCGGGCGCCGCGGGCTCCTAGACGAAAAAATTTAGAAAACAAGACACTGGACTTTCTTCTCATATTTTAAGTTACTGCAACGGGATCGGAAGCTAATTTAGATATGACACTTGCCAACTACTTATTTAATTTACACTGAAATACAGTGGTTACAGTGATACTGTAAAAGCTTTGGTCGTGTACAGGAGAAACAGTGACTTGCAGGTGCGAACTGTGGCATTGGCGGAGACCGGATAGATGACTGGCGGCGTGAGTCACGGAGTGGCGCTGTCAAAGGGGCCCTACTGATCGGAAATGCGTTTCGCTACCTGTTGTTGCCGCCTGTGGACAGGAAATTGTCGTCCGCTGACGCAGACCTACGCTTCGCACGGGGGCCGTGTTACTACACCGTGGGGAAAGCTCACTCCCTTACCGTGTCACCCTGACGTGACGCGCTAAAAGCACCAAAACGGATCGCCCCGTTAACCGACAGAGGAGTCAAAATAGATACTAGTGTCGATCGTTGCCCGTTGCATCTACATCTACATAGATACTCCGCAAGCCAACGTACAGTGCGTAGCATAGGGTACCCTGTGTATGTCATTTCCTTTCCTGTTCCTCTCGCAAATACAGCGAGGGAAAACCGACTGTCTAAATGCCTCCATACGAGCCCTAATTTCTCTTATCTTCCAGGTCATTGGCAGCGTAGAATCATCCCACAGTCAGATTCAAATGCCGGATCACTAAATTTTCTCAATGGTACGAGGGATGTTTGAAAAGTCCGTGCAAAAATAAAAACTACTTACGTGTTTGGGGTAAACACTTTTTTATTATTCGACATAGTCACCTTTTAGACTTATACACTTCGTCCAACGTTGTTCTAATTTGTTGATCCTTTACGAATAATATGAACTGTCCAAGTCTGCAAAATAGCTATTAGTTGCTGCAATCACCTCCTCGTTGGAATAAAATCTTTGTCCCGCCAGTCATTTCTTCAAATTGGGGAACAAACAGTAGTCCGACGAGCCAAGTCTGGAGAATAGGGGGGATGTGAAACGAGTTGGAATCATATTTCCATTAATTTTGCGGTCACAACTGCTGAGGTGTGTGCTGGTGCATTGTCATGATGGATAATGACTTTTTTGCGGTCCAATCGCCGGAGTTTTTCTTGCAGCTCGGTTTTCAAACGGTCCAATAACGATGAATAATATGCACCTGTAATAGTTTTACCCTTTTACAGATAGTCGATGAGGATTATCCCCTGCGAATCCCAAAAGACAGTCGCCATAATCTTTCCGGCCGAAGGAATGGTCTTCGCCTTTTTTGGTGCAGATTCTCCCTTGGTAACCCATTGTTTAGATTGTCGTTTTGTCTCAGGAGTATAGTAACGTATCCATCTTTCATCCACAGTAACGAAACGACGCTTAAAGTGCTGCGGATTCTTCCTGATCAGCTGCAAACCATCCTTGAAACACTTCACACGATTCCGTTTTTGGTCAAGCGTGAGCAATCGCGGAACCCATCTTGTGGATAGCTTCCTCATGTCCAAACGTTTATGCAAAATATTATGCACCCGTTCATTCGAGATGCCCACAGCACTAGCAATCTCGCGCACCTTGAATCTTCTGTCATCCTCACCATATCACGGACTTTATCAATGATTTCTGGAGTCGTAACCTCCACAGGGCGTCCAGAACGTTCAGCATCACTTGTGCCCATACGGCCATTCCGATAATTTTGAAACTACCTATAAACTGTTCCAATCGAAGGTGCAGAATCACCGTAATGTTTATCAAGCTTCTCTTTAGTCTCCCGAGGCGTTTTGCCTTTCATAAAGTAATGTTTAATCTCTACACGAAATTCTTTTTCGTCCATTTTTTGACAATCGCTCGACTTCCTTGATTCACTCGAATACCAAACACAAAGAAATGGACCAACTTGGTGCGTGCTCTTTCCAAAGATGCTACTAACTAAACATGACCTCGATACTCGCCGGTGGCGCCATCTCTCGGACTTTGCACGGACTTTTCTAACGCCCCTTGTATTCCTCGAAAAGAACGTCCCCTTTCCTCCAGGGATTCCCATTTGAAATCGTGAAGCATCTCCGTAATACTTGCGAGTTGCTCGAACCTACCAGTAGCAAATCTAGCAGCCCGCCTCTTCCTTTAATCCAATATGGTACGGATCCCAAGCACTCGAACAATACTCTAGAATAGATCGCGCTAGCGTCCTATATGCGGTCTCCTTTTCAGATGTACTACACTTACTTAGAATTGTCTCAATAAACCGAAGTCCACCATTCGCCTTCCCCACCACAATCCTCACATGCTCTGTCCATTTCATATCGCTTCGCAACGTTATGCCCAGACATGTAAACGACAGACTGTGTTCAGCATCACTCTACTAATGCTGTGTTCGAACACTACGGCTTTGTGTTCCCTATTCATCCGCATTAACTTACGTTTTCCCACATTAGAGCTACCTGCCATTCATCACACCAACTAGAAATTTTGTTTAAGTCATCTTCTATCGTCCTACAGTCACTCGGCGACGTCATTTTCCCTCACACCACAACATCATCAGCAAACAACCGCAAATAACTTCTCACCCTGTGCGCCAGATCACTTTTGTGCACAGAAATTAATAGCGGTTCTATCACACTTCCCTCTTGTCTTCCTGAAGATACCATTGTCTTCGATGAACAATCGCCATAGAGAGGCACGTGCTGGTTTCTGTTACTTAAGAAGCCTTTGAGACACTCAGATATCAGGGAACCTAACCGGCATGCTCGTACTTTTTTCAACAGTCTGTAGTGGGGTAAATTGTCAAACGCTTTTCGGAGGTCTAGGGATATAGAATACACTTCCTATTACATTTCTAAGCAATGGCCTTCTCACACCTAACCTCCAATGTCACCCATGAGAATGAAATATGATCTGAATTCCTGCAGCCTAGAGACATAAACCGCCTATTCATCTCTAATACGGGTTGTTTCAGATTATTTTTATGTCATTCAGCTTTCACTTCCAGCCCGGTTTCAGAGGAGAGCAAGGGGTTTTCTTCCTCTCGAAGAATTCTATGCTATATTAGTCGGAGGCGACTTCAACCTACCTAGTATAGACTGGGATGTCTATGGATTCATTACAGGTGCTACAGACAAGCCGTCGTGTGAATTACTTTTTAACACATTATCCGAAAACTGTCTTGAGCAGCTAAATCGACAGCCAACGCGAAATGGAAATATTTTAGATCTGGTAGCCACGAACAGACCAGACCTCATCGACGGTGTCAGTGTTGAGACAGGGATTAGTGATCATGATGTTGTCATTACGACTATGGTTACGAAAGTTAAAAAGTCGGTCAAGAAGGCTAGGAGAGTATTCTTACTAGAAAGAGCAGATAAGCAGTTGTTAGATCCCACTTAGTAAATGAACCGACTTCTTTTACTTCCGGTACGGTGGACGTGGAAGAATTATGGGCAAATTTTAAACACATTTTAAATCATGCATTAGACAAGTATGTGCTGAAATAGTGGGTCACGGACGGGAAAGACCCACCGTGGTTTAACAGCGCAATTCGGAGAATGCTCAGGAAGCAAAGGCAGCTGCACTCGCGGTACAAGAAAGATCGGGAGAGTGAGGACAGGCAAAAAAGTTAGTAGGGATTCGTGCTGCTGTAAAAACAGCGATGCCCGACGCATTACCACCGTCATACCTTAGCAAAAGATCTTTCTGAAAACCCAAGGAAATTCTGGTCTTACGTAAAATCGGTAAGCGGGTCGAAGGCTTCCATCCAGTCACTCACTGATCAGTCTGTCCTGACAATGGAAGACAGCAAAACAAAAGCTGAAATTTTAAATTTAGCATTTGAGAAATCTTTCACGCGGGAGGATCGTACAAACATACCGCCGTTTGAGGACATAGTGATAGACATACCTGGGGTTGTGAAGCAGCTGAATGGGGTGGAAATAAATAAATCGCCAGGTCTTGATGGGATTCCAGTTAGGTTTTACAGAGAGTACTCTACTGCATTGGCTCCTTACTTAGCTTGCATTTTGTCACATGATATCTTGTGAACCATGGATGAAGGGTATCAGATGGATGCCATATTCCTTGACTTCCGGAAAGCGTTTGACTCGATGCCCCACTGCAGACTCCTAATTAAGGTACGAGCATATGGGATTGGTTCCCAAATATGAGTGGCTCGAAGACTTCTTAAGTAGTAGAACCCAGTACGTTGTCCTCGATGGTGAGTGATCATCGGAGGTGAGGGTATCATCTGGAGTGCCCCAGGGAAGTGTGGTAGGTCCGCAGTTGTTTTCTATCTACATGAATGATCTTTTGGATAGGGTGGATAGCAATGTGCGGCTGTTTGCTGATGATGCTGTGGTGTACGGGAAGGTGTCGTCGTTGAGTGACTGTAGGAGGATACAAGACGACTTTGACAGAATTTGTGATTGGTGTAAAGAATGGCAGCTAACTCTAAATATAGATAAATGTAAATTAATGCAGATGAATAGGAAAAAGAATCCCGTAACGTTTGAATACTCCATTAGTAGTGTAGCGCATGACACAGTCACGTCGACTAAATATTTGGCGTAACATTGCAGAGCGATATGAAGTGGGACAAGCATGTAATGGCAGTTGTGGGGAAGGTGGATAGTCGTCTTCGGTTCATTGGTAGAATTTTGGCAAGATGTGGTTCATCTGTAAAGGTGATCGCTTATAAAACTCTAATACGACCTATTCTTGAGTACTGCTCGAGCGTTTGGGATCCCTATCAGGTCGGATTGAGGGAGACATAGAAGCAATTCAGAGGCGGGCTGCTAGATTTGTTACTGATAGGTTTGATCATCACGCGAGTGTTACGGAAATGCTTCAGGAACTCGGGTGGGAGTCTCTAGAGGAAAGGAGGCGTTCTTTACGTGAATCGCTACTGAGGAAATTTAGAGAACGAGCATTTGAGGCTGACTGCAGTACAATTTTACTGCCGCCAACTTACATTTCGCGGAAAGACCACAAAGATAAGATAAGAGAGATTAGGACTCGTACAGAGGCATATAGGCAGTCATTTTTCCCTCGTTCTGTTTGGGAGTGGAACAGGGAGAGAAGATGCTAGTTTTGGTACGAGGTACCCTCCGCCACGCACCGTATGGTGGATTGCGGAGTATGTATGTAAATGTAGAATTTCTTCCAGACAGTAAGTCAAACATGTACAGCCTGTCCGGAAACTGAAGAGCGAACAGGTGAGTTTCCAGTCTTTTCACCAAAGTACGTAGAAGCTCCTACAGTCTGCACCACAAGGTTATACCGGCCCTTCTGCAGCGCTCCTTTTGAATCATTGGGGGCACATTGCGCAGACACACCCGAGGAGTGTCTACTTTCCACTATACACGATAACACTAAACGGAATACAGAAATTAGTAATTAATGAAAGGCATTGAAAGTTTGGAGTTAATATTTCTTTGGAAAGTTGGCCACTGATTCTGCTGCGGAGTGCATACACAAACACTGAGTCTGAGATATTATTATTGTGAGTGGCAGCCACCGAACAGTTGAGAGTAGTTAGACGCAGCCTACCGTGGACAGAAGCTGCGCGACAGATGAGGTCGCAGCCTGCCGTGACCGTAATAGTAGCGCCGGGAGAGACTTTGGCATTAATTTAGGACTTTTGGTAACTTGCCTTTTTGCTTCACGTAGATGTTGCTTGCTTTCGCACTGGAGAAATTTTGTCAATTTGTGTATGCATAATATGAGAGTAAAATTCATATCTATATTGTGACCAGATACGTGATTATTGATTATAGACATTGTGGAATAATTAAAGATGATGTTAATTGTACTATCGGAGAAAAGGAAAGGTCCGAGTAAAGTTTGTCAGTGTTTATCGATTTTCAGAATAAAGTAAATTAAAAGTTTTTATTTATTTTTTATTTTTTATTTATTTTTTTTTTTTTTTACACCGTCTAAAACTTTCTGTACAAATCCCTCCTGATCATTCAGTTTCTATATTTAAAAAAGGCAGTAGTTGTATCAGTAATTGTGACCATGCGTTGCACTCTGCATGGATCGCAGTATTTCTTCTGAATTATTTTAGCATGTTACTGGATGCAGAATATTCACGCAGTTACAGCGGCAAGACGAAGTAAGTTAATGTGCTGCGTGCAGGAGCATTACTGTATGAAATTTTAGGAGATGTTAGAGAATATTTTTATAACCGCAGTCAGATACAAGAGAATTTGATTTTTCGTAATTTATAGTAAGAGTAATAAATTTCTGTTTTTTTTTTTCTCAATCAGAATATTAATATTGTCGGAGCTTTATATATTTCTGTACTTCTTTGACCAGAACAATAACAATTACAAATAAAGAATTAAACAAGTTTGAACATGCACTTGAGCAGCGAGGGAAAGCTCCGCGTTCTGGACCTGATGGGCAAACAGGGACTAACCGACCGCCGCGTCATCCTCTGACAATGGCGTCATTCGATGCAGACTGAACAGGTGTGGGGCCAGCACACCGCTGACCCGGCCGTTGTCGGCTTTCTTGACCTCGGAGTCGCTACTTCTCACTCAAGCAGCACCTCAGCTGGCATAACGAGGCGGCGCGCACCCTGTTGTACACGAACAGAATCTACCTTTACCACCGCCTGCCGCACGTCCCTGCTACACGAGAAGTTGGTTTCCAAGCCGTCCTCACACAAAACGCGTTTCTCATCGTTAAGCACGCCACACGCGGTCTGCATCGTGGTTGGTGCACGCCCGGTAACGAGCTGGTGCATCACACGGAACGTGTTCCTCATCACGATTTGCCACTTCAGCCTTCAGCCAGTGACAACCATCCGTTGTATCTGGTCCGGAAACCGAACAGTTCTTTACGAAAGAGGACAGGCGAAAAAACTCCTATGCTAGCTGTATTGAAATGTTCACTTATTCTCTTGTCCATATACTATTCGTGTTGTTCTGTCTGTAGTATACATATAGGGGACGAACAAAACGTTTCTTTCTGAAGACCATACAGTCCACTATCTGTATGACAATCAGACAAAATCGCCGTGCCGGCCGCAGTGGCCGAGCGGATCTAGGCGCTTCAGTCCGGGACCGCGCGACTGCTACGGTAGCAGGTTCGAATCCTGCCTCGGGCATGGATGTGTGTGATCTACATCTACATGATTACTCTGCAATTCACATTTAAGTGCTTGGCAGAGGGTTCATTTAACGACAGTCATGTTATCTCTCTACCATTCCACTCCCGAACAGCGCGCAGGAAAAACGAACACCTAAACCTTTCTGTTCGAGCTCTGATTTATTTTATTTTGATGATCATTCCTACCTATGTAGGTTGGGCTCAACAAAATATTTTCGCATTCGGAAGAGAAAGTTGGTGACTGAAATTTCGTAAATAGATCCCGCCGCGACGAAAAACGTCTTTTCTTTAATGACTTCCATCCCAACTCGCGTATCATACCTGCCACACTCTCTCCCCTATTACGTGATGATACAAAACGAGCTGCCCTTTTTTGCACCCTTTCGATGTCCTCTGTCAATCCCATCTGGTAAGGATCGCACACCGCGCAGCAATATTCTAACAGAGGGCGAACGAGTGTAGTGTAAGCTGTCTCTGTAGTGGACTTGTTGCATCTTCTAAGTGTCCTGCCAATGAAACGCAACCTTTGGCTCGACTTCCCAACAATATTATCTATGTGGTCTTGCCAACTTACGTTGTTCGTAATTTTAACACCCAGGTACTTAGTTGAATTGACAGCCTTGAGAATTGTACTATTTATCGAGTAATCGAATTCCAACGGATTTCTTTTGGAATTCATGTGGACCACCTCACACTTTTCGTTATTTAGCGTCAACTGCCACCTGCCACACCTTACAGCAACCTTTTCTAAATCGCTTTGCAACTGATACTGGTCTTACGATGACATTACTAGACGGTAAATTACAGCATCATCTGCGAACAACCTAAGAGAACTGCTCAGATTGTCACCCAGGTCATTTATATAGACCAGGAACACCAGAGGTCCCACGACGCTTCCCTGGGGAACACCTGATATCACTTCAGTTTTACTCGATGATTTGCCGTCTATTACTACGAACTGCGACCTTCCTGACAGGAAATCACGAATCCAGTCGCACAACTGAGACGATACCCCACAGGCCCGCAGCTTGATTAGAAGTCGCTTGTGAGGAACGTTGTAAAAAGCTTTCCGGAAATCTAGAAATACGGAATCAACTTGAGATCCCCTGTCGATAGCGGCCATTACTTCGTGCGAATAAAGAGCCAGCTGCGTTGCATAAGAACGATGTTTTCTGAAACCATGCTGATTACGTATTAATAGATCGTTCCCTTCGAGGTGATTCATAATGTTTGAATACAGTATATGCTCCAAAACCCTTCTGCAAACCGGTTGGTTAGGTTTAAGTAGTTCTACGTTCTAGGGGACTGATGACCTCAGATGTTAAGCCCCATAGTGCTCAGTGCCATTTGAACCATTTGAAAATCGCCGTGAACATTGATGCAACCGTCCCACCGACGCACCAGATTGAAGATACCCGTCTGATAAAGTGTCCTGATGCGTGAAGAAACTCGTAACTGCCTGCTGCACATCCTCGTCCGACAGGAATCGTCGACCCTTTAATACGACCTTTTTACAGAAACCGAAGGTGTGATAATTGCACGGAGAGAGATCAGCACTATAGGGCGGGAGTTCCAGTGTCCCCCACTTGGGTTGGCGTAAATTCTGCATTACCGACATTTGAGATATGGGGACCTGCGTTATCATGAAGCTGCAGCACCCCTTGCCGCACCATTACACAATAGTGGTTTTCGACAGACATGTTGCCCCATACTACTCAACCACGATATTATTGCACTTGGCATTACTCATCCTCTGTATCGGCATGAACAGCATCCGCAACGACTGAAGTCAAGGGAGAGTTTCCTTAGGACATCAAAGGATCTTAGAACCACTGTTGAAAAAGCTAGGTTACACCTATGGAGGGCTACTTCCTACCTTTCCCCTGGTTGGAAAAGAGTTGTTGAAGCTTAACCTCCACGCCATGACGGAGAATGGACAACTTGGAAGTCCCTGAGTAGACTGTGATCCGAAGATCAAAAGTTTACCTGGAAAGATGAGGATACACTAAGCTAAATGATATTTACCGTGACTATGGAGAAGAACAGACAGTCCGGCACATGCTTCGGTGTCGATTGTGCCCAGTCTTCTGTACGGAAGATGACCTTCAATAACCAACAGAAAATGCACTGGAATTGGCCACGTTTTGGTCGAAAGTAATTTAATCATAATAGTGTAAAATGTATGTACATGAACCTGTATCTTTCTGATACGATAATAATAATAATAATAATAATAATAATAATAATAATTGCACTTGGCCGTTTCGGAAATTCGCGGTGGCGTTACGGTGAACATGTAGGCCTACGGCGGTGACTGAAAAACTCATCGCATTGTCAATGATTTCGAGTCACACATTCTTCATTCCCCGATGGATGTTTGCCGATGTTTGTCCTTTGGCAGCCAAGAAAAGAATAACAGCACGTTGGTCCTGTTTGGACGCATTTGGTAATAAGGACGCCGTAGTTCACGATTCCGTATATACCGCACCATCTCAGAAAGACGTGAATGCCAAAAAATGGTTCAGATGCCTCTGAGCACTATGGGACTTAACTTCCGAGGTCATCAGTCCCCTAGAACTTAGAACTACTTAAATCTAACTAACCTAAGGACTCACACAGATCCATGCCCGAGACAGGAATCGAACCTGCGACCGTAGTGGTCGCGCAGTTCCAGACTGTAGCGCCTAGAACCGCTCGGCCACACCAGGCCGGTCATGAAAGCCACATTAATCGCTTGCGTACATGTCGAAGTTTATATACACGTACAGCAGTCGCGCTACGTTGTACATACGCTGCAGCAACGCCCTCAAACGGAAACTTCTTGATCGTCCCTCATAAATAAAATTTTAAATACCCGTGGATGTGTTATGAGGCAAAAAGGAAAGTTCCATGCCCAGGCGGAAGAAGGTGATATTGTAAAAGTTCCATTACAACTAGTGCGATACATATTTACAGTAGTCTTTCAAGTAAGATAAAAATCATTTCATTACTCTCACTTTTTCTAAAACCCTAAGGTCGTTCTTATTATACCACTACTTCCACTCAATAAGGAATTTTAGGGTATTTTTGAAACATAAGGCTTGAAATAAGGAAATGTAATATAAAAAGTGCAAGCTCTCTTGTAGGTATGTGTGTGTGTGTGTGTGTGTGTGCGAGTACACTATCATAAACAAAATTTGCAATGAATCATGCATCAGAAAAACAGGAACATTTTTGAATGAAGAAATAATGAATAGAGATCTATCAGGCATTGAAGTACATAGCAGCTTTGAAACTCGTAATTCTTGCTCCACGTTCCTTGACGTGTCCACAAAATCGAATAATCTCGCTCGCTTTACATAACATCGAATATTACAGAACATACTTCTATTAAATTAATAAGAAAGTCCCAGAATCTTTTAGAAATCGCGAAGGTGAATAAATTATTTGGAATATTATGAGACACGACTCAGTTACTGTTTACTTCATAGCTCTATCTGAAGTTGTAGAAAAAACGATCTTGTTTTTCATGTTACGATCTCATGAACACTAAATAAGAAAATTCTTTAACCGTCAATATGACGTTTCCCTTCATCTTATTACAGTAAATTGTACCAATAACGAAGAGTTTTCGAAAATTCCTCTGTGTGCTGGTCCTTGGAAATAGCATCTATTCAAAGAACGCGTGTTTTATATGAAGCCGACCAAATATGAGCTTCAACTTAAACGACGAAATCCAGTGTGGCATCTCCGAAGTTCTTCTGTCTGTGACGTAGTACGCGATCTTGCAGCTCATTGGCCACGTTCCTCCCCACAAAGCAAAAATGACTTGTCTTTTCCGTCTTTCACGCTGCGGAATGCTGTGGAACGTGAATTTCCACTCTGCGAAGTCACAGTACTCAATCAGCTGCCAGTTCACGGACACTTTCTCGTCCCGCGTGAGGACGGCGTTAGTCAATCTGTACGGCAACTGTAGCGTTCTTCCGGAAAACGTCAATTCCACACCACAAGCACTGTTAGCTTTTCAGTTTACAGGCTGACTACACCATGTTTGCTTGAATTTCCTCCAGAATATACACATATACATCCCGGTTCGTATATTTCGATAATAGGTTTCACTTCCGTAACGTAAGAGATATTCTTTAAAATTAATGCTACCACACACACACACACAAAAGAGTTTTAATCAAGTATAAGAGCAAGATAGCGTTAGAAATGGATGTTGCGTAATGCACCACTTACAGAGCGCGAACGAAACTACGGAATGGAACTGTGAGTGTAAACTACGAGACTGAAAAATGCTCATATCATAGTGCAAAAAAAGGCGAATATGACTTGGTATCTAAGAGAAAGGAACTAGCTCTTCAACTTATCTGGTAGCTTCAAAGACATTTAAATCTAAAACCTTGACATCTACACTCTTT
Organism: Schistocerca americana; assembly: GCF_021461395.2. NCBI lineage: Eukaryota > Metazoa > Arthropoda > Insecta > Orthoptera > Acrididae > Schistocerca > Schistocerca americana. The sequence goes on from NC_060126.1 coordinate 376,904,020, forward strand.
TTTACTTGAAGGTATTAGTACCCATGTCATGTAATAGAAAGCGTGGTATCAAGTTAACATGATACAAGATGTCATGTATAACATGACACATGCCACCATGTCAAGTTTGCTTGGCTGGCAAATATCCTGGATTTTGGACTCAAGAACAGGGACTTCAGCCTGTAAGTTGCAAGATGAAGGTGTACCAACATCTTGCAGCTAAGGGAGTTTGCTGTGCGAGGCAAGTAGGGTTAACTAGTAAAAAAAGCGCGAATATGTCAAGATATTTTCATGTAAATGTCTTTGAAGCTATCACTTAAATCAAAGAGATAATTCCCTTCTTTTACATCCATAACCTTGCCGAGGACATTTTCGCCTTCATGGTGCTATGATAAGAGCATTCATCATCCTGATTCCCAACTTTTACTCTACCATAATTTTGATATTACACCGCCATAGCTTGGCAACTGATATAGATTTTTGTTCACTCAGGCGACGATTGAACCGGTATAGGTTTTTTTTATTGCCTTACGAACCACATAGCTTATATCGTGGCAACGGATAAAGCTTTCAGAGAACAACAGGGAGCGAGCATCAATTAGATGTATTTGTCAACTTTCTTGCAAAATCTGAACAGAATCGCGCATGTCTGAAACACAGAAAGGAGGCGCATAAAACAAAATAAAATAAAAACAACCCTCACAAAAACTAGTTTTTGGGACGCAAAATTTCAGTGAAGCTAGATTTTTGGAAACGAGTTTTCAGTTTCTTCACTAGTATGCATTTTTTTCTCTATGCGAGTCACTGTAAACTGTTTCCGCACATTCAGTTTACGTAAGAACGAATTTTACGTGCCACATTTAGCTCCACTTTAAACCATCGTATCTCGACAACGGATGAAGATCATTGCATAAAAGGACTTCGTGCAAAGTTTGATCGGATTCGTACAGGTTTATAGTATAAATGTGAGTCGCTTCAAGAAGCTCCCAAAAACATGGTTTTTTGTGTGTTTTTGCATGTAAATCCGAACGGTGTACATACAAGTGGTGCCATTCGCTGAGAATTAATTTCAGCCCAATTAAAATCTTTCGCAAAAGGAATTGCTAAATTCTCACTATTTTCCAGGGTGCCAGCTTCGGTTCGTCGTTCACACCTTGCATTATATGCTGTAACATGCACTATGTGATCAAAAGTAACCGGACATCCCAAAAAACGTACGTTTTTCATATTAGATGCATTGTGCTGCCAAATACTGCCAGGTTCACTACATCAGCGACCTGAGTAGACATTAGACATCGTGAGAGAGCAGAATGGGGCGCTCAGCGCAACCCACGGACTTAGAACGTCGTCAGGTTCAAAAATGGTTCAAATGGCTCTGAGCACTATGCGACTTAACTTCTGAGGTCATCAGTCGCCTAGAACTTAGAACTAATTAAACCTAACTAACCTAAGGACATCACACACATCCATGCCCGAGGCAGGATTCGAACCTGCGACCGTAGCGGTCGCTCGGCTCCAGGCTGTAGCGCCTAGAACCGCACGGCCACTCCGGCCGGCGTCGTCAGGTGATTGGGTGTCACTTGTGTGATACGTCTGTACGTGGGATTCCCACACTCCATAACATTCCTAGATCTACTGTTTCCGATGTGACAGTGAAGTGGAAACGTGAAGGGACACGTACAGCACAAAAGATTGCAGGCCGACCTCGACTGTTGACTGACAGAGACCACCGACAGTTGAAGAGGGTCGTAATCTCTAATAGGCAATCTATCCAGACCGTCACACAGAAATTCCAAACTGCATCAGGATCCACCACAAGTACTATGACAGTTAGGCGGGAGGCGAGAAAACTTCGATTTCATGGTCGAGCGGCTTCTCATAAGCCACACATCACTCCGATAAATGCCAAACGACGCCTCGCTTAGTGTAATGAGGGTAAACATTGGACAATTGAACAGTGGAAAAACGTTGTGTGGAGTGACGAATCACGATACACAATGTGGCGATCCGATGGCAGGGTGTGGGTATGGCGAATGCCCGGTGAACGTCATCTGCTAGCGTGTGTAGTGTCAGCAGTAAAATTCGGAAGCGGTGGTGTTATGCTGTGATCGTGTTTTTCATGAAGGGGGCTTGCACCCCTTATTGTTTTGCGTGGCACTATCACAGCACAGGCCTACGTTGATGTTTTAAACACCTTCTTACTCCCCACTGTTGAAGACCAGTTCGGGGATGGCGACTGCATCTTTCAACGCGATCGAGCACCTTTTCACAATGCACGGCCTGTGCCGGAGTGGTTACACGATAATAACATCCCTGTGCTGGACTGGCCTGCACAGATTCCTGACCCGACTCCTATAGAACAGCTTTGAGATGGTTTGGAACGCCGACTTCGTGCCAGGCCTCACAGACCGACATCGATACTTCTCCTCAGTGCAGCACTCCGTGCTGAAAGGCCTGCCATTCCCCAAGAAACCTTCCAGCACCTGATTGAACATATGGCTGCGAGAGTGGAAGCTGTCATCAAGGCTAAGGGTGGGCCAACACCATACTGAATTGCAGCATTACCGATGGAGGGCGCCAAGAACTTGTAAGTCATTTTCAGCCAGGTATCTGGATACTTTTGATCACATAGTGTATCTACAGTAAAACAGATGTTCGGATGGCTACACAAGTGAGCGCTGATCCGGGCTAAACCAAAAGATTTTCAGCCCATGTATGTAGTTCAGATGGGAGCCGAGCACTAAGACACCCCAAACAGCGATTCTGCGCTTTGTCTATACGCGCTGTAACAATTACATTGTTTGGAGTTCAAAAATTTTGAATGAGACTTTGAGTCATTTTCAGCAAAACAAAGCCTTACGAAACAGGACATTTCTTCACACGGTTAGACACAGCCACAGCTTCCATTAGACTTCACAAGGGCAGTGTTACAAACAGAACTGAAAGAGTCAGACAACGAAATTTTATACTACCATAGCTCTGCTTGGCAACCGTGAAAGCAGTGTTAAATACTTAAACCGCGAAAATGAAGAAGGGACCCCTGGCAATGGAACGCATCTGAACTACCTTCGTCCTGATGACGACATTGTACTTCTTACCTCTGGAGCAGATAAACTTCAAAAACGTATCGAAGAGCTTAATAGTAAAAATTTGAAAACAAGCTCGACAATCAGTTCAAATAACACTAGTGAATGACTGAAAACGATAACAATAAACAGTAAAACTGACTTGGAGTACCTAAGGTAAGTGAAACATAGATTCCGATGCGTATATGACGTAAAAGCTTTTGTAAACAAGAAAATCGAAAATGTCTAGATTACCACGAAGATAAAACAATCAACTAGTTACAGTTACAGGTTCCCTACCTAATGGCTTCCTTGGGAAACAAAAATAAGATTTTCAGAATTACGTTCAATTACCCAATTTAAAAATTTAAAATGCTGTCATAATCTTCTAGTTAAGAGGTATAATATTACATTAAGTATTCAAAACAGTATGATAGGTATTTGAGTTACAAACTGTGCACCTATCTCGAGACAGCGCAACACACAGCGCGTTAATTACCTGACCATATTAATGCAGTATTTTAGAATGTTGTTGTTGTTGTGGTCTTCAGTCCTGAGGCTGATTTGATGCAGCTCTCCGTGCTACTCTATCCTGTGCAAGCTTATTCATCTCCCAGTACCTACTGCAGCCTATAGCAGCCTAGAATGTGAACACTTAACGGCTTCTAACAAACTTTGTACATAGTTGCAAACCTTTTCGAAGTTTTTTCTCGTAGCCAACAGATACAAAATAATGAGAAAAGATTATTCACTTGTTATATCTTCGCTGTTCATTCAGTAACACTTCAGCATCAGGCATGACATTTTAATTTATCACTTATTTTCTACTAAGTCTATTCGCAATACATTCGCATACAGACAGTATCAACATATATTACTGTACGACTCATTGGTCAAGAGATATCACATCGCAAACGTTGAAATACGCGAAAAACTTGCTTTTTCTAAAACGGAGCTCAAATTACCAAGGCTATACTTATCCAGTGTTGGATAACCTCAGCAGTCAGCGAATTCTAACGAACGTTTAACATAATTCGAAATGTTTCATATTTAATGACTTTCGTTTGTAACTTACCTTTCCTGTTATCAAGCCTAAAATAAACGGTTTCACACTATGCACTGCTTGTCAGAAACATCTCACATGAACACATGAAGGGATTATCACTCTTTTGGCTTACGGGTACGGTGTTGATTTTTTCATTAGTTATGCGGGAATAATCCAAAAACTAATAAAAATAACATAATTAGGATAAAGGTTTTAAACGCTGCACGTCACTTATTTAACATACAGAGTGTTAGGGTTATAAGTACAGACTTGTGATCATTTTACCTTAATATGAACGTACTTGAGCATGTTAGTTGCTTTTTCCCTGCGTCTAAGCCTTCCGGCAAGCACGCCACAGAATTCACTACCTGATGTTTTTTCTTCATGGTCGTAACTGCACCACTAGGTGGACTACGCCTGTCAGTATAGACTAACCATTTTGCCTCCACGCGTCCGCAGTTCAACACCTGAGCTACTGTCCACGGGAAAATAAGCATTAATGGCTTGCCCTTGTCACACGTACTTGGAGGTATTAACCAACCTAAAAGCACAATGACTTGTAATAGCCGCAATAATTAATCTACAAATGACGTAAATACTGATGTAATGCTCTTCAGTAGACCGTCCTCAGTCACCAATAGAAATATCTGCATTTATACTACTAACATCCTGTACTGACTAATTTCAAAAGTAATTCTTTACAGAATCAGTCTTCAGCGTTACTGGTTGCGTTACATTACACGACGAATAAATTGTGAAGTATGTACAGAAAATTCCTTACTACAGTCTGACGATGGGCTCAGTCCCGGAACTAATTACGGCAACGTACAGCTAATAAGTGTGGCTGTTTGCAGATTTTTCTTCAGCGAGATCTGCGAAAACAGCCTCATTGCTTCAGACCATCACGCTTAGAATAAAGTTTATATTATTCATCTTCAATTTTCAACTGTGACAGTGCGAAAAGGATTTTTCATGTGGTAATTAGAGTTACCTTGTGTGTGCCAGAGAGATGCATGTCAGAAATCAGCAGAAGAAACAGGAAACAAAACAAGTGGGTCAAGGATCAAAAAAATGGCTCTGAGCACTATGCGACTTAACTTCTGAGGTCGTCAGTCGCCTAGAACTTAGAACTAATTAAACCTAACTAACCTAAGGACATCACACACATCCATGCCCGAGACAGGATTCGAACCTCCGACCGTAGCGGTCGCTCGGTTCCAGACTGTAGCGCCTAGAACCGCACGGCGGTCAAGGATCAGGTCGGACTGGAAGACGCAGTTGTGCTGTAATTAAGATGAAATAGAGGATGGTGAAACACTTAGCCTAGGTAAGTAGCTGTCAGCAGGACCAGAGAAATTCTTTGACTTCAAGTTGGGAAGAAGGCTGGGATGGCGGCCTCTAGATGATGGAAAACTTACGGGAGCGATATTGCTACGAACTCCTGAAGGCCGTAATAAAATTATAATGTTGGTCTTTATCTACTTCTATAGGCCGCAAGCCACCTTACGTTCTGTGGAGTAGGACACTTCTGGGATCACTATCAACCCCCCCCCCCCCCCCACACACACACACCCTCCCCCCTTTTACGACGAGTGTTGCGTGCGTGGGAAGAATGATTGTCGATAAACCTCTGTATCAGGTTTTCTTGTCGTGGCCATTTTGCTAGACGTATGTGGGAGGAAGTAATACATTGGGCAACTGTTCTTTGAACGTACACTCTCGGACTTCCAACTGTAGGCCTCTCCGTGATGCACAACGTCTCTCTTGTAGTGTCTGGCACGGGTTTGTTGAGCATCTCCTTAACGCTCGAACCAAATGAACAACCCCGTGGAGAAACGCGGCGCACTTCGATGGACATTCATTGTTTCTTCTATTAATTCGAACTGGTGAGAGCCACGGACTGACTAGCAGTGCTCATTAATCGGTTGAGCGATTGCTTTGCAAGCCACTTCTTTCGTGGAAGGATTGCATTTCTTCTTTCCACGAGTTTTAGCGTGGCATCTGCTTTTACTACAGCTTACTTTATATGCTCATTACAGTTAAGGGGAGCCTGTATGTTCTATGCTGCCAATATTAAATTGTCAAACTGCGTTACCAATTATGATGGAAAAAATTTTAAGACACCATCTCCCAATTTTTCATAATTAATGACTGTATTTTTGTAGATTTACGGAACTATAACTATAGCAAAAATTGCATTATATTGCGTGCTATGATTTTTTTTCAAATACGTCATATTTCTGTTATAATTTTTCAAATAAATGAACACAAAAACCAGACAACGTTTGTAACTTTTATTACACTAGTTGCAGGTGTGTTGAATCTTATTCTTGGCATGCTTGGAAAATTTCAAACTTCTATGTTCAGAACTTTTTGAGATAACGAATCATTTACGGGGGAAAAAAATGGTTCTGAGATATTGAGTTTCAAAGTTTTTTTAACTACGCACTTTTATGCAGACTTTCAGTTCTGACACTTTCGTTCCTTAGAAACGTCCTGGCCCATATTCTGTGTTCACCTTAATGTCACAATCGCCTAATGTTTACCTTCTTCTTTACTTTCTTGCTTCTTTTGTCATCTGCCGAGCAGCGAACTCTCCTTGTCATACACGAAACATATCCAGCTTTCGTAGTCCTCTAGCTGTGTTCTGCCCTAATCTCAAGGCTAACTTCTCAAGAACCTTCAGTCTTTTATAGTTCTCATCGTTAAATGTTTTTACCATACAAGACACTGCTAACTTTAGAGTTATGACACCAACAAAAAAAAATTCTAGGCACACGACACCACACAGCATTATTGAAGGAAACATTCGCATTTCGGTCTTCCCATGTAAACATTTCTATAGTAGTTCTGGATTTGCGTAATCTTTGAATATATGTTTGAGTGCCTTCATTATTGTCTAAGAGAGACAATGTTCGTATGTAAATGCATCTAGGTTCCGAAAAATTCAGCTTCTCTACGCTTAACAAGTAATACGCGAGGTGATCAGTTCAAATATTACTCTCGTAACTTACACTTAACTTCACTGTTTGCAAACTTGTTTTCTAAAATTTCTGGCACAAATTCAGATCTCACATATCCGCTACCCACAAATTTGCGTCTGTTTTACGGAGGAGGAGGAGGAGATTAGTGTTTAACGTCCCGTCGACAACGAGGTCATTAGAGACGGAGCGCAAGCTCGGGTGAGGGAAGGATGGGGAAGGAAATCGGCCGTGCCCTTTCAAAGGAACCATCCCGGCATGTGCCTGAAGCGATTTAGGGAAATCACGGAAAACCTAAATCAGGATGGCCGGAGGCGGGATTGAACCGCGTCTGTTTTACGCTTAGTCATTTTGTATATGTATAAAAGATCAATATACACAAATGCAATACAAAATACACATCATTTCTACCAAACTAGTACCAGCAACAAAGGACTTATCGCCGGCCGGAGTGGCCGTGCGGTTCTAGGCGCTGCAGTCTGGAGCCGAGCGACCGCTACGGTCGCAGGTTCGAATCCTGCCTCGGGCATGGATGTGTGTGATGTCCTTAGGTTAGTTAGGTTTAATTAGTTCTAAGTTCTAGGCGACTGATGACCTCAGAAGTTAAGTCGCATAGCGCTCAGAGCCATTTGAACCAAAGGACTTATCTGTTTATCCGTAAACCCAACGTCAGAGATGTACACTGGCATCAACACGAAATTCTTAGCCTTCTAGACTGTGTGGTTCCCAAGCTACGACTGTTCAAGTCTAGCAGTGGATATGACATGTCGCATATCAGACTCAAAAATATTATTGGAAGGTCTTAAAATTGTCTGTTTTTAGTGTACGATATGCCATTGTGTTCAGAAGGGTCTAAAGAAAATTATGGAATAGAAAACAGAAAATTTCAAATATCTAAACGATTACCCACAGACGGTTTAACTGTTGTTATTGTTTCCAGTGATTTAACGCCAATAGTGTCATCGAACGGTAACGGATCCCGTCGCCTATTTACGGGCAATACGTTACGTGTACTTACGTTCAGGGTCAACTAACAGCCCCTGCACAAGCCAGTCGTCCTCTGCAGCTCTCCCTGCATTTCGCTGCAGTTTTATGGCGTTGCATCCTTCCTACGGGCAAAATCATCATCGGCGAATAGTTAAAAGCAGTCTCTAATATTATCCACTAGACCTGGGGTCTCCAAACATTTTACTCTATTGGCCACAACGGCTGTGTCACTGCCTATAGTCTATCTAAATTTTCTTGAGGTCTGATACCCTAGCACTGCTCGGAACTCCTCGGTACAATTAAGATGTTTTCTGATGTGTTGGTAAATGTGCCAACACCTTGTAGATAGAGGAGGCCGAAAAGGAAGCTATCTAACGCAGACGGGCGTGAATTCTGGAACAGGATAAGTATTGAATGCTAATAAGAAAAGTATGCAGCTCCTCGAATACTTAACTTTATTCTATCCTTGTGGTACATCGCTCTTGATAATACAAATAAGACTATCTTCAGATACGGTTAATGGCGCCTTGCTAGGTCGTAGCCATGGACTTAGCTGAAGGCTATTCTAACTGTCTCTCGGCAAACGAGAGAAAGGCTTCGTGAGTGTAGTCGCTAGCAAAGTCGTCGTACAACTGGGGCGAGTGCTATATCGTATCTCGAGACCTGCCTTGTGGTGGCGCTCGGTCTGCGATCACACAGTGGCGACACGCGGGTCCGACATGTACTAAATGGACCGCGGCCGATTTAAGCTACCACCTAGCAAGTGTGGTGTCTGGCGGTGGCACCACATTTTCATGACGCTTACCACTGTTGCCAGTCTTCACGAGCTGACACTGAGCAGCACTGCAGTAGTCATTACACAGTGAACTGCTTACTTGTTACTTCTGTGTGTTGTTATCATCACAGCTAGTGGTCAGAACGTAGCGGGAGGTGCATAGGCTGTCAGCATTGCGGAATGTCTTCCTACCGCCACACCCATCGCTACGCGGCGGCAGTAGTGGTCACCTCTTCGTTCCCTGCGGTCACTGCTGACATAGCTGAAGAAAAGTTGGACAGACTACAGTTCATTACACCAACATACCGTAGTGTTGAACTAAGCTCATATCTTCCTTTCAGAACTAGACGGTGAATGAAACGCATATGGCACAAGGAGACGGGATGAACTCCACTCCGCATTTTCTGTTGGCACTTACGGGCAATTGCACAGGCAATGACGTGGTGATAGCCGATGCGCGCGCTGCGCTTTACGTATTGTTACGACTCCTTCCGATAATGCTAACTGTCTAGTAGTGTCGTCTTCGGGAGAGTGGGTAGTTAATTGCAGTAGTACAGCTCCGTATTGCTGATAGCGGCAGAACGTGCTATCTGAAAATAAAAATATAGTGGGACTAATGTGTTTTGTGAAAGTTTCTTAGTGAAGAAACGGTGTGTTAACACTGACTATTTAATTGAAATTGCCTTAAAGATAAATTCAGTGAAACTCTTCACTCAGAATCCTGGCTCTTAATACTATTAACTGGAATAACTTTGATTTGTAGTTATATCCATTTTGTGTCCAATTGTGTAAATATGCAAAAGTAACGAATGATAGATACCAAATGCAGAAATATTAAAGAGCAGTCCCCAGGTCCGCAGCTCGTGGTCGTGCGGTAGCGTTCTCGCTTCCCACGCCCGGGGTCCCGGGTTCGATTCCCGGCGGGGTCAGGGATTTTCTCTGCCTCGTGATGACTGGGTGTTGTGTGATGTCCTTAGGTTAGTTAGGTTTAAGTAATTCTAAGTTCTAGGGGACTGATGACCATAGATGTTAAGTCCCATAGTGCTCAGAGCCATTTGAACCATTTGAAGCAGTCCCCACATTAATGCTTCGTGCTGTGTCAAGTAATAAGGTTGGTTCAAATGGCTCTGAGCACTATGGGACTTAACAGCTGAGGTCATCAGTCCCCTAGAACTTAGAACTACTTAAACCTAACTAACCTAAGGACATCACACACATTCATGCCCGAGGCAGGATTCGAACCTGCGACCGTAGCAGTCGCGCGGTTCCAGACTGTAGCACCTAGAACCGCTCGGCCACCCTGGCCGGCTAGTACTAAGGTAATGTGTATAGTTTATAATGAAGCGATATCAGTTTTCAAAGATACAATATAGAACGTCATTATTAGGCTAAACATTCTGAGACTGATTCCAAATTTATCGGAAACCAACGGTTTAAAAAAATGCGTCTATGAAACGCGATTTCAAATTTCAGAAAATATTGTTTAAGAAAGTAAATTCTGAACAAGAAGAAGCAATTCGTGCCTGTTTCAGCGTGGCTCACTCTGTAGCAAAACATGGAAGGCATGGATTGCACGATTGCAGCAGTTAAAGAAATATGTCCAGAGAAAGATAATAATGGTTGTCATTGGCTATCGGTGAGTCAATTTTTCATATACTGCACATGCGTTAATTCCAAGAGTTTACTGAAAGGATTGAAGAAAATTACTTACAATATTATACAGCAGCACGCTGGCTTAATTGCGGAAATCTCTGACGCGATTATTTGAGCTCAGAACAACAATCGAAATTTTCTTGAATAAAAGGAATTGTCATCTGTCTGACTTATAGAACAGTGAGTGGTTAAGGAAGTTATCATTTTGTACAGATTTAGCTAAAAATATGAACGAGATTAATTACAAGGAGAAAACCAGCTACTGCTTGATTTGTACACTCATATCAAATGCTCTCGACAAAAAGTAATATTTCTTTAATCTCAACTGAACAGAAAATGTTTCACGCTTTTAATATTACGTCAGACATTCAGTCAGCAAAATAAATTTTGAGCTTTGTTTTTCAGGTTGTGATGCAATAGCAAACGATATCAAGATTTTTCAAAATAATTTTATCGCCAAAATAGAAACTCTTGCCCGAGAACTTCAAATAGAAATTTTTGATTTGCGATTTAGCGATTTTTATAAAGATAAGTATTTAAAATAATCAATACTGGAATTTTGTAAGAGTCTTCCACTCACACAATTTCATAAGTTGTATAAGTTTACCCGTGTTTTTTTCCGCTTTCGGCACTACTTATCTTTGTGAAAAAACATTCTCCAAAAATGAAACATACAAAAAATATTTGCAGATCAAAAGTAACTAAATTTTCAGGAAATCTCATATAATTAATTACTGTTAAAATGTTGAATTACCTTAGTATATGTTAAAGTGCGCGTCATTTATATTGGCGGCCGAGTTTAGGTTCGTTCTGCGCATCCGACGTCACAAAACACAGTCAGCCAATGAACAGAGAACGACGTTGCCAGATCTCGACTGCAGTGCAGAGCATGGACGAGTGTCTTCAGTTTTAGAAATGTTCAGTCATAAATAAAGTAATAGAACAAAAACAATGTCTTGATAGCAGACTTTCTTTTATAGAAAGTTTGAAAAAAACGTTCTTTATACGAATTGCTTTATATTCTATTAATTAATTAAACCAAACAAGCAATAAGACTCCTAATTCAGGCGAAAGCAAGGAAAGATGTTTGTATCAATCTCACGAACCGCTTTTTCGCAATATAGAACAGCGGTAATTGTTTATTTCCTATTGTACTTCGACGAAGCGTAAGTAATTCATAGTCATACCAACAATGTCAGTATTTTGCGTAACGTGTTAGAGTCCTCATGTCGTTCTATAGTAACACGTGTTGCGTTAGCGTAGTGGTTGAGGTGCTTGCCTTCTACGAGAAAGGTTATGAGTTCAAACCTTGTGCGGTGCTTAGTATTTTCATTACTTAAAAATAATATCGACGTGCATTATTTCACGAATTATATTCGTTTGAATGCAATTTTTAAAATTTCTAGTGCTTTGTCTCTTCATTAACCCTTTCGTTGCTGCAGACACGTGCTCCCCGCATTCCGCGCTGTGCGCGATTTTGTCATCACTGCACTGCTCGCCTGTGCAGACACATGGTGTTCCCACTGCTTTGACAGACTTATCATTCGATTTCACAAAAACTATTTCGCTCAAAAATTTGATTTTTACACGTCTACTTGACTGATACCTTCCCCCCATAAATGACTTAATTTTGTTTCGATGTTCAAAGCAGTTATTACGCAGCATTAAATGTAGTAAACCATTGCGTGAAATTTTGAAGAGTTTGCAGAGGTAAATGTCCATAGCGTATACTTTCCGTAAGGTCGATTTGAGTTGCCACAATGTTGAGAAAGAAATGTGGACAAGATACCTAAATTTCATATAAAATTTACTGTATAACAATATCTCATTTAATTTAAGTACGACATAGGTGTCGTATGTAATATTGAGAAATATTCCGTCTTTCGCGACTGTAATAAAAGTTTAATTTACACCGGACGCGTTTGGCTTTATTTTAAAGCACTTCAATCAATGAAAGGTATGGCACATACACAATGGTACTCATGTTCTCTTTCTTGTTTATCTTCCACAGTCGCCGGCCGCGGTGGTCTAGCGGTTCAGGCGCTCAGTCCGGAACCGCGCGACTGCTACGGTCGCAGTTTCGAATCCTGCCTCGGGCATGGATGTGTGTGATGTCCTTAGGTTAGTTAGGTTTAAGTAATTCTAAGTTCTAAGGGACTGATGACCACAGATGTTAAGTCCCATAGTGCTCAGAGCCATTTGTTCCACAGTCGCAGTTTTACCAATGGTATTGAAATATATTCCTCTTCTGCAACTGTAATAAGCGACTTATTTAGACCAGACGCGTTTCCCTCTTTTGAAGCATCTTCAGTGGACAGTATTTTGTCTCCCCCATTGCCAAGTCACCTTTCGTAGTTTTGTGCTGCGATAACACAATATTCAACGTTTGTGTTGGCTGATCAGTGTTTTAGCAAATAAATGTTGTTTGTGTGTGCCACACAAAAAAATTATATTTGACATAGCTCTGAGCACTTCACTGACAGACGTTATATTCAAGTCCTAATGTTTTTGTACGTCCCCAGTTTTGTTTAATGTATTTTGTCAACTTCCTTTTGATTCATTGAAGTGCTTTAAAATAAAGCAAAACGTGCCCCGTGTAAATAAAGCTTTTGTTACAGTCACGAAAGATGGAATATTTGTCAATATTACATACGACACCTATGTGGTGCTTAAATTAAATGAGATATTGTTATACAGTAAATTTTATATGAAATTTAGGTATCTTGTTCACGTTTCATTCTCAACATTGTGGCAACTCAAATCGACCATACGGAAAGTATTCTCTATGGACTTTTACCTCTGCAAACTCTTCAAAATTTCGTGCAATGGTTTACTATATTTAATGCTGCATAATAACTGCGTTGAACATCGAAACAAAATTAAGTCATTTATTGGGGGAAGGTATCAGTCAAGAAGATGTGTAAAAATCTAATTTTTGGGCCAAATAGTTTTTGTGGAATCGAATGATAAGAGTATCAAAGCAGTCGGAACACCATGTGTGTGCACAGGCGAGCAGTGCAGTGACAAAATCGCGCACAGCGCGGAATGCAGGGAGCACGTCTTTGTAGCAGCGAAAGGGTTAATGCGGCCGTGGTGGCGCGCTCCCCTCTAAACGTAAGCCTTGCGAACTGTGCTATACTAGGGCGCTGCTTCTCTTGGCGCGTGCGTCGTGTGCAACTGGCAACGCAACAATCTCCCGCGTCTGGGCGGGCATGCGCGAGCCGCCAAGATAAAAGAATTGAACTATAGTACATGTTTATTTTAATTGGTCATAAAATAAAAAAAACTCGTCATTGTACGTATTTTGTATGATTTATTTGCAATGTAAATTTTACACTGTAAGTGTTACTTCGCTTAATGAGCATGATTAATTTATGAATCTTACTCGTAATTAACACTCGTTAACTGGAATACATTTCAATAGGTATTCATGTGCGATAGGTCATTGCATTCCATTCTGAGGAAAAGGTACTCAGAGTTTTTTTGGATATTTATTTAAGCCTGTGCTTCAAAATTTGTCGAAAAAGATCTAGCATAATCGTTAATTAAATTCGTGACGATCATAGCTACTGCCTTATGGGCATCTTTAATGAATTTGTGTTCGTTAACGACTACAAATCAGAATTGGAATTTATAAACAGATATGGCAAGGGAAAGGGTTGCCAAGCGCCAGCGAAGACAGTATCTTGCAACATTGTTTCAGAGAATATGCAACATCATCGCGGAAGCTCCAGCAGTAGTAGGGGTGACAACAACTGCACGCGAATCGCATTCCGATCAGCACAGCAGGCTGAATGTAGCATTGTTCGAGCTTCTACTTTACAGAGCGGTGGTTAATGTTCATTTATAGTGGCCAGAGAGACCGATCGAGGTCAGAATTCGGTTTTTGAAATGGTTATTAATGACTGAAAAAAATAACACTTAACAGAATCTTTAGGCTAACCATCATTGTTTAAGCGCGTAAGTTTCTTAAATTTTCTTCTACTTGTTGTGTGAATCACTTGTTGTGGGAAGTGCTCGATAATTATGGCGGGCCGGATACCATGCATGCCTGACCACAGAGCATGTGTGCCCGACACGTTACCGCGGGCCGGATTGGCAATGACTGCGGGCACGTGCTGGTCCGCGTGCCATAGTTTGTAGACCCTCGCACTAGATCATTAATGCAAATTGTAAGCAGTAGCGGTCCTATGACACTCCTTTGCTATACTCCAATGTATCCATCACTGCCCGCATCTCGTGGTCGTGCGGTAGCGTTCTCGCTTCCCACGCCCGGGTTCCCGGGTTCGATTCCCGGCGGGGTCAGGGATTTTCTCTGCCTCGTGATGGCTGGGTGTTGTGTGCTGTCCTTAGGTTAGTTAGGTTTAAGTAGTTCTAAGTTCTAGGGGACTTATGACCACAGCAGTTGAGTCCCATAGTGCTCAGAGCCATATCCATCACTAGACGTCAAATAGCTAATAATGATTACACAGGTGCGTGAGGAAAATAATGAGACCGATTTTTCAGCTATTAAAGTTTTTATTTTTTTCAAACAACAATATGGTCCTCTTCAAAGGAGTCCCCTTCAGCAGCTGTACATCGGCGGAGTCGTTGCTTCCAGTCTTGGTAGCAGTGATGAAAGGCTTCAAGTGGTAGGGCCTTTAACATGTCGATCACACACTTTTGATTGTTCTCCAGAGTACCAAAATGACGTCCTTTTAAGACACTTTTCAATTTTTGGAAGAGAAAAAATGTCACAAGGACTCAGATCAAGTGAATAGGCGGGCCCGTGAAAAAATACAGAAATGCCTTTTGAGGCGCCGCGCGGGGTAGCTGTGCGGTCCAGAGCGTCTTGTCAAGGTTCGCGCGGCTGCCCCTCGTCGGAAGTTCGAGTCCTCTCTCTGGCATGGGTGTGTCTGTTGTCCTTAATGTAAGTTAGTGTAAGTTAGATTAAGTAGTGCGTAAGCTTAGGGACCGATGACCTCAGCAGTTTGGTCCCAAAGTCACTACCACAAATTTCCAATTTTTTTTTCCTTTTGAGGTCAAAAATTCCGTGATAGAAGTGGTCGTGGGACATGGGGCTTTGTCATGACGCAGCATCCAATTGTCTGCAATGTAAGGTATCACTCGATTCACCCTTGGCTGAGCCTTTCAACAACATCTTTGTAAAACACACTTTGTCCAGGAGGAAGAAATCCTTTACGCTCGATACCCCTACTGTCAGATGAAAAGTATTGTTTTCATCTTTGATTGGCTCTTTCTAGCTTTTTTCAGTCGAGGGGATGTTTCAGTGTGCCACTCCTGCTTTGTCTCAGGATCGTATTCAGATATCCAGGACTCACTTTCAGTGATCACACGACTGAACCATTGTGGACATTATCAAATCTCTCAAGAAGATCAACATCCATGTTTCTTCGACTGCCCTTCTGCTCAGTTGTGAGCGTTTTCGGCACCATTTTGGCACAAATCTTTCACATGCTCAAAACTACGGTCAAAATTTCATGTATGGTGATAGTGTTTAACGGGCCACCCATCATATTTACTGTTAAACGTCTAATCTCACAAGAACACGCACACGTTCGACGTTTCCGTCGTTTTTTGAAACTGAGGGTCTCCCTGGACGACGTTCACATCCAACTTGTTCCAACCCTTGATTTGTGCCAATGATAAACTTCTACTCTTGATAAGCAATGTTCCCCATAGGACTGTTTCAAGTTTTTAGAGATCACACTCGCGGACTCCCGAAGTTTAACACAAAATTTGGTGGCATGTTTCCCTAAACTCTGCTGTTCCATTTTCGTAATACACAACAAAACACGACTTCACTTACGGCCCTCTCAAGAGTCACGTGATGGCTGTACGCAGCTTAAACTCAGACTGAGCATCTGGAAGGGGTGAACTCACCGATCTACACAAGCAGAACAATACATCGTTGCCAGATCGTCCGCAGTGTTACCAGTCTCATTACCTTTCTCATAGATCTCATAAGCCCTCATTGCACTTGTAAGTAGGCTGTTTAGGTTTTCATGTTGGTAACGCCACGTAGCGCTCTGTATGAAAATCACTGACTGTGCTGTGTGCAGTCTGTGTCTGGTTTGCATTGTTGGAATATTTGCTATTGTGGTGTTGGGCAGTTGGATGTGAACAGCGTGTAGCGTTGCGCAGCGCAGTTGGAGGTGAGCCGCCAGCAGTGGTGGATCTGGGGAGAGAGATGGCAGAATTTTGAGAGCGGACGATATGGACGTGCGTCCATCAGAAAAAGTAAATTTGTAATACTGTATATCATGAACTGATATATATATATATATATATATATATATATATATATATATATATATATATATATATATATAGTGGCGGTCGAAATAATAGAGCCACCTCTATTGACGAGATTAAGAACTAGGATATCTATTAGTTCGCGAAATCGCCACGAGTGCCGTGTTGTCAGTCCCTTGTAGACAACATCAGGGAAGACGTTGCTGCTATCTTTAGTCGTCCGAAAGGAAGCGTTTGAGCTAGACGTGTGAAAAGAGGCATAAAGGTAAGAATCTTATGGGTCAAAATAATAGAGCCGCTTTACACATGTGCCTTTAAATTGATTTTTATGCAGTTGTTTTGTATGTAAATTGACGTGTGGTTTTGTTTACATTCGTCTAGATGGGCAGAGCAAAGCATACCAGTGAAGATGAGCGTATAGTAATGTTCCGGATGTTCAAAAGTGGGATGTCCATGAATAAAATAGCCAATGTCTCGCACGTTTCGCGAAAACGAGTCCAGAACGCCATGATACGGTCAAAACAAACAAAGCCGCAGGTGGAGAACAGGGGGCGACCTCGTGTAACTACTCCTCGCGTAGACAGACTCATCACTAGGGAAGTGAAGAAAGACCCATTTTTGTCAACACCACGACTGAAAGCCATTTTGTTTAGCGACGAACATGATGTTCAACCATCAACCTCAACGATTCAAAGACGACTGAGATCTGCAAAATTGAATGGGCGCATTGCAAGAAAGAAGCCACATGTTTCACAAGCTAATGTTCGGAAAAGGTTAGCCTTTGCCCGGAGAAATGAACAAAAACCTAATACTTGGTGGAGGAACATCCTTTGGTCCGATGAATCCAAGTTTAATAGGTTTGCCTCAGACGGAAAAGTCTATGTGCGCCGCCCACCAAACCAGGAATTTAATCCCAAGTACACTTTAAAAACTGTGAAATACGGTGGCGGAAGTGTTATGGTATGGGGATGTTTTTCGTGGTACGGCATTGGTCCAATACACCGTATCAACGGCATAATGAACGCAGAAATGTACAAAGACATCTTGGCAAATGTGATGCTGCCTTATGCTGAAGAGGAAATGCCGCTGAAATGGAAATTTCAGCACGATAACGATCCAAAGCATACTGCAAGGATCATAAGGCAGTTTGTTCAAGAGCACAATATCGAAGTATTAGAGTGGCCACCTCAGTCCCCTGACGCATCACCCATTGAGAACTTATGGGAGATCTTAGACAAGAGAATTGACCGCTCAAAAGCTACATCTTCAGAAAAACTGTGGGAAGAAATCCAGAGAGCCTGGTATGCGATCAGTAGTGACGAATGCAGGCGTTTAGTAGACTCTATGGGTAAGAGGTGCAGGGCAATCCTCAAAAATAAGGGTTACCCCACGAAGTACTAATGCAGTCCTATGCAAAATAGACTGTTCCTGTACGTTTCATAAGACTGAGATCAAGTACAATATATTTGTTTCAATTGGCTCTATTTTTTTGACCCTGTGGTCTGGTATTCTTTTGAATATTATTGATTATTACTGATTATTTTGTGTTGTGTTATCGATATAACTGACTATAGTACAATGTGACTCGGTTGTAATGGTTTCCATCATAGTTCAAACATGTCTAGTAATAAATGTGCACTTTATTCCAAACCTTTGCCAGGTGGCTCTATTATTTTGACCGCCACTGTATATATAATGACTTTTGAACATTATTAAGGTAAATACATTGTTTGTTCTCTATCAAAATCTTTGATTTGCTAACTGTGCCTAACAGTAGTTAGTGCGTTCCGTAGTTAGAACAGACACTGCGATGATTATTTGGCGTATGAACCAGATCCGGTTCGGATTCATGGTTTGGTTAGCAACAGTTGATGTGGTGACCTGTCAGCCTAAGCGTTATTTTTAGATGGTTTTCCACACCTGTCTAAGAAAACTCCAGACCTCTTCAGAAACATACACGTAAGCAATTAAAATTTGAGAGCACACAAAACGAAATACGAGGGCGTACTGAAAAGTAATGCCTCCAACATTTTTATGTGAAGAATCTTTAAAGCTTTTAAAATAAAACAAACTTTATCAACATTCTACATCTTTATCCTACTTGTCTACATATTCGCAGTCTTCAGCAGCTTAAGGGCTCCGAACTGTAGCGCGCAACATAGCGGTGTGTCATGTAACTATGTCAGTGCGTGAGAAACAGTGTGCTGTAATCGATATTCGAATTCTAAAAGTTCGTCCTCACATGGAATACCCTCACGTTTAGCATAACAACGCCAGAATACACACGAGCGCTGCGACATATATGCGGTGCCTTGGCTGCACTATCATTGATTATCCTCTATACAGTCTCTACTTGGCCCCATTCGATTTCCACCTGCATCCAAAAGTTAGAGAACACCTTCGAGGACTTCATTCTTACAGTGATGAAGCGGTGCAAGCAGAGTGGCTCCGTCAAAAAAGTCAAACATTCTACAGTGACGGTACCAACAAGCTGGTCTCTCGTTGGGAAAAATATGTTCATTCCCAGGGTGACTATGTTGAGAAATAAATACAGACATGAAGAATAAAACCTTCAAACGTTAATTAAGTTTTCACCGAAAAATCTGGAGGCATTACTGTTCAGCTTGCCTTTGTACATGTGATTGACATATGCCGTTTTATTGTTTGTATTTTCATATTGCTTTAAACTTCATGCATATGTCCCTTTGCAAAGAAAATTTCAAGAAGCGTAGGTGCATGCCTGAGAGTGCCCGGACAAAATAAATGTAGGTGTTAATTAATGAAAGTAATATGTTGCTTAGCATTTAATTTACCCCACCAGTACAAAAAGTTTCGAGACTGAACTAAAAAAAAAGAAAAAGAGAGAGAGAAGAAAAATGGTGTTTTTAATGCTTCGTGTCATCTACATGGTCCGTAACCCCCTCCCCCACCCTACCCCCGCTTGAGTACAGCCCACAGAAAGTTCACGCAATCATTTGAAACTATCAGAAAAGTCATTCTTTGGAATGTTGTGCAACTCGTGCGTCCAATTCACAGCTACTTCGATCTTGGTGATCCATCAGAGACCCATTCTTCACTTCGTCGATTTGTGGTAGGTTCTTATCGAAAACACCAAGTCTCGTCATACGTGACTATTTTTTCCAGAAGAAATTTGTCCGAGTTTATAGTTTCCATCAAGTCGCAGTAGGCATCAAATGGTCCAAGTGGCTGTAAGCACTATGGGACTTAACATCTGAGGTCACCAGTCACCTAGACGGAGAACTACTTAAACCTAACTAACCTAAGGACATCACACACAGCCATGCCCGAGGCAGGATTCGAACCTGCGACCGTATCGGTCGCGCGGTTCCAGATTGAAGCGCCTAGAACCGCTAGGCCTCAGCGGCTGGCGCAGAAGGTATCCAAGCGCCGTTTTTTTATTCGGGAGTTAACGTGTGAAGGTCAAACTTTGCACACGCTTTTCTCTTCTTCAAGACGTTCTGGGGATTGCTTTACAAATGTTGCTCTGTTGCGATTGTGTGACAGTATCTCTAGTACACTGAGACCGCACATAGACTGTTTAACAGTGTATGCTACCAACTGACTATTCGAATGCACATTTTTTGATGCCACCATAGTTAATGCGCTGACGTCGCTTATATGCCAGGGCTAAAATTGACAATGTAACAAATGTATGCACATTATAAAAACTGATGACTAGTATAGGTGTAGATACGACTTGTAATGGCTGTAATTATTAACCTGCAAATGACATAAATACTGATTTTATGTTTTCAGTATATAGTCCTCAGTCACGAATAGAAATATGTGCACTTACACCCATTACACCCTATATGCAGGTACGTATGTTCCACATCTCCTCCTAAACCACTAGACCGAGTTCAACCAAACTTGACGCCCACATCACTTACAGTCTGGAAAACATCGCTGTGAGTTAAGGGCGAACCACCTGTGAAAGGGGAGAGAACGAGTGAGAAAGCAGTGTAGCGCAAGACGCGAGAATTCCCATATCTTAGTCATTGAGTATTTGAGAATGAGAGCATTTAGAGACTTGCGACAAGCTTTCCACAAAATGATGAAAGGATAATCGTTTACCCTTACTACATTTTCTCTGTTCGTGCAGTAAAACTGCCGCACGAAGCATAACGTTTTAAATCATCACTTCTTTACTAGTTACTGTATTCGAGACACATTTTGCAGACAGTGTTTACATATACCACTGAATGGAACAGAAAAATTGTATCATTGTCCGACACATAGTCCAGGAGATATAACGTTGTGAGGACTGAGATGCGTGAGAAAGTGCCGCGTCATGCAACACGTTTAAATTTCATGTTTCGTAGGTACTGACTCTATTCGGAAAACTTTTCGCAAGCAGTTTCCACGTTTAGCGCTGAATGTACCTACAAAATATATTACTATACGACACTTACTTTAGAACGTAAGACGTCAAATACGAAGAGAAAAACTGCAGTGTAGTGTTTGCCGTTTTAATTTATTACTTCTTTACTACTAACTCTGTCCGCAAAGCATTTCGCTGACAGTATCCACATATGCCTCTAAATGTACTTTATATATATATCATTGTGTGGCCCATAGTTCAGAAGATATGACGTCATAAGCATTATGGTGCCTGAAAATGAAACTGGAGGGTGAAGTACGTGTACAATTCGTGTGAAATATGTTAAATATTCGTGAAATATGTTAAATATTCGTGAAATATTTTTTAACATGTGCGTCTGCGGGTAAAACCATGGGTAAGAAGCTCATCCTAAACTCCTAAAACGATTTCAACCAAATATGGTAGGCTTACACACATTACTTACGATCAGGAAAGAAATGCTGTCGGGTAAGAAAGACCAGTGTCCTATTGGGGTGAGCGTGATAGCGTGGAGAGAGAGGGGGGAAATAGGAGATGGACAGACAGTGAGGGGGGAGGGGGGAATGGACACAGACAGGGGGAGGAGGAGATGGACAGAGAGAGGGGAGAGGAGATGATGGACAGAGAGAAGGGGAGGAGCAGATGGACAGGCACGGAGTGAAGGATGAGATCGACAAAGAGAGGAGGAAGGAGAAGATGCACTAATAGAAGATTAGAATAAATACATACCCGGGCAACGCTAGTACCAGTTTAGGAGAGGCTATGGATGTCGATAAATCAACAATAGACAAAACTCAAATGAATCATCTAAAATAATAGGGACATCTAGAGAGGATGGATGATAGCTGGTGGACGAAGGAAGTGTGGAAGTATGGCAGTGGACCCCAGCCGAAAGAAGAAAGACTGGACAGCGTAGGAGCAGCTGGTGTTGATAGATCCGGGAAGCGATGGATGCCAGGGGACTATAAGAAGATTGGCGCGATCGTAGGAACTGGGAAACCGGAGGCGAGATGCGCCGCCAGCCGCAGAACACTCGCAAGATGATTATGATAAAAGTCAGTCTTGGAACATTTTGGACAGACGCTGTATTGACGTTACTATTGAAGTTCAGTTTTTCTTCACTGTTTTCACCTGGATACTCTGATTCTAACATAGTTTTCGTCTATTGCAGATGTATGTTCCACTTAAGAACTAAAAATGTTTGTGTTCTTGGTAATCATCAGACAACATAAAGGAAACATTATGCCGACATTTAACAACAGCGTTTTATTCCTTTGGCGAATTACGTTCGATTTACGAACTTTTGAGAGAACAAGATAACTAGTGTAAAATCAGTTTCGTAAGTAGCAGTTTCTTTTTGTATGAGATTTGCATTTTACATCAACATGACATTTTTAGATATCTTAAATTTCTGTGTCATCTAATATTTTTGCCCGACTGCGGTACCAATGGCCGGCCAGTTGGCATCTGATGATGGATGAAGAATACGAATACCGGTTGGTGAATTGCTAAAACAGCAAAAAAATGTTCCTTTTTCATTATTATTATTATCTTTGTTCAAGAGTTCAAGAATAACTGAATCGAAATCTTCTGAGCGCTTTGCAGATTTATCAATATGACCCCTCTGACTTGTAAAAAAAATGTGGCTCTAAGCACTATGGGACTTAACATCTGAGGTCATCAGTCCCCTAGACTTAGAACTACTTAAACCTAACTAAGGACATCACACACATCCATGCCCGAGGCAGGATTCGAACTTGCAGCAGCGCGGTTCCGGACTGAAGCGCCTGCCTAGACCGTTCGGTCACAACGGCCGGTTCCTCCGACTTGCGGTACCTCTTTTAGAAACAGACGACTATGAAACAAAGGAACACTTTTGAAAATGTAAAATGTTCTGAAGCTCAGTTCTTTCGAATAAAAAGCCCTGTGTAAAGCGAATAATGCGTTGCATGAACGATCTACGTGTTAGAAGGTGGCCATAATTTTCGTAGATTTCGCATGAAAGTTATCAAATTTGTCCCCGACATTTAGTAAGAAATATTGAGAGCTCCATAAAGCAGGCATGAGATGGCGTTCTGATGCTAGAGGCAGACTGGCAAAGTGCGATATGCTTCTTTCAAAAGCTCGGAATTAACCTAACGAAAAATATATTTAATTCGGTTGAATTCCTCGCGCGCTTATTGCCTATATACTTACGTGAAAGGCCGTGTTGATATAAAACCGTCTCAAAGTAACAAATACAGCAGACAGCAGATATCTTTCTGCTCGTTTACGATTCTGATTTACCCACAAGATTCCCGAAGGGCTGGGGAGGGGTGTCACTCACATCTAATCAGGCATTTTTCGTTGCTTTGATAAGGTAGTTTACCACATGTAAAACGTACTGTTAGATTGATATAGCTATAAAATCAATAACAATGATAACGATGATTATAACTGTCAGAAACGCGAAAGGATGCAAAGCAAAAATTGCTCAGAGGCAGGGAAAAAGGATGAAAGCAGTAACGTACAAGATAAGTTCCATTTCAAGCATTTGCGACAGCCTGCTTAAAATAAGAAAGAGAAACAGGTGAGATGAAAGACAGAGTTCGGAACAGAAAAAAGTACGGGCGATACGAACGAAATACAGTGAGCAGAAAGGAAGAATTCTCGTATGCAAATATTAAGGTCTATAAGTGGCCGCAGATACGATTATGATGTGTTCACATATAGAGCGATGGCAAGCACCAGCTCTGAAGGTACCCGTAGAAGGTCGAAAGAGCCACATATCATTACGAAACTTTAAATTTCGAATGTTGAAGATATATCCAAAACCATTCACTCATACGGATAGTAGAGAAAAAATGACAACAAGAAAAGGGCGTTAAGGCATTTTGGACAGAAAGTGCTTCAGCTTCTGTTTAAAGGCAGTTTAGTAATAAGTTTTAACGCTCATGGAGGTAATTTCTTCTGGTAGGCCTATCGAGGGCGTTTCGCTTTATATACTCAAGATTGCAGACAGTTCTTCACTCACCATTTGCAAACCAATGCACATTTTCAGGGGGTACCAACTACTATTCTCTCGTGGCTGCCTCAACAACGGCAGTGTCTCCCATTGGATTGCATTGAGTATCCGTAAAACATTTTCACTCCGAAGAGTAAACGAATCAATCAGAAATAATTGAGCTTCTGTTAGGATCTTCTCAGCGTCTTTGTCTCTCCGTTCTCCAAGGATCCCACAAAACAAAACTGAAAAAGGTTTTTTGTGATTCTCTCTCTCTCTTCCTCTCTCTCGCTCCCTTGCTCCCTCGTGGTGTTATTCTGCTAATGAAGTTCCCATGGAGCATTCCGTATCTAGAGCTGCAACTTCTCGTTTTCTGTTGCCAGATGTTATTCCTGTAGCCATATCGTCACGTGTCCTAAAAGGGGATATTATTATTGAATTATACGTTTACAAATACACCAGGCAGTATTATATAAGGGGCGATCAAAAGATTCCGTCCAGAATCTGGATGCCAATTAGGTAAAATTGGTGTGAGCATTGAAGCAATCACCCCATCGACGCACAAGGTTGAAGTTACCTGTTTGGTAAATTGTCATGTCCTGCTGCGCAAAGGAGTTCTGTAACTGCCTGCTGCACATCCTCGTCCGACAGCAATCGTCGACTCTTCAAAAAGGCCTTTTTTGTGGGACCGAAGGCGTGATAACCGCATGGAGACAGATCACGACTATAGGGCAGGAGCTCGAGTGTGTCCCAGTAGAGTTGGCGTAACTTCTGTGTTACGACATATGCAGTATGGGGACGTGTGATGTCACGAACTTGGCGCACCATTGCACAACAGTGGATATCGACAGGCATATTGTCCCATATACACTCTTCATTCTGCGACTGATGTCTACCGGCGTTTGTCCTTCGGCAGCCAAGAAAAAATAACAGCACACTGATCCTGTTGGACGCATTTCGTAACAACGTCGCCATAGCTCAACATAGGCCATAGGGCCTACTAGCACTCCCTAAAGAAAGGATATTGCGCAACTTCTGTGGAGTTTGCAACGCAGGACAAAAGGTTCTGGCGGACGGTCAGCTGTACGGGAGGCAGATCTCTGTCGGTGTAGAGGACTATCCGACGAAAGGTAAGGGTCCCACATTCGGGCACACAGTTTGAATCTGCCAGGAAGTTTCAGTTTGTTCAAGAATCTAAAGGAACAGTGGAAAACCAATTTAAGGCGGACTCGATTGTGTAACAGTCGTCTGCAACTCAAATATGTGCAAAACAGAATTACTTTTAGTTTCAAGACTTGTACAATAGTCAGCTTGATGGTCTAGTTATGGATTCCCATTTTAGTCCTGTCTTACTTGAATTTTTCATTGACATTTCGAGCAGGAAACACTGAGTGATGAATTAGGCACTAATCAGGTGTGTGAACTATGTGTTGTGTATAAGGATTGGTAACACTAGAGTATTACAACTTTTAACATAATAAAATCCAGTTCACAACCAAGCTGGCAGGCTCTTCTACAATTCTTTTGGCTCTTAATATAGACATTAGCGCAAGGAGATACTTATTTATCACTTACAGAAAAACTTTACTTACAGATATTGTAATTCCTCCAATCTCCCAAAACGCACCCAACCACAAACCCGCAATTTTTTATTTGATGGTGCGTCACCTCATGCCTGTTACATTATCTAAATCTGCCTTTCAGAGAGAACTACAGACAATCAAACTTGTCGCTTCCAGCAACTTAGCTCTGCTCTGATTGGTAACATACTACGAAAAAGGGAAATGTACAAAAGTACAATTCTGTACGCTGTAGTCGATAGCGTACTTGCAAAAACTGGTGCACCATTCCACAAGTCGGCAAAATTTCAGATAACTTTGTTAAAAGCTAAAGTCTCGCAAATAAAGATCTGTATTTTATAATATCAACAGCGTAACAAAATTTTTGCCCAGTAGTGAAGAGAGACTGCAACTTCTGTGACAGGGTGACGTGTATAAAATGAGACACAAGCACTGTGGCAAAAAATGTAGGGCAGTCAGTCAGAGCCGTGGCACTTAGTTATCTGCAAACGAGAGAAGCTGTTGACAGAAAAACAGATTCAACCGTAGTTGAACATTTCTTAACCGAAAACCACCCCTCTGATGTAGATTGTGGAAATTAACATACAGTTAAGAAAAGCGCGAAGATGACCCTACATAATGCACTCGAAATCAATAAACATACGACAGATAATGCCAGCTTATTATTAAATGGCCAAACTCAATTTACCTTCCCCCTTCTGTTAAATTAAGTTTTAATGTTAGAAATATTAAATTGCAACTATAAATTCAACTTTATTTTTCAAGTGTTATTAAATGTAGCTCCTGTGTGACCTAAAGATGTGATACCGTCCTTTGGAAACACACTGCTTATTATTTACGCATTTTCTGTGTAAATAATATCTGTGTAACCCACATGTCATTTTGTATGTGTATGTTACATTTAGTTGTCACATGACGATGGACTAAGAAACCGGAAGTATGTATAAAGAACATTAGTACTATGTTTCTCTTTTAATACCGACTGAATACGAAACTATCACCTGGTGTTCCTACCGTGTCGTCGCCTTTAACACCTGTGACTGTGTAGAACAAATTACTCGCCTGCATCTTCATCTACACCTGTACTCTGCAAACCACTGTGAAGTATATGGCAGAGGGTACGAACCAGTTACTAGTGCATCTCCATTCACGTGTAAAGAGCCGGAAGAATGATCTCTTAAACGCCTCTCTGAGCATTGCAATTAGTTCTAATCCTGTGTTCGTGATCTCTACGGTAGTGAGTTGTAGTATATTCCTAGCTTAAAGCTCGTACTTGAAACTTCATAAATAGGCTTTCACGGGAAAGTTTGCGTAGTCTACCTTCAAGTGTCTGTGAGTTTACAGAATCTCCCTCACGCTCTCCCACGAAAACCTGCACTGCTCTCCTTTGTATAGTAAATATCCCTTGTCAGTGCTATCTGGTACGAGTCCTACATTGACCAACACTCTAGGAAAGGCTCACATTTCGTCAGCTTTGCGGCATTACAGTGCGTTTCAGTTCATGTATCAAATTTACTGTTATTGTATACGATGAGTATCATTGGCCACCTGCTTCTATTCCACGGATGAAACAGCGATTTCTACCTCCACTTAGTTTCCAATATATGTATAATACCCTTATTTTGTCAAGGTATGATTACACTGTCAATATTAACGTACTCACAGATTAATAACCTCTTCGATTATTCGCATACTAGACACTAAAATCTTCAGCAGTGACTGAGTCAGTTATTTGTGGAACTAAAAGAAGCACCACCTTTCTCCAATATTATAAATTAATTCTGGAAGCAAGTTGCGATAGATTACACCTTCTTTTTCAAAACAAACAAATTATATACGATACTTTTGAAATAACGAACAGTCTACTTACTTTTGTCCATCTGTCTCGTTTTCATTTGACTGCTTCTTAAAGAAAGATTAACTGTTCTATTTACCTTATCCATTGTGGACACTCACAACTGTGACCGTGTATAAAACAGCGGTTTATTTGTGTTGAAAATACAACCAGTCACTTTATAATGTTTCCAACCCATTCAACTATTTTTTCCTGTATTAAGTGTACAGCAGTTTAAGAGCAGTACACCAGAAGCGTTTCGCTTTTGTGCGCGAAGCCCCATCAGTCTTTTTTCTGTGAACGTATATATTTATTTTTACATATTTATTCTTATAGAGCTAAAAATAGATTTGCATGTGAATTACGCGTACATATTAGTTACGGCGTGTTTTGTGGCAGTGTTGGAGACGTCAGGAGTTTCCCTCGTTGCTAGCAGAGATTGTAGTCGAACAAACTTGGTTTCACTCTCGCGGTTCGCGGTTTTCAGCTTTTTGGAACCTACGTTTCTTTTTATTGCATCTACTTTCTCTGAACTTCTTTTCACTTTACTTCTGTAGAATTTCGCACAGATCACCTCAGACAAATTTTACAATGGCTTCAGTTGTTTTGGATTTGGTGAAACACTCGAATCACAGTACGCTTCAGGCTGACAAAACTGTTGTGTAACTATTGTTGCGGAAACTGTTTTCGAGTCACTTTTAGGTCCGTCATCAGATGGTGGGCATTTACAGAAACTTTAGGTTTTATATCAACTGCAGATAACAGATACTGCTATGGCGCAGGTGAAAATAATCGGATTTAATACAGATTAAAAGATCGGTTTGTTGTTCGGTTACTGGTAAGTCTCATCATCCAACAACTTGTAAGTATGGAACGTTAAATTACCATCACATGCAGTAGAAAGCGCAGCACTTAATTAGATACGTCCAATTATTTTGATCAGTGCCACAATCTAGCTGCACTAGGTATAAAATACAGGGTGAAGCCGAACTCCTTTTTGTATTTTAGTAGTAATGTAACTACGATTAATTCGGTTGCTGTCCCAATTTCCTCTGTTTTCGTGAAAATACCTTCACAACAGTGAGAAAGCCTCCAATGCGCAGTCACCAAAACGAACACAAAACACATAAAAGTAATGTGACAGCCATCAGACAATACAAATACACTTTAATCACAGTGTGTTCAATCTGTTCTGTCAGTATACAATGTAGTGAGTTTCAGATTACAGCAATATGTTCGTCTGCATCACGCTGTCGGCTCGTGCAATTTGTTCTCGTGGACAGCGTTCCGTCTGTATTGGTCTTTAAGCCTTTTCAGGATGATCCACAAAGCGTTGAAGTGAAAAGAGCAAACACACATACTAAACAAAGCATTGTGGCACAGTCCTCATGAGGAATATTGTGAAGGATTCGTGTGAACAGTGGTGTGTTTTGTGTGGTGGTCTGTTTACGCTTCAACACTTTGTGCATCGTCCTGAAAATGCTTCAGGACGAGGCCACACGGAACGCCGTCCGCTAGAACAAATTACACGAGCAGACAGCACAATGCTGCCTAACGTATTACCGTGATTAAAAGAGTTAGCCATCAGAAGATGGGCGTGATAGCTCGAAACCAATAATGGCATTAAAATAGAGCTTCTTAATAGTATTTGCGGCTGGTTACGTTCTTCACCAACTAAACTATAGTGATCTGTATAACAGGCTACATGACGTTAAGAATTATTAAGCGAATTTGGTAAGGAACAGAGACTTCAGAGCGACTTTCTGAGGAGAGCAGAGAACTGTGCTACTGTCCTCAGACAACGTCAGATGGAAACTAATTTAACCCCGATTTTTCCCTTGAAAAAGGTACACATATCTGCCCTATCGGGTCATAATGACCCAACTGGTACTTACGAATGTAACATTCATAAATTATTAGAAATTATTTTAATTTTAAAGTTACTTGGCACTTGCTTATCTACCGTTGTGTTTGTGCGAGGATTATATAGTTTCGGAAGTATTTGCACCTACTTTTCCCACAGAACTCTTATCGGTGGTAGCTTGTCCATTGCTCTTCGTGCATGCCATATATTCTTACACACACCAGCCAGTATTAGAATCAATATGAGCTTAAAATGTAATTTGATCTAATTCTTCTCAGCTGTTACCATAAAGTTTTTGACCCTCAATATTAGGCATTTCCACCTTAATACTCTGAATTTTATCGTTCATAAGAATTTGGAAAGAGGTCTATATCAACTACCATGGCTACAGCATTATCTTGTTGAATAAGGAGTCACTTTTGAACGTTTTCACTGGATGATCTTTCAGTTTGTGGAAAATGTAAGTCCCACATGTTGTTTTTGTCTTTGACAGCCAGTCTGCGCAGTTCCTACGTTGCCATGTGAGGTATCAATGTTTGAAGTGTCTTCCGATGCAGGCGTAGAATCAATGCTGTCCTCACTAGCGTGACATTCTTCTTCAGATATATTTTCCTCTCTGTCAGATGCGTTTTTTAATACGCTGAATTTCTCGTCACAGGGAAGTCGTTTCCTCTGATAGCCAAACAGTAATTACTGAGTTAGCTAAATGAACTGCGTCCACACCAAACAGATGGTAGCGATAGTGCTCAGGCAACTGAACAAAATAAATGACATGTATTGTTGTGTATCTACAACACATCAAAAAGAAGCAAGCAAAGCCATCCATTGTACTGAAAGAAAAAAAAGGGTATTATGCATATATCTTAAGTGTACAAACAAAATTTTACTACCGATATTTGTACACACTATAAGTTATTAAACGTCCGGGTCATGTAGGCACAAGGGACATAAGTCTAACAAAATAAGCTCTAACTAGGAAGAGAAGAACTATTTTTTTCATTTGAACCTTCAGCTGCAAGTTTAAATATAAAAACCCTAAAGAAGAACAAACTTCTTTCTGGGTCAGTTTGACATAAGATTGCCATATTTTGGAAAATAAAAAACGAGTGACAGTTAGTTATTTGTTTGTAACAATCTTTTCGAAACTAAAAAACACAGATATATAGCACACAAAAATTTACATATTCCTTCCATACATTTAATAGAGTGCACAAAATATTATTTGTGCAGAAGTACATACCTAAAGAACACAAAAAAATAAAATTTATCATTTTTAATGAGATTCAGGTTGATTTTAATTGTATTTCACTGAAATTTCGGTACATTTTAATAACTTAATATCACTGTTTGCAAATTTCAATATTATTGAACAGGACATGAGTTCATAGTTCACTGTCACTTGGAATCCTGCCTTGATTAATTCTGTGGAACTTTTGTTTCTCGTGTCATACCACTTATTCTTCATGAATGAAATGATTAACTGCACAACGACACTGGGGCCAGGGACAGCGAACAAAACTCCTACCACTTTGAAAATATTTTATACGCCTTGTTCAAGTACCCTAGAAATGAATTTCAGCCAGTGTGCAACAAAATCACCATCTTTCTTCACACTCCTGCCAAGGTCATCTCGATGACTGCTGCACCCCTCATTCAGGTCATCTATGCAAACATTTTCACTTAGGTGAAACAGTTCCACAGCCTTTTCAAAATATTTGAACTCAGTCAGTTCCTGGAGAGAAAATGTTGCAAAGGGTGCGCAGGGCTGTCATCTGTCACATTAGAACCTTTTCTCGCAGATACTGAAGTGTATTGCAATAAAAGCTGTTAATGTTCTTGAGCTGTTTTTCCGTAATGGAATAGACAATCCATTTAAGAGTTCTTTTGATAATCTACCAAAAAAGTTCTCTTTACTTCTCTGCTGAATTTTGGAGTAGAAAAGTCTAATTTGATTGTACGTCTCTAGTACACGTAGGCCTAAGTCAGATATCTTTAGTGTTTTAGTACCATTCGCAGTTAACTCATAACCAAAGAAACTACAACAAAATCATTTTTCAAGAGGATAAGTTTTAAGATTAAATTTATTCCATAAAATATACACTGATGTGACAAAAGTCGAGAGCTAGCGTTATGCACATATGCAGATGCCGGTAGTACCGCGTTCGCAAGGTGTAAAAGGGCAATACGTTGGCGGAGAAGTCATTTGTTCTCAGATGATTCATGTGAAAAGGTTTCCGCCTTGATTATTGCCACGCGACGGGAATTAACAGACTTTGAACGCGGTATAGTGGTTGGAGCTAAATGCATGCGACATTCCATTTCGCAAATAGTTAGGGAGTTCAGTAGTCCGAGATCCACAGTGTCACGTGTGTGCCGGGAATACCAAATGTCAAGCATTACCTCTCTCGCCATAGACAACGCAATCTCCGACGGCCTTCACTTAACGACCGAGAGCAGCGGCGTTTGCGTACCGTTGTCAATACTAACAGAGAAGCAACACTGGATGAAATAAGGCAGTAATCAGTGTGGGACGCACGACGAACTTGTCCAGTAAGACATAGCGACAAAATCTGGCGTTAATGGGCTATGGCAGCAGACGACCTACGCGACTGCCTATGCTAACAGCACGACACCGCCTACAGCACCTCTCCTAGGCTCGTGACCATATCGGTTGGACCCTAGACTGGAATATCGAAGCCTCGTCACATGAATCCCGATTTCAGTTTGTAAGACCTGATGGTAGGGTTCGTGTGTGGCGCACGAAGCCATGGACCCAAGATGTCAACAAGACACTGTTCAAGATAGTCGTGGCTCCATAAGGGTGTGGGCTGTATTTACATGGAATGGACTGAATCCTCTGGTCCAACTGAACCGATCAATTGACTGGAAATGGTTATGTTCGGCTACTTGGAGACCATTTACAGCCATTCAAGGAATTCGTTCCTAAATAAGGATATCATGTCATCGGGTCACAGTTATTCGCGATTGGTTTGAAGACCATTCTGCACAATTCAGGCGAATGAGCTGGCCACCCAGATGGCCCAAGATGAATTCCATCGACTATTTAAGCGAAATCGAAAGGTGACATCGCGCATATCATTCTACACCGGCAACACTTTCGCAATTATGGACGACTGTAGAGGCAGTATTGCTCACTATTTCTGCATGGGATTTTCAACGACTTGTTTGACTCTATGCCACGTCGAGTTGCTGCAGTACTTTCGGGCAAAAGGAGTTTCGACACGATATTAAAAGGTATCCCGTGACTTGAGTCACCTCACTGTAATTAGTAACAGGCTTAAGTACGAAAACGGCGAATTGTTCACTTCCCGTAAAAAATGAATGCAGAGTGTCAAACTGAGGAATTCGTTAAAAACGGACTGTCTGGTAAGCCTAGTATGACAACGGGTATAAATGGGTCGTACTCACCGGATGCAGTGCGAGGTCCATGCCGGTCGGCGACGCGCTGGTCCTTGAACAGATGCCCGTCGAAGCCCGGCGCTGTTGCCCTGGTAGTGGGAATCGGAGGCGTGCCGGCGGCGGTATGGCGCAACGGAGCGCGCCGGGGAAGTCTGGCACAGGGCGGGCGGTACTGCGCACGCGGAGGCGGGGCCAGCGCAGCGCTGCCAACGTGCCGCCACCAAACACCCTACTATACACTGCTGCAATGAGACTAGGTTACTGCGGCTGCGCTGTCAGTAAATCACGAGAATATTAGTACTCTGACAGTAGTAGCTAGAGTTGTAAAACTACTGTAAGTTACAGTGATAATAACTAAGCGTAGACTACGGCAGTTTTCCTAGTAGTCTTGGTCACTTAAAGTCGTACCCACATTACCAAAACGTTAGGTGTGTTGCATACGTATTGGGCGGTACCTCATGCGATCGCTTTGTTTGCGTTTGCAATCAGTGCTTTACTGGTATGAACCGTCTAGGTGCTGAGTGAGGGTATCTAAAGGGTCGCATAAACTACGGAACATTTCTGTTCTACACTGTTATACCCCCGTCTGTTACTTAAAAATAAACAGCATTTATAGCAAAATCGAAACTGTCAATGTTTGATTCAAATTTTATACGAAAATTGTTGATTTTTTACGTGAAACAATGGATGTTTTGATAAAAATAAAAAAGGTATTATACAGATATAGCGCTAGAAAACGCAATTTCCTCAAGAAAAGGTAAAATTAAAAAGAAAACGAAAACCAAAAGTATATTAAACTTTGCTTCAATACTTCGTCGAACTTATATATAACATATTTGTGTTATTCATAATCAACTTTCACATTTATCAACAATAACATGAAATTCTTTTCTTTGATTGTGATGAAGGACATTCTACTGAGTACAAAATAACGACAATAATTATACAGATTTTTAAAATGTTTTTATATGTAAAGTGTACTTACATGAAAAGTAATTGCTTTGGTTACATAAAAGTGCAGAAGTCACGCCATCAACTAATTTTTATTACAAGTAAAATACAATTTATAATCTGTAGGGATATGAAATACGCAATGAACTAACACTGAATTATGTGATGTTCTAATTATGTGCAACAGGAACAAACAAAGAGCAGTCGTCGGAGCCCAGTTTCTCTCTTACACATCCATTCACGTTGCTAATGCTACCAGTACTACCGGCAATCCTACGATTTACTAAATAATTTATGTACTGCACCAAAACCACCGAATCGTAGTTTTCGTAGAGCACAACATTAGTAGTGAGCCAAACACATACTCAGCGACTGACAATTGGAAGAAAAAAAGGAAAAATATTACGGTCTGACCTCGTACGCAGCCGCGCCATACGGACATATCAGTTCGGTATCAGGTTGAAGTGAACCAGATCGTGTAATGGATATTGACGAATAGCAAGTGTACCCAGAGCCATTTCTCGTGTAGACTCGAAACTTTTTCACTAAGAGTTTGCCATCTGTCTAGTAGCGTAGTGCGGCGTGAGGTGATTTACGTAGAATCTGTTCGAGTGGAGGGGATGTAAATTGCAGTATGGAAATAGCAAGAAAAGCGGTTCTGAAAAAAAACGAATTTATTAACATTGAATATAAATTGAAATGTTATCAATCTCTTCTGAAGATATGGACTGTATAGTCTGTCTGTAAACTCAAGAGCGAGAAGCGCTTTTGGTGGGGGAAGTGGCCTTTCACGGAAGAAGGCTGCCACCGGCCTACAGGGGCACCCAAAATCCGTTGCCCGTTATCTGTCTAGCGGTGTAGATCGGCGTGCAGTGATATACTATGAAACGTCCCCTTAGAACAATTGTACAAGACTGTGCTTAAACTGACACACAATATTTTTTAGCGCAACGCAGTCTGACTTTCAATAGTCCCTACAAAAGAATGGCCCTGACTAACATTAACCTGTACCTTTCACAAATCACTTACCTCACAAAATTCTTCGTTACTCGAACTACTGCAATACAGCGACCGCCACTACTGCCAGCTAAACAAAAGATTCAAACTACGGAAGGCACTAACTACTGATAGGCACAGTTAGCAAATGAAAGATTTTGATAGAGAACAAACAATGTATTTACCTTAATAGTCATCAAAAGTCATAATATATACAGCAGTTCATGACATCCAGTCTTACAAATTTCAAAATTCCGCCATTTCTCTCTCCACATCCACCACTGCTGGCGGCTCACCTCCAACTGCGCAACGCTACGCGCTGTTCACATCCAGCTGCCCAACACTACAATGGCAGACAACAATGCAAACTAACCACAGACTGCACACAGCACAGCCAGTGATTCTCATACAGAGCGCTACGCGGCGTTACCAATATAAAAACCTAAACAGCTTACTTACAATACGTCGTTTCTGTTCGTGCGATCTTAGATGCCAGTGTCGGTGACTTAACTTTGTATACTTACTGATATACTTCGATATCCGGAAGTGATGGATAATCGTCTAGCATTGCAAGAAAATGTGCAGAATACGAAGTGGGGGTATTTGCGGAGTAACGAGCGTTCGATCGTCTCTAACGTTATTACAGCGTGTATTAAAGAGGCGACCCAAAAGGAACTGTTGGTTAACATTACCGGTCCCAATCAAAGGCCTGCAATTTATGGAAACGCCTGCCTCACCTAGTAGGACGAATAAGTAAGGAACGGAAAAAAAGCCGCACGGCATTTGGTTCTATGTTTGTAGTGGAATCCTGAATTCCGTTCTTAGTACTATTTAATCTATAATGTTGTGTTTCGGAGGAAGCTATCGTTTTTTGTTTTCCTTACGGTCTTAATGCATTTGTCTAAAAATAAACGCAGCCGAGACGTATCTGTACACGGCGTCGCCACAGATATGAAGCACGCGCCTCGGCAGGGACGGTTCTACGTTGTGGAACAGCCTGTAGAAGCGCCCTGTGACGTAGCAGGGTAGGCAGTGGGGAGTGCTCACTCGCTCTTCAGTTTACCGACAGACTATAAACAGTTCAGACAAGAAACGAATTGGAGCTTTAGAAATGTAGTGTTATAGAAGAATTCTGAAAATTAGACAGGTAGATAGGGTTACTAGAGAAGAGGTTTTGAACCGAATTGGGAGCAAAAGAAATTCATGGCACAACTTGACTAAAAGAAGGTATTTGTTGATACTAGATTTCCTGAGGCTTCAAGGAAGCGTCTCGTTGGTAATGAAAGTATCTGGGTAGGCTCGGGGAGGGGTGGAGGATTGTAAAGGGGGTCCTAGAAAAATGTACGGTAGATAGATTCAAATAGAAGTACAAGGGTTGTTCAGTATGCAATGCAAGACTTTTTTTTTCGGAAAGCAGGTTATTTTTATTGAGGATTCTAATGCACTATATTTTTCCCACACTTTTGGCTACATACAGTTTTCAACATAATCTCCGTTCAATACAATGGCCTTATGCCATCTTTTTGGGAGGGTCTGTAAGCCCGCGTGGTATCAATCTACTGGTCGAGGTCGAGGCCAGCGTCTGCCTCGTGATGACTGAGTGTTGTGTGATGTCCTTAGGTTAGTTAGGTTTAAGTAGTTCTAAGTTCTAGGGGACTGATGACCATAGATGTTAAGTCCCATAGTGCTCAGAGCCATTTGAACCATATCATGCTCGGGGGCTTCTTTCCGTACACAGACCACAATTTATAGCAGTGCTTGGTCTGTAAACCCTAGAGCTTCAAACTTTTTTGAGTACGTAAGCAAGGTCGCCCTTCATTTACTTCCAAAAACTGCGAAATTGTAACTGCCGACTACTTTTCTGTAGTATTTCTATTTAGAGAATGAAACACTAACATCGAATGGACCACAGCAGTACTTATTACACAGAATCTGAGACAGAATGTTGATGTTTCGAAATACGTACGATCATCAGACAGCAGTCAGTGGTGGGGGAAGGTTAGAGACGTCACTGTGCAAGCCTACAACCGCGATAAACGCTTAGTTCCGTCAGGACTACAACCGGCATAAACGCTTAGTTACATTGCAGAACGTGGCACCACTGCAGTGACGCCCACCGAACACTCGGTGTTCACGCACGCAATTGCGGTGCCACAATGCCATAAGCAGTGTGGTCAGTTTGGTAGCGTGAGTGAAAGCGGATTTAGTTCTACTAATGTTAGTTTGGGAAGAGTTCATTCCTAACGTTTGGTAATATTTTTGTACGACGTTTGGTAAGTGAAACACTGTTAGCTTCCAATACTTTTTTATGTCGCACTTACTTCCAGTTTTTCTTAATATAACAAAGTGGAGAAAGTGACAACCAGACCAGTTCCATGAAACTTTACAAAGATATTCAGTAAATTAAATAAACATCCTATTATAGACTGTTTGACAAAAGTTGCTGTAACTCTAGAAGTGAAGAAAGCTTTTGATTTGACGAGCCGCACAATTTTTCCCCCAACCCTGGCGTCATATCACAGTGCTTCCTAATCGCCAGTGCAAGTATGACGCTCGCAACGGGCAGGAACGTTTGAGTATTGTTTGTTTGATTTCAAAACGTGTGTCAAAATTTCAAGAGCGGAGTTCGTAGTATAACACGTTTTATGTATGCAAAAAAGTCCTCCCTATCCAAATTTTCGGACCGATAAGAGAAGTTTATAAATAACTATGATGAACGACGCTTCAGGTCGAAAATCTTGCTTCATTTTTAATGGAGTAAGAGCGAATACTCATCATGAGAAAAGTTAGGCCAACCTTCAGTTGTGACTGATGAGCACAAATCAAGGTTCGAGGGAAAAGTTCATTGGACGTTTCACTATTGATTGGTTGTGCTTGTGCTTTTCTGCACTTTAAAGATAAGTTTTTATCGAACTGTTAGTGGTGATTTGGGGTTTAGAAAAGTGTGTCCAGGTTCGTTTCTCTACAACACCAAAAAATATAGATGGGAACTTCACTAACTTCTTAAACTCGGTACGACAAGGATGGCGACGAGCTGTTTAATCGCATTGGTGCTGGTGATGTGGACTGGGTTTCACGAAAGCCTAATAGTCCAGAAAAAAGTACTAGAACAGAATAAAAAAGCTAAACAATTTCTAAGCACAAGAAAGGTTACGACCAGAGTGGTCTGGGGTCTTAAGGCCGTCCTCATCATCGGCGTTACGCTTGGAGGTGAGGCTGCTACAGACCCTTCGCCTATTACACCTCGCCGTTCAAAACAAACGGTGTGGATTGTTGTACAGCGGCATTGTCTTTTCCGCGATAAGGCTCGCCAGTACTCTTCGGGGTGGCAAAGGATTTGCTTCGACAGTGTGAATGGGTATTTTTTGAACATCAGCCTTAATAGCGCTGGCCGAGTGATTACAATCTTTTTACCAAACTGAAGGATTTTTTTGGGCAGAAAGCAGTGTGGGGATGACAACGAATTGAAAAGCAGCATTACTGAAACTTTCTGGGAGATTAAAACTGTGTGCGGACTGAGACTCGAACTCGCGAAAGGCAAAGGTCCCGAGTTCGAGTCTCAGTCCGGCACACAGTTTTAATCTGTCAGAAAGTTTCATAAGAGCGCACACTCCGCTGTAGAATGAAAATTTCAGTCTAGCAGCATTACTGACTGGTTCAACACCTTGGCAGCAAACGTCTAAGCAGAAGGCATAGGAAAAGGCCGTAAAGCACTGTGACGAATGTTTAAATTTTAGCGGCGACAACGTACAAAGACAGCTAAGATATCAAAATATGCTGTAAGAAGTTTTCTTTCATTATTTATATCTATGCATCTTACAAATTAGTCTCCCACTGCAGTTTTTATCTGCATGTATGGGCAAATCTCAGGAACTATGGTAGGGATTTAGATACAGTTTTAACTAATGGACTGACTCACGAGAGAGATTTGTGTATATCACTACGTATTATAAACAAGTCGTTAAGCCATAGATTGTATTGAATTGTATTAAACTGGGGACCTAGAAACGACAGAGAGGCTTCGTCCTGCCGTAGTCCTCAGTGGTTCACAACCCCACAACAGGCCACAGCAGTGCGCCCAACCCATTGCCGCCCCACACCGAACCAGGGTTTATGTACGGTTCGGCACCCAGTGGAGATTTTGTAGACCTAAGCTGGTTGTTTCCACAGAAAGAGAAGAGTGAAATTTCACGTATCCAGAAGCGACCATATATTTAGGTTCTGGGAACGGTGCCTGGAGACCAAAACACAGCGGGATAACGGCACTTTGCTAGCAAGTGGAGTTCTCACTCTTTTCAGCTCTGGGTTCCCGTTCTGCAATAGAGGACACCAGTCGACCGTTCCACCGCCGGTTGTTCGAGGTACGTAGAGCATAATCCCTGAAGGGCTTGTTTTGCTGCCGTGCTGTCTCCTAAAGTGAAAACCTGACATGCAGCACTTCAAGAGTGTGCGAAATATTCCACCTGTTTTTGTACTCAGCAAAGCAATGTTTCAATGATCCAGACTATATGTAATTAAAGCATAAAGCTACTACAAGAATGAAATGTTAGATCAGGTATAGAAAGATGAGTTATCTACATCCCTAAAAACTAAGCGCTGACCACTCATGTGCTCAACACGCAAAACGGGTGAAAAGTCGACAATAGAATCGGAAAGTAAACGAAGCAAGAAACTCTCTCGTGCACTTTCAGCACGCAGATATGATAAAGTGTGAGGATAAAGACCTGAAACAGGCCGCCGCTTCAAAAAAATATTGAAATGAGTGTGAAATCTTATGGGACTTAACTGCTAAGGTCATCAGTCCCTGAGCTTACACACTACTTAACCTAAATTATTCTAAGGACAAACACACACACCCATGGACGAGGGAGGACTCGAACCTCCGCCGGGATCAGCCGCACAGTCCATGACTACAGCGCCCTAGACCGCTCGGCTAATCCCGCGCGGCGCCGCCGCTTCACATGTTGTCTTCACCAAATGCGCTTGGAGTTAAATATAGTTCCTGTTTTGATCATCTAGAGATTGAAGCCCTTCTGTCCGTGTTTGCTTAGATTTTCTTTTTGGAGAGTTTCTGACTTGAACACAACACAATTTTCATTCTTTTGTGTTTATTGCCAGGATATGTTTCGCTGAAGCTTCGTCATAATTAGTGAGTTTTTTGTTATCTTCTTGTAACCACATGCTGTTACTTTCCTGAATTTTGTGTAATGTAATGCAGTCGTTTTGATTCACAGCTTGTAATTTCTGCTGATTTTTCCATTATCTTCACTATGAAGGCCTGCGCTAAGTAACTTTTCGTTTCACTGTTTACAACTTGTTTCTATTGTTTGTAAACAGTGACGTCTGGTGAAAGAATAGAAAAATAAAAATTGTGTTTTGCTCAAGTCGGGTTCTAGGCGCGCAGTCCGGAACCGCGCGACTGCTACGGTCGCAGGTTCGAATCCTGCCTCGGGCATGGATGTGTGTGATGTCCTTAGGTTAGTTAGGTTTAAGTAGTTCTAAGTTCTAGGGGACTGATGACCACAGTAGTTAAGTCCCATAGTGCTCAGAGCCATTTTGCTCAAGTCGGACCCTCTCCAGAAACAAAAAAGTGGCTCTGAGCACTATGGGACTCAACGTCTGAGGTCATTAGTCCCCTAGAACTTAGAACTAGTTAAACCTAACTAACCTAAGGACATCACACACATCCATGCCCGAGGCAGGATTCGAACCTGCGACCGTAGCGGTCTCGTGGTTCCAGACTGCAGCGCCTAGAACCGTACGGCCACTTCGGCTGACTCTCCAGAAACAAATCCACAGTTACTGTTGTGAGGTGGCATGTTTGCACACAGTAACCACTCAGAGTCGTCACACCGCCGAATAGAGTTAGGCAATAGCTGTGACAAAAATAGATGACAACGCATGTTAGCGACAATTAACAATACTTCATTGACGGAAGTATTTCAATACTTAATTGAAGTATGAAGGTTATGTGTAACATAGTTCCATATACACTTTCTTTGATCTGTCTATAAACATTAGTGTAGTCCTAAATGCAGAACGGTGACTACCATCATGTGTATAATGTCCAAATGGGCTCTCCTTGGCGGCGACTGTAGACGAGTCCTGAGAAGCTCTCTGAGACACTCGGATTAGTAGGATCGTCAACAAGAATACTTATTCGTGCCGAATAAAGACAACCTGGATCCTATGACACTATCGCACGATTGTCCAATTATTGTCCGGGGGTATTACTCAATAAGTGAGCCCGCGTGTCTGCTTATTTTCGTGTCTGGGAGTGGGTGCTCACTTCAAGACTATTTGTGAATTGTTAGGCGGATGCATAACATAGTCCTTGTCGTATGTGCCCCCTTTGGAGCCTAACGTTAATGTAAGTATGCAGCCCCTTCATCATAGGAAGCACGGCGCACTTGCTTGTAGAATACACTATCTAATCAAAAGTATCCGGGTACCTGGTTCAAATGGCTCTAAGCACTATGGGACTTAACATCTGATGTCATCAGTCCCCTAGAACTTAGAACTACTTAAACGTGACTAACCTAAGGACATCACACACAACCACGCCCGAGGCAGGATTCGAACCTGTGACCGTAGCAGCAGCGCGGTTCCGGACTGACGATCTTAGAGTCGCT
This sequence comes from Schistocerca americana, assembly GCF_021461395.2. NCBI lineage: Eukaryota > Metazoa > Arthropoda > Insecta > Orthoptera > Acrididae > Schistocerca > Schistocerca americana. The sequence continues at coordinate 376,945,401 of NC_060126.1, forward strand.
CGGCCACAGCGGCCGGCTGGTTCAAAAATTACTTACAAGTTCTTGGCGCGTTCCATCGGTAATGCTGGAATTCGGTATGGTGTTGGCCCACCCTTAGCCTTGATGACAGCTCCCACTCTTGTTGCAGGCATACGTTCAATCAGGTGCTGGAAGGTTTCCTGGGGAGTGGCAGCCCTTTCTTCACGGAGTGCTGCACTGGGGAGAGGTATCGATGTCGGTCGGTGCGGCCTGGCACGAAGTTGGTGTTCCAAAACATCTCAAAGGTGTTCTGTAGGATTCAGGTCAGTACTCCGTGCAGGCCGGTCCATTACAGGGATGTTATTGTCGTGTAATCACTCTGCCAAAAAATGGTTCAAATGGCTCTGAACACTATGGGACTTAACATCTATGGTCATCAGTCCCCTAGAACTTAGAACTACTTAAACATAACTAACCTAAGGACAGCACACAACACCCAGTCATCACTCTGCCACAGGCCGTGCATTATGAACAGGTATTCGATCGTGTTGAAAGATGAAAACGCCATCCCCGAATTACTCTTTAACAGTGGGAAGCAAGAAGGTGCTTAAAACATCAATGTAGGCCTGTGTTGTGACAGAGCCACGCAAAACAACAAAGGGTGCAAGCCCCATCCATGAAAAACACGACCACACCATAACACAACCGCCTCCAAATTTTACTGTTGGCATTACACACTCTTGCAGATGACGTTCACCGGGCATTCACCATATCCACACCCTGCCAACGGATCGCCACATTGTGTACCGTGATTCGTCGCTCCACACAACGTTTTTCCACTGTTCAATTGTCCAATGTCTACGCTCCTTTCACCAAGCGAGGCGTCGTTTGGCATTTACCTGCGTGATGTGTGGTGTATGAGCAGCCGCTCGACCATGAAATCCAAGTTTTCTCACCTCCCGTCTAACTGTACTTGCAGTGGATCCTGATGCAGTTTGGTATTCCCGTGTGATGGTCTGGATAGATGTCTGCCTATTACACATTACGACCCTCTTCAACTGTCGCGGTCTCTGTCAGTCAACAGACGAGGTCAGCCTGTACGCTTTTGTGCTGTATGTGTCCCTTCACGTTTCCACTTCACTATCACATCAGCAACAGTGGACCTAGGGATGTTTAGGAGTGTGGAAATCTCTCGTACAGACGTATGACATAAGTGACACTCTATCACCTGACCACGTTGGAAGTCCGTGAATTCCGCGCAGCGCCCCATTCTGCTCTCTCGCGATATCTAATGACTGCTGAGGTCGCTGATATGGAGTACCTGGCAGTAGGTGGCAGCAAAATGCATCTAATACGAAAAAGTCTGTTTTTCGTGGTGTCCGGATACTTTTGATCACATAGTGTTTGTCCCGTATCGTCCGGCAGGCACAGCACAAAACAAATACTTTATCAACTACCGGTGGGCAAAACTTACGCACGATAGCAACTTTCGCATGATGTGCCACTGCAGAATAACATAGCGCGTCGAATCTTGGGCCATACATAGAAAGAAGCGCTAGAGCATAGTACAGAATGTAGCTCAAAGAAAAGTGCAGTGAGGGAAATAGAAGCGACAGTTTTATTCAAAGATAATAACTAGACTGAAGTCACCGCGATTTGTGATGATCCGCTAGACATTGTAAAAGGAGGGTCATGGTTCTTAATATGGTCAGTCCATTCGCCGAATATACTCTCGTTCCAATATGGTGTGAGATCACGAAGGACGGCAGCGCAAACTCTCGAACGGGACGCCATGCTGGTGACATGATTGATGGAGGGTGTTCCGTCTTCCCACTAGAGCGGTTCACAACTGCTGTGTGGTTTTTGGTATCTCTGGACTTGCTACAATGCGTCTCCCCAACCCATCTCACAAGAGCTCGATGGGATTTAAGTCGTAGTAACGAGCGGGCCAATCCATTCGCCGAATATTCTCTCGTTCCAAGGGCTCCCCCACCTTGCTGTTTGATGCGGTCACTCTTTGTCATCCATAAAACCGAAGTCAGCGCTGAAAGCATCCCTGAAAAGAAGCACACAAGAAAGAAGTACAATGTCACAGTAACTTTGACCGGTGAGTCATTGTGTTCAGAGATTTATATTTCATTCCTGCCATGCAACGTTATGCCTCCCCAAAACATAGCTCCTGAAACACCAAAACAGTCGTGTTCGATAAAGTTCCTGACTGCTTTACGTGGAACCGCGCGACCGCTACGGTCGCAGGTTCGAATCCTGCCTCGGGCATGGATGTGTATGATGTCCTTAGGTTAGTTAGGTTTAAGTAGTTCTAAGTTCTAGGGGACTGATGACCTTAGAAGTTAAGTCCCATAGTGCTCAGAGCCATTTGAACTGCTTTACGTAATTTCAAACAGCGAGAGAAGCATTACTGAATATGACCGATTACGTGGTCAAGGTGTTATGGTGTGAGGAGGTGTCATTTTGGATGAACATAATGTCATACAAATCTTTGAACGTAATACCCCCACCGGTCAGCATTATTGTGACACTGTACTTGTTCCCATGTACAGTCGTGGACAAAACGAGCGAGACCCCTCGCCTTTTCGTTATGCTGATCTGCACAGCTTTAAAGTCTGCTACACAGCATTAGAGGCAAGGCGACGAAGTACTACCAACATTCAATGCATACGCGTGAAATTGAAAAACTGTCCGAACTTTGTCCGACTGTTTTCAATCATGTGTAAGACTATATTAATGGTGCTTAGTGTGTTAAAGACAACCCGTAAATACAATATATAAATGAAAGAGGAAACGCTAATTAGTATGAAATGTACTAATAAAAATGAATTTCAGCTTATCGAGATAACATAACTGTTTTAGTAAGACAAAGTACCCCAGATCATTACGAATTAGCAAAATATTATGCGCATTCGGCCGCGAAATGGTCTGTGTCAACGTTCAGACCAGTCATATTGAATTACCGTTGCTGCACTACCATAAAAGTGTGCAAATTTAGCAATGCGTGAAGATTAATAATGACATTCTGTTAAAAATAATTCTGTTTCACACGTAAGTCAATTCAATTATTCACAGAAGCGGAGAAAGTAGGCAGCAACGAGTATAAAATTTTACAAGAGTTTCATATTTACATCCTCAGGGCGCCGGTAAGGAATAAACGAAGGAATAAAACGTATTGGGGGTGCGAGAATTTCTTAAAATTGCTTTACTGATAATCTATCTGCCTACATCGAGATTAGAACCGAAAACAAACCAGACCTCCCCTGCAGTAGCAACCACCTTTCACTACGCTAGCAGACAACACAGGCAAACAGTCCTCTATAATCCCAGACATGAATAAGCCGGCAATTTCGCAATGAAAATGGCAAAATGATGTGCAGTTTCTGTAGCATAGAGCTTTCTGGGCTCAAAAACAAGAATTTTCTACCTTTATGTCACCGCTTATGTGACAATCATTCTGGATGTCTATCGAAATAACAGAGTATTGTTATTAGCGAGTAAATTTAGTAGGATAATGCTGCACCACCCCAGGAAATAAACGGCTACATAGCTGCCAAACGTATTCTACAATAAAACCTTGAACATAGCTGCTAAGGTTCAGTGACCGTGTCAGAATTATATTGGAACAAATAAGCCCTCGGTCACAAATATTAAGTCAAAATTGACCTGGTGTCGACGCTACTATGAGCGTCGTCTTCAGAATTAGACTAACTGTTCTAAAACATATTAGGTATATAGTACATTAATAAAATAAAATTTTGTACTGACTCGAAAAGATGCAGTACTTACAAGTCACACATTAAAAAAGATCTAAGCCGGAAAGGCGACGTCATGAACAGCTGTGAGATGGCGAGCCGCCATGTTGTTTTCCTGTCACATCTTTGCTGTTTTCTTGTATTTCAAGATTTTAAACATGGCTGTCATAACTAACGTTTTTTACGTTACAAAATGTATCTCTATTTAAAGCAGATAAATATGAAACTTCATCCTGTTATTATTAATGCTCACGTTATGCCTGAATCAGCTGCATCACAATTTCATGTGTCTAATTTTGAATGTACAGTAGCCTAGTTGTTTCTGCGGCTACTAGACTTCGCTCGTAGCAACACCATGTTTACTTGCCCACACTTTCTAACGTCTTGTTGCAACCCTTGTTCACAGTACGAGCAGCCCTTAGCGGCTCGCCATCTCACAACTGTTCATGACGTCGCCTTTCCGGCTTAGATCTTTTTTAATATGTGACTTGTAAGTACTGCATCTTTTCGAGTCAGTACAAACTTTAATTTTATTAATGTACTATATATCTAATATGTTTTAGAACAGTTAGTCTAATTCTGAAGGCGACGCTCATAGTAGCGTCGAAACCAGGTCAATTTTGACTTAATATTTGTGACCGAGAGCTTATTTGTTCCAATAGTATTCTACAATGTTTCGAATTCTCCACTAGACTCGCCACAGCCAGAAAACGTTCACTAGCCGAAGTGTTTCTTAAGCTAGCTTACAATGGGAATGCTCGTACTTATAAAACGCCGTAGCATTAATACTGAGATCTGAATTACCACATGTATATGCAAATGGGTTTTATTTGCAATCCTGTAAACGTGATTTGGATCAAAAGCGTAGCTACTGGTCTGAACGTTGACACAGACCGTTTCGCGGCCGAATGCGCATAATATTTTGCTAATTCGTTACTATCTAGGGTACTTCGTCTTACTAAAACAGTAATGTTATCTCGATAAGCTGAAATTCATTTTTATTAGCGCAGATCATACTAATTAGCGTTTCTTCTTTCATTTATATCTTATATTTACGTGTTGTGTCTAACACACTAATCAGCGTTAATATAGTCTTACACATCTACATCTACATCCATACTCCGCAAGCCACCTGACGGTGTGTGGCGGAGGGTACCTTGACTACCTCTATCGGTTCTCCCTATTGTTCCAGTCTCGTATTGTTCGTGGAAAGAAGGATTGTCGGTATGCCTCTGTGTGGGCTCTAATCTCTCTGATTTTATCCTCATGGTTCAAATGGTTCAAATGGCTCTGAGCACTATGGGACTCAACTGCTGTGGTCATCAGTCCCCTAGAACTTATAACTAATTAAACCTAACTAACCTAAGGACATCACACACATCCATGCCCGAGGCAGGATTCGAACCTGCGACCGTAGCAGCAGCGCGGCTCCGGACTGGAGCGCCTAGAACCGCACGACCACCGCGGCCGGCATCCTCATGGTCTCTTCGAGAGATATACGTAGGAGGGAGCAATATACAGCTTGACTCCTCGATGAACGTATGTTCTCGAAACTTTAACAAAAGCCCGTACCGAGCTACTGAGCGTCTCTCCTGCAGAGTCTTCCACTGGAGTTTATCTATCATCTCCGTAACGCTTTCGCGATTACTAAATGAACCTGTAACGAAGCGCGCTGCTCTCTGTTGGATCTTCGCTATCTCTTCTATCAACCCTATCTGGTACGGATCCCAGACTGCTGAGCAGTATTCAAGCAGTGGGTGAACAAGCGTACTGTAACCTAATTCCTTTGTTTTCGGATTGCATTTCCTTAGGATTCTTCCAATGAATCTCAGTCTGGCATCTGCTTCACCGACGATCAACTTTATATGATCATTCCATTTTAAATCACTCCTAATGCGTACTCGCAGATAATTTATGGAATTAACTGGTTCCAGTTGCTGACCTGCTATATTGTAGCTAAATGATATGGGATCTTTCTTTCTATTTATTCGCAGCACATTACACTTGTCTACATTGAGATTCAATTGCCACTCCCTGCAACATGCGTCAATTCTCTGCAGATCCTCCTGTATTTCAGTACAATTTTTCATTGTTACAACCTCTCGATATACCACAGCATCATCCGCAAAAAGCCTCAATGAACTTCCGATGTCATCCACAAGGTCATTTATGTATATTGTGAATACCAACGGTCCTACGACACTCCCCTGTGGCTCACCTGAAATCACTCTTACATCGGAAGACTTCTCACCATTGAGAATGACATGCTGCGTTCTGTTATCTAGGAACTCTTCAATCCAATCACACATGATTGCAAACTGTCTGACAAAGTTAGGATAGTTTGTCAATTTCTCGCCTGTGCATAGTATGTTGGTAGCACTTCGTCGCGTTGCCTGTTATGCTGTGAAGCAGACTTTAAAGCTATGTGGATCAGCATAACGAAAAGGCGAGGGGTCTCACTCGTTTTGTCCACGACTGTACAACTTTTCAGGGGTGCTTTGTGGCCTGATTGATGACACTGGAGGACCGCATCGAACTGTGCAGATGGAGGAGCTTTTGGAAGGAGAGGATATTCGGCGAATGGGTGGCCTGACCGGACCCCCGAGCACGTGCGAGATGTGTTGGGGAGACGTACTGCAGCAAGTGTTCGTAGAAAACCGACCATCCATCAGTTGTCAGCCGCGTTGCCGGAGGAATGGAACGCCCTCCCACCAGGACTCCTTACCAACCTTGTGGCCAGCGTGTGGGCGCGTTGCACAGCGGTCACTGACGTCCGTAGTGATCACACACCCTGTTATGAACCGTGTCCTGCCCTCTGTTATGTCCAAGCGACCATCATGAAACTAATAACTATGTCCGGCCTTACGTAATGTGCAGGAGACACTTGTGATTCGCGGTGTCATGAGCGTAGTTATTGCCTTTGTGTAAAGATGTCATTTCCGTTCGTCTCATTGCGTATATCTTTCCGTTACCGTCTGCACTATACAGTAGTAGCTCTTTCTACCTAAGGTCCAGATTTAATCCAACTGTGTCACGTGAAACATGACGTGAAAATTACTCTTATTCTTAAATTTTACACTTTATCAACTACCAATTGGCAGATAGAATTCTCCTTCGAAAATAATGAAGACCAGGAAAATTAGTGCTTTCTTTTAAATTTTGAGAAAAAGGCCGCAGGTACATAAAAGATACTCCTAATCGTATTCTGCCACTAAATCTCTATCCTGGTTATTATTCATTTGATTTTAAGGAAAATGAATGGAAAGATTTCCGCAGAAGCTATGCTGTACAGTGCTGAGAACTACTTACCTACTGTTTCCGTATTTACCGGGTGATCAAAAAGTCAGTATAAATTTGAGTATAAATTTGAAAACTTAATAAACCACGGAATAATGTAGATAGAGAGGTAAAAATTGACACACATGCTTGGAATGACATGGGGTTTTATTAGAACAAAAAAAAGAAAACAAAGTTCACAAAATATCCGACAGATGGCGCTGGATAGCAAAATGTCAGTAACAGCGCATGACAATCGTGTATAAAAGGAGCTGTAATGACAGCGAGGATCAGATGCGCCAGCAGTCGCAGAATGTTGACATTACCTGAAAAGGCGCTTTAAGTGAAGCTGTATTATCAGAATGGGGAATGTGCTAGCTCAGCATTACGATCCTATCGCCATAGGAATGGGATTCGAACGGGTAAAGGACCGTTGACAAATGCAGCTGTGGCGAGAATGATTTCGAAGTTCGAAGCCACGGGTTGTTTAGACGATACCCCCGTAGTGGCCGACCGAGCACAAGGCGTAATCCTACTGAGACAGTTCAGGAAGAAATGGAGACTGCAGCGGGTTCGTCTATGTACGGGGAAGTCAGCACTCGTGCAGTCGCACGTCGCACCGGCATTCCATACACTACTGTTTGGTTGGCACTTCGGCGCACCCTCCGATGCTATCCGTACAAAATCCATCGGCATCATGAACTGTTACCTGGTGATTTAGTGAAGCGGAGGGCATTTATGGTGTGGGCGTTTCAAAAGATGGCGGAAGATGACGATTGGTTGAATAACGTGTTGTGGACCGACGACGCTCATTTCACTCTCCGAGGGTCTGTCAACGTCCACAACTGCAGAATTTGGGCTACCGAAAATCCTAGAACTGTCGTGGAAACTCCATTGCAGGACGAGAAAGTCACGGTATGGGCTGTATTTACCACATCTACCGTTATCGGGCCTTTTTTCGTCGAGGAAATGCGTAATTATGGTTTTGTAACTGCTACCGTGAAGGTTGAGAGGTACGCCGGTATGTTACAGAATCACATCATCCCCAGCCAGGCTGATAAACACCTGCTGGAACGTACGATGTTTATGCAGGATGGCGCTCTACCCCATATTGCTAGATGCGTGAAAGATCTCTTGCTCGCGTCGTTTGGTGATGATCAAATGCTCAGCCGCCACTTTCGTCATGTTTGGCCTCCCAGGTCCCCAGACCTCAGTCCGTGCGATTATTGGCTTTGGGGTTACCTGAAGTCGCAAGTGTATCGTGATCGACCGACATCTCTAGGGATGCTGAAAGACAACATCCGACGCCAATGCCTCACCATAACTCCGGACATGCTTTACAATGCTGTTCACAACATTATTCCTCGACTACAGCTATTGTTGAGGAATGATGGTGGACATATTGAGCATTTCCTGTAAAAAACATCATCTTTGCTTTGTCTTACTTTGTTACACTAATTATTGCCATTCTGATCAGATAAAGCGCCATCTGGCGGACATTTTTTTGAACTTTTGTATTTTTTGGTTCTAATAAAGCCCCATGTCGTTCGAAGCATGTTTTTCAATTTGTACCTCTCTATCTACATTATTCCATGATTTATTCAGTTTTCAAATTTATACTGACTTTTTGATCACCCGGCATGTACAGAATAGATTCTCGTCCAGCTTATGGAGCACGATGGTGCAAGTCTGGCAACTTTTAATTAATTTCCTTTTGATTCTTCGTAACTGGATCGACACTACACAATGAATTAAAGTAATTCAATCTAAGTCAATTTATACAAACTCTCGGCGCTTGTGCATGCCATTTTCGTTAAAGGTCCGTTCATGTATTTTTAACCGTTTTCTTCTCTTTTCTAATGTCGGACTTCGTGAAAAGACAGCATCTGAAGACGACGGTGGTTCGAGCTGGACGACTTTTTGCTCAAAAGTTCGGAACCTTGTGCCATGTTAAGCCACCCAACAATCTTACAATAACTAAAGACACAAATTAAAACATACATAGGTTAGTAATAACTACACTACTAGCCATTAAAATTGCTACACCAAGAAGAAATGCGGATGATAAACGGGTATTCATTGGACAAATATATTATACTAGAACTGACATGTGATTACATTTTCACGCAATTTTGGTGCATAGATCCTGAGAAATCAGTACCCAGAACAACCACCTCTGGCCGTAATAACAGCCTTGATACGCCTGCGTATTGAGTCAAACAGAGCTTGGATGGCGTGTACAGGTACAGCTGTCCATGTAGCTTCAACACGAACCACAGTTCCTCAAGAGTAGTGACTGGCGTATTGTGACGAGCCAGTTGCTCGGCCACCATTGACCAGACGTTTTCAGTTGGTGAGAGATCTGGAGAATGTGCTGGCCAGGGCAGCAGTCGAACATTTTATGTATCCAGAAAGGCCCGTACAGGACCTGCAACATGCGGTCGTGCATTATCCTGCTGAAATGTAGGGTTTCGAAGGGATCGAATGAAGGGTAGAGCCATGGGTCGTAACACATCTGAAATGTAACGTCCACTGTTCAAAGTGCCGTCAGTGCGAACAAGAAGTGACCGAGACGTGTAATCAATGGCAACCCATACCATCACGCCGGGTGATACGCCATTATGGCGATGACGAATACACGCTTCCAATGTGCATTCACGGCGATGTCGCCAAACACGGATGCGACTATCATGATGCTGTAAACAGATCCTGGATTCATTCGAAAAAATGACGTTTTGCAATTCGTGCACCCATGTTCGTCGTTGAGTACACCATCGCAGGCGCTCCTGTCTGTGATTCAGCGTCATGGGTAACCGCAGCCATGGTCTCCGAGCTGATAGTCCATGCTGCTGCAAACGTCGTCGAACTGTTCGTGCAGATGGTTGTTGTCTTGCAAACGTCCCCATCTGTTGCCTCAGGGATCGAGACGTTGCAGCCATGTGGATAAGATACCTGTCATCCCGACTGCTAGTGATACGAGGCCGTTGGGATCCAGCACGGCGTTCCGTATTACCCTCCTGAACCCACCGATTCCATATTCTGCTAACGGTCATTGGATCTCGACCAACGCGAGCAGCGCTGTCGCGAAACGATAAACCGCAATCGCGATAGGCCACAATCCGACCTTTATCAAAGTCGAAAACGTGATGGTACGCATTTCTCCTCCTTACAAGAGGCATCACAACAACGTTCCACCGGCCATCGCCGGTCAACTGCTGTTTGTGTATGAGAAATCGGTTGGAAACTTTCCTCATGTCAGCATGTTGTAGGTGTCGCGACCGGCGCCAACCTTGTGTGAATGCTCTGAAAAGATAATCATTGTCATATCACAGCATCTTCTTCCTGTCAGTTAAATTAAGCGTCTGTAGCGCGTCATCTTTGTGGTGTAGTAATTTTAATGGCCAGTGGTGTATATTCTTAAATGAAAACAGAATTGAAAGTACACTTACATTATGTGATTACGAGTGCCGTTTGATTGCAACTCGTGAATAAAATAAGGAATTATTTGAAGTATTAATGGCGGTGTGCCACATAACTCCGATCTTGAGAAGACCAAGAAAACAATAGGTGACTCTTCCTCTTTCGCTAATAATATGACGATCAAAAATCTTTAAATGTTTCCAGCGACTCATACAATATTTATACAGCCGTGGACTATATCTATGGCTCAGATTATTTATTGCAATTACTTATAATCACGTTTCTTGTCAAGAAAAGCTCAGCATGCAAATGTGCCTTTAAAAACTGTAGTATTACTTGGGATGAAATGACAGCACCACTCTTATGTCCTCTGAGGTTCGCCTTTTGTCTTTCCTTTATTTATGTTACTACTTCTCGCTCTCTTCCTCTTACGGAACTGCACAGCAAAATTAAAGCATCACTTCCCGTAATTGTCCCCCCATTCTAGCGCATGTTTCAAATTTGGCTCAAACTCGCCTACAACCTTCCTCTGTGTTGGTGCAAAAGAGTGACGCCCTGCGATATCACCCTCCGATACGGTGACGTTTCAAATAGCAAGATGTCCAACGCGGAAGAAACACCTCAGCCCAGAAGTTCATATGAGTTGTGAGGTGCGTTTATGATGTCACATTAGCACCAAATTTCTCCACAATTCTGTCCCACTACATAGTTGATCTGTCACACGATGGGAAGATCGTCACACCCCATCTTACCCACATTTCACCACTTCTTTCTACGCCTCTGCGATGGAGATCAGAACTGCGACTCCCAGCGTTTGAATCACGCGCTTTTCTTATGGGTGGCTGAGGAAAACATATCAGACACACTGAGGCGTAGCGGCGTATAACGATCCTGCCTTGGAGGCGGTTAAGTCGGAGATGTGTCTCAGAGCTGGAGAGTGACAGATGGTGACGCGAGACTGGAAGCGCACGTATTTTATGTATCAGCCGATAGAGGACAGTATTGGATAGGGGACTATGATTTAGTTTCGATTGTGCCCACAAGAGTGCACTAAAGTAATAGAACGTTTTTCATAAACTGTTCTAGTATTTTCATAAAGTGTTATTATGTCTTTTGTGTATGTAAAATGTTATAAAAGTGTTTTAGCAGTGTGAATGATGCGTGAGTGTGGTTTAAGGTTAATATGAAGACAATTGTTTAACGGGTTATGTAGTAGGATACAGTGCGGGAACATTCCGAAGAAGTATGGATATGGACGAAGGGGATTTTTGTAGAATAGATTTGTAAAGTAAGTTTATGGTAAAGGGAAAATTAATTCAGGTATAAATAACAACAGTAAATAACTTTATGCATAAGCAAAACTTCAGCATATTAGATAATTACGTCGGTAAAAAGTGCAGTCGTGAGATTTACTATTTTGCGATTTGTTATGGATGAAAAGCGCGGACGGACGCGGGAGAGTGTTGTTATGCTATTGGCTGTTGAGTAAACTGACCAATGGTAAAGCAATATTCTTCGCGCCTTTCTTTGCTGGAAGAGAAGACTTTGAGTATTCTAGAAAAGAGTCGAAGCCTAGCCATGAAACAGATCGGATATGTGTAGTAGTAGTTCCGATGGAAATGATAATTTGCCGGATCTAGCAGTGTTTCATACATCAAAAGTGTTGGAAAGTGACGGCATAATTATTCCGATGTGTGTGTAGAAATTTCGGAATTTTTAATTGGATTTTGTGACGAGGTAAGACATATATGCCGCGTGGCGTATTGAGCAGGTCGGTGGCTAAAAACTGTGACTGCATTTGGTACCGACAGACTTAACATTTGGCGAGCATTATCGATCTGAAACAATACGTATTTTTGTAGCTATTACGTTTTCGGGAAATGCAACACCATAAACTTGCTAACGTGAGTGAAAGGGATTGTGACTGACTGTGTTAAGACTAGCACGGGCTTGGCAGTAATACTTGTTCACCTAAGTTTCAGAATATATTAATTGAGGACAAAATTTCCAACTTTTCATTTCGTATTTCTCCCGAGACGTAGATTAGTGTCTTTAATTGCAGCCTGGTTCACGTCGAAATACAGTAGGTTTCACTCGGCTTTCCTACTGATGATCTGCTGAGACAATGTTCACAGGTAGGTGCAGGTCCGACGTAAAGGGACGGAAAGAACCGCGCCGCCGCAACATAACCGCTCAGAATCGGCACGAAAAGGCCTCAGGGGGTCATACAAAGGCCTTTAATTAAACCATTCCTTCAAAAATGGTTCAAATGACCCTGAGCACTATGGGAATCAACTTCTGAGATCATCAGTGCCCTAGAACTTAGAACTACTTAAACCTAACTAACATAAAGAACATCACACACATCCATGTCCGAGGCAGGATTCGAACCTGCAACCGTAGCGGTCGCGCGGTTTCGGACTGTAGCGCCTAGAACCGCTCGGCCACACCATTCCTTCACTAGGCGCCTTGACTCCCTCACATTTCGCGGTCGAAAACGATAGTTCCCAGTACAATTAGCAACAGGGCAATGTTCTTGACAAATATCGCCACAGCTGCCACCCCCTTGGACGTTTCCAAGGAGCTCTAAGAACGCCACGAGGCCACAAATCCACTGAACGCTGTCTCATACCTTTGGAATGGAGCTTGACAGCAATTTTTGATTTGCCCCAAGGGGGGAGAAGACTGGGGACCGTTCAAAACCATTCGACGAAATTTGAAGCTGATCCGAAGCAGTAAAGTGTTTTTTTATATTTTATCACTCCTCCTTTTTCTGCGCCATCTGAAGTGATCACGAAGGAGTGCAATGTCAAAATATGCATGAAAAAATGGCAAAGGGTTCTTCAAGCCCCTCTCCAATTTGGCAACACCATCGGTGCCACCCAAGCTCCTTTGTTGAGAACGTTAAAAATTTACCTGTCAGAAATCATTTCCGCCTCGTTGATGCTAGAGCGCCTGAGGGCTAGGCAACCGCTTCGACACACTTAGGCACAGTTTGCCTACCATCAAACGCTAGATCAGCCTCAGGGAAGAACTGTGTCGAAGTTTCTGACTGATATAATTTTAACGTGCTAAACAAAGCTGCAAGGTTGACACCGAGTGAGTTGCCGATCTGGGTGGAAAAGAGACCCTTTGCCGTTGTATTCACGTATCTGTCAATGTCAAACCTTCCAGTGATCACGCCACGAGAGGGCGCAAAAAGGAGGGATGAAAGAGCATAAAAACCTTTTACTATTTCTGATCGCGTTCAAATATCATCGAAAGGTTTTGAACGGTCCCTTGTGGTTCCATCCTGTATGGCACATCCCAAATTACTGTCACGCTACACTCCAAAGGGGTGAGATAACGTTCAGTGGTGCTGCAGCTTCGCGATGTCTTCAGAGTAGCGCTGAAACGACCAGGCGGGAAGGGGAGGGGTGGGGCAACAGTGGCCAAATTTATCAACAGCGTCGTCCTGGTACTCATCTTACTGCGAAATACCGTTTTCGACCGCGAAATGTGTGGAAGTCAATGCGCCAAAGGAAAGGGTGGTTTCGTTGACGCCCATTATGGCATCCCCTCAGGCGGTGTGTCTGAGATGTTTGCCGCAGCCACTCACATGAAAAGCGCGTAATTTTAACGCAGGATGTTACGATTCTGACCTCCATCGCAGAGGCGTCAAAAGAAGGGATGAAATGTGGGTAAGATGTGGTGTGACGATCTTCCCATCGTAAGACAAGTCCACGGCGGCATTGGGCAGAATTGTGGCGAAATGTGGTGCCAATGTATCATCATTAATCCACTTTACAGCTTGCATGAACTTCCGAGCTATTGCCATTTTTCCCCACTTGTCGACACTTGCTGTTTCAAGCGTCGTAGAGCCGGAGGGTGGTGTTGCAGAGCGCCACCCTTTTGTACCATTACAAAAGAATATTGTACACATCTTTGCAGCGAGTTTCACATGTATGCCTCGCAATGGAAGATAATTACGGGCTTTCGAAAGAGTGATCTGTCATATACAGGGTGATTCAAAAAGAATACCACAACTTTAGGAATTTAAAACTCTGCAACGACAAAAGGCAGAGCTAAGCACTATCTGTCGGCGAATTAAGGGAGCTATAAAGTTTCATTTAGTTGTACATTTGTTCGCTTGAGGCGCTGTTGACTAGGCGTCAGCGTCAGTTGATGCTAAGATGGCGACCGCTCAACAGAAAGCTTTTTGTGTTATTGAGTACGGCAGAAGTGAATCGACGACAGTTGTTCAGCGTGCATTTCGAACGAAGTATGGTGTTAAACCTCCTGTTAGGTGGTGTATTAAACGTTGGTATAAACAGTTTACAGAGAATGGGTGTTTGTGCAAAGGGGAAAGTTCTGGACGGCCGAGAACGAGTGATGAAAATGTAGCACGCATCCAGCAAGCATTTGTTCGCAGCACAGGAAAATCGACTCGCAGATGGACCTCCAGCACATTGGCACTTATCTGTCCGTAACTACCTGAAGGTCAACTACCCGAGGCGATGGATCGGCCGCCAGGCAGCCCGTGACAGAGCACTTCATCACTGGCCTCCAAGAAGCCCTGATCTTACCCCCTGCGATTTTTTCTTATGGGGGTATGTTAAGGATATGGTGTTTCGGCCACCTCTACCAGCCACCATTGATGATTTGAAACGAGAAATAATAGCAGCTATCCAAACTGCTACGCCTGATATGCTACAGAGAGTGTGGAACGAGTTGGAGTATCGGGTTGATATTGCTCGTGTGTCTGGAGGGGCCATATTGAACATCTCTGAACTTGTTTTTGAGTGAAAAAAAACCTTTTTAAATACTCTTTGTAATGATGTATAACAGAAGGTTATATTATGTTTCTTTCATTAAATACACATTTTTAAAGTTGTGGTATTCTTTTTGAATCACCCTGTATTTCTGTATTTCGTTTTACTTTTAAGCTTAATATTTCTATGCTTGTTATTTTTTGCTTACCCCTGTCCTCCTTCGCTGACCTCTACAGGCTCTCCCATTATCCCGGCCATCCCCTATTTATGGACTGTCCTTTTCATATGCAGCACAATTCTGTCTGTATATTCCTACGATGACAGACAAGTAAGTTCATGTTACATATGCTACCTTCCTAAATTGCCTAAGGGTTGCTATACAATAATACTATTTTACTGTGCTGTTTTGATTATGTTTATGAACGAGTTAATTGTAGCAAAATGCAGGAAGATCTGCAGCGGATAGGCACTTGGTGTAGGGAGTGGCAACTGACCCTTAACATAGACAAATGTAAAGTATTGCGAATACATAGAAAGAAGGATCCTTTATTGTATGATTATATGATAGCGGGACAAACACTGCTAACAGTTATTTCTGTAAAATATCTGGGAGTATGCGTACGGAACGATTTGAAGTGGAATGATCATATAAAATTAATTGTTGGTAAGGCGAGTACCAGGTTGAGATTCATTGGGAGAGTCCTTAGAAAACGTAGTCCATCAACAAAGGAGGTGGCTTACAAAACACTCGTTCGACCTATACTTGAGTATTGCTCATCAGTGTGGGATCCGTACCAGATCGGGTTGACGGAGGAGGTAGAGAAGATCCAAAGAAGAGCGGCGCGTTTCGTCACAGGGTTATTTGGTAAGCGTCATAGCGTTACGGAGATGTTTAGCAAACTCAAGTGGCAGACTCTGCAAGAAAGGCGCTCTGCATCGCGGTGTAGCTTGCTGTCCAGGTTACGAGAGGGTGCGTTTCTGGATGAGGTATCGAAGATATTGCTTACCCCTACTTATACCTCCCGAGGAGGTAAAATTAGAGAGATTCGAGCGTGCACGAAGGCTTTCCGGCAGTCGTTCTTCCGGCGAATCATACCCGACTGGAACAGGAAAGGGAAGTAATGAAAGTGGCACGTAAAGTGCCCTCCGCCACACCCCGTTGGGTGTCTTGCGGAGTATAAATGTAGATGTAGAGTTGTTACACAACATTGGTTGTTATACTACGCATGTACTGACGGTGTTTTTTGTTACTTTCTTTTTCTTAAAATTTATTCCGTTGTACTTCGTTCTTTTTTCCAGTTTTTATCAGATAACCACTGGAAAACGGTCTTTGTGGCCGAAACTGGTCGAAGTAATCAAAGATAAAAATTGAACTTCAACTGATGCTGTCATTTGGTCTCAGACATTTGTGAAATACCGTTCGTTAACACATTTAGTGATACATAGATACTCTCTGGTCGAGTCTGCGCTACAGACAGCCAATGGTTTAATTATATGAAGTCCGCTATACCTCGAGGAAACGGCCTGGAGGTATTCTTCGCAATGTAACCAGTTAAGGATGGTGCGATTTTAATCTCGCCTGCCGACAAAGTGTATCACACAATTTCCGCTGAAGGTGAAAACATATTTCTTCGAAATTCATTTGTCTTGATCAGTCCTCTGACTCCCGCGATTCTGTCCAACGCTACTGTGGAGTCACACGATGGGAAGGTCGTCACACCACATCTTACCCACATTTCAAACCTTGCTTTGACGCTTCTGTGATGGAGATCAGAACTGCGACACCCAGCGTTAAAATTACGCGCTTTTCATGTGAGTGGCTGTAAAAACGTCTCAGACACACCGCCTCAGGGGATGCCATAATGGGCGTCAACGAAACCACCTCTCCTGTGCAAACCTTTTCACACCTCAGAGTAGCACACGCACATCATGTCCTCTATTATTTGTTGGATATGTTCCAGTCACTGTCTACCCTTGCAATTTTTGCTATCTTCGTTTAGCACTATACAAAGGATGCCCTGACATTTTAACATATGCCCTATCATCATGTTCCTTCCTCTGGTGAGTAATCCCCAGAAATTCCTTGCCACGCCCATTTTAGGAAAGATTTCACATTCCTTATTAGTCCACTTATTTTAACTTTGCACATCCCTTTGGAATATCAATTATCAAACGCTTCAATTCCCTTCTTTTCCAATTTTTCCACAGTGTATGATTCATTTCCGTACACTGATGTCCTCCAGAAATACATTAATAGAAATTTCTTTTTCCAATGAAGTCCTATATGTGATGTTAGTAGACTTCTTTCAGCGAGGAATACTTTCTTTGCCCGTGCAAGTCTGCTTGTCATACGTTCCTTGACTTGCTCGTCGGGCATTATCTTGCATCCTTGTTAGGTAGCAGAAATCCTTCAACTCGTCTCTTGTGTGGCCCCCAGTTCTGATGTTCAGTTTGTCATTAAAGACCCTTTTGCTGCCCTTCTTTCCTTTGTCTTAATTTAGTTTATTCTCAGTCCATATTCCGTGCTCATTAGGTTGCTAATTCCATTGTTATTCTTTCTCATTTTCACTAAGGATAACAACTTAACCACCAGTTCTTACAATCTATACCTTGTCAGCCTGCATTTTAAACCCTGTACCCATCATTTCTTGTAGTACGTAGGCTAGGAGAGTTCTGGGACAACAAAGGAAGCTGCCCTCCCTACCCTTCCCCCTCCATTGTTCTGCTAAAATAGTTTTTCATATCATCCCCTCCAGCTTCTATCGGCCTGAAACAAAGGGCTATGGTTCTCAAATCCCCTTGTTGTTTTGTTAAGTGGTTTTTCATATCTTCTCCCTCTATAGTTCGAGAACAAAGAGCTATCTTTAAGTAGCTTTTCACTTTTCATGTGCTCCTCCCTTCCCCTCAGCTCTTTGCCTCTCAAGGTCACCTCTCTGACAAGCCAGTTGCTCTATGTTAGAATGGCAGCAAATTAAAAAAAATAAAATAAAAAAAAGAATGGCAGGAAATTCAAAATTAGAAAAAAGACTCTAAATAGCCCAATTATATTAGATTAGTACTTGTTTCATAAATCATGAAAACGACACTTAATGACGATGTGGAATGTGTTTGTTTAACAAGAGGTCTCTTTACATTCCTTTTAATAATTGTAAAATTACTAATTGTGCTCAAGGATTTTTCTGGCCACTCCTATTACATCAGTATGGAAGTAGGATTGTTGTCCTGAATATTAACTGGTGGAAAATCCATGACAGTACCTAGTCATGTTGGAATTCAAGATGGCCACTGGGTTTTCCCCCCTAAGACAAAGGATATTTGCTTCCCCTGCCGTAATAGTACGAGGAGGTAGAGATCTTTTCAAACAACACGTTGCAAGGCATCCCAGATATGCTCAATAATATTCATATCTGAGGAGTTTGGTGGCCAGCGGAAGTGTATAAACTCAAAAGGGTGTTCCTTGAGCCACTCTGTAGCAATTCTGGACATGTGGGGAGTCGCATTGTCATGCTGGAATTGCCCAAGTCCGCCGGAATGCACAATGAACATGAATGGATGCAGGTGATCAGACAAGATGCTTACGTACATGTCACCTATCAGCGTGCTAACCATTCAACGAAACATCACCGATATGGGCTTTCAGAGCCGAAGGCCCACTCGCGTACCCTTGACGACTGCACGACACAAAGGCACTCGTTTAAAGTAATATCTGTCCATCAAATGGAGGAAAATTCTTACTTTCACAGTAACATCTCCCTGTGAGACGATGTGGCCGACGTGCGTGCGCAAGTAAAACAATACCATCGCGGAAAAGAAACAATGATGTGGAATGTGTTGGTTTGACAAAAGGATTCTTTGCATTCCTTTTAATAATTGTAAAAATACTAATTGTGCTCAAGGATTTTTCTGGCCACTCCTATGACATCAGTATGGAAGTAGGATTGCTGTCCTGAGTATTAACTGGTGGAAAATCAACGATAGTACCTAGTCATGTTGGGATTCAAGATGGCCACTGAGTTCCCCCCCCCCCCCCCCCCCAAAGACAACAGGTATTTGCTTCCCCTGCAGATCGAGGCTCACCTGTTAGACAAAAGATATTTATCTGCTGCCATTCTGAGTCTGTGGTTCAGGGATACAGGCATTGTCTCCCCAGGTCATACCTTCCCCCTCTGTATCAGTTCTAGGACAAAGGACACTTTATTACCTTAGACAAAGGATGTTTCTCCCAGATGCAGATCCAAGCCTGTCAGCTAATCAAGGACAAGACAAAAGGTCTTTGTTTCCCCTGCAGGTTCAAACCTGTCTGTTAGCCGAAGGTGCCAATCTGAACTTGTGGATATGCAAAGATGTTTTTCACCCTACAGGTAATAACACTGTCAGCAACATGATAAACCAGTTAACATGTTTTCTCCAAGCTATTTCACTCAGACATGTAGGTGCCTACAGTCATCATTGTCAAGTCAGTTGTTCTAAGTGTAGAATTCAAAACAGCCACAGCATTTTCCACCAGATGTTACACGCCACATATCCCAAGTTAAAGTCCAGTTGTCCATAGTCCGAACAATTCCTCTCTGACATCACCTTAAGTTTGGATCTGTCCGCTTGTGCTATGCTGGGAATGTTTATGTCTGTTAACACCATGGATAGCCTCCTTTTCGTGAAAGACCCCGCTGCTATGTCCACAGGTCTCCGTGGAAGCACGCTAAGAGCTGAGTCACCACGCAACACTGTCTTCACCGGAGGGTCAGGCACGGCCAAGCCATTAGCCACCATGCTGTGTAAGACATAAAGGTCCTGCAGCTGGGAGTCAGCCCACCATCCACCGATGACAGCGCTGAACACAGAGAACCTCGTGCGAACTGGAGTATAGAAGAAGAAAGAATGGATGCCTTCCCTTCCTTGATGTGTTGGTCAAAAGGAAGACTGATGGTACGTTGGGACATTCTGTTTATAGGAAGCCTACCCACACTGACATCTGCGAGCTGATAGTTGTCACCAGCCAGCTCAGCGTGAAGGAGTTCTTCGCACTTTGGTTTACAGGGCCCACGTTATCTCAGACCCTGAAAGTTTGGCAGCTGAGCTATCACATCTCGAAGTCACCTTTCGTCAGAATGGTTATAGTAAGAAGCAGATCAAAAGTGCGCTGCGCCTTCAGCCTTCTGTGCAATGGGTGAGTGACGATAGCAACGAAGTGGTACCTAAGTCTATGGCCTTTTTGCTTTACGCAGTAAGCATTTCCAACAGGATTGGCCGTATTTTGCGGAAATATGATGTGAAATATGTTTTTCTACCACCTTCTAAGATTAAGGCCCTGTTGGCGTCCGTAAAAGATGATCTTGGTTTGCGTAAGGCTGGGGTCTATCGTATTCCTTGCAGTTGTGGCCTGTCGTATTGGTCAGACAATCAGGACTGTGGAAGACCGGTGTATTGAACATAAGCGTCACACACGCTTACAACAGCCGAGCAAATCCGCTATTGCAGAACATTGCCTTGACACCGGTCATCCTATGGAATACAACAACACGGAGATTCTGGCTTGCACGTTCAGCTATTGGGATAGTGTTATTAAGGAAACTGTTGAAATCAGACTATCAAGCAACCTTATTAACAGAGATGGTGGATTTTGTTTAAATGCTGCTGGGAATCCGGCTCTGTCTCTCATCAAAAAACAGAGGGGCAGAATTAGTGCTACCTCACCTGTTGATTAATAGTAACTATCGATATTTCTGATGTTGGTTATCTTTGTTGTGTTGACACTTGTTCTGTGTGTGGTGTCTTCCTTGTTTCTCCTCTGTGAACCGAGGTATTAAATTTGCTTGCACATTTCTTTTTCCTTGCATTTGTGCCTTGAGAATGGCAGGGTGTGCTCCTGCCGAAATATCGGCGGTGTTCGACGACGTCACCCGGCAACAAACCCGTAAGTTATTTGAACATTCAATTCGCCGGGAAAAGTTAAGGTCTCATACGTTCTGTGTGCATACAGTTTTAATTATCTATCTTCAAACTACATGGAAATTCTTAAAGCAGACTCCAGCAAATGCGATATAATTATTACATAGAAGTGCTACATTAAAACAGGAGAAACATATTTTTCTCAGTGCATATCTTTGTTCTCCACAATATCGTCTGATACAGATATTTCGAAATTTCGACTAGTGTGCAAGAATGTTATTCTACAGGTATTAAGAACAGACGTAAGCCTTTCCATACTAATGAAATTACTCCCCTAACTATGACACACCAGCATGTGTTCAAAAAAGAAAACTGGAAATGGAGGACATCAAAGTTAAGAAACTATAAATGGACTATACGGTGAATAGAACTTCCATAAACGATGACTGTTAACTGTAACTGGAAAAAGAAGAGGCTATTGCAGATTTGCAAGAAGGCTGGACAACATAAAATATTTTATATGTCTGCCTTGATCACATATATTTTTTTTACTATGACCGGTTTCGGCGACTGCCATCTTCAGATCAAAAAATATTCTGACGTAGTATCAACGCCAAACTAAACAAGTAGGTACATAGTAAGACTACATCATATTCCGCAAGCCACCTGTGGTATGTGGCAGAGGATACTTGGGGGTACCATTATCTTTTTCCCCTTTTCCTGTTTCATTTTCAAATGCCATTGGGTAAAATGATTGAATCTCATGAGGCGTATGTGGGAAGTAGTAGCACGTTGTTGAATTTAACAATGGAAGCTCCACGTGGGAATAGCAACACAGTAGGAAAAAAATAGATTGTTACTTACTGTAAAGATGTAGACTGAGCACTTACTAAGTACCTACATGTTTAGTTTGGCGTTGATACTACATCAGAATGTTTTATGACCTGAAGATGATAGTAGCCGAATCCGGTCATAGTAAAACAAAAGTGATCAAGACGGACCTGCAAAATAAAGTGCCAAAAATATGATCACGGACTCATTTTCAAACTTTATGTCTTCAATAGACAATATAAAATATCTGCATTTACTGTTAATACCAATAGTAAGTGGTAAATTGTTGGAGTTCCAGTCAAAAGTGGTGGATTGGAGTACGTTTACTACGTTAAAAAACCTGCGAAAATTCTGTTTATAACGATCCAGTCCCACTTGGACCTGCTTAAAAAGGTTGACTGGCAGACTGTATGTTGTGCATCTAGCAACATAACCACAGTTTGCAGAGCTTAAAAGCAACGGAAAAGCACATTTAATGAACATTTGCAAAAGCTGTGACCATAAAGTTGTATATGGAAATTCCACAAGAATGTACACGAAAAGAGCCAGTAGCATGCAACCAGGGAGAAGTGGAGTGTTGTAACAATAGTGCTACGCAGGATATAAGAGGTAAAATTACAACTCCCCAAACGTTCTCTGCCACAAGATTTGCAGGAAGGACGCAGATAATTGTTACAGCCGTACAAGACTCACTTTACAGGGAATGATTGGACATTTATTGGAATTCGAGAACATACCTCGTTCGTTGATGTCAAATTCCATTTAGTAAAAGAAGTAGATGATTGCAATGTAGATTCAAAATGTAAGTTAAAAACTAAGCTGGATGTTATTAAAACATTGCCAGACGACCATAATGAAAGGGCTGTTTTATATGTGTACATGCATATCCAGAAATAAGATTTTATACGATCATATTTGCTTTTCTTAATCGCTAACCCGCCAAAAATCCTAAAAAGTTTCCTGTTTACAATGATCTACTTGCGAGTATTTCGGATGGGAGAAGTGGAGAAGCGAGGGTAGTTGTGTGACCTTGAAAAGTAGCCGGAAGTTGGTATGTGAAAGCAAGACAAGCCTCATTTCTTCCCTAAATTAACTTTGACGTCACAGAAATGGCACTCTCTCTGATGTAGAATAAATACATAAACAGTCCCAGATAAGCCCAAGTGGGCAGATCCAAACATAGAGTGACATCAGAGAGGAATTCTTTGAACTTAGGACAGCTGTGCTTTAACTTGAGGCAGACGGCGTGAAACGTAGCAGGGAAGGGGGAAGGGGCGACATTGAAGTCTACACCTAGAACAAGTGATCTGACGACCATGCGACCATACAAACACACGAGGGGCGTCTGAAAAGTCCATGCAAAAATTACTAACGTGTTTGGGGCAAGCCTTTTTAATTTTTCGACATAGTCTCCTTTTAGACTTATAAACTTCGTCCAACGATGTTCCAATTTGTTGATCCCTTCCAAATAATAGGAATTGTCCAAGTGTGCAAAAAAGCTATTAGTTGCTGCAATCACCTCTTCGTTTGAATAAAATCTTTGTCCCACCAGCCATTTCTTCAAATTGGGGAACAAATAGTAGTCCGAGGGAGCCGAGTCTGGAGAATAGGGGAATTGTGAAACGAGTTAGAATCCTATTTCCACTAATTTTGCGACACAGCTGCTGAGGTATGTGCTGGTGCATTGTCGTGGTGGAAAAGGACTTTTTTGCAGTCCAACCGCCGGCATTTTTCTCGCAGCTCGGTTTGCAAACGGTCCAATAACGATGATTAATATGCACCTGTAATAGTTTTACCCTTTTCCATATAGTCGATGAGGATTATCCCTTGCGAATCCCAAAAGACAGTCGCCATAACCTTTCCGGGCGAAGGATTGGTCTTTGCCTTTTATTGGTGCAGATTCTCCCTTGCTAACCCATTGTTTAGATTGTTGTTTGGTCTCAGGAGTATAGTAAAGTATCCATGTTTCATCCACAGTGATGAAACGAATCTTAAAATCCTGTGGACTCTTCCTGAACAGCTGCAAACCACCCTTGCAACACTTCACACGATTTCGTTTTTGGTCAAGCGTGAGCAATTCCGGAACCCATCTTGCGGATAGCTTTCTCATGTCCAAATGTTTATGCAAAATATTATGTTCCCGTTCATTCGAAATGCCCACAGCACTAGCAATCTCGCGCACCTTAACTCTTCTGTCATTCCTCACCACATCACGGATTTTATCAATGATTTCTGGAGTCGTAATCTCCACAGTGCGTCCAGAACCTTCAGCATCACTTGTGCCCATACAACCACACTGAACATTTTGAAACCACTTATTAACTGTTCCAATCGAAGGTACAGAGTCACCGTAGTGTTTATCAAGCTTCTCTTTAGTCTCTTGAGGCGTTTTTCCTCTCATAAAGTAATATATTATCACCACACGAAATTATTCTTCGTCCACTTTTCGACAATCACTCGACTTCCTTGATTCACACGAATACCAAACACAAATAAATAGACCAATATGGCTGATACTTGGTGTGCGTTCTTTCCAAAGATGCTACTAAATAAACATGACATCGATACACGCCGGTGGTGCCGCTTCTCGAACCTTGCACGGACTTTTCAAACGTCCCTCGTACTATAGGTCTCAGTGAATACGAGCGACATTCAATAAGTCATGCAGCACATTTTTGGCCTCTGCCAATTTCGGTTGTTGTGGGAGATCGTGGAATATTTCCGCTTCATCCCTTATACACTACTGGCCATTAAAATTGCTACACCACAAAGATGACGTGCTACAGACGCGAAATTTAACCGACAGGAAGAAGATGCTGCGATATGCAAATAATGAGCTGTTCAGAGCATTCACACAAGGTTGGGGCCGGTGGCGACACCTACAATGTGCGGACATGAGGAAAGTTTTCAACCGATTTCTCATACATAAACAGCAGTTGACCGGCGTTGTCTGGTGAAACGTTGTTGTGATGCCTCGTGTAAGGAGGAGAAATGCCTACCATCACGTTTCCGACTTTGATAAAGGTCGGATTGTAGCCTGTCGCGATTGCGATTTATCGTATCGCGACATTGCTGCTCGCGTTGGTGGAGATCCAATGACCGTCAGCAGAATATGGAATCGGTGGGTTCAGGAGGGTAATACGGAACGCCGTGCTGGATCCCAACGGCCTCGTATCACCAGCATTCGAGATGGCTAGCATCTTATCCGCGTGGCTGTAACGGATCGTGCAGCCACCTCTCGATCCCTGAGTCAACAGATGGGGACGTTTGCAAGACAACAACCATCTGCACGAACAGTTCGACGACGTTTGCGGAACCACGGACTATCAGCTCGGAGACCATGGATGCGGTTACCCCTGACGCTGCATCACAGGCAGGAGCGCTTGCGTCGGTGTACTCAACGACGAACCTGGGTGCACGAATGGCAAAACGTCATTTTTTCGGATGAATCCAGGTTCTGTTTACAGCATCATGATGGTCGCATCCGTGTTTGGCGACATCGCGGTGAACGCACATTGGAAGCGTGTATTCGTCATCGCCATACTGGCGTATCACCCGGCGTGATGGTATGGGGTGCCATTGGTTACACGTCTCGGTCACCTCTTGTTCGCATTGACGGCACTTTGAACAGTGGACGTTACATTGCAGATGTGTTACGACTCGCGGCTCTACCCTTCATTCGATCCCTGCGAAACCCTACATTTCAGCAGGATAATGCACGACCGCATGTTGCAGGTCCTGTACGGGCCTTTGAGGATACAGAAAATGTTCGACTGTTGCCCTGGCCAGCACATTCTCCAGTTCTCTCACTAACTGAAAACTTCTGGTCAATGGTGGCCGAGCAACTGGCTCGTCACAACACTCCAGTCACTACTCTTGATGAACTGTGGTATCGTGTTGAAGCTGCATGGGTAGCTGTACCTGTACACGCCATCCAAGCTCTGTTTGACTCAATGCCCAGGCGTATCAAGGCCGTTATTACGGCCATTGGTGGTTGTTCTGGGTACTGATTTCTTAGGATCTATGCACCCAAAATGCGTGAAAATGTAATCACATATCAGTTCTAGTATAATATATTTGTCCAATGAACACCCGTTTATCATCTGCATTTCTTCTTGGTGTAGCAATTTTAATGGCCAGTAGTGTAGTTATGAAGTTCCGATAGCTCGCGTCTCCTTGCATAGCCTTCATAATGGCCTCTGTGAAGGTGTGTTCCAGGCAGAGATCTGTCATTGAGTTTCTTTTGGAAGAAAGATATTGACAGGCGCTTGCAGAATGTCTGCGGAGACTTGAAACAGAACAAAAGCATTGAGAGTCGTTAGAGGAGGTGTCTGTCGTCATCGCAACAAGGGCGTGTTAACCTGTCCGATCCACCGACTGCCCGTGGCCGCTGTGTCTGCTGCAATGTTGGAACGTGCGGGCACTCTCATTCGAAGTGATCGGCAGGTCACAATCAAACACCTCGCTGTACAACTGGTCGCCTCTGTTGGTAGTGCCGACACACTCGGCCATCAGTTGGTGGACTCCAAGATGTGAGCCCGTTGCGCTCCCCGCCGCCAAACAGAAGACTATAAAGAGCAACGAAAGACCGTATGTGCCGAACTGATTGCGCGTTACGAGGGTTATCGTATCAATTTTTTGTCGGACATCGTCCAAACGATGAAACATGGGTTCAGCACTTCGAACAGGAAACAAAACGGCACACCACATCTCCTCCGAAGAAAAGATACAAAGCAGCGTCCTCAATCAGTAAAGTCGTGGCAACGGCCTCCTGAGACTCTGAAAGGGTTATTCTATTTGATATACCCACGCGTGATGTAATGTTGATGCATTAAGTTGTTCTGAAAGCGGTGCTGATAATCAAGACAATAAAAGCGGGTTAAAAGGTGTGAGCTATCTGGGGAAGTTAACCTTGCATAACTGAGCAACTGTTTCACCATGTATCCAGTCTAGCTTATCAAATTCCCAACCAGACTAACATTAATTATAATCTTCTAATCGTCATCTTACAACAACCGGTGAGATATATATATATATATATATATATATATATATATATATATATATATATATATATATATATATATATATATATATATAAAGAGAATTTAAAAAAAGAAATAAATCAGTTTATATTTGGACATTTATTTTAGCATTGATCATTGTTGCGTTAAAATTTCAGCATATTAAACTTGATTCGTAACTAAACTAGTGCCTTATTTAGGATTGTGAAAATGTAAGTTGGTAATCTTACGGAACACATCAAATATGGAGCCAAGATTGGGAGAGACTGCATACAACACTGCATTCATAAAATAACACACGAAGAACGTTGAAACATATGCAAGAGGAAATTAACCACAACCAACCGATTCAATTTTCACCCAAAGAAGTTACGTTCGTAGCGCATTCCTGTACGTCATGAAATTACCACACACTGGTATACTAAATTCATACTAACTCTCTGTGAAATCTTCCCGAAAAGAACAGCTGAGGGCTACTTTGATGATTACACCACATGCTTCACGTGGTCAACTTGGTTTACACAAAGAGTGTAACTCCACAATAATTTTGATAATTAAAATGAATTACATCGAAACGCAATTTACTAAAGAAAAACCTCGAACTGGTTACTATCATCTTACTATTAACCTGATGGGTCAAACAATTGTATAAGCACGTGGTACTGGTCTAACAAAGTACATCCCACGTGGGTTGAACAGGCCGGCCGCGGTGGTCTAGCGGTTCTGGCGCTGCAGTCCGGAACCGCAAGACTGCTACGGTCGCAGGTTCGAATCCTGCCTCGGGCATGGGTGTGTGTGATGTCCTTAGGTTAGTTAGGTTTAAGTAGTTCCAAGTTCTAGGGGACTTATGATCTAAGATGTTGAGTCCCATAGTGCTCAGAGCTGGTTGTCTGGGGAAGGAGACCAGACAGCGTGGTCATCGGTCTCATCGGATTAGGGAAGGATGGGGAAGGATGTCGGCCGTGCCCTTTCAGAGGAACCATCCCGGCATTTGCCTGGAATGATTTAGGGAATTCACGGAAAACCTAAATCAGGATGGCCGGACGCGGGATTGAACCGTCGTCCTCCCGAATGCGAGTCCAGTGTCTAACCACTGCGCCACCTCGCTCGGTAGTGCTCAGAGCCATTTAGGTTGAACATAAAAAAAAGTTGCTATATTGACAAATATTGTCAAGACAAGACGTTATAATCTCACTCACATTCGCATTTAAAACTGATGATCTTAGTTAGAGTTACTGATCAACACGTGGTTCCACTTTACTGACAAAGTAGTGACAAAGCAACTACCGGAATATATTCTGAACTTCACACTCGAAATACACTGCGTTGCAATTTCAGATAACATTAGATATTTTAGAGCTAAACCTGAAATAAAGATGATTAAATTTTCAGTTGGGCTGAACTTAAGAAATCCATTGTCCTACGGACTCAGCAGACACGCGCCTAGCCGGAGATCTTACCACTTCAGACGCTCGCCGCGGACAGACTGCCATGGTCCCTTCCTCAGGGTGGCTCACAAATACAAACGGAAGTGGCCAGAGGGGCAGCTTCCTATACCAACATGACAAGGGACGGACAGGACCATACTAAGAATAGAAACCTCTCTGCTTTTAGAAAGCGTAGCTACCTGTTCCAACATTGGTCCTACTGTTCTCTAGCAGACAGGCTTGTCTGCTACCCTCAAGCATGCAGCTAGAAGTACATTTGCTCATTCATCCTCTCACACAGAAGGGAAGGGGGATGACAGTATCTTATCATATACAGTATATAAAAGAATGCGGATGTAGGTTCCGTATGAGACTGTGTGACATGAATTACATATAAACTGTGTTTTAAATTGTAGTGGTGTGACAGATCGTTCTTGATTATGTTTAAAAGTATCGCGTTCCACTGCTCAGTCTCTTCCCAGATAGAGTCAGAAACACCACAGTAAATTTAGAAGTGGAATTTATGCCGTAAATGACAACAGTTTTAAGAAATTAACATGAAAGGAATCCAACAGAGACCTTTCAGTGATGAAACAATCAGCTCTGAAGCGCATTGTACTACTCTCGGGAGATTGAAGAAACGATTTCAGGGTTTTCGTTGACACAAAAATGCTTACGAGCTTCTCCCTCTCCGTGGCAACATAAGGCATCACGCAAGCGTGCGCATGCGAGAGGAGCTCTCAAAACTTCATTGGATGTTCTTCCTCATCCACCTTACAGCCCGGGTGTCACACCTTCCGACTCTTATCTCCCTGGCCCAATGAAAGATGCACTACGTGGGAAACATTACGTGGAAGATAAACGCCCTGCAACGGGACGACGCCCATCCTCACACTGCTCGCGTCAGGCGATTTGGGTGAGAAACTTCCACATCTTTCTTACAGTCCCAGTTTTGCACCCGCGGACTGTTTGTTTCATCGAGCTTCAGTATCTTCAGGAAACTGGAACGGAGTCCTGTCGTAAGGTGGTTGTCAAACTTGCAGAACGACGGTAAAAATATGTGCAAAAATAAAAAAAAATGGACACTATGTCCAAAAGTGACAGAAAGTGTGTACATTAAAATGATATTCTTGGTTTACCTAAAAAGTAAAGATTTAAAACCTTATAAGTAATTTCTCATTGTTTTCTGTATGATCCTCGTATCCTCAAGTGGCACATTCATTGCAATTTTGGAAGCTTTTGGCCTTTATTTTCTTCATTATTAAGTACCTGATGCCTCATCCTCGTTTGGAGTTTTATCTAAAAGAGATAGTTTTTACCACCAGTAAAACACAGTGTGTTTAAATAATTTTGTCTACCCGGTTTCGTAGCTCAGTTTGTAAGTAGTTAAGTTCTGTTACGAAGGTCTGGGGTTCAGTCCCATTTGGCCATAATAATTTTGAATAAAAGTATGGCATTTCAGTCTTTCATTACTATTTTCTGATTTTCAATAAATATAGCGATGAAAGACTGAAATTCCATATTCTTATTCAAAGAACGATCGCGGATATCCCACTAAGACAATCATGTATAGTTTTCATAATAATTTTTATATTTCTCATCTCTTTTTCAATCTCTGGTAGTTCTAAGGAAGGATAGTATCCCATGATAGTTCTATCCGGTACAAGTCTCACATGCTTCAGAAATATTCAAATATTTTTGAAGCCGCCTTCCTTAATTGTTTTTGCATTGTGCCGTTCTACAACGCTACAATAGTTTCCGTTTTAGTTTAAGTCTTCTCTGTCAGCAAAATCTTGGTCTCCCTAATTATCCGATGTAGTAGCGCTGTTGAGGAACGTTTCTCAAATCTAATGTCCTTTACTTCACGGGCATTCTTTTTATCACGTAAACATGACGCTTCACATTAAATACATCACGGAGTGCTGTACGACAAATTATGCTCTTGTGACAGCGAAAAGTTTCGTGGATCGATTTAATATGAGTCGCACACGTGCACGCTTGCGAAACTCTTTCAACTTTTCACTATGAAATATTACCGCTACGAAGGAACACAATACCGTGAGCAAACTGCGGAGACAACTATCGATTCGCACTAATGAACGACTAAGCTGCCTACTTATGGCATCATAAACAGCCACTCAGCAGGCCCTATGCTTGGCAGATGGAAAAAATACAATGCGCGAAATCACACGTCCGTTTTCTCTGGTGGAATGACAATAGGGCGACGGCGTGTGTGTGACAGGAAGCATGGCCAGGCGACAGCGGGAGGCGTGACCTTGGGGCGGACGGCCGGTAACGCACCAACGCTCCGCGGTTCTCGCTCCCGTATTGGCCCGGCGCACAGCCACGCCGACCAATCACAGAGCTGGGACCCACGTGGGCTAGGAACAGATGTCACGCCTTCGCGCGCTACCAACTTCACTGCCGTCATAAATCTCAGTGACAACAATAATGTCGCTGTCTTGACTGAAACCGCAGTATGCCCACCTCGCTGTACAGCAACTTTACAGTCCGACTTCACCTTTTCAGATCTCCACACACGCAGAGACAAATGTGTGAGTACATAATCCTGCCGTGCTGATAAGGATCCTAAGACAGCCTACTTTCCGCATTTTCAAAAAGCGATGCAACCGTTAACCTTTCGCGAGGCAGAGTTCTATTACCCTATTGTTATCAAATAAATAAGAAAATATTAACCATTCTGTGGTTGTATATGTTTGAAATTTTGATTTTTGTATACATTTACCAATAAAAAATTGAAAACATCCGCTTTCAGCAAAGCTACCATGATTGTCACAAGAACTTTGAACTTCATTCACATTGACTTAAAAGTTTACGCTCAGTCACCATTGTACCTGGTGCTACAAATTCATAGCAAGCTGCAGTTAGGAACATATTAAACATTGACCTTGGCTCTCTGAAAAGATTGCTCTACAAAATTTTTAGAGAGAAATATCACTGCACTATTGAAGAATTAATGAAAGACGGTCTAACGTTTTGAACGAAAGAAATCTTTAGACTATTAATCTGTAACTGACATTGCAGTGTTGCATATATTGAACAAATGAAAGTTATAAAATGTTAGGTCTAATCGAAACTAAATATTGCAGTGTTGTGTGTACTGGAATCTTTATTAAATGCACTTGCATAACAAACTGTTAACCTATAATGCATAACCTTTTAAAAATACTGTAAAAAGATTTTTTGTAAATTGTTATGCTTTTCTCAAACTTACGTCTATCCTGTAGTGCAATAGATTTAATGAGATGTACGTTGTACGTAATGAGACTAATAAATCACATTTCACTTCTCACTTACCAGTTTAATGTTGCCTAACGACTCATTGTCAAATATTACAGTTGTTAGTTCGCCTCAACGCTCATAGCATTAGGGGGGGGGGGGGGGGGGGGTTCGTTGTAGAGCTGCGTCAAGACAGAAAAAGATCGAAACAAGTGAGCACTGAACGTGCCGAAGCTTCTGGAGTTATTTACATCAAGAAATCATACGGTTGACTTGATGACCTTATAATTATTAGATTTCACAAGATTGCTCCCCACCTTGAACGCTATTGTTTATGTTTGCCAGTTATGGTAATTACACAAACTTACACATACTTCGCCACAGATAACGACTCCCACGTGCTTTTCAAGATGTAAACAAAACGGAGAATGTGACATAAGCTAAGTTCAAAGATCTTGCGTTTGAACAAAGATTTTCTTTGACCATCGCTCAAATTTTAGGAGTTTGCACATACATCTTACTTGGTAGTAATATACATGTAGATATCAAATACATTTGTTATTGCAATATTAACGTATTCATTTTAGAAAATCTAAAAAGATACGGATCAGAATGAGATTTCTTCTGTAGTTCATGCTACTAAAATTACATTTAGCAGGTTTGCTCTCCCTTATTACACACTGATTATGAACTACACATTAGGGTTCAGCATCTCGATGGCTACACTTTATGAAAATGCTGAAGTTATATCGGTGTATGGGAGGATGGTGTTGGGAAGCGAGAGTTGTGTGTATGAGACAGACACGGTTAATTTGGTGAACGACTGAGGGAAAAGTGTGGGAGTGTCAAGCCGTTGGGGTGGTAGAGATTTATGTCTGTTTGTGTGTGGTGTGTGTGTGTGTGTGTGTGTGAGAGAGAGAGAGAGAGAGAGAGAGAGAGAGAGAGAGAGAGAGAGAAAGTGGGAGAGGGAGAGAGGAACAGTCTACTGGTTCTGGATATTTATCGTCGTGTAAGTACTTAGTTTCGCAAGCTTATATTTTGTATGAAATTCTTAAATAATGGGTTCTTTACTAAGACAACTTTTCCATTTAGGATGGTGTGAGTAACTTTATGGTTACGGATTAAAATCTTCAATTGTTCCAGAATATCCATCTGCATCCCCTTGTTTACAGTGTGTGGAACGTGGAGATTGTTTTACATCGCGTCGCGAAGAAAGTTATTTACGCAGAAGTGGGAGAGGAAAGAAATGAAGCCTGACAGGTTGAAAGGGTGTATGAAGTTACAAACAACTTTCTGGGGAGGGCACCATAGGTCACAGACAAAGTGAATAACAATTAAAAAACACTCAACGCGCAATAACCAATTAAATTGTCTTCAAAATTATTACAATTAAGACAGATAAAAATAATGACGTGTTTCCAGAGCACTTTATTTTAACGCAACCAAACCGGCTGTGACAATAACGAAATCAGCAGTTGTAGCTGTCTTGTGGTTCATTTTACTTCAATTCATTATGTTTTTCCAAAGGCCGCATAGCTTTATCAAGGTGCTTTATAGAGTCAATATTCACTCACTAACTTCCCAAATGCTGGGACTCCGTAGCTGTCCATCTGCATATGAAAATAAAACCATTATACAACTGAAAATCCGTCGATACTGATGTGAAACCGGAAGTTACGAATAAAGCAGCGTCATATATATCTGTGCCCTTTGGAAACACCTCATCATTCTTCACTTTTTTAATTGTTATAATTTTTACGACAGTTTAAAACGGCGTTTTCTATTACAAGTGATGTTATTTCAATGATTACAAAATCGAGTCATATGTTCAGAGGACTTGGCAGTATGGGACCACACATTAGCGTGACGATGCAGCACCTTTGGCCTGATTCGATTAAAATGGAGCCAAAGCCGCTGTATCCTCTCTTCAGGCAAGCCGGCCCACAGCTGTTGTAGCTGCTCCTTGGCAACTTAGATACTGGCATTGGGATAGAGCTGACGTTCGAGCTAGTCCTAGACACGTTCTATTCCTACGAGTAGGTCTTGGGCCTTGGTGGCTACGGCGGTACCCCAGCATCACGCAGACATTTCATACATACACGTGCGGATGAGCATTGTCCTGTTGAAATATGGCACAGGATATCCGTGAGGTACCGACGACTCATCAGAGTTCCCTCGATCACTATCAGCTGTGATCTGAAGTCATACGTGATTCCTCCCCACATAGTGAGGTCAGGAATAACACCGCAGTGCCTCTCCAAAACATTCGAAGAACGTCCCATTCGCAAGTCTCCTGACATACTCGGTGACAATGGTCACCCGGGATGGCACAGAAGCACGATTATGCTACGCGATTCGTCAGCAGTCCATGCTTCTAGGTCACAGCTCCACTCCATACGCTGCTATTTGTGCTGTGATGTTAACGTAGTCTACATATGGGACGGTAATAATTTGTCCATAGTTGTGCCAAAGTATATCGTGAATAGTGACCGTCATTTTCGTTTTTAGTGTTGTTTTTAAGAACAATACTGTTGATTTCGGTTTCTGAAGTACTGTTAACGACAAGTTATGGTTATATAAGCTGTTGATAGTGAACCCAATTTTGAAACATTGGTCTTTTGGAAATCTGAGGATGTAGCCTATTACAAAACCTCACGTCTTTTGCTTAGACATTTGTCTACTGGTTGTCTGAGGATGTACTGCAAACCCTGACGTTTCTTTGTGATGAATGGTGGATCCAACACTGAGTGCTTTGACACTACAAGACGCCATAGGGTTATGGCTAAACATAAACAGTGCCTTTGAGGTGAAACAAATGAGCCCGTTCGGTATCCATTCCGCCTCCGTATGATTTAGATATACGTCACATACCATAGCATTTAATAAACAGCGCGCAGTGGGAACAGACAGAGAATGGTTGGTTGGTTGGTTGGTTTGGGGAAGGAGACCAGACAGCGAGGTCATCGGTCTCATCGGATTAGGGAAGGACGGGGAAGGAAGTCGGCCGTGCCCTTTGAAAGGAACCATCCCGGCATTTGCCTGGAGCGATTTAGGGAAATCACGGAAAACCTAAATCAGGATGGCCGGACGCGGGATTGAACCGTCGTCCTCCCGAATGCGAGTCCAGTGTCTAACCACTGCGCCACCTCGCTCGGTGAGACAGAGAATCGGTTGTCCTAACAAGTGAGTCGTGGGTGTGGGTCTAGTTGAAGTTAACACAGATAATAAGGATCAAGGCGTTCCTCTAAATACTGAAGTGAAAGAAGGGTAACTTACACCATCGTTGGTTACAAAATATTCCACAGGAGGAACAGAATATGACAGACATACGTAATAGTTAACTGTCTCTGGCACCCTGGAAATAAAGAAACCGTAACATGAAATCTGTATAATTTGACAGTTGCCAGAAAGTGAGCGGCAGAGTCCGCGCGGAAAGAAAAAAAATAATCTGTTAACTAACTCATGAGATAATTCAAATACGCGGACTGATCAACAAAGGCTAAGACTAATTTTTTTTACAGATGTTTGTTATTCCGTTTCAATGTTTACATGATCTTTTTTTAGAGCACTCCCCTCCTACCTGAATGCACTTTTTGCAGCGTCTCTGGTAATCCTCGAACACGTGGTGCAAGCCATTCCTCGTCAGGTCCTTGAAAGTTATTTCACTTTTCTTGAGCAATGAGTCACAGCTCTCAAATCGAATACCACGGAGCTTTGCCTTTAATGACGGGAATTAAAAAATTCACAGGGTGTAAGATAGGGGCTATAAGGCGGATGCCGTACACAGGTAATGTCGAAATGAGCCATAAACTACCTGACTTGATTTTCGATGTCAGGTCGCGCACTGTTATGATGAAGACGTCATCCAGTCCGAGAAAATTCTGATCGCCTCACTGCAACGAGCTTCCTCAGTTTAGTCAATACTGGCGTGTAGTATGCTGCTGTAGGAACAGTATGTGGGGAAACTGCGTACTGGTAAGTCATTCCACGGCAATCAAAAAATGTGGTCAGCATCACTTTCCCTAGAGATGGAACAACTTCCGACTTTTTTTTTGGTCCTGGCGAACCTGGTGATTTCCACACTGTGCAGGCTCGCTTTCCTTCAGGATCGTAATGAAGCAGCCACGTCTCTTTACCGGCAATAATCGATTCCAAAAACGCATCCCCCCCCCCCCCCCCCAAACAGCAAAGAAACGCAGCAGCTCAGGGACTATGTCATTCGTGCAGCTTTCTGGTCAATAGACGCTGCACCCAACGGGCGCAGACGCGGGTCATATGGACATGACCACACATAATCGTAAAGACAATGCCACATGATATTCTCAACACTTCGCTGAGCTTAAATAGTGTTATCCGCCAATCCTCACAGACAATCACAGCGGCTGTGTTGATGTTGACTTCAGTCACAGTAGATGCCGAAACGCCAGGTTCAAACTGCTTAACACAGAGAAGTCGGGCTTCTTTGAAGTCCTTGAACTACCTGAAAACTGTTGCACGAGGTAGTGCATCTACACCGTACGCTTGCTGTATACTTTGGCTGCGCGCCGTACGAGTCCTCTCGCGTCACTTACATATGCGAAATGCAATGAGCGTGTACAAAATAGAGCATTACTACCAACCTACCGACACGTGAGTGCGGCGGTCTATGGACATTTGTTTAAAAACACGCTCTTTTCAAATATTCATTGCGCAGATAGGGAAATGTCACGGAAGCTACAGAAAAAATCAGTCTCACTCTTTGTTGATCGGCCCTCTAAATGAAGTACATGGTCTCGCATCGACTATGATGATTGCGTCTTTCTGGTGGATTTAGGGATGAAAGTACAGGAGCCCAAACAACTGAGTCATGGTTACGTCATCGACTGTCAGAGCGTGATTTAAAGAGAAAGATCCCTATTGTTTTAACTGAAAACGCCACTACCCTTGTCTTGTAGCTAACATCTGGCTGCGCTTTGGTGCCAGAAATAACACCAACCTTAAGATGCAAAAGGACGAGCTGCAACTTCGGCAGTTGCAGATAACATCTGCGTTGCAAGTGCTGCCCACGGTCCATACAGAGGCTGAATTCTCATCTCGGCCCTTGGCCAGCTTCTAAGAACTGCTACCTCTCGGTCCCGAACAACTGTACCGTTCTCCTTCGCGTCCCAGATTGGAGAACTGTACTGCTTCGCCTCCCGTCCTAGAATACCGTTCAGCTTCGCGTCCTGACCAAAATACCTTACAAACGACGCTCCTATGAACTCTATGAGCAATAACTATTAAAAATTACTGGTTTACAATCAGACAGAATGATAGAAACGCCACCAATAAGAGGTATCTAGCAAATATATGGTGATTCAGAAAGAAAGAACAGATTTCAATCGTTTATTAAAAAGAAACACTGAAAGATAGAAACACTTTGGGCTTGTCGCTGAATAGAGGAAGCTTCAGAGTCTTGTGTTCGCACACACACTGTTCCACACACTTAACATGTGCTCTATGCGCTTCTCGAGATACATCGAACGGAAGTCCATTTCGTTCTACACACAAATAAACAGGTCGCTGTGTATTCGATCGACAGCTTCAACAAACTGATTTCTCAGCTCTTGAAGACTAGCTGCTGCAGGTGGGACAAAGACTCTGTCTTTTACGCACACCGACAGAAAAAAAAATCGCAAGGTACGCGATCTGGTGACCTGGAAGGCTAAAATCAATGAACAAGATCTTGTCGTCCACCTCTTCCAGTTCCACGTTGTGGGATGAATGTAGTTATAAGATAACCCTGCACTTAAGGTGAAAGTGAGACGCGGTGTCGGCAAGCTTAAAATCGAAATCACTGGAATCTTTGTGACGTTGAGTAAACAAACAATTTTGCTGTATGTCCAGGTATAGCATTCCGGTCACACTTTTCTTCTACAGAAAAGAAAAGTGCACAAACTTTCTGAACACAAATCAAAGCACCACCAGTTTCGGTGAGCATCTTTCATGTACCGCAACGACACCAGGATTTTGTGACCAACTTCTTACATTATGGCGGTTTACTTTATCCGATAGATGAAAAGTCCATTCTTACTAAGTGATGAGTCTTTCGGAAAAAGTATCGTGGAGAACTGAAATGAGAAATTCGTACCACCTGTTATGGTCGTCGGGACGCAATTGTTGCAGTAACTGTAACTAGTGAGGCTTCATATGAAGGCGTTGTTCCATAGCACGCCACACCGTTCTTTGGGGAAACTGAAGTTCCTGGGCTGTCTGTCTGTCTTGTGGACTACCGGGGGCTCAGTGTGAACGCTTCTCGGACACGTTTGACATTTCCATCAAACGTGCGTGGCCGACCAATGCTCTTCCCTTTGCATATGCGAAGAACTTCTACGAATTTTGTACACTAGTCATAAATCTGCTTGGGCACAGGTAGCTCATTGCTGAATCGACGGCGGAACGAATGTTTCACTTTAACAATGGATAGACTTCGTGAAAGTTTCAACATAAAAAAAGATTTTGCTTGTGGTGGAGTCATAAATACACGTGGAGCGAGTGTTCCAATGCGCAGAACGAGAATTCTGTTCACATCAGCAGCTGCAGCTCAAATCACGTGATTCTGAGACGGCTCATTTTAGCCCACATAGGGTTCAGTGTATTTTGAGTGTTATTACTCCGCTCCTACAAATATATCACCTTCAAAAATGTAGGTTGATTCTTACAAAGAAGAAGACAGCAACCAGCCACTATTAATACTGCTATTTATATAAGTAAATATGGCCGTAAAGGGTTTCGAACTGGCAAGTTCTTCATCAGACGGCTGTTCACAAGATTTACAAGATGCACTTTACATAAACGCCAGTTTTCGATTTTTATTCTTCCACTGTAGCGAAATATTCTTAGTGTGTAGATGCCATACGGTTGAAAATAGTGTTAGAAGCGCCCTATGTGAACATAACTAACCTCCAAACGATGAAATACACAGTAAACAAATATGTGAGGTTGCTAAATGATAACCGATGTTCCTGCATATATATTTATTGTAGATTAAAACAAATTGTTACAAAGTTTACATTTACTAAGTCAAATTACTATTCAATTGCCCAACTCTGCCCCTTACCATGACAGCGCGGTCTAACAGCAATAACACGAAATGACTGACATCATCTACGTACCAAACACTAGAAGACACTATTTTGAAAGATGATCTACGGTGCTGTGGAACCTCAGTGGAAATAAACAAATGCGATCACAGGTGTATAGGTTTTATAGCCCTAACAAGCCGAAGCAATTTGCGATACCACAGTATGTACTGCGTCCGGAGCGTCGAAGTGATGGTTCTCGTACTCGTCTGCGACGATGGAAGAACTACAGATGATCTACGGTGCTGTGGAACCTCAGTGGAAATAAGCAAATGCGATCACAGGTGTATAGGTTTTATAGCCCTAACAAGCCGAAGCAATTTGCGATACCACAGTATGTACTGTGTCCGGAGCGTCGAAGTGATGGTTCTCGTACTCGTCTGCGACGATGGAAGAACTCCAGCCACAGATAAACTTTTTCAAACACTAGGACAGCAAAAGGCGGTCCTCTGACTAATATACTCTAATACTGTTTTCTCCTCTCTGTGTTCTACAGACGAGAAACGCGAACTCACAGACACAAGGACGGAGTTCAGATAGCGTCTCAACGTAAGTACACCACTGGCCATTAAAACTGCTACACCAATAAGAAATGCAGATGATAAACGGGTATTCATTGGACAAATATATTATACTAGAACTGAAATGTGATT
Source organism: Schistocerca americana (assembly GCF_021461395.2). NCBI lineage: Eukaryota > Metazoa > Arthropoda > Insecta > Orthoptera > Acrididae > Schistocerca > Schistocerca americana. The sequence goes on from NC_060126.1 coordinate 376,984,734, forward strand.
ACATTTTCATGCAATTTGGGTGCATAGATCCTGAGAAATCTGTACCCAGAACAACCACCTCTGGCCGTAATAACGGCCTTGATACGCCTGGGCATTGAGTCAAACAGAGCTTGGATGGCGTGTACAGGTACAGCTGCCCATGCAGCTTCAACACGATACCACAGTTCATCAAGAGTAGTGACTGGCGTATTGTGACGAGCCAGTTGCTCGGCCACCATTGGCCAGGCGTTTTCAATTGGTGAGAGATCTGGAGAATGTGCTGGCCAGGGCAGCAGTCGAACATTTTCTGTATCCAGAAAGGCCCGTACAGGACCTGCAACATGCGGTCGTGCATTATCCTGCTGAAATGTAGGGTTTCGCAGGGATCGAATGAAGGGTAGAGCCACGGGTCGTAACACATCTGCAATGTAACGTCCACTGTTCAAAGTGCCGTCATCGCGAACAAGTGGTGACCGAGGCGAGTAACCAATGGCACCCCACACCGTCACTCCGTGTGATATGACAGTATGGCGATGACGAATACATGCTTCCAATGTGCGTTCACTGCGATGTCGCCAAACACGGATGCGACCATCATGATGCTGTAAACAGAACCTGGATTCATCCGAGAAAATGACGTTTTCCCATTCGTGCACCCAGGTTCGTCATCGAGTACTCACACCATCGCAGGCGCTCCTGTCTGTGATGCAGCGTCAAGGGTAACCGCAGCCATGTCTCCGAGCTGATAGTCCATGCTGCTGCAAACGTCGTCGAACTGTTAGTGCAGATGGTTGTTGTCTTGCAAACGTCCCCATCTGTTGACTCAGGGATCGAGACGTGGCTGCACGATCCATTACATCCATGCGGATAAGATGCCTGTCATCTCGACTGATAGTGATACCAGGCCGTTGGGATCCAGCACGGTGTTCCGTATTACCCTCCTTAACCCACCGATTCCATATTCTGCTAACAGTCACTGGATCTCGACCAATGCGAGCAGCAATGTCGCGATACGATAGACCGCATACGCGATAGACTACAATCCGACCTGTATCAAAGTCGGAAACGTGATGGTAAGCATTTCTCCTCCTTACAGAAGGTATCACAACAACGTTTCACCAGGCAACTGCTGTTTGTGTACGAGAAATGGTTTGGAAACTTTCCTAATGTCACCACGTTGTAGGTGTCGGCACCGGCGCCAACCTTGTGTGAAGCTCTGAAAAGTTAATCATTTACATATCACTGCATCTTCTTCCTGTCGGTTAAATTTCGTGTCTGTAGCACGTCATTTTCGTGGTGTAGCAATTTTAATGGCCAGTAGTGTATAAGCAGAGGAAGCGCTCTCAATTGCTGAACGCTGCGTACTCAACGTCGACTTCCGACCGGCAGGTGAAGTCCAGAACCATGCAGGTTCGCAGCAGTACAGGTCCTAACTGTTGTAACTATAAACTCTTCTGAGAGGGAAGACAGTAAGTCCGCCCGTATCAACAAAGCTGATATCGAGCGACCGTCACACACGGGCGCTCACAACGGAAGACCTCATCTCTCCACCGCTGGCCTCCCAGCAAGGCTCAGATCCCCACCATCGTAATTCCGAAAGCAAATCATATTCCCAAAACCACGGAATATTCCTCCTCTCTACAGATTCTTCCGAACGCTGACCAACCATATTTTGGTCTTTTGTCATACAGTGCGGAAAGTTTGCAAGGAAATACCTATGCTCATACAATGGTACGCTTCTGAGTAAAAATGCTAGGAAATAACCCAGCCTGCGTGGTATCCGAGGTGCTGCTTCTTCGTTCCCCTCACCTGCATCCAAGATTTGCAAAGTTCGGAAGTATTATCCAGTTATGCTTCCGGCCCTACTACAATAGCGGCCGATAGCGGCCGGTCGCTCCTGTGTTGTGTCTTCGCGCTCAGGTGCCCAGACTGTCCGTCTTGGCACTTCCTGTGTGGAGCTGAACTACAACACCTGTGCTGGCCTTCCACCCAGGGCTTGAGTTCCGCCTTCCGTTTCACTTCCACTGTCGTTTCAACCTCCACTAGTATAAGCAATCGTTCATTATGCCCTTCTCATAATAAAGACACTCCGTCACCTTTCATGCAACAAGCGTTAACAATTATATACAAGGCATACGTGACAATGTCAGTCTCCTTTATATATTCATATATACGATGTACAGCCTATAACATGAGACCTAATTGTGTTTGTAGATCACGGCAAAGTATGTGGATGGATGCTTGTAAGGTGCGAAATTATAGCCACCTTACAACCATCATACGTCCTCGACAGCTACTACAGGCGACATCCGTTGCAGCTCAGGTCAATGGCAGAGCGATCTATTGAGTGACGATAGGAATCGAGTTTCAAGATTATACTATTGGGTAGAAATTACTAATCACAAGAGCGAATGAGCCACGTCGCTTGTAGTTATACAGAAAAACTCCGTCACTAGTCTGTGGAGGAGTAGAAGAGTCTCTTTTCATTTTAAATGTTTCTTCCATCGTTCTTTGGTGGGACAACTTCATGGTCAATCATGTAAAGCGTGCAGCAGAACAGCCACAATACTGTGCTTTTCATTTAGCACAGGTGGCTCTGATCGAAACTACGACCTGCCATAGCTGGAAGTTCGTCTTTCTGTACTTGCTGCTAACCGCTCGGAAATTGTCGACAGACTTGAACCTCCGTTTAAATTATCATACGCTTCCTCCGTCCTACGCCGTGACACTACAGAATGCAGACTGGTGCAGTATGAACGAGTGTAGCAGTCCGTGTTGTGATGTGGACTTCGGTGCCATGACGCTTGTTTTGGGCTATTTGCAACACCTGCTCTGTCCCATAAGTCAATGTCATCCATTGCAATGCACTACACAAGGTGCAGCACATTACGAATTAAATTCCCTCCAGGGTGGAAATTATACTTTTCCGAACGTAAACTCACCGGACAAACTAGACTGCACAACATAATTAAGGAATCAGTTGTCCAGAAACCCCGTAATTCCCAACCCATGCGACCCTTAAGTTTGGAAGGTACTGTCACACTGATTTCACACTATGTGACGTCCAACTTCCTTTGGACGACAGGGACACCTCCGGCTATATGCTTCCCCAAATGGCTCAAATGGTTTTGAGCACTATGGGACTTAACATCTGAGGTCATCAGTCCCCTAGAACTTAGAACTACTTAAACCTAGCTAACCTAAGGACATCACACACATCCATGCCCGAGGCACGATTCGAATCTGCGACCGTAGCAGTCGCGCGGTTCCGGACTGAAGTACCTAGAACCGCTCGGCCACCGCAGCCGGCATGCTTCCCCACTTTCATTCATTCCCACCGAGATGTTGGTATGTTACGTTACGTTATCCATCTTCTTAAGTTTCGTGGGTCAGTGTGTTAACACACGTCTCTGAAGTGTTGTGTTTACTGCAATAATGAACCAGACTGAATACTGGTGGCACTTCCGTTAAATTAAAGTGATACATCCGGTTTGAACGCTTCAAACGTTTGCTGTGTTATATTATAAATTCCTTCACAGTAACTTTACTCAACACATCACTTTCGCTGCGCTGTACTTTCACGTCTTTTCTGTTATCCCTCTTCACACAGAATTTTTTGTTTTTTGATGTCTCTTTTTTTATTTATGACTGGTTTAACTCGGGGTGTGTTCTGGTCTTCTATCGAAATATCCTGTGCCGGACTCTCCGTGACTTGCTTGTATTCTAATATATCTATTGGGAACATTACAGAGAGGAAAGAAATTACTATTTTAATCACAAATGTCATGACCGTCTTTGCTGTAGTTACGACAGTTAAACGGTTTCTATTCTAACGAGTCATCATCTACTTACTCCACCCGAAACAGGCCATGAAGGTCCAACTGAACCGACCGGCCGCCGTGTCATCCTCAACCCACAGGCGTCACTGGATGCGGATATGGAGGGGTATGTGGGCAGCACACCGCTCTCCCAGCCATAAGTCAGTTTACGAGACCGGAAAGTTACCATTTAGCACGTTAAATTGTCATTTAGTGATCATCGCGGTGATTTGAAAAAATACTAGATGTGTTTATAGCTCGTCGGAGTCGAAACTGGTTAACTGGCACGAAGACCCCAAAAGCGATCAAGAGAGCCGTGAATAAAAAAGTGTTTTTTTTTTCAAATATATCTCATGTTCCAGTGTGACAATGTCAAATTGCGTAGTAAAGGAAACTGTTGAGTGTTCGGCTAGATAAATACCGACAACTGACTACTTGCAGAGCGTACTCAGTGTTGGGGGTTGTCGGAAGTTAGCAACGGACAAAACTGAAGTTGGCTCTCATACAGGGTTGAGGAGAGCGCATCACCGAATATAGCTGATGTCACATAATGCGTAAACACTGTTATTATTGTCTGTGAACGGTTTTTGCCTAGTCACCGTTAACTCATTACCTGGAAAGTGGGAAGGCGGAACTGGTTTGATGCATCGACAGTCTCTTCTTTTGAAGAACCCCAACCTGACGCAGGAAGCAGGGGCTCCAATGATGACCCAAAGTGCTGAAGCAACTCCTACCTCGCAATGCTAAAGCGTTTACATTCAGATTTATTAACCTGATCATGATATAGTGAAAACTGATGTCTGATGCTAATTAACGAGCTTTCCCCTTCAGTTAAAAACATAATCCGCTGGTATTGGCCTGAAATGTACGTACATAAACAAATCATTGAAAGTAGTCATAATACACTTTTGAATGCATTATGCTCCGTGTTCAAAAAATTGTTCAAATGGCTCTGAGCACTATGGGACTTAACACCTGAGGTCATCAGTCCCCTAGACTTAGAACTATTTACACCTAACTAACCTAAAGACATCACACACATCCATGCCCGAGGCAGGATTCGAACCTGCGACCATAGCGGTCGCGCGGTTCCAAACTGAAGCGCCTAGAACCGCTCGACCACAGCGGCCGGCTATGCGCCGGTCTGAAGTTGACCTTGTTAAGATATTACCACGCATATTTTGGTAGATCAAAGCTACGATCCATACAGCCAACATAGAACGAAGTACGTCGTAGCAGCGATCTTCTGACGTGGCAAAGAACACGCACGAAACCGCGAAGGAGCAAACAATCGTAATTCTAGTGACTGTAACATGATACAGGAAAGTTCTCCTCAGCAATACGTTAGAAGATCTGTTCGTTAAGTTAGTATGCATGGCTAACACGTTTGATCGGAAGCACACTACTTGACCACAAGTCTCTGGTCAATCATTTTGGCTGGTTCCAAAGACGCCATTCAAAATCAGTAGCGTGTAGACAGACTTCTTTCATTTACTGCTGGATGCCTCTCTACTAAGTTTTACAGTGGAACTTATTTCTCTTCATATCGAAGTACGGCGGACTTTCTTGCATATTAAAACTGGGTTTTGTATCAAGACTCGAACTTGGGACTTTCTGCCTTTCGCGGGTAATTGCTCTAGCGACTAAGCTACGCTATCGTGACTTGTGACACAGAAGCTCTCCTGCAAAACTTGCAGGTTTAGAATTTCTGGAAGAAAAGATAACGCAGAGACATGTCTTAACCACAGCCTGGGGACGTGTTTCCAGAAGGAAACATCCCCTCTACAGTGGAGTTTGCGCTGATATAAAACTTTCTGCTAGCTAAAACTGTGTGATGGATCGAGACTCGAACTAGAGAACTTTGCCTTTGCGGGCAAGTGCTCTAGTGACTGACTTATCCAAGCACGACTCACGACCTACTCTCACAACTTTACTTCAGCTAGTACCTCATCTCCTACCTTCCAAACTTCACACAGGCATCTATCAGGAAGTTTCGTATCTGCGCACACTCTGCTGCAGAATGAAAATTTCGTTCTGGAAACACCTCCCCAGGCTGTGGCTAAGACATGCCTCCGCATTATCCTTCCTTCCAAGAATACTAGTCCTGTGAGGTTCCGCAGGAGAACTTTTGCGAAGTTTGGAAAGTAGGAGATGAGGTAATTGCGGAAGTAAATCTTGAGGGGCACGTGAGTCGTGCTTGGGTAGCTCAGGTGGTAGAGCTGTTGCATGCGCAACGCATAAGGTCTCGAGTTCGAATCTCGGTCCGGCACACAGTTTTGATCCGCCAGGTAGCTTCATATCAGCGCGCACTCCATTGCAAAAGAAAATTTCATTCTGGAAATATTGGATTCTTCGACTTAATGATACGGACGCTCTAGCGCGTCCACTTACAACAAAAGAAATTTTCCCGGTCGCAAATCAACAACCCATCTCTACCGAATTGTACTCTCGTCGAATCACGAATACCTCTTGGAAGACATCTGTTGGGCCCACGCACGTTCGTCTGAGTACCTTAATATCATTAACTCGCCATGCCTGGGAAGAACTCTTCATAATTATAAACGAAAAGCATAGTATTGTGGTTGTTCTGATGTACGCTTTACATTATTAATGCTATGTGCACTGGTGTACAAAACTTAAGGACGAAAGTAACTTTGAGCAGGATGTGACACTGCCATGTAACATAGGTCTACCAGAACTTGGACCGTTCATAGAAACGGCTGGTAGTAAATAAAGGAACTGCAAGAAATACGTAACGAGGCGAACATAAGCGACATTTTTATACAAGGTGTACAACGTTGCTTCCGCCGTTTTCCCTCAACATTTGAGGCTTTATGAAACAAATTGGTTACACATGTATTATTCAAAGTATTTTCCATCGCTGGCCACTACTTTCTACCATCTTTCGGGCAGTGTACGAATCCCGCGTCGAAAAAATTGTTCATCTTTTGGAGCGATCCACGAAGTAGTCCAATTTGTGACCTCTTCATGAGATCGGAAGTGTTGGTCAGCTGGAACCGCGCGACCGCTACGGTCGCAGGTTCGAATCCTGTCTCGGGCATGGATGTGTGTGATGTCCTTAGGTTAGTTAGGTTTAAGTAGTTCTAAGTTCTAGGAGACTGATGACCACAGATGTTAAGTCCCATAGTGCCCAGAGCCATTTGAACCATCTTTTAATGATCTGCCCAATCGCATTATTTGCGTTCGATAACGAGCACCTGTAACTGTTTCACTCGGTTTTAACGCTTCGTAGTCCACGACGCAGAGATGGTCCAACCAAATCCAGAGCATGATCTTGGAGCCGTGAATATTCGGTTTGGCCGTGGACGTGGAAGCATGGCCGGGATATCCCCATAATTTTTTGCGTTTAGGGTTATCGTTATTAACCCGTTTTTCGTCCTCGGTCACAATGCGATGCAGAAATCCCTTTCGTTTTTGCCACTGAAGCAACTGTTCACAAACACACAAACGCCGTTCAACCTCTCTTGGTTTCAGCTCACACGGGATCCAAGCTGCTTCTTTCTGAATCGTGCCCATACCCTTGAGACGTTTTGAAATGGCTTGCTGTGTCACTCCCACTAATCTTGCCAGTTCTTCTTGAGATTGACACGAGTCTTCACTCAGCAATGTCTCCAATTCTGCATCTTCGAAAACATTCTCTCTTCCACCACTATGCCGGTCTACGACGTTAAAATCGCCGTTCTTGGAGCGTTGAAACCACTCATGACACGTTCTTTCACTAATAGAGTCCTCACCATACGTTTTTGACAGCATTCGATGAGAGTCAGCTGCTGTTTTCTTCGTAGTGAAACAAAACAGTAACACCTCCCGTAAATGACAAGAATTACGCTCTTAAACTGACATTTTCAATCAAGAACAACTTTATGATGCAGACAGAAATCGACTAATGTTTGAATGAGGTTACGCTGACCGAGGTCCAAGCTAACTGTCTGACGTCTCAGATCTGTTTCTTTCGACCGCTACTTACCGTTGTCGCCACCTATTGGCAAACGGCGGAATCAGAGTTGTACACCTTGTACAAAAGACAACAATTACAATGAAGTCACCGAGATTCATGATGGTCCACTAGATACTACAAAAGACGGGATGGTTCTTAGTAATACGTGTGACCGTCACGGACGGTCATGCATGCCTTACGAAGTGCTTCCATGCTGGCCGCAAGGCTGTAATCAGTTTTTGCGGTAGGGCGCTCCTTTCCCCACCGCCGCTGTTGACAATTGTTGGATGGTCGTCGGTGCAGTGGATGTGCTGAAATACATCTCCTCAACGCATCCCACACGTGCTCGTCGTGAGAATGGACAGGTGAGTCCATTCGCTGAGTGTCATCTCGTTCCAGTAATTCCTCCACCTGCCCTGTTCGTTGCAGCCGCGCACTGCCATCCATTAAAATGAAGTACGGGCCGAATGTACCCCATGAAAGACGCGCATGGCTAAGGAGTACAGAGTAACAATAAAACTGACCGGTGAGCGTACCGTCTTCAGAGATCTGGAGATCAGTACGCTCGTGCAACATAATGCCTGTACACATCACAACAGCCGAACCACCGAAACAATCATGTTCGACAGTGATGTACGTACTTTCACATGGCGAAAGGTAGGAACACGTTATGTACCCACGAACACTGTCAAAAATGATTGTTTTGGTGGACCAAATGTTATGTTGTGGCGAGGCATAATGTTGCTTGGGCGTAATGATCATTCTGCCCTCCTCTGTTAGTGTTTTCACGATATCCCTTTTCCCGCCGATTCAGTGGAGATCTTCCTCATTCCTTACCACATGAGTCCACCTAATTTTCAAAATCCTTCAGAAGGACTAAATCTCAAAACCTTCGATTCTCTTCTGCTCCGATTTTCCCACTGTCCACGATTCACTGTCATACAACACCGAGCTCCAAACGTACATTTCAAAAATATCCTCCTATGTTTGGTACTGGTAGGCTATTTTAGCCGTGAATGCCCTCTTTGACTGTGTTTTTCTCTTCTTTGTATCTTTCTTGCTTCGTCCGTCGTGGGCTACTTTTCTTCCAATACGGCATATTTCGTTAACTTCGTCTACTTCTTGGTCACCAATATAGATGAGAAGATTATCGATAACCCTCATTCCTCTCAAATTACTTCTGTTTACTCTCAGTCTACATTTTCTAAGTATTACACCTTTAATTCAGTTCAGCAGGTCCGATAATTCTTCTTCAAATGGTTCAAATGGCTCTGAGCACTATGGGACTTAAAATCTGAGGTCATCAGTCCCCTAGACTTAGAACTACTTAAACCTAACTAGCCCAAGGGCATCACACACATCCATGCCCGAGCAGGATTCGAACCTGCGACCGTAGCAGGCACGCGGTTCCGGACTTCAAGCGCCTAGAACCGCTCGGCCAAAGGGGCCGGCAATTCTTCTTCACTTTCATTGATGATGCCAACGTCATGAGCGAATCTTACGACTGAAATCCTTTCACCCTGAATTTTAATCCCACTCTTGAACCTTTCTTTTGTTTCTGTCATCATTTGATGTATACATCGAACAGTAGGGGTGAAGGCCTGCCTCCCAGTCGTACACCCTTTTTAATCCACGCATTTTGTATTTCGTCTTCCATTCTTATCGTTCGCTCTTCGTTCTTGTACGAATTGTATATGACTTCTTTTACTCTATAACTTACACCTAATTTTTCATGATTTTGGACATCTTCCACCACTTCACACTGTCTTGATTTCCCTTCAGTCTTGCTTCCATTATCAAACGCAACGTGAGAACTGCCTCTCTGGTACATTTACGGACTCCTAGTTTCTACAAAGCAGCTTCGACAGTAGTTTGGTTGTTACTGCTTCTACCAATGATTTAAGAAGGTGTGAAGAAAAGTTGTCTATCTCTTCTCTCTCGTCTGATGGTAAGTCTCAGAAATCTCTCTGAAATTCCGATTCTAATACTGGATCCTCTATACTTTCCGTTTCGATTGCCATTTCTTTTGCCGCGTCATTAGCGAAGTCCTCCGTCTCGTAGATATCTTCGGTGTATTCTTTCCACCCGTACGCTCACTACTCTGCGCCTAACAGTGGAATTCACATTTCAGCCATAATGCTGATGCCTTTTCTTTTAATTCCGCCAAAGTTTGTTTTGACTTTTTTATAAGCTGAATCAATCCTTCCGACAACCATCTCTTTTTCGATTTCTTCGCATTTTTTTCTGCAGCCATTTTGCTTTGGCTTCCTTGCACTTTCTATTTTTCTCATACGTAAGTGACTTACACCGCTGTATTCCCGTCATTCCCTGAACATGTTTGCACTTCCTTCTTTCGTCAATCAAATGAAGTCTTTCTTATATTAATCTATGTTTCTTCGCAATTATTTTCCTTGTAGCTATGTTTGTCCGTCCAACTTCTGTGATTGCTCTTTGTTAGAGACGTGCTTCGTTCTTCACTTGAACAGCCTGCTGTACTATTCATATCGCTGTATCCGATGTCTTAGATAATTTTAAACGCATTTCACCATTCGTCAACATTTTGGTATTCGACTTCACTCCATACTGATTGAGCTTTGGACTACTCTCCGTAATTCCTAAATCTGGTCCTGGGTACGCCTTACAATCCAATATATGAATCGGGCTCTGTGTCTGACCATCACGGCCGGCCGTTGTGGCCGAGCGGTTCTAGGCCCTTCAGTCAGGAACCACGCGACTGCTACGGTCGCAGGTTCGAATCCTGCCTCGAGCATGGATGTGTGTGATGTACTGAGGTTTGTTTGGTTTAAGTAGTTCTAAGTTGTAGGGGACTGATGACCTCAGGTATTAAGTCCCATAGTGCTCAGAACCATTTGAACCATTTTGACCATTATATAATCCAGCAGGAATATTCTCGTATTTGCGGGCGTTTTAAGTATACCTCCTCCGCTTTTGATATTTTGATAGTGTATTCGCTGTTGTCATCTAAAATTTATTGGCAGGACTCAACCAGTCTTCCCCCTCTCTCATTCCTACTACTAAGTCAATGGTCTCCCGTAACTCTGTCGTCTGTTCCTTCCACTACTACTGCTTATCAACTCAGCTGATGATTAAAATATCATCTCCCTTTACGCAATGTATTGCCCACTCAATATTCTCATATAAATTATCTATTAATTCATATACTTCTTGTTATGTCGGCTTGTACACCTGAGCTATTGTTGTTGGCGCCTAGCTCTCTTACTATATTAACCGATCTATATGGTGTTATTAAAAAAAAAAAAAAAAAAAAACAGACACTGAACTCAGGCTCATTCAGGAAATTCATTTTGTGTTTTGCTATATTGTTGTTGGGTTGGTTTGCTGTCGATTCTGGTGAGAATAATTCTATCACTGAATGGTTCACAGTAACTCACACTCTACTTCTTCTTCCTCTCCACAGCGAATTCTACTCCCGTGACACCATTTTCTGCGGCTTTGACATTTCCCTGTATTCGTATGACGAGATATCCCTATCTTCTTTCCATTTTACTGCACTGTCCCACTATATTTAGGCTAAGCCTTCTCATTTACCTTTTCACATATTCTCGCTCACCTGTCAAGTTCAGGCTCTGCCATTCCACGCAGTGACTCGTAGAATGATGTTTTCGTCGTTTATTCGGTCTTTTTCTCAAGGTTACATCCTCCTTGGCATTCTTCTCTCGGAGATGCGAGTGGGGGACTAATCTGGAATCTTACGCCACTGGAGAGACCATCATAACACATTTTCAACCTACAGGCTATGCCATTGGAGGGGTCATGAACACACTTTTTCAATTACAGACCACATGACCTGTGGATACACATGTGTGTCTCTAATGCAGTGGTTTCCGTTGTCTCCGTTCTCATGCCGTTGATCATAGTTGATTCTCCTGTCTTTTGGAGGACCCATAGTTGATTCTCCTGCCTTTTGGAGGACTTTCCCACTTCAAGGGCAAGAGGTTTCCCTGAAATCCGTACCATTTCGCCATCCTCATTTACAAGGTCTTCGGCAAAACTGGAGTGATTGGTCATGGCAGAAGTCTTCGGCGGCCATTGATGATGATTTTTACTGAAAATTTAAGGAGTGTCTGGGGTGGAACCCGGGACGGTTTAGTTACAGGTCAATGACGCTATCGCTAGACCATGGTTTACTCTCAATATAACATTTAGTTCGCAACAGAGGTCGTCTGAAGTTACAAATTTGTGGGATTAAAATTTCAGACCCAAAGACCCAAAGAATATTTCGTAATGCTTCGGTGATTACTGTTCATATCCATACATATCCTTTGTTAATGTTTATATGCGTTTCGATTAATGTTATGGTTTGTAGCAAGGATGGGTGTATGGTGTACTGCGAGAGGCGTTCAATATGTAATGCAATACTTTTTTTTCTGAAAGCAGGTTGTTTCTATTGAGGATCTGAATGTACCATATTATTCACCACTGTTTTGGCTACAACATCCTATTTTTTAAAAAATAATCTCCGTTAGGAGTGCCTGTATGCCCGCAAGGCACCACTCTACTAGTAGCCATGGAAGCCAGTATTTTGCTGCATCAATAACTTTGCCATCCTCCATGTACTGCTTCCCGCAGAGTGGGCCAAACAGATGGAACGGAAGCCGCGAGATCCGGGCTCTAGGGTGGTTGAGGAAGAACAGTCTAATGTAGTTTTGTGAGCTACTCTCGTGTGCGCAGACTTGCATTGTCATAGAGAAGGAGAAATTCGTTTGCATTTTTTTTGGTGACGAACATGCATCAGAAGTTTCTTCGATTTCCCGAGGGTAGCATAAAACACTTGAGACTTGATCGTTCCACTATGAAGGAGGACGTCAAACAGAGTAACGCCTTCAAAGTCCCAGAGGACTGTAGCCATGATTTTACTGCCTGAGGGTGCGGCTTTGTACCTTTCCTTCGGAAACACTCCATGTGTTCCTGTTTTGTTTCCTGTTCGAATTTTTTTCAACATAATCGCCTGTGACAATGTTCGACAAAAAATTGTCACCATCAGCCTCTTAACGCGCCAACAGCTACTCACAAATGGTCATTCGTTGCTCTTTATGCATTTCTCTCAGGCTGCGAGAAACGGGCATACACCTTTGAGAACCCCAAATGGTGTATGAATGTGTCAGCGCTACCAACAGGGGCGTCAAGTTGTGCATTGAGTTGTGTGATTGTGATCCGTCGATCACCTCGAATGAGAACATGTTCCAACATTGCAGGAGTTACAGCTGTGTGTGACTCGCGGGCGATCGTACAGATTTGCTTGACATTGTTGCGACTATGACAGATGCTTCGCCCAACGATTCATCGTGCTTTTGTTCACTGCCAGTTCTCCATAGACATTCTGCACGCGCCTAGTAATATAGGTAGCGACTCTGCGGTCCCCCCCCCCCCCACCCCCCACCCCTAAAAAAACTCAATGACAGCTCTCTCCCTGGAACATAGCTCCGTTATAGACGTCATTTTGAAGGCTACGTATAGAACCGCCATCTATCGGAACTACATGAAACTATAGGAGCTGATGTTTTTTTTTCAACAGAAACCATTTTTTCAACCGAAATTGGCCGAGAAAGAAAATGTGTGACGTTACTTACTGCACGCTCCTCATAAATACTCGTAAATATCAAATTCCAAGTGCGAAATACTGCAGTATCTTACGAGCAGTGCATTGGCTTTATGGGAGATATTTTTGCTAAACGAAGTGGTAGCTTTTAAAATAGAAAGCTCAGACAACTGATGGGATCAAAAAATTGGATTCTTACTAGCGCAATTTACCTTCATCGACGGAAAAGTAAACTTTAATCATTGACTACGTACTACTGTACTCTCGTAGCTGTTGCTTGTTCGGAAAACGGTGGTTGGTCTAGGTACTAGCGTGTGGTAATAGTAATGTGATTTGTCTGGTAAAAAGTCAGACTGAACTGCTTGCAACAGGAAAAGTTTTATCTCACGCTGTATCTTCGAGTTAGCCACATTTTCTTGTTATGACTAACACATTTTTAAAAGTACGAGCTTTCTGGAAAACAATAATAATTTTTTCTTGTGCTTATTGGTGTGTTGCAGAAGACAGATTACTAAAAATCAATTTTATTTGTTTACATATCTAGATCACACACTAAATGCGAGAAGCAGATCAGGCTAAGTTTGCCGCTTTATGACGGCCACATGAGAATGACCTAACTTGAAATATACAACGCAGCGATTTCTGTAAAAGTGCCGTTCTCAAAAACAATTCATTTTTTGTGACGAGAATACGTCCCGCAAGCAACTTGACAATATGCATATCGTAGCATCGGCTGGAGTCTTGTGCTTGTTTTGTGCGTCGGAGTTTTCGGCATAGATTACATTGTCAGATGTGTGTTTACTAATATCTTTGCACTGCCGAGATTCGTTGTGCTATTGTGACGGCATTTGTTACTGATAGGGCACATCGGCTGCGTCACAGTGTCATTAGATCAGCTGCGCTGACAGTATTTCCTCGTCCTCTAACTGCATCGCGGTAAGTCCTGTCGGCACGGTTCTAAAATGCGCCTCGCGTACTGGGTCAGCGCAAAACTCGATGTTTTTTATGACACGTACGTCTTAATTGTTTACAGTAATAGTTAAGTGTAGGCCAAATCCAAACTAATTGTTTGGTGATCATTTGTGTTAATTTTTTTATGAGCACTTTCACTAAAGTCACATTCTGAACGTAGCACATTGCTATGAACCATTAAATACTCTTTAGGATATTAATTAAAATATGGCCCCCTTTTTTACGCAGTTTTTTTTGTTTACACGAGATGTAGCTGTAGCTATATTTTACTGAAACTTCCTGGCAGATTAAAGCTGTGGCCTGGAGTGTTATGTAGAGTCAGGCTCAAGTTTTTTTTTCTTTTCATCATCATAACACAAGAAATTTCCTGAAATTCATATTCCCTAATTTTAATTTTGATATCGTCAGAATCTTGTGCGTCATCTGGGACTAATTTTATTTGCGTCTGCGTGTACACTTCATACAAAGGTAGATCTATATTCTATGCTAAGTCACTCTTCACAGCTTCTTCTGGTAAGGCCAGTATTTCCATATACCAGATTTTTTTCCCATATTTATTGTGAACAGACCGGAAATACGCATTGCTGTAATTACAGTTGTCATAAAAAATTCTTTTTTTAACGTGCGGTGTAAACAGTACACTAGCTATCTATTTGTTTCGGAAGGTCCAGTTCTTAAACGAGTGAAATGTTTATGGCTGCTTGAATACTAAGATATTAATCTGAGGTTCTCTAACATTTTAGTAATGGAATTGAACTGACAGTTTCATGATAAATTTCCTATTCTTTTCTGAATTTGTCATATGGATGAACTACTGTAGTGTATCTTATATTTGGCGGTGATACACTTTTATGCATAAGAATGTTGTTTAGCGCATGTTCTGTATATTTTTTGTCTAGAACATCTTTGTAAATTTGTGCAGTTATCGAGAAGTTAGAGCGAGGTCTGGAACTCTTTCCAGTGAAACAGTTCCGTGCCCGCTATTAACAGTTCAGGGTGTTTGCTTAAAGTCTATTGATTCTGATCTCAATGTTCCTTTGACCATCTAAAGTTTAAGATCGCCACGTGTGAATTTGACTTTGCCGCATCAAGCAGATTATTGTTATTATTATTATTATTATTATTATTATTATTATTATTATTATTATTGGACGTTCGGACCCATGACTAATGATGCTATTCCAGGGTCGACAGAAGCGTCCGATCCCACGCGTCAGCTTTGACCCGTGACGTAAGGGTGTTGTGTGTGACGTCATGACGGCGCGGAGTTTGGTTTGAGTGTGGCTGTCTCCAGTTCTGTTTTATCTTATTTTATTTACTTTTATGATCTGTTCGTTCTATCTCGTGAGATTTTTTTTATTTAAAAACACTTGTTACTTATTTTAATTATCTGTTTCCTCCAATTTCTGTTTTAGTTTATTATATTTATCTTTCTGATCTGTTCGTTCTATCCCGTGAGATTTTTTTTTTAAAAGACAAAACACTAATCAGCTACTGAATCATCTTTATCTTCTATGGGTTGCAGGGGTTACGACCCCTGGGGAGGTGGGTGGGTATTCATGCACGGCTGTCTTCACTTACACGTTGTAGCTACGCAAGGCGTCTAAATTTGTTTATATTTAGTTTTCCCCCCGACCCAAAACACCCATCTCCCGCGCTTGTCCCGTTAGTGTCATTAGGCTTCTTGTGGAAAATGTGTGTGTTTGTTTCCGCCATATTTGTGACGTCATGGGTCAAAGCAGACGGGTGGGATCGGACGCTTCCGTATTTCCCTATTCCAGAATGTGGCGGTAACACAGCAGCATAGTAACGTATATTATCGGAAAGTTTCTCTACGGATCAATCTATCATACTAAAATGTAGTCACCAAATGCTTGTTTAGATACAAAACAAGGTAAGAATGCATGACAATGAAATGGAACTATCGTAATTAAGCTGTCACGACTCCCTCACACCGTTCTCACAATGTGCAATACAAAATATGGTTTTAGTGTTATAATTCGTATGTTGCATGTGTAGACTTTTTATGTAAACATCCACTTTCGAAAGAGTGATGTACTTATAGATTCCTTTCTACATTGCGGGATATTCGGTTTCATTTTTTGGACCGGCATTGCTGTGTTCACTTCCATATATGTCTAGTGTAGCTACTGATATCATTATTTGCTCTTCAAATATTTTTAATTAGTCCATGTGCTCATCGAAGGTTCGTACGATAATATAGGGTTTCTCGCTGTAATGCAATGAAAATAAATTGCCCAAAAGTAAGGCTGTTTTTACGAAGATAGGACAGAGGTGGACAGCGGCCCTGCTGAAGGACCCATCCCGGCATTTGCCTGAATAAAGGAAAACCACGGAAAGTCTAAATCAAGGCGGCCGAACAAAGCAAAGTCAGTCCTCCCTAAAATGTCAGTGTATCAACAACCGTCACTATAATTCGGCCGGTTCCTATTGCACAGTGCTCCTTTGTTCATATACAGTTTGCACGAGATTAATTGTAATATAAAACATAGTTTTGCATATTTGTTCTCACCCCTCTACACAATCATTGCACTCACTACGGACACCCGCCAGTGAATTCAAAAGAAGAACTTATTCTTACGCCTTTTGTACTTCAGTTTTTTCGAAAAACTGACTCCAAGACTATAAACGTGCCACCGTGTGCCATGCAGATCTGTCCTCGCTTCAGTCCTGTCTGGAAAATTGGATTATGCTTCCCTCCACGATATGCTGAGCTTGGGGGAACGACATTAATAACTATGTACTAAAGATACCGGAGGCAAGATTTTCTTTCAAGAACATTGCATTGTGATCATATGTTGCAATGTGTTAGTGTTTTTGCTGTTCCTTTTCGGTATTAATTCCCACACTTTCTCTACATAATCATTTTGTGTGGCTTTCTTGCGAAGTATGTTATAACTACCTTTGTAGATACATGTATTTTAGTAACATTATTCATCTCTTTGGGCAGATAATCATCTACAAAATTATTCTTGTAATACTGTCACACACACACACACACACACACACACACACACACACACACACACACTTGACTCAGGTTTTGCCAAACAATACATATTGACTAGGGATAGTGCACCATCGATTCTGAAGGTATATCTTCACTGACAAGAGGTAAGGAACTTGAACCAAGGTTGCAATAACATGTCATATTTTGAAAATAGCATTTTATGAGCAGCATTTTGAAAACGATCATTATACAAAATTCATTTATACAGCAAGGACGTGCACCACGGCATATAGTTGCACAACAAATTTTTCTTTCTGAAAAAGCATCAGTATCTGATATTTTTGCTGGCAGTTCCATCTGAAGACTCCCTGGCCGCTTCTCGCCCACTGAAAGGTCGCAACTGTCAGGCCAACAGTTTTCTCTGTTGGAACTTCATCCTCTGAGGTTATTCATAGGGGGCAGGAATTGAACTGGGACCTGGAACAAAATGTCAGTCGTAGTTGCAGTCGCATATCGTTTCGTCCCTTCCGAAAAAAAATTGAAAACAATTTATTACCTGATATTTCACTATAAAAATACAGCAACCAGCCACCTTTTAATGCGTTTTATTTACGCCAATATGCATTTCGGGTCTGCACCCATCTTCAGCTGGCAAATTACATGTATCTTCAGTGGTACAATCTCGACAGCAGTTTGGATGCTGCAGCTGGCATTCTCCTCTCCTTGTTTTTTCTTGGCTTTTCTTCTTTTTTTGCAACAACACAAACACTTTCTGTCACGTATTTTACACAGGCGCACTGCGTTATCCACCATGTTGTCGACTTACATAAAGCTGGCTCATTTTACCATTTCTCTTACCGTTTCGGTAGGAGCCATCAACCGTAGTTTTGAGGAAAGCCATCAACCGTAGTCCTGAGGACGACACACAAGATCGACCTTGCAGCTCCTCTTCGTCGATCGAAGTCGGGAATTGGAACTCACTGAACATCACTTTTCCACTGTTGGTTATGGTACCATTGTCTGACGCACCGTTAAAAACTTGCTACTGTACACAGCTACTAATAGGAGCCAGTGATGGTACACCTTCACTAGTGGATGTGTTTCTTTCGATTTATGATAAGCTGTCGCCAATCTTTTTATATTGGTATTCATGCTCTAGGCAAACTTTATCTTCGCTAACCATCCGCTTCCACTACAATGTATACAACATATTTGGGCCACCCTGCAGGTCTGAGGGTTAGAATAAGGCCAACATATTTCTGCCTGTCGTAAGAGGCTACTAAAAGAAGTCTCTCACCTTTTGGCTTTCATGTGATAGTCCCCTGTAGGGTTTGACCGCCATTCTTCAAAATTTTCCTGAAAAGCGAGCCAATTGGGGAAGGGCGCCTTACATGGTGCATAGTGTCCATGTGCTGAGACCTCTCGCATCCTTTCTCGACGTGGGTCTGCACTTCTGCTCATTCTCTAGCTGTTGGGCGAGGTCACCTTCCTGGGCGCGTTTTCCTCCATCCTCTGTGCAGTATTGCTTTCTGTGCTGTCGACGATAATTTACTTCTTAGCTCGTTCGCGCCTGATATTCAGCATGGTAGCCAGTCCTTTGTGGTGGGGCTTCCTTGTGCCCTGTTGGTTGTAGCCACCTGACCACGCAGGGATCACTCTGCTGATGCCTGCGCCGAACTCTCCAGGTATGCCAAGGAGCAGATGCCCGTCACCCTGGGGCATCGGGACTCCTGGCAATGGCCATCCTGCCAGGTGGCCTTTGCTGTGACTGGGTGGCGCCCATGGGGAGGACCTCTGGTCAGAATGGGTGGCATCATGGTGGATGACACGCCATGTAGCGTAGTACATCATCTCTTCCTGGTCATCAAATACCAGCAGTCTCTAAGCAGTCAAGGTCTAACTTCAATGCTAAGAAATACGACCCCAAATCGTTCCCCTCCCCCTGACCAGACCACAGGAGGAATACCAGGTTAAGGATGGCAGCGAAGCTTATTCAAACTGGTACCTCATATGTACCAGAGTTGATTGGAAATCTTTCATCTCAAGAGCTTAAATATGGTCCAGGATATCACATTTCACAGGGACATTCTTTTGCAGACTGACGATGAGCTCTGCACCAATTAAGAGTGGTGAGGTGTCCATTTCGTCTGGTGTGTACACTGGGATTCGAGTGATAATCAGGTTGCCACTGGTGCCTTCATCTTGGCCTTTGAGGGTGACACATTATCCGAGAAGGTTAACGTGGTGATCTACTGCTGTGACATAAAGCCATATATCCCTCCCCTGATGCAGTGCTTTAAGTGCTGCAAGTTTGGCCGATGTCTTCCCACTGTACTGTAGCGTCACCTGTCGGGTTTGTGGACGTCCTTCACATCCCAATACTTTCTGTGCTGTGCCTCTCATCTGTGTCAGCTACAGAGAGCATCATTCACCTTGCTCGCAAGATTGCAGGATTCTCCAGACAGAAAAATAATGGAATTCAAGACCCTGGACCTCATTGAGGCTAAGAGGAAAAGAGAGGATACACCCTGTGCATACAACATCAACCTACACTGCTGCTGCAACAATGGTTCTACCATCTTCCATTCCACTGTGTACAGTAGGCTCTCAGAGCTGTCAAACTCCACCTGCTCCCTTGATACTTCCCTCCCTGTTGTTCCTGCACAACCTACTTCAGGAGCAACACCCCCTGTCCCCCCAACCACTTCTCAGCCAGAAAAGTGCAAGTCTTCTTTGGCTCCTCTCACCAGGAAGGGATCCATTGGGTCAATCCCTTCCCAAGCTTCTACCAGTGGCAAAGCTGACACGTGCCAGTGGCTGAAGCAACCACAGGTAGCTGGTCGTAGGGCTTCCCAGTCCTCCTCAGTCCCTGAGAATGAATCAGTGAAGCCCTACAAGCAAGACAAATCTAAGAAGCAGGGAGAGAAAACTAAAAAGAAAACACTGCCAAGAACCAAGGCACTGCGGTGGCACCCACATGACCACTACCTACAAGCTCTGTGTCTGAGGAAGATGTGGAGATTTTGGCGTCTGCTGAGGATCCAGATCTCGCCGGGCCCTCAGATACAATAGATGTCGATCACACAGGTATTCATCTGGGGGCAGCAGGTGACCCTGAGGCGTAGACTGCCTCATTGAGTGTTTCATGCCTTTCCAGTCTCACGATCACATCATGCTCCAGTGGAATTGCGGCGGTTTTTACACCACCTGTCTGAGCTGTGACATCTGTTAAGCATCACACCTGGCTTCTGCATTGCCCTCTAGGAAACCTGATTCCTGGCAATGCAGAACCCTACCCTTCATGGCTATAAGGGATGTTACAGGAACCTTAATGACTATAATAGTGTCAGGTGGAGTCTGTGTCTATTTATTGAACTCGATGTTTGGTGAACCTGTGCCCCCTTCAAACCCCTCTTGAAGCTGTGGCTCTCGGGAAATAGCTTTCTGCAACATATATCTCCCTCCAGATGGTACAGTACCCCGGAACGTATTATCTGCACTGATTGGTCAATTCCCTAAACCTTTCCTACTTTTGGGAGCTTTTAACACGCATAATCCCTTGTGGGGTGGCGCCATGCTTACTGGCCAAGGTAGGGAGGTCGAAAATTTACTGTCACAACTCGACCTCTGCCTCTTAAGTACAGGTGCCCCCACACTTTTCAGTGTGGCATATGGCACATATTCGGCCACTGATCTCTCGGTTTTCAGCCCAGGTCTTCTTCCATCTGTCCACTGGAGAGCACTGTCTGGTACCCAGATAGGCTTTAAACAAGGCAGGCTGAGAAGCCTTCACCTAGGCTGTCACCGCTGAATCTCCCCCACATGGTGCCATCGTATATTGTTGTTAAGTAGGTCACTACAACGATCGTTTCTGTGGTGGAAAACTCGACCTCTCTTTCTTTGGGTGACTCCAATGGAAGACAGTATCTTTGTGGTCGCCGGAAGTCGCTGAGGTAATTAAAGAGCATCGGCGAGCTCTACAATGACATAAGCCGCCCCCTACCCAAGAAACACCCAATAGCCTTTAGGCGGCTCTGTGCCTGTGTTTGCCAGCTTTTAAAACAACAGAAGCAGGAGTGTTGGAGAGGTACATGTCGACCATTGGGTGCCATACGTCACCTTCCCAAGCCTGGATAAAGATCAGACTCCTTTTTGGGTACCAGAACCCAGCAGGTGACCCTGGCATTAACATCAATGAGGTGTTATCTACCGA
The DNA here is from genome assembly GCF_021461395.2 of Schistocerca americana. Taxonomy (NCBI): domain Eukaryota; kingdom Metazoa; phylum Arthropoda; class Insecta; order Orthoptera; family Acrididae; genus Schistocerca; species Schistocerca americana. The sequence goes on from NC_060126.1 coordinate 377,006,226, forward strand.
TGCAAACGCGATTGCCGAGCCCTCTGCCGAGCCCTAGAGAAGTACCCTGAAACGGTGGATGGAAAGGAAAGTCCTCTCTTTCACTACATGCCACAGTGGACCCTGTAATGCCGCCTTTACAGATTGGGAGCTCCTCAGTGCTCTTGCACATTGCCCTGACACAGCTCCTGGGCCTGATCTGATCCACAGTCAGATGATTAAAAATCTCTCAGCTGACTACAAGTGATATCTCCTTGTCATCTCCAACAGGATCTGGTGCGATGGCGTCTTTCCATTCCATTGGCGGGAGAGCTCTATCAGTCTGGTGCTAAAACCCGCTAAAAGTCCGTTTGATCTGGATAGCTATGTCCCCATCAGTCTCACAAAGGTTCTCTGTGAGCTGCTGGAATGCATGGTGTGTTGGCAGTTGTGTTGGGTCCTGGAGTCACGTGGCCTACTTGCTCCATGTCCAGGTGGCTTCCGCCAGGGTCGCTCTACCACTGGTAATCTTGTGTCCCTCGAACAGCCCTTCCCAGAAGCCAACATTTGGTTGCCATCTTTTTTGACTTGCATAAAGCATATGACAAGACCTAGCAACATCATATCCTTGCCACATTGCATGAGTGGGGTCTCCGGGGTCCTCTCCCGATTTTTGTCATATCGCTCCATACTTTCTGTGTCCAAGTTGGTGTCTCCCATAGTTGCCCCCGTATTCAGGAGAATGGCGTTCTGCGGGGTTCCGTATTGAGTGTATATTTTTAGTGGCTATCAATGGCCTAGCAGCAGCTGTAGGGCCGTCGGTGTCCCCTTCTCTGTATGCGGATGACTTCTGCATTTCATGTTGCTCCTCCAGTACTGGTGTTGCTGAGCAGCGCCTACAGGGAGCCATTCACAAGGCGCAGTCATGGGCTCTAGCCACGGCTTCCAGTTTTCGGCTGCAAAGTAGTGTGTCATGCACTTCGGTCGGTGTCGTACCATTCATCCGGGACCTGAACTTTATATTAATGATGATCCACGCACTTTAGTGGAGACATATCGATTCTTAGGACTGGCTTTCGATGCCCGATTGACGCGGCTTCCTCATCTTCGTCAGCTTAAGCGGAAGTGCTGACAGCACCTCAACGCCCTCTGCTGCCTGAGCAACACCAATTGGGGTGCAGATTGCTCTATGCTGCTGCAGCTCTACAGAGCCCTTGTTCAATCCTGCCTTAACGATCGGAGTCTAGTTTACGATTTGGCGGCGCCCTCCGCGTTGTATCCTCGACCTAGTACACCACTGTGGTGTTGGCCTAGTGACAGGAGCTTTTAGAACGAGTCCAGTGTCCTAGTGGAGGCCGGTGTCCCTCCATTGCGGATCCGACGTGCACAACTGCTCGGCATTTATGTTGCACTCTTTCTCCTGAGCATCCGAATTACTGTCTCATTTTCCCACCCACAGCAGTTCATCTCCCACATCGGCGGCCCAGGTCGGGGCTTACGATTGTGGTTTGTTTGCGATCCCTTCTCTCCAAACTCGAGTCCTTCCCTTTACCACCTCTACCTGAGGTCCATTCATGTACCCCTCCATGGTGTGCACCTCAGCCAACGCTTCGGTTGGACCTTTTCCATGGCCCTAAGGACTCCGTTAACCTCTCTGCTGTCACTTCCTCTCGATTCTTGACGTGTTCCAGGCCTCTGAAGTTGTTTACAGCGATAGCTCGATGGCTGATGGTAATGTTGGCTTCACCTATTTCCACAGATGCCATATTGAACTGCATTCCTTGCCCGCTGGCTGCAGTGTATTCACTGCAGACTTTGTGGCCATATCTCGTGCACTTCAGTACATCCGTTACTGTTCTGGTGAGTCATTTCTTCTCTGTTCTGACTCCCTGAGCAGTTTACAAGCTATCGACCAGTGCTACCCTCGCCACCTTTGGTAGCGAACATCCAGGAGTCCATCCCTGCACTGGAATGGTCCACTCGTTCAGTGGTGTATGTGTGAACCCCAGGACATGTCAGAATCCCGGGCAACAAACTTGCTGACAGGTTGACCAAGCAGGCTATGCGGAAACTGCTCCTGGAGATGGGCATCTCTGAAGCTGACCTGCGTTCTGTCTTACGCCACAAGATATTTCGGCTTTGGGAGATGGAGTGGCGTAGCAGTATGCGCAACAAACTGCGAGTCATTAAGGAGACTGCGAATGTGTGGAAGTCTTCCCTGTGGGCTTCTCGCAGGGTGTCAGTTGCCCTTTGTCGACTCTGCATTCGCCATACGTTGCTCACACATGGTTACCTCCTCCTTCGCGAGGACCCGCCTCAGTTTCGCTGTGGCTCCCAAATGACAGTCGTCCACCTCTTGCTCGACTGCCCAATTTTAGCCGTTCTGCAGCGGACTTTTAACTTTCCCAACACCATACCTTCAGTGTTGGCCGACAATGCGTCAATGGCAGCTTTAGTTTTACGTGTTATTAGTGAGGTTGGGTTTTATCATTTGATATGAGTTTTAGCGCATGTCGTTTGTCCCTCCGTGCCCTCCACCATAGGGCATTTAGGATGGAACCACCCAACCGACTTAGCTACCCTCACAGCTTTATTTCCGCCAGCACCTCAATAGGAGACCGAAGTTCGGTAGGTAGGAGATAAGGTACCGGTCGAAGTAAAGCTGTGTGGATGGCTCGAGAGTCGTTTTTGGGTAGCTCAAACGGTAGAGCATATGCCTGTGAAAATCAAAGGTCGCGATTTAGTTTTGGTCCGGCACACAGTTTTGATGATTCAGGAAGCTTTATATCAACGCACTCTCCGCTGAGGATGAAAATTTCAACAAGAACTTAGGTGCCCAATTTATGTATAAGCGTAAATGCGTGGGGGTAGTGGGCTTAACACTGAATCGCATCTACAGCTTTCCTTAGCGTCAGTCCAAAACTTCGAGCATACGTCGAGTATAGATTTAAGTGTCAGGAAGTCGTTTCTGAAAGTATTTTTATCGAGTGTAGCCATGTATGGAAGGGAAACATGGACGATAACTAGTTTGGGCAAGAAGAGAATAGAAGCTTTCGAAATATGGTGCTACAGAAGAATGCTGAAGATTGGATGGGTAAATCAGATAATTAATGAGGAGGTATTGAATAATATTGGAGAGAAGAGAAGTTTGTGGCACAACTTGACTAGAAGAAGGGATCGGTTGGTAGGACATGTTTTGAGGCATCGAGGGATCACCAATTTAGTATTGGAGGGCAGCGTGGAGGGTAAAAATCGTAGAGGGAGACCAATAGATGAATACACTAAGCAGATTCAGAAGGATGTATGTTGCAATAAGTACGGGGAGATGAAGAAGCTTGCACAGGATAGAGTAGCATGGAGAGCTGCATCAAACGAGTCTCAGGACTGAAGAATACAACAACAACAATGTCGGAATAATATTAGTTAAATGTGAAATACACATATGACCTTTCACATAGGCTACCTGATAAAAACTGCGATGTGGTTTGTCAGAGGGCAGATGGTGTGTTTCGGGGTCACCCATTTTAATACGTGATCATAAATGTCTCATATAAGTGACACATCACCCATGTAGTACAGATACCAGAATGTTAGCAGTGAGAATGGTAAGCTCTTTCGTAAATTTTTAATGTTAATCACCATAATCGATACACTGTAGCACTTGTTTGCTTTAAAAGAAATCTGTTTTACTTTTCCATTTCAATAAAAAAATATTAATCTTGTGCTTATTACCGTCATTCTAGCACGACATTGTCCTTCTTACGTCCCTTACCTTTGAGTGCTGAAGTACTTTTCGGCCTACCGTATTTGTTTTCAAATGAAACTATATGTTTGGTTCTAGAGATCTTTTCAAGTCTGACACCTGTGATGTATATGTGCAGATTGAAGCGACGAATGAAAATTTGTACTAAGGCCAGGATCGGAACGCAGATCTCCAGTTTGTAACCTCCCAACAAAAATAAGGTTTAATAATAATGCAAAATGGAGCCAAGTGTAACATCCCAGCAGTAATTAATAAATGAAAATTTGAAATGGGAGCCAAGCGTAACCTCCCCACAAAAATTAAAAAAAATGTTAATTGACCATAAACCTCACAATAATATTGATTAAATAATGAACCATGAACCAAATGTGACCTCTCAACAGAAATAATATCTGGTAAATTTTATAAGGGCAGCAGCGCTGACCTTCGGCCCTTTATTCTGAATAAAAACAGCAAAAAATTCTTACCTCAATAAAAGACTGCAAATATATCTGCTCTTAATTATACATTCTTCGACAGAGCTTCGTGCAATGCTGGCGTATATATATATATTTTATTTTTTTTTATTCTTGGAGGGAATGCATAGGAAATAATCTTTAAATTGAAATGAATGTTTTTCTTTAAAAGAGTTACTTTATAAAAAAATTATTATTGGGGCATTTTTGAACAAATTAATTACAATTAACATACATTATTAGATATGCGCAATGCTGCTTCTTTACCTTCTATAACAATACTCATCGTCCAGAGTCCTGACCAGAGTCGCGAGCAGAGCACACAGCCGACGCAAGCCGACTCCCGCAGGCTACTACTGTCCACTCGCTACTGTATCCGACCGACTAGTACTGTCGACTGACTTCTACTGTATCCGACTGACTACTACTGCAGATTGACTACTACTGTCGACTCGCGCAGACTAGCGACAAGCAACAACTAACAATAAACTACTCTCTGGTCAGAGATTCTGTCATGCTTCGCCCATCGCCGACGAAGCATACTCCTTACGTAACTCTCCACTGGGGGGGGGGGGGGGGGGGGCGGGCAAAAATTTGGCAGCGATGGTGAGTCAATTGGACTTGCCATGAGAAACAAATTTTTCTTAATTAACTAAGTTTACAATCACAGAATGTTTACAGATATATAAGTGCAGAACATGAAATAAAATATAGTGCACACGCACTGAGTACAGAACATATCAGCAAATCACAAAATGTATATACAATGAATACAAATCATGTTAACAAAATGACGAAAGTGCACACGCACTGTAAAACTCTCTAGCATTTTTTTACAACAAATAAACATATCAAGGAGCGAGATGAAGTGCACATGCACTATAGAAGTCTTTAGTATTTTTAGGACAACTGATCTTGTTAACAAATGAAACGAAGTGCACACGCACTGTATATGTCTTTATCATTTTACAAGAATTAGGAAAGGAATGGGAAGGATTGCGTCATGGTTGTAGCACTTTAGGTTGCACGCAGCTGCACTGAAAGTCCATATCTTTCTACAGAAGCACAACATCAAGTGAGACAATCTGAAGCTCTTTTCCTTGAAGTATTAATCAGTGTAGTCAAGACACTGAAATGTCGTAATAATATTCCATGCTATCATTTTGGTAGTACACTAGGTACACCAAACAGTGGGACCATAATAACATCTCCATCGCTCAAGGTGGTGGACAGCATGTCGTGTCAACACCATGTTCTTGTAAAGTAGACCAACGTAGAATTAGTGCAAAAACCAAATATAGTGCTCCATGATCATGAGGATAGACAGGACAAATGGATATTGCAGTAATTTCTGGTAATTAGGTCAGAAGGTGAAGGACATTAAGTCACATAGTAGTCTTCATTGAAAATTACATTCGTCTAACAACTGATTTGAGTAATTGGTGGCACTCATCGCCCAGTTATTGAACATTTCTTTATCATGTATGTAGTATTACAGAATAATGTTCATAAATCATTTGTTTACAGAGAACATTGGCACTCATTGCCCCGTTACAAACCATCAGAAGTCATCATTCAAAACACGAGCTAATGAATGGGATAGTATTAACATAATTCACTTAGTTATAGTAATCCTTGGCACTCATTGGTCAGTTACAAAACATCAGAAGTCATCATTGAAAACAGGAGCTAATGAATGGCATAGAATTAACATAATTCACTTAATTATAGTAATCACTAGCATCATAGGTCATCTTATTACAGTAATCAGTGGCATTCATTGGCCAGCTACAAAGTATGTTTTTTTTGTATTCAAAATGAGTTAATTATTGGCATACCATTTATACATAATTAATTTAATTGTAGTAATCATTGGTATCATAGGTCATCTTATTACAATAATCAGTGGCATTCATTGGCCAGTTACAAAGCATTTTTTGTATTCTTCAGAAGTCATTATTCAAAATGAGTTAATTATTGGAATACCATTTATACATAATCTAATTGTAGTAATCATTGGCATCATATGTCATCTTATTACAATAATCAATGGCATTCATTGGTCAGTTACAAAACTTTTTTTTTGTATGTATTATTCAGAAGTCATTATTGAAGTGACATACTATTCAGAGCTGATCAGTATTACTCAGAACTCTCTTAAACTAGTAGCATTATTTGGGACTGGTAATTACTTTGTTTGCTTTTGAGTTATTGCTGCAAATGAAGATGTGTAACGTCATTCATCATGAGTCAGCTATAGCAAGGTTATGAAACAAGTAGAGTATATGTGATCACATTCATAAACGACATAGGTTTAATAAACAACTATTTATACCACATTAATTTCATGAACAATTTCTCCTGCAAAATATACAAAATGGATTATGAAACTGAAAGAAGAAACGCATATTATGCTGAAAAGTAGTGAACTTCGAATTAACAGGTAGTGAAATGTGTATAAAAATATATATGTTCTCTAGCTGTCCTTTCCAAAACCTTCAGTCATTATACCATGCGATATAAGACATACTGTCAAAACGAACTGCAACAAATACTTAAATAACTACATAGCATCTCTTAACTAACGGCAAATATATAAACTTCATCATTATTTTCATCTGCAAAGAAAAACTTCATTATCCATATCACCATAACTCCATTATTATCATCACCTGTAAAGAAAAACTTCATTATCCATAGTAGCACATTCTTCATCATTATTCATCACCATTCATTATCACCTGCAAAAAAAAAAAATCACTTCATTATTCATTATACAACTATTCCTTATATCTAGCATATTTCATCACTAAAACTAAGATGTGTAATTCTGTCTGATAGCCTGCATCAATCGCCTCGTATTCTGAAAGAAAAAAAATAGTGAAGACTGCTATCATACGATGTGTATAGTATATTCTTGTTAATTCTGATCCATTTACTCTTCATCACGAGGTATTGCATCCTCTTTCGTTCATTCCGAACATTTCTGTTTACTTTATTTCGTTTACACGTTATTTCTTTATGAAAATGATGAACAAAGATTGTCTTGCATTTAATTCATATACCCATTAGATAAAAACTGGTTTATAGTAACATAATTGAGCATACAGCACAGCATGACAGAAAACGTAAAATGTCAAAAACATCGACAGTGTTCAGAAGCAAAAATGTACACAGTGTATCACAATGTAGCAGCAAAAAAAAGTAAAGTAGTCACGATGTTGAGATATCATAAGGCAAAATGTTAAAGTCAACTGGTGTTTGTCCCCCTGCGGGTTCGGGGGTTAGAATAGGCCCGCGGTATTCCTGCCTGTCATAAGAGGCGACTAAAAGGAGTCTCACATGTTTCGGCCTTATGTGATGGTCCCCTCTCGGGTTTGACCTCCATCTTTCTAAATTTATCCGAAGAGCGAGCCAATTGGGGAAGGGCGCCTTACATGGTGCACTGTATCCATCGTGCAATTAGACCTTTAGCCGGATTTCTCGTCGTTGCAATGGTGTTCCACTCGTTTTCGATCTCTTGGGCGAGGATACGTCCCTGGGTGCGATTACCACGCTGCCCTCTGCAGTGTTTCATTTCACTGCGACGACGACCTTGGACATTTTTGCACCTAAGATCCAGCACGGTAGCCAGCCCGTTGTGGTGGGGCCGCCATGTACCCTCTTGGTTGTAGCCCCCTGACAACACAGGGATCGCTCTACTGATGCCTGCGCCATTAACTCCCCACGTATGCCAAGGAGTAGATGCCTATCCTCCTGGGGTATCGGGACTCCCGGCAATGGCCATCCTGCCAGGTGGCCTTTGCTGTGGCTGGGTGGCGCCCGTGGGGAGGGCCCTTGGTCGGAGTAGGTGGCATCAGGGCGGATGATCCGCAATGAGGCGTGGTACATCATCTCTCACTGGCGGCCAGCCGCCAGCAGTCTCTAAGCGTTCTCGGGCTCAATTTAATGCTCAGAAGTACGATCCGAAAACGTTCCCCTCCCTGGCCACGCCGTGGGAAGAGCGTAAGTCTCAGGATGGAGGTAACAGTTATTCGCCCCGATTCTTAGTTTGTACGAGAGCTGATGGGGAGTCTTTTCTCTCCACAAAGCCTCGGTTCTTCGTCGAGCATTTAGAGGACAAGTTTGGGGAGGTGGAGGGCTTGTCTAAAATGCGCTCTGGGTCAGTACTGATACAAACGGCATCCTCTGCCCAGTCACGCAGGTTGCTTGCTTGTGACAAGTTGGGGGATGTTAACGTTACTATTACACCACATAAGAGTTTAAATATGGTCCAGGGTGTTAATTTCCATAGGGACCTCCTTTTGCAGTCTGATGACGAGCTGCGCGCCAACTTAGAACGTAGAGGTGTTCATTTCGTCCGGCGCGTTCATCGGGGTCCGAGGGACAATCAGGTTGCTACCGGTGCCTTCATCTTGGCCTTCGAGGGAGATAAGTTACCGGAAAAGGTCAAGGTGATGGTCTAACGATGTGACGTCAAACCCTATATCCCTCCCCCGATGCGGTGCTTCAAGTGCTGGAAGTTCGGCCATATGTCTTCCCGCTGCACTTCCAGCCTCACATGTCGAGATTGCGGACGCCCATCTCATCCCGATACTCCATGTGCCCCGCCTCCCATCTGCGTCAACTGCGGGGAGCACCATTCACCTTGCTCGCCAGACTGCAAAGTCCTTCAGAAAGAGCGCAAAATCATGGAATATAAGACCCTGGACCGGCTGACCTATACTGAGGCCAAGAGGAAATATGACAGACTCCATCCTGTGAGAATGACATCTTCTTATGCAGCTGCTACAACACCTGTGCTAGCCCCATCAGTTTCGAGACTTCCAGCCAGCTCGATAAGCAGTAAGACTCCTCCTGCCCCCTTGCCAGTGGGGGGTTCTACCCACCGGGTTGCTCCTGCGCCACCTACCTCAGGGGCAACACCATCCCCCCCATCAGGGACGTCCATCCCTGCTTCTAAGCCGGAGAAGTGTCCAACTTCTTCGGCATCTCACGCTCGCAAGGGGTCCCTCGGGTCCCTCCCTTCCCAGGTTTCCACCAGTGGGAAGGCTGACGACCGACAGTGGCGTAAGTGCCCGCAATCAGCTGGTCGACGGGCTTCACGATCCTCCTCAGTCCCGGAGACTGAATCGGTGAAGCCTTCTCAGCCAGTTAAACCCAAGGAGCAGCGTGAGAAATCAAAGAAGAAGAGCTCTAAGCCCAAGGAACTCGCAGTGGCAGCCACCCCACCGCCACCTTCCAGATCTGCGTCTGAGGACGAGGTGGAGATGCTGGCGTCCGCTGAGGACCTCGATCTCGCCGGTCCCTCAGACGCCATGGATAGCGCTAGCACGGGTGCTCAATCGGAGGCAGCAGGTGACCCAGCGGCGTAATCTGCCTTCCCAGTCCCGTCACGCCTTTGTCCGCCATGGACACTACCATCCTCCAGTGGAACTGCAGCGGTTTCTTCCCCCATTTAGCTGAGCTCCGCCAACTTCTCAGCCTTCGCCCTTTCTTCTGCATTGCTCTCCAGGAAACTTGGTTTCCAGCGATGCGAACCCCCGCCCTCCGTGGCTATCGGGGTTATTATAAGAACCGAGCAGCTTATGAAAGGGTGTCTGGTGGCGTCTGCATATATGTCCTTCACACTCTGCACAGCGAGTCTGTCCCTCTCCAGACGCCTTTAGAGGCTGTCGCTGTACGCGTGTGGACGCCACAGGCTGTTACCGTCTGCAGTCTTTACATTCCACCGGATGGTGATGTCTCGCAGCATGTCCTGGCTACACTGGTCGCCCAATTGCCGCCACCTTTCTTGCTATTGGGCGACTTCAACGCCCATAACCCTCTGTGGGGTGGGTCAGTGGCCACAGGTCGAGGCACCATCGTTGAGCATTTATTGTCGCAGCTCGATCTCTCGCTGTTAAATGATGGTGCCTTCACACACTTCAGTGTGGCGCATGGCACCTACTCCGCCATTGACCTTTCCATCTGTAGCCATAGCCTCTTACCGTCTGTCCAATGGAGTGTGCATGACGACCTGTGTGGTAGTGACCACTTTCCGCTCTTTTTGTCACTACCACAGCGTCACTCTTCTCATAGCCCTAGCAGATGGGCTATGAATAAGGCTGACTGGGATTTGTTCTCCTCCACTGCCTCTTTTGAGCCTCTCTCTACTGATGACATTGATGCGGTGTTTCAATCGGTCACCACCGGAATCGTTACTGCCGCCGAATCTGCCATTCCCCGTTCTTCTGGGTCCCCTCGACGGAAGGCTGTGCCTTGTTGGTCGCCTGAGATCGCTGCAGCGATTAAAGATCGCCGGCGGGCGCTCCAGCGTCACAAGCGACATCCCTCCTTAGCCCACCTTATCGCCTTAAAACGGCTGCGTGCGCGGGCCCGCCTCCTTATCCGCCAAGGCAAGAAGGAGTGCTGGGAGCGGTATGTGTCCACCATTGGCCTCCATGTCACTCCCATGCAGGTCTGGGCCAAGATTCGACGCGTCTACGGCTATCGGACCCCTGCCAGCGTCCCTGCGCTCTCACTCAATGGAGCCGTTTGTACTGACTCCGACGTCATTGCAAATCGCTTAGCAGAGCATTTTGCTATGAGTTCCGCTTCTGCGAATTACCCCCAGGCCTTCCGCTCCATTAAAGAGCGGCTGGAACGCCGGAGCCTTTCGTTTCGCATCCACCACCCGGAATCTTACAATGCTCCATTCAGTGAGTGGGAATTTCGCAGTGCCCTAGCTGCTTGCCCTGATACCGCTCCTGGGCCAGATGGCATCCACTGTCAGATGCTGAAACACCTTTCAGTGGACTGCCAGCGGTGCCTTCTCGATCTTTACAACCGTCTTTGGGTCGAGGGGGAGTTTCTGTCGCAATGGCGGGAAGGCATTGTCATTCCCGTTTTGAAACCTGGACAGACCCCTCTGGAGGTGGACAGCTACCGTCCCATTAGCCTCACCAACGTTCTTTGTAAGTTGCTTGAACGGATGGTGAGCCGGCGCTTGCATTGGGTACTGGAGTCTCGGGGCCTTCTGGCTCCGTCTCAGGGTGGGTTCCGTAACGGCCGTTCCGCCACCGACAATCTGGTGAGCCTGGAGTCGGCCATCCGTACTGCTTTTGCCCGCCGTCAGCTCCTGGTCGCTGTCTTTTTCGACATGCGAACTGCGTACGATACGACATGGCGTCGTCACATTCTTTCTACGCTTCATGGATGGGGTCTTTGGGGTCCTCTGCCGATTTTTATCCGCAATTTTCTGTCGTGTCGTACCTTCCGCGTGCAAGTCGCGGCCTCGTATAGTTCCTCCCACGTCCAGGAGAACGGTGTGCCACAGGGCTCTGTTTTAAGTGTCTGTCTGTTTTTAATAGCCATTAACGGGCTTGCTGCGGCCGTGGGAAATTCTGTCTCCGCTTCCCTGTATGCTGACGACTTCTGCCTTTACTACAGCTCTACTGGCATTGCAGCTGTTGAACGTCAGCTACAGGGCGCTATCCGTAAGGCGCAGTCTTGGGCTGTAGCGCATGGGTTTCAGTTTTCGGCAGCCAAGACCCGCGTTATGCATTTCTGCCGGCGCCGAACAGTCCATCCTGAGCCGCGGCTTTATCTTGCTCACGAACTCCTTGCTGTGGTGGAGACCCACAGGTTTTTGGGGGTGGTTTTCGATGCCCGGTTGACTTGGCTGCCTCATATCCGGCAGCTGAAACAGACGTGTTGGCGGCATCTAAACGCTCTGAGATGCTTGAGCCACACCCGCTGGGGCGCCGGTCGCTCTACCCTTTTGCGGCTCTACCAGGCGTTAATCCAGTCCCGTCTGGATTATGGGAACCTGGATTATGGCTCAGCATCCCCATCTGCGTTATGGGTGCTGTACCCAATTCTCCACAGCGGCATACGCCTTGCCACTGGTGCTTTCCGCACCAGCCCTGTGGACAGCATACTAGTGGAGGCAGGTGTACCTCCACTGCGGGTACGACGCCAACAATTACTGGCTGCTTATGCTGCCCATGTTTTTAGTTTGCCCGGGCATCCAAATTACCGTGTCCTGTTCCCGCAGTCGGTCGTCCATCTGCCGGACCGTCGGCCCCGGTCGGGTTGTCCGATCGCCGTACGCGTCAAGGAGCTTCTCTGTGGGCTTGGGTTTTTCCCTGTTCTGCCTCCTTTCCAGGCGCCTCTGCGTACACCCCCGTGGTGTGTTCCTCGCCCTTGCCTTCGGCTCGACTTGGCACAGGGCTCGAAGGACTCGGTCCCTCCAGAGGCCTTCCGCCGCCGCTTTTATTCCATCCTTGCCACGTATCAGGGCTCTGGAATTGTTTACACCGACGGTTCGATGGTTGCTGGTCGTGTCGGGTATGCGCTAACTCTCGGGGACCATTCCGAACAACGGTCCTTGGCGGCTGGCTGCAGCGTTTACACTGCTGAGCTAGTCGCCATCTTTCGAGCCCTAGAGTATATCCGCTCCTGCTCAGGTGAGTCCTTCGTTATCTGTAGCGATTCCCTGAGCGGTTTACGAGCTCTCGACCAGTGTTTTCCTCGTTCTCGTCTGGTGATGGCTATCCATGAATCCCTGCATACTCTTGCGCGTAGCGGCCGCTCTGTGGTCTTTGTGTGGACCCCCGGTCATGTCGGTATCCGGGGCAATGAACATGCTGACCGCCTGGCGAAAGAGGCCACGTGTAAACCATCTCTGGATGTTGGCCTCCCAGAGACTGATTTGCGGGCAGTCCTCCGCCGAAAAGTTTTTGCGCTTTGGGACGCTGAATGGCGCGATCGGATTACACCCAATAAACTCCGTGCCATTAAGGAGACGACGACTGTGTGGCGGTCATCCATGCGAGCCAACCGCAGGGACTCCGTCGTCCTTTGTCGGCTTCGCATTGGCCACTCCCGGCTAACACACAGTTATTTACTGCGCCGGGAGGACCCTCCTGTATGTCGCTGCGGGGCGGCTTTGACAGTGGCCCACATTCTGTTGGCCTCCCCCTTTTAGCTGTGGTCAGGCAGACATTTGCGCTGCCTGATACGCTCCCTGCCCTTTTAACAGACGACTCCACTATGGCTGACTTAGTTTTACGTTTTATTCGGGCAGGGGGATTTTATCATTTAATCTGAGTGTTTCTGTTTTATTTTATTGTTTTGTGTTGATTCTGGCCTTTGGCCTATGATTTTCGACTGATTTTTTTTAATGTGTTTCTAAGTGGTTGGCTTTTCCTTTTTTATTTCTATGGACGGCCAACCACCGTCACACTCTGTGTGGTTTTAGTTCGTTTTGTCTTGTCTTTGTCTCAGTTTCTCTTGTTCTGTATCGTCTGTGATCTCTTCTGTTCCTGGTTTTTATTCTCTGTGGGTGTTCTTTGTCTTTGGAAAAAGGGACCGATGACCATAGCAGTCTGGTCCCTTTAATCCCCCAAACCAACCAACCAACCAACTGGTGTTTGTTATATCTTAAACATTTCATAGTGCATACAAACAAAACAGGAAAACAATCATACATACGTAAAAAAATGGAAAATATGCACGGTCTGATGTGTAACGACAAGAAATGTGATCTTCTTTGTGTACAGCTTGTATGTTGTGTAGTTAATGGAGGCGAGAATTGAAGACTTTAATGGAGAGAAAATTTGATAAAATTAATATATCACTAGATATAATTGCATAATTATTCGTAAGATACGTAATTTTATCTGGAAAATGTGCACTGTCTGATGTGTAACGACAAGAAAAGCGACCTGCTAACCTTACCTTGCCGGGCACTTGCCAAGAAAAAATACGACAATCATCAGTAAATAGTCACATAAATATAATTCCATAAGTGGTCATAAAATGTATAAGTTCATCTGGAAAAATATGCACGGTCTGATGTGTATCGACAAGAAAAGCGACCTGCTAACCTTACCTTGCCGGGCACTTGCCAAGAAAAAATTACGATAATCATCAGTAGGTGTTCATGTGAATATAATTGCATAAGCGGTCATAAAAACTTAGGAAATGGCATTACAGTGTGATAAATCATAAAGTATCTTCATTCAATAAAAGGTTTGACGTTCAACACGTAGTGGTTCCCTTTGGTTTTTCTGGTTCCCAAAGTTTCTACGTGTACTACATTGGGGTGAGGAATGCTGCGAATCCGATATGGACCTGCGTATAGAAGCTCAAATTTACTGCATCTACTCTTTCCTTTGTTAGATAAATAGTGTGTACGTACTAATATCTTCTGTCCAACGTGAAAGCCACGGCATGTACAAACCTGTTTTTGCTGTCTTCTCCGGCGCTCTGCGGCACGTTTGATGTTGTTCAGCACAATGTCAATTATTTCATGGTGTCGTAGTCGACGAGATGTAGGAAATGTTACTAATTCTTTAATTTTGTTAGGTGGTTCAACATTTTTCAGTATAACAGACGGAGATAGCATAGTAGATTCATTTGATATGGAATTAATTACATCTTGGAATGAGAGTATGTGTGTGTCCCAATCAATATGTTTTTTATGGCAGTAAATTCTACACAGTTTAGCAATTTCTTTCATTAATCTTTCACAAGGGTTCGAAGAAGCTTGGTACCTGGATATATAGATCGGAGAAATGTTTCTAGCTCGTAACTTACGTGTCCATATAGCAGATCGAAACTGTGGTCCATTGTCGGAAATTTCTTTCAAAACATGCCCTACATGAAATAGAAAATGTTTTACAAATGCTTTCGAAACAGTTTTAGCAGTAGCTTTGCGTAACAAATTTTGAACTGAGTTCAACAGCGACAAAGATGTAGCAAAAACCTCTATTAGTTCAGGGAGTTGGACCAAGAATGTCTACAGCGGCCATATGTCTCAATTTAACAGGTACAATGGGATATAATGGAGGAATATGTGAAGTCGTATCTGATTTAGCTTTCTGGCAGATTTTACATGACCCTAAAACTCGTCGAATACGTTTCTCCATGTTGGTAAAATAACAGTTCTGTCTCAGTATAAGAAAACATTTTCTAGCTCCGTAATGTGCGTAACTTAAATGAGTATACCAGATTAATTTGTTAACAAGTTCGTCAGGAATGCATAATAACCAATTATTGCTGTCAGGATGAGAGCGGTGAAACAGAATGTCATTGCGTACAGTGTAACGGTTTCTAATGGTAACATTATTCCTATCTTGTCAAAGGTGTTTAATTTCTTTCCATACGTTGTCTTTACTCTGCTCTTGTGCTATGTCTTGTAATGACGACGAAATGAAATTTTCAAATGCAACTTGTTGTGAATGTACATGACGCTGAAATTTGCTTTGCAGAAGTTGGTTGCGATGTCTTGCTGATTGTTGTTAAGAGAACGGGATAGTGCGTCTGCTACATTATTTTGTGTGTCGGGAATGTGAACAATTGTAAAATTAAATTCCTGTAGATAAAGTTTCCATCTACTTGATGTGTCGTGTGTAAATTTAGCCGAAAGTAAAAATTGTATCGCTCTATGACCTGTGTAAACGGTAGTGTGTCTTCCATAAAGAAAATGCCTAAATCTGGTAAAAGTCCATACAACACATAATGTTTCAAGTTCTGTAACAGGATAATTTCGTTCAGCAGGTGACAGAATGCGACTTGCAAAAGCGATGTTTTTAATTACTGTACAACCATCTTCAATTTCCTGAAAAATATGTACGCCTAAAGCGGTGTTAGAACTGTCGTTCGCAATGGAAAAATTTCTAGTAAGATCTGGGTGCGATAAAAGTGGTGCATTCAACAAAGCATGTTTCAGATTGACTAATTCAGACTATTGGTTTTTCATGTAAAAGTATGTCTCAGATGTCGTCAAAAGTAATAACATTTTCGTGTACAAAATTCTCTGTGTCAAAAGTATTGCTTGTGTTACTAGAAGATGCAACCTGTACTGTACCTAGTCAAATTCTATCTGACGCGCTATTATTTTCAGGAGGATGGTGTGGCATTTCCACTATTTGTACTGTTCTGTTATTTCTTCCTGGCGTATTACGTTCGGGATGATACCTACTGTCTGGTTCATTCATGATAATATGTTGTTGCGGATGATTTTGCTGTTGGTAAGACCGACTGTTATTAAATGTACGCTGAAAATTGTGCTCATTACTTTTACGTCTGTCATGACAGTCATTTCTATACGGTGCATTGCGCTAGGAATTAAAATGGCGTGTTTTCTGTACGTAGTTATTTCCTTGTTGCTGTGCATTACTATCTGTTGGAGCTGACGCTATACGTGCAGGCGGCGAAACATTAAAGCTTGGTTGACCTTGTACATTACATTGTTGGTTAGGTATGCTAACCGGCTGGTTTTGTTGCTATTGCGGAGAAAAACCTCTATTATTACTAAAATGTGGTTCCTGTTGCTGATAATTTTTTTTACACATACTGATGATTAAAAATTTTATCAGTTATTAAAATTACGCTGGTAGTTGTCATTTCGGGAGTGTCTAATGAAAAATTGTCACTTTCGGTAAAACTTGTCATATCGGGTTTTATTTACTCATTTCTTAATCCTAGATAGAGCAATAGTTGAAGAGCCGTCTTGATAGATATAAAGGATAGTAGAAGAGAAGGCAGCAGTGCAGAAAACTAAAGATGAAACAGCACTACTACGGCTCAGGGCCCTGTGCACGCTACGGCACGTATTCATTAAAGCGTAATGAATCCCCTGAGGTCAATTACGCGCTGCAAATAAACTTTAGCTTTTGCGTTACAGGTAATAGCGGTAAAAATTCAGAAGCAAATTGTTGTATCCATGCTAATTGTAGTTTCTGCATTACAGGTAATAGCAGTGAAAGTACAAAAATAAATCGACGTATCCAGTTCAATGTGTGTACCTGTGATCTGTCATTATTAAATTCCTTAGATTTTCTTACGGATAAAAATTGCTTATAATCAACGTTATCGTCTCTGAATTTGAGAACGCGTTCAAGTTTGTGTGAGAATTTGTTTGTCTGTGTCATTTCGGATTTTAAGTCGCGTGGTCTCTGTAAATTACTTAAGTTACACTGGCTGTGTGAGTGTGACAAATACTCGCAACGTGGCGTGTGCTGTGACGTGTTAATGAGTGAAACAATTTTAATTTCCGTCACTTTAAAACATTCGCCAATTTGGCTATTCTGTTGTTCACATTTCTTATCGACTTCCGTATCCAGAGTGTGTGAAAGTTGTGGTGGCTTTAAATTAAACTCGTCGTGTATCTTTGTTGCATTTTCTGAACATTGTTCAGTGACCGCACTAATTTCATCACTATGTGATTCTGTTGTGGCTATATGTGTATTAATTAATTCTTGTGCAACAGATCTATTTTCTTCGCTACTTTCCCTAGCATGAGCCTTACTTTCTTCACATGATTTTTCTTTCGTGTCGTGACGTTCCACGGTAACAGCTGTAATCTGTTCACTAACTTGTTTGTTCTGTTCGTTAAGGTTGTCGTGTTTTTCATTCGACAGATTGAAACTTTCATTAAGTTGTTCATTAAGTTGTTTGAAATGGTTGTCAAGCATTTCATCCCGCTGTTTGAAACTTTCATTAAGTTGTTTGAGATGGTTTTTCTGTCTTTCATTCCGACGTTTGACATCTTCATTCATTCGTAGCAATAATGCTATAATTTGATCCACGTTAACATTACCTACTCTATTATCTGTGCTGTTTGATGGTGTATCTGCAATTGTCACGTTTTTTGTATCCATTTGAATATTCTGTGATTCTCGAAAAGGTTTTCCAATCGGATGTGCACTGTTAGTCCCTACACCGGAATTAAATAAATTTGTCGTACTCTGATTACACTGTACATTTTCGTTAGAAAAATTTATCTGTTCGTTACGTAAATCTTGCAAACCGGGTGTGTCAAGCTGGGCAGCGCTCATTGCAACAGAACGCCCCGCGTCATCAATTGTCGTAAAATTAACAGAGGACACAATTGAATTTATTTGCTCATCATTACCAATAAAATCATTACCGGTGATCAGTATGCACTGATTGTCTGTAAATGGGGAACTGTCATTATTACACTGTGTGTCACAAGTACTATCACTCACTGTTAACAGTACATCGCGATGTACTGTTATCAGTTTTTCGCGGCTTTTTTACACAAATCAAAATTATTCACAAATGAAACAAAGACAATGCAAAATCCAACAAACACTATAATAACAAAGAGCAACAAATTGCCGATGATCTGTGGAAGAAAGAGTGACAAATTAGTAAATGCGTTGCGGCAAATGCTAATTACATTTAAGTAAATAAAAGCAGATATATGACTACTTCTCAGAAGATTCACAAAGAAATACAATCCTGGCAGGGTCGCCAAGTGTAACCTCCCAACAAAAATAAGGTTTAATAATAATGCAAAATGGAGCCAAGTGTAACCTCCCAGCAGTAATTAATAAATGAAAATTTGAAATGGGAGCCAAGCGTAACCTCCCCACAAAAATTAAAAAAAATGTTAATTGACCATAAACCTCACAATAATATTGATTAAATAATGAACCATGAACCAAATGTGACCTCTCAACAGAAATAATAATATCTGGTAAATTTTAAAGGGCAGCAGCGCTGACCTTCGGCCCTGTATTTTGAATAAAAAAAGCAAAAAATTCTTACCTCAATAAAAGACTGCAAATATATCTGCTCTTAATTATACATTCTTCGACAGAGCTTCGTGCAATGCTGGCGTATATATATATATATTTTATTTTTTTTTATTCTTGGAGGGAATGCATAGGAAATAATCTTTAAATTGAAATGAATGTTTTTCTTTAAAACAGTTACTTTATAAAAAAAATTATTATTGGGGCATTTTTTGAACAAATTAATTACAATTAACATACATTATTAGATATTCGCAATGCTGCTTCTTTACCTTCTATAACAATATCATCGTCCAGAGTCCTGACCAGAGTCGCGAGCAGAGCACACAGCCGACGCATGCCGACTCCCGCAGGCTACTACTGTCCACTCGCTACTGTATCCGACCGACTACTACTGTCGACTGACTTCTGCTGTATCCGACTGACTACTACTGTCGACTGACTTCTACTGTATCCGACTGACTACTACTCCAGACAGACTACTACTGTCGACTCGCGCAGACTAGCGACAAGCAACTACTAACAATAAACTACTCTCTGGTCAGAGATTCTGTCATGCTTCGCCCATCGCCGGCGAAGCATACTCCTTACAAGTTCACAAGACAGATGAGCTAACCATTACGCCAACCTGGCACGGTGGCTTTGCACAAGTCCTATTCATGTCTCATCTCAGTTGGAGTGAGGTAGGTTTGCGACGGTAGTGCGTGCAGTTGTGAAAAGCCACTGTGTCAGGTTGGGGTACGGTTAGCGCATCTGCCTTGTGAGCAGGAAACACAAGTTCAAATCCTGGCCTTAATACAAATTTTCATTCGTCAACTCAGTCTGGATATGTATGTCATTTTTTTTTTACTTCGATATTTGCACTGTGGAATCTCCTTGATCCCAGTAGGGCGAACTGTATCTATATTCTAAAATACCAAGGGCGCCCATGTGATAGCTTCTAAGGGGGAGGGATTAGGGGGCAGCTGTGGCATGACCTACAGTTTGGAGACCACTGATGTGGAATTCTGACGCCGAATTGTGTAAAAATAAGTGGCGATTTTATTCCACGTTGTCGCTTTATTTCATACCCAATTAGTGGGTATATGGTATACCATTTTTTGCCCAAATCAGCTGTCAAATTGCATTAATCGAAGAGTTTTTTTTGCCCCCAGAACTTTCGGAGGGTGTCTTCAATGGAGATTTGTAGCTTAATAAAAAATGAACATACAGAGAAATTTATATCCTTAAATGCGAGAAACTCGAACTTTGACGCTCATCTCTCCATTAATGTTTCTTTTCGAAACTCTAATAATTTTTGATGTATACACAAGTTCCTGACACATTTCAGGGGCTACTAAAGACATGATCATAACGAGTTTCCTTCCTGAAAATGTGCCTGAGGGTTAAAGTTCGCTTACCGGTAAACACATTCACTAATAAAGAGCTAACGAGATGGGCCGGATACAAGTTAGCTACACCATATTCAACATGACGGCGGAACTCGTGCAGCTTTCTGAGAGTTTGCGCAAGTTGGCAGTAATTACGTTTCTGGGCCGCTCGCCCCGTGTCACCACTGGAGCAGACTTCCTTGTCGGCACTGTTGAGGCGTGGCGCAGTGACAGCCTGAGTGGGCATTCCCACGCCGCAGTGGGAAGAACACTGTGCATCAACTGCTAGTTCTTCCGTCCCTTAATGTCACCGTATTGTATGAAATACGCAACACTGCACATGTTCCTTAAGAGTTGGTAAATTTCTTTTTTGTGTACCTGAAATGAAACACGTTCTGCTTCTGAGTGTGAATGGAACGTACGTAAGCGTGCGCAGGGTTTAACAAAAATGCGGACCCTCTGGTACTAATAAGTTCCAGGGCTTGTTTACTGACTTAGGCAGGGTTCACACATAAGAGTATAAATACCTGTATGTATAGACTCGGCATTAGGTGCGTAGAACGGGAATTCTGTCCGCAGCATCTCCTGCAGCTAAAGTCACGTCATTTTGGGACGACGCATTTCAGCCCGTATAGCGCTTAGCGTATTTTGAGTGTTACTACTTCGCTGCTACATATAAATCACCCTGAAACTTTATATAGGTGTTTTACAGATCTTAACAATTCGTTACGAGGAACTGAAGCTGCCTTAAAGATCTGAAGAGCAACGGTATTGTGCTTCTTCGCCGCTGTATCACAGCTCAAATATCACATTAGGTTTTTCGGTAACTGGATAAGAAGTGACAGACAATATTTTTTACGCTAGCTATTGCCTTTATTCATGTACCCTAATTTCTGCTTTGATTACGATACAATAACACTGTATAGAATACTGTCTCGTGTAGAAGTACTTAAATACACACAATGGTTTGAGAACACGCATAAATGCGAGGAAATTAGGCTGTCATGTGCAAATTTTATATGTATGTGAACATAGCACCACTGTGTATACACTGACTGGCAGTTTACTCAGACACACTTGCAAATTTATCTAGCACATGTATCATAAACACACGACCATAAAAATCGCAGGAATTATCTCTATAATACAAGACTTCATAATACCCTGTCGCGATATTTTTCAATATATAAAATGCCTCGTATCAATATGACATTTACAATTATACATTTGTTGTATGCACCCACGAAAAGTGACTGGTTCTCCTTTCACATATTTTCCTTTACATCTGTAGCAATGACAATATTGTACCATAGCTGTTAGTAAAAGTCAAACGCATACAAAACTAGTAAAATACCTGAAATATTCAAGTTTTGCTATTCCCGCAAATTTTAGACAAGCAGCGTCGCCCCAAAATCATGTCACTAGTCCGGTTTGATGCTGAGAACATGCCCTGTAAACTATGCTCACACAAGATATACTCTATGGGTTCACACTGAGGCGATAAAATGTGCGACGTGACTCGCGATACGGCGCGAAAACAACCCGCATCGGCGAAGCGCGTAGAAACGTAGTGAAAGAGACTTAACTGGTTCACACTGGGACGACAGCAATAAGACATCGGCACTTCACACGTCGCCCAGCGCCAACACGGAGTGATGCTATCTCCACGCAAGTCCTACGTCCCCCGAGGAGAAAATCTCAAGTTATCCAATGTGCCTTAAAGTTTTGTGAATACAAAGCAAAGCTATGTCCGTTTCCGTAGTTGTTTCCTGAGTACAATTTACTTTTCATGTACAAAAAATTTTAAAAAACCGTTTTGGGATTCGCTTGCTTTCTTTGCTTTGCAGTCTTTATCATTCTATATTGACGAAACTATTCACAAAGAAAACTGATTTTTCCTAACTTCATAGTGTATCAGAGCTTGATAACCAACTAGTTTTATTTTCGTTATTGCCCATAGTGATACTTCGAAGTAAAGTCAAACACGGCGCATATTTTGAAAAGTTTGCAGTGAAGTATGTAGTCGCAAGTCATTTTACGTTTGGTGGGCATTAGCTCATATTGTTGCATACGAAATACAGCTAACATACGGAAATTGTTTTTAATGGTGGAAGGAATGTGACAACTCTTTGCATTCTCTAGAAAATACATGAGTTATATTGGAGCTTGCCCGTGGCAAGGTTGGCAGCAATGCGCCGATGACTCTGCAGCTGCCTCGTGTTTCTCTCTCCAGTTTCCTGCCGATATAGGCCGAAGCTGGAAATGAGGAACGTACTCAAGCGAAAAGACACAAGGAGTCATCAGCTGATGATTCTGACAGGATGCTTTTTCGGTCAGTTTCACGATTTCAAGAAACTGTGAAAGGCGTAAAAGATAACTGAGAATTGGATTCCTGTTCCTACTTAACGAGTGCTGGACGGAGCCAAGGACACGTCGGAATTATCCGGATCATGGGCTGCTTCCGTTTCTTCGAAAACAGTCTACCCCCCACAGAGTTCATCATTCACTGCTACACCATCGACGGTGAGTGACCTCACTCTACCTCCAGCAACGTTCATTCTGAATACCTCTCATGCTAAATCCTGCACTTTACTACTCGGCGAAACTGTACAATTATAGAAATACTATCCTAGCCTTAGCAATCTTCAACCGTTATTTATGTAGTCGTATGTACTGCACTGCACAAAACACCATACTAGGTGGTGTTACAAAAAATTAAGTATTCATGGTGGCATTTTTAACGTCATTCACACACTTCAACCAACTTCTCTTGCAAGGAGTAGATTCTCAGCAGGAGACGAACATCATTTGCGTCTTGCTTTGTCATAGTAACTGACAGACTGCGCCAAAAAGTGGAAATAGTTTGGAGTTAATTCTGCGGAATTCGTGCAAATTGTGTTTGTGTTGGGAGAGCTCATGAGAAACCATAGCTGAACAACGTTTGATATTTACACAGCTCTACTGTTGCAATCTCACTTCCTACGCTTTTTCAGTTTCTTGAGCTCCAAATAATAGGCCGCCATAGCACCTACTCAGGGCACTCATTGTTGTAACTCAAACAGAAAAGTTACTCGTGCTGTCTTGGTGCTACTTCTACCACGAGTCACATCGCACATCATATTGCATACCATGTCATCCCAGAGGAAACAAGTGTCCCACTGATAAGCATCGCATTGTGCAAACTTCATTGCAAAGTTTATTACACATAGTTTCGCCTAAGTACAAACAGCACCTTGCACGTAAAGTCCTGAGATTGACACAGCATTACCTATCTTCAGAAGTACTTAGATATGTGAGTACCCCTCACAACGAATCCCTTTCCTCCGCCCCCCCCCCCTCACAATGAATCCCTTTCCTCCGCCCCCCTCACCGAATCCCTTTCCTCCGCCCCCCCCCCCACCAAATCCTTTTCCTCTGCCCCCCACCGAATCCCTTTCCTCCATCCCCCGCCCCCCACTGAATCCTTTTCCTCCGTTCCCTTTCCTCCGCCCCCTCCCACCGAATCCCTTTCCCTCCGGGCCCCCCAACCGAATCCCTTTCCTCCGCCCCCCCCTGCCGAATTCCTTTCCTCGGTTCCCTTTACTCTCTCCCCCCCCCACCCCCACCAAATCCCTTTCCTCTGTTCGTCTTCCTTGCCCCCACCCGAATCCTTTTCCTCGGCTCCCCCTCCTCCCGAATCCTTGCCAGTTCTTTTCTACCCCGGAAAGCTTGCCTTCTCCCTCCCCCCCCCCCCCCCACCATTTGTTAGTTCCTCTTGCCCCTTCTCAATTTCCTTGGAAGATCATGAATTCTACAATTGGTGGTGCCAGTAGAAGTAAATTGTCGCATTCTATGTTCTCCCCCTCCGTCTATTCTTGTGGAGTCATCTATATGAAGCATAGCATGAAGATTAGAAGGAAAATACACAAGCGTATATGCTGAAAACTCACAGGATCATTAAAAAAGTCTCTTCTGGCTGTTATTCATTTAAAAATTCAACTATTACAATTTCGGCCCTTTGCTGTTTTCACGTTTAACAGTGACACTGTGGAAACAGTGTACATATAGAATTTGATAAATTCACTTTCATAGCGGCATGCGTATAGCAGCTATATTAAATAATGACAGATTACATACCCTGTAGTCATATTTGATTGTATACCTACATATTAGACAATTTCAAAGTTGACTTGTGCAGAAATTTGAAATGCATTGTGTCGTTTCATAATGAAAAATCTCTCGTTTATTGGCCAGTAGTCTGAACCTTGTTTTAGTCTATAGAGTGAAATGACCTGCCACTGACCGTTTCAATACTGTCAGCAGAAATCAGAGCTGGGAGCACGAGCCATGACGGTTTATTTCTCCGGCACGAAACATCTTCACACAATTGACGATTTACCCATTATTATTTTTGTATCTTGCTAGAGTCGTTACACTGCTGATGAGTTCCCCTGACAAGGCTTTCAGTGCTTTGCTATAGCTTCTTTCTCCGTTTTCGGCCACATATCGAGGTAGCTCACCCAAATACGTATTAGTTTACATACATACCTAACTAGCACTCAGACACTGCAGATCACGCGCTACTTCCATACACTGCCTTCACTCCTTTCTTTTCTGTGCTCGGTTCCTCAAGGTGACTCCAGTCCCTAGAGCTTGCCGGGTTCTTGCTAGGTCGACAACGAGCGATGCCTTTGTTATCCTATGGGTCATCTGGTGTTCGCTATCCCCTCAAATTCTTTCTTCACTTCTTCCTTCTGGCGTGCAGGCAAAATGGCCCGCCCACTGGTTTCTTCTGCTTTTCAGCTGCTGTAGAACACTTGGAAAGGCCTGGGAGATACGGTAAGATTTCAATTAGTATATCATGGTCAGGCAAATTCCGAAGTCAGATATTGGATTGTAAGGCGTACGCATGTCCAGATACAGGCACAGATCGCAATTCAGTAATGATGAACAGTAGGACGACGGTGAAGAGACTTGTTAGGGAGAATTGACGCCCAGAGTACTGGCATACGGCGTTACTAAGGTTTGAGGAGACGCGCTTGAAGTTCTCTAAGGTTACAGATACTGGATAACGAAAAGAGCAGTAGACTATTCAGTTGAAGAGGAATCGACATCTCTGAAAAGGGCAACCACAGAAGTCGAAAATAAAACTATGTTCAAGCAAGATAACTGGAAAGAAACGATGGATAACAGAAGAAATACTTCAGTTGATCGATCCATAAAAGAGAACAAAAATGTTCACGGAGATTCAGGAATACAGAAATAAGTTACTTAGGAATGAAATTAGAAGGAAGTGCAGAAAGCTAAGGTGAAAAGACTATATGAATAATGCGAAGAAATCGAAAAAGGGGTGATTTTCGGAAGGACTGCCTCAGCATATAGAAAATTGAAAACAACCTTTGATGAAATGAAAAGCAGGAGCGGGAACATAAGGAGTGCTATGGGAATTCCATTATTAAATGCAGAGGAAAGAGCGGATGGGTGGGAAGAGTACATTGAAAGCCTCTTTGAGAGGGGGGGGGGGAGAGAGACTTGCCTGATGCGATGGAAAAAGAAACAGGAGTCTAGAGGGCAGAGATAAGGAATCCAGTATTATATTTAGAATTTAAGAGCTTTGGAAGACTTAAGATCAAATAAGGCATAAGAGATACATAACATGCCATCTGAATTTCTCAAATCGTTGGGAAGTGGCAAGAAAACGAGTATTCACGTTGGTCTGTAGAATGTATGGGTCTGCCGATATACCATCAGACTTCAGAAAAGCATCATGCACGCAACTCTGAAGATAGCAGGAGCCGAAGAGTGCGAGAACTGTGGCACAGTCAACTTAATAGCGCAAGCATCCAGGCTAATGAAAAGAATAATATACAGAAAAGTGGAAAAGAAAATAGAGGATCAGGTTGGTCTTGGCAAAGGCACCAGAGAGGCAGTTCTGATACTGCGGTTGATAAGGTAGACTGAAGGAAAATAAAGATCCTTTCATGCAAAATGTTCAGAATTCTAAGAAAAGTGGGGGTAAGCCATAGGAAAAGACGGTTGATATGCAGGATGCACAGGAGCCAAAAGAGAATAACAAGAGAGGAAGACCAAGAACGAAGCGCTCAGATTAAAAAGAGTGTAAGATAGGGATGTAGTCTTTAGCCCCTATTGTTGACACGGTACATCGAGGAAGCAATGTCGGAAATATAATGAAGTTTCAAGAGTGGAATAAAAATTAACGGTGAAAGGATATCAGCGATAAGATTCGCTAATGACATTGATATCCTCAGTGAAAGTGAAGAAGAATTACAACATGTATTGAATGGGGTGTTACGGTCTAATGAGCACAGAATATAGACTGAGAGCAACTCTAAGAAAGACGAATGGGAAATAGCAGAAGTGAGAACAGTGAGAAACTTCACATCAGAATCGAAGACGACATAAAAAGCAGACTTGTTGTTGTTGTTGTTGTGGTCTTCAGTCCTGAGACTGGTTTGATGCAGCTCTCCATGCTACTCTATCCTGTGCAAGCTTCTTCATCTCCCAGTTCTTACTGCAACCTACATCCTTCTGAATCTGCTTAGTGCATTCATCTCTTGGTCTCCCTCTACGATTTTTACCCTTCATGCTGCCCTCCAATGCTAAATTTATGATTCCTTGATGCCTCAAAACATGTCCTACCAACGAATCCCTTCTTCTAGTCAAGTTGTGCCACAAACTTCTCTTCTCCCCAATCTTATTCAATACCTCCTCATTAGTTACATGATCTACCCACCTTATCTTCAGCATTCTTCTGTAGCACCACATTTCGAAAGCTTCTATTCTCTTCCTGCCCAAACTAGTTATCGTCCATGTTTCACTTCCATACATGGCTACACTCCATACAAATACTTTCGGAAACGACTTCCTGACACTTAAATCTATACTCGATGTTAACAAATTTCTCTTCTTCAGAAACTATTTCCTTGCCATTGCCAGTCTACATTTATATCCTCTCTACTTCGACCATCATCAGTTATTTTACTCCCTAAATAGCAAAACTCCTTTACTACTTTAAGTGTCTCATTTCCTAACCTAATTCCCTCAGCATCACCCGATTTAATTTGACTACATTCCATTATCCCCGTTTTGCTTTTGTTGATGTTCATCTTATATCCTCCTTTCAAGACACTGTCCATTCTGTTCAACTGCTCTTCCAAGTCCTTTGCTGTCTCTGACAGAATTACAATGTCATCGGCGAACCTCAAAGTTTTTACTTCTTCTCCATGAATTTTAATACCTACTCCGAATTTTTCTTTTGTTTCCTTTACTGCTTGCTCAATATACAGATTGAATAACATCGGGGAGAGGCTACAACCCTGTCTCACTCCTTTCCCAACCACTGCTTCCCTTTCATGCCCTTCGACTCTTAT
This sequence comes from Schistocerca americana, assembly GCF_021461395.2. Taxonomy (NCBI): domain Eukaryota; kingdom Metazoa; phylum Arthropoda; class Insecta; order Orthoptera; family Acrididae; genus Schistocerca; species Schistocerca americana. The sequence goes on from NC_060126.1 coordinate 377,033,694, forward strand.
AACTGCCATCTGGTTGCTGTACAAATTGTAAATAGCCTTTCGCTCCCTGTATTTTACCCCTACCACCTTCAGAATTTGAAAGAGAGTATTCCAGTTAACACTGTCAAAAGCTTTCTCTAAGTCTACAAATGCTAGAAACGTAGGTTTGCCTTTTCTTAATCTTTCTTCGCAGACTAGCACTAGCAAAAAGGGCATTCCTGGACAAGAGAAGTGTGCTAGTATCAAAATGACCCTCAACTTGAGAGAGAAATTTCTGTGAATGTACATTTGGAGCGCAGCATTGTATTGTAGTGAGACATGGACTGTCTGAAAACGGGAACAGAAGAGAATTGAAGCATTTGACCTGTGGTACTGCAGACGAATGTTGAAAATTGGGTGGACTGAGGAGTTATGGATGAGATTCTCCGAAGACTCAGAGAGGAAAGGAATTTAGCTTTCTCGCTTTTACTATCACGACTTTCCTGGCTAGAGAGCTTTCTTTATTCTGCAACGGTCTTCATTCTTAATAGTGTTGGCAAAGTGTTGGGTACGCGTGGGGTTCCTACATGTACATCAATACTTCGCGCTTGCTACCTAACGGTGTGTGACGGAGGGTACTATTGGAATCACTGTTTCTCCCTCCCCCCTCCCCCCTCCTCCTCCTCCTCCTCCTCCTCCTCCTCCTCCTCCTCCAATGCCTTCTATTTACCATTCCTGAATGCTCTTGGTAAGAATGGTTGTAGGCAACCCTCTTCGTTACCTCTACTTACTAGAATTTTTCATCGTTGCCATCGTACAAGATACATGTGGGAGGAAGTAACATATTGTCCGACCCTAACCGGGAATTACTCTCTCGAAATTTCGACAGCAAATATCTCGCCTATTTGTCGAGCGTATCTAAAGCTCACGCGCCTGCTGGTAAGGATCCCGGACTGATTAAAAAACTGTAAGGGAGACCGTATAGTATCGAAAACATAAGCATCTAGCAGATTATATTTCCTGAAAGTTGCGTTGAAGCATTCTTCAAGCTAAACGATACTACGATACGTTATTTGAAAGAATCATAAAACCCGTCGATTTCATAAGAGTGTTCTAGTTTTTAATATTTTTCACGCTTTGTATTTCGTAGTTTAAATTTGTGTTAGATTGTGTCCAAAAGATAATTGTAAGGTGATTCTTGTTACAAAAAGTTTTAATTCGGTCGTAAATGACTATAAACTTAAATTAGTCCATCAGCTCAACTATTTCGTCAAAGAATGTCAACTTCCTACTTTCTCAAACCTTCTGCTTGCTACAAACACGGTGCATTCATCTATTCTCAGCTTAAGTGTTCCTCTCTCTCTTAAAGTCATAGGAATCGTCTTTATGCACTTTTATTTTTGTCATATTGAACAGGAAGTTACTCAGTACATTTGTACACTAGATCTATGACGTCTTTACCAAGGGGCAATGTTGATTTTCTAAATTTTTAGTTTGGCTGTGGAAAACTTTTTCCTGATCATTACTGAATGATCTTGGAAGAATCGAATTTCCTAAAACAGTTTTTATGGCCTTTGCTTTCCCGTAAAGCTTCGCCGATACTACTGTGAACGGACTATTTTGTCACTCGCAACCCTGATTATCATTCCAAGAAGCTAGACCTTTTCTATGGTTCCATCCCATTATTTCCATCCTATGTATGTTCTGACGTTTCTGTCGAAGAAAACAGTAAAACGTTTAGTGAGGTACAATCAGAAATTGCTTTTACCGATGCATCTCCAACTTACTGCCGTGGTAGGTCAACGTTCCCATTGTTACTAGAGTACACGTTTTCACAGTTTAAATGCAATACAAAGAGTAATACCAGTAGTATCGAAAGATGCAACCACAATATAGCATTACTACTGGCAAACAAAATAAAACACTCCAGTGTTAAATTTGTGCATCAAAAAACTCGCTTTATAGAGATAAGTCGTTGACTGTCGGAAATGTAGTGTTAGTTCAAATTCGCTTGAGTGGTCCTGTTCCTATACAGAGCACACGTCAGCGGCACGACTTGCATTGTCAACAGCGCCACAAGTTAGAAACATACGAGGTGTGGCTATGAAGTACGGCACTATTGTTGTAAAACATTTTACGTCTAAACCACACATATTCAGTTGTCACTCTCAATATGCTCACCACCTCTTCCCCTACAACGTTCCATGTCAATTATCCCCTGATGGAAACGGTGCTGGAAGTCTTCCTCTGTGAGCTCCTTGATGACGCGTGCCGCTTGTTTCTTCCCGTGTTTCAACGGACCGAAATATTGTTCCTTTAATACTGATCGAACGTTGTGCCCTAGATAAGCCACATGGTACTAGGTAAGACGAATAGTGGATGGCCCAACACTGGGATTGTGTATTTAACTAGAAACCTATTTATCGACAATGCGGTATAAGCCGGTGAGTTGTCTTGATGTGAAACCCTGAGACGTTCTTCCACAATTCGGGTCGTTTCTGATTTTCTCATGGAGTTGAACAAGAACCTCCAGGCAGTGATGTTGATCAACAGGGTCACCTTCAGGAACCGAGTAAAGATAAGAAGTTCCATGAATCTTGATTAGCTTATTCGAGCTTTTTTCGCTCTCAGTAAAGTTGTGCGCTTACAGTGCATCGACTGTCGATTAGTTTCTGGATCATAAGTGAAAAACCAAGATTCGTCACATGTTATTACTCTTTTCCAGAAATTAGGAACATTGTTTGTGGTATTCAAAGTGCCAGAGCACACACTTTTCTCATGTTAAATTGGTTACGTGAAATTGCCTTACGGGTCCTTTAATTCGTTCAGTTTCAGCAACCGTTCGAATGCTCAGCCGATTGTCAGATAGTATTAGATTACCAACTTTTTTGAAAATTTTGATCAGTTCTTGATGTAGATGGGCGTCCCAAGGGTGAGTCATCTTCAATGTCTTCGCGGCCGTCTTCGAAACTCTTAAACCACTCAAAAACTCTCGTTCGTGATAAACAGTCTTCGCCATTCGCTTCTTTTGTAAAAGATAGGTTTCAGTAGCAGTTTCTCCGAGTTTAATGTGAAGCTTTGACAATTCTATGCTCCATTATTACACATTTGACGGAAAAACAAAGTAACAGCTCTTAAACAAACGAAGTCCATAGCCGTGATGTGTCCAGACAGCAGAGGTGTCGAATTCGAATGAAAAGGCTTTACGCTTGTAATCCCAGCCGCCCTAATTTTATTTGTTGATCGTCACTCACTCCAAAATTCTCTTTTAATAAGCATCCAGAGGAGTAAGATTTACAAATAAACTTTTTATCTTCATTTTCTCGTTGTTGGCTTGAGTTCATAACGTCTAGGGGTTGATTCTTGAGGCCGAAATTGTCGATATTGTTGGTTCCAAATGATATAACTACAGAAAAATTGCCTGTTTTTAACTTGATTTTTAATTTTTTCCCATTTTCATATCTGTAAATGTCTTAGTTTCCACTTGTAAAAATTACATTGTTATTGTCAAACATAAAAACACGTCTGATCATATCAGAGGCTAGCCCACTAATACTCCATTCTGCGGTACTAACAATATTCCAAAGAGTTTACAAACTTTCTTGACAAGAGAAGAATCTTCATCAAGTAATCTTCTTTATCGTCGCCTTGTCTCACGTCACGTAGGGTCGGCGTTGTTCTTCTGGGTCCTTCTCCTCCATAGTACTCTATCCATTGCCTCTTCCTTCTTCCACCCTTTCTCCCTTAGGCCCCCCGGATATCTTATCCTTCCACCTCATCTTCGCTCTTCCTCTTCTTCTCGCTCCTTCAATCTTTATATCTTCAACTCTGTTTCCGTTATACTCTTCCCCTTTTCTCTGTAAGTGTCCGTACCACCTTAGTCTGCTCTCTTGTATCTTTTCCCCATGGGTCCTTCTTTCACAGCCCCTCTAACATTTCCATTTCTCCACACATCCACCTCAGCATCCTCATTTCCGCCACTTCTATCTTCCATTCCTGGGCTACTGTGACTGGCCATGTCTCTGTCCCATATATCATAGCAGGCCTTACCACCGACTTCTACTCTTTACCTTTCAACCCAATGCTCACCTTCTTGTCACACAACACTCCACTCATTTTCCTCCAGTTGTTCCAAACGCAATTTATTCGGTGTTGTATCTCGCTTTCCAGTCCTCCGTCCCTCTGTATGTACGACCCCAGGTATTTAAATTTGCAGACCGATTTCAGCTCATCATCCTGGATATTGCAAGACCTCATCTGCACATCCTTCAGTGCTAAACATTCTTTGTCCTTCTAATTTTCATCCCTCTTTCTTCTAGTGCCTTCCTCCAATCCTCCAGCTTTTCCTCAAGTCTGTCGATGCTCTGCTCACAAAGAACCACATAATCCGCAATCATCATATTCCACGGCGCTTCCTTCTTCACATCTTTCACCAGCACATCCAAAATCAGGTCAAAGAGGTAGGGACTAAGCGCAGATCCTTGATGTAACCCTACTTTAACTGGAAACTCCTTTGTCATGTCCACATGACTTCTCAACTGTCATTACTCCTCTGTACATTTTCTTCACTAACCTCACATACTTCTCTGGAACGCGCTGCTCTCTCATGCTTCTCCATATTTCGTCCCTTGGGACTCTGTCATATGCTTTCTCCAAATCAATGAAAGCCATATGTAGATCGGCTTATAGCTCCCCGTGTCTCTCCACTATCAGCCTTAAAGCATGTATTGCATCAGTTGTTCCTCTTCCAGGCATGAACCCTAACTGTTCTTCACACACCACAGTATCCTTGCGTAATCTTGCTTCTGTAACTCTCCCAAATTTTCATTATGTGTGCCATCAGTTTACTACCTCTATAGTTACTGCAGTCCTGCACATCACCTTTCCCTTAAATATTGAGATCAGTACACTAGTTCTCCACTCGTCTGGCATCTCCTCCTGTCACCAAATCATCTTCATTAAATCCCAGAGGAGCTCAATTCCTTTTTTTACCGAGACACTTCCATACCTCAACGGGGATCTGGTCTGGGCCAACTGCCTTCCCATTTTTCATCTTTTTAACTGCACATTCGACTTCATCTCTACTTATACCCATCGTTAATCCTTCGTTTGCCCCTCCTTCCTCAGTTTTCACTCTTATATTTTCTTCATTCAGCAATTTCTCAAAATAATTCAACCACCTTTGGATTATTTTTCCATGGTCATGCAGAATTATTCCTGTTTCATCTTTCGTCTGCTTTATTGCTGTTAGATCCTTAGCTTTATCTCTTGAGTTGCCTATCCGTATCAGTTGTCTCATATCCTGATTTTTCTGTAGTTGTTCGTATGCTTCCCTTAATGATTCAGCTTTAGCTTTAGCCACGGCTCGTTTTGCATCCTTCTTTGCACTTTTGTATGCTTGCCCATCCTCAGCACATCCTGACAAATCCTACTTCCTCTTAGCGTCTTTCGTTTCCTTCACAATCTTCTGCACCTCTTCATTCCACCACCATGCTTCCTTATTTTTGGCACCCCTCTCCCAGATGTTAACCCATCTTCCTTATAACACCACTATTTATAAGTAATATCATTTTATAAATGAATCTAGAAATAGATTTAATAAATATCATCAGATTGCGCAATTAATAATATGAATTTTAAGTGTGCCAGATATTTCGTAATGTCAAATATGTATAAAAGAAGAGTAATTTTAACTGTATATTTCGATTGTGGTAAAGAGAGTAAAACAATTTTTTCATACATTTTAGCCTGAAATATAATACATCGTATACTAAATCATATGAAATTCTTTTAGTTAAACAGCTGAGATAATATTAACCTGTTCAAAGGTAGAAAGTATTTTTGGTGTCGATAACTTCTGTTGAATAATAGTAATGTTAGAGCAGGGTGTCCCTTTCCCTTTACACGCTTCACAGCTATTGATCGTTCACTTTTGACGCATGCGTAGTTACACGTGTGACAGCATCCCCCCCTTTATTTTATAGTCGCACTCCGTATCTCGTCAAATACAATCCGGCTGTCCAATGCAACCCGACCTTCGCTTATACCGCTTAGCTTACCTGACTGGGGGAAGACTAAGAGAATATACGATCGCGGTTGGAGGTAACGGCTGGAGGCGGCAAAGTAATTTTGGAGGGAGCTGTCTGTGAAGACCGGAGGCTGGTTCTCGGAGAGTGCAGGAAATGAGCGCGCTGGGCCACGACCCGTCCTTCCTCAGGCAGAGGCCCGCCCTGTTCCACGTGGTCGGCTCCCACCTGCCGTCCCTTCCTTTCTCGCGAATCACTGTTGCTCTGTGATGGAATTACCAGGCGAACAATGGGAGGCTTCCGATCTCCACGACGTCAGTAGCTGAGAAGAGCTAGTACAGCATTAGGTGTTGACACGCGAACGCTAAACCCAACAAACTATTTTTAGGTTGAGAAGTTGGCTCAATTTGCCGACTCTTTTCAGGCGCTAAGCTGCAACTTGATGTATTCATAAGAACTGAGGACACTGATCGTATATCGAAATACTTTTTTGTCGTGTGTGAAGGTTGAATCCCTCAGTACTGTACTTTCATTACACTCGCGGAAAAAAGCAACATGTTGTTGTTGTTGTTGTTGTTGTTGTTGTCTTCAGTCCTGAGACTGGTTTGATGCAGCTCTCCATGCTACTCTATCCTGTGCAAGCTTCTTCATCTCCCAGAACCTACTGCAACCTACATCCTTCTGAATCCGCTTAGTGTATTTATCTCTTGGTCTCCCTCTACGATTTTTACCCCCCCACGCTGCACTCCAGTACTAAATTGGTGATCCCTTGATGCCTCAGAACATGTCCTACCAACCGATCCCTTCTTCTAGTCAAATTGTGTCACAAACTCTTCTCCCCAATTCTATTCAATACCATCTCATTAGTTATGTGATCTACCTATCTAATCTTCAGCATTCTTCTGTAACACCACATTTCGAAAGCTTCTATTCTCTTCTTGTCTAAACTATTTATCGTCCGTTTCACTTCCATACATGGCTACACTCCATACAATACTTTCAGAAACGACTTCCTGACTCTTAAATCAATACTCGATGTTATCAAATTTCTCTTCTTCAGAAACACTTTCCTTGTCATTGCCAGTCTACATTTTATATCCTCTCTACTTCAACAATCATTAGTTATTTTGCTCCCCAAATAGCAAAACTCCTTTACTACTTTGTCTCGTTTCCTAATCTATTTCCCTCAGCATCACTCGACTTAATTCGACTACATTCCATTATCCTCGTTTTTCTTTTGTTGATGTTCATCTTATACCCTCCTTTCAAGACACTGTCCATTCCGTTCAACTGCTCTTCCAAGTAGTTTGCTGTCTCTGACAGAATTACAATGTCATCGACGAACTTCAAAGTTTTTATTTCTTCTCCGTGGATTTTAATACCTACTCCGAATTTTTCTTTTGTTTCCCTTATTGCTTGCTCAATATGCAGATTGAATTACATCGTGGAAAGGCTACTACAAACCTGTCTCACTCCCTTCCCAACCACTGCTTCCCTTTCATACCCCTCAACTCTTATAACTGCCATCTGCTTTCTGTACAAATTGTAAATAGCCTTTCGCTCTCTGTATTTTACTCCTGCCACCTTCAGAATTTGAAAGAGTATTCCAGTCAACAGTGTCAAAAGCTTTCTCTAAGTCTACAAATGCTAGAAACTTAGGTTTGCCTTTCCTTAATATTTTTTCTAAGGTAAGTCGTAAGGCCAGTATTGCCTCACGTGTTCCAACATTTCTATGGAATCCAAACTGATCCTCCCCGATGTCGCCTTCTACCAGTTTTTCCATTCGTCTGTAAAGAATTCGCGTTAGTATTTTGCAGCTGTGACTTTTTAAACTGATAGTTCGGTAATTTTCACATCTGTCAACACCTGCTTCCTTTGGGATTGGAATTATTATATTCTTGATGAAGTCTGAGGGAATATCGCCTGTCTCATACATCTTGCTCACCAGATGGTAGAGTTACATCAGGACTGGCTCTCCCAAGGCTGTCAGTAGTTCTAATGGAATAAGCCATTGCAAATGTGAAATGCTGTTGCATTAATAAATGGAGTAACCTACAGAAAGTTGAATGCGAGCATGCAAACGTGTAAGCATTGTGTTTTACAGATGCCGGATGTCAGTTTGTGGGATGGAATTCTATCCCTGTCGCATTTGGTCGGTGAATACAGGGATGGTGAATGCTGATTGTGGATGACGCTGTAGTTGTCGGCCGATGATATCTCATGTGTTTTCGATTAGAAACAGCATGTTGGCTTACAACAGCAGTGTGTGAGAAAACGTTGTCCTGTTGGAAAACGCCTCCCGGTGTGCTGATCATGAATGGCAGCACAACAGGTCAAATTACCTGCCTGACGTACAAATTTGCAGTCAGGGTGCGTAGGATAACACGAGAGTGCTTCTGCTGCCATACGAAATCGCACCCAACCGTAAATCCAGGCGTAGGTGTGGTGTGTCTAGCACGCAGCCATGTCGGTTGCAGGCCCTCAACTGGTCAACTCCTAACACACACACGGCCATCGCTGGCACCGAGGCAGAACCAGATTTCATCAGAAAACACAACAGACCTCCACGCTGCCTCCCAATGAGCTCTCATTTGACACCACTGAAGTCCAATGTGCGTCAGTGGAGGACCGAATGGTTGCAGGTGACAGAAAAATAACTGCGGTCGCTCAAATCGACCACACAGGCATGGCGAACTTCGTCAGTCCGACCACTGGATGGAGGTTCTGCTTACCAGGCCGCGCACTGGACATATCCCTCTAACACATCGCTTCCTCGTCTGGTGGGAGGATCCACCACTGAGGTTTGCTGTGTGCCACTTACAGCTCAGCATTTCTTGATAACGTGTGTCCTGTATACTGACACTAGAGCAGCCCTCAGTCTCGGTGGAGATCTGCCTACCAGCCTCACCAAACTGCTTCCAGATCTAAGAGTAGTGAAATCTTGTGAACTGTCAGGCCTCAACCCTAAATTGGTGGGGAAGGGAGGCAGACTTTAATGCATTACAATCACCTCTTCATGTGGGGACAGCCTTCTTCCCGACCCACGAGATCAACGTGTTGACTTCCCGTCAGGGCGCTAATGTCCATGATGTTGAGCGCTCCTCACCTCAAATAATCATTATCACCGACACCACTGAAGTCGCATATGGCGGTGGTTTGGGGTCAGTGGGTTGCACGCTACAGGCTGTCTGGCGCAGAGCTGTCCTTGAAGTAGCAGATTTGTAACTGTTTGTTGTCACGGTGATACCAAGCTGCTTAGATTGCTACTGAAGATGCACTACGGTACGCCAGAGCCATTCGCCAAACGCGATGGTATCTATGTAGTAGCACGTGGCTGTTCAGAGCTCAGTCTTCCTGCTACCGTACCTCCTCCTGACCGCTGCAGACAGTAACCATGTACATTCCTCTCAGAACTTTCTGCAACGTCGCAGGATGAACATCCAGCTTCTCATAGCCCTGTTCCACGCCCTCGTTCAAACTCGGTGAGGTTCTGATAATGGTGTCTTTGTCGCCTTCAAGGCATTCATAACTAACATCAACTCACCACGTACAATCTCAATGTAACTAATGCTCACGACCGTTACAGTGTGTATTTAAAGCAAACCTGATTTTCATCCCCATTGCTGCGATAACAGCGCCATTATGATGTGACTGGCGAGAAATATGAATAGCCATGTACCATATGTGGAAACAGTCCTACCGACTTTTTCATATAACACATCCCTACATAGTGTAGAGATCTTCACTTCTGTTACTTTATTATTATTATTATTATTATTATTATTATTATTATTTCTTCTTTCTTGTCTCAGACGTTATGTCTGGTTAAAAATGGAAGGTGACGCGGACCTTGATCAAGCGTGACTTCCTTTTAACTGTACGGTATATGTTACATTGCATTTAGGAACTTTCGGGTAATTGAACAAGTGTCAATAATTACAGATTTCTGTAGTTGTATATATAAGTTTGGATGTAGCTGTATTGCATTGATGTACTGGTGGATATTGTGTGGTATGACACCTGTAGTTGATAGTATAATTGGTATGTCAACTTTATCCTGATGCCACATGTCCTTGACTTCCTCAGCCAGTTGAATGTATTTTTCAATTTTTTCTCCTGTTTTCTTCTGTACATTTGTTGTATTGGGTATGGATATTTCGATTAGTTGTGTTAATTTCTTCTTTTTATTGGTGAGTATGATGTCAGGTTTGTTATGTGGTGTTGTTTTATCTGTTATAATGGTTCTGTTCCAGTATAATTTGTATTCATCATTCTCCAGTACATTTTGTGGTGCATATTTGTATGTGGGAACGTGTTGGTTTATTAGTTCATTTTGTATGGCAAGTTGTTAAAGTATTGTTTTTGCTACATTGTCATGTCTTCTGGTGTGTTCTGTATTTGCTAGTATTGTACATCCGCTTGTGATGTGATCTACTGTTTCTGTTTGTTGTTTGCAAAGTCTGCATTTATCTGTTGTGGTATTGGGATCTTTAATAATATGCTTGCTGTAATATCTGGTGTTTAGTGTTCGATCCTGTGTTGCAATCATGAATCCTTCCGTCTTACTGTATATATTGCCTTTTTTACCCATGTGTTGGATGCGTCTTGATCGATGTGTGGCTGTGTTAGATGATACGGGTGCTTGCCACGTAGTGTTTTCTTTTTCCAATTTACTTTCTTCGTATCTCTTGATGTTATGTGATCTAAAGGACTGTAGAAGTAGTTATGAAATTGCAGTGGTGTAGTCGATGTATTTATATGAGTGATTGCTTTGTGTATTTTGCTAGTTTCTGATCGTTCTATAAAGAATTTTCTTAAATTGTCTACCTGTGCATAATGTAGGTTTTTTATGTCGATAAATCCCCTTCCTCCTTCCTTTCTGCTTAATGTGAATCTTTCTGTTGCTGAAAGAATGATGTATTCTATATTTGTGGCATTGTGATCGTGTAAGTGTATTGAGTGCTTCTAAGTCTGTGTTACTCCATTTCACTACTCCAAATGAGGTCAATATTGGTGTAGCATAAGTATTTATAGCTTTTGTCTTGTTTCTTGCTGTCAATTCTGTTTTCAGTATTTTTGTTAGTCATTGTCTGTATTTTTCTTTTAGTCCTTCTTTAATATTTGTATTATCTGTACCTATTTTCTGTCTGTATCCTAGATATTTATAGGCATCAGTTTTTTCCATCGCTTCTATGCAGTCGCTGTGGTTATCCAATATGTAATCTTCTTGTTTAGTGTGTTTTCCCCTGATTATGCTATTTTTCTTACATTTGTCTGTTCCAAAAGCCATATTTATATCATTACTGAATACTTCTTTTTACTTTAGTAATTGGTTGAATGTTGATTTGTTGCTGCCAGTAGTTTTAGATCATCCATGTATAGCAAATGCATGATTTTGTGTTGGTATGTTCCAGTAATATTGTATCCATAATTTGTATTATTTAGCATGTTGGATAGTGGGTTCAGAGCAAGGCAGAACCAGAAAGGACTTAATGAGTCTCCTTGGTATATTCCACGCTTAACCTGTATTGGCTGTGATGTGATACTGTTCGAATTTGTTTGGATATTAAGTGCAGTTTTCCAATTTTTCATTACTATGTTTAGGAGCTGTATCAATTTAGGATGTACTTTGTATATTTCCAATATTTGTAGTAACCACTATCAAAAGCTTTTTGGTAATCAATGTATGCGTAGTGTAGCGACCTTTGTTTAGTTTTAGCTTGATATGTCACCTCTGCATCTATTATCAGTTGCTCTTTACATCCTCGTGCTCCTTTGCAACAGCCTTTTTGTTCTTCGTTTATAATTTTGTTGTGTGTTGTATGTGTCATTAATTTCTGTGTAATGACTGAAGTTAATATTTTGTATATTATTGGTAGGTATGTTATGGGGCGATATTTAGCTGGGTTTGCTGTGTCTGCTTGATCTTCAGGTATCAGATAAGTTATTCCATCTGTACGTGTATCAGGGAATGTGTACGGGTCTGCAATGTAACTGTTAAATAATTTAGTTAAATGTGAATGTGTTGAGGTGAACTTCTTTAGCCAGAAATTTGCTATTTTATCTTTTCCAGGGGTTTTCCAATTGTGAGTAGAATTAATTGCTTGGGTGACTTCATGTTGCAAAATTGTCACTTCAGGCATTTGTGGTATCATCTTGTAAGCGTCTGTTTCTGCTTGTATCCACCGTGCATGTCTGTTACGTTGTACCGAGTTTGACCACATGTTGCTCCAGAAGTGTTCCATGTCTGTTATGTTTGGTGGATTGTCTATTTTAATGTGTTTGTTGTCTATTGTCTGGTGAAATTTCTTTTGGTTTGTGTTGAATGTTTGGTTTCGTTTCCTTCTATTTTCACTTTTTTTGTATCTTCTAAGTCGTTTGGCCAATGCTTGTAATTTCTGCTTCTTTTCATCTTATTGCTCTATCGCTTCTTGTTGTGAGATTTTACCTAACCTTTTTCGTTTTTTGTCTGACATTTCATTTCTTATAAACTGTGTTAGCTGCCGATGTCTTTTCTCAGTTTTTCTCTTCTGGTCTGTAGCCTGTGTTGCCATGCTGGTTTTGTGGGTTTCTTCTGTGTGTTGGTTGGTTCTGATCTCAGCCTAGTGTATATATTTAGTGTAGTGAGTGCTCCTATATAAACCAGTAGTTGTAACTCTTCCATGGTTGTACTTTCATTTATTTTGTTGTGTATGATTGTGTTGATAGTTGTTATTGTTGTTTCGACTTGTGGGTTATTTGGTGGTCTATGCAAGAATGGTCTAATGTCTGTTTTTGTGTCTTTGTATTCTATATATGTCAGCTTAAATTTTTCTTCTTTATTGTTGTTATTAATACTACTGTTATTTCATACGCTCATTGGCACAGTGCAAATCTCTCAGATACCATTTCAGTGTCTTTTTGTCCCTAACCTATCAGAGAAGAGACGACCTTGTCTTCTAAATTATGACCTACATAGGATTATCATGTCCATCTCACAGAATATTTCAGAACTATCCCCGAGATTTAGCAAATAACTTCCGCCGTAATTTCTGCTCTTAACAGATTTTAATCCACGTAATATGATCGGGATGCTTTCTAACACATGTGAGACTAGTTCTGATCTGTCTTCCTACAACAGTTGCGCAAGGACGCTCTGTGAGTGTTTTAGGAATTTGGTGTTGAACATACGGCCTGCAAGATAGGAAGATACAATCTTACGCATGCAGAGTTCAGAAGAGTGCAGCAATACGGACAGTGATGTAATCAGACAATGGTCTTAATGTTGGTTCGACAACATTCCCTGTAAATGAAACGTTATCATTAACAGAAATTAGTGTATATGCTCAGGTGCAACTATATGTCAGTAAAAATAAAAAGCTTCCATTTTCGTTATTAAGGTTTATTTTTACTCTACGTATGACTTCATGATATAACAACTTTAACAAAATTACGTACAGGGTGGTAAAATATTGATGCTGTGAAGCGAAATTCTTAACTATTTTAAAGATCTTTAATGGAAAGATTGTTGACGACCATGTGTGGGGTTCGATTACTATACAAACAAATTAAATACAGTTGGGCCAAAGATATCAATTACGCTAAAATGCACAATGAAAATACCCAAAATCGAACAAGGGGTTGGTAAAGAGCAATCAAAAAAGTACACAATTAAAACAATTCATAACTCTACAGTGACTGGTCAATCCTTTTCGTTAGATCGGACATCTCGCTTTTCTACTTAAATTGCGCCTGATAATCGTGAATATGTTTAACTACAGGTCGTGGTTGAATGTACGATAATTGAGAGAGAGAGAGAGAGAGAGAGAGAGAGAGAGAGAGAGAGAGAGAGAGAGAGAGAGAGAGACGACCGCAGTCATCAGTGTCAATTGAATATCACTTGCTGGCGCGACGTGAGCGCGTGTGGTTACCTTGGGTAGGCAGCGGCAGTGGCTGCTGTCGGCACGATCTGTGAATCTGAGAATTTATTCTTAAACTCTCTCGACAGTTAGACACCAGTCTGATATATTTCCTACGTCTTCGGTGAAGCCGAGACTCCTATTCATTCCCTAGCTAAGTTAATTGGCATCGTACACGCTATTTGGCTGGAATAGTGCATACGTCGTTGCTCTCAAATCGTTCGCAAGCGTTAACTGTCAGTGCTCGGCGCGATTCTCCGTACTAGCTGGAGGACTTTGCAGTTCAACTTCTTACGAGTTAAGACAAGCCTGTGAACAAGTGTTCACATAGTAATCCTCGCAATAGTCTCAGAGCGGCGCGAGTCGTCTTGCTCAAACATTCGCCCCCCTCCGGGTCTGGGGTTTACAATAGGCCCGAGGTATCCCTGCCTGTCATAAAAGGCGACTAAAAGGAGTCTCACACTTATCGGTCTTGTAAGTTCACGTCCTATTTTATGCTTTAACCTGCCACTTTCAAAACCCTATAGAAGTGCGGGCCACATGGCGAAGGACGCCTTACGTTTTGTATGAGTTATCCATAGTGCCCTTAGATTCGATCTCCTGAAACTCTTGTCATGGCTTTGCATCTCCATCTGCAATTCAACTATTTGGGCGAGGACACTTTCCTGGGTATGTCATCTTCTTCCGTTGTTCCCTGTCTCCTTTCGCCCCCATGACAATATTGGACTCCTCTGCGCCCAATATCAAGCACGGTCGCCAGTCCGTTGTGGTGGGGCCGTCATGTACCTATTTGATGGTAGCCCCTGACAACACAGGGATGATGCCTGAGCTGTAAACAGTCCATGTATGCCAAGGAGAAAATGCCTGTCTTCCTGGGGCATCAAGACTCCCAGCAACGGCCATCATGCCAGGTGACCTTTGCTGTGGCTGGATGCCGCCCATGGGGAGAGCTCCTGATCGGAGTGGGTGGCATCAGGGCGAATGACCAGCAATGAAGCGGACTAGTCATCTCTTGCTGGTGACCGTACAGTGCCGGTAGTCTTTAAGGAGAACAAACTCGAATACTATGCTGACAGATAAGACCCTAACTCGTTCCACTCGATATCGCCTCGGTAGTTAGTCTGTAGCAGTATGGTCATAGAAGGCCTCAGTATTTTGTTGGACCTCTTGAGGATAAATTTGGCGAAGTGATAGCACTGTTCAAGATGAGAAACGGTGCAGTCTTGATTCAGACAGCATCACCAGCCGAATCCCAGGCGTTACTCACTTGTGACCGGCTGGGTGATATCCCTGTTTCGGCACTCCGCATATAGAGCTTAACTTGGTCCAGGGGATTATTTTCCATCGCGACTTCCTCTTGGAGTCGGACGACGAGCTCCGCCCCAACGTAGAACGGCGGGGTGTTCATTTTATCCAGTGCGTTTACAGGGGACCCAAAGACAATAGGGTTGCTACTGGTGCCATTATCTTGGCTTTTGAGGGTGAGTGTGAGCTGTGATGTCAAACCATACGTCCTTTTCCCTATGTGGTGCTTTAAGTGCTGGAAATTCGGGCATGTCTTCCCACTGCACTTCCAGCGCCACATGTCGAGACTGCGGACGTCCACTGCATCCAGATACTTCCTGTGCATCTCCTCCCACTTCTGTCAACTGTGGAGACAGCACGCCCCTACTCACCAGACTGCGTAGTACTCCAAATGGAGTGGAAACTCGTGGAGTCAAGACCCTGAACCGGTTGACTTAGAAAGAGGCTAAACGTAAATTTGAACGATTACAACCCATTCACTTGATGTCCACATATGCTGCCGTTACATTACCATCACCATCACAAGTACCAGTCGTACCACACACTGTGCCACGAACAGTGGGCTCTCTGAGCCTCGAGAATACATCTGCACCCTTCAATGCAATGGGAAAATCTTCTTCCGTTGCACCCAAAGTACATACTTCAGATGCAAAGCGTCCGCAAATGCACGGGACATTGTCTCCCACACCCCTGCTGGAGAAGCAACAGCCTCCTCCAGCTCCTCTCGTGCAGAAGGGGTCCCTTTGGACTCTCTCTCTCCCAAGGTCTCCACTAATGCCACAGCAGACACTCACCAGTGGCAAAAGGAGCCAAAAGCTGCTGAACAAAGAACTTCACGGTCTTTCTCCATGCCTGAAGCTACTTAGTAGTTCACACAGCAAGCCCCTAAAGGGAAGTGAGAAGGCAAGCAAACAGAAAAATATGCTAAGGAAAAGGACCATCTGGTGGCCCCAACAACACCACATCCAACCAATTCTGCACCTTTGCATGAGGTGGAGATCTCAGCGTCCCCTGAGGACCTAGATCTCACTGATGCCTCATCCACAATAGGAATGGATACAAATACTCAATTGGTGGCACCAGGTGACCCTGAGGTGTAACCTGCCTCGTTGCATGGTTCATGCATTCCCAGCCTCATGATAACTTCACCCTCCAGTAGTATTGCTGTTGTTTTCTTCACCACCTGGCTGAGCTATGTCAACTGTTATGCTTTACAACCCTGAGGGGAGTCACCATTTTATAGCAGGTTTGTACTTGGCTACCATGGGGCCCCAGCCTTTACAGCATTTTTTCTTTATGTGGTCTTCATATTCTTTTTCCCCTCCCTTAGCTAACATGTCTGGGTTATTATGGGGAATTTTATGCGTTCTGTCGCTGACGTGCGAGCAGTTTCACCTTTTTCACTCCCTCCTCCTTTCTACGTTTTCCTTCTCTTCTTGTTCCTCGGCTTCAGTGTTTGAGGATCCTCAACGTCTTCATCCAGATCAAGTGCGATGGTATCTTCCCATCGCAATGGCGAGAGAGCACCATTACTCCAGTGTTCAAACACGGCAAGTACATGCTTGATCTGAGTACATATCAGCCCATCAGCCTCATCAATGTCCTTTTTGAGCTGTTAGAACGTATGGTAAGTTGGCAGTTGTTGGGTCCTCGAGTCATGAGGCCTACTGGCTCCATGCCAGGGCGGTTTTCGCCAGGGTCGCTCTACCACTGATAATCTAATTTCCCTCGAGTCTGCCATCCCAACAGCCTTTTCCAAATGCCAACACATGGTTGCCATCTTTTTTAATTTATGAAAAGCTTACGATCTGACAACATAACATTCTTGCCACATTATATGAGAGGGGTCTCTGGGGCCCACTCCCGATTTTTATCCAAAGTTTCCTATCGCTCATTACTTTCCATGTCCAAGTTGGTGCCTCCCATAGCCCCCCCCCCCCCCCAATATCCAGGAGTATGGGGTCCAGTAGGGCTCTGTATTGAGTGTATCTCTATTTTTAGTGGCCATTAACTGTCTAGCAGCAGCTGCCAGGCCATCTGTCTCACCTCTGTATGCAGAAGACTACTGCATTTCGTACTGCTCCTCCAGTACTGGTGTTGCTAAGTGGCGCCTACAAGGAGACATCCCCAAGGTGCAGTCTTGGGCCCTAGCCCATGGCTTCCAGTTTCCAGCCGCAAAGTCGTGTGTCATGCACTTCTGTCGGCGTTGCACCGTTCATCTGGAACAAGAACTTTACCTTAATGATGATTCACTCACTGTAGTGGAGAAATGTCGATTCTTAGGACTGGTTTTCAACGCTCGATTGACTTTGATTCCTAACCTTCGTTGGCTGAAGTGGAAGTGCTGGCAGCATCTCAATGCCCTCGGCTGCCTGAGCAACAACTAGGATGCGGATTGATCTATGTTTCTGCATCTGTGCAAAGCCCTTGCTCAATCCCCCATTGACTATGGGAATCTGGTTTACGGTTTGGTGGCGACCTCAGTGTTGCGTTTACTTGACCCAGTGCACCACTGAGGCGTTTGACTGGCAGTGTGAGCTTTTAGGACGAGTCTGGTGACAAGTATCCTGGTTGAGGCCAGAGTACCTCCATTGAAGGTTAGGCATGCACAACTACTTGACAGTTACATTGCACACATTCGTAGTTCCCTTGAGCGTCGAATTATTGTCTCAATTTCCCAACCATGGCAGTTCATCTCCTGCATCGGAGGCCCAGGTCAGGGCTTACGATTGCAGTTAGTGTCCGATCTATTCTGTCTGAAGTGGTGTCCTTGCCATTACCACCTATGCTCGAGGTCCATTCATGTACACCTCCATGGTGACCACCTAGGCCGAAGCTTTGCCTGGACCTTTCACATGGTCCTAAGGACTCAGTTGACCCAGTGGCGCTCTGCTAGCACTTCCTCTCGATTCTTGACATGAACAGGGACCATGAAGTGGTGTACAGCAATGCTCGATGACTGATGGTGACATTGGCTTTGTGTGTGTTCATGGAGGACAAACTGAACAGCACTCCTTGGCAGATGGCTTCAGTGCTTTCACTGCAGAGCTGGCGGCCATATCTCCTGCTCTTCAGCGCGTCCGATCATGCCATGGGAAGTCGTTTCTTCTCTGTACTGACTCCTTGAGCAGCTTACAAGATATCGACCAGTACTACCACCGCCATCATTTGGTAACGACCATCCAGGATTCCATGTATGCACTGGATCGAGCCAGTCGTTCTGTGGTGTTTTTGTGGACCCCAGGCCACATTGGAATCCCAAGAAGTGAACTTGCCAACAGGCTGGCCAGACAGCCTACACAGAAACCGCTTCTGGAGATTGGCATCCCCGTAATTGAACTGTGATCATTATCACGCCATAAGGTTTTTCAGCTTTGGAAGTTCACCGGAATTGTTTCAGAAATTCAATATAAGGTACGTTACTTGTTTAACACCTTACAGCTTCTTACATGTGCCCTCACCCAACTACTGACCTGAGGCTTTGAGCTGTTGCCTCCCTACTGCCTAGCCCCATGTGTTCTGAACACTCTTATGGGAATTTCAGGATGTCTTTTTTTTTTTTTCACTGATGGCTCTAAATCCACTGATCATGAGGGGTATGCCTTCGTCTTCTGTTGGCATGGAACACCATCTCTGGCCTTCCACATGTGGGTTGTTTACTGTGGGACTAATGGCTATCTACTGGGCCCTCTATTTTATTAAATGGTTGCACGGCCTTCTAGCTAATCTTGGTGATGGTGCTTGTTTGGTTGACAGAGTTCCTGGCCACTTAGGTATCCTGGGTATTGAA
Source organism: Schistocerca americana (assembly GCF_021461395.2). Taxonomy (NCBI): domain Eukaryota; kingdom Metazoa; phylum Arthropoda; class Insecta; order Orthoptera; family Acrididae; genus Schistocerca; species Schistocerca americana. The sequence goes on from NC_060126.1 coordinate 377,052,671, forward strand.
CTTGATGATCAACTGGCTGGGAGGCAGCCACCTACAACTAGTTCCCTATCATCATGGGCTGACTCTTGGGAGATGACCCCTTGTCCAGTAAACTTGGTGTCATCAAGCATCAAGGAGATCCACGCCATGTGGCGTTCTTCCATCTGCCCCTCCCAGTGGGAACCTACTATCCTCTAACGTCTTTGTATTGGCCATATTAAGTTGACCCATGGGTTTTTCCTCAACAATGAGCCGTTCCCCCCTCCCCCTCTTTTGTAGTTGCGGAGCTCGACTCACGGTGATTGATATTTTACTCGACTGCACCCACCTTTTAGCCCTTCACACTGAATATGACTTCTCATCTTCCTTGTCTCAGTTGTTAGCGGACAGCCCTTGCATGATTACGTCTGTCTTCAGTTTTCTTTGTGGAAGTTGTTCATACTCTGACATGTCGTTGTTGTGGTCTTCAGTCCTGAGACTGGTTTGATGCAGCTCTCCATGCTACTCTATCCTGTGCAAGCTTCATCAGGTCCTTGAAATTTCCGTTGGAACTTGAACTCCTCAGTGCAGGCGTTGGTTATAGAGGCCTTGACCTTGACTCCACAGTGACAAGGTTCTCACCACCTTTCCCCTACATTTTATCTAGTCTGTTGTGCTGTTTTGTTTCTGCTTCTTTTGTGTCTTCTTCCCTTCATGTTGTTCACATTGTATCATAGTGATGGTGCGGTATGGTGTGGCTGTCGGGACAGTTTGGTGGCAGTGCTGGTGCTCCTCTTTCGGTAACATTTGTGGGACACTCCTGCTCTCCCCATTTTCATCTACTCACTTCCTGTTCTTTCATTTTCCTGCTGCCCTGATGTCTCTTTTCTCTTTGTTTGTACATTATCCCCTCCCCTTTACCGGACTGTGCTGTTTGTGTTGTCTCCCCCTTGATTTCTGCCATCCTAGATCATGGGACTGATCACATTGCTGTTTGGTCTCCTCCCCCTAGGCAACCAACCAACCAACCAACCTATTGACCTTATTATTGCTCTCACCTCATTTATTATTGTTGGCCCAACTGATGTCCATTAAGTGATTTCTGTCCTATTCCTCTTACTCCCATTTGTCAAATTTTAGAGTGTATGTATTGGAAGTCGAACAAACTCTTGTTCACAGTGACGTAATAGGTTTTGGTGGAGGAGAGATCTGTTAAACTAATACTACGAAGTCTCGTATGAGACAACACTGGCTTTAAGAAAGCCTTTCGAAGCAACTGATGAAAGCACAGGGTGATTAAAACTAGACTTTCGCTACATGAGCCATGGTAGACGGAAAACTATTTACCGTTTGGTACCCAACCTTGCAGAAATGATGATCGGACTGTGCGCTGCAGGATATGCGTTGTTAGTGGTGATAGTGTCCTGACTAGCCGTTAGGCGGCAGTACTGGTATGACGACAGAGTAAAAACCCAAGCAGCAATATGCATCACAGAGGCAGTCAACATGGGTCTGGACAAAGTGAGGAGGGGTTTCCTTGGAAAGCTCTTCGCAGGTACCGACGCTTTAAAGGATTGCTGAGAAGATACCTTTCCTCACCGGGATTGAGAACAGTGATTTGGAATCTCGAATTAACTAGCGATTTGAGGATTGCTCCTGGTAGAGACCTACGGCCAGTTCCGCCACAAATGCCTGAGAATGCTGGACTTAATGTGCGATTTTCAAGCGGTGCGACAGCTGTGCCAGGACAGCTGAACAATCCATGATCAAACGTTCGAAAATTGCCCTGAACAGTGGTGAAATGGTGTCTGTACAAACCTCCAGGCTGTCGTGGATGCAGATGGTCGTCAGGTTGAGCATCTTTTGTAACCTGAAATGTAAACATGTGACTTGTAACCGCTACCTTACCTGCTTGCGAAGTTGGAAGGGAGAAGGAGAATGTAAATAATACAATAGTAATCACCTACCACTTCCCAGCAGGAAGTCAAATCAGTAATGTTGATTGAAATTAGCTGAACAGTGCTTGCTAATTCCTGTTGTGATATCCTATTACCCCAGACTGGTATTGGAGAGAAACGAAAAGTTACAGTCGTGGCCGAACGTAATTTCGAAAAGGCGAGTGCATAACGCACTCGGTCAACCGCGTTACACTCTATGCCACATCTACGTGATTACTCTGCTATTCAAAATAAAGTGCCTGGCAGAGGGTTCAATGAACCACCTTCAAACTGTCTCTCTACCGTTCCACTCTCTAACGGCACGCGGGAAAAACGAGCACTTAAATTTTTCTGTGCGAGCCCCGATTTCTCTTATTTTATCGTGATGGTCATTTCTCCTTGTGTAGGTGGGTGGCAACAGAATGTTCTCGCAATCGGAGGAGAAAACTGGTGGTTGAAATTTCATGAGGAGATTCCGTCGCAGCGAAAACCGCCTTGGTTTTAATGGTTGCCACTCCAATTCACGTTTCATGTCTGTGACACTATCTCCCCTATTTCGCGATAATACAAAACGAGCTGCCCTTCTATGTACTTTTTCGACGTCATCCGTCAGTCCCACCTGATGCGGATCCCAGACCGCACGGCAATACTCCAGAACAGGGCTGACAAGCGTGGTGTAAAGTGTCTCTTTAGTAGACCTGTTGCACCTTCTAAGTGTTCTGTCAGTGAATCGCAGTCTTTGGTTTGCTCTACCGACAATATTATCTATGTGATGGTTCCAATTTAGGTTATTTGTAATTGTAATCCTGAAGTATTTAGCGGAATTTACAGCTTTCAGATCTGTGTGTCTTATCGCGTAATCGAAATTTAGCTGATTTCTTTTAGTACTCATGTGAACAACTTCACACTTTCCTTTATTTAGGGCGAATTGCCACTTTTTGCACCATACAGATATCTTATCTAAACCACTTTGAAATTCGTTTTGGTCATCTGATGACTTTACAAGACGGTAAATGGCAGCATCATCTGCGAACAATATGAGACGGCTAATGAATTCTTTTCCTATGTCGTTAATATAGCTCAGGAACAATAGGGGGCCTACAACACTTCCTTGGGGAACACCGGATATTCTTTGTGTTTTACTCGATGACTTTCCGTCTATTACTACGAAATGTGACCTTTCTGACAGGAAATCACGAATCCAGAAGCACAACTAAGGCGATATTCCATAGGCACACAGTTTGGTTAGAAGACGATTGTGAGGAACGGTGTCGAAAGCCTTCTGGAAATCTAAAAATATGGAATCAATTCGACATCCTCTGTCGATAGCACTCATTACTTCATGAGTTTCACAAGAACGATATTTTCTGAATCCGTGCTGACAATGTATCAATAAATCATTTTCTTCGAGGTACATCATAATGTTCGAATACAGTATATGTTCCAAAACCCTACTGCAAATCGACGTTAGTGATATAGGCCTGTAATTGAGCGGATTACTCCTTCATTTTTTGAGTATTGGTGTGACTTGAGCAATTTTTCAGTCTTTAGGTACGGATCTTTCTGTGAGCGAGTGGTTGTATATACACTTTGTTTCTGAGAGAAGAGGTTCATTAGTGCACGATAAAAGACCTGGTAATTTAAAAGTCAGTGATCACACCAATGGCGGACGGGCTCGACGTTGGCACATTGCATTTCTTTAACAAATAGCCGCAAACAAAGCTGACAATTAGAGTAATAGAAGGGATGTTTGGGTTGTTACGTAAATCCGAAAGGTATTAATTTAAATAAACGTAAACATGTTCATGATTCTTACGAACTAAAAAGACAGATGCTTACATAGCAAAAGCTGAAGGACAAGAGATACGAAGCAGCAAGGTATCTCCTTGCTGGCTGCTGAAAAAATGTGGACTGTGCCTTCTTTTATTATCATAGAAAGAATTAAAAGAACACTGTGGTCCATACATTTCATAAACATACAGTCCCTGAGTTATTCCGAATTACGGTGCAATGTCCATTAGAGATGCATGCACTAATTCGAACATGCATGCATGTCCCAAGAACACTGCATCGTAATTCGAAATAACACAGGCCCTGCAATACCGTATTTATCCGCCGACGGCTGGCAAGCGACTGTCAAGTACAAGTCTCGCCTGTACGGGAATGTACATAATGGAAATACGAGAATAGGTTATTGACACATTTTTGATGACATACTGGAATTTGTGTCTGGCTGTGAATCCTGCACAGGTAGCCCAGTGCAAAGGCGACCGCTCGCATTAAGCGGGAAATCCTGGTTCGATTCCAGGTCCGGCGCAAATTTTCATTGTCATTCCATTCTACAGCTAATGGTTGTCCATATTCGCCATTGCGAATGCATTTAACGAAAATTAAAAAACTTTTTGTGGGTCTTACACATGCTACGCAATTAACGAATCAAAATACCTTGCTTCTGACAACTGATTTCACTTAAAAACCGTATGTTAATTACTATTAATTACAACATAGATACATACATTACTTTCATATTAGTTACCTAGACAAAATGTGATGAGAATTTCGTAATCGTCTGATCAAATGGAATCACTCGAAGTACATGGTGATAACATTCTGTTGGATTTTTATTTTGGCTCTTTTTTGTAGTGTGTTTCGTTTATATATTTTTACCTGTTCTCCGTTTCAACGAGGTTGGCATGTTATGCTGCTCTATAAAGACTAGAGGTTTTATCCAGAAACCTCAAAATTCTTGATCGATTTACTTCAAATTTTTACACGATTTTCTAAAAAAATCAGGTGGGCATAGGCCATATATTTTTCAAACAATAAAACGTACAAAATTTTTATCAAAACAAACTGTGAAAAATAAAATTCCGTTCTTTGAAATTTGTGCTGTTTCGTCTTCTATCAAGCTGTCGGTTTTAATTGCGATAGCAGAGCATTCAAACTATAAGACAGTTTCTCTCCCAATTTATACTGTCTCTCCGTATACGTAATTTTAAACAAAATTTGCATAATGTAATGTTTCGTTTCTTTCTCGCAGTCGGTTGTGACAAAAAAACCTGTATATTAAGAGCGTGACAGTCACGACTTCGCCCCATCCGATTTTCGTCTGTTTCCAGAACTTGAACATCTCGGAGGACTTTACTTTGTCAGTGATGAAGCGCTGCAAGGGGAGGTGAGGTCGTGGCTTCATCAGGGAAGCCAAACATTCTGCCGGCCGGAGTAGCCGAGTGGTTCTAGGCGCTACAGTCTGGAACCGCGCGACCAGTACGGTCGCAGTTTCGAATCCTGCCTCGGGCATGGATGTGTGTGACGTCCTTAGGTTAGTTAGGTTTAAGTAGTTCTATCAAGGGAACCTCCCCATCGCACCCCCGTCAGATTTAGTTATAAGTTGGCACAGTGGATAGGCCTTGAAAAACTGAAGACAGATCAATCTAGAAAACAGGAAGAAGTTGTGTGGAACTATGAAAAAAAACAAGCAAAATATACAAACTGAGTAGTCCATGCGCAAGATATGCAACATCAAGGATAGTGTGAGCTCAGGAGCGCCGTAGTCCCGTGGTTAGCGTGAGCAGCTGCGGAACGAGAGGTCCTTGGTTCAAGTCATCCCTCGAGTGAAAAGTTTACTTTCTTTATTTTCGCAAAGTTATGATCTGTCCGTTCATTGACGTCTCTGTTCACTGTAATAATTAGTGTGTGTGTTTTGCGACCGCACCACAAAACCGTGCGATTAATAGACGAAAGGACGTGCCTCTCCAATGGGAACCGAAAACGTTTGATCGCAAGGTCATAGGTCAACCGATTCCTCCACAGGAAAACACGTCTGATGTATTCTATACGACACTGGTTGGAGAGCGAAGTTGATTATGTGCGAGTGCATGAGCTTTGGTAATTGTCTGAAAATAAAAAATTAAACTTGTCACTCAAGGGGAGACTTGAACCAAGGACCTCTCGTTCCGGAGCTGCTCACGCTAACCACGGGACCACGGCACTCCTGAGCTCTCACTATCCTTGATGTTGCCTATCTTGCCCATGGACTACTCAGTTTGTATATTTTGCTTATTTTTTTCATAATTCCACACAACTTCTTCCTGTTTTCTAGATTGATCTGTGTTCAGTTTTTCAAGCCCTATCCACTGTGCCAACTTGTAACTAAATCTGAGGAGGGTGCGATGGGGAGGTTCCCTTGTAAGTTCTAGGGGACTGATGACCTAAGATGTTAAGTCCCATAGTGCTCGGACCCATTTGAATCAAACATTCTACATCGATGGTATCAACAAACTGGCCTCTCTTTCGGAAAAATGTATTCTTCGCTAGGGTAACTATGTTGAAGAGTAAATATGTAGACATGAAGAAATGTAGAATGTCAATAGAGTTTTATTTTAAAAGCTTTGAGTTTTCGTAATAAAAATTCGGGAGCGTTACTTTTCAGCACATTCTCGTAGTATAGAATCGGAATCGTCTGAAACTTCGCAATCCTACACATTCGCGGATCAAAACTATACGAAACACTGTCATGGAAGCTACTATCCTCGAAAATAAAGCAGCTGGAGACCCACCTCTCATCTCCCGTACACCAGTGATACCAACCAATTCACCACTTCATTTTAATCCACTTCAGTTCCCAACCAAGGTTCGGTTTGCGAGAGCAATGTACAAGCCCGACAGTCAGGCTCCGGCTCTCGGCTGATACACGTCTACAGAGCAGGAAGTTAAGTGTTTATCTTTTTGTGCGTTTTCGTCGTATTTTGATTAAATTCCGTGCTGTTGTTTTGTTTAAGGGGTTTAATCTCGCGTTTTTGTAAGTGTAAATTCATTCAGACTGCGGCGCAGTAGTTGCTCACTGAAGTCAGGAACGTACCTCATTAACGCATCAGCCGTCGTTGGTCACACATCAGGAGGATAGCAAGTTGCATATCTAGTACTCTGTCCCTTATAGTTTACTTCTTCAGTTAGTCTTGCTGGGATGGTTAGGCTGTGTGCATACTGGGGAAGCAGCTAGCGCAGTTCGCCTACAGCTGAATGCTCTTTTCGCTACAGTCAGCCGCCCTCAGGCTGTGCCTCGGGGTGTAGCGGTGGCAGAGAATCTGGCGCTTTACATGGGACACCTCAGCAGCTGCTTGTTTTGCCCACAGTGCGGCGGCGCGGTTCTTTCCGTCCCTTTACGACGGACCTGCACCTACCTGTGAACATTGTCTCAGCAGATCATCAGTAGGAAAGCCGAGTGAAACTTACTGTACTTCGACGTGAACCAGGCTGCAATTAAAGTCACTAATCTACGTTTCGGGAGAAACACGAAATGAAAGGTTGGAAATTTTGTCCTCACTATATTCTGAAACTTAACTGAACAAATATCACTGCCAAGCCTGTGCTAGTCTTAACACAGTCACTCATAATCCCTTTCACTCACGTTAACAAGTTTATGGTGTTGCATTTCCCGAAAACGTAATAGTTACAAAAATACTGATTGTTTTTGATTGATAATGCTCGTCAAATATTAAGTCTGTCGGTACCAAATGCAGTCACATTTTTTACCCGCCGACCTTCTCAATACGCCACGCGGAATATATGTCTTTTCTCGTCACAAAATTCACTTAAAAATTCCGAAATTTCTACACACACATCGGAATAATTATGCCGTCACTTTCCAACACTTTTGATGTATGAAACACTGCTAGATCCGGCAACTTATCATTTCCATCGGAACAACTACTACTACTACACATATCCGAACTGTTTCATGGCTAGGTTCCCACTCTTCTCTATAATACTCTAAGTCTCCTCTACCAGCAGAGAAAGGCGCGTGAAGAATATTGCTTTACCATTGGTCAGTTTACTCAACAGCCAATAGCAAAACAACGTTCTCCCGCGTCAGTCCGCGCTTTTCATCAATAACCAAACGCAAAATAGTAAACCTAATGGCTGCACTTTTTTCCGACGTAATTATCTAATATGCTGAAGTTTTGTTTATGCATAAAGTTATTTACTATTGTTATTTATACCTGAATTAACTTTCCCTTTACCATAAACGTACTTTACAAATCTATTCTACAAAAATCCTCTTTGTTCATATCCATACTTCTTCGAAATGTCCCCACACTAAATCCTACTACTTAACTCGTTTAAGAATTATCTTCATATTAACCTTAAACCACACTCACGCATCATTCATACTGCTAAAACGCATTTATAACATTTTACCTACACAAAAAGACATAACAACACTTTATGAAAATACTAGAACAGTTTATGAAAAACATTCTGTTACTTAAGTGCACTCTAGTGGGCACAATCGAAACTAAAATCCCAGTCCCCCTATCCAATATTGTCCTCCATCGGCTGATACAAAAACTACGTGCGCGTCCAGTCTCACGTCACCATCTGTCATTATCCAGCTCTGCGACACATCTCCCGCCTCCAATTCAGTATCGTTCTACGGCGCGGCTCCTCAACAGGCCCTGCTTCCGAGGCGGCACCTAGTGCACCGACGCAGTGGGTCTGTCCCGCGGCAGTGTGAGGCGGTTGGTAACGCGTTCGCGTGGCTCGAGGCGGAGGGTCCGTGTGGAGACTGGCCGCCCGGCCTCCCCCGTTCACCCTGTGAGTGGGCAGGTGGCCGCTCCTTCAGCATCCGTTTCACACATTCAGAAAGGATGCTACTGTCGACTTTGTTTGTGGTGGTCGTTTTGCTGAGAGCTGATCATCTGCGAATGTTTTTCAGGGTGAGGGTATCTATTCACACGAGATGCCAACTGGGGAACAGCTTCATTTCATTAGGCCTGTCACTGCCATGTGGCATGCACGTAAGAGAAAGCTAGTCTCCCGTACATCGCACAGTAAATGTTTCTTAACAATTCTATTGCTCTTAAGGTACTTCCTTACGAATAAATATGATTTTCGAGCAATTCCTCCTTGAGCAACAATAGAAAAATGTTTTGCTCATGGTGGACTTCACCCGACAACATTCATTTTTTTCAACTTAGTCTACCAGACACCACAGTTTCCTAGAACGTAAAACAATACAACAGGTCTCGTTCCTTTTGCTTTCACTAAAAGCTTTGTGGTCTCTCAGATTATCTAAAATGGAAATGAATTCTTTATTCTTGTTGTTTAGAGCTCAAATTCGATTCAGATATTTATTTCTGATCCGAGGAATTTTTATGTAGTGCTTATTTTAAAATAACTTACATCCATGATCATTAGATTTAAATTTAAATACGTTAAAATGGTTCAAAGTGAGCCCCTAGGAACGCGCCAAAATCCCAGCAGATCAAAGTTCCATCCAAAATCGTCTGTTTAGATGTAGTCATTAGACTGGTCGACCACCGCTGACTGTTGAAACTTCCTGTATTTCAGGTGACACCGGTGTTCAGTACAGCAATCAGCAGTGCGCTGTACACATCGAGGTGACAAAATACATGGGATAGCGATATACACTACTGGCCATTAATATCTGCACGAAAAGTTCGACGACGTTTGCAGCAGCATGGACTATCAGCTCGGAGACGATGGCTGCGGTTACCCTTGACGCTGCATCACAGACAGGAGCGCCTGCGATGGTGTACTCAACGACGAACCTGGGTGCACGAATAGCAAAACGTCATTTTTTCGAATGAATCCAGGTTCTGTTTACAGCATCATGATGGTCGCATCCGTGTTTGGCGACATCGCGGTGAACACACATTGGAAGCGTGTATTCGTCGTCGCCATCCTGGCGTATCACCCGGCGTGATGGTATGGTGTGCCATTGGTTACACGTCTAGGTCACCTCTAGTTCACATTGGCGGAACTTTGTACAGTGGACGTTACATTTCAGATGTGTTACGACCCGTGGCTCTACTCTTGATTCGATCCCTGGGAAACCCTACATTTCAGCAGGATAATGCACGACCGCATGTTGCAGGTCCCTTTATGTGCCTTTATGTATACAGAAAATGTTCGACTGGTGCCCTGACCAGCACATTCTCCAGATCTTTCACCAATTGAAAACGCCTGGTCAATGGTGATCGAGCAACTGGCTCGTCTCAATACGCCAGTCACTACTCTCGATGAACTGTGGTGTCGTGTTGAAGCTGCATGGGCAGCTGTACCTGTACACGCCATCCAAGCTCTGTTTGACTCAGAGCTCAGGCGTATCAAAGCTGTTATTACGGCCAGAGGTGGTTGTTCTGGGTACTGATTTCTCAGGATCTATGCACCCAAATTGCGTGAAAATGTAATCACATGTCAGCTCTAGTATAATATATATGTCCAATGAATACCCATTTATCATCTGCATTTCTTCTTGGTGTAGCAACTTTAATGGCCAGTAGTGTACATATACATGGACTGCGGCATCGCGTATACAGGGTATAAAAGGGCGGCGCATTGACGGAACTGTCATTTGTACAGAGGTCATTCAAGCGAAAACGTTCCCGACATGGTTATGGCCGCACGACGTGAATTAACGCGTAATGGTAGCCGGAGATAGACACATGGGATATTCCATTTCGGAAATCGTAAAAGACTTCAGTCTTCTGAAATCCACAGTAACAAGAGGGTACCGAGAATACTAAATTTCGGGTATTACCTCTCTCCACGGACAACGCAGTGGCCGACCGCCTTCACTTAATGTCTGACAGCAGCGGTGCATGCGTAAAGTTGTCAGTGCTAACATATAAGCAACGCTACCTGAAACGACCATATAAATTAGTGTGGGACGTACTACGAACGTAGCCGCGCGGCGATATTTGGTTTTAATAACTATGGTAGCAGACGACCGATGGGAGTGCCTTTGCTAGCAGCACGACATCGCTTGAAACGTCTCTCCTGGGCTGTTGACCATATCGGCTGCACCCTTGATGACAAGATAACCGTAGCCTGGTCAGATGTGTCCCGATTTCGATTGGTAAGAATTGATGGTAGGGTTAGAGTGCGGCGCAGACCCCACGAAGCCACGAATCCAAGTTGTCAAAAGACACTGTGCAAGCTAGGTGTGGCTGCATAATGGTGTGGGCTGTTTTTGTATGGAATGGAATGGACTGGGTGATTAGTTGTGTTCGGCTGCTTGGGGACTACTTGCAGTCATTCATGGATTTCATGCTCCCAAACAACGATGGCATTTTTATGGCTGACAGTGCACCGTGTCACCAGGCCACAATTGACCCAGATCGCCCGGCATGAATCCCATCGAACATTCATGGGATATAATCCTTGGGTAACAGAAGAAATATTAAATTTAATTGATGAAAGGATAAAATATAAAAATGCAGTAAATGAAGCAGGCAAAAAGGAATACAAACGTCTCAAAAATTAGATCAACAGGAAGTGCAAAATGGATAAGCAGGGACGGCTAAAGGACAAATGTAAGGATGTAGAGGCTTATCTCACTATAGGTAAGATAGATACTGCTTACAGGAAAATTAGAGACCTTTGGAGAAAAGAGAACCACTTGTATGAATATCAAGAGCTCAGGTCGAAACCCAGTTCTAAGCAAAGAAGGGAAAGCAGAAAGGTGGATGGAGTATATAGAGGGCCTATACAAGGGCGATGTACTTGAGGACAATATTATGGAAATGGAAGAGGATGTGGATGAAGATGGAATGGGAGGTACGATACTGCGTGAAGAGTTTGACAGAGCACTGAAAGACCTGAGTCGAAACAAGGCCCCGGGAGTAGACAGCATTCCATTAGAAGTACTGATAGCCTTGGGAGAGCCAGTCCTGACAAAACTCTACTATTTGGTTAGCAAGGTGTATGAACAGGTGAAATACCCTCAGACTTCAAGAAGAATATAATAATTGTAATCCCAAAGAAAGCAGGTATTGACAGATGTGAAAATTACCGAACTATCAGTTTAATAAGTCACAGCTGCAAAATACTAACGCGAATTCTTTACAGACGAATGGAAAAAGCGGTAGAAGCCGACCTCGCAGCAGATCGGTTTGGATTCCGTAGAAATGTTGGAACACGTGAGGCAATACTGACCTTACGACTTATCTTAGAAGAAAGATTAAGGAAAGGCAACATACGTTTCTAGCATTTGTAGACTTAGAGAAAGCTTTTGACAATGTTGACTGGAATACTCTTTCAAATTCTCAAGGTGGCAGGGGTAAAATATAGGGAGCGAAAGGCTATTTACAATTTGCAAAGAAACAAGATGGCAGTTATAGGAGTCGAGGGGCATGAAAGAGGAGCAGTGGTTGGGAAGGGAGTGAGACAGGGTTGTAGTCTCTCCCCGATGTTATTCAATCTGTATATTGAGCAAGCAGTAAAGGAAACAAAAGAAAAATTCAGAGTAGGTATTAAAATCCACGGAGAAGAAATAAAAACTTTGACGTTCGCCGATGACATTGTAATTCTGTCAGACAGCAAAGGACTAGGAAGAGCAGTTGAACGGAATGGACAGTGTTTTGAAAGGAGGATATAAGATGAGCATCAATAAAAACAAAACGAGGATAATAGAATGTAGTCGAATTAAGTCGGGTGATGCTGAGGGTATTAGATTAGGAAATGAGACACTCAAAGTAGTAAAGGAGTTTTGCTATTTGGAGAGCAAAATAACTGATGATAATCGAAGTGGACAGGATATAAAATGTAGACTGGCAATGGCAAGGAAAGCGTTCCTGAAGAAGAGAAATTTAACATCGAGTATAGATTTAAGTGTCAGGAAGTCGTTTCTGAAAGTATTTGTATGGAGTGCAGCCATGTATGGAAGTGAAACATGGATGGTAAAATAGTTTGGACAAGAAGAAAAGAAGCTTTCAAAATGTGGTGCTGCAGAAGAATGCTGAAGTTTAGATTGGTAGATCACATAACTAATGAGGAGGTATTGAATAGAATTGGGGAGAAGAGGAGTTTGTGGCACAACTTGACAAAAAGAAGGGACCGGTTGGTAGGAAATGTTCTGAGGCATCAAGGGATCACAAATTAAGCATTGGAGGGCTGCGTGGAGGGTAAAAATCGTAGGGGGAGACCAAGAGATGAATACACTAAGCAGATTCGGAAGGATGTAGGTTGCAGTAAGTACTGGAAGATGAAGCAGCTTGCACAGGATAGTGTAGCATGGAGAGCTGCATCAAACCAGTCTCAGGACTGAAGACCACAACAATCGAGATGTCAGTCCGTACACAAACTTCTGCACCGGCAACACTTTCGCAGTTACGGACAGCTATAGAGGGAGCATGACTCTGTACTTCTGCATAGGACTACCAACAACTTGAGTCCGTGCCACGTACTAGCCAGACAAAAGGGGATCCGACACTATGTTCTTAGGTATCCTTCTAAGTTTGTCACAGTGTAAGCCCGTATGTGTAGGCTTTTGATACACAGAATGGCCGGGTCGATACGTTCAACGAACACATCTAAAAATGGTCACTTGCCATCCTTCTCCATTTGCGCTGTAAATTTGAAATTCCGTTGGATGCTGCTAATATAGTATTTGCTGTAGCGTCTCACTGTCACGGGGCCGAATGAAAAAGTATAGAAATTTACTGATTTATTAAAACTATGTTCTGTTTGGGTGTCGACATTAGGCCCTTTCATTCTAGAAAAAAATACGCTACTGGCCATTAAAATTGCTACACCACGAAGATGACGTGCTACAGGCGCGAAATTTAACCGACAGGAAGATGATGCTGTGATATGCAAATGATTCGCTTTTCAGAGCATTCACACAAGGTTGGCGCCAGTGGCGACACCTACAACGTGCTGACATGAGGAAAGTTTCCAACCGATTTCTCATACACAAACGGCAGTTGACTGGCGTTGCCTGGTGAAATGTTGTTGTGATGCCTCGTGTAAGGAGGAGAAATGCGTACCATCACGTTTCCGACTTTGATAAAGGTCGGATTGTAGCCTATCGCGATTGCGGTTTATCGCATCGCGACATTGCTGCTCGCGTTGGTCGCGACCCAATGACTGTTAGCAGAATATGTAATCGGTGGGTTCAAGAGGGTAATAGGGAACGCTGTGCTGGATCCCAACGGCCTCGTATCACTGGCAGTCGAGATGACAGGCATCTTATCCAAATGACTGTAACGGATCGTGCAGCCACGTCTCCATCCCTGAGTCAACAGATGGGGACATTTGCAAGACGACAACCATCTGCACGAACCGTTCGACGACGTTTACAGCAGCATGGACTATCAGCTCGGAGACGATGGCTGCGGTTACCCTTGACGCTGCATCGCAGAGAGGAGCGCCTGCGATGGTGTACTCAACGACGAACCTGGGTGCACGAAAAGCAAAACGTCATTTTTTCGAATGAATCCAGATTCTGTTTACAGCATCATGATGGTCGCATCCGTGTTTGGCGACATCGCGGTGAACGCACATTGGAAGCGTGTATTAGTCATCGCCATACTGGCGTATCATCCGGCGTGATGGTATGGGGTGCCATTAGTTACACGTCTCGGTCACCTCTCGTTCGCATTGATGGCTTTTGAATAGTGGACGTTACATTTCAGATGTGTTACGACCCGTGGCTCTACCTTTAATTCGATCCCTGGGAAACCCTACATTTCAGCAGGATAATGCACGGCCGCATGTTGCATGTCCTGTACGGGCCTTTATGGATACAGAAAATGTTCGACTGCTGCCGTGGCCAGCACATTCTCCAGACCTTTCACCAATTGAAAACATCTGATCAATGGTGGCCGAGCAACTGGCTAGTCACAATACGCCAGTCACTACTCTTGATGAACTGTGGTATCGTGTTGAAGCTACATGGGCAGCTGTACCTGTACACGCCATCCAAGCTCTGTTTGACTCAATGCCCAGGCGTATCAAGGCCGTTATTACAGCCAGAGGTGGTTGTTCTGGGTACTGATATCTCAGGACCTATGCACCCAAATTGCGTGAAAATGTAATCACATGTTAGTTAAAGTATAATATATTTGTCCAATGAAGACCTGTTTATCATCTGCATTTCTTCTTGGTGTAGCAATTTTAATCACCAGTGGTGTATGTATCAACATAACGGAAGATGCATAATGGACGAGGGCAGGGGCTGCGTTCATCACTTTGAACTGATGACTGCAATTGAGACAATCATCGAAAGTTAGAAGTGCTACCCATATCTTAGAATGTTAAGAGGGCTTTCTATTTGTATCTGTATAGTTATTTCCTCGGAAAGGAACGTAACGAGGCGGAACAGGAGCTGAGATAGAGCGAAATAAGGAGTGTCCTTGCGGAGAAAACCATCCCAGCATTAGATTAAAACTAGTTTAGGTAGCATCTTGTCAGGAACCTTAGAAAACTTCGTCTTACTTAAATACCAGTCTCACATTTGGATTTATTCAATTAAGAGCTTTGTCTTCTTATTAAGCATTCAACTGTAATCATCATAACGTGCTGATCGTATAGCGGGATAAGACATACGAGTGCATCGTTGTTCTTGTACCTTATGAGACCGTTTTCTTCGTACCAGTTCGAAACGGCGCTGGTTACCTCGTTTCATGAATGGCGTGCGAGAACAGTCGTAACTTTTTCTACCGGCGTTTGCCTCCTCGCTGCGTCCATTTCCATTTCCAGCTCCGCGCCACTGCATTAACACCCCCGCCATGATTGATGAGGTGGTTCCTGCTGCGACCGCTAGGTGTCTCGTAGCTTATTGTCGAGCCGCTAATGGCGGCGGCAACAATGGCGACCGGTTTGCTCCTTTTGCCGCTGTGTCGTCTGCCGCCAAAGGAACGCGCCCCGCTTTTCATTTGTTCGCCTTGGCTGAGGCAAGGAAGAAAAAAAAAAGCACCTTGTAGGGGAGTATTTACATAGCAATGGCACAAAAGGGCTGCTACTGATGGCGTTGCCCCCCACCACCCTTCCGTCCTTTGCTGAAAACTGCACCTGTCATTGCCTCCAATTTTTGTTTCCCCCCGACTGATATTGTGCGGCACTCCATTACGGCGTGCAGCTATCATTTATATTAGGCGGGGATGATACGGTCACAGTCGGAGAGACCTCAAATGAACCGGCGCTCTTTTGTCTCACCAAAGTATATATCCCCTCACTCGCGGCGTGCGATCGCTTTTTTTTTTCTGCTCGGCGCAATCGATGTCGCTACTATATTTCTCAGGCCTTTTAAATGGATTATTTATTCTCCGTTCCGAGAAGGCGAGTTATGCGCGGGAGGACTCTGGCTACGGCCTCGCTGCTGTATGGTAGCGACGGCGGCGTCCGGTACAAAGCAAGTTACTCCCACAGGCGTGTCCATTAGGTAGCAACCGCTGTGCGTGACTCGTCGGCACGGCAGTAATGTTGCTGCAGGTATCCGAGCCGCGACGGCTTGTCGCCGGTACCGCCGGTTCGGTGGTGGTGTTACTGCGGGTAGTTTCTGTTCATTTAAGAATAACGAGTGATAGAGCAACTACAGTCCACGTCTTAATCTAAAACCTTAGCAGAAATCAGAAGCCGACCGAGTAAGCGTCCACTGATGGGGTTGCATATTTCACAAATCAGTGGGCCGCTGTCATATCAGTGCTACGGACTTCCATTGTTCCCGCTGTAACTCCGCGAGTTTGTCGGGTACGAGAAATGTGGCGCTGCAGTCGCATTCTACTCGTAGACTCAAATGGTTCAAATGGCTCTGAGCACTATGGGACTAAACTGCTGAGGTCATCAGTCCCCTAGAACTTAGAACTACTTAAACCTAACTAACCTAAGGACATCACACACATCCATGCCCGAGGCAGGATTCGAACCTGCGACCGTAGCGGTCGCGTGGTTCCAGACTGTAGCGCCTAGAACCGCTCGGCCACCCCGGCCGGCCTCCTAGACTCGTTCTGTCTTTCCGAAGCATGCATAAGTAAGTGTGAGGCTAGTTGTGACTTACTGTTAGTAGCACGGGAGATGGGTACGCGCTCTTGCTGCTGTAAAGCAGCGCTGACAAGGCGAAATGACTGACTCTCGGGATCAGGTTTCCTCAAACGCAGCTGTGTTCTGTGAGACTCTGGGGGGTGTAAGGCGAAAATATTGATCCGAAATATACAATTACAAATGCTAATAGATCTTTTCGTAGGTGATTGTCTTACACTGTCAGATAGCGCGAAAAAAATGTTTACGCCATCAGCTGCACAATTTTATGCTTACTATCCACCAATTACACTTATTACGATCATCTTCACAGAAGAAACAGGGTACATCAGTGGATCATACATACATTTGCGGCATATGTTCCACATTTCGTTGGGTCATATTTGATTAGATTAGTACTTCTTCCATAGATCATGAATACGATACTTCGTAATGATGTGGAACGTGTCAGGTTAATAAAAGGTGTCTATACAAGATATTACATTCGACAAAATATTACATGACACTCAATTTTTATGTGGAAGTTGGGAAATTACCCACTTACTATATCCAAAAATTCATTTAATGAGTACGAGTTACCATTAAGAAATTCTTTTAATTTCCTTTTAAATGCTATATGGCTGTCAGACTTTTGATGCTATTAGGTAAGTGACCAGACTTTTGTGGCAGCCGAAGTTAGATTTACCTTGAGTGGTGAAGATCATCCTTTCTCCTAGTGTTGTAGCCATGTACACTGCTATTACTTTTGAATTCGTTCTAATAACAAATTTCGTAAGTGAATATATATATTGTGAGGCTACAGTGAAGATCTCAAGCTCTTTAAATAAGTGTCTGCAGGATGATCTTGGATGAGCTCCAACAACTATTCTGATTGCACGCTTTTGTGCAATGAACACTCTTTTACTCAATGATGAGTTACCCCAGAATATGATGCCATACGAAAGCAGAGAATGAAAATAGGCGTGGTGAGCTAATTTACTGAGATGTATATCACCAAAATTTGCAATGACCCTAATAGCATAAATAGTTGAACTCAAACATTTCAGCAGATTCTCAGTGTGTTTTTTGCAGTTCAGCCCCTCATCAATGCATACACCTAGAAATTTTGAATATTCTACCTTAGCTACAGATTTCTGATTGAAGTCTATATTTATTAATGGTGTCATTCCGTTTACTGTGTGGAACTGTATATACTGTGTTTCGTCAAAGTTTAATGATAGCCCATTTGTAGAGAACCATTTAATGATTTTGTGAAAAACATCGTTTACAATTTCACCAGTTAATTCTTGTCTGTTGGGTGTGATAGCTATACTTTTATCATCGGCAAAAAGTACCAGCTTTGCATCTTCGTGAATATAGAATGGCAATTCATTAATATAGAATTGTATGTTTCATCCATTGTCGTACACTGTTTTGCGCCTTTGAAGAAGATTGTAATAGTCGAAACCGGTAGAGAATAAACAAATAGTTGTACAGCTGATGGCATAAAATGCCTTTTCTAAATTGCAAATGTGTTTCGTTAGAGGGGTTGTTCTGGAATAAATTTCACATTCTAGTCCACATTTTCTAATAAAAATGCACAAATTTTGTCCAATGCAAACAAAATAATCGTATTCTTGTTCAATCCAGGTCCACCAGGAGAAAATGTGTGCACTGCGTCAAATGAAAACTTGCCACAGAGGAACGACACTGTTACACCGAAGCGACAAACAAGCTGATACAGGCATGCGTATTCAAATACAGAGATACGTGAACAGGCGGAATACGGCGCTGCGGTCGGCAACGCCTATATAAAACAAAAAGTGTCTGGCGCAGTTTTTAGATCTATTATTGCTGCTACAGTGGCATGTTATCAAGATTTGAGTGAGTTTGAACGTGGCGTTACAGTCGGCGCAAGAGCGATGGGACATTGCATCAAATGGTTCAAATGGCTCTGAGCACTATGCGACTGAACTTCTGAAGTCATCAGTCGCCTAGAACTTAGAACTAATTAAACCTAACTAACCTAAGGACATCACACACATCCATGCCCGAGACAGGATTCGAACCTGCGACCGTAGCGGTCGCTCGGCTCCAGACTGTAGCGCCTAGAACCGCACGGCCACTCCGGCCGGCGGGACACTGCATCGACGAGGTAGCGAATGAAGTGGGGATTTTCCCGTACGACCACTTCACGAGTACACCGTGAATATCAGGAATCCTGTAAAACCTTAAATCTCAGACATCGCTGGGTCCGGAAAAATATCTTGCAAGAACGGGACCAACGACGACTGAAGAGAATCGTTCAACGTGACAGAAGTGCAACCCTTCTGCAAATTACTGCAGATTTCAATGCTTGTCCATCAACAAGTGTCAGCGTCCGAACCATTCAACGAAGCTTCGATATGAGCTTTCGGAGCCGAAGGCTCCCTTGATGACTGCACGACACAAAGCTTTACGCCTCGCCTGGGCCCGTCAACATCGATATTGGACTGTTAATGACCGGAAACATGTTGCCTGGTCGAACGAGTCTCGTTTCAAATTGTATCGAGCGAATGGACGTGTAAGGGTCTGGAGACAGACTCGTGAATCAATGGAACCCGCAAATTAGCAGGGGACTGTTCAAGCTGGTGGACGCTGTACAATGGTGTGGAGCGTGTGCAGTTGGAGTGATATGGGACTCTGATTCGCCTAGATACGACTCTGACAGGTGACACGTACGTAAGCATCCTAACTACTCACCTGCATCAATTTATGTCCATTGTGCATTCCGACGGACTTGGGCAATTCCAGTAGGACAATGCGACACCCCACACGTTCAGAAATGCTACTGAGTGTCTCTAGGAACGCTCTACTGAGTTTACACTTCCGCTGGCCGCGAAACTCCCCAGACACATACATTATTGAGCATTCCGGTATGCCTTGCAACGTGCTTTCCAGAAGAGATCTTCACCTCCTCGTACTCTTACAGATTTATGGAGAGCCCTGCAAGATTCATAGTGCCAGTTCCCTCCAGCACTACTTCAGACATTAGTCGAGTCCATGCCACGTCGCGTTGCGGAACTTCTCCGTGCTCGCGGGGACAATACACGATATTAGGCAGGTGAGCCAGCTTTTTTTTTGTCATTCGTGTATGTTCCTGTGAGAAAAAGCGCACTATCTCTGTATTTATGGCAAGTTGAGTTTATAGGACAGCAGGAAATTGTGTATGTTTAATAATTAATTGCCAGTTAGAGACAGTACTTCATCCTTACGCTGCATTTTATGGCAGTGCCGTTACACACTAGGCTCTACAATGGTGTGTAGCGCGTGAAGTTGGAGCGATATGGGACCTCTGATACGTCTGGAAAGCGTGTATATGACAACGTAATTTTTGGACTTTCTCCGAATAGGTATTAAACATCAAAATAAATCTACATCAGTATTCAAATAAGTTTTATCCGTATAAACCTACGTATAAACAGAACAATATTCACTGCGAAACGAACAGTCATTTTATTGGTATATAACTTCATTCTGTCTTTTAGGGAGGTCGGGCTTTCCATGATACTTGAGTTTGCACTTTAGACTGGCCATAAAGTCGAAATCATGCTTGCGCTAAATAAACGAATAGTAAATTACGGTTCAATAAGGCAAATTCTGTTTCGAAGCAGTTACTTGTGTAGCGGGAACGCCGCGAGTCCGCGGTCATGCTTACGAACTCGTGCAGTCGCTCTCCTTCGTGAGTAGAGCCCACTTGTGCCCGACAACAGACTCAGGTGACGAGTGGGTGTGGCGGACGCTCAGGAGTGGAGTCTGCCAGTACACGGAGATGGCGAGCATGGAGAAGACGTCACAGGACTCGCTGGCGAGTTTAAAGCGATCATATGGAGCTCACGCCTGACCTCTCATCCGTATTCCACAAACTGCCTTACGGTGTGGTGGATGCATACTTTGCGTGCCACTCTAACTTCCCTTTTTCCTGTTAAAGTCGCGAACGGCCGTGAGAAGAATGATTGTTGGTAAGCCTCTGTGAGAGAATTTTCATTCTGATTATACCTGCAATATCTGTGAGAAACATACGTAGGAGGACGTGGAAGATGACACAGGCGAAAAACCCCCCAGACTGCAACAAGAATGCAGTAATTCAATTTTTCAAAGAAAGCATGTGTTTATAGGTGTGAATATTACCGGACTACCCGTTTAATAAGTCATGCTTGCAAAATACGAGGCGTGTTTTTTAAGTAAGTACCGTTTTGAAATTAATAAAATATCTCAATAATTTTATTTTTACATGAAAGCCTGTACCTTAATCTAATTTTCTACATAATTTCCGTCAATATTGAGGCACTTGTCATAACGTTGTACCAGTTTTTGAATACCCTCCTCATAGAAGTCTGCCGCCTGACTTGTTAACCACTGCATCACCACTATTTTGACTTCGTCATGAAGACGCTGACCGTCCAGGTGTTCCTTCAAGTGCAGGATTAAATGGTAGTCACTTGGCGCAAGATCGGGGCTGCACGGAGGATGATTTCGTGTTTCCCATCGAAAATATGTGAGGAGATCTTCGGTCTGATTCGCCACATGCGGACGGGCATTGTCTTGCAGCAAAGCTATGCCCTTGTTCAACTTGCCACGTCTTTTGTTCTGAATTGAACGGCGCAGATTGTGCAATGTCTTACAGTAAGCTGCTGCATTGATTGTCTCATTACGAGGCAGAAATTCCACAAGCAATACTCCTTTTCTGTCCCAAAAAACTGTGCATATGATTTTCCGGGCAGAGATTGTTTGCTTAAGCGTCACTTTTCTGGGTGAATCTGAATGCTGATATTCCATAGACTGTTGCTTTGATTCTGGTGTGACGTAGCCTATCCATGTTTCATCTTAAGTAAACACCTGGGCGGTTAGCGTCTTCAAGACGATGACGAAGTCAAAACAGTGGTGATGGTTAACAAGTCAGGCGGCAGACTCCTATGAGAAGGGTATTCAAAAACTGGTATAACGTTATGACGAGTGCCTCAATATTGACGGAAATTATGTAGAAAAGTAGATTAAGGTACAGGCTTTCGTGTAATAATAAAACTGAGATCTCTTAGCAGGTCTTTTTGTAATTTCAAAACGGTACTCACTTAAAAAACACGCCTCGTACTAACAAGTATTTACAGAAAAATGGAAAAAGCTGGTGGAAGCCTACTTACAGAAAGCTGTTGGCAACGTTGAATGAAAATCTCTCTATCTCCTATCTATCTATCTCCCTCCCTCTCTCTCCCCTCTCTATCTCTATATATCTCCCTCTCTCTCTCACCCTCTCTCTCTCACCCTCTCTCTCCCCTCTCTCTCTCTCCCTCTCTCTCTCTCTCTCTCTCTCTCTCTCTCTCTCTCTCTCTCTCTCTCTCTCTCCCCCCCCCTCTCTCTCTCTCTCCCTCCCCCCTCTCCCTCCCCCCCTCTCCCTCCCCCCCTCTCCCTCCCCCCCTCTCCCTCCCCCCCTCTCCCTCCCCCCTCTCCCTCCCCCCTCTCCCTCCCCCCTCTCCCTCCCCCCTCTCCCTCCCCCCTCTCCCTCCCCCCCTCCCTCTCCCTCCCTCCCTCTCCCTCCCTCCCTCTCCCTCCCTCCCTCTCCCTCCCTCCCTCTCCCTCCCTCCCTCTCCCTCCCTCCCTCTCCCTCCCTCCCTCTCGCTCCCTCCCTCTCTCTCCCTCCCTCTGTCTCCCCCCCCCCTCTCTCTCTCTCTCTCTCTCTCTCTCTCTCTCTCTCTCTCTCTCTCCCCCCCCCCCCCTCTCTCTCCCTACGTTTCCGATGAGTCCTTTGATCGCCAGTATGGGGCGCCTCCTCTTCTCTGTTACCTCCTGCAGTTAGCTTTCGGCTCTTGCTCCGACAGCTTACGTCCGCAGCTCGTGGTCTAGTGGTGCCAGCACGGTAGCTCAGCGTGTTCGGGCAGAGGGTTTAGCTACCCTCTGTAACAAAAAAACTGAGTGAAAGGATCAACGATCAACCTGGACGGATGTCATCGGACGTCCACCACGAACAAATTCAACGAACAATCTAGAACAAAATGAGATCAACAAAAAAAAAGTGGCTAGTGTCTGATTCTCGATCACGGGGTCCGGGGTTCGATTCCCGGCCGGGTTGGGAATTTTCTTTGCTCGGGGACCGGGTGTTTGTGTTTTCCTCATCCATTCAACACCACCATCACTCGTGCAAGTGGCTGGATTGGACTGTGGAATCATTGGACCGTGTAAAAATTGGGACTTCGTACGGGCGTTGATAACCGGGCAGTTGAGCGCCTCACAAACCATCATCATTAGATTAGATTAGATTAATACTAGTTCCATGGATCATGAATACGATATATCGTAATGATGTGGAACGAGTCGAATTTTCCAATACATGACATAATTAGGTTAATTTAACTACATACTTAAGTTAATACAACAACTTTTTATTTTTTGTGTTTTTTTATTTTTTTGATATTTTAGTTTAGTTTTTTCTTTTTTTCTTAATTTATATCTAAAAATTCCTCTATGGAGTAGAAGGAGTTGTCATTCAGAAATTCTTTTAATTTCTTCTTAAGTACTTGTTGGTTATCTGTCACACTTTTGATACTATTTGGTAAGTGGCCAAAGACTTTAGTGCCAGTATAATTCACCCCTTTCTGTGCCAAAGTTAGATTTAATCTTGAATAGTGAAGATCATCCTTTCTCCTAGTATTGTAGTTATGCACACTGCTATTACTTTTGAATTGGGTTTGGTTGTTAATAACAAATTTCATAAGAGAGTATATATACTGAGAAGCTACTGTGAATATCCCTAGATCCTTAAATAAACGTCTGCAGGATGATCTTGGGTCGACTCCAGCTATTATTCTGATTACACGCTTTTGTGCAATAAATACTTTATTCCTCAGTGATGAATTACCCCAAAATATGATCGTCATCCGGCAGCTTATGCCTGCCTCTTTCCCGATGGGTGTGAACCCTTTACTACCTTGGCTTTGTGCTGTGATCCATGTTCACCTCGGCCTTCATTCGCTTTCTAAGGACTCCACTCCAGCCTCTCTCTATCGCCGCAAGATTCACGACCTCCTCACGGAAGTTTGCGATAGTACACTGCTCTCGGACTGACCGTGGTGTCGGGCGTGCCTTCGTCATTAGCACCGACGATTTGCGGTGTCGGCTGCCGGAACACTATTCAGTGTTTACAGCACATCTCTTCGCCCTCTGTCGAGCCATGTAGTACATCCGGCGACGGGATTTTCAGTTGCACTCTCTCTGTGCCCTCCAATTCTCTGTGTGCTGTATACCGTCCATCCCTTAGTGCCACGGATCCAGGAAAGCTGTTATCTGCTCACTCTTGACGGAGTCACTTTGATGTTTATGTGGGTTCCTGGTTATGTCGGTCTGACGGGAAATGAGGCCGCTAAGGCTCAGCAGGTGGTTTCACTTTGGCATCACCACTTATCCTGCCTTCATGGGAACAAACTCCGGGAACTGAAGCCTCCCCCAACGGCTTGGACGACCTCCTCTCGGCCCTCTAGCAGTGAGATCAAATAAGCTAGGTGGCGTATTGGGCACCGTCTTTTTAGCCATCGCCATACAAACGGTGCTCCCCCACCACTTAGTGCTCATTGCCCTCAACCCTTGACTGTTCGCCATTTCCAGACGGAATGCCCTTTTTTAAAACCACTTACATTCTCATTTATGTTTGCCGTCTGAGTTATCGGTCATTTTAGCGAACGACTCGCGGGCTGTCGACCGCGTTTTATTATTTCTCCGTCGTAGCAGTATGGAAAAGGAAATTTAATCTTTAGTTCAGAACCTCCGTTGTCTCCATGGCGTATGTTATGGGCGTTTCTCAAAGTCGCGGTTTTTAGCTGTCTTTCCTTTCGTCGATTGGACTTAACGCGTAGTCGATTTTAACCCCTTTCTCGTCTTCGTGTTCTACGGTTCTGACCCTAGTTCTTTTTTACGCCACAAAACAAAACTGACCAAGCAGTGAAGGAAACAATACAAAAATTGGGGAAGTTGTTAAATGTCAAAGAGAAGAAATAAAAACTTTGAGATTTTCGAATCGTGTAATCGTTTCACGAGATAGCAGAGGACTCGGATGTGCTGCTGAGCGGAATGGATTGTGGTTTGAAAGGATATAAGAACATCAACAAAATCAAAGCAGGGATAATGAAATTACATGCATATATTCTCAAGCGGCGAGTGAAAGTTTGTACCAAGGCCCAGAATCGATCCGGGTCTCTTGCTTACTAGGCAGGTACACTAGTCACTCAACCAACTTAGCACAGCGGTTTGCACAATTGCACTGATTAGCCTGGCATGGCTCCTTCTGGATCCAAATTCTCACTGCCGCCCCAGTCTTTCAAATTTCCAGTTAGACACGAACAGAATTTCTGAGGCTCTCCATGTTCTGGAATAGCGCCTCAGCATCAAACGCAGATGGGAGATCCAGCTGAAGCCCAGGTGCAGGTACTTACACAAATGGAATGATATACATGATCTCCGTGCATTTGTGTAAATCGCTGTCCCTAGGTGGCTTAGTGGCTGGCGGACCTGCTAGTAAGCAGGAGGCGGGGGTCGATTCCCAGCTTTGGTACAAACTTTCACTCGCCGGTTGTCTATACACACAAAATGATACCTGTATGAGACCAAAAAATTCTCTGAAATTGTCATTTCATTTGGGGTGATGGAATTTAGTGGAATTAAATTGGATTGTGCCATGGGACTTAGCTTAGGATATGAGAAACTAAAAATAGTAGCTGTTTTGCGAAATAATTGATGATGGCTGAAGCAGAAAGAATATAAAATGTAGATGAGAATGGCAAGAAAAGCGTTTCCGAAGAAGATAAATTTGTTAACATCGAATATATGTTTAAGCATTAGTAAGTCTTTTAAGGCATTTGTCTGGAGTGCAGCCATCTTCGAATGTGAGGCGTGGAGATAAACATTTCAGACAAGAGAAGAAAATAAGCTTCTAAAAAGCTTCTATATGTGGTGCCATGAAAAAAAACTGAAGATTAGGTGGATAGATCGTACAACTAGTGAGGAGTTACTCACTCTGAGGAAAAAGAGTGTGGCACAAGATGACTAAAAGAATGGCCTGGTTGACGGGACACATTTTGACACATCAAGGAATCATTAGTTGATTATTGTAGGAAAGTACTGCAAGAGACCAATGCTTGAATACAGTAAGCAGATTCAAATGGATGTTGCTTGCAGTAGTTACCCGGAGACGGAAACCTGCAACGAAACGCACTGCTCTTCCCTGGATTTTCTCTTTCCTCTATCAGTCCCGTCTCCTGCAGGTGTCAAAATGACCAGCAATATTCAGGTATTGGTCAAACGGTGGTTTTGTAAGCTACCTACATTATGGCGCGACTGCTCTTTCTGGGGATTCACCCAACGAATCTGTCTGGCATCTATCTTGTGGAGTCGTTCCCCTTTTAATCGCTCCGTGTGTACTCTTCTAGATATCTTACTGATGTGATTGCTTCCAGTGACTGTTTTTCTATCGTATAACAATACAGGGTGTATCAAAAAGAATCATCCTATTTGACACTTCATTTCTGAGAGTACTAAACGTAAAAAACGAATTTTGTTTTTTGATGACTGGGAAACTTTTTTTTCATACCTTCGATACGTGTTCAATATACCCCTTGAGATGCACGGCATATGTGAATGCGGTATTCATACTGTTCCCACGCAGCAGCGAGTATGTCTTTAGTTACAGCTTCCACAGCTGCTGTTACGCGATGTCTCAGTTCATTCATTGTTGTTGGTAAGGGAGGCACATAAACAGTTTTTCATAAACCCCCCCCCCCCCAAAAAGACACAATCACATACAGTCAGGTCCAGTGACCTTGGAGGCCAGTAATGTGCCCCATCCTGTTGGTAAATGAAGTCATTCGAATCAGTCTCCAACTGTGGGAAAAGAATGTTATCAAGCATATCGAGATTCGTGCTTCCAGTAACAGTGTTCTCGGCAAAGAAAATTGGATCATTCACCTTTTCCCGTGGAGTTGCAAAAAGCACATTAAATTTTAGAGTCCCTTCTCATGTTGTAAACCTTTAACTGGTTGTTCCGTACCCAACATTCTCATAGTATGATGCTTCACCTTTCCATTTAAATGGAATGTTGCCTCATCACTAAACACTAAGCGTGGAAGAAAACTACCATCCTCCAGCTTGTCAAGAACGAAATTACAGAACTCTACACGCTATTGTTTGTCACCTCCACGAAGAACTTGCAATAGCTGAATTTCGTATGATTTAATGTGTAAACGTCGACGGACATCGGTGGCATGTTGAGCTGTCGAGCTGCACGGCGAACGGATATTTGCGGACTCCGTGTGAAACTGGCGGATGCGTTCGACGTCTCTGTCGGGCACTCTGGGACGGCCCGGCGATTTGCCTTCACACAACCAAACTCTTTCTCGGAATTGTTCATCCCATCGTCTAATGCTCTGTGCTGTAGGAGGATTCACACCAACCTATTTTGAAAGTCAAGCTGAACGGTTATTACTAACCCGCACTGCGCGAAACATGGAACTCGAAACATGGAACTCGAAACATGGAACTCGAAACATGGAACTCGAAACATGGAACTCGAAACATGGAACTCGAAACATGGAACTCGAAACATGGAACTCGAAACATGGAACTCGAAACATGGAACTCGAAACATGGAACTCGAAACATGGAACTCGAAACATGGAACTCGAAACATGGAACTCGAAACATGGAACTCGAAACATGGAACTCGAAACATGGAACTCGAAACATGGAACTCGAAACATGGAACTCGAAACATGGAACTCGAAACATGGAACTCGAAACATGGAACTCGAAACATGGAACTCGAAACATGGAACTCGAAACATGGAACTCGAAACATGGAACTCGAAACATGGAACTCGAAACATGGAACTCGAAACATGGAACTCGAAACATGGAACTCGAAACATGGAACTCGAAACATGGAACTCGAAACATGGAACTCGAAACATGGAACTCGAAACATGGAACTCGAAACATGGAACTCGAAACATGGAACTCGAAACATGGAACTCGAAACATGGAACTCGAAACATGGAACTCGAAACATGGAACTCGAAACATGGAACTCGAAACATGGAACTCGAAACATGGAACTCGAAACATGGAACTCGAAACATGGAACTCGAAACATGGAACTCGAAACATGGAACTCGAAACATGGAACTCGAAACGTTTTCTGTTGTACCTGAAATATCCCCTTCGAAAAATTTATGAATTACTGTGCTGGTAAACCTCTTACGTTATTTGATTTTCCAACAGCTGAGCAAAACTGAATGTACTCGGACATTTCTCTCTTTACTTATTCTGATCATCACTAAACTGACACACAATATTTTTACCGTAACGCTATCTGACTTTCAATAATCCGTACAAAAGAATGGCCGACACTTCTGACCACCAGACAGAGATACTGTACACATCTTAGCTCATAGCAGATGTGTCGCTGGACGATAGCATGCACCGCACCGACGTATTAACCTGAACAGCATGCACACCACTCTCCCTGGCGTCATTTGTCCATTACATCAGACAGCTTGTGATATGTCCGTGTTGAGGTGTATTACTGTGTAAAGTGCATGACGCGTAGTCAGAGATGGAACGTTACTCGTCGTGGAAGTTGACAGACATGTGCTTAACGTTCGGTGCAGCGGGATGTAGTGCCCGTAAAGCCATACGAACATACAGAAAACACTTTCCCAACAAACGTCATCCTAATTCGAAGACGTTGATCTCCTTGGATACCGGCTTGCAAGAGACGGGCTCGCTCACGCCACAGAAAGCCAGTCAAGGTTGCTGCCAAAGACATGTCCGAACACCAGACTTCGAGGATATCGTGTTGGATCATTTGGTCGACAACCCAGCAACAAGCCTCGTCAACTTACCCGTGAAACGGACACTTCGAAGGATCGTGTGGAGGTTATTGTTAGAGCATGTGTTACACCCCTATTATAAAGAACGCGTGAAAGCACTGGGACCAACGGATTTTGAGCCCTGCGTTCAGTTCTTTCGATAGATTATCAGCCACAGTGCCGAATTTCTTACATTTTGGATTGTTCACGCATGAGACCTCATTCACCCGTGATTGTGTTTTGAACAGCAGCAACACCGAAGTCTGGAGTGAGGACAATCCCCAAGCCACCAACATCGGTGGGCACCATCAATGGTTCTGTCACCGTATGGACGGTCATTGTTGAAGATCACCAATAGGACCTTATTTGCTGTTTCCGCGTTTGACTGTTCCACGTTATCTTCTGTTCCAACGAGATGTGCTGTCATAGTCCTTGGAGACTGTACCCCTTGTCCGCGAAAGGGTGCGGTTTTAGCAAGACTGTGCCCCAGCCCATTTCAATGTTAATGTCATTGACCGCCTAAACAACACGAACCCATATTGTTGGATTGGAAGGAGAGGTTTTGTCCTATGGCCAGTGCGATCACCGGATCTCTCACCTCTGGACTTTTTCCTCTGGGGTTACATCCCCGCAGTGGAGGATGAAGACCCATTTGCTAGGGTCCAAGCTGCCTTTCTCCTGGTGTAAAACACTCCACAGATATTTGAGAGAGTGCGACAGAACTTTGTTCCGTTGCCATGCATGCATTGAGACTGGTGGTCGTCACTTTGAATAATTACTATGAGCTACGTTGCTGTTGCACGATGTATGCACTGTGTTCATAAAGAAATATTCACTTCCGACTGTTGGGTTCCTTTCTCAATATAACTGTTTGTGGACCGACTATCAATTCTTTCAATTTGATCAAAAGGTTTCAGACACCCTACATACAGTGTGAGCACAAAATAACTTTACATTTTCGAGTGTTCATATGAACGAAACTGTGCAACTCATTAGCTTCCAACCTTATCCTGGTAATAAATTATCTCTGGAATTTTTTTGGGTTACAGTGAATCGATATGTGCTCCTCGAGTCAGAGACAAACATCGAGATGATATTCAGACTGTTCCCAAACGTTGTGCAACATGTTGGTGGTGGTGGACTCTGCGACTAGCCGCCGTAGCTGTAGCTGTCGCGACGACTGTGGCAGAGAAGAGAAACTGACTTTCTTTCACATAATCCTATGCGAAAGCACGAGGAGTGTGGAAGTGAGGAGGTGCACCATCTTCATGCAAGTTGAACTTGTTGGACACTTCTTTCAGTAGCGATAGAAGCCACAAAGAAAGCCTATCATAGTAAAAAATACTTATGGTCGTTTTCTCCACGAAAAAGGTTGTCCATAAATCTTCTCCCTCGACATAGCTCGGAACACACGAACTTTTGATTCTCCTGAATTTTCAATGGAGAAATTGGGATTTTTCTGTTCCTTAAACGAACACACTGCCGATTAACTTTACAATTAGTGTGAAATGTTACTTCGTCACTAAAAATTAACCTTGATGTGTCGTTACTGTCCATCCTTGAGTGTTGGTGGACAAGAAACATCGTTTAACGTAATCTCTTAGAGTGGGTGCCTGGACCGACTACAGTCCATCCTGTTCCATGTGCAAGAATTTACGCAGGAATTCGGAAACAGTTGTTGGTGGGCGCCAAAGCTCACGACATGCTCGACAAGCTCGAAGTTCTGTTTTGCTTTGCTGGAACGCTGTCAACATTTTGTTCCGACACAGGAGGCCGACGAAGCCTTTCACGTTTACAAAAGCACCCCTTCTCTTCAAACTGTTTGTGCTAGGCATATATCAAGATTTTTCTGGGTGGTTCCTGGTGAAAGTGTGAGTGAGTGAAATGGTAGTTGAACAGCAGTTAACGACCTCTTTTTACTAACGGAAGGAGACACTAGCTGTTCTGTTGTAGTGCAGTTTCCACTTTCTACACTAATTGGTCTCTAGCGGTGACAGTCTGTATCAGAAGAATTACGCCGATACATGAAAAACGGTTTCAGAGGTTAACAGGTTAAGGTTTGAAGCGAATAAGTCGAGGCGTTTCCTTTGTGGGGAATTTTGGAACAGTTAAGTTCTTTTGTACTCACCTTGCATGTTGCGGAAAGTAATCTGTAGTACTACGTAAAGAGAAATTATTGTTATACGTTGTTCCCAAAAATCTCAAGAGATTCTTCGCCGTTTCACCTAAAATTTTTACTTAATTTAATAAACGTTTCAGACTTTTATATGATGCTGTAATAAACATTTGGACGGACATTAATTATACAAACATGTACATTATATACAATATAGAAAAGTTAACAACAACAATCTCTAAACTTTTGATCTGCTTCAGATTTTCTCCCTATAATTCAAAAAACATTGACAGTTATATGCTTTTTTGTAGAACAACGTACAAGATTTCTTTTAAAACTGTGTGATAGAAAATGGAATGCTGTACTGAAAAACTGCGTTTTCGTTACCTTTCTTGCAGTGAGTTTTAACGACGTATGAAAGCACCACATTTAAAGATTAAACAAGTTGTAGCTCCCATATATGTTCTCCATCCTTGTATATAATTTCGAACGAAAATTGTATACACAACTATGCAAGCAACTTCAGTTCCCAATAAAGAATTAGTTTGCAGTAATAATAAACAATACTCATGGTCAGAGGGGAAGCGCAGTAGAGTAGCATTTTGAATTACAAAAACGTGGAGACCTTGTGATTTCCAGACAAGTTGTATATATTACCCCTCTCGTAAAAAATCCGAGATTTATACCTTATCCCCTTTGAGCAATATCCGCCATCTTGAAAAACCTCTAAGAAACAGCACGTTTTTCAGGTTTTCCTCAGTAACTCGACTCCAGTGCATTTTAGACAAAAATATTACATTATCAGTTTTAAAGAGCTTTAAATTTCCTGCAAGTTTCATAGATAACATGTTGGAAAATGTTGAGAAATCGATAAAAGTTAAACTTGTCAATAGTTTCGCCTAAATTTTTTAATGCAGTTTTATACACAATGCATAATAACCAGTGTTGGAGAGGATTATTTCCTTAAAGATTCGTACAAAATACTATTATTTACTCACTATATACGTCAAGAAATACTGCATTAGGCCTAATGATTTTATTCGAAGTGGACTTAAAACTGAAAATACCGTCCGTGGTCAAAAATAGTATTTCTAAATTCAATATCATCATTAAGTGATTATGAGTGCAATATATACATTAGTTCACGAGATTAATGTAATTTCTGGAGAATAGGTATTTTTAAAAAGGAAAAACAAATTTGCAACACTTTCACATATAGTTACATTTCAACAAAATAGTTTCCAGTCCACAGTTCTTTCTTTTTTCGAACAATCGCATCTCAACAGAACTAATTTGTACCAATAAATCTTCAGACACTTTGTAACACGTTGAATATTTTAGTCTAGGACCACAAAGGTGCTTGGAGTAACAGACATAATCTCTCTCAATCCATAAATGCACCTTTTCCATTCAACGTGTTAATGTTGAAGTCAGCATTATCAAATGAGAATTGACTGAATGCATTCTTCTTGAGGCATGGATCTGAGAGAAGCACAGGAAGTAGCTACAATTTAGAAAGTACTAGAGATTATGACATATTTACAAGAAGTCGAGATAGAGTTATTTCGTATAAATAACTCCCTACTCCAGTGAGACGTGATGACAAAAATGATCGTGGTCTTGCCACGTATATCACTGACTGTGAAATGCCGCACACTTTCTCCTCCATCCATCCATCCATCCATCCAGCTCGCCTTCCTTGTGTTTCAGAACTACACATTCTATGAAAGAAAGTATCCCAGGTCCCATATTCTGAATGATGTCGACTGACGGTGTATATACACTATTATGATTAACTTGAGAACGAATGTGTTCTACAATGATGTCTGCTGCTGCCTTGAGAATTCGAAAACGACCTTCTTTCAAGTTGCTTTTCCTTTTGGTGTGCCAGTTATCACTGAGAAATTTATAACAAGTCTTTCTGAAACATTGATCTGATATTTTGCAATGCGAATCCATAAACAACACATAATATCCAGACGAAACTCTACTTCAGTCTGGTTAACAAAGTCTTCAAGTGGAAATTGATACTTTTCAGAATTATCTTCCAAATAGAAGAAAATTAATTCCATGGCTTCATCGACGTTACGTGATACTCGGTGCCCTCTTTTCATCCCAGTAGGGCCTTTATTGTACAATTATTTTGTACCGTGATAAAGGCATTCTGCATCAGATACTATAGTCAGATCCCTCACGTAGAGTGGAAATGCGTTTAAGTATTTCTTGTGTCCATTGGTCCCCTTGTACACTGACAACATTCAGAATTGATTCATTCATGGATAGTTTTCCACACAAGAACACTCGATCACGTCTTGTCAAAGGGAGTGCTTTGTGTTTCTCCTTAAAATCCTAAGTTGACGCTTTGCACTCGACTCACATATTCCATATTTACAACTCTCTTTCACGAACTACGTTTCACATTCACTCAGACTTTCAGCACAGACACTGTATTCAGCTCGATGTGAATTGGGCGTTTCGAACGAACGAAAACCTACGAATGTGCACTCAGCAATTAATTACCAACAGAGGGAAACTTCGTAAAACTCCAAGGATAGTCGAATGGAGGTTGGGATAGGTGGATACGGGAGTCAATGAGGGAGGAAGGGGAACTCACGTCAGCGTTTGGTCAGGAATGAAAATGAAATAAAATGTGTTTTTTAACTATATTTTGTTGAAATATAAGTATATGTAGAAGGGTTGGGACCCCCCTGGGACTTATGGTTCTTTTGTGACTTTGTGTGGTGCACATGGGATCTGAGTTATCGCAGCCCATTCTTCCTTCCAGGGCTGCATATCCTTCCCCATGCCTCTCCCTCTCTATTGTCACTCCTCTCCCTCTGTCCCCTCCTTCCCCTCTAGAGGTGTTCTTACTTGTGTCGACCTGGATATCCACCTGGTTTCCTGTATTCCTTGCGGTTTTGTTTCACTTGCCTTTTCTGTCTACCATCCTTTCTGATCTTTTTGTTCCACCTCTGGGGTCTGACTTCCACTTCTAAATTTTCTGTGTTTAGTGTGAACCATTTGGGTGAGAACTCCATCCCTAGCATCTATGGTGTGGACTCCTTGTCCCCTTCCTTCACCTCTTCCTTATTTGACATGACCCCCTCTGCCCCACTAGGTCACTAGCATGTGTAGCCAGTCTTGTAGTGGGGCTGTTATGTACCCACCTGGCTGAGCCCCTGACAACACAGGGACGACACTTCTGATACCTGAGCTGTTGCCTCCTCATGTATTCCTAAGAGTGGTTACTCATCATTCGGGAACATGGGAACACATGGCAATGGCCACCTTTCCAAGCAGGCCTTCCTGTGGTTGGGTGGTGCCTGTGGAGAGCGAGCCCCTGATCAAAGTGGGTAGTATCACAGTGGATGGTTTGCACATGAAGCATATCAAGCTCAAAAGACTTGTCCATTCTCCTACGTCTGTCTCTTTGCATGGTAACGAATCATTGAATGCTACTCCTTATGACCCTAAGGCCACCTTTTCCCTGGCTACGCCCTGGGAGAAGGACAAGCCTCCCCAACTTGGGCTGAAACACTTTCCCTGCTACCTGATCTGTACTAGGGTGGACAGGGACCCATTCACCACCACAACACTGTTATTTTTTGTGGAAAATATCAGACAAGTTTGGCGAAGTGGAGTCTTTAAGTAAGATGCTGTCGCGTTCCCTGTTGGTCAAACCTACTTCTGCTGCCCAGTCTACAGCTCTTGGTGCTTGTGATCATCCTGGCGATGTCCTGATGTCCATTACACCTATCCAGTCTTTGAATACAGTGTAGGGAGTGATTTGTCATATGGACCTCATCTTCCAAACTGATGAACTCTAGACCAGTCTGAAACAATGAGACATTCATTTTGTCTGTATGCAGAAAGGTCATAAAGGACAACCACCCCGATACTGGCTCCTTTATTCTGTCTCTCAAGGGAGATATTCTCCCAGAGGTGA
Organism: Schistocerca americana; assembly: GCF_021461395.2. Taxonomy (NCBI): domain Eukaryota; kingdom Metazoa; phylum Arthropoda; class Insecta; order Orthoptera; family Acrididae; genus Schistocerca; species Schistocerca americana. The sequence continues at coordinate 377,087,282 of NC_060126.1, forward strand.
TCAAGGTTATGCATTATTGGGGTGTTCTGAAGATGTACATCACACCACTCATGAGGTGCTTTAGGTGCTTGCATTTCAGGCACGTCTTCCCAATGCATGGTTAGACCCTCTATGTGGTCACTGTGAACAGCAACTCCATGAGGGGAGCCCCTGTGTTCTGCCATCCATGTGTGTAAATTTTCAAGACAATCTCTCATGCTAACCAGATCGGCTGGCTGATAAGAGAGAAAAAAGATCAAAGAGTAAAAGTTCCTGGATTGTTTATCTGACACTGAGGCTCATCAGAAATTTGAGCAACTTCATCCTGTGTCAATGACTTCTAGTTCTGCCTCTGTTACATCCTTTCCCCTTCCTCCCACTTCCTTACCTCAGTCCCATCCCCCTCCCCTGCAGTTCCCATACCCTTCCCTCCATTTGCTGCTCCCCATGCCTGGCAGAAGTAGTGCCCTCCTTCAGTACCCACTAGCGATGGGTCTCCTTCCTGAGACCCCTCTTCCAGGTATCTCTCAGGCTGGAGGCCTGCTACCATGTCACAGCTCCAGGACACACAGTCTGTGTGCTCCAAGGACACACACTCTCTGTCAGTTCCAGATCTTGCAGAAACCTGCTCTCCCTCTCTGCCCTGCCCTCCTCAACCTGTGAAAGGGGGAGGGGGAGAAACAAAACTCTCAGGACAAGGGTGCCCCCCAACAGTACTCACCAGAGGTGCCATCTCCCCTGTCACCTGAGTCTGAGATCTTATTTATGGATGTGACCCATCATTGTTAGTGACAGATGATAATCTAGCAGTGTGGCTGACCCCAGCCCTTACACCACCCATTTGGATACCTGCTACATGATTATTCAATGGGACTGTAATGGATACTAGTGTAATATCTCAGAGTTGCAATCCCTTGTTACGTTTTACTCAGCAGCTTTTATCGTTCTCCAGGAATATTTTAGTGATGCTCACTCACCAACACTTCATGGGTTCCAGGCTTTCTCTCAGAACAGGGTCAGCCCTTTGAGGGCTTCTGATGGCATCTGCACGTTAGTCTGTATGGATATTCTAGTACATGGATCCCACTTTGTACCCCACTGGAAGCAGCAGCTGTTTGTGTCCACCTGGACGGTATGATTTGCCATCTCTACCTCTCTCCTGGCACCCACCAGAGGCCTCACGGTTCTTTTGTAAGTTCATGCATGGTGCACATGGGGCCATGAATTATCAAAGACTATTCTTTCTTCCTGGGCTGTATTTCCTTTCCAGTACCCCTCCCTTCGCACATTACATCCTTTCTTGCTGCCCTCCTTCCCCTCTCTAGGTGCTTTTATTTATTCGACCTGGCTGTCCACATTTTTCCCTGTATTGCTTATGATTTGTTCCTCTTGTCTGTTCTCCTTCATTATTTTTGGGGTTTCACCTGTACTTCTAAATTATCACTTTAGTGTGAGCTTTTTGGGGAAGAACTCCCTCCCTAGCATCTACAGTGTAGATTCATTGCCCCGCCATCCTTCCCCCCTCTTCTTTCCCTGCTTTAGCCTCCCTCTGCCCCGCTAGGTCACCAGCATGTGTAGCCAGTCCATGTGGTGGGCTGTTCTGTACCCATCTGGCTGAGCCCCCTCACCACCAGCGACCACACTTCAGATCCCTGAGTCGTTGCCTCCACTTGTATGCCTAGGATTGATTGCTTGTCATTCTGGAGCATTGTAACTCCTGGCAATGGCCAATGATCCAGATGGCCCTTGCTTTCGTTGGCTGGCACTCATGGGGAGAGCCCCTCATGGGAGTGGGTGGTATCAGGGTGGATGTTTGGAGCACAAAGTGTATCAAACTGCCAAAATCTGGCCATTCTCAAACGGCCATCTCTTGGAGTGGTAGTGGATCACTGGATGCTGCTTCGTGTGAACCTGCAATCTTCCCTTTCCTTCCCTTGCTGCACCCTGGAGGAAGGCAAGGCTTATAATCTTAGGATGAAACACTTCCCATGCTACCTGGTCAGTATTAGACAGATGGGGACACATTCACTACCACAAAGCTGTTGTTTTTTGCAGAGAATATCAAGGACAAATTTGGTGAAGTGGAGTCTCTCAGTAAGATGTGGTAGAGCTCCCTGTTGATCAAAATTTCTTCTGCCAACTAGTCTGCAGCCCTTTGTACTTGTGGTCGCCTTGGCAATGTCCCAGTGTCTATTACCCTACACAAGTCTCTGCATACAGTACAGGGAGTGCTTCCTCATAGGGACCTCATCCTGCAAACTGATGAACTCCAGGCTAATCTGAAGTGACAAGGTGTTCATCTTGTTCAACATATGCAGCACGGTCATAATGACAACTGAACCAATACCAGCACTTATTCTAGCTTTTAACGATGGTATCCTCTCCAAGAGTGTCAAGGTAGTGTATTTCTGATGTGGTGTGGTGCTTTCAAGCTTGAGTTTCGGATATGTCTTCCTGCTGTATGGCAGATGCTCTGTGTGATGATTGTGGCCATCCACTCATGAGGAAAGCCTCTGTCTTCCACCACCTTGGTGTGTAAACTGTAATGACCACCAATCTCTACACTCGCCAGATTGTGCAGTTTACAAGAAAGAAAAGATGATCTTAGATTACAAGTATCTCGCCCATGGCATGCATGGTCTGTGTGCCCCAAGGCCCCTCAACCTCTAAAAGGAGAAAAAGAAGAAACGTAATTCTCAGGACTACGCCTCTTCCCATTCTCAACCAGAGTCTGACATCTTCTTTATGGATGTCACTCCATCCTCGGTGACAACCACTGACCTGGTGACATGACCGTCCTCTGGCTTCTTTGTCTAACATGGCCTCTTGTCACATGATGATTCAGTGGAATTGCAATGGATATTTCCATCGCATACCAGAAATACAACAACTTGTTTCCTTTTCCTCTGCATTCTTTCTTGCTCTTCAGGAAGCATGTTTCTGTAATGACCACTCTCCAGCATTTTATGGTTATTGGGCACTCTGTTAGACATGCCAGCCCCAGGATAGCATTTAGAGGGTCTGCTCTTCAGTTCACACCGGTGCCATTAGTGACTGGATTCCCCTTCATAGCAATCTGGATACAATGGCGATAGAAATGCAAACAACCCCTGCAATCACCATTTGCGATGTCAACCTCCCTCCAGGTAGGTCACATACTTAGGTTGACCTGCCTACCTTAATACAGCAATTCCTGCCCCTTGGGGATTTCAATGTGCACCACCCCCTCTGGGGGAGCTCCACTTTGAAAGGAAGGGATCTTCTAATTGACCAACTTATTACAGACACCACGTGACACTTTGTGACAGTGTCGGCATCTTCTTCCTATCCTGCTACCTTTCTCCAATGTAAACGATGAGTTGATGAACCCCGCCCACCCCACCCTCTGTTTGAACCCCCACCAAGTTAAATCATATAAGGAACCCTTCACTAAATAGGAATTCTTGCAGGCTCTTATCTCTTCACATGACAGTCCCAGTCCTGGATTCCATCCCCAACCAGATGATCCAACTCTTGAACGTTACTCAGAGGCATCGTCTACTAAGGGTCTTCAAATGCATTTGGCTCAAGGTTGTCTTCCCTTGCGAAACTGCACAGTTATCCCTGTCCTTAAGCCTGGGAAGAACCCAACATATATCTCCAGTTACAGCCCAAATAGCATGCCCAGCGTACTTTCTAAACTGCTCAAGAGGATTGTTAGCTTCCAATTATATTGGGTACTCGAACTTCTGGGCCTTTTGTTACCGTATCGATGTGGCTTCTGGGGAGGACGATCTACAACTGATCCTTCACTCAGGTTGGAAACGGCAATCCAATTGGTTTTTACTAACTGCTGACACCTTATTGTGGTATTCTTTGACCTACTTAAGGGATAGGACGTGGCTTGGCGTCATCATATTTTAGTTATTCTTCATGACTGGGGCTTTTGCGGTCCCTTCCAATCTTTATCCAGAAGTTTTTTTCCCACTAGCTCTTCTGGGTTCCAGTTGGCATTTCACTCAACAACCCTCCAGGAAAACAGTCCCACAGGTTTCTGTGTCACAATCACTATCAGTAGGCCCCCCAGGGGGCTTACCACTCTTTGGTACGTTTGTGCTTGGATACCATGGGGCTCCAGCCTTTGCAGCATTTTTTCCCTTCTGTGCTGCATGTCTAACTTCTTGCTATTCTTTTTCCCTTCCCTTGGGGAACATGTCTGGGATGTTTTTTGGGAATGTTCTGCATGGTCTGTCCCTGATATGAGAACAGTCTCATCTTGGTTTTTCGCTCTCTTCCTTCCTTTCTTTGTTTCCCTTCTCCTCTCGTTCCTTCACTTCGGCGTTTGAGGTTCCTCTTTTTCTTCTTCCTCCCTGTGCGTTCCTGAAGGCCAGCCCATGCATCTGATGCGTGGCAGGTGACTGGGTAACGAGTAATTCCCAGTCCCAGGTCACCAGGTAGGGTTTGCATGTATCCCCTGGTACAGGCCAGGCCCAGGGAGGGGTGATTTCCAGAGCTGCAACCTTCCCAAATTGCCAATTCGTCACTCTGTCAGGTGTTCAGGAGGTGGGTATGCCCCCTTGTGAAGGGAGCTCCCAGTTGGAAGGAGCACGTCACCATAGACGCCGGCAATCATGGGGGATTTTCTCGCAATGAATCACTCATCTTCCCAATCCACATCTACGAAACATAATGAGGCTAAAGATTCAAAAACCCTTCTTGCTGCACCACTGTTGCTCATTGTCTCATATACTGAAAACGGTTAGTCCTTCACTATGGTCAATCTGTTTATTAGTCAGAAAGATTTTGATGCAGTTGTTGGCCTCCTGAAACCCTGCTCTCGTTTACTGAATCTCACTTTGCTCTTAGAGACTGCTTCTGAATCTCAAACACAACTACTACTTGCCGCCTCACTTCTCCATGGCTACCCTGTTTGTGTCGATGCCCATATAATTTTGAATTCTTCCCGTCTTGTAATTTTCACCACGTCGCTCTATGGTCTAACCTAGGCTGAAATCCAGTCGTACTTCCCTGAACAGGGCGTTATTGCCATTTACCATGTAATGAAAAGGGTAGATTCCTCCTTATTGCCCAATCACACGCTTTCCCTCACCTTTGATAGAGTGGTGCTGCCATCCAAGATCAAAACAGGCTATGAAATTATCACAGTCCGGCCGTACATTCCGAACCTGATGCACTGCTACCATTGTCATCAATTCAACCACACTAGAATGTCTTGTTGACACCCAGCCAAATGTATAACCTGTGGTATGGATGCACATGAGGACAATTGTCTGCCTCCTCCTCCCCACTGTATCAACTGCAGCGGTGCCCATGCTGCCTCCTCTCAGGATTGTCCCATGTATCTTGATGAGCGGGCTAGAAAGTGAAAATTGCCTTACCCAGTTGCTTGTAAGCTACTGGCTAGTCGAAAACCCTGTGTTCTCCTGTCTGACACCTATAGTTCTCTTCTTGTTATCCCTCGCTCCATGAAGGATATGGCCACACAGACATGCGACCTCAAATTCAGCTCTGAAGTTGTGAAATCGGCCAGTGTCAAGGTAGCATAGTCATCCCCCCGTCCATGTGTGCAACAAACCATCAAACTCTGGCCTCAAGGGGCGAAGCCACCAGCTACACAACCGATTAGCCCGAAAGGACAGAAGGAGTACTCCTGTGTAGACTTCCTCCATCCCTCCAGCCAAACAACACCTGAGTCTTCCTCTAACTGGAAAGGCTCGAAGTCCATCAAAGGTAAACAGTCTTCACCTTCGTCAACTCGAAGATCCTCTTCAGCAGTGTCGCCCCATGGTGGTACCTTAGCCTGGCCAGCCTCTGCATCGCCAGTGCGCACATCCAACCATTTTTCAGCGTTGGACTCCACGGACTGACTGCACAAGCAAGCCAATGCTTCTGTCGACCCCATGGAGCAGGATCCTCCTGCTTCTGTGCCCTGTAATAGTGACTTTACACCGACTACACCCCTATATCTCTTCCTCATTATGACAGTCCTCCAATGGAACATTCACAGCCTTCAGTCCCACAAAGAGAACATACGGCTGCCTTTAGCATCACAGCATTCCCTTGTACTGTGCTTTCAGGAAACGAAATTGCACCCTCACGATCACTTTGAGCTTTCACTTTACTTATCAATTCGTTTTGACCTTCCCCCTGAGGTTGGCATTCTGTCTCGGGGGAGCGTCATGCTGCTCATATGGGATGACATTCATAGTCAGCCCCTCTCCCTGACTTCTACCCATCTTCAAGCTGTTGCAGTTCGCCTTTTCCTTCCCCACCTTCTTCCCTCTGTATCATTTATGTTTGATGTCAACAAGGTGTACTCCCTTCAGCTTATTGGGCAGCTACCTCCCCCATTTTTGCTAATCGATAACTTTAATGTGCATCATCCCCTTCGGGGTTCTCCCATGACCTTCCAGAGAGGTGCCCCCTTAACTCTGGAGCACCCATTTTCCTTTATGAATCCCATTTGGACCTATCCTTTTGCGCTGCCCAGCTTGCCCATTGTCATGAGTGGTCTGTTCTTTCTGACACCTACTCGACCATTTCCCATGTGCTATCCGTTTGCTGGCTCCTACCCCATCCACATGCACGCCCAAATGGCAGCGTACTAAGGCTGACTGGCAGCTTTACTCCTCCCTGGTGACCTTCACAGAACAAGATTTCACCAGTTGTGATGCCCAGGTGGAATATCTCAAAACCATTATCCTTACTTCCGCGGAACATTCCATTCCTTGCACTTCCTCTTTACCACTTCCTGCCCCTGTTCCTTGGTGGATTGAGGCATGCTGTGACACAATTCGCGCATGGAGACGTGCTCTCCGCGTTTTTAACCGTCATCCTACAGTGGCAACTGCATTAATTACAAACAGATGTGTGCCAAGTGTCGCCGCATTTTTCAGGATAGCGAAAGATCTAGCTGGATTTCATTCACTAGTTCTTCAAACATTTGCACCCCTCCCTTTGTCGTGTGGGCCGACCTCTGATGGCTCTCTGGGACCAAATCCATTTCCCAATTTCTGGCTTGACAGTAGCAGACAGTGTTATTGTGGACTCCATTCCTGTCTCCAACACGTTGAGCCACCATTTTGCAGAAGTTTCGAGCTCTTCCCAGTATCACCCTGCCTCGCTCCATCAGTAGCGGAAAAGGCTCAGGCGATACCCTTCTATCCTCGAAATCATGAGCGCTACAGTGCCGCCTTTACTATGAGGGAGCTAGATCATGCTCTCAGTTCTTCCCGATTCTCTGCCCCAGGGCCAGACGCCATCCACATTCAGATGTTAGAGCACCTTTCTCTTGTGGGCAAGCACTTTCTGCTTAATGTGTACAACCACATCTGGGTCGAGGGCACATTTCCCAGGTGCTGGCGTGAAGCCACCATCATACCCATACCCAAGACTAGTAATGACAAAAACCTTCTTTCTAGCTACTGCCCCACCTGTCTTACTAGCTGCATTTGCCAGGTGATGGAATGTATGATTCACGCCCAGCTGGTGTGGTAGCTCGAGTTTCGCAGTTTGCTGATGAATGCACAGTGTGGATTTAGAGTGCGAAGTTCAGCAGTTGACCATCTCATTACTTTGTCAACCCATGTTATGAATGGTTTTCTGCGGAAATCCCAAACTGTGGCCGTGTTTTTCGATTTGGAGAATGCACACAACACCTGCTGGAGAACTGGTATCCTACATACTCCTTACGTGTGGGGCTTCCATGGCCGCCTGCCGTGTTTCGTTCAGGCATTTTTAAAAGACAGAGTCTTGAAGGTGCGCATGGGTTCTACCTTGTTGGGCACCTTCATCCAGAGAAACGGTGTGCATCACGGTTCCACCCTGAGCGTTTTCTTCTTTGCTATTGCCGTTAACCCTATAATGGCCTGTCTTCCACTTGGCATCTCTGGCTCCCATTTCGTTGACGATTTTGCCATCTATTGCAGTACTCCATGGACCTGTCTTACTGAGAGGTGTCGTCAGTGGTGCCTCTATCATCTTTACTCCTGGAGCATCAACAACTGCTTCTGCTTTTCCACTGACAAAACCGTCTGTATGAATTCCTGCCGACGCAAATGGTTTCTCCCACAATCTTTACCTCTTGGCCCTGTTGCCCTTCCATTCTTTGAAATTAGGAAATTCCTGGTGCTCATGTTCGATAGGAAGCTCTTAGTCCTCCCATGTGTATTACCTGTCAGTCCGCTGTACACTATTCCTCAATACCCTATGTGTCCTCAATGGTACTTCCTGGGGTGCCGATCGAACCACCTTCCTCTGTTAGCACTGCCCCGTTTCCCCCTGTGGGTCCGGGGGTTAGAATAGGCCCGAGGTATTCCTGCCTGTCGTAAGAGGCGACTAAAAGGAGTCCCTCGCCCTCAAGGGGGTAGTTTGCACCTGCGTCTGGAGACGGACGGTTCCACGACTTATATTTGTGGCCATTTTGGTTTTTTACTTATTCTGGATTCTTCCTTCCTTTGTTTGGTACCTTTCCTTGTCCTTCTCCCTCTCACTGTCTTCCTTACTTTTTACCTTGCCTTCTACTCCTTGCCGTCTACTCCTTGCCTTCTACTCCTTGCCTTCTACTCCTTGCCTTCTACTCCTTGCCTTCTACTCCTTGCCTTCTACTCCTTGCCTTCTACTCCTTGCCTTCTACTCCTTGCCTTCTACTCCTTGCCTTCTACTCCTTGCCTTCTACTCCTTGCCTTCTACTCCTTGCCTTCTACTCCACCCTCTGGTCTCCACCTCGGCATTTGAGACAGTTTGTCCTTTCTCTCCCTCTCTCCCTTTTTCTTCCTCTTCTTCTTTTCTCCCTTTGTGTGCCTGAAGGCCAACCCACACGTTCGCACACGTAGCCGGTGATGGGGTAACGCGTAATTACCTGCCCTGGGTAGACAAGTAAGGCACGCACGTACCTCCTGGTAAAGCCAGGCCCAGGGAGGGCTGTCACCTTCTGACCATGCCGATTGGTCCCTCCGTCCGTTTCTCGGGAGGTGTGACCTGAGGTGTAAACATTCACATAAGGTGGGAGTGTCCTCTGAAAGGGTGCCCACAAGGAAGGAGTGCGCCATCAGAGACGCTGGCAATCATGGGGGATTCCTCCGCAATGGATTTCTCTTCTTCTTCTCTCTCGACTGCTGCCCAAATACGGAAACTTGACCAGCCAATGGTGACAAAACTACTACCGCCTGCCCCAAAGTTCCTCGTAGTTTCTAGATCTGAGGACGGAAAGGATATTTCATCTGTCAACCCTTTCGTACACGTTCCCTGTTCAGGTGGAGGCTCACCGCACTTTGAATTCGTCGCGTGGTTTGGTATATACTAGATCACTTGACGGATTGACTGACGAGGAGATTGTCTTTCCTCGCTGAGCAGGGCGTGACTGCAGTCCATAGGGTCATGAAAAAGGTCAACAATGACCTTGTACCGACCTTGACACTTTTCTTGACCTTTGATAGTGTTCAGCTGCCGTCACGCATCAAAGCGGGCTACGAGGTTGTTTCTGTTCGCCCCTATGCCCAGACACCTAAGCACTGCTACTAGTGTCAGCACTTTAATCACACTCGCCAGTCTTGTTCTAATGTGGCTAAATGTGTCACTTGTGGCAGGGACGCCCATGAGGGTGACTGTCCACCTCCATCTCCTCATTGCGTGAACTGTCAGGGTGACCATGCAGCATCCTCCCGCGACTGTCCCATCTACAAGGATGAACGCTGTATCCAGGAAATTCAGGTCAAAGAGAAAGTGTCCACCTTGGCTGCTTGCAAGCTATTTGCTAGTAGGAGGCCCACACTGCTCCCAGCAGGGAAATAGTACTGTCCTCACCTCTCCTCGGACTACCAGGGAGGTGTCGACGCAGACATGTGATCTGACCTTTAGCACTACGGTCGTCCGTTCGGCCAGTGCTAAGATCGCCCGCTCAACATCTCCTCTTCCTCCCGTCACCCCTAAGACACAATCAGCTTCTGCCAAGACTAAGACCCAGAAGTCAGACACATGGGCCTTCAAGAAGGAACTGTCCTGTGCAGACTTCTATGTACCTCGAACTCCCAGCCATCGACCAGTACTTCCACTCAACGACCTTCCAAGAAGGCTCATAGGAAGCAAAGTTCTCCTTCTCCGCCACAGCGTGTTTCTTCTCCTGCGCCACCCATCTGTTGCCACCCCAGGCTGTCATCCGCTTTGCCTGGCCACACTGCTGGTAGCCAAACATCTGGCCTTTCACCGGCGGAGGAATCTCCCCCTCCCGGCCATCTTAACAAGATGGCCGACGAACCTATTGAACCAATGGACGATGACTCTCCGCCTATTGATAGCGGTGGCAGTGCTCGCTCGAAGCCAGGCCCTCAGCGGCCTTCGAGGTGACCCCTTCTTGCCTTTCCTTTTTCTTTTTCTTCTTCTTCTCACGATGGCACTTCTTCATTGGAACATTCGCGGAATTCGCTCCAACCGAGAGTATTTAAAGTTGCTGCTACGCTTGCACTGTCCGCTCGTCGTAGCTCTCCAGGAAACGAAGCTACGCCCATGCGATCAAATTGATTTGGCACACTATGCCTCTGTGCGTTTTGATTTACCCCCTTGTGGCAGGTATTCCGGCTCATGGAGGGGTTATGTTGCTGGTCCGGGATCATATTTACTATGATCCCATCACATCGCACACCGGCCTGCAGGCAGTTGCCGTCTGAATTACTCTCCCCACTTTTACATTTTACATTTGTACCATTTGCATTCCATCATCGTCTGGCATTACCAGGGCAGAAATGATGCAAAATATTGCTCAGCTACCTGCACCATTTTTGTTGACTGGAGACTTCAATGCCCACCATCCCCTTTGGGGCTCTCCAGCATCCTGCCCGAGAGGCTCCCTGTTAGCAGACCTTTTCAACCACCTCAATCTTGTCTGCCTAAATACTGGCGCCCCTACTTTTCTTTCGGACACAATTAACACCTATTCCCATTTAGACCTCTCTATATGTACTACCCAACTTGCATGCCCGTTTGAGTGGTACGCACTTTCTGATATGTATTCGAGTGACCACTTCCCTTGTGCTATCCATCTCCTGCATCATACCCCCTCTCTGTGCTCAACTAGTTGGAACATCTCCAAAGCAGACTGGAGGCTCTTCTCTTCCGGGGCGACCTTTCAGGATCAAACCTTCGCAAACTGTGATAGTCAGGTCGCACACCTCACGGAAGTCATTCTCACTGCTGCTGAATATTCCATCCCTCACACTACTTCTTCTCAACGTCGCGTACTGGTCCCCTGGTGGAGCGCAGCATGTAGAGATGCCTTAGGTGCTCGTCGACGTGCTTTACGCACCCTTAAAGGCCACCCTACGATGGCGAATTGTATCAATTATAAACGATTACGTGCGCAGTGTCGTCATGTTATTAAAGAAAGCAAAAAAGCCAGCTGGGCTGCTTTCACAAGCGCCTTCAACAGTTTTACTCCTTCTCCTGTTGTCTGGGGTAGCCTGCGCCGGCTATCTGGCACTAAGGTCCACTCATCAGTTTCTGGCTTGGCGGTCGCGAATGACGTCCTTTTGGCCCCTGAGGATGTCTCCAACGCCTTCGGCCGCTTTTTCGCAGAGGTTTCGAGCTCCGCTCATTACCATCCTGCCTTCCTCCTCCCGAAAACAGGCAGAGGAGGCAAGGCCTAACTTCCGCTCCTCGAATCGTGAAAGTTATAATGCCCCATTCACCATTCGGGAACTCGAAAATGCACTTGCCCGGTCACGGTCCTCCGCTCCAGGGCATGACTCTATTCGTATTCAGATGCTGAAGAACCTTTCTCCTGCGGGTAAAGGTTTTCTTCTTCGTACTTATAATCACATCTGGATTGAGGGTCATGATCCCACATGCTGGCGCGAATCTATTGTTATCCCAATTCCTAAGCCAGGAAAGGACAAGCACTTGCCTTCCAGTTATCGACCGATCTCCCTTACCAGCTGTGTCTGTAAGGTGATTGAACGAATGGTTAACTCTCGTTTGGTTTGGCTGCTCGAATCTCGACGCCTCCTTACCAATGTACAATGTGGATTTCGTAGGCGCCGCTCTGCTGTTGACCATCTGGTTACCTTGTCGACCTTCATTATGAATAACTTCTTGTGGAAGCGCCCGACTGCGGCTGTGTTCTTTGATTTGGAGAAGGCTTACGACACCTGTTGGCGGGCGGGCATTCTCCGCGCCATGCATACATGGGGCCTTCGCGGTCGCCTCCCTCTTTTTATTCGTTCCTTTTTAATGGATCGACAGTTCAGGGTATGTGTGGGTTCTGTCCTGTCCGACGCCTTTCGCCAGGAGAATGGGGTGCCACAAGGCTCAGTTTTGAGCGTCGCTCTCTTCGCCATAGTGATCAATCCAATAATGGACTGCCTCCCAGCTGATGTATCAGGCTCCCTTTTCGTGGACGATTTTACCATCTATTGCAGCGCGCAGCGTACATGTTTCCTGGAGCGCTGTTTTCAGCGTTATCTTGACTGTCTTTACACATCGAGTGTCGCCAATGGCTTCCGTTTTTCTGCCGAGAAGATGGTCTATTTTAACTTCTGGCGCTACAAAGAGTTTCTCCCACCGTCCTTATGACTCGGTCCCGTTGCTCTCCCATTCGTGGAGACAACAAAATTTTTAGGTCTTACATTTGACAGGAAACTTAGCTGGTCTCCACATGTCATATTTGGCTGCCCGTTGTACCGGTTCCCTAAATGTCCTCCGTGTTCTCAGAGGTATGTCGTGGGGAGCGGATCGAACCGCCCTACTTCGCCTATATCGGTCGATCGTCCGCTCAAAGCTGGATTATGGGAGCTTCGTGTACTCCTCTGCACGGCCGTCTATCTTACGCTGCCTCAACTCTATACAACATCGGGGTTTACGTCTTGCGATCGGAGCGTTCTATACTAGTCCCGTCGAGAGTCTTCATGCTGAAGTGCCACTAACCTACCGGCGCGATATACTGCTTTGCGGTATGCCTGTCGGCTATTGTCAATGCCCGACCACCCGTCTTATCGTTTCTTTTTTGACGACTCTCTCGACCGTCAATACGGGTTGTATGTGTCTGCCCTGCTACCCCCTGGAGCTCGCTTTCGTCGCCTCCTTCAGCACCTTGATTTTTCACTCCCTTCAACCTTTCGAGTGGGCGAGAGCCAAACGCCACCTTAGCTCCAGGTTCACGTTCACCTTGACCTCAGCTCGCTCCCAAAGGAGGTGACCCCAGCCTTGGTATACTGCTCCCGTTTTGTCGAACTTCGTTCGAAGTTCATTAATATGATCTTCATTTGTACAGATGGCTCTAAGACCAACGACGGTGTCGGGTGTTCTTTTATTGTTGGGACACAGAGTTTCAAACACCGGCTCCATGGCCATTGTTCGGTCTTCACAGCTGAGCTATTTGCCCTCTACCAGGCTGTTCTTTACATCTGCCGCCACCGACATTCTGCTTAGGTCATCTGCTCTGATTCCCTGAGCGCCATCCAGAGCCTCAGTGATCTGTATCCGGTTCACCCTTTCGTGCACTTGATCCAACACTCTTCAGCAGCTGGCGGACGACGGTTCTCCCGTTACCTTTATGTGGGTTCCTGGCCATATCGGTTTCCCTGGGAGCGAAGCTGCAGATCCTGCGGCCAAGGCTGCGATCCTCCAGCCTCGGACAGCTTCTTGTTGTGTCCCTTATTCTTACTGTAGCAGGGTCATTTGTCAGCGCATTTTATCGCTGTGGCATGCCGATTGGGCTACACTTACGGACAACAAGCTTTGGGCCTTGAAACCTCTTCCTGCGGCTTGGACGACCTCTTCACGCCCTTCTCGGCGGGAGGAGGTCGTTTTGGGCCGGTTACGAATTGGACACTGCCGGTTCAGCCATCGCCATCTGTTGACGGCTACGCCGGCGCCGTTCTGCCCATGTGGGCAATTGCTGACGGTACGCCACATTTTAACGTCCTGTCCGAATTTTAATGCAGTGCGCGTTGATCTTGGCCTGCCATGTACTCTGGGTGCCATTTTAGCGGATGACCCAGGAGCAGCTGCTCGCGTTCTTCGTTTTATCCACTTGACAAATCTGTCTAAGGACATTTGATTATGCTTTTTTTAAAATCCTATGCCTGTTAATGTCTTTTCTAGTGTTGTTCCTTTTAGTTGCTGTTTTAACCTTGTGCCTCGCAGTGCATTCCTAACTTAGTCTGGGCGTTAGTGACCATTGTAGTTGTGCGCACTAAAACCACAAAAAAAACTGCCCCGTTGTCCGTTCGAAACTCGACTGTGGGTGCTTTGTTTAAGCATCTGCATGCCCATTCCTCTTACGCCATCTCAACACCATCCGTTTGGCCACGGGCGCCCCTTAAACTAGCCCAGTTGAGAACCTGTGTGCTGAAGCTGCTGAAATACCACAGTCTTACCACTGTGACTTTCTCCTCAGAAGGCATGCATGCCACTTGTCTGCCATGTGTGGCCACCCATCCTGTGCTGCCTCCTTTGACGATTCCTTTGGTCGTCTGTATGGGGCACGTCCTTTTTCTCTGTTACCTCTTGGAGTTCGCTTTCAGTACTTGATATGGCGGCATAACTTTACACTACCTGCAACTTCCCCAGAGGGTGTAAACCCTTCACCACCTTACCTTCATGAAGTGACTCATGTTGTCTTTGGCCTTCATTCATTTCCTAAGGACACTGCTCCAGCCTCGGTCTATCGCCTTCAGTTTCATGACCTTCGCATGGAACTTAGCAACAGTGCCTTTGTATACACTAATGGCTCTCGGACTGACCATGGGGTCGGGTGTGCCTTCGTCATTGGCACTTATCTTTCGATGTCGGCTTCCAGCACACTGCTCAGTATTTACAGCCAAGCCTTTCACTTTGTATCCGCCCACAGAGTATATCTGGTGACAGAGCCTTTTCAATTACGTGTCTGCTCAGACTCACTCAGCGCCCTTCAAAGTCTGTATGCACTGTACACCGCCCATCCCTTAGTGAAGTGGGTCCAGGAAAACTGTCAACTGCTCACTCTTGGTGGAGCCATTGTGATGTTTCTGTGGGTTGCTGGTCATGTCGGTCTGCCAGGAAACGAGGCTGCTGACGCTGCTGCCAAGGCTCCAGTTCTCGTACCTCAGGCCACGAGTACCTATATTCCCTCTGATGATCTCTGTGGCGCCTTCTGTCAGGAGGTGGTGTCCGTTTGGCATCGCCAATGGTCCTCCCTTCACTGGAATAAGTTCCAGCTCATTAAGCCGCTCCCAGTGGCTTGGACGACTTCCTCTCGACCCTCCCGCTGGGAAGAGGTCATTTTAACTAGATGGCGTATTGGGCACTGCCTTTTTAACCATCGTCATTTGCTATGTGGTGCTACCCCACCACTTTGTACACATTGCACCCAATTTTTAACTGTCCACCAGCTGCTGATGGAATGCTCATTTTTTAACCGTTTACGTTCCTGCTTGGGTCTGCCATCT
This sequence comes from Schistocerca americana, assembly GCF_021461395.2. Classification (NCBI taxonomy): domain Eukaryota; kingdom Metazoa; phylum Arthropoda; class Insecta; order Orthoptera; family Acrididae; genus Schistocerca; species Schistocerca americana. Next base: position 377,102,680 of record NC_060126.1, read on the forward strand.
GATTTATCGGCTATTTTAGCAAATGGCACATTTGCTGTCCACCACGTTTTACTTATCAGCAAAAGCAATATGGCGAAGGCCATTCAGTTCTTAGTTTTGGACCTCCATTTCTGTGTGGTGTCTCTTTTAGTCCTTTCTCCACCTGCCTGTTCTTAGCTGTCAATTGGGACTGACATATAGTCGTTTTTTAACTTCTCTCTGACTTAATGTTCTCTAGTTTTGACTTGGGTGCGTGTGATGCCAGTTGCTTTTTGCGCCCTAAAGCAAAAAAAAAAAAAAAAAAAAAAAAAATCTGTAGGCCTGTACCCTCTGTTGGGTCCCTGGTTACCCATTGTTGTATGCCGACGATTTTTGCATATGGTGCATCTCCCACTCGGTAGCATTTGAGGAACGCCAGCTCCAATGTGTCATTCAATGTACTTCAGTGTGGGCGCTCTCCCATTGCTGCCACTTTTCTCCCTCCTAAACGCAGGTTATGGATTTTTACTGTCAACCCCCTGTACTCCCCAATCCAGAACTTTATTTAGGGAATCAGTACCTTGATGTAGCACAATCCCATTTCTTGGGCAATATGTTTGATAAAAAATTGATGTTGCTGCCCCATAATCGTCACCTGAGAGCTATCTGCATGAGAAAGCTTAATGCTCTCACCCTCCTGGGCCACACATTTTGGGGTGCAGACCTTGCTACTCTTCTCCATCTTTACTGTACTCTGGCTTTTGTCCAGACTAGATTATAGTTATCAGGTTTATGGCTCAGTGGCTCCTCCCATTCTGAAACTGCTTGACCCTGTTCATCATTATGGGTTACATTTGGCTATTGGTTCCTCTCACACCAGTCCTGTCGATAGTCTCCTGACAGAAATGGGGATTTCCCCTCCGCAAATATGATGGAGCCAACTCGAGTTTCTTATGAAATCGCCGTTCGACGATTCCCTGACTGCAGGATCTCCATCTCCACCCAATGAAAGTCCCCATGTATTTTCTCCCACTCTCCTCCCCCTTGGCTGATGCCACAACCGTGGATTAGGACTGACCTACTGCACGATCACAAGGTCTCTGTCGCCCATAAGATATTCCAGCGTCTTGTATATTCCATTGTTGAAGAGTTCCAGGGTGCTACTATCTTCTACACTGATGGTCCTAAAATGGTTGATAAGGCATAATACGGTTTTATGTCTCCTACTGGCTTGGAACGCCATTTGCTACTGGAATCAGTGTTCTCAGAGGCGCTGGTCGCCATTAACAGGGCACTGCATTGTTTTTTTTTCTCAGGCCTCCCTCCACAGTGGCTTAATATGTACAGACTCAATGAGCACCTTGAAGCCTACAAACTGATGCTACTGTAGTCACTCTGTGGTCTCTGCCATCCATGACCACATCTCTGCTGTTGGACATGCCACATTCTCCATTGCCTTTTTCTGTGTCCCAAGTCATGTGGGCATCCCTGGGAGAATAAACTGGCTGACCATTTGGCTAGACAGGCAGATACTTAGCCTCATTCCCTTTCATCATTCCAGGTGCAGATATGCAGACACACATCAGATATCTCTCTGCCCCAAAGTGGAATGACATCTGGTGCACTACTACTCTTAGCAATAAACTCCACACAATCAAGGAGATGACTGCAGTTTAGCGCTCTTCCTTCCACTCCTTTAGAAAGGAATCCACTGTCTTACGTCATTTACGCGTTGTTCATGCTAAGATCATCCATTGTTTTCTCTTGCGTAATGAGCCACCCCCACAATCTGACTGTGGAGTCAGAATGATGGTATCCCTTATTTTGGCGGAATGTCCCCTTTTTATGACACTTCATACTAAGTATAGCCTTCCTGATTCCTTGTCTTTAATATTGGCAGACAATTCACAGATGGTTGAACTGGTCCTCAGTTCCCTATGTGAAAATAAATTTTATTTTCAGTTATAGGGTTTTCTTTACTCCTGGAGCAGGGGTGGGGTGGCTGTGGTCTCTCTCTTCCAGGTTATTAGGTCTGAGACCCATGACCACAACTCCATGTAAAGACCGCTCTTTTATCCCTCTGCTTCCATAGTTTTTAGATTTTGTCTACCGTTCTGCCATGCATCTTTTGAGCTTCCTCAGTTTATAGTTTGACCCCTATGACTGGATCCACCCACTTTCAGCAGCTCCTCCGTCTTACACAAGTAACTTTTGAATCATAGGACTAATGACCTCGCTGTTTACTCCCATAACCACCTGACTCAACCAGTCCCTCCTAATAGTCCACCTACATCTGCTGCCGTAACTGCTCTCCTTCAGCAACTTACTTCTCCTTCCCTTCTCCTAGATTTTAGTGACCATCACCCTTTGTGGGAGAGAGCTTCATCTATTTGGGAGCTCCTCATTGACTAATTTCTTGCAGACCACGAGCTGAACCTTCTTAATGGTTCCCCGAGACATTTTAGTGCTGCATATAGCACTTTTTGCGCCATTGATCTTTCGCTCTCGTCCCTCCCCTTCTTCCTTCCTTAAATTGATCGCCACACGATGATCTGTGTAATAGTGACTACTTCCTGTTGATTCTCTCCCCCCTTCCCACCTCCCACTGACCAGGTTACCCTGCTGGGCTTCCCATCGTGCTTATTGACCTCTGTGCATCTCCCAGGTCATGTTTCCACCTTCTTTGTCAGGTTGTACTGAAGCAGTCGTCGGTGATCTGTCCAGTAAGATAATCCACACTGCTGGCATTGCCATTCCCCGCTTCACAGGGCCCATTTGCCATCAGCTATTGCCACCTCTATCTGTGATCGTCACACCTTGCAATATCTTAAGCAGTGCCCATCCTCTGCTGGTCTTATTATCTTGAAATGTCTTCACATTAAAGCTGGTTACTTAATCACACAGAGCAAACAGGTGTTAGGAATTCTTTGTCTCCTCTCTTGGTTCTTCTGTCCCTTCATGTGTGTGGGCTACCCTCTGCAACCCTCCAATGTTGTCAGCAGCAGTCTTCCATTTCAGGCCTTGACCCTCCATGTGGCCTTTGTGCAGATCCATCAATTCTTGTGTAACACCGCACAATCCGTTTTGCATCAGCCTTCTATCCAGTAGCCTTCCTCTTCTGGAATCAGTGCATAGAAGCTGACTGCTAACGTTTTACCCCTTTTCAGATGGAATACTGCAATGAATCTTTTACTGAAGGGCACCTTCTTCCCACAATTCAGCCCCTGGCCTGATTCCATCTGTAATAAATTGTTTTAACAACTCAATCTGCCATAACTCCAGTATCTCCTTCAGGCGTTTAACATATTTGGCTCATAAGCATTTTCCCTTCTCGATTGAGGGACAGTACAATGGTTCCTGTCGTTAAAACTGGCAACGATTTGTCGACCCTTGATAGTTACCAGCCCATCAGCCTTACTGAAGTCCTCTGCAAGTTACTATATTAGATGGTGGCTCGTCCTCTCAATTGGTTCCTCAAATCTCCTTACTAAAGTGACTTTTTGGAGGGACAGTCTCTATTCGATCATCTACTTCGATTGGAAAGCACAGTTTCACAGGCATTATTTCAACACTACCATCTTGTTACATTCTCTTTGGTCTTTGTGGGGCCTACAACACAGCTTGGCTCCATTTAATCCTCCTTATGCTTAATGAATGAAGTCTTCAAGGCAGCCTCCCGCTTTTTCTCACCAGTTCCTGTCCCACTGGTTGTTCAGAGACTACGCTGGCGCTGTTCTCAGCACTCCAGACCCAGGAGAATGACATTCCACAGGGCTCCGAATTGTGTCCTTTCTCTAATCGCCATTAATGGATTTGTGGCCTCTGCCGGATCATTTTTCACCCCTGCTCTGTATGTGGATGATATGTTTTAGAGCTAGCTCACACTCAATATCATCTGCAGAACGACAGCTCCAGAGTGCCATCCACTGCACTTCAACATGGCCACTCCAGCACAGTTTTCAGTTCTCTCCCCCCCTATGTCGAGGTTGGTGCATTTCTGTTACCATACTACTGTCAATCCTGATCTGGAACTCTACTTAGATGCCCAGTGCCTGACTCTAGTCCCCAGTTCTGTTTCTTGGATCATCTTCTTGACAACAAGCTTACTTAGTTGACTCGTATCCATCATCTGAAGGTTGGCTGCTTGAGTTTACACAATGTTCTTCGCTCCCTTGCCCAAATCTCTTGAGTTGCAGATCGTTTTTCATCTCTGCCTTTACTGGGCATTAGTTCTGAATAGACTTGAATTTGGTTGCCAAGTTTATGGATCAACTGCCACATCCATGCTGCTCCTCTTGGAGCTGGTTCATCATCGTGGTATCCATCTAGCAACTGCTGCCTTTTGCACTAGCCCTATTAATAATCTTCAGGATGACGCTGGGATCCCTCCCCTTTCAGTTTGCAGTTGCAGCTCCTTGTTTCCTATGCCTACACTATCCACTCCTCCTATGCTCACCCCTCCCACTCTATTTTTCCTGCTGCTTTCAGCCTTCGGCTGCCCGCTGCTAGCCCTCATGTGGGTTTAACAGTTTGGCTCCGCCTCACTTCTATCTGCCATGACTTCCATCCCCTCTCCTTGTCCTCTTCCCCACATTCTCTCCCTGCAACCCCCTGTGGTTAGTTTCTCAGCCACATATTTGGTTGGATCTCTTCCAGGGTCCAAAATCCCCCCTCACTTCAAAGGTGTTCCATTGTTTGTTCCAAACACTCATATAGGAGTTTGAAGATGCCACTGTTTTTTTGGTACTGCTGACTAAATCAGCTGATCATTTGAGGTATGCCATCATGTCTTATATTGGCACAGAACACCATCTCTTGCCGCCATGGGGTGTTTACTGCAGAATTGATTGCCATTTATCGTGCCCTCTGTTTTATGAAATGGACCTCCCTCATCAGAATTTTGTTGTGTGTGGACTCAGCGATAGCCTGAAGGCCACTCACTTGTTTTTTTCCTGGCATCCCTTGGTCACGTTGCTCATGTGAGGCTGCTTGTTTGGTCAACTTCCTTTGGATTCCTGGTCATGCTGGTAACCAAGGCAATGAACATGATGATCATCTGGCTGGGGAGGTAGCCATCTACCACCCGATTCTCTATGACCTTCTTGGAAGCAGATTTGCAGCTTTACATCAAATCCCTTTCTGCTTAATCATAGGCTGACTCTCGGGAGTCTACCCTCTGTCTAGCAAACGTGGCACCATCAATGAGACTCCCAACATGTGGCGTTCTTTCCTTTGCCTCTCCTGGTGGGATTCTACCATCCTCTGCATCTTCGTATTGGCCATACTAGGTTGAACCATGGGTTTTTCCTCCAAAATGAGCCGACTCCTTTGCAGTTGTGAGGATTAGCTCAAGGTGATCCATATTTTGCTGGATTGCCCCTGCCTTTCAGCCCTTTATGCTAAATTTTCCCTTCCACCTTCTTTGTCCCAGGTGTTAGTGGACGCCCCTCACATCGTTACGTCTGACCTTATTATTTTTATGACAGTGGTTTGTACTCTCAGGTAGAATTCCTTGAACTTCTCTCCAGAATTTGGGGCCCTGAGTTGGTGTAAGCCTTAGTTATGGAGACCTCAACCTTGCCTCCATAACGGCCAGGTTCTTCCCGCCTTTCACTACATTTTGTCTAGCATGTAGTGCTGTTTTGTTTCCTCTTTTCTTGTGTCTCGTTCCTTTGGTATCTCCTTCCCTGGATGCTACCCCCATTGTATTGTGATAGTGTGTGTGTGTGTGTGTGTGTGTGTGTGTGTGTGTGCAAGCGCGCGCATTTTTTTCCTGGCATCCCTTAGTCACGTTGCTCATGTGAGGCTGCTTGTTTGGTCAACTCAACTTCCTTTGGATTCCTGGCCATGCTGGTAACCAAGGCGCGCTCTCTTTAGTGGTGGTGCTGGTACCCCACAACACGTAGCATTTCTGGGGCACCCCTCCCCTCCCTGTTTTCACCTACTCCCCTCCTGTTCTTTCCATTTCCTGCTACCCTGACATCCGTTGTCCCTCTTTGTTAGCACGTTATCCCTTCCCCTTACCTGGAATGTGCTGTTTGTGTTGTTCCTCCCTTGATTTCTGCTATCCTAGCTCATGGGACTGATGACCTTGTTGTTTGGTCCCCTCCCTCAAAACTACCAACCAACCTACTGACTTTATTATTTCTCTCACCTGATTTATTCCTCTGCTCTTGCAAATCCTCTGAAGTCTCAGACAGAATTACAACGACATCTACAACCCTAAAGAAATTGTACGTCTTCTTCCAGAATTTTAATTCCTTTCCCAAATTTCTCCTTGTTTTGCTATAGATATCTGTAGGGGACTATTAGACTTAATTTTATTTTCATCTTGTTCAAATATTAGTAATTTTTTCTGTTTCCATAGGTCCGTTACTTTTGTACTGCTGTCTGTTCTATTAACTCGTGGGGCAAATAAGTGATAGTTTAATCCAGGTAGCCAACGTTTTAAAGTAAAGCTATTATCTAGCTTAGGGTTGATTTGAACATGAAAATGCTTTAATTTTAGTCCTACCATAGGTGCAGTCTTACCTGTCTTTATCTGAGAAATCTCTCTTAGTTCTAACCACGATAGAAAACGATCCTTTCTCATATAAGAAATTCTATGCCAGAGGTGATTTTAGTTAATGAATAAAAGCCTAGGGCCAACTGGTGACAAAACGCCAGACCTTTGGGCTACTGATGACACCCAGACATTATCGCGAAGACAGTTTCTTTGTTGAAAGATAAGAGCATCACGGAACTGAACGCACTCTTTCCTTTGTGTTAGGACTGGATAGCCCTGCAGTGACGTCGACGTCGTGCAAACCTTAAATGCATTGTTTTGAAGTAAACGGCCAGCTTTCTCCGATTGCTTTCTAAATCTGGAAAGAGTTACTTCTGTACGATCTGTTGAAAGCAACAAAATGGTACCTCCGGAAGATATTTGTGAAGTGTCTCACGAAATTACGACGGAGAAAATGTTGCAGAGAAAAATTTAGGAATGTCAAAATTTGCTTATGAAGAGATTTTGTACTTATAACAAAGTTGTACATTGTCTTTGCTTACATATGTGATACTAGTAATGATTATAACACAAGACCAGCTAACGACCGAGGACCTGTAGAAGCAGGGTATATTTTTTACGTTTTCTTGTTTGGTGTGTGTGTGTGTGTGTGTGTGTGTGTGTGTGTGTGTGTGTGTGTGTGTTTGCTTAAGTACTATTCATACTGATAGGCATGTGCATATGGATCATATATCTATGTAAGTAACCAGTCCCAGTACCGCAAAAAACTGTTTTAAACTGCCGTGTCTAATTTCTTGTAAAATTATGTAAAAACAAGCAGAGACCTGAAACAGTCACAGTAATTTGCGGTTGTACGTAATGGGCAGTGCAGTAAGTAAACTGAAGTAAAAAGCCAGTTTCGTGTTAGAAGAGTGTGGGTCGTGCAACAAAAGGAAGCCCACGTGCCACGTATTGACCCGCGCTACTGGTAACGATCTGCGCAGTCGCTCTTGTTTGTGCCGGAAATTGTGCGCGCAGAATGGGCTGCTCTTTCGGCCGGTTTCCTCGGTTCACCGTATGCGCTGAAAGCGGTAGCAGACCAACAACCGCAGCGCAAATACCGGCCGTGAATGCGACCGGCCGCACAATGCTCCGCGTTTCACGCCCTTTTGAAGGCGCTTCCCCATTGTGCCCTCAGATGTCACTAGCAGCGACTAATTTATCATCGCCGCCGCTCTTTTGTGCGCTACACGCTCTTTTTTAGGGGTGAGATAGATGCAGTCACCACAGTACTCACGGGCAGTGATGGGCTCGCGACTATTCCAGTATCCGCCGGTGGGGAATAAGTTTTCCAGCCGTTTCTCCGGAAACGGGCCGTGGCAAACATGTTTTGTTCCGCAGAAAAAACTGCGACGCCCGCTGTGGGACGTAACGCTACAATGAACAAGACAGCTTTGTTCATTTCGGCGTTCTAGCATTTATGCTGCTCATTGTTGTATTATTCCTCTGTCCCGAATCGCAGCAGAATCTTTCCATAGAAGTTGCTAGACCTAGAAGATATAACGTCTGTAGTGGTGTACTGCAACCAATAAAAATTTATAACGGCTTGGTGAAGCTGGCAACACTTCGCAATTGCTAAATATGTAAAAAAATTGAACATACATCCAAAATTCCTTGCTACCCCTCCCCCCCCGCCCCCCCCCCCTCTCTCTCTCTCTCTCTCTCTCTCTCTCTCTCTCTCTCTCTCTCTCTCTCTCTCTCTCTCTCTCTCTGTGTGTGTGTGTGTGTGTGTGTGTGTGTGTGTGTGTGTTCCCGTCCGAATGTTAAATAGCTCCGTCCACTTCCCCTCCCACTTCCCTCTGTCCATAACCTCCTTCCCCTCTTCTTGTCCATCTCCTCCTCCCTCTTCTCTATGTCCATTTCCTTCTGAATGTCAGAGTAATCGTATAGTGTAAATATTTACAATAAACCCGTCAAGATCTTTTCCAGATATTTTATAACGTTTGTGTGTGTCCGAATCTTGATCAGAATATCGCGTAAAAATTGGAAGTAAATCGGACAAGAATTTCTGGAGATTTTCAGTAACAACATTTCCCTTTTTTTATACAAATTGGTCCAGAAAAATGCAGATACTCTTGGTACTTACTCTTTGAAACAAAACGACATATCGTTGCAATTTTGCGCAGTAGCGTAGTCCGTTGTGTTCTCAAAAGAACATGCCGCGTATTTTCCTGCAGATGACAGTGCAGCAATGAATGGAATAAGATTGTCGTTAGAGCAAAGCAAGGTCGTATTGAAGCGGTACTGGAAGCACGGAAACATGATGGCGGTTCAACGGCAATGGCGTAATGTGTACGGAACTCAGGCACCAACATCTAAAACAGTTTATCGTAATCGGGATAAAATTGAAATCGTCCTTACTGTTCAGGATGCGCATAAGGAAAGGTCTGGCCGATCAAAAACATGGAGTCCAGTTACCAGCCCTGCTGTATTACAACATTTTGCTATGTCACCTCAAGATTCAGTGCAGCAGGGTGCACGTGAAAGCGGGGTGAGCCGATCCAGCGTACGACGAGTTCTCAAAGCGGCAAGGTGGAAAGTCTACTTTCCAAGATCGCTGCACGCTATGAACGTGGACGGCCCGGATGGAAAGATGGAGTACTGCGAGTGGTTTGAACGCATGCTTCGCGACGATGAACGGTTTGCTGGGATGGTTATATGGTCTGACGAGGCGCATTTCAAACTGAATGGTACTATAAGCTGCCACAACTGCAATTACGGTGCTAATGGAAATCAAGTTCACGTGGACCACCATGTTAATCTACCGGTTGTTAATAAGTGGTGTAATTTGTCATCGGTCGGATTGATTTCGCCCATTCTTCTTTGAAGGTACCGTAACTGCTAAGTGTATCTTCATATGCTGCAAACATAGATTTTACCAGAATGAGATTTTCACTCTGCAGCGGAGTGTGCACTGATATGAAACTTCCTTGCAGATTAAAACTGTGTGCCGGACCGAGACTCGAACTCGGGACCTTTGCCTTTCGCGGGCAAGTGCTCTACCAACTGAGCTACCCAAGCACGACTCAGGCCCCGTCCTCACAGCTTTACTTCTGCCAGTACCTCGTCTCCTACCTTCCAAACTTTACAGAAGCTCTCCTGCGAATCTTGCAGAACTAGCACTCCTGAAAGAAAGGATATTGCGGAGACATGGCTTGGCCACAGCCTGGGAGATGTTTCCAGAAAGAGATTTTCACTCTGCAGCGGGGTGTGCGCTCCTTTCTTTCAGGAGTGCTAGTTCTGCAAGGTTCGCAGGAGAGCTCCTGTAAAGTTTGGGAGGTAGCAGACGAGGTACTGGCAGAAGTAAAGCCGTGAGGACGGGGCGTGAGTCGTGCTTGGGTAGCTCAGTTGGTAGTGCACTTGCCCGCGAAAGGCAAAGGTCCCGAGTTCGAGTCTCAGCCTGGCATACAGTTTTAATCTGCCAGAAAGTTTCATAGATTTTACCTGCCATCCGAGAGGTGCTTGCAAATGAAAGATTCTACGTACAAGATGGCATTTCGCTTCACTACCACAGAGACGTCAGAGCCGACTAGCATGAAAATCTACCTGGACGATGGAGAGGTCGAAGAGGAGCTGTTTAGTACCCACCACTGTCTCAAGACCTTACACGCATTGACTTCTACCTATGGTGGACTTTGAAACATGAAGTTTATCAACAGAAGCCAGCTACAATGAACGAGCTATGAGAAACAACCGGGGCGCCCTGTGCGGCTACCACACCGGTAACAGTGTCAGCCGTAGTTCGATCAACAGTTAAGCAGCATCGACGTTGTTTGGTTCTTAAGGGGACCACACGCTGCCTGTCTAACCCATGTCAATTTAGGCAAGTATTTTACCCATTTCTGAAAAACTAAGTGATGCATGACCTCAATATTTTTACTGTATGTTACATGATGCTAATAGTCAACTGTACTAAAATCTAATTTATCCATTTTTTAGTTTTAAGAAAAACTTTTTTACCGACACGGTAGCTACCGACACCACCTTCAAGATGTCTCTCTACCTTTCCACTCTCGAAAGGCGCGCGGGAAAAACCGGCACTTACATTTTTCTGTGTGAGCCATGATTTCTTTTATTTAATCGAGATTATCATTTCTCCCTATGTAGGTGGGTGCCAGCAGAATGTTTTCGCAATGGGAGGAGAAAACTGATGATTGAAATTTCATGATAAGATCACGTTGCAGCGAAAAACTCTTTTGTTTTAATGATTGTCACTCCAATTCACATATCATGTCTGTGGCACTGTCTCCCCTACTTCGCAATAATACAAAACGAGCTGTCCTTCTTTGTACTTTTTCGATGTCATCCGTTAGTCCCACCTGATGAGGATCCCACACTGCACAGCAATACTACAGAGCAGGGCGGACAAGGTGGTGTAAGCAGTCTCTTTAGTAGACCTGTTGCACCTTCTAAGTGTTCTGCCAATGAATCTCAGCCTTTGGTTGGCTCTACTCACAACATTTTCTATGCGATCGTTCCAGTATACGATATATGTAATTGTAATCGCTAAGTATTTAGTTGAATTTACAGCCTTCGGATATGTGTGACTTATTCCGTAATCGAAATTTAGCGGATTTCTTTTAATACTCATGTGAATAACGTCACACTTTCCTTTATTCAGGGTCAATTGCCACTTTTTGCACCATACAGATATCTAATCTAAATCATTTTGCAATTCGTTTTGGTCATCTGATGACTTTACAAGACTGTAAATGACACCATCATTTGCAAACAATCTGAGATGGCTACTGACTTTGTCTCCTGTGTCGTTAATATAGACAAGAAAAAACAGAGAGCCTATAACAATTGCTTGGGGAACGCCTGATATTACTTCTGTTTTACTCGATGACTTTCTGTCTATTACTACGAGCTGTGACCTTTCTGACAGGGAATCACGAATCCAGTCGCCTAACTGAGGTGGTACTCCGTAGGCAAGCAGTTTGGTTAGAAGACGGTTGTGACGAACGGTGTCGAAAGCCTTCTGGAAATCTAAAAATATGGAATCAATTTGACATCCCCTGTCGATGGCACTATTACTTCGAGTATAAAGAGCTAGTTGTGTTTCAAAAGAACGATATTTTCTGAATCCGTGCGAATAAATAGTTTCCATCGAGGTACATCATAATGTTCGAATACAGTATATGTTTCGAAATCCGACTGCAAACCGACGTTAGTGATATGGGCCTGTAATTCAACGGATTACTTCTACTTCCCTATTAGGGTATTGTTGTGACTTGAGCAATTTTCCAGTCTTTAGGTACGGATCTTCCTGTGCGCGAGGGGTACTATATAATTGCTAAATATGGAGCTATTGTATCAGCATACTCGAGAGGAACCTGACTGGTATACAGTTAGGACCGGAAGCCTTGCTTTTATTAAGGGGGATAGGACGCCAAACGGGCCGACTTGGAGCAGGAGAGGCACCACAGGACATTTTATTTTCTGCTGTCTATATTTTTACAAATAAATTCATAAAACTTTGTCAGCATGACCAGGAAGGATTCAGGATTCACACTCATAGCAGTGGAAGTGCAAAAACATAGCAAAATAATTTTTTTTTAGATATGAAATTTCATCATTTTTTCACTTACTGTTGGCTGCATTTGTTGCTATAGGTACATTTTTCTTCACAAGTAAGAGAGATTCTTTGTTGAATTTTGCACAGCATACAAACCATACTTACATGTGTATAAAACTCTAGTATTTTCCAACTCTATTAAAAACTGTGGTAAAAACTGAGATAATTAACTACAAAATTTGATTTATTTATAAACATAGTTTAAAACGTAACAGCTCATTCATTTTTTTCATAAATTAAATAGATTCTAGAGTTCACACTTCCTTTGTTTTTGGACGGCATTTCCTTAGGATTCTTCCAATGAATTTCTGTCTGGCATCTGCTTTACCGACGATTAATTTTATATGGTCATTCCATTTTAAATTACTCCTAATGCCTACTCCCAGATAATTCGGGGAATTAACTGCTTCCAGCTGCTGACCTGCTATATTGTAGCTAAATGATAAAGGATCTTTCTATGTATTCGCAGCACATTACACTTGCCTACATTGAGATTCAATTCCATTCCCTGCACCATGCGTCAATTCGTTGCAGATCCTCCTGCATTTCAGTACAATTTTCTGTTGTTACAACCTCTCTATATCCTACAGCATCATCCGCATAAAGTCTCAGTAAACTTCCGATGTTACCCCGACCCCCCCCCCCCCCTCTCCCCCTCTGTGGATCTGGGGGTTAGAATAGGCTGAGGTATTCCTGCCTGTGCTATGAGGTGACTAAAAGGAGTTTCACGTGTTTCAGCCTTTACGTGATGGTCCCTTGTAGGATTTGACCTCCATTCTTCAAAATTTTCCCAAAGAGCGAGCCAATTGTTCTGGGCACCTTACAAGGTGCATCGTGTCCATTGTGCATTGATATCTTTAACCCACTTTCTCGTCGTCGCATTGTAGTCCTGCCCATTCTCCATCTCTTGTGCGAGGACACCTTCCCGGGTGCGTTTTCACCATGCGTGATACAGTGTCGATTTCTGCATTGATTATGATCATGGACTTCTTTGCACCTGATATCCAGCACAGTAGCCAGTCCGTTGTGGTGGGGCCGCCGTGTACCCTGTTGGTTGTAGCCCCCTGCCCACACAGGGATCACTCTGCTGATGCCTGCGCCGTTAACTCCCCAGGTATGCCAAGGAGTAGATGCCCGTCACCCTGGGGCATCGGGACTCCTGGCAATGGCCATCCTTCCAGGCGGCATTTGCTGCGGCTGGGTAGTGCCTGTGGGGAGGGCCCCTGGTCAAAGTGGGTAGCATCAGGGCAGATGACAGTCAATGAAGTGTAGTCCATCTCTTGCTTTTAGTGGAACACCAGCAGTATCTAAGCTATCACGAGCTCATTTCAATGCACAGAAGTACAGCCTCAAATCGTTCCCCTCCCTGGCCACACCATGAGCGGACTGTCAGGCTAAGGATGGTAGCGGATCTTACTTGCTCCGGTACCTTGTATGTCCGAGAGCTGATTGGGAAATCTTTCATGACGATGAAGCCTCAATTTTTTTGTTCAGCATTTAGAGGACAAGTTTGGGGAGGTGGAGGGCTTGTCCAAAATGATATCTGGGTCAGTCTTGATCAAAACAGCATCCTCTGCCCAATCACAGGAGTTACTCGCTTATGACAAGCTTGGGGATGTTTCTGTAACCATTATGGCCCATAAAAGCTTAAATATGCTCCAGGATATCGTATTTAACAAAGACCTTCTTTTGCAGTCCGACGATGAGCTGGGCGCCAATTTAGAGTGGCGAGGTGTACATTTCGTCCGGCGTGTCCACTGGGGTCTGAAGAATAATCAGGTTGACACCGGTGCCGTCATCTTGGCCTTTGAGGGTGATACATTGCCCGAGATGGTCAAGGTGATGGTTTACCAGTGTGATGTGAAGCCCTATATCCCTCCCCCAATGCAGTGGTTTTAGTGCTGGACGTTCGACCATATGTCTTCCCGCTGTACTTCCAGCGTCACATGCTGAGATTGCGAATGCCCATCACATCCCAATACTCCATGTGCCCCACCTCCCATCTGTGTCAACTGTGGAGAGCACCATTTGTCTAGCTCGCAGGATTCTCAAGAAAGAAATGAAAATCATGGAGTACAAGACCCTGGACCAACTGACCTACACTGAGGCTAAGAAAAAATTTGAACACCTGCATCCTGTGCGCATGACATCGTCTTACGCAGCTGCTACAACGATTCTAGCACCTTCAGCTCTGCCAACGCAGGTCACCTCTCAGAACCGGAAGACTACACCTGCTCCCTTGATGGTGGGGGGACATTTCCCTCCCCGTTGCTCCTGCACCACCTACTTCAGGAGCTACACGCCCCCAACCATCAGGGAAGTCCGTTCCCACTTCTAAGCCAGAGAAGTGTAAGTCTTCTTTGGCTTCTCTCACTAGTAAGCAGTCCCCTGGGTCACTACCTTCCCAAGTTTCTTCTAGTAGGAAAGACTACACCCGCCAGTGGCTGAAGAGCCCAAAAGCAGCTGGTCGTAGGGCTTCACGCTCATCTTCAGTCCCAAACACTGAGCCAGTGAAGTTCTCCCAGCCAGGTAAACCCAAGGAGTAGCGAGAGAAATCCAAAAAGAAAACCCCTAAGGCTAAGGAAATTGCAGTGGCAACCACAACACAGCTACCTACAAGCTCTGCGGCTGAGGTGGAGATTTTGGCATCTGCTGAGGACCTAGATCTCGCCAGACCTTCATACTATGGACATAGACTGCTCAGACAATAAATCAGTGACATCAGTGACATCAGGTGACTCTGAGGCGTAAACTGCCTCATTGAATGTTCCATACCTGTCCAGTCTCACGATGTCTCCTCCAGTGGAATTGTGGCGGTTTTTTCCACTGCCTGGCAGATCTACAGTAACTGTTAAGCTTTACACCTGCTATCTGCATTGCCATCCAGGAAACTTGGTTCCCAGCAATGTGGACCCCTGCCCTCCGTGGCTATAAGGGATATTACAGGAATCGTAGTGAGTATAATCGAGTGTCAGGTGGCGTTTGCGTTAATGTCCTAAACTCGTTCTGTAGTGGACACGTGCCCCTTCAAACCCCTCTTGAAGCTGTGGCTGTCTGAATAAGGACAATGCAGGAAATAACTGTCTGCAATGTATGTCTTCCTCCAGATGATGCAGTACACCTGAATGTATTAGCTGCACTGATTGATCAACTCCCTAAACCTTTCCTACTTCTGGGAGATTTTAACGCTCAAAACTCCTTGTGGGGTGGTACCATGCTTACCTCTGCCTTTTAAATACTGGGGCCGCCACACATTTGAGCGTGGATCATGGTAGTTACTCGGCCATTGATTTATCAATTTGCAGCCCAGGACTTCTCCCATCCATCCACTGGAGGGCACATGACGACCTGTGTGCTAGTGATCACTTCCCCATCTTCCTGTCACTGCCCCAGCGTCAGGCACACGGACGCCTGGCCAGATGAGCTTTGAACAAAGTGGACTGGGGAACTTTCACCTCTGCTGTCACTGCTGAATCTCCCCCACACGGTAACATTGATGTGATGGCTGAGCAGGTGACTAGCTCAATTGTTTCTGCGGCAGAAAACGCGATCCCTCACTCTTTAGGCTGCCCGAGGTGGTGGTCGAATTGAGACAGTAAAGTTTCGACATCTCTGCCTCGGCCAGTAAGCATGGTACCACCCTACAGGGGGGTTATGAGTATTAAAATCTGCCCTTGGTGGACATTGGAAGTCGCTGAAGCAATTAAGGAGCGTCGGCGAGCTCTACAGTGGCATAAGCAGCACCCTTCCCTAGAGCACCTCATAGCTTTTAAACGGCTCCGTGCCCGTTTTTGCTACCTTGTCAAACAACGGAAGAAGGAGTGTTGGCAGAGATACGTGTGCACCATTGGGTGCCACACGTCACCTTCCAAAGTCTGGGCAAAGATCAAACGTCTTTCGGGTATCAGCTGTCCACGGTGTTACCATAAATGACGATTTATGTACCGACGCAAACGCGATTGACGAGCACTTTTCTGAGGACTTGGCGCGAGCCTCTGTGTCGAAGAATTATCCCCCAGCCTTTCGCACACTCAAACAGCGGCCTCAAGGGAACGTCCTCTCATTACTACACGCTGTAGTGAATCCTATAACACCCCATTTGCAGTGTGGGAACTCCTCAGTGCCCTTGCCCATTGCCCCGACACAGCTCCTGGGCCTGATTGCATCCACAGCCAGATGCTTAAACATCTCTCATCTGACTACAAGCGACATCTTCTCGTCATCTTCAACTGGATCTGCTGCGATGGCGTCTTTCCATCACAATACCAGGAGAGCACGACCATTCTAGTGCTCAAACTCGGTAAAAACCCACTTTATGTGGATATCTATCGGCCCATCAGCCTCACCAACGTTCTTTGTAAGCTGCTGGAACGTATGGTATGTCGGTGGTTGGGTTGGGTCCTGACGTGACATGGCTTGCTGGCTCCATATCAGGGCAGCTTCCGCCAGGGTCGCTCTACCACAGATAATCTTGTGTCCATCGATTCTGTCATCCGAACAGCCTTTTCCAGACGGCAACACCTGATGGCCATCTTCTTTGATTTACGTAAAGCATACGACACGACTTGGCGATATCATATCATTGCCAAATTGTATGAGGGGGGGTTCTCTGGGGTCCACTCCCGATTTTTATCCAAAACTTCCTGTCGTTCCGTACTTTCCGTGTTCAAGCTCATGACTCCCATAGTTCCAACCATATCCAGGATAATGGAGTCCTGCAGGGCTCTGTATTGCGTGTCTGTATTTTTAGTGGCCATTAACGGTCTAGCAGCAGCTGTCGGACCCTCCATCTCACCTTCTCTGTATGCAGACGAGTTCTGCATTTCGTACTGCTGTTCCAGTACTGTTGTTGCTTAGCAGCGCCTCCAGGGAGCCAGCCATAAGGCGCAGTCATGGGCTCTATCTCAAGTTTACAGCCGTGAAATGGTGTGTCATGCACTTCTGTCGGCGTTGTACCGTTCATCCGGAACCCGCACTTTACCTTAATGACGATCCACTCACTGTAGTGGAGGCATATCAATTCCTAGGTCTGGTTTTCGACACTCAATGAACTTCGCACCCTCATCTTCGTCATCTTAAGCAGAAGTGCTGACAGTACCTCAATGCTCTCCGTTGCCTGAGTAACACCAATTGGGGCGTAGATCGCTCTACACTGCTGCAGCTCTGCAGATCCCTTGTCCAAGCCCGAACTGAGTATGGGAGTGTGGTTTATGGTTTGGCAGCGCCTTCAGCATTGCATTAACTCGACCCTGTGCACCACTGTGGGGTTTGATTAGCGACAGGAGCTTTTAGGACGAGCCCAGTGACCATCGTCCTGGTGGAGGCTGGTGTCCCTCCACTGTAGATCAGACGCGCGCAACTGCTCACCAGTTACACAGCACACATTCATAGTTCCTCTGAGCATCCGAATTACCATCTCCTTTTCCCGTCCATGGCAGTCCCTCTCCTATATCGGCGGCCCAGATTGGGGCTAACTATTGTGGTTCGTGTACGGTCCCTTCTCTCCGAATTGGAGTCCTTCCCTTTACCACCTCTATTTGCGGTCTGTTCACGTACGTCTCCATGGTGTACACCTCGGATGCAGCTTCGTCTGGACCTTTTGCATGGCCGTAAGGACTCCGTTAACCCTGCCACTTTCCGCTGTCACTTCATCTCGATTCTTGACGTGTTCCGGGTCTCTGAAGCGGCTTACACCGACGGCTTAGTGGCTGATGGTCATGTAGGCTTCACATATGTTCATGGAGAACATACTGAGCAGCATTCCTTGCCAGTTGGCTGCAGTGTTTTCACTACAGAACTGGTGGCCATATCTCGTGCTCTTGAGTACATCCGCTCATGCCCTGTCAAGTCATTTCTCCTGTGTATTGACCCATTGAGCAGCCTACAAGCTATTGATCAGTGCTACCCTCGTCATCCTTTGGTAGCGTCCATTAAGGAGTCCATCTATGCCCTGGGACAGTCCTGCCGTTCCGCGGTGTTTGTGTGGACTGCAGGATACGTCCCAATCCCCGGCAACGAACTTGCCGACAGGTTGGCCAAAGAGGTGACACGAAAACTGCTTCTGGAGATAGGCATCTCCAAAGCTGACCTCCGTTCTGTTTTACACTGCAGGGTTTTCCGGCTTTGGGAGATAGAATGGCATAACAGCACACACAACAAACTGCATGGCATTAAGGAGATTACGAATGTGTGGAAGTCTTCCATGCAGGCCTCTCACAGGGAATCAGTTGTCCTCTGCCGGCTCCGCATTGGCCATACATGGCTAACGCATGCTTACCTACTCCGTCACGAGAACCCTCCCTCAGTATCACTGTGGCTCTCAAATGACAGTCGTCTACCTCTTGCTGGACTGCCCACTTTTAGCCGCTCTGCAACAGACTTTTAACTTTCCCAGCACCCTGCCTTCGGTGTTGGGCGACAATGCCTCCACAGCAGCTTTAGGTTTACGTGTTATCTGTGAGAGTGGGTTTTATACTTCTATGTAGGTTTGAGCCGATGTCTTTTGTCCCCTGTGTCTTCCAATCTAGTGCTTTTAGGGTGGAGGTTTTCATGTGTTGAAAAGTGGCTAGCTTTCCCTTTTTATTCTCGTGGTTGGCCAACCACTGTAATCTGCTTTCATGTTTTACTCTCTTCTGTTTCTAGCGTCTCTGTTGTTTTCTTGTCCTCTTTTGTTCCTTTTAGTGTTCGTTGCCTTCCTTCGTTCTTGTGGCTTTTCCTTTCTTTCCATTTTGTGTTTATATGTTTCGCTGTTTTACTATCACACTTGTGGCATTGTTTTATTAGGAACAAGGGACCTATGACCTCGTAATTGCCGGCCGAAGTGGCCGCGCGGTTCTGGCACTGCCGTCTGGAACCGCGAGGCCGCTACGGTCGCAGGTTCGAATCCTGCCTCGGGCATGGATCTGTGTGATGTCCTTAGGTTAGTTAGGTTTAACCAGTTCTAAGTTCTAGGGGACTAGTGACCTCAGCAGTTGAGTCCCATAGTGCTCAGAGCCATTTGAACCATTTGAACCTCGTAATTTGGTCCCTTCTCCCACCTTTAAACCAACCAACCACCCACCCAACTTCCGATGTTATCTACAAGGTCATTTGTATATATTGTGAATAGCAATGGTCCTACGACACTCCGCTGCGGCGCACAGAACTTTACTTTCGAATTCGTTGAACGCCTCTCGCATAGCCCTCCTTACACTACATTTCGCTTTGTGTAATTTTTGTTGGTCTGCTAAGCTTTGGCTATGTTTATGTTTGCTGTGAAGTTCCCTTTCCTTCCATAGCAGTTTTCTAACTCGGTTGTTGTACCACGATGGCTCTTTTCCATCTCTTACGATATTGCTTAGCACATACACATCTAATGCATATTGTACGATGGTTTTGAACTTTGTCCACTGATCCTCAACACTATCTGTAGTTGAGACAAAACTTTTGTGTTGAAGTACTCTGAAATCTGCTTTTTGTCACTTTTCCTAAACAGAAAAATCTTTCTACCTTTTTTTTAATATTTCTATTTACAGCTGAAATCACCGATGCTGTAACCGCTTTATGATCGCTGATTCCCTATTCTGCGTTAACTGTTTCAAATAGTTCGGGTCTGTTTGTCACCAGAAGGTCTAATATGTTATCCCACGAGTCGGTTCTCTGTTAAACTCTCAAGGTAATTTTCAGATAATGCACTTAAAAAAATTTCACTGGATTCTTTGTCCCTGCCACCCGTTATAAGCGTTTGAGTCTCCCAGTCTACATCCGGCAAATTAAAATCTCCACACAGAACTATAACATGATCGGGAAATCTACTCCAAATATTTTCCAAATTTTCCTTCAGGTGCTCTGCCACAACAGCTGCTGAGCCAGGGGGCCTACAGACATATCAAATTACCATGAAACTTCCTGGCATATTAAAACTGTGTCCGACCGAGACTCGAACTCCGGACCTTTGCCTTTCGTGGGTAAGTGTTTTACCATTTGAGCTACCGAAGCATGACTCACACCCGGTCCTTGCAGTTCTGCAAGGTTCGCAGGAGAGCTTCTGTAAAGTTTGGAAGGTAGGAGACGAGGTACTGGCAGAAGTAGAGCTGTGAGGACCGGGCCTGAGTCGTGCTTCGGTAGCTCAGATGGTAAAGCACTTGCCCGCGAAAGGCAAAGGTCCCGAGTTCGAGTCTCGGTCGGGCACACAGTTTTAATCCGCCAGAAAGTTTCATATCGGCGCAAACTCCGCTGCAGAGTGAAAATCTCATTCTGGATCCAATTACCATGTTTGAGCCTGCTTTAACCGTGACCTTCACGCAAATTATTTCAAATTTCGATCTCCGTCAATTTCCTTCGATACTATTGCACTTTTTATCGCTATACACACGCCTCCCCCTTCACCGTCCAGCCTGTCTCTGCGGTATACATTCCAATCCGAGTTTAGAATTTCATTACAGTTTACAACCGGTTTCAACCATCTTACTGTCCATAGTACTATGTGGACATTGTGACCGTTTATTAATGAGAGCAGTTCTGGGACCTTACTATAGACGCTCCTGCAGTTTACTATTACCACATTAATATTGTCATTCCCTGTTGCGTTTTGCCCACTGCTATCTTGTTGTGTCTCAGGAGGCGTCTTGTTGGGCCTAGGGAGGGAATTCTCTAACCTAAAAAAACCCACATGTGCACTCCACACGTACTCTGTTACCCTTGTAGCCGCTTCCTTTGTGTAGCGCACGCCTGGCCTATTCAGGGGGGAACCTACATTTCTCCACCTGATAGCGTAGGTCGATAAATTTGCACCCGATATCTCCACAGAATCCTCTGAACCTCTGGTTTAAGCCTTCCACTCGGCTCCAAACCAGAGGACCGCGATCGGTTCTAGGAACAACACTACAAATAGTTAGCTCAGATTCCACCCTGCGAGCGAGGCATTCTGCCTTCACCAACTCCGCCAACCACCTGTATGAACTGAAGATGACCTCTGAACCCAGATGACAGGAATCATTGGTGCTGACATGAGCAACAATTTGCAGTCGGGTGCACCCAGTGCTCTCTATCGCTGCCGGCAGGGCCTCCTCCACATCTCGGATGAGACCCCCGGCAAGCAGACAGAGTGAACACTGACCTTCTTACCTGACCTTTCCGCTATTTTCCTAAGGGCCTCCATCCCCCTCCTAACATTGGAGCTCCCAATCACTAATAAACCCCTCCCCCCTGTGTGCCTGCTCGGACCTTGCTGAAGGAGTGGCCAGGTGATCACTCACAGGCAGAGCGGGCGATGCCACGCAGCCAGCCTCCACATTGACCTTCCACCTCATGCGATGCAAACGCCGCTGAGCCCGCCACTCCACTTGGGGAGAGGGTGGCCCAACCGCGACCAGTACCCGTGGAGATGTCTTGACAGCAGGGACCGTGGGTGAAGCATGTAACACCTGGGGTGTACCGTGCAACGCACCAGACTCCCCACTGCCGCCACACTCCGAGGCAGTAGTCTGAAGACGGCTGACCGCGGCATCAGCACGTTCAGCTGTTCGCGAACAGTGGCCAGCACCTCCTGTGTCCGTACACAGCAGTCACACATCCTATCCATCCTATGAAATCAACAATTTACTGTAGAGAGGTAAGTAATCAACTTTTAACTAGAGTGCTAATTCACAAAGGCGGCTGATAGCTGACTAAACTGTGGTTACTAGACACTTCTTGTTGGACGCAATGAAAATAAGCACTAACTGTCTCTGGACTGTATTCAAAACAAACACGAAATCTGTGGAACACTATTACTAGTACTCGAAAATTAAAACTTTCTAAAAGCAAAAACACACGGAAAAAGAAGTGACAAGTAAGAAAAACACATTTAATACTTAAATTTACGTATCTTGCTCCACAGGAGATGTGAAGTAGACGGCAGTTAGGACGATGATAAAAAGATACACATTTTGGACATCACACGTTGTTAAAAAAATCGGGCAAAAAATGGCGCACTCTAGCGCCATCGTATGAAATTACATAAGTATGACTTACCAACAGCATTAAACCAAGAGAAATATAACGAAATGTACGATAGCGGTAATAGTTTACCGGAAAGTGTAATGTAAAGAAAATTACACGATAAAATACGCAGCATTTTCATTGTGACGATTGACGAGTGTACAAGTGCTCAACACCAGATGGCGTCGCATATGCAAGTATGACGCCACATAGTGATCTATTATAATTGGTTGTATATACAAATATAGTACTTCGAAATGTGACACCACTCGCAATAAAAATAAGCTTGCTTGTTGATGTCAAGCGCTATACAGAGAACCAGAACAGTATGTTTACCTGCTCGTCACAAATGAAAAGTAACGTCCATAAATACTAAAACAGCTGTATGCTCTGTATGGCGTAAGTAGTGAAAGGAATTACACTTTTAGTACCGAGATGTAAGCACAGTGAAACATCTACCAGTTCTGGATGATGAGCTGTGTATATAAGCTCTAAAACAGCTACAAGCTGTAAATAGTTAGCCCACATCTAGTGGTCGTGCGGTAGCGTTCTCGCTTCCCACGCCCGGGTTCCCGGTTTCGATTCCCGGCGGGGTCAGGGATTTTCTCTGACTTGTGATGGCTGGGTGTTGTGTGATGTCCTTAGGTTAGTTAGGTTTAAGTAGTTCAAAGTCCTAGGGGACTGATGACCATAGATGTTAAGTCCCATAGTGCTCACAAGGGAACCTCCCCATCGCACCCCCCTCAGATTTAGTTATAAGTTGGCACAGTGGATAGGCCTTGAAAAACTGAACACAGATCAATTGAGAAAACAGGAAGAAGTTGTGTGGAACTGTGAAAAAATAAGCAAAATATACAAACTGAG
Organism: Schistocerca americana; assembly: GCF_021461395.2. Lineage (NCBI taxonomy): Eukaryota > Metazoa > Arthropoda > Insecta > Orthoptera > Acrididae > Schistocerca > Schistocerca americana. The sequence continues at coordinate 377,125,584 of NC_060126.1, forward strand.
TAGTTCATGGGAAGATATTCAACATCAAGGACACTTCGAACGCAGGAGTGCTGTGGTCTCGTGGTAACGTGAGCAGCTGCGGAACGAGAGGTTCTTGGTTCAAATCTACTATCGAGTGAAAAGTTTAATTTTTTATTTTCAGTTTATGTGATAAACTCTTATGTTTTCATCACTTTTTTGGGAGTGATTATCACATCCACAAAAAAACCTAAATCGGGCAAGGTAGAAGAATCTTTTTACCGATTCGCCAAGTGTACAAGTTAGGTGGGTCGACAACATATGCCTGTCATGTGACGCACATGCCGTCACTAGTGTCGTATAGAATATATCAGACATGTTTTCCTGTGGAGGAATCGGTTGACTTATGACCTTGCGATCAAATGTTTTCGGTTCCCATTGGAGAGGCACGTCCTTTCGTCTACTAATCGCATGGTTTTGCGATGCGGTCGCAAAACACAGACACTAAACTTATTACAGTGAACAGAGACGTCAATGAACGAACGGACAGATAATAACTATGCAAAAATAAAGAAAGTAAAATTTTCACTCGAGGGAAGACATGAACCAAAGACCTCTTGCTCTGCAGCTGCTCACGCTACCACGGGACCACGGCGCTACTGAGCTCACATTGTCATGATGTTGCCTATGTGGCCCATGGACTACTCAGTTTGTATATGTTGCTTATTTTTTCACAGTTCCACATAACTTCTTCCTGTTTTCTCAATTGATCCGTGTTCAGTTTATCAAGGCCTATCCACTGTGCCAACTTATAACTAAATCTGAGGGGGGTGAGATCGGGAGGTTACCTTGTCAGAGCCATTTGAACCATTTTTTTTTTTTGTAAATAGTTACAAGGAAATAAACATCTAGAGCCGACATATTAGCATAACAAAACAGTAAATTCTCTGCCTGCACAAAGTAAAAACTAGCGTACATCAGCGCTAAAGCAGTTAGATGCACTCAATGGCGTAAAAGATTTACATTCGCAGTGCCGAAATACCAGCACAATAAAGCAAAATATAACATGTTCATGAGAATGAGTATAATCATAATGAGCAAGCATTGAGGTGCTATCAAGAGTAATCCTCAGAGCAGTTACTGTGTAGTATTTTGTTAATGCCTGACGAAACAATGTTAAAACGAGCATAGTCTCCCATACACAATTAGACACGAAAGCCAAAAACATAGTAATCTGTTATGAGCACACATATGGAGTGTAGATAATATGAAAAAGGTGAGGGGAGTGGGTGTAGTTAAAATCTTGACAAAAAGAAGGAAACGAGAATGGAGGTACGGTAGGCCTACTGACGTAAGGGAGACCAAACGAGATATCTGTATCCAATAAATCGTTGTATAATATCCACAAACCTTATACGATCAGCTGATTCACTCGCTTAGTGCGTTGTGTGTTACTCCTGTAATTTTTGTAAATTTAAAGTTCTTAAAGTACGTATAATTCTATAATTTTCGACTCAAAGTGCAAGACGGACATCACACTTTATAGCTAGCTAAGTGACATCACAGGGCAGCCCGTCCTTACAATTACGCTCGCTAAATCTAATCCCGAAGTCACGACCAGCCTGCCCCACGTACATACGATGCAGGTTTCGCATGCAACTTTGTAAACACCTGACTTTGAAAATTTATCTAAGTTTTGGTCTTCTGAGGCTTGCAAGATGGAGAAGAGTTCCTTCCATATATGGAAGTCAATTTGTACTTTGGACTTTCTGAAAGCACTAGCGATTAATTCAAAAAATTGACCGCAAAATGAGATAGAGGCATACTGAATGTTGTCATCAGTTACAACAGGGCTGAAAGTCTGCTAATGAAAAACAGCTTTGCCCATGTTAAGAATAAATACCCGTTGTCCAAACCTATTTGCACAATAACATCAACTTCCATATCTGTGCAATCGCTATCAAGGTGCAGTTTTGCTAGTCTATCAAACACTGCTTGAAAAGATGCTCGTTTCTATACACGGGGGTGGCACAAATCAGCACCCAGCACCAATGATTTTGTTTGTAGTAACAGGCTTATGAAAACTATGTGAACCAAACCCTTTACCTTCTCCTTTAATTTTCAGATCAAGTTAGTTGAGCCGTCCATTACTTTCTATTTAAAATGTAAATTGTGCGAAGGATATACATTCATCACGATGAAAATACTGTATACTTCACTTCGTAATTTTCTTTTCATTATACTTATTATTACTTTAATTACTGTTATTGTACATTTCGTTGTATTTCTCTTGGTTTAATGCTGTTGGTGATTCATACGTAATTTCATACGATGGTGCTGTAGAGCACCACGCCCACTCATGTAATGCCATCTACTCCCTGCAGGTCTGGCGTTAGAATAAGCCCATGGTATTCCTGCCTGTCGTAAGAGACAACTAAATGGAGTCTCGCGCTTTTTGTCACTATGAGTTCAGGTCCCATTCTATGGTTTGACCCGCCACTTCAAAAATTCTACAGAAGTGCGGGCCATATGGGGAAGGATGCCTTACGTGGTGCACGCGAGTGCCCTTAGATTCGATCTCCGAATCTCTTGTCATGGCTTTGCATCTCCACCTGTGATCCAACTATTTGGCGAGGACACTTACAAGGGTATGTAATTTTCTTCTGTTGTCTCCTGTCCTCTTTCGCCCCCATGACAATAATGGATTCCTTTGCATCAGATATCCCGCACAGTAGCCAGTCCGTTGTGGTGGGGCCGTCATGTACCCATTTGGTGGTAGCTCTCTGACAACACAGAGATCACACTGCTGATGGTTGAGCTGTAAACTCCCAACATATGCCAAGGAGTAGATGACTGTCCTCCTGAGGCATCAGGACTCCCGGTAACAGCCATCATGCCAGATGGCCTTTGCTGTGACTGGGTGATGCCCGTGTGGAGAGCCCCTAGTCAGAGTGGGTAGCATCAGGGCGGATGACCAGCAATGAAGCGGTTTAAGTCACCTGTTGCTGGTGACTGTATGGCACCAACAGTCTCTAAGAAGGGCCCCCCCAGGGGGTCCACAACTCTTTTGTGGATACGTGCGTGGCGAGCACGGGGCCCCGAGCCATTGCAGCCTTCTTTCTCTCCCGGGCTGCATTTCCTTTGCCTTCCCTTCCTTTCCCCTCCATGCTCCTTTCCCCTCGCCCTCTCCTCTCCCTCTATTGGTGTCCTTGCTTATGTTGGCCCCCGCTATCCTCCTGGTTCTGTTGGGTTTTACACTCCAGCTTTGTTGCGTAATCATCTCCTCCTTTTGGCATTCCTTGGTCCCCCTCTGGGGTTTGACCTCCATTACAAAATTTCTCCTCCGTAGTCTGAGCCATTTGGGGAAGAGCACCTTACCTAGTGTCTCCGACGTGCACCCTCCTAGTACATTCCACCTTTTCTTTCACGTCGTTGTCTGATGCTAGGGTGCATAGCCAGCACGGTAGCTAGCCCGTGTGGTGGGGTCGCTATGTACCCATTTGGTTGAGCCCCCTGAACACACAGGGATCACACTTCTGATACCTGAGCTGTGACCTCCTCATGCATGCCTTGGAGTGGTTGCTCATCATCCTGGAGCATCGGAACTCCCGGCAATGGCCGCCGTGCCAGACAGCCCTTGCTGTGGCTGGGTGGTGCCCGTGAGGAGAGCCCCTGATCGGAGTGGGTGGTATCAGGGCGGACACTATGCAGATGAAACGCATACGGGTCCAAAACTCTGGCCGTTCTTCTGCGGCCATCTCTCTGCGTGGAACTGATTCCTCAAGTGCTGCTTCTCTTGCCCCTTTGGCCTTCCCTTCCATGGCTACCCCCTGGGAAGAGGGTCAGGCCCATCGTCTAGGGGCAAAACCTTTCCCCCGTTATCTAGTTTGCACCAGGACTGATGGAGATACTTTCACCAGTGTCAAACCTTTATTCTTTGTGGAACACATTGAAGACAAGTTTGGCGAAGTGGACTCCCTGAGCAAGATGCGGTCGGGTTCGTTGCTGATAAAAACTGCTTCAGCTGCCCAATCTGCGGCCCTTCGTGCCTGTACCCATCTTGGCACAATTCCTGTGTCCATTACCCCTCACCAGTCTCTAAATATGGTACAAGGTGTGATTTTTCACAGGGACCTCATCCTTCAAACTGATGAGGAACTTCGGGACAATCTCGGATGGTGGGGTGTTCACTTTGTTCGGCGTGTTCAGAAGGCTCCTAAAGATAATCGTATTGATACTGGTGCCTTTATCATGGCATTTGAAGGGGAGACCCTCCCTGAGAAAGTTAAGATTATGGTCTATCGCTGTGATGTGAAGCCGTACATCCCACCTCCTATGAGGTGTTTTAAGTGCTTGCGTTTTGGCCACGTCTTCTCGCTGTTCCCAGGCCCCTCTCTGTGGTGACTGTGGACGTCCACTCCATGAGGGGAGTCCCTGTGTTCCCCCTCCTGTATGTGTAAATTGTCATGGTAGTCATTCTCCACGTTCACCAGATTGCCCAGTATATAAGAAAGAAAAAAAGATACAGGAGTATAAGTCCCTCGATCGTTTAACCTATACAGAGGCCCGTAAGAAATATGCACGACTGCACCCTGTGTCCATGACATCTAGTTACGCCTTGGTTACATCTTCACCCCTTCCTCCCCCTTCCTTACCCCCATCCCGGACCCCTCTCCTCCCCCCTTTCCCTGCGGCTCCCACACCTTCTCCTATGGGCGCTGCTCCCCCTCCCCAGTCGGAGAAGTGTCCCACTCCTTCGGCGTCTGCCGGTCAAGGGCGCCTCTCCCGGGATGCCCCTTCCCGGCACCTTCCAGGTCAAAGGTCTGTTGCCGCGTGACGACCGCGAGAGCCGCGGTCTGTCGGCCCCCAGGTCGCCCGGTCTCTTTCTGTTCCTGATCTTGCTGCAGCTGGCTCCTTTATGCCACACAGCCCTCCTCGATCTCAGCCTGAAAAGAAGAAGAAACATAAGTCCCGGGACAAAGAGCCTCTGGTGTCACCGGAGGTCCCTTCCCCGACTTCACAACTGGATTCTGACCTGTCGTTCATGGATGTCGACCCCTCCTTGTCGGTGACGGGTGGGGACCCAGCGGTATGACTGGATTTAGCGTGTTCAGCCCTCATATAAACCATCGTTCTGTGGTTCTCCAATGGAATTGTAATGGATACTATCGTCACCTTCCGGAATTGAAATCCCTTCTTTCGTCCTACTCTGCAGCTTGTGTGGTTCTCCAGGAATCTCATTTTTCTGATGCTCACTCACCGATCCTCCGTGGGTTCTGTGTGTTCTGTCGAAATCGGGTCGGACCCTTGCGGGCTTCTGTTGGCGTTTGTACGTTGGTCCGTACAGACATTGCTAGCTCGTGGATTCCTCTCCAAACTACATTGGAAGCGGTTGCTGTTAGGGTCCACTTAGACTCTGCAGTCACAGTTTGCAATTTTTATCTCCCTCCTGACAGGACTCTTACACCTGCTGCCTTAACCACCCTCCTTCAGCAACTTCCTCCTCCCTTCCTCCTCCTTGGGGATTTTAATGCTCATCATCCTTTGTGGGGCAGTGCCTTTCCATCTAGACGAGGTCTTCTTATAGACCAATTTATTGCAGACCACGACCTGTGCCTTCTTAATGATGGCTCCCCTACTCATTTCAGTGCCGGTCATGGTACCTTTTCTGCCATTGATCTTTCTCTTTCTTCTCCCTCTCTCCTCCCTTCATTACACTGGTCGCCACACGACAACCTTTGTGATAGTGACCATTTCCCGTTGATTATCACGCTCCCTTCCCGCTCCCCGATGGACGGGTTACCTCGTTGGTCTTTCCACCGCGCCGATTGGCCTCTATACACTGCACAGGTCGAGTTTTCTCCCTCTTTGTCTGGTTGTATTGATGGCGTCCTACGTGACGTGTCTGACGCGATTGTTCGCGCTGCTAGCCTTGCTGTCCCGCGCTCATCTGGACCATTTCGTCGCCGGCAAGTCCCGTGGTGGAGTACGGCCATTGCCATTGCCATCCGTGATCGCCGTCGAGCTTTGCAACACTTTAAGAGGCACCCATCCATAGCCATCCTTACTACCTTTAAACGCCTCCGTGCTAAAGCCCGTTATTTAATCAAACAGGGTAAGCGGATATGTTGGGAACGATTCGTTTCTGCCCTTGGTGTTGTGTCTAGACAAGACAGCCTAGACACAATGAGAGGAAGCCGAAAGGCACGCGCTACGCTCATGCAGATGGGCGTGAGGTCTGAAACAGGATACGTAATGAATGCTATAAAGAAAAGTACGTAGCTTCTGACATACTTAACTTTAATCCATCCTTTTGGTACATCTGGAGATTGTGGCGATACAAGTGAGACTCTTTAGATACATGCAATGTTACTAATGGCGCCTTGCTAGGTCGTAGCCATTGACTTAGCTGAAAGCTATTCTAACTATCTGCTCTGCAAATGAGCGAGGCTTCGTCAGTGTAGTCGCTAGCTACGTCGTCCGTACAACTGGGGCGAGTGCTAGTCCGTATCTCGAGACCTGCCTTGTAGTGGCGCTTGGTCTGCGATCACACAGTGGCGACACGTGGGTCCGACATGTACTAGTGGACCGCGGCCGATTTAAAGCTACCACCCAGCAAGTGTGGTGTCTGGCGGTGACACCACACTCGGTTCTACTGTCCCTCTGTCACGGGTATGGGCTACACTTCGTTCTCTCCAAGGTTGCCATCGGTAGTCCACCCTCCCAGGCCTTCACCTCCCAGATGGCATTTGTACGGACCCATTAGTTCTTGCAGAACATCTTGCGACCCATTTTGCAGTGGCGTCAGCGTCAGCCTCCTATCCAGCTGCTTTCCTTCATCAAAAACAGCTGGCTGAAGCTTCCGCCTTACGTTTCACCCCTTGTGAGTCAGAATCTTACAACGAACCTTTTACTGAATGGGAATTTCTTTCTGCTCTATCTTCTTCTCATGATACGGCCCCTGGCCCAGATTCCATTCATAACCAACTGCTCCAACATCTCAGTGCTCCACAACGGCAACATCATCTTCGGGTGTTTAACCGTATCTGGCTCCAGGGTGACTTCCCTTCTCAGTGGAGGGATAGCATTGTGGTTCCTGTCCTTAAGCCTGGTAAGAACCCCCTATCTGTTGACAGCTATCGTCCAATTAGTTTGACCAATGTTGTTTGTAAGTTACTTGAACGGATGGTAGCCCGTCGGCTCAATTTGGTCCTCGAATCTTGGGATCCATTGTCGCCTTACCCGTGTGGCTTTCGAGAGGGACGGTCTTCAATCGATCATTTACTTCGCTTGGAATCTGCAGTTCGGCAGGCTTTTTCCCAGCGCCGCCATTTGGTTGCAGTGTTTTTTGACCTTTGCAAGGCCTATGACACGGCCTGGCGCCATCACATCTTACTTAACCTTCATCAGTGGGGTCTTCGGGGCCCACTCCCGATTTTTATCCGCCAGTTCCTGATCCATCGGTCATTCAGAGTTCGAGTTGGTACTGCTTTTAGTTCTCCACAGACCCAGGAGACAGGCATCCCACAGGGTTCTGTCTTGAGTGTCCTTCTTTTCCTCATTGTTCTCGATGGACTTGTGGCCTCTGTCGGACCCTTGGTCGCCCCTGCCCTGTATGTGGATGATTTCTGCATTTGGGTTAGTTCCTCCTCGATGGCATCTGCAGAGTGGCAGCTCCAGGTAGCTATATGGTGTGCCTCTGCATGGACCCTCTCACACGGGTTTCAATTCTCTCCTTTAAAATCGCGAGTGGTCCACTTCTGTCGCCGTACTACGATCCGCCCTGATCCAGAGCTCTATCTCGCTCCACAACGATTGCCTGTGGTCCCACAGTTTCGTTTCGTGGGTCTTCTTTTCGACAACAAGCTCACTTGGCTGCCCCATACCAGACTCCTGAAGGTAGGATGTTTCCGTAAACTCAATGTCCTTAACTTCCTTGCCAACTCCTCTTGGGGTGTGGACCGTTCCCTCCTCCTCTGTCTTTATCGTGCTCTAGTTCTGTCTCGCTTGGACTATGGTTGTCAAGTTTATGGTTCAGCTGCTCCTTCCACACTGCACGTGCTGGATCCAGTCCACCATCGTGGTATCCATTTGGCCACCAGTGCCTTCCCTACTAGCCCTGTTGATAGTCTCCTGGTTGAAGCTGGGATCCCCCCCCCCCCCCCTTTCTGTTCGGCGGTCCCAGCTTCTGGTGTCTTATGCACTCACTATCCATTCCTCTCCCACTCATCCTTCCTATTCTATCCTGTTCCCAGACCATGGACGTCACCCACCCGACTCCCGCCCTCGGGCGGGTTTACCGGTTGGGCTGCGCCTTGCGTCTCTTTGCCGCGATTTTCAGCTTCCTTCTTTGTCCTGTCTTCCTCGCTCCCTCCCCTCCACTCCTCCTTGGTTAGTTCCTCGGCCTCGACTTCAGATGGATCTCCGCCGTGCTCCGAAAGATTCCATCCCCCCAGTGGTGTTCCGTTCCTTCTTCCGCCAAATTTTATGGGAGTTTCGGGATGCTGTTGTTTTTTACACTGATGGCTCTTAATCTGCTGATCGTGTTGGGTATGCCTTCACGTCCTCTGTTGGAACAGAAAGTCATCTGCTGTCACCTACATGTGGGGTGTTTACTGCGGAATTGATGGCAGTTTCCCAGGCCCTTACCTTTATTAAACAGTCCCAACACAACTGCGTTTTGTTATGCATGGACTCGATGAGTGGCCTTCTTGCTATTGACCGGTGTTTTTCGCGCCATCCCTTGGTCTCTGCCATCCATGACCATCTCACTGATATTCACCGTGCTGCTTGTTCTATTGACTTCCTTTGGGTCCCTGGCCATGTGGGTATCCCGGGTAATGAGCTCGCTGATCGTTTGGCTGGGGGAGCAGTTACTTACCCCCCCGTTTTCTGTAGCCCCTCCTGCAGCGGATTTACGGCTTCACATCAAATCCCACTTCGCACAGTCATGGGCCAATTCTTGGGAGGCTACTCCCCTGTCTAATAAACTTCGTACAATTAAGGTGACACCAGGCCCGTGGCGTTCTTCCTTTCGCATCTCCCGAAAGGACTCGACCACACTGTGTCGTCTCCGCATTGGCCATACTCGGTTGACCCATGGTTTTCTTTTGCGTGATGAGCCACCCGCACTATGTGGTTGTGGAGCCTTCCAGTCAGTAGCCCACATTTTGGTTGAATGCCCCCTTCTTTTGGCTCTGCGTGCTAAGTACAGGCTCCCCCACACTTTACCTTTGATGTTGGCTGACGATTCCTGGATGGTCTCTCTGGTTCTCGGTTTCCTCCGGGAAAGTGGTTTTTATTCTCAGTTTTAAGGTTTTTAATCTCTCTCTGGTGTTGGGGCAGGGCGGTGAGTGTTTGGGTGTCTCCCACTGTAAGCAGTGTTCGGAGATTCCTGATTCACCTCCCTGACCGAATTCCTCTTTTCTTCCCCTTTTACTCTGTTTCTACCCTTTTTTTTAAGGCTTGGTTAGTCTTTCTATTCCCATACGTACTTTCTACATTATAGCAGTTGTACCTTTTAAGTCACAGGTGGTCTTGCCTATGCTGCTTCAGCATAGTGTTGGGTTCGTTCTCTTGCCGACTTCGCTCATTTTGTTTTTTACCAATGACAACATGACTGCCTTTTTACGTTTTTTCCCTTTTTCCGTTTTATTGTTCTGACTTTACTGAGTTGTCCCATTAGCGAATGGCGCATATTTGAAATAAGGGACTGATGACCTTGCTGTTTGGTCCCTTAAACCTCAACCAACCAACCATCTAAGAACGACAAGATCTAGTACAATGCCGACAGGTATGACCCTAAATCGTTTCCCTCCCTCACTACTATATGGGAGGAATGTAGAGCTACAGAACAGCGAGAGCCATATTCACCTCGGTTTTTAGTCTGTAGCAGAACCGATGGGAACTCTTTTCTACTAATGAAGCCTCAGTTTTTCGTTGAACACCTTGAGGATAAGTTTGGAGAAGTCACAGCGCTGTCATAGATGCGAAACGGCGCAGTCTTGATTCAGACAGCATACCCAGCCCAATCCCAAGCGTTACTCACCTGTGACAAGCTGGGCGATATTCCTGTTTCCTTCACTCCCAATAAAAGCCTCAACATGATCCAGAGGATCATTTTCCATCGTGACCTCCTCTTGCAGTCTGACAACAAGCTCTGCGCCAATTTAGAATGGCAGAGTGTTCATTTCATCCAGAGCATTTACAGGGGACCCAAAGACAACACAGTTGCTACAGGTGCCTTCATCTTGGCGTTTGAGGGTGACTAATTACCTGAAGAGTTCAAGGTGATGGTTTACCACTGTGACGTTAAACCATACATCCCTTCACATATGTAGTGCTTTAAGTGCAGGAAGTTCGGGCAAATGTCTTCTCGCTGCAGTTCCAGCACCACATGTTCAGACTACGTACATCCACTGCTCCCAGATACTCCCTGTGTGACACCTCACACTTGCATCAGCTGTGGAGAGTATCACTCCCCTGCTCGCCAGACTGCCCAGTACTCCAAAAGGAGTGGAAAATTATGGAATACAAGATCCTGGACCGGTTGACTTACACAGAGGCTAAATGTAAATTCGATAGATTACATCCCATTCGGTTGAAGTCGACATATGCTGCCGCTACATCACCATCACTGTCCCAAGTGCCAATGGTTCCTCACTCTGTGCCACAAACAGTGGGCCCTCTGGGCCACCAAGGTACATTCGCCCCCTTGGTGGTAGGGGGAAAATCTTCCTCCGTTGCTCCCAAAGGACGTACTTTGGGAGCAAAGGCGCCTCCCCCCCCCCCCCCCAAATGTAGGGGATATCGGTCCCCTACCCCCTGCTGGAGAAGCAAGTCTCCTTTGCCTCCACTCACGCAGAACGAGTCCCTTAGGGCTCTCTCTTCCAAGGTCTCCACCAATGCTACGGAGGACACTCACCAGTGGCTCAAGGAGCCAAAAGCTGCTGGTCAAAGAGCTTAATGCTCTTCCTCCATGCCTGAAGCTGCTTCAGAGAAACCTTCCCAGCAAGCCCCTAAAAAGAAGTGAGAGAGCAAGTAAACTCAGTAGTAGTCTGCTAAAAAAACAAGACCCTCTGATGGCCCCAAAACCACCACTCCCTATCAATTCTGCATTTGTGAATGCAGTGGAGATCTCAGCGTCCCTTGCAGACCTGGATCTCACTGATGTCTCATCCATCATACAAATGGCTACGAATACGCAGTCAGAGGCAGCAGGTGACCCTGAAGCACAACCTGCCGCCTTACACACTTCTTGCCTTCTCAGATTCATGATATCATCCTCCAGTGGAATTGTGGCGGTTTCTTCCACCACCTGGCTGAGCTATGGAAAGTGTTCAGCTTTACACCTACTTTCGGCATTGCCCTCTAGGAAACCTGGTTCCCGGCAACGCAGACCCCTGCCCTCCATGGCTATAAGGGATATTACAGGAACTGTAGCAACTATAGTAGAGTGTCAGGTGGAGTTTTGCGTCTATGTCCTGAACTCAGTATGCAGTGTAGGGGCACCTCTTCAAACTCCTCTTGAAGCTGTGGCTGTCAGGATAAGGATGACGCCGGAAATAACTGTCTGCAATGTATATCTTACTCGAGAGGGTGCATCGCCTCTGAAAGCATTGGCTGCACTGATCGATCAACTCCCTAAACCTTTCCTACTTTTAGGAGATTTTAACGCTCATAATCCCTTTTGGGGCGTCCAGTTCTTACAAGCTCAGGCAGAGATGTCGAAAATTTACTGTCGCAACTCGACCGCTGCCTCTTAAATACTGGGGCCGCCACACATTTCAGTGTGGCACATGGCACATATTCGGCCATTGACGTCTCGGTTTGCAGTCCTGGCGTTCTCCCATCTATCCACTGGAGAGCACATGACGAGCTGCGTGATAGTGACCACTTCCCCATCTTCCTGTCACTGCTCCGGCATCAGGCCCATGGACGCCTGCCCAGATGGGCTTTAAACAAGGCATACTGGGAAACTTTCACCTCTGCTGTCACCATTGAAACTCCCCCACATGATAACATCATTGTGGTGGTTGAGCAGGTAACTAGAACGATCATTTCTGCGGCGGAAAAGGCGATCCCTCAATCTTTAGGATGCCCCCAGTGAAAGACAGTCCCTTGATGGTCGCCGGAAGTCACTGAGGTAATAAAGTAGTGCCGGTGAACTCTACAGCGGCATAAGCGGCACCGATCACTGGAGCACCTGACAGCTCTGTGCCCGCATTCGCCAGCTTCTCTAAAGGTGGAAACAGGAGTGTTGGGAGAGGTACATGTCGGGCATTGGGTGCCATACGTCACCTTCCCAAGTCTGGGCAAAGATAAAACGAGTTTTTGAGTACCATACCCCAACAGGTGTTCCTTGTGTTAGCATAAGATGCGTGTTATCTACCAACACAAACGCGACTGCCGAGCACTTTGCTGAACACTATGCTCGCACCCCTGCATCGGAGAATTATCCCCCAGCCTTTCACTCTCTCAACAGTGGATAGCAGAGAAATTCCTCTCGTTCACTACACGCCACAGTGAACCCTATAACGCCTCATTTATGGAGTGGGAACTCCTCAGTGACCTTGTACATTTCCCTAACACAGCTCCTGGGCCGAATTGGCTCCACAGACAGATGATTAAACATCTCTCGTCTGACTACAAGCGACATCTCCTTGTGATTTCAACCAGATCTGGTGCGATGACGCCTTTCCATCACACTGGTGGGACAGCAACGTCACACCAGTTCTCAAACTCGGTAAGAACTCGCTTGATGTGGATAGCTATTGGCCCATCAGCCTCACCAACGTACTTTGTAAGCTGCTGGAACGTATGGTGTGTCAGTGGTTGGGCTGGGTCCTGGAGTCACGTGGCCTGCTGGCTCCGTGACAGGGTGGTTTCTGCCTGGGACGCTCTACCACTGATAATCTTGTGTCCCTCGAGTCTCCCATCCTAACAGCCTTTTCCAGAACCCTACACCTTGTTGCCATGTTTTTTTATTTACGGAGAGCATATGTCACCACCTAGCGACATCATATCCTTGGCACATAGTACTAGTGGGGTATCCAATGCCCGCTCCAGATTTTTGTCCAGAATTTCCTGTCGCTTCATACTTTACGTGTTCAAGTTGGTGCCTCCCATAGTTCTCCCCATATTCAGGAGAATGGGGTCCTGCAGGTGTCTGTATTGAGTGTCTTTTAATTTTTAGTGGCTATTAATGGTCTAGCAGCAGCTGTAGTGTGGTCTGTCTCACCCTCTCTGTATGCAGACAACTTCTGGATTTCATACTGCTCCACCAGTACTCATGTTGCTGAGCGGCGCCTACAGGGAGCCATCCAGAAGGCGCAGTCGTGGGCTCAAGCTCACAGATAGCAGATTTTGGCAGCAAAGTCGTGTGTTATGCACTTCTGTCGGCGTTGTACCGTTCATCCGGAACAACTACTTTACCTTACTGCCTCTGTAGTGAATATGTATCGATTTTTAGGACTGGTTTTCGCCGTCCAATCGACTTGCCTTCCTCACTTTCGTCAGCTTAAGTGGAAGTGCTGGCAGCACCTTAATGCCCTCCACTGCCTGAGCAACACCAACTGGGGTGCAGATCACTCTACACTGCTGCAGTTATACAGAGCCCTTGTTCAATCCCGCCTTGACTATGGGAGTCTGGTTTATGTTTCGGCAGCACCCTCAGTGTTGCGTTTACTCAACCCAGTGCACCACTGTGGTGTTTGACTAGCGGCAGGAGCTTTTAGGACCAGTCCGGTGACCAGCATACTGGTGGGTGCCCGAGTCCCTCCATTGCAGGTCAGGTGTGCAGAACTGCTCGCCAGTTACGTTGCACATGTTCATAGTTCTCCTGCACATCCGAATTACCGTCTCCTTTTCCCACCCATAGCAGTCCATCTTCCATATTGGTGGCCGAGGTCAGGGCTTCCAATTGCAGTTCACGTCTGATTCCTTCTGTCTGAACTGGAGCCCTTACCCTTACCACCTATACTCGAGGTCCAGTCACGTACACCTCCATGGTGTACATCTAGGCCTCAGCTTCACCTGGACCTTTCGCATGGCCCAAAGGACACAGTTCACCCTGCGGCCCTCCACTGCCACTTCATCTCGATTCTTCACATGTACTGAGGCCATGAAATGATTTACAGTGACGGCTCGGTGGCTGATGGCCATGTCGGCTTAGCATATGTCCAGGGAGGATATAATGAACAGTATTCCTTGCCCAATGGATGCAGTGTTTTGACTGCAGTGCTGGTGGCTATATCTCGTGTTCATGAGCACATCCTTTCATGCCCTGGGGAGTCGTTTCTTCCGTGTACAGACTCCTTGAGCAGCCTACAAACTACCCTCGTCATCCTTTGGTAGCATCCATCCAGGAGTCCATCTGGCCCTGGAATGGTTCAGTCATTCAGTGGTGTTTGTGTGAACCCCAGGACATGTCAGAATCCCTGGCAGTGAACTTGCTGACAGGCTGGACAAACAGGCTACACGGAAACCGCTTATGGAGATAACTGACCTACATTCTTTTTTATGTCACCAGGTTTTTTTGGCTTTGGGAGACAGAATGGCATAGTCTGAATATGCACAACAAATTCTGTGCCATTAAGGAGACTACGAATGTGTGGCAGTCCTTGATTAGGGCCTCTCGCAGGGACTCTGTGGTTCTCTGCCAGCTCCACATTGGCCACATTTGGGCGACCCACAGCTATTTCCTGGTCTCTGAAGACCCGCCTCAGTGTCGATGTGGCACCCAGTTCACAGTGCCCATATTCTGGTGCACTGTCCCAATTTGACTGCCATGCATTAAAGTCTTTGGTTACCAGACTCATTACCACTAATTTTATCTGACATTGCCTCACTGGCTCATTTAGTTTTACGTTTTATTTGTGAGGGTGGGTTCTATCACTAGATCTAAATTTTAGTGCATTTCCTTTGTCCCTCTGTGTCCTCCACCCTAGTGCTTTTAGGGTGGAAGTTTTGATGTGTTGCAGTGTGACTGGCTTCTCGTTTTTATTCTCATGGTCTGCCAGCCATGGTAATCTGTTTTATCATTTTAATCACTTCTACCTGTTTCTTGTGTTCCTGTGGTTTTCTTTTCCCCTTTTTTCCATTTAAGTGTTTGTTGCCCTTCTGTTGATCTTGTGATTTTTCCTTTCTCTCCATTTTGTGTTTTCAGTCTTGCTTGTTTTATTCTCACCCTTGTGGCATGGTTTTGTTCAGAACAAGGGACCAATGACATAGCTGTTAGGTCCCTTCCCCTCTCTTTTAAAACAACCAACCAACCTACCTACCAGTGCCATCTCGTGTTCAAAATTTATATCCTGCTATGATAATGGTCAGTAATCTTGTATCAGTCTTCTCAGGTCTTTCATTGTATCTTTACAATGTGTAACTACTACGTTCACTAGTACATGTAACTACTATATCATCATTGATGGGAGACTAAATGCTGATGTTCATTCCACTTCTTTATTGAAATAATCGTCCTTTTTCAAAACAATTTCTGAATTTGGCACATGGTACAAGGTTTATTACACTGTAATTGTTCTGAAGAAATATCTTTACAGTAGAGTATATGTGGAATTGGAAAGCAAAAGTAGAGAAACAAAGGAAAACTTAATTCTGCTAAAATTTTAAATTTACAGAAACTAGCAAATCCTTCCTGTCATTCAGCTTTTACCATCTTGAGAGATGTGGGTTCATATTTGGAAGTATTTGTAGTAGAATTTTGTGCAAGTTCTCCTTATTATTGTAGGGATGATTCTCGCTGATCTTGCCTCACTGTAACACAATTTTGTAACTGGATTAAGAATGCAATGAGAATGCCACTGTTAAAATGCAGATGATTGCAGATGAGTGGAAGGGAAATATTGAAGGCCTTCAAGTGGGGGAGAACTTGTCTCATAACATCTTAGAAGAAAGAAGGGGAAAAATACTGGAAGAAATGGGGATCCAGAATTAGAATCGGAATGTAAGAGAGCCGTGGAAGACTTAAGATCAGAGAAGACACTAGGGATAGATAACATTCCATTGGAATGTCCAAAATTATAGTGGAAGTGGCAACAAAATGGCTATTCATTTTGGTCTGCTGATTGCATGACCTTGATGATTGACCATCAGAATTCTGGAAGAACATCCACACACTTCTCAAGATTCCAGGAGTCAGAAAGCGTGTAAATTATTGCACAATCTGCTTAACAGCTCATGCATCAAAGTTGCTGATAAGAATGATATACAGAAGAACAGAAGAAGAAATGTGGAATCTGCTAGAAGGCAATAAATTTGCCTTTGTCAAAGGTAAAGGCACCAGAGAGGCAGTTTTGATGTTGGTATTGTTACTGTAAGTATGGCTGACATAAAATAAAGACACACAAATAGGATCTGTCAGCCTGGAAAAAGCATTAGGCCTAGTGTCAAATGGTACAAGATGTTAGAAATTCTGAGGTACATGCATACAGGGAAAGATTAGTAATACACAATATATACAAGAACCAGGAAGGAACAATAAGAGTGGAAGACCAAGAATGAAGTGATTGGATTAAAAAAGGTGTGAGGCAGGGGTTTTGTCTTTCACCCTCTACTCTTCAATCTGTACTTCAAAGAAGAAATGATGAAAATAAAACTAAAAGTGGAAGAATATCAATATGATTTGCTGATGACATTGCTAACCTCAGTGAAAGTGGAGAAGAATTACTGGATATGTTGAATGGAATGAACAGTCTGAGACCAGAATATGATTTCAGAGTAAATCGAAGGCAAAAGTAATGAGTAGTAGCAGAAATTAGAACAGTGAGAAACTTGACATCATCAGAATTTGGGATAAGAAAGTAGGTGAAGTTAAGGAATTCTCCTACTTAGGCAGCAAAAAGTTGATAATGGATGGAGTGAGGAGGACATAAACAGCAGCCTAGCACTGGTAAAAGGAGCGTTCCTGGCCAAGAGAAGTTTACATCTATCAAACATAGGCCTAAAGGTGAGGAAGCAATTTCTGAAAATGTACATGTGGAGCACAAAATTGTACAATAGTGAAGCATGGACTGTGGGAATAGTAGAATGGGAGTTGAAGTATTTGAAATATGGTGCTACAGAAGAATGATAAAAATTGGGTGAATTAATAAAGTAAAGAATGAAGTTGTTTTCTGCAGAATCTGCAAAGAACTGAATATATGATCTTTCCCGCAATTGGTAAGTGGTTTATTTTAACACGGGTAATGTACACTCCTGGAAATTGAAATAAGAACACCGTGAATTCACTGTCCCAGGAAGGGGAAACTTTATTGACACATTCCTGGGGTCAGATACATCACATGATCACACTACAGAACCACAGACACATAGACACAGGCAACAGAGCATGCACAATGTCGGCACTAGTACAGTGTATATCCACCTTTCGCAGCAATGCAGGCTGCTATTCTCCCATGGAGACGATCGTAGAGATGCTGGATGTAGTCCTGTGGAACGGCTTGCCATGCCATTTCCACCTGGTGCCTCAGTTGGACCAGCGTTCGTGCTGGACGTGCAGACCACGTGAGACGACGCTTCATCCAGTCCCAAACATGCTCAATGGGGGACAGATCCGGAGATCTTGCTGGCCAGGGTAGTTGACTTACACCTTCTAGAGCACGTTGGGTGGCACGGGATACATGCGGACATGCATTGTCCTGTTGGAACAGCAAGTTCCCTTGCCGGTCTAGGAATGGTAGAACGATGGGTTCGATGACGGTTTGGATGTACCGTGCACTATTCAGTGTCCCCTCGACGATCACCAGTGGTGTACGGCCAGTGTAGGAGATCGCTCCCCACACCATGAAGCCGGGTGTTGGCCCTGTGTGCCTCGGTCGTATGCAGTCCTGATTGTGGCACTCACCTGCACGGCGCCAAAAACGCATACGACCATCATTGGCACCAAGGCAGAAGCGACTCTCATCGCTGAAGACGACACGTCTCCATTCGTCCCTCCATTCACGCCTTTCGCGACACCACTGGAGGCGGGCTGCACGATGTTGGGGCGTGAGCGGAAGACGGCCTAACGGTGTGCGGGACCGTAGCCCAGCTTCATGGAGACGGTTGCGAATGGTCCTCGCCGATACCCCAGGAGCAACAGTGTCCCTAATTTGCTGGGAAGTGGCGGTGCGGTCCCCTACGGCACTGCGTAGGATCCTACGGTCTTGGCGTGCATCCGTGCGTCGCTGCGGTCCGGTCCCAGGTCGACGGGCACGTGCACCTTCCGCCGACCACTGGCGACAACATCGATGTACTGTGGAGACCTCACGCCCCACGTGTTGAGCAATTCGGCGGTACGTCCACCCGGCCTCCCGCATGCCCACTATACGCCCTCGCTCAAAGTCTGTCAACTGCACATACGGTTCACGTCCACGCTGTCGCGGCATGCTACCAGTGTTAAAGACTGCGATGGAGCTCCGTATGCCACGGCAAACTGGCTGACACTGACGGCGGCGGTGCACAAATGCTGCGCAGCTAGCGCCATTCGACGGCCAACACCGCGGTTCCTGGTGTGTCCGCTGTGCCGTGCGTGTGATCATTGCTTGTACAGCCCTCTCGCAGTGTCCGGAGCAAGTATGGTGGGTCTGACACACCGGTGTCAATGTGTTCTTTTTTCCATTTCCAGGAGTGTATCATGAAGCATATACCGTCCGCACTGGCAGAATGTTACGTGATACCGTGTACTTATATGTTTGTAACTATTACAGTGCCATCTATCACAAAGTGAAAAAAGTGGCCCAACTAAAACATCCATATTTCTTTACGTACTACATGCATATGTAATAAAAAAGTGGGGGGTTCCTTCTCAAAAAAAAAAAAAAAAAAAAAAAAATTTGTTGATATCCATTTGACATATGGCAGTGCCATCTAGCAGGCCAACCATAACGCCATCTGGTTTCCCCCTTCAAGATAGATGAGTTTTGTTCTTTGTAGTTTTTTCATTTGATGCTTATTTCGTGAGATATTTGGCCCGGTCACTATCAATGGACCACCCTGTATATTTACACCATGCACAAAATCTTATCATTCTTATCAACCAATCTTTATAACAAAACCATTATTCTGCTTAATTAGATTATATAATTAAATACATACATACACATAAAATAAAAGCTAGTCAGACAACTTGGTCAATTTTACTAAAACTATTAAACACCACTACTTTAGCAAAATAGCCATTGTAACTTATGGCACAGAAGTTATGTGCCTAATTAGATACTTAAATTGAAGTAGAAGTCTAGTTTTATCTAAGAATATATCTAAAAACAAAGAAGCTGTAACTTACCAAACAAAAGCATTGGTGTGTAGTTAGAGACAATCAAACACACACACACACACACACACACACACACACACACACACACACACACACACACACACAAATTTCAAGATTTCGCAACCCAAGGTTGCTTCATCAGGGAAGAGTGAAGAGGGAAAGAGAGAGACAAAAGGATGTGGGTTTTAAGGGAGAGGGTAAGGAGTCATTCCAATCCTGGGAGCAGAAAGACTTACCTTAGGGGGGAAAAAGGCATCTTTCCCTCTCCTTCCCTCTTTCCTGATGAAGCAACCTTCGGTTGCGAAAGCTTCAAATTTTTTACATGGAATGTTTCCCTCTATTATATTCATATCATTTATCTAAGAATACATTGATGATTATGAATTTTTGTTTAGAGAGATTATGACGTATAACTACAAATTTGGACAAAATTCCAGGTATCCATTAATGCTGTAGAAGCTGTTGTTTATTAGTAGACTTTTAGTTCTTTTTTAAATGTATTAATATTTCATAATTGTGACTCAATATTCAAATATGAAACTTGATGGTTTTTGATGATGCAGATACTTTGAAATATAAATATAGAAGGTAATGCCATGGTTTTTAATTCCTTAAATATACCTCTACATGTTTCTCTGTAAGCAACATCACTTACTAACTTCCCAGCTTCCTTTTGAATTTAGTAAGACTGCTTTGCAAAAGAGGAATTTTTCTAGAATACTATACCGTACCTCAATAGATTACACATGTACGTGTAATAAGCTCTTAACATTGTTTCAGTATTGCAGAAATCTAAGCAGCCTTAATATGTAACAATACATGCTTAATTATTTTGTTAAGCATGTCTACATTTTTTCCATCTTAGATGCTCATCCTCCCATAATCCTAAAAAATTTATGCAATTCTTTTGCTGAATTTGGTTATATGACCATATGAGTTTCACATTGGTCCTATTTTTGTTCCTTATATGGTTGAAGTTCATCCATACTTCTGCTGTTTTGTCTGTTATTGCTTCATCTCACAATCATTCTTCCCTTTCATAAGGAAACTGGTATCATCAGCAAATAATATAGTATCAGCTATTGAAAACTGTTGTTGTAGGTCGATAATAATGATAATAATGATGATGATATTAATAATAATAATAATAATAATAATAATAATAATAATAATAATTCCCGTGGAGGCCCGGGAAAAGAATAGGCCTCCGGTGTTCTGCCAGTCGTAAAAGGCGACGAAAAGAAAAAATCACTAATAGGGCTAACCCCCCTTTTAGTCTGATTAGTTGGTTCAGCACAGAACTAAAGAAGCCTCGGACAAGTGCTGTCATGGTCGGGGACGGCACTTGAACCCTATGTCCGCCCACAATGGTAACGACACTGCTAGCCAACTGGAAAATGATTTAAATCCAAATAGAGGTGTTTTGCAGGATATGCTTCCTGCAACCACTCTAGAAGGAAAACAAAGACAGAGGATGAGATGGTCAGATGAAGTTAACAGATACCTCATGTTCTGTTATTACCAAGCAACAAACTTAGGAACCAACACAACTGGATACAGATCCCAAGTATACACAACATTTATTACCAGATACCCAGAATTAAAATTTTTAACAGAACAATGACTAGCTGATCAGATCCGTGTAATAATCAAAAATAGCAGGACACCCCAGTCAGAATTAGAAAACATCAAACAACAAGTACAACAAATACTGGAACAAAACAATGTGCAATCAGAAGAAGAAGAAGAAGAAAATACAGTAATGGACTCAAACATCCCAGAGCAAACAAACAAAGAACAACGCACACCAATTAAACAATCAGAGGAAAACGAAATCTTAAGACAGCCACCGGAACAAGCACAAATAGAACACGAAGTGACACACATGTTAGATATAGAAGAAAAATTTCAGCTGACATATATAGAATACAAAGACACAAATACAGATACTAGACCATTCTTGCATAGACCGCCAAATAACCCACAAGTCGAAACAACAATAACAACTATCAACACAATCATACACAACAAAATACATGAAAATACAACTATGGAAGAGTTACAACTACTGGTTTATATAGGAGCACTCACTACACTAAATATTCACACTAGGCAGAGATCAGAACCAACCAACACACAGAAGAAACCCACAAAACCAGCATGGCAACACAGGCTACAGATCAGAATAGAAAAACTGAGAAAAGACATCAGACAGCTAACACAATTTATAAGAAATGAAATATCGGACAAGAAACAAAAAAGGTTAGGTAAAATCTCACAACAAGAAGCGATAGAGCAATTAGATGAAAAGAAGCAGAAATTACAAGCATTGGCCAAACGACTTAGAAGATACAAAAAAAAGTGAAAATAGAAGGAAACAAAACCAGACATTCAACACAAACTAAACGAAATTTTACCAGACAATAGATAACACACACATTAAAATAGACAATCCACCAAACATAACAGACATGGAACACTTCTGGAGCAACATATGGTCAAACCTGGTACAACATAACAGACATGCACAGTGGATACAAGCAGAAACAGACACATACAAGATGACACCACAAATGCCTGAAGTGATAATTTTGCAACATGAAGTCACCCGAGCAATTAATTCTACTCACAATTCGAAAGCCCCTGGAAAAGATAAAATAGCAAATTTCAGGCTAAAGAAATTCACCGCAACACATTCACATCTAACTAAATTATTTAACAGTTACATTGCAGACCCATACACAGTCCCTGATACACTTACACAAGGAATAACTTATCTGAAACGTAAAGATCAAGCAGACACAGAAAATTCAGCAAAATATCGCCCCATACCACGCTTACCAACAATATACAAAATATTAACTTCAGTCATTACACAGAAATTAATGACGCATACAACACAGAACAAAATTATCAATGAAGAACAAAAAGGCTGCTGCAAAGGAGCACGAGGATGTAAAGAGCAACTGATAATAGATGCATAGGTGACGTATCAAGCTAAAACTAAACAAAGGTTGCTACACTATGCATACATTGATTACTGAAAAGCTTTTGATAGTGTACCCCATTTATGGTTACTACAAATACTGGAAATATACAAAGTAGATCCTAAACTGATACAGATCCAAAACATAGTAATGAAAAATTGGAAAACCACAATTAATATCCAAACAAATTCAAATATAACATCACAGCCAATACAGATTAAGTGTGGAATACACCAAGGAGACTCATTAAGTCCTTTTTGGTTCTGCCATGCTCTGAACCCACTGTCCAACATCCTAAATAATGCAAATTATGGATATAATATTAGTGGAACATACCAACACAAAATCACACAATTGCTATGCATGGATGATCTAAAACTACTGGCAGCAACAAATCAACAACCCAACCAATTACTAAAGATGACAGAAGTATTCAGCAATGATATAAATGTGGCTTCTGGAACACATAAATGTAAGAAAAATAGCATAGTCAAGGGAAAACACACTAAACAAGAAGATTACATATTGGATAACCACAGTGAGTGCATAGAAGTGATAGAAAAAACTGATGCCTATAAATATCTAGGATACAGGCAAAAAATAGGAATAGATAATACAAATATTAAAGAAGAACTATAAGAAAAATATAGACAAAGACTAACAAAAATACTGAAAACAGAATTGACAGCAAGAAACAAGACAAAAGCTATAAATACTTATGCTATACCAATATTGACCTACTCATTTGGAGTAGTGAAATGGAGTAACACAGAACTAGAAGCACTCAATACACTTACACGATCACAATGCCACAAATATAGAATACATCACATACATTCAGCAACTGAAAGATTCACATTAAGCAGAAAGGAAGGAGGAAGGGGATTTACAGACATAAAAAACCTACATTACGGACAGGTAGACAATTTAAGAAAATTCTTTCTAGAACGAGCAGAAACTAGCAAAATACACAAAGCAATCACTCATATAAATACATCGGCTACACCATTGCAATTTCATAACCACTCCTACAACCCTTTAGATCACATAACATCAACAAATTCAAAGAAAGTAAATTGGAAAAAGAAAACACTACATGGCAAGCACCCATATCATCTAACACAGCCACACATTGATGAAGATGCATCCAACACATGGCTAAGATAAGAAAATATATACAGTGAGATGGAAGGATTCATTATTGCAATACAGCCTCAAACAATAAACACCAGATATTACAGCAAGCATATTATTAAAGATCCCAATACCACAACAGATAAGTGCAGACTTTGCAAACAGTAAATAGAAACAGTAGATCACATCACAAGCAGATGTACAATACTAGCAAATACAGAATACCGCAGAAGACATGACAATGTAGCAAAAATAATACATCAAAAATTTGCCATACAGCATAAACTAATAAAACTGGAACAGAACCATTACAACAGATAAAACACTAACACATAACAAACCTGACATCATACTCACCAATAAAAAGAAGAAATTAACACAACTAATCAAAATATCCATACCTAATACAAGAAATATACAGAAGAAAACAGGATAAAAAATTTCAAATACATTCAACTGGCTGAGGAAGTCAAGAACATGTGGCATCAGGATAAAGTTGACATTATACCAATTATACTAACAGCTGCAGGAGTCATACCACACAATATCCACCAGTACATGAACGCAATACAGCTACATCCAAACTTATATATACAACTACAGAAATCTGTAATTATTGATACCTGTTCAATTACCCGAAAGTTCCTAAATGCAATATAACATATACCGTACAGTTAAAAGGAAGTTATGCTTGATCAAGATCCATGTCACTTTTCATTTTTAACCAGACATAGCATCTGAGAAAGGAAAACTTTGAATGTCGTGTACAGTTCTGCCACTGGGCACAAGAGAAAATACGGGACAATGACAGATTTTTTGCACACATTCTGTTTAGCGACGAAGCGTCATTCACCAACAGTGGTAATGTAAACTGGCATAGTATGCACTACTGGGTAACGGAAAATCCACGATGGCTGCAACAAGTGGAACATCAGTGACCTTGGTGGGTTAATGAATGGTGTGGCAGTATGGGAGGAAGGATAATTAGCCCCCATTTTATAGATGGCAATGTAAATGGTGCAATGTATCCTAATTTCCTACATAATGTTCCACTGATGTTACTAAAAGATGTTTCACTGCATGACAGAATGGTCATGTACTTCCAACATGATGGATATCTGGCACATAGCTCGTATGCGGTTGAAGCAGTATTGAATAGCATATTTCATGACAGGTGGATTGGTCATCGAAGCACCATACTATGGCCCGCAGGTTCACCAAATCTGATGTCCACGGATTTCTTTCTGTGGGGAAAGTTGAAGGATATTTACTATTGTGATCCACCAACAATGCCTGGCAACATGCGTCAGCGCATTGTCAATCCATGTGTGAACATTATGGAAGGCGAACTACTCACTGTTGAGAGGAATGTCATTACACATATTGTCAAATGCATTGAGGTTGACAGACATCATTTTGAACATTTATTGCATTAATGTGGTATTTACAGGTAATCATGCTGTAACAGCATGTGTTATCAGAAATGATAAGTTCACAAAGGTACATGTATCACATTGGAACAACTGAAATAAAATGTTCAAACGTACCTATGTTCTGTATTTTAATTTAAAAAACCTACCTGTTACCAACTGTTCATCTAAAGTTGTGAGCTGTATGTTTGTGCCTATTACAGTGCCATCTATCACAAAGTGAAAAAAGTGGTCCAACTAAAACATTCATATTTCTTCACATACTACATGAATATGTAATAAAAATGGAGCTTCCTATTTTAAAAACACAGTTGATATCCGTTTGACCTATGACAGCACCATCTAGCAGGCCAACCCTAGCGCCATCTGGTTTCCCCCTTCAAGCTAGACAAGTTTCCTTCTTTGTAGTTTTCTCATTTGACACTTATTTCATGAGATATTTGGCCCGCTCACGATCAATGGACCACCCTGTATAATATTTTACACTATTTTATTTACTTTGACAAGTTCAGTATCATGAATGTGATGATATTGGTGATAAGTAAGTAAGTAAGTAAGTAAATTAATTAATTAATTAATTAATTAATTCCCTGATGTCTTAACAGATGCACTGTAATTCTTGTATCTTCATCTTGTTAGTGTTTTCCATACATACATTTTCTCACCAATTCTGTGGAGAACACACCTCATTCCTAAACTTATCAGTCCACTCAATTGTCAACCTTCTGTTACACCACATCTCAAATGCTTCAATTCTCTTGTTCTGGTTTTTCTGCAGTCCATGTTTTACTACTATACAGTGCTGCATTCCAAACGTACATTTTCACAAATTTCTTCCTCACGTTGAAGCCTGTGTTTGATACTACTAGATTACCCTTCTCTAGGAATGCCCTTTTTGCCAGTGCTACTCTGCTTCTCATGTCATTCTTGCTCCATCCATAATGGGTTACTTTTGGTTCCCAGGTACCAGAATTCCTTAACATCTTCTACTTCATGATGACAGATTCTGATAAGATTCTTGCTGTTCTCTTTCCTGCTACACTTACTTAATTTCATCTTTCTTCATTTTACTCTCAATCCATATTCCATACTCCATAGACTATTCATTCCATTCAACAGGTCATGTAATTCTTCTTCACTTTCACAGAGGATAGCAATGTCATCAGCAAATCTTATCACTGATGTCCTATCACCACAAATTTTAATCCCACTAATAAACTTTTTTCTTTGCTGTCATTGCTTATTCGATGCATATGCTGAATGGTAGAGGAAAAGGACTACATCCATGACTTGCACCCCTTTTTAATCTGATCACTTTAATCTTTGTTTTCCACTCTCATTGTTCCCTCTTGGTTGTATGTATTGTATATCACTCATTTTTTCCTATAGCTTCCCTCTATTTCTCATTATTTCAGACACCTTGTACGGTTTGATATACTTCTCCAGGCTTGCAGATCCAATGAATGTGTCTTGATTTTTCTTGTGTCTTGCTTCCATTATCAATGGCAACATCAGAACTGCCACTCTGCTGCCTTTTTCTTTCAAAAAGGCAAATTTATAATCTTTTAGTAGGTCCTCAATTTTCTTTTCTGTTCTTCCGTATATCATTTTTATCAGCAACTTCAATGTATGATCTGTAACACTGATTGCGCAGTAATTCCCACACTTGTTGGCTCTTGCAATCATCATAATTGTGTGGATGATGATTCTCCAAAAGTCTGATGCTACATTACCAGTTGCATTGTAATATTGAGTGGCACAAACGATGTGTAGAAAAATGAACTAATAGTAGCAAACAGAATGCTAAGAGGTGCACTCTGTACAACAGAGGATCAAAATGCTATTGTTGTAGGCATAACACACAGACATGACCTTACTGAATCTTCTAGTGTGAACAGAGAAATCCAAAAAGCAAACAGGGTGTATAAAAAGATCTGCAAGACCTCTTCAAATGCTTTTTTCCTCGGTATTGATGAACTTGAAAGATGGCACTGCACAACAATGGAATGCATTTAAATAAATGGGACAAATCATTTCTCAGTCAAAAGATCAAAATGTTAGTGGATAGTGTTTCTCCCAGATGTAAGAAAAGTGATCCTATTGCACTACCACTGGTAAAGGACAACTGCAAAGTATCTTTCTCCAGTTGCAGCAGTAACACATCATCAGATATCACTGAGTACAGAAAAAATGTATTGGGAGAGAAGAAGCTGTAACTATAGTTACAACAGGTAGAACACCTTATTCAGGAACTAAGATAATAGAAACAACAAAGGTGGCAGCATATTCAGCAAAAAGTGTACCAACAGGTGATCCAGCTGTCCATTCAGCAGCAATATTTGAACTACCTACAGTGGGAACTCAGCCACTTAGATCATGTCATGAACAAGAAGAAAAGAGACCTCCAAGAGTAGAAGCAGTATCAAGTGTAGCGGGCAAACGGAAAACTGTACCTCCATTACGTCTAAATGATTTTTTAGTAGAAGGCAGCAAGGGGAAGAAGCCCATAAGATGAATAGTGCATGAGATTTAATAGCCTCTCAGCAAAATAGTGCATCTGTAAAGAAAGACAGGTTTGATTTTATAATCTGTTATCTTAACATTGAAGTAGTAAGGGATAAAGAATTTATTGTCAATGACTTTGGATTAGAAAATAAGTTTGATATCTTTTGTTTAAGTGAACACTGGGCTAGTGAGAGTGAACTTACATTTATTAAATTTGATAATTATAATCTAGCCAGTAGATACTGCAGAAAATTGCATTTAAGAGGTGGTGTGGCAATCTATGTTAACAAGTCACTTAGCGGCACAGTCAATAGATTACATCTAGATTTTCTGTGTGATGAATAAAACTTTGAAGCTGCTGGTATAGTAATAGACAGTTTTAAGTTAGTTGTAATTTTCCCTGTACAGGTCACCCAAGGGTATAACCAATGTATTTTTAGAAAAAATTGAACTGCTGTTACATGTACTTACAGATACTAGATGGATACATTATGATATTGTGATAGGTGGAGATGTGAATGCTGATTTTGATGTTACAACACAAAAACATACTGTCACTGAACTCCAAAACCTACTAAGACAGTACAACTTACTTTCAATCAATAACAAGCCTACAAGAGAACATGCATGTCTTAACAATATTTTTTGTAAATTTTAAAACAGAAGAATCATGTTGTGTGACAGTATTTCCATATTCTGATCATGATTCAGTATCTTTAAATTATACAAATAGGTTCCCTCTTGATAAGAGTAATGTAAATAAGCCTGTCTCACAAGTTGTGGTCACTAGAGCAGTCACAGATGAGAAAATTGACAAGTTTCATATGTCCTTTTCTAACAGAGATTGTTTTGGCCTGTGTTATGATAACACACATTATACTCTAAGCAATTATCTGCCAGCAAAGGTACTATTTGATAGGTTTCTTAAAGCATTTTTGGGACACTTTAATGACTGCATTCCAATAAAGAAATGCTAAGTAACTGACAGAGTCCTAAAAGCAAAAGCTCCAAATAGACAAAATACATGGTATACAAAACAGCTGTCTACTATGAAAAATCAAGTTATGTTGTTGTAAAATATTTATGAAAATCTGAAAGCCAACCATGCTAAATCAGCCTATGTTAGATCTAGGAATGAGTACAAAAAAGCAAATGTGGAAGCCAAACAAGCGCACAATCTCAGAAGTATTGAGAAATCGACCAATAAGTGCAAAGCAGCATGGACACTAATAAACAGTGTCGCCAAAAATAAAAGAAGTGATAAAATTAGTATCTCTCCCCAGGAACTTAATGACTCTTTTATTAAATCAGTTGAGGAAGTAGGAAGTGCAATAATTAAACCCGAAATCAGCTCATCACAGTTACTGTCAAAAAATGTTGCTAGGTCATCAACAAACACAAGTACTTTCAATTTCTCTGAGGTCTCACCTGGTTGTGTGTTAAGAAAAGAGAAGTAGTTAAAATCATCAACAGTGTAGACATATATGACGTGTCTTGTAACAGGCTGAAGAAATTAATAGACTGTATAGTTTATCCCCTAACATTTTGTATAAACAAATATGTACTGGAGGGGTTTTTCCCAGATGAGCTTAAATTGTCTAGGACTGTTCCATTACATAAAAAAGGAGATAAACATTCTGTCGCAAGTTACAGGCCAATATCCATAGTCCCAGTTTTTTCAAAAGTTCTAGAATGCATAATTTACCAACAATTATCTGTTTACTTTGATAACATAGGATTGATAAGTGGATCACAGTATGGCTTTAGGAAAAACCTGTCAACCATTGATGCCATAGACAATGTTGATAAATACATCCATCAAGTATTTGAAGATAAATGCCTTGCTCAAGTGACTTTCCGTGACCTAAGCAAAGCCTTTGACTGTGTAGACCGTCCACTACTACTCGAAAAAAATGGACATTTATGGTGTTAAAGATCACATTTACAAAACCGTAAGTAAGCTGTCTGTGTTGGGAAAGATATGTCCAGTATAGAACAAGTTAAGGTACGTGTCCTGAAGGGATCCATGCTGGGCCCATTCTTTTTCCTAGTAATGATAAATGACCTGCCATCATTTATTAAATCCAGAACAGTACTCTATGCTGATGATACAACGTTTTTGAACAGCAGTAATGATCTTAATATCCTTAAAACATCTGTTGCAGAGACAATTGAGCAAGCTTCACTCTGGTTTAAGGCAAATGGGTTCTTTCTTGATGAAAGCAAAACCCAGCAGATGGTATTTAGTTTAAAAGACAAGTTCCCATCAGATGATTCTAGTTGTGTTAAATTTTGGGGGTTATATTTGGATGATAACTGCCTTGGAATCCACATATTAAGTGTATTAGTGGAAAATTGTCTAGGGTAATATATTTATTCAGGTAGTGAAGGGAGACGAAAATTTAATAGTCATGGGCGACTGGAATTCAAGAGTAGGGAAGGGGAGAGAAGGGAACATAGTAGGTGAATATGGATTGGGGCTAAGAAAGAAAAGAGGAAGCAGCCTGGTAAAATTTTGCACAGAGCACAACTTAATCATAGCTAACACTTGGTTTAAGAATCATGAAAGAAGGTTGTATTCATGGAAGAACCCTGGAGATACTAAAAGGTATTGGATAGCTTATATTATGGTAAGACAGAGATTTAGGAACCAGGTATTAAATTGTAAGACATTTCCAGGGGCAGATGTGGACTCTGACCACAATCTATTGGTTATGAACTGTAGATTAAAACTGAAGAAACTGCAAAAAGGTGGGAATTTAAGGAGATGGGATCTGGATAAAATGACTAAACCAGAGGTTGTACAGAGTTTCAGTGATAGCATAAGGGAATAATTGACAGTATTGGGGGAAAGTAGTACAGTAGAAGAAGAATGAGTAGCTCTGAGGGATGAAGTAGTGAAGGCAGCAGAGGATCAAATAGGTGAAAAGACGAGGGTTAGTAGAAGCCCTTGGGTAACAGAAGAAATATTGAATTTAATTGATGAAAGGAGAAAATATAAAAATGCAGTAAATGAAGCAGGCAAAAAGGAACACAAACGTCTCAAAAATGATATTGACAGGAAGTGCAAAATGGCTAAGCAGGGATGGCTAGAGGATAAATGAAAGGATGTAGAGGCTTATCTCACTAGGGGTAAGATAGATACTGCCTACAGGAAAATTAAAGAGACCTTTGGAGAAAGGAGAACCACTTGCACGAATATCAAGAGCTTTGATGGAAACCCAGTTCTAAGCAAAGAAGGGAAAGCAGAAAGGTAGAAGGAGTGCATAGAGGGCCTATACAAGGCGATGTACTTGAGGACAGTATTATGGAAATGGAAGAGGATGTAGATGAAGATGAAATGAGAGATATGATACTGCGTGAAGAGTTTGACAGAACACTGAAAGATCTGAGTCGAAACAAAGCCCCCAGAGCAGACAACATTCCATTAGAACTACTGACAGCCTTGGGAGAGCCAGTCCTGACAATACTCTACCATCTGGTGAGCAAGATGTATGAGGCAGACGAAATACCCTCAGACTTCAAGAAGAATATAATAATTCCAATATCAAATAAAGCAGGTGCTGACAGATGTGAAAATTAACGAACTATCAGTCTAATAAGTCACGGCTGCAAAATAGTAACATGAATTCTTTACAGACAAATGGAAAAACCGATAGAAGCTGACCTTGGGGAAGATCAGTTTGGATTCCGTATAAATGCTGGAACACGTGAGGCAATATTGACCCTACGCCTTATCATAGAAGAAAGATTACGGAAAAGTAAACCTACATTTCTAGCATTTGTAGACTTACAGAAAGCTTTTGACAATGTTGATTGGAATACTCCCTTTCAAATTCTGAAGGTGGCAGGGGTAAAATACAGGGAGCGAAAGGCTATTTACAATTTGTACAGAAAGCGGGTGGCAGTTATAAGAGTCGAGGGGTATGAAAGGAAAGCAGTGGTTGGGAAGGGAATGAGACAGGGTTGTAGCCTAGCCCCGATGTTATTCAATCTGTATATTTAGAAAGCAATAAAGGAAACAAAAGAAAATTTCGGAGTAGGTATTAAAATCCATGGAAAAGAAATAAAAACTTTGAGGTTCACCGATGACATTGTAATTCTGTCAGAGACAGCAAAGGACTTGGAAGAGCAGTTGAACGGAATGGACAGTGTCTTGAAAGGACGGTATAAGATGAACATCAACAAAAGCAAATCGAGGATAATGGAATGTAGTCTAATGAAATTGGGCAATGCTGCGGGAATTACATTAGGAAATGAGACACGTAAAGTAGTAAATGAGTTTTGCTATTTGGGGAGAAAAATAACTGATGATGGTCAAAGTAGAAAGGATACAAAATGTAGACTTGCAATGGCATGGAAAGCGTTTCTGAAGAAGAAAAATTTGTTAACATCGAGTATAGATTGAAATGTCAGGAAGTCGTTTCTGAAAGTATTTGTATGGAGTGTAGCCATGTATGGAAGTGAAACATGGATGATAAATAGTTTGGACAAGAAGAGAATAGAAGCTTTCGAAATATGGTGCTACAGAAGAATGCTGAAGATTAGATGGGTAGATCATATAACTAATGAGGAGGTATTGAATAAGATTGGAGAGAAGTTTGTGGCACAACTTGACTAGAAGAAGGGATTGGTTGATAGGACATGTTCTGAGGCATCAAGGGATCACCAATTTAGTATTGGAGCGCAGCGTGGAGGGTAAAAATCATAGAGGGAGACCAAGAGATAAATATACTAAGCAGATTCAGAAGAATGTAGGCTGCATTAGGTACTGGGAGATGAAGAAGCTTGCACAGGATAGAGTAGCATGGAGAGCTGCATCAAACCAGTGTCAGGACTGAAGACCACAATAACAACAACAATATATTTGTTAAGGCGATTAATGCACTCTGTACCTAAAAATTATGTTTGAGGATCTTACTACTCATTTTTCCAAAGCATCATACCCTATGGTATTATTTTATGGGGAAACTCCACTTGTGTGCATGATATACTATTGCTGCAAAAGATAGCTACTAGGATAATGACAGGCTCATCATACAAGGCTCACTGTAAACCTTTTGTTTACTCAACAAAAAATCGTGACAGTGATAAATGTATAAATTTATTATGTTTTAATCTACACAAAAAAAAACAACTTACCTAAAGTAAAATGCAGGGCAAATATACATTGTTACAGCTCTAGGACAAACAGCTGTATCTACACACCCTACCACAGACTGTCAAAATCAGTTAAGTTATGGACTTATGGGCCACAAATTATTTAACCAACTTCCACAAGCTATACAAAATTCACCAGAGCAACAATACAAACAAATACTCTATGACTGGTTAGTTGTAAGCCCATTCTACAATATAAAAAATTTCATGACCTGTGATATTAAACTGTAATGTTAATGACAATTCTGTTCTTTTATAGCATGTACTGTATTGTATTATATGTATGACTTTGTCTATTGCTGTAATGGCTTAAAGACAATAAAATTATTATTATTATTATTATTATTATTATTATTATAGTCTCATACACTCTGCACACAAACAAGAATAGTTGTTTTGTTGCTACCTGCCCCAGTGATTTTAGAAATTCTGATGGAATATTATCTAAACCTTCTGCCCTATTTGATAAGTTGTCCAAAGCTTTTTTAAATTCTGATGGTAATACTGGATCCCCTACCTGTTTCTCTTCTGCCAAGTTTCTGCTATCTCCTCTGCATTTAACAGTGGAATTACCATTGCACTCTAATGTTACCATCCTTGCTTTTAATTTCACCAAAGCTTGTTTTAGGTTTACTGTATACTGAGTCAGCCCTCTTGACAATAACTTTTTTCTCTATTTCTTAACATTTTTCATGTAGCCATTTCACCTTAGCTTCCCTGCATTTCCCAAGTGACTCATATTTCTACATTGCTGAATTGCCCAGAACATTTTTGTACTTCCTTCTTCAGTCAATCAACTGAAGTATTCCTTTTGTTATCCATGATTTCCTCACAATTTTCTTCCTTATGACTGCGCTGTTTATTCTTCCTTATATCTGTGTTGTTTTTCCTTCCTTACACCCATTTTGTTTTTTCTTCCTTATACCCATATTGTTTTTTCTTCCTTATACCCATATTGTTTTTTTCTTCCCAAATTCTGCCCTTTTTAGATACCTCCATTCCTTCTCAGCTGAACTGCCTACATTGCCACAGTAACTACAGTCTCAGAGAAATTCAAACACAGCTCTTCATTTCTTAGTACTACCACATCCCGCTTCTTTGCCCATTGATTTTTTCCTAACTACTCTCTTAAACTTCAGCCTGTTCTTCATAATTCCTAAATTATTCTCTGAAGTTACATTTTGTCCTGAGCATGCCTTAAAATCCAGTATCCCATTTTGGACACTCTGCCTAACCACAAAGTAATCTAAGTGAAACCTCTCCACATCTCCCAGCCTTTTCCAAGTATACCACCTCTTCTGTTTCTTGAGCAGAGTATTTACTACTACTACTACTACTACTACTACTCCACCACCACCACTACTATCACCACCTGAAATTTATTGGAGAACTCAGTCATTCTCTTCTCTCATCCCTACAACCAAACTCGTATTTTCCTGTAACCCTGTCTTCTAGCTCTTCCCCTACAACTGCATTCCAGTCTCCTGTAACTATTAAATTTTCATCTCCTTGTAAGTACAGAATTACCTACTCAGTATCCTCATATACTTTCTCTATCTCTTCATCTTCTGCTTGTGACATCAGCATGTATGGCTAAACTATTGTTGTCAGTGTTGGTTTGCTGTTGATTCTGATAACAACCCTATCACTGAACTGTTCACAGTAATTCATTCTGCCCTACTTTCCTATTAAAAAATGAATCCTCCACCAATTACACCATTTTATGCTGCTATTGATATTACCCCAAATCCATCTGACCAGGAATCCTTGTCATCTTTCCATTTCACTTCACTGACCCCCACTATATCTAGATTGAGCCTTTGTATTTCCCTTTTCATATTTTCTAGCTTCCCTACCATGTTCAGACTATTGACATTCCACATTCTGACTCATAGAATGTTATCGTTTTGTTGTTTGTTTGATTTTTTTCTCTTGGTCACCACCTCCTTGGCAGTGCCCTCTCGGAGAGCCAAATGGGGTACTATTCTGTAATCTTTTGCCATTGTAGAGACTTTTGCAGTTATAGGCCACATGCCCTGTGGATACATGTTATGTACCTTTAATACTTGCATTCTACAGCCAAGTACCACTGATCATTGCATATTCCTCCACTTTTTAGGGGAAGAGAGCGCACTGCATTGTAGTCTGCTCCTGTGCCCTCTTTGACAAGACTGTTGGCAGACTGAGGGTGACTTCCTATGCCAGATGTCTTTGACTGCAATTGCTGATAATTTCTATTCCAAATTTAAGCAATGGTTGACTAGTAATCAAAAGGACCTCAGTCCTAGGTTTGAATTCAAAGACACTACACCTACAGCACAAGTGACCTCTACCATCTGTATGTTATATCATCTTATTATGTCTTTTTTTATGGGGTTCTGTAGCTTACAGCCATACATTGGTCATGTTAAAATTCTATAATATGAAAACGGAATTGTCTTCATTAAAAAACTTAATTTTTTGCCAGTAGTATTTTGAATTAATGGCACAACTCCAGTAATAAATATAGACTTTGAACAGAAGTCTGTAGCTAAGGTAGATTTTTCAAAATTTTTAGGTGTGTCCATTGATGATTGGTTAAACTGGAAGCAACACATTGATCGTCTGTGAAACGTCTGAGTTCAGCTACGTATGCTATTAGGGTTATCGCAAATTTTGGTGATAAAAATCTCAGTAAATTAGCTTACTATGCCTACTTTCATTCACTGCTTTCGTATGGCATCATATTCTGGGGTAATTCATCGTTGAGTAGAAAAGTATTCATTGCTCAAAAACGTGTAATCAGAATAATTGCTGGAGCTCACCCATGGTCATTCTGCAGACATCTATTTAAGGATCTAGGGATCCTCACAGTAACCTCACAGTATATATATTCACTTATGAAATTTGTTGTTAATAATCCAACCCAGTTCAAAAGTAATAGCAGTGTGCATAGCTATAACACCAGGAGAAAGGATGATCTTCACTATGCAGGGTTAAATCTGACTTTGGCACAGAAAGGGGTAAATTATGCTGCCACAAAAGTCTTTGGTCACCTACCAAACAGCATCAAAGGCCTGACAGATAGCCAACTAACATTTAAAAGTAAATTAAGAGAATTTCTAGATGACAACTCCTTCTACTCATTGGCTGAATTTTTAGATATAAATTTGAAAAAAAAAAAAGAAAAAAAACTTAAACATTAGTGTCATGCAATATTTTGTGTAATGTAATATCTTGTACAGACATTTTTTATTAACCTGACATGTTCCACATCATTACGAAGTGTTGTATTCATGATCTATGGAACGAGTATTAATCTAATCTCTAATCTAATCTGTAAATAAAAAGGTAGACTGAAAACTCTTGTTACACAATGTAAGCTTGTAAAGTAGTGGTTCCTTATTTTCAGGTTGTAGAATCTTGCCACTAGTAATATTTAAGATAAAACAAGTTACAACTGTGGTCTTCATCCTGAACTGCAAAAGAAAAAAAAAAGCTTGAAAGTACCATGGAGTATTAACAAAACCATGCAATCAACTGCTTCAGGAAACTCCTGCAAAACTTTGTTTACATAGCTGTAAATTCTTCCACTGCATTTTTTGTATATTCTAGAAGGAATATTATTTGCTAGAGGATACCTTAGAAGGAACCAGGTAACTTGCATTTACTTACTAAAAATCTTCCTTTCCAGAATGAATGAAGAAAAACTATGATATACACATTTAACTTACGTAACACTTAGACAAAACTGACCTATTAGAAAAAGGGAAAAAAGCTTTATAGAAATTTAATGGTATAAATTTTAAAAATGACTCATTTTAAAGTAGCTTCCATTAAGTACATGCTACAAAAATGCAAGATATTCCTTTGCATTATGAAACAAAACTGAAAATTTGATCACTAGTAACTTAAGTGCAAACCATAATGGAAAACAGAGGAATGTATGGTATGTGAACATTGTCTGTAAAAGCACATTGACTATGTGACTGATTACTTAAAAACTTTATGAATTGTTAACTGTAGGAATATTTAACAGCATCTTGTTGCTAGACATGGTGTGTCAAAAAAAAATTTTTATAATGTTCTCATAGGAAAATCTTCACCACTTCCACACATTAAGCCAAACATCTGTCATCACATAATAACATGATGTTACACTGTACATGTTGCACAACAAAGAATGGTACAATATATAGGTAGTTCAGTACCAAAAGATTCTTTTGTCCTTGACATCTTAATTCCTATTTTGAGGACTGCCATGTGAAGCACAAGTACTTAGGAAATACATGTGTATAAACAGCATTGTTTCAGTGATAAATGAGTATTAGTAATTATTTTGGTACCCTGTCTTACACTACATTTTTAACTTGCAAATTTTTGCAGATAATTGAAAGAAAACCCACTCGTGAAAATTATGATTGGAGATTCATCACAAAATGAGTCTGCAGTTATCATCATTGACCTCACAGATGAAAATCTTGGTTCTGGTAGACTTCGTGAAGATGTCAGTTTGGTTTCTGGTAAGGAAGGTTATAATACATCTTTGATATTTGAACTTGTGATGTTTGCCTGCTTTACTACTCCATTGATGATTCTCAGTGTCAACATACTGTGTTGCTATAACGGCTGTAAAATGGGGGCGTGAAACTCCAACACTGACTGCTTTAAATAATGTAGCCGACAGTTGTGCAGTTGCTTTTTGCAGTTCTTTACTTTCATTGTGCACAACTCCTCCCTGCCCCGCCACCCTACAGTGGCGAATTGTATCAATTATAAACGATTACGTGCTCAGTGTCGTCGTATTATCAAAGAAAGCAAGAAAGCCAGCTGGGCTGCTTTCACAAGCACCTTCAACAGTTTTACTCCTTCTTCTGTTGTCTGGGGTAGCCTGCGCCGGCTATCTGGCACTAAGGTCCACTCACCAGTTTCTGGCTTGAAGGTCGCGAATGACGTCCTTGTGGCCCCTGAGGCTGTCTCCAATGCCTTCGGCCGCTTTTTCGCAGAGGTTTCGAGCTCCGCTCATTACCACCCTGCCTTCCTCCCCCGCAAACAGGCAGAGGAGGCTAGGCCACCTAACTTCCGCTCCTCGAATTGTGAAAGTTATAATGCCCCATTCACCATGCGGGAACTCGAAAACGCACTTGGCCGATCACGGTCCTCTGCTCCAGGGCCAGATTCTATTCATATTCAGATGCTGAAGAACCTTTCTCCTGCGGGTAAAGGTTTTCTTCTTCGTACATACAATCGAATCTGGATTGAGGGACATGTTCCCGCATGCTGGCGCGAGTCTATTGTTGTCCCGATTCCTAAGCCGGGGAAGGACAAGCACTTGCCTTCCAGTTATCGACCTATCTCGCTTGCCAGCTGTGTCTGTAAAGTGATGGAGCGAATGGTTAACTCTCGATTGGTTTGGCTGCTCGAGTCTCGACGCCTACTTACCAATGTACAATGTGGATTTCGTAGGCGCCGCTCTGCTGTTGACCATCTGGTTACCTTGTCGACCTTCATTATGAATAACTTCTTGCGGAAGCGCCCGACCGCGGCTGTGTTCTTTGATTTGGAGAAGGCTTACGACACCTGTTGGAAGGCGGGCATCCTCCGCACCATGCATACATGGGGCCTTCGCGGTCGCCTCCCTCTTTTTATTCGTTCCTTTTTAATGGATCGACAGTTCATTGTACGTGTGGGTTCTGTCCTGTCCGACACCTTTCGCCAGGAGAATGGGGTGCCACAGGGCTCAGTTTTGAGCGTCGCTCTCTTCGCCATCGCGATCAATCCAATAATGGATTGCCTCCCAGCTGATGTATCAGGCTCCCTTTTCGTGGACGATTTTACCATCTATTGCAGCGCGCAGTGTACACGTGTCCTGGAGCGCTGTCTTCAGCGTTCTCTTGACCGTATTTACTCCTGGAGTGTCGCCAATGGCTTCCGTTTTTCTGCCGAGAAGACGGTCTGTATTAACTTCTGGCGATACAAAGAGTTTCTCCCACCGTCCTTAAGACTCGGTCCCGTTGCTCTCCCAATCGTGGAGACAACCAAATTTTTAGGCCTTACATTTGACAGGAAACTTAGCTGGTCTCCACATGTGTCATATTTGGCCGCCCGTTGTACCCGTTCTTTAAATGTCCTCCGTGTTCTCAGTGGTCTGTCGTGGGGAGCGGATCGAACCGTCCTACTTCGTCTATATCGGTCGATCGTCCGCTCCAAGCTGGATTATGGGAGCTTCATATACTCCTCTGCACGGCCATCCATCTTACGCCGCCTCAACTCCATACAACATCGGGGTTTACGACTTGCGATCGGAGCATTTTATACCAGTCCCGTAGAGAGTCTTCATGCTGACGCTGGTGAATTGCCACTCACCTACCGGCGCGATATACTGCTTTGTCGGTATGCCTGTCGGCTACTGTCAATGCCCGACCATCCGTCTTATCGTTCCTTTTTTGACGACTCTCTTGACCGTCAATACGGGTTGTATGTCTCTGCCCTGCTACCCCCTGGCGTTCGCTTTCGTCGCCTCCTTCAACACCTTACTTTTTCCCTCCCTGCAACCTTTCGAGTGGGCGAGAGCCGCACGCCACCTTGGCTCCAGGCTCAGGTCCGCGTTCACCTTGACCTCAGCTCGCTCCCAAAAGAGGTCACCCCCGATTTGGTCTACCACTCCCGTTTTTTGGAACTTCGTTTGAAGTTCATCGACATGACTTTCATTTATACAGATGGCTCTAAGACCAATGACGGGGTCGGGTGTTCCTTTATTGTCGAGGCACAAAGTTTCAAATACCGGCTCCATGGCCATTGTTCGGTCTTCACAGCTGAGCTCTTTGCCCTCTACCAGGCTGTTCTTTACATCTGCCGCCACCGACATTCTGCTTATGTCATCTGCTCAGATTCCCTGAGCGCCATCCAGAGCCTCAGTGATCCGTACCCGGTTCACCCTTTCGTACACCGGATCCAACGCTCTCTTCAGCAGCTGGTGGACTTCGGTTCTCCAGTTAGCTTTATGTGGGTTCCGGGCCATGTCGGTATCCCTGGGAACGAAGCTGCAGATGCCGCGGCCAAGGCTGCGGTCCTCCAGCCTCGAACAGCTTCTTGTTGCGTCCCTTCGTCCGATTTTAGCAGGGTGATTTGTCGGCGCATCTTATCTCTGTGGCATGCCGATTGGGCTGCACTTACCGACAACAAGCTTCGGGCCTTAAAACCTCTTCCTGTGGCTTGGACGTCCTCCTCACGCCCTTCTCGGCGGGAGGAGGTCGTTTTAGCCCGGTTAAGAATTGGACACTGCCGGTTCAGCCATCGCCATCTGCTGACGGCTGCGCCGGCGCCGTTCTGCCCATGTGGGCACTTGCTGACGGTTAGACACATTTTAATGTCCTGTCCAGATCTTAACACACTGCGCCTCGATCTTAACCTGCCAAATACTTTCGATGCCATTTTAGCGGATGACCCACGAGCAGTTGCTCGTGTTCTTCGTTTTATCAATTTGACACACCTCGCTAAGGACATTTGATGATGCTGTTTTTTAATCCTATGCCTGTCAGTCTGTCTTTTATCGTGTTTTCCCTTTTAGTTGTTGTGGTCAACTTGTGCCTCGCGGTGCATTCTTAGAGTAGTCAGGGCGCTAATGACCATTGAAGTTGTGCGCCCTAAAACCACAAAAAAAAAAAAAATCCTCCCTGCCCCTCCCCTCCCCCCTCCCCCTCCCCCCCCCCTCCCCCCCCCCCCTCCGCCCCCTCAATAATACAGTCACATGGCCAGTTCACTACTGGTTAACTTTTGATAAACCTCATTAATAGTTTGCAGGCAAACATCAGCATACTGCTAAAGTAGTTTACTGTTGTATATCTATGAGCAGTAAAAACCTAACCACCAGTTCAAAGTTCTTGCAGAATAATATGGCACATATTGAAAACACACTGTCATTGTTTAAACACATGGCCTGTCTGTCTTACACTTATTTTGCAGTTAAGCTGATGCGTTGTTGTTGACCTAACCAGCACAGGTCTCTTTTCTGAAAATCGCCCGTGGAATGACTGTCTTGGGACCAAACATCAGGCCTTTGTATATTATCAAAATAATAGGCACTGAAACTATACATTGTTCAATGTTAAAGTTAAAGAAATTACAGCTGAAACAACTTCATTCACTTAACTGAATACATAGAAGAATTCTGTCTTTTTAACAGTTTCTTCTACTACGAGGGTTAAGCCGTATTATTTGTTTAAATCATGAAATTAACAGATATAGTTATGCAAACAATACTTTTGACAAAACTGGTAATTACTTTGGAATTAAGTGCTGGCTTTGCTAACGTGTTTTCGAATAGAGCCAGGTAAATATTCAAAGAACACCAGTGTTTCTTCTTCTAAATATTTATAATTAGTAGAGAATTTATACCTGTTTGTAAGTCAACAATAGAGTTTGTATGAAACAATTACTGATTTCATCCTATAACAAAAGATACTAACTAGGAATAGTCAAAATAAATTAGGAAATTGATGACACACACAAAACTAGATCTGGTGTTGTATTCTTTAAAACTGAGGGCCAACCTTTCTCTTTTATGAAACTGTAGATTATACTCGTGTATGTTAATGGTAATTAGTTGAAAGTGAAAAAAAACGAATTTAAGGAGGCATGTGACAAAACAAGAGGGGCAGTTAAAATATCTCTGCTTGCATCGTCATATCGCCTCCTCATTTGATTGATCAGACAGATATTGTCAATAGCTAACTGGGCAATTCAGTGATCATAAGTGACCCCAGATGTGTTGGCTTTAACAATCTACACACACACACACACACACACACACACACACACACACACACACACACACACACACACACACCAATCTTATCAAAACTACACTAATTTTTTTTTTTTTTTTTTTTTTTTTTTTTTTTTTTTTTCCAAATTTATACACATATGAACTGGCCATATGAAAATCTCCATACAAAATATTTACATACAGTGTATTGTACAATTGTA
The DNA here is from genome assembly GCF_021461395.2 of Schistocerca americana. Taxonomy (NCBI): domain Eukaryota; kingdom Metazoa; phylum Arthropoda; class Insecta; order Orthoptera; family Acrididae; genus Schistocerca; species Schistocerca americana. The sequence goes on from NC_060126.1 coordinate 377,166,998, forward strand.
CAAAATATCCACAAGTTATATTTTTGATAAAATTTAAGCATCTTTATTGTAAGTGATGTCCTTTTTGGGTAAACTAGGATTACGTTCTAAGATTCATATCAGTTTATACAAGTCCTGTGTTGCTTAAACAAATAAATCCTCATGGGTTGCAGAAAGTTAAATTACACTGCACATTTCAGTTCACTTTTTAGACAGAACATTTCTCTTGCTCAGTGTTTAGTATTTTTCACAAGCACTTTCACTCTTTTAATGATTTTTTACCCATTTCCTCATCAAGTTGTCCATGCCTTCAACAGATCCAAGTGGCAGGTAGAAAGGAAATGCACTGTCAGTTCCCTTGGAGGTGGCTCTCCTCTGCCACATGAAGAAATCAGACAAAATACCTTACTTTAGTACACTCACTTTTACTTCTAAATATAAGGAAAAAATGTTTAACACTAATGCCAAATAATGCTCATTACTTGATAAGTAAATACATTACATAGTCCTCATAACATCACAATAATTTGCACTAAAATTGACCATAGGACGTAAGGTGGGGACTAGTAAAAATTTAAAATCAAGTCCCATTACACTACAAAACATTACCCTAGGTTATAGCCCTGTCTGAAACTGGTTAAACTTGAAAGATTTGGGTCTCTTTCGCATTTGCAAAATAGCAGAAACTCAAGATGTGCAGTAGTATAGATTTACTAATCATTACTATGGAAAAAGAACAGTCACTATCACACAACTTAATTATTACACGAATCAAAATTAAGGGAGTGGAAGTTGTACCAAATCATTGCCCCACTTCTCTATTCAACTCTGAGCACTACTCTCACTCAACCATTAAATTATATCCTCACAAAATCATGAAATGTTACCAAATAGTTTACCTGTCAGAATATTCACATCATTCTAGCATCATAGTTATCAATTAATCAGCAAAATTATTGTTGTTCATCCCAGTATTACCACTTTAAGCTCATAATTCCTCAGAATACAAACAGAAATTTGCAGATAACCTCTTGAGCCAATGATGCAGAATTATATGACTTGTACCTCATTAGAATTTTACTCTTTCAGTTAAGCTCTCATTCCCAACTGCACTGTCATGAATTGCACAATATACACAGTACCCAATCAAAAATTAATCATCAGTACAGTTACGCCACATTTGTTTGTATACAGTTACCTTTTCCATATCTCAATCATGTCTGTCAGCTCCATTATTTTACTTACTTTTCTTATCTTGTTAGCTAGTGGAGTGCATTCTCAAAAAATATCCCTACTACAGAGACCTTCTCCCCCATGCATGCTGACAACTTTAATTCTCTGTTTACCATACCTCTTTGTTTGACAGAAAGTCTTTAACCCTCACTTTACCAAGCGAGGTATTCTGACTTCCCCAGGTTGATTTTTTTCCCTATAATAATGTTATCTGAAGGGCCACATGCCTGTGGTTTCATGACTTGGTATTAAAATGATTGACGTTGAATTAACACTCACGACTGTCTAATTTTTTTGGCTTTATCATTGTTACTCAAGTCATTTATTGGTGGGATTGTGAGAGTACCCCACTTGGTATGAAATGTCTTATTTTTCTTATTTTGGGAAATATATCTGTCATTCATTTTCTTTGTTGAGTTTTGCCATAGATCCAATGTTTGTTATTGTTGCTGGTTACTATTGTTGAGTTGTATTTGACATTCACTGTTGAGCTGACATTACACGAGTCAGTATTTCATCTGCAAGTAAGGATGTACAAAGGACTTTCTAGCGAAGAGATTAAGGAAATTCTATACAATTCTGATGTCAGTGATGATAAAAAGGAATGGGACATTGATAATGAACTGAATGAATATATGGAACCTCTTGACAAAGACCATATCATAGCATCAGATGAAGCTGATGATGAAACATCAGAAGACACTACACATTCACATGAACAAGTAGAAGTAGAAGTAGAAGTAGAAGTAGAAGAAGTAGAAGAAGTAGAAGAAGTAGTAGAAGTAGTAGTAGAAGTAGTAGTAGAAGTAGTAGAAGTAGTAGAGTAGTAGTAGTAGTAGTAGTAGAAGTAGAAGTAGAAGTAGAAGTAGTAGTAGAAGTAGAAGTAGAAGTAGTAGTAGAAGTAGAAGTAGTAGTAGAAGTAGAAGTAGTAGTAGTAGAAGTAGAAGTAGAAGTAGTAGAAGTAGAAGTAGTAGTAGTAGAAGTAGAAGTAGTAGAAGTAGAGGTAGAAGTAGTAGAAGTAGAGGTAGAAGTAGTAGAAGTAGAGGTAGAAGTAGTAGAAGTAGAGGTAGAAGTAGTAGAAGTAGAGGTAGAAGTAGTAGAAGTAGAGGTAGAAGTAGAGGTAGAGGTAGAAGTAGAGGTAGAGGTAGAAGTAGTAGTAGAGGTAGAAGTAGAAGTAGAAGTAGTAGTAGAGGTAGAAGTAGAAGTAGTAGTAGAAGTAGAAGTAGAAGTAGAAGTAGAAGTAGTAGTAGAAGTAGAAGTAGAAGTAGAAGTAGAAGTAGTAGTAGAAGTAGTAGTAGAAGTAGAAGTAGTAGTAGAAGTTGTTTCTAGAAGTGGACTACAATTTTCCAGTAAACCACCAAAAGATGGCCAGTGTCAACGTCGCAACATTTTGAACATAACACTTGGCCCAGTGAATGATGCAGAAACAATCAAAACAATAACAGAGTCATTTTTATTATTTATCTTACAGGAAATCGTGAGAACCATTGTAGAAGAAACGAACAGAGAAGCCAAACAAGTAATTTCTTTGTGGAATGTATCTCATTCTTCAAACAAAACGACATGGAGAGATATAAATGCAACTGAAGTGTACGCTATATTAGCAGTTCTAATAGGAGCTGGTCGAAATCATGGGCATCACACAAGTGCTTCCGATTTGTGGGGAGGTAATGTTGCCTTTCGGCAACCATTTTTTTCTGCTGCCATGTCAAGAAATTGATTCTTGCGATTTGACAACAGTCACACAAACGCACAGAGAATTAAAGAAGCCAAGGACAAGCTACAAGCCAACAGGGTAGTGTTCGACAAATTTCAATCTAACTTGTGCAAGAACTTCTATCCTTATGAATACGTAACTATTGATGAGCGATTAGCAACGTACCGAGGAAACTGCCCTTTTAGGGTTTATATGAAGAGCAAGCCTGGCAAGTATGGCATTAAAATTTTTGTTTGTGCTGATGTGAAGACATCTTATCACAGATCAAAATTTACACAGGAATGGTAGACAATACTTGGGAAGTGAATCAAAGACAGAGAGTTGTTTTGGATCTGATGGAACCATTCCTTAATAACAGTCATGGTGTAACAACTGATAATTTTTTCACCAGTTTTCCATTGGCTGCTGAACTACTAAAATGATACGCAACATTGATTGCGTTCCAATAATAAAGAAATTCTGAAGGAATTCTTGCCAAAAAGAAAGAGAGAAGTTCACTCTTCAATGTTTGGTTTCACAAATGACTTGACCCTAGTTTCCTATGTTCCAAAGAAGGGAAAGGCAGTAATACTACTCTCTACTCAGCATAATGAGAGACAAGTGAATGGTGAAGAAAGTGAACACAAACCCAAAATCATACTGCACTACAACAAAACCAAAGATGCTATAGAAAATGGGGACAAAATGACAAGAGAATACAGTTGTGTTAGAGGAACGAGGCAGTGGCCACTAAGAATCTTCATGGAAATGATAGATATTTCAGCACTGAATGCATTTATTCTGTACACTCAAAGATTTCATGAATGGCAGAAGAATAATTGAAGCCAATGTAAACTCTTCTTGACTGAACTGGCATTTGTACTCAGCAAAGGCAACATTGAAGAAAGAGCCAAAAATATCAATGGTCTTCATAAAGATGTACAAGATGCACTGAAAGCTTGTGGTATTGCAATTCCTACCTCAGGGATCCAGACCCAGTGTTCCAAGTTACCAACACCACAACGATGTCGAGATTGCAAGAGAAATGGTCAGAAAACAAGATTTTGTTGTGTAATGTGCAAGAAACCTGTTTGTAATATACGCAGAGAAGAAACTGTTACCATGAAGTGCATGCAGTGCAAAAATGTACTTGACTGAAAAGTTGAAAAAAGTCTTGTGTTATTTTACTGCAGTGACTGTTGAGGTACATAGATTATTAATTTTCTGTTCGTTGAGTACTGAATTTAGTGAAAGATATAAAAATTTTTTTGTACTTTGTATCTGTGATCTGATTAAATATTTCTAATAACCTGAAAAGCTGTTTTTCAATACTAAATAAAACAATTCAAAGGAAATAATGAAATCTGAGAACAAATATTACAATAAAACACAAAAATCTTTTGGGGTAGTCCAAATACCCCGCTTGGTAAAACAGAGGTGTGAAAAAGGTTGGTAACAGGAGAGTTAACCATGGTACCACCTTACTTCCTTACATCTTCTTACTCCCTTACTTGTCACTAACATAACCTAATATAACAACACCAGAGAAGGAAAGTTGCTACTCACCATATAGTGAAGATGCTGAGTTGCAATAGGCACAACAAAAAGATTCACACAATTATGAAAAATGAGACAGACAGATGGGGTAAGCATTATCACCACATAATGAATCCAACACAGAATGTTGAACCCCTACTTGTTTGTAGGTCTTACTTCTGGTTCAATGCACATTATAGCAAGTTCCTCATCTCTTTTTACAGGAAAACCTTTGCTACCCACATCATCATTCAACATTTCGGTGTAATTAGTAATTACACTCATCTTACTGCTATCATTTACATTACCCTTACCTGTGATTTACAGCACATTTATATACAAGGGGCTATTCATCACTACCTGCTCTAGTGCAAGCCAAAACTGGAGCATTATCTAGTTTAAATGGTTTGATACAGAATTAAAATCATCTCCTCCATTTCTGTTACTTAAATTTCTCGTAACTATTCTGGCTATCCTCCACCCAACCATTCCTTAAATTTCTACTGTAATTAGTCCAGTTCATACTGTTTACCTGAAATTCTCTCCCTGATTTTGATGACTATAATCAGTCTTCCACTGAGGGCTTCACCCTCTCCACTTTATGAACATAATTCAAGAAATCACTCATATTATCTCTAGGGGCAGGTAAAAGCAATTATCTAACTTTCTGAGGAAATTTAGTCTCTAAACCGAAAATTATTGATTCACTACCTAGCTCTTTGTCCAGATATTTCAGTTTGTTTATCCAAAGCTGACAGAAACCTTTCACGGTACACTTCCTAGAGACAAATCTCTCTCCTCCTCAAAATTCACTCAAAATTCCCTGCTGCTTCTCTTTGGACCAATATTCATCTAAAAATGCTTTCTCAAAGCTTTGCCATGAAGTACAGCTATCAGATACCTGAGCTGCCCAGCCATAAGTGCCCCCTTTCAAAAACCTCTCACAAATCACATTTTCTCTTTGTCATTCCATGTTTCAGGCAAATCATTAAATTCCCTAATGAAATCCAATGGATGCAGTTCCCCATATGGTTGAAAATTATTAAATTTCTGTTTGGGACACTACATACTCTACGGTTTAGATTTTGTACCTCTCCCATCTTTGTCTCTATTTCAGCAAATTTTGAATTTACATTTTTATTTATTTTACCAGTTTTTCCTCTACCACTACTGCACCCTTGGTTTACACCTCCGTTTCAAAATCATTATTAATCTGATTGATTTGGTTCTCAAGTTTAACCCTGTTTTCAGCACAAAATTTCCTGGCAGCTTTGACATCTTTACACTGTTTTTCGTAAGCCTCCATGCTCCTACAAGTGTCTTCACAAAGCTTCTTTCTTTCTTCTACACACTTACTACTAACTAATATTAATTTCTCATTAGTGTTATGTTCTACTTTCTTTCTTTATCTTTTCATCACAATCTTTAGCTACTGCCTCAACCTTGTTATTTAACAAGCTGCCTACCTGAATCTCCTTTATAATTTGTTTCTTCAGTTCATCCTTAAAGCTAACCATGTCAGCTCTAAAGCTATCAGTTTACTTTACCACTCTATTAATGTCTTCTTTCATACTACTTTCCACCCTACTAATGTCTTATTTTGTATGCATACTACTCACAATTTACCTTGACATCACTTCCAGTTTTTGGTCTGCCATAACCTGTTGCCCTTTCTGACTTTTGCTACTAGATTCCTCCCTGTTAACCTGAACGATCTCATCCAGTTCAGTACTGTTTTCATCCATTTCACTCACATCGCCGTACAGTGTAGATGACACTTTTATCATCTCATTTAAAATAGGACTTTTGTCCCCATCATTCAAAGTTACATTCATGTCTGATTTATAATCACTATCATCTACAGAATCAGTCCCCTGCTGTCCCTTGTCTCCCATCTCACTATCTCATTCATTAATGCCACTCATTCTGTATCACTCAATACAAAATAGCTTTTGCTATGAAGTTACCTTATTCTTATTCACTTGTCTGCTGCTGCTGTTGCTGTTGCTGCTGCTGTTATCGCTGTTGCTGCTGCTGTTATCTCGATTCATCATCTGAACAGCTGTTACAAGTTGCAGTTTTCTCAGTGAGTCCTCTTGATTATCCCAGTTGGCTGTGCTGATCGGCTGCTCCTGTACTCAATAGCTGCTTCCATAGAACCTGCTTGCTGATCGGCTGCTGTCCTATTGTGGCCATGAAACCCAAGTGCTGATTGGCTGTTGCACCTCCTTTGTTAAAATCACTGCACTGTAAACTGCTCTTGAGTGCACTGTTCAAAGTTCGCAAGTCCTAGTTTATTGTTCCCACATACAATAATCCTCACCCGCAAGGACACCGTATGTGATGTTCACCTCCCTTATTACTCTGTTGGTAGTCCTTAGTGTCAATGTACCGTGTTGATATACTGGCTGAAAAATAGGGGACTGAAAGTCAGCACTGGCTCCTTTAAATGATGCAGCTGACAGTTGCATAGTTGCTTTTCACAGTTCTTTACTTCCACTGTTCACAACCCCCCTCCCCCCTCCTCCAAATAATACAGAGTCACGTGGTTAGTTCTCTTTTGGTTAACTTTTGATAAGCCTCATTAATAGTTCACAGGCAAACATCAACATACTGCTACAATAGTTTACTGTGGTATATATATATATATAAGCAGTATTAACCTAACCACACAGTTTACAATTATTGCAGAATTATATCGTATGTATTGAACAAACACTGTCATTGTTTTAACACATGGCCTATTTGTCGTATACTTACTTCACAGTTAAGTTGATGCATTGTTGTTGACCTAACCAGCATGGTCTCTTGTCTGAAAATCAGCTGTGGACTGACTGTTTTGGGATCAAAAATCAGTCTTTACAGAAATTACAACTGAAACTACTTCATTAAATTAACTGAATACATAGAAAATTTTTGTCTTTTTAACAGTTTCTTCTACTACAAGCATTAAGCCATATTATTTGTTTAAATCACACAATTAACAGATATAGTTATGCAAACAATACTTTTGACAAAACTGGTAATTACTTTGGAATTAAGGGCTGACTTTGCTAACATGTTTTCAAATAGAGCCAAATAAATACTTCAAGAATGCCAGTGTTTGTTTTTTAAAATGTTTATAATTAGTACAGAATTTGTATTTGTCCATAAGTCAACAATAGAATTTAAGTTACAAAACAATTACTGATTTCATCCTACAACGAAAGATACTATCTAGGAATAGTCAAAATAAATTAGGAAACTGATTATGTACACAAAACTAGATCTGGTGTTTTATTCTTTAAAACAGAGGGCCAACATTTCCTTTTATGAAAATGCAGATTATACTCACTTCTGTTAATGGTAACTAGTTAAAAGGGAAAAAACAAATTTAAGGAGGCAGATGGTAAAACAAGAGGAGAAGTAAAAATATCCCAGCTTGCTTTGTCACAAACCTCGGTTAATCAGTTTACTCAACTCTCTCCCCAAAACTATTCAGCCTGGTGAAAAAAGTCACAATGCTCATTGACTAAAAGAAGTTCTTTTCAGAAAGTAATTATTCTTCACATTAACAAATGAGGACCTAACACTTTTAATGTGCTAAGTACTATTTCAAAAAATAGCATTTTATTCAGTGTATTGGTGTTATGTCTATGCAAGAATACTGTACGAAAAGCACTTTATCACAAATTCTGTGTAACTACTTTAAGTGGCAGCTAATACATGATGTAGGTGCAGTCTACACGACATTCATCAGTCTAAAATTGTCTCATAATTAAAGGTGAGTTGCAGTAACCAAACAAACTTGTGCACTATTCTTTTACTATTCTAATCAGTGCCAAGTTACAGCATTTTACTGCCTTGTCTTATTACTCTTGATGCTTCTGCTGTGTTGTGAATGTGTGTTTGCTATGGAAGAAAATATTATGCACAATAATGGCTATAAATGTTGTGGTTCTGTGAATATTAGATAAAAAATTGCTTGAGTTAGAGGTGTCGAATAGACTAAAAGTTCTGGGTAGACAGTTCCACCAAAATAAAGATTAATAAAGGTAGCTTTTTTTTACAGACCATGACTGTTATCTGGCTTGGAAACAGTGCTACAATATCTTGTAGTGATCCGTGCCATTCATGGAGTGGTGTGTATCACATATATCAAATATAGAGCTCAGAGTAAAGATGTGCATGATCACAATTAGTTTGCAAACATCAGACAACATGCTGTGGAAAAGTATTACTCAACAGGTTGGAGTCTACCTTCTGGAGAGCAGTAGTAATCTCTGTGGAGCATTGAGGAAAGCTGCAGCTCGGGTACCACAGAAAATTTCTGGTACCAAGGAAGACAGATATGATGTATATAAGTTCTTGATATATACCATTCACAGAATGTTAATGAGAGCTCTTTGACTCAGTAATATTAGGTCCTTCCCATGTAACATGTAACGTTTTGTGTAAGTTTGTGACAATATATAGTGTTAATTGGAAACAATCTACACTTGATTTGAGTAGAGAAGCAGTTTTTTATGTTATAGTAATTTCATTTATAGAAATGTGGATGGAAGAAAGTAGTTTGATAGTGAGGAAGAACAGGGCAAGGGAATAGATAGACCCTGAAGTAAATCACAAGTGTTGTATGTACAGAAAAGTTCTTCTTCACATGTGGTACTTACTCATACAAATGAATATGAAATAAAAAGCCTACTGTGATTTCAGTGTTTCTTTATATATCCACACCACTCAAAGCAGTGTTGAGACAATGGTGTTACATCTAGCTGCATAGAGTAATAGGATTAGAAAATGTGTTGCTCACACGGTCAAAGCATTGCCACACTAGCTAAATGCAGCAGTTATCGGCCACTAATAAACACTCCAGTGTCACAGAGTGAATAACAAGAAATGATGTGTGCAGGGTTAACAAAAGAATATTTTATTTTCAAATAAAATATACCGTACCTCTAATATTGAAAATGTGTCGCTGGTATATCCTTTAGGATACCATATGTGTACAACATTATTGCAGGAGTCCTACTGACTGAAGGCAACAGCACAGGGCATATTTTTAATGGGTTTGGTTCAAATACTGCTAGTCACAAGGAGGCACACTGCTAAATATGAAAATAATGAGGAAAGCTGCCACAAAGCAAGTAGTGTATGTAAGGTTCCAATTGGACATACTACGTTTGTTTTAATAAAACCAACTCCTGTGTTAATACTTCTGTGTACACATTCATGACAACAGTAAGGCAACAAGGTGAGTATGGTAGGAGGGTGAAGGGTCATGTGTAACAATTAATGCAGTGAAACCCCCCTTTTTTGTGTTTTCATGTGGTCCAGACTTCAAAAACATACAATGCAGGAAAATGCAGAATCAAGCAAATGTTAAAACCCCTTAAAATCCGAGCAAAAACAAATATATTTGGATTAAAAAAACACAGTTCTCTCAAATACATTGCATAAAATCTGTATAAGTGGAGGAAATCAAATGTACAATACAATTTTCATACAGTAGTTTGTGGTAATGAATTTCATCAGTTCTTAAACAATTACAGATGTAACAGCAAGTAAAAACTCATCAATAAATTGAAATTGGAATCGGGGGTACTAGGTAATACTTACTTTCTGACACTAAGACCACAAATTATCAATGGAAACATGCATCATTGAGAGATCTCTCTTTCGAGCTACCCCATAAAGAAGCAAAAATTGATGAACATGGTGAGTTAAACTGAAAACAGTGAAGTATGGTGAAAGGCACCAGAAACTAACATTTGGGAGTGTGTTTTCCTTCTGTAGCCAATGACTGTGTAGTATACTCTGGTGATGCAAAGACAGTGACCTCTAGTGTATTGCTTGTAAACTTTTCCTTGGTCATTGTGATGAGTCGCAAAATTGGAGCATTCTGCAGTTCTGCCAACATGTGCCATTTGTATTTTGAATTTGATATTTGCTGTAGTGTAAACACAGCAGGTTTTGTAAGAGCACATATATACACACAAGTTTTTCTTTTCATGTGGTACTTATTCATACAAATGAACATGAAATAAAGTTAAGCTTGCTGTGATTTCAGTGTTTCTTTGTCCCAATAATCTGTTATGTTTACAACAATCTGTCTGCTATCACAGTACATTGAACACCATGGAGGACTGTGTTAGATACGAACACGGCGTCAAATAACTGTTCACTGGTTGTGCTCTGTTAATTGTGGTGTGACACATAGCACAAGGAGTAGCCTGTGTTGGCTGCAGTCAGTAGAGGCACGAAATGTTGCAAATTTTGTTGACAGGCTCAGAGCATAACCACTGTTAATAAAATTATTGTACAGTAGTGAAGGATGTATGAAGCATAACTATATAAATTATACCCAAGTGGAAGCTGTGGGCACTCCATTTGCTATACACTGGTAAATCAACTGTACTTGGAACAAGCCACCAAGTAAGCTTGCTGTTGATCACTCTGTATGCTAGAATCCACTGCATTACCATGACATCACCATGCTGTTCTGCAATTGGCTCCAGGAAGAAAACAAACATTCGAGATGTTTCATCCAGCAGTTTTCAATGTATTTCACAGTCTTCAGTTTATTTCACCATGTAGGATACAAATTTTTGCTACTTTTGAGGTGAAAGAACCATCAAAATTGTGGTTTCAATGTGTAATTTGTGACAGTAGTATGTTAGGAAATGGACCCTCAGTTACATCATACAGCATTAGCAAAAGTTAGTCTTTTCAATTATGTGCCCTACTCTGTTACTAGTGACAAAACCCAAATTTTTTCCCCTAATAGGTCTATTACATGAAATAAAATTTTGAAATTTCTTTCTTGTTTGTTTATGGATTTGCAATTTGGTTATGTCAGTTGACATTATGAGAGCTGGTAAAATTGTTACCTATGAGGAGAAGAATGAAATTGTCTCACCAACTTTGATTTATAGCTTCTGTGCTTGTTTATGCTTCATAATCCAGTGCTTTAGAAATTTCAAATGTTGCTTAGGCTAGGGTCTGTCAGCTTACTACGTAGTTAGCCAAACAAAGTGGTGAGCTCATTTTACAAGAGATAGTGTGGTGGGGTGGCTGTGATGACTGTTGGGTGACATACTAGGAGAGACCAAAAAAAGGAAAATTCATTATAACATCTTTGTTTCTTAATATTTTTACACCAAATTTTGATCGGCTTCAAAGAATTATCCATTAACCACAATGAACTTCCTCATACGATCCTTCCATTGTTCAAAACAATTTTTAAATTTATTTATCAGGATACTCTTTATGCCTTGGACAGTGAGTTGGGGGGGGGGGGGGGGGGGGTTGTGTGTGAACAATTGGTGTCATGTCGGTTTTGGTCAAAAACTGCTTTGCGGGGAGAGAATGGTGTCGGAGGGTGCATTGCCATGGTGGAAGAACCAGTCACCTGTGTGCCAATAACCTGACCTTTTCTTCCGGATACTCTCCCTCAATCTTTTCAAAATCTCCCAGTTTGACCTGGGGGGGGGGGGGGATGAATTCTGTATGCAGAAAACCTCTGCAATCAAAGAAATAAACGAGCATTTTCTTGAGGTCGGACTGCACTTTGCGAGCTTTTTTCAGATGAGGAGAGCCACTTGTCTTCCACTGGCTCGATTGCTGCTTTTTTTGGGGGGGCAAGATTCATCACCAGCAATCCCCTCGGAAAAAATTTCAGGGTCCTCTTTGAGCTGATTTTGAAGCTCAAAACATGCCTGAAGGTGATGCTCCCTTTGCTCTTCTTTGAGAAGGTGAGGGACAAACTTGTCTGCAGCCCTTCTCAGGTGCAAATCTTCAGATAAAATCCTCTGAATAGAATTCCATGATATTCCTGGCACCTCACGGAGCTGCTCAATGATTCAGTGATGGTCTTCATGAACGAGGGCTTTGATTTTGTAGATGTTTTCATCATTTCTTGACATTGAGGGGTGTCCCAAATGGGGTTGGTCTTCAGTTGACATTTTTCCATCTTTAAAATGTGGTAACGACTCTTAGACTCTGGTATTACTTAGGGCAACAGCCCCACCCGTAAGCACTCTTAAACATTACAATAGTTTCAAAAAGAAAAAAAGAAATAAAGAAATAAAAAGAAAAAGAAGCCTCGTGTGCAAACCAATGCACTCACAGCAACACAACGTAACACACTGACTCAGGTGGTGTGACTGTAATGGATACCTGATTGAATAGTGGCTTTCCCCACTCCCCCTCCCCACTGCAGCCTAGTTCCCTTTACTTTTTGATCCCCCCTCACAATAAGTTGCCAGCCAACAAGAGTTCACTAGCTGGAAATGACCAATGTTTCCATATTCTTTGAGACTTGGTATCTGAATCTGAAAGGTTGACAATTGATATTGTTGTTGTTTACTATACAAAAGAAAAGATGGTGGATGGGCCCCTTCATCAGATATTGGCTGGGTCTGGGACATTTAGCATCAACTGCCACATTTTTCCATTACTACTGCAACTCAGTAGCAGTTGCATCATAATTGTGTGGTGAAGGTAAATGTTGCAAGTTCTGTTGGCAATACTGATAGTGGATTACATCAGCATTTACTCTATCATATCTCCCTTCTCGACAATGGGCTAAAATAGTCCCTTAATGCCACCACCAGTGGTGTTGTGAACCATCTGTCTCTTGTGCCACTTGCCAGACGGAGTGGCCGAGCGGTTCTAGGCGCTACAGTCTGGAACCGCACGACCACTACCGTTGCAGGTTCAAATCCTGCCACGGGCATGGATGTGTGTGATGTCCTTAGGTTAGTTAGGTTTAAGTAGTTCTAAGTTCTAGGGGACTGATGACCTCAGCAGTTAAGTCCCATAGTGCTCAGAGCCATTTGAACCATCTTGTGCCACTTACAATTCATTCCCTCACATTAAGTGTCAAGAGGAAGAAAACAAACGAAGTCAAGTGAATCATTCAGTAATAACATAGAACTGAGGTAAACTTCACTGGGAAGCAATGTAAAACAGGGAAGTTTTAGCATTGATCTTATGGGTTCCTCACAAGGGCTGCTAATTTGTGGTGAAGAATCACAAAAAACTTAAAATTGGAGAATGTAAAATTGAAATTCCACTGTATAATATGTTTATTCTGTGTACTGAAATGTTAAAACATTACTATGATCTAACTGGAAACAGACAAAATGTCATGACTTAGAGTGGCAACTGCTGTGGACAAAACAGAAACAGTGTGTGAAACACACACAGTGTCTCTCTCCCAAGAGTTATCAGATGATTTTTCTCTTCTGTTCCTACAGATATTTGCAAATTCTTTTTGCAGTGTGTAGTGAGAGTTAGCCAAAACAGGTACTGCTCACCATGTTTTTCATGTGATGCTCAGTCTCTACAGAAATTGTCAGTTTGTTTCCTGTTATGGCCAAAATAACTTCTAAAGCAGAATTTTGTGTGCCCATTCAATAGAGCAGTCCCACATTAGTTGAGTTCAATATTTGTTTTAGCAAGATGGATTGACAGATCAAGTAAAACATGAAGAATAGCTGGTTCTCCAGCAGTTATACAGGGTGTTTCAAAAATGACCAATATATTTGAAATGGCAATAAAAACTAAACGAGCAGCGATAGAAATACACCGTTTGTTGCAATATGCTTGGGACGACAGTACATTTTCAGGCAGACAAACTTTCGAAATTACAGTAGTTACAATTTTCAACAACAGATGGCGCTGCAGTCTGGGAAACTCTATAGTACGATATTTTCCACATATCCACCATGCATAGCAATAATATGGCGTAGTCTCTGAATGAAATTACCTGAAACCTTTGACAACGTGTCTGGCGGAATGGCTTCACATGCAGATGAGATGTACTGCTTCAGCTGTTCAATTGTTTCTGGATTCTGGCGGTACACCTGGTCTTTCAAGTGTCCCCACAGAAAGAAGTCACAGGGGTTCATGTCTGGCGAATAGGGAGGCCAATCCACGCCGCCTCCTGTATGTTTCGGATAGCCCAAAGCAATCACACGATCATCGAAATATTCATTCAGGAAATTAAAGACGTCGGCCGTGCGATGTGGCCGGGCACCATCTTGCATAAACCACGAGGTGTTCGCAGTGTCATCTAAGGCAGTTTGTACCACCACAAATTCATGAAGAATGTCCAGATAGCGTGATGCAGTAATCGTTTCGGATCTGAAAAATGGGCCAATGATTCCTTTGGAAGAAATGACGGCCCAGACCAGTACTTTTTGAGGACGCAGGGACAATGGGACTGCAACATGGGGCTTTTCGGTTCCCCATATGCACCAGTTCTGTTTATTGACGAAGCCGTCCAGGTAAAAATAAGCTTCGTCAGTAAACCAAATGCTGCCCACATGCATATCGCCGTCATCAATCCTGTGCACTATATCATTAGTGAATGTCTCTCGTGCAGCAATGGTAGCGGCGCTGAGGGGTTGCCGCGTTTGAATTTTGTATGGATAGAGGTGTAAACTCTGGCGCATGAGACGATACGTGGACATTGGCGTCATTTGGACGGAAACCCGAGGCCGCTGTTGGATCACCTGCTACACTAGCTGCGCGTTGCCCTCTGTGGTTGCCGTACGCGGTCACCCTACCTTTCCAGCACGTTCATCCGTCACGTTCCCAGTCCGTTGAAATTTTTCAAACAGATCCTTTATTGTATCGCTTTTTGGTCCTTTGGTTACATTAAACCTCCGTTGAAAACTTCGTCTTGTTGCAACAACACTGTGTTCTAGGCAGTGGAATTCCAACACCAGAAAAATCCTCTGTTCTAAGGAATAAACCATGTTGTCTACAGCACACTTGCACATTGTGAACAGCACACGCTTACAGCAGAAAGACAACGTACAGAATGGCGCACCCACAGACTGCGTTGTCTTCTATATCTTTCACATCACTTGCAGCGGCATCTGTTGTTGAAAATTGTAACTACTGTAATTTCGAAAGTTTGTCCGCCTGAAAATGTACTGTTGTCCTAAGCATATTGCAACAAACGGTGTATTTCTATCGCTGCTCATTTAGTTTTTATTGCCAATTCAAATATACCGGTCATTTTTGAAACACCCTGTAACACCCTACAGGCATATGGTGACTGCTACCACCATGCAGCAGCATGCTTTTCATTTTCTGCTGGAATGCTGGTTATTCATTGTGTTTTACTGTCCCTGTTAATTCATAACAATAAAATGAATATCACACTAGACTAATTTGGGGCACCTATGTTGGCTAATCATGTAAAATTCTGTTTTAAAAATCATTTTGTTCGTAACAGAAAACAAACCAATGCCTTCCATATGCACTGGGCATCGTGTGACAGATGTGATAAGCAGTATTTGTTTGGGCTGCTGCTTCATGTTGGTTGAAAGCTGTCAAACATGCTGCCAGATATCAAGGATTTCCTTCAGCTGACTTGACTGTAGAAGTGCCATAGTAGTAGCAAATAAATGTTTGAAGACTTAATGCAATATGACTATTTTTCGTGTGACTCAGTGATTGACATCATATCTCCTCAATTGTGTGTGCTACCATGGTACAGTTTGTAGGCACATTTAATAGAGTATGTGGATACTGTCTGTGAAATTTATTGCAAATAGTTTTAGTTGCAGCCAGTAATAAATTTGCATGTCACGCTTGATGGGGGCAATTTTTCACAGATGTCATTATTTATGAAGTCTCTATCTTCTGAAATATAATTGATAGATGCTTCTTTCCCCACATCAATTTTTGCCCAACAGTAGGGGATCTATGTACAAAGTTTGGTTGAAATTGGTCAAGTGGTTAAGGAGGTACGGAAAATGCATATGCATATGCATGTGCACGCTCCCCCATCCCCCCCTCGCCCCATGTGTGTGCACCCTTCATCACCGGGGACTGATGACCTCAGATGTTAAGTCCCATAGTGCTCAGAGCCATTTGAACCTTCATCACCTTTCAAAACAACAGTTATGTGGCACAAATTTGAATTAACTCCCTTGGAGCTGTGCACATCAAAATAATATTCAGTTAACTAGAAGACTGAGAAACTGTAAATATTGTAAGGAAAGGTAAAACTGCCAAAGACTTCATTAGGACACAGCTTTTGGTACATAAAGATACTCCACAGTTGTCTCCCGACAAAATAAGATATGAAGAATATGCTTCCATACATACCACAAATGCACCAACAGTTTTGATTTCCATAATAGCACAGCAAATTGATGTTCCTTAATATACTTCCTGTTTATCCCAAAACAAAACCAGACATTTTTTTTTTCCTTGATACTTGCTATATCGTGATGTTCATGTGGAACATACCACATATAGTGTAAGTCTCGCACTTCACTGTAGTATTATATCCATGTGGAATGTAGTCCATTTAGTCTAAATAAAATGATGTGTAAGACACTTTCTGCATTTATATTTTCCATTGTTCTCTGATAGTGTGTTTATTTTTTGATGTAGGCTTCCCAGATGTTAAAGGATTAATGCTGTAAAGACCCAAAAAGCTTTGTTTCTTCATTACAGCTTACACGGTACATTTGTAAAGTATCTCACTGTTATTGAAGTAAAATTAATTACAATGGAAGTATCAGGTGTAATCAGCACTTACTGCACCAATTGTAGCTGTCCCTAGCAGTAATTGTGAATGTTGGTGAGCCTTACAGATAGTGATATAGTAATGATTAGGACAGGGAACAGGTATAACCTGATGATTATTTGTTCCACTTAGCTGTACATGCCTATTATTAAACATGTTTGTGAGTCTTGGTGTTACAACCTGTTAAACACAAATGTAGATGACAATACACACATTGGGTAAGTGACAAAGTTGGCTGTTGAACAACATGAATCTTCTGTATCCCAGATGAAATTTTTAGGGCATCAAAAGCATCACAATCAACTGGAAAATGTAGCTTTCTTCCAGGCATTCTTGAGCACATTGTTGAATATGCAGGCATTGAACTGATGATGATGGGTAAGTGAATGAAGGTTGATGATAGGGTTAACACTGTGAAGTTCAGTATCATTGTGGTTGAGTGAAATTTGCTCATAAAAATGTTTAGCAAACTTTTTCCACTGGCAAAAAAACTATACATCCAAAGGTTGAGCAAGGGATGCAGCATCATATGGAATGGTAGTCCCCATATGTGTTTATCTGGAATTATGAACAGACCCTGTGAATGGAGTGAAAATGTATCCAGAACCAGACCAACATTTTGTTCCAACATTGGGGGAGAGCCAGCTGTTATGCCAGTATTCAAGAATATGCTTGTTCACTTCACCAGATTTTGAAACCAGTATGCATACAATTAGTAGCTGATCATTTTCTTTTGCACATGGGGACAAAACGTACCACTTGGTTCACGGAAGATAAGGAGTAGTGGAGAAAGAAGACTACCGTCTGTGGAAATAATGTAATGTTCCAGATGCTGAATGCACCCTGACAATCATGTCTACTTCACCCATTGCGTGTAGTGTGTGGTCTCTGTGAAAGTCATAATTAAATTCAGACTAGTCAGTATTTAGAATCTCAGCTGCTAAATAATTAGGAATGGTAGGGTCCATGAATTCAATACCGAATGCAATTGCAGAATTCTGTACTACTTCTTGCACTTGAGAATGTTTGTACAATACAAATGGTGTAACTTTGTAACTCATAGTCTTGAGAACTGCCTTAAAATTCTACACCCTAGCAGATTCAGTTCTGAAATCAATCATCCAAATGCCCTAGCTGCTGTGAATTCCCACTATCTTATATGAATGTCATGCACAACCATGGTATTAACCCTTGCGTCTTGGAAAGTAGACGAAACATACTCCGATATGACTGCAAGTTTCTCATGTTTTGGTCCTTGTTTTTCAGAATATCTTTTATAATGAGATATATTTCCTGTCCTTCACCTTCTGAAGTTATGCATTAATGTTTTCAATTACCAGTCTTTATTTTTTGCTTGAGTTACTTTCTTGGAGAAATTGAAAAGAGCATAGTTATTAGCTGCATCAGTAAAAAGATCATAAATTGGTTTGATGTCGTTAATGTCCTTGGAAGGCATTTGCTCCAGTTCTTCACTCTTGAGGACTTCAGTGACAATGGCAGCTTAAAGTTTCTTAATCTAACTGAAGATAGTGTGTGCAATGTCCCTTTTCTCTTCATGTACTTCACATGATGAAGATGGCAATTCAGTCTGGTGTAAAACCTTTAGTATCTAGTTTGTGTCAATTCTCAGTGTGCATAATAAAAATGCAAATACAAAATGTCCACTTACAGTTCACCATTTCACTTACACACAACTATTGTAGAGTCAGAATATACTTTTCTTGCATTGCCAAGGTACTATGTTGCCACATGTATGAATTACCTGCAACTGAGCTTACATTATGAACAAGTTAGGATTGGTAGCTAAAATGTGCATTACTGACATCTAGCATATCAGTTATGGCTGCATCAGCTTCCATGGCCTATAAATGAACATCATAAAATTAGCAGAAAAACTAATACCTCAAATGTGCAAAATCCATAGTTCATTCCAAATAGTAGCAAAAGCAGCCACTTCTAGGGCAGAAATTATTCATGATTGTCTCAATTGATTTCTAAAATTCTACTGTACTGCAGATTTTGCACTGGCAAGGTTTTCTACATGCATTTAGTTCAGTTCAGTCTCTGAATTTTTCTTTACCCAAAAACTCAAAAATGTAGTTCATCACACATTGTTGAACTTCAACTACTCCAGTCAACTATAAAATAGAGAAGGTCTGAAGAAACGCACTGCATCTACTAACAGAACATGTAATGTTTTGTAAGAGTAGTATTATGTATGACATAAAAGTTCTGTAAGCATTGTTTCTCCACTCTGAAGGGGACGATTTTTATGGCTATTTTTGTTCGTATCCAGTAAGATTTTCTGCACAGTTACTCATTTCTATAAAACACTGTTAATTTTCTTTGCAATGTGGCATTATTTTAGTGTACGAACAGAAATGTTTTGGGCGAAAATGGCGGCTTCCATCATGAACTGTTCAATTGAGTATGTATATATCCAGTGCATGGTTAACTATTCTTCTAAACTTCATAGTTCCTCTACATGCTCCTGTCCTTTGCTGAAAGCATCTATTTCCTCATTGACATATGACACTACTGCTTTTCTGTACAGTTTACTGAACATATAAATATTTATACTTCTTTTAGTAGCCCTTTGTACTTTGATGATGCTTATTACCACAACCACCTCATGGTCACTAGTTCTAGTTTTTATGAGGGTGTCTTCAAAGAGTTCATGTGTGTACATTGCCATTAGATCCATTATGTTTCATCATGAGTGGGGTTGTGAGCTTTCTATTCTAAGTAGTTTGTTTTCTTGTCACACACACCCCCAACTAATTGGTCATTGGCTGATTAAACTCTCCCATGATCATTACAGTATGACTGGGGAACTTAAGTGTTAGCAAGCTGAGGTTTTCTCTAAAGGTTTTAAATTACACCAGCAGGTGAGTCTGGTGGATGACTGAAGGACCCAGTTACAGTTTTATGACCACTCCTAGCACTGAGTCTTGCCCAAACAGTCTCACATGCAGCTTTTGTTTGTATTTCAGTGGATCAGTGGATTTGAGTTTCTTGCATACTGAAAAAAATAAACCACCTCCATTTCCCATTACTCTGCCTTTCTGATGTATGCTTAAATTTTCTCCAAAAATATCACAGCTGCTAACTTCATGTTTTGACCATTTTTCTGTACCTGGTATTATGTGAGTGCCACAGCTTCTCAGGAGCACTTAAAAAAACAACTTTTTGAACCCCCACACACAATGAACTACTGATTTAGCAGCCTCTGCTCTGATAGGTGGAGCATCAGACCCATTTAAGGCAACCCTACAGTTCTCAGCCCTATGGTGCATGTCCAGGAAGTTGCAGCCTAGTTTGTCACCAAACTTTCAAAGTCACTGGTTCAGTCCCTCAACTTGACTCAAAATCAAGGACCCATGATCAGTTCTGGAGGCAATGCTTTACATCATGAGCTCTGCTGAAACTCTATGTTAATGGCTGGTCTCCTCAGCCTTCTCTACCAGTTGCTGAAATGATCAAAGTATGACCTCAGGAACTAGACAGCAAGCATGTCTTGTTTCAAAGTGTACCACAATCTGCAGTTGGTTGAACCCTCTTTCCTCAGTGGCTGTCAGAATAGCATCTTCACCATCTTGAATGAGGCCCAGAGGTACACACGTGGAATGCACCTGGTGTCCCTTCTTATCCCTTGCTGCCATTCCCCTAAGGGTTACCATTATTTGCCATATGTTTAAACTGCGTATGTTTAATAGGCCCCTACCCTTCTGTATTTGCCTTCTCTTTAGACAGGACACAGCAGGTTTCCCAACAGTTGAAGGGAGCCATTGGCTCAGTTTTGGTGAAAGACAGCATCTCAAACTTGTTGGCTTAGGGGGATTGGTGTAACAAGCTGGGTTCTGCTCGATCACCATCCCCGCTGTACAGGGCACTTAGCCCTACCACTACATGTCACTCACATTCAAGTGGATGAGTAATGATAGATCCCATACTTATTGCAAAGTAGACAGGATCCATGAGGATAGTAGTTGAGGTATCTTCAGCACCAGTACCACAGGTTCTTGTGAGCTATACCATTACACCAGTTTGCAGTAGCTGCTAATTGCTTGCTGGTAGTCAGGGTGATTTCCTGCTCCTTATAAACATCAATCAGCTCATCCCGTAATCAAGAATATCATTCACAGTGAGGCTGCATTGTGGCTGGTGAAGTGTTCTATATGACAGTAATCAAGATTTTAAATTAAACCTGCTGATTTTCTTTTTACCTGTTCAGCTAGTAATATTACTAGTTCTCTTTAAGAACTGTAACAGTCAGTGCATGTAAACAGGCTTTTATTGCAACAAAAGAAAATGTATGGTAAAAATTACTAACTTCCTAAAACTTCTTGAGGTTATAGTTGCTAACAAACTCAAAAATAATATTAATTTGCAATAAATATAGATAATATACACTCCTCTTGAAAGGGGGAATTATATATAACATATTGTTAGTTATAATATGCACTGCAGTAAGTATATGACAAATGCTGATTTTCTACAAAATAAAATGTGCACATAACAGTTGCAACTTTTGAAAATTCTCAGAAATGTGCACATATTCATGTTAACAATAATAGACTGTCATTGTGGGTGAAGTATTCTTGTACAGTAACTGTAAATTACAAGCACTGATTTGCTACAAAGTAGGATTAAGCTATCTGAAATATCCATAACCAACAAAAATGTTCAAAAACATACTTTCATAAACATTTGAAAACTTTTTCAGGTACCGGTAATCATACAATGAAGTTAGGGAACAATTGGTTTTGAACAATGATAGGCCAAATGTTGTTGAAAATTTCTAAACAAGCTCAATTTACGTTATGCGTGCAATTGACCCTGATAAGTGTTTATTGCAGCACTTGAAGATGTTAGAAATTTGCAGGATCAGTATATCATGGTACTGGTGCACCCAAGTTTCAACACAACCAATGAAAAACAAAGAAGAAGTGATGTGAACAGCAAAATATTTGAACCTAGAATTTAGAATCAGTGTATGAATATAGCACAAACTTCCTCATACACAGGACAATTTGGAAGCAAAGAAATGTGTGAATTGCATGGATTTATTTTACTTACCTGAATTTGTGACAACTCCTACATTGGCATTCTGAAGATATACATTGGAATCTGTTTATCTAAGTCAAAATTCTGAAAAATTAGTCTTCTGCATGGAACAGCTAACAATGCAGTGATGTCAGATCATTAAATAAACATATTTGATATTGTCCTAATATAAAAAGATGTACTGCATACATATGAATAGAAATGTGCTTATCTTTGACTGAATAACTACCATATCAGTCACTTAAGATACAAAGTGTTTGTGTAAACCTTGCCAAATTTAGTTCTTGCAGCATGATATGTTCAAAATCCCTGAATCAGTTACATAAATAAATGAAAATTTTAGAATATCCCCTATTCTCCAATAAATTTCTGTGGCTGCCCATGTTTTGCTGTAGAAACACTTGTGTCTAAGCTGTTAGTCTGCCATGAATTCAAATGCCTTGTAATTTTTATGTTGAATGTGCATATGGTACTATGTCAAATGGCACTGACATACAGAAACTACTGCAATCTAATTGAGCCCCCCACCTTGTTCATGCCTTATTACTAGTAATTTTGACTAGTTTCCTCTCATTATTGTTTTAGGCTACTTGAGTTACTGGTATACATTCATAAGTGGAAATAAATGCTTTAGTGTGTGTTTCCAGTGTTGAACTTATTTGAATGGTTGTTCTTCACTCTGAAGCAGATGAAGAGCAGCTGGAAAAGAAAACAGCCAATGCCTTCTACAGGAGGAAGCGTCATAAGCTATTCAGGAAGTCTGAAAACCCACTCGTCCACACTGGATGCATATCTAATGAGTAAGTGAAGTTGTTCCATCTTTTGTTAGTGTGACAATCTAATACTAGCCTCAAACAGACCTATCTCTAAATGTAAATCTATTCTGTAATCTCTAGGCAAAAAAGAGAGGAATTAGTAATTAATGTCTACTGAAAAACTTACGTAGAGATGGCAGCACCATCTCCATAGTAATTATATTTATAATTAAATTTAACATCATTGGCATTTGATAAATTTAATCTAAAATAATAAGTTTATCACCAACAAGAAAAATTATTTGACAAATTCTGCACACTCATTTACAGATCATGACCTCATTAGAGGCATGTCACAAACAAAGAGCAAGTTTCTAAAACAAGTAGTTAGACAGGGCACTGTATTTAAGGTAAAGCTCTACCTGTCTTAAAATATTTTCATTCTCTGGTGCCTTATAATAAACAAATTTATTATAACCTACTAGTTACGGTGGTGGTGGTAATAATACATGAAGTAAATTTGTAATTTTATTGTTTACTCCACAGTACCAAATCCCAAAACCATATGCTTGTGGGAAAGATCCAGGTGGGTTACTCATGACTGAAAAATTGAGACATAAAATATGGAAAATGTACACTTCACTGCCTGGTAGCTATGAATAGAAAATAAGATGGTGCCTACAGTGACAGAGTGAATTGCTGCAACAATAGTCATGCAGCAGAGAACTGAGTTGCTGACCAGTAGTTCTGCTATATTAGTTAACCCAATTGCTACTGGTTGCCTCACATTCATTACATAACTTATGGCATTTTTGCCACCTCATTTGGAAGACTTCCTTTGTTGGGAAAATGTGTTGCATTGAATGGTGAATATATGCATAATGAACACCATAAAAAATTTTCATGGTCATATCTAGAGCTTTCTGAGGTGATGATTAAAACTGTGACTACCTCTCAATTAATTATCTCAACAGTTGCAAGGCGTAGTTATGCATTCCACAAATTTTGGTAGCAATACCTGGTTTGGAAAACCATTTCTCCATATTTTTAGTGTAGGTATTTGTGTAATTAGTGCAATATTACCAACGTTCTACGCTCTTTGACAATTTTTTTTCTTTGTAAGGCTTTAATAGTTCCTGATCATGATGTTAATGTAGCTGTTACGGAATAGACTGCTATGAGATAACTGTGCGTTCTGCTTGTACTTCAAGTGTGATGTCTTGTTTCATGTAGTTTCCCCCTTCAACAGCAGTGCTTATTTTTTCAGTTTTTGTAAGGTTTTGTTTAGTAATAATAACCTCAACAAGAGTTTGAGACTCGGTTTCCTAGGTAGCTTCAGGAAATCATTAAGTTTTAAACACAAGTTTGTAACACTTCCTGGCAGATTAAAATTGTGCCAGACAGGGACTCTCACCCAGAACTTTGTCTTTTGTGGTCATTGCTCTTATGGACCTAGCCATCCATACACAACTCAAGACTTTGTTCTAGTAGTTCTAGTCCTGAAACACATTCAGAAATTCTCAGAAGTTTGTTAAGTAGGAGAGAATTACTAGTGGAAGTGGAGTTGTGAGGGTGGATCATCATTTGTACATTGGTAGCTCAGTCATCAACAGTGTGACTTGGGAGTGGCAAGTTCTCAGGTTCAGCTCTTTGTCTGGCAGAGTTTTATTCTACCAGGATTTTAGTAGTATGTTTCATCAATCAGTCACTTCCTTGGATATTAAAGGTGTTAATCACTTAAGTTCTTTCTGGGGAACTTGTTGCCCTGTAATATTTCATATTTGATATTAAAACATGGAATTCGAGAACTTAATTTCAAGATAAGCCCTAATTGTTTACTGCTCAGTGAAGCAATGTGCTAGTCAAAATGTGACACCACTTCGTGTACTGTTCTTGGGTATGTGATGAATTAGTTGCTGTCTGTAAACAGCTGGTAATTGCTGTGACCTCTTTCGAATGATTTGGAGCTGCCAAGCCACTGAAAATTAGATACTTAAGATAACCAAGATATCACAAGTGCTGTCATTGAGTGAGGTGGTGCAACGGAACAACAGTGGATGCATATTTCAGCCAAATACAAGTTCAAATCTCTGTCCACCTAGTCAAACTTACGTCTTCCATAATTTTCTTAAATTGCTTAACATGAATGCTGAAATTATTATTATTTGGAAAGGACATTGCTTATTACCTTCCTCCACCCAAGCTTGTGCCCACTATAAAGGCATCATCATTGATGAGACAATAAATCCTAACCTGCCTTCCTTCTTTCCAAGCAGTATCCTCCATCTCCTATCTAGGAAACAGAGGATCTATGACCACTCATCAGACTGCCCATGAGTGGCATCTCAGTGGATTGTTTAGGGTTACATGTGAGTCAGGAACTGTGAAGAACTCTGGGTGATACACCCATCAGTCTTAAAACCAGTTAGAAGTGCTGTCTCAGGATCGAACTGAAACCCAATCAGTGACACACACCTCACCTGCTAGGAAGCCTACTGTGTCCCATCATTGGAAAAAAAGTGCAAGAAGGTAGGGCTTTGTTAATCAATGGCTATGAGAATATATGGCAAATAGCAAGGTAAATGGTGTTACAGATTAGGAATGCTTGCCTTGTGCACTCAGTCTGAACACCTGGGAGCCTTTTTCAACATATATGATAGCATGTTTCAGCTTCCATTATGAGAAAAGTATGCAGTGAGGTACAGATTGTGATGTATGTTGATACAAGTAATTCCTTTTGTCTGGGCTCAGAAGACATGCTTGGATCAATCCAGTGACTTGAACAGAAGGTTGAGAAGACAGACTTTGTTCATAAAGTTTTAATGAAACACAGAATCTGTAATACTGCACTGAGAATAGATCTTGGTCCCCTGGCTTCCATTCAGGTGGAAAGCTTGGACCAAGCTAGGTTGTGACTTCGTACATTAGCACAATAAGTTTAAAGATGTAGTTTCCCCAAATTGCCTCAGTGGTGTATTCCATGTAAGGAGCTGTTACCAAGGTAGATGCATCTATGTAGATGCATTGAAGAGTCTTAGTTTAAGCAGTTCTCCTCCAGTCCAGACAGCTTGTAGGAGATGAAGTGTTAGTGTGAGATCCAAAGAAATGCAAACATGAATCATACTTAGTGACATAACTTTTTGACAAATATGTGTCGCATAACTTTTTAATTGATAGTGCAGTTTTAAGTTTGAAATTTACTGCATATAATATTCAGCTGTTTATTTTTCCTTCACAAAACTGGGGTATCTGTCTGCTGATTGCTGGCCTGGATAGTGGCGTGTAATGTCAGGACTTAATTTCCAGAATGAAAGACATAAGAAACACTCTTCCATTTGAACTTGTCAATATATTAGGAAAGTAATTGACATTACAAATTATAAATAAAACTTTCAACTTTTAACACATCATAAAATAACAGAAAAACTAAGTAAAACAGGTCACACATTTATACACAGTATATTATAGTAAACTAGTTGCATGGCTGCCTCTGCAGCTCTGACGGACACTGATAATGTTCTTGAATGAGCTGTATTGTTCTTTCTGTGAAATAAATGGATTTACAATTATGAATTACTGACTTACATGCATGCAGTGTTATATATGAATCTAGTTTAAACTGTTCGTGTGTAAAGCCAAATGAGTTATAAATGACTGGTGTCAACCTATTTCTGGATACAGGGGAAAGTACCATGGATGATGTGACATTTTTTCAGAGGCTGACCACATCCATAACTCATCAGATGAGGCAGGTTATTGCTGATAATTTGGGTGGGCCTCATACTAGCCTCATCCCTGATGAAACTTTACATTGTTCACATTATTTCACTTAAACATATTTGTTACAACAGTATGTTTGTTACTTGGAAATCTACATGACATCATTGGACTTCACATTTTATTTACTGAATTCCTTCTAACTAACACTTAATACACACAAATTTGAAAAAGTCATTTTGAGTAGTAATAGGAATGGTGTCCTAATATGAGACAGTTGGAGAAAACACTTAATATTAACCACTATAAGAACAGCTAAACCCAAAAATAATCATGTCTTTCTTAAATCCTCTCCAACATTTTCTGCATTTATTATGCAAAAGAAGTGCAGTCAGGGCATCCAAAGTCTCTTTCTAATGTCAACATTTCACTTCTATCATGTTTGATGCTATTAAAGCTTTAATCTCTTTGAACTGTGTCAAGATGTTGATAACTATTCAAGTTTCAGAACACACTGATTTTTAATAGATCAGGCGGCTCCTGGTGTCGCTTGCTGATTTTGGAAGCTCACTGGATACCAATATTAGACTCACATATACTCTGCTGTTTGCATCTTTTATGTCAAACTCCTGGTGTATTGCAATCTTATTGTATCTTAAGTATATGCTTGTTATGTGGGAGTTTTCCAAAGACTATTAATTACATTTTCCACTGTTGCTGCGCCCACATAGGATACACTACTACTACTACTACTAGTAGTAGTAGTAGTAGTAGTAGTAGTAATAGTAGTATGGTGTTCTGCCTTATGGGATGTCTTGTCATGGGTTAAGCCACTTCCACTTTCGTCTGTCCGTAGCCAGTCTTTTCATTTCTGAATATTTGTCTCCTTTGATATTGTCCAACCTACTTTGTGGACCACTAAACAAAGATCGGAGGAAAAGACTTGCCAAATGTTACATCTAGAGTGTTGCACTTGTGGCGTAGAGTGCCATAAATATTGATATTTGTTCAGTGTATAAGTGTGCTATCTTTGAGGAGGGGACTTTGGGAGGATGTTGGCCGCTAAAAGCAGTTAGCCTTCGGACTGGTATCTGTGTAGGAGAGAAGTGCTAATAAATCTGTATCTCAGAGAATTCTAGTTGTTTACCTACAACTATATCCTCTTCCCTCACACTGTATGGTGTGGAGACCTTGAGGAAGGGTGAAGAAAGAAGATTGGAGGCACTAGAGATGTGGATATGGAGAAGAATGGAAAAAGTGAAATGGGAAGACTGAGTAAGGAATGAAGAAGCGTTAAGAAGAGTTGGAGAAGAAAGAAACATGCTGACAGTCATCAGAAAGAGAAAATGGAACTGGATTGGACATTATTTGAGGAGGGACTGTTTATTGAAGGAAGGAATAGAAGAAATGGTGGAGAGAGAAAGGGGAAGAGGAAAAAGGGGAAGAGGAAAAAGGAGATATCAAATGCACTCCAAATAACCGCATCATGATAAATGAGGTTGCTACTTGATATGGATTATTTTTCCACCAGGTTTCTATTTATTAGGGATCATGTGTTTTAAATAATTCCATGAATTCCATACAAGTGGCTATCTTATGTGGGGGACAGGGAAATAAACAGATGAGGTGGACATGGTTTTGTCTTCCTTTGTCTACCACGCAAATGTGCTATGGTGCCCATCAAATGTTGGCACAACAGGGTCACCACCAGATAGGTTCAGAGTCCACAAAACTGTTAAACCACTTAGTGAAAATATGAGTCTGAATCCAGTTGCTATGCTGCCAAGATGAAGTAACCTGAATATGAGATACAAAGTCCTGATATGTGATACTGTCATGTATTAGGATACCTATGATATTGCTTACTAGGAATAACCCATCTTATACTAGAAATACAGCTTTATAGTTATGCTGTTCGGTTTGAAGGCAATGCATTATAATGTATAAAAGCATACTTCTTGAAGAACATAATTGTATGAATATTGCTGTATCAACTAATCATCTTCAGATGTTAGTCATAAAAGCATACACTTTCAAAAAAATTTGAAATTCAACACTTTTAAAATAAAGGCATCTCCACAAAATCTGGCTCTGTAATGGTCTTATTGCACTGCTGTATGCCTCTGGTGTTGTGAGAACTAAGCTTTGGTACTTCCCAACAGAGCTGAACACTTACTTTGGCCAATATCAAGCTTTCACACATAAGCTAACTCTCCTGTAACAGACATCTCTCCACTGTATTCAAAATTGTATTTAGTAATTACAGTATCTTTTCTTTAAATAAAAGAGAAAGTCTAATCGAAACATGTTCATTTTATCCAGTTAAATTCTAGTCACAGTATGAAAGAGTAGTGCATTCCATCATCTGGCATCTAAAGGTTCATATCCAGATATTAACAACATAACTGAATTCCATTTTCCTTGCAAATTATAGAGAAAGAAAATAGACTTTGGATTGGAGAAAGATATTCTAGTCTCATTTTGTCCATTGGAAGATAATGCAGTTTTGTACCTGGTTATCTCTTTCCAATCATATGCACATTCAGCCAGGTTTTAATAAATATTGTGACAGGATTTGAACATCCTATTCAGACCCATTATATTGGATAGTTAAACTTATTTTTCCCAGCATATTAGTAAATTTATGTAAAGACCAAAATTTATGAGCTGCTCATTGAACATTTGTTTGTTCAATTTTATCTTACTTATTACTACTGCTGCATCTGCATTCTCATTCTGTCTGCTACCTCTGTGTACATCTCTGTGCACAAAGAGAAAACTTTGTCTTTAGCAACTTAATCTGGGCCTGACTGTTGACAAACTTGAGTGTGTTCATGAATTTATGTTCTCAAATGAACAGGCAAAAGGAGTGCTGTAGAACTTGGCACATACGTTTGAATGTGTAATTTGACAAAAAGTACATCATTAACTAGTTTCATTCATGTCAAAGAACTGAATCATTATTCGGTTAGTTACTCTTTTCTACATTTGAAATGCAAGCTTCATAAAAGATAAGATTTTTCTGGAAGTCCAGTTGATCTAAACCCATTTCTCCTCAACATAATTCTTTTCTCTCACTCCTATAAAACTTGGCTGAATTTCATTTAAAACTGTGGGAAATTTTTGATACAGTTTTTCTAGCATGCACTACAATAGTTCTCCAAAAATGTACTAACAGTATGCATCTGAGTTGTACTTATCAAAACAAGAGAAGCTACCACAGAAAGGCCTTTAGCACCTACTACAATGAGGCACATAAAAATATTGGCCAGATGGCAAAACTGAACTCTGATTCAATGAGTGATGGCCATGCTCAGTGTTTGAGTGCTACTTACGTAGTTCCACTAACACCTCCTTCAGACCAAATCTATTACTGAAACTTCCTGGCAGATTAAAATTGTGTGTCAGACCAAGACTCCAACGCGGCACCTTTGCCTTTTGTGGGCAATGAGCTACAAAAGCATGACTTATGACCCATCTGCACAGCTTCACTTCCTCAAGTATCTTGTCTCCTACCTTCCCAACTTCACAGAATGTTTTTGCAAACCAGTATCCTTTCTTCCAGGAGTGCTAGTCTTGCAAGATTCACAGAAGAGCTTCTGCGAAGTTGGGAGAGTAGGAGATGAGGTACTAGCAGAAGTAAAGCTGTAAGGATAGGTCATGAGTCACGCTTGGGTAGCTCAGTCAGTAGAGCACTTACCTGCAAAAGTCAAAAGTTCAGAGTTCAAGTCTATCTGGCACACAGTTTTAATCTGCCAGGAATTTTCATATCGATGCACACTCTGCTGCAGAGGCAAAATTTCATTCTCGACATATGTCAGTCAATTTACTGTATACACTACATGATTTAAAGTATATAGATACCCCCAAAAACACAATTTCATATTAGGTGCATTGTGCTGTCACCTACTGCCAGATACTCCTTAGTAGTCATTAGACATTGTGAGAGAGCAGAATGGGGCCCTCTGTGGAACTCACAAACTTCGAACGTTATAAAGTGATTGGGTGTCACTTGTTTCATAAGTCTGTATGCGAGATTTACACTCTCCTAAACTTACCTAATTCCACTTTTCTGATGTGATAGTGAAGTGGAAACATGAAGGGACATGTACAGCACAAAAGCATACAGGTCGACCTTGTCTGCTGACTGACAGAGACTGCCAACAATTGCAGAGAGTCGTAATGGGTAATAGGCAGACATCCATCCAGACCATCACACAGGAATTCGAAACTGAATCAGGATCCACTGCAAGTACTATGACAGTTAGACAGGAGGGGAGAGAACTTGGGCTTCATGGTTCAGCGGCTGCTCATAAGCCACACATCATGCTGGTAAATGCCTCGCTTGGTGTAAGGAGCGTAAACATTGGATGATTGAACAGTGGAAAATCATTGTGTGAAGTGGCAAATCATGCTACACCATGTGGCAATCCGATGGCAGGGTGTGGGTATGGCGAATGCCCGGTGAACGTCATCTGCCAGCATGTGTAGTGCCAACAGTAAAACTCGGAGGCATGATGTTATGGTGTGGTTGTGTTTTTTATGTTGTTTTGCAAGGCACTATCACAACACAGGTCTGCATTGATGTTTTAAGCACATTTATGTTTCACATTGTTGGAAAGCTACTCAGGGATGGCGATTGCATCTTTCAACACAATCGAGCACCTCTTCATAATGCACGGCTTGCTGTGGAGTGGTTACATGACAATAACATCCCTGTAATGGACTGCCCTGTACAGAGTGCTGACCTGAATCCTATAGAACACCTTTGGGATGTTTTGGAACGCCGACTTCATGCCAGATCTCACTGACCGATGTTGGTACCTCTCCTCAGTGCAGCACTCTTTGAAGAATGGACTGCCATTCATTGAGAAACCTTTCAGCACCTGACTGAATGAGTTCCTGTGAGAGTGGAAGTTGTCGTCAAGGCTAAGGGTGGGCCAACATTGTATTGAATTCCAGCATTACTGAACATGTAAGCCATTTTCAGCCAAGTGTCCAGATATTTTGATCACATAGTGTATTTCAAGGTGATGTGTGTGGTATGTTTTGCTAGTATGATCATATTTTGCCGCTATAACAAAATGTGGGCATTAATGGATCAAAAGTGTCGCCACAGATTTTGACGCAGCTGTACATGTCGAGAATGCCTAATGTGAGACTTTGCATTTTCTGTGTGAACAGTTTTGTTTACTGATTACTTTTTTATTGGGGGTAGCTTTGTGGTGTGTCACAAATTGAAAATTTGTAAATTCACTGCCTCTGTCACACAACATAGTGGCAACATGTCAAACAACTTTCCTTTTTTTTAATCCGGTTACAGCATTCCACATTCAATTTGTCAAAATTATCCAAGAAAATCTGTTTCTTATAAATAGTTTTAACACAAATGCATCACAAAAGTCCTTTCTAATCTCTTTAGTTGCTGAATTCTTTCTTAATTGTAGCGGCAAGACAGGAGACAGGGGGCAGAAGGGATGATGGTTCACTGACCTTGCCAGGCCAGAATGGTGAGGGCAGGGTGTTGGCTGCAGACAAGGGATAACATAGCTCAGAAGCCACGCAATGTGAGGAATCCTGCAAAGTGAGAACATGAACGTCCTGTAGAATTGTCCACAATGACGCAGAAACAGCAGCTGCTGGAAGAAAGCTCGACACAGGAGCAATGTAGCACAAAAACACAATAGATGCAAGTGTTGGATCACCTTGTTGCAACTCTGTGGCCAGGCTTCGAATCGTACCCCATGTGTGTGGCAATTCAGCAGAGGCACCACCAATGCGGGCCTCATTCTGTGTGCAGAGCTCGTAGATTTGCGGGCTAATGTCCAGCAAATCAGAGAGCTGTGTAGTAATACACTTAAGCAGAGATGCACTTGGGGAAAGCACAGCCAAGGAGGTGGAGAGCAAAGTCATGCTGATCCAGTAACCAGCACAGGCGGAACAGCTGGTGCCATTAAGAAAGTGGGTAGAAGGCGATCATGTTGTGACCACAGAGTGACGGTCATGAAAACTGGTGTGGTCAAGGTGAACAGGGTGGGGAGGGAGGGGGGGGGGGAGGAGGAATGTTGTGACATTAGGCATATAAGAATGTGTGACTCCTTGCATTGGTATGTTTGAATTACAGTTCTCAAACATCATCGGCACATCAAACCAAACTGAAGGAGACTGCATAGCTGAGGGGGAAACCACAACGTCCTTCACTGGGTTATCGTTCAGTGTCACTGGGCGATGTACACTGTCCATGTTGTTGTGGCCTTTGTTGAGCTGCTATGCATGAAGGTGGCCATGTTGAGCCGGTTAAGGTTAGGTGGCCGCCGGTGTGGCTAGGCATAAATAATTGTTCACTTTTAACCAAATGCACATTACGTACACTTGTAAATGTGCAAGAACAGTTAATAGGGTGTGAGGCACCAGCACACAAAGACACTGGTAGATTCATTGTTACAAAGACAATGTGGGCTGGCACACAAAGTCTGTTAATGTTGAAAAGCAGCACAAAATAACTTGCAAACACACTAAGATGATGTCAGGGTCACCACTGTGGCTATTAGGTGTGTTAGGGTGGTAATAACACACTTTAGACATCAAATATATACATTTATTTAGCACAGAAATAAGCAAATACAACATGGCAGTACAAATGTAGCACGCCAAGAGAGCATAGACAAAGATAAATCAAAGATGATGGAGTCCAAAGATATGGACTTTACACCAGAGGTGCCACACTTTCTTTATTACCAGCTTGAAACCAGATAGAAAATTCGTTTACTCAGCTATTTTGTGTATATATAAAGAGTACATGAACATATTATATCTCATGGCAGTCATTGTGTATGTATGTGCATATAAAGTAATCCCCATGAGACCAAAAGTTTGTTCCATCTCCCTGAAAATGAACCTGCATTCATAAAAACAATACACTAATTAAAAACAAAAAATACTTAGAGACCATATGCCATATCTACTAGACTAATTAAATACTGCCTACAGTTGATGGTAAAGCCACTGATTTTTCTCATAACTGTAGCCATGGAGTAAGGAATATTCCCAACATCTTTAAAAAAGAGTAAAGTGACCACTATTTTCAAAGAAGGTAGCAAGGAAGATCCAGAAAATTACTGACCAATAATTATTACACTTGTCTTATTCAAAGTAACAGAATGTGTAATTAAAGACAGATAGTAAATTTGTAGAAAAATGTAATACTTTCAATGATACCCAGTATGGGGTTAGGAATGGTAGATCCATCAATACACCAACAGATGAATTTATACTGTGTGTAACTAAGGCATTATATGAACAAAAGTAAATTTGTGGTATGATTCTGAACCTTTCAAAAGCTTTTAATTTTGTATGTCACAACATACTATTAGAAAAGCTTAAGTGCTACGGTATAAGGGGGAAAGCAGCCAATATCACAAAATCATTTGTGCAAAATAGAAAACAGTGTCTGAAAATAAAATAAAACAAAACATGATTAATACTATCACAAATGTCTACTCAAATTCTGAGTTCATTAAATATGAATTGCCTCAATGGTCAGTGCTGAATCCACTACTTCTTATCTTATATGTAAATGATACGTCCAAAATAGTGGGTGGAAATGATGTAATGTATGCAGATGACACTTCATTTGTTTTAAGCAGTATTCCAACACTAATTAAAAACAAAAAATATTTAGAGTATATGGTATATCTACTAGACTAATTAAATACTCTCTGTAGCAAACTTCTCTAAATATGGAAAGTGGAAACAATTTTTTGAGATGAAATAATCCTTTTATGAATGAATGTAAATAATACTACACACATGGAAATAGAAGCAAACAAAACACATAATGTGCACAATAGTACTGTGAAGCTTGGAGACTTGAATCAAAGAGACAGAACCTTATAAATTCCTTGGCATGATAGTGGATAGGTACTTTACATGGGAAAGTGTATGAATATTATTTTGTAATAAAATAGTTTCAGGTACATTTCTTGACTTAATTCCTTTGGACACTATGGGGGCTTAAGGCATCCAGGAGAACTCACCCTCCGTCTCTGTCTTTGGCTATTTGCGCCAACTCTGCCCAGGTCTTGCCAACTCTTTTTGCTTCCCCTTCCAATGTCCTCTTCTATGTACCCCTAGGTCTCCTCCTCTTCCTTGTTCCCTGTGGATTCCATTCCAATGCTTTTTTCTCAATGGCTCCATCTGGTTTTCTCAACGTGTGCACCAACTAGCCCCACTTTCTCTCTCATATTTGGTCTTCTATAGGTATCTGGTTTGTTATTTGCCAGAGCTCCTCATCTCACATTTTTTTATGGCCACCAGATATTCATCATGCATTGGAGACATCTATTATTGAAGCTTTGTAACTAGGGTGTTATCTTTTTCTCCATTTTACAGCTTCCACTGGCACTGGCATTTGTATTAAAAATACGAATTTTTGTTTTGTACCTGATATTTCTATTTTGTCATATAGGATACAATTGTATGAAGGCAGCATTTGCATTTTAATGAGGTTTTTCATGACATCTCCAGCTCCACCATCTTATGTCATTATACTACCTAGATACAGGAAGGAGTTGACAGTCTCCACCCGCTGCTCCCCTTTTAACAGTGGCACTTTGGCACCTCCATGTTCCCTGAATTTACTATCATTTCCTTTGTTTTGTCTATATTTATCTTGAGGCCAGCAGTCTCTGCTTCTTCCTTCAAGTTTAATTTAGCTTGCATATCAGTCAGCCTTTGAGCTAATGAAACTATATCATGTACAAAGTCCAAATCCTCCAGACACTCATGGATCCCCAATTGGATTCCTTGTCTCCTGTCTGCTGTGACTCTTCTCATAACTGAGTTTAGAACAAGTAAAATAAATGTTGGTGATAAAATGCAATCCTGCTGGACTCCAGTTGCTACATTTATGGGCTCTGTCATATTTCCCTTGTGGAGTACACAAAATTTGTAGCCATCATATAGATCTTTTATGATATTTAAGATTTTCTGTGGTATACCATACTTACACAACACCTACCAGCACACTTTGTTCCACAGAATCAAAGGCCTTTTGAAAATCAATGAATGCCAGGTACATGGTTGAGCTCTGGTGCTATGTTGTCTAGGTCTGGAGCCTTTGCATTCATTAGGGTTTTCAAAGCAATCTTTACTTTGTCCATTGTGGGGCACTGCAGATTTATATCTTGGTCTTCTTTGACTTCCTCTGGAACATCTATTTCCTGTTCCTCTTGGTTGTCTTCCCAATTTAACAGTTCCTAGAAGTGCTCCTCCCATCTCTGTAGCTGTGCCTGTTGACATGTCTGCATCTCTCCAACCTTGTTCTTAACTGGTCCTTCACGTGTGAAGTTCTTTATTGACAACTGTTCAGTTATATTGTAGAGCTCTTTCATATTTTCTTGTCTTGCTGCCTCTTCTGCTAATTTTGCTTGCTCACCTATCCATTTCCTTTTCACTTTTTTGTTTGCCTCTGTGTACTCTTTATGTGCTTCACTCTTCTGTGCTCTTGTCTTACAAAGATTTAACTTAAGTTCTAGTCCTTTTCTGTAGCTGATTTCAATTCATGTAGCATCAGAGAACCATTCCTTCCTTTGATGGACCTTAAATCCTAAGATTTTTTCTCCCACATCTAAATAACTGTCTTTGATTCTTTTCAAACCTGTTAGTTTCCTCTTCCATAAAGTTTTTTTTTTTCAGTAAGAACCTGGAATCCATTTTGTTGTTCAAGGGCAAATGTTTCTTTGACCTGTTGGTCTGTTGACCTTGCCACATCTACACTCCTGGAAATTGAAATAAGAACACCGTGAATTCATTGTCCCAGGAAGGGGAAACTTTATTGACACATTCCTGGGGTCAGATACATCACATGATCACACTGACAGAACCACAGGCACATAGACACAGGCAACAGAGTATGCACAATGTCGGCACTAGTACAGTGTATATCCACCTTTCGCAGCAATGCAGGCTGCTATTCTCCCATGGAGATGATCGTAGAGATGCTGGATGTAGTCCTGTGAAACGGCTTGCCATGCCATTTCCACCTGGCACCTCAGTTGGACCAGCGTTCGTGCTGGACGTGCAGACCGCGTGAGACGACGCTTCATCCAGTCCCAAACATGCTCAATGGGGGACAGATCCGGAGATCTTGCTGGCCAGGGTAGTTGACTTACACCTTCTAGAGCACGTTGGGTGGCACGGGATACATGCGGACGTGCATTGTCCTGTTGGAACAGCAGGTTCCCTTGCCGGTCTAGGAATGGTAGAACGATGGGTTCGATGACGGTTTGGATGTACCGTGCACTATTCAGTGTCCCCTCGACGATCACCAGTGGTGTACGGCCAGTGTAGGAGATCGCTCCCCACACCATGATGCCGGGTTTTGGCCCTATGTGCCTCGGTCGTATGCAGTCCTGATTGTGGCGCTCACCTGCACGGCGCCAAACACGCATACGACCATCATTGGCACCAAGGCAGAAGCGACTCTCATCGCTGAAGACGACACGTCTCTATTCGTCCTTCCATTCACGCCTGTCGCGACACCACTGGAGGCGGGCTGCACGATGTTGGGGCGTGAGCAGAAGACGGCCTAACGGTGTGCGGGACTGTAGCCCAGCTTCATGGAGACGGTTGCGAATGGTCCTCGCCGATACCCCAGGAGCAACAGTGTCCCTAATTTGCTGGGAAGTGGCGGTGCGGTCCCCTATGGCACTGCGTAGGATCCTACGGTCTTGGCGTGCATCCGTGCGTCGCTGCGGTCCGGTCCCAGGTCAACGGTCACGTGCACCATCCGCCGACCACTGGCGACAACATCGATGTACTGTGGAGACCTCACGCCCCACGTGTTGAGCAATTCGGCGGTACGTCCACCCGGCCTCCCGCATGCCCACTATACGCCCTCGCTCAAAGTCCGTCAACTGCACATACGGTTCACGTCCACGCTGTCGCGGCATGCTACCAGTGTTAATGACTGCGATGGAGCTCCATATGCCACGGCAAACTGGCTGACACTGACGGCGGCGGTGCACAAATGCTGCGCAGCTAGCGCCATTCGACGGCCAACACCGCGGTTCCTGGTGTGTCCACTGTGCCGTGCGTGTGATCATTGCTTGTACAGCCCTCTCGCAGTGTCCGGAGCAAGTATGGTAGGTCTGTCACACCGGTGTCAATGTGTTCTTTTTTCCATTTCCAGGAGTGTATTTTCTTGCTCTTGTGATTGAGCTTGGTTCTATTTGCCACTACCTTCAATCTGAATACCGCCAAAACTAGGTGGTGGTCACTTCCAAAGTCTGCTCCTCTTCTATTTTTTACATTTGACAGAGTGTGTCAGAACTTGCAGCTTATGGCTATGTAGTCTCTTTGGTTTTCAGTAACGTGGTCTGGAGAAACCAAAGTTATCTTATGGCAGTTATGATGTGGAAACATTGTGCCTTCAATGACTAGGTCATGTCAAGTGCACATTTCTATTAACAGTTCACCATTTGCATTTCTGACCCCCATGATATGTTCAAACCCTTCATTTTCTGAGCCAACTTTTGCATTCAAGTCACCCCTTAAAATTTTTATGTCCCTGGAATTTGTTTGTCAAAGGACTCCATTAAGTTCTGTATAAAATGCATCTTTTAACTCTCCATTAACTATTTCAGTAGGTGCATAGCATTGAATTACAGTGACATATTACACATTTGTTTTAAAGTGTGTGGTTATTATATGTTCTGAGTCTGGTTTCCACTCCAGTAAGCTCTTCTTTCTGCTTTTAGATAGTAAGAGCCCTACACCATTCTTATGCATCGCGTCCTCATCTGTCTGACCCACATACTGCAGCACTCCACCATTTTGTGTTTGAAATTCCCCAGGTTCTGGCCACCTTATTTTGCTTAGTCCCAATATATCTATTCAGTAGTTCTCCATATTTTTTTCAACCTGTCTTAGCCTTCCTGCCCCTCTCAATGTCCTTACATTCCAGAAACCAATATAGGTTTTCGTTTTCAGGCCAAAGGTCATATCCAGCTATTTCTCCTTTTAGTTTCTGTGATACGTGTTTTTTGGTAGTGCAGGTTATCAGCCCACAGTCCCTGAGTGTCCTGGTGGGGCTGCCACCTCATTGCCTGGACACTTGGCAAGGTTTTATTTCAGGGCCTTACCCCATGAACCATGGATCTTGCCGTTGGTGGGGAGGCTTGCGTGCCTCAACTATACAGATAGTCGTACCGTAGGTGCAACCACCACGGAGGGGTATCTGTTGAGAGGCCAGACAAATGTGTGGTTCCTGAAGAGGGGCAGCAGCCTTTTCAGTAGTTGCAGGGGCAACAGTCTGGATGATTGACTGATCTGGCCTTGTAACACTAACCAAAACGACCTTGCTGTGCTGCTGGTACTGCAAACGGCTGAAAGCAAGGGGAAACTACAGCCGTAATTTTTCCCGAGGGCATGCAGCTTTACTGTATGGTTAAATGATAATGGCGTCCTCTTGGGTAAAATATTCCAGAGGGAAAATAGTCCCCCACTTGGATCTCCGGGCGGGGACTACTCAAGAGGACGTCGTTATCAGGAAAAGAAAACTGGCATTCTACGGATTGGAGCGTGGAATGTCAGATCCCTTAATTGGGCAGGTAGGTTAGAAAATTTAAAAAGGGAAATGGATAGGTTAAAGTTGGATATAGTGGGAATTAGTGAAGTTTGGTGGCAGGAGGAACAAGACTTTTGGTCAGGTGAATACAGGGTTATAAATACAAAATCAAATAGGGGTAATGCAGGAGTAGGTTTAATAATGAATAAAAAAATAGGAGTGCAGGTAATCTACTACACGCATAGTGAATGCATTATTGTGGCCAAGATAGACACGAAGCCCACACGTACTACAGTAGTACAAGTTTATATGCCGACTAGCTCTGCAGATGATGAAGAAATTGATGAAATGTTTGATGAGATAAAAGAAATTATTCAGGTAGTGAAGGGAGACGAAAATTTAATAGTTATGGGTAACTGGAATTCGAGAGTAGGAAAAGGGAGAGAAGGAAACACAGTAGGTGAATATGGATTGGGGGAAAGAAATGAAAGAGGAAGCCATCTGGTAGAATTTTGCACAGAACATAACTTAATCATAGCTAACACTTGGTTCAAGAATCATGAAAGAAGGTTGTATACATGGAAGAACCCTGGAGATACTAGAAGATATCAGATAGATTATATAATGGTAAGACAGAGTTAGGAACCAGGTTTTAAATTGTAAGACATTTCCAGGGGCAGATGTGGACTCTGACCACAATCTATTGGTTATGAACTGCAGATTGAAACTGAAGAAACTGCAAAAAGATGGGAATTTAAGGAGATGGGACCTGGACAAACTGAAAGAACCAGAGGTTGTACAGAGTTCTGTACAAATTGTAATTAGCCTTTCACTTCCTGTATTTTACCCCTGCCACCTTCAGAATTTGAAAGAGAGTATTCCAATCAACATTGTCAAAAGCTTTCTCTAAGTCTACAAATGCTAGAAACATAGGTTTGCCTTTCCTTAATCTTTCTTCTAAGATAAGTCGTAGGGTCAGTATTGCCTCGTGTGTTCCAATATTTCTACGGAATCCAAACTAATCTTCCCTGAGATCGGCTTCTATCAATTTTTCCATTTGGCTGTAAAGAATTCACGTTAGTATTTTGCAACCGAGCGAGGTGGCGCAGTGGTTAGCACACTGGACTCGTATTCGGGAGGACGACGGTTCAATCCCGTCTCCGGCCATCCTGATTTAGGTTTTCCGTGATTTCCCTAAATCGTTTCAGGCAAATGCCGGGATGGTTCCTTTGAAAGGGCACGGCCGATTTCCTTCCCAATCCTTCCCTAACCCGAGCCTGCGCTCCGTCTCTAATGACCTCGTTGTCGACGGGACGTTAAACACTAACCACCACCTTAGTATTTTGCAGCTGTGACTTATTAAACTGATAGTTGGGTAATTTTCACATCTGTCAACACCTGCTTTCTTTGAGATTGGAATTATCATATTCTTCTTGAAGTCTGAGGGTATTTCGCCTGTCTCATACATCTTGCCCACCAGATGGTAGAGTTTTGTCAGGACTGGCTCTCCCAAGGCCAACAGTAGTTATAATGGAATGTTGTCTACTCCGGGGGCCTTGTTTTGACTCAGGTCTTGCAGTGCTCTGTCAAACTCTCCATGCAGTATCATATCTCCCATTTCATCTTCATCTACATCCTATTCCATTTCCATACTATTGTCTTCAAGTACATTGCCCTTGTACAGACCCTCTATATACTCCTTCCACCTTTCTGTTTTCCCTTCTTTGCTTAGAACTGCAAGTGGTTCTCCTTTATCCAAAGGTCTCTAATTTTCCTGTAGGCAGTATCTATCTTACCCCTAGTGAGATAAGCCTCTACATCTTTACATTTGTCCTCTAGCCATCCCTGCTTAGCCATTTTGCACTTCCTGTCACTCTCATTTTTGAGACGTTTGTATTCCTTTTTGCCTGCTTCATTTACTGCATTTTTATATTTTCTCCTTTCATCAATTAAATTCAATATTTCTTCTGTTACCCAAAGGTTTCTACTAGACCTCATCTTTTTACCTATTCGATCCTCTGCTGCCTTCATTATTTCATCCCTCAAAGCTACCCATTCTTCATCTACTGTATTTATTTCCCCCATTCCTGTCAATTGTTCCCTTATGCTCTCCCTGAAACTTTGTAGGAAGTCGTTTCTGAAAGTATTTGTATGGAGTGTAG
The DNA here is from genome assembly GCF_021461395.2 of Schistocerca americana. Lineage (NCBI taxonomy): Eukaryota > Metazoa > Arthropoda > Insecta > Orthoptera > Acrididae > Schistocerca > Schistocerca americana. The sequence continues at coordinate 377,208,246 of NC_060126.1, forward strand.
CCATGTACGGAAGTGAAACATTGACGATAAATAGCTTAGACAAGAAGAGAATAGAAGCTTTCGAAAATGTGTTGCTACAGAAAAATGCTTAAGGTTAGATGGGTAGATCACATAACTAATGAGGAGGTACTGAGTAGAATTGGGGAGAAAAGGAGCTTGTGGCACAACTTGATTAGAAGAAGGGATTGGTTGGTAGGAAATGTTCTGAGACATCAAGGGATCACCAATTTAGTATTGGAGGGCAGCGTGGAAGGTAAAAATCGTAGAAGGAGACCAAGAGATGAATACACTAAGCAGATTCAGAAGGATGTAGGCTGCAGTAGCTACTGGGAGACGAAGATTGCACAGGATAGAGCAGCATGGAGAGCTGCATCAAACCAGTCTCAGGACTGAAGACCACAACAACAGCACCCCTTAGATGGCTTGTCTTCACTGTGACTACAGAGCACTATCCATACCTTCGCAGTAAGGCCTATGTGTATCACTGTTGCTTTCCATGGATCTTCCACTGTCCACATTAGGGGACTGTGCCTGCCGCCACACAATCACAGAGAGAGAAAGGAAAGGAAAAGAAAGGAGAGTATAGGATGGGACGGGACGGCACGGCATGGCACGGCACGGCACGGCGTGTTGTGAGATGCGCTTCATCAGTATCATCTATGGAGACCTGTCTGGCTTAGGAAGCCCTGGCAGTAGTTAGACTACTGCCAGTATAGCCCTCAACTTCATTGGTTCACACAAAACCCCTTGCGCACACGGGAATTGTTTCATTAAGGCAGTGTCTCCTGAGGGGGGCAAGTATATTTCTAACAAGAAAAATACTAAGGACAATAAACACACAAACACTGATAACAATGTACTTCAGGCTAATTCATCCACAGATTTTGTACGGTAACGTAGTCTGGAGAAACCCTGCAAATGTGCACATACAAATAGTACTAAAAAAAAAAAAAAGGCTGTAAGTTGCTTAGCAAAATTTTGTTCAAGATATTCCTGCAGAACTAAATTCAGAGAACTAACCATGTTAACAGTAGTGTCACTATACGTATGTGAAACAATTATCTATGTAAAAGTAACGAATTTTGCATTCTTAAACAGAGATATCGATAGCTATAACACAAGAAATAAACATGCTTATCATACTGAAGGAAATTCACTTAGATTAACTTACACAGCACCTTTAAAAGCAGGGCATCTTCTATGAAACAGTTTACCAAACTATATAAAGCAGGAAACATGTCTACTTTCAAAAATAAACAAAAATGTCATTAGATTAAAAGTTCTCCATGCAATGTTAAAGAATACATTGTAGCAAAAAATTGTTTCTTATGTAAATGTGCCAATATTTTAAAAAAATCTTTTGAAAAGTATAAAGTAATTTTAATCTATGGTCATTATGTGTGTACAGGGTGATTATAATTAAAGTTAAACTTTCAAACCACTGTAGAAATAACACGACTGGTCAGAACAACATCAAATTGCAATGGAATATTATTGGAGAAGGGGGAAAAATGTATGCCATAAGAAAAATAAATAGTTACAAAATGTAGTGATAGATGGTGCTGTAAGCATCATAATTTAATAGTAGTTGACTACAAGTGAGAAATAATGCCTAAGGTGTACATCTGATGCTAAACAAACTGTGCTACTCAATGTGCATGGGTGTACAGGTGTGATACCATTAGTTACGTAAGCCGATCCACCACTGCAAGGTCATATCACATCAGATGGGAAAAATTGGTTTTTAATTGTCCTGAGGCCAAAAACCAAATGAAAAGCATCAATCACATTGGTTTTTAATTGTCCTGTGGCCGAAAACTGCATAAAAAGTACCAATAAAATTCAAATTGGATTATTAATTTCCATGTGGCTGGTGCAAAACGTGTTCAGTATGCTGTCCACCATTTTCTTCAAGTTGAAATTGAGCAACAGAATGTTCCAGAACTGATCGAAGTGTCTCCAGGGTCATGTTCAGAATGTGTTTCACAGTATGTGCCTTCAATGCAGCTAACTTTACAATTGGAACACTGGACACAACATCTTTCAAATAGCCCCACAGCCAGAAGTCACACGGATTAAGATCAGGTGATCAGGATGGCCAGGCTGTAGGGAAATGGTGGCTGATAATTCTAGCATTTTTGAAATGGCGCTTCAGCAGCTGCTTAACTGGATTTGCAATGTGCAGAGATGTGCCATCTTGCGTAAAAATGAATCCATCCACACATCCATGTTATTGGAGAGCTGGAATGAGGCGGTTGCACGAAAGACACTCATAGTGATTACCAGTGATGGTACAGGTAACTGCACCGGAAGCACATGTCTCTTCAAATAAACATGGCCCTATGATAAAAGATGCCATAAACATGCACCACACAGTGACCTTTACAGTATGAAGTGGTACTGGTTGATCTATGCTGGATTTTCCTTTGCCCACATTTGACAATTCTGTGCATTGACATGTCCTGTCAGAAGGAAGAGTGCTTCTTCTGTCTACAAAATCTTCCACAATTAATCATTGTCCACTTCCATACAAGCAAGAAATTCTAAATCAAAGGTCTTTCTTGCTGACAGGTCAACAGGAAGCGACTCTTGCACATGGGTAAGTTTGAATAGATAGCAAAGAAGAATGTTTTGTAGGATTTTAGGTACCATGCTCACAGGTATGTCCAATGTTAGGGCAATTCTCCATGCACTACATGTTTGCACAGCACCACTCATCTCCTCCAGCATTGCTGTGGCCACTTCTTCCACTGATGTTGAATCTGTTCATTTCTTCCTTTTACCAGGTTGCACACCAAAATAGACCATCTTTTTGAATTTCCGAATCATTTTCTTCAGACCAACGGCAGTCATCAGACCAATGTCGATTTTTCAGACCCTTCAGTTTCCAGAACTTCTGCAGAGTAACTTGTGCACAGTCATCATTCTTGTAATACAGCTTTACAAGCTGAGCGCAATCCTGCATTTAGACAGTCATGGCAAATGTTGCAGATGCAATAGGAGGAAGAGCTGTGTATCTGGCATGTTTATACAAATTTCAACAATTTGAACAATTTTCACACTATTTTTTTTTCTTCTGCCATACATTTTCCCCCCTTCCCTGATAATATTCCATTGCAATTTGACGACATTGTGACTAGTGGTGTTATTTCTACAGTGTTTTGAGAGTTTAACTTTAATTATAATCACCCTGTATATCAACTTTTTAGATGCTTGTATTTTAGAGGCTATTTTTGAAGGAATCACTCATTTTACTGATATATGCATGTAGTTACGCATTCTCAAAACTAGTAAATTTGCAAAAATTATGTAAACTTGTCTAATACTATTCTACTTAATGGTCCGGGGACATAAGTTTATTTATTTATCAATAAACACACTCAAGCAGTCTTGAAAGTACATCAGAAATCAGTTTATCCTCCCTTTTTATGTATATGACGGTGTAATCAAACTACACCCGGTTATGCTGCTATAGCAAAGTTTACATTCCCGTAAATAAATTGATCTTGCAATTAGAATATATTACAGTTTTCTGCCACAAGAAGTAATTTTTAAATTTATTACATGCCAAATGAACAGCTAGAAACTCCTCCTTCATAACAGTAAACGGCTTTCCATGCTTCTGTAGTGCCTCATATCCAAAGGCTCTTGCCCTGTGTTCTATATATTTATCTACAGTTCCCTTATTGTGGAACAAATGAGACTCCAACCCATTGCACTGCTGTGAGTCATGACACAGAATGGTTCAGTCAGGTCTGTGCAAAAATTTTACTTTCGTATATAATTCTATTAACCATGCCAAATACTGCTTGGTAATGTTTGTTTGAAACCCAGATGGAGGTTTCTTTTAAAAGGTTCTTTAAACAAGCTGTGTTTAAAACTAATATACTGATGAACTTCCTATGGAACCCATAAAGCCAATAAAATGGTTTCAACTGCTTCTTTGCTTTTGGAACAGGAAATTTTGTGAGGGTTTAAACTTTTTTCTTGTCAGGCAAAATTCCTTCTTCAGTAATACTGCACCCAAAAGATAAAAGTTGCACTCTTTCAATGACATACACCCCTCCCCCTCACCTTAATTTCTTATGTAATTCCCCCAAACTTCCCCAGATTCTGTCAATAATTGAAACCTTAGCATCAGCAACATAGTGTTAACATACCCAAATGTTTCCTCCCCAAGACAAAAGATAATTCGTGAACAAACTTGGCTGTAGGCTAAAAGGTACAAATGTAGTATTGGAGCAGCTTTGGTGTATATAAATGCAGCATACTTTCTGGAATTCTGTTGAAGTGGTATTTGATGGAAACTGGAAGTAAATTTTGAACAGGTTACTAATTTTATATATCCTGAACTGGTTACTAATTTTATGTATCCAAATGTTTGTGAACACTTCATTATTGTTTTCTGTGTCATCTGTCGCTTTTCAAACACTTCCTTGTCTTGAATCCAATACCAATCTTAACCCACCATCTACTCTTGACACAACCACCAGTCGGCTATTGTATTCAGTGCCACTCTTCCCAGTTACTCACCAACTCTCCATTTTTTATATTTCCCTCTGTGCTGTCACCCTCTTTGTGAATGGTACCTCAAAGTTTAATGAAAAATTGTTCAAGTGGTTACAGTTTTAGCTTACATTCATAATTTTTACTGTTCCGGCTTCTTGTCAAAAACAGTCTACAACAGTTCCCTTAATTGTAGTTTGGTTAGGACTAAACTTTTCTGCTTCCTCCAATTTAGCTTTATCTAAGTGACCTTGCTGTTTATCAATAGATTCTTCCCCATTATAGTCACCACCAGAGTATCATCTCTCATCAGCAAAAGTTATCCCCATGCCCACCCAATTTGTTATTGGTTTTGGTACAGTTTTAAATAATCAGTCATGTTTTTGAAGAAATTCTGCTTCTTGAGTTAGTGAATACCATGAAATCCTACTTCAGTCCTCATGAACACCCTTTTGCAAACATTACATCCCCAACAGAAAAGCATAAAAGTAACTTTACTTTACAAGCTTACTATATTTACCAGTTGTTCCCCTCATTTTCACTCCTACCACAGGCAGTTTTGAAATCAAGACTGTTTCATTTTCTCTCTTATTTTCTGAGAAATTCCACTGATAGGACAACCACATCAAGTAAATAATTTCCTTCCAATTTTCAGTTTTTGCATAAATGTACTGATTTACATGTAAATCATATTCCTCATTCTTGGATGGCAGACTTTGGTCCATTGTTAGACTGCTAGGAAAATGCAATATTTCTGCAAAGGAGTTTACTTAGAAAACACATGTATGGCCCATCAAAGACTATTGCTAAGGTGCAAGAGACCCATATCAAATAGATCTAACACATGTTGTTGGACATAAACAAAAGAGGGCAGTGTGAATGAGCTTAAGTTTGACCAATCAACATTTGTCATTTAAATTACGGAAAAATCTGAACCAGGAGATTCTTGAACACAGATATCTATCTCATGAAAGGCAACATAAAACTTGCAATATATGGGTAACTGTCTTAGTAAATACAAACACCTCAAGTGTTAATGGAATAGGCAAATACTTGATCCCTTTTATTTAGTGTCCAGTAGTAAAAACTGCAGTTCAGTACCTGCAGCTAAGTGGAACCTGCTTTTTGTATAGGTGTATGCACACAGATTTGTCCTCATAATGTGGAAATCCACAAAGTAGATTAGACTGATCATCAGAGATTGTCCATATATCTGATTTCATTTTATTATGGAATACTTATTCATGACTACAATAAATTTGCTGAAAGGTCAATAATCCTTGTTAGTATGTATGGATATCAGTGTACAGTTAGGGTGAGACACTGCTGACTTTTGTAATTCATGGGGTGTAGAAGGCACTTGTCTTATTTTCTGAATCCAATAATTTGCTTTTACAGAAATAAAATGCCTCTTTAATACCTCAGTACTGCTCTGAATCACCCCAGAAGGGTTTTTCCTCCTGTTTGCAAATTTCTTACCCATGCAAAATGAATTTCAATATGGTAGCAGAGATTTTGTTTACAGATGAATATGTATTTATTGTCCTGTAAACCAAATACTCCATTGAGAGTATTCTTTTTTGTGCATTTCAGGAATGAGTTATTTGAATTTTTTTCTGGAAAATATAAGAGCAGCTCTGAAGTTGAGCTATGCACTGAGATAAATAAGAATCTGTACACTGAAATTCTTGAAGAAAGGATATGCAACTATATGAAAATAACAGATTCTGTTTCAAAAGTTATAGTTATTGATGAAAGTGCAACAGAGTCATACCCTCAGCTGACTCAAAAAATGCAGGTAAAATTTCAGCAAACAGTTCTAAGAACTAACTTAGAAAAGGTACCTGTAATTATTATTAATCCCTATTAATCCTTTTTTCCATGCAGCAAATGGTTGCAGCAGCCCTGAGATCAGGGCCACAGTCTGAAGTTATAGTGGATGCATTCAACTTGAAAATAACAAGACATGACATTGGCACTTTAAAGAAAAAAAATTGGCTTAATTGTCAGGTGAAATATACCTTCTTGTCAATCAATACCTCCATCTTGTCATAAACTTACCCTGGATATTGAAACTGGTTCTTGTTATAGGTTATCAATTTTTACATGAGTCTGCTCACTGAGAGGGGAAAACAGAATGGATATCCATCAGTTTACACCTTCAACACTTTCTTCTTCCCAAGGCTGTACTCCAGTGGTTTTTCTGCAGTAAGGCGATGGACTCGGAAAGTAATAAAATAAATCATTACCTATAGTGCTTTCAGGGCTCGTTAGTTTGTGTTTCATGTACTTCATTGATAAGTACTTACTAAAGCTTCTTACAGAGACTGGCAAATAGTAAATGTTAAGGAAGGGAAAAAAGGACTGGCCTAGGTGATGATTATTTTGAGTTGGAAGAGTAAATTACTGAATATTGCACCCTAAAAGTACAGTAGTTATTTTGACTATTGACAATCTCATGTGAGAGGAATTTGAGATATTTTGATTTTACCATTCCAGTTACCCATAAATCATTGTAGTATGTACAATTATTGAGCTATATGAAGTAAAATTGTTATAACTCCTAAACAGTATGTGTTAGGACATTCAAAGTGCATGGTTGGCCACATGGCATGATGGGAATTATTATGCACTGTATGGTTTGATTTAGCAATGAAGCCCACTTTCATTTGAATATGTTCATCAATAAGTAAAATTAGTGCATCTGGGGGACTGAGAAACTGCATTTCATGATGCAGAAGTCTCTTCGCCCTCAATGGGTGACTGTGTGATATACAATGTCCAGTCACAGAATAATTGGTGTCATATTCTTTGATGGCATGGTAATTACTGAATGGTACATTAAGGTTTTGGAAGATGATTTCTTCCCCATTATCCAAAGTGACCCTGATTTCAACAAGATGTGGTTTATGCAAGGAGCAGCTTGATCCTATTGAAGCAGGAGTGTGTTTGATGTCCTGGAGAAGCACTATGGGGACCGTATTCTAGCTCTGTAGTACCCAGAGGCCACTGGCATGAACCTCAATTGGCCGACATATTATTCAGATCTGAACACATGTGACTCCTTTTTGTGGACTTATATTAAAGACTAGGTGTACAGCAATAACCCCAAAACTATTGATGAGCTGAAAACTGCCATTCAGGTGGTCATCAGCAGCATCAATGTTCCAGTGCTTCAGTGGGTCATGCAGAATTTAACTATTCACCTGCATCACATCATCGCCAATGATGGCAGCATATCAGACATGTCGTAACCTAAATCTGAATCCAAATATTTGCATTGGCATTTACATTTGGAATAAAGTGGGGGCATGCCATATTATATAACTAATTTATGGTTTTTTCTTTCTTTTTTCCCCCTGTATAGTTCAATAATTGTCATCATGTATGTATACTTACCATTTTGAGTATTTCTATGCTACAACAAAGTTTCAGATACCACAAATGGTGCACAGGTATTTCTTTATTATACAAGCAAGTAATTACATATTAATGGTATCATGGATAGATTCATAGCCAGTCACTAAAGGAACTAAATATTTAAAAATGACTTAATTTGCAGATAGATAAAGAGCTAGAAGTTACTGTACATATTGTGTCAGATGGGGATGATTCTCATTGGCCTTGTTTATAGCTGACACACAGATTAATTTACATACACTGAACATTTTCAGTTCTGGTTGTCTTTAGGGAGTTTTGGAAGGTTACAATTTACAAATTACGAGAAAATTGTTAGACAAAAACAAGAGTTAATTGAACTTAAAATTCCTAATAGGACAAGGCTGTCTTTCAGTACTTTTTAATAACTTCTGTTCCCGGTGCATTTACAGTCTAGTGTAGTCTGTGCCTGATGACAAAATTAAATTGCTCTTTTAAGATGAAATACATATCTACCTAAAACAAATTACAATAACAAACAGTACATAAGATTTCCACCGTTGTCTAGAGTTCAGTGTGGTATTTTCCTAGTGCAATTTTTTTTAATTACTAGCCTGTAAGCATGAGGTCAGGGATTGAAACTCTTGCAGAAAAGTTTTGTTTTTAAACTCTGCCTTCTCCAAATCATTATAACATGTTGTAATCATCATAATACAAGGTATGTCCACAAAGTAAGTTCTGTTTGGTTATATAAAAGAAACATGTACAGATACAGAAAAAAAATATTTATTTTACAAACATCTAAAACTGCTAAACTACTTCTCTACATAGCTTCCAAAATTTTGTAGATACTGGTCATAGCATGGCACAAGTTTTTGTATGCCTTCTTCATAGAAGGTTACTGCCTGTGTATTCAATCAGTAATCCTCGACACTTGTGTGTATTGTGCAGCGAAATGTATAAATGGTCTCACAGTAACCAAGTTCATTGATTGTTTGGCCTCATGGTAAGAAATCAATCGGCAAAATGCCTTTTCTGTCCCAAAAATGGTGCACATGACTTTTTGAGGTGTCAAGATTTGCTTAGGCTTACACTTAATTGGGGATAATGTGTGCCTCCATTCCGTTGATTGCCGTTTTCTTTCAGCGGCGTCAAACGATACCCAAGTTTCATCCCCCTGACTATCAGAGAAAGAAAACCATTGCCTTCTTCATTGAAGTGTGTCAAAAACTGAAGTGCACTGCCATCTCTTGTTTTTTGTGTTGTTCTGTAAGAATTTTGGGTACCCAATGCTAGTAAAGTATTCAAAATTCCAGTTTTTCAGTAACAATTTCGTGAATTAGTGATCATGAGATTTGCACAACTTCCATAGCAAGGGCACTAAGTATAAACTTAACAGTTGTGCTTAATCTTCTCTTTAATTGTGTGAACCAGTTCATCAGTAACCACAGATGGGTGTCCACTTTGTTCTTCATCGTACACTTGATCATGTCCTTCATTGAACAGTCTGACCCATCTTCTAACCATTGAATCACTCATAGCATTTTGTCCATAAACCTCACAGATTTTCTGAAGATTTTCCTTTGGTTTAACTTTCTTTGCATTTAGAAAACGAATCATAGATCTGATTTCACATGCTGTGGCATTTTCAATTATGGTTGACTTTACAAAGAAGCACTGCAAAGCACACGTCAGCAGCAGCAATCTGAAAATGATGTACATGTTTTCTCCTTGAGTCAGAGTAACTGCTGCACATGCTCGGAACTAAGATTGTAGCGCTGCTGCGAATAGAAATAGAAATGGAACTGACTTTGTGGATGACCCTCATATATTGCTAATGAAAGAACTTTTCTAAGCCTTAATTGTTATGAAAGACGCATTTTCCCCTTGATATGTGACTAAGTAGTTCCATTTACAAGAAATAGTCAGCTTGAGAAAAAAGCTTTTTCAGTACCTCAGTTTGTGTGTGTGTTAAATCTGATATACATTTATAGCCATTTTAAGCAAAACCAGTAAAGAAAGTTCTATGAGTTAGTGTTTTCAGGCTAATGTCAGTATACCAAGTAGTGCAATTAATAATAAATGCTGCTCTTTACACTGAGTTGACAAAGTTGTGGGATAATTACTAATTCATGTCGGACCTCCTTTTGTCCAGCATGGTGCAGCAACTTGATGTGGCACAGACTCAACAAGCAGTTGGAAGTCCCCTGTAAAGTAAAAATATAGAGCCATGCTGCTTCTATAGCCTACCACAATTGGGGAAATATTTTGTTCTGTCCCACATTTTCCATTGTTTTTGTATGTTTTGTACAGTGAAAGCATCTTCTACCAGATTTAAGACTTTTTCTATTTGGTTTAGTGCTGTTTTTTTTTCATTAGTGAACAAGAGTACCATAAGTCAGTATGTGTCTTAAGGAAATTATTAAATATACGCTCCTGGAAATTGAAATAAGAACACCGTGAATTCATTGTCCCAGGAAGGGGAAACTTTATTGACACATTCCTGGGGTCAGATACATCACATGATCACACTGACAAAACCACAGGCACATAGACACAGGCAACAGAGCATGCACAATGTCGGCACTAGTACAGTGTATATCCACCTTTCGCAGCAATGCAGGCTGCTATTCTCCCATGGAGACGATCGTAGAGATGCTGGATGTAGTCCTGTGGAACGGCTTGCCATGCCATTTCCACCTGGCGCCTCAGTTGGACCAGCGTTCATGCTGGACGTGCAGACCGCGTGAGACGACGCTTCATCCAGTCCCAAACATGCTCAATGGGGGACAGATCTGGAGATCTTGCTGGCCAGGGTAGTTGACTTACACCTTCTAGAGCACGTTGGGTGGCACGGGATACATGCGGACGTGCATTGTCCTGTTGGAACAGCAAGTTCCCTTGCCGGTCTAGGAATGGTAGAACGATGGGTTCGATGATGGTTTGGATGTACCGTGCACTATTCAGTGTCCCCTCGACGATCACCAGTGGTGTACGGCCAGTGTAGGAGATCGCTCCCCACACCATGATGCCGGGTGTTGGCCCTGTGTGCCTCGGTCGTATGCAGTCCTGATTGTGGCGCTCACCTGCACGGCGCCAAACACGCATACAACCATCATTGGCACCAAGGCAGAAGCGACAATCATCGCTGAAGACGACATGTCTCCATTCGTCCCTCCATTCACGCCTGTCGCGACACCACTGGAGGCGGGCTGCACGATGTTGGGGCGTGAGCGGAAGACGGCCTAACGGTGTGCGGGACCGTAGCCCAGCTTCATGGAGACGGTTGCGAATGGTCCTCGCCGATACCCCAGGAGCAACAGTGTCCCTAATTTGCTGGGAAGTGGCGGTGCGGTCCCCTATGGCACTGCGTAGGATCCTACGGTCCTGGCGTGCATCCGTGCGTCGCTGCGGTCCGGTCCCAGGTCGACGGGCACGTGCACCTTCCGCCGACCACTGGCGACAACATCGATGTACTGTGGAGACCTCACGCCCCACGTGTTGAGCAATTCGGCGGTACGTCCACCCGGCCTCCCGCATGTCCACTATACGCCCTCGCTCAAAGTCCGTCAACTGCACATACGGTTCACGTCCACGCTGTCGCGGCATGCTACCAGTGTTAAAGACTGCGATGGAGCTCCGTATGCCACGGCAAACTGGCTGACACTGACGGCGGCGGTGCACAAATGCTGCACAGCTAGCGCCATTCGACGGCCAACACCGCGGTTCCTGGTGTGTCCGCTGTGCCGTGCGTGTGATCATTGCTTGTACAGCCCTCTCGCAGTGTCCAGAGCAAGTATGGTGGGTCTGACACATCGGTGTCAGTGTGTTCTTTCTTCCATTACCAGGAGTGTAGTTTCAACAGTTGATTGATCTGTGTCATATTGATAAATGAACCTTTCTGAGAAAGTCTGTGAATAACTTAAGAAATTCCTCTTTCTGACCTCTAACCTTGGCTTCTTATTTGCAACCTTATAATTCTTATCTGACTGGAATATTAGGAGCAGAGGATCATGATCTGCAAAACATTCATCTGCAGTGCTTACACTACATTGGTTTCTTGAAAAATTAACTACATTATTGTCCAAACAGCCATTTCCACGTGTCGGGCTATTGTTAGTATAATATAGATTTAGGGATCTGACTAGGTTTAATAATGTTTTGTGTTGAGTTCCTCTGTGTCTAGCAAGTCAGTGTTGAAATCACCACATGTTGCTACATTTGTTTTGAGTTTTAAGATTTTTCTCATCATCTGTTCAAATTTCTCAAAAACTAAGTTAAAATCATGGTTCAAGATCTATACAAGCTAACAATTACAATAGTTTGGTCTATCAGTCTTACACAAGTAAATTCGCTCTATAATTCTGAGTGTATGAACTTACATCTATTTTAGTCGATTGTATACATTGTCTGATAAATATTGCGGCCCCTCCATTTTTTCTCTCGTTTCTACACATTATAGCTGCCAGAATGTACTCCTTAGGTATGAACAAATCTACTTGATATTCAGTAAGCCAATGTTCTGAGACACACAGTACATCACATTTTTTTTATATTACAAAAATGTTCCAACTCTTAACAGCTTGTTCCTAATGCTGCAGTGACTTCCAGGATGGTAAGTGAGCCTACTTTACATCTATTTTGTTCCCTCTCTGAGCCATTAAGATTTTGTTTTTTACTTTTGTGTGTTTTAATTTCCTCTTCAGCAAGCTTGTCATTATTTTTGGACCAAATCCTGTAAGCAGTTTCCCTGTGAAGGAACACTGAACACAATTATAAGCTTAATAACGTGTTTTTCATGAATTATTTCTTCTGTAGCCTGGTTTATATTTGTGATAAGTTCCCTTTTGCCATGCTGATTCAGGTGCATACCATGTCCAGTGAAACTGTTCCTTTCATAGCCACTAATATCTGATAATTTTACGTTTGTAAATTCAGCACAAAAATATCTCAGTTCATCATTAGTATGCCTAATTTCTGTACTTACACATGACCAATCGGGCAGGGCATACCTGAGTGGTAGAGTGGCTACAATAACATTGGTAAAGTATAAGTATTGTATTATTAAGATCAGATTCTTGATTAATCTGTTGGGATTGTTTTTGCTTACATTGTTTGCACCTCCGATTGGCACTAGACTGTCCTTTTTTGAGAGTTTAGAGCATTTATTGTTTATACCAACAGTAATTGTGTCGAAATTTGCCCCTGGTTTTACTACAATGTTACTACTTATACTGTTCCTGGCCTGCATTGACATTAGATTTGAGATGTTTTGTGCATGGCTGTCCCCAAATAATTTCACCTCATATTTCTGCGGACACTGCTGCACTTTCACAGTGGACATCTTGTATTCATTAACAATCGGCTGCCGAACAGTCCTTTTTTCACGTGGTATTTCCTAACATTCTTTAAAATCCACTGCAGTGAATTTATTGGACAGTTATTTTGCTTACCCTTTTGATTTTCTCCTGCACAATACTTGGGGAGATGATGTTTTTTGCTTGGTGCCATGTATCCATACTTGAGGTGTGGAAGTCATTCGGATGGGATTCTTTTCCACATAGTCTTTATTCTAAGACACTATATTTTTCACTGAGAGCAATGTACCTTTTGTTTAAGGCATTGATATCACTCTAAAGCACTTTTATTATTTTGTCTTTGTCCCTGACGGCATTTATGATTTCTCGTTCATGTATTTCTGTGACGCAGGTGCGGCATGTCCACGTAAAGTTGTTTGTTACAAATTCTATACACACTTTTGAGCATTTCTCGTGGAACCAGCATCAAAACTCTTTGCACTGAACTCCTTTTATCACCTTATAAGCACATGCTTTACTCTTATCACTTTTAATTGCATTTTTGCCATGACTTTTGTGACTAACAACATTAACTGGCACCATCTTGCAAGTGCAAGACCAGTAGAAGAGGGTGTTATGGATGCATGTTGCTCCAACTGCCATTCCATTTTCAGTCTGTTAATTCCCATCATGTGGCCATAATAATGTGGGAAACGTTTTCACAGGATCTCCTGAGTACAAATGACATCTCCACCAATGCACTGCCCTAGTATGCCTTGTGTATGTGATACTACTGCCATCTGTATGTGTACGTATTGCTATCCCATTACTTCATTCACCTCATTGTATAAACACTTACTTGAAATTGTTTTCCGTGTCTAGTCTTCCTTTTCATAATTATTTTATGGACATGAAATGATTAAATTTAAAATTCTCTCTGGCATTTACACTTGTTCTGAATGTACATTAGACATTAGCAGAGATCAATTTTCCATCCCCTGGTGTTTTATTTGATATGAGTCAAATCACTGTAACTGTGTCACAGAAACAAGTGACAGCTGTATTTTATTTATTTATTTTCAGATTGACATATTTGCCTATGAAATACTTATAGTACCTATTCATCTCAGTATACACTGGTGTATGGTTGCAATAAACTTCAAGAAAAAAACTATATGCTACTATGACAGTATGAACAGCAGCAATAATGTCTGTTTAAAGGTAAGTTAAATAAATTAATTCCTATGTTTCAAATTTTTTGTTTTATTTTTGTGGTCTCCTTGATACTTAAAGAAACTGAAAGAGTGGAATGAGGAATGGTGACATCAAATGAAGCAAGTTTGTTTCATTTAGTAAAAACTAATTCTTCGTAATAAAGTGGGGAAAATCCCTTTTTGTGCCTGAAAATAAACTTTTCGCCCTTTTGGGCATTTACTGAGCTATATCACTGGCACATACATTGACTTCTCTTAAGTCTTCAGGGGTTCTATGGAATGGAGTAGTAGTATATATCCAGTTATGTCTCACTTTTTGGCTCTGAAGGCACTGAGGATGGATGTCATCTTCCTCTTCAAACCCCACTTTGGTAAGTTAGTTTTCACCAGCAGCACAGTCAACTGTGCATTCTTTAATTCTTCTATCAAAATTTAATGCTTGTAGTCTCACCCTCTTGAAGCCATACTAACTTACAGGTTCCATTCTAAGCTGTGGTATTAGACTCTTCGGTGCATTAAATGTCCTGTGCTCCATGGATGATTTGCATTCATCAAATGTATGTCTGAATTCTTCACTGTACTCATGAGCTGCTGCTTGTGTAGTTGGAGCAGAAATGCCTGCCTGTCCACAACTGCAGCTCTCATCCCATTAATTACTATGTAACACGTCTAAGTATGACACCTGATCTCTTCATTTGGGTAGATTTATTCCAGAAAGAGGAGCCATACTAGCCTGGCTGTTGTTTTAAGAACAGTACTGTTTGCAGCCTGTTTAATGCACACCAAGTTTTATGAACGTTATTTCTTGCTGCAACTTTCTTGCTAGAATCATTCTTACAGGCACCAAAGTTATGTAGCACACTGTATGCAAAGAGAGGAATTTCTTTCTGTAAGTTTGAAATTTCACAGGTACAGATCTCCCTAAGGCAGCTAGCTTCCTCACTAGGAATCAAATACCTGGATATTAACATTAAAGATGTCACCCAATACATGGTTAGCACCTCAGGTTTTGGCAACTTAGGTTGCTAAAAGGTATACTTGATACTAAAAAGTGAGGAGGACATTTAAAAGGGCCATCATCATGCCATTCAGTTTCTACAAATTTCTGTAAATGCCTTGTAGCCTCAGGAATGCAGACCAAACCTGGCAATGATTTATTGGTAATATCCTGTTTAAGCTTCCTTTTTACTGTGCATATTTGGATAACATTCTAATTTTCTCCCCCTCATGGTAAGAGCACAATCTGCATCTCCAACAAGTTCATGATGTGCTTACTGATAATTGGTGACAATGGCAATGACATCATTGTTAATGATCGCAAATGAAGTTTTTCTCCACAGCCACCTTGTCAGTGCTGTTGGTATCTGCTCTGTGTCACAGTGAATAGAGTTCATTAGGCAACTGTTGCAGCTACAAGATTTCCATGAACTAAGTCATTTTCTCGGATAATTAACTTCCATTGCAACACCTCCCTAAGGTGGTCACCATACAGCTGCCACCCAAAGAAGCTCTAGCTGGCAAGAAAATAACTGGGAAGCACAGAGTAATGTGGACTCCATGTATGGAACATGCCCTTGTCAAAATTAAAGACTGTCTTGCATGTGCCATGACTTATGCACATCCTCTGCCTAATGCCCAGTTGGTGATTATGTCAGACATAAGTGACTTCATCATTGGGGTAGTTCTGAAGCAAGAAGCAGTGAGCACACAATACCCACTTAATTTTCTTTCCTGTAAACTGACAGATTCCCAGTGCAAGTGGTCTGCCTGCAACTTGAACTATTTGCAGTGTATAAGGTGGTCCACAAGTTTGAATATGGTAGGGAGGACAGACTTTGATTGTTTACACAGACTACCAACCTCTGGCAGATTAAATAACAGCCATTGGAAGGTTACTACCATTGGTGGTTCCGTCATCTAGACTGTATATGTCAGATATCACAGAGCTGAAATCATCATCACCCACTAATGGTGTTCTGAAGAGGAAGTCAAGCATGTTGTGCCCTGTAGCATGTTCCATCACTAGGTGGTCAAGTGCACTGTTTGGTAGTGACCATTCTGGTAGATAGTTGGAGATGTAAGAGTGTGCACCCTAATTGGGGGGTGGGGGGGGTGGGGGGGTGGGGGGGAGAGAGAGAGAGAGAGAGAGAGAGAGAGAGAGAGAGAGAGATATGCAGTTCCTTTCCTCAAGACTGGCAAGAATCTGTTGTTCCTTGATAGTTACCAGCCAGTTAATCTTACTAACATTCCCAGCAAGTTACTTGAATGGACGATGGCTCATCAGCTCAGTTGGGTCCTCGAATCTTTGATCCTTTTATTTTCTTTCCAGTGTGGTATCGCTCAGTGTTTTTCCCACTATCCCTTTGTCAATGCCATTGTCATGACCACCTTGCTTATTTTGGCAGTGCTGCTTGCTCGTCTGATTTCCTACAATTTCCCAACCATCCACATACCTAGGTAGTAAACTTTCTGATTATATGGCTGGAGGGTGGGGGAGTGACCATCTCTGTTTAACAAATTTTGCACAATCAAGGAGACTCCCACCATCTGGCACTCTTCCCTTCAACTCCCCTGATGGGAATGTACCATCCAGCAATTTTCGTGTCAGCTATTCTTGGTTGGGCCAGGGTTCCTTTACTCCACGAAGAGCCCCCACTGCCCTTTGCAGCTGTGTGGGGGAGGCTGACCCCTCATGGTGATCCAGATTTTTCTGTCCTGCCCCTGCCTTTTAGTACTACACAATAAATACACCCTCCCATCTACCTTGTCCTGGGTGTTAGTGGAGAACAGTTACAAGAGTTACTCTAACATGGTTAAACCTGTTCTCTGTTTTCTTCATGAAAGTGGTTTGTCCTCCCAGGTTTACATCCTTGAAATTCCCTCTGGAACGAAGTCTCTCAGTTGTCATTGGTTGTGGAGACCCTAACCTTGCCGCCACACTGACATGTTTCTCCCTTCCTTTCTCCCTGTATTTTGTCTGGCCTTTTCTAGTGTTTTGTTTTCCTTTTCCTTGTCTCTTCCTCAGCTGTTGTCATGATTATGGTACAGTGCAGGGTTGGGAAGTGCTGGTGCCAGTGCCATTGCTGGTGCCCCATACAAATTTGGTACCACTGTTTCCCTCCCCCCCACCGCCTTCCCCCAACCGCCTTCCCCCAACCGCCTTCCCCCAACCGCCTTCCCCCAACCGCCTTCCCCCAACCGCCTTCCCCCAACCGCCTTCCCCCAACCGCCTCCCCCCAACCGCCTCCCCCCAACCGCCTCCCCCCAACCGCCTCCCCCCAACCGCCTCCCCCCAACCGCCTCCCCCCAACCGCCTCCCCCCAACCGCCTCCCCCCAACTGCCTCCCCCCAACCGCCTCCCCCCAACCGCCTCCCCCCAACCGCCTCCCCCCAACCGCCTCCCCCCAACCGCCTCCCCCCAACCGCCTCCCCCCAACCGCCTCCCCCCAACCGCCTCCCCCCAACCGCCTCCCCCCAACCGCCTCCCCACAACCGCCTCCCCACAACCGCCTCCCCCCAACCGCCTCCCCCCAACCGCCTCCCCCCAACCGCCTCCCCCCAACCGCCTCCCCCCAACCGCCTCCCCCCAACCGCCTCCCCCCAACCGCCTCCCCCCAACCGCCTCCCCCCAACCGCCTCCCCCCAACCGCCTCCCCCCAACCGCCTCCCCCCAACCGCCTCCCCCCAACCGCCTCCCCCCAACCGCCTCCCCCCAACCGCCTCCCCCCAACCGCCTCCCCCCAACCGCCTCCCCCCAACCGCCTCCCCCCAACCGCCTCCCCCCAACCGCCTCCCCACAACCGCCTCCCCCCAACCGCCTCCCCCCAACCGCCTCCCCCCAACCGCCTCCCCCCAACCGCCTCCCCCCAACTGCCTCCCCCCAACCGCCTCCCCCCAACCGCCTATCCCCACACCGCCTATCCCCACACCGCCTATCCCCACACCGCCTATCCCCACACCGCCTATCCCCACACCGCCTATCCCCACACCGCCTATCCCCACACCGCCTATCCCCACACCGCCTATCCCCACACCGCCTATCCCCACACCGCCTATCCCCCCACCGCCTCCCCCCACACCGCCTATCCCCACACCGCCTATCCCCCCCACCGCCTCCCCCCACACCGCCTCCCCCCACACCGCCTCCCCCCACACCGCCTCCCCCCACACCGCCTCCCCCCACACCGCCTCCCCCCACACCGCCTCCCCCCACACCGCCTCCCCCCACACCGCCTCCCCCCACACCGCCTCCCCCCACACCGCCTCCCCCCACACCGCCTCCCCCCACACCGCCTCCCCCCACACCGCCTCCCCCCACACCGCCTCCCCCCACACCGCCTCCCCCCACACCGCCTCCCCCCACACCGCCTCCCCCCACACCGCCTCCCCCCACACCGCCTCCCCCCACACCGCCTCCTCCCCAACCCCACTGCGCCTCCCCCCCCCAACCCCACTGCGCCTCCCACCCCAACCCCACAGCGCCTCCCCCCCAACCCCACTGCGCCTCCTCCCCCCAACCCCACTGCGCCTCCTCCCCCCACTGTGCCTCCTCCTCCCCCCACTGCGCCTCCTCCCCCCCCCCCACTGCGCCTCCTCCCCCCCCACTGCGCCTCCCCCCCCCACTGCGCCTCCTCCTACCCCCACTGCGCCCCCCCGCCCTACCGCGTCTCCCCCTCCCCTCCGCGCCTCCCCCTCCCCCACCGCGCCTCCCCCTCCCCCACCGCGCCTCCCCCCCAGCCCCAGTTCCTCCCGCCCGCATACACCACCACCAGAAAGGGTCTATGCCAGCTGTTCAACTCCTCCACATACAGCATCACCATCAAGATCCCATCCCTGTCATTCAAACTGACTGGCAGTCACTGTTCAAAACTTCAGGCCCTCACAAGGACTAACATCTCAATCCATAGAACTTCTTACTGAACCCAAACTAAGAATCCCCGTCTTTTTACCTTCTTCCTAAGATCCACAAACCCAACCACTCTGGCTGTTCCATAGTTACTGGCTTCAAAGCACCCACCAAATTTATGTATGTATGTCTGTATGTCTGTCTTTGTTGACTAACACCTTCAACCTACAGTATAGAGACACCCTTCCTATATTAAAGATACCATCCATATCCTAGATCAGCTGAAATCTATACCTGTCTCATCTCCATAAAACACCTTGCTTGTCACCACTGATGCCATCTCCCTCTACACTAACATTTTCCATGTACATGGTCTGTCTGTTGCTAACATCACCTTAACCAGGACTCACCTGATTCCAAATGTAAGATGTCCTTCCTGCTGATCTTAATTAACTTCTTCTTACCAACAACTACTTTACCTTTGAGGGGCAGACAAACAAACAGGTCAGAGGCATAACCTTGGGAACCGGATTGGCTCCTTCCTATGTCATCCTTTTCATGGGTCATTTGAAAGGGACCTTCCTGAGAACCATAAGCCTTCAGTTTCTGGTTTGCTTTAGATACAGTGGTGACATCTTTGCCATATGGTGTATTGAGACTGACCTTTTAAAATTTTTTGAATCTTTCAATACTTTCTCCCAATTAAAATTTGCAGGTCCTATTCCAAATCTCTCAACACTTCCTTGCTGTTGACCTCATCCTCACTGAGGGTCAGTCATCAACTTCTGTTTGCATGAAACCTACTAAGAAACAACAGTATTTGTATTTTGACAGGTGCCTCCTGTACAGTCTTGGCATTACAGTCAAACATATTTGTTCAGATGCAGATGCTTCACAGCAACACCCCATCATTCTCACCTCAGCCTTCACTAGCATAATTACTCCACTAGTCTACATCTAAATGTATGTAGATAGTCCACAAATCACATTTAAGGGCCTGGCAGAGTGTTCATCAATTGAGCTTCACAATAAATCTCTATTATTCAAATCTCATACAGTGCATGGAATAAAAAATATCTACATCTTTCAGTTTGAGCTCTGATTCCCCTTATATGGTGATTGTTTCTCCCTATGTAGGTCAGCATCAACAAAATATTTTCACATTTGGAGGAGAAAGTTGGTGATAGAAATTTCATGAGAAGAGTCTGCTGCAATGAAAAACACATTTGTTTTAATGATGTCCACCCCAAATCCTGGATCATTTCAGTGACACTCTCTCCCCTGTTTTACAGTGATACAAAATGTGCTGCCCTTCTTTGAACTTTCTCAATGTACTCCATCAATTCTATCTGTTACGGATCCTCATGTGGATGACCTCACACTTTTCATTATTTAGCATCAGTTGCCAATTTTCACGCCATACAGATATCTTTCCTAAATAGTTTTGAAATTTGTTTTTATCTTCTGATGACTTCAATAAAAGACAGCATCATCTGCAAACAACCTAAGACGGCTGCTCAGATTGTCTCCTAAATCGTTTATATACATAAGGAACAGCCAGATATCTATTAACACTACCTTGGGGAATGCTATAAATAACTTCTCTTTTACTGAATGACTTTCCATCAAGTACTGTGAACTGTGATCTCTCTGACAGGAAATCATGAATCCAGTCACATAACTGAGATAATATTCAATAAGCAAGCAATTTCACTACGAACCGCTTGTGTGGTACAGTGTCAAAAGACTTCTGGAAATCAGGAAACATGGAATAAATTTGAAATACCTTGTCTATAGCACTCAACACTTTGTTTGAGTGAAGACCTAGTTGTATTTCAGATGAATCATGGCTATTTCAGAAACATATTTTTCTGGGCCATCACATCTAGTCCTGGTACTGCTGTCCCTAACAAACAACAACTTGCAAGTATACCTCTCACCACTCACCACTCAGTATTATACTGGTTTTAAATGTATTAATCAGCTCCTTCAACAAGGCTATGACATGCTAAAATCATGCCCTGAAATGAGGTCCATTATTTTTGACAGTTTGCCCACACACCTAGAATAACTTTTTGTTGACGCACCCCCGCCACAAAAACAATCACCACTGTCCTGTCTTGCTGAGACCCTATGCCGCTTCAGCACCCATTTCCCTATCCCACAGCTCTTGTGACTGTCCCCAATGTAAGACTTGCCCTCCGCATGCTCCTACCACCACCTTTACCAGCCCTGTAACTGGAAAACCATAATCTATCACAGGGAAAGCCATCTGTGAAATGACACATTGTGTACCAGCTGTTGTGTAAACTCTTTTAGTGACTACTGCGAAGTTATCAATTAGGATTAATTTGCAGAGATGAAATATCATGTTGCAGAGCATGCTCTACTACATGACAGTCATAACTTTGGTGCCTGTTTCACCACACGTTTCTGTATTCTTCCACCAGACATGACTTTTTCAGAACTCTGTAAGTGAGAACTGGTGTTGCAATATTCGCTTGGTTTTTGTCACCTACCTGGCTTTAATTTACATTAATTGCTTTCCTTGGTCTTAGCATTTGTTCTCAGTGACTGTTCTCTTCTTCATTCCCTTTCAGGTTTCTACATATTTTTATTTCTGATTTGTGTATTTACCTCCACCTCCTCCCCCCACCCTCTACCACTGCCACATATAATGCGTTTAGCTTTCAGCTCTTTTTTAACTCTTGCACAAAGTTTTGTCACTAGTCTCTGTCCTGTGTATTACCCGTTCTTTCATCTTTAAGCTCTCAGGATTTCAAATCTTAGTTGGTGCAGCCCCCAACAGTTCCATCCTGTCTGGTAAGTCTCTCTTGACCCAGAGCTCTGAGCATATTTCCACAACTGTTCCCTTTTCCTAAACCTCATCAGTCTTTTTCCCTTCATTCCTCGTCCAAACCCTTTGACCCTTCTGCCAAAAGAAAGAGCCACTGTATCCAAAATTTTGCACATTTCTTCAGTCTTTGTGTACTTTCTGTTACCACTGATTGGTAATTACATTTTTTTTATCCATCCAGTTGTATTACACAGAAGAGCCATAGAAACTTGTACACCCACCTAATATCATGTAGAGGGTCCCCGCGAGCATTCAAAAGTGCCGCAACACAATGTGGCATGGACTTGACTAATGTCTGAAGTAGTGCTGGAGGGAACTGACACAATGATTCCTGCAAGGCTGTCTATAAATCCATAGTATGAGAGGGTGGAGACCCTTTATGAACAGTGCATTGCAAGGCATCCCAGATATGCTCAATAATGTTTGTCAGGAGAGTTTGGTGGTCAGTGGAAGTCTTTAAATTCAGAAGAGTGTTCTTGGAGCTACTCTGTAGCAATTGTGGATGTATGGGATGTTGTATTGTCCTGCTGGAATTGTCCAAGTCCATCAGAATGCCCAGTGGGCATGAATGGATGCAGGTGAACCTAGACATACCAGGGCTCCCAAATCTTTCCAGCTGCATGTGCCCCACAACATTACAGAGCCTCCACCAGCTTGAACAGTCCCCTGCTGAGTGCTGGGTCCATGGAGTCATGAAGTTGTCTCCATACCCATACTCTTGGTGCAGTTTGAAACGAGACTTGTCCCACCAGGCAACATGTTTCCAGTCATTAACAGTCCAGTGTCACTGTTTACAGGCCCAGGTGAGGTGTAGAGCTTTGTGTGCACACTGATTCTTGATGGCCCAGAATTGAAATCTGCAGCAATTTGCGGGAGATGTGCACTTCTGTTATGTTGAACAATTCTCTACAGTCGTTGTTGGTCCTGTTCTTGCAGGATCTTCTTCTGGCTGTGGTGATGTTGGAGATTTGATGATTTATTGGTTTCCTGATATTCAAGGTACACTTGTGAAATGGTTGTAAGTGAAAATCCCCACTTCACCGCTAACTCTGAGGTGCTGTGTCCCATCGCTCACATGCTGACTATAAAACCGCATTCGAACTTACCTAAATCTTGATAACCTGTCATCGTAGCAGCAGTAACTGATCTTACAATTGCACCAGACACTTGAGATCTTATATAGGGATTGTCAACTAAGTGCCATATTCTGCCTGTTTCCATATTTCTGTATTTGAATATGCAAGCTGATACCAGTTTCTTTGGCACTTGAATGTATAATGAAAGTGCCTTGATTTTTCCTACATCAAGCACAGCATCAGATCTGACTATCTGGTGCCTTTACCTTTCCTCAGGCCAAACTGATCATTATCTAACAGCTCCTCAGTTTTCTTTTCCATTTGTTCTTGGTGGCAACTTTGATCCCTGAGCTGTTGGGGTTATTGAGAGATATTTCTTGCACGTGCCTGCCCTTGCTGTTTTTTGGATTGTGTTTATGATACTTCTCCTAAAATCTGATAGTATGTCTCCAGTTTTACAGAGTGTGCGAACAAACATGGTACTCCCAGGGGGCCCGCAGCTCTTTGGCGGGTCTGTGCTTAGCTACAATGGGGCCCCGGCCTCTGCAGCATGTTTATAGTCTTTCTATTCATTTCCCTTCCCTTGGGGAACAGGTCTGGGGTGTTTTTGGAAATGTTCCGCATTATCTGTAGGTGACACAACAATCTCACCTCTGTTTTTTGTTCCTTTTTTTTGTTCACCTTCTCCTGTCCTTTCTCTGCTTTGGTGTTAAAGATTCCTCTTTCCCTTCTTCTCCCCTGTGCATTCCTGAAGGTCGGACCATGCACTGACATGTAACAGCTGACTGGGTAATGGGTATTTCCCAGCCATGGGTCGATAGGTAGGGTTTGCGTGTACCCGTGGTACAGGGCAGGCCCATGGAGGGGTGATTACCTAAACTGCTACCTTCTGAAATTGCCAATTGGTCCCTCTGTCATGTGTTAAGGAGGTGTGACCCATAGTGTGAACAGTCACCTAAGGCAGGTGCACCCCTTTGTGATGGACCCCCCACTTGGAAGCAGCACACCATCGAAGTCACTGGGATTGGGGATTTCTTTGCAATGAGCCAATCATCATCTTTGCAGTCCACATCTACCAGACATAAACAGAAGGAAGCTCCTGATTCAAAGACCCTCCCAGCTGCAACATAGTTCCTCATGGTTTTGCATACTGAAGACAGTCAGTCCTTCGCAACAGTAAATCTGTTTCTTATTTAGAAAGGTGTTGATGCAATTGTCAGCCCTACAAAATCCTGCTCTTGTTTATGCAATGGCACATTGCTTTTGGGGACTACTATTGATTCTCAAGCACAACTGCTTGCTGTTTCATGTCTCCATGACTATCCTGTTCGTGTTGATGCCCATAGAACTCTGAATTATTCCCTTGGCATTATTTACCCTGTGCTGCACACTGGTCTGACCAAGGCTGACCAAGACATTGGTCTGATCAGGGTGTCATTGCCAGCCATAGAGTGATGAAAAAGATTGGTGCCTCCTTAGTGCCCACATGTGCTCTCTTTCTCACCTTTGATAGAGTGATGCTTCTGTTCGAGGTCAAAGCAGGCTATGAAGTTATCACAGTTCAAAGCGGGCTATGAAGTTATCACAGTTCAAAGCGGGCTATGAAGTTATCACAGTTCAAAGCGGGCTATGAAGTTATCACAGTTCAAAGCGGGCTATGAAGTTATCACAGTTCAAAGCAGGCTATTAAGTTATCACAGTTCAAATGTATATTCTGAACCTGATGCACTTTTACCAGTGTTGTCATTTCACCCACTCTCGAATGCTTATTCACACTCAGCCAAATGTGTAACCTGTGGTAGGGATGCGTATCAGGGCAATAGTATGTCTCCTTCTCCGTGCTGTATCAACTGCAATGGTGACCATGCCACCTCCCCTCGAGATTGTCCTGTGTATCTCAATGAGCAGGCTGTCCAGGAGATCCGGGTAAAGGAAAAATACCTTACCTGGTCTCTAGCAAGTTATTGGCTAACCACAAACCCTGCATTCTACCATCTGTCACCTGCACTACTGTTCTTGCTATCTCTTGCTCCTTGAAGGACATTGTCACACAGACATGCAACCTCAGATTCAGCACTGTTGTGAAATCATCCAGTGTCATGGTAGCATCACCGTCTCCTCATCCAGCTGTTTAATAAGCCATCAAACTGTCACCTCATAGGAAGAAGTCAGCAGCTATACAACCAGCAGGCCTGAAAGGACAGAAGGAATTCTCCTGTGAAGACTTCCTACATCCCTTCAACCAACCTGAGTCTTTCTCTGCTAACCAGAGATGCTCAAAGAAGTCAAACAAAAGCAAATGGTCGTCTCCTTCACCAACTTGGAGATTCTTTTTGACAGTGTCACCACGTGATACCCTCACCTGGCCAAATCCATGTCATTGATGTGCACCACTAACCATTTTCTGTGCTGGGCTCTGCAGGTCAACAGCAGAAGAAAGCCGACACTTCTGTAGACCTCATGGAGCAGGATCCTCCAGCCTCTGTGCCCTGTAGGAGTGAATCTTCAAGGGCTGGCACTCAGCAGCTGCTTCCTTCAGGAATTTTTTAAAGACCAAGTTTTCAATGTATGTATGGGTTCTGCCTTGCTGGAAACCTTTATCCAGGAAAACAGTGTGCATCAAGGTTTCGTTGTGAGCATCTTCTCTTTGCTATCACCATTAACCGTATAATGGCCTGTCTCCTGCTGGGCATGTCTTGTTCCCCTTTTGTTGACAATTTTGCCATCTCTTGCAGTTCTCCATGGACTTGCCACATTGAATGGCAGCTTCAGCAATGTCTCGATTGTCTTTACTCGTAGAGCATCAACAACTGCTTCAGTTTTTCCACCAACAAAACCATTTTTATGAATTTCTGGTGGTGCAATTGGTTTCTTCCACTGTCTTTACATCTTAAGTCACTTTCTCTCCTTTCATTAAATTCCTGTGGCTCATGCTTGAAGGGAAACTTCCTTGGTCCTCCCACATGTCTTACCTGGCAGCCCACTGTATGTAGCCCCTCAGTGTCCTTCGGGTACTCAATGGTACTTTCTATGGTGCAGATTGAACCACCCTCCTCCATATGTATTGGTACCTTGTCCATTCAAAACTAACTATGGGTGTTTCATTTATGTACCTGCACATTCGTCCCTGTTATGCTGTCTCGATACTATCCACCATCATGGCATCCATTTGGCCTCTGGCACCTTCTACACTATTCCGGTTGAGTGTCTGTATGCAGAAGCTGCTGAACTACCACTATCTTACTGCTGTGACTTTCTCCTCGGCAGATATGCATGCCATTTTTTGCCATGTATGGCCACTGATCCTATGCTGCCTCCTTTGATGACTCCTTTGATTGCCAGTATAGGGCACTTTCCTCTAACTTCATGCTCCCTGCAACTTCCCAGTGGGTGTGAACCCTTCACCACCTTTTCTTCATGTGGCAGCCTGTGTTCACTTTGGCCTTCATTTGCTTCCTAAGGACACTACTCCAACCTCGCTCTATTTCCTTCAGTTTCATGGCCTTCACATAAAACTTCGCAATAGTACCTTTGTGTACACTGATGGCTCTCAGACTGACTGTGGTGTCAGTTGTCTCTTTGTCACTAATGCCAACGTTTTTCAATATTGGCTTCTGGACCACTGCACAGTATTTGCAGCAGAGCTCTTTGCCCTGTATCAGGACATGCAGTACATCCGGTGGGTTTTTCAATTGTGTGATCTGCTCACTCTCTCTCAAAACCCTTCAAAGACTCTTTGTGCTGCACACTGTCCATCCCTTAGTACAACAGGTCCTGGAAAGTTGTCACTTGCTCACTCTTGATGGCACCACTGAGATGTTTATGTGTGTTCCTGGTCACATTGGTCTGACAGGGAGTGAGGCTGCTGATGCTGCTACCAAGAATGCTGTCCTCGTTCCTCAGTCCTCTAGTTTTTACATTCCCTCCAATGATCTCTGTGTTGCTGTCTGTCAGCAGGTGGTGTCACTTTGGCATCACCATTGGTCCTCCCATCACAGGAACAAGCTCTAGGTTATTAAGCCTCTCCCAGCACATAGGATGACTTCCTCGTGGCCCACTCACTGTGAGGAGATAATTTTAATTAGGTTGTGTATTGGGCACTGTCTTTTTGGCCGTCGCCACTTGTTAAGTTTTGCTCTCCCACCACTTTGTGCACATTGTGCCCAACTTTTAACTGTCCATGATTTCCTGATGGAATGCCCTTCTTTTAACAGCTTACATTCCGATTTGCATTTACCGTCTGAGTTACATGCATTTTAGGGAATGATGCATGGGCTGTCGACTGTGTTCTACTTTATATCCATCATAGCAGTAAGGCCAAGGCAATTTAATTTTTAGTTCTGGACCTCTGTTTCTCTTTAACATATTTTATAGACCTTTCTCCATGTCCCTGTTTTTTAACTGTCTTCTCTTCCATCGATTGAGATTGACGTGTAGCCGTATTTAACCCCTCCCTTTGTCTTCTTGTTCTATAGTTTCGAGATGGGTGCAATTGTTTTTGTGCCCTAAAACAAAAACAAAACCAAACAAACTTGTTCATTCAGTTGCCAGTTATTTTATAATCTTCAGGGGAATATTATATGTGTCTTCTGCTTTCTTTTACTGCAGATTTTCCAAAGCTGTGTTAATCTCTGACTCTAATATGGGATCCCCTATGTCCTCCATATCAACTCTCATTTCTTCTTCTATCATGCCATCAAACAGTTTCTCTTCCTCTTAGTGTCCTTCATGCACTCTTTACACCTATTCACTCTCTCATCTGCATTGATAAATGGAATTCTCCCAACACTCTTCATGTTGATGCCTTTTGCTTTTAGTTTCACCCAAGATTGTTTCTACTTTCCTATGTGCTGAATCAGTTTTTTATGATGGTTTCTTTTTTTTTTTTACATTCTTCCGGCAAAAATTTTGCTTCCCTGAACTTTCTATTTTTTACTCCCTAATGAAATACTGTTGGATTCCTTACTTCTAAAATAAAATTTGAATTTCCTTCTTTCATTGATTATTTGAAGTATTCCCGCTATTAATAAATACTTCTTCGCAGTTAATTTCCTTGAACCTATATTTGTCTGTCCAACATCTGTGATTTTTCTTTCTAGAGATAGCCATTCGTGTTCTTTATTACTTTGTTTATCTATTACTTTATTATTATTTTATTACTATATCTTCGTCATTAACCAGCCATGGCTGGACAGACTGTGTCACAAATACAATGTTTATCAACTAACATTTATACAACACCATATAAAAAATTTATATTACAAATAAAAGAAAATATTTATGCAGTGCACAGAAACACATAGAACATAGAAAAAATGAAACATAACTAAACAGGAAAGTAAAACTTTATAGCAGCAAATGAAAATACCATAAAGCAAAATGTTTACAAGACCATGTAGATCACACACACAAAGTTTCATTTTGGTAAAATATGTACTTTAAGTAAAACACAAAATTAAATGTGCAGTTAACTGAGAACATAAAAAGGAGGTTAAATTTAGGCAAAACTATATATAAAACATAACAATATTTATTATTTTGTCCATTCACTAGAACCACTGTTGAAAACCTCTTCCAAGGAATATAGTGGATGTTGTTTCAAGTCCTGAGCAATTTTTTTCGAAATAATTCAGGTGGCTGGGATTTCATTTCTGGAGGCAGTTGATGTACAATCATTTTTAGGGTGACTGTTGGAAAGCTGTCTTGTGTACTTGATAGGCAACACCTTGGCACTTCAATGTTCCACTTACAGCGAGTGTCATGATTATGTATTTCTTGTCTTATGCTAAAATTCCTTTGATTTTCATTTATATAACTGAGGCAGAAAAACACATACTGATAAAAATAGTCATTACGCCTAGCCTGGTGAAAATAGGCTTACAGTGGTCCAGTCTTTTGCTAGAGGATATGATCCTGATGGCTTCTAATTGTAATAGCAACACATCTTTGCTGCCTGAGGAGTGTCCCCACAACAGCAGTCCATAGCTAATGTGGCTGTGGAAGAGTGCATGGTAGACTACTGTGAGAAACAGGTCAGCTATTACCCTCTTCAGCTTCCTCAGGAGGTATATCACACGAGAAAGTTTGGTGCATACATATGCCGTGTGATCATTCACAGAGAGTTTGCTGTCGATCTTGAAGCCCAGTAGTCTGACAGTCTCCATGTTTTCTTGGTCTTCAATGTTGGTTAGATTGCATATCAAATGTTGGGTTTTTTCTTCATTGATCTTCATTTTGTTTATTATGATCCATTCTTTTATTTCTTCAAACATCAAATTTGATGCACCAAGAGCTTCTGCAGCTGTATGTCCTTTGGCAATAACACCCCTGCGGGTCCGGGGGTAAGAATAGACCCGCGGTATTCCTGCCTGTCATAAGAGGCTACTAAAAGGAGTCTCAACTGTTTCGGCCTTTAATGTGATGGTCCCCTAAGGGGTCTGACCACTCCATTTCAAAATTTTTCCATTAGTGCATAAGATTTGGGGAAGGACGCCTTACGCGATGCATTCTATATCCGTCTTGCCCTAAGATCTGTCACATTCACTATTGTCATGGAGTTGGACTTACACTGAGCTCCCGGCCACATTGGCTGCAGTGTGTTCTGGGTAGCCTACATTCCCTCCATTGTGCACATCCATCTTTGCCCTCGTGATATACATGGATATTCGACACCCGACAACCAGCACGGTAGCCAGTCCGTTGTGGTGGGGTCGTCATGTACCCTCTTGGTGGTAGCCCCCGACTACACGGGGATTGCACTGCTGATGCCTGAGCTGCTACCTCCCCGTGTATGTTGAGGAGTAGATGCCTATCCCTCTGGGGCATCAGGACTCCCAGCAAAGGCCATCCTGCCAGGTGGTCTTTGTTGTGACTGGGTGGTGCCCGTGGGAAGAGCCCCTGGTCAGAGTGGGTGGCATCAGGGTGGATGACCCACAATGAAGCGTGGTACATCATCTCTCGATGGTGGGCCTCCACCAGCAGTCTCTAAGAGATCGAGGTTTGACTTCAATGGGAAGTAATTTGATCCAAGACTATTTCCCTCCCTGGCCACTCCATGGGAGGAACGTATGGCTAAAGAAGGCAGCTTATGAAAGGGTGTCTGGTGGCGTGTGCATCTATGTCCTTCACTCTCTTCACAGCAAGTCTGTCCCTCTACAAACACCTTTAGAGGCTGTCACTGTTCAGGTGTGGATGCCACAGGCTGTTACCGTCTGCAGTCTTTACCTTCCACCGGATGGTGATATCGCGCAGCATGTCCTGGCTGCACTGATAGTCCAATTGCTGCCACCTTTCTTGTTGCTGGGCCACTTCAGTGAACATAACCCTCTGTGGGGTGGGTCAGTGGCAACAGGTCAAGGCACCACCATTGAGCGTGTATTGGCACAGCTCAATCTTTCCATTTTAAATGATGGTGCCTTTACACATTTCAGTGTGGCGCATGGCATGCACTCCGCCATTGACCTTTCGATCAGCAGCCCTAGCCTATTATTTTCTGTCCAATGGAGTGTGCATGACGACCTGTGTGGTAGTGACCACTTTCCGATCTTTCTATCACTGCCACAACGTCACTCTTCTGGGCGCCCTAGCAGATGGGCTATGAATAAGGCTGACTGGGACTTGTTCTCCTCCATTGCCGCTATTGAGCCTCTTTCTAATGAAGTCATTGATGCGGTGGTTCACTCGGTCACCACCGGCATCGTTACTGCCACAGAATCTGCCATTCCCCATTCTTCTAGGCCCCCTCGGCGGAAGACTGTGCCTTGGTGGTCGCCTGCGATCGCCGAGGCAATTAAAGATCGCCGGCGGGTGCTCCAGTGTCACAAGCGACAACCATCTTTAGAAAACCTCGTCGCCTTTAAACAGCTCCGAGCGCAGGCCCGCCGCATCATTCACCAACACAAGCAGGAGTGCTCGGAGCGGTATGTGTCCACCATTGGCCTCCATGTCTCTCCATTGCAGGCCTGGGCCAAGATTCGACACCTCTATGACTATCGGACCCCTGTCAGCATCCCTGCACTCTCACTGAATGGAGCCGTTTGTACTGACTCCGATGTAATTGCAAACCTCTTGGCGGAGCATTTTGCTCAGAGTTCCACTTCTACAACTTACCCACTGGCCTTCCACCCCATTAAAGAGTGAGTGGAATGTCGGAGCCTTTCATTTTGCACCCACCATCCTGAATCCTACAATGTTCCATTCAGTGAGTGGGAATTTCACAGTGCACTAGCTGCTTGCCCTGATACAGCTCCTGGGCCAGATCGCATCCACTGTCAGATGCTGAAACACCTTTCAGTGCACTGCCAGCAACGCCTCCTCAACCTTTACAACTGTATTTGGGTCGAGGGTGAGTTTCCATCGCAATGGCAGGAAAGCATTGTTATCCCCGTTTTGAAACCTGGCGAGAACCCTTTGGAGTTGGACAGATACTGCCCCATTAGCCACACCAACATTCTTTGCAAGTTGCTTGAACGGATGGTGAGCCGGCGGTTGAGTTGGGTACTCGAGTCTCAGGGCCTTCTGGCTCCATCTCAGGGTGGATTCCGTAAAGGCCGCTCTGCTGCCAACAGCCTGGTGAGCCTCGAGTCAGCCATCCGTACGGCCTTTGCCCGCCGGCAGCACCTGGTTGCTGTCTTTTTCAACATGCGGAAGGTGTATGATATGACATGGCGTCATCACATCCTCTCTACACTTCATGATTGGGGTCTTCGGGGTCTGCTGCCAATTTTCATTCGAAATTTTCTGTCGCATCGAACCTTCCGCATGCAAGTCGCGGCCTCCCATAGTTCCTCCTGAGTTTAGGAGAACAGGGTACCACAGTGATCTGTTTTAAATGTCTGCCTGTTTTAAATAGCAATTAACGGGCTCGCTGCGGCGGTGGGAACGTCTGTCTCAGTGTCCTTGTATGCTGACGACTTCTGCCTTTACTGTAGCTCTATTGGCATTGCAGCTGCTGAACGTCAGCTGCAGGGTGCTATCCGCAAGTCACAGGCTTGGGCTGTAGTGCATGGCTTCCAATTTTCGGCTCCCAAGACCCGCATTATGCATTTCTGCCGGCGACGCACTGTTCACCCAGAGCCGCAGCTTTATCTTGACGGCGAACTTCTTGCTGTGGTGGAGTCACATAGGTTTATGGGTGTGGTTTTTGATGCCCAGTTGACTTGGCTGCCTCATATTCGGCAGCTTAAACAGATGTGTTGGCGGCATCTAAATGCTCTGCGATGCCTGAGCCACACTCGCTGGGGCGCCTACCGATCTACCCTCTTACGGCTCTACCAGGTGTTAATCCAGTCCTGTTTGGATTATGGGAGCCTGGCTTATGGTTCAGCATCCCCTTTGGCATTGAGGGTGCTGGACCCAATCCTTCACAGTGGGATATGCCTTGCCACTGGTGCTTTCCAGACCAGCCCTGTGGACAGCATACTTGTGGAGGCAGATGTCCCTCCATTGCGATTACGGTGCCAACGTTTGCTGGCTGCTTATGCTATTCATGTTTGTAGCTTGCCCGGGCATCCTAACTATCGTCTTCTATTCCCACAGTCACTCGTCCATCTCCCAGAATGTCGGCCCCGGTTGGGTTGTACGATTGCAGTCCACACGTCAGAGAGCTTCTCTCCAGGCTTGGGGTTTTCCCTGTTCCACCTCCTTTCCAAGCCCCTCTGTGTACACACCCGTGGTGTGTGCCCCGCCCTTGCCTTCGGCTCGAATTGCTCTGACTCTAGGGGACCATTCCGAACAATGTTCATTGCCGGCTGGCTGCAGCGTTTTCACTGCTGAGCTGGTCACCATCTTTCATGCCCTAGAGTATATCCATTCCTGCTCAGGTGAATCCTTCGTTATCTGTAGCGGCTCCCTTAGCAGTTTACGAGCTATCGACCAGTGCTTCCCTCGCTCTTGTCTGGTGATGGCTGTCCAGGAGTCCCTGCATACTCTTGCCCGTTGCTACCGATCTGTGGTCTTTATGTGGACCCCTGGTCATGTCGGCATCCCAGGCAATAAACGTGTTGACTGCCTTGCCAAACAGGCCACCAGTGAACCAACCCTGGACATTGGCCTCCTGGAGAATGATTTGCGAGCATGTCTTACGCCACAAAGTTTTTGCACTATGGGATGCTGAATGGCACGGTCTGACCACCCCTAACAAACTTCATGCCGTCAAGGAGACGACGACTGTGTGGCAATCATCCCTGCGAGCCACTCGCAGGGAATCCGTTGTACTTTGCCGGCTCCGCATTGGCCACACCCGCTTGACACACAGCTTTATACTGCAACATGAGGACCCGCCTCTATGTTGATGCGGGTCAGCTTTGATGGTGGTCCACATTTTGTTGGACTGTCCACTTTTAAGTGTGCTCAGGCAGACGTTTGCACTGCCTGATACGCTCCCTGCCCTTTTAAATGATTACACTTCTATGGCGGGCTTAGTTTTGCATTTTATTCGGGCAGGGGGCTTTTATCATTTAATCTAAGTGTTTGTCCTTTTTTGTATTGACTCTGGTATTTAGCCTACGGTTTTAGACTGAATTTTTAATGTGTTTCTCAGTGGTTGGCTTTCCCTTTTTTTTGTCTCTATGGTCGGCCAACCACCGTCACACTCTGTGTGATTTTAATTCGTTTTGTCTGGTCTTTGTCTCTGTTTCTCTTGTCCTGCGTCACCTGTCATCTTTTCCTTGTTTGCTTTTATTCTCTGTGGGTGTTTTTAAGTTGTGGAGAAAGGGACCAATGACCATAGCAATCTGGTCCCTTCAATCCCCCAAACCAACCAGCCAACCAACCTTTGGCAATAAGGGCAGTGTCATCTGCAAACTGCAACATTTGACTATTACAGCTCATATCATTGACATATATGAGGAATAGGAGAGGTCCTAAGACTGATCCTTGGGGCACTCCATGTTCCAGTTTTTGTTCAAGAGAAGTGAACTGCCTACTTTGATATTCGTTTTTGCAGTATTTACAGTGCTAGAGAACAACAAACACACCTCATTCCTTTGTACTACACTGTCCCACTTCTTTTCGCATTATTATGAACTCTTCACTTTAAGTTAAGTCTACTCTCCATTATACCTAAATAGTGATATGAGTATATATCTACTATATGCCTTAAAATCTAATATCTAGTTTTGGAATCTGTCTGACCATAATGTAACCCAGCAATAACAGTTAGATGTCTTCGTGTGATTTCCAGGTAAACCACCTCCTCATGCAATTTTTGAATAGTGTATTTGCAATTACAAGCTATTTGCTACAGAATTTTATCTTTCCCATTTTGCATTTCTGGTAATGAGCCCATGTTGTAACAAAACTTGGTCTTCTATTACATCCCCCACTACAGTGTTCCAGGCACACATGATTGCTAGTATTTTATCTCCCTTTACGTTCTGAATTACACGTTCAATGTCTCATGTATTTTCTTTCTTCATCTTCTGCCTGTGATGTAAGCATATACAATAGAGCTGTGGTTGTTGATGTTGATTTGCTGGAGATTCTGATGAGAGAGATTGTATCACTGAACTGTTCATAGTAACTCAATCTTCCTGTAGCTAATGAATCATACTCCTATTACACCATATTTTACTGCTATTGATATATCCTATATTTGTCTGACCTGGAATCCTTTACTTCTTTCATTTTCCTTTTCAGATTTGCTAGCTTCCTTACCAAGTTCAAACTTCTGACATTCCACATTGCAGCAGATGGAATGTAATCTTTTTGCTGGTTATTAAATCTTTTTCACGTGAATAGTTTCCCATTTGCAATACCCTCCTACTGATCTGAATGGAGAACTAACCTGGAATATCTTTCCAGTGGGGAAATTATCATAAAACATTATCAATTACAAGCTACATTGCACATGGATACAACTGTATTTCTTAATGCAAAGGCTTCCATTTCCTTCTGCATTTTTATGTCATTGATCATTGCTCATTGTTCCACCTTTTAGGGGCATTTTTAATTTCTAGGGGTAACAGGGTGCCTAATGCCTGTCTACTCCTCCACTCACTGTGTAAAGGCCATTGGCAGGACAAAGTGATTCTTCGTTCCAGAAATCTTCAGCTGCCATTGCCAATGATTTTTATTTGAAATTGAAGCAGTGACAGGGTTCAGACCTGGGATGCAGGATGTTTCGACCATTGGTCCATTGTGAATCTGAGTAATTTTAGGAGTTGGGCCCAGAATGTCAGTGGATAAACTCATATCTGTAGAACAGGAAACAGATAGTTGAACTTACATACCATGAGGTATTAGTATAATTCCCTAATTTTCTGCAGAACAGAGTGTTTACAAAAAAAAATAATTTTTGTGTTCTATCTAATGGGACATACTACTTTTGTAATAAAACTATGACATGGACTCCCATAAGCACCAAAAACATCACTAGCTGAGTAGAATGAATTTTACACCAAGTATTCTTTAAATTTTCTCTGAGTTTTAGTGTTTGAAGAGCAAGACAATTTCTGCTGGTAGAGCATTGAAAACTTTTGTGACAGATTAAGTCATTCCTTTCTGCCCACGGGTGGAATTTGTCTGCTCAATATCTAAGTCCTGTTTGAGTGTCTAGTGATACAGACATCAATAGCATTGATCAGAGGTGTAAGCACCACTGGCAGACAGAGTAGGGGCACTGAATAAGAATATCTGTGCCATAAACAAAGGACTGGGTGTGCTGTGATGGAGGCGACTGCACAGTCACACTTTTGTATTGTTTGCTCTTACTAAAGTATTGTTCACTCACAATTGTCTCCTCTCTGTGATTGGAGCTTTCAGTACACCCATTAGGGCAATGTTCCATAACCTCATATTATTGCCATGATGTGTGCAACTGGTTTTGAAAAGAGAGCTTTTATATTAATGAAACATGAAAAAGAATGATATACCGAGACAGATTCCTACAACAGTAAATGCAACTCAGAATGAATATTGCTCTCCTCTGAGCAGCGACATTTTTTTGTTGGTGGCTGAGTACCAGAAAGATGATTCCATAAAACAGCAAAGCATGAAAATATCCTAAGTAAGCAGTTCTAATGGCAATCTTGTGTGTAAATGTTAAAATTATGTGTAAGCCCATTACTGTGCACAACTAAGAACTTACCACCCCACTTGATGTGCTTGTGGTCCATTACATTTAATATTTATGTTCTGTTCTGTGAAACATGAAATTGTGCATAAAGCAGTGTTTTTTAGACATTCAGAGCACATTCACTACAGATAAATCAGGTTCGTACTACAAATGTTGTATGGATCAGTTAAGTACAATTTATGATACCAGTAGCTTCTCATGTGGTGTGATCATAGTTAGTTCCATGAATACACAGTTGTAGTAAACTAGCTAAAATTATTTGTGAGGGCTAAAATTTCACATACAATGAGGTCTTAGCATTAAACAGTTTACATGTCCTTTAAAGAAGTTCAACAATGAAGCAAAAAATTGTAATTTTTACAGTTGTTATGGGATTACCTGAACAGTGAAAGCATGGATAAAAGGAATGATGAATTCAATTATGATGGCTGGAAAACAGAAAATGTAAAGGTATTTATCTTAGGCATACTGATACTATTTTTCAATCCTGTTACAAACCTTTAGCCACAAAATTTAAATGTCTTGCTCTAAGTAATTTTTGTCTAATATATTACATTACTGCTATTTGTATATTAAAGAAAAAATTTTCATACTCACTTCCTTATACTTTTCATTCATAAATAGCTTAAATGGAAATGGAATCTGAATGTTAACGCCACCTGTGTCATTGACTTAATCCACTTTACTGAAATGTTTCCATTTTGAATTTCAGGAAATCCCACAGCAAGTAAATACCAGTGATTGTGGTGTATTTTGTTGTGTATATTCAGACTGTATCTGTCGTAATGCTAGTTTCAAATTTTCTCAGGAAGACATGCCATATTTTAGAAAAAAAATAGTGTATGAAATACTTTCAAAAAAATTGATGACATGAAGATGATAAAACTATTGTTGCATATACTGGTAGTGCAGATGGTATTATCTTTTTAAAAAATCCCATCTAATAGAAACATAAAAGGAATTTAAAATTCTGAACATAAAATTTTAATTTTTGACTTCGTGTATGGTTGAACGTGTTGTAGGATCTGCATAGAGAAGTCTAACAGGGTGTTATGTAGTTGTGATACAACAGTGAATAGAGTATTATTTTGAATCTGTGAAATTTATTTTCCAGCTTGGATATTCATGTGTAGGGTAATGAGTAGAACTGCTGTTCATTGTTAAATTTCTTTTTATGGAGATTAAAAAGTAAACTTTGTCTGTCAACACTCTCGTGTTGTTAGGTGTAATCTCCAAAAGCGGAATTTTTTGAAGGTGGAGTTACTTTTGATGTGCCTGTGTTGCTTGAATTGGCAACTGTAATATTTGCAGCTGTCATAAGCAGCAGAGAGGTTGTTGCATTATACAAATATTCAAATGATGGCTGTAACTGAATCACTGTTAATGAATGTTAATTGGCATTAAGGGTCATTTTACAGGTTTGTATTTGTTTGCAGTTGTGTAAAAAAAATAAAATAAAAGAGATGACTGGATCATCAATAGTAGACTTAAAAACAACTCTGTTTTCCATGTAGAGTACCATTTTTTATTTTTTTGAAATGCCTGCTGGCTTTAGCTATCGTATTATATTCCTTATTTTGTTTATAATCAGCGTGAAACCATGTATAAAAATTGCACTTAAATCTAAAATGTCTAACATACAAGACATGTTTTGGTAAAAACTTGATCTCGGTCATTAGGTGGATATAATATATGGGTCAGGCCATATCACAGTATGTACACAATGTTGTATGTAATATGTGTAGCTAAGCACATTACCTTAGTGCTTCAAACACAAGAAACTGTTAAATATTCACAATAGTTTAGCAGAAACTGTTAACTGCATTGCTGGGTTCCAAAGAATATGTACTACTTTGTCTGAACCTTGTTATTGATTCTTTCTATACAGTTTTTATTAATATGTATTTATGAGTAAGAGACTAAATTTCCTGTAATGGTTCTGCTTAGATTTTGTTCGTGGTAGTGAGATGCTTTCATTTTGTGAATTATTAAGAATCAATTTGTAACAATACTGTGTACGATATGAAAAGAAAAGTTATGAACTGGTATTGAATTTTGTGTTATTACCTAAATATTTCCATTCATTTATTTAACTAAAGTATCCATAAAACCAGGAATTGATTAAGAAATATGTTTGGAGTCGTGTGGCCACCATCTTTAAGCACTGGTGACGTAAGGTTAGTAGATAAATTCAAGCTGAGCTTTTTAACTGGAAATGAAGCAGCTTCCATGAATGAAACTTTCTTATTAATTGAAAAGCTAACTTAAAACACAAAGCATATTATGGAATCTAACTAATGTATTACAATTCACATTACACAGCCTGCCTTTCACTGAGGATTATACATGCTGTCTTAAACTGATAGGTGTTTATCATTGTTCTTGTCTTACTCATCATGTAACTTCACACTTCAGTTGCATACTGAGGACAGTGTCTACTGAATCCTAAAATTCATGTGTGCCAAACATTCCATTCACCTGCAATGAACAAAACTCTGCACAAGAAGATAATTGTTCATTATTTCACAAACTACATAATTTTGTCTCTGATTTTCAGTAACAAGCCATCACATGAATAGCCATCATCCAACTGTGGCCAAATGAAAGACTGTTAGTCTATACTGCTGAAAATAATATAGTTGAATATAGTTGACTTGATTGGTGCTCTACAACCTGATCCACAAGAGTCTTAACCTTGTGTCCCAGCAATGCTCACTTGAAAATGGAGTGACTATATCTTAACAGCAGTCCAATTCCCTGAAACCACCTGTGTGTGTCTCTGACCTCCACCTACTTCCATGCTGGTGTACACCCCATATATTGTGCCTCCGTGCCTCCCGCCACTTCCCTTCCACCACTAAGCTGCTGCATGTATTCTGCATGCCATATTTCTATCTGTATTCCCTGTTGCTTCCATTATTCCCCCCCCCCCTCCCCCCCCCTCTCTCTCTCTCCCTCTCTCTCTCTCTCTCTCTCTCTCTCTCTCTCTCTCTCTCTCTCTCTGTTACAGCTTTTTCAAAATGTGTATAGTTGAGATGATATTGATATTCCGTCTGTATAGAATGCCCCATATAACTACTACAATGCTCACATGTGATATTGCAAACCTCTGGGTTCTTGGGTAAACTGACTTAGAAACTTTGTCAAAGAACTGCATCATGAAATAATTTGTAAGGATATCTCAGGCTCAGTGTAACAATAGATGTGGCTACACGGTGTGAGATATGGTAATAATGACTAGAAAAAAGGTGGTGGGGTAGCTCTGTGATATGTAACACAGTGATACAGAAAGTATTCTGGAAGCTGGTCATCAGTGATACGTGGATGAGTGTTCCTAGTCAGGTGGTATGTACAGGCTTGTTCTGTGAAGATACTACTAGCTTTCAGGGATGATGGAGAGGGGTAAATATATCAATTTCTACATCTACATCTACATCTACATTTATACTCCACAAGCCACCCAACGGTGTGTGGCGGAGGGCACTTTACGTGCCACTGTCATTACCTCCCTTTCCTGTTCCAGTCATGTATGGTTCGCGGGAAGAACAACTGTCTGAAAGCCTCCATGCGCGCTCTAATCTCTCTAATTTTACATTCGTGATCTCCTCGGGAGGTATAAGTAGGGGGAAGCAATATATTCGATACCTCATCCAGAAATGCACCCTCTTGAAACCTGGCGAGCAAGCTACACCGCGATGCAGAGCGCCTCTCTTGCAGAGTCTGCCACTTGAGTTTATTAAACATCTCCGTAACGCTATCACGGTTACCAAATAACCCTGTGACGAAACGCGCCGCTCTTCTTCGGATCTTCTCTATCTCCTCCGTCAAACCGATCTGGTATGGATCCCACACAGATGAGCAATACTCAAGTATAGGTCGAACGAGTGTTTTGTAAGCCACCTCCTTTGTTGATGGACTACATTTTCTAAGCACTCTCCCAATGAATCTCAACCTGGTACCCGCCTTACCAACAATTAATTTTATATGATCATTCCACTTCAAATCGTTCTGCACGCATACTCCCAGATATTTTACAGAAGTAACTGCTACCAGTGTTTGTTCCGCTATCATATAATCATACAATAAAGGATCCTTCTTTCTATGTATTCACAATACATTACATTTGTCTATGTTAAGGGACAGTTGCCACTCCCTGCACCAAGTGCCTATGCACTGCAGATCTTCCAGCATTTCGCTACAATTTTCTAATGCTGCAACTTCTCTGTATACTACAGCATCATCCGCAAAAAGCCGCATGGAACTTCCGACACTATCTACTAGGTCATTTATATATATTGTGAAAAGCAATGGTCCCATAACACTCCCCTGTGGCACGCCAGAGGTTACTTTAACGTCTGTAGACGTCTCTCCATTGATAACAACATGCTGTGTTCTGTTTGCTAAAAACTCTTCAATCCAGCCACACAGCTGGTCTGATATTCCGTAGGCTCTTACTTTATCAGGCGACAGTGCGGAACTGTATCGAACACCTTCCGGAAGTCAAGAAAAATAGCATCTACCTGGGAGCCTGTATTTAATATTTTCAGGGTCTCATGAACAAATAAAGCGAGTTGGGTCTCACACAATTGCTGTTTCCGGAATCCATGTTGATTCCTACATAGTAGATTCTGGGTTTCCAAAAACGACATGATACTCGAGCAAAAAACATGTTCTAAAATTCTACAATGGATCGACGTCAGAGATATAGGTCTATAGTTTTGCGCATCTCCTCGACGACCCTTCTTGAAGACTGTGACTACCTGTGCTCTTTTCCAATCATTTGGAACCCTCCATTCCTCTAGAGACTTGCGGTACACGGCTGTTAGAAGGGGGGCAAGTTCTTTCGCGTACTCTGTGTAGAATCGAATTGGTATCCCGTCAGGTCCAGTGGACTTTCTTCTATTGAGTGATTTCAGTTGCTTTTCTATTCCTTGTACACTTGTTTCGATGTCAGCCATTTTTTTGCTTGTGCGAGGATTTAGAGAAGGAACTGCAGTGCGGTCTTCCTCTGTGAAACAGCTTTGGAAAAAGGTGTTTAGTATTTCAGCTTTACGTGTGTCATCCTCTGTTTCAATGCCATCATCATCCCGGAGTGTCTGGATATGCTGTTTCGAGCCACTTACTGATTTAACGTAAGACCAGAACTTCCTAGAATTTTCTGTCAAGTCGGTACATAGAATTTTACTTTCGAATTCACTGGACGCTTCACGCATAGCCCTCCTTACGCTAACTTTGACATCGTTTAGCTTCTGTTTGTCTGAGAGGTTTTGGCTGCGTTTAAACTTGGAGTGAAGCTCTCCTTGCTTTCGCAGTAGTTTCCTAACTTTGTTGTTGTACCACAGTGGGTTTTTCCCATCCCTCACAGTTTTACTCGGCACGTACCTGTCTAAAACGCATTTTACGATTGCCTTGAACTTTTTCCATAAACACTCAACATTGTCAGTGTCGGAACAGAAATTTTCGTTTTGATCTGTTAGGTAGTCTGAAATCTGCCTTCTATTACTCTTGCTAAACAGATAAACCTTCCTCCCTTTTTTTATATTCCTATTAACTTCCATATTCAGGGATGCTGCAACAGCCTTATGATCACTGATTCCCTGTTCTGCACTTAAAGAGTCGAAAAGTTCGGGTCTGTTTGTTATCAGTAGGTCCAAGATGTTATCTCCACGAGTCGGTTCTCTGTTTAATTGCTCGAGGTAATTTTCGGATAGTGCACTCAGTATAATGTCACTCGATGCTCTGTCCCTACCACCCGTCCTAAACATCTGAGTGTCCCAGTCTATATCTGGTAAATTGAAATCTCCACCTAAGACTATAACATGCTGAGAAAATTTATGTGAAATGTATTCCAAATTTTCTCTCAGTTGTTCTGCCACTAATGCTGCTGAGTCGGGAGGTTGGTAAAAGGAGCCAATTATTAACCTAGCTCGGTTGTTGAGTGTAACCTCCACCCTTAATAATTCACAGGAACTATCCACTTCTACTTCACTACAGGATAAACTACTACTAACAGCGATGAACACTCCACCACCGGTTGCATGCAATCTATCCTTTCTAAACACTGTCTGTACCTTCGTAAAAATTTCGGCAGAATTTATCTCTGGCTTAAGCCAGCTTTCTGTATCTATAACGATTTCAGCTTCGGTGCTTTCTATCAGCGCTTGAAGTTCTAGTACTTTACCAACGCAGCTTCGAGAGTTGACAATTACAATACCGATTGCTGCTTGGTCCCCGCATGTCCTGACTTTGCCCCGCACCCGTTGAGGCTATTGCTCTTTCTGTACTTGCCCAAGGCCATCTAACCTAAAAAACCGCCCAGCCCACGCCACACAACCCCTGGTACCCGTGTAGCCGCTTGTTGCATGTAGTGGACTCCTGACCTATCCAGCGGAACCCGAAACCCCACCACCCTATGGCGCAAGTCGAGAAATCTGCAGCCCACACGGTCGCAGAACCGTCTCAGCCTCTGATTCAGACCCTCCACTCGGCTCTGTACCAAAGGTCCGCAGTCAGTCCTGTCGACGATGCTGCAGATGGTGAGCTCTGCTTTCATCCCGCTAGCAAGACTGGCAGTCTTCACCAAATCAGATAGCCGCCGGAAGCCAGAGAGGATTTCCTCCGATCCATAGCGACACACATCATTGGTGCCAACATGAGCGACCACCTGCAGATGGGTGCACCCTGTACCCTTCATGGCATCCGGAAGGACCCTTTCCACATCTGGAATGACTCCCCCCGGTATGCACACAGAGTGCACATTGGTTTTCTTCCCCTCTCTTGCTGCCATTTCCCTAAGGAGCCCCATTACGCGCCTGACGTTGGAGCTCCCAACTACCAGTAAGCCCACCCTCTGCGACCGCCCGGATCTTGCAGACTGAGGGGCAACCTATGGAACAGGACAAGCAGCCATGTCAGGCCGAAGATCAGTATCAGCCTGAGACAGAGCCTGAAACCGGTTCGTCAGACAACTGGAGAGGCCTTCCGTTCAGCCCTCCGGAATGTCTTTCACCCCCTGCCACACCTTGAGACGACCTCCCAATCTACCAGCTTTACACGTGTCATCCTCTGTTTCAATGCCATCATCATCCCGGAGTGTCTGGATATGCTGTTTTGAGGCACTTACTGATTTAACGTAAGACCAGAACTTCCTAGGATATTCTGTCAAGTCGGTACATAGAATTTTACTTTCGAATTCACTGAACGCTTCACGCATAGCCCTCCTTACGCTTACGCTTAGCCCAGAAAAAAAGTGTGTCGAAAGTTATAAGTGAAAATTGTTGTGATACTTCTGACAATGGAATACATGCACCACAACTGTTGTTGCTGATATTGTAGGGTAGGCAACTCCCAGAGGTGGTAGTATAGAGCAAAACAAGAAGAAAATCTCTAGTAAATATGGGCTTTAAAATGTATACCTTTAGAGCTATGGACACTTCTTCAGCAGAGGAAAAGTTTCACAGTAACATAGATGAAAAAGTGCTCATAGCTCTTAAGATTTGCATTTTAAAGTCCATGTTTACTAGAGATTATTTTTCTTGTTTTGGCCCATATTATCACAACTGAAAGCTGCCTACTGTACAATCAAGGCAACAACAGTACTAGTACATGTATTCCTCTGTCAGGGATATCAGAACAAGTTTTTCTCATAACTTTGGACTTAGTTGTTTCTGGACCAGGGTCCCATACCTCAAATTGATGCATTTACCCTTTTCCATCAACTCTGAAACATTCATGTCATCAAAGAATTGCCCTGTAGAATGTGAATACTGGATACGATACTTTCACATGATGATTGAGGATCCACATCTGCTTCTTATACTGTGAATCTGGATGGACTGTTTGTGGTAATGCTTGATAGGTGCTCTGTGGTGATTAGCAGTGGCCTTTTGTTGTAACGTGGAGGCTAAGGTTCTTTCCATGTTCTTAAATTGTATTTAAGTTTAGAATAAGCTGGCTGAAATAGCCACATGGTACCACCTTGCAGGCATTATCTTCCATAAAATTAAACTTTGGCCCATATTTAATATAGAAAAGCCACTCTTACAATTAATACCATTCTGTTTGAGTAAGATTCTGTCCCAGGTGAGAAAACTGAAAACTTAATACTTTGGAAGTACACTGGTATATGACAGTGTGAAACATAGCAAGTTTGATCTACTCCAACTGTTAAGATTTTGGCTCCTGTTAACATCCAATATTTTTTCTGATTATCGTATTTTCCATGGAGTAACAAAAAGTGTCACATGCGCTTCAATATTTCAATATGTTATTTAGGCAGAATTCAATTTAAATTTATCATCCAGATGACTAATTTGCATATGCTGATTTCATTAAGATATAAAGTTTTCGTTAGAATATCAGTCATTAAATGATGTGGCTAATCCATGTTATGGTAATGTCTAGTGGAAAAACATTTTGAGCTAACTGGCAGGCTCTGAAGTA
The DNA here is from genome assembly GCF_021461395.2 of Schistocerca americana. Lineage (NCBI taxonomy): Eukaryota > Metazoa > Arthropoda > Insecta > Orthoptera > Acrididae > Schistocerca > Schistocerca americana. The sequence continues at coordinate 377,252,937 of NC_060126.1, forward strand.
CTGACATGATTATCAATTTGTTGTGCATTATTTAGTGCCCTATCTTATGCAATTCACCATCATAATGGGAAAGACAATGCAAATATACAATATTACTATGACAATAAAATGAATATAATATTGCAATTTAAACTATAATACTAATATGGGTTGTATAAAACATATTGAAGTTAAGAATTAGATAACAATATCCTTGCAAATCTGAAAATGGAAATGCAAAGGTTCAATCTAGATATAGTAGGGCTCAGTGAAGTGAAATGGAAAGAGATCAAGGATTTCTGGTCAGATGAGTGTAGGATAATATCTATAGCATCAGAAAATGGTATAACAGGAGGAGGATTCATGATGAATAGGAAGATAGGGCAGAGGAAGTGTTACTGTGAACAATTCAGTGATCGGGTTGTTCTTATCACAATCTACAGCAAACCAACATTGACAATGATAGTTCAGGTATACATACTGACGTCGCAAGCTGAAGATTAAGAGATCATGTTTAGGAGGATATTGCAAGGGTAATACAGCATGTAAACGGAGATGAAAATCTAATCATCATGAGGGACTTTAATACAGTTTTAGGGGAAGGAGTAGAAGAAAACGTTGCAGTGGAGTATGGGCTTGGGATAAATAATGAGAGAGTAGAAAGCATAATTGAGTTCTGTAATAAATTACAGCTAGTAATAATGAATATTCTCTTCAAGAATCACAAGAGCTGGTAGCATACTTGGAACAGGCCAGGTAATATGAGAAGATTTCAGTTAAATTACGTAATGGTCAACAGAGATTCTGAATTCAGATACTAGTTTGTAAGGTATACCCAGGAGACGAGTAGATTGAAGTTTAAGAGGGAAATCAGGAAGAATCAATATGCAGAGAGACAGGATATGAAAATACAAAGGAATGAAGAGATACACTTGAAGATGTCTAAGGTAGTAATAAAGAACAGCTCAGAAGGCAGTACAGTTGAAGAGGAATGGACATCTCTAAAAAAAGTTATCACAGAAGTTGGAAAGAAAAACATAGGTACAAAGAAGGTAACTGTGAAGAAACCATGGGTAACAGAAGAAATACTTCAGTTGATTGATGAAACAAGTACAAAAATGTCCAGAGAAATTCAGGAATACAGATATAGGTCACTGAAGAATTGAAATAAATAGGAAGTATAGGGAAGCTGAGACAAAATGGCTGCATGAAAAATGTGAAGAAATTGAAAAACAAATGATTGTCAGAAGGAATGACTCAGCATATAGGAAATTCAAAACAACCTTGTGGTGAAATTAAAAGCAAGCATGGTGCAACATTAAGAGTGCAATGTGAATTCCACTGTTAAATGCAGAGGAGAGAGCGGGTAGATGGGAAGAGTACATTGAAGACCTCTGTGAGGGGGAAAATCTGTCTGATGTTATAGGAGAAAAGAGTTGATTTAGAAGAGAGAGAGGATCCAGCAGTAGATCAGAATGTAACCCTCGAGTGGGGGCACCATTTTTCATAACATGAGCGGGTGCACGGCGCACTTTGTACACATGAAAAGAATAGGTTCCCTTATGTTACCAAGGTAAGTCATGTATGATTAAAATCACAGTTTAAGCTTAGCTTGTTTTAAAAAAAACCTTTTAAATAAACTTGCATAATATGAGCTAAACTGCTATTTTATTAAACAATAATGAAATAAATTTTCACTATAACTCTCAGTTGCCAAGGACAGGTGTTAAAGAGACAGTAATGACTCCTTTGGAGTGTTAAGCAGTGCAGGTGCATCAGATCTTGGTCAGCTGCTTATTTGATCATTAATTGTCTTGTAGACAACTTCCTCAGTGTGCGATTATGTTGCTAGATTGTAGCTGGGGTCATTTTTTTAAACTGATAATAATTTTTTTCTTGCCTAGCTCGCTTTGTGTTTTATATTACTGCTGCTCACTTGGACGTACAACACAATTTATTGCTGTGTTACCTGAAGCAATACTGAAGGAATAGGTATAGGTTTGTGGTTGTGAAACAAAAATGGAACCGCACAAAATCATTTTATTTTTGATTGGTGCACTTTATATGCATGTGCTCCCACTTGAGGGTTAGGAGAGCTTTGTAGGACTTAAGATCAAATAAGGTAGAAGGGATAGATAACATTCCATCAGAAGTTTTAAAATCATTGGGGAAAATGGCAACAAAACTACTATTCACATTGGCGTGTATATGATATGAGTCTGGCGATATACCATCCGACTTTCGGGAAAATACCATCCACACAATTCCAGAGACTGCAAGAGTTGATAAGTGGGATAAATATCAAATGGCTCTGAGCACTATGGGACTTAACTTCTGAGGTCATCAGTCCCCTAGAACTTAGAACTACTTAAACCTAACTAACCTAAGGACATCACACACATCCATGCCCGAGGCAGGATTCGAACCTGCAACCGTAGCGCTCACGCGGTTCCAGACTGAAGCGCCTAGACCCGCATGGATAATTATTACACAATCAACTTAACAGCTCATGCATCAAAGTTGCTGACAAGTATAATATACAGAAGAATGAATACAAAAATTGAGGATCTGTTAGATGATGACCAGTTTGGCTTTAGGAAATGTAAAGGCACTAGAGAGGTATTTTTGATGTTACAGTTGATAACGGAATCAAGAGAAAAGAAAAATCAAGACACATTCATAGGATCTGTTGACCTGAAAAAAGTGTTTGACAATGTAAAACGATGCAAGATGTTCAAAATTCTAGGAAAAATAGGGGTAAGCTATAGGGAGAGATGTGTAATGTGCAATATGTACAAAGGAATAACAAGAGTGGACATCCAAGAACGAAGTGCTCAGATTAAAAAGAGTGTAAGAGATGGATGTAATCTTCACCGTTACTGTTCAGTCTGTGTGTAAAAAGAGCAATGATGGAGATAAAAGAAAGATCCAGGAGAGGAATTAAAATTCAAGGTGAAAGAATACTAGTGATATGGTTTGCTGATGACGTTGTGTCCTGAGTGAATATGGATTGAGAGTAAATGAAAGAGAGACAAACGTAATGAGATGTAGAAGAAGTGAGAAAGTAATCATCAGGATTGATGAAAACAAAGAAGGAATTCTACTACCTAGGCAGCAAAATAACCAATGATGGACAGAGGAAGGGGGGCATTTCACATAATTGTAGAAGGAAGGAATATGTGGAAAACACCAACATCTGTTAAGACATCAGAGAATGGCTCCCATGATAAAAGAGGGAGCTGTAGAGGAAGACAGAGATTGGAATAAATCCAGCAAATAATTTAGGACATAGGTTGCAAGTGATGCTGTGAGATGAAGAGGTTGGCACAGAAGAATAATTTGTGGTGGGCTGCATCAAACCAATCAGAGGACTGACGACAAAAATCTTTGATGTCATAAGAAAACCTAAAATATCAAACATGGGTGTAATTTCAACAATTGTGGCAGTTAATTTGGAGAGGCCAAAAAAAATCTGTCGACTATTAGCAAATAAAGTATGATTGGAATCCTTGACCTGGTTTTCAGCAGTTTTAAAATTGTTTTCTTCAGAACATGTAATTGAGATTGTTTCATCGCATTCTGATTAAATACATTGAATAAAGCCAAATAGCTCTTGCCATATGAGACATCCATCTTAAGAACACAAATAATCACTTGGTGTGACTTACAATTGCAGCACAATAGTATGATATATGTGCATATCACATAGCAAATGTATCATAAAAAAAACACAACTATGAAATCAATACAAGAACTAAACAGCAGAGTTGCTGTTGTAGTCATGGTACTGATTTGCATGTCAGGTAGAGACTGTGCTATTGCCATCAAAAAAGGAGACTTCTTTAGTACTGGGCAAAGGATACTTTTTCAACATACACAAAATGTTAGTTCTAAATTGCTCCAGTGGTAAAGACTGAATGTCAATAGGTAGCGCATTAAGTAGCTTTAGGGTCACCATCATGAAACTGTTTTGTATCTTGGTTACTCGACATCTTGGCTTATCTACACTGTCTATATTACAAATGCAACATTGATGAACTACATTTTTGTTTCTGTAGGTCTCATAATTTATCTGTATGTGCATGAGATAGTTGAATATATACTGACTGAAAACGTAGTCTACAGTGGTCAGTTTTTTTTTTTTTTTTTTTTTTTTTCTTGAGGAAGTGATTCTCATTACTTTCTGTTGCAATAAAAGAACATTCTTGCAGCCCACAGAATGGCACCACAGCAGCTGCCTGTAATTGATGTGGCTGTGGAATACTGCATGGTAGGCTGTCCTGATGTTATGCGTTTCAGTTTCCTCAAGAAGTACAGAACCTGTGTCAGTTTGTAACATAAGGATTTGGTATGCTATTACCAAGTTAACTTGGTATCAATGAAAAAGTTCTGAAGTTTAACAGCTGCTGTGTTACCCAGAGAGAGAGAGAGCACTGAGGCTGGATATCATCCTCGGAGTTTTTTCTCCATTAATTTTTATCATGTTCATGATACAGCAGGTCTTGGCTTTACAGAATAGGACTTGTGCTTGTTAAACACCTTGACTGACTTTCTTTCCTTTTGAGAACAGGGTTGTTTCATATGTGAATTGTAAGGTGTGCCCATTGGAGCCTGTTTCATTATCAGAAATTGGGAACAACAAAGGCCCTATCATGGATCCCTGTGAAACACTTTGTTGTAACTTCTCACCTGAGTCTGCTCCTTGCACTGATACAATCTGTTGTCTGTTGTTTAGGTAGAATCATAGAGTTTGCAGAACAAATCCTTCAATGCCATATGATTTTTACTTGCCTAGCAGGTCCTTATGTGGGATACAGTTGAATGCTTAATTGAGGTCACATAGTACCAGTGACATACTCTCCAAAACCTGACTTGCATTTGTAACTAAGTCAAATTTTGCTGTTGTCATTGACCTGCCCTTCTGAAAGCTACATTGTGCATTTAAAGGAGGTTGTTTTCTCCATAATAACTTAATAATTGATCTTCCATGATTGACTCCATCACCTTACCTAGCATTGGTCTAGTAGATAAGGTCCTGTATCTTGACACTTCACAGGGATTACCTTTTCGTAAACACACACTGTGTGTGCTACATCTAGGAAGCCTGGAAATTCTCCAGTATGGAGACAATGGTTTATTTCTCTTGTCTGATTGTGCAGTTTCATGGATTATAGTTTTTAATACAGTGTAGGATGTGCCATAAATATTGTGACTCCCTGAAGGTTTTTAGCTTTTTACAATTTTTGTGTGTCTCGGAAACATTCTCTTCCACATTACCAAGAAGTATTTATCCAAATTTCGCACTGACTGCATGACCTGTTCCAGAGCCAGAAATTTCATCTACTGTGCTTCCCACTACCTTTTTAAAATATTGATTAAATTCGTATGAACTGCAAGAATTGAAGCAAGAGGTGGACCTTTTCCTAGGTTCATTGTCCAGATTCCACATTGCACTGCAAAGATTGTGCCTTTTCAATAAATGTGGCATTGCTTTCCGTCTTTGCTTTTTCTACTTCCATTCTCCCCTAGATCATTTCAGTCTATAATAATTGCTGTACAGTCTATCCTTAATGTTAATATCCTTAGCTGGTTTTATCTTATCATTTACTGTTTGGACAACACATTCTACTTTAGCTAATCTAGAGGTATACCACCTCCTTACATCGACAATTTTCTCTCTGCAGCTTGATCTGGCAATAATTGAATGTGTCTCAGGTTTTAACGGAAAATTTTCACCAAATTTGACTTCAAGGGCCTGGAACAGGCAGCTGAATGCACTATTTGGCGCCAATTCAACAAATATTTGTTATCAGTCTATAGAAGACACCGTATCTTTGAAAACGTCAAAACTATTTTTTTAATAATAATACTATTTCTCAAGACGTAATTTGAATGACCACTGAGTGTCCATAGCTGCATGATTACTGCACTGTGATCTGCAAGTATTGGGTAAACACTTGTACTTTGTAGTCACAACTATTCAGGTTTGTTACAATTGTAGCAAGACAAACATCTCCTCTTGTTCATAGATAATTTACCACAAACAGTCCATGTAAGCTTCTCTTCATCACAACCTTCTCCAGTATGAATGTTTGATTCCCCAAATTAGCAAATTTTTTTGTACTTAGGTGCACTGACAGCTTTCCAGTCTGTTGACGAGATTTTCAAAATTGCCATAGGGGGAACAGTATGCAGAAACAACAATTAAGCTAGCATCTGGCAGCCACAAAGCAGTGAACTCTAGGTCCAAATCTACACAGAAGTTGTTGAAGTCTATTTTCTTGGCACCAACCACTGATCTTACTATTTGTATACACACCCACTACTGTGGATAGCAGTTTCTTTACACCATCACCATTTCCAGATATTCATTATACCTGTAGTTTTCTATTTCTGGTTGAGCTAACCAGTGTTCACATATACATAATACTTTTGTTCTCGCTTCCTCAATAAAGATTGATAATGTATTAAATTTTGTCCTGACACACTGCATTCTTTCAATTTTGTCATTTGCTTTTTCTCTACAATGTTCTAGGTCTTTTGATACTGCGTAAAAATCTTCCCACTCAGGCTGCTTAAGTCCTTTGTGCAAGGTCATGACTGGTTACCACATTCTTGAAATCCATCATCAGGTGAACTGTACATTGGAGGAATAATATATTTACTCTTAAGAACAATCAATCTTTAGAAATAAGTGATCATACTCACATAAAGCTGCTAAGAATATTATACTTTTTTATATTTTCAATCATTGTAGAATACAGTAACACAGTCAAGTCCCATAAATCATCATCAAAGCAAAAAAGATGAGTAACTTACTGTGAAGTGGTATTCCAACTTAAAATAATTAGGCCTCCAAAGCAACAAATAGAATAAGGGCATACCCCAGTAACTACAAAAAATGGAAGAAAGCGGAAAAACCATAGGTGCCTAACTTGAAGTAGGAACCAGAAAGAAAGAAGCAAGCAAGGACAATTACATACTGTATCCATAGACTGCTTAGGGAGGTAACATGGCATCAAACTGAGCTAAACTGGCAGAATGATATTATGAGACCTTGTGGGAAATCATGTATCTGCAAATTTACGGAAGGGCCAAGTCATATGTACCAATGAGGTGGTCAGAAAGTTGCTGTACAGTGTTACTAAACTAATGCTCCAAGAGAGGAGGTGAACATACTGATATCTAAAGCTACTGCATAAAGAATATGGTTCTCAGAACCATTAAATTACTTACATAAACAATGATAACTAGCCAACAGATTTCTATAGTGTAAACCAGTATTGCATTAAATGTTCCTTCAGGAAATTTCTACAGTTCTTCCAAAATATTAAGAGAACCGTCCTTGCTTTCTTGATACAGTATCTGAAGCTTATAATGGAGAACCATAACTGAATGCACAGTTTAACTTGGACCATTGCTTCATAGTGAGTTAATTATTTTTATTGATTTGATCATGAAATGTAGGAATTGCCTATAACTGTTTTCCTGTATTCACAATGATTTAAAAGATGATGTAAGTGTACTACTCTTAGCAACCTTAAGTGCTGACGACAACTTATTTTTGGAAACTGTTTATTCCAAAGAGAGAATATGTTATTCTTCCAGTCTACAAATCACCTGATGATGCATTTTAAGCATATGACACTGGTCATTACCTTTCAATAAAGAACTTCAACAGCCTAAGCAGAAGACATTTTGTTCAACATGCAGAATATCAGCTGTGGTTGCCCCTCATTTTAAAGTTCTGTTTTGGTTTTGAGAGTTTATCGCACTGGTGCAGTAGGCTTGTTTGAGACATATCCACTCTTTCTGAGAACATGCTCTGAACTACCTGAAACCAATAAACTTATAAGACCATTGACAGTGAAGATTCCATGCCATCATAACTTTCATTGCCCATTTTGCCCCTGTACTTGTTATATTCTTAACTTTGACACTGTACTCTTGTTGCTCTGTTTCTTATATCGGATTATACCACCCAGTAATGAATTAAGCCACTAATTGAGACTTATTATAATGTAGAAAAATTTTGCAGATGGATATCATGTAGTACATTCACAGTGCAGAAGCATAAAATGGTTCTGTATACTTTTATAATTTACTAATCTTCAGTACATTCCAAAAAACCAACTAACTATTAAAATTTATCATCTGTTCAGAACAAAATAAACTAACCTGGCTGTTTCTGAAAGCTTCTGGTTTTTGATGAGCTTCTGGTTTGTTTAGAAGATTTAGAAGCTAAGGATGAAATATACTATGCCTGCCTGAGTATCACATTGTTACTGATATGGATAAGGTAAATGTAAGTGGATATAAGCTCTCTGCACATGTAATTAGAGAAAATATGGAGAAAGGAGGAGTTGCCATATATGTCAAAAGTTATCATTGTTCAAAAGTATAGAAACAAAAAAGTTTTGTGTAGAGAAACACATAGAAGCATGTGCCTGTGAGCTTAAATTAAAAAAAGGCGCATTTATAATTGTAACTGTATATAGGTCCCCATCAGGAAATTTTCATCTATTTCTGAAAAATTTGGACTCCTTGTTGTGCTATCTGTCAGACAGGGGAAGCAAATTATTATTTTTGGGGACTTCAATGTAGATTCTCTGAAAGAGGGTAATAGGAAAAATGACCTTGAAGTATTACTCGGTTCTTTCAATTTGACACCCATTATTGATTTTCCTACTCGGGTGGTAAAGGATAGCAGCTCACTGATAGATAAACTTCTATGTAGACCAAGATAGGTTTAGCCAGATAAATGCTCAGCCTGTTGAGTATGGTCATTCTTATCATGGTGCACAGCTAGTTACAATATATGACATAGCTCCATTCAGCAGTACTGAACAGTCCTCCTAAGTAGTACATGCAGTCAACAATTTAACAATTGCAAATTTCAGGGAAAGCCTACAGCAGTTAGACTGGGATGAGGTGTACTGTGAACCTGATGCCAATTTAAAATATAATTTATTTCATGACACTTTTGTAAATGCATTTGAAAACTGCTTCCTCAAGAAAATAGTTAAATATACTCGTAAGAAACCATGTAACAAACTAAGGATATAAAAATATCTTGTAACCGGAAAAGGGAAATGTATCTGACAGGAAGAAAGAGTAGTGACCCAGAAACTATCAAACATTATAAAAACTACTGTGCTATATTAAGAAAAGTTATTAAAAAATCCAAAATTATGTGTATCATGTCTGAAGTCGGCAACTCTGATAATAAAATTAAAACAATTTGGAATATTATTAAAAGAGAAACAGATCAACCAAGAGCACAGGAAGACAGTATTACCATCAAGTTGAACGAAAACTTTACAAACAAAAAGTCAGAAGTTGAAAATATTTTTAATAATCATTTTCTAAATGTTGTGGATATAGTAGGATCCAGGTGTTTATTAGAAGATGCTAGGCTGTTAATGGAAGAGGACATACCTATGCAATTTAATACAATTGAAATCTCACCCACTTCTCCTCTGAAATTAGGAAAATAGTAAACTTGCTTAAAAGCAAAAACTCACATGGAATTGATGACATTTCCAGCAAAATACTAAAAGCTTGTTCTCAACAGATAAGTGAGATTCTCAGCCACCTGTGTAATAGCTCTCTGGAACAGGGCATTTTCCCTGATAGACTGAAATGTGCTATTGTTATACCTTTGCATAAAAAAGGGGATAGATCTGATGTCAACAAATACCGTCCAATCTCCCTTCTAACAGCTTTATCCAAATTTTTTTGAGAAAGTAATGTATTCAAGAGTAGCTTCACATATCTGTAAAAATGAAGTACTAACAAACTGTCAGTTTGGTTTCCGGAAAGGTTTTTCAACAGAAAATGCCATATATGCTTTCACTAATCAAATTTTGAATGATCTGAATAACTGAACACCACCCATTGGGTTTTTTTGTGATCTCTCAAAAGCATTTGATTGTGTAAATCATGAAATTCTGCTAGACAAGCTCAAGTACTGTGGCACGAGTGGGACAGTGCACAAATATTTTAATTCATACCTAAGTGGAAGAATGCAGAAAGTTGAAACAAGCAGTGCTCATAATACGCAAAGATCAGCACATTCCTCAAACTGGGGAACTATCAAGAATGGTGTTCCATTAGGGTCGGTCTTGGGTCCTTTGTTGTTCTTAATATATATTAATGACTTGCCATTCTATATTCATGAAGAGGCAAAGTTAGTTCTCTTTGCTGATGATACAAGTATAGTAATCACACCTGACAAAGAAGAATTAACTGATGAAATTGTCAATAATGTCTTTCAGAAAATTACTAAGTGGTTCCTTGTAAACGGACTCTCACTGATTTGATAAGACACAGTACATACAGTTCCATACAGTAAATGGTATGACACCATTAATAAATATAGACCTTAATCAGAAGCATACATAAGATAGATGGTGATCTGTGACATCTCTGATGAAAGAGCATAGTGCAGGTACAGGCATAAGTCTTTTGGAGAGAACCGTTCTTCATACATTGTTGAAGATTGAACTTTGCAGCAGAACACCCCTACATGTTCACCCAATGACACCAACAATTACAATGGCAGTGGGTTTGTGACAATGGTACTTGGCCATTGATCAGTGGAAATGTGAGCTCTTCAGGTGATCACATTTTTGCTATGCTAAATTGACGTTCACCTCCAGAAATGCTGTCATCAAGGTGAACAGTGGCTCATAATGTGCATAGCACCATGGAGGCAGGCTGGTGCAACAGTATTATGCTATGGGAGATATTCTCCTGTGCTTGCTTGGGACCTGTGGAAGTAACCAAAGACATGCTGACAGCTAAGAACCACCTGTATCTTTTAATATTTTTGTGGGATCTGAAATTTAAAAACCTCTCTCACACCAGCCTGATTTAGCTTCACTGATCAGGATAGTAAAAAAATATGCATATATTAAGGGGATTTTCATTCACAAAGCAGGCTTATCACATTCACACAGTTCAATACTGTTCTGTCCTGATTAGATTGAGCTTAACTTAAATTCCATAAGGCAGTGAAGCAATTTTGAAGTCTCGGTGCGACAAAAATTGTCAGTCGATCTCCTAAAAACATTTGAAATAATTATTAACTTTCGGTGATCACATGGGGAAGACCGGAAATCTGCTGGTAAGACCATGTTAGCCTATTTATTGAAATTCATAAACTGGATATCTTGAGCATACAAAATGGCAGGTTCGTCCAGTGTAAATCAGACGTTCCGCATTGATCCCGTGCAACACAGTGTAGTAAGCAGATACTGTCAATAATAATCAGTTAAATAATATGCAAACACACTTACTTTAGTTTAGTTCATGTATTAAATTCCTTCTCATACAGAATCTCATCAAGATGGTGACTAGCTCAACAACACATACATATACATCTTCGTTCTTTCATGTCTAATCGGCAAGATCTCCATCATTCTTTTCATAGGAGAAAACATAGATAGCAGAGAAGCTATTCCATGGAGTAAATGCATGCTCCAAGGAATAATAGGGCTTGAAACTACTTTGCATTGATAATCATCCTTTATTAAAGTTTAGGAATTGGTAAGATAAGAAGAGATATTTCGAGATATGTACTGAGTTATATAATTTATAAAAAATTTCTGAAAATATCGTGGAGAGACCGCTGCAAGAGACATTACAATCTCTTCATGCTTGATGTCTTTCCTGAAGGCAATGTCATATTTCAGCAGTATAGGTGTCCATTTCTCTGAGTAAGAACCATGCTACACTGGTTTGAGGAGTATTATAATGAGCTCATGTTGAAATCTGTGCTGAAATTCGTCTGATGTGAATCCTATGGAACATATCTGGATAGCTATTGGGTACCATCATTGTGTACACAAATCGGTGGCCCAATGTGTACATAAATTACATGACCTGTGCATAGACATCTAATGTCACATACCTCCATAAACCTACCAGCACACTGTTGGATCCTTGATATGCAGAATTAGTGATGTATTTCATTCCAAAGACAGACAAACAAGATACTAAGCAGATGGTTATAATTTTTTGACTCATCAGTGTATATCCTCTCCCTCTTCATGCAGCCTCCCGTCCACCACCTCCACATGTTGAGGTGGGGGAAGCACAATGTTGAGGGTTGATCCTGGGTCTTCAGTAGCACTGCAGCCATCATTACATGTGAATCTCTGCTGGTGTGGTGACAATGCATCCTCATCTTCCTCAGTTGTCATGACAGCAGCAGATTGCTGCTAGGTCATCCTTGACTTCTCCAAATAGGATCATTGTCTTCACTGGTGGATGGAACACACACTTGATGATACTTTCTCCAAGTGTTCGGTTTGTTCAAAAAATTTCGTAACATTCGTAATTTTGTGCCAATGGTGTGTTGGAACGAAATGCGATTGATGTCCCTGCACACAGCTGTGTTCAATATGTAACTGCTGAAGTTTTATTGTTGTATGTCTATTAGTTATTTTTCAGTGCTGTATTGAATAGAATGTTGTCACACAGTTTGCAAATTTCAGGATGGAAGAGTTAGATGAGCAACACATCTGCATTAAATTTTGCGTGAAACTCAAGAAAATCTTTACAGACACACACTAAATGATGCAGGGAGCCTACAGTGATTAGTGCTTAAGCCACACTTGGTATTACGAATGGTTCACAAGGTTTAAAAATAGCCAGATGGAAGTTAAAAATTACCCTCATTCGGGATGCATTTTGACAGCTACCAACAGTGCTCATGTTACGAATGTCAGTGAAACTGTGTGTGCTAATCAAAAACTGACTGTCCAAGAAACTGCAGAAGAATGTAATATTTCAGTTCAATCATGTCATGAAATACTGACACATTGTTTCAGAATTCATTATGTTGCCATCAAGTTCATCCCACCGCCCATGAGTCAAGACCAGAAAGACCTTTGCCTCACAATCCATGAAGAGCTTTTGGATTGCACAAGTGAGAATGAGATGTTCATTAAGAGAATCATAAATTGTGATGAGATGTGGGTGTATGGTTATGATATTGAGACCAAGGTTTGATTTTCAGAATGGGCCAGAAAAAGCTTATCTGGTCAGGCCAAATGTCAAAGCCATGCTGATAGGTTTCTTTGACTCTGAAGGATTAGTTCATCATGAATTTGTGCCAAAGGGACAAACTGTTAATCAGTAGTACTATCAGGAGAAAATTTGCAGCCGGCACCTCATGTGATCCAGCAAGTGGCATACAGAGACCGCTTCCAGAGGCGGAAATAGTGTTGCGAGCAGTGTATCAATTGTAGAGGTGAGTAATTCAATGAAAACCATGCACAGTAAGTGAAAGGAAATGTAGAAAAATTTTGTGGAGAAAGTTCCGTAATTTTTTGAACAGACCTCATATTCTTCAATTTTTGCTGAAGTGTTCCTGACATATGGAATAATTGCTGTTGCCACTAGTTTATATTCACCCTCAGAACGCTGTGGTCTTGCCTTCTTCAAGCTTAAGGCATGTTGTATCTGGCAGTTGCTGTAATCATTCATATGAAATACGTGTGGTCTGCAATTCAACTGCTAGACTGTCAACGTACTAGATTTCACAGTGTTTGTGGTGTTATTACCTTGTTGTGAAGTGTGTGACACCTGGAGCCATGCAAGTAGAAATCTTTGTGTGTTGGTTTATGCTAGACAGTGTATCCTAGTGGCCCACCTGTACTTTGCTTCATGTGCACACCCAGAAGTGGAAGCTTATTGTTTTCTATCTATCATCATGAATCTGATGTTTTGGTGCAGCAAAGTCAGGTGTTGCAGCAAGTCTTATAAGTGATGTCAGACATGTGACTGAATATATTGTCTACATATAAAAAGAGCAAAAGAACTTGTAGTCTGCTGACTCCAGGTCTGCTTCTTCAAATGCCTCCTTGCTGGTCACGACTGGTGATGGTGGACAGCTGATTACTACTCTGTCTATTTGTTGATAGTAATTTCTGACAAAAAGAAAGTAGGTTAGCATAAAATGGAATTCAAATAGTTTTGTTAGCACTGGCCCTTACTTATCTCCTGTGAGGCCTAGGGAGTCTCTTAGAGGTATCTTTGTAATGAGGGGTACCATATCAAAGGGCACCATGAAGTCATCTTGGCCAGTCCCAGAGAGCTTGTTGATAACTCTGTTGTACACTCCACAAATCTGAAATGTCCACTAAGTGATAACATCTTGTGAATTTCAATTATCTAGCCCTTTTACTTTATCGACTTTTGGTCCATGTACAAGGGCAACAGTGACCCAGCCGTTATCGTGTTCGTTCGTATCCTTGTTAGCGAGAGTGAAGTTCAAAACTCCACCACAAAATTTTTACACTTTTCAGTGTAAAGGTGGCACCAAGCATTCATCAGAAATGCTTGAAGGTCACAAATATGTGGATTTCCAAAGTATTGCACATTTGAACTATGACACACAGATGAGCACCTAAGAAATATTTGAAATATAAAAGCACATACTTTTACTCAATCCCACATAGAGATGTTACGTGGTTACTTATTGGTCACACACAGGCACAGAATCTAAGTAATGCTTTCAAAAACAGCCAGGTTAGTTTCTTTTATTTTAAACAGATGATAAATTTTAATAGTTAGTTGGTTTGTGGAATGTTCTGAAGATTAGTAAATTATAAAAGTATACAGAACCATTTTATGCTTCTGCACTGTGAATGTACTACATGATATCCATCTGCAAAATTTTTCTACATTATAATAAGTCTCAATTAGTGGCTTGATTCATTACTGGGTGGTGTAATCTGAGATGGGAAACAGAGCAACAAGAGTACAGTGTCAAAGTTAAGAATATAACAAGTACAGGGGCAAAATGGGCAATGGAAGTTATAATGGCATGGAACCTTCAGTGTCAATGATCTTATAAGTTTATTGGTTTCAGGTAGTTCAGAGCATGTTCTCAGAAAGAGTTGATATGTCTCAAACAAGCCTACTGCACCAGTGTGATAAACTCTCAAAACCAAAATAGAACTTTAAAATGAGGGCAACCACAGCTGAAATTCTGTATGTTGAACAAAATGTCTTCTGCTTAGGCTGTTGAAGTTCTTTATTGGAAGGTAATGACCAGTTTCACATGCTTAAAATGCATCATCAGGTGATTTGTAGACTGGAAGAATAACATATTCTCTTTTTGGAATAAACAGTTTCCAAAAATAAGTTGTCATCAGCACTTAAGGTTGCTAAGAGTAGTACACTTACATCATCTTTTAAATCATTGTGAATACAGGAAAACAGTTATAGGCAATTCCTACATTTCATGATCAAATCAATAAAAATAATTAACTCACTATGAAGCAATGGTCCAAGTTAAACTGTGCATTCAGTTATGGATCTCCATTATAAGCTTCAGATACTGTATCAAGAAAGCGAGGATGGTACTCTTAATATTTTCGAAGAACTGTAGAAATTTCCTGATGGAACATTTAATGCAATACTGGTTTACACTATAGAAATCTGTTGGCTAGTTATCATTGTTTATGTAAGTAATTTAATGGTTCTGAGAACCATATTCTTTATGCAGTAGCTTTAGATATCAGTATGTTCATCTCCTCTCTTGGAGTATTAGTTTAGTAACACTGTACAGCAACTTTCTGACCTCCTCATTGGTACATATGACTTGGCCCTTCTGTAAATTTGCAGATACATGATTACCCACAAGGTCTCATAATATCATTCTGCCAGTTTAGCTCAGTTTGATGCCATGTTACCTCCCTGAGCAGTCTATGGATACAGTATGTAATTGTCCTTGCTTGCTTCTTTCTTTCTGGTTCCTACTTCAAGTTAGGCACCTATGGTCTTTCCGATTTCTTCCATTTTTTTGTAGTTACTGGGGCACCCTGGGATGCTCTCTAGGGCACCCTGTGATGCTAAATGCTCATTAACATTTGTTCATAGGGGTGAAAATCCCATCTCGAAAGTGTTGTAGTTGGTTGCCTATCTGCCACGCTAGGTCATGTCTAGTTTTAACAAGCTGGCTGTACCTCTAAAATCAAAACTTCTGGTCAACGCCCTTCCGCTTTCGCTGCCACTGCACCACAGACCAGAAGTTGTGGTTTGGTAACTGGCAGCTGTAAAGAAATGAATCTGGAAAGACAGCATCAGTCGTCCAGCAGCCGCACGTGCAGCAGCAGCGAGATAGATTAGTTATGTCGCATTATTTTAGGAGGAGTAGGCATTTTCGTCTTACAGTTTTTAAAGCAATAGACAACATTTCTATTACTACCTAGTATTTTGTAGCTACCCAAGTCATCTTGCATGGTTCATCGGTGTTTTGTGGTGGAGTTTTGAACTTCACTCTCGTTAACATGGATACGAATGAACATGGTAATCGCTCATATGCCTTACAGAAGGTAAGAAAATTGCAATTGTATTTGTGGGGTGATACTAATGTTGGTAAATCTACATTAATAGATTCTATTTTGTCAGATGTAGAAGTGTGTATGCCATTCCCTAGTGAATTTGGTTTTCAGCCTTATCAACCAGGCCGTACCAAAGTAATTTTGTTTGAAGAGTTTGAGTGGGATCTGGTGCAATCTTATTATTATATTTTGAAACATATCTTAGAAGGCATGAGAGTATCTGTTAATGTTAAAGGTTGTCCACCAATGGATATTGAGCATCGTGGCCTAGTTATCATTGTTAGCAATGAGATGTCAATTACTGATGAGGCTTTGTTAAGCCATTTGTTAGTTGTTTGTGCAACATCTCATCTTGTTCATTGTGAATTTAAGGGTCCACAAGATGCTGTAGCTTGGACTGGAGGTCACCAACGAGTGCAATCTTTTTACAGTTTTCAACACCTTTCACTTTCTGTGTAATGAGGGGTACCACATCAAAGGTTACCATGAGGTCGTCTTGGCCAGTCAGAAGTTGATTAGCCACTGAATGAAGTGAGCAGAATTCCATATGATGAGGTACTGGCACTAGCCAACAATGAGACTGAGCGTCACTGTCTGGTGTTTTGCTACTTCATATGTCAGTGCACCAATGTTGCTAACAATTGGATGGAGAGGGAGTCCTTCGTTGTGGACTCTATGTAGCCCATAACATCTAGGTGATGCAGCTGCTCACAGATGAAGTTTCTTCGCCATCTTCGTATCTTGGAAAGCATGTTAGAGATGCTCAATGACCTTCCTCTTCGCTCAGTTAGTAGGATCTTCCTCAGTTCTCTGTAGGTGTCATCCTCTAATATGATGACCAATTTTTGCTTGTATACTTCATGTGGTAGCAGGACCATGTAATTCCCTTTATCTGCGAGGAGGATAACTATGTCTTCTCAGAGCCATTAACAGGCTTTCCTCTCTTTCTTGGCAGTGTATGGCTTCGGTGGAACAGCTCTGGTAAGTGTACGGCAGTGTGTGGCTTGTATCATGTCATTTTTGCTGTGCAGTGTCCTGTGGAAGTGCAAGAGTGACCTGCTCCACTGCACTGATAAAAAACTTTGCTTTTGGCAGAGTCATCAAGGTGTGCAAAATTTTAGCTCATTTCCTAGTTCAGATGAGGCAGCACTGTCAGTTTTTTTTTCTATGTACAAGGGTGGTTTGAAAATATCTCGGAATCACCACAAGACGTCAGTTCTATCGCAACCAGTTGTTCCCATGCTATTCATTGGGCTGTTACCTGTAAACACATGCCATGTCAGTGCTCTTGGAAGAGAGCTGTGGCTGTAACATGGCTTTGTTGTTGTTCCCACATAGTGATTTGCAAAGACGGAAAAAATTGAGATTCAAGCAGTACTTCGTAAAGAAAGATATGAAAGCAAAGGATGTTCATGCCAATTTCCAGAATACACTAGGGGACTCAGCTCCTTCATATTCAACTGTTTATACATGGACAAATAAATTTAAATTTGGTCAGGAGAGCTTAGATGATGATCCACACAGTGGTCAGCCGAGATGTGTCACTACTCCAGAAATCATTGCAAAAGTGCACAAAATGGTCATGGAGGAATGCCAATTGAAAGTGTGTGAAATTGCTCACACTTTCCAGATGTCATCTGAAATGGTATATCACATTTTAACTGAAGAATTAGGAATGAAAAAGTTATCTGCAAGATGGGTACCACAACTCTTGACGCTGGATCAAAAACACATGAGAATGGACATATCAGAACAATGTTTGGCCCGCTTTAGGATAAACAAACAAGATTTCTTGTGCCAGTTTGTGACCACAGATGAAAGCGATTCCACTACTATACCACAGACACAAAACAACAGTCAAAGCAGTGGAAACATGCTGATTCTCTGCCACCAAAGAAAGTAAAGACAACTCCTTCAGAGGGAAAGGTCATGGCATTGGTGTTCTGGAACGCGAAAGGGATTTTGTTTGTAGATTATCTCCCCACTTGGTCAAAAGTTACTGGAGAATACTATTCTAACCTCTTGGACAAATTTCAACAGAAATTACGTGAAAAAAGTCCATGTTTAGCAAGGAAGAAAGTCGTCTTCCATCAAGACAATGTGTGCCCGCACCCATGTGCCATCGCCATGGCAAAATTACATGAACTAAGGTATAAATTGTGCCACACCCACCTTATTCACCTGAAATTTCCATCTCTTCCCAAAACTGAAAAATACTCGACAAATATTCAAGATTTTCCTGTGCTGTCAAGACCTAAAATCACTCTAAGCACCTATACAGGGAGAGGGTACATAGAAAATTTAAGAAACTGGTTAGAGAGAGGATCCAATATATTCATTGCAGATTCAGTGAGACCTCAAGAGAATTTTTCTAACATCACATGACAACTATTTTGCAGGCCTGGAGGAAATTCATTATTGAGGTGGGATCAAGGCAATGGAACATCATTGGACCAAGTGCATTAATCTACAAGGAGACTACATTGAAAAATAAAAAAGTTTCAGTGATGAAAGTACTTCTTTTCTATTGCATTCTGAGAACTTTTCAAACAAGTACAACTGGTGACAGTTCTTTGAGGTTCTTCTTGTAGTGGTTTAGCCGCAAGGTATTTGTGTTTAGCAGTTTGTCTGAAAGTTGCTGAATGCCATGCCCTGTTGGCCTTAGGCCAGTTAACAACACGGACTCATTACCAAGAGGCACGGGAGCATTTTGATGCCAGTCGCATGTGACGTTAGAAAAGTTCTCTTGAGGTCTCACTGAGTCTGCATTGAGTGTATTGGTTCCTCTCTCTGACTAGCTTCTTAACTTTGCTGTGCACCCTCTCCCTGTAGAGGTGATTAGGGTGATTTTAGGTCTTCCCAGCATAGGAAAATCTTGAACATTTGTCAAGTATTCAGATGGGTGGCATCATCCAATATGCAAGATATTTCAGCAGGCTGACTTCTTACCATCTTCAGGTGTTCCTGGTGACTGACTGACTTCTCCTGGATGCTGGTTTCATATCATACCCCCCCCCCCCCCCCCCCCCTGCCTTCCCTCCAATCCTGCAGCCCCCAGCTGCCCCTTTTGGGCCTGGATCTGTGCACTGTTGGGGGAGCATGATAGCAAGGATCAGTCCAGGGTTTACAGTAGTGCTGTAGGTATCCAGCCCAGAGCATGATCTAAGTGGCTATCTGCAGGAAAATATGCTCCTGTCATGAGAACTGAAGAAGGTGGGGGCATTTTGTTGCCATGCCAATGAGATCTGTGTATGGTACCATCTGTGGTGCTATTGAGGATCCTAGAATGACCACTGATGTCGTACATCTCCCACCACCCCATGAGAAGTGTGAGGAACACCTCAAGATGGCAAGAAAGCACCTTACTAAAATATCATGCCATTTGACCTGGTAGATAGGTAGATGGCCAAAAAGTATTATAGTTGCATATTCACCCCTTTCTGTGCCAAAGTTGGTTTCAGTTTTCCTTCTGGTGTTATATTTGTGAATATCTCTGTTACTCTCAAACTTAGGAAAAGTTTGGTGACAAATTTTATAATTGAATGAATGCACTGTATGACTGTGGTTAATAATCCCAGCTGCTTAAAGAGATACCTGCAAGGTGTGTGCATGCAAATTCCAGACACAGTTCTAATTTCTTCTGCACAGTGAATACTTTTTGCTTAAGTTAGTAGCTACCCCAGAGTACTGTACCATAAGACATCTATGAAAGGAAATATGTCAAATATAGTCATTTACTGACTTCTGTTTCCCCAAAGTTTGCAATTATTCTTATGGCAAAAGTACCTGAACCTAAACATGTTATACTGTGTTAACGAAAACCAGAGTGAATTGCTTTTGACTGAAACAGTGTCTCATATATGTGCCATGCCTGTTGCTGCAATTTGGAGATGGGGATACACAAATCATGGCTTGCACCTGAATAATAGGGGGAGGAGAGTTTATTCCAAAATAAGATTATTTTGTTTCACCAGAACATCAGAGGATTGAAAAACAAAACAGATGAACTTCTTGTACGTCTAGATGATGTGGAAAATTCTGAAATGATATGTGTCCTGTGTCTCTCTGAACATCATGTAACCACAGGGGTGGAGAAGTTAAATATCAGGAATTATACACTTTGCATCATTTTTGTGCTGGTTTGACATGGAAAAACGAGGAGTTGCAATATAAGCAAAAGTTGGACACAAAGTCAAAAATATTGAAACAAAAACTTTTTGCGTTCATCAGAACCTAAATGCATGTGCTTATTAGTTGTTACTGCAGAAATCTTTTCTTATAATGATAATAGTTAGTAAAAACTTATCTTACAGTGAGTTGTACAGCTAACTTCTAGGCACCAGCCAGTCATAGAACAAAATTATGGATGTTTGTTGAAGGTAGGCAATAGAAGACATGAAGTTAATGAAAACTAAAAGGTGCAACATTTTCTAACAACAATCTTAAATCAACGCTATCAGAAAATTGTGTAAAGTACTGTAATGAATCCAAAACAGCATGTAACAGTTAGGTGGTGAGCAGACTTTAACACTAGCTTTTCAACTCACCACTGATGTTAACTGAGTATAGATTTTAAATTTTTGCAAAATGCAAAATGAATGAAAACTCTAAAACATATGATATTTGTAACAACAGCATTAAACACACTATCCAGAAATTATGGAAAGCTCTGCAATGTACCCAAAATAACTCATAACACTGCCACCGCTGTTTGTGTCTGAGTGCTCGAGTGACATACTATATATTGTAAAATATAGGCTTCAGAGCCAGAAATGTCACATTTACCAAACTTTTTGGGCTATTTTGCCATGGCTGAATGAATTTCTTGTAGAAAGGCAACATTTCATCCTTTAATGGGAACATCTGTGAGGGTTGTAGCTTCCATGAACATACAGTTATCTATATCCAGCTGGCTACTGTCTGAATTTTGTTTCATATGCTTTCCTGAAGAAAACTGACATCATATGGAAGACAAAGAAAACGAGACATTCATTTTCGAAGAAAAAGGTTGATTAGAAACACCCTCCCTCATTAGCACTGTGACAAACTGCGTGATTACATAAAAGTACTAGCAGATAGAGTGATGAACATACATGATACTAAGCTGCCCAATGCAGAATTAGACTATCTCACTCATATGTTTTTGGTGAATGGCTGTTTGTCTAGTGACATAAAAATAGTGTTAAGACTGACCTCTGAAGTGTCTACATAATGTGCAGCAATGGTGAAGACGAAGGTTTCCTCTTGTACTTTAAAGACTCTGCTGATTGCCTAGGAAATATCTTGAAAAACTAAATATTGCCATAGTTAACAAACCCACCCAAAAGAGACACCACCACTTAATGTTGGACAAGGATGCTCCTAAACCACTTAAAAATGCAGAAATTTACAAAATAGTATGTAGATAAGTTTTTTTACCTGAGTACTATAGCAAATTAGACCATGACTCAGACACTACATTAATTTTTAGGCTCTGTATCAGACACTACAACACTATTTTGCAGTGTATGGGATGCTACAATACCAAAAAGGTTATTCAGTGTGTATTCATTATTGTAATGAACAACATTTTGTTTTATAAAATTAAATCTGAGGCATTTTTCATCATATGAAGCTAAAACATGAACACATTAAATAAACTTAATCATTTTAAAATTGTAGAAGAAATCGCAGACAAGGGGGAGGGACAAGTCATCCACATCTCACCGAATCTCACAAAAGAGGGAAGGGTTCAAAATGAAAACCAAATATCACATGATTAATGGGCACAACGTAAGATAATATTAAAGACTAGCAGAAGAGTGAATGCATCATTCAGTGGCAGTTGTAGGTACACTTCCTATTAGTTTTGAAAAATGGTGGCCCACAGCCACTTTAGTCAACAAATTCTCTAAGTGAACCATAGGATTGAGATTGTCACAAATGTGTGAAGACCTGTTGGCTTTTTTATGGACAACCATAGGCATTGCCATTGACTAGCTGAAACTGCAAAAGTAATACCATGTTCCTGATGCCACAGGGGATCTGCTTGAGTGATTTCTCTAACCACAAGCAGGAGTGGACAAGATCTACAAAATGTTGGTGCCACTGAGGGCTACATAGAGATGTGAGCATTAAATTTATGTGCACACCTGAGAGTTGGTTCAGTAACCAATTTTTATGGATTGCGCGTGGCGTCAAGGTCAGAAAAAGTTGCTGTATCAGACTACAGTGACATGGTCAACTACTTTGAAACCAAAACTGGCAAAGACATCTGCACCAAAAACTTCAGGAACAATAGTGGAGTGAACAACTAAGAATGTCAGTAGATGTTTGATGTTTAAGTCTCACTAGATTTCACAGACACTTAAGTACTTCGGTCATTCTGGTCCCCCCTCAGTGTTGAGCGACATTTTTGTAATGTTAACCAGGTTGATTAGAAACACCCTCCCTCATTAGCACTGTGACAAACTTCATGCAATTTGAAGATACTCCGGTCCTTTCCTCATTACAACAGTTGGCATACCACAAGCAACTGCCTGCACCATACACCCTGATTGTTTTTGCTGGACATGCAGGAAGTAGGGCCACCTCATAGCAGTGTATCAACAGGCAGCTCACTAGATGTGCACTTGGCCATGGCATGGGTATAGAAAATCAGTCCACACTGTTACCTCTGCAGCCGGTCGGAGTGGCCGAGCGGTTACAGGCGCTCCAGTCTGGAACCGCGCGACCACTGCTGTCACAGGTTTGAATCCTGCCTTGGGCATGGATGTGTGTGATGTCCTTAGGTTAGTTAGGTTTAAGTAGTTCTAAGTTCTAGGGGTCTGATGACCTCAGCAGTTAAGTCCCATAGTGCTCAGAGCCATTTTGTTACCTCTGCAGAAAAGCTTACATCAGACCTGACATTTTCTGTTCAGGTCATGAAATTCCAGATGGGTGATGCCACATCATTAATCAGTGACGGTATCCATTAGCAGCCTGGCCATGCTTTGCTGTGAAGGGTCCAGCACTGGGTCGTATCTTACTACCACAAGGCCATTCCTCTCCTCAGAGAACTGTTGCTGACAGAAAAGAGTCAACAAAGTCTTAACTTATGTTTTCAGTGCCACATTCACACTCAGTACTGGTGGAACTTTGCCGACATGGCTCAAACAGCAATAACAACAGTTCGTAGTTCAAGAGAAATAGCACCAGCAACAGCTATCACTGCAACAGCAACAGTACAGGGAACAATGGCAGCTACAGCAAGTATAGCAGAGTGCTTTCTGGCAGCTGATATCTCAGCAGCAAAAACAATGTCAGTGATAGTCACAGCACTGGGTATTGTGCATAAGTAGTGGCCTATAGTTGTTACCACTTTGGCTACTTGTGGACTGTTTTACACGAAATAACTGACTGATAGTAACAGTGAGTTGTTCACCAATTAGATATCAGATGATACTGACTAAGACGTTCTTCCACATTCCTTCTTATATAGTGTCATGAAACTGGTTAATGACACTATTTTCACCACAAGTTAGAACACTCAAACATTTGCTACACACAAACAATCGGAATACTTGATACACAAATGCTCTTGGGCAACCCGACTGCCCGATACACAAAAGTACTACAGAAGTCATATAAATCTTGGTTTCTTTTGTTATGGTTAACTAAAGTATAGGTAATTTTTCCACTTAGGTGCAAAATACTAAAAGAAAATGTCAAAATGTGAAAAGATTTTTTCAGCTTAGTACTGGCATTCTAAGAAACTTTTGAAATAATTCAGATATTATTATTATTATTATTATTATTATTATTATTATCTTCATTACTAGTATTATTGTTATTCCCTTTTTTTACTGTAAATACACCATCTCAGGACCATGTTCCAATTTCAATTCTTTGTTGTTCTCTACCAGTATGCTTTCATATGTTCACTATGTTTCTTCATTATGTCTTCAGACCATTTGGAACCAGTGTTTTTAGCTACCCTGCCTTGGAATTCTTCCATTTTCAATACTTTCAGGAAAAAGTCCTCTCTGTTGTTTATATCTGCTTTTGCATTGTTTGTTTCTAAATCATTTTTTACTTCATTGGCCCAGCTTGTTGTGGTCTTCTTACCCCACAAATATTTGAAAATCTTATTAGTTAATCTACTGTCTTAATATTGAAATAAATGTCCAAAAAACACAAATCTTCTTCTTCTCATTATGTTTGAAATATTTTCTATATTTGGGTACATTTCAACATTACTTCATAATTTCCAACATTTGCTGTGTTTTTTGGTCCTAATAATTTCTTTATAATTTGTCTTTCTAGTACTTCTAATTTATCTAAATTGTAGTTTAATGCCAGGCATTTTCAGGAATTTTGGAGCATCTTCAATGTTGTGATGTTTAAAGCTTTCCTGGCGTACTGATTGTTCCATAAAAAAACAGGAGAACTGCCGGATATCAGTAACTCCCTGCCACGATATTTAGGCGCAGAGTCTTCTGCTCATCTTCAGGTGAATTTAAATAGTGGAGCTCAGCGCGTACTCGCCAGTACTACTACAGTGGCATTCACCTGAAGATGGGCAGAAGACTCTGCACCGAAATATCGTGGCAGGGAGTTACTGATATCCGGAAGTTCTCCCGTGTTTTTATGGAACAATCAGTATGCCAGAAAAGCTTTAAACATCACATCAAGCAACTCTACAGGGAGGAAGTGATGGAATGTATTCGAAGATTCGACAAGTTACATGAAAGAAGAGCGAGGCTGCTGAGCTCGTTGATATTCTTATTAAGTTGCAGAGACAAGGGCATTATTCCAACCTTTGCCAAAATTGTGCGTTTCATAAATACCACTGCTGCAAACAACATCAAACATAAAGCAATCATGGCTTTGGTGAGAGAAAGGATTCGTTTTACTCAGCGTGAATTGGATTCTGTATCAAAGGACATGTTCCACATACATTTGGAATTGGCAGCAAGACTATCTTCTCTGTCGTGGGACTGGGTGGATGGTGTGACGTGGGCTAAAGCAAACTGGAGCCATGATAAAGCTATGACAAGGCAAACTGCCAAGATTGACAGACTTTCTAAACAGATGCTGCAGAAAGTTCCAACTCGACAATCTGTTGTTAATTTGACAGAGAAAACTTTAGATGATGCGACTGTGTCTGTGCTAGCAAAAGGACTGAATGTTGCTCCCACACCTGTTCCACCGCCACTAGTGGATTTCATCAGTGCCATCAAAGAAGCTGTACGCCGTCTTGGTACAGATGAAGCGGAGGACGTTCGTCGAGAGTCTTGCAGTGTATTGACCAGGGGTGCACCAATGAAGAATAACATCTCGCCCATGGAGAGGATAGCCCTCCGTAATTTACGAGCAGATGTGGATATAGTAGTCTTAAAATCTGACAAAGGAAATGCTACTGTCCTCATACCAAGGGATGACTATATTAATAAGATCAGTGTTTTATTATGTGATTCAACGTATCGCAAAATCGATAAGGATTCCACGAGCCAAGTAGTGCGAAAAACAGCAGAACTTTTATCAAATACACTCCTGGAAATGGAAAAAAGAACACATTGACACCGGTGTGTCAGACCCACCATACTTGCTCCGGACACTGCGAGAGGGCTGTACAAGCAATGATCACACGCACGGCACAGCGGACACACCAGGAACCGCGGTGTTGGCCGTCGAATGGCGCTAGCTGCGCAGCATTTGTGCACCGCCGCCGTCAGTGTCAGCCAGTTTGCCGTGGCATACGGAGCTCCATCGCAGTCTTTAAAACTGGTAGCATGCCGCGACAGCGTGGACGTGAACCATATGTGCAGTTGACGGACTTTGAGCGAGGGCGTATAGTGGGCATGCGGGAGGCCGGGTGGACGTACCGCCGAATTGCTCAACACGTGGGGCGTGAGGTCTCCACAGTACATCAATGTTGTCGCCAGTGGTCGGCGGAAGGTGCACGTGCCCATCGACCTGGGACCGGACCGCAGCGACGCACGGATGCACGCCAAGACCGTAGGATCCTACGCAGTGCCGTAGGGGACCGCACCGCCACTTCCCAGCAAATTAGGGACACTGTTGCTCCTGGGGTATCGGCGAGGACCATTTGCAACCATCTCCATGAAGCTGGACTACGGTCCCGCACACCGTTAGGCCGTCTTCCGCTCACGCCCCAACATCATGCAGCTCGCCTCCAGTGGTGTCGCGACAGGCGTGAATGGAGGGACGAATGGAGACATGTCGTCTTCAGCGATGAGAGTCGCTTCTGCCTTGGTGCCAATGATGGTCGTATGCGTGTTTGGCGCCGTGCAGGTGAGCGCCACAATCAGGACTGCATACGACCGAGGCACATAGGGCCCACACCCGGCATCATGGTGTGGGGAGCGACCTCCTACACTGGCCGTACACCACTGGTGATCGTCGAGGGGACACTGAATAGTGCACGGTACATCCAAACCGTCATCGAACCCATTGTTCTACCATTCCTAGACCGGCAAGGGAACTTGCTGTTGCAACAGGACAATGCACGTCCGCATGTATCCCGTGCCACCCAACGTGCTCTAGAAGGTGTAAGTCAACTACCCTGGCCAGCAAGATCTCCGGATCTGTTCCCCATTGAGCATGTTTGGGACTGGATGAAGCGTCGTCTCACGTGGTCTGCACGTCCAGCACGAACGCTGGTCCAACTGAGGCGCCAGGTGGAAATGGCATGGCAAGCCGTTCCACAGGACTACATCCAGCATCTCTACGATCGTCTCCATGGGAGAATAGCAGCCTGCATTGCTGCGAAAGGTGGATATACACTGTACTAGTGCCGACATTGTGCATGCTCTGTTGCCTGTGTCTATGTGCCTGTGGTTCTGTCAGTGTGATCATGTGATGTATCTGACCCCAGGAATGTGTCAATAAAGTTTCCCCTTCCTGGGACAATGAATTCACGGTGTTCTTATTTCAATTTCCAGGAGTGTAGTTCTCTACCAAAGGAGGTCATCAAGAGACTGAAACCAAACTGTTCAGTTCCACCTAGGCTATATGGACTGCCTAAGATCCACAAGGAAAATGTGCCATTACGTCCAGTTGTGAGTAACATTGGAGCAGCCACCTATGACCTAGCAAAATTCTTGGCATCTTTGCTCAGACCAATGATAGGCAAGTGTGCACATCACATAAAGAATTCTGGTGATTTTATCAGTCAACTTCAGTCACTACAACTGCAAAGTAGTGATTTATTGGTCAGTTTTGATGTGGTTTCACTGTTCACAAAGGTGCCTCTGGTGGACTCACTACACCTCATTGGCAATATGTTTGGTGCAGTCATTACAGCGTTGTTTGAGCACACTCTCTCCTCTACATATTTTATATTTAACAACGAATTTTACGAACAATCTGATGGTGTTGCCATGGGGAGTCCTTTGTTTCACCTGGTGGCCAATCTTTTTATGGAGGATTTTGAGGAGAGAGCACTCGACTCTGCCACTTTTAAACCGACAGTATTTTGGTGGTACGTTGATGACACTTTTATAGTGTGGCCTCATGGACTGGACCGTCTCCAAGAATTTTTACGTCACATGAACTCCAAACATAAAAACATAAAGTTTACCATGGAGATAGAGAGAGATGGTTGTCTGCCATTTTTATACGTCTTGGTGCGACAGAAGAGTGATGGCACACTTGGTCACTCGGTGTACAGAAAGCCCATTCGTACAGACCTATATCTACAAGCTACTAGTTGCCACCATCCAGCACAAACAATGGGCGTTCTCAAAACCTTGGTCCACCGTGCCCATACTATCTCTGATGCCAACAGTCTTCAAGTGGAACTGGAACACCTGCAAAAAGTATTTTTGAAGAATGGCTTTTCACCTAGGCAAGTGAACAGGGTGAAGAAGACCTACAAACGATGGAACAAGGAAGAAGAAGAGGCCTTCAGGTCGACTGTTTATCTACTATTTATTGGAAATATTTCTTCACAGATAGGCAGTATATTGAGAAAGTATCAAGTGAGAGTCATCTTTCGCCCTCCTTCCAAAATTTCATTACTGGTGGGATCCGTTAAAGACAACCTGGGCCTACATAAACCAGGTATTTACAAAATTCCATGTGAATGTGGCAAATCATATATAGGGAAAACAACACGAACTGTGCAGGAACGCATTGTGGGACACCAACGGCATACTCGCCTTCTCCAACCCACCAAGTCCGCAATCACCGAACATTGTATTTCCACAGACCATTCCATGAATTACGACGACACAAAAACTTTGGCCCATACATCAAACTTTTGGAGCTCGATTATCAATGAATCTGTGGAAATAAGATTGTCTGACAACGAGACTCTCATCAATCGAGATAGCAGTTATCAGCTGAACTCTGCTTGGAATCCTGTTATAGAGAAACTTCATAGTCAACGTAGTTATCTGCATAAAGATGGAAATCGACCTGACACCGATACGCCAGGCTTTCACAGTGCAGGGCGCAAGGCGCAGCACACGGAGCCGTTATGAATGCGCATGCTGAGCAACGCATGCGCAACGTCACCTCAGAAGGCTTTAAATAACGGAGCTCAGTGCGTACTCACCAGTACTATTACAGTGGCATTCACCTCAAGATGGCCAGAAGACTCTGCGCCAAAATATCGTGGCAGGAAGTTACTGATATCCGGCAGTTCTCCCATGTTTTTATGGAACAATCTTCAATGTTTGTTATACATTTTGTTTTTCTGTAGAGATTCTTAAGCTAGTTCTGCTAGCTATTTCTTCCAGGAGATTTATTTGTGTTGTAGCAGATGCCTCATTTTCAGAAAGTATAAAAAAATCATCTGCAAATGCAAGACAGTTGATTTTTATCTTTTTGCTTACTCTTCCTAACCTTATACGTGAGGTGTTGAGCTGAATAAGTTTTTCATTCCAAATTATTGTTGTTATTATTATTATTATTATTATTATTATTATTATTATTATTATTATTATTAATATTATCACAATTTGAATAAATATTAACTTGAGGAATATCTGCAGTGTAAATGTCATGAAATATTACTAACTTAAAAATTGTGTCTTTTGATGTAATCAATCCATATGTAACTGTAGCACCTTTGAGTTGCACTGTTACATGACCATCGCTGGTCACTTTAAGTTATTTTTGGCACATGTTAATGTCAGCCAGCAATCTGAACACTGTTTTATTCTGCCATAAGAAGTAACACATTTTTGCTCTATTTATGAATGGAAATAAATGCTTGCCGACAGCTACAATTTTTAATTCAGATGTTAATATGTGGCACAGGTAGGAAACCTATTTATCCTACTGTAACCAATAGCCAGGATTGTGTCTCTTAGACTACTGAAGAAGAAGAAGAAACAATATTGCATTATGACAGAAAAGTGTCATAAGAGACTTGACAGTTATTATCCCACTGATATTTAAACACAAATGTCTCCCCCCACCCCCCTCCATCCCCCATTTACACTCCAGTTGTCAACAATACTAGAGAACTGCAGAACAAATCAACTCGTTGTTCAAATGAGATTCATGACTTCTTTATACAGTAATGGCCTTTAATAGCATTAAAGGTGGGAACCATTACAATTGTAGGTGTAAGCTGGGATGGTACTACTGTGTATATTAACATGTTAATATTTTACAAGAAATTAACAAAAAATAAATATGGTGGAAATAAAAATGGGACTCCAAACAAAGTATTTTTATAAAAATGGGACTGGCCTTGGTGACAGTAGATGATGGATAAGTTAAGTATATAGTACTTTGTTTTCTAAGGAGATTAGCTGTGTTATTGTGTTCTGCAAGTGTTGAAAAAGATTTAATTGAAGTTTAGCCAAAATGGTGATCACAAAGCTGAAAATAGTACCTATATCTGAGGGGAGTGAAGTGGTATTGGACATGAGGAAGGTAAAACAGTTAAAGAAGAGAATGAAGTATTTGAAAGAACAGACTAGAGAGATTCAGATATAAAAACCCTTGACACTTACAATGGGCCAATCAATTCGAACTGCAATTTTTGAGAAGGTGAACCAATCTTTAAAAGTTATGGAACAAGGAAACAATGAAGGCTCAAAAACTTTTAATCATTCAATTTCAAAACTGGAACAATACATATAAATACTATGTGGTGGCATAACATCTCTGACTCCGTAAATTAGGATTGCTGCCCCGTGAGGCAGTGGGAGTTAGTATGCTCTGATGCTCATAATGCTTACATGTGTTATATGTGTGTACTTACTAATAAATGGTGTGAAAATCATACCTCTATGCTGTATCACTATTCTGCTGCTGCACTGCTGGTACCCTGCTTCTCACGGTGGTAATCCCAAACTTCCATGTTACACCATGATTTTGCTGTTAAGTCAAAAATTCAACCCACGGCTTATGCCATCAATAATGTTGCCATTAGAAACATACAACCTCATTGTTTCTTTGGCAATATCTACAACATCTCACAATAAGTGCTCATGAATTCCACAGACATCTTGTGTGCAAAATTTGCTAAATATCAGCCATTCCTTCACTTTTCACCATATCTTTGGACCAACCTCGCATTGCTGCCAATGTCAAGCAGCAAACTATGCCATAACAAGCATCGAATTTAGTGAGTGAGTTCATGATAAACATTCCAGATTTGACACAGATTGAATCTATACCTGGTATTTGAGATAAAGGTGCAGCAGAGTGTCACAGGAAACAATGGCTGCCTACCTCCATAACAAACGTGAATCTAAGTGCCATTGACTTTCACACAGGACAGAACATCACATGTTCCAGTGATTTTGAGCATTATGCCATTTGCATTAACAACCTGAACTGTATGAACCCCTCCCACAGTACTGTTACAGTTGAACAAGAGTGGCTCACACTGTACCACTCTGTTATTCCATTTCATCATCCATCTGCTGATGGACTGTGGGATTGAGGATTACATCACCTTTCAGTACCTGTGCATTCTGATTTTCCAAATCCCATCCCAATCATTTTGACTAAATGTGAGTTCTGCCTGCCAGATTATGACATCATATCCTAGCCATGCCAGGCTTTGCAATTGACTCACTTCTGGTCCAGCATCATGCTTCGCATTTGCACCACCCACACACAGCATGAAAACTGACTGTGGACTCCAAGAACACATTTTTCATGACCTCTCCTCAGCAAGGTCAGATACCACTGCCTCTAGGTTCGAGTGCATCACACATGCATCAGCCACACTGTGAACAATGACACTTCTGCACAACCTCCATGAGAGACAGATAGTGAGTGCCACTGGATAATAAATTGACTACAACTTCATGCACAATGTCACATGCATTTTCTGCCATCTCAGACATCTGTCAAAGGGAAAGTGATATCTACTGTGTCAGGCCTGGAACTTCACTCACATGCGCCACTGTTCTTTGAACAGCAACTCAATTTCTTTGCACATTTCCAAGTGACACTGACCCCAACTGTGTGCATCATGATCTACCTCATCACATGCTGCCCTACATCGAGCTTTATTTCCTGCCCATATTGCACACTGACACTCCCATGCCATGCCAAGCCTACCTTGAGATGGTGCCTTACACTCAAACCTCTGATGACAATCATACCATCCACCTTCATCTGAAACTAACACTGTTCTGGGCAGATTCTCCCACTATGTGGTTTGCTCTCAGTGAGTGTCTGATGTATGATGGGAAGTTTGTCACTCTTCTTAACCACCTTGGATAAAATGCGGACCTTATTACCAACTTACTTTAGGTTGTTAAAGCTTCTCACAAATATGAAACTGCCAAGATGCAACACTATTGCTACAAAAACTAACATGCATGCCTGAGCAGAAGGTACATCTCATCATCAGTGTCATTACTTTAAGCACCAGCACGCCTTCTTCATTCTTGTACCACCTGAGAGTTCTAATTGAATTATGTGCTATGGGTACTTTGGCTCCTAAAAGTGCCAGAGAACATCCAAACTGCAGTACTAGTGCATGAGGAGGCACCACTCGAATTTAAACTTTGACTCACTGACAGAATGCAGGCACTATCGCAACACCACATTCTAATCAACAACCAACAGCGCTATGCTGCAGTTGACAGCCAGTGTGCCTGTACCAAAACTTATTTTGCATGATCCTAGCCTAGGTGCTTCAACATTCCATGCAACCATGGACCACTCAATGACTCCTGGACTGACTTGAACAGAACCTAGCCCCCCCCCCCCCCCTCCCCGACTATACCATCCTAAGCACCTTTCACTGCTCCGGTGGACAGCCAAGGTTGTCACTCTCCCAGCTGGCCACTGCCCCAACTCTGTGTATAAACAAAAGCCACAATGGCCAAGTGCATTGCCTGTTTCCACGCCCAATGCACAACAATGCTACTGCTGGTTTCAGACCATATTCTGGCAGGATACACAGCACTGCAGGCAGCCATGCACCTTCCCAAACTAGTACAGAGACATTACCTAGGCACACTAGGCCACTCTTCATTAACAAGACGCCTCTGCACACCACAACTAAACAGCACCACTGCAGCATTTAAATGGGCAGATGGTCCCTGACTATTCATCCACGACAGGCACCTGTACACATATTTCGTTGATGAATGGAGCCAATATGAGCACTCCACTACCTGCTCTTGTGGCTGCTACACTGTTGCTGTTGCCACTGCAGCTGCATATGGGGATGACATGGTAATCACAGTTGCTCAAACTACACACATCATGCTCAGCCTTGGTACAGATATGCAAATACCTTGGAC
Organism: Schistocerca americana; assembly: GCF_021461395.2. Classification (NCBI taxonomy): domain Eukaryota; kingdom Metazoa; phylum Arthropoda; class Insecta; order Orthoptera; family Acrididae; genus Schistocerca; species Schistocerca americana. Next base: position 377,285,986 of record NC_060126.1, read on the forward strand.
TTTTCAACCAGTCCTGGGAGCTGACTTCCTCTGGAACTACCAAGTACTGCTGGGTTTAAATTGTGCCCTCCTCTTATGATGGGATGGCCGGCAGTTGATCCTTCATGTGGTCAGCAATACACTGCCTGCCATCACTGCGACACCTTGTCACACTGCTGCTGCTCAACACACCACTCCATCTCAACCAACAAAGTGAAGCACTATTCAACCAGCTACTCTTAAAGGCAGCCGAGCACCTGTCATTAGATGATGACAATAAGGTCATGTGTCTCACCATTGAACAACTATGGAAATGAGTTGTGGATGCCACTGCATCACTACATGCAGGTCAACAACATCTCAATGACCTTCATCATCTTGACACTGATCAGCACTGTGGCCCCACTACTATGGACACTTCTCAGGTTAGTGAAGCATTACAAACCCCATTGGAATGCCCTCCTGAGACAGTACTGTGTGACATTAACTGCAATGGCAAATTATGCCACGCCCTGCTTCCTTGACTCGCTTCACTCTCCTCCGTTTGACAAGGTACAATCTGTGCTGTGTGGGACATTACAGTCCACCACATTACGACCACACCGCGTCCCCCTGTCCCTTGCCACCCACGCCATTTAGTTCCCCACAAACTTAAAGCGACTAATGCTGCAGTGGTGAACTTTTGTGAGCTTGCATAGTCAGCCCATCAGACAGTGCTTCGGCCTCCTCAATTAAACTGCAGTGGAACCTTGCTTAATGAGCACCTCCCATAACTCGCAATTTGCATAATGAGCAAACCCAATTGTAAAAAAAATGACTCACTTAACGAGTGCTATTTTGCATAATGAGTGATGATGGTTTAATGTGATGTCACCAGCCATTCAAACACAGTGGGGGAAATGTTCAACAATATGAACACCTTTCATTGTCAGCAGCAACATATGAACAATGTCTTTAGTATGTAGTGCAGTTTGGGTTTAGCACTCTTTCTGCTACCATCTTAGTGCAGTTTGTGATCACACATTTTTCTGAACTTGTGTTCATAGAGTGGTCTTTTTGTTTGCAAATTTTAATAACCTTCATAGAAATGTCCCTGAAGATAAAGCTACTAGAAGTTTACCATAAGAGAAAGAAAACAACTTTAGAAATGGACTGTAAAATCACTGAAAATGTGAATGCAGTGTGAGCATTGTTGATTTCTCATGCTCATATAATCAGCCTACATCAACTATTTGCACTGTTCTCAAGAACAAGGACAAAATTAAGGAGAGAGATGCTTCACAGGGAGTGACAAGAATATCTAAACAACAGTTTCATATTCTGGATGATGTCTGAGGGTTGCTCCTTAAGTGGATAAATTAAAAGCAATTCCAAGGCAACACTATTAATGAGAATGTCATTTGTGAGAAGGTGAGAATGATTTTCGCTGGCCTTGTTAGCCATGGGTGGTTTGAGAAGTTTAAAAGAAGGATCAGCATCCACAGCATTGTGAGTTGTGAGGCATGGTGAAGCAGCCAGCTCCAACACAAAGGCAGCAGAGAACTTCATCAGTAACTTCAAGATTATTTTAGACTCTAAGGGCTATCTGCTGCAACAGGTTTTTAAGTGTGATGAGATAGGTCTATTCTGGAAAAAGATGCCAAAGTGTACCTTTATGACAGCAGAGGAGAATGCATTGCCCAGTCTCAAGCCAATGAAAGACTGTTCAAAACTGCAATTCTGTGACAATGCAAGTGGCAATTTGAAAATTAAACCACTGCTTGTTTAAAATTCAGAAACTCCACAAACCTTCAAGAAGTGTAAAGTCCAGTACAGCAGGTTAAATGTGATGTGAAGATCCAGCAACAAGGCTTGGGTGACACAAGAACTTTTCTGTGATTGAGTCAATGAAGTATTTGATTGTTTGGTTAAAAAATATTTGGTTGAGATGAATCTGCCACTCCATGTCTTGCTTGTTATGGACAATGCTCCTGCACATTCTCCAGGCCTGCAAGACCGCCTCCTGAAGATTTTCAATTCATCAATATCCAATTTCTGCCTCCCAAATGATTCTGTTACTCCAGCCTATGGACCAGCAGATTATTTCTAACTTTAAGAAGCTCTACACTATAGCACTCTTTTGAGCCTGGTTTTGAGTTGACTGAAGTTGCCAATCTCACTCTGAGAGTTTTGGAAATACCAGTTCAATATCATGATCAAAAAGGCATGGGAAGTGGTTGTCAAGAGAACTCTCACTTCTGCTTGGAAGAAGCTTTGGTCAGAGTGGGTTGTCAAATGTGATTGTGAGGCATTTAAGTCAGTACATGTTTAGACTGTAGTCAACAATATTCTCTCTTTGGCCAAGAGCGTGGGACTAGAAGTGGATAACAATGATATCAATGAGCTTGTTGAAGATCACAGCCGAGAAACGGCCACTGAAGAACTTATGGAGTTGTAGTGTCTTTCACAGCAGAAAGCTGTGTGGAGGAGGAGGATGAGGATGAGGAAGAAGATGAGGAGGGCATGGAACAGCAAAGCAGCAATCTACTGGTGCATTAAGAGAAAAGCTAAGAGCATGGGAATCAGTTGCATCATAGATTGAACGTCATCAACCCAATAAAGTATTGACTATGCGCACTTCAAATTTATTTGATGATAATTCTGTGTTGCATTTTTGCAAAGTGTTGGCAGAAACAAATGACTATAGCTACCTTCTTAGTAAACAAGAATTAGTTATGTATTGTGAATAATAAAATACATAATACTGTATATATAATTTTCTCTGAATAATCAGCATGAATAAGATAAAACTTTTAGTACTGTTTCTACATGGAATGCGCTATCATATTTTACATTAATTTATATGGGATAAATCATTTTGCTTAACAAGTGTTTCACACTGCGAGTAAGATTCTGCAATGAATTATGCTCACTATGCGAGGTCCCACTGTAGTACCTAAAACAGTGGTACTTGGAACCTATGTGATGACTACCGCTACCTCAAAGCCCATACAATCATTGACAGGTGCCCCATCGTAAACTTGCATGGTTTTTCCCATGGCTTGGTGGGGCAAAAATTTTCAGTGTCAGTTGCAAAACAGCATACCTGCAAATTCTAATGGCAGATGAAGACGTACCAAAAACTGTGATAATCATGCCATTCAGTGTCTCCGAGTTCCTCTACAAGCCATACAGACTAAAAAAAACTGCAAAGACATGGCAAAGATATATTGGCAGCATACCGTTCAATTTTAATTTTTATTATTCCTATCTAGATGATGCATTAATTTTTTCACAAAATGAGCAAGACCACAATGAGCATCTGCATATCATCCTCGATAAGCTTGCCATTAGTGAGGTTGTGATAAATGATCACAAGTGCCAACTTCAGCAACCTCGTTATGACCTTAGTCGATGGATCTGGGGTGTATCCTACTACTGATAAAACTGACCATATACATCTCCTCCCACCTCCTAACAACTACCAAGAGCTGCATAGGTTTTTGGGGGTCATAAATTTCTACAGGAACCACTTGCCACACTGCTGAGACTTTGCTACCACTCACCCAAGCATTGCGGGGCAAGAATACATCTGGTAAATGACACCTGAGATAGCCACTGAAAATGCAAGTGGTCTTTGAAAAAATAAAAGAACACCTGTTACATGCCATGACACGTGCCCACTCATTACTCGATACATTTCTAATTATTGCATCTAATGCTGGTGATCACATGATCCCCAAGATTAGTGGGATCACTCAGCTGCTCAGGTGTTTCTGCTGCAAACAAATTGACACCCAAAATAAATGATTCATATATGACTACAAATATTAGTCATATATGAAGCAGTTTGTCACTTTCAAGATCATATTGAGAGGACGCCCCTTACCATATATAAAGACCATTGCCTGCTGGCGGGGCATTCCGCAACCCATCGACCGATTCTGCAGCCAAGAGAGTCTGCCACCTGGATTTCATAGCACAGTTCCACTGATGTGTGACATGTTAAAGGTGCCAATAATATCATGGTGGACTATCTTTTCCATATCGCAGTTACCTCCACCCAGTTGGACATCGATAAAATTGCAGATGCATGAGTGACAGATGCTGATCTCCACAGCTTGTTTAACAAACCAGACCAAAGACTGCAATTGCAACAGTGCATGCTACCTGGTATGACCAAACATGTCTGGTGTTACTTTTCAAACAGATAGTCAAAAATTGACCTTCTCCATAACCTTGCACATCCAGGCATGTGTCCGTGCCAGCAGGCAAAAACTGTTCACTATGCACAGCCTCCATTTGGTAAATTTCTGAGTCCAAAGGGGTGGTGGTTCCAACATGTCCACACTGACCTCAAAGGGCCACTCTCCAAACCACATAGTTACTGTTACATTCTGTTAATGAGAGGTCAAATGACACGATATATGGAGGCTGTACCCATTTCCAGCATATCAGCAGAGAAAGAAGCAAAAACTTTTATCAATAGTTGGATGGCCAGATTTAGCTGCCCAGCCTTCTTAACATAAGATCAGGGTTTGCAGTTTGAATCCCTACATTTCAATGAATTATGTCACCTATGCAGATGCCATCAGTTCCACACAATCATCCCCCCCCCTCCCCTCCCAGTCCAATGGGCTCATGGAAGAGTGGCACTGGATGATGAAAGCTGCTCTCATGTGCCACTCAGTATCATGGGTGAAAACCCTTCCTATATTGTGAGCTCCTCACTCTACCCACAGAATTTGAAGCACATGAAATGGTTGCCAAAGACCAGGACTTACTGGGCTTAGTCACACCTATGTGCACACGTATACAAAACATCCATGTGCCACCCACCTCCTTTCAAATGACACAACAAACTTTCATTCATAAAGATCTGGCCACATGTTCCCATGTGATGCTATGTCAGACGCAGTAAAACCCACCCTACAATGACCATTTACAGGACCATATCAAGTGCTGAAATGCGATACAAACACTTATGATATCAAAATTGCTGGAAAACCAATAACAGTGTCAGTGAACTGGCTTAAAACAGTGTGGAGCTTCAATGGACCTGTCACAAGAGCCACTCACCACCCCAGTGACTTGTATGCTTCCCTTAGTAAATTTCCAACTGTGTGATTTTCTGCCTGATGACATATCAGTCATGTTACACGATACTGGCTTTGTGATTACCACAGGCAGTCAAGTACAAGCACTGTCACACACATTTTCATGCACACCACTCTTATCCCACCAGAAGTTGACATGGCAGGACTCACCCTCCATTTGTCAGCAAACGTATACTCACCATCACCTCCTCGGCCTACACCGCCATCAACCCCGCAATGCATCCTGTGGACACAACAGTGCAAGGCTATGCTGCCAATATGCCTTCCTCTTCAAATGCTGCCATTGAGCCAGTAACAATTAAAGACACCGTCAAGACTACTTTCTTATCTGCTAACACTGCTGGCAGCAACCTGTTAGTCACTAAGCTGTTGTTGCACTTTGGGCATGCCTTGCTCCCCCTGGTGCACTTTTCTGACTATGATGTGTCTTCCATTGCATCCATCATTACACAGCCATTTAAATCACTTCAGACAGATGAAGCCTCCCCCCCCTGCACCCCCCGCCCCTCTGCCCCCCCCCCCCCCCCCCCACACACACCGTACCCCTCTGCAGCCTCTCTTCACAAGCTCCGCACTTCTGCACTATGGGAGGGTTAGGGGTGGTGGTGGTCCTCTGTGGTGGTGTAACATCTCTGACTGTAGATGAGGATTGCTACCATGTGAGGCAGTGGGAGTCAGTATGCTAGTATGCTCTGTATGTCTGAAACACTTAAAATGTCTTACGCATAGGTGCATAGTAATAAAAAGTGTGGAAATCATACCTCCATGCTGTGTCACTATTCTAACATCACACTGTCAGTACCCCACTTCCCACAGCTACACTGTGAGGTTCACAAACTTGGGGAAAATACTGGGAGTCTGGAAACAAAAGTTTTGGCTGCAGAAAAAAAGGGAGAAAACATAATCACATCTTCACAGTGAAATTAAACAAGTAGTTGAAATAGTAAAAGCCTACAGGAATGATGATGAAATGGATTTTAAATAATATTCATGCAGAACACAAAAACATGACTAACTCAAAATTTATTTTGGCAACTGAAATTAACCTTGTAGATAGTGCTGAAGACTTGAGTATATTTGTTGAAGATAGTGGAGAGAAAATTGAAATTAATGTATGCAATTATGCTGAAGTTGCTGATGTGAGTGGGATGGTTGACTTATGTGATGTTACAGTAGATGATGTTGATGAGTAGAGTAACTGTTTTCTTGTTTTGGAAGATAACTTTACTGATGAAAAAAGTAGAAATTAAGTACTTAAGCTGCCGGGAGTGATTGAGATTTAAACCAATTTACAGGCGGAATTTTATCAGAATGATTGTGTGTCAGAAACATTCGAATATGCTTTACAAACAATTTAATAATAATTTAAAAGACCATCATGTTGTTTTAGTGAATTATCTAGGGGTATTCATTTCATTGTAATTTCTTTCTAACAAGGTGCATGGTCACTGATGGTACCTGTTCTTTTGGACATGTCCAAAAGAACAGATACCATCTTCATATATATATATTCTGTGTGCATGCACAAACAGTGCCTGAACATTTGTGGGAATCGACAAAAAGCCACGAGTAATGAGTATAATGGGCAGGGGCACTATGAATATAGTGTGGGACAATACGTTGGGAATGTGGATCTCATGGGAGGTGTGCCAGAGATAAGTCCCTGCAGTTGCATTATCCTCTGTATCCTCGGTGGCTCAGATGGATAGAGAGTCTGCTACGTAAGCAGGATATCCCAGGTTCGAGTCCCAATTGGGGCACACATTTTCATCTGTCCCTATTGACTTATATCAACACCTGGTAGGCAGCTAGGGGTATTCATTTCATTGTAATTATGTTAATTCATTGGAGATGTGTGGTTTTGATGAAATATTTGGTCCTGATAGAGAATTTGAAAATGATTTGTCAGTTTATTCAGGAGAACATTTGTTTATACTCAAAAAGTGCTAATTTTTATTTCACAGTAACTTTGAAGAATAAAGTTATTGTAACATGTCACAATGGTATAATGTATGGTTATGGGAAGAAAATACAATGGGTAGCACAAGATGTGTAGCTAAAAAAAGAGAAAAAGCCTCCCGACAAAGTAATGTGTCATAGAAAAAGCAATAGTGATGTGACAACATTTTGTTCTTACTGAAAACTGAAGGGCTTCTCTATATGTATTGTGGCAATTGACATTTTGATTCTGTTACTTGACTTTTCATGAAATTTTGATTCTGTTATATGACTTTTCATGAAAATTTTATTACTACACTCTGAAAATTTAAAAATTATCTCAATAAATGATGTTTCAGCCTCTGGCCCAAGATGCTGGAGTTGGTGGTTGTGTGTGCATGAGGTGTACTTGCTACTTGCTGTGTGTGTGTGTGTGTGTGTGTGTGTGTGTGTGTGTGTGTGTGTGTGTGTGTGTGTGTGTGTGTGTGCGCACACACGCGCGCAAAAACCAAAAGAAATAATAAGTACTTTGTATTCCATATGTTGCACATTAAGTTAAAAAGTCAATTAAAGTAACAACTTATTTGCTGTCCAGTCACACTCTTTGATGTGAATCTTGCATGCAGAGAGAATATGACCGCAAAGGAACTCTGAAGCTCTGCCATAAAGGGGAAGCCAAAGAAATTATAAGTAGGTACCAAATGATTATAATTTGAATAATAATATAGACTGTAGATAGAATATATTTGTTTTTGCAAATCGGAGAACATTTCTATTGTAAGCTGCCCACATATTTTGAGAAATGAGGTGATTAAGGTGATTTTGACTGTATTATGGAATAATGTTGTTTAGAGGTTAATATGAAGCATGTGATGTGGAACATGATGAAGTCAGAGTTAAGGAACTGTATTCTGAATTATGGTGTCGTATATTCAGTAGGAAAATGAAGTGCATGTGTGATCATGAAAGAAGCTTTTCAAATGTATTTACCTCATATCTGATACCCAAGATAAAAATGCTAATTACATCAAATAATTCTGTAGGTAGAAACATGATGGTATTACAGAGAAAGCAATAATAATTAATTGTGGAAAGTAGTTGTAGTATAATTATGTATACTGACTGGTATTTATTGATTTTTTTTAAAAGCAGTTTATATAAAAATGATTAGATTGTTAGAAGGTGTTTTTAAAAGAAAATGAATGAGGATTTTTAGTGCACAATGAAACTATTAAAATTTTGACTGTTTTCCATGCTGAGAAACAAATCAATTTGGTGTATTAATTCTTTCTCACACTTTTGTGTACAGGTAGTAACCATTTTCTTATGCCTTTTTGAAGAAATGTCATTTTTGAAGTAGGTGATGCTTTGAAATTAGTTATGCATGTTTAAACATGAGATAACTTTAATTTTGAGTCAGTTTTGCAGTAATACGGAACCCTATCATATTTGAATAGAAATATTTAAATTATACTAATTTTATAAATATTGTATCAATATGCAAGCAGTGACTAGTTTTCTTGTAAAAGATATGAACTTTCTTAATGTTTCATCTAATGTTTTACTATCTGAAAATCAGAACGTTTGTGAAAACTTTGATTTAAAAAAGTATTTTGCAAAATATTTAATTAATATGTCAATTTATGTTATGTAATTGTTTTAATCAAGGCACCTCCAAAAGTTAAACACACTTCACCTTCAGATAATTAATTACTTCTACAGTTCTCAGAATTGATCATTGGACAGTTCCATTACTTGAGCATCAGAATTTTGTTTGCAATTTCCTGCTTACCAACTTCTTGATATGCTATTGCAATCAAAGTTATCAGTATCCGATTTTCACCATGAACCAGAATGCTTCAGACACAAAATTAATTGGATTACTGAACGTTGACAGATGTCATGAAATTGATCAATGACTCTGTTTTCACCACAAGCTGGAACACTCAATACATACAAACTATTGGAGTACCTGATATGTACAAATACACAAAGCATCTCAGAAATTATATAAATTTTGGTTTCCTTTGTTATGATTAAATAGATTATGGGAAATTATTTCAGTTAGGTACAAATGTACTAAAAGAAAATATTTTAAAATGCAATAAATTGTGCTCCCTTTAATTTTGAAAACACTTTTGAATTGAGTCCAATCTATTGTTATTGTTGTTATTATCCTTGTTATTCTTATTGTTATTTAAATAAGTATTATATTCTAATTTGAATAATGCCTGCAAAGCAAATGTCATGAAAAGTTCCTGACCTACAAATTTAGATGTAAGCAATCGATGTGTAACTGTAGCCTATTTGAATTGCAGTGCTACATGAGCATCATCACTGGCCACTTTGAATTTGAGTTTATTTTTGGTATGTGCCAATGTTGGTCAGAAATCTGGACTCTGCTTTGTTCTGCCATAAGAAGTAGCATTTTTTGGCTCCATCTGTGAATTATGATTGAAAATAATTGTGTGTAGAGCATCTGCAACTTTAAATTCAAATATTAATATACAGCACAGATAGAAAACCTCTTTAACCTACTGCACCCTACAGCAAGGAGTTCTATCTCTTTAGACCACTGACCCTACTTAAAAAAAGAAGCAACTACAATGATTTATGACAGAGAAGTTAAGTAGATCTTAACATACTTAATAGTTACTGCCCCACTGATCTTTAAACATGAATGTCCCCCTTTTATGTTGCAATTGTTTACAATAATGGTGAATTACAACTCATTAATAAACTCGTTACTAAAATGAGGTTTGTGGTTTCATTCTTTTAAGGTAATGAACTTTAATAGCAGAAAAGATGGGAATGATTAGAAGATGCACACTCTGAATAACAATCAATACCTGTTGTTATAATTTTAAGATTACCACAAAAGAGAGCAGAAACAGAGGACACAAAATTATAGTAAGCAAAAGAGCAAGACTCTTCAATTATGAACTGGATAATTAGAAAAAAAGACAAAACTATAATTACTACTTTGGATATGTTATTTCTACCCTTGGCTAAAAACTGAAACTTTCAGCGTAAATAAATGGCAAACTAACAACTTCTCTGATTGAGAGCGTACATTCTTGGAATAAAAAAATCCAAGCCGCGAAACTGAACCTGGGAAATAACTGTTATGGTACTTGAGACTCTTAACATTCTGGAACAAAAATATCTGAACACAAATAATATTTGGAATAGAATATTTTTGGAAAATGTAAGATCTTAGCAAAGAAGATGGGAATGAGAATTTTCAGATGACATCTATAAATTCATAAAGAGACAGCTATTTGGTCACTAATAATTTCAACTCCACGTCCTCCTTAAAAATCTTCAATTATTTGTATCTCTTTCTAAAAATTATTTTAGCTAACCTAATGGGACTATTGTTATCAAAAATTGGGAAATGACAGTGAGTAATGAAAATATATGAATTCTTGCTAGAATAAGAAAAGTACGGTCAATAAAATTCTTATGGATATATGACTGCTTTGTCAATATGTAAAATTCTCCAGCGTTTTGGTCACTGTTGCAAATGGTCTTCCTCTGGGCTGCTGGGCGAGTTGCTGAATGAGAGAAACTCAAGTCCTTATATACTAGTGGAAGAAAATATTTTTGTAAATAATGATTCTAAGTTTGAAGTAAAGAAGACTTTATTCAGCACAAGTTCACAAATAAATTTATTTCTAATGAGAACTGAAAAATCATTTGAAAGAGACAGAAACAAAGTCCATTGGTGTTATAACAATTCTGAAGGAACTTACATCCTAAATGGCTATAGCGCAGTGTCCAGGAAGAACACTCTGTTTGGAGTAATGTGAAGGAGGGGGATAAGGGTATGGTGTAGAGTGGTATGTCTAGGCTGCTCTCGATGAGTTCCTATTGATGGGCTGCAAAGCATTGCTGACTGACTCCTGGCCTAAAACTAAAGTGAGCAGTTGAATGCTGGTGCTGGAGACTGATCTCTGCCTTAAATATCCAGCAGGGTGGAAGTAAGTCAGTGATAATGTGACATGTGGGTGGAACTTGTTTCATCATTAGCAGCACTTCCAGTTTTGTGATATGCACGGGTTGGAAGTGTGTCTGGTGATACTGGCGGTGCCTATAACAAGTAGAGTATGAAGAGACTGTTTGTACACTGTATTGTGTCCACAATATGTGATATCCTCACAGTACTTGTAAATAGTCTCCAGAGGTGAGATGCCTGTGGGACAAGGGTAAGCAGCCCACAGGGTAAAGATGTACTGTAAGAGTAACAAGTTGGCTTACAACTGATATACAACATCCCTCCACTCTTGAGAAGCTGGAAAAGCTTGAGAGTGCCAGTGAGATGGTGAGTCCAAAATGACTGCCACACTATCCTGAGAAGTGGGTGTTGTGAAGAAATTGAAAAAGAATTGGTAGTAGGGTAGAAAGCAGCCAGGTTTGAGCCACCCAGTGGCCCTCAATTGGAGGCCCAGTAACACAAAGTTGCCACTTCATAGCTGGCATCTATGAAGTGGTGGTGAAAGTGGCAGTTACAGAGGCACTGGGAGACTTGGCTCAACTAATGCAGTACTTGGAGCGTGATGGTACCAGCAACTGATGCAACGTCAGTGGATGCTGATGAACCTATAGAGAGTGGTCACTGGTTGAGATAGCATACAGGGTAGGAAGGGAGGTGATTACATGAAGAGTGCACTGATATGCATAAGGATTGTGGGAATATAGGATGATGCCATGAAAAGGGGCAAAGAGAGCAAAGGAGAGGTGACTGGAGTTGAGGTAGAGTCACCACCGAATGTGGGGTGCTCAAGGGCACTAGAGAAAGCTGATCAGAGAGAGGTCAGGGGTGGTAGGTAGACTATCACCACAGTGTGTGCAGGAACATGGAGAAAAGCTGGCTGGAGGGAGGCAAAGTCAGGGGGAGGGTCATCACTGCGGTGTGCATATGAACACAGAAAGAATCTACACAAAGAACAATGTGTGTTACCTAGAAGCAAAGGCAGGAAGTGCTGTTCTGTCCTTGGAATAGGCCAACCTTGGCTGTGTCAGATGGCAGCAGCAGTGTGTTTTGGTGGGCAGTGTCGAGCTTGTCCAAGGAAGGACAGCATCTGGTTCAGATGTAATGGAGCCGAGGGACAACAGTGGGGTTGCAGACTGCGTGCTCAGCAACAATGAAGTGTAGTGCATGGGAAGGTAGGCCATCCATGGCTGCACCAAGGTGAAGGTGCAGAAAATGAGCAGCATTGAGCATGGCAGGGAAAGTGCAATGGCTGGGTGGTAGTGAAGTCATTATGCTGTGCGCAGAGAGCTGGTTTCAATGTAAACACAGCTTCATGTGTAGTGGAAGAGAATTAAATGGTGATCTCAGTGCTGGAATATGTTTTGTACCATCCTTCTGATGGAGGCCAGTCTTGGCTGCACCCTCATGGTGAAGGTGCAGTACGATAGAAGCATCATCAGGCTCATGGAAAGAGGGGGTGGAAAGTGGGTGGTTGATGAGGGCAGGTAATGAGAGTGGAGGGGTGTTGGAGGAGTCAGATAATTTGTCTAGGGCTTTGCCTTCCTCATAAGGTATACAGCCATGACTGTAGCTTTGTGACAAAGGCATTAAATGGCAGGGCAGCATCAGGCATGGTTGAAGGGAGGGGGTCAAAGAGTCAGGACATAATAACAGTGCCCAATGGCCCCAGGTGCTATAGCATGTGGACTCAAACCTTGTCACCAGTAGATGTTCAGGTGATGAAAACCATATGAGAACAATCAACTATGGCTACCATGAGCTGAGCAATGTTGGGCATGGCTTGAGATGGCGGTGGGTGAGATGTGGAAGAGATGAAGAGATTGCATAAAAATCGAATGATGGCACTAGAGCCAGAGGAGGTGCTCGTGTGAAGTCTGACACTGTATCAGCACTGACACACAGACATGAAATACCAGGGATCTGTGATGTACCATCCCTCATGACACTGGTTTACCACAGACAGTTGCACCAATGATGAATTATCCCATGTGATATTATTTTGCCACTAGCAATGACTTCCAGAAACACAATGGAAATAGCAAATGAACAAATGGCATTCAAACCCACAGAGTGCAAAAATGTACACACAGTGTGAAGTCATTGCACAATCAAAGCATCCAACCTTGACACTAAAGTAATATCTTCCATGAGACAAGAGCTTAACAGAAAATATGTCTTTTATCCTTGTTGTCATTGATAAGCCTTTTTTACCCACCAACTGCAAATTCCTTCAGCAACACTACTAAGCTCCAGATTTGGTTATGCACACAGTAGTAAATGATGATTCCCACATTGACATAAAGAATACTTTATTCATAGCACAAGTTTGCATATAAGTTGTTATTTGATATAAACAACTGAAAAATCATTTGTGATCACTTGAAAGTAACAGACATGAAGTCCACAGGCATTATAGAAATTCCGAAGGAAGATTCATCCCATCTGGCTGTAGGGTGGCACCCAGGAAGGCTGCACTGTGTGGTATGAGATGGTGAGGAGATGGTGTGACATGGAGCAGAGCATCCAGTCTGGTCTTGACAAGTTCCTATTGATGGGCAACAAGGTGTAGCCAGCTTCTTGCCCAGAACTGAGTGAGTTATTGAATGCATGTGCTGGAAGTTGCTCAGATGCATGGCTGCCCCCTGGTGGCACCTGTAACAAGCAGAGTATGAAGGGACTGTTTGTATACAGTATTGTATCCACTGTAGATGATGCCCTTGTGGTATTTGTAAATAGTCTCTGGAGGAGAGATGGCTGTGGGCCAAGGATAACTTGCAATGCAAAGATGTGCTGTAAGTGTAATGTGGATGGCCTACAGCCAATATACTACCCTGTATAATGTCCTACATTAATTCAGGCAGATAAATTAAATAAATATCAGCATTAAAGAGAAGCTGGGAAATCACTTATGGCAGTCAGGTAGCCAAACAATTTAATAACCACATCCTGGAAGTAACTTAGAAGATTGGTATGGGCAGTTCTGAAGTTAAAGAAAAATAATACATATATGCTACAAGCAATTCCATTACCACATACATACAGCCAAATAACAATTATTTCATTATATATATAAGTTTATAATAGAGGGAAACATTCCACATGAGAAAAATATATCTGAAAACAAAGATGATGTAACTTACCAAACGAAAGTGTTGGTATGTTGATAGACACACAAATAAACACAAACACACACACACAAAATTCAAGCTTTCGCAACCCACAGTTGTGAAAGCTTGGAAGCAAAAACAGTCTCAGTGTTGATAATAAATCAAATGAATTACTAAAATTCTGTTTTTCACTTGTATGTTATGTATTCAATCACATATTACTACCATAGTAATATTTCCAGGCCTTCAACTGACTTTACAGCTGCAGAGACACGCTGTAAATCTATTTTTTTCATGATGTCTCGAGTAAAATTTCCTATCTTGAAGCCCATTCTTTCTAATACCTTCATCCTCCTGACATTCCCATCATTAAATACAATAACTGCACCATAAGTTGCAATTCTGACAACTGTAGCAGATGCAAATGTGTTTTTGTACTTTATTTCCATACACATTGCTGTACAATAGGATAGTAAGACATATATTAATGATTAATGAACAGTATCTCTACTTCCTTCCTTCTTTAAGGTAGTGGACAACATTATGAGTTCAAAAACAATAACATATCTATCTCAAAATAAGGCACGTAGTCATTTTCAGTCTGCATATCAACAATACCTGTCTACAGAACATGTCTGTTTTCAATTACTGAAGCTGATTTTTTAAAAATGTAATGATATAGTACTGCCAGCTGGTACTTTCTGTGATTTATCAAAAGCATTTAAGAGGGGGATGTGGATGAAAAACACACACTATTTCGAAAATGCACCAAATCCACACTTTTGGAGATATAGCAATGAAATTTTGTACCACACTTTACATGAAAGTAACACATTTACATATAAAATCCTTTGATTATATATATTCAGTTTTTTTTAATGGAATTTGAAGTTTTATTTTCAAAAAATGATAAATGTTCCTTTTTCTCGGAAAGTATTCAAGAGATTTCTACAAACATTTCTCTGTTTCATATCTTTATATGTTGTAAGCTTCTCTCTTGAGGTTTTTGGAACAGGTCAAATAGGAGAATTTTCATAATTTTTTAATTATAATTCCACAAGTAAATTTTAAATTCATGCAAACTTCCACACACTTTGCCCCATATCTCAGCTTGCAATCAGAATTTCAAAATTTGCTCTTGGGACAGCGTTTATTAGGTTTATAGAAATATATGCACAAAATTTCATAACTCTAGCATTCATAGAATCGGAGGAAAAGGTACATAAACTTTAAAAAACAAACTTTCCAGGAAATGCAATTTTAAGTTCAACCTAACTTTTTCCTTATGTCACTTCCTCAGAAGGCACCACATTTGTACTCTGGGCCGCCTTTCCCTTCAAGGCTTCTCTTCTGGTTTCTTGTTGTCTGTCTTCTTTCCTTTACCAGGCCTTCAACTGACTTTTCAGCTACAGAGACATGCTGTAAATCTATTTTTCTCATGATGTCTCGAGTAAAATTTCCTATCTTGAAGCCCAATCTTTCTAATACCTTCATCCTCCTGATGTTCGCATCATTAAATACAATAACTGCACCATAGGTTGCAATTCTGTCAACTGTAGCAGATGCAAATGTGTTTTTAGGGCATCGTTTCTATGTGAGTGAATTTAGAGACTCATTTGGATTTTTGCCATGAATACACTTTTTTTAGAAGTGCACGATCATCCAGAAACCTGTAAGTGGGCTTGACAAGATCCAGAATACAATTTGGAAGCCTCTCTTTGTGAATGTAGGGGTTGTTATCCCTCTGAGCTTGTAGATATTTACACCAACTAATGTGGCACAGATTATGAATAGGGTGTTCATCTGTTGATAACTTATTCAAACACAGTTTATCCAGTTTTTTATACACTCTTTGTGATCATGTTGTGACTGAATGAAGAAAGAACTGAAACAAATTCTAACAAAGAGATAGAAGGGCTGTCCAGTACTTACCTCAGCTGAGTACAGCTGATAGATACACAAAAAAGAACAGAAAATTTACGTATCCTAGCTTTCAGAACTTTGTTCCTTCGTCAAGGAGGAGAGTGGGGAAAAAAGGGGAAGAAGGGAAAGTGGATTCAGTGACTCACAACCCAGGTTATGAAGCAAATGGGGAAAGGTAAACAGGGAGGGTAGCAAAGATCAGTCACAGATAAAACTTTATGCATCTAAGAGCAAAAGAATGTAAGTGCAGAGTCAGCAAAAATGCAGTGCTAATGGATTACGTGGTTGTATATTAAAATTGATGGCATGTGTTGGAATGCCAGTCTGGGAAGTCTCACAACAATAATTCCTTTGAGAGCACAGATGTTAAGTGAGTGAATTCCATGATTTGTTGAGCTGAAAACCCTGATCTTGTTTGATCAGGTTGTCTGCCAATTGTATTTCCACAGTTTCCTTGACAAGTGAATCCAAACAGCATGAAGCTGTGGCCAGTGTCTTGAATTTCCTGTAATCCATGGAGTGATCTTTTCTTGTTGTGGCATGGTGTGAAGGCTATTCCTTTCACTTTGCCGGATCTTTTTGCATTTTTTATGTGTGATTGTGCTTTTTATACTCTGTGGTTGTTGCTTTATTACAATAAAAAAGTGTGCTTTGGAGGTGTTGATCAGTTACAATTTGGGCATCTGGGCCCCAAGCATCCCGCTT
Source organism: Schistocerca americana (assembly GCF_021461395.2). Taxonomy (NCBI): domain Eukaryota; kingdom Metazoa; phylum Arthropoda; class Insecta; order Orthoptera; family Acrididae; genus Schistocerca; species Schistocerca americana. The sequence goes on from NC_060126.1 coordinate 377,302,731, forward strand.
TTTGCAATGTGGGATTTGTTGGGTGATTTGTGCTGCACTGTGGGTGTTGCAGTTGTGGCAGTCCACCACTTGAACTGTTTTCTGCTGGGGCAGAGATTGTCTGGGCATGTGTCTTCCTCCACATTGCCTAGGCAGCCGTCATGGCCGGACTGGCAGTAGTCTGATGGTTGCGCAGATCTCTTTTCCAGAGTGGAGGATGAAAGGGTGGGGTGCTGCTCCTCCCCACTCACATTACCCCTCTGCTGTGCCAGCTGCTGGGCTTATTGATTCATGGCTGAGCTGCCCTCCTTTACAAGATGTAGCTTAAATACAAGACAGTGCTGTCAAGAGAAAACAATAATGTTTGAGTTGTTCCATGTCTGAGCTGTCATTCCTTACAAGTTTAACATGTATGCAAATGAATATGAAGAGGAGAGAACACTGCAAAAGTAATGATATAGTGAAAGAAATTGATAATCTGTCTGGGCTATCATAATGTGAATGAGAAGGATACTCACAAGAGAGAACAATACAAAAGTAAAGATAAACAGACAAAAGAAAACAATAATAGTGCCTGAATTCTGACCTTTGGTGTGGTGTAGCAAATGGTGAAGATAGAGTTACAAAAAACAGTCACATGTTGTTATTCCCTACAATGTGGACTGGCTGTGATGTAATGTCAAAATACAAGACAGGCAATACAAGGAATAGTCAGTTGGTTATTTAACATTTCATTTAGACTGATTGTGATTGGTGCTTAACGGGTCATTCCACTTTATGTGCTCACTGTCAGCTGATGGAAGGAGGGGAGATTAATCCAAAGTACCGAGCAAGGTGGTGCAGTGGCTAGCACACTGGACTTGCATTCGGGAGGACAATGGTTCAATCCTGCATCCGGCCATCCTGATTTAAGTTTTCCATGATTTCCCTAAATCGCTCCAGGCGATTGTCAGGATAATTCCTTTGAAAGGGCATGTCCAACTTCCTTCCCCATCCTCCCCTAATCCGATGAGACCAATGACCTTGCTGTCTGGTCTTCTCCCCCAAACAACTCAATGCAATCTAAATTAAATCTAATGTCAAGCAACAATATTATGAGAAGGAAAGTTGCTACTCACGATATAGCAGAGATGCTGAATTGCAGATAGGCACAAAAAGACTCTTACAATTAAAGCTTTCGGCCATTAAGGTCTTCGTCAACAATAGACACACACTGACATCCACACCTACACCCCCACCCACCCAGCCACCCACACACACCCACCCACCCACACACACACACAAACACACATGCTCACTTCACACACTTATGCAAAAGCAACTCACACACACTACTGCAGTCTCAGGCAACTGAAACCACACTGTGAGCAGCAGCACCAGTGCTTGATGGGAATGGTGACTGGGTGGGGGTAAGAATGAGGCTAGGCTGGAGAGGGGGAAGGATAGTATGGTGGGGGTGGTGGACAGTGAAGTGCTGCAGGTTAGACTGAGGACAGGGGAGAGGTGGGGGGGGGGGGGAGGGTTGAAAGTAGCAGAAAAGGAGAGAAGCTCAGTTCACTCCTGCATCCAACTGTGATCCACCCCCATGGCCCCCAAACCACCCCCTGTTAACTTCTCAGAATTTCTTAACCCCAAACCTTGCCTCACCATCATTCCCCAAATCGCTCAACATGCAAACTAACCTTCCATCTGGAGAAAGAACCACAGTCCGTCATTTAAAATCTGATCCCAATCTTATAATTCTACCTGCGAACAAAGGCTCCACCACTGTTGTTTTGAACCACAAGAATTACCTGGCAGAAGGACTCCACCAGCTTTCAGATATTTCCACCTACAGATTTTGCCACAGTAATCCAGCAGGATCTTGAGTCACTACTCAAATCCTTGGGCCCATCCCAGAACCACTCCCCAGATCCATCTCTCCACTCACCATTCTCCACTCTCCATTCCCTGCACTCCTACCTTCTACATGTTTCTTAAAGTCCATAAACCTAACCACCCTGGATGGCCAATTTGGCTGGTTACTGTGCCCCATTGAGAGAATTTCTGCTCTCATAGACCAACATCTTCAGCCTATTACCCAGAACCTATCCTCATATATAAAAGATACCAACCATTTCCTCCATCGACTATCTACAGTTCTTGTCCCTTTACCACACAGTGCCCTGCTTATCACTATTTATGCCATCTCCCTGTACACTTACATTCCTAGTGTCCATGGCCTTACTGCTATTGAACACTACCTTTCTCAATGACCAGTGGATTCCAGACCAACAACCTCCTTCCTAGTCACCATGACCAACTATATCCTCACCCACAATTACTCCTCCTTTGAAGACATTACCTACAAACAAATCCAGGGTACGGCTATGGGCACCTCCATGGCACCATCTTATGCTAGCCTATTCATGGGGTATCTAGAGGAATCCTAAGTTCCTCACCTGGTTCAGATTCATTGATAACATCTTTGCTATATGGATCAGAGGTGAGGACACTCTACACACATTCCTCCCGAACCTCAACTTCTCCCCCATTTGGTTCACCTGGTCCTACTCAACTCAACAAGCCACCTTCATAAATGTTGACTAGCACCTCAAATGTGGCTACATCAGTACCTCCAGCCATGTCAAACCTGATAACCACCAGCAATACCTCCACTTTAACAGCTGCCACCCGTTCCATGCCAAGAAGTCCCTTCCATACAGTCTAGCCACCCATGGTCATCACATCTGCAGTGATGATCAGTCCCTCTTGAAATATACTGAGGGTCTCACTGAAGCCTTCACTGATCGTAATTATCCTCCAAACCTTGTACAAAAACAAATCTCCCATGTCTTATCTTTTCAGCCTCTCACCACCTACTAAAGTCCCACCATCCAGCACAGAGAAGCATTCCCCTCATAACTCAGTACCACCCAGGACTGGAGCAACTGAATTACATTCTGCATCAGGGTTCGATTACCTCTTGTCTTGCACTGGAATGAGAAATGTCCTACCCACTATTCTTCCCACCCTTCCCATAGTGGTATTCCACCGTCCACACAGTATACTTGTCCATTCATGATTGTAACACCAGAAGAAAGAATAACTTACACTATCCTCTATTTAACCTATCTTTGGCACAGAAAGGGGTAAAATATGCTGCTGTACAACTTTTTGATAAATCACCAGATGAAACAAAATGTCTGACAGACAGCAGTAACAGTTTCAAAAATAAATTGAAATCATGTGTCCTTGGCAACTCCTTTTATACCATAGATGAATGCTTGAATAGAAATAAATAAATCTATGGATATACCATATGCATTTTCTGCCATTTAAGGGAATGGGGTAGGTAATAAAAATTTTAAGCTTCATTCATGTTTTCATTGCTTATGCACTTGACACATTCCACATCATAATGGTTACCATCAGATTGATCAATGGAACATGTAACTAACTAATAACTACACAACCCCTGCTCCCAATCCCTTACCTCATGGCTCATACGCCTGTAATAGACCTAGATGCAAGACCTGTCCCATACATCCTCCCACCACCACCTACTCCAGTCTGGCCACTAACATCACCTATCCCATCAAAGGCAGGGCTACCTGTGAAACCAGTGATGTGGTCTACAAGCTATGTTGCAACCACAGTGCTGCATTCTATGTAGGTATGACAATCATCAGGCTGTCTGTCCGCATGAATGGCCACCGACAAACTGTGGTCAAGAAACAAGTGGACAACCCTGTTACTGAACACACTGTCAAACATGATATTCTTCATTTCAATGGCTGATTCACTGCCTGTGCCATATGGATCCTTCCCACTAACAGCCACTTTTCTGAACTGTGCAGGTGGGAACTTTCCCTGCAATACATCCTATGTTCCTGTAACCCTCCTGGCCTTAACCTTCATTTGTCGCTGTCCTCACCCAGCCAGCCCCTTCCCTGTTCCCATTCCAGCACTACAAATCCGTCATTCCCCCACTACACCCAATCTTTTTATCTCTCTCCTTTTCCGCTACTTCCCATCACCTGCCCCCTCCCCATTTCTCCCCTGCGCTCCATCTAACCTGCAGCACTTCACTGTCCACCACCCCCATCATACTATTCCTCCCCCTCCCTGCTCCAGCCTCCGCCTTGCCCTAACCAGTTGCCACTCCCATCATGCACTAGTGCTGCTGTTCACAGTGTGGTTTCAGTTGCCTGAGACTGCAGTAGTGTGTGTACAAGATGGAGTTCGACCCCATCAAAGCAGGAATGTGTTTGATGTCCTTGAGCACTTTGGGGACTGCATTCTGGCTCTGGGGTACCCAGAGGCCACTGGCATGGGCCTCAATTGGCCACTATATTCTCCAGATCTGAACACAAGTGACTCTTTTTTGTGGGTCTGTATTAAAGACAAGGTGTCAGCAGTAACCCCAGAACAATTGCTGAGCTGCAAACAGTTATTCCAGAGGTCATCAACAGCATTAATGTCCCAATATTTCAGCTGCTCATGCAGAATTTTGCTATCAATCTGTACCATCTCATTGTTGATGATGGCAGACGTATTGCACATGCCATAACCCAAATTTGAATATCTGTAGTGATGTTTACATGTTGAATGAAGTGTGGGCACACCATAGTTTGTAACTAATTTACTTCTTTTTCATTTAATTCAATTCACCCTGTACCTTTTACTTTACTGACAAGAATTTTCATCTACACTCACCTTTTGTAAAAGCAGATTATCATTCACAGATCCCAGGAGAGCTACCACCTTGGCTGATGACACCCACATGTTGCTTCTTGATTATTCTGGAAATTTTTGACGCTTCACGCTTCATAGCACATTTACTCCCTTATGAAGTTTGTTGTCACCTTTCAGTGACAGTTTGAAAACAATGATAACATTCATAAATATAAAACTAGAAGCAGAAATGCCCTTGCACTATTCTTTGCTCAGCCTTAGTGAGGAGCAGAAAGGAATGAGGTATGCAGCCATAAAAATCTTTTACTTATATGACCCTTCATTTTTATTACTGCAGTGAAAAGTGATAATACCCACTGCCCTTCACATTAATTTTTGTAGCATTATTCCTTTGAATGGGGTTGATATTCTTTGGTTTGTAAATAAAAATAATATAAACTCGATTCATTCTTCCAGTCTTCTACAGTTTTTTTGTATTTCATCTGAATATGAGTGAACATTATTGTTACCTACTCTGGTGTTACACTGTGGCCTTTTACTCTTAACTAATTTTAGTACTTCATCTGAAATATTTCTGTTGATACATACTGCACACTTTCTGATTATGCCTGTATTTGGAATTTCTCTTTATTATGCATTTTCTTTCTGGTCTCCTATGTTAGACTTAAGGAAACATTATGTAAGATGCCACTGGATAGTCAATATCTTGAGAAGAAAGAGGGTAAGTTATCAAGGCAAATGAGTACACAACAATACCTCAAGAAAGAAGTGGGAACAAGAAACAGGAAATGAGGACAAATTCATCCACAAAAGAATTTTTCAGCTGTTAGCCACTGTTGTTCAATTTGTTCCTTAAAATAGTGAGGGACATGACACAAGAGGGAATATTTTAGAACCCACATAAAAATTCAAGGGGGCAGGGGGGGGGGAAGAGGGTGGCAGATATTGTTGTCAAACGTTTCTGATGGAAATGTCCTTCCAGTTGAAAGTAAATGTGTAATATCATACTGCTTCTTTTGCAAATAGTCTTGCAAGTAGTCAACAATTTACACAGAGTTACTGTCACTTGTGGAAAATATTATTTTTAATCCACTTTGTAATAAAGATGCTGAAGTCATAGAATTTATGACAACAGATCGTAATAAACTAACAGTTTAATGCTTTGTATTGATTATATGTAAGCTACATTTAAATTTGTTTGACCATGCCACTTAAAAACTTTCTATGTGCCCACAAAATAATTTTTCATGGAAATTTATGACACAAATTCTGCATAAAATATAAGAGATATAAGCTATTCATGCTCTTATAACAACATTTATTAATCTTTAGTGTTATCTTTCAAGATACATACTATTTATAAATAAAAAAGGAACAGTTAACTGGATAAATGTGTTGTATATCTAACTTGCAACAGTTTTCATAATATTTAATTTTAATAATTATTCTGCAGAATTGTTATTACAACAATAAAACTTCTTAGTAAACAAACAAAATAAGATCACACCATTTGACAATGATACATTCACATGTGAAATCAATATGCACATAAAATTTAAGTATCTGGACAGATGTTTTACCATAAAATGATAAATCTGTGCACTGTCTTTCACCTAATGCTTATTTCTTTTTTTGTCATATTACCCACTTTCATACTAATTATCAAAAATCACACAACAATTCCTTATAGTACACATAGGTCAAGTGAATTCTCCTTTTAGGCCCAGATCTTTTAGACATGAGGAACCTTTGTGGACGTGAACCACCACACAAAATAGAAATATAACATACGGTATTCACTACAAAGTAACAGCACCAGTAGAATTTAAAAGATGTATTTTTGCTCTTGGCATTAATTAGCACTGTTCTTGAAGTACCCACCATCCCTATAAACAAATCTTCATTTTTTTTATGTAGACTGTAGCTTTCCCCTCATGATGCGGAGTTTTAAATTTTTCATATCGAACCTGAGACAATACAGTGTTACAGGAGTCTTGTTTAAATCACATTTCACTTTGGAGTGCGTAGTGATAATTTAGTGAGATATTAATGTGTCGGAAATGGTTGAATACATGCATGGTTAGAGTCTGAATCATCATTTGTTTTAAATTATGGGCATTCACCTACTGGGAACAATTCCTCACAGTAGCATAATGTGCACTGCTGCTTGGTATACTCAAATACAGCCACACTCCTGCAAAGAGAAAATTATGTCACAAACATTCTTGCAGGTAAATTAGTAAAAAAAATTAAAATAACACAATGTGCAAATGTTGTTCAGAGATGACTTAAACAAATTTTTATTCCCCCTTTTTTCATCTTACTTCTTCCCCATTATTTTTCATATAAGAATTTTGAAATTTAAAAAAATTAGGAGAGGTTTAAAACTTATGCACTGTGAAAAAGTTATGTAGATTGCAACTGTTAACAGAAAACAATAAATAATGAATACATTGTCACTGTTTCAAAGAGAAGAAGTAAAATATATATTTCTAATTATTGCTCACCTCTAAAGCCAACTCTGAGATACAGCAGTTACCAATTTTACAAGTAATCCAAATTTTTTACTGTCACCAGTGAAGTAATGAATCATTATATGTACCTAATTTAGAGGGATTCATCAAACAAAAAAATCCTGTCTAAGATGTTACACACATAGCAACTGCAGGGACGACTGTCTTTCCATCAGAATTGTGCTTTTGCCATGATGTCAAATATCTACATACAGACAAAGAGCTTTGAAATGTGCTGGAAAAAGACCAAATTGTTCAGATTACAGAAGGGAAACACTGTTTTCATGTACCTGTCCTTCAAAAATGAACTACATTAAAATTCCTTTTTGAGTTTTGTTGGATCATTCATTGATGATGTATCAATTTTCAACATTTCCCAGTTGGATGAGATAAATACAATAGAGTATATATAAAATAATGAAAATATAACCTGTTAGTTTACAATATGATTTGGCAATATCAAAGGCATTATTAGAACAAATGAGAGCTACAGCTGACATCAATCTGGTTAGGAACTGGTTAAGTGACTGCACAGTGGTCAACTGTAGAAAATCAGGCAGGAGATTCAAGAAATGCTGCAAGCCTGTTAGCTTTACTCTATAAGTCTCTAACAAATTCATTGCTTTACTCAATATGTTGAAAGTGTGCAAAGAAGACAATGAATTCAGGAACAGTTTGGCTATAGAGTGAAAGACATTCTGTGAACAGTTGGGCAATAGAGAGAAGGAAGTACATGCAAAGGTTAAAAAGTTGAAGAGCAGTTTCTAGCTAAAGAATAGGTATAAGAGAAGAATTAGTGCAGAACTCATTGAGGAGTGAGTAGCTGGTCAGCATTATACTTGTGAAGTGCAAGGCTCAGCACTCTCTCTTATGATTTAGGCTCTTTTAGAAAAGATCTTGGTACAGAAGATTATAGGTTACTGGAAGGCTGGCAACAGATTGGACTGTGTCTCAACTACACAAACAAAGATGACTGCAGGCAGATTGCTGAAAATCCTCCTCACACTACTGTATATCTTACATCTCTATTTAAGAGAAATGAAAAGCCCTGGATGAATTGTTCTGCTGAATGTATGAATGAAGAGCTTCAGGATTTTCTCAGCTGAATGGAAGAATTACATATGGATGTGATTGTGACTAGGACTATTGATATTTTTAAAAATATCTAGAATCTGATATATCAATACTTTAAAAAAATATCATTATCAGCTCTCAATATATCGAGAAGAATTTTCAATATATCAATATATCTGTGGCAAAAATATCAACATACTGGAACATAAAAACATCAACTTCACATTGTAAATACACTGCCAGCTTTAGAGCTGTATATTTAAGTGTAGATTTACTATTAGATGCTCTGTACATCAACAAACTAGCAGCCTACCCTTTGAGCAAGAATTGAAATGAAAACTGTGCACGTTCATGCTTGGTGATAACCCTTTTGCTAACAGTGGTAACTGCTTGTAAGTGGCACAATAAAAGGTATCCACTGGGTCCATTGCTTGGCCACATATCAGATTTGTCTGGAACATTTCATGTTAACTTCACTCTTTTTTTTTTCATTTCTGCCAACGCCGCTGACCTAGTAGTTGTAGTATCAAAATTCTGTGGTGTAGCTAAACATTGCAGCTTCTGTTGGTAGTGCTAAGTACTGATTACATCAGCATTTCTCCTCACACATTTCCACCCATTGTAACGACCAATCTTGTCATTTAGTTTTTTGCTCATCGTTTTCAGTAACTATTTTTTAAGAATGTGGATGTGAAGATATGGCACACTAGTTGTGTTAAAATTTTGTTTTTTAATGCAGCTTGTGTCCTATTTCTTCACACTGGAAAACTTGTTATTCCACTCACACAGCCAGCCCCCCCCCCCCCCCCCCCCCCCCCCCCCAAGTGCACTCAGATTTCTTCTTTTGTGCCACTTGTATTTGCTTCACACAGTCAATGAGGAATATTGAACATGATGAAAGCTCAAAAAGTAGTGAGATTCCTTCACCCAGTGAAAGTAGAAGTATGTTCTAATACAATTTCAAAAGAACAACAAATACATACTGAAAACTGTGCAACAAATGTAATATAAAATAAAAGTATTGACATTTGGTATTGCCATTTTGATATTGATATATGGATATATAGGGGAAAAAATATCACTGATATATATCAATATTTTATCAACAGCCCTAATTAAGGTACCACTCCTCACATCATTGCACAGCTTGTGTGATGGTCTACATTTGACTCTTATGGCAAGAGGTTACCTGTGCTTCTAATTTCCATTAGCATTAAGTGGAACCAGAGCACTCTGTCCAAGCCATGAGATTTTCAGCTTTTTCACTGCACATTTTTTGGGTAAATATTTATGAAAGATGTAACTTCCAAATAACTGTAGATATCATAGCTGTAATTACTGAAAAAAGGCTGTTTTGACAGCAAGAAGGGTAAGAACCAAACTACATTTTGACTTTTTCATCAAAACAGAATAAGCCCCTTACATAGGAAAGCTCAGGTTCTCATATCACTACAGGAAATTAACAACCTAAAGATAATCCTACAGCTGCACTGTACATAACAGAACATAATTTGGAAGTCACAGAAATGGAATGAACACATCTCTTTTTATTTATTGGAATGAGAATATCTGCCTCTGTTTTAAAGCAGGTCATACAATAATTCAGTGTATTTAAAACTCTCTACATAATAGTATACTTTTTATTGTATTGAGATGCTAATTTATACTATATAGCTTAGTAATAAGAAAGTATAATGGGTGTAAATGATTGCTGTTTACAACATACCATAGTGGTGTAGGCGAAATTGAGACAAACAAATCAATACAGAACACTTGTGGTCTACAAAGTTCCAAAACAGCCTCAAATTGGCCTACAAAAGCCACCTAAGCTATATGCATACATGCCACAAAAGATTTTGGCTAAAATTGACCTTGAATTTTAAAACCTCATGTTACTGCTCTTAAAAAAAAATGCAAAATTGATGTTATAAATTTTACCTCAAAATATTTTCAATTTTAACAGCATGCAATTAACAATTAAGTAAGTTTGTTCATCTGCCCCTCTTACAATGAAACTGCTGGGCTCATTAAATGCTAAGTTTAGATGGTAATTAGTTTCTGCATAACATTCGCAAAAGTCTTCTGTTTTGCATGACTCTCAAGGGAGTCTAAATTAATAATGTCTACAAAATAGGCAACTAAGCTAGTGGCGTAAGAGAGTGAGACAACACTTCACTGGTTACATAGTGTTTGTACACTGCTCGTGTACTCATCATTTCCTCACCTTTGGCACTATGGTGGTCCTTTCACACCCTCTCATCATTTGCATACTTCATCTCAATCACCTCCTCTTTACTAACAACATCTGTTATATGTCTCTAATACTTACACTGAACTTGTTCAGTTCTTCTCTAGGTATATTAATTGGTAACATCAATGTGTCAGCATTCCTAATTAGGAATCTTGTTTCTCCCTGAGGGGGCTCATGTCTCCTAGCTTCCACTTGGAGTGGACATGTGAAGACCACACACTCAGGGGATTCCAAATTGCCATAGTCATACAATGCTGTTCAGTGTATGTATTAGGGATAAGAACTGTATCCTGCCTTAACGTGAACCATAACTTGGGGCTAGGGACAATATAATTTCTTTGTAGTCTCTCTTTAATGTTCTGACGGACACTGTATACCTGGTGTCCTGTATTTCCATTGTCCAAATACTATTTTCATTCTTCATGTTTACAATCTCAAAACAATAAAATACTAGTTATTCTGGAATCTTTAATTTTTTATACTGTACCTTATATATGCCAAGTCTACAAGTATGCAAGTACTGCAAGATATTGTACTTTGATATTAATGGTTGTACACAGCTTCAGGGAGAGCATAAGGAAGCAATTGACAGCAATGGGAGAAAGAAATACAGTAGAAGAAGAATGGGTAGCTCTGAGGGATGAAGTAGTGAAGGCAGCAGAGGATCAAGTAGGTAAAAAGATGAGGGCTAGTAGAAATCCTTGGGTAACAGAAGAAATATTGAATTTAATTGATGAAAGGAGAAAATATAAAAATGCAGTAAATGAAGCAGGCAAAAAGGAATACAATCGTCTCAAAAATGAGATCGACACGAAGTGCAAAATGGCTAAGCAGGGTTGGATAGAGGACAAATGTAAGGATGTAGAGGCTTGTCTCACTAGGGGTAAGATAGATACTGCCTACAGGAAAATTAAAGAGGCCTTTGGAGAAAAGAGAGCTACTTGTATGAATATCAAGAGCTCAGTTGGAAACCCAGTACTAAGCAAAGAAGGCAAAGCAGAAAGGTGGAAGGAGTATATAGAGGGCCTATACAAGGACGATGTACTTGAGGACAATATTATGGAAATGGAAGAGGATGTAGATGAAGATGAAATGGGAGATAGAATACTGCGTGAAGAGTTTCACAGAGCACTGAAAGACCTGAGTCGAAACAAGGCCCTGGGAGTAGACAGCATTCCATTAGAACTACTGACAGCCTTGGGAGAGCCAGTCCTGACAAAACTGTACCATCTGGTGAGCAAGAAGTATGAGACAGGCGAAATACCCTCAGACTTCAAGAAGAATATAATAATTCCAATCCCAAAGAAAGCAGGTGTGAACTATCAGTTTAATAAGTCACAGCTGCAAAATACTAACGCGAATTCTTTACAGGTGAATGGAAAAACTGGTAGAAGCCGACCTCGGGGAAGATCAGTTTGGATTTCCTAGAGATATTGGAACACGTGAGGCAATACTGACCTTACGACTTAACTTAGCAGAAAGATTAAGGAAAGGAAAACCTATGTTTCTAGCATTTGTAGACTTAGAGAAAGTTTTTGACAATGTTGGCTGGAATACTCTCTTTCAAATTATAAAGGTGGCAGGAGTAAAATACAGGGAGCAAAAGGCTATTTACAATTTGTACAGAAACCAGATGGCAGTTATAGGAGTCGAGGGGCATGAAAGGGAAGCAGTGGTTGGGAAGGGAGTGAGACAGGGTTATAGCCTCTCCCCGATGTTATTCAATCTGTATATTGAGCAAGCAGTGAAGGAAACAAAAGAAAAATTCAGAGTAGGCATTAAAATCCATGGAGAAGAAATAAAAACTTTGAGGTTTCCCGATGACATTGTAATTCTGTCAGAGACAGCAAAGGACTTGGAAGACCAGTTGAATGGATTGGATAGTGTCTTGAAAGGAGGGTATAAGATGAGCATCAACAAAAGCAAAACGAGGATAATGGAATGTAGTCGAATTAAGTCGGGTGATGCTGAAGGAATTAGATCAGGAAATGAGACACTTAAAGTAGTAAAGGAGTTTTGCTATTTGGGGAGCAAAATAATTGATGATGGTCAAAGTAGAGGAGATATAAAATGTAGACTGGCAATGGCAAGGAAAGCGTTTCTGAAGAAGAGAAATTTGTTAACATCGAGTATAGATTTAAGTGTCAGGAAGTCGTTTCTGAAAGTATTTGTATGGAGTGTAGCCATGTATGGAAGTGAAACATGGACGATAAATAGTTTGGACAAGAAGAGAATAGAAGCTTTCAAAATGTGGTGCTACAGAAGAATGCTGAAGATTAGGTGGGTAGATCACATAACTAATGAGGAGGTATTGAATAGAATTGGGGAGAAGAGGAGCTTGTGGCACAACTTGACTAGAAGAAGGGATCGGTTGGTAGGACATGTTCTGAGACATCGAGGGATCACCAATTTAGTATTGTAGGGCAGTATGGAGGGTAAAAATTGTAGAGGGAGACCAAGGGATGAATACACTAAGCAGATTCAGAAGGATGTAGGTTGCAGTAGGGACTGGGAGATAAAGCAGCTTGCACAGGATGGAGTAGCATGGAGAGCTGCATCAAACCAGTCTCAGGACTGAAGCCCACAACACCAACATTAATGGGACATGTTTCTAGAGTGGTGAGAAGACCTCAACTGGTGTGGCACTGTACCTGTATGCTTCCATCATCCTTAGGAGCACCTCTTGTTGCATGCATCTTAGGGTGGCTCCGTGTCATATTAGGCAGAGGCAATGAGCCAAAGCACTTGTTGGCAATCTGTATTGTATTGTGGTACAGTTTTACAGCCTCCAAGGTTAAGTTGTAGCTCACAGAGCCAGCACTAGCAATTTTGTGCATGATGTAAATAGCCTACAGACAGACTGTACCTGCATGTGCTGAAAACTTTCTCCGGTCATTGAGGAAAACTCCTAAATACACTCCTGGAAATTGAAATAAGAACACCATGAATTCATTGTCCCAGGAAGGGGAAACTTTATTGACACATTCCTGGGGTCAGATACATCACATGATCACACTGACAGAACCACAGGCACATAGACACAGGCAACAGAGCATGCACAATGTCGGCACTAGTACAGTGTATATCCACCTTTTGCAGCAATGCAGGCTGCTATTCTCCCATGGAGACGATCGTAGAGATGCTGGATGTAGTCCTGTGGAACGGCTTGCCATGCCATTTCCACCTGGCGCCTCAGTTGGACCAGCGTTCGTGCTGGACGTGCACACCGCGTGAGACGATGCTTCATCCAGTCCCAAACATGCTCAATGGAGGACAGATCCTGAGATCTTGTTGGCCAGGGTAGTTGACTTACACCTTCTAGAGCACGTTGGGTGGCACGGGATACATGCGGACATGCATTGTCCTGTTGGAACAGCAAGTTCCCTTGCCGGTCTAGGAATGGTAGAACGATGGGTTCGATGACGGTTTGGATGTACCGTGCACTATTCAGTGTCCCCTCGACGATCACCAGTGGTGTACGGCCAGTGTAGGAGATCGCTCCCCACACCATGATGCCGGGTGTTGGCCCTGTGTGCCTCGGTCGTATGCAGTCCTGATTGTGGCGCTCACCTGCACGGCGCCAAACACGCATACGACCATCATTGGCACCAAGGCAGAAGCGACTCTCATCGCTGAAGACGACACGTCTCCATTCGTCCCTCCATTCACGCCTGTCGCGACACCACTGGAGGCGGGCTGCACGATGTTGGGGCGTGAGCGGAAGACGGCCTAACGGTGTGCGGGACCATAGCCCAGCTTCATGGAGATGGTTGCGAATGGTCCTTGCCGATACCCCAGGAGCAACAGTGTCCCTAATTTGCTGGGAAGTGGCGGTGCGGTCCCCTACGGCACTGCGTAGGATCCTACGGTCTTGGCGTGCATCCGTGCGTCGCTGCGGTCCGGTCCCAGGTCGATGGGCACGTGCACCTTCCGCCGACCACTGGCGACAACATCGATGTACTGTGGAGACCTCACGCCCCACGTGTTGAGCAATTCGGCGGTACGTCCACCCGGCCTCCCGCATGCCCACTATACGCCCTCGCTCAAAGTCCGTCAACTGCACATACGATTCACGTCCACGCTGTCGCGGCATGCTACCAGTGTTAAAGACTGCGATCGAGCTCCGTATGCCACGGCAAACTGGCTGACACTGACGGCGGCGGTGCACAAATGCTGCGCAGCTAGCGCCATTCGACGGCCAACACCGCGGTTCCTGTTGTGTCCGCTGTGCCGTGCGTGTGATCATTGCTTGTACAGCCCTCTCGCAGTGTCCGGAGCAAGTATGGTGGGTCTGACACACCGGTGTCAATGTGTTCTTTTTTCCATTTCCAGGAGTGTATCTGCATAAAGTGTTTTGCATAACTGGGCTGTTATCTAATCTAAAGGCTGGGTTTCAGTTTATGGAAAATTTGTCCTTGAGCAACATGCATGTCATTTTATTTGTACTGATTGTTAATATGTTGCTCCTAACCACAGCTGCATTTTTAAGAGCACAAAGTTTGGATTTTCTTCAAGTTTCCACCTAGAAATCCAGACACCTTTACCAAGTTATTACCAGTATAACCCACAACTCCACTCACTTCATCAATCCTATTCCAATTTTCCACCAGAAGCTCAATTGTCAGGTCTCAGAATATTGATCCACATATTGAGTATTTTGGGCAGCCCTCGGTAATCTTTCTTTATTACCTTGGGTCATCCAGCAACCCTTTCAACAATGCAACATTGTTGGTAGTCCATGAAACTTAGCTAAAGGCATTTTGCAGGAGACTCCTTAGGTGACTGAATATTGTAGGTCACTGTATATTACTGAATGGACCTGTGATGTAGATTGTAACTGTGGCACCATATTTATTGTCTGCTTTATCTACAACTTGGATAGCCTGACTAATGGCATCACCTATCGATTTACCTTTCTGGAAGTCAAACTGACATGTGCTAAGAACCCGGAACTCTCTGTGCTTTTGAAGACACTTGCATAGTAGCCACTTTTGGATGTTTACTCATGCTATTATTAAATATATGTATGCCTGTGGCTCGTTGCCTCTGCTGGATCTTTACTGAGGCCTTCCTTTAGCATAACTACACATGGAGATTTCCTAGTTTTCGGCATTGTGGCCTGTCTCAACACTTCATTCAACAGACTTCTTCCTGTGCAAGTGGCACTATTTTTGTCTATGTAACAAGGTTGGCACAACTCTGGGTCTATGACTCACCAGGCAGAGATGATGTGTGCTCTCTCTGGTGAAACATGGGTATCTTGTGGCTGCAAAACATATACAGCAGTTTGCTGTGAGCCATGTTCAGGGATGTTGACTATGTGGTGCACAAGGCAATGAGTGTCAACAGCAGAGATATTCCATCTCCTATTGGACAGATTGCAAAAATCATGTTTTGTAATACAAAGCTCACTTGTGGCAAATGTGCAGATATGGTTGAAGTTCTGACATTTTGGACATGGTACATGACTGCATGATCAGCAAGTAAATATGGTTGGTATGTACCTAGAAAGATAGATTTTCAATTGGGTGCTGTAAGCCCATGTTTTTGCTAGTTCTGCCCTAGCTTAGCCTGAGTAATGGAACTGTTTTCATTAGTTACTAGATTGCTGGGCTTAGTGAATGTAGTTTTCATTGCATGTTAGTGGGTGCAACTATTCAGAATCAGTTATTGTTTAAATTGATTTATTAATGTGTTCTCAGTGGCCAATGTGTACTGATTTGACTGTATTATGCACTGTTATAAATCTTATAGCTTTTAAATAAGTTTCTGAAGAGAGGAGTATGTTAAATTTGATGTTGTTAGTACGTTGTTGTGTTTTGGGTCTAATTCTAAATTGTTTGAGATAAATCTTTACGTAATGGCTTGTTTTGATGTAAACTATGTGCACAGATTATGAATGATTGTTCAGTCTAAACTATGATGTAATCTGTCCACATGTGTAATGGAACTAGGTGGATGTTTAATAGAGCCAAATTTAAGCAATATTGTCTGGGATCCAAACGCAGAACCATTGAAGGTAATTATCAAAGGGAAGTTACATTTCTAAATGTTTGATTTGTAAGATTATGCTATATAACTGTAAGCTTCCATAATTATTCTGAAATTCTGTTTTAAATATTGGTTTTACTATCACTAAGCTGACGTTTTTAAAAAATGCACTGGTTTTTAATCTGGAATTTTAATAGTTTTTAAGCTGATTTGCAATTCTTAACAGGTTCAGTTCAGTTTCTTGTGAGCCTTTTTTTATGGTTATTGGCACATTTGATCTTCTTTCTGCCAAAGTGGTTAATATATGGCATCCAAGTATCTTGCACCAGGAAGAGATACAGCCTTATTTGATGTAGAAGGCTACAAGACTTTAGCTCTGTACAAGACTTTAATTTGCACTACAAACAATACAGCAAAGTTCTCCACCATGTTCCAAAACATAAAATCCATGTACTATGCACTAAAAATAGAAAATTCCAGTAGAAGGAACTGGAGTACTAGCAGGCCAGAGATGAATTACCTTTGTCTGCAAATTACACAGACAGAAAAAAATTGCAACACCAAACAATAATTAACATAAAGTAATGAAATTTTGGGAACACATTTGTCAGTGTAACATAACTAAGTAATTAAGATTGCAAGATCAAAGGTTCTGGCGTGCCACAAGGGAGTGTTATGGGACCATTGCTTTTCACAATATATATAAATGACTTAGTAGATAGTGTCGGAAGTTCCATGCGGCTTTTCGCGGATGATGCTGTAGTATACAGAGAAGTTGCTGCATTAGAAAATTGTAGCGAAATACAGGAAGATCTGCAGCGGATAGGCACTTGGTGCAGGGAGTGGCAACTGACCCTTAACATAGACAAATGTAATGTATTGCGAATACATAGAAAGAAGGATCCTTTATTGTATGATTATATGATAGCGGAACAAACACTGGTAGCAGTTACTTCTGTAAAATATCTGGGAGTATGCGTACGGAGCGATTTGAAGTGGAATGATCATATAAAACTAATTGTTGGTAAGGCGGGTACCAGGTTGAGATTCATTGGGAGAGTGCTTAGAAAATGTAGTCCATCAACAAAGGAGGTGGCTTACAAAACACTCGTTCGACCTATACTTGAGTATTGCTCATCAGTGTGGGATCCGTACCAGGTCGGGTTGACGGAGGAGATAGAGAAGATCCAAAGAAGAGCGGCGCGTTTCGTCACTGGGTTATTTGGTAACCGTGATAGCGTTACGGAGATGTTTAATAAACTCAAGTGGCAGACTCTGCAAGAGAGGCGCTCTGCATCGCGGTGTAGCTTGCTCGCCAGGTTTCGAGAGGGTGCGTTTCTGGATGAGGTATCGAATATATTGCTTCCCCCTACTTATACTTCCCGAGGAGATCACGAATGTAAAATTAGAGAGATTAGAGCGCGCACGGAGGCTTTCAGACAGTCGTTCTTCCCGCGAACCATACGCGACTGGAACAGGAAAGGGAGGTAATGACAGTGGCACGTAAAGTGCCCTCCGCCACACACCGTTGGGTGGCTTGCGGAGTATCAATGTAGATGTAGATGTAGATGTAGATGTAAGTGTGATGTAAGCTATTGCAAATGTGAAATAATGGAGCATTAATAACTGGTGTAACTGCCAAAATGTTGAATGCAAGCATGCAAATGTGTATGCATTGTGTTGTACAGTTGCTAATGTCAATTTGTGTTATGAAGTTCCATGCCTGCTGCAATCGGTCAGTCAATACAGGGACGGTAAATGTTGCTTGTGGATGACACTGGAGTTGTCATCTGATGCTGTCCCATATGTGCTCGATTGGAGACAGATATGCTGATTAAGCAGGCCAAGGCATTACGCCAACACTCTGTAGAGAAAGTTGGGTTACAACAGCAGTATGTGGACGAGCATTATTTTGTTGGAAAGCACTCCCTGGAATGCTGTTCATGAATGGCAGCACAACAGTCCGAATCACCAGGCTGACATATAAATCTGCACTGAGGGTACGATGGATAACCATGAGAGTGCTCCTGCTGTCATGCCAAATTGCACCCCAGGCCATAACCCCAGATGTATATCCAATGTCTCTAGCAAGCTCTCAACTGACCTCCTCCTAACCAATACAAGGCTATCACTGGCAACAAGGCAGAAACAGCTGTCATCAGAAAACACAACAGACCTCCACTCTGCCCTCCAGTATGCTCCTGCTTGATACCACTGAAGTTGCAAATGGCAGTGGTTTTGGGTCAGTGGAATGCCCTCTGCAGGGCGTTTGGCTTGGAGCTGTCCTTCAGATAACTGATTTCTAACACATTGTGTCACTGTGGTGCCAACTGCTGCTGCAGATGGAGTATGATGTCCCAGATCCATATGCTAAACACAACGGTCTTCCCTCTCGGTAGTGCCCCATGGCCATCTGGAGCCCCGTCTTGTTGTGACTGTACATTCTCATGACCACCACTGCCAGCAATCATGTACAATGGCTACTTTCCTGCCAAGTCTTTCTGCAGTATCAAAGAAGGAACATCCTGCTTTTCAAAGCCCCATTACAAAACCTCATTCAAACTCAGCGAGGTGCTGATAATGGAGTCTTTCTCAACTTAAAGGCATTTTTGACTAGCATCAACTTACCACATAAATATTAAAGGTATCTAATGCTCACGACCTTCACAGCATGTATTTAAAGCAAACCAGATCTGCATTCTCATAGTCACACTAGGGTCTACAAGCAGCTTTCTTACGCCACTGGCATAAGATTTGAATAGACACAATCTTTCAGATGTGGAAACAAGCCTACTAACTTTTATTTATGTCGCACAACTCTTTGTTTGTGCTGTGATTTTTTTTTATCCGTCAGTGTATATTCAATGCCTGATGACAGTATCAGTAAGACAAAGGATGTTAAACTGAAATAGGTCTTCACTAAATTTAGGGAATTCTTCCAAATAGAAGCTGAATAAAAAGAAGTAACTCTATTGGATTTCCTCAGATAAACATTGCACACGATAGTGCCCTCCTTTGTCGTATCTTTATAACTTGCCGAACAGTCAAAGCCTGTAGGCTAATATGCAACAATAACACCAACTGATAAAAGTAAAATAATCACTTGATCTCTAATTATAGATCTATCTCCCTTCTGACTGTTTTCTCAAAACTTCTTGAAGAGACAGAATGTAGAACCATCTTTCTGACAATAATAGACTTTCAACGAAACCTTCTTTCTCCTGGTCAAATAACCTGTAGAAATTGAACAGTCTAACTACACTATGCCAATCATAGCAACGCTATAACATTAGTTGCGTAAGTGAAATTAACTGATTTATGGCATTGATGGCCTGGAGTCCCAAGTCAGGGAAATTTGGCCGCTGAGTTGAAAGTCTTTACAGTTGACGCCACACTAAGCGACTTGCGTGTTGGTGATGATAAGGACAAAACAACACCTAGTTGCCGAGCGAAGAAAATCTCCGATCCGGCCGGGAATCGATCCTACGCCTGCTGCATGTCAGTTAGACATGCTGACCACTCAACTAAGGCGGAGGGCAGTTGATTAAGTACGTAGGCTGGTACTGAAAATAATCTGAATTTGTCTTATTTATCTAGCTGTCTTATTTATCTAGCTGTGCAACCTCCCCATCTGTCCATAATTTCTATTTGTTGCTGATCATAATCACAGGGATTAAGTGAAAGACGAGGGCTAATTATGCCTACAGGTACGACAGCAAACTAAGTCATAGTTAACTGTAAGTGCCTAACATAGAAACAGTTGAAATATACGATATCTTAGTTTAGCTATGCACTCGAGACATTTCTATTTTTCTATTGGAAAGCTTGTTTTCGGGAATGTCGTTTTTCGATATAAGTTACATCTTAGTAGATTGTTAGTAATTTTAGATTCTACCGTAATAACAGTTTTTTCCTTTCTTTGAAATTATTTCTCCGTTATTTCATAACGTGAGAGAAAAATACGCAATTACCAGATACTTCATCGGTCTAAGCATTATAAAACCACAATTTTGCTCATAAAATAATGTTCATGTTAAAAACCAAAACCTCATATGGCATTATCACATTTAACGAACAATTACTGAATATCTGTATTTAATTTTCAAAGTACAGTTTAAGTATGAATTATAATAAGTACCACATAGGAAAAAGACCAAGTATTAGCATTAGATGGTGGGAGTTATAATACGATTATAAAGTCATTAGTTTTTAGGTGAGACTATGAAATATTTCATCCCTAGAATCTGTTCGAAAAATAACTGTCTATGATAACATTAATTGTAAATGTATATGAAATTATAACAAAGTGTCGAAACGTTTTTATCGGGAATAAGCTTATAGCCTGAACTTTATAGCAGATGTGAGCTCGTGTTTTTTTGAATTTTTGTTTTTCGCTCTCCCTTTCAATCTTACAATATGGAGACTGTCTGGATGAATTAAAAGCATGTTTCCGTCTAGAGTTGAGACTATTAGTATCATATTATTCAAAGAAAACCTCGGCCAGCAAATCCTGTAACCAAGTTAAGTATTACAGTTTGTACTGAACGTTATTGACTCCACTGGCATGCGGGGCTGAGATATGATATTTGCGCCACAAAAAAATTTTGTAAAATTTTGAGGTAATGGGAATATTAAAACGGACAAGCCGGGAAGCTGTAAGGCAAATGCCCATT
The DNA here is from genome assembly GCF_021461395.2 of Schistocerca americana. Classification (NCBI taxonomy): domain Eukaryota; kingdom Metazoa; phylum Arthropoda; class Insecta; order Orthoptera; family Acrididae; genus Schistocerca; species Schistocerca americana. The sequence goes on from NC_060126.1 coordinate 377,323,889, forward strand.
TCAGAAAGAGCAAACAGCGCCGGTGGGAGAGGGGGGCGAGGGGAAGGTATATTACACAAGGATATCGACAAAAACACGAAAACAATCAATTTAAAAAAATAATCCGAACGCAACCAAACTCTCAGAAATCTCAGTTCAGTTTGATCAATGCATAAAATCTCTCCACACTGTCCAAAGTAGTTCACAAAGTCCTGAACATGTGCTCTTTGAATCTGGAATGGCAGAATTCGGTCGAATTTGGCCCGCTAATGTATCGTGTCCTGCCGCTGCCAACTTTAGCGATCAAACAATACAGTACCCGTGTGTACCGTATACACTATGAAGGGACTGTCGTAGTGTGACGGGCCAAAGTAGTAAGCACTTGTTTAATGCCAGCACTGAGGCCCGTGACAACGACAGGTCACGGCGTGTACGACACAGCACGTGATACTGCAAGTCTTACAAATGCCAGCAGCCGTCTCCGGAGGTGAGCGAGTAACTACATACTTCAAAAAAAGTTTTGCATCACCCCGTTCCCCAGAACTCCAGAAGATAGAGGTTGACTGTGGATATTGTATCACAGACACAGTCCCTTTGACTGTTCAGAGATGTCACTAAACCCGCCCAAAGATATCAACAACCATGCATGACCAGCGCCTATTAGACGGAGGGGGTCCGACAGCCGATCAATTCTAGTCATTTCACCAGGAAAGAGGTACACGGCTTGTCTTGTCTGTAATTTAATCATGCCTAAAAGGTCAATACTGCAGTTCGATCGCGTCCGCATTGTTACTATGTGCCAAGAAGGGCTCTCAGCGAGGGAAGTGTCCAGGCGTGTCGGCATGAACCAAAGCGATGTTGTTCAGACATGGAGGAGATACAGAGAGACAGGAATCGTCGATGGCATGTCTAGCTCAGGCCCCCCCAAGGGCTACTACTGCATTTGATGGCTGCAATCTACGGATTATGGCTCAGAGGAACCCTCACAGCAACGCCACCATGTTGAATAATGCTTTTTGTGCATCCACAGGACGTTGTGTTACGACTGAAACTGTGCACAATAGGCTGCATGATGCACAGCTTCACTCCCAACGTCTATGGTGAAGTCCATCATAGCAACCAAGATACCATGCAGCGTGGTACAGATGGGCCCAACAACATGTCGAATGGGCGGCTCAGGATTGGCATCAGATTCTCACCGCCAATGAGTGTCGTGTATGCATTCAACCAGATGTGTTTGGAGGCAACCTGGTCAGGGTGAACGCCTTAGACACACTGTCCCACGAGTGCAGCGAGGTGGAGGTTCCCTGCTGTTTTGGGGTGCCATTTTGTGGGGCCGATGTATGCCGCTGGTGGTCATGGAAGGCGTCATCTTGTGAATGACTTCCTTCAGGATAAAGACATAGCTCGGCTTGAGTGGCTTGAATGTTCTCAAAACATGAACGCTATCGAACATGCCTGGGATAGATTGAAAAGGGCTGTTTATGGACATCCTGACCCACCAACCACTCTGAGGGATCTACGCTGAATCGCCGCTGAGGAGTGGGACAGTCTGGACCAACAGTGCCTTGATGAACTTGTGGATAGTATGGCACGACGAATACAGGCATGCATCAATGCAAGAGGACGTGCAACTGGGTATTAGAGGTACCAGTGTGTACAGCAATCTGGACCACCACCTCTGGAAGTCTCGCTGTATGGTGGTACAACATGGAATGTGTGGTATTCATGAGCAATAAGAAGGTCGGAAATGATGTTTATGTTGATCTCTATTCCAATTTTCTGTACACGTAACAGAACTCTCGGAACTGAGGTGATGCAAAACTTTTTTTGATGCGTGTGTTTTAGGCAAGTGTAATAATTCGTAACTGCACATTTAAATGCATGCAAGCTCTCGACAGCAATGACAAAGTTAACACCTTTAATGTATACTTTTTCGTTGACATATTGAGTTCTTGTGGGCCCTGCACAGAGCTGAGTATTCATGAAGTATGGCAGACAAGCCCACTAGTGTGATGTCACAAGTTACAAGTTCGTTGATTTGGGTGGGGGGGGGGGGGGGGGAAGGTCAATATTTTTGATAGCCCCGTGTCAACACTGCGTGGCGAAGTAGGGCTTGTACTCCCTGCACTGCCTCACGCACCTTGGCACTACAAGTGTTGGGAACCTGAGGATACAGCTTGGTTCTTCCACCCACCATACGGCTCCGAGGACGTTCTGAACAAGTTGTAGATGAATTTTGCTATTTGAGCAGAAAAATAACTGACGATGGCTGAAGGAGAGAGAAATGTATTTTATACTTGAACTAATTCTCGCGGTTTATTGTCAAAAACACTTGTTTATTTTAAAAGAATGGTATATGATAATTTACTGAAAGTAGTGTCCTTCGGCAGCTGCAACCTTTTCCCACTTTACGGTTTTAAGGTTATCTTGTCTTGCAGACAGTTTTAAAGATCGTTAAACGCTGTGAAATTTTGTTCAGAAAGACCATGCTGCATGGACCGAAGCAAATGGTCATTGGGAAGGGTGGTGTTTGGTAAATAGCCGGCCGATGTTGCCGATCGGTTCTACCCGCTTCTGTCTGGAATCGCGCGACCGCTACGGTCGCAGGTTCGAATCCTGCCTCGGGCATGGATGTGTGTGATGTCCTTAGGTTAGTTAGGTTTAACTAGTTCTACACTACTGGCCATTAAAATTTCTACAGCACGAACAATACGTGCTACCGACGCGACATTTAACGGACAAGAAGAAGATGCTGTGATATGCAAATGATTAGCTTTTCAGAGCATTCACACAAGGTTGACGCCGGTGGCGACACCTACAACGTACTGACATGAGGAAAGTTTCCAACCGATTTCTCAAACACAAACAGCAGTTGACCGGCGTTGCCTGGTGAAACGTTGTTGTGATGCCTCGTGTAAGCCGGCCGAAGTGGCCGTGCGGTTAAAGGCGCTGAAGTCTGGAGCCGCAAGACCGCTACGGTCGCAGGTTCGAATCCTGCCTTGGGCATGGATGTTTGTGATGTCCTTAGGTTAGTTAGGTTTAACTAGTTCTAAGTTCTAGGGGACTAATGACCTCAGCAGTTGAGTCCCATAGTGCTCAGAGCCATTTGAACCATTTAGCCTCGTGTAAGGACGAGAAATGCGTATCATCACGTTTCCTGGTCGAGATCCAATGGCTGTTAGCAGAATATGGAATCGGTGGGTTCAGGAGGGTAATACGGAACGGCGTGCTAGATCCCAACGGCCTCGTATCACTAGCAGTCGAGATGAAAGGCATCTTATCCGCATGGCTGTAACGGATCGTGCAGCCACGTCTCGATCCTTGAGTCAACAGATGGGGACGTCTGCAAGACAACAACCATCTGCACGAACAATTCGACGACGTTTGCAGCAGCATGGACTATCAGCTCGGAGACCATGGCTGCGGTTACCCTTGACGCTGCATCACAGACAGGAGCGCCTGCGATGGTGTACTCAACGACGAACCTGGGTGCACGAATGGCAAAACGTCATTTTTTCGGATGAATCCAGGTTCTGTTTACAGCATCGTGACGGTCGCATCCGTGTTTGGCGACATCGCAGTGAACGCACATTGGAAGCGTGTATTCGTCATCGCCATACTGGCGTATCACCCGGCGTGATGGTATGGGATGCCATTGGTTACACGTCTCGGTCACCTCTTGTTCGCATTGACGGCACTTTGAAAAGTGGACGTTACATTTCAGATGTGTTACGACCCGTGGTTCTACCCTTCATTCGATCCCTGCGAAACCCTACTTTTCAGTAGGATAATGCACGACCGCATGTTGCAGGTCCTGTACTGGCCTTTCTGGATACAGAAAATGTTCGACTGCTGCCCTGGCCAGCACATTCTCCAGATATATCACCAGTTGAAAAGCCGCGCGGGATTAGCCGAGCGGGGCGCTGCAGTCACGGACTGTGCGGCTGGTCCCAGCGGAGGTTCGGGTCCTCCCTCGGGCATGGGTGTGTGTGTGTTTGTCCTTAGGATAATTTAAGTAGTGTGTAAGCTTAGAACTGATGACTTTAGCAGTCAAGTCCCATAAGATTTCACACACATTTGAACATTTGAACCAATTGAAAACATCTGGTCAATGGTGGCCGAGCAACTGGCTCGTCACAATACGCCAGTCACTACTCTTGATGAACTGTGGTATCGTGTTGAAGCTGCATGGGCAGCTGTACCCGTACATGCCATCCAAGCTCTGTTTGACTCAATACCCAGGCGTATCAAGGCCGTTATTACGGTCAGAGGCGGTTGGTCTGGGTACTGATTTCTCAGGATCTATGCACCCAAATTGCATAAAATGTAATCACATGTCAGATCTAGAATAATATATTTGTCCAACGAATACCCGTTTTTCATCTGCATTTCTTTTTGGTGTAACAATTTTAATGGCCAGTAAAGTACTATGTCCTCCATACGGGATTCTGTGCGATGGTCAAACGATGGTATGTTTGTACGATTCTCCTCCGTGAACAATTTCTTAAATGCAGAATTAAAAACTTCGGCTTTCGTTTAGCTATCTTCAACTTTCACACCAGGCTGGTCAGCAAGTGACTAGTTGGAAGCCTTAGACCCGCTTAGCGATCTGCAAAGGGCCAGATTTTTCTCACGTTGTCTGCCAGATCTTTTGTTGCGGTATGACGGTGGTAGTTGTATGCTTCACGCACAGTTCTTTTCACAGACGTACGAATATCTAATAACTTTTGTTTGGCGTCTTATGCATGGTTTCTTTCGAAGCGAGAGTGCAACAACCTTTGCTTCCTCGGCATTTTCCGAATTTCGTTGCTAAACCACGGTGGGTCTTTTCCGTCCTTAATCCAATTACATACCTGTCCACAACACTTTGCCCATAATTCCTGTACGTCCATCATAATGAAACTAAGTGGTCGCAGTTCATTTTCTAACTGAGATGCTAACAAGTTATTCTGTTCTATATAGCAGAAGCACTTTCCTAACCTTCTTGAATGGTTTATTCATTTTCGTAACCATAGTCGCTATCATGACATCACAGTCACTAAACCCCGTCTCTGCACTGACGCAATCGATAAGGTTCGGCCTGTTTGTAGCTACAAGTCTAAGATATTTCCATTTTGGCTGTCGAACTAGCTGCTCAAGACAGTTTTCGGAAAAGTGTTGAAAAGTACTTCGCAAGACTGTCTGTGTGTACCCCCTGCAATGAATCCATAGACGCCCCAGTCTATAATCGGTAGCTTAAAGTCTCTGTAGTATTGCATGATCTGCGTATTTACGCGATAATGACGATAAAATTTTTTGAATGACTCTAGAACTGTCACAGCGGAATCGTGTGGCCGCTAAAAACATCCGACGATCAATTTGGTTTCACTTGGACCTGTTAATATGCGTCTAGATAACTTCACTGTCGCACTCAATTTCTACCTCGATAGAGCCAAAATTTTTTTCAGCTGCGTTGAACTCTGCCCCTCCTATGGCGTCTAATCTGTCTTTCTGATATACGTCCCATGATTCGCTAAATATATCAGAGGTTTCTACTTCGGATTTCAGCCAGATCTCGTTGCCAACAAATAATTTGAATGCGAGCATCGGGCCACCCCTTAAATTTGTTGTTGTTGCGGTCTTCAGCCCAAAGACTGGTGTGATGCAGCTCTCCATGCTACTCTATTCTGTGCAAGCCTCTTCATCTCCGAATAACTACTGCAACCTACATCCCTCTGAATCTGCTGACTGTATTCATCCCTTCTTTGTTTCCCTTTACCCCCCTCCCCCAAGATTCTCTCCAATACTAAATTAGTGATCCCTTGATGCCACAGAATGTCTTCTACCAACCGATCATTCCTTGAATTAACAACTGCAAAATGCGTTAATAACCATGCCTACCCTGCGAAGATGCGGTACAAAGGCACAAGGAAAAGAAAAGAAGAATACCGAATATTAGAAGGGTAGCTCAAATAACTAATGAAAAGGTACAGAATCGAAATGAGGAAAAAAGAAATTTATTGCGTAACTTCAGTAAAGAAAGGAACTAGTTGATAAGACACAGCCATGGGGAGGGGGGAGGGGGGATGATCAGTTTGGTTATGAAGGGACGTGTGGGAGATGAAAACTGCAGAGAGGGACCAAGATTCCATTACAGGAAGAAAAGCTCACGACGCTTGTAACTAGTTATGATTGTGTTAGTTATATCTGTGATGCTCGATTCTTTCACCGAATTTCATCATCATATGCACAGCTATCTTGGCTCCGTACAGACAAGGGTTGTCTACGCTGTCTGCCATCTCTCTCCTCGATCTTAAACTTCTTGTCTGAACAACATAGCAGAAACGCCAATTCCCATGAGAGCAAAATCTGTTCTATTCCACTCTATCGTTAATCCACCTTCTCGAAGTTCTTGTCAGTAAGAGAAACCAGACTCTGTAATAAGCTCCTGCATTACATTAGAGAACTGAATAACAACTCCAGCTTCAGAAGACAGTTAATCAGGTAGCTACTAAAGCAACAATAAGGATTGCCATTGTCCCAGCACACACTCGTTACCCTAGTGCATCACTCTTTCCAACCATATATTTCTCTTTTCCCAGCGTTGTTACGAAGCAGTCTCCTTAAATTTCCGTCTTCCTTTTTTCCCAGGAACCTTAGCCGATGCAGTCTTCTTAAATTTCGTTTTGTCAGAATTTGCTGTCTCAGAAAACATCTATCTTGTGCTCCTATAGATTCTGTTTATATCTGCCACTATCGTTATTGCTGTTATTGTCATGATTACTATTCTATTGTAACTATTAGTGGTAACGGCACCAGTAGTAAGGCAAGGGGTCCTAATATCGTCCCAGCACCTAATTTCGTTCCCCTAGGAATTTTCGGTTTTCACAGTTGGTAACAAATGTTAAGCTGTGCGTACACACGTGATGTCTGTCCATTGTATTGTTGAGAGAGTTTTTTGAGTGTGTGGCGTGTAGCTTATATGTACGAAGGATATTTTTTGTGAGTTAGGCCTAGCGCAGCATCCGAATTAACAGCCTCCAGTCCCTGTATGTTAGCACGGATTTGTGTTCAAATATTGCAGCTCATTTCAGTCGTGCATTGTAGTTTCCGGTGTGTAATAGTTATCGTTGAGTGTTTGGCCGTGTTACTGTAGTGGCCAATATAATAAATCTGTTTATGTTCAAAATTTCGCCCCTTTGCGGTCCCTAGTTTCGTCCCGGGGAAGAAGTTTGAAACTGTCATCAAAAACTGATTTTATTTCCCATTTATAAAGATTACTTTACTTTTTTGATTTGGGAAAACACAAGGGCAGAGAAACTGATTTGTGGCACGAAATGCTTAGTTTATTTTCACGAAACACTCTATTTATCTACACATATGGTACACGTCTCTGGAAGGCTGAAAATAGTTGAAAAGATTATTTATTCATGACATTCAAGTGAATCATGTTAGTGAAACTATCTGGCAATTTAAGACAGGAAAAATACATTTAAATTAATTGTATTTAAGAGAATTTTATGGAGGATGAAATTACGATTTTTTTGTTTTTCCCGTTTTTCAACTCTAACGTTTATGTCAATTACTGGCTTTCGTATTTTGCAATAATTTAACTGTAACTTGCCTTCAAGTGGAGCATGAATTCAGAAATATGTATAATAATTTGTATCATTTTCCGAAAACTTTCAGGACTAATAACGGTCCTAATGTACAGTCGTGGACAAAACGAGCGAGATCCCTTGCCTTTTCGTTATGCTGATCCACACAGCTTTAAAGTCTGCTACACAGCATAACAGGCAAGGCGATGAAGTGCTACCAACAAACTATGCAAGTTCGCTCAGCTGATGTGCTGACATAGCTAGCACTGGCGAAACTCGCGCTTCGAAGACGCCACAGCATCGTCTGCCACCACTTCGTGGGAAACGAAATACCTCAAGTATAAGCCAACGTGTTGTATTCGCATATCTGTGACTATTACTTGGATCTAAAGTGTGGCTATGGATAGTATGTATGCTCAGATTGCGAATCTAACATCATGAATGAAGACAAGGGGAGATGAATTAGGCGTCCTTCCTCTTCCGTAACATTAAATATATTTTAGTTATTCTTTCTTAAATGAACTGCGCAGAAAATAATTCACCAGAAGTGAATAACTTTTTAGTACCACCAGATGATATTAACAGCTTGCCGGCGCTCAACGGCGTCATATCGCGGTCCGCGCGGCTTCTTGCGCCGTCAGTTCGAATCCTTCCCCGGGCATGGATGTGTGTTAGGTTAGGCAGGATGAACTAGTTCTAGATCTAGGGGACTGATGACCTAAGCTGTTTGGTGGCATAGTTCTGAGAGCCATTTTTTGACCTTTCGCGTAAATTTTTTTTACATAAACGGCCGTATCTTTAGATTGCGTTGACAAAGCTCACTTTTTTACATCACCAAGGGACCGTATACTGCAGGAAGTGCGATACATTTCCGCTTATTATGTCCACCCGTACTCGAGGTAAACGGGTTTTAAAGGTTGGGTAGACAGATAGACGGTCAAGAAAGTGAGATAGTAGGGTTCCATTTTTACCGATTTACGTGACGAAATCCTAACAACTGAAAATGAGGGCCGCATAATAATTTCCCCTACTCTTAATTCGAAATGTTCCAGTTGGAATCGATACATCAGTATATTAATCGTAGCTACGCTTTCGATCCAAATCACGTTTACAGGAAGGCAAATAAAATCAATTTGCCTATACACGTGGTAATTCAGATCCCGCTATTAGTGCCACAGCGTTTTAGATGTGCTAGCATTCCCATTGCTAGCTACCTTAAGGAACACTTCGGCTAATGAACGTTTTCTGGCTGTGGCACGTCTAATAGAGAATTCGAAAGATTGTAGAATACGTTTGGCAGCTACGTCGCCGTTTATTTCATGGGGTGGTGCAGAATTATGCTACTAAATTTACTCGCTAATAACAGTTTTTTGTTATTTCGATTAACATCCCGAATGATTGTCACATAAGCGGTGACATAAAGGTAGACAATTCATGTTTTTGAGTCCAGAAAGCTCTATGCAACAGAAACTGCAGATTATTTTGCCATTTTCATTGCGAAATTACCGGGTTATTCACGTCTGGGGTAATAATAGAAGGCTGTTTGCCTGGGTTGTCCGCAAGCCTAGTGAAAGGTGTTTGGTACTGCAAGGAAGGTCTGGTTTGTTTTCGTTTCTAATCTCGATGGAGGCAGATAGACAATCAGTAAAGGGATTTTAAGAAATTCTCGCGCCCTCAATACGTTTTATTGCTACCTTTATTCTGTACCGGCGCCCTGTGGATGTCGATATGAAACTCTTGTAGAATTTAATACTTGTTACTGCCTACTTTTTCCGCTTCTGTCAGTAACTGAATTGACTTAAGTGTGGCACTGAATGATTTTTAACTGAATTTCGTTATGAATCTTCACGCATTTCTAAATTTGCACACTTTCATGGTAGGTCAGCAACGGTAATCCAGTATGACTGGTCTGAACGTTGACACAGACCATTTCGCGGCCGAATGCTCATCATATTTTGCTAATTCTTAACGATCTGGGGTACTTTGTCTTACTGAAACAGTTACGTTATCTCGATAAGCTGAAATTCATTTTTATTAGTACAGTTCATACTAATTAGCGTTTCTTCTTTCATTTATATCTTATATTTAGGTGTTAGTGGTCAACAAACTAATCAACTTTATATAGTCTTACACATGATTGAAAACAGTCTGACAAATTTCGGATATTTTTTCCAATTTCACGCCTGTGTATAGTATGTTGGTAGCACTTCATCGCCTTGCCTGTTATGCTGTGTAGCAGACTTTAAAGCTGTGCGGGTCAGCATAACGAAAAGGCGAAGGGTCTCGCTCGTTTTGTCCACGACTGTACAAAGGTGACGAAATCTGGGCCCTCTAGCAAAAGAGTACTGCTAGTATTAACTTTATTAGTTCATAGCCGGTATTATTTACTCACATTGCCACTTGTGACTCTCAAATCATTTTAAGACTTTTTGTCATATTAAAATATTTATTTCTTAGGAAAGTATGACGTCAAAAAAGTACTGTATATGTGAAACTGTGGTCCTATGTAAGAGAGGGGCTGATGGCCCTAGTCACATGAGGTTCAATAAATAAACAAACGGATGTAGCGTGCAGCAGTTGACGCAGAAATGAAGAGGCTTGCACAGGGAAGGTTCGCGAGGGAGCCGATGAAAGCAGTCTTCGGACTGAAGACTACAACAACGGTAGGGCAATGTTAACACTACCGGCAGCCAGGCAGAACACTGTTAAGGTGGGAGGGGGAGTCCACACCTGCTAGAATCATAGGATGCGCCTGCGCAGGACAGCGCCGAACGTGGGCCGGCGGCGTCACATGAAGACGTCCTCCAGGGCGAGCGCCTTGCGCGCCGGCGTGACGGTAGGGTCGTCTTCAAACGTCACCATCTTCTCGCGCGAGCGCGCCTCGCAGCCGCGCGACGCAGACGTCGACGAGCCGCGCAGCACGGAGGCGGCGGAGGAGGGCCGTGGCGCGGGCGTGGGCGTCGCGGGGGCGGCGAGGGCGGCTGCGTGCTGCGGCGGCGGCGGCACCACACCCGCCAGGTTGAACTCGCTGACGCTGCGCGGCACGAAGTACTCCACCAGGTGCGGCTGCGGCAACCAGCACAGACCCGTTATGCTGCAGTCGCTCCTCTCGAGCTGACATGTCCCGTCTTTACTTCAAAAGGAAGAGGGACATATACACTGAGGTTACAGAAGTCTTGGGGCGCACTTCTGCAGGTGGCAGTAGCATCGCGTGCACAAGGTATAAAAGGATAGTGCATTGGCAGAGCTGTCACTTGTGCCGAGGTAAGTCATGTGGAAATGTTTCCGACTTTATTACGGCCGCACGACGGGGATTAAACAGATTTTGAACGCGGAATGGTAGTTGGAACTAGATTTTTATTTATTTATTTGCATGTCAAGTTCCGTAGGACCAAATTGAGGAGCAAATATGCAACGTCATGGAACGTGTCAGTACATGAAATTACAACATAAAAGTAATAACAGATAAATGTTCATGAACCTGAAAAAAGTCAGACCATATGTTTAAATAAACGCTATCAGCAGTACAGTAAGAATCAGCTTAATTTTTCAGGGAACTCCTTAGACAGAATAGAGGGACTGACCCATGAGGAAGCTCTTCAGTTTCGATATGAAAGCGCGTGAATTACTGCTAACATTTTTCAATTCGAGTGGCAGCTTATTGAAAATGGATGCAGCAGTATACTGCACATCTTTTTGCACAAGAGTTAAGGAAGTCCGTCCCAAATGCAGGTTTGATTTCTGCTGAGTATTGTTCTTGGGAATAAACTAATATTGGTAACAAGAAACGACAATAAGGAATATACATATTGAGAGGCCACTGTCAAAATACCCAGACTCGTGAACAGAGGTCGACAAGAGGTTCGTGAACTCACGCCACTTATTGCCCGAACCGCCCGTTTCTGAGCCAAAAATATCCTTCTAGAATGGGAAGAGTTACCCAAAAACATAATACCATACGACATAAGTGAATGAAAATAAGCAAAGTAGACTAATTTGCGTGTCGAAGTATCACTCACTTTCGATACCGTTCGAATAGTGAAAATGGCAGTATTAAGTCTTTGAACAAGATCCTGAACGTGGGCTTTCCACGAAAGCTTACTATCTATCTGAACACCTACGAATTTCAACTGTTCAGTTTCACTAATCATATGCCCTTTCTGTGAGATTAAAACGTCAGGTTTTGTTGAACTGTGTGTTAGAAACTGTAAAAACTGAGTCTTACTGTGATTTAACGTTAGTTTATTTTCTACAAGCCATGAACTGAGGTCATGTACTGCACTACTTCAAACCGAGTTAATGTTGCACACAAAATTTACTACCAAGCTAGTGTCATCAGCAAACAGAATACTAGAGGGCATATCATTTATATAAATAAGGAACAGGAGCGGCCCCAACACTGATCCCTGGGGCACCCCCCACTTGACAGTACCCCACTCAGATCCCACATCACAGCCGTTATCAACATTGTTAATAATGACCTTTTGCTGCCTGTTGCTAAAGTAAGAGGTGAACCAATTGTGAGCTACTCCCCTTATTCCGTAATGGTCCAACTTCTGGAGCAATATTGTGAGATCAACACAGTCAAATGCCTTTGTTAAATCAAAAAATACGCCAAGCGTTCGAAACTTTTTGTTTATCCCATCCAGTACCTCACAGAGAAAAGAGAATATAGCATTTTCAGTTGTCAAACGACTTCTAAAGCCGAACTGTACATTTGATAGCAAATCGTGTGATATAAAATGATCAATTAACCTTACATATACAGCCTTTTCGATAACTTTTGCAAACACTGATGGCATAGAAATAGGTCTAAAATTATCTACATTATCCCTGTCTCCCTTTTTATAAAGCGGCTTTACTACTGAGTACTTTAATCGCTCAGGACGTTCCATTTTGGAAATCGTTGGGGACTTCAATATTCCGAGATCCACAGTGTCAAGAGTGTGCCGAGAATACCAAATTTCAGGCATTACCTCTCACCACGGACAACGCAGTGGCCGACGGCCTTCAGAGGAGCGGCGTTTGAGTAGAATTGTTAGTGCCAACAGACAAGCAACACTGGGTGAAATAACCGCAGGAATCACTGTGGGACGTACGATGAGCGTATCCGTTAGGACAGTGCGGCGAAATTTGGCATTAATGAGGTATGGCAGCAGACAACTGTCGTTAGTGCCTTTGCTGACAGCACAACATCGCCTGCATTTCATATCTTGGGGCTGTTGACCATATCGGTTGGACCCTAGACGACTGGAAAATCGTGGCCTGATCACATGAGTTGCGAGTTCAGATGGTAAGGGCTGATAGTAGGGTTGGACTTGTAAGTAGGCTGTTTAGGTTTCTATGTTGGTAACGTCACCTAGCGCTCTGTATGAAAATCACTGGCTGTGCTGTGTGCACTCTGTGGCTGGTTGGCATTGTCGAAATATTCTCTGTTGTAGTGTTGTGCAGTTGGCTGTGAAGAGCGCGTAGCGTTGCGCAGTTGGAGGTGAGCCGCCAGCAGTGGTGGATGTGGGGAGAGAGATGGCAGAATTTCGAGAGCGGATGATCTGGACGTGTGTCCATCAGAGAGAGTAAATTTATAAGACTGGATGCCATGAACTGATATATATGTTATGACTTTTGAACACTATTAAGGTAATTATTGTTTGTTCTCTATCAAAATCTTTCATTTGCTGACTGTGCCTATCAGTAGTTAGTGCCTTCAGTAGTTTGAATTGCAGTAGTTCGAGTAACGAAGAATTCTGTGAGGTAAGTGATTCATGAAAGGTATAGGTTATTGTTGATGATGATGATGAGACCCGTACTCCTTTACCAGAGCGTAGGGGAGCGACACGGGAGACCCGCGCCGCCTTACTAGGCAAGGTCCTAGTGGAGGTGGTTTGCCATTGCCTTCCTCCGACCGTAATGGGGATGAATGATGATGATGAAGACGACACAACACCCAGTCATCTCGAGGCAGGAAAAATCCCTGACACCGCAGGGAATCGAACCCGGGACCCCGTGCTCGGGAAGCGAGAACGCTACCGCGAGACCACGAGCTGCGGACAGGTTATTGTTAGTCAGGGTCATTCTTTTGTAGGGATTTTTGAAAGTCAGATTGCGTTGCGCTAAAAATATTGTGTGTCAATTTAGTGTTGATCAGAATAGGTAAAGAGTGAACTGTCTGAGTACGTTCAGTTCTGCTCAGCTGTTTGAAAATCAAATAATGTAAGAGGTTTATCAGCAGAGTATTTTTCTGAGGGGACGTTTCAGACTGTGGTGCAGATCCCAGGAAGCAGTGGACCCAAGTTGTCAACAAGGCACTGTGTAAGCTGCTGGTGGCTCCACAATGGTATGGTCTGTGTCTAGTGGAATGGACAGCGTCCTCTGCCCTGTTTGGCTACTTGGAGACTATCCTGCAGCCATTCACGGGATTCATGTTCCCATCAACGATGAAATTTTTATGGGTGACAATGAACCATGTCACTGGACCACAGTTGTTCACGATTGGTATGAAGAACATTCAGGGCAGTTCTAGCAAATGATTTCGCCATCGAGATCGCCCGACATGAATCCCATCGAACATTCATGGGGCATAATCAAGAGGTAAGCTCGTGTATGAGAATCTCCACCTGTAACACTTTTGCAGTTATGGACAGCTGTAGAGGGAGAATGGTTCAGTATTCCTCTGAGTCCACACCACGTTGAGCTGCTGCACTACGCCGGGCAAAAGTGAGACCGACACGATACTAAGAGGTGTCCCAAGGCTTTTATCATACTACCAACCCAAAACATTATTTATCAGCAAGTGCTGATCAGCGCTTTGCTCCACCTAGGGAACCCAATACAGTAGCGACTGGCTGGCCGGGGTGGCCGAGCGGTTCTAGCCGCTACAGTCTGGAACCACGCGACCGCTACGGTCACAGGTTCGAATCCTGCCTCGGGCATGGATGTGTGTGATGTCCTTAGGTTAGTTAGGTTTAAGTAGTTCTAAGTTCTAGGGGACTGATGACCTCAGAAGTTAAGTCCCATAGTGCTCAGAGCCATTTGAACCATTTTGAACAGTAGCGACTCTGTGGGTTGGATGCGACGTGCCCTTGCTGAGTTTCCCGAGGCATCCGATTTCTACGCACAGATCGCTGTATTCCGTTAAATTACGAGTTGGCTGTTTGTGGGTGCTGAGCTGGCGCCCGGTACAATTCCAGGTGTGCCATTTGATTCAGAGCAGACGAATTTGGTGACCAAGACATAAACGTGAGATCACCGCTATGCTCCTCAAACCACTGCAGCACGATTCTGGCTTTGTGATAAGGAGAGTTATCCTACTGGAAGATACCATCGATATCAGGGATATATTATGCGTGAAGGCATACAGGTGGTCCGCAGTAATGCTCATGTAGTTCACAGCTGTCATAGTGATAGATTACCACAACAGGTACCATGGAGGCCCACGTGAATATCCCCCACAGCCCCATAGCATAATACTGTCATCACCAGTCTGCGTCCATGGTGTGGTGTATGTTTCGATCAGCCATTTGTCTGGATGATGACGTATCCGGACACGACTATCGACTTAGTGTAACAAGAAATGTGATATATCGTACAAAGCGACGCGTTTCCATTGATCCACGATCCTGTGCCAACTTCAGTCGTAACTGACGTTGCCAACGGGTCAACATGTCAACACGTGGGGGCTACCTGCTGCGGAGCAGCATGTTCAACAATGTGTTCTAAACAATGTGCTCCTAAACATTTGTGCCAACGCTAGCATTTTATTATGTTATCAGTTCTGCCACAGATCACCCTCTATCCTGCTTCACAGAGCGGGCTAGCCTCAGACCTCCACATTATGTGATGAAGCGTGGATATCCAACACGTTGTGTCGTATTCCTCGTTTCACCGTCCTTCACCCAGTTTCTATCGACGCTCACGACAGTAACTAGCAAACAACCGACGAGCATCGCCGTTTCGAAATGCTCGTTTATATGTGCCAGGCCATAACAGTCTGCCCATTGTCAAAGTAGTTTATGGCAGTGGATTTCACAATTTGCTCACGTGTCCCCAACGCGGCCAGGCTGCCCTCATTCTCTCAGTGCTCCTAATGTTTTGACCCTTCAGTCTATTTTTATATTGTAAAAATGATTATGGACGATCCTTTTTTGTTTTCAGTAATAAGGAATTATATCCTGATATGATTAAACCCAACATGTAACTGACAAGTTAGTAATGCTTACTAAAGATATATTCGTTCCTGTGTCGTACTGATGATAGATTATTACGGAAAATTAAGAATCTGAAATAGGAAGAAATACAACCTCAGAACGATCTATAAAATCTTGTTGGATATCTACAACAACATCCACTTAAACCGTATCAATGACCTCGAAAGTTAAGCAAGGAATAAAGTTTAAAAGATGACTGTTCAACATAGAAGCTTTATATTGCACTTGATTTGCTGATGTAAATCTGACCTCTTTCGTGGAGCTATCTCGTTACCTTCGTGTCTTCTATTGTTTAATGTTGCATGCAGTAAATAAAGTTGCAGTAATACGTATTGAAAACCATATATTTTTGGTTGTGTATTCGAACTGGAAGCCATGCCCAGTACTCTGCTGAATGAATGTGGGGAAACTTCCAGAAGCCGCAGAACCCATACTCATACGGCTAGGATCGATTTAATACGCCCCCCCCCCTGCCCCCCAAATTAAGTAATTAAGTATGGCATCTCATTGTACCGCCATACCATCCTCAGCTCCCAGTGAACTGTATTTGATATGTATCTGGTTAGATGTTCGAACTGAGGTACAGAGACACTGTACCTTTATTGAGAACATCTCATTTTCCATATTTCATGTAAATTTAAGCTGAATGATAGAGCGCGTCCAACAATGGTATAACACTGATTATGTAAAGTTAGCTTTACACTCTCTGGACAATGAACAAGTTTTATTCCTCGAAGCGCAACTGTGCGTATGAAAGACATTATAGGAGGGACTTCCTTTTGAGCTTCAGTACAAGATGTACTAGAAGGTAAATGTATTAACGGTGTTGATATTAGCACTGCATTGTATTGTTGGCCGCCCTTGTACAAGGAATTGTAACTTAACGAAATACGTCCAATGTGGACGCGCCTACGGTAACAATTGTGAAGGAGCATTTCCGTGTAGAGTAATATACATAAAGACGAAAAAAAATTCGCATCTTTTTAAGAATTGGAACGATCTTTAGTATTTATATTTGGAATGAAAAAAACTGGAGTTTTGTATGTGATACTTAATTAGGAAATTTTTTGTGATAAGGTCTTATGGGACCAAAATGCTGAGGTCATCGGTCCCCAAGCTTACGCACTACTTAATCTAACTTAAACTAACTTACGCTGAGGACAACGCACACACCCATACCCCAGGGAGGACTCTAACCTCCGACGGGGGGAGCCCCGCGGACCGTGACAAGGCGCCCTTGACCGCGTGGCTACCCCGCGCGCTGCTTAATTAGACATAAAAAAGACGTGCATTTTCATAAAATGACAGATATGCATTAATTAACACAAATTTTAAAAATATGAATACACAGCATTAAGGTCCCATAATAATATTTATTTTACAGTTCGTTATGAACCGGCTTTCGGATTCTTAGGCCATCGTCAGATAACTTAATACTAATCAGATAGTCCACGCAACTTCAGCGAGTGTTCATAGCTGTGAAAAATTTGTTGTACAGATAAATGTGACCTTTTATGACTATGCTGATACAAAACACGAGCATAATGTAGTACCCAGAGAGACTCTGAACAAATCGATTTTGTATTACAGTATACGGAAGTGTTAAAACTATATGAATGTATTGTATAAACCAAATACGTTGTACAAGTGAATAACGACACGGGCTGCTATGTCATATGTGCAACCTGAATGTGACGAACAGGCCGAAAAAAGGGGGAGGGGAGAGGGAGAAAAAAATCTGTGGGATGTGTGTAAGGAACAGTTATAACAAGTTTATTATCTAATTGCGAGAGAAGGAGAAAAAAATCTGTAGGATGTGTGTGAAGAGCAGTTATAACAAGTTTATTATGTAATTGCGAGAGGAATAATAACTGGCTGCTTCTACTTTAATAAGGGTGAGTAGTAGAACTTTATTTGGTCATTAGGGACTAGGTCAGGAATCTTTGACTAGTGTTTATTTATCAAAGAATCTTGACCTTAATGACGAAACACAGTTGAATTACTCATCCTTACTAAAGTAGCAGAAGTCGTTTATTATTTATCTCGGTTTTAGATAATAAGCTTTCTATGACTGCTCCACACAAACATTCCGTAGGCTTCTTTGTCCCTGCCGGCCGCTGTGGCCGAGCGGTTCTAGGCGCTTCAGTCCGGAACGGCGCTGCTGCTACGGTCGCAGGTTCGAATCCTGCCTCGGGCATGGATGTGTGTGATGTCCTTGGGTTGGTTAGGTTTAAGTAGTTCTAAGTCTAGGGGACTGATGACCTCTGTTGTTAAGTCCCATAGTGCTTAGAACCATTTGAACCATTTATTTCACCCTCCTTCTTTTTCGGCCTGTTCCTCGCATTCACCCGTTTGTCCGTATGATATAGTAGCCTGTGCCATTATTCATTCAATTTCAAAATCGATTTTCTCGAGAATTTTGAGAGTTGCATCGAATTGTTTTGGATGATTGATTTTTGTGTTCTGAACTTCACGTACCATAAATATAAAAAAATATAAAAATCCGTGTTTTCTTGTCGTTAGTAGTGAATGGAAGCGAGTTCTTGTTGCTGAGAAGACATAGGTAAATGCATTGAGTGGTGTGTCTTCGTAAGAGAGCGGTGCTGCCACCAGCGAAGTCATGAACACAATCTCTGGCAGCATGACGTAATGAAGTATGCCGAATGATCACGGACTAAGCACGGTGTTCGGGAATCCTCATTACACACTTCTAGGACTTCTAGAAGGGAGTGAGTACACAGTACTTTGAATACGGACCCATGTCCGGAAACGTCGCCTTTCCGTTTTACGACTGTGTCATTTCAGATGTACATCGCGTCCACGTGTGCTGAGGGAAAGAGAAAGATCTCAGAGTTGCTTGTCCTAATATGCAATAGGGTAGACAGGATGACGTGTACCACGTCAGACGCTCTCCTGCTGTCACTTACCGTCTGACTTGCAAAAAAGTTTAATTTACGAGGCTGCTGTAGAGACAGGAGAAGATCTGGCTGCTGCACTAGAAATTGAAGAGGCACCCGGTGTGAGGTGGAGAGTGTGTACCAGAACATGCTCCGTAGGGGCAATGTCTGTAACAAAAATGGTGGTCACCACATCGAGCCGATGTTTTAATGCGTTAGTACTGCTCTATACAAGCGATACGCTGGGTTCTTTTTTTTTTTTGTTTTGGAATAATGTAAACACAAAATGTTTAAATGTTGATACAGACAAATCTGCTTAAGTGATAAATATCTGTTTCATTATGTTTCCTATCGACTTGTTACCTAATAATTGTACTACATCACCCATGATTCAGTTCCTCAAGCAGAGCTGGATGAGTGAAACATGTGAAATGGAACGTTTTCGGACATGGGTTGCTATTCAGAATATTATTTACTCACTTCTCTCTACAAGTCATACAAGTTTGTAACGGGAATTTCCATATTTCCTCGCAATAATTCGTATCATTTTATCTTATCTTGTACCAACTTAATTGTACGTACTTATAAAATATAATTTTGTAAGTCATGCGCTAAATAATAATAAAAGTTCAGAGGTATGCAAATGAAAGCTGAATCCGCGAGATGAACTGCTTGATCGCATTCACGTATTCTGCTGCCCTCATTAGAGAACGTGTGGAGGCTGTCAAAAGCAACAGAATACGTTCTGTAAGGAGCGCACAAATGCACTGATGTTGACGGTGGGACATTGAAACGTTTATTGCAGACTGTACAACATGTATACTGTAAAGTGAACGATAATGCTTAGAGAAGAAAGTTTTAAAAATACATAAATTTTTCAGTTGGTACTTCGTGAAACGCATGTTGCAGTGTTTAAATGTGTTCTATCTCGGAAACCATTCAGAATAGTGCATATGTTTCTGTCATATCAATGCATATCGAAAAGTATCGGAGAAAACCGGAATTGTCCAGGTATTTTTTTATACTGTGCGTCCACACACGTACCACGCAGTGCCTGGCCTTGTGCTTAATGTTTATGACGTCATCTCTACCGAACTGTGAGTCGTACAGTGATTTACACTACTGGACATTAAAATTTCTACACCACGAAGATGACGTGCTACAGTCGCGAAATTTAACCGACAGCAAGAAGATTCTGTCATATGCAAATGATTAGCTTTTCAGAGCATGCTGACATGAGGAAAGTTTCCAACCGATTTCTCATACACAAACAGCAGTTGAACGGCGTTGCCTGGTGAAACGTTGTTGTTATGCCTCGTTTAAGGAGGAGAAATGCGTACCATTACGTTTCCGACTTTGATAAAGGTCGGATTGTAGCCTATCGCAATTGCGGTTTATCGTATCGTGACATTGCTGCTCGCGTTGGTCAAAGATCCAATGACTGTTAGCAGAATATGGAATCGGTGGCTTCAGGAGGGTAATACGGAACGCAGTGCTCTGGATCCCAACGGCCTCGTATCACTAGCAGTCGAGACGACCGGCATCTTATCCGCATGGCTGTAACGGATCGTGCAGCCACGTCTCGATTCCTGAGTCAGCAAGATGGGGACGTTTGCAAGACAACAACCATCTGCATGAAAAGTTCGACGACGTTTGCAACAGCACGGACTATCAGCTCTGAGACCATGGTTGCGGTTACCCTTGACGCTGCATCACAGACAGGAGCGCCTGCGATGGTGTACTCAACGACGAACCTGGGTGCACGAATGGCAAAACGTCATTTTTACGGATGAATCCAGGTTCTGTTTACAGCATCATGATGGTCGCATCCGTGTTTGGCGACATCGCGGTGAACGCACATTGGAAGCATGTATTCGTCATCGCCATACTGGCGTATCACCCGGCGTGATGGTATGGGGTGCCATTGCTTACACGGCTCGGTCACCCCTTGTTCGCATTGACGGCATTTTGAACAGTGGTTGGTTGGTTGTTTTGGGGAAGGAGACCAGACAGCTAGGTCATCGGTCTCATCGGATTAGGGAAGGACGGGGAAGGAAGTCGGCCGTGCCCTTTGAAAGGAACCATCCCGTCATTTGCCTGGAGCGATTTAGGGAAATTACGGAAAACCTAAATCAGGATGGCCGGACGCGGGATTGAACCGTCGTCCTCCCGAATGCGAGTCCAGTGTTTAACCACTGCGTTTGAACAGTGGACGTTACATTTCAGATGTGTTACTACCCGTGGCTCTACCCTTCATTTGATCCCTGCGAAACCCTACATTTCAGCAGGATAATGCACGACCGCATGTTGCAGGTCCTGTACGGGACTTTCTGGATACAGAAAATGTTCGACTGCTGCCCTGGCCAGCACATTCTCCAGACCTCTCGCCAATTGAAAATGTCTGGTCAATGGTGCCCGAGCAACTGGCTCGTCAGAATACGCCAGTCAGTACCCTTGATGAACTGTGGTATCCTTTGAAGCTGCATGGGCAGCTGTACCTATACACACCATCCAAGCTCTGTTTGACTCAATGCCCAGGCGTATCAAGGCCGTTATTACGACCAGAGGTGGTTGTTCTGCGTACTGATTTCTCAGGACCTATGCACCCAAATTGCGTGAAAATGTAATCACACGTCAGTTCTGGTATAATATATTTGTCCAATGAATACCCGATTATCATGTGCAATTTTAATGCCCAGTAGTGTAATTTTGTAGATACATTCACCGGGAATACGTGGATATTGGTTGGAAAATACGTTGCGAATGGTGTTAGCATCAACGAAGTAATAAATATAAACGTCATGCACGATGTTGCAATTTTTCCGCATCTCACTGTTTATGATGTCATATCTCCTGAACTATGTGTCGCACTTTGATATGATGATGTCGGTGCATTCAGTACATTCAGCGGCATATGTGGATATTGTGTGTGAAATTTCTTGCGAATAGAGTAAGTAACAAATAAGTAATACATTTAAACGTCATACGTGATGCGGCAGTTTTTCACGCATCTCATTGTTTATGACATATCCCCTGAACCACGTGTCGTATGACGATATAATTTTTCACCTACATTCAGTGGCATAATTGTATACTGTCTGAAAAATGTAATGCGAATAAAAATGGTTCAAATGGCTCTGAGCACTATGGGACTTAACATCAGAGGTCATCAGTCCCCTAAACATAGAACTACTTAAACCTAACTAACCTAAGGATATCACACACATCCATGCCCGAGGCAGTATTCGAACCTGCGACCGTAGCAGCAGCGCGGTTCCGGACTGAAGCGCCTAGAACCGCTCAGCCACAGCGGCCGACTATTGTGAATACAGTTACTAATAAAAAAGTAATAGAATGAGATTTTCACTCTGCAGCGGAGTGTGCGCTGTTATGAAACGTCCTGGCATATTAAAACTGTGTGCCGGCCGGAGACTCGAACTCGGGACCTTTGCCTTTCGAGGGCAAGTGCTCTACCACCTTTTTTTTTATCTCATTTTGTTCTATATTGTTCGCTGGATTCGTTCGTGGCGGACGTCCGATGACACCCTTTCAGGTTCTTTCTTGATTCGTTCACTCAGTTTTTTTCATTACAGAGGGTAGCTAACCCTCTGACCGAGCACGCTGAGCTACCGTGCCGGCTTTTTTTTTTTCGATATAGTTCGTTGTGTTTGGTCGGGGCGGACGTCACAAGACATCCGTTCAAATTGATCGTTGGTTCCTTGACTCAGTGTTTTTTATTACAGAGAGCACGCAGCCCTCTGACCGAACACGTTGAGGTACCGTGCCGGCTAACCACCTGAGCTACCCAAACAAGATTCACACCCCGTCCTCACAGCCTTGTCTCTTACCTTCCAACCCTTACAGAAGCTCCCCTGTAAAATTTTGGAAGGTAGGAGACGAGATACTGGCAGAAGTACGGCTGTGAGGACGGGCCGTGAGTCGTGTTTGGGTAGCTCAGTTGGTAGAGCACTTGCCCGCGAAAGGCAAAGGTCCCGAATTCGAGTCTCGGTCCGGCACACAGTTTTAATCTGCCAGGAAGTTTCATATCAGCGCATACTCCGCTGTAGAGTGAAAATCTCACTCTGGAAACATCCCCCAGGCTGTGGCTAAGCCATGTCTCCGCAATATCCTTTCTTTCACGAGTGCTATTTCTGCAAGGTTCGCAGGAGAGCTTCTGTAAAGTTTGGAAGGTAGGAGACGAGGTACTGGCAGAAGTAAAGCTGTGAGGACGGGGTGTGAGTCGTGTTTGGGTAGCTCAGTTGGTAGAGCACTTGCCCGCGATAGGCAAAGGTCCCGAGTTCGAGTCTCGGCCGGCACACAGTTTTAATCTGCCAGGAAGTTTGAAAAAAGTAATAAATTGTAACGTCATGCCTCGTGTGGCACTTTTACTGCACAAACAGCGGAAAAGATAGTGAGCGATAAACATTTTTCCTTTCCTCATTGTGGAGGCTTTGTCAGCAAGACAAAATTGTATGTAAAATTTGTTGCAAGTCGCTAAGTGCTCTTATTCTCAATAAATAATAATAATAAATGAAATGAAGTCTGGGAATCGACGAGTCGCTGGCTACGCATCTTTTCTACTCCCACTCATTTGATAGGTACGTGCTTCCTACCCCAACAGCGATTGTCGTATGACAGTAAGATACATGAAGGCACATGTGTACCAAGGTTGCTTGAAATCGGCTATGTGATTTAGGAGGAGGTGTGGGACACACACACACAGACACACACACACACACACACACACACGCACGCACGCACGCACGCACGCACTCGCACACTCACACACACTCGTGCGTACATCCAATTTTTATAATTTGTGTGGATTCTTCCTGGGACACCGTGTAAAGGATTTCGTCGCGAGGAGCTCGGACCTCATAGCAGTGGCCAGGGGCAGCAGCTAGCAGCGGGGTCTGGGACTCGCCTGGTGGTGGTGGTGATGGTGGTGGCCGCGGGGCTGCTCCGCCGTCTTGGCGCGGCGCGGCAGGCTGTGGTGCTTGTTCTGTGGCAACGCCGGTGGGGGCGGAGGCGGGGGCGGCGGAGGGTACTTCTTGGGGGTGGAGGCGGACGAGACGAGGCCGTGGGGCGGAGGCGGCGGCTCTCCCGCCGTGGGGCTGGCCGCCGCCCCCGCCGCCGCCGCCGCCGCCGCAGCCGCCGGCGTGGCGGGCCGGTGTCAGGACACGGCGGGCGACACCACGGCCATGGCGATGCCCTCCGCCTCGGCCTGGCCGCAGCCGCCCCCGCCGCCCGCGTCGTCGCTGCTGCCGGCGCCGCTGCCCGACGCCGACGCCGACCCGGAGCCGCCGCCGCCGCGGAAGTTGCGCGCCACGCGCCGCACCAGCAGCACCACCTCGTCCTGCCGCCGCACACACAGCACACACCCCTCAGCCACTGTGTAGCCCCAAAGGTAGACTACACTTGAAAGGTCTCTGTTGGATTCCTTTCATGTTAATTTCTTAAATCTGTTGTCATTTACGGCATACATTCCACTTCTAAATTTACTGTGGTGTTTCTGACTCTATCTGGGAGGAGACTGAGCAGTGGAACGCGCTACTTTTACACATAACTAAGAACCATCTGTCACACCACTACACTTTAAAACACAGTTTATATGTAATTCGTGTCACACCGTCTCATACGGAACCTACATCCGCTTTCTTTTATACAGGGTGTTACAAAAAGGTACGGCCAAACTTTCAGGAAACATTCCTCACGCACAAATAAAGAAAAGATCTTATGTGGACATGTGTCCGGAAACGCTTAACTTCCATGTTAGAGCTCATTTTAGTTTCGTCAGTATGTACTGTACTTCCTCGATTCGCCGCCAGTTGGCCCAATTGAAGGAAGGTAATGTTGACTTCGGTGCTTGTGTTGACATGCGACTCATTGCTCTACAGTACTAGCATCAAGCACATCAGAGCTTAGCATCAACAGGTTAGTGTTCATCACGAACGTGGTTCTGCAGTCAGTGCAGTGTTTACAAATGCGGAGTTGGCAGATGCCCATTTGATGTATGGATTAGCACGGGGCCGGCCGGAGTGGCCGTGTGATTCTAGGCGCTACAGTCTGGAGCCGAACGACCACTACGGCCGCAGGTTCGAATCCTGCCTCGGGCATGGATGTGTGTGATGTCCTTAGGTTAGTTAGGTTTAATTAGTTCTAAGTTCTAGGCGACTGATGACCACAGAAGTTAAGTCGCATAGTGCTCAGAACTATTTTTTTTTATTATTATTAGCACGGGGCAATAGCCGTGGCGCGGTACGTTTGTATCGAGACAGATTTCCAGAACGAAGGTGTCCCGACAGGAAGACGTTCGAAGCAATTGATCGACGTCTTAGGGAGCACGGAACATTCCAGCCTATGACTCGCGACTGGGGAAGACCTAGAACGACGAGGACACCTGCAATGGACGAGGCAATTCTTCGTGCAGTTGACGATAACCCTAATGTCAGTTCCAGAGAAGTTGCTGCTGTACAAGGTAACGTTGACCACGTCACTGTATGGAGAGTGCTACGGGAGAACCAGTTGTTTCAGTACCATGTACAGCGTGTGCAAGCACTATCAGCAGCTGATTGGCCTCCACGGGTACACGTCTGCGAATGGTTCATCCGACAATGTGTCAATCCTCATTTCAGTGTAAATGTTCTCTTTACGGATGAGGCTTCATTCCAACGTGATCAAATTGTAAATTTTCACAATCAACATGTGTGGGCTGACGAGAATTCGCACGCAATTGTGCAATCAACACAGATTTTCTGTGAACGTTTGGGCAGGCATTGTTGGTGATATCTTGACTGTGCCACATGTTCTTCCACCTACGCTCAATGGAGCACGTTATCATGATTTCATACGGGATACTCTACCTGTGCTGCTAGAACATGTGCCTTTACAAGTACGACACAACATGTGGTTCATGCACGATGGAGCTCCTGCACATTTCAGTCGAAGTGTTCGTACGCTTCTCAACAACAGATTCGGTGACCGATGGATTGGTAGAGGCGGACCAATTCCATGGCCTCCACGCTCTCCTGACCTCAACCCTCTTGACTTTCATTTATGGGGGCATCTGAAAGCTCTTGTCTACGCAACCCCGGTACCAAATGTAGAGACTCTTCGCGCTCGTATTGTGGACGGCTGTGATACAATAAGTCATTCTCCAGGGCTGCATCAGCGCATCAGGGATTCCATGCGACGGAGGGTGGATGCATGTATCTTCGCTAACGGAGGACATTTTGAACATTTCCTGTAACAAAGTGTTTGAAGTCACGCTGGTACGTTCTGTTGCTGTGTGTTTCCATTCCATGATTAATGTGTTTTTAAGAGAAGTAATAAAATGAGCTCTAACATGGAAAGTAAGCGTTTCCGGACACATGTCCACATAACATATTTTCTTTGTTTGTGTGTGAGGAATGTTTCCTGAAAGTTTGGCCGTACCTTTTTGTAACACCCTGTATACTGTATGTGATAAGATACTGTCATCCCCCTTCCCTTCTGTGTGAAAGGATGAATGAGCAAATGTATTTCTAGTTGCATGCTTGATGTTAGCAGACAAGCCTGTCTGCTAGAGAACAGTAGGACCAATGTCGGGACAGGTAGCTACGCTTTCTAAAAGCAAAGAGGTTTCTGTTCTTAGTATGGTCCTGTCCATCCCTTGTCATGTTGGAATAGGAAGCTGCCTCTCTGCTCACTTCCGTTTGTATCTGGGAAGCACCCTTGGTAGGGGCCCATGGCAGTCGGTCCGTGTCGAGTGTCTGGAGTGGTAAGATCTCCTGCTAAGCGCGTCTCTGCTAAGTCCATAGGACAATGGACTTCTTAAGTTCAACCTAACTGAAAATTTAATCACCTTTATTTCAGGTTTAGATCTAAAATATCTAATGTTATCTTAAGTTGCAACGCAGTGTAATTCGAGTGTGAAGTTCAGAATATCTTCCAGTAGTTGCTTTGTCACTACTTTGTAAGTAAAGTGGAACCACGTGCAGATGATCCATAACTCTAACTAAGCTCGTCAATCTTAAATGCGAATGTGCGTGAATTATAACGTCTCGTCTTGACAATATTTTTCAATATAGCAACTTTTTTTTATGTTCAACCCACATGGGATGTACTTGTGACACCAATACCACGTGCTTATACAGTTGTTTGATCCATCAGGTTAATAGTAAGACGATAGTAACCAGTTAGAGGTTTTTCGTTTGTAATTTGTGTTTCGATGTAATTAATTATCAAAATTATTGTGGAGTTACACTCTTTGTGTAAACCAAGTTGTCCACGTGAAGCATGTGGTGTAAGCATCAGAGTAGCCCTCAGTTATTCTTATCGGGAAGATTTCACAGAGAGTTAGTATGCATTTAGTATACCAGTGTGTGGTAATTTCATGACGGACAGGATTGCGCTATGAACGTAACTTCTTTGGTTGAAAATTGAATCGGTTGGTTGTGGTTAATTTTCTCTTGCATATGTTTCAACGTTCTTCGTGTGTCATTTTATGAATGCAGTGTTGTATACAGTCTCTCCCATTCTTGGCTCCAAATTTGATGTGTTCCGTAACATTACAAACTCACATTTTCACAATTCTAAATAAGGCACCAGTTTAGTTATTAATCAAGTTTAATAAGCTGAAATTTTAACGGAACAATGATCAATGTTAAAATAGATGTCCAAATATAAACTGATTTATTTCTTTTTATTTAAATTGTCTTTATATATATACACTCCTGGAAATTGAAAGAAGAACACCGTGAATTCATTGTCCCAGGAAGGGGAAACTTTATTGACACATTCCTGGGGTCAGATACATCACATGATCACACTGACAGAACCACAGGCACATAGACACAGGCAACAGAGCATGCACAATGTCGGCACTAGTACAGTGTATATCCACCTTTCGCAGCAATGCAGGCTGCTATTCTCCCATGGAGACGATCGTAGAGATGCTGGATGTAGTCCTGTGGAACGGCTTGCCATGCCATTTCCACCTGGCGCCTCAGTTGGACCAGCGTTCGTGCTGGACGTGCAGACCGCGTGAGACGACGCTTCATCCAGTCCCAAACATGCTCAATGGGGGACAGATCCGGAGATCTTGCTGGCCAGGGTAGTTGACTTACACCTTCTAGAGCACGTTGGGTGGCACGGGATACATGCGGACGTGCATTGTCCTGTTGGAACAGCAAGTTCCCTTGCCGGTCTAGGAATGGTAGAACGATGGGTTCGATGACGGTTTGGATGTACCGTGCACTATTCAGTGTCCCCTCGACGATCACCAGTGGTGTACGCCCAGTGTAGGAGATCGCTCCCCACACCATGATGCCGGGTGTTGGCCCTGTGTGCCTCGGTCGTATGCAGTCCTGATTGTGGCGCTCACCTGCACGGCGCCAAACACGCATACGACCATCATTGGCACCAAGGCAGAAGCGACTCTCATCGCTGAAGACGACACGTCTCCATTCGTCCCTCCATTCACGCCTGTCGCGACACCACTGGAGGCGGGCTGCACGATGTTGGGGCGTGAGCGGAAGACGGCCTAACGGTGTGCGGGACCGTAGCCCAGCTTCATGGAGACGGTTGCGAATGGTCCTCGCCGATACCCCAGGAGCAACAGTGTCCCTAATTTGCTGGGAAGTGGCGGTGCGGTCCCCTACGGCACTGCGTAGGATCCTACGGTCTTGGCGTGCATCCGTGCGTCGCTGCGGTCCGGTCCCAGGTCGACGGGCACGTGCACCTTCCGCCGACCACTGGCGACAACATCGATGTACTGTGGAGACCTCACGCCCCACGTGTTGAGCAATTCGGCGGTACGTCCACCCGGCCTCCCGCATGCCCACTATACGCCCTCGCTCAAAGTCCGTCAACTGCACATACGGTTCACGTCCACGCTGTCGCGGCATGCTACCAGTGTTAAAGACTGCGATGTAGCTCCGTATGCCACGGCAAACTGGCTGACACTGACGGCGGCGGTGCACAAATGCTGCGCAGCTAGCGCCATTCGACGGGCAACACCGCGGTTCCTGGTGTGTCCGCTGTGCCGTGCGTGTGATCATTGCTTGTACAGCCCTCTCGCAGTGTCCGGAGCAAGTATGGTGGGTCTGACACACCGGTGTCAATGTGTTCTTTTTTCCATTTCCAGGAGTGTATATATAATCACCGGCTATCGTAAGATTATAATTAATGTTAGTCTGGTTGGGAATTCGGTAAGCTAGACTGGATACCTGGTGAAACAGTTGCTCAGTAATGCAAGGTTAACTTCCCCAGATAGCTCACAGCTTTTAACCCACTTTTATTGTCTTGAATATCAGCACCGATTACAGAACAAATTAATGCATCAACATTACACACAATCTAGTTAAAAGTATCAGGTGATCAAAAAGTCAGTATAAATTTGAAAACTGAATAAATCACGGAATAATGTAGATGGAGAGGTGCAAATTGACACACATGCTTGGAATGGCATGTGGTATTATTAGAACCGAGAAACATACAAAAGTTCAAAAAATGTCCGACAGAT
The DNA here is from genome assembly GCF_021461395.2 of Schistocerca americana. Taxonomy (NCBI): domain Eukaryota; kingdom Metazoa; phylum Arthropoda; class Insecta; order Orthoptera; family Acrididae; genus Schistocerca; species Schistocerca americana. The sequence continues at coordinate 377,353,053 of NC_060126.1, forward strand.
GGCGCTACATCTGATCAGAATAGCAATAATTAGCATAACAAAGCAAGACGAAGCAAAGATGATGTTCTTCACAGGAAATGCTCAATATGTCCACCATCATTCCTCAACAATAGCTGTAGTCGAGAAATAATGTTGTGAACAGCACTGTAAAGCATGTCCGGAGTTATGGTGAGGCATTGGCGTCGGATGTTTGTCTTTCAGCATCCCTAGAGATGTCGGTCGATCACGATACACTTGCGACTTCAGGTGACCCCAAAGCTAATAATCGCACGGACTGAGGTCTGGGGACCTGGGAGGCCGAGCATGACGAAAGTGGCGGCTGAGCACACGATCATCACCAAACTACGCGAGCAAGAGATCTTTCACACGTCTAGCAATATGGGGTGGAGCGCCATCCTGCATAAACATCGTATGTTCCAGCAGGTGTTTATCAGCCAGGCTGGGGATGATGCGATGCTGTAACATATCGGTGTACCTCTCACCTGTCACGGTAGCAGTTACAAAACCAGAATCACGCATTTCCTCGAAGAAAATAGGCCCGATAACGGTAGAACCCATACCGTGACTTTCTCGTCGTGCAATGGAGTTTCCACGACAGGTCTAGGAATTTCGGTAGCCCAAATGCTGCAGTTGTGGGCGTTGACAGACCCTCGGAGCGTGAAATGAGCTTCGTCGGTCCAAAACACGTCACTCGAGCAATCGTCATCTTCCGCTATCTTTTGAAACGCCCACACCGCAAATGCCCTCCGCTTCACTAAGTAGCCAGGTAACAGTTCATGATGCCGATTGATTTTGTGCGGATAGCATCGGAGGGTACGCCTAAGTGCCAACCAAACAGTAGTGTATGGGACGCCGGTGCGACGTGCGACCGTACGAGCGCTGAGTTCCCCGTGAATAGACGAACCCGCTACAGTCTCCATTTCTTCCTGAACTGTCTCAGCAGCATTACGCCTTGTGCTCGGTCGTCCATTACGGGGTCTACCGTCTAAACAACACGTGGCTTCGAACTTCGAAATCATTCTCGCCACAGCTGTATTTGTCAACGGACCTTTACCCGTTCGAATCCCCTTCCTATGGCGATAGGATCGTAACGCTTAACTAGCACATTCCTCATTCTGATAATACAGCTTCACTAAAAGCGCCTTTTCAGGTAACGTCAACATGCTGCGACTGCTGGCGCATCTGATTCTCTCTCTCATTACAGCTCCTTTTATGCACGATTGTCATGCGCAGTCACTGACGGTTTGCTGTCCAGCGCGATCAGTCGGACATTTTGTGAACTATATTTTTTGGTTCTAATAAAACCCCATGTCATTCCAAGCATGTGTGTCAATTTTTACCTCTCTATCTACATTATTCCGTGGTTTATTAAGTTTTCAAATTTATACTGACTTTCTGATCACCCTGTATCTCGACACCTACTAATATGGTGAGTAGCCACCCTTCGGCTTTATCACTGCTTGGTCTCTGCTGATTATTTTAATAAACACAGCAACCAGTCACATTGTTATATACACTGAAGTGGACGAGTACCTGTAAGGAGACAGCCTCATGAATCCGTCGACCCTGCATCTCAGCAGGTGCTGTTCAAGCTGGTGGATTCTCTGTAATTGCGTGGGGCATGTGCAGTTGTGTGAAGTTGGAGTGATATGGGGCCCCTGATACGTCTAGGCACGACTTTAACAGGTGACACATACATAAGCATCCTGTCTGATCACCTACATCCATTCATGGAAAATTTTGGAAATTTGTGGTAAGGTCTTATGGGACCGGACTGCTAAGGTCATCGGTCCCTAAGCTTACACACTACTCAGTCCAACTTAAACTAATTTTCGCTAAGGATGACACACACACACACACACCCATGGCCAAGGGAGGACTCGAACCTCCGACGGGGTAGCCGCGCGGACCGTGACAAGAGACCACAGACCACGCGGCTACCCTGCGCGGCTTCCATTCGTGTCCATTGTGCATTACGACGGTCTTGGGCAATTCCAGCAGGACAGTGCGACACGCACACATCCAGAATTGCTACACAGTGGCTCCAGGAACACTTCTGAGTTTAAACACTTCCGATGGCCACGAAAGACCCCAGACGTTAACATTGGGATGCCTTGCAACATGCTGTTCAGAAGAAATCTACTCCCCCTCGTACTCTTACGGATTTATGGACAGCCCTGCACGATTCATGGTGTCAGTTCCCTCCAGCACTGCTTCGGACATCAGTCGAGTCCATGTCTCGTCGCGTTGCTGCACTCCTGCGGGCTCGCGGGGACTCTACACGATATTAGTCAGGTGTTCTTTGGGTCTCCAGCTGATACGCGTTTCGAGCCTTGACCAATGTTCGGTTAGAGTAATACTCGTACATATTTGAATCGTCGTACGAACGTCGAAATGGCTATACTGAGATAACCGATCGCGGAATTAAAAAGCAGCTGCAATCACTTAGTAATGGAAAGGCTTCAGGACCAAATGAGATACCTGTAAGATTCTATAAAGATTATGCGAAAGAACTTGATCCCCTTCTAGCAGTAATTTATCGTAGATTGCTTGAGCAACGAAAGGTACCTAACCAATGGAAAAAAGCGCAGGTCATTCCCGTTTTTAAGAAAGGCCGTAAGACAGATCACACAATTGGAGAACTATATCGTTGACGTCAATCTGTTGCAGAATTATGGAACATGTTATATGGTCAAGATTATGACGTTTTTTGGAAAAAGAACACCTCCTGTATAAAAATCAACCTGGATTCTGCAAACAGAGATCCTGCGAAACTCAGCTCGCTCTTTTTCTCCAGGAAATCCGCAGCGCAGTGGACAACGACGCTCAGGTTGATGACGTTTTCCTTGATTTCAGTAAGGCATTTGACATCATCCCGCATTGTCGTTTAACGAAAAAAATACGAACTTACGGAGTATCGGAGCAGACCTGCGATTGGATTCAAGACTTCCTTGCACATAGAACTCAGCGCGTCGCTCTTGATGGAACTAAATCAACAGATCTAAAGGTAATATCCGGAGTACCACAGGGAAGTGTGATAGGACCGTTCCTGTTTACGATGTATATATATGAATGATCTAGTAGAAAGCGTCAGATGCTCTTTAAGGCTATTCTCAGATGATGCAGTTGCCTATACCAAAGTAACAACGCCAGAAGATAGTAAGAATTTGTAGAACGACCTGCAGAGAATTGATCAATGGTGCAGACTATGGCAGTTGGCCTAGAACGTAAATAAATGAAACATATTGCGCATACATAGGAAAAGAAATTCAACACAGCATAACTACACTATTGATGACAAACAGCTTCAGACAGCGTCTTCCATAAAATATCTAGGCGTAACTATCCAGAGCGACCTTAATTGGAATGACCATATGAAACAGAGAGTGGGAAAAGCAGACACCAGACTCAGATTCATCGGAAGAATCTTAAGGAAATGTAACTAATCCACAAAAGAAGTGGCTAATAAGGCGCTTGTTCGCCCAATTTTTGAGTGTTGTTCATCGATCTGGGATCCCCACCAGGCAGGACTGATAGAGGAGATAGAAAAGATCCAACGAGGAGCGGCGCGTTTCGTCACGGGATAGTTAAGCTAGTGAGAAAGCGTTACGGAGATGCTAAACAAACTCCACTGGCAGACGTTGCAAGAGAGGCGTTGTGCATCACGAGAGATGTACTATTGAAATTTCGGGACAGCACTTTTCATGAGTTAGACAACATATTACTTCCCCCCACATACATCTGGCGTATTGACCACGAGGAGAAAATTCGAGAAATTATAGCTAATACAGAGGCTTACCTTAAATGATTCTTCCCATGCACTATTCGCGAGTGGAACAGGGTTGGAGGGATCAGATAGTGGTAGAGGAAGTACCCTCCGCCACAGACCATTAGGTGGTTTGCGGAGTATGATACAGATGTAGATGTACATAGTTACAAGATCTAGAGCAAATTGGACATTACAGCTGCCATTTTGTTTAGCTAATACACCTCGTGAGTTGTATATTTATGATGTATTCCTGTTTATGCGTACTTGCTTTCTGTTCTGCTTCTTGTTATTCCGATCCTCACCATACGGATGTGGCCAAATATAATCTTTGACCATAAATGTAATCTGGGATGTAAACAAAGATTTCAGGGTGAACATGGCGGATAATAGGCCGCTTTTGTGCAAAATGGAAGTATAAATGTATTTGGGCCACATCCATGACACATCGAAATCGGTGCTAGGAATAATAGCAAGCAGAATAGAAAGTACGTACACGTAAACAGCAATACGTGGTAATTATGGAATTCGCGAAGTGTGTTAGTTAAACAAAATTGTTACTTCGCAGCTTCAACGTCCAATTTGCTGTCGATGCTGTAACTATGTACTGACTGAAGACTCAAATATGTATTACGCTAACTGAAGATGGGTGAAAGCCGGAAACGCGTATTAGCTTAAATGAAAATAAATACACTACTGGCCATTAAAATTGCTACACCAAGAAGAAATTCCAATACAGCCACAATGGCTATTCAGCAGCGTCGAGAAGAGAAGTATCTATTAATGAAATATTTCTTAATCAAATGATGCTTTTACGACCTCGGTTCTTCTCACAATCTGAAAGGTTAGGAGAAATGTACTTTTGTGTAATGGATACTTCAGTAACGACATTCTGTAACGAGTGGCGAATACTGTGTAAGGGGTACGTTCGCGCAGTATCGAGAGCATAGTGTACAGAGCTTAGTGGTTACATTTAGAGCCCTACTTGGGAAGCGGGACGCAGTGACGGGGCCATCTGCCTCCCGTGACCTGCAGGCTGTGCTCGAGCTGATGAGCCGCCCTCGCACACAGCCGCTTGTTCCTATAGACCGACTCGCGTCCCAGGCCCGTACCGGTCGCCGCACTACATACGTCACCCCTGTGTTGTACATGGGCCGAGCCGCTGGAGACAGCAAACAGCGTGTCCGTCCCCTGATTTCCGTCTCACCTCCCTCGGTTAGGGTAAAGCTCACTACTTGCGTCTCCAGCACTCTTGCACACAGTTGTAGGACATTCACAGCTTACGACTCCCAAGAGTAATGCCTACATTGTCTTTCAAATCCTCTTTACACTATATACCAGTATCAATAAAATATTAATTGCCTGTATATAATTCTATAGTATAAGCAAAGACAAACCTCCGTTTATAGCATTTGCAGACTTTGAGAAATATTTTGACGATGTTGATTGGAATACTCTCTTTGAAATTCTGAAGTAGCAGGGGTAAAGTACAGCGAGCGAAAAGCAATTCACAACTTGTACAAGACGGCCGTTATAAGAGCCGAGGGACATGAGAGCGAATTAGTGGTTGAGACTGGAGTGAGACAGATTTGTAGCCTATCCCCGATGGTACTCAATCTCTACATTGAACAAGCAACAAAAGAAACCAAAGAAAAATTTGTAGTAGGAATTAAGGTTTGTGGAGAAGAAATAAAAACTACGAGGTTTGCCGATGACACTGTGATTCTATCAGAGACGGTGAAGGACTAGGAAGAGCAGCTGAACAGAATGGACAGTTTCTTGAAGGGAGCATATATGTATGTTTATATTAAACCGGGGGTCTAGGAACGACGGAGAGGCTTCGTCGCGCCGTAGCCCTCAGTGGTTCAGAGCCCCACCACAGGCCACAGCAGTCCACCCACTCCACTACCGCCCCACACCGAACCCAGGGTTATCGTGCGGTCCGTCCCGCAGTGGACCGCCCCCCTCGCCCCCTCCCCCCCTCCCCCTCTTCCCGGGGAACGTCTCATACCAGACGATTCTTACCCCTAATGTTTTTGTGGTAGAGCAATGACGGTGTACGCGTACGTCGAAAAGGTGTTTGCGCAGCTTAAAAAAAAATAGACTTAGAACTACGTAAGCGTAACTAACCTAAGCTAACCTAAGGACATCACATACATACATGCTCGAGCCAGGATTCGAACCTGTGACCGTAGCAGCTGCGTGGTTCCGGACTGAAGCGCCTAGAACCGCTCGGCCACAGCGGACGGTGCGCAGCAATCACTGAAACAGTGTAACTGAGGCGGAATAAGGGGAACCAGCCCGCGTTCGCTGAGGTAGAAGGAAAACCGCCTTAAAAACCCTCCACAGGCTGGCCGGTACACCGGACCTCGACACTAATCCATCGGATGGATTGGTACTGGGGACCGGCACGCCTTCCCTCTCGCGAAGCAGCGCGTTAGATCGCGCGTCTAGCCGGGCGGGTTAAGGGAGCATATAAGATGAACATCAGCAATAACAAAGCAAGGATAATGAATACTGCCAAATTAAATCGGGGAGTTAGATTAGGAAGCGACATACTAAAAGCAGTCGATGAATTTTGTTATTTGGGCAGGAAAATAAATGATGATAGCCGAAGAGCAACAGCAAGAAAAGCGTTTCTGCAGAAAAGAAATTTGTTAACATTGAACATAGGTTTGTGTGCTAGGAAGTCTTTCTGAAAGTATTTGTTTGGTGTGTAGCCATGTACGGAAGTGAAACATGGACGATTAACAATTTGAACAGTAAGATTAGATGGGTAAGTCGAGTAACTAATAAAAGCTACTGAAAAGAATGGGGGAGAAAAGAAATTTGAGGCACAGCTTGACTAAAAGAAGGAATCGCTTGATAGGACACATTTTGAGATATGGAGGGATCACCAGTTTAGTAACGGGGTAAGTTTGGGAGCTACAAATCGTAGGGGGACACCAGGAGATGAATATTTTAAGCAAATTCAGAAAGTTGTAGGTGCAGTCTTTATTCGGAGATGGAGAGGCTTATACAGGATAGAGTGGCATGGAGAGCTGCAAAAAGCCAGAAACATACACTATTTGATCAAAAGCGTACGGGTATCCCAATGTAATGCGGAACTGGCCACTAGTGTCACGAGAAGTGGGCCCGCTAGTATATAAGGAGGCTGTCAGTAGGGAAGCAGTAACAGCAGAATGGTTGATCGCGGAGTAGTCATTGCATGTCCACCAGGGACATTTCAGCCCTTCTAAGACTTCTCAGGTCGACTGTTGATGACGTGACTCCGACGTGGAAACTCGAAATAACAATCACAGCTACAACAATGACCAAGCAGACGTCCCGTACTGACGGAGACAGACCGTTGAGCATTGCGGAGGATGGTTGTAAAAACCGCGGTAAAGGACCAGAAAGAAGCACTCATGAGTTCCAAAGTACACTACTGGCGATTAAAATTGCTACACTACGAAGATGACGTGCTACAGATGCAAAATTTAACCGATAGGAAGGAAATGCTGTGATATGCAAATGATTAGCTTTTCAGAGCATTCACACAAGGTTGGCGCCGGTGGCGACACCTACAACTTGCTGACATGAGGAAAGTTTCCAACCGATTTCTCATACACAAACAGCAGCTGACCGGCGTTGCATGGTGAAATGTTGTCGTGATGCCTCGTGTAAGGAGGAGAAATGCGTACCATCACGTTTCCGACTTTGATAAAGGTCGGATTGCAGCCTATCGCGATTGCGGTTTATCGTATTGCGACATTGCTGCTCGCGTTGGTCGAGATCCAATGAATGTTAGCAGAATATGGAATCGGTGGGTTCAGGAGGGTAATACGGAACGCCGTGCTGGATCCCAACGGCCTCGTATCACTAGCAGTAGAGATGACAGGCATCTTATCCGCATGGCTGTAACGGATCGTGCAGCCACGTCTCTATCCCTGAGTCAACAGATGGGGACGTTTGCAAGACAACAACCAGCTGCACGAACAGTTTGACGACGTTTGCAGCACCATCGACTCTCGGCTCGGAGACCATGGCTGTTGTTACCCTTGATGCTGTATCATAGACAGGAGCGCCTGCGATGGTGTACTCAACGACGAACCTGGATGCACGAATGGCAAAACGTCTTTTTTTCGTATGAATCCAGGTTCTATTTACAGCATCATCATGGTCGCATCCGTGTTTTTGGCGACATCGCGGTGAACGCACATTGGAAGCGTGTATTCGTCATCGCCATACTGGCGTATCACCCGGCGTGATGGTATGGGGTGCCATTGGTTACACGTTTCGGTCACCTCTTGTTCGCATTGACGGCACTTTAAACAGTGGACGTTACATTTCAGATGTGTTACGAGCCGTGGCTCTACCCTTCATTCGATCCCTGCGAAACCATACCTTACAGCAGGATAATGCACGACCGCATGTTGGAGGTCCTGTACTGGTCTTTCTGGATACAGAAAATGTTCGACTGCTGCCCTGGCCAGCGCATTCTCCAGATCTCTCACCAATTGAAAACATCTGGTCAATGGTGGCCGAGCAACTGGCTCGTCACAATACGCCAGTCACTACTCTTGATGAACTGTGGTATCGTGTTGAAGCTGCATGGGCAGCTGTACATGTACACGCCATCCAAGCTCTGCCGTTATTACGGCCAGAGGTGGTTGTTCTGGGTACTGATTTCTCAGGATCTATGCACCCTGATTGCGTGAAATTGTAATCAAATGTCAGTTCTAGTATAATATATTTGTCCAATGAATACCCGTTTATCATCTGCATTTCTTCTTGGTGTAGCAGTTTTAATGACCAATAGTGTACATGTTAATGGGACATGCCAAAATCTCCTTCGTTTTGTATATATTTCGCATAAACATCAACAACGAAGAACTTTGAAAGAAAGCGTGAAAATCAGCAACAATAAGGATTAAAAGAACGTGAACTTCTCGCACATAAATTTTACACGTTCTGTATAGTTTGTTATCGTGTGCGGACTTAGATACAAGGGGTGGAGGGAATGTAAGAATATACTTTACGAAGCCAAATAAAAAATAAAGCTTCACTTTGGTATAAACGAAACAATACCGATGGTTAAGCAGTGTAAGTGCCATTTTTTCATAAAACGCGTTTCCTGTGCTGCTGTGTTGTTGGTACGCTGTTCCACGTCCGTAGACTTGTTCCAAGTGCCAAATGATGGAGAAAAGTTTCAAATGCTCATTACTAGACGGCACATGGTCTTTGTGTTATGCAGTACTTCCCTCTGGAGTTAAAAGTGCCATGCACCTAGGTCTCCTCCATTTACAGTGACGGAAAAAATAGCAACACCAAAAAATAAATAATGTATAGTAATGAAGTTTCTGGAATACATTTGTCTGGGTAACGTATTTAAGTGATTAATAGGTTAATGTAAGCATGAGATAAGACTTGGCAACTGTGAAATGCTGGAGCATTAATAAACACTGTAGCCGCCAGGATGTTGAATGAAAGCATCCAAACGTGCATGCATTGTGTTGGGCAGGAGCGGATGTCAGTTTGTGGGATGGTGTTCCATGCCTGTTGCACTTGGTCGGTCAATGCGAGGGCGGTTAATGCTGTCTGAGGATGACGTTGGAGTTTTCGCCCTATACTGTCCCAGATGTGCTCGACTGGAGACAAGTCGTGCAGGTCAAGGCAACATGTCGACACTGTAAAGCTTGTTGGGTTCCAGCAGCGGTATGTAGACGAGCGTTATCCTGTTGGAAAACGCCCCCTGGAATGCTGTTCATGAATGGCAGCACCACAAGTCGAATCACCAGACTGACGCGCAACTTCGCAATCATGGTACGTGGGATAACCACCAGAGTACTCCTGGTGTTATACCAAATCACATCCCAGACCATAACTCTAGGTGTAGGTCCAGGGAAACTAGCACGCAGCCAGATTGGTTGCAGGCCCTCGAATGGCCTGCTTCTAACCAACACACGCACCCCAGACCATAAGACCAGCTGTACATCCAGTGTGTCTAGTACGCAGGAGCAGCTTTGTTGCAGTCATCACTGACCCTGCGGCAGGACCAGCACTCATCAGAAAACACAACAGACCTCCAATGAGCTCTCGCTTGACGCCACTGAAATCACAAATGGGGTGCTTTGGGGTCGGTGGATTGCACGCCACAGGACGTCTGGCTCGGAGCTGCCCTTGAAGTAACCGATTTGTAACAATTAGTTGTGTCAGTGTGGTGCCAACTACTGCTCAAATTTCTGCTGCAGATTAAATGCGATACGACAGAGCTGTACGCCGAGAACGATGGTCTTCCCTCTTGGCAGCGCTACGTGGCCGTCTGGAGCCCAGTCTTCTTGCGATCGTACCTTTTCGAGACCACCACTGCCAGCCGTCATGTGCAGTAGTTACATACCTGTCAAGTCTTTCTGCAATATCACGGATGGAACATCCACCTCCTCGCATCCCTATTTCACGACATCGTTCAAACTCTGTGAGGTGTCGCGTTAAAGGAATTCCTAAGTGACATCAACTCACCACGTCCAATCGTAAAGGTACGTAACGCTCACGACCGTTACAGCGTGTATGTAAACCACACCTGATTTCCGTCCTCATAGTGACGCTACTGGCGACACTCTCATGCGTGAAATTTCAATATCAGTTATGTTTCAGATGTAGAAATACGCCTACCAACGTTCGTTTACGTAGCAAAACTCCACTCCGGTGTTATAGACAATTTTCTCTCAGTGTAGTTGATGCACAGTCTGTGTTGCGATCACAGTGCATGAAAGCTATTGTTGGTATCATACGACATTTTTGTAATGGAGGGAGATAATTTGCGCCTCAAAAACAGTAAATAAGTTAGAGAAGTGAACAGACAAAACAAAATGCGTCTGGAAATGTTATGAAAAGCCGTTTGTTCGTCAACAGCGCAGGACGTTGTACAATAAACTTTACAACGTCTGATTAATACTGAAAGATATTGTTCTTGAACTTAATTTTGTTATTCTCTTGTAAAAATTTTTAATAAAAAGGGAACGAAATGGATATTGTTGACTACAGTCCTACTACTTGGAACTTTACTGCTCCATTGCTGTGTTTATATTGCCACAAATAAAGAGTAGTGCCTCAGTGTTAATGGCACTTGTAACAAAAACCTTTCTTATTTGCACTCAGAACCATGCAGTTTTTTGTTATGGTATCCAGAATGTTCTTCATAAATTATTTATTGTCTAATTTGTCTCCTTAGTGTTTTGCAGTGATGGGGAGAGCAGCACAGTTCTGTGGTATTATCTGCATCAAAAACCCGATGATTGTCTCCGAGTGAAGTATCTCAAATCTCTTAGTGAATATGTATGTAACAGGCACCAGTTCTACAGCATGTGCTGGATGCTGGCGATTTATCGTGCCAGTCGGTGTAAATTTGTATTACTAGTTAAAAGTGATTTATCTGTGGGCAGTTGGCAATCGAAATCGAAGCTGCCATATGGATACCATTTATAAGGCCGTCCATACTGACTCAATAAGTACAGAACCTATTTTTCGATACAACTCGTCGTATAACCATTACTCATCGCGATACATCAAAGTCCTTTTATCTACGTTTTTGTCACAGGGCCATGCCCGGCGTCACGCTGTGAAAATAAATATGTAACTTCCGTGTTCAACATCTGAAGATGTGCCTGAAATGTTTTGAAAATTAGTGAATGGAATAAACAATTATTTAAAAATGTGCCTGGCTACGGATTTCTGTATTTATATAGATAAATAAAAGTTCTTTAGCGGGCCTTTAATAATATGAACACTGTTTCACAAACTAAGCTTCATATGGAAAATGGAAACTTTGCAGTGAGTGCATATCACCAATTTTGATTTTGGCAGGGTGACATATGACCCTTTATGCTGAGCGGGCAATGGATAGAGGCACGTTGGCAATTATTAGGAGAGAGAGAAAAATAAATAAGGCAGTGGAAGACGTGATTAAGACGATAATGATAATTAAATGCAGATGAGCTGCACATAACCGAATGTATGGTCAATGGACCAAGAAAGTTCCTTGATGGACTCCAAGAGAAAAGAAAACTCTGGGAGGATGGCCTAATGGAAGTTGGGTAGACATCATTAGAAAAAATGCTGGGACAACAATAACACGAATGGCATGCCGAAGTCTGAAGGCGATCTTTATCCAGCAGTGGATGTCAAATGGAACCAAAAAAATAAAAACGTTCAAAAATGTCCGACAGATGGCGCTTCATCTGATCAGAATAGCAATAATTAGCACAACAAGGTAAGACAAAGCAAAGATGATGTTCTTTACAGGAAATGCTCAGTATGTCCACCATCATTCCTCAACAATAGCTGTAGTCGAGGAATAATGTTGTGAACAGCACTGTAAAGCATGTCCGGAGTTATGGTGAGGCATCATTGGTGTCGGATGTTGTCTTTCAGCGTCCCTAGAGATGTCGGTCGATCACGATACACTTGCGACTTCAGGTAACTCCAAAGCCAATAATCCCACGGACTGAGGTCTGGGGACCTGGGAGGCCAAGCATGACGAAAGTGGCGGCTGAGCACACCATCATCACCAAACGACGCGCACAAGAGGTCTTTCACGCGTCTAGCAAAATGGGGAGGTTTTTTTTGGTTCTAATAAAACCCCATGTCATTCCAAGCATGTGTGTCAATTTTTACCTCTCTATGTACATTATTCCGTGGTTTATTAAGTTTTCAAATTTATACTGACTTTTTGATCACCCATATATATATGCTGGCGATATCCAGCACATCGACGAGGCATGGACTCAACTATCATTGGAAGTACCCTGTAGAGATACTGAACCATGCTGCCTCTAAAGCCTTCCATAACTGCGAAATTGTTGTCAGTGCAGGATTATGTGACCGAATTGACCTCTTGATTATATTCCATAAATGTTCGGTGGGTTCCATGTCGTGTGGTGTAGGTGGCCAGATTATTAACTCAAATTGTCCAGAGTGTTCTTCAAACCAATTTTGATCGTTTGTAGCCTGATGACATGTTTGGAAACATTAAGTCGATGAAATGGTCTCCAAATAGGCGAACGTAACGGTTTCCAGTTGATGATCGGTTCAGTTGGACCAGAGGACTCAGTCCATTCCATGTAAACACAGTCCATACCATTGTGGAGCCACCACCACCTTGCACAGTGCCTTGTTGACACCTTGGGTCCATGTCTTTGTAGGGTCTGCACCACCCCTACCATGAGCGATTAGCAACAGAAATCAGGGGTCATCTGACCAGGCCACGGTTTTCCAGTTGTCTGGGTGAAAGACTGGGAAACAGATGGTTTCATCGATTTCACATTATCGATATTTGGTATGCAAATTATATAGACTGATATGTAGATCAAATTAATTTCATTTGAAAAGAGCGTACTACTTTATTTTTATTGGATATTCTCCGACAGTGGTTGCCAATACATGAAATACTTGTAAGCATTTTATTTCTTGATTGGCTGGTGGAAATCAGTTCAGCAGAAAGAAAAGATCTGCGAAACTTGAGGCCGGAAAAGACTTCGTCATTACACCCGCTGATAAGTGGAACGCCACTGTCCTTCTCTTACGAGCTGAATACAGCAGTAAGACAGAAGCGAAGCTAGACGACTCTGCTTATCGCAAGCTAAGAGAGGATCCGAAACAGGCTGCAGTTCCCCGAAGACGGTACAGCCCACCGGAGATGCATAAGGATGGTTCTCCTCTTCACTCAATAGTGGGCAACATTGGAGCTCGAGCGAGGTGGAGCAGTGGTTAGCACACCGGACTCGCGTTCGGGAGGACGACGGTTGAGACCCGCGACCAGCCATCCTGATTTAGGTTTTGTGTGATTTTCCTAAATCGCTTCAGGAAAATGCCGTGATGGTTCCTTTGAAGTGGCACGGCCGAATTCCTTCCCACCCTTCCCTAATCCGTACATTTTTCTTGGTTAAATATCTTACTTTACTGTTGGAACCTCTCGAAGACAAATGCGGAATTCATATGACCTCATAGGACGCCTGAAGACACTTAAGCTGCATCCATCAGATATTTTAGTTAGACTGACGTTGTATCTTCGTTTACGAAAGTACTTCTAAATATTTCTTTAGAGCCTATCAGCATATGTAGACGAAAAGCTTGTGGTGTGGCCTCCAGCATCCTAACTCCCTCCATCCGAATATACGGCTCACCATGGAAGTGGAGAAAGATGACATCTTACCATTCCTGGATGTCATGGTTAGAGGGAAAGTCGACGGTACACTGGGACGTAGTGTCTACCGCAAACCAACTGGCTCTGAGCACTATGGGATTAACTGCTGAGGTCATCAGTCCCCTAGAACTTAGAACTACTTAAACCTAACTAACCTAAGGACATCACACACATCCATGCCCGAGGCAGGATTCGAACCTTCGACCGTAGCGGTCGCGCGGTTCCAGACTGAAGCGCCTAGAACCGCTCGGCAAACCAACTCCCACAGAGTTATGTCTGCAGCCCACAAGTTGTCATCATTCTCCACAACGCTGTAGTGTATTACACTCTTTGATACATAGATCACATGTGGTTATAGGTATCGACAATCTGCCTGGTGAGCTATAACACCTTAGGATGGTTTTCCAACAGAACTGCTATTGTGATGGCCAGATACGTCGTACATTCCGTTCCAAGCAAGTTCAGAGCAGGGACGTAAATGAAGATGCAGAGGCTTCCAGTGCAACGGCCTTCTTGCCATATCTTGGCGGCATGTCTTCAAGAATAAAAAGTATCCTGAAGAGATACGACATCAAGTGTGTTTTACGGCCACTAGCAAAATTGAGGAATTTGTTGTGTACAGTCAAAGACGATCGTGGTCATAGGAAATATGGGGTATATAAGATCCCATGTCAATGTGGGAAATCTTATATTTGACAGATTCGCCGAACCGTGCAAGAACGTTGCGTTAAAACCCCATCGTCATACACGCCTTGGACAACCTGATAAATCAGAAGTAGTGGAACATTGTCTGGACATGGGGCGTCACATGTTTTAAGCGAAGGCGGAAATTTTATACTCAGTTCATCTTTTGGGGACTGCGTTCTTAAGGAGGTCCTACAAACCCGTACGACGTATAGCCTTCACAGGGATGCAGGCTTACAATTAAGCGCCGTCTGGAATCCAGCATTGGCTGCGTTAGATTAAAAGAGATAAAACAACAACTTGCAATTCATGAGTTTACACAGCGCACTGCTGAGACTTAATTCAATTTTTAAGCACAGTAGCGTCTTGCGGCACGCTCTTTGCCCATCACGCACGCGTGGAACACCTTTCTGCGCCGCTTTCTTCAAACTGCGAGCGTCTTCCCGCACACGCGTATTGCCTGCTCCTGGCATGATAAATTTCGACTGCGCCGCGCGATTATCATCAGTCGCGTCTGGTAGCAGTGACCAAAGACCTACCATCTCCTGAAGTTGTCGAACAGTTGTATCGACGAAATCCACAATATGACCCGGTGGCAAACCCGAGAAGGGTATCTGCAGGTAACATTTTGTCTGTTGTGCTTTTGTTACAATGGAAGAGAGTGATTGAAGAAGTACAAAAGTATGATGGGTAATGTATGAGTTATTGATAACAGCTGAAGATAATTATGATCCGTGCAAATATTGAAAGGTGGCTACACTGAGCCACAGCGCCAGAGATTGCGCCAAAGAGTTTTATTCCGCCGCCTCCACTGGCAGTGCTTGTCGAGATGTGGCAGTAGTCAGTGCTTGTTGAGAAGTAGTAGGAGTGAAGTCGTTGTTGAGATGTCGTCGTAGTGAGTGCTTGTGCAGATCTTGCTGAGAGGACATTGATAGATGTGCTATTTGTGGCCATGTTGTATGCAGTTGTTTGATGGGCTAGACAGCAGATGTTGTTCGAATGGAGATATTGTAATGATCAGAGTGCTTTTCGTCAATATACATGAAGGTAAAAAAAAAATTCCTTCTTTTTTATTATGTCTTAAACAATGCCTCGTCACAGGTTCAGTCAACAAAGCATCTGGCTCGTGTTCTTGTATTAGAGTGTAATTCTGGTTTTCTTGCGCAATTATAGTATTTCTATTTTTTTAATTACTTCAGTATAAATGATATTTAAAATTTCTTGTCTTATTGAAGAAGAACCGTGCCAGATGTGTACGTTGAATCACACTTCCACACACAGAACAGTTACACTTGTGTTTTGGTTTCGTACGTTTTATAGTTGCTGGGGACTTAATTAATTAATTGTGTTAACGGAAATTTTCTTTCATTCTTTGTTGTTATTCTATGCAGTCAGATTGCGTAGTCAGGGCCAACCGTTTACGAGACTTCGTAACGGGACAGTCAGGGAAATGATATTGGTAATAAGGTTTATATGTATCGACGTATTGAAGAGGTATTATTGAGGTATTGAGATTATGTGAAGTTGATGATTATTGGAGTTTTGGTGGACAAGAGGTAAGGTAAATGATATTGATGATAAGGTTTATATGTATCGACGTAAGAGGCATTATTGAAGTATTAAGATTATGTGATGCTGATGATTATTGGAGTTTTGGTGGATAAGAAGTAAAGTAAGTGAGGAGCATATTTTTTTTTGTTGGTTTATATGGAACAAGGAGGATGAAGATAGCAGACTAGAACACTAAAGTGGAAGGAAGATTGTCTACACACAGTTTGTTAAATCAATAAGCAGTATATACTTTTTTTTTTTTTTTGGAGAGAGGAAGTAATTGCATATCTTGGCACACTAACAGTTGTTCAGCAACCGTACATTTTGATCTGGCTTGGCAAACATTGGTCTTGACATGATGACTATGACGTTGACTAACTATTATTGACTGTTATACATTGCTGCCACTACTACTTGATACACATGATGAACATCAAATTTTGACAGATTGCATTTACACAGTTAACACTATTCAATTACACAGTAGCACTAATGTGGACGAAAGATGAGTGAGTGTGTTTTGTGTGTTTTCCCTTCCTAATCCCAGATAATTGGTACCGACCTATCCCTTAAATATTATTTTACTTGTTTGTTGTGGCTTGCACTGACACCCATAAATATTATAGGTTTACTGTTATTTGTGTGTTGTAATAGTTAATATGAGAATTATCTGATATCATTTGTGTGTTTATTATAATTTGTATGTTTAGTGTAAGAGCATTGATAATAATTTTGTAAAAGCAATTGTGTTTGCATTCAAACTGTTGTTCACACCTGCACCTGTCAACACTGCTGGGTGCCACTGATGGAACTGCTTCTACTGACATAATGTCATTTGTTGCTGCCTGCACCTGCTCAACA
The DNA here is from genome assembly GCF_021461395.2 of Schistocerca americana. NCBI lineage: Eukaryota > Metazoa > Arthropoda > Insecta > Orthoptera > Acrididae > Schistocerca > Schistocerca americana. The sequence goes on from NC_060126.1 coordinate 377,370,098, forward strand.
TTGCTGGGTGCCACTGGTAGAACTGCTTCTACTGACGTAATGTCACTTGTTGCTGTCTGCACCTGCTCAACATTGCTGGGTGCCACTGACGGACTGCATCTATTGAAATACTGTCACTTGTTGGTGTCTGCACCTGCTCAACATTGCTGGGTGCCACTGATGGACTGCTTCTACTGAAATGATGTCACTTGTTGGTGTCTGCACCTGTTCAACATTACTGGGTGCCACTGATGGACTGCATCTATTGAATGATGTCACTTGTTGGTGTCTGCACCTGCTCAACATTGCTGGGTGCCACTGATGGAACTGCTTCTTTTGAAATGATGTCACTTGTTGGTGTCTGCACCTGTCAACGTTACTGGGTGCCACTGATGGAACTGCTTCTACTGAAATAATGTCACGTGTTGGTGTCTGCACTTGTTCAACATTGCTGGATGCCACTGATGGAATTGTTTCTACTGAAATAATGTCACTTGTTGGTGTCTGCACTTGTTCAACATTGCTGGGTGCCACTAATGGAACTGCTTCTACTGAAATGATGTCACTTGTTGGTGTCTGCACCTGTCAACGTTACTGGGTGCCACTGATGGAACTGCTTCTACTGAAATAATGTCATGTGTTGGTGTCTGCACCTGTTCAACATTGCTGGGTGCCACTGATGGAACTGTTTCTACTGAAATAATGTCACTTGTTGGTGTCTGCACCTGTTCAACATTGCTGGGTGTCACTAATGGAACTGCTTCTACTGACATAATGTCACTTGTTGGTGTCTGCACCTGTTCAACATTGCTGGGTGCAACTGATGGAACTGCTTCTATTGAAATAATGTCACTTGTCGGTGTCTGCACCTACCCAACATTGCTGGGTGCCACTGTTGGAACTGTTTCTACTGAAATGATGTTACTTCTTGCTGTTTGCACCTGTGGACCATTGCTGAGTGCTACTGCTGGAACTATCAACTACTTGTTTTTTGAATCATTGAAAGCATTTTATGTGAACATTTGTATAAACTGAATTTTAGTGTATTGTGTAAACTATTATGTAAAGTCACATATATGAAAGAATTTGTATTGTTTACTGTATTTTATATATTAGGTTATTGAAAGGTCAGTGCAAAGCCAAAATTTTATCTAATTGTGTGATATTTACGTGTTAATATTATCTTTTATTTTTGTCTGTATCTTTGTGGACGAATTTGGTGGTATTTTCACCACCAATGCTGGCAAAAATACCATCAAATTCTGGCCCATGGAGGAAGGGCATATGAAAGGTGGCTACACTGAGCCACAGCGCCAGAGATTGCGCCAAAGAGTTTTATTTCTCCGCCTCCACTGGCAGTGCTTGTCGAGATGTGGCAGTAGTCAGTGCTTGTTGAGAAGTAGTAGGAGTCAACTCGTTGTTGAGATGTCGTCGTAGTGAGTGCTTGTGCAGATCTTGCTGAGAGGATATTGATAGATGTGCTATTTGTGGCCATGTTGTATGCAGTTGTTTGATGGGCTAGACAGCAGATGTTGTTCGAATGGAGATATTGTAATGACCAGAGTGCTTTTCGTCAATATATATGAAGGTAAAAAAAAAATTACTTTTTTTATTATATCTTAAACAATGCCTCGTCACAGGTTCAGTCAACAAAGCATCTGGCTCGTGTTCTTGTATTAGAGTGTAATTCTGGTTTTCTTGCGCAATTATAGTATTTCTATTTGTTTTAATTACTTCAGTATAAATGATATTTAAAATTTCTTGTCTTATTGAAGAAGAACCGTGCCAGATGTGTACGTTGAATCACACTTCCACACACAGGACAGTTACAATTGTGCTTTGGTTTCGTACGTTTTATAGTTTCTGGGGACTTAATTAATTAATTGTGTTAACGGAAATTTTCTTTCATTCTTTGTTGTTATTCTATGCAGTCAGATTGCGTACTAAAACTAGTCAGGGCCAACCGTTTACGAGACTTCGTAATCGGACTTACAGCTACTAAAAAAAAAAAAAATTAAAAAGTATTTGCATTCATTATATTTAATTAAGCCCCCATGCAATATTTTCATAGGTACTAAGTAAACTACAATGCTCCAGGATTTTTTGGCAGTGAGGGGAGGAGGAGGAAGGAGGTGGAGGAGAAGGAGAAGAAGAAGAAGAAGCGTGAATAGGTCAATTGCGAAAGATAATGTGTGAACCTTCCCACTGATGTCTGAACCATATCCGCAGCCACAGTGTAATGTTATATGGACACATGACATAGACCGTGTCCAATTTGGCGCACCCTTAAATCACTAAAATGGTAACCTACATCGCAGTCAGTCTAGTCAGCCCAGCCAGGAGCTGAAATCCAAAGCATGGCACATCTGAGTTCTGGTTCATCCTGCCTTTAATAGAGCAACTTGTGCAGTATGTGCCTCAGTTACTGACTGTTGATAAAATACGCATCTGGGAGACTGTTTTAACCCAATGTTTGGCAATGGTTAATAGGAACATGCAGGATGTTTTGCCCCTATTCGTAACAGTTGATGCTCTTAGTAATGTGCAATGCCTCTCTTGTAGCACCTGCCTCTAGAGCTGGATGAGCATCTCGGTGATGCTCCTTCATTCAGTAGGCGGATCCGTGACAAAACACGCTGCTCTTCTTTGGATCTTTTCTGTCTCTTCCATTAAGCATATCTAATGAGGTTCCAACACTGACGATCAATACCCAAAATGCAGTATAACATCGTTTCCTTTCTGTGCTCCCAGTAGATCTTAGTCTGGCATCTGGATCTCCTGCAACTAGGGCAGAATTTCAAAGACTTATCTGCAGTCGTCTGGACAGCCGTGGCTTTACCTGCTGTCCGCATTGTGCCAGCTCATGACGGATGTCCCCTCATCCTATCCAGTGCACACAACAGCCTTCGGCGAACACTGTCCTACCTGTCGGCAGCGTCACTTTTTACAAGCTGCGTTAATTTAATGGTACCCGTCGGCCCACTTTGATCTGCTGCCTACCTGCTCGTAGGCTTTTATGAGGCGCTCGGGTTAAAATTCGGCAAGTGTATGTCCTAAACTCTTCGGCAGCGTTACCAGGAAGTTCCAAAATTGCCTGTTCTACCCCAGCTAGCACATCTCGGACTGGAGCTGACCCAGGTGTCGGTGCATAGTTCAAACCTTTTTCGAGTACCGAAACCGCGGCGTTGTCCAAGATGCTATCCGTGAGATCAAACACAGTGCGTCGACATGGTGCATTTCCATCTCTCAGCTGTGCCTCGAGAAAAGTTTACTTGGATATTTTGCGAGCCTCTGCTTGATGTTTCGAGTTATCAGCTAGAGCCCACGTAACGCAATCTACCCAATCTAAAGATACAGCTGAGATGTTCGAAGAGGTCTTTAGATGCAGTGATTGTAGTTTCATGGACACCATGTGCAGTTCCAGTAGCGTTTGACGTACCCTCACTCTCACTAGGGCTGCACTTGCCCGTCGTTTGATTCCAGCAGCGGCCACAGAGTCAATATTACATCTAAATTTAGCAGACGTTGGGATAGTTTGCTTGTATCTCAGTAAATAGGCCCTAGTGCACAGCAGTCTACCTCTCTTATGATCTAACTAACTGAAGTATGTCGTTGGACATCTCCTCCCCATAGAGGTACCTAATGTGACTTTTCGGGCTTTCCCGACGGATCTGTTGCAAATAAACTTCTCTGGTTTGCCGCCGGATCATATTGCCCAAATCCCACAATATTTCGTCGATACAACTGCTTGATATCTTCAGGTGGTGGTAGATGCTGTTGTCACTGTCTAATAGGTAAGCCATGCATTCCATCCTACGTATGCTGAGAACAGGGATGTAAAAGAAGCTGGGGGGCGGGGGGGTAACCAATGCAGAGGCCTTCTTGTACTATTTTTGCAGCATGTCTTCAAGGACAAAAAGAATATTCAGGACACGGAACATCAAATGTATTTTCTGGCCACCGGCAAAACTGAGGAATTTGTTGTTTTCGGTCAAAGACGATCTTGCGCTTAGGAAACGTATATATGCCAAATTGGGAAATTTTATATTGGGCATTCATGTGGAACCGAGCAAGAAGTTGTATTGAACACCAGCGTCATACACGCCTGGGCAAACCTGATAAATCAGCGGTAGCCGATCATTGCCTGGACAGGTGGCACCACATGTTTTACGAGAAGACTGAAGTTTTATGCTCATCTTCATCTTGTTTGGACTGTGTTCTTAAGGAAGCCATACATATTTTTACGCCGGACAGTCTTATCAACAGGGATGCATGTTTTCAATTAAGCGCCGTCATTAGATTAAAGAAGAAGAAACAAGAACTTCCGATTTATGAGCCGATCCAGCGCATTGCTGAGATACACTGAAGAGCAAAAGAAACTGGTACACCTGACTAATATCGTTTAGGGCCCCCACGAGCACGCAGAAGTGCCGCAACGCGACATGGCACGGACTCGACTAATGTCTGAAGCAGTGCTGGACGGAATTGACACCATAAATACTGCAGGGCTGTCCATAAATCCGTAAGAATACGAGGGGGTGGAGAGTTCTTCTGAACAGCACGTTGCAAGGCATCCCAGATGTTCTCAATGATGTTCATCTCTAGGGAGTTTGGTGGCCAGCGGAAGTGTTTAAACTCAGAAGAGTGTTCCTGGAGTCACTCCGTAGCAATTCTGGACGCGTAGGGTGTTGCATTGTCCTGCTGGAATTGCCCAAGTCCTTCGGAATGCACAATGGACATGAATGGATGGAGGTGATCAGACATGATGCTTACGTACGTGTCAATTGTCAGAGTCGTATCTGGACGTATCAGGACTCCCAAATCACTACACGCCCCACATCATTAAGGAGCCTGCGCCAGCTTGAACAGTCCCCTGTTGACTTGCAGGGTCCATGGACTCATGATGTTGTTTCTAGACCAGTACACGTCCATCCGTTCGATAAGTCCTTCCAGGCAACATGTTTCCAGTTATCAGCAGTCCAGTGTCAGTGTTGAAGGGCCCAGGTGAGGCGTAAAGTTTTGTGTCGTGCAGTCGTCAAGGGTACACGAGTGGGCCTTAGGCTCCGAAAGCCCAGATCAAAGACGTTTCGCTTAATGGTTCGCACGCTGACACTTGTTGATGGTCCAGCACTGAAATCTGCAGCAATTTGTGGAACGGTTACACTTCTGTAACGTTGAACGATTCTCTGCAGCCGTCGTTGATCCCGTTCTTGCTGGATCTTTTTCCGGCCGTAGGGATGTCGGAGATCTGATGTTTTACCGAATTCCTGATATTCACGGTACACTCGTGAAATTGTCGAACGGGAAAATCCCTACTTCGTAGCTACTTCTGAGATGCTGCGTTCATCACTCGTGCCCCGACTGTAACACCACGTTCAAACTCACTTCAATCTTGATAACCAATCTAACAACAGTGCCAGACACTTGTTGTCTTATATAGGCGTTTCCGACTGCAATGCCGTATTCTGCCTGTTTACATATCTCTGTATTTGAATACGTATGCCTATATCAGTTTCTTTGGCGCCTCAGTGTATAATTCAGCTTTTAATCACAGGAGCGTCCGGCAGCACAGTGCTTGTCTACAGCGCATGCGCGGGGGGCCTTCATGCGTCTCCAGGTGGGGGCACCATGAGCGCCGATTTCCTCCAAATGCGAGAGCGTCTTCCTGCTTGAAGATGTCGAACACCGGTATCGATGAAATATTGGAGGATTCCCGCCATATGATCCGACGGCAAAGCAGAGTAGTGCATTTGCAACGTATGCATCAGCAAAGCCTCAACAGTCACAAAATGCTAATTATCTCCCTCGGATTGCAGTAGGGACAGTTTGAGACCAACTACCGTTGTTATTGATCGTGAGAATGAAGTGGTACGTGGCAGTTAGTTGGATAGAATCAGGGACGCCCGGAAGACGTGACAGAATGGCAGTAAGTGCCGAAATGCGCCCTACAGTTTGAACTATCTTGCTCTCTCTTCCACTTAGCGCTGATGAATTGCGTTATCATTGACTTTTCAGCGGTTTCCATTATAATTACCCTAACAGGGGAGGCGAGGAAGGAACATTTTCTTTCTTCCTTAGTATATCTACCGGCAAGTTCAAATTTCATTAAATTTCCGGTGTCCAACCGCATAATTCCTCCTTCTTTTAATATTTCGGCTCACTCTGAAGATGGCTGAACCACATACAGCCGAAATATTAGAAGAAGAAGAAATTATGCAGCTGCACTCTCGAAATTTAATGGAGAAGTCATTAAGCAGCAAAACATGAAGTTGCACGTTTAAATTCATTTATTCAAAAATAGTCTCGAGTGCTACTGCAACATTTACATGAGATTTATTCAGTTCTGTTTTGCCCTGTCCACCTTTCCAACCCTCAAATGCAAAAGGCTTACTATCAGCATGGAACTCGTCTTATATGCGTGTCTAGCAGCGCCAACCCAATGACCAATTCAGATGGCTATCAAGAGCTAACTGCCTGACGCATCAGCTTTTTACTTGCTCACTAGCTAACAAGAATGAACATATTGAGGCTTTACGAAAATTCCCCGCAATTTCATGGAAATTTACCAGACTTCTCAAACGATCCTCATAGAATTGGGCTTCTTGTACTCACGAACATATTTCCAGAGCGTCGTAAAGATAGCTAAATGTAACCACCCCGTTTCCCGGACAGTAACCTCTTGCGAATACTTCCGCAAAGACAAACGGTCCCACAATACGCCCGAAAATATAGCGCAACTCCGAGCCATCATTGTGATGTTATGTCACTATTTCTTTTAGATTTTAGCCGGAGGGTCATTACCAACTACCACGTGTACAGTCACACGTAAAGTCAACGAGCGGAGCAAAACCTTCCATCTAATCACTCGAGCTTCAGTCTGGCGATGAAACTGAAGCCAGCGAACAGAAAACAAAATATTAAAACGAAAGATGTGTTCGTGCATGAAAAACCCACCATATCAATGTTTGATTCTCACACTCACTCAAAAATTGGGACATATAGAAATGAAAAACCATGGTACTCTTTAAAAAAATCGGGCAAGGCAGGCTTGACGGTGGGGCGAAGGGGGGGGGGGGGGGGGGGGGGGAGTTTGCGTTGCGTGCTTCAGTGATACAGGTACCTGTAAGGTAGATGCAACCAAGGCGGAAGGGTATCTATTGAGATGCCAGACAAACGTGTGGTTCCTGAAGAGGGGCAGCAGCCTCTTCAGTAGTTGCAGTGGCGAAAGTCTGGATGAATGACTGATCTGTCTTTCTAACATCAATCAAAACTGCCTTGCTGTGCTGGTACAGCGAACAGCTGAAAGCAAGGAGGAAACTACAGCCGTAATTTTTTCCGAATACATGCTGCTCTCCTGTATGGTTAAATGATGATGGCATCCACTTGAGTAAAATATATCGGAGGTAAAATAATTTCTCATTCTGATTTCCGGCGGGGACTACCCAGGAAGATGTTATCAGGAGAAACAAAATTGGCATTCTAAGGATCTGAGCATGCAATGTCAGAGCCCTTAATCCAGAAGGTATGTTAGAAAATTTAAAAAGGGAAATGGTTACGTTAAAGTTAGGTATAGTGGGAGTTAGTGAAGTTCGCTGACAGGAGGAACAAGACTTCTCGTCAGGTGAATGCGTTATAAATACAAAATCAAATAGGAGTCGTGCAGGAGTAGGTTTAATAATGAATAAGAAAATAGGGACGCGGTTTAGTTATTATGAACAACGTAGTGAACGCATTATTGTAGCCAAGACAAACACGAAACCCACACGCACGATAGTACTACAAGTTCATATGTCACCTAGCTCCGCAGATGACGAAGAGATTGAGGATGTGTATGATGAAATAAAATAAATTATTCAGATAGTTAAGAGAAATGAAAATTTAGTAACTATGGGGGACTGGAATTCGATAGTAGGAAAAGGAATAGTATGAAAAATAGGAAGTGAATCTGGACTGTGGGAAAGGAATGAAGAAGAAAGCAGTCTCGTAGAATTTTGCACTGAGCATAATTTAATCACAGCTAACACTTGGTTTAAGAATCACGAAAGTAGGTTGTATGCTTGGAAGAGACCTGGAGACACCAGAATGATTCAGATTGATTACATACTGATAAGACGGAGATTTTCGAAGAAGGTTTTAAATTATAAGACATTCCAGGGGCAGATGTGGACTCTGACCACAATTTATTGGTTATGACCTGCAGTTTAAGAGTGAAGAAACTGCAAATAAGTAGGAACTTAAGGAGATGGGACCTGGATAAACTGATAGAACCAGAGGTTTTGTTGACTTTTAGAGGGAGCATTAGAGAAGGATTGACACGAACAGGGGAAAGGAATACAGTAGAAGAAGAATGGGTAGCTTTGAGAATTGAAGTAGTGAAGGCAGCAGCGGAACAAGTAGGTAAAAAGACGAGGGCTAGGAGAAATCCTTGGGTAACACAAGTGATATTTACACTCCTGGAAATGGAAAAAAGAACACATTGACACCGGTGTGTCAGACCCACCATACTTGCTCCGGACACTGCGAGAGGGCTGTACAAGCAATGATCACACGCACGGCACAGCGGACACACCAGGAACCGCGGTGTTGGCCGTCGAATGGCGCTAATTGCGCAGCATTTGTGCACCGCCGCCATCAGTGTCAGCCAGTTTGCCGTGGCATACGGAGCTCCATCGCAGTCTTTAACACTGGTAGCATGCCGCGACAGCGTGGACGTGAACCGTAAGTGCAGTTGACGGACTTTGAGCGAGGGCGTATAGTGGGCATGCGGGAGGCCGGGTGGACGTACCGCCGAATTGCTCAACACGTGGGGCGTGAGGTCTCCACAGTACATCGATGTTGTCGCCAGTGGTCGGCGGAAGGTGCACGTGCCCGTCGACCTGGGACCGGACCGCAGCGACGCACGGATGCACGCCAAGACCGTAGGATCCTACGCAGTGCCGTAGGGGACCGCACCGCCACTTCCCAGCAAATTAGGGACACTGTTGCTCCTGGGGTATCGGCGAGGACCATTCGCAACCGTCTCCATGGTCCCGCACACCGTTAGGCCGTCTTCCGCTCACGCCCCAACATCGTGCAGCCCGCCTCCAGTGGTGTCGCGACAGGCGTGAATGGAGGGACGAATGGAGACGTGTCGTCTTCAGCGATGAGAGTCGCTTCTGCCTTGGTGCCAATGATGGTCGTATGCGTGTTTGGCGCCGTGCAGGTGAGCGCCACAATCAGGACTGCATACGACCGAGGCACACAGGGCCAACACCCGGCATCATGGTGTGGGGAGCGATCTCCTACACTGGCCGTACACCACTGGTGATCGTCGAGGGGACACTGAAAAGTGCACGGTACATCCAAACCGTCATCGAACCCATCGTTCTACCATTCCTAGACCGGCAAGGGAACTTGCTGTTCCAACAGGACAATGCACGTCCGCATGTATCCCGTGCCACCCAACGTGCTCTAGAAGGTGTAAGTCAACTACCCTGGCCAGCAAGATCTCCGGATCTGTCCCCCATTGAGCATGTTTGGGACTGGATGAAGCGTCGTCTCACGCGGTCTGCACGTCCAGCACGAACGCTGGTCCAACTGAGGCGCCAGGTGGAAATGGCATGGCAAGCCGTTCCACAGGACTACATCCAGCATCTCTACGATCGTCTCCATGGGAGAATAGCAGCCTGCATTGCTGCGAAAGGTGGATATACACTGTACTAGTGCCGACATTGTGCATGCTCTGTTGCCTGTGTCTATGTGCCTGTGGTTCTGTCAGTGTGATCATGTGATGTATCTGACCCCAGGAATGTGTCAATAAAGTTTCCCCTTCCTGGGACAATGAATTCACGGTGTTCTTATTTCAGTTTCCAGGAGTGTAATTTAATTGATGAAGGAGAAAAGATAAAAATGCAGTAGATGAAGCAGGCGAAAAGGAATACAAACGTCTAAAAAATGGGATTGACAGGAAGTGCAAAATGGGTAAGGGGGAATTGCTAGTGGACAAATGTAGGGATTTAAAGCATATATTACTAGGGGAAAGATAGATGCTGCCTATAGAAAAATTAGGAATTGCAAAATGGTTAAGCGGGGATGGCTAGAGGACAAATGTAAAGGTTTAGAAGCATATATTACTAGTGGAAAGATAGATACCACCTATAGAAAAATTAGGAAGTGCATAATGGCTAAGCGTATGTCGTCCTTGAAATGCACTCACATCAGTCAGTCATGACAGTGGAACGACACTTCAGGACGAAGTTCAACTAAGATCCACCAACTGCTAACTCCATTCGGCGATGGTATGCGCAGTTTAAAGCTTCTGGATGCCTCTGTAAGGGGAAATCAACGGGTCGGACTGTAGTGAGCGAACGCGGTTGAACGCGTGCGGGCAAGTTTCATGCGTAGCCCGCGGAAGTCGACGAATAAAGCAAGCAGGGAGCTAAACGTGCCACAGCCGACGGTTTGGAAAATCTTACGGAAAAGGCTAAAGCAGAAGCATTTCTTAAACAGGAGATTGGAAAACCGATGGATCGGTCGTGGTGGAGATCATGATCAACAATTCATGTCATGGCTTCCACGCTCTCCCGACTTAACCCCATGCGATTTCTTTCTGTGGGGTTATGTGAAAGATTCATTGTTTAAACCTCCTCTACCAAGAAACGTGCCAGAACTGCGAGCTCGCATCAACGATGCTTTCGAACTCATTGATGGGGACATGCTGCGCGGAGTGTGGGAGGAACTTGATTACTGGCTTAATGTCTGTCGAATCACTAAAGGGGCACATATCGAACATTTGTGAATGCCTAAAAATACTTTTTGAGTTTTTGTACGTGTGTGCAAAGCATTGTGAAAATATCTCAAATAATAAAGTTATTGTAGAGCTGTGAAATCGCTTCAATCATTTGTAATAACCCTGTAAGATGGAGGCAGTAGAATTGTAGCGCTGTCTGCCAGCATACCTGTTCTCTAAATTTACCCAATACGGCTGCCATGCTTTCAAACGTTTCCATTTACGTTCCTTGAGCATCTCTATCACAATTTTTGTGGCTTATACCGATCTATCATCCTCCTCCTAGAAAAATGTCTCTAAATCTGTCTGCTGTCATGCCTGCTTGACATAACGCCAAATACTAGAGAATTTTACTCGTCGTTCACAGATCAGTGTAAATGATATTGCCATGGTACAATCTCCATACTCTAGTCAAGTATTGTAGAACTTGTATCAATAAACAGTATCGGTATTGGAAACTGTTGTTAATCTGTCTTGTGATCTATTTTTGTCACAGCTGTTGCCCAACGGTATTTGGTCATGTGAGGAATCTGTGTAGTTTCTGCGTGCAAGCAGGCCATACCATAACACCAACTACTTCGGTGGAAGGGGTGTTCCCTTTCTGCCAGATTGCTGTAATTGATACCAAGAACATCTGGCGCACGCAATGTAGATACCGGTTAATTTAAAGAAACATGGGAACATAGCATCAAGTAGCCACTGTTAAAAAGGTTACTTATTACATCTACATCTACATAGACATTCCACAAGCCACGTACGGTATCTGGCGGACGGTACCCTGTACCACTATTTGTCATTTCCTTCCGCGTTCCACTGGCAAATAGAGCGAGGGAAAAACGACTGACCGTATGCCCCCGTATGAGCCGTAATTTCTCGTATCTTATCTTCGTGGTCCTTATGCGCAATGTATGTTGGCGGCAGTAGGATCGTTCGCCAGTCAGCTTCAAATGCCGGTTCTCTAAATTTTCTCAGTAGTGTTTCCCGAATATCGTCTTACCTCCAAGGGAGTTCCTGAAGCATCTCCGTAACACTTACATGTTGTTCGAACCTACCGGTAACAAATCTAGCAGCCCGCCTCTGAATTGGTTCGATGTCTTCCTACAATCCAACCTGATACGGACCCCAAACACTCAAGCAGTACTCAAGAAAAGGTCTCCTTTACAGGTGAATCAGTCTTTCCTAAAATTCTCCTAATAAACCGAACGACTCGCCTTCAAAAATGGTTCAAATGGCTCTGAGCACTATGGGACTCAACTGCTGAGGTCATTAGTCCCCTAGTTAACGGAAGACGTAGAAACGATATTCCGAAACGAATACGTATAGCGTAAGTCAAACGTTCGAATTAGAATAGAGACCCCACAAACACAAATTTTCTGTGGCAGGTATGAAATATAAACTACGTTACTCGCTCGTTACACTTGAAGGACAGATGTTGAATGGGCCGAAACGAGCCGCCGCAAAACAGCGTAGTTGGCTGCTAACTTCGAAAGAAGGTAGATGCGGTCCCTAGCGCAACTTATAACATCGTCGAAAATCAGTGCGGTCGGGAGAGCTTTGGTACACCCTGTTAAACAAACGGAAAAATGGAGGCGGTACAATTGGAGAGCGATCCGCCTTCACCAACATGCATAAGCACTTCATTAATAGTATATATATTACAAAAAACTAATAATAAAAAAAAATTGCATGGCGCGAGTTTCGATCCAGCGACCTTCGGATTACTAACCCGAGATCTTACCTCTGCGCCACGACGCTGTAGAAAGCTGTTAATCGTAGAGAGTATTTCACCGCAACGGTTTCTTTTAACTGTCGATTTTCTCGACAACGGCTGAGAAGTGCATCTTGGTGCTTTGCCACATTACACCTCTGGCCATGAGCTATTATTATGCGCAGTATGAATCGAATCTGAATTTCACAATTGGCGGCCTCCCCTTGTAAGTCGTCTTGTATCCTCTACAGTCACTCAACTTCGACACCTTACCGTGCATCATCAAACAACCGCAGAATGTTGACCACCCTGTCAGCGTTTACATATGCAGAGAACAACACGGGTCCTATCACACTTCCTTGGGGCACCGCTGACGATATATCTCTGATGAACTCGCCGTTAAGGACTACATACTGGGTTCTATTATTTAAGAAGTCTTCGAGCCACTCACATATCTGTGAACTTATTCCATATGCTCGTACCTTCGTTAACAGCCTGCAATGCCGCAACGTGTCATACGCTTTGCGGAAATCTAGAAATATGGAATCTGCCTGTTGCTCTTCATCCATAGTTCTCCGTATATCATGTGACAAAAGGGCAAGATGAATTTCGCACGAGCGATGCTTTCTAAAATCACACTGATTCATGCACATAAGCTTCTCAGTCTCAAGAAAATGTATTATATTCGAACTGAGAATACGCTCAAGGATTCTGCAGCAAACAGAAGTTAGGGATATTGGTCTCTAATTTTGCGGGCCCGTTCTTTTACCTTTCTTATATACAGGAGTCCCCTGCGCTTATTTGCTGTCGCTTGGTGGTTTGCGCTGGGCGAGAGATTCACGACAAATGCAAGCTAGGTAAGGGACCAATACCGTAGAGTACTCTTTGTAAGATCGAACGGGGATTCCATCAGGACACGGTGATTTATTTGCTTTCAAATCTTTCAGTTGTTTCTCTACGTCAGGTATGCTTATTACTATGTCGCCAATATGGGAGTCTGTCCGATGGTCAAATAATGGTATGTTTGTATGATTTTCCTGAAAGTGGAATTTAAAACGTCAGCTTTCGTTTTGCGATCTTCAACTGCCGCACGAGGCTGGTCAACGAGGAACTGAATGGAAGCCTTAGACTCGCTTAGCGATTTTACATACGACCAGAATTTTCTCGGGTTCTCTTCGAGCATAGATCTTTTCACAGACGCACGAACCTCTACTAACCTTTGCTTGTCGTCATTTATGCGTTCCCTTTTGAACAGAGAGTGCAATAGCCTCTGCTCCCTCAGTATCCGTCGAATTTCGTTATGAAACCATCCATCCTTTATCCACTTACTAGGCATATAAATTTCGAGATTACGATTTGCTGTCTGCTTAAACTTTGCCCATAATTCGTCTACATTCACCTTACTGGTACTAACTGATGCCAACTCACTGTCTAAGTGAGAAGTTGATAACTGATTATCTGCTCTATCTAACAGAAGCACTTTCCTAGCCTCATACTACTGCCTAGCCTAAAAAACTCTCATATTCACTCTGCTACCCGAGTAGCTGCTTCCTTTATACAGTGCACCGTTGACCTATCATGAGGAGTTCTACAAATCTTCACACGGTAAAACAGGTCTAGAAATCTGCATCCATTTCGTTAAAAAATAGAGCTGTTATGAGTTTCGAACTGACACGATCATCACAGTGGACGCCATGTTTGTATGCGAATATCCATGTGGCAGTGTTTGTGTAATGTTTTGCCTTATACAGTTAATGTCTCTGAAGTTCGGAAAAGTGTTCAGTCTTCCTAATTATTTCGAGGAGTATGAAGCTCTTCAACAACGGTCGACAGATTTCCGACAGCACTGCCACCCAAAGAAACTTTTTGCACACTCAGAAACAGCCGACATCTTGTGAGCAGAATAATTCAGATTACAAAAATTAAAACAACCGTGTCTGATGATAACCCCTTTGGTTCAAATGGTGTAGTGTCCCTTTTCTTATATAAGAAAAGGATAAAAAAAGGCTGGTATTTCTTTGCTGCAGTGGTTCATCTACACCTGCGTTCACGTTTATATTCGGCAAGCCATCTGGTACTACTGTCTTCGTACCACCCTGAGAAGGAATGGCGCCGGGGGGCGGTGGGCGGAAATGACTGTGATTGTCTTTAAATCTCTGTATGATGAGCTCTAATTTCTTTGAATTTTGTCTTGCTCATTTAGGCAGATTTATGCAGAAGGAAGTAACATTTTGTTTGACTCTTCCTGGGATTATTTCCAACGATTTGTCGACAACGGTGTAGTAGAAGAGTAGTGTAGCCTCGCCTATTTCTGAACAATGGGTTGCATTCCTTTTAGTTCATATTCAGTTACTACCCCCTGCACCAATCATCGATTCTCCGCAGGTCTTCTTGTATTTTCCTACAGTATACAAACGTTGCAGTCATCCGCGAATTGCTTCAGGGACTCTCCATCGTTATCTACAATAATACTCATATATACTATGGGGAGATTACATCCGTGGATTTTGTTGTACAAAGAACGACGTGTTGAGCTCTATCTGCAAAACAATTCTGCATACAATCTCAAATCAGGTCAGATGGACAGAACTGCATAGAACGCCTTCATGAAGCCAAGGAACACAGCTTAAGGCTGGATAACGATATCTACTGCGCTTCGGATTTCATGGTGGAATAGAGAGAGCTGTTTTGGCAAGTTCTTTGTTCGTGGAGTGCATACTGATTTTTGTAAACATTTTCTGCCTCAAAATACTTCACACATCGATATTGCTCCTACACTTCTACGGGCCTTAATACATTTTATTTCATAAAACAAACCAATTTCGAATGTAATGAGAATGTTTTAGTTATCACCTCGTAAAATAAAGCTGACTAATTAATTTTTGTTTGTTTGCAGGCACATTTTTGCAACTGGTGTATACTGAAATCCTCTCACAACAGTATCCCAGCACGCTGCTAGAGGAGCTAAACAAAACAGCGCAGCCCATTGCTATCGTGAGTATCGTGTGATCATTCATTATAGACAGCAGCGGAAAAGTTGCACCAGTACGAGGCCAATACAGACGGCTAAGGAAGTTATATTCATTTCCCTGAGACAGTTATATCAATTCTGCTGCTGCCGAAAAAGAATCACCGCATTATTGTACAACGTCTTCACAGTGTTCAGAGCGCATCAAATGGGAGTTAAAATTGAAGCTTTAGAAGATTAACGTTATCTTATTTGCCAGGTGTCATCTCTCAGCCGTGAGCGAAGTCTGCTTCCTTTATAGTGGCGTTCAAGCTTGCCACTGCCAACAGACATGAGCTGCCAAGCAACATGAGCTGACCATTGACCAGCTTCAACGCTTCCACAAAGAAAACAGACTTCAATCCTGTTGGTTGGTTGGTTGATTTGGGAGGGGGGGGGGGGGGGCACCAAACAGCAAGGTCATCAGTCCCATCTGATTAGGGAAAAATGGGGAAGAAAGTCGGCTGCGCCCTTTCAAAGGGCATTTGCCTGAAGCGATTCACGGAAATCACGGAAAACTTAACTCAGGATCGTCGGACGCAGGTCTCAACCGTCGTCCTCCCCCGAATGCGAATGCAGTGCGCTAAGCACAGCGCTACCTCGCTCGATGGGTAGACAGTCATCTCTTGACGAAGAAGAAGGTGTTAATCTTCGAAAGCTCGAGTTTTAAATCCGATTTAAGGTGGTCTGAACGCCAAGAAGACTTTATGCACACAAGAAATTAATTCCGTAGTTTTATATTTTTAATTTTTTTATATTTCGAATTAGCACATCATGAGGAGGACGCATCATTCACTTCGCTCACCTGTACGAGGTTGAAGCACATGGCGACGAGCGCCATGCCGACGAGGATGTAGGCGGAGCTGGCGATGACGCTGAGCTGCTGGTGGGCGGTGCCGTCGAGCCCGCCCGGCACCAGGTCGCCGAAGCCGATGGTGCCCAGGCTGGTGAAGCAGAAGAAGGAGCCCTCCAGGAAGGTCCAGTTCTCCAGCCGGTTGAACAGCAGCGCGCCGGCGCACACGTACGCCACGACGATGCACAGGCAGAGCGAGACGGGCACGCGGGCGGCGGGGGCGGGCTGCGGGGGCGGCAGCGGCGCCTCCAGCGGCGACGCGCCCGCCGCGATGCCCTCGCCGCCGCAGTCCAGCACCACCGACTTGCAGAAGTCGTCGCTGTCCGCGCTGCGGGCAGCCGCAACATCGAATTGGGACACTCGCAATTTTCACTAACCGTCATCAGATGCAAGACATCTACACTACCCGACAAAAGAAATTAAGCACCCAGAAAGGGAGAAGAAAACGAAGTGAAACCTCACAGGTTGGAGCTATGCGATGTCATTTCAGTGATTACAAAACTGTGTCAGATTTACAAACAACTTAGCAAAAAATGGTTCAAATGGCTATGAACACTATGGGACTTAACATTTGAGGTCATCAGTCCCCTAGAACTGAGAACTACTTAAACCTAACTAACCTAAGGACATCACACACATCCATGCCCGAGGCAGGATTCGAACCTGCGACCGTAGCGGTCGCGCGGTTCCAAACTGAAGCGCCTAGAACCGCTCGGCCACACCGGCCGGCACAACGTCGCAGCATGAGCTGACGTTAGAATGAAGTTGCACTGCCTCTGGCCTATGTTAGATTCGGTTGGAAAGGTGCTGTAAGGGCGTTCTGTGCTCTCCCGAAGCAAGCTGACCTGCAGTTGTTGTAAGTGGCACTTGATATCTTGGATACTTGCCCTGGGACAGAGTTATCGCTGAAGCTGGTCTCACACATGTTCTGTTGCGAAGAAATCTGGCTGACCGCGTGAGTACCTCAACATCTCGCAGACTTGAATGGAATATCAAATCACTTTTTTTTTTTAAATCAAGAGAAGTTTTAACTCGTTGATGAAATTCACATTTACATCGTTCACTTTGGAGATGATAAGCTATCAGCGCAGGACACCATACACTGGTCCCGCAAAATCATATATTGTAAAATCACGGTAAGAAGTAAAACGAACAAAAACTTTCTTTAGGTTTCACTTTGTTGCAACATACATCCTAAAATATGTTCACTTTTTTACAGTTTCCAATGAACAAAACCGACTGGTGATGGCAGAGAGGTGCTGAATCATGTTTGGTTAAAAAGAAAGAAACAGTGTGTTTGCAATATGACGGAATCTATATCCTATAATTAACTGCAAACACGGATAGAAAGACAAGAGCTGCAGATCCAGAATATGAATACCTCGCAGACGGTTCATAGCGGCACATGCTGTGAGATGACTAGTATTGTCCTGTTGAAAATGGCATGAAGGTGCTGCCACATGAGAAGTAATGCCTGAGGACGCAGGATGTCGGTGGCGTAGAGTTCCGTCGTCAGAGTTCCCTCAATCGCTACCAGTTGTGCCTCAAGTCATATCCAAAGGCTCCCCACACCATGACTTCAGGAGTAATGCTACTGTGCCGCTTCAGAACGTAGGAGGAATGTGTTCTTTCCTCAGGTCACCATCATACACGCTGCCGCTGGTAATGCAGAACCACGATTCATTGCTGAACACAAATGCAACGCCATTCATCAGCAGTCCGTGCTTGCCAGTCACAGTACCTGTCCAGATACCGCCAACTGTATTGTGGTGTTGACGGCGACGTATGCACGGGACGGCAATTCCTTGGCTCAGCTGCTGCTAGCCACCAACCGATGGTGTGGGCTGACACAATACTACAGGGAATCCATTACTTGTTTTTGGATGGGAGACTCAGACATGAAGGGTTTACGGATGTTGCTGGCCTACAGCGATCCTTCCTTGTGCTGGTCAGACGTACGCAGTCTGAACTTTGACTTCGAGTACGACTCTGAACCTTAGACTTCGAGTATGCCTGTCCTCACATTGGTATGCAGTCCAATAACGGGCCGCGCCACAGCCGTAAGCTCCACAAATATGGAGACTGCACCATTCGACTAGCCCTTTAAGTGCAGGCCTACACCGAGGCCACTTTCAAAGGCCGTCAGGTGCCAATAAGACTGTCTCAAACCAATACACGATATACTGTGTCGTATCTTATATACCCCAAAATGCCTGGTAAGAACTCTAAACACGAACACCAATAATCCACTTACCAACTGTTCTACAGGTTGCAGGGAATTGCAAATCCAACCAATTACATACGCATCGATGGTATGTACGTGTACAGTATTAGATTGGCATCCGACTATGTCTTCTGGGTCACGGACTGTATGTTGGCCGTACATGCTCTTTTGTGTTTCCTCCTTTTAAGCAGTACCGCCGGGTGAGTCACAGAAAAGATGTTCGCTGAGTGATGAAAGTCGAAGAAAGTCTTTTCATTAAGTATTTTGGAAATTTGTTTGGTGCTAAGTAATGAGCTGTCACGCAGTATTTCAACGCGCCAGTGTACCTGAGTGGAGGAGGCATGAGCATTGACTGCAGTACAACATTAACCCCGAAAGCAAAGATTACACGCGAAGGTGTCGCCGCGCCAAACGACACTACTCCAATAATTTGTTAGCACCAGTATTTGCGTTGTACCCATTCCTGACCCATATAATAATTTTAGTCATTCCAGGCCCGAAAGCTTTATTAAATTTAAACTCTACTGATTTTCTTAAAGAAAGTTTTCTTAAAGGAAGTTGGTCAGATATTGTAAAGTGCAGTGACTGTAATGGTGCTTTCAGAGTACAGGCAAGACTTGTTTCTTCCGCAGTTCCCTGTTTTTCTTTTACGTGATGAGAATATTTGCTTGACTGTGTGGTGACTTAATGATGCCTTTGGTCCAATACAACGCAATTTAAATTTCATTTTATGAATATGTCGTTTGTAGGGAGAGAGAATTATTCTTTGCCTGTGGTGGATTACTCACTGGAATCGTAATCATCTGGATGGGTGTAAGTTTTGTTGCTGTAGAACTTCTGTGAGTAAAGGCAATAAAATGCAAAATTAACTGCCACACTAAGAATTTATGTGCTGGATCAGGTTCTACAACCGGGGCGGGGATTTTTATATTAGGTGTCTTTCTACGGACGGTACACCCGATCCAGATTAGCAGAGCTGCGAGGGATTAAATAAGCTGAATTGCCACAACGGTTTCAATTATAACAACTGTGCGGATGAATACATGACGTTCCTAAGTATAACCACCACAAAACTGATAGAATATTTTATTGTTCTGCAACTAGCTTTTACAGCAGGTCAACGTTCGGAAGACCTGGACATAATACATAATAAGAACATACAATTTTATGAACGGAAAGACATATGTAATATGATAGTCATATTATATCATTGCAGTATATCCTAAGGAAATAAACATGCGCATAATTGATTTCATTTCCACAAAATTTATCCATTTTGAAATAATTCTTAACCTGACGATAGTTACTGTTCTCTTAATAAGTTACTCTGGACTGTTTTAACGAAACAGCTAACATCTTTCCTCAACGTAATGAGGTTAAAATTAAAACAATACTATTCTTATTCTACACTACTGGCCATTAAAATAGCTGCACCAAGAAGAAATGCAGATGATACATGGGTATTCATTGGACGAATATATTATACTAGAACTGACATGTGATTACATTTTCACGCAATTTGGGTGCATAGATCCTGAGAAATCAGTACCCAGAACAATCCCCTCTGGCCGTAATAACGGCCTTGATACGCCTGGACATTGAGTCAAACAGAGCTTGGATTGCGTGTACAGGTACAGCTGCCACTGCATCTTCAACACGCCACCACAGTTCATCAAGAGTAGTGACTGGCGTATTATGACGAGCCAGTTGCTCGGCCACCTTTGACCAGACGTGTTCAATTGGTGAGAGATCTGGAGAATGTGCTGCCCAGGGCAGCAGTTGAACATTTTCTGTATCCAGAAAGACCCGTACAGGACCTGCAACATGCTGTTGTGAATTATCCTGCTGTAAAGTAGGGTTTCGCAGGGATCGAATGAAGGGTAGAGCCACGGGTCGTAACACATCTGAAATGTAACGTACAATGTTCAAATTGCCGTCAGTGTGAACAAGAGGTGACCGAGACGTGTAACCAATGGCACACCATATCGTCACGCCGGGTGATACGCCAGTACGGCGATGACGAATACACGCTTCCAATCTGCGTTCACTGCGATGTCGCCAAACACGGATGCGACCATCATGATGCTGTAAACAGAACCTCAGGGATCGAGACGCGGCTGCACGATCTGTTACAGCCATGCGGATAAGATGCCTGTCATCTCGACTGCTAGTGATACGAGGCCGTTGGGATCGAGCACGGCGTTCCGTATTACCCTCCTGAACCCACCGATTCCATATTCTGCTAACAGTCATTGGATATCGACCATCGCGAGCAGCAATGTCGCGAGTCAATAAACCGCAATCGCGATAGGCTACAATCTGACCTTTATCAAAGTCGGAAACGTGATGGTAAGCATTTCTCCTCCTTACAGGAGGCATCAGAACAACGTTTCACCAGGCAACGCCGGCCAACTGCTGTTTGTGTACGAGAAATGGTTTGGAAACTTTCCTCATGTCAGCACGTTGTAGGTGTCACCACCGGCGCCAACCTTGTGTGAATGCTCTGTAAAGCTAATCATTTGCATATCAGAGCATCTTCTTCCTATCGGTTAAATTTCGCGTCTTTAGCACGACTACTTCGTGTTGCAGCAATTTTAATGGCCAGTAGAGTATTAACACTAACCTCAGCGTCGCACTGCTGGATGTTAGTTACTATAACTGAATATGTTCTCGTCACAGCTTTAGGTTGCTAGTAACAAGAGTCCACTTGTTCAAATTTTTTTAACGAACTTTCGGCGTGTCCCATCATCAGAATGAGTCATTTCAAAAGACTGGTACTAGTAAATGGCTGATAAGAATGTAAAAAATTGTACAATATATGAAAGACAAACTTAAAAATTGTTTTTCTTTGCCATGTGTCCATCCTTCGTCACACGGCACGCACCTAAACAGTGGTCCAATTCTGTCCATATCCATGCCAGCTTATCACGAGTGACGCTAAGAATAGCCGCTAAGACGTGTGTCTCGTCTTCGAGGTTCTGTGGCACAGGTTTAATATAATCGCCACTCTTGATGTAACTCCACAAGAAAACAATTCACAAAGCATCGAATACGCCGACCTCGATGGTCGCTCGAGTAGCTTCAGGCCAGAATCCTCAACACGGTGTACCTGGCAACTATGGTCGCTGTCGACCCTGTCGACGATTTTCCGAAATAACCTGTGGGCACAACGTTTCAGAGTTTGCCTTTCATGTATTTTGTAACGTTATGTTTAGCCATTTATCTACACAGTTTTTGAAATGTTTCATGAACATTACAGTTACCCTATATTTCTTACACATCGCATAGCCTGTATGCGTACAAATGCAGGTCCTGCAGACAAGCCACAGGAAAACAACTTTGAATGTTACGTGTTGAATAACACTGACAGTTAAATGATTTTCAGAGAAAAATCATACTCTGTGAAACAACGACAGTTAAATGATTTTCAGAGGAAAACGTCCTGTTCTGTGAAGATGTCATCTTCAGTATCAAATAGTAAATGTAACAGTAGAACAATGGGTCTATAATAGTCAAGGGATGTTGGAACTGAATGATGACTGCGTTTCTGCCGTCTTAACGTTGTGTGCACAGAGGTAAACCTGGACTACTGAAGAATAGCGGTCACTATTCTAGTAGGAAATAGGGTTGCCACTGAGCACTCATTGGCCAAGACACTGTAACTGATACACAGGAAAATATATCTAATGAAATACATAGTTCCTCTGTGCTAGAAAACATGTTGTAACGGTCCCTACCCTGTTCTATCTCATTAATTAATTAGGGAGAGAAATGGATTTTTCCTGCCGAGACACATTTCAGCATCGCACACGCTAAAGGCAACAGTTGTTCCTCGCGATTCGTTATGTGTGGAGCGTTACGTTAACCCGCACGTAACCTGCAAGTTCCCTGATTCACTGTTAAGAGGTTTGCTTACCTCGCATCTAGTAAGGTTGTCTCGACGTCCCATGTTTTAACCCAGAATTCGGGCTCTGCACAAGCATTCAATCGACTTTTAACAATGGACTGGCAAGCGGGCAAACCTCAACATTATTTTAAATAATGAGTTTTGAAATAGTAAGATGCCCACTTGTTTTAATAAAAAAGGAGGAAAAAAATTCAGTCTTTTCACCCAGCATAATGGTAATATTGGAATGTCCATAAAATTATCTCCATACGAAATAATAACTGTTACCATACGCACATTCATGAATATGTGCATAAATGTTCTCCGAAGCACTTTTAACTCAAATAATGATTTGGATGCGCATACCTATTCGGTTTACTGAACATGTGTGGTGCCTCTCCGGAAATTATTCCGCGACAGTGGAGTGATCTAGGTTCGGTGTTTCGCACCTGCCTGTGAAGGGCGCGTTTCTTATAGGTCGATTTAATCAGCTAGCGATAGCTAAAATTACATAAAATACTAATTAAATTATGAGATTGATGTGGAAGTTGCTGAAATCAAACTGAAAAAGCTGTTAGTGTGGATGATGTCAATAGTCTAGTTGGAGTCGTATACAAACTTTTAAAAAGTTAATATTAATACACAAATTTATATGTTTGCCGGCAAGATTCGCAGTGTCATGGACAACCTTCGGTGAATCGTGGGCCTAATTCACACACATTTGCACTGTTATAGTACGTTCATAACGGATGGAATTATTTATTACGTTAGCACGAGAAAGAACAGAAAAATAAAATACAGCAATGAAATAGGCAATCCCAGTCGACAGACAATTACGAATTACTGTACAAATTTCTTCTGCGGGCCGAATTCGAACCAATTACTCACCAGATCTGGCCCACGGGGCGTCGGTTGCCCAACCGTGCTCTATTTGCTCCCTTTACGACACGGCTTCTGATCCTTTCTCAACCTCCGAGACCTTCTGACGTGTTATGGAATGTGGACTGCTACCTATTCTAACTGTTTGCCAGCGCACAGCAAAGTAGGTCTTCCTACACCATATGATGAAATCTAATATAATGTATGTCGACGAGGAACATAGATGCGATCCTGCCTGGTTCTGCACAGTTCCACAGATAGCGTACCTGTGTGTTGAACCACAGCTATTCAGGCGCTATTTATTCTTCCTTAAACTACGTGCTGCGTATAAACAATATTTCTGTAGAAGTCAGGCTGCGTATGTTTGTGCTGCAAAACTCGGAAAGTTGTTGGTCGATTGACTTGAAATTTTGATACAACGTTGCATTCGAATGCGCGCGTGTTTTTATAGACCTACACTACTGGGCAGTAAAACTGCTACACTAAGAAGAAATGCAGTTGATAAACGGGTATTCAAATGGTTCAAATGGCTCTGAGCACTATGGGACTTAACGTCTGTGGTCATCAGTCCCCTAGAACTTAGAACTAGTTAAACCTAACTAACCTAAGGACATCACACACATCCATGCCCGAGGCAGGATTCGAACCTGCGACCGTAGCAGTCGAGCGGTTCCGGACTGAGCGCCTGAACCGCTAGACCACCGCGGCCGGCGGGGTATTCATTGGACAAATATATTATACCAGAACTGACATGTGATTACATTTTCACGCAATTTGGGTGCGTAGATGCTGAGAAATCAGTACCCAGAACAGCCACCTCTGGCCGAAATAACGGCCTTGATACGTCTGGGCATTGAGTCAAACGCAGCTTGGATGGCGTGTACAGGTACAGCTGCCCATGCAGCTTCAACACGATACCATAGTTCATCAAGAGTAGTGACTGGCGTATTGTGACGAGCCAGTTGCTCGGCCACCATTGACCAGACGTTTTCAATTGGTGAGAGATCTGGAGAATGTGCTGGCCAGGGCAGCAGTCGAGCACTTTCTGTATCCAGAAAGGCCCCTGCAGGACCTGCAACATGCGATCGTGCATTACCCTGCTGAAATGTAGGGTTTTGCAGGGATCGAATGAAGGGTAGAGCCACGGGTCGTAACACATCTGAAATGTAACGTCCACTGTTCATAGCGCCTTGAATGCGAACAAGAGGTGACCGAGACGTGTAACCAATGGCACCCCATACAATCACACCTGGTAATACGCCAGTATGGCAATGACGAATACACGTTTCCAATGTGCGTTCACCGCGATGTCGCCAAACACGGATGCGACCATCATTATTCTGTAAACAGAACCTGAGTTCATCCGAAAAAATGACGTTTTGCCATTCGTGCACCCAGGTTCGTCGTTGAGTACACCATCGCAGGCGCTCCTGTCTGTGATGCAGCGTCAAGGGTAACCGCAGCCATGGTCTCCGAGCTGATAATCTATGATGCTGCAAACGTCATCAAACTGTTCGTGCAGATGGTTGTTGTCTTGCAAACGTCCCCATTTGTTGACTCAGGGATCGAGACGTGGCTGCACGATCCGTTACAGCCATGCGGATAAGATGCCTGTCATCTCGACTGCTAGTGATACGAGGCCGTTGGGATCCAGCACGGCGTTCCGTATTACCCTCCTGAACCCACCGATTCCATATTCTGCTAACAGTCATTGGATCTTGACCAACGCGAGCAGCAATGTCGCGATACGATAAACCGCAATCGCGATAGGCTACAATCCGACCTTTATCAAAGTCGGAAACGTGATGGTACGCATTTCTGCTCCTTACACGAGGCATCACGACAACGTTTCACCTGGCAACGCCGGTAAACTGCTGTTTGTGTATGAGAAATCGGTTGGAAACTTTTCTGATGTCAGCACGTTGTAGGCGTCGCCACCGGCGCCAACCTAGTGTGAACGCTCTGAAAAGCTAATCATTTGCATATCATAGCATCTTCTTCCTGTTTCGCATCTGGAGCACGTCATCTTCGTGGTGTAGCAAATTTAATGGCCAGTAACGTATTTGAAATATCGGGTCATTTTTCCCACGGTATACAAACTCTAAGAATTGACCAATGAGAGGATGAGGAACAAAAGAGGTCTAATGAACTTATGTCCGTAAAAGCGTGGTTTCCATGCTAGAGACCTTTTATTAAACCATACTTTGTTACAGAAACTGCGGTCTAATGCGCGCTATACCATGCAGCCGCAGTTACACTATGCATGGTTTCATTCCGGAGGATGATACTGTTCCTAATACGTCATGCCCTAGCGCCTCATTCCACAGTAATTGGTAATGTTGTGTCCGATTCACTTCTCTTGCTCTGACACTATGTAGTGGGTGTGATACAGCATTGTACACAATGGTTCGGTATTAGAATGGAGAGCTTGCCGACATGGTGTTTACTCATGCCCGGGTTCCCTGGTTCGATTCCCGGCGGTGTCAGGGATTTTCCCTGCCTCGTGATGACTGGGTGTTGTGTGATGTCCTTAGGTTAGTTAGGTTTAAATAGTTCTAAGTTCTAGGGGACTGATGACCATAGATGTTAAGTTCCATAGTGCTCAGAGCCATTTGAACCATGGTGTTTACTTACAAAAAGCAAACGGCAACAGGCGGTGGGCAGCAAGGTTATATCAGGAGACCTATCCCCGCCGACAACAACCACAGCATTTAATGTTTGCAACACTGTTCGCCATTTGTCTGAGACAGGGTCGTGTCAGAAAACAGGAAATCGTGAAAACGTACCCAAAATGTTCGAACACCAGACTTGGAGGAAAATGTAATTGATTAACACTGCAGACGGCGACTGCCGTGTCAGTACCAGGCAGTTGGTCTGCTAGTACAGGATAAGACAGATGACCACGATGAACATTCTCCACGACTATTGTTACTACCCTTATCGCTTACAGCGTGTGCAGGCCTTACTAGCGACATACCTTCCACAACGGGAGAAGTTTTGTCACTAGTATCTTCACCAGGCAACCACGATACCGGGATTTGTGTCATCCATCCTATTCGCAGATGAGGCTACCTTTACGCGAAGTGGTATCTTCAGCTTTGATAACAGTCATGTGTGGGATAGTAACCAGAGCACTCCCCCTCCCTCCCCCCCCCCCCCCCCCCCCAATCTTATGGTGACAGCGAATCATCAGCATCGGTGTAGCCGGAATGTGTGGGCCGGGATAATTGGCAACCGTATTTTGGCACCAGTCTTCCTTCGACGTCACCTAACAGGCCAGAACTATCAGCGTTTCTTTGCAGGTGACTTTGCTTCCGCGAAGGGTTATGTTGCTGCTACATGACGTAGCTCCAGCCCACTTCGCCATTAACGTCCAGACGCATCTCACTCGTGTCTTCCTTGATCAGTGGATCGGACTAGGGGATCCAGTTGAATAGTCTGCTCATTCACCGGATCTCAACTCCTCCTCGATTTCTGGTTATGGGGCCATTTCAGAAGTATCGTATACGCAGAGCCCATTCCAGATGTGGAGACACTGGAGCAGCGTATTCAGGGTGTCTTTGGCGCTGTTCGGATGCAGCATGGCCGATGTGAACGTGTGAGACAGAACAAGCTTGGAGGCACATGGAAAGAACTTTTCTCTGTAGTAATGTATGATTGAATAAATGGTCTCTAGCATGGAAACCACGCATTTCCGGACATCAGTTGATTAGACCTTTTTGTTCCGTATCCTATCATCGATCAGTCCCTAGAGTTTATACACGGTGGAAAAAATCACCCTGTATATATAATATATAAAGGGGAAAGGCTCCTACCAAAAATCTCGAACGATCTTGATAGGTTTGCTTAAAATTTTACATAATACTCTAAGTAACATAACAGATTTACTTAAAATTTACAGAATACTCTAAGAAACATTCAGACGGACAATAGGATATATATTTTTATAAAAAAGGTGGTCAGAAATAGTCTGAAAAGCTTGTAAGGGTTTGAAGGAGAAGTGTGCTGAGAAATAACTGTTACAATCAAAATTCGATTCGTTGCGTAGTTTCTGAGTTAATTAGCATTGAGGTTAGCCAGTCAGGTTACAAATTCAAGTGGCCCGCCAGATGTGGTGTCCCCAAACGTGCTCTTCGTTTGGTTTTCTAAAACGGAACAAGAGAGCGTTACAAAAATTGCACATGGGACAATAGTAAGGATCGAATCCGAGCCAGAAGCTGAGCAGTCTCGTGAGTTATCATCTACGCTATGAGAAGAGCTGTCATAACTATATAAGGTGAGCCGCGTGCGATAGAAGGAATGTGAGTCAGTGTGGGACATCCAACGTTACAGTCCGAGGTTAACAGTACTTTGGAACGGTAGCGATCAAATAAAGAGGAAAGCATAAACAATATTCATTCAGAATTTCAGGAACCTTTGGGGCAAGTGGCAACCTCACGCCTCTTGCAGAATTTATGAGTCTCGAGCCATACCATCAAAGTTTTAGAAAGAATTATCAACACAATCCTGAGTGCAGAAAGAGCTTAGAAGTGGGAGAACTATCGCACCGTCAGCCTAAAAGCTCATACATCCAAATTGCTGATAAGAATAATATACAGAAAACTGGAAAAGACAATCGAGGAGTTGTCAGCTGAATGTCGGTTTGGTTTCACGAAACATAATGGCCCCAGAGATACAGATTTAATTATGCGCTTGATAATGCAAACAGTGTCGAGGAAACTCAATGTAGTTACGTAGGATTTGTCGACCTTGAAAAAGCATTCGACAGTGTAGAATGGTTCAAGATGCTCGAAATTCTCAACAAAATAAGTGTAATCAGGGAAAGGCAGGTAATGTACGAGGGCGTGCTGAAAATTAAGGCCTCCGAATTTTTTGTGTAAGCACTCTAAAAACTTTTTTGATAAAAGAAACATTATTAGCGTTCTACATTCTTATGGTTCAGGTCTACATATTTATTTCTTAACCTAGTCACCCTACTGACGAACACATTTGCCCCGACAACAGACCAGTCTGTTGCTGCAGTCAATGTAGAATGCCTGACTTCGTTGACAGAGCCACAACCTCGCCTCTTACTTGCATCGATTCATCACCATCAAAGTGAAGTCCTTGAAGATGTTCGTTAAATTTTGGGAGCAGGACAAAATCAGATGGGACCAAGTCGGAGCTGTATGAAGGTATCGGCTTGTTTCAGATGTCGCCGCGCTCATTTGAAGTCTGAGATTGTTATGTTAAAGGAGAGGGTGCTCCATGTGTGGACGAACTCTTAGAATTCGGAACTCTTATTACATCACATTGTTTCCCATGCACCGACATAGTTAAGTTGTCCATCGCGATGTTACACTACTGGCCATTAAAATTGCTACACCACGAAGATGACGTGCTACAGACGCGAAATTTAACCGACAGGAACAAGATGCTGTGATTTGCAAATGATTAGCTTTTAAGAGCATTCACGCAAGGCTTGCGCCGATGGCGACACCTACAACGTGCTGACATGAGGAAAGTTTCCAACCGATTTCTCACACAGAAACATCAGCTGACCGGCGTTGCCTGGTGAATCGTTGTTGTGATGCCTCGTGTAAGGAGGAGAAATGCGTACCATCACATTTACGGCTTTGATAAAGGTCGGATTGTAGCCTATCGCGATTGCGGTTTATCGTATCGCTACATTGCTGCTCGCGTTGGTCGGGATCCAATGACTGTTAGCAGAATATGGAATCGGTGGTCCAGGAGGGTAATACGGAACGCCGTGCTCGATCCCAACGGCCTCGTATCACTAGCAGTCGAGATGACAGGCATCTTATCCGCATGGCTGTAGCGGATCGTGCAGCCACGTCTCGATCCCTGAATCAACAAATATGGACGTTTGCAAGACAACAACCATCTGCACGAACAGTTTGATGACGTTTGCAGCAGCATGGATTATCAGCTCGGAGACCATGGCTGCGGTTACCCTTGACGCTGCATCACAGACAGGAGCGCCTGCGGTGGTGTACTCAACGACGAACCTGGGTGCACAAATGGCAAAACGTCATTTTTTAAGGATGAATCCAGGTTCTGTTTACAGAATAATGATGGTCGCATCCGTGTTTGGCGACATCGCGGTGAACGCACATTGGAAACGTATATTAGTCATTGCCATACTGGCGTATCACAAGGCGTGATGATATGGGGTGCCATTGGTTACACGTCTCGGTCACCTCTTGTTCGCATTCAAGGCGCTTTGAACAGTGGACGTTACATTTCAGATGTGTTATGACCCGTGGCTCTACCCTTCATTCCATCCCTGCAAAACCCTACATTTCAGCAGGATAATGCACGATCGCATGTCGCAGGTCCTGCAGGGGCCTTTCTGGATACAGAAAGTGGTCGACTGCTGCCCTGGCCAGTACATTCTCCAGATCTCTCACCAATTGAAAACGTCTGGTCAGTGGTGGCCGAGCAACTGGCTCGTCACAATACGCCAGTCACTACTCTTGATGAACTGTGTATCGTGTTGAAGCTGCATGGGCAGCTGTACCTGTACACGCCATCCAAGCTCTGTTTGACTCAATGCCCAGGCGTCTCAAGGCCGTTATTACGGCCAGAGATGGTTGTTCTGGGTACTGATTTCTCAGCACCTACGCACCCAAATTGCGTGAAAATGTAATCACATGTCAGTCCTAGTATAATATATATGTCCAATGAATACCCGTCTATCATCTGCATTTCTTCGTGGTGTAGCAGTTTTAATGGCCAGTAGTGTACATGCAACATAGCGGAGTCCCCTAGCGGCAGAGGAGGGCTGCAAACATATAGACATGAATAATAAGGATGTATAATGTTAATAACGTTTTTTTATTTAAAAAGCTTTAAGGGGTTTCATATAAAAAGTTTATAGGTATTACTTTTGAGCACGCCTTCGTACGACATGATCATGAACTAAGAGGGGAACACAGGAATGGAAGATCAAGAACGAAGCGCTCGGCTTAGAAAGAGTATAAGACAGGGAGTCTGTAGTCTTTCGTCCTCACTGTTAAATCTACACACCGAAGACGTAATGTATTCATGTCTTGGTCTACCTCTACGATTTTTACCCTCCACGCTGCCCTCCAATACTAAATTGGTGATCCCTTGATGCCTCAGAACATGTCCTACCAACCGATCCCTTCTTCTAGTCAAGTTGTGCCACAAACGTCTCTTCTCCCCAATCCTATTCAATACCTCCTCATTAGTTATGTGATCTACCCATCTAATCTTCAGCATTTTTCCGTAGCACCACATTTCTAAAGCTCCTATTCTCTTCTTGTCCAAAGTAGTTATCGTCCGTGTTTCACTTCCATACATGGCTACACTCCATACAAATACTTTCAGAAACGAATTCTTGACACTTAAATCTATACTCGATGTTAACAAATTTTTATTCTTCAGAAACGCTTTCCTTGCCATTGCCAGTCTACATTTGATATCCTCTTTACGTCGACCATCATCAGTTATTTTGCTCCCCAAATAGCAAAACTCCTTTACTAGTTTAAGTGTCTCATTTCCTAATCTAATTCCCTCAGCATCACCCGACTTAATTCGACTGCGTTCCATTATCCTTGTTTTGCTTTTGTTGATCTTCATCTTATACCCTCCTTTCATGACACTGTCCATTCCGTTCAACTGCTCTTCCAAGTCCTTTGCTGTCTCTGACAGAATTACAATGTCATCGGCAAAGGCTTAGTAGTGGCACTAAATATTGGGGAGGAAGGATATCAATTATAAGATTCATTGATGACGTTGCTATTCTGAGTGAAAGTGAGAAAGAATTGCAGGATCAGTGGAATGGAATGAACATTCCAATGACTACACACCACGGACTGATAGTAAACTGAATGGAGACAGCTGTAATGAGGGGTAGCAGAAATGAGGTTACTGAAACCTGAGGGACTAAAAGTAGACGAAGTTCTGCTAGCTTGGAATGAAAGTAACATATGACGAACGAAGGAAGGACAACATGATAAGCAGTTTATCACATGGAAACAGGGTATTCCTGGAAAAAAAGAAGTCTACCAGCGCCAAACATTAGTCGTAGTCTGAAGAAGGAATCTCTGAGAATGTAGGTGTGGTGCACAGCATTGTATGCTAGTGAATCATAAACTATGGAGAAACCGGAAAAGAAGAGAATCGAAGCGTTTTAGATGTGGCGCTGTGGAAAGGTGTTTAAAATTAGCTGGACAGATAAGATAAATGAGGTACTCCCTCGGCAGAATCAGCGAAGGAAGGTACATTAAGAAACAATAGCATGGAGAAGGGGCAGGATGAGTTAAGAGATCAAGAAATAATATCCTTCGTGCTTGAGCTGCAGAGGGTAAAAACTGTAGGAGAAGGCGGGAGATTAGAACACATCCAACATCAAAGTGACGACGTTCGGTGCAAGCGTTACTCTGCGATTGAAGAGGTAGTCGTGGTGGACCGCAAAAACAAATCAGAAAACTGATGGCAAGAAGATAAGTTAGGCGAAAACAAAAATCACAAATGAGGTGTTTATAGTGCAATATTTATATTATTTGGTCCAACCGCTGCAGAACTAGTGAGTCAATAAATTAGGGAGCCCGTATCTCTGAAGTGATACGTGCTTGTGTTGGAAGGAGAGGCGGTAGCCTGTCGTTAGCTACAGCAGACCAGTATTCCAGCAGTCTGACCTCGGGGAGCTTGGAAGCTGGTTAACAAGACAGACTGGCGCCGGATCGCTGGCTCCGGTCCCCAGAGAAGAGCCCCTGCTAATGACCGAATCCTTGACCAGGGACTTCTGGGATAGCTTCGGTCCCTCCATCTCTCATTACTGCAGCTGGCCGCGCTTCTGCTGGAACGTCATGATGGAATGACCAGAGGGAACCGACCAGAATTAATCATTTCCAACTTTGAATATGGATCAGTTCCGACTGTCCAATCTGAAGTGCTTACATTGTCAAAGTCTTTAAAGACGTGAATTTATTTTGCATCCATTTCGTTAACCTCATACATTGGACCCCTTCGAAAACGTTTACTGAGAGGCTAGCAGATGTAGTTTAAGTGTTTGTACTTACGAGATTTAACCTGATGTTTGTGTCTGCAGCTTGTGTGTGTGTGTGTGTGTGTGTGTGTGTGTGTGTGTGTGTGTGTGTGTTGGACTCCAGAAAAGGGCAGCTTTTACATTTGCTAATTTTTCATGAGGAAAGGCATTTGAACTGAAGAAAAGGGCGCCGTGTACATTTGCTAATTTTTCATGGGGAAAGGCATTTGAACTGATTCAGATGGGACGTGGCTAGAGACTACGTAGTAGTACAACCGCCTTTTTAGTATGACTGCGTGGGTCATCACACACTGTCATTCGCATACTCACTTGTTGCCATGCTCTGCCAATACCCACTTAATCGAGATGGCCAGCAGCTGTCGCCTAACAATATTAGGCAAATCCAAGTAAGCCTACCAGCTGGCACCACAATGGAGGATACATTTCTTTTCACAAGAGTTGACATATCACACAGCTCCCGGACGAATATTTGTAATGTGTATGCATATTTTGATTTACGTGATCACTTAGTATAATTAAGATGCACTGCGTAACGGGAAAAAGTGAAGATATTTCTATTGGTGACTGAGAACAGTGTACTGGACATTACATCAGTACACACTGGACTCGCATTCGGGAGGACGACGGTTCAATCCCGCGTCCGACCATCCTGATTTAGGTTTTCCGTGATTTCCCTAAGTCGCTCCAGGCAAATGCCGGGATGGTTCCTTTGAAAGCGCACGGCCGACTTCCTTCCGCGTCCTTCCCTAAACCGATGAGGCCGATGACCTCGCAGTTTGGTCTCTTCCCCCAAAACAACCCAATTACATCAGTATTTCCGTCATTTTCAGACTAATAATTATAGGTATTGCAAGTCATATTTTTAGGTTGGTTAGTTGCCCCAAGTATACGAGGTAAGAGCACGCCATTAACACTTCTTTTCCCCTGGGCAGAAAGTCAGGTGTTGAAATGTTGATACATGGACTCAAAATGGTTAGTCTGTACTGCCAGACGTAGTTCACTTAGTGGCGCAGTTACGACCATTCGGAAAACATCAGGTAGTAAATTACGGCCCAAAAATGACTCAAATGGCTCTGAGCATTATGGGACTTAACTTCTGAGGTCATAAGTGTCCTAGAACTTAGAACTATTTAAACTTAACTAACCTAAGGACATCACACACATCCATGCCCGAGGCAGGATTCGAACCTGCGACCGTAGCAGCAGCGCGGTTACGGACTGAAGCGCCTAGAACCGCTCGGCCACTCCGGCCGGCGCAGTAAATTATGTGACGTGTTTGCTGGAAGACCGTTAAACGCAGAGAAAAACAGCTAACACACTCAAGTGGGTACATATTAAGGTAACAATGATCACAATATCTGCACTTATAAACCTAACGCAATGTATAATTTATCTTCCACTCGGGTCATACACTCGGAGAAGTATTACGTAAATTATCATCGCGTGTATGAATGTGACCCACCTGATGGGGAAACAATGAAGGAATGGTATAGGAAGTTTCTGGTAACAGGAAGTGTTCTGAAATATTCTGACGGTGGACGTTATGGAGTTTCAGAAAAGGCAGTGGAGGACATCAGACAAACGTTTCTCAGAAGCACACGTAAGTCAATTCGTCAAGCATCTAGGCAACTTTATATACTTCGATCAACATTGCATCGTGTAGTTCACCAGCTTCTTCGTATGTGTGCTTACAAAGTGCAAATTCTGCCACATCTGACTCCGTAAGACAAACAATGCCGACAACAATTTGCTGCAGATATGCTGCAGCGTATTGATGTGGATGCCAACTTTCTGGAAAGATGTTCATTTTCAGATGAGGCAACCTTTCACCTATCAGGAAGGGTGAATAGGCATAATGTTCGGATTTGGGGTTCACAAAATCCGCGCGTTGTCATTGAATATGTTTGTGATAGCCCTAAGCTAAACGCCTGGTGCAGGCTAATGCAAGACAGGATTGTTGGACCGTTCTTCTTTGCGGAACAAACAGTGAATGGGTCAGTGTATTTGGACATGTTGGTGCAGTTTGTGTACCCTCAGATACAAGACTTGCAACCCAACATCATTTTTCAACAAGATGGAGCTCCGTCGCATTGCTCAACGGCTGTTTGCAAGTTTCTGGATAGGAAATTTCCCAGTCATGTTACAAATGGTTCACATGTGGAGGTGTATTGATGATAAATAAATAAATACTTTGAAATGCTCTACAATGTGGTGCATTTTTCATTGTCGTATCTACTGTCTTTTTTTTCCTGGGTCTTTGAAATCAAGGAGGTTTGAGTGGGACACTGTATTTTAATCTCCGTAGTGTCACTGTCACGATGATCAGTCATGGAAAACAGTTGCAGATCACGGCAGATGAATTGTTGTCGGTTCGCTGGGCGACTGGTACTGTTTTCTTGTTTTAATTAAACCCTCGAATGTGTGCTTTTGTTGAACACTTAACTCCTCCATAAGACGTAGAGTTGATGTTAACAACGGTCAGCTCCACTGTCACACATTTTTCTGCGTTACGACATAATAAATGACGAACAATAACGTCGGTATTTCGGCTCAAACGGCGTTACATCAGAGATCACGGACTTTGAGAACGAGAACGTTCCCTTTATCTAATTACAAGCAATTTATTGGTTAACAAAGTACGTAATGTCAAAATGAATTGCTCCATTGCTCTACGAGTGAGAACTGCCGTCCAAAAGACAAACACGAAAAAGTGTAACTTCCGTCGCGAACCAGTGTGTCAAAACAAGTACGTACCTCACAGTGCCTCTAAATGGAGCATGAGATTTATTTTATGGACAGTCGTTACGGTAACAAATGGAGCATGTAATGGAATAAATGGACTCCCAAAATCATATGTGAGCTGATAATGACTGACTGTACGCGACATTAGTCACTAATCGGCCATTTGTTTCTGAAAATTACGAATATATCCGATTCAAATGAACAGTAAAATGTGCGCTCACACAAATTTCCTTGCGTGAATGACAAGTACGGAAACATCACTGCAATACGTCATGCGGCACTCTTTAGTTACTACACCTAAAGATAAAGTAGCTCACTGAGTATAAAAAAAATGTCATCGGAAGAACTTCTGGGAGGTTTGGAAGGTAGGAGACGAGGTACTGGTGGAGGTAAAGGTGTGAGAAAAAGACAGGTACGTTTCCATGGATGGAATTTAAGAGATGTCGTGCGACATCCGCACAGAAGAGCAAACGAAAAAAGACGAAGAAACGGAATGATACAACAAAGAAGATCTATACAGCAGTTGCTCGCGAAAGGCAACTGTTCCAGGTTTGAGTCCCAGTCTGGTACACAGTTTTAATTTGCCAGGAAGTATCAAATCAGCGCACACTCTGCTGCGGGGTGAAAATTCGTTATTCTGGAAAGTCAATATACTTATCATTTCGCCTTAACGATAGCGGCAACTCTTTATGCCCAGCACTACGTAACGTATCACCAGCACTGACAAGGGAACCTCCCCATCGCACCCCCCTCAGATTTAGTTATAATTTGGCACAGTGTATAGGCCTTGAAAAACTGAACACAGATCAATCGAGAAAACAGGAAGAAGTTGTGTGGAACTATGAAAAATATAAGCAAAATATACAAACTGAGTAGTCCATGCGCAAGATAGGCAACATTAAGTATAGCGTAAGCTCAGGAGCACCGTGGTCCCCTGGTAAGCGTGAGCAACTGCGGAACGAGAGGTCCTTGGTTCAAGTCTTCCCTCGAGTGAAAAGTTTACTTTCTTTATTTTCGCAAAGTTATGATCTGTTCGTTCGTTCATTGACGTCTCTGTAATAAGTTTAGTGTCTGTGTTTTGCGACCGCACCGCAAAACCATGCGATTAGTAGACGAAAGGACGTGCCTCTCCAATATTCCTTGGCCTTGTTATTGAAGTCGCGAGCTATATTTGCTGGATTCATATTGCCCACGGAATACATCTCACGTATTTAATGCACTCTCGTCCAAAGTAGCGAACAGTCAACTGCCAGCCAGGGAGCCTCGTTAGCAGGAGTACTCACTCTGCCGTGCGCTGTAGTCGACTGACGTCGTGTGTTTCGTTGTTTGTTTGTGTAGCGTCGCCATACTACGGCGCAGTTACCTCGCATCGGACGGAAGGACGGACAGATAATAATTGTCTGAAAATAAAATATTAAACTTTTCACTCGAAGTTAGACTTGAACCAACAACCTCACGATCCGCAGCTGCTCACGCTAACCACGGGACCACGGCGCTCCTGAGCTCACGTTCTCCTTAATGCTGCATATCTGGCGCATGGACTACTCAGTTTATATATTTTGCTTATTTTTTTCATAGTTCCACACAACTTCTTCCTGTTTTCTCGATTGATCTGTGTTCAGTTTTTCAAGGCCTATCCACCGTGCCAATTTATAACTAAATCTGAGGGGGGTGTAATGGGGAGGTTCCCTTGTGAGTAACTATGGTAACCAACGAAGTATTGACTTTTTCTATCGATCGACATGTTGCAATGGTAGGAGGCTGGATACACATTTGGGAGGGCTGGAGTTCAAATCCCAGGGTAGCCATCGGGACTTCGTCCGTTGTTTTCGCTTATCGCGGAAGTTAGGTGCCTTGAAATAAACACGCTCGATCTGATACGCCACTCTTCTCCAATATGAGATTACTCTCTGTCTCTTACGCCAAATTTTCTTGCTAAGTTTTTCTGTGTATCGTCGATGAAGCTACGAATGTTTGTGTTTTCGAGGAATTATTTTTTAGGTCATCAGTCTTCTGACTAGGAATGGCAGTTGTCGCTGAGGTAACCGGTTTTTGGTTATATTGTTTTTTTTTTCCAGGACCCAATGGTTCAAATGGCTCTGAGCACTATGGGACTTAACTGCTGTGGTCATCAGTCCCCTAGAACTTAGAACTACTTAAACCTAACTAACCTAAGGTCATCACACACATCCATGCCCCAGGCAGGATTCGAACCTGCGACCGTAGCGGTCACGCGGCTCCAGACTGTAGCGCCTAGAACCGGTCGGTCACCCCGGCCGGCTTTTTCAGGACCAGTTTAACCTGATTGGTAAAGCCGCTCAAAACAGTTTATGAAACAACAGATTTTAAGTTTTTTATTCCTATTAATTCCTAAATAAACGTAGAAATCCGACGACCAAAAGAAAACTGTCCACCGTTTGCTGCTTTTTTTCGAAAAGCATTAAGTGGATGAACACTTTGATTCTACTGCTGATTCTCATTTTTTAAAACTTTACTCAGAAACCATGTCGAAATCGAGGATCATACCACTGTTTGGGCATTACGAATAGTCAGTGCTAAAGGGTGAAAACTGATGTTGAAGATCTCTATTTTAAGCGTCTGTCCATCTTCGAGAATTACAAACAGATAAGAGCATTTTATGTATGCACTGGCAGAAGATAGCTACTTTCTGTTTTTATTGTTAAGTATGAGTGAATTGTTAATTCTTACATGATGTCGCAAGTTTGTTGTGCCTCCTCCCATTTGTAGTATAGGGTGATTACAGATGATTCATCGGATGTTAGATGAATGTATATCACAGAGCATTACATACAAATTAGTGACTGATACATTGTATGAAAAAGCACATTTTCAAATTTCTTACGCATCATTACAATTGTTCTGTGGGCTCTCCTTCTGTTACATGACACTATCTATGCGGTAGTCAAGCTCAGCCCACACACTTTCGAGTATGTCCCTGTCAACGTTCGCCATCGCAGCAGTGATGCTATCCAGGAGTTTCCGCCAATGTTATTGGAAAGGTGGTACGTACACATTGTCTTTCACGCAACCCAAAAGATGAAATCCACAATCTTTAAGGTCGGGAGACCTTGGCGTCCGCCTGAAGAGTGCCAAATCGTCCTGACCAGATTCTCAGCCCACCTGTTTGGAAATTCCGTGTTCAGATGGCGACGTACCTCTCTATGGCAATGAGCCTGAACTCCCCCTTGTTGAAATATGAAGTGTGGTTTAATAGCTATCAGTCTCTGAAACAACCAGTCTTGTAACATTTGTTGGTACGTCATACCCTTCAGTCTTCTCAGGAAAAAAGTAGGGTCTGTAAACATTGCTAAATTACACAACACAGAAGACATTCAACTTTGGAGAATCTCTTCAGAACGCTACTGTAACATTGGGATTTTTCGTGCCCCATGTGCTGAGTTTGTGACGATTCACTTTACCCTTTAAGTGGAGTGTCGCCTCATTACTGAACGAGAGTAGGTGGGGAAATTCCTTGTATTCCATTGTTCCCTGGAAACGATCACAAAATTCGCGTCTGATGGTGCGGGCATAAACGTTGCAACAGCTGTATGCGATACGGTTTTTGACGTAGTCGCTTCTGCAGAATCTTCCACACAGTTAACTGAGAATGCCCAGTTCGCGACATGCAAAACAAGTGGATTTCTTTGGGCTACAAAGGAATACATCTCGGACGCTCTCCACAATTTCATCCACGAGAGGTGATCGCCTGGAGCTTATTCCTTTACAGAGGCAGCCTGTGCTTGAACTGTCGATAACATCACGGAAAACTTTGGCGGGTTTATGGCTGTTTGTTGTACTAGCTTCGGAGCCCGCCTGGCTATCCTCGCGGTCTAACACTCTGCTTCCCG
Organism: Schistocerca americana; assembly: GCF_021461395.2. NCBI lineage: Eukaryota > Metazoa > Arthropoda > Insecta > Orthoptera > Acrididae > Schistocerca > Schistocerca americana. Next base: position 377,409,050 of record NC_060126.1, read on the forward strand.
GGTCCCTGGCAGGAATCCTTCCAGCGGATTAGCGTCTAGGTCCGGTGTACCGGCCAGCCTGTGGATGGTTTTTAAGGCAGTTTTCCGTCTGCCTCGGCGAATGCAGGCTGGTTCCCCTTATTCCACCTCAGTTACACTATGTCGGCGATTGCTGTGCAAACACTGTCTCCACATATGCGTATACCATAAATACTCTAACACACAAACATTTGGGGGTACACTCGTCTGGTATGAGACGTCCCCGGGGGGGGGGGGGGGGGCGTCCACTGGGGGCCGAACCGCACAATAACCCTGGGTTCGTTGTGGGGCGGCGGTGGGGTGGGTGGACTGCTGTGGCCTTTTGAGGGGTTGTGAACCCTTGAGAGCTATGGTGGGACAAAGCCTCTTCATCATTTCTAGGTCCTCAGTTCAATACGTACACATACACACACACCCACTATCCTCAGAAGGTACACTGCATTGTAGTGATGGATTCTATCTTCTCACTGGCCATTGTGGCCAAGTGGTTCTAGGCGCTTCAGTCTGGAACCACACTGTTGCTGCAGTCGCAGGTTCGAATCCTGCCTCGAGCATGGATGTGTGTGCTGTCCTTAGGTTAGTTAGGTTTAAGTAGTTCTAAGCCTAGGGGACTGATGACCTCAGATGTTAAGTCCAATAGTGCTCAGAGCCATTTGAACCATCTATCTTCTCATATTACAACTCGTAAAATACTTTCTGTTGATTAGTCGCCATTTTGAAAACTGTTATCACCCTGTCACCTGGTGACTTAAAATGGAACCTACAACGACCTAAATAATACGTTTGCTTTTCACTTGCTTATTAGTGCAAATAGTTGAGTATTATATATTTGAAGCTATAAGAAGTCAAAACCTGGTGAATGAATTGTAATCATTGATTTTAAAGCAAATGGAGCATTGTAGTTCATTGATACCACACTTTGTGTAATATTTCCACACTTGGGATGGTGTCATTCTGTAATACAACTAGTTTCTGACGATGGCAGAATCTACCATTACAGCAGGTGGGACAAATCTTCCACACTGCATGTACTCACATGCCATCTAACATGCCACGCCTCGTGGTAACAAGTTCATTATTGTCTCGGTAATGGTGTACCAATTCTTACACCATGTGTTATTAAAATAACACTGATCGCTTTTCTCATTTCTCACAATAACCTTATATTTCAAAGCAATGAATAAAAATTACTCGTTCTTCAAATAATGTTTATTTGGAAACCAAAGTTTTTAATACTTCTACTGTGGGTAACTGATATTTCTGTTTTTTTTTTACAGGTTAGAAGTAAAAATAAAAAAAAGGACATGCTATAACAGACACCAAAGAAATACCGAAAAATACCGGTTATTCAGAACTAAAATATTGGTATCGGTTTTAATTGGTCGGTTTTTCTTCACTGGTACGCATTCCGCCTCGAATTCCTCCTCTCTTACGCCAATCTCTTCATCTCAGAGTAGCACTTTTACCTTACATCCTCAACTGTTTGTTGGCTGTATCCAATCTCTGCCTTTTCCTAAAGTTTTTATCTTCTACAGTTCCCACTAGTGCCATTGGCCTTATTTAATGACGTCTCAATACATGTCCTATTACCTTATCCCCATTTCTTGTCGCTATTTTCCATACGTTCCGTTCTTCGCCGATATTGCAGAGAACCTCTTCGTTTCTTATCTTACCAGTCCATCTAATTTTCGACATCTTATGTGCCACCACAACTGAAAAGCTTCGATTCACTTCCTTTCCGGTTGTCCCACAGACGAAGATTCACTACCATATAATTATATGCTCCACACATACGTTTTCAGAAATTTCTTCCTCAGTTCAAGACCTATGTTTGACAGTAATGGAATTCTCTTGGCCAAAATTGCGATCTTTGTCTGTGCTAATCTGCTTTTTATGTCCTCCTTGCTTAGTCGTCATGTGTTATTTTCTTCCAAGATGGCAGAAAGCTTCCGCTTCATTTACTTCGCTATTCAGATCTGATTTCTGCTACTCCTTATTACTTTAGTCTTTCTTGGATTTACTGTACATCCATATACTGTGCTCATCAGACTGTTCATTCCATTCAGCAGATCCCGTAATTCCTCTTTGCAATGTGATCAGCGAATCTCACAGTTGGTATCCTTTCACCCTAAATTTTACTCTTTCTGTTGAACCTTTCTTTTATTTCCATCATTACTTCTTCGATGTAAAGACTGAGCAGTAGGAGTGAAATATTACATCCCCGTTTTACACTTTTTTGATTCTAGAACTTCGTCATTATTATTTCAGAAACTACCATTAGCCAAGATGATCTTATACAAATTATATATTGTCCGTCTGTGTCTATTTTCCACTGAATTTTTAACATCTTGTACCATTCTACACTACCGGCCATTAAAACTGCTACACCACGATGATGACGCGCCGCACACCCGAAATTTAACCGACAGGAAGAAGATGCTGTGATATGCAAATGATTAGATTTTCAGAGCGTTCGCACAAGGTTGGCGCCGGTGGCGACACCTACAACGTGCTGACATGAGGAAAGTTTCCAACCGATTTCTCATACACAAACAGCAGTTGACCAACGTTGCCTGGTGAAACGTTGTTGTGATGCCTCGTGTAAGGAGGAGAAATGCGTACCATCACTTTTCCGACTTTGATAAAGGACGGATTGCAGCCTATCGCGACTGCGATTTGTCGTATCGCGACATTGCTGCTCGCTTTGGTCGAGACCCAATTACTGTTAGTAGAATATGGAATCGGTGGGTTCAGGAGGGTAATATGGAACGCCGTGCTGGATCCCAACGGACTCGTATCACTAGCAGTCCAGATGACAGGCATCTTATCCGCATGGCTGTAACGGATCGTGTAGCCACGTCTCGATTCCTGAGTCAGCAGATGGGGACGTGTGCAAGACAACAGCCATCTGCACGAACAGTTCGACGACGTTTGCAGCAGCATGAACTATCAACTCAGAGACCACGGCTGCGGTCACCCTTGACGCCGCGTCACAGAGAGGAGCACCTGCGATGGTGTACTCAACGACGAACCTGGGTGAACGAATGGCAAAACGTCATTTTTACGGATGAATCCAGGTTCTATTTACAGCATCATGATGGTCGCATCCGTGTTTGGCGACATCGCGGTGAACGCACACTGGAAGCGTGTATTCTTCATCGCCATACTGGCGTATCACCCGGCGTGATGGTATGGGATGCCATTGGTTACACGTCTCGATCACCTCTTGTTCACATTGACGGCACTTTGAACAGTGCACGTTACGGTCCAGATGTGTTACGAGCCGTGGCTCTACCCTTCACTCGATCCCTGCGAAAACCTACATTTCAGCAGGATAATGCACGACCTCATGTTGCATGTCCTGTACAAGAGTTTCTGGATACAATAAATGTTCGACTGCTGCCCTGGCCAGCACATTCTCCAGATCTTTCACCAAATGAAAACGTCTGTTGAATTGTGCCCGAGCAACTGGCTCGTCACAATACGCCAGTCACTACTCTTGATGAACTGTGGTAACGCGTTGAAGCTGCATGGGCAGCTGTACCTGTACACAACATCCAAGCTCTGTTTGACTGAATGCCCAAATGTATCAAGGCCGTTATTACGGCCAGAGGTGGTTGTTCTGGGTACTGATTTTCCAGGATCTATGCACCCAAATTTCATGAAAATGTAATCACATATCAGTTCTAGTATAATACGAGGGCCGTTCAGAAAGTAACCTCCGGTTGATTTAAAAAAATACACCAAGTTAAATAAAAATATTTTAATATATACATCTTACAACTACATGTTTGCACTATTTTTCTACATAGTCTCCATAGCGATTGAGGCACTTATCGTATCTCTTCACAAGCTTTGAAATTCCTTCTGCATTAAAATCACCCGCTTGTGCCTGGAGCCAGCCTGTGACCGCATCTTTGAGCTCTTCGTCGTCATCAAACCGCTGTGACCCGAGCCATTTCTTCAAATGCATGAAGAGGTGATAATCACTTGGCGCCAGGTCTGGGCTGTAAGGTGGATGGTTGATAACGTCCCACTTGAAGGACTCAAGAAGAGCCGTTGTTCTGCGAGCAGAGTGAGGACGGGCGTTATCGTGCAAAAAAACGATACCGGAAGTCAGCATACCACGGCGTTTGTTCTGTATAGCCCGTCGTAACTTTTTTGTTGTTTCACAGTACACGTCTTGATTAATGGTCGTACCACGTTCCATGAATTCAACCAACAAGACCCGTTTGGCATCCCAAAACACCGTTGCCATCAGTTTTCTGGCAGAAAAATCTTGCGAGGCTTTTCTTGGTTTGGTAGGCGAATTTGAATGTGCCCACATTTTTGATTGTTCTTTTGTCTCAGGGTTCACGTACTTAATCCAGGTTTCGTCACCGGTCACGATTCTGTTTAACAATGTTTCTCCTTCGTCCTCATAACGTGACAGAAAGTCTAATGCAGAGGCCATTCTTTGAGTTTTGTGGTGGTCGGTAAGAATTTTGGGCGCCCATCGTGCACAGAACTTACGGTAACCCAATCTTGCTGTCACTATCTCGTACAAGAGAGTCTTAGAAATCTGTGGAAAACCAGTAGACAACTCCGACATTGAGAAACGTCGATTTTCACGAACTTTTGCATCAACTGTCTGAACGAGTTCGTCAGTCACCAATGATGGTCTACCACTCCTCTCTTCATCATGAACGTTTTCTCGTCCACTTTTAAATAAACGTACCCATTCACGGACAACTCCCTCTTGGTCCGTACACGGCACAAAGCTCACGATGAATAGCTGCTGCAGAATATCCTTTGGCTGTAAAAAACCTTATGACAGCACGCACTTCACATTTGGCGGGGTTTTCTATTGCAGCACACATTTCAAACTGCCACAAAAACTAAACTAGCGCAGGTACGACGTTCACTCGACCACGGCTTGATGCCGACCGACCTGTTGAGTGCGTGAACGCACAGATGGCGTCGCTACTCCCCCCACAACCCGCACTGTGACCAATCGGAGGTTACTTTCTGAACCGCCCTCGTATATTTGTCCAATGAATACCCGTTTATCATCTGCATTTTTCTTGGTGTAGCAATTTTAATGGCCTGTAGTGTACATCGTCGAATGCATTTTCTAGTTCTACAAATCCTGTGAACGGGTCTGGATTTTCCTCAAGCTTCCATTATCAAGCGCAACGTCAGAACTGGCTGTCTAGCACTCACACCGTTCAAAAAAAACCAAACTGATCTTCACCTCACTGATTTTCAGTTTTCTTTTCCAGTCATTCTTATATTATTATTGTCAGCAACCTGGATACTGAAACACTAAAATAATACACTCCTGGAAATGGAAAAAAGAACACATTGACACCGGTGTGTCAGACCCACCATACTTTCTCCGGACACTGCGAGAGGGATGTACAAGCAATGATCACACGCACGGCACAGCGGACACACCAGGAACCGCGGTGTTGGCCGTCGAATGGCGCTAGCTGCGCAGCATTTGTGCACCGCCGGCGTCAGTGTCAGCCAGTTTGCCGTGGCATACGGAGCTCCATCGCAGTCTTTAACACTGGTAGCATGCCGCGACAGCGTGGACGTGAACCGTATGTGCAGTTGACGGACTTTGAGCGAGGGCGTATAGTGGGCATGCGGGAGGCCGGGTGGACGTACCGCCGAATTGCTCAACACGTGGGGCGTGAGGTCTCCACAGTACATCGATGTTGTCGCCAGTGGTCGGCGGAAGGTGCACGTGCCCGTCGACCTGGGACCGGACCGCAGCGACGCACGGATGCACGCCAAGACAGTAGGATCCTACGCAGTGCCGTAGGGGACCGCACCGCCACTTCCCAGCAAATTAGGGACACTGTTGCTCCTGGGGTATCGGCGAGGACCATTCGCAACCGTCTCCATGAAGCTGGGCTACGGTCCCGCACACCGTTACCCGCTCACGCCCCAACATCGTGCAGCCCGCCTCCAGTGGTGTCGCGACAGGCGTGAATGGAGGGACGAATCGAGACGTGTCGTCTTCAGCGATGAGAGTCGCTTCTGCCTTGGTGCCAATGGTGGTCGTATGCGTGTTTGGCGCCGTGCAGGTGAGCGCCACAATCAGGACTGCATACGACCGAGGCACACAGGGCCAACACCCGGCATCATGATGTGGGGAGCGATCTCCTACACTGGCCGTACACCACTGGTGATCGTCGAGGGGACACTGAATAGTGCACGGTACATCCAAACCGTCATCGAACCCATCGTTCTACCATTCCTAGACCGGCAAGGGAACTTGCTGTTCCAACAGGACAATGCACGTCCGCGTGTATCCCGTGCCACCCAACGTGCTCTAGAAGGTGTAAGTCAACTACCCTGGCCAGCAAGATCTCCGGATCTGTCCCCCATTGAGCATGTTTGGGACTGGATGAAGCGTCGTCTCACGCGGTCTGCACGTCCAGCACGAACGCTGGTCCAACTGAGGCGCCAGGTGGAAATGGCATGGCAAGCCGTTCCACAGGACTACATCCAGCATCTCTACGATCGTCTGCATGGGAGAATAGCAGCCTGCATTGCTGCAAAAGTGGATATACACTGTACTAGTGCCGACATTGTGCATGCTCTGTTGCCTGTGTCTATGTGCCTGTGGTTCTGTCAGTGTGATCATGTGATGTATCTGACCCCAGGAATGTGTCAATAAAGTTTCCCCTTCCTGGGACAATGAATTCACGGTGTTCTTATTTCAATTTCCAGGAGTGTAGTTTGGTTGACAATGTACGAGTATTTGCAATTTATCTCATTCATTTCTTCTCAGAATTACCCCTAAAAGTATATCCGTGGTATATTCGGTACTGTTCACCCCAGCAGGAATGTCACTAAAGTCCCTGTCGCTTTGGCTCCTTGTTCAAAGTTCATATTGAGTCTATGATAAGTGTCCAGTAGGTATCGGCTAACATGGATTGAGTCCCCTCTCTTTTATAGCTATCTTCAATCTTAGAAATTTCTTGGTGGGAGCGACATCCACAAATGTCGATTGCAGCAACATACTTTTCTGCAATGTAGCCCAAATGCAGTAACTATAGCGTTAAGGACGTCGCGCACCCCAGTTAGTCGCACCACTGCAAAAGATTTTATTGTATCTTTTTGGTAATTCGAGTTGTACGTAAAGAGCGGGAGAAGAACTTTGCTGGGTTCCGTAGGACGTCATGAATTACACTGCGCATTTCGGGGTGGACTGATTGACGCTGCCTTTAGGCCATTATTTCTGTTTGTAGTAACGTACCTTATCACGACTGCGGCATTCACACAAGCAGTAACGAAATGTGGTGTAACCCTGTAACTGGTGATGCAATATATCACTGGAAATTTACTACTCAAGTTGTCACAGTTTTCCCTGTGAAACTCTTATCTCATGTAGTGATCCGTTTCGTTCATGCTGGGTCCGTAACTTGTTGAAATTAATGCAAAGAGTTTCTCATAACACACAAGAGCGTTATTTACTCTTAACTACACTTGAATCTGAAAACGATCTTTATTCCTTATTTAGACAATGTTCTGAGCTGCCTGGCTTCAAGAGTACCGTGAAATATGAAGTTACTTTCATCTGCGTGACATTATGGGAGTGGAGTATGACGGTTGCAGAACACAATCACTTTTACCCTCTACTGAGCACAATTCCACTGCAGTAACCGATATACAAGAGTTCTACTTTATCTTCAAGCAAACCCCTGTCTTTTAACAGATTACACACTGTGATATTTTTCATTGATTTGTAGACTCATTACTAAGGCGCCTAAACGTTCAGCGTTCTGCTGGACCGTCCTGCAATGGTACTTGCGATCATGCATTGGAAGAATCAACAGAAAAGTCCCGCAAAACGCCTAATAAAATGAAGAGCCAAAGAAATTGGTACAATTGTTTAATATCGTTAGGGCCCCGCATGCTCGCAGAAATGCCGCAAGGCGACGTGGTATGGTCTCGACTAATGTCTGAAGTAATGCTGGAGGGAACTGACACCATGACTCCTGCAAGGCTGTCCGAAAATCCGTAAGAGTGTGAGGAGGTCCATATCTCTTCTGAACAGCGCTTTGCAAGGCATCGATCTGTCCAACAATATTCAGGTATGGGGCGTTTGGTGGCCAGCGGAAGTGTTTACAGTCAGAGGAATGTTCCTGGACACACTCTGTAACAATTCTGGACGTTTGGGGTGTCGCATTGTCCTCCTGGTACTGCCCAAGTCCGTCGTAATGCAAAATGGACATGAATGCATGCAAGTTCAAAAAAGTGTGTTAAATCTTATGGGACTTAACTGCTATGGTCATCAATCCCTAAGCTTACGCACTACTTAACCTAAATTATCCTAAGGACAAACACACGCACACCCATGCCCGAGAGAGGACTCGAACCTCCGCCGGGACCAGCCGCGCAGTTGATGACTGCTGCGCCCAAGACCGCTCGGCTAATGCATGCAAGTGATCAGACAGAATGCTTACGTACGTGTCACTTGTCAGAGTCGTATCTAGACGTATTAGGGGTCTCATACAGGGTGTTACAAAAATGACCGGTATATTTGAAACGGCAATAAAAACTAAACAAGCAGCGATAGAAATACACCGTTTGTTGCAATATGCTTGGGACAACAGTACATTTTCAGGCAGACAAACTTTCGAAATTACAGTAGTTATAATTTTCAACAACAGATGGCGCCGCGGTCTGGGAAACTCTATAGTACGATATTTTCCACATATCCACCATGCGTAGCAACAATATGGGGTAGTCTCTGAATGAAATTACCCGAAACCTTTGACAATGTGTCTGGCGGAATGGCTTCACATGCAGATGAGATGTACTGCTTCAGCTGTTCAATTGTTTCTGGATTCTGGCGGTACACCTGGTCTTTCAAGTGTCCCCACAGAAAGAAGTCACAGGGGTTCATGTCTGGCGAATAGGGAGGCCAATCCACGCCGCCTCCTGTATGTTTCGGATAGCCCAAAGCAATCACACGATCATCGAAATATTCATTCAGGAAATTAAAGACGTCGGCCGTGCGATGTGGCCGGGCACCATCTTGCATAAACCACGAGGTGTTCGCAGTGTCGTCTAAGGCAGTTTGTACCGCCACAAATTCACCAAGAATGTCCAGATAGCGTGATGCAGTAATCGTTTCGGATCTGAAAAATGGGCCAATGATTCCTTTGGAAGAAATGGCGGCCCAGACCAGTACTTTTTGAGGATGCAGGGACGATGGGACTGCAACATGGGGCTTTTCGGTTCCCCATATGCGCCAGTTCTGTTTATTGACGAAGCCGTCCAGATAAAAATAAGCTTCGTCAGTAAACCAAATGCTGCCCACATGCATATCGCCGTCATCAATCCTGTGCACTATATCGTTAGCGAATGTCTCTCGTGCAGCAATGGTAGCGGCGCTGAGGGGTTGCCACGTTTGAATTTTGTATGGATAGAGGTGTAAACTCTGGCGCATGAGACGATACGTGGACGTTGGCGTCATTTGGACCGCAGCTGCAACACGGCGAACGGAAACCCGAGGCCGCTGTTGGATCACCTGCTGCACTAGCTGCGCGTTGCCCTCTGTGGTTGCCGTACGCGGTCGCCCTACCTTTCCAGCACGTTCATCCGTCACGTTCCCAGTCCGTTGAAATTTTTCAAACAGATCCTTTATTGTATCGCTTTTCGGTCCTTTGGTTACATTAAACCTTCGTTGAAAACTTCGTCTTGTTGCAACAACACTGTGTTCTAGGCGGTGGAATTCCAACACCAGAAAAATCCTCTGTTCTAAGGAATAAACCATGTTGTCTACAGCACACTTGCACGTTGTGAACAGCACACGCTTACAGCAGAAAGACGACGTACAGAATGGCGCACCCACAGACTGCGTTGTCTTCTATATCTTTCACATCACTTGCAGCGCCATCTGTTGTTGAAAATTGTAACTACTGTAATTTCGAAAGTTTGTCCGCCTGAAAATGTACTGTTGTCCCAAGCATATTGCAACAAACAGTGTATTTCTATCGCTGCTCGTTTAGTTTTTATTGCCGTTTCAAATATACCGGTCATTTTTGAAACACCCTGTATCTCCCCAAATGCACACGCTCCACACCATTACAGATCCTCCACCAGCTTGAACAGTCAACTGCTGACATGCAGAATCCATGGATTTATGAGGTTGTCTCTATACTCGTACACATCTATCCGCTCGATACAATTTGAAACGAGACTCGTCCGACCAGGCAACATGTGTCTGTCACGCTGAACGATTCTCCTCAGTCGTCGTTGGTCCCGTTCTTGCAGGATCTTTTTACGGCTGCAGCGATGTCTAGGATTTGATGTTTTACCCGATTCCTGACATTCACGGTACACTCGTGGAATGGTCGCACGGGAAAATCCCCACTTCATCGTTGCTTCGGAGATGCCGTGTCCCATCGCTTGTGCGCCGACTATAACACGACGTTCAGACTCACTTAAAACTTGATAACGTGCCATTGTAGCAACAGTAACCGATCTAACAAGTGGGCCAGACAGTTGTATTTTTATAGGGGTTGCCGACCACAGCGCCGTATTATGCCTGTTTACATATCTCTGTACTTCGAGTATGCATGCCTATGCCAGTTCCTTTGGCGCTTCAGTGTACGTCCCGCATGTCTCGCATTAAAGTAACTTTCACATTCCACTAATTATAGTTTACTTCCATATGTCACAGGAAGTATCAATCAACTTACCAACACAGAATCTGCGGCTCAAATGGTTCAAATGGCTCTGAGCACTATGGAACTTAACATCTCAGGTCATCAGTCCCCTAGAACTATTGAAACCTAACTAACTTAAGGACATCACACTCATCCATGCCTGAGGCAGGATTCGAATCTGCTACCGTAGCGGTCGCGCGCTTCCAGACTGAAGCGCCTAGAACCGCTCGGCCACACCGACCGGCCAAGGATGTTGTAATACAACGCAATAGTGTAAGAAAAATAGTGAACACTGTTAGATCAGTGTGGTTGGTAACTATCTGAAAAATAAGAGCTTCGACGCGGAGTAATTGTTTGAGGTTTACATTAGCCCGCGCGGTGGCATGGCCTTGTTAACATGTGTCTATCTGTCTCGCCAACTTTCTTGAATTAATCTCCTTATTTTTCCTAGCGGTGCTGCCTACTGCGAAAAAGCGAAATTGTAAATTCACGAAAGACTTGCAAAAAGAGTTCTGTTTTTTACATAAATGTTCAATATCTTCTTAAGTACTGTGAAATATAAAGAAAGGCATGCTTTCCGTTTCTCACGGCGGCAAACACGATATACAACGGCATTTACTATCTGATACGCATTGAAAAAGCGCTGATCGTTCCAAGTAGATCGTCATCACTGTCAGCTTGCTTTCGCGAAGAAAGATACTGCGATCAAGAACTTGCAACTCCCGAAGGTTTGTGGGCCTTCCACATGGTAAGTCAAAATCTGAGTTTTAAGTCGACGAAGTGCAATTCTAAATTAATTCAAAAAGTATTTTATAAGAAGTTTGCCTGTGGGGAAACTAAGCGCGAGGAAGAATAAAGAGGGTGATTGCGACGTATTATTTACACAACCTGGAGACAGGGCTCAATCATATCCCATTTGTCTGTATAGGTACAAATGTTTCAAACCATAACGATGTCAAAAGAGAGCGGTTCTTTCGTCCTAAAACTGGAATTAACGTCAAAATATTAGATATCCTGACTTTACCTGATGAAACTGCCTCCATTATATATGATCGTTTAACGGAGATTCTTGAAAAGCACGACCTGAAAGAGAAAATGATTCGAATTTGTGCTGATAATGCAAATAAAAATTTTGGTGGAGTTCAGTGTGAAGATCAATGTAACGTAAAACGTTTCCTTCAAACCTTAAGAGGGCTTAGGAAGGAAAATAATTAATTTTGTGTGCGCAGTACACATTGCACACAGTGCTATACAAACATCAGCAGATTTGTTACTAGTGGACTTCGGCCATATTTTTTAAAAACACTCGTACTTTTATATATGCACACCGCTCATAGAAGCTTTCAAAGACTTTTACGAAGAGGCAGAGATGCAGCACAGAAGAACTTTGGGATTTAGTGAAACAAGATAGCTTGCACTTCTGCATGCAGTTGAGAGAATCTTGCAAATGTATGTACCATCGAAAGCTTACTTTTTATCTCAGGAAAAATGTTCTGCTGTACTGCATGCAATCTTTTCTAATGAATGCTCGGAGCTGCGGCTAAAATTCATACATATTGAAGCTGCATTATTTAACGATTCCGTGGAAATGATGGAAGGAGACAGTTATTAGCTTCACGGAAGTTTCTCATTTGTTTGTTGATCTGAAAAACAAGTACACAAACCACTTAGAAAACCATTATATTCCTCTGAGAACACGAAATGAGTTTAAAAATCTGGTGGAGAGCGGGCAAATCGACAGAAATTATTTTATGGGGAATATACGTAACTTCTACCACAGCTGCAACCAGTTTCTAGAGAAATGTATCATCAGTGCAGTGAATTACAGACTTTACAATTCGACTGAGCCAAAACAATTCCTGAAATGGGCTGACGCAGAGCAGACTTGCCAACAGTTGATGGCGCATATGCCTACGACGCAACGACGATAGCAATAGGTAACTTATTTGACGAAATAAGCCACGTCTTAAATTAAATAGACCACAATGTTCTGAAGAGAGACGAAGAGATGAAAAGCAGTACGGAGCGATGGTGGCTAGAGATGTTCGAAAAACTTAATGAACGGCAAATCCTACATAAAAACTATCTGACCATCGGCCAGTCCCTACTTGTTTACCAAGTACGAAGGCACCTACCGAATGAATGCTTCCATTGATGAATGCCGTGAGGACATCGTCACTTAAAGTTGAAACACTACGTGGAATGTTCATCGTAAAATTTAGTACAGGAACTCGTGAAGCTTTTTATGAAATTCTAAATCGAAAGCTAGAATTAATTAAAAATGTCATACACGTTAGGAATTTGAATTTAAAAATAAATGAAAACATTAGTAACTTACTTTTTATTTCTAATTTCAACGCAGTCGACACACTCATTTACTTATGCTCTGTCCCCATCCACATCCACAAAATGCGCCGCATTGAGTTTTTGTAAAGCTAGCCTATTTGCTAATTACTCATGGTTACTGTTGTACCCACACACCATGTTGGAAGTTGTAGCCAACTGAAAATTGTTCATTTGTGTATCTACGATCGCTGTGGTCGATTTAGTAGAGCGCAGCTATTTTTGCTCAAGATAAATATTCACTGTTGGCTTCCATAAGCACCGAATACTCGCTCACTACTGACATATGTTGGAGCAGGATCCTGGACGTGAACCGTAGTACATCTATATCTACATACATACTCCGCAATCCACCATACGGTGCGTGGCGGAGGGTACCTCGTACCACAACTAGTATCTTTTCTGTCTGTTCCACTCCCAAACAGAACGAGGGAAAAATGACTGCTTATATGCCTCTGTACGAGCCCTAATCTCTCTTATCTTATCTTTGTGGTCTTTCCGCGAAATATAAGTTGGCGGCAGTAAAATTGTACTGCAGTCAGCCTCACATGCTGGTTCTCTAAATTTCCTCAGAAGCTATTCAGGAAAAGAATGCCTCCTTTCCTCCAGCGACTCCCACCCGAGTTCTTGAAGCATTTCCGTAACACTCGCGTATGATCAAACCTACCAGTAACAAATCTAGCAGCCTGCCTCTGAATTGCTTCTATGTCCTCCCTCAATCCCACCTGATAGGGATCCCAAACGCTCGAGCAGTACTCAAGAATAGGTCGTATTAGTGTTTTATAATCGGTCTCCTTTATAGATGAACCACATCTATCCAAAATTCTACCAATGAACCGAAGACGACTATCTGCCTTCCCCACAACTACCTCAACAGCAGCTGATGTTGACAGCAGCAGTGACTTAAATGATTTGCTGCTAAGTCCCCAGTAGGAGAGCTGCCGCGGCTGACCGTGGGGCGCGGCACCAGCGTGCCACGTGGACAGTGCCGCTAGCCTAGACAGAAGACGCGCTAGCAGACCGCCTTGGCACTTGTCGCGTGCTTTATGAAGTGTGTGGTCGACTGTCGTATCGCTGCACCTGCTACGACCTCGATTCGTTTTTCAACTGTCTGGTTTTCTCTCTTGCTACGGATTCAGAGCACAGCTAAAGACGACTCTAGCTCTGTTCACGATTTACACTTTCGCACTGGGAGTGAACAGAAAATTAACAAACTTCGCAACAGCATTTGAGAAGACCTCGATGGGAGCGAAACTAATCAGAAAAGGCGACTGCCTTCGTGGAATGTTCAGTGAACCATTCTGCTACAGTTTGGCTATGATATCTGGTTCATTGCCTTGCTGAACGGACGTGTTTCCAGTCACGCGCTGTGAGCATAGAAACGGGGACTTATGACATACCGAACCTAGATTCCCCCATTGAGGCACATTAGAGCCATCGTTCGTACGAAACAGCCGGGAAAAAACAATCACCATCGCAGATAGCATAGCGTATTGGACAAAGTTCAGAGAATGTTGCAAAGCTGAACTGAAGAAAATAAGGGGTATACTTAACGGAAAACTAGTTTTATTTTATCGTTTTTCATGTTACTAAAGAAGAAATGAATAACACTATAAATTCACAGAAAACGAGGATGACAGCTGTGCTGAATAGTGTTTCTTATGAAATTTATAGAAAAACTGAGAAAAGCTGCTTGTGACTGCCTAAAAATTTCTACATTAGTAACATAAGACCGAGACAATTGCCAGCCTAGCTTACAGTTAGTTAAACCGCTGCAAAATTGCTCGAGAGACGTTTATACACTACTGTCCATTAAAATTGCTACACCACGAAGATGACGTGCTACAGACGCGAAGTTTAACCGACAGGAAGAGAATGCTCTGATATGCAAACGATAAGCATTTAAGAGCATTCACACAAGGTTGGCGCCGGTGGCGACACCTACAACGTGCTGACATGAGGAAAGTTTCCAACCGATTTCACACACTCAAACAGCAGTTGACCGGCGTCGCCCGGTGAAACATTGTTTTGATGCCTCGTATAAGGAGGGAAATGCATACCATCATGTTTCCGACTTTGATAAAGATCGGATTGTAACTTATCGCGATTGCGGTTTATCGTATCGCGACATTGCTGCTCGCGTTGGTCGAGATCCAATGACTGTTAGCAGAATGTGGAATCGGTGGGTACAGGAGGGTAATACGGAACGCCATGCTGGATTCCAAAGGCCTCGTATCACTAGCAGTCCAGATGTCAGGCATCTTATCCGCATGGCTGTAACGGATCGTGCAGCCACGTCTCGATCCCTGAGTCAACAGATGGGGACGTTTGCAAGACAACAACCATCTGCACGAACAGGTCGACGACGTTTGTAGCAGCATGGACTATCATCTCGGAGACCATGGCTGCGGTCACCCTTGACGCTGCATCACAGACAGGAGCGCCTGCGATGGTGTACTCAACGACGAACCTGGGTGCACGAATGGCAAAACTACACTTTTTCGGATGAATCCAGGTTCTGTTTACAGCATCATGATGGTCGCATCCGTGTTTGGCGACATCGCGGTGAATGCACATTGGAAGCGTGTATTCGTCATCGCCATACTGGCGTATCAGCTGGCGTCATGGTATGAGGTGCCATTGGTTACACGTCTCGGTCACCTCTTGTTCGCATTGACGGCACTTTGAACAGTGGACGTCACATTTCAGATGTGTTACGACCCGTGGCTCTACCCTTCATTCGATCCCTGCGAAACCCTACATTTCAGCAGGATAATGCACGACCGCATGTTGCATGTCCTGTACGGGCCTTTCTGGATACAGAAAATGTTCGACTGCTGATCTGGCCAGCACATTCTCCAGATCTCTCACCAAATGAAAACGTCTGTTCAATGGTAGCTGAGCAACTGGCTCGTTATAATACGCCAGTCATTACTCTTGATGAACTGTGGTATCGTGTTGAAGCTGCATGGGCAGCTGTACCTGTACACGCCATCCAAGCTGTGTTTGACTCAATGGCCAGGCGTGTCAAGGCCGTTATTACGGCCAGAGGTGGTTGTTCTGGATACTGATTTCTCAGGATCTAAACACCTAAATTGCGTGAAAACGTAATCACATGTCAGTTCTAGTATAATATATTTGTTCAATGAATACCCGTTTATCATCTACATTTCTTCTTGGTGTAGCAATTTTAATGGCCAGTAGTGTAGATAAATACACAAACATTTTGACAGTATAATTTGTAAACAATTTCACTTCAAAGCTAACTGTAGTTACAGGAAACGTTGTATATTGGATAAGAATTGTCTCTTTGGCATTTATTGTTGTTTATGGCACAATGTACCTAGCTGAAGTTAAAGAAAACGAGTTCCTGCCCGTAGCTTATCAGAGGAAACTTACAGGGTGACTATGATGAAAAACTAATACTTGAGAATCGTCACACCTTTGGGAAGAGTTAGAACGTCGACTTCCTTTCAGAGTGCAGCGTTCAACATCAGCACTTTCTCTGGTTTCAGCTCTTGATAAATAATGGGCTGCCATTCTACCACATTTTATTGAAAATGTCACCAGTAGTGTTCAAGACGTCATAAAGGCGAAGACTGGCACACCCCGTAATGATGTCGAATACTTTTGATCATGTAGTGTATCTAGTCCGCATAACTGCTCTTGGGCAGTGAAATATGTTCCTCGTGGTAGTGTAAAAGAACGTGACCAAATACAAGGTAAGCGAAGAAAAATGGGAACAATTTACTGATTGAGCTATGTTTTTCTGCAGCGTACCTAGAATACATCCCACTGAAACGTCGACTTCATCTCCTTCTCCTGAAAGATTTCTTTACAGGTCCGAAACATTTCAGCATTTTTTAATTCTTACTCTCTACTTGCCACTGCACAGTGAGGAACTGTTGTGAGCAGGTACAAGATAAGGTTAGAAGTCAGGTAAGGGTGGAGGTTACATAGCTGCAGGAATTATTCTCCTGACCCAGATGGAAGCTGTTAGCTGCGCAGACAATGAGAAGCTTACAGCTAATTCCTGCAAGCTGATGACATTTAATATTCCATAGGTACGCAAGAGACGCGCGTATGTTCTGGGAGACTACGCCACAAAACTAATCGTAATTTGAGAGGAAGTAGTCAGAGATGAACACGATCTCCACGTCAAGACGAGAATACTGATGAGTTCTACCTACGCCTCGCGTAGATCCGCACAATGGGCCGAGGGCTTAGGGGAAGGTTTGAGCCTGTATCACGTCGTGCCGTAGTTAACTGGAGTGCAGCAATGTGTGTGAACGCTGTTATGCAGGGCGAATACAAATTCTAGCGCAACAAGGCAATCAACTATGCATATGGTTCGGGGCTTGAGTAGAATCAGAGACAGTGCACGGAGAGAGACGGTAATAAGCGTAAATTGGCTGCGCGGGAAGGCAGGGAGGAAAGAGGGTATGGAAATGTAGCGCAGTCCCTGTCTGCATTTGGGGGTACAGTGACAAAGCCTCGTGTGTAAGACAAACAAGGGTTTAACAACCGGAAGGAACGCAGCACGACCGTGGAAAGTAATGCGAAAATAACTGCTCACTTCATGTGCAGAGCGCATATGAACATGCGCAAATGAAAATTATAGTAAAGCTCCTGAAAACTGCAGCACCTAAAAGTATACACATAAATTAAATTAGGTACAACAATAGTTAGCAAAAATAAATAAATAAACAAAATTAAAAAAAAAAACATATAAGGGTATGTGATGTCTGATCTTGAGAAATGCTTAAGAAGTGGAACCCGTACTTATGCTGTTGAACTTCTAAATGTCGTGGTATTAAAGTAAAAAGGGGCTTGAATATTTTTCAGGGGAATGGCACTTCGCGCCATCTGCATTAGTGTTGACAATACACAAACATCGGTTACTGAAATACGCTGAAAACACAGTTTCTGGGCAAATTATATCCCCAACATTTTCGATGGGCGACATGACAGGTAAACGAACACGTAAGGGAAACAATGGGTTCTACACCTCTCCCCAAGTATGTCCGGCTGTTGTCTTCATGAAATATGGCATGCGCAATTATCTGAAGGGAGAGCTGCTCCACTGGCTGTTAAACTTCGCTGGTTTATTGGTTGTTCTTCAAACTGCCATGATACGGTGAGACTGCTGTTTGTATTTAGTGGCGATCCAAAGCATCACAATGAGCGTTTTTGTTCTGTTCCGTTCAACAAAGCAGGATGACAGACTGCGGTTACCGTCGCAGCGTCTAAGACGTATACAATCACAACTGTAGAACAACTCCAAGTGGAAGTCATCAGAAGAAAAACGTTCTCGCAAGAATGTTTGATTTCACTTCGCAGCCAGTTTCAGTAAGCAAGTATCATCTTCAGGTCAGCCTAGAAGGCATATAAAGAATGCACAGTGAAAGCAGTGCACAATGATTAGACATTATATTTCTTTGCTTCTTGTATTGGGTAAATTACTTGTCACGGTACTTCACCTTTTGTATTGCCTTCCTACAGTTCTTCTTCCAGTGCACTTTCACAAGTTAGATATGATACTGTTTTGCTCTTGTAAAACTTCAGCTGTCTTTCTTTCTTGGCTTCAGTCTGAAATTTTTTTTTTACATTCATTCTAAATATCTAAGTAATTTTTTTTTTATCTTTGGTTCATGTGTTGATTGTATCCATAACAATGTTGCATCCTAGATATTTAAAATAATTTATTTAACTTGCTTCAAGATTTTATTACTCTAGACTATTTTTAAGATTACTGGTTGTGTTTCCCGAAGTCCATCACATTCGTTTTATCTACAGATAGTTGTAGGTTGGATTCTAAGGCAGCCTGCTGCAACTTATATATACTCATCTGAAGGTCGTGTTCAGTCTCTGCAACCAGCGTTAGGTCATCTGCATACAGGATTGAGTTTAGTATAGTGTCATGATCTAAAAATACTCCTTTTTTATTCACCATTTCCTCGAAAAGTGTCGAAGCAGCGTTGTGTTACACCTTCGTTTGTGTTCATTGGCTTTGTGATTATATGATATTTCCTGCATCTATAACAAGTCAGATGCTTGTGGATAGATTCTTAATAGCGTTTACGACATGAGATGCATAATCTTGTAGTCTCTATGTTCCAAAGCAATTCAATTTGTTTCTGGATGGGATCTTCCTTGAGCAAACTCAATTTTGTTTTCTTTTACCGAGATATCCTTCGTTCAAGTTAATGCTTTGTCAGTGGATTTTTTATTTTCTTTCCATTAAAAAAGTCTCATTTACTGTATGTACAAACATAAATTAAGGTTTTTAACAAAGTATTGACAAATTTGAAAGTCGACAAGATTTTTTGAAAATTTTTATAAATTTTATGTATTTTTATATATTTTAATACTTCCCCTTTATTTCTATATTTCTTCACTATCCTTAATTAGAAAACATTGGACATAACATCTATGTACAATGATACGCTACGATCCGAATCATAACTCATATAGCAGAAGTGTCTAACCCATGGCCGACAGGCCACGTAAGGCCCAAAGCAAGTATCAGTGCAGCCCAAGAAGTGAACATCAATCACACGATCGTTTTTTTGTGTATAGGAAAGTTACATACACAAAACGTGAAATTAACTCCATCTTTTTTTAGGATAAAAAACCATAAACATTTTTGCTCAGTGTTTATTGTAGTGTTAAACATATATTGTGTGGCCCAGAAATATTCGTCTTCTGCCAACGTGGCCCAGGTAAGCTAAAGGATTGGACGCCCCTGTCACAGAGGAAAGCAGCTGTACACGGGGGGAGAGTTGCAGCGATATACCGTGCGCTTATAATTAAAGTGCAGCTGCTTGTTGAGATCCAGTGTACGGTGTAATTATCGTATGGCAGCGTAACTTGGTAGATATGCTAATACGTTAATAGGGATCCGATTTACGCTGGAAAAAAATTAAGTTCAGTTGTGGTCGCCGGGTGCAAATCTGGTGCTGCACAGCGTCTTGTTGACGTCTTCGTTGTTCATACTGTAACAATCGTGTGAACGGCAGTTAATTATAAAACCAATATTATGTCTTTCGCACTTGTCCAAACTTTTCTACCCGCATCTCGTTTCTAACTCATAACGTGTGGAAACATTTCCAATGTCTTTCTTGCATTCGCAGTGCCAGATCACCTGGTGGCCAAAACTGAACTAATTTTTTTTTCTGTTGTAAATCGTTTCCGCATTAACATATTAGAATTTCTATCAAGCTGAGTGACGGTAAGAAGATACAAGACGACTTAGACAAAATGTTTAGTTGGTGTGATGAATGGCAGCTAGCCCTAAATGTGGAAAAATGTAAGTTAATGCGGCTGAGTAGTAAGAAGAAACCTGTAATTTTCGGATACAGTGTTACTAATGTCCTGCTTGACACAGTCAAGTAGTTTAAATATCTGAGCGTAACGTTGAGACGGAACGAACACGTAAAAACTGTGGTAGGGAAGGCAAACGGTACACTTCGTTTTATTGGGAGAATTTTAGGAAAGAATGGTTCACCTGTAAAGGAGGCCGCATGTAAGACGCTGGTGCGACGTATTCTTGAGTACTGCCCGAGAGTTTGCCATCAGTACCAGGTCTGATTGAAGGAGGACATCGAAGCAATTCAGAGACGGGCTGCTAGATTTGTTACTGAGATGCTTCGGGAACTCAAGTGGGAATCCCTGAAGGGAAGGTGACGTTCTTTTAGAGAAACACTATTGAGAAGATTTAGAGAAGCGGTATTTGAAGTTGACGGCCAAAAGATTGTACTGCCGCCAACATACATCGCGTGTAACGACCACGAAGATAAGATACAAGAAATTAGGGCTCATACGGAGTCGTACAGACAGTCGTTTTTCCCTCTCTCAATTTGCAACTGTAACAGGAAGGGAAATGACAAGCAGTGGTCCACGGTACCCTCCGCCAAGCACCGCACGGTGGCTTGCGGAGTATCTGCGTAGATGTAGATGTAGAAGTTCCACTGCTGTACGATAATTACAGCCTACAATCGACCTCTGTCAGTAGCTGCGCTTTGATTATATCGATCTGTTGCATGGAACTTGTAGATAATCCTCGCTTGCTGTAAAAAATGACTCCTGTACCCCAACAGAAATAAATGTAGCGTAATGTGGGGAAGTAATCGAGAAGACCCGTCGTTGTTTGTTTGCATGATCCGCTGTGGTTCTCTTTAAAAAGTGAAACCCTATAAGAATCTACTTATGGTAGAAACTTATGCTACACTGGGATTCATCGTAGAAATTTTTTGGGTACAGATATCAGAGCCGCTACGACGTATCGAATCCTACCCACATCCATCTCTGTTGGACTCAATATCACAGCTGGCCGCTGTGGTCGAGCGGTTCTAGGCGCTTCAGTCCGGAACCGCGCTGCTGCTCCGGTCGCAGGTTCGAATCCTGCCTCGGTCATGGATGTGTGTCATGTTCTTAGGTTATTTAGGTTTAAGTAGTTCTAAGGCTAGGGGACTGACGACCTCAGATATAAAGTTCCATAGTGCTTAGAGCCATTTGAACCATTTTTTCGCAAATTCACAGGTAGCGCTGGGACGCCCTTTCAGCAAGCTGCGTAGTGGCTCAAGCTTTCGGTTCCTGCAGAAAAGTTGCTTCGGAAGTTAGTCTACAAGATAGGCTAATGAAACGAAGAAGGACGAATCGTGGCGCGAACGCATTCGCGCGAATAGCAAGGCGAAGTATTTATGTTATTGATAACACTGCGCATATGGGTTGTAAGTAGGCTGTTTAGGTTTTTATGTTGGTAACGCCACGTGGCGCTCTGTATGAAAATCGCTGACGGTGCTGTGTGCAGTCTGTGGCTGATTGGACTCATTGTTGGAACATTCGCTTGTGTAGTGTTGGGCAGTTGGATGTGAACAGCGCGTAGTGTTGCGCTGTTGGAGGTGAGCCGTCAGCAACGGCGGATGTGGAGAGAGAGATGCCAGAGTTTTGAGAGGTTGCTATAAGCGGACGATCTGGACGTGTGTCTGCCAGAAAAAGGAAATCTGTAAAGATAGATGTCATGAATTGACATCCCTTGCCCCGTGATGACTTTTGAACATTATTAAGGCAAATAAATATATTGTTTGTTCCCTATCAAAATCTTTCATTTGCTAACTATGCCTATCAGTTGTTAGTGCCTTCAGTAGTTACAATATTTTATTTAGCTGGCAGTACTGGCTCTCTGCATTGCAGTAGTTCGAGTAACGAAGATTTTTGTGAGGCAAGTGAATCATGAAAGGTATAGGTATAGTTAGTCAGGGCCATTCTTTTGTAGGGATTATTGAAAGTCAGATTGCGTTTCGCTAAAAAATATTGTGTGTCAGGTTATTGATGATCAGAATAAGTAAAGGCCGGCCAAAGTGGACGTGCGGTTCTAAGCGCTACAGTTTGGAACCGCTAAGGTCGCAGGTTCGAATCCTGCCTCGGGCATGAATGTGTGTGATGTCCTTAGGTTAGTTAGGTTTAATTAGTTCTAAGTTCTAGGCGACTGATGACCTCAGAAGTTAAGTCGCATAGTGCTCAGAGCCATTTGAAGCATTTGAATAAGTAAAGAGAGAACTACCCGAGTTCGTTCAGTTTTACTCAGCTGTCTTTGTGTCAAATAACGTACAGTCGTTAATAATTTTTCCAAGGGGACGTTTCAGGGTCAGCATTATTTTTCTTTACGGCGAACAAATGAAGTCTAAGCAGCAATGGCTAACTCGAATGAGGATATGAATAATGTGTGTGTGTGTTCGTGTGTGTGTGTGTGTGTGTGTGTGTGTGTGTGTGTGTTTGTGTGTGTCTGTTTATGTGCGCTGAATAGTCTCTAGATCGACGTAGGGATCCATCCGTGAACTTGAGATACAATAAAGCCAGTGTAAATCCCAAACAGTTTAGTTTCAAGACCCCTTTCGGTCACACTATATTTAAGTTACTTGTATTGGCGAATCGAAGTAGGAGACTGAAAGAAAACATGACCCGTGGACATTATTACAGTGACAAGTGTATCTGTGGAGTAACTTTGTCCGATAACGGTGCCTACGAATAGTCCGATCCAGAAGCAATGCGACGGCCAACAAAGGTCCGAGCAAATGAACAGTAAACTCATAAAACACTTATCAGCTTACATAACCTTAAAGTAATGCCATTCAGCCACGAACCAAGTTGTATACCAAACACTTATTCCATCAATTTCTCAATGTCTTTCGTTGATGTGAGGCCCTTGCTAAATTGGAACGAAGGAAGAGACAGAGTCGGTTCAAAGAAGAATAACCAGATTTTTAGCACGAGAGCGCCGCAGAAATGATAAACAAATTGCAGTGAGGGTCTTTCTTCTTTTGGACTCATTGCGAATAGAATAGGATGGCGGGACAGGGTGGGGGATGGTCGTCGTACGCAAGGTAACGTACACTTAATATCGCACAGTGTCTAGCAGATTAAGAACTTACATATTAAATGTCTGAAGTATAACCACTGCTATCATGTTTGCAAAGGATATTTACAACGGTTATTTACGATCTAGGTTAATTATAACGACATTCATGATCTGCTGCAAGCATGACGTGCTACATGTACAGTAACGCTCGTAAAAGCGGCGGTTATAATTTTAATCTGTAATTTTATTATGTCAGTTTAAATATATGTGTTTTAATGTTCGTAAAAATTGTAGATGTTAGAGGAAATATAATGATGTTGTTCTTTTTCTGTACTACACTGGGCTTAATGCGATAGTTTTCCACGGATGTGTAAGTCAATGGGGCTCTGGCTCTCCAAACAAGAATTGGTATGTGTTGCTGGATTATTTTTGCACGTAATTCATTGTAGAATTTACAGGTGTTTACAACATCTACTTACTCCATTCTGTATCTGACGCCGGCGGTGTAGACAGCCAGATCATTTAAACTATTGGAGTTGAATGTTGAATCTGAATTTTATTTCGTTTAATGTTGTAAGACACTGCAGTTTCCTACAGTTCTGAAGGTGCTTGCGTTTGAGAAACGAAACCGACGGCTTGTGGCTGCTCCACAGTTTATTTCTTGCGATCGCTGCCTGCACTTACTAAAATTACTTGGTTTCTGTATTTGGAAAAATACAAAGTTTTTAGAACGGTATATTTCCGACAGTCACTGAATGATGAATTTTGGTCATGCAATTACACGAAGCCGGCCGAAGTGGCCGTGCGGTTAAAGGCGCTGCAGTCTGGAACCGCAAGACCGCTGCGGTCGCAGGTTCGAATCCTGCCTCGGGCATGGATGTTTGTGATGTCCTTAGGTTAGTTAGGTTTAACTAGTTCTAAGTTCTAGGGGACTAATGACCTCAGCAGTTGAGTCCCATAGTGCTCAGAGCCATTTGAACCAATTACACGAATTTTAATGTGTGTAACTACCTCAGCATTCATCATCATTTTACGCAGTTCAGTCAGTAAAAATACATTTGTAATTTCCTTAATTCTCTTCGCCAAGGTAGTCAGTGGCATGTCACAAGGATTGCCCTACGCCTGCTTGCACTTCCTCAGAACACTATCGTAGAAATAATTACTAACGGGTTGTGCATGTAACGAAGAATTAATTCTATAACTACATAAATCTTACATTTTTACGAGCGCATTACGCAGTCGAAAAGCGCAGGACGGCTTCTTTCATTTCTAAATGTTTTCGACACTGTCAATTGAGTGTTTCTTTCACAATACTGTTACGATTTCGAAGAGCCAGTTGTCATATTCAGACTACCAACAGATAAAAATGAGATAGAAAGAATTGTTGTATAACCTAAAAAAACTGCTAAGCTGTTATCTACGTAACGATAAAAAATCGTATTTGAAAGCACATGCTGCAAGCGATTTCCGTTACGTTGTCAAGAATACTGAGTTTTTGTAGGCAGAGTGAAATCTTCCGTTTGTCAGTATTCGCAGTAGAAATATCTATACGGTGGCGCACGAAAAACTGGCCCCGAGTAGAGACTGGTCGCCAATTGTAAGCACGAACAGTTGCATGCCACTAGCAGATACAACAACAAACAGATAAACATATAATAATCAGATAATAAAGAAATAACAAATGAGCTAACGCAAAAATCTGTATTTACAGTCGGTCGCAGGTTCGAATCCTGCCTTGGGCATGGATGTGTGTGATGTCCTTAGGTTAGTTAGGTTTAAGTAGTTCTAAGTTCTAGGGGACTGATGACCTCAGAAGTTAAGTCCCAAAGTGCTCAGAGTCATTTGAACCATTTTTGTATTTACAGTAACAATCTTATCTTTTACATTACACTAGGTGCGTACAACTCTCCCGCATCAACTGTCAACAGTTCATCACGAATATTGCCCTTCAAGTATTCTTTTCTGGGTCATTTGCGTACCCTTTTTGCCTTAGATTGCCCCACAGGTGAAAGTCACTATTGGTTAGGTACGGCGAACGCGGCGGCCGCAATCCTTTGCCGACAGTGCTTTCTTCGGTGAATCTTTCATGAAATTGTGAGATTGTCTCGCGTGAAATGTTATAGGTCACCCCACCCTGTTGAAGAGCAGCATACGTCGGCCCATGTGCGGTCAACTGTACCTAATATTCCTCAAAGATTCGGATGTATAGTGTTTAGCGGTTTTAGTAAATATGAGATCCACAATTGGACTTGCTGACACGTCACACCATACTCCGATTTTTTTTCATTGTGGAGAGGTTCCTCATCAATCGTATAGGGATTGTTTGTTGACCAGTATCGGGTGTTCTCGAGGTTCACTTGTAACTATCAGATAAAGCAAGGCTTCATGATTCATGAAATACAGCAACGACTCCAGGATTACTTTGTCGACAGAGCCACGCTCAGTAATTCACACGTTTTGTCTTATTTTCCTCTTTTAGTTCTTTTACACATGTCCTTTTGTAGGGCTTCATGCCAGTATGGTGTAAAGCACGTTGACAAGACGAACGCGAAACGCTCACTTGTTGCGGCAATTTACACATCGGCTCCTTTGGATTCTAGATCATTCGCGTACGAATATCCGCGATCACAGGAAGTGTACGAACGGATGAGGCTCGATTCTTCCGATACAACTGACCATGTATTACGCCACTTTTTCGCCAAATCCTGTTTACTGCTCTTTGCTGGCATGGAAACGTCAGGAAACTGCTTTGTAAAAGTGTCCCGCGTTTCCGTAAATGAGCCCGTAGACATGTACGTCTCAACTATTGTGATTGTTTTTCGAAGAGGGTACAACTCGCTGACATATCTACTACACACGTCTTAATCAACTCGCAGCGGCTTTGGTACTGACAATACATAACAGCTTCGAAACAGAACGGCCTCTCTTGCACCATCCTTTA
The DNA here is from genome assembly GCF_021461395.2 of Schistocerca americana. NCBI lineage: Eukaryota > Metazoa > Arthropoda > Insecta > Orthoptera > Acrididae > Schistocerca > Schistocerca americana. The sequence continues at coordinate 377,435,385 of NC_060126.1, forward strand.
CTTCGGCGGTTCTTATAATTACTTTCAGTACAATTATGTGGTAAGATTTTTGATAAGTTTTTTAAAAAATTAAATAAATTAAATACACTGTATAAATTTCAACAGTTCAATGTAGAAAATCAGAAAACATAATGAGATGTATTGATGATTCTTGAAGTTTCCTGGCGTAATGAGTGTTCACGAAGTTTCAGAATTACACCCGGATGAAGTCGACGTCTTGCCACGATATTTCGACTGATAACCATTCAGTCATGCTCAGATGAGTGTTTTACACTGAAGGTTGCTGTTTTTTCCCTTTATTCCATTTCGATTCCCCCCGCTCCCATCTCTGGAGGAGAGAGCGGGCTGGCAGCAGCGCCATAGGCAGTCCGCCCCCGGTAGCTGAGTGGTCAGCGCGACAGACTGTTAATCCAAAGGGCCCGGGTTCGATTCCCGGCTGGGTCGGAGATTTTCTCCGCTCAGGGACTGGGTGTTGTGTTGTCCTAATCATCATCATTTCATCCCCATCGACGCGCAAGTCGCCGAAGTGGCGTCAAATCGAAAGACTTGCACCAGGCGAACGGTCTACCCGACGAGAGGCCCTCGTCACACGACATTTCATTTATAGGCCGCTCTACAGCCTACAGAAGAGTTAAAAAACAGAATGAGGATAAACAATTAAAACAGGCGATAAAATGGCGGAAAGTTGCGGAAGTTAAAAATATAAAACACGGGGTTGACGATGCGAATGAAGACACACAGGAAGTACACAGGCACAATTAAAAAACCACGGCGACAGTCTGGTTTCTGTTCGCAAGAGTTAAAAAAAAAAAAAAAAAAAAACACGTAGCAACACTGAAAGGAGACGCACAACACTGAACACTCGAGGTTTCTGGTACACTCGCTGACTTTATATAACAAAACTTGGCCGCGCACTGTGGCCGCGCGGTTTGAGGCATCGTGTCACGGACTGCGCGGCAACTCCCACCAGAGGTTTGAGCCATCTCTCGGGCATAGGTGTGTGTGTGTTGTTCTTAGCGTGAGTTAGTTTAAGTTACTTTAAGTAGGGCGTACGTCTAGGGACCGATGACCTAAGCAGTTTGGTCCCTTAGGTATCCACACATGTTTGAACATCTTGAAAAAAACTTGGCGCGGAGGCGCATGCGCGTAGGTACCAGCGGCCTCAGTCGAGTTCAGGATCGTCTTCGAATATTCCTCCATCTGAGGCGAGTAGTTGCATATGTAACGGTGACACAGCATGATCGCCCTCTGTCGGAAAGCGGGCTCGCAGTAATCAGCGGGTCGCACACCTTATCCAGTTTTGTGGAGCGACAGTTAAATTTATTATAATAAAGGAAAAGTGATAATTTCTTTTTCTGTAGTATTAATTTTATTGTGTTAACCGGTTTTCGGCTTACAAGGCCAATATTGGAACAGAAGTCACACATCTACATTGAAGCAGAAATGTACAGTAAATGACAATTTTTGACGGTGTGGTGGTAATGCAACGTAAAAAGTTGAAAAGTAAATAAATATAAACGGAGGAAATAGGAAAAAACTAGAACAGAATCCTACATAACAGTTTATACTAATAAACAAAATCAATAAAATAAATTTAGTATTTTACAGGGCTACTTCCACAGGTATAAAACATGGAGAGTAATATGCAAACCAATTAAAAGAAGACAGAATTATCAGTGTAATTACAGAATATACAAGGAACGTAAACAATATCAATAAGATACGCGGAAATGAGTAAATGCAGGAAAATGGAGGAATGTGAGGGAACATACAGAAAATGTGTTCGTTGAGAGTGTGGTAGTACTGCATTTTAAAAATTAAAAAGTTGAACAGTATACAAATATAAAAGGAGCAAACAGGGAAAACATTATCACTTTACTCAAAACTGTGCGTATCTTACATTTTGAATTAAATAAATGAAGCAAGTAAAATAAAAACAATACTTGATGAGAGAACTACAAGAGAAAACAGTAGTTGATGAGGCAACTGCAAGAGGTATTAAACTGTAGAACTGTAAAGGTAATAAACTGTAGAACAAAGGCAAACTAGCGCTTTTCGTTTATAATACTGTTCTTCTACCAAGAACCGACGTAAAATTCAGCTAACGTAAATTTATTATGTTGACACATGAATGCTGAGCCTCCTACACGCCTAACATTTAATCGACCTACCGACGGACCGACCAAATTTGTAGCATCCTGAGCACGTCCTGGCCGTCTGCAATCAGAGAGCACAGATCTGCTCTGTTGTCGTGATATATTTATTTTACGTTCCCTGAGTTAACGTTTTACGACATCATCCTGGTTTCACACAGCAACAAAAACTGGGTTTTCCGTGCCTGTTTTAGAGCTAACAAGGTCAAAAGAAGCCGAGAGAAAGCTACGGGCAAAGATTGGCTAATGGAGGGAAAGGAACTCACCCGTGCTCTGTTACTTAAGGAGCTGATAGCCGATGATTATTGTAATTTCCTAAGAATGTATGAAACATTGTAAGAGGTCCATGATTAAGGAATTTGCTGCTAGCGCACTCGAGCAGATCTTATTTCGATGCATTGCTCACGTGCTACCTGCGATATGTAAGCTGTAAGAGAATCTCAGACCAGAGAGCAGTGTTGTATGCAGTAAGAGCAGTGTCAGTAGCAGTATGAGTAAGTTGTTGCTAGCAGTCGTGTGTATAGCGTTGGCTGGGCCGATCGTGGGGAGCGATGGCGGTGCCTGAGCGTTGTAGTATAAGGTAAAAGCAGCGTCGCGCATATGTATTATTGTCCCATGTAAATGTTTAAAAAAATCTCTTAATAATAATGATCTTTCTTATAAAAATTAACTTTTGACAATCATTCATCTCAATTTAAAGAATTTACTTATTTCTCCAATCCATGGTCATCCCGATTATTGTAAAGCAAAATTAGCTATTTCCTTTTATACATGACAGATCTATCGGCCAGCATTGCACAGGGCTGTGCCAAAAAAAAATTCTTATAGGAGAAGATGTATATGAGTTATCCGGCGACCTTACTGAGGTAAGAATTTCAATTTATTCAGAAGGAACTTTCAGGGCCATGCCGCAGCACTGCTGACGTCCAAATTTACCAGTTTAAATTCACAGTCAATTATTGAAAGGTTATAAGTGAGGCAAAATTTTATTGAGAGATTAGTCACATTGTATTATTGGTAGGTTACGGAATTCATCTGTTGGGCAGTCACACTGAATGTGGCTTATATAATTATATTTTTTACTGTTGGGAGGTTATTATTTAATTTTTCTCTTGGGAGGTTACAACATGCATTTCTGAGCTGCTGAACGACATCAAACTACTCTTAACGAAAAAGAACATAGTCACAAGAGAGGCTGATACTTGCGACGAGAGGCTGTTAGCTACATTACGGTTTCACGCAACTGGCAGCAGTTGAGAGGATTTCAGATCAGAGCTGTTGTATACCCACAATTATTATCTAAAATGATTAGTGAAACGGACAACGTGATTTATAGTTTCCTGGGGAAATACATCCTGACAAGCAAAATAAATAAAACAGAACAAAACAAGTCCATACAAACTTTATTATTTCTGTACGAAGGGTAAAGGATGCCTCTCTTAAGTTTAAGAAATTCATTTCGAATGATTAGAAGAAAGACTACAAACGTTAATGGAGCACATAATCTAATAAATACAACAGATATACAAGAAATGAACCATTTAACAAATGTTAGAAACGTGAAAGAAAAACACACTTTGCTCTTCGTAGCTGAAGGGTTGGATATAGGCTGGACTTTCTTAACAATGTAGCACGTAGGCTATATCTTACGAATCAATTTGGTGTGTAGATTGTATGAGTCAGGCAGTATACCATCTGCCTTCTAGAAAAACGTAATCAACACAATTCCGGAAATTGCAATAGCCGACACGTGGGAGAACTATCTCAGAATCAGCTTAGCAGCTCGTGCATCTAATTTGCTGACGAGAAGAATACAGAGAAGAATGGAAAGAAAATTGAGGATAAGAAGTGAAGAAGAACTACAGGATTTGCTGAATGGAATGAACAGTCTAAGAACGCAATATGGATTAAGAGTAAATCGAAACCGAGTGAGGTGGCTCAGTGGTTAGAACACTTGACTCGCATTCGGAGGACCGGTTCAAGCTCACGTCCGGTTATCCTGATTCAGATTTTCCATGATCTCCTTGAATCGCTTCAGGCAAATTCCGGGATGGTTCCCTTGAAAGGACATGACCGACTTTCTTCCCTATCCTTCCCTAATCCGATGGGACCGATGACCTCGCCGTTTGGTCCCTCCCCCAAATCAACCAACCAGTAAATCGAAGAAAGACTGAAATAGTGAGAAGTAGCAGGAATGAGGACAATGAAAAACTTAACATCAGGATTGGTGATCACGAAGTAGATGAAGTTAAGGAATTCTGATGCAAACAGCGACAGCCAGAGTTGCAACCAAAATGGATGTTTATTTAGTATTCGTACATCCATATTTAAACTGGATGAAGGTGGGACACAGCTGGTATGATTTTTATCAAAAATGAAATTCCTGCAGCTGTACTTAAGATTTTATATTTACTTCCCTACTAGTTTCGACGTTGCGTCAACGCCATCTTCAGGCCCGTACACTTTGATGAAATCATTTGTGTGTGGATCAGTCTAGAAGTCCGCGGTGAGACCAACACGTGCTCCACATGGATGGCGGGCAGTAACTAGTTACGCGGACTTCTAGACTGAGCCGTACACAACTGATTTCATCAAAGTGTACGGGCCTGAAGATGGCGTTGACGCTACGTCGTAACTAGTAGCGAAATAAATATAAAATCTTAAGTACAGCTGGAGGAATTTCATTTTTAATAAGTTTATTTAGTAGGTGACTGGTTTCCGGATACGCCCATTCGCAAACCAACCAATGTTTGCCAAGTAAAATGTGCGTCAAAATAACAGTAAACAAAACGCATGCGCTACCAACTAGCGCTGGAGTTACGCAGCTAAGAAATTCTGTTACCCAGGCAGCAAAATAACCTACGACGAACAGAGAAAGGTGTAAGGGATCCGTGATCCCACGAACATAGATATCAGTGTCCGATGCCCAGGTCGATAGCAGACAGGAATCGATTGTCGAGCGCTGCGGGAGGCAGTGAACCTAGTGTCGAGTACGCAGTAGTACTGGAGAGTGTCGAGTGAGAAGTGGTGCTGGAGAAACGGGCAAGAATGGTGGTCGAGTGAGTTGTAAATGGTAAAATGCACCGGAGTATGACGAGTGAGCGCGTCCCCCTGATCGTCATGGGGTTGACCCTCACTAATACCGATTCGCGAGTGGTATGAAACGGACAAGTGACAAGTGCCGAATTTCGTGTTTCGCGTCAACCGCGTCGGCCAGCAACAACCATGGATTGCAGTGAGGATTGTTGTGAATGTTAACCATCATCATCGCGTGTGACGAAGTACTGAAAATCAGCAACCAATAAAAAGATATAACCGAAATTAGACGTGTAAGGCGAAGGTAGCAACTGCCTCAGAATTTGTGTATTAGTAGGAAATATATATCAATTTGTACATCGCAACCTTTGTGGTCCTTAATAATAGACAAACTTTCAATCATTAACTATTCCGTCTCAGAACAGCCGCACTCGGTTGAAATACCCCCGAAACCACAGCAGAAAAGCCGACAGCCTTTCATCCATTAAGCACACGGTTATATAATCATAATTAACTATTTGGCGCCTTCGGTAAATTACACAAAACCCAAAAGAGGAATTTAAACGGGGGTGTTTCATCTTGGCTCCCGTGCCAAGGACAGTTGCAATCTTCGGATCCGAGAAATGGTTTATTAAGCACCATTTTTGGTTTCAGTGGAAAGACATTTGCAATTATCGGACGATTTTAGTACAAAAATAATTCGATATTGTTGTTACCGTGACTAAAATTACAGTATTTCAACTAGAAACAGAGTAATATAACATATTTATGGTGAAATTAGAAATCGCGAGACAATTTAGACAATACACTGCAAAAGTGACTCAGGAACAGTAAACAATTTGTTTTTGTTTTACAAAACCCAACAGAGGAATTTAAACGGGGGTGTTTCAAAGGAGAACATTAAAAGCAGATTAGCACTGGCAGAAAGGGCATTCCCTGGCCAAGAGAAGTCTATTAGTATCGAACATAGATCTTAATTTGAGGAAGAAATTTCTGAGAATGTACGTTTGCATCACGGCATTGTGTGAAAGCGAAAGTGGACTGTGAGAAGATCGGAACAGAAGAGAATCGAAGCATTTGAGATGTGATGCTACAGAACAATGTTGAAAACTGGTGGACTGATAAAGTAAGTAATCAGGAGGTTTTCTGTAGAATCGGCGTGGAAAGGAATACATAGCAAACACTGTTAAGATATCATGGATTAACTTCCATGGTAATAGAAGGAGCTGTAGAGCGTAAAAACTGTAGAGGGAGACGGAGACTCGACTGCGTCCAGCAAATAATTGAGGACGTAGATTGCAAGCGCTACTCGGATGAGGAGGAATTCATGGCGGGCCTCATCAGACCAGTGTTAGAAGACTGATGAAAAAAAAATCTCCTCCATTCCCCTTCCTATTCCTGCTGCCACCCCATTCTACATCAGCATCTACATCTATACTCCGGAAGCCACCCAACGGTGTGTGGTGGAGGGCACTTTACGTGCCACTGTCATTACCTCCCTTTCCTGTTCCAGTCGCGTGTGGTTCGCGGGAAGAACGACTGCCGCAAAGCCTCCGCGCGCGCTCGAATCTCTCTAATTTTACATTCGTGATCTCCTCGGGAGGTATAAGTAACATCTCCGTAACATTATCACGCTTACCAAATAACCCTGAGACGAAACGCGCCGCTCTTCTTTGGATCTTCTCTATCTGCTCTGTCACCCCTACCAGCTACGGATCCCACATTCATGAGCAATACTCAAGTATAGGTCGAACGAGTGTTTTGTATGCCACCTCCTTTGTTGATGGACTATATTTTCTAAGGACCCTCCGAATGAATCTCAACCTGGCACCCGCCTTACCAACAATTAATTTTATGTGATCATTCCACTTCAAATCGTTCCATACGCATACTCCCAGATGTTTTACAGAAGTAACTGCTACCAGTATTTGTTTTGCTATCATATAATCATACAATAAAGGATCCTTCTTCCTATGTATACACAATACATTACATTTGTCTATGTTAAGAGTCATTTGCCACTCCCTGCACCAAGTGCCTATCCGCTGGAGATCTTCCTGTATTTCGCTGCAATTTTCTAATGCTGCAACTTCTCTGTATACTACATCATCATCCGCGAAAAGCCGCATGGAACTTCCGACACTATCTACTAGCTCATTTATATATATTGTGAAAAGCAATGGTCCCGTAACACTCCCCTGTGGCACGCCAGAGGTTACTTTAACGTCTTTAGACGTCTCTCCATTGAGAACATCATGCTGTGTTCTGTTTGCTAATAACTCTTCAATCCAGCCACTCAGCCGGTCTGATAATCCGTAGGCTCTTACTTTGTTTATCAGGCGACAGTGCGGAACTGTATCGAACGCCTTCCGGAAGTCAAGGAAAACGGCATCTACCTGGGAGCCTGTATCTAATATTTTCTGGGTCTCATGAACAAATAAAGCGAGTTGGGTCTCACACGATCGCTGTTTCCGGAATCAAAAAATGGTTCAAATGGCTCTAAGCACTATGGGACTCAACATCTTAGGTCATAAGTCCCCTAGAACTTAGAACTACTTAAACCTAACTAACCTAAGGACATCACACACACCCATGCCCGAGGCAGGATTCGAACCTGCGACCGTAGCAGTCCCGCGGTTCCGGACTGCAGCGCCAGAACCGCACGGCCACCGCGGCCGGCTTTACGGAATCCACGTTGATTCCTACAGAGTAGATTCTGGGTTTTCAAAAACGACATGATACGCGAGCAAAAAACATGTTCTAAAATTCTACAACAGATCGACGTCAGAGATATAGGCCTATAGTTATGCGCATCTGCTCGACGACCCTTCTTGAAAACTGGGACTACCTGTGCTCTTTTCCAATCATTTGGAACCTTCCGTTCCTCTAGAGACTTGCGGTACACGGCTGTTAGAAGGGGGGCAAGTTCTTTCGCGTACTCTGTGTAGAATCGAAATGGTATCCCGTAAGGTCCAGTGGACCTTCCTCTGTTGAGTGATTTCAGTTGCTTTTCTATTCCTTGGACACTCATTTCGATGTCAGCGATTTTTTCGTTCCTGCGAGGATTTAGAGAAGGAACTGCAGTGCGGTCTTCCTCTGTGAAAGAGCTTTGAAAAAAGGTGCTTAGTATTTCAGCTTTACGCGTGTCATCCTCTGTTTCAATGCCATCATCATCCCGGAGTGTCTGGATATGCTGTTTAGATCCACTTACTGATTTAACGTAAGACCAGAACTTCCTAGGATTTTCTGTCAGGTCGGTGTATAGAATTTTACTTTCGAATTCACTGAACGCTTCACGCATAGCCCTCCACACGCAAACTTTGACATCGTTTAGCTTCTGTTTGTCTGTGAGGTTTTGGCAGCGCGCCAGGCGCGAGCGATTGCCAGCTCGCACGAGGAGGTCGGTGAACAGGCCTGATTTAACAGACGGTCTGCCTCTGAACCAGTTGGGCGGACTTACCTGTGCCTGTGGTGCGGGTAGAGCAGTTTGCCGTCGGCGGCGATGCTGTTGACGGCCTTGTGCGGGTAGTCGACGCCGACCCCGACGCCAGCGGCGGCGGCCAGCTTTGCCTTGGCGCTGGAGTGGTGGCCGGCGCCGCCCCCGCCGCCCAGCCCGCAGAGGCGGCCGTACAGCCGGCGGAAGCTGCGCGCCAGCACGTCGCCCACCGTCGACAGGTAGACCAGCATCAGCGGGATGCCCACCAGCGCGTACACGATCGTCACCACCTTCCCCCACGGAGTCCGCGGCGACACGCTGCCGTACCCTGGCGACACACAGGACGCGCACGCGTCACACTCCGTCTCACCAAGTCCTGCCAGCTACAGCTGCATTTATACGGCGATTGAGCTGCCACTACCGATAGATTTTATGCAACCAGCAACACCTTGAAACACCACATGCGAGATTTTCATGTCCTCTTCCCCTCTATGTTAACTGTTATTCCTACCGAGAAAATGAACAGGACATTATTGTAGGAAATCTAATGCAGTTAAATTTTGTACTGGGATACGTTTTCGCTGGAGAAAATGTATCCCAGTACAAAATTTACCAACACTACTGGCCATTAAAATTGCTACACCACGAAGGTGACGTGCTACAGGCGCGAAATTTTACCGACAGGAAGAAGATGCTGTGATATGGAAATTATTAGCTTCTCAGAGCATTCACACAATGTTGGCGCCGACGGCGACACCTACAACTTCCTGACATGAGGAACGTTCAAATAGCTCTGAGCACTATGGGACTCAACTTCTGAGGTAATTAGTCCCCTAGAACTTAGAACTAGTTAAACCTAACTAACCTAAGGACGTCACACACATCCATGCCCGAGGCAGGATTCGAACCTGCGACCGTAGCGGTCTCGCGGTTCCAGCGCCTAGAACCGCACGGCCACTTCGGCCGGCGACATGAGGAAGGTTTCAATCCGATTTCTCATACACAAACAGCAGTTGACCGGCGTTGCCTGGTGAAACGTTGTTGTGATGCCTCGTGTAAGGAGCAGAAATGCTTACCATCACGTTTCCGACTTTGATAAAGGTCGGATTGTAGCCTATCGCGATTGCGGTTTATCGTATCGCGACATTACTGCTCGCGTTAGTCGAGATCCAATGAATGTTAGCAGAATATGGAATCGGTGGGTTCAGGAGGGTAATACGGAACGCCGTGCTGGATCCCAACGGCCTCGTATCACTAGCAGTCGAGATGACTGGCATCTTATCCACATGGCTGTAACGGATCGTGCAGCCACGTCTCGATCCCTGATTCAACAGATGGGAACGTTTGCAAGACAACAACCATCTGCACGAACAGTTCGATGACGTTTTCAGCAGCATAGACGATCAGCTCGGAGACCGTGGCTGCGGTTACCCTTGACGAAGTATCACAGACAGGAGCGCCTGCGATGGTATACTCAACGACGAACCTGTGTGCACGAATGGCAAAACGTCATTTTTTCGGATGAATCCAGGTTCCGTTTACAGCATCATGATGGTCGCATCCGTGTTTGGCGACATCGCCGTGAACGCACATTGGAAGCGTGTAATCGTCATCGCCATATTGGCGTATCACCCGGCGTGATGGTATGGGGTCGCATTGGTTACACGTCTCGGTCACCTCTTGTTCGCATTGACGGCACTTTGAAGAGTGGACGTTACATTTCAGATGTGTTACGACCCGTGGCTCTACCCTTCATACGATCCCTGCGAAACCCTACATTTCAGCAGGATAATGCACGACCGCATGTTGCAGGTCCTGTACGGGCCTTTCTGGACACAGAAAATGTTCGACTGCTGCCCTGGCCAGCACATTCCCCAGACCTCTCACCAACTGAAAACGTCTGGTCAATGGTGGCCGAGCAACTGGCTCGTCATAATACGCCAGTCATTACTCTTGATGAACTGTGGTATCGTGTTGAAGCTGCATGGGCAGCTGTACCTGTACACGCCATCCAAGCTGTGTTTGACTCAACGGCCAGGCGTGTCAAGGCCTTTATTACGGCCAGAGGTGGTTGTTCTGGATACTGATTTCTCAAGATCTATGCACGCAAATTGCGTGAAAATGAAGTCACATGTCAGTTCTAGTAAAATATATTTGGCCAATGAATAACCGTTTATCTTCTGGATTTCTTCTTTGTGTAGCAATTTTAATGGCCAGTAGTGTACATTAAATTTCCTAACAAAAGGTCCTATTCATTTTTCTGTAGGACTAAGAGTTTGCATGAGGCGAATAAGAGAGTATGAAAATCTTATGCATAGACTTTGAAGGCGTTGTGGGTTGCATAAAGCCCATCGGCAGGGGCAGTTGACTCACCCTCTACATGGTGATATTGCTGCATGGGGACAACCTGCATGAAACCATCACTGAAACGATAAGGAGTGAAATTGGTCAAATGGACACATGGCGCAGAAATGCGTGATATCTTTACTACGGGGTGCACATTAATTCATCATATCTGTACAGTTCAACGCAGTGCATGGAATGTTGTCATGTGACCACCATCAGGTGAAATGCTGGAAGTGGCCCCCACAGACCTCAAAGCGCCTGCTGGTGTGATCGAGGGGTTCTAGGCGCTTCAGTCTGGAACCGCGCGACCGCTACGGTCGCAGGTTCGAATCCTGCCTCTGGCATGGATGTGTGTGATGTCCTTAGGTTGGTTAGGTTTAAGTAGTTCTGAGTTCTAGGGGACTGATGACCTCAGATGTTAAGTCCCAAAGTGCTGAGAGCCATTTGAACCATTTGGACCTCGAAGCATCCACGAACACAACACAGCAATGACCTGTGTATATGTACAAATGTCACATCCTGGAACCGAATGGTCTCAAAGACGGCATGAAGGTGTTCTTCCAGTGTCTGCATGTCCCGGATGGACTGGGTGCGCACAGTTTGATTCTGGTGGCCCTCAGAGGTAGAAATCTAAAGCCTTAAGGTCCGGCGACCGGGCAGGCAATGCTACTGAGTCACGTCGTCCGATCTGTCGGCCAAGCTAGATGAAATGCGGTCAGCTGACCCACCATCATGTAGCCACATTACACTTCGTACAACCAAAGGCACATCTTACAGCAAGGGAGATATAGTCACCTGCAAGAAGTGAAGATATGTCTCGCTTGTGAGGCGTTTTCGAAAAATGACTGATCGAACGAGGCGGTCGCCAATAATCCCCACAAATAGATCGAGGCTGAACTGGTGCTTCGGTACTCTCCGTAGGCCACAGGTGAGTGTTGTAAAGCATAAAGATAGCCTCGTCTGTGGATAGGATGACAGAAATCCTAGACCACGATTGCCGGCGGCCGGCCGCTGTAACCGAGCGGTTCTAGGCGCTTCAGTCCGGAACCGCGCTGCTGCTACGGTCGCAGGTTAGAATCCTGCCTCGGGAATGGATGTGTGCGATGTCCTTAGGCTAGTTAGGTTTAAGTAGTTATATGTCTAGGGCACTGATGACCTCAGATGTTAAGTCCCATAGTGCTCAGAGCCATTTGAATCATTTGACGGCCACTGCAACAAACCAGCGATAAAAACGTCGCACAACGGCCCACAATGAGCACAAAGGACAAAATAGAATAAAAAAGTGCGCGTTCCAACTTTAGTCCTGAGAAACCTTGCGTAGGCTGTACTGGAGTATACTAGACCAATGCTCCGGTGTCATTCCAGTCTCAAGTAGATACGACATTTGCCGTGACAGTTAATGGTAATCAGTGAATCATACAACGACACATATTTCGGAAATTGTCTGTGTCACTCGTTTAATATATGATAGCAATCCTGCCTAGCTGTCAGGATAAAATAAAATGGGTAGCATAGCAGAAGCTATATTTATAACATTTTTAACCGGTGTGATGATGTATATCGACTTAAAACTTAACTACTACGGACATTATACAAAATGGTTGGCTTCAAAATTACCTCTGCGAGGCTCTACTTTTGTAAAGGACTCTCACACTACCGTAATGGAAATGGAAAAAAGAACACATTGACACCGGTGTGTCAGACCCACCATACTTGCTCCGGACACTGCGACAGGGCTGTACTAGCAATGATCACACGCACGGCACAGCGGACACACCAGGAACCGCGGTGTTGGCCGTCGAATGGCGCTAGCTGCGCAGCATTTGTGCACCGCCGCCGTCAGTGTCAGCCAGTTTGCCGTGGCATACGGAGCTCCATCGCAGTCTTTAACACTGGTAGCATGCCGCGACAGCGTGGACGTGAACCGTATGTGCAGTTGACGGACTTTGAGCGAGGGCGTATAGTGGGCATGCGGGAGGCCGGGTGGACGTACCGCCGAATTGCTCAACACGTGGGGCGTGAGGTCTCCACAGTACGTCGATGTTGTCGCCAGTGGTCGGCGGAAGGTGCACGTGCCCGTCGACCTGGGACCGGACCGCAGCGACGCACGGATGCACGCCAAGACCGTAGGATCCTACGCAGTGCCGTAGGGGACCGCACCGCCACTTCCCAGCAAATTAGGGACACTGTTGCTCCTGGGGTATCGGCGAGGACCATTCGCAACCGTCTCCATGAAGCTGGGCTACGGTCCCGCACACCGTTAGGCCGTCTTCCGCTCACGCCCCAACATCGTGCAGCCCGCCTCCAGTGGTGTCGCGACAGGCGTGAATGGAGGGACGAATGGAGACGTGTCGTCTTCAGCGATGAGAGTCGCTTCTGCCTTGGTGCCAATGATGGTCGTATGCGTGTTTGGCGCCGTGCAGGTGAGCGCCACAATCAGGACTGCATACGACCGAGGCACACAGGGCCAACACCCGGCATCATGGTGTGGGGAGCGATCTCCTACACTGGCCGTACACCACTGGTGATCGTCGAGGGGACACTGAATAGTGCACGGTACATCCAAACCGTCATCGAACCCATCGTTCTACCATTCCTAGACCGGCAAGGGAACTTGCTGTTCCAACAGGACAATGCACGTCCGCATGTATCCCGTGCCACCCAACGTGCTCTAGAAGGTGTAAGTCAACTACCCTGGCCAGCAAGATCTCCGGATCTGTCCCCCATTGAGCATGTTTGGGACTGGATGAAGCGTCGTCTCACGCGGTCTGCACGTCCAGCACGAACGCTGGTCCAACTGAGGCGCCAGGTGGAAATGGCATGGCAAGCCGTTCCACAGGACTACATCCAGCATCTCTACGATCGTCTCCATGGGAGAATAGCAGCCTGCATTGCTGCGAAAGGTGGATATACACTGTACTAGTGCCGACATTGTGCGTGCTCTGTTGCCTGTGTCTATGTGCCTGTGGTTCTGTCAGTGTGATCATGTGATGTATCTGACCCCAGGAATGTGTCAATAAAGTTTCCCCTTCCTGGGACAATGAATTCACGGTGTTCTTATTTCAATTTCCAGGAGTGTAGTTTCAATGCACGGATTTGGCATAATCGAAGCTGCTGCGTTGCCGACTAGTCAGCTACGTGAAGATGCGCAGAAGCTCGGAATAAGGATATCCGGCATTGCCGAGAAGATTTTACACGCAAATCGCCCGTCGTATTTTATTGTCTTATTGCATCTTCGGCTCCATCCACATCGAGAGTCCAAATAAGGGCAACTGAAGAACGTAAACAGATGCCACCTGAGGTAAAAGGTCCGCTTTCCGAACCATCTCCCCGTGGACAATTCGACAGCGACCGTTACGAAAGTAGTAATGACACAAGCGACGATTGTGACTATGATTGCGGCTGAAGAACGTAAACAGATGCCACCTGAGGTAAAAGGTCCGCTTTCCGAACCATCTCCCCGTGGACAATTCGACAGCGACCGTTACGAAAGTAGTAATGACACAAGCGACGATTGTGACTATGATTGCGGCTGAAAAATGTAAAGTATTGAATAAAACATTTCATTACGGCAATTCTTAATTCTAAGTCGTTATCGGCAACCTCAGAATGCGTTATACATAAAGTTTTACTCAAATCCGCTAAAATTATAATTTTTGTAATTCTGACATCAGATTCCTAATCAGCAGCCCAAACGTCCTAAAGGGAGAACAGTTTTGTAGGATGTTATACGCAGTTTTTTATTCCGTCCAGGTTTTGAAGCGAGTGAGTTGGTCCACAGCGGGTCGCCGAGGAGGCAAAACCGTAGGTACTAAGGTTTGCAAGCGTTGTAAGTGATACATGTAGTGGCAATTGCCATCATGACTGTTCCACACGGTCGTCTAGCTCACACAATGCTGGCGGGCACTTACTTGGTGCTGATTCGGGGATCATATCCTACAGTATTCAATATCTGTTGCTCCACGTCCTATGAACGTACCAGGCCCATCTGCCTTTCACGGTTAACCATTTCCGTAAACGAGCCTATCTCACTCAAACGACGGAACACAGTAGGAAACAGTTTATGGTGAGGTTGCCGGAAGGAAAGGATACTTTTACCGGTACAATCGTGCTGCTACCATTCCATTGCCATTTGCCTCTCCGTATATTCCGTATGTTCCTGGTCTGTATACCAGGTCATCGTTTCTCAGCCCTGCATTTCACGATGGACGTCCATGCCAGAGTGATCCAGCAGCAACAGTGAAGCGAATGCCCGATAGTGCTGTCGAGGGAGCTCACTACCGTCTTCGACGACATTAGTGTCCTTTTGAGTGTGGAGCTAAAACACTACAGACACGGCATTCCCACTTGCCGGGTGTTTTCTTATGTAAGCTGTCAGTAACTCATGCCTTCATTGTGAAAGATCTTTTACCTCCCCTTTCAAATGGGTGGACCTCCCATGAACGCACTTCTGGCCATATCTCCATATGACCAGTGGCGTAGCTGGGTACTTTGGCATTCCCCGCTCCACGGAGCCAACAGAAATATGAAATTTTTGGTGGGAAGCAATTTATGATAAAAGTTGTTAAGTAAGAATAGTATACCATGTGTAGAAGTATGAAACTGGAGTTTTCCTATAGATGGTGCTAACCGTCAGTGTATGGCCCGCGAGACCGCGTCTGCAGTGCCATCTGCTTCCTGTAACGGCTGACGACAAATGTCAACACACAGTAATCCAAGTTCCATACATCGATATCTGTTGCAAATCCGTAAACATGTCGAGTTTTGTGCCTAAGAACTACGATTTGCGGACAGCATTGGTTTTCTGTTATCATTTGAAGAAACCTGCTACAGAATCGCATTGAATGCTTGTCGAAGCTTTAGGCAAACATGCTCTTGGGAAAATAAAGTGTTTCGAGTGGTTCAAAAAATTCAAAAGTGGTGATTTTGACGTGAGAAACGACGAGCGTGAGAAACCACCGAAAAGGTTCAAAGACAACACGTTGCATGCTCTATTGGACGAAGGAACTCACGGAACAATTGAATGTGACGCAGAAGGCCGTTTCTCACCGGTTGAAAGATTTGGGGTGCAGGAAGTGGGAAAATGGGTTCCGCATGAACTGAATAAAATACAGTAAGCAAATCGAAATACCACTTGTAAAACGCTGCTCGCCAGATACAAAAGAAAGTCGTTTCTCCATCGAATAGTGACAGGTGGTAAAAATGGATATACTTTGAGAATCGCCGGCCGGAGTGGCCGTGCGGTTCTGGGCGCTACAGTCTGGAGCCGCGTGCCCGCTACGGTCGCAGGTTCGAATCCTGCCTCGGGCATAGACGTGTGTGGTGTCCTTAGGTTAGTTAGGTTTAAGTAGTTCTAAGTTCTAAGGGACTGATGACCACAGCAGTTAAGTCCCATAGTGCTCAGAGCCATTTTTTTGAGAATCCTAAACATCGTAAATCAAGGATGAATCCAGCAAACCATCAACATCCAAAGCATGACCAATCTCTTTGGAAAGAAGAAAACGCTCTTTGTTTGGTGGGATCTGAAGGGTATCATCTATAACGAGCTGCTAAATCCTGGTGAAACCGGCCGGCCGAAGTGGCCGCGCGGTTCTGGCGCTGCAGTCTGGAACCGCGAGACCGCTACGGTCGCAGGTTCGAATCCTGCCTCGGGCATGGATGTGTGTGATGTCCTTCGGTTAGTTAGGTTTAACTAGTTCTAAGTTCTAGGGGACTGATGACCTCAGCAGTTGAGTCCCATAGTGCTCAGAGCCATTTGAACCTGGTGAAACCGTTAACACTGATCGCTATCAACAGCAATGAGCGATGTAAATCTTGAAGGAATCGATAATTCAATGTACTTCATCGTTACACATATTCAGCTACACGTTTTGTGGAACACACATTTTTTTAATCCAGAAGACCCTAAATCAGATATCTCCTGTATCCAGTTCTTCGATTTCTTTACGGTAATGAAGGATTTTTTAATTTGCAATCTGACAAATCCACTTACCACAAAGTAATAACAGCACGAAAATCTTCACTGCCCAACCAAATCATGAAAATAATTCAGTGACTAACAAGCCTATGTTAACAGTGCCCTCTGTACAAAAAATTGGGTATCAAACAAGAATAATTTGCATAACTGTCTCAAGAACTGTAGTGAGAATAGTCTTTGGTTACGTGCTAGTTTAGTGGAAAAAGCAGCGTATGCGTACATGAGGATCAGGCCCGGACAATAATCTCTGCAGTTGCCCGACCGCTCTCATCAGTGTCAGGAATAAAACGACGAAAAAGCATATTTTTAGTATTCGTACCACAGAAACTGGCAAGTTTTTCGCCACCAAGGAGCTGGTACCTGGTGCGGAACCAGACCTCCGTACCCCCCCCCCCCCTCCCTTAGTACATCACTTCGTATGACCCTTTTTCCTCCTTATCCTCTTAGGGATAGTTTTCGGCAGTTTGGTCCCACATAAAAAATTTTCCCTGTAGACCCAGAAAGGCATTGCACGTGGTGGAGGGTTCTTCGTGCCAATACTATCTTTCATCTTTCTTTATCTTTCTCACTCGTGCCCTGAGCGACGGAAGATGGCTTTCTACACTCCTGGAAATGGAAAAAAGAACACATTGACACCGGTGTGTCAGACCCACCATACTTGCTCCGGACACTGCGAGAGGGCTGTACAAGCAATGATCACACGCACGGCACAGCGGACACACCAGGAACCGCGGTGTTGGCCGTCGAATGGCGCTAGCTGCGCAGCATTTGTGCACCGCCGCCGTCAGTGTCAGCCAGTTTGCCGTGGCATACGGAGCTCCATCGCAGTCTTTAACACTGGTAGCATGCCGCGACAGCGTGGACGTGAACCGTATGTGCAGTTGACGGACTTTGAGCGAGGGCGTATAGTGGCCATGCGGGAGGCCGGGTGGACGTACCGCCGAATTGCTCAACACGTGGGGCGTGAGGTCTCCACAGTACATCGATGTTGTCGCCAGTGGTCGGCGGAAGGTGCACGTGCCCGTCGACCTGGGACCGGACCGCAGCGACGCACGGATGCACGCCAAGACCGTAGGATCCTACGCAGTGCCGTAGGGGACCGCACCGCCACTTCCCAGCAAATTAGGGACACTGTTGCTCCTGGGGTATCGGCGAGGACCATTCGCAACCGTCTCCATGAAGCTGGGCTACGGTCCCGCACACCGTTAGGCCGTCTTCCGCTCACGCCCCAACATCGTGCAGCCCGCCTCCAGAGGTGTCGCGACAGGCGTGAATGGAGGGACGAATGGAAACGTGTCGTCTTCAGCGATGAGAGTCGCTTCTGCCTTGGTGCCAATGATGGTCGTATGCGTGTTTGGCGCCGTGCAGGTGAGCGCCACAATCAGGACTGCATACGACCGAGGCACACAGGGCCAACACCCGGCATCATGGTGTGGGGAGCGATCTCCTACACTGGCCGTACACCACTGGTGATCGTCGAGGGGACACTGAATAGTGCACGGTACAACCAAACCGTCATCGAACCCATCGTTCTACCATTCCTAGACCGGCAAGGGAACTTGCTGTTCCAACAGGACAATGCACGTCCGCATGTATCCCGTGCCACCCAACGTGCTCTAGAAGGTGTAAGTCAACTACCCTGGCCAGCAAGATCTCCGGATCTGTCCCCCATTGAGCATGTTTGGGTCTGGATGAAGCGTCGTCTCACGCGGTCTGCACGTCCAGCACGAACGCTGGTCCAACTGAGGCGCCAGGTGGAAATGGCATGGCAAGCCGTTCCACAGGACTACATCCAGCATCTCTACGATCGTCTCCATGGGAGAATAGCAGCCTGCATTGCTGCGAAAGGTGGATATACACTGTACTAGTGCCGAAATTGTGCATGCTCTGTTGCCTGTGTCTATGTGCCTGTGGTTCTGTTAGTGTGATCATGTGATGTATCTGACCCCAGGAATGTGTCAATAAAGTTTCCCCTTCCTGGGACAATGAATTCACGGTGTTCTTATTTCAATTTCCATGAGTGTATATGCCTCTGTGCATGCCCTAATCTCTCTCTTCTTCATCTCACGCTCCCTTCACAAGATAAACAAACGCCGATCGCAGCGTAATGGCTCTCTAAATTTACTCATCAAAGTTTCGCTGTAACTATGTCGCCTTTTTCATCATGACATTGCGTCTCTTCTACGGCAGAATTCGCGTAGGAAATAGATTTATAAGTAACAAATGTACATAATATGTCACCTCATGTCTACGTCGAACATGGAAAAATGAGATATTTACACAAGACCAAATTGAAGTGGAGAAAATGACACCAACGTCTTGTCAACGTAAAGTCAAAACACTCGCAGAGAGTGTTTAACATGACACGTTAAGCGCATTCCATACCTTTTCGTTACGGTTGCTGTGAACGCGTTCATTAGAATTAAATATGTAATGATTGGACGTGACATACAGTGAGAATCGTTCTTTATTCTCCCTGTAATACCGAAAAAAAATCATAGTTTAAAACTGTATAAGTGAATATACGAGGGCGTGCTGAAAAGTAATGCCGCCGAATTCATTACGTGAAACGAACTGATTTCTGCATCTGTATGCAGGAGGCCTGCATTCAGTTCATGTTCCAGCATCTACTTTCGTATCTTTTCTTTTAAAAAGGAAGTGAAATTCTTCGAAGATACACGAAGATGATGAATATAGTAGCTAAGTCGCTGTGAAGCGATGCCAGAAAATGCACTCAGTGAGACCGGTTTTTGCTTCTACAGGCGTAATAGTTTCTCCACATCCTCCTCTGACAAACGTGGAACAGTTTTGTGCCGTTAACATGCCAACGGCCGCGCCTCTTCAACTAAGCTTTTCATTGAAACTAAACCAAGATTAAAATCACTTAATTCTCAAACAAAATAAAGATAGTTCAGTCTTAATTTCTAAATTTTTAATGAAACAATTAGTTTGAAGCTACGATATCACGCTGGTTTGATATTATATGATTAAAAGATGAAGACTGTCCGCAGTTTATTGTTTTTGTAGGATAGAAATGTACCAGGGCTATGGCTTCGTAGTAATGGACATTGGAATTACATAATGTGGAGGCTAATGTGTGGACTAGTAACAGAATTGGTTTTCCCTATGCAGGTTGGGATTTCATGAAGAATTAAGTCGCTACGCTAAAAAGAAGTCTATTAATTAAAAAAAGTAAAATAAAAACTTAAGTTCGAGGAAGAAATTTCTGAGAATCTACGCTTGGGATACGTCATTATATGGAGGTGAATCATGGATTGTGGGAAAACGAAAGATAATCAAAGCAATTACAGTGTGATGCTGTAAGAGGTTGTTGAAAATTAAGTGTACTGATAAGACCAAAAATGTAAAGGTTGTATGTAGAATTTGGGAGAAACTGAACATATGGAAAACACTGAAGGAAGGAGAACAGATGTTAAGACATCATGCAATAACTTCCATAGCACTAGAGAGGGCTGTAAAGAAACACAGATTGAAATACGTTCAATGAATATTTGAATAAGTTGGGCGTAAGTGCTACTCCGAGGTGAAGAGGTTGGCGCAGCAGTGAAATTCATGGCGGGCCCCCACCAGTTACAAGACGAAAAAAAAGGGGATGATATAGCTTAGACAACGATCTCTGTCCAATAAAGAAAATGAGAATTAAAGAAATTGTGATGAACAGAGAGAAAAATAATAGTTTTTTTATGACTAGCAGGATATGTGGATGTAAGGGTGATTTCGTATTCCGGTAGCAAGAGTTTGACATTTTGTTGGGGAGAGAAATGGTAACTATTTAGGTGTGAGTGGATAAACGTTTCGGTATATGACCGGTGGAATAAGAAGATTATTGCAACTTTACAGGACCTTTAAAGCACATATAGTTGATTAGTATGAGTAAAGAGCGAGGATATCATAAAATGGTGGAAGATTCGTATTGGATGTATAAATCTCAGACAGAAATGGAGATGGAGAACGTGCCGTTCAAGGATTTGCAGAGATTAAAAAACTTTTGGGGTCATAAAACCAAGAGATGGTGGCAAATGTAAGAGAAGTTAAGTGCTGTGGAAGTCCTAAAGGATGTTGTTACCTTTCTAACGCTTTACTAACAAGCAACAATGGGTGCATGGAGAAATTTTGCAGTAAAATGTGGCATTTATTGAGAGGAGAAGTTTTCACGTATTATGTTGTTCATTTAGGAAATGAAGTAGGGAAAAACTCTGCCATAGTTTGCTAAGAATATTATAAAGACACCTAGAAAACGGAGATAGCTGCACTGTGGATTCAAAAAAATGGCACACATTTAGTGAAAAAAGTCCGTATGGAACAAAAGAACATGTACTTCCTGTAATGATAAAGCGGTCAACTAATTTGGAAGTAAAATTCTCCAAACCAAATTTCCGAAAAAATCAACGAAGTTTTGGGCTATTTAAACCAAGTTACTGTTCAATTACTCATTGCCCACATAGGTACTAAAATGGAAGAACGTATTACGAAGGATGTGTTCCCAAAATATTTCACAAAGAAAAGATTGAATGACAGGCTCTGGTTTTCATTCAGCGTTATCACAACCACAGTTATCATCATCAGCCATATTACATCCACTACTGGTCAAACGCTTTCTTTAAGATGTTTCTGTGCAAGACATACATCAACTTTACGCATCTGTGGGAATAATCGAACCAACAACCGAATGTAGTGCGTGTTTCATCTAGTACAAGGGTTATATTTGAAGTTATTCTCGAGTTATCTGTGTTCATTCATAAATGTGTAGTTACGTTCCCAGAAGTAATAAAACTAATTCTGTATGCCTTAATCTTGGGTGCATTATTTTGTGTCGTTTGTAAGCATGTGCGAGACTGACGTGATGTAACACGAGGAAATCTGATCTGCCCGCACAACCATCATGCATCTGCTTGTCATATGTCATTTAAACGCCTTCCATTTGACAACAGTCTCGCTCCCTTGGAATTCAGCAAAGAGCTTCTTTAGCTCAACTGTTATTCATTTGATTTGCTACATGTCACTTCCACGTTACACATAACACTTGAATATTTCCTATAATCTATACACACGATGTTACAGGATGGCCTGGATATGCTAAAAATACCATAATAATGTATACTGCTTTGACTCGTAACGCGATTTATGTGCACCTGAAGAATTGACGATTACTGCACCGACCAGGTGTTCTATAATTTTCGACGCTACCAAGACTCGGTTCTTATCTCTACGTACATTTCTGCCTAATGTTCCTCTTGACGAATCCATACAAACAAGCAGCCTACATATCACTGCGCCACTGATGTTCAGATACGATGTTGCACACTCTAACTTTAAAAGAACGATCGTCAGTGCCAAGCATGAACTGATTTCCACCAATACATGTAAGCAAATGGTTCAAATGGCTCTGAGCACTATGGGACTCAACTGCTGAGGTCATTAGTCCCCTAGAACTTAGAACTAGTTAAACCTAACTAACCTAAGGACATCACAAACATCCATGCCCGAGGCAGGATTCGAACCTGCGACCGTAGCGGTCTTGCGGTTCCAGACTGCAGCGCCTTTAACCGCACGGCCACTTCGGCCGGCTGTAAGCAATTGGTCTGAAAATATTCAAAAGTGTTCCTACTATCACTGAGATGAAGAGTAAATTATTAAGTTGGCGCATAAATTCACAGCATGTTGTTTCCTGTTGCTATGAGATACTGACAGGTTTCAGATAGATTATAGAATGGTAAGACAGAGATTTAGGTACCAGGTTTTAAATTGTGAGACATTTCCAGGGGCAGATGTGGACTCTGACCACAATCTATTGGTTATGAACTTTAGATTAAAACTGAAGAAACTGCAAAAAGGTGGGAATTTAAGGAGATGGGACCTGGATAAACTGACTAAACCAGAGGTTGTACAGAGTTTCAGGGAGAGCATAAGGGAACAATTGACAGGAATGGGGGAAAGAAATACAGTAGAAGAAGAATGGGTAGCTTTGAGAGATGAAGTAGTGAAGGCAGCAGAGGATCAAGTAGGTAAAAAGACGAGGGCTAGTAGAAATCCTTGGGTAACAGAAGAAATGTTGAATTTAATTGATGAAAGGAGAAAATATAAAAATGCATTAAATGAAGCAGGCAAAAAGGAATACAAAGTCTCAAAAATGAGATCCACAGGAAGTGCAAAATGGCTAAGCAGGGATGGCTAGAGGACAATTGTAAGGAAAATTAAAGAGACCTTTGGAGATATGAGAACGACTTGTATGAATATCAAGACCTCAGATGGAAACCCAGTTCTAAGCAAAGAAGGGAAAGCAGAAAGGTGGAAGGAGTATATAGAGGGTCTATACAAGGGCGATGTACTTGAGGACAATATTATGGAAATGGAAGAGGATGTAGATGAAGATGAAATGGGAGATACGATACTGCGTCAAGAGTTTGACAGAGCACTGAAAGACTTGAGTCGAAACAAGGCCCCTGGAGTAGACAACATTCCGTTAGAACTACAGACGGCCTTGGGAGAGCCAGTCCTGACAAAACTCTACCATCTGGTGAGCAAGATGTATGAGACAGGCGAAATACGCTGACTTCAAGAAGAATATAATAATTCCAATCCCAAAGAAAGCAGGTACTGACAGATGTGAAAATTACCGACCAGTCAGTTTAATAAGTCACAGCTGCAAAATACTAATTCGAATTCTTTACAGACGAATGAAAAAACTAGTAGAAGCCGACCTCGGGGAAGATCAGTTTGGATTCCGTAGAAATACTGGAATACGTGAGGGAATACTGACCCTACGACTTATCTTAGAAGCTAGATTAAGGACAGGCAAACCTACGTTTCTAGCATTTGTAGGCTTAGAGAAAGCTTTTGACAATGTTGACTGAAATACTCTCTTTCAAATTCTGAAGGTGACAGGGATAAAGTACAGGCAGCGAAAGGCTATTTACAATTTGTACAGCAACCAGATGGCAGTTACAACAGTCGAGGGTCATGAAAGGGAAGCAGTGGTTGGGAAGGGAATGAGACAGGGTTGTAGCCTCTCACCGATGTTATTCAATCTGTCTATTGAGCAAGCAGTGAAGGAAACAAAAGAAAAAATTCTGAGTATGTATTAAAATCCATAGTGAAGAAATAAAAGCTTTGAGGTTCGCTGATGACATTGTAATTCTGTCAAAGACAGCAAAGGACTTGGAAGAGCAGGTGAACGAAATGGATAGTGTCTTGAAAGGAGGATATAAGATGGACATAAACAAAAGCAAAAGCAAAAACCAGGATAATGGAATGTAGTCGAATTAAGTCGGGTGATGCTGAGGGAATTAGATTAGGAAATGAGACACTTAAAGTAGTAAATGAGTTTTGCTATTTGGGGAGCAAAATAACTGATGATGGTCGAAGTAGAGAGGATATAAAATGTAGACTGGCAATGGCAAGGAAAGCGTTTCTGAAGAAGAGAAATTGGTTAACATTGAGTATAGATTTAGGTGTCAGGATGTCGTATCTGAGAGTATTTGTATGGAGCGTAGCCATGTATGGAAGTGAAACATGGGCGATAACTAGTTTGGACAAGAATAGAAGCTTTCGAAATGTGGTGGTACAGAAGAATGCTGAGGATTAGATGGGTAGATCACATAACTAATGAGGGGGTATTGAATGAAATTGGGGAGAAGAGGATCTTGTAGCACAACTTGACTAGAAGAAGAGATCGATTGGTAGGACATGTTTTGAGACATCGAGGGATCACCAATTTAATATTGGAGGGCAGCGTGGAGGGTAAAAATCGTAGAGGGAGACCAAGAGATGAATACACTAAGCAGATTCAGAAGGATGTAGGCTGCAGTAGGTACTGGGAGAAGAAGAAGCTTGCACAGGATAGAGTAGCATGGAGAGCTACATCAAATCAGTCTCAGGACTGAAGCCCACAACAACAACAATGCATTTTTTATCGACTGACGTTTTTTATTTGTGCTTCAGTATTGCTATCTGAGTTAACATATTGTAATTTTGTCTTTTGGAGATAGTGAGTGGCGCTGTGGACATTAGAATACGCAGTGCCAAGTCAAGAAAACTGAACATTTCCGACGTATTCTCGTGTCTGAGTTCAATACAGGGATGACAGCAGCGGAGGCAGCCAGGAAGATTTACACCATGTATGGGGATAATGCCATTGGACAGATCATGGCAACAAAATGTTTTTCTCGTTTTAAGGAGGATCGTTTTGACATTACTGAATCTCCACACTCAGGAAGACCTTCAGGGTTTGAGAAAGATCGTTTAAACGCATTAATCCATAATGATCCACTTCATTACGTTCGGAAGTCGTAAATATGATGAACAGTGATCACTTCACCATACTGCGACATTTGCTTACAATGGGGAATGTTAAAAAGTCGGGTTTTTGGGTATCACATGCTCTAAGCTGAAATTGCAAAATTCAGATGGTGGCCATATGTGCATTTCTGCTTTCTCGTCATCAGTTGGCTCATGAACAACACCGACTATTCCTATCCTGTGTCGTTACTAGTGAGAGAAATGGTGGCTTTATGCTAACATAAGGAAAAGAAAGGAATGGCTGAACCCCAACAAAGCAGCAACTCCCCATACAGAGACCTGTGCACGTCCACAAAAGACAATGTGATGCATTTGGTAGAACAGTGTTGGTGTGGTGTAGTATGAATTGCTTCTCTGAGGTGTAACCGTCACTGCTGACATTTATTGTCAACAACAGAGACGTCTTGCAGATCCAGTCGAAGAACAACGACCGGAAAGAGAGCGTGGAGTGATGCTACTCCAGAATAACGCCCACCTGCATTCTGCAAGATTGACAAAAAATACTATACAGCAGTTGGGTTGGAAAGTCACGCTGCACCCACCATATTTACCCAATCTCACATTTTCATCATTTCCGCTCTCTGTCGAACAACCTGCAAGGAACTTCCTTTAGGGGTGAAAACGCGCTTTGAACACTGCTCGACGCATTCTTCACTTCAAAACCACGTGATCTCTACATTTTCGGAATCGAAAAGTCAGCCCAGCATTGGCAGACCTTTTTGAAATACTGAATAATTTTATTAGAGTAAATGCACCAAACAGCTTCTTGTAATAAACATATAGCGACGTAAGAGTTTACAGACTTTGTAAACCTGCAGCGTCATAAGAGTGGAACTGTTAAACTGTTTTTTTTTTTTCAAAGTATTATTGGTAGAAAATGCAACGTTGCAGTTGTATTTATTACGAAGAAGGCGTTGGATCTGATAGGAGATGGGCCTCACGAAAGCAACAGAGAAATATTTTTTTAGGTTACACTCAATAAACTTAGCATGGTAGATGACATCTTTAAAAAGAAAACTACTAGAAGAGTTACTACGCTCGGCACCTCTATCACTGGCGTGATGGCGGCAGCTTACACCAGCACACCAACCGTGTCTGGTTTCAGCTCCAGAAGGAGAATGAGCTTACATACTTCCACCGACATTCAGACAGCTCATTAAAAGTGTCCGCAGCAGAGTTCAAACCGTTACAAGGTGAACCATGGACACACCCCATGCTACCATCCACTAATAGGTTGGAAGGTATATATACAGGTTAAAATTTTGTAAGACAATTTTATATTGAACCAGAGATGGTCAGATGTAGTATTGGCTGTGTAGTAGCGTCGCTGCTCAACAGCAATCGCTGGTTCAAGGTGTTATGGGTAATGTGCGAGAGTAACTTTAGATAGAGAGATGTATGGCGGACTCTCAAGTGTAAAGACGTATTGTACCTGATGTGTACTGAATATATACTTACTCACTACGGGCAGTATTGATTTTTATTTGCAAGATACCACAATGGATATAATTAAGATTAAAGAAATTTGTTTTGTTACCTACACAGTGCGCATGTTCATAAGTGATGATTGAGACAGTGTACAGCACCCACATCCAATGATTTCGTAAAGGTAATTGTTAATGTATAATCGGCTTATTGTATGTTAATTGTGAGCATTATTAATTTGCAAAGAGTCAAAGTACAAGTTTAAAATTAGTGCTATATTGTTACTTACCACAAGTCAATATCAGTTTCCAGTTCATTCACTATTTTGCTCAAGAATTTATTGTCGCAGTCATATTCGATTTAATTTAAATGCATGCTAAGCAACAGCCTTGCACAGTACCTGTATGCTAACTATACAATTTAAATTACTAACAGATAGCAGTGGAAAGAGCGTTATCGTTGTGCAGATAAAGTTAAGAAATATTATTATTTCAGGGATGGCATTCATTAAGCAGAAGGAACATTATTTTCAAAGTGATCAAGATTTGTTTCATTACCAGGGCCTATTTCAAAACAATAGTGTTGCATCAGATTCAGTTTTGTGTTACGTAAATTCACGCAGAATCGATATGGTTTAAAGTCATTGACGGTTCTCATTCTCGCAATCAGAAAAGTTCAGTACGGGCAAAGCCCATAAGCGACGAGATAAAATACATGTTCGCATGCCATTCCCATTCTAATAGGTGTGTTGCAGGTTACTGTCAGTTAAGAACTTTCAGCACTGCAGCGCGTCAGCAGTCGTAAGTATCGAAATAATTATGAAAAATCCGCCTCGACTGCACAAACTACCTGGTGTTTACCTAGGTTTCAGCGAGTTCACGGATGGTAACGAGCCCCCCCCTCCCCCCCCCCCTCATTTTGGTACGTTTTCCCTCCTACTCTGCTGAGGGTTTGGTTAGCCAAGAAGAACACCATTTGTATTTTCTTATTGCTGCGCGCTTCTAGGAGGTATTTTATGTATCTTCGTTGGCTTCTATGTAATTATAAGGTCATGGAACCAAGATATGTTATAAATCTTTAACGTCTTCTGATTACATCCTGGTCTGCCGCTTAGTATTATGGCGATGTAGCCACTATGGTTGTTTCTGCTGCAGATATTATTAGTGCGGTTTTATCCGTTAACAATGACTTCCTTAGCATAGCTGTCTTTTTAGTTTAGGTGTAATTTCTACCTAATTCTAGGGCCTCCATATTAGCTTGTGGCTGATTTACCATCCGTGCACAAAGTTTGGTTCAAATGGTTCAAATGGCTCTGAGCACTATGGGACTTAACTGCTGTGGTCATCAGTCCCCTAGAACTTAGAACTATTTAAACCTACCTAACTTAAGGACATCACATACATCCATGCCCGAGGCAGGATTCGAACCTGCGACCGTAGCGGTCGCGCGGTTCCAAACTTGTAGCGCCTAGAACCGCTCGGCCACTCTGGCCGGCCACAAAGTTTGTCGTGCGTTGCTATTATATATGCCTTAATTCCCGCATCATCGCTTTTATCATTTGCTCAATTTGCTATTTGTGCGACAACTTTCGGCAATCAGTTAGGTACTGATCCGTGTTAACTTTGTATTCCCGCTTCCATGCATAAGAAGAGCGTTCCCTGGCCGCGCACATGCGCAGTGATTTCGATAGCCGCGCATGTGAACAGCCTGCGGTGCCTCAGTTCGGTGGGGAGCCTGTGACCTCGCTGGGGCGAGGCAGCTCACACAGGGTTGAGATAAGTAATATTATTGACTTGGAACATACACTACTGACCATTAAAATTGCTACACCACGAAGATGACGTGCTACAGACGTCAATGTTAACCGACAGGAAGAAGATGCTCTGATATGCAGATGATTAGCTTTTCAGAGCATTCATACAAGGTTGGCGCCGGTGGCGACACCTACAACGTGCTGACATGAGGAAACTTTTCAGCCGATTTCTGATACACAAACAGCAGTTGACCGGCGTTGCCTGGTGAAACGTTGTTGTGATGCCTTGTGTAAGGAGGAGAAATGCGTACCATCACGTTTCCGACTTTGATAAAGATAGGATTGTAGCATATCGCGATTGCGGTTTATCGTATCGCGACATTGCTGCTCGCCTTGGTCGAGATCCAATTATTGTTAGCAGAATAAGTAATCGGTGGGTTGAGGAGGGTAATACGGAACGCCGTGCTGAATCCCAACGGCCTCGTATCACTAGCAGTCGAGATGACAGGCATATTATCCGCATGGCTGTAAGGAAACGTGCAGCCACGTCTCGATCCCTGAGTCAACAGATGGGAACGTTTGCAAGACAACAACCATCTGCACGAACAGTTCGACGACGTTTGCAGCACCATGGGCTATCAGCTCAGAGACTATAGCTGCGGTTACCCTTGACACTGCATCACAGACAGGAGCTCCTGCGATGGTGTACCCAACGACGAACCTGGGTGCACGAATGGCAAAACGTCATTTTCTTGGATGAATCCAGGTTCTGTTTACAGCATCATGATAGTCGCATCTGTGTTTGGCGACATCGCGGTGAACGCACATCTGAAGCGTGTATTCGTCATCGCCATACTGGCGTATCAGCTGGCGTCATGGTATGAGGTGCCATTGGTTACACGTCTCAGTCACCTCTTGTTGGCATTGACGGCACTTTGAAGAGTGGACGTTACATTTCAGATGTGTTACGACCCGTGACTCTACCCTTCATTCGATCGCTGCGAAACCCTACATTTCAGCAGGATAATGCACTACCGCATGTCGCATGTCCTGTACGGGCCTTTCTGGATACAGAAAATGTTCGACTGCTGATCTGGCCAGCACATTCTCCAGATCTCTTACCAACTGAAAACGTCTGTTCAATGGTAGCTGAGAAACTGGCTCGTCACAATACGCCAGTCACTACTCTTGATGAACTGTGGTATCGTGTTGAAGCTGCATGGGCAGCTGTACCTGTACACGCCATCCAAGCTCTGTTTGACTCAATGCCCAGGCGTATGAAGGCCGTTATTACTGCCAGAGGGGGTTGTTCTGGGTACTGATTTCTCAGGATCTAAGCACCCAGATTGCGTGAAAATGTAATCAAATGTCAGTTCTAGTATAATATATTTGTCCAATGAATACCCGTTTATCATCTGCATTTCTTCTTGGTGCAGCAATTTTAATGGCCAATAGTGTATGTACCGGATATTTGTAAAAAATTTTTATGGGGTCCTGCCGCTGTAGGTGTTGATTTTAGCCTTTGGCTATGCCTATTTAGGCAAGCTGTTTTATTTTTGTTCTCATGAAGGCGTGGTAACCACGCTGAAATCTAGGTAAACACCAGGTAGTTTGTGCAATCGCGGCGGATTTTTCATAATTATTTTGATACTGTCAGTTACGTTATTTCAGTCACACTTCAAACGTACATGCTTCAAGGTGTACAGGTATTTTTGATCGCAGTGTGCATTCCATTAGTTTTATTACGCTTTTGCTGATGTTAATCTGATAATCTATTTTCAAGACATTATTCATTCCATTCAGCTGCTCTTCCAGTTCAGCAAAAGAGATCAATGCGGTACAAAGTTTGAGAAAGAATATGAAAATGTTGGAATGGCAGAAGAGTAGAGCATTAAATGTGTGACATAGCTACCTCGATGGAAGTGCTACGCGCTGTGGGGAGTCAGGTGATGGTAGGTCTGGAAAATGTCTGCGGTACGACGGCATCGTGGGAGTACACGGCTTCAGGAGACCAGCGGCACAGCAGAGGTCGTAATTAAAGGGAACGGTGGGGGTGAGGAGGGGGGAAACTGTGGCGTTGCACGTCCTGGGCGAGCAACCAATTAGGCGACAATTAGCGGTGATTGAGCGCCCCGGGGGCGCGCGATCCGGCCGTGCACTCTGCAGCCAATCAGCGGGGGCCGCCGGACACCATTAGACGGCTTCTGCGAGGCGCCTCTTTGCTTTGTGGTGGTGCCGCACCTCTCTTCCCTCCCCCACCCCCACCCACCCCCTCCACGCCGTTCTAATCCTCTTCCGCTGGCACTGCACCAGTCTGGGCCCCTCACGCGCCCTGCATCCTAGCTGACAGTAATTGGGGCCTCCGTCGCTTTCAAACTGGCAGTCATTTCAGTAGCTTTCGCTTCTGCGGTGAATGCTGAATAATAGGGTTGCCTATTGAGAATGCCCTTAAAGGCCAACCAGCTCCTTTGCTTTCTGTAACTCGACGGTAGATCGACGTAAATAGTCCACTTTCGCAGGTCACAATTATCGTGATTGTCCTTTTTAGGATGACCACTCCGCAATAAGTATTGCAGTCGGAGTCCATTACAAAATTATTGGTCCACACTTCAAAATGAGGAAGTTAATTTTACTAATTATCTCTTCTCAGTGGACGTGAACAACACTCAAAATGGCTTCGTAAATCTGCCAGAGACAGCAATGGACTTCGAAGAGCAGTTGAACGAAATGGACAGTTTCTTCAAAGGAGGGTATAAGATGAACATCAACAAAAGCAAAACGAGGGTAATGGAATGTAGTCGAATTAAATCGGGTGATGCTGAGGGAATTAGATTAGGAAATGAGATACATAAAGTAGTAAAGGAGTTTTGGTATTTGGGGAGCAAAATAACTAATGATGGTCGAAGTAGAGAGGATATGAAATGTAGACTGGCAATGGCAAGGAAAGCGTTTCTGAAGAAGAAAAATTTGTTAACATCGTGTATAGATTTAAATGTCAGGGAGTCGTTTCTGAATGTATTTGTATGAGTGTAGCCATGTATGGAAGTGAAACGTGGACGATAAATAGTTTAGACAAGAAGAGAATACAAGCTTTCGAAATGTGGTGGTACAGAAGAATGCTGAAGGTTAGATGGGTAGATCACATAACTAATGAGGAGGTATTGAATAGAATTTGGGAGAAGAGGAGCTTGTGGCACAACGTGACTAGAAGAAGGGATCGGTTGGTAGGACATGTTCTGAGACATCGAGGGATCACCAATTTACTATTGGAGGGCAGCGTGGAGGGTAAAAATTGTAGACGGAGACCAAGAGATAAATACACTAAGCAGATTCAGAAGTATGTAGGTTGCAGTAGGTACTGGGAGATGAAGAAGCTTGCACAGGATAGAGTAGCATAGAGAGCTGCATCAAGCCAGTCTCAGGACTGAAGACCACAACAACAACAACAACAACAACAACAACAGTAAAATTAAATGCATAAAGGCATAAGCATATCCTTTACAACACATACCAGGATTGGACAGAAGTTACCCCACAACATCGGCACACGAAACCCACTTCATCACACAGGTGTGTACAAAATTGAATGTTTGGACTGTGACTGATTCTACATAGGCTAGATAGGCAGATCATTTGAGATTAGATTCAAGGAACACATGGCAGCACTAAAAAACAAAAAAATACCACACATCAACAATAGCCACCCACGTGCATGAAACAAAACACCATGTTAACAACACAAGTATTAGCATCCCACATATCCAACGAAACGGTAGAAAACTAGACATGCTTGAAACACTACAAATATACAAACACCAAACAAAACAACCGGAATCCATCTTAAATGACAAAAATGACAATATTTACAATAGTATCATCTCTGTTTTCAGCAACTGCCTAAATTCTTAAAAATGTGCACACACACACACACACACACACACACACACACACACACACACACATGTGCACACACCTTAATATGTACCATAAATGCCCGCATCTCGTGGTCGTGCGGTAGCGTTCTCGCTTCCCACGCCCGGGTTCCCGGGTTCGATTCCCGGCGGGGTCAGGGATTTTCTCTGCCTCGTGATGGCTGGGTGTTGTCCTTAGGTTAGTTAGGTTTAAGTAGTTCTAAGTTCTAGGGGACTGATGACCATAGATGTTAAGTCCCATAGTGCTCAGAGCCATTTGAACCATTTGATTTTACCATAAATATTGACAGCCGCCAAGAATACAAGGGATTGACCTTATTTACAGAAAATTCACCACGCCAACAGCTTGTACCCCTTGTCAGCTCGAAACTATATGTACATCGACTACTGGCACAAATTTTATACCTATCTGCATGTTTTGAAGCATTAACCAACGTATTACCCCAACCTTTAGGCAGCTAATATATGTAACATGTAATCTTAAGACCCCTTGCCATGTAAATGTTTGCTCTCATAAAATCACTCTATCCACCCTCTCTCTCTCTCTCTCTCTCTCTCTCTCTCTCTCTCTCTCTCTCTCTCTCTCCCTTTCTCTCTCTTTTCCTCTCCTTCTGTTTCCAGCCTCTCACATCTGTCTATTAATTCTAATCAAATATTGTCATTTATGTATAATTTTACTGCTGTAGCCAATATGTTTACTGCACTTAAAAGTCTGTAACATTTCACCTGATTGTTATTAACAAGTATGAAGTTTAAGCCATTTTAACATTTCACCTGATTGTATAAACAAGTACGAATGTTAACCTGTTTTAACTTGTCAAAATCGGATTTATATGCCACCTTAAGTACACACACATATATTCGACACCTCAAAACAAACACCTCCAAATCCTTTAAATATTTATTCTGTGATAATGTTGTTACAATGTATATTCTTTGTACTTTGCGATTATGTCTTCTCTTCTGCTATACGAACCTAGCACCCAACAGATTCCAGACGCCATATTTGTTTACAAATGTTACACTATACATGTGATGTGTTAGGACAGCGAAAGGAACCCGTGACTACTGGAGGTACTCTATTTTACGTATTTTATGTTTACCATTAGATTTAATTTTTTGTCAGACGAAATCCAAAACCATGTTCTGAAATAGTGTCTTGTTTCTCCACTAGGCAGCGCTACAAGTTCCTCCAAAAAATCGTAACACAACACACACACAAATGCCGTACTAACTAATGTAAATGCACCCGATGACGGAGGTTTAAACCTTTTAAACGCGTCGTGGAAATAAATAAAACGGTGACTGGTAACAGTAAACTTGTTGTTTCATTTAATAAATTAAATGATGTTACGTAGAGTGAGTAAGATTAGGAAAAGGATATTAAAAGTAGTACGTAAGTAACTATTTGGACAGTAAGATATTTGACGCTCGTTGAAGCAAAGCGGATGTAAAATAAAGGCTGGCAACAGCATGAAATGCCTGGTGGGAGTGTCGAGATACCGGGATCTTTTGACGAGTGTCACCCTCATCAGTTGCTGAAGTGAAAAGATATGACGTCTCAACAACACTACCACCTGGATGGAAATTCGAGAGCCGGAAGTCTACATTTACAAAATGAAAAAAAAAAGTTCCTAAAAGGGTTAGTAATGTAACAGTCACACAGCCTGAAAAAAAAAACAGAAAAAATACCGAACCCCCAGAAGGGGAGGAAGACACCAAATGAAACTTCAGAAGTTGAGAGGGTATATGACGTTATTTCGGTGGTTGCAAAATCGAGCCAAATTTAAAAAGATCTTGGCAGCAAGAGCACACTTATCAGTTCCCTGATTAGAGGCAAGCGCAAGCTACTTCAGGACCGCAGATATGTATAAGGGGCGTTCAAAAAGAAACGAGCCGGAGGTATAATTACACAAACCACTATGGCTGTCTCATAAAATTCCCGGAGTTGCGATAGCCTTTTTAAGGGAACCAAAATGGCGTTAATCACACGGAGAGTGGTCCGGACTGTATGGAGGCTGGTCGAGAACCTCCCATTTGAATTTCTGCAGGAGTGCCGCGAATGTGTTGGCCGTATGAGGCTTTGCAATGTCGTGGAGCAGAATGACCCCACGGGTGAGATTGCCTGGTCGTTTTGATTTGATCGCTTGGCAAAAGGTGGTCAAGGTTTGTGAGCAATGCTGGGCATTCACTGTTGTCTCGTGCAGCAGGAAGTCAATCAGAAGGGGGGCATTTTTAGTCCCCTTAAAAAGGCTCTGAATTGCAAACGACTCACCTCGGACAACGACGTCCAGCTGTACACGCGGAACTGGTTAACATCGCAGCACCGGGAATTTTATGAGATAGCCATTCACCGCCTTGTGTCACAGTAGGAGGAAAATGTGATAAATTTCTATTTTTTCCGTCTCAGTTGTATGAATGTGTGATTTATCGCTAGAGTGGTTACCGGTTTCAGGTTGATCGTCTATTCTCAAACCACACGCCTTGTTCTTAATCGTAACTAGTTATATGACATAGTGATAAAAGGTAGAATATTTTGAATTTCTTATACAGAGCTATTTGTGCCTCTTGACACCGTATTGTATAACTAGGTACCGTTAGTAACAAAGTGTGTGGTTTAAGAATGGGCGAGTCAGCACAAAACCGACAACCACTGCAGCATTAAATTGTATATTTGTGCAGCCGATATGGACAAAATAAAAGTTTACCAAATCTTCCTCAAGGCTCATCAGTATTACATTGCACCATTTCCAGTCTGAACTCATGCACTGATTCGCCATGGAAGACTGTCAAAGCAGTTGTATTGTCTCCTGAGGCACGCTGGCTCACAACTGCTGTAGCTGTTCTTCGATCTGACATCTGAGCTGGTCCTACACATGCTATTGGGGAAATGTGGGTATCTTCCTTGCCGTGCAAGTACCTCAACATCGGGCGGACAGTTTATAGAGATGCGTCCCATGTGTGGATGAACGTTGTCCTGCTGAAAAATGGCACCACGATAATCTCACATGAGAATTAACAAACGAGGTTGTCAGACGTACGTGACCTGAAGTTATACACGATGGCCCGCCATAACGTGACGCCTGGAGCAACACTGCTGAGCCTCTCCAAAACACTGGAAGAATGGGACATCTCCCCAGATCACCACCATACTCACTGACGATGATCTGGGTAGTGCAGAAACGTGATTCATCGCTCAGCAGTATGCGATGACATTCGTTAACAGTCCACTCTATGCAGTCCCGGCGCCACTCCAGTCTGTGCACGGGACGGTAATTCCATTGTCCGACTGCTACTAGTCTCCGACCAATGGTGTGAGATGACTCTCAATGTTGCAAGGCGTCCATCACTTGTTCTGGGATGGCAGGCCAGACACACAGGGGTTAGGATGTGCTTGGTGCGTAATACAGTGATCCATCCTTATGGTAGTCAGACATCGTCGACCGAAGTCTTCGTGACCACTATGGCTGCCCTCACATTCCCATGGAGTCTAACATTGGGCCACTGCCTCATTCCTATTCCTCAAAAATCTGGATGGTAAACAACTGGGCCAGACGCGTGCCTCACAGTGAATACTCAACACGTGCTGCACTTGGTAACAAGACTAGATACGAAGAACAATAAAGCAGTCTGGTTGCCGTTCTCCTATCACAAATAACTACAACTAATCATTTACGTAACCACCCCGCCATGTTTGTTGGATGCTCTGGAAGTACTTTTTGTTGATGTAACCTTACGATGAAGTGAAGAATGGAGTACTGGATGTGCAGTAGAGGCAAGAAGAGAATAGTAATAGTAGTAAGGTATTCTGCCTTATGGCAGATCTTGTCATGGGTTAAGCCTGTTCCACTTTTGTCTGTCCATAGCTAGTCTTTCATTTCTGAATATTTATCTCCTTTGATATTGTCCAGCATTTGATACCTTCTTTTTCCTCTTCCCCTTTTTCCCTACACCATTTCTTCTTTTCTTTCCTTGAATAAACAGTCCCTCCTCAAACAATGTCCAATATAGTTCCGTTTTCTCTTTCTGATGACTTTCAGCATGTTTCTTTCTTCTCCAACTCTTCTTAATAGTTCTTCATTCCTTACTCGGTCTTCCCATTTCACTTTTTGCATTCTTCTCCATATCCACATCTCTAGTGCCCCCAATCTTCTTTCATCTTCCTTCCTCAATGTCCAGGTCTCCGCACCATATAGCGCAACGCTCCAGATGTAACATTTGGCAAGTCTTTTCCTCAGATCTTTGTTTAGCCGTCCTCAAAGTAATTTCTGTTTCCTCTTGAATCCTTCTTTTGCCATTGCAATTCTTTTCCTAATTTCTGTTGAGCAATACATATCATCTATTATAACACTTCCCAATAGAAGCTATTCACTTGTTCTATTTCCTCTCCCCCTATTTTCTTTCCTCCAATTACCATGCTTTTCGTTTTCTCCTTGTTAATCTTCATTCCGTATTCTTCTAATTTTGTGTTTAGATCATCTAACATTTGTTCCAACTCTCTTGCACTCTCTGCCATGGCAAAAAAGTCACCTGCAAATCTTATACACTCCAACCCCCTACACAAAGTCCTCTCCTTCCATCAAAACTTTCACTAATAATTTCCTCGAGATATGTATTGAACAGTGTTGCTGATAAACAATAACCTTGTCTTAGACCTCTTCCCAGTTCAATTATTTCTCTAATTATACCTCCTATTCTTACACTTGCTCTCTGGTTGAAATATAAATTTGTAATTAGCTGTCTACCCCTCCACTCAGCTGCATTTTTCCTTAGGATTTTCATTAGTCTGTCCCGTCTGACACAGTAAAAAGCCTTCCCTAGATCAATGAACACAACATAGAAGCCTGTAAAAAGTGATGCGACAGAAGAATGCTAAAGGTTGTTCTACCTTAAGAAATACAGTAAACAGTCACTTCTTATATATTTTTATTTATGCCAACACACGTTTCGGGCGGTCGTCTACCTTCAGTTAGCGTAATTCATTGTTAAATCATAATTAGCACTTTATTAACATATTCACTGCATTGTGGATGCTACAGCTGCATTTGCATTCCGCTTGTTGGTGCAGTTATAAGCGGAAAATTAGGAGCGACAACAAGAGGAATACAAACGCAGCTGCAGCATCTAAAATGCAGTGGACGTGTTAATGAAGATTTAAATATGTATTACCAACTGAAAATAGGCTAAAGCCCCAAACGTGTACAGGTGTAAATAAAAATACGAGGTGTGGCTAGAAAAAAACCGGACTAGTACTGGTGAAACGATAAAACGAATGCAATAAGGCTGAAAGTCGCGTGGCCTGTCACGTGAATCTCGCTCCGCCTACTGCTCGAGTTTCATCTGCCTCCTGCACTCAGTCTGCCCGTGGCGTCTGTTTTAAGTAGTTGACGTTTTGTCTGTGCGTCGGAAAATGTTGAGTGTACAGAAAGAACAGCGTGTTAACATCAAATTTTGTTTCAAACTAGGAAAATCTGCAAGTGAAACGTTTGTAATGTTACAACAAGTGTACGGCGATGATTGTTTATCGCGAACACAAGTGTGAGTGGTTTAAACGATTTAAAGATGGCCGCGAAGACACCAGTGATGACACTCGCACTGGCAGACCATTGTCAGCAAAAACTGATGCAAACATTGAAAAAATCGGTAAACTTGTTCGACAAGATCGCCGTTTAACAATCAGAGCAGTGTCTGAGTTAACAGGAGTTGACTTGTTGTCTTGTCGAACAAGTTTACCGATTTTTTCAATGTTTGCATCAGTTTTTGCTGACAATGGTCTGCCAGTGCGAGTGTCATCACTGGTGTCTTCGCGGCCATCTTTAAATCGTTTAAACCACTCAAACACTTGTGTTCGCGATAAATAATCATCGCCGTACACTTGTTGTAACATTACAAACGTTTCACTTGCAGATTTTCCTAGTTTGAAACAAAATTTGATGTTAACACGCTGTTCTTTCTGTACACTCAACATTTTCCGACGCACAGACAAAACGTCAACTACTTAAAACAGACGCCACGGGCAGACTGAGTGCAGGAGGCAGATGAAACTCGAGCAGTAGGCGGAGCGAGAGTCACGTGACAGGCCACGCGACTTTCAGCCTTACTGCATTCGTTTTATTGTTTCACCAGTACTAGTCCGGTTTTTTTCTAGCCACACCTCGTATATAAAAGCTGACTGTTTTCCGTATTTCTGAAGGCAAAACAATCCACAGCCAAACAGCCATGGAGTTCAAAAACCAGTAAAAAGGATTAATTAATGTTGGATATTAGATGGATACATCGAATAACTAGTGAAGAGGTACTGAATCGAACTAGGGAGGGAGAAAGCGTTATCGCACAACCTGACTGAAAGAAGGGACGCGTTGATAGGATACGTCCTGAGGCATCGTTAAACTGTTAATTCAGTAATGGAGGGAAGTGTAGTTGGGATTAAAATTTGTAGAGGGAGAACGGGGTTTGACAACAATAACAAAAAGCGGGTTAGAGTGGATGTAGGTTGCAATTGCTACGCAGATATGAAGAAGCGTGCACCGGACAGAAAGCCGCCACCAAATATACACCTCAAGGTCGTGCCCGCTGTGTAACGTCGTCAGGCGCGAAGCTCTATCATTTCTCAGCTTCACAGCTTTGTCACCGTACACGCCCTACGGTAACGATGAAGGTCAGCGCCAGCTGCATTTTCAGTGTTCCCATACCATATCGTGTGTTCATGTGTGATTTCAGTCTTCCTTGGAAAGGTGCATTGACTTGTGTTTGAAGCAAGGGTAATGGAGGACCAAGGGACTCAACTGATCGGTGTACGTAATTCTAAAATAAACTAAGAATGTCGCAGCGAAGTACTGGACCTTTTTTAAAAATCTGTCCAGCAGTGAAGAGGCGAGGAATAATATAAATTTTGCACAAATTCATAAACTGGCAGCAAAACCTCGTGGAATTTCCGAATCGACCGTATTCCACATTAATAGTTCAGTAACATCGGCAGAAT
Source organism: Schistocerca americana (assembly GCF_021461395.2). Lineage (NCBI taxonomy): Eukaryota > Metazoa > Arthropoda > Insecta > Orthoptera > Acrididae > Schistocerca > Schistocerca americana. The sequence goes on from NC_060126.1 coordinate 377,474,744, forward strand.
CTCCAGATGTGATTACGTGTTTTGAACCTCCAAGAAACGGATACAAAAGAAAACGGAAATCTACCGTATTTGACGGTTTTACTAAACATTTAGTGTGTAGAGCTGTATTTGGTTACTACGACAAAGTGGAGCACCCGACAGATACAAAAAATACAGGACGATCTCCAAGAAATTATTCCGTTCTTCGTCTTCTCCACTTATTTGGTATTCGGATCGGGAAGTGTAATGATGGACGAAAATTTTTAATGAAATGCAGAGACAAAGGGCGGAGTTTCTGCGTATAATGCCCTTATGACATGCTGAGGACAATAGTCTTGAGAGAATATACTTCGATAAAGCTTGGGTTCCACAACACCATACGAACAAATATATTTTGCTCAATATTAACGGGAATAATGAAAATATCTATAACTACTTTTGTAGAGCATATACCAGCGATATCGATGATGGCTGCAGTGACGAAGGGCCTGTATCGGCTGAAAAACAAAACAAAACAAAAAAATCGGGATGTAGGTAATATTCTCCGTCGTAGCGGGGCGCGCCGTCGAAACAGAGGCTCTGTCGGCGGCATCCAAGTGCTGGCGCGCTGTGGCGCACTTAGTCTGTCGTAAATAAACTGTTTTTATGGGTGGCACGATACAATAATGATGTCTTACGTGTTACCAAAATCTGTTTTCTTAACGACTTTCTCGCTGAAAGTTTCTACAAGATTCCACGAAACGCAAATTCATCAGCGACGACATTTTTGGTTACACAGGCGTAACAGTTTCACACCTCTTAGGGTGTTTTATGTTTTATCTCGGAATATTTCTGTACCATATGCATCGACAAACTTTGAGAACGTTCCTACACTTCTTTAAATTCAAATGTGTCAGTGATTCTGTTTTTTTCTACATGTTATTGCTTGCAACGTAGGTTCTCTGTCGTAGTAGCTGGCGAGAATTCTCTTTTGGGAATTATTCCGTGATGTTCTAGACTAAAAATAGAGATTAACGTTTTCCGTAACTTTTACCAAAATTTGAAATTGTCACTAACTGGCAATGGTGTAAGAGGGTGAGATGACCTCAAGCTTCCTATGTTCGTGACTGCTCCTGTAGCAAGGACAGCATCAAACTAGTCTTCGGCCTGAAGAACACAACACAATACTCAGAATGCTGACATTATTGTAATGCAAATAGCCTTCTTCAAAATAATCAGCAAGTTTTGTCAAATGTTGCTGTTGTTGATATTGCTGTAGTCTTCAGTCCGTAGACTGATGCCTCGTTCATAGTCCATCCTGTGCAAATCTCTTCACCTCTGGATAACTTCTGCAGCCTAAGACACTGTGTCTGGAATCTGGCAGGACGACAGTCCAAATCCCTATTCACGCATCCTGGTTAAGGTTTCCCTTGATTTCCTCAAATTGGTTATGGCAAATGGCTGCGTGGTTCCTTTTAAAAGTCGATTTTCTTCCCCATTTCGATCTTGCGCTGCATTTCTAGTGACCTCGTTGTCGGTGGGACGTGGAATCCTAGTCTTCCCTCATTTTTGTATTAGAGGTGTATTCTCACTCTAGCTTTACCCCCAACCCTGCCATTCTCTAAACGTGGACTTGAAAATAGGAAAAAATTAATAATCGGTTTATATTACCGACATCCCGATTCAAATGAACAGTTCAAAGAAACCTTGAGCCTCGTTTCATATTATCGATACCCCACTTATACAATTACAGCTGGTGGTGACTTCAATATAACCTCGATATTTTGGCGAAAATACACGTTCAAAGCCGATGGTAGGTATACAAAAGTCAGAAATAGTACTATATGCCTTATCCGAAAATTATTTGGAGCAATTAGTTCAGAAGTCTACTGGACGTGTAAATGGTTGCGACAACATTCCATTAAAAGTAAATCATAAGTATCTCTTTGAAAAATCAGATAATAATTCGCTTGACGCCCTCCTAAGAGACAGTCTGCACACCTTCCCCGTTAAAGACTTAAGTGCAGACCTAATAAATTAATAAAAGGTGGAACCGATCCCCCTTGGTAGATAAAACAGGTCACAATGCTGTTGTAGAAGCAATGAAGAATGCGTGCCAAATTTAAAACCACGCAACTATCCTCTCTGTTGGAGAATATTTCCCTTACAGAAAGAGAACGGCAGTGATTTATGAACTACAAGACTCTACCACATTTCTGCACCCATCACCAGTATCTACCACAAGATTTAATGAGCGAGAGCTTGTAGCAGGACCTTAATCCCTTAGGTATCTACTTATGGTGACATTTAAAGACACTGGTATTCGTCGTAAATATGAGATCGGTTCCGACGGATCGATCTAGTCCAAATCGATTGATTCAGATGAAAACTATTATGTTCCTCATTACCTAAATTCTACGTAACAAAAGTTGTTTCTGATGCAACATAGTAGACACTTCCGGCTACTACACAAAATTGCTTGAAATTATCCGTCCCTTTTCATACTGATCCTTTTATTTGGTTTATCAGCTTCCTTCGTGTGGTTAAACTGTTCATACTTGGTTTCTCTTTCAGAGACTGTCGCCAGATTCACTAACATGTATCGGAAGTCAAAACAAGCTTTAACTGTGACATTATAGGTTTCGTGGGTCATGACTTCAGACCACTAATCCTGCAAAGTCTGATACGAAATTACTGCTCATCTCAGTACTGATGATTTCTTTACAAAAGCCTTTTGAAGCAATGCTATATTTGAATCGAAGCAGGACGTCAAAATACTTCGCCTTTGACAACTTGCTTCACTTGAAATGTGAATTATTATACAGGATGCAGATATAAGTGCAGGTATTTTTATGTCTGGTACCTTAATACATATCCACATTAGAGCGTTAGTTCTCTTTCCTACGTCGAACAGTATTCCCACAAGCATGTTACAATCTTTACGAGCAGATATTTTCCGCACGGTCGTAACTGCAAAACAAAGTGAACTAGACCTGCCGGTGTAGACTAATCTGTTGCTGCACTTAGTCACCTGGCAATGAAGCAGTTGTCAGTCACACACCTTACAGCTATCTCCTACATCAGCTATTCCGCACAGACAGTCTTGAGCGCTAAGAACCTGGATTCATAGCTCACATTTAGTGATAGGCCGCCGACATAATGGAATGACGACACAAGAACAGTGACCCATTTCTCAAAAAGGATTTGTTCTAGGATATATGTTTCTAGTACTGTGTTTCTAGTTTTTACATGTAACGTCATCTGTAAGAATATGTGATTTTTTTAACCATCCCGCCTAATGGAACTTCTGGTGGATTAAAACTGTGTACCGGACTGGAATCTTTTGTCCTTCACTGGAAAGTGCTCTACCAACTGAGATACCCGAGCACAACTCACGACTCCGTCCTCACAACTTTACTTCCACTGTTATCTCATCTCCTGTCTTCCAAACTTAACAGAAGGTCTCCTGCGTGACGTACGGATGTAAGGATATTGCGGAGACGTGGCTTAGCCACAACTTGCGTAATGTTTGCATTCTGTCGCTGACCTTTCATGTCTAGCGTTTACTATAACTTCCCTGCACATAGCAACTAACGTCCTCATAGTAGATAACTCAAAAGATTTTCCTCCAACTCCCACACGGAGGTGTGTGCATTTATCACCAACTGTATTAGTGACAGACCACGCTCATAATATTTCAGTATGCTACGTGGCTGCCTTTGTTGTACACTCCATCTGAGTGCGGGGCAGCACTGGATGCGGTAGATAACAAATATTTATTAATAGCAAAATGAACGTACAGTTCTTCTACATCGTTATGCCAGGAATCATGACAAGCTCCTATGCTGTACCTAGTTACCACCGGGATCATCGGTATTTTCTTTCATTCATTCATTCATTCATTAACAGGGAACCGGGTAACATCACACGGGTTGGGTCGCTCTAGCTGTATTATCAGCCACAAAATTATGACCACCGATCTACTATCGACATAAACCCGCCCAGGTGATAGCACACTGTGCACGAACACTCCCAATGATGGCCTCCACAGCCTACGACTCATGCATGTGCCAGTAGTAACACCACGACATCGGCAATTACGATGGGCACATGACCATCAGAGCTGGATGTTGGCGCAGTGGCAGAGCGTTGCATGGTTCGAGGAATCCCGATACCTTCTTCATCATGCCGATGCGAGGGCGTGAATCGCGAATCCGTCGTCTTCCAGGGGAACATCTCCTTGACATTTGTACTGTACGACGGAGACAACCTGGTGGCGGCTCCATTATGTTCTGGGGAACATTCATGTGGGCACCCATGGGTCCAGTGGAGCTCTTGCAAGGCACCATGCCGGCCAAGGAGTATCGCACACTGGTTGCAGACCACGTACACCCCGTCATGACCATCACGTTTCCCGACAGCAGTAGTATTTTTCAACAAGACAGTGTCGTCATGTCGCAAGAGCAGAAGTGTGATGGAATGGTTCGAGGAACGCAGTGACGAGTACCAATTGATGTGCTGGCACCCCAATTCACCATATCTGAACCCAATCGAACACATCTGGGGTGAGATTGCGAGGTGGCGCAGTGATTAGCACACTGGACTTGCATTCGGGAGGTCGACGATTCCAACCTGTGCCCGGCCATCCTGATTTAGGTTTTCCTTGATTTCCCTAAATCGCTTCAGGCAAATGAAGGGATGGTTCTCTTGAAAGGGCACAGTCAATTTCCTTACCCATCGTCCCCTCATCTGATGGGACCGTGTTTGGTCCCCTCCCGCTAATCAAGTAACCAGCCTACAATAAAAACTTTTATATCACCAGCAACGTGTGGAAGACAGACTTTCTCCATCAGCTATCTCTCACTCCAAAGACGTTTTCAGTTGCTAACTCCACACGTTGCCTGAGACAGAAAACAACATCTTCTTCCCCTAACTTTCAATTAGGAGAAAAATAAAAAAAACAGCAATACGAGTCTATAACTTATAATTTTTTTTTCTGAGTTATTCAAGGAAATGTCTCTGATGCATTTTGCCTGTATGAATTATTTTTCCCGTTTCTCGAGTAACTAGTAACAATGGCTAGGGAAATACTAGTGCTCTTTTTTCTTTTATTGCCGTTACATAACAGCAAGCAACCGATGAGATTGTCAATTAGTTTGGAAAAATCTGTTTATAAGCTTTTGCAACTATAGAAAAATGCTGGATGGTAACTGACAGTCGCAGCAGGGCTGGGTTCTTTCTGGCTGTCAATGATGGATGTTCTATGTTTGCTGCTAAACTACGTGCTTGTCATAGTTTCAGTACAAAGTGCTTTCATGACTGTATGACGACAGAAAACATCGCAAATATCTTTTTGCCACTGAGGGAAATTTACTGGCATTTTATGGACATTTGCTAGTTATGTCTGTGTCCAGTCTGATTCACTATATTTCACTAACAGAACACGGACTAAATCGTTCGTTCGCAGATCAAAAAACTAGTTTTTACGAACTCACTGCTGATTTTGACATTACATTTCAATTTGCCTGCAGTATGATTTAGACTTTTTGATAACAAAAGTCCTTGATCTACGAAGCAAGCAATTCACTATTTTGTAATCCTACGTTATGTCACACATAGTTCTGTTAAAGAGAGGCAAAACGGATTTATTTTTTTCGGAATGTCTGGAAACATATGAAACACCCTTTTGAACGGCAAGATGACGGCTCCACAGTGAAGGATGAAAAGTAATATTTTATTTCCTCTCTTTTTCCTCTCAGTTTCGATATTTAATGCTGTCAGAGGCACAAATTACAAATATATGTTTCGAAATGAAACCAGATTTCTTTTTTTAAAGACTAATTACAAATTTTCTTTAAATATTTTGTACTACTGTTCCCTTTATTTTGTTTAACTGGAATTATGTTTGAATGGTTTTACGATTAAAAAGCGACTACAAGCATTATTACGAATATTTTATTAAGATTTCAGTTCTTAGACCGTAAATAGAATTTGAATCCCAATGAAATGATGCTGAATGGTTTAAAGAATGCTTACTTCACCGTGTAACAGCGGTCAAACCCTAGTGAGGTGGGTGCGCCTCCTTTTCAGAACAGAGTTTCCCAAAACACAGTGTGGTAGTTTATTCCTTATGACACAGTAAGTTTTGGAAACGATCTCATCCATCACAGCATTGGCAGGAAATGTCATTTATTCAACAAGTACGAAGTATTTTTAAAATTTGTTGTATGAGTGTACAAAGAGGAGCTGTAATTTTGGTACATATGAGCACCGCCCACACCCCTCCACAGTGTTGAGAATTTTAGATCCAAGGAGCTAGAAAATAATCTACCCTTAGAAAACAATTTATATCTACAGTACTAAAATCGTCCTTGGCAGGTGTGAACATAAGTGTAAGCTGTACTATGTCATATTTCTTTTATATGTTTCTATGCATTTGATGCATAAAAAAAGTGGTGTAAACCAGCCAACAATCCTTTTTTTTCTTTTTTGATTTGATCAATTCTTACACATTCTATATCATCTAAAGCAGGGGTGGCCGAGAATTAGGCGAGCGAGCTGTTTCCTGGTTCGCGTGCCATAGCGCTGAATCTGGATGCACACTTCCTCCACTGCCAGGTCACCCTCTTTGAGCTTGAGGAGGAGGAGGAGGAGGAGGAGGAGGAGGAGGAAGAGGAAAGTGCAGTGCGTCCTATTTAGATACCAGTGCAATCAGACTGCATGTGAATTACTTTCATATTACGTATTTCTCAACAACATAGATCACAAAAAACAAGTTTTCAATTATATTTAATTATTTTTGGCGCGCTGAAGACATATTTTTTTTTATCTGGCACAAACTGTTGGCATAAGGACAGATGCAGACAATTTCATAATTTTTTCTCACTCAGGTTGACACGTAATCGTGAATTATTTAGCTTCACAATCGAACAAATGTCTTTCACATACAGATATATTGATTGAAATATTGTAGCACTTTTGCAACCTAATTATGGAGATGCGGGAAATCCTACCTGAGGGAGACAATGTATATGACCTGGACAGTTTCGAAGGGCAAAGATTTGTGTTTAAGGTGGGAATTACATTGCTGATCAATCTGTTCATGCACGAGGACGCTTTCAATTGAAACACCAGTTTCGAAAACTGCTCGAAAACAGATGTAAGATTGACAGTGTCCTTATCGTTGCAGGTCACAATAGCTTTTTCAGACCTCTTGTTTTCTTCAGCGCCGGGTAGCTTAGGGAACTGGGCTGTCTTAGTTTGTCCCTTCAGAAATAAGTTGTTTCACATCGCAATTCGTTACTGTGGACAGTGTGCAATCAACTCCACTTAAAATGCGACTTCTGCAGTCCATTTCTGATGTTCTAGTTTTTGTTTCTTTACTCCTTTTTCCTTCATAAATTCAGCACTGGCGGGTCTTAAATCGAAAATTCGTTCCAAGCCTACCCCTTGACTTAAGCGACATACTTTTCAGCAATATATGACGTCTCCATACCCTTCGTTCAGTTGCACTGAAAACTGTTGCAGTTCAAATGGTTCAAATGGCTCTGAGCACTATGTAACTTAACATCTGAGGTCATCAGTCCCCTAGAACTTAGAACTACTTAAACCTAACTAACCTAAAGACATCACACACATCCATGCCCGAGGCAGGATTCGAACCTGCGACCGGTGCGGTCGCGCGGCTCCAGAATGAAGCGCCTAGATCCGCTCGGCCACACAGGCCGGCTGTTGCAGTTGACATTGGAATATTGTGTGCGACTTCAGAAATTTTGCTACTCGTTTCACTATTTCCTTCACGCGCTCCATGCCATCAAATTTAACACAAAGTGCTTCTTGGTGATCAGAACAATGAATCCGGTCTGTCAATCCTTGTAATATTTTGATCTTCCATTGTGAACTAATTCTGTAAATTCTTTCTGCATGGTTTTGTAATGTCCTTCCATAGCAAATCTGATGTTAATTTAGTATTAAGAAAACAGCCTTAATCGCGTTTTTTTATTTATTTAGTGCCGACCGGTTTCAGCCCATCGCAGGTCCATCTTCATGGCGAACTGCTGGTGGCGTCACGTCTACCAAGGTGTCGCAGGAGACTGCTCTATAACCATGTTGTCCAAAAATCCGATGTACTTGTTGGTTGTACGACTGCATAAGAGACACTGGCAATTTTCGTCCGTCTTCTGTCATTACCATTTACTTTTAAATCCTTGTTACGGTAGATTGCTAGACTGCCTCTTTTTGTGCAGACAGCCACTAGATCTGTGAACGCCCTTCATACCAAGAACAAATAGGGAAGGGTAAACAGCACTGGCACCACGAATCCGCTGAGCTGAAGATGGTCGTGCCCACCGATAAATGCCACACTGCAGTAATATGTGATGTGCCGCGCTGTACCTGGTACTGCCGAGAAGACCCGAACAAAGCCGAGATCGGCCGAGCCTCAGGCCACCAGCAGCCCACGCATCAGCCTAGTGTGTGGTTTGGCACGCCGTGGCCAGGTCTGATCTAAGGGACTGAGACTCTACAGCAGGTCGTTTGACCACCACTGTGTTTCACTTAGCATGGTTTTCCTGACGGATACAGCGCCAATGAAGATCTCCCGTTCACATACCAACGTACGTAAAACGCGGTGCAAGCTCTATTCTGTTAGAATAGAGTGCGTTCATTGAAATAAAATTCTTTGAGAAAAATTGGGGCAGCGCATATGAAGAAAACGTGTAGCAAGGGCCTAAAACTGGTAAATAGAGCTGGGAAAAAGAGAGTGATAGATGAAAGGCTATACTAAGACCAAAAGCGAGTACCAGTTTGTAGCTCTAAAAGTTTATCATGCTGTAGTTTGTACTTCCTTACACATTTTGAAAATATTACTATAACTGCTATTCCAAGACTAAAACATTTTAATTATAAATAAACCGTGTCCAGCGTTATCTTTGGGCGCGCCACTATGTGGGTGTCTCTCTCAGCTGCCCCATCAAAGGAAGCCACAACAGCCATCGGCTGCGACTAAAATGTTCAGACAAAGGTCAGCCAGTGATCAATGTGCCAATCTTTAGTTTATATGATGGAAGATGCACCATATACAAAGGCAAAATTTTTGTGCTACCAGGGAACCCGTGCAAAACTTTCGCACAACGTGAAATAACGATCATGAAAATTTATGATAGATCCTTGTATGTACATTTTATTGTGTCCAGAAACGTGATAAACATCCAGGATGTTTGTCCTGGGTTGTTAGACAGGCAGAGATCAGGGGCTGTCAGTAGGGCCACGTAACTGTGACTTTAATCCAGCAAACATTTCCTTTACAGCATGCGCGTTAGCCATAGTAGCAATAGTAAAGCCCAATTCAAGACGACAATGAGACACATCAAAAAAGTTTTGCATCGCCTGGGTTCCGAGAGTTCAATAACCTGTACAGAAAATTGGAATAGAGGTCAACATAAACATCATTTCCATCCTTTTTATCGTTAATGAAAACCACACATTGCATGTTGTACCACAATACAGCGAGAGCGTCACATGTGGTGGTCAAGATTGCTGTACACACCGGTACTTCTAATACCCAGTGCTCTTGCACTGATGTATGCCTGTATCCAGAAGTTAATCAAGGAACTGATGCTCCAGATCGTCCCACTCCTCAACAGCTGTTCGGCGTAGATCCCTCAGAGAGGTTGGTGGGTCACATCGTCCATAAACAGCCCTTTTCGATCTATGTTCGACGGTTCATGTCTGGAGAACATGCTGCCCACACAGGTCGAGCGATGTCGTTATCCTGAAGGAAGTTATTTACAAGATGTGCACGATGGGGGCGCGAATTGTCGTCCATGAAGACGAATGCCTCGCCAATATGAGGCCGATATGGTTGCACTATCGGTCTGAGGATGGAATTCACGCATTGTACAACCGTTACGGCGCCTTCCATGACCACTAGTGACGTACATCGGTCCCACATAATGCCACCCCAAAACAGCAGGGAACCTCCACCTCGCTGCACTCGCTGGACAGTGTGTCTAAGGAGTTCAGCCTGACCAGGTTCTCCAAACACGTCTCCGACGATTGTCTGAAGTAAGTGATGCGAATCCTGAGCGGACCATTCGGCATGTTGTTGGGCCCATCAGTGCCGCACTGCATGGCGTCGTGGTTGCAAAGATGGACCACGCTATGGACGTAGGGAGTGAAGTTGCGCTTCATGCAGCCTACTGCGCACAGTTTGAGTCTTAACACGACGTCCTGTGGCTGCGGTCATCCACTGCAGTAGTAGCACTTGGGCGGCCTGGGTGAGGCATATCATCGACAGTTCCTGTCTCTCTGTATCTGCTCCATGTCCGGACAGCATCGCTTTGGTTCACTCCGAGACGCCTGGACACTTCCCTTGTTGAGAGCCCTTCCTGGCACAAAGTAACAATGCGGACGTGATCGAACCGCGGTATTGACCGTCTAGGCATGGTTGAACTACAGACAACATGAGCGGTGTACCTCCTTCTCGGCGGAATGACTGCAACTGGTCGGCTGTCAGACCCCCTCCTCCTATTAGGCGCTATTCATGCATGGTTGTTTATATCTTTGGGTGGGTTTAGTGACATCACTGAACAGTCGAAGGGACTGTGTAAGTGATACAATAATCACAATCAACGTCTGTCTTCAGGAATTCTGGGAACTGGGGTGATGCAAAACTTTTTTGATGTGTGTATATTTGTCGTTTCGGAAAGTATATTCGTTTAGAAAAGTCAGCTTGTACAACAGCAGAGATAATGGAGTACCGCAGTGGTCACAGTTATTATCTAGACAATGCTGTCTTGCAATTATTCAGTTAATAAGTACTTTAAAACAAGTAATATCTTTCTGGTGAGGATGAAATGGGGAGTCTCTCATCCGTGATTAATAAGATAACTTCAAGCTGGGCATGCATGATACTGTTTTGCCCATCAAAGTTAAAAGTCTCTTTTACGTTAAAATTTTTCACAAACAGTAAGTAAGTTTTAGCGCAAAATCGGTATCCAATGTCAGCAGCCTTTTAAAAAGCTCTTCTAATGGTACGTCATTCATCCCTTTACAATTAGTATGCCTTGAGAAGAAGGTTGGTTGGTTTGGGGAAGGAGACCAGACAGCGAGGTCATCGGTCTCGTCGGATTAGGGAAGGACGGGGAAGGAAGTCGGCCGTGCCCTTTGAAAGGAACCATCCCGGCATTTGCCTAGAGCGATTTAGGGAAATCACGGAAAACCTAAATCAGAATGGCCGGACGCGGGATTGAACCGTCGTCCTCCCGAATGCGAGTCCAGTGTCTAACCACTGCGCCACCTCGCTCGGTGAGAAGAAGGGATATTGACTTTAATATAGCCGGCTGGTGTGGCAGAGCGGTTCTAGGCGCTTCAGTCCGGAACCGCGCTGCTGCTACGGTCGCAGGTTCGAATCCTGCCTCGGGCATGGATGTGTGTGTTGTCCTTAGGTTAGTTTGGTTTAAGTAGTTCTAAGTTCTAGGGGATTGATGACCTCAGATGTTAACTCCCATAGTGCTCAGAGCCATTTGATCCATTTTTTTTTTTTTACTTTAATAATTATATGTGTACTGCTTCTAAATATTGAGTTTTGATAGTAATATTACTCTGCACAACAATGTATAAAGTTAATAATAAATGATTTTTTTTCTGCGTAAATCTATGGCGACGATCTGCGTTCCTCCAGAACTGTTTCCTCCATCTGTTGCGTTTTGACTTGGAAATCGAGAATCTGAAGATCGACCGTTTTCGTACACGCAAGGCGTTCTCATCGAGCCGGATTCGAATCTCGAATAGAATATTCAAATGTGGAACTTACTAATTGTGAATGAAATTTTCAATCTGCAGTGGAGTGTGAGCTGATGTAAAAGCTCCTGGCAGATTATAACTGTGTGCCGACGGAGACTCGAACTCGGGACCTTTGCCTTTGCTGGACATGTGTTCTGCCATATGAACCACACAAGCACGACTCAGACGTCCCGCTGCACAGGTTTACTTCCGACAGTGCCTCATTTTCCGCCTTCCAGACTTTGCAGACGTTTTCCTGCGAAACCTGCAAGACTAGCGCTCTGGAAGAAAGGATACTGCGGGCAAGGATTAGACACAGCCTGTGTGTTTGCTGATATCTGTCAGGAAGTTCCATATCAGCATACTCTCCGCTGTAAAGTGAAAATTTCCGTCTGGGAACATCCCCCAGGTCGTGGCTAAGCTATATCTAGGCAATATCCTTTCTTCGGGAGTGACAATCTTGCAAGTTTCGCAGGAGAGCTTCTGTGAAGTGTGGAAGACAGGAGGCGAAATACTGGTGGAAGTAAATCTGTGAGCGCGAGTACTGATTCGTACTTGGGTGACTTAAGTCGGTGGAACACTTGGCCGCAAAAGGCGCAGGTTTCGAGTTCAAGTGTCGGTCCGGCACACAGTTTTAGTCCGCTTGGAAGTTTCGTACTAATCGTGTTACATTAAAATGGAAAGAAAATCCATTAAGGTCACAGTCCCTCAATTCGCAATCAAGCCTCTTACGTTGGTTTCACTTTGGGGATATTTACACGATATGAAACGAAACCTCTCGTGTATCTGCCACAGTCTCTCGCTGGTGACAACTTTTTTTTTTTTCTTTCGAGAATAACCGCTAAGCCATCTTCTTTCCCGTTCTGACCGACATTAGCACCCAGCACTCGCACGTGCATTCCCGTCTAAGGAATCCAGATAGTAGAGCAAGACCTAAATACTTACAGTCACTTAGCACAGGAACACATCTCTGAAACAAGCTCACTGTTATGCCTCATTGTGGACAAAACTACTTTGAATTTCATAAAGAATTCTGCTTACTGGACGGAGTTGGATCCCCCATATGAGGAACTAATGTAAATATCTGCATGGACAAAATAGAGAAAGGAATATATCAGAAAACAGTAAAAGGAATACAAAGAATAATATATTAGTGGAGGTACGTGTTTGACATCCTGTGCTCGGTTGAAACGAAGACAGAAGAGTTAGACATAGAGATAAACACACTACACAAGACATAAAGTTCACTTCAGACAAATGTCAAGCATGGCAAATAAACTTCTTGATTTATCCATCACAAAGAAAAATAAACAATACTGATTCAGTGTTTATAGGAAAAACACCACACACAGACACAATAATGCCCCAATCATCAAAATACACACAGTCTCAAAAAGGAGCTGCTGTCATACATATTGAAACACGTATGTATTCAGTAGCAGCGATGGCGAGGCATGACAGAAACTCTGACCAGAGAGTTATTTATCGTTGCTAGTCTGCGCTTGACCGCGCGAGAGTTCAGTTGCATGTAGGGAGTCGGTAGTGGCAGTTGCGAGTTGCGAGGCAGTTGTTGTACGTAGCGAGTCGCGAGAGCATGTACACTCCTGGAAATGGAAAAAAGAACACATTGACACCGGTGTGTCAGACCCACCATACTTGCTCCGGACACTGCGAGAGGGCTGTACAAGCAATGATCACACGCACGGCACAGCGGACACACCAGGAACCGCGGTGTTGGCCGTCGAATGGCGCTAGCTGCGCAGCATTTGTGCACCGCCGCCGTCAGTGTCAGCCAGTTTGCCGTGGCATACGGAGCTCCATCGCAGTCTTTAACACTGGTAGCATGCCGCGACAGCGTGGACGTGAACCGTATGTGCAGTTGACGGACTTTGAGCGAGGGCGTATAGTGGGCATGCGGGAGGCCGGGTGGACGTACCGCCGAATTGCTCAACACGTGGGGCGTGAGGTCTCCACAGTACATCGATGTTGTCGCCAGTGGTCGGCGGAAGGTGCACGTGCCCGTCGACCTGGGACCGGACCGCAGCGACGCACGGATGCACGCCAAGACAGTAGGATCCTACGCAGTGCCGTAGGGGACCGCACCGCCACTTCCCAGCAAATTAGGGACACTGTTGCTCCTGGGGTATCGGCGAGGACCATTCGCAACCGTCTCCATGAAGCTGGGCTACGGTCCCGCACACCGTTAGGCCGTCTTCCGCTCACGCCCCAACATCGTGCAGCCCGCCTCCAGTGGTGTCGCGACAGGCGTGAATGGAGGGACGAATGGAGACGTGTCGTCTTCAGCGATGAGAGTCGCTTCTGCCTTGGTGCCAATGATGGTCGTATGCGTGTTTGGCGCCGTGCAGGTGAGCGCCACAATCAGGACTGCATACGACCGAGGCACACAGGGCCAACACCCGGCATCATGGTGTGGGGAGCGATCTCCTACACTGGCCGTACACCACTGGTGATCGTCGAGGGGACACTGAATAGTGCACGGTACATCCAAACCGTCATCGAACCCATCGTTCTACCATTCCTAGACCGGCAAGGGAACTTACTGTTCCAACAGGACAATGCACGTCCGCATGTATCCCGTGCCACCCAACGTGCTCTAGAAGGTGTAAGTCAACTACCCTGGCCAGCAAGATCTCCGGATCTGTCCCCCACTGAGCATGTTTGGGACTGGATGAAGCGTCGTCTCACGCGGTCTGCACGTCCAGCACGAACGCTGGTCCAACTGAGGCGCCAGGTGGAAATGGCATGGCAAGCCGTTCCACAGGACTACATCCAGCATCTCTACGATCGTCTCCATGGGAGAATAGCAGCCTGCATTGCTGCGAAAGGTGGATATACACTGTACTAGTGCCGACATTGTGCATGCTCTGTTGCCTGTGTCTATGTGCCTGTGGTTCTGTCAGTGTGATCATGTGATGTATCTGACCCCAGGAATGTGTCAATAAAGTTTCCCCTTCCTGGGACAATGAATTCACGGTGTTCTTATTTCAATTTCCAGGAGTGTAGTTCGTTCGTGTTAGTAGCGCGCGAGAAACAGTCGGAGTTGTGTGTGAGGAGTCGGCGGGCGTCGACATGGGCTTCTGGTCAAGGTTCAGGATGAGGTATATTTTTAAATAAGGTAATGAAGCAGCATTGCGCACATCTGATAATGTAATGTATCTTAACTGTAATTAATTTGTTCAAGAATTGCCCCAATAATAATTTTGTTCTGAAAGCAATTTTTTAAGCAAATAATCATTACAATTGAAACAATACTTCCTATGCTTTTCCTGCCAGAATCAATTTATCAGATTTGCACAGGGCCTAAGGTCAGCGCAGATGACCTTATAAAATTTATCAGGTTGATCATAACGTTAATTTTTTAGGGACTTAATATTTTTGCACATTGTTATTATCATTGAGTTTTATTACTGTGGGAAGCTAACGTTTGGCACTATTTGCAATTCTTATTCTATTCTATTCATTTAAAAATAATTACGGGGAGGTCACATTTGGCTCTATGTCCATTAACATTTGAATAAGATTTCTTCATTTCTCTGGGGAGGTTACAATATATGCTCCAAAATTTAAGGAAAGTGTCACTAGACAAACACAATTGCAATATGGTGGTCGGCATAAGAACTCAAACAGTCAATAAATAAATAAATAAATAAATGAAACAAAATGAGGAAAGAACAAAAAAACTACAGAAAGCATATAAACTCACGTGGAACTATTATAACAAAAAGTCCATATCCATTAACGCAAAATTGAGGCACTACAACACTGTCGTACTTCCGGAGGCACTGTATGCATCTGAAACAACACAAATAGGTGGGCAAACTAAAATCAAAGAAATAGAGAAACAAGAAAGGAAAATTCTCAGGAAAATTTTTGGCCCGATACAAGAGCAAGGAATATGGAAGAAGAGACCAACATCAGAATTATATAAATACACAGACAAGATTACGGATACAATAAGGAAAAGAAGAATGCAGTTCTACGGACATAGCCACAGGATGAATGAAAATAGAATTTCAAAGCGAATTCTTAAAGTCATCAACTCAGGCAGGGGAAAAACAAAATGGATAAAAGAAGTTGAAGAGGACCTCAGACAAGCACACATAACAGTAAAGGATGCAAATGGACAGCGGAACGAAAGAAACAACACAGTGAATACATGAAGAAAATTTGGGCTCAGAAAAAACATAAACAATCATCATAAAGGAATTCAAGTTCAAACGCTCTCTTAAATGGGAATAATCGAATATAATAAATAATAATAATAAAACAAAATAAAAAATAAAATAAAATAAATATTAGTATACTAAGAAACCCTAGTAACACAATTGAATATATATAATCCAGCCATTACCTACTTCAGGGTAATAGCTGGGACGCTTTATACTTAGACGAGGCCAGCAGAACAAATGAATAAAAATAGAAAGGACATAAGAGAGCACGGAAAATAATCAGATTCGGCACCAGAAAAAATCTAACAAGAGAAGTTCAACATTCAAAAGGTAATCACAGGAAAGAAACATACAATAAATAACCAAATAAACATTAGCAACCAAATGTTATTTAAATTAATGAAACGTGTAGTAGATAAATGTCATATCTAGTCACCATAAAAGCAGTATTTACGAGTACATGAACTAGGCAAAACACTCACTCCTGATTACCTACCACAGCAAAGTAGTAAAATAACTTTAACAAAGTAATAATCTACATGTACAGAAACTTTTCTCCTACACACACACACACACACACACACACACACACACACACACAAGCACACACACACACACACACGAGAGAGAGAGAGAGAGAGAGCGAGAGAGAGAGAGAGAGAGAGTGAATGGGGGGAGTAAGAAGAAACAGCAGATGCTTTCACAACCCCAAAAATGAAACAAAAGACGATCGTATTCCACAACTTCAAAACAGAGTACAGGATGTGTAGTCGGAACTACACAACGCGAAAAATAAAACAGATTACTGTCAATGAAATGCAGTGTACTCAATATCGAAAACCTACATGTATACAAACGTTACGGATGAAGTAGGGAACAAAAACTCGTGAGTGATCGTAGTGGTTTAATACCGTTTAACTGTAATAATTTGAAACCTAAGGACTGTTTACGATCTCGTGAAAAAGATTTGCAAAGAAAAGCATATTATTACAGTCGCTACTGAAGATGCTTTAAAATAAAGCGAAACGCGCATGGTCTGAATAAGACTTTTGTTACAGTCGCAAAAGACGATTTATAACCTATATTACTCGTATAGCTGCGACTGTGGAAGAAGTGCTCTAGAAAGAATAAGAGGAGCACATAATAAAATTTGCCTACCAGGAAATTCCCGGTTTGGAAAAGACGTAGCACGCCAACATGTTCCGGGATGGCATAGAAATTCATAAACATGAGAACAGTTTCAGCAAGAAAAAGAAAGCTTCTAGGTAAACTGATCCAGGATTCGCGTGCCGTAGTGAACGAATGTTGCAGGTAGTTAGGGGAGAATCACAGTGGGAGCCATCGGGGATAAGCCCTGAGACACTGGCACGACAAGTATATAGTTGTAATCTCCGGTCGCGGGTTGGACTCAAGTCCGGCACCACCAATTTAGGGTGAACATTTCACAATGGTAGTCACTTTTGCTCGCGAAACGTCCGGATAATCATTAGACAAGTATTGGCCGAGGATCCCGAGAGAAGCCAACAGGCAATACGTCAGTGGTGGCCACCCCACAGGCTCGATAATTTTCTAACATCCTCTAGTGGTTCAAAATGGTTCAAATGGCTCTGAGCACTATGGGACTCAACTGCTGAGGTCATTAGTCCCCTAGAACTTAGAACTAGTTAAACCTAACTAACCTAAGGACATCACAAACATCCATGCCCGAGGCAGGATTCGAACCTGCGACCGTAGCGGTCTTGCGGTTCCAGACTGCAGCGCCTTTAACCGCACGGCCACTTCGGCCGGCCATCCTCTAGTGCTTCGAGCATTCAGTGGCGATGATAATGCCACGATGCCATTTTTTTATGTGTGCCCTGTCACGTGCATTAGGCAGTGGTACACATCTGGGTTTATGGCATCCACACGCCTTAATGGGAAGGTGGTTAGAAAAGTATACCTAATCGCAAGCTGCTATCGTACAGCAATGCACTGCACTGAAACTTCCTGGCAGATCTCATTCTGGAAACATTCCCCAGGCTGTGGCTAAGCCATGTCTCCGCAATCTTTCAGGAGTGCTAGTTCTGCAAGGTTCGCGGGAGAGCTTCTGTAAAGTTTGGAAGGTAGGACACGAGGTAATGGAAGAAGTAAAAGCTGTGAGGACGGGGCGTGAGTCGTGCTTGGCTAGCTCAGATGGTAGAGCACTTGCTCGCGTAAGGCAAAGGTCCCGAGTTCTTGTCTCGGTCCGGCACACTGCTAGGAAGTTTCATATCAGCGCACACTCTGCTGCAGAGTGAAATACTCATTCTAATGCACTGCACTGTGAACCGCTACGGCGACCCTCACTGTTAACACGTTACAGCCGGCAGAAGTTAACACTGACATCTGCGGATTGGCCAGAATCGAGGAATTAGGTTGTTGCATAAATTCGTGGCGTTTCTGGTTTGCATTTTGGTATTCCGGTTAATATGGGTTTATTTATCGATTGTAATTTTTTATTTGTAGTTCACTGTTGCTATCTGAATTTAGATATCGTCATTTTGTCATCTGGAGATAGTGAGTGGAGTTGTGCACGTGCGTTAATAGAGTGTCAATTGGAGAAATCGGAAAATTTCCGACATATTCTTCTGTTTGAGTGCAGTAGAGGGGTGACAGCATTCGAGGCAGCCAGAAATATTTCCGCCGTTTACTGGGATAATGTCACTGGACAGAGCATGGCGAGGAAATGGTTATCTCGCTTTAAGGGATCTCGTTTTGACATTACTAGCTCTCCACATTCAGGGAGACCTTCGGGTTTTGATGAAGATCGGTTGAATGAATTAATCCACAATGATTCATGTCTGTGTACTCGAGAACTGGCAAATGTGATGTGTGATCATTCCACAGTAGTACGTCATTTTCACGCACTGGGGAAGGTTCAAAAGTCGGGTGTATAGGTACTGTATGCTCTAAGTCAAAATCACAAATATCAGCGGATGGCCATAGGTGCATCTCTGCTTTCTCGTCATCAATTGGTTCGTGAACAACACCGACCAATCCTGTCCTGTATCGTTACTGGTGACGAGAAATGTTGTATTTATCCTAAGAATAATAGGGGAATGGCTGAGTCTAAACGAAGCAGCAACTCCCCGTGCAGAGACCTGAGTGCATTCACAAAAAATAGTGTTATGCTTCTGGGGGAAGCGCGATGGTGTGGTGTGCTACGAATTGCCTCGCCGAGGTGTAACCATCACTGCTGACATTTATTGTGAACAACCGCGACGTCTTGCAGACTCATATCCCAGAATTACGACCAGGAAGACAGTGTGAAGTGATGCTACTCCTGCAGAGTGTCAGTCTAGCATTCTGATAGACTGACGCTATACAGGGGTTGGGCTGGGATTTCATTTCGCACCCACATTATTCACCTGATCTTGCGCCCTCAGGTTTTCACCTTTTCCGCTGTCTTCGAACAGTCTTCAAGGAACTTCCTTTCCGGATGAAAATGCGCTCCGAACATTGCTCGACGAGTTCAAAACCACGTGATTTCTGCAGTCGCGGAACCGAAAAGTTGCCCGACTGTTGCAAATAGTAGAGGAGAATATATTATTGATGACTAAAGTATCTGTTACGTGTAGTTGTTGTGTTAATTAAACTTGCGGAAAAGCGCTACGAACTTACGAAGCAGTCCAGTGCTTTGGGTGTACCCTCAACATGATGGCAGGTGAAGAGTCTGAATAACCTCCATAACCGAAGTGTCTTATCAGCTGTCATCCCAGATGGGGTCTCCCAGTCAGTACAGCCATACGATCAAAACATTTTAAACACCATCTGGCTGTGATCAAATGCACAATCGCGCATCTTGCTCCTCCAGTGCTCAAACATCATACAGACGGCCAGAACAATGACTGACTGCATACCAGTCACACGGCATGGCGGTTCGACAATTATTCTGTTTTCCGTGGCGACAATGCACTCTCAACAATGCAGTTTCCTTTAATTCAGTTATTCACGGCTGCACACAGCAATCGTGAATGAGGCCGTTGTTCCTGTTGTGACGGGAATGACACATATCGGTTTGAGGTTTTGTTTCAGGAGTCTCAAGATAATGCCATATAACTGTATGAAATTGGTACACTGTGATGGGAGTGATAAATACACGATTTGTCGCTAGGTAGGGGTGGACCCTGAGAGCTCGACAGTTGTGCAAGATCGGCAGAAGTCTTTTCATGTTGTCTCAGCAGGAGGGCACGGGATGCTTCTGGGTGGAAGAATGTTTTCACGGAAATAGTCCTGTTTCCCAAAATGCTTATTGTGTACAGTTGGTCGAACTAATCAGCCTGCCACAGTCATGGAGGCTGCTAGACACTACAGCTTTTCCGTGACGGTTCTTAAGCCTGAAGTTAGCTTTTCCATCTGCACATAAAAGAGGATGCCGTCCCCTGACGCTTCAGTGCCGTAACAGATTTCGTAGCTTCTCTCCAAATATTACGTACTGTGCAATTAAAAGCGTCCCCCGTGGTACAAGATGCAGTGTGGTTGACGCTGACAAATGGAAAGAATCTATTGTAAACAAATACCAACCTTATGAATCGTAATGACGTTTTTTCCAGAGTTTGAGTGGTGAAGTCGTGTTGCTTTCTTCTGTTTTTAATAAAAGGGGACGTTTTCATTCATCCGAATGGCAGCTGCATTTAATCCCCGCTCTCCGCAAAAGTGTAGCTTGGGAATGGTGAGAGTCGTGGAGAGAGCTTCTTAGAAGTGATAAGACTGGCTTTCCAGCTGGTGCTGACTGGCGCTCTCTCGTGCTGTACTTGAAGAATCTAAGATTCACTCAGATAGTACCGCAATCTCTCGTACTTAACTCATCTGCAGTTCCTTTTCTAAATCCTAGCACGAGCGAAAAAATGGCTGACATCGAAATAAGTGTCGAAGGAATAGAAAAGCAACTGAAATCACTCAACAGACGAAAGTCCACTGGACCTAACGGGATACCAATTCGATTCTACACAGAGTACGCGAAAGAACTTGCCCCCCTTCTAACAGCCATGTACCGCAAGTCTCTAGAGGAGCGGAAGGTTGCAAATGATTGGAAAAGAGCACAGGTAGTTCCAGTTTTCAAGAAGGGTCGTCGAGCGGATGCACAAAACTATTGGCCTGTATCTCTGACATCGATCTGTTGTAGAATTTTAGAACATGTATTTTGCTCGCGTATCATGTCATTTCTGGAAACCCAGAATCTACTCTGTAGGAATCAACATGGATTCCGGAAACAGCGATCGTGTGAGACCCAACTCGCTTTATTGGTTCATGAGACCCAGGAAATATTAGATACAGGCTCCCAGGTAGATGCCATTTTTCTTGACTTCCGGAAGGCGTTCGATACAGTTCCGCACTGTCGCCTGATAAACAAAGGAAGAGCCTACGGAATATCAGACCAGCTGTGTGGCTGGATTGAAGAGTTTTTAGCAAACAGAACACAGCGTGTTGTTTTCAATGGAGAGACGTCTACAGACGTTAAAGTAACCTCTGGCGTGCCACAAGGGAGTGTTATGGGACCATTGCTTTTCACAATATATATAAATGACCTAGTAGATAGTGTCGGAAGTTCCATGCGGCTTTTCGCGCATGATGCTGTTGTATACAGAGAAGTTGCAGCGAAATGCAGGAAGATCTGCAGCAGATAGGCAATTGGTGCAGGGAGTGGCAACTGACCCTTAACACAGACAAATGTAATGTATTGCGAATACATAGAAAGAAGAATCCTTTATTGTATGATTATATGATAGCGGAACAAACACTGATAGCAGTTACTTCTGTAAAATATCTAGGAGTATGCGTACGGAACAATTTGAAGTGGAATGATCATATAAAATTAATTGTTGGTAAGGCGGGTGCCAGGTTGAGATTCATTGGGAGAGTCCTTAGAAAATGTATTCCATCAACAAAGGAGGTGGCTTACAAAACACTCGTTCAACCTAGACTTGAGTACTGCTCATCAGTGTGGGATCCGTACCAGGTCGGGTTGACGGAGGAGATAGAGAAGATCCAAAGAAGAGCGGCGCGTTTCGTCACAGGGTTATTTGGTAAGCGTTACGGAGATGTTTAGCGAACTCAAGTGGCAGACTGCAAGAGAGACGCTCTGCATCGCAGTGTAGCTTGCTGTCCAGGTTTCGAGAGGGTGCATTTTTGGACGAGGTATCGAATATATTGCTTCCCCCTACTTATACCTCCTGAAGATATCACGAACGAAAATTGGAGAGATTCGAGTGCGCACGGAGGCTTTCCGGCAGTGGTTCTTCCCGCGAACCATACGCGACTGGAACAGGAAAGGGAGGTAATGACAGTGGCACGTTAAGTGCCCTCCGCCACACACCGTTGGGTGGCTTCTGGAGTATAAATGTAGATGTAGATCTGGTTACGCATCTTCTACGCTCAATTATCTATGTTGGCTACTTGCCTCACTTACCTTGATCTTTCGAGCTGCCCAGACGTAGAACTCTTCTTGCAGTCTTACAAGTGACCGAGCGTCCCACAGAGTTTAGAGTCATTTTTTGTTAGTTTTCAACAGTTTTCTGTACTGTTTATTGTCAACTGTTCTCTTGATTAGGTTAAAGTTCCGTATTCTCAAACTGATACACATTTTCAGATCGCGTATACTCTGCAGCTTCCATATGGTTAAGCTACCGTTATATTAAATATGACCAGCTTCATTTCTAGAATATTTGCTTCATTGTGATGAGTTTGCGTTATGTGCCGTAGGCAATATAAGAAATGAGGAGGTGCTAACGAGTGTCAAACGCAGACAGGTTTTTATAGCAGGAGTAGTTGATGCATAAGCTATTGAGCCCTAATTCGACTTCTCTTGGATCTATTAATTGTGTCACCATTCACGTTAATTGTATCAAGCGTCCCGTGTAGGAATATTTTACAAGCTTTGCATTTAAATTATGCAGGCACTGAATCAGCTAATTAAATGTCCATTGAAATATTAAAAATCATAAAGGCGGATAATTATACTATTGTCGAATTAATATCTATCGCATTTGCATTATTCAACAGTATCCGGCAGAGGCACACCGGATTAAAAATAAATCATCTCCCGGTGACATCTCGCTGTTAACGTGTTGCTAGCCTCTAGCCGTTATCCCAGACATTTTCTGTTCGATTAAGAGGACGTAGGTGAAGATGAGACGGGAGATGTGATACTGAGAGAAGAATTTGGCAGAGCACTAAATGAGCCAAGTCGAAACAAGAGCCATGGAGTCGACGACATTCCGTCAAAACTACTGATAGCCCCGGGAGAGCCAGCCATGGCAAAATTATTCGACATAGTGTGTAAGATGTATGAGACAGGTGAAGTAACCTCAGACTTAAGGAAAACTGCACTTATTCTAATTCCAAAGAAAGCATGTGCTGACAGGTGTGACTATTAGCGAACTATCAGTTTGATAAATCTTTGTTGCAAAGTATTAACACGAGTTCTCTACAGAAGAATGCAAAAACTGGTAAGCTAACCTTGGTGAAGATCAGTTTGGATTCCAGAGAAATGTAGTAACACGCGAGGCAGCACCGATCCTAAGACTTTTCTTAGAAGATAAGTTAAGGAACGGAAAACCTATTTTTACAGCATATTTAGAGTTAAAGAAAGCTTCTGACAATGTTGACTGCAATACACGCTTCGAAATTCTAAAGGTAGCAGGGGCAAAATACATAGAGCGAAAGATTATTTACAACTTCTGAGGAAACCAGACGCCAGTTATGAGAGTCGAGGGGCATGAAAGGGGAGCAGTGGTCGAGAAGAGAGTGAGAAAGTGTTGTAGCCTATATTTGCTGTCATTCAGTCTATACACCGAAAGCAAAACAAAGAAAAAAATTTCAGCATGGATTAAAGTTCAGGGAAAGAAAATAAAAACTTTGAGGTTTGCCGATGACACTGTAATTTTTGCTGGAAAAGCAGATGAAAGGAACGGACAGTGTCCTGAAATGAGGATACAAGATGAAAAAAAAAAACTGATGATGGCCGAAGTAGAGAGGATATAAAAGGTAGACAGGTAATGGCATGAAAAACATTCCTGAAGAAGAGAAATTTATTATCATAGACTACAGATTTAAGTGGTAGGAAATCGTTTCTGAAGGTATTTGGAGTCCAATCATGTATGGAAATGATGCATGGACGTTAAAGAGAGACAAGAAGAGAATAGGGGTAACTGAAATGTCGTGCTACAGAGCCAAGCAAGAACGTTGTGGCACAATTTGACTAAAAGAAGGAATCCGTTTGATAAGATACATCCTGAGACATCAAGGGATTACCAGTTAAGTACTAGAGGGATGTGTGGGAGGTAAAAATCGTCGAAGGAGACTAAGAGATGAATATAGTAAGCAGATTGAGAAGGATGCAAGCTGCGGTAGTTATTCGGATATGAAGAGGCTGGCACAGGATAGAGTAGCACGGAGAGAGGCATCAAACCAGTCTTCGGACTGAAGACCACACCAACTACTTATTTCGAAACACTTTTTTCTCATTTGCTGGGCAGAAAATATTTCGGATCAGATAGTTTCTTGTATTTTACTGTAATATTTTGCGGAGCGCATGTTGAAAGCCTTGCAACATCTCTGTGTGGGTGCGTTTTGTATGCTTTTGTATAGAGGATGTTGGTAACCCTAAGATACTAGAAATTATTTTCTCTAGTTGTATGTTGTGCAGATCATACGTATCATTACGTTTTTATCTATTGTTGGATTTGTGCTGCTGTCTTTTAGTGTTCTGAGTAAATCAAAACATCTTAATCCATATCTTTTTCTCGTAAACACAGTGAGAGGAACTTAAACAGTCCTCACAAACATTGACTAGTAGTCCATTGATTCATTTGTGCATGGATATTTTTAACTTGTGTGAAGAAAATACTGTTATTACGTTTTTGATTTGTGTTTCTGGTTAGCAAAAATGTCTACTGTACATAAGCGGATATCATAAGAGTTTCATGATCGCCATGTAGCTTCACTGCTTAGCTTTTATTTAAACGGCTCACAAGTGTACCTACACTGGAGAACAATATGTGTTCAGATTAAGAGCATAAGAATTTTCAAGGGCATAAGAATTTCCAAAGAACGGTTGTGACGCTCGCTTAACAAGTGGTTGTTACATGCTTTAAGCGTATTTCACTCGTGGATAGGGTACTTCGACTCACATCACGATGTGAAGTGTTCCATGCATGTCGCTCCCGGACGTGCCTACGCAATCTGCAGCAGGATCCAAGACATGGCGTGCGCCTCTCGACAGCATTACAGACATGCTGAGCAGGATTATGGTCGAGGAGGCTCATGAGACACCCAAGTGCTCTCGTGTCCGCGGAATGCGCGCGTAACTAGGAACCCTTGGTATGCTGGATCACCTGGCTGTCCAGACAGTTCTCCATAGAAGTGCTGTAGGAGAAGGGGCGGGAGCACGTTACCTACACCTGTATCTACATCTACATGTATCCAGGGTGATTTTTTCCACCGTGTACAAACTCCAGGGATTAATCGACGAGAGAATACGGAACATAAAACGTCTATTGAACTTATGTCCAGAAATGCATGGTTTCCGTGCTAGAGATCATTTATTGAGTCATACATTGTTACAGAAACTGCGTCTAATACACGCTGCGCCATGCAACCTCAGTTACAGTATGTGTTGAAAATGGTTTCCATGTACCTCAGCTCATGCATGTTCTGCCTCACAAGTTCACATCGGCCAGACGGCATCCGAACAGTGCGAAAGACAGCTTGAACGCAGTGCTCCAGTGTCACCACATCTGGAATGGCTCTGCATTCACGATATCTCTGAGATGGTCTCATAACTAGAAATCGCACGAGTTGACTTCGATTTTATCCATACTGGATCAGAGGTCGTGGTTGTGAACGTCAATATTAAAAATATATCGGCTCAACCACTTGTTTATAGTGTAAAACACTAAGATTGACGCGTTTCGGAAGTCAAGCTCCCATCATCAGAATAATAAAAAGTAAAAGAACCTGTTAAAGCTCGCTAAATTGGAACATGCACCAGGCACAATAAAATTGATAATAAAATTAAAACATCGTGGCTACTTCCCTCGTTGCAGCCGCCGTGTCTTCCAAGGAACACCTCCACATAGTCGTCAAAATATAAAAAAACACTAAAATGGTGTCGCCTATGGTGTTCAACATCAACCACATGGCTCCCTCCTCTATCGTCGTAAACCGCCTGTGCGTCTTCGTTGACACCACACACCACGTAGCCAAACACGACACTGAAACGCGAGTGAGCTCACGCGCAAGTAAACAAGAAAGTTACAGAGATGTCCACACAAACAGATAACGTATACATGTTCCAAGCACCTCATGAAATAATGTTATCCTGCCAACTGCTAAAAATGTAGTTACTAAAAGAAACCAGTGAAATGTTTGAAAAAGTTATTTGTATCACCAGTTAGCTGTTCATTCAGTGTGTTCTGATTATCCACGCTATGTATCGTAATTTCCAGCTGTTCTAGTAGATCCAGCTTTTTGCCTTTGTCCTGTCTATGTAAAATAACGAGATCCTGATCTATTCCCAACATGGGGGTGTACCGTTTCAAAAATGGTTCAAATGGCTCTGAGCACTATGGGACTCAACTGCTGTGGTCATAAGTCCACGAGAACTTAGAACTACTTAAACCTAACTAAGCTAAGGACAGCACACAACACCCAGCCATCACGAGGCAGAGAAAATCCCTGACCCCGCCGGGAATCGAACCCGGGAACCCGGGCGTGGGAAGCGAGAACGCTACCGCACGACCACGAGATGCGGGCAATACCGTTTCCCAAATAAGCGTGGCTACAGCTGACTTTTCGAAATTATTAAGCCGGAAAGCATCGCCATGTTCTTTGTAACGTACTTTAAAGGACCTACCAGCTTGGCCTACATAGCTTGCCTTGCACGTGTTACACTGAATTTTATAGACCTCAGCTCGCTCATATTTATCGGTTTCCTGCTGTAAATTATTTCTTAGTTTAAATCGCAGTGTATTATTGGTCTGAATGAAGAAGACAGAATGACTGAGCTGAATATCGTGAAACAGCTAGCCGGAGCTAACGGATATCACCAGAACGTTGTCAATAAATTAATACGACAGAAACAGCGCGCGAATGCAAGGAAGAATACCGCAAATAATATTACGAGAGTCACATTACCATACTTCGGTGATATTTCGCAAAAAGTGGCTAACGTTTTCAAACCTTTTAAAGTTGATACCGCTTTTCAGACCAATAATACACTGCGATTTAAGCTAAGAAATAATTTACAGCAGGAAACCGATAAATATGAGCGAGCTGGGGTCTCAAAAATTCAGTGTAACACGTGCAAGGCGAGTTGTGTAAGCCAAACTGGTAGGTCCTTTAAAGTACGTTACAAAGAACATGGCGATGCTTTCCGGATTAATAATTTCGAAAAGTCAGCTGTAGCCACGCATATTTGGGAAACGGGACACCCCATGTTGGGAATAGATCAGGATCTCGTTATTTTACATAGACAGGACAAAGGCAAAAAGCTGGATCTACTAAAACAGCTGGAAATTACGATACATAGCGTGGATAATCAGAACACACTGAATGAACAGCTAACTGGTGATACAAATAACTTTTCAAACATTTCACTGGTTTCTTTTAGTAACTACATTTTTAGCAATTGGCTGGATACCATTATTTCATGAGGTCCTTGGAACATGTATACGTTATCTGTTTGTAAGGATATCTCTGTAACTTCCTTGTTTACTTGCGCGCGAGCTCACTCTCGTTTCAGTGTCGTGTTTGGCTACGTGGTGTGTGGTGTCAACGAAGACGCACGGGTGGTTTACGACGATAGAGGAGAGAGCCATGTTGTTGATGTTGGACACCATAGGCGACACCATTTTAGAGTTTTTTTTTTTTATATTTTAACGACTATGTGGAGATGCACCTTGGAAGACAGGGCTGCAACAAGAGAAGTAGCCACGATGTTTTAATTTTATTATCAATTTTATTGTGCCTGGTGCATGTTCGATTTTAGCGAGCTTTAACAGGTTCTTTTACTTTTTACTATTCTGATGATGGAAGCTTGACTTCCGAAACGCGTCAATCTTAGAGTTTTACACTATAAACAAGTGGTTGAGCCGATATATTTTTAATAATGCACGGTTTGAGTTCCGGTGTACGAGCAGGTGATGAAACTGGTCCCTCTCGTCCGATCCTACGACCAGGGAAGACACGACTGAGATGTCCGAACGGTAACGGCGAAGTGGGCTGGGGCACCATCATGTAGCAGCCACATAAGCCTTCGAATCATCAATGGCACTTCTCCCAGCAGGAGAGGCAGAGTCACCCGCAAGGAACCGCGGTAATTCTGGCCTGTTAGGCGACGTGGAAGCAAGACTGGTCCCAAAATACGGCGCCAATTATCAAGGCCCGCACATTCCCGCTGCATCGATGTTGATGATTCACTGTCACCATATCATAGGGGTTCTGCATACTATCAAACAAATGGCTGTTATGAAAGTTGAAGTTACCACTCCGCGTAAAGGTGGCCTCGTCTGTGAATAGTATGGGTGACACAAATACCAGAATCGTTCGCTAGTAAGCCCTGCGCGCGCTATATGTGATAAGGGTAGTAGTAAAAATTGTCATGGAGAATTTTGCACACGGCCACCTGGCTTACCCTGGATCGGTGAGCCAACTGCCTGGTACTGTCACGGCGGTAGCCTTCCACAGTGTTAATCATATTTTCCTCCAAGTATGGTGACCGAACATTTCGGGTACGTCCTCCATGATTTCCTGTTTCCTGAAACGACCCTGTCGCAGGCAAATGGCGAAACACTGTTGCCAACATTGAATGCTGTAGTTGTTATTGACGGTGCAGGTCTCCTGACCTGCTGCCAGCCACCCGTTGCCATTTGCCATTCCGTTAGTAAACACGATGTCGGCAAGCTCTCAATTCGAATACGTGACCACTGGGTACAACGTTGTACCAGACCCACGACAAGGTGAGACAGCAATAGAAGTGAATCGGACACAACATTACCTGTCACTATGGCGCTTGGGCACGACGTATGAGGAACAGTACAACACTATAAAAGAAATCATGAACCTTCAACATCGCGGCGCGTCAGCAATAGTTGGTTAATATAAGAACTAGAAAACCGCCTCGATTGCGAAAAAAGCACATAGTGTTAACCTAGGTTTCGGGGTAGATAACTACACGTTCTTCAGAACAATAAAACCCACAAGTGCCTAAGAAGACCTTTGTTAGTGATTAAAAGGACACATTAGCTATACATTTGTAATGTAATGTAATGTAACGAAAAAAAGGAAAACACAAACAGTACACATGTACAAAGTCAAAACCACTACTTAACTTAATGGTGTACTCTCCACCTCACACCGGCCTATGTTCGATGGGCCATGACCCGCCATAAAAACGCTACGGTCGCAGGCTCGAATCCTGCCTCGGGCATGGATGTGTGTGATGTCCTTCGGTTAGTTAGGTTTAAGTAGTTCTAAGTTCTAGGGGACTGATGACCTCAGATGTTAAGTCCCATAGTGCTCAGAGCCATTTGAACCATACTACATTTTTGCATTTTGTGAAGTCCACAGTTTTAGATTTATGAAGAATTAAAGCGAGTTTCCAATCTTTGCACCACGTTGAAATATCATTTTTCTTTTTGTTTCTTCCTCTAGGTTGTTTGTTTGTGTTATTTCTCCTAAATACTTAAATTTATTCACTCTGTTGATTCTACAGTCTCCCGTGCTTTGGAGTTTTGGAGCACCCTTAATATTCGTTACGAATTCTGTCTTCTCGAAATAAAATTTCTATCCAGTCTTTTCCCCCTTTCCTCTTTCAACAGGTTGATTTGCTGAAGTATTGTGTCGATGTTTTCGGAAAGTATTATTAAATCATCTGCAAAGGCTTGACATCTAAATTCGACGGTCGAGTTTTCATACCCCAATACGATTTTTTGGATTCCTTTTTCTAGAAATCTCAGATTCCAATCCCTTATTTATCTTTTACAAGGCGTAGTTCAAGAGCAATGGGGAAATGACATCATCATGCCAGATAACGGGTTTTAGTTCTTCTTCTTCTTCTCTACCTTGTGATTTTGTTTCACATCGGCGCAGGGTGGACATGGCTACTAACGGATTTGGCATGGCCGTTTAAAGGAGTGACCGGATGCCCCTCCTATCACCACCTGGGTGGAAATATGTGTGCGTATAGTGTTAATCAGGTGGAAGTGAGTGAAAGTTTTCTAAACACACTACTGGCCATTTAAAATTGCTACACCAAGAAGAAATGCAGATGATAAACGGGTATTCATTGGACAAATATATTATACTAGAACTGACATGTGATTACATTTTCACGCAATCTGAGTGCATAGATCCTGACAAATCAGTACCCAGAACAACCACCTCTGGCCGTCATAACGGCCTTGATACGCCTGGGCATTGAGTCAAACAGAGCTTGGATGGCGTGTACAGGTACAGCTGCCCATGCAGATTCAACACGATACCGCAGTTCATCAAGAGTAGTGACTGGCGTATTGTGACGAGCCAGTTGCTCGGCCACCATTGACCAGACGTTTTCAATTGGTGAGAGATCTGGAGAATGTGCTGGCCAGGGCAGCAGTCGAACATTTTCTGTGTTCAGAAACGCCCCTACAGGACCTGCAACATGCGGTCGTGCATTATCCTGCTAAAATGTAGGGTTGCGCAGGGAGCGAATGAAGGGTAGAGCCACGGGTCGTAACACATCTGAAATGTAACGTCCACTGCTCAAAGTGACGTCAATGCGAACAAGAGGTGACCGAGACGTTTAACCAATGGCACCCCATACCATCACGCCGGGTGATACGCCAGTATGCCCCAGTATGACGACGACGAATACACGCTTCCAATGTGCGTTCACCGCGATGTCGGCAAACACGATGCGACCATCATGATGCTGTAAACAGAACCTGGATTCATCCGAAAAAATGACGTTTTGCCATTCGTGCACCCAGGTTCGTCGTTGAGTACACCATCGCAGGCGCTCCTGTCTGTGATGCAGCGTCAAGGGTAACCGCAGCCATGGTCTCCGAGCTGATAGTCCATGCTGCTGCAAACGTTGTCGAACTGTTCGTGCAGATAGTTGTTCTCTTGCAAACGTCCCCATCTGTTGACCCAAGGATCGAGACGTGGCAGCACGATCCCTTACAGCCATGCGGATAACATGCCTGTCATCTCGACTGCTAGTGATACGAGGCCGTTGGGATCCAGCACGGCGTCCCGTATTACCCTCCTGAACCCACCGATTCCATATTCTGCTAACAGTCATTGGATCTCGACCAACTCGAGCAGCAATGTCGCGACACGATAAACCGCAATCGCGATAGGCTACAATCCGACCTTTATCAAAGTCGGAAACGTGATGGTACGCATTTCTCCTCCTTAGACGAGGCATCACAACAATGTTCGAGCAGGCAACGCCGATCAACTGCTGTTTGTGTATGAGAAATCGGCTGAAAACTTTCCTCATGTCAGCAGGTTGTAGGTGTCGCCACCGGCGCCAACCTTGCGTGAATGCTCTGAAAATCTAATCATTTGCATATCACAGCATCTTCTTCCTGTCGGTTAAATTTCGTGTCTGTAGCATGTCATCTTCGTGGTGTAGCAATTTTAATGGCCAGTAGTGTATTTTCGAGTAGTCTGAGGCGAGAGTAAGGTACCAGCGCCGGCCGGAGTCGCCAAGCAGTTCTAGGCGCTACAGTCTGGAATCGAGCGACCGCTACGGTCGCAGGTTCGAATCCTGCCTCGGGCATGGATGTGTGTGATGTCCTTAGGTTAGTTAGGTTTAAGTAGTTCTAAGTTCTAGGGGACTGATGACCTCAGCAGTTATGTCCCATAGTGGTCAGAGCCATTTGAACCATTTTTTAGGTACCAGCTCTGTACTCACCAAGAGGTGTGTATCAAACCCCACAAAAATCTCAACCAGTCTGGACGTCACAGCCATCCTCGTCGCTGATTTAATCTGGGGCCTTCGCATCTCCATGTCCTGTAAATGGCACTTTAGTACACAAGGCCACTTCCAATAATCTTAATCATTCATATTTCTAATCTTAATCGTCTTGTGCTGTTGTAAGCTGATAGGAGATCGGCAAAGAGGCTGCGAGAAGATCGATAGTAGGCACCAGGGAAAGCGAACCTATCAGGAGGGAGGCCAACGACAGACTCACAAGCAATGCGATGCCAACGCCCTCGCGGCTGCTAGTATTTAGATCGCCACCGTGGACCGAAGGGTCGAGCCAGTCACATACAGTCGCAGACAGTCGCAGGCGCTATCAGTCATCAGTGGCAACCCAATAGGAGTCGCAGTCGCAGATAGCTCAGCCTCTAGTCAGTTCCTAGAGACGAGAGTAGTACGCATAGCAAAACTTGCACTTCACCAGCAGTGAGGCTAGCGTGGACTATTACGGAAGACCTTGTACCACAACAGTTAGCTTAAGTTAAGTAACTTTCTTATTCTTATGAATAAAGAACTCTGTCAATACATGCGTGCAGTTGTGTTACAGAAAGAGGTTACTGGCCACCAAACATTTCTCCTTGTCACTCATGATACAAGCCTACATCTACATTTATACTCCGCAAGCCACCCAACGGTGTGTGGTGGAGGGCGTTTTACGTGCCACTATCATTACCTCCCTTTCCTGTTCCAGTCGCGTATGGTTCGCGGGATGAACGACTGCCGAAAAGCTTCCGTGCGCGCTCGAATCTCTCTAATTTTACATTCGTGATCTCCTCGGGAGGTATAAGTAACATCTCCGTAACGTTATCACGCTTACCAAATAACCCTACGACGAAACGCGCCGCTCTTCTTTGGATCTTCTCTATCTCCTCTGTCAACCCGACCTGGTACGGATCCCACACTGATGAGCAGTACTCAAGTCTAGGTTGAACGAGTGTTTTGTAAGCCACCTCCTTTGTTGATGGACTACATTTTCTAAGGACTCTCCCAATGAATCTCAACCTGGCACCCGCCTTACCAACAATTAATTTTATATGATCATTTCATTTCAAATGGTTCCGTACGCATACTCCCAGATATTTAACAGAAGTGACTGCTACCAGTGTTTGTACCGCTTTCATATAATCATACAATAAAGGATCCTTCCTTTTATGGATTCGCAATACATTACATTTGTCTATGTTAAGTATCAGTTGCCACTCCCTGCACCAATTGCCTATCCGCTGCAGACCTTCCTGCGTTTGGCTGCAATTTTCTAATGCTGCAACTTCTCAGCACACTACAGCATCATCTGCGAAAAGCCGCATGGAACTTCCGACACTATCTACTACGTCACTTATGTACACTCCTGGAAATGGAAAAAAGAACACATTGACACCGGTGTGTCAGACCCACCATACTTGCTCCGGACACTGCGAGAGGGCTGTACAAGCAATGATCACACGCACGGCACAGCGGACACACCAGGAACCGCGGTGTTGGCCGTCGAATGGCGCTAGCTGCGCAGCATTTGTGCACCGCCGCCGTCAGTGTCAGCCAGTTTGCCGTGGCATACGGAGCTCCATCGCAGTCTTTAACACTGGTAGCATGCCGCGACAGCGTGAACGTGAACCGTATGTGCAGTTGACGGACTTTGAGCGAGGGCGTATAGTGGGCATGTGGGAGGCCGGGTGGACGTACCGCCGAATTGCTCAACACGTGGGGCGTGAGGTCTCCACAGTACATCGATGTTGTCGCCAGTGGTCGGCGGAAGGTGCACGTGCCCGTCGACCTGGGACCGGACCGCAGCGACGCACGGATGCACGCCAAGACCGTAGGATCCTACGCAGTGCCGTAGGGGACCGCACCGCCACTTCCCAGCAAATTAGGGACACTGTTGCTCCTGGGGTATCGGCGAGGACCATTCGCAACCGTCTCCATGAAGCTGGGCTACGGTCCCGCACACCGTTAGGCCGTCTTCCGCTCACGCCCCAACATCGTGCAGCCCGCCTCCAGTGATGTCGCGACCGGCGTGAATGGAGGGACGAATGGAGACGTGTCGTCTTCAGCGATGAGAGTCGCTTCTGCCTTGGTGCCAATGATGGTCGTATGCGTGTTTGGCGCCGTGCAGTTGAGCGCCACAATCAGGACTGCATACGACCGAGGCACACAGGGCCAACACCCGGCATCATGGTGTGGGGAGCGATCTCCTACACTGGCCGTACACCACTGGTGATCGTCGAGGGGACACTGAATAGTGCACGGTACATCCAAACCGTCATCGAACCCATCGTTCTACCATTCCTAGACCGGCAAGGGAACTTGCTGTTCCAACAGGACAATGCACGTCCGCATGTATCCCGTGCCACCCAACGTGCTCTAGACGGTGTAAGTCAACTACCCTGGCCAGCAAGATCTCCGGATCTGTCCCCCATTGAGCATGTTTGGGACTGGATGAAGCGTCGTCTCACGCGGTCTGCACGTCCAGCACGAACGCTGGTCCAACTGAGGCGCCAGGTGGAAATGGCATGGCAAGCCGTTCCACAGGACTACATCCAGCATCTCTACGATCGTCTCCATGGGAGAATAGCAGCCTGCATTGCTGCGAAAGGTGGATATACACTGTACTAGTGCCGACATTGTGCATGCTCTGTTGCCTGTGTCTATGTGCCTGTGGTTCTGTCAGTGTGATCATGTGATGTATCTGACCCCAGGAATGTGTCAATAAAGTTTCCCCTTCCTGGGACAATGAATTCACGGTGATCTTATTTCAATTTCCAGGAGTGTATATTGTGAAAAGCAATGGTCCCATAACACTCCCCTGTGGCACGCCAGAGGTCACTTTAACGTCTGTAGACGTCTCTCCATTGAGAACAACATGCTGTGTTCTTTTTGCTAAAAACTCTTCAATCCAGCCACACAACTGGTCTGATATTCCGTAGGCTCTTCCTTTGTTTAACAGGCGACAGTGCGGAACTGTATTGAACGCCTTCCGGAAGTCAAGGAAAACGGCATCTACCTAATATTTTCTGGGTCTCATGAACAAATAAAGCGAGTTGGGTCTCATACTATCGCTGTTTCCGGAATCCGTGTTGATTCCTTCAGAGTAGATTCTGGGTTTCCAGAAATGACATGATACGCGAGCAAAAAACATGTTCTAAAATTCTGCAGCAGATCGATGTTAGGCCTATAGTTTTGCGCATCTGCTCGACGACCATTCTTGAAAACTGGAACTACCTGTGCTCTTTTCCAATCATTAAAAAACCTTCTGTTCCTCTAGAGACTTGCGGTACACGGCTGTTAGAAGGGGGGCAAGTTCTTTCGCGTACTCTGTGTAGAATCGAATTGGTATCCCGTCACGTCCAGTGGATTTTCCTCTGTTGAGTGATTTCAGCCTACAGTGACAACGAGACGACACAATACATTTATTACTGATAAAGTATATTGTAAATATTCTGAGTTTGCATTCATTTGGTCTATTCCTTCTGAATACTGAAAAATAAACGGATACTAGTGAAGATTGTTACTTTCACTGTCTCATAAATCACATCACACGAAATAAAACCTATTATTTTCTTAGTTTATGGGCGCGCAGCTTTGCAGGAAGTACCTGGGCCGTACATGCTATTGTCTCATTTATGGAATACCCCCAGACGTGAACGATAATCGGATAAGCGCACATCAGATCCGTTGAACCGGGCAGCTGTTAAAAATGAGTGCACCGGGAGAAGCGTACCGAACGGCAGCCATTGGAAAGAAATGGAACGCGTTAACGAGGATAAGGGGAAACTAACTGTCGGCAGCGCAGATTGTAGCAGGAAACAGCGCATGCGCTCTGGGGCGCCTGGCGCTATCAAATTCTACTGCTATTTCACTGTTGGCTGGCAACTGTACGGCCGTCTCCGGTTAGATTTCGGCCGAAATTATTAGCATACGTTAACCGTAATGACGTCGTTACGTTAACGAAGTTGTCGGTATAATTTACATTTAGCAGGTCATCGGCAGATCGCCTTTGATTAGATTTCGACGGGCAACTGCCTAAAGCACGTTAGATATTGGTGCCACGTGGGCTGCTCGGCCAAAAAGTCGCGCACGGGCAACTTTTTTGGACGAAAAAATTTGAGGGGAATAAAATAATTTTACGCCGTCTTACTTTAGATTATGGTCTGACTTTTATCAGAAACTTTCTCCATAGAATAAACTCGACATGCAACAACTTTAGCGAAGATAGCTCCTCGACCTTCCCTTGTTACAGGCGTGGTCTTATCTTGCTTAGCGGCGGAGTTCATCTTCCGACGAAACGCTTTTGTAACCATTAGCGGATACACTTTTTAATAAAGTACCTTGCTTTAATCCAGACACATGAAGAAGTTACGTGGCTTGAATTCCTTATCTACGAGGGGCGTTCAGAAAGTAAGCTCCGATCGGTCGCGAAATGGAAACGACTATGAAAATCCGATAAAGCTTTGCACAGATGTGTTGGGTAGTGTCTCTAGTATAACCCCAGTTAGCATCACGTCGCTCTTCTCATTTCTGAGCTCGCAGTGAGTGCGTAAAGATGTCTAGAAAATAGTGTCTGCCGCCAAGTACGAGGGCCTGGTGAGAAATTTCGCCTGAAGCTATGCAGCCAACATTACATAACTGTCGTGCTGTTTCGTCTTCACGACAATTCTCAGCCGCATTCTGCAGGGGCAATGAAGATGCTCCTGCATCGTTTTCAAATGGAAATGTTAGATTACCCACAATACAGTCCGCAATTGTCTCCCCCTGAGTTTCATCTCTGGTCACATGAACCGCTGTCTTTGAAGACAACATTTTGACACAGACAACGAGGTGTAGGCCAGCGTGGAGAATTGGCGGAAAGCACTGGCGGCTGCCTTCTATGATGAGGCTATTGAAAAGTTGGTACAACGCTATGACAAAAGTCTAAGTCAGAACGGCGACTACGTAGAGAAGTAGCTGAATGGTGTAGCTAATTGTTACAAGTAAAACATTTCTGATGTTCACTGTGGTTTCAATTTGGCAATCAATCGGAGCTTACTTTCTGAACAGGCCTCACACGCAAACAGAGAAACATCTCATAAGACTGCGTCCGGAAACAGAGAAACATCTCGTAAGACTGGGTCCGGTTAGTCTTTGTAAAACACAAATTCTTGTTGTGTTACAGCTACATGCCAACTCCACAAGCCACTGTACAGTCCATGGTGGAGGGTACTTGAGCGCCCTAATCTTTCTTATGATACTCTCAACATGCCTGCGCCAGATATACATGTGACCGTCTCCTTCGAATACTGCAGGTTCTCTAAATTTACCCAGCGCGATAACTACCCTGTACGTCCTATCAAGGATCCTGATACGCATTCATATGAGAATTGGCCTCCTCAGAAATTGTCGTAACAGGGAACAAGATTCTAAAATTGTCCATTTTTGCACAACTGATTCGGTTACTTAGAAAACATGTCAACCCTCAAGAACTAAATTTGAGAAGAAGTGGATAAAAAGTGTTATACCTCAGACGATCCCCCCCATGAACCATGGACCTTGCCGTTGGTGGGGAGGCTTGCGTGCCTCAGCGATACAGATAGCCGTACCGTAGGTGCAACCATAACGGAGGGGTATCTGTTGAGAAGCCGGTCAAACGTATGGTTCCTGAAGAGGGGCAGCAGCCTTTTCAGTAGTTGCAGGGGCAACAGTCTGGATGATTGACTGATCTGGCCTTGTAACACTAACCAAAACGGCCTTGCTGTGCTGGTACTGCGAACGGCTGAAAGCAAGGGGAAACTACAGCCGTAAATTTTTCCGAGGGCATGCAGCTTTACTGTATGGATAAGTGATGATGGCGTCCTCTTGGGTAAAATATTCCGGAGGTAAAATAGTCCCCATTCGGATCTCCGAGCGGGGACTACTCAAGAGGAGGTCGTTATCAGGAGAAAGCAAACTGGCGTTCTACGGATCGGAGATGTGGAATGTCAGATACCTTAATCGGGCAGGTAGGTTAGAAAAATTAAAAAGGGAAATGGATAGGTTAAAGTTGGACATAGTGGGAATTAGTGAAGTTCGGTGGCAGGAGGAACAAGACTTTTGGTCAGGTTAATACAGGGTTATAAATACAAAATCAAATAGGGGTAATGCAGGAGTAGGTTTAATAATGAATAAAACAATAGGAATGCGGGTAAGCTACTACAAACAGCATAATGAACGCATTGTTGTGGCCAAGATAGACACGAAGCCCACGCCTACGACAGTAGTACAAGTCTATATACCAACTAGCTTTGCAGATGACGAAGAAATTGAAGAAATGTATGATGAGATAAAAGAAATTATACAGATAGTGAAGGCAGACGAAACTTTAATAGTCATGGGTGACTGGAATTCGATAGTAGGAAAAGGAAGAGAAGGAAACGTAGTAGGGGAATATGAATTGGGGGTAAGAAATGAAAGAGGAAGCCGCCTGGTGGAATTTTGCACAGAGCACAACTTAATCATAGCTAACACTTGGTTCAAGAATCATAAAAGAAGGTTGTATACATGGAAGAAGCCTGGAGATACTGACAGGTTTCAGATAGATTATATAATGGTAAGACAGAGATTTAGGAACCAGGTTTTAAATTGTAAGACATTTCCAGGGGCAGATGTGGACTCTGACCATAATCTCTTGGTTATGAACTGTAGATTAAAGCTGAAGAAACTGCAAAAAGGTGGGAATTGAAGGAGATGGGACCTGGATAAACTGACTAAACCAGAGGTTGTACTGAGTTTCAGGGAGAGCATAAGGGAACAATTGACAAGCATGGGGGAAAGAAATACAGTAGAAGAAGAATGGATAGCTTTGCGGGATGAAGTAGTGAGGGTAGCAGAGGATCAAGTAGGTAAAAAGACGAAGACTAGTAGAAATCCTTGGGTAACAGAAGAAATATTCAATTTAATTGATGAAAGGAGAAAATATAAAAATGCTGTAAATGAGGCAGGCAAGAAGGAATACAAACGTCTCAAAAATGAGATCCACAGGAAGTGCAAAATGGCTAAGCAAGCATGGCTAGAGGACAAATCTA
This sequence comes from Schistocerca americana, assembly GCF_021461395.2. Taxonomy (NCBI): domain Eukaryota; kingdom Metazoa; phylum Arthropoda; class Insecta; order Orthoptera; family Acrididae; genus Schistocerca; species Schistocerca americana. The sequence continues at coordinate 377,513,698 of NC_060126.1, forward strand.
AGGATGTAGAGGCTCATCTCACTAGGGGCAAGATAGATACTGCCAACAGGAAAGTTAAAGAGACGTTTCGAGAAAAGAGAACCACTTGTATGAATATTAAGAGCTCAGATGGAAACCCAGTTCTAAGCAAAGAAGGGGAAGCAGAAAGGTGGAAGGAGTATATAGAGGGTCTATACAAGGGCGATGTACTTGTGGACAATATTATAGAAATGGAAGAGGATCTAGATGAAGATGAAATGGGAGATACGATACTGCGTGAAGAGTTTGACAGAGCACTGAAAGACCTGAGTCGAAACAAGGCCCCGGAGTAGACAACATTCCATTGGAACTACTGACGGCCTTGGGAGAGCCAGTCCTGACAAAACTCTACCATCTGGTGAGCAAGATGTATGAGACAGGCGAAATACCCTCAGACTTCAAGAAGAAGATAATAATTCCAATCACAAAGAAAGCAGGTGTTGACAGATATGAAAATTACCGAACTATCAGTTTGATAAGTCACAGCTGCAAGATACTAACTCGAATTCTTTACAGACGAATGGAAAAACTGGTAGACGCCGACCTCGGGGAAGATCAGTTTGGATTCCATAGAAATATGGGCAACACTGACCCTAAGGATAATTTTAGAATCTAGATTAAGAAAAGGCAAACTTACGTTTCTAGCATTTGTAGACTTAGAGAAAGTTTTTGACAATGTTGAGTGGAATACTCTCTTTCAAATTCTGAAGGTGGCAGGGGTAAAATACAGGGAGCGAAAGGGTATTTACAATTTGTAAAGAAACCAGATGGCAGTTACAAGAGTCGAGGGACATGAAAGGGAGGCAGTGGTTGGGAAGGGAGTGAGACAGGGTTGTAGCCTGTCCTCGATGTTGTTCAATCTGTATATTGAGCAAACTGTAAAGGAAACAAAAGAAAAATTCGGAGTACGTATTAAAATCCATGGAGAATAAATAAAAACTTTGTGGTTCGCCGATGACATTGTAATTCTGTCAGAGACAGCAAAGGACTTGGAAGAGCAGTTGAACGGAATGGACAGTGGCTAGAAAGGAGGATGTAAGATGAACATCAACAAAAGCAAAACGAGGATAACGGAATGTAGTCGAGTTAACTCGGGTAATGCTGAGGGAATTAGATTAGGGAATGAGACACTTAAAGTAGTAAAGGAGTTTTGCTAATTGGGGAGAAAAATAACTGAAGATGGTCGAAGTAGAGTGGATATAAAATGTAGACTGGCAACGGGAAGGAAAGCGTTTCTGAAGAAGAAAAATTTGTTAACGTCGAGTATAGATTTAAGTGTCAGGAAGCCTTTTCTGAAAGTATTTGTATGGAGTGTAGCCATGTATGGAAGTGAAACATGGACCATAAATAGTTTTGACAAGAAGCGAATAGAAGCTTTCGAAATGTGGTGGTACAGAAGAATGCTGAAGATTAGATGGGTAGATCACACAACTAATGAGGAGGTATTGAAGAGAATTGGGGAGAAGAGGAGTTTGTGGCACAACTTGACAAGAAGAAGGGACCGGTTGGTAGGACATGTTTTGAGGCATCAAGGGATCACAAAATTAGCATTGGAGGGCAGCGTGGAGGGTAAAAATAGTAGAGGGAGACGAAGAGGTGAATACACTAAGCAGATTCAGAAGGATGTAGGTTGCAGTAAGTACTGGGAGATGAAGAAGCTTGCACAGGATAGAGTAGCATGGAGAGCTGCATCAGTCTCAGGACTGAAGACCACAACAACAACAACAACAACAACAACAACAATCACTAATTCAGGGCATTTTTGCAGAGAGACTGAAATACGCCTTTGTCGAAACCGTTTTTAAGAAAGGTGATAGGAGGTATGATATGTATCTTATAATATGCTCGAAAAACACACCTCAGATCATATTTCCGCCAAACACGCCCAATCCTTTACGGAACACTTCTTGAATAAGGCAAAATTGCGGTAGTGCTTGGAGCCACCTCGATATTATCGTCACTCACCCGATGCTCAGCTCGTCTATAGCGCAATGAATATCTGATCTGCATCTCACTATAACCAACCTGACGAAGGATGATTTCGGGGTGGGCTAACTTACCTGACAATTTCTCATGGTCCGAGATGACATGGGCCTGTGAACCAGGGTACGAAGTAGCCGTTCACGTTGAGACGGATGGTGACGACTGTCAACCTGCAGATACAGTCAGTGTGAGTAGGCTTCATATAAACGGCATTTCTCAACGTTACGTGCTCCTTCCTCCTGACCAAGGAACACAGCCATCCATTTGCACTTTCATACAGAGGACCAGAGTTTATGTTTCCTCGCCCACTGATTATTAGTTTTACTATCGATAACTTCTGAAGTCGGTCATCTTTGGTTTCTGGTGGTGCCAGTGTTTATAGTGTGTGTGTGTATGTGTGTGTGTGCGTGCGTGCGTACGTGCGTGCGTGCGTGGGTGTGCATTATCTTTCCGGAGTTCTCTGCAAAGCGAGAGGTATTAAATTCCCTTACACAGCACTTACTTGCTGCAGGTTTGCCTTGAAAATGGCAGGGTATGTTCCTGTCAAAATGTCGGCGGTTGTCGATTACGTCAGTTTGCTTCGTTACCGTAAGTTATTTGAACACATTCAACAAACATTTAACTGTTCAATTGCAGTCAACGTCTTATAGAGTTATGAAACAAACAATAACAACAAAGGAAACCTTAACTCAAACTTTGTGGCACTGTCAAATGTTCTTACTGTGAAGATAAAGACAGTCTCGAGCAAAGAGTTCTATGCATAAAATACGAGCAGATATGCCTGTGGACTAAAATTAGACTTGCCTCAGTCTGTGGAACATACTAAACAGATGTACAGATAAGTGAAGTTTTTAAAGCAGAGAAGACACACTATCCACCAACAAAACAAAATGCTATATTATGACTGATGGGAAACTTTGTCCACTACATCATAACTGACAGTAAAAAAGAACTGGGAAGTTTTCTTAACATCTAAGAATAGAAAGTCAGGAAGCAAGAGGATTTAAAAATTACGAAGCCACATGTCGGAGGTACTTGGAAGTTATTTTAAGGTGTCTTCTTCACTGAATAATTATTGCTTCACTTCTAAGATCATTCCCTTTGCTTTCCACGTAGTCTGTTATTTGTCGACTTATTAATTTGTTTCTTTATTCGAGGAGAAGCGATTTACTTTCTCAGTGTGCTGAATATTTACATATAAGTTTGGAAATTTGTGGCAAGATCTTATGGGACCAAACTGTTCAGGTCATCGGTCCCTAAGCTTACACACTACATAATCTAACTTAAACTAACTTACGCGAAGAACGGGAGGGGCCGCGCGAACCGTGACTGGACGCCCAGACCACGCGGCTACCCCGCGCAGCTAGTGCATGATTAAACTATAATATTACGTCAAGCAAAGAAACCGCCGAGCATAAGCACAAGAAAGAACTTGTTATGGGACAAAAATAAGAAGCAGGAATTCACTGTCATGGCTGAAGAAGCCGACGCCGAAGAAGGCGAAACTGGTGAGCGCAATGGGGTGGGGGGGGGGGGGGGGCTGTGTCGATGATGTAGAACCTTAAAAAGAAATGGTGAAGTGGCACTCTACAAATCCAAATGACTCTGGTTGATTCCCTTCAATCCTAGTATTTTTATCAATAGCTTATCACTTCTTTCACCACTTGCAGTGGCCGTTGATGTGAAAATGCCGAATTGCACTGTGTTCCGCAATCCACGTCAACTGATAGGTCCCGCTATAACCGCGTTGTGAGTCAGTTCATATGTTCGGATGAAGGTAACAGGACCGTGCCTAGTAAAGCAACAATCTCCGGATTGACGACTGCTTTACCTCATTTTACTTTTAGACCAATTAACACGTCCATAGTAGTATTATAAATGTGAAAGTAACTCTGTCTGCTACGCTTTCACGAATAAACTGCTGAACCGATTTTGACAAAACATCCTATGGAGATAGCTTGAACACTGAGGAAGAACATAGACTACTTTAGAAAGTGTGCAGAACAACATATTTATCGACGTGAAGAATGTAACGCGAAATGTGAAATACTAATTACTCTTTGAGAAAGCTATTTACTCTTTGAGTATTGAACTTTATCGTATTAGTGAAAATGCTTTTATTGGTTGATATGTTCTACGTAATATGATTGAAGGTAATCAATGCAATGCTTATTTAATTCCCAGCGTGTTCAATCGATACTTTCATACTAATACCAGTATTGTCAACTGCGAAAGTAACTCTGTCCGTTACGTTTTCTCGACTCTACCGGTGAACCGGTTCCGATGAAATTTAGTTAGCTTGACCCCGAGGAAGAGCATAGGCTACTTTAGAAAGTTGTATCTTTTTGATATTATTAACAATTTTAAAAACGTTATACGTGAGTCGGATGTAGAAAACACTGGTGAGATGGTCGGCGACTGTTAGTATTTATAGATTATTATATGAGCGCGCAAATCCAATGTTACTGAGCGCGCAGTCTATAATATTGAGCTGCTGCACCAACTGGCATTGCTCGAGAGTTTTAGTGGATATACAACAATAAAATCGGACGGTAAGCCAGAGAACCACGTTTACGTGGGACGCTCTAGGTAGGCTGCATTTCACTAAGATCGATTAATTGACTATTTTAATCATAAATTAACCATCTTAGGGTGATGCACAAAAAATGTAGGCACTGTAATGCATTGAAATATGGAAGGAAGTAGCGGTTGGTATGTGCTGCTCTGGTGGCAAAATCTCAAATCCAGTACTAGGTGAGCCAGAGGAACCCCTAAAAACTCTACTTCTGCACGAACGTAATGAACTGAGGCATTTTAAAATATAATTAGAATATATAATACCTGCTTTCACATTAGACACACAGCAAAATGTAGAATCACGCTCATTTGTACCTACATACCAGCACTACATACATGTTTTATACATACGTCCCTACACCAATATATACCCAAACGTCTCTTAAAATTACTGACTCACTTACTCAACGTCACTCGTCATAACAAAATCACTGATATGCGAGCGAAGCAGCGGTTAACAACTACTAGATAATTAATAAAATATCCATTAGGTTACAATACCAACTGATCATGTTTCATAGGATTACACCTTGTTTATGTCGCTCAACGATTTATTATGACGGCTGCGTGCTACAACAATTGTGTGTTGAACTTACTATTATATACGAAAGTATTCCCTGTATGGAATTCGAGCCTGGTATGTATCTGCACTGAAAAGGTCATTGGCCGTCTCACCTTATATACACTGAAGCACCAGAGAAACTGGTATAGGCATGCGTATTCAATTACAGAGATATGCAAACAGGCAGAATAAGGCGCTGTGGTAGGCAACGCCTATATAAGACAACCAGTGTCTGGCCCAATTGTTAGATCGCTTAATATAGCTACAATGGCAGATTATCAAGATTTAAGTGTTACAGTCGGCGTACGAGCGATGGGACACATTATCTCCGAGGTTGCGATGATGTGGGGACTTTCCCGTACGGCCATTTCACTAGTGTACCGTGAATATCAGCAATCCGGGAAAACTTAAATCTCCGATATCGCTGGGACCGGAAAAAGATCCTGCAAGAACGGGACCAACGATGGCTGAAGAGAATCGTTCTAAGTGACGGAAGTGCAACCCTTCCCCAAATTGCTGCAATATTTCAACGCTGGGCCATCAGTTAAGTGTCAGCATCCGAACCATTCAACGAAACATAATCGATATGGGCTTTCGGAGACGAAGGCTGTGAGTTAACCAGCACTGCACTCTCACTTAAATATATGGCTGAAAGAGTCAGCCTACAGGAATTGTGAAACGAACCCTGTCGTCCAGGACCGTGTGCCACAAAGGGCGCAGATTCACTACGAGATGGGGAAACTCACAGTGTCTATTGTCTATTGAGGCCTAAGCGCTATATTTCCATGGTAATCCAAATAAAACTTTAATATTCATCATATCTATAATAGTTTGGGATTTACTGTTAAAGTGAAATTAACAAGTTTTGTAATAAGGCCTGAACGCTAAAATCTGAACGCTGTGGTCGAGCTTAACGATCAGCATTTAGTGTAGAAGTGCATCATGAAAATGTCAAACGTTGTAAATATCAACTCTGTAACTTCATTTCGATTGGTACCCGTGGTCTCTGGTGTCTGATATAAAGGAAGATCTTGAACTCCCTATAGATGCGTTTAGAAGGCTGGAACTGACAAAAATAACAAGGCAGTGAAATATTTTGTGATGTCGCTGTTCGGGACTTCTCTTCTGTCCATGTAATTTACCCTGGAAAGAACACATATCAAGGATTTACTGAATGATTAATTTGGGTCTGGGAAATGATGATGAGGAACCGGCTGCAGAAGAAGAAAATGTGCATGCTGAACTGCCACCAGTTGAAGGTGACAGTGAAGGTGCTAAATTGTGCTACTACTAAAGACTCATTTTTTGAATGCTGTAATTCATGACTGCAATTATCTGTCACCTTATTTATGTCATTTCATTGTAGCCATTTTTGTTACTGTTTCTAGTGAATAAAAAAAAGGGGTAGCGTCTTTGATTCATAATCAAAACGCCTTCGGTCCCGGGTTCGATCCCCGCCACTGTCTAAATTTTGATAAATAATCAGCATTGGATTGGCGGCCGAAGACTTCCAGCATAAGAAGTCAGCCTCATTCTGCCAACGGCCTTGTCAAAGAGGGCGGAGGAGCGGATAGAGGTTCAGGGCACTCTCTTGTCCTAGGGGTGGGAAATTGCCCCTAAAGGCGGAAGAATCAGCAATGATCAACGACATGAGGATGCAGAAGGCAATGGAAACCACTGCATTAAAGACACGTAACGTGTATCCACAGGACATGTGGCCTGTAATTGAAGAAGTGTCATGATGATCTCTCCATTGGCAAAAGATTCCGGAATAGTCCCCCATTCGGATCTCCGGGAGGGGACTGCCAAGGGGGAGGTTACCATGAGAAAAAGATTGAATAATCAACGAAAGGATAACGTTCTACGAGTCGGGGCGTGGAATGTCAGAAGCTTGAACGTGGTAGGGAAACTAGAAACTCTGAAAAGGTAAATGCAAAGACTCAATCTAGATACAGTAGGGCTCAGTGAAGTGAAGTGGAAGAAAGACAAGGATTTCTGGTCAGATGAGTATCGGGTAATATCAACAGCAGCAGAAAATGGTATAACAGGTGTAGGATTCGTTATGAATACAAAGGTAGGGCAGAGGGTGTGTTACTGTGAACAGTTCAGTGACCGGGTTGTTCTAATCAGAATCGACAGCAAACCAACACCGACAACGAAAGTTCAGGTATACATGACGACGTCGCAAGCTGAAGATGAACAGATAGAGAAAGTGTATGAGGATATTGAAAGGGTAATGCAGTATGTAAAAGGGGACGAAAATCTAATAGTCATGGGCGACTGGAATGCAGTTGTAGGGGAAGGAGTAGAAGAAAAGGTTACAGGAGAATATGGGCTTGGGACAAGGAATGAAAGAGGAGAAAGACTAATTGAGTTCTGTAACAAGTTTCAGCTAGTAATAGCGCATACCCTGTTCAAGAATCACAAGAGGAGGAGGTATACTTGGAAAAGGCCGGGAGATGCGGGAAGATTTCAACTAGATTACATCATGGTCAGACAGAGATTCCGAAATTAGATACTGGATTGTAAGGCATACCCAGGAGCAGATATAGACTCAGATCACAATATAGTAGTGATGAAGAGTAGGCTGAAGTTCAAGACATTAGTCAGGAAGAATCAATACGCAAAGAAGTGGGATACGGAAGTACTAAGGAATGACGAGATACGTTTGAAGTTCTCTAACGCTATAGATACAGCAATAAGGAATAGCGCAGTAGGCAGTACAGTTGAAGAGGAATGGACATCTCTAAAAAGGGCCATAACAGAAGTTGGGAAGGAAAACATAGGTACAAAGAAGGTAGCTGCGAAGAAACCATGGGTAACAGAAGAAATACTTCAGTTGATTGATGAAAGGAGGAAGTACAAACATGTTCCGGGAAAATCAGGAATACAGAAATACAAGTCGCTGAGGAAATAAATAGGAAGTGCAAGGAAGCTAAGACGAAATGGCTGCAGGAAAAATGTGAAGACATCGAAAAAGATATGATAGTCGGAAGGACAGACTCAGCATACAGGAAAGTCAAAACAACCTTTGGTAACATTAAAAGCAACGGTGGTAACATTAAGAGTGCAACGGGAACTCCACTGTTAAATGCAGAGGAGAGAGCAGATAGGTGGAAAGAATACATTGAAAGCCTCTATGACAGTGAAGATTTATCTGATGTGATAGAAGAAGAAACAGGAGTCGATTTAGAAGAGATAGGGGATCCAGTATTAGAATCGGAATTTAAAAGAGCTTTGGAGGACTTACGGTCAAATAAGGCAGAAGGGATAGATAACATTCCATCAGAATTTCTAAAATCATTGGGGGAAGTGGCAACAAAACGACTATTCACGTTGGTGTGTAGAATATATGAGTCTGGCGATATACCATCTGACTTTCGGAAAAGCATCATCCACACAATTCCGAAGACGGCAAGAGCTGTCAAGTGCGAGAATTATCGCACAATCAGCTTAACAGCTCATGCATCGAAGCTGCTTACAAGAATAATATGCAGAAGAATGGCAAAGAAAATTGAGAATGCGCTAGGTGACGATCAGTTTGGCTTTAGGAAAAGTAAAGGGACGAGAGAGGCAATTCTGACGTTACAGCTAATAATGGAAGCAAGGCTAAAGAAAAATCAAGACACTTTCATAGGATTTGTCGACCTGTAAAAAGCGTTCGACAATATAAAATGGTGCAAGCTGTTCGAGATTCTGAAAAAAGTAGGGGTAAGCAATAGGGAGCGACGGGTTATATACAATATGTACAGCAACCAAGAGGGAATAATAAGAGTGGTCGATCAAGAACGAAGTGCTCGTATTAAGAAGGGTGTAAGACAAGGCTGTAGCCTTTCGCCCCTACTCTTCAATCTGTACATCGAGGAAGCAATGATGGAAATAAAAGGTAGGTTGAGGAGTGGAATTAAAATACAAGGTGAAAGGATATCAATGATACGATTCGCTGATGACATTGCTATCCTGAGTGAAAGTGAAGAAGAATTAAATGATCTGCTGAACGGAATGAACAGTCTAATGAGTACACAGTATGGTTTGAGAGTAAATCGGAGAAAGACGAAGGTAATGAGAAGTAGTAGAAATGAGAACAGCGAGAAACTTAACATCAGGATTGATGGTCACGAAGTCAATGAAGTTAAGGAATTCTGCTACCTAGGCAGTAAAATAACCAATGACGGACGGAGCAAAGAGGACATCAAAAGCAGACTCGCTATGGCAAAAAAGGCATTTCTGGCCAAGAGAAGTCTACTAATATCAAATACCGGCCTTAATTTGAGCAAGAAATTTCTGAGGATGTACGTCTGGAGTACAGCATTGTATGGTAGTGAAACATGGACTGTGGGAAATCCGGAACAGAAGAGAATCGAAGCGTTTGAGATGTGGTGCTATACACGAATGTTGAAAATTAGGTGGACTGATAAGGTAAGGAATGAGGATGTTCTACGCAGAATCGGAGAGGAAAGGAATATGTGGAAAGCACTGATAAGGGGAAGGGACAGGATGATAGGACAACTGCTAAGACATGAGGGAATGACTTCCATGGTACTAGAGGGAGCTGTAGAGGGCAAAAACTGTAGAGGAAGACAGAGATTGGAATACGTCAAGCAAATAATTGAGGACGTAGGTTGGAAGTGCTACTCTGAGATGAAGAGGTTAGCACAGGAAAGGAATTCGTGGCGGGCCGCATGAAACCAGTCAGTAGACTGATGACCAAAATAAACTTCATTTGTTTAAAAGATATAGTAAGTTTAAATTATCAGTATTGTCAGTTAAGCATCACATTATCATTTCCTCCACACAAAACACATTGAACGATGACAGCATGACACCTTATTGAATTATTAGGTAACAGAATATTTGTTGTAAAGTTTAGTACATAATAGTTACTTTATTCTTTATTATTTATCAGAAAGAACATTGGTGCAAGCCTACTGGCCGTGACATTCAAAATTAAGAAGGAAATTGAATTGGTTTTGTGTAAAAGAATTTAACAATGGATATTATTGTTACTTTGTTTAGTGCGTGAAAGTGGTCAAGCTTTGATTATTTAAATATGTTAAAATGTAAGGTAATGTAGAACAAGCTGTAGCCAACCAGATGGACGGCTTCAGGAAAGTGAACTGCATTAGTCAGTTGAGCGAAGTTGTTCGGCTCGCGGAAAACGCTGTCGGAGAGGGGCAGAGGGCAGTTCTGATCGAAACACCAAAGGGGACAGTTCGGATGGAGACGCGAAAACGGACAGTTCGGCTGGAGACACCAAAGGATACAGTTTGGATTGAGACGCGAACGGGGACAGTCGGTCTTTATGCAGCTAGGAAGTGAAACGACTTAGCAAATTTCGCGCTGTGTGTTATCGCAGGACTTAGTGTCTGAGCGGTGAGCAGCCGTGCGCCTGGTGTGAACTCATAACTTTTCGTGTAAATATCAGGGGATTGGACTTGAGTTTCACAATGATATAATGAATGATCGAACTGTGTCAGATAGATATGCGCTCGAGTGTAATAGTAATTCTAAATATGACCACTTTCACTATTAGTTTTCTTTCTGAATGAACATTATTCTAACAAAATCGCAACTGTGTGGCCTACATCATTTATTGGTCGTTAATTTAGTTCCCGATATTATTATTACTGTCATTATATGCTACATGAACTATGTTTCATACATTTTCGTAAACCTTCCATCAGCCAGACAATTTAAACAAAGGGTCACAAGTGTCTAATTTAGGGCGTGTAATGCGACACGTGCGGTTCAGCCCCTAGACGAGTTTGAGCCAAGACAGTTCGACGAGGATGAAGCGCATGTGAACCCTAAAATCTTTGGGATGTTAGCTCGCAAGGTCCACTCGTGTACCCTTGATGACTGCACTACACAAAGCTTTACACCTCACCTGGGCTCGTCGACACTGACATTGGACTGTTGATGACTGGAAACGTATTACCTGATCAGGTGAGTCTCGTTTCAAGTTGTATCGAGCGGATGGACGTGTACTGGTACGGAGACAACCTCGTAAATCAAAAATGGTTCAAATGGCTCTGAGCACTATGGGACTTAACTTCTGAGGTCATCAGTACCATAGACTTAGAACTACTTAAACCTAACTAACCTAAGGACATCACACACATCCATGCCCGAGGCAGGTTTCGAACCTGCGACCGTAGCGGTCGCGCGGTTCCAGACTGTAGCGCCTAGAACCGCTCGGCCACCCCGGCTGGCACCTAGTTAATCCATGGACGATTCGTGCCAGCAGGGGAGTGTTCAAGCTGATGGAGGCTCTGTAATGGTGTGGGGCGTGCGCAATTGGAGTGATATGTCACCCCTGATACGTCTAGTACGACTCTGACAGGTGACACGTACGTAAACATTCTGTCTGATCACCTGCATCCATTCATGTTCATTGTGCTTTGCGTTCCGGCAGACTTGGACAATTCCAGTAGGACAATGCGACACACCACACGTCCAGGATTGTTACAGAGTGGCTCCATTAACACTCTTTTGAATTTAAACACTTCCGCTGGCCACCAAACTCCCGAGCCATGAATATTATTGAGCATATAGGGGATGCCTTGCAACGCACTGTTCAAATGAGATCTCCACCTTCATGCCCTCTTACGGATTTATGGACAGCCCTGCAGGATTCATGTTGTCAGTTCCCTCCAGCACAACTTCAGACATTAGTCGAATCCATGCCACTTCGTTCTGCGGCACTTCTTCGTGCTCGCGCGGGCCCTGCACGATATTAGCATGCGTACCAGTGTCTTTGGCTCTTCAGTGTATATATGTACAGGGTTTTCATGTAAAAGCGTGCAGAAATTTAACAGAACATTACTCCACCGAACAGTACGAGGTAGGGATCCTGCGGTTGGAGACGCCAGCTCAAGGCGATAATAGGAATACAATCACATTATTGTGTACTTTGTTATTTACATTACTTACAGTTAACTGCAAATAGCATCGTTGACGCAATGAACGTACCATTTGTACCGTATCTTACAAAATGTGCTGAAACTGACGGCCACCTCAGTGCAAGCATGACATTAGCGAACAAGATTCTGACGCACCTTCACAGGCAGCTACATTTCTGGCAACTAATTCCACGTGGTATCATACACAAGTGACTTTAGATATGCCCTTAGGAAATAATCAACGGGGTTCAGGTAAGGCGATCTCGCAGGCCATGGAATAGATCTCCTCTTCCAATCCAGCGACGAGGAAATACAGCATTGAGATGGTTGCGGACATCCACACTGAAGTGAGGTGGTGCACCGTCATGTTGTTGATTCATAGCACGTTCTGTCATGCAACAATGTAAATACGACACAGCAGAGCCACCTTATGGAGAAGTAAAGTAGACAAAACCACCATCCCTATTTCCTTGCAGGAGATACAGAATGAGGTGGGTTTAGATTGGGCGGGTATGGCACTTCGCTGGCGCCAATAACTGTATATGGGCTGCTGATTCCGATCCTGATCATATGTCAGGAGCTGGGCTCTTCGGTCGAAGCGTGTTTTGTTGGTTTATGGCGGCCCTGGTACTGACTTTTAGCTGGAGGGCACGTGGCAGGCTAGGTGTTGGTTTTGGGGGACTCCTACTGTCAGGTATGCCCTCGAGAAGTTACAAGTGGTTAAATCGGTCGGAGGCAAGCTTTGTTGGCGTGATTAAGCGGCGAGTTGCGGGAAGAGCAGTGGATCCCGTGTGTAACATGGTCAGCAAGTTCCCGGCCAACTCTGCAAGCTTAAATTTTACAGCGTTTGGAAGAACACTTGTAAGGACTGGAGGCAATAACACTCCTGCTTGCAGTCCTGTAAGTTACAGCTCCTTCATACCTGAGTGGAGTTAAGTATTGTTTATTATTGGTTATTGTTGTCGTAAGGCCACGTCGGTGTTAATAATGGAATTAGACCTGTCATGTTAACCCACCTCCGAGTGATTGTGTAGGTGGTTCTCGGTCAGTGTAACTGATAATAATTTGTTGCTCCGTGCAAGTGTACGAGCATTTTCTGTTGTAAATTGAATTGCTGAAGGTGAAATTGTAGCGTAGTCTGCGTCGAAGGCAGGTCACTTTTTATAGATGACTATGGCCTAGTGATTGGATCTGCAGGCGCTGATATTTCACCTTATTAATTTTCAAGTAATTTTAAGAAATGTTAAGTTTGTAACTCGTATGTGTAGTCACTTCCGGAATAAGTTGATATTGCCTAGACATTCTCGTTTATAGTCTTATTTGGGCAGCTTATTTTTCCCTTCTGATGGGTGTTGGCAGGGTAGTTTTGGCAGTGGACGACGCGGTCCTGTTTCCTTGGCCTGGAACGGAGGCGTACTCTTTCTGCTGTGGCGACACTGCCGTCGTCGTACGACGTCTAGATTGGCCCGCAATCTGAGCCAGCCGTCTCGTGTTGGTTCAGGTAAAGTAAATGTAGTCATTTGATACATGCCACTGCAGAGTGTCGCCAGCTAATTCCGGAACTCTTCATCTATTCGGTATTGTGAATTCAGCAAGCACATAAGCTTTGAAGCGTGTTCTGCAGGTCCGAAGTTCCTTGCCACAATACTTGCTCTGTAACTAGTTGTTTAAACCTTGCACGCGTATTTCTAGTTCTGGAACGTGTTACGTTTTAAATCCCTTTACTTGTGAGTATGAATTATTGAGCTTTTCCTTCTTTATCCATTCATTGTAAAACTTGCCTGCTTGTTGCCTGTTGGCTGCGACCGCCGTCTGCTGTAATTTGCTACCTTTTCTTGTATTTAGGAGGACTGTATATTTGTTTAAGGCTCATTGTTAATGCTTGTGCTGGTGTGTAGCAGTTCGGAGTCACATTTAAATTGCATGACTTCCCAGCTTATCTTGTATTTTGGGGGACTGGATATTTATTTGAGGGTAATTGTCAATGTTTCTGCTGGTGTGTACCAGCTGGGAGTCACATTTAAATTGTATGCCTTTCCAGTTTTTCTTGTATTTTGGGGGATCGTGCGTGTTACTGCTTAAGAAGTTTTATTAAGTTTTATTGATTGCTAAGGGCTTTCCAACAGCCACAAAGAGTGCTTTCTGTTTTCAGACATCATTTTTGATCCAGCCAGCAGCCGTTATGAATTGAGACACAAGGGAAATACAGTTAGCAGGACACCAGGTTCCGAATACCGATCTTGCACAAATTTTCAACTTTCAGGATTGATTTCAATTAATGCCCGCTTGCAACCGAGGTCTGCAATGCCTATGAGTGGTGGATCAAATATGATCAAAAATGTCCGAAACAACAAACAGCACATATTTGGGAATGTTCCTGGGAGAGGCCGATGACCAACTGCGTCACAGATTGTTGAAGAAGTTGCTGTTGCCATAGCTGAGAATGCTGGACTTAATCTGCGATATTCAAGCAGTGCACGAGATGTAGGAACAACCTTGGTCAACAGCTGGGAAAGCCGGCCGCGGTGGTCTAGCGGTTCTAGGCGCGCAGTCCGGAACCGCGCGACTGCTACGGTTGCAGGTTCGAATCCTGCCTCGGGCATGGATGTGTGTGATGTCCTTAGGTTAGTTAGGTTTAAGTAGTTCTAAGTTCTAGGGGACTGATGACCACAGTAGTTAAGTCCCATAGTGCTCAGAGCCATTTTTGAACAGCTGGGAAAGTGCTGTGAACAATTCAGAAATGGTATCCATACAAAATTTCATGCTGTCGTAGATACAGATAGACGTCACAATGAGCAACGTATGTAACGTAAACAACGTACCCGATTAACAAATATTACCGTCTCATATTAATACTAAGATGTGTTTCTTTCAACGGTTTAATCGTTATTTCTCTTCTGCATGTCTTTACAAATGTTTCCACAAAGTTTCTGTGTCCTATGATACCTCGTTTATCGTGGGAGACCTCTCAAATAGCGAAAGTTTAGTTTAACCTATTGGTCATTACGCGGATATTCAATGTATAAGGATTGTTGAAATTGCATATTTATTACAAATGTAAAATATTACTTAACAGATATTGAATTACAATTTTTTCTCAAAACTAACGACTACTCGTTTTTCGTATTTGCGTGACTATGGGCATTTTCACAAAAAATTAATATTTGATCATAAAATGCGTAACATCAAATAGAAATTACAATACTTTCTTTATTTTTGGAGGCTGGACAGTATTATTGATGTATAAGCCTATTACATTTTTTCTCATAACATTAATGTATTTAGCATCTCTTTATCAAGTTTTAGTTTTATACCACTAGTACCGCAATTAAAAGCGAAAAATATATTTTTATTAAAAATTTCAATAAATATGGAATTTAAATAAAAGTAAAATAGAAATTATGAATGACGCTCGAACCAGCGGCTTCACTATTGCACACCAACTACGTTATGCACACTTTTTTTAAAAATAAAGTCGGCCAGCGGTTTATTTATTTCTCATGGACGCTACACTACGAATAAATATTGCGAAATGATAGCGTCCGAAGAGTGCTGTCAAACAACAGCGACAAGGGATGTTTCATGGTAGTGAATACAGAGTTGGTTGCTTGATTACCTTCTCCTCCATGACTATGGCGGAGAAACTTCGGAATATCGTGTAGAAATGGACGGGTAAGTTAAAAAAGAGGTAGAGGCAAGGGACACGGAACTTTGACATTAATTAAGCAGCACTAAGATTTTCCTGTTCACTTCACTTCACTGATAAATTTTTCAAGGAATTGGATCCTTGCCTACTGCCGGCATAGCTTCTAGATCAGTGGTTCCCAACTTTAAGGTAATTACTCGCTCAAGGGTAAAGTGAAATTTTATGAGGGGAGAAACAAAACGGTTCAGTTGTGTTGCTGTCACGGAACTAAATTATTTTTAAAGGATTGTTACTAACGTCACTACTTCATAAGACTTAAGACTGATTACATAAGTTACCAATAATTACAATTTTTTTCAATTACTAGTGTTAATCCATGAAACACACCCACTGCAAAACATACTTTGTACTTCATACTATGTATACGTCACAAATGCCTCAATATGTTATGAAAATAATTCCTCTGAGTTGCAGGTAGTTCCCACAATACACCTCAAATTGCTTCATTATTCACTTCGAAACATTAAACGAACTAATTGACAGCGCAGCATAACAGTAACTACGTGACAGCTACTACACTGCTGTAGGGCCTAAGCAGTAATATCAATATTATTAATGGCAGAGGTCAGACGCAAAGCACTGGCAACCTGAAGTCTTTCAGTACATTTAGTTCAAAATAAGGACTACAGCATTCGAGAGATTTGTAAAAACAGTAAGTATAGTGCTTACATTTTAATTTGGAAGATTTTAAATGGGTGTAGAGGGTTTGGATGGATGGAGCATCAATCCTGCACGGGATCCGTATGATAAGAATGGGTGGAGATCTCTTCTGAACACATTGCAAGGCTTCCCAGATATGCTCAATAATGTTCATGACTGTGGGTATGGTGGCCACAGGAAGTGTTAACTCAGAAGACTGTTCCTGGTACCACTCTGTAACAACTCTGGACGTGTCGGGTGTTGCACTGTTCAGCTGGAATTGCTCAAGCCCGTCAGAATGCACAATGGACATGAAGGGGTGCAGGTGATCAGACAGGATGCTTATGTACAAGTCACCTGTCAGAGTCGTATCAAGACGAATCAGAGTCCCATATCACTCCGATTGCACACGCCAAACACCATTACAGAGCCTTCACCAACTTGAACAGTCCCCTGCTGACATCCAGGGTCCATGGATTCATCAGGTTGTCTCCATACCCGTAAACGTTCATCCGTTCGATACAATTTGAAACAAGACTCGTCCCACCAGGCAACATGTTTCCAGTCATCAACAGTCAATGTCCGCCCCCGGTAGCTGAGTGGTCAGAGCGACAGAAAATCAGTCCTAAGGGTCCGGATTCGATTCCCAGCTGGGTCGGAGATTTTCTCTGCTCAGGTAGTGGGTGTTGTGTTGTCCTAATCATCGTCATTTCATCCCCATCGACGCGCAAGTCGCCGAAGTGGCGTCAAATCGAAAGACTTGCATCCGGCGAACGGTCTACCCGACGGGAGGCCCTAGTCACACGACATTTACATTTATCAACAGTGAATGACGGTGTTCACGGGCCCAGGCAGCGCGTAAAGCTTTGGTCGTGCAGTAATCAAGAGTATAAGAGTGGGCCTCCGGCTCCGATAGCCCATATCGATGATGTTTCGTTGAATGATTCGCACACTGACTATTGTTGGTGGTCCAGCATTGAAATCTGCAGCAATTTGCGGAAGGGTTGCACTTCTCTCACGTTGAAAGGGTCTCTTCAGTCGTCGTTGGTCCCGTTCTTGCAGGATCTATTTCCGGCCGCAGAGATTTGATGTTTTATCGGATTCCTGAAATTCACGGTGCACTCGTGAAATGGTTGTACGGGAAAATGCCCTCTTCACCGCTACCTCGGAGATGTTGTTCCCATCCCTCGTGCGCCGACTATAACACCACGTTCAAACTCACTTAAATCTTGATGGCCTGCCGCTGTAGCAGCAGTAACCGATGTAACAACTGCGCCAGACACTTGTTGTCCTATATAGGCTCGGGAGGACGACGGTTCAATCCCGTCTCCGGCCATCCTGATTTAAGTTTTCCGTGATTTCCCTAAATCGTTTCAGGCAAATGCCAGGATGGTTCCTTTGAAAGGGCACGGCCGATTTCCTTCCCAGTCCTTCCCTAACCCGAGCTTGCGCTCCGTCTCTAATGACCTCGTTGTCGACGGGACGTTAAACACTAACCACCACCACCTCCTATATAGGCGTTGCCGACCGCAGCGCCGTATTCTGCCTGTTTACATAACTCTGTATTTGAATACGCATGCCTATAACAGTTTCTTTGACGCTTCAGTGTATGAAGACAAGTCGTTTAACGTTGTTACCAGAAATATCCGAAAGATCTTGACCGATTTGTGTCAGATTTTTACACGAAACCCTACTAAACGGTTTAATGACATATGCTACATATTTTGTTAATATATATGGTCTAGAAATATGTATACATAGTACGCAAAGGTTAAACATTATTAGCAAAAAATCTCGTAACTTTCTGACCGATACACTTGATATTTTTACATGATACTCTGATAAACATTTGAACGGACATAGGCTATATTTTTGTAGTATATATGGTACGCAAACACACACACTCATATATATATAATTTCCATAAGTTAGCTGAAGTCTCGAAAAGTGCTTGAAATTTTTGTACGATACTCTTAAACACATTTGGACAGACGTAGACCACATGTTTATTACTACATGTAATACATAAATATGTATAATAAGTAATAGGGTAAAGTTGTCAACGAAAAAGGCTCGAAATTTCTTGACCGGCGTACTTCAAATTTTACGCTATATTCTAATAAACATTCAGACACCTACATATATTTGTAAAACAACAATTACCCAGTTTTCTGTTAAAACCGATTTCGAGACAGAAAATACTCTGCTGAAAAAAAAGGAGCCATCAGGCGCATTTCATCTCGAGTTTTAGGCAGACATTTGCAATAGCAGTTTTGCAATGCATGCCTGGAGTCAGCCCAATCAAATACTGCTCATCATGCATATCATGCGATGTCCAGTGTCTACGGAAAGCGTAGGTTTGTTTCCCACAACAAAAAAATCTTTTTGAAAGCAGAATTTTGCAAGCCTCGTCGCTAGTGCGATCCTAAATTAGTCTATCGCAATACTCGTTCTATCGATACGTTTAAGAGCGAGAGTAAAAGACGAAGAATAACCAGTACTCCGGCAACTATTGAGCAGCGCTGCTGCATTGTGGTAGCAATAGCCCAGGCCGAGGTGGTGTTCTAACTGCTGGAACACTGATTATTCCTTCATTTTTACTGTCCCTGTTAATACATATCGATTAAACAAATATCTCTCTAGAGCAGGGGTTGATCACCATCAGTCCGGCCCCCGGTAACGTATCAGACAAGCACGGTATCCGGCCCGCCGTAATTATCGAGCGCCTCCCGCAACGAGTGATTCGCACAACGAGCAGAAGAAAATGTAAAAATTGACCTACTTCAAATGATGTTTGGAAAAGAGAGAGTGTTTAGCGTTCTTTTTTTCAGTCATTAATATCCGTTTCAAAAACCGCGCTCTGCCTGAATCGATCTCTTTGGCCACTATAAATGAAGACTAAGTCACGCTTTCTCCTGCAAACTACCGCTCTGTAAAGTGGAAGCTCGAACAATGCTGTATTCAGTCTGCTGTGCTGATCGGAATGCGCTTAGCGCACAACTGTTATCACCCGTACTACTGCCCGGGCTTCCGCGACGACGTTGCATGTTCTCTGCAACAATGTTGCATCATCTGTTCTTCGTTGGCGCTTGGTAATCATTTTCCCCTGCAGTACCTATTTTACAAAGTTCATTAACGACAATGCTATCTCTCTTTTTAGACAACTTTTGAAGCACAGGCATAAATAACTATCCAAAAAATGCAATACCGCATTATAAATCTCTTTGAGTACGTTTTCCTCCGAATGGAACGCACTGTCCTATTGTACATGAATTCCTATTGAAATGTGTTCCAGTTAACGAGTGTTAATTACGAGTAAGAATCAGAAACGAATCAAGCTCATTAAGCGAAGTAGCACCGTACAGTGTAAAATTCACATTGGAAATAAATAATACAAAATACGTACAATATCAGTTGTTTTTATTTTATAACCAATTAAAATATGCATTTACTAAAAAATATTAATTCAACTTTAATAGTAATTAATTATAGAAGATTTTCTGAAAATTTACCGTACCTAAGTGACATACACAGGCAATTCATATAATGAAAATAAGCATTGTAATTGCTATTACTGAGGTTTATGTAGCTGTAACTTTTCACTTACTCTTGTTTGCGATTGTAGGTCAAGTTTACTTAAAATCCTCATCAGTTACTTTAGATCTGTAAGTATTTTTTGCATATTTCATTTTGGAGAATATTTTTTCACAAAGATGAGTAGTGCCGAAAGCGGGATGAACATAGGAGCAAACGTACGCAACTGACTAAACTGTGTGATTGGAAGACTTTTATAAAATTCCAGCATTGATGAGCTTAAATATTTTTCTTTATAAAAATCGCTAAATTGCAAATCAGCCATTTCCATTTGAAGTTCTGAGGCAAGATTTCCTATCTTGCCGTTAAAATGATTTTGAAAAACCTTGATATTGTTTGCTATTGAATCAAAATACGACAAAACGAGACTCGAAATTTATTTTTAAGGCACTCAAAGTTTTAACTGCGAAATTTAAAGGAAATGGGGTCTATGAATGCTGACTGAGTGTTTGATGTGTGTTAAATACGAGAACCGTTTTTTGTTCAATTGAGATTGAAACAAAACAGTATTCTGTCGAAAGCATTTAGTATGAGTGCATAAATCAGGCAGTAGCTAGTTTTCTTCTTCTAGTTATAAAGAAAGGTCGTTCATATGTTTAGCTAAATCTGTGTGAAATGATAACTTCCATAATCACTCACTCTTTTTGCAACTCAGTCAGAAGACGATTTATTTCATATAAGAAAATTTCTATCGTTATTCAGTGTTAAAATAGTCGCGTCATAGATTTTCCACATGTAAGCCAGCCTACTGCTGTATAATATGGTAAGTAATTTCCTTCAATCCCTTCAATAAACTCGTGGAATAGACAATGACTGAGAGCATGTGATCTTATTTAATTAACGGCTGACATGATGGACTTTAAAATTCTGACATATCCAAGCATTTTTTGCACAAAGACTGTTGATTAATGATGCAGTGTATGATTAATTGTTTTGATCTACTGTTATTTTTTACCGCCTTTGACACAAAAGGAACGACATCTTTAGTTTTCCCGTACTTGTTTTTGCCATCATCAGTTGGATACACCATAAGTTTTTCCGCTGAAGTTTTTTATTTTTTTTAACGTTATTTTCTACTCCTTTAAAAAATCTTCTCCCGTTGCTATGCTGTGAATTCTATGAAACTCAAGAAGCTCTTCATACACTTCACAATTTTTAATAGCGCGGGATTAGCCGATCGTTCTAAGGCGCTGCAGTCATGGACTGTGCGGCTGGTCCCGGCGGAGGTTCGAGTCCTCCCTCGGGCATGGGTGTGTGTGTTTGTCCTTAGGATAATTTAGGTTAAGTAGTGTGTAAGCTTGGGGACTGATGACCTTAGCAGTTAAGTCCCATAAGATTTCACACACATTTGAACATTTTTTAATGATGTGTTGGTAAATGTGCCAACACCTTGTAGATAGAGGCGGCCTAGTTGCACGCTACCTAACGCAGACGGGCGTGAATTCTGGAACAGTTTAAGTAGTGAATTCTAATAAGAAAAGTATGCATCTCCTCGAATACTTATCTTTTATTTCTTGTTGTATACATCGTTCTTCTTGTTGAGACATTTCATACGATAACTATCAAACTATGTAAGGCTAATGGCGCCTTGCTAGGTCGTAGTCATGGACTTAGTTGAAGGCTATTCTAACTGTCTCTCGGCAAATGAGAGAAAGGCTTCGTCAGTGTAGTCGCTAGCAAAGTCGTCGTACAACTGGGGCGAGTGCTATTCTGTATCTCGAGACCTGCCTTGTGGCGGCGCTCGGTCTGCGATCACACAGTGGCGACACGCGGGTCCGACATGTACTACGTGGACCGCGGCCGATTTAAGCTACCACCTAGCAAGTGTGGTGTCTGGCGGTGACACCACATTTAATACCTGTGCAGTATCTGAAACATCTGTTGACCCATCCAGAGACAAAGACAACCATTCTAAGTGTAGAGTTTTCTCAGCCAACTGAGTAGATATATTTTCAGCAATATCATTTACTCTTCGAAACATTGTGTTTACTGACAAACTGATGATTTTACATAATTTAGCTTCTTCTCGACACACTTCTTCAGCGGCTGCATTCATACAATCCTGGTTTGCCATGTTTTGCTACTAAATGAGCCACTCGGAAACAAGTAAGAGTTGCTGCTTCTTGTTCAGAAGTTACTTTCTTAAACAAAATTTGCTGAAATTTCAAACCACGTTTCAAAGATACATATATTTCTATTTTGAGAACTGATACTGTTTCATTGTAAACTACACACTTGCCTTATTACTTGACTCGGCCAATAAATATTGATGTCCCCACTGGTCTTTAAAATTTCTGCATTTGGTATCTACCATCCGTTTCTTTTCCACACAAAAGGGATGCCAATTAACAGTATTAACAGCAGGGATTCTGCGTAAAGCATTGCACTGTATTTATCTTTAAGGCAATTTCAATTAATTACTCACTATTAACACGCTGTATCTTCTCTAAAAAGTTTAGTCACAAAGCACATTAGCCCCACTATATTTTTCTTTTCAGATCGCACATTCCGCCACTACCAGCAAGATGGTGCTGTACTGCTGCAAATAATTTTCCACTCTCCAAAAGGCGTCACTACTACACACTCAACATTGTCGGAAGGCTTCGCCGGCCGCGGTGGCCGTGCGGTTCTGGCGCTGCAGTCCGGAACCGCGGGACTGCTACGGTCGCAGGTTCGAATCCTGCCTCGGGCATGGGTGTGTGTGATGTCCTTAGGTTGGTTAGGTTTAAGTAGTTCTAAGTTCTAGGGGACTTATGACCTAAGATGTTGAGTCCCATAGTGCTCAGAGGCATTTGAACCATTTTTTTTTTTTGTCGGAAGGTGTCGTAACGATACGTAAAGCGTAGCATGCGCGTCGGCGGTCACCGCGGTATTAAAATGACTTGAACACTTGCCCGTAAGTGCCAACATAAATTGCAGAATGGAGTTCATCCTCGCTCCCTATGCCGTAAATAGACACATCAAAAAAACTTTTGCATCACCTCGATT
The DNA here is from genome assembly GCF_021461395.2 of Schistocerca americana. NCBI lineage: Eukaryota > Metazoa > Arthropoda > Insecta > Orthoptera > Acrididae > Schistocerca > Schistocerca americana. The sequence continues at coordinate 377,536,667 of NC_060126.1, forward strand.
ACGAGAGTTCCGAAACTTCTACAGAAAATCGGAATATAGATCAACATAAACACCATTTCCGCCCTTTTTATTGCTCATGAAAACCACAAATTGCATGTTGTACCAACATACAGCGAGACCTTCAGATGTGGTGGTCCAGATTTCTGTACACGCCAGTACCTCCATTACGAAGTAGTGCGTCCTCTTGCATTGATGCATGCCTGTATTCGTCGTGGCATACTATCCACAAGTTCAACAAGGCACTGTTGGTCCAGATTGTCCCACCCCTCAACGGCGATTCGGCTTAGATCCCTCAGGGTGGTTGGTGGGTCACGTCGTCCATAAACAACCCTTTTCAGTCTCTCCCAGGCATGTTCGATAGGGTTCATGTCTGGAGAACATGCTGGCCACTATAGTCGAGCGATATCGTTATCCTGAAGGAAGTTATCCACAAGATGTGCACGATGGGGGTGCGAATTGTCGTCCATGAAGACGAATGCCTCGCCAATATGCTGCAGATATGGTTGCACTATCGGTCGCAGGATGGGATTCACGTATCGTACAGCCGTGCCTTCCATGATCACTAGCGGCGTACGTCGTCTCGACCCCACTTAATGCCACCCCAGAACAGCAGGGAACCTGCATGTTGCTGCACTCGCTGGGCAGTGTGTCTAAGGCGTTTAGCCTGACCGGGTTGCCTCCAAACACGTCCCCGGCGATTGTCTGGTTGAAGGCATATGCGACACTTATCGGTGAAGGGAACGTGATACGAATCCTGAGCGGTCCATCCGGCATGTTGTTGGGCCCATCTCTACCGTGCTGCATGGTGTCGTGTTGCAAAGATGGACTTCGGCGTGGACGTCGGGAGTGAAGTTGCTCATCATTAAGCTTATTGCGCACAGTTTCAGTCGTAACTAGAGGTCCTGTGGCTGCATGAAAGGATTTTTCAACGTGGTGGCGTTGCTGTCGGGGTTCCCACGACCCATAATACGTAGATAGTGGTCATCCACTGCAGTAATAGCACTTGGGCGGCCTAGGCTAGTCATGTCTCTCTGTGTCTCCTCCATGCCCGAACAACATCACTTTGTTTCACTCCGAGGCACCTGGACGCTTCCCTTGTTGAGAGCTCGTGGTCGTGCGGTAGCGTTCTTGCTTCCCACGCCCGGGTTCCCGGGTTCGATTCCCGGCGGGGTCAGGGATTTTCTCTGCCTCGTGATGGCTGGGTGTTGTGTGATGTCAGGTTAGTTAGGTTTAAGTAGTTCTAAGTTCTAGGGGACTGATGACCACAGATGTTAAGTCCCATAGTGCTCAGAGCCATTAGAACCATTTGAACCTTGTTGAGAGCCCTTCCTGGCACAAAGTAACAATGCGGACGCGATCGAACCGCGGCATTGACCGTCTAGGCATTGTTGAACTACAGACAACACTAGCCGTGTACCTCCTTCCTGGTGGAATGACTGGAACTGATCGGCTGTCGGACCCACTCTGTGTAATAGGCGCTGCTCGTGCATGGTTATTTACATCTTAGGGCGGGTTTCGTGACATCTCTGAACAGTAAAAGGGACTGTGTCTGTGATACAATATCCACAGTCAACGTCTGTCTTCAGGAGTTCTGGGAACCGTGATGATGCAAAAGTTGTTTTGATGTGTATTTCAGTCACCGTGTAGTCCTGAAACGAAAATTTGCGCGTAATTCAACACTACAGTATATTTTGTGATGAACTACAGTGTGTCCAACTTTTCTTGAGGCATGCCAGTGGTGACCGCAGGTAACGAAGAGTTAAACAGTCTTGCTGCCGTATGGCGAGTAATGTGGCAGTGGGAAGACATTCCGCAGCGCTGATATCATACGCAGCTCGCTGTGATGTTAATAATGCACGAAGGTAACAAATATTCGTGAAAGCGCGTTACAGCGATTTTCACGAGTGATATTTGTTTGTACAATGTATATCAAATGAAGTTAAGGCCACAGCTCAAAGCCAAACAATGAGCATTTCACTGTGCAGTGACTACTGCAGTCCCATCAAGTGTCAGCTCGTGAAGACTGACAGCAGTGGTAAGCGTCGCGAAAACCTGTGTACCATACCTAGCAGTTCCGAGCAGTACTTGATTATCAGCCTCAAGAAAACTTAAGACATAGCAAAGTCTCGGCCCTTCGGACCTGTGGACCTTAGGCTCATATGTTTGGACAACCTGCGCTACACTAAATTGCGCCCACTCTATCTAATGGGCATTAAAGTACCACTTTAAAAATCACTTTGTAACGGGAAACAACCGGACGCGACGCTCTTCGTCGACACTGGGCATCGCGTGGATGACGTGATGAACAGTATTTGTTCGGCCTCACTTCGGCTGTGAACTGCAAAAATTAAATTGCAAACATCTGCCAAAACACTAGAGAAAATGCGCCTGATGACTCATAGGAGACACACCCGGTATACTGTTTCTTCTTACATGTAATACTAAACGAATGTTGTGTACAGAACTACGCACGTTTCATTTCCTTCCTCTCAGTGTATTTTGACAGAAAAACGGAAAGTTGTATTTATGGCTCATTGGCTTATGATTAGAATGCCACTAAGGAATGTGAATCGACGGGAACTTTGTAATCCAACCCACTTGCAGATTAAAACTATGCGAAATAAGCTACTATCCTCAGAGATCTAGCAGAAGGAGAGGTCTCTCATATCCCTTATATTAATGACCCCAACTTGTTTAAGCGACGCCATTTTCCAATCAACGTTTCGTTGACAATAACAATAAGCACCGAGCGAGGTGGCGCAGTGGTTAGCACACTGGACTCGCATTTGGAAGGACGACGGTTCAGTCCCGCGTTCGGCCATCCTGATTTAGATTTTCCGTGATTTCCCTAAATCGCTCCAGGCAAATGCCGGTATGGTTCCTGTGAAAGGGCACGGCCGACTTCCTTCCCTAATCCTATGAGACCGATAACCTTGTTGTTTGGTCTCTTCCCCTAAACAACCAACCAACCAACCAACAATAAGCAAAGCTCAAGATCAGAGAAAGGGAAGACGAAATAGATAGAGAACAGCGGACTGACAGAGAGACGGGAAGGAAGAGATAGGCAGAAAGGGTGATAAGGAGTAGGTGGAGAGAGATAGTGGGGAGGAAGTGATGGACAGAGAGAGGGGCCAGAATGACATTACGACGCATGTCCGACTACCTTCCATATTTAGCAATTGCCAAGATCGCTGAGTTCGCTAGTCGTTCTATGAAAAAAGATTGTTCGAAATAAACTGTACCAGTTACCTCACCGACTCATCAAATGGTTCAAATGGCTCTGAGCACTACGGGACTTAGCATCTATGGTCAGCAGCCCCCTAGAACTACTTAAACCTAACTAACCTAAGGACATCACACACATCCATGCCCGAGGCAGGATTCGAACCTGCGACCGTAGCAGTCCCGCGGTTCCGGACTGCGCGCCTAGAACCAGTAGACCACCGCGGCCGGCACCGACTCATCAGTTCGGCTTTGAACAAAGGACCTACAAAACTTAAATATAATTTATCTTTCATTATTTTAAAAATAAAATTGTTATAATAATGTTTTGTTAGGCGCTAATGTTGATGATGGCGGGAAGAAGGGGGAAGGGGTACTAGCAAATGTATGTTTTCACTCACGGGAACCAGTGATGGAGACCTAAATCCTATAGTACTCATATTCAGCCTTGGAGTGAATAAGATCCTTAGCCTTAAAAGGTCTCGCTCTCTAACAAAAAAAATTAACGTTTGATGCTTTTGGAGCTAATAAATAAAATCTGTGTTTGAGTTACACACCTTCGTGCAAACCTTTCGACGTGACGCTACTTCGTTGACTTGTGTATGAGTGTCGCTCCATTTTTATTCAGGTAGCTGAGTGGACCTCCTTCCAGACCTATTCACATTAAAAAAGGCGATTACACTGAGGTACCAGAAGTCAAGGGATACCTCCTAATATCGTGTCGGACCACCTTTTGCCTTGCGTAGGGCAGCAGCTAAATGTGGCATGGCCTCAACAAGTCGTTGGAAGCCCCTGGAGAAATATTGAGCCATACCGCCTCTATCTACATGAATACTCTGCAAATCATATTGAAGCCCCTGCAGAAATATTGAGCCATACGGCCACTATCTACATGAATACTTTGCAAATCACATTTAAGTGCCTGACAGAGGGTTCATCGAACCACCTTCACAATTCTCTATTATTCCAATCTCGTGTAGCTCGTGGAATGAATGAACACCTATATGTTTCCGTACGAGCTCTGTTTTCCCTTATTCGTGGTGATCGTTCCTTCCTATGTAGGTCGGTGTCAAAAAAATATTTTCGCATTCGGAGGAGAAAGTTGGTGATTGGAATTTCGTGAGAAGATTCCGTCGCAACGAAAAACGCCTTTCTTTTAATGATGTTCAGCCCATATCCTGTATCATTTCTGCGCAACTCTCTTCCATATTACGCGATAATACAAAACGTGCTGCCTTTCTTTAATCTTTCTCGATGTACTCCGTCAGTCCCATCTGGTGAGGATCCAACACCGCGCAGCAGTATTCTAAACGAGGACTGACAAGCGTAATGTAGGCAGTCTCCTTAGTAGGTCTGTTACATTTTCTAAGTACCCTGCCAATAAAACGCAGTCTTTGGTTAGCATTCCCCACAACATTTTCTATGTTTTCCTTCTAATTTTGTTGTTCATAATTGTAATACCTAGGTATTTAGTTGAATTTGTGGCTTTTCGATTAGACTGATTTATCGTGTAACCGAAGTTTAACGAGTTCCTTTTAGCACTCATGTGGATGTCCTCACACTTTTCGTTATTTAGTGTGAACTGTCACTTTTCGCACCATTCAGATATTTTTTCTAAATCGTTTAGCAGTTTGTTTTGATATTATGATGACTTTAGTAGTCGATAAACGACAGCGTCATCTGCAAACAATTGAAGACGGCTGCTCAGATTGTCTCCCAAATCGTTTATATAGATAAGGAACAGCATAGGGCCTATAACACTACCTTGGGGAACCTCTCTGACAGGAAATCACAAATCCAGTCACATAACTGAGACGATATTCCATAAGCAAGCAATTTCACTACGAGCCGCTTGTGTGGTACAGTGTCAAAAGCCTATAGCCGTCCATAATTTTGGAAGTGTTGCCGGTGCAGGATTTTGTGCAAGAACTGATCTCTCGGTTATGACCCATAAATTTTCGATGGGATGTATGTCGACCGGTCTGGGTGGCCAAACCATTCACTCGAACTGTCCAGACCAAACCAAACGCGGACAGTTGTGGCCCGGAACATTATCATCCACAAAAATTCCATCGTTATTTGGGAACTTGACACGAATGAATGGCTACAAATGGTTTACAAGTAGCCGAACATCCAGAGGATCTGGTCCATTCCCTGTAAACACAGTCCACACCATTATGGAGCAGCCACCAATTTTCATTGTGCACAGTGCGTTGTAGACAACTTTAATCCATTCGTTCGTAGGGTCTGCGCCACTCTCGAACCCAACCATCAGCTCTAACTAACTGAAATCGGAACTTAGTTAAGCAAGCCACGGGTTTCCAGTCTAGACCCAACGGTATGGTCAGTAGCCCAGGAGAGGCGCTGCGGGCGATTTCGTGCTGGTAACAAACGCACTCGCGTCGGCCGTCTGCTGCCATAGCCCATTAACGTCAAATTTCGCCACGCTGTCCTAACTGATACGTTTGTCGTACGTCCCACGTTGATTTCTGCGGTTATTTCTCTCAGTGTTGCTTGTATGTTAGCACAGACACCTTTCCGCAAACGTCGCTGCTCTCGGTCGTTAAGTGAAGGATTAAATGAAGGGCGTCTGCCACTGTGTTGTCCGTTGTGAGAGATAATGGCTAGAATATGGCAAAAATCCCCCATGCTCCAAACAGCATTCCGCGTCCAGTGTCTGCTAACACCCGTTGTGCGGGCTTAATCACGTCGAAAACCCTTTCACTTGGACCTATCTGAGTACAAGCGACAGTTCCGCCAATGCTCTGCCTTCTTACACCTTGCGTATGCGCTACTACTGCCATACGTATATGTGTGTATCACCATCCCATGACTTTTATCACCCCACTATATATAGCCTGGTGAAAACCCTACGATGTGACACTACTTCGGTGACCAGTGCATCAACGTCGCTACTTTTATACTCAGGTACCTTTTGTTGTTGGCCTGACAAGTCACAGTGGACTTTTTTCGAGATCTGTCCACAAGAATTCTTTTTTTCCTTACTTTTTTTTCCCTCGTCGTCAGCGGGAAACAAACTCGAGATTTCGGCACGCATTCGGCTATCGACGATTATGGTAAGAACCCAAAATTTTTTTGTACTTAAATGCTCGGAAATCCTCTAATCTTCAAGGAGATTACATCAAGTATTTTTGGGAATGCTTTAGGAAATTTATGTGCACACACTGACTGTCAGGTAAGTATGAAGAAAATGGAAGAGGTGCCGTTTCGAGAATGAAAGCTGTCATTTGACGTCGTTATCTCTTGCTGTATTGCTCCGGCCACTAGAGGCTGGACAGATGCTGCAGTGGGTGAAGGGTTTGGCAGTGTCCGGGGGGGACAGAGGGACGGCAGCGTGGCCCGCTGTCCTGGGGCGCCACGCCCGCTGCCGCTGCCGCCGGCGGGCATCGATCCACGACCCCCGGGTCTCTCGCGGGTCGCCGCTGCAGACGCCAGGCCTGCTCCGCCTCAACAGCGACGGTCAGCTCTGTTCACACAAACGGCGCCGCTCTGAATTACCCGGCTCTCCTAGGTCTAGGTGAAAACGAAAGAAAACACCAGCAAAGACGTGACCTAGAAGAAACGGAGCTTATGGTGCGTTTCCACTACTGATGGGAACAACCGAATGAAATCGTTCGATTCTGTCAGTTCTTGGAAAACAGTCGACTCATTAAGTTGTAGTTTTACTTATAGAATGAATTATTCACTCATTCTTTTGAGTGAAAACAGTCTATATGAACCAAAAAAATGTCGGTTCAGTCGGATGTGGATTTATGTATCATTTGCACAACTCGTTCATTCTTTTGAGTGAATGAAGACTGTGCGAACAATCCAACGAAAATAACAGTACTCGCTTGAATTTTTATGTACCCGTAGGACTATTATTCATTCATTTCTGTCGAGAGAAACCAGGCTGTGGGAGCAATCTAATGCAAACAGTAGACGGAGACGTGCGGATTCATTTCTGAGCGGAAATATTCGATCATTTTTCCCACTGTCAAATAGTTATTGTCGGGTTGACAGCCGAGAAGATTTTATCAGCCAGTAGTTCGGTTTTTCGTCCAAGTGTATGAACAGGCGTTTTCTTAACCCTCGCAGTAACAAGTAGGGGGTCCTTTATGCCCACTTTATGAAACTATTTTAATGTAGTTGTGAACTTCATACTTAAAAGTTTTGAAAAAGAAGTATTTTACTTTTAATCATTTCTTATACCAGATTCCGCATTTGTTTTGAATTTTTTGGTGAAAGGTAACCCAACAACTTGAGTCCTGGTAGTGAATGTGACTTTCACTACAAATGTCTTTTGCAATATCAGGGCACTTCTTACACACACACACACACACACACACACACACACATATATATATATATATATATATATATATATATATATATATATATATATATATATATGACCATAATAAAAGCGTTTAAAAAATATATGTCTAAAACGTATCTTGTGAATAAAACTCAACGACTATTAACGAAACTTGTATTTTTTAAACACTTTTATTATGGTCAAACAGTGTACACATTATGGAAAATCTGTTGATTTTGATAAGATTGTGCTAAAAGATACTTTCAGGTTCAGGACCCTACTTGTATGTCAGTAGCTGTTTAAAAGATTTTGTTAATAGTAGTTAAGAACAATTAACGAAATTCGTTTTATATTTATTTTTTGTGGTGGGCACAAGGTAGCCCCCCCTTGGCAATACGTGTTACGTAAAATGCGTCGGTACCACTACGGTTAATAGTGAACTTTGCTCTTGATCAGAATGCCGAAACGCTCAGTGGCTCGCGAAAGTAAGAAATTATGTGGTCGAATAAAACGCCACATTCAAGATAAATTCAGCGCAATATCCGGGATCTACAAGGATGATTAATATTACGAAGCTAGATAGTACACGCTTAAAAAGCAAGTAAGTAAGTGACTGAACAATTAAAAGACAAAAATACATATTTAATGACAGAAGTGCGAACGTTTGTATTTACGTAAATAAATACATACTGTAAACTGCAAGGACTTCACCAAGCATGGCAATTTCGCCACTTTTTGAACAAGATTATACAGTATTAAACGCTCTACCAAGTGAATCTTAATCACAGAGGCGCCAATGCTTTCACTGCAAAGGACAAACAGATTTGGTGCGCATTTTAGGTTTATTCATTGTTTCCTAGTCTTTGTCAGTTGGTTTTTCTTTTGGCTTGTGGAACACGCGTTTTGTGGTAGTCCACAATAGTGTCTCGTCCTGCACACTCACTCTAACACAAATTACAACTGTTTTCCTTGTTCAGTGCGGTTTATAATTACGTTTCAGAATCACTTTTATAAATAAAATTTCGTGATCTGTTTAGTTTGGCGATATGACGACAGGAAGGTTGGTGAAAATGAGATTACTTTTCCAATCTAGAATTTTGGCTTATCTCTTTCACACTCTTTTTTACTTGAGCGTATTTGGGTCTCTGTGCAGGTCGATAAAATTCAAAGTATCATTAGAACCAAATTTGGCGCACGCAGCTATCAAAATTATGATGTCTGCAATGTGTCTGCAATGTGTCTGCAATGATTAACAAGCAAATGAGCAATAGAAAAGCGCGCAGAAGATTTGAATATCCGTGGAAGAACAATTGAAAATATAGAGTTTCCATTTAAATCTACATCAACATCATACTCCGCAAGCCACCTAATGGTGTGTGGCGGAGAGTACTTTCGGTACCACTGTCTGATCCCTCCAACCCTGTACTACTCGCAAATAGTGCGTGGGACGAATGATTGTCGGTAAACCTCCGTATTGTTGGAAGGAACACTGACAGAAGAATAGCCACCTCAGCAGCGATAAATCTGGGGGTGCTTTTTCTTTGCATGACGCATCTGACTCTGTATCTGAACAAAATGCAGAACCTACGAAAGAACTTAATGAGGAATTAGTCAATACCGTTGATATCGCTTTTTGCAATGAAGAGGATCATAATTGAACTATTCCTGAGCATAATGAAATGAATGCCAGAATGGCCCAGAATGTTACACAACTTAGGGTTGAAATGTTTGCTGTGGTAACATTCTGAACCAAAAAAGTGTCAAGCATTTTCTTTGTAGACTTATTGAATTCAACGGAGACATGGAATTCGAGGCGTATTATCGTGCAACAGACGGGGGAAAAGTTTTTACATTACAGACGTGTCAGATGAATCTCCCTTGAACTTAAAAGACTGTGTACGTAAATAATGCTCCTTACAATCAAAACCGAGGTAAGTTTTCTCTTCTGATAAAAATATCAAGCTTTCCTTTAACTTTTAATCTTCGAAGATTTGAACTTTTCGTGTACCTTCTGTATAACTTCCTTTGTAACCGTCTGTGCACTGAAGTAATTTTTTGGTGATTTCCATGGATTTCAACGCAGCTGATAAAGTTGCCCGGTTTTCAGGTAATTTTGTCAAGCGTATTTTTCATTTTTTATGTATAAGTAAATAAATAAGCTGTCATCTGTCAGCGTGTTATGAAACTAGAGACCAAGACATGTTTTAGGATGATTTGAAGAACTTTTTTGCATTATTAGATAACATAACAGGCAGAAGAAGGAAAAGTTGCAAAGTTGTCCCAGTTTGGGGTAATTTTGGAAGTACCTCACTTTCAGAAATAAGCTTCTTACCTCTCCTTGAAAAAAAGGTACATTTCCTTTTTTGTCTCTAAAGAATTTGATAACCCTAGCAATAACTCATGTATAATCGAAAATGATGAAGAAGTGTGTAAACGAAATCACTCAAAGGCGGAGACCGACTGAAAATATTCGTAGACTTGTTATCTCATATTAAGTGAAACCATTCAAATCCGAATAATTAATGACAACATTTGTGTCATATTGTCGCAGAGACTAGTATCACTCGGTTGTTTCATTCGACCGAAAAAGAAGAAACGACTGAACGAAAAATCAATCGACTGGCCATTGATTTGTTGAAGACAGTCTGTTGTGATCATCTGCGTGATTCCATTGACAACCAGAAAGAAACACGTGCGCTGTTCCAGTGATGTCAGCTTTGATAGCATAAACAGTCGTCGAGTCCTCCCTCGAGCATGGGTGTGTGTGTTGTTCTTAGCACAAGTTAGTTTAAGTGGTGTGTAAGTCTAGTGACCGATGACCTCAGCAGTTTGGCCCCTTAGGAATTCACACACATTTGAATATGGCTGATTGCATACATCATTATCCTTGCCATTAAAGACGTACCTGTACGTCTGTGTCTCTCTATGCACAGTGTACAAGATGCTGAAGGTGTAAGCAGAATACCATTCTAGCGAAGAACTGAATCTTTTGACAGTGAGATGTAGTAAAAGAAAAAAAAAGAACAGAAAAAAAAGGCTGCAAACAGCTACTAGGCAGGCGAAGTTACGCAGTTGTAAACGCACCTTATGGATTTGAAGTATTGAAGTTATTCGACACAGAGTACAATTTAGGACAGCAAAAGTTCGGAGAAGGAAACTGGATGTATCATTTCGATGGCAAGCAATTGAGAGTAACCTTCGAGTACCTAGATCTCAACGCCTATGAACCCAAGCTAGAGTTACGTATGTCAAACGATGCGTCACACTGCTCAGAATGTGGAGCAGGAACACCGTGTTTACAAAAGGCACTGACAGGGGGTAGAAGAGGCGCTGCGTCATGAACGGACACGAGACAACTACAGCGCGAGAACGATGAGATTACAACAGTATGCGACCAGCTTAGTGCGACCAAACCATTTCCGGAGAAAAAAAAATGGCTCTGAGCACTATGGGACTTAACAGCTATGGTCATCAGTCCCCTAGAACTTAGAACTACTTAAACCGAACCAACCTAAGGACATCACACACATCCATGCCTGAGGCAGGATTCGAACCTGCGACCGTAGCAGTCGCGCGGCTCCGGACTTAGCGCCTAGAACCGCTAGACCACCGCGGCCGGCTTTTCCGGAGAAACCCGGGACACAACCAGCCGGATGACTACCACCCTCCCCGCTCACCGCCGCTCCAAATGTACCCAGGCTTCTTAATTTTTTTTAAATTTTGCCGATAATGTTTTGTCAATACTTTTTCTAAACCCAATGATAGCCCGTTTACTACTAGTAAAAAGGATAAAAATAAATTTTCTCTGTTTTATTTCTACAATAACTGTTTAACTACTGTCATTTATTGTAATAATGGAAAACAAATTTGTTATGATTTTTCAATATATTGGGGCCATGGAATTTTTAATAAAATAAAGTTAACATAATCTTTAAATATTACTGAGCGCATGTAGATGTGGTATATTGTCCCTGAAGGGCACTTTTCTCTGCTTACAGGCTTATAGACCATGTCATTGCAATTTGAGTCGTTGTGGTAAAATAATGCAGAGGCGATTTTGTGGCTGTACAGGACCGGTATGATAGCTTCAGGCTCCTTTCATCAACCCAAAAACAGTCTTTTTCATTGGCATTATGGGCTGGTATTGAAAACAAGTACGACAAATACGATAAGCCACATATACCGTCCTTTGTAGTCTGGTCCCGTCAACCTTCACAAACCAACCAACCAACCAACCTATACAGTTTATCTGACGTAACATCAACAACTACATGTTGTGGCATAACTATTCTCAAGGTGCGACGCCTGCAACTGTTAACAACAACACAGTCTCTCGGTTTCACTGATTTCATTTACGTAGTTTTTCAGCCTTTTTTTGTTATACGTCAACTATTACTAGGCTTGCCAACTGTTTTAGGAACAAGAAACGTACCTCATTTAAATGACAGGTGAGTAATAAGCATGTTTCCAAAAGTGAAGTATATATAAAGTTTATGTTTTTATTTACATAAATAAGAGTTTTTCAGTACTTCTGGCCATAAATATGGATTTTTGTTCGGTTTCAAAATGTTAATAACTGTTACTACATTATAGAATGAAAAACAATTTTCTTGCTGTTCCCGTTGGTTTGTACCTATCACTGCACATACGAATTACGAATTCCACGTTAACACTTGGTATTACAGGCATACAATGATGGATTCTCAGGGCTTTGGCCATCATTAAAAAAAAAACCGATACTTCTCCACTTTATGATTTCGTGAGACTGCACCAAGGAAGAGATTCACATTTTTGTAAAAAGTACGAATAAGGGTGAACTGAATTTTATCCACTCTATTGTTTGCATTTGATTTAAAAATCCCATGTTGGTAAAGCGTGAAGTAACCAACTTGGCTGTTACTAACTTGGCTGTAAACAGCTCATGCTTGAAGCAGTTTTGCCGAATACGTAAAAGACCCATTTATGTACTTTAGTCAGTAGGTAATTTACTGTAGTAGATGTTCGTCTTCCTGGGAAGGATGAGCTCTTTCAGCGTGATATTAGATAAATGTTTGCCACACTTCAAAGAGTATCCCGAATGAATGCGGATTCGAAAACAGAGCAGAAAAGATAGACACGTAACCGAGAGAGATGATGAGCTCATGCTTCCATCTCTTTTGCGCCCAGAAAGGACAATGGTACAGAAAGAGCTTTAATCAGCGAGGAACCTTAGACGAAGAGGAAACGTAAAAACAAATCTTACTGCGTCTTGTCGGCGTCAAATGGCGCAATGTCAGTATATGAGTGCTTTAGACCGGTGAATCTAATCGGTGTATGTGAAACGGATTCGATGGTACAGTTATCTTCCGTCTCCTAGACGACAAGCTGCGATATTCGTGTGTGTGTGTGTGTGTGTGTGTGTGTGTGTGTGTGTGTGTAGAAAATTGTCTTACGTAGCTGTTATTGGATCATATAAAATCACGGGACGGGATGAACTTCACCTTGTCCTTGTGTCTGTGTGCGCGTGTGTAGGACATGGCCGTGGGTAGCTGTTATTGGATCATATAACGTGGTCGCCGGCCCTTGTGGCCGAGGGGTTCAGTCCGGAACCGCGCTGCTGCTACGGTCGCAGGTTTGAATCCTGCCTCGGGCATGGGTGTGTGTACTGCCCTAAGGTTAGTTAGGTTTAAGTAGTTCTAAGTCTAGGGGACTGATGACCTCAGATGTTAAGTCCCATAGTGCTCAGAGCCATTTGAACCATAATGGGGTCACAGGACGGGATAAACGTAACCTTCTTCACATGATGGCCTTTGGAAGAGATTTGGACTTGCCTGCAGCGGTGATTCGACGTCATCTGCTGTAGACTTAACTGATGGCACGCTTACTATTGAATCGTTAATACGTCTAGTGCTCCTAGTGACGAAATATAGTACTGCCCGTCGAGTACTCTATCAAACGGTTCAGTATCAACGCCAAATATGAGTAATGACCGCAAACTGGCAAGCAACGTTATCAGAACAGCGTAATAATGTAGCTAGCTAATGTATATAACAGACGATCACGATTCCTATGTAGTATGGTCAATCCAGATATCAGTCACCACATTAGGTAAGTTTTACAAGTAGAATCAGATATACGATTACATGTACATCCAAACTCTCTAAACTGGCAGAGTGTACTTCCCACAGCCGCGTGGAGTGGTCGCGCAGTTTGAGGCGTCATATCCTGGAATGCGCGGCCCCTCCCGCCGGAGGTTCGAGTCCTCTCTCTGGCATGGGTGTGTGTGTGTGTTGTTCTTAGCATAAGTTTGTTTAAGTAGTGTGTAAGTCTGGGGACCGATGACCTTAGCCGTTTGGTCCCTTAGGAATTCACTCATTAATTGTACATCTCACTGTATCATGTATCAAGACTCTACCCGTTCGTTTCGCGCATCGAGTGCTGGAAGAATCACTATGCTTGCCGTAATTAGGCCAGTTTCGTCTTCACGGTCACAAAGCGAGCTTTCCTTGATTCATCAAATAATACTGGTTCTTGAACTTACGTAGCAGATTTACTGCCCTTCTCCAGAAAATTCCACGAGCCGCAGAAGTATAAGGAAAAACCAACGCCGCCTGAAAGTGAAATACAGTTTTTTAGTTAAAAATTGCATTTGTTTTTTGGCGCAGTTCTCATTTAAGTCAATGCACTTTATCCCACAGTTTTTCCATAGATCAAATATCACCTATGAACTGTGATTATAGAAGGTCTACGAAATCCTGATTTACGGCTGCCATTAAATCTATCAAGCTCTGAAACAACTTTATTTAGAAACTGGAGTCGTTGGAGCCAAGAGAGAGCCAAATGTAGTGAATAGCAGCGATGTCCCAACAATTCTTACCACATATCACTGAGTTTTTCCATTATCTAAAGTGTAACTGCACTGTCCTGAAGAAGAACTTTTTTCCTTTTTACAATCGATGCTTCTTCGCACTTATGTTTTCATACGGTAGCCCAAAAATTACTCTTACAGCCTTCCGAAGATAATCAAAAAAGAGAATATCTTTTGCGTCCCAGATAACACTTGCCTTAATCTCCCAGGCTGATGAATTCGATTCGCCTTTCTTTGCGTAGCGCCAAGAATACACATATAGACTTAGTTGAATTTCTTTCTAAACGGTCCAAGTTTTGCTGTGAAATTCATTTTCACATTTGATGTCGGTCGATATTAAAAAATGTCGCATCCGTTTTGTGTGAAACGTTTCATTCTTACGCTTCTGCTCATTAGAAGTGCAACACGTCTGCTGTGGCGCTCAGTTCAAACGCCCGCAGCTGCGCTGGAACAGAGGCGGGTAGTTCCGCCAGTAGACCATCAGAGGGCGACGCCGGCGGCCGCGCCATAATCTCGATCGTCGCTCGCAGCTGCCGTCGCCGATCAACACTATCTTCTTCTGCTTCCGCTACCCAGCCCAGCTGCCAGTCCGAAAGATGTGATATTCTGCACATCGAGAATTTAAATTCGCGCCGGGATAGCAGTGAAATCGCCAACAGGCGGAACCGATGAACTTCACCGGAGCCACCGCCGCTGTTGCTATCGAGTCCGCAGTCCACTGCCGCTCTTCAATCATGATATCGCACCCCCGGGGATCGGGCTCTGCCAGCTCGGCACATCTAGACTTTGACCTCGTTTCGGCGATTGTAGCTAGAAACATTAACTTTTTCATTACTTACGCTCGACATGGACTTAGCGTTCATGACAAGTGTGCTCCAAAGTGGCTTGTCGGAACTTTAAATTTTGTCTACCAACTATATCGTCCAGCACGCGGCTTGATTATTTGTTTTTCAGTTATTCATTTTTTTCAAGACTCTGTTGTTCACTACAGTGCTCAAGAACAGCTCTTCTTCATACAGCAAAGTTTTTGAAGACATACGGAAGTTCTGTAGTGTTAATTGATTAATATTGGAAGACACTTCAAGAAGCTTTTTTTGTATTGTTGTTAATTTGTAGCTGAAGGCACGGAACTGTACACATTCAGCATAATTATGTCAAAAAATGTTTTTTTCCAAGCTACTTGAAGACGAGTTGCAGTAAATGTCAAATTCAGTAGAACAAGAAACCAGTCTAAGTCACGATTTTTTTTATTCATTCGATGACTAGTTTCGGGCTGAGACCCACTTCTAAATCATCATAACGTAGTCGAAAATGGCATTTCCGAAGGTGTCAAAAATGTTCATGTTTTTGACGTATTCGGAAATGCCATTTTCGACTACGTTATGATGATATGAAAATGGGTCTCGGCACGAAACTAGTCATCTAATAAGTAAAAAGTAAAAGTTTGCAACCTCAAATGGTTTTTCGTTCTACTGATTAACAGAAGTTGCTGACCCAAGCTACTCCAACACGCTGGAAGTTCGTATAACGAATTCGCATGGGATGTAGTATATGCCTGAATATGTAAATTATGATTATATTGCAATCGCTCAAAGCGGGTAGAGGTAACATTTTTTATAGAAAGACTCAAGGAAGGTCTTCTCATTCAGAAATCGAATTTGAATGCTATTTGTGAGAAAATCACGTTATGCCACGTTCATGAAGGATAAATGTCGACAAGCACATATCGGAATTCAACAGTGGCAGGATCGGTGCTTATCAAGACTGTGGTTTATCGTTCCACTATATTGCTGCTCGCATTGGTCGAGAACTCACAACTATATCAAGCGAAAATGAAATCGATGGATTCAGGAGGTGATATGTACCGTTCCCCTATCTGTACTGCATGTCTAATGTGTTGTTCTCAATTAATTTAAAGTTTAAAGACAGGACGCTCATAGAACCCCATGCCAGGCTAAGTAACTGCCTGTGGCAGGTACCGCACAAAAGGGTCAGGCATTGTTTATCATCGGCATCTGTGCGCTGCAAACTGGCATTTTTCCACATAAGGCGTGCTCTCCGCGGTATGGGGTCCAGGTCTACATTCACAGAAGTCGTATCCCCCATCTGGCCAGACCTTTTTCAAAAGTACTTTGCTGTGTGCCGCGTCGTCTTCTGAGAACACTGTGTGAGGGAAACTCAGTAACAGATGAAGATCTCGGCATTCAGTGAGAAGTGATGCAGCTGCATTGTGGACGTTGATTACTTCTCTTTGTGATGTAATGGGCTGACTCTCTGACATCGTTTTAAGTGGAGTGGTCAACCACTCGTCCAGAAAATTGTAATAGGTCTCCCCATTGGTTAATCTTAAAAAATAATTGGAAAGGGGAAGCCAGTACGCCAGTCTCCGAGAAATGGGTATGTGGAGACAATTGTATTGGCTGATGTCGAAATCTGGAATGAAGAGTGGCAGTGTGACACAAAACTGTTTATTAATCTGTGTACGCGGGGGTGAAACAACTGGTTAATGCTGTAGAAATTTCGCTGTCTTGTTAGTGAAACTGTCAGTGGCCAGCGGTTTGGGCACCCTTCAACAATTATCGGAAGGGCTTAGGCTATAGGACGCAATGCTAGCCGGCCGATGTGGCCGAGCGGTTCTAGGCGCTACAGTCTGGAACCGCGCGACCGCTACGGTCGCAGGCTCGAATCCTGCATCGGGCATGGATGTGTGTGATGTCCTTAGATTAGTTAGGTTAAGTAGATCTAAGTTCTATGGGACTGATGACCTCAGAAGTTAAGTCCCATAGTGCTCAGAGCCATTTTTGGACGCAATGCTGTGGTCTGAGCAACATGCCAGTTATTGATGCCGAATATGATGAGAAATTACAGCCTGGGCGAGCAGAGTATGAGAATTACGGAGCTTCTATATATGCGTTGCTAGGATCAAGTATATTTTGCGAATATTAGGCAGTTCTCGATTGACTGAAGGCTCATACATGACTCTATAAGTGATGCCACTTATACGTGGTGGTTTTTCAGTCTTATGCTGGATTCAGTCAGTCACAGTGTGTGCTTGTGGATTTGTCGTTTTGTAACTCATTCATAGATTACGGTTTTATCCCACTCATCTAAACTGTCCAGTATTTGCTGAGACTTGCAAGTGTTATATTAGTACTGTACCACCTCAGTAATTGTCATATGTCAGCAGCGAACTTTGTAACCAATAAGGATTAATGTGGACCATTGTTTCATTTCATAGTTAGATATCACTCTTTTTTATATCTTTTGTGAGGCACAACACCTATGTCTCATGTTTGCCAGGGCCACCCCTATTAGTTATCTGTTGTGTGACACCTTTTGTTAAATCCATTTGAGCCCATGCGGAGTGCTCTGACTGTCGGCCAGTTGGGATCATCATAACATCCACAGAGGCATGTCGAAATCACAGCTCTGTCTTCACAAGGACCGTAATCAGTGTCTTACGGTGTCTCAGCGGTCCCACGATTCTAGCGCCAGAGACGGCCGACATTCTGTGCGCTTTATCTTGAATCACGAAATGGTGTGTTAGTGGGGAGTCAGCACTTGGCATAATGGTTATGGGGTTTTCGACGCTCACCTCTGGGTTGCATGGTCGATAATTGGGCCGTTTGGCTGGCTCAAGAGAAAGTTCGATTATCAGTGTCATACGGTGTCTCAGCGGTCCCACGATTCTAGCGCCAGAGACGGCCGACATTCTGTGCGCTTTATCTTGAATCACGAAATTGTGTGTTAGTGGGGAGTCAGCACTTGGCATAATGGTTATGGGGTTTTCGACGCTCACGTCTGGGTTGCATGATCGATAATTGGGCCGTTTGGCTAGCTCAAGAGAAAGTTCGATTAGTGCTGTGTGGCCGTTTGGCTAGCCAGTTGGGATCATCCTAACATCCACAGAGGCATGTCGAAATCTCAGCTCTGTCTTCACAAGGACCGTAATCAGTGTCATACGGTGTCTCAGCGGTCCCACGATTCTAGCGCCAGTGACGGCCGACATTCTGTGCGCTTTATCTTGAATCACGAAATGGTGTGTTAGTGGGGAGTCAGCACTTGGCATGATGGTTATGGGGTTTTCGACACTCACCTCTGGGTTGCATGGTCGATAATTGGGCCGTTTGGCTAGCTCAAGAGAAAGTTCGATTAGTGCTGTGTGGCCGTTTGGCTAGCTTAAGGGGAATTTTGATTAGTGCTGCGATGGTGTGTTAGTGGGGAGCCAGCACTTGGCATAATGGTTACGGGGTTTTCGACACTCACCTCTGGGTTGCATGGTCGATAATTGAGGCGTTTGGCTAGCTTGAGAGAAAGTTCGATTAGTGCTGTGTCAGTCAACCTACGCCAGTTCGTCCCAATATGTAGCCCAGTCAGAGCTATTGTTGCTGCGAGAGGTGGAATAACCTGTATGCACCCAAATTGCTTACAGGTTAATGACGTACTCTCCCTACTGTAGAAGAAATGTATTCACTGTTGCAAATACTACTAGACTTCAGCTGCACAATTTGTTAATGACACCTGAAAATTTGTGCCAGACCGGGATTCGTTTCCAGATTTCCCACTTTATGCGAGCAGTTGCGTTAACCACTTTGGGTACGCGAGAACTCCTCGTGGACCGACATGCATGCATCTCTAAAGGACTTTGCGTAGTACACCGGAAATACTGCCATCCCCCCCCCCCCCCGCCCCCATGAACCATGGACCTTGCCGTTGGTGGGGAGGCTTGCGTGCCTCAAAGATACAGATAGCCGTACCGTAGGTGCAACCACAACGGAGGGGTATCTGTTGAGAGGCCAGACAAACGTGTGGTTCCTGAAGAGGGGCAGCAGCCTTTACGGTAGTTGCAGGGGCAACAGTCTGGATGATTGACTGATCTGGCCTTGTAACGCTAACCAAAACAGCCTTTCTGTGCTGGTACTGCGAACAGCTGAAAGCAAGGGGAAACTACAGCCGTAATTTTTCCCGAGGGCATGCAGCTTTACTGTATGATTAAATGATGATGGCGTCCTCTTGGGTAAAATATTCCGGAGGTAAAATAGTCTTCCATTCGGATCTCCGGGCGGGAACTACTCAAGAGGACGTCGTTATCAGGAGAAAGAAAACTGGCGTTCTACGGATCGGAGCTTGGAATGTCAGATCCCTCAATCGGGCAGGTAGGTTAGAAAATTTAAAAAGGGAAATGGATAGGTTAATGTTAGATATAGTGAGAATTAGTGAAGTTCGGTGGCAGGAGGAACAAGACTTTTGGTCAGGTGAATACACGGTTATAAATACAAAGTCAAATAGGGGTAATGCAGGAGTAGGATTAATAATGAATAAAAAAATAGGAGTTCGGGTAAGCTACTACAAACAACATAGTGAACGCATTATTGTGGCGAAGATAGACACGAAGCCCACGCCTACAACATTAGTTCAAGTCTATATGCCAACTAGCTCTGCAGATGACGAAGAAATTGAAGAACTGTATGATGAAATAAAAGAAACTATTCAGATAGTGAAGGGAGACAAAAATTTGATAGTCATGGGTGACTGGAATTCTATAGTAGGAAAAGGAAGAGAAGGAAACGTAGTAGGTGAATATGGACTGGGGGGAAGAAATGAAAGAGGAAGCCGCCTGGTGGAATTTTGCACAAAGCACAACTTAACCATAGCTAACACTTGGTTCAAGAATCATAAAAGGAGGTTGTATACATGGAAGAAGCATGGAGATACTGACAGGTTTCAGAAAGATTATCTAATGGTAAGACAGAGATTTAGGAACCAAGTTTTAAATTGTAAGACATTTCCAGGGGCAGATGTGGACTTTGACTACAATCTATTGGTTATGAACTGTAGATTAAAACTGAAGAAACTGCAAAAAGGTGGGAATTTGAGGAGATGGGACCTGGATAAACTGAAAGAACCAGAGGTTGTAGAGAGTTTCAGGAAGAGCATAAAGGAAGAATTGACAAGAATGGGGGAAAGAAATACAGTAGAGGAAGAATGGATAGCTTTGAGGGATGAAGTGGTGAAGGCAGCAGAGGATCAAGTAGGTAGAAAGACGAGGGCTAGTATAAATCCTTGGGTGACAGAAGAAATACTGAATTTAATTGATGAAAAGAGAAAATATAAAAATGCAGTAAATGAAGCAGGCAAAAAGGAATACAAACGTCTCAAAAATGAGATTGACAGGAAGTGTAAAATGGCTAAGCAGGCATGGCTAGAGGACAAATATAAGGATGTAGAGGCTTACCTCACTACGGTTAAGATAGATACTGCCTACAGGAAAACTAAAGAGACCTTTGGAGATAAGAGAACCACTTGTATGAATATCAAGGGCTCAGATGGAAACCCAGTTCTAAGCAAAGAAGGGAAAGCAGAAAGGTGGAAGGAGTATATAGAGGGACTATACAAGGGCGGTGTTCTTGAGGACAATATTATGGAAATGGAAGAGGATGTGGATGAAGATGAAATGGGAGATATGATACTGCGTGAAGAATTTGATAGAGCACTGAAAGACCTAAGGCGAAACATGGCCTCGGGAGTAGACAACATTCCATTAGAACTACTGACAGCCTTGGGAGAGCCAGCCTGACAAAGCTCTACCATCTGGTGAGCAAAATGTATGAGACAGGCGAAATACCCCCAGACTTCAAGAAGAATATAATAATTCCAATCCCAAAGAAAGCAGGCATTGACAGATGTGAAAATAACCGAACTATCAGTTTAATAAGTCACGGCTGCAAAATGCTAACGCGAATTCTGTACAGACGAATGGAAAAACTGGTAGAAGCCGACCTCGGGGAAGATCAGTTTGGATTCCGTAGAAATATGGAAATGGAAATGAGCGTTTGGCGTCAGTGGCCGGGAGGCCCCTCGCGGGGCAGGTCCGGCCGCCATATCGCAGGTCTTATTACATTCGGCGCCACATTGGGCGACCTGCACGCCGGATGGGGATGAAATGATGATGAACACAACACAACACCCAGTCCCTGAGCGGAGAAAATCGCCGACCCAGCCGGGAATCGAACCCGGGCCCAGAGGACGGCAATCCGTCACGCTGACCACTCAGCTACTGGGGCGGACCGTAGAAATATGGGAACACGTGAGGCAATACTGACCCTACGACTTATCTTAGAAGCTAGATTAAGAAAAGGCAAACCTACGTTTCTAGCATTTGTAGACTTGGAGAAAGCTTTTGACAACGTTAACTGGAATACTCTCATTCAAATTCTGAAGGTGGCAGGGGTAAAATACAGGGAGCTAAGGCTATTTACAATTTGTACAGAAACCAGATGGCAGTTATAAGAGTCGAGGGGCATGAAAGAGAAGCAGTGGTTGGGAAAGGAGTGAGACAGGGTTGTAGCCTCTCCCCGATGTTATTCAATCTGTATATTGAGCAAGCAGTAAAGGAAACAAATGAAAAGTTCGGAGTAGGTATTAAAATCCATGGAGAAGAAATAAAAACTTCGAGGTTCGCCGATGACATTGTAGTTCTCTCAGAGACAGTAAACGACTTGGAAGAGCAGTTGAAGGGAATGGACAGTGTCTTGAAGGGAGGATATAAGATGAACATCAACAAAAGCAAAACGAGGATAATGGAATGTAGTCGAATTAAGTCAGGCGATGCTGAGGGAATTAGATTAGGAAATGAGACACTTAAAGTAGTAAAGGAGTTTTTCTATTTGGGGAGCAAAGTAACTGATGATGGTCGAAGTAGAGAGGATATAAAATGTAGACTGGCAATGGCAAGGAAAGCGTTTCTGAAGAAGAAAAATTTGTTAACATCGTGTATAGATTTAAATGTCAGGGAGTCGTTTCTGAAAGTATTTGTATGGAGTGTAGCCGTGTATGCAAGTGAAACATGGACGATAAATAGTTAGGACAAGAAGAGAATAGAAGCCTTTGAAATGTGGTGCTACAGAAGAATGCTGAAGATTAGATGGGTAGATCACGTAACTAATGAGGAAGTATTGAATAGGATTGGGGAGAAGAGGAGTTTGTGGCACAACTTGACAAGAAGAAGGGATCGGTTGGTAGGACATGTTCTGAGGCATCAAGGGATCACCAATTTAGTACTGGAGGGCAGGGTAGAGGGTAAAAAACGTAGAGGGAGACCAAGAGATGAATACACTAAACAGATGCAGAAGGATGTAGGCTGCAGCACGTATTGGGAGTTGAAGAAGCTTGCACAGGATAGAGTAGCTTGGAGAGCTGCATCGAACCAGTCTCAGGACTGAAGGCCACACAACAACAACAGTTATTAGCAGTGTCTGAAGGATATTGCATAGTACACTGTAAAAACGCTCATACTGCACAATACATGTGTAAGTAATTCTCTTCCTGTGCAGGAATCACAACTGTGCGAGCGCAGGACTTGGACACAAGGTGACATACGAAGGTATGGATCGATTCGTGAGGTGTACTCGGGTAATCGAAGTGGTTTAGACGACCGCTCGTGTACACCAGGAAATCTAGGTTCGAGTCCCGGACAGGACCTATTTTTCATGTCACCAATATATTGTGCAGCGGATGTCTAATCGTACTCGCAATTGATATTACATTTCTTGTATTTCTTACATCTTTAGATCATAGTAGTGTCTGTTGTCACTTCATAGTACACCGTAAAACACAGACACTACAAATTAGGCTTGCTGCTATACTGGATACGCACGATAAGTAAAAATTCGTTATTTACTGGAATTTCTGGCGTTCTTCATGTAAAATGAGTTACACACTTTTCCCTAACAAGCGTACCTTTTCATAAATATTTAATTACCGACTGCCCGTTTGAGCAATTCACAGATATTTTTACATGTCTTAGGTGTTTCGGAAAGTCCTCCAAACGAACTGTCTTCAACGGAATCATGTTACGTTGAACTGAATCATACGTTTCTTAATTGTTAAAAATGAAAAAAAGCACGGTGTTCACTTCAGGCAATTTCCACCCGAAAAAAAAAGAATTCTGGTGATTCTTCAGTTAATTAATTTGATCAAAGCACGTACAACATGACAACCAAAAATAAGTCGCCTAAACAAAAATTGACACTTATAATGCGTGATATGCGCTAACACAAGAAAAACAATATTTCCTTTGTGTGCAGTGCCGATCAATTTTCTAGTTGCATTAATGTTCCTACTAGAGTCAACCTGTTCCATATGTGGAGAGGTATATATAAGCCTTATTCGAAGAATGACGTTAGTCACACACGTTCATCATAAGGGTTATCCACCGACAGTGCCTGGGTTGTTTTTGGTCGGTAATTTGATCGTGACGTCCTCCGACAGTCTCTGTTCATTCATTGTGGACTCACATGCAGGCTGATCTACGTGGAAGAGGCCGTGTTTGCCTGTAGGCTACCGATGTTAAGAGGCTCTGATTGCAGTCGCGCACCATAACTTTGCGTGTTGCAAAATTATGAAGGAGAAGAAATAAGATGTGCTACGTAGGGATGCGCATGAGAAAAAAAGTAAAAACGAGAGACACTTAGCGCTCTGAAGTGTCATGTCTAATACAGTTATGGAAGAAAATTGCTGTGTTTTGCAGCGTGTTTAGGTTTTTAAAGTGTTTAAGAAACACGTCGCCCACATTAACGAAATCTGCTGCCGATTTCGGCGACGGGGTATTAATTTTAGTTAACAGCTGCCGGTGGTTAAAGTGATTTTTAATTGGCGCTGATGGCGCCTAATTGGAGGCGGTCGTGATAATTGCAGGCTGTGGGAGGGGCGGCGTCATTAGAGAAACGTCAGAGCAGTAAAGGGGGTTGGGGGAGTTAGGGAGGCGTTGAGGGTGGAAGGGTAATTCTAGGCCGCGCTAGCCTGCTCTGTTCGCTGCCGCGGGTGTTTCTCGCCGCAATCCAGAGTCCAATTTCAAGGAAATTCTTACGCTGAGTAAGAGATGTGTTTCATATTTTGCTGTAAAGATAGTTTTCCAGTGTCGGTATAAACTTTAATTTATCTTTTGAACATTATTCGTGCAATGCGTTTGACAATAGTGAAGTCCATGCCTTGTAAATGTCACTACTTCTCAAGAAAAATGTTCGACGAAACGAAAAATGGCTTGAAGTATTCTTTGGGACATAACATGGTCTATAATAAGTTAACTGAATCTCCTTTTGGCCATATTGTAACATCGCCAGATGGCAGTCTTTTAAAGGTAGGGCATTCGAGGGCATGGTTATCTGTAACTCTTTTCAAGCCAGGATACAGTGTGTGGCGGAGGGTACATAGTGTTCCAGCATCATCCCTATCCTCATCCACCAGTGCCTTGCGTGAGCTTCGCCACTACTGAGAAGACGGTGGCAAGCTTACGAGTAGTCATAATCTCTCAATTGGCCTAGGTGCCATATCACATACAGTGAACGGCATGGTTGAGACACGCAGTTAAGTGGCAACTTTTCCCATAGAAATGTGAGTCCAGAGTGCTTATGGACTCGAAACGTAGGAGACATAAAAGATAAAAGTTAGTAGTGCTCAGTCTACATCCTTTAGTTGTAAATAACGTGATTATTAAAATAACTTAAAAGAGATGCTATAAAACACTTTGTGTCTGAAAACAACCTATTTGCAGTTAAGAGGTTCCGGAAAGCTGTATCTTTCCAATGTTAAAATAGCACTTATAAATCACATGTTTTCTCAGAAAGTATTTGAGCTAGGAAGTTGAAGTTTTTACAGGTTATTTATTGGAGTATTGGCTACAATGTAACACAGGTATGTTTAAAAATTTGAATTCCGTTTTGAAAGATTAATATTTTCCATTGTAATGAAAATTCACTACTTTTTTGAGCCATTTTTTGTTTATAAATTCAACAATATACAGGTTTTGGAAAAATGCTTGGCTCTGAGCACTATGGGACTCAACTGCTGAGGTCATTAGTCCCCTAGAACTTAGAACTAGTTAAACCTAACTAACCTAAGGACATCACAAACATCCATGCCCGAGGCAGGATTCGAACCTGCGACCGTAGCGGTCTTGCGGTTCCAGACTGCAGCGCCTTTAACCGCACGGCCACTTCGGCTGGCCTTGGAAAAAGGCTGTGTTAAATTACGCAGAAGAGAGTGTGTAACATTTCCTGAAAATTTGAAGCAAATTGGTTCGGTAGATCCTGAGAGGACATGTAAAAAATAAAACATTTGGGTATCGAGCGACAAAGTTCGGATTACCTTATTAGTGCATTCCAGGTCCAAAGGATGGATTATCTTCATGCTCTGCGACCCCTCCTTCATCTTCCTCTTTGTCCTCCTCCTGTTTACTTTGGCTTCTATTTCTAGGCTATGTACAGCACTGTTGGCAGCCCGAAAAGGTTCCTTGTCCAAAGCAAGCATCATTCGTACCATGTTGAAACCTATCTTATTTCCCATATTTCGAAATACTTCGCATCTTACAACGTTGCCATTATTGAAAGTAGCAACAGCATCATACACACCAGAGTGAAGTGTTTCTATTCCAACAAACAGTCTTGGGGATTCTTGACCATATAACACTGTTTACACTTTCATTGAGGTCTTGAGTTTTTCCATGAACACACTTTTTCAACAGTTCAGGTGCTGCTAAGTCTCTGTAAATTGCTTTTATTACCTCCATTACTGCATCAGGCAGGCTATGTTTATGAGTATACACTTCATCAGTTAGCAATCCCTTATTGTAATTAACACCAACTATTTTCTTCTTCGGGACACAAGTAATGATGGAGACTGTAATCGGCTGAAAAAGCGTGAAAAAAAAGAGCCCAAATAGCCTTCTTAATTTCATCGCCACTGTGTGTGTTTTGCCTAATAGCTATTCCATAATAGTTCTGTATTATGTCAGTTACATTGGCAGTTAACCTTCCAACCCTTCACCATCACTGAGAGCGTTTTTTTTTCTTTTTCAAAGCTTTCAGTCGCTGAAGTCTTGATCCCATTCTTTCTGTACGTGTCCAGTAGACTCAAATTTCTGCGCTACAACATCATCACCATGAGGCTTCAGTTCCTGAATATGTTTGAAACTTCTAGGATCACAGAATCACCATCACCAAGGTAATTCACATATCGCATTTTATCATACGCAACGGAACGTTGAAATATGCTAGCAACACCAGCCACTTCCATTCCTCCATTTCTACCACTATAGTTAGCTATGCAATTATTTTCATGTATAACTTTATTTTTTGTGGACATCTACAGTATTTAGATATTACTGCTACATTTAAAACTTTCCCTGTATACATACTGGTGGCAGGTTTCACACGATGAAAACCAGTGTGTCCCCGTTTATGCCATGTACTACCGAGTGCTGCAGTCAAGTCTCTGTTATCACTTTTTCTATTACTGCCTCTTTCACAGCTTTCTTCTTGAATTATAAATAGATGTCTTCTAAATTATACCCTATAAACCAAATATAGTTCGTAAACTTGGTTGGGGGATATGGAAGATTCATCATGTCACAGAAACTGCATATGCAATAGCATCCTGACAAATGTACGTAAGGCATAAACAAACCTAATGTTATTTTCATAGATTTTGCTATCATTTTCTTCATTTGGAGTTACTGCAACACTGTTCCAACTCCATTTCACTGGTAAGTCCTACACGATTTTTTATCGAGTTCCGGACCAACTTCACTACACTGAATATATCTTACACAGTTTTCAAACATTCCGTTGAGAACTGGCATATTAAATATTTCATTCACAGCCGATTCGCCCATAAAACGTTCATATTTTTAACTAACTGAACCAAGCTTCCTCTGCGAGGTGCTTTCTTTCTCACTTTGATTGCACTGCATTACAATGTTAGTTTCACACACTTGATTATTGTCTTTACTGTTCAAGGTAATAATACCTACCTTTGTCTTCCCAAAATTTCTCCTTTTGTTAAAAGCCTTCAGAGGATTTCTAGTCATTTTACGCTTACTCATGATTATCCTTCAATGAGACAGAGACTTCAATGAACAGAATTCACTATGGTTAGTTTCAGAACTGCAAAAAATTAAATAAACATGAAACACACGAAAATAGAGCGAGCGGTAGATATCTAACTATCACAGGTTAGCCACAACACTTATTTTGTAACACTTATTTTCTCTCCCATCACTAAAATGTACATGATGAGCATGTAGATTCATGAGTACAACATTTGACAGCGGTTTAACAGCGCCACAGTGGGTCATGCCCATGCATAACATATTTCAAAAATATTTTAAAATAATTTTAGTCTTCTGAACCGAATAAATTGCATATCAATTGAAAGGCGTAAGTCTTTAGATTTTTAAAATGCAAAAAAGTAAAAATGGAACATTTCATGATTTTGAACCTTCCCGGAGCCCCTGAAGGAGACAATTTTTTTATTTCCTTTGCAGACCAGTGATGATGCCTTAAATAACATATTTGGTTATTGAATTTCTGTTGTAAAATACAATAGTATTCACACATAAGGGGTGTAACGTGCATAGGTGAAGATATTTTTATTGGCGAATGAGAATAGCGGATTGAACAACATTACATCATTATTTACGTCATTTGCAAGCCAATACTTCTACCTATTACAAGTCATACACTTTTAGTGTGGTTAGTACATCTTAAGTATATGTAGCAAGAGCAAGCCATGACTTCTCATTCTCGCCAGGGCAGTAGGTCAGGACACGTGGACGCAAAACGGCGAGTCTATACTGACAGACGTAGTCTGCTTATTGGTGCAGTTACGACCATATAGCGAACATTAGGTCATAAAGTCTGCGACGCGTTTCAGGGAAGACTGTTCGACGCAGAGAAAAACCAACCAGCATACTAATGTGTGTGCATATTAAGTTACCACAAAGAAAAAAAGCTGCCCGTTACACCCTTTGTTGTTGTTGTTGTTGTTGTTGTGGTTTTGTGGTTCAAATGATTCTGAGCACTATGGGACTTAACATCTGTGGTCATCAGTCCCCTAGAACTTAGAACTACTTAAACCTAACTAACCTAAGGACATCACACACATCCATGCCCGAGGCAGGATTCGAACCTGCGACCGTAGCAGTCGCGCGGTTCCGGACTGCGCGCCTAGAACCGCTAGACCACCGCGGCCGGCGTTGTTTTGTGGTTTTCAGTCTAGAGACTAGTCTGATGCAGCTCTCCATGCTACTCTATCCTGTGCAAGCCTCTTGATCTCCGAGTAACTACTGCATCCTACATCCTTCTGAATCTCCTTAGTGTATTCATCTCTTGGTCTCCCTCTACGATTTTTACCCTCCATGTTTCCCTTCAGTACTAAACTGGTAATCCTATGATGCCTCAGATCGTGTCCTACTAACCGATCCCTTCTTTTAGGCAAGTTGTGACACAAATTCCTCTTCTCCTCAATTCTATTCAGTACCTCCTCATTAGTTATGTGATCTACCCATCTAATCTTCAGCATTCTTCTCTAGCACCACATTTCGAAAGCTTCTATTCTCTTCTTGTCCAAACTATTAGTCGTCCACGTTTCACTTCCATACATGGTTACACTCCATACAAATACTTTCAGAAGTGACTTCCTGACACTTAAATCTACACTCGATGTTAACAAATTTCTCTTCTTCAGAAACGCTTCTCTTGCCATAGCTAGTCTACACTTTATATCCTCTCTTCTTTGACAATCATCACTTATTTTGCTTCGCAAACAGCAAAACTTTAATTCGACTACATTCCATTATCCTCCTTGTGCTTTTGTTGATGTTCATCTTATATCTTCCAATCAAGACACTGTCCATTTCGTTCAACTGCTCTTCCAGGTCCTTTGCTGTCTCTGACAGAATTACGATGTCATCGGCAAACCTCAAAGTTTTTATTTCTTCTCCATGGATGTTAATTCCTACTCCGAATTTTTCTTTTGTTTCCTTTACTGCTTGCTCAGTGTACAGATTAAATAACATCGGGGATAGGCTGCAACCCTGTCTCACTCCCTTCTGAATCACTGCTTCCGTTTCGTGCCCCTCGACTCTTATAACTGCCATCTGCTTTCTGTACAAATTGTAAATAGCCTTTCGCTCCCTGTATTTGACTTCTGTCTCCTTTAGAATTTGAAAGAGTGTATTTCAGTCAAAATTTTCGAAAGCTTTCTCTAAGTCTACAAATGCTAGAAACGTAGATTTGCCTTTCCTTAATCTATCTTCTAAGATAAGTCGTTGGGTCAATATTGCTTCGTGTGTTCCAACATTTCTACGGAATCCAAACTGATCTTTCCCGAGGTCGGCTTCTACCAGTTTTCCATTCGTCTGTAAGGAATTCGTGTTTGTATTTTACAGCCGTGATTTATTAAACTGACCGCTAATTTTCACACCTGTCAACACCTGCTTTCTTTGGGATTGGAATTATTATATTCTTCTTGAAGTGTCAGGGTATTTCGTTTGTCTCATACATCTTGCTCACCAGATGGAAGAGTTTTGTCATTGCTAGTTCTCCTATGGCTATCAATAGTTCTAATGGAATGTTGTCTAATCCCGGGGCCTTGTTTCGATCTAGATCTTTCGGTGCCCTGTGAAATTCTTCACGCAGTATCATATCTCCCATTTCATCTTTGTCTACGTCCTCTTCCACTTCCATAATACTGCCCTCAAGTACATCACCCTTGTATAGACCCTCTATATACTTCTTCCACCTTTCTGCTTTCCTTTCTTTGCTTAGAACTGGGTTTCCATCAGAGCTCTTTATATTCATGCAAGTGGTTCTCTTTTCTCCAAAGGTCTCTTTAATTTTCCTGTAGGCAATATTTATCTTACCCCTAGTGGTATACGCCTCTACATCCTTACATTTGTCCTCTGGCCATCCTTTCTAAGCCATTTTGCACTTCCTGTCGATCTCATTTTTGAGACGTTTGTGTTCCTTTTTGCCTGCTTCATTTACTGCATTTTTACATTTTCTCCTTTCATCAATTAAATTCAATATCTCTTCTGTTACCCAAGGACTTCTGCTATCCCTCGTCTTTTTACCTACTTGTTCACCTGTGGTTCATGGTGTGGGCTCCTGTAGTCATGACCTAGTTCATGAACCACGGGCAAAGTATGAGTGGCCAAGTAAGTGGTCCCGACAGTCGGGATACCAGTTACTTTGGAATAAGGCTGGGCACCTCGGACATATTCTAAGTCGTGGTCACCTTTGTGCTCATACGGCAAAGACTACCAAATCCACCGGTTAGTCCCTCAACCGTTAGGGGTAAAACTCAATGGGAATCGGGGCAAGTAAGGCTAGCAACCTGCTTCCCTGGTACTTTACGTACGATGCTGGCAACAATCAGAGCAAAATAACTCGGACCTTTGGAGGTGACGGAGTCCCACCTCTAACTGACAAACCAGGGACTCCTAAAATACGACTTGGCAAACAAATGGTAATGAGATGGGGAGCTATTAATATCAATGGGGGCTACTCTGGGAAGAAGGTAGAGCTGGCAGAGGCTGCAAGTAAGATGGGGCTGGACGTTTTAGCTGTTAGTGTCATTCGGGTAAGGGGTGAGAAAGAAGAGGAAGTGGGAGAATACAAGGTCTACCTATCAGGAGTCAAAGCAGGAATAGCACAATGGGGTGTAGGGCTTTATATCAGGAAAGAAATGGAATCCAGCGTAGTTGCTATAAAGTATGTAAACGAACAACTGATGTGGATAGATTTGACAGTGTCTAGCAAGAAAATTAGGATTGTGTCAGTATATTCGCATTGTGAAGGGACAGATCAAGATAAGATGGATAGTTTTTATGAGGCACTCAGTGATGTAGTTGTTAGAGTAAAGGACAAGGACAGTGTTCTGATCGTGGGTGATTTTAATGCCAGGATTGGAAATCGAACAGAAGGATATGAAAAGGTTATGGGTAAATTTGGAGAGGATATGGAGGCCAACAGGAACGGGAAACAACTCTTGGATTACTGTGCCAGTATGGGCTTAGTAATCACAAACCCCTTTTTTAAACATAAGAACACCGGTATACTTGTGAAGGCAGGGGAACCAGATCTGTCATTGACTATATAATAACAGATGAGGAATTCAGGAAGGCTGTAAGGGACACACGTGTATTCAGGGGATTCTTTGACGACACTGATCATTATTTAATCTGCAGTGAAATTGGGATTGTGAGGCCGAAAGTGCAGGAGGTCAGGTCCATATGTAGGAGGATAAGAGTGGAGAAACTTCAGGATAAGGAAATCAGGCACAAGTACATAACAATGATCTCAGAAAGGTACCAGTTAGTTGAATGTAGTCAATTACAGTCAATGGAAAAGGAATGGACAAGGTACAGGGACACAGTACTAGAAGTGACTAAAGAATGTCTTGGAACAGTAGTGTGTAAAGGTAGGATGAAGCAAACAGCTTGGTGGAATGACACAGTCAAGGCAGCCTGTAAAAGGAAAAAGAAGGCGTATCAAAAATGGCTACATACTAGAACTCAGGTAGACAGAGAAAGTTATGTTGAAGGAAGAAACAAAGCCAAACAGATAATTGCAGTATCCAAGAAGAAATCTTGGGAAGACTTTGGAAACAGGTTGGAGACTTTGGGTCAAGCTGCTGGAAAACCATTCTGGAGTGTAATTAACAGTCTTCGAAGGGGAGGTAAGAAGGAAATGACAAGTATTTTGGACAGGCCAGGAAAACTGCTGGTGAATCCTGTGGATTCCTTGGGCAGATGGAGGGAATATTTTGAAGAGTTGCTCAATGTAGGTGAAAATACGATCAGTAATGTGTCAGATTTCGAGGTACAATGGGATAGGAATGATAATGGAAATAGGATCACATTTGAGGAAGTGGAGAAAATGGTCAATAGATTGCAGTGCAATAAAGCAGCTGGGGTGGATGAAATTAAGTCGGAACTCATCAAATACAGTGGAATGTCAGGTCTTAAATGGCTACACAGGATAATTGAACTGGCCTGGGAGTCGGGACAGGTTCCATCAGACTGGACGAAAGCAGTAATCACACCAATCTTTAAACATGGAAACAGAAAAGATTGTAACAACTACAGAGGTATCTCTTTAATCAGCGTTGTGGGTAAAATCTTCTCAGGTATTGTTGAAAGGAAAGTACGAGCATTAGTTGAGGACCAATTCGATGAAAATCAGTGTGGGTTTAGGCCTCTTAGAGGTTGTCAGGACCAGATCTTTAGCTTACGGCAAATAATGGAGAAGTGTTATGAGTGGAACAGAGAATTGTATTTATGCTTTATAGATCTGGAAAAGGCATATGACCGGGTTCCTAGGAGGAAGTTATTGTCTGTTCTACGAGATTATGGAATAGGAGGCAAACTTTTGCAAGCAATTAAAGGATTTTACATGGATAATCAAGCAGCAGTTAGAGTTGACGGTAAACTGAGTTCATGGTTCAGAGTAGTTTCAGGGGTAAGACAAGGCTGCAACCTGTCTCCATTGTTGTTCATATTATTTATGGATCATATGATGAAAACAATAGACTGTCTGGGTGAGATTAAGATACGTGAACGCAAAATAAGCAGTCTTGCATATGCGGATGACTTAGTTGTGATGGCAGATTCGATTGAAAGTTTGCAAAGTAATATTTCAGAGCTAGATCAGAAATGTAAGGACTATGGTATGAAGATTAGCATCTCCAAAACGAAAGTAATGTCAGTGGGAAAGAGATATAAACGGATTGAGTGCCAAATAGGAGGAACAAAGTTAGAACAGGTGGACGGCTTCAAGTACTTAGGATGCATATTCTCACAGGATGGCAACATAGTGAAAGAACTGGAAGCGAGGTGTAGCAAAGCTAATGCAGTGAGCGCTCAGCTACGATCTACTCTCTTCTGCAAGAAGGAAGTCAGTACCAAGACTAAGTTATCTGTGCACCGTTCAATCTTTCGACCAACTTTGTTGTATGGGAGCGAAAGCTGGGTGGATTCCGGTTACCTTATCAACAAGGTTGAGGTTACGGATATGAAAGTAGCTAGGATGATTGCAGGTACTAATAGATGGGAACAATGGCAGGAGGGTGTCCACAATGAGGAAATCAAAGAAAAACTGGGAATGAACTGTATAGATGTAGCAGTCAGGGCGAACAGGCTTAGATGGTGGGGTCATGTTACACGCATGGGAGAAGCAAGGTTACCCAAGAAACTCATGGATTCAGCAGTAGAGGGTAGGAGGAGTCGGGGCAGACCGAGGAGAAGGTACCTGGATTCGGTTAAGAATGATTTTGAAGTAATAGGTTTAACATCAGAAGAGGCACCAACGTTAGTACTGAATAGGGGATCATGGAGGAATTTTATAAGGGGGACTATGCTCCAGAATGAATGCTGAAAGGCATAATCAGTCTTAAATGATGATGATGATGATGATCAGCTGCTGACTTCACTATTTCATCTCCCAGAGCTACCCATTCTTCTTCCACTTTATTTCTTTCCCCTGTTCTTGTCAATCGTTCCCTAATGCTCTCTCTTAAGCTCTCTACAACCCATAGTTATTTCACTTTATACAGGTCCCATCTCCTTAAATTCCTACTTTCTGTAGTTTCTTCAGTTTTAATCTACAGTTTATAACCAATAAACTGTGGTAAGAGTCCACATCTGTCCCTGGAAATCTCTTAAAACGTAAAACCTGGATCCAAAATCTTAGTATATATCGTTATATGTATAATATATCGTATAATATATCTGAAACCTTCCAGAGTCTCCACACCTCTTCCACGCTTACAACCTTCTTTCATAATTTTTATACCAAGTGTTAGCTATGATTAAGTTATGTTCTGTGCAAAATCCTACCAGGCAGCTTCCTCTTTCGTTACTTACCTCCAGTCCATATTCACCTACTACTTTTCTTTCTCTCCATTTACCCTCCTATCGAATTCCAGTCCCCATGACTATTAAATTTTCGTCTCCCTTAGCTATCCGAATAATGTCTTTAATCGCATCATACATTTATTCGATCACTTCATCATCTGCGGAGCTAGTTGGCATATAAACGTGTACTGCTGTGGTAGGCGTGGGCTTGGTGTCTATCTAGGCTACAACAATGCGTTCATTACGCTATTCGTGGTAGCTTATCAGCGTTCCTGATTGTTTAATTCGTTACTGAACCTATTCCTGCATTACCCATGTTTGGTTTTGTATTTATAACCCTGTATTCACCTGACCAAAAGTCTTGTTCCTCCTGCCACCGAACTTCACTAATTCCCACTATATCTAACTTGAACCAATCCATATCCCTTTTTAAATTTTCTAATCTACTTGCCCGATTCAAGGATCTGACATTCCAAGCTCCGATCCGTAGAACGCCAGTTTTCTTTCTCCTGATAACGACGTCCTCTTGAGTAGTCCCTGCCCGGAGATCCGAATAGAAGACTATTTTACCTCCGGAATATTTTACCCAAGAGGACGCCATCATCATTTAACCATACAGTAAAGCTGCATGCCCTCGGGAAAAATTACGGCTAAAGTTTCCCCTTGCTTTAGCCGTTAGCAGTACCGGCACAGCAAGGCCGTTTTGGTGGATGTTACAAGGCCAGATCAATCAAACATGTAAACCCCTTACAACATCCCATTACACACTGCAGAAATGTCAAGAACTTAATGCTATTTGATGTTACATCCTTTATAACATCAAATAGCATTAAATTCCTGGCATTTCTGTAGTGTGGGATGAGGGCACCTGACAGTTTTATTGGTGATCTGACCTTCCGATCGCTAGGTAAATCTCAACGGTTTCGTTGATGCTGTGCGAGACGAGTAGGCTAATTGCTGGTACATGGTTCGACCTTCTCCTTTCTCTCACACTAGTTATCGTCTTTGTCATTAACAACAACAGCAACAGTACGACAAAGCAACAACAATGACAGAAACAACAACAAAATTTTAACACTTCGGACTCACTCATCACAGTTACCTACGCCAATAAAGCTTAACTTTAGACATTAGAAATGCAAGCCATTGAAAAGGCATTAATTAGAAGTGCGTACACATTACTGCATCACGCGATAAATAATATCTGACAAGCACTTTCGCATTTTATATGTGTTCTTGCAGATGACGTACACATGACATTTGTGTGTTCCTATCACGAGATGATGTTTCTTGATTTTAGCATATTTATATCCTCTTATCGATCCTGCATCCACAAAAACATGTTCTGTTTCATTTGTCATTTCAAGCTAATTTCCAGACACGGCCCTCGTTCACATGTTTGCAGAAATTCGATAGCAGACAGCGCAGCTCTGTTCAGGTTACAGTCATTTCGTTGATGGAAGCGATTGTTGTTATTAACCATGCGCCGATTTTTCGTCGTTATGCATGGAAGCGTGCGGAATTAGTGCGTTATAATTGTGCCACATTATTAATTGAAACGAAAACAGTCGCAGCGAACCACACATCGTTAGCGCGTATGAAAATCTGAGCACGTAATAGCCGTTAATGTTTACGAAATATTATTGGCCGCTGACCAGATGGGTTGACCTAACGATAAAACAATTGAGCTCGCGCTCGAATGCACAGCGGGTGAGAGATGTTACATTCATCATCTAGTTTTCCGCAAATACTGTCGGAAAACGGCATGTTGTCTCACACAGATGTCAATGGGTAATTGACTGATCAAGACTCTTTTTATCCTCCAGTACAAATATGTTAAAAAAATCTGATTTCAGCTTATATCTTCTACGTAATCGAAGAAATACACTTGGGTTAAATTTTAACTTACGCATCGGACTTTAAAGCTTTATTCTCAGTGGATCTATCCGTTTTTACAAGGGTATATCTTTCACGTAAACAAAAATGCAGATTTTGGTTTCTTTTTCAGTTACTTCAGGATCAAAATTTTCATTTACTTTTCACAGAATTTCAGTGTGCCCTCCACCGAATGCACGACAAACAATCCGACGATAGTCAAACTCTTCCCATGGTGTTGCGATTGTATCCGAAATTACTGTTTCGCTGATGTTGTTATGCAGCTTTGTAGTTCATTTAAAGATATTGGAAGGGAAGGTACATAAACGGTGTGATTCATATACAAATAAGTAAATACTCTGTGATATCCGGCTACATTGGAGGCTGTAATGCAAATCCCTTACTTAACTGTCCATATACTATGGCCGGCCGGGGTGGCCAAGCGGTTAAAGGCGCTACAGTCTCGAACCGCGCGGCCGCTACGGTCGCAGGTCCGAATCCTGCCTCGGGCATGGATGTGTGTGATGTCCTTAGGTTAGTTAGGCTTAAGTAGTTCTAAGTTCTAGGGGACTGATGACCTTAGAAGTTAAGTCCCATGGTGCTCAGAGCCATTTGAACCATATACTATGAAGCTCAACTGTTACGCTGTAATAAGGCTCTCATAGCTTAAACAACGTTAAAAC
Organism: Schistocerca americana; assembly: GCF_021461395.2. Taxonomy (NCBI): domain Eukaryota; kingdom Metazoa; phylum Arthropoda; class Insecta; order Orthoptera; family Acrididae; genus Schistocerca; species Schistocerca americana. The sequence goes on from NC_060126.1 coordinate 377,573,305, forward strand.
ACATAGTAAGAGCATATGCGTTATATTTGCAGATAAACAGTACTTATGGTGCAGAGTTGGTCTCAGTGTCAGGTTTGGTTCCTTTGTTCCTACATAGCCTGCTGAAAATATTTTGTTCATGGTCGTTTAAATGACAAATCTCTGCAACATCATGTTGCTTTTAATTATTTTCTCTTTTATCTGCGCGTTCTTGAAAGATAATTAACCATCATGTATTTGTCACTTTTCAAAGATACGTTGAGCAACATGCTTGAGCCGTACAAAGAACATAATCGATCACAGAGCAACTTGCTCAGAGGATGCTAAACCCACTCTTCCAATGTCTGCGCCAGCTCTGACGCGCTTACCGCTAAACATTCATTATATATTTCGAGTCCAGCTTCCTGTACTTTCTAGAGCAGGATATAGTCCAAACTACTGTTTACATGACGGTCCTAACTGAAACGGTTTTTCAGATTTAATTTGTGTATTATTTTCTGAAAATAATTATTTAAGTGAAGATTTATATGCCTATGATTAATATTGCAAATTGTGACGATGTGAAAAATAGAAGCTTTCTGTTATTTTGTAAAATAGTTCTAATTAAAAATTATACATGAATATAGAAATTTTGTTTACATGAAAACTGAAGCATAGCAACATTGTGTTTAGCATAAATATGTTTTTGACCCATTTAAGTTGACAGTTTTAATTAGTAATTTTCATGGCACAAGATAGATGTTATGGAATGTACGGATGGACTAATAAAAATATGTTAGCAGGTAAATCGTTTCTTTGGCAATGTTCAGTAGTACCTGCAGATGAGAAGTATGTAATTTAAGCAACGAAATTAACTCAAGGCTGCCAAAAATTTATACGGAATGGAACATTTCGGTTAATATGTGGAAGGAGGCTAGGTTTATTACAAGGTCAATGGTGCAATGCGAAATCCTTATGCCCTGTACGCTGCAGAAAGTGCAGAGCCATACCCTGGACGAAAATCACGCCGCACAGTTCCAACTGAGTTGCTCCTGGTGAAACGGAGAACACAACACGCCATTGCTCCCTGTGTTATGACCCGGACAGACATTGGCGAGCGAGCGACCAAGCTCCACCTCGGAGACCCCTACCGGCAACGAAATGAACTCGCTGCTTACAGCTGGCGCCAGGGTAAACTTCTAGTTTCGATGTATAAGTTAGGATACACCCAATGTTTGTAAATTCATGAAGCATATACTGTATAGTCTACTGAAAGCGGATGAATCTTTTTAAAAGACTGCTACTGTTCACTGACTATAAAAAACGTCTAAATGTTGCTATTTGATTCTGTGGTTGGGTTACATTCTGCCTTGCAACAGGGACTTTCCACAGCCGCGGGCTTCCTACCGAACAAAACAGTGCTTAACGATCTCTACATAGCCCAGGGCGCCATGGTCTCTAAGTATCAGGAATATTAATCGACTTTAGAGCTAGTTTCTATCACAAAGAAAATCGCAACGTAAATCTAACTGCCGGAATTCAGATCGCCCGATCAGGGATCGAAGTTCACTAAATACTTCCTAGTAACTTCCCCTTACAGGGTACATGAGGTCAGTGATCAGAACAAGAACGGCGTGCCGATATACAAATTGGACAAAACTTTAACATACCAAGTTGAAATGGAGAGGACATTTATCGACGAAATGTAAAGTAATACTGAGCTGCATTAAACATTGAAGATGTATTGAATCCTAACGCTATGGTTAATTAAGGGCTAACTGGACTAATCTCTATTATTGAACGATGGTTAAGTTACGTAAGAGGAGCAGCATTTGTCCACATACGCTCACTCGTAAAGTCTGAGACGCTCACAGAATTTCCGAAGACGCTATTTTCCACTTCCTAGCCAAAGTTGAGTCATCGAAACTGGCTTATGCCTCGCAACGGAAAGAAAACGCAAAACACAATCAGAATCAATATGTATGAAGTGAATCGTTACTCAGCAAAGAACAAGTTGTGCCCCATCTGAATTTAGTTAAATGACAGCAAGATTATCACCAGTGAGAATCCCCTAACATTCTAACAAATGACTATAAAATTACATTAATATCTCGACTCGAAAAATCTGAGGTAATTCTCTTCAAAATCACTATCTAAGTGCACACAGAAGCGACACATCGTACTCGCCACACGGCAGCACTGTGACTCGTCTGTGACTCGACTCTTCTGGGACTCGCTAACGTTTGACGCAATTAACCCAGCTTATTTATTAATTAGTTAATGTAACTCGTTGATCATGCTTGCTACAAAAAAAAAAAGTGAACTACCCATGAGCGGAAGAGGAAATGAAATGAAACTACACGGACTGAAAAGGTGTGTCGATGTTATTTGAGTGGTTACAAAATCGAGTCAGCTTATAAAGAACTTTGCAGGATGAACCCACATAGCAGTATGACAGTGTACCTCTTCTGGCCAGGATTTATGCTCTAATTCCATTGGGTCGGTTTTCATAAAGCCGTTGTCAAGCTGGACCACATTGTTGTAACTGGTTCTTCACAATATGGATATGCTGGCCAAAGAAGTACCTCAACATCACGCAAACAGCCCATAGAGTCAGGGCCCCGGGTGGACGAGCACCGTATAATTGAAAAAGGCGCTAACGTGTTGTGACAGGAGTTAACATGATGAGGAAGTCCATGAAGTGCCGTTGTGCTGTCCCCCAGGCCCTCCACCCGAAGACTCGCCACACTGTAACGACGGAGTAACACCGTTGTGTCTCTCCAACTCTCCAAGACCCTGGAAGAAGAGGACTCCTCCCAAGGTCGTCGTCATTCTCCATGACGATCCACTGTTCGTCGCTGAACACAGTGCGACGCCATTAACTAGCAGTCCGTGCTTCCTTGTCACTCCACCGTTCTAAACGCAGCCCTTTGTGTTGTAGTGTTTACGCATAGAACGATAATTCCCTACTCCAGCTGCTGTTGGTCTCCCACCAGTGGTGTGGGATGAAAGACGATGTTGCAGGGAACGCTTACTTCTTTTTGCATGGCAGGCCCAGATGTGTAGCTGTTACTATGTGCTTGGTGTACAATACGGCGATCTTCCCTTGTGGTGGTCAGATGTGATCGACAAGAACCTTGACGATTATGCATCCTCTCACGTCTCCACGGAGTCCAACATCGGGCCACTGACACTTTCTAATGCCCCACAAATTTGGATACTGCGCAACTCGACTAGTTGGCCATATAGAGACCCACAATGAGGCTTCTTTCAAACTCTGCTAGGTGCTCATAATGATATTTAACACGAGTAAGCGGTATAACCGTGCCCTTCACAGTGATCTCCCAACATCAAACGCTGTTCACGGTCCTTGTACACCGTACCAGGCCTGGCAGCAACGCCAAACACAAAAAACACTAATGCACTCTGGTGGTACAGAAAATTGCACCTGTAATCATTTACATACTCGCCAATGGTGTGCATGTGTGCGAAGTTACAATGACATCCGACCGTGTCTTCTGGATGCTTCATTTATTTTGTAACGCAGTGAAAAAGATGATACTGGACATGGTTTAATTCTTGTTTTTACAAACAAAAATGATTCTATCTATATACAGGCATACAAATTATTAACATTACAAAATTTCATACATTCCCTTTTTCATGTATTTACTTAGCGAATAGACATACTGGTATTGCAGATATTCTCTGATAGATGTTCCAAATTCATTTACATTTAGTATACATTTTAAATAATCTTGCAGCTTGTTGAAAAGATTTATGCCCATATACCACGAGCCGTTCTAAAACAAACTTGTATTAGCTGGGATTAAATATGTTTTTGTATTAGCTAGGACTATATGTAGGCTTCCTTATAACTCAATGTTGCGACTGTGTGCATCATAATTTCCTCTTACTATAATTGCTACCAGTGAATTAAAAAAAAAAGTTAGTGTGACGAGAAAGCTGTACAGATGCATGGTACTGGTAGCACTTTATACGTTTTAGACGATAGTTTGCAACATACCTACTTCTGGTCCCTGTAGTGACAGTAATGGTTCTCTTTTGAACTGCGAAGGTCCGCATTGTCGCTGAGGAATTTCCCTAGAATGCGCATTAAAATATGTACAGTAAGCACTCATTACTGACTACTGACGTATGCGTACTTTAGTTTCGTCAAAACGTAATAGCCTACAAACAAATTGGCGTTGATGTATTCAATTTGTCTGCCCATGTATCAAGAAACCAACAAATTTAGTTGCTCCTTTATTTACAATGGGTTTGTTAGCGGTAACGTCAAGGTACTATAAGACGATATATTTTGGGAGTCATGGAAGTCTACTGATAGTGTTTTGCTGTTGTTTGTTACGCGCTGATTTAACATTCACCATTTACTTAGGTTAATTGTAGCAGAGATTACTACATGTTGGATATCTTTATTTTTTGCTGCTTTTATTAATATTGTTCTGTCATCAACTTCTTGAGCGTTCTTCTAACACATATTATGAGAGTTATCTGCGATTTTACATCGAAAAGTGTATTCCTTACTTTTTCCTTGCGATCAGGTTACAGTCGCAGCAAGTGCATTGTAAATGAAGAGAACAGAACCGAAAAAAGCAGTATGGTAAGGAGACGACGCAGTGAAACACACTTACATGCGGAAAACGACACTTGTATACCATTCAACAATTTTCAGTATTTGAAACTTCCTCGCAGATTAGAACTTTTTGCAGGGCCGGGACTCCAGCCTGAGACCTTTGCCTGTCGCAGGTAACTGCTTTACAAACGGAGCTATCCACGACTCACAAATAGCCCTCACTGCTTCGCACCTCCTCCAGTGCCTCAATTCCTGTCTTCCAAACTTCGCAGAAATTCTCCTGCATATCTCGCGGCACTAGCACTCCTAGAAGACAGGATATTGCTGAGATATGGCTTAGCCACAGCTTGGGGGATTGTTTCCAAAGTGCATTATCAGAGCATGCTAAATATTAGATATCTTTATTTTTAGCTGCTTTTATTGATATTGTTCTGCCATCAACAAAAAGAATTGCTTTTGTGATGGCATGGTTTAGCACAGTCTGGAGATTTGTTTCCCAAATGAATGTTCACTGTGCAACAGTCTCTGCGCTGATGTGAAACTCCTACTAGATTACAACTGTGTGCCTGATAAAAGGAAGGAGATGAGGTAGTAGTGGAAGTTAAGCTGTAAATGCGAGATGTGAATTGTGCTTGGACGTTCAGGCGGTAGAGCACTTGGTCGGGAAGGGCAAATATCCCGTGTTCGAGTAACGGTCTGGCACGCAGTTTTAATCTGCCAGGAAAATTAAATTCAGTGTTCACTTTTCCGCAGAATGAAATACGCTTAAGAGATGGTTCAAATGGCTCTGAGCACTATGGGACTCAACTGCTGAGGTCATTAGTCCCCTAGAACTTAGAACTACTTAAACCTAACTAACCTAAGGACATCACAAACATCCATGCCCGAGGCAGGATTCGAACCTGCGACCGTAGCGGTCTTGCGGTTCCAGACTGCAGCGCCTTTAACCGCACGGCCACTTCGGCCGGCCCCGCTTAAGAGAGAAAATCATTGCTCTCCAGATGGTTTTCGGTTTTCTGAATGTAAGAAATAAGAGTGAAAAGTATGTATCCGCTTCTCAAGTCGCAATTCATTTATTTTTCCTACTGTCTACCGGTTTCGGTTCACTGTACCATCAACAATATTTGACAGACCTGCTTGGAAAGCAAACGTGACGACTGTTTGCCAGGGAATATCCTGAAGACGGTGCTGTGTGCCGAAACCGGTAGCCAGCAGGCGAAGTAAATATATTGCGACTTTAGACACAAACATATACTTCTTCATTACTGTACTGGTCACTTTTATACGTCGGCAATATGTAAGAAATAAGAGTATTTAATACGCTGACGATATTTAAGTAGGAATGAATAGCTAAACACATTGAATGATTCCCTCTGACATCATTACGTAACTATAAGAGCCAACAGCGTAATACGCTGAGTCGAAGCAAAGAAGGATATTTAGGTTATGACGTCCGGCCGACAACGATCTCATTAGAGACAAAGCTCGGATTGGTTAGCGATGGGGAAAGAAGTATCCTGCCATTTGCCTTAAACAGTTTAGGGAAATCACGGGAAACCTAAATCTGGATGATCGGATTGAAGTCTGAACTGTCCTCCCAAATACACACATCAAAAAAGTTTTGCATCACCTCGGTTCCGAGAGTTCCGGAATCTGTATACAAAATTGGAATAGAGATCAAAATAAACATCATTTCCGCCCTTTTTATTGCTCATGAAAACCACACATTGCATGCTGTACCACAATACAACGGTGTTGTACCACCATATAGTGAGACCTGCAGAGGTGGTGGTCCAGAGTGCTATACACACCAGTACCTCTAATGCCCAGTAGCACGTCCTCTTGCACTGATGGATGCCTTTATTCGTCGTGGGTACTATCCACAAGCTCATCAAGGCAGTATTGGTCCAGATTGTGCCACTCGTCAGAGTGGTTGGTGGGTCACGTCCTACATAAACAACCATTTTCAATCTGTTCCAGGCATATTCGATAGGGTTCATGTCTGGAGAACATGCTGGCCACTCTATTCGAGCGATGTCTTTATCCTGAAGGAAGTCATTCCCAAGATGTGCACGATGGGGGCGCGAATTGTCGACTATGAAGACGAATGCCTCGCCAATATGCTGCCGATATGGTTGCACTATCGGTTGGAGGATGGCATTCACGTATCGTGCAGCCGTTACGTCGCTTTCCATGACCACCAGCGGCATACGTGGCTCCACATAATGGCACCCTAAAACAGCAGGGAACCTCCCACCTTGCTGCTCTCCCTGGACAGTGTGTCTAAGGTGTTCAACCTGACGTGGTTACCACCAAACACGTCTCCGACGATTGTCTGGTTGAAGGTATATGCGACCCTCATCGGTGAAGAGAACGTGATGCCAATCCTGAGCGGTCCATTCGGCATGTTGTTGGGCCCATCTGTACCGCGCTGCATTGTGTCTTGGATGCGAAGATGGACCTCGCCATGGACGTCGGGAGTGAAGTTGCGCATCATGCAGCCTATTGCGCACAGTTTGAGTCGTAACACGACGTCGTGTGGCTGCACGAAAAGCATTATTCAACACGGTGGCGTTGCTGTCAGGGTTCCTCCGAGCCATAATCCATAGGTAGCGGTCATCCACCGCAGTAGTAGCCCTTGCGCGGCCTGAGCGAGGCATGTCATCGACAGTTTCTGTCTCCCTGTACCTCCTCTATGTCCGAACAACATCGCTTTGGTTCACTCGGAGACGCCTGGACGCTTCCCTTGTTGAGAGCCCTTCCAGGCGCAATGTAACAATGCGGACGCGATCGAACTGTGGTATTGACCGTCTGAGCATGGTTGAACTACAGACAACACGAGCTGTGTTAGTCCTTCCTAGTGGAATGACTGGAACTGATCGGCTGTCTGACCCCCTCCGTCAAATAAGCGTTGCTGATGAGTGGTTGTTTACATCCTTAGTGACGTCTCTAGTCAAATGGACTGTGTCTGTGATACAACATCCACAGTCAACGTCTATCTTCAGGAGTTCTGGGAACCGGGGTGAGGTAAAACTTTTTTTGATGTGTGTACTAGGATCCAGTGGCGAGTGGGTTTTACATTTCCTTTTGTACAGTTAGGCGCAGTGCGGGGATAAATGAATGACGGATGGTGGAATCAATAGACAGTGTGGTCAACCGCAATCTAGTCTCCTTAAACCTACAGCTGTTCAAAGGGAGGACGAATTGTTCAGAGGGATAGGACCTGCTACCTGCACGATTTATCGTAATTAATGACTTATAAAGCGAAGACTGACAGTGTGTTTCTGTTTACCGGAAGTTTCACTCCATTCTACCTTTGGAAGGTTTCAGTTACCATATGGAGCGTTTGAAGTAAGTCATTTCCAATTGATACCTTCCCTAGTGTTGAAAGAGAGGAACGTTAGAAGTTAATTTCTACGTCTACATATACAAACTACTGTGAAGTGTAAGGCAAAGGGTATTTCCGTTTTTATCAAATATTATGATTTCTCCCCGTTCCATTGGCGTGTGGTCCGCGGGAAAATTATTACTTTAATACCTCCGTGCACGCTGCCTCATAATGCAAGAGGGCCCGGGTTCGATGCCCGGCCGGGTTGCAGTTTTCCTCCGCTCGGGGTGTTGTGTTGTCCTCATCGTCATTTCATTCTCATCACAGGCGCGCAAGTGTCGTCCAATGTGGCGTCGACTGAAATAAGACTTGCACTTGGAATTTGACGATGCCACACCTCATCATCATCATCATCGCTGCCCAATCTTCGTCTTCGAGGCCCTGTAGGAGCAATACAGGATGTCCCATAAAGGAGTTTACGCTGTTTGAACTGCAATAAATCGAACAAAAATAACAGAAACTATGAATTTTTGTATCACATTCATGGTCACGACATTACTAATGATGTTTTACTGTTGAAGATGTTCAAAACGTCTTCCGTCGTTAGCAATACAGCGCCTGCAGCGCTATGGAACAGATAGACACACATGTGTTTTCGTTGCCATTGGAATGGATTCACAGGCAGTGACAGCTGTTTTTGTGATGTCACCCAACGTTCGCGGCTTTGTGGCGTAGGCGATGTCCTTCAGAACCCTACATATACTTCTACATCTGCATACGTACTTCGCAAGTCAACATAAGGCGCGTGGCGGAGGATACCCTGAAACCTTACTAGTTTTTTCCTCTCGTGTTCCAGTCGCAGATAGAGCGAGGGAGAAACAACTGTCTTTATGCCTCCGTATAGACCCTAATTTAAAACAACTGTCTTTATGCCTCCATATGAGCCCTAATTCCTCATATTTTTTCTTTGTTATCCTTCCACGAAATATATGTTGGTGGCAGTAGGATCATTCTGCGGTCAGCTTCAAATGCCGGTTCTCTAAATTTTCTCAATAGTGATCCTCGAAAATAAGGCGCCTTCCCTCTAGGGATTCCCATTCGAGTTCCCGAAGCATCTCCGTAACACTTGCGTGTTGTTTGAACCTACCGGTAACAAATCTAACAGCTCGCCTTTGAATTTCTTTCCTCACAGAATGAAGTCTAACGGCGTTAGATCGGGAGGTCTGGGTGGAAACTCAATGCTGCCTTGTCGGCCTATCCACCTCTCTACAAATGTTTCTTCCAGGAACTGAGGCATGTCACGATGGTGATATGACGGTGGGCCGTCTTACTGAAAAAAAATTTCGTCTCAGTACAGTTGCTGAACATGTGGAACAATTCTGCAACGTGGCACGGTCCATTGCACCTGTCACTGTCCCTTCACAAAAGAATGGCCCTACTAGTCCTCTAGCAGATATACCGCACCACACTGATAACCTAGGAAGATTAACGGCTCGTTCGTCCGTAACATGGGGATTATCTCTTGTCCAGTACATACAAAATGGCGATTGATAGTCCCATTCAATTAAACGTCCCCTCATCAGACCGAACAATGACATCAGTCAGCTGTTCATTGTCGCAAATCCATTCACAAAGTTCGAGCGCTTATCTGGATCGTTCTCATTTATCGCGTGAAGCAACCTGGGAAAGTATGGTTTTCACTTTGTTTCCTTTAAAATGTGATGAACACTTGATTTGCTTACATCTTAGCTTGCCATATGGACTTCAAAAAAATGGTTCAAATGGCTCTGAGCACTATGGGACTCAACTGCTAAGGTCATTAGTCCCCTAGAACTTAGAACTAGTTAAACCGAACTAACCTAAGGACATCACAAACATCCATGCCCGAGGCAGGATTCGAACCTGCGACCGTAGCGGTCGCGCAGTTCCAGACTGAAGCGCCTAGAACCGCTCGGCCACATTGGCCGGCTCGTGTCGTTACTGGCAACTGAAATTAAACAAAAGAAAAACAAATGAACTAGTCATGCGAGCACCAAGTAAACACATTTGAATCGGATTATCATTAATACCTCCTCAGTTATTAAAGTTCAGTCAGCGTAAAGCCCTTTGAGGGATACCCTGTATCTAGGGGACTGCGGCATATTCCTAGATTCCTCACCTGTTACTGGTTCTCGTAAGTTAACATGTTGGTGTTTGCGGGACAGTTGGCGCCTATCTGCAAGAGTTGAAAGGTGGCTACACTGAGCCACAGCGCCAGAGATTGCGCCAAAGAATTTTATTCCGCCGCCTCCACTGGCAGTGCTTGTCGAAATGTGGCAGTAGTCAGTGCTTGTGGGGAAGTAGTAGGAGTCAAGTCGTTGTTGAGATGTCGTCGTAGTGAGTGCTTGTCCAGATCTTGCTGAGAGGATATTGATAGCTGTGCTATTTGTGGCCATGTTGTATGCAGTTTTGATGGGCTAGACAGCAGATGTTGTTCGAATGGAGATATTGTAATGATCAGAGTGCTTTTCGTCAATATATATGAAGGTAAAAAAAATTCGCTTTTCTTTTTATTATTTCAATGTCTAAAATAATGCGTCATTACAGGTTCAGTCAACAAAGCATCTGGCTTGTGTTCTTGTATTAGAGTGTAATTCTGGTTTCCTTACGCAATTATAGTATTTCTCTTTTTTTTAATTACTTCAGTATAAATGGTATTTAAAATTTCTTGTCTTATTGAAGAAGAACCGTGCCAGATGTGTACGTTGAATCACACTTCCACACACAGAACAATTACACTTGTGTTTTGGTTTCGTAGGCTTTATAGTTGCTGGGGACTTAATTAATTAATTGTGTTAACGGAAATTTTCTTTCATTCTTTGTTGTTATTCTATGCAGTCAGATTGCGTACTAAAACTAGTCAGCGCCAACCGTTAACAAGACTTCGTAAGGGGACAGTCAGCTACTAAACTAGTCAGCGCCAACCGTTAACGAGACTTCGTAAGGGGACAGTCAGCTACAAAAAAAAAAAAAAAAAAAAAAATTAAAAACTATTTGCATTGCATTCATTAATATTTAATTAAGCCCCCATGCACGTCTTCTTTTTATTTTATTTTATTTTATTTTTTACACTCTAATACAAGAACACAAGCCAGATGCTTTGTTGACTGAACCTGTAATGACGCATTATTTAAGACATTGAAATAATAAAAAGAAAAGGGAATTTTTTTACCTTCATATATATTGACGAAAAGCACTCTGATCATTACAATATCTCCATTCGAACAACATCTGCTGTCTAGCCCATCAAAACTGCATAAAACATGGCCACAAATAGCACAGCTATCAATATCCTCTCAGCAAGATCTGCACAAGCACTCACTACGACGACATCTTAAAACTCTTTGGCACAATCTCTGGCGCTGTGGCTCAGTGTAGCCACCTTTCAGAGTCTGCCAGTTCAAGTTTATCAGCACCTCCGTGACGGTCTCCCATGGATCATACTGATATGTGACCTCTGGTGCTGCATTTCTTTTTGTACGTTCAGTACCCCCTTTAGACATACTTGATATAGATACACGCACTTGAGCGATATTGTAGGAGTGATCGCAGGATTGTTGTGTACTCAATCTCCACTGAAGGTGGTTTGCAATTTGCCAATATCCTACCAATGAACCGAAGTTATCCATGGACTTAACCTACGACTAGACCTACGTGATCATTCCATTTCGTACGTTTGCTAATTATATCTAGGTATCTGAATGAGATCGCTGATTCCAATTATGACTCCTAGTTATTGTAATCATATTTTATTTTTCGTTTAGCGAAGTACACGGTTTTGGGAACGATTAAAGCAAGTCGTCCGTCTTTGCAGCAACAGACAAAACATTGTTTCAGTAACAGTTTGAACTTTATTTTAAATTAAAATAAAATCGGATGAAAATCACTTTAACTTTAGAGCTCAATAAAAAGATGAGTAAAGAGACACAACAGTAACACAAATGCTTCATGCTTGAGTAACAATTATAAAATTTCTGTTTTAAGAAAAAGCTTTTTGTCTTTTTTATTATTATTTACGCGAGCCGCCATACGCTGTAGCCATTTTTTGTGGTGCACTCAGCCTCGTGATGCCAATTGTGGATCTCCTCGACCGAATAGTAGCGGATCCGGTCAAAGGAAACCATCATAACGACCGGGAGAGCGGAGTGCTGACCACACGCCCCTCCCCGTCTGCGGATGACACGGCGGTCGGATGGTCCCAATGGGCCACTTGTGGCCTGACGATGGAGTGCTTTTTTATTATTTACAAGACTATGGATCCACGGAGCATTTAACTGACAAAATTACACATTTAAAACATGACAGTGTACCCAACCAAGCTGAACATTATTGAACAAAAATCACGCTTTATTCCTGTCAGGTTCTAGAAAAAAAAACACTATATAAACAAATTTTCCCAAAATAAATCTATACACCCAAGATTGGTATGTTATTAACAAACCAGAAGACCTTATTTCTCAGAAACCCGTTACAAGGTAACAGATAATCTTCAGCCACCGCAGTAAAATGATGTAAATGTCGTGTGACTAGAGCATCCCGTCGGGTAGACCGTTCGCCGAGTACAAGTCTTGCGTTATGACGCCACTTCGGCGACTTGCGCGTCGGTGGAGATGAAATGATGATGATTAGGGCAACACAACACCCAGTCCCTGAGTGGAGAAACTCTCCGACCAAGCCGGGAACCGAACCCGGCCTAATTTCTAAAAGTCCACCATTCTGCGAAGACCACCCCGCCATCAGCATTCGCCTGATGGAGCAAAAATCTTTGGATAATACGAGCCCAACTAAATCGATGCTTTAGTGGCATTACCCAGTATTTTAGGTAAAAGTATTTTTATTGTAAGTGACTGAAAGTAGCTTGGAGGTCACCGCGAAGTACTACAGTGGCAGCGCCAGCCATCAGCCACACTGTGTCAGAATGTAAGGCACAATAACAGATGCTCAAGTGAGTTGCGAAGTGAGGCTAGCTGAGGGCACTGGTAAACTGCCCCGCACAGCAAGGAATGATACAGTAAGCGGGTTGGTGCCACCACACTCAAGCGCGTCTCTTTGTTATGGGATACGTGACTGGAAAACTAGGCTTTAGAGAAACAAATGCGCAGTAATGGAGCATAAATGTGGCTGAATTTGAGGACAGATGGTCATTCGATTCCGCGACTTGGTCATCGACGAGTAGCCGCACCAAGATGCCAGAACACTGCCAGACCACGAGACGACTGGGCAGTGCCAGCACCAGTCCCCGGTTCGAGACCAGATTGCGTCTGCACAGCAGTGGGTCGATCACGGGACTTGTTGCCACATCAGCTAACATAGGGGGTTCGTCAGATTTTGTGTTCTTGCACATCGTATAGTTACGCTTATGAGGAGAAGCAAAATTATTCGTAAGGTGCACAGAAACATTTCGAAATGCAGAAACCAGTTGGGACGGGGGTTGGAACAACGATACAGGAAAGGTAATAATGCACGGTTTCTTCGGGAACATTTAGGGATGATATCCAGGAGAAGCGATAAGGCAGTAGAAGACTTCTCGAATAGATTTAGGAAACTGAACTTTAACAAATACGAGCTCTCATTAAACGAAGAGATAAATAAACTGGTGCTGCAAGAGGTCGACCAACGAGCGATCCATGCTTTTTGAAGGAGTCTGACACAGCAAAAGTCGAGGATAATCTGCACAGGGGCGCCTAAGGATCTTCGTGAAGGGGTTAGGCTGGCTCTGGACTACGAAGAAATCGCTAGGTCGTCAGGGGTAAGAGAGAGGAAACAGGTATTTACATAGAATATTAAGTGTTTTAATTGCGGTAGAATGGGACATGTACAAAGACAATGTTACCAATTGCGGAACCCACAGCACAACTGTAGTAACATTGATCGTCAACAATTTGGTGGAAATTGTAGTATAGGAGATGTTGGTCAACGGTAAGGTTACAGGGATAATGGGGTAGAGGTAGTCCAGGGAATAGGAAGGGTCCAAACTTAAAAGGGAGCCTAAAGGTCACCGACAGGAGTTAACGGTAGATATAAGTTCAGTCAGAACGAATGCAGAGACAGAATATGCCATAATGGGTGTTTTGAATGGAAGAGAGTATAAAGTTTTGTTGGACACAGCAGCGTATGTGTCGGTAGCCTAGAGAGAAATAGTGGATAGGAGGCAGTGGAACCCACCATGGTATGATTTACGTTGGGTAGGGGATGATGATATACGCCCAATGGGTCAGTAGTGGTGAATTTTTCGTTGGGACAACCAAGTTTAGGCAGCGTGTGAAAGCGGTGTGACATGTGAGGGGTTAGATTTTCTCCATCAAATCGTGCCACAATTGACCTTCGACGACGTATAATTTAACTGAGAGGGACAACATTCCGACTAAGGGAAACTGTTGTCGCTGTTAATATGCCGTGATGAGTGTGTAGTATACAAGACGGTCCTTTTGAACCGTGAGCAATAGCATTAAGGCTTGATTCACATGATTATGTGTCGAAAGGCACCGGAAAATCACTATAGGTGAATGTGGAACCGAACTTAGCAGTAGGTGTGATACGTATAGTAGAACCATTGGAGGGTAGTGAAGTATTAGACGTAACATGTTGTCTGGTGAAATGCATAATGTAGTATTGTACACGTGCAAACGGACAGAGGAAAAGTGGTATCAGACAATGCTGATAATTATTGGGAGCCAGACATGTAAAGTTGTTGAATGGAACTGCGTTTTATGAGAAGATGAAGCATTTGAAAGGAGAAGAAGGAGCATAGTTGGAGGACCTGTTGCTAGAATTCCAGGATCTATTTTTTCTGAGAGGACCACTACTTGACACTAAAGTAACAGAACACAGGATTCTAACAAGAAATAAAGCACTGGTATAGCGGAGACAATACAGAATACCACTTTCGTTGGAACCAGTTTTAGAAGAGTTCATAGATCAACAGTTAGGTGATGGAATAATAGGAGAAAGTAATAGAGCATAGTGCATTGGGGGGGGGGGGGACAGGAATTGTAATCATACGTAAGGTGTCTGTGAACCGTTCGCAGAAGAATCGGTTTTGTTGCGATTATCGCTATTTGAATAGCAAGACTGCAACGGATGCTTACCCTGTTCTGAGTATCATGGAGTCTATAGATAACCTAGACAAAAGCAAGCATATTTCTCGTAATTGGACTTCAAGAGCCGATACCATCTGTTACAAGTGGCTCCTGCAGTTAGACCAAAACGGTTTTTTCAGCAACTAGGGGACACTACCACTATAGGAGGATGCCATTTGGGTTGAAAAATGCGCCGGTGACATACCAACGGTTGTTGGACGGAGCTCTTAGAGGACTGAAATGATGCAAGTGCTTAGTATATGTAGATGACATAATCCATTCAAGCGATATGCAGCGAACATAGACAACTTCTGAAAGAAATATTCAGCAGATTATGGGTAGCACGTCTCACAGTAAATGCTGAAAAATGTCATTTTGTACTGGAGGAAGTTAACTATTTGGGCCATGTCATAAGTAAGAATGGTGTAGCGACTGATCAGAAGTTGGTACAAGCAGTGAAAGATTTTCCAGTACTACAAACTATTAGGGAGCTAGAATCTTTCCACAGTCTCACAAATTATTATAGGAGGTTTGTGAAGGGATTTGTGGGTATTGCAAGATCGCTTATGCAATTGTTGAAGAAAGAGGTAAAAAGATTGTGTGGTCGGAGGAATGTCAGGGAGCATTTGACGAGTTAAAGAAGGTGCTGGCATCCAGTCCAGTTTTGATGTTTCCAGACCTCCAGAAAAAATTCGTATTGTCACGTGATGTGTCAAATTACGTCCTTGGCCGCATTTTGAGCCAAGAAATGGCTCTAGGCACTATGGGACTTAACATCTGGGGGTCTTCAGTCCCCTAGAGTTAGAACTACTTAAACCTAACTAACCTAAGGACACCACACACATCCATGCCCAAGGAAGGATTCGAACCTGCGACTGTAGCAGCCGCGTGGTTCCGGACTGAAGCGCCTAGAACCGCTCGACCAAAGCGGCCGGCTATTTTGAGCCAAACGGTCGATGTTCGAGGACATCTTATTGCCATTACAGTAAGACAATTGGACGCCTCAGAAAGAAATTACTCTACAACGGAGAGAATGCTTAGTCTGGTATACGGAATAACGTACTAATGTTATTTGTACAGGAGGAAGTTGCCAGCTCCACCGACCTCACGAAGAGAGGCATGCCTGTCTCGTATAGAATTGAGGATATAATAAAAGTTGCATTGTTAAATTGTCCACGGCGTTTCCACCTACGCCATCACCACACACTCACGACGCCATACAGAGGTCCAACTACTATAGAGTGCTACATACAGTACTCACACATCAGGCCTTATGTTTTGATTGGGAAACACGCCGGCTGCTCTTTAGGAAACGCGAAGGCGTGTTTTATGTAAGTCGTTTAAACCTTGAGATCAGCCAGCCAATGGCGTTGTTTGTCGCAGAGAATCAGTTGGCAAGACGCTCATGACTTGTGGACAAAGGACACTCTTCACTTCCACTTGCTGCCGTGAACACGCTTTGCATTCCTGCTTGCTACGCATGGAGCTGCCGAAATACTTGGTAAAGACGTTTTCTCTTACGAAACTGAAATGGGCGTTGAAGTGATTTCGTCCAGTCCTAGCCTATGGTGAAACGGTTACTGGCTTGTGCTCCCTTACGTAATTGTACGTTTAGTGGTTTCTCAGATTTATTCCCGGGAGATGCTTAGCAATTGCATTTCATGCGAGCAATGTTGTTTGGGTTCACAAAAGGGTTGCAACAAGTGGGAATCCATATCCACTTTTCTACTCAATTCCCAATCTACAACTTGCAAATCTCATTGTTTTACACTCATTAAAAATGTTATGATGTTTTGCTGCCTTTTTTAAATTTATGGTCATATTAAGTCACGTCGTCCATTGAAGAGTACTTGTACGCAAGACTTGAGATTTTCAGTTTATTGTCTGCAGAATTCTGCTTATACAGCATACATATAATTTCCCCAAGCGACTAACGCAGCTACCGTCACTGTATGGAACTTCACCTGGGAATGATGTTTATTGTTTCCAATGCACCGCAGCGAGTGTTCAATTAACCTTGACCCGTCACACTGACGATGCAACACACAAATTGCGTCGCGATTGAATACCACAGGACCCATGCCGACTCCTCTCCAAGTGACTAACGCAGCTACCGTCACTGTCTGGAACTTCTCCTGGGAGTCAAGTATTTTGTTTCTGATGTACCACAAAAAGGTCACTGTAGCCCTCAAATCCTCACATTCGCGATGCAACAAACAAATTGCGTCGTGAGTGAATACTACAGTCTTCTTGCCGACTTTTCTGCAAGCGACTACCTGGCTACGGTTAGCGTATGGAACATCACCTGGGAGTCAAGTACTTTGTTTCCGAAGCATTAAAGCCAGTTTTCTTTAACACTCAACCCCTCACATAGAGGATGCAACACAGAAATTCCGTTGCGATTGAATAACACGGGATCCATGCCGACTTTTCTGCCAGCGACTAATGTGGCTACGCTCACCACATGGAACTTCTCCTGGGAGTAAAGTAGTTTGTTTCCGATGGAAAGTAGCCAGTTTACTGTAACCCTCGCCCCCTCATACTGACGATGCAACACACAAATTGCGTCGCGGTTGCATACTACCGGTTCCATGAAAACCTCTCTCCAAACAGCTAACATATCGTGGGAGTCAAGTAGCTTGTTTCAAATGCTCCACTGTCAGTTATATGTAATAATCGCACATTCACGTTGACAATGCACCACACAAATTGAGTCGCTATTGAATACTACAGGCTGTATGTCGGCTTCTCTTCAAGCGACTAACGCAACTGTGGTCACCACATGGACCATCTCCTGGGAGTCCAGTATCTGGTTTCCGATGTACCACTGCCAGTTTGCAGTAACCCTCACCCCCTCACACTGAGGATGCACCACACAAATAGCGTCCGTTTGAATACTATAGACCCATGCCGACTTCTCTCCAAGCGACTAATGTGGCTACGGTCACCGTATGGAACTTTCCTGGGAGTCAAATTGCTATTTTCCGATGCATCACAGAGCAAATTACTGTAACCCTCGCCCCCTCATATTGACGATGCAACACACAAATTGCGTCACGTATGAATACCACCGGTTCCGTGATAACTTCTCTCCAAGCAGCTAACGCACCTTCGGTCGCCGTATGGATCTTCTCCTGGTATTCAAGTCACTTGTTACCGATGCACCACTGCCAGTTTACTGTAAGCCTCCCACCCTCGCATTAACTATGCAACACAGTATTTGCGTTGCAATTTAACACTACAGACTCCATGCCGACCTCTCTCCGAGCGCCTAACGTGACTACAGTCACCGTATGGAACTTCTCTTGGGAGTCATGTAGCTTGTACCGCCAGGACTGCTGTATGAAATTGCGATTTGTCGTTTTTCCCTCGCTCTACTTGCGAGTGGAGCGGTAATGGAAATTACTGGTAGCGGTACAGTGTAGCCTCTCCCACGCACCATACAGTGGCTTTCGTAGTATGTACGTAGATGTAGATGAAAGACGCCACAAGTTTTAACTTTGCGGCTCTTACAAAATTATTTTTCACTCTTTATTCAGATCCTCAGGTAAGCTCTCTTCACACTTTTTTTCACGGCAGAATTAGATCTACATCAACATTTACAGACATACTTCTGAAGACAACGCACGGTGCGTGGCGCAGGGTACCTTGTACCACTGCTAACCGTTTCCTTTCCTGTTCCACTCGCAGATAAAGCAAAGGAAAAACGTTTGTCTATATGCCTCCGTTGTGAGCTCTAATTTAAGCTTTTTTCATCTTTAAATACGACAGGGAACACACTGCCCTCAGTAGAGACGATAATTCTTTTTAAAGAAATTTTCAGTTACCGAGTTAACTGCTTGTTACAATAGATCTTCAAGGCACGTGGTCGCAGTGACGAAGACGTCGATATTTAGCTGCCATAAGAGCTCATTTCAATTCATCTGGTGCCGTAGGATCCAGTGTGCAAGTCCATTGCCGGCCGTGGTGGCCAAGCGGTTAAAGGCGCTACAGTCTGGAACCTCGCGGCCGCTACGGTCGCAGGTTCGAATCCTGCCTCGGGCATGGATGTGTGTGATGTCCTTAGGTTAGTTAGGTTTAAGTAGTTCTAAGTTCTAGGGGACTGATGACCTTAGAAGTTAAGTCACATAGTGCTCAGAGCCATTTGAACAATTTTTTTTTTTTTTGCAAGTCCATTTACATTAACACAGATAGGAGGGCGCAGATATAAGAAATGTGTTGCAAAGGTTATAGTTTCAATTAATCTTGTGTTAGCTTACGTTAAATCTGCCTTTCCTTATTCCGTTGTGCTAGTCACTACAACATACGGAATAAATTTAGTCAGATGGCGTTTTGTTTACTTATGGCTCAGGTTTCATACAAAGGGGAAGGTTTTCAGGGCATTAAAGCCAGTGTCGCGGTATATTATGAAATTTCATGCCAACAGTTGATTTAGTGAATGGGCATTCAAGACAAACGATACTTTTATGACTGTTAAGGTACTGGGATAGAATTTAACCGATATCTTTTCACATTTGCTTATGGTCAAGGTATGCCTTCCACAGTCTCACATGCACCTACTTTTGTCTATTAACACCAGTAGTCACTTTAAAATATGTGGTGCAAGATTTGTCATCTATCACCATCACTTTCCCGCTCTCCTATTTCATTCGCGAACGGTGTGTCCCCGTATGATCTCTACGGTTTTTTGATTTTGCCTTGATAAGTACTTTTCCGTATGTTGGTGGTAGGATCTTGTACGATTCTTCTTGGAAGGTGCACGCTTCTAATTGTAACGGTAAACCTCCCGTGACGCACAACTCTCTTGTAGCGTAGCGTTGGGCAGTTGGAGGTGAGCCGCCAGCAGTGTGGTGGATGTGGGGAGAGAGAGATGGCGGAGTTTCGAGAGCGGATGATCTGGACGTGTGTCCATCAGAGACAGTAAATTTTTTTTAAGACTGGATGTCATGAACTGATACATATATATATATATATATATATATATATATTGACTTTTGAATACTATTAAAGTAAATACATTCTTTGTTCTCTATCAAAATCTTTCATTTGCTAACTATGCCTATCAGTAGTTAGTGCCTTCAGTAGCTGGCAGTATAGGCGCTCGCTGTATTGCAGTAATTCGAGTAACGAAGATTTTTGTGAGGTAACTAATTCATGAAAGTTATAGGTTATTGTTAGTCAGGGCCATTCTTTTCTAGAGATTGTTGAAAGTCAGATTGCGTTGCGCTAAAAATATTGTGTCAGTTTAGTGTTGATCAGAATAAGTAAAGAGAGGTATGTCTGAGTACGTTCAGTTCTACTCAGCTGTTTGAAAATCAAATAATGTAAGAGGTTTATCAGCACAGTAATTCATAAATTTTTCTAAGGGGAGGTTTCACAGTTCCACCGAAAACTGTTTCAGCTGACAGTGTAATAATGCGTGCGAGTTCAGAAACTTTGGCACAAAGTGCTCTTTGACGTGGCAAACGGCCTTGGGGCAGTGATAACAACGGTTCGCGTCAGATCACCGAAGTTAAGTTCTGGTTCTAGGCGATTCAGTCCGGAACCGCGCGACCGCTTCGGTCGCAGGTTCGAATCCTGCCTCGGACATAGATGTGTGTGATGTCCTTAGGTTGGTTAGGTTTAAGTAGTTCTACGTTACAGGGGACTGATGACCTCCGATGTTAAGTCTCATAGTGCTCAGAACCATTTGAACCAAGTTAGGTGCTGCTGGGCTCGGCTAGCACTTGGATAAGGAGGTAATGACAGTGGCACGTAAAGTGCCATCCGCCACACACCGTTGGGTGGCTTGCGGAGTATCAATGTAGATGTAGATGTAGACATCTGCGTCTACCGAGTGCTGTTGGCAAGTGGGGTGAACTCAGCTCCATTCAGGCCAATTGAGGAGCTACTTGACTGAGAGGTAACGGCACCCGAAAAGAAAACTGGCAACGGCCGGGGGACCGGTGTGCTGACCACTTCCGCATTCGGTGATGCCTAAGATCTCAGGATTACACGGCGGCCGGTCGGTACCGATGGGCCTTGATGGCCCGTTTAGACCGTGTTTTCTTTTCTTTTTATTGCTCCTTGATATACAAAACAATGAATTTCGTCCGTCGATAGTGGTAACTTTTTGCGCTTTCATTGTCAACTAAAACATTCTATTCTTTCTGAGTAGTATTGTAACGTCGTTTCATAGCACATTTTCCAGCTTCCATTGCTTATGCGGTGATGTATCACTAGATTGCCTCTTCTCGTGCAAACAGCCACTGGACCTCCAAATGTTTTTTATGTTAAGGAAAGGTTGCGAAATGTAGTCAGTTTTGACATCACAATTCTGCCGAAGTGAAGAGAGCTGTGCCGGCTGAAAAATGACACTACGTAGAACTCAGTGATATGTCACGCAGTACCGGGTACTTTAGAGGACGGCCGAGCAAAGCCGATGCCATCCGGGCTTTGGCGCACGCGCTGTCTGGACACCCTGCAGTCATGAAGTTCGGTGAGCCTAGTTTAAGCAGACAGCGGCTACAGAAAGCTTCGCTCGCAAATACAGGGCTATTACAAATGATTGAAGCGATTTCATAAATTCACTGTAGCTCCATTCATTGACATATGGTCACGACACACTACAGATACGTAGAAAAACTCATAAAGTTTTGTTCGGCTGAACCCGCACTTCAGGTTTCTGCCGCCAGAGCGCTCGAGAGCGCAGTGAGACGAAATGGCGACAGGAGCCGAGAAAGCGTATGTCGTGCTTGAAATGCACTCACATCAGACAGTCATAACAGTGCAACGACACTTCAGGACGAAGTTCAACAAAGATCCACCAACTGCTAACTCCATTCGGCGATGGTATGCGCAGTTTAAAGCTTCTGGATGTCTCTGTAAGGGGAAATCAACGGGTCGGCCTGCAGTGAGCGAAGAAACGGTTGAACGCGTGCGGGCAAGTTTCACGCGTGGCTCATGCCACAACTGGAGACCGACAGCGCCGACTTCATCTTTCAGCAGGATGGTGCTCCACCACATTTCCATCATGATGTTCGGCATTTCTTAAACAGGAGATTGGAAAACCGATGGATCGGTCGTGGTGGAGATCATGATCAGTAATTCATGTCATGGCCTCCACGCTCTCCCGACTTAACCCCACGTGATTTCTTTCTGTGGGGTTATGTGAAAGATTCAGTGTTTAAACCTCCTCTACCAAGAAACGTACCAGAACTGCGAGCTCGCATCAACGATGCTTTCTAACTCATTGATGGGGACATGCTGCGCCGAGTGTGGGAGGAACTTGATTATCGGCTTGATGTCTGCCGAATCACTAAGGGGGCACATATCGAATATTTGTGAATGCCTAAAAAAACTTTTTGAGTTTTTGTATGGGTGTGCAAAGCATTGTGAAAATATTTAAAATAATAAAATTATTGTAGAGCTGTGAAATCGCTTCAATCATTTGTAATAACCTTGTACAGTCTCTGCAATATTTGTGGTTTCACCAGTCTGTTTCCTAGTCGTATTGTGTAACAAGTAACTGTCGATTGGAAGCAATGAAACATGTAGCTAGCAGCAATTCACAAGCTACAATAGTAACCAGCATGTCAGTTTTTGTAGGCCCTGGAAAATCACAGTGAGTCTATGCTGTCATCACAGCGTTTACACTGGAAACCAGGGAGACAATTGAGAGGCTACTGATGCTATTTCAGTGGTTATAAAATCGAATCAAATTTCCGAAATCTTGGTAATATGAGTCCACATATCTGCATGACACTCCATACATTCTCGCTTGGATACGTTCGTTGGATCAGTTGTGAAGTGTGTTATAAAGCCATTGTCCCCTCTTCTGAGGCAAGCTGGCCCACAGCTCTTGTAACTGGTGCTTGATATCCTTGATACTGCCACTGAACTGGATGTAAAGTCCGACCTGGTTCCACACATGTTCTGTTGGGGACATATCTAAGGATCTTGCTGACCGTAAGAGTAGCTGAGCATCATGCAGGTGGATCATTGATACACGTGCCATGTGTAGATGAGCGTTGTCCTTTTGAATAATGACACCGTGATATTGTCGCAAGAGAGGTAATACATGAGGACGCAGCATGTCCGTGATGTACCACTGTACCGCCACTGTTCACTCAGTCACTACGGGTCGTCAACTGAAGTTATACTAGATGGCTGCTACCCACACCACGATTTCAGGAGTAACACCGCTGCCCCTGTCCGAAACACTGGAAGAATGAGACCTCACCCTATGTCACTGACTCCGCCCAGGTCGCCAACGATGTTCGTCTGGGGTAAACGCAGAACCGCGTCATCACGGAACACAGCGCGACGCAATTCACCAGCAGTCCTTCCCGGTCACGGCAACCTTTCAAACGCCGCCGTTTATGCTGTGTTGTCAACGCCAGCCTACGCAAGGGTCGGTAACTCCGGAGTAAGGCTGCTGCTGTCTCTAAACTATGTGGCGATATGAGAGAGAAAGTGTGAAGAGTTCAGTGCTTGTTCTTTGGTGGCAGGCGCGGATGTGAAGCGATTACCATGTGCTTGTTGCACGATGCGATGATCATCTTTTGTGATGGTCAGATGTGGTCGAATGGAATGTCTACAACGAGTATGTCTGCCCTCACGTTTGCATGGTGTCCAGCACCGGCCACTCACGCTTTCGAATGCCACACGAGACTGGGTATTGCACGATCCGCCCAGCTGGCCAAATGGAGACCCACAGTGAGGCCCCTTTCAAACCCTGTCAGGTGGTTATAACGCTCCCTCTCACGATTTAGCGACGTGTCCTAACCCTTCCCTAGGTCACTCATTGTCTCAAACTATTCACGCCACTTACATACTCTACCGTCCGCAGCTCGTGGTCTAGTGGCTAGCGTTGGTGCCCCTGGATCACAGGTCCCAGGTTCGATTCTCGACCGGGTTGGGGATTTTATCTGCCCAGAGACTCGGTGTCAGTGTTGTCCTCATCATTTCAAATGGTTCAAATGGATCTGAGCACTATGGGACTTAACATCTGAGGTCATCAGTCCCCTAGAACTTAGAGCTACTTAAACCTAACTAACCTAAGGACATCACACACATCCATGCCAGAGGCAGGATTCGAACCTGCGACCGTAGCGGTCGCGCGGTTCCAGACTGAATAGCCTAGAACCGCTCGGCCACACCGGCCGGCCCCTCATCATTTCATCACCATCATTCGTGATAGTGGTTCGATTTCCTTGTGTGAAAATTGGGACTTTGTACGGGCGCTGATGACAGCGCAGTTGAGTGCCCCACAAACCAAACATCATCACCAGTCACAAACTCTACCAGAACCGGTAGCAACGCAAATGCACTCTGATGGCCGTTCCACCTGCCGCAGAGAACTCAAACTAATCATTTAGATACCCGCCGGTGATGTGTACGTGCACAAAGCTACATTGGCATCCAGCCATGTATTCTAAGTGATTCACTTTTTTTTTGTCGGGCAGTGTAAGTTTGCAAAAATGTTGAAAGTGATTTTGGAATCGGTGGTTGACAAAGGGTAGAAATTACTGTGTTATTGGCGAAAAGCTATGAAGCTATAGTTACAGTATGTTCCAACCAATCACAATTGAGAACGACGACGCGTCCTAGAGGACAGACATATTGTGCGCCGTCATCTCGAGGAATTGTAATATGCTCTAGTAGCTGTCTGCAGTAGGTGTTCCCACATCTTTACATTGACCAGGGGTCGACAAGTAATTTTAGATTGGGTCCGAATACTTTTGAAAGTTTTTATCGCGATCCAGGAGAAAAATCTCATGTTCCTTACCAACTATATTTTAATTTTCACTCACAGAGTAATATGAAAGCTGTGAGGACGGGGCTTGAGTCATGCTTGGGTAGCTCAGTTGGTAGAGCACTTCCCCGCGAAAGGCAAAGATCCCGAGTTCGAGTCTCGGTCCGGCACACAGTTTTAATCTGCCAGGAAGTTTCACATCAGCGCACACTCCGCTGCAGAGTGAAAATCTCATTCTGGGAACAAGAGAGAGGCATATTTCTACTAAAAATCGAGAAAGAAACTTAGATTCTTCACTATTTTTTATTTTTGTTTTCACTCACAAAAACTATGAAATACAACAGATAGGCAAATTTGTATTAAAATCAGAGGGAGAAATTGCGTCTGCCGTCTTGAAACACTTTTTTAAAGTTAGGTTGACGTCGGGAGCAACTTTTTCGAATAGTGTCTTCAAGGTGGGAAGCCGTAAATCTTGAGCGATACTTGTTCTTCAAAAAATTCATTTTTGAAAATGAAATTTCACAAATACGTGGAGCCAAACGTGGCAGACGGGTATATGGCTAATTCATTGCCATTTCCATATTTTTCTGGGACATGTTTACTCCAAAATTCTTCAGCGGATGCAGTTTTATATATTTGCAAGGATATGTCTTTCTGCAAGTCCATTATCTCCATTTGGAGTAAATACTTTGGAAGGTAGAACAAATTCGCAGCCACATCCATCCATTACGCCGCTGGAAAAATTTCAAAGGCGATATTAAAAATCGCAACAGCTTCTCTATCTGTGAAAAGTCTTGGATCATTATGTAAATTTCTTAAGATCTGATAGAAAATTTGAGAATATTAAAATACCTATTTAGGAATTACTTTTATATTCAAAAATTGTTGGAAACTGAAAACGTTTTAGACTTGCAATGTCTTTTACAAAGATATCAAGCATGCGACGGAAAGAAGACACACTTTGTGTCAGATCGCATATTAATATCCCATTTCACTGTCACTCTATGTTGAGCGCATTTAAATGTTTCAGAATGTCTTTCAAGAAAGCCACAGCTAGCGTATTGAGTTCGTTTGCTAGGAACTCCAAATGGTTTCATGCGTCTTGTGAATCCAAGTTGTCTAAGAAGGATGTTACTTCTTTTATTTGCCAAAAACGTTCAATCAGTTGACCTTTACTTAGTCAAAGAACAATGTTGTACTGCAGCAAGTCAGAATCCACCGAATCACACTCAGAAAGAAAATCTTTGAACTGTGTGTCCTATAAGAGCTGAACGAAGCCTCATAAAATTAATCAACTTGTTCTGCTTGTTCCTTACTTCTATCTGTGAAACACGTATGTAACGCAGCAGCGATGGCGAGGCATTGTAGCATCTGTGACCAGAGAGTATGCGCTTGACCGCGCGAGTGTTGCGAGCGGTTCTCAGTCAGTAGTAGTCTTTGCGAGTTAGTTGTCGCTATGCAGAGTAGCAGTCAGTCAGTCGTTGCGAGTCTGTAGCTCTGTCTAGTTGAGAGCAGTACTCAGTCTGTAGTCGTCATGCAGAGCGGTCGGTCAGTAGTAGCAGCCCAGTGCGGTTGTGTGATGTAGGCGGTCGGCAACAATGGTCAAGATGAGGAATAAGGTATACTGTTAATTAATATAATCATTAGATAATGAAAAATTTTATTTATTGTAATTATTCTCCAACAAGTCTCCCAATAATAATTTTTTATTTCAAAAGCATTTTCTCAAAAGTTTAATTTTTTTGAACTAAAGATCTCGTTGCACTTCCCATTTCATTCCACTTCTTTTTGAAGAAAAATTCCACTAGAATTACAAAAAAAAAGGAGAATATTATTATTTGCAATGCAGTTCCTCCAAGTGGTGCGCAACAACAAGAGCAGATATGTGACATCCATTTATTCTGAGGTAAGACTTTAATTCTGATTGTTTTTACGCAGGGCCAAAGACCGATATTTCGGTTTAATTGAATTTTCTTGTCACTGAATGGACTTTAATTTTTTGAAGGATTTATATTTGAGTCAGATTGCGAATTTCACATTTTTGTTGCCATTGTCAGTACATTTGATTGTGGGCAGGTTACGCTTAGAGCAGTGTCCATTAGCATTCTTAAATAATATTGCCCATACTTTTTCAAAAATATTGTGGGGAGGTTACACTTGGCTCCCATTTCTATTAAGTATTGCTATATTTTCTCTTAAAAAAATTGCGGTGGGGAGGTTACACTTGGCGACACCCAGTCCAGGATCGTATTTCGTTGAGAGTCTTTTGAGCGACAGTCAGATATCTGCTCTTATTTGCTTAGATAATTAGGATTTGGCGCAACGCTTTTAATAATATTGTGACTTTCTCTCTACAGGTCAACGGCAATTTGTTGCTTTGTTGTATTTGTGTGTTGCTTTTGCATTGTGCTTATTTATTTTTCTGAAAAATTGTGACTATTGTAAAAATGCCGCGAAAGACTGTGAATAGTGTATCGCGAGGTATTTTGAATGAAATTACCGACTCGAACAGCGTGACCGATAGTAATTGTGATACGCAACGTAATGATGACAATCCTGCGTTCACTAACAATCAGTGCATTCCAACCACTAATGATGACTTTCACCGTAATGATGAACAAACGAACTCAATTGTCTCGTCTGTTAACTTGACGACAATTGATGACGCAGAATGCTCTATTGTAATGAGCGCTGCAGAGCTTAACACACCCGATTTGGAAAACCCAAGTAACGAACAGACAAATTTGTCTAATGAATATGAACAGATCACACAAAGTAGGGCTGATTTATTTAATTCCGAAACAATGACTGATAGTGTACATTTGACTGGCAAACCTTTTTCTAAAATACAGAATGACCAAATGGTCACACAAAGCGCGACAACTGCAGGTACACCATTAAACAGTACTGAGAATGCAAATGCTACGTATGATTTGAATCAATTTATGGCAATAATGCTACAGTTTAAGAACGACCTTACTGCAAATTCCAAACAACAGAACGAAAAATTAGACAAACAAAGTGAAGATTTTAAACAACTCAGTGAACAGGTCAAACAACAGAGTGAAAATTTCAAACAATTTAGGGAAGATAACAGACAGCTTAGTGAACAAATTAGAGACGTTGCCGCGCAGTGCCATGACACTAAGGAACAGTTGCGCGTGGAAATTGAGGCTTGTTCACAAAAAAATAGCGAAGAAATAAAGTCGATTGCGCAAGAATTAAGGGAAATGCAAACAGCCGCAACAAATACACTCAGAGACGAAATTAGCGGAGTCGCCAAACAGTGCTCTGAAAAAGCTACACAATTACGGGACGAGTTTAGAGCAATGACGGTAGAACTTTCGCGCACTATGGACGCAAAGATAGACGCGAAATTCGAACAGCAGAACACTCAGATTAACGAGCGCTTTAATCAGCACATACAGAACAGTGATACGCGTTTCCGCAGATTTATTCAAGATCAAAACAAAGTAAAACGACAAGTCATGGAAACAATCACTGCACAGAGACAAGAGGACAAACGTAAAATATTCGCGAAAGCGAAGACGTATGTAGACAATAATATTACTACAGTGTCCGACAAAATTAATACCATAGAACAATTGAACGCGGAATTACGGGATGAAATTTCTGATCTTAAAGCAAAAACGGATACACACACAGTAAATATTCAAACAGTGACAGATAGATTCGAACAACTAGATCTAACACAGGATTGCGATGTCATCAAAGCTGATGTTAAAAAACTGAGCGAAACTACGCGCAAGTTGCAAAAACAGATTAATGCGTCTGATTCTAAAACCGATGATCAGGTTAAAGTACTGACTGAAAAATGTGATGAATTGGCCAGTCGTATTGATGTTATCGAAAATACTAATGACAATAAATCAGACGATACTGCACCGGTTTCTTTTATCCAAACACCTGAATTTCAAAATTTACAGCTGACAATTAATGAAATCGATTCATCTAACAACACGTTACGTCGGAAGTTATCAAATTTACAACAAGAAGTAACAGAAATGAAAAACATGTCAGTTAATAACATACCACAACAGACGCCACTTTATGAACATGTGTCAGACTCACGCAGCGCGTATAATTTGGGTAATCTACAGAGAGTACGGGACTTAGATTCCGATCAACCGCAGTTCAATAGATTCTCTTACGATCCTGAACCTGTTTCATTACACAGAGATGATAATTTCGACTATAAACATTTTCTGTCAGTAAGGAAGTTCAAAATATTTAAAAACGATAGAATGCAGATTCACCCACTGGATTGGATTCAACAGTTTAGTTTTGCTCTTCCACCGACTTGGCCTGTAACACATAAACTTGAATTTATTTGCAGTTTTTTGGAAGGCGAACCGGCAACTCGTATGAGACCGATCGCGAGACAGTGTTACTCGGTAGAGGAATTTCAGAATGCTTTTCTGTCAGCGTACTGGTCGAAGACGACACAGCGCGGAATTAAAGATCAACTAATTAGTTTGCCAAACTATGAAAACTCAAATTTTCCCAGTGTAACGCAATTTTTTGAGCACATGGTACAACAAAACCAGTACCTAAGTGAACCGTACAGTGAATCCGCACTTATACAACTATGCATCTCTAAATTACCACGGTCATTACGAGTGTCACTTCTAACGGGCCAGCAAAAAGAAAACATTTCAGCGTTCAGAGATCTTTTACAGCTCTTGGAAGTACAGCAATCCGATTATTCTTTTGTAAACAAAAACTTTTTGAGTAACAACCAAGGTCAGCAACAGTACTACAATTATGATCAGGGACGTAATTCCAGTCGGAAAGATAACAGACGTTTTAGGAACGACAATTACCAAAACTTTAATAACAGGCAAAATTCGAATTATCAATACCGTCAAAATTTTCAGCAACAGGAACAACACTTTAGTAACAATAGAGGTGTTTCACAACAACAACATCAAAACCAGCCGGTTAACATACCTAACCAACAATGGAATACACAAGGTCAACCAGGCTTTAATGTTTCGCCGCGTGGACGTATAGCCCCTGGTACAACAAATAGTAACATACGTCAGCAAGGAAACAACTACGTACAAAGAAGACAGTATTTCAATTCCTATCGTAATGCACCGTATAGGAATGACTATTACGACAGACGTAAAAATAATGAGGACAATTTTCAGCGAACATCTAACAACAGTCGGTCATACCAGCAGCAAAATCATACGCAAGAACATATTCTCATGAATGAACCCGACAGTAGGTACCATCCAGAGCGTAACACGCCTGGAAGAAGTAATAGGACAGTTCAAATAGTCGAAATGCCACAGAATACTCCTAATAATAATAACACGTCAGATAGAATCTGACTAGATAATGTACAGGACGCATCTTGCAATAATACAAGCACTACCTTAGACACGCAAAATGTTGTTCACGAAAATGTAATTACTTTTGACGACATCAGAGACACTCTTTTACAGGAAAGACCAGTTATTCAGAAAACCATTTCACATCCTGTTATCGAAATTAAAATTGGTTCATCGAAATTCTCAGCAGTAATTGATTCCGGATCACCTATATCAGTAATAAATGAGGAGACTTTTAATGAGTGCAACAAAGAGAATACTTATCCGACATTACCTTTAGGCAAAACAAAAGTGAAAGGAGCAGTATCGAGTAAAGGAGTAGACGTTAAATTACAGACACATTTATCATTTTGTATCGCAGGTCACACGTTTCACTCTAATTTTTGGATTGTTCCTTTATTGACAACAGACGTTATTTTAGGCACGAATTTTCTGGTACAACACGAAGCAGTCATTGATTTTCAGAATTCTTATTTAATGTTAAAGGATGAAAATGTACAACTTGCTTTAGAATTTCAGCATTCATTATCTGCGGAAGAACAAACAATTAACCGCACAGAGGTCATTTCCGCAACACGTGACATAGACTGTAATCCCACATTGTTAACGGATACGTACGTACACAACTATAATACTCCAGACGAAATGGACTACGACGTAATACAAATGATTTCCGATAAAGTTAAAGAGAGTAGTGCAATTACAGACGACGAACGAACGCAATTACACAAAATTCTTTTACAGCAAGCTCCAGTTTTTGACAACATTCCTGGTACTATGTCCGGCTTTATGTATGAATTTCAAGTCAAACCGCATGACACATTTAAAGCAAAGCATTATCCTATTCCATACATTCACAGAGAACAGGTTAAAAAAGAATTGCAGGATATGCTCGACCAAGGAATTATAGAACCAGCAGTTAGTCCGTACATAAACCCGCTACATATTGTTAAGAAAAAAGATGGCTCACTTCGCCTTGTACTTGATTCACGTCACATTAATGACATTATTATTAATGAAACAGATCGACCACAGACATTAGAGGAACTTTTACAGAAATTTCACGGTACAGCTATTTATTCCACATTAGATTTGAAATCGGGATTTTGGCAAATTCAACTTCATCCGAATTGTAGAAAATATACAGCTTTTCTCTGTTTCGGCGACTGTTATCAATTTTGCAAACTACCGTTCGGCTTAACTATTTCTTCTGCAACTTTTATTCGCGGTTTGAACACAATACTTCCGACAGAACTTAAAGACAGAATTACGACGTATGTAGACGATATTCTTATCGCAGAAGCTAACTGGTCTGAACACAATATGATTCTTGAACAACTGTTACAAACTTTTCATGCACAAGGACTCACAGTTAACCTCAGTAAATCGCACTTTGGCAAAACTTCTATAAAATTTCTTGGACACGTAATTTCAGCAGAAGGCATTGCACCTGATCCGGAAAAACTTCAAGCTCTACGTGACATTACTGTTCCTACGACGAAGAAGCAATTACGCAGTTTTTTGGGCTTAATTAACTTTTTTCGTAAATTTATTCATCATTCTGCTTTAGACACGCCTAGACTATGCCAATTAACAGGTAAAAACAGTATTTGGTCTTGGGATAAGCAAGCACACTCTGAATTCATGAACCTGAAACATGCTTTGTTGAATGCACCACTTTTATCGCATCCAGATCTTAGTAGAAATTTTTCCATTGCCACCGACAGTTCCAATACCGCTTTAGGCGTACACATTTTTCAGGAAATTGAAGAAGATGGCTCTACAGTAATTAAAAACATCGCATTTGCAAGTCGCATTCTGTCACCCGCTGAACGAAATTATTCCGTTACAGAATTAGAAACATTATGTGTTGTATGGGCTTTTATGAGATTTAGGCACTTTCTTTATGGCAGACATACCACCGTTTACACAGACCACAGAGCGATACAATTTTTACTTTCAGCTAAATTCACTCACGACAGGTTAAGTAGATGGAAACTATATTTACAGGAATTTAATTTTACAATTGTTCACATTCCCGGCACACAAAATGTTATAGCAGACGCACTATCGCGTTCTCTCGGCAACAATCAGCAAGACGTAGCAACCAACTTCTGCAAAGCAAATTTCAGTGTCATGTACATTCAGCAGGTTGCATTTGAAAATTTTATTTCATCGTCATTACAGGACATAGCACAAGAACAAAATAAGGACAATGTGTGGAAAGAAATTAAACACCTTTGGCAAGATAGGAAAAATGTTACGATTAGGAACCACTACACTGTACGCAATGACATTCTGTTTCGCCGCTCTCATCCTGACAGCAACATTTGGTTATTATGCATTCCTGACGAACTGGTTAACAAACTAATTTGGTACACTCATTTAAGTTACGCACATTACGGAGCACGAAAATGTTTTCTTATACTGAGACAGAACTGTTATTTTACCAACATGGAAAAACGTATACGACGAGTTT
The DNA here is from genome assembly GCF_021461395.2 of Schistocerca americana. NCBI lineage: Eukaryota > Metazoa > Arthropoda > Insecta > Orthoptera > Acrididae > Schistocerca > Schistocerca americana. The sequence goes on from NC_060126.1 coordinate 377,605,881, forward strand.
TAGCGTCTTGTAAAATTTGCCAGAAAGCTAAATCAGACACCACTTCACATATTCCTCCTTTATATCCCATTATACCTGTGAAATTAAGACACATGGCCGCAGTAGATATTTTTGGTCCGATTCCGAGAACTAACAGAGGTTTTTGCTACATTTTTGTCGCTGTTGAACTCACTTCAACATTTGTTACTTTCACTCCATTACGCAAAGCTACTGCTAAAACTGTTTCAAATGCATTTATAAAACATTTTCTATCTCATGTAGGGCATGTAATGAAAGTAATTTCTGATAATGGATCTCAATTTCGTAGTAGTGTATGTACACGCATGTTACGAGCTAGAAACATTTCTCCGATCTATATATCCAAGTACCACGCTTCTTCGAACCCTTGTGAAAGATTAATGAAGGAAATTAGTAAGCTGTGCAGAATATACTGCCACAAAAGACATATTGATTGGGATACACACATACTCTCATTCCAAGATGTAATTAATTCCATTCCAAATGAATCCACTATGCTATCTCCGACTGTTATACTGAAAAACGTTGAACCACCGAACAAAATTAAAGAATTAATAGAATTCCCCAAAAATCGTCGCCTACGACACCACGAAATAATTGACATTGCGCTGAACAACATCAAACGTGCCGCAGAGCGCCGGAGAAGACAGCAAAAACAGGTTTGTACACGCCGCGACTTTCACGTTGGACAGAAGATATTAGTACGTACACACTATTTATCCAGCAAATTAAAAGGTAAGTGCAGTAAATTTGAACTTCTATACGCAGGTCCGTATCGGATTCGCAGTATCCCTCACCCCAATGTTGTACACGTCGAAACTTTGAGAACCAGAAAATCGAAAGGCAATCACCATATCTCAAACATTAAACCGTTTATTGAGTGAAACCACTGTATGATTCAACACACTATGATGCCATTTACTAATGCAATTAATTCACCTGACTAATTATTGATGATTATCGTATTTTTTTTTTCTTGGCAAGTGCCCGGCAAGGTAAGGTTAGCAGGTCGCTCTTCTTGTCGTTACACATCAGACCGTGCATATTTTTCCAGATGAATTTACACATTTACGACTATTTCTGCAGTTATATTTATGTGACTACTTATTGATGATTATCGTATTTTTTTTTCTTGGCAAGTGCCCGGCAAGGTAAGGTTAGCAGGTCGCTTTTCTTGTCGTTACACATCAGACCGTGCACATTTTCCATTTTTTTGTGTATATGACTGTACTCCAGTTTTGTTTGTATGCACTATGAAATAGTTAAGATATAACACACACCAGTCGACTTTGACATTTTTTTTTTTTTGCCTTATGACATCTCAACATCGTGACTGTTTCACATTTTTTTTGCTACTGCATTGTATTATTCTGTGTACATTTTTTCGCATCCGAACACTGTCAATGTCTTGGACATATTACGTTTTCTGTCATGTTATGCTGTATGGTTAATTGTGTCACCATAAACCAGTCATTATTTAGTGGGTATAGGATTTAAATGCAAGACATTAATCTTTGTTCATCATTTTCAGAAAGGAATGATGATTCTAAGAAATAAATTTAACATAAATGGGAATTTCACCTACGGAATAAACGAAAGGAGATGCAATAACTTTATGAGGAAGAGTAAAGGGATCAGGATTAACAAGCATTAACAAGACTATACTATACTCATCACAGAATAGCAGTCTTAACTAATTTTTTCTTTCAGAATACAAGGTGATTGATGCAGGCTGTCAGAGAGAACTACACATCTTAGTTTTAGTGATGAAATATGCTAGAGATAAGGAATAGTTATGTAATGAGTAATGAAGTGATTTTTTGCAGATGATAGTGAATACTGATGAATAATGATGAAGGAAATGGTATTATGAATAATGAAGTTTTTCTTTACAGGTGATGATAATGGTGAAGTTATGATGATATGGATAATGAAGTTTTTTTTTCTTTATGCCACGTAGTTATTTAAGTATTTGTTGCGGTTTGCTTTGACAGCAGGTGTTACATTGCATAGTAGGATGACGGAAAGTTTTGGAAAGGACAGCTATGGAACACATTTTATACACATTTCACTACTTGTTAATTCGAAGTTCACTACTTTTCAGCATAGTGTGCGTTTCTTCTTTCAGGTCAATAATCCGTTTTTGTATTTTTTCCAGGAGAAGTTTTTCATGACACTTACTAAACCTGTTACTTATTATACCTGTTCTAGTACTTGCATTTTTATATTTTTACCCATTTGTGTTTATCACTTACAAATGTGATCACATGTACTGCCTTGTTACATAATCTTGCTACAGCTGACTCATGACGAATGACGTTACCTATCCTCATTTGCAGCAATAGGTCAAAAGCAAAAAGTATTATGCCTCAGCAATTAATTATCGATCCCAACGCAATGCATTGCTGCCAAAAAAATGTATTACCAGTCCCACATAATGTCACTAGTTTATGATAATTCTGAATAATACTGATCAACTCTGAATAGCACGTCACTCGAGTAATGACCTCTTAATGAGACTATATTCAAAATAATGCTTTGTCACTAGCTAATAACTGCCACTGTTTATTGTAATGCCTGTGATTACTAATGATTTGACTGTAATTAACTGATTTTTAATAATGACTTTGTAATGATCTGAATAATACTGAATGATGAACTATGTTTTATTCTATTCAATACTTGATGGCCACTGAGTGCCAATAATTAATGTCAATCAACGAAATTGTTATTAATTATGCCATTAATTAGCTCTTGTTTCCAATGTTGATACTTTGTAATTTGAAATGAATGTGACGGTTTAATAATGCTTTGTAATTAATTAAGGCTAATAATTCTTAATATATTGAAATGACAAATGATCAATTAATTAACTGTAATTATACAAATGATTAATTAACTGTAATTAGACAAATGATTAATTAACGACAAATGATTAATTAACTGTAATTAGACAAATGATTAATTAACGACAAATGATTAATTAACTGTAATTATACAAATGATTAATTAACTGTAATTAGACAAATGATTAATTAATGACAAATGATTAATTAACTGTAATTAGGAAAAGGTTAATGATTCTTAATTATACTCTGTAACTGAAAAGAATGCGATTATTTCATAATGCTTTGTAACCAGGAAAAGAAGGCTACTGATTCTATGTACAACAATTAATGAACATTTTTCTGTAATACTACATACTTGGTACAGAAATGTTCAATAACTGGGCTATGAATGCCACGAACTATCAATGAAGACTGTAATTGTCAATATTATGTGACTTGATGTCCTTCACCTCATAAGCTGACTACCCTGAATTACTGCAATGTCCATTTGTCCTGTTTATCCCAGTGATCATGGAGCACTATATTTGGTTTTGCACTAATTCTACGTTGGTGTGCCTTGTAAGAGTGTGGTGTTGACACGACATGCTGTCCACCATCATGAGCGATGAAGACATTATTATGGTCCCACTGTTTGGTGTACCTAATGTACTGCCAAAATGAAAACATGGAACATTACTACGACAGTTCAGTGTCTTGGCTACACTGATAAATTCTGATGGGAAAAGAACTTCAAGTTGTGTCACTTGGTGTTGTACTACTGTGGAAAGATATGGACTTTCAGAGCAGCTGTGTGCAATCTAAAGTGCTACAACCATGATGCAATCCTTCCCTTTCCTATCCTGATTCTTGTCACATAAAGAAAAAATTTTTTTTTTGGTAACATCATTTATGTTCATAGGTTATACATTTTTCGATTCGCTAAACTCCAGTGTGAGTACACTTATGTCACTGGTCGACATGATGTTTGCCATTATGTTTATTTGTTGTGAAAATACTAAAGACATTTTTCAGTGCATGTGCACTTTGGACATGAATTTTTTTTTTGCCATTATGTTTATTTGTTGTGAAAATGCTAAAGACATTTTTCAGTGCATGTACACTTGTCAACATAATATTTTTTGCCAGTCTGTTTATTTGTTCTGAATATGCTAAAGAATTTTTTCAGTGCCTGTGCACTTTATCTGTCAAAAAGTTTGTATATACTTTTTTCTGATTTGCTACTATGTTTAGTATTCACATTTTGTCCTTGTCTGATATATTTTGTACTTAGTGCGTGTGCACAACATTTAAATATTCTGTAAGTTGTAGGATTTTGTTAATTAAGGAAAAATTTTGCCGCGCTTGGCAAGTCCAAATGACTCACCATCGCTGCCAAATTTTTGCCCCCCGAGTGGAGGGTTATGAAACACGTATGTAACGCAGCAGCGATGGCGAGGCATTGTAGCATCTGTGACCAGAGAGTATGCGCTTGACCGCGCGAGTGTTGCGAGCGGTTCTCAGTCAGTAGTAGTCTTTGCGAGTTAGTTGTCGCTATGCAGAGTAGCAGTCAGTCAGTCGTTGCGAGTCTGTAGCTCTGTCTAGTTGAGAGCAGTACTCAGTCTGTAGTCGTCATGCAGAGCGGTCGGTCAGTAGTAGCAGCCCAGTGCGGTTGTGTGATGTAGGCGGTCGGCAACAATGGTCAAGATGAGGAATAAGGTATACTGTTAATTAATATAATCATTAGATAATGAAAAATTTTATTTATTGTAATTATTCTCCAACAAGTCTCCCAATAATAATTTTTTATTTCAAAAGCATTTTCTCAAAAGTTTAATTTTTTTGAACTAAAGATCTCGTTGCACTTCCCATTTCATTCCACTTCTTTTTGAAGAAAAATTCCACTAGAATTACAAAAAAAAAGGAGAATATTATTATTTGCAATGCAGTTCCTCCAAGTGGTGCGCAACAACAAGAGCAGATATGTGACATCCATTTATTCTGAGGTAAGACTTTAATTCTGATTGTTTTTACACAGGGCCAAAGACCGATATTTCGGTTTAATTGAATTTTCTTGTCACTGAATGGACTTTAATTTTTTGAAGGATTTATATTTGAGTCAGATTGCGAATTTCACATTTTTGTTGCCATTGTCAGTACATTTGATTGTGGGCAGGTTACGCTTAGAGCAGTGTCCACTAGCATTCTTAAATAATATTGCCCATACTTTTTCAAAAATATTGTGGGGAGGTTACACTTGGCTCCCATTTCTATTAAGTATTGCTATATTTTCTCTTAAAAAAATTGCGGTGGGGAGGTTACACTTCTTTTATTTGCCAAAAACGTTCAATCAGTTGACCTTTACTTAGTCAAAGAACAATGTTGTACTGCAGCAAGTCAGAATCCACCGAATCACACTCAGAAAGAAAATCTTTGAACTGTGTGTCCTATAAGAGCTGAACGAAGCCTCATAAAATTAATCAACTTGTTCTGCTTGTTCCTTACTTCTATCTGATTCACGCTAAGTGTTCCACAAAGGATTACCTGGTGAATTATGCACTGATAAGGTAGCAGCCCAGTGTTCTTATCTTTGTTTCTCTTTATTAGTCGTTTCTCTTTGCGGATGGTCGCTGGGGCCGTCTCAGTTGAAAGAGACACCACTTTATCATAACGAATGTTTCATTTTGTCATGAAGTCATCAGAATTCTTGAATAAATCTTCTTCGCCAGTCTTGCCTCTCAATGGCAATATTGTTAGCAGTTCTTCCCTATAATCTTTACTTTCAACATCCAAAAATCTCACAAAAGTGGACATTTGTTCTTCATCAAGAACGTCGCATGATTCATCTGGTCCTATGGCGTAGCAGGGCGCCTTCTGTAGAAGTTCCAGCAAACTACTTCTATTGCCAGCAACTAAAATTTCGGTCCTTCTTGTATTACTTCTTGCCAACAATGGAATACTTTGAATTGCGGCAACAATGTCCTTTTTCTCTTCAAAAAGTGCCACAGCCACTTCCAATATACATTTTTTTACCGTTTCAGAGTATGAAAATGGCTTCTGGTGTTTATTAAGCTTACAACACACACGCATCGCTGCTTCTGCAGATTTTTCTTACTCTTTCATATAGCGAACTAGGAATGTCGTGCTTCTCTCTTTTTTTTTAAAAAAAAAATGAAGAAGCTTGATATGCATGGAACTTTTCTTGACGAAATTCTCTACCTACAGGAAAATTTTTATCGAAGTGCTGATGATTTGTTTAGTAGTGTCGCTTTAAACTAGTACTTGTAACAAGAGCAACAGTTCTGTTGCATACGAGGCAAACTGGAACAGCTCCAGGGGTATTAGTTAGCGTAAAACAATATTGTCCAGCCCACTCAGCCAAAAACTTCCTATTTTCACTATCAATTTCACTCTTTCTAGGATCCATGTCGACGCAAAAGAAATGTTATAAGCCTCGACAATTACGAAACGCTCTGTACGAGATCGCAAACAAGTACTGACAAAGTAGTGATAAAATTTGCGCACTGTAATTAGATTCCTTCTTCCTAAAAATATCGGCGCCCGGCACCGAGCACGTGCCAGGGCACCGAAGGGGAGTTACTTCCGTGTCACAGTGCGTGCTGCTGCGAACTGAAGGAGCCGCCCTGCAAAGGAGGCGCCACGTTGCCTAAGATCGCCGCCGCTGAGTGAATTCGCCCAAAGTCTCAGGAAGTGGCTTGAAGCTGTCGTTCAAGTTACGAGCATCAAAAATGGTATTTAGATGAATGTGCCTTCTCCGATGTAATAGGGATTTCAGAGGCTGCCAGAGTCTGAAATTGATTTATAAAATTTCTTTGCTCATTAAATAAGATTCTAGTGTTGTACTCGTGGGTACAGAGCTTCTGTGTTGATCGACACAACACGCAGCGCTGACCGGCCTTCCGTTCCCGCTCTTCAACGCACTCCCTCCGCTGTACAGCACAGCAACTACGTATATATGACGATGCTATGCTGATTATATTTATATGTTTTGACGATGCCATTATGGCCTTATCACTTTAGGGCATGGCGTAAAAAAGATCTGAGGATGGTCATTAAGGACTGAAACCGGTCATCGTCTAAAGAATTCATATTGTGATCACAGACTGGAATAGAAAATATTTGACGGTATTGGATCACTGTCTGTATACGCGCAGTTGATGAAACTAGGTATTTACCGATTATTGACCATTAAGAATTCTAACTACTCTGCAATTAATAATGCCTACAGAAGAAATCAAAAGTTTGGCGCCCCATCATTCCGCCATGAACGAAAATGTAATATTACAAATACAAGTGCGACAGACTATTAATAAGACGATAAATGTAAAATACCTGCGCGAGAGATAAATACTTGGGAATTTAAGCATTTCCGTGCGAACTCTATAACAAAGATATACAGACTGTATTAAGCTACGGCAAAGAGATAATTATTCTATGTTGGACATTGGAAGAGAGATGTTCTATGTCGGATAGAGGGGAGATTGTCGGAATCCGCCATTAAAGCAGTAATCTATGTTTTATGGTACTGAAGAAAATAAGTACATATAAAAGCACAAAAGGAGTATCAGTTGTGTAGAGTTCATAACCCTTAATCATTTCAAAAGAAATATTCAGTGATTATAAAGACGCAAGTCATTCTGAAGTGTTGTGGGGTTTGATGGTGGGAACCTGCAGTTTTACACGGTTTTGGGATTCGTCGAGAATATTTCTCCGAAGGCCTAAATAATTTCAGGAACTAAAGTTGGGCGCCACGTTCCATACACATGACACAGCTTAGCACTTGGCTGTACCGATCGATTTCCGTAGAGCGATAAATTATCTTTAGCGATTTCAAGTGGAGAAGTACCAGCAAGCAGACTCAACGAGATCTGCTGCTGCGAAACGCATGCGGTATTACCGTATTCTTTAACTTACGGAGAACAGTAAGCAATATAGACTTCATAACCACCGCAAACTTAATTAAGAGGACTCAACTTAAATAAAAGGAGCAAACAGTGAAAAGGAATCGCTAAACTAAACCATAAATAAAAATCAATTAATAATAATATACAATCAAATTAATAAAACGCTCATTAAATAATAGAGAGAATAAAAATAAGAACTTTAAACTAACCTCCAAATCTCTGAACACAGTATTCTCACTGGTCAACGTTCTTGTGACACATTACTCGTTCTCCATGTGTGCCTTTTCAAAGACATTCGATTCTACTTCATGTTTCTGTATGACAATGCGCGACCGCACCAAACGGCGCAGGTGGAATAGCGCTTGTAATGAGAGGATATTTGGCGAACGGGCTGCCCTGCCAATGTCTCATCGAGCACATGTGGGATGCGGTGAGGAGGGATACTGCATCAAATCTGCATGAAACTTCCTGGCAGATTAAAACTGTGTGCCCGACCGAGACTCGAACTCGGGACCTTTGCCTTTCGCGGGCAAGTGCTCTACCAACTGAGCTACCGAAGCACGACTCACGCCCGGTACTCACAGCTTTACTTCTGCCAGTACCTCGTCTCCTACCATCCAAACTTTACAGAAGCTCTCCTGCGAACCTTGCAGAACTAGCACTCCCGAAAGAAAGGATATTGCAGAGACATGGCTTAGCCACAGCCTGGGGGTTGTTTCCAGAATGAGATTTTCACTCTGCAGCGGAGTGTGCGCTGATATGAAACTTCCTGGCAGATTAAAACTGTGTGCCCGACCGAGACTCGAACTCGGGACCTTTGCCTTTCGCGGGCAAGTGCCCTACCAACTGAGCTACCGAAGCACGACTCACGCCCGGTACTCACAGCTTTACTTCTGCCAGTACCTCGTCTCCTGCCTTCCAAACTTTACAGAAGCTCTCCTGCGAACCTTGCAGAACTAGCACTCCTGAAAGAAAGGATATTGCGGAGACATGGCTTAGCCACAGCCTGGGGGATGTTTCCAGAATGAGATTTTCACTCTGCAGCGGAGTGTGCGCTGATATGAAACTTCCTGGCAGATTAAAACTGTGTGCCCCACCGAGACTCGAACTCGGGACCTTTGCCTTTCGCGGGCAAGTGCTCTACCAACTGAGCTACCGAAGCACGACTCACGCCCGGTACTCACAGCTTTACTTCTGCCAGTACCTCGTCTCCTGCCTTCCAAACTTTACAGAAGCTCTCCTGCGAACCTTGCAGAACTAGCACTCCTGAAAGAAAGGATATTGCGGAGACATGGCTTAGCCACAGCCTGGGGGATGTTTCCAGAATGAGATTTTCACTCTGCAGCGGAGTGTGCGCTGATATGAAACTTCCTGGCAGATTAAAACTGTGTGCCCGACCGAGACTCGAACTCGGGACCTTTGCCTTTCGCGGGCAAGTGCTCTACGAACTGAGCTACCGAAGCACGACTCACGCCCGGTACTCACAGCTTTACTTCTGCCAGTACCTCGTCTCCTGCCTTCCAAACTTTACAGAAGCTCTCCTGCGAACCTTGCAGAACTAGCACTCCTGAAAGAAAGGATATTGCGGAGACATGGCTTAGCCACAGCCTGGGGGATGTTTCCAGAATGAGATTTTCACTCTGCAGCGGAGTGTGCGCTGATATGAAACTTCCTGGCAGATTAAAACTGTGTGCCCGACCGAGACTCGAACTCGGGACCTTTGCCTTTCGCGGGCAAGTGCTCTACCAACTGAGCTACCGAAGCACGACTCACGCCCGGTACTCACAGCTATACTTCTGCCAGTACCTCGTCTCCTACCTTCCAAACTTTACAGAAGCTCTCCTGCGAACCTTGCAGAACTAGCACTCCCGAAAGAAAGGATATTGCGGAGACATGGCTTAGCCACAGCCTGGGGGTTGTTTCCAGAATGAGATTTCCACTCTGCAGCGGAGTGTGCGCTGATATGAAACTTCCTGGCAGATTAAAACTGTGTGCCCGACCGAGACTCGAACTCGGGACCTTTGCCTTTCGCGGGCAAGTGCTCATTCTGGAAACAACCCCCAGGCTGTGGCTAAGCCATGTCTCCGCAATATCCTTTCTTTCGGGAGTGCCAGTTCTGCAAGGTTCGCAGGAGAGCTTCTGTAAAGTTTGGAAGGTAGGAGACGAGGTACTGGCAGAAGTAAAGCTGTGAGTACCGGGCGTGAGTCGTGCTTCGGTAGCTCAGTTGGTAGAGCACTTGCCCGCGAAAGGCGAAGGTCCCGAGTTCGAGTCTCGGTCGGGCACACAGTTTTAATCTGCCAGGAAGTTTCATATCAGCGCACACTCCGCTGCAGAGTGGAAATCTCATTCTGAAATCTGCATGCTTCAACGCAATTGTCAACCGCACTGGGGTTGGAATGGAACGCCCTTCCCACGACAACTCCTTCCAAGTCTCGTGGCCATCATGGGAGGACGTTACAGAGTATGCATTACCACCCTTAAGGATCACATGTCCTATTAAGAACCATGTACCTCCATTTGTAATTCCCAGCCGGCCATCATAAATCGGGTTGACTTTAATGTAATTATGAATAAAAGTGTCATTCCTGTTCAACTCATTTCGTACTTCTTTCTGTTAACTTCTGTTCTATACTGTAGCAATTCTTTCCATGTATAGTCCGAGTTTCATCGAGCTGTGTCACTTGGTAATGGCACATAAAGCGAGAGTTACTTCCTTCCTTCAGTTTTGCACACCAATGTATTACCACTGCATGATCAGTCTTTCTGGAATCCACTTTGTGCATCTAACAGGATAACGTTTGTTGTGGTTCTGGCCGGCCAGTGTGGCCGAGCGGTTCTAGGCGCTTCAGTCTGGAACCGCGCGACCGCTACAGTCGCATGTTCGAATCCTGCCTCGGGCATGAATGTGTGTGATGTCCTTAGGTTAGTTAGGTTTAAATAGTTCTAAGTTCTAGGGGACTGATGACCTCAGATGTTAAGTCCCACAGTGCTCAGGGCCATTTTTTGTTGTGGTTCTGTACGGCTATTTTCAACACACATCAAAAAAAGTTTTGCACCACCCCAGTTCCCAGTACTCTTGAAGATAGACGTTGATTGTGGATATTGTATCACAAAAAGAGTCCCTTTGACAATTCAGAGATGTCAGTAAACCCGCCCAAAGATGTAAAGAACCATGCATGAGCAGCGCCTATTAGACGGAGGGGGTCCGACAGCCGATCAGTTCCAGTCAGTCTTGCGGTTCGATCGCGTCCGCATTGTTACTTTTTGCCAGGAATGGTTCGCAACGAGGGAAGTGTCCAGGCCTCTCGGAGTCAACAAAAGCGATGTTGTTCGGACATAGAGGAGATACAGAAAGACAGGAACTGTCGATGACATGCCTCATTCAGGCCGTCTAAGGCCTACTAGTGCAGTGGGTGACCGCAACCTACGGGTTAAGGTTCGGAGGAAACATGACAGCAACACCATCATGTTGAATAATGCTTTTCGTGCACCTACAGGACGTCGTGTTACGACTCAAACTGTGCGCGATAGGCTGCATGGTGCGCAACTTCACTCTCGACGTTCATGGCGAGGCCCATCTTTGCAAACATTACATCATGCAGCCCCGGTTCCCCCCGATAGTTGAGTGGTCAGCGTGACAGATTGCCTTCCTACGGGTCCGGGTTCGATTCCCGGCTGGGTCGGAGATTTTCTCCAGTCAGGGACTGGGTGTAGTCTTCGTCATCATTTCATCCCATCCGGCGCGCAGGTCGCCCAATGTGGTGTCGAATGTAATAAGACCTACACCAAGGCGGCCGAACCTGCCCCGTAAGGGGCATCCCGGCCAATGACGCCAAACGCTAATTTCCATTTTACCATGCAGTCCGGTAGAGGTGGGCCCAACAACATGCCGAATGGACCGCTCAGGATTGGCATCTCGTTCTCTTCACGGATGAGTGTTGCATATGCCTTCAACCAGACAATCGTCGGAGAAGCGTTTGGAGGCGACCCAGTCAGGCTAAACGCCTTAGACGCACTGTCCAGCGAGTACACCAAGGTGGAGGTTCCCTGCTGATTTGGTGTAGCATTATGTGGGGCCAACGTACGCCGCTCGTGGTATGGAAGGTCCCATAACGCCTGTACGATACGTGAGTGCCATCCTCTGACCGATTGTGCAACCATATCGGCAGCATATTGGCGAGGCATTCGTCTTCATGGACGACAATTTGCGGCCCTATCGGGCACATCTTGTGAATGACTTCCTTCAGGATAACGACATCGCTCGACTAGAGTGGCCAGCATGTTCCCCAGACATGAACGCTATCAAACAGGTCTGGGATAGATTGAAAAGGGATGTTTACGGATGACGTGACCCACCAACCATTCTGAGGGATCTACGCCGAATCGCCATTGTGGAGTGGGACAACATGGAATGACAGTGCCTTGATCAACTTGTGGACAATATGCGACGACGAATACAGGCATGCATCAGTACAAGGGGACGTTCTACTCGGTATTAGAGGTACCAGTGTGTACAGCAATCTGAACGACCACCTCTGAAGGTCTCGCTGCATGGTGGTACAACATGCGATGTGTGGTTTTCATGAGCAATAATAAGTGCGGAAATGATGTTTGTGTTCATATCTACTCCAATTTTCTGTACAGGCTCCGGAAGTCACGGAACCGAGGTGATGCAAAACTTTTTTTGATGTGTGTATTTTCGCAAATATATTACAGGCTGAATTTAGTGGGCTAGTCCCTCTACAATTTGAACAGTTGTTTCTTTCAACTATTTTAAAAATTAACGTAAGTTCTGTTATACTCCAAGTGTTCCGTACTTTACACCAGTGCCAATATTCACTAAATAAACGTAATAATCTAAAATCGCTCGTATCGCTTCCAGAGGATTCCATCCATACTGGCTTCTCTACATTATACACAGTCTCGGAGCTAATCAGTCCGTATGAGAGGCGGATAACCACGACACCCTACTCAGTCGCGCTATCCCCGTGTTGCTATTACGCATCGTAAAGTAGACGCCTTCGGCGCCGGAGATAACGAAGTACTACGCCGGCGAAGCACGCTGCGCAGCTCAAAAAGGAATAACCGTGCGCGAGGTATAGCTGATAAGCCGGCGGGGTGCGGAACACGGCTACGGTAATTGCTTCCGGAATAAAGCGGAGGCCGCACGGGGGCGGTCTTTGTGTCGGCGGCGGTGAAACCGCACGATATCGACTTACAGCTTTATTAAGACTCATGAATATTTCGCGGCAAATTTACACGCCCGCCGCAGGAGATTACTGTCGCAGTCGCGTGTTTGTCTTTGTGCGTCGAGTGGGCTGTTGCGCGCCGTTGTCCCCGAACACAACGGAGGCTGCGGTCTCCGTGAGGAGACGTAAGGCGACTACCGCCGTAAGGCCGGCATTAACTGTAAGCACTCGACCGCTGCGAAGGAATCAGCTCACACCCCGCAAAGACTGGGTAGCCCAGAAACTTTCGGGTACTCCCACTGTAAGCTATTTTCGTTAAAGTGTTGCGTCACCGGGTCGGAGACAGTTTGCAGAAATGTCGGCTGTTTCTACTACATCCAATCGTATTGTTGAAATTACCGGATTCACTATGTCCAACTCTATATCACAAAACTCTAAGGCAATTATTTCCGCGTCTCCGTATGCGTACTATAATTAAATTTCTGCAGTGCATGAATAGGGATGGGGACAGTGGCCATCCTAAGGCAATTTGAATTTTCACCAAAACATGATTTTTGACAGAAGTCTGACGCTTACACATTTAGAATCTACATATTATAAGCTATCACGCTATATAAATGTCAGTAATATGTAGGAACTATGACAACGTGGTCACAGCCACCGCAACAGCAACCAGTGTTGGTTGTTCTGACTTTAGAATGTACTTTCTGGGCATCTCGATACCCTTGCAACTAGAGTTGCGCTCTACCAAAGCTACCGTCCGGTCGTTTTGGTTCAATACATAAACGCCGTAGTAAATGGTAGGATTACGATAGTATTGGCAGCGCTGGTAGGTGAAAATAACATAAATGAAAGTGAGAGAGAGAAACTGGGAGCCGACGACTTCTCTTCGCTTTTTGTTTATTTGTTTTGCGCATATTTAAAGCCGCATGTTGTCCAGTGTTGTTCTGTTACGTATTCTGTATCTTATTTCGTTTTATAAGTAATAAAAATTAGTTGATAGCGTAACGTCTGCGGTTTTATCTAACCAAAGCAATTAATTTTGATGCAAGTACAGTCTAAGTGCATAAATAGAAAAAGCTGTATATAATTATTGTAGTTTTTTGTACTGAATACAACGTTCTTGATCATGATCAGAGGAAATACTTTCCTGTTATCATTGATAAATGCAAAAGTTGTTTGTGAATAACAGAAACGTGTTTTATAAAGCTCGATGAAGTACTGAAACGATGTTTGATACGTTTTTGTTTTGCGAGTTTTTAAAATTTTAACTTGTGCTTGAGCAAATTTCGTTCTACAACGTTATATTATAATTCTGTATTTTTTATTTTATTTTTACTACATCATCCATCAGTTTCAAGTTAAGTATCATCAATTTTCGAGTAAAACTTGAATTAAATATCGGTAATTTCAATTTTGCTGTAAATACTGCTTATTTTTAAGTAACAGACAGAAATATAACGATGAAAAACAAAAATGTTCCATAGGTTATTCCTACAGTAGTTCTACAACACTGCTACTATCTGAAACAATACCAAGCGGATGGAGCAGCTAGTTTTTCAACTGCATTTTTGTATTATGTAAAACAGAACAGGGACGGTTTCAAATAATGTAGTTTAATTAATTAAAAATCATCACATAGAGATATAATGACCGAGAATACCTTTGTATCTAAAAAGATTTCAAAGTCGATCTAGTGTACAGGACGTTTCAAAAAGATTGGCAGCGCGGAGTGGCCGCTTGGTTAGAGGGGCCATGCAATGCACTGATTGCGCCCCCCCCCCCCCCCCCCCCTCCAGAGGTTCGAGTCCTCCCTCGGGCATGGGTGTGTGTGTGTTGTTCTTAGCATAAGTTAGTTTAACTTAGTTTAAGCATTGTGTAAGTCTAGAGACCGATGACCTCAGCAGTTTGGTCCCTTAGGAACTGATACACATTTGAACATTTCAAAAAGAAGATTTCAAGACTCCACATTTATTGATAAAAACATACGAGGGGCATGGGTTGAATTGCAAAATACTCAAAAAGTCTTAAAGTTTTACCTACTGTATTGCAAATGCTGAACGTGTCCACCTGCTGTAGAACGAACAACCCCCAGACTAAAGCTAAAGTCGCCATAAACTTCGCACAAAGTTTGTTTTTACAGAAAGCATGGCGGCCTTTAGTCTGTTCTTCACTTCTATGTCATGTGCTAAAGTGTAGTTCAACACGATTTCCTTCGCATATCTCCACAAGAAAAAATCGCGTGAGGTCATGTCTGGCGATCATGGACGCAAAGAATACAGGGCAGTGTCTCGGGGTCCCGTGCGCCCTATCCAGCGTTGAGGCAGAATGTAATTGCGAAACTGACGTGAGTTGTGACAGTGTGGTGGAGCTCCTTCGTATTGGAAAATGAAGTCATTGTAGTCCTCCTCAAGTCGTGGAAAAAGCCAATTGTGCAGCATCTGATGATAGCTGATTTAAGTCACTGTGTTTTCCTCGAAAAGGAACTTTTTCACGTAAAATGACACAAAAAAGATTCACTTACGTAATTCACTTTTTGGAGTCCCTGTAAGTGCACGTTATTTCGATTCACTTCACCGCTAATATGAAATGTTGCTTTAACATTGGAAATTAACCATGGTGAAAGTGTCTTCTAGCAGAGCATTGTTGAAGTCCCTTTTTCTTTCATCACCGACCGGAAGAGCTTGCACTATTTGTAGTCAGTATGGTTCAAATGGCTCTAAGTACTATGGGACTTGACATCTGAGGTCATCAGTCCCCTAGACTTAGAACTACTTAAACCTAACTAACCTAAGGACAGTATACACATCCATGTCCGAGGCAGGATTCAAACCTGCGACCGTAGCAGCTGCGCGCTTCTGGACTGAAGCGCCTAGAACCGCTCGGCCACAGCGGCCAGCGTAGTCAGTATGGTTTATAGACCAAACAACGCTTTACCGCTCGCCAGACAGACGTATGAAGCATCACTGCGCGGCGAGCAGACTTTCGTGGATTCCACCCAAACGTTTGTCGAACTCTTTCCACCATGTCATCAGAATTGCGAGGTCCATCTGGACTCTTACCTTTGCACAAGCAGCCTGTATCTTCAGAATGGTGATACCAGCGACGAATGTTTTTCGGTGCAGGCGGATCAATGTCAGAACGCCGACGAAGAGCACACTGGATCGAAATCAGTGAACTCCTTGCAAATTGCAGCACACAAAAAGCCTTGTGTTGAGCGGACGCCATGTTACTTCTGACTGACTGCAAACTAAGAAGACGTATTGACTGACATCTAAAGGCGACTTTCTGTGACTCTAGGCCACGTCCATTCACATAAAACACGTTTCCTTGCCTGTACGTCCCTTGTTTCGTGATTATTACTGTCAAAAATCGGGTCATTGTTTGAAACACGCTGTATAAATCGTGATAATGGAAGTAACTAACTGTTATTGGAGTGAACGTTTATATGGTAAGAAAGTATTACCTACGTATAAGTATGGTAACGGGTATCATATAAATGACTTATCTTACATGGGATGACTGGAATCAGAAAAGTTTTACTAAAAACTGATGGAACAAGACTCCTCTGTCATACTCATTGACAAGAGTGATCACTTCTCAGTAGGCGGAAAAACTGTTCGGAGCAATAAATATGCAATAATCACTTTCCCTGGCATAGTCACTTCACTCCACCTTCCCCTGAGAATTTAGTTGACCCTTTCGTGATGTAGTCCCAATAGAAGACTATCGGACTATCAGACAGACGCGATTACCTGTCTAAAATATAAGCAACATACAACTTAGCTGCCCTTGACAACATCAAAATAATCCTTTCTAAATAGAGGAATTGGAAACATTGATGTTGTTGTTGTTGTGGTCTTCAGTCCTGAGACTGGTTTGATGCAGCTCTCCATGCTACTCTATCCTGTGCAAGCTTCTTCATCTCCCAGTACCTACTGCAACCTACATCGTTCTGAATCTGCTTAGTGTATTGATCTCTTGGTCTTGATATTTTTTTGATATATCGTCAGTAACTCTGGCAGTACCAAAGGGAGTGGGAGTACTTTACGCCAACCTTTTGAAACATTGCAATCTAGTCATGTACTTCGTATTTTCAAATTTTGGAGAAAATATTATTGTTGCTAATGATTTCTTGTACCAGATTCCGTAATTGTTAAATATTTTTCATTAAAACTTAACTCAAAAAACTCATTTCTTACAGTTAATAGTGAATATTACTTTTCGCAACAAAAGTCACATTCGTATTTTCAGGGTTTTGACCCTCCTTACGTATCTATACGCGTTGGTGCTGCTAAAAGGTGCTGAAAAATATTTTCCGGTTCTGGACCCTACTTGTGGATCAGTACCTGTTTAAAGAGTATGTTGTTAATATATGATAAGAACACTTAACGAAATTTGCTTTTTTATGTTTTTGTGGGTGGCATAAAATACCCGCCCCTCCGCCTCCTTGGTATTACACTTGAAAGAAAATGCATCGATACTGCAATGCAATACACTGTATCGGAAAAAAATATCAATTCATTTTTAAGAATGTAGGTCTCCAGGCTTTCGTGGCAGTTGTCACTGAAGGTAAAACCTTCTGGGTTTATATGCCGCAACAGGCACCACTTGAACTTTTTTAAATGTCAACCGCTAGCATTGAGTCGAACGTAGAGTGGATGAAATGTACGCCATTCCACGATGCTTCAACTCCGCGCCAGATTTTGTCATCGCTGTGTTTGGCGATTGGTTGCTTGCCGGTACCTCGGCAATCCATGACCAGATGTTTCGTGCTGTGGTGACGAGTGCAACAGGAGGAAATAGCAACCCGCACAACATACAGCATGGCGGAAATTCTGACTGGCCCGCTTACTAGCAGACCGACAGAGGGCAACACCGGTGGCGTTCCCAGGAGAAACTCCAAGGTTCGCGCGCAGCCCCAATTACCGCACGTAGACCGAACTATTTCCTACTTCCTCCAAAACTAAGTTTGGGCCAATCAAACAGAAGTGTCATTCCACGAGTTGAACACTTAGGCCGGTGCCGCGATGGCCGTCAGCCTCTGTCTCGCCTATATTAATTCCCTTGAGATCCTGGAAATACATGCACTACCTTCCTCAACTCGCATCCCGTGCCAACTCATCCTCTTCCCACACCTTCTTCTCTTCCTAGAGCATCCTAGAATACGATACACAAATCGCAAAACCCAGTGCAAGCACCTAATTTCCCACCCACCAATCATCAATCCAGGTGCTCTGCTGCGCCACTACATCCATATTCCACCTTCCCTGCATCTCCATCCTCTCCCACTGGAATTTTAACCAACTCCCACTAACCGATGATTTAATCTGTCCTGAAATATACCCTTCTATCCAGTTCTAATCACGACTCTCCACCTCACACCACCCTCCAATTTTCTCCTTCCCCCTTCATCCACTTTGCTGACTTCTAGTCGCTACCTGCGGTTCTTCAGGGCCTCATGGTCATACTCATCATCGCACCTTCATTATGACAATTTTTTCGTGTGTCATCTCGCATTTCCATTACACCATGGCATCATTCACGTTCAAGAGTAACTGTATTCCAACTGTAATGTAAAATCGTCAGGCGAGTTTTAAAAACCGTAAGTATTTTCATGTATATTTTATTAATCATAGTTTATTGTCTCTTGTTTTTATGTAAAAATCGTCACTATCGTCCACCTATGTATTTTTTTATAATATCATCTCTTATTGTCAACTTTTATATGTTTAAGCATTTTTAAATAGAGTTTTGTAACCTTTGCCTGAAGACTGGCGTTGACTGCTGCCAGCCCACCCCCGTTGTGGGGAACTGAATTAACAATAAAGAAAAAAAGTGGTAGCCAGTTCTAGGGTAATCAGCTGCATTGAGACGAGGCGCTACCGCGGTCAATTATTCTGCTCTTCGCCGTCACCGTGAAGGGGGACTGGTCAAACGGAACGCCGCCGAATGGAGAGGACTTGGTATTCTGTTTTGCTACATCTCCTACACTTGGGAAGCGTCGGACTTAGTATTGCAACATTCATTCCTACAGGCTTTAAGGGCTTCACACTGTGACTGTTACTCTTTGGAACGCAGATCGTTTGAGCATTCACTCAATCAAGAAAGATTTTATTTTTGTTCTGCAGAAGTCAGTTATTGTGTTCACCAAAAACCCGTGCGTTTATTACTTGTGTTGCAAATAAAACTGTTAACTGGTATACCGGGTGAACGTTTTGTGTGGTATAATCAAAGGAAGAAACGCATCAATTTCATTGGTAACATATTCAGAAAACATTCTGGACAGAGCAACAGTCGAACACCCTTAGTATCCAGTTAGGCCAGGACAGCACGACCAACGCAAAGTCATGCAGTAAGTTCTCGAAAGAAACATCGACGGTAGGGGCATACATCGATCTTAACAAGTCCTAAGTGTAAAGGTAGCTGTCCAAATCACCTGTTATGCGACCCACAGGTGATCGTGTTGCTTACCCAAGGGCACCATATATCATAACCGGAAGTGCTGGAACCCTGTACAATGATAGCGAATGTGTACCGACAACGTCCATACTCCACTGAACGTTCACACATGGATTTGTGCAGAGTGATGCAGTACGCGGAACCGAGACTCACCTGAAAAGACGACGTAGTGCCACTCCTGCATCCAGTGCTGTTACTTAGTTACTGCCTACCAATTTTTGAATAGAAATTCGTCAATAGAATACAAGGGGTTGCGCAGGAGAAATGAATTAAAACTAGACAGATTTAAAACTTGCTTCGCTACCTGATAGCCATTTCGTGTATTTGGGCAAATGTTCAAAAATTTTTGTTTCTGTACATCGAACTTATGATGAATTTGATTATCGAATATTGTGACAGTACAGTTAAAATTTCCGGCTCCTTGAAGAGGTACCTACATGCCGTCCGTGGGTGAACACCACATGTTATTATTATTGTTTACTTTCGTGCAATGAATACTTTGTTTCTAAGTGATGAGTTCCCACAGAAAATTATTATGTAAGACATTACTGAGTGGAAATATGGAAAATATTTTAGGAAGCTGAAACATATATTTCCAAGATTAACACTTATACGAGGAGCAAAAGAAGCTCGGTAGTATGCTTCTTCCCATTCATGTTTCTAATCAATATGCACACCTAAAAATGTGGAGTATTGTTTTTACTGACTCTCGCTCAGGCGCTGCATCAGTTGGTGGTATGACTCTAATTGTTGTGAAGAAATAGATGTAGTGTGTTTTTTTTTCAAAATTTATGTAGAGTCCATTTTTTTCTTAATAATTCTTTGGAAAATATTATTTACCAACTCTTTTGCTGCTTTCTCTTTGATGAGATTTATTATAACACTGGTGTCGTCTACAAAAATACCAACTTTGCTAGTTGAATGTTAGGTGGCAGGTCATTTACATATATATGGAATAGGAGTGGACCTATAATTGAAGCGTATGGCACACTTGGAGGGGGGGGGGGGGGGACCTATTATTGAACCTTATGGGACACCCTACGTGATTTTCTGTTTCCTCAGCCACTAATATTTTCTACCTTTCCGACACTGCATGAATTATTCAGCACAAACTTTTGCATTCTGTATGTTAAGGATGATTCAGACGATCAGTGCATAATGCCATCAGTTCCACAGTACTTGAATTTTTCTAAGAGAGTAACATGACCTACACAATTAAACGCCTTAGAAAGATGACAAAAATATCTATTGGCGGTATATTACTATTTAAGGCTTGTACTGTTAGATGATTGAAAGTGTAATGCTGTCTTTTGGCACACCACCGTCCATGCACCTCTCTTTGCCGCTGCCTTAAGGGAAGCCACAAGAATAGCCGCCATACTGCCAAACCATGGTGGTACAGACATCATAACACTGTTTTTGTGGCTACTTGTCCTGCTGCAGTCACGCCAGTTTCCTGATCCGGGTACGTGACCTGGCTCTGTAATACTGCATAGCTGAGCAAACAATATGTTTGTACTCTCAGGCGCAAGTCACGTGGGACTACTGAGACCCCGCGTGGCGTTGAGTATGGACCTCCTGAACGCATATTCTAACGACAGTCGAGGGAACCTGATCAACACATGGCACAGTAAACCGCTCACTGGATAGTCCGCAATCCTGCCGTATTTGTATTTCGGTAAGTGCTGCCGGACATTTCTCCTGTAAACAGAGGCATAATACGATCTTTCCACAAGTAATTAAAGTTCATACGCTATTGCTGAACTGGGTGTTGTGTGCTGTCCTTAGGTTAGTTAGGTTTAAGTAGTTCTAAGTTCTAGGGGACTGATGACCATAGATGTTAAGTCCCATAGTGCTCAGAGCCATTTGATTTGAGCTATTGCTGAACGAGAAATCCGCTCGGTAATCTTTATTTTATGCAAAATGTAGACTCATAACTTATTTCTACGAGTGTGATAAATGCTAATCACTTTCATATCCAAGCATATAGTACACGTCTCCATGCTGACGTCTGTTGTACGCCGTTTTCATGGTGTTACATGTTTATGATCAGCAGAGTACTGGGATTGGTATGTAGAACATTTCTGAGAGAACCGAGTTTCTTATCACTTATCGGAGATAAAGGTGATTCTCTTAACTAGACGACAAAGGAAAATACCTGTTGGATAAAATACTTAAATGTTTTGTGGCAATAGTTCTCGGGCAAGAAGTCGGAATGCGTTGGGAAATCCCTACAACATTTTATCTGCACGACTGACTTCCGTCTTCAGGGGTGACGAAGTTACTGCTGAACTATGATTAGAATTGTACTCTACCAAAACTACGGTTGGTGTAGTTCTTTGTGTATTTTACATCCTTACAGAATGTAAATTGCATTTTACAAGTAATAAACGTTAACTGATCGCGTAATTTCTGCGCGTTTATTTAACCAAGGCAATTACTTTTGAGGCAAGTACTCTTTACATGCGCGAACATAAAAACTTTGTATAATTATTCTTGTTATTTCGTATTCAATAGAACGTTCTTCATGATGATCAAATACAAGAGTTTCCTATTATTACTGATAAATGCAATTGTTTATGAATAACAGAAACATGTTTTATGTAAGTTCGACGAAGTGTTGAAGTGATATTTGATATTTTTATTTTGTGACAAATTTTTTAATTTTATTTTTCTTAAGATACTGCATTTCCTAGAACTGTGTAATAAATCTTCGGTTGTTTGCAGATGACGCTGTCGTTTATCGACTAATAAAGTCATCAGAAGATCGAAACAAACCGAAAAACGATTTAGAAAAGATATCTGAATGGTGGGAAAACTGGCATTTGAACCTAAATAACGAAAAGTGTGAGGTCATCCACATGAGTGCTAAAAAGAACTCGTTAAACTTCGGTTACACGATAAATCAGTCTAATCTAAAAGCCGTAAATTCAACTAAATATCTAGGTACTACAATTACGAACAACTTACATTGGAAGGAACACATAGAAAATGTTGTCTGGAAGGCTAACTAAAGACTGCGTTTTATTGGCAGGACACTCAGAAAATGTAACAGACCTGCTAAGGAGACTGCCTACACTATGCTTGTCCGTCCTCTTTTAGAATACAACTGCGCGGTGTGGGGTCCTTACCAGATAGAACTGTCGGAGTACGGCGAAAAAAATCAAGGAAAGGCGGCAGGTTTTGTATTATCGCGAAATATGGGAGAGAGTGTCACAGAAATGAAACAGGATTTGGGCTGGGCGTTATTAAAAGAAAGGCGTTTTTCGTTGCGGCGGAATATTATAACGAATTTCCAATCACCAACTTTCTCCTTCGAATGGGAAAATATTTTGTTGACACCGATCTACATAGGGAGGAACGATCACCATGATAAAATAAGAGAAATTAGAGCTCGTACGAAAAGATATAGGTGTCCATTCTTTCCGCGCGCGATACAAGATTTGAATAGCAGAGAATTGTGAAGGTGGTTCGATGAACCCTCTGCCAGGCACTTAAATGTGATTTGCAGAGTATCCATGTAGATGTAGATGTAGATGTAGAACCTCTGACTGAAACTTCAAAATGATTCAAGATGCCTACGGGGAGTCTGCCAGGTGCCTAAAATAATTTAATTATGGCCGCGAAGAGGTTAGTGATGAAGCCCACTCTGGACGGCCTTGAACAAGTTCAACGGCCGATAACGCGACCAGTATGTGTACGATGCTGAATGCCGACTCACGTAGGAGTGGTCGGTGGCTAGCGGATGAGCTGAAAACGTCAAATGTGACTGTGTTCAACATGCTTACCGATTATTTGAAAATGCACAAATTGTGTGCGAAATTGTTTAGAAAAGTGTTGAGTGACGTCCAGAAGCGCAACCGTTTGGAGATCGCGACAGAACTTGTGGAAAAGCTGAGAAGAGACCCAGGTTTTTTAGACGATGTCATCACTTCTGACGGACATGAGTTTTTTAGTGCGATCCAGAAACGAAGCGCCAAAGCTCAGAGTGGCACATTGCCACGTCTCCGAAGCCCAAGAAAGCAAGAATGAGCAAACCGAAAATGGAAACCGTGCCCATCACCTTCTTCGACGCGAAAGGTTTGATCTATTCGGAGTTCTTAGCTCAAGAAACGACTGTGAAGGCAACCTACTACCTCGGAGTGTTGAAAAGAGTAGCAGATCGCGTCTCCCGCACAAGGCACATGTCCACTTCAGTGTGGACGCTGCATCAGGACAACGCGCTGTGGCACATTGCTCTGATGATTTTGGAATTTCCAGCGAAGCGAAACCTGGAAACGCTGCCGCAGCCGCCTTACGATCCCGATGTGGCACCGAGCATCAAAACGAAGATGAAGGGGCGACATTTCGAAACACTGACGACATTCAAAAGGCGACGACGCGTGCTCTAAAGTAAATTCCAGTCACCGCCTTGCAAGGAGCGTACGAGACTTGGAGGAAACGCTGGAAGAAGTGTATCGCTGCTCAAGGCGACTACTTCGAAGAATTTTAATAGATACTACGATTCGCATCAACAAATTTTGTTGTACAGACACAATAGCATTGTTTTTTATCACATCTTGTACTCTTACTTTGTTTTTACTGCAACATCACTTTATTTCACGTTATAAATAACAATTTTCGTAAAACAATCTGAATTAAACATAGAAAATTTCAATTTCGCTATAAATACTGTTTATTTTTAAGTAACAGGCAGAATGACAACTACGTGGGACACAAATTTTCCCTTGCTTACGCGCCCCCTTATATATTCTCACTCGGTTTCTACGAGGGTTGGAACTTTAATAGTGGCAACTATTTATTTACAGCTCGTACGAAATAGATAAGTGTTTCAAAGTTTTACTGACCTTCTAAGTAGTCACCAGCGTTGTGTATAGCCCGTTGCCAGCGATCTGGAAATCGTAGGATACTCTTAGCAGTGCCAGTTGTGTTGACAGTTCGAGCCGCGCGGTCTATTGCCTGACGAATTTGTATCAGTTCTGAAGCGAATACCGTGAAGTGTTTCCTCCAGTTTAGAAATCGATTTGAACTTACAAGGGCTGAAGTCAGGGGAGTGCAGTAGGTTGGTTGGTTGGTTTTGGGGAAGGAGACCAGACAGCGTGGTCATCGGTCTCATCGGATTAGGGAAGGATGGGGAAGGAAGCCGGCCGTGCCCTTTCAGAGGAACCATCCCTGCATTTGCCTGGACGCCAAAATGGAAAATATTGAAATAAACGATATCGGAATTGAAAAACAACTGCTATCACTTAGTAGCGGAAAAGCATCCGGACCAGACGAGATACCCTTAAGATTCTACAGTGATTATGCTAAAGAACTTGCCCCCTTTCTATCAGCAATTTATCGTAGATCGCTGGAAGAACGTAAAGTACCTAGCGACTGGAAGAAAGCGCAGGTCGTTCCCATTTTCAAGAAGGGTCATAAATCAGATGCGAATAATTATAGGCCTATTTCGCTTACGTCAATCTGTTGTAGAATAATGGAACATGTTTTGTGTTCTCGTATTATGACGTTCTTAGATAATACAAATCTCCTTCATCATAACCAACATGGATTCCGCAAACAGAGATCATGTGAAACTCAGCTCGCCCTATTTGCCCAAGAAATTCACAGTGCCGTAGACACTGGCGAGCAGATTGATGCCGTATTCCTGGACTTCAGGAAGGCATTTGATACGGTTCCGCACTTACGTTTAGTGAAAAAAATACGAGCTTACGGAATATCGGACCAGGTTTGTGATTGGATTCAGGATTTCCTAGAAGAAAGAACACAACATGTCATTCTTAACGGTTCAAAATCTGCAGATGTAGAGGTAATTTCGGGAGTACCGCAGGGAAGCGTGATAGGACCTTTATTGTTTACAATATATATAAACGACTTAGTTGACAACATCGGTAGCTCCGTGAGGCTATTTGCAGATGACACGGTTGTCTACAAGAAAGTAGCAACATCAGAAGACTCGTACGTACTCCAGGAGGACCTGCAGAGGATTAATGCATGGTGCGACAGCTGGCAGCTTTCCCTAAACGTAGATAAATGTAATATAATGCGAATACATAGGGGCAGAAATCCATTCCAGTACGATTATGCCATAGGTGGTAAATCATTGGAAGCGGTAACGACCGTAAAATACTTAGGAGTTACTATCCGGAGCGATCTGAAGTGGAATGATCACATAAAACAAATAGTGGGAAAAGCAGGCGCCAGGTTGAGATTCATAGGAAGAATTCTAAGAAAATGTGACTCATCGACGAAAGAAGTAGCTTACAAAACGCTTGTTCGTCCGATTCTTGAGTATTGCTCATCAGTATGGGACCCTTACCAGGTTGGATTAATAGAAGAGATAGACATGATCCAGCGAAAAGCAGCGCGATTCGTCATGGGGACATTTAGTCAGCGCGAGAGCGTTACGGAGATGCTGAACAAGCTCCAGTGGCGGACACTTCAAGAAAGGCGTTACGCAATACGGAGAGGTTTATTATCGAAATTACGAGAGAGCACATTCCGGGAAGAGATGGGCAACATATTACTACCGCCCACATATATCTCGCGTAATGATCACAACGAAAAGATCCGAGAAATTAGAGCAAATACGGAGACTTACAAGCAGTCGTTATTCCCACGCACAATTCGTGAATGGAACAGGGAAGGGGGGATCAGATAGTGGTACAATAAGTACCCTCCGCCACACACCGTAAGGTGGCTCGCGGAGTATAGATGTAGATGTAGATTTAGGGAAATCACGGAAAACCTAAATCAGGATGGCCGGACGCGGGATTGAACCGTCGTCCTCCCGAATGCGAGTCCAGTGTCTAACTACTGCGCCACCTCGCTCGGTGTGCAGTAGGTGGTACAGCACTTAGTAGCCCCATCAGTCAAACAATTCAGTAACTGCTTGAACTGCATGTGCTTGAGCATTGTCCTGCAAAATGATGATCAGGTCCTGCAGAAAGTGTCATCACTTCTGTCTCTAAGCTGGTCGTAGCTTGTGTTCCAAAAATGGACAGTAAAACTTTGAACACGTATCTATTTTGTACGAGCTATAAATAAATAGTTGCCACTATTAAAGTTCCAACCCTCGTACATGGTCCACCACTTCCACTTTGTAGGCGAACTTAATAAGACACTGTTCGCATACATAAACAAAGCAATTGATGTAAGATATCGCCCGATAGCTATGCGACACATCTACCGTACAGGTAAATCAGGCACGACCTTAACTGACCAAGGCTGCTAAGAAAACGACCGCAGTCTGCGTTTACTTATGGCAGTATACAGTAGCCTACGATAGTTTTACGATCACATCTACGACTGAAGCCTGTTTATGCTAGTCTAAGTGGGAACCGTGCAGAACTGATGACGGCCTGTACGGAGACCAAAAGCGAAATCTGCATGGTCGTTTGCGGGAAGGATAGACACGCCGCCTGTCGGACGATGGGCCAAGTATTCAGCGCGTGCCCAAAAGCTGCCGTAGCTACAGTGCGCTCCTGTCGACCGCACCAACGCTCTCTGCCGGAAGTGGATTGACGAAATACACGTCCGTGTTTGCTTGTCACCATGCTCGCCACTGACGTCCGAATGCTCAAGTCGCCACCGAAGCGACATCCCTTGAATGACTTTAAAATTGCGAGCGCAGTATCCCCTGCTGTCGTAAGCTGGAAATTTGTATCGTAGTTCACAAGATCTGTTGAGCTGCGGTAGTCCACCACTCTATTAAATACGCTTTCCCGGCACGAAGACGAGAGAGTTTTGGTAATTCTGTAGTCCATATAGCCGGCCAGAGTGGCCGTGCGGTTGTAGGCTCTACAATGTGGAGCCGAGCGACCGCTACGGTCGCAGGTTCGAATCCTGCCTCGAGCATGGATGTGTGTGATGTCCTTAGGTTAGTTAGGTTTAAGTAGTTCTAGGCGACTGATGGCTTCAGAAGTTAAGCCGCATAGTGTTCAGAGCCATTTTTGTAGTCCATATAATCACCCATACCGAGGCAATGTTCAGCCTCTGTAGATTTCTCTTACTGTTCCTGACATGTGTGTCATCGATGGTCGAAACATGTATTTTCCACGGTGCAATAAATTTGATCAGTCAAAGACTTCCTGAAGTTACACTGAGAATACTCAAACCAAGATTGTCCTTCACTACGCCTAGAATATCTCTGAGTTTCGTTGTCAATCGTAAGATGCATTTAAATTTACGTTTCTTCAGTGATCTTCCTATTTTCGAAGAAACAACAGACGGCCGCTGTGGCCGAGCGGTTCAAGCCGCTTCAGTCCGGAACCGCGCTGCTTCTACGGTCGCAGGTTCGAATACTGCCTCGGGCATGGATGTTTGTGACGTCCTTAGATTAGTAGGTTTAAGTAGTTCTACGTCTAGGGGACTGATGACTTCAGATGTTAAGTCGCATAGTGCTTAGAGCCATTTGAACCATTTGAAGAAACACCACGATCTGTGATAAGACGACCATTTCTCTTAAGTGTCTTCTAGCGCTTCACATTGTTTGACTCGTCGGGTGTAAGACCATTCGGAATATCCAGTATTCAGGAACATAGTACGGAGATGGCTTAGCTCGTTGGATGAAAATGTGAATGTATTAAGACTCGTAATGTTAGGACCAACGTTAAGCACGTGGAAGAAGGACCGTGTACAGCCTAACGGACAAAGTTTTGATCTCGGAGAAAGTTCTTAGCATCTCGCCAACACTAAGGACACCAGCCTTTCTGGACATCATTAGCTCTGTCAAACAAAGAATCCTGGAACTGTTCGGGGACGCTGTAAGATAGCGAAAACCAGTGATCTCTCGTTCCTAGACGTGGTGGTTCGAAGAAAAGAGGAGGGCAATTTGGGTACTTTGTGTACCGTAAACCAACATACACGGACCTATATGTGGAGGCCACCAGCTGTCACCATCTTTCGCAACGAGGTTGGTCCACAGAGCACGAGTTCTAACGGACTCAGACAGCTTATTCAATGAGCTACACCACAATCATACTGCATTACGACAAACTGGATATTCCAAGTGAGAGATTCACCGTGCGTTACCTCCAGCGCATGTTAGACAATGTGAAGAGCTAGAAGAAAGTGAAGACCAAGGAGATTTGTAGTCTTGCCACACGCCGGCAGCGTTAATTTATTTATTTCTTTTTTTTTTAAATAGGAAGATTACTGAATACACATGAAGTTAAATGCTTTCTTCGTGGACCATCGAAACGCACAGATCTTCTAGGCTCTCTGGATGAAAATCTTGGTTTGAGAAAGCCTGGTGTTTATAAGATTCCATGCAGTGTGTTAAGTCCCATAAGATTTCACACACATTTGAACGTATTGCACCGTGGAAGACAGATGCGCCAAACATCGACAACACACACATCTGAACCAGTAAGAGAAATCTGCAGTGGCCGATCATTGTCTAGGTGGAAAGTAGCAATTCAGCAAATCTTCCAAATCGAGACACGGGTTTCCAACTTACCACAGCAGTGGATCCAGTGCTGGTAACGTTATACTCCCAGCGACCTCGAAGGGAGGTCCAAGGGATGGCAATCCAAGGGATGGCAATTCTGTGGCGACCTGAATATTCAGATGTCACCCACAAGGATGGTAACATGCTAGTGCGGACGCGTATTTTGGCAAGCGACTTCCCGCAAAGGGCGTTGATGGGAGAGTACAATGGCAAAGACAGCCATTGGGCGCTGATGACCACGCCAAACAGCACCACACATCATCATAATCTAAGACAGCCATTGAGCGAGTGCTGAGTCCTTCGCTCGTCGTACTATAGGAGGCGTGGTTTTCGTTCCCGCTACAGAGCAGCAAATCTTCGCTTTTGGCCACCTAATCTGGCGCCTTCACACCTGCGCGTTGCCCGCATAGATTGGCATAAATACGAGGCTTCAGTTACAGCTCCTGAGAATGCTTGCCGCTTCTGAAAATGTTATTAATTAAGAAACAAGATGTAATATTACTAATTAAAACATCATTCAGAATGTACAAGCCGCGCGGGATTAGCCGAGCGGTCTAGGGCGCAGCAGTCATGGACTGTGTGGCTGGTCCCGGCGGAGGTTCGAGTCCTCCCTCGGGCATGGGTGTGTGTGTTTGTCCTTAGGATAATTTAGGTTAAGTAGTGTGTAAGCTTAGGGACTAATGACCTTAGCAGTTAGGTCCCATAAGATTTCACATACATTTGAACATTTTTGAAGAATGTACAAGGCAGTGAATTTTGGAGGCATAATGAAATACTCAAGAGGATGTCGTTATCAGGAGAAAGAAAACTGGCGTTCTAAGGATCGAAGCGTGGAATGTCAGATACCTTAATCGGGCAGGTAGGTTAGAAAATTTAGAAAGGGAAATGGATAGGTTAAAGTTAGATATAGTGGGAATTAGTGAAGTTCGGTGGCAGGACGAACAAGATTTCTGGTCAGGTGACTACAGGGTTATAAACACAAAATCAAACAGGGGTAATGCAGGAGTAGGTTTAATAACGAATAGGAAAATAGGAATGAGGGTAAGCTACTACAAACAGCATAGTGAACGCATTATTATGGCCAAGATAGATACGAAGTCCACACCTATTACAGTAGTACAAATTTATACGCTAACTAGCTCTGCAGATG
Organism: Schistocerca americana; assembly: GCF_021461395.2. NCBI lineage: Eukaryota > Metazoa > Arthropoda > Insecta > Orthoptera > Acrididae > Schistocerca > Schistocerca americana. The sequence continues at coordinate 377,635,901 of NC_060126.1, forward strand.
ACGGAGAAATTGAAGAAATGTATGATGAAATAAAAGAAATTATTCAGATAGTGAAGGGTGACGAAAATTTACTAGTTATGGGTGACCGGAATTCGGTAGTAGGAAAAGGGAGAGAAGGAAACGTAGTAGGTGAATATGGATTGGGGCTACGAAATGAAAGAGGAAGCCGCCTGGTAGAATTTTGCACAGATCACAACTTAATCATAGCTAATACTTGGTTTAAGAATCATGAAAGAAGGTTGTATACATGGAAGAACCCTGGAGATACTAAAAGGTATCAGATAGATTATATAATGGTAAGACAGAGATTTAGGAACCAGGTTTTAAATTGTAAGACATTTCCAGGGGCAGATGTGGACTCTGACCACAATCTATTGGTTCTGACCTGTAGATTAAAACTGAAGAAACTGCAAAAAGGTGGGAATTTAAGGAGATGGGACCTGGATAAACTGAAAGAACCAGAGGTTGTACAGAGTTTCAGGGAGAGCATAAGGGAACAATTGACAGCAATGGGGGAAAGAAATACATTAGAAGAAGAATGGGTAGCTTTGAGGGATGAAGTAGTGAAGGCAGCAGAGGATCAAGTAGGTAAAAAGACGAGGGCTAGTAGAAATCCTTGGGTAACAGAAGAAATATTGAATTTAATTGATGAAAGGAGAAAATATAAAAATGCAGTAGATGAAGCAGGCAAAAAGGAGTACAAACGTCTCAATAATGATATCGACAGGAAGTGGAAAATGGCTAAGCAGGGATGGCTAGAGGACAAATGTAAGGATGTAGAGGCTTATCTCAGTAGGGGTAAGATAGATACTGCCTACAGGAAAATTAAAGAGACCTTTGGAGATAAGAGAATCACTTGTAGGAACATCAAGAGCTCAGATGGAAACCCAGTTCTAAGCAAAGAAGGGAAAGCAGAAAGGCGGAAGGAGTATATAGAGGGTCTATACAAGGGCGATGTACTTGAGGACAATATTATGGAAATGGAAGAGGATGTAGATGAAGATGAAATGGGAGATACGACACTGCGTGAAGAGTTGACAGAGCACTGAAAGACCTGAGTCGAAACAAGGCCCCGGAGTAGACAACATTCTATTGGAACTACTGACGGCCTTGGGAGAGCCAGACCTGACAAAACTCTACCATCTGGTGAGCAAGATGTATGAGACAGGCGAAATACCCTCAGACTTCAAGAAGAATATAATAATTCCAATCTGAAAGAAAGCAGGTGTTGACAGATGTGAAAATTACCGAACAATTAGTTTAGTAAGCCACAGGTGCAAAATACTGACACAAATTCTTTACAGACGAATGGAAAAACTAGTAGAAGCCGACCTCGGGGAAGATCAGTTTGGATTCCATAGAAATACTGGAACACGTGAGGCCAAGCTGACCTTACGACTTATCTTAAAAGAAAGATTAAGGAAAGGCAAGCCTACGTTTCTAGCATTTGTAGACTTAGAGAAAGCTTTTGCCAATGTTGATTGGAATACTCTCATTCAAATTCTAAAGGTAGCAGGGGTAAAATACAGGGAGCGAGAGACTATTTACAATTTGTACAGAAACCAGATGGCAGTTAAAAGAGTCGAGGGACATGAAAGGGAAGCAGTGGTTGGGAAGGGAGTGAGACAGGGTTGTAGCCTCTCCCCAATGTTATTCAGTCTGTATATTGAGCAAGCAGTAAAGGAAACAAAAGAAAAATTCGGAGTAGGTATTAAAATCCATGGAGAAGAAATAAAAACTTTGAGGTTTGCCGATGACATTGTAATCCTGTCAGAGACAGCAAAGGACTTGGAAGAGCAGTTGAAGGGAATGGACAGTGTCTTGAAGGGAGGATATAAGATGAACATCAACAAAAGCAAAACGAGGATAATGGAATGTAGTCGAATTAAGTCGGGTGATGCTGAGGGTATTAGATTAGGAAATGAGACTCTTCAAGTAGTAAAGGAGTTTTGCTATTTGGGGAGCAAAATAACTGATGATGGTCGAAGTAGAGAGGATATAAAATGTAGACTAGCAATGGGAAGGAAAGCCTTTCTGAAGAAGAGAAATTTGTTAACATCGAGTATAGATTTAAGTGCCAGGAAGTCATTTCTGAAAGTATTTGTATGGAGTGTAGCCATGTATGGAAGTAAAACATGGACGATAAATAGTTTGGACAAGAAGAGAATAGAGGCTTTCGAAATGTGGTGCTACAGAAGAATGCTGAAGATTAGATGGGTAGATCACATAACTAATAAGGAAGTATTGAATAGGATTGGGGAGAAGAGAAGTTTGTGGCACAACTTGACCAGAAGAAGGGATCGGTTGGTAGGACATGTTCTGAGGCATCAAGGGATTACCAATTTAGTATTGGAAGGCAGCGTGGAGGGTAAAAATCGTAGAGGGAGACCAAGAGATGAATACACTAAGCAGATTCAGAAGGATGTAGGTTGCAGTAGGTACTGGGAGATGAAGAAGCTTGCACAGGATAGAGTAGCATGGAGAGCTGCATCAAACCAGTCTCAGGACTGAAGACTACAACAACAACAACAACATCAATGAAATACAGACGTATGTTTCGCTTTAGACAGAATATGTAGACGTGCAGTGCGAATTATTTGCGACTACAGTATGTGACGGTGCTCACAAGTATCACTAACATTTTTATTAAAAATATAGTTCATAAATATTATAGCGAAATAACATATATGCCTCTTGTTCGCTTAATCGAAATACTGGAACACTTTGCTACAAATGGGCGTGTAGATCACTCTACTGTATATAACAGCCTCTTAACAAATGAGTAATAAGTACGCTCAACAGGATAAGGAGTAAACTCCTACTGCATTTCTGGTTATACTATACTTATGTCATTATGCCCGTACTGCTCTGTTTTAACTTGCGTGTACCGAAGTGTACGTGCTTTTTACCAAGCGGACCATACGTGACACACTGCAAATAACGGGCTCTGCTGTAATACATACAACTGGACCAACATTAATTAAAATACAGTTGAATTTATTTAAAACATTTTTTGAGTTAACGAAGTGAAAACGTACTTTCTGTGTGGCCCCACGCCATAAATATCCACTATATTCGTTTCTGCATAGCAAAAAGGTCTCTTTTGTTCCCTCCACGGTGTTCTGTGTCTGTGGGTAAATATTTTTGCGCTGTATATGCAAAAGCGCAAAGGTCCACAAATGACTTGCTTTCTAATCCACTTACATTTATGACGACAGACGGATATGTGATGCCGTTTTGCCGAGTGAATAAAGGGAGTCTGTTCAAATTTTGAAATGTCACCTGACGCCCGCCCTTGCCTGCGCCGTGCCCGCCCAAATTGAATTTGTCAGATATGCGTCTCATATTCAAATACGCAGCTGTAATTGTTTCAGCTGGGTCAGCAGCGAAAAAAGCGGAAAAAAGGGGGAGAGCAGGCGAGCGCTGGGACAACGCTACCGTCAGCACTGGGAGTGTCCGGCGAGTTGAAGAAAATTTTACGTTTCTCCGGCACGAATGAAGCTAATCGTCAAACGTGCGTTCACTTATTCCATCCGCGCCGTGGGAAAGTAGCAGAGGAGCGGAAGTGTAGTTTTTTTCGCGTTTGTGAATGTATGCCTTTCGTTTTTGACAAAACACGGGATGCCATGAGAATAAAGACATTTCGAAATAAAATGCGCGTGAAGTAAACTGCCCGTGAGAAATATTCGGTAACAACAAGAGTGAGACCATTACAAATAGCGTATTCGTTCAGTACTGTATTTGTTTGGTTCCAGCAGTGACACCGTGACTTGCTGCATAAACCTACCGTATCTCTGGTAACAGTGAATAGGCACAAGATAAAACTGCGTGTAGTCTAACGAGAAAGATAATAATATTCTATTTTTGCGAGCTTGCCTTTTGTAAAATTCAGAAACATTCACCTCTCTTATTTGCCGTATGCACATGTTTCCGCACAAACGTGTTATCTTCTGTAAACTTACACTGAGGTGACTAAAATCAAGGGATAGCGTTATGCACTTATGCAGATGGCGGTAGTATCACGCACACAACGCACAAAGGGGCAGTTCCAGCGTCCAGGATATCAAGGGCCAGTTTGTTACAACCATTGTGAGCCAGTCTGCCACAGCAGAAGATATAACGGCCTTGTGACACCCTTCCCAGCCGACTCAGTACTTGCATTCAGGGTGGAGGGGTTAAGTGGAATCGCACACCCAAGTTCTTTGTAAATTTGACTTGATTCTGTAATCACTGAAATAACACTACATACTCTCTCAAGCCATGAGGTGTCACTCCATTTCGTCCACCCCTTCTGTGTGCCTCAGGTTTGTCGTCAGGTAGTGTATGATACCGTATAAGGATTTTGCATTTCGTCTGTATAGTTTTCTGAGCAGCTCCTAACAGCAGCCTGTTTTTTGAGAGTCGATCAAATTGTATAGAATACATCAAAAAGATCCGGCCGCGGTAGCCGAACGGTTCTAGGCGCTTCAGTCCGGAACTGCGCGACTGCTACGGTCGCAGGTTCGAATCCTGCCTCGGGCATGGATGTGTGTGATGTCCTAAGGTTAGTTAGATTTAAGTAGTTCTAAGTTCTACGGGACTGATGACCTCAGATGTTAAGTCCCATAGTGCTCAAAGGCATTTGAGCCCATCAAAAAGACTTCTTCTTCAGAGCTAACCCTTCTTGTAGTGTCGAATGAACTCCAGTCTTCGCTTTGGCTAATGATCCCTCTGTGTCACGGTAGCTCGTATGCCTATGTCCTTCAGTTGCATTAGGCATCGAATCTGTGCTTTTTGGAACAAGAAGCGAGTTTGGTTGATCTCCACGAAATTCATCTCGTACGGAAGCACGACAAGAACAGAAGTCTGTAAGGCAGTTGTGAACAGTCCTTTCTCAGGTTGTGGAACCAATCGATTTAGGGCTTTTTTATTGAATTAGATCCTTAAGAACGTCCAACGAAATCCTTCACACATTAACTGTTAGTTAAAACGCCGCTGACTATAAGCAGACCGCTAAACAAGTTTCTGAGCTGCCATTGTTTCAGCAGTAACAAGTGACAAAAATTAATGCAACAGTAATGTCACACCTCGATCGCGCCTCAATGATCGTTTCTAAAATCTTAAAAAGTGACACTCGTATTAATCATGCCATCAGTTACAAGTGCAAACGACTACTGCTTAACACACGTCCAGCACATATTCTTGTAATCTCACTATCAAATACACAGAAGAGTTTGTCTGCATGCTCAGCTGTGTATACTCTGCGTTAAGATCCGTTCGCCAACTAGCCTTTTCCACGATTTGCTATATGTTTTGAGCGTTGTTGGTTGTTCGGTCAGAAGCTATTGAAATACTACGTAAGGTTTTCCTGTGTCACTGAATAGCAGTGAAACGAAATGAAGAAGGGAAATGAGTTATGGTACATTCACTGAAAATGCTGTCTGTATTACTAAACGCCTAAAGCAGTCAGCAAGTCAACGGCCTTGCCGCAGTGGTAACACCGGTCCCCGACAGATCATCGAACTTGAGCGCTGTCGGACTGGGCTAGCACTTGGATGGGTGACCATCCGGTCTGCCGTGTGCTATTGGCAAGCGGGGTGCACTCAGCCCTTGTGACGCAAACTGAGGAGCTACTTGACTGAGAAGTAGAGGCTCGGGTCTCGTAAACTGATATACGGCGGGAGAGCGGTGTGCTGACGTCATGCCCCTTCATAACCGCATCCAGTGACGCCAGTGGTCTGAGGATGACACGGCGGCCGGTCGGTATCGTTGCGCCTTCGAGGGCCTGTTTGGACGGGGTCTAAAGCAGTCAGCTGCTGCAAGTTCTAGGTTTGCATTTCTAACAACTTACAGGGTCAACAAAAATTACAATTTCATATAATTATGGACTGAATTTAAAAATTTAAAATGTTGCTATACTGTACTCATTACCTTTAAGGTTTAACTCAGGAAGTCAACTATAAAGTTAGAAATTGTGCATATGTCATGAGGCAGCGTAACTCACGGTCCGAAAACTACGCAGACTGTATGCATCCAGTTCCAGAGAACGAGAGCACTTAACTTTCCACAACAGCGGAAACCAGAGAAGGTAGTGATCGACGCTGGGGTCTGGAGCGAAGCCGACGTTCTAACTCAAACCAAAGGTGTTCCACTTAGTCCATGGCAGGACTCGGGGCGGGTCACCCAAGTTCGGGAATGCTACTGGCCACAAACGAATGCTCACAGATTCTGTTTTATGACAGGGTGCATTGTCATGTTCATGCAAACAGCCATTATCTCCGAACTGTTCCTCTACGCAATGTAATACAGAATGGTGTAAAATGTGTTCATACGCTTCCGCATGTAGCGTTTACTTAAGCACTATAATGGGACCTCACTATAACCACGAGAAACCTCTTAACACCACCGCTGCTGTTCTGCATTGTTGGCACTGCATACGACGGCAGGTAACGTTCTCGAGCGTGCTCGAAACCAAAAGCCTTCCACCCGATTGCCACAGAGAATAGCATGATTCATCGCACTAAGTCAATCGTTTCCAGTATCCACTGTCCACTGTTTACACCACCTCTGGAGTCCGCCTCTGGTATCTGAGTGGTCAGCGCGACGGAATCATACCTAACGGCCCGGGTTCGATTCCCGGCTGGGTCGGAGATTTTCTCCACTCAGGGACTGGGTTTTGTGCTGCCCCATCGACACGCAAGTCGCCGAAGTGGCGTCAACTGAAGACTTGCACCAGGCGAACGGTCTACCCGACGGGAGGCCCTAGCCTCACGGCATTTACATTTGCCACCTCTGGCGTCGCGTATCATTAACTACAGAACGTGTGGCTCACAAGGAGCGTCTCGAACTTTGTACGCAATTCCGTTTAATTACGTGAGCACAGTAACTGTCCTAGCTGGACTGATGGTAGCACGCTGGAAATCACAAGTGTTTCCTTACACTTACTAAATGCGATTTTGGACAACACTGTCAGCAATGATCGACACTCCCTGTCTGTCAGTACATGAGGTCTGCCTGAGTTTGGTTTAGCTGTAGTCATACCTTCGGGTTTCAACTCCACAATCACATCACCAACAGTGGACTTGGGCGGATTTAGAAAGGTTTAATAGTCGGCGATGAATTTGTTAGCCAAGTGACAACCAGTGACGTTCGAAGTTACTAACCACTTCTGACCCATCCATTCTGCCGTTGTCACCCCTCTACAGGTAACAAAATACTGTCCGCCGCTTTTCTTACTGGCAGGTCCTGCCCTTCTGGCATCCAGCGGTCATTTCCATATTGTGTAGGCAAGTCCGTATACTTTTGATCAGAGAGTGTATATGCTGATCAGCGGTAGTCAAATTTTTGCTTCTGGGTGCTGTAATAATACACTGAAGCGCCAAAGAAACTGGTATAGGCATGTGTATTCAAATACAGAGATATGTAAACAGGCAGAATACGCCGCTGCGGTCGGCAACGTCTATATAAGACAAGTGTCTGGCGCACTTGTTAGATCGGTTACTGCTGCTGCAGGTTATCAAAATTTAAGCGATTTTGAACTTGGCCACTATAGTCGGCGCACGAGCGATGGGTCTCAGCTTCTCAGAGGTAGCGATGAAGGGGGAATTTTCCCGTACGACCGTTTCACGAGTGTACTGTGAATATCTGGAATCCGATAAAACATCAAATCTCCGACATCGTTGCACCCGCAAGAAGATCTTGCAAGAACGGGACCAACGACGATTGAAGGCAATCATTCAAAGTAACAGAAATGCAGCTATTCCTCAAATTGCTGCAGATTTCAATGCCAGGCCATCAACAAGTGTCAGCGTGCGAACCATTCAACGAAACGTCATCGATATGGGCTTTCGGAGCTGAAGACCCACCCGTGTACCCTTGATGACTGCAAGACACGAAGCCTTAAGTCGTCGGCACACGGACCGTGCTGTGGAACGTGTCAACGTTCAGCGTGCTGAGGTCTACGTGCTGCTGAATGCTCAGAAACGAAGCGACTTGTACATACGGGACGTGGTCCCCAACGTGGTATTCACGATCACAACGCACTCCAGCGGCAGTTGGGGAATGTTCCTAGTTCGTAAATCACACTGTTTACTAAACGGGCGCGCGTAAAATTCCTATGTTAGCTCTATTAAAACGCACATTTCCTTCACTGCCCATATGTTAGTCACATTGTTCTATATGTAATATAGAAAAATAAAAACTTCAATAACCATGTACAGTCGTGCTCAAAAGTATCCGAACTACCTGAATTGCATTTCGCCTGATTCGAATGCAACCCACATAGCGCAGCTGTCTAGCAGATCCTCTAATCGCCCCTCGGTACAGTCGTTTGACTATTGAAAATGGTTCCAACAATTCACCACTAGAAAACACTGCTCTGTATCGCAATAACTCAAGATGTAAAGTAATACCAAGGTACTACAAATATCAGGGAACATCTTATCACAGATAAGACGGTTCTAAAGGCTTGTAAGCTCACATTTATTACAATAAATGACATACATGAAATGTTACCACTCTCGTTATTACGTCAGAAAGGTAATTCACGTAGTAAGTTCGTCGTATTCATGATTTCCTCTTCAAAATAACATACCGTACTTATTATTTAACACAAAATGACATTAAGAATTTAAGTTATTCACGAGCAGCTAGATGAGAATATGTACGAACTTCAAATGACACAACGAACCGTCTCGTTCTGCATATGGATTCAAACCCAGGTCATGCAGACTCAGCAAAGACTTCGTGACTGACGGAAACTAACAGTCATTCCTGACTATGCCTACATCGATTTTAGACAGTATCAGTTAGCAAATATCAACATTAAATTAGATAACGTAAACATTGTTTATGGACGCGAATTCCTACCCAGCATCTGTTGTCCTTGTTAACGAACTACGAGAGGTGTTCAATACGGCTTCTTCACAAGTAACTTACTTGGAATGCCGTGGGGTAAAGCTTTGCGTTGGATAGGGATTCGAACCCAGAACCTAATAGGATTGTCATCAAAGCACAATCAGCTGTGACATATCGGATTTTCTCGGCAGTAGCTAGATGTTTTAACTGAAATGACAAGACGAAACATTAATGTTTTCTTTCCCAGGACTCCAACCTGGCACCTATCGCTGTTATATTCTAGAGAAAACGAACGTTAAAAATGGGTTTGTTACACCAGCAGCGACATGTAAGCATGTTTGAACTAGAAACAATATGACGAAGAGTTCAGTGCTGACTGGGAATCGAGCCCCACACATATCGTTGTTGACAGCACACAAAGAGACGTCAGCTACCGAATTTTTCTCCACCAGCACCTCGGAGTAACATCCTTGAATTTACAATGACTTCGCAAACAGTTCTGTGTCTCACTGGGACTCAAAAACGTCAGACACCGTTAGTGTTAACAACGAATTAAAATACATTAAAAATCAAAATTATTACCCACCAGTAGATAGGTGTTCTCATGCTAGAGCTTGATAATACATAGTGAAAGCCCTAGTGCCGGGCCAGGATTAGAACCCTTTCAGGCGCAATATGTGGAGATGTTGAACAGTTTTGAACAAACAACAAATTGCAGTCGAGCTGTATTGTCACGAAGGGAGTCTGAGTTGCATTCCCAGATCAGAACCAATTTTATCGACATACGGAAGCTCAAATAAAAGATGGAATAAGTGTCCTGTGACCCCACATAGCGTTTGTTTCGTCACTAGAAATAAATAACTAGTATAAGAAAGGTTACTGTTGATTGAGTTACTACGTGTCGCGACTCCTGACTTTATTGTGGTTCAACCTACCGTCTACTTGGTAGAGAAGGAATATCACGTTTAACATGAATGTAAAACCACAATGCCATTGTACCTTCTTCACTTGGCGTAGCCAGAAGAGAACAGAATCTGTCTCTCCTTATCAAAAATCGTCAGCAGACGTTGGAATCGAACCCAGACCATAAGTATATAAACCTAGCATCAATTCAAAAGACCACCAAACTCTCTTCTCTATCACTCATTTTTCTATCATAACGATGTTGCGCCACACCGGATGAGAATTCTGACACGCAGATTCCCTGTAGTGGTTTGCAGTATGTTCAGTACATTCATTTACTTGGTTGACCGAATCGCCATGAACTAGCTGCCTCGGCTACCCAGTGCATACATTCGACTCTATTTTGTAATCACCGAAATAAAATCACGTAACTGACACCTACACAGAACTGCCAACAGTGTAGGATGCAGAAATTTAAACAGGAAGTGTTCCTTTCGACTTGAGCTACTCTATTGCGCTATCTGTTTGTTAAAAACGTCGTGCAGTGCAAAAGAAAAGCTGTAACTGTCTGTCTCTCAGAAGTCTAGATCCGGCCGTATGCATTATCTCACATCACTGTGCAATGCGCAAGTTCTAGAGGAATTGTTGTTGAGTTCTGGAGGTGTTGTAGCTATGTGTCAGCTAGTTGCGTAACGGTAAGCGTCGCGCACTGTTGATGCGACGTCGCGAGTTTTGGTACATTCACTGCTGCGTTTTTTAAAACGCTATACTGCTGTCTGCTTAAGTTATCGATCTAATGGAACTTTGAACATAATTCCCTTCACTTCTCAACCCAAAATAGTTGCATGTGGGAAAAGGGCTAACTTCAGCGACATTTTGTTCTTTTCAGGTTTAATAGATGGCCAGGCTGCAGATGCATCTCGAAACTTTTGTATTATGTATGGGGAGAGCGCATCGTGCCCAAATACGTCAGAAAAGTATTTTCTACATTAGCTGTCGTGTGGCAGTAGCATTTAATTCTACATAAAACCTTGTTTGACAGCTTTAACTCAGAACAAGTTTTCTACATGCATGTAATCAATAAACTGCATGTGCATTGTCAGACTGTTATAGATATCACCAGAGAATTCGCATATATCGTTGATGATTAATTTCTCTCTCATGTTAATTAATGTTTTAACAACACTAAAAGAAACAGTACGAAAGTTGTGCACTGTATTATAAGAAATGAAATAAAACTACCCACGATAACCTTACGACGAAAGTCTGTTTCAATAAACCTGAGTATCTGTACACAAGCGTGCCTCTATCGGTACGAATTAGTAAAATACTAACCACTTAGATTTCGATTGGGTCTGTGTTTGATTGGTATGCTGTGTCATACTCAAGTGGTATGCAAATGTGGCATTGTAAGTTTTTCACCATTGCACTACGAGCCGAAAGTATTTTCTTGCGATTTCCTTATCGATGTGAGATCTGACTGCTTGTAGCTCTTTCACAGAAGGGATAAAAACGTTACAGTCAGCAAGGCTGGAGCCACAAACTATAACAGACGCTTTCTTTGAAGTTAGCAAGTTTCCACAGAGCTAGGGAAGAGGCATGCATCAAGGTCTCCTCTACTAGAGCAGTAGTGGCTAGAACTCGCAAACCACTGTTTAAAGGACGAGATTAGATGCGATTTTCACGTGCAACAACTTTCCTGGGCTGAAAACTGTAAATTTACAATCTTTTGTTACAGCTCAAGCGTTAATATTAACTCAAATTATTCAATGGAAATGACAGGAAAAATCAAGTGAACTTTGAGGCTTAATTCCGTGCACACCAGGAAGTAACTCGTCGATCACAGAGTTGCCAAATATACCTTGCCTTGTTGCCAAATCTCAGTTACATTACCAGCAGGAAGAAGACGAACCGATGTGATGCTACAATGGGCTGGGAAGTGACCATAGCTGATGTCTCAAAGATGCCGCTGCTACGGCCTGGAATACGTAATCCGTGTGATTCACATTTTTGTAACTGCGTTTAGGGACTGGAGCGTAGTTACCAATAATACTCAGAACTGACTGCAATCTAGGCTTCATAAATCAGTAACTCTCATAGTTGTTTTTATATATCTTTCGTAAGTGTACTAAAAACTAAGAAATTCATTGACGAACGTTTTCGTGCCTCGCCGATAGTCGAGCACAACAAACAAATAAAAATAAAAAAAGGCTGTGTGCGTGCGTGTGTATGTGTGTGTGTGTGTGTGTGTGTGTGTGTGTGTGTGTGTAAGAGAGAGAGAGAGAGAGAGAGAGAGAAGTGAGAGAGAGTGAGGGAGACAGATAAAAATAAAAAGAATGAGAGAGAGAGTAAAAAATTGTTGCAAAGAAACTGAATCATGCTATGTAAAGAAATCTTTCATTAAAATGACACGTTCTACATCATTACGAAATGTCGTATTCATGATCTATGGAACAAGTATTAATCTAATCTAATCATATCATATTGCTGACTAGTCATGAAGAGGCACGAAATTACAGAAATTATCGCCAATATCAGTAACCAAATCTAAACTTGAAAAAAAAAGGACGACAGTTTTGTAATAAACCGGGTCTCCTGCAAAGACCCTTTCGTCCCTGTTAACTAACCACGAAAGATGCGTGATATACCTCCATTCAGAAGGAACAAAGTGTTCATGCATTTAAAGATGAAGCGCATGATGTGAAGTTCTGTGATGGAGATACGAACCCAGCACGCAATCGGATTGTTAACTAAGTAAAATCAAATGTTACGTATAGGTTTTTCTTACCAGCTGCTAGATGTTTGAATCTAAAATAAGGATACAAATTTTTGTGCCTGGGCGACAATCGAACCGCACACCTACCGTCCTTCTTTATCATCCACGTAACACTTGCTTACTCACCAACAGTAAGATGTGTGCGTGTTTGACCAGAAATAACGACACCTATTGCGATTGTTGGCAACACATGAACAGACATTAAAAATGCACGTTAATTTTCACTAGCAGACTGGTATGCAAGTGATAGGGCATGAAATGAAATTATGAATATTTTTGAACTGGATCAGGATTCGGACCCACATACTTACCTTTGGAGGAGACCTAGAGAAGATTGCAGTCTTGGGGAAAGGAACGAAATGATTCAACTATGCTGTTCCGAGAGATTCAGATCCTTGAAAGATGAGATCCGAAATCGAATCACAGTCCAGCACCACATTTTTCAACGTCTCTAGTTCAATCAAGTACAAGAAAAATAAGAGCCCTGTTCCGTTAAATGGCTATCGTTTCATAAAATAAAATAAAATTTTCTAATGTAAGTAAGTTTACTGGAGACAGTATTTCTGTTTACCATGACTTTCGCCTATGTCATTTGCCAACGTAAACCGGATCTGCCCAATTGGTAGTGAAGGAACGTGATGTTTAATGCGGATTCTGGATTATAACGTCTTTCTATTGAGCTTACCAGAGGTAAAGTAAATCTGTTTGTGCCTCTTAAAAGAAAATGCCTGAACCCATGCATTGCACCTGTGATAGTTCGTTTCACCAGACCATTGTGGCCACATTTCCCAGCCCCAGAAGTGTGCTGTAACGGATGATGTGCTTAGCTTACAAAATTAATCACGGTGGAAAAAATGTGAGTCTATTAAATGGTTAAGTTGTAAGTAGGCTGTTTAGGTTCTTATATTGGTAACGCGATGTAGCACTCTGTATGAAAATCACTGGCTGTGCTGTGTGCAGTATGTGGCTAGTTTGCATTGTTGTCTGGCATTGTAGTGTTGGGCAGCTGGCTGTGAACAGCGCGTAGCGTTGCGCAGCTGGAGGTGAGCCGCAAGCGGTGGTGGATGTGGGGAGGGAGATGGCGGAAATTTGAGAGCCGATGATCTGGACATGCGTCCATCAGAGACAGTACATTTGTAAGACTGGATGTCATGAACTGCTATATATATTATGACTTTTGAACACTATTAAGGTAAATACATTGTTTGTTCTCTATCAAAATCTTTCATTTGCTAACTATACCTATCAGTAGTTAGTGGCTTCAGTAGTTTGAATCTTTTATTTAGCTGGCAGTAGTGGCGCTCACTGTGTTGCAGTAGTTCGAGTAACGAAGATTTTTGTGAGGTAAGTGATTTGTGAAACGTATAGGTTAATGTTAGTCAGGGCCATTCATTTGTAGGGATTTTTGAAAGTCAGATTGTGTTGCGCTAAAAATATTGTGTCAGTTTCGTGTTGATCAGAATAAGTAAAGAGAGTAATGTCTGAGAACGTTCAGTTTTGCTCAGCTGTTTGAAAATCAAATAACGTAGAAGGTTATCAGTACAGTAATTCATTAATTTTTCTTTGGGGACGTTTCATTTGGCGACCCTACCAGGATACCTCACTGGAATCTTCTGATTATTTCTTGTAGTTTGTGTAATTAGTGTAGCTTTTGTTTATTGCTAGCACATAATTGTAGAGAGAATCTCCTTTGTAGTTGCAGTCTTTCATTGTTGTGCAGTAAAACAGTTGTTGCATGCATGTAGATTTGCACCAAGTATTTCGCAGCTGCGCTTGCAAATAACTAGATATTATTTTCAGTGCTATGTTAATGTGTTTTCTTATTTTGCTCATCAAATTGTGCTTTTCTGTGTTGTCGTGTGAAATATTGTGACAATAATGGCTTGTGAAAAACGTAATACTAGGCTCCAAAGTAAACTGAGAAATGACAGTGAAGACGAAAGCAGTGTGTTAGCGCCACCGTGTAATGAATCAACTAATGTTCAAACTAGTGATTTGGTAACTGTGCATAGGGAAATGGAGCGGGCGGCAAATAATGGCGAAGACAGTGAAACAATTAGTGAACAGGGAAGCATTATCGATCGATGGCAATAGCTCGCCTCAGGAATCCGAAATGACAGGACACGATCTCGCATATACTTTAGATTCAGGTTTTGGGTCTCACCGTTTTCTCAAATAAGGCAAGACACATTTTCTGCTTGTCAAAATGTGAATGTTGCCGGTGCAAATTCACTGCCAAAAAGCACTGAGGAACATGTTTCAGACACCAGTGCATTGTTATTACAATTAATACAACAAATGGGACAAACACAGCAAAAGCTTCAAAAGTTAGACACAATGGAACAAAATCTTCGAAAGCTAGACACAGTGGAACAAAATCAGAGACAAACACAGCAAAAGCTTCAAAAGTTAGACACAATGGAACAACACCAGAGACAAACACAGCAACAGTTAGACACAATGGAACAAAATCTTCGGAAGTTAGACACCACACTTGAACAAACATGTGAAGATTTAACTACTGAGTTACATAACATTGAATCGAAATGTCAAACAGTCTGTAATGACGTAAAAACACAAATTTGTGAGCATTTCCAACCTATTTTTTCATGTCATGAAAATGCATTACAGAATCACGAAGCAGCCATAAAAGAACTGCAAACCATTGTTCATGAAAATCATGAGACCTTGTGGGCTAAAATTGACTCAGTTGCATCTACCGATTCGGTTACGCAACTTGCAAAAACTCAGGAAAACTTAAAGGACACAGTAGATACGATTTCAACACGAATGGACACTCTGAAACTTGGTTCAGAAAAACACACAGAGGAAATAATTTCACTATTGGATAAAGTAGTCGAACTTTCAGATCAGTTCACTAACTTATCTACAAAGGTAGATGATGATCTGAATGACACAAGACCTGTAGCCTTTAGGGACACTGAAGAGTATGAACAAATTAGAAAATTCGAACAAAATCAAAATCAAATCAATACACAGTACAAAAGAGAAATCCGGGAAGTACAAGATCATTTGGCATATTTCAGAGGACACTCGCACTCCAGTACAGGAAGAGGGACATAGAAATACGGAACAACCACAAAATAATAACACAGGACAATTCGGAAATTATGAAAGAAATTGGCAACGTGCCCCGAATTTTGAAATGGAACCGCCGAAACGACGTAACAATGACCGATATGCGACTCGCCGACATGATGATTTTGACTATAAGCTGTTCATTACTACACGTAAATTTAAAACATTTAAGAATTATGGCAACGACATTCATCCACAAGAGTGGCTCCATCAATTCTCTCATTGCTTTCCTCCCAACTGGTCATTAGAGCACAGGTTAGAATTTATGTGTGGCTGTTTAGAGAATGAACCAGCAGTAAGAATGCGATCGGCCATTCACGGTTGTCACAGTGAAGGAGAATTTTACCATGCCTTCCTCTCAGCATGTTGGTCTCAAGCTGCACAAGACCGAGTAAAACATAGCATCATAATGATGAAACATTTCGAAGAATCTGAATTTTGCAGTCTTGTGAAATATTTTGAAGACATGTTGCACAGGAATCAGTACCTGTCAAACCCATACAGCCCCTCAGAACTCATCCGCATTTGCTTAATCAAATTACCTGAACATTTACGACATATTATTTTGGCAGGACATTGCAAAGACGACATTGAAGCTTTTCAGGGACTCTTACAAGAATTAGAAATTGACACTGACAATCGCGGAACGCGACAACAGGAACACAACAATTACAGGTCACATCCATCGCAATTCCGCGATGAAAGAAATAATAACTGGACACGACAAGGCTATTCTCACAACACAAATCGTGACCAAAACAGACACCACCCGTATGACAACCGTTGGCAGAGTAGTAATAATTACAGGGAAAGATCACCTCTCCACGGTAATGAATATCACAGAGACAATCAGAGAAACAGATGATATGGGAACCAAAATAATTATTATCAAGGGAGACAGAATAACTTCAGACACAACAGTTATGATTCAGGGAGAAATTCTCCACCACGTGACCGACAAGAAAGAAACTATGGAATCTACCGACATGACGACTGACGATATGATCTTAACGACAGACCTGAATTGCATCAGAACTGGCGGGATTCAAACAGAGCAGGGCCCTCTCGACAAGGTGAATTTGTAGAAGTTAGACCTCCTAATCCCAACAACGACGCACGCCAACAAAGAGACAGATAATGACTCGCACCGCCAGGCAGCCACGTGCACCGGCTGGGCTTCAGAAAAATAACATAGACGCTAACCTTGAGAAAAATTTGAGCATGCGTTACCGATGTACGATATACCACATGATAATTCTGTTAAAGCTGGAGCTCTGCATAGTAGGAAGAGTAAAGGATTGCACCACATTTCACGTGTAAAACTGTTTATTGAAAGATAATCTGCTTTTTAACTTAGTCTTTGCCATATAATTTTTCACTTCACGCTACTAGTACAGTTTGTCACAATGAGAAACTGTTAACATGTAACAATGTTTTGAACTTAACTATCCAGTCTAGAACCTAGGGAACATTTTTAAACAGAAATTACGAACGCATTGTTATAGTGAACAGACGTCACAGTGTTATTGTGTGTGTCCATTCTTGCTTGTTAGTTGCACGATTACGTGACGACTATAAGGCTTACATACTTAGAACATATACTGGTACTGCTAATGAGATTTTAATGCAATATTTTGGTTTACTTGAAAATACATTCTGGATTTAAAGTACTTTCTGTGAGATACCAGATGAGACAGTGGTTAGTTTATGTGACAGCACCACGATTTTATCATGACGCTACTAATGAGTGACAATTTACAATGTTGCTTTTGCAGTGTTTTTGTTTCCTATCTGCACAGTTTTGCTGAATTATTCTGGAAAGTAAAACATGTTTTAGTAGTAACTTTTGTGGTATAGCTACAATGAGACAGCCTTTTCAGTAGCACAACAATACGTTACAGCACAGTACTTTCTTCATCACGGCAATAAGCGTAATAACTAAGATATCTATACGCAAAGCATTTCACTTTTGTTTATCATGAGGTAAGTACATTGGCTTCTGCAGAACTTAGCTTTCGGAGGACAATAACTACGACACTTCCACAGAGATTATCTTACAGCAAGACGCACATTTAGCGATACAGGACATGTATTTGAGTGATTAATTTTGCACTTAAATCATTTATTTTTAAAGATATTTGAAGTAAAATGATACAAAGGTTTTCCGTGATACATTTCATTCCATTGCTGTAATCTGTAACACCTGAGGGTGTAATTACATTAATCCTCAGAGGGGTACACGCTTACTTTGTGTACCATGTGTTGGGCAAGCACAAGGAGCCCTAGCTAATATGGTATTTGCTTATACAAATTTACACTTCGGTACCATATTTCTCTAACACATAAATTACACAGCTATCTGATCATTTAACTGAGAGACAAACATTTTTTTTTACTACATCAGTGGCACATGTTTACGCAATTACACAGTTGGGTAACTTCACACCTATGAAATTGTATTTTGTCTGTACTTTGTAAACTGTTCATATTTTTTTCGGAACCATTGTGATACTATGAGAGCTTTGAATGATGTATTTGGTAAGGGAGCATGATTTTAAAGTACGTTTGAGGTAGATGACACTATTGAAATGAGCAGAGAATTTTTTTTAGCTTTTGACATTATTGCAGAAAGCTACGACGTTTTTGAGATTTGACTGAGGTGTTATGATGTTATTTTTACAACGACGATGTATATTATGCTGTTGAGGTATGTTTATGATCAATAAGATGATGCTACCGTAAATGAGGAATTTGATTATGCTACATATTTATTTTGATGAAATATTGAAGAAGTGTCGACGAATACGTATATGAATAATGAGTAGTGGTTAGGGACTCTGATTTGTGGAAAAGGATGTTGGAAACCAAGAATCGTACTTTAAGAGTTATGAAATGTGTGTAAATTCATGAATGTATCACAATGCCGACGAAAACTTTTTGAACACTGTTATATTCATAGGATTTTGTTTCTACACATTTGCAACGCTAATTCTCGACCTGTGAAATTTTTTATATGGGACTGTCACTGTAATACAAACTGGTGTCGTAAATATTTCAGTAAGAAAGTTAAGCGACCACCTTCACGGAATGAGTCGTGGGCACCCAGCTGCGCGACAGTTGCCTGGAAAAAAGCCATTAGTGTGTGCC
This sequence comes from Schistocerca americana, assembly GCF_021461395.2. Classification (NCBI taxonomy): domain Eukaryota; kingdom Metazoa; phylum Arthropoda; class Insecta; order Orthoptera; family Acrididae; genus Schistocerca; species Schistocerca americana. The sequence continues at coordinate 377,654,661 of NC_060126.1, forward strand.
TTTCAGAGGCACAGGTAGAAAAAAAAGGGGCCATTATCCTCATTATTGACATTCCTTTGTAGAAAGCATCGCAAATACGACACGCTCAAACTTGAAAACATACGATAACACTGTGGAGCTCTTAATTTATGATATTTACTGAAATGCCTAATGAAATGACGAGAAATATTTTTATGTCTATACACCTGATTATGACTACTGTCTTTATAGTTGAGGGATTTTTTTACTACCTTATGAAATGCCATATGGCTAATGAATGATGTTTCATGCTTTCCTTTGTACACATTTGCTCATTTATATCAAGTTTCTAGCTGCACTGCAGCATTGGTTATTATAAAATTTAATAGATATACTAATATCACTATTTTCTGTCTACAGACCCAGTGAAGAACACGTTTATGATGTACTTTCTTAGAAAAGAGAGCACAAATAGACCTTTCCCTTCACAGGAATTGTATAAATAATTTTTTTAATGCCTTGGTAACTTTCTTGCAGAGTAAGTTTTTGTGATGCATCACTCTAGTGTTAAGACGTGACATAGGCATTAAACATGGCCATTTTTACTGTAATATTTTTTCTGCTTGAGCTATGTCATGTTTAGATATAAGTTATTACATTTACTGCTGCTAGCTTTGCTAATTTGCATTTTTTTATTGCTTTTTGTGTTAATTGTTTTGTGCTGCTGCATTGCCTCATCGCTTAGTTTAGCATCAGAGCTCAGTAGATTTAAGTTAGCTTAAGAGGGGGTAGACTATATAAGAGAATGAGTTGCGATGTATTGGAAGAAATGCATTGAGAAGTTGTACGAAAAAAAGTACAGAAAGCAGGTATAGGTAGGGTTTTCGTGGAAATAAATGATGAAGAGATAATGGAAAATAAATAATGCGGTAAGAAATGTGTGAACACATAAATACAGAAAGCATGCTTGGATAGAATTTTTTGATGGAAACAAATGTTGAAATAAGAGGAAAGATATATGGAATGAAGTTTTGGGGTGGACTGCAGTACCAAATGTCATGCTGAAAACAAACATTGTCCTGTATTTTTGTGTTATTACATTATGTGAATTTGTGTTTTTCCTGTCTTAATGTGTTTAGCTAATAAGAGTTATGTTGTAGAACTTTTCTGATAATATGTTATTGTCTTTGTAAAGATGTTTAGACATTATTTATTCTGTTCTGTTTTAATGCTCATGCGTGAAGTTGATGTTTCGAAAGTTATTCTGATCTCTTATGTATGTACTCATGTCATAATTTCTGTAACACTGATGTATATGTTATTTCGATTCTTTTGTAAAGCTTGTACTACAAATGTTATTTGTATTGTTATGTTCTTTAATGATGTATTTTGTACCTTTGTTATTGTATTCTTACGTTATAAAATTGTAATTGACACCAGTTCATCAAATTAAGTAACTTGTAAGTTACATTTCACTGCACATGTTTCTGTTGGTCGTAGTATATGGACAATATATGAGAAGTAGGAACTGATAGTGTTTGCACGTGTGTTAATAATTCAGCAAGGGACTGGATAACAGCATTGCTGGTTCTAAGGACATTTCAAAAAAAATTTTTTGTAAGTGCCCAAGTGGTGGGTCATGGACTTGCTATATTGTCCACAAGACTCTTCTATGGTGATTGTGCACCTGCACAGTCGCAATGGATGGCTGCTAGCCATCTCTACAAGGACTACAGTGGGTCTACACCTTTGATGACTTACCAACACCATTATTTCTACAAGGACTGCAGTGGGTCCGCGCCTCTGGTGGCCCACCAATACCATATTCTCTACCAGGATTACAGTGGGTCTGCTCTGTGATGACCTACCTACCAATATTCTTCAAAACGTCGAATGACTTTGCTGTGGGTTTGCTCTGTTGAGGCCCATTACCTGCCTGCATGTCAAGAGTCAGCACTGTCTTTCCGTTAGAAGGACAACACTACTTCTTCAAGACTGCATGGAAATCCACTACTTGCGTGTGCATTTTCTTTTACTGCTCAGACTTTCAGAAAAACACTGCTATTTTAGTGTGATGAACTGTCTGTATGGACTGTGAGAAAATTTTAGCTTTTGACCAACATTGTATCAATAAGTGTGTGCCTTTGATTTCTTTGTTATTGTAATTATGAAAATTTTTTTCAAGTCTGTATTGGCCACTGCCCAAAACAATTTGTAAATTTTTTTGTGGGGAGCATGGGGGCTATGTACGTAGGCTGTTTAGGTTCTTATATTGGTAACGCCACGTAGTGCTCTGTATGAAAATCACTGGCTGTGCTGTGTGCAGTCTGTGGCTAGTTTGCATTGTTGTCTACCATTGTAGTGTTGGGCAGCTGGCTGTGAACAGAGCGTAGCGTTGCGCAGTTGGAGGTGAGCCGCCAGCAGTGGTGGATGCGGGGAGAGAGATAGCGGAAATTTGAGGGATGATGATCTGGATGTGTGTCCATCAGAGACAGTACATTTGTATTACTGGATGTCATGAACTGCTATATATATTATGACTTTTGAACACTATTAAGGTAAATACATTGTTTGTTCTCTATCAAAATCTTTCATTTGCTAACTATGCCTATCAGTAGTTAGTGGCTTCAGTAGTTTGAATCTTTTATTTAGCTGGCAGTAGTGGCGCTCGCTGTATTGCAGTAGTTCGAGTAACGAAGATTTTTGTGAGGTAAGTGATTTGTGAAACGTATAGGTTAATGTTAGTCAGGGCCATTCTTTTGTAGGGATTTTTGAAAGTCAAATTGCGTTGCGCTAAAAATATTGTGTGTCCGTTTCGTGTTGATCAGGATAAGTAAAGAGAGTAATGTCTGAGAACGTTCAGTTTTGCTCAGCTGTTTGAAAATCAAATAACGTAGAAGTTTATCAGCACAGTAATTCATTAATTTTTCTTTGGGGACGTTTCAAAGTAGAAGCAATCTTCTGACGTGGAGATTATGCTATTCTGATGTCAGCAGGATGTAAAGACTCTTCTAGGGATCATAGCCTCGACGTAAAGCCATTTTGAAATATTCACTAATTCAGCAAATTTCTTAGTTCGAGAAAATCCACTGTGAAGTGTGAAGTTACCGGATAATTCGATTGTTACTATCATTTTCTTCTTACCGTTGCTGGAACACATGTGCTTGAAGATCATTTAATGCCTTTTGGTCATTATAGAAGTAGTTGCCCAAGAAGAGGTTCTTTCCCTGTCTACGGAGTCATTTTCATGTTAATATCAAACATCAGCAATTACTCGCAGATTACATTAAAACTAAAGTAATTGATGAAGACGTTTCTTGATAACAAAAACGCGCTGCCTTTCTTAATTTACTTGCGCCTTGAAATGGCTGTCGAATACTGCCAAAGCAAAAGACAAGGGATCTTACTGCCTTCCGTTATACGTCGCTGTCAGTTCTTCCACAAGATTTGGTCGACGTGACCTGTTTCAAGTTGTGTATGGCAGAGAATGTTTTAGAAAATCAATTGTTTTCCTTTGCAATAAACAGAAAGATTTTCATTGTAAGTTATCAAAGTTCAATATTTTCGCATTATTAGTTCAGATTTAATATTCACTTCTATAATGTAGGAAAGTATTTCACAGTTGCAAAACCCGCATCCGACTCATTGACCTAATACTTAGTCGCTGACCATAAATTCTAGCTCAGAGTGACACCAGTTTAAATAACCTAATGTAGCGAAGACTGTTTGCCAGTGCTCTTTTTCACCGGAAAATATGCAATTCACTCATTGGGCTCCAATAGTACACTGTAACAGTAATTTCTGTGTGTGTGCAATGAATGCGGATTGTGGAATTTGGTGGTGCTCTCTCTTCCACTTCTGTGTACAATATGCCTAACCGAAACGGGCCCTTTATCATTACAGGCCTTGGGCAGTGCAACATCATACTGACAACAGTAATGTGCTTATGCTGACAGCCTCAATGTTCGTTTTAGCTGATTTTGTAATCATTTAAATAAAACAACATGACCTTCCAGTGGGAGACATTTCGTCCCCCTTTTCCTTGTGTGAAATTTGTCAGTAAGCTTTTTGCCTTCCAACCAGCAAAATGGGGCAGAGTACAGCCAGTAAACGATTCACATAACACGATTTAGTGCCGTTAAGACGATTTCTTTAAACATTGTCGTAGCTGAAGGAATTTAGTTTCTTCTTAAATCGTCTTATGCAGCAACGTTCACAGATATCTCAAATAGGAAAAGCTCTTTATCCAGGTACGAAATTTGTAAAACAAACTGCCCACAGTTTGAGTCAGGTCGATCTTTTCGCCTTATAGCACTGCATAAGTATTTTGTCTAAGAGGTATCGCAAGTAGTGTTCCTGTAGCTGTGGGAATCATTGGTTGAAAACGAGTTTAACGGCAATGGGTACAGTACTGCTAAATATTCAAAATGAATATCAACCTGTCTGAGTTCATCCACAAACTGAGGCGTATTTATAATACTGTAGCTAGACTGTGTATCCTTGTCTTCTTTGAGTGGGCATTGGAAGACATTTACACACACGTATACAATACTATGAATACTTCGACGCTGTAGCTATCGTTGCTCTCACATCTAATTGTAGCAGATGGGAAGATACAAAGAAGCAATCAGACTCATGGGTGTGGACAGAAACTAAAGGGCAGATGCGGGCACTGTGCAGATCTGTGCTTTTTCTTCTTCCGATCTATACAAATAATGTGTACCAATCAGCGTATTGCCGGCCGAAGTGGCCGTGCGGTTAAAGGCGCTGCAGTCTGGAACCGCAAGACCGCTACGGTCGCAGGTTCGAATCCTGCCTCGGGAATGGATGTTTGTGATGTCCTTAGGTTAGTTAGGTTTAACTAGTTCTAAGTTCTAGGGGACTAATGACCTCAGCAGTTGAGTCCCATAGTGCTCAGAGCCAATCAGCGTATTCATTGTTCTCATAATGTTTCTCTCTTGTTTAGTCTTCTAATGATGAAGTGGATGCACACCCATGAGTCTGATTGTTTCTTTGTATCCTTCTATCTACTATCTTTGTGTGTTACTGCTCGGTGTTCAAAAAGCAATAAATTATGCCTGCTCTCACGAGGTATTAGAATGAGGTCGCAAGAAGTCTAACGAATTATAATCAAAATACACTGAGACGCCAATTTGTCCGTCATCATGGTGTTATGTCGGTAGATATAGTTGGGCATTATTGCCTGCATCACCGGGATCCCATTGCCGTCTTCTCTTTCGTTTGTGTGTTGCGCATGGTGCAGGAAATACGAGGTGCTTTCAAGTTCTAAGGCCTCCGATTTTTTTTCTAATTAACTACTCGCCCGAAATCGATGAAACTGGCGTTACTTCTCGACGTAATCGCCCTGCAGACGTACACATTTTTCACAATGCTGACGCCATGATTCCACGACAGCGGCGAAGGCTTCTTTAGGAGTCTGTTTTGACCACTGGAAAATCGCTGAGGCAATAGCAGCATGGCTGGTGAATGTGCTGCCACGGAGAGTGTCTTTCATTCTTGGAAAAAGCCAAAAGTCACTAGGAGCCAGGTCAGGTGAGTAGGGAGCATGAGGAATCACTTCAAAGTTTTTATCACGAAGAAACTGTTGCGTAACGTTAGCTCGATGTGCGGGTGCGTTGTCTTGGTGAAACAGCACATGTGGAGCCCTTCCCGGACGTTTTTGTCGCAGTGCGGGAAGGAATTAGTTCTTCAAAACATTTTCGTAGGATGCACCTGTTACCGTAGTGCCCTTTGGAACGCAATGGGTAAGGATTACGCCCTCGCTGTCCCAGAACATGGACACCATCATTTTTTCGGCACTGGCGGTTACCCGAAATTTTTTTGGTGGCGGTTAATCTGTGTGCTTCCATTGAGCTGACTGACTCTTTGTTCCTGGATTGAAAAATGGCATCCACGTCTCATCCATTGTCACAACCGCCGAAAAGAAAGTCCCATTCATGCTGTCGTTGTGCGTCAACATTGCTTGGCAACATGCCACACGGGCAGCCATGTGGTCGTCCGTCAGCATTCATGGCACCCACCTGGATGACACTTTTCGCATTTTCAGGTCGTTATGCAGGATTGTGTGCACAGAACCCACAGAAATGCCAATTCTGGAGGCGATCTGTTCAACAGTCATTTGGCGATCCCCCAAAACAATTCTCTCCACTTTCTCGATCATGTCGTCAGACTGGCTTGTGCGAGCCCGATGTTGTTTCGGTTTGTTGTCACATGATGTTCTGCCTTCATTAAACTGTCGCACCCTTCATTAAACTGTCGCATTCTCGCCGCTGGCGGTAAAATTCCATCTGCTGTACGGTGCTGCCATCTCTGGGTCGTATTGACAATGAACGCGGCCTCATTTTAAAACAATGCGCATGTTTCTATCTCTTTCCAGTCCAGAGAAAAAAAATCGGAGGCCTTAGAACTTGAATGCCCTCGTATTTGTGTTTTGCTTGCTTCTGTGACGGGTTTCAGCTCACTGAATGCGAGCAAGCTCACGAATAGACTTTCAATAATTGGAATTACGCAGTAACACACTTAAAATGTGTATTTTTGCATTATGCATCCTGATGAAAGTAACTGTAAATAGATTAAATGCCTACTTGCTTATTACTCGCGCTTCTCAATGCTTTCTTCAGAAAAAAAAGAAAAATAAAGAGAGACAGAGAGAGAAAACAGAAATGTATTTCAAATATAAGCTCCGTGACGCCATGTTCGTCTCGTGATGTAAAGCAAGGATAGTTGATAGGTAGTATCTCGTTGTACTAGCGATATGTATGGCTACAGGGGTCTTACTTTTCTCTCTGCAAACAACCAGAACATAATTCAGTAACAAAGAGGTAAGAAGACCTATGCAGTGCGACAATTAAACACTCAGTCTTTCTTGGTTATTTTGTTAACCCTTAACAATCTTCTTTAATGCAGTAAACATGTTTGATTACTGATTTTTTACTACCATTGTCGTTGTTATTCGTCACCTCCCAACAGATTTCCTATCACTCACTGCTGCCGATGCACATTACAAATGGATCAGGATGAATGGAATGTGGGATGTTTCGTCACGGAGGATATACACATTCCTCTCCACGTCTTATGTTCAGGGTAATATGAAAATCTCAGTAAGAGCAGACGACAACAGGATGCCGGTGATACCGGCAATAATATCCAACTATTTCTGTCGACTTAACACCATGACGACAGACAAACTGGCGTCTCGGTGTATTTTGATTGTAATTCGTTAGCCTTCTTGCGACCTCGTTATAATACCTCGTGGGAGCAGGCATAATATTTTGCTTTTTGAACACCGAGCAGTAACACACAAAGATAGTAGATGGGAGGATACAAAGAAGCAATCAGACTCATGGGTGTGGATCCAGTTCATCGTTAGAAGACTAAATAAGAGGGGAAACATTATGAAAGCAATGAATGCGTGATTAGTATACATTATTTGTATGGATCGGATGATGAAAACGCGCAGATCTGCACTTTACTTTCTGTCTTAATGGGCATGATTTTTAGTTTCTTCTCTTCTGAATTTTCAAATGAATTGATTATTTCACGGCACAGAATAATTAGTTAACTGTGTTTCTTACAGCTTCCATTCGCACCAACATTTTTCTACATTCTCGTTCAATTCATGAAATTCTACCTGTATGATCACAAGTTTGCACATAGATGCAATCAATTTCGAGGTGCATAGTGTTTGTTATCTTACTTTTTGTGACAGGTGGGCAAAGTTTATTTTCTAAAACTTTTTATTGTACTGAAATAATCTTTTGTCACAAAATAACAAGATAAGTGTTTTATTTGTATATATTTTGTGGGCAACTGTAATCGTTATGGAAGATTATACACCTGAATGTTTGACACAACTGGTAGGAGAAAACGCTGCATATTAACCAATCCACACGCCTCCTCTCCGTATCCTGCTATGACATGAGCATGGGATTCTCCTCACACAGCGCTACAGAGCTGATCCTAGCACAGCAGAGAATTGGCAACACCATCACAAGCATTTGGCAACACTGTGACAGTGCAATCACTTCCACATATGGTACTGAATTAACTCGCTAAATTCGCTTGTTATTCCCTTTCCATTTGAATGACTCGTGCTACATAATCCTCATGTAAACTAAGACACTAAGACTGAAAATTCAATTTTTTGGCTAAAGAAATGCTGTTCTTCACATAAGTGACAACTTTTATTAGCTTTCACGATGTGTTAGGAGGCTGAGCGACCAATACCATGATGAGAGTGGAGTGCTCGCAGCAGTGTGTCCATAGCCCCGTGGTACAGCCCGTGTCTCGTGTCGCAACGGCTCAATGAATCGTCAGTTCAAACCGTGGTAGGAGCCAGCGTGTGCAAGCTTTTTTTTCTGATTTATTTTATGGAGCTACGAATTTCCAGAAAAAATTCTGTAACGGAATCGGAAGAAAAACCTTTACACTTCAAGTTCTCTTGGTAGCTCGACCTAGTAAGTTGTGTTAATGGTCATTGATCTCGGCTTTCTGATTGTCAAGCTGCTTCACAATACAAACGTCTCTCAAGAAATTCGAATCGACCGTCAACGATACGAATTTCAATCTTGTTCTTCACATGCCAGGGTGATAAGTATGAAGGGAATGAAACTCTTAATTACTGTAGGGCCTCTATGCTAAATTTCCACAGTAGAAGTTAGGAACTCTCTGCAGACATTTACTAACAACGGCTCTAGCGACTTACTTTTTCTCTGGTAGCTTCAAATATGGGCAATTTAGTCGCCTTAAATCCAATTGAATATTTTAAATATCACTTCTGAACAGCGTTCACTTCTCCATTAATTAATGTATAGACCGCAAAACAAGCAATATGCCTGAGTAGCTATGTAGCAGGTTCTGAAAGGTATTGACACTATGTTTTGCATCCATTTACCAGAGGGAAACAAAGAAAGGAACCAAACACATTACACTGAATTTACTCTCTGTGCCTTGACTAACACATATGAATCCATGAAAAAAATAAATTATTTGAATAATCTCTTGTGAAAGGAAAAAGAACAGGGTATGAAAATTTAATTATAGGGCACTGGATCACAATGAAATTAAATCTGTGCCACATTGATGTATTGCATACTAGTGTAATAAAATACTCACCAAATAAAAACGGTTTTGTGCCTCCGTTGCAACAGAGTGTGAAATACAAATTGTAGACAGATTTTATGGGTCACCACTCAACAACATTAAAGCATTTCACATCGTCGAGAGTGAGGAGGGGAGCAGACGTTTCCGGCAGAAGGCAGCGCAGTGCCTCAGCCCACGCCGGTAGGCAGCAAACGGGTCACAGAGAACTCAGACGAGTGCGGTGTTCAGAGGCGGATGGTCGGCCAAGAAATCTCTCACTAAAATATTATTGAACCAAACTGTTACTACCAATGTGACAGAAAGCGAAATATTTTGTAGATTCGCTTGAAATACTCTCATAGCTTCAGCACCGAGAGGAAAGGGATTATAATAATTAAATCGAAGTGTGCTCTCGGTTCCCAGAAGTCGCATTAGCTAGTCTCGCGTTTTACGTCAAGACTACAGTCGCAGTGGAAAACGATGCACTCAGACTGCACTCAAGACTTCCTCCAGGAAGTGACGCAGTCTACAATGCAGCCAGTTCGAGCATATTGCCGGACATAGAATTCTGGTGGCAGTACGATTGTATTGTCGACCTTACGGACAATTTTTTTGTTTAAGACTGTATTTACAACACATGTTGCACGCTGAACATCCAGAAAAATTAAACAAACAAACTATTTTATTAGAGCAACGTTAGCTACAGCGTTCGAAGTATTCATAGTATTGTATACGTGTGTGTAAATGTCTTCAAAAATGGTTCAAATGGCTCTGAGCACTATAGGACTTAACATCTATGGTCATCAGTCCCATAGAACTTAGAACTACTTAAACCTAACTAACCTAAAGACATCACACAACACCCAGCCATCACGATGCAGAGAAAATCCCTGACCCCACCGGGAATCGAACCCGGGAACCCGGGCGTGGGAAGCGAGAACGCTACCGCACGACCACGAGATGCGGGCTAAATGTCTTCCAATGCCCACTCAAGGAAGACAAGGATACACAGTCTAGCTACAGTATTATAAATACGCCTCAGTTTGTGGATGAACTCAGACAGGTTGATATTCATTTTGAATATTTAGCAGTACTGTACCCATTGCCGTTAAACTCGTTTTCAACCAATGATTCCCACAGCTACAGGAACACTACTTGCGATACCTCTTAGACAAAATACTTATGCAGTGCTATAAGGCGAAAAGATCGACCTGACTCAAACTGAGGGCAGTTTGTTTTACAAATTTCGTACCTGGATAAAGAGCTTTTCCTATTTGAGATATCTGTGAACGTTGCTGCATAAGACGATTTAAGAAGAAACTAAATTCCTTCAGCTACGACAATGTTTAAAGAAATCGTCTTAACGGCACTAAATCGTGTTATGTGAATCGTTTACTGGCTGTACTCTGCCCCATTTTGCTGGTTGGAAGGCAAAAAGCTTACTGACAAATTTCACACAAGGAAAAGGGGGACGAAATGTCTCCCACTGGAAGGTCATGTTGTTTTATTTAAATGATTACAAAATCAGCTAAAACGAACATTGAGGCTGTCAGCATAAGCACATTACTGTTGTCAGTATGATGTTGCACTGCCCAGGGCCTGTAATGATAAAGGGCCCGTTTCGGTTAGGCATATTGTACACAGAAGTGGAAGAGAGAGCACCACCAAATTCCACAATCCGCATTCATTGCACACACACAGAAATTACTGTTACAGTGTACTATTGGAGCCCAATGAGTGAATTGCATATTTTCCGGTGAAAAAGAGCACTGGCAAACAGTCTTCGCTACATTAGGTTACTTAAACTGGTGTCACTCTGAGCTAGAATTTATGGTCAGCGACTAAGTATTAGGTCAATGAGTCGGATGCGGGTTTTGCAACTGTGAAATTCTTTCCTACATTATAGAAGTGAATATTAAATCTGAACTAATAATGCGAAAATATTGAACTTTGATAACTTACAATGAAAATCTTCCTGTTTATTGCAAAGGAAAACAATTGATTTTCTAAAACATTCTCTGCCAAACACAACTTGAAACAGGTCACGTCGACCAAATCTTGTGGAAGAACTGACAGCGACGTATAACGGAAGGCAGTAAGATCCCTTGACTTTTGGTTTGGCAGTATTCGACAGCCATTTCTAGGCGCAAGTAAATTAAGAAAGGCAGCGCGTTTTTGTTATCAAGTAACGTCTTCATCAATTACTTTAGTTTTAATGTAATCTGCGAGTAATTGCTGATGTTTGATATTAACATGAAAATGACTCCGTAGACAGGGAAAGAACCTCTTCTTGGGCAACTACTTCTATAATGACCAAAAGGCATTAAATGATCTTCAAGCACATGTGTTCCAGCAACGGTATGAAGAAAATGATAGTAACAATAGAATTATCCGGTAACTTCACACTTCACAGTGGATTTTCTCGAACTAAGAAATTTGCTGAATTAGTGAATATTTCAAAATGGCTTTACATCGAGGCTATGATGCCTAGAAGAGTCTTTACATCCTGCTGACATCAGAATAGCATAATCTCCACGTCAGAAGATTGCTTCTACTTAACCATTTAATAGACTCGCATTTTTTCCAACGTGACTAATTTTGTAAGCTAAGCACATCATCCGTTACAGCACACTTCTGGGGCTGGGAAATGTGGCCACAATGGTCTGGTGAAACGAACTATCACAGGTGCAATGTATGGGTTCAGGCATTTACTTTTAAGAGGCACAAACAGATTTACTTTACCTCCGGTAAGCTCAATAGAAAGACGTTATAATCCAGAATCCGCATTAAACATCACGTTCCTTCATTACCAATTGGGCAGATCCGGTTTACGTTGGCAAATGACATAGGCGAAAGTAATGGTAAACAGAAATACTGTCTCCAGTAAACTTACTTACATTAGAAAATTTTATTTTATTTTATGAAACGATAGCCATTTAACGGAACAGGGCTCTTATTTTTCTTGTACTTGATTGAACTAGAGACGTTGAAAAATTTGGTGCTGGACTGTGATTCGATTTCGGACCTCATCTTTCAAGGATCTGAATCTCTCGGAACAGCATAGTTGAATCATTTCGTTCCTTTTCCCAAGACTGCAATCTTCTCTAGGTCTCCTCCAAAGGTAAGTATGTGGGTCCGAATCCTGACCCAGTTCAAAAATATTCATAATTTCATTTCAAGCCCTATCACATGCATACCAGTCTGCTAGTGAAAATTAACGTGCATTTTTAATGTCTGTTCATGTGTTGCCAACAATCGCAATAGGTGTCGTTATTTCTGGTCAAACACGCACACATCTTACTGTTGGTGAGTAAGCAAGTGTTACGTAAGCTAAGTTCGTGGATGATAAGAAAGGACGGTAGGTGTGCGGTTCGATTGTCGCCCAGGCACAAAAATTTGTATCCTTATTTTAGATTCAAACATCTAGCAGCTGGTAAGAAAAACCTATACTTAACATTTGATTTTACTTAGTTAACAATCCGATTGCGTGCTGGGTTTGTATCTCCGTCACAGAACTTCACATCATGCGCTTAATCTTTAAATGCATGAACACTTCGTTCCTTCTGAATGGAGGTATATCACACATCTTTCGTGGTTAGTTAACAGGGACGAAAGGGTCTTTACAGGAGTTCCGGTTTATTACAAATCTGTCGTCTTTTTTTCAAGTTTAGATTTGGTTACCGTTATTGGCGATAATTTCTGTAATTTCATGCCTCTTCATGACTAGTTAGCGATATGATATGATCAGATTAATACTTGTTCCATAGATCATGAATACGACATTTCGTAATGATGTAGAACGTGACATTTTAATGAAAGATTTCTTTACATAGCATGATTCAGTTTCTTTGCGACAATTTTTTACTCTCTCTCTCTCATTCTTTTTTATTTTTATCTGTCTCCCTCACTCTCTCTCACTTCTCTCTTTCTCTCTCTCTCTCTCACACACACACACACATACACACGCACACAGTCTTTTTTTATTTTTATTTGTTTCTTGTGCTCGACTGTCGGCGAGGCACGATAACGATCTTCAATGATTTTCTTAGTTTTGAGTACACTTACGAAAGATATATAAAAAAAACTATGAGAGTTACTGATTTATGAAGCTTAATTTGCAGTCAGTTCTGAGTATTATTAGTAACTACGCTCCAGTCCCTAAACCCAGTTACAGATGTGGATCACACGGATTACGTATTCCAGGCCGTAGCAGCGGCATCTTTGAGACATCAGCTATGGTCACTTCCCAGCCCATTGTAGCATCACATCGGTTCGTCTTCTTCCTGCTGGTAATGTAACTGAGATTTGGCAATAAGACAAGGTATATTTGGCAACTCTGTGATCGACGAGTTACTTCCTGGTGTGCACGGAATTAAGCCTCAAAGTTCACTTGATTTTTCCTGTCATTTCCATTGAATAATCTGAGTTAATATTAACGCTTGAGCTGCAACAAAAGATTGTAAATTTACAGTTTTCAGCCCAGGAAAGTCGTTGCACATGAAAATCGCGTCTAATCTCGTCCTTTAAATAGCGGTTTACGAGTTCTAGACACTACTGCTCTCGTAGAGGAGACCTTGATGCATGCCTCTTCCCTAGCTCTGTGGAAACGTGCTAACTTGAAAGAAAGCGTCCGTTATAGTTTGCGTTTCCAGTCTTGCTGACTGTAACGTTTTTATCCCTTCTGTGAAAGAGCTACAAGCAGTCAGATCTCACATCGATAAGGAAATCGCAAGAAAATACTTTCGGCTCATAGTGCAATGGTGAAAAACTTACAATGCTGCACAACAGGTAACGCCTCATTTCGCTGCTGACAAACAAATTTTGGGTTTCTAGGAATACATAACTTTATTTATGAAATGCCACATTTGCATACCACTTGAGTATGACACAGCATACCAATCAAACACAGACCCAATCGAAATCTAAGTGATTAGTATTTTACTAATTCGTGCCGATAGAGGCACGCTTGTGTACAGATACTCAGGTTTATTGAAACAGACTTTCGTCGTAAGATTATCGTGGGTAGTTTTACTTCATTTCTTATAATACAGTGCACAATTTTCGTGCGGTTTCTTTTAGTGTTGTTAAAACATTAGTTGACATGAGAGGGAAATTAATCATCAACGATATATGCGAATTCTCTGATGTTATCTATAACAGTCTTACAATGCACATGCAGTTTATTGATTACATGCATGTAGAAAACTTGTTCTGAGTTAAAGCTGTCAAACAAGGTTTTATGAAGAATAAAATACAACTGCCACACGACAGCTAATGTAGAAAATACTTTTCTGACGTATTTTGGCACGATGCACTCTCCCCATATATAATACAAAAGTTTCCAGATGCATCTGCATCCAGGCCATCTATTAAACCTGAAAAGAACAAAATGTCGCAGAAGTTAGCCCTTTTCCCACGTGCAACTATTTTGGGTTGAGAAGTGAAGGGAATTATGTTCAAAGTTCCATTAGATCGATAACTTCAGCAGACAGCAGTTTGGCGTTTTAAAGAAATGTAGCAGTGAATGTACCCAAACTCGCGACGTCTTATCAAAAGTGCGCGACGCTTACCGTTACGCTACTAGCTGACACGTAGCTACAACACCTCCAGAACTCAACAACAATTCCTCTAGAACTTGCGCATTGCACAGTGCTGTGAGATAATGCATATGGCCGGATCTAGACTTCTGAGAGACAGACAGTTACAGCTTTTCTTTTGCACTGCACGACGTTTTTAACAAACAGATAGCGCAATAGAGTAGCTCAAGTCGAAAGGAACACTTCCTGTTTAAATTTCTGCATCCTACACTGTTGGCAGTTCTGTGTAGGTGTCAGCTACGTGATTTTATTTCGGTGATTACAAAATAGAGTCGAATGTATGCACTGGGTAGCCGAGGCAGCTAGTTCATGGCGATTCGGTCAACCAAGTCAATGAATGTACTGAACATACTGCAAACCACTACAGGGAGTCTGCGTGTCAGAATTCTCACCCAATGTAGCGCAACATCGTTATGATAGAAAAATGAGTGACAGAGAATAGAATTTGGTGGTCTTTTCGATTGATGCTAGGTTTATATACTTATGGTCTGGGCTCGATTCCAACGTCTGCTGACGATTTTTGATAAGGAGAGACAGATTCTGTTCTCTTCTGGCTACGCCAAGTGAAGAAGGTATAATGGCATTGTGGTCTGACATTCATGTTAAACATGATATTCCTTCTCTACCAAGTAGACGTTAGGTTGAACCACAATAAAGTCAGGAGTCGCGACACGTAGTAACTCAATCAACAGTAACCTTTCTTATACTAGTTATTTATTTCTAGTGACGAAACAAACGCTATGTAGGGTCACAGGACACTTATTCCATCTTTTATTTGAGCTTCTGTATGTCGATAAAATTGGTTCTGATCTGGGAATGCAACACAGACCGCCCCTAACGTGGAATTTGATCCCTTCGTGACAATACAGCTCGACTGCAATTTGTTGTTTGTTCAAAACTGTTCAACATCTCCACATATTGCGCGTGAAAGGGTTCGAATCCTGGCCCGGCACTAAAGCTTTCATTATGTATTATCAAGCTCTAGCTTGAGAACACCTATCTACTAGTGGGTAATAATTTTGATTTTTAGTGTATTTTCATTCGTTGTCAACACTAACGGTATCTGACGTTTTTGAGTCCCAGTGAGACACAGAACTGTTTGCGAAGTCATTGTAAATTCAAGGATGTTACTCCGAGGTGCTGGTGGAGAAAAATTCGGTAGCTTACGTCTCTTTGTGTGCAGTCAACAACGATATGTGTGGGGCTCGATTCCCAGTCAGCACTGAACTCTTCGTCATATTGTTTCTAGTTCAAACATGCTCACATGTCGCTGCTGGTGTAACATACCCATTTTTAACGTTCGTTTTCTCTATTACAGCGATAGGTGCCAGGTTTGAGTTCTGGGAAAGAAAAAATTAACGTTTCGTCTTGTCATTTCAGTTAAAACATCTAGCTACTGCCGAGAAAATCCGATATGTCACAGTTGATTGTGCTTCGATGACAATCCAATTAGGTTCTGGGTTCGAATCCCTGTCCAACACAAAGCTTTACCTCACGCATTTCAAGTAAGTTACTTGTGAAGAAGCAATATTTAACATCACTCGTAGTTCGTTAGCGAGGACAATAGATGCTGGGTAGGAATTCGCGTCCATTAAGAATGTTTACGTTATCTAATTTAAAGTTGATATTTGCTAACTGATACTGTCTAGAATCGAGGTATGTCACTCTCTGTATGCCTAGTCAGGAATGGCTGTTAGTTTCCGTCAGTCACGAAGTCTTTGCTTAGTCTGCATGGTTCAAATTGGTTCAAATGGCTCTGAGCACTATGGGACTCAACTGCTGTGGTCATAAGTCCCCTAGAACTTAGAACTACTTAAACCTAACTAATCTAAGGACAGCACACAACACCCAGCCATCACGAGGCAGAGAAAATCCCTGACCCCGCCGGGAATCGAACCCGGGAACCAGGGCGTGGGAAGCGAGAACGCTACCACACGACCACGAGATGCGGGCTTTAGTCTGCATGACCTGGGTTTGAATCCATAGGCAGAACGAGACGGTTCGTTGTGTCATTTGAAGTTCATACATGTTCTCAACTAGCTGCTCGTGAATAACTTAAATTTTTAATGTCATTTTATGTTAAATAATAAGTACGGTATGTTATTTTGAAGATGAAATCATGAATACGACGAACTTACTACGTGAATTACCTATCTGACGTAATAATGGGAGTGGTAACATTTCATGTATGTCATTTATTGTAATAAATGTGAGCTTACAAGCCTGAAGAACCGTCTTATCTGTGATAAGATGTTCCCTAATATTTGTAGTACCTTGGTATTACTTTACATCTTGAGTTATTGCGATACAGAGCAGTGTTTTCTAGTGGTGACTTGTTGGAACCATTTTCAATAGTCAAACGACTGTACCGAGGGGCGATTAGAGGATCTGCTAGACAGCTGCGCTATGTGGGTTGCATTCGAATCAGGCGAAATGCAATTCAGGTAGTTCGGATACTTTTGAGCACGACTGTACATGTCTTAAGATTTAAAGGAAAGTACCATGTCCAATCAGTAAGGACATCGGCTTATAAAAGTACAGTACAAACAGTGCGATGCAAGTTTTGTAATTGTTCTCGACATAAGATAAACATTATTTCATCATTCCCACATTTTAGTAAAACCCCTATGTCATTCTTACTTGATCACTGTTCCAACCCAATAGCAGAATCTTTACAACACGTGAATTACAAACGTATAAAGATATTTTGCCCCTTTTTCCTTTACAAGTAGCGCAAGCTGTCCTGTAGATTAAGCCAATCGAACAAACTCACACCTCGAAAAAGGTGAACTTATATTTACATAACATCAAATATTAAAGTATATACTTATATTGAACTAATAATAAAGCATCAAACTTATTGAAAACACGAGTTTTAGGGAAAAAAATTGGAGGTGAGGAGTCGCGAACCGCAGTCGCAGTACACGTCCTCCTCAACAGCAGTAGCACTACCCACTGCGCTAATTCAAAAAAATGGCTCTGAGCACTATGGGACTTAACATCTGTGGTCATCAGTCCCCTAGAACTTAGAACTACTTAAACCTAACTAACCTAAGGACAGCACACACATCCATGCCCGAGGCAGGATTCGAACCTGCGACTGTAGCGGTCACGGGGTTCCAGACTGAAGCGCCTAGAACCGCACGGCCACACCGGCCGGCCACTGCGCTAATTCAGCGACAATTACGTTCCGGTCACTTCTAGCATCCACCAACTTCCAAAGAGCATTAATCGTAGCTATGTTACTAGCTGACATTTAATTGTAACATATTGCAGCAAGAACAATGCGATTTTGGTGAATCCTCAGTGTGTCGTTGCCTTCAAATGGCTTACTCTCATAATTCGTTTGCTACGAATATGATGCTTCACATTCTTTTACTGCAACGAATCAGTTAACAACGGGTTTTCGAATGATTCTCAATTTGCTGGTGCTCAGAAACGGCAGAAATACGCATAGGCTTAAAATGAATGCCAATATGACGCCTCACAACTCCGTGCTGAAGGTAGATGGAATGCACGTGACGCAGGTGGTGTTCCATATAATTAGTCAGCGTTCAGACGCACGCTCAGAATATCTGACATGCTAGATATTGCTCTGCACGTTCGGAAATACTCCCGAACGTGCCACTCCACGTTATGACGTCAGAAACTCGGCACGCTCAACGCTCAACGTTCGGAGGCACGGTCCGTGTGCCGACGACTTTACGTCTCGCTTGAGCCAATCAACACCGACATTGGACTGTTGATGATTGGAAACATGTTGCCTGGTCGGACGAGACACGTTTCAAATTGTATCGGGCGGATGGACGTGTACGGGTATGGAGACAACCGGATGAATCCACGGGCCCTGCATGTCAGCAGGGGAGGGTTCAAACTGGTGCAGGCTCTGTAATGATGTGGGGCGTTTGTAGTTAGAGTGATATTGGACTGCTTATACTTCTAGATACGACTGTGACAGATGACACGTACATAAGCATCCTGTCTTATCACCTGCATCCATTCACGTCCATCGTGCATTCCGACAGACTTGGGTAATTCCAGCAGGGCAATGTGACACCCCACATGTCCAGAATTTCTACAGAGTGGCTTCAGCAACACTATTCTGAGTTTAAACACTTCCGGTGCCCACCAAACTCCCGAGATTTGAACATTGCTGAGCATAACTGGGATGCCTTGCAACATGCTGTTCAGAAGAGATTTCCACACCCTCCTATTCTTACGGATTTATGGACAAATCACCATTTCAGACATTAGTCGAGTCCATGGCACGTCGTGTTGCGACACTTCTGAGTGATCACGGGGGCCCTACACGATATTAGGCAGGTGTACCTGTCTTTTTGTCTCTTCAGTGTATTAGCGCAAGCTATGTGGCCGCCAGAAAACCAGCAGCTCTTTGTTCGGCTGTGTATGGTGTGCCGTGTTGTCACATAATTTAGCACGGCACAGATTTCATCTACATCTACATCTACATTTATACTCCGCAAGCCACCCAACGGTGTGTGGCGGAGGGCACTTTACGTGCCACTGTCATTACCTCCCTTTCCTGTTCCAGTCGCGTATGGTTCGCGGGAAGAACGACTGTCTGAAAGCCTCCGTGCGCGCTCTAATCTCTCTAATTTTACATTCGTGATCTCTTCGGGCAGTATAAGTAGGGGGAAGCAATATATTCGATACCTCATCCAGAAACGCACCCTCTCGAAACCTGGCGAGCAAGCTACACCGCGATGCAGAGCGTCTCTCTTGCAGAGTCTGCCACTTGAGTTTATTAAACATCTCCGTAACGCTATCACGGTTACCAAATAACCCTGTGACGAAACGCGCCGCTCTTCTTTGGATCTTCTCTATCTCCTACGTCAAGCCGATCTGGTACGGATTCCACACTGATGAGGAACACTCAAGTATAGGTCGAACGAGTGTTTTGTAAGCCACCTCCTTTGTTGAAGGACTACATTTTCTAAGCGCTCTCCCAATGAATCTCAACCTGGTACCCGCCTTACCAACAATTAATTTTATGATCATTCCACTTCAAATCGTTCCGCACGCATACTCCCAGATATTTTACAGAAGTAACTGCTACCAGTGTTTGTTCCGCTATCATATAATCATACAATAAAGGATCCTTCTTTCTATGTATTCGCAATACATTACATTTGTCTATGTTAAGGGTCAGCTGCCACTCCCTGCACCAAGTGCCTATCCGCTGCAGATCTTCCTGCATTTCGCTACAATTTTCTAATGCTGCAACTTCTCTGTGTACTACAGCATCATCCGCGAAAAGCCGCATGGAACTTCCGACACTATCTACTAGGTCATTTATATATATTGTGAAAAGCAATGGTCCCATAACACTCCCCTGTGGCACGCCAGAGGTTACTTTAACGTCTGTAGACGTCTCTCCATTGATAACAACATGCTGTGTTCTGTTTGCTAAAAACTCTTCAATCCAGCCACACAGCTGGTCTGATATTCCGTAGGCTCTTACTTTGTTTATCAGGCGACAGTGCGGAACTGTATCGAACGCCTTCCGAAAGTCAAGAGAAATAGCATCTACCTGGGAGCCTGTATCTAATATATTCTGGGTCTCATGAACAAATAAAGCGAGTTGGGTCTCACACGATCGCTGTTTCCGGAATCCATGTTGATTCCTACATAGTAGATTCTGGGTTTCCAAAAACGACATGATACTCGAGCAAAAAACATGTTCTAAAATTCTACAACAGATCGACGTCAGAGATATAGGTCTATAGTTTTGCGCATCTGCTCAACGACCCTTCTTGAAGACTGGGACTACCTGTGCTCTTTTCCAATCATTTGGAACCCTCCGTTCCTCTAGAGACTTGCGGTACACGGCTGTTAGAAGGGGGGCAAGTTCCATCGCGTACTCTGTGTAGAATCGAATTGGTATCCCGTCAGGTCCAGTGGACTTGCCTCTATTGAGTGATTCCAGTTGCTTTTCTATTCCTTGGACACTTATTTCGATGTCAGCCATTTTTTCGTTTGTGCGAGGATTTAGAGAAGGAACTGCAGTGCGGTCTTCCTCTGTGAAACAGCTTTGGAAAAAGGCGTTTAGTATTTCAGCTTTACGCGTGTCATCCTCTGTTTCAATGCCATCATCATCCCGGAGTGTCTGGATATGCTGTTTCGAGCCACTTACTGATTTAACGTAAGACCAGAACTTCCTAGGATTTTCTGTCAAGTCGGTACATAGAATTTTACTTTCGAATTCACTGAACGCTTCACGCATAGCCCTCCTAACGCTAACTTTGACATCGTTTAGCTTCTGTTTGTCTGAGAGGTTTTGGCTGCGCTTAAACTTGGAGTGAAGCTCTCTTTGCTTTCGCAGTAGTTTCCTAACTTTGTTGTTGTACCAAGGTGGGTTTTTCCCGTCCCTCACAGTTTTACTCGGCACGTACCTGTCTAAAACGCATTTTACGATTGCCTTGAACTTTTTCCATAAACACTCAACATTGTCAGTGTCGGAACAGAAATTTTCGTTTTGATCTGTTAGGCAGTCTGAAATCTGCCTTCTATTACTCTTGCTAAACAGATAAACCTTCCTCCCTTTTTTTATATTCCTATTAACTTCCATATTCAGGGATGCTGCAACGGCCTAATGATCACTGACTCCCTGTTCTGCACTTAAAGAGTCGAAAAGTTCGGGTCTGTTTGTTATCAGTAGGTCCAATATGTTATCTCCACGAGTCGGTTCTCTGTTTAATTGCTCGAGGTAATTTTCGGATAGTGCTCTCAGTATAATGTCACTCGATGCTCTGTCCCTACCACCCGTCCTAAACATCTGAGTGTCCCAGTCTACATCTGGTAAATTGAAATCTCCACCTAAGACTATAACATGCTGAGAAAATTTATGTGAAATGTATTCCAAATTTTCTCTCAGTTGTTCTGCCACTAATGCTGCTGAGTCGGGAGGTCGGTAAAAGGAGCCAATTATTAACCTAGCTCGGTTGTTGAGTGTAACCTCCACCCATAATAATTCACAGGAACTATCCACTTCTACTTCACTAAGGATAAACTACTACTAACAGCGACGAACAATCCACCACCGGTTGCATGCAATCTATCCTTTCTAAACACCGTCTGTACCTTTGTAAAAATTTCGGCAGAATTTATCTCTGGCTTAAGCCTGCTTTCTGTACCTATAACGATTTCAGCTTCGGTGCTTTCTATCAGCGCTTGAAGTTCTGGTACTTTACCAACGCAGCTTCGACAGTTGACAATTACAATACCGATTGCTGCTTGGTCCCCGCATGTCCAGACTTTGCCCCGCACCCGTTGAGGCTGTTGCCCTTTCTGTACTTGCCCAAGGCCATCTAACCTAAAAAACCGCCCAGCCCACGCCACACAACCCCTGCTACCCGTGTAGCCGCTTGTTGCGTGTAGTGGACTCCTGACCTATCCAGCGGAACCCGAAACCCCACCACCCTATGGCGCAAGTCGAGGAATCTGCAGCCCACACGGTCGCAGAACCGTCTCAGCCTCTGATTCAGACCCTCCACTCGGCTCTGTACCAAAGGTCCGCAGTCAGTCCTGTCGACGATGCTGCAGATGGTGAGCTCTGCTTTCATCCCGCTAGCGAGACTGGCAGTCTTCACCAAATCAGATAGCCGCCGGAAGCCAGAGAGAATTTCCTCGGATCCATAGCGACACACATCATTGGTGCCGACATGAGCGACCACCTGCAGATGGGTGCACCCTGTACCCTTCATGGCATCCGGAAGGACCCTTTCCACATCTGGAATGACTCCCCCCGGTATGCACACGGAGTGCACATTGCTTTTCTTCCCCTCTCTTGCTGCCATTTCCCTAAGGGGCCCCATTACGCGCCTGACGTTGGAGCTCCAAACTACCAGTAAGCCCACCCTCTGCGACCGCCCGGATCTTGCAGAATGAGGGGCAACCTCTGGAACAGGACAAGCAGCCATGCCAGGCCGAAGATCAGTATCAGCCTGAGACAGAGCCTGAAACCGGTTCGTCAGACAAACTGGAGAGGCCTTCCGTTCAGCCCTCCAGAATGTCTTTCGCCCCCTGCCACACCTTGAGACGACCTCCCACTCTACCACAGGTGAGGGATCAGCCTCAATGCGGGCAGTATCCCGGGCAACCACAGTCGTAGTCCGATCGGGGGATGCGTGGGACGAGTTGGCCGTCCCCGACAAACCCCCATCTGGACCCCCACAGTGATGCCCATTGGCAACAGCCTCAAGCTGTTTGACCGAAGCCAACACTGCCTGAAGCTGGGGGCGAAGGGATGCCAACTCAGCCTGCATCCGAACACAGCAGTTGCAGTCCCTATCCATGCTAAAAACTGTTTTGCAAAGAACGTCTGAACTAATCTACAGAGAGCGCAAACAAATCGACAAAATTTAAACGGTTATTAAAATACAAGATTGCCTAGTAAATGCAGTAATGCTGCTACTTGCGCACTGCTGACACTGCTCGGCGGCGGAAGGAGACTACGCGATTTTACACTATTCAGGTACTAAAACGCGATGCTACAACTCTCAAATACTATAATAATTTTCTACAACAGAGTACAGAGCCCCGCAACTGCTACAATTCTGGCTTAGCCAGTGAAATTATTCGCCACTCTGCACACTACAAGCGTAGTATACTGGTCACTCGTCTGCCGAACGTGCAGCTAGTCTTCACCCTCAGCAAAAAGTGATATTTTTGAGGACCGGGCTTCAAACGGTATCCGCTGGGGCGAGGACACTCAGCGGCTGCCATCGCCTAGGAAGCCTGCCAGCCTCCACGAGTCGTGAGTTCAACTCGGGGCGTCGGCACGTTTCTGCTAGCATGATCTCGCTTCGCCGCTGAGCTGATATACTTCTCGGTCAATAAGGACGACGCAACCGACCAGAATCTCAAAACCTGCTCTTGTATAGCCAAATATGGGTTTAATTGGATTTATGGCCTTTTTGATAACGATTTATGCTTAAAAATTGAAAAATTCAAAATGGTGCATAAAATATGGCGAAAATGATCATGAAATTAATTAATGAAGCGTCCAGAAAAGTTTTCGGAGAACTTTTGTAATTTTAATAGTAGACTTTATTACAAAACCGGTCCCATTACTGTCTTTATCACATAAAACATGTATTAGTAACAAAAACTATAAGTTTTCATGAGTCTTCTTAATCTTCTTCCTCTTGTACTTCTTGATATTCATTTCATTCTTGACAGACAATTGTATCCGCTTCATTGTCTTCAGCATTTGATTCCTCGTAATCCTTCGCAGCATGTACCAAGTGGGAAGCAGCTTCCGACGACGAAGTTTTCACTTTTATTGGAGACGGTTTCCGCAGAGAAGAAATATAGGGATTGGTTGTTGTCAGAAGTTCACACGTGAAGACTTTCAAATGTTCAAATGTGTGTGAATTTCTAAGGGACCAAACTGCTGAGGTCATCTATCCCTTGTGTTACACACTACTTAAACTACGTTATGCTAAGAACAACACATACACCCATGCCCGAAGGAGGACTCGAACCTCCAGCGAGAGGGGCCGCGCAGTCCGTGACATGGGACATGGCGCCTCAAACCGCTCGGGCACTCCGCGCGGCTGAAGACTTTCAAGCTTAAGCGACACTGTCCTATTAACTTGTTTGTTGATTCCTGTGTATCATCCGACAACGACCAACTGATAAAATTGTAGACGCAATTACATCCGGTATTTGGATCAACAGGCTATGGCATATTGTATCATGAGTGCTCTTTGACAATATGTGTTTCATTCGTCTTTGTGCAAAATTTTTAATTCTATTTTCTCTGTGTAAATAACGACATTTTGTAACTGTCGCTTAAAAAATGGCTCACAGCTGGAATTAGCTGGATTTTAAGGCTGAATCGTGGAGATAATAGTATATACTTAAAGACAGAATGAAAAAGAAGAGACCTAAGATTTGTCCCTTCTTTAAAACGCGTTTTAAAATTTGTTTTCTTGCATTACGGTTAGAGGTTAATTAACAAAAACCAATTGTTAATTAATGATTTAATGGAAGTGGGGATCATTGTTGTCAGATGCACGGGGACATTAAGCGGAATCAGCGATGACGAGCGAAAATGTGTACCGTCGCGGCTGATTCCGCTTAATGTCCCGCTGCAGCTGACAGGAATCATCCCCACTTCCATTTACATATAATGTTCCGGAGCAGCGATATTTGCGTGGTGTTTCTTTCGAAGGTACAGATACCACGCATTCATATAACGAAATGAGCGTTCGTAATTAAATACATACGTTCTGGAATAGGCTCAATTTAAAAAAAATCGGTCTGATTTCGCAGAATAAAAATATTTCGTTCGAAAGGCACAGTAATTTCTCAGATCCGCTGTGCTGGAGCACAGATCATAAAGGAATGTCGCGTTGGACCTGAAATTAAAACTTAAGAAGAAAGAACTGGCCGCTTCTAAGACCGGAATTCAATAGTCCCAACATTGCTCTATCCAACCTATTAAACGAAACTTCCTAATTCCGAACTTTTTTATTTGTGGCCACTTTTTCGGGATTCTGACACACTGTGCGCAGTCACCACCAGCTACTGTTGCGCGTCACGCACTGTCTGTGACTCCTCGTGCACTCTTCCAGTGATCACCCTATTCATGATGGAGTCATCGGCCGACAGATTAAGGGGGGATGTAATGAATTTTGGTGCAAAAAAATCGATTTTTCAAAAATATTTTTTTCTTGATGTACACAGTTTGTGTATGAATTTTATCATGATAACAACTTTGCCTTTCAATTGTTAAACTGGTTAACTCTGCACTGGCGGCCACTCCCACCTTTTCCGACATATGGGAAACTGCTTGCTTCAGCGGAATTTTTGTCAGGGTGAAGGCTATTTTCTATCGATATCTTTGGTTCATCTCTATATCTCTGGCTGCCATCTATATCTTTGCCTGAAAACTTTCTTGCATTTGTTTTATTTACGTTTTGACAATACTAACATATATTAGTAGGTGGAAGGTTGAATTCGCAAACCTTTTCGTGGAAGTCAAGATTTATGCATAATGGGTGATGGAGAAACTGTTTAGGAAACGGAGGTTTCATGGAAATCGGTCTACCAACAAAGAAGAGGAAGCAGCTGGAAATGTAGAATATAAGCTCTCAGCTTCAGTATCGAAACTTGGGACACAAGAATTGTACAGGCGCGTGAATGATGTTGGTATGGGTTCCACTGGAATCAGACTTATTGATTTACAGCTTCTCTGCCAGGCTACATAGTTTTCATGTCCATGTGTTAGCTATAAAAATAGGGAATGCATGATTGTTGGTAAAGGAAGAAGAGTGGGAATAGCTTGTGATTTTCAATTAATTTGTAATTCCTGTGGCTATGAATTTTCATTTTCCTCCTCCAAAACCACTGACACTGGTACCTACGAAAGCAATTTTAGGATAGCAAATGCTCTTACATGCCTTGGACAGGGTAGGGAAGGAGGTAATTTATTGTGTGGATTTCTGAACATGCCTCCATCCTGTGCAAGGTTTGAAAAAATAAATAAAGAAATTTCTGATGCTGTGTGCAATACTTCCAAAGTATCTATGAGGAAAGCAGTAGAGGAATTGGTGGAAATAAACCAAAACGAAATAGACCCTGGAGTAGATATTCATGACAGTGAATCTCTTACAAATGTTACTGACCTGTGTATGTCTGTAGACGGGACCTGGATCAAAAGGGGTCACACATCTCTGTATGGGGTTGTATCTGTTACTGGTATCGACTCAGGTAAACTTTTAGATGTAGAAATTACGTCTAAATACTGCCACCAGTGTACAACAAGAAAAATATCCAACAACGAAGACGGTGAGAAACTGTGGCAAGAAAAGTATGCAGTAGCATGCTCTAAAAGTTATCGTGGCTCAGGTAGGGACATGGAAGCTGGTGCAATTGTGAGGATGTTCTCCAGATCTGAGGACCATTATGGTGTTAGATATACTAAATATCTTGGTGATGGGGACTCCTCTTCGTTCAAAGCTGTAACAGATAAAAATCCGTAAAATACAACAATAGCAAAGTAGGAATGTGTTGGCCACATGCAAAAGAGACTTGGTGGTAGGCTTCGTCGCTTGCTGGAAGAGAAGAAAGGTGAAGTACTTGAGGATGGAAAACCACTTGGAGGAAAAGGCGGGCTTGCTCTGATTCTTGATTATTTTATGTCCCCCATTATTCTCCCGTTATTTTATTTTATGGGAAAGCTATAAGGAAAGACATCATTTAGAGTCAATGCGGCGTGCTGTGTGGGTAATTTTTTTTTTTCCACAAACTATCCACTGACCAAACACCAGTGCACAATCTGTGTCCGAAAAACGACTGGTGTAAGTTCAACAATAGAAATGAGACGTATTCACATAAGAACTCATTACCAGAACCTGTTGTGAATGGAATTAAGCCCACATTCAGGTTTCTTGCAAACCCTGATTTACTGAGGAAGTGTCTTCACGGAAAGACACAAAATGCAAATGGAAGCCTCAATAATTTAATTTGGATTAGATGCCCAAAAAGGACATTCTGTGGACTTGAAATACTCAAAATATGTGTCTGCGATGCAGTTTTATGTTACAATAATGGAAGTAATACCAGAATTGAAGGTCTGAAGAGAGTTAGTATAGATCCTGGTGTGTTTACAACAAAAGCATTTTACGCCATCAACGAGAACAGGGTCAAGAAAGCTGGCAGATCAGTGCAAATACAAGCCAGGCAGATTCTAAGAGGAGAGAAGAGAAACCTAAAGGATGAGGAGTATCAGTCTGGAGGATTTTAAAATTGAGGTAAGCTTATTACATGTAGAAGTATGAGAAGAAAATCTTTGAACCTCATTTTCTCTGATTTACATTTTTTTCGTCAAGAAGTATATGCGCTAATGCTACGAAATTTTCCGGAACTGTTCGCAACGTGTTGCTGTCTCCCTGGAACGAAAAAATACGAGATCCTGTAATTACATTCTGATTTTTAGATAATTTATGAAGAAAAAAAGTTAATTTTGGACGTGCAAAATTAAAAACTTTGTTAATGATACAATTTATACCATAATCTAATAACTGTAGTTTAGTGGTCTTATAATCTTCTCAGGACACTACAATAAAATCTTCAGATTAATTGCATGATTAGAATTTGAGTTATGGCTTTTTATAAAAAAGACAATAAAAAATAAAAAGTTCAAATTTCTGGAAAAATATTAATCCTGTATAGTTTATTATATTTTTTCGTTAAAACAGAGCTCTTTTGCTTTACACATGCAAAATTTTGGATTTGTACATTAATAAATGTGGCTGTAATGATTTTTTAAATAAATGTTTACATTTTCCGTTACATCCCCCTTTAAGAACAAGTTGTTCTTGCATTCCTAACTCCACGCCTGCCATAGTAGTGGAGAACCTCTCGCACATGCAGTACTGAAGTCAGAAGTTGTCATTCCATAACAAGAGAAACGATAAACCCATGTCCTTTATGTGTTAAATGAAATTCTTACTTTTCAAGGCTGTTAATGTGTACTGCCATCATCCACAGTGGTTTTAGTATAGTCATTCCTTTTGGTTCTCAGTCCAGGAAAACTAAGTTAACATCGTTAATAGTGACAGTGTCAGTGTTGATGCAGTAACTGCATTTATTACAAAACAACGTCTTTCAGACATGCAAGCATGTCTGAAGGACAACTCAAATAAAAACAGTTACTGCATCAACTCTGACTCTGTCGCCATTAATAATACAGTCACGCCTGTCAGGGCTAAAATGTCGATACAAAGTAATAACAAAAGACTTCCTTTGCTTACTTTTAATAATTTGGGAGCATTTGAATTGTGGCTGCGTGACATATGGAGCACTGGGGGGATTGCTCGGATAGCCGAAGTGGTAGTCGGCAGTCTGCTCCTTTCAGCGATAAGCCGCGGACGCCATGTTTGCGTCCCTCCAGCGCAGCTGCGCGCCGGCAGATGTTTACTTCGTAGCTCTTGCGAGTCGTTAAGCACACGTTCCAAATATGGCGCAGTCCTAGAAAGAGCCCAGGGTCAAAATCACCACTTTTCTACAGGATCACGTCAGACGACGAGCATATGAGATGGAACGATTCCTACGAGACGATCTGCGTCTGAATCCCCTGGACATCGTGGGCATCCAATCCTTAACTTTACGTCAACATGATTAATTCCGATGTGTGCACAGCTGTGGTGAACGAATTTGCGAACTCAGGTAAGTTCAGATACTCCGATGGTCACCTCGGGTCGGTTATAGTGGGCCAAGCGGGCGTGAGCTTCGCAGCGTTTATGAGTTTTTGAACTCCCATTTGAGGTGCCGAACGATGTAATTGCGGCGTTCCGACCATACAGAAATGTGATCAGCCATGTGCCAGAGAAATGGTGGACGTTTGAGACCTGTAAGGTGTACAATGGTGTCTTCCAAATGAAAATATAACTGACAAAACATGTAGCGTCCTACCTGGCCATCGGCGGCTGCCGTGCGATAGTGATGTATGATGGCCAACTATGCACGTGTTCTGACTGGGGCCAGGAAGGCCATGCCAAGTCGGAGTGTATTTAACGTCAACTGACGCAGACCTCTGCGACGATCCTCCCCCTGACTTACGTCAAAGTGGAGAAGACATCTTCATGGACGAAGAAACCTCCGATCACCTGTGGCTGGTGACAAGGACATGATCACGTTACGCCGTCACCCCCACCGAACCTCAACAAGAGATGGTCGACGACAGGATCGCGCCGATATCGGCCTTCCTTACTGCGGGATCGACGACAAACGATCAGCACTCACACCCTGTCACGGAAATCCATGTTATTAAGCAACGATTACATCGCAAACATCAAAAGTGACGGGGCGCACCTTCTGTCAGTTGCCTCCTGCGAACGGCGGAACACAAAATGACGACGTTGCCTAGGGCATAGAGGACGCGACCGGTGCGGGTACCGGCCGATTTGACACCTTCCTCAGTCTCTGCGTCTCCTGTCGACCTAGTGGTTAGGACACCAAGGGAAGCTGACCCTACATCAGCTGCCTGTTGGAAAGAGTTACGGGATCCAACGTTTGGAACCTGTACAGAACAACAGCCGGCAAGTTACGTCCCTGGGACAGAAGAGAGAGAGGAAACTAGGGATGACATTACCGCTCCAGCGACCACGCGCGTGGCAGTGAGTCAGTGACATCTAGGCGACCAATTTTATCGTCGTCCTTGACGACATCGCCTGAGGTGGAGAAAAGGCACCAGCCTTTTCGCCTAGGAGCAATCAATCTCGCAACTATAAGATCGCGAAATAAATTCTCCACGTTGCAGGACATGCTTAATGCTGTGGAAATCGACATCGCTCTCCTGCAAGAGGTATACATAGCCAGCTTTCGCAACCTCTTCCGACGCACTGTTAATGTCTCCGACGTTTCACTCAGCGGCAGCGGCCGCGCCTGTCCTACTTAGGGAGGGTTTGGTAGCGGATGACGCTCAAAATCTCCTCCGAAACCTCCCTCCCCCCCTCCACCCATTACCTCCCCATTTCCCCTTCGGAGGGAATGCGGCACCTTGGCCAGGCCTTGAGAGAGACCCCTGCCCACTCTGCCTGCAGACCCAATCCTTATAAAAAGAAAAAGATCGTTAGAGCAAGAGACTTAATCTTAGGATCGTGGGTTCGAGCCTCACTTTGGGCACGTATTTTAGTTTTTTCGGTACGATCTCAGCTTCAATGCCGAATTTTTTTTTTTTTTTTTTTTTTTTTTTTTTTTTTTTTTTTTTTTGCGTATGGCTAATACAGACATATCATGAAATTTCATATACATATGTACATATTGACACACAAGAAACTTAAGTTTGTCTTTACAACTGAATATCCAGTCCTTCAATCCAGCGCACTGCATCTGGAGTTGCTAGCAGGAAGTCCTCTTTGGCGCCGTGATAGGCTCGAATCCTGCATTCACTGACAATGTGGTGAACAGTCTGGTATGGAGCCCCGCAGTCATAAGCTGGGTCAGGCAGCTTCTTCCAGTTAAAGAGAGCATCCCTGCATCGCCCATGGCTGGTACGGATTCTGTTGAGAGTAGACCACGTCTTGCGTGGTAAGTCGAATCCACTTGGAAGTTTAGCACCTGAGAAGATGTTATGCAGGTGCACATCTGTCACTGCTTCCCACCGACCTTTCCATTCTTCAAGAGGTTTGAAATTCTTAGCAACCATGTCAGCAGCATCGCACAGAGTTGGATGACGTGATTTCAGTCTCTTGCGATTTAAAAGTGGCAGGTCGCTATGCACGGGTAGGTTAGAATTCCTGGAGATCTTGTGGAATTCTCTCATAAGGGCAGTACATCTGCGTAGATCAGGAGGCATTATACCGGTTAGCAGTGGAAGCCAATAAACTGGAGTAGATCTGATTGTGCCAGATATTATGCGCAATGTCGTATTCAGCTGGGAATCAACAAGCCTTGTATGATGACTATTCATCCAAACAGGTGCACAATACTCAGCACTTGAGTATACCAAGCGCAGAGCTGAAGTTCGCAGGGTGGTTGCTGAAGATCCCCAGGTAGTTCCGCATAGCTTATGCCGAATACACTACGTTTACGATAAGTTAAATACGAATAATGTAGATACATCTTTCAGTAGGAAAAAAAGTGGTTAAGGTAAGCACTCAGCAGTAACGGGAGATTCGGGTTCGAGTCCCAGTCCGCCACAAATTTACATTTGTCACCAGTAACCGGCGCTAATACGTGTTTACGATATGTGAATCCATTCCTTAAATTAATATCGCCGACGAAAAAACTTCAATGCCGAAATAGAGTTATGCTCATGTTTACAAAGTAATCAACAACTGAAGGCGGGTAATCTTGCCTTTCATAACTCACAAGGAAAGAAATCTTATGTAGAGGCGTTTTCTTTTCTTTTAGAGAAGAATACACTAGATTATTGCTAAACCGGCCATTCCACGCACATATACGTGCCGGATAAGTGGAAGTGCCGGAGTTTTGAGAGTGTCTAAAATTTGTTATAAACACATAGGGATTGTACTTTATCAAATCAAAACATATATTCATTTTTATAGAAAACTTAGTCATTGAGTGTGTACATGCATATTAGTATCACTCCACATTCACTATGAAACATATCCCAAAGTTTCAGTTGTCACCATGATGATACGCGACGGTATCATGCATTATCACACAACGGCATTTCATAGGTCCTGCCATGTTTCTGATTGTTGGATAATGTACTCCAGGAAGACGTCTCCAGCTGCGGCACCTGCAGTTTGAGATATACTCATGTTCTCTCCTCCTACGTCCTTCATCAGTTTCATCGTGAGCTAATGATTACCTCTTTTGTGCTGAAGTCTGGTCATAAGTAGTTGCTCGTCCAACACTGTTGCCAGCAACAGTGGTTTTCTGCGAAGAACCTCAATTCCGTTTATATCCAATTTCTAGTTTCTGCTTGAGGTCTAGCATAACTTGTCTCCCTTTAGAAGCCATGATAATAAACAGTAAGGAAAGCCACAGTTTCAAAGTGTAAAGCAATGTCGAACATGGCCGAGCGGTTCTAGGCGCCTCAGTCCGGAACCGCGCGACTGCTACGGTCGCAGGTTCGGATCCTGCCTCGGGCATGGATGTGTGTGATGTCCTTAGGTTAGTTAGGTTTAAGTAGTTCTAAGTTCTAGGGGACTGATGACCTCAGATGTTAAGTTCCATAGTGCTCAGAGCCAGTTGAACCATTTTGAACCAATGTTGAACAATACAATTAAATAACAACATTGTTGCAGACGAAATTTCTCTACTGTAGGCGTCATTTCATTGAACGACTAGAAGCTGGAAGTGTGCCGGATTAATGAGAAGCCGGACTACTGACGACCGTACTAGCGAGAGCTATATTCACTAATTTTGTGCTTCGAAAAGATAATTTTAGTGGCCACAACTGGGTTGAGGGGTGGGTTATGTGACATAAGAGGAGGAAAGCCTCATTTTATCTTTAAATGTAGCAATGAATCGCTGGACGAGCTTGGGTTTTGCAAAATTTCATCCCTCCTCGATACTCAAGAAGAAGCATGCGGATTGTGTCCCTGATGCAGAGATGAATCCTGGTTCTCCTGAGATATGGGTGTGGCTGATGAAAGGTACCGGCGAGGGAGGCCCCGCCCCTCCCCTCTCCAGCCGTTTCTCACATTCCTTTCGATGGGCGGCGCGGCGGGGCAAGGACGAAGGCGAGGCTCCTGAGTGAAGCGCCCCGGTGTGCCTGTGGCGGAGGTGATGGCCGGCGGCGGGGGAGGAGATTTGTTTACGGCGGGGGCGCGTCTCAGCCTCCTGCGCTCTCGTAAACACGTCCCACTGTGACGGCCGCTGAAATGTCGCAGGCGGGATAGGATATATATACCCGCGGCCCGCTTCTGCACAAAGTGCTGCCCTGGCGAGAATTTCGTCGCCAGAGAAGCCGTAACACTGCGCAGCGCAGCTCTTCTCCCTGCCTCTTCGGCGACGTTCAACTCGAGAAGAAGCAAACAGGTTAATGCGGCGCTCGCAGCCTATGCCCCGTCACAAAACACTGTCCGTAAGGCATCCTCATTTAACTTCCACTTTTGAAAAGTAGAGGTGTTTGCATTTGTTTTTACTGTGTGTGCGCGCATGCCCCCCCCCCCCCCCCCCCCCCCCCGTCGTACCACAGGAACGTTGCGCACAGTTACTTCACACTAGAGTTGTAAAACTACCGTATTCTACCTTAGACTATCACAAGCAATTGTAAACCTCGGTTGTGTACCTAGTAGCTCTGGTCAGTTACGAGTGTAACCGCATTACCTGAACGTTAGGCGTGTTGCTACCTATCGGGCATTACCTCATTTCGTTCATTTTCTTTACATATGCGATCAGTGTCCTACTAGATTTCCCTACAAACTGGAAGCTGTGAAGCGTCAAGAAACTGAGCCAGATATATACAGAGCCAAGTAACATATGAAACATTTTTGTTCTACGTAGTTGTAATACTATCCCTTACTCAAAAATAAAATTTATAGCAAAGTTGAAATTATCAGTATTTAACTCAGGTTTTATTCGAAAATGGTTGATTTGTAATGTGAAACAGACGGATGTTGTAGTAAAAATAAAAAATAAAAACTATTCATATTTATCATATAGCGCTAGAAAAAGCAATTTCGTCAAAAATAAAGTAAAATTTTAAAAAATCGAAAATAAAACTATGTCAGACATCGCTTCAATACTTCGTCAAGTTACATAAAATATATTTCTGTTGTTCAGAAACAACTTCCACACTCCAGCAAACAGCAATAATTTAGATCCTTTTACGAGGCCTATTCGGAAAATAAGGTCCGATCGGGTGAGAAATGGACACCGCAGTGAACGTCCGATGAAGCTTTGCACAGATATGTTGAACTGTGTCTCTGGTATTCCTGTCGATCCCCTCACGTCGATTTTTTCAGTTCTGAGAGCACAATTACCACGTAAAGATGCCTAGAAAATAGTGGCTCCCACCAAGTAAGAGGGTCTGGTGAGAAATTTCGCCTGATGTCATGCAGCCCGCATAACACATCTGCCATGTGTTTTCTTCTTGATGACAGTTCTCGCCCGCACTCTGTAGCGGCAATGAAGATGCTCCTTCGGCATTTTCGTTTGGGGAGTATTTGATCACCCATAATACAGCCTGTAATTTGCTCACCCTGAGTTTCATCTTTGCTCGCATAAACCACAGGCTATGAAGAAAACATTTTGGCATAGACAACGAGCTGCAGACAAGCGAAGAGAATTGGCGGAAAGCACAGGCGGCTGCATTCTATGACGAAGATGTTGGAAAGTTCGTACAACGCTACGATAAATGTATAAGTCGGAGCGGTGACGATGTAGAGAAGTAGCTGGGAGGTGTGGATAAGTGTTGTAAATAAAACATTTTTGATTTTCACAGCGGTTTCTTTCTTGTGACCCATCAGACCTTACTTTCCGAACAGCGCTTGTATGTTTTTGGATTTACACTGCACTTGCTTGAAAAGTAATTACTTTGACTGGATAAAAGCACAGAAGTTACTTGATCAACTAATTCTTCTTTGTTATATAGTACAATGTACATTTTATAAGGACCAACACTGAACGATGTGCAGTTCTCATTATGTGGAAAACAAACAAACAAATAATAAACAAAAGAGAATTCGTCGGCCCCCAATCTCTCACACATTCATTTATGTTTCTTTCCTTACCAACAATATCGGTGATCCTACCATTTACTAAGCCGTCAATGTGTTGTACCAAAACGTCTGGCGGAAAGTAGCCCTGTTTGGCACACACTTCTCGTTACAGGGGACAATTACCAAGAACATTAAGGCACCTTTTTTGAGTCATCAGTCTTTTGACTGGTTTAATGCGGCCCGCCCTAAGCGAATTCATCTCTGTTACCAAACTGTACATCTCTGAGTAGCGTTTGTACCCCACGTCCTCAATTTTTGGTTACTGTGTTCCAATCTCTGTTTTCTACTGCAGTGTGTATTCTTTATAGCTCCCTCTAGCACCAGGCAATCCAAACACCAATGTCTTGACAAATATCCTATCACCTTATTGGGAATTACCTATGTCTCTTCCTTCAGCGATTCCGCGGAGAACCTCGTCATTCCATATCTTATCAATGCGCCTAATTTGAAACATCTTTCAATAGAACCGCCGGCCGGTGTGGCCGAGCGGTTCTAGGCGCTACAGTCTGGAACTGCGCGACCGCTACGGTCGCAGGTTAGAATCCTGCCTCGGGCATGGATGTGCGTGATGTCCTTAGGTTAGTTAGGTTTAAGTAGTTCTAAGTTCTAGGGGACTGATGACCTCAGAAGTTAAGTCCCATAGTGCTCAGAGCCATTTTTCTATAGAACCAAATCTCAAGCGCTCCGATCTCTTCTTTTCCGGTTTTTCCACAGTCAAGGATTGTCTGCCATACAGTGCTGTCACCAAACATACATTCCCAGAATTTTCCACATCGACTGTCACTTCTTCTATAACACCATCAGACATGTCCTCATAGTAGCGGTGTTCAATCTGCTCTTTCCACCTATCCCCTTTCGCCTCTCCGTTTAACAGTGGTATTTCCATTGCACTCTTAACATTGCTGCCCTTGATTTTAATTACGCCGAAGATTTTTTAAAGTTTTTTCTGATTTCTTCACATTTTTCCTCCAACCATTTTGTCTTGCCTGCACTTCCTATTTATTTTGCTTCGCAGTGAATTATTTTGCTGTATTCTTGACCAACCCCGCGCAATTTTTGTACCTCTTTCTGTTATCGATCAGTTGAAGTATTTCTTCTGTGATGCCCTTAGCATTCCAATTTGTGAATCAGTGGTGACAAGCATACCTCTGGACCGACTGGAACAATTTAAATCCAGCTTCGTGTAAGTATGCTACCGGGAAAAATATACTGCTCGGGTAAGACGTCCATAGCAACTATTAGCATAGGCTTGAAAAGTTGAAAACTATTTTAGTGCCGAATCAATAATTCTGGGTTTTTATCACTCGTTGGCAAAATTTAATCACTAGGTGTGGCATTAAGAAAAGGTGACACTGTGAAGCATTACTCTGCAATGCTTGGAGCAGTTTAAACCTGTTTAATACATGCAATCTATGGGGCTAAGACACCCTTGGAACCCCTAGGGATGAGAGCGGAGATAATCGACGGAAGACGGTGACATGTAAGCCTACTTGTCGGACGCCTAGAAACAAACCTAGCTGTAGGAAAAAATTAGTGTGCGTGTAAGGCACCCATCGAACCGCTTGGGGTGCGAAGGAGATGGCAAGTGAAAATAATACAAAGCAAAATGCATTAGTGTCTAAAGCCCAATTTTTGGGTTGCTTCGCAGACTTGCGACAGTTCCAATGACATTCCACTCGGAAGAGTATTTTTTGGACGGGAATGAGGATTGAACTGAAATTAATCCGAGACGACGAATATCAGAAAAGCTAAGCTTATTGCCGATAGTCCTGATCCATACGTTACAGTGAACGTACGAGCGGCAAGTGGAGTGATACGTAAAGAATAATATGTGGAAGAGTGGAGCAATTTCAATCAAAATCGGTGCAGATACCACTCGCGATCTGGAAAAACGTAGGAAATATGACAAGCGCAGATCCCCTAGGCGTGTAAGACGGAAATGGTGGCGGGAAAGTGCTGAAGTGTTATCAGCAAGTCACTGTATAATCCGCACTATGTGTTTGTTCAAAAACAATGGTGCATTAGGAGCGATGAAATATGTTTCATTGAAATGTATACTCGACTTACAGTAACAGTGAGGTATGACTTTTGTAACTTTATTGATCACAAGTCTCATACATTCTGAGAAGTTCGTGAACTTTCCGCAATAGATGCTGTTGTTGTTGTTCACAAAACGGTGACGTCGCAGATGGAGCAATCTCTCTCTTTACAACTGACAAGTCATTCTTTGTACTGAGAGACGTAGCTGTTACCTCATTTTTTGTTTATACTTTTCTGTTTCTAGCCTCATCGACAACGTAATTGCAGTTAGTGTGGATGTATGTGATAAAACTATAAATAAGATCCTAAAGATGTTTTTCTTTTAATCCGTAATTGCGTAAGAATGGAGTATAGTGAGATGCTTCTACAAGACGGAGGAGGCGCATTCTTTGAACGTTGTAATGAAACAGAGCGCAGCCGACGACTGTAGAAACCACCGACTGAGAGACCCAGCGAACTGAGAGAAAATTAATGTGGAAAGCGTTTCTTTTAAATAAAGAAAGGCAAGCTGAAATGACTTTTTATATAAAAAGTACGTAGCAGACTCTTGGATAATAAGTTACGAAGGAGAAAAACTGCTCCTATTTGTGAGAGGAAAAAAAATTACCGGTGACATGTTCAGCTGTAAGGATAATTATTTAAAAGTTTATTCTGCGGGAACTACAATCCATAATTAAGTACAGACGGTGTAAGTATTGCTTTGTTACTTCAACAAAAAGCGAAAAGCTACTAACGAAATACCCTGGAGATCTCACAAAAGAAGGAGTAACACATAAACAAAGATGTTGTTACACTACTGGCCATTAAAATTGCTACACCACGAAGATGACGTGCTACAGACGCGAAATTTAACCGACAGGAAGACGATGCTGTGATACGCAAATCATTAGCTTTCCAGAGCATTCACACAAGGTGGCGCCGGTGGCGACGCCTACAACGTGCTGACATGAGGAAAGTTTCCAACCGATTTCTCATACACAAACAGCTGTTGACCGGCGTTGCCTGGTGAAACGTTGTTGTGGTGCCTCGTGTAAGGAGAACAAATGCGTACCATCACGTTTCAGACTTTGGTAAAGGTCGGATTGTAGCCTATCGCGATCGCGGTTTATCGTATGGCGACATTGCTGCTCGCGTTGGTCGAGATCCAACACTGTTAGCAGAATATGGAATCGGTGGATTCAGGAGGGTAATACGGAACGCTGTGCTGGATCCCAACGGCCTCATATCACTAGTAGTCGAGATGACAGGTATCTTCTCCGCATGGCTGTAACGGATCGTGCAGCCACGTCTCGATTCCTGACTCAACAGATGGGGACGTTTGCTAGACAACAACCATCTGCACGAACAGTTCGACGACATTTGCAGCAGCATGGACTATCAGCTCGGAGACCATGGCTGCGGTTACCCTTGACGCTGCATCACAGACAGTAGCGCTTGTGATGGTGTACACAACGACGAACTTGGGTGCACGAATAGCAAAACGTCAATTTTTTCGGATGAATCCAGGTTCTGTTTACATTATCATGATGGTCGCATCCGTGTTTGGTGACATCGCGGTGAACGCACATTGGAAGCGCGTATTCGTCATCGCCATACTGGCGTATCACCCGGCGTGATGGTATGGGGTGCCATTGGTTACACGTCTCGGTCACCTCTTCTTCTTATTGACGGCACTTTGAACAGTGGACGTTACATTTAAGGTGTGTTAAGACCCGTGGCTCTATCCTTCGTTCGATCCCTGAGAAACACTACATTTCGGCAGGATAATGCACGACCGCATGTTGCAGGTCCTGTACGGGCCTTTCTGGGATACAGAAAATGTTCGACTGCTGACCTGGCCAGCGCATTCTCCAGATCTCTCACCAACTAAAAACGTCCGGTCAATGGTGGCCGAGCAACTGGTTCGTCACAACGCCAGTCACTACTCTTGATGAACTGTGGTATCGTGTTGAAGCTGCTTGGGCAGATGTACCTATGTACGCCATCCAAGCTCTGTTTGACTCAATGCCCAGGCGTATCAAGGCCGTTATTACGTCCAGAGTTGGTTGGTATGGGTACTGATTTCTCAGGATCTATGCACTCAAATTGCTTGAAAATGTAATCACATGTCATTTCTAGTATAATACATTTGTCCAATGAATACCCGTTTATCATCTGCATGTCTTTTTGGTGTAGCAATTTTAATGGCCAGTAGTGTACATTTTCCGTCATATAGACACAAAGACGTTCCACACTTTCAATTACGTATTCGACTGGTTGTGTCGCAACACAGCCCACCTCCCGTATAGCGGATCTGCTGGAATGAAAGGAAGCTTGAGCCAAATTATCCTGTCCGCTTTCGCGCGGGGCGACACCGGTGCCAGCGACTGAGAGTGTACCTTGTGGGGAGAATTGCCTGTCGACGAGCGGCTGACTACGTTGGCAATGACGACAGGGCGGTGGGTGGAGTCGGCGCTAGGAGGCGTGGTCAGTAGGAGAAGATCTCTAGCAAGGTTCGGCCGGTGGAGAGGCTGTCGCTGCGTATTGTAATCTGACGGAAGCATATATGCTGGTTTTACCTGTTCAGTAGAAACCTTGTTCGACTTGACGTTAATTAAGAAAGTCATTGTGTGAGTGTCTCTTTCTAAACCTGGATAGGAACCGGTGTAAAGTGGTCGCGGTAGTGCTCTAACGAGATCCTAACGGAACACATCATGGATCTATGAGAGAAAGTGGGTGGATTCGTATGGGGAAGGTCGGATATTTGTTATGCAGTTCCTCATTTGTAGCACCAATGAGCAAGGATCTTCAAGTCGGTTTCCTTAATGTGTATACAAGATGTCCGACGGAAACGTCAACGTTCCGCCGTATAACATTTGTGTTCCAAGGTCGGTTTAGAATGCAGCCCGCAGCTCGAGTAATACCAGTGGCCATGCTATCAAACAGGAAAACTTGTGACACATTAATGCCGAATTTAGTGTCCTGTGCCGGCGTCCCATCACGCCATTGCTTGCCATTGCAGCCAGTCAAGGAATATTTTAGGGCATTGGTTTAAAACATTTATTTCAAAGGCCCAGTGAGATCTCCGCAAGTGGTCCCCTCGAGTAATTTACCCCGTGCCTACGTGACACAAGTCGCTTGTCTTTCAAAGCCGAGGCAGTTCTTTCCAGTTGAAGCTGCTGACAAGAGACGCCTTGAGCCCTCTGCTGAAACTGATAGCGAATTCATGCCATTGGTTTTAGCCAATAGCGTGTGCGGGATACCGATCAGAAAACAGTTGCTTCTCTCTCTTGTAATCCAGACCTCGAGCAGAACAGAAGTCTTTTTGGAAGGCTGAGCCCCTGGCTCTGTTTTTCACACCCGGCCACCAACGTAAGTTAACACGAAATGCTTCCCTTTCCGTTGTCCATTTCAATTAGTTGTTCGACCTCCTAGACTGGCCTAAACCTGGTAATTTCCGACCCTAGGCGCGCCCCTTCTACACCGTACATTGAAATACATACTCTTTATTGTACCTAATTTCCTGTTTTGTTATTTAACCGCAGCCCTGGATGCCCACTCTCAAATCCTGACCGCTCGGCCTCCTGTACACTGCTGCCACGAGGCACATGTAAAAACCGCTTCCCCCCTTTCTCGAACTCTGTATACATTTACTATTGGTGACCAGAAGTGGGATCATATACATTTACGTAGCTGATGGAACTTGGACGAGCGAATGCACATAAAGCGCCAAGTTCGTTGCACAAAGAAGACTCAAATTATCGACCTTGATCCGTCGGCGCATCTGCTGGGCGCCCAAACCTTGAAATCGATGTAGCCAAAAAGACTCATGCCCACGTCTCTGTCAGAATGTCTGTGATAAGCATTGATTCGACGTAGCAAACAGACCTATCAGTAGCCGTGAGACTGTATTTCAATGCTTGTGTCGAGGGAAGTTGCCCTGCAGGGTCTATATGCACGTGAGAGAAATGGAAAGAAATGGCATACTGATTCTCGAAAGGGGCCGAGAGGCTTGTAGATGTGGCTCCGACTTTGGACCACTGACAAAGCAAGCAGATTTTAAGCTACAAATGACAATCACATCCTGGTGACCACTTGTGGGAACTGTGAACCACAACTGGATACCCTTTATTACTTTAATCAAACGTAAAAATCAAGGAACAAAATACTCGGGAGAAAACGAGAGAGATCTCACAAAACAAAGAGTAACACATGAACAAAGATGCTGTTAGATCGTTCGCCACATAAGCGCAAAGATACTTCGCTCTTTCAGTTACTTCTTCGACTGGTTGCGTCGGCACAATTCCATGTTCAGTAATAAGTGAATCTTTATTTTTAGTAATGGTCTTTGTAGTATTTAACATGCTGAGCAAACAGAAATCTTTCACATATTTTTTCTTCTGTCAGTGCATTTCGAACACCACGAGTGTGATAAACGTTCCGTTCAAAAGTACGGTCTGCTAATAGCCAGATACAGTTAGCACATGCGGGCTGTGGCCGAATATAAAGAGTAAATATTAGTGCGGTCGTGAATCTTTTACATCGTCGTTGGAATTAGGGACAATGTTGACTGGGCATTTCTCCTAAGTGAGAGACAGAGGTTTTAGAAATTAGTGCAGAATGTCTAGAGCTGATTCGAACAGTGTTCCCAGGCCACGATAGATACGTCCAGTAACTAACGACGAGAAATGTTAATAATTTACAACTCTAATAGGAAAAGACGTTATACCTAGTACAGCTGCTGTTGCAACAGTGAAGAGACTTTTCATGCGACAGCACAGAGAATGCGGTTATGCCGAGGGGAGCATTTGCTGTAGGCTGCTTCACGTTCCTCGGCTGCCGGCTTTGCCGCTCGCATCGTTACACCGAAAGGTCACCTGCTGACCTGGCGACGAAACAAAATGGCTGACCACGGACGGAGTACGTTGTGTATGTCGAACTTACCCACCACGTTCGCTCTGACCGTCTGCTTTGTGTCCGGAATCTGATTTCATTGTTTCACTCAAGTTAATGGGCCAGCGGTAGCGTTAAGCATTATTCTGTCGTGTCCGGTCTGGGTTTTCCGTCTGTAAAAAATCAAAAGATACATCTTTGGTATAAATGTTTTAATATTTTTGATGGAATAGCGGAATATAATTGGACAAGTGACAGGAAGAGAAAATTAATGCTTGTCTTCTCTAATGCAGTTTTGCGGTAAACTGCTAGAGAAGTCTTAAAATTATTGACGAATGTTCACTTAACAGACTGTGGTGTTGCCAGTTGTAACACTGCTAATTCTGGAAAGTGATGTTTGCTTGTATGGCATGTTTAGCTTACGAAATTCATCGACATAATGTGATAACGATACCCAGGTCTTCGTTTCTCACAAACAAATCAGTAAAATACGTTGTAGTTACAAGGTGAGAATTTTTTTTAGATACCGGAATCATAAAGAGTTGCTTTTGCGTTTGTTAATGTTGTGATTATTTACATTAAAATAAAGTAGCAGTGATGGAAGTATCTGCTTCTTACTAGGAACAATTCTAGAACAGAACTGGCAATGTGAATACGACAATTTAAGTATCCTGTGTACAGATTTTTGTAGCGCGTAATTATTCCCTGGCTGTAAAACCCGCTGCTAATGTTTGTTATTCACAGTTTCGCAGCTCATCGCACATGTGATTTGAATCTGCGTACCGAGCGAGGTTGTTCTATGGTTATCACACTGGACAAGCATTCGGGAGGAAGACGGTTCAATCCCGCGTCCAGCCATCCTGATTTAGGTTGTAACGCCGGAAATGCATATCCTCCTGTTTCCATCTATTGTACTATAATTTTTTTCCTTATTTTGTTACCTGAAGATACGACATTTCTGTGTCTTTATATATTGTAATTGTTTTATGCATTTATGGCGATGTACAATTGGTTTGTTTTGTAAATATTATTTGTATTTTTACGCTGGGTCTTGTCTATGGAAAACTATGCTATCGAACGATTACATCGATAGGTCGTGTGGAGAACCAAAGTGTTTAGGATCTTTGGTAGTGTTAACTCTGCCGCATGGAGCGCGGGCAGAGCAGGAGTCTCGCGGGAGTAGGGCGGTGGAGCAGGTGTGTTGAGTGACGCTCCCGCGAGTTGCCGCACATTCGGGGTTTGGCAGCATGTAATTGCGCTCGACTTACTGTGTTAGTTTCTGACACGGTGTCGCGGACGGGAAGCATTAGCTGGTGCACATCAAGAGCCCGTTTTGCCTGGTGACAGTGCCGGCCGTGGTGGTCTAGCGGTTCTAGGCGCTCAGTCCGGAACCGCGCGACTGCTACGGTCGCAGGTTCGAATCCTGCCTCGGGCATGGATGTGTGTGATGTCCGTAGGTTAGTTAGCTTTAAGTAGTTCTAAGTTCTAGGGGACTGATGACCACAGATGTTAAGTCCCATAGTGCTCAGAGCCATTTGAACCATTTTTTGGTGACAGTGTCGAGAAGAAGGCGCGCCAACATCCAGCTTCTGCAACAGCGACGGCCGACAATGAGTGACTGTCGCCACCTCCTCGATCGACGATTCAAACCTTCAATCAATCAACAAGGAAGACTGGAAGCACGTTAAGTCTTAGAATTGTATGGCAGACCTCAGTTTTTAAAATTGTCCCATTTTCCTCACAAAATTACAGCATCTTAGCGTGAGCCTTTGTTGCTCATTGTCCGAATTGCATTACCAAGCAGGGTCCTTCCCTATTCCAGAATGAGCCCGAGTCTCGTTGAAATTCAAACTCCAGCATTAAAGTAATATCATTCGATTTCACTGCTTTAATTTCAAAGTTCAGTTACGGTACTCATAGCT
This sequence comes from Schistocerca americana, assembly GCF_021461395.2. Taxonomy (NCBI): domain Eukaryota; kingdom Metazoa; phylum Arthropoda; class Insecta; order Orthoptera; family Acrididae; genus Schistocerca; species Schistocerca americana. Next base: position 377,698,323 of record NC_060126.1, read on the forward strand.
GGCTACAATATTTAGATTACACAAGCACAAATTAAGAGTGTGAGTTTTGTTACCATATTTTAGCTTACCTGTGACTGCAGCTCAGCTTGATACGTACTAAATTTTACTATTGTTAATTGTTCAGAATCATTTAATTCAAGTTCAAAGTTAAATCTCTTATTTCTAAATTGTGTAGATTCAAGTAGCTTTTGAAATGATTGTTGAGGTAGCCCAGGACTAACCTTATTTTATTGAATTTCGTAGTGCTTCAGAATCAAAGTTCACTATTAAATTCAGTCACTAAATTAACTTGTAATTTTCCGGTTTTAATAATTCTTTTGCTAAATTAAGTCAGAGTGTACCGAAATTTATTACTTCTGACAAACATTCAGTTTTCACACAACACGTGTCAACCTTCAGTTGACACGCTTTTAGTGCTAATTATATGTGCAATAACCTTTCTTTTTCAGTTATTATAGTAGTTGTCCATAGGACTGGCGACCGTAATTTTCCCCAAATCTCAAATATCTAATTAACGCCAGTCAATTGATAACGTAACGACCGCACATTTACTTTCTTTATTAACTTTGCCCCTTTTTAAAATTAATTTCCACCAGTTTCATTTGCATTTCTACTTTCATTTAGATGTAACCCTTTCCTTCATCTTTACCGACTGATTAACTTCGGTGACGATTGCTTTTCCCGAATTTCCATTAGGTGCACCCGATTTAATTTTTCACTGTCATTAAGGTTGATAAGTGAGGGGGAGGTTATAAGGTTTTCCGTGATTTCCCTAAATCGGTCCAGGCTAATGCCGAGATGGTTCCTTTGAAAGGGCACGGCCGACTTCTTTCCCCTTCCTTCCCTAATCCGATGAGACCGATGACCTCAGTGTTAAGTCTACTCCCCCAAAAACAACCGAATCGAACCTGAGTAGTTGCTAAAATTAGTTTGTTACGATGTCATTAATATGAGATAAAAGACAGCTGACAGGTATGCAAAAGTTCAATCGCGCACTTTGGAAGGAACAATATCAAACAAGTTACTAACACCGTTATACATCTGTTTATCACATCGAAGTGAGACTCTTCCTATAAAGCGGACTTTAGAAAATCGCGAAGATATTGCCAACGTTTATACTCTCTATAGTGACAAATCGAAATGAACAAGCAAACACACACACACACACACGTTTGGACAATGGAAAATACTGCGCCGAGAAAAAACTGAAAATAGTTACAGTCTTCTGTTTCCAGTCAAGGCTGTATAGGAGTTTTCCTCCGCTGTAAGACAAATTGTAGACTTGGAAATCCCATCCCAAGTGTTCTTCATGGGAAAATCCTTGTATCATTTCCGATTCACCAATTTCAGTCTGAAGATATACCTCTGTAATGGAGATATACCTCTGTAAAGGGCTGAGGTATCACACAGCACGCTTTGTCCATTATGGAAAGGAATGAAACGTGTATAAAATAACTACATATTCTCACAAATATTCCAAACCCCTTTAACCCTCCCCCGACACGCCGAAATTTGGCTGACAAGAACCAGGATCTATGGTGGGCGAACTCTCAAACAGTACGCCAGATCACTTGGTCACTGAATGATGGGTAAAAACTAATGCATACGGTTACAGTATATTTTGTCGGTGGGTGCTTGCTATAGGCGTGTGCAATGTTCGAAAAGTTTAATTAGTTAAGGATTAAAACTCAATGACATGAACCAACTCATTTTCTACTGTAAAATGGCAGTTCGTTTACATGCAAATTGTTCCTAGTACCGCTAGTAATTTATCATCAACGGTGTCGTTCACTGGCAACCGACAGAGGATGTCAAATGACTGATAATAATGTTAGTGTGTTTCACTATTTTATTATAGAAATCCTTTCGTGCTCTGTCTACAATAAACATATGGCAGAATAGCGGGAGGATATGTAGGGCGAGCATAAAGTCTTCCCATGATTACAAAAATCTATTTTTAAGGAATTACGCTGTATAATGCTATTCGGTTTGTTGCAAATGGTAGTCTAAGTCATGAAGTTTTTAAGTCTACACTTTCACACAAGCACGTTGCACCTCTTGTTATTGGAATTTCAGCCATTGGTATTGTTTTAACAAGGATGTGCAAAGCCACTATGGGATTTAGTGATGGCTAGTTCTTGGATGAAACCTTTCCTGACGGATGGATCAGTAGAGACGGACCACCACGTTCACTATACAAACACCTCTTTATGTTTTTATTGAGTTAAGGATAAAGTGTTCATCTCACCAGTTCCCAAAGTGCAAACTCTTGATGTAAAAATACGACATGCTGTAGAACGGTGATGGAAGAGATGTTGGCAAAGTTATGGAGGGAAATTGAGTACCGCCTGTACATATTGCCGGCAATAAAGTGAACACGTGTCGAAGAGTATCCGTTAAAATGTTCATGAGTTAAGCTACCGTTTGCAGCATATCGTACACCTGTACCTAGGGTAGTTCCTTAGAAATAAGTTTTTGTAAGCAACGAAAGACTTTATGCTCACTCTCTTTTCCTCCATCAGCGCTGGAATTCTCATTTTTCTAACTATTGCCAGTGACGCACAGTATACAACGTCACTCGTGATATCAATGATGATGTTCTCTCAATTTTTATATTTGTGTTTTACTTATGATTGAAATACGGAAAATTTTTCGTACCTTGCAGTTTCATACTTTTTTTAAAATCGTTTGAGGATTTTCTCTGCATCCAGTCTTCGCAACGTACACACGCTTTGCACCGGAACTGCGTGTGAATTACGGGTATATTCCACACACCCAGGCGACCGAGGCAAAACGTGCAGCCGCATTCGTCGCCCAATACACCTGTAGTCCAGTCTACACCATGAATGGGAGTAATCAAAAGCTAGTGTCTTGTAATTATTTGCGATTGTTAAATTTTTGCTCAGTTAGAATAAATATGTACAGCATAACATTTAATGCAGTCCTCTAATGATAATTACTACCCACTGTGCGCGGTGACAACCCTATAATTTATGCACTGTGAATAGAATTAACAAGCTGCTGCGAGTCGATTCATGACCACCATCGGCTCTGAGCCGCTTGTTGGCCGAAAATTAGACTTCATACTCGTCTCCTTTGCACTTAGTACGTCTACTGTCTGGCTCTAGTTATCACTGAGATAAGATCTCAGCATTTAACGCTGTTATGTTTTAGATTTCTACGACCAGTATCATCTCCGTTAAATTCCTGCTGGGTGTTCTACCGTGTCATCATATAAAATACTAAAATGACCTACGGTTCGGTAGTATTTTCAGCGGCATTCCTATGGGCATTGGCTCGACGTCGGTTACCTTATTAATTAAAATTCTTATAATGACCCTGCTGTACCCCCAGAAGGGTTATAACGAAAATGTTGCAGATGCTGTACCTTGCTGTCTTTCGGCTGTTGTCAGTCGCCTAGTGAGCACGTGAAGTGACATTCTGGTTAAAATGATATACTTCATAATGTTACTATATTTAAATTACTTCTTAACCGCTTTAGTCAACATAAACAGTTTATTAACGACTGAATAAAAGAAATGGCACATATAAATATAATATATTCATTTAGGATCGGCCGAATTGGCCAGAGTCTGTGGCACCTGACTTAAGTTTCACATACACTAAACGGCGAAAGGATTCTGGACACTCTGGACACGGGCTGTGTGTGGCGCCATTTGAGGAGATACAAGTATCGGATCACTTCGTCAACATTCTATTAAGCCGGCCGATGTGGCCGAGCGGTTCTAGGCGCTACAGTCTGGAACCGCGCGACCACTACGGTCCCAGGTTCGAATCCTGCTTCAGGCATGGATGTGTGTGATGTCCTTAGGTTAGTTAGGTTTAAGTAGTTCTAAGTTCTCGGGGACTGATGACCTCAGATGTTAAGTCCCATAGTGATCAGAGCCATTTGAACCATTCTATTAAAATGGGTCAACAGAGAGAATTGATGGAGTTACAACAGGACACGATGTAGGAGTTGGCAATTTAGTTTTGTAAAGGAGAAATTACTTGATGACAATCATTCATTCTGCTCCTACATCTGTGGTCATAATCAAGTGACTGTTTGTCGGAGCTTAGCATGGTACAAAATATTATGGTTCCTTTCCTTTCCTATCGCGTTTGAAACACGGGATGAATGAGCTCAAATGTGCCTGTCCACGCGGTAATTAATCTTCTCTTGACCGACCATGGGGAAAGATACGCAGGTTCACTTGACCGACCATGGGGAAAGATACGCAGGTTCGCTTAATGCTGGTTCTCGAGACGTTGTAAGTGGGCTTTCACGACGTAATTGGCATCTGTCTTCAACTGACTGCCAGTTTATGTTTTTCGACGTTTTCGTGACGCTTTGTCATGAGTCACACAAACTGTGACCATTCGTTCCGTCATTGTTTCTGTACGTTCATTGTATCTTGTTAGTCCTATTTAGTATGGGTTGCACATACAACTGATTGGTTAACTGTCTCCTTTCTGGACTGACTGTTATTTCCCTGTAACCTACCAGTGAAACGAAGTCTGATTCCTGACATGCCTACATTGAGTCTAAGACATCGTTCCAATTCATACTCTAAGAGACAACGGATTCCAATTAAGATTCTTTGGTTTGGACATACGATACTATTTTTATACGTTCTGTGAAGTACACAATCGTACATTTCTCAACATTTACTTGACTGAAATACGTGGAAACCAGGCCTCTGTATATGAAAGCAGGTAACGAAAGACTGTCAAACTTCCTTCCAGTTTTACTTTTGCCAGTTTTCTGGAAAATTTTAGGAAATATAATATAAAAACGGCTTCTTAATCATCTGACTACAAATAATATATTGTCTGAGTCATAATCTGTATTTCTAAGGGTTCTGATGTTAACACGCCTATTTTCAGGTATAGTGAGAATGTGTGTGTGGCTGTACTGTGCACTAAACCGCTGACCTAGAAATGACGGAGAGGCGTCGCGCCTCCGTAGCCCTCAGTGGTTCACAACCCCGCAACAGGCCACAGCAGTCCACCCACCTCACCGCCGCCCCACACCGAACCCAGGGTTTTTGTGCGTTTCGGAAGCCAGTGCCCCCCCCCCCCCCCTCACCTCCCCCGGAAACAAATCATACCAGACGTGTGTAATCCCAAATGTTTGCGTGGTAGAGTAATTACGGTGTACGCATACTAGGAGACAGTGTTTGCGCAGCAATGGCCGACATAGTTTAACTGAAGTGGAATAAGGGGAACCAGCCCGCATTCACCGAGGTAGATGGAAAACCGCCTTCAAAACCATCCACAGCCTGGCCGGCACACCGGACCTCGACACTAATCAGCCGGGCGGATTTGTGCTGGGGACCGGCACGCCTTCCCGCTCGGGAAGCAGTGCGTTAGACGGTGCGGGTAGCTGGGCGGACTAGCGAGAATGTACGTAATTAATTAGGCAGTAAAATACAGGCAACTGGTATATTCTGTGAATCAGAATATTCTTATCAGTAAATCACAATATTATGGCGTTACAGGAAATACCGCACAATGGTTCAGATCGTGTACTTCTGACAGGCAATCAACTCTGTAAACAGGAAAGAGGGCAGTATTAAGCTAACGCTCAGCATCCTACCGGAAACTAATTATAAATGGTCTCCCACACGGAACCGCCTTACGGCTCTTACATTTTGTTGTATACGTTAATGACTTATGCACAGCAACATTATCACATGCCAGGTAGTGCAATTTTAGAAAGAGTGGTTAATGAAATACAATTGGACATTAATTTACCCATAAATTTTGAAAAGAATCACTATATGCAGTACAGAACCAATAACAGGCTTGCCCCATTATATGTGTAAAATATGAAAACAAGTAGATAGAAGACGTTGCTGGTGTCACATCCTCGGGATTGTAACTTAATAATAAATTGAATTGGGAGGAGCATATGAAAGAGAACTGCTGAAGCGCCTAAAGAAATATTTATTTGCAATGTACATATTTTCAGACATAGGTGACGTATACTGCTGCTGTTTTAATATTGCACATAATGTTTATTACGTGTTTGGAACGGACGACGGAATCCACGGGCCAGGATTTTCGACTGGCTCGCTTCTGCAGATCACTAAGGGCTGAGAGGAAGAGACAGAAAAACATTGAAGACAATATTTCGGCACTGCACATCAAAGGTTCGCATCCAGCTTGACTCCAGAACAATGTCAAAACTGCACTCGCACCGAGGAATCGGCATAATTTCCTGAAGGCAGAGTGGCAACTAAGAAAAGCCAAGATATATAGTGATTGCTAAGGCTGCAGTATTTTTCGTCGCGGTCGGCAATATTTAATCTGTATTTTAGTGGAGTTGCAGACAGTGACTGCTAGGATTTCGAGAAATTACTGCAATGAAAACTGAGCGTGTATACCGAGATTCCAGTAGGAGGCAAGTACCCCCTCTTGGTCCCTTTGCTAACATCTATGTATTCATCTCGTAAGGATATACGACGGACTTCTTCCATACCTGTCTTGACATACATCACCGGTGGCACAGGTAACAACACTCAGGAACCTCTTTCTCATATCAGCGGTATTCTTTGGAAACTGCTTCTTTGTTAAGGGGACCTCGACGTGAACAGGTAGTAGTCTCATCCCATATTCTGACAGTGCGCTACTCTTGATCTACTACACCAAGTGCGGAAGCTTATCTTCAGCTTATTGGATCAGTCTCGTATATCATTAAATTTTTCTCAGTTATTTTATTCGTTACGATTATAGATGACTACAATGTTCTGAGTACAATAATTACTACCATACGACTAACACAAGGTCTCTCTGGCAGCAGAATCAGTGTGAAAACTGGAAAGCGACTCCTATACATTTGGTGATGTGTGCCGTAGCTTTAGATTTCTCGACAGCACTGCTCACCTGTGGTGATGCTTCGAGTGAGTAGAGAGTGTACGAGGAGAAGTAGCAGCAATGAAGGAGGCTCAGCCGATCTTTCTGTAGTGGCGTAGCAAGACAGCCACGCCACTCGGAAGTAGCCGAAAGGCACGCGTTAAGCTCACGCAGATTGGCGTGAGCTCTGAAACAGTATACGTAATGAATGCTATAAAGAAAAGTACGTAGCTTCTGGAATACTTAACTTTAATCCATCATTTGTATACATCGTTCTTCATGAGACATGCTTCATACGATAACTATCAACTGCTATGGCGCCTTGCTAGGTCGTAGCCATTGACTTAGCTGAAGGCTATTCTAACTATCTGCTCTGCAAAGGAGCGAGGCTTCGTCAGTGTAGTCGCTAGCAAAGTCGTCCGTACAACTGGGGCGAGTGCTAGTAAGTCTCTCGAGACCTGCCGTGTGGTGGCGCTCGGTCTGCGATCACTGACAGTGGCGACACGCGGGTCCGACATGTACTAATGGACCGCGGCCGATTTAAAGCTACCACCTAGCAAGTGTGGTGTCTGGCGGTGACACCACACTTTCCAAATCACTACACAATTACGTTCGCGGTCTCACTGCAACTGATCTCAGTGCCCGGAATTATGGACTGCGGACGGCGGTAGGTGGATTTCACATCAGTTTGATTTCTTCGGTCGGATTGTCCTACGTTGTCACACGCAGAATATGGATTACGATAAATTTTCAAGTTTAGTAGAAGAAAGAATCAGTTTGTGGAATCCCAAGGATGAGAAATGTAATAAGAGGGGATATGTCTGAGAATCAATGGTTTCTAATCGCTATTTTGTTGGAAGGCACAACTTTCAAACAACTTATGAATTAAATAATGATTAATTGAACGTCAGTAATTATGCAATTCTGAGTATGCCTAGCCATTTCTGCCTCATGTACAGGGTAATTCAGCTGCCACTATCTACGGGTGTTTTGCAATACACAATGACTTCATATTCTCTCGTGCACTTTGCTCAAACTATTAGTCTTCTGAAAAATGAATAGGACCTTCATGTAGGAAATTTAATGCAATTAAATTTTTACTGAGATACGTTTTCACTATAGGCTGTTGTTTTCTAATTATTTAAGAAAAGCTAACAAAAGTGACTTTTACACGCGTTTTTCTCGAATGCCACAAAAACCGTGGCCTCCAGGGAAAACGTAACCCAGAACAAAATTTAACTGCATTACATACCCTTCACAAAGTTCCTTTTCATTTTTCTGTAGAACTGATAGTTTGTGTGTGGCGAGCGAGAGGCTATGAAAATCTCGAATGCGGCTTTTGAAGGTGTCGAGGGCACCCGAATCACCCTATGTATACTTAACCAGGCAAGTCATCTGTAACGCTGGCGAACCATATCAGAAAGTACACGCCTCGCTTAAAAATTACCTTCAAAATTACGTGTTCATATGAGAAAGATGGCGGATGTTCATTTTGATGCTTAGAATGCCTGTAGTGGTGGTTCTTTGGGTTGTGGTAAGTGGGAGGTAGCTGTCTACGAATTATTATTACTTTTTACTAGCGTTTTTATGCCAGTATGATGGTGACTCAGTTATTAGATATGGTTTGCAAAAATGTGTTTCCAGTTTTCAGTGCTTTAGTGTTCAGACCACCTGAGAATGCGGAACCCGGTAGCAGGAACAACAAAAATTTGATTTTCAGTATTTCGCGTAATTATTGACAGAATTTAAAAATTAAAAATGCTGTCATAATCTGCTCATCAAGTTTAACACAATAAGAAAAGCGTTACAGTTAGAAACTGTGTATTTGTGTTGAGGCAGCGTCATTGACGCCGCACAAATACTCTGACTTCACTCATTCAGGAGTAAGAGAGCACTTTCTGACTTGCGTCAAATTTAGACATAATTTCAAAACATTACGAAACACTTTCTCGTTGACACCCGCCCCCATCCTCCCTCACCCACAAAATGATGAAAGGAAGAAAGTTTATCGCTTGATACTGTTTAGCTGCTGATGCAACAAAACTTTGGCATCAGACATGACGTTTTTAACGTATTACTGTATTCGCAACGAAGTTTGAAGACGGTATCCATACATACCGCTGAACATACCTGCGAAATTGTATCATTGTACAACATGTAATTCAGGAGATATGAAGTCATAGATATTTAGATGCGTGAAAAAGTAGCTTCTGTTTGAAATGGAGAACGTAAAACTTTGTCAGACACGACGTTTTTATGTATTAATTCCTTACTACCAACTCCATTGTCAACATTATTTGCAACCAGTACCTAAATATCTCAGTGAATTTCCCTGTAAAATTATATCGTTGTGCGAGAGATAGTTCAGGAGATATGACGTCATCAACACTGAGATGCGCTAAAACCTTGTTTGTACTTAAAACGGAGCGCAAATTACCTAGAATATATTCATCTAGTATTTCATAATGAGAGCACTTAGCGACTTCCAACAAACTTCCAACGTAATCTCCAATCTTTTCGAAACTTTTTCTGGCTTACATACTGAATGTCAAATATTTAACGCATTAACTCATTTGTAAAGTAAGCATACGTTTGAAGCCTTTATAGACGGGACTTAGGTTGTTTAAGAAATCGGAGGCTGGCTTGTCTTATTGTAAAGTTTAAGTTTGTATTTCCCAGACACGCTGAATGACAGTCGCTGAAGGTTAACTGACGTATTTCTGAATTTATTTGAATTGGGCAGAGTGTTTGTAAAATTGCCTTTAAATGTCGCCACTAGTCATCTCAGGTAAGTAATAGAACGTTTGTCTCTTCGTCTCACGCATTCGTAAGACTTGTCTGGTTTTACCAATAATTGAGGAAATAGATTCTTATTTCCGTGATAGAAACAGCTTCGAACCTAGCCAAACCTTGCTGCTGCCGCCAAGAACTAACATCGGAAATAAGGCCACATTGTGACTAAACCGTCGGCCGATGCTATCGGTCGACGTGGTCTGGTGACTTTTGTCTGTGCCCCTGCGAATGCACCCTAATGGTGACGATGGGGATGGAGGACCGCTGGTGGCGCCGGCTGCGCTACTTACCGATGGTGGTGATGAGCGTGAGCGAGTAGAGGAAGGACGAGGAGAAGGACCAGCGGTGGTGGTGTCCGCCGTAGCCGTAGCCGTAGGCGCCGCCCCCGGCCGCTCCGCCTCCGCCGCCCCCCGGCCGCAGCACGCCGCCTCCGCGCAGGTTCCGCACCAGAGTATCCTGTGGGCGCGGCCAGCACTCAGTTACCACCAGCAACACCACAGCTGCGTAGCGAACAGAATCAGAACGCTTCCCTGCTACCGATGCCGAATAAGGAGACCAAAGAGCTAAGGTCGTCAGTCTCCAGTTCACCCCCACAACACAGAAGCAGAGTGCTTCCTCAATATACAGATTGAATAGCATCGGGGAGAGGCTACAACCCTGTCTCACTCCCTCATTAGTTACGTGATCTACCCATCTAACCTTCAGCATTCTTCTGTAGCACCACATTTCAAAGGCTTCTATTCTCTTCTTGTCCTAACTATTTATCGTCCATGTTTCACTTGCATACACGGCTACACTCCATACAAATACTTTCGGAAACGACTTCCTGACATTTAAATCTATACTCGATGTTAACAAATTTTTCTTCTTTAGAAACGCTTTCCTTGCTATTGCCAGTCTACATTTTATATCCTCTCTACTTCGACCATCATCAGTTACTTTGCTCCCCAAATAGAAAAACTCCTTTACTACTTTAAGTGTCTCATTTCCTAATCTAATTCCCTCAGCATCGTCTGACTTAATTCGACTACATTCCATTATCCTCGTTTTGCTTTTGTTGATGTTCATCTTATATCCTTCCTTCAAGACACTGTCCATTCCGTTCAACTGCTCTTGCAAGTCCTTTACTGTCTCTGAGAGAACTACAATGTCATCGGCGAACCTCGAAGTTTTTATTTCTTCTCCATGGATTTTAATACCTACTCCGAACTTTTCATTTGTTTCCTTTACTGCTTGCTCAATATACAGATTGAATAACATCGGGGAGAGGCTACAACCCTGTCTCACTCCTTTCCCAACCACTGCTTCTCTTTCATGCCCCTCGACTCTTATAACTGCCATCTGGTTTCTGTACAAATTGTAAATAGCCTTTCGCTCTCTGTATTTTACCACTGCCACCTTCAGAATTTGAAAGAGAGTATTCCAGTCAACATTGTCAAAAGCTTTCTCTAAGTCTACAAATGCTAGAAACGTAGGTTTGCCTTTCCTCACCGCGTGTGGAGTAAATGTGAGCGAGTGTGAGTAAGTGTCATAAATGTTAGCATAGCTTGTGTCCAAGGCGAAACATGGGAACCAGCCCGGTATGCACCAAGTGGGAGTGGGAAACCGTCTCAAGCCATATCCACACTGGCCACCACACTGACTGCTCGTCGTTAAACCGCCGCACGGTCGGCAAACTAGTTTTCTTTAATCCTGTTATTTCTTGTGACAGATGTGAAAATTACCGAACTATCAGAAATCACAGCTGCAAAATACTAACGCGAATTCTTTAAAGACGAATGGAAAAACTGGTAGAAGCCGACCTCGGGGAAGATTAGTTTGGATTCCGTAGAAATGTTGGAACACGTGAGGCAATACTGACCCTACGACTTATCTTAGAAGAAAGATTAAGAAAAGGCAACTTACGTTTCTAGCATTTGTAGACTTAGAGAAAGCTTTTGACAATGTTGTCTGGAATACTCTCTTTCAAATTATGAAGGTGGCAGGGGTAAAATACAGAAAACGAAAGGCTATTTACAATTTGTACAGAAACCAGATGACAGTTATAAGAGTCGAGGGACATAAAAGGGAAGCAGCGGTTGGGAAGGGAGTGAGACAGGGTTGTAGCCTCTCCCCGATGCTATTCAATCTGTATATTGAGCAAGTAGTAAAGGAAACAAAAGAAAAGTTCGGAGTAGGTATTAAAATCCATGGAGAAGAAATAAAAACTTTGAAGTTCGCCGATGACATTCTAATTCTGTCAGAGACAGCAAAGGACTTGGAAGAGCAGTTGAACGGAATGGACAGTGTCTTGAAAGGAGGGTATAAGATGAACATCAACAAAAGCGAAACGAGGATAATGGAATGTAGTCGAATTAAGTCGGGTGATGCTGAGGCAATTAGATTAGGAAATGAGACACTTAAAGTAGTAAAGGAGTTTTGCTATTTGGGGAGCAAAATAACTGATGATGATCGAAGTAGAGAGGATATAAAATGTAGAGTGGCAATGGCAAGGAGAGAGTTTCTGAAGAAGAGAAATTTGTTAACATCGAGTGTTGATTTAACTGTCAGGAAGTCGTTTCTGAAAGTATTTGTATGGAGCGTAGCCATGTATGGAAGTGAAACATGGACGATAAATAGTTTCGACAAGAAGAGAATAGAAGCTTTAGAAATGTGGTGCTACAGAAGAATGCTGAAAATTAGATGGGTAGATCACATAACTAACGAGGAGGTATTGAATAGAATTGGGGAGAAGAGGAATTTGTGGCACAACTTGACTAGAAGAAGGGATCGGTTGGTAGGACATGTTCTGAGGCACCAAAGGATCACCGATTTAGTACTGGAGGGCAGGGTGGAGGGTAAAAATCGTAGAGGGAGACCAAGAGATGAATACACTAAGCAGATTGAGAAGGGTGTAGATTGCAGTAAGTACTGGGAGATGAAGAAGCTTGCACAGGATAGAGTAGCATGGAGAGCTGCATCAAACCTGTCTCAGGACTGAAGACCACAACAACATAGACCTCGAACAAAGAGTAAAAAATTATGCCCCCTTAGTTTCATGATAAAAAAGAATCAAAATATTAACTTAAACAAACCACTTGCTGATTTTATCGAAAAGTGATGAGTGGTTGAATACTGCTAAATTCATAGTGTTCTCCCATTGATTTTAATTATTTGAAACTCTGACCTCAAGTCATGTTCTAATCGAGGATTATACCACTATTTTGACATTGCAAATAGCCACTCCTAAAGGGTGAAAAGTGAGGTTGAAATAAATTTTTCACGCAATTTGTCTGTTTTCAGAAGCTACAACCAGATAATGGCACATTACGGAGATCATCTGCTTTCTATTTTTATTGTAAACTATGAATCAACTGTTCAGATTTAAGTTTTTCTCCTTACGTGACGTCGCATATTTCTTGCGGCTCCTCTCGTTCATAATCTTGTAAAGGAAATGGGGTATTATACTTCATTGACATCGAATTCCATAAAATACTTCCAAACTAGGAATGTTGGCATGCTGTAACACAACTAATGTCCGACGACGACTACTAGAAAATACCATGTAGACCAGACGGGAAATTTCGTGTACTGCATGTACACGCGTAGTTCCAATAGGACACGCCACACGGTAGTAGGTGCATTATTGTCTCGGCAATGGATGAGTGGTTGATTTTGGGGGTGGGGACCAAAGAGCGAGGTCATCGGTCCCATCGGATTAGGAAAGCATGGGGAACGAAATCGGCCCTCTCTCTTTCCAAGGAACCATCCCGGCATTTGTCTGAAGCAGTTTAGGGAAATCACGGAAAACCTAAACCAGGATGGCTGGACGCGTGTTTGAGCCATCGCCCTCCCGAATGCGAACTCAGACTGCTAACCACTGCATCACCTCACTCGGCCTGTCTCAGAAATGCTGTACCAGTTCTTGTGCCGCGTGCTCGTAGCTCGTTTTTGTTGGCATTGCTATTAAAACAGCACTGAACGCTTTTCCCATTTTCTGTAATAATGCTGTATTTCAAAGCAATGGAAATTTTACGAACAAAAATTACTCTTTTTTTAAAAAGAATTTATTTAAAATTTAACAATTTTAGCGCATCTGCTGTGGCTATCTGATTTTTCTGTTTTTTACCCAGTTATTAGTAAAAAAGGAACCTGTTAAAACTGAGACTTCACAAATATTGAAAAATACCGGCTATTCATAATTAAAATATCGGTATCGGTTTCAATCGGTCGGTTTTTCCCATCCCTTGGGGCAGATCGCTTCAGAACCTGGACGGAACAGAAATAACAAAACGTATGCGTGCCGACTTTAGTCCCAATCTTGTGTAGATTGCGCTGGCGCACCTATAGCACGGTGGCATTCCGGTCGTAAGTCGATATGGTACCTGTTGTTACACTTAACGGTAAACAGTGAATGCTACAACGATACTGTTTTCAGATACTGTTTATGTGACCTGTTTAATATATGATAGTGATCTTGCCCAGTTGTCAGGATAAAATTATACTGGTAACAGTACAGAAGGTATGTTTTTTCAGTCATCAGTCTTCTGACTGATGCGGCCCGCCACGAAATTTCTCTCTTGTGCCAATCTCTTCATCTTGGAGTAGCACTGGGAACCTATATCCTCAATCATTTGCTGGATGTATTCCAGTCTTTCTGTCCTCCTCTATAATTTTTATCCTCTTCAGCTTTTTCTTGTACCGTGGAAGTTATGCCCCGATATCTTAAGTGATGTCTTACCATCCTGGCTCTTCATCTCGTCAGTGTTTTCCATATATTCTTTTCCTCACAGATTCTGTGAAAAACCTCCTCATTCTTTACCTTATCAGTCCAGTTCTTCTGCAGCACCACATCTCAAATGCTTCGATTCTCTTTTCTCTGGTTTTCCCGCAGTCTGCGTTTCACTACCATACAGTGCTCTGCTCCTAACGTACATTCTCAGAAATTTCCTTCTGAAATTAACGTCTATGTTTGATACTGGTAGACGTCTCTTGGCAAGGACTGCCCTTTTTTCCAGAGTTAGTCTGCTTTTTATGTCCTCCTTGCTCCGTCCGTCGTGGGTTATTTTGCTGCCTAGACAGGAGAATTCCTTAACTTTGTCTCCTCCGTGATCACCGTCCCGATATTTTCTCGCTGTTCTCATTTCTGTTACCTCTCATTACTTTCTTCTTCGAGTTACTCTCAATCCATTTTGTGTTTTCATTAGACTGCTCCTTCCATTCAGCAGATCCTGTAATTCTTTCTTACTTTCAATGGAGGTAACAATCTCATCAGCGAATCTCATCACTGATATCCTTTCACTATCATTTTTAAATCCACTGTTGAACTTTTCTTTCATGTCAGCTATTGCATCTTCGATGTGTAGGTGAGATGGAGCAGTACCCCCTTTTTAATCCGGGTACTCCGTACTTGGTCTTCCATTCTTTTTATTCCCTTTAATTCTTGTGGATATTTTATATTACTCTGTATGTTTATGACATTTTAATCGATATAATGGCTTATATCGAATTAAAGCTAAACTGCTACAGACATTACCTGAAATCGTTAGCTTAAATTTCCTCTGCGTTGTTCCACTTTTTTAAATGGCCCTTCAACTGCAGTAATAGTATAGTTAACAAGATCAAATGCAATAGGGGCGTTTAGTAAGTCATGCAACACATTTTTTTTCTGAACGGAGGTTGGTTTTATTCAGGATTCAAATACACCATGTTATTCCCCACTTTTAGGCTACAAAACTCTGCTTCTCAACATAATCTCCGTGCATTGCGACAGACTTACGCCACCTTATTGGGAGGGAGTGTATAACCGCACGGTACCACTTTACTGGTCAACGTCGGAACCAACGTCTTGCTGCGTCAGTAACCTTTCCATGATCTACATATTGCTTCCCAAACAGATGGAAATGGGAACGTGCGAGAACGGGGCTGTAGGGCGAATGAGAAAGAAGAGAGCAATGAAGTTTTGTGCACTAGTCCCGTGTGCGCAGTCTTGTGTGGTGAGAAGAACGGTGACGAACACGCCGAAATCGTTTGTTCAGTTTCCTGAAAGTAGCTTAGCTGACTGGGGCCGGCCGACACGCGGAAGATCGATCAAGTTTACGCGACCTTCTTGCGAAGATGACAGGCGCCGCGCCCAAGGACTCACCGTGCTTCTGTTCACTGCCAAGTCTCCGTACATATTCTGGAAGCACCTATGAATAACTGCTACACGTCAGGGCTCTGTCCAGGCCAGTCCATTACAGGGATGTTATTATCTTGTAACCACTCCGCTACAGGCCGCGCATTATGAAAAGGTGCTCGATCGTGTTGGAAGATGCAGTCCCCATCCCCGAATTGCTTTTCAGCAGTAGAAGGAAAGAGGTGCTTCAAACAACAATGTAGGCCAGTGTTGTGATAGTGCCACGCAAATCAACAAGGGGTGCAAGCCCCCTCCATGTAAAACACGACCACACCATAACACCACCGCCTCCGAATTTTGCTGTTGACAGTACACACGCTAGCAGATGACGGTCACCGGGAATTCGCCATACCCACTCCCTGTCATCGGACCGCCACATTGTGGATCGTTATTCGTTACTCCACACAACGTTTTTCCATTGTTCAATCGTCCAATTTTTACGCTCCTTACACCAAGCGAGGCGTCGTTTGGCATTTACCGGCGTGATGTGTGGCTTATGAGCAGCCGCTGGACGATGAAATCCAAGTTTCCTCGCCTCCCGCCTAACTGTCATAGTACTTGGAATGGATCTTGATGCAGTTTGGAATTCGTGTGTGATGATCTGGATAGATGTCTGCTATTACACATTACGACCCTCTTCAAGTGTCGGCGGTCTCTGTTAGGAAACAGACGAGGTCGGCCTGTACGATTTCTTGCTGTACGTGTCCCTTCACGTTTAGACTTCAGTATCACATCGGAAACAGTGGACCCAGGGATGTTTAGGAGTGTGGAAATCTCGCGTACAGACGTTTGACACAAGTGACATCCAATCACCTGATCACGTTCCGCGGAGCGCCCGGTTCTGCTCTCTCACGATGTCTAACGACTACTGAGGTCGCTGATATGGAGTACGTGGCAGTAGGTGTCAGCACAATCCACGTAATATGAAAAACGTATGTTTCTGGGGGTGTCCGGATACTTTTGATCACATAGTGTATGTGAAACCGTAGAATCTCAAGCGGGAATATTCCACGATGACCCACAAGAAATTCCACATGTTTTCAATCGAAATTGGTTCCATTATGTGTTCCATTATTGAACGCCCATCTTACTTGCGAGCGTATATTTGCGCGTTTATAGCGTACGATCATTATTCTGCTGTGCGGCAGATCCCCACGTTTGTCAATTATTGTCCAATATCGCACAGTATTCTACATTAATGTCCGACGTCACATCATTTACGTCGTTTTGATATGCCTTAATCGAAGCTGCTCCGTTGCCGATTGATCGGCTGCCTCAAGATGTGCAGGAAACTCGGAATAAGGTATCCTTCTTCAATGATTCCCTTGAGAAAATGATACATGACTACCGGGTTTGGCTTCTTCGGATCCGATCATCTTGAGATTCCAGAAATTAACAAAGAAGATAAACATGCCACCTTCGGTAAAGGATCTGCTTTTCGAACCATCTCCCAGTGGACAACCAGACAAGACCCTTGTGATAGCGATAATAACGCAGGAGACGAGACCATGATATCGGTCGAAAAATGTACAACATTGAATAAAACATTTCAGATTGGAAATGTAGACTTCTAAATCGTAATCAGCGACCTCAGAGATCTAACAGAAAACAGTTTCGATTCGTAAACATTATCCGGTCACATCTGGCATCAACAGCAGGGGCCCAGTCGTCTTCTCAACGTGCAACGTGCCGACAAGCATAGAACGAGTACGTTATCGCCTTTAAACGTTCGGTCTCACGATGTGTCTCATTCCTTGGACACCCCAGCTGTCGAGCGGTTTGTGAAATACGCTTCATAAATAGTTGGCAAAGTAAGTTATGTATTTAAACTGGCCTCTTTATTCCGAACCGAAATTACTGCAGTCAGGGCATGTGTGGAGGAGAATATGAGTAGGTGCTATAATAACCATGGCATCTACATCTCTTCAGACAGACAGGCTGCCCTGAAATGATTGGTAGCTCCTGCAACAAGATGTAAGATTGTTGCAGATTGCCACAGGGCTCTGGTGGAGCTAGGGGGAAGCAATAGGGTGTACCTAGTGTGGGCCCCTGGCCACTCAGGGATCTGTGGCAATGAACAAGCCGATAGATTGGCTAGGATGGGGGCAACAACTCCATTTATTGGGCCGGAACCTGTCCTGACAATCACCAAGGCTATGATCAAATTAGGACTACGTAAATGGCTTAGGAAACAGCACGTAAAATATTGGACCAAGGTTCATAAACAAAGACATGATAAGGTAATGATGCCCAAGCCATGTTTTAAAAGAAGCTCTGTAATTCGGGGATTGAACAGGAAAGAGATCAAACTCACGACTGGACTGATGACCGGCCATGGGAACTTCAAAAAACACCTATACACAATGGGTATAATGGAAGAGGACCCTAAACTGGTAGAGGGACTCCTTGCACTATTTAAGGGCACTGGTTGGCTTTACTAGATATACGGGGAGCGATAGCGCACAATAAACCTAGTTTCGGTGCGGGCAGTGGCGGGTTAGACCTAAGCTGTTTTAGCTCTCCTGTTAAAATCAATCAAATCAATCAATTTCTGTATTTCGTATGACGACGTATTAGCTCATGTTGGTCTTGTAACTATAGTCAATAACCCAACACGGACGAAACATCGTGCGAAAACATGTACAGCGTCGCGTGACCGGTGATGCAGATGACAGCATACGTCCTATGTTTGAGAAAGACCGTCGTGTCTGGGAAAAAAGTGCAGTCGATGTGATCTCTGTATCAGTGGTACCCCCAAAGAAGGCCAATGTTCGACGTGTCACCATACAGACGTCCATCGCCGCGCCGCGCACTAAGACATGTTCTTTCGTGTCCGACAAACAACAGGTTATTCAAAGGGGCTCAAATGGTTCAAATGGCTCTGACCACTATGGGACTTAACATCTATGGTCATCAGTCCCCTAGAACTACTTAAACCTAACTAACCTAAGGACAGCACACAACACCCAGTCATCACGAGGCAGAGAAAATCCCTGACCCCGCCGGGAATCGAACCCGGGAACCCGGGCGCGGGAAGCGAGAACGCTACCGCACGACCACGATATTCAAAGGGGAGAATCAGCCATATGAATGGCGTACAACTGGTTCCGTGTGACAATTTTACTGTTGATGTTAATATACCAGATAAATCCTGCTGCTGTTAATAGTAGCGATGTTTGAGCTGCCTCCCAGATATGTTACCAGATTGTCATTGGATGTTTGATTTCCATGGCGTTGCAGTAATGGTGACTCATCAAGCAGCCGTGGATCTCCTGAGTCGGGGGTGTTCCCATGGAAGATACTTTCGGACGAACATAATCAACAAAAAATGAGGCGAAGTGTGCAAGCGAAGACGAGATGTTGCCCACCGCTATCTGTGGTTCGGACGACGGCGGAAGAAGTTGTTCTGTGAGAACTGAAGCATTTCGAGACGGGGCCAACACGCCTCCCTATCCCAGAAGCGATCGTGTTAACACGCGTGGCTTCTCAGGCGGGTAGCTTCCCTTCACTGCCGTAGTTGTCTTTGCGTATTCCTTTAACAGGATACCTGCAAATGATTTCCTCAGTTAAAAACTTGTTTTTTAAATCATAAACTAAAGAGATATGAAATATGTCGCTTAATGTTGGTTTTTCTGTTGGCCTTGAAAGTTAATTTGTTGTACAGTAGTGGCTAGCCTTGGTAGCGCACAGTATATCGGCCACTATGACAAGACGTGTCTACATAGTGAAGAGCACAAACATTACTACCACCTGCTTAGCAGTTCGCTGGCCCACATTTGGAACGGAATACAGCAGAGATTCTGTGCGCAAGGATTCGACAAGACCTTGTTAGATTTCCGGAGATATGTGGCTCCCGATGTCTACACACAAGCGATACAGTCTGGTAAATTATTGCCGAGTGACTTGTTGTCACAGAGCTACCGCCCGATAGTGTCGTAGATGTCTTTCGCTGGGTTCACATTAGGCAAATTTGGCGGCGTGAGTTCACGATTATGCTCCTCAAATGTTTGTAATACTGTTCCGGCCTTGTGACACCGACAGTTATCCTGCTGAAAGATGCCCTCGCTGTCGGGGAAGATATCAAGCAGGAAGATGTAAGGTAGTTTAATTATTCTTGTAGCGCCACCTTATATATTTTATTCATATTTTATGCTCTAATAGTACTCCCCAAGTTTGCTAACTGAAATATTCTTTTCATAATTCGTATTACTATTTGCAAAATGCATATATAACCCCACATGTTGCCTATGGTCAAGTTAATCGCTGAATTAACTGCTCAGTTTGTGAGAAGCTCTGTTTTTCCGTTTATTCAGCACAGCAGACAAGCCGAGAGGGACGGCACAGGGACACAATAAAACGTGTCATAAACTTGTAGCTTTAAATGATCTTCAGAGCCGACGCAGAGCCTCGCAGTTCTCCTGATTCTGACCGAGCATGTTTAACACGATGAGAGGTAAAGCGCCAGGCGGTTAGGAAGCGCTCGTGCAAAGAAAGACGCGGTGCCTACATGGAGGACTTTGTTTTTTTTTTAAGAAAGTGGAAGTTGGAAGTTTTTTGCTGGAACTGCACGTCAAAGTGACCCAACGGCTTCTCTGGAACATTGCTGTGGCCCCACCCACAAAATAAACAAAAAGTCTCACTCTTGCTGGCGCTGTGTTGAAATCTTGAAATTGGGGCGGTGGTCGCAATCTCAGAAAAACTTGGCTAGGGACTGGACGGTGCTCGGAATCACTACCATCATTGGTGGACTACTTGGAGCTTTTCCAAAACTACCGAGAGAAATTAGAATTTAAGTTTATACAGCACTCTAACTTCTGTCTCCACGAACGACGCTCTCGCTGGCAACCTCACGGGTCGCACACGCGAAGATGAGGCCACCACACTATTAACTGCCGCTCACAGCCGGCGTGTAAGCAGCCGGCTACTGGAAGTTTATTTGGTGAGATTCGCCAATCAACGCTTTTCCGTGGCATAGTTTAAGGAGTGCGGAATTTTTTAACTTTGCGGAGTTAGTCGTTTCCGTAACTGATGACCACATTTAGTTGTCTGATTTGTAGGTTGCATTTTGCATCTGTGAACGGTGTTTGTTCTTCCAAGTTCACTTTCCACTAGCGCTTTTTGATATTCTCGATTATGCGATCCCAAAATTAGCACCAAGATCGAAACTGCACACGGCTGTTCTCTACCTTTGTATTCACAGCTATCTTATTGAAGGTTTTCCCACCTGAATGCTCGTTAAGGGAAATAAATAGAATCTTTTTCTAACAAGACACGTAAGTCATCCGACCTGGCGATAAAGTTCCGTTGAAAAACAGTCCAGTCTCGACGTCACCATGCAGTCGTAACTGACAGTGTCGTTGGGTCAACACGGGAGCACGCAGCAGCCGTCTGCCGCGGAACCCCTTGTTCAGCAATGCGCGCTGAGCAGTGCGTTCCGAAACACTTGTGCCTGCAGCGGCACTGTGTTATGACGTTAGATCTACTATACGTCGATTCCTGCCCTGCTTTACACAGTGGGATGTTTCCGATCTCCTAGATCTGTGATGAGACATAGACGCCCAATACCTTGTTGCTTGCTCCTGGTTTCAGCGTCCTTCAACCACTTCGCATAGATGCTCACCACATGGGCACATGAACAGCAGACCGGCTTCGTTGTTTACCAGATCCTTGTTCCCAGACGACAATCTGCACTTTTGTCAGAGTCACTTGTATCAGTGGATTTCCCAGTCTGCTGCGTGCGAGTTCTTCTCTCCCCCGATTATCTTCTTTCCCTCCAGCGTCACGTGGCCATTGCGTCACCATGTGGCTTTCAGTAGGGAGGCGAGCAATGGTTTCACTGTTTTTGTTGATCAGGTGTGGAAGTATACAATAATGACGCAAAAAACATTTCAGTAAACACGGTTCCGCGAAAGAGCCCTTTGTGAGAAAATTGTTAATGTGTTATCGCCAGTCGACTTCAGTATGAAGCGTTTACGTACTTAGTACAAATATATTTGAAATGTAAGCATTTCGACTAAGCCCCCATCAAACTGGCCTCACATTCTAACCATGACCCAGTTTTGGGGACCCTGGTAGGTTACACGCATGACTGGGCAAAGGCACCTTTTGCTGCTTACGTCAGGTGACTCCAAGATGGGTAGCCCAACAGGGCGTGTGCCTTGGCCTCCAAGATCACTTCAGTAATGGAAAGTCAAATCCCCACTAGCTGTGGCAGGACAGAAAAACTGGAGCACCGAGCCCGTACAGATTTCGCCAAATTTCCAGAATGATCAGAGAGTGGCAGAAAGAAATCTTAATGTAGAGACAAGTATTGTACTTCATCCGAATTCGAGGACGACACGTGAAACACCTCCTCTAATAGGTGCGAATGTACAGTAAGTCGTAATATGTAACGCGCTGAAGTAGTGTTAAGGTAGTTCACTGGTGAAATACATTACAATCGAGTCTCTATCTAATTGAGGGGCAGACCAGCTAGTATATAAGAAGTCGGAGATTGCTGTGTTTTCAGTAGACAACCATTAACAGGAGATTGGGTCGGCCACGAGACTTCAGTGGACTAGTCACTGGATGTAGCTCGACTAACAAATACATCAGCGACGTTTCAGCACTACTAGACCTGCTCAAATCGACTTTAGCTGATGTGTTTGTGGATTGTAAGCGTCAGCAACAACCACACCTAAACCAGGAGCAAGGAGATACACACTGACGAACAGGGACCGTCGAGCGTTGTGGAAGGTGGTTGTGAAACATTCCAGAAAATCAACGGAGGGAATCACTCCTGACTTCCATAGTGGTACTAGCAGTCCAGCTAGCACAGTTATTGTGCGTAGGGAGTTCAAAAGAATGGAATACAACAGTCAAGCAAGCCTAAGTAGGCTACACATTTGTGCATCCAGTACGAAGGGACGCTTTAGGTGGTGTAAACAGTGACGCTACTGGACAGTGGATGACTGGAAGGGAGTGATTTCAAGTGATGGACTACGCTATACTTTATGGCAAGCCGATGAAAGAACTTGGCTCTGGCAGATGCTTTGAGAACATTACGTGCGACAACGTCTGGTGCTAAAAGTGACGTACAGAGGAAGTGGTGTTACGGCATGGGGATGTTTTCCTTCGTTAGGATGTCGTACTTTTATGGCACTTACTAAAATGCTAAATGTGGGAGGATATGAACACATTCTACAGCGTTGCTTAGTGCCTATAGTAAAAGATGTTTTTGGGGACGACGACTGTATCAGAATGAAGAAGTAGCCTGTCATAAATCAGGATCTGTGAGGCAGTAATCTGGAGCAGTAACTCCTCAGAAAATGATGGACTAGTCTGCCAAGAGTCCCGACCGGAGCCCAATTGAACGCCTTTGGGATAAGTTAGAACGTCGACTTTCCTCGAGACATCAGCGTCCAACAGCACTATTTTTTCGGCTCATCTGGAAGTTTCGCGCTGTCACTTCTCCACAGACATTTAGACACCCCTCGCAAATGTTCCCAGCAGAGTTCAATTCCATAAAAGCGAAGGGTGGACAGACCCTACTATTAATGGCCACTAACAGGTGTCCAAACAGTTTTGATCACACACTGTACATTAGTTGCCGTTTCTCGGGCTCTTAGTAACACCTTCGTTCAGCGGCTGTTATGCTAGAGACTATTGTAGCGTGAGAGAACTGGGACGTTGGGTTGAGGGTCGTGCGCCAGCGCGAATGACTTGCCTGGAACTTGAGCACCTCCTGCGCGGCGAGACGCGTCCAGTTGTCCTTGTAGAGGATGTTGAGGTCCTCGGTGATGGACCAGAGCTTCTCGACGGTGCGCGAGCGGATGTCGTCGTCGAGCCCCGGGGCGTGCTTGGACGGCGACGCCGGCGGTTGCGGCGGCTGCTGCGGCGACGACAGCCCGCCCTCCAGGGCCATGAACGTCACGGCTCCCAGCAGCGTGTAGCCCAGCACCTGAGGGGCAAGCGTCTGCGTCACAAGCATATTTCTCAAATTCTCTACACTTCAATTGGCCTTCCAATGCCGTGTTTCGCTGACAGTACATATACACTACTGGCCATTAAAATTGCTACACCAAGAAGAAATGCACATGATAATCGAGTATTCATTGGACAAATATATTATACTAGAACTGACATGTGATTACATTTTCACGCAATTTGGGTGCATAGATCCTGAGAAATCAGAACCCAGAACAACCATCTCTGGCCATAATAACGGCCTTGATACGCCTGGGCATTGAGTAAAACAGAGCTTTGATGGCGTGTAAAGGTACAGCTGCCCATGCAGCTTCAACACGATACCACAGTTCATCAAGAGTAGTGACTGGCGTATTGTGATGAGCCAGTTGCTCAGCCACCATTGACCAGACGTATTCAATTGGTGAGAGATCTGGAGAATGTGCTGGCCAGGGCAGCAGTCGAACATTTTCTGTATCCACAAAGGCCCGTACAGGACCAGCAACATGCGGTCATGCATTATTCTGCTGAAATGTAGGGTTTCGGAGGGATCGAATGAATGGTAGAACCACTGGTCGTAACGCACCTGAAATGTAACGTCCACTGTTCAAAGTGCCATCAACGCGAACAAGAGGTGACCGAGACGTGTAATCAATGGCACCCCATACCATCATGCCGGATGATACGCCAGTATGGCGATGACGAATACACGCTTCCAATGTGCGTTTATCGCGCTGACGCCAAACACGGATACGACCATCATGGTGCTGTAAACAGAACCTGAATTCATCCGAAAAAATGATATTTTGCCATTCGTGTACCCAGGTTCGTCTTTGAGTACACCATCGCTGACGCTCCTGTCTGTGATGCAGCGTCAAGGGTAACCGCAGCCATGGTCTCCGAGCTGATAGGCAATGCTGCTGCAAACGTTGTCGAACTGTTCGTGCAGATGGTTATTGACTTGCACTGTCCCCATCTGTTGACTCAGGGATCGAGACGTGGCTGCACGATCCATTACAGCCATGCGGATAAGATGCCTGTCATCTCGACTGCTAGTGATACGAGGCCGTTGGGATCCAGCACGGCGTTCCGTATTACCCTCTTGAACCCACCGATTCCATATTCTGCTAACAGTCATTGGATCTCGATCAACGCGAGCAGGAATGTCGCGATACGATAAACCGCAATCGCGATAGGCTACAATCAGACCTTTATCAAAGTCGGAAACGTGATGGTACGCATTTCTCCTCCTTACACGAAGCATCACAACAACGTTTGACCAAGCAACGCCGGTCAACTACTGTTTGTATATGAGAAATCGGTTGGAAACTTTCTTCATGTCAGCACGTTGTAGGTGTCGCCACCGGCGCCAACCTTGTGTGAATGCTCTGAAAAGTTAATCATTTGCATATCAAAGCATCTACGTCCTGTCGGTTAAATTTCGCGCCTGTAGTACGTTATCTTCGTGGTGTAGCAATTTTAATGAACAGTAGTATGCTGCACTCGCACTACATACTGTATGTGTGTGGTAAGTCCGACTGACGCTGTCAGGTCCCGTAGAGAATTCGCGAGTGATCTGTTTTGGCCACAGCTTATTGGAGATCTCCTGATCAAAAAATATTTGTCGGTCTTGGTGGTCTAGCGGCTAAGCGCTTCGCTGGAAACCAGCACGTCTAGAGATTGAACCCCGGTCGATTCTTGGATGTTTCAGCCTGCGTTTTATTTTAGCCTTGATCCTTTTCCCAGGTTTGATAACTGTGGTGGGTTAGGGACACGCAAGTCGCCAAAGTGGCGTCCAATTGAAAGATTTGCAGGAGGCCAGCTAGCCACACAAAATTGTTATTGTTGTTTCTACACAGTTCCGCACTGTCGCTTAGTGAACCAAATATTAGCTCATCGAGTATCGGACCACATTTGAGAATGAGATCTCGCGGTTCTAGGAGCGCAGTCCGGAACCGTGCGACTGCTCCGGTCTCAGGTTCGAATCCTGCCTCGGGCATGGATGTGTGTGATGTCGTTAGGTTAGTTAGGTTTAAGTAGTTCTAAGTTCTAGGGGACTAATGACCACAGCAGTTGAGTCCCATAGTGCTCAGAGCCATTTGAACCACTTGAGAATGAGATCAGGGACTTCCTTGCATATAGAAGGCAGCACTTTGTTACTAATGGGACGAAATCGACAACTGTAAAGGTAATTTCTGGAGTATGCAGATGGAGTGTTACAGGCCTTTCCTGTTGGCAATATACAGGGTATTCCGTTATTCGCATTACTAACTTGTGGGTGTTGTGGAGCGGACTTTGTATATAAACTTTTGATAAGCAACTCAAGTCGGAATTGTATCTTTCGGATGTGAAATAAGCTTGAAGTAAGGATCATTCAAATAACCCGCTTCACGGTACCCACACAGTGGAGACAATGAGCTCTGACTTGTATAGTTTGCAGCATACTTAGCGCCCCTACTATTTGTAGGACAAGATTTATGTGCGAATCGTGCTTTCATACTCACCGTCCACAAACTCCCGTGCGTGTCCGTGGAACACCACGATCAAACCTCCTGTCGCATACATATAAATTTCTCGCAGCCTTTGTTGCAACCCAGCGCCTCCCAAGCTGGGGATAATCACCCTCAAGGGTAAAATGAATTTTTCTGGGGGGTAAAAACGGGAACGATTTGACTGCGGTTCACTCATGAAACTAAATTATTTAAAGAAGTCAGTAGCCGATCACTACCTCCGTACCACTAACGTTGCCAAATCAAGATTAAGATGGCGACCCCGTGATGATATCGGAAAAAAATGCCAATAAAGAGGAGTATCGCTATTTCTTTATACTATCACCGTTTAGGTAGGTGATAACTTCTAAATTTCTCAGATATGACACTACGCGGCAGAAGCCATGTGTATGTATTAACGATATTATTTGAAATTCGCGAGTGATCAGCGATGACAAGTAGCCGCAACTGTCCACTTGGATGGTGCGACACATTCATTATTGGCTGCACTTAGTTGTCGGCTTGCACGTTGGTCTCCTTTCTGTCTACGATTTCACTACCGTTTCTACGCATTTCTTCTTGGTAGACCGGAAACAAAAGCATGTGCGTGAAATTTTCCTATTTAAGTACCGACTACTGATTAAGAAACTGCTGTTTTACAGCACTGCCTGTTGTATACTATTTGACATAAATTGTAGAGCTGTAGTGCCACTGAGTAGTAATTATAGAAATATATTATAAGCATCGGTACAACGTTATAGTCTCAAAATTACTAGACAATAAGGACGGATCTGAATTCCACATGTATTTCAGTTGTAAAATCTGTTTCAGGCTAACTTTTTACCTGCAGATCAAAAAACTTGCACACACAGATCTATGATGCCATACATGTACATAAACATGGTTGCAAGCTTGTGAAGTCAAGGAAGTTTAGGACGACGAAAATCTTTATAGAAGTCTGTGAGGCATATTTTATTACAACATTGTCACTAACACGAAAAGAGAAAGTCTTCCCTATCATCATATCGCGGTGAGTGGCCAAGTCGCCTCTCAGAAGGCCTCATCTCGACATATAGCTCGTGACAGCATGCCTCTCGTAAGGCTTAGCGTGCACTGATTTTTCCTTCAGATTCATTGCTACGATTCTTATTCGTGGACTGTTTGTAGCAGACGTTTCGCCCTTTCACGCAAAGAATCGTGTCCAATTTAGGTTTTGATTCAAGGAAAGCAGATAGCTGAAAATTGGATCCTCTGCTGTGCTGCTACAAAAGTTTCCTTATGTAACGAAGCAAACCTGCGTCTGTTGCTGGAATAGTCATCCGGAAAAGTTTTTTACTCTTTGTATAAAAATTAAAAACCACACATTTTGGATTTTCGTGATTCTTCGTTATGAAGTCGTTTTCAAACTTCTGCAAGAGAATTACTTTGTAAAAATATATCATTATTTCGCAGCTCAAGGTCTCACACCGCAGCTTGATGATGTGGCTATATTTTCGTTATTGGTCTTGTTTATTATGATACTTCGAAGTTAAGTGACACACTGTCGTTGTTCGAGGAGCTGACATTGAATTATGAGCGCAAAGAGCGACTGCTAATCCGAGGGAAGTAGAGATTGGCACTCAGAAACTGTCGTCCTTTTTCGAAATGTGTTCCCCCAAACATCTCTAGAAATCTTCCGATGTAGGAATTCATCTGCAAGAAATTTTCCATCTTCATTTTTAATGTGTCAAGAAGACCGCTCCCATATCCATTTACTTCTTTAAGAAACAAATCCAACAAGGTTTATGAGCAACGTTGTCATTTTCCGGTTGGAGCATTTCAGGTTATACATTACTGTATACGAAATGTAGCTAACATTTCGAAATAAATGTTTATTGTTATAAAAGACCTATATCACTCTCTACAGAGTGGAGATTTGTTTACCGATCACATGTTTAATTTCAAATTTTCAAACAAATAATATCTCAAACTCGTGTCCCACAATGTGCATAATGGTTTCACTAGCAGCGCATACACTCACAGCTGGTGCGAGTCAACGTTAAAAGTAGCGCGATTATTGTACTGGACTGTCCTTTATACACTACTGGCCATTAAAATTGCCACACCACGAAGATGACGTGCTACAGACGCGAAATTTAACCGACAGCAAGAAGATGCTGTGATATGCAAATGATTAGCTTTTCAGAGCATTGGCACAAGGTTGGCGTCGGTGGCGACACCTACAACGTGCTGACATGAGGAAAGTTTCCAATCGATTTCTCATATACAAACAGCAGTTGACTAGTGAAACGTTGTTGTGATGCCTCGTGTAAGGAGGAGAAATGCGTACCATCACGTTTCCGATTTTGACAAAGTTCGGATTGTAGCCTATCGCGATTGCGGTTTATCGTATCGTGACATTGCTGCTCGCGTTGGTCGAGATCCAATGAATGGCAGCAGAATATGGAATCGGTGGCTTCAGGAGGGTAATACGGAACGCCGTGCTGGATCTCAACGGTCTCGTATCACTAGCAGCCGAGATGACAGGCATATTATCCGCATGGCTGCAACGGATAGTGCAGCCACGTCTCGATCTCTGAGTCAACAAAAAGATGCTTCTAATGGCTCTGAGCACTATGGGACTTAACTTCTGAGATCGTCAGTCTCCTAGAATGTAGACCTACTTAAACCTAATTAACCTAAGGACATCACACACGTCCATGCCCGAGGCAAGATTCAAACCTGCGACCGTAACGGTCGCGCGGTTCCAGATTGTAGCGCCTAGAACCACTCGGCCACTCGGGGCGGCACCTGAGTCAACAGATGGGACGTTTGCAAGACAACAACGATCTGCACGAACAGGTCGACGACGTTTGCAGCAGCATGGACTATCAGCTCGGAGACCATGGCTGCTGTTACCCTTGACGCTGCATCACAGACAGGAGCGCCTGCTATGGTGTACCCAGCGTTGAACCTAGGTGCACGAATGGCAAAACGTCATTTTTTGGTTGAATCCAGGTTCTATTTACAGCATCATGGTGGTCGCATCCGTGTTTGGCGACATCGCGGCGAACGCACATCGGGAGCGTGTATTCGTCATCGCCATACTGCCGTATCACCCTGCGTGATGGTATGGGGTGCCATTGGTTACACGTCTCGGTCACCTCTTGTTCGCATTGACGGCAGTTTGAACAATGGACGTTACATTTTAGATGTGTTACGACCCGTGGCTCTACCCTTCATTCGATCCCTGCGAAACCTTACATTTCAGCAGGATAATGCCCGACTGCATGTTGCTGGTCATGTACGGGCCTTTGTGGATACAGAAAATGTTCGACTGCTGCCCTGGCCAGCACATTCTCCAGATCACTCACCAATTGTAAACGTCTGCTCAATGGTGGCCGAGCAACTGGTTCGTCACAATACGCCAGTCACTACTCTTGATGAACTGTGGTATCGTGTTGAAGCTGCATGGGCAGCTATACTTGTACACGCCATCCAAGCTCTGTTTGACTCAATACCGAGGCGTATCAAGGCCGTTATTACGGGGAGAGGTGGTTGTTCTGGGTACTGATTTCTCAGTATCTATGCACCCAAACTGCGAGGAAATGTAATCACATGTCAGTTCTAGTATAATACATTTGTCCTATGAATACCCGTTTGTCATCTGCATTTCTTCTTGGTGCAGCAATTTTAATGGCCAGTAGTGTAAAAAGAGGAAAAAGCCATCATCTGTGGCTAACGCTAGTGCTAAAGAGTATGGGAATGTATGGGGGGGAACTGAAAAGGAAATGGACGGAAGGTCTGGGTTTTATCGTCCCGTCGCCTTCGAGGTCATTAGAAATGCAGCGCAAGCTCAGACAGCTTGAATGATTGGGAAGGAAATAGGCAGTGCCCTTTCTCCAGAGCCATCCGGGAATTTGCCTGGAGCGATTTAGGGAAATAACGGAAAATCTAAATCTGGCTGGCCGGTCGCGGATGTGAACCATCGCCCTCCTGAATGCAAATCCAGTACGCTAAACACTGCAGCACCTTCCTCGGTATCAAGAACGGAAAATTTGAAAATTTTATTGAATCCCAGTCGAAGGCCTTGAATACCTGTTGTATCTCAGACACGAAAAATTAAGACAAATTGTACAAATGTAACCGCTCTGAAAGAGAGTCTGACAACAATTTCCCATTTTGTGACAACTGCATTATGAATTTGATGTAGCTGTACAATATATTCAAAGAGTATCTACAGTTCTCATCGAATCTTGCATATCGTTCTTCGCTTCATCGATTTGTAACCAGACGACACATGAATTGTTGCCATTCATAATTTTTTTAATGAGAAATAATTTACTTATTTTCGAAGTGCCATATTTTGTGGGCCTCTTTGCAGAAATAAAAATGCGTAACCTTGGTTTTCAACGAAATGTGATGAATTTCTAGATAGTCCAAGATAAAGCTACCAATTTCTTTCACAGCTTGGAGCTTTTCTAACGCATGACTCAAGTTCAACACATTTCATTCTTCACAGAAGTGATAATGATCGTCGACAACAGTGAGATGTGCTCACCCACACATGAAGTAAATCAGTGCTTACCATGGGTAATAAATTTTATAAGTAACTGTTTTCCCGAATTGTGCAATCGACAAATAAATGCCTGGCTTGTAAGACTGTTTTCAGTGAATGGCGGAATATTTTTAGATAGTTCAGTCCAAAGCTTAATTTCTTGGACTACATGGAGACAATACACTGAAAATAGATTTATGTGAAATATAATTAGCAACACTTTGTAGAAATATTGGTGACGAGTATGCAGTACTATCAGAAAATGCCAAAAGGATACTGACTCCATTTATCACAATTTATAGGTGTGAAAGTCAATTTGTGACTATGGCGTTGATGACAACAGCAAGGAACCTTCTGAACTTTGAACACGAATTTGGATGTGCACTGGCCGAAACATAACCAAATATATAAAAGACTCTTGGAAATAAGTAATAGCAGGCATATTATTGACTTTCATAATTTCTTTATTTAATATAGTACTTCCAAAAATATATGAATTTTATTTGTTGAACGTTAATGAAGTATGATGTACCAATAAACTCCCGATTCTTTAAAGACTCGAACATCCACGTACAAATCAGCTTCAGGTGTCTGCTTACTTTACAAATGAGATAGTGTGTTAAATATTTGACGTTAAGCGAGGAAATGTATGAAAAAGTTTGAAATTATGTGTAAAGTTTGTTGGGAGATCACCAAGTGCTCTTACACTGAAGAGCCAAATAAACTGGTACATCTGCTTAATATCGTGTAGGGATCCGGCGAGCTCACAGAAGTGCAGCAACACGACGTGGCATCGACTCGACTAATGTCTGAAGTAGTGCTGGAGGGAACTGACATTATGAATCTTGCAGGGCTGTCCATAAATCCCTAAGAGTACGAGGGACTGGAGATTTCTACCGAACATCACGTTGCAAGGCATTCTTGATATGCTCAATAGTATTCATATCTGGGGAGTTTGGTGGCCAGCGGAAGTGTTTGAACTCAGAAGAGTGTTCCAGGAGCCACTCTGTATCAATTATGGACTTGTGGGGTGTCGCATTGTACTGCTGCAATCGTCGAAGCCCGTCGGAATGTGTAATGGACATGAATGGATAAAGGTGATCCGACAGGATGCTTACGTACGTGCCACCTGTCAGAGCCGTGTCTAGACGTATCAGGAGTCCCATATCACTACAACAGCACACACCCCAACACCATTACAGAGCCTCCACCAGCTTGAACAGTCCCTTTCTAACATGCAGGGTCCATGAATTCATGAGGTTGTCTCCACAGCCGCACACATCCATCCGCTCACAATTTTAAACGTGACTAGTCCGAGCAGGCGACATGTTTCCAGTCATGAACAGTCCAATGTCAATGCTGACGGGCCCAGGGAGGCGTAAAGTTTTGTGTCGTGCAGTCATCAAGGGTACACGAGGGTGCCTTCGGCTCCGAAAGCCCATATCGATGATGTTTCCTTGAACGGTTCGCACGCTGACACTTCTTGATGGGTCGACATTGAAATCTGCAGCAATTTGTGGAAGATTTGCACTTCTATCACGGTGAACTATTCTCTGCAGTTGTCGTTGGTCCCTTTCTTTCTGGATCTTTTTCCAGCCGCAGTGATGTCAGAGATTTGATGTTTTACCGGGTTCCTGATATTCACGGCACACTCGTCAAATTGTCGTGCGGGAAAATCCCTTCACCGCTACCTCGGAGACTCTGTGTCCCATACTTCGTGCGCCGACTGTAACACCACAGTCAAACTCACTTAAATCTTGATATCCTGCCATTGTAGCAGCAGTAACCGATCTAACAACTGCGCCAAGTACTTGTTGTCTTGCATAGGCGTTGCCGACCTCATCGTCGTGTTCAGCCTGTTTACGTATCTCTGTATTTGAAAACGTATGGTTGTACCAGTTTCTTTGGAGCTGCAGTGTATTTTCCAATAGTGGATGAATAAAGTGGGTAACTTGCGCGGCGTGAGTTACTCTGGCTCCAGACATAGACACAATTTCTATTTGTAATACTTGACTTATTTTTTTAAATCTCTAAATAAGATAACAGCTAAAATAATTTTATCTTGAAACTCTTCCACTGGTCCGTGTTTGCACACAAAAACAACAATATGCGATTGTGGCTCTGCCGTGATGCAAAACACTTTTGTTATTTATTTGTTTATTCCCCCAAACTAATTTGAGTGATAAATACCGCCATCATCAGTGGGGTTTTTGATTCTAAAACATGCAGAAATAGGATATTTAGAAACATTTTGAAAAAATATGATATGTATACTGTTTTGTTCCAAATACTGATTCTGTGACAAATTTCTGAATACCTTATTTACTATATGTCCCAGCATAATTTTGCAATTGTTGCCGCCGTTCCAAGCATATTTTCTGCAGTATTTTGTGCCGTTTTTCTCGACATACAGCAGGCCATCTGCTACTATATTGGTGGCTGTTAGTAAAGAAGTACTAAAATGTGAACTTATGTATATCAGCGTTACACAGTTGGGATTACAGTGCGTTGTGGAAACAGTTTTGGTGTGTACTAGATTGTTGCGTAGTTTGTCATAGATTCACGATCGTCGGATGGCTTGCACCTGATTTTAGATACAGAGCAACATAAGTTTCGCACCTTGTTCGTGATCCAAAACATTACGCCATCTTGCTGTTTGCCTGCGTCGCGAGAAATGTATCGCATATTGCGAGAAGGTTGTGAAACTGCTGTTCCTTATTTATGTGTCTATGCGTGACTGTGGGGAGTGACTGTGTGTGTGTGTGTGTGTTTGTGTGTGTGTGTGTGTGTGTGTGTGTGTGTGCGCGTGTGTTTGTGTGTGTTTGTTTTCTTGTTCTATGTCCTGTCTCAGTTCTCTTAGAGCGGTGAAGAGTGTGTTGTTGCGTGTTGTGTTTTCATTTATTACGTTATTTCTTCCACTATAGCCTTTTGTATGCAGTAATTTTCTTCTGTTGTTAGTTTTCGGTGTAAACTGTTGCTGTATTTCAGAATGTGTAGATCACATTCTATAGTACTGGGGTTGTGATTTTTGTTCATTAGGAATTCTGCGTAAGTGGAATGTGTGCTGTCACTCTTTAGAGCTCTCATGTGTTCTGTGCACTTTTTAATAAATTTCTGTTTTTTTGTTCTATGCATTGCATGACAGGAGTTACACGTCAGTTTGTATATTCTAGAGTTGCTGAATTTGTCGAAGGTTCTTTTGTATGGTCTTAGCCTTTGTTGAACATTGTTATTTGTTTTGAATGCTGTTGCTATCCCTTGCTTTTTCAATAAGTTCCCAGTTCTAAGTGCTATTTGATTGTTGTATCTTAGTGTGTACCATGTGTTTCTTTTTCTGATGTGATGGGGTCTGATGTGTTGTCTGTATGTTCTGCCTCTGGGTTTTCAGATCCTTCGGTTGTGCTATTGAGAGGGTGGCAACTATTGTTATGTTTCATTTTTACCATGTTGTTGAGCTTGTTTGTGGTGTATGTTTTATAGTCGTTTTCAGCAGCAATTTGTTTGATTACATTTCATTCCTGTGTGTAGTTTTCTGGTTTAAGAGGTGTTCTGTTTAACCTGTGGAGCATGTGTGTGAAGTTGGAATATTTCTGCGCTGTCAGTTGCTGGATGAGCTATGGATAACAGTACTTGTGGATGTGGGTTTTCTATAGATGGGAAATTCATGTTGGTTGTTGTTTCCTGTGACTGTAAGATCGAAGAAATTTAATTCCTTGGTTTTTTTCCTATTTCCATTGTGAAGTGAAGTTGTGGGTTCACTTGCTGATGTTACTGTATAGCTCTTTAACTCTTCTGCCCTGTTTTGTGTTTATCTGTGAAACAGATTCTGTCATTCACTTATCGGTACTAGTAAATTATTTTGTACTCTTCGTCTTTTACACTGTTGTTGAATATTGTGTTCTCTATATAATGCAAGAAACTGTTGACTACATTTCCACTGGGGTAATTAATAAAAGACAATATAATAAAGACAATAAAAGCCGCGTGGAGTAGCCACGCGATTTGAGGCGCTATGTCACGGATTGCGCAACCCCTCCCGCCGCAGGTTCGAGTCCTCCCTCTGGTATGGGTATGTGTGTTATTCTTAGCATAAGTTAGTTTAAGTAGTGTGTAGGTCTAGGGACCTCAGCAGTTTCGTCCCTTAGGAATTCACATACATTTGAACATTTTGAACAATAAAAGCAAATACAAGGAGTAGAAATGGGATTTCTTGCAACAGCGAAGGCATGTAAAGAAAAGAATAAAATAAGAACTGAAGATTTTCGAAATGAGTTGAAAATTTGGAATGTGAAAGGAAAACTGGATGAGAACAAGAAGAACTGAAATGAACATACCCAAAGAATGGATCCAGAGAGACTACCACGTCAAATAAAGAACTTTGAACCAGAAAGGGAGAGAGTCCCTAGCAGACCAAGAAAAGATGGAAACCGTAAGAGACCACATTGGCCTAATAGGAAAGTGCAGAACAATAGGAGACGAACGCTGAGATTTGAGGCTGGTTCGATCTATGAAAGTGCACAATAGAGCTCCGAGGAAATCATAGCAGCTCGTCGAATAACCTGTGTTAGATGGACATTTGACCCGGACGGCTTACAATCGAATGATTCGTGCCGAGCGAAGTGACCACGCGGTTTGTCATGTCACGGACTGCGCAGCTCCTCCCACCAGACGTCCGAGTCCTCCCTCCTTTAGTATAGAATCAGTGTTCACGACAGGTAAATAAATGTAATCATTAGAAGATGGAAATCTGTTATGTCCGTACACTCTCCTGGAAAAATCTCGCATCTGGTGACAACGTACAGTGCTAACAAAGGAAATCTCAATCAATCAGTCAATCAATTCCTTTTACTTGTCTGAATATAACATTGCTGTTGCATAAGACATCGTCAAGTACAAGTTGTTTCTTTGTGGAGAACAGAATATAATGTTACGTATAACTTACATAAATTTTAATTTATACTTATATAAGTTATTTATTTGTGGGTAACAGAATACAGTGTTACATATTAAACTTACATAAATTTCAGTTTACACTTTTATATCACCCAGTTTACAATATGCATAATTTAGTTCACATTAAAGTTAGCTGACGCTTCCCTGACCTGAACAAGGCAAAACTTATCACGCTCGAGTGACTTGCGTCTTCTTTCGTTTGCAGAAAATTTCTGAAGTGGGACGCTTATGTTGACAAAGAGGCTGAGGCCCAGGATTATTAAGAGTAACTCTGGAAGTTGACAGAACGCAAGAGTTAAACTCTTCCTCGACGTCCGTGGTCGGTGGCAGTCTCTGTATTTCTGAGAAAAACACTTTTATTTGCTTGACTCTGTTTTCATCGTCTTCTCCAGAGTTCGAGGGAAAATACATATTTCAATTTTTATCAGATAAAACTTCTTTTACTGAACCTTAACTATAGGCAAACAGCCGACAAACTTCTTCCGAAGTACGCAGTCTGCCGAAGAGAGCAGCACAAAAGCTTGCGTAGTCACAGAACCTCTCACACATGCTGATAAAATCTTTCAACGACTTTGATGCGTTTGATTATTTCTGTTGTTCTGACATTGTTCTCTAAATGAAACAGGTTTTCTTTTTATCATTTCACCAGCATGTTGCAGATATTAGCACTGATAAATTCTTCGCTCTTCGCGGTGTTATCGCAAATCAGACTCCACTTGTAACAAACTATCTGACGACCCACATATACAAAAATGCATGTAGCTAAGGTATAACGATGCAAATAAGCTGAGATGGACTAGTCTTGGTCTCGTAAGTTCCCACGTTTGTGAATAACTTTACTCCCAATTTTCAGCTTTAGCTATACAGTTTGTGCAACACCATTATGTTACATTTCAGGCTATGTACTTTTGGATGACACCGTCAGCAGTCTTGGATTAATGTTTGAGCCGGAATTGTAGTAGACTGTCTGTTATGTCCGTATGCTCTCCTGGAAAAATCTCACCTCTGGTGACAACGCACAGTGCTAACAAAGGAAGTCTCAATCAATCAGTCAATCAATTCCTTTTACTTGTCTGAATACAACATTGCTGTTGCATGAGACATCGTCAAGTACAAGTTATTTCTTTGTGGACAACAGAATATAATGTTACATATAACTTACATAAATTTTAATTTATACTTATATAAGTTATTTATTTGTGGGTAACAGAATACAGTATTACGTATTAAACTTACAATATTTTCAGTTTACACTTTTATATCACCCAGTTTACAATACACATAATTTAGTTCACATTACAGTAAATCATTTATAGTATTACATAAAAGTTCCTGAACATTATAGAAAGCCTTTCTCTTTAGCCATGATTCCATCACCATTTAAAATTTATTGTATGGCAGTTCCTTAATAGTTTGTGGGATTTTGTTCAGAAACACCTTGCCAATGTGTGTAAAATTGTTTTTGATCTTGCATAGTCTATTCCAGGGGCAATTATCAAGTTTCTGTTCCTGGTTTCATAAGTACGGACATTAGCCCTAGTTTCATATATAAGAGCATTCTCATTGGCGTAGACAAGAACTCGCAGTATGTATAAGCTGGGAACAGTAAGTATTTTGTATTGGGTAAAGTATTCTTTGCAGGAAGTTGTGTTTTATAGACCAAAAATGCACCTTACCACTTTCTTCTGCCACAGGAAGACATTCTTAGCCCCAGCAGAGTTACTCCAGAGTATTATCCCATAGTTCAAATGTGTGTGAAAAATGCATAATAGGCCATAAGGAAGAGGTCTTGATTGACACAGCTTTTTAATTTTCTTATCAGGTATACTACTCTTGATAATTTATTACAAACTTTTTCTGTCTGGGTATTCCAACATAACTTTCTGTCAAGATGAATCCCTAACAATTTCACCGAATTTTCCTTGAGTTTGTGCAGGTCAGTATCAAGGTTCCTGAGGGAGAAAAGTATGTGTTCTGTTTTATCATCATTTAGCTTTAATCTGTTGTCCCTGAATCACTCACTAGCCTCTTCAATTCATTCATTTGTATCACAACCTTTTCATCTGTATGAGATGTGATGAAAGTGGTGTCATCTGCATATATCACTACTTTACATGGCACCATATTTAGCAAGTCAGTTACATATATAACATACAGGAAGTGTCCCAGTACAGAACCTTGTGGGACCCCATGCATAACATTATGAAAATCAGATTTTTTGTTTGAATTTATGATCACCATTTGTTTTCTGTTATATAAGTATGATCTCAAAAATCCCAGTTCTTTACCTTTTATTCCATAATATTCTATTTTATTTATTAAAATATTATGTGAGACTCTCAGATCAAACAGGAATCCTGTGTTCCAGTTGTATTTAGAAGCTGTAAGTACTTCTGTAACTAACATAGTGAAAACGTTCGATTGCGTTGCTCTTAGTGTGCCTACTGTTGGACTTTAAAAATGTAAATGACGTTCCTCAACAAAACGCATGAAAAATTTGTGCAGAATGACAATAGGCACATTTGGCGAAAGCAGTATCTGGGGAATTTTCAGAATCACATTCTTCAGTTGCAAGATCAGGTGCCACTTGATTCACATTCTTGAATTCAGCAACACCTGTGGGAGTATTTTGTACCCAGCCGCTTGCCATGAACAGTGAAGCATACGCTGACACACTGGAGGAGACAAATGGCTATGAATAACAATGTATTTTCATTATCATAGTTCTGTTTCCTAATTTATGTCGAAGTCACTGCATAGAGTCCTTAAGAGTCTGTTTTTCTTTCTTGCATGTATTTTATACTGCGGGAAGATATATACATCCAAGGTCTCTACGAATTTTACTGTATTTAGCGGTACTATCACGCATTCAATGCAAATGAATCATTTACTATTGTTATATCCTTGTGAGCACTCCAGAATCACAAAGTAGTACACACTTCTGGTTATTTGCGAAACTGTCACTAACACTTTAAACAAAAAAGGATTTTAAATGGACTTTGAACAGTTTCCCATATGTATGATTGATGGAAGAATGTCTTCAAATAGCCCTTTAAATTATCAGTGAGAAAGTTTTTTTCCCGAAGACTAATATACAGCTTTTTGTGTTAGGTACCCACTCATCGAAAGACCAAAAAAATGTTCAAATGTGTGTGAATTCCTAGGGGACCAAACTGATTAGGTCATCGGTTCTTAGACTTACACACTACGTGCAGTAACTTAAACTAACTTATGCTAAGAACGACACACACACCCATGCCCGAGAGAGGACTCGAACCTCCGGCGGGAGGGGCCACGCAATCCGTGACATCGGGCAGCTGAAAGACAACATACATTGCATAACCATGAGTTCTATCGTTTGCAGATTGTACCAAGGCAACTGTTCATGTTTCCCCTTTCTTAGACAGCGAAGCACCAAAGCTTTGTTCCTGATTAAGTCCTCTTTGATCAGTGATCCACGTGCAGCGTGACTTGATCTAGAAACTTGCAGTTTTCTGGTTTATTCCTTCGACAAAATCCCAGACTGGCGAATATCTTGGTCTACCCGCACATCTCTGGCTATCTCGAAAGCAGTAATGTGTCTACGGCACATTCGGTATTCTTTCTTGAGATGTGATATGGAAGCCACGGATCATTTAAACTTTGTGTATCTAATTTCTTTTGTCCTTGCAGTGTCCTAAATTTCAGGTGCCATTAATGGACACATTTTCCTTGATTCTTTGCTATGTCAGATTGGGATAGAATGTACTGTTTTCTTCAGTAACGAGCTGTTGGTCGCAACATTACTTGTAGGTGTGTGATAATCATCATAAATACGTTCAAGACGTTCTTCAAAATACTGTCGGTACTGGATTTCTTGCTGATGAAGGTTCGTAGTCACCAGAACTGTTAACTTCTCTTTGCCATTATCACTACAATCTTGAACACTATTAACCTAAAAACTCGTTTTCTTCAAGGACTGTCCTTTCCAATGCAACTTCAGTTTAGTAGTCAAATGAATATTCATGTTTCTGGATAATCAGGTCCGCCAAAAATTTTGTGAAAGTGTCATCATCCTGTTCTACATGGTCTTCGTTGATTAGCGCCTTACCACCCTCTTCCATGACTGCAAGCGCTGTTGTGTACAAACCAAGAGAAATACAGTCACACCTGTCGAACGAGTGGCTACCAATGTGAGATAAGCCTGTATACAAATGTTTAAATACAAACCTCTGTTCGAGCAGAGACGTCCCTTGTAAGTGACTAACGAGACAACGTGTACATTTTCTTCAATTGATGCTGCACATCAAGTTCTCTGGTTGATAGTGGGCTCTGTTTTAGTCTCTTAAATACAAATTTACAACTGTCAAGAACTTTTTTGTTTTCTCTCTACAACTGTCAATGTGCATCTGCAGTTAAAGTGTATGGCGCAGCGTATTTCGTAAATGATATGGGGAAAGGAGGAATGCCAGTAAACCTCCGTATGACCACGAATTTCTCTAATTACCTTCATGATCATATCGCAAAAGACACGTGCAAGGCAGTAAAGTATCGCCTAGCGCGTACTGAAATGGACTCTCACCGAATTTCAAACGTCAACCTCTCCGTGCTGTACAACGCCTCTGTTGTAGCGTCTGCCTCTGGAGTCTGCTGAACATTTGCATAACGCTCTTGCGCTCAAGAAACGAACCAATTACGTATGGCGCTCCTATTAATGTTCTGTAGTGAGGGTTCCGGACAGAGCAGAAAGTATCAAGAATTAAATTTCCTCAGAAGTCTTCCAATGACACTCAGCATAGTACTTCCCACAACTGGTATGTGTAGGCTTGTTCTACTTCAGGATTCCCTGAACAATCACTCCTACGTATTTTTCAAATGCAACTGTTTCGGTCCTCGGTGGTCTACTGGAATTATTTGTACTTCCGACCGTCTGGCTTTGTGGTTCAAATGGCTCTGAGCACTATGGGACTTAACTTCTAAGGTCATCAGTCCCCTAGAAATGAGAACTACTTAAACCTAACTAACCAAAGGACATCACACACATCCATGCCCGAGGCAGCATTCGAACCTGCGACCGTAGCGCTCGCGCGGTTCCAGACTGTAGCGCCTAGAACCGCTCGGCCACGCCGGCCGGCCTGGCTTTGTGAGGAGCCCTTATCAGCTAGGGAGTCGTAAATCTGGTCGGCTCTGAAATTTCGCAAGCGCGTAGTTTCTTCACCTGGCATCATATCAGAACTATATAAAATACTTTCCTGAAGTCGAACTTCACGGCACTCAACTGTACGGCACTATCTCTGAGTCTTGTGGTGTAACTATATAGAATAGGAATAGATTTTCAAAGCAAAGTTAATCACCACACCTAACAGCATATTATCTACTCCTAACTTAAAATTTTACGTAATAAGATTTCCATTTTTTTATATATAAGACACATTTTTGACAAAAGAACACTATTTCTGGTCGCTTGCTGATTCTATTGGCGCAATACAATCAATACGAATTAAGGAACTCCTCTAAGAAAAAATTTTGAAACTACTTTAACGCATTACTCCGCATTTAGCTAACAAGGGGAGGCCGCCAATTGTGAAATTCAGATTCGATTCATACTGCGCATAATAAAAGCTCATGGCCAGAGGTGTAATGTGGCAAAGCACCAAGATGCACTTCTCAGCCGTTGTCGAGAAAATCGACAGTTAAAAGAAACCGTTGCCATGAAATACTCTCTACGATTAGTAATTTTCTACAGCGTTGTGGTGCAGCGGTAAGCGCTCGGGTTCGTAATCCGAAGGTCGCCGGATGGAATCTCGCTCCATGCAACTTTTTTTTAGTATTTGTTTTTTGTAATTTATATATATATATATATATATATATATATATATATATATATATATATATATATATATATATATATATATATATATATAATTCCCGGCAATCAGTTGCAACAATTATGCATATAATAAGTTGTTGAAAGTCGTTTGTCGTGGAAAAACTGGCGACTTCGAACATCATTATGTTTTCCGCAAACAAAGTTGTATTTCACAAATGTTATTAATTGTCTTCATAATGTTAACCACGTATAGTTAACGGAAGACGTAGAAACGATATTCCGAAACGAATACGTATAGCGTAAGTCAAACGTTCGAATTAGAATAGAAACCCCACGAACACAAATTTGCTGTGGCAGGTATGAAATATAAACTCCGTAACTCGCTCGTTACACTTGAAGGACAGATGTTGAATGGGCCGAAACGAGCCGCCGCATAACAGCGTAGTTGCCTGCTAACTTCGAAAGAAGGTAGATGCGGTCCCTAGCGCAACTTATAACATCGTCGAAAATCAGTGCGGACGGGAGAGCTTTGGTACACCCTGTTAAACAAACGGAAAAATGGAGGCGGTACAATTGGAGAGCGATCCGCCTTCACCAACATGCATAAGCAATTCATATATATATATATATATATATATATATATATATGAATTACAAAAAACTAATAATAAAGAAAAAAGTTGCATGGCGCGGGATTCGATCCGGCGACCTTCAGATTACGAACCCTAGCGCTTACCGCTGCGCCAGGACGCCCTGCAAAATTATTAATCGTAGAGAGTATTTCACCACAACGGTTTCTTTTAACTGTCGATTTTTTCGACAACGGCTGAGAAGTGCATCTTGGTGCTTTGCCACATTACACCTCTGCCCATGAGCTTTTATTAT
This sequence comes from Schistocerca americana, assembly GCF_021461395.2. NCBI lineage: Eukaryota > Metazoa > Arthropoda > Insecta > Orthoptera > Acrididae > Schistocerca > Schistocerca americana. The sequence continues at coordinate 377,740,748 of NC_060126.1, forward strand.
GCGCAGTATGAATCGAATCTGAATTTCACAATTGGCGGCCTCCCCTTGTAAGATGGATTGTAGATCGCCAGCAATTAAATACCATAGTAGGATCATAGGGACGGACTAACTCACTTGGCTAATTCCGAAATTCCATTGCTTGTAAACGAAGGATGCTTTTGTCTGCTGTTCACATTTAATGAAAAGTAAAATTAATCCAGCAGATCGTGGGGAATGAATTAACATTGATAAAATGTGAATGGGAACTTTAAATAATCCATTACATGAAAACAAAAACAGACTCGCGAAATCTATGAATAGTTTTGGAATCAGGTCGAAAATTATTTTAAGATGAGACACTTTACACGTAAATTTTGAACCTTTTTAAATTTGGGGGAATTTTGGTTTGCTAATTTGGTAGGCGGTTTTCAAGATACAGTAGTGGACTCAAGTATGGTGGCTATCACATTAATATACATTCCGAGAAATATCGTATGCAACAAAAAATTATTGTGTTGTACGTGTTGAATAAGTAATACAAATATTTTGTCTTAGCCAATTTCGGTTGAAAAACTGGCGAATTTGCTGCAGGATATCGTGAAAAATTACCCCTTCAGACCCTATAGTTTTATGAAGTTCCTCTAGGTGACAGCGCTGTACGAGGGTAATCCCAAAAGTAAGATCTCCTATTTTTTATAAGTACAAAGACCGGTTTATTTCTACAATGGCTTACATCAGTTTACAGTTTGAACATTTAGATATTTTCGACATAATCACCATTTCTGTCGATGCATTTTTGTAGAGGCCGTGGCAGTTTTTGTATGCCCATGTCATACCAGCTGGCCGCCATGCTGTTCAGAAAGTTGTGAACTGACGTGATTGTTGCTTGGCCTCAGGTGTAAAGTGGCATGCCCAGGTTTCGTCACCTGTGATAACTGAGTTCAGAAAGTTGTCTTGTTCGGCTGCAAGGCGATGAAGAAATGCGTGGGAAGCATCAACTCGTTGCCGCATGTGGTCCTACGTCAGCATGCGTGGCATCCATCTCGCGCACAGCTTCCGGTAGTTCAGTGCTTCCGTTAAAATACTGTGAGTGGTGCTTCGGGAAACCTCAGGAACCAGCATGCAGAGATCATCCAGGTTGATCCGCCGATCTTCACGTATGCTTTGCTCAACCTTCAACACTGTCTCCTCAGAAATTGACGGTCTCCCGGTCCTTTGTTCGTCGTGAATTTCAGTCCGAGCAGCTGCAAAACTCTCTACACCACTTGCGAACATTTTTGACATCCATGCGCGACTCACCATATACTTCCGTCAATTGGGGATGGATTTCAATCGGCGCAGTGCCCTTTGCATTCAAAAACCGAATAACTGCGCGGGAAATAGCACTTAGCGGTAACATCTAACAGGAGCTCCATTCTCAACGGCTGCCAAGCCAAGACTGAGCTCCTCAGCTCGGCGTGCGCATGTTCACACATAGCACGTGAAGCACTCTTTATAACAGTGTGACCAACTGCCACACAGAGTTCTGTACTTATAAAAAAATAGGAGACCTTACTTTTGGGATTACCTTCGTACTTAGCCTTGACAATGGCTTCTGTAAAGGAGGCTAATTCCATGCAGTGAGCTGACACTGAGTTTCTTTTTGCAGAAAACAATAGCATCGAAGACATTCATAGGCGCTTACAGAATGTCTACGGGGACTTCGCAATGAACAAAAGCACGGCCAGTCGTTGCGACATGCATCTGTCATCATTGGAACAGGGTAGCGCAAACTGTTCGATCTCCCACGTGCCGGCCAGCAGTGCGCAGATGTGCCCCTGCAATGTTGGAACGTGCGGACACTCTCATTCGAGGTGATCGACAGATCACAATCAAACACCTCGCTGTTCAACTGCACGTCTCTGTTGGCTGTGCTGACACACTCGTCCCTCTGTTGGGGTACGTACAGATATTTACCGCCTGGTTTCCTCACCGCCCAACATAATCGCTTGAGCTTGCGAGGCTGATCGTGACAATCTTTTGTCTAACCAGGTTCATCGCTTCGAACCGAAAACCAAGCGGCAGTCCATGGAGTGCTGACACACCACCTCCCCTCCGAAGAAAAAGTTCTAAGGCGCACCCTCAGCTGGCAGAATCATGGCGATGGTCTTCTGGGACTTTGAAGGAGTTAGTCTGTTTCATGTCCTCCCTCATGGTGCAAAAATCAAGTCTGAAGTGTATTGTGCTATCCACAGGAAATTGAAGAAACGACAAACATGCAAACGAACTTCTCTTTCTCCATCGCAACACAAGGTCTCACACAAGTTTGCGCACGAGAGGGGAGCTCACAAAACTTCATTGTACCGCTCTTTCTCATCGATCCTACATTCCGGATGTCGCGCCTTCCATCTGTTTGAGCCAATGAAGGATGCACTCCGGGGAACGCAGTAAGTGGATGATAGGAAGGTTATTGGTGCAGACAGACGTTGGCTCCAATGTCGATCAGAAGAGTTGTACCCTGCAGGCATACAAACCCTGCCAGTAAGGAGGTGTAAGGCCGTCGCACTGAACACTGATCATATTGAAACATAGGTTTTATAGGTAAGCGAGTGGGGAGTAATATGGTGTACTGGAATCTTCAATAAAACCAATCTGTTTTCAGAAAGAAGTCTTGTATTATTCATTGAACGCTTCTCGCAAGTTGCTGCTTATATACTGGTCTGCAAAACAACTCTGTGGAAATGAAGGAAAGCCGGCCGGAGTGGCCGTGCGGTTCTAGGCGCTACAGTCTGGAACCGAGCGACCGCTACGATCGCAGGTTCGAATCCTGCCTCGGGCATGGATGTGTGTGATGTCCTTAGGTTAGTTAGGTTTAATTAGTTCTAAGTTCTAGGCGACTGATGATCCCAGAAGTTAAGTCGCATAGTGCTCAGAGCCATTTGAGCCAAATGAAGGAAAATGTGGGAGCATGTTGCCACAGGTCTCGCGTCGTGACAAGAAGCTAGACATCACATGGCGTGACATCGTGGTAATCCAAATGTAACTGGCCTGGCAGCGCGAGGTAGTTTGAAGGAACGGGAAAAAACTGTTTGTCAATCACTGAGCAGTTACAGTGTACTGAAGTGGTGGTCAACCCTACAAGATGGCATGTAGACAACTCTTGGGTGACACTACACAGTTAATCGGAAAACTGTAAGAAGGACGAAGTGTAAGAAGCGGAGCTCATAAGTTTGGTATTACGTCATGTGGAGCGTTCCGAACCACTGGAACTGCTGTACGAAGGGGAGAGGATGGTCGACCAAGGTCAACTACAGCGGCAGATAATCGCCACATTGGGCAACCCGCGAGAAGGGACTCACGTGAAACAGAGGGTGCAATCGCAACCACATAGAACAGGACTGCAAGGCATGCAATTTCACGTTCCACAGGGGCACAGCGACTGCATGGGGGTGATCTCTTTGCCCGATGATCACTACAACGTGTTCCGCTGACAACCGTACATCGGCGGTACCCTTTGCGGTGGAGCCAAGAGCATAGGGTCGCGTGCTTTTCTGGATGAGAGCATATTCAGTCTCACTAGTGTTCTCGACGTACCTGAGAGGTGGGATCACATAAATCACAAACGAGCATCGTCTTAAATGATCGATTTGGTGGGCTACGTTAAGGGCCAGGTGTCGCCTCAACTCATTACGGATAGAATTACAGCCAACTGTGAAGCTAAAAGGTTCGTATATAATAACGTGGTGAACTATGATGTTATGTGTTGTACTTACATTGTTTCAGAGAGAGAAGTTAGAAGTTGCCTTTTCTAATGGGGCCATAAATGCTACCGTAACAACGATACGGGCGGCAGAGATAAAGCCACCGTCTAACATAACAGTTGCGACACTTTGTCTCGATTCTATTACCCACAGCGATAGCAGCGCCCCAAGTGGCCAGCAAGCTACACTTCCGAATGCGATATCGGATGAGTGCAAATACTAGCGTTTATAATGATTTGTAACTCTGTTTTTACAATTGGCTGTGCATGTAGTGTCATAACAATAGATAATGACTAAAGTATGTGATCACATTTGTCATTATTTAATTTCCTAAGGGCCCTGGGAGGTACTCAGCGGTACGTTACAGTTAAGTTTATTTATATTTCCCTTGTAATGTATAGGCATTTGCTGGATAGTATGGTTTTTTTAAATAACAAGAATTCCTAATTAACGCCAGAAGACACGAGCTTTTGCAGAAAATCTTCGTATATCTAGCCAACAAAGCAAAGTTTGATTCACTACACTTTCAGTCAAATCAGTGAATGTGAGAAGCAGGAAATCTATATGGACTGTCATAACTACGCTATTTAACGTACCAAATAAGTCACCACAACTTTAGCTTAGAGGAAAACCACACAGATATGATAATAAATCGCCAAAAGCGATTAAACTCTTTCACAGCACCAGTTCCACAATTGTTGCTAAATCTGATCCACAAAAGGCAAGAATGTTCAACACACTCGTTTTGAAGCGTACTTTTATAAAAATATTCATCTATTACAAATTCGGTGAAGTGCAATAATCGGCGTATCATTAGACCCATAGCAATTTCACAGAATTTCTCAAATTACTAAACGGATCTAGCACAAGAAGAGAAACCTTCTTCAATGCAGCACCTTCCTCTCTATCCCACACTCTGTTAATCCATAATTTCATACCAGCCTCGTCCATCCTACCCTTGTCATATACATGAACAACACCACCTGGCGGTAATTTCAGAAGGTTTTATCAGTGTTTTGCTCTTGAAATTGATAATTTGATTAAGTTTAATAACGTCAGCACAACATGAAAGTGCAACCGTGTATTGCAATTTTTTATATCCGCTTGTTTTACAGTTACAGTTTTAACGCCTTTCATGGCAACTGTTCTGTTACACCGCATATCAAATGTCAGAGGAGTTTCGTCTATATTCGCTGTTTGGCTTATTTTACACGGGTTTTCTTTCAATGTTGAATAATAAAGAGATGGAAGGACGATATATCCTCATCATACTCTTGTAGTATTTTCTGAGATATTTTAGTTTTGGGTCGCATGCTAAATCCATGATACTTTATAAACCTGTAGCACCAACTCCACCCTTAAAGTAGCTCTAGCTCACGACAAAGTATTTGTATCGTTTTCGTATTATTCCAATGTCGTTTTAACGGTGGTTCTTGAATCCATTTCAATGCGTCATCTTCTAGTTTTGACAATTTTCCATTCTGTCCTCTACACATTAAATATTCCTCATTTTTTCGGTTCTTCTTTACTAGCCCACCAATCGCGATTGGTTTTTTCTGTTGGTGGTGGTTCGAAATACCACCCAACTGCTCTTTTCATATGCTATTAATTTCAATTTAAAGCCTGCACCTTTAATTTTTTTCCATTACGAAACAAGCTACTGACAAAAATAGTGTGTTGGTACCGATAACACAAATCACTATTAACTGAAGTTCACTGGCGGCACAGTCTGCAATGACGCATCGCCGGCTACACAGTGTCCTGAGTTTGAGATGGCTGGCCGAGAGGAAGACAGTGGAAGCGGGCTTGCGAATCCCCGCGACTCATGTTCGACGCATCGGTGAACTGCCGCTGCCAGTTGAATTCGTTGTTGCTAGATAAAGATAGGTTCCCAGCGTCATCGAATATATGACCGGCGTCATTTTTATATTAATTTCTAATAAAGACGCACTTGAATGTTGGAGGCAACTTTCTAAGGAAAACGTGCGTGTTATAGTTCGTAAAATATGGTAAATTTACAGCTTTGGAGAGTTGCTAGGGCGTATTTTTTTCGGTTTGAATCCAAAAGAGATTTTAGACGAAAAGCGGTTTTATGACGAGGCGCCAGAGACAGTGTGGAAAGTTTGATTGATAGTTGTAAGTACGAGCCTTGCTCTCCTCTTTTGATATAGTTTTCAATCCTAATGTGCTTTTGCGGACTGTTCTGGCGAGAGACGTTCCAATTTATTGGTGCTCGTAGTATAAAGTAGCTGTGAGATGGAACACGACTCGCTGTGCCTTCGTGATAGTGCATTGTTAGCCTTGTACCAAGCACGATCTAAACCCGTCAGTTGCTTAATGTTGAACCTAAAGGAACCATTAAACCGGGTGATGTACAGTTTCAGTATCCATTCGGAAAATATCTGCGGCTGGTGTCCATATAAACGTAACGACCGGGGAAAAGTATTGTGGAATAGATGTCAACGCCAGAAGAGGTTTATCTTCGACAAGCTCTGTTTCATTTAGACTAAAAGTAGCGGTAACAGATTAGTATATTTTTTAGTTTTCTTTTAGATTACTAGACCAGATCGGTGATAGGTTTGGGAGAATACGCTCACTCACGTGCAGCGACGTATTATATGTGCGTTGCAGTTTTTGAATAAGCCCCATTTGAAATGGAAGGCTGAAATAGAATTAAGAGTCCCGATTTTTTATTTTCCGCCACTAAATGAATATTTCAACAACCCCATTCCTGTTTGAAATAAAAGCGAAAAGAACGGAAACAAAAAGAAACAGAAAAAAACAGAATAATATTTCGCCTAATGTATTAGTATTATTTACTTGTGAATCAACTCGCTTTCAGCGTTGGTCTTTGATGTAACTGGCAAAACAGCATTCACAGATAGTTATATTTAGAAAGAAATTTAGGCCAAATGATATTCATGCCATAATCAGAGATTTACATTAAATAGTGATACGGTTCCAGTGAGTTTTTTTGAAAGAGCAAAAAAACCACAATAAAAAGAAAAACATGAAAAAGTATTTTGTTCGTTTGTGATCAAAGAATGACTGACAGAGTTAATACTACATCGCTGACTTTTGAGAGTTGAATGCTTATCTACTTAAGATGTTAAGCTCGTAACAAAAGAACAGCACGTAATTTTCAAACGTTATTAAATTTTCATGCGAATTTTCTTGCTTTTGAATATAAAATCAGCTTTGGACCTTTCACCCGCAACAGTTAATGGTTACTATTAAATTTGTACCATTACTTTTTGTTTTGAGCATTGCTACAGCGAGCGATGTCGTATCCTTGTATCCCACATATTGCAAAGAACATCCCAGTACGACTCAACGTTACAGGGTATTTCGTTTATTCTATACTCACTGAACAACTGTGTATCTATACTTGAGAGCAGAGGCTTAATGTGATAGTAACATAATGCTAAAGGTTACATATGTTGTTGCGGAGGCACTGGTGTCAATAAATAGATACACTAATGCATAAATCCACTCAAGGAGCACATATCCTATTATACATGTCGTAGTCTCGAACGTACAGCGTTAATTTATAAGGAGAAAAGGCACGGAAGCTCTCTCATATAAGTCTATATACATATTTAGCGAGCGCTACACATGATGACTGCTGTGATCACGCACCATAGTTCCGTTCGCGCCATCCAGAGATGCAGTTATGGCGCAAGTCGAGTGACTGTTTGGTGACAAATGAATGGTGTCAACCGCCAAATTTGTGTCCGCCGCTTGGAGCGCTGTGTTAATATGTATTACGTACTCTCTGGAGTTGTAACTCTTTGGCTTTATGTTTATTCTGTGTTCTTCTTGCTCTTCCTTCTGTGAACTGGCAAGTTGCCTATAGCAATAGATTCTTTCCATTGTGTTTTTTTCGAGTTAATGAAACTTTCACGCCTATTCTCAGCGTGTGATAGAACACTTATCGAGTATGGGTTGCACTATATTCCCATCAGTGGTGGCCCCGACGTTATTAGTATTGAGGAGACTGGTCCGCCACAATATTGATTACAGGATGAGATCGCCCGCAGTATTGCGACTACCCGTTGCCTTCCCGCCATTTTGGTCATATAATCCAATTCTCTGGTTTGCTCAGGTCGAGGCCAGCTTTTTCTGTGCTGGAATTATAATGGATGCCACTAAATTTGCGTTGATAGTGAGTCAGCTCTATTAAAGCTACGCTTCCGAAGTGCAGGACATAATCACGACTCCACCGGCAGAGAACGCCCACGAAAGATTAAAGACCGAGCTTATTCGTAGAGTCACAGAGGCACATGAAGACCATATCGGACAAGTGCAACTCAGAAAGACATAGGCGACAGGAAACCGTCCCAAAATGTGTGTCACCTTCGGAGCAAGCTGGACACGGGAGCAGTACCTGACAGTATCTTGATCGCTCTGTGGAGCATCCGTCTGCCGCCACAGTAACGGCGTTTGTCGCGTCGCAGACAGAGATGTCGGGTCTAGTGAAGCAGGGGATACAACCCGTCGGCTTTGACCAATGACGTCATACATTACTCATAGATAATAATGTCTTCACTTTCAGCCATAGATAATAAAACAGTTTGTGTTCCGGATAAGTGCTATCATTGTACATTAAAATAATTGAATGTTATTTTAAAAGAGATCGCTACATATAGCTCAAAATATTCTTCGTGTGCATTTATTTAAGTAATTGGTTCTTTGCAATTCATTCGGTACTTAATTTCATTCTTAGTGATATTGAGGTAATTTGGACTATTAATTTCTTATATTGGGACAATTTTTAGTATCTCAGTTTCGTTTGTAGGTTGGCCACGATTTGTTTTTTACAAATGTGTGGTCTCGTTGCCGAGTATGTTCGATGTCGTGGGTGCGGCGAACATATGGGGGTGGGGGGGTTGGTCGAAATTGACGAGTCGCATTTTGGCAAAAGGAAGTACAACAGAGGGGAACCTCCAGTGGGATTATGGGTTTGGGGGGCAGTAGTTTCAGGTCAAGAGTGTGACGATGTAGTGTTTACTGTAGTACCCAATCGAAGGAAGGAAGTTTTGATCAGCCTAATTGAAGATCACGTTGCAGAGGATTACATTGTAATTTCAGATGGTTTTTCTTCATACAGGGATTTAGGGGAAAGGGGTTATCAGCATCTCGTAGTTAATCACAATATTGAGTTCAGATCATTATCCACAGGGGCTTGCGCAAATAGGATAGGGGGTCATTAGTCAGCTGTGAAATCTCTTGTAGTCGCTTGGACAAATATTCATGGAGGCGTAGTAGTCCCCAAACATATTGCCCGTTTAAATGTTTTGTTAAACGTGTTGGGCAAATGTACCGTCCGAAATATGTTTGGTAATTTTCATTTGGGTGGGAGGTAGAGGGTGCATGTGTGTGTGTGTGTGTGTGTGTTCATAATGTTTGTTTATTGTGTACGTGGGTATGTGAGTTTTGTTGATGTCCTTCTAGCCGAGCTTCGGTTCCTTTAAGAAGTTCCCGTGTGGAAGTTCAGTTTTCCATTTTTTTCTTTTACTGCATTTGACCATTTTGACGTATTTCATTGTTGTGTTACACCAATACGTATGTTTTCGTGTACTCCAGTACTTAACAGAAATTTCGCAGCTGTCGCTCTTCTTTCATTTCCCAGCACTGATATCAGTACGATTTTTTTCGAATCTGTACTAGCAATATTAAAGGCGACACGCCCGACACAACTAAAATCTGTATCCCGTCCTTCAGTTGACCTTTACACTGACACTACCTATTCGAAAAGAACGACATATGTAATATTGATGTGATGTAGCTGTGTATGTCAGCTGGAGAGCGGGATACAAATGTTGTGTATAGCTATATAGCTCAACTAAAGAATGGGATACTATTGTCACTGCTGTGGGGTCTAATTTAGCAGGGGATACAACCCGTCGGCTTTGACCAATGACGTCAGAATTGGCCAGAGAGCATGCATTACAAAGATGAAAGAGCTGAGAAGAATGTTCAGAAACAAAGGAATGCAAGAGATAAACTCTGTACTTCACATTTGGGGGCCAGTAGTATTTTCACGTTAACGATATCACGTGTTTGTATCTTCGTATTTCTCCGCAAAATACAATGGAAAGAAATGAATGAAATATATTACTAGCAAAGAATACATCACGTTACATGTGTGTCAGTTGCATCTCGAAACTCTTTCGAACTGTATTGCTGAAGTGCAGTACGGGATACAAGTTCAGCGTACGTCGATTTCTTCGTTTTCACCAGCATTTCTGTCCTGTTCTTCACTTGAACGATGTATCAAACCGTAAGTGGAAAACGGGATACAAATTGTAGATGTGTTGTTTATTTCGTCTCCGCTATTATTAACAGTCTTTTGTTACGTACATATCAGTACTACTGATGACAGAAGGACCTACGTATGTAATATATGTATACCAGACTTCCGTTGACCTCTGTATATGTACACTGGAAACGAAAAGGTGGAAATAGACGTACGTTACATTTGCAACCTGTACCTCAATTGAACTACACGGAGACAAGAAGACAACACATGTACAATTTGTATCCCGTACTTCACTATGGGGTGCAGTTCTCTTGTTGCCTTGGACGCTAATAGTATCCCACTCGTTACATTTGTTATCCTGCTCGCCAATTGACATATATAGTGTCAGTGTAAATGCGAAGTGAAGGACGGGATACAAATTTTAGTTGTGTCAGGGGGTTTCGCCTGTAATATAGCAAGTACACATTCGAAAATGTGTCACTGATACTAGTGCTGGGAAACGAAAGAAGATCGAGAGCTGAGAAATTTCTGTTACGTACTTCACAACACGAAAATACACATATTGGTGGAATAAAACACTGAAATATGTCAAAATAGTGAAATACAATGAAAGAAGGAAATGGAAAAGTGAACTTACCACACGGAAATATCGAGGAATAACCGAAGCTCGCGTAGACAGACAGTAACGAAAATTACATACCCACAAACAGACAAATCCATTCCTATAATGAAAATAAGGCACTAAATATTGTTCTACAATAACAAACTAATACTCCAAATTACCTCAATATCATTACAAATAATTATTTTAATGTACAATGATAGCGCTTATCCGGAGCACAGAACTGTTTTATTATCTATGCCTCGAAGTGAAGACATTACTATGACTAATGTATGATGTCATTGGTCAGAGCCGACGGGATGTATCCCCTGCTTCACTAGACCCCTGCTGTGATCGAAACTATAACTTCCAGTCGATACTATTAGCATCGAAGGCGAAAAGGAAAACTGTACCCCATAGTGAAGTACGGGATACAAATTGTATGTGTGTCGTCTAATTGCCTCTTCGCGTAGTTTAACTGAGATACAGGTTGCAAATGTAGCGTACGTCCATTTCCACGTTTTCGTTAGCAGTGTATATGTATATAGGTCAACGGAAGTATGGGATACAAATATTATGTACGTAGCTCCTACTGCGATCGGTAGTCTACTATCTACGTAAGAACAGACTATTAGTGGTAGCGGAGGCGAAAGAAACAATACATGTAAAATTTGTATCCCGTGCTTCAGTTGACCTATATAGTTCAATTGAACAACAGGATATTAATGCCAAGGAAAACGAAGAAATCGACGTACGGTACGCGAAACTTGAATCCCGTACAGCAGTTAATCAATGCAGTTGGAATGAGGTTCGAGATACAACACATATATATGTGACGTGAGATATTCTATGCCACAAATATTTCCAGCCATTTTTCCCCTTCATTTTCCACAGAAATAATACGATAAAAACACGCGACATCCTTAACGTGAAAATACTACTTGCCTTGATATATGTCAATTACATTTTTCGTCTCTCGTATTCCTTTGTTTCTGAACAGTCTTGTCAGCTCTTTCATCTGTGTAATAAATACTCTCTATCCAATTCTGACGTCATTGGTCAAAGGCGACTGTTTGTATCCCCTGCTTCACTAGATCCGAGATGTTCCTGGCGCTGTTGCAGAACTAGCTGACCGCATCCAAGAAGCCGTCGCTCCGAACCAACAGGTTAGTGTTGCGACAAAATCTCGTAGGGGCGGGTTCACGATCTTTGCCCTCTCATGCTCAGATTACGATGCTCTGTCCGCCACATATTGCCTCAGTGATGTCGCAAGGAGGTCCTAGTCGCTACAGGGGACGCAGCCGCAAGCGATCTAGGAGCTGTTCTTCGACTCAGTCAGCATCAGACGCTGGTCTGTCAATCTGCTGGTATCACAGAAGGTTCGGAGAGCAGGATAAAAAGGACACAAGCCCCTGCGCCTACCCAAACGCAAACGGCGCTCGGTCGCAGGCGCAACCAACTGTCCAACTATGTCCCGGGGCCTATTCATTACCTACAGGCTATCAGGCTGAATGTGTTCAATAGCCACAATGTACAATCTTAGTATCTTCCTCAGAGCGTCACTGCACTTTTGCAGATCGCCCACTGCCTTTAACTTGTCCACGTAAATAATTCCAATTGCGGCATACGGCATGCGGCGTGACGAGTTGTTTTTAGGCTTCCGCCGTCATTTCACATGGGACATTACTGTAGCGGACTTGACCGAAGCAATTGCAGGCTGATTTCCCAGCTCATTACCAGCTCCTGCCGGACGGAGCAAACGCTCGCCCAGTGGACCAGTATTACCGGAATTACGGCCGCCGGCCGAAGTGGCCGAGCGGTTAAAGGCGCTGCAGTCTGGAACTGCAAGACCGCTACGGTCGCAGGTTCGAATCCTGCCTCGGGCATGGATGTTTGTGATGTCCTTAGGTTAGTTAGGTTTAACTAGTTCTAAGTTCTAGGGGACTAATGACCTCAGCAGTTGAGTCCCATAGTGCTCAGAGCCATTTAAACCATTTTGAACTACGGCCTGTGATTACCATCGTGATGTCACAACATACGACATCAAGGTCACACAGATTGCAGTGTTAACTTGAATTGAAGAATGTTGTTTCCAGGGCGTTGATGAAAACCTCAACGCCCTGGAAACAACATTCTTCAATTCAAGTTCAGAATTACGCCACAATATCCGCTATTATGCACGTTATGTTGACGACATTTTCATTGCTTTTGATGGCACTGATCATGAGTTAGAGCAGCTCTTCAATACTTTCAACGGTTTACATGAAAAAATTTCCTTCACAAAAGAACTTCAAAATGATAAACGTGAACTTAATTTTCTCGATTTAACAATTTCCATACAAAATAATACCTTCCATTTCAATATCTTCCGCAAAGAAACATATTCAGATAATGTCATTCCTGCTGACTCAACTCATCCAAAATCTCATAAACTGGCGTTTTTTCATTCCGCCATTCACCGAATGGTAACCACTCCTTTATCGCCTGCGGATCAACTAAAGGAATTGAATGTCATCAAAGCAATCGCTGTTAATAATGGGTACAACCAGAATATGATCGATTACCTGCTCAATAAGAAAATTTCTCAAAATTGTTCGACTTTGAGCAATAACCTCCCCACAGATACCACAGAAACTAAAAAATTTATTTCCATCCCTTTCTTGGGTAACATATCATATAGGATTAAACGTCTTCTAAATAAAAAATATAACTGTAACGTCTCCTTCTCTACAGATAACAGTTTAAAAAGAAATCTTATACAGTCAGTAGAGAATGCCAGCGATTGGTTTTCTAATTCAGGTATTTACAAACTAACCTGTAATAACTGCCCCTCATACTATATTGGTCAAACAGGCAGAGCTGTGAAAACACGATATAAAGAACATCTATTAGATAAAAAAGGAGCGAATATTCACAACTCTACTTTTGCTGAACACCTCTTGATAGCAGGCCATACGCCCAAACAGTTAGAAGACACGGTTATCCTACACAGACAAGTCAAAGGACGGAGACTAGATCTGTGGGAAGAGTTATTTATTTTTAAACATATAGAGCTCAAAGACGGTAATATACTGAACGATCAGTTGAACCTTGCCTGTAGACAATTTTTCGAAGGCTTTAAACCCGTACTGTTTAATATATAACATTAATGTTGGTAACCTCAGTAGTCTGTTTCCTCAGGAAGCTATAATGCACTTTCAAATCTTTAAGCTCACTACCTTTTATGTAATGTGGTATTCTCACGATGTATGGCTGCCACTACATCGGCCCTCATGTAATTTTCTCCTATTCTAAAACCTTGGCTCCCTGAGAATGTATATTAACTGGATTGTTGACCAGGTTTCGTAATTTATGTCTTAAGAGCCATTACTGATTATTCCTAAAGTTTTGATTTATATACGATCTATGTGCTTCACTAATATGATAATATAACTTTTATATTCTGGCTGTATATGCCACTGCATGTAACTTACGGCGTAAGCGGCACTTGCCTTTTTGATGTATGTATCTACGTTATTGTTACTAAGGCTCCCACAATGTCATAACGGGAGTGGTAAATGCTTTCCTTTTATTTATTGTCACTCTATCTAAGGACGCAATTAATATTGATATTTTACATGTTGCTTCAGTACGCCAATCGGCACATAGTTCGCGACTTGAGCGCCACCTGCCCTGGCTGCAGTGCTACTACGCTGGCCGATTTTACTCAGTCGCTTATGCGCTCTCCAACTTCCATGCACTTATTTTTATTTGTCTGACAAACCCTATTGCCAGGGCTATATTTTATTTGGACTAATGGAGCTATGCAGATGTTTGTAAAAACGACAATGACATATCACTCCATGTTTATGTAATACTGTAAGTACCAGGAATCCTTCTCATATTTTGTAATACAAGATTCTCCTAATATATATTAAACTCTATTCTTGACTTATGCATATCCGCATCCTCTACACCTCCCGCCGTCTTGAACCCCCTCACCCCCTGGTTGCTCCTCTCCTCTCTCATCCTTGCCCCCTGCCACGTCTTCACCGTTGTGTCCCCCCTACCCTCCATCTCTACACCCTCCATCTCCTTTCCCAAGGTGGCTTCCGTCAGCTCCCCCTCCCGGATGATGCCCTCTCTCCCTCCATTTATCCTTCCTATCAACTCTGATCCTCCCTCCCCCTCCTTTCCTCTGTCCTTTCCCTGGGCTCCCTCTTCCCCCCCCCCCCCTTCCGTCCTGTTTCCTCCCCATTACGGCACTCCCTACCTCCCTTCTCCCCCCAGTCCTTTTGTATTCCCCTCCTCTGCCTACCCCCCTCCCTGTCGCGTCTGCCCCCTACCCCTCTTCTGGGTCCTCATCCTCCATCAGCTCCTTTCCCGGTTCCCCCCCCCCCCCCTTCGCTTTTCCTCTCCTTTCCCCCCTTTTGTTTTCCCATCTCCTGTCCAGTTTCCCCCCACCTGCTCTCGACTGTGGTGTCACCTTTGCCGACTTTTTCGTGCTGTGTTCTAGTGCCTATTCAGTGTTGTGTTGCGAACAGAAACCATGCTGTCGCTGGGTGTGAATTTTATATACTTTGCGAACAGAATCCAGACTGTCGCCGTGTGTTTTTAACTGTCTATTGTTTTCCCTGTCTGCTCCGCATGTATTTTTATTCGCTTCATCATCCCTCTGTTGCTTGTTTATTTTCCCCATTTTCTTTTCACCTTGTTACTCACTAAGTCCCCGATTTTATCGCCTGTTTTTTATTATTATTTATTCTCCTGCTCTTTGTCAGAAAATCTGTAGGCTGCAGAGCGGCGTCCTAAGCTGCTGCCAGCCCGCCCCCTTTGGGGGGAATTGAAATTCAATAAAGAAAAAAAAAAAAAACAAAAAAAAAACTTGACTTATGCTCCAATCCCATCTTGACCGGTTCACCGCTTGGTGCAACCAGTGGTTGCTCAAGGTCAATCCTTCCAAAACCCAGGCGATCATTGTAGGCAAAACCACCCCTTCCTTCCGCCTCCTTGATTTCTATCTCACCGTCTATGGCCGTCCCATCGCCCTCACTCCCACCCCTAAGTACCTTGGCGTCACCCTCGATCGTCGCCTCTCCTGGACTCCCCATCTCCAGACAATCCAAGCCAAGGCGCGTTCCCACCTCCGTCTCCTCAAGCTCCTTTCCGGCCGTACGTGGGGTCTGGACCCCTCCACCATCCTCCACACCTATAAATCCCTCATCCGCCCTATCCTTTGCTATGCCCATCCAGCATGGATCTCCGCTCCCCCTACCTTTTATAAATCCCTCCAAATCCTTGAACGCCATGCTCTCCGCCTCGCCTATCGCATCCGTCTCCCCTCCCCCACGCGGATCCTCTACGATCTCATCCCCTTCCCCCACCTCCTCCTTTTCCTTGAAAGGATACGGATCCTGTACACCTCCCGCAAACTTGATCCTCCTCACCCGCTCGTCTCCCCGATCCTCTCCCACCCCCGCCCGCTGCCGCGCCTGTATTCGCACGTCCCACCTGGTCTCCACCTCTCCACCCTCCTTACCCTCTCCCAAGGTGGCTTCCGCCAGCTCCCCCTCCCTGATGATGCCCTCCTCCCTTCCATCTACCCCTCCTACCAACTTTGATCCTCCCGCCCTCCTCCTGTACTTATTCCTCCGGGCACCCTCCCTCCCTCCTCTCCCTTTTCCCTCCCTCCTCCTTTTCTCCCTCCCCCTCCTCCCCCGGGCCTCCCCTCCCCTGTTCCTCTCCTCCTGCCCCCGACTCCTCAGCCATTGGCATCCTTTTTCTCCCCTCTCCCCCACCTCCCCCTTCTACCCCTCTTGGCAGGTCCCCGGACTCGCACACGTTACGTGGACATTCGCGCGCCGGAGGTCGCCGCCATCAGTGTTTTGCGTGTTTAATGTTTAGTGTTTAGTGTTCACCGTCCCCTCCATCGTTCACCAATGCCACCATCATCTTCAGTGGTTGTGCGTCGTCTCATCAGTTAGCAGTGTGGATTATCGACGAGTGTGAACGGCTCCGTGATTGTCTCTATGTGTCTCCTGTTTTATTGCCCACCGCTCTGTGACTTATGTGTCTTCTCACTGTTTTTGCTGCTTGTGTCTTCTCTGGCTGAAGAGCAGCGTAGTGTGCTGCTGACAGCCTGCCTGTTGTACAGGTTTTAAAATAACAATAAAGTAAAAAAAAAAAAAAACTTGTCTTATGCATCAGAGGGTTGGATCCCCTCAGTCGACGACGTCAGGTTGCAACGCCTGGGCTGCTCTCAGGTTGTAATCTCCGTCTTCGGCGGTCGTGTCTGTCTGTCTGTCTGTCTGTCTGCCTGCCTGCCCGTCGCTTCCTGCTGTCGCTGTCCGTCCGTCCGTCCGTCCGTCCGCCTGCCTGCCTGTTCGCTGCCGTCTGCTGTCCGTTCGTCGCCGCCGCCGGTGCCCGCCACCGCCGCCGCCGCCGCCGCCGTCGCCGCCGTCCTGACCCTGGTCTACGGCCGTCTTCATCCGTCTTTGTCTGTCCCCAGTTTCTGTCCTCTCCTCTTCGTTCTGTTCGTTCTTGTTTCTCTCTCCCGTCGTGTCCGCCCCCACCACCACTGTCACTACTACCACCACCGCCATTGTCTATACCTCCCCTTCCGCCGCCTCCACCACTATAACTTGGTGTGCCCAGTCCCACCCCCCTCCTTCCATTTCACCTCTCCTCACTCTCCCTTCACCCTCTATCTTTGTCGCCCCCTCTCCCGCTTCTTCCTCCCGCTCCTCTCGTTCTGATCCCTTCCCCCCACTCCCCCAGCCTGTCACTGCAGCTCCGGCTCGGGTGGTGGCCCGTCGGGCCACTGCCCACGCCCAGCTCTCCCCGTCACCTTTGCCATCACCGCCGCCACTGCCACCGTCATCGTCATCGTCGCCGTCGCCTTCACCTTCACCGTCACCGTCACCATCTCCGGCGCCGACTCCGGCCCTGGGACCTGCCCCTCCCCGCCACATTCCCGTTGTTCCCATCCCCCACACCTCCTCCACCGCCGTCAAGCGCCCCAGTGGCACTCCTGCTTCCTCTGCTTCCAAAAAGGCTGCGCCTCGTCCTCCTTCCCCCACCCATGATGCCATGGAAGTCTCCCCGCCTGTCCCTGCCCCCTCATCCTCCTCCTCTCCCCCTTCCTCCTACCGCTACCTCCTCTCCCGTCCTGATCCCTCTCTCCTTGAAGCCCGGAACCTCACCCTCTTCCATCGCCAGCATTGTCCTGGTGCCCCCATCTCCCTCCTCACTCCTTGCCGAGATTCGGTCCTCATCTCCTCCCCCAGCCCAACCCTCCACACCTACCTCCTTTCCCGCATCCCTGTCACCCGCTTTGGCCCTCATGCCTCTCTCACCCCTGCTCCTCCACCACCTCCCTCCCGCCAACCCCAACCTCCGCGTCGCCCGCCAACTCTCACCGCCGTGATCACTCGGCTTAGTCCAGTGATCACGGAGGAGGAGGTGTTGGCGGAGCTCAAGGCGCATCCCCATTTGGAGGTGCGTGCGGTTCGCCGCATACATAACGCTGCCGGCCCCACCCGCCTTATGCGGGTTTTTTCTGAGCACGCCCCCTCCATTGACCGTCTCCTGAAGGAGGGTGCCCTCCTTTTTAACCAGCGGTACAAGGTCGACCCCTCCCGTTCCCCTCCTCAATCCCTGCGCTGCCAGAGGTGTCTGCGCTATAACGCGCACCCCACAGCTGAGTGCCGCGAGGCCCCCACCTGCCCGCATTGTCGGCAAGCGCACTTCCTCAGGCAGTGCCCTAACCTCCAATCCCCTCCTTCCTGCAATACCTGCAATCTCCCCCATCCCACCTACTCCCAAAAGTGTAAAGCCCGACCCTCTCCAACCACTCCTGAACTCACCATCCCTGTCCGTCCCCTGGACGCCCCCACCCCTCCTGGCAATTCCCTCCGTCCCCCCCCCCACCGCTGAGGACATCATCAGGTTCCTTACCATCGTCCTCCAGAATGTTCATCCCTTTCAGCGCCCACACACCCTCCAACAGATCTCCCTCGCCGCCCGTTCCATATTCCAACTCAAGATGTATGCCACCTACTCCAACAACCAGGCCCATTTCACCTTCTCCCGCCTCGACACCGTCGTCTGAATCCCTATCATGGCGCGACAGCAACGTATCCTTTTCAACAACATCCGCTCCCTACCCGCCAACAGGAACCTCTTCCTGCACACCCATGCCACCCACCGCGTGGATGCCTTCCTCCTTAATGAAACCTTCCTCCAACCCCACCACACCATTCACACTTCGCCCTACCTCCTCCACTGCTCCGATAATCCCCTCCCAATTGCGCGTGGCGGAGTTGCCATTGGTCACCACCGCCAGATCCCCGTTCGGCTCCAACCTCTCCTTCCCGACCCCACCGAACACCTGATCCTTAGTCTCTTCTTCCCCGGCCTTACCGTTACCTGCGCCACCATCTATGTCCGCCCCAACGCTCCTATTCCCTTCGACTTCCTCTCCCACGTCGATCGTACCTTTTCCTCCTACGTGATCGCCGCCGACCTCAACATCCATAGTCGTTCCGCTGCCCAGTTACGGCGATGGCATTGGTTCCTCTCCACCCTTCAAGGTGACCTCGTCCCCATCCCCCGGCATACCCGTCCTGAATCCAACTCCACTCCTGATGTTATCCTCTCCTCCCCCAACCTCCTTGGCCGCATAACGGTGGATGTCCTGGAGCCTATTGGTAGCGACCATCTCCCTGTCCTCCTCACCGTTTCAGACGGTCGTCGCCCTCGCCCCGACCCTCGTACTGCCCCTCCCCCTAAGTATGTGCACGACTATTCCCGAGCCGACTGGAATGCCTACCGGGATACCCTTTCCACCCAGGTCGATAGTCACCCTCTCACCTACCACCACCCTGACGATGTCACCCATGCCGCCTCCTTTCTCCAGCAGACCTTGTCTGAGGCCGTGGAGGCCCACGTTCCTATTGTCGCCATCCACCCCCACCGTCCTACCTTACCCCCACAGGCCGTTCTCCTCCTCCGTGAATCCCGTCGTCTCTACCATGCCTTCCTCCGCACGTGTGACCCGGACACACTACGATGCCACCGGCAACTCCAGCGACACGTTCGTAATTTGCTCACGGCTAAGAAACGCCGGGACTGGCGACAAACATGCACCCATTTAAATGCAACCCTACCAATCAACTTGTCCAAGTTCTGGTCGGCCTTTCGTCGCCTTACCGGAACTAAACCCTCCCCCTACTATCCTCTTCTCCACGATGATCACCCCTTCACTGACACCCTTAGTAAGGCCAATCACTTTGCCTCCTACCTCTCCGATGTCTTCTCCATCCCCGACGATCCCCAGTTCGATTACTCCCTCTTCCCGGATATCCGCGATCGAACTGACACCTCTGTCCCTCCCCTCGCTCCTGGTTTCCAGTACTTGGACAACATTACACACACGGAACTCAATGCCCCTATCACTACACAGGATCTCATTGATACACTCCGCACAAAACGCAACACCGCTCCTGGTCACGATCGTGCCACCTACCGTCACCTTCGTGAAGCTCCTGTCTCTTTCCTCTCCACCCTGGCCAGGCTCTACAATGTAGTCCTGTCCACCGGTTACTACCCCGACCTGTGGAAAACCTCCCGTATCCTCATGTTCCTTAAACCTAGCAAACCGCCGTCCGCCGTCTCCTCCTACCGTCCCATCAGCCTTACCTTGGGCTTCAGCAAGGTCCTGGAATCTATCCTCGCCCGCCGCATCCACCAGCATCTCCGCCAGCACCGCCTCCTTCCCGTCACCCAGTGTGGCTTTCGGCCATCCTTCTCTTCCGACGATCTTCTCCTTCAACTCACTCATCTCCTTTCCGAACAGCTGAATTCCCGTCGCTCCGCAATCTTCCTCTCCCTTGACCTCGAACACGCTTATGACCGCGTCTGGCATTCCGGTCTCCTCTTCAAGCTCCAAACCTTTGCCCTTCCCATTAACTACGTCCGTCTGATCGGTTCCTTTCTCTCCCACCGTCCTTCCTATGTCACCGTCCATAACACAGATTCCTACACCTTTTTCCCCTCCGCCGGTGTGCCCCAAGGCTCCATCCTCTCCCCCCTTCTGTACCTTTTGTACACGGCGGACATGCCGCCGCCGTCGCCCCCCGTCCACCTCCTCCAGTTTGCCGATGACACCGCCTTCCTCGCCCTGGCCCCCACCCTGCAACGCTCCCAACGCCTTCTCCAATCCCATCTTGACCGATTCACCGCTTGGTGTAACCAGTGGTTGCTCAAGGTCAATCCTTCCAAAACCCAGGCGATCATTGTAGGCAAAACCACCCCTTCCTTCCGCCTCCTTGATTTCTATCTCACCGTCTATGGCCGTCCCATCGCCCTCACTCCCACCCTTAAGTACCTTGGCGTCACCCTCGACCGTCGCCTCTCCTGGACTCCCCATCTCCATACAATCCAAGCCAAGGCACGTTCCCGACTCCGTCTCCTCAAGCTCCTTTCCGGCCGTACGTGGGGTCTGGACCCTTACACAATCCTCCACACCTATAAATCCCTCATCCGCCCTATCCTTTGTTATGCCCATCCAGCCTGGATCTCCGCCCCCCCTACCTTTTATAAATCCCTCCAAATCCTTGAACGCCATGCTCTCCGCCTCGCCTATCGCATCCGTCTCCCCTCCCCCACGCGGATCCTGTATGATCTCATCCCCTTCCCCCACCTCCTCCTTTTCCTTGAAAGGATACGGATCCTGTACACCTCCCGTAAACTCGATCCTCCTCACCCGCTCGTCTCCCCACTCCTCTCCCATCCCCGCCCGCTGCCGTGCCTGTATTCCCACGTCCCGCCCGGTCTCCATCTCTCCACCCTCCTTACTCTCTCCCAAGGTGGCTTCCGCCAGCTCCCCCTCCCTGATGATGTCCTCCTCCCCTCCATCTACCCCTCCTATCAACTTTGACCCTGCCCCACCACCCACTTCCGGTGTCCTTTCCTTTAGGCACCCTCCCTCCCTCCCTTCTCTTCCCTTCCCTCCCCTTCTCTTTCCTTTTCCCCCCTCCCCTCCCGTGTCACCTATCTCATATTATTGTACCCCATAAGGCTGAAGAGCAGCGTATTAGGCTGCTGCCAGCCCGCCTTGTATGAGGTGCTGAAAATCACAATAAAGGAAAAAAAAAACTTGACTTATGTTTCATACCTTTTAATATAAATTACGATGTTCATTGTCCTCAGGCCGCCTTCTGAAGAAGATAGATTTAAATCTGTCGAAACCTAGGTAAAGATTACTTTATCCTTTGCAACTGGTCGGCTGTGTTTAATCCAATTCCTTGATACTTCAAGAGCGCGTTCCATCAACTAATGCCTTCTCTTAGTCGAGTTTGTGGCATAAATTTCTTTTTCCCCCAGTTCGATTCAGTAGCGCTGTGCCGTGTGGACCTGCTCTTCCACGGTTATGAAATCCGACCACCTGCTGTGTGCGGCAATGCTGAGAAAGTGACGCTCTCTGGCGGCTGTTTTCGCGACCTGGGGAGTGCAGCGTTCGTCGGTGACGAGGTCTTCCCGCTCGTGAACGAGCGGAGCGGATCTAGACAGCAGTTTGGGTCCGCCTCTAGATGTCGTATGGTGGATGTGCCTTGTTCTGTTGCCGAGGAGTGCTGTCACATACACGGGCGGAAAAAAAATCACAACAAGAAAAAAATTAATGCAGGGAAATAAAATTTCAGGAATACATTTGTCTAGGTAACATATTTAAGTGATTAACATTCTAAGACCCCGGGTTAATGTGTTGTGTGATGGAGTTAAGTGCCGGTTGCACTTGGTTGGTCGGTACAGAAACTAGTAATGGTGCTTGCAGATGAAGCTGAAGTTGTCATCCGATGATGTCCCATATGTGCTCGACTGGAGACATATCTGGTGATCGACCAGCCCAAAGCAACATGTCAGGGCTCTGTAGAGCACGTTGGGTTACAACAGCAATATGTGGGTGAACTTAACATTTCTGGAAAACACCCCCTGGAATGCTGTTCATGCCGACCTGATTGGCCGAGCGGTTCTAGGCGCTACAGTCTGGAACCGCGTGACCGCTACAGTCGCAGGTTCGAATCCTGCCTCGGGCGTGGGTGTGTGTGATGTCCTTAGGTTAGTTAGGTTTAAGTAGTTCTAAGTTCTAGGGGACTGATGACCTCAGATGTTAAGTCCCATAGTGCTCAGAGCCATTCGAATGCTGTTCATGCACAACTGATCGAATGATCAGATTGACGTACAATTCTGCAGTCATGGTCGGTGGAATAACCAAGAGAGTGCTCCTGCTGTCGTACGAAATCGCACCGCAGACTATAACTCCGGGTATAAGTCCAGTGTGTCTAGCACACAGACAAGTTGGTTGCAGCCCCTCAACTGGCCTCCGTCTAATCAACACACACCCATCATTGGCATCGATGCCGAACATGCTTTCGTCAGAAAACACAACAAACCTCTACCCTGCTGAAACACGTATGTATTCATTACCAGTGATGGCGATTCATGACAGAATCTCTGACCAGAGAGTTATCTATCGTTGCTAGTCTGCGCTTGACCGCGCGAGTGTTCAGTTGTACTCAGTCAGTAGTGTCAGTTGCGTGCAGCGAGTCGGCAGGAACAGTAGTATGTAGCGAGTCTGCGCGAGCCTGCAGTGGTAGTCGGTCGACAGTAGTAGCGAGTGGACGGTTGTACTGAGCAGGCGTCGGCATGCGTCGACGGCGTGTTCTTCTCGCGACTCTGGTCACGATTCAGGACGATATGTATTGTTGTAGAAGGTAATGAAGCAGCATTGCGCACATCTAGTAATGTATGTTAATTGTAATTTAATTTGTTCAAAAAAATGCCCCAATAATAATTTTTTATAAAGTAACTCTTTTAAAGAAAAACATTCATTTCAATTTAAAGAATATTTCCTATGCATTTCCTTCAAGAATCAAAATTAAATATAAGCCAGCATTGCACGAAGCTGTGTCGATAGATAAGAGCAGATATAGATGCAGTTTATTGAGGTAAGAATTTTGCTTTTGTTATTCAGAATACAGGGCCGAAGGTCAGCGCTGCTGCCCTTATAAAATTTATCAGGTTTAAATTATTTCACAGGGCCGAAGGTCAGCGCTGCTGTCCTTATAAAATTTACCAGATATTATTATTTCTGCTGAGAGGTTACATTTGGGTCCGTTTTCTTATTTCTCATTTAATTAAACTTTCTTGCGGGGAGGTTACACTTGGCTCGATTTCACATTTTTCATTTATCTATATTTGTTGTGGGGAGGTTACACTGCTCTCCAATGAGCTCTCGCTTGACACCACTGAAGTCGCAAATGGAGGTGGTTTGGGGTCAGTGGAATGCACGCTACAGGGCGTCTGGATCGGAGCTGTTCTTGAAGTAACCGATCTGTAACGGTTCGTTGTGTCGCACTGTGTTAATTGCTACTGAAACTGCTGCTGCAGATGCAGCCATATGCCAAATATGATGGCCTTCTCCCTCAGTAGTGCCACGTGGGCGTCCGGAGCCCGATCTTCTTGCGAGAGTATATTCTCGAGAACATCGCTGTCAGAAATTATGTACAGTGGTTACATTCCTGAAATATCACAGAAGGAACATCCAGCTTCTCGTAACCCTATTACACAGCCTCGTTCAAACTCTGTGAAGTGTTGATAATGGCGCCTTTGATACATTGAAGGCTTTCCTGACTAACATCAACTCACTACGTTCAATCTCAAAGGTAACTAAACGCTCACCGCCGTTACAGCGTGTATTTAAAACAAACCTGATTTGCGTCATCATAGAGGCGCTACTAGCTTCAGTCTTATGCGACTGACGCAGAATCTGAACAGACAACATCTCTCAGCTGTAGAAAAATGACTACCAACTTTCGTTTATGTCACACAACCGTTTTTCGTGTTGCGATTCTTTTTCCGTTACTGAGTGCAGACACGTTCGTTCGAGCTGTCATGTGCAGCCGAGTGCAGTTGCATTCTGCTTAGTATTCTCCTACGTGACAGAAGTGCTTGGATGGTTTCCCTAAGTTGTCCGATTATTTAGTATCGGGCGAACTGAGTGGGCATCAGGTAGAGTGTTACATACTGCCACTAGTGGTAAGTTGTTGTACCGGTAGGCTGACGTCTGTATCGTTTGGCAGTGATCTTTGTGTGTGTGTGTGTGTGTTGTATTCCTAGTCACGCATGCATGACTTACTCTGAAATTTTGTTTTGATTCTGTGGTCACTTCTTCCACAGTGTTGCGTGCTTAGTGGTTAGGGACATTTGTGTTGTTTCGTTTGCGAAGTGCGTGCAGGATTAGTTATTGTCGATTTGATGTTGTCCACCAGTGTGCGTTCCGGGTGGGTTTGGGCGCCTCGTTTAGATGAACGTGGTTGCTCGCTTTCCGAGGTTTCCTCAGCCACGTGCGGTTGCTAATGGGACAGTGACGATCGCTGTGCGTGTGAAACGTTTGCAGGTTTGGTTATCGTAAATGATTTGCCGCACCTGTGCATAGAGATCTTTTCGGTTTGAGCAATCTGACTGTAGTCCTGTACTGGTGGTCTGTAGCAGTGATTGCGCTAATCGTGTAGCCAGTTGAGTGACCTGCAGTGAAATCTGCACTAGTTAGGAAGTATGCAGGGTGCTTCTGGAAGTGGAACTGTTGTTGCATTGTTGCCTCGGCTGCCATATGGCTTGGTATCTCACGTACAGATGGTTGGCGAGTATTGTGTCAGAGAGAGAATACCGTCCCTAATGACCTCGTTGTCGATGGGACGTTGAACACTAATCTCCTCCTCCTCCGAGAGAGAATCAATTTCGCTGACTGCGTTGTATCAAATTGTTTTAATCTTATTGACGGTTGCTTATTCGAAGGATGTCTATACATTTAGTTATATTGTCGCCGGTCTATATTTAAATTTCAGGACTTTCGTCGTGTTTGGGATTAATTGTGCATGGGACACACCGCTACTTATTTATTTAAGTCTTCACTCTTTATTCATCAGCGTGACTGGTGTTTTGCCGTTGAATGTTAGCCGGTTTAATGGAACGACGTCCATGCTGCTTGTGTTAGGTGAAACTTTCGTATCCCCCTTAGTTCTCTTTATTGTATACACGGGCGCGTGTCTTACTGAGTTGTTCTCTAACGTTGCGCCTAAGGGTGCGTTTACTGTAACGAAGGGAACAGCCACATGCTTGTACTATAATGTTAGTTTTGATCAGGCTAGTCCGTGTTTAGTGACGATTACCAGAGGAGGATTACCACCCAATAGTTGAGTATTATCGTATGGTAAATGTCTACTGGCATTATTGTAAATGCCTTTAAGTTAATAGAGAGCGCTGTAGCTTAAGTACCTTGGGTGGAGAGAGCAGCCACGACTGTCTACTAATGTGTGGTTAATTTTGATACTAGTAGGGTACGTGGAAGTGTCTATTAAGCTCGTAACTATTTTGTTATCAACTTAGTTCGTAAACGTAATGCGTGATGCCTTCGCATTTCATATTTTATGTGACCAGAAATTCAAGTGTAGACTGTTGTTCGACTGGACGTTTCATATTCTTTACTTGGTGGTTTTAAAAGTTAGTGGTATTAGTTGAAGCGAGACCGCTTCGATTATACAGATCTCTTTCAGAGGTTCCATTTTCCATTAGCCTTCTACTCCCAGCGGGTGAGGGGCGCGCGACTTCGTTGCTACTGACGTAGCTCTGGTTGAAATGCACAGGTTCTCACATCTGGCACCTAGCTCAACCCGAGGGCGTCGTGGGTTCCAAATTAGCGTCAGATCGCAAGACTTTTTAATGAAATTCGGATGAAAAAAAACAACAAGAAAATGAATTTGTTTCAGGCTAATCACCCTCAACCTCGTTGCTTCGTATAGCACACCATTAGTTATCCGATCTACTCATTTCATTTTCAGTACCCTTCTGTAGAATACATTTCAAAAGCTTCTATTCTTTTCTGAAGTGAACTGCTTACCGTCCACGTTTCACTTCCATACAAGGCTACACTCCAACAGTTACTTTCAGAAAAGACTTTCTGACAAGTTAAATTGCATTAGACGTTGACAAAGTCCTCATTTTCAGAAACTCTTTTTTTACTGTTGCCAATCTGCACTTTATATCCTCTCTCCCTCGGCCATATTCAGTTATATTGCTCCCTAAACAGCAATACTCATTTACTACTTTTAACCTCTCATTTTCTAAGAAGAGAGGAGTACTTTGGGTAATTGAAACATGGATTTCCGAGTATGATTTTGAGCCACGTTATTCTACTATACGGAAAACCAAATAAAAGAGTCATTTATAAACCCACTAGTCCGCATTACTCTGCTGAGAAACTCGAAAATGTGCCGCAGTTCTTCCCGGAACACACAGTGCGGATAGTTGGTTCTTCGTATCACGGTAGGAAGAACTTTGTCACAGTATACTTATACTTGAATAGTTTAGGGAAGAAATTTCTCTTCGGCGTATTATCTCGACATGGATTCACAAGAAGTGTAGTTCAGACTATCCTATGCACTTAATATTCCACAGTGCTCTGTTTAAATGAGTCTGAGTAGAAAGACCTGGTAGTATAACTGAATGGTGCTTTCTCTGACATGGAAGACAGCCGGTATGCAATTTCAATGAAATAAGCTCTGCAAACCACATCTGGTGGATGTGCTGGTGAATATATATTGAACTTCAATCTCTTTTTTAGTCAGTTAAAAGTCCTAAAATTTTCAACCGCTGCGAACAGGTCGCTAACTGTCGAACAGTAAATGGAATATATTGAATATTGACCTATAAGTTGACGGATTAAATTTTCATGAACTTTGATTTGAATTAAACAAGTTAAAAGACTACACTGATCTCGAATGGTGATCAGGAGAAACGCTGTTTCAGGTTAGTTAAACGCAACCGCAACAGCCTCTATGAGTTTTCTAAATATTCTTTGTTATTTGCTTATCACATTCTTTTGTCCTGTTCATAGGTTACCGCTTCCAGCTGATGCAGCAATTAAGACGGTGCCCATATTCTTAAGGAACGGAGAATCCACGTCTGTTCCGCCATCTTGATTTTTTACAGTTTCCTCTAATTCAGACGGACACGTGAGTGGATGCTTCAGCAAGGCTGGACCTGTTCTCTTCCTCGTCCCCCCTCAGAGTACGTGATCTGTCCATTATGGTACTGTCGTCGGCGGGACGGTAAACTATGACCTTCATTCTTACTTAATGTTGGTAATAACTGCCGTAAGGTGTTTTAATTTTGTGTCTTTAGGTTCTTCCACTATGAAATTCATTTACCTGTTTCACTTGTTCTGATGCGTCGTAATTTTATATTGCTTGAGGTTTAGCTATGACTGATTGGTTGAGCCCCATTTCACATTTCGTTGTTTCTTTCATTGTTTCCTTGAAACCGTTGTTCTGTTGCGTATATGTTTTGGGCTATGGAAAATAATTATTTGTGTATGGTATGCATAGTGTATGCATGAACTGTTATAAGCTGGTGTGTATCTACACTCCAATGGTTTCATTAATTGTATGCAAAATTACAATGCTTTCATTGTTTCAATGTGTTCCTGGGACGATAAACTAATTTTCCTTTTGAGTTCCCATTTGCCTATAAATTATCCGATCTAATAAATTCATGATTACTCCGCTGCTCGAAGTCGATGACCGAAGGGGGATGAGTTCGTGTTCTGTCATCTGTTCATCATCTGTTGATTATGCGGAAAATACAATTTGTGTGTGGTCCATTTTTCAAATACGTGGAAACTTTGACGGTGCTGTTATTTTTTCACGTGCTGCATAATTTTAATTCAGATTCATACGACGCCACATTGTTATTCATTGCATTCAAGATGCTATGAATTGACTTGTAATTGGAAGAGATGAATCACGAACTGAGAAGCAAATTGCTTGCGGAAAACATAAAATTGTGTAATACGTTTCATTCGGCAGGTCATGTAGCCATTCATTTCAGTTTACAAAGCATGATGGAAACAGACGCATGCGTTCATAAAGATCGTATAAAATCTATTTTTTTTAGCGTAATAGAGTAATTCTGGAGAGAAGTTTATCATTTTATGGCGCTTTACGAGAAGAACCTTTGGGAGATTATTACCTAGTTGCATAAATCTATACCTTCGGCAAAACCATAGCAGGGAAAACACG
Source organism: Schistocerca americana (assembly GCF_021461395.2). Classification (NCBI taxonomy): domain Eukaryota; kingdom Metazoa; phylum Arthropoda; class Insecta; order Orthoptera; family Acrididae; genus Schistocerca; species Schistocerca americana. The sequence continues at coordinate 377,769,446 of NC_060126.1, forward strand.
ATGAAATGAGTGTGTTGAATAAAAAAGTCCTGTGGCTACAATTTATCATTTAAATCTTATTACTTTTGAATACATTATGGGAGTGGCAGTGATCAATGTGTTACAAATATTTACTATTAAAAACAGTCTTGATCACGATTTATTTATTAAGGTGACCGGTTTCGACCACTGCTGTGGTCATCTTCAGACTTACAAGTAGTATACGAAGCTTTAATTAGAGGGCTACATACATTAAAGAAAATACATAAAGTTATAAAGCTATAAAACGATGAATTGCCATTGAGTAGGAACCTTTTTCAGCTGGAGAATCACTGCTGGAGAAACCAGTGCACGTCTTACTATATATAATGGAGGCTCCGCCCACTTCTGACGGCATGATGTCATTACTAACCAATGAGCTATAAGTCGAAGAACAATGTAAAATTTCTTAGTTAAAAGAACATTGTCAAGAACTAAAAATAAACACACACTAAACTTAACCTATTAAACAGCTATTGTCAATTAAGAAGCGTTAAAAAATTTAAATATGTAGGATAAATGAACTTCGGTTTGGCAGTACATGGGTTGCCCTCTCAAGGCCTGTTAGTGAACCATTTGTAAACACTGGTTGCCATGGTGAAGTAGGACGCCGTTCCAAAGATGGTAATTCATCGCTTTATAGCTTTATAACTTTATGTACTTTCTTTCATGTATGTAGCCCTCTAATTAAAGCTTTGTACACTACTTGTAGGTCTGAAGATGACCACGGCAGTGGTTGAAACCGGTCAACTTAATAACTAAATCGTGATAAAGACTGCTGTTAATAGTAAATATTTCAATCTTAGTCTTGCAAATAATTCACTTACAAATGAATAAATTGCATTCTCTGCTGACGCTCCTGCCCTAAAAGCGAATTGAGACTCTGACCACAGATTATGTTGTTCTGTGACGTGTTACTACTGTTTCAAACGTATATTACCTTCAAAATAGTGGTAGCAAGAATATTGACCTATAAAAGTGTACATACTATCACTTTCCTTTACACTAACCAGTATTTTAACGTTTGGAAACTAATCTCACCTAAAAGGAACATTGCACAGTTGAGTGAGCACAGATTCTCGTAACTGTACCTCCTATTTCGTAACACCCATACGCATCTTTACTCTTCAGTGTCTCAGAATTGGTACAATATCCGTTTTGCTTGTTTCTTATAATTGCATGTAACTTGTTGTTGTTGTTGTTGTTGTGGTCTTCAGTCCTGAGACTGGTTTGATGCAGCTCTCCATGCTACTCTAGCCTGTGCAAGATTCTTCATCTCCCAGTACCTACTGCAACCTACATCCTTCTGGATCTGCTTAGCGTATTCATCTCTTGGTCTACTTCTACGATTTTTACCCTCCATGCTGCCCTCCAATACTAAATTGGTGATCTCTTGATGCCTCAGAACATGTCCTACCAACCGATCCCTTCTTCTAGTCAAGTTGTGCCACAGACTTCTCTTCTCCCCAATCCTATTCAATACCTCTTCATTAGTTACGTGATCTACCCATCTAATCTTCAGCATTCTTCTGTAGCACCACATTTCGAAAGCTTCTATTCTCCTCTTGTCCAAACTATTTATCATCCATGTTTCACTTCCATACATGGCTACACTCCATACAAATACTTTCAGAAATGACTTCCTGACACTTAAATCTATACTCGATATTAACAAATTTCTCTTCTTCAGAAAGGCTTTCCTTGCCATTGCCAGTCTACATTTTATATCCTCTCTACTTCAACCATCATCAGTTATTTTTCTCCCCATATAGCAAAACTCCAATACTTCTTTAAGTGTGTCGTTTCCTAATCTTATTCCCTTAGCATCACCCGACTTAATTCGACTACATTCCACTATACCCGTTTTGCTTTTGTTGACGTTCATCTTATATCCTCCCTTCAAGACACTGTACATTCCGTTGAACTGCTCTTCCAAGTCCTTTGCTGTCTCTGACAGAATTACCAATGTCATCGGCGAACCTAAACGTTTTTATTTCTTCTCCATGGACTTTAATACCTACTCCAAATTTTTCTTTTCTTTCCTTTCCTATTTGCTCAATATACAGATTGAATAACATCAGGCAGAGGCTACAACCCTGTCTCACTCCTATTCCAACCGCTGCTTCCCTGTCATGCCCCTCGACTCTTATAACTGCCAACTGGTTTCTGTACAAATTGTAAATAGCCTTTCGCTCCCTGTGTTTTACCCCTGACACCTTCATAATTTGAAGGAGAGTATTCCAGTCAACATTGTCAAAAGCTTTCTCTAAGTCAACAAATGCTAGAAACGTAGGTTTGCCTTTCCTTAATCTAACTTCTAAGATGAATCTTAGGGCCAGTATTGCCTCACGTGTTCCAATATTTTTTCGGAATGCAAACTGATCTTCCCCGAGGTCAGCTTCCACTAGTTTTTCCATTCGTCTGTAAAGAATTCGCGTTAGTATTTTGCAGCAGTGACTTATTAAACTGATAGTTCAGTAATTTTCGCATCTGTCAACACCTGCTTTCTTTGGGATTGTAATTATTATATTCTTCTTGAAGTCTGAGGGTATTTCACCTGTCTCATACACCTTGCTCACCAGATGGTAGAGTTTTGTCAGGCCTGGCTCTCCCAAGGGTGTCGGTAGTTCTAGGGCAATGTTGTCTATTCCCGGGGCCTTGTTTCGACTCAGGTCTTTCAGTGCTCTGTCAAACTCTTCACGCAGAATCATATCTCCCATTTCATCTTCATCTACATCCTCTACCATTTCCATAATATTGTCCTCAAGTACTTCGACCTTGTATAGACCCTCTATATACTCCTTCCACCTTTCTGCTTTCCCTTCTTTGCTTAGAACTGGGTTCCATCAAAGCTCTTGATTTTCATGGAAGTGGTTCTCCTTTCTCCAAAGGTCTCTTTAATTTTCCGGTAGGCAGTATCTATCCTACCCTAGTGAAATAAGCCTCTACATCCTTACATTTGTCCTCTAGCCATCGCTGCTTAGCCATTTTGCACGTCCTGTCGCTATCATTTTTGAGACGTTTGAATTCCTTTTTGCCTGCTTCACTTACTGCATTTTCATATTTTCTCCTTTCATCAATTAAATTCAATATTTCTTCTGTAACCCAAGGGTTTCTACTAGCCCTCGTCTTTTTACCTACTTGATCCTCTGATGCCTTCACTACTTCATCCCTCAAAGCTACCCATTCTTCTTCTACTGTATTTCTTTCCCCCATTCCTGTCAATTGATCCCTTATGCTCTCTCTGAAACTCTGTACAACCTCTGGTTCTTTCAGTTTATCCAGGTCCCATCTCCTTAAATTCCCACCTTTTTGCAGTTTCTTCAGTTTTAATCTACAGGTCATAACTAATAGGTGGTGGTCAGAGTCCACATCTGCCCCTGGAAATGTCTTACAATTTAAAACCTGGTTCCTAAATCTCTGTCTTACCATTATATAATCTATCTGAAACCTGTTAGTATCTGCAGGCTTGTTCCATGTATACAACCTTCTTTTATGATTCTTGAACCAAGTGTTAGCTATGATTAAGTTGTGCTCCAGGCGGCTTCGTCTTTCATTTCTGATCCCCAATCCATATTCACCTACTACGTTTCCTTCTCTCCCTTTTCCTACTACCGAATTCCAGTCTCCCATGACTATTAAATTTTTGTCTCCCTTCCCTATCTGAATAACTTCTTTTATTTCATCATACGTTTCTTCAATTTCTTCGTCATCTGCTGAGCTAGTTGGCATATAAACTTGTACTACTGTAGTAGCTGTGGGCTTCGTGTCTATCTTGGCCACAATAATGCGTTCACTATGCTGTTTGTAGTAGCTTATCCGCACTCCTATTTTTCTCATTAATTATTAAACCAAGTCCTGCATTACCCCTATTTGTTTTTGTATTTATAACCCTGTATTCGCCTGACCAAAAGTCTTGATCCTCCCGCCACCGAACTTCACTAATTCCCACTATATCTAACTTGAACCTATCCACTTCCCTTTTTACATTTTCTAACCTACCTGCCCGATTAAGGGATCTGACATTCCACGCTCCGATCCGTAGAACGCCAGTTTTCTTTCTCCTTAATGGTCTCCAAACACCATGTTTTTAACGCTTCACTTATCTGTACCAACAAAACTTTGATTTAATTTACTAAAAACAGCCAGGAATGTACTCTTGTTGGGCAACTACGGAAACTAGTTGGATTGTACAGGTACACGCAGATATATCCAGTACTAGCTGATAAACCGGGCATTGCCCGTGTATACATTTTGCCAATTTCTTCTTAGAAGCTAAAATAGAAACAATTAACTGTGTTTGTAGTGTAATATCCTGGGCAGTTTCGATATGCTGGGTGCAGCTGCTTCGCGAGTGTACAATGCGATCTTGTAAACGTTCCTCTGGCAACGCCTCTCCGAAGATCTATAGATGGTGAATGTTTTCGCCCACAGACGTTTGAGCTTCGCAGTCGAAAGCTGTCACAAGCGTTGCCAGGCGACAGGGATTTCCTTAAGCCGCCAGTAGGAGTGTCTCAGTAGTAAAGAATAAATATATTAAAACTTCATGCTAGATGTGATATTTTTCACACATACTAGTGTTTATGACGTCATACCTCTTGAACTATGTGTCATACCATGATATACACTACTCGCCATTAAAACTGCTACACCACGAAGATGACGTGCTACAGGCGCGGAATTTCACCGACAGGAAGAAGATGCTGTGATATGAAAATGAGGAAAGTTTCCAGCCGATTTCTCAAACACAAACATCAGTTGACCGACGTTGCCTGGTGAAACGATGTTGTGATGCCTCGCGTAAGGAGGAAAATGCGTGCCATCACGTTTCCGACTTTGATAAAGGTCGGATTGTAGCCTATCGCGATTGCGGTTTATCGTATCGCGACATTGCTGCTCCCGTTGGTCGAGATCCAATGACTGTTAGCATAATATGGAATCGGTGGGTTCAGGAGGGTAATATGGAACGCCGTGCTGGATCCCAACGACCTCGTATCACTAGCAGTCGAGACGACAGGCATCTTATCCGCATCTTATCCACGTCTCGATCCCTGAGTCAACAAATGGGGACGTTTGCAAGACAACAACCATCTGCACGAACAGTTCGACGACGTTTGCAGCAGCATGGACTATCAGCTCTGAGACCACGGCTGCGGTTTCCCTTGACGCTGCATCACAGACAGGAGCGCCCGCGATGGTGTACTGAACGACGAACCTGGGTGCACGAATGGCAAAACGTCATTTTTTCGGATGAATCCAGATTCTGTTTACAGCATCATGATGGTCGCATCCGTGGTTCGCGACATCGCGGTGAACGCACATTGGAAGCGTGTATTCGTCATCGCCATACTGGCGTATCACTTGGCGTGATGGTACGGGGAGCCATTGGTTACACGTATCGGTCACCTCTTGTTCGCATTGACGACACTTTCAACAGTGGACGTTACATTTCAGATGTGTTACGACCCTTGGCTTTGCCCTTCATTCGAACCCTGCGAAACCCTACATTTCAGCAGGATAATGCACGACCGCATGTTGCAGGTCCTTTACGGGCCTTTCTGGATACAGAAAATGTTCGACTGCTGTGCTGGTCAGCACATTCTCCAGACCTCTCACCAACTGGAAACGTCTGTCAATGGTGGCCGAGCAACTGGCTCCTCACAATACGCCAGCCACTACTCTTGATGAACTGTGGTATCGTGTTGAACTTGCAAGCTCTGTTTGACTCAATGCCCAGGTGTATGAAGGCCGTTATTATGGCCAGATGTGGTTGTTCTGGGCACTGATTTCTCAGGATCTATGCACCCAAATTGCGTGAAAATGTAATCACATGTCAGGTCTAGTATAATATATTTGTCCAATGAATACCCGTTGCCGTTTATCATCTGCATTTCTTGTTGGTGTAGCAATTTTAATGGCCCGTAGTGTATGTGTATAGGTACATTCTGCGGTACATGCAGATAGTGTCTGAAGCATGCGTTGCGAGGAAAGTTAGGAGCGAAGTGGCAATAAATTTTAACTCCATGCGCAGTGCGACAGTTTTTCACGCATCTCAGTGTTTATCATGTCATCTTCTGAACTATGTGTGGTACCACGATATAAATATGTAGGTTCATTTAGCTGCATATGTGGATACTGTCTGCGAAATATGTTGCGAATAGTTATTAGCACAAAAGTAATAAATTTAAGCGGCATACATGAAGCGGCAGTTTTTCATGCATATGTTTGTTTGCGACTTCATGTCTCCTGAACTATTATGCATACATGGTTCTTATACCGATAGAATTTTTTGCCAGATAGTAAGGGAAATGTGTACCAAGTTTGTTTGAAATCGGTCAGGTGGTTTAGGAGACGTGCAACACGCTCACACATTTTTATAATACGCGTGAGTAGAAGGTGTAGCAGGTAGCAGCAAACCGCTTATTTTGTTGCCCCTTCGCGGCCTTGTAAATAAGAATCAGAGGCAGAAAACGTATGCTCTAATAAATAAGGGAGTTATAAGTATCCTTATCTACTATTCTATGCGGTTTCGGGATTGGAGACGGATCGTGTTGACTTATTTCCACAATATTTCGGCTGGCAATCGTTCAGCCATTTTCAGTTGTCTGCCACTGGAGACTGTTTGTGTATGTGTGTGTGTGTGTGGTAGGTTGGGGCAGAGCGTCACTTGTGATGGCGGTGTTACTATCTTGGTGTAGGGGAAAAATTTTTCTATGGGTCAAGGACATCACTGCAATGAAATCATTGGAGTGCACGTTGAAGATGTGGCGGTGGGAACTCAAGTCCCCTACCACCCTCTGACGGCGGAAGTTCAAGGTAGTGGGTTAGGGAGAACACATCTACATAGGTAGTGATACTGATGATCGAACCATGGACGTCACATATTGAGTCGTCGTATCAAGTCTGACACATTATTAGTGGCCGTAACAGGTGTATCGCTAGCCAAGGTCCGAATCTGATTCCACGAGGATGGTAAGAATAACCAGGTGACGGTACCAGTGCCCGGGCTCGTGGTGCCAATCTGGTGTAAGCCAGTGACTGTGTCACGCAGGGCAAACATTTTGTCGTAGAGACGCCTTGATTTATATCGAATGGACGTCTTTAGAGTTACCATGTTTGTCTCCTCGTGGAGGGTAACAACCCTCGTGAGTGAAGGAGCTTGCAGGCTCCACCGAATCACCTTATTCTGCAGGCGCTGGAAGATCTGCATCCGGGGAGCACTAATCGTAGCCCACGCATAGGAGGCATAGGTGAGGGGGAAGGTGGACAACTGTCCGGTACAGTCGAAGCTTGGTGTCTAAGGTGCAACGCTTTTATCGGCTTCTGTCCTTTTTGGGTGACATATGTTGCATGTCGGCGGAAGAGCAGTTTTTTATCCATCCAGACACCTAGATATTTGGTATCCGGCGACCGTGGGACCATAACGCCAGCAATAGTGATGTTGTGATGGAGGATTGGGCGTCGTTTGGTGAAATAGACTGCTATAGTTTCGTCAGCATTGAGGAGAATCTTGTTAGAAAGACACCAGCTGACTGTTGCGTCCACTTACTTCTGGAAACGAGCAATGAGCTGGTCCGTCTGACGGGCAGTCGTGTAGAGTGCCATATCGGTGGCGTATTGCGCCAGGTGGCAGTGTGGGATAACTGGCACGTCATTAACATAAATATTAAAGAGGATGAGAGACAACACTGAGCCCTAAGGAAGACTCATCCACATGTGACGTAAGCTTGAGCGTCTTTCTTGTCGAATAACCGAGAAGGCTCTACCGTGGAGGAAATCATCCACGATTTTGATATAGATCTCAGGGATAGTCGTCTGTGCCAGCAGTTTCTACATGAGGTTTTCCTACCAAATCTTGTCGTACGCATTTTAGAGGTCCAGGAAAACCTCTGGCGTTGACATAGTGAAGTTAAAGCCCTTGCAGATATGTTCTGTGATCCTAAGAACTTGGAGTTCGGACGACAGGTGGGAAGCAAATCCGAACCGTTCCGAGCGGATTTCCCAAAGGCTGGGAAAAGGGGTGGAGGATGAAAGATTCTAGAACCTTGGCCATTGTATTCAGAAGGCTGGGAGTGTGCTAGACCACATTGTCGGCTTCGTAGAAAAAATTGGCGCCAAGATGGATTCACATTGGCGGCTGTCACAAGGGCGTCCTCTATCGAAGACTGCGCCCTCTGCTAGTACTTTTCAATTTGTGGCGCCCAGGCGCATGCATAAAGGTGAAACTATCGGTCGGAACGCGTGTTTGCGGCACTAAAAACAAATGTCACATCTCGCTAGACGTGTCATCAGTTGGTCGACCTCAACCGAATGAAATATGTGATGTCTAATCTTACGCATATGTCCGAAAGAACAGCCACATTTTGATCCGACGTAATTGTGAACGGAAACAGAAAGGAAATAATGACATTAGGTGCTAGTGGGCTTTGATTTAAATCAGTGGGGAAAACTGAAAATTTGTGCTTCTGCCTAGTAAGCAGAAGACCCTGGTTCGAATCTTGGTCCGTCCGAAATTTTCGGTTTTCCCTATTGATTTAAATCAATACTCAGTAGCAGTTAATGTCATTAATTCCTTTGTGTCTTGATTTACTATAGCTGTGGGATCAAAATATTTCTGTTCTTTCAGAAATGTTCCAAAGAACAGACACCATATTTAATACATAATAAAGCTGAAGAAGTGGTGGAAGCCCAAGGAAAAGATGAGCTTAATACCGGAAGTACAGAAGATTGAACAAATTACACTACTGACCATTAAAATTGCTACACCAACAAGAAATGCAGATAATAAACGGGTATTCATTGGACAAATATATTATACTAGAACTGACATGTGAGCACATTTTCACGCAATTTGGGTGCATAGGTCCTGAGAAATCAGTACCCAGAACAACCACCACTGGCCGTAATAACGGTCTTGATGCGCCTGGGCATTGAGTCAAACAGAGCTTGGATGGCGTGTACAGGTACAGCTGCCCATGCAGCTTCAACACGATACCACAGTTCATCAAGAGTAGTGACTGGCGCGTTGTGACGAGACAGTTGCTCGGCCACCATTGACCAGACGTTTTCAGTTCGTGAAAGATCTGGAGAATGTGCTGGCCAGGGCAGCAGTCGAACATTTTCCCTACCTAGGAAGGCCCGAACAGGACATGCAACATGCGGTCGTGCATTATCCTGCTGAAATGTAGGCTTTCGCAGGGATCGAATGAATGGTAGAGCCACTGGTCGTAACACACCTGAAATGTAACGTCCACTGTTCAAAGTGTCATCAACGCGACCAAGAGGTGACCGAGACGTGTAACCAATGGCACCCCATACCATCACGCCAGGTGATACGCCAGTATGGCGATGACGAATACACGCTTCCAATGTGCGTTCACCGCGCTGACGCCAAACACGGATGCGACCATCGTGATGCTGTAAACACAACCTGGATTCATCCGAAAAAATGAGATTTTGCCATTCGTGTACTAAAGTTCGTCTTTGAGTACACCATCGCAGACGCTCCTGCCTGTGATGCAGCCTGCCGGAGTGGCCGTGCGGTTCTAGGCGCTACAGTCTGGAGCCGAGCGACCGCTACGGTCGCAGGTTCGAATCCTGCCTCGGGCATGGACGTGTGTGATGTCTTTAGGTTAGTTAGGTTTAATTAGTTCTAAGTTCTAGGCGACTGATGACCTCAGAAGTTACGTCGCATAGTGCTCAGAGCCATTTTGTCTGTGATGCAGCGTCAAGGGTAACCGCAGCCATGGTCTCCGAGCTGATAGTCCATGCTGCTGCAAACGTTGCTGAACTGTTCGTGCAGATGGTTGGTGTTTTGATAACGTCCCCATCTGACTCAGTGATCGAGACATGGCTGCACGATACGTTACAGCTATGCGGATAAGATGCCTGTCATCTCGACTGCTAGTGATACGAGGTCGTTGGGATTCAGCACGGCATTCCGTATTACCCTCCTAAACCCACCGATTCCATATTATGCCAACAGTTCAAAAAAATGGCTCTGAGCACTATGGGACTCAACTGCTGTGGTCATAAGTCCCCTAGAACTTAGAACTACTTAAACCTAACTAACCTAAGGACATCACACACATCCATGCCCGAGGCAGGATTCGAACCTGCGACCGTGGCGGTCGTGCGGTTCCAGACTGTAGCGCCTTTAACCGCTCGGCCATTCCGGCCGGCTATGCCAACAGTCATTGGATCTCGACCAACGCGAGCAGCAATGTCGCGATACGATAAACCGCAATCGCGATAGGCTACAATCCGACCTTCATCAAAGTCGGAAACGTGATTGTACGCATTTCTCTTCCTTACACGAGGCATCACAACAACGTGTCACGATGCAGCGCCGCTCAACTGCTGTTTATGTATGAAAAATCAATTGGAAACTTTCCTCATGTCAGCACGTTGTATGTGTCACCACCGGCGCCAACGTCGTGTGAATGCTCTGAAAAGCTAATCGTTTGCATATCACAGCATCTTCGTTCTGTCGGTTAAATTTCGCGTTTGTAGCACGCCATGTTCGCGGTGTAGGAATTTTAATGGCCGGTAGTGTATTATCATCTGCTTCTACAATTTCGTTTATTTTCAACTCCTGCATCACATACAAGGACGCTTCACTTTACGAACTGACTCACCGTCAATTTAGCAGGTTCATTTACAGTACTAGTTTTAAACGAGTCAGCAAATTGTGCGCAATCTTAGCGAGATGAAAATCGAAAAAGTAAATGTTTACAGCAGTGAATGTCTATTCACATATTTATTTGCCAAACAACATGTATTTCCTTGTTAAGGCTAAGAGCGCACCTGATACTTACCAGTACACAGATGGCAGCCGAAGTGAGCGCAGAGGTAGCACCGGCAGCGGAGGCGGCGACGGGGGTGGCAGCGGCGGTGGGGGCGGCGGTGACGACGCAGCAGCAGCACCAGGAGGCCGCTGCGCCCCCGCGACCTGCGACAGGGCGACGCTGAGCGCGCGGGGGCGGCGGCAGTGCAGCGGCCATCCACGGGCAGCAGCACGCTCACACTCTGCCTGCAAACAGCTGTACAGTGTACACTGGGCTCACATCCTGCCTGCACAGGTCTGTACAGTCTTCAGGCCTGGTCGGCTCACGTTGTGTCTGCAAAAGACTGTACATTGCACAGGTGCTATCGGTCGACTGCCTACGCAAGCAGCTTCACACCGAACAGGTTCAGTTAGCTCACTCACACTTTTGAAAGTCTGTACATTAAACAGATCCAGCTGACCTTCTGTCAGTAAACAGCTGTAGAGGATCTGTCTTCTGCCTGCCTGTCTACAAACAGCTGCACAGAGCACACATTCAGTTAGCACACTCTCTACATGCAAAGGCCTGTACTGTTTGTAAATCAGTTTGGGTCACTTTCTGTTTGCAAATAGTCGTACAGTGTAGAGGCTCTATCTGCTACTGACTGTCTGCAAACAACTGCACAGTGTTCATGTTCAGTCAGCTCACTCTCTGCCCACATAAGCCTGTACAGTTTATACGTCCAGCTGGCTCACTTTCTGTCTGTAAACAATTATATAATGTACAGGCTCTTTCCGGTGACTCAGGGTCTGCAAACAGCTGCACAGTGTACAGCTTCGGCTTGCTAACTAACAGCTACGAAAGTCTGCTGTTCAGTCAGCTTACTTTCTGTCTGCATACAGCTGTACATACTCAATATGCTGATTGACTGCATAGTAGCAGCTGCACATTATAATAGATCAGTTAGCTCACTCTCTGACGGTACACTCTACAGGCCCATTTGGCTTGCGTTCTGTATGCAAAAAGCTGAGCAGTGTAGAGCCTCAGTTAGCTGACTGTCTGCCTGTACATGTTCAGGCGGCACATACTCTACCAGCAAAAGTATGTACAGTTGCCCAGCCAACTCATTATCTGCAAACAGCTGTGCAGTGTAGACGGTCGGTAAGCTGCCTGTCCCCCTGCAAACAACTGCACAGAATACAGGTTCAGTCGTTTCGTTCCCTACCAGCAAAGGCTTGTGGAATTTAAATTCCTATCCAGCTCACCTTCAGTCTACAGATATCTGTAAAGTGTACTGGCTCTATCATCTGTCTGTCTGTCTGTCTGCAAACAGCTGCACAGTGTACAGATTTAGTTAGCAAACTCACAGCTTTGAAAGTCTGTGCAGCTAACAGACCTTGTTAACTTACTTTCTGTCTGTGAACAGCTGTACAGGCCCTATCTGCTGACTCACAGATTGCCTACAAGTACACACTTTACAGATTCAGTTGTTTCACTCCCTGTATGCGGAAGTCTGTTCATTTTACAGGCCTAGTCGGCATGCTATCTGTCTCAAAACATTTTTATAGTGTAAAGACTCAATCAGCTGACTGTTTGCCCGCCAACACCTGCACGGCGTATAGATCGTGTCGGCTCATTCTACTTGCAAAAGTCTGTACATTTCAGCTCATTCAGCGTTCTGTCTGCACACATCTGTACAGTCTAGGGGGTCAATCGACTGACTGACAGCAAACAGATGCACAGCCTGCATGTTCAGCTGGCTCACACTCTTCCTGCAAAAGTCTGGCCAGTGCACAGGTTCAGTCGGCTGGAGCACTACCTGGGAACATCTGCTCTATGTTCAGAACCAATTGGCTAACTTGTCTGCCTGAAAACTGCTGCGCAGTGTAAATGCCTGTTTTCAAAATTACCCTGTGAAGACAGATATGAAGGAAGTAGTGGAATCAGATTCACGCAGGTGGCACAGCATGCATTTAGCCAATTTCAGAAGAGCTGTAATAGCAGCAATCACCTGTCGTTGGTAAACCTTCACCCCCATCACTGCTACACTTACTGCATGCACTACGCTCCAGTTTCAAGCTGCTAGTTGCCCTGTGGGATCGTTCGTTCCACTCTGAGAGTTTTTCTGTTTTCATTTCTTGAAGTTCTGGTGTTAATATTTTACCTTTTATCACTTTCGTTTCTTGTGTGTTGGGTGATACCACGGAATATCAGATGGAAGTTCGTTAAATGTTATTCAGTGAAGAAGTTCCACGTCGCTTCTTCTGGCCAAAGCACTGCCATAGCGAGATTACTCAAGAGAAATGATATGCGTGTTACTTAATATACGCCGTCAGGAACTAGAGTGACATTTTCACTCTGCAGCGGATTGTGCGCTGATATGAAACTTCCTGGCAGATTAAAACTGTGTGCCGGACCGATACTCGAACTGGGGACCTTTTCCTTTCGCGGGCAATTGCTCTACTCGCGAAAGGCAAACGTCCCCGGTTCGAGTCACGGTCCGGCACACAGTTTTAATCTGCCAGGAAGTTTCGCCGTCAGGAACTGATATTAATAATGCACCTAACAGTTCCGTTATTGACATCACTCATACCGTGGCAGAAGCAAAGGAGTAATCCACTGACTTCGGCCTCACAATGTCTAAGTAAGTGGTAATCTAGAAAAAAGGTAGAGCTAACGAAGCTATTATCTCTCCATTAACTGAGATTACGTAAATATAAAATCAACGAGTTGGTAAAAACATATGGGCATACAATCATTAGGCTGCCTTCATATCACTGCTATTTCAAACCAGAGCAATTAACGAGTACTTTATCAGTAATAACATCGAAATAATTACTCTGTCCGCACTCAAAACACTGAACTATGTAGCTAGGAAAGTCGTCTTCGAATCATGGAAGAAAACATCAATCACACGTGGCGCATCATGGAAAGAGCATGGCAGATCGAAGCTGTTTTATAAAATTCACTAGAGGAAATGATCTCGTCGTTAAATAACGTCAGCGGCAATGTGTGAAGTGATAGGAATGAGAGTTGCATTAGTAAAGTTTTTCCACTATTACCACGAAAATAATGCACAGGTTAATTCAGATGAATGATTGGAGTGTGCAGTTTAAGTATTTTCAGGTTTTGGCTGTTACGAAGAAAGATGTAATCAGCAACTGAGCCAGAATATACTTCATCTGAGGAACGCAGTCGCTACTACAAAAAATATATCTCTATCACTGCAGTATAATGGCTGCATTAGTGAGGTACTGTACATTACATCAGTAACATAGCGATGTAATTCTCGTGATGAAACCAAGTGGACGACCGCTTAGCTTTTGGCGTGCGAGTGGAGCATGATGCGTCGTATTTAAGTCAAGTTAATTCTGATAGAGTTTCGGTTTGGTGAAGATGAAAGTATACGTTATTAATACTTCGTTAGCATACTGTGTTCATTCATGTTCAATAAATAAAAAGTTACTCATGCACCAAAAATTCGGTAACTTCGGGGAAATGCATTTTAGTAAACTGTTTTCTTCATAATTTCTTGCCATAAATAAAGGTAAAATGAAAACGCTATTCAGGTCTTCAAAAGCACAAATATACCAGTCCCATCTCTGTACACTTAATAATTTGAGAGTTTGACTGGGTTGAATGAAATGTAAGATTATTCGTGTGTTCCTTGTGAGGTGTGGCGACTCTGCTGCGTGCTTCCGTGTGCTTGTGCCGGTGTTTTAACCCTAAAGCAATTATGAAAAGACTATGGTAGCAATTGGAGTTCCCGTGTCAAACTCAGAAGAGAGAGCAGAGAGGTGGGAAGAGTACAATGAAGATTTCAGGGAGGGAGAGGACGTGTCTGATGAGTAATGACGGGACGAAAAAGAAACGGAAATTGATATGGAAGAGATAGGGGATCCAGCATTAGAGTCACGTACAAGAGAGATTTGGGATATTTTGTATACAGATAAGGGAGAAGGGATACATAATATTCCTTCACGATTTCTGACTGGATGCATATGACCAGATTTTTGGAAAAAAAATCGTAGATACAATCCCGAAGATACTAGGGTCAGGTAAGTGAGAGAACATCGAACAATTAGTTTAACACCTCATGTATCCAAGTTACTAACAAGAATAAGATAAATATAAAGGGAAAGGATGTTGACAATCTATTAAATGAGCATAAGATTGGGTTTAGGAAAGGTAAAAAGGACCAGAGAGGCAGTTCTAACCTTGCGTTTGATAAGAGAAGCAAGACTCAAGAAAAATCATGACTCGTTCATAGGATTGACAGAGCTAGAAAACGCGGTAGACAAAGTAAAATGTAAGATGTTCAAAATAATGGGAAAAAGAAGGGTAATATACAACATCCATGAGAACCAAGAGGCAACAATAAGAATTGAAGACCAAGATCGACGTGCTCGGATGGATGCGGTCTTTCGCCCCCACTTTTCAGTCTATGCATAGAAGAGGCAAATAATAGAAGAAATATGTAGAAATGAAAGATAGGATTAGGAATGGGATTAAAATTGACGATGAATGGATATCAGTGATAAGATTCACTGATGACATTGCTGTCCTTATTGAATGTGAAGAGATATTGGAGATGTTGAATGGAATGAACTGTCTAACGAGAGCAGCATGTGGAGTGACAGTATACCATGGAAATACGAAAGTAATCAGTAGCAGGAATGAGATTAGAGATAAACCTGTCAAAATTGGTGATAGCGAAACGGGTGAAGTGAAGGAATTCTGCTACGTAGGCAACAAAATAACCCACGATGGAAGGAGCAAGAAGGATATAAAAAGTAGAGTAGCAAAGAGAGAATTCCTGGCCCAAAAAAGGCTACTAGCATCAAACATCGGCCTTAGTTTGAAGAAGAAACTTCTAGGAATGCACGTCTTGAATGCAGCATTATATGGAGGTGACTCACGGACTGTGGGGTAAACGAAAAAGAGGAGTATCGAAGAATTTGATATCTGGTGCTACAGAGGAATGTTGAAAAATAGGTGGACTCATAAGGTAAGCAATGAGGAGATTCTACACGGAATCGGCGAGGAATGGAATGTATAGAAAACCCTGACAAAGAAACAGGACGGGATGGTAGGATATCTGTTAGGATGTCAGAGACTAAATTACATGCTACTGGAGGGAGCTTTAGAGGGAGGATGGAATACATCCAGCAGATAACCGACGCCAGGTACAATTGCTCCTCTCAGATGAAGAGGCAGCGTTCGTGGCAGGCTCCATCAAACCAGTCAGAAGACTGGTGACGGATTAAAAAAAATGTCCTAGTAAAAGAAGATCCGCTGCTGCTACAGTTGACAGGAACAGGTAACCTGTTGGAGTTATTTGGAGGCAGCAGGCCACGAGTAGTGGGGATTGCTATACTTCAGTGAAAGGGGATGACCGCCGCAAAACTCTGACTGTCAGCTCAAATGTAGCTACATTCGTTGACGCCTGCTCGACTGCAAGGCCGAGGAACTGATACCTGGAAAGGGGAACGAAACTCTACTTGCGAGTCAATCTACTGGGAAGCAGAGAGTCCGAGCACGGCATTGAGACGAGCACAGAGATAAGCACAAAACGCGACCAGCACGAAAGTTTAAACACTAACATGCGGAAACAGAACACGATGCAAGGCGAGGGCCAGGTCAGAGGTAGTTTAAACCGGCAGAAGATCTGATGGGCCCTTGTCTACCGCCGCCGACAGGTAGATAACTTGACCAATGGTTCACGCTTGCCATGGATGACTATTTCCTGCACTGCTTTGCCACGGGACGCACGCCAGCTCATCTGCTTCGATGGAATTATATTATGATCTTAGAGTCTGCGCAAAGTATAGAATTTTCGAAGATGTTACAGGAATTTGAGGAAAATGAGGCGTTTTGTCTACTGATATACGATATCTATAGCAGAGAGAAGGTACTACATATTGCAAGGCGGAGTGCGTGGCATTCTATAACATGGAATAAGAACATTTTGGGGGTGTAGAGATCCAGGTTGTAGTAAGAAAAGTTAAGATGGGTCAGATAATGTTTTTATAGGAGTACGCCATTGTGGAAGAATGTAATACCCATGTACCGTCGTTTAATAGTTTAGTAACTTATATCTATTATGGGTTTTTGTTGGATGGTTAGTACATTGGGGCGAATAGTTTGTTTGCTTTCGAGAGTTAGCGTGTTAATAAGATGGACAGGACTGTTATGGGTGATATGCGAAAAGTAAAGAAGATGGAAGCGACAGGAAGTGTGTCCCATAATGACTGGCTGGGCTTTGATGTGAGGGTTAGGTCGAGGAGAAGTAAGTCGTTGTTGTCGCCATAATGGAGCAGACGAATGGCAGCAGATGGCTGAAAAAATATCAGTCGAGAGATGAGAATATTTATAATAAACAGTTGAAAAAGTTTGAGATGAAGAGGTTGGCGCATAGCACAAGTCACTCATCAAACCAATAAGAAGATCGATGGCAAAATAAATCAAACGTTTCCAGAATGAATTATTGACTCTGCTGCGGAGTGTGCTCTGACGTGACACTTCTTGGTCGATTAGAACTGTGAGCAGGACCGAGACACGAACTCGGAACCTTTTTGCCTTTCGCTGGCGAGTGCCCTACTGAATGAGCTAATCAAGCGCGACTCACTACCCGTCCTCATAGTTTGACTTCCACCAATATCTTCTAAACTTCACACAGTTCCTCGTACGAAACTTACTGGACTACGTCTCCTGGAAGAAACATAACTTAGCCACAGCCTGAGGGATATTTCCAGAATGAATTTTTCACTCTGGAGCGGAGTGTGCTGCAAGTTTCGCAGGAAACTTCCGTGAAGTTTGGAAGGTAGTGAGGCGTAATGCCTTCGCATCGCTCCTGTCACTTGTTAGTGACATGGACCTAAGTTACAGAGCTGCACGTAGTTGTACTAGTAGGCAGCAGAGGTCAGCAATTGACGGACAGTGCTAGCAGTCGTAGTCAAAAAAATGTTGTAAAGTTATGTTTGATTAATATTTAATGTATTTGCATAATTATAATTGTTTTAAATGTGTAGTAATTAGCAGTGTGAGTGTTGTATGAGTGAAGAAGAACAGAAGTAAATGAAAATTGTTTTGTTTATTCACGAATTACCAGTTAAACTATACAGGGGATTGACTATAATTAAATGTGCAGTCAGTTTATGGTACTAATAAATCGTGAGTAGAACACAAATTAATCGGTAATTTCAGAAGGAGTAATTTTATATTTGATACTTTTCTAAATTTATTTATTTAGCAATTGCCATAGAAAGAAATGTTTTACTATGATTGGTCACTGAAGTAAAGCGCGGGTTAGCGTGGGATAATACTGTAACCTGATTTGCTGTTTGTAATATCAACCAATCAGAAAAATGCAGGCTCGCGCCAATCTATACTGGGAACAGCCTTTGGTGTGATCTAGGGAGGTCGGGGCTGAGGGTTCGAACTAGTAACATCTCACTGAAAGCAGCTTCGACGAAAGTACTGTAAAATCGCGGAATAATGCTAATTACGAGTTCGCGAAGTACAAACTGTATTTAAGTGATCGGTATAGTGAAAGTCGTGTGGAATTTCGGACGGAATATCAAAATTACTGCTTTTGACTGTTAGTTAAAACTGCGTGGCGTGTTGTGCGATCTAAGACTGGAACAGGTATTACGTGAAGAGCAGAGTGCACAACATCTGAGCGAGCATTTTCATAACCAAACGATCCGGTGAACTCTGTTAACTTTGGTAACGGGTGTAAATACCACAAACTGGCCACGTGTGTGATTGCGGTGTGCTTGTGAACT
The DNA here is from genome assembly GCF_021461395.2 of Schistocerca americana. Lineage (NCBI taxonomy): Eukaryota > Metazoa > Arthropoda > Insecta > Orthoptera > Acrididae > Schistocerca > Schistocerca americana. Next base: position 377,788,017 of record NC_060126.1, read on the forward strand.
TTACATTGTGTTGCTACTTAGTACGGACTTGGCAGTATTGACTGTGATCTTTATCGTAAAAATACCTGAAAATTTACATTGCCAAGTTAAAACTTTTATTTCAGTAGCTAGCCACATCCCGTTTACCGGACAATTCTATGTATGTTGCGACCTGCAATAGACAGTAGTGGTCTAGTATTTTCTACTACAGCTTTTAGCTAGACAAATGAACATTGCTGGACACTGGCAGGGCGGTAAAAAGTAACGTGCCGCGCCGCAGTAGGAGATGAGCAACTGGCGGAAATACAGCTGTGTGGACAGGTGGTGAGTCGTTCATGGGTAGCTCAGTCGGTAGAGCACTCGCCAGCGAAAGGCAAAAAGGTCCCGAGTTCGAGTCTCGATCCAGCACACAGTTTTAATTTGCCAGGAAGCTTCAATCAAACAATCATAAGATGTTGCTCTGGGCCAGTTTCTGTGTACGGTGACGTACGGTATGAGGCGGTAATAATGCAGCTGGCAGCGATCTGGCTTACCGCGTCGCCCCCTGGCGGCGTGCCGGCCACTACCCGCCGTCCTGGAGGCGGCGCCGGCGCGGCAACAGCAGCGGCAGGCGGCGGGCGAGCCGTGGGCGGCGGAGGCGGAGGCCGAGGCGTAGTAGTGCGGCGGCGGCGGGGGCGGCGGACCCGTCACTGGGGGCGCGCCGCCGCGGACCTCAGCCCGCATGCCCGGCCTGCACGCTCCTGCACACAGCAGAAGCAACTCGTCACGCAGCTGTCAGTCTGCAGAAAAGTGTCGTCGTCAGATAATCTCGAGGAAATGCGTAATGCCTATCCTGCATCCCACGGGCGGCCAAGGCTCCACGCGGTACAGCGGTGTCATTTTCGTTGCCTTCTCAGCAGGCGTTTAGTGACGAGGCGGTGTATGGCTGCAGCCGTAGTTCTGGTCTGGCCTACAGAGCGCGACGCGTTTGGGGCCCTATTTTGCATCGCCTGTCACGCTTGCGGGAACAGAGCATTGGTATCATTCCGGCCGACAGGTGTTTAAAACGCGTGCTGCGCGTCTCCAAGAGAAGAGACTGGACTGGAAAGTCAATGTGGCTTCTTCTTCCGGCGCTGACCTCAAGCCTTGTTACAACGAGCGTCAGCGGACAACAGTTGGAACCAGTGTTCGTCAGCCGCTGCAAGTAAACGAGTTCGTCGATTCACAACTGGACTTAAAAGAATTTCTTGGGGGTATCTACCAGCCGGATAAGGGCTTTTATTCAGACTTCTCTTCTTCAGTAGCTCTACAGCCCTTGGTGAGCCTTGGCTTCTTCAACAATCTTCCTCCACACTTCTCGGTTATTTGCTGCTCTTTTCCACCCCCGGACTCCCATATTGCTGATATCCATTATTACCTCATCGATCCATCTTCTTCTAGGTCTCCCTTTTCGCCTAACTGAATGGATCATACCTTTCATCATTTTCTTTGGCATTCTATCCTCTGCCATTCTCTCCAAGTGTCCTAGCCATCGTATTCGCTGTGATTTAACAAATTTTACTATGTCCCTGCCTTGTATTAACTCCTGTAATTCAGCATTGTAGCGTATTCTCCAGCCTTCTTCCTCCCTTATTGGCCCATAGATTTTGCGTAGTATTTTCCGCTCAACGCTTCTTAGAGCATTTTTATCGTGTTCTGTCAATGTCCATACCTCTGAGCCGTATGTGATAACTGGGCGGACTAGGGAATTATATATTAGCAATTTAGTTTTTCTTGTAACAAGGCTACTTTTGAAAAGCTGCATATTTGCAAAGTAAGCTCTGTTTCCTGCTTGTATTCTTTCCCTTATAGCCTTTCCAATACTGTTATCATTTGTTATTAGGGCTCCCAAATAGTTAAAAGAGGACACTCCATTGAAGCATTTCCCATTGATGTTTAGGTTTTTAGGGGTTCTTCTGGCCTCAGATTGTGACATTACCATATATTTTGTTTTGTTTACATTTACTATGAGGCCAATTTTTAAGGCTTCTGTTTCCATTGCCCGGTATGTTTCTAGGAGTGTATTGGTATTTCTTCCTACTATAGCAATGTCATCAGCGTATGCACATATCTGGCTAGTTTTCATAAATATGGTGCCTCTTTTGTTGATTTTATTTACTGCACTATGCAGGGCAATGTTGAATAGGACAGTGGAGAGGCTATCCCCTTGCTTCACACCTTTATTAAAGTCAAAGCTCTCACTTGTTCTGCTAAGGACCTTTACTTTTGCTCTTGTCTCTGTCATTGTCATTCTGATTAGTCTTATTAATTTAGCACATATACCAACCTCTTTCAGTACTCTGTATAGTTCTTGCCGAATTATGCTGTCAAAGGCTTGTTTGAAATCGATGAATAAGAAATGCAGATCTATATCATATTCATAGAACTTTTCCATCATTTGCCTTATCACAAATATTTGATCAGTTGTTCCTCTGCCCGGTCGAAAGCCACACTGATATTCCCCTAGTATGCCTTCTGCACACTTCCGTATCCTTTCGTTTAATATACTTGTGAAGATCTTATAAGCTGTACTTAGGAGTGTTACACCTCTATAGTTTTCACATGCTGTTCTGTCCCCTTTCTTATAAATGGGGACTATTATTCCAATTTTCCAATTATCTGGCATAGTTTCTGTTTCCCATATATCTGATATTAATGTGTACAGTTCCTTTATTACAGCCTCACCACCAGTTTTTATTAATTCAGCCATTATGCTGTCTTCCCCAGGGGCTCGATTGTTTTTTGACTTGTGCACAGCCTGGGAGACCTCTTGTAGTGTTGGTTTTCTTGCCTCATTGGTTTCATTGTCTACTTCCAGCTCCACTCTTCCCTCCTGTGCAGCTGTCTCTTCACCTTCTAGGCTGGTGCTTAGTGTATCTTTGAAATATTCTGCCCATCTTCCCACTATCTGTTCTTCCTTCCTTATCATTTTCCCATCTTTACTGGAACAGGCCATTGTTTTTGGTTGGAATCTATTCTTCATTTTGCCTATGGCATGATAGAACTTTCTTATTTCACTCTGTTCCTTTAGTTCTTCTAGTTCTTGAAATTTCTTCTTATTCCACTCTCTTTTCTTTCTCTTGCACAGTCTGTTAGCTCTTCTCCTTAATTCTCTATATTGTTCCACATTATTTCTGGTTTCTCTCTGTAGCATTTTTGTTCTTGCCCTGTTCTTTTCCTCTATTGCTGACCTGCAATCTTCATCAAACCACTCCTGGGTTCTTCTGTTCCTTCTTATGCCTATTATTTCCTCTGCAGCATCCTTAATGGCTTTTTCAAACCTGTTCCACCTTCCATCTACTCCTTCTGTGGTCTCTTCATTGCTCAACTTTCTGCTTAGTGTTGCTTGGTATTTTTTTACTTCATCGGGGATGTTCAGTTTGTCTGTATTCCATTTCATCATCTTTCCCATTCTGTTGCCATTTGTTAGTGACAGTTTCTCTCTCAAGACTGATTTTATCAGAAAGTGGTCTGAATCACAGTTGGGTCCTCTGCAGCTCCGTACATCCGTAACTGACGTGGAGTGGCGTGCAATCACTAAAATATGATCAATCTGATTGACTACTCCATTGGCTGCAGACTTCCAGGTTCCCAGATGGATCCTTTTATGTGGAAAGCAGGTACTTTTAATAATCATATTATTCCTTGCTGCGAATTGGCATAATAAGTCTCCATTCTCATTGTTTTCTTCATGTAGTGAATATTTTCCAGAAACTCCATACAGATGTTCATTCCTCCCTATTTTTGCATTAAAATCTCCTATTACTAGCATCAGGTCATATTTAGGTACTGCACAGTATACTTTTTCCAAGTCTTCGTAGAAATGTTCTTTAATTATATACTCTTTTTCCTCTGTTGGTGCATGTGCATTAACTATTGATATATTCCTAAATTTACCTTTTAGTCTGAGTCTGCACATCCTTTCATTTATGGGTTCAAATTCTAGAAGGCTTTTCCTAACTTCCCTAGTTATTATAAACCCTGTTCCAAGTTGGCCCGTTCTTTCTTCTGGTCCACTATATACCAACGAGTACTCAGGTTTATCTATCTGCCCATTCCCCTGCCATCTTATTTCCTGTAGCCCTACAATATCATATTTGAATTTTAAAATTTCATTAGCTATTTCTTTCATCTTTCCAGGCTGAAGCATTGTCCTCACATTCCATGATGCTACTGTTAGATCCTTTACCCGTTTCCTTTGCCGGGGTCGTGATACATGCTTTCCATCCAGTTTCCGAGGCTTCTGTTGAATTTCCGTAATATTCTTTTTTTTTTACAGTATGGGGTTATTAGCCCCATGCCCAACCCCCAAACTGGAGGACCAGGATTTGTATGAGGTTTACTCCTCTAGGGAAGCTGGCTTCACTACGCCTCTAGAGCCCTCCCTGCCCTATGTTGTGGGACACACTTTGTCTGGCTCCTCTGTCGGGACCAGTCCGGCTTGGGAGACCCTGCCAGTAGCTATGCTACCGCCGGCATAGCTCTCGACTTCACCGAAGCACGCAAACCCTCCCGCCCGGCACTGAAGGTGCCTACTACAAGGCGGTGTCCCCTGAGAGGGGACACTTGTCAATTGTTGTTCCTGCTGTCAGATGTCTCCCACCCGAGAGTAGGTATTGTATGTAATTGATTCCATGATAAAAGTTTGAAATTTCACTCTGAATAGTCGTGCGCTAGTTATGTTAGTGGTTATTCATCTTGAGAGAAGTGATATAAGGCTTGTTAAGTGTTGTAGTATGCTGAGGCCCAGCAAACCTCGTTGTTAAACTGTACTTTACAACAGAGGGCAATACAGCAACTTCGACGAAATTTCTACTTTGAATAATGAATGGTAGCTCTATTTAACCCTTTCAACCCTCGTAGCCAGAACACAGCGAATCCCTTTACGCATATTTTTTTCTGTCTTTAACAATTTCATTTTTGTTTGAGTGCTGTTGTTCTGAATATAGTAATATTTCTACGTGACATGCTGAGTGTTGCACCAGCTATCATGTGCTGCCTACCCAAGATAGCCCAACACAGATTAAGATGACACATAAATACAGTTCTTTTTTATGAGCTTACAGTCTTCAAGATTGTACACAGTGACGATTTCATTGTCTACAAAGGCTAAGCAATACTTCTTACATCTCAACTTCGTGCAACTGGTACTGTAGTGCCATAATTAATTGAGGAATGGCAAATCACGAACACTGTAATGTGGGTATCGAAAATTTTTTCACTTTGGTCCAAATTATGCATTATCTTTTGAGGAAGTTATACTTTTACTCAGAAACTATCAAAACATCGAAAGAAATGGGTCGAGTTGTTGCAACGGAAGTTGGAAAGAAAAGGATGATCTTCCGGAATCCCTTAACTAGAGACGATAATACAGTGTTTACTCAATGGAGTTACATTTAGCCAGTAATTATGATATCGAGTTTAGTGGAGAAGGGGCATCCATACTGTGCTGGATGACGGAGTAAAACAGACAATGAATATAAAAGTGAAGCTATAAGTTGGCGAAGATAAAACGTATTTAATAGTTGAACTACAATCGATGTTTATTTGGTGGTTTAAATGGATTCTTAAAGGTATTTTCCATGTTATAAATCTTGAAATTACCAGCAGTTAGTCGAAAGTAAGCGATATACAAAGATGAAACTGGCAGTAGAAAGTGACCAGAAAGGTCTGTCTTTGGATACTGATGACACTTTATTTGAAACTCACTTTCCATTTTGGGATCCAGATAGACAGACACCAACTATGTGGAGCCTTGCCACCTTTCTGTAAGAAAGAAGACAACTGTATGTTGTCTGTTTACACATTGGGGTCAATCAACAAGGACGCAACGATTTAATGTTGACTACGTGTTTACAAATCGAATGTGAGTGTGGGATTTTACTCATACTTCACGAAACATAACTGCTTCGATTCCTTCCGTAATTTTTAGGTGCTATGTGTGAACCATGGACTGAATAAGATGACACTGTAATTAAGTCCCATATTTAATAATCATTTGTGACCATTATATTTCAACAAATATTCGCGTTTGTAAACGGAGAGAAATACAAAACAAGATGAAAAAGAAAAGTGTGCTTACAGATATAACTCCTCTGTCTCTTTGAAAATTGTTGCACTGTTTCTAGTAGGTATTGTAATGGGGAAACTATGTAGTACTTTCTGGTGGAAATAAATGCTTTAGAAGGAGGGGTAAAAATATTAATTTGCTGTGGGAAAAATTAAAAATCAATTTAAATGTGCATAGCTCCATAACTATACCTACAACAAAGAGGAAGAAGTCGATACTATTCGATCACAAGATTAGAGAAAAATAGCTTGCGCACGTCACTTCGTGTAAGATTTTAGGGGTAACACTAAGAAGCGGTATAAAATGGGACAATCTCTTAAAATTGTTGATATAAAAAGAGAAAGGAAGACTTAGATTTGTTGGGAGGGTTCTGGGAAAGTGCGGTGCATCTTTAAAGGAACAATTTTTGAGTTTGGTTCCAGTGTTTGGAGTGCTTATGAAGTGCATGGCAACAGACAGAGACCCACTGTTAGGATCGTAACAGGTCGGTTTAAATCATACCAAAGTGTAACAGAAATGCTTGGGCAAATTAAATGGAAATCCTTAGAAGAACTGAGCACACATAATCAGTCGCGGATGAGGCAGATTCCAGACTGTGACTCACTAGATGGACCCTCACGAAACATAGATCATCGAGAATGGAAGTAGCTTAGTAGCTTACAGAACGCTTGACCTACCAGTACTTGAATAGTGCTCGTTTATCAACTCCATACGAGATGGAGTTGTTAGAGGAAACATAGAAGATCCGAAGATGAGCAAGAAGTTTCGTCACACGTTTATTTAGTAATCGCGAAAGCGTCAGAGAAATGCTCTACCAACTCCAATGCCTGACACTGTAGGAATGTCGTTCTGATCACGGTATCGTCTATTGTTAAAGTTCCGAGAGCGTACGTTCCTAGAACAGTCAGTCAGTATACTGATTCCTCAAATGGTTTAAATCGCTCTGAGCACTATGGGACTTTACATCTGTGGTCATCAGTCTCCTAGAACTTAGAACTACTTAAACCTAACTAGCCTGAGGACATCACACACATCCATGCCCGAGGCAGGATTCGAACCTGCGACAGTAGCGGTCACGCGACTGATTCCTCGTAAGTACGTCTCGCGGAAATACCGTGAAGATAAAATTAGATAGACACAGAAGCTAATCAGCGATCGTTCTTGCCGTGAACCATTCGCGACTGGAGCAGGAAAGCGGAGAAGTGAGAATGGTACACATAGTACCATCCGCCACACATCGCAAGGTGGGCTGCGCAATACAGCTGTAGGTGTGGATGTAAATCTAGAAGAAGCACTTTTCGCGAAACGCTGTGGATAAGTTTAGATAATCTGATTCGGATATATTGTGCGACAAGTACGCAGCAATCGTATATCTCCCGTAAGGATGACTAGGATAAGGTATGAGTGTTGTGTGTTGAATGTAGGCGACTGTAATGAATGTTTGTGTTTATAGTATGATATCATATTTTTGTTGTATGATGACGCCAGAAGAAAGAGTCTGATACCCCGTGACGGCACATAGCCTACTGTTGTCGAATAAGCTGCAAAGTGGCGCAGGCCGGAGTGACAGAGCGGTTCTAGACGCTTCAGTCTGGAACCGCGCGACCGCTACCGACGCAGGTTCAAATCCTGCCTCGGGCATGGATGTGTGTGATGTCCTTAGGTTAGTTAGGTTTAAGTAGTTCTAAGTTCTAGGGGACTGATGACCTCAGAAGTTACGTCCCATAGTGCTAAGAGCCATTTGCGAAGTGGCTGCCGGACCTAACGCCCCCACCCGAAGTTCAGATTACAAGCAGTTGTGTCCCATGCACTCACTTCATGAGACACTGCGGAGAGTTTTTAATTTAATCCAAGACACTGGAGTAAAGTCTGGTGATCAGGAACTTTACACCACCACCGCTCCTTCCCCTATCGGCCAAATACAAGTGGTGGACCTTTTTTTTCTACTGCTAGGACTCGAACTGGCAACTTCCGTGTCGAGTACAGTCGCACAGGCGAATTTGGGATCTCATATACGTAGACGAGCAATTGGATGCCAATTTGTGGCGTTTCTTTACCCCCTTTTCTTGCAGCGATCGATGGTTTGTGACATAAATATCTTAGAAAACTACGAAACGCACAAGGTTGTTTTAAAGTAAATTTGTTGGTATTTTCATAATACTAAACTGATTTAGTTTTAAAGGTTTTGGGAGTTACAGACAGTACTTCTCAAAAGGCACTAGTTCCCGCCATGTTAACTTAATGACCGTTAACATCAACGTCTGAGGGCCAATGATCGTGTTAACGCGAAGCTACACTTCCTCCTATATCATATAGACAAAACGATCGACGTGTTTATTGGATTATAATAAAACTGGGATTGCTGGACTATATCTCCGAGAGACAGGCCTCAGACTTATTGATGCGAAACCATTCTTAGAAACGCCCCATTTTGGAGGTACGAATCATCGATTGTACCCAGATTTGTCTGGTGTATTCGTCTAAGTGCTGTTTCATACTAGTATTGGTCTCGTTTACACCAAGAAACGCTCGAAAAATAGCCGACAAGCGGTTATGATGTGATCAAAGCTGGAAAAATGCTTGTGGACGCACTGTAATGGTTTGCATGAAGACACTAGAAATGTGTAAATGACCTCTTTTCCAACAATGTTATTTGGTTTGGAGGAAATGGTGAACGGATGTAGTACCTCGACAGAAAAAGTGTATAGCAACTACATTGAAACAGCTTTTGGATTAGGCGACGCAAATATATTTTACATACTGCTTCACGATAAAAGAAACTGTTTTGGAGCTTAACAGCATCTAACATAAAAAGCCAAACACAAGAAAATATAATACTTGGTGCACAAGGTATACTGACAGAGTTACAACGGATTTTCATCCCCCTGCGCCACCGGAACACAACGCTAACTCTAACTTGAAAGCACAAACATCACGGAAGCTGCGTAAGCGTTAGTACGTACTGAACGTTTTTGACAATTTCACTTCAGACGGTGTATACCGAGTGATGAACGGCATTAGGTTTGTCAGCGAGGGGGTTATCAGTCTTAATTTACGCTCTAGGTAGCCACATAAAACTATTTTCTTTCAAGTAGTTGCTACAACAAACAAAACTAGTGACAGATTTTTAATAATTTCAATAACCTGCAACGGGAGGCTTCCCGACTTTTCATCTGTCCAACCCGACGACTCATCTACACGGAACTGCCGGCAAAAAAGAGTGTGGTAAAAATGGCGATGGTCATAATAACACTTACACGGCACCTACAGTACCAGTAGACGCCCACGCAGCTTCGATGTCACCTGCACAGCCTCTCCTATTCCCGTGTGAAATGGAGTGTGCTGATCATGAATAACAGTGATGCGTACAAGAGTCGCAAAAGAGTGACGTGCAATGAAAATCGGGTCCCTCAATCAAACACACAAAAAAAGTATCTTTCTTATTTCGAGCCCTACTAAAAATTGTTTTCAATTGCACACAGACAAAATTTATAATAATTTAAACGTTAATGTCGTTTGGAGGGTCCCAGTGTCCTGCGCGTTGCTCTTAGACATATTATTTGAGTTGGATATCCTAAAGGAAAATCTGTTATGTATCTTGTACCCGAGGCATTACACAGGATTCCATTCAGAGTAAACAATTTTCCAACAGTGTTGAAGCTACCACCTAACCTCCTTCAGCAGGCGTTCTCGAGAAGATACGAACCATTCGACATTTATCCATTACACGGGGATCTTCTAAAAGCCTATCAACGCGTTTCGTTTGACCCTCCCCCCCCCCCCCTCTCCGAAACACGTAAAAGGATGAAAATACTACAGATAAATGTTGTTCGAAGTAAATTGGTAATGACTGAAATGACGAGCTGAGTGTTGTTATAGTCTGTTTGAAAGAAACATACTGTAGAAACAATAATCTCCTACATTTTCCTATAGGTTGTGGTAACAGTTACTGGCCACGATGAGGCAATGTCTGCCATTGTCGTTACAAGTAGTAAATTCACTGTGACAAAGTTGGCACAGTTATGTGACGAGCATATGGTTACAGTAGAAGTGAAGGACGCACAAAGTGGGTTGTAGTAAGCATAAACATACAGTATTGTCATCCCATTGTACCTTATGTAGATAAACTCATGATGGTTGCTGTGCATGGACGAGGTGCGTATCTCCTTGTGGCAATAGATGCCATTGCAAATTCCTCTCTGGGGCATAGTAGGCAACCTAACGAAGGGAGATGAGATAGTAGAGGACATAATACGAGAACTGGACCTCATTGTATAAAAGGCCAGCCGAGTACATTCGAGGAACGAGTTAGTGCAGCCTCTAACACAGGTGTCAGTTTAGCAAGCAGCATGACAACAGCTATGACTGATACTTGGCAAGTGCTCCAGTACCTAACGTCTAGTGACCATTATGCAGTTATCATCGAGGGAGGAAATGACAATAACACAGGGAGACAAGCAGAGGAAAGCAAAATTGGGTTAGACATCAGCAAAGCGGATTGGGATGGCTTAATTACTTACATTACAGCATTCCCAACATGTAGACTTGAATGGGCAGCCACTAACTGAATTCTTGCAAAGATCACAGGCCGTTTATATTCCTAAGAAAAATGTAAACAGTCTACAATCCCATGGAGCCCAGAACTTTCCATCTTGAAGCGAAGGGTAAAATAAAAAAGAAGAGCTTATCAACGAGCATTAGGGAAATAAGAGCGCACTGATAGGCTCCATAATACAGGTTAATTATGATGCACTACAAAACATTGCTTCAGGAAACTGCAATAATATGCTGGAAGAAATTTCTACGATGGCTACTGCAATTTGACATACGGAGAAGACCTATTGTCAAGTCTACAATTCGCAAGAGGATGGCTCACTGACCGTTAGATGGAGTGAGTCATCAGAATATCTGCTAACTCCCCTACTTCCTGGTGATGAAACTAATCCAGAAATTGAAATACAAGCACAGGTGGACTAGATAACGGAAACGACAGTCGAATGTTGGAGATATGTTTCGGTCAGGAAGAAGTTGATGCCGCAGTTTCCAAGCTCAAAACTGGAAAGGAATTTGAAGCGGATGGCGTCAGACTTGAGGAAAAGGTGAGTGATGTGCTTGCTCAGATGCAAATGACGTATGGTACGTCAACTGATAGTGAAATATTTCACAGCATTACTAACGAGGTGCTGAGAATTGGTAGGGTGATACGGTAAACAGCTAGAGCAGTAGTGATTAAAACTGTAAAGGATAAAGACCCAACATCAGCGAAAAGCTGTAGCACTCTTTGCTTATGAAACTCTTTGCCGAAGTTCAGGAACGTCTGCTCTGTGACCGGTAGTAGGAGTAGGAGAACAGGGAGCTCTTGCGTCTAAGCCTGTGTGAATATGGATTCAGAAAAGTGAAGTTTATAGATTACGATCGTCATATTGTAGAAAATTCTACATCGATGTGTGCATTCGCGGTCATGATTGATATCGGAGGTACATTCGAAAATTTTTGTTGGCTGCGATGTTCGCACATCTTCGAGATCTCAAGGTCCCCAAAGGTCTGTATAAGGTCATTGTAGATTATTGTAGAGGGCGTAGAGCGTCCAGTGGCTTGCTGGGCAGAGTATGGCAATGAAAAAGTTTACCAAGGGCTGTCCTTAAGGCTAGATAAATGGTCCACTGTTCTGGGATCTTAGTATTGAACCCCTACTATATCTGTTAGACGGGACAGATGGCACTGAAGGTGTTGCTGCATACTCAGATGACATGCTAGTAGTTGTGTCTGGAGATACAGGGTGAGACTTGAGGAAAAGGTGAGTGATGTGCTTGCTCAGATGCAATTCTTGTTGAAAGGCAACAAACTGACAATAGCTGTTCATAAAACCACATATATATACTTCTGAAGGGAAGATTTTCTATTGCCAGAAATACTTCCCTTGCGCTTGACGGAATACCTGTAAAACGCAGCACTGTTTACAGATATTTAGTAATTCTTTTACACGAGAAAAGAAAGTCTGTAGAACACCTAAAATCTGTTACTCAGAAAGAGGCCAAATTTATTCATAAGACTGCCACTGCAGAGCCGGCATTGCTGACTGTAAATTACCACTGCATGTGTGCCGTCATATCACGAAACTGTCTTCAACATCATTGTGGACATCGCCTTAGACTAGGTAGCTACAAAACGAGTTCAGTTAAGCGTTTTTCTGCGGCCCACCGTGCCTTTCGCACTACACATGTTGAGTGTTTACTAGTGATTCTCGGGATACGTCATATGGATACCGTGGTACATCACAGGGCAGCGCTGTACTGGCTGGGGTGTGAACACTATGTTTGTGTGTACGAGATCAATGGTATGCATAATACTCATAAAAAACATTCACAAGTCGGGAAGTTAGATGAATGACAGTCTGACTGGGACTCTAGGAGCACTGCAAGGTTGTTTGCAGTATTGTAGAGGACAAGGGGTTATTTTTAGGAAATATGGTGCGAAATTGTGATTTAGTGTGTTTCAGTGGGTGATGCGCCAGCCTCATGGCAGACGGCGGACGAAGGCTCGCCGGCGCGTTATGCAGGTGACACAGTTTTGCTACGGGCGTCGGTATGTGTGTACGTACGCAGCAGCCATAAACGGCCAGAAAGCAGCATTAGCAGAATTACGCAGGCGCGGGCCGCGTGTGACGCGGTTGCGTTAGCCAACGCATCAAGAATGTTCTAATAAACACGGCGCCGCGTAACCGGCGGATTCAGCAGCGGTCTTCACTATTTAAGGGCATCATAGGTGGGCGTTGGCATTCGGTTCGATCGATTGAGCGTTCGGTCGCTGTTACGTCGTCGTCATCAGTGACGCCGTCCCCGAGGACCGGCCGGCAGAGGGCGTTGCCCGCTGCTGCACCGGCGACTCCCAGCGTCATCAAGAGCCACTGCGTCTGCAGGAGGCGTGCTAGGCTGGGCCTCATGCCGCTAACCTCCTACCGCCTGTGTAGCCACTGACCGAGCGCAGCGTCGCTTTCCCCGGGCTGCGTACATCAGCATGTCTCCACCACGACATGAGCGGTGGGGCTGAGGTGCCGGAAAATGTATTGGAAGAACCAACAATAAAGAGGAAGATTGCTAAAAACAGCCACCTTCTTCTAACCAGCAACGCCCTACAAACCCGACCACGTCACCCGCTCCGGTCATCCTATTACAGTATATTCTCAAGCATCAGGGACGAGCTCAAACTGGTCGACAATGCCGCTACTCACGGTATGGTGCACCTGTTGACAGGTCGCGGTTCATGTACCGAACATTTACATCGAGTGGGATGTAGTAACACACCAGTTTGTGAATGTGGAGAGGAAGGTTCCGCTGATAATGTCGTTCTCAGATACCCCCTTTTTCAGGCAGAGGGAGATTACCTACAATTAGGCTGCGATCTGCAACCAATTGTTAAGTGACCAAATTTGTGGACTACAGTCAACATGACACCACATCGAAAATCTAAAATGCAACTATTTAACTTTCGGTCTATAACATCAAGTGAGCGCTATGAATGTAGAAATTATGTCAACAGATCATAAGGAGCCTTTCCTCAATTATCGATAATGACATGGGTAAGCCGGCCGAAGTGGCCGTGCGGTTAAAGGCGCTGCAGTCTGGAACCGCAAGACCGCTACGGTCGCAGGTTCGAATCCTGCCTCGGGCATGGATGTTTGTGATGTCCTTAGGTTAGTTAGGTTTAATTAGTTCTAAGTTCTAGAGGACTAATGACCTCAGCAGTTGAGTCCCATAGTGCTCAGAGCCATTTGAACCATTTGACATGGATATATGTGTAACTTTAATTAATATATATATGTAGACTCGAGGATTGACGAGGAATGCACGTACCAGTGTGGGTGATGGAAAATAGTGTAGCAACGATAGGTTTAGAAGTGGATAAAGTAGTAATTAGTTGGAAAACCTCTACTTCTTCTGAGGCTATTACTAACATATCTAGTATTACAAGATGAAAGTTATTCACTTGGAACTTGCATTGATTCCTTTTATTTTAGGTTATTTTTTAGGAACTTGAATTGATTCCTTTTATTTTAGGTTATTTTTTTAATTGTATTCTTACTTTTCCAATGTTCTGTTTTTATGCTAATTAATACTGTTAGCGGTTGCTGTTAACTTTATTTCCTACAGCATGCATAACATAAAACATTGTACGTCACCACGGCTGTTAAAGATGTACGACTTGTTTAGAGTTTCCAGGTAATCCGTCTAAAATTCGCAACGATAAATCGAACTCAGTTGAAATTTCAAGAGCACCGAGTTATTCTTGCAGCCATGCCTGTAAGGGTTCTGTATTTGAAGGCTAGAAGCCGAGGTGAAACAGTGCGGCGCTGCTGAAGGGAAAAATAGCGCGTCGCTTCAGGGACAAAGTGTGGTTTTATGACTCGGTGGTCCCTGACGAAGGCGGGAGTTATGGCCGTAAACGCCGTAAAATTCCAGCGCAGTAAAGGCGAAGAACAGCGCTTTAGAGGATGTGGTTCTGCGAATAAGCGAACCTCCTGCACAAAGGGGACCGTTTGCGATTAGTAGGACACGAACGCGGCACTTGGACAGAACTGTAACTCAGTCCAGCGGGACGCCGCGAAAGCAACAGGTTAGTCATCAGTCAGAGCCCAACGCGGAAAGTAATGTGTTGCAAAGCTTTATTAATGTCCTGCCAGAGTAACCACAGTAGTGGCAGTGACTTCCATTTCACACTACACTTATTTCTTAGTCAATGAGTGACACTGTAGGCGAGTGAATGAAACGGCAACTATTTTCCCCCTGCCGTGACCCCCATAAGGAAGCGGAAGCAACACCAGTAATGGCTACTAAGCTACCGACCACGCTTGGATATTTGCTAGAGTCATAAATCAAAAGCACCATATTGTTTAAGCTGTACAGCAGGGCTTCCAAACCATCTCCTCTGATGGAATACTATGAGAATCCTGTTACTACGCTCGGACACCTTGTTTATTTTGAAGGTTAGTGTATTTTAATTAGAAAATGACGAATACTTGTTTTTAATGAAATTAAAAAAGTGATTAGTATCTTCTACATGTTGAAAAAAAAAATGCCACGTTCCTCGGAACACAGTTTGGGAACCCCTGATCTACAGACTTAATTTATTTTGCTAACTCGTTTTCGATCTACAAGGCCATCATCAGACTTGAACCGATTATAGTCAAAGAGAGTACAGTAATCGTGAACAACACTGAGAAACATGTTGCACATCGAGAGTGAAGTACGAACACACGAGTAAAAGTCGTCTTTGACAGCGCAATTGTAATACAATTGAAAACGTAAAAATTAATCAGTAAATACGCATAAAGGGAACAAACCACAAAAACATTAGCACTAAACACGAAAAACCATAGCCTAATCAACAAATTAACTTCAGTTACTTATTCCAACAGAATAAAATTAGTACCTGACAAAAGTACAGAAGGATAGCTTGAAGTATGGAAAGTGGTAGAGAAAGAGAGTAAAAGATACAACTGACAATTTTAAGAACAGTGTGTAGGGAGTACGTAGACAATCACAATAAAATAAATAAATAAAGATAGGAAAACTGGAGAAAAAGAATAGGACTCAGCGTGGAAAGCATGGGAAAACCGTAAGGATTAAGTGTGGTATGCGTATGGAACTGTGTGCCAATGAGAGATGCTCAGTTGTGACGAAGCCAGCAAACTAACACAGGCGAAGAGAACTCTCCGCCGCTAAAGGAGTTTAAGAAGACTTCAAGTACAGCATTTTTTTAAGGGAAGCGTGAGCGATGGGAAAACAGCAGTGTTGTTGTCGGGTCGGGTAGGTACGCAGTATCTGATGTGAGTTAAAAAATGGGATTTTTGTTTTTTTTACAGAAATTTATTTATTCGTCTGATCTGTGTTATCCTTTTCAAAATAGTGCCTACTTATGCCAAAGATGTTTCCAATCGCCGAAACACTTCTGGAACTCCATCTTTCAAACAGTTTTAAGCTTTCATTCACAACGATACGTTTAAAATATCGCTTATGCTTGTAAAACGATGGATCTTTAAGGTTTGCTTAATTTTTGGAACAGAGAAAAGTCACACCACGAGGACGTATCTGGCGAATCTGGAATCTGGGGCATCACTATAGTATTGATTTTGGCCAAAATTTCACGAACAAACAACGAAGTACGTGCAGGTGAATTATGGTAGTGCAAAACACATAACTACAGGAGTTTTTTTATGTTTCACGAAAACGACACTGATCAAGTCAGTAATACATGTTACGACGTGCAACTAAAATCGAAGAACACTTTGACATTTACACTTAATCGCATTTATCGAGCTTTATTCTGTTTTGTAAATCATGAATGCTTCTATTGAGACGAATGAGCCTTAGATTCGAAACCTTAACTGTAAAGATATGTCTCATAATCCGGCACGGCACGTTTTAATAGTTCTCCATCGTTGTTAACTTCATCTAGTGACTCCTGAGGAACTTGCATTCGCTGCTATTTTCGTTAGAAATTCGACGAATTTGGGACAAAACAGTTGAAAAATTTCTTTGGAATGAGCCAACTGATAAGCCAACATCATTAGCGACTTCTCAAATTGTGATATGATGATTGTTAATAACCATTACTTTCACTTTTCCAGCGATTTCATGAACTGATGTTCTGGGACGTCCAGCACGCTAGTCTTCAATGTCTTAGTGCTTTATTCTGAACGCTTAAGCAACTTGTAAACCGTTGTATGACTCATAGCTGAGTCACCAAAAGCAATAACTAACGTATCTAAGACTTTGCTACTCTTATTTTGTTCTTAAGGCAAAATTTAACACAAATCTTCTGATCCATTTTACACAGAAAAACACCGATACTACCAAAACACATCTAACATTTTTGTAGCTGACAACAGACTAGTTATACGACATCGCTCACACTTAGCAGATACTCTTAAGACATGTTTACCAACACAATAACGAGAAAAGTCGCTCGAATCTAATACATGATACGAAGTTACAAAACTACCATTATGGTTTCAACACATCTAGCACGTCATCAAATAACTCACTTACCGTCTTCACAGATACCCAGACATACACTAGGCATTTATCTCTTCGTGTGGGACGTGACGCCCTCGAAATGATCTGAAAACAGCTCTAATCTACCGGTTCGGAGTAAGGTTTTTGGGTGGTTTCCCTTGGTTGTCAGGCAAATGACGTAACTGAAAAAATCAGCTCCTAAAGAGTGCTAGCTGGGGTCGCCTCTGCCTCAGTTAATGAAATTTTCACAGCCCTGAAAATACGGTTCCCAGTCTATTTTCTGTCACTAAACTTTGAAACAAAAAAAAAAAAAAAAAAAAAAAAAAAAAAAAAAAACACATTCTTTTCGGTCCAGAATTGTGAGAAGTGCCCCTCCCTCTGCCCCCCTAAAATACGACGACAAACAGATGGAAAAGATTCACAAAGTTAAATTTACGCGATTTCGACTTCATACTAAATTAAATTGAGAGCAGCATACCACAGAACTGCTGAAGTACTCAAACAAATCATTATTTTGTCTTCCTTTTAAAACAAATTTATTTCCTATGATCGCTATAGTAACATAATTACTTGGTTACTAGTTTCGGCAATATGTATTGCCATCTTCAGATCCATAAGACCGGAGAGTGGCAGTTACATCATAGAATGTTTATACCACTCTGTCACCTGAAGGCTATAGAAAACGTATAAAAATGTTGAGCTATTACACTGACAAGCCAGGTGCTCTATCATAAAGTATTTATTTGCAATGTAAATGCTTTCAGACATCCTTTGTTGTTCTCGTTCCATGTTGTTATACGAGAAAAAATTTTTTTGGGTTACCCATCGAGCCAAGCTAAAGTTTGTGGCGTCACAGCCAAACCTCAGATTTTTCCCCCTAAATTTTATTAATTTAAATATGTGAAAACAGACGCTGTAAAGTGTGCAAACGAAAAGGTATAAAGCTTTAGGTATATATTAACTGAATCAGATATATCACAGATGTAACCTTTCATGTAATCTCTAAATGGAAAAATATCATTGACATAAGTAATTACATAAACCGTTGTACAAGGGTCCTCGACCACACTATTTACCTGTCTTGCTTCTTTTTATCGCTCACTTTGATAGCTCACTCGGTTCTGAATTGCGCTAGCTTTGATTTGATGTTAACGTATCTGGCCGTTTAGCTTTACTTCTTATCTGGGGAATAAATGTTTAATCAGATTCAATATGTAAGAATCATATAAACATATTTTGTAAATGTTATGTACATATAAAACTTCTTTTTGTTTTTCCATCATAACTACTGACTGGTCACTGTAATCACCAAATGTAAGTTGTGTGGGTCAATTACTTTGTAAATATGTTTTTAAATTCATTTTTTATTTAATCTAAAATCCCGCTCCTTTCCTTACAAGATTAGTAACTCTGGAATTATGAAGTACGGAAGGTTTCCTTTTGGTTCCCGTGATTTTCAACCGGCATTTCAAGCTTAGCTATCTTTTGTCTATAAATTTCGATAGAACCTGCAATCATACACTCCTGGAAATTGAAATAAGAACACCGTGAATTCATTGTCCCAGGAAGGGGAAACTTTATTGACACATTCCTGGGGTCAGATACATCACATGATCACACTGACAGAACCACAGGCACATAGACACAGGCAACAGAGCATGCACAATGTCGGCACTAGTACAGTGTATATCCACCTTTCGCAGCAATGCAGGCTGCTATTCTCCCATGGAGACGATCGTAGAGATGCTGGATGTAGTCCTGTGGAACGGCTTGCCATGCCATTTCCACCTGGCGCCTCAGTTGGACCAGCGTTCGTGTTGGACGTGCAGACCGCGTGAGACGACGCTTCATCCAGTCCCAAACATGCTCAATGGGGGACAGATCCGGAGATCTTGCTGGCCAGGGTAGTTGACTTACACCTTCTAGAGCACGTTGGGTGGCACGGGATACATGCGGACGTGCATTGTCCTGTTGGAACAGCAAGTTCCCTTGCCGGTCTAGGAATGGTAGAACGATGGGTTCGATGACGGTTTGGATGTACCGTGCACTATTCAGTGTCCCCTCGACGAACACCAGTGGTGTACGGCCAGTGTAGGAGATCGCTCCCCACACCATGATGCCGGGTGTTGGCCCTGTGTGCCTCGGTCGTATGCAGTCCTGATTGTGGCGCTCACCTGCACGGCGCCAAACACGCATACGACCATCATTGGCACCAAGGCAGAAGCGACTCTCATCGCTGAAGACGACACGTCTCCATTCGTCCCTCCATTCACGCCTGTCGCGACACCACTGGAGGCGGGCTGCACGATGTTGGGGCGTGAGCGGAAGACGGCCTAACGGTGTGCGGGACCGTAGCCCAGCTTCATGGAGACGGTTGCGAATGGTCCTCGCCGATACCCCAGGAGCAACAGTGTCCCTAATTTGCTGGGAAGTGGCGGTGCGGTCCCCTACGGCACTGCGTAGGATCCTACGGTCTTGGCGTGCATCCGTGCGTCGCTGCGGTCCGGTCCCAGGTCGACGGGCACGTGCACCTTCCGCCGACCACTGGCGACAACATCGATGTACTGTGGAGACCTCACGCCCCACGTGTTGAGCAATTCGGCGGTACATCCACCCGGCCTCCCGCATGCCCACTATACGCCCTCGCTCAAAGTCCGTCAACTGCACATACGGTTCACGTCCACGCTGTCGCGGCATGCTACCGGTGTTAAAGACTGCGATAGAGCTCCGTATGCCACGGCAAACTGGCTGACACTGACGGCGGCGGTGCACAAATGCTGCGCAGCTAGCGCCATTCGACGGCCAACACCGCGGTTCCTGGTGTGTCCGCTGTGCCGTGCGTGTGATCATTGCTTGTACAGCCCTCTCGCAGTGTCCGGAGCAAGTATGGTGGGTCTGACACACCGGTGTCAATGTGTTCTTTTTTCCATTTCCAGGAGTGTATTTACATTGCTAAGTCCGATTATAAATTACGTATTATTTTCCAAAAAGAAACAGCATTAAACATTACGATCAGCTAATAGATTAACCAAGAAGAATGGCACCCAAGCTAACTGTGGGCGGTAGCTACTTTAAAGTTGCTTCTGAAATTGTTTAATAATTTACGTAAAGGTATTAACAATAGAATCAAAAATACTGTATTTCAAGAAAAGAGGCATCAATTTTTATTAACGTTGCTGCCACTGCTAATTATTTCAAGTCAGAATTTACAGAAAGGTAATATTTTCATTTCTCATCTGTTTTAAGGAACTTCAATTCATTTAAAGAGAAGCGGTAAAGTTAAAATTTCTCTGGAGCCAAGAGTGTGGAATACAAATTAGTATTGTAAACTGATTTTCTTTTTGATGATTCGTGGCTATAATAACCTAAAATTATCAGGTGCACCTCAGGGTATTGTAGATTTATGTGTTTTGCTACCGTTTATTATTACCTCTTAAATGAAAAAAAGTTTAAGATTGTTTCACTTATTTTACATCGGTGAAGAATAATTCACAATGGAATTGTAGACGGGTGTTACAATAGCTCTTTCTTTTCTTGTAAATACTTATTACGTGTAGTAGTTTCATGATACATTCTACTTCCTTGAGGACTTCGTCTCTATGGTGGTGTGGAACTAAAAGTACGACTCATATAATCTAATATAAACACTGCCAGTTTTCTGATATCTGGCTCACAACAACTGACATCTATAATTGGTCAGAATTCGAACAGACTGCTCTGCTTTTCTGCCTAGAGAAGGAAAGATATTAAGAAAAGAAAAGAACAGTGACTGCCAATAATGTTGCGATATTACATATAACGCACATTAGGCGTTCATACATTTGCGTGGGGTGTATCATGTAGAATAAAATATAAGATAGTGTGAAGTATGTAATCGTCAGAATATTTACCGCTGTGTATTTAAAAGTAACGAGATTTGCTTACATCTGAAAAACTCCTTTAATAAGAAACTTCCTAAATGTAGTAAGTAAAACTGAATTGTAGAAAAGACTGTAGTTCATATAAAAAGTGAACCGAAAGTATTGTAAGTAACTCTACAGATGAGAAGACCGCATCGTGGATTGACCCTCGACTTCTCCAGTTCTGAATACTCTAGTGGAGTACAGGGACTCTTTTGGAGAATAATTAATGCTCGTCAGACGATACCTAGCATTCTTTTAGAGATCTGGTTTCCTTCTCACAGTGTGCATGCAATGTTACCGGAAAGCTCGCGTCGTTTTGTTGTTAAAGAAGACATTTTCTGCTTTGTTACTTTGCTTTAATAATGCATATCTTGGGTTTCTATGGGAAGAATATTGTCCTGTGGTTAAATATTACGCAGTACCGTAGCCTCTTCATGATATATGTCCCGATTTTGTGTTTACACGTACGTTTTCGATACGGGGGAAGGCGGGGGGGGGGGGGGGGGGAGGGGTGACAGTCATCATCCACTAGCCAAAGACGCATTCGCCTAAGCACACAAGAATTGGGAGAGTGAAGCACTTTTATTGTAAAATTTTTATTTTATTGCTTTCAAGTAAAACCCATTGGAACAAATATTATGTTAAATTATAAGCTGAACTTGGCTGGATTACCATCTAGGTACATGTACAACAGTCCCATATAATTCTTAGCGGAACACTTGACGGGCTTCATCAGTGAAATACAGGTCGAAATCTGTAAGCTAAAATCATTTATACAAATACAAGCGTTGAGTTACGTGATACGATGAGCGTAAGAGGGTACATTCGACAGATACAGGGTGTTTCAAAAATGACCGGTATATTTGAAACGGCAATAAAAACTAAACGAGCAGCGATAGAAATACACCGTTTGTTGCAATATGCTTGGGAAAACAGTACATTTTCAGGCAGACAAACTTTCGAAATTACAGTAGTTACAATTTTCAACAACAGATGGCGCTGCGGTCTGGGAAACTCTATAGTACGATATTTTCCACATATCCACCATACGTAGCAATAATATGGCGTAGTCTCTGAATGAAATTACCCGAAACCTTTGACAACGTGTCTGGCGGAATGGCTTCACATGCAGATGAGATGTACTGCTTCAGCTGTTCAATTGTTTCTGGATTCTGGCGGTACACCTGGTCTTTCAAGTGTCCCCACAGAAAGAAGTCACAGGGGTTCATGTCTGGCGAATAGGGAGGCCAATCCACGCCGCCTCCTGTATGTTTCGGATAGCCCAAAGCAATCACACGATCATCGAAATATTCATTCAGGAAATTAAAGACGTCGGCCGTGCGATGTGGCCAGGCACCATCTTGCATAAACCACGAGGTGTTCGCAGTGTCGTCTAAAGCAGTTTGTACCGCCACAAATTCACGAAGAATGTCCAGATAGCGTGATGCAGTAATCGTTTCAGATCTGAAAAATGGGCCAATGATTCCTTTGGAAGAAATGGCGGCCCAGACCAGTACTTTTTGAGGATGCAGGGACGATGGGACTGCAACATGGGGCTTTTCGGTTCCCCACATGCGCCAGTTCTGTTTATTGACGAAGCCGTCCAGGTAAAAATAAGCTTCGTCAGTAAACCAAATGCTGCCCACATGCATATCGCCGTCATCAATCCTGTGCACTATATCGTTAGCGAATGTCTCTCGTGCAGCAATGGTAGCGGCGCTGAGGGGTTGCCGCGTTTGAATTTTGTATGGATAGAGGTGTAAACTCTGGTGCATGAGACGATACGTGGACGTTGGCGTCATTTGGACCGCAGCTGCAACACGGCGAACGGAAACCCGAGGCCGCTGTTGGATCACCTGCTGCACTAGCTGCGCGTTGCCCTCTGTGGTTGCCGTACGCGGTCGCCCTACCTTTCCAGCACGTTCATCCGTCACGTTCCCAGTCCGTTGAAATTTTTCAAACAGATCCTTTATTGTATCGCTTTTCGGTCCTTTGGTTACATTAAACCTCCGTTGAAAACTTCGTCTTGTTGCAACAACACTGTGTTCTAGGCGGTGGAATTCCAACACCAGAAAAATCCTCTGTTCTAAGGAATAAACCATGTTGTCTACAGCACACTTGCACGTTGTGAACAGCACACGCTTACAGCAGAAAGACGACGTACAGAATGGCGCACCCACAGACTGCGTTGTCTTCTATATCTTTCACATCACTTGCAGCGCCATCTGTTGTTGAAAATTGTAATTACTGTAATTTCGAAAGTTTGTCTGCCTGAAAATGTACTGTTGTCCCAAGCATATTGCAACAAACGGTGTATTTCTATCGCTGCTCGTTTAGTTTTTATTGCCGTTTCAAAT
Source organism: Schistocerca americana (assembly GCF_021461395.2). Lineage (NCBI taxonomy): Eukaryota > Metazoa > Arthropoda > Insecta > Orthoptera > Acrididae > Schistocerca > Schistocerca americana. Next base: position 377,811,358 of record NC_060126.1, read on the forward strand.
ATACCGGTCATTTTTGAAACACCCTGTATCTTACAACGCTCCGAAGTAGAGTACGGCCTTCAGCTATCGGACCAGTCGGTAGTGGTGTATCCTCCTCGGCTCGTGCTAATTGCTTCCCAAGGGTACCACGTGAGGACGATATCCCAGAGGACCTGTTAGCAGCCTCAAGTCTCCGCCAGTTACGACCAGGTAAGAGCAGAGTTACAGGCTGGCAGTATGTCGAGTAAGGGAGGCTGTAAATATCTGCAGCGCCTGAAACCCATATCCGGTCATCGCATCGGTACTGAGTCAATAATTTGCACGTAGAAGCTTACCCACGTCATTCTGTCTGCCAGCTTATGTTGCACTTGCACAACAAGCAACGAGCGCGCAAATTAATTCACGGGAAGGATTAATGGTGAAATGTCGTACGCATTAAAGCGAAATCACATGGGTAACGGTGCTGAACGATTTATGGAGATCTGCATTTGTTAAAATAGGGTTGCATCATTAGCCTAAAATCCACATTTATACCTATTTCGTTAACTCTTCAGTGATCAAACGGCTGATTAGTCCGACTACACACACAGTAAATCTTTCATGTAGTTTCTCTACATTCCTGATGTCCACATTTGGTTAAGGTGCCTAAAACAGTAATATTGCAATCAGTTGTACACAGGAATAACAGGGAGTTCGAGTATAAATAAGAGAAACTTTATGAAAAGCATGTGAAAAATCAGCAAAGTCCCCATTGTCGTACTGTCATTGACAATGTTATTGTGATATCGAAATTGACTTCCTATTTAATACGACGTCGCTCGTATTTATCGAACTTACGAGTGGGTAACCAGTACATCCACTAATAGAATCATGACGAGTTTTCAGAACGGTCTGCTATGGTAAGACACGATTTTCTCTCCTGTGCTAAACTATCCTATTGTAGCGCGTGCACCTAATGTACTCTACTATTTGCCGGATATGTCTGTCTTCCTTTACAGTTTTTACCTTCTACAATCCCCTCTAGTAGCATGGAAGTTACTCTTTGATTGTTTAACACATGTCCTATCAACCTGTTCGTTATTCTTCTCAATCTTTTCACCGATTCTGCAAAGAACCACAACATTCCTTATCTTTTCAATCCATCTAATTTCCCACATAGCTTATAACACCACATCTCAAACGCTTCAATTCTCTTGTTTTCATATTTTCTGACCGTCCACGATTCACTACCAAAAATGTTGTGCTCTACACGAGTATTATCAGAAATTCCCTCCTCAAATTAAGTCCTATTCTTGATACAAGTAGAGTCCAATTTTCGAGGATTGTCCTCTTTGCTTGTGATAGTGTGCTTTTTATGTGCTCCTTTGCTTCCTCCGTGATGTGGAATTTTACTCGCTAACTAACAGAATTCCTTCAATTCGTCTACTTCGCATTCTCCGACTTTCGTATTTAGTTTATCTCTGATCTCATTTCTACTACGTCTTTCTCCGTTTCCTTCTAATCCATTATGTGCTCATTAGGCTGTTAGTTCAATCCAGCACGTACTGCAGTTCTTCTTTACTTCCAATGACAATGGCATTGTCTTCATCGAATCTTATCACTGATATAGTTTCATCCTGAGTTTAATACCACTCCAAAATCTTTTCTTTTATTTGCGACAATGGTCCTTTGAGATATAGATTTAACAGCAGGGGCGAAAGTTTACATTCCTGTCCCACATCCTTTTTCACCAGACTATTTCTTATTTGTACTTACCGTCTTCTTTTACACAATTTTATCTGAATTTCGAACGACTTGCACCATTTTACATTGTCGAACGCTTTTTACAAGTCGACAGATTCGGTAAGTTGGTCTCGAATTTCCTTACCTCATACCTCTTTTATCAAGCACAACATTCTATTTGCCACACTGGTGTTTTTACCTTTTCTAAAGCCAAATTAATCGTCGTACAACAACTTTTCAGTTTTATTTTCCATTCTTGTGTATATCATTCGTGTCAGCAAATTGGATGCATGAGGTATAATGCTGATTGTGCGATAGTTCTCGCACTTTTTCCGCGCTTCGTTCCGTGTTGTTTGCTGATATTTTGCGGAAAGTCTGGTAATACGTCTAAAGAAACAAGGATTCTAGAAACCAACTTGAATAGTCGTTTAGTTCAACACTTACAGCTACGACTAAAAAAAAAAATCCGATGAAATATTACCTTCAGCTCTGCCTTACTTGACCTCAGGTCTTGCAAAGGTCTGTTAAACTCTGAGTCTAACATCGAATCCTCTATGTCTTCCATTTCGACTCCCATTGCCTGTTCTATCGTGTCATCAAACAGTTCCTCGGCCTTGTAGAGGCGTTCAGTGTACTTTACCCGCCGATTCTCTCCCTTCTCTGCGTTTACTAGTGGAATTCCTCTTGCATTCTTAATGCTGACGCCTTTGCTTAATTTTACTGCAGATTGTTTTGATTTCTCTACACGCTGAATCAGTCATTCCGACGATCATTTGTTTTCCGTTTCTTTATTTTTTCCTGCAACTATTTCTCTTTGTCTTCCATATATCTCTTACATATTTCATTACTAAGTGACTTAATACTCCTGTCTTTTCCTAAATATTTGAATACTTCCATATTATCATTTTTCATTGATCAAATGACGACTTATAAGTGAACAAAATTAGTTTATTCTGCGTTTTTCCATTCAATGAAGAGTTGCAGCATCATATACAGGGTGAGTCACCTAACGTTACCGCGGGATATATTTCACAAACCACATCAAATACTGACGAATCGATTCCACATACCGAACGTCAGGGGAGGGACTAGTGTAATTGATTAATACAAACCATAAAAAAATTCACGGAAGCATGTTTTTTAACACAAACCTACGTTTTTTTTAAATGGAACCCCGTTAGTTTTGTTAGCACATCTGACCATATAGACAAATACGTAATCAGTGCCGTTTGTTGCATTGTAAAATGTTAATTACAGCCGGAGATATTGTAACCTAAAGTTGACGTTTGAGTAACACTCCTCCGCTGTTCGATCGTGTGTATCGGAGAGCACCGAATTGCGTAGGGATCCAAAGGGAACGGTGATGGACCTTAGGTACAGAAGAGACTGGAACAGCACATTACGTCCACATGCTAACACCTTTTTATTGGTCTTTTTCACTGACGCACATGTACATTACCATGAGGGGTGAGGTACACGTACTCACGTGGTTTCCGTTTTCAATTACAGAGTGGAATAGAGTGTGTCCCGACATGTCAGGCAAATAGATGTTCAATGTGGTGGCCATCATTTGCTGCACACAATTGCAATCTCTGGCATAATGAATGTCGTACACGTCGCAGTACATCTGGTGTAATGTCGCCGCAGGCTGCCACAATACGTTGTTTAATATCCTCTGGGGTTGTAGGCACATCACGATGCACATTCTCCTTTAACGTACCCCACAGAAAGAAGTCCAGAGGTGTAAGATAAGGAGAACGGGCTGGCCAATTTATGCGTCCTCCACGTCCTATGAAACGCCCGTCGAAAGTGTACACGATCGAACAGCGGAGGAGTGGTACTCAAGCGTCAACTTTAGGTTACAATATCTCCGGATGTAATTAACATTTTACAATGCAACAAACGGAACTGATTACGTATTTGTCTACATGTTCAGATGCGCTAACAAAACTAACGGGGTTCCATTTTAAAAAAACGTAGGTTTGTGTTAAAAAACATACTTCAGTGAATTTTTTTTATGGTTTGTATTAACCAATTACACTAGCCCCTCTCCTCACGTTCGGTCTGTGGAATCGATTCGTAAGTATCTGATGTGATTTACGAAATATATCCAGCGGTAATGTTAGGTGACTCACCCTATATATACATTTGAGAGTTGGGCGGGGGGGGGGGGGGGGGGGGGGACGAGGGTATGCGGGGCAGGATATGCAACTTACAGGGATGATAATTTCAGAATACAAAAGAAAGCATATTACGCGAATTACATGTAGAGTTGGTTTCAGAAACTCTTTAAAAAATTCAATATTTTACAACTGTGTCACAATGTAATATATCGTGTCGTTACTAAAGTTTCTTCCTTTTTTTGAAGGGGTACCGCGAGACATACCTAAAAAGCTAATAGGGGAGAGCACTGTTTCTTGGAACATTCTTCAGACTTTCTCCTGCAAACAGCCATGTAATAAATGTTTAATATATTTTCTTATTCCACTCATAAAAGATGGTATTCATTGTTTATATGCTGCAATCTTTTTCTGAAGTAGCACTAATTACTTGCGAAAATTAAGGTTTTTCTAGATGTAAAGACTTCGTGTAATACAATCTAGAAAGAGAGAACATAAGAAGTGGACTACCTAACGAATGAGACATAATTCAACAATGTACTGAGACATTTACATCTGTATCTGCATCTATACTCTGCAGTTTGCCGTAGGGTACTTCCACTGTCCCACGTATTGGGCTTATGTGCGCTATAGTTAGTCTTATATAAATTTCCCGGACTCTACGAGAGTGACGCGTAGGATTTGTAGTATCTATTTTTCTTCATGCTCTACTCCAAGGAGCAGAGCGGGTTATTCGAGATCGTCCTCATTATAGAGTTGCCGTTCTTTTCAGAAAAATAAGCGAGTAGAACGAGTAGTGGAGCAGACTGGTTTCCAACTGGGTATATGTGGCAGTGGAGTACTAGTTCCAGCAATTACTCTAACAGTCAAGGAAAAGCTCCGGCAAACCAATGCCGAGCTGGTAGATTGAAACTATTGTAATTTATTGTCCATCGTCCGGAACTAATTTAGGAATGTGTGTGTGTGAGTGTGTGTGTGTTTGTGTGTGTGTGAGAGAGAGAGATAATGAATGAAAGGACGGGAGAGGATGAAAGGGAGTGTGTGTATGTGTGTGAGAGAAAGAGAGAGAGAGAGAGGTGCGAATTTCTTTTTCATTTCGCCTCCGAAGGCGAGGGGCTGCTGCGGCACGGCGGAGTTCTTTCCAGCCAGCTGCTAAAGTAACTTCACTCTCTTTTCAATCTTTATACCGACAGATTTTCGAGGGCAGAAAAGTACGGCTCTTAATTGGCTGAGGAGTACGGGACGGGAGTTGGTTGGGATTGAAGTCCCAACATTTGTCTTAGCGCCAGGAGAAACCTCCGTTGTTACTTTGGTATATGACACATGCGAAGATTGTTCAGTTGTTGGAACTTTGTAGCTAAATTACCGCGAGAGGGTTTGTGTTCATCTTCACTTGAAGATCTACAGATCTCTGTGCGACTCTCCCATGTTACTTGAGGATGTAGGCTGCAATTGCTACTCTAAGGTAAAAGCCGTCACCATTCGCATTGCCCTTTTTTGTGAACCTTCAATTAGCGTAAGAATGGAAAAAATTGAGGATCTGTTAGATGACAATTAGTCTGGCTCAGGTAAAGGCACCGGAGAGGGAGGTCTGAAGTTGCGGTTGATAATGGAAGCAAGGCTGAATAAAAATGAAAGCACTTTCATGGGATGCATTGACCTGACAAAAGCATACGACAATGTCATATGGTGCAAAAAGTAAGAGATTCCGAGGAAAGTAGGGGTAAGTTATATGGAGAGACGGCTAGTAATCAATATGTACAAGAGCCATGAGGGAACAATTAGAGTGGAAGACCAAGAACGAAGTGCTCGGATCAGAAAGGGTGTAAAACAGAGATGTAGTCTTCTGTCCCTACTGTCGAATATATCTGTTGAAGCATTAATGACGGAAATGAAGGGTTCAAGAGTTGGGTTAAAATTTAAAGTGAAAGGATATCGATGACAAGATTCGCTGATGACATTGCAGTCTTCAGTGAAAGTGAAGAAAAATTACAGGACCTGTCGAGTGGAATGAACAGTTTAAAGAGTACAGAATATGAATTGAGAGTAAATCTAAGAAAGACGAAAGTAGTGAGAAGCAGCACATAGGAGAACAGTGATAAAACTGATCTCAGAATTTCGGATCACGAAGTAGACGAAGTCACTAATTCTAATGCCAAGGCAGAAAAGTAACCCATAATGGACGGAATAATGAGTACATGAAAAGCAGACTAGCACTGCCACAAAGGGACTTGTATGAGACATAGGCCTTGATTTGAGAAAGAAATTTCTAAGAATGTACGTTTAAAGCACAGTATTGTGTGTTAGTGACTGTGGTCTATGGAAAAAGCGGAACAAGAGAGAATTGAAGCATTTAAGATGTGGTGTTACAATCGAATGTTGGAAATTAGGTGGACTGACAAGGTAAGAAATGAAGTTCCGACAATATCGGAGAGGAAAGGCTGGTTCAAATGGCTCTGTGCGCTATGTGACCTAACTTCTGAGGTCATCAGTCCCCTAGAACTTAGAACTAATTAAACCTAACTAACCTAAGGACATCTCACACATCCATGCCCGAGGCAGGATTCGAATCTGCGACCGTAGCGGCCGCTCAACTCCAGACTGTAGAGCCTAGAACCGCACGGCCCCTCCGGCAGATGAAGAGGAAAGGAGTATATAGAAAACACTGACAAGAGAAGGGAGAGGTTGAAAGGACATGTGCTAAGACATCATGGAATAATTTCTGTGGTACCAAAAGGAGCTGTAGAGGTCAAGTAACTGTGGAGGAAGACAGAGAATGGAATACATCCAGCATATACTTGAGTATGTAGGTTGCAAGTGCAACTGGAAGACGAAAAGGCTGGCAGAGAGGAGTTCGTCGTAGGTCGAAACAAACCAGTAAGAAGACTGATGACTCTAAAAAGGAATCACATCAGGCTCACATGAAAATACTGAGCAGTCTCCACTGGGAGAGTAAATGTGAAAAATTATTGACATTTCGAGAACACGATACTTCGTTTTCTTTGTAAATTGCGCGTAATTGCTATGAGGTTGTGGGGCGGCGAAATCACAGACGTTTCTCCGGCGCACCGTTCGTGAACTATAGGACGCAAATCAAAAGCGTAACGCTCAGCCTATTAAGTTTGGAACTGGCTTTCAAAACCACAATTTTAATGCTAAATATTATCTCTACTTGTAGAGGATCGTATTAACCTCATTTCGCTACGGGAGCTCCAACGTTTCATTATTGTGAGCATGAAAAATTTCGGTTCCACAAAACAGAGGACAATTTTATTTTTTATTGAATGGCAACGGAACAGCTGGATGTTGCCATCGCATGCCCGAAATACTAATTAATTCATGCAAATGCTTTTCAAATGAGGGAAAGCTCCGAATGTCCCGGTGGAAGAGGATATTTTTTGATTTTTTTTAATGCGCAATCCGCTCTGCGACCGGAGCTGATTTTATGCTGAGTGAGACAGTCGTGATCGCAATTGGATTCGGGAAATGGATTAGGCGAGAGTACCTCCCGCCGGCAGTAACAGGGAGGGCCGCCTGCAGTCTGGAGTCGTCGCGATAAGCTTATCAGTCAGCTGCCACTGTGCTGTCGCCACGCGGCGATATGTAGCAGCGGACAGCGGCGGACGCCCACTCGCCGCTGTTTTAATCACCGGCAGATATAAACGCGCCGCACCCGAAATAAAATCCGCTTTTCACAGCCGTTTACGAGCGAGGGCAACTGCGGAGGCGTGACGCAGATACGGTTCGCGCGCCGTTGACGTGTTCGTTCTGCGACGGAGTGGTGTTTGCGGGCGGCAGCAGTGGATGTCGTATGTGTGTGTGTGTGTGTGTGTGTGTGTGTGTGTGTGTGTGTGTAAGAGGAGCACGCATCAGCGTGCGGTCGGCTTGCGGTTTCTATCCCTGTGTGAAAAGTCCTCGACTGCTGCGGTTGGACGAGTTGAAAGACCAGTCAACGTCGCTCTCTAAGAGATATTTTGACTTCATCATTCGTATTAACGCGAGGTAGAGAAAAGAAGAGAACCGAACGGTTTCAGATACAAGGTTGCAGCAGGATATTGAGAATCGGCGAGTAAAATAATATGTGCCGAACACTAACTAGACGAAGATCACGCACGGGCCTTCAGATAGGGGAAAGGTTACTCAGTGCCTGCGTTTGATGTGTGGCGTGCTATGGCTGTGAAACCTGCACTCTGAGGCTCAGGAAGACAAGAAATTGATTTTTTTCGAGGTCTAGTTCAAATGGCTCTGAGCACTATGCGACTTAACTTCTGAGGTCATCAGTCGCCTAGAACTTAGAACTAATTAAACCTAACTAACCTGAAGACATCACACACATCCATGCCCGAGGCAGGATTCGAACCTGCGACCGTAGCGGTCGCTCGGCTCCAGTCAGTAGCGCCTAGAACCGCACGGCCACTCCGGCCGGCCGAGGTCTAGTATTGCAGACGTGCTTTCAAAGTAAAGTGAATGAGAAGCCTTTAGAAGTAAGGTGTTAAAAGAAGAGTGCAACTTATTGGCCATCTAATGAGACAGGTGGGTCTCCTGAGCCCAATAGTGGAGGGGTATCCTGACAAAACTTTACCATCTGGAGCCGGCCGCGGTGTCTAGCGGTTCTAGGCGCTCAGTCAGGCACCGCGCGACTGCTACGGTCGCAGGTTCGAGTCCTGCCTCGGGCATGGATGTGTGTGATGTCCTTAGGTTACTTAGGTTTAAGTAGTTCTAAGTTCTAGGGGACTTATGACCACAGATGTTGAGTCCCATAGTGCTTAGAGCCATTTTTTTTCTAGCATCTGGTGTGCAAGATGTATGAGACAGGCGAAATTCCCTCGGATTTCAAGAAGAATATAATCATTCCAATCCCAAAGAAAGCAGGTGTTGACAGATGTGAAAATTATCGAACTATCAGTTTAATAAGTCAAAGCTGCAAAATACTAACGCGAATTCTTTACAGACGAATGGAAAAACTGATAGAAGCCGACCTCGGGGAAGATCAGATTGGATTCCGTAGAAATGTTGGAACACGTGAGGCAATACTGACCCTTCGACATATCTTAGAAGAAAGATTAAGGAAAGGCAAACCTACGTTTCTAGCATTTGTAGGCTTAGAGAAAGCTTTTGACAATGTTGACTGGAATACTGTAAGGTGGCTACACTGAGCCACTGCGCCAGAGATTGCGCCAAAGAGTACTATTAAGCCGCCTCCACAGTGCCTGTTAAGAACTCGTAGAAGTCAGTGCGTGGGCAGAGCTCGTAGAAGACAGTTCGTGTTGAGATGTGCGAGTGGGCATGGCTTGTCGAGATGTTGTAGTAAGGAGTGCTTGTTCCATGTTTTATCCAGTTATTTGATGGGAGAGATAGCAGATGTTATTCTAATGAAGATATTGTAACGATCAGAGTGCTTTTCGTCAATATATATGAAGGTAAAATATTGCGTGTTTTTTCATTATTTCCATGTTTTAAATAATGCGTCATGACAGGTTCAGTCAACAAAGCATCTGGCTTGTGTTCTTGTCTTAGAGTGTAATTCTGGTTTTCTTGAGTAATTATGGTATTTTCATTTCCTTTAGTTACTTCTGTATAAATGGTATTTAAAATTTCTTGTCTTGTTGAAGAAGAACCGTGCCAGATGTGTACGTTGAGTCACACTCCCACACACAGAACAGTTACATTTGTGCTTGGGTTTTGTAGGTTTTATAGTTGCTGGGGACTTAATTAATTAACTGTGTTTATGAAAATTTTCATTTCATTCTTTGTTGTTGTTCTTTGCAGTCAGATAGCGTAATAATACTAGTCAGGGCCAGCCGTTTACGAGACATAGCGTAATCGGACTTACAGCTACACGAAAAATAAAAAGTATTTTCAAATTTATTTAATTAAGCCCCCATGCACGTGGCGACCGCTGCTTCGGATCGTCCCTTGGAATTTTTCTGATTGTAAAAATAGTAGACAGTAGTATTGTTGTTGTAATTTGTAGTCTAGTAATTGTAGTCTATATTGCATGTGTAGATTTGGTAATTGTCATTTTTCTAATGGTATTTTTTTTCTCAGAATTTGATTTGTTGTCTTGTTTACGCGTTTGACAATCTAGTGCAATTATGTCAATTGTTTGTTAATCGTGTTTGAGGGAAATATTTCATGTGAATGGTATTGTTGGAGATAAGGAGTCCTTGGGTGTAATTTTCGTACAGTGACGAATTTTTTGTATGTTTTGTAAATGATTACGCGATCAATGAAAAAGGCAAAAATGATGAATAGTGAGAATGACGAAATTGTTAACATGGCGAACTCGCCAACAGAGGAAAACAGTAAGATGGTTAATGAGGTGGAAAACAATGTAATAAGTCGGGAAAATGGTCCGGAACCATTTCAAAATTTTTCTCAATCAGAAAATTCACAGAATCCGAGTTTAACGACAGAATATTCTGGAATAGTATCGAACACAGATAGCCTTATGGCTATGCAGAAGGAAGTTGGTTTTGTGGGAAATGTTAGGGGCGAAAGGAATTTCGAACAAGTTAATATGGAGCAGTTGATGAGTGCTATATTAAATGTGGGATCACAGTTACGATCTGAATTTAAAACAGAGATGGGAACTTTGGCAACACGGTTAGACTCACAAATGGGAACAATGGAAACTCGGTTAGGATCTGAATTTAAAACAGAAATTGGAACAATTAAAACAGAGATGGCAACTTTGGGATCTGAATTAAAAACAGTGGCAACACGTTTAGAAACAGAGATGGAAACAATGGAAACACGGTTAGACTCACGAATAGGGACATGCTTCAAAAATATGAAAGATGAATTAAAGAAAGAAATCAGAGAAGAAGTACAACCAATTTTGAATGCTCACAATAATAGATTAATTGCAGTAGAAATCAGACAAAGGGAACAGTATAGAGAACAGGAAGAAAGAGATCGCGTGATAGTACAGAAATTTTCAGAGTTAAATTTACAACGTGCAAAGGATAAGGAAGAAATATTTGAGAGAATCGAAGAATCCGTACCAAATGACAGATTAAATAATCTAACACAACAATATGAGCAGTTAACTACCAAATGTGTCAATACTGAAACCCGAGTCACGACACTTACGGAAGACGTAAATAAACAGAAAGAACAATTAGGTGACTTATCGGAAAGAGTTGAGGAAATATCAGATAAATTGACAAATCTTAGTTTACATGGGGACAGAGATTCGGATGATACAGCTCCATTACCATTCGCAGAAACCGAAGAGTACCAGAACATAAATAAACATGTTGAAAATCAGGGAAAATTTAATGAATGCGTTAAAAGGGAAGTTGAGGCATTACGAAAGCAAGTCAAACAGATCGAAGGCGAAATTGTAGGAAAAGACTGCAAAAGAAATTTGGAATCACAGATATCAGAGGGGTTTGAAGAAAATAATTTGTTTCATTTACGGGATGCGACAAGAGAGCGCCAGGCGCGCGAACTTGACAATAATCGTCATTGGGACTGGGACAGACGCGGTAGGTCTTTGTCGCCACGAGGCGAAAACTTTGACTATAAACATTTTTTGACTGTTCGGAAATTTAAGATCTTCCGCAATTCTAAGAATGACATACATCCATGTGCATGGTTAGATCAATTTATGTACGCACTTCCACCAAATTGGCCACTAAGTCACAAACTGGAATTTATGTGTGGATATTTAGAAAACGAACCGGCGACGCGGATGCGCGCACTCATTAGAGATTGTAATAATCTAAATGATTTTTATCATGGATTTCTATCGGCATATTGGTCCGAAAACACACAAGACAGAGTCAAACATAGTCTGATTATGCAGCGTAATTTTAAACAGTCTGAGTTCCGCACGCCGGCAGAATACTTTGAAGACATGATTCGAAAGAATCAGTTCCTGTCCAACCCTTATAGCCCGACTGAACTAATTCGCATTTGTTTAACTAAGCTCCCACAATCCATAAGACAAATTGCTATAGCTGGAAGATGTAAAAACGACATCGAAACTTTTAAGACTTTGCTACAAGAACTCGAGTATGACAATGACGACGGGACTTCCCGTAATTTTTTCAGTAACAGTAATTACAATAGATTTTCAGAGAAAAGGGGTAGTAATCGGAACGGACGTTATAGCGGTAATTTTGAGAATAACAGACGTAACAGACAGGACAATAGATACCAGCCTTATGACAATAACAGTCGTTCTAACAGAAATTACACAGACAATTATAATAACGGTATTTCCTACCGGAATGTTCATTCATACGGAAACAGTAATCTGTATCATCAAGACAGAAATTATTCATTCAGTAATAGAAATTCCGACTACATAAATAACCAGGATAGTAGACACAACAATAATTTCAGAAGTAACAGTCGAAATTACACAAGAAGTAGTTATGCAGACAGACAGGAAAACAGAAATTTTAATAACAGACACAACCAAGAATTTGCATCTAACAGACAGGAGGGACCTAATTGGCATCCTCCACGTGACAGAACTTCAGAGAGACAAGTGCAAATAGTAGAAATTGAGCCGCGAAATGACGCGAATAATCAAAGACGTGACGCAAACAATCGACAATGACTTGCAGCTTCGGTTTCTGGCAGCAATATAGACGGTTCAGAAAGTAATGACACTACGACTTTACACTACGTACGCCTGGAAGACATGAGAGACATTTTGTTAGATGAAAAGGAAAATAATGTAGACGCATTTTTACATCCTGTTATTGAAGTATGTGTGGGTAGGAATAAGTTCACTGCAGTTTTAGATTCTGGGAGCCCATTGAATGTCATTAGTGAATCAGTTTTTCGTATATGTGAAAGAACTATTGCCTGTCCTGTGTTACCTATTTCTAAAACTACAATTCGAGGTGCTATTTCTGGAAAAAGTGTGGAAGTCAAACAACAGACCAACTTAAATTTCATTTGTCAAGGATACGAATTTTCTGCTAATTTTATTATTGTTCCATTACTCAGTACCCAAATTATATTAGGTATGGAGTTTCTTAACGCACATAAGGCAATTTTGAACTTTAAAGAAGGAAGTGTGAAATTGACTGTTGCCGGAATGCCGAAATGTTTGAAATTTTTCGAGTGTTTAACAAGATCTGAACCAGATACAAAATGTTTAAGGTTTCTTACTTCTGATGTTTTCGTTGAGCATTATGACGACAATGTGTTCATTCATGACAATGACAATAGATACAGGGACGCGATGGATGATATAATTAATAGCGAAGAATTAATTGAGGAGAAGGTTAAGAAAGCTGAAGTGCCAGATGACGTTGCAAGAGAAGAGCTACACCACATTTTGACTTCACATGCTACAGTGTTTAGTCATCAGACAGGAACTATACAAGGGTTACAATATTTATTTAAAGTAAAAGAACACACACCATTTCGCGGGAAAACGTACGCTATTCCTTTGGCTTACAGAGACAAGGTTAAGAATGAACTTCAGTACATGTTAGATCAGGGCATTATTGAGCCTGCAGTCAGTCCTTATACTAGCCCATTACACGTTGTTCTTAAAAGGATGGGTCAATTCGTTTGGTTCTGGATTCCAGACAGATAAATAATATCATCATTCCTGAAACTGACGGTCCATAAAATTTAGATGAACTTCTTCAACATTTCCATGGAATTAAAGTTTTATCCACGATTGATATGCGCGCAAGTTTTTGGCAAATAGAACTCCACCCTGATTGTAGAAAATATACTGCCTTTTTAGCCTTTGGTAACTGTTACCAGTTTCGGAAATTACCGTTTGGACTTATTGTATCTTCAGCAGCATTCATTCGTAGTTTAAATGAAATTTTACCTGTTTATCTTCGTGACAACATTACTTCATATGTTGACGATATTCTTATTGCTAAACATTCTTGGAGTGAGCACAACAAAATTTTGGATTCATTGTTACGTATCTTTGCAAGAGTTGGCATTACAGTAAACTTGGAAAAATCTGAATTTGGTCGTTCTCAGGTGAAATTTCTCGGTCACATTATTTCTACAGAAGGTATTCTTCCTGATCCAGAGAAACTATACGCTATTCGTAATTATGCTGTTCCTTCCACAAAACGTGATGTTCGTAGTTTCCTTGGTGTCTGTAATTTTCTTAGACGCTTTGTTAGATTGGACAATTTGGCCACACCTCGTTTATGCGAACTGTCTGGAAAGAAATCTAATTGGTGTTGGGATGAGGAAGCTCAGTCAGAATTTGAACAGCTTCGTGATGCTTTAGTTGCTGCTCCACTTCTTTCACATCCGGATCTATCTAAAGATTTTTGTTTGGCGACGGACTCATCATACAAAGGCCTAGGTGAACATTTATTTCAAGAGATAGAAGAAAACGGCGTTGTAGTACAGAAGACTATTGCATTTGGAAGTCGTGTTCTCTCTAAATCAGAAAAGAATTATTCGATTACGGAACTTGAAGCTTTGGCTGTTGTTTGGGCTTTCACAAAATTTCGCACATTTTTGTTTGGCAGGCATACTAAGGTTTACACCGATCATCGAGCTCTGGAATTTCTTATGTCGACAAAATTAACTCATGGCAGATTGTCACGATGGGCGTTGTACCTACAGGAATTTGACTTTAGTATTGTTTACATACACGGTTCTTCAAATATTGTTGCTGATGCTTTATCACGTGCACCTATGGGTTTGAAACAAAGTGCTGAAGAGGACTGCAAGGAAAACAATTATTGTTTGATGTATATTCAAGGTGTTGCGTTTGAGAACTTTATTTCGTCTTCGCTCCAGGACATCGCTAAGGAGCAAAATAAGGATCCAATCTGGAAGGACATTAAGGAGAAATGGAGGAGAAAGGAAAGCGTAGCGATTAGACAGCATTATTTAGTTCGCAATGACATTCTTTTTAAACGAAAATCGGTCGACAACTCTGTTTGGTTAGTTTGTATTCCTGATGAATGGGTTAATAAGCTGATTTGGTATACGCATTTCAGTTATGCGCACTTTGGTCCCAGAAAATGCTTTCATAAATTACGAGAAAATTGCTACTTCAGTAATATGGAAAAACGTATTCGATCTGTTCTGGCCAAATGCAAATTATGTCAAAAGGCTAAGCCGCCAACAGTTTCTCACGGAGCACCGTTGTTTCCTATCATTCCAGCGAAATTAAAGGAGATGGCTGCAGTCGATTTGTTCGGTCCAGTGGTTTCATTTCACTTTTTCACCCTCAATCTAACGCTGCAGAGAGATGGATGAAGGAAATCAATAAATTGTGTCGTCTTTATTGTCATCAGAATCACAGAACGTGGGATCAGCATCTTCATATTTTTCAAAACATTCTGAATGAACTCCCTAATGACTCAACTTCTTTACCGCCTATACTGACATTAAAAAACAAAGCACCGACAAATCGCATATCTGAAATCGTTCCTTTTCCGCCTTCACGGAAACTGTGGCATTCTGAAGTTGTCAACCTGGCTCTGCAAAATATTGCATCTGCGGCTGCTAGAAGAGAGAAATCAGCTGAGCGTCCTGGTCGTTTAAAAATTTTGTCAGTTGGTCAAAAGGTGTTAATTAAGTCTCATCGTTTATCTCACAAAGGAAAAGGCTTGTGTCGCAAATTTTTTCTGCTTTATAACGGTCCATATAGAATTCGCAAAATTATTCATGATAACACTGTTGAAGTAGAAACTCTTAAATCACGACGCTCTAAGGGAATACATCATATATCAAACGTTAAAATTTTTGTGGAATGACATACTTTAGAGAAACTAACAGCTACATGTAAACACGCAGAGAGTACAAGGATACCGCGCTGCGTTTTGGCGGCGGCACATACTCAAAGCAACAGTCAAGTCTGCGCGCCGCACAAGGCAGTCGTTGACCGCACACAATTGCTTCCTACGTCACGCGCCTACAGCTGATCGAGCGCTCAGTGCGAATGCACTCACAGCCGTAAACAAATACACAGTCTAATTTCTCCGATTAAATTCAGTATAAAGCTATAGTGACTTGATGAATTATGTTATTAACGTTCAGTATTTTTCAGGATACGGTTCTATAAAATATTTAAGAACTTCAGGTAAATTCTGTGCGTGTCCGACGATAAGACGACTTGCTATCGAGAAATTTTCAGGAAGAATGTAATTTTGAAGAAGAAACTAATAAACTAAAAAAGGTAACTATTAATTGAGTTCATTTTTCAGGTAACATATTTCCACTTAGGTACGTACTTTAGACGTAATTTGCTGCTCGCGATTACGTGATTCATACTTTGTGCTAAATTTCGTGTTCTATGAAATTACTTGTGAAGCGACGTGCTTGCGTACGTTAACTGATTTTGACAATGATTATTAATGAACTGGGTTGTAACTTGTGTATATTATGCATCGCTTGGCTGCACTGCTTTTTCACTGATGTCATATTTTTTAATTATGTGCCTGCTGTGCTTATTTATTTAAATTATAATTTTCACCTGATTAGTTGTGCTGATATGTATGTAAGTTATACTTTGTGATTTATCTGCTTGCGCCTTCATGTTTACTTATTAAGATGACATATGAACATTTATTTGCTTATGCTGATATGATGCTAATGACCTGTTTATTATGTTAGGTAACATATGTTTGCTGCTATGCGTATGGATTGCATATTTATACATATCTGTTGTTGTCATAACTACTCTTTAATTTGGTGTATAGAAATGCTGATATACTGTGTACAAACAGAGAGTTTAGATCACACTATTGGATTAATTATAGATTGTTCGCTTGGCAGAGCCTCGTTGTAAGGATTGTGCTGGATCCACTTGTTGACATTCTGTTCTCTACTGGTATATTTACTCGCTATTGCTTGTTTTGCTTACGCTCAGTGCCTTATATTTTTAAGATAAGAAAATGAACTGCTATAATTCGACGAACGACATTGGTACAAAGAACTTCGTTGAAGTCATATGAGCTGGAGGTTTTATGGAAGCTGTATAACTTTATGCTAATAGGAAGGAAGCTAACGACATGACATACCATTACTAGGTTTAGACCATTAACAATTATTACACTGCATTCTTCGTGAGCAATTGAAATAGGAAGTGACACTTGACACAAGAAATACTCCACATGTTTGCTTCTGTTTGCCATAATTCTTGAAGTGGTGTACACACTGTGAAATATTATGATCATTCACACTCCGTAATCGTACTTAATTACTGAGAGTTATTCGAACTAAGTCTGTTAGAGGTCATGTATGCATTTCTGTTGTTTATGATTCATAATGAGTAGACAAGATTTGGGTCAGACGGATTACACAGAGGTTGTGTGTTGACAATGTGCCTTCAGATTGTATGGGATGATGAACTGAAGTTTGCACTAGGATTTTATCTGTACTTGTTCGAGGAGACAGACTAGAGGAAAGAGTTGTTATGGAAGTGAAATGATATTGGTAATAAGGTTTATATGTATCGACGTATTGAAGAGGTATTATTGAGGTATTGAGATTGTGTGAAGTTGATGATTATTGGAGTTTTTGTGGACAAGAGGTAAGGTAAATGATATTGATGATAAGATTTATATGTATCGACGTAAGAGGTATTATTGAAGTATTGAGATTATGTGATGCTGATGATTATTGGAGTTTTGGTGGATAAGAGGTGAAGTAAGTGAGGTGCATATTTTTTTTTTTTTTTTGTTGGTCTTATGGAACAAGGAGGATGAAGATAGCAGACTAGAACACTAAAGTAGAAGGAAGATAGTCTATACACACACTGTGTTAAATCACTAAGCAGTATACACTTTTTTTTTTGAAGAGAGGAAGTATTTGCATATCTTGGCTCACTGACAGTTGTTCGACAACAGTACATTTGATCTGGCTTGGCAAACATTGGTCTTGACATGATGACTATGACGTTGACTTAACTATTATTGACTGTTATACATTGCTGCCACTACTACTTGATACACATGATGAACATCAGATTTTGACAGAATTACATTTACACAGTTAACACCATTCAATTACACAGTAGTACTTAATGTGAATGAAAGATGAATGAGTGTGTTTTGTGTGTTTTCCTTTCCTAATCCTACCCACCTATCCCGTAAATATTATTTTATTTGTTTGTAGTGGCTTGCACTGACACCCATAAATATTATAGGTTTACTGATATTTGAGTATTTGTAATAGTTAATATGACAATTATCTGACATCTTTTGTGTGTTTATTAGAATTTGTATGTTTAGTGTAAGAGCATTGTAAAAGCATTTGTATGTGTTTACAAACTATTGTTCATGCCTGAACTGTCAGATTAGTGAAGGTGAATATTATGGACTGTTACCTGCACTTTTCAACGTAATGTGTGACACTTAGGAATGATTAATTTCTGCTGATGAACTGTGTGATCAGTGATAGTGAATATCATGGACTGCTCTCTGCACCTACTCAACATTGCTGGGTGCAACTGATGGACTGCTTCTACTGAAATAATGTCACTTGTCGGTGTCTGCACCTACTCAACATTGCTGGGTGCAACTGATGGACTACTTCTACTGAAATTATGTCACTCGTTGGTGTCTTCACCTGCTCTCAACATTGCTGGGTGCAACTGATGGACTGCTTCTGCTGAAATGATGTCACTTGTTGGTGTCTGCACCTGCTCAGTATTGCTGGGTGCCACTAATGGAACTACTTCTACTGAAATGATGTCACTTGTTGGTGTCTGCACCTGCTCTCAACATTGCTGGGTGCAACTGATGGACTGTTTCTGCTGAAATGATGTCACTTGTTGGTGTCTGCACCTGCTCTCAACATTGCTGGGTGCAACTGATGGACTACTTCTGCTGAAATGATGTCACTTGTTGGTGTCTGCACCTGCTCAACATTGCTGGGTGCAACTGATGGACTGTTTCTACTGAAATGATGTCACTTGTTGGTGTCTGCACCTACTCAACATTGCTGGGTGCAACTAATGGAACTACTTCTACTGAAATGATGTCACTTGTCGGTGTCTGCACCTGCTCAACATTGCTGGGTGCAACTGATGAACTGTTTCTACTGAAATGAAGTCACTTGTTGCTGTCTGCACCTACTCAACATTTCTGGGTGCCTCTGATGGATTGCTTCTACTGAACTAATGTGACTTGTTGCTGGGTGTACCTGCTAAACTTTACTGGGTGCCACTGATGGACTGCTTCTACTGAAATGATGTCACATGTTGGTGTCTTTTTTTGTATAAACTAATCATTGAAAGCATTTTATGTGAACATTTGTATAAACTAATTTTTTTATGTATTGTGTAAACTATTATGTAAAGCCACATGTATGAAAAGAATTTGTATTGCCTACTGTATTTTATATATTAGGTTATTGAAAGGTCAGTGCAAAGCCAAAATTTTAACTAATTATGTGATATTTAGGTATTAATATTATCTTTTATTTTTGTCTGTCTTTTTGTGGACGAATTTGGTGGTATTTTCACCACCAATGCTGGCAAAAATACCATCAAATTCTGGTCTGTGGAGGAGGGGCATATGAAAGGTGGCTACACTGAGCCACTGCGCCAGAGATTGCGCCAAAGAGTACTATTAAGCCGCCTCCACAGTGCCTGTTAAGAACTCGTAGAAGTCAGTGCGTGGGCAGAGCTCGTAGAAGACAGTTCGTGTTGAGATGTGCGAGTGGGCATGGCTTGTCGAGATGTTGTAGTAAGGAGTGCTTGTTCCATGTTTTATCCAGTTATTTGATGGGAGAGATAGCAGATGTTATTCTAATGAAGATATTGTAACGATCAGAGTGCTTTTCGTCAATATATATGAAGGTAAAATATTGCGTGTTTTTTCATTATTTCCATGTTTTAAATAATGCGTCATGACAGGTTCAGTCAACAAAGCATCTGGCTTGTGTTCTTGTATTAGAGTGTAATTCTGGTTTTCTTGAGTAATTATGGTATTTTCATTTTAGTTACTTCTGTATAAATGGTATTTAAAATTTCTTGTCTTGTTGAAGAAGAACCGTGCCAGATGTGTACGTTGAGTCACACTCCCACACACAGAACAGTTACATTTGTGCTTGGGTTTTGTAGGTTTTATAGTTGCTGGGGACTTAGTTAATTAACTGTGTTTATGAAAATTTTCATTTCATTCTTTGTTGTTGTTCTTTGCAGTCAGATAGCGTAATAATACTAGTCAGGGCCAGCCGTTTACGAGACATAGCGTAATCGGACTTACAGCTACAAGAAAACTAAAAAGTATTTTCAATCATATTTAATTAAGCCCCCATGCAATACGCTCTTTCAAATTCTGAAGGAGGCAGGGGTAAAATACAGGGAGCGAAAGGCTATTTACAATTTGTACAGAAACCAGATGGCACTTATAAGAGTCGAGGGGTATGAAAGGGAAGCAGTGGTTGGGAAGGGAGTGAGACAGGTTTGTAGCCTCTCCCCGATGCTATTCAATCTGTATATTGGGCAAGCAGTAAAGGAAACAAAAGAAAGCTGGCCTTTGTGGCCCAGCGGTTTTAGGCGCTTCAGTCTGGAACCGCGCGACCGCTACGGTCGCTGGTTCGAATCTTGCCTCGGGCATGGATGTGTGTGATGTCCTTAGGTTAGTTAGGTTTAAGTAGTTCTAAGTTCTAGGGGACTGAGGACCACAGCAGTTAAGTCCCATAGTGCTCAAAGCCATTTTAACCATTTTTTTGTTAAATCTTACTAAATAGAGAAAATATTTTACAACTGAGACGACTTCTATTGACAGCAAATAGTAACATTTATAAGTTACTGACATGAGAATTACATTTCGTACTTTCTTTAGCGAAGTTCTGGAAGAAGTCATTCAGTGGTAAACATTTTTATTTTTTTTTTTGTATTTTTTTTTTGTGTATACCGGCTAGCTTTTAAAGAGGAGGGT
Source organism: Schistocerca americana (assembly GCF_021461395.2). Lineage (NCBI taxonomy): Eukaryota > Metazoa > Arthropoda > Insecta > Orthoptera > Acrididae > Schistocerca > Schistocerca americana. Next base: position 377,832,035 of record NC_060126.1, read on the forward strand.
AAAACTTTGCTAAGAAAAATATTTTTTCTTATTAGTGTCCAGAAGTGGAATCGCCTAATGATGAAATATAGAATATCTGAGATTCTGGAAATCTAGCTAGTAAATAATTTTGTGAAAACCATCCCGTTTTTTATTTTGCAATAATTCGGATTAGTATTTAGAAAAATTGTTTCTTACATTTACAAGTCTCATGGCAGACATCTTCTGCGAAGAAAACACAAGGGAATTTGCCAACTTACGGCGAAAATTAGTTATCATTTTTATCGTTTACAAAGTTTAGTCCTGTTTAGAAATCATAATGCTCATGAGCAGAGGAAATCATCGTGGATAATAATAATATCGCAGTAATTGCAGTGCATGATATGTCATAAGACGCAAGGAATAATTACAATATTAAGAAATAGAACTCGCTAGAAATAATATGTCTGATAAGACAGAATCTGATAGTTCGAGAGGCTAACAGAAAGGCGCTAGAAGAATAGAGAGCGCAGAGTCGGTCACGCATCGTAATTTATTGTAGTAACAGAGATGTTAAAGCCGCGCCGATCACAGTAGGCTTCGCATTAGCACTCAGACAATCAGCGTTACATGATCGCTGCAGTTAACGCAAAATATATCTTTCCTTAGACATCAATAATTAATTATTTCTACCGTGTCAGGGGAGGCGTTATTTCACACCGTACACCACAGCGCCATCAGCAAACTGCCGAAGATATTGCTCACCCCGTCCGTCAGATCATTTATGTATATAGACAATAAGAGCGTTGCTATCACACTTCCTTGGAGCACTTCTGACCATACCCTTACCTCTGCTGAACACTCACCGTCTAGAGAAACGTACAGGGTTCCGTTACTTAAGAAATCTTGGAGGCACTCACATATCCTTCGTTACAGTCGGTTTCCTAAAAATCTGTCCGCCCCGGTAGCTGAGTGGTCAGCGCGACAGACTGTCAATCCAAAGGGCCCGGGTTCGATTCCCGGCTGGGTCGGAGATTTTCTCCGCTCAGGGACTGGGTGTTGTGTTGTCCTAATCATCATCATTTCATCCCCATCGACGCGCAAGTCGCCGAAGTGGCGTCAAATTGAAAGACTTGCACCAGGCGAACGGTCTACCCGACGGGAGGCCCCCGTCACACGACATTTCATCTCATTTCCTAAAAATCTAGGAATATGGAATCTGACTATTCCTTTCATTTATAGTTCGCAGGAAATTTACAATCTTCGAACCTAGAATATGTTCAAGAATATTGCAGCAAACCGGAGTTTTTTTCCTTTACTTGTACTGCGAAGCTTTGCTTCTTATGAAATTTTATGAGTTTAATTCAACGGTAAGTAGCCTCTAGGTTTTGATGAGTCAGTTGGCGAGTATCAAAATATGTGACATAAATGAGCGCATCTATTGATTGCACTGACTTTTTTTATACCGACAAGGGACTGTTGACGCTAGTATGTGACAAACTACAGCTTCATATCTTCATCCGTTCCTGAGAGAAAGAAGTCTTAACTGTCAGGCAGACAGACAGAGAGACAGACCGACGACAAAGTGATTTTATAAGGGTTCCGTTTTTACCGATTGGTGTACGAAACACAACCAAATTCCGCGATCACTAGAACCCGAAATTTTTTGCTGTCTTACCCCAGAACAAAAGGAAATTCAATTATTTTTACACGTGGCCAAAGGGTGAGTTTCATTCATATACTTTAGGTAAGATGCAAATATTATTTGAAGAAAAAACCAGGCCAGAAAATTTCTGTCACATCCTTTACATACTAGAGCTTTAGTCTCCTCGATTAAGTGAGTAAGAATGGCCGGCCGCTGTGGCCGAGCGGTTCTAGGCGCATCAGTCCGGAACTGCGCTGCTGCTACGGTCGCAGGTTCGAATTCTGCCTCGGGCATGGCTGTGTGCGATGTCGTTAGGTTTGTTAGGTTTAAGTAGTTCTAAGTCTAGGGGACTGATGACCTCAGATGTTAAGCCCCATAGTGCTAGAGTCATTTGAAAAATTTGAGTAAGAATGTACTGTGAATCTCTCAAGTTCGGGAACGGCCTGATGCTTTTCAGCAAATAAGCCAAATCCATTGTTAAGAGAACCAGATGAATGCCAGTAGGATTCGCGCTCTCTGGTTTCTGTAGAAACTTAATTATACATATTTTCACACTATGTGACATACATAGCCCTATTTTTTGAGTGCTTTGACTTAGGAGCTTAAATTTTTTACATCGCCAATGGACTGTAAACATTAGTATTTGACAGCAATTTCAACCTGATAGCTCTTCCCGTTCCGGAGGAAAAGGTATCTTTACTGTCGGACAGACAGACCGACAAGGAAGTAATTCTTTAAGGGTTCTGTTTTTACCGACTGAAGTACAGAACGCTTAAAAGAACAGTCATTACATGTTTCATGTGTATTTGTTTGTGATTTCGTTGATGCGTATGTAGATCTTTCCTCGGTGATTTTGTGCGAATGATTGAAAAAGAAGGAAAATTGCGTTAAGGCTCTAAGATCCCGTCGATGGCTATGTCATTAGAGATTGAGTCCTCAGAAAGGAGGAGGATGTGGACGAAAATTCGCCATACCATTTAAAAGACGCCATCCCTACACTCGAACGGGGAAATATCCGAAAACCAAAATGTGGGCCACTGGTCGGAGATCTGACCAGTCGACGTCCCGGAAACGAGCCCGGTGCCTTAGCGACCTCTCTGGCTGCGCAAATTCTGCCGGTCTAAATCATCCATCCATATCAGGAATGTACCGCACTAATTCTATTAGTCTCTTCGTTTTTTCATGCTGGTGTATTGCCATATCTTTTCAGATCCGATAAGATCGAAGGACGTGATTTCAACTTTGTAAGTTGTACGTCAGTACTTCAGAAAGTAACTTAACACGTGGCGTCCCAAGCTAATACCACTGCGCAATAAGAAGTCGTTTTGTCAGGAGAGAGAGTGCGCTTTTCGGGTTTTCTGCAGAGACGCTGCGGTTCAGATAACAGGTGCATCACAGTGTTCGAATGAAATGGCGAGGCAAATGGAAACGGTCTCCGAAGCTGAAGTGCGCTGGACGGTACAATTTTGTTTGGGCAAAACGTCTCAGTTGCTTAGAGATACGCAGTAATATTCTAGCGGTGTAAGGACCAATTGCAATATCACGTCCGAACGTAGTGAAGTGGAGGCAACAACTTGACCAAGATCCCCTAGAGTGGACGATGCCCATCGATAAGGCTGGTCTAGTTGCTAGCGTTGCTCCCTCTGGATCGGTCTTGGGTTCGATTCCCGCCCGGGTTGGGGATTTTCTCTGCCCGGGGACTAATCGTTTCTGCTGCCTTCATCTTTTCATCATCATTCGTGAACGTGGCGAGATTGGACCGTGTAATGCCTGAGAGTTTGTACGGGCGCTGATAACCGCGCAGTTGAGCCGTCCACAAGTCACACACCATCATCGATAAGGCCGTGGACACCGACCACACAGGACGACGTTCCAGCCAGTCGAGGAACTGTGATTCACAGAGAGACTGTCGCGGGCATTGCTCAACAGACGAACATCTCAATATTCTGCACCCATTCATCATCTGAAATTCTCTGTTGAAGGAGAAATTGTGCTCACACCGAGTTCCGCAATAACTATCACCTGCACACTACTGCGCAAGGTTTATGGCCATAAAGACCAAGAGGCGTGGAAAACTGAAGAAAATACATTGTTATACTGCACGATAATTCAACGCCTCACACGGCGTGCACAACACAAGCTTTGCATTAATATTTTTTCAAAGGTAGGTTTAGAAACCTCCGACCTACAGTCCAAATCATTTTTCCGTCAATCTGAAACATCTGGGAGGAAAGTGGTTTTCTAACAACAGGGACGCTCGCACAGAGGTTCTCGAATGGCTCCGTGACCAAGGAGCGGATTTCCATCGTCGCGGAACTGAGGGATTGCTAGAATGTTCCGACAGTGGTTTACAGAGACATGATGGCTATGTTGAAAAACAGTGTCAAAAATGTTTCATTTTGAAGTACAGTGCAGTAATAAAAGTTGCTTGGGGCTATGGGTGTGCAATTAATGTTGAAGGAACGTCGTACATTCGGAGCATTTTGACGAACTGTGAGGTGTTATCCACACAATTTCCAACATCCTTCTGTAGCGTAATATATGAGAAGGTTCTTCACAGCAACAGTTAAGAGAGGAGTACGTGAAAAACTTTGGCAAGAAGAAGGATGAGGACGATAGGACACGTAATCAGACATCAAAGAATAACTTTGATAGTACTTGATGCAGCAGTAGAGGACGAAAAGTGTAAGGAAGGGCAGAGATTGGAATATATCGAGCAAATTACTTAGGATTTTTATTGCAAATGCTACTCTGAAATGGAACTAAGCAGTATGGGACTTAACATCTGAGGTCATCAGTCCCCTAGACTTAGAACTACGTATACCTAACTAACCTAAATACATCACATAAATCCATGCCCGAGGCAGGATTCGAACCTGCGACCGTAGTAGACGCATGGTTTCGGACTGAAGCGCCTAGAACCGCTCGGTCGCACCGGCCGGCTGCTACTCTGAGATGAAGAGTTTGTCACAGGAGAGGAATTCTTGGCGGTCCGCATCAACTAGTCAGAAGACTGACGACCAAAAAAATAAATAAAATAAAAAGGGTAAAAACGTGGCGTTATGAGGGGAAGAAAAGTTTCATTTACGTAACTGAATACTGCGCTCCGGTCTGGCTAAATAGCACTCATACAGCAACGGTGGACACCAAGCTAAACGACACCATGAGGCTCATCTCAGGCACTATTAAACCGACGCCCAACCAATGGCTCCCGGTACTGGCTAACATAGCCCCACCTCATCTAAGGCGAAGATCTGCACTGAAAAGGGAATGGCAAAAGTGCGCTAACAACCGTGACCTACCCTTACACGAAGACTGCAAGAATCCCAGCCACTGGCTCAATTCCCGTAAGCCATCATGGAGATTAGGGCAACAGCTGATCGAGGACAATTATGATACCGACGAAGCCTGGCGTCGGGAAAGGGATATGTCTAACCCTGATCACCTTAACTTAGTCTCGGACCCAACCGTACGGCCCGAGGGCTTCGGTCTTCCCAGAAAATCTTGGACAACTTTAAATCGTATCCGAACAGGCTATGGTAGATGTAATTACTGGAAGCACAAATGGGGACAGACTGACTCACCCAACTGCGACTGTGGGAATCCAAAAACTCTACATCATATCGCAATGGACTGCCCTACGAGAAGATTCCCTGGCACAATGTAGGAGCTGCACCTCCTGGAGGGAGATGCTTCTGGCTGGCTGAGGGACTTGGACATACAACCATGAGTCTGGTCTACTCTTCTCCTTCTGAAAAACCTATTACTAGATACTATTACTATAATTTCTATGTATTTTTGTGTATTTTGTGTTTTACTTCCTTTTTTAGATCTAATAATTGTTTGTTGCCTGTAACATTGACCATTCATTGTTTTTATACGTTGTTTGTGTTACTACTTACTTACTGCTGTATTCTATTAGCCATACGAAATATATATTTACGTGACAGCTGATTTGAGTGCAACAGTTACTGTAGCCTAAGGTGGAACGTAATTATGAATTACCTTTCATATTTTGCGTTAGATTTACCGTACTGTCGTGGTCTCATACTTGTTCTCTTATTTTTCCCACAATCGGAAAACGGAAAACAGTAATTTAATGGTAGCTCTTTATTTTTCTAACGAGGACTGTGTCCGTTGTTGATCCTTTGAATACTGTTTTCAGAACCACGCGAAAAGCCATCAGTAAGTTTCATCAAGGAAAGAAGTTTACGAAGAATATTTGCGGTACCTGTTGGCACGTTGAACTACCACATGGACACCAATTGAATTCAGCTCTATCAATCTGTGAGCGCACCAACAGTTTGGATGTGATCTGATTATCCTAGAATTCCATTTTAGATTGATAGACGTAAATTGTCACTGTTATTCGAGTTCGCTGATAAAATTTCCATTGGGACTTGTCAATCACGGGACAATTTTCGCATGGGACTTGTAAGTCGTTTGTATGTGTAGCGCACGAACGGAAAAAGAGATAATTGTAAAACGAAATCAACGTAACTATATGAGACGTTCAAAGCGAAAATTGCAGCAATTTCGCATGACCTCTCTTGATTTTTATCATGGGTATCAGGGGATTCCTTCTCATTCGATGTGCCGACTTGTCACGTGATTGGGACTGTGTGGAAATGGATCTACATATGCACCTCTGAAGCGCTGAAATGTGCATTTTCTGATGGCTGATATCCGGAATGAAACAAATAAGTCTGGTAATCAAATGTATGCATGTTTATTGATTTACATTCTCGATATAGAGACATGCCAAGTTGCATGAGACTTATTTTGACTCTTCTTTGTATTACGCTTTTCCACACGATTTTTTGATTGGAAGCCATAAACAATGTTGTTATTCTGACGGTATCGAACAACCAGCTCTGCGATTTCTTACCTCTAAAAGAAGCAGTTGTTTGATAAATACCTGTAACACGAACGTAGTCTAGAGCTTGCATACGATTTTTGAGAAAATTTTGCTGGGATATGAGAATAGTTGCGAGGTATTAAAAAAACGCACTTGATTGAACCTCACATACTCCGATTGAAGCAGAAGGTTGGGGAAATTTCCAATGGCAAGACGAACATCGATGGTTGTTTGTACTCTATCTTTAGTACCAGAGTAATAATGGTACTTTGTATTGTTTTTTGAGTGTAGAAAAATAGCTGCCCGACGGAGCAATTGTCAGAATCCAACATTTTAAACAAATATGTGCAGGACGCTCTAGAACTAAGTCAATTTTGCGCTTTTTAACTACGCAACAGCACCTATTACGAACTGAAATTTGGAGAGAAGGTCTACCCACTGATCCATGTCTATTTTTCTATTTTCTTTTTTGTGCAGTCTTCTGAAATCCCAGAGGTACTTATGAATAACCCTGTGTTACATGTAACATTTTAATAGATTTTTTTCCTATGAAATGTAGAATTGAGGTGAAATGGGATTCGGACTGGGCGTTGTGCAGACATGAAGTTCAATGTAACATATATGTGTTTTAACATCAAGAAAGCAAAATTCACTCTCAGTAAAATGAAATGTTTCTGTAGCCCGTAAAGATCACACGCACACACACACACAAAACGACGTAACGTCTTTCATTAAATCAAAGGACTAAATCCAGCCTTTTCCCTAATATACATATCGGGGCAAAAACATTAACAATTTACAATGCTTGCCCCTTGGCCATAACCAGTCACAATATCTTACACGACTTCAGCAGTAACACATAAGATGGAAAAGTCACTTTCAAACTTAACTATAAACGTAACACAAGACTACGCATTACTCCTACCATCACAACATAACTATGACAACAAGCTAAACACAAGTCTCTACCAAACTACCTGCACATAATACCTTAATAAATTATTATACAGAAAAACAAAAAATTTATTAATCACACAGAACAAGGAACAAGATGTTTCTCAGCAATCTCACTCATGGCATCGTTAGAATGAAACAGTTCGAAGTTAATATAATTAATCACGCTCACAGCTTGTAGTTAACAAGTATGACCGCTCTCCATCATGGCACTCGCAATGTACTCCGGCTAGGACGCATTTTCGGATGTTAGATAGTTAATCAGTCAGTTACATGCTCCATAGATCATCTGAACGATTCTTTCGTCGAAATGATGTGGAACGAGTCAGTTTACAAGATTAGTGTTAACATTAATGAACACGTTATCATTTTATTGATACTCATCTACTCATGCAGCTACAGGTCGTTCTTCTTCTTTTCTTCTTCTTCTTCTTCTCCTCTCTGTCTGTTTCTCTCTCTCTCTCTTTTTTTTTTACTGGCTAGAAGTTTTTTGTAGCCGTTTTATGTTAATGGGCAAATGGTCAAAAATTTTTATTGCTGCATATTGGACTCCTCTCTGAGCCACTGACAGTTTCACCAATCGGTAACAAAGGCCTTTTCCCCATTAGCGTAACAGGTATGGACATCACTGTTCGTCTCAAATTATTATGAATTATTTGTGACGAATCTCATTAGCGAATATACGTATTGTGACGATGCACTTAAAACACTTAGCTCCTTGAAGAGGTACCTAGACGACATCTGTGGGAGTACACCATATACTTCTCTTACTGTTCGCTTTCGTGTAGTCAATACTTTCTTTCTAAATGATGAGTTACCCCAGAAAATTATTCCGTGCGACGTTAATGAAAGGAAGTATGTAAAATATTTCAGGAGGCTGATAAGTTTGTCACCAAGGTCAGTAATTATCCGTAGAGGAAAAGTAGCTGAACTTAAGTGTTTGAGAAGCTCACTAATACGCTTCTTCTAGTTGAAGTTTCCGCCTATGGTCTTTTTCGCCTCGAGTTTGCATCTCATGATGCAGGCCAGTGTGCGTTTTGCCTACATCGTCTGTGCGCAGCGCTTTCCGCTGTCGCTGGATTTGCACAGAGAGAAACACATTTCCGTTATAAGTGTGAAGTTACATCCCATATGCTCATGTGGGTGCGGAGAATGGGGAAAACCACTCACTACCTTGGGGGTGCGGGGAGTTATTTTATTTTTTACTTTTATTTGTTTATTTATTTTTTGGCTCTGTATCAGTACTGCCCACGAAAACACATTACTTACTTACTACATACGTCTGTGCAACACACCGATAGTTAGAAACGTTGGTAGTAGGCGGCAACGCCACGAAAATGATCATCTACTCGAGAAATGTGTCGATTTGCACAGTGGGAGCGTGGGCCATAACTCAGTGAACGAACTAGCCATCTCTTGTCATTTCACGCTTTTATTTTTCAATGATGACATTTTCAAGATGCCTGGCATTCCATCGTCCAATGTTTACAGTTATTTACCTGTCGTGAACATTGATTCTATGCCAAAGGCGTTGTAGAATTTTAGGAAGTAATTCTCGAGACAACTGTCGTCAACACTTAAATGTCAAGATCTGAAGATGGCGTGAGCATAAAGTGAATGTACTCCAAAAAAAGGCGTGTATTGAGCATTAAAACGGTATATTTCTGACTTTACGCGCTAGAAGCGCTGCTGTCGTGTCACGTGACGAGGCAGCCCGCCGTCTTAAGAACATATGTGAATCAGGCCCGCGGATCTTCGGTATTTCCGAACCGGGGCAAAAGCTTGACAGTGACACTCCTCTACCTCCCTCTTGCTCCTCGAGCGATTTAGACAGGACGTCAAAAATTTAAAAAATCGATTTTTCAAAAATACGTTCGTTTTTTAGGGCACATCTGAAGAGTTCGATATATAAAACATATATGTTAGAGGAAATGTAAGACATGTTACTTGGTCTTAAGTGTGTCGAAGTGCAGTGTCATGCCTCGAAAGGCGCGCGGGAAAAAGAGCACTTTTCTGTGCGAGTCCTGATTTTTCTTATTTTTTCTTGATGATAATTTCTCCCTATGTAGGTGGGTGCCAACAGAATGTTTTCGCAATCGGAGGAGAAAACTGGTCATTGAAATTTCATGAGAAGCTCCCGTCACAACGAAAGACGCCTTTGCTTTAATAATTGCCATTCCAATTCACGTATCATGTCTGTGGCACTATCTCCCCTATTTTGCGGTAATACAAAACGAGCTGTCTTCTTTATACTTTTTCGATTTCATCCGTATGTCCCACCTGATGCGGATCCCACATCGCACAGCAATACTCCAGAATACGGCGGACAAGCTTGGTGTAAGCAGTCTCTTTGGTATACCCATTGCACCCTTTAAGTGTTCTACCAATGAAACGCAGTCTTTGGTCTGCTCTACCCACACCATTGTCTATGTGATCGTTCCAATTTAGGTTATTTGTGATTCTAATCCCTAAGTTTTTAGTTGAATTTACAGCCTTCAGATCTGTGTTACTTATCTCGTAATTGAAATTTAACGGATTTCTTTTGGTACTCATGCGAATAACTTCACACTTTTCTTTATTCAGGGTCTCCTGTCACTTTTCGCACCATACGAATATCTTATCTGAATCATTTTGCAATTCGTTTTGGTCACCTGATGACTTTACAAGACGGCAAATGACAGCATCATCTGCAAACAATCTAAGACGGCTACTTCAAAAATGACTCTGAGCACCATGGGACTTAACATCTGGGGTCATCAGTCCCCTAGAACTTAGAACTACTTAAACCTAACTAACCTAAAGACATCACACACATCCATGCCCGAGGTAGGATTCGAAACTGCGACCGTAGCGGTCACGCGGTTAAGACGTCTACTCAGATTGTCTCCTATGTCGTTTATATAGTTCAGGAACAATAAAGGACCTATACCACTTCCTTGGGGAACGCCGCATATTACTTCTGTTTCACTCGTTGGCTTTCCGTCGATTAGTACGAAGTGTGACCTTTCTGACAGGGACAAACCCAGTCGCACAAATGAGGTGACATTCCATAGGCACGCAGTTTGGTTAGAAGACGCTTGTGAGGAACGGTGTCGAAAGCCTTTTGGAAATCTAAAAATATGGAATCAATTTGACTTCCCTGTCAATAGCACTCATTACTTCATGAGGATAAAGAGCTAGTTGTGTTTCGCAAGAACGATATTTTCTGTATCAGTGCTGACTATGTGCCAAGAAATCGTTTTCTTTGAGATACTTCACAATGTTCGAATACAGTATATGTTTCAAAACCTTACTGGAAATCGACGTTAGTAATATGGCCCTGTAATTCAGTGGATTATTCCTACGTCCCTTTTTGGGTATTGGTGAAACTTGAGCAATTTTCCAGTCCTTAGGGACGGAACTTTCTGTAAGTGAGTGGTTGTATATAACTGCTAAATATGGAGCTATTGTATCAGCATACCCTGAGAGGAACCTGGCTGGTATACAGTCTGAACCGGAGGCCTTGGCTTTATTAAGCGATTTAAGCTGCTTTGTTACGCGGAGGATACAGGGTATTTCAAAAATGACCGGTATATTTGAAACGGCAACAAAAACTAAACGAGCAGCGATAGAAATGCACCGTTTGTTGCAATATGCTTGGGACAACAGGACATTTTCAGGCAGACAAACTTTCGAAATTACAGTAGTTACAATTTTCAACAACAGATGGCGCTGCGGTCTGGGAAACTCTATAGTACGATATTTTCCACATATCCACCATGCGTAGCAATAATATGGCGTAGTCTCTGAATGAAATTACCCGAAACCTTTGACAACGTGTCTGGCGGAATGGCTTCACATGCAGATGAGATGTACTGCTTCAGCTGTTCAATTGTTTCTGGGTTCTGGCGGTACACCTGGTCTTTCAAGTGTCCCCACAGAAAGAAGTCACAGGGGTTCATGTCTGGCGAATAGGGAGGCCAATCCACGCCGCCTCCTGTATGTTTCGGATAGCCTAAAGCAATCACACGATCATCGAAATATTCATTCAGGAAATTAAAGACGTCGGCCGTGCGATGTGGCCGGGCACCATCTTGCATAAACCACGAGGTGTTCGCAGTGTCGTCTAAAGCAATTTGTACCGCCACAAATTCACGAAGAATGTTCAGATAGCGTGATGCAGTAATCGTTTCGGATCTGAAAAATGGGCCAATGATTCCTTTGGAAGAAATGGCGGCCCAGACCAGTACTTTTTGAGGATGCAGGGACGATGGGACTGCAACATGGGGCTTTTCGGTTCCCCACATGCGCCAGTTCTGTTTATTGATGAAGCCGTCCAGGTAAAAATAAGCTTCGTCAGTAAACCAAATGCTGCCCACATGCATGTCGCCGTCATCAATCCTGTGCACTATATCGTTAGCGAATGTCTCTCGTGCAGCAATGGTAGCTGAGGGGTTGTCGCATTTGAATTTTGTATGGATAGAGGTGTAAACTCTGGTGCATGAGACGATACGTGGACGTTGGCGTCATTTGGACCGCAGCTGCAACACGGCGAACGGAAACCCGAGGCCGCTGTTGGATCACCTGCTGCACTAGCTGCGCGTTGCCCTCTGTGGTTGCCGTACGCGGTCGCCCTACCTTTCCAGCACGTTCATCCGTCACGTTCCCAGTCCGTTGAAATTTTTCAAACAGATCCTTTTTTGTATCGCTTTTCGGTCCTTTGGTTACATTAAACCTCCATTGAAAACTTCGTCTTGTTGCAACAACACTGTGTTCTAGGCGGTGGAATTCCAACACCAGAAAAATCCTCTGTTCTAAGGAATAAACCATGTTGTCTACAGCACACTTGCACGTTGTGAACAGCACACGCTTACAGCAGAAAGACGACGTACAGAATGGCGCACCCACAGACTGCGTTGTCTTCTATATCTTTCACATCACTTGCAGCGCCATCTGTTGTTGAAAATTGTAATTACTGTAATTTCGAAAGTTTGTCTGCCTGAAAATGTACTGTTGTCCCAAGCATATTGCAACAAGCGGTGTATTTCTATCGCTGCTCGTTTAGTTTTTATTGCCGTTTCAAATATACCGGTCATTTTTGAAACACCCTGTATCTACTTCTATGTCGTTCATCTTGGTAGTTTTTTGACATTCTAACTTTCTTAAAATTAAAAGTATTAATAGCGGTTGGAATTATTTGCGATGGCGAGAATAAAAACCCTACAGAAAATTTGCACTCTTTATATTGCCTATTAGCTAATAACTTTATATTTTGTGTAACATAAATTTAAATATAGGAAACCTAAAACCAGAGAAGAGACAAGAGACAAGCAAGACAGTACACATTTCTTTTGTCCTTAGGTTCCACATTTTCTTCTCTCTGATTTTGCTACAGCTTTACACGGCATACTTCCCTTTCCTATTACCTCAGCAGAATTCGTCAAACGTTTTGTTACATGAAAAATCAAAATGTTGTTTTCTAATACTGTAAAACCTGTTAATACGAATAGTACGCAAGACTGGTGTAGTTCCTCTATTTGATTACGTCTGTGTCACTGTCTGCCAGATAAAACGAAATAGGCCTTTCTAGTATTGCAGCAGTTGTAACACACGCCAAATAAACGAGACTATTTTGGTACAAACGGTCATTTTTATCTACTGATTCACATAACTAACACGATAGAGAATAATTCACGAAGTACCAATATCAAATGCCGATTATGCCTACTACAAGCAAAAAGTTTTATGTACGGAAATTGTTTCACGTTTCATTCATATGCATCATTTTCTGAAGTATGAGTTCTGAAAGTAGTAGCAGTACGAAATTTGTATATAAATTTGGAATCGTCATATTCTTCCATATAATTTGTATGATATCCCCGTTTCCTCTCCTTCCTCGCTCTAACATTGTCCTCAATAATTACGTAACTATTCGTGCTATCGTCAAAACTTATTCTCCGGTTAACTTAACTAACCCTCCCAGAATCACCGTTTATTTATCCCGCGTTTATTCTTAGATTAGTCATTATTACGTATTCGTACGAGGCGTTTACCGCGCTGTTCCGAGAGCACAACTTAAGCGGCTGCTAACCGGGGATTGTACAACTGGCCATTAGTAGTGTAGCGATCTGGTAAAATTTTTCTGTAAAAATTTCGTTCCAATGGATACACCGAGAAGATAATACGTAATCTTTCTTATCTGCCGTTTCTGTTAGTCGTTTATTTCCACACTCGTAACCTGAATCTATGGATTTCGCTAATAATCATAACAATGCTTATCATTCCCGCACCCAAGCACCCAATCAGGCACATAAATAAACAGCGATTGGCATTCACTCGTTCGGACGTTCGGATTTATTCGAGTTAGCTCGTATAGTCCCACCCCCTTTGTATGCGAGATTTTTTTTTTTTTTTTTTTTTTTTTTTTTTTTTTTTTTTTTTTTTTTTTTTTGAGACCCATTTCTTCTCGGGAACGGGTGTCGTTATGGAGATGAAATTTATGTCAGGTACTAAGGTCTTCGGCCCCTTGACGGTGCAAAATAAAAGATGTGGCCATTTATGGCACATATTTTTATATTCAGAAACTACTCATCACAATCTATAAGCGACTCGCAGTTGACCTAGAATTGTAAAATTTGACAAGAAGCAAAGTCTCCTAGTAAAAGTAAAGGAAAAAATCCAAAAATCGTTATTTTTTCGTTGGCAAAATATACACATCAAAAGAAGTTTTGCATCACCCCGGTTCCTAGGACTGAAGATAGGCGTTGAATGTGGATATTGTATCACAGACACAGTCCCTTTCACTGTTCAGAGATTTCACTAAACCAGCAAAGACGTAAACAATCATACATGACTAGCGCCTATTAGGCGGAGGGATCCGACAGCCGATCAGTTCCAGTCATTCTACCAGGAAGGAGGTACACGGCTCGTGTTGTCTGTAGTTCAACCATACATGGACGGTCAATACCGCGGTTGGATCGCGTCCGCATTGTTACGTTGTACCAGGAAGGGCTCTCAACAACGGAAGTGTCCACGCGTCTCGCAGTAAACCAAAGCGATGTTGTTCGGAAATGGAGGAGATACCGAGATACAGGAACTGTCGATGACATGCCTCGCTCAGACCGCCCAAGGGCTGCTACTGCAGTGGATGACCGCTACCTACGGATTATGGCTCGAAGGAATTCTGACAGCAAAGCCACCATGTTGAATAACGTTTTTCGCGCAGCCACAGGACGTCGTGTTACGACTCAAACTATGCGCAATAGGCTGCATGGCAATGTCCATCTTTGCAACCACGACACCATGCAGCGCGATACAGATGGGCCCAACAATATGCCGGATGGACCGCTCAGGATTGGCATTAAGTTCTCTTTACCGACGTGTGTCGCATGTGCCTTCCCCCAGACAATCTTCAGAGACTTGTTTGGAGGCAATCCGGTCAGGCTGAATGCCTTAGACACACTGTTCAGCGAGTGCACCGAGGTAGAGGTTCCCTACTGTTTTGGGGTGGCGTTATGTGGGGCCGACGTACGTCGCTGGAGGTCATGGAAGGCGCCGTAATGGCTGTAAGATATGTGAATGTCATCCTCCTACCGATACACAACCATATCGGCAGGATATTGGCGAGGCATTCGTCTTCGTGGACGACAGTTCGCGCTCCCATCGTGCACATCTTGCAAATGACCGCCTTCGGAATAAAGACATCGCTCGACTAGAGTGGGCAGCATGTTCTCCAGAGATGAACCCTATCGAACATGACTGGGATAGATTGGAAACGGCTGTTTATGGACGACGTGACCCAGCAACCACTCTGAGGAATCTAGCCGAATCGCCTTTGAGGAGTGGGAGAATCTGGACCCACAGTATCTTGATGAACTTGTGGATAGTATGCCACGACGAATACAGGCATGCATCAATGGAAAATGATGTGCTACTGGGTATTAGAGGTACTGGTGTGTATAACAATCTGGACCAACACCTCTGAACGTCTCACTGTATGGTGGTGCCACATGCAATGTGGGGTTTTCAGCAGTAATAAAAACGGCGGAAATGATGTTTATGTTGATCCCTATTCCAATTTTCTGTTGAGGTTCCGAAATTCTCGTAACCGTGGTGATGCTAAACTTTATTTGATTTGTGTAAATAGTTTAAGCTTCTAAATCTTTGCAGTCAAAAGACACCGCCGTACCTGTTATTTTGATATTCGCAAACGCCATAATCAAAGCCCATATATGAACGTTCAACATGTATGTTGGGCTTCGTGGTCTAGTGGTTAGAGGGCGGGCTGCCATCTGCAATAACAATTTTAAAAAAAACTGAGTGTTCGCCGAAGATGTTGAAGGGGTATCGTCTAACGTCCTTCCACACCAAATGACGAGAACAATGAGGAAGAAAATGAAGGAATAGAAAGTGATAAAGCATGTGCCTGGAAACTGAGAGGTCGAGGGATCGAATCTCTGTGGTAAAACGGATGTCTATTTTAACCCAAATTTCACCTCTCATCGATGTGAGGAGTCGGTAGAAAGAACACGTAGTTCGTATTTTACGTTGAACTGTAGGTTACCTTTCTCCGGTTGGATCACTCGGATAGGTTTGGGACACGCAAGTCGGCGAAGATGTGTCCTACAGAAAGACTTGCACCACGTCATTGAACCACACGTAATTGTTATCATTATCTGTATACCATGGACAACACAACTGAAGGATTACATTTTAGAAACCCCGTAACTGTCTCCCGTTGCAACGTAGAGGTCAGAAACTTCGCTCAGTGGTGCCTACAGCGTCACTCTGTTTTAGCGGAAGCACTTGACGCCCTACGATGCCACCATGGGGCTCGGCGATGCTCCAAGCATCAAGGCGTCGGTATTTGGGGGAAAAAGGCCACAGCTCAGAAGCTCATGTGAGATAATCGGTTGACTGCGTAGCAGCGAGGAGAGCTCCGCCTATCATCCTAAGGGAGCCATGGGTCTGATGATGGTTTTGTAAAAAGAACCGAAACCGGTTACCTATATCATTAAAACATAAATGGTGTGATCAAAACTGAACTTTAGTCAAAATATAATCATGTGAGATGGATTAGATTAATAATGTTACACTGACACCAGGTTTCACCGCAATTCTACCCAGTGCCACAGTGGGAGAGTCACGAGAAGTTAAGGTCGTCAGAACCTCTTAGCTACATTCCACCCCTTCTTTTGACGCCTCTGTGGTAGAGGACATAACCGCGAAGCCCAGTGTTGTAATCACGCTGTTTTATTACGGGTGGCCATTTCGTCTCGATTCTGAGCGGCGGTGTTGCTGAAGTGTTGTCTCGGTCACCATAAGGAAACTGCGTGATGTCAATAAAAAAAAAAAAAAAAAGGTTCACATGGCTCTGAGCACTATGGGACTTAACTTCTCAGATCATCAGTCCCCTGGAAATTAGAACTACTTAAATCTAACTAACCTAAGGACATGGCACACATCCATGCCCGAGGCAGGATTCGAACCTGCGACCGTAGCGGTCGCGCGGTTCCAGACTGTAGCGCCTAGAACCGCTCGGCCACTCCGGCCTGCGTGATGTCAACGCTGGGCCTCACGGTTCTGGGATCCATCGCAGGGACGTCAAGAGAAGGAGTGGAATGTCGATTACAATGTGGATAAGAGGGGGAAGGGGGGGAGGGTTGGCAACCTTCCCATCGTGTGACAAAAACACGGCGTCGTTTGGCAGAACTGTGGTGAGATTGGTGCCAATGCGACGTCATTAATCCACTCTGAACCTCGCATGAACTTCTTTATCATGTTTCGACACCTCACTAGTTGAAGCGTCACCGAGCCAGAGGGTGATGCTGCAGGGCGCCACGTTTTTGCACCATTAAACAACGAGGCAACTTTGAGCCAAATTTCAAACGTCTACGTCACAATGGGTAGCAGTTACCGGGTTTCGGAAAAGCTATCCTTTAATTGTGTTGCGCTGAGTACATGATTAACTGTGTACGGCGCGACTGCTACGGTCGCAGGTTCGAATCCTGCCTCGGGCATGGATATGTGTGATGTCCTTAGGTTAATTAGGTTTAAGTAGTTCTAAGTTCTAGGGGACTGATGACCACAGATGTTAAGTCCCATAGTGCTCAGAGCAATTTTTGAACTGTGTACGGTGCCCTCAGACTGCTAGACCACATTCGTCCGGTTTCGCTTTTTATTAACGTCCACATTATTCACCTGTGGAAGCCCACAGTGATCAAGATTATGTCCTGTAACAGCCGTGACTTTTACGCTGTTTTGTTCCCAATAGAAATAGCTTTACGGGACAGAGGCTCATTCTAGCACGGCAAATGAAGTTAACCTAGACGGTCCTTCAAATGCAGAGACGAATGAAGCAATGCAGCACTGCAATTTCCCCCTTCTCCGCCTGGCCGTCTGCCTAGGGAGCAAAATATTCATGAAACTTTTGCTGCAGCGGCTTCCGGCCCGCGATAAACGCGAGGCAGTATAGAGCGTCGGGGCCCGGCGGTATGGAACGCGATAGCATTAACGAGTGGCGAATGGCCAGTAAAAAGGCCTCTTGTGCGGCCTTCAAAGGGCCCCATTTGGCTCTTTTTACGTCTGCCGCCGGACTCCCAATTCAGCGGCGAGGCCCTCAGGAATGTTTCTTCAACTAATGCGGCGCGGCTGCTTTTTACGGCGCCTGTAACGCGACATTTGTCAGAGGGCTCGCTACAGCGCCACGTCGGCGCCAGAAGCCCTTCGTGCGCGCGGCGTCGAGGGCGGCGGCGAGGCCCTTAGGCCCTTATCGCGCGGATACACAGCCGCGGACAGAACTCGCCGCCTTTCATCAGCTGTAAATGCGCGTCCTAATGTTCCCGCCGGCAGTTCTGCTGCGGTGCCGATGGCCACTAACTCCTCCGGCGTTGACGTAAACCTGAAATTCCGATGCCGGGTCAAAGTGCGGCCCTAAGCGGAAACGGCACTTTGTTCTTTCTAGCCTCGCTGTTTCAGTGGCCAGAAGCGGAGCTCTCAGGTCAATTACGAGAGCGACTGCTGGCAAATGCTGTCGAAAATTTTGAGTGGACGGTATAACATAAACATTTTATGCCTATTTTCCATCTTGATGTCTCTTCTGCTCCATTTACATTCCCTCTTGTCTTATAACGTAACTTCTTTCAACTGCTGGTAATATTTGACTGTTCGTAATTTTGCCTCGCTTTCGATGTTATGAGATATGGACGGTACACTGTGGGCCAACTCGCTTCGTAAGTGCACGGAATAGAAGAAAAAGCCGGCCACAGTGACGCTACAGTCTGGAACCGCGCGACCGCTACGATCGCAGGTTCGAATCCTGGCTCGGGCATGGATGTGTGTGTTGTCCTTAGGTTGGTTAGGTTTAAGCAGTTCTAAGTTCTATGGGTCTGATGACCTCAGATGTTAAGTCCCATAGTGCTCAGAGCCCCTAGAAGAAAAAAAATGCCCGCGTTTCGACTTTAGTTTCGCGAAATCATCGGTAGGTTGCACTTGTGCTAATTTGCCCCATGTCGCGTTGTCATTCCAGTTTGCAGTCATTATGATACGTGCCATGATAGCTGACGGACACCGAGCGAGATGACGCAGTGGTTAGCTCACTGGACTCGCATTCGGGAGGACGACGGTTCAATCCCGCGTCCGGCCATCCTGATTTAGGTTTTCCGTGATGTCCCTAAATCGGTCCAGGCAAATGCCGGGATGGTTCCTTTGAAAGGGCACGGCCGACTTTCTTCCCCTTCCTTGGCTAATCCAATGAGACCGATGACCTCGCCGTGTGGTCTCCTCCCCCAAAACAATCAAACCTGGCGTAAAATGTTAATAGAGATTAATAGCCGACGGTGATAACTGAATCATAGAACGACGTATTTTTCCATGCATAGTTTGTGTGACCTGTGTAATGTACATCGTGACAATTATTGAACTGTACGAAAAAAACGTAAATTAGTTACATATTTCGGCGTGCACACACTTTATTCAACATGTAAACGTCACTACAGATATTCGGATTTAGGTTATGACATGTTCGATATGCCTGACATTGGCGATGGTGTGGCGCAGACGAATATCGAAATTCTGCATGATCCGCTGAAGTCTTGACATCGATGCTCTCGATGACGTCCTGAATGGCTGTCATTATAACAGGGCGTCATCGATGCTGTCGATGACCTCCTGAATGGCTGTTTTCATCTCAGAAATGGTTTTGGGGTTATTACTGTACACCTTGTCTCTAATGTAGCCCCACAAAAAGGGTGGGATGTGTTCACATCCGGATAATATGGCTGTCAATCGAGGCTCATGCCAGTGGCCTCAGGGTACCCCCGAGCCTGAATGCGGTCACCAAAGCGCTCCTCCAGAACATCAAACACTCTCCTGCCTTGATGGAGTCGAGCTCCGTCTTGCACGACTCACATCTTGTCGAAGTCAGGGTCACTTTGGATAACGGGGATCAAGTAATCTTCTAAAACCTTCACGTACCGTTCGGCAGTCACAGTCCAACAAGGAATGTTGTTGTTGTTGTGGTCTTCAGTCCTGAGACTGGTTTGATGCAGCTCTCCATGCTACTCTATCCAGTGCAAGCTTTTTCATCTCCCAATACCTACTGCAACCTACATCCTTCTGAATCTGCTTAGTGTATTCATCTCTTGGTCTCCCTCTACGATTTTTACCCTCCACGCTGCCCTCCAATAATAAATTGGTGATCCCTTGATGCCTCAGAACATGTCCTACCAACCGATCCCTTCTTCTGGTCAAGTTGTGCCACAAACTTCTCTTCTCCCCAATCCTATTCAATACTTCCTCATTAGTTATGTGATCTACCCATCTAATCTTCAGCATTCTTCTGTAGCACGACATTTCGAAAGCTTCTATTCTCTTCTTGTCCAAACTATTTATCGTCCATGTTTCACTTCCATACATGGCTACACTCCATACGAATACTTTCAGAAATGACTTCCTGACACTTAAATCAATACTGGATGTTAACAAATTTCTCCTCTTCAGAAACGCTTTCCTTGCCATTGCCAGCCTGCATTTTATATCCTCTCTACTTCGACCATCATCAGTTATTTTGCTCCCCAAATAGCAAAACTCCTTTACTACTTTAAGTGCCTCATTTCCTAATCTAATTCCCTCAGCATCACCCGACTTAATTAGACCACATTCCATTATCCTTGTTTTGCTTTTGTTGATGTTCATCTTATATCCTCCTTTCAAGACACTGTCCATTCCATTCAACTGCTCTTCCAAGTCCTTTGCTGTCTCTGACAGAATTACAATGTCATCGGCGAACCTCAAAGTTTTTATTTCTTCTCCATGAATTTTAATACCTACTCCGAATTTTTCTTTTGTTTCCTTTACTGCTTGCTCAATATAGAGATTGAACAACATCGGGGAGAGGCTACAACCCTGTCTTACTCCCTTCCCAACCACTGCTTCCCTTTCATGTCCCTCGACTCTTATAACTGCCATCTGGTTTCTGTACAAATTGTAAATAGCCTTTCGCTCCCTGTATTTTACCCCTGCCACCTTTAGAAATTGAAAGAGAGTATTCCAGTCAACATTGTCAAAAGCTTTCTCTAAGTCTACAAATGCTAGAAACGTAGGTTTGCCTTTCCTTAATCTTTCTTCCAAGATAAGTCGAAGGGTCAGTATTGCCTCACGTGTTCCAACATTTCTACGGAATCCAATCTGATCTTCCCCGAGGTCGGCTTCTATCAGTTTTTCCATTCGTCTGTAAAGAATTCGCGTTAGTATTTTGCAGCTTTGTCTTATTAAACTGATAGTTCGGTAATTTTCACATCTGTCAACACCTGCTTTCTTTGGGATTGGAATTATTATATTCTTCTTGAAGTCTGAGGGTATTTCGCCTGTTTCATACATCTTGCTCACTAGATGGTAGAGTTTTGTTAGGACTGGCTCTCCCACGGCCGTCAGTAGTTCCAATGGAATATTGTCTACTCCGGGGGCCTTGTTTCGACTCAGGTCTTTCAGTGCTCTGTCAAACTCTTAACGCAGTATCATATCTCCCATTTCATCTTCATCTACATCCTCTTCCATTTCCATAATATTGTCCTCAAGTACATCGCCCTTGTATAGACCCTCTATATACTCCTTCCACCTTTCTGCTTTCCTGCAACAAGGAATATAGCACCAATTATTCCATGACTGGACATTGCACACCAATCACCCGTTTAGGGTGAACAGACTTCTCGGTCGCGAAATGCAGATTCTAGGTCCCCACAATTCGTCAATTTTGCTTATTTACGAACCCATCCAAATGAAAGTGGGCTTCGTCGGTAAACCAAACAAGGCGCATACTAATCACATCCTCGGCCAACTGTGCAGTTTGAACGTCCTATCACAAACCGCTCAGAAGTTATGTCGATTTTATTTCATGTAGTTCAATAATTGTCACCCTTTATGACATTGATGCTGCATAGTTTTCAGGATAAAATACGATGGGTAGCACTCCAGAAGATATGTTTATGACATTTTTAACAGGTGTAATTATATATATCGAGTTAAAACTTAACTACCACCGATATTATTCGAAATATTTGGTTACAAAATTTCCTCTGCGTAACTTCACTCTTGTAAATGGATCCCCTACTACCTTATAGTGCAGTAGCTGAGTTCCAATGTATCTGCGTGCGCATATTTGCACGTTTTCAGGGGACGATCAATTTTCTGCCGTGCGGGAGTACCACACCGTAAAAATGGGTCTCTCATTATTGCAATTAGCTGATATACTATTACCTGCACAAAACAGTCATTAGGGTTTTCTGTATAACTCTTGCAGAGCTATGCGGAACGGTGATCATAATTTTTTCTCACACAGTGGCAAATAATTTTTTTAGAAGATTAAAATTTCCACGGGTAATAATGCATGACTGTTTTTGCTGAACGCTGCACAACTATTAACATTTTGTACAGAGAAGTCTAGAACTAAAACCTAGCTGTCAATAACTTCACCAAAAAAAAGTATGTTTGTCGGAAGTCGGTTACCAACTTCACCGGGCTCACATTATTGTACAATAATGGACGATGCCGACGTCAGTCCACATGGTTTTGATGTACGGATACGCCATGATCGAAGCTTCCCCATTGCCAGTTGTTCGGCTGTCTGAAGATGCGCAGGAAGCTCGAAATACGGGTGCTCGGCGTTACCGTGAAGATTTTGCAAGCAGAAATCCCCTTGAAAAAACGATGAATATCATTTTCCATGGATTTATGGCATCTTCGGATTCATTCATCTCGAGAGTCCAGGAAATGAAGAAAATAAACAGATGGCAACTCAGGTAAAATATCTACTTTTCGAACCATCTCCCAATAGACAACCCGACAGCGACCGTTCTGAAAGCAATGATGACACAAACGACGAATGTGACTATTATCTAGATTTAAAAATGTAAGATATTGAAGACAACAATTAGATAAGGCAATTTAGATTTTTAATTCGTTATCAGTGACCGCAAAATACTTCACGCCCGAATTTTAATTCGACTCCGCTAAATTCATAATTTTTTTATCCCCCAAATTTCATCCGCTATTTTGAAATTCGCAATTCCAAAGTGGGATTCGTAATTTGCTATCCAAAAAATCTCGAAAGAACACAGTTTTGAAGACTTTTTGTTATTAATTTTCCTGTTACGTCCATGTTTTGAAGCGAGTGCGGCAGTAATAGCAAGGAAACTACGCAGTTTATATCAGTAAACGGCGAAACTGTGTTCCGTGGATCACTGGTGTTCCATGGGAAGCGAGTAAGTGCTCAGCGAAAAACTATTGACAACATGGTTTTCCTTTTTCGACATTTTGATGTTACTAATTATTTACAAAAATTATCATATCTGTGTCGTCAGCTACGATTTACGATTGAAGGCATCACTGAACCAAACAAGTTTCTCCCAGTTTAAAAAAATTATCAACCTTCAAACTAAACTAGATGTTTGGTAAAAGTATCAGGATTCTCAAAGCGTTCCGTCAGTGCAAAAGTGTGGGAACCTCTGTTAAATCGTGACATGGTCACCCACTCATAATCGCAGGTTGCCTATCTAAGGGCTTGCACCGGAAAGAAAAAAAATTTATTTTTCATTGTTTCATATAAATATCGACCGAATTTATTAATTCAAAATTCTGTCGTAATCTAGTCATTCAGACGTTTAATTTAATGTTATAGGTTTAACACAATAAGACAACTGCTTCAGTTAGAAACTGCGTATACTTCTTGGGCAATGTTGCACACTATGCTCAAATTATCCGGGTTGTATTTATCCGTATGTGAGCGTACTTATCATCTTCCAGTGCATAACTTCAAACCTTTACAAAACTTTTTTCACTGACATCCCCCACAATATAATAAATAAATTTCGCTTTTCATGCAGTAAAACGTCAGCATGAGGTACGACGCTCAAATTTGTTACTTATTTGCTACTTGCTCTATTCTGTCTCACATTACTGTCCCGTACATCGACCTCCACTGGGTCTAAGAGAGCTGAATTCCCAAGTGCGAAGCTAGTGTATTCTGATGTTAGGAGCTTTTTCGCTAATATACCTTTTCAGGAGCGTCTAAAGAATGTAGCAGACTTTATTTATAAATTAGAAGGTAACCAAGTTGTCACAGATGGTATAAGATTAGCCATACACACTTGCTTGACACAAAATTACGTCCATTTCAGTGGGGTAATAAACGAACAGTTTGATTGTCTTTCGTCTTTTACTTATGAGATTCCACCCCTGCCCCCTCTCTGAGTTCATTTCTAGCATAAATCTACATGTGCAATTTATAAAAATAGTTTTTAGAAAATGAGTGTTTTCCAGGACTGAATATTAGTTTATGTATGTTGATGTGTTACGCTTATGGACAGTTACTTCCAGACGTTTTCAAACATTCCACATGCCGTTGAATTGTGAACACAGAAGCCTCAAATTCACAATGGATTTCGTTTATAAATTATTTAGACAAAACCATAGTTATCGGTAATCACGTTCATATTTTCAAAATATACAGGAAGCCTACCACCATTGACATCGTAACACCTGCCAATTCTCAGCACCTAGTTACCCACAAACAAGCTGCCTTTCATTCAATGATTCATCGCCTAATATCTATCCCCATGAGTGCTAACAGCTTCCAAACTAAATGACATATAATCAGGCAAATAGCATCAAACAATGGCTACACTTCTGCCTTGGTGGACTCCATGATCCATAAAAAACGGAAACAACGGGTATCCTCTCTTCTTGAACTAGTGCCCGACTTACCACTTCATGACTTTAATAAGTGGTGCACGGATCCATATTCAAAGGAGTCTCTTCCACTGTTTCCAGAAAGCTTAAATCCAGGAACTATAAAACCTCTTTATGTGCACAAAATTATTGGACACGTTTTGCCCAATGGTACAGACAGCACTTCAGCTTTGGAAAAGAGCAGAATATACAAAATAACTTGTAATTGTGGCACAATCCTTACTGGCCAGTCTGACAGAGCAGTATCTATCCGCTAGTTGGAGGCTTAGGACAGGCCACCTGGTTAAAGAAGACCACAGTTATAACGTGTAACGTGAAGTCCTACATAACACTTACAAAAAGGTGAGATGACTTAACATGAAATAATGGATATTAATAAACATATGTCCACTCGCCCAAGCGATGACACACAGTCCCTAACTAGCCTCTTCTCATTGGGTATACTGCTAATAATCCGAACTTTTTGAATCACGTCTGCTACTCACATGCTCTATTTTTCCATTATTTCAGATATTTTTATTATTCAGGTATTTCATTTACCCTGCTAAAAATTCTAGTTTGTATGGTTAGAACTGTTTCATTTAACTGTTTAGTTTCATTTGTTGTGTTATAACTTTTTGTAATATTGTGTCTTTTAAGGACAAGAATAATTTATTCAGCAAGATTAATTTATTCAGTTACCCCGATGGAATATGTCATCTGATTTCACTGTGTACTGTTCAGCTGCTTTTCGTCTCAGCATCACAGCTGTAATTTGTCATGTATTTCATTATTTAATTTGCGAGTTATTTTATCTGAACAAAATATTTTTACATCGCATTTTTACTGAAATAATTCAGTTCATTTTAGTCCTAATTCAAACATTAACGTCTGTCGTCTCTGTAAATTAGCTGAGATTCTCTTTAGCTGCGCAGGCCGAAGTGGCCGCGCGGTTCTGGCGCTGCAGTCTGGAACCGCGAGACCGCTACGGTCGCAGGTTCGAATCCTGCCTCGGGCATGGATGTGTGTGATGTCCTTAGGTTAGTTAGGTTTAACTACTTCTAAGTTCTAGGGGACTAATGACCTCAGCAGTAGTGCTCAGAGCCATTTGAACCATTTTTCTCTTTAGCTGCACTATTTTACAATCTTCCATTTATTAAAAGTTTCACACCATATTTATTTATCTTTGTATCTGACGATGACGTAACCGTCGTAAACTGGATCGTAAAATAATAAGTATTGTAGAATACTACACCGGTGTCGTGTGTTTTCCATTCAAAACGAATAAAATATTCTCCTAGTAGCCGATGGAACAGTCAATTAACGCAATTAATTAACTATTAGCTTGGTGCAGAAGTTCGTAGCCTTTTTTGTTTTGCATATTGCTATTCCGGTTGATACCTGTTTATTTATCGATTTTCATTTTGTATTTGTACTTCACTCTTGTTATCTGAGTTAACATATTGTGTTTTATCATTTGGAGGCAGTGAGTGGAGCTGTGACCGATGGAGTGCCATATTGAGCAATCGGATTATTTTCGACATATTCCTCCCTTTAAGTTCAATAGAATGGTAACAGCAGCGGGGACAGCCAGAAACACTTGAACTGTTTATGGGGATAGTGCCACTGGCCAGAATACGGCAAGAAAATGATTTTCTCGTTTTTTTTTTTTTTAATTTTACGGAGGATTCTTTTGACATTAGTGACTATCCAGGTTCAGGAAGAATTTCGGGGTTTGATGAATATCTTTAATCCACAATGATCCACGTCTCAGTACCCGAAAACTGGCAAGTCTGATGAACTGTGATCGTTCCACCATTGTTCGACATCTGCATGCAGTGGGGAAGGTTCAGAAATCGGGTATACGGTTTTCGCATGCACTAAGCCAAAATCACAAATATCAGCAGGTGGCCATATGTGCATCTCTGTTTGCTCGTCATCAATTGGCTCGTGGACAGCGCAGAGTGTTCGCATCCTGTATCGTTATTGGCGACGAGAAATGGTGTATTTGTGCTAACCTAAGGATAAGAAAGGAATCCAAGAACAACGACCAGGAAGACTGCGTGAAGTAGTGCTACTCCACGCAAGCGTCCGCCTTCATTCTGCTAGACTGTCAAAAACACTACATAGGATTCGGGGTGGGAAGTCATACCTCATCCACCTTATTCACCTGATTTTCACCTTTTCCGCTTTCTATCGAACAACCTTCAAGGCATTTTCTTTCCGGACGAAAATGCACTCCGAACATGGCTCGACTAGTTCTTCGCCTCAAGACCACATGATTTCTACAGTCGCGGAATCGAAAAGCCACTCCATTGTTGGCAGACTGTTGTAAATAGTGAAGGAGGATAAATTATTGATCACTAAAGCCTCTGTGTGTGTACCTGTTGTGTTTATTAAACTTACGGAAAAACGCTGCAACGTTACACACCACCCTAACAATACTGTAACCTAATACGGATCCTTGTTGCAACCAATAGAAAATAAGCTGTCTTTTACTTTAACAAACTTTATTTTATACGTACAAAGTCTGCTGCTCTCTGTGTCATCATTTGCTACTAGGTCGCCCCATGGATGTAGACATGAATGTTTACGTATCTCCAAACTGTGGAAGAAATTTAGCACGACTTTTTTGGGTTCGTTAAACAGGTTACCACAAATTTATTTTCACACATTGAGGATACTGCTAATTTACTTAGTACTGACTTATACTTACAAGACACTCATAAAGAAAATGCCAACCTTGTTTTATTAGCTGTTCCCTCGTTAGGTGAATCTGGTGTGAAGCCAACGATCTTTCAGGGAATACAAGGGATGCATAAATGTTTCGTAGGCCGTATTTTTCGTTCAAAAACTGCATTTTCTCATTATCCCAGAAGGAAGTGGAAGCCGTCGAACTGTTTTATCCACAACTTTTTCAGTTCCCCCATTGCTGTAGCTTATCCTTCTTATTTCTTCGCCTTAGAAGCCAGTTTCCTATATTTAAATCAGACTACTATTTTGGCAAGTTGTGACAGTTTGTTTTAAAGTCTTTCACAAACCATGTCATACTCATTTGTATGCACAGTTTCGTGCCTGTGTCACTTTCATATGGTAGACACAAATTTTTTCTCAGTCTGTGTGACCTATATTACTAAACGTGCACAGTGTTCACCCTGTTACCATTGCAAGTCGTCTATATAACGGTCCAAGGTTAACAAAAATTTTATTTTGAATGTTCCATATAATTACTGACTGAATTTAAAAAATTTGAAATGCTGTCACAATCTGCAAATTAGGAAGTACAATTTTACGTTACGGTTTCATCAGAATTAACTCAAGAATTAAAGTTGAAAACTGTATCTGTTCCTGAAAGAACAGTTACCGTGGATGACCATGCAGCTTCGCTAGAAATGAAATGATAATTAAATGGACTTCTAGCTGCAAACAGCTGGGTGTTGTGCGCTGTCCTTAGGTTAGTTAGGTTTAAGTAGCTCTAAGTTCTAGGGGACTGATGACCATAGGTCTTAAGTCCCATAGTGCTCAGAGCCATTTGAACCATTTTTGATGGGCAAACATCTATTAGGCGCACTACGAATGTGGTGGTGTGGACATGTTGGGAATGTGGATCCCACGGGGAACGTGCAAGGGATAAGTCCCTGCAGACGCACTGTCGTCTGTGCCTGCGATGGCTCAGATGTGTAGAGCGTCTGCCATGTAAGCCGGAGATCCTGGGTTCGAGTCCAGGTCGGGGCACACATTTTCAACATGTCTCCAATGAAGTACATCAACGCCTGTTTGCAGCTAGAGTGTCCATTTAATTATTATTTCATTTCTAGCAAAGCTGCATGGTCATCCACTGTAACTGTTCTTTCGGGAACAGATACTACCGTCATATATAGTTAAAATATGGCTTCCCGGCCATTGACCTTCTTGTGCGAACGCACACGCTATGCCCGAACTCGTACGGGATTTGGTAGATTAATCTGCCACGAGTAATGAGTATGATGGGCAAACATCTATTAGGCGCACTACGAATGTAGTGGTGTGGACATGTTAGGAATGTGGATCTCACGGGGAACGTGCAAGGGATAAGTCCCTGCAGACGCACTATCTTCTGTGCCAGCGATGGCTCAGATGGATAGAGCGTCTGCCATGTAAGCAGGAGATCCCGGGTTCGAGTCCCGGTCGTGGCACACATTTTCAACATGTCCCCAATGAAGTACATCAACGCCTGTTTGCAGCTAGGGTGTCCATTTAATTATCATTTCATTTCTAGCAAAGCTGCATGGTCATCCACGGTAACTGTTCTTTCGGGAACAGATACTACCGATATATATATATATATCTTGACGCAGCGTAAATCATCCAGACTATATTCATCTAGTATTTGAGACTAAGAGTACTTAGCGACTTGCATCAAATTTTATACACAATTTCAAACATTTGCGAAACTTTTGCGTCCCCCCCTCTCCCCCTCACACACACACACACACACACACAAAACAATGAAGTGAAAAAGTTTATCGCTTACTACATTTGTGCTGTTCACCCAGTATTTTCCCAGACATGTTAAAATATGCCCTTGTCAGGCCTCTCTACAAAAAGGGGGACACCACAGACGTCAGTAATTATAGACCAGTACCCTTCCTTACAGTGTTTTCAAAAATGTTAGAGAAAGTGATGTACTCAAGAGTGGTTAGCCATCTCAACAGTAATGGGATACTTAGTAAATCACGGTTCGGAATTCAAAAATGCTGTTCCACTGAGACAGCAATATGCAGTTTCACTCTCCACAATTTATATAGTAAAATGTCAGTAATAGGAATTTTCTATGACTTGTCCAAAGCAATTAATTGTGTGAACAATGACATTATGTTATAGCAATTACAATTCCATGGTATAAATGGAATAGCATCTGAGTGGTTTAAGTCATACCAACAGAATAGGTAACAAAAAGTTTCTTTATATGGGTCAATTGATTTAGGTAACTTCGCCGCATCATCCGGCTGGGGTGAAATTACATTAGGTGTTCCACAGGTTAGGTGTTGGTATCCTTCCGTTCTTAATATATGTGAACGACCTCCCTTCTTATCTGAAACAAGAAGCTGAACTGACACTATTTGCAGATGATACAAGCATAATTATTAATCCAGTAAAAGAAACTCCAATTGAAAATGATACAAATAAGAACTTTGGAAAGAAATTAATTGGTTTTCTGCAAATGTGCTTCTTATAAACGTTGAAAAATAAACGACCGTACATCCAATTTTCTTCTGAAAAAAGTACAGTTCCTTCAATAAATATAACACATCAGCAGAAATCAGTAGATAAGGTAGGGCATACTAAGTTTTTGGCTGTACATATAGATGAGAATCTTAATTGGGAAATTCATATTTCGGACCTTCTAAAGTGACTAGGTTCACCAACATTTGCAACCGGAATAACTGCCAATTTTGAGGGTACAGAAATTAGTTACCATACTTTGCATACTTTCATTATCTGATGTCATGCGGAATAATATTTTGGGGTAACTCAACACTTGGACAAAGAAGTATTCACTGCTCAAAAGAAAGTGGTTAGAATAATGTGTGGGGTTCATAGCCGCACATCTTGTAGTCATCTTTTTAAAAGATTGGGAATTCTTACAACAGCCTCACAGTACATTTACTCACTAATGACATTTGTTCTCAACAACATGGACCAGTTTAAAAACAACAATCACATTCATGATTATAATACCAGGAGAAAGAAAAACATACACTGTTCTTTACTCAGCCTATCTTTGGCACAGAAAGAGGTAATTTTTTTTTTTACATATTACCAGATGAAATAAAATGTGTGACAGACAGCAGTAATAGCTTCAAAAATAAATTGAAATCATAGCTCCTTGACAACTCATTCTATACCATACATGAATTCTTGAATAAAAATAAATAAATACATAAATATAGTATACGCTTGTTGTGCCATTTAAGGCAATCGGGTATATAATAAAAATATTAATCTTTAACACTGTACTGTAATATATATAGATATTTAAAAAATCGTGTTTCACATGTGCATTGCTTGTGCACTTGACACGTTCCACATCACTGTGTCTACCGTGTCGTGCGACTGATCTATGTAACAGGCAACCAACCAACTAACTAACTAATCGAACACCAGCATCAAGCATGACGTTTTAGTTCTTTTTTTTCTTTACTGTTAACTCTATTCACAGCACTTTTTGTACACAGTATTCACATTACCGCATGAATGTGCTGGTAAGGACGATATCAAGAACCCCTGTTTGTAGTTTGGTCCATCTCCATAGCTAATAAATGTATCAATTACAAGTAATAGTTGGTAATTACGCCTACAGAGCATTCTGCCGCGGTAGCTAGTTTAACCAGTGAGCTGCGACGTAATCTTGTTTCCACCGCTGATAAAAATTTTTAGTGGTAGCTGTTTGTGACAATATTACTGTAGATGTGCCTATATTTTCTTTATAAGACACACCTATCAAGGGCTATGTTCGAGTATTATTACTGTATTTTATACTTATTGTTAGTCGGCGACAATTTTTGTTTACATAGATGGCCGTGTGGGTAATACGAGCCCCGTTGTTGCTGGCAATATGAGCCCCAGTACAAAAGGGCACTCAAAGTATAATCACTATAGAACCTCTGCTCAGTTTTGTGTTAAAGAACGCTCGAAAAGAATTACCGCCTAGGAGAAATCAAAATTAAAAACTTAAGATAAACAACAGATGATAACGGCTTTAATGACATTGTCACACAAACACAAAACTCCATTTAATAAAAGTGATTCTCTTTTAAGTTTTTGTTTAATTTTTCGTATTTATCCCATGGGTACCTTATTAAAGGCACAATTTTTGCAGAGGTTGTGTAAGATTCTAGAAGATGAATTACGTATTGAGTGTTAAACACAACATCTCAAAAACGATGTGATGAATAAGTGACAGGCACATTATAGCAGTGCATGTGTTCGCCAAGTTTGAAGTGGATGGCAAAGAAACTGTGGCCGTAAGGCAAAAAAAAAAAAAAAAAATAGTATATCACTGCGTGAAAATTGCCAAGAGACTTTTTTTTCGGGAGCAGGGGGCAACGGAGATTACTGGTGGCAATCTAATTCGTTTTTACGCGTATTAGAATTTTTAGGTTATACACGGAGGTGATAAATGTCATGGGATACCTCATACTACCGTGTATAACCTCCTTATGCCCGGTGTGTTGTAGCAAATCGACGTGACATGGACTCAACAAATCCGCGGAAGTTCCCG
This sequence comes from Schistocerca americana, assembly GCF_021461395.2. Classification (NCBI taxonomy): domain Eukaryota; kingdom Metazoa; phylum Arthropoda; class Insecta; order Orthoptera; family Acrididae; genus Schistocerca; species Schistocerca americana. The sequence goes on from NC_060126.1 coordinate 377,863,916, forward strand.
GCAGAAAAATTCAGACATGCTGCTTCTATAGCAGTCCACAATTGCGGAAGTGTTGCCGGTGCATTTTGTTCACGAACCGGTCTGTCGATTACATCTCATAAATGTTCGATGGGATTCATGTCGGGCGATCTGAATGGCCAATTCATTCACTCGAATTATTCAGAATGTTCTACAAACCAGTCGCCAAAAATTATGGGCCGGCCGTGGTGGCCGAGTGATTCTAGGCACTTCAGTCTGGAACCGCGTGACTGCTACAGTCGCAGATTCGAATCCTGTCTCAGGCATGGATGTGTGTGATGTCCTTAGGTTAGTTAGGATTAAGTTGATCTAAGTAACTGATCACCTCAGATGTTAAGTTCCATAGTGCTCAGAGCCATTTGAACAATTATGGGCCGGTAACATGTTTAGGAATATCAAGTCCATGAACGGCTTCAAATGGTCTCCAATTAGCTGAACATAACCATTTTCAGTTAATGATCGGTTGAGTTGGACCAAAGACCCAGTCCATTCCATGTAAACACAGCCCAATCCGTTATGGAGGCACCATCAGCTTGTACAGTACATTGTTAGGTCCAAGACTTCCTGGCTTCTGCGTCACAGTCGAACCGTACCACCAGCGCTCACCAACTGAAATCGATCTGACCAGACCACGATTTTCCAGTCGTCTAGGGTCCAACCGGAATAGCCACGAGACCAGATGAAGCGCTGCAGGTGATCTGATGTTAGCAAAGGCACTCTAGTAGGTCGTCTGCTGCCATAGCCCATTAACGTCAAATTTTGCCGCACTGTCCTAACGGATACGTTCGTCGTACGTCCCACATTGATTTCTACTGTTATTTCATGCAGTTTTCGTGGTTGTTACTACCGACAACTCTTCGTTCTTCAAGTGAAGACCGTCGGCTACTGCGTTGTCCATGGTGGGAGGTAATGCCTGAAATATAGTATTCTCAGAACACTCTTGACACTGGATCTCGGCATATTGAATTCCCTAACGAATTCCGAAATTGGATGTCCCATACGTCTAGATCCATCTACCTTTCTGCGTTCAAAGTCTTTAAATTCCCGTCGTGGAGCCATAATCATATCGGGAACCGTTTCACATAAAGCACCTGAGTTCAAATGTCAGCTCCATCAGTCCCTTTATAGCTTGTGTACGCATATCGCTATTCCATGACGTTTGCCACTTCAAGGTAGTACGAGGGTGAGTCAAATTAAAACCTTAAATATTTTTTAAATATTATTTATTGTGCAGAAGTGATACAAAGTTGTATTACTTTTCAATATAATCTCCCCCACGCTCAATGCATGTCCTCCGGCGCTTACAAAGTGCATAAATTCCTTTAGAAAAATATTCTTTTGTTAGTCCGCGCAACCACTCATGCACCGCGTGGCGTACTTCTTCACCAGAACGCAACTTCTTTCCTCCTATTGCGTCTCTGAGTGGTACAAACATATTGAAATCACTTGAGGCAATGTCTGGTGAGTATGGTGGATGAGCAAGACGCTCAAAATGGAGGTCTGTGATTGTTGCAACTGTTGTACGGGCAGTGTGGGTCCTTGCTTTGTCATGTTGCAAAAGGACACCTGCTGACAGCAATCCACGTCGCTATGATTTGATTGCAGGCCGCAGATGATATTTTAGATCTGTGTGTGATGCACTGGTGACAGTGGTCCCTCTAGGAATGTAATGCTCCAAAATGACGCCTTTGTCGTCCCAAAAGAGAGTCAGCATAACCTTCCCTGCTGACGGTTCTGTTCGAAACTTCTTTGGTTTTGGTGATGAGGAATGGCGCCATTCCTTGCTCGCTCTCGTCGTTTCCGGTTGGTGGAAGTGGACCCAGGTTTCGTTCCCAGTAACGATTCTTGCAAGGAAGCCATCACCTTCTCGTTCAAAGCACGGCAGAAGTTCTTCACAAGCGTCGACATGTCGTTCTCTCATTTCAGGAGTCAGCACCCATGTTGCAGACACTTTGTGAAACTGGAGCGCATCATGCACAATGTGGTGTGCTGACCCATGACTAATCTGTAAACATACTGCAATGTCGTTCAGTGTCAATCGGCGGTTTTCCTTCACTATGGCTTCAACTGCTGCAATGTTCTGTGGAGTCACTCTCGTTGTGCCTCACCTGGACGAGGAGCATCTTCCACTGAAGTCACGCCATTTGCGAACTTCCTACTCCATTCGTAGACTTGGTAGACTTGCTGCTGTGACAAACACGCATCACCGTACTGAATCTTCATTCGTCGATGAATTTCAATAGGTTTCACACCTTCACTACGCAAAAACCGACTAACCGAATGCTGATCTTCACTGGTGAAAGTCGTAAGTGGGGTGGCCATCTTTATACTGATACTGCGACGGTATGTGTGAATCTGCACTATGCTGCAAGCTACAGGCCATTCTGCACGCTGTTTATAGCACGCTTACCAACTTACAGGATAACTGCGCGAAATTTCGATTTGTTATTACAAATTTAAAGTTTTCATTTGACTCACCCTCGTATTTGAAGAGTAAAGATTTCATTCTCCATCACATATCGGAAATACAGTATGGGGTAGAGGGAGGGGGATGAATGAAAGGCAAAAATCGAGTCACAGAAGGAATGACTTTCTCGCTGTGATCCTCCAGTTCGGAAAGAGATGGTGGTCGCTTTTTTTATCATTATGACATGGGCGTTGGGAGGGACGCGCGCCCATAAACACTGAAGCGGAGAGGAATACGGTAGGAACCAAGATTACAGCGTACGGACGCGTCGGCGACGGCGGCTGCGGAGCGTATTTTTCCGGAGCGGACCGTAACTCACAGGTGGTGGGTGATGAGGGAGGGGGGTGGGGGTGGGCGGGGGTTCAGTCGGCGCCCCTTATCTGCTGGGGGTGGTGGCAGGTGGCGCTATCTCATTGGCGGCACGTTGCCCAAACACGGCGCCTCGCCGGACTTTTTGTGTATTCCGGCGCGCCGGCAGAGGCGGCAGTGGCTGCGGGTAGCCTGCTGGTGTTTGCGCTCTCCTGTCCGCAGGCACGGCGGCGAGTGCAAGCAGCGAGCTGGTCGTCTGTCGGGCCGGCGGCTCGCCGCTGCTGTGTTCCCACCAGGGCAGTGCCTACGTGACCCAGTGAGGCCAGAATAGTAATTGCTCCACTGCTTTCCTCGCTGTATATCAATGTCACTTCATCTGCTGGAGAGACTGCTGCCCAACAGAACTGGTCGACCAATTCTAAACACCATTTCTCCAGAGAAAGCTGTTTGTAGGCCAGAAAGAAGCTTCATAGACCAAGAGTTGTCTTACCCCACATATTACATGAACAAGAAAAAAATGTCTGTAGTTAATGTAGAATTAATTGCTGATTACAACGATTTGAAAGAAAAGCTTTCAGTGGAAGGTGGAAAACGGCAGTTCCATGCTGCACAGTATTAAAACTAATCAGAACCTGAGTCAGACAGTTTCTGGAACTGTTCATGTGCCGCTAAGAATAAAGCATACCGTGCATGACAAAATGGCGCTATCCAAAACTGGTGCCGAGGCAAATGTGGTGCACCACCTGCGATGGCCGGCCTGTAAATTGATTGCTTAATGCTGATGATTTAGCCCTCCTATCCTGTTGGTCGACTTCAAGCCCAGGGCCATGCAGCCACTCAGCCACCTTGCTGTCTGCCTGCACTTTCGTGGGCAGGTGCTGAAGCTGAGAACTGCCTCCCCCATATTGGGTCCACCAGGTAGTACTGCATGGCAAACCGCTCCCTGCCCTGAGCTGTGGGACTGTCTCTAATCAGTGTGGCTGCCTTGGTGGACTGCTGCCCACTGATGGAGTCAGCGTCATTGATGAGTCGCTGCCATCACTATGTCATTGGCAGAGAGATGCTCCAGGTGGCCAGTGAAAATAAGCCGCCCGCCGACCGAGTACAGTTCACACATTGCGGCAAGGCGAGCGTTACGTATACGAGCTTCGTCACGACTGTTGTTGTTTGCTGACAAACAAATAAATGTTTTAACAAATGCTGCTTTCGTGATTTTACGTTGGACGACAACTAGACAGCCACTCTTTGCTTCATCGTTATTCCCTCATGTATGGTGAACTACTTGTTTATTCACGTCTGACACCAATTGAAAAGTCCAGCCATTCCTGGCATCTAAGAAAGAGACGTGCTCACATTGTTCACACATCTTCCTTCTGCCCCATTGCCTTGCTTGTTTCTCCCAGGTGAGTACATTACCCTTATCAAGGAAGTAGCCCCTCGCATATACCTTCACAAAACCTACATAGTGCTGTGTATGAAAATCGCTGACTGCATTGTGTGCAGCCTGTGGCTGGTTGGACTCATTGTTGGATTATGCGCTAGTGTAGCGTTGGGCAGTTGGATGTGAACAGTCCGTAGCGTTGGGCAATTGGAGGAAAGCCGCCAGCAGTGGTGGATGTGGGGGAGAGATGCCAGAGTTTTGAGAGTTTATTATGAGCGGACGATCTGGACGTGTGTCCGTCAGAAAAAGGAAATTTGTAAGACTGGATGTCATGAACTGATATACAGGGTGAGTCACCTAACATTACCGCTGGATATATTTCGTAAACCACATCAAATACTGACGAATCGATTCCACATACCGAACGTGAGGAGAGGGGCTAGTGTAATTGGTTAATACAAGCCATAAAAAAATGCACGGAAGTATGTTTTTTAACACAAACCTACGTTTTTTTTAAATGGAACCCCGTTAGTTTTGTTAGCACATCTGAACATATAAACAAATACGTAATCAGTGCCGTTTGTTACATTGTAAAATGTTAATTACATCCGGAGATATTGGAACCTAACGTTGACGATTGAGTACCACTCCTCCGCTTTTCGATCGTGTGTATCGGAGAGCACCGAATTACGTAGGGATCCAAAGGGAACGGTGATGTACCTTAGGTACAGAAGAGACTGGAACAGCACATTACGTCCACATGCTAACACCTTTTTATTGGTCTTTTTCACTGACGCACATGTACATTACCATGAGGGGTGAGGTACACGTACACACGTGGTTTCCGTTTTCAATTACGGAGTGGAATAGAGTGTGTCCCGACATGTCAGGCCAATAGATGTTCAATGTGGTGGCCATCATTTGCTTCACACAACTGCAATCTCTGGCGTAATGAATGTCGTACACGCCGCAGTACATCTGGTGTAATGTCGCCGCCGGCTGCCACAATACGTTGTTTCATATCCTCTGGGGTTGTAGGCACATCACGGTGCACATTCTCCTTTAACGTACCCCACAGAAAGAAGCCCAGAGGTGTAAGATAAGGAGAACGGGCTGGCCAATTTATGCGTCCTCCACGTCCTATGAAACGCCCGTCGAAAGTGTACACGATCGAACAGCGGATTCTAGCGTCAACTTTAGGTTACAATATCTCCGGATGTAGTTAACATTTTACAATGCATCAAACGGCACTGATTACGTATTTGTTCATATGTTCAGATGTGCTAACAAAACTAACGTGGTTCCATTTAAAAAAAACGTAGGTTTGTGTTAAAAAACATACTTCAGTGCATTTTCTGTATGGTTTGTATTAAACAATTACACTAGCCCCTCTCCTCACGTTCGGTGTGTGGAATCGGTTCGTCAGTATTTGATGTGGTTTACGAAATATATCCAACATATATATATATATATATATATATATATATATATATATATATATATATATATATAATGACTTTTGAACACTATTAACTTAAATACATTGTGTGTTCTCTATCAAAATCTTTCATTTGCTAAGTATGCCTATCAGTAGTTAGTGCCGTCAGTGGTTAAAATCTTTGTTAAAATCTTTTATTTAGCTGGCAGTATTGGCGCTCGCTGTATTGGGGTAGTTCGAGTAACGAAAATTTTTGTGAGGTAAGTGATTCATGAAAGGTATGTGTTATTGTTATTCACGGCCATTCGTTTGTAGGGATGATTGGAAGTCAGATTGATCAGAATAAGTAACGAGAGAACTGTCTGAGTACGTTCAGTTTTGCTCAGCTGTTTGAAAATCAAACAACGTAAGAGTTTTTCCAGCGCTGTCGTTCTTTACATACAAAGGGGAAGTTTCAAGATCAGGTAATAGCTTCCATGGTACCAGAGGGAGCTGGAGAGAGTAAAATCTGTAGAGGAAGACAGATATTGGAAAATATTCAGCAAATAATTGAAGACGTAGGTTTTAAGTGCAACTTTGAGATGAAAATGTTAGCGTAGGATAGGAATTTGTGGCCCGTCACATCAAACCATTTAGAAGACTGATGATTCAGAAAAAAAGCACTTTGCAGCTACAGACTGTTGTGTGTTTGTGAGCAGCCTCGGAGTTCCTGCAGTCACTTTGGTGCCATAGCAATCGCTGGTGTCTCATGGACTTCGTAGCAAACGTTGCCATGAAATGGTTAACTTCGCCGTATGCTGCATTCCCTGGACACTTGTAGCAGAGCGTGTAACACGTAGGTAAGCTGCCCTTCTCGCTACAGAGGGACACAGCTCAATATCTAACCATCCCATTCCTTTGCCGGGTTCCATTATCTAGGGAGATAAATGAGTCATAGGTTTCCCACATTCCCCTTCAACCAAAGAATGACCAGTAAGAAGCTTGCCAATATTCAGAATAAAGCCCCTCCAAACTCGCCGTCAGATTTTTGCTCGCGGTGTCTCAACGGTTTCTGGGATAACTGTTTATTGGACGAGCATCCACATCAAAATTTTTAAATGTTGACTGAAAAACTGCTGCAGCTGTTGTATATCCTTTGTTAAAAGCGCGACCGGTTTTGTAATTTAAATTAAATCATCAGGTGCAAATCTGAATAAAAAGAAGCAAGAGACCGTGAACAATATTACGCAAAGACCATATCACAAAGATAAAGTGTCCGCAAGACTGAATAATTATATTATAATGGTCAAAAGTTGACTACCGCCTTTTGTGAAAATACCTAAATTTTTAAAAAAAAGGCTGGGATTGGACTGGGAACATGGCTTGACCACTGTAATGTCAGTACTGTCTTTCGGACACTTTTCATCACTATGATATGGTCTTTGCCAAATATTGTTAACGGTCTCTTTCTTCTTTTTATTCAGATTTGCCGCTGATGTTGCAATTTAAATTACGAAACCACTCGTGCCTTTAACAAACGAATTACAACAGCTGCAGTGGTCTTCATTGAAGATGGTTTCTGGGATAGTGTAATTGAAGAAGCTTCAGTAGCTTCTTTAATTACACCAAGATATCAGCTAGTCAAGATGTCTGGTAATACAACTATAAAAAAGGCACTTTGCAGCTATGCAGAGCTTGGAACTCAGTCAGTGAGAGGCATGAGAGACACGGGATGGAAACAAGCCGCGGCGTTTATGTCACGAGGGTAGGACTGACAAGGGGAGGCCGCCAATTGTGAAATTCAGATTCAATTCATACTGCGCATAATAAAAGCTTATGGCCAGAGGTGTAATGTGGCAAAGCACCAAGATGCACTTCTCAGCCGTTGTCGAGAAAATCGACAGTTAAAATAAACCGTTGCGGCGAAATACTCTCAACGATTAATAATTATCTACAGCATCGTGGCGCAGCGGTAAGCGCCGGGTTCGTAATCCGAAGGTCGCCGGATCGAATCTCGCGCCATGCATTTTTTTTTTAGTATTTGCTTTTGTAATTCAAATGTGTGTACACACACACACACACACACACACACACACACATATATATATATATATATATATATATATATATATATATATATATATATATATATATATATATAATTCCCGGCAATCAGTTGCAACAATTATGCATATAATAAGTTGTTGAAAGTCGTTTGTCGTGGAAAAATTGGCGACTTCGAACATCATTATGTTTTCCGCAAACAAAGTTGTATTTCACAAATGTTATTAATTGTCTTCATAATGTTAACCACGTATAGTTAACCGAAGACCTAGAAACGATATTCCGAAACGAATACGTATAGCGTAAGTCAAACGTTCTAATTAGAATAGAAACCCCACGAACACAAATTTGCTGTGGCAGGTATGAAATATAAACTCCGTTACTCGCTCGTTACACGTGAAGGACAGATGTTGAATGGGCCGAAACGAGCCGCCGCATCCTGCTAACTTCGAAAGAAGGTAGATGCGGTCCCTAGCGCAACTTATAACATCGTCGAAAATCAGTGCAGACGTGAGAGCTTTGGTACACCATGTTAAACAAACGGAAAAATGGAGGCGATACAATTGGAGAGCGATCCGCCTTCACCAACATGCATAAGCAATTCATATACCGCTGCGCCACGACGCTGTATAAAATTATTAATCGTAGAGAGTATTTCACCGCAACGGTTTATTTTAACTGTCGATTTTCTCGACAACGGCTGAGAAGTGCATCTTGGTGCTTTGCCACATTACACCTCTGGCCATGAGCTTTTATTATGCGCAGTATGAATCGAATCTGAATTTCACAATTGGCGGCCTCCCCTTGTGAGTCTGCTCGCTCGCTCAGCTCAGCAGACAAAACTCGCAACTGGGTGTGTACGTACTAACGAGAATTGCATCCTATACTGCTCTCTGCTGTTATGAAGTCTTAGCGATTGTTAGTTGTACACCAGAATTTATTATCAATTTTCAACATAAATGGTATAACGGCTTGTGTATAGCATGTAGTCTCTTCTGCGTAACAATCCTCAATTCACACAAGATGTGGTGTCTTATACAACTGATAATCATTTTGGTATGATTTTAATTTTAATTTTATTTTACCGCAGTACTGCAGTAACAAATTATTAGTAATCCTTCCTATCACTGTACGAGTAAAAACAGTAAGACTCCATAATAGAGGATTCCAGTAGAAGATTAAATTCTTCTTTGTACGTACACATCTAGAATGTGTAATGACGGAAGCGGCTCTTTGCCTACTGTCAGGCGACTTAGCTGTTGATTTCAGACGTCAACGCCTGTGCGTGGTCTATATGTATATATGGTCTAAGGTATTTGCGATACGCGAATGAGTGAGTCGATAAATGAATATTCGTTTCGTCACGATTTATTACCTTGATATATAAGTGGTAGACAATTAAAAACCGTATACACACCACAACAGAACCATCGAGTGATTCATTTCACAAGGAATAACGACATGCGTTAGGACATCTATCACACTAGCATAAGAGATGATCAGTTCCTGCTGTTCCTGTCGGCTGCTGTCGGATCTGCATCTGCACCAACTCTTGTACTTCTTTGTCCGACTGGAATCGACGCCCACACACGTTTTACTTCTGGTCCGCCAAAGATGTGAAAATCACACCTCGAAAGATCCGGGTTGTACGTTGCAGTGTTTCCCAAGCAAATGGCTGAAGCGTAGCCTTCGTCGATTGGCAGTGTCTGGGTAGGCGTTATCGTGCATCAGGATGACCACCAGAAGGAAAATTTCCACGCTACATGAGTGTGCGCTGACATGAAACTTCCTGACAGTTTACAACTCTGAGCCGGACAGACACTCAGACCCGGGAGCTTTGCCTATCATGGGCAAGTTCTCGAGAGACTGAGCTACTTGAGGTTGGAGGCGAGGTACTGGATGAAGTAAAGCTGTGATGACGGGCTATTAGCCGTGTTTGAGTAGCTCAGTATGTAGAGAAATTGTCCATGAAAGGCAAAGGTCCCGAGTTCGAGTCTTGGTCCTACACACATTTTTACACTGCCACGAAATTAGTATGATTCCGTCTGTCAGCCTGAGGACAAATGGCAACGCCAGCAGTGGAAAATTCCCACATCTCCCCCCGCCAAGGAAATCCAAAGTTATTCACACAATTTCTGGTAAGATCATGATAGCCCTCTTGTTTGATTGTAGGAACCCTCGAATTCTACGGGCGTGGAACCCCAATCGATGTACAGCACTATGGAGACACTTGCACAAACCGGGATGCGCCATAAAGTCAAAGTCAAAATGTGCACCAGTGCTGTCAGACGGAATCACCCTGTTGCACAATGCCACCTGCCCCCACACTGCCCATCATACGAAAGTTACGCTTCAACAGTTTGTTTGGAACACACCGCAACACATTCGGTACAGCACAGGTCTAAATTAATTATGTGAAATAACAGCGAAAAAAGACACTGGACTCGCATTCGGAAGGACGACGGTTCAATCCCGCGTCCGGCCATCCTGATTTAGGTTTTCCGTGATTTCCCTAAATCACTCCAGGCAAATGCCGGGATGGTTCCTCTGAAAGGGCACGGCCGACTTCCTTCCCCATCCTTCCCTAATCCGATGAGACCGATGACCACGCTGTCTGGTCTCCTTCCCCAAACCAACCAACCAACCAACAGCGAAAAAATGCTCCTAACGGAGCACGAAAAAGGCTAAAATGCTCCTGCTTTAAAAATGATCGCAAACGTTCTGGCATGTGAACATACTCGCGTTCATTTTCCATGCAACTCACCTCTTACTCCTACGAGCTCCTCTAATTGTAACTCACTCGCATCCACTAGTTCACCGCTGTAGGTAGCTCATACCCATTTACTCCCACTCGACTATTCTCCAGCACATTATCACTATCTCATTGTGTCTCTCTCGCTGCCTCCTGTCTCACAGTCACAAACTACTTTTTCCTGTCCTCCAACTACTGTCTCCTCTCTCTGCCACTGTCTCTCTCTTGCTCTTTCTTACTTCTACTATTGTTTCATTGGTTCATTTGCGGGAGGGACCAAACAGCGAAGTCACTACAGTCTGATTTATTCCTTCCCACTGCTGCTGTCTCCTCTCACTATCTCTCTCTTCCTCGTTGTCTCTGTCGTAGACTCCGTCTCTCAGTATTATTGACTACCACTCATTTCCAATATCTCATTCTATTCATTCCTCTCATACCGACAAAGTCTACTTCGCTCTTTTCTTAGCACTTTACTGTCACAACACTTAACTACACTGAAGAGCCAAAGAAACTGGTACAATATCGCGTAGGGTCCACGCGGATGCAAAAGTGCCGCGTGCATAGACTGGACTAACGTCTGAAGTAGTGCAGGAGGAAACTGACATAATGAATCCTGCAGGGCCGTCCATAAATAAATAAGAGTACAAATGGCTGGAGATCTCTTCCGAACAGCACGTTTCAAGGCATCTCAGATATGCTTAGTAATGTTCATGTCTGGGGAGCTCTGTGGCCAGCGGAAGTGTTTAAGAGTATTCCTGGAGCCACTCTCTAGCAAGTCTGGACGTGGGGGGGGGGGGGGGGGGGTCTCACTGTCCTGCTGGAATTGCCCAAGTCCGTCGGAATGCACAATGGACATGACTGGATGCAGGTGTTGAGACGGGATGCTTACGCACGTGTCACCTGTCAGAGCGGTGGGTAGGTAGTCAGATCAAGGGTTGGGTTGATATGGGGGGAAGGGACCAAACAGCGAGGTCATCGGTCCCATCGGATTAGGGAAGTATGGGAAAGGAAGTTGGCCGTGCCCTTTCAAGGGAACCATCCCGGCATTTGCCTGAAGCGATTTAGGAAAATCACGGAAAACCTAAATCAGAATGGCCGGACGCAGGATAGAGCCGTCGTCCTCCCGAATGCGAGTCCAATGTGCTAACAATTGCCCCACCTCACTCGGTGTCAGAATGGTATCTAGACGTATCAGGGGTCCCATATCACCTCAACTGCACACGCCCCACACCATTATAGAACCTCCACCAGTTTGAACAGCCCCTGCTGACAAGCAGGGTCCATGGATTCATGAGGTTGCCTCCAACTCGTACACGACCATCCGCTCGATAAAATTTTAAACGAGACTCGTCCAACGAGGCAACATGTTGCCAGTCGCTGGCCGGAATGGCCGTGCGGTTCTAGGCGCTACAGTCTGGAACCGTGAGACCGCTACGGTCGCAGGTTCGAATCGTGCCTCGGGCATGGATGTATGTGATGTCCGTAGGTTAGTTAGGTTTAAGTAGTTCTAAGTTCTAGGGGACTGATGACCTCAGAAGTTGAGTCCCATAGTGCTCAGAGCCATTTTTTTTGTTGCCAGTCATCAACAGTCCAATGTTGGTGTTGACGGGCCCAGGCGAGGCGTAAATCTTTGTATCGTGCAGTCATCTGGGGTACACGTGTGAACCTTCGGCTGCGAAAGCCCATATGATGATGTTTCGTTGAATGGTTCGCACACTGAGACTTGTTGATGGCTCAGCATTGATATCTGCAGGAATCTGCACTTCTTTCACGTTGAACGATTCTCTTCAGTCCGTTCATGCAGGATCCTTCTCTGGCCGCAGCGATGTCGGAGATTTGATGTTCTACCGGATTCCTGATAGTCAAGGTACACTCGTGAAATGGTCGTATGGGAAAATCCCCACTTCATCGCTACCTCGGAGATGTTGTGTCCCACGGGTCGTGCGCTGACTGTAACACGACGTTCAAACTCACTTAAATCCTGGTAACCTGCCATTGTAGTAGCATTAACCGATCTATCAACTGTGCCACATACTTGTTGTCTTATATAGGCATTGACGACCGCACCGCCTGTTATGGCTGTTTGCATATCTCTGCATGCCTATACCAGTTTCTTTGGCGCTTCAGTGTGTGTTCCACGCCACTGTGTCCCTCTTCTGCTCTCACACTACCGTTGCCACCGCGCTTTCTAAACCACAACCATTGTCTATTACCTTCCAGTATTCATAACTTTCATCTCTCAGCACAAAAAGCGCGAAATTTTTGGCATGCCGAAATATTTGTGATAGTTTTTAAATATGCTGAGGAAGGTAGAATGAGGCAGCTGGTACCCCAATTTCCAGTCCGACACTTTTTGTAAAGAGGAGCACATTCGCCTTTTTTGTGTTCTGATGTGAACACGTTTCTGCTCGTTGCTTTCTTTTCCCTACCATAGCAGGGTATGTCACTCAAATGAGAATAACTTTATGGGTCAACACATTTTGATACTTTATCTATGTGGAATTGAAATAACACAAGTAATTTTACACCTCAGACCCGCTTTTGCAAGCACAAAAAAATAGCGTTTGATTCAGTTCTACAATATAGGGTTAGCAGATCCATTCTGGCGACAGAGGGGACACTATACAGCATGTTTCTCCGTACTAAGTAATTTTATGAACTAAATTTCCGCGTCACACCGGATTTCACTTACGTATTTTATGATGCTTTTCAACCTCTTTAGGTATTAAACGTATAATGATAGTTACAAATTTTTCAAAGTTGCTGGAGACGAGGATCTTAGGAATATAGCGTATACATTTGAGCCATTTGCTGTGCATAGCTGTCTTTGAATCCGAGACTCGGATGATTTTCTAAGGAACCGGCCATGAATTAATGATGCCTCCATAAATCCTTTAATGGCCACAGTACACCATATCAAATGCAACGAGAGCGAACCTATTTTCTCCCTCTGCCTATGCAGGAGGAAATGTGCGAAATTAATACTTTGACCGTGTACTGTAGGGTGTGACACTTAGGCGATCACTCGGTTCGGTGTACAGGCGAGACATAGCCCCAGGGCTGTGCAAAACACTTCACCCTAACGTTCTTTGACCTAGAGAACCTGAGGTACGTGCCCTGGAAGAGTCCTGTTTTTATGCTCGCCGTTTTGGAAAATATTGGTAGCGCGTACTGTCGCATGTGCACCGATTATAACATTTGTATCAACAGGTAGGATCAATAAAATTGAAAAGAATTAGTGTGTGTTATCCGGAATGCGAACATTTTTCCGTAGCCTAACCGGCAGCCAAAACAGTAGCAACTGTCTTCACTTAAAATATGTGTAATTCAATCAACCGATTTTTTCAGTTTAGTGCGAAAATTAGTTTTTGAAGTGCTGTTAATGGTTTAATTGCTCAGTTATGAATAATGAAACATACATAAAAAATGTTCTCAAATACAGTTCGTGAGAACGGTTCTGTACTACATACTGGAGTTATCGGAGACGGCGCCTTAAACCACCTTGACCTGAGAGTTCTGAATCACCGCTTAGGCGCCACTCTACGGCACCTTCCAGTTGGTGTCCACGGAGACGCCGTTCGCTGGCTACTCACGTGATGCAGAAGCCTGATGTCAAGTCGATTTTTAGAGACCAAACCATTAAACAAAAATTGAAAAAGGAAAATTTGTGATACGGATAGCTTTTCATTAAAACGTTAAATACCAAAGCTGTATACTGAAATGATGTCAAAAATTATTATACAGGGTGTTACAAAAAGGTACGGCCAAACTTTCAGGAAACATTCCTCACACACAAATAAAGAAAAGATGTTATGTGGACATGTGTCCGGAAACGCTTACTTTCCATGTTAGAGCTCATTTTAGTTTCGTCAGTATGTACTGTACGTCCTCGATTCACCGCCAGTTGGCCCAATTGAAGGAAGGTAATGTTGACTTCGGTGCTTGTGTTGACATGCGACTCATTGCTCTACAGTACTAGCATCAAGCACACCAGTACGTAGCATCAACAGGTTAGTGTTCATCACGAACGTGGTTTTGCAGTCAGTGCAATGTTTACAAATGCGGAGTTGGCAGATGCCCATTTGATGCATGGATTAGCACGGCGCAATAGTCGTGGCGCGGTACGTTTGTATCGAGACAGATTTCCAGACCGAAGTTGTCCTGACAGGAAGACGTTCGAAGCAATTGATCGGCGTCTTAGGGAGCACGGAACATTCCAGCCTATGACTCGCGACTGGGGAAGACCTAGAACGACGAGGACACCTGCAATGGACGAGACAATTCTTCGTGCAGTTGACGATAACCCTAATGTCAGCGTCAGAGAAGTTGCTGCTGTGCAAGGTAACGTTGACCACGCCACTGTATGGACAGTGCTACGGGAGAAACAGTTGTTTCCGTACCATGTACAGCGTGTGCAGGCACTATCAGCAGCTGATTGGCCTCCACGGGTACACTTCTGCGAATGATTCATCCAACAATGTGTCAATCCTCATTTCAGTGCAAATGTTCTCTTTATGGATGAGGCTACATTCCAACGTGATCAAATTGTAAATTATCACAATCAACATGTGTGGGCTGACGGGAATCCACACGCAATTGTGCAATCACGTCATCAACACAGATTTTAAGTGAACGTTTGGGCAGGCATTGTTGGTGATGTCTTGATTGGGCCCCATGTTCTTCCACCTACGCTCAATGGAGCACGTTATCATGATTTCATAAGGGATACTCTACCTGTGTTGCTAAAACGTGTGCCTTTACAAGTACGACACAACATGTGGTTCATGCACGATGGAGCTCCTGCACATTTCAGTCGAAGTGTTCGTACGCTTCTCAACAGCAGATTCGGTGACCGATGGATTGATAGAGGTGGACCAATACCATTGCCTCCACGCTCTCCTGACCTCAACCCTCTTGACTTTCATTTATGGGGGCATTTGAAAGCTCTTGTCTACGCAACCCCGGTACCAAGTGTAGAGACTCTTTGTGCTCGTATTGTGGACGGCTGTGATACAATACGCCATTCTCCAGGGCTGCATCAGCGCATCAGGGATTGCATGCGACGTAGGGTGGATGCATGTATCCTCGCTAACGGAGGACATTTTGAACATTTCTTGTAACAAAGTGTTTGAAGTTACGCAGGTACGTCCTGTTGCTGTGTGTTTCCATTCCATGATTAATGTGATTTGAAGAAAAGTAATAAAATGAGCTCTAACATGGAAAGTAAGCGTTTCCGGACACATGTCCACATAACATATTTTCTTTCTTTGTGTGTGAGGAATGTTTCCTGAAAGTTTGGCCGTACCTTTTTGTGACACCCTGTATACGAAATTCTGGAGAGATTTCGTGGCACTAAACACTTACTGGTAGTGTCTTATACGACGACGTCCCGCTTCAATAATCTTCAGGTTCACAGCAAGTGTATCGTCAGAAGCTGCGCTGCTGTTTGGTAAATATCACACCCTGCATCGAACGGTTCTTCCACGCGTACTAAAGCACGGTCACGAGTCTCAGCAGCTACTAACGGAGTGCTCAGAGGAAAGTCACCTCGCTGGCGCTTACGTTCGGCGTGGTAGCAGGTCCAGAAAACCTCATGCGTTGGCTGCGATATATAGCACTTTTGAATAAACTTGGACACCACTGCGAGAACTGCCAGTGCGACACAGTTTCAACAAAGTGTGAAGTCTGTGCCGTCCTTTTGTGATACCACATTCTCTGGCAATGATATGTTAGGTTTAAGTTAATTAGAGATGAGCTAGCTTTAGAAGCGAGCTGTGGCATGATCAGGAGTCGTATATACGATTGCGTCTGCAACACCGACGCCCCCACGGCTCTGCTAAGGTGTCACGTTATGCTGACGCGAGCCATCATTACACCATGTCTCTTCCTCGCACCCTCAGTTGTGTTTTTTTTCTTCATTATTGTATGAGACATCTGATTAGTTACGTGTGTGCTCTTTCCTGATTGACAACTATCTAATTTCCAGAGGCGTTTGCCACCTATTTCAGTGGCTGTGTACTTTGTTCCGGGTTGTGACCTTTATTATTAATGCGTTTGTGCGTGTTTTTAGAATATACATTTTATTTAGTCATTGGTTGGTCCTTCTTTAAGCTACCTTCTTTGTGCTGCGTCCTTATTGGCCTTAATGTGTCATCATGGCTGATCTATTCCAGTGTGATTGTGAAGATGCTGTAGGGAGGGACAGTCAAGAGAGTAGAGTAGTGGGTGCTCGTTCCCAAAACACTTACTTCGAAGTTGGGCACACTTTTCAGTGCTTGTTCATTGTGTTTAGTCCACTCGTTTTTCAAAGCTGACGTTGTATGCGTAATAATCAGAGATATTTTCGTCAGTAATACATCAAATAAATGTAAACCCAAATATGGAGGGTTCCCAGCGATGGGTAAGACGAGCATTTCGTATCCAATGGAAAGTGCGTAACACACTAAAAAGTGAAAGCATTCGTTAAAAATTGAGTTTCAGTGGCAAAACATGTCGGATTAAAACAAAGTCGGCCAGAAGTTGGAAACAGAGTGAAACAAGACTCATCCAACCAAACGAAATTCCTCCATACTCCACAGTCCAGATTTTACTGATCTGTCATCAGGTTTTCCAATTATGAGCATTTGCGTCACTTACGAGTTGTTTTGAAATTCCAGTTTGGCCTGCAATTTCCCCTTCTAGTTAGTTTGGTGCTGAGAAGGTTCTCGAGTGCAGCATTCCTTTCTGCAGTTGCTTTTGCAACTGTCGTCGTCTTATTTTGCGTCACAGTCCTCTCCCATGACCGTTTGTCACTATCACTCGACACACATTTCCATCAGCGTTGTGAATTAGCGGAAACTATTTTTCCGCTTTTCCTGAATGCGGTATAGATTTTCGACTCTGTTCCTGTCGAAATACCAAACACATCGGCTAACTTGCTTACGGAAGTACGCACCATATGAGCGTGAACTATTTGCCCACGTTTTTGCTTTGAACATATACAGGGTGGTCAATTGATCGTGACCGGGCCAAATATCTCACGAAATAAGCGTCAAAGGAAAAAATTACAAAGAATGAAACTTGTCTAGCTTGAATGGGGAAACCAGATGGCGCTACGGTTGGCCCGCTAGATGGCGCTGCCATAGGTCACACGGATATCAACCGCGTTTTTTTTTAAAATAGGAATCCCCATTTTTTATTACATATTCTTGTAGTACGTAAAGATATATGAATGTTTTTGTTGGACAACTTTTTTCGTTTTCTGATAGATGGCGCTGTAATAGTCACAAACATATGGCTTGCAATTTTAGACGAACAGTTGGCAACAGGTAGGTTTTTAAAATTAAAATACAGAACGTAGGTACATTTGAACATTTTATTTCGGTTGTTCCAATGTGATACATGTACCTTTGTGAACTTATCATTTCTGAGAACGCATGCTGTTACAGCGTGATTACTTGTAAATACCACATTAATGCAAGAAATGCTCAAAATTATGTCCGTCAACCTCAATACATTTGGCAATGCGTGTAACGACATTCCTCTCAACATCGAGTAGTTCGCCTTCCGTAATGTTCGCAAATGCATTGACAATGCGCTGACACATGTTGTCAGGCGTTGTCGGTGGATCACGATAGCAAATATCCTTCAACTTTCCCCACAGAAATTAATCCGGGGACGTCATATCCGGCGAACGTGCAGGCCATGGTATGGTACTTCACAACCAATCCACCTGTCATGAAATATGCTATTCAATACCGCTTCAACAGCACGCGCAATTTGTCTGCTACTGATGTGCGGATTAGCCGCGACAGTAGCTAAAACACCGACTTGGGCATCATCATTTGTTGCAGGCCGTCGTTGACGTGCACATGTGGCTGAACACTTCCTGTTTCCTTAAATAACGTAACTATCCGGCGAACAGTCCGGACACTTGGATGATGTCGTCCAGGATACTGAGCAGTATGCATGGCACACGCCCGTTGGGCATTTTAATCACAATAGCCATACATCAAACGATATCGACCTTTTCCGCAATTGGTAAACGGTCCATTTTAACACGGGTAATGTATCACAAAGCAAACACCGTCCGCACTGGCGGAATGTTACGTGATGCCACGTACTTATACGTTTGTGACTGTTACGGAGCCATCTATCACAAAGCGAAAAAAGTGGTCCAACTAAAACATTCCTATTTCTTTACGTACAACACGAATATGTAATAAAAAATGGGGGTCCCTATATACAAAACGGAGTTTATATACGTTTGACCTATGGCAGCGCCATCTAGCAGGCCAACCATAGCGCCATCTGGTTTCCGCCTTCAAGCTAGACGAGTTTCGTTCTTTGTAGTTTTTTCGTTTGATGCTTATTTCGTGAGATATTTGGCCCGGTCACTATCAATGGACCACCCTGTGTAGTACAGACCGCGTATGTCGTCATTATGTTTAAAACCAACACCTTTAGCAGCTACCTAGTGCGGCCTCAATTTGCAAGCGAATTTTGAAATATTATTCCATTTATCTTTTCTTAATCGTAGTATTTACTGTTAAGGTTTCTTCATTTCAATGGCGAAATGTTAAGCTGCCTTTGGTTGCATCGAAAGATATGCGAATGAAGAAGGAAGAAATGTTTCTTCACTTAAAACTTGCTGGCCGTGGTCGACTCTTCCCTGACGTTTCTTCTCCGACTGTGGGAGACGTCCCCCGAGGTAAAGCGGCGAACTGACAAACTTTACCTCGGGGGATGTCTCCCGCAATCGGAGACGAAACGTCAGAGGAGATTTTTATACACCGACCACGGCCTATCAGCGCGGAAGTTTTAAGTGAAGACAATACCAGCCGTGAAAGCCTACATTGTTTGAAGAAACGTTTCGTTCCAAAGATAATATTGTTTCCAAATTATTAAAAAAAATTGCGAACACTCTTTTCGCATTAAGTTAGTGAATTTACAGGCTGAACGTAAGGTGGGATATCGTTACCAAGCAGATGCGAGTGGCCTTCTATTTGAGAGTATTTACTCGTGGGAAACTATTAGGAATTGGATGGAAAGGGTCGTTAGACATCTGTCTCAGAAAAATTGGTTAATTTGAAGCCCTAAAACTCTATGAATGATGAAGACTTTAAAACTAAAAGACGTAACTATCTAATACAGTAGAAGAGTTTTCTCTCTAAGCCACATTTTCTATTCTATTAGGCTTCTTATCCTGACATTTCATCGCTATTTATATTGGACTGAACAAAAGTCATCAAACATAAACGCGTATCTTATCTAAAAAGCCGCAGATTATGGACATAAACGGATGTTTTTTTCACAAACTCTTAAAAGAACATATAAGATGTATTGTTGAGGAATCGTTAGAAAAATAAATGCTTCCTGCCGAGCTGATGTTTCATCTTCCGCTTCTCAGGAAGAAGTGAACTGAATGACTCGCAGTGGAATAAAAGCAGGAATTAAGTGAAGAACGATAATTCTGTCGCTTGTAAATAGAAAGGACTGTCAATACAACTTTCTAGACTATTTTTTAGTCTCTCATCTGGACAAATATAGCAACGATAACCATCGCAGTAATGTCTCAAATTTTGGAGAAATTAGGTTAACTGTACCATTACATCCGTAAAACTAATACAACTAGTCATTCAGTTGTTAAAATCAATGCTTGATCGCAACTGCAAACGAGAAAAACTGTAAACGTCGACTCCACTTCGCATGGATAGCAATGGCATAAAACTTGGCCGTCTGCCGTCACGTAGATGTTAGCTTTAAACATCAACACGACAGAGATAGGAACTTGTGCAATGTATGTGTATCTATAGCCTAAGGGATTTGGGATATACCCATTAATGTATCGAGAAACGAATTCCTTTTCGTCACGATTCGTTAGTATACTTTGGTGTACTTTACCACCAATGTACTGTAATGATTATCCTTTTTTTTTGTTCTTCTACTACCTTACTCTTTTACGTATGAGCCACTATGAACTACGTTAATTTCAGCTGTTTCTCCTGTCTTTTGTTCCACATTTCTCTCATCTTTTGTCGACATTTCTGTCTCCCGCCTGCTGTCCATGTGTCTCCGGTATTCTTCTTGGGTTTTGAATGGAAACCTTCGGAATCCTGTAATTCCTTGCTAAGTGGAAGTCGTCCCTCAATATTTTCTTCGTCCATGTCGCTTCCAACTCCTTTGCACCACGTGTTATACATTTATAATTTACCAAAGTAAGTGGACACTCTTTTTGCCAGTCTGGTGGGAATTGTCCTTTGGATCTGGCCGTAAAAAAGAATTCATCTTTTCCTAGTCATGTCCGTAAGTTTCTCAATATGTGTATAATCGCAATCTGTATTATGATTTTTCTTTAACTGGTCCCGGAATTTTCCTTTGTATTGTTATTTTTGTGACTGCCAGTGCCTGCATCATCGATTTTTTGTTCAAAGTTAAACATTCTGCTGCATAAAGCGATTCCGGGCAAATTTCTATAGGGTAGTGCATAAGTTTAGAATTGATGGGAATTGATTTCTTATTATATACCTCCTTGATAAGGCAGCATGTTGTATTTATCTTATTAACTGTTGATTTAATAGTTTCTCAGAAATGTTTTTTCCACTTATTTCTCCTAGATACTTGAACTTCTTAGTTCTTCGTGTTTGTCCACGTTTAGTTTCCATTATGTTTGTGGGTGCCTTAATTTTTGTCAAACATTTCCTTTTCCCAAAGAAGATTTGCTCTCCTACTCCTTCTGCTCGTAATTTAAGCAATTCTATTTCTCTAGTGGCTGTTTTCACTGAGTCTGGAAAAATAGCTATGTCACCTGCAAACACTAAACGTTCTATTTCTAGGTTGTCCTTTTTACAACCTTATGTAACTCCATCATTGTTTAGGCTTTCTCCTGATGATGTTCCCGAATCTCTTATGACGTTCTAGAACACAATAAAAAGCAACGGAGAGAGAACAATTAACTATCTCACCTCAGTATTGAGCTAGAAATTTCTAGAAGTTCCATCTCGAAATTTTACTTTAGAATTGGTGCTTCTTTAGCGTTTATTATAATTACAGTTGTGAGTTTACTAAGCCGAGTTCACTGATTTTTTCAAACAGTGACTTCCTCTCAAGAGATTCAATGGCGTCGTTGAAGTTAGCAGAAGGTATAATTATTATTATTGTTGGTATAATTGCTCCTTCCCGAAGGTACATGATTCGTTGTATTATTATTATTATTATTATTATTATTGTTGTTCCTTATCGAAGATACATGATTCGTTGTAGCGATACAAGTGCAAGCGACGGGCTGATAACACTTTGAAACTCTATTTCTCGAATGAACTTCGTAAGTGCATAGTAGTAGAGTGGTATTTGTTTCGGCTAAGTATGCTCTGTAACCATGAGGAAGATGGGCAACATTGGTGACCCTTAAGATATATGCTTTCCTTCCGAGTAATAATCGTGACCGGTTGATTAAATTAAATAATACGATATATGTATCAACAAGTACGTTCAGTGGATTGCAAAAACATTAACGTGTGTCGTCCGCAATTCGAGACAATCAGCCTTTTCTTAGCGTAATCGTCTGCCACAACAGTTTCAGCGGACATTACTTAAAATACGTGTATTTCAGTCAATCCGTTTATTCACTTTAGTGCGAAAATTCATTTCTTAAGTACTGTTAACATTTTCTTTGTTCCATTGTGATTAATGAAACCGACATGAAAAATGTTCTCAGACGTAGTTTTTAAGATAGATTCTGGACTACATATATGCGAGTTACGGATTTCCTCCTTAAGAGTGTTCTCAGATCAATGTTCCGAATCACGGGGAAAGTGGGTACTACATGGTGGTTCTATGCAGTAGCTACGTTCATGATTTAGAACAATGATCTAAGAATAGTCTTTTGGACTGAAATCATTAAACAGAAGTAAAAGAAAAAATTATTACCTGAAACGCTTTTGATTAAAATATAATGTACGATCGCTGTGTAGTCAAATGATGTCAGAAATTATTACATGCAATGCTGGAGAGATTTCGCAATACCAAACACTGGCTGGAAGGTTTCTATACGACGAGGGACCATTCAGTATTTTTAAGACTGCAGCAGGTGCTTCTTCAATGGCTGTTTGGTAAAAAATCCACACCCTTGCCTTCGTGCGACTCATCTGCTGCAGCGGGCGTATCTTGTACCCGTCCTATACTGTCCTCCCTCGGAATGAGGCAGCTAACGTTGACCTGGACACGGACGGGAAATCCGGCGTCACGTGACACAACGATGTCGGCACACGGGACGGCTGGTTAACGTGATTTTGCACTCTCACAAGGGGAGTGTACGAGATTCGCCTCATCGATTTCATTCATACTGACACATTAATGTACGTCATGACTAAGATACCAATATATGTAAATAGGAAAACGCAACTCTCAACCGTTTCCGAGGAGATCTAGTTTGAAAACATTAGGCTTGCTTACGTACTGTGCATGGTCGTAAATCTTAAAGCAGTCTGGAGCCGAGCCAAAATCGCGTAGTTTCATAAACGGGATGTCTCCTAGAATCGAGCTAAGGGTAATTTTTTTTTCATTCCGACGTAATTCTAACAACAGGTTTGTTATGACTGTGCAATTTGTCAATATTTAATGAGGCATTTATTATTTACGTAATGTCCATTCAGAAAAAAAGGATAATAAGGTTTAAGACGATTGAAAATACAAAAAAGGATAAACCAGAACTTTCAATCAAATCGGTATAGTCATTTCATTTATTTTCTTGTTTCTACATTTGTGAAACGTAGAGTATGTAACCTATGGAACATTGGACGATTGCGGATTTTACTGATCGTGTAAATATGGAAAACAATGATTACTGCGCCACGCGGAGTGGCCGTGCGGTTTGAGACGCCATGTCACGGACTACGCGGCCTCTCCCACCGGAGGTTCGAGTCCTCCCTCGGGCATGGGTGTGTGTATTGTTCTTAGCATAAGTTAGTTTAAGTAGTGTGTAAGTCTAGAGACCGATGACCTAAGCAATTTGGTCCCTTAGAAATTCACACACATTTGAATGACTACTGCGGCATATGGCACGTATGGTGAACGCTGAATTTTTGCATGAGCACGATTTCTCATTGTGTCTGTCGCAACACAAACCTGGTTCACATTCATAAACGGCTCTCGGTCGTCGAATAATTTAGCGGCGCACCAAGTGTATCGAATCACCGAATATTGGTACAGACGACGGATGGTGTACGACTGATTCAATTTTTACGCAGTTTTCTTTAAAAACTATTTCTCTATTCTGCTCAAAGATGTGCGCGCAGCTTTGCAGTTATTTTATAAGGTTCTTCTTCTGTATGTAAAAGTAGCAAGGTTGCCACAGCGCAGTACATTTGAGAGGAAATACTACAATACTACACGTTGGCAGAATAATACGGTGGTGAAAAAAATACCGATACCTAGATCCCCGAACTCATGAAACTAAGGGATTACTCGCTCAACTGCGGACTCACTAAAGGTGAGCGAGCATAAAAGCACACTGAGGTGGCAGAAGTGATGGTATATCGGTATACACACATACAGATGGTAGTCGTAAAGCATACACAAGGTACAAAAGGGCAGTGTCATTTGAGCTCAGGCGGTTCATGTGAAGAGTTTTCCAACGTGAATATGGACGCAGGATAGGAATTAACAGACTCTGAACGCGAAATGGTAGTTTGAGCTGGACACGCGGGGCATTCCATTTCGGAAGCCTTAGGACATTCAATGTCCTGTGATCCACAGTGCCGGGAATACCAAATTTCAGGCATTACTTTTCACTACAGACGACGCAGCGACCGACGGCCTTCACTTAACGACCGAGAGCAGCGGTGTCTGCGAAGACCCTAGACGACTGGAAAACCGTGGCATGGTCAGATGAGGCCCTGTTCAAGTTGAAAAGATCTGATGGTAGGTGTCGATTGTGTCACTGACCCCATGAAGCCATGGCTCGAAGTTGTCAACAAGGGACTGTGTGAGAGGGCGGTGGCTCCGTAATGGTGTCAGATGTGTTTATATGAAATGGACTGGAACCTCTGGTCCAACTGAACAGGCTGTTCAACTGATTGGAGACCATCTGCATCCATTCATGTACTTCACGTTCCCAAACAACGATGAAGTGTTTAAGGGATGACAATGCTTCGCGTTATTCTGACTCAGCTGCTCGCGATTGGTTTAAAGAACATTCTGTACAATGTGGCCACCCGCATCACCTGGCATCGATCAAGTCGAACATTTACGAAACCTAATCGGGAGGTCAGTTCGTGCACATGATGGTGCACCGGTAACACTTTCGCAGTTATGGACGGCTATGGAAGCAGCGTGGCTCACTGTTTCTGCCCTCGACTTCCAACGACTTTTTCTTTTGTTCCACAGTTTATATAATCAAGTCTAAAATTTTCCATCTAGATTTTCTCGGAAACAGTTGAGAGTTGAATTTTCCTGTTTACATATTTCGAAGTCCTAGTCGTGTCCTACGCACCCTACAATATGAATTAAATCGATTTGGGAAAGTTCGTAGTGTCATCTTGTCAGCGCTTTACACCCGCAGTTGACGGCTATATTTGACTCTCAAACCACACAATTTGATTACGAAAATGGACGAGCATAAAATCCCACGTTAACTTTATTAAACGCACATATCCCCCCGAATCCATATGTTAGACATGATGGTCTGTCTGTAGTAAACATAAATGAAAACTTCAAAATGTCTGGACATGTAACGACACAAAAAGGACAGATACATGTTCAGTCAGTAAGAACATTACCTTATAAAAGTTCACAAAGTCAAACAATTTATTTACATAACATCAAATTTTACAGAAATTAATTCTATTAATTTAGTAAGAAAGTACAAGAAGCTTTTAGAAGACAGACCAACTACGCTACTCAGACGCTGTGCAGTAAGTGACCTGTTATTTTACATTTCGGTCACCTGAAGGCTTTCATCGCCAATGCGTTATTAACTGACATTTAATTATAATAAATCCTACCCGGAAATATACGTTTTATTGTGCCGTTGCTTTAAAGAGCATACTTTCCAAATGCGATTTATAATTCGAAAGGAACATAATACAAAAATTCTTTATCCAATAAAATCTCGTTTCTCGTCATTATATTACAACAAATCGAACAAATAACGACTCTTTCTCAAGATGTTCCATGCACTGTCACTTAGAAACAGCTTATATGCATAGGTTGTAAGATATAACACAAAACTCACCAAATATGGGCTTCAGTTGAACACGACAAATACAATACGACATCTCGCAAATTCTCCACGTCAAGTAGCCAGCTTACTTGCTTCTTACTGGTTCCACTTTATGTGGTACGTTGTCGAAATCACGCACAACGTATTTTGTGTTTCACATAATTTAATGGAAATTCAGTATGAAACATCGGGAAGTGACGTCACAAAAGTGGTAGAGCGCCACGCCAATGTTATCCAACTCATCCCGTGAGACGACGGCTTGTCTCAGCCAGAATTAATGGAACGTTCAGAGGGTAGACTCCGCGCCGGCGCTTACGTATGGGCCGTGGTAGCAGCTCCAGAGAACTTCAGGCGTGGGTGGGGATATTTTGCCCTTTTCAATGAACTTCGACTGTCAGTGTAGCTGTTACTGCCAAAGGGTGACTGATGGGGTATTTTACTGGAATCACCAAAACTGAAAATAATAATATTTGAATCTGAAGGTGGTATCTGTTCATTCGATCATTTACTTCTGTGCAGATGCACAAACAATGCCCGAACTCTTACGGCAATCGGCGATAAAGCCGCGTGTAATGAGTGTAATGGGCAGGGGAACTATGAATATAGTGCGGGACAATAAATTGGGAATGTGGGTTTCACGGGAGGCGTGTCAGAGAAAAGTCCCTGACTGGCTCACATGTATAGAACGTCTGCTATCTAAGCAGCAGATCCCGGGTTCGAGTCCTGGTCGGGGCCCACATTTTTCACTGTCCCCGTTGATTTATATCAACGTCTGTATGCAGCTAAGGGTATTCATTTCATTGTAATAGTAATATTGTCGTTGCTATTGCTTGGGCAATAAAATACTGCTGTGATGTCACACTCTCCATGTATGACGCATTGGAATTAGGGTAATTAGAGATTGGCAAGCTTTTGAGCGTAGGATTGGCGTTATGATAGAAATTAATTTTGACTATTATTTTACATGTGTGGTGAGGGCAGACCAGAGATATCAAATGATGCCCTCGTCTTATAGTACTGTCTGTGCTGGTTATAATTGTGATTGATACAGAACATCCTGTTTTGGCCAAATGCAGTTTTTCTTTTTCACTGTAAGAGAGCCTTTTGAACGGTCCTTGGGGCATGAAAACGCTAGAGAGCCGACAGAGAGGCGTTCTTAGTCTTTAGAAGACGCCGTTTTCAGGCAACCGGACGTAACTAAGCAACCTCCCCAAAACTGTGCAAATGAGCACTGTAAGCTTGGCTATGGAAAGTGTAACCCTATGTTTAGTCGAACATTTTCTTTGAGTCCCGTTGTTTTTTAAATAACCCGCACAGAAAGCCCTTTGTTTCACTGGGTCTGGTGACAAAGGGGAATTGCTGTGGCCAGTACAGTCAGTCTCCAGACCTCATGCTCCAGTCGCTCAGACATCGTACTTTTGAACTCCAGTGGTTTCTGCTTCAGACCGCCATTTCATTCATTTTGTTTTTAAGTACCAGCGCCTTTCGCATGAAACCACCGACACTACGGCAAG
Source organism: Schistocerca americana (assembly GCF_021461395.2). Lineage (NCBI taxonomy): Eukaryota > Metazoa > Arthropoda > Insecta > Orthoptera > Acrididae > Schistocerca > Schistocerca americana. The sequence continues at coordinate 377,891,037 of NC_060126.1, forward strand.
AAAGAGACACCTACTGGTGCAATGAAGTACTTCTACGATTGTTGTGGACTGCAACAGTCATGTACAGCGTCAAAAGAACAGTCGGCGCGGAGGTTGTTCTACGTCAATGTAGGAGCTGGCTACATATTTTTTTTCGTAGTGATCACATTTAGGAGATCATTGACAGTGAAAGTATGTTCTTCTGACGTAAATTTGAGTTTGTACTACTGCGTTTATCAGTGATTTCGAAATGAAAGTACTGAATCAGTACGTACTTTTGATACAAATTGGTTAAATTTAGACCCATTTTTGCTTATTATTTAGCACTATAATTTGTTTTCGGCATTATAATTTCGTGGAATTTCCGAGATGTGGTATCGTGTCTATGAAAAATACGAAACTGCATTTGAATACATCACCAAAAATGGATTCGGAAATTTTTTGTGTTTTTGAAATAAGATGAGAACGAAATATTAATTCATTTCACATATCATTCGGTTCAACAAAATGCTGCTTGATATTTGACCAGTGTAATAAAGAAATCTTTTCTGAAAATACGACAGTCAGGATAAAGAAAAATGGAATAGTTTTTCAGAAGCCGCCTGCAAATAGACGACGGAGCCAATTACCTGCTCGAGGTGTTGGTCTCAATATAATGACTTCATGTGCAGTCCATACTGTGTAAGGCTTAACACAAATAGAGTGCATATATTTTAAAACAGGTAAGAACCACTATTAATTCACTGCGGTACGCACATGCGTCATTCGTTGCAACGATGTATGTCATTTATATAAGACTAGAGTAATAGGTACAGGGGATTGCTCAAAAGTACGGAAAAACAGCGAGAAATCCACGCTTGAATATAAATGCAGATGGTAGCCAACACTCCAGAACGCACTGTCGTACGTTACCACGAAGTGCCGCTGCCGATGTCCTCAATATACTGCAAGTGTTAGTCATGGTCAAAACAGAGTGCATCATGTAGGAGCTCACTGAATTCGAACGTGAGGAAATAGAGTTCGTATAGGTGTTTCTGCAACCAAGCCATCCGAAGTGTTTGGTGTACCAAGAGGCACCGTATAGAATATTTATACTGCATACAGGTAGCCTCTAAGTCGCAACGCGGACGAAAGTGTGTGTTGTGTTGAGTGATCATGACGGACGATTATTGAGGGGGACTGAGGGTAAAAGTAAGAGGACGACAGCTGCATAAGCCACTACGGAGATGAGTATCCTACTTACAAATCCTGTCAGCACCAGTACAATACCAAGATAGCTTCGTAAGCAAGGAACTTCAGTGAGAGCTGAAACTCCAAAACCACTCATAAGAGACTCAGTTTCTGTTAACAGGGAAACGTGTTGCTGAAGCAGTAGACCGTGGACTGTAGGTGAACGGAGTATTTTATTTGGTCACATAATTCTTGTTTCACACTGTTTCCAACTTCTGGGCAAGTATGCGTCCTAAGAGAGAATCATGGCCAGAGTTCGATGGTGATTTGGGGCAACCATATCGCGGTATTCCATAAGATCCATCGGTATTCTGCTACTTCGTATCACTGCCAAGGAGTATGTGGCCATTTTGGCTAATCAGATCCATCTCATTGTACAGTGTTTGATTCCGAATGGTGATGGTGTCTTACAACCACGACAGGGCCCTTACTCACATCGTTCTCAAGTGGTTTTGTGAGTACGAGAAAGAATTGTCGCATCTCCCCTGGCTACAACAGTCACCAGATCTTAATATGGAGAGAATGGTGCGTGATCGCTGGCCATCTCCATCAAAAAATTGGTTAAATGGCTCTGAGCACTATGCGACTTAACTTCTGAGGTCATCAGTCGCCTAGAACTTAGAACTAATTAAACCTAACTAACCTAAGGATATCCCGAGGCAGGATTTGAACCTGCGACCGTAGCGGTCGCTCGGCTCCAGACTGTAGCGCCTAGAACCGCACGGCCACTCCAGCTGGCCCCATCTCCATCATCATTAAGAGAACGTGCCACTATTTTGCAGGAAGGATTGTCTAAACTTCCCTTTAAAAGCATATAGAACCAGTGTTTATCCATTCCGCAACGACTGGAAGCTGTTTTGAATGCCAACGGTTTTGCTACATCGTACCAGGCATGTTCATGTGTTGCTGCACTAACGCTGCTGCTCGAGGGCTGGTGTTCTCGTGTGGTAGTCAAGATGTCTGTCACACCTATCACGTTCATATACGCTGGGTGCATGCTTCTCTTGTTAGAGCAACACAGATTTGCAGAGCAAACAAACTGATCAGTGGTCCAAAGTTCCAATGGTCTTTTCATCTTTCCCTCTGTTCACTGTCAGTATACAGGGTGAAAGTATTTAAACCGACAAACTTTGGAAGGTTGTAGGGGACATCAAAACAAATATTTTTCCCTAATGTCACTTTTTCCTATGAGGCGTATTTAAACGAGTAGAGGAAGATTTCTCTGGCGACAAATCAAACCAACAAACACTTTTCCATATTTTACGACCAAGAGACAACAGATTAACACAACCTAGTTTCAATTACAGTAGATTTTCAAAAATGCCTCCATTGACACGTAAACAAAGGTTACACCGTCGGATCATGTTCTGTTTGACACGGGCAAAAACCCCAGGAGTATCCCGAATTGTTCCTGCTGCTGCTACTATCCGGGCAACCAGATCCTCTTCTGATATAACAGGAGTTGCAGAAACAAGGTGGCACATCTCTCCCCACACAAAAAAGTCCAGAGGGGACATATCTGGGGATGAAGCAGGCCATGGTACAGGACAACCTCTGACAATCCAAGTTTCTGGGAACCGTCGGTCCAGGAATCGACGCACACGACGGCTGAAATGTGCCCGCGCCCCGTCATGTTGGAACCACATGCGTTGTCTTCCAGAAATTCTGGCACTGCTCTGGCGAGAAAATTGTAATAATTGCCTGCCATTTAATGGCCTAGGTAACAGATACGGCCCAATTAAACAGTCCCCAGCAACACCGACCCACACATTAACGAAGAACCGCACTTGATCAGCGCTAGTAACTGTGGCATGTGGGTTATCCCCACTCCAAACATGCGAATTGTGAATGTTGAAGACTCCATCACGGCCGTACGTTGCTTCATCGGTAAACAACACAGAGCATGGAAACGTAGGATGCGTTTTACACTGTTCCAGGTACCACTGCGAAAACTGTGCCCTGGGTGGATTATCAACTGGTTCCAGGTCGTGGGCACGCTGTAAGTGAAATGGACGTAACAATTGCTCTCGAAGGACTGTTCTTACATTCGTCTGATTCGTCCCCATGTTACGTGTAATTTTACGAATGCTGATTGAAGGCTCCCGCTCCACATGTTGCAAGGCAGTTTCCTCAAATTGCAGCGTTCTTACCGTGCGACGGCGTCTCCGTCCAGGTAATCTGCTAAATGACCCGGTCTCACGCAGACGTTGGTACGCAGCAGCAAATGTCGTATGATGCTGGATACGGCGATTAGGGTATTGTTATTGATAAACCCGCTGTGCACCTCGTCCGTTGTGGTGCGCTACGTAGAACGCACCAACCATATCAGTGTACTGACTCCACGTGTATCGCTCCATTTGTAAACAGAGACAATGCACTACTACATTGGTGGACAGCAGTTGCCTACAACTGAGAGCGTAATACGATCTCTAACAACAGAATAGCGTAATACGGCCTCCACCGGTTTAAATAATCCTCATAGGAAAAAAAGACATTAGGGAAAAATATTTGTTTTGATGTCCGCTACAACCTCCCCGATTTTTTCGGTTTAAATACTTTTCACCCTGTATTTATGGATGTCCATCTTACTGCATAGACGAGGGACTTCAGCTGATGACATTTATGGGAAAAAGTAGCACCACAGCTACATCTTCAGACTGCCTTTATTCTGTCACACGACTAATTTCGGCGGCACATTACCGCCCTCCTCTGGCCCTACCAATGCGAGAAGGGTATTTGGTTTCCTTGGCGCATTTACTGTAGAATCCGTGTTACTAGCACACGCTTTCATCAGGAGTCCATACTCGACACCGTGTTGTCTCCAACCACATTTTGTCACCGCATCGCGCCCCTTGGTGTTATTCTCGGACACTTCAGCACCATCGGACAGCTGGTCTACACCCCCAGAGGCCCCGATGGACATGCGACGCTTCTCAGGCAGGCGGGCGCACTGTCGCAGGGACAGACAGACCCCACAAACCGGAGTCGCAGATATTAATTACATTCAGTAGATACAAACTTTCGAAGAGCTGTCAGAGGCGTAGGGCTACTAAACTGAATTTTGTGGGCAATACATCAGATAGTAGGAGCACTACACTTTTCTTCCACAGACTATTTGTACTTAAGTCACGGTTCATGTAACCATAATGAATCAACTAGTAATGACTGACATACACTGAAGAGCCAAAGAAACTGGGGTAGGCATGCGTATTCAAATACAGAGATATGTAAACAGCCAGAATATAGCGCAGCGGTCGGGAACGCCTATACAGTGTGTTACAAAAAGGTACGGCCAAACTTTCAGGAAACATTCCTCACACACAAAGGAAGAAAATAAGTTATGTGGACATGTGTCCGGAAACGCTTACTTTCCATGTTAGAGCTCATTTTATTACTTCTCTTCAAATCACATTAATCATGGAATGGAAACACACAGCAACAGAACGTACCAGCGTGACTTCAAACACTTGTTCAAAATGTCCTCCGTTAGCGAGGATACATGCATCCACCCTCCGCCGCATGGAATCCCTGATGCGCTGATGCAGCCCTGGAGAATGGCGTGTTGTATGACAGCCGCCCACAATACGAGCACGAAGAGTCTCTACATTTGGTGCCGGGGTTGCGTAGACAAGAGCTTTCAAATGCCCCCTTAAATGAAAGTCAAGAGGGTTGAGGTCAGGAGAGCGTGGAGGCCATGGAATTGGTACATACTGACGAAATTAAAATGAGCTCTAACATGGAAATTAAGCGTTTCCGGACACATGTCCACGTAACATCTTTTCTTTATTTGTGTGTGAGGAATGTTTCCTGAAAGTTTGGCCCTACCTTTTTGTAACGCCCTGTATAAGACAACAAGTGTCTGGCGCAGTTAAATCGGTCACAGCTTTTACAGTGGCAGGTTATGAAGATGCAAGTGAGTTTGAACGTGGTGTTATAGTCAGCGTACGAGCGATGGGACACAGCGTTTCCGAGAAAGCGATAAGTTAGGTATTTTCCCTTACGATCATTTCACGAGTGTTCCATGAGTATCAGGAACCCAGTAAAACATCAAATCTCCGACATCGCTTCGGCCAGAAAAAGATCCTGCAAGAACGGAACCAACGACGATTGAAGAGAATCGATCGACGTGACAGAAAAGCAACCCTTCCGAAAATTGCTGCAGATTTCAATGCTGGGCCGTCAGCAAGTGTCAGCGTGCCAACCATTCAACAATACATAATCGAAATGATATTTCGGAGCCGAAGACCCACTCGTTTACACTTGATGACTGCACGACACAAAGCTTTATTCCTCTCCTGGGCTCGCCAACACCGACGTTGGGCTGTTGATGAAACATGTTGCCTGGCCCGAAAAGTCACGTATCAAATTGTTCTGAGTGGTTAGAACTTTACGGGTGTGGAGACAGCCTCGTATATCCATGGACCCTGCATGTCTGCAGGAGACTCCTCAAGCTGGTGGAGACTCTGTAATGGTGTGCATTTTGAGTGATATGGGACCCCTTCCCCGGGGCGTGGAATGTCAGAAGCTTGAACGTGGTAGGGAAACTAGAAAATCTGAAAAGGGAAATGCAAAGGCTCAATCTAGATATAGTAGGGGTCAGTGAAGTGAAGTGGAAGGAAGACAATGATTTCTGGTCAGATGAGTATCGGGTAATATCAACAGCAGCAGAAAATGGTATAACAGGTGTAGGATTCGTTATGAATAGGAAGGTAGGGCAGAGGATGTGTTACTGTGAACAGTTCAGTGACCGGGTTGTTCTAATCAGAATCGATAGCAAACCAACACCGACAACGATAGTTCAGGTATACATGCCGACGTCGCAAGCTGAAGATGAACAGATAGAGAAAGTGTATGAGGATATTGAAAGGCTAATGTAGTATGTAAAGGGGGACGAAAATCTAATAGTCATGGGCGACTAGAATGCAGCTGTAGGGGAAGGAGTAGAAGAATAGGTTACAGGAGAATATGGGCTTGGGACAAGGAATGAAAGAGGAGAGAGACTAATTGAGTTCTGTAACAAGTTTCAGCTAGTAATAGCGAATACCCTGTTCAAGAATCACAAGAGGAGGAGGTATACTTGGAAAAGGCCGGGAGATACGGGAAGATTTCAATTAGATTACATCATAGTCACACAGAGATTGCGAACTCAGATACTGGATTGTAAGGCGTACCCAGGAGCAGATATAGACTCAGATCACAATATAGTAGTGATGAAGAGTAGGCTGAAGTTCAAGACGTTAGTCAGGAAGAATCAATACGCAAAGAAGTGGGATACGGAAGTACTAAGGAATGACGAGATACGTTTGAAGTTCTCTAACGCTATAGATACAGCAATAAGGAATAGCGCAGTAGCCAGTACAGTTAAAGAGGAATGGACATCTCTAAAAAGGGCCATCACAGAAGTTGGGAAGGAAAACATAGGTAAAAAGAAGGTAGCTGCAAAGAAACCATGGGTAACAGAAGAAATACTTCAGTTGATTGATAAAAGGAGGAAGTACAAACATGTTCCGGGAAAATCAGGAATACAGAAATACAAGTCGCTGAGGAATGAAATAAATAGGAAGTGCAGGGAAGCTAAGACGAAATGGCTGCAGGAAAAATGTGAAGACATCGAAAAAGATATGATTGTCGGAAGGACAGACTCAGCATACAGGAAAGTCAAAACAACCGTTGGTGACATTAAAAGCAACGGTGGTAACATTAAGAGTGCAACGGGAAATCCACTGTTAAATGCAGAGGAGAGAGCAGATAGGTGGAAAGAATACATTGAAAGCCTCTATGAGGGTGAAGATTTGTCTGATGTGATAGAAGAAGAAACAGGAGTCGATTTAGAAGAGATAGGGGATCCAGTATTAGAATCAGAATTTAAAAGAGCTTTGGAGGACTTACGGTCAAATAAGGCAGAAGAGATAGATAAAATTCCATCAGAATTTCTAAAATCATTGGGGGAAATGGCAACAAAACGACTATTCACGTTGGTGTGTAGAATATATGAGTCTGGCGATATACCATCTGACTTTCGGAAAAGTATCATTCACACAATTCCGAAGACGGCAAGAGCTGACAAGTGCGAGAATTATCGCACAATCAGCTTAACAGCTCATGCATCGAAGCTGCTTACAAGAATGGTATACAGAATAATGGAAAAGAAAATTGAGAATGCGCTAGGTGACGATCAGTTTGGCTTTAGGAAAAGTAAAGGGACGAGAGAGGCAATTCTGACGTTACGGCTAATAATGGAAGCAAGGCTAAAGAAAAATCAAGACACTTTCATAGGATTTGTCGACTTGGAAAAAGCGTTCGACAATATAGAATGGTGCAAGCTGTTCGAGATTGTGAAAAAAGTAGGGGTGAGCTCTAGGGAGAGACGGGTCGTATACAATATGTACAACAACCAAGAGGGAATAATAAAGAGTGGACGATCAAGAACAAAGTGCTCGTATTAAGAAGGGTGTAAGACAAGGCTGCAGCCTTTCGCTCCTACTCTTCAATCTGTACATCGAGATAGCGATGATGGAAATAAAAGAAAGGTTTAGGAGTGGAATTAAAATACGAGGTGAAAGGATATCAATGATACGATTCGCTGATGACATTGCTATCCTGAGTGAATGTGAAGAAGAATTAAATGATCTGCTGAACGGAATGAACAGTCTAATGAGTACACAGTATGGATTGAGAGTAAATCGGAGAAAGACGAAGGTAATGAGAAGTAGTAGAAATGAGAACAGCGAGAAACTTAACATCAGGATTGATGGTCAGGAAGTCAATGAAGTTAAGGAATTCTGCTACCTAGGCAGTAAAATAACCAATGACGGACGGAGCAAAGAGGACATCAAAAGCAGACTCGCTATGGCAAAAAAGGCATTTCTGGCCAAGTGAAGTCTACTAATATCAAATACCGGCCTTAATTTGAAGAAGAAATTTCTGAGGATGTACGTCTGGAGTACAGCATTGTATGGTAGTGAAACATGGACTGTGGGAAAACCGGAACAGAAGAAAATCGAAGCATTTGAGATGTGGTGCTATAGACGAATGTTGAAAATTAGGTGGACTGATAAGGTAAGGAATGAGGAGGTTCTACGCAGAATCGGAGAGGAAAGGAATATGTGGAAAACACTGATAAGGAGAAGGGACAGGATGATAGGACATCTGCTAAGACATGAGGGAATGACTTCCATGGTACTAGAGGGAGCTGTAGAGGGCAAAAACTGTAGAGGAAGACAGAGATTGGAATACGTCAAGCAAATAATTGAGGACGTAGGTTGCAAGTGCTACTCTGAGATGAAGAGGTTAGCACAGGAAAGGAATTCGTGGCGGGCCGCATCAAACCAGTCAGTGGACTGATGACCAAAAAAAAATAAAAAAATGGGACCCCTGATACGTCTAGATACAACTTTGACGTGACACATACGTATTCATTCTGTCTGATCACCTGCGTCCATTCATGTCCATTGTGCATTCCGAAGGACGTGGGCAATTCCAGCAGGATAATACGACATTCCAAACGTCCTGAATTGCTACAGAGTGCGCCCAGGAACACATCCACTGGCCACCAAACTTCCTAGACATGAACATTACTGACCGTATCTGAGATGCCTTGGAACGAGCTGTTCAGAAGAGATCTCCACCCGTAGTACTCTTACAGATTTATGGACACCCCTGCAGGATTCATGGTGTCAGATCCCCCCAGCAACACTTCAGATATTAGTCGAGTCCATGCCACGTCGTGTTACGGCACTTCTGTGTGCTCGCGTGGGCCTTACACGATATTAGGCAGGCGTTCTCGCTTTTTGGGCGTTCAGTGTAGTATCACGTGCTCGGAATGCATTTTTCACGTCGCAGAGCAGTGCTGCTGCTGCTGTTGTTGTTGTTGTTAATATTAATGCATTGAGTGCGTAGATTTGTTTGACACAGTTCTCTAAGATAATCCATCTTCTGAAAGCCTCTTTATTTCTGCGTAACTACTGCAACTTACATCAATTTGACCCTGCCTAATGTTGTCTGATTTTGATCTCTCTTCGTAATTTTTAATCCACCACTGCTTTATCGATTTAATAATTGATGATTCGTTGATACTTCAAGATGTGTCATATAGTCCGATAGCTTCTTTCGGTGAATTTGTGCTATAAATTACTTTTCCTCGAACTAGGATTCGGTACCTACTCATTTTCTTATACTGTTATTACATTGGTGTGTGTGTGTGTGAGAGGGAGAGAGTCAACTTCTGTTCTAGAGGGAGGGGACACACCTGGCTACAACTGTTCCACGCACTGTGCGCCGTTCCTGGGTCAAACTGTCTTTTCGACCAGAGTGTCTCAAGGAATGGAGGTATGTAAAGTCGAGAGTATATGCTATTGATTTTGATAAATAATAAATCGAGGAACAAATTCATATACGAGGGAATGTTACTAATGAGATGAAAGCAATCGTAAGTTGATTTGATAAATATTTAACCAGTCGGGGATCTTAATACGTAGATTTCTATTAAATTATAAAATTTCTCTGTTTTCTGGACCTGACGATCTGTATCCTAGATGCAGGAGCATCGGTTGGTGAGGGACAAGTAATTTGAATATTCCCCGGAAGTTTCGTTTAAGAAAGCCACAAGATGCCCCAAACAGTTATAGAATGGAGATATTGCTCTCAAATCGGAGATTCACACTCGCTACCCTGGAAGAGAGCTTTTTTTTTCGTGGGTGCGCCTTCTTCACCTCTGTTTCATTTAAAACAAGTTGAAGAGACAAAGAGATTTTTTTATGACACACACTCTTCTCATAACTTCTAATGCAATCATCCCACCAAGGAGACTGAGCATTCATACTATTGCTTCTGATGAGATGCATCGACTGAGATAATCCTGTAATCCCTTATTCTAATTATGAAGATGACGGAATCGTTCTGATTGGAAATTGGTTACATTCACCATAACTTATATGAGAATACAGATACACTGACAGTTCGGCAATGTATGTTAGCAGCGGATACTAGTAACTACATGCACTATTTACACTGCAAGATTATTTTTTAACCATTTTTATCCTTATATTTTAAATTTGCTTAGTTTTTGCCCATAGTTTGAATTTCAACAAAGTACGGTAGGCAAATTCTGATTACAGCAATGAAAATATGAAACAAAATCTGATGAATGTGACATTTGCATTTTTAAATGCAAACTAACTAACGAAGATGCCAAGAACCTAAACAATTTGTTTGCTGAAAGCTCAAATTGTGAAAAATTAAACTGTAGTTTACAGGAAGACTATGGTACTTAGAAATTATTATGATATATGTTTTTGAAGTACAGTTTTAGTGCGCAGATAAAAATGTTCAAATGTGTGTGAAATCATAATGGACTTAACTGCTGAGGTCATCAGTCCTTAAGCTTACACACTACTTAACATAAATTATCCTAACGATAAACACACACACCTATGCCCGAGGGAGGTCTCGAACCTCCGCTGGAACCAGCCACACAGTCCCTGACTGCGGCGCCCCAGACCGCTCGGCTAATCCCGCGCGGCAGTGCGCAGGTAATAGCGCAATTGCAAATTCAATTAAATATACGTACAAAAAGTTGAAAATTTGTACCAATGAAGAGACCTGTGTGACGTCACTGGATGCACTTTTTGTGGGTGGGCGACTTGAGAGTTAGAGAAGAGGATAGTCTTTGCTGGGGGTGACGGAGTCTTTAAAACGTCTACTGCCAGGTTCCTCGTGGTGTGTCTGGTCGCACGGTATGTGGTGGTCTTTGTATCGGTGTCTGGCCGTGTGTAAGGGAGTCTGGCTTTTGAGGTCTGTCGGTCGGTATTTGGCCTTAGTTTCTGGTGCAGACGTAGGCTCAGTTTGGACTGTGATCATTTCTTTCAGAGTGCCACGGCTGCTGAGGAAACATTATTTGAATTTCATATCTAATCGACATACAAGAAGTTGGGCCGATTAGCAAGGGGTGAGTGAGGATATTAATTCGTAATTTGTAGCTGTGACCAAAGACTTGATAAAACTAAACAGTCCATTTGTAATTTGTCGCTTTTATAACCTTATCTAACTTCCTTGTTGAGCTGGCTTCCTCCTAAGGACCTTCTCCAGTCCCTTATGACATCTTCTAGAACACAATAAAGATTAACGCAGAGACGGTTTTCCTGTCTCATTCCGGTCTAGGTCTTTAAACTTACAGAAATTTCACCTCTAAATTTCATTTTATAATTGGTGCTAGTTATCGTTCGTTCAATTAGAGCTGTGGTTTTGCCATGTTCAGTCACTTCCTCTCAACTGAGCCATATTCTTTGTTGAAGTCAACAACAGCGATTACCTTTAATATCTTTGCTTCTTTCATAAGATAGGCGTTTTGTTGAAGCTAAGCAAGCATATTCAGCGGGCTCGTAACATTTTGATCCTCGTCTTCAGTGAAACGCTTCATAAGCATGTAGAAATAGAGTGGCGTTTATTTGAGCTAAGTATGAGGTATGACCGTGTGAAAAATGAGCAAAACCGGTGACCAGTTATTCAGTTTGGTTCGAAAATTTCTTTTTGAAGTACTGTTAATGCATTCTTTGTTTCATTACGAATAATGAAACACACATGGAAAATGTTCTCAAACATTGTTTTTGAGATCAGTTCTGCAGTATATATTCGAGTTTTCAGTATCACCACCTCAAGACCATCCTCCGTTCACGGTTTGGTGTAAATAGAGAAGTCGCTGTACGGTACTTGGTGGTAATTACCACTTGGTATTACACAATGGCTCCTCGCATGATATAGAGCTGTGACTTGAGGATGGTTTTATAAACTTGTTGCGATTTGAACTGCTTTTGATTAAAATATTAGGTATGATCGCTGTGTACTGAAAAGAAGTCAAAAATTATTGTATAGGCGGTGCTAGAGAGGTTTCGCAAACCCCTTCAATATTCTACAGCCTGACAGCAAGTGTTTTGTCGGTGGTGGCGCTCCTGTTGGTAAAAGTTTGACACTCTCACGCGTGTGACACTTTGCGCTGTCGCTGCCTCAAACACGTCCTCACGGTGAACAAGGCAGCTAACATGGACATGGACACGGACAGGAAGTCCCATGTCACGAAACATAGCGCCACGGGCACGCAGGACGAGCTGGGCAACGTGATTTTGCGCTGTCAGTACTCTACAGTAGCAGCTTCTGGCTTCATTTGGTTCGCATACAGAGTCTGTTTTCGAAAGTGAAAGCGCGTGAAATTGTCACATTAGTTCCATTAAAACACACTCTTCCTTCCGAATCTATATGGTTCAAATGGTTCGAATGGCTCTGAGCACTATGGGACTCAACTGCTGAGGTCATTAGTCCCCTAGAACTTAGAACTAGTTAAACCTAACTAACCTAAGGACATCACAAACATCCATGGCCGAGGCAGGATTCGAACCTGCGACCGTAGCGGTCTTGCGGTTCCAGACTGCAGCGCCTTTAACCGCACGGCCACTTCGGCCGGCATCTATATGGTAGTCATGTTGTTTTGTCTGTAGTATACATAAATGAAAACGCCAGTATCCATGAATATGCAATAAAACAAGAACGTGTGCCGTGTCGGTACTGGTGTCGCCTATTTTCTACCTTCCTCATTCTGTAAAGATGAAGGAATTCAGAGGCGATGTAATGTATATGTGCATTCTCTTCACGTGTTTAAGCCAAGTATTAGGCATATTCATGCTATCGGGAATGCTCAGTAGCAGCAGGCTACATGTACATTTGACAATTAAGCGTCAGGAAGGAGCATTAGTGATGAAATCATAGGAGGCGATGTTGTGTAACCCTAGTAGGGACAAGATCCGACTATTCGGGAGTAGGGTCTTACAATCTGAGACAGGGTTCCGAGACAAACTTCAGTCACAATGCCCGCAAACGTGACCTCAGATCCGCCTAGAAGTAGCGATCTGAACGCCCATTGGCTGAAAGTTTGGATATACAGGGTGATCAAAAAGTCAGTATAAATTTGAAAACTTAATAAACCACGGAATAATGTTGATAGAGAGGTAAAAATTGACACACATGCTTGGAATGACATGGGGTTTTATTAGAGCAAAAACAAAAAACAAAGTTCACAAAATGTCCGACAGATGGCGCTGGACAGCAAAACGTCAGTAACTGCTACCGTGACGGGTGAGAGGTACGCCGATAAGTTACCGAATCGCATCATCTCCAGCCTGGCCGATAAACACCTGCTGGAACGTACGATGCTTATGCAGGATGGCGCTCCACCCCATATTGCTAGACGCGTGAAAGATCTCTTGCGCACGTCGTTTGATGATGATCGTGTGCTTGGCCTCCCAGGTCCCCAGACCTCAGTCCGGGCGATTATTGGCTTTGTGGTTACCTGAAGTAGCAAGTGCATCGTGATCGACCGCCATCTCTAGGGATGCTGAAAGACAACATCCGACGCCAATGTCTCATCATAACTCCGGACATGCTTTACAATGCTGTTCACAACATTATTCCTCGACTACAGCTATTGTTCAGGAATGATGTTGGACATATTGAGCATTTACTGTAAGGAACATTATCTTTGCTTTGTCTTACTTTGTTATGCTAATTATTGCTACTCTGATCAGATGAAGCGCCATTTTTGAACTTTTGTATTTTTTTGGTTCTAATAAAACCCCATGTCATTCCAAGCATGTGTGTCAATTTATACCTCTCTATCTACATTATTCCGTGATTTATTCAGTTTTCAAATTTATACTGACATTTTGAAACCAGAGGAGCGTCCTTATTGGCTGAGGGAGAAAGAGGGGGTCTCTCTTGTCCTTCGGGAAGATAGGGTGAGTTAGTCGCGAGGAGCCACGCAAAACGCACGGTCGAGTAACCGGGGCGGCTCTAAAAGAACGGTCGCGAGTACATATTTCAGCAGTTAAACATTATATAAAGTGAAGTTATTAATTATCAGAACGCCACATGTCGTGGGCAGTGTTTATGTAAAGTCACAAAACTGTGTTAATGTGTTGTAAAGGGTCGAATATAAGGGCGTATCCCAGAGCCGCCATATTGCAAATGCTGATTCTCTTACTTGTGTGACAAAGGAATTCTTCTATTACAACAAGTATAGTACAAACGTTGTTGACAATTAACAACTGGCATCCATAAACACTCCACTTCAGCTGAATCACCACGTACATGGGGCCTGACAACCGAGCGCTACTACTGTGCGACGAGGGACTTACCGAAGCAACAAGACACCAGGTTAGTGATACCGCCCAGAGAAGTGCTTCCTTCTCGCTACAATGCCACTGATGGCGTTGTAGCGGGCTGCTGGGTTTGTAACCGGTAGGTTCGAACAACACGTAAGTGTTACGGAGATGCTTCAGGAACTCAAATGGGAATCTCTGTAGGAAGGACACATTATTTTCGAGAAGCAGTACTGTGAAAATTTAGAGAACCGGCATTTGAATCTGACTGCCGGACGATTCTACTGCAGCCAGCATACAACGCGCGTAGGGTCCACGAAGATAAGATACGATAAATCAGGGCTCATACGAAGGCATACAGACAGTCTTTTCCCCTAGCTCTATTTGCGAGGGGAACAGGGAATGACAAGTAGTGGTAGAGGGTACTCTCCGCCACGCATCGTGCGGTGGCTTGCTAAGTATCTGTGTAGATGTAGATGTAGATATAGATGTAGAAGTTCTTGATCAGCGCCGCCCGATGGCGCTACGAAGCCGCTTGGCACCGGCGTGCACTAGAGGGCGTAGTGGCAGGTGAAGTGTGGAGTGAAAGGCAGGACGGAGGTGGACAGTTTCGATGTAGCACCAAACTCAGGCGGACTGTGGATTGTGTGGTGTGTCCGTACTGCTGCTCTCCGGTATCACGTGCTCAGGCTGTCTTGCATTCCTGGTGGTTTGGCGGAACAGCTCCGACGATTGTGTGTGACGGTTGTACTCAGGGGAGTACATTAGAAGTGGTGGACACACGTCATACTGGAGAAGTAAGATATGTCGGAATTGTGTAACTTCAGTGAGACACGACTGCTGCGGATATGTTATGACTGTGAGAGGAACTTGCCCTTTTGTCAGTGCACAGAGAATAAGGGAATGTACGTTTTGTCTTTTAAACTTTAGGATACTGTTCAGGGTATACTTATTCTGCAAAGTCTTGTTCATGAAGTACTTAAGGTGATGACGTCTTTAACTTAATCATTTTAATGCACCAATGTTATTTGCCTGTCATGGATTCTTGAAGGCGGTGCATTTCAAATTGTTGGTCGTAATGTACTATTATTTGGCTAAGACTGATTTGCTGAGTATCTGATATGATGTTTTATCTACAAGCGTTTCTAATGCATTGATGTTAACTACTAGTTATCCGCTTTGAGAACTGCTACATTTCAGAGGTTTCGTTAAATCCATGTCTCATGCTTTGAGATTAATACTGAATTTTCTGCTGCGTGTGTGTTTTTTCAATTATTTTTTCGTTCCTGAGAAAGCTTATAATTGATATGACGAGTAATTTAGTGGTCTGTTGACTGGTTTCTTGTTTGTTAGTTTACGTGCTTGCATATCGAAAAAATGGTTCAAATGGCTCTGAGCTCTATGGGACTCAACTGCTGAGGTCATTAGTCCCCTAGAACTTAGAACTAGTTAAACCTAACTAACCTAAGGACATCACAAACATCCATGCCCGAGGCAGGATTCGAACCTGCATCCGTAGCGGTCTTGCGGTTCCAGACTGCAGCGCCTTTAACCGCACGGCCACTTCGGCCGGCACTTGCATATCGACTCGGGTATTCATTCTATCTGTTCGAGTCTAGTCTGTACTTGCACATTGTCATACTTTATTGCTGTTTTCTTCAGATTGTCTACTTGGTGTATCTTAACAAACGTATTTCAAATTTACATTTGCCTTCTTGTTGTTACAAAGGAAAGATACATGTCCAGTCAGGAAGGATATCATATCAGCTTATAAAAGTTCAAAAAATCGAAAAAACTCACTACTCACAAAGAGCGCACTTGTACTTGCATAACATCGTATTTACTGGGTACTGTCATCGAAGAAGTTGCAATGTCTGTGAACAACATGTTGGAAGAGAAGCTACACGTCTGGATTGAAGCAGAAACGTACAGTAAACATCTTTGGCAGTGTGGTGCTAAAGCATTGTAAAAAGTAAACATTGATCGGTAAATAAATAAAAACGGACAGAACAGGAAAAAACTTTAACACAAAATAGGAACAGCAAGCGTACCTAACAGTTTATATTAAGAAACAAAAACAATAAAGTAAAATTAGTACTTGACAAGGACACTTCAGGAGGTGTAACACATGGAGAGTGTTGCGCAAAACAATTAAAAGAAGAAAGAATTATCAATGGAAAAGCTGGAGGTGTAAAACAAAAAATGATAAAGAAACCCACTGGGTACAGCAGAGCGCTAAACCGCTACCCACAGTTTCATAACGTGGGCTGCTACTAACTATTCTACACCTAAGCTCCGCAATAAAGGGTCTGTTTTATATTTCGGGCTCCTGAATTGGCTAAACGTCAATATGTCAATAACTGACATTTACTTATAACAAATCCTACCCAGAACGACAAGTTTTTGATGAATCTTCAATATGCCGTTGTTTTTAAATGGCGCACTTTCATAATGTGAGTTGCGACACGAAAATAATGCGAAAATACTTTAACCAACAATATGTCGTTCTCCGTCATTTTATTACAAAAATTCCAATCAATAACGACGCGTGCTCAAGAGATTCAATGTGCATTCGCTTAGAAACAGCATAAATTTATAGGGCCTAAGATATGACATAAAACCCTCAAAATATGGGCTTCACTTGGACACGGAAAATATAATATGGAGTCTCGAATGTTACGTTTGCGAGATGGACAGCGTTCTCGCATCTTTTTGGTTTGCTTTATTTGGCAAAATGTGGAAACATCGCAGAAGGTATTTTGTGTTTCACGTGATTAAATGGCTCCCAAACGTGAAAAATCAGGAAGTGACGTCACAAAATTCGTAGAGCGCCACGTCATCGTTAGCTAAGTCGCCCCGAGTGACTATGGCTTAAAGCACGGTGGCGTGTCTCTACCGGAATTAATGGAGCGCTCATAGGAATGTCTCCATGACGGCGCTTAAACATGGCGTAGTAGCAGGTTTAGAAAGCCTCACGCATGGGTGGGGATGTTTTGCAGTTTTCTAGCACGTTCGACGTTGTTGTGAGGACTGCTAGCGTGATTGCTGTTTCTAAAGGGTGAATTGTGTGTCTGGCTGTTGTGATACCACAGTCTCCAAGAACGGCACATTGGAATTAGGTAAATTAGAGATCAGCAAGATTTTGAGCCTATCAGTGCGTTGCGAGGACAGACAAGAGATACCAAATGAGCCCCTGATATTGCAGTATTGTTTACACTTTTTTCTGGTCTTAATTCTGATTGATTCAGAACTTGGTAATATTTGCCAAGAAGGTATTTTCCATTGTAAGGGGGTGTTTCGAAGGAATCTTCCGGCATGAAGGCGCTAGAGAATCTCCAGAGTAAGAATTCTGGTATTTGAAGAAGCTAGTTTAAAAAAATGGTTCAAATGGCTCTAAGCACTATGGGACATCTGAGGTCATCAGTCCCCTAGACTTAGAACTGCTTAAACGTAACTAACCTAAGGACATCACACACATCCATGCCCGAGGCAGGATTCGAACCTGAGACTTTAGCAGCAGCGCGGTTCCGGACGGAAGCGTCTAGAACCGCTCGGCCACAGTGGCCGGCCAGTTTCAGGCACCTAATACACTCCTGGAAATGGAAAAAAGAACACATTGACACCGCTGTGTCAGACCCACCATACTTGCTCCGGACACTGCGAGAGGGCTGTACAAGCAATGATCACACGCACGGCACAGCGGACACACCAGGAACCGCGGTGTTAGCCGTCGAATGGCGCTAGCTGCGCAGCATTTGTGCACCGCCGCCGTCAGTGTCAGCCAGTTTGCCGTGGCATACGGAGCTCCATCGCAGTCTTTAACACTGGTAGCATGCCGCGACAGCGTGGACGTGAACCGTATGTGCAGTTGACGGACTTTGAGCGAGGGCGTATAGTGGGCATGCGGGAGGCCGGGTGGACGTACCGCCGAATTGCTCAACACGTGGGGCGTGAGGTCTCCACAGTACATCGATGTTGTCGCCAGTGGTCGGCGGAAGGTGCACGTGCCCGTCGACCTGGGACCGGACCGCAGCGACGCACGGTTGCACGCCAAGACCGTAGGATCCTACGCAGTGCCGTAGGGGACCGCACCGCCACTTCCCAGCAAATTAGGGACACTGTTGCTCCTGGGGCATCGGCGAGGACCATTCGCAACCGTCTCCATGAAGCTGGGCTACGGTCCCGCACACCGTTAGGCCGTCTTCCGCTCACGCCCCAACATCGTGCAGCCCGCCTCCAGTGGTGTCGCGACAGGCGTGAATGGAGGGACGAATGGAGACGTGTCGTCTTCAGCGATGAGAGTCGCTTCTGCCTTGATGCCAATGATGGTCGTATGCGTGTTTGGCGCCGTGCAGGTGAGCGCCACAATCAGGACTGCATACGACCGAGGCACACAGGGCCAACACCCGGCATCATGGTGTGGGGAGCGATCTCCTACACTGGCCGTACACCATTGGTGATCGTCGAGGGGACACTGAATAGTGCACGGTACATCCAAACCGTCATCGAACCCATCGTTCTACCATTCCTAGACCGGCAAGGGAACTTGCTGTTCCAACAGGACAATGCACGTCCGCATGTATCCCGTGCCACCCAACGTGCTCTAGAAGGTGTAAGTCAACTACCCTGGCCAGCAAGATCTCCGGATCTGTCCCCCATTGAGCATGTTTGGGACTGGATGAAGCGTCGTCTCACGCGGTCTGCACGTCCAGCACGAACGCTGGTCCAACTGAGGCGCCAGGTGGAAATGGCATGGCAAGCCGTTCCACAGGACTACATCCAGCATCTCTACGATCGTCTCCATGGGAGAATAGCAGCCTGCATTGCTGCGAAAGGTGGATATACACTGTACTAGTGCCGACATTGTGCATGCTCTGTTGCCTGTGTCTATGTGCCTGTGGTTCTGTCAGTGCGATCATGTGATGTATCTGACCCCAGGAATGTGTCAATAAAGTTTCCCCTTCCTGGGACAATGAATTCACGGTGTTCTTATTTCAATTTCCAGGAGTGTATATCCGAGGAACCCTTTCGTCTGTAGGGATACTGGGAGCACTTTTCTTTTACTTTGAGTCATACTCGAATTGAGGTTATTTAACGTCCTGCAGACGCAACAACATCATTTGGCACTTTACATTTGTACCATAGCTGCGGAAGAATGGTACCTACTGTCGTTAACTGATGAATGGTGTGACGTAGGGTGTTAATCTCGTCAAATAGTTTTGGGGCCTTTTAACGCACTTTCTGGCGCAGGTTTTTTTTGTGCATTACGCCATGGAGTTCCATTGACTTTATCCAATCGAAGACATTTGTTTCGAATGACTTAGAGCTTTTTGAACTTGATGTAGCATATTGCGCACCAGGAACTCCCTCCACAGAGCAGTGTTGGGTCCATCGTCGCTCGGTATAGTCTCATCTTCAAGCAAGCATTTAAATACTTACTCTTGAAGGGTACGAGAGGTCTCGACATTCTTCGTCCGACTTCTTGTATATGACTTGATGGGTGAAAAGTGGTTTCGTTTCCAGATAAACGCCCAGGTATTTTCCACCGGGGACCAAGGAATAGCTTGGTTTCCGATGTGGAGGCCAGTATTGATGGGCGGTCGGCGTCTTATGAAAATAGTGTCGACTGTTTTATTCAGTTTGATGGTAATGTTGTATAGTTGTGCCTATCGCTCAATAGTATCCAGTTGCCGCCGCAATCTCGCAACCCCTTGATCTAATTTTCTGTCTGTAGTTGAAATCGTTGTATCGTTAGCATAGAGACTAATTGAAATATACGGAACTAGAGGTACGTCATTAATGAAGATACTGAAAAGTGCTGTCGAGATTACAGATCCCTGTGAACACAGAGATGAACTGATTTCTTGGCAGAGTGCTTGTCGTCGATACACACACACAATTTCCTATCTTGAAGGAAGTTACCAAGTAATTCTACGGAGCAGTCGTTTATGGTGGTGCTTTGGTGCAGTTTGACAATTAACTTCTCACGCCACACTTTGTCGTAAGCTTTCTCCAGTTGTCGAATATCGTTTATGAAAGCTGTTTTGTATGGGATCGGAAATTCGGAGGACTTGAAGTTACTTTAAAATCCGAACTGTTCCAGTCGGATCACGCTGTCGCTTACCAAAGTGTCCTGTAATCTCTCGAGTAATACCTGTTAGAGGAGTTTCCCCAGCGTTGGTGGAAGACTGAATGGGCAGTAATTGTTCGGAAATAAGAGATCATTCCTTGGTTCCGGCAGCGGCACCACCCTCATTGTCTTCCACGCCTCTGGGAACAATCCATGGTGAAGACAGCTGTTCAATTCTTGCGATTGGGACCAGCAGCTTGGTGGGAGATGTTGATGACCAAGCCGTGCCCAAGAGAGTTGTCGACCGTTTTACAGACGAGTTGTTTAACTTCCGCCGGAGTGGCAAACCGTGGCTGGAATTACGTTGGTGTATTCCAGAAGATCCTAAGTGCTGTCAGGACCTGCTCCTCGTAGCATAGTACTTCGTCATCTTGTGCGGATGGAGGTAGAGTTCTGCTTCTGGCATGCATCGACATACAATTCCACTTGTGCCAGTGGTTCGTATACCAGACCATCTGCGCCACGTACTGCTTATTTTGGCGGTTGTTGCTGACGCAAGTTCTTCGCCACTTGCCACTCGTCAAGCTTTCGTTGCAATAAGTCTGGATATCTTGGTTCCCCAGACTTCCTGAGCCATTCTGTGACTTTCCTGTAGCGTTCGCTGTTCACTTGGTGTATTTAATTTCGGCTCACCGGCCATTTGACATCTTCTTCTGTGCGGATGCAGAGTGCCCGAACTCTTACGGGAACTGGCGGTAAAGCCGCGAGTAATGAGTATGATGGGCAGGGGCAGTATGAATATAGTGCGGGACAATAAGTTGCGAATGTGGGTATCACGGGAGGCGTGCCAGAGATAAGTCCCGGCAGTCGCACTATCTTGTGTGTCCTCGGTGACTCAGAAGGATAGAGCGTCTGCCATGTAAGCAGGAGATCCCCGTTTCGAGTCCCGGTCGGGGTACATATTTTCAACTGTTCCCATTGACCTGTATCACCGCCTGTATGCAGCGAAGGGTATTCATTTCATTGTAATTACTTTTATCTTGTCCATTCTCTAAGAATCCCGAAGCTCCTTTACTTTTTTGTTTTTTTAAAATAACCTAATAGCAAGAGCTCTGTATCACTAGCACCGTAGTTTTCTGCTGTCGAAAACGAATTTCTGTAGCTATTACAGTCAGTCTCCAAATCTTATGGTTCAGCGCTTTTATTCATTTTGTTTTGAAGTACCAGGGGTTTTTCGCATGAATCCATTGTTCCTAATACAATACAGAGACATCTAATGTACAACGAGGTACTACTAATGTAGTGCATCGTAGCAGTCACTTCCAATGTTTAAAGCTACTGCCGGTTCGGAGAATGATCTACGCGATTGCAAGAGATTGTGATAAGGGAATCACTCGAAAGTGATCGTCTAAAGTAAATTTGAGTTTGTACTACTGTTTCCATGAGTGGCTTCCAAATGAAACCACTGGGACAGTATGTACTTTTGATATACAGGGTGATTTATCACCATGTACGAACTCTAGGGACTTATCGATGAGAGGATACGGAACAAAAAAGATCTAACGAACTTATGTCCGGAAATGCGTGGTTTCCAAGCCAGAAACCATTTATTCATTCGTACACTGTTACAGAGACTGCGATATAATACTTTCATTGTGGGATAGTATGCATAAGCCCCTTGAAATGGTGAGGGCGAATCATCAGCATCGGTGTAGCCGGAATGTGAGCCACGATAATTGGCGACCGTATTTTGGGACCAGTCTTCCTCCCACGTCGCCTAATAGGGCGAAACTATCGGCGTTTCTTGCGGCTGACGTTGCCTCACAGTTGGAAGACGTGCCACCGATTATTTGAAGAGTTACGTGGCTGCTACATGACGGTGCTCCAGCCCACTTTGCCGTTAACGTCCGGATACATCTCAATCAGGCCTTCCCTGGTTGAAGGATCGGACGAGAGGCAGGCATGGCCTGCACGTTCACCGGGTCTCAATCTCTGGGATTTATGGTTCTGGGGCCATCTCAAAAGAATAGTGCAGCAGAGCCCATTCCAGATATGGAGACACTGGAGCAGCGTATTCATGCTGCCTTTGACACTGTTCGGATGAACACTTACTGCAACTGTGGCTGCACAGTACATCGCGTATTAGAATGCAGTCTCTGTAACAATGTATGATTTAGTAAATGGTCTTCAGTATGGAAACACTGCATTTCCGGATGTAAGTTCATTATACCTTGTTTGTTCCGTATCCTGGAGTTTGTACGAGGCGCAAAAAGTCACCCTGTAGATTTATTAAATTTTAGGTCCATTTTTGCATGTTATTGAGGGCTACAATTTGTTTTTGGCATTATGAGTTGCTGGAAATTACGAGATGTGGGAGCGTGTCTAGGGAAAATTCGAAGTGGATTCCTAATTCCGACAAACAGATTGTCCAGAATTATGATGGTAACTCGTCGTTATGGTCGCATCTGGATCACCGACCACCCCATGGCGCTGCTAAGGTGACCTGTCACGTTCTTATGCCATGTGCCAACATTAGACAGCATCTATCTCACTCGCCCTCAGTTATGTATTTTATTTCTTCATTTTGTTTGACTCATATGATTACTCACGTGATGGCTCTTTCTTCATTATCAGACCATTGTCTCCGTTCCAGTAAGAACCGTCTCGTATCGAGATATTCTCGCCATCTATTTCAATGTTTTTTTTTTTTGCAGTTTTCAATTGTATGAGCTTCATTATTAATGTGTTTTTGGATGTTTATCAAAATATACATATTTAGAGAAATCATGACTTCATCCGTCTACAGCCTTTGAAATAAATTAATGTTGATGGTTGAAAATTTGTGCAGGAGCGGGACTCCAACTCGGGTGCTCCGCTTTTCTAGAACGGTTTCCTTTCTGTCTCGGCCTCCGGACACGCTTTCCGGCCACCCAAATTCTCAAGTCGTCACGTTCAAGTAGCAACCCCATCCATCAGACCCACTGCTCATACCGTTCGCTAAATCCCGCAGTTGTTTAGAAGATATGAGCGGATTTGCAACGTTTTAAAAATGTTTCAGAGTCTTCAATAAGTTACGATCGAACACTTTTTTTTCACCGCTCAGAAAGTTTTCATTCCCCCTCCCCCCTCACCTTCCCCAGCCGAGGAATGAATACCCACTGACATTTACAGTGGCTTTTGGCTGGAGTACTGAGGGGTGGCTCTCTGGTACTTAAACTGATCACTTTACAGTGGCGCCAAGACGGCGCATCTAGGAAAAAAATTCTCTCTCTCCTGGGTAGCGAGAGTGCATCTCCAATTTGAAAGCAATGCTCCGTTCTTAATCGGTTTACGGCATCTTGTGACTTCATTAAACTAAACGTTGGGTGGATATGATAATTACTCTTCTCCAACTATACTGTAGTCCTGTGTGTAGGACACCCCTCGGCAGGTCCATAAAACGGAGCAAAATATTTTACAAGAAAATTGCATATTTAATTTCTTAGCTTCTTAAATATTCATGAAATCGGCTTGCGATTGCGGTCGTCTCGTCGGTAATATTCGCCCCTGTATGAATTTGGATTTATTATTTACGAAGTAATTAAATGCTCTCTCATTGTAAAGGTTAGACGACGCGGCCGCTGAAGTCTCTAGTGTGGATGCTGCATTACGTGAATGACTCAGGTTTCCAGACTCACCCGTAATAGTATAGAGGATACTCCACATACCTGCATTCAAAGAGACACTGTGATTTAGAGTTGTAGTTTGACGTAGGAAGGGCGTACGGTGCGAGGGACATTAGCAAGCGGGTGTGCTCCGCCCTCCCTCTCCCCCCCCCCCCCCCCCCCACTCTTGACTATCATCGAGAGTTCTGCTATGCTGCACTTCTTGAAGGATTTAACAATAATGTCTTCTCTCACTCTAGACAACAACTGTTTTATCCATTGACACACTTGTTTGATTGTAGGTCATTTTAAAGCTCCCTTCGGCATGAATTCATGTTGGATATCATCCACCATCCATTTGTTCCATCCCTCTCTCATATACACTTGGTTCATTTATCGAGACAAAAAGAGGTTGCAATTGTGAAGCAAGTGTTTCCGGAATAACAGGAAGCTGTGTATTTCCTCGTCTCAGTTTCTCTTTCACAGAATTTTTCAAATTACTAAACAGATCTAGCACAGGAAGAAAACTCTTTTTTCAATAAAGCACCTTTCCTTCTCTCCGACACTCTGTTAATCCATAATTTCATACCAGCCTCGTGCATCCCATCCTTACCATGTAAGTGAACAACACATCTGGCCGTATTTCGGAACGTATGGGCATTGTTTCGCTCTTGGAAATGGTCATTGGATTAAGTTTAGTACCGTCAGCACGACAGTGTAGTGCATTTTTTTTCATATCCAATTGTTTCTATAGTTACAGTTTTAACATCTTTAATGGCAAAAATTCTGTTACTGGGCAGATCATATGTCATTGGAGTTTCGTCCATATGCCTTAGTTGCACACTAAGTTTTCTTTCGATATTGAAGAATAAAGAGATGGAAACATAATACTTTCTCTTCATTCTCTAGTGTCATTTTTTGAGATATTTTGGTTTTGGTTCACACGCTAAGTCCATGACGCTTCATAAACGTGTATCACCAACCGACTGTCTCACTGTGATGCGGGGCAGGAATTCTTCGTTCGGCCTGCCGCCTTGGCTGGCTAAGTTCTTTACAGACATTCTCCAAGTGGGTAACACTCCTCCCTCACTTAAACGAGCAAAGATCATAGCAGCCCTGAAACCTGGTGAACCAGGCGATAGACCAGAAAGTTACCGCCCCTTTGCCCTTCTCAGTATGGTCTATAAATTACTAGAAAGACGGCTCCTCAACAGAATAGGCCAAACTATACTAAAAAAATCCCTATCGAACAAGCAGGATTCCGTCCCTATCGCTGCTGTACAGATCAAGTCCTATCACTAACAACATATATAGAGGCGGGGTTGCAGAAGAAACATATAGTAGCTGCAGCATTCATAGACCTAACAGCAGCCTATGATACAGTTTGGAAACAGGGACTCATGTACAAATTAATCTGTGCCGCCCTCTGCGAGAAATAGCCAACCTCATTGATGATTTGTTGTCAAATAGAACCTTCCAAGTAATAATGGGGAATGAGAGAAGTAAACAGATGAGTGGACTCCCACAAGGCTCTGTCCTTGCGCCCCTTCTTTCCAGCCTTTACATCGCTGACATGCCTGCAACCAGATCGCGCAAATTTGGTTATGCTGACGACTGGGCTCTAGCAACAGCCCACAGAAATATAGAAACTGCCGAAGATATCCTTACGAGAGACCTAGGGATTCTCAGCGAGTACTTTAGAAAATGGAGACTACAACCTAGTGCTACAAAGACGGAAGTATCTGCCTTCCATTTGAACAACAAAATGGCCAACAGAGAACTACAAGTCTATCTAGACGGGGAATTACTAAATCACAACAAACACCCAAAGTATCTTGAGGTTACCCTAGATAGGACACTAACATTCAAAAACACCTGACGAAAACTGCAGCGAAACTTAAAACACGCAACAACATATTGCAGAAGCTCTGTGGCACCACTTGGGGCTCCACAGCATCTACCTTAAGAACATCCGCACTTGGCTTGGTGTATCCAGTGGCAGAATACTGTGCCCCAGTGTGGCTCAACAACAAACACACACACATGGTAGATAGCCAACTTAATGCAACAATGCGTATTATATCAGGCACAATCAGGCCAACTCCTACAGTGTGGCTGCCCGTCCTCAGTAACATAGCACCTCCTAACCTGCGCCGAGAACACGCTCTGGTTAGAGAATTTCAAAAAATCATGACCAACCCTCAATTACAAATCCATGAAGATACTCACCGACATCTAAGGAAACTGACTCCGGTCTAGGCATCCTCCACTAAAGACCGCACAGGCGCTGCACCAAACCAACTTTAAAATAAATGACCGATGGAAAGAGGAATGGGAGAGCAGAACAGCAGTAAACTGCCACAGTATGCCATGCATCTTTAGTAAACCGAAAGGATTTGATTGCCCTCGCAAAGTTTGGTCAACTCTTAATCGCATCAGAACCAACTGTGGGAGATGCACCGACTCCTTACACAGATGGGGTAAACTTCCTTCGGCCGCTTGCGACTGTGGCGCTGAGAGACAGACGGTCAAACACATCGTGCAGGAATGCCCACTAAGGGCATATGAGGGTGACCCACAGGATTTCCTAATGGTGACCCAAGAGGCAATCGACTATATATTATCTCAGCTGGACGTTTCTTTGTGATTGCTCTTCTTTGAGTGTAAATTTACAATTGGTGGTGTCCATATATACAAACTGTTATTTATTGTTCTGTTTATACATATGTAATTTTTTTTTAATCGTGTTGGACCAGGTGGATCAGAAGACCCAATACTTTGCATATAAACACAGCACACATCATTATGGAGCCACCACAGCTTGTGCAGTACCTTTTCGATAACTTGGGTCTATAGTTTCGTGCGGTCTGCGCCACACTCGAACTCTACTATCAGCTCTTACCAAATGAAATTGAGACTGATGTGACCAGGCATGGAAATGTCAGCAGCCCAGGAGCGGCTCTGCAGGCGGTGTCGTGCTGTTAGCAAACGCACTCGCATCATCTGCTGCCACAGCCCGTCAACGCCAAGTTTTTCCTGACGGATACGTTCGTCGTATGTCCCACATAGATTTCTGCTGTTATTTCACGCAGTGTTGCTTGTCTCACAGCTCTGACAACTCTACTTCTCTTCAAAGGAAAATCGGAGTGTCATCCTCACACACTTTCTACTAAGATTTCGTCGCTTCCCTTCTCCATTTTGAGAAAAAAAATGCGGTGTACTCAAATCTGCCGTTCCAGTTTCACTGATATCACGAGGCAGTGGGAGAAGAGGAATGCACTCACAGCCACTCCTGCGGAACTTGGGCACCGCTTTAAGAACTCGAGAGGTCCGGGAGGGCAGAGAAAACAGAATATGGAAGAGCCACGAGAGGGAAGCACCGCCTTGGAAAAGCTCGGAAACTCAAAATGTTTTCAGTAGTCGAGCGTAAATACACTTACTGCCCTTCTGTGCCCTCCAGTTACTCCTTTGCCGCCACAACAAATAGACCACGGAATGAAGAGCACGCTAAGGTCTTTGCGCTAAGGAACTCGAAAAGGAGAGAAGCGCTACTGGCAGTTTCCCCTTTGGCTGAAAAACACGTACTAGTGCTTCGCCGCACCAGTTATCGCAAAGCAATATACGAGGAACAATTAAAATGATCCGTGATATCGGAGTAGCGTTTTGGTATATTAAAGAAGAGGTAACGGGTTCGAGTTCTTCTTCGGGCAAGAGAGGGCATTTTAAATGTGCCCTTAATTTGTATGTTCTGTGTTTACGTAACTTTGTTGTGGACTTCAATCAGAATACTGGTTTGATGCAGCTCTCCGTATCTGCTTACTGTGTTCATCTCGTGGTGTCCCTTTACCACTTTCACACCTCCACAGTTCCCTCCAATATCAAACTGGTGATACCTTTATGTCTCAGAAAGTATCCTATCAACCGATCCTCTCTTTTAATGAAGTTGTACCACAAATTCCTTGTCTCCCAAATTCTATATAGTATCCCCTCATTAACGTCTTGAACACCAGATGGAATAGCTTTGTCGTTGCTGGCTCACCCTAGGTTATCAATACTCGGAATGTCACCTACACCAGGGAACGTGTTTCGACTTAGGTCTTCAGTGTTCTGTCAAATTCTTCTCGCAGTAGCATATTTTCCATTTCACCTCTATCAACGCTCTCTTCTATTCGTATAATACAGCTTTCAAGTTCATATCCCTTGTACAGACCCTGTATATACTCCTCCACCTTCTAGCGTTCCCTTCTTTGCTGAAACTGCTTTTTCACCTGAGTTCTTGATGTACATACAGCTGTTTCTCTTTTCTCCAAAGGCCTGTTTAATTTTCCTGTTGGCGATATCTATTTTTCCCCCTATGTAATACACTTCTAAATGATTACATTTGTCCTCTAGCCATTCGTGCTTAGCCATTTTGCTCTTCTTGTCAATCTCATTTTTCAGACGTTTGTGTTCCCTTTCACCTGCTTCATTTGCTGATTTTTTTTATATTTTCTCCTTTCATCAGCTAAATTCAACATCCCCTGTGTTGTACAAGGATTTATACTAGGTGTTTCTTCTTTACGTATGTGATCCTCCCTTACCTTCTCGATTTAATCTCTCGAAGTTACCCATTCGTCTTTTACTGCATCCCTTTCCTCTGTTATAGTCAGTCGTCGCCTTGTGTTCTCTCTGAAACACTCAACAATCTCTCGTTCTTTGAAATTATCCAGGTTACGTCTGTTTAATTTCTTAACATTTTGCTATTTCTTCAGCTTTAATTTACAGTTTATAATCAATAAATTGTAGTCAGAGTCCGCATCCTACCCTGGAAATGTGTTACAATTTAAAGTCCGGTTCCAAATTCTCTTTCTTACCATAATGTAAGCACCTGCAACCTTACCGTATTTCCAAGCCTCTTCCACATATACAGCCTTCATTCATGATGCTTAAACCAGGTGTTAGTAATGATTAAATTATACTTTATGCAAAATTCTGCCAGGCGGCTTCCTCTTTTGCTAATTTCCCCAAGGCCATATTGACCTATTATTTTTCCTTCTCTTCCTTTTCTTTCGGTCGAATTCCAGTGTCCCGCCACAATTAAATTTTCGTCTCTTTCTTACCAGGATAATTTCTTTTATCTCATCATACATTTTTTAAATCTCATCATCTGCAGAGCTGGTTAGGTGTCGGTTTAGCATCTCTCTTGTTACGATAATTCGTTCACTGTGCTGTTCATATTGACTTACCCGCATTTCTATTTTCTTATTCGTTTTTAAACCTCCTCCAGCATTACCCGTATGTGATTTCGTATTTATTACAAACAGTAGCGTCTCTTATCACTTCTCTCTTATAAATATAAACTGAAGTCGTGTCTTGTCTCTGTCTTTATGTACAGGCTAATCTCAGGGATACATGACTGCCTAATAAGTCATACAGTGAACAGTTTTTAAAACACAGGCGTCAAAATTATTAAAATGAAAATGAATGAAATGTCCAACGGTCCGCTGTAGTTGTTTTTGTTCAGGATCTGCTGTATGAATTTTGATCCGGTTTTGACTAATGGATATAATGGTTCATGATGATGATTTTTGTATATAATTTATAAATATCTCGTGAAAATTGAATTATGTCGAGTTAAACTTAAGTTATGAAAGCGACGATATGCCATCTAGCGAGCAGCTGTCATAATCCGAGAGAGGAGCAGTTCCTTGAGAGAGCAGGAGGCATGACACCGTTTGCATCTGGTGTAGTAGTCCTTTGGTCCATTCCTGCTTGACGCATAAGGCTAGTAGTGTGTCCCTGTTTCTGCTTCTACCGTGGCTCCGCGTGTCTTCCTTTTTTTCTGTTCCGTGTCACTTTGCATTGTTGTTTGTCGTCTAGTGTCGTGTTTGTGCAGCCCTTCTTGACGTGCATTGTCTTGAGGGATGATGTTCAACATGCTTCCCGCATCTATTCCATGTACAGGTACTGTCAGCTTAACATTTCATAAATCCACGCGGTATGTGTAGCCCAGCTCTTTAGAGACGCTCGACTAGTTAGTGGGCAAGACTGAGGAACACGGCAGCTGCACAATGTTTACTTTGATTCGAAAATACATGTGTTTTTTGTTAAATTTCTTGGCCTGGTTCAGGCTGACAGGATATTATTACGTCACCGTTCTTACGTCCCGTTTACTCATCATGATGGTTCCACTAGCATGGTTCTTTTGGCGAATACGTAAGTGGTGTAAGCAAATGTTTAGGTTTTAATCTTCAGCCTGAAGTGGAGGGCATTTTTCTGATGTCCATCCTGCTCCCTTCTGGTGACGTATGACATATTCGAAGAGAACGCTGGTCGGTCGGTAGAAATGGTGACTAAAGAAATATGTTCCTCTCATTTGCAGGCATGTGGTTATCTGCTTCATATTATTTATGCTGGTCAGGGAGGAACCTACTTTTTTGTATTCATGGTGGCCACTCCAGTTCCAACTGTCCGCGTCATATGGTGGTATTAAAACCCTCTCCCAAACAGCGTATTAAATTGAGTTTAGCCGACCTTCTCCAAAAGGATTCAGCAGCTGAGCGAACTCCAGTTATTGAGGGTTAAAGTGAACCTTTGAGGGATAATGCTAGTGATTTTCCACCTCTACCTGCGGGTAGGGACATTAACGCCGTCACTTCAGCGATGCCGGCCCAGGTTACTCAAAACAAATGCCACAGAACGCAATAATAATGCTGCAGTTGAGGAGCCTTTTCCCTCGGATCGTCCTTCGGATAGCCTTCCGTTGAAGGACTCTCTTCTCCGGCCTGAGTTTGTGGACGAGGACGCCATGGGTGCCTCTGCACCTGCTCAG
The DNA here is from genome assembly GCF_021461395.2 of Schistocerca americana. Classification (NCBI taxonomy): domain Eukaryota; kingdom Metazoa; phylum Arthropoda; class Insecta; order Orthoptera; family Acrididae; genus Schistocerca; species Schistocerca americana. Next base: position 377,921,916 of record NC_060126.1, read on the forward strand.
GTGTTTACTGGTAAGTCATCTGGCGATTCTGCCATCATCCACCCCGCCTCTTCGGCACCACCAGTTGAGGAATCTGTTTCAGGACCCCGTTTGTCTCTCCCGGCACTACTCGATACCTCTATTGTTGTCTCAGTTTCCCAACTACTTCTACATCTACATCTACATCTACATTGATACTCCGCAAGCCACCCAACGGTGTGTGGCGGAGGGCACTTTACGTGCCACTGTCATTACCTCCCTTTCCTGTTCCAGTCGCGTATGGTTCGCGGGAAGAACGACTGTCTGAAAGCCTCCGTGCGCGCTCTAATCTCTCTAATTTTACATTCGTGATCTCCTCGGGAAGTATAAGTAGGGGGAAGCAATATATTCGATACCTCATCCAGAAACGCACCCTCTCGAAACCTGGCGAGCAAGCTACACCGCGATGCAGAGCGCCTCTCTTGCAGAGTCTGCCACTTGAGTTTATTAAACATCTCCGTAACGCTATCACGGTTACCAAATAACCCAGTGACGAAACGCGCCGCTCTTCTTTGGATCTTCTCTATCTCCTCCGTCAACCCGACCTGGTACGGATCCCACACTGATGAGCAATACTCAAGTGTAGGTCGAAAGAGTGTTTTGTAAGCCACCTCCTTTCTTGATGGACTACATTTTCTAAGGACTCTCCCAATGAATCTCAACCTGGTTCCCGCCTTACCAACAATTAGTTTTATATGATCATTCCACTTCAAATCGTTCCGTACGCATACTCCCAGATATTTTACAGAAGTAACTGCTACCAGTGTTTGTTCCGCTATCATATAATCATACAACAAAGGATCCTTCTTTCTATGTATTCGCAATACATTACATTTGTCTATGTTAAGGGTCAGTTGCCACTTCCTGCACCAAGTGCCTATCCGCTGCAGATCTTCCTGTATTTCGCTACAATTTTCTAATGCAGCAACTTCTCTGTATACTACAGCATCATCCGCGAAAAGCCGCATGGAACTTCCGACACTATCTACTAAGTCATTTATATATATTGTGAAAAGCAATGGTCCCATAACACTCCCCTGTGGCACGCCAGAGGTTACTTTAACGTCTGTAGACATCTCTCCATTGATAACAACATGCTGTGTTCTGTTTGCTAAAAACTCTTCAATCCAGCCACACAGCTGGTCTGATATTCCGTAGGCTCTTACTTTGTTTATCAGGCGACAGTGCGGAACTGTATCGAACGCCTTCCGGAAGTCAAGAAAAATAGCATCTACCTGGGAGCCTGTATCTAATATTTTCTGGGTCTCATGAACAAATAAGGCGAGTTGGGTCTCACACGATCGCTGTTTCCGGAATCCATGTTGATTCCTACATAGTAGATTCTGGGTTTCCAGAAATGACATGATACGCGAGCAAAAAACATGTTCTAAAATTCTACAAGAGATCGACGTAAGAGATATAGGTCTATAGTTTTGCGCATCTGCTCGACGACCCTTCTTGAAGACTGGGACTATCTGTGCTCTTTTCCAATCATTTGGAACCCTCCGTTCCTCTAGAGACTTGGGGTACACGGCTGTTAGAAGGGGGGCAAGTTCTTTCGCGTACTCTGTGTAGAATCGAATTGGTATCCCGTCAGGTCCAGTAGACTTTCCTCTACTGAGTGATTCCAGTTGCTTTTCTATTCCTTGGACACTTATTTCGATGTCAGCCATTTTTTCGTTTGTGCGAGGATTTAGAGAAGGAACTGCAGTGCGGTCTTCCTCTGTGAAACAGCTTTGGAAAAAGGTGTTTAGTATTTCAGCTTTACGCGAGTCATCCTCTGTTTCAATGCCATCATCATCCCGTAGTGTCTGGATATGCTGTTTCGAGCCACTTACTGATTTAACGTAAGACCAGAACTTCCTAGGATTTTCTGTCAAGTCGGTACATAGAATTTTACTTTCGAATTCAATGAACGCTTCACGCATAGCCCTCCTCACGCTAACTTTGACATCGTTTAGCTTCTGTTTGTCTGAGAGGTTTTGGCTGCGTTTAAACTTGGAGTGGAGCTCTCTTTGCTTTCGCAGTAGTTTCCTAACTCTGTTGTTGTACCACGGTGGGTTTTTCCCGTCCCTCACAGTTTTACTCGGCACGTACCTGTCTAAAACGCATTTTACGATTGCCTTGAACTTTTTCCATAAACACTCAACATTGTCAGTGTCGGAACAGAAATTTTCGTTTTGATCTGTTAGGTAGTCTGAAATCTGCCTTCTATTACTCTTGCTAAACAGATAAACCTTCCTCCCTTTTTTTATATTCCTATTAACTTCCATATTCAGGGATGCTGCAACGGCCTTGTGATCACTGATTCCCTGCTCTGTACATACAGATTCGAAAAGTTCGGGTCTGTTTGTTATCAGTAGGTCCAATATGTTATCTCCACGAGTCGGTTCTCTGTTTAATTGCTCGAGGTAATTTTCGGATAGTGCACTCAGTATAATGTCACTCGATGCTCTGTCCCTACCACCCGTCCTAAACATCTGAGTGTCCCAGTCTATATCTGGTAAATTGAAATCTCCACCTAAGACTATAACATGCTGAGAAAATTTATGTGAAATGTATTCCAAATTTTCTCTCAGTTGTTCTGCGCCTTTCGTCACGCCCTCCAGGTCGCTGTTTCTTGATGAGCATAAATCGATTGATTTCCAAGGGCAGCAGGACCCCGTCGTTACTAAACAGATCGCCACACACGAGCACCTGACCGTGGAGGAGTCGGGTGCGAAGCTCTCTGACTGTCAGTCTGAAACCGACTTTCTGCCTCACCCATCCACACAGCCGCATGAGGTAGCGGTAATTCTGAAGAGCCGCAGTAAACGACGTATCTAGCCCACGAAAATCTTATCATGGAAGAAGAAAAACGAGTTGTAAGGTGGTTAAGATGGTCATACTTCTTCTCCCTCCGTTTCGTCCACCGGTTGTGCCACTGATACTGGTGCATAGGTCCGTCAATTTATGGTTTTATAATTTGGTAGTTTTTGTTCCTGTTCTATTGTCTGTACAAGCATATACACTCCTGGAAATGGAAAAAAGAACACATTGACACCGGTGTGTCAGACCCACCATACTTGTTCCGGACACTGCGAGAGGGCTGTACAAGCAATGATCACACGCACGGCACAGCGGACACACTAGGAACCGCGGTGTTGGCCGTCGAATGGCGCTAGCTGCGCAGCATTTGTGCACCGCCGCCGTCAGTGTCAGCCAGTTTGCCGTAGCATACGGAGCTCCATCGCAGTCTTTAACACTGGTAGCATGCCGCGACAGCGTGGACGTGAACCGTATGTGCAGTTGACGGACTTTGAGCGAGGGCGTATAGTGGGCATGCGGGAGGCCGGGTGGACGTACCGCCGAATTGCTCAACACGTGGGGCGTGAGGTCTCCACAGTACATCGATGTTGTCGCCAGTGGTCGGCGGAAGGTGCACGTGCCCGTCGGCCTGGGACCGGACCGCAGCGACGCACGGATGCACGCCAAGACCGTAGGATCCTACGCAGTGCCGTAGGGGACCGCACCGCCACTTCCCAGCAAATTAGGGACACTGTTGCTCCTGGGGTATCGGCGAGGACCATTCGCAACCGTGTCCATGAAGCTGGGCTACGGTCCCGCACACCGTTAGGCCGTCTTCCGCTCACGCCCCAACATCGTGCAGCCCGCCTCCAGTGGTGTCGCGATAGGCGTAAATGGAGGGACGAATGGAGACGTGTCGTCTTCAGCGATGAGAGTCGCTTCTGTCTTGGTGCCAATGATGGTCGTATGCGTGTTTGGCGCCGTGCAGGTGAGCGCCACAATCAGGACTGCATACGACCGAGGCACACAGGGCCAACACCCGGCATCATGGTGTGGCCGTACACCACTGGTGATCGTCGAGGGGACACTGAATAGTGCACGGTACATCCAAACCGTCATCGAACCCATCGTTCTACCATTCCTAGACCGGCAAGGGAACTTGCTGTTCCAACAGGACAATGCACGTCCGCATGTATCCCGTGCCACCCACCGTGCTCTAGAAGGTGTAAGTCAACTACCCTGGCCAGTGAGATCTCCGGATCTGTCCCCCATTGAGCATGTTTTTGACTGGATGAAGCGTCGTCTCACGCGGTCTGCACGTCCAGCACGAACGCTGGTCCAACTGAGGCGCCAGGTGGAAATGGCATGGCAAGCCGTTCCACAGGACTACATCCAGCATCTCTACGATCGTCTCCATGGGAGAATAGCAGCCTGAATTGCTGCGAAAGGTGGATATACACTGTACTAGTGCCGACATTGTGCATGCTCTGTTGCCTGTGTCTATGTGCCTGTGGTTCTGTCAGTGTGATCATGTGATGTATCTGACCCCAGGAATGTGTCAATAAAGTTTCCCCTTCCTGGGACAATGAATTCACGGTGTTCTTATTTCAATTTCCAGGAGTTTACTTTCCTCACTTTGAATGTTGAAAAGATTGGCTCTGAACTCCGGCTTGCCGCGTTGTGACAGTTTATATATGAATCTGATGCAGACCTATTTTCAGGGAGTATTATTTGACTAGATTTCAATTCCTTGGGTCTTGACCTTTTTTAATGCAGCTCCCGAACTTACTACGAGCACTGGCTTCTTTTATAGGGAAGGAATTCCATTAAAAGATTTAGCTCTTAATGAGTATGGAATGTACCTTTTGTTATCTCACTTTACTTCTTCTCTACAGCCCATCTGGCTCTTGTCGTTCTATGGGACGTTCGCATTCTATGAAGAGGAAATCATTCCTATATCGCAAGCCCTGTACAAAGATTCCGTTGGGTGGTAATTTTCATTGTGTTCTCCGGCCGGTGGATCAGTCTCCTGTCTTAAGGTTTAGTGAAGAACTCGATGACATGGAGCGCTCCTTGGACCTATGTGACGCACGGGTCTGTCGGTATCCTGCACTTGTCCGATGCACTTATTTTATTGCCACCGCTAGCATTCGACTTGAGCGCTTTTATCTTTCGGATTCTTTGAATGGGTAGCTTCTGGACGTTGATATGATACCCGCTTGTTTTACTAATCACATTTAATTATGTGCAGCAGCCGGTAAAATTGTATCGTCTTCCGTGGATGCTCAATATAACGTATCTAAAAGACCATTCACTTGATGCTGTTATTCAGGAAGTACGTGACCGTTGCTCGTGTGCTATAGAAAGGTACTAGTTTATTCTGGAATGGTGGACGCTGCATGGTGGACTAAAAATTTTTAGACCTCTCGTGCGCTTTGGTGTAATAAAGGGGGTAGTCATCCGGCGGATCCAAGAATTTTATTACTCCGTAGTACGTCAGTTTTACAATAGCTCTAGGCAAGCTCCTCTACGGGTTATGAACAAACGGCGAATTAAAGCCAAACTGCTCTAGTTAACACAATTTTAGTCGGAGGGACTCCGGATGAGATCTCAACCACGTTCCTTTTTACAAGATGAAATGACTTCAGTATACTATCTTATACGTGTGCGGGCGCGCAGGAAATGCCGGTGGTAGAGTATCAGCGTCGCACCGTGACATTTCAGTTGAATTTTTAACTACTTTACTGAAGACTATGATGCCCACTCTCCGGCTGAAAATTTTTCTGACGACTATTTCCGTATGCTGGACTATGTCGTCTCCCCTGAATTGAGAGACCTTTTCTTTGAACGATTTTCAGAAGTACGATATATAAGATGCTGCCGGGTCTCAATCATGCAAGTCACCTGGATTGGATGGTCATTTTTGGGCTCTCATGGACAATGACGCCATGACACTTCGACTATAAAACTGTCACTCGAGCTATAAACACCTGTCTCCCTAAGTTGCACGACAATATCATCTGCGTTCACCAAAGTTGTGTGCATGGATGCATGCTACTGTCTTCTGTCAACGAATTCGAGATGTCTTTTCGGTGGATGCGGCCACTGAGATTTCTGGCGCCTTGCTTTTTCTCAGCTTCCGTAAGGCGTCTGTTCGCATGTCATAATTTTTTAATGAGTGTGTTAACCAGTTTGAGTTTTACTCACGACTCATGCCAATCCTAGCCAATCTTTCCACTGATATCCATGCCTCAGTGGTTGTGAATAATCATCTTCCCCGCCGCTCGGATTTCGAACCGACGGGGTCTTCTCCAGGGAAGCGCCTTATCCATGCCATTCTTTCTTTTGTTCTTTTAAGCCTTCTTTCACCGTAATGCCATGCAACTATGTGATTGGTCTACATTGGTGGAACGATTTCCGGTCCGCGCGTGTGCCGATGACGTCATGGTTTTAGTACGAAATGCCGGAGACATTTCTGGGCTCAGGGATAGCGTGGATTCCTTCTGTCGTCTTGCTGTTGTCCATATTAGTGGCCGCAAATGCACGTTCTTGAAGTTACGAGGCTTTAACCAAGGGGTTATTCCTTGGGCGACGGTGGTCGATCGCCACAAGACTTCAGGGATCACGATAGATCGTATCCTGATCGAAATGGCGGCATTTAACTGGCGAGAGGTTACTACTCGTGTTCAGCGAGCGATTCTCGAATACGAACGTCGTTCCTTTAGCCTCTCTAGCCGGTCAGTGTGACTCGTCCCGTCGATCTTCGAAAGATTGAAGCTAAATTGCGACATATCAGCGAATATTTTACACGCGTCAGTTCCTTCGGTGCAGATATCCTTTAAGAGACGCACCTCGCTACCGGAGACTTACTGTTGCGTTGGGGAGAACCATCTTGCTTTTCCCCTGTTGAAATAGCTTCGCCATCAACAACTTGGAAAACTTTTTGGATTCATTTTAGTCTTCCCATATTACCGACGGAAATCGCTTCTTCGTAGTATAGGATCATTCATCGTTTGATATGGACTGTCGTTCGTTTTTCTCGCATAAGACATCGCTCCACTCATCAATGTGACAAATGTCGTCGCAGTAATAGCTTACTTCACAGGCTGGTCCCTTGTGGACTGGGTCACGGGCTCTGGATTCGTCGACAGTTGGATTTTCTTTCCCGAGGGCCTGAGTACGCTTTTTAGGATGAAAATCTTATTCGTCCGGACGTATCCTTTTTTACTCAGATGAAAATGAATACGATCTTGTGGCTCGAGGGGTCACTACTTTGTTGCTGAAGTGGGAAATGACCCTGATCCCCGTGTCTTCCACCAGTATCTGGGGACCACCATTGGAAGCGACTGCGGTTGTCTCGTTACCGAGCCCTTTTTGCAAATGTGTTTTAGCCGACAGGGTGATAAATTCCCCTGTGGTCTTTGATTCCTCTCTGTCGCTGGTACCCAATCACTGGGAGCCTTGTTCTATTCACTGTTTTAGCTCATACATAAATAAAAAATAGAAGAAAATAAAAAAATAGACACAGGTTTTGAGTTAGTTTCCTGGTTTCTCCAGGGACTGTCGGCATACATGGCACACGTGCGCGACGTATCTGGTGATGCAGAGGAGGGCGACAGGGCAATGCCCAACCATAAAGCAAGGAAAGCCGGCACGTGTGTAGAGACTGGTCACGTTTCTGCCCAATGTCAGAAGCATAGAACAACGACCGAAGGGTCAGTCACCGCCATAGAAAGTTCGTGATATTGGCGAAACACCGAATAAATAGATCCGACAACCGGCATGAGAGGGTCCTTTTAAGGGAGGAGAAACGTTGCCTGGACAGACGGACTGCTGATTAGCCAACGGACTTCATACTTCACTGCAACGACTTCGCCACTACGCTGCTCGACAGAAGATGTCGGTACCGTGCCAACAGGGCAACACAGAAGATGCCATCCCAGAGGTTACCAGAAAGAAGTTTGCGTGCTACTTTCCCAGGTGTCTGGCGAGGACGAAGGGAATGTGGCCTCACCAAATGGGTCACCTCTGAATATAGAGGTTGGTGAATTCTGCCAGAAGACGCCGAACATGATTGTCGGTGGTTCGATTCCAGGAGGGAGCACTCGGCGCCATGCCGCTGCCGCTTGTTTATAACGTAACGAGCGAATCCACAAAGAGAAGACCGCGCCGCCGCCACAGTGGGTTATGGGTAAGGTACTGAATGGAAGAATACGCCGCCTGGCGTTCCGCTACAACACAAGCCATAGCCGCATTAGCGGTCACTGGAATATGCTCGTTACAACTCCGCGTCACACCGTTGCCTCAAGGAATTGGGTGAGTCAAAACAAAATGTATTACTCTGTTTCTTTAAAGGATCTTATGTGTCAATAAGTGATTGATTGTGGAACCACCAATGTTTCACTCACATCTCATCCACTGAGCCACGGAAATAACCCATTCCACTGCCCATAAAGTGTCGCCTTCCCTTCCGCTATCCCTGACAAAATAATGACCTTTGCTCTCCTCCATCACTAACGCTCAATATCTAGTGTCACAAAACCCCGACCCGATACAATATGCTACGATAAGGATTGTTGTTGTTGTTGTTGTGGTCTTCAGTCCTGAGACTGGTTTGATGCAGCTCTCCATGCTACCCTATCCTGTACAAGCTTCTTCATCTCCCAGTACCTACTGCTACCTACATCCTTCTGAATCTGCTTAGTGTATTGATCTCTTGGTCTCCCTCTACGATTTTTAGCCTCCACGCTGCCCTCCAATGCTAAATTTGTGATCCCTTGATGCCTCAAAACATGTCCTACCAACTGATCCCTTCTTCTAGTCAAGTTGTGCCACAAACTTCTCTTCTCCCCAATCCTATTCAATACCTCCTCATTAGTTACGTGATCTACCCACCTTATCTTCAGCATTCTTCTGTAGCACCACATTTCGAAAGCTTCTATTCTCTTCTTGTCCAAACTGGTTATCGTCCATGTTTCACTTCCATACATGGCTACACTCCATACAAATACTTTCAGAAACGACTTCCTGACACTTAAATGTACACTCGATGTTAACAAATTTCTCTTCTTCAGAAACGATTTCCTCGCCATTGCCAGTCTACATTTTATATCCTCTCTACTTCGACCATCATCAGTTATTTTACTCCATAAATAGCAAAACTCCTTTACTACTTTAAGTGTCTCATTTCCTAATCTAATCCCCTCAGCATCACCCGATTTAATTTGACTACATTCCATTATCCTCGTTTTGCTTTTGTTGATGTTCATTTTATATCCTCCTTTCAAGACACTGTCCATTCCGTTCAACTGCTCTTCCAAGTCCTTTGCTGTCTCTGACAGAATTACAATGTCACCGGCGAACCTCAAAGTTTTTATTTCTTCTCCATGGATTTTAATACCTACTCCGAATTTTTCTTTTGTTTCCTCCACTACTTGCTCAATATACAGATTGAATAACATCGGGGAGAGGCTACAACTCTGTCTCACTCCCTTCCCAACCACTGCTTCCCTTTCATGCCCCTCTACTCTTATAACTGCCATTTGGTTTCTATACAAATTGTAAATAACCTTTCGCTCCCTATATTTTACCCCTGCCACCTTCAGAATTTGAAAGAGCGTATTGCAGTCAACATTGTCAAACGCTTTCTCTAAGTCTATAAATGCTAGAAACGTAGGTTTGCCTTTCCTTAATCTAGCTTCTAAGATAAGTCGTAGTATCAGTATTGCATCACGTGTTCCAATATTTCTACGGAATCCAAGCTGATCTTCCCCAAGGTCGGCTTCTACTAGTTTTTCCAGCCGTCTGTAAAGAATTCGCGTTAGTATTTTGCAGCCGTGACTTATTGAACTGATAGTTCGGTAATTTTCACATCTGTCTACACCTGCTTTCTTTGGGATTGGAATTATTATGTTCTTCTTGAAGTCTGAGGGTATTTCGCCTGCCTCATACATCTTGCTCACCAGATGGTAGAGTTTTGTCAAGACTGGCTCTCCCAAGGCTGTCAGTAGTTCTAATGGAATGTTGTCTACTCCCGGGGCCTTGTTTCGACTCAGGTCTTTCAGTACTCTGTCAAACTCTTCACGCAGTATCATATCTCCCATTTCATCTCCACCTACATCCTCTTCCATTTCCATAATATTGTCCTCAAGTACATCGCCCTTGTATAGACCCTCTATATACTCCTTCCATCTTTCTGCTTTCCCTTCTTTGCTTAGAACTGGGTTTCCATCTGAGCTCTTGATATTCATGCAAGTGGTTCTCTTTTCTCTAAAGGTCTATTTAAGTTTCCTGTAGGCAGTATCTATCTTACCTCTAGTGAGATAAGCCTCTACATCCTTACATTTATCCTCTAGCCATTCCTGCTTAGTCATTCTGCACTTCCTGTCGATTTCATTTTTGAGACGTTTGTATTCCTTTTTGCCTGCTTCACTTAATGCATTTTTATATTTTCTCCTTTCATCAAAAAATAGTTCAAATGGCTCTGAGCACTATGGCACTAAACTGCTGTGGTCATAAGTCCCCTAGAACTCAGAACTACTTAAACCTAAGTAACCTGACATCACTCACATCCATGCCCGAGGCAGGATTCGAACCTGCGACCGTAGCGGTTGTGCGGTTCCAGACTGTAGCGCCTTTAACCGCTCGGCCACTCCGACCGGCTCCTTTCATCAATTAAATTCAATATTTCTCCTGTTACCCAAGGATTCCTACTAGCCCTTGTCTTTTTACCTACTTGATCCTTTGCTCCCTTCACTACTTCATCCCTCAAAGCTACCCATTCTTCTTCTACTGTATTTCTTTCCCCCATTCCTGCCATTTGTTCCCTTACGCTCTCCCCGAAATTCTGTACAACCTCTGGTTTAGTCAGTTTATCCAGGTCCCATCTTCTTAAATTCCCACCTTTTTGCAGTTTCTACAGTTTCAATCTACAGTTCATAACCAATAGATTGTGGTCAGAGTCCACATCTGCCCCTGGAAATGTCTTACAATTTAAAACCTGGTTCCTAAATCTCTGTCTTACCAATATATAATCTATCTGAAATCTGTCAGGATAAGGATAGAAGCCTGTAATGTTATGTATGCCTCACTGTTTTTCTAACTAATTTGTGCGTGGTTTTATTCTGAGAAGCTCAGTAATGTATGTAAATACCGTAAATGTAAATGTGATTCAAAAAGTACTTGAAGTGAAGTGAATCGCAGCTGGACAGCAAGAAACGCTTTAGCACACAATCCGCGCAACTATAGTATTAGAGAATTTTGTGTATGGACTCTAAAAAAAAAAAAAAGGGACAATTTATTTATTAAAAAAAAGGACTGTTAATCTGTATCTTGTGGAAAGAGGACGGGTTGCTAGGCCGTTGTTGCATTGAATGAATATTGATATTTTAGTGATATAACCGAGTAAAGTATGTGTAAGAGTTGCCAAACATTTATGTACACAAATTTTCTGGAAGTGAAGAATAGAAATATCTTGTTTTTGGAAAAGGAGGTGAACTTCATTGTCGTTGCCGTCTATCAATCGACAGAATTGTAAATGTACAAAGTTACTAAAAAATGGAAAAGAAATGCATTCTCTATAGTTTTCATTCAATATGTAACAACCACTCATAATTTCTTAATTGCAGTAGTTGGATTATGTTCTTGTACAATAGTATGGTGCTGAACTTCACTGGCCAATTTTGATTTAGCTGGACGTGTAGTTTGAAGGAAGTTTGCGTGCTAAGCAATCTCCTTTTCTCACGAAAAGCAGATTGCTGTTTGATCTTACTTACTTACAACAGTGGTTCCTTAGATATGAAAAGCTACGAAAACTTGGGCTCAGAGCTATCCGCAATACGCCCAAATAACTAACAGAGTCGTATTTTGCACCTTAGAGAACAATAACTTCCTACAAATTGTAATACGTCACCAAATTGTGCAGAAGCTGATCATTCAGGGAGTCAGCAACCAGAATTCAGGTACCAGTTACGACTTAAAGTAAAAATCTCAATCAAAAATCAATCTCTCTCTCCAAACACATATACAGGGTGTTACAAAAAGGTACGGCCAAACTTTCAGGAAACATTCCTCACACACAAATAAAGAAAAGATGTTATGTGGGACAAGTGTCCGGAAGCGCTTAATTTCCGTGTTAGAGCTCATTTTAGTTTCGTCAGTATATACTGTACTTCCTCGATTCACCGCCATGATTTCATACGGGATACTCTACCTGTGCTGCTAGGACATGTGCCTTTACAAGTACGACACAACATGTGGTTCATGAGCGATGGAGCTCCTGCACATTTCAGTCGAAGTGTCCGTACGCTTCTCAACAACAGATTCGGTGACCGATGGATTGGTTTTGGCGAACCAATTCCTTGGCCTCCACGCTCTCCTGACCTCAACCCTCTTGACTTTCGTTTATGGGGGCATTTGAAAGCTCTTGTCTACGCAATCCCGGTACCAAATGTAGGGACTCTTCGTTCTCGTATTGTGGACGGCTGTGATACAATACGCCATTCACCAGGGCTGCATCAGCGCATCAGGGATTCCACGCGACGGATGGTAGATGCATGTATCCTCGCTAACGAAGAACATTTTGAAAATTTCCTGTAACAAAGTGTTTGAATTCACGCTGGTACGTTCTGTTGCTGTGCGTTTCCATTCCATGATTAATGTGATTTGAAGAGAAGTAATAAAATGAGCTCTAACATGGAAAGTAAGCGTTTCCGGACACATGTCCACATAACATATTTTCTTTCTTTGTGTGTGAGGAATGTTTCCTGAAAGTTTGGCCGTACCTTTTTGTAATACCCTGTATAAATATTCATATTATTATAAAAAAATAATTTATAAGCTGCAGTAACGAATGAAAGGTTGTGCCCAGCCTGGGGCTTGAACCCAGGTCTCATGCTTACTTTTTTTTATCTAAGGAACCAATGAGGGATTAGGAGGACAGGCAGGGTAGGGCTCGACACCCGAAGTCTGGACGTCTCATCAGCACGCGCACGTAATGTTCTCTAGTATCAGGGAAGGGGTTTCATTGATTTATTTCTTATTATCATAATATGCTACAACTGCCGTAGCAAGTGTCTGAGTCATCTTCTCGTCTATTGGTACGGTTTCCCGTTATTCCATCCATAGGGGTCAATATGCTCTTGGACTCTTCTTCAGGTACAGTGTCTCATACCCGGAACGCCCCAACGAGCAGGAACTTAAATAATGAGCGTAGTGGCTCGTGTACTTCGGGTGGCGGCTGAAAGCTGCATGTGATGTCTTCAGCAGGGAACAAATGTCGAGTGTGCCTTCGTGCGCATCACGAAATACATAGTAAAGGACCATGCCTTTCAGAAAATTAACATCATTCGTCCTGGTTGGTGGAAAATATAAGCTGTCGGCGCGCAGTGTATCGTCATGGGCAATGGCTGCAAGGGTAATGCCAGCATGCACTGCGTGAGCAGTCAGCACTCTTGGTCGCGTCGCAAGTCAGGCGGTGAGCACCCAAATCAAGAACTGAGCATTTCGGACACAAGGCGTCGTCCGTCATGAATGGAATGTAGCCGCTCACGAGTATCGAATTCGCAACCACTTGTAACAACGAACGAATCGCCGTGGATAGAAAGGGCGTGTGTACTGCTCACCTCGCCGTGTTCCATCCAACTTCGGGGTGCCGCTTTGTGACCGTATTGGTGGGTTGTTCGTACAGGCGAGAACAGTCTTCCGTGCTAGGCATCGCTATCCACGGAAGGTTCAGTCGTAAATAGCTGAGGTCAATCAAGAATTCTCTGATATGGGTGAGTGCCGGTGAAATGCTTCCCACAGAAATCGGTGATCCTAGGCAGCATGGCTTCAGTTGTCAGGGTGCCAGTCATATTGGCGTGGGCAGATGTCCACGTGCGACTCACGGTGTTGAGATAGAGCGATCGCGCACGGTTATAGACATGAATTAAACCGATACCGCCCGCCCGCCACGGCAGTGCCAGAGTGGCATATCGAACTTTAAAAAGAATACCGGCGCTCACGAAATGTCCATATACTGCTTGGAATCTGTCGGTCATCGTAACCGTCAATGGAAGGACGTGCGCTGAATAGTTCAGTTTGGAAACAAGTTAGGTGCCGACATAATGTGTTCTTAGGAGCATGTCCAGTCGACGTAATTTGTTGCCCTGTGTCAGAGCACGTGAACATTGCTACAGAACAGCACTCCCAAACATTTGAGTACCGATTTATTGTCAAAAGGCACTGGTGTTGTTTGGGGAAAGCCCCCTCTGACATTCATGCATTTTGTCTTCTTCATGTTGACGACGCTCCCAGTGACAGCTCCGTGCTGGCGTAGCCACTCAACCACCGTGTATATTTCATCTCCTGATCTGCCCAGGAACACGACATCATCGGCGAATGCACTGCATCGAAAGGTCACGTTCCGTATGCAGATACATGCTAATCACCACCGTAGACCATGCAAAGCTGCTTCGAGCACTAAAGCAAATACACTACTGGCCATTAAAATTGCTACACCAAGAAGAAATGCAGATAATAAACGGGTATTCATTGGACAAATATATTATACTAGAACTGACATATGATTACATTTTCACGCAATTTGGGTGCATAGATCCTGAGAAATCAGTACCCAGAACAACCACCTCTGGCCGTAATAACGGTCTCGATACGCCTGGGCATTGAGTCAAACAGAGCTTGGATGGCGTGTACAGGTACAGCTGCCCATGCAACTTCAACACGATACCACAGTTCATCAAGAGTAGTGACTGGCGTACTGTGACGAAACAGTTGCTCGGCCACCATTGGCCAGTCGTTTTCAATTGGTGAGAGATCTGAAGAATGTGCTGCCCGGGGCAGCAGTCGGACATTTTCTGTATCCAGAAAGGCCCGAACATGACCTGCAACATGCGGTCGTGCATTATCCTGCTAAAACGTAGCGTTTAACAGGGATCGAATGAAGGGTAGAGACACGGGTCGTAACACATCTGAAACGTAACGTCCGCTCTTCAAAGTGCCGTCAATGCGAACAAGAGGTGACCGAGATGTGTAATCAATGGCACCCTATACCAACACGCCGGGTGATACGCCAGTATGGCGATGACGAATACAGACTTCTATTGCGCGCTCACCGCGATGTCACCAAACACGGATGTGACCATCACGATGCTGTAAACAGAACCTGGATTCATCCGAAAAAATGACGTTTTGCCATTCGTGCACCAACGGTCGTCCTTGAGTACACCATCGCAGGCGCTCCTCTCTATGATGCAGTGTCAAGGGTAACCGCAGCCATGGTCTCCGAGCTGATAGTCTATGCTGCTGCAAACGTCGTCGAACTGTTCGTCAGATGGTTTTTGTCTTGCAAACGTCCCCATCTCTTGACTCAGGGGTCAAGACGTGGCTGCACGATCCGTTACAGCCATGCGGATAAGATGCCTGTCATCTCGACTGCTAGTGATACGAGGCCGTTGGGATCCAGCACGGCGTTCCGTGTTATCCTCCTGAACCCACCGATTCCGTATTCTGCTAACAGTCATTAGATCTCCACCAACGCGAGCAGCAATGTCGCGATACTATAAACCGCAATGACGATAGGCTACAATCCGACCCTTATCAAAGTCGGAAACGTGATGGTACGCATTTCTCCTCCTTACACGAGGCATCACAACAACTTTTCACCAGGCACCGCCGGTCAACTGCTGTTTGTGTACGAGATATCGATTGGAAACTTTCCTCATGTATGCACGTTGTAGGTGTCACCACCGGCGCCAACATTGTGTGAATGCTCTGAAAATCTAATAATTTGCATATCACAGCATCTTATTCCTCGCGGTTAAATTTCGCATCTGTAGCACGTCATCTTCGTGATGTAGCAATTTTAATGGCCAGTATTGTAATATGCCCGACAAGGAGTGTCGTCGCACTGACCATCCAACAACAATGTGACATAGGTAACCGTTCACCATCATGCGGGTAACGCGCCGCGTGGATGAATCGAAGGACCGCTTATGCAGGCTCTGCAGAGAGGCCCATGCATTCCAGAACTGCGCTTGAAAATCCGTGGTCGACGCAGTAGGATCTGTGGTTGCGGTACGCTCCTAAAGCTGTGTGAACGTTGCTGGCACCACGTAAACATGATTCATCGGTGTGGATGGCCTTTCCGATAGCGGTTTGGAGAAGGGCACAGAGGATGCGGGCGAAGATCTTATAGTCGTTGTTGAGTAGTGTGACTGGGCGAAAGACCTGCCACCTGCAGCCACTATTCGGTTTCGGTACTGGAATCAGGTCTCCGTCTGTGAATTCCGTGGGTATAGTGAAATCAGGGCGCACAAGTTCTTGAAACATTTGGAGCCATTTGTCGTCTTTAAGGTTATAAACGGTGCGGTAGAATTTCTGTGGTAAACTGTCCCATCCTGGCGATTTGTTTGGTGCTCTACGAGCCAAGGCCGATGTCAGCTCGTCGGATGTGATGGGCAACAGCAAAGTATTATCAGGTGCCACGTACCTAGGGGCTGGAAAATCGTACAGCACCTCTCCATAATCACGTACGTTCCGCGGACCTTCTATGTACAAGGTTCCTTAGTACCGGGCAAACGTATGCCCTAGGTAAATTTGTGTCACGGTGCGTCCTCCCGCCTCCGTGTTTATCGCCGTCATGAGCTGACGTTTGCGGTGACGCCTTTGGTGCAAATGTGGTAGACTGGCGCCATTTCGTTATGGATGCAGTCTTGCACTCTCGTGCGAATGCGGACGCCTTCTAGCTGCTCGATGCTTAGCAGAGAGGCTTTCATGCGCTACGCAGACATCTGACGTTCGGGCAACGGCGGTTGCGCACGTAACGCTGTATAGTAAAATTCCGATGTTGTGCTTTGTCAGCTTAATCCGTCACGTCTGTATGCCATCAGGGTCTTTCGGAGTGCAGGCCTGACGCTTCCTAGCCACCAAAGCAAGTGGAAGCAAACGAGGGCAGGTGCCTGATAAATAGCGCCACGTATCAGCAATTATTCGCCGACATGCTTCCACGCGAAGGAGGGTGACGTTTAGTGTCCATGGACTTCCGCTGCGTCGATTGAGTTGCCGGGATAGGGTGACAGCGCACAGATACAGCCGGGATGTTCCGTGAAGGTTGTCGGCCAGATTTCTGCTTCACGGGTCGCAGTGCGGAGGCCACGCGAGACATACATCCGGTCAAGACGACTGGCAGAGTGTCCGGTAGAGGGCGTATATCCACAATGGTTCCCGTGGCATAACAGCCATGTGTCGTGGAGCGCGAGGTCACGTACCAGCTCGTGTAGAACTGGGCATGGTATATAATGCTGTTCTGGTTCTCGGGCCGCTATGTTATGGTCGATGTTTCCCTGCAAAAGTGGGGCGACCTTCTCCGGGTAGAATACGTGCCTGTCACCGCGGTGTGAAGTACCGGAACGAGCACATACTCTAACAAGGCGAACCGTGCCGAGTGCGAGTGCTATGCCTCGCGCATAGGGCAGGAAAATCACATCTGTCGCTTCAGTGCCGTCTCGGAGAAGGATGGCCGTTCCTCTCGCACCATCACCATATGGTATGCTGTAAGGGGCGTACCCATTAAGTCTAAACGCAGCTCTGGACAGACCTGCTGGAAAAGGGCAATGTCCAGGTCTGCCGTTCTTATCACGTCGTGTGACATACGGGTCTTGTCGGTGGACTGTATACCTTTGGCATTGACTGTTCCCACACTGCAGGAATGAGGCATCTGAAGTGGTGGAGGCAATGCACGAGTGCAAGCCCATGGTGAAGAACGCCACACATCTGCCCAGCCGCATGACGTGCATTACTGTCCCCTGCGGACTTAATGCCATCCATGGGCACCGGAGGAGTATCGATGTGTGCTGCGCGTCATCTGCCTGCATGCTGTCATCCTAAGAGGGGATTAGATCGGTGATGGCCGGCCATTCCGGGCGCTGTGGCCAAGCGGTTCTAGTCGCTTCTGTCTGGAACTGCGCGACCGCTATGGTCGCAGGTTCGAATCCTGCCTCGGGCATGGATGTGTGTGATGTCCTTAGGTTTAAGTAGTTCTAAGTTCTAGGGGACTGATGACCCCAGATGTTAAGTCCCATAGTGCTCAGAGCGATTTGAACCATTTTGGCCTGCCACTTACACAGAAGCCCACGTTCAAGGCGTCAATCTGATACGCTCCGTTTTCAGTACCATCAAGAAGGGGAGAGAGTTCCATGCCGTCTGGTGCCTACTGATGAACGAGGCCGCTGGAATCCGTTCTTCGTCCCGTTCTTCAGCTGACAATTGTCTATTCTTGTGCCACTTGGGTGACATTTTCTTGTGGATTCACGACTCGAAAATCACTGGAGGGGCTCGACACGGTCTTTGGAAATCCTCGTTTCCTATTCCGACAGTGGCGGCGGGCGGACGCCCCCGATGTCACAATGGGCAGAGGCTGCCAGAACCTCTGCACCGCTTGGAGGCGGTGGCGTCTCCGTCCCCGTCAGTGGCTGCTCTCCAATGGATCTTGTAGTGGCTTGAGGTGCTATCAGCTTTTGATCATCCATCACGTCATGTCGTACCGCCTCCATATGCGTTAGCGGGAGAGAGGTCATATTGGATTGCTGTGGAAAGTTCAGTGCGGGGCACCTGGACGATGCGGCACTGAAGACATTCAGTTCGGGCATACCATCCTGGCTGTAGTCCGAGATGCTACTCGGTTAGCCATCCTATATAACAATTCCGCGGCAGCCGCGAACGAAAACGTATGATGGAACGAGCTCGTAAAGTTCTATGCATACTTGGCGTACCTCGTTAAGTACAGGGTACGTTTCACAGGTATTCCATTACTGCTCTGTGTTGCTCATAACTGTGCCATATGAACGCAGCACGTCAATTACGAAGTTGACAGAAACTCGAACAGCAGCACGGTCAATTTCTACCTCGCTCACATTACCGCCAGCGCTTTAGAAGCCACCCAGCCGTTGTTAGATCATTGTAGGAGACTGTCACAGGTCACTTCACCTATCAGTATGAGGTACACTGTGCTGGATACAACAGGCAGATGATGCCTATCATTTCTTGCTGTTCAATGTGCATCACATCTCG
This sequence comes from Schistocerca americana, assembly GCF_021461395.2. Classification (NCBI taxonomy): domain Eukaryota; kingdom Metazoa; phylum Arthropoda; class Insecta; order Orthoptera; family Acrididae; genus Schistocerca; species Schistocerca americana. Next base: position 377,940,789 of record NC_060126.1, read on the forward strand.
GAGAAATCTTTCTATTCTATGGGCCTTCGATCTTGTGTACGATGCGGTGAACGTTAGATTGTAGCTTGTCGATAGGATAACACCAAGGCTGGTCGGTACCGGTACTGTTAGTCAGTACAACAACTCACGACCGCGTGCTATAGGACAGACAACAACACCTGCGTACCGAGTCCGTCCGCACGGCGTTACGGCTGAAAGCCGACTACTTACTAACATTACGTACAAAGCTGGAGTCCTATATCAGTATCGAAAAGCCTCGAAAATACTGACGATTTAAGAAGGGAAGGCCTGAGGGTGAGAATTGAAGTTTGTTTTATGGAAGGCATGGGTCTAGGATATTCGGTTCAGATATAGTAACCACAATGTCACGGTTGTGTAGTGATTAGCATATCTGCCTAATAAGCAGGAGAACCTCGATCAAGTCCCGGCCTCGGCACAAATTTTAATTCATTACTTCAGCTCCCACGATTAGTGAAGATAAAGCTGAGAATCCATACGTCTACAGGAAAATGTAATTCCGTCAAACCTAAATACGCTACACCAGTTAAGTCCTCTGGCGGTAGATACTGAATGCTATCGGGCCGGGTAGTTATTACGTTATAAACCGGTCAGTGGTAAGGAACTGTTGCGTTAAATGCGAAAATGAGTAACGCAAACAAGGACCGTGGAGTCAACAAGAAGGCGTTTGTGCGTACTCGCAAACAAACACGTGCTCCGTCGTCCGCCGCTTCGCCGTTTTCGTCCAGAGGACGGCGTCTTCATGTTCAAAAACGCTCGTTCCATCGGCACATAAAGCTCCAGAATTTATGAGGCTCCGTTCAGGAAAGCCGCGTATGTTATCGATTGCGAGGCACCATCCATCACCGCCGGCCTCCGCCGGGCTTGCGCTGCCCCGCGTAGCCGCGCCGTTCCTCATCCGCCCCAGTTCTCCGATTTCCCGGCTGCCGCGGCCGTCTGGTCTCAGCTCAGCTCACATAGTCGGGGATCTTCTGCCATTCCACGTCATCGCTTTAACCCGATGCAGAGTTGGACAACGAGGGCAGAAACGGAAGTCTCTGTAATCAACGTGTGGTCAGTTCGAAGCACAAAACGAGAATCATATCTATATCTGCATATATTGTTGCACGAGAAATACACTACTGGCCATTAAAACTGCTACACCACAAATATGATGTGCTACAGATGCGACATTTAACCGACAGGAAGAAGATGCTGTGATATGCAAATGATTAGCTTTTCAGAGCATTCACACAAGGTTTCTCGCCGGTCGTGACACTTACAACGTGCTGAAGAAATGGCTCTGAGCACTATGGGACTTAACATCTCAGGTCATCAGTCTCCTAGAACTTAGAACTACTTAAACCTAACTAACCTAAGGACATCTCACACACATCCATGCCCGAGACAGGATTCGAACCTGCGACCGTACCGGACACGCCGTTCCAAACTGAAGCGCCCAGAACCGCTCGGTCACAGCGGCCGGCAACGTGCTGACATGAGGGAGGTTTCCAACCGATTTCTCATACAGAAACAGCAGTTGACCGGCGTTGCCTGGTGAAACGTTGTTGTGATGCCTCGTGTAAGAAGGAGAAATGCGTACCATCACGTTTACGACTTTGATAAAGGTCGGATTGTGGCCTATAGCGATTGCGGTTTATCGTATCGCGACATTGCTGCTCGCGTTGGTCGAGATCCAATGACTGTTGGCAGAATATGGAATCGGTGGGCTCAGGAGAGTAATACAGAACGCCGTGCTGGATCCCAAAGGCCTCGTATCACTAGCAGTCGAGATGACAGGCATCTTATCCGCATGGCTGTAACGGATCTTGCGGCCACGTCTCGATCCCTGAATCAGTAGATGGGGTCGTTTGCAAGACAACCACCATCTGACGAACAGTTCGACGACGTTTGCAGCAGCATGGACTATCACCTCGGACACCATGGCTGCGGTTACCCTTGACGCTGCATCATAGACAGGAGCGCCTGCGATGGTGTACTCAACGACGAACCTGGGTGCACGAATGGCAAAATGTCATTTTTTCGGATGAATCCGTATTCTGTTTACAGGATTATGATGGTCGCATCCGTGGTTGGCGACATCGCGGTGAACGCACATTGGAAGCGTGTATTCGTCATCGCCATACTGGTGTGTCAACCGGCGTGATGGTATGTGGTGCCATTGATTACACGTCTCGGTCACCTCTTGTTCGCACTGACGGCACTTTGAACAGTGGACGTTACATTTCAGATGTGTCACGACCCGTGACTCAACGCTTCATTCGATCCCTGCGAAACCGTACATTTCAGCATGATAATGCACGGCCGCATGTTGCAGGTCCTGTACGGGCCTTTCTGGATACAGAAAATGCTAGACTGCGGACCCTGGCAAGCACATTCTCCAGATCTCTCAACATTTGAAAACGTCTGGTCAATGGTGGCCGAGCAACTGGCTCGTCACAATACGCCAGTCACTACTCTTGATGAACTGTGGTATCATGTTGAAGCTGCATCGGCAGCTGTACCTGTACACGCCATCCAAGCTCTGTTTGACTCAATGCCCAGGCGTATTAAGATCGTTATTACGGCCAGAGGTGGTTGTTCTGGGTACTGATTTCTCAGGATCTATGCACTCAAACTGCGTGAAAATATAATCACATATTAGTTCTAGTATAATATATTGGTCCAATGAATACCCGTTTATCGTCTGCATTTCTTCTTGGTGTAGCAATTTTAATGGCCAGTGGTGTAAATATTGTAGGATGTGGTGGTATAAACCATTTTGAATAAAACGTTCTACACAATATGTATCTAGTTTTTTTATTGTTTACAGTGAGATAGCCGTTAGAAAATATAGGTATTAAGCAAATGCAAATGACTGTGCTCAGAATTGAGTTTGTCAGATTTCATCATGGACTTTGATGTGTCCCGTTCTAGGAGCCTTCCTCAACAGAAGACAATTTGTCATAATCAAGCAAATTTATTGATAAACACAGTTCAAATAACAAATTGAATTTTAGTTCTGTTACAAAGTGAATACAAGACTCACACTGATGAACGAAATATCATTACCTTCTACTTAACAGCGTGTCGGTCCACATTTGAAACGCATTACAGCATCGATTCTGCGTAGCATGTATTCGACGAGCCCTTGACTGTTTCTGGGAGTATGTGGTACCAGAGGTCTACGCGGTTCCTGAAAATTACGGATCGGTGGTTTGTGGAGAGGGACTTGGTGCTCGAATGCGCACCACATGTGATCCATCGAGTCTGGATCAGGCCAGTTAGTGGTCGAGATACCAACGTGAATTCACTGTCATGCTCATAAAACCATTGAGGTACGATTGTGGCTATGTAAGGCAGACAGTTATCATGTTGGAAGATACTAACTGCATCAGGGAACGCATCAAGCTTGAAGGGATTCTGGTAGTGCTCAAATATGTTCACGCTCTCTACAACTGTCATTGTGTCTTCGATTAGGTCCCCTGGAAGGTCAGACAATGTCCCCAAAAGTGCTATACTGCCTCCACCAGCCTATATCCGTGGCGTGGTGCACGTTTCGAGCAGTCGGTTGCCTCGATGTTTGCATGCCCGGATACGGTTCTCGACCTGGTATAATAAAAAATATGATTATTCTGTGTAGGTGACATTTTCGTTCACCCACGGTCCAATGTCGATGATGCCGTACCAACGACAGTCGTAATCGGCTACGTCGTTGGATCAACAGGGTGTAGCACACCACCTATATTTGGCTATAAATGTACGAAGTTAAATGGGTATTGCAGCAGTGCCAGCAGAGGGCGACCGTGAGTGTTGTGCTTTACGAAATGTAACATAGCCATCTGAATGTTTCGAGGGGGCCAGCCTCATACTATGTGGAAATAGTTACCGCAGCAGCACTCAAGCAGAAAGGTGTCGGGAGCCTTTCCACTCTGGTGGCGAATCAGGTCTATTGGGAGTTTGTTATTTGCACTTCTGGGATTTGCACATACTTTGGATGTCTCAGACGCTAAGCGACAGTTATGAATCGCTTATTAGTCGCTGGCAGTCTTTGGTCAGTGTACCTGTGGTGCTGGAAGATGTCTGTTTCATTGCAACCTGGTAGTGAGTTGCGAGGGAGTTAAAATGGTTCAGGTGGCTCTGAGTACTATGAGACTTAACATCTGAGCTCATCAGTCCCCTAGAACTTTTTTTTTTTTTTTTGTCATCAGTCTACTGACTGGTTTGATGCGGCCCGCCACGAATTCCTTTCCTGTGCTAACCTCTTCAACTCAGAGTAGCACTTGCAACCTACGTCCTCAATTATTTGCTTGACGTATTCCAATCTCTGTCTTCATCTACGGTTTTTGCCATCTACACCTCCCTCTAGTACCATGGAAGTCATTCCCTTATGTCTTAGCAGATGTCCTATCAGCCTGTCCCTTCTCCTTATCAGTGTTTTCCACATATTCCCTTCCTCTCCGATTCTGCGTAGAACCTCCTCATTCCTTACCTTATCAGTCCACCTAATTTTCAACATTCGTCTACAGCACCACATCTCAAATGCTTCGATTCTCTTCTGTTCCGGTTTTCCCACAGTCCATGTTTCACTACCACACAATGCTGTACTCAAGACGTACATCCTCAGAAATTTCTTCCTCAATTAAGGCCGGTATTTGATATTAGTAGACTTCTCTTGGCCAGAAATGCCGTTTTTGCCACAGCGAGTCTGCTTTTGATGTCCTCCTTGCTCCGTCCGTCATTGGTTATTTTACTGCCTAGGTAGCAGAATTCCTTAACTTCATTGACTTCCTGACCATCAATCCTGATGTTACGTTTCTCGCTGTTCTCATTTCTACTTCTTCTCATTACCTCCGTCTTTCTCCGATTTACTCTCAAACCATACTGTGTACTCATTAGACTGTTCATTCCGTTCAGCAGATCATTTAATTCTTCTTCACTTTCACTCAGGATAGCAATGTACCCAGCGAATCGTATCATTGATATCCTTTCACCTTGTATTTTAATTCCACTCCTGAACCTTTCTTTTATTTCCATCATTGCTTCCTCGATGTACAGATTGAAGAGTAGGGGCGAAAGGCTACAGCCTTGTCTTACACCCTTCTCAATACGAGCATTTCGTTCTTGATCGTCCACTCTTATTATTCCCTCTTGGTTGTTGTACATATTGTATATGACCCGTCTCTCCCTATAGCTTACCCTTACTTTTTTCAGAACCTCGAACAGCTTGCACCATTTTATATTGTCGAACGCTTTTTCCAGGTCGACAAATCCTATGAAAGTGTCTTGATTTTTCTTTAGCCTTGCTTCCGTTATTAGCCGTAACGTCGGAATTGCCTCTCTCGTCCCTTTACTTTTCCTAAAGCCAAACTGATCGTCACCTAGCGCATTCTCAATTTTCATTTCCATTCTTCTGTATATTATTCTTGTAAGCAGCTTCGATGCATGAGCTGTTAAGCTGATTGTGCGATAATTCTCGCACTTGTCAGCTCTTGCAGTCTTCGGAATTGTGTGGATGATGCTTTTCCGAAAGTCAGATGGTATATCGCCAGACTCATATATTCTACACACCAACGTGAATAGTCGTTTTGTTGCCACTTCCCCCAGTGATTTTAGAAAATCTGATCCAATGTTATCTATCCCTTCTGCCTTATTTGACCGTAAGTCCTCCAAAGCTCTTTTAAATTCCGATTCTAATACTGGATCCCCTATCTCTTCTAAATCGACTCCTGTTTCTTCTTCTATCATATCAGACAAATCTTCACCCTCATAGAGGCTTTCAATGTATTGTTTCCACCTATCTGCTCCCTCCTCTGCATTTAACAGTGGATTTCCCGTTGCACTCTTAATCTTACCACCGTTGCTTTTAATGTCACCAAAGGTTGTTTTGACTTTCCTGTATGCTGAGTCTGTCATTCCGACAATCATATCGTTTTCGATGTCTTCACATTTTTCCTGCAGGCATTTCGTCTTAGCTTCCCTGCACTTCCTATTTATTTCATTCCTCAGCGACTTGTATTTCTGTATACCTGATTTTCCCGGAACATGTTTATACTTCCTCCTTTCATCAATCAACTGAAGTATTTCTTCTGTTACCCATGGTTTCTTCGCAGCTACCTTCTTTGTACCTATGTTTTCCTTCCCAACTTCTGTGATGGCCCTTTTTAGAGATGTCCATTCCTCTTCAACTGTACTGCCTACTGCGCTATTCCTTATTGCTGTATCTATAGCGTTAGAGAACTTCAAACGTATCTCGTCATTCCTTAGTACTTCCATATCCCACTTCTTTGCGTATTGATTCTTCCTGACTAATGTCTTGAACTTCAGCCTACTCTTCATCACTACTATATTGTGATCTGAGTCTATATCTGCTCCTTGGTACGCCTTACAATCCAGTATCTGATTTCGGAATCTCTGTCTGACCATGATGTAATCTAATTGAAATCGTCCCGTATCTCCCGGCCTTTTCCAAGTATACCTCCTCCTCTTGAGATTTTTGAACAGGGTATTCGCTATTACTAGCTGAAACTTGTTACAGAACTCAACTAGTCTTTCTCCTCTTTCATTCCTCGTCCCAAGCCCATATTCTCCTGTAACCTTTTCTTCTACTCCTTCCCCTACAACTGCATTACAGTCGCCCATGACTATTAGATTTTCGTCCCCCTTTACATACTGCATTACCCTTTCAATATCCTCATACACTTTCTCTATCTGTTCATCTTCAGCTTGCGACGTCGGCATGTATACCTGAACTATCGTTGTCGGTGTTGGTCTGCTGTCGATTCTGATTAGAACAACCCGGTCATTGAACTGTTCACAGTAACACACCCTTTGCCCTACCTTCCTATTCATAACGAATCCTACACCTGTTATACCATTTTCTGCTGCTGTTGATATTACCCGATACTCATCTGACCAGAAATCCTTGTCTTCCTTCCACTTCACTTCACTGACCCCTATTATATCTAGATTGACCCTTTGCATTTCCCTTTTCAGATTTTCTAGTTTCCCTACCACGTTCAAGCTTCTGACATTCCACGTCCCGACTCGTAGAACGTTATCCTTTCGTTGATTATTCAATCTTTTTCTCCTCGTAACCTCCCCCTTGGCAGTCCCCTCCCGGAGATCCGAATGGGGGACTATTCCGGAATCTTTTGCCAATGGAGAGATCATCATGACACTCTTCAATTACAGGCCACATGTCCTGTGAATACACGTTACGTGTCTTTAATGCAGTGGTTTCCATTGCCTTCTGCATCCTCATGTCGTTGATCATTGCTGATTCTTCCGCCTTTTCTGGCAATTTCCCATCCCTAGGACAAGAGAGTGCCCTGAACCTCTATCCGATCCTCCGCCCTCTTTGACAGGGCCGTTGGCAGAATGAGGCTGACTTCTTATGCCGGATGTCTTCGGCCGCCATTCCTGATTATTTATCAAAATTTAGGCAGTGGCGGGGATCGAACCCGGGTCCGAAGACGTTTTGGTTATGAATCAAACACGCTACACCTAGACCACGGATACCTATCCCCTAGAACTTAGAATTACTTAAACCTAGGGTTGCGCGGTTCCAGACTGTAGCGCCTGGAACCGCTCGACGACAGCGGCCGGCACGGGAGTCCTGTCGTTAGAGGTGTGGTGAAACAGACGCCCAGCAGGGGACTCGTGGCAATGTAGACGTAAAATAAGTGCATCTGTGTAAGGAAAATGATTTGTGTTTGAATTTTGTGAAAAAGAGGAGAAACATTTGGTTAGTGATTTAGAATGAACTGAGATATTAAAAAGGAGTGTTTGAAGAGGAATGAAGGTAATATTTTTTATTTAGTGGCACTGCAGTAGCTCGTAGTTGTCCTTTGTCAATGTTAATGACTGTTGTAACATGAATTGCATACAAGCAATAATATATCAGATAACTCAAAAACAATTTGTTTAAGTAATATTTCACATCGTAGATCTAAGTCTTTTATTTAATGGTTTGTCTCACTCAATGATGTGTATAAAATAGTTTACTTGTTGTCTGGAGCATTACATTAAGCTCTCAGCAACTGCAGTTAGAAATTTCCGGCTGACGCACAGAGAGCGACAAGCACCGCGTTTCCAAGCAATTACATTACGAGGTAAGATATTTTCTTTTCAGGATCAGATTGCTACAAAAATTATCAACGCACAGAGACCATTTTATGAACAGCAATATTAGGCAGATCATTAACGCACAATGACCACTTTGTTTAATTACATAGATTAATAGTAAAGTTCAGCATTTAATCAGTTTGCAATCTTTTTTAGAAAGGTTATGAAACAGGTTCAAGTTCTTGTATTCTCGCAGGTTTGTCCCGCAATTGGAAAGCACAAACTCACCCAAAACTAAATAACAACAAAGTTACATCTAACCAAGCTAGTACGACTTCATAACCAAACAAAACGAAAATAACTCAAAAATGGTTCAAATGGCTCTGAGCACTATGGGACTTAACATCTATTGTCATCAGTCCCCTAGAACTTAGAACTACTTAAAACTAACTAACCTAAGGACAGCACACAACACCCGGCCATCACGAGGCAGAGAAAATCCCTGACCCCGCCGGGAATCGAACCCGGGAACCCGGGCGTGGGAAGCGAGAACGCTACCGCACGACCACAAGATGAGGGCGGAAATAAAAATAACTTTTAAATGATAACTTTCAGGGGCTGCTGAAGCTTAATGTACATGCCAAAAGATGCAGCACAGGCCAAACACGTGCCGCTCGAAAGAGTATGTGTACCCAAGCCATGTGTACGAAAATTGCTTCCGTCGGCACCACACACAGACCTCTGTGTACCACTGTGAGAGCTGTGTCGGCTGCCCGACGTTGGGATGCAGATTAAGTACCGCAGTTTGCTTGTATGCCTGGCAACCCTTGCTGAAGTTGTTCGGTCTCGGAGTCGCCTCCAGCACAGACGCAGTGCCCCCTACATCACCAGTGCGCCGCCTTCCAACAAGACGGGTAGACGGGGCGCGGAGTGCGCTCCCGCAGCTTGAGGGCATTACAAGAACAGCTGAGTGCTGAGAAGCGCCGCTGGCGGCGGAAGTTGCGTCATGGAGGCCATGGTCGGTCGACGCTGCGTTCCGTCAGCAATTCTGAGCATCAACACGACGCAGCGAAATTCCTCCAGCAAGTCGCCGTCATCCTGAACTGGGTTGCAGCAAGGTAGAATAACATACAGCATTGAATACTTGCAGACTCTTACTCTGTGCGCAGCCAGGCGCCCCTCCAGCCATAACCAGCTTCCAGAGCCTATGCTAGCACCTGCAAGGTGGTGCCAGTAGTCACCGACCTTCAGAATGGGAACACCTAGGAGTCATCTGCTGAAGAGCTCCATGTTCCCCTAATGTGCACAAGCATTGTAGGCTGACGTCAGATCTGCCACAATTCGCTCTACGGAGTGAACCCTGAATTTACTTTCAAAATCTTTTCTTAAAGAATTTACTTTATTTACTAGCGATTCATCAACAACATTAACACATTTAAGCGTGAAAGTAGTTGCCAGGGAGTAACTGATGAAAATGAAATTGCCTTTAACAAATGGGAATTTCATTCATAAAAGCCTTTTCAAAAACAGATTTAAAATTTATAAACAGAAAAGCACCCCCGAAATATCAAGTTACAATGTTATTTAGAGGCTGCAAGACAATATTGACAGTATGAGCCTTCGGGTTGAGAAGCTTGCCGCGCCCTTTCAACACGGCCGTAGTCACGACCGCTCACAACAACCTATGAAAGACTACACTGGTGCAAATCTGCAACACACCAGATTGCTTTAAACTAAAAATTTAACAACTCACACAAACACATTAACTATGCTCCCCGTAATAGGGATGGAAATGATACAAATACTCACACCAAGAAATTATTTGCCACCGAAAGTGCAATTTGTTTTTAAAAGGACTCTTACCGTGGAAGGGTGGCAACTTTATAATAATGACTATTGAAGTAAAACCCATGAAATTCAGATTTACATAAAATGTACAACATGCTCTACATTACACATACACCGCCTCGCAAGACGATAGGCAAGGTAAAAACATATTTCAGGAATTCGGCCTTTACACCTTAATTCTATAAATTCGTTAACGCCGAATCCGACAAACATGACAGAGGTGTAGCTATTAACATATGGTAGATTGACAGGGGGATTACTGAACAACCCGAACCGCAGATTGCTCTAACCCTCCCCAACTCCACAAGGAAGAAACGGACCACCCAATTCACAAATAACCACCTTCCCGCCCGTGGGCAAACGGAGAAGAATGATGGGACGACCCCAAAACAAAGCGGCTGATGACCTCACCAAGAAAACGAGTAGAATTTAACAAGTGAATGAAACAACCTATCTCGAATCACTTAACTTCTAATAAACTGCGATTTCTGACGAAGACCTGGCGCAGCACCCCAACGCTCTCCCGAACCGTCCGCTGCCAGCCGCTTCAACGGACGCAGGAAGGCGCGCCGATCTCCCGTCTCACGGCGTCACAGCTCGCCCCGGTCATCCCGATGTCGTGGTTTCACTCCTGTTGCTCTCGTTTCAACCGCGAAGCCGCTACCCCTTTCTATACGGCGCGCCCCACTGGATTCACGTTGGGACCTCACATGCGCCTACGCTCAAGGCGGACAAATCATCTCGTGTCTCAGTGCGCGACCGACCAACCGACCGATCCAACCGCCAATGACCGTTGCCCGAGCAACTCGAGCAGACTGGTGGCCTAACGTGCAGACTCGGACGCAGGAACTCAGCCCCGACCGGGTGACCACTAGCTGAGTTCTGTTACTGGCGGAGTGGCAAGACTCTCATTTTCTGGCCTCAAGTTTGATCCAAACGACAGACATACTCGCACTCTGACAACAGACACACTCTAACTGCCACACAAATGTGAACGAGAGACAGACCAGCAACTGGTGACGCGGGACTGACCTAGCCTCACTCCGACTGACCATCTGCCGAGCTCATAGCGCCCCTTAAATGCACCTGAACAGGCAACCTTTCCCCTTTCCCACCAGAGGGAGACACCAAAGCTGCGATTGCCACAGCGGCGCCACTGCCAGAAACGGAGGGCGACTGCTTCACACAATCCGCTGCGGCGCGCTCTTGAACACAGTAATTTTTACTACGGCTCACGGAGGAAGTAAGCTTCTGACCATCTTTTATGTGAGGTATGGACCTCCAACACCTTGCCACGTATTCATGATTCCACCGTCCTTCAACCACTTTCTATAAATACTCAACAGAGTAGCACATGATCAGCCGATTGTGTGCTGGTTTACAGGTTTTCCTTCGGCTGCTTTCCTAACCACTCGTCACTCAGTACTTCTTACGAATTTGTCGACATGTTATCGACTATCTAAAAAACAGCTTGATAATCGCAAATTCTGCAGTTAATGCCGAGGGTTATATAGGTAATACGAAGGTTTGTCTCAACACTATTTTGTCATAAACAAATGCGTTTCCGGCAAATGCACGGATTTTGCAACAATCCATATGCAATTTGTAACATCTGTGCCAGTTACTATCCAGTTTGACAGTGTAGACAGTGTAGAGGCACTCGGTTCACTCGAGGGTGTATCACCGTCATGTGTAGAACAGTGAATTTTTGAAGAGTTATCTTTCGACTGACACCACACGTCATATAAAAAATTGATATTAACATTGTGCTGTCGAATGTTCACCCTACTACACTCCTGGAAATTGAAATAAGAACACCGTGAATTCATTGTCCCAGGAAGGGGAAACTTTATTGACACATTCCTGGGGTCAGATACATCACATGATCACACTGACAGAACCACAGGCACATAGACACAGGCAACAGAGCATGCACAATGTCGGCACTAGTACAGTGTATATCCACCTTTCGCAGCAATGCAGGCTGCTGTTCTCCCATGGAGACGATCGTAGAGATGCTGGATGTAGTCCTGTGGAACGGCTTGCCATGCCATTTCCACCTGGCGCCTCAGTTGGACCAGCGTTCGTGCTGGACGTGCAGACCGCGTGAGACGACGCTTCATCCAGTCCCAAACATGCTCAATGGGGGACAGATCCGGAGATCTTGCTGGCCAGGGTAGTTGACTTACACCTTCTAGAGCACGTTGGGTGGCACGGGATACATGCGGACGTGCATTGTCCTGTTGGAACAGAAAGTTCCCTTGCCGGTCTAGGAATGGTAGAACGATGGGTTCGATGACGGTTTGGATGTACCGTGTACTATTCAGTGTTCCCTCGACGATCACCAGTGGTGTACGGCCAGTGTAGGAGATCGCTCCCCACACCATGATGCCGGGTGTTGGCCCTGTGTGCCTCGGTCGTATGCAGTCCTGATTGTGGCGCTCACCTGCACGGCGCCAAACACGCATACGACCATCATTGGCACCAAGGCAGAAGCGACTCTCATCGCTGAAGACGACACGTCTCCATTCGTCCCTCCATTCACGCCTGTCGCGACACCACTGGAGGCGGGCTGCACGATGTTGGGGCGTGAGCGGAAGACGGCCTAAGGGTGTGCGGGACCGTAGCCCAGCTTCATGGAGGCGGTTGCGAATGGTCCTCGCCGATACCCCAGGAGCAACAGTGTCCCTAATTTGCTGGGAAGTGGCGGTGCGGTCCCCTACGGCACTGCGTAGGATCCTACGGTCTTGGCGTGCATCCGTGCGTCGCTGCGGTCCGGTCCCAGGTCGACGGGCACGTGCACCTTCCGCCGACCACTGGCGACAACATCGATGTACTGTGGAGACCTCACGCCCCACGTGTTGAGCAATTCGGCGGTACGTCCACCCGGCCTCCCGCATGCCCACTATACGCCCTCGCTCAAAGTCCGTCAACTGCACATACGGTTCACGTCCGCGCTGTCGCGGCATGCTACCAGTGTTAAAGACTGCGATGGAGCTCCGTATGCCACGGCAAACTGGCTGACACTGACGGCGGCGGTGCACAAATGCTGCGCAGCTAGCGCCATTCGACGGCCAACACCGCGGTTCCTGGTGTGTCCGCTGTGCCGTGCGTGTGATCATTGCTTGTACAGCCCTCTCGCAGTGTCCGGAGCAAGTATGGTGGGTCTGACACACCGGTGTCAATGTGTTCTTTTTTCCATTTCCAGGAGTGTATATGACACTGGTAGTAGGGGTCCTGAGTTTATCTGCAGCATGTCAGTCTGTATCAGATTTTGTAACAGAGATAATTTCCCTTATATTGGATGACTGATGGAGGTTCTGACCCTCGACGTGTATCTGCCACATTCGAAGTTTCGCCTCGTAATGGTTGGTAGAAGTGACAGTCTCCTTGCACGACAGAGGAGGTCTTTTTCATACACTATTATCATAACTACCTCCGAGGTGTAGGAAGACAAATGAGCAAAATCTAAGAGACGCTTTGAAACTAGCACATATCGTTGGGTGGAGCATTCCTCCAAGTTTGAGTTTGTAATACGGGCCACGGCGAAGTTAAAGAGCACAACACTAGGGAGCAGCATGTCAGAATATGTAGGCGAACTGTCTACTTCGTATTGTGGAAGCGAATTAGTTCACACCTGCAGTAGGCTACCAACAGAAGTGATTTCCAAAATAGACGGCTGTCGTTGCACATTCCGAGGCCGCAGAGGCAGCGACCTGAGTGAATTACACGCAACTGTTGACGTTATCACTAACTGTGCCCATATGAAGCACCTGTAATGTGGATTCAAAACGTTGAGAACTGCTCTGATGTGTGTCTATTTCCTGATATGTGTTACTTTCCGCAAAGTCGGCTTCTAAAACTTCGGAAGTGCACAAGGGTGCTGTGCTGACAGCAATGAGCAACCATTTTTAAAATATTTATTTCTTAGACAAGCCAAGTACATTATCTTAATCTGTGCACTTTATGTCGCTTTTCAACATAGTCTCCGTTACTGTGCACGGATTTGTCTCATTATTGTGAAGTTTGAAAATACCATTACGATAGATCTCCCATAGACATGGAGGCACTACTTGCCGAGTATCTTACGCTGTCACGTATAGCTCACAGACGGCGCTAAAGGGAGGGTGTTGAAGAGTTTCCCACCCAAAAGTGTTTATCTTTTCCACAGTGATGTAGGCAGTGTGAGGACGTGTGTAATCCTGTTGAAGGATGACCTTCTTTTCAGGACTTTTATCCCGGAATGCGCGACGGAATTTCAAAAGTGTCTGGATATGGCGGCAAGCATTTACAGGTTGTCCACGTTCTATGAAATCAATCAGGATACAACCCTGTGGATCCTCGAAGACAGCAAATGGCACCATCTTTGCTGTCTTCTTTGATGGCTAATCAAAGTGGTGCCACTCCATGCTCTAGGGTTTTGTTTCAGGCTGTCTCCTCTAACGAACTCATCAACTCTTTCTTGGTCCTGTTCCGTGCAAGCAATCCGAGGATGTTAGTTAAGAGGTTCATCTTGGATACTGGTGTTTCCATCTTTGAAATGTTTCACCAACCTCCTAGCACTGCTGGCGCCCTTACAGACATCGCCATAGGCACGTTGGAGCCTGAGGTGAATATCTGCAGCACACTGTCCCTCTTTAACAAGGAATTCAATAACGCCACGCTGTCGAAATTAAATATTATTGTCGGGAATTTTGACTATACTGCCTATGTTGACGTGGTAGACGATAATGTCGTCATAATATGACAACATGTGGTATAAAGTCTTAAGATTATGATCATGTGGTCGGACGATAATGACGTCATAATATGACAACATGTGGTATAAAGTCTTAAGATTACGATCATGTGGTCATTTTTTATACATTGTTCGATTTGAGTTTTAACAAGTGGTTGTTCTTTCGTTTGAATAATCCTGTATAGCTTCGATAAATACGCAAAGCTGCGGTTTACGGTCTCTAGAACTTCCAGTCGTGACATGGGAACAGAGTCATACAACATGCAGCCACATTGCATTCCGCTCCTAAGTATACTTCTAGGAGTGCTTGAATAAACTTGGGCAGCAGCAGCACGTCACGTCACGTTACGACACATCACGTCACGTATTGATATTAAGTGATTGCTCGGTGGCTCAGCATTCCGTGGCTGTGACCCCATCGCACACTAGGGCCGACCCAGACTTTACGAGCGGACCGGTTACGACCGCAGTGCGCCGCAGAGTGCCCCTACACAGCCGCAGACAAAGGCACGCTCTAGTACTGCGGGCTGCATCGTGGCGTCTGCAGGGGTAAGGACCGGCCACAGCGTGGTTTCGCTATTTATGTCATTACAGAGAGACAAATTCCGACTGTCCGAAGGAGCCTGCCAGCGACGTTACTGGATAACCCATCAGGTAATCGCCGGATACTGCGAGGCGACGATCGACCAGTTGAGGCTTTCAACATAATTCTGTTTCGCAACCGTCGGCATTCTTCGAGGTACAAGACAACATCACAAAGTTTCAGAATATGGCAATAGAACTACTCTCTGTAAAATCCCTAACATTTTCTCTCAACTATTTATTTACAGGATTTACAGGATATCTTGAGTGGAATGATAAAAAAAAGCACGAAAGATTAGAGGAGTAGCAGGAATGAGATTAACGATCAACTTAACATATCAGAATTCGTATCCACGTAGAAGATGAAGTAAAGGAATCCTCCTATGCAGGAAGCAAAATAACAGATGTTAAAAAGTATTGTACAAGTAAGTGCACAGTATTCGGCTGGTTTCATTTTCAACAGGCCTCTAGAAGAACAGAATAAGAGTGATAAATCGCAAGTATTCTAATCTAAGTTCAAAGATCTCCTTCTGGCACTCTCCTTCTATTCATTTCACGATTTCGTCACAGTGTTTCAGCAATTTTCTTTATAACGTGTTATTTATACGTACACTTATTCACTACCCCTTCCGTTTTTCTTTTGTTTTGTTTATAAATTTTCTAATCGGCGTATATACACGATGAAGTAGCTGTTGCTCGCATGGTACCACGGAACCTGAGAGATAAATAAATAAAAATGAATAAGAAGCAGACTAGAACAGGCGAAGGAAGCATTCCTTGTCGAAAGTAGTGGTATGTAATTCGGATAATGTGCATCTTGTGAGGTAGCCGTTGCTTCATCTCGATCGGAACGAGAAACAACCTCTGTGAGGTGCAACAACGCACGGTTAAGAATCTGTGATCTCAGCAATAAGTTTTTCGGTTTCTTCTTTTGACTATGCGCCAGGGCAAGATACGTTAAAGCGATGTCTACTGATGCGGTCGGTCGTGAGCAGTCGATCAGAGGAAGTCGAATGCTACCCTAGTAGTGGACTGAAGTTTACGGTCGTATGTCGGGCGAAACGTAACAGCAGTACTTAACCATAATTAAGAATTGAGGGATTCATGAAAAAATGTTTTATTCGAATCTCGTGGCACAATTTCATTACCATAATTCAATAAACAATCTCAACAAAGAATATAATGAACTAATAGTGACATTACGTCGATTGTGCTTAATGAACTCTTACCGTAGGATCGTGATATATTGGTAATAAGGAAAGACTCACTAACTGATTGGAGTATATGTAATTATAAGCGAGAAAATGGGTAGCTGACAATATGGAGCACGGCAATGTTTGGAAGTGAAATGTTATTGATGAAATGTCTTCACTATGGTAACCAAAATGCAAATGAGAGTTTTGTGAAAGGTGTAAGGCAAATGTTGGGAACAACTAGTTTTGTGTGATGAAATCAGTTTCATGTTTCAGTGATCATTATGAAAAGCAGTCAACGTGTGTTACATTGCGTAGAGATTCTGACTGGAGGGAAGTGAATCAAAGTTTTGTAAGTGACAGAGTGGCAACTTTACTGAAAGCAGGTGAATCATTATTTGAGGTGTCTAAAAAAGGGTTTTCCAAAGGCATGGACAGAGGTAGAAAAGTGATTTATAATGGATAAAATTTGTTTGTCTTGCTAAATACTTCTAAAACAAGTGCTAAATACAAACAAAAATTTAACGGCATTTTCCGAATATGACGTTTTTGAGTACATAGGTACATGTAACACCAGTATTATAAGCCCTCTTACTATGATACTTAGCAGATTTACAAAACACCTTGCTCTTCAAGCAAAACTAGAATTTTTCATGTCAGTTAAAAATATGTTCGAAACTGCGATTAAAATTACGAAGTTTAAATCTTTCTAAACCTAATTTTTGAAATGCAAGTTCTCATTCACGTTTGCATCAGTTAGGTCAGTTCTAGAGTTTCAAGCGCCCACGAATTATTCTTTGTATGCTGTGCAATTCCTCTTATGTCCAAGGAAAACTATGCGTACATCACTGCATCCACGTAAAGATTAGTGAAAAGTCCGGAGGAAATGTTATATGAAAAAATTAAAATTTCTCGTCAAGTTTGTAACTTGCACTTCAAAGAGTCTGAATATTGGCTGCCTCCGGAGCACGTGGACAAAGGTTATCATTTTTGATCGGAAAAGAGTTGATAGTAAAAATTAGATTGTCCTGTGGTTCCATTCCTGTTTTAAATAGGTGGTTTGAAACCCCACTTCGCATAATCTATTTGACAGTCTCCAAACGCACTCGATATTTTAATCAGGCAATGTCAGATCCTTGTAATTTCTTGCTGTGAACCGAGAGTTCCTTTTGAAGCAAGCAAAGCAAATGGTTCAAATGGCTCTGAGCACTATGGGACTTAACATCTGAGGTCATCAGTCCCCTAGAACTTAGAACTACTTAAACCTAACTAATCTAAGGACATCACACACAACCATGCCCGAGGCATGATTCGAAACTGCGACCGTAGCGGTCGCGCGGTTCCAGACTGAAGCCCCTAGAACCGCTCGGACACACTACCAAGCAAAGCAGTTTAGGGTTATCGGGTACAGTAAGTCATTCGTTAGCGTATCTGGGAGAAAGAACCTGTCATACTCCATGGTCCTGAGGGAAACTCCACGTTATGCTACAGCATCCGCTTACTAGGTCTCTGAGTCAGTAATGTGTATGACTAAAGCATGCAACTGCAGTACGTGATACTGAGAAAAAAACACCGCGTTATGCTATCGCATACTAGGTCTCTGAGTCATTAATTCATGTGACATAAAGAAGTGACCATAGTACATGATTCTGAGAAAAAAAACCTACCTAATATTACAGCATCCGCATACTAAGTCTCTGACTCATCACTCTATGTGAGAAAAAGAAGCGACCATAGTACATGATCCTGAGAGAAACCCCACGCTATAGGAGTATTACAGCGTCTGCACACTGAGTTACTTGGCTAAGCAGATCAAGCTTCCCCGTTCTTCTTGTCAGGACATAGTGAGACCCCCTGAAAATCCTACACCTTATTTCATGGTGTACAAATTATTCTAAACATTAGAACCTATTCCCGCGCCTGATGGTTCAGTGAATTCTTGGTGAACAAGACTCGAGGAGAGCCGTACTAATCCGGACAGAATGGTGCCGTGAAGTGGAAGTGGACGCATAACCGAACGTGAGAAGCACTGTGAAGATGTCTCGGAAAGGCCGTTAACTTGCCGGAATGTGGCGTCTCATTAAGAGTCTGAGGCGCCGTAATTGCGGAATATCAGATTATGATAATGACGCACGGGCAACCGGCAACCAGACGGGAGCAAGCGCGAGCGTGCCCCTGTATAATTAGTAGGACGCGCTAACGAATTTAATTACACGTGCTGCTGGCACGCTCGGACACGTGGCCCCAACGCACCGGCTCACATTCTCCACGTGGGACTATCTGGCTGCCTAGAGTTCTCTACGCACGGGACGTAGAACTTCAAGGTGCAGATCACTGCCTTCATCCACGATGAAACTGAGAAAAGGCCTTAAGCCATACGGCAAGCGCATTTCACACTTGTGCTGAATCATTTTCAACCTACATTCTCCAGTCCGGTCTTAGTCTCCTTCTATTAGGTTGGCGCATAAGCTCTCAGAGTTTTCGTTTTCCATTTTGATATTCTGGTTGCTATGGGTTTATTTATCGACTGTCTTTTTCTATTTGTAGTTCACTGTTGCTATCTGAGTTTAAATATCATCTTTTGGAGCAAGTGAGTGGAGTTATGGACGCTAGAAAATGGAGCGACAAGTGGAGAAATCAGAATATTTCTTACATATTCTTATGTTTGAGTTCAGTAGAGGGATGGAAGCAGAGGAGTCAGCCAGGAACATTTTCGCCGTGTATGGAGATACTGCCATTGGACAGAGCATGGAAAGAAAATGGGTTTTTCATTTTAAGGAGGATTGTTATGACATTTGTGATTTCCCGCATTCAGGAAAACTCCAGAGATTTGATGAAGTTCGTTTAACTGTATTTATCCACAATGATCCACGTCACAGAACTCTAGAACTGGCAAATGTGATGAATGCTGCGATTATTGCACTACTGTGCGACATTTGTAAGCAATGGGAAAAGTTCAAAAATCGGGTATATGTGTTCTGTGTGCTCTAAGAATAAGTCAAAATCGCAAAAATCAGCAGGAGGCCATATATGTATCTCTGCTTCCTCGTCATCAACTATCTCGTGAACAACACTGATCATTCCCAGCCTGAATAGTTACTGGTGGCGAAAAATGATGTCTTTATGTTAACGTAAGAAAATGAAAGGAATGACTGAGCCTAGACAAAGCAGTAACTCTCCTTACAAAGATGTGCGCACATCAACAAAAGATAACGTTATCCATCTGGTGGAGCAGCGACGGTGTGGCTTATTGTGCATTGCTTTCCCGAGGTGCAACCACAACTGCTGTTGTTTATTGCCAACAACTAAGACGTCTTGCAGACGCAGACCAAGAGCAACGACACGAAGGCGGTGTGAAGTGACGCTACTCCACGAAACCGCCCGCTTGCATTCTGGCAAAAAATGTTACAGGAGTTGGATTGGGAAGTCATCCCACACCCACGTTATTTATCTGATATTGTGCCCCCAGATTTTCATCTTTACCGCTCTCCATCAAACAACATTCAAGGAACTCCCTTTCCGGATAGAAAAGCTCTCCGAACATGGCTCGAAAATTTCCTCATCTGAAAACGACGAGACTTCCACAGTCGCGGAATCAAAAAGCTACCCCAGCGAGAATACATCATTAATAACTAAAGTCCCCCCCTCCCATGTACCATGGACCTTGCCTTGGTGGGGAGGCTTGCGTGCCTCAGCGATACAGATAGACGTACAGTAGGTGCAAACACAACGGAGGGATGTCAGTTGAGAGGCCAGACAAACGTGTGGTTCCTGAAGAGGGGCAGCAGCCCTTTGAGTAGTTAATGATTGACTGATCTGGCCTTGTAACGTTAACCAAAACGGCATTGTTGTGGTCGTACTGCGAACGGCTGAAAGCAGGGGAACTATAGCCGTAATGTTTACCGAGGCAAACAACTTTACTGTATGCTTAAATGGTGATGACGTCCTCTTGGGTAAAATATTCCGTAGGTAAATTAGTTCCCCATTCGATCTCCTGGTGGGGACTACTCAGGAGGGCGTCGTTATCAGCAGAAACGAAACTGGCGTTCTGTGGATCTGAGCGTAGAATGTCAGGTCCCTCAATCGGGAAGGTAGGTTTAAAATTTAAAAAAGGGAAATGGATAAATTAAAGTTAGATATAGTGGGAATTCGTGAAGTTCGGTGGCAGAAGGGCCACAACTTCTGGTCAGGTGAATCCACATTTATAAATCAAAAGTCAAATAGGGATAATGCAGGAGTAGGTTTAATAATGAATAAAAATATGGGAGCGCCGGTAAGCTACTACAAGCAGCATAGTGAACACATTATTGTGGCCAAGACAGACACGACGCCCACACTTACCACATTAGTACAAGTATGTACGCCATCTAGCTCCGCAGATGACAAAGAGATTGAAGAAATGTATGATAAGATAAAAGCATTTATTCAGATAGTGAAGGGAGACGAAGCTTTAATAGTCGTGGGGGACTGGAATTCGAGAGCAGGAAAAGGAAGAGTAGGAAAAGTGGTAGATGAATATGGAATGGGGATAAGTAATGAAAGATAAAGTCGACTGGTAGAAATTTATACAGAACATAAGTTAATCATAGTTAACACTTGGTTTAAGAATCATAAAAGAAAATTGTATACGCTGAAGAGGCCTGCAGACACTGGAAGGTTTCAGATAGATTATATAATGGTAAGACAGAGATGTAGGAGCCAGGTTTTAAATTGTAAGACATTTCCAGGGGCAGATGTGGACTCTGACAGCAATCTATTGGTTATGAACTGTAGATTAAAACTGAATAAACTGAAAAAAGGTGGGAATTTAAGGAGTTGGGACTTGGATAAACTGAAAAAACCAGAGATTGTAGAGAGTTTCAGAGAGAGCATTAGCGAACGATTGACAAGTTCGGGGGAATGAAATACTGTAGAAGAAGAATGGGTAGCTTTGAGAGATGAAATAGTGAAGGCAGTAGAGTATGAAGTAGGTAAAAAGACGAGGGCTAGTAGAAATACTTTGGTAGCGGTAGAGATATTGAATTTAATTGATGAAAGGAAAAAAATATAAAAAGGCAGTTAATGAAGCAGCCAAAAAGGAATGGAAACGTCTCAAAAATGCGATCGACAGGAAGTGCAAAATGGCCATGCAGGGATGGCTAGAGGCATGTATCACTAGGGGTAAGATAGATACCGCTTACAGGAGAATTAAAAATACCTTTGGAGAAAAGAGAACCACTTGTATGAATATCAAGAGCTTAGATGGAAAACCAGTTCTAAGCAAAGCAAAGAAGGGAAAGGAGAAAAGTGGAAGGAGTATATAGAGGGTCTATACAGGGGCGACGTACTTGAGAGCAGTATATGGAAATAGAAGAGGATGTAAATGAAGACGAAATGGGAGATATGATACTGCGTGGAGAATTTGACAGAGCACTGAAACACCTGACTCGAAACAAGGCCCTGAGTGTAGACAACATTTCATTAGAACTACTGATAGTCTTGGGAGAGCCAGCCCTGACAAAACTCTTCCATCTGGTGAGCAAGATGTATGAGAAAGGCGAAATACCCTCGGACTTCAAGAAGAGCGTAGTAATTCCAATCCCAGAGAAAGCACGTGTTGAAAAGTGTGAAAATTACCGAACTATCAGTTTAATAAGCCACGGCTGTAAAATACTAACACGAATTCTTTAGAGACGAATGGAAAAACTGGTAGACCGGCCGGTGTGGCCGTGCGGTTAAAGGCGCTTCAGTCTGGAACCGCGTGACCGCTACGGTCGCAGGTTCGAATCCTGCCTCGGGCATGGATGTGTGTGATGTCCTTAGGTTAGTTAGGTTTAAGTAGTTCTAAGTTCTAGGGGACTTATGACCACAGATGTTGAGTCCCATAGTGCTCAGAGCCATTTTTTTTGAAAAACTGGTAGAATCCGACCTCAGGGGAAGATCAGTTTTGATTCTGTAGAAATGTTGGAACACGTGAGGCAATACTGACCCTAGGACTTAACATAGAAGATAGATTAAGGAATGGCAAATCTACTTCTCTGGCATTTGTAGACTTAGTGAAAGCTTTTGACAATGTTGACTGGAATCCTTTCTTTCAAATTCTGAAGGTGGCAGGGATAAATTACAGGGAGTGAAAGGTTATTTACAATTTGTAGAGAAACAGATGGCAGTTACAAGAGTCGACGGCCATGAAGGGGAAGCTGTGGTTGGGAATGGAGTGAGACAGGGTTGTAGGCTATCCCCGATGTTATTCCATCTATATACTGAGCAAGAAATAAAGGAAACAAAATAAAAATTTGGAAAAAGAATTAAAATCCATGGAGAAGAAATAAGAAGTTTAAGTTTTGCCGATGACACTGTAATGCTGTCAGAGAAAGCAAAGGACTTGGGAGAGCAGTGGAACGGGATGTACGGTATCTTGAAAGGATATAAGATGAACATCAGTATAAGCAAAACAAGGATAATGGAATGCAGTCGTATTAAATCAGGTGATCCTAAGGGAATTAGGTTTGGAAATGAGACCCTTAATGTAGTAGATGAGTTCTGCTATCTGGGGAGCAAAATAACTGATGATAGTCGAGGTGGAGAGGATATAAAATGTAGGCTGACAATGGAAAGAAAAGCGTTTCTGAAAGGATTTGTATGGAGAGTAGCCATATATGGAAGTGGAACATGGACGATAAACAGTTTAGACCAGAAGAGAAAAGAACCTTTCGAAATGTGGTGCTACAGGAGAATGCTCAAGATTGGATGGGTAGATCACGTAACTAATGAGGAGGTACTGAATAGAATTGGGGAGAAGAGAAGTTTGTGGCACAACTTGACTAGAAGAAGAGATTGGTTGGTAGTACATGGTCCGTGGCATCAAAGGATCATAAATTTTGGATTGGAGGGCAGCGTGGAGGGCAAAAATTCTAGAGGGAGACCAATAAATGAATACTCTAAGCGGATTCAGAAGGCTGTAGCTTGCAGTAGGTAGTTGGAGATGAAGAAGCTTGCACTGGATAGAGTAGCATGGAGAGCTGCATCAAACCAGTCTCAGGATTGAAGACCACAACAACAACAACAACTAAAGTCCGTCATGTGTATGTCTTGTGTTTACGTAACTTATGGGGAAACGCTTGGAACTTAAGCTCCAACCCAATACAATCTGTCCTCGCACCTCCCTCCATTACACCTCTTTGCTTCAGGACGTTTCCTATCCACCGATCATTACCATTAATAAAGTTGAGCTATTAAATCTTTTGTACCCAAATCGATTCAGTACCTTGTCCCTTGTTATCCGATCTATTAATGTATTCTTAATCATTCTTTTGTAGGGCAAGCTTTTACTTTATATTATTTGGTTTCAGGCAGAGTACATTTCCCTAGATACTGTTTTCATAAGCCGTATTCTCTTCTGATCTGAACTGTTTATAGAGCACGTTTCACCTCTGCAGAAAGCTAAACGCCTGTCTTCTCATAGTCCACGTTTCTCTACCATACAATGCTGTGTTCCAAACGAACTTCCTTAGAAATTTCTTTCTCAAATTATGGTCAATGTTACATACTAGTATACTTCTCACGGCCAGGAACGCCCTTTTTACGAGTGCTAATCTGCTTTTTCTGTCCTCTTTGCTCCTTTCGTCATTGGTTATTTTGCTGCCTAGGTAACAGGCTTCCTTAACTTCAGCTTCTTCGATAGCCCCAATTCTGATATTAAATGTCTTGCTGTTCTTTTTTCTGCCACTTCTCATTACTTTCGTCTTTCTTCGATTTACTCTCAGTAAATATTCTATACTCATTAGACTGTTCATTGCATTCAGCATATCGTGTAATTCTCCTTAACTTCAACTAAGGATAGCAATGTCATCAGCGAAACTTATCACACATATACTTTCACCCTGAATTTTAATTCCACACCTTTATTTCCGTCATTGCTTCTTCGATGTATAGACTGAAAAGTTGGGGTGAAAGAATACATCCTTTTCTTATATCCTTTTTAATCCATGTACATCTTCCTTCGTCTTCCACTCTTTGAGTTCTCTCACGACTCTTCCGCATATTGTATGTTATGCGTCTCTCCGTTAGCTTACTCCTATTTCTATCAGAAATTCGAACATCTTGCACCAATCGACTTTTCGTTTTTCAGGTCGAGAAATCCTATGAAGGTGTCTTGATTTTCCTTTGTTTTTGCTTCAAATACTAACCGCAACAGTCAGACCTATCTCTCTGGTGACTTTAGTTTTCCAAAAGCCAATTTGATTGTCATCTAACACCTCCTCAGTTTCCTTTTCCATTCTGTTGTAACAACTATGACGTACAAAATACATTCCCGTGTATCACGTTAGAGTGTTTCCCCGTTCCTTGTAGGTATATCTAGTGAGAAAAGAATCTTTAAATGCTGTGTTTAAATGCTATGGTCTAATCTTGTCTTCTCTAGCTCTTCGTGATCGATGCGTAGTGCGTTTGTAGTGTACTCTTACATTCTTAATTCAATACTGATTCTTGAAATTTCGTTAGTGGAATTCCGCGTGATAATTTAAATCTGTCTTCAATCGTCTGCCAGTTAATGACCTTCACTCTCATGAAACTTTTTCATGGGTAAAAGAAACATATGATTATACGTGCTACCTACATTTGTTACACTACTGGCCATCAAAATTGCTACACCGCAAAGATGACGTGCTACAGACGCGAAATTTAACCGACAGGAAGAAGATGCTGAGATATGCAAATGATTAGCTTTTCAGAGCATTCACACAAGATTGGCGCCGGTGGTGACACCTACAACGTGCTGACATTAGGGAAGTTTCCAACCGATTTCTCATACACAAACAACAGTTGACCGGCGTTGCCTGGTGAAACGTTGTTGTGATGCCTCGTGTAAGGAGGAGAAATGTGTACCATCACAATTGCAACTTTGATAAAGGTGGATTGTAGCTTATCGCGATTGCGGTTTATCGTATCGCGACATTGCTGCTCGCGTTGGTCGAGATCCAATGACTGTTAGCAGAATATGGAATCGGGGGGATCAGGAGGGTAATACGGAAGGCCGTGCTGGATCCCAACGGTCTCGAATCACTAGCAGTCGAGATGACAGGCATCTTATTAGCATGGCTGTAACGGATCGTGCAGACACGTCACGATCCCTGAGTCAGCATATGGGGACGTTTGCAAGACAACAACCATCTGCAGGAGCAGTTCGACGACGTTTGCAGCAGCATGGACTATCAGCTCGGAGACCATGGCTGCGGTTACCCTTGTCGCTGCATCCCAGACAGGAGCGCCTGCGATGGTGAACTCAACGACGAACCTGGGTGCACGAATGGCAAAACGTCTTTTTTCAGATGAATCCAGGTTCTGTTTACAGCATCATGATGTTCGCATCCGTGTTTGGCGACATCGCGGTGAACGCACATTGGAAGCGTGTATTCGTCATCGCCATACTGACGTATCACCCGGCGTGATGGAATGGGGTGCCATTGCTTACACGTCTCGGTCACCTCTTGTTCGCATTGACGTCACTTTGAACACTGGACGTTACATTTCAAATGTGTTACGACCCGTGGCTCTACCCTTCATTCGATCCCTGCGAAACCTTACATTTCAGCAGGATAATGCACGACCGCATGTTGCAGGTCCTGTACGGGTCTTTCTGGATACAGAAAATGTTCGACTGCTGCCCTGGCCAGCACATTCTCCAGATCTCTCATCAATTGAAAACGTCTGTTCAATGGTGGCCGAGCAACTGGCTCATCACAATACGCCAGTCACTACTCTTGATGAACTGTGGTATCGTGTTGAAGCTGCATGGGCAGCTGTACCTGTACACGCGATCCAAGCTCTGTTTGACTCAATGCCCAGGCGTATCACGGCCGTTATTACGGCCAGAGGTGGTTGTTCTGGGTACTGATTTCTCAGGATCTATGCACCCAAATTGCGTGAAAATGTAATCACATGTCAGTTCTGTCCAATGAATACCCATTTATCATGTGCATTTCTTCTTGGTGTAGCCATATTAATGGCCAGTAGTGTAGTTCAATATGACCTATTTGTGTGTTTGGTATGGCTCCCAGAGACTTGAGCAATAATCTAGGACACGTAGCAGTGAGCGCTTTGTAATCTGTTTCCTTTGTAAGCTGACTTCATTCTCCCAGTATCCCACCAATGAAGTGAAATCTGCCAACTGCTTCACTTTGACTGAGGCTATGTGACCGTGTACTGCGTTTTTTACACCGAGCTACTTTTATGAGTTCCAGTTGTGACTCATTGTATTGCAATCAGATGGTGGTAAATTAGTAGTATTGGTATAGATTTCCGGAATTTCAAGCAAGATTGTAATTTTGGAATATCTTTGAAATCTTACGAAGACATGACTGGATGTGTGAACAGCATTGCTCAGGTAGTAATTCACTATAGGGAACAGCTTTAAGCAAGAGCTTTGAGGTTACCAGTATTATTGTCTATGAATCCATTAACACACAAGATGAACAACAAGGAACGCGCCTCAATCTGCTGCTACATTTCTCAATAGTGTTCCATCTCAGATATACAGCACCGTCCCTGCCACGAAATTATAAAATAAATTTTTTATTCATTCCACTTTTGCTAGCAAGCGTTGGTTTGGTAGTGGGTGAAATGCTTTTCAGAAGTAAACAAATACTGCATCATGGTGAATATCTTCATTCATGCGTTTCAGGATGTCGTGTGATGAAAGTGGGAGCTGGATTTCTCTTGAGCATTGTAGTCATTCTGGTTGGGATGGAGAAGGTCAATCTGTTCGAAATATCTTAATACTATTTAGCTCAGAAGATTTTGCAAGATCCTACCGCAGATTGAGCCGTAGTAATGCTAGCTTTGAAAAGCGCGCCGCAGCGCGTAGCGTGAAGCAGTCGCCCTCCGTTTTCTGGCGGTGGCGCAGTTGTCGCGATTGAAGCCTTCGGTGTCTGCCTCTAGCGGGAAAGGGAAAAAGTGGGCTGTTCGCGTGGATTCAAGAGGTGGGTGTATGGGCTCTGGTGGAGGGTTGGCAGTCGAGGCATCAAGGAGCGACTTCTCTGCCGGTACTAGAGGGACAGCACGGAGACCGTGGCATTAGCGTAAGCAAACCGGGCAGCGGCTCCGTGGTATGGGGCGTGAACTGCTCGTCGAGAAAGGAATCTTCCTGAGCGTGGGTCCGCAAGGGTCCTAATCTGCAGTTCGGCCGTATGCTGTCGACCGGCGAGGAGGTTCTGCAAATCAGCGCGCCTTCCTGCGTCCGTTGAAACGGCTGGCAGCGGGCGGCTCGGCTGAGCATTTGGAGGTGCTGCGTTCGTTCAGTCCTGGGAGTCGTAACGCACCGGAAGTTGAGTATTGATTGTTAACAGATTTTATGAAGTTTAATTGAATTCAATTTACTTATTCTTGTTAATTATACCAGCCGTATTTTTGGGGGGTTTCCCGCCATTCATTCTCGTCTTCTCACCGAGGGAAGGTGGTAATATTAGAAAGGGTGATCCGTTTGTCCCCTTTTGAGGACGAAAGGGAGTGAGTCAGAGTAAATCTGTGGTTCGGATTGCTTCTTTCGCCTCCCACCTTACCTACAGGTTTATTCGTCTGTCAGCCTCTGCCATGTCTGTGAAAGTGTAAGGCACCAATGACTGTACTGTTTAAAATGCAAGGCACTAAGACCTGATCCATTCTCTCGCCTGCCATAACTAGTATTACTAGACTCAAGCGTAAAAGGTACTCTAAGAAAGAAGAAAAATTCCTTTTGTCTCGTGGTAAGAACTAGTCAATTGCATAACAAATTCCTGCTCATCTGGAAGCTGTAACTTACGTAAATTTGTGTTTATGTATATTTGGCTATAATAAAACAAGGTTAATGTACACCTTAGTGGATTTTTTATATTGCTTCTAGTCAGCAAAAAGTGTTGTGTGTTTTCCCAATTCAGTACCTTTTAAGGCTTTCACTCAACGTGCTTATGTGTTTTTTTATAGGTAGTTGGTTATTAGTGTGTTTTCTTGCCATACAAATGTTTGCCATTTCATTTCGGGTAGAAACTGTTACCTTGAAAGGAGGATGTTGTAAAAGTTTGCAAGTCCTACCTGGAGAGCGTGTGTGTTTGCCGCAAGTTAACTTTCAGAAATTTGTAAAATTTGTTTTTTTTATATATTTTGGAAATGTTAATGTTATTAACTGTGAATGTCCCCTGTGTGCATGACTCATGCGTTTTGGTTTTTCTATTTTGAGAACTTTTGTAAATAGGATTGTCTTTATATGTTGCAGACAAGTTAGATTCTGCCCCATTTAATGAATGGAGTGAAATTGACCTGTAATTTAGCTGAGCTTGAAATATTATACAGCGTTGCGTTGTATACTTTAAATTGCTTGCCTGTATTGCCTTTTACTGGGGTGAAATTTTTTATAATAATTTAATAATTTAAAAGTCATTTCTTATCGTAAATTGTGACTTATTTGCTAAATGATTTAAAAAAGATCGTAAAGTCTTGCACCAAATTTGAATAAAGAGTATTACTGAAAATTGTGTGCAATTTCACCAGTTATTCCTTGGCACCTACTTCCACTTTCCATTTTGTGTAATGATTGAGATTAATAACCTTTGGTGAACCAGTAATAATTTTTCGGTTCACAGATGAATTTCAGTTACATTGGACGATAGTTTGTTGATCATTGCCGGCATGTCGCGGGAGTCATAAGGCGGCGACGACAACGTGCAACACACTTCTGATAGGCGGGCTGGAGTAAGTACAGACCCTGCAACTCAGCGAATGGACAGTCCAGCCCGATCCGCAGAGGGCCTTCACATACACAAGACACTGAGAGAAGGGCGCACACAACAGCGACAGGGACCGCTCCTTCTGCCGACTTTACGCTGCATCCGTGTGAACCGTGTCGAATGCCACGCTGCATCCGTGTTCCCCCTGTTTATTTCTGTTTGAAGTTTCCGCGCTTTCCTAGAGGGCGTTGCGTAGCGTCCGCGAGCGCGCTGCTAGCGCGTCCTGTGGCAGATGGCGGTGTGCCGTGCGCAGGGCGGACGAGGCAGCTGAGACGAGTGTTTGGCCCTGGACGACCGTTCTGCAGCGGGACGCTCGGTCCCTCCACGGTAAGTCTGGGTGGGCCCAAAAACCAGGGGCGTGAGGGCACAGGAGGCTGTAATTCTGTGGCCAACGTTTGGTGTCCGTTCATGGACTGGGGAAGCTATTAAGTCCGTCTGCGGCTGCCAATAACCTCCAGAAGGTGGTGTCGTCACTGAAAGTAAGATTTTTCATCTGGTTAATGCAACGGTCGTCGTCTGGCGGGCCAGTCTCCCCGTGTTGTGGGAGCTATTAACAACTGTGTGGCAACGTTTCTCTGCTTTGAGTTTGTGATCGGAAATTGCCTTTCGTGTGTCTTATTGGACCCTTTCGACCCTTTCATGATTATGTTTTTGAACGCCATGCTAACCTAATTAAGGCGCGTGACGTAAAAAAAAAAGAAAAAAAAAGAAAAAAAATGAAATTGGCTAAGGAACTTCTGCAAGTGGTTGTTTTCCCATGGACGGCGTAGGTCACTGCATGGATAAGCACGTTGTAAAATGTTTAAAGAACCTTGTACTGTCTGGCGTAGAGATAGTCACCTGTGGCCAATTCATTTTATGAATTGCCTATTGGCTTCTGTCTCGGGCTCTTCGGCCGACGTCAATCTAATGATTTTACTGACGTTTCGCCAGCACGAGAGGCTGGCATTGTCAAAGCTTCATCTCCCATTGCCAGTGGTGAACTGGAGCCGAGCTCGCGGCCGCACACTGTATGTACCTGGCGCGCCAACGTCCGAGGGCTTCTCCGCGGTCATTTCCGGTGCGGTTCTCCTCTTGCTACCTGCGACGGTCGTTCGCTGCAGTACGGGAAGCCAGGATCCGTTTACCTTAAGGCTTTCCTCTTTCTTGTTGAAACTATTCACGTGTTTTTGTATTTCTACAGCTTCTCTGAACAAGCGCGTGTGATAGTGCTTCTCTACAGCCAGAACTTCCGCGTCGTTCTCATTCAGTGCGTGCTCTGCCACCGCAGATTTCTCCACCTGCCCCAACCTGCAATGTCGCATATGTTCTTTGATCCTGGTGTTAATTGATCGCCCAGTCATTCCGACATAAACTTTTCAGCGTGTATATGGAATACGGTATATTCACAACATTGCAAGTGGGTCCCTTTTCTCCTTCGCGGATCTAAGACACTCTTTGATCTTTCTTGTCTTCTTAGATCGGCGAAGGAGAAAAGAGACCCACTTGCAATGTCGGAATTAAACCGTATACCATGCACATACGGAAAAGTTTGTCGGAATGTCTGAGCGATCTATTAACACCAGGATCAAAGAACATAAGCGACATTTCAGGTTGGGGCAGGTGGAGAAATCTGCCGTGGCAGAGCACGCACTGAGTGAGACCGACACGGAAGTTTTGGCTGTAGAGAAGCACTATCACACGCGCTTGTTCAGAGAAGCTGCAGAAATACAAACACACGCGAACAGTTTCAACAAGAAAGAGGAAAGCCTTAAGGTAAACGGATCCTGGCTTCCCGTACTGCAGCGAACGACCGTCGCAGGAAGCAAGAGGAGAACCGCACCGGAAATGACCGCGGAGAAGCCCTCGGACGTTGGCGCGCCAGGTACATACAGTGTGCGGCCGCGAGCTCGGCTCCAGTTCACCACTAGCAATGGAAGGTGAAGCTTTGACAATGCCAGCCACTAGTGCCGGCGAAACGTCAATAAAATCATTAGGTGGACGTCGGCCAAAGAACCCGAGACAGAAGCCAACAGGCAGTTTGTCAACAAGTGGCAACTAAAGTCTTAAAAGTTTTGAATTTTATGAATGTCTGAATTACGAGATTATGTTAATGTTCGCTAATATCTGTTGTGTTTTAATACGCATGCATATTTAACTTTAGTCAATGTTATTGTGTATATATTCTTGTGTTAAGGAGTTTAGTCCCCGTGGCATTTAAGTGCTCTTTTTAATTATATTTAAGGTAGTGCTAGAGTTTCTATTTGGTAATCCGCTTAGCCACGACTGATGTCGGTTGCTCGGTCTGTCTGAACTGTTGGGTCTATTGCGTAGAGACCGTTGTTGACTTGCTCTCCTCAGCTCCGAATTCCCGTATTGATACTACGGTGGTAGTTCTGACGGAATCTCATTTGCAGAAGTTATCAATTTTTGTGAGCACAAACAAAGACACCTTTGCCTCTGTTATTTTCGTCCACTGACCAGCAAGCTTTGGTTAATGATTAAAAATCGCCTACTGGTCTTCGTCCAACCTAGTGGCTCGTGTTACACGAGTTCCCTTTCCAATTCGGGTAAATGTTTCCTCCTTCTGGTCGAACCATCCTCTTTCCCGAGCCACGCTGGGGTAAGAGTTGCCCGAGCGTCTATTGTCACTCAGTGTTCCAGGAGAATGAAATAAGAGGTTAATTACCCACTCCACCGTTATACCTAAGAAAGGTGAATTAGAGCAGTTCTGGATAACCTAAGTATTGTACACTATTAAGATAGTTCTAGGTTTCGAGAAATTGCTGTTTGGTAAAATTTAGACTTCTGTGTCGGTAATCCGGCGTATTCCACGATCCAACATTGAAATAGAACTGAAAGATTTGGTTTTGATACTTTTGCTGAGACGTGACTTATCTGCTATTGATGTTAATTGCTTTAAATGAATCTTCTTTAATCTGTGATTATAATTCTTAATGAGTGATCGTCCTTAACGGTGTAATATTGAATGTACGTCTGATTGTCTCCTATGCCACCTACTGACTTCATTGAGAGACTAAAAAGGTGGTCCTTGCTCGAGTTTATGGGACTTCATTAATCGTTGATATTTATCGTTTATGGTCTTGAATGTATGTTAGTTAAAAAGGAATAATCATAGATTCCTATTGTTCATTACGTAATTCTTAAGTTATATATCAAATATTACGAGTGGAAATATTCTCTCATTGTTACAGTTGCTTGTTCTGTGGTTTGCACTGAAGGGTGTAACAATAAATGCAAAATCTAAAGTGAAGCGTTGGGACGAATTAATCCTTTCCCTTATCATTACCTCTGAAGATAACTGATTGTCGCTTGTTATGGAAATTGGTTGGGAGAATAGTTCATTGATTGACACTGTGGAAAGAGTAAATCACCGTGTCACATGCGGCCAATCGAATGCAAGTATAGGTCCAGCATGCGAATATTTAGGACCACATGGGCCTTGATGAAGGCAGTTCCGTCGCAGCCAGTCAACTGCTATGGACCCATCATCGCTTCCGACCGCACATCGCTTCCGCCTCCAGCGGACAGCACTAAGTTCGACGACGAGCTATGGGGAAACTGTTGGCATCATTCTTTACTGTCATACATTCCCTGCGAGATTGAGGGGACTTGGAAATTCGTCCAGTTCTGTAGGGACCTGAAGTACATTCCGTTCAGACTTTAGCCTCCAAGTGAGAGCTTCCTCTTAGGGTTTTCCGAGTGTTCAGTCGAGTAGAGCGATTGTAGCATATTGCGGAGAATATTTTTCGGTGTTCCAGCAATAGGATTGTGTTATCGAGCATTCAGTTAACTTTACGTTTAGTCTAAGATTCTCTTTCAGGTTTTTAACATTTTCGCAGTTTGTCTGTAATGAGCTCCAGTATCGGTCAAGGGAGACCATTTGTATTGAGGAAACTCATTCTGTTAATAAATAGAGACAGAACTTTTTCTTGTGTTTTCTTGTGGGAGTGCTGCGAGCCCAGAACACATCAACTTCCACTATGCTTCTTGTAGCCGGGTGTGACCTTTGTTTATTTTTGAAACACTGGCCACATTTTTTTGTCCAAGTGATCTACCGCGCATCATAGCGTAACCAGCTAAGTCAGGTGCAAATTATGTATAAAATATAAAAGGGATTCCATGGTGACTTGTTTAATTTTAGTAATTTCAGATGTTTCTCAACACTGTAGACACTTATATCTAATATAACGTATCTTTTCGAGAATTAAACTGGGGTAGAACTCCTAAAGCCACTTTTAAAAAACAGTTCAGTATTTCTATTTTTGACTGGTTTGCATCAGTTTCAATTTCCTTGTCATTGATGTATATTTGCAACATAGCTTTGGCGCCTATGACATCTGTTACATGTTGTTGTTGTTGTTGTTGTTGTGGTCTTCAGTCCTGAGACTGGTTTGATGCAACTCTCCATGCTACTCTATCCTGTGCAAGCTTCTTCATCTCCCAGTACCTACTGCAATCTACATCCTTCTGAATCTGCTTAGTGTATTCATCTCTTGGTCTCCCTCTACGATTTTTACCCTCCACGCTGCCCTCCAATACTAAATTGGTGATCCCTTGATGCCTCAGAACATGTCCTACCAACCGATCCCGTCTTCTGGTCAAGTTGTGCCACAAACTTCTCTTCTCCCCAATCCTCTTCAATACTTCCTCATTAGTTATGTGATCTACCCATCTAATCTTCAGCATTCTTCTGTAGCACCACATTTCGAATGCTTCTATTCTCTTCTTGTCTAAACTATTTATCGTCCATGTTTCACTTCCATACATGGCTACACTCCATACAAATACTTTCAGAAATGACTTCCTGACACTTAAATCTATACTCGATGTTAACAAATTTCTCTTCTTCAGAAAAGCTTTCCTTCCCATTGCCAGTCTACGTTTTATATCCTCTCTACTTCGACCATCAACACTTATTTTGCTCCCCAAATAGCAAAACTCCTTTACTACTTTAAGTGTCTCATTTCCTAATCTAATTCCCTCAGCATCACCCGACTTAATTCGACTACATTCCATTATCCTCGTTTTACTTTTGTTGATGTTCATCTTATATCCTCCTTTCAAGATACTGTCCATTCCATTCAACTGCTCTTCCAAGTCCTTTGCTGTCTCTGACAGAATTACAATGTCATCGGCGAACCTCAAAGTTTTTATTTCTTCTCCATGTGTTTTAATACCTACTCCGAATTTTTCTTTTGTTTCCTTTACTGCTTGCTCAATATACAGATTGAACAACATCGGGGAGAGGCTACAACCCTGTCTCACTCCCTTCCCAACCGCTGCTTCCCTTTCATGTCCGTCGACTCTTATAACTGCCATCTGGTTTCTGTGCAAATTGTAAATAGCCTTTCGCTCCCTGTATTTTACCCCTGCCACCTTTAGAATTTGAAAGAGAGTATTCCAGTCAACATTGTCAAAAGCTTTCTCTAAGTCTACAAATGCTAGAAACGTAGGTTTGCCTTTCCTTAATCTTTCTTCTAAGATAAGTCGTAGGGTCAGTATTGCCTCACGTGTTCCCGTGTTTCTACGGAATCCAAACTGATCTTCCCCGAGGTTGGCTTCTACTAGTTTTTCCATTCGTCTGTAAAGAATTCGTGTTAGTATTTTGCAGCTGTGACTTATTAAACTGATAGTTCGGTAATTTTTCACATCTGTCAACACCTGCTTTCTTTGGGATTGGAATTATTATATTCTTCTTGAAGTCTGAGGGTATTTCGCCTGTTTCATACATCTTGCTCGCCAGATGGTAGAGTTTTGTCAGGACTGGCTCTACCAAGGCAGTCAGTAGTTCCAATGGAATGTTGTCTACTCCGGGGGCCTTATTTCGACTCAGGTCTTTCAGTGCTCTGCCAAACTCTTCACGCAGTATCGTATCTCCCATTTCATGTTCATCTACATCCTCTTCCATTTCCATAACATTGTCCTCAAGCACATCGCCCTTGTATAGACCCTCTATATACTCCTTCCACCTTTCTGCTTTCCCTTCTTTGCTTAGAACTGGGTTTCCTTCTGAGCTCTTGATATTCGTACAAGTCGTTCTCTTATCTCCAAAGGTGTCTTTAATTTTCCGGTAGGCAGTATCTATCTTACCCCTAGTGAGATAAGCCTCTACATCCTTACATTTGTCCTCTAGGCATCCCTGCCTAGCCATTTTGCACTTCCTGTCGATCTCATTTTTGAGACTTTTGTATTCCTTTTTGCCTGCTTCATTTACTGCATTTTTATATTTTCTCCTTTCATCAATGAAATTCAATATTTCTTCTGTTACCCTAGGATTTCTAGCAGCCCTCGTCTTTTTACCTACTTGATCCTCTGCTGCCTTCACTACTTCATCCCTCAAAGCTACCCATTCTTCTTCTACCGTATTTATTTCCCCCATTTGTGTCAATTGCTCCCTTATGCTCTCCCTGAAACTCTGTACAACCTCTGGTTCTTTCAGTTTATCCAGGTCCCATCTCCTTAAATTCCCACCTTTTTGCAGTTTCTTCAGTTTTAATCTACAGGTCATAACCAATAGATTGTGGTCAGAGTCCATATCTGCCCCTGGAAATGTCTTACAATTTAGAACCTGGTTCCTAAATCTCTGTCTTACCGTTATATAATCTATCTGATACCTTTTAGTATCCCCAGGGTTCTTCCATGTATACAACCTTCTTTCATGATTCTTAAACCAAGTGTTAGCTATGATTATGTTGTGCTCTGTGCAAAATTCTACCAGGCGGCTTCCTCTTTCATTTCTTAGCCCCAATCCATATTCACCGACTACGTTTCCTTCTCTCCCTTTTCCTACACTCGAATTCCAGTCACCCATGACTATTAAATTTTCGTCTCCCTTCACTATCTCAATAATTTCCTTTATTTCATCATACATTTCTTCAATTTCTTCGTCATCTGCAGAGCTAGTTGGCATATAAACTTGTACTACTGTAGTAGGTGTGGGGTTCGTATCTATCTTGGCCACAATAATGCGTTCACTATGCTGTTTGTAGTAGCTTACCCGCATTCCTATTTTCCTATTCATTATTAAACCTACTCCTGCATTACCCCTATTTGATTTTGTGTTTATAATCCTGTAGTCACCTGACCAGAAGTCTTGTTCCTCCTGCCACCGAACTTTGCTAATTC
The DNA here is from genome assembly GCF_021461395.2 of Schistocerca americana. Classification (NCBI taxonomy): domain Eukaryota; kingdom Metazoa; phylum Arthropoda; class Insecta; order Orthoptera; family Acrididae; genus Schistocerca; species Schistocerca americana. The sequence continues at coordinate 377,977,079 of NC_060126.1, forward strand.
TCACTATATCTAACTTCAACCTATCCATTTCCCTTTTTAAATTTTCTAACCTACCTGCCCGATTAAGGGATCTGACATTCCACGCTCCGATCCGTAGAACGCCAGTTTTCTTTCTCCTGATAACGACATCCTCCTGAGTAGTCCCCGCCCGGAGATCCGAATGGGGAACTATTTTACCTCCGTAATATTTTACCCAAGAGGTCGCCATCATCATTTAATCATACAGTAAAGCTGCATGCCCTCGGGAAAAATTACGGCCGTAGTTTCCCCTTGCTTTCAGCCGTTCGCAGTACCAGCACAGCAAGGCCGTTTTGGTTATTGTTACAAGGCCAGATCAGTCAATCATCCAGACTGTTGCCCTTGCAACTACTGAAAAGGCTGCTGCCCCTCTTCAGGAACCACACGTTTGTCTGGCCTCTCAACAGATACCCCTCCGTTGTGGTTGCACCTACGGTACGGCTATCTGTATCGCTGAGGCACGAAAGCCTCCCCACCAACGGCAAGGTCCTAGGTTCATAGGGGGGGGGGGATCTGTTACATATTTTTCAAATCTCAAATTCCATCACTAGAGTGAAATTCAGTTCCTATGTATCTGTTACATAGGAACTGAATTTCACTCTAGTGATGGAATTTGAGATTTGAAAAATATTAGGTCAACATCTTTGCTTCCGACGTTTTGCGATAGATGGCAGTAGCGGCAGGTAGTTGTGCGTGTGGTAGGTAACAACTGTCATGCAATAAGCTTAGGCTTTTGGAATCTTAGCTCCATCAAAATATTAGTCGATTGGTGATTACATCATATTCTCGACTGTATATGTGAACAGACGAGCCCAGTTCTCGTCATTTGTAGGAAGTTCTTAATTTGAGTTTTAACATGAAGAAATCTGCGGATAAGGCTCATAAACTCTAGATGGGGCCTATGCCACGGCACCTATTAGTGAAAGTACGCGCTGAGAATGGCTTCAACGTTTCGAGAACAGTGATTTTGACGTCAAAGTCCAGCGTTGCTCTGGAAGGCAGGATTTCGAAGTTACTGAATCCGACGGCAACTATTACAGGAGATAGTTATCGATAGCAGCTGATGTGTTTGAGCTGAACACTGAAAGATAAATGGCCACAATACAACGACTGACATGAAAAGGTAATTATGCAAAATGGCAATACTCGATCCCCTGTCGCAAAACCCGGCAATACATACCTGGAATCGTTAAAATTGGAAGTCTTACCCAACCGACCGTATCCTCCAGACATTGCCTACCGAAGTTTTCGATCAATGGTACACTTTCTGGCTGTCTATCACTTCCGGTAATATGAACAAGAGCAAGATTGGATCGACTTATAGGTCTCCTCAAAAGACGCCCAGTTCTTCCGCTGTCAAGTCCGTTTGGTGCCCGAAAGATGAGAGAAATTAGTGGTCAGTGACGGTCAATATATCCAATCGTAAATTTTTTGTAAGTTTTTCAGAATAAAGCCTCGAACTAAGAGAAAACACGGCGGAAGCACAGTTCTACGACTGTGAGTACCGATCGTGCGTCGCACTTCGATAGTTCAGACGATAATTTTGTTAATTTCCTATACAAAATCGCGTAGGAAGCCTGTAGCAACTTTTTCAATACCGTGGACGTATTTTTCACTACTTTTATGCAACAACAGTCCACTCTCTGAAAAAAATTCATTCATTTACCAGATCAGTCATCAGAATGTCAGATAAAAATACTTAATACAGATAATATCATGCCACACGATATCTTTCAAAACATTGATGTTCATCGGCTCATCCGCTCCGATGAACATCTACGTTACATGAATAACGATTTTACAACAAGTTGGCGGCCGAAACAACAGGTGAATAAGAAATGCTCAGAAAAATGGACTACTCAAGAAAGGCGTGTCTCGTGTTAAGGTTCCCGTCATGTCCACACATTTTATCTGGTAGTAAGAGACACGAGAACGTTCATCACCGATGCACAACTACGAGTGGCAATGGACTAACGAAACAGTAAATTTTATGTTTGCCACTCAGTTTGTCGGCAGTCGCGCGAGTAGGAGGCTGGTCCACGGCGAGCTTGTCCGTCCGTCCGCGCGAGGCGCTGTCGTCGGTTCCGGGAGGAGCCATCAAACTTGCAGGAGGCTGCAGTCCTCCGGGACTTCCCCCTTCCCCCTCCCCACCCCTACTCTTGTTTCACGGTCCGCGGCGCGCGAAATGAGCGGCGAACGCCGCCTGCGACGGCAGCGGCGGCGCGGCGCTGAATGGCGGATGTCGCAGCGGAAATGTACAGTAGACCTACCGCACAGGCTTAGGGCCCATTCTGCGGCTCAGCTGACTGTAGGGCGGCCGAGACCACACGTAAAATAAACATGCCCCGCAGGATGGGGCAGGGGGAGGGGGGCGTCTTCCGCGTACCCTAACAGAATACCTCATCGGACAAGCGGCTGGGTCGAGGACTTCCTTCGGAGCAGAGGATAATCCAAAAGTGTTACACAAATGAGTGTACGTATGTATGTACGTTCCACAACTCCTCCTAAAGAACTGGACCGATTTCAACCAAAATTGATGCATATATCATTTACTGTCTGGAAAGAATGTACTTGATAATAAGAACAACCTATATATGAAAGGAATGGGAGTGAGCCGGCCATGGTGGCCTAGCGGTTCTAGGCACTTCAGTCTGGAACCGCGCGACCGCTACCGTCGCAGGTTCGAATCGTGCCTCGGGCCAGGATGTGTGTGATGTCCTTATGTTCGTTAGGTTGAAGTAGTTCTAAGTTTAGGGCACTGATGACCTCAGATGTTAAGTCCCATAGTGCTTAGAGCCATTTGAACCATTTGCCTTACACATAATTTCAAACCTTAACGAAACATTTTCGAGCTGGTAACCCTCACAATGTGATAAGGGGAAAAAAGTTCATCACTTACAACATTTAGGCTGCTCATGCAATTTATTGCTTCTTTATTATTACTTGTTAACACGACAAAAAATGGTTCAAATGGCTCTGAGCACTATGGGACTTAACATCTGTGGTCATCAGTCCCCTAGAACTCAGAACTACTTAAACCTAACTAACCTAAGGACATCAGACACCCATGCCCGAGGCAGGATTCGAACCTGCGACCGTAGCAGTCGCGCGGTTCCGGACTGAAGCGCCTAGAACCGCTTGGCCGCTAACACGACACATTCTGCAGATGTATTCAAGTACACCACTGAATCTACCACAAAAACTATGTCATTGTACAACATAAAATGGTTCAAATGGCTCTAAGGACTATGTGATTTAACATCTGAGGTTCAAAAATGGTGCAAATGGCTCTGAGCACTATGGGACTCAACTTCTGGGGTCATCAGTCCCCTACAACTTAGAACTACTTAAACCTAACTGACTTAAGGACATCAGACACCCATGCCCGAAGCCGGATTCGAACCTGCTACCGTTGCGGTCGCGCGGTTCCAGACTGTAGCGCCTAGAACCGCACGGCCACTCCGACCGGCTGTGAAGGGATCATTGGGATTCGTGGCAGGAGAACAACTTCACCTTCAAATTTGCCGTTCAAAATTGTAGCTTCAAGAACATTGTCCATAATTTTTTTAAACACTAATCTTGTACCGTTGCATAGCTTAGGTGCTTTTAAATTCCGAAGCACAATGATAGGTGAGCCAAATCCAGCGAATTCAAAAATGCAACAGGATTGTTGGCTGCTTCGTCAGGATCGTAACAGTGTCGATCGATTTGAACAATATCTCATAACCGGACAAAGACTGTTGTATTTTGAAGTTAATAACGTCAACATCGATATTTTTTGCGGCTAAAATAGCTCGTTCACAAAGTCACGGATGATTAATATAATTAGCGTGTAAATCTGGAAATATGCTTTCAATCAAGGCATCTTTCGTATTTACCATGTTGCAGAAATGTCTGGCAATTTGATGCGTTGTGTGTCTCCATGTAATGGTATTGTTCCATTTCCAATGTTGAACAATTGCTCGGAGAATGATAGTGCCAATGGATCGTTTTGCAGTTGAACACGTATATTTGTGTTAAGACGTACTATACTGACATTTTGCCATAGATAAGATTGTTTTATACATGCGTTAATTTCATCCGCATATGTGGCGCGTGGAATGACCGGGCAATGACTGTCTAAAATCACCGGACAGCAGCAGTAAGGTACCACCGAAAAGCCTGGTGTTACTATTTAGATCTTTCGTTATTCTATTGAGAGCTTCAAGTGAATGGTTGTGGGCCATAGTGCATTCATCCTGGATAATAATTTTGCATTTTTGCAAAATTTTTGCCATACCGGAATGCTTTTTTATGTTGCACACTGCATCTGGATTTGTGGGAATGTTAACGGCAACTTGAGTACTGAATGTGAATGTGCAGTCCGTCCGCCATCACGCAAAGAGGCTGCAATACCTAATGAAGCAATTGCTAACGCAACATGATTTTGCGATCGAATGCGCGCAAGTGTCAGTGAAATGAGAAACGTTTTTCCAGTGCCACCTGGTGCGTCCAAAAAGAAAAAAATAATAATAATAAAAATCCACCTTGTTCTGCCGCGATTGACAAATTAATTCGACCGTATACATTCTTTTGTTCATCAGTGAGTAGTTGCTCATTATTTTCAACGAAAGTAGTTAAATAGACTGTACTGAACTGTTGTTCGCGCTGAATCTCACTGTTAATGATGTCTCTTGCTGGGCGGTTAGGTGAGGGCATACCAAAATGAATGAGTGGCATATTCGAAATCAGAATGCAAATACCTTCAATCTTTATTAGCGCCTCGTTATATATTTCCGGCGAAAGTCGATATTGGAATGTTGATCAGCGATCCGAATGCGATGCAGAATTTCGTTGCTCATGGAATCTTTATATTTGTCCCAGAGGACAGAAGCTTGAGATGGAAAACATGTCCTCAATAATATGGCGAATAATTGACGAATTTGATGAGGAGAGGAACTCAATGGTGCATCTGTAAGTGTAATATCCCAATGGTTGTCATCTTCCAGCAAATGTAATTCGCGACACGCATCATGATATGTGTCGTACAAAATGCCGTTGACCGTTGGCAAGTATTGGAAGGACGTCGGTCCAGGAACATTAACCTACAATACACGCAAGAAGAAACATTCGCGTTGCTTTGGATGGACTGTGTATAATCGCCCTAATGTATTTCCCGTAAATATGCCGTTGTATCCTTCAACCGGAACACCTCGCTTTCGTGGATCCCACTTTTTTGACTGTTTGTTCCATGTGAAATATCGTGGCACATCAGCGTACATTAATACCTGGCCGGTTGTATAGTTCGAAAAAATAAGTAAATGTGGTTTTTGGGGAAATTGATGCACGTTGTAGAGCAGTCTCTTCCGTGAAACAAACACGCTGTCCATTTTCAAGGTGCACGGCAAAATGTATAACAACAGGGTCTCTTTCGTGTATCGGAAAACCCAAAATACGCCAAAGTGTTCACTGCTGCTGATGTATCGGCCCATTTGATACCGTGTTATTTCATCGTTTTCGTTAACATCGTGAACAGCTAATACAGCCATATCACTGCCCTTATGGACATATTTGCATATATATTTTATGGAATTCACCGAACTGCAGAGATCAATGTTTATGCTCGCTTTGTAGATTTTACACAGCAATGGTGAATACGGAACCACCGAGTGATTGTCAATGTCAACTGTTGTACCGTTTGACATGCGTAATTGATGTGATTGACCAGCATGGTTAGTGTCTCTACGACGATACAATGGGTAACCATCGATATTAGTGATTGTATCATTTATACAATTTTTTGGAAAACGTTCGTACATTTTCTATAGTCCATGCACGGCGCCGTCATGTGTATAGAACCGCATGGACCACGGATCATGTTAGAGGTAACAATGTCATACAATTCTAGATCGATATTACGATCCGGAATTTCTGCTGAGATAATTTTATCAATTTCTTCGGACTGTATTTAGTCGACCAACCAAATCAAAATATGCGCGTGTGTCAAGCCTCGTTTTTGCAATTCAACAGAATATAGCCGGCATCGTGTTTTGCCAAATACAGAGGAATGTATAATCAAGTTCATCAACGATTTTAACTTTTGTCTGAAGACACGTGCAGTGATATCGTGCCGATCTATTGCAGGCTGACCTGGCAATAACGCAATTTTAATTTCATCCCATTTTGGATTACACGTAAATGTAATGAACAAATCTGGTAGTCCGTACGGGTGCACAAAAGTCAATATATTCTAGTACATGACGTGGGCTACCAATATCTGATGATGGAAGAATATATGAAGTACCGATGTCGTTGGTATTAGTTATTCCATGTACGTTACCAACAATAGCATCACGCAAATGAATGTATTCCTCAGCTCGAAGTAGCGCTTGATTATACCTGATGTATCGTAATCGCTCGCTTTCAATTTTCGCATACATATCAACGATATATTGATGAAACAGCTGGCGGCATCGGAGAATATTATTGTCCTCATTGGCACGAATCACTAACCGATATGCGTAGAAGTTCATCGCGCTCACTTTCTTGCTGGTTTCTGCACCTGCGAAGTAAAAATATAATTAAGACAAAAAGAAATTAATCGTGCATAAAAATAAAATATTAGGTAATGACATGTGTAGATTGTACCTTTGCTGAATTTCTTTGTATGATATTTAAATGATATCCATCTTCTCCTTCCCAAAATATCAATGGATATCGCAAAGCGTCGTAAGAGCGATGACTATCTTCAATAGTATGCACTGTGTTATCTCTGCGTTGTTTCGTATATCTCGACGTTCAAATGCGTCGCCAACCATAGCAACTGCAACTTCATTAATGGTCGGTGCATTATATCGGCCCGCGTGCTGCCCAGATGGTACTTCGTCTGCTTTGATGATGATCGTATATTTGTCGTTTTGCAATCTGTTTGAAACGGTATTGAACAACTGGACCAACTGGTTGTGATTCTGTAAAAACGGTTCTAAAATACCCTCAATTTCTCGCCCCTCCATCTGCTCGATATGGTTGTACTGGCATCGTGCGTTTATTTGCTGCTCGTCGTCACCCATGAAGTAGATTTGCAGAAATTTTGAATCAGTATCAGGCATCGGCATTAAAGAACCAGTTTGATGATACACTTGGCCCTGAATCTTAAACGTTGATTGAAAATTGCGATCATCCTCATTCTGAACGATTTTTGTTGCTCCAGATGATGTCATTTGAAAGTACGAATTGAATTTGCGAATTTTACGCAAAAACAATTTAAACTGAGATGTAGCTCCAGCCAATAGTGTTTTCAATGGTTCTGGCGGCGAATTCAGTGGAGGCAATACAACTTTTCCAGACGCGCAGCAGAAACCGGCCGATTCACCTTTGTATTTGAGTGCATGACAGTTTTGGCATTGTTTGTTCATAGCACCGATTACAATCTGTGAATATGACGAATAGTCGGTGTCCGACTCATATTCAAACTCAAGGCGAAGTGTGATGCACGTGTCAATGGGCGATACACTTGCAAACGCTGTTGTTGACGTGTTCTGAGCCGGCCGTGGTGGCCGAGCGGTTATAGGCGCTTCAGCCCGGAACCGCGCTGCTGCTACGGTCGCAGGTTCGAATCCTGCCTCGGGCATGGATGTGTGTGATGTCCTTAGGTTAGTTAGGTTTAAGTAGTTCTAAGTTCTGGGGGACTGATGACCTAAGATGTTAAGTCCCATAGTGCTCAGAGCCATTTGAACCATTTGACGTGTTCTGAATGTGTCGGTGACTCGTAGATGGGCCAGTCTTTGTCTCAATGCATTAGCTCGAAGGCGTTCGTTGCGCTGCTCCTGACTTTCATTAGCATGTCTGATTGCAGCCTGGTTTCTTAAATTTTCGTTGTCGGTCAATTGATCTTCTACCGATCTATTTAATCGACGGTTCTGGACTAATTGTGAATTCCGAGTCCGTCGACCAATATTTCCTCCTCGTCCACGAAGACGTGGCATTGTTTTATGTACGTAACTTATATGTGAATATAATACACTTAATATTCACTAAAGCGTGACACCTGAAATATCAAGACACTGTACAAAAAAATTAAAATGTCAAAATAACGAAACACACATAATATGATACACTCAAATTAAAATGTCGAAAAATAAACAAAATCCTATGCACGTAACTTACATCTGAATATAATACGCTCAATATTGCAGACAAAAATGCTACGCCCCCACTTGAACACATACACAAAAATCCATTCAAGTCGATCCAGCCGTTCAGTTTCAGTATAGATAAATAACCTAGATACCGACTGCAGCGACATCTGCCGGGCTGATTTGTGTATCTAAACCATCCAGGGCGCCACCCAAACGCATACAAAAAAATTCATTCAAATCGGTCCAGCCGTTTAGGAGTAGTTCCGTGACATACACACGTACAGTTGAATTATATATATAAAGATGGTAAGGCGCGCTCATCTTCAGAAACACGCTTACTTAAATGCTACATAAACGATAAAGAAAAAAAAGTGTTATTCCCATCTGCGGCGTCGCACAAACCCATAAGTTTGGGTAACTAGAAATTTGTGTTATACTTTAATAACAGTAGTCACAATATATTTTCTCCACAAAATTCATTTGCACCTACAAAATGAAGTATAGATGTTCCATAGTGAGTACTAACAACAGGACCTTAATGGCAACGAAGGCTGCAGATTTTCAGAGCCAGAATCACTCCTGTGATACTGCGTAGAACTGTAAGCAATAGTCGAATGTAGGCAACTAGCCATGGTGTGTGAAGTAGATATACTTCTGTATTCCAGGGCCACAACTTTGGAGAATTACTATGGGCATCTACTCATATCTCATCCTAGTTTCTAATCATTCTTTCGTCTTACTTCCTTTTACTTAGAGGTCTTCAATATTTCTGTACAGTTTACATCTTTATATTAATTAGTAATACGGTGCACAAAACACTAACAGAAAAGACGTCCTTTCAATTATTACCGCATTTTGGAACAACATTGTACACACAAGTTGTGTATGAATGATGTTATTGTATACCATTTCAGTATGGTACTGTATTTATGAAAGTCAGTTCTGTAATTAATGGAACGTGATTTCCGAAATAATATGGTGGAGGGCCGTAAAGTTCGTGCAACAAATACACTCTAAGACGAGAAAAACTACCGAGCAGGAAGAAATTATTCGATTTTGTGAACTGAAGTTGTTTCCTATTCTCAACTTCCGTGAATGTCTGTGTTGTGATCCTGAACAACGCAGGTGGTGTGCTTATGTGAACGCTGTCTGGTAAAGGGTTGCCAAATATCTGAAATTATGTAACACTGTTGTAATGAACTATTATCACGAATAAATTACAAGACATAAAAGTCTACACTGAATACGCTGTCCGGTCAAATTCTACATTGCTCAGTGCAGTGAACGGTACTACAATACATGACGTCACATTACGTGACTTGCGGTTCCATCACACAACGCTAACACAATTAAAATTATCAGTCGAATTTTGAGAGAGTAAATGACCAAAATGCTTCTATAAAAATTCCCTGTAAATTAATATAAGCAAACTTACTAAATAAAACTGTAAACATTAAACGACACAGACGTGACTATAATTCTTCTCTGTGACAATGAAAATGTCTGCGTAAGAAATGAGATCCGTACTGCAATTCACCTAAATTAATGGAGGTAATAAATTTGAAATTGTCCTGGCTGTGATCTGACCCCAACAAATTTTGTGGCTTAACTACTGGAACTCGGTACTGCCGAAAAGCAGTGGGCATAACAATACAGCATAGCAGCAAATCAGCTAAAGAAAGAACACACTTGTGCAGAGCAATGCTACAACGTGCAGCTGTGCTAAGCATATTAGATTTTTCCGAATAACTATTTTCGGCTCAGCGGAATGCAGCTGCTGCGAAACATAATTAGAAAATGAAACTTTCTTGAGGAGATGGTGAAAAATATTAAACTGATTGAATTTACTGAGTGATTAAAAACGAGACTAGTATTTAAAAAACTATATCGTAAAATTCTGATACCTTAAGAATTACAACCATCTTTACAAAAATCAGCTCTTATTAGCAAGAATATCACTCCACCATCAAATTAGTTACTGAAGTGGTGAAGGAATGGTAAATTTATAAATTCTGAGTACAAGCCATGTGAGCAGATAATTTTGCTTAATCACGTTTCGACAGTCGAGTAAAGTAACCCCAACCAATGTAGGAGAATCATAATTTGCCTTTCACAAACTCGCCATAAATTACGCGAAAGCATGTAATGCAACGACATCATTACTTGAGTATCTCCACACTTTTCAATTCTATCTTTATAAAATCACATCTTTAAAATCAACAGATCTCCGGGTTTGCTTGTCAGTCTTCTGCTAGCTATTTCCAGACCGTTTAGTAGCGTGTCCAATGCTCTAACCGCTCACTCATCTCACTATGAATGCTACTGGCAACTACAATGCAGCTGATAACCAAAGAGCACATGTACTGGACTCAGAACCTCTGTGGCATAGCGCGTCGACTATTGACGGTTTCTGTTAAAAAAATGTGCAATGGAAATATACCAAGTATGATACATCACATAAAAACACAGTTCATTTCATTTTGATTGATTACCGAAAAGAGGCTAGAAACCTTACATTTTATGTCGGTAAATTATAGGAAACCCTCCCCTACTAATGTTTGTGTTCACAGTACTGGCGTCATTAGTATTGAGACTGCAGTTCGTGTGGGCGTCGCAGTTTGATCTTGAACTATCGGCGAAGATAGCAAAGTTCTGTAAACTGTCTTGACCTGTCATCTTCACTCCAGGTATTTTCTCCCAGCAGTGATATAGTTGAAGCGTCGGTTCTCGCTTTGTACTATTGGATGAAATTGATTGCTGATATGTCACTCGGATATCCACACTTAGAGAAACAATTAAGTAACTTAGTCGAAATTTCATGTGGGATGGCAGTTATTTTATTCCGAAGCGCGCTGTTTATCAGAAAAAATCGTGGGATCGTAGCGATCAACGATCTATTATCCACATGCTTGATAATCCACATTCTACGAAAATACTTTTCGTGCACAATGTTCAAAAATAAACTTATTCAAGCCAGACTTGTGTACAAACGCGTCCGTACTACTGCCAGCAAGACGGATTGTTCCTTGGGGCATTGTTTGTGACCAACCGATAATGCACGAAGTGATTCGCACTGTTCATACACTGCCTGACAGAAAAAATGGCAATGCAGCTTTATAAACGTACTCGCTATTGGTGGGTATATAAATGATAAAGGCTGAAATTCTCTCTGACAAGTAGAATGGCCATCAAAGTGCATTAATGTTTTTACTAGGCCTGGTAGGGTGTACAATGGGCGTGAACATGGACAGATGTTGAAGGAAGGAAAGAAAGAAGATTGGGTTTAACGTCTCGTCGGCATCGAAGATATTAGAGACTAAGCACGAGCTAGGAGTGAGTCAAGGATGGGGAAGGAAATCGGCCGTGACCTTTCAAAGAAACCATCCCGGCATTTTCTTTGAGCGACTTAGGGAAATCAAGGAAAAGCTACATCGGTATGGTCAGACGCGGGTTTGAACCATCGTCCTCCCGAATGCGTATCCAGTCTTCTAACCACTGCGCCATCTACCTCGGTGTCAGATGTTGAGTAGACACTGTGAAGGGCACGGAGATGTCGCGTACTCGTGTGAGACAGAGTTATCAGAATTTGCCAGAGATTGAATATAGGCTTATTGCCGGTCTCCATTTGGCCAGCTGATCGAATCGTGCAGTGTCCAGATTTGTGGGGCGTTCGGATGTGACAGTGACGCGATGTTGGACTCTGTGGGAACGTGAGGGACAGGCATACTCATCGTCAAGGTTCTGCTCGACAGTCTGACCAACACAAAGAGGGTAGCTGTAATGTGCATCAAGCACATAGCAACCCTTTCACATCTGCACCTGATATCTGAGAACAAGTAATGAACTCACTGTAATATTCTGTATTATCCAGCACTATTCATTGGTAGGAAATTAGCAGCAGCCGGTCTAGCGAATTACAGTCCCACGCAAAGATGCCGTTAAGACAACAGAAGGGCTGGCTTTGGAGCGGTGCCGCGAGTGCGAGGTATGACCTATGATGAGTGGCGTCACACTGTGCTCAGCGATGAATCACGGTTCTGCTCTACCGCCAATGACCATTGTCCGTGAGTACGGCGGAGGTCTGGGGAGAGGTATCATTCTTCCGGTGTTTTAGAGAGGCACATTGATGATACTCCCGGTGTCATGTTGTTGGGTGGCATCGGATATAATTTTAGGTCACGCCTAGTAGCGATTCAGGCCACTCTGATGCATCACAGGAATCCTGCATCTGCACGTGTTACCTTTCAGGCAACTATATCGCTATGACGTTTTTCAACAGAGCAATGCATGTCCACACGTGGCACGACTGTCTGTGAACTATCTGTGTGACGCTAGGAGATACTATAGTAACCAACAAGATTCTCAGATATGTTCCCGGTAGAACATGTGTGAGAACTGCTCGGACGTCAACTCCGCCCTTGCGACAGTATTCAGGATACCAAGGACCAGTTGAAATAGTTATGGGGTAGCTTGCCATAGCAGAGGATACAACGTCTTGATCGCACCGTTCCAAACACAGTAAGTCCACACACCCAGGCCAAAATGGCTGCAACGTCCTACTGATAGATGGGCTAATACTGCCAAATTCTTTGCAAATTCAACTCTGTGTTGTAGTCAACGAAGTAACGTGACATATGATTCGGTATGTTAAATCGATTTTGTGTAGGCGATATATGTGGTCTGAGATCTTCGCTTTCAATGTATGCAATCATTAAAGTCATTCGCCATCTATCGTCAGTGTAATGCATTACAATGTCAGGTGACCCATCAGAACAACTGAATTCTGGTACCCCAGTGTCCTCTAGTAAGGTACACAGACGGCGGTTGTGATTCGTGGACTTTGTATTCAATCAACATACAACATGACATTCGTCGTGTTGATACAGATGCCAGGGTCTCTCCACCTTTCATCCATACTTCGTGGATAAACTGCAAGGAGACAGATCAGTATCGTGTTGGTGCGAGGATGCATCAGTTTTGACAACCGTACGGACCTTGTCGCTGTCCACGGTCTCTTACAGCCACACAGTACATCCAATAGATCCTGTTGGACCGCGTGATGGCTGCTGTATACGGTGGTGACCCTGAATTCCTTCTCATCCTTGATAACGTCAGGGCCCATGTGGTGGACACCATCAGGGATGTCTTGCGAAGCCTGGACAATGAAGTAATGGAATGGCCATGGTGAGTGCCGACCTAAACCCTACCGAGGATGTGGGGGACACGCTTGACAAACATGTTTGTAAAATTACCAAATATGCAGCAACCAGTCGCAAAATCATGTTTTATTTATTCACTTTTGCAAATCGATTTCAACTGATTATCAGCCATCATCGGTGTTTTCAACCAATATGTGAACTGAATAGTGATACTGTCTTGAGCAGAGGTCAAACGTAAAGTGATCACTTTATGATTGACCTCTACTTAAGACAGTATCACTAGTCAGGGCACATATTGGTTGGAAACACCGATGATGGCTGATAATCAGTTGAAATCGATTTGCAAAAGTGAATAAATGAAACATAATTTTGCGACTGGTTGCTGTATATTTGGTAATTTTATGGTTTACGGTCGCTGCACGACTTGGGAACCACATGGAACCAACCATTCACAAACATGTTCGTCGTCGCCCTGTTCCACCACAGTCTCTCGAAGGACTCTACAGAGCTCTCATTTAAGAACAGGAACGAATACCACAGGGTGATCTCTGTAGCCTTATATCGAGTGTGCCACGCACGTGTCAGGCGGTAATAAACGCTCACGGAAGGCATAAACGTTACTGACACTCTAAAAGTTCAATGCAGAGCATTGAAAATGACGGGATGAATGATCGTTTCCGCATTTTCGAAAATTTTAGTTCTCTAAATGTAAACGGCCCAGGATCTAATGACGCTTCGTTGTGCACTTAATTTGTGAAAGATAACGCTATAATTTAATAACATATCCAGTCCTAAATTGTAGCTCAATACGGTATGGCAGATAACCAAAGTCACTTTCCCCTAATTCTTTTGAGCAATATAAGAGTGTATTACAAGAACTTAATATTTGTTTATCAGATATCAATATCTTATTCAAATGGTTCAAATGGCTCTGAGCACTATGGGACTTGGCATCTGAGGTCATCAGTCCCCTAGAACTTAGAACTACTTAAACCTAACTAAACTAAGGACACCACACACAGCCATGCCCGAGGCAGGATTCGAACCTGCGACCGCAGCGGTCGCGCTGTTCCAGACTGAAGCGCCTAGAACCGCTCGGCCACTCCGGCCGGCAATATCTTATTCACAGGAGCATATTATCAATACCTCATAGAAAAGTTAGAAATACATTTCTGGAAAAAAAATTAGTGTGTCTCGAAAGACGACATCCATTTTGATCCGATGACGGAATACACCGCTTGGGGGACAGTAAATGTACGGATAATTGTTTCGACGTCGTCCACCAGCAGACAGCGTAGTGTCATAGCTGCCTGATCGTCTAATGTGTCTACCCTTTAATAGGGAATGCTCACAACCAGAAGACAGTGTGAAGCAAAAAGGCAACCATGTCACGGGGACGCACTAGTTCATCCTACAGCCAACTGAGCGAGTTTGAAAAAGCGGAAACTGTGGCTTTCCGAGTGTCGGGAGGTATTTTCGTAGAACTGCCACACAGATGGAACATACTGCGTCAGTTGTGCAGTGAGGCTGGTATCATCGGTCACGTGAAGTTCTGCACGTCCACGCAGCACAGACGCCTTTCAGTATCGTCGTGTTGTAATGGCAGATCATACAGCTGCCACGTCAGAGGCAAAAGGACTTGTGAGCCCAGACGTGTCAACACGAACTGTTGCAAACCGTTTATTGTGAGAGGGACTACTGGCACGCACGCCTCTAGCTTGTTTTCCAAGTCACGCCACAGCATCAAAGTGCACGGCACGACTCGTGCAGTCAGAGGATCATTTCGTAGATGGAATGATGCGCTATGGTCTTCAATGATGGAAGCAGATTCTGCTTGCACGCCAGTGATGGTCGTTTTTGGTTACGACGTTGAGCTACTAGATGCTGCCTCACAGAGTGCATTCGTTGAAGACACACTGGCCCAACCACAGGCCTAAGGGTCTGGGATGCGAAAAGCTACAACTCTCGCACATACAGGGTGGCGCACGAAACGTGTTACCACTTTGTTTTTGATTATAAACTTTATTGTCAATACAATCTGAAAGGAACATATACTACAATGAAGAGCCGTCCATGGAGATTTGTTATAACTCAGCACATGCTCAATATATCCACCATTTCGTTTCCTAACTTCCTTTAAACGAACACTGAAGTTAGTGATTACCTTACGGCACATGTCTTCCGTAATTTCACTGCAAGCTTGAAGAATAAGTCTTCTGAGCTCCATTACATCACGTGGACATTTCGGGAAATTTTTTTCCTTTAGGTACCCCCAAAGAAAAAAGTCACATGGGTTGAGGTCTGGTCTATTGGGGGGCCAATTTTGTCCGTCATTGAAGCGACCTGGAAACCTGAATGAAATGATCCGCCTGTCGAAATGCTCGTGTAAAAACTCCAACACAGTGTTTGCAGTATGTGGCCTTGCTCCATCTTGCATGAACCACTGCGTGTTGAAGGGCAAGGCAGTAGCAAGAAGCTGTGGAATGAAGCAATTGCGAAGCATGATCAAATAACGCTCGCTGTTCATACATTCTTCTAAGAAAAAGGGTCCAATAAGTCCGTGACTGGAAATTGCTGCCCACGCTGTAATCCTCGGAGCATAATGTTGCCGTTCATGAAGCACTTCTGGGTTTCTGTGGCCCAAAAGCGTACATTTTGTTTGTTAACCACACAGTCTAACTGAAAATGCGCCTCGTCTGAAAACCAAACGTTGTTGAGAGTTTCTTCCCTATCCTCCGCCCACTGAGTAAACAGTAGTCTCTGCTGCTTGTGTTCTTCAATGAGCTTCTGTGCACAAGTCATCTTGTATGGGTACATATGGAGGTCACTTTTAAGAAAGCGTTGAACGGAGCGTCTGGATATTCCCAGTTGCACTGCTGCCTTTCTACACGATTTCCCAGGACTTCTCTGTACAGCAACTCGTACCGCTTCAATATTCTCCGGCGAACAAACAGGCTTAGGCCGAGGTCGCTTCGCTACCAATACTGTTCCTTCCTGTACAAATTTATCGTACAACCTGTGGATGGTCTTATTGCAAGGGACCCATCGTGTGTTAAACTGTTGTCGAAAACACCTCTGAGTCACAACAAGGCTTTTCGTTTCATGAAAAAGTAACACAATTGCCGATCGTTACTGTGTCGTCAGTCTTCCATTGTCAGCCATTGCTGCTTACTAGTCTCCTAGCAGCAGTATCGTGAATTACACGTCATTTCGTAACCCATTTGTTTCTCCAAACTCTGCTGGTACTGCTGCAGAGATCCCAGCTGGATGTCTAATGTGCGTCGTAAATTGTGAAAGAAACAATTGGTAACACATTTCGTGCGCCACCCTGTATTTGATGTTTGTGGAAGGGACGCGAACCAGCACTCGCTGCATCCAGAAAGTTGTTAGACCTGTTCTTTTGCCGGTCTTCCAACAAGAAGGCGATGAGTTGCTCGAACAGGATAATGCTCGCCCACATACTGCCCGTGAAATTCAAGCAACTTCTCTGACCAGCACGATCCCCGGACTTGCCTCAAACCGAGCACATGTGGGATGTGATGGGACAAGGAGAGACCCGACAACCAACAACTCTAACAGAACTACATGAACTGGTCGAGCAGGTGGTAGCATAACGTATTCCAGGACAGTATTGACCATATGTACTATCGACTGTATGCCGGCGTCAGTGCCTGCATTGCAGCCGATGGAGACTACACCACGTATAATACTGTTTTTTCAGCATGGCTCAATACCTTAGAACCGTTTGTGCTATTGATCTGTACTCCTTGTGTACGGTTGCACAATCTCGAGTGAATTAGAAACCTCTAAAACTGTGTACCAACGTTTTCCCTGTAGTCTATCTAAGCATCCCTTCCTATATTCCAAAAATTCCTAAAGAACAGACTCTATTTTCATTGTGTAGCATCTATTACAAAAAGATAAAAAATAGCCCATTTCAATTAGATACAATTTCAGCTACAACTTGTGTGGAACTATGTGCCATCTTTTTCATACGTGTTCCATGTCACCTCCTTTTTAAGATATTACTTATACAGGGTAGTCCATTGATCGTGATCGGGCCAAATATCTCACGAAATAAGCGTCAAACGAAAAAACTGCAAAGAATGAAACTTGTCTAGCTTGAAGGGGGAAATCAGATGGCACTGTGGTTGGCCCGCTAGATGGCGTTGCCATAGGCCAAACGGATATCAACTGCGTTATTTTAAATAGGAACCCCCATTTTTTATTACATGTTCCTGTAGTACGTAAATAAATATGAATGTTTTAGTTGGACACTTTTTTCGCTTTGTGATAGATGGCGCTGTAATACTCACAAACATATGGCTCACAATTTTAGACCAACAGTTGTAAACAGGTAGGTTTTTTAAATTAAAATAGAGAACATAGGTACGTTTGAGCATTTCATTTCGGTTGTTCCAACGTGATACATGTACCTTTGTGAACTTATCATTTCTGAGGACGCATGCTGTTACAGCGTGATTACCCGTAAATACCACATTAATGCAATAAATGCTCAAAATGATGTCCGTCAAACTCAATGCATTTGGCAATGCGTGTTACGACATTGCTCTCAACATCTAGTAGTTTTCCTTCTGTAATGTTCGCAAATGCATTGACAATGCGCTGACACATGTTGTCAGGCGTTGTCGGTGGATCACGATAGCAAATATCCTTCAACTTTCCACACAGAATGAAATCCGGGGACGTCAGATCCGGTGAACGTGCGGGCCGTGGTATGGTGCTTCGACGACCAATCCATCTGTCATGAAATATGCTATTCAATACCGCTTCAACCGCACGTGAGCTATGTGACGGACATCCATCATGTAGGAAGTACATCGCCATTCTGTCATGCAGTGAAACATCTTGTAGTAACATCGGTAGAACTTTACATAGGAAATCAGCATACATGGCACCATTTAGATTGCCATCGATAAAATGGGGGCCAATTATCCTTCCTCCCATAATGCCGCACCATACATTAACCCGCTAAGGTCGCTGATATTCCATTTGTCGCAGCCATCGTGGATTTTTCGTTGCTCAATAGTGCAAATTATGCCCGTTTACGTTACCGCTGTTGGTGAATGACGCTTCGTCACTAAAGAGAACGTGTGCAAAAAACCTGTCATCGTCCCGTAATTTATCTCGTGCCCAGTGACAGAACTGTACACGAAGTTCAAAATCGTCGCCATGCAATTCCTGGTGCATAGAAATATGGTACGAGTGCAATCGATGTTGATGTAGCATTTTCAACACCGACGTTTTTGAGATTCCCGATTCTCGCGCACTTTGTCTGCTACTGATGTGCGGATTAGCCGCGACAGCAGCTAAAGCACCTACTTGGGCATCATCATTTGTTGCAGGTCGTGGTTGACGATTCACATGTGGCCGAACACTTCCTGTTTCCTTAAATAACGTAACTATCCGGTGAACGGTACGGACATTTGGATGATGTCGTCCAGGATACCGAGCAGCATACATAGCACACGCCAGTTGGGCATTTTGATCACAATAGCCATACATCAAGACGATATCGATCTTTTCCGCATTTGGTAAACAGTCCATTTTAACACGGGTAATGTATCACGAAGCAAATACCGTCCGCACTGGCGGAATGTTACGTGATACCACGTACTTATACGTTAGTAACTATTACAGCGCCATCTATCACAAAGCGAAAAAAGTGGTCCAACTAAAACATTCATATTTCTTTACGTGCTTCACGAATATGTAATAAAAATGGGGGTTCCTCATTTAAAAAATGCACTTGATATCCGTTTGACCTATGGCAGCGCCATCTAGCGGGCCAATCATAGCGCCATCTGGTTTCGCCCCTCAAGCTAGACAAGTTTCGTCTTTGTAGTTTTTTCGTTTGATGCTCATTTCGTGAGATATTTGGTCGGGTCACTATCAATGGACCACCCTTGGATATCTGTTTGATTTTATATGAGTTCGTTACACCTGAACTCTGTATATAAATGTGATACATTTACTATAAGTTATCCATCCATGTTCATAATTATCACGTAAGATAAGCATATTTTTCAGCCTGTCGTGAGGTCATGCCTCTTTGAAGAAGTTATTGACGTCTGCTAAATCAATATTAGGTAAGTTTTTATAATACACTTCTTATGCTTCAACTGAGTTATAATACCCGAAATTCTGTAGCCTTCTGAAGATTACAGGCTGATCTGTTGTAACCAGTAAAGCGAAATAAATTTCTTAATTGAGGAAATGGTTCAAATGGCTCTGTGCACTATGCGACTTAACTTCTGAGGTAATCAGTCGCCTAGAACTTAGAACTAATTAAACCTAACTAACCTTAGGACATCACACACATCCATGCCCGAGGCAGGATTCGAACCTGCGACAGGAGCGGTCGCTCGGCTCCAGACTGTAGCGCCTAGAGCCGCACGGCCACTCCGGCCGATAATTGAGGAAATGAGGACTGAATTTTATTCTGTAATGTGTTCCACAATGAGAAAATAAAAGCTTTGAATAAAACGATCAGTCTATTTATTTTACTGAAGGAAGTTAAGGGAAGTACCCATTTCGACCTACCACAAGTGTCGGGAGATGGGTAGTTTCCAGCCTAGCATTCTCTGTGTCCGAGGAGGCGCCGGACTGAGTGAGCCTTGCCATAATGTTGTATACGAGTCCGCGGGAAGAGTCGGCACAGCTCGCCCTTAATCACCTGCGAAGCCCTTCGGCGTCCTCCACCCTGCGAAAGCTTTTACAACATTTCTCTAAAGGACTGGACCGTCTGACCGTCCACAGTTTTTAGGAAATTTAATTAACGAAACGGCGACGGCAGTCGGCCTCTCGCGAGCAGTGTGGCGTAAATTAGAAAACTTGGTCAACACCATTACGTGGCGAAACAAGGGCGCGCTGGCTGGCTGGAGGCCGCGCCGTTATTAAAAGCCGGCGCCGTGACGCGACGTGACGGGATCCGGTTCACTGCCGTAGCAGCGGCACAGCCGGCCGGCTGGACTGGTACAGCTTATCAGCCGGGGTAACGACAGCCGCGATAAACCGTTTTACAAGCGGCACGTTCAGCTCGCTGTCACTGCATCACTTGTTTTTTTGTAATTTTCACGCGAGAAAAAATGACGACGAAAACGGTCACAAGATTTAATTTACAATTTGTGAAGTACGCGACATATGGTGTTTCACCAGGAATCCATACATAATGTGAAAATGGATGTGTGTGTGTGTGTGTGTGTGTGTGTGTGTGTTCCACATCTCCTCTTAAATCATCGGGCCGATTTCAACCAAACTACGTACCTGACGGAAACAATCGCAATGGGGTAAGAAACACCTATCTGTTATAGTTCAGGAGATTTGAAATCATTTAACATCGATGTGCTGTTGTTGTGGTCATCAGTCCAGAGACTGGTTCGATGCATTTCTCCATGCTAATCTATCCTGTGCAAGCTTCGTCATCTCCCAGTACCTACTGCAACATACATCCTTCTGAATCTGTTTATTGTATTCATCTCTTGGTCTCCCTCTATGAGCCGGCCGGGGAGGCCGAGCGGTTCTAGGCGCTACAGTCTGGAACCACGCGACCGCTATGGTCGTAGGTTCGAATCCTGCCTCGGGCATGGATGTGTGTGATGTCCTTAGGTTAGTTAGGTTTAAGTAGTTCTAAGTTCTAGGGGACTGATGACCTTAGAAGTTAAGCCCCATAGTGCTTAGAGCCATTCTCCCTCTACGACTTTTACCCTCCAGGCTTCCGTCCAATACTAATTTGGTGATCCCTCGATGTCTCAGAATATGCCCTACCAACCGATCCCTTAGTCTAGTCAAGTTGTGCCATAAATTTCTCTTCTCTCCAATTCTATTCAATACTTCCTCATTAGTTACGTGATCTACCCATCTAATCTTCAGCATTCTTCTGTAGCACCACATTTCGATAGCTTCTATTCTCTTCTTGTCCAAACCATTTATCGTCCTTCTTTCACTTCCATACAAGGCTACACTCCATACAAATACTTTCAGAAACGACTTCCTGACACTGAAATCTATATTCGATGTTAACAAATTTCTCTTATTCAGAAACGCTTTCCTTGCCATTGCATGTCTACGTTTTATATCCTCTCTACTTTGACCATCATCAGTTATTTTGCTCCCCAAATAGCATAACTCCTTTCCTACTTTAAGCATCTCATATCGTAATCTAATTCCCGCAGCATCACCCGATTTAATTCGACTACATTCCATTATCCTCGTTTTGCTTTTGTTGATGTTCATCTTATATCCTCCTTTCAGTACACTGTCCATTCCGTTCAGCTGCTCTTCCAGGTCCTTTGTTGTCTCTGACAGAATTACGTCGTCGGCGAACCTCAAAGTTTTTATTTCTTCTCCGTGGGTTTTAATTCCTACTCCGAATTTTTCTTTTGTTTCCTTTACTGCTTGCTCAATATACAGAATGAATAACATCGGGGAAAGGCTACAACCCTGTCTCACTCCCTTCCCAACCACTGCTTCCCTTTCATAGCCGTTTCTGTACAAATTGTAAATAGCCTTTCGCTACCTGTATTTTACCCCTGCCACCTTCAGATTTTGAAAGAGAGTATTCCAGTCAACGTTGTCAAAAACTTTCTCTAAGTATACAAATGCTAGAAACGTAGGTTTGCCTTTCCTTAATCTATTTTCTAAGATAAGTCGTAGGATCAGTATTGCCCCACGTGTTCCAAAATTCCTACGGAATCCAATCTGATCTTCCCCGAGGTCGGCTTCTACCAGTTCTTCCATTTGTCTGTAAGGATTCGTGTTAGTATTTTGTAGCCGTGGCTTATTACATCGATATGCGTGAAAAATTACCCCATCATCCTTGACGTTTAAATTTATTACTTCTGTGTTACTAATTCTATTCGCAATAAGTTTCGCAGACAAGATCCGCATATGCCGCCAAATGCACCTACAAAATTGTATCATGGTACCACACATAGTTCGGGAGAAACGACCTCTTAAACGCTGAGATGCGAGAAACTGCCTGAAGTTGAAATTTATTACTTCTTTGCTACTAACTGTACACTGAGGGGACAAAAGTCATGGGGTACCTCCTACCCTCGTGCCGGGCCTCCTTAGCAGTTCCACGTGACGTGTGGACTCAGCAAGTTGTTTGCAGTCCCCTCCAGATTTAGCCATCTGCTCTATAGACCTCCATAGTTCCGTAAGTGGTGTCGGTGCAGAGTTTTGTGCACGAACTGACCTCTCGATTACGTTCCATAAATGTTAGGAGGGATTCATGTCGGGTGATCTGGGTGGCCAAATCATTTGCAAGAATTGTCCAGAATGTTCTTCAAATCCACAGCACACAATTGCGACCTGGTGACGTGGCTCATTGTCATTCATAAAAACTCCATCGTTATTTGGGAACATGAAGTCGATGAATGGCCTCAGATGATCTCCAAGTAGCCCAACGTAATCGTTTCCATCAATAATCGGTTCAGCTGGATCATAGTCCATTCCATATAAACACATAGCCACCACTACCTTGTACAGTGCCTTGTTGACAACTTGAATCCATGGCTTCGTTGGGTCTATGCCACACTCGAACCTTACCATCAGCCCTCAACAATACAGAGGGAAATCAAGGACCGAACACAGTAAAAGGAAAGGGGTACAGATGTAGGCTACAATAGCTCTGCACAGTTGAAGAGACTTCCACGCGATAGGCTGGTGTGCAGAACTGCATCAAGCGAGTATTCAGATTGAAGAGCACAACGTAGCACTCTTCTCGATTTCATAAGCCAATATATTTTAGCATCCATGATTTCTTCAGACAGGTCCGGCGGCTTTAGACAGCCGTTGAAGAAATAAATATTATATTGATAGGTTGCACGTTAATGTTTTCTGCAAAGACTTTCGATAGGTCGACGTCAAATACGCTAATCGGAAGATCGAAACTGCTAGATTTTAATTACAGTTGTACCAAATAAATATCTCTGTCAAAAAGCATTGCCCCAAAAAATGTCAATATTCAGCAGGTATCTAATGTGCCGAAGCCTTTGAAAAAACACATTTAGATAGCACGGAAGTTGCAATACATGAATTGCAAAATACAGCAGTTTATCCTGAAAATGGTGTAATTAAATATGGCGTCAGTTCGGTCTCTTCTCCATTGACCTGTCACAGATAAGTTGTCATACAGCACTCTAACCACCGCAGTGGAACGCGCTTCTATTGAATGTAATCTGTCGTCTGGTAAATACACATGGTGTGTGAAACAGATTCATCCGATCCCACATTATATCATCGACATGAATTAACCTTGCGATGAGAATTTGCTTACGTGTGTCACTATTCAGATTTTATTTTTGAAAGAACCAAACGAATTTTCATGTGTATATTTATTACAAGCATGGACGTACAACACTGGGAAATATCTTACTATTATGTTTAGGATCAAAGTGCTCATCAGTCTTTGTCGCAGATTGACTCTTCATCAGGCGCAAGGAAAACAGCCAGT
Source organism: Schistocerca americana (assembly GCF_021461395.2). NCBI lineage: Eukaryota > Metazoa > Arthropoda > Insecta > Orthoptera > Acrididae > Schistocerca > Schistocerca americana. The sequence goes on from NC_060126.1 coordinate 378,000,853, forward strand.
CGATAGTCAAATTCGCCAAATACATTTGTGTATTTGTGGATGGAGGGCACTCAACAGCGAGGCTAGTAGCCTTCTCGACAAAACAGAGGAGTGTCGCTGAAATGAAAAATTCCTAAAATAAAATTTCATCGAAAGCTACGATCATCCTGTTCAATTTTCACTCACATTCAGCTGCCCAGGGAATTGCAGTCACGAAGAATGTAAAATCTGCAACTCTATCAATGTTAAAATGTGCTATTAAAACCATAATTGAAGGACAGGATAACACTATAAATCTTCTCAGAAAGTGTAGCTTTCGCATCATTTGCTAGCCATACCGGTAACACATTCACACCTTCTCCCTAATGGTTCTAGGGAGCAGTCAGACCTCATAAACCCTTAAAAGTCGTACAACGTACTATGTTTATCGTAGTGTCAGCTACAATATAGGTCAGATCACCTGGTGAAGTAACCCCTGCCCTCGTTTCTTAATATAAACTACAGTCAGTTAATCTGTAACATACTGAAGACAATACACCACAAGCGCCACATATTGGAGTATCGTCCCACCAGAGCAGTAAGCCATACGTCATTGAACACTGCCCAATCGAAACGTTGTTGAGAAGTACTTCTTCGCGTCTCAGCAACCAGAAGAAGGCAGAGCACGGCCGAGTGCTTGGTTTTATCAACTGAAACTTCCATCCATTCTTTTTCTTACCGACACAAGGCTCTGAATCTCGACAGCGAGGATGTAGCGTCTAAGAGGATACCGCACTGAACCACGTCATTCAGGTGACACACATTCTTGGCTTACAGACCACCCGTACGTTTGCAGGAATGTCTAGAGATGCATTCACTGCTGTTGCTAAGCGACGTTGCAGTTTACACGATACTGGAAAGAAAAAGGTAGGCACTAGGCACAGTCTCTCATAAACCTGATCACCCACTCCTCCCGAGAATAGAAAAATAACTTGCAGGGGAAAGCCAATGGTGCAATGCGAGGTCCGTACGCTCCATATGGTCGATCGATTGTTATGGCTGTATTCGTGACGAAAATCGCTCCGAACAATAACCGTTTTGCACCAGTTCAAATGGAGAACGTAGAACGATTGTTGTCGCGTCATCTCCCTGTTGACTCGACGAACTTTGGGTAATGATGAGTGAGCAAAACCCCTAGCGACAAAGTGAGCAGCGACTTAATACTGACGTGATGCTTGAGTTAAGATTTACTTCAAGTTCTGCATTCGTGCAGCAGATATAGTGTTAAGAAATCGGGTGAATCCTTTTAAAACAACCTGTATATTGTTCCAAAAATAGGAGCATAAACTATGAGAGCAGATAGACAATCATTTGCGGTGAATCCCTAATGGACAACAGACTTAGCAGACGCAATACTGAACTGCATTATTTTGCAGCTGAAGTGATGTGTTTGATAGTCTTTGTGTTGTAACATGTGTGCAACAGATGTGCATGTCGAAGATAAATGAAAAAGATTAGTTCGTGATACAGTTAGTTGCAATGCATGTTTGATAATTAGAAACGTTACCTTCTACAGGTACAGTGCACTTCAATCGGCATTTTCAAAGGGCCATATTCATTCCGAGTAATTTCTTCGGGAAACATTAAAAATTGTGTCAAGGCTAAAGTAAAGAATGTATGTGCATTTTAATGGTTTTATGTGATTGGTAAGTTACTATATAAGATTATATCACATAGGTATTCATCTTAAATAAGTATGCTATATTTTACTAAACTATAAACTTTATTGATTTATGCTATTTTGAAAGAAATGCAACCCAATTAAACAAATACCGTCAGAATTAACTCAACTTTTCTTTTTTTTTTAATTTCATTCGCTGATTTTTCAGAGGCATACAAAATATTAATAAGAGGTGTAGTTTATATTTCAGCTCACAATAATTTGAAATAAAATAGCACCTACACAGTTATCAACAGCGTTAAATGTTTCCACGGGTTTCATTCGGTTTCATTTTCACCTTTAATTTGCAAAGAAATTTTTTCCGGGCAGAAATCATTGCACTCTTGAGGAATACTGATTTCAGTTTTCATCAGGTCTTGAATCTTCGCTCTTTTGATGAGAATTTTTCCAAGAGGGTATGAGATTGATGATGGTGGTGCTGATGTCTTTGAACTAGACCGATGAAGAAGTTATGGCAAACCAGAACGTTTATTATGGAAATCTTCTTGATGGGAATAGACAAAGTGAAAAAGATTATCGACTAAAAGTTTAATTCTTTCGTTCATGGGTTTGTTTTTTGTCTCTTCAGTAATATCATCATTTTGTAGTACAATTTCTATCAGCTTTTGAAATTCAAAATATCTCTGGTTGACACTTCTTTCACCACAGACTTTCCTGGTTCAGAATTCTCTATAATATGAAGAATATCCTCATCGAATGACAAGATTGTATCATTTGTTTCGGGATTTTTGGTGATGATTCCAAAATCTCTGTTACAAGGTAAACAACTGTGAGCTCTCACAGCGAAAAATCGTATCTCTCGTGTAAAGAATGTAGTCCACAAAGTTTCTTTTTACGTGATTTGTCGTCGTAATCAGCACCACCCACATTCAATCAACATTATTCATTTTATCAAACAGCGATGCCAAGAGATATTTTACAGAGGTAGAAATCAGTGACGTGTATCCATTCAGAAACAACTGCAGTCTTTGGCCTGAGTTTCTTGTTCAGCATGAGGTATTACAAACGCGCTTTTAAAACTATTAGGTATGCCCTTCTGAAGAGTTTCTGAAACAACAAAAAACAGGAAATTGGTTAAGTTATGAGTTACTCCCCTTTGAAAAAATCGATTACTTTCTAATTTCTGGCACCTGTAAATAATGGGTGATAGGCGTACCATTATAATTAGCTTCGGCAGCATATTCAGCGCATTTACTGGCTGTTTATGCGGAAAGTTTTGTATAAACATACAGTAATTTCACAGTACTTGCGACAACGTATAGGGCAATAGATCCATTAGACAGCGTCATGGGGAACAGCTATTACTGGGATCAAAATGTTCGATGACGCTTCCCGTTGAAGTCAGGTTGCGTTAGTATTTGCCGAACCTGGAACGACGGGGTCTCACCGAATAGCAGGGTTTGTCAAACAGATGTGCAACATATTACCTACTCCAGTGAAAAGACAGAGCGAAGTTCAACAAGAAATCCGTAAGAATGAGTGTCTCGGAGCGAATCACGAACTTTAATTTTGTGGGCCCAATGAAATTTACGCTGAGCATATGTCTGGATTACAGGCGGTAATCGTTGTCTACAAACACCGGAGACTGCCGTCTGTGAGGGGCATAAAGCCGGGATGCCTCAGTGAACATTTTTTTCTGACGTCCATGACGTGATCGATCACCCCTAGACAATTGTCGCAAAGACTGTAAAACACCATGTATATTGTATAACTGACCTCTTGAGTTCGTTAATAATCGAGGATCCAGTCTCTGTACTTTTGGGGTTTTACCACAGCCTAGAAAAGTTGAGGTTCTTTGTCCGAGTTTGCTGTTTGAACTATGGACTCAGAATAACGATACCAGTGGCTATACATTCACGTTCAGAGAAAATGAACGACCTGAACGGCTAGAGAACGGGCGTTCATATTTAAAGGACGTGTACGTTAGTATATTCTGTGGAAATTATTAGCATTTGAACCATGTCTGCGCGCGGGTTCAAGGTCAATATCGATATCGCGGCACAACACTACCTACCGATGAAATGTGGCTGCGGCTCTCCTTCTCGCTATAAAGCAAAGCTAATGAATCAGTGCATCTTGAACAGACGTGCAGGATGCCTTGATGATGTATGCACTAACCGTATCGTCGGATCAGTGAGTTTGAAAGAAGGCGCATTATTGGCATGAGAGAGTGTGAGCATCCCTCCGGGAAATTGCTCGTCGTGTGGGACGAAGTGTTTTGGCAATGCTACGGGTGTATGCCGAATGGTTCACGGGAGGCCATAAACACGACGAGATGGGTCAGGTCGCACCACCCACACCATTTCGCCCCTCCTCCGAGGAGACTGACACCTCATCCGAATGGCTTTGCAGGACAGATGTGCGATCTCCTCGGCTCTGGCGCAGCAGTGGGACGATGTAACACATCGTACACTGTCAGGGGTGACAGTCCGTGGCAGTTTATGACGGTATGGGTTACGTCCACTTAGTCCACTTCTCCTCCTACATCTGACGAATGTGAAGAAACATGCTAGACGGCAATGGAGTGTGGAACGACGCCACTGGGAAAAGGAATGACATCAGATAGTATTTTCGAATGAATCCAGTTTCTGTTTGTTTGGAAATGATTGCCGCAACTTTTTTCGCCTCAGAAAGGGGGAACAGCAACACTGACTGGGTACGCACAAGACATACAGCGCTAACTCAAGACCTTATAGCGTGGGGTGCTATTGGGTACTAACACAAATCAAATTTTACGCGTGTCCAGGACACTGTGACCAGTGCGACCTGTGTGGATGACATCTTGAGACCCGTGGCCATACACTTTCTGCAAGAAGCCAGGTTTCAACAAGACAGTGTACGACAACATGTTACTGTACGAACTTCTTAGTGTCTCAGTGGCCCGCCAGATCACCAGACTTGTCGCCAATCGAAAATGTGTGCGATACGGTGAAACGACGGGGACAGCGCTGTGGCCCAGCGCCAACCAGACCTTTGGAACCAGGCGAAGGCAGAATTGGTGACTATAGCACTGCATGGCATTCGCGCCTTATACGAGTCGATGGAACGAGTTATCAGGGCCTACAGAGAAGCCTATGTTAGACGGCAATGGTGTATCGAACGACGCCACTGGGAAAAGGAATGGCATCAGGTAGTGTTTTCGAATGAATCCTGGCTCTGTTTCCTTGAAAATGATTGTCGCAATTTACTGCATACGCACAAGACACACAGAGCTAACTCAAGGCCTTACAGGAGGTGGCTTACAAAACATTCGTTCGACCTATACTTGAGTATTGCTCATCAGTGTGGGATCCGTACCAGATCGGGTTGACAGAGGACATAGAGACGATCCAAAGCAGAGCGGCACGTTTCGTCACAGGGTTATTTGGTAAGCATGATAGCGTTACGGAGATGTTTAGCAAACTCAAGTGCAGACTCTGCAAGAGAGGCGCTCTGCATCGCGGTGTAGCTTGCTGTCCAGGTTTCGAGAGGGTACGTTTCTGGATGAGGTATCGAATATATTGCTTCCCCCTACTTGTACCTCCCGAGGAGATCACGAATGTAAAATTAGAGAGATTCGACCGCACATTGAGGCTTTCCGGCAGTAGTTCTTCCCGCGAACCATACGTGACTGGAACAGGAAAGGGAGGTAATGACAGTGGCACGTAAAGTGCCCTCCGCCACACACCGTTGGGCGACTTGCGGAGTATAAATGTAGATGTAGTTGTAGATGTAGGCACATGCTGAGCCAGGATGACTGAAATACTAATCATTTCAGCAGAACACGTTAAGACATTGTCCTGCGAATATGAACGTCCTATCTCTAGTCCTTCAAGTTGTTCTGTCTTTTCTGAACAAGAGTGTATATGTTAATTCTGTTTACTGGGTTATTTATGAACACTAATGTTCGGACGAAAGATGAATAGAACATATGAACTGCAAGGAGGCTTTGCGGAGAATGCTGCTAAGAGTTACATTATCTCAAGCAATGATACATGCTTTTCTGAGCATAAAAAAGATCACTGAAGTGCATTTACGAAAGGTGAGCTGAAGATAGTCCGCTGATATGAATTTTTTGTGAAAACATAAAGAGAGAACGCCACTGTTAGGTCATGAAGCCAGCACTGTGCTGACTGATCGTAGTCATTTCTGTGCTGTACAGAGAAGAAAGTGATTAGCCCATCGACTTCTGAGTTGTTGTCAGGTTTCTGAGCCACAAAACAGTTAATCCTGATCCTAGCAGTAGCTGTTTCTGAGGCCTGTTATTGCCGCCTGCACCTTCCTCCTGTAAATGGTCATATCTGTCACCTCAAATGTTCAAATGTGTGTGAAATCTTAGGGGACTGAACAGCTAGGATCATCAGTCCCTAAGCTTATACACTACTTAACCTAAATTATCCTAAGGACAAACACACACACCCATGCCCGAGGGAGGACTTGAACCTCCACCGAGCGAGGTGGCCCAGTGGTTAGACACTGGACTCGCATTCGGGAGGACGACAGTTCAATCCCGGCCGGCCATCCTGATTTAGGTTTTCCGTGATTTCCCTAAATCGCTCCGGGCAAATGCCGGGATGGTTCCTTTCAAAGGGCACGGCCGACTTCCTTCCTCGTCCTTCCCTAATCCGATGAGACCGATGACCTCGCTGTCTGGTCTCCTTCCCCGAAACAACCAACCAACCAACTTGAACCTCCACCGGGACCAGGCGCACAGTCCATGACTGCAGCGCCCTGGACCACTCGGCTAATCCCGCTCGGCTTCTGTCACCTCTGGTTCTGGAAGGAAAAGAAATAGTAGACAAGGCAGGAAAGAGTTCCAGAATTTTTTTTTGGTCATCAGTCTACTGACTGGTTTGATGCGACCCGCCACGAATTCCTTTCCTGTGCTAACCTCTTCATCTCAGAGTAGCACTTGCAACCTACGTCCTCAATTATTTGCTTGACGTATTCCAATCTCTGTCTTCCTCTACAGTTTTTGCCCTCTACAGCTCCCTCTAGTACCATGGAAGTCATTCCCTCATCTCTTAGCAGATGTCCTATCATCCTGTCCCTCCTCCTTATCAGTGTTTTCCACATATTCTTTTTCCTCTCCGATTCTGCGTAGAACCTCCTCATTCCTTACCTTATCAGTCCACCTAATTTTCAACATCCGTCTATAGCACCACATCTCAAATGCTTCGATTCTCTTCTGTTCCGGTTTTCCCACAGTCCATGTTTCACTACCATACAATGCTGTACTCCAGACGTACATCCTCAGAAATTTCTTCCTCAAATTAAGGCCGGTATTTGATATTAGTAGACTTCCCTTGGCCAGAAATGCCTTTTTTTAACATAGCTAGTCTGCTTTTGATGTCCTCCTCGCTCCGTCCGTCGTTGGTTATTTTACTGCCTAGGTAGCAGAATTCCTTAACTTCATTGACTTCGTGACCATCAATCCTGATGTTAAGTTTCTCACTGTTCTCATTTCTACTACTTCTCATTACCTTCGTCTTTCTCCGATTTACTCTCAAATCATACTGTGTACTCATTAGACTGTTCATTCCGTTCAGCAGATCATTTAATTCTTCTTCACTTTCACTGAGGATAGCAATGTCATCAGCGAATCGTATCATTGATATCCTTTCACCTTGTATTTTAATTCCACTCCTGAACCTTTCTTTTATTTCCATCATTGCTTCCTCGATGTACAGATTAAAGAGTACGGGCGAAAGGCTACAGCCTTGTCTTACACCCTTCTTAATACGAGCGCTTCGTTCTTGATCGTCCACTCTTATTATTCCCTCTTGGTTGTTGTACATATTGTATATAACCCGTCTCTCCCTATAGCTTACCCCTACTTTTTTCAGAATCTCGAACAGCTTGTACCATTTTATATTGTCGAACGCTTTTTCCAGGTCGACAAATCATATGAAAGTGTCTTGATTTTTCTTTAGCCTTGCTTCCATTATTAGCCGTAACGTCAGAATTGCCTCTCTCGTCCCTTTACTTTTCCTAAAGCCAAACTGATCGTCACCTAGCGCATTCTCAATTTTGTTTTCCATTCTTCTGTATATTATTCTTGTAAGCAGCTTCGATGCATGAGCTGTTAAGCTGATTGTGCGATAATTCTCGCACTTGTCAGCTCTTGCCGTCTTCGGAATTGTGTGGATGATGCTTCTCCGAAAGTCAGATGGTATATCGCCAGACTCATATATTCTACACACCAACGTGAATAGTCGTTTTGTTGCCACTTCCCCCAATGATTTTAGGAATTCTGATGGAATGTTATCTATCCCTTCTGCCTTATTTGACCGTAAGTCCTCCAAAGCTCTCTTAAATTCCGATTCTAATACTGGATCCCCTATCTCTTCTAAATCGACTCCTGTTTCTTCTTCTATCACATCAGACAAATCTTCACCCTCATAGAGGCTTCCAATGTATTCTTTCCACCTATCTGCTCTCTCCTCTGCATTTAACAGTGGAATTCCCGTTGCACTCTTAATGTTACCACCGTTGCTTTTAATGTCACCAAAGGTTGTTTTGACTTTCCTGTATGCTGAGTCTTTCCTTCCGACAATCATATCTTTTTCGATGTCTTCACATTTTTCCTGCAACCATTTCGTCTTAGCTTCCCTGCACTTCCTATTTATTTCATTCCTCAGCGACTTGTATTTCTGTATTCCTGATGTTTCCGGGACATGTTTGTACTTCCTCCTTTGATCAATCAACTGAAGTATTTCTACTGTTACCCATGGTTTCTTCGCAGCTACCTTCTTTGTACCTATGTTTTCCTTCCCAACTTCCGTTATGGCCCTTTTTTGAGATGTCCATTCCTCTTCAACTGTACTGCCTGCTGCGCTATTCCTTATTGCTGTATCTATAGCGTTAGAGAACTTCAAACGTATCTCGTCATTCCTTAGTACTTCCGTATCCCACTTCTTTGCGTATTGATTCTTCCTGACTAATGTCTTGAACTTCAGCCTACTCTTCATCACTACTATATTGTGATCTGAGTCTATATCTGCTCCTGGGTACGCCTTACAATCCAGTATCCGATTTCGGAATCTCTGTCTGACCATGATGTAATCTAATTGAAATCTTCCCGTATCTCCCGGCCTTTTCCAAGTATACCTCCTCCACTTGTGATTCTTCAACAGGGTATTCACTGAAACTTGTTACAGAACTCAATTAGTGTTTCTCCTCTTTCATTCCTTGTCCCAAGCCCATATTCTCCTGTAACCTTTTCTTCTACTCCTTCCCCTACAACTGCATTCCAGTCGCCCATGACTATTAGATTTTCGTCCCCCTTTACATACTGCATTACCCTTTCAATATCCTCATACACTTTCTCTATATGTTCATCTTCAGCTTCCGACGCCGGCATGTATACCTGAACTATCGTTGGCGGTGTTGGTCTGCTGTCGAATCTGATTAGAACAACCCGGTCACTGAACTGTTCACAGTAACACACTCTCTGCCCTACCTTCCTATTCATAACGAATGCTACACATTTTATACCATTTTCTGCTACTGTTGATATTACCCGATACTCATCTGACCAGAAATCCTTGTCTTCCTTCCACTTCACTTCACTTACCCCTACTATATCTAGATTGAGCCTTTGCATTTCCCTTTTCATATTTTCTAGTTTCCGTACAACGTTCAAGCTTCTGACATTCCACGCCCCGACTCGTAGAACGTTATCCTTTCGTTGATTGTACAATCTTTTTCTCATGGTAACCTCCCCTTTGGCAGTCCCCTCCAGAATACACTCGGTATGATTGCCGGGAGGTTTCATTCGTGATGTGGAGGAGGCGCTGCCAGCGGCTATCGAGCGCACTGGGTGCAACCAGTTGCGTGTAGTGGCACATGTCGGCACGAATGACACCTGCCTCTTGGGTTCTGAGGCCATCCTCGGCTCCTTTCGGCGGCTGGCTAATTTGGTGAAGGCAACTAGAAACGCACGCAGGGTGCAGACAAAGCTATTTGTAGCACCGTACCCAGGGTGGATCGCAGTCCTCTGGTTTGTAGCCGAAGCTCAGACGACTCCGCGACGGTATGGGATGCGAATTTCTCGACCTCCGCTATTGGGTGCAGAATTGGAGGGTTCGCCTTAATGAATCAGTCGTGCACTACACGCTGAAATGGGCTACTGCGGTAGCGGAGTACGTGTGGCGTGTACAATGGGCTTTTTTAGGTTAGAGAATCTCTCCCTTGGGACCAAAGACGATTTGCCTGTTAAATCAGCCACAGTGACCTCACACAATCTTGATCCTCGCAGATCAGAGATAGAAAAGGTTAATCTAATTTCAGTCAACTGCAGGAGCATCCAAGGAAAGGTCCCAGAATTAGTATCGCTTACTGAAGATGCACGGATAGAACAAAAAGCTGGTTGAAACCAGATGTCAATGACAACGAAATCCTAAGTTCAGATTAATCGCCAGTGGTGGCAACGTGTTTATTGCAGTAAGAAATTCGATAAAATCTAGCGAGGTAATCACGGATTCCGAATGTGCGTTAACCTTGGTGAAACTGAGTATCTAAGAATAGTCAAAAATGTTGATCGGATGCTTTTATAGACCACTTGGGCCAGGACATGTAGTCGTACAGTGCTTCAGACAGAACTTGCAGAATATCATTAGTAGTTTTCCTGATCATGCCGTTGTAATAGGGGGTGACTTCAACTTGCCAGGCATAGGTTGGGAATGTTATGCCATCAAAACTGGTGCCAGAAACAGGGATTCGTGTGGCATTGTTCTTGATGTTTTGTCCAAAAATTACCTTGAGCATATAGAGAACCAACTCTTGAGGGTAACGTCTGAGACCTTCTGGCAACAAACAGAAATGAACTTATCGAATCAGCTAACGTCGAGGAAGGTATCAGTGAGCATAAGGCTGTGACAGCATCGATGACGACGGTCTTACAAGGAATATTAAGAAAGGTAGAAAGATATATTTGCTCAGTAAGGGTGTCAGGATACAAATTTCAGAATATCTCACCAGTCAGCATCAAATATTCGGTTATGAGGACGAAGATGGGGAGAACAAATGGAAAAAATTCAAGGCTCGTTCAATATATCCTAGACAAGTACGTTCCCAGTAAGGTTTTATTGGATGGGAAGGATCCACAATGGTTATTAGCCGTGTTAGAAAAGCACTACGTAAACAAAGAGCACTTCTTCTCAGATTGAAGAGAAATAAAAGCCTAGCTGGCAGACAAACGTTGTACGAAACAAAAATGAGCGTAAGGAGAGCAATGATTTTGAAAGTAAGACGTTGTCAGCCGACCTGAGTAAAAACCGTAAGAGATTTTGTTCGTATGTAAAATCAGTAAGTAGGTCAAAACCATCTATTGATTCTCTCAGCGACCACACCAGCACCGAAACGGTAGACAACAGAGAGAAGGCCAAAATACTGAATTCGGTCTTCCAGAGTTTTTTCACCGCGTCGTACCAACGTCAAAATGGCAGATATTGAGATAACCGATCGCGGAATTGAGAAGCAACTACAATCGCTTAGTAGTCGGAAGTTGGCAGGACGAGAAGAGATACCTATAAGATTCTATAAAGATTATGCGAAAGAACTTGCTCCCCTTGTAGCAGTAATTTATCGTAGATCGCTTGAGCAGCGAAACTTACCTAACGACCGGAAGAAAGAGCATTCAGGTCATTCCCGTTTTTAAGAAAGGCGGTAAGACAGATCCACACAACTATAGACCTACTGTATATCATGGACGTCAATCTGTTGTAGAATTATGGATCATGTTTTATGCTCTAAAATTGTGACGTTTATCAAAAATGAACATTTCTTCCATAAAAATCAACATGGATTCAGAAAATAGAGATCCTGAGAAACAACTCGCTCTACTCCTCCAAGAAATCCACAGCGCAGAGGACAACGACGCTCAGGTTGATGCAGTGTTCGTTAATTTCAGTAAGGCATTTAACACCGTCCCGCATTGCCGTTTAATGAAATAAATACGAGCTTACAGAGTATTGGAGCAGGCTTGCGATTTGATTAAAGACTTTCTTGCAGACAGAACACAACAAGTCGCTCTTAACGGAACAAAATCGACAGATGGTTCAAATAGCTCTGAGCACTATGGGACTTAACTTCTGAGGTCATCAGTCACCTAGAACTTTAAACTACTTAAACCTAACTAACCTAAGGACATCACACACATCCATGCCCGAGGCAGGATTCGAACCTGCGACCGTAGCGGTAGCGCGGTTCCAGACGTAGCGCCTAGAACCGCTCGGCCACTCCGGCCGGCATAGACAGATGTAACGGTAATATCCGGAGTACCTCATGGAAGTGTGACAGGACCCTTGCTGTTCACAATATATATAAATGATCTAGTAGAAAGCGTCGGATGCTCTTTAAGGCCATTTGCAGATGATGCAGTTGTTTATACCAAAGTAGCAACGCCAGAAGATAGTAAGACTTTGCAGAACGACCTGCAAAGAATTGATGAATGCTGAAGACTCTGGCAGTTGACCCTGAACGTAAATAAATGTAACATATTGCCCATACATAGAAAAAGAAATCCATTACTGTACAGCTACACTATTGATGACAAACAGCTGTAGACAGCGTCTGCCGCAAAATATCTAGGTGTAACTTTCCAGAGCGACCTTAAGTGGAATGACCACATAAAACAGATAGTGGGAAAAGTAGACACCGGACTCAGATTTATCGGAAGAATCTTAAGGAAACTTAACTCATCCACGGAAGAAGTGGCTTATAAGGCGCTTGTTCGCCCGATTCTTGAGTATTGTTCATCGAGCTGGGATCCCTATCAGGTAGGACTGATAGAGGAGTTAGAGAAGATCCAACGAGCAGCGCGCGTTTCGTCCCCGGGTCGTTTAGCTGGCGAGAGAGCGTCACTGAGATGCTAAAGAAACTCCACAGGCAGACGTTGCAAGGGAGGCGTTGTGCATCACGGAGAGATTTACTATTGAAAGTTGGGAACAGCACTTTTCAGTAGGAGGCAACATATTAGTTCCCCCCATATGCATCTCGCATATTGACCGCGAGGAGAAAATTCGAGAAACTAGAGCCAATACAGAGGCATACGACAGTGAGTCTCCCATGCACTATTCACGAGTGGAACAGGGTTGGAGGGATCAGATAGTGCTACCGAAAGTACCCTCCACCACACACCATTAGATGTCTTGCGGAGTATGATATAAACTTAGTTGCAGATGTAGATGAGGGGATGTTAGCGTGCATAAAAAAGCCTTGTATTTATCAGCTCCAACATAATAGCTGTTATCGGCCATAGCCTTTTGAAGGAGCCACCGTGTCATTTGCCTTATGCGATTTAGGGAAATCACGGTAAACCTAAGTAAGGATGCCTGCTCTCGGACTTGAACCGTCGTCGTCCTGAAAGTGAGCCCAGTGTCCTAAACACTGCGCTGTCTCTCTCGGTCTCGACAACAAAACTCCCAGTCTGCCGCAGTAGAAAGAGTCAGGAAAATACCACATTCAGTAAAACATCTAACACTACAACAAAATTTCCAAATTCTAAAGGCAGTGAGAGAAAAGAAACACGTACTAAACAGCGTAATAAGCATTATCACATAAACCTGGCAATAATCGCACTCACGAACACTCACCGCCATACCATAATAAACAGAGGGGAGAAGTGTCGGTCAAATGGAAACACACTGATGTAGAAATAGGGACACACAGAGGAATAGAGGAATAGCAGATGCTACCACAGCCACACACACACACATACACATACACACACACACACACACACACACACACACACATCAAAAGTGGCCCGGTGCGAGAAGTACTGGGGGTTACGTACCAACCTAATTATTTATAAAGACAGTTCATCCGTCCTTTATCTTGGGAGTCTGCCTGCTTAGCTGGATGGTAACGTACTCGCCTCCTATGTAAGCGGGTCCGGGTTCGATTCCTGGCCGGGTTGGTGACTTTCTCGACTCGTGGACTTGGCGTTGTGTTGTCTTCATCGTCGTTTCATCCTCATCACCGCCGCGCAAGTCGCCCAAAGTGGCGTCGAGTGAAATAAGACTTGCACTTGGCGGCCGAACTTCCCCGGGTAGGGTCCCCCGGCCAACAATGCCAGACGCTCATTTCCATTTTTATCCATCTCTGGAATCGAGAATCTGGACGATTTTTGCCTTTTATTGACGTTGATGCTGGAAAGATAACGGCCCCGGAATTTCAAGACATTCGAGAAAATATTTTTGGCTTGTGAAATAATTACAAATTAACAATTCTCGGGTTTTTTGCTCTACTTTTACTGCTTGCCAAATTTCTAGTTTAACGGGAAGTACCCTATAGGTTTTGATGAATGAGATTGCGACATTTAAAATATGCGACAAAAATAGCTACATTCTTTAATTGCATTGACCATAGATTTTATCGTGTGACATATGTAATTTTCAAATCGGCACGTCTACCCATTCCTGAGAAAAATGTGTTTTAAAATGGTTCAAACGGGTCTGAGCACTATGGGACTTAACATCTGAGGTCATCAGTCCCCTAGAGCTTAAACCTAACTAACCTAAGGACATCACACATATCCAATCCTGAGGCAGGATTCGAACCTGAGACCGTAGTCGCAGACTGAAGCGCCTGGAACCGGTCGGCCACAGCGGCCGGCTAAAATGTGTCTTAGCAGTAGAACAGAGAGACAAACGGAAACACAGCAATGCTATAAGGGTTACTTTTTTTGTTGATATGCGGAACCCTAAAAAAAGACTGGATTTCTGCACCGTCAAAACAAAGTACATCAAGTACATGAGGAGAGTTTGGATACGTAAAAACATGTAGAGGAGAAAGTATGGTGTGTCAATACAATGCTAAAAATCAAACGCCTTCGTGTAAAAGAGTGTACGAAAATAAGAGCCGAGAAATAGTGAATAGTGAAAGTAATTTGGTACAGGATGATTGTTTATGTTCTCGTTAAACTGATTTGTAAGGAAAACAACAATTGTTACAGTGAACACTAAACATGCCTTTAGATAAACCAAAGCGTATCTGGTATAATTAAGACATTGTCATATACTCGTACTAGACAGACGGCTTAATTCCCACAGCCGGCCACTATGGCCAAGCGGTTCTAGGCGCTTCAGTACTGAAAGGTGGCTACACTGTGCCACTGCGCCAGAGAGTGCGCCAAAGAGTACTATTAAGCCGCCTCCACAGTGCGTGTTAAGAGTTCGTGGCAGTCAGTGCTTGTTGTGACATTGGAGAGGACAGTGTGTGTTGGGAGTTCGTAGCAGGCACTGCTGGTCGTGAAATCGGAAGGATATGTTGTAGTAAAAAGTGTTGTTCCTTGTTTTATGCAGTTATTTGATGGGAGAGATAGCAGATGTTATTGTAATGAGTGCATTTCGTCAATATATATGAAGGTAAAATTTATAATGTTCCTTTATTAGTTGTGTATCTGAAATAATGTGTCACTACAGGTTCAGTCAACAAAGCATCTGGCTCGTGTTCTTGTATTAGAGTGAATTTTGGTTTTCTTGCGTAATTATAGTTTTTCTAAATTTCTTTTGTCACGTCGGTATAATTGGTATTTAAGAAGTCTTGTCTTGTTTGAGAAGAACCGTGCCAGATGTGGACGTTGAGTCACACTCCCACATACAGAACAGTTACTTTTGTGCTTATTGGTTTTGTTGGTTTTTTAGTTGCTGGGGACTTAATTAATTAACTGTGTTTACTGAAATTTTCTTACATTGTTCTCTGCAGTCAGATAGCGTAACAATTCTAGTCAGGGCCAACCGATTACGAGACTTACGTAATCGGACAGACAGCTAATAAAATCACAATCATATTTTTGTCTGTATAATTAAGCCCCCATGCACTCTAATACAAGAACACGAGCCAGATGCTTTGTTGACTGAACCTGTAGTGACACATTATTTCAGATACACAACTAATAAAGGAACATTATAAATTTTACCTTCATATATATTGACGAAATGCACTCATTACAATAACATCTGCTATCTCTCCCATCAAATAACTGCATAAAACAAGGAACAACACTTTTTACTACAACATATCCTTCCGATTTCACGACCAGCAGTGCCTGCTACGAACTCCCAACACACACTGTCCTCTCCAATGTCACAACAAGCACTGACTGCCACGAACTCTTAACACGCACTGTGGAGGCGGCTTAATAGTACTCTTTGGCGCACTCTCTGGCGCAGTGGCACAGTGTAGCCACCTTTCAGTACGGAACCGCGCTGCTGCTACGGTCGCAGATTCGAATCCTGTTTCGGTCATGGATGTGTGTGATGTCCTTAGATTAGTTAGGTTTAAGTAGTTCTACGTCTGTGGAACTGATGAGCTCAAATGTTACGTCCCATATTGCTTATAGCCATTTGAACCATTCTTCCCATACTCGTAAAACCACGATTGCGTAAAATATGTCACAAAAACAAAAAGAAGTCATGAAAAAGAAACCGAACTTTTATTTCTAACAGTAAATCGTGATCGATTAGCTCATTGAGATTAGCAGCAATTGAATACACTACTGGCCATTAAAGTTGCTACACGACGAAGATGACGTGCTACAGACGCGAAATTTAACCGACAGGAAGAAGATGCTGTGGTATGCAAATGATTAGCTTTTCAGAGCATTCACACAAGGTTGGCGCCGGTGGCGACATCTACAACGTTCTGACATGAGGAATGTTTCCAACCGATTTCTCACACACAAACAGCAGTTGACATGTGTTGCCTGGCGAAACATTGTTGTGATGCCTCGTGTAAGGAGGAGAAATGCGTACCGTCACGTTTCTGACTTTGATAAAGGTCGGATTGTAGCCTATCGCGATTGCGCTTTATCGTATCGCGACATTGTTGCTCGCGTTGGTCGAGAATATGGAGTCGGTGGGTTCAGGAGGGTAATACGGAACACCGTGCTGGATCCCAACGGCGTCGTATCACTAGCAGTCGAGATGACAGGCATCTTATCGGCATGGCTGTAACGGATCGTGCAGCCACGTCATGATCCATGAGTCAACAGATGGGGTGTTTGCAACACAACAACCATCTGCACGAACAGTTCGACGACGTTTGCAGGAGCATGGACTATCAGCTCGAAGACCATGGCTGCGGTAAGCCTTGTCGCTGCATCACAGACAGGAGCGCCTGCGATGATGTACTCAACGACGAACCTGGGTGCACGAATGGCAAAACATCATTTTTTTCGGATAAATCCAGTTTCTGTTTACAGCATCATGATGGTCGGATCCGTGTTGGGTGACATCGCGGTAAACGCACATTGGAAGCGTGTATTCGTCATCGCCATACTGGCGTATCACCCGGCGTATTGGTCTGGGGTGCCATTGGTTACACGTCTCCATCACCTCTTGTTCGCGTTGACGGCACTTTGAACAGTGGACGTTCCATTTCAGATGTGTCACGACCCGTGGCTCTAACCTTCAATCGATCCCTGCGAAACCCTACATTTGAGCAGGGTAATGCACGACCGCATGTTGCAGGTCCTGTACGGGCCTTTCTGGATACAGAAAATGTTCGACTGCTGCCCTGGCCAGCGCATTCTCCAGATCTCTCACCAACTGAAAACGTCTGTTCAATGGTGGCCGAGCAACTGGCTCATCACAAAACGCCAGTCACTACTCTTGATGAACTGTGGTATCGTGGTGAAGCTGCATGGGCAGCTGTACCTGTAAACGCCATCCGAGCTTTGTTTGACTCAATGCGTAGGTGTATCAAGGCCGTTATTATGGGCAGTGGTGGTTGTTCTGGGTACTGATTTCTCAGGATCTATGCACCCATATTGTGTGAAAATGTAATCACTTCTCAGTTCTAGTATAATATATTTGTCCAATGAATACCCGTTTATCGTCTGCATTTCTTCTTGGTGTAGCAATTTTAATGGTCAGTACTGTGCGTGATGTGCACGAGGAGATTTTGGATACGTAAAAAGATGTAAAGGACAAAATATGGTGTGTCAATACAATGCTAAAAATCAAACGCCTTGGTGTAGAAGAATGTACGGAAATAACGTAAGAGCCAAAAACAGTGAATAGTGAAAGTAATTTGGTACAGGAGGAATGTTCATGTTCTCGATAAACCGATTTATAAGGAAAACAACGATTGTTACAGTGAACACTGAAGATGCTTTTAAATAAACCGAAGCGTATCTGGTATAATTAAGACTTTATCACATACTAGACAGACGGCCGATGTGGCCACGCGGTTCTAGGCGCTTCAGTCCGGAACCGCGCTGCAGATACGGTCGCAGGTTCGAATCCTGTCTCGAGCGCGGATGTGTATGATGTCCTTAGGTCAGTTAGGTTTAAGTAGTTCTACGTCTAGGGAACTGATGAGCTCAGATGTTAAGTCCCATACTGCTTAGAGTCATTTGAACATTTTTCTCATACTCGTAAAACTGCGACTGCGTAAGATATGTCTCAAAAACAAAGAGAAATCATGAAAAAGAAACCGAACTTTTATTTCTAACAGTAGATCGTTAGTTCATTGAGATTAGCAGCTACTGAATATCTTAGCCAGAGTGTTGCCGAAACTACTTGACTGTTTTAGGTAATTTTCTTTTTCCGTGTGAGTAAAGTAAATAATGAAGTAGAAAATCGACCGAGAGTCATTTTCTCTAAAGGATTCGTGCTCATGAAAGAGTCAGAATGTCGTGGGGCTCAACTTTCAGCGGTAACAAACGAGAGCAGTTATACTTTTCAGACCCGCAATTTAAGGTTCCCCATTGAAACATTCTTTCACATCACCGAACGAGTCTCAACCTCTACGAACACGTTCCCCAGGTGGCTGCTTTACGCTGATATTAAAATGAAGTGCCGATACGCGTTGCGGCGCTATTCGCAAACAGAGCAGCTGCTAGCGCCCGCATCGTGACCGCCCGCTGTTCGATTACGCTGGTCGAACAAAGGCCGGGCCGTAAATTGGTCTGCGGCTCGCTCTCAATAACTTACGGGCTGTCCGCGGCAGGGCTGCTTTACAGGGGACCAGCCGCCCTGGCCGCACGGGCTGGCGATCGCTGCCTGTGGACGGTGCCTGAACAGGTGGGCCACAAAAGGCTCAGGATAGGCCAGTTTTGTTGATTAACCGTTTCTCTTCTCTCAAACAGAAGGGGACGAGAAAAGTCAGCAGCCGTTTCGCAAAATGGTTCGGAAGTATTTAAATAAAATGTCAATGAATGTTTTTCTCCATTCTCATGACTTCCATCGATTGTGTTTTTTTAATTCGGAAAATCTATCTCCACACTTTCTTGTCGGGATTGGTGGTATATTGGTATAACGCTTGCCGAGAAACTGATAGGTGGTAAGATCGGATCTCAGTCGAACCACGGAAACTGTTCAATATACCTTGAATCTAGTCTTCACTTGTCAGTGGTGTGAAAACCAGCGAGGAACGACACGTTGTTTGGATTCCACGTTAAGCCGTGGGTTGGGTTGGGTTGTTTGGCGGAAGAGACCAAACAGCGAGGTCATCGGTCTCATCGGATTAGGGAAGGACGGGGAAGGAAGTCGTCCGTGCCCTTTCAAAGGAACCATCCCGGCATTTGCCTGGAGCGATTTAGGGAAATCACGGAGAACCTAAATCAGGATGGCCGCACGCGGGATTGAACCGTCGTCCTCCCGAATGTGAGTCCAGTGTGCTAAGCACTGCGCCACCTCGCCCGGTGTTAAGCCGTGAGTCCGCTTTCTTCGCATTTAGCAGAACAGGTATTCAGTTATAAGACATGCACCAGGCTATTGAGCGACACGAAAGTAATTATTATTATTATTACTTTTTTAACGACAGGAAATCCCTGCCGACGTAACAAAAATTGTGGTACATTTTATCGTATTAATAGAATCTTCCGTCGGTTCTTGGTAGAACAACATTATAATAGATGAAAAGCACCAGTTTGCTTTTGTTCTACATAAATGTCTGAAGATGGCCTTGTAAGCCGAAAACCTGTTAACAATAAAAGTAATATTGTAGAACAAAAGCAAACTGGTGCTTTCATTTATTATAAAATTGAGGTAAGTTCCTATGTGACAAAACTGCTGAGGTCATCGGTCCCTAGGCTTACACACTACTTAATATAACTTCAACTAACTTACGCTAGGGACAGTACACACACCCATGCACGAGGGAGGACTCGAACGTCCGACTGGGGGAACCGAGTGAACCGTCGCAAGGCGCCCGAGACCGCGCGGCTACCCCGCGCGGTTCCGACATAACGAAGGGTAAAGTAAATATACAACAGCTATGCAGTTTACAATAGCGCACTGTGCCTCTGTTCTTGAATAGGCCGATGCAAGTTCTGTACACTGTTCAGTCTATCACTGTCCTACAAAGGGTAAAGGGCCGACTCTGCGCGCGTAATCCTTTTACAGTTTTACAGCAAGGAAGATTGTCAGAACTGGTGTGTGTCAGCGAAATAAGGATACGCTCAATAACGTACAAGGGTAATCCCAAAAGTAAGGTCTTCTATTTTTTTATAAGTACAGAACTCTGTGTGGCAGCTGGTCACATTGTTATAAAGAGCGCTTCACGTACTGTGTGTAAACATGCGCACTCCGCGCTTAGGCGCTTAGTCTTGGCTTGGCAACCGTTGAGAATGGAGCTCCCGTTGGATGTTACCACCAAGTGTGAATTGCGTGCAGTTATTCGGATTTGAGCGCAAAGGGCGCTGCGCCGATTGAAATCCATCTCAAATTGACGGAAGTATATGGTGAGTCGTGCATGGATGTCAAAAATGTTCGTAAGTGGTGTAGAGAGTTTGCAGCTGGTCGGACCGAAATTCACGACGAACAAAGGAGCGGGAGACCGTCAATTTCTGAGGAGACAGTGTTGAAGGTTGAGCAAAGCATGCGTGAAGATCGGCGGATCACCCTGGATGATCTCTGCACGTTGGTTTCTAAGGTTTCCCGACGCACCGCTCACAGAATTTTAAAGGACACATTGAACTACCGCAAGGTGGGTGCCACGCATTCTGACTGAGGATCACATGTGGCAACGAGTTGATGCTTCCCGCGCATTTCTTCACCGCCCTGCAGCCGAACAGGACATTTTCCTGGACTCAATTGTCACGGGTGACGAAACCTGGGCATACAATTTTACACCTGAGACCAAGCAACAATCACGCCAGTGGCGGTATCCTTCTACGCCAAAGCCGCGGAAATTCAAACAAGCACAGTCTGCCGGTAAAGTCATGACAACCGTTTTTTGGGATCGGAAAGGGATATTTTTGGTTGACGTTATGCCCACTGGGACCACAGTTAACTCTGACAGGTACTGTGAGGCTCTGAAGAAACTCAAACGAGCAATTCAGAACCGGAGAAGAGGAATTTTGAGCAAGGGCGTACACATTCTCCACGACAACGTTCGCCCACACATCGCTCGGCGAACCGTTGCTCTCCTGCAACAGTTTCAGTGGAACATAATCACCCACCCACCCTATAGTCCTGACTTGGCACCCAGTGACTATCACCTGTTCCCTAGGTTAAAGAAAAATTTGGCCGGAAAGCGATTCAGCTCCGACGACGAGGTGAAAAAAGAGGTTCATAACTTTCTGAACAGCATGGCGGCGAGGTGGTATGACATGGGCATTCAAAAACTGCCACAGCGTCTACAAAAATGCATCGACGGAAATGGTGATTATGTCGAAAAGTAGCTAAATGTTCAAGCTGTAAACTGATATAAACCATTGTAGAAATAAACAGGCCCATGTACCGGGTGATCAAAACGTCAGAATAAATTTGAAAACTGAATAAATCACGGAATGATGTAGATGGAGAGGTACAAATTGACACACATGCTTGGAATTACATGGGGTTTTATACGAACCAAAAAATAGAAACGTTCAAAAAATGTCCGACAGATAACGCTTCATATGATCAGAATAGCAATAATTAGCAAACAAAGTAAGACAAAGCAAAGATGATGTTCTTCACAGGAAATGCTCAATATGTTCACCATCATTCCTCAACAATACCTGTAGTCGAGGACAATGTTGTGAACAGCACTGTAAAGCATGTCCGGAGTTATGGTGAGGCATTGGCGTCGGATGTTTGTCTTTCAGCATCCCTAGAGATGTCGGTCGATCATGATACACTTTCGACTTCAGGTAACCCCATAGCCAATAATCGCACGGACTGAGGTCTGTGGACCTGGGAGGCCGAGCATGACGAAAGTGGCGGCTGAGCACACGATCATCACCAAACGACGCGCGCAATAGATCTTTCACGCGTCTAGCAATACTTTTTTTTGTCCTAGTAAAACCCCATGTCATTCCAAGCAAGTGTGTCAATTTTTACGTCTCCATCTAAATTATTCCGTGGTTTATTAAGTTTTCAAATTCATACTGACTTTTTTATCACCCGGTACTTACAACAAAATAGGAGACCTTACTTTTTGGATTACCCTCGTAATTCAAACGTTCAGCGACTAATGGGAGACATAGAACACTGAAGGTCTGCCTCGTAGTGGTCGAGCGGGTCAACACCGCCTGCTGATGACGACTGCCTACAAATTACACAATTTCGCATGTTCTGTCACTATCAAGTGCCACAGCTGTTGTAGGGATACGAAATGAAATTATCGCTTAGACTAAAGCAGGCGGTAGACCGGTTTATGAACACTGGGGAAAAGCGATTCTTCTACAAAAGTGACTGCTTACAAATCACTCGTGAGGCTCATTCTAGAATATTTCTCAAATGCGGGGGACATGTTCAAAACAGGACTAACGGGGAATACCGAACGTATACAGAGAAGGACAGCAGTTAATTCCATAAATTATCCGGGAGTACGCATTAGGAGTGATTTAAAATGGAATGATCATATAAAGTTGATTGTCGGTAAGCAGATGCCAGACTGAAATTCATTGGAAGAATCCTAAGTAAATGCAATCCGAAAATAAAGGAAGTAGGTTACAGTACACTTGTTCGCCCACTGCTTGAATACTGCTCAGCGGAGTGGGATCCGTACCAGATAGGGTTGATAGAAGAGATAGAGAAGATCCAACGGAGAGCAGCGCGCTTCGTTACAGGATCATTTAGTAATCGCGAAAGCGTTACGGAGATGATAGATAAACTCCAGTGGAAGACTCTGCAGGAGAGACGCTCAGTAGCTCGGTACGGGCTTTTGTTAAAGTTTCGAGAACATACCTTCACCGAAGAGTCGAGCAGTATATTGCTCCCTCCTACGTATATCTCGCGAAGAGACCATGAGGATAAAATCTGAGATATTAGAGCCCACACAGAAGCATACCGACAATCCTTTTTTCCACGAACAATACGAGACTGGAATAGAAGGGAGAACCGATAGAGGTACTCAGGGTACCCTCCGCCACACGAGCTGGGTTTCACACGACCGTCGTTTTCGAAACCCATGCTGATGGTGAATGAGGCGCCCTGCTAAATCCACAGGACAGGACAGGTAGTTTAAATTGTGTGAAGCGGCCAAAATAAGCGGCTGTCAGTTACACTCGAACATACAACTTTATTTGTTTGACCAAACATTACAAGAGCCAAGAAAATTAAAAAACAACACAGCATTAATTTTTGGAGCTTAATAATCAGCTGAATACGCCATACAATCTCACGCCCTAAGGGCAAGACCAACTTAATTTAAAATGGGCTGAAAGCCGAAAACTTAAGACTCAAACCAAAGTCAGAAATTTTAAAAGGCAAAAGGCCTTATCTTAAAACAGTTCTTTAATTAGGCTGAAGGCCCAAACAATATGACACCTTAAGAGCAAACAACTTTAAATTAAAAATCGGGTGAAGGCCCATGTCTTAAGACTCACATGAAAATTAAATTTTTAAAAGGCCAAAGGCCTTACCTTAAAACAGTTCTTTCAATTAGGCTGAAAACCACAACAATTCTACGCCTTAAGGGCAAAACAACCTTAATATAAAAATCGGCTAGAAGCCATACAAATACAAACAACAAGACGAAATAAGGAAAGGCAGTACACCCAACGGCGCTCAGAAGTTTTCGAGGGTCGGCCTGGAATTCAAGCACTAATGCTTTCTTAGGTAAGACACGCAGGTGGCCCAACCATTCTCGAGCCGACGACAACCCAACCGACAGACAGTCAACGGACTCACTGTCAGCTCCACCCGACCAGCATACGACAGGGAGTTCAATGGAACAACGTAGAATGTATTGGCGCTCACAACCAATTATACATACAGCTGTCAAACTACACACCGTGCTGGACAGAGACAACACGATGAGGAAAATACACTGCCTGAATTTACGTCAACGGCCAGGGCAGGTAACTGGAAGGTTAAAGACCACAACGCAAAAGATTCCGCTGGTGCACTTCAATTCAAAATAACCAAGTACAGTTAAACTCCACCGGAGGGGGCTAAAATTTGCTAACTTGAAAACAGACGTTGTTGCTCGCGGGAATGTCCCAACAGCCGACAACGAAGTTCAAACGACACAATGTGAACAGTAGTGACTCTCTGGTAGATTAAGTTAAAATTCAACATTCGTGTCCAGGATCAGTTAGCCACGGGCCTCGTAGCAACGGGAACAGCACCACACACCCCGACCGCGCGTAGATGCCGCCAGCGGACCCCGGCCAAACTAAGCGCCGCGGAGATTTCCTCGGTTCTCCACGCCAACCGACCAACTGGTCGCACACAGCACAGCCGGAAACTGTAAGCGCCAGGCTAAAGATAGTACAAGGTGCGAATATCGATACACACCGCTGCTGCCACTCGCGGAGAGAGAGGATAACAGCATAATCGCCATAACCGCGGGAGACTAAACACAGAATAGCAACCAAGATTTTACTCCAACGCATAACATGAGCCAGCCACTGCTCACTGGACATTGTAAAAAGTGAGACACGGCTCTCAGTAAAATGTCATCTCCACGGACAGATGCATCTTCTGCATGCTGGTCACAAATTTGGTGATGAGTTCTTGTGGTAGGTCGTTCCATTGCTCGACCAGTACGGTCGACAACTGCTGGGAGCATGCTGCCGTGCTGCACTACCTCTCCCGAATTCCTCCTCCACGTGTTCAATGGGGCTTTAGACGATGCAGTGGCCAGGCCAGTCCATTCGTCGAATGTCCTCTCCTTCCAAGACGACCGCCACCTGTGCAGTTCGATACGGTAGCGCGCTGTCGTCCGTAAAATTGAACTCAGGCTCCATTGCAGCCGTGAAAAGATGCACATGGCGAAAGTGAACAGTATCGCAACACTGTTGACAGGGGTGTGTACCGTATTCTGGAGGTCAGTGCGCCCATTCAACATGCTGCCTCCACACACCACAACATCTGGACCACCAAAACGATTATGTATCTGGGTGCATTACGTGTTCCCATGTCTTACCATTGAGAGTAGGACCTACGTCCAGAATCACTATTAAGACTGAATTTGCTCTCATCCGAGAAGAGTACATGACTTCACACTTCGCTGATCCAGTCCCCATGCATTTGGTGACATCGCGAACTGTGCCACTGATGTGCGGGTGCCAACGGAATACAACGTACTGGTCATCGGACAAACAGACATCTCCCACGCAGTCGCCGTGTCACTGTACAGCGTGAGATTGTTTGGTATGCAACCCTGTTAAATGCATTGCACCTGCTGTTTGACGTAGGTCCCTTCTTGCCTGTTGCACAACGTAGAGGTCATCTGCTTCTGTGGCCGACAACGCCTTCTGCTTTGATGATGATGATGATGATGTTGTTTGGTATGTGGGGCGCTCAACTGGGTGGTTATCAGCGCCCTACAAATTCCCAACCATTGCTCAGCCCAATTTCGCCACTTTCATGAATGATGATGAAATGATGAGAACAACACAAACACCCAATCATCTCAAGGCCGAGAATCGAACCCGGGTCCCCGTGCTCGGGAAGCGAGAACGCGACCGCGAGACCATGAGCTGCGGACACTCTGCTTTGGGTAGCAGTACTTGTGGTTCGAAAATAATGCTACGATCAATACCATACTCCAATGATACGTTCGTCACACTTCGTCCTTCTTCCAGTTTCCGGTATGAATTTTTTCAAATGTAGACTCCGGGCCATGTTGTAATGAGGAACATCATCTCAATGGACCGTAATTGTTCGCTCATTGACACACACTGCGTTTTCCCGTTCCTTCAGCTTCCTCGTGTGGCTCGGCCAGCCCCTTTGCCTCTGTGGTCACGCTCATTTCACTCTATGTGATGGTCAGCTTTCTGTTCACGAATACGACTTCTCTGCCAACATGCTTCCGCACTTTCATTCATTTCGACTGAGTACTGTTACTTTATCTCTCTCATCCTTATCTTTTGCAGTAAAAAAGGATTCAAACTGGACTAAGCACTATGGGATATAACATCTGAGGTCAACAGGCCCCTAGACTTAGAACTACTCAAACTTAACTAACCTGAGGACATCCCACACATCTATGCCCGAGGCAGGATTCGAACCTGCGACCGTAGCAGCAGCGCGATTCCGGACTGAAGCGTCTAGAACCGCTCGTCCACAGCGGCCGGCTTTTACAGCACAGAACAGCGTAGCTAGTAACAGTCCTGAGCAAAAAGCAGCAGAACTGCGCTACCTATTTGAAGGCAAGTGGGAGGACTATGTCAGATTATACACAACCGTCTCAGCACGATCAGTATGCCCTCTAGGCATCTGTTGTGAACAATATTACGATGCTCCTGCACCAAAGTGAGTGAAGAATGTGGGGGAGGAGTGACATTTAATGGAACCTGGTTCGACAGTGTCGGGTTCTCTCCATCGACAGTTTAACTGCCATCATGTGAAATGACAACAGTGACGGAGAGTGAAGATGATGTTATCTTATATGGGTTTTCTTCGTGCTTAGGTGTTGGCCCTTTATGACGCTCAAGAAAACGCTAACTGTGGAAGGATATGGATACGTCTTACAGCATTCAGTAGAGGAACAGTTGGGAGGCTCTTTCTATCGTCATGACAATGTGCCCTGCTATTGAGCAGCATCTGTGAGGCACTAGTTCAAGGCCAATGATATTTCTGAAATGGACTGGCCTGCCCCGAGACCTGACCTGAACGCAGTGTAACACCTTTGGGACGAGTTAGAAGGTCGACTTCGCTCCAGACACCATAGCGCAACATCACTAGCGTCTGCGGTTTCGACTCTTAAAAAGAAGAATTGGCTGCCATTCCTAAATAGGCGGTCAGCACCAGACACGTCACTGAACGTGTCCCCAGCAGAGTTCAGGCCGGCATACTGCGGCGTGGTAGACACACATACTAATGTCCAACTCTAAAACTGCAAATTTTGATATAAATGGTTCGGTGAGTTCAGAAATATGTTGTGACTTGACCACTAATTTTGAGAAGAAGAATACGAAGCTAATAATCATCCATTTAAGGCCCCTAAGGTAGATTAACATGATACTTGAACGTATGTACATTTCAGTAGTGTATGCAGTCTTTTGATACTATTAATATGAATAAGGAGATCACCTTGTTCATTCAACGATCTGATTTTATATCACCATATGATTATACGAGTTATGAAATACACGCAGTAAAATTCCACAAAAAATCTGTTGTGTTGCAACAATGTTAAGCTGATACTGAAATTAAAAACCTAAAATAAAAAAAATTCACAACCACTGAGAGAAACTTGTTGAAAATTAATAAAAATAACCAACAAAAAACGCCACTTCAATATTCGGCGAAGTGAAGAAGCACGAAAAAATTACTGAATACCACTACTCTGATAACATAGCACATTATTTGTTTATGGAAGTTCACATCCGATGACCTCAATAAAATTATTGCATACTTATACAACTCCTGTTTTTAATATTTATTTAAATGTCTAAATTTGAATCGAACGTGTTTTGCAAGTTATATTGTTGGCAAAAGTATAACGCAGAGTCAGCATTGGACTGGATGGATGGCCGGTTGAGGTTACTTTCAACAGCTTAGGACTAAACCAAGTATGCTCGTCTCTTCATTTTGTCACTTTATTGTGAACTCAAACCAAATGGATTGCAAGCAAGCTGAGTTATAGTCTCAAAGCCTGGATCGAACATGTTTTTGGCCTGGCAATTTCACACTTTCTTTCCTGTCTTCCATCACACAAACCGGTATTATCTTTCATTATCAATGGTGTGAAACAAATTTCTTCTCTTGCAAGCTCCTTACCTTCCATATTTTGGGAAGAGGTAGCATTAACCAAAACAAGAAAAAAATAGTAGTAAACCTGGGCTCTAAAATGCCTACCTCTGAGTACTTGTTCAGAAGGTGGTGATGGGGTTCGGTTTCACATTAGCGGAGATGAAAAAGTGCTTAGATCTCTTAAGGTACTGCCCAAATTCACTGACATTTTTTATTATTTTTCTCCATGCTACCTCCTCCAAAAAAATGAGCTTGCTGTAGAAAACATTTGTTTCACAGTACAGAAGAAGAAGAAGGCTCACAGCGGGGGGTTTCCGCTCCGTCACTTTCGAATTCGACCCTCAGACACCGCTGTAGATACTTTCTCTGTCTGCTTCGCCGTTCGCTTGTGAGCCGTCTTTTACACTCTGATATCGGGTGACGCTATCGACGATAGGGGTGGTGACGAGGCGAGAAGAACTGCCTGGCGATATCTGCGTGTGACCGGCGGCTACAGCAAAGACAGCACTTTTAGGGGCTCTGCAGTGCTGGTGTCGAGTTCTGGCGTGGTGTTGTACTGCGATTCTATTGAGTCTGATAGCGGTGTTCGTAATCCGGTGGCTTGAAGATTTGTAAAGGATTTCATTTGTTGTGGGATATAGCCGCCGCTACTTGTGACATCTACATTGTCCACCACAGAGAAGGTACAGGCCTGTTAATTCGTCTTTGAGTTCAGAACATTCACTGGGGTGCTGCACACCATAATACCGTTGTCGGCGAAATGGTTAGGGGTGTTTAAATTGCACTCTTCTAGTACAAGTAAACGAACACGGTATGGCACACCGCCACAGTACGTAGTCTGCTTTGCGTCACTGCGATGTATTTCCAGTCAGAAGTAACTTTGATTAAAATGGTCGATTAGTGCCTAGTTGGTTGCATGCTACCGAGTGTCGCTGAGAGCGTAGTCCACGTGGCTGAGCGATGGCAGTGTTACGACGCTGCAAAATCTAAAAGCTAAAAGGGCTTTATACTTTTGACTTTTTGTTTCTGGCCATTTCTGCATTGGTTATGTGGGTACGCTTTTCAAGGCATATTTCCTTTGGTTTCGGGGTGATGATGAGCCAATGGATATTGTAGTCTGAAATGCTCTTTATGCTTCTCAGTCAGGATGTTGGCTGCTCTGAGATTTCCAAGGGTGCAAATGTGTTTAGCAAAAAGAGGCATTTCGGTTGCTCTGTGGTGTTCGTTTGGTTTATTGATGTAAGAGCGCAGATGCGGTGCAGCAGTACTGCCTTCTGTGGCGGGATTTAGGAGGTACTAGTGTACTAGTTTCCCGTAGATTAGTAGTGGTACGCCACTGTAGTTACTTGGTACTGTCGCATTGTAGAGTCTTATCATCGCACTACGTAGTTGCTGCTGGTGGTGGAAAGGTACATATGGTGGATGAGCGCCTTATTGTAAGACATAGCGCAAAGCCGTTCTGTTATAATCACCAGCCAGTGAGTAGGTCGTTGGGCTCCAGTGTGATGGCGCTTGGTCGTACAAGTGGCTTAATATTAAGACCACTGCTGTCGGAAATATTTTAACAAGTTACTGTTTTTTATGTATGCAGGCCGAAGCGGTGGGTGAAAATTTGTACCAACGACAGGAATCAAATCCGGACCTCCTGCCTATTAGGCAGGTGAGTTAGCCACTGAGCCACCTTGTCAGGACGGTTCGCACAACTGCAGCGATTACCCTGGCGCCCTCCGCCCCGGTCGACTCATATCGTTATGAGCCCAGTAAGGTCTCCGAAATTGTGTCATTTTATTTGTATAAGTACCTGCCGATTAAGTTCGATGCTGAGATGCTATTACAGAACATGGAGAGCCTCAGCATTTCTGTTCGTGTGTAAGGGGGAATTTAAAGTAGATGGTGGTGGCAGTGAGGATTTGGATCGAGAAAGGAGGCGTGCGAAGGTAATGCGAGCAACTGTTTGAACCACTGTGCCTTGGTGGCTTTGTGGCTAACGCACCTTCCCAGTAGGCAGGAGGTCCAGGGTCGATTCCCGGCCCTGCTTCAGTGTAAATACATAAAATAATATGTGTATAAGACGAGTAAAATCTTTGAAATCCTATCATTTCATTTGGATTTAATGTTTGTCAGTGTTTTTCTTTAACCGACGTAATAGTTGCAGTTAAAATGTTTTTATATTCTAGTCTATTTTATTGTGTTTTGGAGGTCTTCTTTGTGACCTTCTTTTTCCAGGTGTCAAGGACGCTGTGGCTATTTTAAGGGATAATTATGATTTTAATTGAGCCGTTTAATGAGAGTTCCATTTGACAAAATCACTGTCTCGGTCATTTTAGTTGGCTGGTTAGTTTTAATTTAAGGAAAATTTGGAGTGTTTTGGCAGCTGGCTGTAAATGTAAATTTAGAGCTGGGTCTCAAAATAGTGCTTATTAGTTACTTTTTGTATTTATGTAGTACTAACAGTACTGCATGGTTTTATATGTCGTATCTTTCATCAGCCGTTTGCAGAACTGTCACCAAGACAGTGTAGTGATTCAGGGTAATAGTTTCAGGTATACCGGAGCAGCACGTTGGAGTTTCTGTTGTGACAACTGCCCTCCCACAGTCAAATGGGTGAAGAGACCTTCCGCATACCGACCAACAAGTGGAAGTCGGGTGCCAGTCCCCGTTGATGAACTTAAAACTTTTGTTTTTGAAGCTTTAATAAATAAAAAGTATATGAAATTGCCCTCGGCAAAATTCGTATCCGGCCCTCCGCTTTCATTGGATAATTTCCTGGTTCATCATCACGGATCTTGTTCTCCCACTCACAAATGGTGGGATACTGACGTGATTCCGATGTGCAGCAGAGGGATGGAGCGTCGTTACGGGAACAGGCGGATGGATGACGGGCACCTATGCTGCAGCCATGTTTGTGTTGCTTTGGGAACTGGAGTCGCAATCCGCATTCCAGAACATCTGGAATTGGATTAGGCTTGTGTGAGGTAACACTGAGAACGCTGTTTCTTCACGTTGCTGTCAAGTTTCGCATCCATCTTGACTGCAGAACGCACTGAATCGGCGTATTATACCGTCACCAGCATGACAACTAAGAAATCAGAGGTCATTAATGATTGTTAAAGTCACAGTATTTCCCGTCAGGCTCAGCAGTGTTAATGCTACTGTTCAGTACACTCACTGGTAATCAACGCGTGAGACTTCTGAAATGAGTACAAAGCATGGAGCTGGAATACAGGAGGGAGCACGCCTCCCTCCCCCTCCCCCCTCCCCCCACCATCTGTGGTTGTGTGACCATTATTGTTATTGGCACGGAAAGTGCGGAATCCAGTTAAATTTGACGCGCTGAACACGATTCTCTTCATTGCTCATGAAAAGGGTCGTGGATGGCAGGTTACGCTTGGTGCTTTGAAGATGACTCGACTTGGTGTCGAAACTGGTAGCCTGTTTTAATAAGATTAATCGACGTAGGATTTAAATACAGCCGCTGGTTTTGTTATTATTCATATACTTCGTGTCCGGTTGCAGTCGCACTTTCTTTGATGGATGACCAGAGATTTACGTTTACTGTAGCACCAGATGTTTTGTCGCCTTCCGATAAGCCGTCATCCAGCCGAATGGCTACTCGAACCACACACCGCGCTACGAACTAAGGCCGGTGTGATCTACACTTCTGGCCACAAAAATTGCTACACCAAGAAGAAATGCAGATGATAAACGGGTATTCATTGGACAAATATATTGTACTATAACTGACATGTGATTGCATTTTCACTCATTTTGGGTGCATAGGTCCTGAGAAATCAGTACCCAGAACAACCACCTCTGGCCGTAATAACGGCCTAGATACGCCTGGGCATTGAGTCAAACAGTGCTGTACAGGTACAGCTGCCCATACGGCTTTAACACGATACTACAGTTCATTAAGAGTAGAGAATGGCGTATTGTGACAAGTCAGTTGCTCGGCCACCACTGACCAAAAAATGGTTCAAATGGCTCTAAGTACTATGGGTCTTAACATCTGAGGTTATCAGTCCCCTAGAACTTAGAACTACTGAAACCTAAGGACATCACACACATCCATGCCAGAGGCAGGATTCGAACCTTCGACCGCAGCGGTCGCACGGTTCCAGACTGAAGCGCCTAGAACAGCTCGGCCACTCCGGCCGGTCACCATTGACCAGACGTTTTCAGTTAGTGAGAGATCTGGAGAATGTGCTGGCCAGGGCAGCAGTCGAACATTTTCTGTATCCAGAAAGGCCCATACAGGACCTGCAACATGCGGTCGTGCATTAGTATGCTGAAATGTAGGGTTTCACATGGATCGAATGAAGAGTAGAGCCACGGGTCGTAACACATCTGAAATGTAATGTCCACTGTTCAAAGTGACGTGAATGCGAACAAGAGGTGACCGAGACGTGTAACCAATGGCACCCCATACAATCAGGCCGGGTGATACGCCAGTATGGCGATGACGAATACACTCTTCCAATGTGCGTTTACCGCGATGTCGCCAAACACGGATGCGAACATCATGATGCTGTAAACAGAACCTGGATTCATCCGAAAGAATGACGTTTTGCCATTCGTGCACCCAAGTTCGTCGTTGACTACACCATCGGAGGCGCTCCTGTGTGTGATGCAGCGTCAAGTGTAACCGCAGATCTCCTAGCTGATAGTCCATGCTGCTGCAAATGTCGTCAAACTGTTCGTGCAGATGGTATTGTCTTGCTAACGTCCCCATCTGTTGACTCAGGGATCGAGACGTGGCTGCACGATACGTTATAGCCATGCGGATAAGATGCCTGTCATCTCTACTGCTAGTGATACGACGCCGTTGGGATCCAGCACGGCGTTCCGTATTACCCTCCTGAAACCACCGATTCCATATTCTGTTAACAGTCATTGGATCTCGACCAACGCGAGCAGTAATGTCGCGATACGATAAACGGCAATCGCGACAGGCTACAATCCGACCTTTATGAAAGTCAGAAACGTGATGGTACGCATTTCTCCTCCTTACACGAGGCATCACAACAACGTTTCACCAGGTAACGCCGGTCAATTGCTGTTTGCGTATGAGAAATCGGTTCGAAACTTTCCTCACGTCAGCACGTTGTACGTGTCGCCACCGACATCAACCTTGTGTGAATGCTCTGAAAACATAATCATTTGCATATCACAGTATCTTCTTCCTGTCGGTTAAATTTTGCGTCTGTAGCACGTCATCTTCGTGGTGTAGCAATTTTAATGGCCAGTAGTGTATAGTATGGTGTGGCGAACATTCACCTAGGCTTCCAGGGAACATGTGGTAGTAATCGAAGCCATCACGATAGCTGTCAATTAGTCAACATTATTGTGGAGCACTGCAGCCTTTTGTTCTTAATGGTTTCCTTGTCGGTGACGGCATTTCCGGAATGGTAACTGTCCTTGTGACAAGGTCATACGGTAATATGAGAATCATTGTAGTAAATTCTCGTAGACGTCTTGGTCTGTAATCTACAGAATACGTCAGGGACTCTGTCGCACGCCAGCTCCGCTCACGCAAACAGCGGGCATGTAATTTAAGTGGTGTGCGTGAACTGTGCGTACACGTTTGTAGCCACCCCCCTGAGAAATCTAGCCGAGAACTTTCCACTCCACGTCAGGCAGAATCACTGCTTTATGGTACTCCATTTTGGGAAAAGCAAACAGACGTTATATCATGCAAGAAAAAAGAAAAGCAATTGAGTGTATGAAAACAGCAATTATCAATGCTTCTTTCATAATATGAATCTAAACGCCCTTTCCTTGCTGTTATCTACATTTATTCCGTTCCATTCCAGACTTTCGATTTTTACATTAATGTGTCTTCAGTGGATTTAATACTGAATAACTCAGTTCCGGTACTGAATGCAATACCTACAGATTAGAAAACAGTTCAAGCCATAATTTTTATTTGAATTAATTATAGCAGCTATTCGACTCGTTTGTCCAGCCGAAATATGCATTTCCTCTCATCTTGTCACAGATTATGAAACATCTACTCTTTCTGAATGTTTTCTGGTTTCCGTATTTCGTTAGCTAAATGCTGCGAATTGCTGTTACTGTTCTGGCGATGACTGAACATTTTTCTTAGAAAAACTGTTAGCGATTTCAGTCATAACACTTTGTTCGTGTCTCACTCAACATTTTCAGAACATCACAGACAATATAATCACAAGCCACCTATAGGGAAGAAGACAAAAAACTAATGAGAATACACAATACAAGAGGCTGTAACACT
This sequence comes from Schistocerca americana, assembly GCF_021461395.2. Lineage (NCBI taxonomy): Eukaryota > Metazoa > Arthropoda > Insecta > Orthoptera > Acrididae > Schistocerca > Schistocerca americana. Next base: position 378,034,874 of record NC_060126.1, read on the forward strand.
AAAGCTGTTCGACTAGCTATTTTTAACTATATTTTCCTTATTTACTTTGAATATGTGGCGCTTCACAAGTCTGTGCTCTCATCTGCTGCCATTTTATGTAAAAACTTAAATGTAATTTTTGAAAATTACCACATTCTGAGTTTGATGTTCATACATGTGGAATCATTTGTTATGAAAATACAGTAATGAAAGCTTCGTATAAGGAAACCTTTGTAAGCAACATTTGTTTTGCGAGTGATCAGTAGGACGTTGTAGCACTTTTGAAATAACTTTCTGTTACAAGATAGACGCGCTACAACATGAAGGTGACTAGCTATGAATACGAGCGGGCGTGTAATGGAGCACTGAGCACCTGTAACAGGGCACTAACAAGATGTTTGTCTATATGTAGAAATAGCCGTACCACTACTCGAGAAGATGCAATACGACTTAGCGGTATGGAATTGATCATTGACGATGCTGGAGGTGCTGGAAACATCTTTCTATATGTCAAAAGCTACCGTTACACGCAGAGGAACTGCTACACATCAGATCCCTCTCAGTTTTATACAGTGACCACTCAATAACTCCAAACTGTGGAAACAGAGCTTTAAATGAATGCTAGCTGTGTTTTTGTTCTTATGGAATATTTTACCCAGATTGAAATATATTAATCTGGGCAGAACTGCAATCAGAATCACGAGCTATTGTTTCAATATTTCATCACTTGAATTATTCAAGATCCATTCACATAGTTACTATCTCAAAATAACAAAAGTTAAATAATGTTGCGTGGCACTTTAGAATCTGCACAATAGAATTAAGGCTTGTTTTATGTCACTACATGATATCTGCGTAGATGGCATTGTTCTAGTTATATATGATCAATGTAATTTGACAGCGAACATATGAATACAGTCTGACTAAGCTGGCGGGAATGTGACAGTGAACTAGTTTCTGTTTTTTCATTTTCTTGTATCTTACTGCTAGCCTTCATTTGCTATGATGTTGCTGCTATCAGAACGGTTGAAAGCAAGGGGAAACTACAGCCGTAATTTTTCCCGAGGGCATGCAGCTTTACTGTATGGTTAATGATGATGGCGTCCTCTTGGGTAAAATATTCCCCAGGTAAAATAGTCCCCCATTCGGATCTCCGGGCGGGGACTACTCAAGAGGACGTCGTTATCAGGAGAAAGAAAACTGGCGTTCTACGGATCGGAGCGTGGAATGTCAGATCCCTTAATCGGGCAGGTAGGTTAGAAAATTTAAAAAGGGAAAAGGACAGGTTAAAGTTAGATATAGTGGGAATTAGTGAAGTTCGGTGGCAGGAGGAACAAGACTTCTGGTCGGGTGAATACAGGGTTATAAATACAAAATCAAATAGGGGTAATGCAGGGGTAGGTTTAATAATTAATAAAAAAAATAGGAATGCGGGTAAACTACTACAAACAGCATAGTGAACGCATTATTGTGGCCAAGATAGACACGAAGCCCACACCTACTACAGTAGTACAAGTTTATATGCCAACTAGCTCTGTAGATGACGAAGAAATAGATGAAATGTATGATGAAATAAAAGAAATTATTCAGGTAGTGAAGGGAGACGAAAATTTAATAGTCATGGGTGACTGGAATTCGGTAGTAGGAAAAGGGAGAGAAGGAAACGTAGTAGGTGAATATGGATTGGGGGTAAGAAATGAAAGAGAAAGCCGCCTGGTAGAATTTTGCGCAGAGCACAACTTAATCATAGCTAACACTTGGTTCAAGAATCATAAAAGAAGGTTGTATACATGGAAGAAGTCTGGAGATACTGACAGATTTCAGATAGATTATATAATGGTAAGACAGAGATTTAGGAACCAGGTTTTAAATAGCAAGACATTTCCAGGGGCAGATGTGGACTCTGACCACAATCTATTCGTTATGAACTGTAGATTAAAACTGAAAAAACTGCAAAAAGGTGGGAATTTAAGGAGATGGGACCTGGATAAATTGACTAAACCAGAGGTTGTACAGAGTATCAGGGAGAGCGTAAGGGAACAAATGGCAGGAATGGGGGAAAAAATACAGTAGAAGAAGAATGGGTAGCTATGAGGGATGAAGTAGTCAAGGCAGCAGAGGATCAAGTAGGTAAAAAGACAAGGGCTAGTAGAAATCCTTGGGTAACAGAAGAAATATTGAATTTAATTGATGAAAGGAGAAAATATAAAAATGCAGTAAATGAAGCAGAAAAAAAGGAATACAAACGTCTCAAAAATGAGATTGACAGGAAGTGCAAAATGGCTAAGCAGGGATGTCTAGAGGATAAATGTAAGGATGTAGAGGCTTATCTCACTAGGGGTAAGATAGATACTGCCTACAGGAAAATTAAAGAGACCTTTGGAGAAAAGAGAACCATTTGTATGAATATCGAGAGCTCAGATGGAAACCCAGTTCTAAGCAAAGAAGGGAAAGCAGAAAGATGGAAAGAGTATATAGAGGGTCTATACAAGGGCGATGTACTTGAGGACAGTATTATGGAAATGGAAGAGGATGTAGATGAAGATGAAATGGGAGATATGATACTGCGTGAAGAATTTGACAGAGCACTGAAAGGCCTGAGTCGAAACAAGGCCGCGGGAGTGGACAACATTCCATTAGAACCACTGACGGCCTTGGGAGAGCCAGTCCTGACAAAACTCTACCATCTGGTGAGCAAGATGTATGAGACAGGCGAAATACCCTCAGACTTCAAGAAGAACATAATAATTCCAATCCCAAAGAAAGCAGGTGTAGACAGATGTGAAAATTACCGAACTATCAGTTTAATAAGTCACGGCTACAAAATACTAACGCGAATTCTTTACAGACGAATGGAAAAACTAGTAGAAGCCGACCTTGAGGAAGATCAGTTTGGATTCCGTAGAAATATTGGAACACGAGAGGCAATACTGACCCTACGACTTATCTTAGAAGCTATATTAAGGAAAGGCAAACCTACGTTCCTAGCATTTGTAGGCTTAGAGAAAGCTTTTGACAATATTGACTAGAATACTCTCTTTCAAATTCTGAAGGTGGCAAGGGTAAAATATAGGAAGCGAAAGGCTATTTACAATTTGTACAGAAAGCAGTGGCAGTTATAAGAGTTGAGGGGCATGAAAGGGAAGCAGTGGTTGGGAAGGGAGTGAGACAGGGTTTTAGCCTCTCCCCGATGTTATTCAATCTGTATATTGAGCAAGAAGTGAAGGAAACAAAAGAAAAATTCGGAGTAGGTATTAAAATCCATGGAGAAGAAATAAAAACTTTCAGGTTCGCCGATGACATAGTAATTCTGTCGGAGACAGCAAAGGACTTGGAAGAGCAGTCGAACGGAATGGATAGCGAGTCGAAAGGAGGATATAAGATGAACATCAACAAAAGCAAAACGAGGGTAATGGAATGTAGTCGAATTAAGTCGGGAGATGCTGAGGGTATTAGCTTAGGAAATGAGACACTTAAAGTAGTAAAGGAGTTTTGCTATTTGGGGAGCAAAATAACTTATGATGGTCGAAGTACAGAGGATATGAAATGTAGACTGGCAATGGCAAGGAAAGCGTTTCTGAAGAAGAGAAATTTGTTAACATCGAGTATAGATTTAAGTGTCAGGAAGTCGTTTCTGAAAGTGTTTGTATGGAGTGTAGCCATGTATGGAAGTGAAACTTAGACGATAAACAATTTAGACAAGAAGAGCATAGAAGCTTTCGAAATGTGGTGCTACAGCAGAATGCTGAAGATTAGATCACATAACTAATGAGGAGGTGTTGAATAGGGTTGGGGAGAAGAGAAGTTTGTGGCACAACTTGACTAGGAGAAGGGATCGGTTGGTAGGACATATTCTGAGGAATCAAGGGATCACCAATTTAGAATTGGAGGGCAGCGTGGAGGGTAAAAATCATAGAGGGAGACCAAGAGATGAATACACCAAGCAGATTCAGAAGGATGTAGGTTGCAGTAGGTACTGGGAGATGAAGAAGCTTGCACAGGATAGAGTAGCATGGAGAGCTGCATCAAACCAGTCTCAGGACTGAAGACCACAACACGAGTAAATCAGCGTTTTGGATTTGAGTTGCAATGAACTGTCTTCATTCAAATTATGTTTTTGTAAAATGTGTTTTACAAAATTGATTTGCTTTTTTTATACTTTTTGTGTGCATTATTTTAAAGGGTATAATGTTACACGAATTTTGCGCCTTGTTCTGTAATTACCTTATTATGAAAGTCAGTGCCGCAAAGAGACCGGACAATAGCTTGGCTGCATAAAATAATTACATTTTTGACTTGTAAATAAAATTAAATGTGTATAGCTGCATTGATATAAATGAAATTCTCAAAGTACAAGTAGTAGTGATGTTTAAATTTTGAGGTAGTTTAGCATTACCTTCACACTGTTTCATTTGTTAAGCTGACTGCACATAGTTGCATTTTAAGGCGATTTTAAGAAGAGATTACAAAACAGATTCGTATGGTAGGAATATTATTCATTGTCTGAGAGCTATGCAGCTGCAAGACCTTCTAACCTTGCAAGAAAATTATCATGTACAATATACAAATGCAGAAAAGAAAATGCTTTTGAATGACCAAGTGTACGTGAGAAAGAGTTCACTGTTCACATTAATAGATAAAATAGTATAGTAGGTCCCAAAATGACGATGCCACCCAAACCCCTTTTCCCCCACTCTTTCCTGATCCCATTAAATAACTCGTAATCCAAAAACCTAATTGTCTGAACACCTTCTTATTCACTTGCTGAAAGTCATTCTAGGCTCATTCAATTCTTCCAAGTCTAAACATAATGTTAACATCTCTGTTGTGTAAGTAGAAATTAAAATTATAATAAGAAATATAAACTGGGCACACGTGTGCATATGCAGGCGCACGCACACACACACACACACACACACACACACACACACACACACACACACAGAGATAGAGAGAGAGAGAGAGAGAGAGACTAATACACGCTCACTAAAACTACAAAAGAAAAATTGTTGGCGGGGAAACCTGGCGTTGTTTTAAAACACGACAGCATAGCGCACAGAGCACTAACTTGAGGTCGTGAGCTAAACCTGGATCGAAACGGCGCGGCTGTTTAACGACCGTGGGCAGGTACATCGGCCGACGTGAGTGTGGTTCTTACGCTGCTTCCCACACCCATTGCACATTCTCGTATGCTGCCCTGGTCCCAGAATTCTGCCTCAGATAGTGCGATACACAAACAGTTAAAGTACGATAAGACACAGAACAAAGTTTAGCAATAGACAAACAGATGGCGCACACGATATCTCCCAACTTAGGTTACGTTGGCGACTGCTGCGTCAGGAAGGTCATCCTTCCTCAGAGTTAAATAATAAAAATATATCATATCCACAATGAGCATACCCCAGACTGGAGAAATGAAGACTAAGGGAAAAGAGAAAGAATAATTTATTGAAGATAAAATTTTGTCATACATGGTACTGACAAACCATAAAATGTGATTTATTATGTTAAAGAACAGTTTTACAGAACAAAAAGCCAAAAGACCCGTTTGACAATTCCAAAGACAATACCACAATTAAACATCGTATATAAGTGCTTTGTATATTAGTCAGAATGTTTGGTTCGTAAGAACACAAGCTTCTTGTAAACAATAGCCAGTAGTTATGTGAAGATGGCCAAAGAAGCCGAAAACTAGTTCATTCAAATAAAAATCAGTCCAACAAAAAACCGCCTAAGTGTTATTCACCCCTCAATAAAATCCTCTGGGTTGCTAGGCCGCAACATATCATTTCTAGACGAGCGATGTTTCTACCCCTGTGTTGGGATCCTCATCAGGATTTTGTGGTGTTCGCGGCTGACTAAACACCACTAATTTATTGATGTCAAACTTATGGCGTCAACTATCTTCTTATCTGAAGGTATCGCATATAAAAACAAATCTCTATTGTTGCGAACTAAACGCGCTGATGATGCCTTAACGTAAAAGGCTAAACGCATCTGGAACATAAATGAAGGTAGACTACAGCAAGAAAACGGCGTTCTGATTTATAAAACGAGCTAGCGACCCTCATCAGCTTCGCAAAGGTAGCACTTAATATCTGTGGAAGACAAACTGTTTATAACATCTATGGATATACACCAACCTTCCTTGTGAATCAGTCTACATGTTAGTGAAAACCGAATGAAACACTACATCAGTTTCTGAAATTAGCTTTTACATATGGACAGAAAAATGCAATGAAGGATTCAAATTTATGATATGAAAATATTGTGGTGAAGTTCCGCTGCTCTGTGTATTCACGGTGCATGTTACTTTACAGGTTTTCCCACCATAATTCGCCTCCTGTCAGCTTGTAGCTCCCATCATATTCATGTGATGATTCTCCAAAACCCAATTAAACTTGGAATTGATAAAATATGTATATTAAAACTCATTATTATTTAACAGTAATCAATTATGTGCAGAAAGTTTCTTCGTGAGTCAGTCTATCGACAGTGATTCTTCGATTTCTCCTAATGTAGTTAATAACGAAGTAGTTCCCGGGTTAACGGCCGAATTCTTGTATCCAAAGGGCTTAATAATGCAGCCAGCGACCACGCTGCCATCATGAGGTCCGCTGATTAAGTGACTGGTTAGTAGCCGGTGAGGTGCTTGCCAGTTGGACACTGACATCCCCCCAGCCGTTCGTCCGTGACCTATTTCGTCGGTCTATCTAATAGCGAAAATAGTATCGAAATCCCTTCACTACTTCCTGAAATAAGCCGTGACGTACAGAGACTACGGCTGGTACTTTATTTTACAATACACTAGAAGACAAAAAACACGACGCATCACGAAAAAATCATCGGAATGGAACGGAGATCGGTAGATGTGATGTACATGTACAGACAAACAAATGATTAGAATTTCAGAAGAAATTGGGTGGTTTATTCAAGACTAAGTCAATAACGCGTTGGTCCACTTGGAGGGTTATATCATCCATTTTCCAAGCTGGTTGGAGGACCCTTCGCATAATGCTCGAAATATTCTCAATTGGGGAGAGATCCGATAGCCTTTCTGACGAAAGTAAGGATTGGGAAGCACGAAGAGCGGGAAAGCATTATCTTGCTGAAACGTAAGCCCAAGATGGCTTGCGATGAAGGGGAAAGAAAACGTGTCATGGATTATCGTCGACGTACCGCTGTGTTGTAAGGATGCCACAGATGACAACCAGATCGGTCCTGCTATGAAAAAAAAAAAAAAAACAAAAAAAACAGGCACAACCGACTTTGCTGGTCATCGGGGCCCAGTTGCAATCGGGATTCATCACTGAAGGTAATACTTCACCAGTCAATGGAATTCCAGGCTGAAGAAGTGCCTAGAGACGCCGTGGACAGCGGTTGGATACCAACTTGAGCGCCATACGGCCCGATACCCAGGAGTGATGGTCTGCGGTTCCAGTTCTTCTCATAATGGGCCCCTCTGTCTGTCACCAGCGACATCTTCTACGTCTACGGTATTCTACGAACCGTGTAACACCCACGAGATAAATTTTAGCCACAGTGTGACGAGAGGAAATTATGCCTCTAACAGTTATAAACATTATCTATCCGACATATGAAAAAACAGTGAAACAAAACGATGTTAAATATTAATTATTTATATAATATTTTATGATGTAATTGGACATATCGATGTGTATCATACAAAGACAATGGTAATTGTAAATTCCTTTTATGATCATCCATTGATTTTACCTTTTGTTGGTTGGCTTTTGTAGGTTGCGGACGCAAGACGCATATCAAACTGAGGTCTGTTAAGAAATTGTAATTATTTGTTAATTATTACTTGAGAATAGAGTTCTTTATTATTATAAATATGTGTGAATAATTATTTGTAACTTTAATTTCTCTCTCAATAAGTATTGTCTGTGTTAGTTATTTCTTTCCGCTGCAAGGCGCGCAGCCATTGATGATAGCGATTTGTATCGCATGTTTATCTGTGTTTCTTACGAAAGTATCAAAGGTTTGCTTCATGGAAATTAGTCTAAATAGTGCACAATATGAAAGCAAAGTTTAATAACCATTTCAAACACTTATCCTGTTAAAAGGAAATTTGCTCTAACAATAGAAAGTCTCTATCAATTGTCTGCCGCCATCTTAACAATTATATCAGCGGCAAATTCAAATTACGCAACTCTGCAGACATAAATGCCGAAGGTACTAAAAATGTGTAAAAATAAATATGCACCGGTGGTCCCGAACTCATTTTGATGAAAATAATTCGAATCAGATTGGTTCTTTAAAAAACAGTGCTCATATCACGACCCATATAACAAACTTTTCTTGTTGATGCATGGAGCCGAAATTAATTACGCACGAGTTGCGAAGAATATTGTTTCAGGTAACATACATTAGTGTTGTGCGCGGATGATATTCGGTGGTTTTAATGATCATTTTGCTGAAGATAACTGTTTCCGTCATAATCAATAGTTGTATAGAATCTGTTGTATGAACTGTGATTTAGTGACACCAGCATAACTTACAGACAACACTTTAACACAACGTTAACGTGGAGTTCTTTAGCAACTTGACCAAATCTTTAGCCGGGAGAAAAATTATTTAGTAATGACTCACTGTAATAAAATAGGATTATCATTTTCATTTACAAATTAGTTAAATACCAAAGCACTGAATAACACAGCGAACGCCACACCCGTTTTGCTGCCCTTCATGGTAAGTCATCCTGGGGTTACATTTCAGAAAGATAACGCATGCTCGCATACGAAGGGAGTTTGTAGTGCTTTGTCTTCGTGCTGGCGAATCCTTGCCTTAGCCAGGAAGGTCGCCATATCTCTCTCTGGTGGGAATGTATGGAGCATTAAGGGCACTCTGACCAGTTCTGAAATTTGAAGATCTAACACAGCAGTTGGCCAGAATTTGGGGCGATCTCCATTACAAGGACATCCAACAATTCTCCCAGTCAAAAGCTGTCAGAATAAGTACTTCTGTAAAGGCCAGAAGAGAACCAACGCGTTGTTGTCTTACTCAATTGGCTTCAAATGGTTCAAATGGCTCTGAGCACTATGGGACTTAACATCGGAGGTCATCAGTCCCCTAGAACTTAGAACTACTTAAACCTAACTAACCTAAGGATATCACACACATCCATGCCCAAGGCAGGATTCGAACCTGCGTCGGCAGCGGTCGCGCGGCTCCGGACTGAAGCGCCTAGAACCGCTCGGCTACCGCGGCCGGCTCTTACTCAATTCGTGAAGTTGTTTCTCATAAAGAAATTACCCAATTTTTCTGAAATTGCAATCATTTGTTTGTCGATACATGTACGTCACATCTACCGATTTCCGTCTCTTTGGGATAATTACTGCGCGGTTAATTTTTTTTCTGTTTTGTCTTAAAGTATGTAGGCTAAATAGAGAAGAAGATATAGATCTTTATATACGTGCAGTGCAATGTGGTCACACCCAACAAACTTGATGAAAATGCGTTTTCATTCGTAGATCATCTGTGGAAAACGTTCTCACGGAGGGCAGCCAGCAGCGGCTGAGGCTAGCAACCTGTAATTTCCTGTAGGCAGCCAACGGCCAGAGAGGTCAGGGGGCAACAGGCTTCTGGCGAGCATTGCGCTCATTTCTGGAGGAAACAACGCGAGGCCGGTGATGGCCGGATTGCGGGGCGGAATACACGGGAAATGTAGGGATCTGGGGGGGGGGGGGGAGGGGGGGGGAAGAGGGCAGGGCGCAGCGTGTTTCTGGCAGGGCAGGCGTGGCGTGGCGTGGCAGACCCACCCTCGCATTAAGGTAACGAGCGGGCGCCGCGCACAGGAAGCAGTGTCCGCCCTGAGGAGGGGGCGGGGCAAAGGGCTCCGCCGTCTGCCGGACAGACCCTTCAATTACACGACGCGGCCGACTTCGTTAATTCCGCGCGGAGCGGGTGTTGGCCGCTTGTGTCATTAGTTCGTCCCCTTGCTTTCTCTAAATCAAGGAAAACCCAAAAATAAATTGTCATAAATCAAACAAATAAAGCAAAAGATTGATACAGAATGGCCATCACCCATTCGAGTCCAGAACTGGAGTGACTACAAAACAACGTCAAAGGAGAACAAAACACAGTGAAAGAGATAATGAAATTCCATGTCGATAGGAAGGAGGGGCGGGGAGGATTTATGTGGTGTCTTCTGAATTTTGTTCAGTGATTAGCCAGACTGAGCGCTATAACGGTACACTTCATTCAGAACCGTGACCAATGCTATTGTACAATGGAACTATTATAGTGACAGCTACAGTTTTTGATGCGTAGGTTGATCGATACATTTGAAGCAGCACGCTCTCTAAAATGGCAATTTATACTAGATAGTAACTCTTTATTGGACAATAGTAATGTGGCCCACATTTCCCGTGAACCAAATGTAGGAGGGGCGTTCAGTAGGTAATGTCACGAACATTTTTTTCTGATAGCTGGTTAGTTCCTTTGAAGCAACCCGCTTTCAGAAGAAAAAGATATGGAAATACCAGAAAATGACGAGGTACGCTTGAAGTTCTCTAAGTTTATAGATACAGCGATAAGGGATAGCTTAGTACGCAGTACTGTTGAAGAGGAATAGACATCTCTAAAAAGGGCAGTCAGGGAAGTTAGAAAGAAATACATACGAACGAAGAAGATAACTGCGAAGAACCCACGGGTAACAGAAGAAATACTTCAGCTCATCGATGAAAGAAGGACGTACATAAATGTTCAGGGAAATTTAGGAATGCAGAAATACAAGTCGCTGAGGAATGAAATAAACAAGACTTGCAGGGAAGCTAAGACGAAATGACTGCATGAAAAATGTGAAGAAATCGGAAAAGAAATATTTGCCGGAAGGACTGACTCAGCATATAGAAAAGTCAAAACAACCTTCGGTGAAATTGAAAGGAAGGGTAGAAACATTAAGAGCGTAATGGAAATTCCACTGCTAAATGCAGAGGGGAAAGCGGATAAGTGCAAAGAGTGCATTGAAGGCCTCTTGTGAGGAGGAAGATTTGTCTGATGTGATAGAAAAAGAAACTGGAGTATATGGAAGAGATAAGGGATCCAGTATTAGAATCAGAATTTAAGAGAAGATCAAGTATGGAGGGAGGGATAGACAACACTCCATCAGAATTTCTAAAATCATTGAGGAAAGGGGAACAAACGACTATTTAAGTTGGTGTGTAGAATATGTGAGTCTAGCGACATACCATCTGACTTTCTGAAAAATATCATTCAAACAATCTGAAGATTGTAAGAGCTGACAACCGCTAGAATTAACACAGAATCAGCTTAAGAGCTCATGCATCCAAGATGCTGACAAGAATAATATACAGAAGAAGGGAGAAGAAAACTGAGGAGATGTTATATGACGATCAGTTTGGCTTTAGGAGAGGTAAAGGCATCGGAGAGGTACTTCCGACGTTGCAGTTGATAATGGAAGCAACACTAAAGAAAAATTAAGACGTTCATATGATTTTTCGACTTGGAAAAAGCGTTCGACAATGTAAAACAGTGCAAAATATTCGAAATTCTGAGAAAAATAGGGGTAAGCTATAGGGAGAGACTGGTAATATTTAATATGTATTAGAACCGAGAAGGAAGTGCTCGGATTAAAAAGGGTGCAAGGCACGGATGTAGTCTTTTGCCCCTACTGTTCAATCTGTACTTCGAAGAAGCAATGATGGAAATAAAAGTAATGTTCAAGAATTCAAATTCAAGGTGAAAGATAATATCGGTGATAGGATTAGCTGATGACATATTTATCCTGAGTGAAAGTGAAGAAAAATTACATGATCTGCTGAACGGAATGGACAGTGTAATGAGTACAGAATATGGATGAATGTAAATCGGAGAAAGACGGAACTAATGAGAAGTAGCAGAAATGAGGAGAGAAATTTAACATTACGATTGATGGTCACGAAGTAGAGGAAAGTAAGGGATTCTGTTAACTATGCAGAAAAATAACCAGTGACTGGCGGAGCCAGGAGGACATCAAAAGTAGAACAGCACTCGCAAAAAGTACATTACTGGTCAAGAGAAGTCTACTAGTATCAAACAAAGTCCTTGAGAATAAAATTTCTGAGAATGTACGTTTGGAGTGTAGCATTGCATGGTAGTGAAACATGGAGTGTGGGAAATTAGGTGGACTGATAAGTAAGGAATGAGGAGGTCCTGCGCAGAGGAAAGGAATGTGTGGAAAACATTGACAAGGAGAAGGGACGGGATGATAGGGCATCTGTTAAGATATCAGGGAATGACTTCCATGATACTACAGGGAGCTGTGGAGGGCAAAAACGGTAGAGGAAGACAGAGATTAGAATGAGTCTAGCAGATGGATGAGGATTTAGGTTTCAAGTGCTACTCTGAGATGAAAAGTCAACATTTTGTAGCATCAATAACCTCACCATCATCAAAAATGGCTCTGAGCACTATGCGACTTAACTTCGGAGGTCATCAGTCGCCTAGAACTTAGAACTAATTAAACCTAACTAACCTTAGGACATCACACACATCCATGCCCGAGGCAGGATTCGAACCTGCGACCGTAGCGGTCGCTCGGCTCCAGACTACAGCGCCTAGAACCGCACGGCCACTCCGGCCGGCTCCACCATCATCCACTTCCTCCTTCCCATGGAGCGCATCCTTCACTAGGCCAAACAGATGGATGTGGGTAGGTATGGTCTTCTGTTGGACAAGAGGAACACAGCGGCACACACCTTTGGATACCCCAACTAGTGGACGGGTGTGTCAGCACTGACGACAAAGGCCTTGAGTTGTGAAACGACGTGTTTGAATGTGATTCGTCGATCACCTCGGTTGAGAATGCCCGCAGGTTCCCCGAGTCACAGCTGTGGCCGGCCGGTAGGCTGCAGTTCGGACAGATCTGCGCGACCATGTTGTGATAATGACAGACGCCTTGCCAAATGAATCACCGTGCGTTTGTGCTTTTGCTCACCGCCACGTCTCCCGTAGACATTTTGCAAGCTCCTGCGAATATCTACGATGTTCTCCTTTTCTGTCAAAAGAAACTCGATGACAGCTCTCCCCTTGGAATGGACCTCCGTTACAGACGTCATTCTGGAGGGTAAGTGCAGCGTCGCCACGTAACAGCAGGGGTTGAAGCTGGAATATTCCACAATGTCCTGCAACAAATTCCGCAAGTTTTAAACTGAAATCGGCCGAGAAAACAAATGTGTTGTATTACTTACTGATCGTTCGTCATTGACTTCATAGTACACATATGAAGTAAACATTCCAACATACTTATCTAGGTACGAAGATGGTACCAGCTCTTTCAAAAATGGTTCAAATGGCTCTGAGCACTATGGGACTTAACATCTGATGTCATCAGTCCCCTAGAACTTAGAGCTACTTAAACCTAACTAACCTAAGGATATCACACACACCCATGCCCGAGGCAGGATTCGAACCTGCGACTGCAGCAGTCGCGCGGTTCCGGACTGAAGCGCCTAGAACCGCTCGTCTACCGCGGCCGGCTTAAAAATTTTGTGTTTTTTCTTTACTTGCATAGCAAAAACCTTGATTCTTGCCGAAATTCATGATTATAAGCCAACGGAAAGTACCCTACAAGTTTTGATGAGTGCGTTTGCGAATATAAAAAAAATGTGACATAAATGGTGTATCGTATCATTGCATTGCCTAGAGCACAGCGTTTTTTACATCGCTAAGGGACTATGAGCCTAAGTATGTGACACGAATTTCAACTTGGTATGTCTACGCGTTCTTAATAGTCGGAGACACAGACAGATGGACAAAAAATTGATTCTCCGAAAGTTCGATTTTTACAAGTTGATGTACGAAACCATAGAAATGAGAGACAAGAATGAACCCCATAAGACAAATATCTGAGGATATCACATGAAGGCTTCGGACATGGATCAAATACACCTCACAGCTGTGAGAAGCCTGCTGCCTGTAACAGATATCGCAATAATTACGATTTTTTTCGCATAAAAACTAGAGGTGTTAACGATGATCAGCGAACAGTACTCATGGCTTTCTACGAGGCAGAAGATGCAGTGCTGGCGTTCATCTTCCCTAATGAGATTCCCCGCAACACATTCTTGTATCGGAAATGGACCAGTGTTGAAGTAATTTGCAGCATTATGGAGAAAGTCATTATGAAAGTGTGGAATCTGGGGCACGTGTGAATATCTCTGATGCATATAAACCATAAGAGTTTGAAAGAAGTCCGTTTGGAGTAACACGCCACTCCCCTTCTTAACCAGCTCATGAAGATACAACTGCAGGCCATAAGTTCCTCGCGACTCATGGAAATCCGCTGCACAACGTAATTATGCCTCTGTTACCTCTATAGACGAAGGAACTGTTGGGATCATTGGGTAGACTGTAATGTCTCTGTTAGTTTTTTTAATATTAATATTATTTTAGCAACTCGTTTGATTGTACATAATATCACATGTATATAGACAGTGTGTGTATACAGGATGTTTGACTATTAGGCCAGGGATATAGGTGCAGAAATTGTGATCATTAGTACCTTCATATATTTCCTCTTCAATGTTCGTTACTTTTTCTCTGTATCTAAGCGTCTTCCCTCAAACACATCACATAATTTACTACCTGATGTTTTCTGCGCGGCTGTAACTGTGCCAATATAGGTCGTTTTGTGTCCATGTGTCCAAACATCAATACCTGACTTGTTGCTCAGGAGAAAATAAACATTAATGACTTGTTAGTGCCTGTCACACTTGGAGGTACTAATCAACCTAGAAACATACTACACGGAATAACTATAACTGTCAATTTGTTAGTGAAGTAACTACTGATGCAATGTAGTTCAGTACACGGTCGTCAGTCAGCAGCTGAAGTATGTGCACTTACACCAGTAACACCCTGTAGTTAAAAACGAATGAGGTGAGCAGAGGGTAATGACAGAAGCAAATAATCCCACTGAACATAGGATTGGGAACCAATGGTTTTCTAGATGCGACATATCTACAAGTCTACTTTTACTAGTGTTACAATAATAGTTCTTACAGTGTGCAGCAGACGCAGTGTGCACATGTAGCATTTCAAGAGCTTGCTATCGCCCTACACACACATTTTCAGGTGACAAAATGACTGACGTCCATTTCATGTATGCGCTTGCTAATGCCAATGGACAAGAAGCAGCGTTATTGTATCACGAAGAGTATCTTCAGAGAAGAGTGCCAAATGGCAGAGTGTTCACTTGGTGCCATCAGCACTAGCGTGAGACTGGTTAATTTACACCCAACGTGGTACAACATGGAACATGCTGGTAGGCCAAGAACGGTGTCGACACCACGAAGAAAGGATCGTGGGTTACAAGAAGTCGAAGCAGTCCCGGCAAAAGTACCAGGACTGCCGCAGCAGAGTGCAGCTCACCCTCCACCATATGGCGCATATTACATGAGGAACAATTGTACCCATATCAAGTGCAAAGTGTGCAAGTTCCGGCAGTACCTGATTTTCCAGTCCGGGTTGTCTTCCTCCAATCGATCGTTACCGTGTGTAATTGGTGCACATGTCTTACCCTAGACAGTATTACCAACATCCAAAACATATATGTTTGGGCTTGTGAGAACCCACATGCTACCACTGAGACAGCACATCAGCTAAGATTTTCGGTTAACGATTGGGCACATGTCACTGGTGATCGGTGGGTAGAGCCACATTTCCTAAGTGACCGACTTACTGGTAGTGTGTACCATCAATTTCTACAAGACAAGCTAATCGACTATTTGGATGACGTTCCTTATGGTGAATTGATGCATACGTAGTACAGGCATGACAGTGCTCAGGTACACTTTCACATGGCTCTTAGCCAACGCGTGTAGCCCTACTGGTCGTGGTTCGGCAATACTATGCCCTTCCAGATCTCCCAACTTGAATCCACTGGGTCTTTTTGTATGGACATGTCTAAAAGCCTCGGTGTGTACCAGATTTCTTGATATAGTCAATGAACTCTGGTACTGAAAATGTGGGTAATTTGCAGTGCATTTGGAACATGGCTGCGTGGGTATTGATGAGCGGATGTGCTGAAGCCTGCCTTCACATGAACGGTGACCATGTGTTTGTGTTTCTTCTCAGGTCCATACTTGCAGTTTGGATCCTCGGGAACTCTGTTGTAAGATGTTCATCTGCTTAGAAGTAATATGCCGCATGGGGGAAACCATTGGTTTCCTATGTTTAGTGGGATTATTAGCTTTTTATTCTCCTCTACTTGCCTTATCAAATATCCTGTACGTCAGTTGCTTTTTAACAGTCACAATTGGTTCAAAGTGTTCCTCTATGTGGGTCAACGGTCTGTTTCTAGTAATCTAGCCAAATGTACCTGCACACTGCGCAAACAACATTACAGCGTGTCCGGGGGAAAGGGGCGAAGGGAGGTGATTTGTGTACAGTAGTCACTTCGCCTATTGTCTCTTAAAGAAACTAATAGTACACGGGAAGAATGACTGCTGGAAAGGCTTCGGGTGAACTCGAAAACATGTATATTTACCTTCAGCATCTGTTCGTTAGGTATACATAGGAGGTCGGTTGGTGTCACGTCAGCCACAACGTGACGTGCGTTGCATTGCTCGTGTGTTTTTAAAAATATTGAAGATGTTCTAGAGCAGCTCTGTAGTTTTTTACGCGCGTTACATACTATAGAAGTGTTCTTCCATGTGCCGTGCTGCGTTCTGTTGGGTATCACGACTGTTAGCTGAATGCCGATGGGAAAAAAAATGGTTCAAATGACTCTGAGCACTATGGGACTTAAAATCTGAGGTCATCAGTCCCCTAGAACTTAGAACTACTTAAACCTAACTAATCTAAGGACATCACACACATCCATGCCGGAGGCAGGATTCGAACCTGAGACCGTAGCAGCAGCGCGGGTCCGGACCGAAGCGCCTAGAACTGCTCGGCCACAACGGCCGGCGCCGGTGAGAAAACCAAGAGGTGGCAACAGCAGTAGTGGAGGTGGCGTCGCAGCCAGTGCGGGAGAGCGGTAGCTGGCGGCAGGTGAGGCCTCGTTGGCCGCCATCGAGAAGCTGGTCGGCTCCTACGTAACGTGTCGCGCTGCATAGCATGGCAACAATATCGGAAAAATTTTCTCGTACAAGCCGCCTCACTTCGAATAAAACACTCAAGCTTTCGACAGCTGTCTCCGCCTGCGTTATCAGGTGCTATAATCACTGATTGCCGGTGTTGTCACGGTTTTCTGCTTATCTACATTTAATGGCAGCGTCTGGAGCCTCCCACAGAGAACCGGAGAGACTCATACCCAGAAACTGAGTTGGGCGTATCCTATCAGCATCGTACCGCCGTGGGTCCTGGGCCCACGAGAAATACGGGCCCTAGAACGAACTTGCAAAGTCACACTACTCAGCTTGTCCGCCATATGCCGCGAACATTCGGCTCCGTGCAGGGCCCACGGGAATTAATATGTAATTGAATTGATATCCACTAAACGTCTTAACTTTGCTTTTTTGGAGTGCGGCCTTGTACGGAAGTGATACGTGGATCATAAGCAGTTTTGACGAGAAGAGAGTAGAAATATGGCGCTGTAGAAGAATGCAGAAGAGTAGATGTGTAGATCGAGTAATTAGTCGGGACGCACTGAATCGAGCTGAGGGAAGAAAGAAACTTTTGGCACAACTTGACTGATAGAAGGGATCGTTTGGTAGGACGCATATTGAGACATGAAGAGTTATGCAGAAATGAAGAGACTTGCACAGGAAAGACTACCTTGGAGGGCTACATCAACCAGTCTTCGGACTGTAGACCACAACAGCATCAGTAACAGTCCATCTGGAGAGACCATGCCTATTCTTCCAGCCACACTCACGTTCTCAGTCATTACCACCACCACTTCTACTACAGTAATTTCTCTATGTACAACTGTTTGTGTTATTTGGCTTTATGATGCGCCCATTCCTTCAGGCCATCCGTTTGAACTTCTTCTAAGTACGAATAATGGCGGCAAGTACACGTACTCTGGAGCATGCTGCGTCGCAATTTCCTCTGAAATTTTCCGGTGAAGTTTGACACATCCAGCGGCTTCATATAATCATGAAACTTTTCACGCGCAGGAATGGCTTTCTTCTGTACGAAAATATTGGAAATTAGCACGCCTTAGGATGAAATGTAAATCAAGAAATGTACACTCCTGGAAATGGAAAAAAGAACACATTGACACCGGTGTGTCAGACCCACCATACTTGCTCCGGACACTGCGAGAGGGCTGTACAAGCAATGATCACACGCACGGCACAGCGGACACACCAGGAACCGCGGTGTTGGCCGTCGAATGGCGCTAGCTGCGCAGCATTTGTGCACCGCCGCCGTCAGTGTCAGCCAGTTTGCCGTGGCATACGGAGCTCCATCGCAGTCTTTAACACTGGTAGCATGCCGCGACAGCGTGGACGTGAACCGTATGTGCAGTTGACGGACTTTGAGCGAGGGCGTATAGTGGGCATGCGGGAGGCCGGGTGGACGTACCGCCGAATTGCTCAACACGTGGGGCGTGAGGTCTCCACAGTACATCGATGTTGTCGCCAGTGGTCGGCGGAAGGTGCACGTGCCCGTCGACCTGGTACCGGACCGCAGCGACGCACGGCTGCACGCCAAGACCGTAGGATCCTACGCAGTGCCGTAGGGGACCGCACCGCCACTTCCCAGCAAATTAGGGACACTGTTGCTCCTGTGGTATCGGCGAGGACCATTCGCAACCGTCTCCATGAAGCTGGGCTACGGTCCCGCACACCGTTAGGCCGTCTTCCACTCACGCCCCAACATCGTGCAGCCCGCCTCCAGTGGTGTCGCGACAGGCGTGAATGGAGGGACGAATGGAGACGTGTCGTCTTCAGCGATGAGAGTCGCTTCTGCCTTGGTGCCAATGATGGTCGTATGCGTGTTTGGCGCCGTGCAGGTGAGCGCCACAATCAGGACTGCATACGACCGAGGCACACAGGGCCAACACCCGGCATCATGGTGTGGGGAGCGATCTCCTACACTGGCCGTACACCACTGGTGATCGTCGAGGGGACACTGAATAGTGCACGGTACAGCCAAACCGTCATCGAACCCATCGTTCTACCATTCCTAGACCGGCAAGGGAACTTGCTGTTCCAACAGGACAATGCACGTCCGCATGTATCCCGTGCCACACAACGTGCTCTAGAAGGTGTAAGTCAACTACCCTGGCCAGCAAGATCTCCGGATCTGTCCCCCATTGAGCATGTTTGGGACTGGATGAAGCGTCGTCTCACGCTGTCTGCACGTCCAGCACGAACGCTGGTCCAACTGAGGCGCCAGGTGGAAATGGCATGGCAAGCCGTTCCACAGGACTACATCCAGCATCTCTACGATCGTCTCCATGGGAGAATAGCAGCCTGCATTGCTGCGAAAGGTGGATATACACTGTACTAGTGCCGACATTGTGCATGCTCTGTTGCCTGTGTCTATGTGCCTGTGGTTCTGTCAGTGTGATCATGTGATGTATCTGACCCCAGGAATGTGTCAATAAAGTTTCCCCTTCCTGGGACAATGAATTCACGGTGTTCTTATTTCAATTTCCAGGAGTGTAATATGAATAGGATTTTTGGAATATTAGTTTCGCAGCGTTTGCAAAAGTTTTCGTGTCAGTTACGCAATAGTCGCCTGTAGAGCTATAAAAAATATTTGTTGCCATATGTGTGGCTGCAATAGTGTTGCCGTAACATTGCTACTTTTTGGCTACAATACACAGCAGTATTACGAAATGGCTGGGCAATATTGCTGATGGCTGGATCTGTTGCATATAGTTGCGTAAGATGTTATCGATGTGTTACCCGTGTTGCCCACCAATGTTGAAGGGCAATAGCTATCTTTGTCCTTATCTGTATATGCTTCCTCTCTCACTCTTAGCCTTCTTTCCTTTTCCTGATGACGACGGCGTTCACTGCCAAGTCAAGTAATCGAACGGTGAATCGATATCATTTCGCTTCAGTTGGAAAGATGGTGTATGTAGAGGCAAACTATTAGTTTGTTTTTTACAGGAATGTAGAAGTGAGCAAACTAGGCAACCATGGTTCAAATGGCCCTGAGCACTATGGGACTTCACTTCTGAGGTCATCAGTCCCCTAGAACTTAGAACTACTTAAACCTAACTAACCTAAGGACATCACACACATCCATGCCCGAGGCAGGATTCGATCCTGCGACCGTAGCGGTCGCGCGGTTCCAGACTGAAGCGCCTAGAGGCAACCATGAATTCCATAAATAAGATACATGAATCCACTACCAGGACTATGGATCAGAGAAAGTAATAGATCTAGATACCGAATTCTGAAAGAAAAGGGTCATTCTCGTTGCTCTCATCGTAGTATATCTGCCAGAAGTGATCCATAATTTCATTTCACATCTACATCCACATTACATCGTAATTCGCAAGCCACCTGACGGTGGGCGGTGGAGGCTACTTGGTTATTCTGGTACGGCTAACTGATAGCTGATTAATCTTTTTTGAAGCTCCATCGCGTGAAACTGACATATTTTTTACTATTAAAGTATTTACATATTGCGTTCGAACATTATGAATCACCTCTAACCAAACCATCTACTGGATACAGAAGATATCGTTCTTGTGCGACACAACTAGCTCTTTATTTTCCTGAAGTGATTAGTACTACCGACAGAGGATCTCAAACTGATTCCTCATTTCTAGACTTCCAGAAAGCTTTAGACACATTTCCTCAAAAGCGGATTCTAATCAAATTGCGTGACTATAGTTATCGTCTCAGTTATGCGTTGGATTCGTGTTTTCAGAGCGGTTAGAAGATGCAACAGGTCTCTGGCTACGCTACGCTTGTCCATCCTCTGGTAGAGTATTACAGTGTAGTTAGTATGGTACCCTTAGCAGACAGGACTGACGGAGGACATCGAAAAAGTTCAAACTAGGGCAGCTCGTTTTGTATTATCTCGAAGCAGGGGAGAGGGTGCCACTGATCTGATACGGGAGTTGGGACAGCAATCACTACCAGAAACGCGTTTTTCTTTACGGCGAGACCTCAAAACGAAATTTCACAATCATTAAAGGAATTGCATTTTTCTTAACCTCGAGATCTTTTAACGAAATTTCAATCTCCAACTTCCTTCTTCGAACGCCAAAATATTTTTTTTATGCCCCTCTACATGGGGATCATATCGGTGGTCGGATGGAAAGATTTAAGTATTCGTTTTCTCCTCACATTGCCCGAGAGTGTAACGGTAGAGAAATAGTGTGAAAGTGGTTCGATGAACCCTCTCCCAGACACTTAAGTGTGAATTGCAGAGTAGCCATGTAGATATGGATCCATTACCTTTCACGTCCCATTACTGTAGGCCCCCCGGTCGCCTACGGTGGACTGGATGGCCGAGCGGTGACCTCTCCAGTTGTCAGGATGCTAGGAAATGGCTGTAGAAGCGTCAGAAACGCCAAAAAACATTATAAATTCATAAAAATTCATAACACCTTTATTCCTGCAGACTACAATGTGGCTTGGTGATATCAACGACCTTCCCCGAGTCCTCGCTGACTCGTAGCGATGACACCAGATCCGGGCCGCACCAATCTTGCTAGCGCAGCGCCGCGTGCTGTGACATAGCGGAGGAATGCCCTTACTTCAGTCGCGCGTGGCTGGCGGCACCCGGCTGGCTCGGCTGCGGACAGCAAGCTGCTGCGCGTGGAGGCTCTGGGTTTGAGTCCCAACGCTGTCGGCAGCAGAAGCGTTCGCGTAGTGCGGAGTGTACTCTATCCCACCCCGTCTTCTTCCCTGCTCCTCCTGGTGGCTCGTCCGCGGCGGACGGGCGGAACGGGCTGCAATCCCCCAGCGTCGTCAGCTCACCCAGTTGTGACGGCAGATGCACAGGGCCTAGGCCCCGCACGATCTCGACGACGGCTCACTGATGTGGTCAGCATTGGCGGCGAGCGAATCTGCCGCGATGTCTGCTAATCCTGGGTTGATGATTGACAGCGGCAGCAGAGAGGACCAGAGCTGGTACGGTCCCCTCACGTCTGCTGCAAGATGGGCCGCCCTTACTGCAACATCTCCTTAATAAAGATTGACATGTCGATCACCGAGCTGAGCGCTACGCAGCGACCCAGTACACATCCCACTGCAAGTCTAACCGCGAGTGTCTTGTTGCTATGAAAGCTGGCGTATTTAAAGGACGCCCGAGCAACGTCCTGACGTCACGCTCGTTTGTAATGAACGCATTCGTTCCACTTATCCTGCTGATTCGTCTGTCGTACTCGCCCCTTAGGTGTTCTTGCGACAGAGTTATGTATTGTTACGGCAGACTTACGCGAAGTTGTGAAATGCAGTACAGCTGACGCTATACCTCTGTCTTGCACTCTACGAAAGTCTCCGTCTAACACAAACCCGCGTGCTCAGCAATTCTCTCTCGCCTGCTGTGTGTAACCAGGCCATTGCCCCTGCGTGACGACACATTCCGATATGTGCAATGCTCTTACCTCTTGGCTAACCTACTGCCTCTGACTCTCGGCAGAAGCAACGAAACTTTGACAATATTCCACGTTTCCAACTCTTTACTATTCAGCGACACTACTTTACTTTGATAGAAGATGTAACGCATCTTTTTTTTCTTTTTTGTCATCAGTCTACTGACTGGTTTGATGCGGCCCGCCACGAATTCCTTTCCTGTACTAGCCTCTTCATCTCAGAGTAGCACTTGCAACCTACGTCCTCAATTATTTGCTTGACGTATTCCAATCTCTGTCTTCCTCTACAGTTTTTTCCCTCTACAGCTCCCTCTAGTACCATGGAAGTCATTCCCTCATGTCTTAGCAGATGTCCTATCATCCTGTACCTTCTCCTTATCAGTGTTTTCCACATATTCCTTTCCTCTCCGATTCTGCATAGAGCCTCCTCATTCCTTACCTTATCAGTCCACCTAATTTTCAACATTCGTCTATAGCACCACATCTCAAATGCTTCGATTCTCTTCTGTTCCGGTTTTCCCACAGCCCATGTTTCACTACCATACAATGCTGTACTCCAGACGTACATCCTCAGAAATTTCTTCCTCAAATTAAGGTCGGTATTTGATATTAGTAGACTTCTCTTGGCCAGAAATGCCTTTTTTGCCATAGCGAGTCTGCTTTTGATGTTCTCCTTGCTCCGTCCGTCATTGGTTATTTTACTGCCTAACGCATCTGTGAAATGTCAAGTTCTTTTACTGCGCTGGTGAACCACAATAAAGTGTTAACATAAACATTTCATTATTATATCAAAAAACGTTAATTAATACCATGTGCCCTTCCACCAAATGCTTGGAAACATCTGGTACTAAAAGGCATACCGAAGAGAAGCAGGCCTACACTTTAAAGAGGTACATACACCGACGACTCAGCCGGCCGCGGTGGTCTAGCGGTTCTAGGCGCTCAGTCCGGAACCGCGCGAGTGCTACGGTCGCAGGTTCGAATCCTGCCTCGGGCATGGATGTGTGTGATGTCCTTAGGTTAGTTAGGTTTAAGTAGTTCTAAGTTCTAGGGGACTGATGACCACAGATGTTAAGTCCCATTGCGCTCAAAGCTATTTGAACCATTTTGAACCAACGACCCAAAACATTATGACTAGCTGCTTAGTAGCTTGTATGTCCGTCATTGGGACGAAATACATCAGTGATTCTGCGTATCAGGGATCTGACAGATTGTTGGTAGCTTTGTGGCGGCATGTGGCATTAGATGTCTACGCACAGGTCATAAAATTCTCGTAAAAAACGGGCCGGTCATTTGCGTACGCGGTGATGGCGCCCGATAGCGACCCGGATGGTTCCCATAGGATTTCCATCAGGCGAATTTGGTCACCGAGACATCAACGTGAGCTCACTACAATGTTCCTCAAAACAGTGTAGCACGATCCAGGCTCCAAGACGCGGACAGATATACTGCTGAAATATGACGTCACCGTCGGCGAGGACATCAAGCATGAAGGCATGCAGGTGGTTCGCAGCTGTCAGCGTGCATTCGATTACTTTCACAGGTCCCGTGGAAGCGCGGGGGAAGTCTCCAATAGCATAATACTGCACCCACCAGCCTGCGTCCGTAGCAGCTACACGTTTCGAGCCGCTATTCACCTAGATGACGGCGTTTGTGGAGATGACCACCCACCTAGTGTAGCAAAAATGTGATTAACCCGAAGGGTTAACGCGTTTCCCTTGATCGAGGGTCGATTCCCGATGGTCACGTGCCGACTGTAATAGTACACTACTGGCCATTAAAACTGCTACAACACGAAGATGACGTGCTACAGACGCGAAACTTAACCGACAGGAAGAAGATGCTTTGATATGCAAATGATTAGCTTTCAGAGCATTCACACAAGGTTGGCGCCGTTGGCGACACCTACAACTTGCTGACATGAGGAAAGTTTCAAACCGATTTCTCACTCACAAACAGCAGTTGACCGGCGTTGCCTGGTGAAACGTTGTTGTGATGCCTGGTGTGAGGAGGAGAAATGCGTACCATCACGTTTCCGAATTTGATAAAGGTCGGACTGTAGCCTATCGCGACTACGGTTTATCGTATCGCGACATTGCTCATCACGTTGGTCGAGATCCAATGACTGTTAGCAGAATATGGAATCGGTGGGTCCAGGAGGGTATTACGGAACGTCGTGCTGCATCCCAACGGCCTCGTATCACTAGCAGTCGAGATGACAGGCATCTTATTAGCATGGCTGTAACGAATCGTGCAGCCACGTCTCGATCCCTGTGTCAACAGATGGGGACGTTTGCAAGACAACAACCATGTGCACGAACAGTTCGACGACGTTTGCAGCAGCATGGACGATCAGCTCGGAGACCATGGCTGCGGTTACCCTAGACGCTGCATCACAGGCAGGAGCGCCTGCGATGGTGTACTCAACGACGAACCTGGGTGCACGAATGGCAAAATGTCATTTTTTCGGATGAATCCAGGTTCTGTTTACAGCATATTGATGGTCGCATCCGTGTTTGGCGACATCGCGGTGAACGCACATTGGAAGCGTGTATTCGTCATCGCCATATTGGCGTTTCACCTGCCGCGATGGTATGGGGTGCCATTGGTTACACGTCTCAGTCACCTCTTGTTCCCATTGACGGCACTTTGAACAGTGGATGTTACATTTGAGACGTGTTATGACCCGCGGCTCTACCCTTCATTCGATCCCTCCGAAACCCTGCGTTTCAGCAGGATTATGCATGACCGCATGTTGCAGGTCCTGTACGGGCCTTTCTGGATACAGAAAATGTTCGACTGCTGCCCTGGCCAGCACATTCTCCAGATCTCTCACCAATTGAAAACGTCTGGTCAATAGTGGTCGAGCAACTGGCTCGTCACAATACTACTGTTGATAAACTGTGTTATCGTGTTGAAACTGCACGGGCAGCTGTACCTGTACACGCCATCCAAGCTCTGTTTGACTCAATGCCCAGGCGTGTCAAGGACGTTATTACGGCCAGAGGTGGTTGTTCATGGTACTGATTTCTCAGGATATATGCACCCAAATTGCGTGAAAATGTAATCACATGTCAGTTCTAGTTTAACATATTTGTCCAATGAATACCCGTTTATCATCTGCATTTCTTCTTGGTGTAGCAGTTGTAATGGCCAGTAGTGTAGTATTAGATCACAAGTTAAAAGTTTCGGAAGTAATTCGCTCACTTAAAAAAAATGGAACCACAAAGCTCGGTTTGTCCTTTTCGTGTCAACATTTTTCGTTGAGGAATGCAAACGCAGTGGAGCCGCTCTCAACCCCACTAGATAGCTTTCGTCCATTACGAGGACACTGCTTGACTCAGTGCGCACCTTTCTGACCCGGAAACGAATTGCAGCAACATTATCGGGCAACAGCTGCCGATCGTGTGGCAGCTGTTCGTGTAGCCTGCTATATTTCCGGCCATCATTTCGGGCTATACTGTCGACAGTATTCAATTTTTACGGTCCGTACGGACTTGTTTAGTTTTAATTTTCCACCGGTTTGTATTTCCGCAACTGGCGCTGATAATTCGAGCATTACGACCCAAAATAGTCAGTAATCCTACAGCTGAAATGACACTCGGTGCACAGTGATGGATCGGCTCCCCTGTCATTCAGTCGGCAGATGTTGACGTGGCAGCTTTTAAATGCGAATTGTCCGCTGGCGCCCTGTCATTTTTAACGAACCTGGGGGCTCTGCGTTGTACCCATTTGCAAGATAACGATGCGGCGCATTAATTAACTCTCTGATTTGTGACCCTGCCAAAAGAATAAAAACTGTATCTCTCGCAAAACTAGCACATTTTTCGATTTTTTTTGTCATGAAAAAGAGAAAGGAATAAACACGATATGAAATGAAAACCAGAGTATTTCCGCCACCCGCGAGGTACCTGATAAAAGGGTTGGCCATAGAGCAACAGCGAACGGTCCCTTTTTTCTTCGTGAGTTTGTTTCTCTTTTGCATAACCAGTTTCATTCTTCGAATGAGCCACGCATTTATTGCATTGAAACTGGAAAAAGGCAACTGATACATTGTAGGGTCGAGAACGAATATTACAATCGACAGCAAAGTATGCGCTGTTATGAAGCTTCGGACCGATAAACCACTGTGTGCTGAATTGGCTTGCACACGTATCCTAGACTTGTCTGTGTTGACAGCCTCCTATGTACACCCACAATCAGCAACTCAAAGCGGTTCTAATGACAAAAAATCTTCTAAACTGTGACCGAGCCATTATCTGCAATACCGGTTTTCTCAGGAGTCCTATTGTGGACAGCAATGCGGAGAAGAGAAAGGCATTGCTTAGCTCAGACAGTAATAACAATTCATAGGCAAGCACCACATCTATTAGAAACTTTCACTCTGTTCCGTTATGATACGTTTTTGTCCTATCGTGGAATGTCAGCGCTTATTTTGCAGGAGGACGCAAATGGCTGTTGTGCTTCATTTGTTCTGAAGCTCTTCTTTAAGCTCGGTAGACACATCTTTCCTTTAAACAGGTATACACATATACAAAATGTTTTCTATTCAAACAGCTACCTAACCAGAGGGCTATTCGGAAACTAAGTTCAGATCGGTCGCGAAATTGAAATCACTGTGAAAATCCGATTAAACTTTGCACAGGTGTATACGTCAGTGTCTCCAGTATTCTCGTCGATCGCGTCACATCACTCCTTTCAGTTGTGAGGGCATAATGAGCACGTAAAGATGACTAGGAAATAGCGTCTCCCGCCAAGTATGAGGGTCTGGTGGGAGATGTAATGCAGCCCACACAACACAACTGTCATACGGTTCCTTCTACATGACAATTCTCAGCCGCACTCTGCAGGAGCAATGAAGATGCTCATGCAGCATTTTCAACGGGAAGTGTTTCATCACCCATAACACCGCGCATAACGGGCTGCCCCTGAGTTTCATTTGTGCTCACGCGAACCGCTGGCTTTGAAAACTACATTTTAGCACAGTCAACGGGCTATAGACGAGGGCACAGTATCGGCGGGTGACCTAAAAACGCTTTAACATTTGAAAATACAATACTTTTCGAAATAACGTAGGAAGAAAGGTAAATATAATGCTAGAAACCTAAACAAAGTGCACAAAAGATCAACAGATGGCGCTTCATATGACACAAAAGCAATAATTAGAAAACAATTAATGTTTTGCAAAGAGGATGGTAGTAATAACAAATGCTTAACATGTCGGCAGCCGTTCATCAACAGTATCTACAGTCAAGGGAAATCGTTAGGAACAGCACTGTACCGCATATCAGTAGCTACGGTGGGAAATTCCCGCTTGATATATTCTATAAAATTCCTAATGAGGTCGGACCATCGCGGTAGACTTGCGACTTTAGGTAACCCCACAAGTAATAACCACACGGATTGAAGTCTGTGGACCTTCTAAACTGATCATGACGGAAACGGCGGCTCAGAAAGCTATCCTTACCAATCTATGTGCGCAAAAGATCTTTAACACTTGTAGCAATATGGGGTGGAGCGTCATCGTGCATAAAAGTCGAATCTTTAGTACGTGTTTATCAGGCAGGCTGTGTATAATGATATTTTCTGACTCATCGGCGTACCTCGCACCCATCACACTGACATTTTATATACGACTGTCTTGCAGTGTCACTGACGTGACATTGTGGCCATCCATCGCCATCTGTTGACAGGTTTTTGCTCTCGTTTCTGGTTTCAATAAAATCCCATATTATTTCCAGCAAGTGTGTCAGATTTTAACTATCTACGTTATTCCATGAACCAATGCATTTTCAAATGTTAACGGATTTATGAGTCACCTCTTTCCATTGATTTATCACAAGTAGTATAATCGAAAAGTAATGGAGCACTTCAAGTTTTTGCCGGCCGAAGTGGCCGTGCGGTCAAAGGCGCTGCAGTCTGGAACCGCAAGACCGCTACGGTCGCAGGTTCGATCCTGCCTCGGGCATGGATGTTTGTGATGTCCTTAGGTTAGTTAGGTTTAACTAGTTCTAAGTTCTAGGGGACTAATGACCTCAGCAGTTGAGTCCCATAGTGCTCAGAGCCATTTGAACCAACTTCAAGTTTTTATGCACAATACGTTGTGCTTAATTACACTTACGATAAACTTCGACTCCTTGCAAATGCCGAGAGTATTTCCACGCATTCGCGTCTTCTGGCGTAGCAAATTTTCTATAGAGAAGCTTCATTCGCGAATAGCCTCATGCTGTTTCCACGGTTATCCACTAGTTGATTAATGTATATTGTAGTAATACACTACTGGCCATTAAAATTGCTACACCAAGAAGAAATGCAGATGATAAACGGGTATTCATTGGAGAAATATATTATACTAGAACTGACATATAATTACATTTTCACGCAATTTGGGTGCATACAAGCTGAGAAATCAGTACCCAGAACAACAACCTCTGGCCGTAATAACGGCCTTGATACGCCTGGGCATTGAGTCAAACAGAGCTTGGATGGCTTGTACAGGTACAGCTGCCTATGCAGCTTCAACACGATACCACGGTTCATCAAGAGCAGTGACTGGCGTATTGTGAGGAGCCAGTTGCTCGGCCACCATTGACCAGATGTTTTCAATAGGTGAGAGACCTGGAGAATGTGCTGGTCAGGGCAGCAGTCAAACATTTTCTGTATCCAGAGAGGCCTGTACAGGACCTGCAACATGCGGTCGTGCATTATCCTGCTGAAATGTAGGGTTTCGCAGGAATCGAATGAAGGGTAGAGCCACGGGTCATAACACATTTGAAATGTAACGTCCACTGTTCAAAGTGCCATCAATGGGAACAAGAGGTGGCCGAGACGTGTAACCAATGCCACCCCATACCATCACGGCTGGTGATACGTCAGTATGGCGATGACGAATACACGCTTCCAATGTGCATTCACCGCGATGTCGCCAAACACCGATGCGACCATCATGATGCTGTAAACAGAACTTGGATTCATCTGAAAAAATGACGTTTTGCCAGGTTCGTCGTTGAGTACACCATCGCAGGCGCTCCTGTCTGTGATGCAGCGTCAAGGGTAACGGCAGCCATGGTCTCCGAGCTGATAGTCCGTGCTGCTGCAAACGTCGTCGAACTGTTCGTGCAGATGGTTGTTGTCTTGCAAACGGCCCCATGTGCTGACTCGGGGATCGAGACGTGGCTGGACGATTCGTTACAGCCATGCTGATAAGATGCCTGTCATCTCGACTGCTAGTGATACGACGCCGTTGGGATCCAGCACGGCGTTCCGTATTACCCTCCTGAACCAACCGATTCCATATTCTGCTGACATTACTTGGTTCTCGACCAACGCGATCACCAATGTCGCGATATGATAAACCGCAATCGCGATAGGCTACAATCCGACCTTTATCGAAGTCGGAAACGTGATGGACGTATTTCTCCTCCGTACACGAGGCATCACAACAGCGTTTCACCAAGCAACACCGGTCAACTGCTGTTTGTGTATGAGAAATCGGTTGGAAACTTTCCTCATGTCAGAACGTTGTAGGTGTCGCCACCGGCGCCAACCTTGTGTGAATGCTCTGAAAAGCTAATCATTTGCATACCACAGCATCTTCCTCCTGTCGGTTAAATTTCGCGTCTGTAGTACGTCATCGTTGTGGTGCAGCAATTGTAATGGCCAGTAGAGTAGTAACGGCTCTACAACATTCTCCTGATGTAGTCCCGAAATTATCTTTGCATCTTTCGATCTCGTTCCGTTACGGATAACGTGTTGAGTTCTATCTGCTAGGAAGATCTGAATCCAGTCACAACTCTGCAAGTACGTAATATGTTCACTTAATGTTGGCGAATAACTGTGCTCAATGCCTTCCGGAAGTTAAGTAATACGGATCTAAATGGACGCCGATATATTTTTTTTTGTCATCAATCTACTGACTGGTTGACTGGTTTGATGCGGCCCGCCACGAATTCCTTTCCTGTGCTAACCTCTTCATCTCAGAGTAGCACTTGCAACCCACGTCCTCAATTATTTGCTTGACGTATTCCAATCTCTGTCTTCCTCTACAGATTTTGCCCTCTACAGCTCCCTCTAGTACCATGGAAGTCATTCCCTCATGTCTTAGCAGATGTCTTATCATCCTGTCCCTTCTCCTTATCAGTGTTTCCACATATTCCTTTCCGATTCTGCGTAGAACCTCCTCATTCCTTACCTTATCAGTCCACCTAATTCTCAACTATAGCACCACATATCAAATGCTTCGATTCTCTTCTGTTCCGGTTTTCCCACAGTCCATGTTTCACTACCATACAATGCTGTACTCCAGACGTACATCCTCAGAAATTTCTTCCTCAAATTAAGGCCGGTATTTGATATTAGTAGACTTCTCTTGGCCAGAAATGCCTTTTTTGCCATAGCGAGTCTGCTTTTGATGTCCTCTTTGCTCCGTCCGTCATTGGTTATTTTACTGCCTAGGTAGCAGAATTCCTTAACTTCATTGACTTCGTGACCATCAATCCTGATGTTAAGTTTCTCGCTGTTCTCATTTCTACTACTTCTCATTACCTTCGTCTTTCTCCGATTTACTCTCAAACCATACTGTGTACTCATTAGACTGTTCATTCCGTTCAGCAGATCATTTAATTCTTCTTCACTTTCACTCAGGATAGCAATGTCATCAGCGAATCGTATCATTGATATCCTTTCACCTTTTATTTTAATTCCACTCCTGAACCTTTCTTTTATTTCCATCATTGCTTCCTCGATGTACATATTGAAGAGTAGGGGCGAAAGGCTACAGCCTTGTCTTACACCCTTCTTAATACGAGCACTTCGTTCTTGATCGTCCACTCTTATTATTCCCTCTTGGTTGTTGTACATATTGTATATGACCCGTCCCTCCCTATAGCTTACCCCTACTTTTTTCAGAATCTCGAACAGCTTGCACCATTTTATATTGTCGAACGCTTTTTCCAGGTCGACAAATCCTATGAAAGTGTCTTGATTTTTCTTTAGCCTTGCTTCCATTATTAGCCGTAACGTCAGAATTGCCTCTCTCGTCCCTTTACTTTTCCTAAAGCCAAACTGATCGTCACCTAGCGCATTCTCAATTTTCTTTTCCATTCTTCTGTATATTATTCTTGTAAGCAGCTTCGATGCATGAGCTGTTAAGCTGATTGTGCGATAATTCTCGCACTTGTCAGCTCTTGCTGTCTTAAACATTACCATGTTTAATACGGTGAAGAGGAAGTGCTGGCATTCAGAAGAGCTTTCAGTCGTCTCTGATTGGATAGTTATGGATGCTATATAGTTTTCAAGGCAATGTTATAACATTATGGCTGCAAAACAGTGACGTACCATTGTTCCTGCAAAATAGTGATCGAGTGAGAGCAAGAATTACTAAAGGAGCTGAGAGCTAAGTTTGATTCAGTTGTTACATGAAGTCATATGATAGGTGCTGAAACTCATTAACATCAATTTTGTTATGTTTAATGAGATTTTAACAGAGGACTTCTCAATGTATGAATTTACGCTCTAAACAAAGAGACTCGCTATTCAACACGATAAAGTTTGTCATGTTTTACTACTCGCATTTTATTTAAGACTAGCCGTTCGCAACCTTGTTTTGTTGTTCGGTTTTCTCTACGTATTCATCACGGTATTCCACAATCTTTCCGACAGATGTTCCACTAGCTTTCCATACTATTACTACCAATTTTATTGATTTTATGTATTCATCTCATTTCGTATCCCCTGTTATTTAACACTGAAACAATGTGACGGACGTAAGTTTAAAGAATTTCTTGTTTCTTTTTGAAATTGGTGTTGACATCCCTTCTGACGTCGTTGTAGTGAATCTGAGAGAGTCTTGGGTTCACATCAGATTGGTAGAAAATCATTTTAGGCTTATGGCTGGTTGGTTCTTTCAAGATCACTACGATTGATTTCATCCCCTCTCCTTCAAGTTCTGTCGCTAAAGACCACTGTTTCGATTCAACGTTGTGTTCTAACATCAAGCCATTTTTTGTCATTAGGATACGCTGCATTATTCATTTCTCAATAGCACGCCGTTTCTACTATGTCTATGCGTGCAAAACGAAAAGAGAAAGACTTGTTAGAAACGGTTTATCGAGAATTTTTTTACTCAGACGAATCAAAAATTAACCTCATACGGCTTGGAACAAACAGATTCGGTGCGTTCGATGCTTTTGAGGCAGTGACAGTAATCTGCAATTTTTACACACTGGTCATTCCAATGATTATGGAGAATGCAAAAGTCTTTAAACATTTTTCCCCTTTCGAATAGATGAGAGAAAATTACAGCACGTTAAAGCAATCTTCCAGGATTTGATAGTTTCAAGTGGCACTCGGTACAGACACTCTTTTCGAGACCCACTCGATTTTCCAAAGCCCTAGATGCCGGGTTTTCACATGTGCTGAAACACAATTTTGCAGTATTCCACTTGATAATGGCCACAAGGAATAGTGGGTTTTATAAATAAATAACTTTACAATCAAGGGTACCCGTCAAGTCATTTTAAAAAATGAATATAATTAATATCCAAAAATGTAAACCTTGAGATCAGAACACAAATCATGAGAAACTATGTCCGGCGCACAGCCTTGCATGTCAGCGAACCGTGCTAAATAGAGAATGCAGAAATGAAACGACTGGAAGTACATGAAGCACAGTGCTACAGGAGACTGATGAAGTTAAGGCGAATACATAGAGAATGAAAACGCCCAGCGAGAGTCAGCCAGAAAAGTCCTAATACGTAACATGGTGAAGAGATTCTGAAAAGAAGGAGATAGCTGGCAAAATCGAAGGGAACATAGATCAAAATGAAGCAAACTTTAGAGCAGATGATCTGAACAAAAGTGAGGACTTACGTTAATGAATTTTGGAACCATGATGGAACACAGTCATCTTATATAATATATTAATTGAAGGCAGTAGAGGTCGCCAGAATTATTTTCTATTTTTAATACTGGTCACAAGTTTCCGTAAATAAGATCAAATTTCCAGCTGACGTGAGGAGCCGAGACCAGAAGCCGCTGTAGTAGTGATCGGTACCTGCCTGAGAATACTCTTACAGACCGAAACCGGTAGCCAGAATTAAAAATAAAATAAAAATATTTCGATCTGGATTGTTTTTTATTAAACATTAAGTACTATCGCTGTGTTCTGCAATGATGTCAACATTATTAGCTTACTGTCTAGTCAAGCACATGCGACATTTAAGAAATGTAAAAGTAAAGAAAAAAAACCGTAGTTCGTGACAGGTAGCACACAGTAGTACACAGCGGCTCCTTTCACTGGCTGCTCCTGCCATCTGATACCTTGATCTGAGGATGGTCTTATAGACCGAAATTCGTAATCAGAATTAAAAAGAAAAAGAAAACTGTAGCCATAATTACTACTTGTTATTAGAAATGTCTTAAGTGATTTTTGAGGGAGCTTGCCTTGCCGAAATGTGTTTGAAAGTGTTCCTTGACTATAAATTGGAAGCCACTTGCGGTAAAGCAACGAAAGTTGACGCAGGGACAAACGGTCATAAGACACGATAGCAAGTAACACACCTTTTCATCCATTAAGTAGAGTTTCGCACTCTGGAATGCTAATACTGGAAGGGGAATAAGTTGCATTCATGTCCACGCCATGTTGCACTATTTGTGAGATGTTAATTATGTAACTGGTCAGTCATTACATTCCCTATTATCAACCATAACCCTACTATTTGAGCAGCAGTGTAGAAACACAGTTTGTCAATAAAGCAAAATCCTCTCTGTAGCTTCATACAAAACAACTGTTTTCTCAAAACCACTCTCTGCCTAGGAAATGCAGGTTTAGAATGAACTTTCCCAAAATACAGGAGAAATTAAACCCCCTGTCACCTTCAAAAGAATGCTAATGGTCGCCCGTCTGTCACAATAGCTATGTCTTGCACACACTTGTTCTGCAACTCACTCTAGTCACCCATCTGCTCTCTCTTTCTCTCCGCTAGCCTACAGAGTTCTCTACTGAAACCATCTGCTTTCTCTATCTGACAGCAACTGCCACTGTATTTTCAGTCTTCTTCTCAGGCACTGTCCCAGGCATTTCTGACGATATTAAGCACAGGTTCAAAAGTGCTAAACCAATTACTATTTTGTTACTATTATTCACAGCTGTGTTTGTAATTATAACTATAGTCTTAATACAGTACCTAATAAAAAAAGTGAGTCATCTAGAAGATTGCGTCAGACGTAGAGTGATCACTGTGAAGGAGCCTGAGACAGCTTTATCAAGGCCTTACGAAGTTGTAAGGGGGCTTCACTATGGCCATGAATTTGGACATTCGGTTAAATTGTGAAATATCCAGATTTGTGGGACTAACGGATGTGACTGTGGTCCGACCAAGCACTCCACGGGACTTTGAGGGCAGGCATACTCCTAGCTAAGATTCCGGTCGACCCAGCCTGACAACCACATGGGAGGACTACCGTACTGTGTACCGAGCACATCGTAGACCCATCACATAATGCCTACCATGAATTCTCTGCAACAATCTATATCATCCTGCACCATTTCGGAGACTAGAAGGAGCCGGATAAGGAAATTACTGTTCCAAGCGTAGGCTGCCTTTAACACCACAGTACTTAACGGTTTCATTTGAATTCGTGGTTTGACACGATAGTACTCGTACAGACTCATGATGAACGGTGTCGCATTTTCAGTGATGAGTCGTGTTTCTGCACTACCCTGGATGACCGTCATTGGCGAGTATGTCGACGACCTGACGAGGTCACTTTCTTCCAAAGTTTTGGAAACACCCAGCAGCATTACTGTCTGGAACGAAGTCGACTTTCTAACTCATCCCAAAGGCATTACATTGGGTTCAGGGCGGGACTGAGGAGGCCAATATACTTCAGAAATGCTGACGTCCAGAAACCATTGGTTCATGGATGCTGCCCTAAGACAGGATGCAGGGTCAAGGTGAACAAACACTCATCGTCTCTGAACTCTTCATCTTCTGTACGCATTACAAAATGTTGTAAAATGTTTTCAAAGCCTTCCTCGTTTAGCGATTTCTGAAGCCCAATGAGGGGACTACACCCTAACCATGAAAACACCTCCATAACATAGCACCACCTCTTCCGGACTTCATTGTTGGAGTACAAATCTACTTTCCAGTGGGATCACTCTTATACTGCCGTTTTTTGGCGTCGATAGCACTGACTGAAGAAACGTGTTGCTTATGAGAAGCTGGTCGGCCATTGTGGCCATTGTCAACTCCCGACGCACAGGCATTGTGCTAGCTAGACTGCAGATAGCACTTTGGAATGCATGAGCGATTCCTTCCTCGGATCTAATGCGATTCTTTATAACAGTCCTCTGCAATGTTCGACGGCCCATGATCGTCAGTATACGAGGTCTGCCGTCTCTTGGTTTTTCTATGGTTGTTCCTTCGCTTTTCCCAGGAGTCGGCAGCCGACTTCAGCTGCTTTAGAATGGTGGAAATGTCCCTCATGGAAATGGTACTCAGGTGACAACCAATCGGTAGTCTACGTTTGAAGCCACTGGGCTCTCTTGATCCACTCGTTGTGCTGTTACTGGTTCTCTGCTGAAAAAACTGTACTCCCTGCCTCCTTTGATACTGGCAGTCCACCTCAAGCGCCACCTTGCTGTCAACTGCACATTACATAGGGGTGTACGGATACTTTTGATCAGACTAATTCAGCAGCCTACCACCGACTCGTGTATGAGTGTCTTTCTTTAAGATTGGCCAGTTAGTTGTATTTTAAGCACGTAGCTGACTATGTATTTGCCTGGGAGTAAGGTAGCCTACATTACTTTCGGGTACTTAGATCGTCTGTTTATGACTTCCTGTACTAGCGAAGAAGATTAGCACGTACTATTGCGGATATCTTCTTACAAACATTTCTTGCATGCTACCTCGGAAGACGTTGCTTAATATGATTCAAGTCTAGAGCTACGAAGTTGTAAGGACGCAAACCAGAAGTTAATGTCTGAAGTGGTGATGTTTCTGTAATATCTATAATCTGTGAGGTCGTGTTTTGTGAACATTAGCTATATGTCAGTTTTTGATTTTTTATCGCAAGATCTTTCCAGTTGAATGACGCTTTTAAAACCAGCACTCATCAGCGCGCTTAACTCACTCAAATGTCATTTTAACCCATGTTTTGTACGTACGTGGTGTATCAAAAAGGGGCGAGAGAAAATTAAGCACACACATTTTGCGACGATAGAATATGGAGTTATTTTATTTGACATGGGGCCATAAACTTTTATTTTTATATTACTGTTCATTTTATACAACTGTTAATTGTACATAAATCATGGGAATCACGCCGGAACAGCACATACCCGCATAACTCAACATAATGTCAATATTCCCTCTGGCAGCATACATTCATTAACCAACAAGCCGTGGCATTAACTCAGTATAATCATGGACTATTGCGAACCGTTTTGCAGCCTTCCCCATTACTGACGCGAAGACTCACTGCATACTGCATCGGGTATACATCCACAACAGTTTTGATACACCCCCCAAAAATAAGTGTCCAGTCAGTTTAGGTCGACTGTGTCCTTCAGTTCGTCGTCCAAGTTGAAGTGTGTCCCTTTGAGGACGAAACACATGGAATTCGTAGGGTGTCGTGTGTGTGCTGTAGGGCGGATGGTGAAGCTGCTCCCGCTTGTACGTAGCCATTATACTTCGTTGTCGTGGAGCAGAATCACACTCTCCGTGAGCGTTCCACGCCGTTTGCTCTTGATGGACTTGTGTAGGCTACGAAGTACTTCACAGTACATGTAACTGTTAATAGTTCTCCCGTGCTCGATGAATTCTATGAGTATCGGATCTCGGACATCAAAAAAGATGTTGAGCATCACCTTGCCTGCTGAGGGCAACAGTTTTCAATTTTTAAGGGGAGATGCCGACTCTACGTTCGCGTTTCTAGATGAATCTCTACCTTACCTCAAACCGGTATATGCAAATCTCAACAAGTTTGGTTGTTATGACGTTTCGTACCTTTTCATTTGAACACTCTTTACACATCTGCATCGGCGTCCACAAGCCACTTCACGATGGATGCTGGAGCGTAAGCCTGGTGCCCCTATCATTTCCCCTCTCCCTTGATCCATTCACAAATGGCATGTGGGAGGAACGGCTTCGATAAACCTCCGAATGAACTCTAATTTCTCTAATTTTTTGTCATTGTCATTTCGCTAGACGTAATACTTCCCCCGACTGTTCTTCAAATGTGCGCTCTTGCAATCACGAATCTTCCGTGAGGCACAGAACCTCTCTTGTAGCGTCTGCGACTTGCGTTTGTTGAGCGTTACTGTCTCGCGGCCACTAAACCACCCCTTGATCCACAGCTCACCGTTCTGTCTCCCTTATCGGAGTAAGTGTCCCAGACCCAAGGACCTAAGGCCATGTCTGAAAAGGGTTGGCGTATTAGTACGGATTTGGAATTGCAAGTGGTAGTGGCATGGATATCTGGATAGCCTTCCTGAAGTGACCACTTCCACCGCAGTACGAGAATTCGTGTACCCGACCTCTTTCCGTCTTATGTTATCTCACGTTTAAGTGTGAGAATGTTTTCTAAATGTTTGTACATGTTGTACCTGAAGCGGAACGTGGATATCACCACGTGTTCTCCTAGTCGCATGTGGGAAACCACCTAAAACCACATCCAAGATAGCGGGCAGGTTAACGCGCTACATTATCCCGGCGGGTCGTGAGAGTCCCACAAGGACACTGCGCCTGTCGTTTTAATAGAAGACCTTGAAAAATCTCGAAAATTACACATCGCATCAAAAAACAGTCATATTTCCAATTTGTTTGTCTCGGATCCACACTCGATACCATACGCGACCCGTCACCCAACACTGCGTGGGTGGCGTGGGGCAGCTTTGAAATCTTCAATGGGAACCCCCTTTGTTTATTGCACATTACGATTACACTGCTAAATCTACTACATACGTTTTGTTTGAAGCATTTTCTTCGTTTCGCCGCAGATGGTAATCGGGGGAATAGAAATGGTACACAATCCTAATTTACGACAGCTACTCAGTGTTTGTTGAATATGAAATGGAACGTGCGACCCCACTTCCATGCTACGAGGATAGGACAGGCGAGTATTTCATAGTTTCTAATAGGAAACCCCATTCCCAACGTTGTATTCCCAGAACATATCGAACAGGGAACTACTGCGACCAGAGCTCACGTATCGTGCAGACGTCAAACAGATAGCGCTCCAAATATTACAGTGCTTCCGCAGTGTCTATTGCCTGCACACCTACCAATCAATTAGAGAACAGACGTGCAAGTGGACGATGAATGTTGTAACCACAGAAGAAAAACTTTTAATGATCCTGATTTGCGAAGAATGTAGGTGAGATGTTTGGAGGCTGCTGTTGCCCTGTATGCCGAGCGTTTTCCAGAGAAAGCTCGCTGTCGTTCGTTCTTTTGCAGGGTTTTGAACGACTTTATATCTCGTGGCAGAGTACAGACCGGCAAAAGGAAAGTAACAAGCGTGTTACAGGAAAAGCCAGTGAAATAGGTGTACTAGCGGTAGTGCACTACAACCCTGGATAGGCGCCCGTCAATTACACTGCGATTCCCTTATGTCCGTACGTAGTATTGTCACAATACTGCATCGCCATAATTATTATATACACCTCGTGTCACTGCATTAAGAACTTCATGGTGCCGATTTCCATAACCGAGTTGTGTTTTGTAAATGGGAGCGTCAACAAATGCAAACGACACCCACATTCTTTGCCGAGGTACTATTTTTAGATGAGTCTAATATTCACAAACCAAGGTAGCGTTAACTGTATAACATGCTTTACTGGAGTGTAGATAATCCCCACTAGTTACGGTAAATTGACCATCAGCGTCCTAGGTCTGTTACGTATGGAGTGGCATCATGAGCAACAAACTCATTGGCCGGGGTTTTATCGACAGCACTTTGAATGGATGCAAATATCGAACGTTCTTGGAACAGGAACAACCGGAACTACTGCAGTTTGTCGATCGGGACATTCAACAATGTATGTGGTTTCAGCATTACAGTAGCCCAGCACGTTACGGAATTGAAGAGAGGGAGGTAATAGATCGTGTTTCTACTGGTCGGTGGATCGGTAGAGGTGGCCGTATTAGATGGCCAGCTAGGTCACAGTGTTTGACATCAGCGGATTTATTTCTAAGGTGATATGTAAAAGATAAGGTGTACCAGGACGACCCAACAGGCAGAGACGATATGGTCGACCGCATCGGGAACGCCATATCCCCAAGGATATGCCTTTGTCCTGTGTACGGCGTTTGGTGGTACTACATATGAACACTTACTCTAATTGGAAAAGTAGAGTAGCGTTCGTCTCCAGCCACAGACACAGTGGTGCGTCGAATAGTTCACTGTTCGATATGTCGAGCAGTATAACGTTGCGTGTAGGATTGCCAATTAGAAGTTATGAAATGCTGGCCTGTTCTATCTTTGCAGCATCAAGGTGAAGTCCGACGTGCCATGGAGTAGCGTGTCGTAAATCACGACTGTGTACCCATTTCTAGTCCTGTGATTACAGCTTCATCTGTGGCGAAACGAAGTAAATACTTCAGACAAAACGTATGTAGATTTTGACGTAGAATCGTAATCTGGAATAAAAAAAGGGCGTTCCCACTGAAGATTTCACAGTCGCCCCCCCCCTCTCCGCCACCAACCACGCATGCGGTGGGCTGGCGGGTCGAGTGTGGTATCGTTGGAAATATAACACTGAACTCTTTTTCGTCCGATGTTTTCAGTTAAATTGAATGTCTTGTGTATAAACATAATATGTAAAAAAGTAGCACTTCTGGCACGGGTGGGGCATGGCATGACCTGTTTATGCTGGCGTCGTTTCCAGGCGGCGGTTGGCGCAGCGGAAAGAAAACGGATCGGTAATCCGGAGGTCGTGAGGTCGAAGCTCTATATTGAAAATTTTTTATTTTCTTGTTTTCAATGTTTACGTTACTTTTACGCAAAGAAACAGAAATAAAGCTCATTATATTACATTTTATTAAAAGATTCATAAAACTGATGAAGAGAAAAGACGAGAAGAAAATTTTCGATTGCAAATAAATTTCCAAGGAAGTCCTGTACTTCCTCCACGAGGACTCTACAAATAACTTTTAAAGACAGGACTGTAATTAAAGCATACAGGACTTCTTATTCCGTTAGCCTCATTTTGAGTTTCGAGGAGCCCTTGCATCTGCAAGTGAGCAATAGGTTCTCCTACCGTGGGCGTTCAGGACGACGTTGCCACATGTAAATCAACAACACTGGAATACAAGTTTCTAAATTTATGTATGAAGTCCTCCTAAACTTCTTGCCGTCTCTTCCTGAAAACATATTTTCAATATCAAAATTTCATTTGCCTTTCTTTCTCGCAAACTTTAAGATTAAATAAATAAATATAGTATACTGAGGATTATTTCGGTTTATTTGCAGTGTAAGTAACACAAAATTGAAAACAAAAAGGGAAAGAAATTTCTCAATATGCTTTCGATCTCAGAATCGCTGGATTAGCGTTCTGCACTCTTTCTACTTCGGCAACGACTGCCTGGAAGTATGCGAACGTAAGTGGCACATGCATCAAGCGACCCGCGCAAAAAATGCTAAATTTTTTTAACGCTTCGACATCTTGATCTCCCAATTCCGTCGCTTTCATCTCTATCCATGCCCTGCACATACAGAAATTTGACAGTATCGGTAACGAGAATAGGCTAGGTACCCTTCTCAGACTGATCAAGAATCCGTCGAATAAGTGCGTTGTAAGCAACTTCTTTCGTGAATGAATTACATTTCCTTGAGACTCTCGGAATGAATGTCAGCCTGTCACCTGGTTTCCTTACGATTCGTTTTATGTATTCATTCCACTTCAGGTCGCTCCGAGTAGCTACTGCTAGATATTTAACCCTAGGTATTATTTCCATTGACTTCTCGCCGTCAACGAAATCTAACAGTAGTGAATGCCTTCGCAGTTTTATGCGCAACACTTAATATTTATTTATCTTGCCGTCGCTGCATCAAAGTCGATCCTCAACAGGTCCTCCTGCGCTTCGCTACACTCCTCTGGCTTGCATCCTACTACAGACAGCAACATTAGTTGTGAAAACCGGCAAGGAGCCTCCAAAGTTATCCCCAAAAATCATTAATATACGAGTAATATATGTAGTAAAATAGGGCGATTCTTACTGACGTTTAAAAACCCGAAAAGCGACGTAGTTGACGCTGAGACAAGAAATTTAATACAAGACACTTGCGATCGCAAAAGCCACAAAGTACCTGAAAAGTGGTTTAAAAAACGTTGAACGTGTGATGTCACCAAATGTCGTACCTCGCCACATGTTGGACTTGTCGATCCTACCCTCGCCGGTAGTGGGCAGTGCCGCACATCGCTCCACTAGGCTATTCTTGACTTCGAATATATTTTGTAAATGTTATATGTTGTGAACGTAGAAGTTACAAATCATTGTCCTCACTGTAACCAAGTAACAGGTGTTCTTGTTTTGTGTTTCTTTTCTCTAGTGACCTTTTTTTCTTTACGGTCTTTATTTAGTGAGGAGAACATAGATCATTAACTGGTAACCATGCAATTCGCAACCTTACACTCATTAGTTTATGACCCAGTACGCTAGGTTTTCGTTTTACTGTACTATGCAATAGATCAGTTGCATCCGCGAAACCGAAAAATAAAATAGTAAATCTTACTCCAATGTAGACACATAGAGCTTAGCCGGCCAGTGTGACCGAGCGGTTCTAGGCGCTTCAGTCTGGAACCGCGCGACCACTACGGTCGCAGGTTCGAATCCTGCCTCGGGCATGGATGTGTGATGTCCTTATGTTAGTTAGGTTTAAGTAGTTCTAAGTTCTAGGGGACTGATGACCTCAGAAGTTAAGTCCCATAGTGCTCAGAGCCATTTGAACCATTTGAACCATAGAGCTTAACGCAGTGCAAAAAATAGTGCTTGCCACAGACAAGACTCGAACCCTGATCAGTACACGTTGAAGTCACGCACATAGGCCCGGACCCCCGCCGATGTGAACACTTAACCTTGGTTGGGATGAGCAGTTGTGACAGACCGATATTCATCTGTGGCGAGGTACGCCATCTGGTGACGTCAAATGTTCAAAAATTTATCATCCACTTTGGGGCGTTTCACGAAATTTGTGGCCCCAGGTGTCTTGTATTAAATTCCTTGTCTCAGTGTCATCTGTGTCACTTTTCGGTATTTCTTTATTTTTTTTTTAACGTGAATAAGAAATACCCTGTATATGCAGACTGAAGTGACGAATGCAAGCCACACGGAGTGGCCGCGTGGTCTGAGGCGCCATGTCACGGATTGCGTGGCCCCTCCCGCCGGAGGTTCGAGTCCTCCCTCTGGGATTGATGTGTGTGTTGCTCTTAGTATAAGTTAGTTTAAGTAGTGTGTAAGTCAAGCAGTTTGGTCCCTTAGCAATTCACACACATTTGACGAACGAAAATTTGTACAAACACTGCTATTCGAACCAGAGTCTCCTGCTCACGAGGCAGATGCGCTAACCACTACTACATCCAAGCAGCGTGGCTTGGCATAACTATACGGACTATCCTAGAACGACTCCCTCATTCAAAATTCCCATTCACGCCTCATCCCTCTGGTATTCCCCTAAACTTGAACACTGCAGAGGCTCTACAACTGTATCGGAACAGCACCTCAGAATCGAACGGAAAGAGAGATCCTGCTTCAAACCTAGGCAAATGTGCTTCAATGAAATGAAAAGTTAGAAACTTGAAAAGTTCTCTGGAATCGTTTTGTTTCTCTTGGCTCTAGAACTCTTTGCTCGGGTATTCCTGAAAATGCTTTTACATATGTCAGTTTGTTCCATTGAGTGCAACGTGTTAGTTTCTACCTGTAAAGAACTAATACTGTGTGTCAAATGTACACTGAGATGACGTTGAAAAGATAGCTCATCCGTCAGCAGCACAGTTGTACTAAAATAAGGCTTTGTCTCCAGCTGAACTAAGAATTTCCTTCTCTAATGGTGATGATTAATGTCATTGCTATTCTGAGTGCAAGAAAAGAAGAATTACATGATCCGCTGAGTGGAATGAACAATCTACTGAGTACAGTATATGGACTGAGAGTAAATCGAAGAAAGACGAAAGTAATGAGAAATAGCAGAAATGAGAAAAGCGAGAAACTTAACACGAGGACTGGTGGTTACGAAGTAGATCAAGTTAATGAATTCTGCTACCTAGGCAGAAAAATAATCCACGACGGACGGAGCAAGGAGCGCATAAAAGGCAGAGTAGCACAGGCGAAAAAGGCATTCCTGACCAACAAACATAGTCCTTAATTTGAGGAAGAAATTTCTGAGAATGTACGTCTGGAGTACAACATTGTATGGTAGTGAAACATGGACTGTGGGAAAACCGGAACAGAAGAGAATCGTAGCATCTGAGATGCTACAGGCGAATGTTGAAAATTAGGTGGACTGATAAGGTAAGGGATGAGGAGGTTCTGCACAGAATCGGAGAGGAAAGGAATATGTGGAAAACACTGAGGAGGAGAAGCGACAAAATGACAGGACATCCGTTAAGGTAGATAGCATGGTCTTTCTTCTATTTACTCTCAATCCATATACTGCACTCAGTAGACAGTTCATTACACTCAGCGGATGATTTAATTGGTCTTTACTTTCACTCAGGATAGCAATATCATTGATCGTCACCATTAGAGGAGGAAATTCTTAGGTCAGCTGGAGATAAACCCTTATTTTAGTTCCTAGCATGGTGCTAGAGGGAGATGTAGAGGGCAAAAACTGTAGAGGAATACGTCCAACAAGTAATTGAGGAATTAATTTGCAAATGCTACTCTGAGATGTAGAGGTTGCCGCAGGAGAGGAATTCGAGGCGGGTCGCATCAAACCAGTCTGAGGACTGATGACCCGCCAAGGAAAAGGTGATGTCTTCGTTGATCCAAAACTCCCTGCAGTCGCAAGTGGCATACTATTGCTCACAGCATCCTTAAGACGACTGTCAATTTAATTAACGTCCTGATCTCATCGTTCGCTAGTTATGGAAATGTTTCACGAGTGGTTGATAAATTATGGTATGCTAGCTCATCTACATGAGGAAGAGGTATTCGCCAATTCCGCTTCTGCGTACGCGTCCATTGC
Source organism: Schistocerca americana (assembly GCF_021461395.2). Classification (NCBI taxonomy): domain Eukaryota; kingdom Metazoa; phylum Arthropoda; class Insecta; order Orthoptera; family Acrididae; genus Schistocerca; species Schistocerca americana. Next base: position 378,079,527 of record NC_060126.1, read on the forward strand.
ACTGTGCCAGAAGCCCAGAGCGCGATGAACGCTAGTTCCTAAAGTTACGAACTCTATTTTTGTCTCTGAAACTATGTAAAATGTATGAGTTTGATAATATACCGTTTGGCTTTGGAAAAATATCATCCACACAATTCCGAAGGTTAACAGCACATGCATCCAAGTTGCTGACAAGAGTAATATAAGATTATATACAGAAGAATGGAAAAGAAAACTGAGATCGTAGGTTGCAAGTGCTACTCTGAGATGAAGAGGTTCGTACAGAAATTCGTCGCGGGCTTCAGCAAGCGAGTCCGAAGACTGATGGCTCATTAAAAAAAAATCTACCGTGATTAATGAAATGGGTATCCGCCAATTCCGCTTTTGTGTGTGCGTCCACTGTACTGTACTAGAAACGCAGCGCACGTTGGAAGCTAGTTAACGTCAGTTAAGATCCCTTACAGGGTGACAAATACTGAACTATATGAAATAAAATCTTCATAACTTCTGAACGGTTTGCATTAGGGAGTTCAAACGACACGGTTGGCCGCGCGGCATCCACCTGCAAGGTTTAGTTTAGCGACGAAGCTTCATTCGGATGGGTTCGCCAGTAAGCAAACTAGGCGCATTTGGGGGACTGAGAAACCGCATTTCGCAATCGAGAAGTCTCTTTACCCTCAACGGGTGACTGTGTGGTTTGCAGTCTCCAGTCACGGAATAATAGATGCGATATTCGTTAATGGCACTGTGACTACCAAACGGTACGTGAAGGTTTTGGAAGATGATTTCAACCCCATTATCCAAAGTGGCCCTGATTTCGACAACATGTGGTTCATACAGGACGGGACTCGACCCCATCGAAGCAGGAGAGTGTTTGATGTCCTGGATGAGCACTTTGGGGGCCGCATTCTAGCTCTGGAGTAGCCAGAGGCCACTGGCATGGGCCTCCACTGGCCGCCATATTCCCATGATATGAACACATGCAACTCCTTTTTGTGGGACTATATTAAAGACAAGGTGCACGGCAATAACCCTAAAACCATTGCTGAGCTGAAAACAGCCGTTCAGAAGTCATCGACAGCATCAATGTTCCGACACTTCAGCGGGTCACGCAGAATTTCGCTATTCATCTGCAGCACATCATCGCCAAGTAGGTGCTACGCCGTCGCCAAGGTAGCCCCTGCGGGCCGGCAACACATCTAACACCACACAGGACCAAGGTTGTCTATGCCCAAGGCGTAACAACTGATAAACATCAACTGTTTTTGGAAACAGACATTCCGCGTACTGCTTCCTGCAGAGGAAATTCGAGATGGCCTGCAGGAAGTATTACTACACCAACATCTGATTGGCTGGCCAATACTATTTAAAGGCTAGAACCAGCACCGGACATAAGTTCATCCCGAATACCGACGTCAAGGACGTCTCCACGGAAGACTACGTCTTCGCCATCGGAATAGGACTTGAAATTAAGTGTATATATGTTACCACGGACTCTTGTGGGAAACTTAGAAGTTATCTTTTGTTGCCTCTAGGAGGAAATTCTTACAGGCTTTGTGATTGGGACTTTTCGTTGTTATTCAGTCATTTCCATGTAGACTCACGTAAATAAAAGTTGTGTTGTAAAAACTTTCAAATTGTCAGTTACAACAGTAGGTAGGCATATCGAACATTTCATAACCTAAATCCCAATATCTGTACTGTTTTTGCCATTTAATAATGTGTGTGCACGCCGTAGTTTGTAACTATTTTACGTTTATTTTTTCGTATAGTTCAGTATTTGTCATCCTGTAGTACGTTCATGCTACGCGAAAGGTAGACAGTGAACTGAGTTGAATGTCAGCACAAGTTGAGACGTAAGTCGCTAAGTTGCAAGTCAACATTATGTATATACTAAGATGGCATCTGTTCTTTCGGACATGTCCGAAAGAACAGATACCATCGGTGACCATGCAGCTCGTTAGAATGAAATTACAATGAAATGAACACCCTTAGTTGCTTACAGGCGTTGACATACGTCAACGGGGACATGAAAATTTGTGCACCTACCGGGACTCGAACCCAGGATCTCCTGCTTACTTGGCAGACGCTCTATCAACATTATTTTCGGTGAAGTGAGGCACCAAACACCGCCGGTAAATATAAGAAATACAACTTAACCACACTCACTCAAGTAGACAAGTCGGTTTCCACCTCTTACGTATCAGTTAGTTCATACGGGATATTGAAAGGTAGGACAAATAGTAAACTTGCTGACTATTTAGCAAAGGCAGCAAAAGAATGCCGTGATAATTTGTCGCTGTCGTAACTTACAAAAGTGCGTCCCATCTCATCAGTTTCATGACCTGATTCACCCTTCGCCTGGATGGCAGAGTCTGGTCCATATCGTACATTTAATAAATCGGTTAATAAGAGTTACCCTCGAATCAGCGCACGAGTTTGTAATTAACGCGTCGTAGCGCCGAAGCTAAAACAGCATAATAATTACGCGGCTGCCTTTGCGAGCGGCACAGCGCGTGTTGGTAATGTGTTTCCGCGCGACTGAACTTAACGAGATATGCGATCCGCTTAGCGCCGAATGGCTAAGTTTACGCTGCTGGTGAGTTATGCTAATGCGACGGGCCGACAGTTACTGTTATTAACAACCTGGCAGCGCTTAAGTCCGTGAGTAATGACAACTTAGCGTAAACCAAATTCGTTGCGGTACCTAGATGACCAAATGTGGTGGCAACACAAGTAATTGTTGCCTCCCGTCAACTCTCCCAAATCCCTTTAGTGCATTCCTGCTTGATGATTTATCGTGTATCATTTGTTATTCATTCGTTCACCGAGAAATTGGTTAAAAAACTTGTTTCAAATGTTCTACATCTGTGCGACATTAGTCCACATTACAAGAAAATGATTTCTGTAAAGCAGAGCTTTAGCAGATGGGCTGATACGCTACTAAGAAATTTTTCTCAGGTACCTGAAACGTGTTTCGCAGGCAGCACGATACAGGAGGAAGTTCACGGCAGCCAGGAATTTGTCTATACTGGGGTCAAAGGGACATATTGCTTCAGGGAGACGGTTTTCCTGTCGTGCCAGCTAACGTACTTGTAATGCGAATACATGTGCGACTCCACTAGACGCCGTAGCCTCTTGAAGTGCTACTGAAGTGCAGCGTTATGTCTGGACGGGAATAAAACGTTCCTGGAACTACAGCCTGTGGTCGGTGAAATCTACTATCCATTCGCAGTGTGGTTCCTTCCAGTCATTAAGGCAAGACGAAGTGCTTTTAACACTTATCCGGACTGAACACTGCACTCTAATAAGTAAAGTTCTCCTCCAATGTTAGGACCTACCAATGTGCGGTACACCTGGTGTAGATTTGTCGGTGCGTCACATTTTGTTGAAACGCGCTATATAGGCTTAACGAAGCGCTTTTCATTATTCGGCGGGTCTCTCGTTTTTGGAATAACATCATATTTGGAAACGGTAGCTAAATTTTTGTACAAAATCCCATCGCGTATCCAAAGTTTTAGTTATTAGGTTGTAGTCTTCCTAATGCACTGAACTTAAACTGTGGAATATATAATGTTCCACTTATGTTTGTGTTGTACTTAATGTACATGTGTCTTTGTGTTCTATCTGGTACGTTCACGTATCACTATGAAATAGTATCTACGGACCGTTGGGGGATTACACAACCAACAACGAATACTTTTAAAAAAGTTTATTTTAAGACAACTGTTGATGGTGTTGAGACAACAACCAGCAACAAATTTATTTTCAGTTTCTTTATTCAAAAAGTACCGTTACCGGTTTCGAATCATCACAATTCATCTTCAGACGGTTTTCATGCTTTCATTAGAACATGTGGTGCATTTTTTTTTACAGATTAATTGTCGTGAAATGTCGGTTTGGAGTCTTTCACGACAATTAATCTGCAAGAAAAATGCACCACATGTTCTAATGAAAGCATGAAAACCGTCTGAAGATGAATCGTAATGATTCGAAACCGGTAACGGCACCTTTTGAATAAGAGAACTGAATATAAATTTGTGGCTGGTTGCTATCTCAACACCATCAACATTTGTCTTCAAATAACAGCCACGGTCTCCAATCATGTCATCATATGACAAAATTGCATTCAGGTTTATTTTATATCCGTTACCAGTTTATAGCCATTATGTCCACTTTCAGATGTCTACATTTATTTTCATACATTGTCAGAATTGTCAGCAGCATAAAAATTTGTAAGTTGTTAGCGCTACATTGTGTGTTGCACCGACGAGTTGCATAAAATAGAAAATGTGCATATATATAAAGTGAACGAGATTTATGCATTTATATTTGTTTTAGTGAACGCCATTTATGCTGTAATAATAAGAATTCATATAGAAACATACTTGTTTGTGCTGTCAGCTTTATGTTAATCAAGCCTGCTTTCTATTGTGGTCAAATACGTTGCCCCCTTTTAAACACTGTAATGTCTTCAACCAATTAGTATCCTGTCAGTTACTTCCTAAGAGTGTTCAGTGCTAAAAAATATAGCACAAAAAATCTTCTGTGAAACACTTGGTCTTGTAGCCCTTAAACAACCTACTTACACGTTTACGTTATTAATTTTTTTATTAGCTTGTTAGATTTCCCATGCACCCTTTCGTTAAGCAGATAACTTTTACTTGTAGTAAAAAATGTTACGTATTAAGAACATGTCCCAAATTTCAGCTATCATGATGGTTGGTTAGGTCACCGGTCAAATCGGATTAGGGAAGGTAGTCGGCCGAGCGCTTTCATAGAAACCATCCCGGGATTTGCCTGAAGTCATTTAGAGAAATGAAGGAAAACCTCGCTAAGCACTGCGCCACCTCACATGGTGCTCTTTTGAATACTGTGAAATACTCATGTGGCACAGTTGATTGTATAAAATCCTATGCGTATGCTTTTACATTTGGACACTTTGCGCTTCCTTCCAGCGCTACATGAGGATAAAAATGGACAAAACAGCACTCACTAGAACAGGATTAAGTGCACAGAACTGTCACTATATGTCTTCAATTGCATGAATATTAATATATAACACAGGTCGCACATACAGTATGTAAAAGTGACGTCAACTACCTACATATGTTTACGCAGTACAGGAGGAGACCACACGTTGCTGGTGATTCTGACGTCACTCTCAAATACGTGTGGCGATCTGAAGATGAACGCTGTAGGTCGCAGGTGCACCCGTGGTCTAGGAGTAGAGTCTTTGATTGGTAATAATATTTCGAACGCCACACTGCTTACATCTTGAGTAAGAATCTGTAAGAACAATAATTTAAAAGAGCTTTGCAAGACTTGAGATCAAGTAAGGTAGAAGGGATACATAACATTCCATCGGAATTTCTGATATAATAGGGGGAAGTGGGAACAAGACGAGTATTTACGTTGGTGTGCAGAATGTACGAGACAGGAGGTATACTGTGAGGCTTTTGAAAAAAAAAAAACATCATCCACACAGTTCCGAGTATAGCAAGTGAACACAAGAGCGATAATTATCGCAGAATTAGCTTTAACAGCTCATGCATCCAAGTTGCCGAAAAGAATAATACAAAGAATCAAATTGAGAATCAATTAAATGACAATGAGTTTGGCTTTAGGAAAAGTAAAGGCATGAGGAAGGCATTTCTGACGTTGCGGTTGATAATGAAAGCAAGATTGAAGAAAAATCAAGATGAGTGCATTGGATTTATTGTCCTGGAAAAAGCGATCGACAGTGCAAAATGCTGCAAGATGTTCGACATGCTGAGAAAAATAGCGAACAATAGGAGTGGAAGATTAAAAATGAAGTGCTCGGATAAAAAAAAAAAAAGGTGTTAGACAGGGCCGTACCCTTTCACCGCTAGTGTTCAATGTACGTAGAACGAGCAATGACGGAAATAAAAGAAAGGTTCAAGAGTGGAATTAAAATTCGAGGTGGAAGGATGTCAGTGATAATATTCGCTGTTGACATTACTTTCCTCAGTGAAAGTGAAGAAGAATTACAGTATCTGATAAGCAGAATGAACATTCTACTGAGTGCAGTATATGGACTGAGAGTAAATCGAAGAAAGACGAAAGATATAGCAGAGACAATAGCGAGACACTTAACATTAGAGCCGGCCGTGGTGGCCGTGCGGTTCTAGGCGCTCCAGTCCGGAGCCGCGTTGCTGCTACGGTCGCAGGTTCGAATCCTGCCTCGGGCATGGGTGTGTGTGATGTCCTTAGGTTAGTTAGGTTTAAGTAGTTCTAAGTTCTAGGAGACTGATGACCACAGCTGTTGAGTCCCATAGTGCTCAGAGCCATTTGAACCATTTTTTGAACTTAACATTAGAAATGGGGATCAGGAAGTTGATGAAGGAATTCTGCTACCTAGGAAGCGAAGTAATCCATGACCAACAGAGCAAGGAAGAGATAAAATGCAGACTAACACTGGCGAAAAGGGCATTCCAGACCAAGAGACCTGAGAATTTACGTTCGGATCACAGCACTGTATGGTAGTGAAACATGGATTTTGGGAAAAATGAGAACAGAAGAGAATCGAATCACTGGGATATAGTGCTACAGAAGAATGATAAGATAAGGAATGAATCGGTGAAGATATGAATATGTGGCAAACACAGATTAGAAGAAGGAGCAGGATGATAGGACATCTTTTCAGAGATTACCTTCCATGGTATTATAGGGAGCTGTAGAGAGTAAAACTTTAAAGCACGACAGAAATTGGAATGCATCCAGCAGATAACTGAGAACATAGGTTGTAAGTGCTACTCTGAGATGAAAATGTTGGCACAGGAAATAAAAAAAAAAGAGATCTGTCCAGCCAACGGCCATTTCCTTTTCGGTTTCTGTAAATTTTTCTTGCAGCGTTCCGTATAAGCTTCCGTGCACTTCACATTGATTTCATTGCTAAGTGACTTGTATTGTTGTGTTCCTGTCTTTCCGTAGGTCTACATTTTTGCCCTTACTCCTGTCTCCGATTAATTGATGTATTTTTGGCCGGCAACTGTGGACGAGCGGTCGCAGGTTCGAATCCTGCCTCGGGCATGGATTTGTGTGATGTCCTTAGTTAGGTTTAAGTAGTTCTAAGTGTAGGGGACTGATGACCTCAGATGTTAAGTCGCATAGTCCTTAGAGTCATTTGAACCGTTGGAATTGATGTATTTCTTCCGTTACCCGAAGTTTGTCCGCAATTATTTCCTCCTGTCTATATTTCTTTGTCCAACTTCTGTGATTATCAGTTTATTTACATTCCTCATCGACAGAGCTACGCCGGCCGTTGTGGCCGAGCGGTTCTAGGGGCTTCATTCTGGAACCGCGCGACCGCTACGGTCGCAGGTTCGAATCCTGCCTCGGGCATGGATGTGTGTGATGTCCCTAGGTTAGTTAGGTTTAAGTAATTCTAAGGTCTAGGGAACTGATGACCTCAGATGTTAAGTCCCGTAGTGCTCAGAGCCACTTGAACCATTTTTGACAGAGCTACTTACGCTGTTATTAGTTATTGCAGTATCCACTGCAACAGAAAACCTCAAAAGCACGTTGTCGCTCCTCAATACTTGTTTTCACGACGTCATTACGCACTATGCGAAGAAAAGTTGATATTTACGGTTTTTGTGATATATAGTTGAAATCAATCACAGATTTCAAGAAATAAACGGCTTGTTGTGTTAGCATACACATGTAGCAGTACAGTTAACCTAATTTCTCCCAAATTTCCTATATTAATGCGATGAGTATTGTTCTTGTAACTGGTCACCTGAAACGGTAACAAACAGTTCCAAACATTGTATGGTCAGTTTTCTCTTTTGCAAGTGGGAGAGTGCTACTTCTTCAGTGAATTCCCGCATTTATTGTCCTGTGAGCCATTTAGTTCGCAGCTTCCACCGGAAATATCAATCTGGCAGGAAGCATTTAGTTTTCTGATGGTTCCTCAACAATATGTGTGGAATTTTTTATTGTGCTTTTATACGAAATGACTTGCATGTACGGTTTTTACACAAAACAAGCTTGTATGTTTTATGGCTTTTGATTAACCCATTATAGACGTGAAAACAATGCGAAGATAAGAAGCATAATGCGTTAGAAAATGTTGGCTGTTGGAGAAAAACTCATGCAGTGACTTAGACGTAAGGGGTAGCGAAAGGGAAACCAAATACCCGACACATGGCGACCATAGAATGGTTCCATTTAAAAGTAATCACTACACGCGTTAAGACTTTAACCTACTGGGAGACGAGACGATCGGATCTTGTTCCGTCCGCAGAAGGGTCCACAACCGCACCCACTCTTGAATTTCCTCCTACAACTGAAACCGACGTCCACACTTGTCTTTCTTCATGTTGTCAAAAGTGTGAAAATCGCACAGTGAAATATCCTGGATGTACCGAGAAAGTTTCAGTGTTTCCCATCCAAATTGGTGAAGCGTAGCCTTCGTCCGATTGACAGTATTTGTGTGTGTGTGTGTGTGTGTGGGTGTGTGTGTGTGTGTGTTTGTGAATGTGTCTGTGGGGAGGGGGGCATTACCGTGCAGGGTTCCGTCCGACAGCATTGCTCGCCGGTTTGACTTCATGGCTCATCGCAGTTTCTGTAAAGTGTCTTCATATCGCTGCTCACTGATTGTGGCTCTTCGCTCGTGGAACTCGACGACTAGAAGGCGCCTACATTCGAAGAAGATGGTCATCATCGCCTTACCAGAGCTTACTTGCACAGCTTTGGGTTTCTTTGGAGGTGGCGCCTTGGGATATTTTCACTGTTGGCTTTGCCGTCTGCCCTCGGGCTGTCGAACGGAATAATCCTGTTGCACGATGACGACCGCTGCCGACATTTCCAATCAGACGAAGGCAAAGGTTTAGCGATTTCGTTGGGAAACTTTCACGCGTCCTCAGTACAGCTCTGATGTTTCAAAGTGTCATAGTCACTACTCTGGTGACCTGAAGTGCGATTTGCGTGAAGGTCGGTTTCAGTCTGATTAGAAAGTGAAAGAGTCGATGCGGTTGTGGATCCGTCAGCTGCCGACAGCGTTCTACGAAACAGAATTTGTGAGATAAGTGTCTTAACGCGTGTGGTGATTACTGTTGAATGGATCCATTCTGTGGTCCCGTTGTGACGATTATTCGGTTTCTTTTTGATTGCCCCTCATATTAACATACTGCCATCAGAAAATGTAAGTCAGTCATCAAGTGTTAGATCTGAGGATAACATTTTTACGACAAATTTTCCTCATCGGTGGATGACATGTCTGGGATCTTGTTTCTAGAAGAACAGATTTTCTGTGTTCTGGAGCGTTTCACTTCGAAAATCAATACGTCGTCATTCTGGAAATACACCCAGCTGTCAATAGACAGATGACGGACCTTCTTTTTCCCGGCGTATTGCTTCAGTCCGACGTGGTAAAGACGCAACAGGTCGTAGGAAGTTCCCAGCAGAAATGTTGAGCCGTGCTGCCCCTATAGCCGTCCATAATTGCGAAAATGTTGCCGGTGCCGGATTTCGTGGACGAACTGACCTCTGGATTATGTCGAATACATATTCGATGGGTTTCATACTGGGCGATCTTGGTGGCTAAATCATTCGATCGAATTATCCAGAATGTTCTTCAAACAAATCGAGAACAACTGTGGCCCGGTAACATGGACCATCGTCATCCATAAACATTCCATCGTTGTTTGTAAACATTAAGTCCATGAAAGACTGAAAATGCTCTCAAAGTAGCTGAATATAACCATTTCCAGTCAATGGTCGGTTCAATTGGACCAGACGATCCAGTCCTTTACATGTAAACACTGCCAACACCGTTATGGAGCCACCACAAGCTTCCACAGTGGCTTCTTGACTACTTGGGTCTATGGCTTCATGTGGTCTGTTCGACACTCGAACCTTACCATCAGTCCCTACCAAATGAAACTGACACACAAGTGACCAGGCCATCGTTTTCCAGTCGTCTAGGGTCTACATCTACATCTACATTTATATTCCGCAAGCCACCCAACGGTGTGTGGCGGAGGGCACTTTACGTGCCACTGTCATTACCTCCCTTTCCTGTTCCAGTCGCGTATGGTTCGCGGGATGAACGACTGTCTGAAAGCCTCCGTGCGCGATCTAATCTCTCTAATTTTACATTCGTGATCTCCTCGGGAGGTATAAGTAGGGGGAAGCAAAATATTCGATACCTCATCCAGAAACGCACCCTCTCGAAACCTGGCGAGCAATCTACACCGCGATGCAGAGCGCCTCTCTTGCAGAGTCTGCCACTTGAGTTTATTAAACATCTCCGTAACGCTATCACGGTTACCAAATAACCCTGTGGCGAGACGCGCCGCTCTTCTCTGGATCTTCTCTATCTCCTCCGTCAAACCGATCTGGTACGGATCCCACACTGATGAGCAATACTCAAGTATAGGTCGAACGAGTGTTTTGTAAGCCACCTCCTTTGTTGATGGACTACATTTTCTAAGCACTCTCCCAATGAATCTCAACCTGGTACCCGCCTTACCAACAATTAATTTTATATGATCATTCCACTTCAAATCGTTCCGCACGCATACTCCCAGATATTTTACAGAAGTAACTGCTACCAGTGTTTGTTCCGCTATCATATAATCATACAATAAAGGATCCTTCTTTCTATGTATTCGCAATACATTACATTTGTCTATGTTAAGGGACAGTTGCCACTCCCTGCACCAAGTGCCTATCCGCTGCAGATCTTCCTGCATTTCGCTACAATTTTCTAATGCTGCAACTCCTCTGTATACTACAGCATCATCCGCGAAAAGCCGCATGGAACTTCCGACATTATCTGCTAGGTCATTTATATATATTGTGAAAAGCAGTGGTCCCATAACACTCCCATGTGGCACGCCAGAGGTTACTTTAACGTCTGTAGACGTCTCTCCATTGATAACAACATGCTGTGTTCTGTTTGCTAAAAACTCTTCAATCCAGCCACACAGCTGGTCTGATATTCCGTAGGCTCTTACTTTGTTTATCAGGCGACAGTGCGGAACTGTAGCGAACGCCTTCCGGAAGTCAAGAAAAATAGCATCTACCTGGGAGCCTGTATCTAATATTTTCTGGGTCTCATGAACAAATAAACCGAGTTGGGTCTCAGACGATCGCTGTTTCCGGAATCCATGTTGATTCCTACATAGTAGATTCTGGGTTTCCAAAAACGACATGATACTCGAGCAAAAAACATGTTCTAAAATTCTACAACAGATCGACGTCAGAGATATAGGTCTATAGTTTTGCGCATCTGCTCGACGACCCTTCTTGAAGACTGGGACTACCTGTGCTCTTTTCCAATCATTTGGAACCCTCCATTCCTCTAGAGACTTGCGGTACACGGCTGTTAGAAGGGGGGCAAGTTCTTCCGCGTACTCTGTGTAGAATCGAATTGGTATCCCGTCAGGTCCAGTGGACTTTCCTCTATTGAGTGATTCCAGTTGCTTTTCTATTCCTTGGACACTTATTTCGATGTCAGCCATTTTTTCGTTTGTGCGAGGATTTAGAGAAGGAACTGCAGTGCGGTCTTCCTCTGTGAAACAGCTTTGGAGAAAAGGTGTTTAGTATTTCAGCTTTACGCGTGTCATCCTCTGTTTCAATGCCATCATCATCCCGGAGTGTCTGGATATGCTGTTTCGAGCCACTTACTGATTTAACGTAAGACCAGAACTTCCTAGGATTTTCTGTCAAGTCGGTACATAAAATTTTACTTTCGAATTCACTGAACGCTTCACGCATAGCCCTCCTTACGCTAACTTTGACATCGTTTAGCTTCTGTTTGTCTGAGAGGTTTTGGCTGCGTTTAAACTTGGAGTGAAGCTCTCTTTGCTTTCGCAGTAGTTTCCTAACTTTGTTGTTGTACCACGGTGGGTTTTTCCCGTCCCTCACAGTTTTACTCGGCAAGTACCTGTCTAAAACGCATTTTACGATTTCGTTGAACTTTTTCCATAAGCACTCAACATTGTCAGTGTCGGAACAGAAATTTTCGTTTTGATCTGTTAGGTAGTCTGAAATCTGCCTACTATTACTCTTGCTAAACAGATAAACCTTCCTCCCTTTTTTTATGTTCCTATTAACTTCCATATTCAGGGATGCTGCAATGGCCTTATGATCACTGATTCCCTGTTCTTAAAGAGTCGAAAAGTTCGGGTCTGTTTGTTATCAGTAGGTCCAAGATGTTTTCTCCACGAGTCGGTTCTCTGTTTAATTGCTCGAGGTAATTTTTTGATAGTTCACTCAGTATAATGTCACTCGATGCTCTGTCCCTACCACCCGTCCTAAACATCTGAGTGTCCCAGTCTATATCTGGTAAATTGAAATCTCCACCTAAGACTATAACATGCTGAGAAAATTTATGTGAAATGTATTCCAAATTTTCTCTCAGTTGTTCTGCCACTAATGCTGCTGAGTCGGGAGGTCGGTAAAAGGAGCCAATTATTAACCTAGCTCGGTTGTTGAGTGTAACCTCCACCCATAATAACTCACAGGAACTATCCACTTCTACTTCACTACAGGATAAACTACTACTAACAGCGACGAACACTCCACCACCGGTTGCATGCAATCTATCCTTTCTAAACACCGTCTGTACCTTTGTAAAAATTTCGGCAGAATTTATCTCTGGCTTAAGCCAGCTTTCTGTACCTATAACGATTTCAGCTTCGGTGCTTTCTATCAGCGCTTGAAGTTCTGGTACTTTACCAACACAGCTTCGACAGTTGACAATTACAATACCGATTGCTGCTTGGTCCCCGCATGTCCTGACTTTGCCCCGCACCCGTTGAGGCTGTTGCCCTTTCTGTACTTGCCCAAGGCCATCTAACCTAAAAAACCGCCCAGCCCACGCCACACAACCCCTGCTACCCGTGTAGTCGCTTGTTGCGTGTAGTGGACTCCAGACCTATCCAGCGGAACCCGAAACCCCACCACCCTATGGCGCAAGTCGAGGAATCTGCAGCCCACACGGTCGCAGAACCGTCTCAGCCTCTGATTCAGACCCTCCACTCGGCTCTGTACCAAAGGTCCGCAGTCAGTCCTGTCGACGATGCTGCAGATGGTGAGCTCTGCTTTCATCCCGCTAGCGAGACTGGCAGTCTTCACCAAATCAGATAGCCGCCGGAAGCCAGAGAGGAATTCCTCGGATCCATAGCGACACACATCATTGGTGCCGACATGAGCGACCACCTGCAGATGGGTGCACCCTGTACCCTTCACGGCATCCGGAATGACCCCTTCCACATCTGGAATGACTCCCCCCGGTATGCACACGGAGTGCACATTGGTTTTCTTCCCCTCTCTTGCTGCCATATCCCTAAGGGGCCCCATTACGCGCCTGACGTTGGAGCTCCCAACTACCAGTAAGCCCACCCTCTGCGACCGCCCGGATCTTGCAGACTGAGCGGCAACCTCTGGAACAGGACCAGCAGCCATGTCAGGCCGAAGATCAGTATCAGCCTGAGACAGAGCCTGAAACCGGTTGGTCAGACAAACTGGAGAGGCCTTCCGTTCAGCCCTCCGGAATGTCTTTCGCCCCCTGCCACACCTTGAGACGACCTCCCACTCTACCACAGGTGAGGGATCAGCCTCAATGCGGGCAGTATCCCGGGCAGCCACAGTCGTAGTCCGATCGGGGGATGCGTGGGACGAGCTGGCCATCCCCGACAAACCCCCATCCGGACCCCCACAGTGATGCCCATTGGCAACAGCCTCAAGCTGTGTGACCGAAGCCAACACTGCCTGAAGCTGGGAGCGAAGGGATGCCAACTCAGCCTGCATCCGAACACAGCAGTTGCAGTCCCTATCCATGCTAAAAACTGTTTTGCAAAGAACGTCTGAACTAATCTACAGAGAGCGCAAACCAATCGACAAAATTTAAACGGTTATTAAAATACAAGATTGCCTAGTAAATGCAGTAATGCTGCTAGTTGTGCACTGCTGACACTGCTCGGCGGCGGAAGGAGACTACGCGAATTTACACTATTCAGGTACTAAAACGCGATGCTACAACTTTCAAATACTATAATACGCCCGAAATTTATGAATTAAACAATGCAAGTACCAAAAACACGCAAAGAAATTAAGAATTAATCTATGTAACAAATGAGTGAGCACACACCGATACGGTCACGAGCTTGGGAGAGACGCTGCAGGCGACGTTGTGCTGTTAGCAAAGGCACTCGCGTCGGCCATCTGCTGTCATAGCCCACTAACGCCAAACTTCGCCACACTCTCCTAAAGGATACGTTCGTCGTGTGTCTCACATAAATTTCTGTGATTATTTCTCTCAGTGTTGCTTGTCTTTTAGCAATGACAACTCTACGCAAACGCCTCTGTTCTCGGTCGTTAAATAGAGGCTGTCGGCCACTGCGTTGCCTGTGGACCAAAGGTGGGCCAAAGTGCTTGCTCAATCTGTGAAGCTTTTTGTTGAACACATCGTACAATTTTTCTGAAATTCTAATCTTTTGTTCGCTTGTACAACACCTCCACCGATTTCCGTCCCAATCGTAAAATTTCTCCGTGGCACGTCGCTGTTTTTGTTTTAGACAGTATTTATTTCAATGAAACTTCCTGGCGCATTAAAACTGTGTGCCGGACCGAGACTCGAACTCGGGACCTTTGCCTTCACAGAAGCTCTCCTGCGAAAGGCAAAGGTCCCGAGTTCGAGTCTCGGTCCAGCACACAGTTTTAATCTGCCAGGGAGTTTCATATCAGCGCACACTCCGCTGTAGAATGAAAATTTCATTCTATAAACATCCCCCAGGCTGTGGCCAAGCCATGTCTCCGCAATATCCTTGCTTCCAGGAGTGCCAGTTCTGCAAGGTTCGCAGGAGTGGTTCTGTGAAGTTTGGAAGGTAGGAGAAGAGGCACTGGTGGAATTAAGCCTGTGCGGATGGGGCGTAAGTCGTGGTTGGGTAGGTCAGTTGGTAGAGCACTTGCCCGCGAAAGGCAAAGGTCCCGAGTTCGAGTCTCGGTCTGGCTCACAGTTTTAATCTGCCAGGAAGTTTCATATCAGCGCACACTCCACTGTAGAGTGAAAATTTCATTCTAGATTTATTTCAGTGTTTTTATACGGTGTTACATGTTTGGTTTTTTGTTGAATTATTCACCATGTAATGGTAGTTCCTTTCTTTTCTCTTTCTGTGACGTCGTATGTTTGGAGCGGCAGTATGACTACAAACAAAGACCAATTAACATTAAAATTTCAAGCGGGTACGTTGAGGGTTCATCGGGAAAAGCGAACAGCCAATTCGCAACTTATGCATTTGCAACTCTATACGTCCACTGACCTCGACATTCCGTAGGATTAAGACGAACGCAAAGAGAAAAAGCAGAGGTTCGAGAAAACTTTATAGACTCGGCGTCCGTCAGTCAGGCAACTACGCCGATGTTTGAAATATCAGTCAGGATGGAGGTCTCCGGTGGCAACACGACCAGTGGGTGCGGGTTTAAATTTAGCCCCTACTACCGGATGCCCGTAGCAATCGCGTCAGGAGGTGCCGCATCAGCACATCATTAAGCGCCGAGAGGGCCGGGTGGACCGCGATACGCCCTCCACAGCGACGCCTTCGCGACCACTCGACGGGTCGGCGCGGCAGTTGCCGGCCCGGTAGGTGGCGGCAAGAAGTGTCCGTCCTCGGAGGGGCCCGCGCGCCGGCTGTTAGCGCCCGCTCCGGCGCTGCCTCGAGACGTCCGCTCGATACGGCGTCGGCCCATAGCTCTGGATCTGCAACAGGTAGCGCGGCCGGCCGCATGCTGGACGAGGTATCGACCCCGGGACGACGCTGCGGCGGCGATGCGGAATGTCGCCTCCCGCTGGGGCCGACACTTAGAATGCCCGACATTTGCCACACTTGCCCCTTCGCCAGGTAGCTTGAGTAGCGATCCTTCAGGTAAGGGACGCCCTTCCTCGTACTTCTTCTGTCCGCTTGCAAACCGCCGTCTCCACATCTTACTCGATACAACCAGTACGTAAGGGACCTTCTTCTGCCTCGTGATGACTGGGTGTTATGTGATGTCATTAGGTTAGTTAGGTTTAAGTAGTTCTAAGTTCTAGCGGACTGATGACCTCAGATGTTCAGTCCCATAGTGCTCAGAGTCATTTGAAGGGACGTTCTTCTTCGACATCTTGGCGAAATACAGAGCTTCTTTTCCGAAATCGAAATATTTATAACTTTTCGAAACGAAAGCAATACCGACGATTATGTTAGTATGTAATTAGTTCTACCAAGTATAAATATACCAGGTGATCAAAAAGTCAGTATAAATTTGAAAACTGAATAAATCACGGAATAATGTAGATAGAGAGGTACAAATTGAAACACATGCTTGGAATGACATGGGGTTTTATTAGAACCAAAAAAATACAAAAGTTCAAAAATGTCCGACAAATGGCGCTTCATGCGATCAGAATAGCAAAGTAAGACAAAGCAAAGATGTTGTTCTTACAGGAAATGCTCAAAATGTCCACCATCATTCCTAAACAATAGCTGTAGTCGAAGAATAATGCTGTGAACAGCACTGTAAAACACGTCCGGAGCTATGGTCAGGCATTCGCATCAGATGTTGTCTTTCAGCATCCCTAGAGATGTCGGTCGATCACGATACACTTGCGACTTCAGGTAACCCCAAAGCCAATAATCGCACAGACTGTGGTCTGGAGACCTGGGAGGCCAAGCATGACGAAAGTGGCGGCTGAGCACACGATCATCACCAAACGACGCGCGCAAGGGGTCTTCCAAGGGTCTAGCAATATGGTATGGAGCGCCATCCTGCATAAACATCGTACGTTCCAGTCAGGCCGGGGATGATGCGATTCTGTAACATACAGGCACACCTCTCACCCGTCACGGTAGCAGTTACTGACCTTTTTGCTGTGCAGCGCCATCTGTCGGATATTTTGTGAACTTTGTTTCTTTTTGGTTCTAATAAAACCCCGTGTCATTCCAAGGATGTGGGCCAATTTTTACCTCTCTATCTATATTATTCCGTAGTTTATTAAGTTTTCAAATTCATACCGACTTTTTTATCACCCTGTAGATCCCTCTGTCTGTAGGGTAGCTTCCTTTCTCGCTTACTGATTGCGATAGAAACAGTCCAACGGCATGCGAGCAACAAGAAAGGAACGATGTAAAGAGAATGCGAATGTACGCTAATCATTTCTTTTTTATCACTGCATTTGTATTACTACAACTGCATGCCCAAACGACAATAAAGAAAGAAGAAATGGGATTGTGAATATTTGACAAGAAGAACGACATACTCCATATCAATTTACTGTGTAAAATCCTATATCCCTTGCGGGAACACATTAGTTAATAAAGTGTAGCGGGACAATGTTCAAAACATGACTGAAAATACGTTCACTAAATAGAGATATTCCCATTGAGACAATTATGTCTAGTTTTGATAAAGAGATAAGAACATCTATGATTGACATGTCATCTAAAGTCGACGTACAATTTTAAAATGTTAGAAATAAGGAAATGAAGTAGTACAGAATGCTATGCTTGTAACGTACGTTGTTGTTCTACATTGTTTAGCTCTGGTATTTACAGGGTCACAGAGAAAGCATCCTAGGTTTTGGACGGAAAAGCTGTAATTGCAATGATCTGCACTACAACAGAAAGAAGAAGCACAACTTAAGGAAAAATAATGAAATGTGTGTTTCAGCTCACAAGCGACATTGAAGCAGATAGTGCCTGTGACTTAGTATGGGGAGAGGTTATAGTCGACAACCGGAATAAATTAATAACTGGCTCCTTTTACCGATCCCCTGTCTCAGATGAAACAGTTCAAAGAAAACTTGAGTCTCATCACAAATAGGTATGCTACTCATACAATTATGGTTGACAGTGACTTCAATCTACGTTACGTATGTTGACAAAAATACATTTTCAGACCTTATTGTAGACAGAAAACAACTTCCGTAATTGTTCTAAATGCTTTTTAAAAAATTATTTTCAACAATTAGTTCACGAGGCCATTCAAATTGTAAATAGTTACGAAAACACACTTGACCGCTTAGCCACAAATAATCCTGAGCATCCCAACGGATACATGGATTAGTGAACACACAATCGAGCGAGGCTCAATTCCGTAACAAAGAAATTCACCAAAAGTACACGCGAAATGTATCTATTTATAAACGCAGCTAAAAATTCGTTTGACGTCTTTCTAAGAGACAGTCTCCAATCCTTCCAAGCTATGTAAGTGAAGACCATACGTGGCTTAAGTTCAAAGAAATAGTATCAACAGAACTCGAGAGATTTCATACCACATAAATTAATAAGAGACGGAACTGATTCCCCATGATACACAAAACACGAAAGAAAGCGGCTGCAGGAGCACCGAAAAAGGCATGTATAATTTAGACGAACGCAAAATCTCCAAATCGGCGAAGTTTTACTGAGGCTCGAAATTTGGTGCGGATTTCAATGTGAGATGCATTTAATAGTTTCCACAATGAAAGTCTCTCTAGAAATGTGGCGGAAAATCCAAAGAGATTTTGGTACTGTGTTAAGTAAACAAGCGGAAAGGTTGCGCGACAGCGACAGAGATGAGGAGGTGGAGGGGGAAGGAGACAAGGGACCCAACCCTTCGGAGCAGGTAAAATCGTGGCAAATGTCCGTCGTGTCAAATGTCCACACACCGACACATATCGCTTAGCGTTGCGAGGGCTTTGGACGCCGTTGTCTACGGTGGGCGTTCAAAAGTACGGCAACACATTTGGTTCCTGAACGCCGATTGGTTTTGTTCTGGATTCCAATACACCATCTTATTCCTGATTTCTTAGGGTACAAAAGCCCACTGGTCAACATAGTCTCCGTTCAATGATGCGGGTGCCTTACGCCACCTTACTGGCAGGGCCTTTATGCCTGCTACCACTCTACTGGGCGACGTCGGATCCAACGTCTTGCTGCATCAACAACCTCCCCATTATCCAAGTACTGCATCCTTCATCGGACGGAAGAGAAGGGAGTTGGAAAGTGCGAGATCTGAGCTGGAAGGTGGATGAAGAACAATGAAATTCTGTAAGCTCTTCTCGGGTTATCGGTCCTGTTCACGGCCTTGTCTTGTCATGGTGCAGACGACGAAGGCGCTAAAACCATTTCGCCAGTTTCCTCAGAGTAGCGCGATACATTTCAGCGTTGATGGTTACACCATAATCGTGGATATCAAGAAGAAAACCAGCTCACGTGACTTTACCGGCTAAGACTGCGGCTCTGACTTTTTCTCCGGGGAGAGGTGTTTTGGCGTCAGTCCATGGATCTCCGTTTTGTGTCTGGTTCGAAGTGATGAACCCATGTTCCATCACTTGTGACGATGTTCAACAAAAAATGTCACGATCAGCCTTGCAATGTGCAAGGAATTCTGAGTACCACAACTGGTGAACGAGTGTGTCAGCACCACAATCAGAGACGTCAAGCTATGCTGCGAGGTGTTTTATTACGATCCGTCGATGACCTCGAATGACAGAGTCCACACATTTAAACACTGCAGAAGTCATTGCTGTTTTCGGCTGGCTGGCAAGTGGGAGATAGGACAGGTTTGCGGAACTTGTTGCTATGATGACAGACGCCTCGCCCAACGAATCACAGTGCTTTCGTTCAATGGCAGGTCTTCATAGACATTCATCAAGCGCCTTTGACAATTTGCGATGGTATGGTTCTCGGCCAAAAGAAAATGAAAGTTCTCTGCCTGGAGCGCACCTCCGTTACAGGCGTCATTTTGAAGGCTTCGCAAAGGGACGCCACCTATCTGACCTTCATGAAACCATAGGGGCTGAAGCGCGATCATTCCATGATGTTCCGCAACAAATTCCGCAATATTCAACCGAAACTGGTAGAGAAGAAAACGTGTTGCATTTCGCGTGAATGCCCCTCGTACAAAGTAAACTACTGGCCATTAAAATTGCTACACATCGCGGTGAATGCACATTGGAAGCGTGTATTCGTCATCGCCATACTGGCGTATCAACCGGCGTGATGGTATGGGATGCCATTGGTTACACGTCTCGATCATCTCTTGTTGGCATTGACGGCACTTTGAACAGGGGACGTTACATTTCAGATGCGTTACGACCCGTGGCTCTACCCGTCATTCGATCCCTGCGAAACCCTACATTTGAGCAGGATAATGCACGACCGCATGTTGCAGGTCCTGTACGAGCCTTTCTGGACACAGAAAATGTTCGACTGCTGCCCTGGCCAGCATATTCTCCAGATCTCTCACCAACTGAAAACGTCTGGTCAATGGTGGCCGAGCAACTGGCTCGTCACAATACGCCAGTCACTACTCTTGATGAACTGTGGTATCGTGTTGAAGCTGCATGGGCAGCTGTACCTGTACACGCTATCCAAGCTCTGTTTGACTCAATGCCCAGGCGTATCAAGGCCGTTATTACGGCCAGAGGTGGTTGTTCTGTGTACTGCTTTCTCAGGATCTATGCACCCAAATTTCGTGAAAATGTAATCACATGTCAGTTCTAGTATAATATACTTGTCCAATGAATACCCGTTTATCATTTGCTTTTGTTCTTGGTGTAGCAATTTTAATGGCCAGTAGTGCCGTATCTTTTCAGAAAAAAAAGATTGCATACCAGGGAATGTAATATATGGGACGGCCAGTTTTCGTCTGACGGCGTTGCTGCAACTTATATGCAACGTAGAGCGACTCTTATGTGGGTGTATAAAAATCGACGTGTAGACAAGGGATCAGCGTGACAGTCGTGTGTCTTCGACTTACCTGCAGTAAAAGTCGAAACGTGAACTGTGGTGACGTTATTACCAAATGCATCCAAACAGAACCAACGTGCTGTTACTCTTTTCTTGGCTGCCGAAGGACAACGGAGAATGAAGATGGGCTATGGGCAGCATGTCTGTCGAAAGCCTCCGCTGCGGAAGGGTGCGACCACGGCTGCTGCTGCTTCATGACATTGCATGTCCTCATATTGCAAATACTGTAACGCAGAAGTTACGCCAACCCAAGTGGGAGACACTGGAGCACCCGTGATGTGGTCTGATCCCTCCGCAAGCGATTATCACACATTCGGTCTCTTAAAAAAGGCGTTGAAGTGTCGACGATTCCTGTCGGACGAGGATGTACAGTAGGCAGTTACACACGGTGTTTTGCTAAGCGGATATCTTCAACCTAGTGCGCAGGTGAGATGATTGTATTATCTTAAACCTAGTACGTAGGTGAGGTGATTGCATTATCTTCAACCTAGTGCGTAGGTGAGATGATTGCATTATCTTCAACCTAGTGCGTAGGTGGGATGATTGCATTATCTTAAACCTAGTGCATAGGTGAGATGATTGCATTATCTTCAACCTAGTGCGTAGGTGAGATGATCACATTATCTTCAACCTAGTGCATAGGTGAGAGGATCGCATTATCTTCAACCTAGTGCATAGGTGAGAGGATCGCATTAACTTCAACCTAGTGTGTAGGTGAGAGGATCGCATTATCTTCAACCTGGTGTGTAGGTGAGATGATCACATTATCTTCAACCTAGTGCATAGCTGAGATGATTGCATTATCTTCAACCTAGTATGTAGGTGAGATGATCACATTATCTTCAACCTAGTGTGTAGGTGAGATGATCGCATTGTCTTCAAAAATGTGTGTGAAATCTTATGGGGCTTAACTGCTAAGGTCATCAGTCCCTAAGCTTACTCACTACTTAACCTAAATTATCCTAAGGACAAACACACACACCCATGCCCGAGGGAGGACTCGAACCTCTGCTGGGACCGGTGGCACAGTCCATGACAGCAGCGCCTTAGACCACTTGGCTAATCCCACGTGGAGCATTATTTTCAACCTTGTGTGTAGGTGGGATGATTGCATTATCTTCAACCTAGTGCGTAGTGAGATGATCGCATTATCGTCAACCTAGTGTGTAGGTGAGATGATCACATTATCTTCAACCTAGTGTGTAGGTGAGATGATCACATTATCGTCAACCTAGTGTGTAGGTGAGATGATCGCATTATCTTCAATCTAGTGTGTAGGTGAGATGATTGCATTGTTTTCAACCTAGTGAATAGGTGAGATGATTGCATTATCTTCAACCTAGTGGGTAGGTGAGATGATTGCATTATTTTCAACCTAGTGCATAGGTGAGATGATCACATTATCTTCAAATGGTTCAAAAGGCTCTGAGCACTATGGGACTCAACTGCTGTGGTAATAAGTCCCCTAGAACTTAGAACTACTTAAACCTAACTAACCTAAGGACATCACACACATCCATGCCCGAGGCTGGATTCGAACCTGCGACCGTAACGGTCGTGCGGTTCCAGACTGTAGCGCCTTTAACCGCTCGGCCACTCCGGCCGGCCATTATCTTCAACCTAGTGCGTAGGTGAGATGATCGCATTACGGCAATTTCACGTGATTGGCATATCAATTAGGGGTTATACGGCCTTCGAACGGAAACCTTTTGATCGCTCCTTATATTTTATCCTATCTAGCAGTGTTTTAGTGTCACAGCAGTTAACAACGTTGTAGAGTGTTGTAGGATCGATTGTGTCTGCAGAATACATCATGCACTGCGTAGGTTCCATGCAAAAGAATTAAGATTCAGCACAGTGTTGTATACCTGTTTCAAAAATGTTTAATCGCTGATGATTGAAATACCACACATTTTCAATGGTGTTGTGTAAGTCGCGAACAAATAACTGGTTCTAAAAACTTTTCAGCATTAAACGTCTACTTCACGGAATTGCGTTCATTCTCTTACGTTCTTTCCCTTCTTTTTTAAGTTACATAAACCACTGGACTTGCAGCCGTTTCTAAATCGTAAAAAGCCCTCTTTCCCATCCCACTGCCAACGTTTACCAACTGCTTCCCCGCCTCTTCTTTCCAAAGTTTCTCAGTGTACTTCCGTACTCAAGCTATTTCGCAGATATAAAAAAGAAGTTAATGTCGTCTTCATTATCGGTCCCCTCTGTAAGCCGCCAAAGCTTTGCTGTGAGCCAAAAACTCTAAAATTTTCTGTATAATCTCCTAGGGCGAACACGGCCGCAGTCGTTGCGAAGAGCTTACCACGATCCATCTGGCTGTGTTTACACAGAGAGGGGTAGCCCAAAAAACAAAGTTTTATGAAGGAGGTAAAAGTTGGTTAAACATAGGGCTTTGTATTTTTCTGTTCGCTTTCCGCCTTGATTACTACTTAATATTCAATCGTTAACACCCAGGTGTTTACTATATGTACCACTTACATCTTTAGACATGAAATTTATTTATCATATGACTCATATATTTCACGCTTAAGTAAATGAAATATTACGAAATAAACGAATAACAGTTTCAAATTCCAGAAAACTGTCAACACGTAACTGCTGAATCCTATTATTGTCATCAGACTCAATTTGCGTATTTCTAGGTAACAGCACTGTTAACGATGTAGCAAATCTGACAATGTTTATTTACCATCGAATATCTGCTGCTTTTTTCACATGGGCAGCGATGAGTCTGTCTGTCGTGGGTTTTACAAATCAATGTAATCGAATAAAATAAATACGGCGCAACAGAAAGTACACAGGTTACACTAAATTACGGAAACACCCTAAGAAATGCATGCTTGAACAGAACTATAGATGCTAGCACAGCCCGCTAGTTACGGTGTTCCATTTGACCTCAGAAGGTACCTGTGCAACGTCGTCAATTCGTTGTGCGAAATCCTCCATACGTCGCAAGTGTCAATCGTTGCAAGAACAGAGTTTCGTGTAGTTGTGAGAGTCGAAGGTAAGTGGAGTCGAGCGTGGGAAAACTGGTCACTGCTCGTGCTCCTATTGTGGATGCCCCATTACCATGACAGCCGAAGTGTTGGTAGATTTATACCACATACAGGAAAATCGGGAAAACACTATTCCCTAAGTCACTTAAGTGTGTGCTGAATGATCGTAACAGACAGTCACTGAAGAGGATTGTGACGAAAAATAAAAAGATGACAGCTGCAAAATCACTACAGAGCTGAATGACGCACTCGTTAACCCTTTCAGCACCAAAGCAAAGCAACACGTAGGGAACTCCATAAGCTGCTCATTGCAGAGCGAGCTGGAATCCCAAACCCACTCACCACTGATGGAAATTTCGTAACAGGGAAAAGTTGTGTTGAAACCATAAAATCTGGACTATGGAACAATGGAAAAGTGTAGCGTGGTCAGATGCGACTTGTTTCACACTGTATCTAACTTATTGCCGAATTTACGTCTCAAGGCGTAAACATGGGGGAGGGGTTTCGGTGGTCAACCACACTGTGGTTTTTACGGGCCACATGGTTACTCTGCACGGTCGCAGTACCGTCACAGACTGGGTCCACCCCGTGGTACAAAGTTCGTTCCCCAATAGTGACTCTGTGTTACTGTGTTCCAATACGACGCGGCCCTTGATCAACGACCGAGATCAGTATGCTGAGTACAAGGGTGAATTGTCGCATCTCCCCACGGCTACAACAGTCACTAGATCTCAATATTATTTAGCCTTTCTGGTCTACTTTGGAGACAAGGATGTGTGATCGCTATCGACCTCCATCTTCGCTTGCCACTATTTTGCTGGGAAAAATGGCATATAGTTCCCCAGAGACGCATACAGATCCGGTTTTATCCATCAAGAGACAACTAGAAGCTGTTTTGAATGCCAACGGGTTTTCTGCATCGTATTATTCATCGTAATGTGTCTTACTTTCGATGCTTAGATATTTTTGCCCACTCCCTGTATCTGCCACCTTTGTCCACTTTCTTCACATATGAAAGAATTAGATTACATGGATACCGGTCCTGAGATGCTTTAATTTCATGTCGGAGCTGATTTTAAAAATTTCTTCGTAGTAAGTTATTCATGACAACAATAAATTACAGAATGTACTAGCAAACCTCATGAATCTTCTTCTTAGTCACGTGTTCGCACATTCGCGAAATCAATATCTGGGATTGGGCGTCGTTTAATACCTCGTTGTTATAACATTATAAAGTGCTAGGATTCACTTTGCCATTCTGTCTACAAAGTGGTTGAGATTTTTCTGCTGAAACCTGTCCAACTGTTCTTTGCTAGTTTTCCTGTTGTCTTATATTTGAGGAGGGTTTTTGCCGACGATGAACTCAAGTTACAACTTTTCTCAAGGACACTCAATCGTGCTCATGTCAGAAAATACGACATGTCAATATATTTACTTGAGTCCTACCTCTTGATGGAGGGTATTCACGAGATGGACGTGGGGAGTTCGTTTATTACCGTCTTGAAGACAATATGAATCAGTGGGGCAGTGTGCCACCTTGTCGTCTCAACACTGACATATTAGATTGTAAGGCGTCTGACAAACCCTGCGCTCGTCGGTGAAGCGAATACGAGAGCCACTGTACCAAGCATCCCCTTGCACTTCTCCTTCGCCTTCAACGCTACAGGGTGATTTGTACCGTTGGTCGTACTGGATACCTAGAGTTCCCGACGACCCTCCCCTTGACTGATGAATGACGCAATCAAATGCACCCACTTGAGAAAGACCTTTAAATGTTGTTTAAATCAAGTGGACTTTTCCGACAGTGGGAACGTTAGTTAGTGCTGCCAGAATGTCTAAGAAGGAAGGTCACACAACACAAAATTGATAATTCATATGTTTCTTGTGGCTCACCGACGAAACCGTGGCTCGCTGATAGAATAATTTGTGTCTAAATCTGTATGATCCAGGTTTCGATTTTCAGATAAGAAAGCTTTGTGGTGAAAATGAGTTCATCTGTTGATTTATTGCTCTCATTTCGACATAGTAGTCTTAATTTTTCCACATTGTCGTGATATTTAATACTTTTTCATTGTAATCGTTCAAAACGCTTTCACTTATCAAAAATTGTGCTTTCTCTTCAAAGAAAAATGTTTATGAGAGTTAAGCAACACATCAATGCGTAATTAACCTCTCAATTTTCGTGAGCAGAATAATTTTAATTAACTTTCAAGTATAAGATAATGAAATTAGAGCTGTTTAGAATGTCATTATACGCCAACAACGACATATCATCTCCACCAACAGCGTACAGCCTCCTCCCTCCTCTCACAACGAACTAGAAAGAACAAAGATTATGTATGTACCAGAGAAATTCTTTTACGTAATAAAATGAATTTTTTACCTATATTTTTTTCTTTGAAGTAATTTTAATAGGTTTCAATTAACACTTTCAATGTCGATGACTTCAAATGGAAATAAAATTGAATGATCAAATTTCAAAATGAGTCCAATATTTAAAAAAATGTTTAAAAGAAATTAAAATTATTAAAATTTATATCAGATCCATTATTTGCATACGTATTTTGTGTGTTAGTGTGCAAAGTTTAAAACTACTCGTTTGTCACAGATAGGGAATTTATGGAATGTATCGATAATTCCAATTTCTTAACTGTGTCGACAATTACTATAGTTAGTGAAAGATTCGCTATTGACCATTTCTATTCTATGGTGGGGTTGATCGCGTCGAGGGCGTCGCACATAGCCAGGATCTACATAGACCACCCAGTTGCCTCCAAAAAAGGCATTTCTCAGTACTGTTGCTTTTCCGCAGGTGCAGAAGAGCAATAGTGTGAAGATGGCGGAAAGCAGCTCATTTGTTGACCACCGGCAACTCCTATGACCCAGATACTCATTGTGTTGATGGATGCGTTGGTGTATGAATGCGGCAGATATTGACGAAGTATGCATAACTAGCTGCGTCCGTCGGGTCGAACAGTTAATGCCGATACGCATCCACTCATATTGCCATCACAACAGTTATCTCTTGGAGGTTCATAGGCGCCAGTTACTTGCAGCTCAGCAAACCGGGTGACATCGGAAAAAAACACCAAATTTTGAGACGATGGGAGAAACTCAATGAATACATGTCTCTCACAACCCAATCGTTTACTTAAGGAAAAAAGTTACGAGACTGGGCAGTTCGAATTACAAAATGTACCAGAAAAAATGATGACAGAGAACTCGAAAAACCGGGAAGCTGGATACCAACTCAGCACTGCCTTGAACCCGGCTTTGGACCTATTACAAATCAACGGAAGAAAACACAAGACCAGGAGAATGACAGGGGCGCTGGAGAAATTCGGAACGCTCACCAGAAGCAAACGCAGCCTGTCAACAGTGCGAGGAACGCACCTGGGGGGCGCGGACCTAGTAGGGTACGCCATGGAACGGCCGCCACCGGGGAAAACAGCGGAAGCAGGCGCGGACGGAAGACGGAACACCTAGAGACCAACCGACTGGGTCGCAGCGGGAGCGGACGGCGTAGGGAACGCCAGTCACCGTCCAGACATGAATACGGGACACGGTCAGTCTGTCGTTCAGTTACAGGAAGCATCTGATTAAGACGCCGAGGTACGACGTCGAAATATTGTGTTAGAAAAGCGCAGACCACCGGCAGTACACCCGATTCATAGAGATGTCAAATTTTATGATATTGGTACGTGCAACAGCGTTATCTGCCCTCACGTATGTGCCTGTTACCAGCAGATACGCTAGCATAATCAGCCTCACTTAAAGTCTGCCACGTTCTAGATGTCAAGGCACGGCAGTTCTGTGTATGCAGCTATTAAATGACACCGCCATTGTTAGCCCTCAAGCGCCCCAGAAGCTGTAAGGTACGACTAACAGCGGCTAAAATGAAACGGGCTTGTGAGGAATTCCTGATGAAACACTTTCAGGATGTATAAGGATTGTATTCAGTACGCTGAATCGTGTTACGTAGGGTACATTAAACAATAAAGGCATATTCAAATGATTCCTTTCAAATGTCAAAGAGTAAATGCACTGGTGTACAAAATTAAAGCAACAGGCGGAAATTTTGCAAGGCTGCGTTGTATTTTGCCACAAAACGGTATAATCAGGTGATACTAAAGCAGAAACAATGTAAAGAATACAGAACGTAAACAATTGCAACATGCTTAATGGTATAAAGAAAAGTTTCATCATTTTTTCCAATTTTACGGATTTCCGCACACATTACGACAGCTGGTTAATGTGATCAGTAGGGGTTTTGTCCACCTCTGGCAGCAATACGGGCCTGACAACGTCGGAGCATGCTGTGAATGATGTCATCAATCTCATTTGAGGCAATAACGCCCACTGTTCCTGCAGAGCTGCTCTCAAGTCTTGTGGTTGGTGGATGCTGACGTGACGCCATGTGTGCAACATCTTCAGTATCCAAGAAACCGTCAACTATGAGGTCGAGTATTGTCGCCTATCAGTACGAAGTTTAGTCCAACAGCACCTCGCAACAACGGCACATGGGGTCCCAAGATCTCGTCACGATACATGACAGCAATTAAGCTTGCCGATACATCGGTTCAGTTTCCTGATAAGGCATTTGAGCGGTCAACATAATCCATGCTCACACCATTAGGGATCCTCCACGATATCAACTCTTTCCAGAATGTTTAGGCCCCGAAGTCGTTTTCCAAGTGCCACACATATGAGAATCGGCCGAGAATCACTCTCCAGACCAAATCGGGACTCATCTGTGATAAGAATGATCTACTTTGCGACTGTACAGGTGGCATGTTGACGACTGCACTCTAGTCGTTCCCTTCTGTGCCGGCCGGAGTGGCCGAGCGGTTCTAGGCGCTACAGTCTGGAACCGCGCGACCGCTACGGTCGCAGGTTCGAATCCTGCGTCGGGCATGGATGTGTGTGATGTCCTTAGGTTAGTTAGGTTTAAGTAGTTCTAAGTGCTAGGGGACTGATGACGTTAGAAGTTGAGTCCCATAGTGCTCGGAGCCATTTGAACCATTTTTTCGTTCCCTTCTGTGAAGAAGCGTTAGAGGCACACGTAAAACAAGTCTGCGACAATAAGGGCCACTCTGCCTTTCTGTAAGCCGTTTGCCTCGGTATGACATCCAGTGGGCGCTGCAAGGTCAGATGCCAGTTTCCGTGCAGTTCTAAGGCACAAACGTCGTGCCCTTACTGCCAAATAACGGTCCTCTCTTTCCAATGTCCCACGTGGTCACCCCTGCCCTTGTCTTCGGGACACAGTTTCCGTCTCTATAAACTCTCGCCACGTCCGAGAAACAACAGAACGATTCACATTGTACCATCGGGCGACATCAGTTTGTGCTGCTTCCATTGTTCCCTCCACAGCTGGCAGTCTGGTAAGCGTCTTCTCTGTGCCATACTGCAACTGTCTGTGACTCTACACAATGATTGTGGATGCAGGACTAATCGACAAACACTACCCCGTTGGACAGGTGCCATGACGTCATCGTCGGCGTGGTTGTCAATTGACCGGTATGCTGCCTTCCGTGTAGAACACGATCGTACGGTCATCTGTAGACAGTTTGCACGATTATATCAAGATTCAGATACAGGACAGGGAAATAGTGGTTTGTTGCTTTAATTTTGGACACCGGTGTAGTTTTTTCGAAAAGTAATTATTGTTTCATATTTCGGGTTATAGTCTTAAAATCAATAAATATCTTGTACTACGCACATTTAAAAGTAGCCTATGTGTTAATTCAGGGTATAAGCTAATTCCCTTCCAAAATTATTCTAAATCCGTCCATCCGTTTAAGAGGGGAGTAATAAGCACATATGCAAAATTTCGCATTTATAATATACAGGGTGTTCGGAAATTTCCGTTATTAACTTCTAGGGCATGTAGAGGGGAGTAAGTAGATGGTATTATGAATAGGAACCCATGTTCGGAACGCACCGTTTCCGTGCTACAGCCGTTTGAATAAATGTTACGTGGTAGGTATGCCACAGGGTAGTCATGTTGGGGACGGAGGTGGTTACTCTGAATTGGACGATGTCATAAGACGTCTGTCCTAGCTCTCTGGCCTGATTTGAAGGTCTGTGAGTGTTACGGCAACATGGACGTGTACACATTTGCAGAATACACCGACTTGCTCCTTTTGAATGGGGAAGCTCACGGTAATTGAAAAGCTGCTCGTTTTCTTTACCAAGTTAGTTCTCCTCAAAGTCCGTCTCCATCGCTTACCCTATTCGCAACAATTATGCAGCTGCTTCGAGAAAGGTTTCCTTAACCGTCAGCAGGCGTAACTGTGGTGCTCCGAGCAGACGCCGCAAGCTCGAACTGGGAGAGGCCGTACTACATCATATTGAAGAGATATCGTCAACGAATACACCAGTCATTTCTTTGACTGTTAATAGGTGGAACTGAAAAAAAAAGTAGATGTACTGGGTCACATCTAATCATTTACTTACATAAGTGGTCGCGTTACCAATATATTTTGAAATTGTTGTTCGCTTCCGGACATGGGTCCCAGTTCAAAATACTGTCTATTCATTTCACTCGACATGTCCTAGAAGTTTGTAACGGGAATTTTCGAACACCCTATACGTGGAGTTTGCGTAATGGTAGATCAGGGAGTTTTCTGTGATCTAGAGCAAGGCATACAGAGGCAACGGCAACAGCCCTGTCTAGCCTCCTGACAAAGAGAGAGTTGCTAAATTAAATTTATTTTACATTTCCAATCGCAGATTCGGGTTGCAATAATGAGTCCAATGATATGGCTCACCGGTTGCTCAGATTACAAATTCAAAATTCTATGAAATTAATTGATGAATAAATGATACTAAATCAATATTCCCCAACAACAAACGCCACCTGGGCTTGCCTAAACTTAGAGTTAGCGTCTCGTGAGACCAGAGTAATTATCCGGACCACGGAATAGTTATTTCTACAACGACTTCCGAGTCGTTACTCTGAATGTCAAGCTATGGCTGCCTAGAGGCGCAAGGACACCAGACCTATCCGCCATCGCGAAACTGTCGCCATTTCAGTCCCTCAACTTCTGAGCAATCAGGCCAAGCTACACTTTGTGATAAAAAGTATCCGGACACGCCAAAAAACATACTTTTTCATATTAGGTGCATTGTGCTGCCATCTACCGTCAGGTACTCCATATCAGCGACCTCAACAGCCACTAGAGCAGAATGGGGTGTTCCGCGGAACTCACGGACTTCGAACGTGATCATGTGATTGGGTGCCACTTGTCCCATACGTCTGTAGACGAGATTTCCACACTCCTAAACACAAGTAGGTCAATTGTTTCTGATGTGATAGTGAAGCGCAAACGCGAAGCTACATGTAGAGCACAAAAGCGTACAGGCCGACCTCGTCTGTTGACTGACAGAGACCGCCGACAGTTGTAGATGGTCGTAAGGTGTAATAGGCAGACATATATCCACCCCATTACACCAGAATCCACTACAAGTACTATGACAGTTAGGCGGAAGGTGAGTATCAGTCCAAGGATTGAGCCCTGTGGCATGCCAGCACTGATAGGACGAACTGTGGACAGGCCAGCTTCAGTTCGCACGTGGAAGGACTTGTCGTCGAGACAGGAAGGGCTAAAGCGGACACTTGACACCGTCACTCCATGCACATGTAAAGTGAAAAAGAGACCGTCAAGCCAAAAACTGTCGAACGTTCTGGAATCGTCAGGGAGCACCCGCCAGGAGGTACTCGCGGCGCTCCTGGGCTGCGAAGGCCTCCGTCACTAATCGCAGGATCTGACGTTCGGTTGAATGTTCCATCCGAAACCCGAGCTGATCCTCAAGTAGTATTTGCTCGGAAGTGACGTGACACTGTAGCTCTGCGAATACACCCTCCCGAATATTTTGGATAGTGAGGCAAAAGCCCTATAGATCTTGTTTTGCTGTGTCGCAAGATACCCTTCCAGTGTTTGAAAGACGACACGGTTCTGTACGACGACTCGGCAGGTAAGTCAGCTGCTGTCAGTCCTCCTTGCAGTTGAGCGACAATAAGCTCCGATTCTAAGCCTGAAATGACCGTTCCGGACTTGCAAACAGGCTAAACCCCGCGCACTCTGCTTAGCCGCACTGAGAATGCCGTTGCCGTTCCATATAAGAGATTTCGGTTTATTCTCTAAGGATATCCAGGTCTAAGCAAAGAAGGGAAAGCAGAAAGGTGGAAGGAGTATATAGAGGGTCTATACAAGGGCGATGTTCTGGAAAAAAATATTATAGAAATGGAAGAGAATTTGGATGAAGAGGAAATAGGAGATATGATACAGCCTGAGCAATTTGACAGAGCACTGAAAGACCTAAGTCGAAACAAAGCCCCGGGAGTAGACAACATATCATTAGAACTACTGACAGCCTTGTGAGAGCCAGGACTAACAAAACTCTACCATATAGTGAGTAAGATGTATCAGCCAGGCGAAATACCGTCAGACTTCAAGAACAATATAATAATTCCAATCACAAAGAAAGCAGGTGTTGGCAGATATGAAAATTACCGAACTATCAGTTCAATAAGCCACGGCTGCATAATACTAACACGAATTCTTTACAGACGAATGGAAAAACCGGTAGAAGCCGACCTCGACGAAGATCAGTTTGGATTCCGTAGAAATATTGGAAAACGTGAGGCAATACTGACCCTACGACTTATCTTAGAAAATAGATTAAGTAAAGGCAAACCTACGTTTCTAACATTTGTAGACTTAGAGAAAGCTTTTGACAACATTGATTGGAATACCCTCTTCCAAAGTCTGAAGGAGGCAGGGGTAAAACATAGGGGGCGAAAGGCTATTTACAATTTGTACAGGAACCAGATGGCAGTTATAAGAGTCGATGAACATGAAAGGGAAACAGTGGTTGGGAAGGGAGAGAGACAGGGTTGTAGCCTATCCCCGATGTTATTCAATGTGTATATTGAGCAAGCAGTGAACGAAACAAAAGAAAAATTCGGAGTAGGTATTAAAATCCATGGAGAAGAAATAAAAACTTTGAGGTTCACCGATGACATTGTAATTCTGTCAGAGACAGCAAAGGACTTGGAAGAGCAGTTGAACGGAATGGACAGTGTCTTGAAAGGACGATATAAGATAGACATCAACAAAAGTAAAACGGGTATAACGGAATATAGTCGAATTAAACCGGGTGATGCTGCAGGAATTAGAATAGGAAATGAGACGCTTAAAGTAGTAAATGAGTTCTGCTATTTTGGGAGCAAGATAACTCATGATGGTCAAAGTAGAGAGGATATAAAATGTAGACTACCAATGGCAAGGAAAGCTTTTCTGAAGAAGAGAAATTTGTTAACATCGAGTGTAGACTTAAGTGTCAGGAAGTCGTTTCTGAAAGTATTTGTATGGAGTGTAGCCATCTATGGCAGTGAAATGTGTACGATAAATAGTTTAGACAAGAAGAGAATAGAAGCTTTTGAAATGTGGTACTACAGAAAAATGCTGAAGATTAGATCACATAACTAATGCGGAGGTATTGAATAGAGTTAGAGAGAAGAGAAATTTGTGGCACAAATTGACTAGAAGAAGGAATCGGTTGGTAGGACCTACTCTGAGGCATCAAGGGATCACAAATTTAGCATTGGAGGGCAGCGTGGAGAGTAAAAATCGCAGAGGGAGACCAATAGATGAATACACGAAGCAGATTCAGAAGGATGTAGGTTGCAGTAGGTACTGGGAGATGAAGAAGCTTGCACAGGGTAGAGTAGCATGGAGAGCTGCATCAAACCAGTCTCTGGACTGAAGACCACAAACACACCTCTAAGGATAGAAACGAGCATCACAACTTTTCGCTGTGGCACATGAATGTGATCTGGTTTGACCGTCCAACCAGATGGGGAGACAGTTATAGAGATGCCAGTCTAACTCCAGTCTAACGTCACAGTATGAAAGGACGAGTC
Organism: Schistocerca americana; assembly: GCF_021461395.2. NCBI lineage: Eukaryota > Metazoa > Arthropoda > Insecta > Orthoptera > Acrididae > Schistocerca > Schistocerca americana. Next base: position 378,113,186 of record NC_060126.1, read on the forward strand.
ATTAATGGTTCAAATGGCTGTACGCAGTATGGAACTTAACATCTGAGGTCATCAGTCCCCTAGACTTAGAACTACTTAAACCTAACCAACCTAAGAACATCACACACATCCATGCCCGTGGCAGGTTTCGAACCTGCGACCGTAGCAGTAGCGCAGTTCCGGACTGAAGCGCCTAGAACTGCTCGGCCACAGCGGCAGGCTGACTCATTAATATTTGACAAATAAATCTCTTCCAGCTGTAGGCCTATATGAACCTTTATTTATAGGAACACGGCGGTTTCGTGATGTCACATCACATCCTCAGGGGCATCTGAACAAGATACAAGACATACAGTTGACATTGCGATCCAAAACGGGTACCAATCCCTATAACATAAGCCATATGACTAACAGTACGAAAATTCACATGTCCTCATAACATTGAATCCTTAAGACGGGAAGTAGGGGGGATCAATCTTCTCTAAATGTTGTTACTGGTAACAAGCAGGGTGTCACTATCAGCAAAATTATATATTACGCACAATATTTTGTTTTGAGTTCTACTCTGTGATCTAATTTGAAATTATAATGAAACGACTGCAGAAAAGTTGCTCGAGAAGAATTAGAGCGCTACTCTAAAACACATAACTGACAGATGTAGCAAGGGGCTTACGATTTCATCCAGTAAATTATCAATTCCCAAATAAAAGAAGTCAGGTAAATGAGTAGGCATTCCATTTGGTGTCAAGTGAACACGTCGGAACTTTTTTTTATGCCTAATGGCAACTTAGAATGTTGGAGTCAAAACCGGTGAACTGTCAAGACAGCTCTAAATGAGACACATTTCTGAAGACAAACCGTGTCCTGTAATTTGACATTGTAGAATTTAATAGAAATGTTACAATGACATCCTCTCAGGAGAACGTGAACAGAACCAGACCAGCAGTAAGTGCTGTTAATCCGGAACCCCTTTCCCGTTCAGGCGGTTATAGCAAACAGAGCTACTTGCCCCTAGTCATCGATTACACGATCTGGTGCCTAGTCCCACATCACTCGAAAATCGCCCGTAGCTGGTGTGCGGTAGAATTGCCTATATTGTCAATTACGCCTCGGTAACGAGTAATTCCACGCAACTTCACTGCAGGCAGTTGTAATGAGAAGGATACGTGGTCAGCTGTCCTCCCATTGCCAGCTTTATTCCCCCAGGCAGTCGTGCAGTGCGATAGTGCCCTACCTTACGCAATTGCCGCGTCGTGCGCTCTGCAGGAGCCTTAGACGCTATTTCATCGCCACAGCGTTAACCAATCTCTCCCTGATACAAAATGCACAGGACGAAATTGGATGCGCTTCATAGAACACATCACCTACGGGCAATTTCAGCAGTTGGGTGCAGCTGTTTGAGCAATCTACACCAGATTACAAGAGGATATCAGACACCTGTGCGCTTCCATACTGTTACATTTAGAATAGTTTTTGTAGCTTACCGGAGGCAGTTAATCGTAATAACGGTGTGAACTACTCTGGTTTAAAATGAAAATGAGTTAATTCTGTCGTGTTTATTCAACCAGCAAAAAATATTTAATCCACTTTATTTATGTTTCAAATCGAAAATCAATGTGAGATGAGCATATCATTTGAATTTTCATCACTGTATATTAAATACTTCTTGCATTTTTACGTAAACTGTTCAGCTAATACGAAGGATGTTGTGACAGATGTGATTTTTGTCTTCTAGACAACAAACAAATTCAAATAACTGAGAACTAACTATGCATCCGAGAAATGCTCGGAACACTTCTGCTCTTTATTTTCTATGCAGTCGCAAGTGGCAAAAAATTGACGATGGACGAAGTATAGGGTGAGAACAGCAAGGTAATATTTTATGAGAAGGAGCAGTTTGAGGATGTCAGAAATAAATGTAAGTGTTAAGAAGGTCCTTAATTAAAGTATCTGACAAGTGTAAGGTCATACGGAAGTAAAACGTGGACGGGAAACAGTACAGACGAAAATAGAAGATTTTATACAGTGTTTCAAAAGAGTGCTAAATATAGGATGGGTGTAGCTACTGATGAGCTTCTGCAAGTAATCGCCGGCCGTTGTGGCCGAGCGGTTCTAGGCGCTTCAGTCTGGAACCGCGCGACCGTTACGGTAGCAGGTTCGAATCCGGCCTCGGGCATGGATGCGTGTGATGCCCTTAGGTAAGTTAGGTTTAAGTAATTCTAATTTCTAGGGGACTGACGATCTCAGATGTTACGTCCCATAGTGCTCAGAGCCATTGGAACCATTTTACAAGTAATCAGAGAGAAACCAAATTTACTTCGTAAATTGACTAAAAGAAGGGGTATGACTCTTCATAAGGCATCAAGGAATAGTTAATTCAGTATTAGAGGCAATGCAAGAACGCAGTAAAAGAACCAGGAGAAACAGAAATGAAACCAGCAGTTCAGGTTGCTTGATAATTAATCACAAGGCATGTAAATAGGCTAATAAGAACGGATGACACGCAAGGAAACACAGAGAGAATGTGTCGGTCACAGAAAATGTAAAGAGACAATGTGCTGGTTACAGGAAAGGGAGTAATGCAGCCCATATTAAAGTTGAAGTAATTATTTTAAAGGAAAAAATGAGATACACTCCTGGAAATTGAAATAAGAACACCGTGAATTCATTGTCCCAGGAAGGGGAAACTTTATTGACTCATTCCGGGGGTCAGAAACATCACATGATCACACTGACAGAACCACAGGCACATAGACACAGACAACAGAGCATGCACAATGTCGGCACTAGTACAGTGTATATCCACCTTTCGCAGCAATGCAGGCTGCTATTCTCCCATGGAGACGATCGTAGAGATGCTGGATGTAGTTCTGTGGAACGGCTTGCCATGCCATTTCCACCTGGCGCCTCAGTTAGACCAGCGTTCCTGCTGGACGTGCAGACCGCGTGAGACGACGCTTCATCCAGTCCCAAACATGCTCAATGGGGGACAGATCCGGAGATCTTGCTGGCCAGGGTAGTTGACTTACACCTTCTAGAGCACGTTGGGTGGCACAGGATACATGCGGACGTGCATTGTCCTGTTGGAACAGCAAGTTCCCTTGCCGGTCTAGGAATGGTAGAACGATGGGTTCGACGACGGTTTGGATGTACCGTGCACTATTCAGTGTCCCCTCGACGATCACCAGTGGTGTACGGCCAGTGTAGGAGATCGCTCCCCACACCATGATGCCGGGTGTTGGCCCTGTGTGCCTCGGTCGTATGCAGTCCTGATTGTGGCGCTCACCTGCACGGCGCCAAACACGCATACGACCATCATTGGCACCAAGGCAGAAGCGACTCTCATCGATGAAGACGACACGTCTCCATTCGACCCTCCATTCACGCCTGTCGCGACACCACTGGAGGCGGGCTGCACGATGTTGGGGCGTGAGCGGAAGACGGCCTAACGGTGTGCGGGACCGTTGCCCAGCTTCATGGAGACGGTTGCGAATGGTCCTCGCCGATACCCCAGGAGCAACAGTGTCCCTAATTTGCTGGGAAGTGGCGGTGCGGTCCCCTACGGCACTGCGTAGGATCCTACGGTCTTGACGTGCATCCGTGCGTCGCTGCGGTCCGGTCCCAGGTCGACGGGCACGTGCACCTTCCGCCGACCACTGGCGACAACATCGATGTACTGTGGAGACCTTACGCCCCACGTGTTGAGCAATTCGGCGGTACGTCCACCCGGCCTCCCGCATGCCCACTATACGCCCTCGCTCAAAGTCCGTCAACCGCACATACGGTTCACGTCCACGCTGTCGCGGCATGCTACCAGTGTTAAAGACTGCGATGGAGCTCCGTATGCCACGGCAAACTGGCTGACACTGACGGCGGCGGTGCACAAATGCTGCGCAGCTAGCGCCATTCGACGGCCAACACCGCGGTTCCTGGTGTGTCCGCTGTGCCGTGCGTGTGATCATTGCTTGTACAGCCCTCTCGCAGTGTCCGGAGCAAGTATGGTGGGTCTGACACACCGGTGTCAATGTGTTCTTTTTTCCATTTCCAGGAGTGTATTTACCTGAGAAATGAAGACGGAAGCTTAGTTTTAGTGATAGGTCGGATATTTGTCAGGAATACTTAACGGGACTCTACAATGGAGGGAACCTGTTCTAAAATTGTGACAGAAGAGGAGATTGCGTAGCAGGCGGAACAAATAGGCAAATCAAATTCTTCTCTACCAATGGAAAATGGCATACTTGAAATGTTGATAAAAGAGAGAGAAGAAATGGCAATAAATTACAGACGAGCAGGCTACAGTATCCAAAACCATGTGATACTACTAGGTGTACAAAATTCAGAGACATAAACTTATGTCAAGAGGGCTGTTAGCTTACATGAAAACTTTGAAAATGGTTCAAATGGCTCTGAGCACTATGGGACTAAACATCTGTGGTCATCAGTCCCCTAGAACTTAGAACTACTTAAACCTAACTAACCTAAGGACATCACACACATCCATGCCCAAGGCAGGATTCGAACCTGCGACCGTAGCGGTCCAGACTGAAGCGCCTAGAGCCGCACGGCCACACCGGCCGGCAATAATTGAAGGAACTTCAACAAACATTCAGAATACGTATAGAAATAAATGTAAGAGGGGATGATATACCAGTGCTAACGCGTGCAGCTCTTCGGGTTTATTCGGAAGAGACCGAAATATGTTTCCAAAATGAATTTTTATGCTGTAGGGTAGCGGGCGCACTTCCGAAACCTCATAGGTGATTTAAACTATGTACCTGAAATATAGAAGAACTGCTGAATAACAAGCATAGTTTACTGTGCGGAGCGCTTGGTTAAAGATAAAAAGAATCATAGAAGGAAGCGAAGAAGATGGCAGAAGCAGCGTAGACAAAAAGAACCAGACAGGGTACGGTGAACGAAGCTGTCTATAGAGAAAGAAAACTGAGGAAAATTTCTTGAAAACCTAGGTGAGGTAAACATAATTGCAAGAGATTGACGTTGAACAGGGAGGAAGATAGAAAATACCAGGATTTGGATTGTGCTATAAAATAATATCAAAATGAAAAAAAAGGAAAAGAAAAGAAAGCGACCACTCAAGGTTGAGATGTGTTACAAGACATAGGAGAGAAATACCTCCGAACAGTTTTAATGGATGTCTTTTAAGGTATCCAAGTGTATTAGAATTTAAAGCAAATTGCGGAATTTGAGTGTTGTAGGTATACAGGGATCAAAGGATGGAGAAAAGTAGAAAGAAGCGGACGCCGACATCAAAGTTCTAGTAGACGATTATAAATTAAAAAAAAAAAAAATGAAAATGTATAGGTTTCTGAAAGAGCCAATTTATACTCTTCAGGCAAGTTTCCCTTCATTATAAAATGGTTTAAATGGCTCTAAGCGCTTTGGGACTTAACATCTGAAGTCATCAGTCCCATAGACTTGGAACTACTGAAACCTAACTAACCTAAGGACATTACACACATCCATGCCCGAGGCAGGGTTCGAACCTTCGACCGTAGCAGCCGTGTGATTCCGGACTGAAGTGCCTAGAACCGCTCGGCCACAACGGCTGGCCCTTCATTATAAAACTGCCAAAAAGTCGCAGGAGGGAAAAGAGTGGAGCGACTTATTATCTGCGTAAATAGTGGACTTTTGTTGAGTTATAACACGAATCAACAAACATAGGAATTTTCTGGCACATTAAAACTGTGTGACCGAGTTGTACGAGGGGCAAGCGATCTACCAAATGGACTACCCGAGCACGACTCACAACCCATACTCACAGCTGTACTTCCGTCAGTACCTCATCCGGAAATTCAGTATTCTGAGATTCATAGTGTCAAGAGTGGGCCAAGAATATCGCCACGGAAACCGCAGTGGCCGACGGCCATCACATAACGACCTGAAGCAGCGGCGTTTGCGTAGGGTTAGCAATGCGTGAAAAAAACGCAGAAATCAATGTGTGACGTACGACGAACGTATCGGTTAGGACAGCGGTCCGAAATTTTGAGTCCTGGGGTACGGCAGCATTCGACCGACGCGAGTACTATTGCTGACAGCAAGACATCGCTAATGTGCCTCTCCTAGGCTTGCGATCATAGGGATGGCCAGATGAGTCCCAGTTTCGGTTGGTAAGAGTTAATGGTAGGGTTCGATTATGGCGCAGACCCTACAAACATGGACCGAAGATGTCAATAAAGCACTGGTGATGGCTCCATAGTGGTGTGGGCCGTGTCTACGTGGAATGGACTAAGTGCTCTGATCTGTCTAACCGATCATTGACTGGAAATCGTTCGCGACTTGTTTGAAGTACATTCCGACAGTTGGAGTGAATTATTTGTCGACCCGGATCGCCAACATGAATCGAACGTTTGTGGGACAAAATCGGGAGGAGAGTTCGTGCGCAAGATCCTGAACTTTCGTAATTATGGACGGCTTTAGAGGCAGCATTGCTCAATATTTCTGCAGAGCATCTACGACGAGTTGTTGAGTCCATGCCGCGTTGAGTTTCTGCTCTACACCGAGCAAAAGGAGGTCCGACATGATATTATGAGGTATTACCTGACTCTTGTCACGTCATCGTATGTTGGAAAGAATCCCACATGTAATGTATGCAGTGAATCAGGACATCTTCGTTAAAACTGTCCTCGGCGAATGTTTACTCTACGAAATAATCTGCAAACAGTGGAAAACATCTGAGGCACAGGAACAGATCCACACAAGTAATCAAGCGTGCACCACCGAGAATACCTCCACAGAATCCACTGACCAATCCCGTAACTTAGATGCAGGAGAATTCCAACCCTTGAATAAGGGACCAGCGAAAAATGAATTTTTGTAAAATCAGACAACGGTGAAGAGTCTGAAACAGATAAAGACCAGTCAGCAACTACCTTCCAGGGAAACAGCTACGAAGTACGCAAAATTTCAATTCACCAGCAAGCAAACGACATGGTTAAGATAAATACAAGTCCTCCCAATTCTTATATATATATATATATATATATATATATAACACCAGAAACGGCCATTAGAAATGGGTAGTAAGCAGTCCGAAGAAGACGCCGAAGAGAAATCGACGCAGATACCAAGGGAAAAGATGTCTGTTAACGTTAAAGCAATACAGGGTGGAACCGAGATGGAAACCGAAATTCGTGGGGTAGCAGCTATCTCCCAATCCCGCAATCAGAAGTGGCCAGCCTGAGAGGTCCACAGCTGGACAATTAACTTCAACCGATGAAGGAAGCAACACGCCAGGCAACAACACAGGAACAGCTGAGCGAAACGACCGCAGCCTTTACCGAAGCATGTAGACAATGCAGTAAACTGAAGGATCGTGAGGAACCAAATATCACTATCACCACAGAATCAAAGAAACACTCAGTAAAGGGAATGGAGTGAAGTAGCACCAACCAGAAGGCTACAAAGGTGTTGCGAAAGCACCAAACAAGGAAGAAAACCCAATCGCGGAAGTGTGGCAAGTAAAAAAAAACAGCACTGGTCAGAATATTACACTGGGTAATAAGAAGGAAAATCATAGTTGAAAAATAAGTTTGCAATGGACAGTACAATATATCAGCTCTTCTCAAGCTAGGCTGTTACTACAAACGTAGATGAGTGACAGGAACAACTGCTGGCAACGACACACCTATAAACAGTAGACAACAAATTAATCTGGCCAAGGGACTGAGAATTGGTGGACGTGATGTAAAAAAGCGACTGTCAACATCAACCGAATGGAATTCAGTTAGACGTAAAATTAAAATGCTTTAAAGTTTACTTCTATTCCGCAGATGTGGACGTAGCTATTATCCAAGAAATGATCACGCCAAAGATTTCACATTTGCACTACTGGCCATTAAAATTGCTACACCACAAAGATGACGTGCTACAGACGCGAATTCATCCGACAGGAAGAAGATGCTGTGATACGCAAATGATTAGCTTTTCAGAGCATTCACACAAGGTTGGCGCCGGTGGCGACACCTACAACGTGCTGACATGAGGAAAGTTTCCAGCCGATTTCTCAAACACAAAGATCAGTTGACCGGCGTTGCCTGGTGAAACGTTATTGTGATGCCTCGTGTAGGGAGGAGAAATGCGTACCATCACGTTTCCGACTTCGATAAGTATCGGATTGTAGCCTATCGCGATTGCGGTTTATCGTATTGCGACATTGCTGCTCGCGTTGGTCGAGATCCAATGACTGTTAGCAGAATATGGAATCGGTGGGTTCAGGAGGATAATACGGAACCGTGCTGGATCCCGACGGCCTCGCATCACTAGCAGTTGAGATGACAGGCATGTTATCCGCATGTCTGTAACGGATCGTGCAGCCACGTCTTGATCCCTGAGTCAACCGATGGGGACGTTTGCAAGACAACAACCATCTGCACGAACAGTTCGACAACGTTTGCAGAAGCACGGACTATCAGCTCGGAGACCATGGTTGCGATTACCCTTGACGCTGCGTCACAGACAGGAGCGCCTGCGATGGTGTACTCAACGACGAACCTGGGTGCACGAATGGCAAAACGTCATTTTTTCGAATGAATCCAGGTTCTGTTTACAGCATCATGATGGTGGCATCCGTGTTTGGCGACATCGCGGTGAACGCACATTGGAAGCGTGTACTCGTCATCTCCATACTGTCGTATCACCCGGCCTGATGGTATAGGGTGGCATTGGTTACACGTCTCGGTCACCTCTTGTTCGCATTGATGGCACTTTGAACAGTGAACGTTACATTTCAGATGTGTTACGACCCGTGGCTCTACCCTTCATTCGATCCCTGCGAAACCCTACATTTCAGCAGGATAATACACGACCGCATGTTGCAGGTCCTGTACGGCCTTTCTGGATACAGAAGATGCTCGACTGCTGACCTGGCCAGCACATTCTCCAGGTCTCTCACCAATTAAAAACCTCTGGTCAATAGTCGCCGAACAACTGGGTCGTCACAATACGCCAGTCGCTACTTTTGATGAACTGTGGTATCGTGTTGAAGCTGCATGGGCAGCTGTACCTGTACACGCCATCCAAGCTCTGTTTGACTCAGTGACCAGGCGCATCAAGGCCGTTATTACGGCCAGAGGTGGTTGTTCTGGGTACTGATTTCTCAGGATCCATGCACCCAAATTGCGTGAAAATGTAATCACATGTCTGTTCTATTATAATATATATTTGTCCGATGAATACCCGTTTATCATCTGCATTTATTCTTGGTGTAGCAATTTAATGGCCAGTAGTGTGTTAGGATTTGATACGATAATATTGGTGAAGAATCTGGAAAGGCGATTCTATACAGGAAGGGCATACAATGTACGGTTCAAACGTGCTTAGACTGAAGAACAAGAATTGCTGCCCTGCTAGAAGATGTGCTCCTCCTCAACATACGCGCCTCTACGGGTTGAAACGGTAGGAGAACAAAAATTGAATTGTTTCAAGACGGAATCGCAATCCTCATTACTAATGCACGCCGAAATATAATACTAGGAGGAGAGTTTAGCTGCAGTGGTAAAGAAAGAAGTTTAGAATCCCAATTATAAATTTTGTCCGGAGATAACGGATGACTTGTACCTCAAAGACACTAGGATCGACTTCCACCCTAATGTTACACACTACACGTTAATCTGTAGACAGTCTGCCAGTAGATTAGACGGAGTTTATATCTCCAGAGACATGTCAAATAATCTACAAGATTATGAAATATGGCCGCTCAACTGTAACGGCCATTGCGCATGGAATATAATCGTTTCGTACATCAGACAGGAAACTTTTACAAGGCATGGCTTATGGCAATTCAATGCGTCGCTGCTGTACGAGTTTTGTTTTATACAGAAAATTGTAGTTTTGGTAACATTTTGGATGTCACGAGGAAAAGCATCTAAGTAATAGTGGGCAACATTTCTGCCAGAGAGGTAGCACTGCGAGAGACTGTTAGCAGAGCGTTTGCTTGTGAGTGGAAAGCTGTCTTGGAGAGAGGGAGGAGGAGTGGAGTTGTACTTTTTGATGGAGCAAGATGTGTTTAGGCAGACAATAATTTTCAAAAAGATTTCAAGAGGTAGTGTAACAGCGCATTTGCCGAGACATCCAAGCGTAGTAATTAATTTGGTCAACGATTTAGAATTGCAGATTTTTTATGGTAACGTAACAATGTGTGATTTACTGATTTTTCTTCAAAGATGGATTGCATACGTGTTTGTAAGAAAGTAAGGATCATTTGTTCAGGTTTTCCACTACCACTGTAAAGTGAATATTTTAATATTTCGAGGGAGAAATTATTTTGTCTCAGTGATGTAAAGTTTTGTTAGTACAGATATTTTATGTTTTCCCATCATCCAGCGTTCGTCTCTTTATTTCAAGTTTCACATATATAATTTTGCTTTCCTGAGTTTCCCAGTAACGAGATTTATAAGTGCAAAAGTTTTGTGGATGTCTCTGTAGCTTAAAGCACGCATTACACATCGTGATGCTAGTAGTTTGAATTTTTATGTTTTAACTAGCATATCAGCAGCAGCTGCAGTAGTTTGGAGATAGCAGCGGCACAGCATTTATTCATTGTGCAAACAGGTACGTCATGTATAATTTACGTATCATACATTTAACATTTCAACTTTGACATACTTTTCAGACACGGCATTTTTGATAGTTATTTGCATTTCATACTTTTCTTGCTTGTATTATTGCTAATAGGTCAGTTTTCCGAAATTTAACAGAACAGACTGCACTCTCGACTCAAGCGTTGCAGTATACGGATTTAGTGTTGCATTTCTGATTAACGTTTGCATTCCTGATCACTTTTCAAGAGTTACGAGATCACTTATGAACTTAAATACGAGCTTAACTGTTTCTCTAATCAAGAGTAATACTTCACATTACCACACAGAAGAAAATACCAGTAAATGTATCTATACATTACCATACAACAAAAACTAATTAATCACTTTCACTACTTGACGACAATACATAACGGTAGGTAATTCAGGACATTTGAGATAATGTTTAGAAAGACGAGACAGGTATCGAGAAATAGTGCTACTGTGGACAGACTGGACAAAGACGCAAATAAATAAATGCATCATACAGTTTGCACAGATTAAATCGTACTGGAGGAAAAATATTCCCGAATATTACTTCACAATTGTCTGAGAACTATGTAATCAACCGGACACTCCACAGGCTAGTGTAATTGAAATTAAAAGAATTAAATCATAAATAACAGCACAAGCTCACGAAACATTACCTGGTATTAAAGTACGGGCTCGAGATATCAGTGATATTAACCATGGAACTGCATCCGTGTGTCACATGATACGAGAAACCAGACAGAAACTTCTTACTTAGGTTGTAAATGATGGTGGAAATGAATATTTTTAGCAAAAATATTCATTTCTAGCAAAAATCGACCAACGAATATGTTGTGAGATATTATAAAGAGCGCTACTCACCATCGAATATAGAAGAGATGTCGGGAGATTACTTTTTGAACAGTATCACACCGTGTATTGACTCAAGTGATGACGAAGAACTATTCGCTGGGATAACAAAAGAGGACGCAAAAACATGTCATCTTCAACACCACCAAGAGGAAGGCGGCTGGATTGGATGCATTACCCATCGAATTTACGAACAGCTTTGGGATAACACAGGAGAGGAACTCACTGAATGTCTTCCCTTCACAATTTAAGGAGGAAATGATAGTTCTAATACCAAAGACTGCACAGGGCAATAAACCGGAAAATTTCTGTCCTCTTATGTTGTTCAACGCTGACTTTAAAATCATCACTTGCGTTGTAAACAACAGAATAAAACAAATACTCGGAAAATAATTAGATCTTGCCAAGCCAATGCATGTACCCGGAGGTCAATGGTAAATATGTTAGCTGGGTACAGAGATATGGCACATTTAACATGGATATGCAAAACGAGATTAGCTATAGCTTTTCTAGAGTTCAATAAAACCTTTGACGGGGTTAATCAGCAATTTCTGTCTCAAACTATGGCGAAAATGGGGTTAGTGAGCCAGTAATAAAACTGATAAAATAATGCATAGCTGGCATAGGATCGAGGCTAAAGACTAATGGGCAACTGACACCTTCGGTGTAGGTTAAACAAGCAGTATGTCAGGGATGCCCCCTCCAAATGTCGCTGTTCACCATAGATATAGAACCTTTATTGAATAAATTCCATAGTTCCCTTCTAGGACTTCAGACAATTAATATAAAAACGGAACGTCAAGCTTACGCAGATGATGTGAGTGTGATCGTCAATTCCAGGAAAGAAGTTTACAAAGTTAGATGAACAATAAAAAAGTATGAAGATTCAACTCGGAGCAGTTCCAATAGATCAAAAATAGTACTCGTACGAATACATGGATCAAACCTGGCTTCAACCACGAATGAAATAAGACGTCTAGGGGTGACTTTGACGCAGAATCCGATGGATATGATCAAAGTGAACTGGGGAATGTAACTTATATACGTGCGTATTTAGCAGAATATACCACATGGGTGCGATACTTCCCATTACAACTATTATAGGAAATAAAATATTAACCTTCGCTTCTTGGCATACCTGGGAAAGCAAGTTCTCTAAAGTCAACTACAAGACAACAACCTAAGGGCCTCTCAAATTTGGACTAGGTATCAAAGATATCGAATCAATGTGTTCCGGAGTGTCCGTTCATAGCTAGAATACTGCAAGACAACAGGCCAAAACTTTATTGATGTCCTTGATCCCAACGACAGGACTCCACCAACGAACATTGGCCGCATCAACAGCGCATTAGTATACGTTCGTAGATATTTCGTGGAAATCAGATACATTTCAAATAGCCCCAAAAGGCTTACTATTAGGCAGATTTACAGCATCATCACCAATTCACTGACTGCTAACCACATCGTAGAGAAATACCCTCACAGAAACTGTGAATTCATATAGGACAATATTAACAATCCCACGCTAATTTATAACTTAGCTGGACTATGGTACGACGAAATAAATGAAGTAGTTCCCACATGTGAAAAGCTGAATTATATGAACCCCGAGTTGCATCCGCACAGCGAAAAATGTCACCACGATGCCACGTTAGCACACACTTTCATACGCAGTGATCCCAACCGTATGTGGAAGTGGACTAGGAAAAATTCGCAACCATTAAACGGACATGGGAGTCATTGATAATGATCAAAGATATTATAAATCCCGATTGGAAATTATAGCCTTCTGTGAAGAATAGCGGCTACACCAAGCTTGTCGGTCAGTATCATTATTATGCGGAGACAAAAAAAGAACCAAGAGTGTTAGAATGTATTACTTACATCTTAGATGGTCACCATCGTATAGATAAACATACTAGAAACCAAGAATGGTTTCGGAGATTTTTATTGGTTTTATTATCACAAGAAAGAGAAAATGGGTTTAGTGTTACTTAGCTCAAGAGGAATGTGTTCTTGTCTTCCCATATAGCTGAGTGAAGGAGTTCACTTCACAGACTCATAAGAACAGTTTCAATTTTAATTTTATCTCCTTGTTAAAACAGCAACAAGTGCAATTAATATTATGTGCGGTTATCTAAGTGCAGACATACATCCTCAAACAATGGTCCTAAGGAATAGATGACAATGGACTCGTCGATAATTAATTTGTTGTCCATTTATGATAAGGAATATTTTAATTTGAAAAAAAAATATAATGAACTTTTTTGGTGCGAAAAATGAAAACAACTTTTAAGAAATACACTCCTGGAAATTGAAATAAGAACACCGTGAATTCATTGTCCCAGGAAGGGGAAACTTTATTGACACATTCCTGGGGTCAGATACATCACATGATCACACTGACAGAACCACAGGCACATAGACACAGGCAACAGAGCATGCACAATGTCGGCACTAGTACAGTGTATATCCACCTTTCGCAGCAATGCAGGCTGCTATTCTCCCATGGAGACGATCGTAGAGATGCTGGATGTAGTCCTGTGGAACGGCTTGCCATGCCATTTCCACCTGGCGCCTCAGTTGGACCAGCGTTCGTGCTGGACGTGCAGACCGCGTGAGACGACGCTTCATCCAGTCCCAAACATGCTCAATGGGGGACAGATCCGGAGATCTTGCTGGCCAGGGTAGTTGACTTACACCTTCTAGAGCACGTTGGGTGGCACGGGATACATGCGGACGTGCATTGTCCTGTTGGAACATCAAGTTCCCTTGCCGGTCTAGGAATGGTAGAACGATGGGTTCGATGACGGTTTGGATGTACCGTGCACTATTCAGTGTCCCCTCGACGATCACCAGTGGTGTACGGCCAGTGTAGGAGATCGCTCCCCACACCATGATGCCGGGTGTTGGCCCTGTGTGCCTCGGTCGTATGCAGTCCTGATTGTGGCGCTCACCTGCACGGCGCCAAACACGCATACGACCATCATTGGCACCAAGGCAGAAGCGACTCTCATCGATGAAGACGACACGTCTCCATTCGACCCTCCATTCACGCCTGTCGCGACACCACTGGAGGCGGGCTGCACGATGTTGGGGCGTGAGCGGAAGACGGCCTAAAGGTGTGCGGGACCGTAGCCCAGCTTCATGGAGACGGTTGCGAATGGTCCTCGCCGATACCCCAGGAGCAACAGTGTCCCTAATTTGCTGGGAAATGGCGGTGCGGTCCCCTACGGCACTGCGTAGGATCCTACGGTCTTGGCGTGCATCCGTGCGTCGCTGCGGTCCGGTCCCAGGTCGACGGGCACGTGCACCTTCCGCCGACCACTGGCGACAACATCGATGTACTGTGGAGACCTCACGCCCCACGTGTTGAGCAATTCGGCGGTACGTCCACCCGGCCTCCCACATGCCCACTATACGCCCTCGCTCAAAGTCCGTCAACTGCACATACGGTTCACGTCCACGCTGTCGCGGCATGCTACCAGTGTTAAAGACTGCGATGGAGCTCCGTATGCCACGGCAAACTGGCTGACACTGACGGCGGCGGTGCACAAATGCTGCGCAGCTAGCGCCATTCGACGGCCAACACCGCGGTTCCTGGTGTGTCCGCTGTGCCGTGCGTGTGATCATTGCTTGTACAGCCCTCTCGCAGTGTCCGGAGCAAGTATGGTGGGTCTGACACACCGGTGTCAATGTGTTCTTTTTTCCATTTCCAGGAGTGTATATCAACGGCCTTGCCATAATGGTAACACCGGTTCACTTCTGGTCACCGAAGTTACGGAGCTACTTGTTTGAGAAGTAGCGTCATCGGTCACGATAACTGGCTACAGTCTGGCGGCGTGGCGGCGGGGTTTGGTTGGACAGATTTGGGATGGACAACGCGTGTACCCAGCCAGATCGACGAGCGACTTGTCGAATGTTGGGCAGCCGCTAAGGAAGGTGATGAAAGTTGTGCTCTGGAGCTCTGGTGACGGGGACCTCCTGTTATTTGAAGATAAGTTAAAAGGATAGTTCACGGTGCGGAGAGTTCACCGTAAAATGCTGCCTATGGATATTCTGGCCCTGTGCTTTTATTGTTTAAAGGAAAATTGACGCAATATTATTGTATCTTGTTCAGTGAATAATATGTATTTGTTTTTTCTGCAGTGTGTCTTGACTTGAGAGCGGCCAATGGTTGTTAATGCGTCTTCTTTGAAGCCACGTTATTCTGTTAGTTGGTAAATCGTTTGTGTGCACCCGCTTGGGATGCGATGTTACGAACTGAAGTTGTAACACCGGTGAGTGGCACTGTATCCGGTAGGCATGTCATGGTACTGTATCAGGTACTGGGTATGAATTTGAAATCTAATTGTGATTTAGTAAAGTGTATTCATTCTAATCTACGTTGAGGTGCTTTATTCATATCTGAATTACGTAGGGCTAGTACTGAGTGAAATTTTCTGCCTTGCTTAAGGGTTTAACTGCAGTTGCTCTGTTTGTACCCGCAGCTTGTCAGTTACATTTACTCGCTTATCATCTTACCTAAACAGAGGCTTATGTATTTATTGTGTGCGACAAAATCCATTCTAATTACCTCTGTCAATCTTAGTGAGTTCCCCCTGATCTGATTGAAAGCCTTCGCTTATTTAAATTTGCCTTTAACTATTTCTTTTATCTAAGATTACCAGTTGTATTTATCTTGCAAAAGCAAGTGTCATCATTTACACTTACATCTACATCTACAACTCTACTCCGCAAGCTACCCAGCGGTGTGTGGCGGAGGGCACTTTACGTGCCACTGTCATTAATTCCCTTTCCTGTTCTAGTCGCGTATGATTCGCGGGAAGAACGACTGCCGGAAAGACTCCGTGCGCGCTCGAATCTCTCTAATTTTACATTCATGATCTCCTCGGGAGGTATAAGTAGGGGGAAGCAATATATGCGATACCTCATCCAGAAACGCATCCTCTCGAAACCTGGACAACAAGCTACACCTCGATGCAGAGCGCCTCTCTTGCAGAGTCTGCCACTTGAGTTTGCCAAACATCTCCGTAACGCTATCACGCTTACCATATAACACTGTGACGAAACGCGCCGCTCTTATTTGGATCTTCTCTATCTCCTCTGTCAACCCGACCTGGTACGGATTTCACACTGATGAGCAATACTCAAGTATAGATCGAACGAGTGTTTTGTAAGCCACCTCCTTTGTTGATGGACTACATTTTCTAACGACTGTCCCAATGAATCTCAACCTGGCACCCGCCTTACCAACAATTAATTTTATATGAATATTCCACTTCAAATCGTTTCGTACGCATACTCCCAGATATTTTACAGAAGTAACTGCTACCAGTGTTTGTTCCGCTATCATATAATCATACACTGAAGTATCTTTCTTTCTATGTATTCGCAATACATTACATTTGTCTATGTTAAGGGTCAGTTGCCACACCCTGCACCAAGTGCCTATCCGGTGCAAATCTTCCTGCGTGTCTCTGCAATTTTCTAATGTTGCATTTCTCTGTATACTACAGCATCATCCGCGAAAAGCCGCATCGATCTTCCGACACTATCTACTAGGTCATTTATAAATATTGTGAAAAGCAATGGTCACATAACAGTCCCCTGTGGCACGCCAGAGGTTACTTTAACGTCTGTAGACGTCTCTCCATTGAGCAGAACATGCTGTGTTCTGGTTGCTAAAAACTCTTCATTCCAGCCACACAGCTGGTCTGATATTCCCTAGGCTCTTACTTTGTTTATAGGCGACAGTGCGGAAGTGTATCGAACGCCTTCCGGAAGTCAAGGAAAATGCCATCAACACACGATCGCTGTTTCCGGAATCCATGTTGATTCCTACACAGTAGATTCTGGGTTTCCAAAAATGACATGACAAAAAAACATGTTCTAAACTTCTACAACTGATCGATGTCAGAGATATAGGCCTGTAGTTTTGCACATCTACTCAACGACCCTTCTCGAAAACTGTGAGTGTGTATTCTGTGATAGTTTGAGTGTGCTGCCTTGCGTGTGATTTGTGTTCGCAGTTGATTGCAAAACACGCGATTCTACCTATGTGTTTGCAGCCGTGAATTCTGGGCCGCTACCTTGGCGGCATCCCGGCCAACACCGAGGTCTAAGTTATTGCCGCTGGACCGCTTTGCCGCATCGTCGTGCCTAGTAAAACTTGGGTAGTTTTCTTGATCCTTGGAGCTATAGCTGGGTTGAGCGACTGCCTCCAGAGTTGTTGGCTGTGGAGTTTGGCGGGATTAACTCATGAAGTTTCGTAAATTACGATTCAAATTTCATTCTTTTTGTTATAAACTCTGATGATTTGTGTTTATTGAATGTTGTTTTCTTTACTTATATTGGCAAATTGCAGTAGTTTGTTACTTTCTATGTCACTATAATTCTGATGGTTTTCATTTAATCTGGAATTTAATTGATCAGTATGTTTTTTCTTAAATAAACGTTAATTTGGTGAAAACGACGAACTAGCTGATGAGTTTCCCTTCCACGTGTTGATGTTTGATCCTTTCTTACCCTGAACCTGTTACCTGGGTTTCATAGACAAAAGAATGACAATAACTTAAGATGTTTTGGTTTTGAGAAATAGAAGTATTTAGTTATTTTAAGAAGAATAATTTCTTTAGTAATGGAAGATACGAGTATACGTGAAGGAAATACGCATATACGTTGAAAGGGTACAGTACCGCCCGAGATTGAAAACAGGTACAACATTCTTCGATATTCTTGTCAGAACAACATATTTTTTGTAATAATAATTTCACTTAATACACCGAAGCCGGATACCAGTGTACGAAAGAATGACAATTTATTTATTTCATTGATCACATTTGCACTCCCACAAAATAAATCACTACATCCAGTTTGGTGAGATCTGTGAAATGAATGAATGTATAGTCGTCTGCTAACCGCAGATAGTGAATGTGCAATATATGATCATCTTTGAGACGGTCCTTTGGGCACCTTTGGTGGAACCAAAGAAATGAAATTTACCTGAGCTTTGGGCGCCTGAAATGTGGCTGGCCAATACGGTAGCATGGTGCTCCGCCACCTTGAGGGAGGTGCGAGATGACCTGAAGAACGGCCATGTTTCAGCACTCTGGCGCTGGATCTTGTTCAAAAAATGGTTCAAATGGCTCTGAGCACTATGGGACTCAACTGCTGAGGTCATTAGTCCCCTAGAACTTAGAACTAGTTAAACCTAACTAACCTAAGGACATCACAAACATCCATGCCCGAGGCAGGATTCGAACCTGCGACCATAGCGGTCTTGTGGTTCCAGACTGCAGCGCCTTTAACTGCACGGCCACTTCGGCCGGCGCTGGATCTTGTGTTGGTAAGACCTGCCTTAGGTTTGCTCCGTAAAGACAAAAGAGTTGAGTGAATGGTATGCATGTGGAATACTTGAGAGTAGTTTGGAATAATTATGTCTCTATTTCAGGAACTTTTGGGGGGAGAATTTTATGACAGGCAGGTAATATTAAAGGGATCGTAGTAATCTTCGGAAATGACCAACGGTCACAATGAAACCACATGTAGCAATAAGTTGAAATACTTGCGAGTGCTAGTACTAAGTTGAAACACTTCCGAGTGCTAAAGTTAAGCTGAATTACTGGCGTGTGTAATATAAGCTGGAAATATTTAAGAAATGGCGTGTGCAGGACTTGAAATTGGAGACGAGTACTTCCACGTGGTGAGTACTGTGTGAGTCTCAATCTGTGTATGAGACAAATGATAAAGAGAAGTACTTGTCCATAGTATCAGTTGAGGACTCGCGTGTGTAACGAATATTTTCTTAATATTAGTTTGCGTGTTATGTTTCCTTGTGACGCTTGATTCAAACTCTAATACTCAGAGAGAGAAGTAAGGTGAGTCAGCCGTCTGTCCAGCAACGCCACTTGGCTTGCATTGCACAGGAAGACGTACATATATCCTCCAGAGTTCGAAGTAGGAAAGAAAAGTTACGAAGTGGGGGAGTGTCGTATGAAATTGGGATGAATACTAATTGAAGTGGGAAAGCTGAAAGTGAAGTGATTCTAACGTTGTGACTATTCTTTGTGATGTATTGTATGTTGGAAGTGTGATGTATTTCATGTAATTTAAGTACGTGTGGTTTGCATGGGAGAGTAGCAAGATAGGTTCAGAGGCAGTGGGTTATTCATGTTCCTTTTTGTACCACTTGGTCTGGAGGAAATTTTCGTGATGATGGGTGTGAGAGTCGAAGTGAGAGATATAGCAAAAGATCCACCATCCTACCCAGAAAGTGCACTGTAGCGTTAGATAATTACGAGACCATAAGATAGAGAATTACCAATGTAAATCCATGCCCATTGGGCGGAGTTCTCCTGTGTAATTGTTGTATAAAATGTAATGGTGTGTTTAGGTTATCTTTGAATCATAATAGAATTTATCGCAATAAAAAAGATAGTGAAAAGAAAAAGATTGGTGGCCTTGTTCTTCGAATAGTGTGTAGCCATGATATCCAGAATTTATTATGTGTGCGCCATTCATATTCAGTGCCATGGCCACGTGTTGATCAAAGCCGTTGAATAAGAAAGAAAATGTGGTATTGACAGAGCGTAGTGAACAATCAGAGTCGTGTAAATTCCAAATAGTCAGATGTCTGTTATCCGTTTACGTTGCGTATTATTCAAACAGGAGAATAATTTGTAGCTTAATTGTGAGTACTAGAGGTCATTATCAGTCATTGACATTACTCGATAGATAAGAATAAATACACTCGCTTGGAAGACCACTCATCTTGCAGGCCTGACTGCTTGATGCCACACTATGAGCAAGGCATGTGGGTGCCTCTCAACGTGTAGGAAGCTAGGTGGTGATGTTATAGTTGACGAAGATTGATAACAGCACACACCCCACCGCAAAGTTAAAATTCATTCTAGAACACAGATATTGCTAAGGTATGGCTCCATATCTAATATGGAGGATGCTGAGGCACAATTTATTTCAACTGTCCAACTTGTGAGATAAATGTAAATGTCCAGAGAAACAGGTATCTACTGGATAACTTGCGTATTATTTGTTGATGGGAAACGATGTACGGTCGCATTGTAGGAATGGAAAAGTGAGAGACGGAGAGAGGCAGCTAAGCAGAAATACCTTTTTCGTTTTGTTTTAGGCAGATGGTCTTGGATGCCACAATCAACGTGGATTACTTTTCCTGGGAATTAAAATGCTCTGCAGCTGACTTCGCGACCTACGGCCGCATGCTAGAGCAAGATGCTGGGACACAGCACGCTGCTGTATGCAGGGGCATCACCGGTATTTAAAAATAGAGAGCGTGCGGGAGCAGTCGCTGCCGGTGTCTGAGAGCGTTGCGAAACCGAAAGCACTTTCATTTCCATTCCAGACGCAAGGATAGTACCAACACGATGCGTTCATACTTCCAGATGCTTCTACACCTCTACTTGCGCCGAAAGGACGCGATACCAATATAAGAAGCGCTACTAATTCACAAGAGAGCAGAGCTAAGGGCTAGATGCACTTCTCAGAGCAAGGGATACGTGTACCACTCGGCGACTAGCAAAATACTGAAGTGTCGTTACAGTAAAAAAATTTAACTCCTTTGCTGTGAGAGTGCCTCACGTCAAAAATTGGAGATAGTTATGAATTCTAATGGGTGGACGAGAAGAACAATTTGAAGTCAGTTGTGCGGATGTAAACTAGAAATAAATTGTCCCCCTGCTCGGAAGACAGCCACATGCTCTGTACGCAAGGTCTTCCAGTACATTACGTGACTGGGAACTGACTATACCGTCCTGACAACAGTGAGATATATGGGGAACAATTTTACTATATTCAGGATGTTTGTTTTAACTTGAGACAACTAAATATCTCTAAAACGACGCATCGTAAGAAATAAATGCTCTAGATAAAAAATGAGCATTAGTAAAGGGGAAATCTATTTGTGCTAGAATTGGGCACCTCCTAACGATCTCTGTGTGGGCAGAGACCTGTTTCATGTTTGTAAAAGGGAACCCTCCGCCCCCCCCCCCCCCCCCCCCCCCGCCCCGTACATTTATTGCATATTAGGATTCTACGCAAAACCATTGCTTTTCGTTCGTGGTAGATGGCACAGTAATCGAAAGATATCAAGGTTACCTTTTTTGCTATTGAGAACCGACGCATTTGACTCTACATTTCATCTCGATGTGCACGTAAGCCTTTGTGCTATAACGATTCATATTTATGTTCGAAATTTACGTTGGTGTTGTAAATTTGGTTGTACATTACAGTTGGGAAAGCCGTTTCAGTGATTGGTTAAGAACTAAATTCAGCTCAATCCAGGAACAGTGACGTGGAAGTACTAGTTTTCTGTTCCCACCTCGGTGGTTGATAACCGTGAGTCCCCTTTCCTCTCTACATCTACATCTACATCCATACTCCGCAAGCCACCTGACGGTGTGTGGCGGAGGGTACCCTGAGTACCTCTATCGGTTCTCCCTTCTATTCCAGTCTCGTATTGTTCGTGCAAAGAAGGATTGTCGGTATGCTTCTGTGTGGGCTCTAATCTCTCTGATTTTATCCTCATGGTCTCTTCGCGAGATATACGTAGGAGGGAGCAATATACTGCTTGACTCTTCGGTGAAGGTATGTTCTCGAAACTTTAACAAAAGCCCGTACCGAGCTACTGAGCGTCTCTCCTGCAGAGTCTTCCACTGGAGTTTATCTATCATCTCCGTAACGCTTTCGCGATTACTAAATGATCCTGTAACGAAGCGCGCTGCTCTCCGTTGGATCTTCTCTATCTCTTCTATCAACCCTATCTGGTACGGAAACCACACTGCTGAGCAGTATTCAAGCAGTGGGCGAACAAGCGTACTGTAACCTACTTCCTTTGTTTTCGGATTGCATTTCCTTAGGATTCTTCCAATGAATCTCAGTCTGGCATCTGCTTTACCGACGATCAACTTTATATGATCATTCCATTTTAAATCACTCCTAATGCGTACTCCTAGATAATTTATGGAATTAACTGCTTCCAGTTGCTGACCTGCTATTTTGTAGCTAAATGATAAGGGATCTATCTTTCTATGTATTCGCAGCACATTACACTTGTCTACATTGAGATTCAATTGCCATTCCCTGCACCATGCGTCAATTCGCTGCAGATCCTCCTGCATTTCAGTACAATTTTCCATTGTTACAACCTCTCGATACACTACAGCTTCATCTGCAAAAAAGCCTCAGTGAACTTCCGATGTCATCCGCCAGGTCATTTATGTATATTGTGAATAGCAACGCTCCTATGACACTCCCCTGCGGCACACCTGAAATCACTCTTACTTCGGAAGACTTCTCTCAATTGAGAATGACATGCTGCGTTCTGTTATCTAGGAACTCCTCAATCCAATCACACAATTGGTCTAATAGTCAATATGCTCTTACTTTGTTCATTAAACGACTGTGGGGAACTGTATCGAACGCCTTGCGGAAGTCAAGAAACACGGCATCTACCTGTGAACCCGTGTCTATGGCCCTCAGAGTCTCGTGGACGAATAGCGCGAGCTGGGTTTCACATGACCGTCTTTTTCGAAACCCATGCTGATTCCTACAGAGTAGATTTCTAGTCTCCAGAAAAGTCATTATACTCGAACATAATACGTGTTCCAAAATTCTACAACTGATCGACGTTAGAGATATAGGTCTATAGTTTTGCACATCTGTTCGACGTCCCTTCTTGAAAACGGGGATGACCTGTGCCCTCTTCCAATCCTTTGGAACGCTACGCTCTTCTAGAGACCTACGGTACACCGCTGCAAGAAGGGGGGCAAGTTCCTTCGTGTACTCTGTGTAAAATCGAACTGGTATCCCATCAGGTCCAGCGGCCTTTCCCCTTTTGAGCGATTTTAATTGCTTCTCTATCCCTTTGTCGTCTATTTCGATATCTACCATTTTGTCATCTGTGCGACAATCTAGAGAAGGAACTGCAGTGCAGTCTTCCTCTGTGAAACAGCTTTGGAAAAAGACATTTAGTATATCGGCCTTTAGTCTGTCATCCTCTGTTTCAGTACCATTTTGGTCACAGAGTGTCTGGACATTTTGTTTTGATCCACCTACCGCTTTGACGTAAGACCAAAATTTCTTAGGATTTTCTGCCAAGTCAGTACATAGAACTTTACTTTCGAATTCATTGAACGCCTCTCGCATAGCCCTCCTCACACTACATTTCGCTTCGCGTAATTTCTGTTTGTCTGCAAGGCTTTGGCTATGTTTATGTTTGCTGTGAAGTTCCCTTTGCTTCCGCAGCAGTTTTCTAACTCGGTTGTTGCACCACGGTGGCTCTTTTCCACCTTTTACGATCTTGCTTGGCACATACTCATCTAACGCATATTGTACGATGGTTTTGAACTTTGTCCACTGATCCTCAACACTATCTGTACTTGAGACAAAACTTTTGTGTTGAGCCGTCAGGTACTCTGAAATCTGCTTTTTGTCACTTTTGCTAAACAGAAAAATCTTCCTACCTTTTTTAATATTTCTATTTACGGCTGAAATCATCGATGCCGTAACCGCTTTATGATCGCTGATTCCCTGTTCTGCGTTAACTGTTTCAAATAATTCGGGTCTGTTTGTCACCAGTAGGTCTAATATGTTATTGCCACGAGTCGGTTCTCACCACTGGGATGTTTGATTTCGGCCAGTACCAATATCAGGTGCACCTCTCACTACCACTCGATGGAAATTTCACCTTATTGTAGTGGTTGTGTTTTGTATTACACTGGTAGCCGCCGCCGTGAGAATTACGGCGTTTGGATGGAAACATACACCGTAATTTGTCACCCTGGTAGCGAGGTTCGAGGGCGGCCACCATAATCAGGCATTCGATTGTTTTGGGCCATGCCACAATCAACCTCGCAGGGAACAGAATGCTACGTTCCGATACAAATAAGTCATATGCCAAAAATGTCAGTGTCTAGTCCTTTTATTTTTACTGCATAATCACGTTTGAATAACTCAGGTAACGTTTCAACAGCGCAAATCAAGCGTTAAAACACAAAGGTTTACATTTACATCGTAAATAAAATGTAGCCTGAGATGTTGTTGTTGTTGTTGTTGTGGTCTTCAGTCCTGAGACTGGTTTGATGCAGCTCTCCATGCTACTCTATCCTGTGCAAGCTTCTTCATCTCCCAGTACCAACTACAACCTACATCCTTCTGAATCTGCTTGGTGTATTCATCTCTTGGTCTCCCTCTACGATTTTTACCCTCCACGCTGCCCTCCAAGCCTAAATTGGTGATCCCTTGATGCCTCAGAACATGTCCTACCAATCGATCCCTTCTTCTAGTCAAGTTGTGCCACAAACATCTCTTCTCCCCAATCCTATTCAATACCTCCTCATTAGTTATGTAATCTACCCATCTAATCTTCAACATTCTTCTGTAGCACCACATTTAGAAAGCTACAATTCTCTTCTTGTCAAAGCTATTTATCGTCCATGTTTCACTTCCATACATGGCTACATTCCATACAAATACTTTCAGAAACGACTTCCTGACACTTAAATCTATACTCGATGTTAACAAATTTCTCTTCTTCAGAAACGCTTTCCTTGCCATTGCCGGTCTACATTTCATATCCTCTGTACTTCGACCATCATCAGTTATTTTGCTCCCCAAATAGCAAAACTCCTTTACTACTTTAAGTGTCTCATTTCCTAATCTAGTACCCTCAGCATCTCCCGACTTAATTCGACTACATTCCATTACCCTCGTTTTGCTTTTGTTGATGTTCATCTTATATCCTCCTTTCAACTCGCTATCCATTCCGTTCAACTGCTCTTCCAAGTCCTTTACAATGTCATCGGCGAACCTTAAAGTTTTTATTTCTTTTCCATGGATTTTCATACCTACTCTGAATTTTTCTTTTGTTTCCTTCACTGCTTGCTCAATATACAGATTGAATAACGTCGGGGATAGGCTACAATCCTGTCTCACTCCCTTCCCAACGATTGCTTCCCTTTCATGCCCCTCAACTCTTATAACTGCCATTTGGTTTCTGTACAAATTGTAAATAGCCCTTCGCTCCCTGTATTTTACCCCTGCCACCTTCAGAATCTGAAAGAGAGAATTCCAGTCAACTTTGTCAAAAGCTTTCTCTATGTCTACAAATGCTAGAAACGAAGGTTTGCCTTTCCTTAATCTAGCTTACAAGGTAAGTCGTAGGGTCAGTATTGCCTCACGTGTTCCAATATTTCTACGGAATCCAAACTGATCTTCCCGGAGGTCGGCTTCTACTAGTTTATCCATTCGTCTGTAAAGAATTCGCGTTAGTATTTTGCAGCCATGACTTTTTAAACTGATTGTTCGGTAATTTTCACATCTGTCAACACATGCTTTCTTTGGGATTGGAATTATTGTATTTTTCTTGAAGTCTGAGGGTATTTCGCCTGTCTCATACGTCTGGGTCACCTGATGGTAGAGTTTTGTCAGGACTGGCTCTCCCAAGGCTGTCAGTAATTGTAATGGAATGTAATCTACTCCCGGGGCCTTGTTTCGACTCAGGTCTTTCAGTGCTCTGTCAAACTCTTAACGCAGTATCGTATGTCCCATTTAATCTTCATCTACATCCTCTTCCATTTCCATAATATTGTCCTCAAATACATCGCCCTTGTATAGACCCTCTATATACTCCTTCCACCTTTCTGCTTTCCCTTGTTTGCTTAGAACCGGGTTTCCATCTGAGCTCTTGATATTCATACAAGTGGTTCTCTTTTCTCCAAAGGTCTCTTTAATTTTCCTGTAGGCAGTGTCTATCTTACGCCAAGTGAGATAAGCCTCTACATCCTTACATTTGTCCTCTATACATCCTTTCTTAGCCATTTTGCACTTCCAGTCGATCTCGATTTTGAGACGTTTGTATTCCTTTTTGCCTGCTTCATTTACTGCATTTTTATGTTTTCTCCTTTCATCAATTAAATTCAATATTTGTTCTGTTACCTAAGGAATTCTACTAGCCCTCGTCTTTTTACCTACTTGATCCTCTGCTGCCTTCACTACTGCATCCCTCAAGGCTACCCATTCTTCTTCTACTGTATTTCTTTCCCCCATTCCTGTCAATTGTTCCCTTATGCTCTACCTGAAACTCTGTACAACCTCTGGTTTAGTCAGTTTATCCAAGTCCCATCTCCTTAAATTCCCACCTTTTTGCAGTTTCTTCAGTTTTAATATACAGTCCATAACCAATAGATTGTGGACAGAGTCCACATCTGCCCCAGGAAATGTCTTACAACTGAAAACCTGGTTCCTAAATCTCTGTCTTACCATTATATAATCTATCTGACACCTGCCAGTATCTCCAGGCTTCTTCCATGTATACAACCTTCTTTTATGATTCTTGAACCAAGTGTTAGCTATGATTAAGTTGTGCTCCAGGCGGCTTCGTCTTTCATTTCTGATCCCCAATCCATATTCACCTACTACGTTTCCTTCTCTCCCTTTTCCTACTACCGAATTCCAGTCTCCCATGACTATTAAATTTTCGTCTCCCTTCGCTATCTGAATAATTTATTTTATTTCGTCATATATTTCATCAATTTCTTCGTCATCTGCAGAGCTAGTTGGCATATAAACTTGTACTACTGTAGTAGGCGTGGGCTTCGTGTCTATCTTGGCCACAATAATGCGTTCCCTATGCTGTTTGTAGTCGCTTACCCGAGTTCCTATTTTTTGAATCATTATTAAACCTTCTCCTGCATTACCCCTATTTGACTTCGTATTTATAACCCTGTATTCGCCTGACCAAAAGTCTTGTTCCGACTGCCACCGAACTTCACTAATTCCCACTATATCTAACTTTAACCTATCCATTTCCCTTTTTAAATATTCTAACCTACCTGCCCGATTAAGGGATCTGACATTCCACGCTCTGATCCGTAGAACGCCAGTTTTATTTCTCCTGATAACGACGTCCTCTTGAGTAGTCCCCGCCCGGAGATCCGAATGGGGGACTATTTTACCTCCGGAATATTTTATCCAAGAGGACGCCATCATCATTAACCCTACAGTAAAGCTGCATGCCCTCCGGAAAAATTACGGCTGTAGTTTCCCCTTCCTTTCAACTAGCCTGAGATAGGTCCATTCTTAATTGAAAATAACAGTCACACTTGATGTTTGTCGATTACAGTGCCATCTACCATTAATGGGAAACAATGGTTTGAGTAAGCAGTGCCTATTTTATGGCGTAGAATCCGAATACTGAATAAAAATTAGGGGTTTGCGTTGGAAATACTAAATTGACCCCTTCCGTGCAGAAGGATTGGTTAGGAGATAGCCAGTTGTAGCACAGACAGATATTTCCTTAACAGATAGTGACTTATCACCTAAAACATTTTTCCGTACGAAGCGTGTTTTCGGGATATTTAGTTGTTTCACGGTAAAGCAAACACCGTGTATATAACGTAAGCAGAGTGAAGCGACAGGGTGTAACTGGTTACTTACTCCGTCGCTTACTGATGACGAAGATATACAGTATACACACATCAACGAAAGTTTTGCATTACCTAATTACTTCGAAATCAATGTAACAGGAAACAAAAATTGCCCTTGATGCATGCGAATATATTCATCTGCAATCTGCCCATGACGTCGTGACATTCAATCGGCGAGATCATCAAGCCCAGCCCTTGTCCAAATCGTCCCACGGTTCAACGACGATTCCGCTTACGTCGCGCACAGTATGTGGTCTTTCTCGACGTCCAATAACAGCCCGTTTAATTTCATCCCATACTTTTTTGATTGTGTGCGTGTCCGGAGAACAGACAGGCCACTCCATCCCGGTGATGTTGGCGTGCTGAAGGGACACACTCAAGACGAGCATGATGAACGCGCGAGTCATCATGCAACCATATGAAATTGTCACCAAAATGTTGGCGATACGGTCCCGTTGTTGCTTGCAGATTCTCGTCCCTGCACTGTAGAAGAGTGAGATTGCCTTTAACTACCACGAGAAGTGTATGGTTTTGCTGCAAAGATAATATATATGACGCAGCTGGCTACCGCAAGATTCCAACGACAGCCACAAAGAAAAACCAACTATAGTTAAAACGGAAATTAGCTTGCTGTGTTTTTTCTTCGTAAAAGGTTCTTCTTTGTCCCATGAGAAATCGTTGATTGGTAGCCGGACTAAGATCGGTTTGGCTGTGTTTGAACACTACTCGAATTGTTATAACAGGTTACGTCACATTTCGGGAAATCTCGGGTCCTGTTCGATCTCTTGATCGGCCTGCGGTCTAATAACTTTTGTTTATGCTGTTACAACGACTTGCCTTAACATTTTCAATCCATTACGGATTTTAACAATAAAAATAGCTGTGAAAGACGGACTGAAGAATCTTCAAGGGTGTAGGTAACGCGTAACAATGGCAACTAATAAATAAATGAAATATTGCAATCATGATTCTGTGTAATTCTCGACATGCGATCGTGCAGCGTTCTGGTGAGGTCTGATGGTTTTATCTGCAAAATGGGTCACTCCGCTGTAATTTATTCTCACGATAGGAATTACACTCACATTATTAATATATATTTCGTTTGTTCTGCATTTAATTCTTGATTACTTCTCTTGATTATTTCATCTGAATGTTGCTGCGTTGTTTACAAACTGATTAAAATCTGCTAAACTTTTTATCTGTTATTCAAATATGTGAATAGAGGTTGAATTGCTCATTTTCAATCTATTTGGTAGCTCGTTACCGTCTCTGATAATCAAATAATAAATTATATTTGGCCCACTCAAGCAATATTTATTGGAGGACAACGTTTTCGTCTTTGTCATCTTTACTTAAAAATCGGCATAAATGGTTAGAGTATAAATCCTTGAATACTGTATGACAGATCGGTATTTTAAATTTTTTCAAACACAACAGAAGTTTGCGCAGTGATAGGATTTAATGCTGTTTCCTCCACTGTTTCACGAATTTGAGAAATTTGAGCTGAGCCGTAGCTTACTGTCGTTGCTAGTTCGTAGTTTCTTTCACACCCTTTGTACTCGCACCAAGCGAGTAAAATGTCACGTGATTGTTCGAACAATCTCGATACTGTATCGAACGCTGGGGCGCATCGTGAAACCTCGAGCCCGTTCGAACATGAGTATTGTTTGCCCAGCCCTGAAGATCAGTCGGGATCTGGGTTAGACTCGGGCCAAACGCAACAGTCGTTTAGGAGAACTCCATGGTACTGTTATCGGTTTGTTTGACAGATATTTACGCGGATCTGCGCTAACTTTCATTTCACTTTGTCGGGCAAAAAGCGTCAAGTGATTGATTTGTGACGGAATTTAGAATTTTATCTAGGTAGCAGTAGTGACTACAATGTATTATAGTTTAGGACTGCTTTGTCTTGGTCCGTGAATATATGCCAAAACAGTTACTGAACGAAGTGTAGCTTGAAAGCCACTCATTCGTAGGCGATCCGTACCTGGGTTATACTGAGGATCTTCCATTTTGTTGTAGGAGATAATGACGTTATCGCTTTAAATCTTCATTTGAATTTGAAGCTGAAGAAAGCTCTCACTAAGGAAATAATGCCTTTGACTTGTTGTAGTAGTGGATTTGAAGGTGAAAGCAGGAAATAGCGATTTCGCGGTATTGTGTTAGGGCTTATTTTGCGACTTCAGCATGAGCGTCGATACATTTTAGTTAATGTTTGGAAAACTGTGTATAGATACACGGACAGTGTGATATTTGTAATTAGCAGAACGAACGTCCTACTGTTGTATGTGATATAGTGAGAACCAATCTGAGTCAGTAGGAGATCTGAAGGCGCGTTCTCGAATCTAGTTGCTTTTCCTATAAAACTCTAAATATTTGATTTTTTGTCTATTTTAATATTCAAGCCGTTTAAAAGTGGCGGTGACACCCAAGTGGTTCGTTCAATTTTTTTTCACTTTTCCGGTTAGGCGGTTTTGTTTGATTGGCCACCACTTGTATAAACAAAGCTGATTTGTACCTTTACGTGAAAGAAGACAAGAAATAACGACAGAATAGTTTGTTTAAAAAATAAATGTAGTGTCCCGAATCTCATTTGCCCGATATTTAATATTCAAGGACATTTTAAAAGTAAAGTTTGATTTTAAAGCAAACGAACAATTTGCAAATATCACACAGAAAAGTGGTAAAAGGAAGTCAAAGATTACATACAGTAAAGTCTGCAACGTTACAAAAAGCAAAGATATTAATTCCCAAAGAAATAGGAATATTAGTGCAGATAGGTTAATTTACAAAGAGAGAAAGTATTTCATAATTCTTAAGTAAAAAAGGAGAGAAATTATATTCAGGATTTTATTGAAAGAGAAAGGTAATTAATTCTTAAAAGAGAGCTGATTTATTTACTGTCGAGAGCGTAAGAATCTTAAAACGATGTGCAAAGATACTGTATTGTTGGAGCGTGGTT
This sequence comes from Schistocerca americana, assembly GCF_021461395.2. Classification (NCBI taxonomy): domain Eukaryota; kingdom Metazoa; phylum Arthropoda; class Insecta; order Orthoptera; family Acrididae; genus Schistocerca; species Schistocerca americana. The sequence continues at coordinate 378,144,025 of NC_060126.1, forward strand.
GCTGCCCACGAAAGTTACCTCTGATTAATACCGTCCGGTCTTGTGTAAGTGCGACATAAATATTATATAAAAATGCAGACAAGCACACTGAAATTAGCTGGTTCTATGCAATCTGGTTGTGGTTTCGAATTGGAAAGAAGGTTGTACGGTACGGCGAGCACGATAGCTCGTTTTGCTTACCGAGCTGAGTTGCAGTATAGTACAGTTACACTCTGAAAGATTTAATTTGTGGCTGTGTGTGGTGAGGTCGATTGGCTGATTTTCCATCCATCGTGTACTTTAGTGCATTGCATTTTCCATTGAAGCTGAAATTGTCTTTCGTTGTAGTTATTCACACGAACCTTGCAGATCTTTTGGTAGTCAGATGCGTTATTAATATCATTATCATCATCATATTCTGGTACCTACCACAAGCCCGTAAAACCGCAAATAGCATCTGTCGCAATGCACAACATCTTCGTAGCGGTACGTAGTGTAGACTGTATCGAGAGAATTTCAACATCCTTTAAAGTTGTCTACGTTGTGATCTGGACAGACATCACTTCCAATACAGAAGCTTAAGCCCGCTGATTACTTTAGCTATTGTCTTACCTATGAAGTCGAGTGAAGTACTTCCACAATAGAGCTACCATAGCAGATTCTTCTGTTGTGCTTCTTGAGGACAGCAGAGCGAACCTAAGTTGTTGATTTCTGCTGTGCGACGTTGCTCTCTCCTTACGTGTCATTGTGCCTCTGTAGAGTCTAATCGTTTTGTTATTTCTACGAGGATGGTCGTATCTGTGGTACGGGGCAGTATACCGGATACAAACAGATCCGAGTTCCGTCGTTAAACACCACCCGACGCTTATCCTGGGGCGTCTATTATTAGTGATTTCTTGGTCTTCTGTAACTGATTGTGAGCCCACCGTGTTGTGGTATGTCACATGTTACTCGCCATGATCGTCGGGATGTATCTTGTTCATCCGTAATGGAGTCCATAGTGTTGTGTTATAAGACGCGGTGCTCGCCATGGTCGTCGGGAATGGACTTCGTACCACGCAAGTGTCTCCTAACCGTTTGATGTGATAAACGGCATCACGTAGCCGCTTCCAACGCCAAACGCAGTTCTGGAGCACTCAGTTTACTATTTCTTTGGCTCAGATGTCGTAGATAATGTTCATCATGTCCACCTGCTAAAAGTGGACAAGGTGTCTAGTATAATTCCTTATCATTATCCGTCAATTACAACATACAAATGACAGTTATTGAATTATTCGAAAACAACGTAAATTAGTTACAAACTACGCGTGCACACGCTTTTCTCAACACGTAATTGTCACTACAGATTTTCGGCTTTAGTTTATGCATGTTCGACATGCCTGCCATTATTGGTGAGGATGTGGCGCAGACGAATAGCTAACGTCTGCATGACCCGCTTAAGTGCCGGAACATAGATGCTGTCAATAGCCTCCTCAGTGGTTCTTTACAGATCAGCGAAAGACTTTGGGCTATTGTTGTACGCTTTGTCTTTAATATAGCACCGCAGAAAGGAGCCACATGTGTTCATATCCGGAGGATATATAGGGCAATAAATGCCCATTGCAGTGGCCTCTGAGTACCCCAGAGCCAGAACGCGGTCTCCATAGTGCTCCTCCAGGACATCGAATACTCATCTGCTTCGGAAGGGTCGAGTTCCGTCGTACGTGAACCACATCTTGTGGAAATCAGGTTCACTTTGGATAGGTGACATCAAGAAATATTGCACCGATTATTCCGTGACTGGACACTGCAAACCACACAGTCACCTTCTCGATCGCGAAATGCGGCAATTTGCTTATTGACGAACCCATCCAAATGAAAGTGGGCTTCGTCGCTAGACCATACCATACTCGCATCAAAGTTCAGTTCATGAATTCTGTGGACAATACTGTTAGCGAAACACAACAGATGTTCCACGGCCCTGTTCCATGACTTAGAGGCTGATTGGTTTGAATTTTGTGTGGGAAGAGATGCAGATCTTCAACAACAATTTGTCGCAGTGTTTCCTGTTTGATTACCATATGTTGCGCAATTCATCTGATAGGTTTCCTGCTGCTGGTTTGAAACACAGCGCGTGTCTTCTCGATGTTTTCAGGCGTTTTCACCCTTTTTGGATGACCGACGTTGCCAACACAGTCATCACGAACTCAACCCGTTCTCTCAAAATTGCGCATCAATTTCTTGACTGTCAGCACATTTGAACCAGTTGTCTTCAGCTTGAACTCGGTCACAAACTTTCTTTGAACCACAGTTTTTCTGTTATTGCTCAGACAGACCTTCACAAGCTCTACACCCTCAGGCACGCTGTACCGTGGCATTTTCACGTGCGAATGGCCGATTACAATAAGGTGCGTGCGCATTTGCATACTATTTCCCATCATGCCTCGCGACCAACGGTGCCGTTTGAACATCCTAACGCAAATCGTTCGGAAGTTATGACGATTTCATTTCATATACTAGTTCAATAATAGTCTCCCTGTGTTCCATGCCGCATCACTTTACCTTGGCTCCGGTGCACCAGTAGAAAACTTTATTTGGTACAAACTTTCACATAAAGTCATCTTGCGCACCCGATCTTTCGTCGCAACTGTCCTGCGTGACGTCATTAATATTCACTCTACTGCTCCACGGATGTCTCTAACGCATACATACTGGTGTTTTAATTTGAACTGGAATGGTGCAATCTATTCGAATGGGCCGATCTTCCCGAATGTAAGGCTCACGGTAACTGTGTGCATGTTTTCAGATAACGTCAGGGGTGATCTCCCGATCGGCACCGGAACAGTCGCAATGGTAACACAGACGCACGACATTTCGGGCTGATGCAAAAATTTGTTTAATGTCTGAATATAACTTTTCTTGAGATTACAACAGCTGCTAGGCTTCTCCGGTATGTTTAACTTCAGTGACTTCTTTATTCAACATGAAGTTTTCATCAAAGTAATAAAGTATTTTCACACACACTTGACTGACTAGAGTCCGATCAGGAATATCACTAGTATCGTCAGATCGCACCGTTTGCAACTACTGCTGCGCAGAGCACTGTGTCTGCCAGTTCGCATGTAGCTGACTTTTATGGACGCAAAAATGTCATCTGCTTCAAGAAACGAAACATCAATCTGGCGCTGATTAAAATTAAGATTACGTTTATGACATTATTAGAGATACTACAGAAATAAATACCGTAAGCGTATTATAAAACCTTTATGTGATTAGTGTAGGAGAAAAGGACTCCGTAACTGGTTAATTAAAAGTTAAATAATGACAAGGAAAGGCAATGTGATACGCAACTTTGAAAAGGTACGTTTTCGAGACACAACATGATGAGTTTCTAGCTGTTTCTTGTACGGGATAATTTCACCCAAAAAAAGAGACCTCTGTTCATTATTAAAGTTAAGAGTGGATTTTTGGCATGCTTTGAAGCACAGTTTAGAGCTACACCACCGGTAAATTTCCTATTCTTTGTATGTCTTTTTACGTATGTAGAGACTTCAGAAGAGATTTCGTCTCGCGGCTAAAATGTAAGCTCTGTGGCGACTGACAGCAGACACTTTGGATCTCCAACGTCAGACGCCAAATAAATTCTGATTATAGTATCTAGGAAATAAAGCAGGATGGCGTCTGCCAAGCATGAGTCCTGCCTCAGGGTTGCCGAGATCAACTGAAGCACCACAGTTACTCGAGCTTCCTGCAGTCTTTCATACTGGTTATTTTTAAAGAAAAAACATGTCTGTACTGCACACCATTGAGGTCAAGAGTTTAAGGCTCTCACTAAAAACAGACAACGCCTCGCCTTCAAAATATTGTTTTAAATAGACATCTCTTGAAATTTCACCTAGCGGTGTCTTGCTATGGAAACTGCTAGAGACTATGTCACTTCACAATGGTGACTGAAATAAGAGTGAGTTTAATTTTTAGTTATCGCAAAAATTCATGTATATAGTCTTATGCGGATATTTTTTATACAGAACAATATCATTTTACTTACCTACGCGTAGTATAAATGAGATACTGATGTGCACTGCCTTACTGAAAGAAGTATTTCATTTTTGAACGGTCGCAGGTTCGAATCCTGCCTCGGGCATGGATGTGTGTGATGTCCTTAGGTTAGTTAGGTTTAAGTAGTTCTGAGTTCTAGGGGACTGATGACCATAGCTTTAAGTCCCATAGTGCTCAGAGCCATTTGAACCATTTTCATTTTTGAAATTGGTATTTAAAAGTCATTTCATTATTATCATGTGTATTATTGCGGATTGTCATTTTTCCCTCTTCCATCGTTCCTTAGTGGCTCCAGAATTCATGAGGTACGCTCCGTGACTTAGTTACAAAGATGGAACATACCTCTGTGAAATATTGTGAACGCTGTTAAACGCATGCTGTGATCAGTGCGCTGCTGGCTTCATCTGTTCTGCTCAGTATAGATATTGTTTTGGCTAGAGCAAACCAAATACTGCGATTCATTGGCAGAACACTTAGAAGGTGCAACAGGTCTACTAAAGAGATTGCTTACACCACGCTTGTCCGCCCTATCCTGGAGTATTGCTGTGCGGTATGGGATCCGCATCAGGTGGGACTTCCTGATGACAGAGAAAAACTTCGAACAAGGGTAGCTCGTTCTGCATTATCGCGAAATAGGAGAGATAGCGCCACAGCCATGATACGTGAATTGGACTGGCACTCATTAAAACAAAGGCGTTTTTCGTTGCGACGGGATCTTCTCATGAAATTTCAGTCAGCCGGCCGGGGTGGCCGAACGGTTCTAGGCGCTACAGTCTGGAACCGCGCGACCGCTACGGTCGCAGGTTCGAATCCTGCCTCGGGCATGGATGTGTGTGATGTCCTTAGGTTAGTTAGGTTTAAGTAGTTCTTAGTTCTTACCTCAGCAGTTAAGTCCCATACTGCTCAGAGCCATTTGAACCATTCGAAATTTCAGTCACCAGTTTTCTCCTCCAACTGTGAAAACATTTTGTTGGCACCCACCTACACATGCAAAAATGACCATCTCTATAAAGTAAGAGAAATCAGGGCTCGCACAGATAAATTTAAGTGCTCGTTTTTCCTGCACACCGTTCGAGAGTGGAACGGTAGAGAGACAGCCTGTAGATGGTTCAGTGAACCCTCTGCCAGGCACTTTATTGTGAATAACAGAGTAATCACGTAGATGTAGATCTAAAATATATCCATAAATTACAGTTTTCAAATTTTAATGAAATGCAATGTTACTGAGGATCATTTCTTCTTGGTCATTTATCTTTCACAGACCATTCTCTTTGGTCAGTTCATTTTCGGGAGCTTAACACCTTATTTTGATCCGTAGATAATGTTAGTTTTGCAAGTTAAAAGTGAGTAAACTTTGTCATTGAAAATATATCTTTGCAAACAGTTACAAACTATCAGTTTGATTGAAAACGTAAGGGGTCTCTTCCCAGGATATCCACTATCATTTAAATATAATATACAGGGTGAGTCACCTAATGCTACCGCTGGATATATTTCGTAAACCACATCAAATACTGACGAATCGATTCCACAGACCGAACGTGAGGAGAGGGGCTACTGTAACCGGCTAATACAACCCATAAAAAAATGCACGGAAGTATGTTTTTTAACACAAACCTACGTTTTTTTAAATGAAACCCCGTTAGTTTTGTTAGCACATCTGGACATATAAACAAATACGTAATCAGTGCCGTTTGTTGCATTGTAAAATGTTAATTACATCCGGAGATATTGTAACCTAAAGTTGACGCTTGAGTACCACTCCTCTGCTGTTCGATCGTGTGTATCGGAGAGCACCGAATTACGTAGGGATCCAAAGGGAACGGTGATGGACCTCAGGTACAGTAGAGACTGGAACAGCACATTACGTCCACATGCTAACACCTTTTTATTGGTCTTTTTCACTGACGCACATGTACATTACCATGAGGGGTGAGGTACACGTACACACGTGGTTTCCGTTTTCAATTACGGAGTGGAATAGAGTGTGTCCCGACATGTCAGGCCAATAGATGTTAAATGTGGTGGCCATCATTTGCTGCACACAATTGCAATCTCTGGCGTAATCAATGTCGTACACGCCGCAGTACATCTGGTGTAATGTCGCCGCAGGCTGCCACAATACGTGGTTTAATATCCTCTGGGGTTGTAGGCACAACACGGTACACATTCTCCGTTAACGTACCCCACAGAAAGACGTTCAGAGGTGTAAGATCAGGAGAACGGGCTGGCCATTTTATGCGTCCTCCAGGTCCTATGAAACACGCGTCGAACGTGTACCTCACCCCTCATGGTAATGTACATGTGCGTCACTGAAAAAGACCAGTAGAAAGGTGTTATCATGTGGACGTAATGTGCTGTTCCAGTATCTTCTGTACCTAAGGTCCATCACCGTTCGCTTTGGATTCCTACGTAATTCGGTGCTCTCCGATACACACGATCGAACAGCGTAGGAGTGGTACTCAAGCGTCAACTTTAGGTTAAAATATCTCCGGATGTAATTAACATTTTACAATGCAACAAACGGCACTGATTACGTATTTGTTTATATGTTCAGATGTGCTAATAAAACTAACGGGGTTCCATTTAAAAAAACGTAGGTATGTGTTAAAAAACATACTTGTGTGCATTTTTTTATGGTTTGTATTAACCAATTACACTAGCCCCTCTCCTCACGTTCGGTCTGTGGAATCGATTCGTCAGTATTTGATATGGTTTACGAAATATATCCAGCGGTAATGTTAGGTGACTCACCCTGTATATAGATGAAATTAATTATTTAATGATCTTGATTTAGTTCATCGATGCAAGATCCTGGCTTTTTTTGTTGCCACAGTTGTGACACTTAACAGACAGTTTAATTACCTAATACTTTCAATTAATAATAATTTTACAAATCCATAGACAAGGCTTTTTCTGTTTAATTTCTTTATCAACAAAAATTAACTGAAATAAGTTTACGGACTTTTGAAACTCAGTCAGAATTAATTCCTCTAAACCGACCAGGGTGGCGCAATGGTTAGCACATTGGACTCGCACTCCAGTGAACAACGATTCAATCCCGCGTCCGGCCATCCTGGTTTAGGTTTCCCGTGATTTCCCTAAATCGCTTCAGGCAAATGCCGGAATGGTTGCTTCGAAAGGGCATCTTCATCTACATCTACATTGATACTCCGCAAGCCACCCAACGGTGTGTGGCGGAGGGCGCTTTACGTGCCACTGTCATTACCTCCCTTTCCTGTTCCAGTCGCGTATGGTTCGCGGGAAGAACGACTGTCTGAAAGCCTCCGTGCGCGCTCTAATCTCTCTAATTTTACATTCGTGATCTCCTCGGGAAGTATAAGTAGGGGGAAGCAATACATTCGATACCTCATCCAGAAACGCACCCTCTCGAAACCTGGCGAGCAAGCTACACCGCGATGCAGAGCGCCTCTCTTGCAGAGTCTGCCACTTGAGTTTATTAAACATCTCCGTAACGCTATCACGATTACCAAATAACCCAGTGACGAAACGCGCCGCTCTTCTTTGGATCTTCTCTATCTCCTCCGTCAACCCGACCTGGTACGGATCCCACACTGATGAGCAATACTCAAGTATAGGTCGAACGAGTGTTTTGTAAGCCACCTCCTTTGTTGATGGACTACATTTTCTAAGCACTCTCCCAATGAATCTCAACCTGGTACCCGCCTTACCAACAATTAGTTTTATATGATCATTCCACTTCAAATCGTTCCGTACGCATACTCCCAGATATTTTACAGAAGTAACTGCTACCAGTGTTTGTTCCGCTATCATATAATCATACAATAAAGGATCCTTCTTTCTATGTATTCGCAATACATAACATTTGTCTATGTTAAGGGTCAGTTGCCACTCCCTGCACCAAGTGCCTATCCGCTGCAGATCTTCCTGTATTTCGCTACAATTTTTTAATGCAGCAACTTCTCTGTATACTACAGCATCATCCGCGAAAAGCCGTATGGAACTTCCGACACTATCTACTAAGTCATTTATATATATTGTGAAAAGCAATGGTCCCATAACACTCCCCTGTGGCACGCCAGAGGTTACTTTAACGTCTGTAGACGTCTCTCCATTGATAACAACATGCTGTGTTCTGTTTGCTAAAAACTCTTCAATCCAGCCACACAGCTGGTCTGATATTCCGTAGGCTCTTACTTTGTTTATCAGGCGACAGTGCGGAACTGTATCGAACGCCTTCCGGAAGTCAAGAAAAATAGCATCTACCTGGGAGCCTGTATCTAATATTTTCTGGGTCTCATGAACAAATAAGGCGAGTTGAGTCTCACACGATCGCTGTTTCCGGAATCCATGTTGATTCCTACATAGTAGATTCTGGGTTTCCAGAAATGACATGATACGCGAGCAAAAAACATGTTCTAAAATTCTACAAGAGATCGACGTAAGAGATATAGGTCTATAGTTTTGCGCATCTGCTCGACGACCCTTCTTGAAGACTGGGACTATCTGTGCTCTTTTCCAATCATTTGGAACCCTCCGTTCCTCTAGAGACTTGCGGTACACGGCTGTTAGAAGGGGGGCAAGTTCTTTCGCGTACTCTGTGTAGAATCGAATTGGTATCCCGTCAGGTCCAGTGGACTTTCCTCTATTGAGTGATTCCAGTTGCTTTTCTATTCCTTGGACACTTATTTCGATGTCAGCCATTTTTTCGTTTGTGCGAGGATTTAGAGAAGGAACTGCAGTGCGGTCTTCCTCTGTGAAACAGCTTTGGAAAAAGGTGTTTAGTATTTCAGCTTTACGCGTGTCATCCTCTGTTTCAATGCCATCATCATCCCGTAGTGTCTGGATATGCTGTTTCGAGCCAGTTACTGATTTAACGTAAGACCAGAACTTCCTAGGATTTTCTGTCAAGTCGGTACATAGAATTTTACTTTCGAATTCAATGAACGCTTCACGCATAGCCCTCCTTACGCTAACTTTGACATCGTTTAGCTTCTGTTTGTCTGAGAGGTTTTGGCTGCGTTTAAACTTGGAGTGGAGCTCTCTTTGCTTTCGCAGTAGTTTCCTAACTTTCTTGTTGTACCACGGTGGGTTTTTCCCGTCCCTCACAGTTTTACTCGGCACGTACCTGTCTAAAACGCATTTTACGATTGCCTTGAACTTTTTCCATAAACACTCAACATTGTCAGTGCCGGAACAGAAATTTTCGTTTTGATCTGTTAGGTAGTCTGAAATCTGCCTTCTATTACTCTTGCTAAACAGATAAACCTTCCTCCCTTTTTTTATATTCCTATTAACTTCCATATTCAGGGATGCTGCAACGGCCTTATGATCACTGATTCCCTGTTCTGTACATACAGATTCGAAAAGTTCGGGTCTGTTTGTTATCAGTAGGTCCAATATGTTATCTCCACGAGTCGGTTCTCTGTTTAATTGCTCGAGGTAATTTTCGGATAGTGCACTCAGTATAATGTCACTCGATGCTCTGTCCCTACCACCCGTCCTAAACATCTGAGTGTCCCAGTCTATATCTGGTAAATTGAAATCTCCACCTAAGACTATAACATGCTGAGAAAATTTATGTGAAATGTATTCCAAATTTTCTCTCAGTTGTTCTGCCACTAATGCTGCTGAGTCGGGAGGTCGGTAAAAGGAGCCAATTATTAACCTAGTTCGGTTGTTTAGTGTAACCTCCACCCATAATAATTCACAGGAACTATCCACTTCTACTTCACTACAGGATAAACTACTACTAACAGCGATGAACACTCCACCACCGGTTGCATGCAATCTATCCTTTCTAAACACCGTCTGTACCTTTGTAAAAATTTCGGCAGAATTTATCTCTGGCTTAAGCCAGCTTTCTGTACCTATAACGATTTCAGCTTCGGTGCTTTCTATCAGCGCTTGAAGTTCCGGTACTTTACCAACGCAGCTTCGACAGTTGACAATTAGAATACCGATTGCTGCTTGTTCCCCGCATGTCCTGACTTTGCCCCGCACCCGGTGAGGCTGTTGCCCTTTCTGTACTTGCCCAAGGCCATCTAACCTAAAAAACCGCCCAGCCCACGCCACACAACCCCTGCTACCCGTGTAGCCGCTTGTTGCGTGTAGTGGGCTCCTGACCTATCCAGCGGAACCCGAAACCCCACCACCCTATGGCGCAAGTCGAGGAATCTGCAGCCCACACGGTCGCAGAACCGTCTCAGCCGCTGATTCAGACCCTCCACTCGGCTCTGTACCAAAGGTCCGCAGTCAGTCCTGTCGACGATGCTGCAGATGGTGAGCTCTGCTTTCATCCCGCTAGCGAGACTGGCAGTCTTCACCAAATCAGATAGCCGCCGGAAGCCAGAGAGGATTTCCTCCGATCCATAGCGACACACATCATTGGTGCCGACATGAGCGACCACCTGCAGATGGGTGCACCCTGTACCCTTCATGGCATCCGGAAGGACCCTTTCCACATCTGGAATGACTCCCCCCGGTATGCACACGGAGTGCACATTGGTTTTCTTCCCCTCTCTTGCTGCCATTTCCCTAAGGGGCCCCATTACGCGCCTGACGTTGGAGCTCCCAACTACCAGTAAGCCCACCCTCTGCGACTGCCCGGATCTTGCAGACTGAGGGGCAACCTCTGGAACAGGACAAGCAGCCATGTCAGGCCGAAGATCAGTATCAGCCTGAGACAGAGCCTGAAACCGGTTCGTCAGACAAACTGGGGAGGCTTTCCGTTCAGCCCTCCGGAATGTCTTTCGCCCCCTGCCACACCTTGAAACGACCTCCCACTCTACCACAGGTGAGGGATCAGCCTCAATGCGGGCAGTATCCCGGGCAACCACAGTCGTAGTCCGATCAGGGGATGCGTGGGACGAGCTGGCCGTCCCCGACAAACCCCCATCCCGACCCCCACAGTGATGCCCATTGGCAACAGCCTCAAGCTGTGTGACCGAAGCCAACACTGCCTGAAGCTGGGAGCGAAGGGATGCCAACTCAGCCTGCATCCGAACACAGCAGTTGCAGTCCCTATCCATGCTAAAAACTGTTTTGCTAAGAACGTCTGAACTAATCTACAGAGAGCGCAAACAAATCGACAAAATTTAAACGGTTATTAAAATACAAGATTGCCTAGTAAATGCAGTAATGCTGCTACTTGCGCACTGCTGACACTGCTCGGCGGCGGAAGGAGACTAAGCGAAATTACACTATTCAGGTACTAAAACACGATGCTACACTCTCAAATACTATAATACGCCCGAAATTTATGAATTAAACAATGCAAGAACCAAAAACACGCAAAGAAATTAAGAATTAAACTATGTAACAAATGAGTTAGCTAGGAGTATACGACTTGCTGCTGCAGCTGCTTATCCAACAGCGGCAGGGAGCACACTGACTGCGACCAACCGACACTGGCCGTTCAAAACAAAACAGTAGACAAACGACTACGCGAATTTACACTATTCAGGTACTAAAACGCGATGCTACAACTCTCAAATACTATAATACGCTCGAAATTTATGAATTAAACAATGCAAGTACCAAAAACACGCAAAGAAATTAAGAATTATACTATGTAACAAATGAGTGAGCTAGGAGTATACGACTTGCTGCTCAGCTGCTTATCCAACGGCGGCAGGGAGCACACTGACTGCGACCAACCGAAACTGGCCGTTCAAAACAAAACAGTAGACAAACGACTACGCGAATTTACACTATTCAGGTACTAAAACGCGATGCTACAACTCTCAAATACTATAATACGCCCGACATTTATGAATTACACAATGCAAGTACCAAAAACACGCAAAGAAATTAAGAATTAAACTATGTAACAAATGAGTGAGCTAGGAGTATACGACTTGCTGCTGCAGCTGCTTATCCAACAGCGGCAGGGAGCACACTGACTGCGACCAACCGACACTGGCCGTTCAAAACAAAACAGTAGACAAACGACTACGCGAATTTACACTATTCAGGTACTAAAACGCGATGCTACAACTCTCAAATACTATAATACGCTCGAAATTTATGAATTAAACAATGCAAGTACCAAAAACACGCAAAGAAATTAAGAATTAAACTATGTAACAAATGAGTGAGCTAGGAGTATACGACTTGCTGCTCAGCTGCTTATCCAACGGCGGCAGGGTCGACTTCCTTCCCCATCTTTATCTAATCCGATGAGACCGACGACCTAGCAGTTTGGTCTCCTCCCCCAAATCAGCCCCTCAACTTCCTCGAAGACCATGGCAGAAAAAATAATGTTTCTCATTATATTTTCTACGAAAAAATCAGCACGATTCAATAACAAAATTCTAACATTTCATTTTGCGATTCACTGGAATTGGTACGAGGAGCATTCAGCAAGTAGTGTAAGACGTTTTTACAAAGCCAGCTTCGGTAGAAAAATTTGTTGTGGGACATCATGGACTATTCCCGATTCAGCGCCCTGTAGTTTCACGAAGTTCTGATAGCTGGTGGTGCTATTCGTAGCCTTAAAAATGGCATCTCTAACGGAGGCGCATTCCGAGCAGGGAGCTGTCAACGAGTTTCTTTTGGTGGAAAACCAGAAAATCGCGGATACTTATAGACACTTGCAGAATGTTATGAAGATTGACAGTGAACAAAAGCACCCTGAGTTGTTGGGCGAGACGTCTGTCATCGGTGTAACAAGGGCCCGCAAATCAGCACGAACTCCCGCGTGCCGCCGGGCCGCACACAGCTGCAACTCGTGTAATGTTGGAACGTACGGAGACTTTCATTTAAGGTGATGGACGTATCACAGCCAAACACCTCACTGAACAACTGGACGTCTCTGTAGGTAGTGCTGACACACGCGTCCAGCAGTTGGGGTAGTCAAAGGCGTCTACCAGCTGGCTTCCTCGCAGCCTAAGAGAAGACAATGAAGAGCAACAAAGGACCACCTGTGCAGAGCTGCTCGTGCCTTCCGAGGCTGATCGCGACAATTTACACATAAGTGTGCACCCGAGAGGAGCCCACATAACTTCACTGGACTTTTCTAAAAAAAAATAAAAAAAGTAAAAAACAGGCTCTGAGCACTATGGGACTTAACTTCGGAAGTCATCAGTCCCCTAGAACTTAGAATTACGTAAACCTAACTAACATAAGGACATCATAAACATCCATGCCCAAGGCAGGATTCGAACCTATGACCGTAGCGGTCGCGCGGTTCGAGACTGTAGCACCTAGAACCGCTCGACCACCCCGGCCGGCGGACTTTTCTTCCTCTTCCACCCTGCAGCCCGAATATCCCACCTTAAGACTACCATATGTTTGGCCAAAAGGAGAATGCATTTCTCGGGAAGCGGTACGTGGATCACGGATGGGTTGTTGACGCTGCACGACGTTGGCTCCGACGTGGACCAGTAGAGTGAAACCATGCCGGAATACAGGCCCTCCCAGGAAAGTGGCGTGAGCCTGTTGTAACTTAGTCAAAAGAGTGGGGAATAATATGATATATCGGAATCTTGAATAAAACCAATATGATTTCAGGAAAAGAAATTTTACATTAGTTATTGAACGTCCCTCGTACAAATAATTTTTATGTGGCCCGCCATGATTTGCTCTCCTGTACCAACAACGTCAGCTCCGAACAGCACTTATACCTAACAACCACATTCATTTGTTGGATATGTTCCAACCTCCGCATCCCCCTACAGTTTTTTATCTCCTGCGTCTCTCTCTCTAGTGCCATGGACATTATCCCGACATTCTCTTTAATTAAATCTGAAACATGGCGCCACAGAACATCGTTGTCGCCAACTACGTGATCGCTCTCTCCGGCTAAGCCATCTTTGATGGCTGGTGATTGGTGGACACTGCTTATTTAAGGAGCAAGTTGCCGTTTAGCGGGAGCGGACTTTCGGGGAAAGAAATGTGGCGGAGAGTGTTCCGGTGCTATCCGAGAGAGGGCTCTGCCGCTGCGGCTGGGTTGGGAAGTCCCTGGTGAGTAGTGCTGCAAGTGGGACGGGCAGCTAGCGACGCGCCCGCTGCAGTGTAGGCTGGAGCTCAGCTGTTTGGACGGCGGACGTAAAGGACCTGCCTGTTATTGCGGAATCGGGTTTAGCAGTGGCCGCGGCAGGAGCCGTGCTGTCCCTGGGCTGTCCGTGCTACTACCCGCCGGTACGTCGCCTGCAACCCCACATCATGTCTGACGCCTTCACAATGACTGCGGCTGTTGGGATTATTCGAACGGTGAGCGTCTCTGGCTTGTAGTGCAACTCTAAGACTGCAAAATTGTGCCAGGCGTCAGTGACTGTATATTCACTGTGGGAGTGTTTACAAGTTGCGTGTCATTTGACTCAGGTCTGTTGAAACCCGAATCCTCACATTGTTGTCTCTCGGTATGTGTGTTTTCCTTTAGCATAATTCTGTCACCCGAGATATAGGCTGATTTTACAGAAAGAGCTTCAAGAAACTTAAGGGCAATTTGCAGGCAAAATTCGAAAATTTGGACATTTTACAAAACATGCTCTAGAACATTATCTATTCTTTCTTGCGCAAAATGGTACATAAATTATCTGTGTGTGACATTTAGAAGCATTATATTTTTAATTTTCTGGTTTTACATGTGTATCTTTGAAATGACCAAATTTCGGACCGGTATCAGTTTATACGTGAATATTTCGGAAACTACGCTTTATAGAATGCTGTGATTTTCATCCATGGACAGAAAATACATGGCGCTGCGTGTTAGTCACACTGCCATATTGTCTGTCACTTGGCAACTGTTTGTTTGCTTTATGTGAAACACATCGGAAAACTCGGTTGCCACAATCACAACTGTAGACACAGACAAAGCAACTGATTTTGAGGTACTTACAAAACATTGCTGTAGCTCCTGTGAGAAAAATGGAAAAAATGAACACGACAACTGTCAGAAAATTTATGACGAAACCAGCGGAGGAATGAAAGCTGACGCTGCAATGAAAATGTTTAGCCGATCACTGCAGGAAAGGGATGTCCGATACACACAGTACCTTTGGGATGGAGATTATAAAGTGTATAAGTGTCTTGTTGAAGCAAATCCATATGGGAATATTGTGATAAAGAAATTGGAATTCATTGGGCATGTGCAAAAGAGGATAGGCACATGTGTCAGAAAATTACAACAAACTCTTCACACACCGAGCGAGGTGGCGCAGTGGTGAAACACTGGACTCGCATTCGGGAGGACGACGGTTCAATCCCGCGTCCGGCCATCCTGATTTAGGTTTTCCGTGATTTCCCTAAATCACTCCAGGCAAATGCCGGGATGGTTCCTCTGAAAGGGCACGGCCGACTTCCTTCCCCATCCTTCCCTCATTCGATGAGACCGATGACCACGCTGTCTGGTCTCCTTCCCCAAGCAACCAACCAACCAAACTCTTCACACCACTGCACTGTCTGATGGCAAGCCACTTAGAGGTTGGACGACTGATAAAACAATAAATCAGCTTCAGCAGTATTATGGAATTGCCATTTGCCATAAAAAATAACGGAAATGAGGAAAGCAGTCTGGGCCTCATACCCACAAACTTTCAACCGACAGAAAACTGATAAATTCACTCTGTTCACCTGGACCTGAATCATGGTGCAAATTCCGGAAGGCTGAAGTTTCAGGAGTGTCTTTTGAACACAAGAACTCTATCTCTGAAGCTGTTAGGTAAGCAATCAAACCAATTTATAGGGACCTAGCTCACCCAGCTCACCTCAGATAGGATCTGTGTTCGCCCATGTAGACACTAACAACTCATTCTATAACATTATTTGGACACAAGTTCCCAAGAATGGTTTTGTAGGGCTCAATACACTAAAATGAGGAGTTATTGATGGTGTATTAACATTTAATGATGTAAACACGGGAAAAATAAGAGTTCTAAAACATTTTAACATCAACCCAGGCTACCATACTATAAACGGCTTGAAGCTATTGGACAAGTTGTGCAGCCGAGTTCACCACCAAAGAGGCAGGCTTTGTCAGAAGAAAGGAGCTTTTAGAGAAGCAAGCTGGCAAAGATGATGATGCTGACTATGCTGCTGGGTGTTTCTGAGACCTGATTTAAAATTACAAGTCAATTTTTGTTATTTTAAACTTACTTTCTCAACATTACATTTTTATGCTTTATATTCCTTTACATCGAAAACTACTTGGTTCCAGTGATACAGTTATATAAAGTAAGCTAATTTAACATTGCCTGCATAGGTCCTGCAAACTCCCCTTAATGAATAACTTCACTAATGTATATTAAACGTTATTTCTGATGAAACAGAAAGTGATCAGTGCCAGGTTACGAATCCTAATATTGCATGGTCTGTTCTGCAGAGCATGAAGTTGCACATAAATGCATTTGTGTATTTAGATTTGTAGAACCACTGGTTTTCATTTATGAACTTAGTTTCCCTTTCTTTTAATATCACGACTAGTTACTGGCTTGGAGCTTCAAAGCAGCCACCAGTGTTTGGTCATGCATTCAGATAAGCTAATTGCCACAGTTAAAGAGCTAAAGTTTCATTCCGCCTAGATAATCCGGCGTAACATTATTTCCTTTCCTTTATTAACTCTAATAGCTTAACAGTGTCACGTCTTTTGGCTTGTAATTAATATCTATTCCTTATATTATAGAGTACATCTAATTTGGCCTGTATGTACGCTACTGCGGCTGGTGTTGTTGCTACCAGAACAGTCTTGAGTACCTCCTTGCTTCTGGTAGGCGCACTGTAAGGTGTGTACCACCATAAAATCTTTAGTGTTTTATTAATGTTATTTTATTCATATTTTTTAATAATCTTAAAGATACTGTGATGGTTTCTCTTAGAAATTATTACGTATTTTTATTCTGCCCATTCTGACTGAATTGGCTGCGGCAGATAAAATTCTGATGGAGGTGTTCTTTGAGCAAATTATATTAAACTTGATGACTTATTAAGCTTAAGTTCTTGAGATAATTTTCTCTCGTTTATGAATATATTTGAAGCATATTAATGAGTAGTGGCCCTTCTGGCCAGCTACTGCAATTAAATCAAACATTTGCTTATTGATTAACTTACTGCAATTAATTTAAGTCTATGCTTCATTAGTAACGGATTTTAGTGTATCAACTTACTGTCAGTTTTGTTGACGTTCTTTGAACCATCTATCCAATATTTCCCCGTATTATAAATTTTAGCTACATTTATCTTAAAGTAAAATTTGTTGACAGCACATTTCTTCAGTAAGTGCCAGATCTAATAAATTTATCTTAATGAAATTTATGCATGTCGTTACCATTGTATGTGTTCAGTGCTGCGATTTTAAAAATAAAGTTTTAAATATATCTTTTATTCTCAGTTGGGCTTATTTCAGCGAGTCAGCAGCCTGTATGCTCTGAAATCACCTTTCAAGATCTTCTTGAATATACCTATATTTATCAGACAGCTAAAGGAGGATTTATAGGCTAAAAGACATAAGAAACGAATACGTATTCAGTGTAGCGTAATAAATCTGAATTTGTTTGTCGCTGAATCCATGTTATACACCGAGAGATTGAAATTTTGAGTGAGAGCTGGTTGATGTTCCCAGGGGGCAATCAGCGACTGCGTTCAAAGGCGAGGGCCAACAAAGGCTCGGCATCGGTCGCACGTGGACAGCCATTTAACAACTGCACCACGCTCGTAGTCAGAATACAGAGTCTCTGCATGATTAGTTTCCGCGCAGCATTAGCGTGTTGGACCTTACTACGTCTCGGCATGGTAAGACACAATACTCCTTGCATTCCTCACTCTCTTGGTCTATTACGATACGGTTCAGCAGGTTGGCGATTCTTCAGCCGCTTCGACCAGTGAACAGACTAATTCCCCCAGATGCTACGGAGCAGATGATGTAATCTAATAGCCCATAATACGGACGTTCTTAATCTCATCGCACTAGTAAGCAACACATTCTGATTCATCACTCTGGAGTGCAGTAATAAAAAGTTATTAATGGCGCAATGAGATGAAATAGCTCCAGACTACCTGCTACATGAGTGATATTTTCGGTTTATTTTGCTTTATGTTGCTGACGAAAAATACTTAGTCTGCCAGTTACGAACAATAATCATAAATTACAAACAAATGAAGAGGGTATTCGTTGTGATAACGACTTTCGCCGATAAATGAAAGGCAGAAAACCAACACCCTAGAACGTGTAGTCTCACACGGGGACCATCAGTCCCGTTAACCACGGCTTTTGATGAATATCTGGTATGTTGTAGAGGGA
The DNA here is from genome assembly GCF_021461395.2 of Schistocerca americana. Classification (NCBI taxonomy): domain Eukaryota; kingdom Metazoa; phylum Arthropoda; class Insecta; order Orthoptera; family Acrididae; genus Schistocerca; species Schistocerca americana. Next base: position 378,162,263 of record NC_060126.1, read on the forward strand.
CCTGTCCTGAGTAACTAATTGGCGGCTCTTCACGCGACGGCCGCTAGTGTCCCAGAAAGTCGATGTTGAAGTTTTAGTCTTATTGTCTGTACGCGTAACTCTTTATCTATCGGCGAACTGAGCGGAGCGCAACGGCTAACTTCAACAGCTATCACGCTGGTGGTACAGTTTCAAACTCTGCCCGTGTGCTTTTTTCCGTCAGTTTCATCGTAAAGAATATAATAATATAGTAATGTCATGAAGAGGTATTCAGAAACAGCAATTTCATTAATAATTTTATCAGTACAGCAAACTTTCCTTAAATGTGGATTCCATTTGTCACACACTCATCTTTCTTGCAATCGCTTGCATCACTTTCTGTGCTAAAACAAAATTCCGGATGGCACTTGTTGTAGAAGAAACCAAAATAGAAACTCTTAGAGCACCACGACATTTAACGAAAGCTTGTCTTAAACGCTCATTGATTTTTCAGAAGCGATACCGGGAAACATTGCGTTTGGATTCAGAAAGAGTTTTCTTTCTCCGCTCAACTCCTATGTGATCCACAAATATTTTGATCGCCGCCCTCGAAGCGATTTCTCTATTAATCTTCAGCAAGTCGGAAGCATTTTGAATTTTTCTCTAGAAAATTTTAAACTGACTGTAAAAATGAACATCAAAGGGTTAGAAAAATGAAGTACATTTGTGGGGTAATCTCTACGGCGCAGGTGCACGCTTTTCTGTCATCTACAAAGATCTGATCGTGAAGTGTCTAATCAGTCCACCCTACCTATGAATCATTATATAAGTAAAGTTTTCTTATTCCACGTAAGGAAGGACAGCAGACTTCAAAAGCTCTTCGTACAGCACTTTCGTGAACTTCCCTTATTTCACGCAGGTCACTATTACACTTTGTAATTTCTGAGTCAAGACGTCACCTTTTTTGAAGAATCCGACCAAATTTATCTGATGGATCTCACATACAAAGGAAAATGCAAGGGAATATCTCTCCTGACGAAGTTATAGTCTACTGTGCTGTGAACGAATGTCTAATCTCGTTCAAATTTTTTGTGCACATGGCGGTTCTCACTCCTTGTTCCGTACGCCGACTGCTACTAACAGCCGATTATGTAATTAATACCGATTAATTACATAATCGAGGTTAAAATTAGGGTTGAGTACTTCCGCCTATATCTCGAATCCTTCAGCAACTGCTAGTGATTCATCCATCGTCGCGAAAACCATGGAGCTGTTCAAATATTTGAAATTTCAAGCGCGAACCACAAACGCAATAGGCATTTGAAGGGAGTGTCCTGCAATGATTGATTTATTAACGAAATTACTACGGCGAAAATGACTATTGGTGAATAATTTTGCATGGTATATACTGTTTAGTACGATGAAAATGGAGAAAATAAATAATTAAAAGATCAAGAACACGTCCAAGATTTAAACCAGTACCATCGGCACAGTAACATGGACCCTAAGCCGCTGCGCTGCGCTCGATTGGGATAAACAGGAAAAGCGTTACAGATATAGGATATACTCAAGAAAAATTCAGCACCAGTTTTCCAGAAAACTAGCGCCCTTCGCACGGGAAGTGGTAAAGAGGACAGGTCCCTCCAGAAAATATCGAAGAATTATCAAATTCTACTTTTTAACAGGTGTGATGGTCTGCCTATCAGTCGTGGATCAACTCCCTATCAGTCGTGGATCACAATATACACCAACCGGGGAGAAACAACGAAACTCTTGAAGCCTATGTTTGTTGAAGAGGGAGCTCTACAAACACAGGGGGCACATGTAGAAAGACTAGTAAACAGGGAACAGTGAAGGAGGTGACCTGCGTTTTCCATACTTTGTACACACAGGGCGTTGAGTGTATAATTTCATAGTTCTTTTATTGCTTCAATGTTTTCTGATAAGCTCAAGAGACAACAGTCTATTTATAAACCAACCTGTCGCAATTTTGTCTGGAAGACTGGAATTACCTGAGTGCAGTATGCGAATGAGATCTGTGAGGGTATCGCGTCAACGATGAAGTCTTTAGAAACGCAGCGCAGTTTCGGATTAGGCAAGGATATGACACTTCCCTCCTCCCCCTCCACTTTGAACCATGGACATTGCCGTAGGTGGGGAGAGGCTTGCGTGCATCAGCGATATAGATATAGCCATACCGTAGTTGCAGCCACAACGGAGGGGTACTTGTAGAGAGGCCAAACAAACGCGTGGTTCCTGAAGAGGGGCAAGAGGCGTTTCAGTAGTTGCAGGGGTCATAGTCTGGATGATGGACTGATTTGGCCTTGCTGTGCTGGTACTGTGCACGGCTGAAAGCAACGGGAAACTAAAATCGTAATTCTTCCCTAGGGCATGCAGCTCTATTGTATGATTATGTGATGATGGCATCATCTCGGGTAAAATATACCGGAGGTAAAACAGTTCCCCATTCGGATCTCCCGGCGGAGACTACTCATACGTTGTCGGGAGAAACAAAACTGGCATTCTATGGATCGAAGCGTGGAATGTCAGATCCCTTAATCGGGCAGGTAGTTTAGTAAATTTAGAAAGGAAAACGGATAGGTTAAAATTAAATATAGTGGGAATTAGTGAAGGTCGGTGGCAGGAGGAACAAGGTTAGGTGAATACAGGGCTATAAATACAAAATCAAATAGGAGTAATGTAGGAGTAGGTTTATAATGAATAAAAAAGTAGGAACGCGGATTCGCTACTACGGACTCATAGAGAACGCATAATTGTAGCTAAAATAGACACGAAGGCCACACCTACCACTGTAGTACAAGTTTATACACCAACTAGCTCCGCAGATGACGAGGAGATTGAGGAACTGTATGATGAGATAAAAGAAATTATTGAGATAATTAAGAGAGAGGAAAATTTAATAGTCATGGGGGACTGAAATTCGATAGTGGGGAAAGGAAGAGAAGGAAAAGTAGGAGGTAGCTGCCTAATAGAAATTGGCACACAACATAATTTAATCATAGCTCACACTTTTTCACATCGATTATATAATGATAAGACAGAAATTTCGGAACCAAGTTTTAAATTGTAAAACGTTTCCAGTGGCAGATATGAGCTCTGACCATAATTTATTGGGTCTGAACTGCAGATCAGAACTAAAAAAAAAAAAGGAAACAGAAATTTTTAGGAGATGGGACCTGGATAAACTGGAAGAATCAGAGGTTGTAGAGAGTTTCAGAGGGAGCATTAGGGAACGATTGACAAGGTCTGGGGAAAGGAATACATTAGAAGAAGAATGGGTAGCTCTGAGAGACGAAATAGTGAAGTCGGCAGAGGATCATGTAGGTAAAAAGACGAGGGCTAATAGAAATCCTTGGGTAACACAAAAGATATTGAATTTAATCGATGAAAGGGGAGAATAAAAAAAAAATAAAATAAAAAGTGGATACAAAAGTCTAAAAAATGTGATCAACAGGAAGTGCAAAATGGCTAAACAGCAATGATCAGAGGACAAATGTAAGGATGTAGAAGCATATATCACTACAGGTAAGATAGATGCTGCCAACATGAAAATTAAAGAGGCCTTTCGAGGAAAGGGGACCACCTGTACGAATATCAAGAGCTCAGATGGAAACTAGTCCTAAGCAAAGAAGGAAGACCAGAGAGTTGGAAGGAGTTTACAGAGGTTCTGTACTATGGAGATGAACTTGAGGGCAATATTATGGAAATGGAAGAGGATGTATATGAAGATAAGAAGAGAGATATGATACTGCGTGTAGAATTTGACAAACCACTGAAAGGCGTAAGTCGAAACAAGGCCCTGGGAGTAGACAAAATTTCGTTAGAGCTACTGATAGCCATGGGAGAGCTATCCATCACGCAACTCTTCCATTCTGTGAGCTAGCTGTATGAGACACGCAAATACCCTCACACTTCAAGAAGAAAATAGTAATTTCAATTTCAATGAAATCAGGTGCTGACAGGTGCGAAAATTACCGAACTACTGGTTTAATAAGCCACGGTTGCAAATTACTAGCACAAATCCTTTGCAGAAGAATGGAAAAACTGGTAGAAGCCGACCTCGTGGAAGATCAATTTGGGTTCCGGAGAACTGTAGGAACACGCGAGGCAAGACTGATCCTACGACTTATTTTAGAAGATAGGTTAAGGAAAGGGAAACGTACTCTAATAGCATTTGTAGACTTAGATAAAGCTATTGACAATGCTGACTAGAATACTCTCAAATTCTAAAGGTGGTAGGGGTAAAGCACGGGGAGCGAAAGGCTATTTACAATTTGTGCAGAAACCAGATGGCAGTTATAAGAGTCGAGGGACACGGAAGGGAAGCAGTGGTTGAGAAGGCAGCGAGACAGTGTCGTAGCCTATGCCAGTTGTTATTCAACATTTATATTGAACAAGCAGTAAAGGAAACAAAAGAAAAATTTGGAGTAGGAATGAAAGTCCAGGGGGAAGAAATAAGAACCTCGAGGTTTGCCGATGATATTGTAATTCTAGCAGAGATTGCAAAGGTCTTGGAAGAGCGGTTGAAGGAGCATATAGGATGAACATCAACAAAAGCAAAATGAAGACAATGGAATGTAGTAGAACTAAATCAGGTGATGCTGAGGGAACTAGATCAGGAAATGACACTTAAAGTAGTAGATGAGTGTTGCTACTTGGGAAGCAAAATAACTGATGGTAACCGAAACAGATAGGATATAAGATGTAGACTACCAACGGCTAGAAGAGCATTTCTGAAGATGAGAAGTTTAATAACATAAAGTATAGATTTAAGGGACAGAAAGTCCTTTCCGAAAGTATTTGTATCGAGTGTAGCCATGTATGGAAGTGAAACATGGACGATAAACGGTTAGACAAGAACAGAATAAAAGTTTTGAAATGTGGTACCACAGAAGATTGCTGAAAATTAGATAGGTAGGTCACGCAACTATTGAGGAGGTACTGAATAGAATTGGGGAAAAGAGAAATTTGTGGTACAACCTGAACAGAAGAAGGATTCGGCTGGTAGGACGCATTCTGGGGCACCAAAGGATCACCAATTTAGTACTGGAGGGAAGCGTGAGGGGTAAGAATCGTAGAGGGAGACTGAGAGATGAAAACAGTAAGCAGATTCGGAAGGATGTAGGTTGCAGTAGTTGTTTGAGATGAAGAAGCTTGTACAGAATGGAGTTCTCTTTCTGTGTAGTTCACCATTCCTTTTCCTCCATTTACTTGCCCAAACTTAATTTGATTGTTGTTGTTTTACTTTGAGCCTTGTTTCCGTCAGGAAAAAGGGACTGATGACCCAGTTGCTTGGTCCCTTTATACTACAAATCAACAACAACATGACACATAAAAGAAACGGCTCGGCATTCGCAGTAAGTAGTTTAAAAGAACTACTGGGAACTTGTATTGTACAGCAGGGATATGAATCGATCTTTACAGGAATTCGATTCCAGTATCACCTCGCTCTCTGCTTTTCTGCGTCGCTCTCTGCTTAATAGAATCGGATCTCTAACAGATAACACAATTCGGTTTGTCCTTTTATTGGGTATACGATTAAATCTCTCTGCATCCGAATCACAAAGCGCTCTTCTCAGCGAAAGAAACATTTTGTGATTCTTTGGTCCACTCATACTGGGGCGTTGCTACTACAATACAGTACGATCACGAGAATAGGCTACAGACTCGAGTAACATGCCTCTATCGTGTATTCGAGATAGAGCTATTGATACGATGGCCGAAAAACTATCGCCACTTTTACACTATTTCTGTATCATTCTACTTCTGAATAGAGCGAACCTTTTTTTTTTTTTTTTTTTTGTTTTGCTTTCATTGACAGGAGTAATTTGGTGATCGAAACTTCGTGAAAAGTTCTTGCTGCGACGAAAAAGGCCTTTTTGTTTTAAAGATTGGATTGCAATTCAGCTTATCACATCCGTGACACTATCTTCCCTATTTTTCTATAGTACAAAACCAACTATCCATACCTGAACTCTTTCGATGTCCTTCGTCAATCCTATCTGGCAAGGATCCCATACTGCACCGCAACACTTCAGAAGAAAGGACGGACATGTGTAGTGTAAGCAGGCTCAGTACTGGATTTGTTGCATCTTATAAGTGTTCTGTCAATGAAAAGCAGTGTTAAGTTTGCCTGTCCGACAACGTTATTAATGTAGTCGTTCCAGTTTAAGTTGTTCGTGTAGGAGGTAAACAATCTAACAGGGCCCTCAGATTGTCTGCGAAATCGTTTATACAGACTATGAACAGCAGAGGGCCTATAACACTTACTTAGGGAACGTCAGTTATCACGTTCTATGCGAATGCTTTAGGTGAGTACCTACCATCTATGACCTCGCTGACTGAAAGTTACTAATCCAGTCGCATAAATTGATGACTGTTGAGAGCTGAAAACATAGCTAATAAATAGTGCCCAGGAAACTCAGACTATTCAGTGTTGGGAGTTAAATGGTTCAAATAGCTCTGAGCACTATGAGACTTAACATCTATGGTCATCAGTCCCCTAGAACTTATACCTACTTAAACCTAACTAACTAAGGACATCACACAACACCCAGTCATCACGTGTTGGGAGTTAACAGCTGCGTTTGGGAATTACCGCAGAACAACAATTACACTCCTCATGACTTGAAATAAACTTTGTATCCGACCGCTTTTAGTAATCTAGTCAACGTGATGAAATATTCATTTTCTTATCTAAGTTTTTGTCACTGATGACGCCTGTTTCACTGGGATGGAGACGCTCCACAGTGTGTCGTTCGTAGGCTTGTAACGTTCCCTGGCAGCACACACACTATTAATCAAAGGAAATGACATTTAATTGTACTACGTACGCTATGAAGCAATTCGTATGTACTGTAATTGTTTAACAAAAAAATATTGTTTAATTTTGTGTAAAGGACATTCGTTATTATTGTAATATTTTCTGTAATAATATTCTCGATGTATTTACGATTGTAATATATCTATACTCATAATATAATTACGAAATACGTTAATATCTGCGATAAGAAAAATGTAAAATACAGCCACAGAGGGGAGTAATGTTGTAAGATTGCAAAGAGACATTAACGGTCGGCTGTGGTATAAATAGGAATACATAACGTGCATTCTTTGTCGTCTTCCTCGAGAGCTGAGAGAGAGAGGAACCTGCGGCGTAGCATTTTATGAATGAGTAGACTTCTTTTGTCTGTATCTATCTTTAGCTGCCATTAGAGGAGAAATTACAAAGTAATGTAAGTTGAATTATTGTGGTGGTCTAAATACATTATAATTTATCAAAATTGTGTATTACTAATGTAAATTAGCTTGCCCATGTCATCTATAATATATCTTTAAAGAATTTTCAGCATTTTTAGCAATTATCGTTGGTGTTACTGGGCTGTGCCGCGACCTAACGATTTGCAGCGGCGGCACATTTAAAAAATTGTTCCGCTAAGAAAAATTAACCAAACCCGTAAATCGGGAGCAGATAAAATTAGCATTGAATTACGAAAATATTTTTCTTTTACAGCAATCCTGAGACTGACGGAATTTATTACTGGTTTCACATTTGTGCTTTCATAGGCGGATAGTTAACGTTGAAGTTTAACAATCTGTTGGTTCTTTCAATTTCTAAAGCAAATAACGTAAACGTATAGTGAAGTGTGTTTTGTCAATGCTAATTAAACGTTCAGGTTAGCTTGGCAATATTTAACCATTTTATGCTAACAGAGACAGTCTTGTGTTCCATAGCTAACGCCGGGATAGAATTCAGTAAATATTAAAAAAAACCACTGCATTTAGAAAATGTGTGCCAAGGCCGAAATACGTAAAAAAAATTTAATTTATACAATTTTCAACTAAATGTTCTTAATCAATTAGTATGAATTTATCAGCATGAGAGGGTTGAAGGTTCACGTAATTTTAAATGTGCTTAATTCTGTCTAAATGAATATCTATTACCACACGTAAATAAGGGGCTCTACAACAAAGTTCGTACTGAAAGAAAAAATAACAAAAATATATAAAGCAACATTTCCATCCCCACATTTGCAAATCTATTTTCGATTCATTTTATTTTCATTTTTTTACATAATAAATAAATAAATATATTCTTTTTTTATTTCATTAAATTGGAACCCAACGTGGGGCTCGAATAAGCAGTGGCCACAAAATACCCATGAGATAACTAGGGAATTATTGTAGTCGAACTTTGTTGGAGAACAATTAATAATTTTTTCATGTATTGTATGTATTGCCTAACCAAATTTGTGTGGTAATACCTGTATATGATTTTTTGCATGAGAACACTATATACCCAGAGGCAAGCTGAAGAAGAGAGCACATTATGTGAAAAAATTAAATACCTACCACAAAACCAGGGGGCAGCTGCACCCAAGATAGATCACCAAAAGGTAAAGCTACAATGTAGTTGTCCTGTGGGTAGTAAAGTAGCCTCAGTGCGGTGTTCTCGGATCATTAGTGGTGTGCTTGTTGTTAACGTTCTTTTTTTAAAATAACAGGACATTTGAGTAGTTAGTCATCGTATATAATAAGTGTGTTTCAACAAATGACCATTTCTTGTGTGATTATGTCACTGAAACCTGAGTGTTAGGATATTTAGTTCAGATTTTGTTTCTTTTGTTGACTATGGTTAGATTGCGTAGCCAGAAAAATATAAACGTGGATAATGAACAACAGTTAGCAAGCAGTGATACCGAGTTAGAAAGTGGGGCACAAAGTAATGTTAACGGCGTAGTTCAGGAAGTACAATGTGAGAATCTGGGGGCAGAAGGGCAAGAAATGTTGCCACTGCCAGCCAGTGATTCAGTTGAAAGTAGAAATACTGTGACACCCACAAGCACTAGACACGGACCAGAGAGTGGTGAGGTGTCAGAAGTGCAATCATTAAGAGTTATGTTCGAGCGCATGCTCAATTTCCAAGCTACGTTTATGCATGAACAAGCAGAGCGTGATCGACGCCAGCATGAGAGAGATTTGCAGTTAATGCAATCTTTGGGAGCTATGCAAAGTGAGATTGTTAGTTTGAAACAAAACTAAGAAACCATACCCAAAGCGGAGCAAGAACTGAGCGAAAGAGTAGATAATATCCAGGAGGCTAACGCCAGTATCGTGGGTGAAATCAGTGTACTGGCTAACAGGATGGAACAATCAGAAATTGACACAAGTCAAGCAATAGAGCAGAAAATGTTCGAACAGGCGTACAAAACTGAAAACGAATTTACAAAAAAAATAGACGAGAAGGTGCACGCCGCGATTGAGCTCAAAGACTTGGGCTCGAGTGCGGGACCTAAAAAGGGCGGCGCACACTGACATTCCACTGTGGCAGCGGAATGTCAACCGTCGTCTTGCGCAGGTGGAAAACAGCTTGTTGCACGGCGACGCACATGCGTGTGTCACGCCAGCCAGATCCAACAATGATAGGCATATAAATACAGCAGTGAAAAATTGCGACTGCGAGACAGAACAGGCAACCAATGTTAGCGAAACAAACAAATGTCACTCCAAAATAGTGATTGAAGAAAGCCTAATTAAAAACCGACACTTTCAGATCTTTACAACGGAGAAGGAATCTGTTCACCCTGTAGTATTTATCAAGGGATTTAGAAACATTTTGCCTAGGAGTTTGGAGTCAATCACAGAAAATACAGTTCGTTATGTCTTACATACAAGGAGATGCTGCATTATTGGCAACCGAAGCAGCTGACAGTTGCGACACATATGAGCAATTTGAAAAGGCATTCTTGGCCAAATATTGGTCAACATGTATTCAGGAGAGATTACGGAAAGAGGTATATAATCCAGAGCCGTATTCTCCACGATTAGGCAATTTGCGAAAATATTTTGAGAAATACATTAATAAGACCCGTTACTGGGACGAGCAGATTTCATCCCGGGATTTGATCAGACTTTTGAAATCACACTTGCCGATATACGTAAAGGAAAAACTTATACACGTACCGGAGAACGACATGGAACATTTCTTGTCTGTTCTGGACTCAATTGACCTGATTCAGGAGGATGTTAAGGCAGCCTCTGAACAGGCTAGAAGTAACGGAAACGTTTACAGAAATGGTCGAAATAACACGTCTCCACCAAATAATGGAAACGGCGGAGGTAACAATAGGAGACAAGATTATGTACAAAACGGGAATAGAGGTAGAGACCGGAACGGCAATAGTCCGCCGGTGAATAATGACCGGAAAAGGAGGTCCGATGACCGATATTAAACAGGCCCACCAAGGAATAGTAGATGGAAAAATGCCAGGGGGCCGTGGAACACTAATACCTATAACGATGCCAACCGAACTTGGCCACAGAACCAGAGGCCCAGTCCGGACCGGCAAAACAGTGAAAGATATGACAATAACCGACCGCCACCACAAAATGCGCCAATTGCGCAACCGTTGCGGCCGACGCAACACAACTTACACACAGTGGAGGTCAGCGACACAGAGCAGCCACACCCATCCACCAGTAATAATCCAACAAACTAGATTCAGCCGAGATACGCTCTCCATCGTCGGCTGAGGTTTGGAGTGAGAGCAGCCCGACACAGAACAAAACATCGGAAATCTGTATCCTCAGGTATAATGACGGGGTACAGATGGGACATGAATTAATAACTGAACCACCCACGTGCATAAAGGAGCACAAAGACGAAGTACAAGCGATAATAGAGATCAAAATTAACAATATTGATGTGCAAGCAATCGTAGATACAGGTGCTACTGTCAGTGTCATGAGTATGGACTTATTCAGAGTATTGGGGAAAGAAAAGCGTATGCTGACTTTTCCTGTGAACAATTGCAGAGTCACTGGAGCCATCAGTGCACAGCGACAAATAATTAAACTCCTTGCAGAGTTACTGGAGCCATCAGTGCACAGCGACAAATAATTAAACTCCAAGTGCGGGTAGAGATGTATATAGGGGGAGAAGCCATAGCGTGCTCGTTCCTGGTAGTAAAGGGTTTAAAGGTAGCCTGCATTTTGGGGGTAGATTTTTTTTAGAGAAAGGGACGCAGTAATCGACCTTTCTCGGGGAAAATTAAGTTTGATGAACGCGGGTAGGAGGATAGAATTGTCCATGCTCAGATTTGAAGAGGTACCTGTGCCCAATTGTAATGCCATTAACATAAAATGTAGGACCTCCTTCTCTGCTGACGACCAACTCCTCAACCTCGTTCACCTTCTGTCCCTCCAGCTCAACTCCCGTCGCTCCGCCATTTTTGTTTCCCTTGACCTCCAAAATGCCTATGACCGTGTATGGCATCCCGGTCTCCTCTTTAAACTCCAAACCTACGCCCTGCCTATCAATTTTGTCCGTCTGGTCGCTTCCTTCCTCTCGCACCGTCCTTCCTACGTCACCCTCCACAACACCAACTCCCGTATCTTTTATCCCACAGCTGGTGTCCCCCAGGGTTCTGTCCTCTCCCCTCTCCTTTATCTCTTGTATACAGCTGATATGCCCAAGCCACCCCCACCAGTCCACCTTCTCCAATATGCTGATGACATCGCCTTCCTGGCTCTCTATCCTACCCTTCAACGGTCTCAACGTACCCTCCAAACCCACCTTAACCAGTTCACCACTTGGTGTAACCAGTTGTTCCTCCGTCTCAACCCCTCCAAAACCCAGGCAATCATCATAGGCCGCACCACTCGCTCCTTTCGCCTCCATGATTTCTACCTCACCCTTTATGGTCATCCTATCCAACTCACCCCCACCCTGAAATACCTTGGCCTCACCCTTGACCGACACCTCACCTGGACCCCTCATCTCCTGACCATCCAGCAGAAAGCCCATTCCCGCCTCCGCCTGCTGAAACTCCTGTCCGGCCGGACATGGGGATTGCATCCTTCTACCATCGTCCACACCTACAAATCCCTTATCCGTCCTATCCTCTGTTATGCCAGCGTCACCTGGATCTCCGCCCCCACCCGCTTTTACAAGGCCCTCCAAATCCTTGAACGACATGCGCTCCGCCTTGCCTTCCGTATCCGCCTTCCTTCCCCCACACGGCTCCTGTATGAACTGATCCCCTTCCCCCACCTCCTCTTGTTCCTCCAACATCTCCGCATCCTTTACATTGTTCGCAGGGTTGATGGGTTTCCTCCTTCCTCTCCACCCCCCGCCCATTGTCGCGTCTCTATCGCTGTATCCCTCCCTCTCTCCACCTCCACAACCTCCATCTCCTTCATCAGGGCAATTTGCAACGCCTCCCCCTCCCGGATGACGAACTTCGCCGTGACATCTACCCTTCTTTCCAACTATAACCTGGCCTTGTTCCCCCCCCCCCCCTCCCCAGGGCCCCCTTCTCCTCTTTCCTCCTTCTCCCAAAGCGGATTTTCCTCCATCCCCCCCTCCCCTGAGACCCTGCACCCCATACTTGCCTCTCTCCTTTCCACATCCCTCCCTACCTGGCCCTTTTCCGCGCGCCCCCCATTCCCCTCCCCCATCTCTTCCCCTCCCTCCCTTCTTCAGGTCTCCCTCCTCTCCTAGAACCTGGCAGATCCTCTGTATTGATCATCATCAGTGTGCCACATCAGTGTTGTGTTTAGTGCTGTTTCTCGTGTGCGTCAAGAGGTGTGATTTTAATTGTGTACTGCCTTGAGGTTCGCCGTCAGTGTTACGTTATGTGCTATGCCATCCGTCAACACCTTTATGCTCCAGTCATACTGTGCCTTGTGTTCTTTTAATCGTCGCAGTGTGAGGCTTTTTGTGTGTGCTACTTTTAAACAGTTTTTTATCTCCATTTTACAGTCACCCCGTTTTTTTGTCTATTGCCTTCCATGATGTTCTCCCTTTTTTATATCTATGTTCGCCTTCTTCTCTCCTTTGCTGTTTTTAAATGCCTTCTATTGTTTTGTTCTATGTCTTTCGGCTGAAGAGCAGCGCATATGCTGCTGCCAGCCCACCCCGATGGGGAATTGAAATACAATAAAGAAAAAAAAATTGTAGGAATCAGTGGATACTACATTTAGACAATCATCCTCTAGGACAAAATCTCTATTGTCCAGACGTACAAAGTGATCAATTAAAAGCAAATGTGGACGCACTTGTGAACAAAGTATAACAGTCCGAAAATTTGAACTCAATGCAACAGCAGGATTTGGTACAGTTATTATCTAACTATGCAGATGTATTTTCAGAACGACCAGGAATTGCTAAGGGATATCAATACAATATCGAGGTGAAGCCTCACAAAACCTACCGTCGAGCCTCATACTCCATTCCTTGGTCCAAGAAGGAAATAGTAGCTAAAGAAATTAGAAAACTGGTCGAGTGGGGAGTATTAGAACCGTCTTTGTCCCCTTATAGTAGTCCTTTGGTGGCGGTGGCAAAAGCAGACGGACAGGTACGGTTAGTATTAGATGCGAGAGACATAAACGAAATTAATGTACCTGTCAGGACTCATCCGGAAAACTTAGATGAGCAAATTCAAAAATTCCATGGAGTGCAATATTTGACATCTGTTGATATGAAGAGTTCATTCTGGCAAATCCTGCTCACACCCGAGTCGAGGAAATATACTGCATTTATATTTGGGGGAAGGAGCTACCAATTTAGGGTACTACCTTTTGGCCTGAATGGAAGTGCAGGAGTTTTCATAAAAGCCCTCGACGCGGTTTTGGGTCCGGATTTGCTGCAAAGGGTGACAGTGTATGTAGACGATCTGGTGATTGCTACTGCCACCTGGGAGGAGCACGCAGAACTGCTGGGTAGAGTCTTAGAAAGGTTTAAGCATGCGGGAGTAACAGCGAATCTTGAGAAATCCAAATTTGGACGTAATCAGATTAAATTTCTAGGTCACATAATAACACCACAAGGCATCAAACCTGACAGCAAAAAAACTTGACGCAATTCGTGGGTTTCCTAGCCCGAGAACTAAGAGACAACTCAAAGCGTTTATAGGTCTTGCATCCTTTTTTAGACGGTTTGTTCCAAACCAATTAATAAGTAACGAGTCGTTATTGAGCCTGTTGCGTAAAAATGCGCACTGGGTGTGGACAGAAGATTGTCAACGCTCATTTGACGCTATCAAAAACGCCTTGGTGAATGCAAACATACTGCGACACCCAGACATGACAGAAGATTTTTGCATAGCGACAGATTCGTGTTCATACGCACCAGGCTCTGAGCTATTTAATGTCTTGCAAATTATACCATACCCGCTTGCTAAGATGGAGGTTAGCAATGCAGGAATATAAAATTAAGATTATGTACATAAAAGGACAAGATAATGTTGTAGCTGACGCCTTGTTGAGGCTCCCACTAGGGCAATCCTCAGTGTCAAAGATTTTGGAACAATCGGAGGAATATCGAATACTCTTAGTACAAGATAAGGTACATAGGAGGGACTTTGTACATATGTGTAAGAATATGTCTACGTTGCAGGTAACTGATCCGATTTGGCGAGATGTCATAAGCAAAATTAAAGAAGGAACCAATCTTAAAAGTCACCAGAATGAGATTTTCACTCTGCAGCGGAGTGTGCGCTGATATGAAACTTCCTGGCAGATTAAAACTGTGTGCCCGACCGAGACTCGAACTCGGGACCTTTGCCTTTCGCGGGCAAGTGCTCTACCAACTGAGCTACCGAAGCACGACTCACGTCCGGTACTCACAGCTGTACTTCTGCCAGTACCTCGTCTCCTACCTTCCAAACTTTACAGAAGCTCTCCTGCGAAACATGCAGAACTAGCACTCCTGAAAGAAAGGATATTGCGGAGACATGGCTTAGCCACAGCCTAGGGGATGTTTCCAGAATGAGATTTTCACTCTGCAGCGGAGTGTGCGCTGATATGAAACTTCCTGGCAGATTAAAACTGTGTGCCCGACCGAGACTCGAACTCGGGACCTTTGCCTTTCGCGGGCAAGTGCTCTACCAACTGAGCTACCGAAGCACGACTCACGTCCGGTACTCACAGCTTTACTTCTGCCAGTACCTCGTCTCCTACCTTCCAAACTTTACAGAAGCTCTCCGGCACAGTTTTGCCCAGGTTTCCTGTCTGCCTTTGCACAAATGGGGGAGCCATGAACATATATAACCCTTGGACTAATTAAAAGAGCCATTCCATAAAAAAATACAGAATTGTAAAGAACGTTACTGGCACCATTGTGTCAAAGTATAGAAACTCTTTGCCAAATGCTGCCAGGGGGCAATGTAACGTTCCCTGGCAGCACACACACTATTAATCAACGGAAATGACATTTAATTGTACTATGTACGCTATGAAGCAATTCGTATGTACTGTAATTGTTTAACAAAAAAATATTATTTAATTTTGTGTAAAGGACATTCGTTATTATTGTAATATTTTCTGTAATAATATTCTCGATGTATTTACGATTGTAATATATCTATACTCATAATATAATTACGAAATATGTTAATATCTGCGATAAGAAAAATGTAAAATACAGCCACAGAGGGGAGTAATGTTGTAAGATTGCAAAGAGACATTAACGGTCGGCTGTGGTATAAATAGGAATACATAACGTGCATTCTTTGTCGTCTTCCTCGAGAGCTGAGAGAGAGAGGAACCTGCGGCGTAGCATTTTATGAATGAGTAGACTTCTTTTGTCCGTATCTATCTTTAGCTGCCATTAGAGGAGAAATTACAAAGTAATGTAAGTTGAATTATTGTGGTGGTCTAAATACATTATAATTTATCAAAATTGTGTATTACTAATGTAAATTAGCTTGCCCATGTCATCTATAATATATCTTTAAAGAATTTTCAGCATTTTTAGCAATTATCGTTGGTGTTACTGGGCTGTGCCGCGACCTAACGATTTGCAGCGGCGGCACATTTAAAAAATTGTTCCGCTAAGAAAAATTAACCAAACCCGTAAATCGGGAGCAGATAAAATTAGCAGTGAATTACGAAAATATTTTTCTTTTACAGCAATCCTGAGACTGACGGAATTTATTACTGGTTTCACATTTGTGCATTCATAGGGGGATAGTTAACGTTGAAGTTAAACAACCTGTTGGTTCTTTCAATTTCTAAAGCAAATAACTTAAACGTATAGTGAAGTGTGTTTTGTCAATGATAATTAAACGTTCAGGTCGGCTTGGCAATATTTAACCATTTTATGCTAACAGAGACAGACTTGTGTTCCATAGCTAACGCCGGGAAAGAATTCAGTAAATATTAAAAAAAAAAACCACTGCATTTAGAAAATGTGTGCCAAGACCGAAATACGTAAAAAAAATTTAATTTATACAATTTTCAACTAAATGTTCTTAATCAGTTAGTATGAATTTATCAGCATGAGAGGGTGAAGGTTCACGTAATTTTAAATGTGCTTAATTCTGTCTAAATGAATTTTTATTACCACACGTAAATAAGGGGGTCTACAACAAAGTTCGTACTGAAAGAAAAAATAACAAAAATATATAAAGCAACATTTCCATCCCCACATTTGCAAATCCATTTTCGATTCATTTTATTTTCATTTTTTTTACATAATAAATAAATAAATATAATTTCCTTTCTTTTATTTCATTAAAGGCTGCACTAAACATCTGCGTGAAACGGCATTTTGAACCATTAATTAATGGGCAGTTTCCTTCGTTAATGCTAGTTAACGAAATTAGTGTCTGGGATTACTTCCCTTAGTTATTGGAATGTGTTGTATTACGCTTTTCATCGGTGCATGCTGATGAACACGACACAGCCTCCATTCTTTCACCAAATATCTGAATCGGTAATAGAAGCCTGTAGGGAGCAGAAGACTTACTCCTAGGGCAAAACTTTCATTGTTCATATTATCAGGCACTACCTGCTTGGTTTTTATGGGCTAACACAGTATCTTTACAAGCCACGACTGTTGACAATGAACTTTTGCAAATGACAGAAAGTAATCTCCAAACAGTGCGGCTCATTTTGTTGCGACGGATGTATCCCTGCGCAGAAAGACAGCTGGGTAAGACGCATAATTTTCGATTTCTGCTTCGTGTCAAAGAATAGTCTTCCGTTGATGGCTGCCACCTCCAACTGGTTGTTTTCAACAGCTGTGTTACAAGTTTCCTGATCAGAGTCCATAGTATCGTTGAGCAGTATTTTTGAACGAGTATCTCATCACTGTAGAAGAACCCTGCAGGTTCCTGTCGTTCCTAAAATTAGAAAAAATCTTAATATGAAGGAATAGTGGTGATTTCGAAAAATATCTAGAGCTGTGGTCCATTTATACTGTTCACACAACACTATCGCGATAACTGACTTCTGTTCAAATTTACCTCCAAATTCATTTGGACGATTTCTTTGTGGAATGAAATTTTCACTCTACGGCGGAGTGTGTCCTGATACGAAACTCGTTGGCGGATTAAAACATTAGGCACTTCACTCGAACAAGGCGCGCAAACGTCGTTATTAACAAGGTGTAGGGAAAAGAGAAAAGAATAAACTGCTAATAAATTAAGAGGTGAGAAGTCGTAGACAATAAGGGAAGAGAGGGCGGGGGCATGGTACGAATTTCAGGCATCCTCGCACCCGGCAGGTGGGACATGGGAGGCAGAGTGGGCAGGGGTCAACATGCGAGGCCTGGCCATGGTGTCCCTGGTACCACAAGCTGGCAGAAGCGCACAGAGGAGAGCGGAAACCAGGGAGGAGGGCACAGTATAATTGGGAGAATGATTGTCTTGGTCTGATTTAGTGCTTAAAATGAATGTGCACGTGAGAAACATAGTTTGGAGAGTCTCAGATGTTAAGCCGGCCGCTATGGCAGAGCGGTTCTAGGCGCTTCAGTCTGGAACCGCGCGACCGCTACGGTCGCAGGTTCGAATCCTGCCTCGGGCATGGATGTGTGTGATGTCCTTAGGTTAGTTAGGTTTAAGTAGTTCTAAGTTCTAGGGGACTGCTGACTTCAGATGTTAAGTCCCATTGTGCTCCGAGCCAGTTGAACCATTCTCATACGTTGTCAACGGAAGAGGGGGGGGGGGGGGGGGGGTAGTACCTTCCCTGTGTGGCACCATCCAGTTTAGCGGGGCTGACATAAATGTCGAGCGAAGGTAGTTGACGAAGAAGGTGCGGTAGCGTGGTCGGTGCTCTATTTCATTGTTGGCGGTTTGTAAGTGCTACCATAATTCAAGGCCTAATTTACCGCCGTCAGTATACAGGTAAGTGATTGTCCATCCCTTGAACCAAACAATCGCATGCTTTTTTGGTTGGATGAGTTGGGGAAGGGGACGAGACAGCGAGGTCATCGGTCCCATAGGATTAGGGAAGGATGGGGAAGGAAGTCGGCCGTGCCGTTTCGAAGGAACCATCCCGGCATTTGCCTGAAGCGATTTAGGAAAATCACGGAAAGCCTAAATCACGGTGGCCGGACGAGGATTTGAACCGTCGTCCTCCCGAGTGCGACGGGGAAATAAGTATCCGAATGACTTATAAAAGTCCATGGGTCAAACGAATCCGGCGGAATGCGGAAGTAGCCGGTAACGAATTGCCGACGCATTTTCCAGATGTGACGCTGGTGGCAGCACAGGTCTGGTGACGGGCATCGCCGTCCACGAGGTGGCAGATTGTACGAAGAGGAGTGTCAGACAGTTCTACTGCCTGAAGAAGTTTATTTGTGGCGAATTTTCCACATGCGACAAGATACCATGTTACCCGAACGCTGGAGGGAAGGAAACATGAGTCACCTGAGTCGCTTGCCTTAGTGCTGCTTAACCTTCACTTGGTGGCTGGAACGTGCAAAACCTGCCATTCAGTTTACCTTGATTCACTATTGCTGCTTGGCGCCTGCACTCTATCTACTATTTCTACGCCGTTCTCCACGACCTGGACGCCCAGGCGCCGACCCTGACACCCAGAGAGAGTGCCGGAGGATTAAGGCACAAATCGTGACGGTTACACGCCGTATGTCGCAGAGAGCTCATGATGACCACAAGTCAAGTTTCGGGGACACCTGAACACCGCATCATGCATCATATGGCCTCAACGAAGACATCGACTTATCACAAAGATCTACACTCGTCGCGCCTAGCTCGTCACTCATGCCTTTGTAGATCACTATCACACAGTGTACCAGCAGGAGCCTACCAACACCCATGCTGAGGAGGGTATGTTATAACATGTCATACATCACCCTTTCCGGCGACGAGGTGGTCGAGCTGACGTGCGACGAGGTCCACGATGCAATCAACAAGGGTGCTTTGCTTGTCACATGGCGTCGACGGATTGCTGATAGAATTTTATCGCGTCTTCATTGCCGTAATGGAGTCACGGTGGATGACAATGTATCATGAATTGTTGACGATGGACAACCCCGTATTACCATCCGTTGTCACAGGAACTATTACACCGATCCACAATCTGACGCCGGGAGTGACGACAGGACATTACCACCCCCTAAAGAAAAATTCGGAGTGGGTATTAAAATCCATGGAGAAAAAATTAAAACTTTGAGGTTCGCCGATGACATTGTAATTCTATCAGAGACAGCAAAGGACTTGGAATAGCAATTGAACGGAATGGACAGTGTCTTGGAAGGAGGATATAAGATGAACATCAACATAAGCAAAACGAGGATAATGGAATGTAGTCGAATTAAGTCGGGTGATGTTGACGGAATTACACTCCTGGAAATTGAAATAAGAACACCGTGAATTCATTGTCCCAGGAAGGGGAAACTTTATTGACACATTCCTGGGATCAGATACATCACATGATCACACTGACAGAACCACAGGCACATAGACACAGGCAACAGAGCATGCACAATGTCGGCACTAGTACAGTGTATATCCACCTTTCGCAGCAATGCAGGCTGCTATTCTCCCATGGAGACGATCGTAGAGATGCTGGATGTAGTCCTGTGGAACGGCTTGCCATGCCATTTCCACCTGGCGCCTCAGTTGGACCAGCGTTCGTGCTGGACGTGCAGACCGCGTGAGACGACGCTTCATCCAGTCCCAAACATGCTCAATGGGGGACAGATCCGGAGATCTTGCTGGCCAGGGTAGTTGACTTACACCTTCTAGAGCACGTTGGGTGGCACGGGATACATGCGGACATGCATTGTCCTGTTGGAACAGCAAGTTCCCTTGCCGGTCTAGGAATGGTAGAACGATGGGTTCGATGACGGTTTGGATGTACCGTGCACTATTCAGTGTCCCCTCGACGATCACCAGTGGTGTACGGCCAGTGTAGGAGATCGCTCCCCACACCATGATGCCGGGTGTTGGCCCTGTGTGCCTCGGTCGTATGCAGTCCTGATTGTGGCGCTCACCTGCACGGCGCCAAACACGCATACGACCATCATTGGCACCAAGACAGAAGCGACTCTCATCGCTGAAGACGACACGTCTCCATTCGTCCCTCCATTCACGCCTGTCGCGACACCACTGGAGGCGGGCTGCACGATGTTGGGGCGTGAGCGAAAGACGGCCTAACGGTGTGCGGGACCGTAGCCCAGCTTCATGGAGACGGTTGCGAATGGTCCTCGCCGATACCCCAGGAGCAACAGTGTCCCTAATTTGCTGGGAAGTGGCGGTGCGGTCCCCTACGGCACTGCGTAGGATCCTACGGTCTTGGCGTGCATCCGTGCGTCGCTGCGGTCCGGTCCCAGGTCGACGGGTACGTGCACCTTCCGCCGACCACTGGCGACAACATCGATGTACTGTGGAGACCTCACGCCCCACGTGTTGAGCAATTCGGCGGTACGTCCACCCGGCCTCCCGCATGCCCACTATGCGCCCTCGCTCAAAGTCCGTCAACTGCACATACGGTTCACGTCCACGAGGTCGCGGCATGCTACCAGTGTTAAAGACTGCGATGGAGCTCCGTATGCCACGGCAAACTGGCTGACACTGACGGCGGCGGTGCACAAATGCTGCGCAGCTAGCGCCATTCGACGGCCAACACCGCGGTTCGTGGTGTGTCCGCTGTGCCGTGCGTGTGATCATTGGTTGTACAGCCCTCTCGCAGTGTCCAGAGCAAGTATGGTGGGTCTGACACACCGGTGTCAATGTGTTCTTTTTTCCATTTCCAGGAGTGTAGATTAGGAAATGAGGCACTTAGAGTAGCAAAGGAGTTTTGCTATTTGGGGAGCAAAATAACTGATGATGGTCGAAGTAGAGAAGATATAAAATGTAGACTGGCAATGGCAAGGAAAGCGTTTCTGAAGAAGAGAAATTTGTTAACATCGAGTATAGATTTAAGTCTCAGGAAGTCGTTTCTGAAAGTATTTGTATGGAGTGTAGCCATGTATGGATGTGAAACATGGACGATAAATAGTTTGGACAAGAAGAGAATAGAAGCTTTCGAAATGTGGTGCTACAGAAGAATGCTGAAGATTAGATGGGTAGATCACATAACTAATGATGAAGTATTGAATAGAATTGGGGAGACGAGGAGTATATGGCACAACTTGACAAAAAGAAAGGACCGGTTAGTAGAACACGTTCTGAGGCATCAAGGGATCACAAATTTAGCATTGGAGGGCAGCGTGGAGGGTAAAAATCATAGAGGGAGACCAAGAGATGAATACACTAAGCAGATTCAGAAGGATGTGGGTTGCGGTAAGTACTGGGAGATGAAGAAGCTTGCACCGGATAGAGTAGCATGGAGAGCTGCATCAAACCAGTCTCCGGACTGAAGACCACAACAACAACAACTCTGCCTAACGCAGAGTATAAAATTTTGCGCGACTACAGGCGACGCGTAACGGCAAGATACTGCCTTGAATTCTATCCCCAGTACTGACAATTCCGGGTGGCTCAGTTAATATACAAACTGCCACAGAGAATGTCTCAGTTTCATCGCTCTGGCAGCGGCGTGCAGAGTCCACGCAGCGACAGTTGCCATTGATTTTGGCAGCACATTTGACGAGGTGCGGCATCGTTTCCTGTTCTCCGTAATGTATCTAATTTGTTTTCCATCCCTCCCCCCTCCCCCCCTACATACATTTATTGATACCACCTGGTGCCTCAATCACTGATTCAGGTCAAAGGCCATGTGTCGGGACCAGTGACCATATGCCGCTCCATAAGGAAACGTTGTCCACTTTCAGCCGCGCGGAGTGGCTGCGCGGTTTAAGGTGTTATGTCGTGGACTGAGCGGTATCTCCCGCCGGAGGTTCGAGTCCTCATTCGGGCGTGGGTGTCTGTGTTGTTCTAAGCACAGATTAGTTTAAGTTATTTTAAGTAGTGTGTAAGTCTAGGGACCGATGACCTAAGCAGTTTGGTCCCTTAAGAATTCACACACATTTGAACATTTGTCCACTTTCAACACTACCCTGTGTAATAACCCTTGAGCCACAGATCGGGCCCGCGTCCGGCCATCCTCATTTAGGTTTTCTGTGATTTCCCTAAATCGCTCCAGGCAAATGCCGGGATGGTTCCTATGAAAGGGCACGACCGACTTCCTACCCCATCCTTCCCTAACCCGATGTGACCGATGACCTCCCTGTTTGGTCTCTTTCCCCAGAACAACCCAACCCACCACTCATCGGGAGCCTGACGACTCATCTTTCTGATCTCACTTTGCGACAGCACACTTTTCGTTGTGCGCATACGGACGCCTTCCTCCTCCTCTTAGTTCGCTCGTGGACTAAAACACATATGGTACTCTTTATTATCAACGTGTGGAACTGCAGCGGGCAGTACCGTGAATGTGGCTAAATCTTCGGCGATGCCCATATCACGCGGCCTCTCACACGAAGACGTAGACCCCTCCCGTGCGTACAGAATCGACGACACCTTGGTATAATTTTCGCCTCCACCGTGCGCTGCTCCGATGCCGTCAATTTTCGACGTCCTCTGCAATTTATCGGCACGGCACGCCACGTCTCGGGTGGTCATTAGGGAGGAACAAATGTTACAGCTCGCGACTTCCGGAAGTGTAATTCATGTGATAATGCGGCATCACTTCCGGTGCTCATGTCACCTCTCGCAGAAGTTGAATTTTCAGTCGGGAGAGAATGTGTTGGTGTTTACTGTGCGCTACGTCTGGAGTCGAGCCGCACCGTGGATAAGCGACGTGACTTTATTATTGTCAGCCGGGAGGGGATCGGCAGGCGTCGCTGATGGTAGTGGTACCAGAATCCGGTGATATCCGTGTCAGGACTAAGGGACACAGGCACGTGGTCCGAAAGAGAGCGCCGATGCGTAGGTGATCGGTAAAACCATCATCAGAGTCGGAGGCGTCGCGTTAGCAGTCAGCAGTTGAGTGAAGCGCCGCTGAAGACACGGGGACCTCAGATGGCCTCCTTTGCGGCACCCGGAACAGGTCTTGCGTTGGCTATCGCATATAACGACTGCATGGAACCCGCTAATTTGTAGATAAGTCAGTACGTGGCAACGGAGATCGTTGGTGATCTCTCGTACACCGTTAACAACGGTATGTGTTCGGAATGGAGACCAGCATTCAGAAGTGTGTCCACGTACAGTGCCACAGGGGCGGAAATCGATAACGTCTTCCGCCTGGAGTTTGAATGATACTTCAAAAACTCGTATGGTGTGCATGCATAAGCCTGCGTGGTCGACAATGACATCGCCGATATTGCTGTCGACGTAGGTAAAGCTTAGTTCTTGTCTAGTGTCACAAAGTATTCGTTCGTACGCTGCCTCACTGATGACTTCAAAGTACACTGTTCTACTTAAGACGTCCAAATGCAGGCCCAAATTGTCGGAAGCTGAGATCTTAGCTTCGCCACGCAGGAAGCGTTGCACTTCCAAAACCTTTGGTCGGGTGTAATCACTGCGGAAGGTGAATCGTAGTGTGGATTTTCGAGAACGACTGTCCATTGTTGTAGCACACGTAAACGACACATAAATGACGGCCGCTGAAAGTAAACAACAACGAGCGTGCGCACTTGGCAGAGGTAAACACAGAGCACGTCCGCACTGCACGGCTGCGAAAGCCGGACTGCCGACTGAGCCACCCAGGCATGACTCCCGATCCGTGCTCACAGCTTTACTTCCACCAGTACGTCGTATACTACCCTCCGAGCTCCGCTAAGCGTCGTTTCCGTATTACTTTATGGACGATGGTTGGTCTCGGATATTGCGTCTGCACTTGCGTCTGCAACAGCAAACACAACTGAGTTTTTAACAGCGAGTATCGTAAGTCTACGGAAATTTTATCTTTAGAAAGACAGCAAACATTTCGTAACTCACGAATCTGAAATGGTGCGAGGATATCCACTGTACAATATAGTCACAAACGGGATAACAAAGAGACGGAATTACACTAGCGAACCGCTAGATTTCAAAGATTCATAGTAGTGAGCAACAAACTAGGTTCAACCTGCGATGCCACACTTTCCTGGTGTGGTAACCTAGTATCGCCACATCAGAATTAGGTTAATTAGAGATTAATTAGTCAACGAGGAATGTATGGAGATTTTGTACGAAGTAATTAATTTTGATCCGTGATCTTGTTTATGTTGCAAGGGCCTAAGATAGATACCATATAAACAGTAATAATGCCCCAATATGGAAGTACTGTCCATAATTTTTGCCGTTCGTAGTTACAATTAATATAGAAGTTAGTAATTTTCACGAAGGTGGCGTCTTCGATTGTAAGGGAGCACTTTCTACTAAACATGAACGGTACTTCCTGCATGAACACACCAGAGAGGCTACAGAGATGCGGTTCGGTCGTTAGTTAGGCAAACTGTTGTGACGGAGAAATCTTCCCAGAACAGTGATGGTTGGGTCTGCACAGTCGACTATTTTGTCTCAAAACTTGAGGTCTTACAGAACTTTCCCAGCAGGACCCTTGCCTTACTGGTACATAAGCTTCTCTGTGGTCCAGACGTGTTTCTGTGACTGCTACAGTCTCCAGACAATATGGGTCTACCGTTTAGGCACCATAATGAGAGAGTTTAACTGAGTAGTACAGACTCCAGAAGTTCGATAAAAGATCTCTAGTTACTCAGAGAAACTGTTGATGACGTCGTCCCTCGCTAGTTGCGACATGCGGATCATCCGTAATCAAAATGACAGCTCGTAAATACGATCGCATTTGGACCACCGACGCCTCCACGCAGCCACTAAGGTAATTTACCACGTCCAACTGCCATGATCTGTTAGACAGTAGCTCTCTCGCTCTTCAGTTACATTAATTATTGCGTCATTTTGTATCTGTCGTCTGTTTTCTTATGTGTGTGGTTTATCATGATTGACCGGATGCCGTTTGTTGGTCCAGTAATGAGTATCTCGTATCCAGGCACTTTTGCCAACTATTTCAGTGTATGTTTATTTTGTACAGTCGTATGAGCTTCGTTGTTAACGTATTTCTGTGAATTGAGGCTGCAGTTGATTTGTATTTAAGTAAGGCTATGATTTCGCCATCTACCATCTACCAGAAGAAAACTACTATACCACAACCAAGAAAAATACCTTGATATGGTTCGTAGGAAATACTCTGCCTTACTTAACAAGAGAAAAGGAAGAGCGGTCATATAGGGCTGTACAGCATATGTCGCAACCCAGGCACAATTATTAGCCAAGGACACTAAATATAGGCAAAGGTAAGTAAAGTACAGCTGAGCACCGAAACTAATGAAAACACGAGGTAAAAAAAAAAAAAAAAAAAAAAAAAAAAAAAAAAAAAAAAAAAAAAAAAGGAGAGAGAAATGAGAATGCTGCTACTGCAATTTCTATCTGGTTGGTTGCTGCTAACGGATTCCTGAAATGATTATGGTGTTCTTGCCCTTGCCAATTGACACAATATCTGCAACGACATGCCACATGGAAAAACAAATGAAGCGTCTTAGCTGCAGGATATAATTGATATTTTATCTCATACTCAGTGGCACTGACAGGTTTGATCAGCCATTCACTGAAACTTGGAAGAGGGTTAGTGACCATATTTTTAAGCATTACATGTTATGCCAGGAAAGATGAGAATAGATTGCGGGGGTAGTGAAGGGATCAAGAAGAAATTTATAATCTGCACTCTGTAGTAACAGCACACAAAAGCAAACTCAGTTGGCGCAAATGACAGTAGGAAAAAGGTCACAGTCTGGGTGGTGATGTGTTTATCAGCGGTTTTTTTAGTAAATAATATAACGCAAATGTGCAGTGATTTCATGACTACTCGTCAATTCTTGCTTTACTATCTGAAAAATCCAACATTGCAAATTTTCTGTTAGAAACGAAAAGAAAAAATGAACTGTGTATGTAGTGTAATACTGAAAAAATTCATTTCCATGTATTCGTGGAAACAAGTTTGAAATTGTGAAACAACCTAAAAGAAATATGCAGAATAGACAGATGTATAAGTACAGAATCCTGATAGTTTCTGTGTGTTAGGTGCAGCTGCCTCGCTCGTCTATAACGCGATTTTGTAAACGTCTCTATGGTAACGGCTCTACGTAGCTCTATAGACGGCTATCGTTCCCGCCTACAGTCGTTAACGCTTCGTAGTTGAAAGCTGTTAAAAGCCCTGCCAAGTGTCAGCGATTTCTTTAAGCTGAATCAATTGTAAGAGTCTCTTAGTACAAAAGTATGAAGGTTCTTTTGTCTAAAACTGACACGGTGAGACCGTGGCTGTGTACAATTAATGTAGGTTAATTCTTACAAACAAGATAACAGCAACAGCCACTATTAATACTGCTATTTACTTAGGTAAATAGCGCCGTTATCGGTTTCGAACTGGCAAGTTCATCATCAGACAGCTGTTCACATGATTTTCAAGATACACTTTACACTATCGTCCGTTTTCGATTTTTTATTATTCCACTGTGGCGAAGTATTTTTGGCGTGTTGTTGCCCCTTATTAGTATTAAGGCTTTCGTGGCAACTACCTGACAAGCTGCCTATTGGCTTCTGTCTCGGGTTCTTCGACCGACGTTTGTCTCGTGATTTTTCTGACGTTTCGCCAGCATGAGTGGCTGACACTGTCAAAGCTTCACCCTCCATTACACCACCAGCAATGGAGAGTGAAGGTTTGACAATGCCAGCCACTGGTGCTGAAGAAACATCAGAGAAATCATCACCGAAGAACATAAGAGAGAAGCCAAAAGGCAGTTTGTTGGTGTCTCAGTAGTAAAGAAGAAATATGTTAAAATTTCATGCGTGATTCATCATTTTTTTGGCGCACATCTGTGTTTATTACGTCATACCTCTTGAACTATGTGTCGTACAATGATATATTTGAGTAGGTACATTCAACAGCGTAAGTGGATACGTCTGCTAAATATTTTGCGAATAGGAAAGAATTAATAAATTTGAACTTCATGTATGATGCAGCAGTTTTTCAGGCTTCTCAATGTTTATGACGTCAAATCTTGTGATCCATGAATCGTACAACGATGTGATTTTGTAAGTGTATTCAGCTGAATATGTTGACACTGTCTGCAGAATGTGTTGAGGTAAGAGTTAGTAGCAAAGAAGAAATAAATTTGAACGTCATGTACAATGCGATAGTTTTTCACGCATCTCTTAGTTTATGACGTCAAACATCCTGAACCAAGCAAGGTAGGTGAAACTTACCCCCACAGCAACTATTGCCCGACAGTGAGGGATAAGTCTACCAAGAGTGATTGAAATTGTTCCAATGGTTTAGGATGAAGTGTAGAACACACACACACACACACACACACACACACACACGTATATATATTTTTATACACTACTGGCCATTAAAATTGCTACACCACGAAGATGACGTGCTACAGACGCTAAATTTAACCGACGGGCAGAAGATGCTGTGATATGCAAATGAGACGCTAAATTTAACCGACAAGATGAAGATGCTGTCATATATAAATGATTAGCTTTTCAGAGCATTCACAACGTGCTGACATGAGGAAAGTTTCCAACAGATTTCTCATATACAAACAGCAGCTGACTGGCGTTGCCTGATGAAACGTTGTTGTGATGCCTCGTGTAAGGAGGAGAAATGCATACCATCACGTTTCCGACTTTGATAAAGGTCAGATTGTAGCCTATCGCGATTGCGGTTTATCGTATCACGACATTGCTGATCGCGTGGGTCGAGATCCAAGGACTGTTAGCAGAATATGGAATCGGTGGGTTCAGGAGGGCAATACGGAACGTCGTGCTGGATCCCAACGGCCTCGTATCACTAGCAGTCAAGATGACAGGCATCTTATCCGCATGGCTGTAACGGATCGTGCAGACACGTCTCGATCCCAGAGTCAACAGATGGGGACGTTTGCAAGACAACAACCACCTGCACGAACAGTTCAACGACGTTTTCAGAGCATGGACTATCAGCTCGGAGACCATGGCTGCGGTTACCCTTGACGCTGCATCACAGACAGGAGCGCCTGCGATGGTGTACTCAACGACGAACCTGGGTGCACGAATAGCAAAACGTCATTTTTTCGGATGAATCCAGGTTCTGTTTACAGCGCCATGATGGTCGCATCCGTGTTTGATGACATCGCGGTGAACGTACATTGGAAGCGTGTATTCGTCATCGCCGTACTGGCGTATCACCCGCCGTCATGGTGTGGGATGCCATTGGTTACACGTGTCGGTCACTTTTAGTTCGCATTGACGGCACTTTGAACAGTGGACGTTACATTTCAGATGTGTTACGACCCGTGGCTCTACCCTTCATTCGATTCCTGCGAAACCCTACATTTCAGCAGGATAATGCATGACCGCTTGTTGTCGGTCCTGTACGGGCCTTTCTGGATACAGAAAATGTTCGACTGCTGCCCTGACCAGCACATTCTCCAGATCTCTCACCAACTGAAAACCTCTGGTCGATGGTGGACGAGCAACTGGCTCGTCACAAAACGCCAGTACTTGTACACGCCATTCATGCTCTGTTTGACTCAATGCCCAGGCGTATCAAGGCCGTTATTAAGGCCAGAGGTGGTTGTTCTGGGTACTGATTTCACAGGATCTATGCAGCCAAATTGTGTGAAAATGTAATAACATGTCAGTTCTAGTATAGTATATTTGTCCAATGAATACCCGTTTATCATCTGCATTTCTTCTTGGCGAAGCCATTTTAATGCCAGTAGTGTAATACGCATGGAGTAAGTTGTTACTGCTTGGAAAAAAATCTATATCTGAGCTACCCCACTGTGATTGTGAAGAAGTGATCATATCACGACACTAAGAAGTAAGGTGAAACTTCGTGCCAGATTAAAACTGTGTGCCGACCGAGACTTAAACTGGGCACCTTTGCCTTCTTCCTAGTTCTGCAAGGTTCGCAGGAGAACTTCTGTGAAGTTTGGAAGGTAGGAGACGAGGTACTGGCGGAATTAAAGCTGTGAGGACGGGGGGTGAGTCGTGCTTGTGTAGCTCAGTTGGCAGAGCACTTGCCCACGAAAGGCAAAGGTCCCGAGTTCGAGTCTCGGTCTGGCACACAGTTTTAATCTGCCATGAAGTTTCATATCAGCTCACACTCCGCTGTAGAGTGAAAATTTCATTCTTGGAAGTAAGGTAGTTTTCAAACCACACTGCTGGGAAGGCATTTTTCACCTTTTGAGAAACTTCTGTTGCAAGCGGTCAAGACAGTGGCCGTAGATCGCTAAGGCGATAGGTAGTCCCGCGATATCATTATCAGATTGTAGAGGCGGCAGTTTATTGCACATTACTAGTGGCTCGAGTGAGCGATCCGCCTAAACAGGTGCCCAGCTGCGGTGCTAGGTCAGGTGTGGCCCGCCCTCTGCTGGGTCAGCGAGGGTCGCAGCGCTGAAAGAGCCGCCTCCCTGAAGTTACGGCCTGTGACCGCGGCGGCTAAACACTGGCTCCCACCACCAACCCCACCCCTGGACGCATCGGGGCGCCGTTACGCTATCGTAAATTGTTCGCTCACCTGTT
Source organism: Schistocerca americana (assembly GCF_021461395.2). NCBI lineage: Eukaryota > Metazoa > Arthropoda > Insecta > Orthoptera > Acrididae > Schistocerca > Schistocerca americana. The sequence goes on from NC_060126.1 coordinate 378,192,010, forward strand.
GTGCCACCTGCTTCCGCTCGGAGCCGCCGACAACAGCACACTCCATAATTTGCTAATACACCGCCCCGCTCAGGCTACTGTGTAACACTATAGCTGCAGAGAATTTTCTCATAACGCTAGGATGCCAAATGGTCGCAATAAGTTACTGTAAAAGTCCCATTAATCGTAAGAATATGTGACAAGTTCCGAAAAACTTTGGTCTGCGTCATACACGTTTGACCTGAGGTGAACTGTGACTCCAAGTGCAGGAAGGAGTTATCACACACGTACGGACAAACACGAGTTTTTGCTGCAGTTGGACGGCCTGTGCCGCCAGTTAATAAGTGTTGAAATCTTTAGGAAGTGGTATAGTTTTAAACTAATGAAAACTGCACCAGTTACTTATTTATTCATGCTTAGCACAACGCGTTTCGAAAATTTATTCTAATTTTTAAGTGCATTTGCTTACATGAATTTTTAGTGACATTTGCTTGTGTGATTTTCTGTTCAAAAATATGAGAATGAAATTTTTCAAAACTATTCCACACATAAAATTCAGCAATGGGTGTCGGCAGTTAGGTCTGATCCCTAACTACATTAACGTTAATTTGAGGTTCAGAGGTGCCGTTTTCATTATTCAAATCATGACTGACGCAGTTGCCAACTTTCCTAAATGATGTACATGATGGACAACATTAAAGGGGTACTACTCCTGACGTTTTCAGCTACTTATACAAAGCCAATCATTTTTAGAAGGTAAGACTCTCAGTGTCAGATGGATTTATAACACATCCAAAGGACTGGATTAATCTGTGGCGCTGGCGGCAGAATGACGAATGACATTTTAAACTGTTTATTGTCAATTCAGTAATACCAAAATTTATATTTTGTGTTGCAGTTTCTTTTTCTCAATATTATTTTAGAACCTCACGTATAAAACGTATTTAATCTAGTTGTTGTTCGCCCCGGTACTGAGTGGTCAGCGCGACAGAATGTCAATCCTAAGGGCCCGGGTTCGATTCCCGGCTGAGTTGGAGATTTTCTCCACTCGGTGACTGGGTGTTCTGTTGTCCTAATCATCATCATGAAATCGAAAGACTTGCGTCCGACGGGTGGCCCTAGTAGCACGACATCTACATTTATTTTTATTTACCTAGTTGTTAACCAAATTAATGAAATTTATCTTATCCATAATGGTTGCAACTGTACTCCGTGACTGTTCCTTTATAGAGTTCAGAAAAATAATCGTTACCAGTAACAATGGGAGGTATTTTTATTTAACACAAGATTGGTTTGGGTCTTGTGCCCATCTTCAAGTGGTTTGCATTCGGATAAATGTTTCCGTACTCAGTCTTCGAGACCACTGTTTAAATCAAAAAGAAGTAATGTGATGATGTCTAAATAGACACAAAAGATACATTTGCAAGTGGCTAAGCCAGGTGAGCTGCAACATATTATAGTAATTACGGAAATCTGGTGTGTCCACATCGTTTACATATTAAATATATCACATTTTTGTATAAAATTATTTCGTTTTTTACTCAACTGTATATTACTCACCATGCTAAATATTGGTGCTTACATATTATGTCATTGATAGAGTAGTGTCACTTTAGATGTTGGTAACTTCAGATACACGTGCACTCACAACGTGATCACATTTGAAAAACGGAAATTATGGTCAAAGAGCTTAAGTCCAAGAAGTACAGAGATCTTACACGTACAGATACATAACAGATATTACAAATTATGAAAATTATGATAATTATCGTGGAACCACACTGTCATTTATAATATCTAGAATGATTGCTGGCAGATTGTATAAGGTTAGGTAGACATTTTTTTTCAAAAACTTGCTAGGTGTCAGGAGGCCATGAGTTACAGTTTTTGATTTTTAAAATATTCCATTAAAGATCTGTAGAAATGACTTGCTTGCAAGGTTTACTTGTTCACTGAGAGTTAGGAGTGGTGATGTGCAATTATTGATATAAATTTCGAGTTCTTCAAGAAGATTCATTTTCTTTGCTATGCTGATAGTGTGCAGTACGTTTAGGTTGTCTTTAACGGCTGTGGCTGAGTGCTTATGTTCTTTCAGATCAGTTGAGAAATAAGATTTATAAAAGTTATTTAGCTGGATGGCATCCACGCGTTCCCAGTATCTTACACTGAAACTCCTTCTGTCCTGTCTGATCTACGTAGAACTGTATGGTATTGCTATGTAAAAATTTGTATATATCTGATTTGCTATGACAATGACTGTGTTGTTGCAGTGAATGATGTGCTGTTGTAGGTTATTGTTAAAGTTGAAGGACATTATAAATGGCAGTGTGGTTCCACAACCGTGTAACAATTTCATTTTCATGATTTTTTATTATCTGTTGTGCATCTGTATTCGTAACATCTGTGTACGTCTTTGACTTAATCTCTTTGAGCATAACCTTATTTTTTCAGATATAAACACGCTGTGAATGCATGTGCGTCTGAAGTTACCAACATCTGAAGTGCCGCTACTCTCTTAGAGGCATTATATGGCAGCACCCATGATTAGCACGGTGACCAGTATACAGTTAACTAGTAAAAAGCGAAATATGTTTGTAAAAAAATGTGAATGTAATGTGAAAACGATATGGATAAGCTACTTTCATGTAAGTACTATAGTGTTTTGTAACACGCGTCGGTTAGCGACTTGCTGATGTTTCATATGTCTCGATTTAGTCATCATCACATTACTTGTTTTTGATTTAAACAGTGTTCTTAAACACTGGGTATGGAAACATGTAACTGAATATAAAACAATTGAAGATGGGCACAAGTCCGAAACTGGCCGTGTGTTGAGCATAAACACCTACTATTGTGACTGGTAGCGGTTGTTACTCTACGCCAAATTAATGAAAGGGAGAATAATCAAACTATAGAAAGCACCGAGTTGATCATCGTCTAATTTCAAAGCAGGGGTAAACCAGTAAACCTCGAAGTCTTTAAAGAATCGAACTCTCATGTACAATAAGTTCCAAACCTCTGATTGCCTTAGAAATGATTTAGTCTGTTAAATATTTGACTTTAAGCATGTAAACGAGAGAAAGTTTGAAAAAATGAATGAATCGTGATTTATTATCAAAGAATATTCTTAAGGATTTATTTTATTTACTGGCGATTCTTCATGAACATTAACACATTTAATCACACTATGTAAGAATGGAAGTAGTTGCCAGGGAGTAACTGATGAAATCATACACAAATTCCTTTCTAACAAATGGTAATTTATTCACTTTAATGGTGCCTAACGCTTTTTTTAAAAACAAACAGATTTAAAATTATAATCAGAAAGCACCTTCTAAATATCAAGTTACAATTTATTCAGAGGCAGAGAGAAACAAATTTTTGACTGTATGAGCTTTCGGGCTGAGAACCTTGCCGCTCCCTTTTCACACGGCCGTAGTTACGACCGCTCACAACAGGCTCTGAAAGACTACACTGGTGCAAATCTGCAACACACCACATTGCTTTAAACTAAAAGTTTTAACAATTCACACAAACTATGCACCCCGTAGGAGGGATGGAAATGGTACAAAACACTAAAATTAAAATATTAACTAAGCCACCGAAGGTGCAACTTGATTTTAGCTTCTAAGAAAAGTCTTACGGTGAAAGGGTGGCAACTTTATATACTAAAATGACCATTTAAATGAACGCCCATGAAATTGAATGTTATATAAAATTATACAAACCTGGGCAAACAAGTTAACATGCTCTACAGTACATAGATACCGCCTCTCAAGATGATAAGCAGATCAAAACATATTTCAGGAATAAGGCCGTTACACTCCAAGCACCAAATCCGACAAACATGACAGAGGCAGTTACTAACGTACGGTATATTGAAAGGGAGATTACCGAACGCCTGAACCGCAGGTTGCTCTAACCCACCCCTACTCCACAAAGGAAAAACGGACCACCCACTTTAATAAACAACCACCTTCCCGCAGGTGGGCAAACAGAGAACAATGGTGGCACGACCCCAAAACAAAACGGCTGGTGACCTCACCAAGAAAACAAGTTGAATTTAACAAGTAAATGAAACAACATATCATCAATCACTTATCTTCTAATAAACTGCGATGCCTGGCGAAGACCTGGTGCAGCACCCCCAAATCGCTCTCCTGAACCTTCCGCTGCCAGCCGCTTCAACGGACGCAGGAAGGCGCGCCGATCTCCCTTCTCACGGAGTCGCAGCTCGCACCGGCCAGACCGATGTCGTGGGTTGACTCCTGTTGTTCTCGTGCCGACCGCGAAGCCACTACCCCTCGCTATACGGCGCGCCCCACCTGACTCACGTGACGACCTCACATGCGCCGACGCTCAAGACGGATCAGGCTTCTTGTGTCTCAGTGCGCGACCCACCGACCGATCGATCCAACCGCCTTGACCATTGCCTGAGCAAACTCGAGCAGACTGGGGCCGAACGCGCAGTCTCAGATGCAGGTACTAAGCCCCGACCGAGCGACCACTCGCTGAGTTCTCTTACTGGTGGAGTGGAAAGACTCTCATTTTGCCGGCTTTAAAGGTTGATCCGAACGAAAGACATATTAGCACTCCGGACGACAGACAGACACTAGCTGCCTCACAACTGCGGACGCGAGACAGACTAGCAATCTGGGGACGAGAGGCTGACCCAGACTAACCCCAGACTCACGGACTGGTGAGCTCACAGCGCCTCCTAAATGCACGTGAACAGGCAACCTATCCTCTTTCTCACCAGAGGGAGACACCTAAGCTGCGACTGCCACAGCGGCGTCACCGCCAGAAACGGAGGGCGACTGCTTCACACTACGCGCTGCGGCGCGCTCTTTAAAACAGCAACTTTTACCACGGCTCAATGATACTATGTCTAAAGTTTGTTGTAAGTTGCTAAGGGATGTCAGTCTCAGATACTGCATAACTATAGTCAGGGTTTTTATGCATGGTGAGTTACGCTGCCTCAAGACACACGCACAGTTTATACACCGTCCAGTCACATCAGTCTCACCACTTGTCCAAAGCCTTTTACAGCGTGGACCAGTGCGAGACGTGGAAGAATGTAGCCGATGATGTTCTGGAAGGTACCGGCAGGGATGTGGGGTCATGTGACTGCAGTGCCGCGGACAGCTGCGCTAGGTCTCGCTCAAGAAGCCATGCCGCGTACAGCCCGATTGAGGAAGTCTCACAGATTTTCTGTTGGGTTTAAATTCGACGAGTTTGGTGGCCAGGAGTTTACGGAAAATTCATCCTAGTGTTCATCGAACCACGCTCGTACACTGCGAGCTGTGTGACTCGTTGGATTGTCCAGCTGGTATACGTCATCGAGGTGAAGAAAAACAAACTTTATGAAGGGATGGACATGGTTTCCAAGGGATCACCCAGGGAATGCCACGAAAACATACTCAAGATTATAACACTCCCTCCTCCGTCATGGACGATTGTTGCTATATGTGTGCTTTGTGTTCAATGGAGCAAAGAATATGATTCGTCTGAAAAGACCACCTTTCGTCATTCAGTGAACATCCAGTTGCGGAACTGGCGTACAAATTCCAGCTTTCGTTGGGGATTAACAGCAGTCAGCATGGATGCCTCAACAATGCACGTGCAGCATTCGTTGAGGAGGCACGGTTGGTAGCCCATTGGTTCATCTGGGCAGTAAGTTGCTCAGCAGTTGCACGTCTGTTCTCCAGTACGCATCTCTGTAGCAGTCGTTCAGCTCTGTCGTAATGGGCCGTGGTGAACATCGTTGCTTTGTGCCGGTTTTGGACAGCAGCACTTTGAAATGCACGGTATACCTTAACCCCGGTGGCAAGTGAGCTGTTTACAAACTTACAGGGTTCTTAAACGTCTCCACCTTTGTCTAGAAAGCCGATGATCATACCATTTTTGACCGCAGATAAATCACTCTGCTTCTTCATAGCTGTAGCGGCTTTTATCCATGTCCCCCGACACGCTTTATATACCCTCCTCAACTACATCTACATCAACATCTACATTTATACTTCGCAAGCCACCCAATGGTGTGTGGCGGAGGGCACTTCACGTGCCACCGTCATTACCTCGCTTTCCTGTTCCAGTCGTGTATGGATCGCGGGAAGAACGACTGCCGGAAAGCCTCCGTGCGCGCTCGAATCTCTCTCTCGTACGTTCCTGTTCTCCTCGGGAGGTATAACTAGGGGGAAGCAATATATCCGATACCGCATCCAGAAACGCACCCTCTCGAAACCTGGACAGCAAGCGACACCGCGATGCAGAGCGCCTCTCTTGCAGAGTCTGCCACTTGAGTTTGTTAACCATCTCCGTAACGCTATCACGCTTACCAAATTACCCTGTGACGAAACGCGCCGCTCTTCTTTGGATCTTCTCTATCTCCTCTGTCAACCCGACCCAGTACGGATCCCACACTGATGAGTATAGATCGAACGAGTGTTTTGTAAGCCACCTCCTTTGTTGATGGACTACATTTTCTAAGGACTCTTCCAATGACTCTCAACCTGGCACCCACCTTACCAACAATTAATTTTATATCATCATTCCACTTCAAATCGTTCCGCACGCATACTCCCAGATATTTTACAGAAGTAACTGCTACCAGTGTTTGTTCCGCTATCATATAATCATACAATAAAGGATCCTTCTTTCTATGTATTCGCAATACATTACATTTGTCTATGTTAAGGGTTAGTTCCCACTCCCTGCACCAAGTGCCTGTCCGCTGCAGATCTTCCTGCATTTCGCTGCAATTTTCTAATGATGCAACTTCTCTGTGTACTACAGGATCATCCGCGAAAAGCCGCATGGAACTTCCGACACTATCTACTAGGTCACTTATATACACTCCTGGAAATTGAAATAAGAACACCGTGAATTCATTGTCCCAGGAAGGGGAAACTTTATTGACACATTCCTGGGGTCAGATACATCACATGATCACACTGACAGAACCACAGGCACATAGACACAGGCAACAGAGCATGCACAATGTCGGCACTAGTACAGTGTATATCCACCTTTCGCAGCAATGCAGGCTGCTATTCTCCCATGGAGACGATCGTAGAGATGCTGGATGTAGTCCTGTGGAACGGCTTGCCATGCCATTTCCACCTGGCGCCCCAGTTGGACCAGCGTTCGTGCTGGACGTGCAGACCGCGTGAGACGACGCTTCATCCAGTCCCAAACATGCTCAATGGGGGACAGATCCGGAGATCTTGCTGGCCAGGGTAGTTGACTTACACCTTCTAGAGCACGTTGGGTGGCACGGGATACATGCGGACGTGCATTGTCCTGTTGGAACAGCAAGTTCCCTTGCCGGTCTAGGAATGGTAGAACGATGGGTTCGATGACGGTTTGGATGTACCGTGCACTATTCAGTGTCCCCTCGACGATCACCAGTGGTGTACGGCCAGTGTAGGAGATCGATCCCCACACCATGATGCCGGGTGTTGGCCCTGTGTGCCTCGGTCGTATGCAGTCCTGATTGTGGCGCTCACCTGCACGGCTCCAAACACGCATACGACCATCATTGGCACCAAGGCAGAAGCGACTCTCATCGCTGAAGATGACACGTCTCCATTCGTCCCTCCATTCACGCGTGTCGCGACACCACTGGAGGCGGGCTGCACGATGTTGGGGCGCGAGCGGAAGACGGCCTAACAGTGTGCGGGACCGTAGCCCAGCTTCATGGAGACGGTTGCGAATGGTCCTCGCCGATACCCCAGGAGCAACAGTGTCCCTAATTTGCTGGGAAGTGGCGGTGCGGTCCCCCACGGCACTGCGTAGGATCCTACGGTCTTGGCGTGCATCCGTGCGTCGCTGCGGTCCGGTCCCAGATCGACGGGCACGTGCACCTTCCGCCGACCACTGGCGACAACATCGATGTACTGTGGAGACCTCACGCCCCACGTGTTGAGCAATTCGGCGGTACGTCCACCCGGCCTCCCGCATGCCCACTATACTCCCTCGCTCAAAGTCCGTCAACTGCACATACGGTTCACGTCCACGCTGTCGCGGCATGCTACCAGTGTTAAAGATTGCGATGGAGCTCCGTATGCCACGGTAAACTGGCTGACACTGACGGCGGCGGTGCACAAATGCTGCGCAGCTAGCGCCATTCGACGCCCAACACCGCGGTTCCTGGTGTGTCCGCTGTGCCGTGCGTGTGATCATTGCTTGTACAGCCCTCTCGCAGTGTCCGGAGCAAGTATGGTGGGTCTGACACACCGGTGTCAATGTGTTCTTTTTTCCATTTCCAGGAGTGTATATTGTGAAAAGCAATGGTCCCATAACACTCCCCTGTGGCACGCCAGAGGTTACTTTAACGTCTGTAGACGTCTCTGCATTCAGTGCTGCCATCTACCCTCTGTGAGTGGATACTGCACGTTGACGTTGAGCGTAGATGGTGGTCACATTAATGTGACTCAAACGTGCAATGTAATACTTGCCTTACTGTGTTAAACCTTTCACGTAAGATTATATATCACAATAAGTAAATTATATCAGCATTTTAAATTTTTAAACTGGGTCACTAGTTATATGAAATATTGAAAATTAAATTTTTGTTATTCTTGGAATCCGTTATATAGGCAACCTGTAACTGTCTTCGGGTTCCATGTAATACAGATATTACAGCTGTTTCTGGGAAGTAAAGGAAAATGAAACGAAAATCCTTGAAAAACTCATATCCAAAATAAAGCGAAATGGTTGCTAAGAGTTCGTAACAAATGTTGCATATACCATAACCAGTTACAATACGTAAGCGTAACTGATTTTATACCGGAGATTTGTAATACTTTTCGAATCACTGGAGTTCCTCTTCGGGCTTCAAGAAATAGAAAACACATGATATTATTTTCGCTACTAAGACTGCTACAAAGAATGATCGCTGGTCGTATCTGAACTTGAAGCAAGGTGCTGGTTATGCGTGTAACATTTGCGCTCGAAGTTAATCGTCAGCTGGTCCTGAAACACGTTGGTAGTTGTCATTACGTAAAAAAGAGATCTTCCTAAATTTTTGCTGACTAAAAGAGATAAAGATTTCAAGTTCAATATTACTTGGATTACTATCACAGACCGAAATACCCGTGATTAGAATCGTGACTAAAGTGATGCTGCAACGTATTACTTGCTGACTGTACCGGCGTCCTAGAACCGTTCGCTATTGTTGTCGCCTCGGCAATTTCCAGTAGCAATGAAAGTGGAATTTTGATCATAAATAATTGGTGGTCGGATCCGACTAGGCTGATTGTAACGATGACCAATTCCACCATGACGGCCGGTGTTTTCCAACATCTGTGCAAAAGAAATTTGTAAAACTTCTCGTAGAAAGCAACCCCTTTGCACTGTAAGTGGAAGCGGCAAATTGCCGATAAAAATGCCTACTGCTGTTCAGGGAGTCACCGGTCTCGTTTTTGCTGGACAATGGGGGTTCAGTTAGAAGAAAGACTCGTCGGCAATGTTACTCCGGTGAATGCGATTCCAGGCCGAAACGTGTCTGGATATGAACCTCATTGTTTCTTCTCATACTGCCCGACAGCAAGGAGATATTACTTTTGATAGCAGCATCCCTTTGATTGTCATCGGCGGCACTCATACAGCACATGTTGCCCTGCACGGTATGCCATCCTCTGCTTGGATTGCAGGGAATTAATGCTTTTCCTCGTGCTTGTGAAACATTATCTTGGTCTCCCCAACTGAGGATGTTTTTTGGAGAACTATGGACAGGGCCCTCGAACTAGTTTGGGATTTTGACTATCTAACGCCCTGATTAGACAGAATTTGGCACGATGTCGCTCTGGAGGACACCCAACAGCTCTGTCAATCAGTGCCAAGCAGAATAACTGATTGCATAAGAGCCAGAGGTGGAACAACGCATTATTGACTTGCACAATCTGTGAGGCTCGTTCTCTTTAATAAATCATACAATTTTTCTCAAACTGTAATCTTCGTCTGTCTGTACGGTAAACCACATTACTACCTTAGCCGTTACCTCTTTTTAGGTACTGTAACGTCTCCTGGCAAAACACATATTATATGTGCTAAAAAAGGAGACAAGAATAATTGAACTGGATGATTCTAATTGCGTGGACAATGATTGTGTGTACTTTATGCGTCATGTTTTATACTTGTATGGAATTATGTACCGATTTTTTTAAAGAGAATATCTGTATCGGTGAATACTGAAACCGCCACAGATGATACTTATTAAATATCAAACAAAGATGAAAATATACCAAACCGAATATAAATAGTAGTTACCGAGCATTAATTTCTCTGTCGCCTTTTTGTAGTTACATGAGTGGGAAGAGCCTGTGACGCTATATTGTATGTTTATGTAGCATTATTTTGTCAAGATTGAGGCAAGGATGCCACTAGGCATTGATTTGTAAAGGTGTGTAAGAAATTAATCTGTCTAAATGTTTTGAACAGAGTAACTTAGTGAAATCTTGCATTATGATTTGTAATAAGCTTACCTCGTATTTTATCCCATCATTATGAGACATTTTCAGATATTTAAATATTATTCGTGGTGCAGTGCTGCGCTACGAACAAACGAGCCGCTGCCGCGGCGCATTCAGACCGCATTAAATGAAACCAATCATATCGCAAAGAAGCGGACAGGTAATAGTGAACTAAAATCATTTCTTTCAGCTTTCTGGATTGCAGGGCAGAGCAGCAGATTTTATGATGTGTTTTACAGGTGGATTCGGGCTGCGGATGATATATCATTAACAGTGCAAAAAGATAATTTACCTTCATGACATAAAAGAAATGTTGCTGTGCGTAGTTCTGGTCAGGCAAACATTATGGTAGAAACATAATTTCTCTGATAATAGTCCCATGTTCTCGTGTTAGGGTGGTACTTTTTGGTGTTTTACTGTTAACAAAAATCCACTGCAAAATTTTGATGTTGAACAAACATTGCGTACTATAACATCAGTATTGATAACTAAATAATTTTCAGTAACCTTTTCAATAACTGTGAAGTAAGAAAGTTATGTTGAACTTTGTAGCCAGTTACAGTAACGAAACAATGTTCCCTTTATAGAAAGCCAAATCCAGAATAAGAACTTAATATATTTTGTTTTGTTGAAGATTAATGATCCAAAGAAAGCCGCAGCACAACATCTCTAAAAAGTATTTCAGGGCTCTTTTCGTAGCAGCATATTAATATCACCCATTTATCAATACATTAGTTGTTACGCGAGCAATAACAAATGTTTCAAATGGCTCTGAGCACTATGGGACTTAACATCTATGGTCATCAGTCCCCTAGACCTTAGAACTACTTAAACCTAGCTAACCTAAGGACAGCACACAACACCCAGTCATCACCAGGCAGAGAAAATCCCTGACCCCACCGGGAATCGAACCCGGGAACCCGGGCGTGTGAAGCGAGAACGCTACCGCACGACCACGAGCTGCGGACGAGCAATAACAGGAGACAGCGAAAGTACAAAGTAAAATGATCCAACCTTTGCCGCCAAACGATCGTCCTCCGCGGTATACGTTCGCGTGTTTCGCGTGCTTCCACAGACGCTGACAATGACTACCTGAAGAAGCGCCTGTTCCCTGATTTTTGTATCCTGCAGTGGTAACACTATGCAATAATTTATAGTTCCGCATTCCTGCGTCATATTTCATTAACACAACGCATAGGAAACAAGATTCAAAGTAATGTAGACTGTGATAGAAACAATGTAAAAGGTCCCCATGTTCTAATAAGAATGTGAAGGAAAATTCCATCACGGTGTAGATCGTGACGCTAACTACTAAGTGCAGGTTCACAGCATAAGTTCCACGGAACAAACCGTGCCCATGGGTACCGAGTCTGGGGAAGGCCAGTATCGGAGGAGGCAAAAGCTCCGAGGCTGATCGCTAGCGGCTCGGTGTGGTTGTTATGGAGCATTCTCTCTGGTGGCAGCTGGTGCAGCGTCGAGGCGCGGTGTAGATCCAGAAGAGAGGCTCGGATGGAAGGAGCTGAGGAGTTGGAGACACGGAGCCGCCTTCTAGCGGTTGGACAGCGTCTTAAATATACAGCTGTGGGAATGACTCGGCACTCGGTGAGCACGTGACTCAGGGATGCAAGATAGTGCCCGCGAACGCAGCGCCACAATCATCGATGCGTGATCAGCTGGTGGCGAGCTGGCGCCCCTGATGGCGCCTGCTAGAGATTGGCTCGTCTAAAAGTGTGCCTATTTTGTGTTCTCTAATTATGCGAGACACGCGGTGCCCGCGGGAGCACTGGTTTTTGGATTGTCGGCGCAAGTACTGTCTCCACAGAAGATACCTGCTGTACTGGAGGGCTGTCACCTAATAGTCAGAGATTTTGTGCTGGTAGCTGTAGTGCCAGGCGGAACACCGGCTGTAACACAGACAAAGAAACCTACCGCAATGTTAGGATTTGGGGCTACAAAAACATACACAACTCACACGAACAGAACCGTGATAACCAGCAGCTTTATGTTTGGTGTGATCTAATGCACAAGAATGTGATGGGCTAGTTTCTCTTTGCAGAGTTAAAGGGGAAGTATTTGCCTGGACATGCTCGAACAGTTCCTGCTACCACAGATCTATGAGCCCCAGCCGTCAATGACCTTCTAGCATGATGGTGCATCCATATACTGGAATTGAGCGTGCGAGAGGTGCTGAATGACACATTTTCTGAGAAGTGGATGGTTTGTGATGGCCCCTTCACATGAACCCCTCCCTCTCACGGTGTCATACCGTTAGACATCTTTTTGTGAGGTTACGTCAAGGATCGCGTGTACAGAACACCCGTCAATAGGTTCCAAAATATGATTTTTTTTAAATGATAGGGGTACTTCATAGAGATCCTGTATATACGAGTACAGACGCTCCCAGAGGTACTCCTGTCAGGAGAGTACAATATGTGGTGTAAAGAGCGAGAGAAAATCGTATCATCACTTCTGCCACATCTCGAATTAGGGCTGGATACGTTGTGTCTGTGCCTCAGTATGCATTCTGAACTTGCACTTTTAATCGTTCCGGGATATATACGATGGAGTGGGTAAAATAATTGTACAATGTGTCTCCAAAATTGCTTCCTTAAAACTGAACACCAGGGTTTTCCGAACAGCTTTGTCTCTCTTCCAAAAATCCCCTGTCCAGCTAATGTCCTCTTTCATACTGACTGATTCCTCAATTGCGTATACACTGCAAGAAAGGAAGAAAGAATTTTGCACCACGACTGAATGTCCAAATGAGTCGCAAGTCGTGAGATGTACACGTAAAGACAAACAAACGATTACAGTTTTCGAAAAATTAGATGATTTAGAAGGGCAGGAAGTGGACAATGCATTATTGACTTGCTCAATTTGTGAAGCTGTTTCTCTTGAATCATGCATCCAATTTTTCTGGGTTGTGTAATCATTTGTCTGTCCGAACGCGTAAATCACATCTACCGAAGTTCGTTCCACTTTAATATTTCTATAGTGATGAGGCTTTAAATTCTTTCGGCTCCTCAGTTACTGCAGACTGGTGAGAATTAAAAAAAATAATAACATAAAATAAAAAGAGCTGTACTGTCCGCGTCGTATTATAATTGTTTTTTTATGAGGAAAGAGAAACATTTGTAACCGCAAAAGACGTTGAATATGTATATTATAAAATAATATGAAAATAGAAGCTATTTAAACAGATATCTGCTGGAAGTATTGGGCTTGCAAAAAAATTAATTCTTCAAAGACCCTTCTGTCTTTTTTTGACAGTATATGGGGATTGTTTACCGTATACTTGTTCATTCTTAGAAGCTGGAATGGGGATGGTCCGCTCTTCGTCCTGTCACACCAAGAAGTAATTTATCTAGAAACTAATCTGAGTTTCTGGAGGTGAGTATGGAACAGGGGAAGGTAATGACGAAACAAGTCCACTTCATGGAAAAACTGCCCACATGTTGGGGAGCCGACGTGATGGAGGTGGACTGAGAGCGACCGATTTCTCAACAGCTACACGCTGGCTGCTTTTATAGCTTCCTCACTGCAATTTATGCTTTGTATAGGCAATTCAGACATCTTTGCCTACTTGCAGGAGAAATTCGTGTCCTTGCCCGGGATATGATCTCAAAGATTCACTGAATCGAGCTCCAAGATAACCCACTAGTATCTGACAGTTGATCTATTGTCTCTCGACGGCATGTGAACACAAGTTCTCGAACTTTTCCGTTATTGTCGTCGATTCGACGTCGAGAACGAGTTTTGTTATCAATCGATATGTTGCCATTTTTAAACAGAGCAAACCACTTGTACACTTGAGTTTTTCACATAGCGTCCTCTTGGTAAGCTCTTTTTAACGTTAAAACAGTTTCAGTAGCATTTTTACCCAAAATAAAACAAAATTTCACTCCTGCACGTTGTTCAGTTAAACTTGTCATCACAAAAAACAAAACAAGAACAAAAAAGCGCTAGCAAAAAACAATCACTGCTGATGGACAGAACAAGCCTGGTCGACAACAGAAGCGGCACTGAACTGTCGATGAGTTGCGCTACACACGCCTAGCGGCAGAAATGCATACTACACAAGCTCCGCCCACGGAAATGTTATTCCGTTACTTTTTTTTCTTTTGGTATCCCCTTGAATAGTCAAAGTCGGTGTAGTAAGGTGACTAGCACTCTAGCAGTTTAAAATAAATTACTACATTTAATTGATGTTTGACACTTCAAGGATAAATAATTTCTAATTAACTCTTTATGTGGCAGATTCGTTACAAGTCATTCGTTCATTCTTCAAATTGGCCGTATTCTATCCATTCGAACATCTTCAATATTTCTTTTTAAAGGAAGGAGTGCTAATGCAGTATCTAACGACTTGATACGCCCTACAATGTTCCAAAGCCACCAGTGTGCTATTTTAAATGGTTTCTAACACATAACCAGCCAAAACAAAGTGAAGCCCCCAGAACATGTAGTCGGATGTCGGTGTAACTTGGTTCACATACATACCATGGACGGGTATATAAACGATTAGGGTTACAACTCCGTGTGACAGGTAGAACAGCCACCAGAAACGTCACCACCCCTGGTAGGGTGTATCTGTGCCCCCCATTCTCGCAATGTTCTTCCGGATGTACATGGTGTTACTCGTGGCTTAATGATGTGCAGAGCCATCGGGTATAGCTTCAGAGCAAGGCTGGCAAGGAATGAGGGAACTCTGACGGCGCTCCGATGTGTCACGGACAACTTGAGTCCTCGTATGTTAGCCGTCATGGGACGGTATCGTAGTGCAGTATTTCAACAGGACGATGCTCGTCCGCACACGACACGTGTCTCTCTGAACTATACACACTACTGCCCATTACAACTGCTACACCACGAAGATGACAGGCTACAGACCCGAAATTTAACCGACAGGAAGAAGATCCTATGATTTGCAAATGATTAGTTTTTCAGAGCTTTCACGCAATGTTGGCGCCGGTGGTGACACCTACAACGTGCTGACAAGAGAAAAGTTTCCAGCCGATTTCTCATACACAAACAGCAGTTGACCATCGTTGCCTGGTGAAACGTTGCTGTGATGCCTCGTGTAAGGAGGAGAAATGCGTACCGTCACGAATTTGATAAAGGTCGGATTGTAGCCTATCGCGATTGCGGTTTATCGTATCGCGACATTGCTGCTCACGTTGCTCGAGATCCAATGACTGTTAGCAGAATATGAAATCGGTGGGTTCAGGAGGACAACACGAAACGCCGTGCTGGATCCCAACGGCCTCGTATCACTAGCAGTCGAGATGACAGGCATCTTATCCACATGGCTCTTACGGATCGTGCAGCGACGTCTCGATCCCTGAGTCAACAGATGGAGACGTTTGCAAGACAACAACCATCTGCACGAACAGTTCGACGACGTTTTCAGCAGCATGGACTATCAGCTCGGAGACCATGGCAGCGGTTACCCTTGACACTGCATCACAGACAGGAGCGCATGCGGTGGTGTACTCAACGACGAACCTGGGTGCATGAATGGCAAAACGTCATTTTTTCTGATGAATCCAGGTTCTGTTTACAGGATCATGATGGTTCAAATGGTTCAAATGGCTCTGAGCACTATGGGACTTAACATCTATGGTCATCAGTCCCCCAGAACTTAGAACTACTTATACCTAACTAACCTAAGGACAGTACACAACACCCAGCCATCACGATGCAGAGAAAATCCCTGACCCCGCCGGGAATCGAACCCGGGAACCCGGGCGTGGGAAGAGAGAACGCTACCGCACGACCACGAGATGCGGGCCATGATGGTCGCATCCGTGGTTGGCGTCGCCGCGATGAACTCACATTGGATGCGTGTATTCGTCATCGCCATACTGGCGAATCACCGGGCGTGATGGTATGGGGTGTCATTGATTACACGTCTCCGTCACCTCTTGTTCGCACTGATGGCACTTTGAACAGTGGACGTCACATTTCAGATATGTTACGACCCGTGGCACTACCCTTCATTCGATCCCTGCGAAACCCTACATTTCAGGAGGATAATGCAAGACCGCATGTTGCAGGTCCTGTACAGGCCTTTCTGGATACAGAAAATGTTCGACTGTTGCCCTGGCTATCACATTCTCCAGATCTCTCACCAACTGAAAACCTCTGGTCAATGGTGGCCAAGCAACTGGCGCGTCAGAATACGCCAGTCCCTATTCTTGACGAACTGTGGTATCCCGTTGAAGCTGCATGGGCAGATGTACCTGTACACGTAGTCCAAGCTCTGTTTGACTCAATGCCCAGGCGTATCAAGGCTGTTATTACGGCGAGAGGTGGTTGTTCTGGGTACTGTTTTGTCAGGATCTATGCACCCAAACTGCGTGAAAATGTAGTCACATGTCAGTTCTAGTATAATATATTTGTCCAATGAATACCCGTTAATCATCTGCATTTTTTCTTGGTGTAGCAATTTTAATGGCCAGTAGTGTACATAATGGTGAGTACTCCCGTGAGCAGCAACATCCTCTCATCTGTGTCCGGTAGAACGTGTGTGGGAGCAGCTAGTACGTCCAGAATGAAATGTTCACTCTGCAGCGGAGTGTGCGCTGATATGAAACTTCCTGGCCCATTGAAGCTGTGTGCCGACCGAGACGAGCTCGGGACCTTTGCCTCTGGCGGGAAAGTGCTCTACCCGAGTTCGATTCTGGGTCCGGTCCACAACTTCAATCTGCAAGAACATTTCAGTTAGTATGTCATCTCTATCTCAGTGCCAAGAAGCAGGATGTCAGGGACCGGTTACGAGAGCTGTGGGCCAGCCTGCCTCTCGGGGAGATGCAACGGATTTATGACTCCCTTTCCGAACGAATCAGTCTGTGCTTCCAGATCAAAGAGGGTTTGCCACTTCCTGCTGATAAATGGGATCATGCCAAGTTCTATGTATATTTGACTCGATTCTGCAAATGACTGAAATAATGTCACATACCATCCCATCTCGCGAAGTTTCATTTCGTGTCCTCCTGCACCAGAGTCAGTATCGGTTACATCAATGACCAGTTACAACACTTGTGGATCAGCTTGCTTCAGGAGAGAATACGACTGCTTTATGACAGCGTTGTTAGCCGAATCAGTACATGTAGTTGTGTCAGAGGGGGTGCAGCGTTATACGGACAAGTGGATTATACTGCCAAGTTTTTCGTAAATTTAAGTCGATATCGTAATCACTAAAATAACATCGCATACTGTCTGAATCTGTTAAGTTCCGTTTCATTCCTAATCTCCTTAAGGGTAGAGATGGCGGTTGCCGCTGAATCAACCTATTTTCGGTAATATCACTATTTTACACGACAATTTAACTTCACTGTTAAAACCGCTCAAAATAACCGGTTTCTGAAATAACTGATTTTGGTTTTTTTATTCCTATTCATAGTTCGGGTGGTAAGCGTAGAAATCGAAAAAAGACTGAAAACTTTTGGCTCTGTTTTTCAAGACACAAACTATTAATTTAAATAGGCAAATAAGAGAAAACTCAGCCAGTACACCATTAGCAGCTTTCCACGAAAAGTGTTAAGTGACTGAACACTAAAAAAATCAGTTGTATCCTCCTACTGATTCTAGGGTTTCGAACCTGTGCTAAAACATTATGATGTTATTGGGGATCACATCACTATTCGGGCATTACGAATTGTCGGTGCTAAAATGTGAAAACAAAGGCTGAAAAACTCTTTCCAAACTTCACAGATTCTCTCCTGCGAACCTTGCAGAACAAGCGCTCCCGAAAGAAAGAAGGAGACGAGGTACTGGCTGAAGTAAAGCTGTGAGATCGGGGCGTGAGTCGTGCTTGGGTAGCTCAGTTGGTAGAGCACTTGCCCGCGAAAGGCGAAGGTCCCGAGTTCGAGTGTCGGTTCAGCACACAGTTTTAATCTGCCAGGAAGTTTCATATCAGCTCACACTCTGCTGCAGAGTGAAAATCTCATTCTAGATAAAGACATATTATGCAGGCAGAGGCAACAGATCAGCTATTTTCAATTTTTATTGTATGCCATGTATGAATTGTTAAGTTTTCACTTTATTACTGTTATTATAATTTCCTTCCTCCTTTATTATTCCATAGAAATGACAGACAAATCTTTAATGTTATAAAGAAAATTAAGCATATTCCTTCATTATTAGGCCATTTCGTAAAAATATTTCCCTGTGAGGATTATCGCGTAGGACTACCCGCAGTTCTGATTTTCTGTAACAACCCAATATTTCAAACGAATGCTAGTATTACGAGCAAAATGTGCTCTATTATTAAAAAAATGTTTATTTAAAACAAAAAAATTAATACTGCTGTAATGGCTAATTGATATTTCGATATTTTGCTTGGTTATTAGAAAAAGAATAAAAAGAACGCCTGTCAAAACTGAGACCAAACAAATACCGAAAAAATAGCGGTTATTCAGACCTAAATTACCAGTATCGGATGTAACGGATGTTTTTTCGGATCCCTACTCCTTGGTGCTCCACTTTTCTTGTCGGACGGTGAATAAGTTACTTTGAGCATTGTCACCCATCTACCTTCTAAGAATACCACCACTTGCAAAGTAGGTGAGAAATCAGATTAATAATGTTGCTCACGCCGCATATGTTCGTTTTATCGGGCAACAAAAAAGTTATTGACTGTGGATGGTATCGTCAGAATGGAAGTAATGAAGTCACTGTAAAAAATTCATTAATTTAGGCACTTATCTTGAATGGATTCCCACGTACATTTCGTCAAAGTTGTTATGGCTCATCTTGTTCATTCTAGGGTGATTCCACTTTGATTGCTACAAGGTCCAGAACTGTATTTTAGCAATATTTGAAGACCTAACAAATGTGTTCTTCAGGAAATTCTTAATGATCAAACAAAATGTTCAAATGGCTCTGAGCACTATGGGACTCAACTGCTGAGGTCATTAGTCCCCTAGAACTTAGAACTAGTTAAACCTAACCAACCTAAGGACATCACAAACATCCATGCCCAAGGCAGGATTCGAACCTGCGACCGTAGCGGTCTTGCGGTTCCAGACTGCAGCGCCTGTAACCGCACGGCCACTTCGGCCGGCAATGATCAAACAATCCCAGATCAGAACAATGGTATGGTAGAAATAATTTTTGACTTGGTGTTCACGATCCCCATTTTTATTAAACTTGTTGTGAATTCACATATACTTCTTCGTAATTGTCACATCATCAAGAAAACAGTTTTGTATCAATCTTCATATATTTACAATGAAATGAACACCCTTAGCTGCCTACAGGCGTTGACATACGTCAACGGGGACGGATGAAAACGTGTGCCCCGACCGGGACTCGAACCCGGGATCTCCTGCTTACATGGCAGACGCTCTATCCATGTCAGCCACCGAGAACAGAGAGGATAGCGCGACTGCAGGGATTTATCTCTGGCACGTCTCCCGCGAAACCCACATTCTCAACGTATTATCCCGCACTACATTCGTAGTGCCCCCGCCCTTTATACTCATTACTCGCGGCGCGTTGCCCATTCCCGTTAGAGTTCGGGCACTGTGCATTCGTACTGAAGAAGAAGGTGGTCAAGTGGCCGGTGAGCCTTAACTATATATATACTAAGATGGTACCATCTTAGTATATACCATCTTAGTATATACTTCATATATTTAATTTCCACTTTAACCAAACACAAGACTTGACTGTTCTTTTACAAAGCGAAATAACAACTTAACTTCTGAAAAGTGAAACAAAGACTGCTCTGTGCGCATTCGCGCCAATACGGTTACAAGTAACTAAAAGATTGTGACAGTCTCACAGAAATGAATACACACAAGAACCATATCACTGTAATATATCGATACATCGGAGTACCTATACATTAATAAAACCAAATGTGAATATTGTCACAAAAATATGTCTGTTACTTCGCAGAAAAGTAGTACGATATTGCCGGCCGGTGTGGCCTAGCGGTTCTAAGCGCGTCAGTCTGGAACCGCGCCACCGCTACGGTCGCAGGTTCGAATCCTGCTTCGGGCATGGGTGTGTGTGATGTCCTTAGGTTAGTTAGGTTTAAGTAGTTCTAAGTTCTAGGGGACTGATGACCTCAGATGTTAAGTCCCATAGTGCTCAGAGCCATTTGAACCATTTGAACCAGTACGATATTACTGGTATCGAGAACTGGGGTTGGAGTGCCGTAATGGTCACGTAAATAAGGAACCATTACAACCTGCAGCCTTGTACTTCTCAACGTTTCTCATGGTTCTCTCCAATAAAAGTCTCAGAAATCGCATAACGATTTGATCGAGACGCTGCTTGCGTGTCTCCCTCCCCCCTAATAACCCCGTTCCCCTCCTTTCTCCGCATCGCGTGCTCTCGCGCGCACCTGCAAGCACGCGAAGCCCCGCCGTTCACAGCCGTTCCAATAACCGGTATAGGCTGCACACTCAATTAACGTAGGAGTACCGCTAAAAGGATATACGTGGGGGCGAGTCAGCGCCGCCGCCAATTAGGGCGTTCAGATTGGATGCCGCCGACTGGCGGCCGCGGGCGGCGTCCTGCCCTAGGCCCGCGGGCCCACACTCACCGGCTTCATTAGGCGCGGCTGCTTACGCGGAGGGGGGCGGTGTGGGGGCGGGCAGGTGTTGGCGGCCGGCGGCGGCTAATGTGATTACCTCGGCCGCGGCGGCTGCAGCCGGCGGAGCGCGGAAGCCCAGCCGCCTTCCCCCGTTCTGAGCTGCGATTCCGTCAGGCCGAACCGCCATAACAGTTTGGACGACTCGAAGCGCGAAGACTGTGCCCAAGTTCGCAGACGTTACCTGGACTCGGAGAATTGCACCTATGAAAACTTAACTTATTTTCTTTTATTGCCACTTTGGCTCGCACTAACTCAGATCGAAAAACTGAGAAATCTGAGCCACAGAACCGAGCGAAAGGAGAAAGTAAAACAACTCCCGGTAGTATGGACCTGTGTGGCACTCGAGCAGCTGCCACTGACTCATAAAGCAGGTTCGAATTCCGCCTCGGAAGGCGGTCGAAATGATTAATGCGACTATTTTCTATGTTTCCTTGATGCAGCGGGCGTTCCTAAAGTAATTTCCGTCATTGTTTTTCACACGGAAACAGAGCCGTGGCGGCTCATATCGATAGTGCCACTCTGGTGGTTTATCTTTCCTGCCACGGTCAGGGCGGTAAGCAGCGCCCTCTGGAGCCTACGCGAGGAGTAACGAGGCGACGTCCTGTAGGGGGGTGTGCTCCGGGACGTGGTGGAAGACGGTTGTCGGGTTGACGCAGCGAGTGTGGGACCGGACCCATCGCATGGAGATATACAATTTGGCTCTGAACGGAAGGCGCTGTAGCAAGCAGCGGGAAGCGGGCGTCCTGTAATTTGTGTGAAGGAGTAACGATTTTTGCACTGGATGTCCCAGTGGTTCCAGAGAGATGCGGTGGCTGCTTTCGGAGAAGAGAATTGGTAAGAGCTTATGTCTACGCTCTTTTCCGTACGATTTTGCTGCCTGCCGTTATAAACGGGTGAAAATCAGGCGCTTCTATTGACTATACGGGAACTGGTGATGTAAAATTACATTTGTGATTGAGTCTCACTTGTACTGTGACAATTTAGAGTCGAAAACTGTGGTGGTTTCATTAGGTCTGGTTCTTTGCAGTGCAACTAAGGGAGTCAGTTATTTGGGGTAACTGAGGGAGCACCATTATGTTGGACTAAGTGATACGTTCTCCACGTTTTGTCTATGGCTTTGCGAATCGAAATCGTGGGTGAGTACACGTCTGAGTAATTTGCTATTGTATTGATGGTTATGTTGTAAAGACTGTTCTCTGGTGAGTTAAATCACGCGCTGATTTGTAGCCAATCCAACCAGAAGTTACCATTGCTACTTGCTTACGAGCTACTGTCCTTATGATTGGCGTTGTTTGTCTTTTGATTGTGGGTGTGCTCACGTTAAAAAAAATTACGGCTACTATTCATAAGGGTTGTCTAGTAAGGAAATTGCTTAAGCTTTTATCATATGCTGGTCTGTTTGTCTATCACATTGGCTTTCTATGCAGTAACTGAAGGAATGTGTATGGTGGTTCTAGATTGTAGGCTGACTAGTATTTGAACTGATGTTGAGGTTAAGGGCGAGATCAGCATCCCGCAAACCCGCACGCTGCGCGTGGTTTAATGTTCCGCTATTGAGGAGCCGGCTCTCTGTTCTTGGATTTTGTAAGGATACGTGATGAGCGCATCGCTGTAGTTTTTCGCGGTATGTATGTTATGTTGAAAGGGAATTAACTGTACCAAACTTAAGAGAGCTTTTAGTTTGTTTTAGGTCTGTACATGGAATGATGTTGATATTTTGTCGATTGCGGCAAAAACTTCCTGTGTGGGGAGATCCTCTGAGGGACTTGTATTGTACTGTTGCAGTGCAGTCCATCTGAAACGTGCTGCTTAAAACTTGGGACTGCAGCTCTCTGATGTTATATACTACTGTTTAGTTTTAAATGTCTTGGATGTAATAGGGTTGTTGAGGATTATGTAATTAATTTTGATCGCTGGTTCCTTAAAGGAAGTATTTCGTTTTAAAATATGTTCTCGGTCAGAGCCTATTTAAATATGATTTTAACTCATCATTCAAATTTTCTAGTCTTGCTTTCTTAAAAACGCTTTCAGTTAAATGATTGCTATTTGCCTGTTTAGATGTTTGAGTGACTTAAAGGAAAAGAATAATATTTTGTAATTTGTACTGATTGTTCATTTTGGATAATACCTGACTTATGTGTTCAACAAATGAGTGTCTAGTAAATTCTCAGTTCTATTGCTAGCCTACCCCTTCCACTCCACAGCCTATTCAGCTGCTTTGTGTCGAAATTGTGTTCAGAACACGCCTCTGACCTGACACCTCAGAAACTTTATTGCTTGCCAAAAACAAATACATCACTATATCATGAAGTATACACCTTGCACTATTTTTCTACACAGTCCCCACCGACATTGGGACTTGCCTCATAGCGCGGTGAAGAAAACACTCTGGTAAAACTCGGTGCCCAGCGATGCAAAGAATTATCACACACCCTGTTCCACCACAGCATTGGTTTGGAGGTGACGTCCCGAGGGTACGGCTTTCAGTGCAAGATACAGGTGAAAATCCGATGGGACAGGAAAACCAGCGACCAACCATTTGACGAGGCATGACCTCTTCACTTAACACGGAGTATAGGCGTTCATGTCTGGAACCGCGCGGCAGCTACAGTCACAGGTTCGAATCCTGCCTCGGGCATGGATGTGTGTGATGTCCTTAGGTTAGTTATGTTTAAGTAGTTCTAGGTTCTAGGGAACTGATGACCTCAGAAGTTAAGTCCCATAGTGCTCAGAGCCATTTGAACCATCAGGCGTTCATGGATGACGTACGCAATAGTCCCACGTGCCCATTCATACAAAGTAACAGCAAGCACCTCCATTGGCGACAGTGTTGTCAGTACACATCCGTCTGCCATCGTGATGTGTACTCGAATAACCACGGGCACACCGGTCTGCTGCTACTCTTCTTCGGCGCTTTGCGCATGCGTCGTTCCTCCTCCGCATACGCACCGTACCGTTGTTGAACACCAGTGGGCGTGGATTGATATGGCGTTTGCTTGAGTCACCTTCCCTTTCAAAAACATTGCAGTACTTGCTTTCGCCAAGTCTCTTGTACATAGCGAACTTCAAATTTGATAAGGGGAAAAAAGTATCAAATACGTTTTTTGGGGATTACACAAATTTTATTTTTTCTTCAGTTTCTGTCGCCACTGAATTCAAAAATTTTAATTTGATGATGATGTTAGGTTTGTAGGGCACTCAACTGCGCCGTCATCAGCGACCGTACAAATTCCCAACCTTTTTTCAGTCCAATCTCGCCACTTTCATCAATGGTGATGAAATAATGAGGACAACACAAACACCCAGACATCTCGAGGCAGGTGAAAATCCCTGACCCCGACGGGAATCGAACCCGGAACCCCGTGCTTGTGATGCGAGAAAGCTACCGCGAGACCACCAGCTGAGGACTTTTAATTTGTGGCGACCAGTTTCGGACTACTTTGCCCATTTGGAAACCATAGCCTTCGTTGTAAATGTTGACATACATTTCTACCAGTGCATACATATACAACTGCCATAACTGGTGTTTTTACTCGTGTATAAAATAGTAATGCTTATTCAGAATCCAGTAGCTTCCCTAAGACAAGTAGTGTAAATTCCCACCATTAGCACATGGTGCACGTGGTACTAGGGGGCGGCGAAGAGGGTCGAAACTGTATGCGAGGCCAGAGAATGCAATATATCCAATAAATAAATAAGAACTTTCAGTGCAAGTGCCACTCTGAGACAGATTTTGGCACAGCTGCGGATGAAGAGGCAGCAATATCAAACTGAGGACTGATGACTCATAGAAGAAGAAGATCTTAAAATAAATTTTCCCCAGTATATCATTCCGCCTCCATGTTGTTTTGTAGGCCAATGTTTCGGTCGAATTAGCAAGCGGTCATCATCATGATAGCACTTGTAACAGTTGGCGAAACTTTCGTCAACAAACCAACATGAAGAAGCCGTGAAGTATATGGGAAAGTTTTATTCAGGATGACAACGACGCAGATGTCTACTAATGGGACAATAAGATGATCTGATCAGGCATTTGAACGTTTCTTTAGATCTATATAGAGGACACTGAGACTGACAAACGGGTTAGAACAGATAGCTGTGTATTTCTCATACTTTCTAACGGTTTTGTGGACTACATTCTGAAGGAGTGGAAGGGAGCAATAACGATCGGATTCTGTCGGAATACTTACACAAGCTAATCCTCTATTACATGTCGACAACACGGTCATTACACAATAAACATGCAAAGATGAGTATGCACACTGAACTTCGAAAAATAAAATACAAATTTACAAATTACGTTTTTGTGTAAGGGATCTCTACTATCAAAAATAGTGCCAATGGAAAACTGTCAGACTTCAAACGTCTTGTATGAATTTGGATTGTTAGGAAAATACTGTAACCAAAACAAGATCACACTACATCACTTCATTCAAACAGATTTTACAAAATAAGTGTGATTTCGACTCTGATACGCGGAAGCCAAACGAGGACACCAACAAAAAGGGAAACATCGACGGTGCCGTTCACTGAAATGGTGTTCCTTCGAGCGGCCGAAGGATTCCTAAACACCAGGAGAAGAGCCCCTGAAAAATCGAGAAAACGGTGAGAATCGCAACATGTTTATTGGCCTAAGAGTTGAATGAAACTGGTATTGCTGCTGCCGATGACGTTGTTAAAATACGTAGGTAGAATTTATTTTCCTTAAAACTTAGCCGTTTACCGATGACACTAGGATCCAGTCAGAGGCATCAAGGGACATGGGAGATCATGTGAACGGAATAGGTAGTGTCATGAAAAGAGAATATGAGATGAATATCAACAAAGGAAAAACTTGGATAATGGAATGTATTCCAATTAAACCAGTTGATCCAGATAGTATTACTTGAGGAAATGAGACACTAAAAGAAATCGGTGAGATTTCCTATTTATGCAACAAAATAACTGACGATGGTGGAAGTAGAGAACATATAAAATGCACAATGTCAACGGCAGGGAAAGCGTTTCTGAAAAAGGGAAATTTGTTCTGATTGAATATGAAACTAAGTGTACTTGGAAGTATTTTCTAAATGCATTGGCATGGAGACGTGCATGTTAAGCAGTTCAGATTAGAAGACAATAAAAGCTTCTTAAATGTGAAGCTACAGCAGAGCGTTGAATGTTAGATAGGTAGTTCGAATAACTAATGAGGAAGTAAAGAATGAATGTAATTGGGGAAGAAAGGTGTGTCACAGCTTGACCAAAAGAAAAGAGAGCTTATAGGAAACATTTTGAGCTATCAGGGGATCGAGTTTGGTAACAGAAGTAAGTTTGAAGAGCTAAAATTGTAGAGGGAGACCAAGGGCTGAATACAGTGAGCAGACGCCAATGGATGTAATTTTCGGAAGCCATGCAGAGACGAAGAAGATACGTCTTTAGTCTGAAGACCACAACAGTGATACAACTGATACGGAAAATTTATAGACACAAGTTCGAACGTAATGAACTATCTTCAAACTTCATCTCCGATTCGTCAGTATCTAGCAGCAAACGTGAATCACACGAGTGTTTATTACTAAGGAATGCAAAGATATTGATAACTCATGCAACGGCCGGTGTGACCGAGTGGTTCTAGGCGCTTCAGTTTGGAACCGCGCGACCGCTACGGTCGATGGTTCGAATTCTGCCTCGGGCGTGGATGTGTGTGATGTCCTTAGGTTAGTTAGGTTTAAATAGTTCTAAGTTCTGATGACCTCAGATGTTAAGTCCCATAGTGCTCAGAGCCATTTGATAACTCATGCCAGAAGTAAATTAAACAGAAACGCAGGAGGCAGCGTAACGTATAACAATATACAGTGACGGCAATGCTTCGGTAGCACGTGCATTAAACACAGCCGGTTTGCAACAAGTGCCGACCACGGCGCACAGCGGAAAGGATGTAAGTCTGTCAGCTCAGTCTGTTAACGGACGAGGTTTTTGTCCCGTCGCTCATCACCAGAGAGACAGCGACAATGGACGAGGGGGCGCCCTGCCACCAGGCAACAAGATGAATGGCCTCTTTTACTGAGTCGAGGCTCTCGCCGATGGAAAAACACAGAGGCGAAACACTTCACTCCTTGAAGACGCGTGTTCTTGCTGCAGCGATTTTTGAAACATTCTTGAATTTGTACTTTTTCAAATATTTTGCTCGTCTGTGAGTAGAGTATATATACTAATATGCAACTGAGTTAGACGTTCATTTAATCATAATATACCGTAGATCCCTCGAACAAAAAATCATTTACTAGAGGTCCACAAGAAAGGTAGCAAAAGATATCTACGAAGTTAGTGTACATTGTCTTTGGCGTCGATCTGCTGCAGAACGTTAACACGTAGTGAGCTCAATCTTAAAGAGGTATCTGCATTCAGAATGACAATCTCCGTGGCAACCAGTACGCATTCCGCAAACATCGGTGGTCCGGATATCGGCTGCCGCTTTTCTCAGATGACAGCCTGAAAATCATGACAGTTCGGTAGATGCAGCATTACTTTACTTAAAAAACGGTTTTGACTCAGTATTGTAACGTATATGCAACAAATATGCAAGTTCCTAGAACAAATACGTGTATGTCAGTGAAAATTGACTCTATAAGCAACCTGAGCTATCAGTAAACGGAATCTAACCTGCATAACACTGCGCGCGTGTTGTATGAGTGTAAATTTCTGTGTCATTTAATCCCTCAACAGATCGTTACATGAAAAACTTAATACTAACATTAGGATAAGCTATCTGACTGCGTATTTCAATACGAAAAACTACAGGAACAAATGAATCAGTAATAATGAATACCTAAGCTATCTGCGTTTTTGAACGAGAATTTTCAAGTGATACAGAATCTGACTTGTGCTACGGAATTTACTGGATTAGAGTACATGACATGTTGTGGTGTGTCAGTGTCTCTGTTTTGGACCTACGTTTCGCACTCACCTCTTTAGATGACTGCCTTTTTCCATGTGGTTCGCAGTAATTCGCAGCAGCATGCAGCAGCAGCGGTTAAAGCTTATTGTCACTAAGAATGAATTTAATAAAAAGGAGTTTGCTTGGGTCCTGTTAACTTCTAAATAACTTATGAGAAGACATTTCGTGAATTAAGTCTATTTAAAAACTTCAGAATTTATCATGAATAAATATTAATAATGACAATGACATCGGTGTCAATAATGGCTAAGTGCCAGATTAGCAAATTATTTCAATTTCACAATTACATTGACAATTAATAACCACAGCGTTTATTTATTAATTAGATGTGGAGAATAATTATTATTATTACACTGCTGGCCACCATAAATGCAACACCCTGAAGGAAGCATCCGAATCAAGTAAAATTTACACCATGGGTTTTCAGCGATGAGATATGCAACTGATTAGAATTTCAGCGCAGGCGCACATCACGCGCGCCTGTGGCGCCACCTCATAGCGCCATTTAAGGCTTGGCGATTTGGACGAGTGTACGTTCGGCACGTGTGTTTACCTTGTGGTTGTTTCACAAGACGATCAGTTATGCCTCGTAGACAACAGCGAACATCGTTTGATCAAGTATCCGAGTTCGACAGAGGAAGGATAGTGGCTTACCGAGATTGTGGATTATCATACAGAGAAATCGTTAGTCGTGTTGGATGAAACCAAACAACTGTAATGCGGATATGTGATCGTTGGATGCAGGAGCGTACGACGGACCGACGTGGTCGATCGCATTCACCTCGGTGCACCACTGCACGTGCTGATAGGCAAATTGAGCGCATGGCAGTGACGGATCGCTCAGTGACATGCCGAACCATAGCACAGCACATTGCGTCTGTAACGCATCATCCAGTGTCTGCGCGTACCATTCGACGCCGTTTACAGCAGAGTGGTCTGTCCGCAAGACGTCCATTGCTTCGTCTACCATTGATGCAGAACCACAGACGTTTTCGTCGCCAATGGTGTGATGACAGGCGGATGTAGACGGAAGAATGGAATGACGTCTTTACTGACGAGGCACGCTTCTGTCTGCAGCACCACGATGGTCGGATTCGAGTGTGGAGACACCGTGGAGAGAGGATGCTGGACAGCTGCATTATGCACCGCCACACTGGTCTTGCACCGGGTATTATGGTATGGGGCGGTATTGGATATTACTCTCGCACGCCTCTAGTACGCATTGCCGGTACTTTAAATAGCCGGCGCTACATATCCGAGGTGCTGGAGCCAGTTGTCCTTCCTTACCTTCAGGGCTCGGCGACAGCCATATTTCTACAGGATAATGCGCGACCACACGTGGCACGCATTGTCCAAAGGTTCTTCGTCAATAACCAGATTGAAGTGCTTCCCTGGCCGACTCGCTCTCCGGATATTTCGCCGATAGAAAACATGTGGTCCATGGTTGCTCAACGAGTGACCCCGATTACATCCCCAGCTGCCACACCAGATGATCTTTGGCAACGTGTGGAAGCTGCTTGGGCTGCTGTACCCCAGGAACACATCCAACGTCTCTTTGACTCAATACCGAGACGTGTGGCAGCGGTGATCTCCAACAATGGCGGCTACTCTGGCTACTGATTCTGGCAGGAACCACATGTCACAGACGTCTGTAAGCGTAATCATTTGATACTTGGTCAACATGTTATCTACAAAATAAATTTTGTTGTGCTACCTCTTGTCTTTCTTGGTGTTGCATTTACGGTGGCCAGCAGTGTATTTCTATGATGAGGAGGCTTCTTTCACCGAGAAGCCTAAACCTGCAGTTGCTTTTGCGCTATGCTTGCGAATTTTACCTTGAATTCCATCTTCAAGCGTAGGTAAGCCATCTGAATCTCTCCTGACTATATGAATGAAATCCGGCCTTGAGTGTG
The DNA here is from genome assembly GCF_021461395.2 of Schistocerca americana. NCBI lineage: Eukaryota > Metazoa > Arthropoda > Insecta > Orthoptera > Acrididae > Schistocerca > Schistocerca americana. Next base: position 378,221,923 of record NC_060126.1, read on the forward strand.
GTAAGATCTGCCACCACCGACGTGAGGCCAGCGTGACACGTCTTCTGTCTCCGAGCTCTCGATCGACACTACTACTTCCACTCTGCAGACAGACCTCGTCTCACAAGAATGCTTAGAATCGCGCTCCCATGTTTCGCCCTCAGATTTTTACTATCGATATCTGAGTGCTTACACAATGCAAAGAATAACGTTGAGTGGGCTGTATTGTTTTCAATGTAATGGAGAGTTCTGACACACTCCTTAAAGTACTACATCAAATGAAGTTTGTGACTGGAATGAACTTTTATTAACAGGGAGGACGCAATATGCTGTCTTATACCGTCCGTCCAAAACGTTCCAAGATTGATTTTACTTCTTGCGTATAAGCGAGTCAGTGCAGTGACTACGGTGACATTTTGAAGAAACAACTGTAAACAACAGCTATGCATTCGACAGGTCAGTTGTGGGATGACAGTGTTAAGTTGTGGAGGTGCGACCGTACAGTATCAATGTTGTTACGTTACAAATCGCAACAGAGCAACACCTCTAAATACGGCGTTTGAGGACATCCCCCAGAACGTTGTGAAGAAGAAAAAAATGTGTGCAAAGTTTTTTCTACACCCCTTGACGCCCGAACAAAAACAAAGACGTGTGTCACCTACCGTGAGATGATTTAAATGTTAAATTCGGACACACATTATCTGGAAAAGTTCATCTATTATCAACACTAACCTGCCACGATGCGACACAGTGCAGAAATTCACATGAAGAGTCAACACTCTGACGACATAAGCGACATACAAGTCAATGTGACGCACAAGTTGACCAACATTCGAAAGGAAACTTTTCTGATAATTTCATAGGGATGCATGAACGTTCTGTGCATTGTAATCAAATGGGGTAAGACTTTGTAGAACACCACAAGCATTAAAACTGCTATATTAACTTTTCTCTCTTTGTTATCAATCCTGTCTCTAACCGTTTTGGACTGCCGGGTAGGTGAATTTTCATGGATAGACTTAAAAGTAATTTGGGTTCGCCCCAAGGAAGTGCTGGAACTATGGATGTTCAAGTTGTGTACTATTGATTTGGCATACATTATTAAGAGCAGCCTCAAGAGTTTTCATAAATGATGTCATTATCCTTAATGAAGTTACGTCTGTAAAACAAAAAAGAAAAGCAATCACATTTACAGGCAGGTCTTGACAAGTTCTCACAGTGATGCATTGATGGATCACTAGATTTAAATCTGCAGAAATGTAAAATCCCACATCTCATAAAACGAAAACAGTAATGTCCGAAGACTACAACATCAGTGAGCCACATTACTAATCATTCAGTTCACTGAAATATCTGGGTGTAACGTTTTGTATTCTAGTGACTTGAAATGGCTGTTAGTAGCTGAAGGAGGTGACAGATTTCGATTCGTGGGTAAGATAGTGGGAAAATCCATTATCCAACAAAGGAGACTGCTTACAAACACTTGTGTGAGGCATCCAAGAATATTGCTCATGTGTGCAGAATTCATAAAACTTGGACTACCAGAGAATATTGAACATATGCAAACGAGGGCAAGACGTATAGCGACAGGTTTGTTTGTTCCATGTGAGAGCGCCACAGAGATGCTGCGACATCTGAACTGGCAGACACTTGAAGATGGATGAGAACCATAACGTGAAAGTCTACTTACCAGGTTTCGAGAACCAACAGTAAGTGAGGAACCTGTGACTGTACTGGAACCCTCCACACAACGCTACCGTAGCAACCGAAGCGTACGACAATAATTAAAACGCTCAGGAAGAGTTAATCAATCATTCTTCCCGTGCTGTGCTGTGAATGTAACAGGAAGAAATCCTAATAACTGGTACAATGAGAAGGGTTTCAAGTGTAAAAAATAAAATAATGTGCCATTATTTTTTATTTATCCATACTGTTATAATAAAAAGTACACTCATCCAAGCGTAAGATAAAAAAGGAATAGAAGGTTCAATAACAGTGAAAAGGCAAGGTATCGATGTATGAAAAGTTACGTGCCAGTTTTTACACAGCAGAAGTTTTTTGAGGTAAGAAATTCCTTCCTCTTAATCATTATCGTTTGTCTGACCTCACAAAGCACACGAGGGTATCAGCGACAAATCTTGGACTTTATATTGTTTCGAGTAATAACGTTGCATATTTATCAAAAGCTTCTACCGTTACTGTAATCACCTACAAATAGTTCAAATGGCTCTGAGCACTATGGGACTTAACATCTGAGCTCAGCAGTCCCATAGAACTTAAAACTAACTAACCTAAGGACATCACACACATCCATGACCGGGGCAGAATTCGAACCTGCGACTGTAGCGGTCGCGTGGTTCTGGTCTGAAGCGCCTAGAACCGCTCTGCCACAACAGCCGGCGTAATCAACTACAGATTCCTCATTTTATATACAGGGTGAAGCGAAATTCGTACTTCCGGGCTTCGCAGCGCGACTCCTCACATGCCAGCGATAAGAAAATGTCTCTCGCAAAATTTCGTCCGACGAGTGCATCCGGCAGATAAACGAAGTTAATGAGTGGCAATCTGGCAACGTTGTAACCATATCTATGGCAACTAGCTTTGTCAGATATATTACTTGTGCTACACAGTTGGTACAGAGGGTAGAGTATTGGGTTAGCATGCAGGAGGTCGTGGGGTTCGATCCACAATTGGGGGTGCATTTTTTTTATTTGCTAATTCCATTCTGAAATTTCATACTGTAATATACGCCGTTTCTTACGTCACATGTATCCTAACTTTACAACATTTTGTAACTCTGAACGTAACAAATACGTGGTTAGACAAATAAGAAATACAGAGTTGAACCAAATGACCGGATGGAGGACAGAATAACTACAAAAGCAATACCAATTTCGAGATGCCAAAGATGCACCTGTTCCATGTAATGCTCATTACCCATCTGACAGATATTGTTCTGCATGATTCACACCGGCATCGCTAGTTGTGAAATGTTCTGTTTCGAATTACATTGTGTCCCTAACGGTAATATACCTTATGTATCCACAGTCCCATCGATAGAATAATAATAATACTAAAAATAATAACAATAATAATAATATTGCATTGAAATGATACTAAACAGCATGCGGTTGGCAGACTCATTGCTGAAAGGCATGGAACCATGGTGATAACACATACAAATAGTAACCGAGTTTGGAAAGTATTCGCAAAGCACATTGGTAGTCGTATTGGTAACGTAAGGCCCTAACGAAATGTGTGGATCTGAACAGGGCAAGAATAATGCTTGCTACTAATTTCTGAGACCATTGGAGGAGGATAAAAAGAAAACAGGTTTCGCATCTACTGGATGAGGTAGTTGTGAAATTCTATGACATGAAAAGGACTTCTTTCAAAGCTACCCAATCTTCCATTTTTACGATTGTCGTATGTAAGTGCAAGTGGTTTCTAGAGAACCCGCTGCAATCGCTGTTGACGATTGGGATGCCAGGTACCGTACCACCTGCACTATATTTACCAAATAAAAAACATAGGCCTCAACCCAGGACGAACCGGCGACCTGTTGCATGGTAATCCAAAACTCTATCCACTGCACCAACTGTACAGCACTAGAACAGTTTGCTGACACAGGTAGTTACCATCCATGTGGTTACAGTGTTGCCAGATTGCCCCTCTTTAATGTCCTTTTCCTGCCGGGTGTATTCGCCGGACGAAATTTTGTGAGAGACATTGTTTTATCACTGGCATGTGAGGAGTTACGTTACGAAGTCCGAGTGCGCGAATTTCACTTCACCCTGTATATGCATATATATGCTGTGTATTTTCTGTTTTAGAGACGATGTGTCGGGAAGTGCAACGTACATTGCTCGAATGCAGTCAGACCGATCGCGGATCGCTTCTTGCAATTTGAGCACTGTATTCCGAACACAACCTGCATCTTTCAACACGAAGTCCGAATCAGCTTTGCTACCACTGTTTAAGGTGGAAAATAAAGTTACACCTTTACGGTCATTCTTCTTACCGAAAATGATATGTTCATCAGCACCCACCGCCTAATACACTCAGTAATCACTGAGCGATATCGATATCATTTCTCTTACAGGAATTCACATTAATACTCATATTTTATAATGTTTGGATGTAAATGCAATACGCCATGCAGTCGCTTCTGTGATGTGCCCTTCCGACAGAAAACTTTTAATTCATTCACGCATTGCATGCCATTGAGAAGATTCATTCAACTTAATCATTTTCATACCTGCTACTGTTGCTTGGCGAAGAATAAATTACATGTCATCTGCCATGCACTTCACAGTGGTTTGCAGGGTGTAGGTATAAATGTAGATCCAGGCTTCGGAAAACTGACAATGAAGGCTCTAAATCTTATTTAAAGATAATGTGAGAATAATGGTACCAAGTTTCTATGCAATTGTACTTCGTAGTTTGCTTCTTGCAAATGTTAAGTAAAATCATACGACGACGAAGTCCTTTACGAAAGAGTAATGGGTGGAGAAAACTTGCAAGACATAAATATCTCGGTCTAGCGTAGTTTATTTCGAAAGGCTGCTGATGATCGTACTTTGACACCCAAAATAAGACGGCTCCATCATTCGGGTCGCACTGTATGCAGGAGACACGGTGATATGACGGGCCACGAACGCTCGACACCTACAAGACGAGATTGAAGCTCGTATAACCTCCTGGGTGCTGAAATAACGCCTGCCTTTCAGGGGAGACAAAAGCGGGGCCATTATCATCAGCCACCGGGTCATTCGTGAAGGAAGAGGTCAGTAGAAACAGTTCACTAAGCGGAATTTCTAACGGATGGCCAGTCACCGTTCCGTACAAATCATTGCTTCGGTCTCGTTCCTGCACGTAATTATCCATGTAAGTAACAATCAAGATAATGTTAACTTGATTCACATGACTTGTCATAAAGCCGGCCGAAGTGGCCGTGCGGTTCTAGGCGCTGCAGTCTGGAACCGCGAGACCGCTACGGTCGCAGGGTCGAACCCTGCCTCGATCATGGATGTGTGTGTTGTCCTTAGGTTAGTTAGGTTTAAGTAGTTCTAAGTTCTAGGCGACTAATGACCTCAGAAGTTGAGTCCCATAGTGCTCAGAGCCATTTGAGCCATTTTGACCTTGTCAGAATTCTGACGTAGCGCTTGTTTGAAGCTGTGAAAATGACGTCACAAGCAACCAGAATAATAGCAGCAGACTAAGCTGTAGGTGGGGAGAGGTGTGATCACTTTTAGAGGGGGTTGAGCTACCTAGACCACTTATTCCGATACTTCCGTTTTGATAAGTAATATGTTGGCAACACTGACTCAGCCAGGTGCAATACACCTTTGTTTCTGAACTGCGCTATAATAAATAAACATTACGCAAAATTTTTGTTTGATATTTATAAAGCCAACATACCCTCAATGGTAAACTGGATCCATGGACCTGCATGCTTGGACAACCAACGACAACAAGATAAGTATATCTACGAGAATTGTTGGTTTGAAAATCTGGTGACGGAGAGACATTTTTTGTAAAGCGAGCACGAAACGTATGTAAATCTTAATGGGTAGACAGGAACGGATGAAGCGGCACTGAAATGTATCGAAGAGAAAATAAATGTGTAGCACCACTTGAATAGAGGATGGAATCGGTTGATTGGACACACACACTGAAGTGTTTTATAAATATTCTAAGATGCTACAGGTTAAGATTACATTTATTAAAAATGTCACAATTAATTTTCCGATTAATATACTATTTTCGTAAAGGAGAGCTTGTAATGGATCATGTCACCGGAATTAACTGCTGTAAGAAATCAGTTTGCTGATCTGTATAATGTTTGTATTGGAAAAAATGTGACTGGGATTTCGTACTGTTATTCTAGACATCTACATCTACATTCATACTCCACAAGCCACCGGTGCATGGCGGAGGGTACCCTGTACCGCTACTAGTCATTTCCTTCCCTGATCCACTCGCAAACACAGCTACAATCCTCCGTAAGAGCACTAGTTTCTTCATCTTCATGGTCCTTAGACGAGATGTATGCTGTCGGCAGTACACTTGATCTGCAGTCGGCCTCATATTCCGATCTTTTTAAATTCCATTAGTGCCTTGCGAAAAGGGCGTCGTCTTCCCACTTTAACATTTACAATAGGACTTTTCTCGAACGTGTAGTCTGCGAAGACGTCCGGGAAGTGGTCCGTGATTAAATCTCATTCAAATTGATGAAAACGTAAACTTTATATTCGCATTAATTGTGTGGAGCCACTGGCTTGGAGGGAAAGTCCCCTAGAACTTACAACTAATTAAACCTAACTAACCTAAGGACATCACATACATCCATGGCCGAGGCAGGATTCGAATCTGCGACCGTAGCGGTCGTGCGGCTCCAGACTGTAAAGCCTAGAACCGCTCGGCCACGCCGGCCGGCTTGGAGGGAATGTTTTACTGCAGTTGTAAATAATATTACCCTTCGCTGCTTATTGACGACTAATGTTCGTTTTCCCAATTGCACCTCCTTCTTCATGTCTACTGGAGATAATAAGATGTTTTTACATATGCCATTCCTAATAGCGGTCTTCACTAAGCCATTGACTATTTCACTGTAATTAATGCTAGAGTTTCCCTTGATCTATATAAATCTAACCTTTTGCCCGAGATCTTCGTTTCATTGGTCGCTTTCACAATATCCGTTACCAGTGGGTAGTTTTCTTGAAGAGGGCTGGTGTCTGCATATTTTGGAGCAAGCTTCACAATTCGTTAAAATCAAACTTTTTGTACTGTGATATTCTCCAAGTAGGGTTGCAGTCTGCCAAAACTGCAGTTCGCTCGTTTTGGTAGAATACATAAGCGACGTAGTAAATGATAAGATTACCGGTATTGTTGGTAGCTTTGGTAGGGAAAGAGACAGAAGTGAGTGTGTGAGAGAGAAACCGACTTTTCTACGTTTTGTGTTTGTATTGCACATAATTCGCAGAGTACATCGTTCAGGATTGATTCAATGTGTATCCTGTATTATCACAAAACGTACATTGCATTTTATAAGTAATACAAAGTTTTTGATCGCATAAGGTCTGCGCTTTTATGAATTCAAAGCAGTTCCTTTTAATACAGTTGCCGTTTAATTACACAAACATAAGAAGATCTATGTTATTATTGTTCTTTGTACTCAACAGAGCATTCTTCATCATCATCAAAACGAGGAGTTTCCTATTATTATCGATAAATCCGAAAATTGTTTATGAATAACAATTGTGCCGGCCGCGGTGGTCTAGCTGTTCTAGGCGCTCAGTCCGGAACTGCGCGACTGCTACGATCGCAGGTTCGAATCCTGCCTCGGGCATGGATGTGTGTGATGTCCTTAGGTTAGTTAGGTTTAAGTAGTTCTAAGTTCTAGGGGACTGATGCCCACAGATGTTAAGTCCCATAGTGCTCAGAGCCATTTGAACCATTTTTTTTAATAACAATTAAAAATTTGTGGTAAGGTCATCGGTCCCTAAGCCTAAACACTACTTAATCTAACTAAAACTAAGTTACACTATGGACACCACACACACACATGCCCGAGGGAGGACTCGAACCTCCGACTGGGGTAGCCGCACGGACCGTAACAAGACGCCTAAGACCGCCGGGCTATGAATAACAGAGTCATGTTTTTTATGTTCCATGAAGTACTGAAGTGATATTTTATAGTGTTACAAATCACAGTGAATGAGAAGTCACAGATATCACAATAACAACTTCACAGAATCTAACTGCGATTTCAGTCACAATTAGCAGTCGCAAGCAGCATTTCACATTCAACGTCGTGTGCCATCTGTTGGCCGCATTTCATACTGCTTTCTGTAGACTTGGTGTCCTGCTATGGAATTAGCTGCGATTTCAGGGACAAGCCGCAAGTATCAACTAAAAACCGCAGTTAAACACTCAACGCCGTGTGCTACCTTTTGGCGAAAGCACGAACTACTATATCACTGCTACACGCTGTGGAGTCTAACTGAGATTTCAGTGACAAGTCGCGACTATGTGTCGCAAATAGAATCTAAAAAGCGCAGGCAACAGTCAACGCCATCGCCATCTGTTGGCCAAAGTTCGTACTTCGCTCTTTCTCTGCGAATCACTATCGAGTCAAACTACGATTTCTGTGACAAATCGCAATTAGAAGTCACAAGTAGCAACTAAAAAGCGCAGTTAACATTCTTTGCGTAGTGCCATCTGTCGATCGATGTTCTTACATTGTTATAAGAACCTTGTGCCTCACGAGATCGATATACTGTGTCTGCATACTATGACGACATGCACACTCAGCACCATTCAGCACCAGTCAAACACAGCTGTGACTATGAATGTATTATATCAATAAGAACCAACATTGCCTTTTTCTCCTGAATATAACATTTAGAGACAAGTAACCTAAAAAATGTGTTTGATTCTGCTTCCTATATGCCAGTTGTGGTTAATACTCCATATGCCTACAGGAATTGGCAATGTTAACACAGCACAACTCAGACATCTGTGTAAGTGTAGTGAAATGAAAAAAAAAATATTATTGAGTCTTATGAATGTCTCAGTTTTGTTCCGACACAGTTCAGGACCCTGGAGAAAAATTTTATACCTGTCGTTCTACATGGTAACTGCACACACAAGAAGTTTTGCCGACACTACGACCACCCACACAAGTAAGCTTTTCCTGTGTTACCTTCAAGTATTGCACTTAAACTATTCCTGATTTAATTGGAAGATCCGTACTTCCCACTTTCCAATCAACAGCCTCAAAAAGCACACTCTAGACCTCGAGCCATGTTGCAGGTATCACCACACCAAGATTGCGGGGAAGATGGGGGGGGGGGGCATGTCACTCTCTGACAAGTATTAACCAAAACCAATAATTAAATGGCGGACGGCTTAAGGCATGGGGATAATGAGATTTTCATTATTCACTCACTGTATTTAACATTTATTTATGATTCCTTTAAGATCGCATAATAACTTCAATTAAACACAGTTCAATCACTCATTCTGCACACCTGTTTCATTATCATGGCGGTCTTACGCTGAAAGTCCTCTAACAGCTGCCTTGAATCTTCACGATTCTCTCTCAAGAATTTTTATGTGTATAGATACGTACAGCAACCAGTAATCAGAACCGGAACTACGTCAGCAAAATCATTTAAACATTTCTGCTGACACTAATTACAAGCAATGTAACTGACACAGTAGTATTGTTAATATTTTCTGGAATGAAAGCTACTCAATGGGGGATGTTTCACGTTTGCAATGACGATCTCACTTAAGTAATTAAGTTCATGAAACACTCAGAAACTAACCTCTCGTCTGACGAAGACAGTCTAAAAACGCAGCGGGTATTTCTCCAGATCTGTTGACAATGATATTTTGAATTATCGCTCTACTGAGTGAGTGAAAAGTAGTTCAGGTACCTGTGAACATAACAATACGTTAGATTTTGTTTTCTGAACAACAACTATTACGGTACTGTATTGCTACTTACATATTAATTACAGTATTTTTATTTTGAAAGTTGCTTCTCTAAAGCAAAATTAAAGCCAGCGGAAGACCAAATGTATAACATACTTACCAATGACAGTTTTCTTGAGATGAAATTTTCAGTGCGGACAAGTGTAACTTTTTCATATGGTGATAAATCGCAGGAGTCGCAGAAGTCACAGAAATCGCAGAAGTCGCAGAAATAGCAGTGGTAGAGTGCGGAGGGATACCAAGACCTGGATTCGCTCACTGCGATTCTTAACCGCGACAAGCCACATATAAAAATAACAGGTACTGAAAAGTAGCATTCACAGAAATCGCTGATGTGGGAAAACCGCAGTTTAGCCCTTCACTGTTTGATATATTACTACAAAAACTACCGTAGTCTACGCCTACTTGTGATTGTCTACAGTAGACTGCGGTAGTTTCACAACAATATCGGCAAGTAACACAAAATGAAGAGACTTGCACAGCCTGGGCTAGTGTGCAGAGCTGCAGTTAACCAGTCTTTTGGCTGAAGACAACAACAACAAAGTTGTGAGCGGCTACTGCAGCGAGTTATGAGCTGAGCAACATGGGTAAGTTGTTACGCATCCCAAGAGGGTACAAACGAAGGACATAACTCGCCACGACTTAAAGCTACTGCGGTACGGTATGGGGCACGACCTCGCAGGAAGTACAACAGTTTGGTGCGTAGCGCCTGGCTCTGGGAAGCGGCGGCAACCCGGGGCACACGGCTCGGTGTCGCGGTGCCGGGTAGGCGTCACGCTGGTGGCAGACCGTGTCCACGCGACTTAATTAGAGCTGGCACGGCGCACGTGATGAATGCGGTGGCGGCGGCGCCGGCTGTCTCCCTGTCTGAAATATTAATTAAGCGGCTAATGACTCGCAGCGCCGCGCTTGTCACGCCGCAGCGGCCGCACGTCCGTGACTTGGCGTGACGTCCGCGCGGCCGTGTCACACGTTCCGTAACCGGCTGCATACTATAGCTACTGCACCGCTCGCCGCTCATTCACCGGGACGCCTTCCTCGTCAAGCCGACAGCTGTTGGGCGAGGCAATATACCTCACCGCTCTCTCTGTGTCGACATTCCAGTTCAGCTGAGCGGCATTCGGGGCAAGTGCGCTGAGGTTACAACTGCTCCCCATTTCCTTTCAGGTGGTGACATAGATCTAGAAGTACAACGCGTTTCGTAAAAGTTCACTCTGTTCCACAAGGCTGCAATGAGGTGACAAAAGTCGTGGGATACATGCCAATACCGTGTCGGACCTCCTGTTGTCCGGCGTGGCATAGACTCAACAAGTCGCTGTAAATCCCTTGCAGAAATATTGAGCCATGTTGCCTGTATATCCGTTTATAAAATCGAAAACGTTATCGGTGTCGGATGTTAAGCACGAACTGGCCTCTCTATTATATCCAATAAATGTTCGGTGGGATTCATATGATCTGGGCCGCCAAATCATTCTCTTGAAGCGTGCCGAATGTACTTCAAACTAGTCGCGAACGCTTGTGGCCCGTTACATGTGTGGGAACATGAAGCCCATGGATGGCTGCAGATCATCACCAAGTAGCTCGTACTGAGTCGTTCAGACAGTCGTTTTTCCCTCGCGCGATCCACGAGAGGAACAGAGAGGGGGATATGACTTTGGCTCGAATAGTGCCCACCGCCACATACCGCTTGGAGGCTAGCGGAGTATATATCTAGATGTAGATGTAGAACATAACCATTTCCAGTCAATGATCGGTTCAGTTGGATCACAGGATACAGTCCATATCATGAAAAAACCGTCCACTCCATTATGGAGCCACCACCAGCTTGCAAAAAAATGTTCAAATGTGTGTGAAATCTTATGGGACTTAACTGCCAAGGTCATCAGTCCCTAAGCTTACACACTACTTAACCTAAATTATCCTAAGGTCAAACACACACACCCATGCCCGGGGGAGGACTCGAAACTCCGCCGGAACCAACCGTACAGTCCATGACTGCCACGCCCTAGACAGCTCGGCTAATCCCGCGCGGCACCAGCTTGCACAGCGCCTTGTTGACAACTGGGGTCCTTGCCTTCGACGGGTCTACGCAACATTCGAATCTTACCATCAGCTCTTACCAACTAACATCTGGGCTCATCTCAGCAAACACGGTTTTCCAGTCGTCAAGGTTTCAATCGATACGGTCACTAGTTCTTGCCTTCGACGGGTCTACGCAACATTCGAATCTTACAGTCAGTTCTTACCAACTAACATATGGGCTCATCTCACCAAACTACGGTTTTCCAGTCGTCTGGTTTCCAATCGATAGGGTCACGAGCCCAGGAAAATCGTCTACTGCCATAGCCCATTAACGCCAAATTTCGGTGCGCTGTCCTAAAGGATACGTTCTTCGTACGTCCTACACTGATTTCTACGGTTGCTTGACGCAGCGTTTCTTGTCTGTTAGCACTGACAACTCTACGCGAACGTCGCTGCTTCCGGTCGTCAAGTGAAGGCCGTCGGCCACTGCCTTCTCCGTGGTGAGAGGTAATGCATGAAATATGGTATTCTCGGCAAACTCTTGACATTATCAATCTCGGAATATTGAATTCGCTAACGATTTCTGAAATAGAATGTTCTACGACCTTTATCACGTTGGAAACTTTTTCACGTGAAACACGTAAGTAGAGATGATATCTCCACCAATGCAGTGCCCTTTTATGTCTTGTGTACGCGATACTACCGCGATCTGTATATCTGCATATCGCTATCCGGTAACTATTGTCACCTCGGTTTATATCTTCTACAAGACTGGCGATGCAAAATTGCACTAGCAGTTGGCTCGTGCCTATTCGTCAACACCGATTTCCTGCAAATTTGTGGCGTACGCAGGTCTTGGCCAGAAATGAAAGTGGCAGAACAGAGAAATTTGTAGTAAGTTCTATGGGACCAAACTGCTGAGGTCATCGGTCCCTAGTCTTACACACTACTTAATCTAACTTAAACTAACTGATGCTAAAGACGACACACACACACACACACACACACACACACACACACATGCTCGAGGGATGACCCGAACCTCAGACGGGGGAAGCCGCGCGAACCGTCCCGAGGCGCTCGAGACTGCACGGCTACCCCGCGCGGCAACTGAGAACTTCAGATGGCCAATCATCTAGAAAAAAACAGTTGCAATTTTGCCGAGGGTCGGGCAAGGCACGAGTCATTTATACATCCCTACTTCCAAATGAACAGTTGGCGCTGCTGAAACAGAACAGAAGGGTAATCCGCTGTTCGTGGGCTGGCCTTACTGTATTGAATTTTCTTTTATTTTTAGTTTGTATATTTCTTATACCTTAAATAAACCGATATAACGCTCAATACTCTGTATTTATTAATATTCTTGTAGAAAGGAAGACGAAGAAAAACTTGGGATTGCAAATAAATATCCAGAAAGGTGTTGTACGATCTACACAAGCATTTCGTATATAAGGTTAGTTACTGTTATTATTTAACGGCTGATGATCTGCACATGCTACAGTGATATTCATCGGAAAAACGTAGGTATCAGTCATTTTCTTGGCTTTTGGAACCGAATACGAACGCCATATTCTTGTAGTTACATGCTTGTTTTAAAATATCCTTACAGAAACAAAGCCGGTTTACATTCATGAAAGATTATCACTCATCGCGCAGTTTGACAGCAAACCACGCGTAACGCGTCATTTGTCCAAATACTGGCGAGGATAGTTGGTGATCTACAGTGGAATATATTTTGATGTAGTCGCGTCGGGATGTGTTTATTTTATTTTATTTTATTTTATTTTGTTCTGTCTCGACGAGATAAGAGCAGTTTTGAACTTTTTTGATCAATTTACACTACTGGCCATTAAAATTGCTACACCACTCTCGAATAGCATGTGACAAACATACACCGCTACATCTTGCAGTGCAATTTAGGATTCTCTAATTTTATTCCGATGGTCATTTCTCCTTGTGTAATTGGGAGTCAACAAAATATATCGGCATTCGGGAGAGGAAGTTGGTCATTACAGTTTTACAAAGAGATCTTCCGCAATGAAAAAGTCTTTGATTTAATGACTGCCACCCAAACCTGCTTATATTATATGTGAAAATCTCTCCCCTGTTTCGTTATAATTTGAGACAAGCTGCCCTTCCTTGAAGTTTTTAGATGTTCATAATCGTTCCTATCTTGTAAGGATCCCATACTACATTGTATTGCTGTAACAGGTTTGGTTCAGCAATTTCATGGTTCCAGTTGAAGTTGTTTGTAATTGTGATCCCTAGGTATCTAGTCGTATCAGTAACCCTGAAGTAAGTGTTCTTTATCGTGTAACGGGTATTTAACGGATTTATTCAATATTAATGTTGAATACCTCACACATTTTGTGGTTTACAGTCAAATTCACATATCTTGTCTAGATCATTTAGCAATTTATTTTGATTCTGTAGTAGTTTTATGGACGGTAAACGACAGCATTGCTACAAACAATTTAAGTAGGCTGCTCCGATTGTCTTCTAAATAATATGAACATACTGAGGACTACATATGGTCTGTAAAAGTTCCTCGGTTAGTGACAGTTATGACTTGTGTTTCAGTTGATGACTTCCCGCTCCTAAAACTACTTTCACACATGACTATTCTTCCCAGTTGAAAACGATGTTTAAACTCGTATGTTCTTGAGAGTCCTTAATACAGTCACCAAGCATGTCTGATGATACGTGAGCCTGTTTTTTGTTTACAAGGCGACAGCGCGAAGCTTTTCAATTTCATCAACTTATAGGGATTAGATTTTCTTAGAAACACATTTTCTGAAAATCACCTTGCTTCCGAAAGGGTAGATCTGTAGTTCTTCATGGTGCTGACTTTTCGTTTTAAAGCAAAGGCACGTTTTCAGTATTTAAAATATATGTTTTTCTCTCGATGCACTGTCTCCTTCCGTACTACCCGCCACTGGAGCACAGTTATGAAGATTTATCTCTGTAACATTTTCGTGTTAACTAAGGAGCTTCTCAAAATCACATAGCCGTTCTAGAAATCTTTTGATTCGCTGTAGTGTCCTATGGGATTTGTAGCATGTGTATTCCATAAATCACAAAAGATATTGCACAACTGCCTTTCAGTGCAGTACACAGTTTACAAAAAACTCATTTTTTGTTCTTCAATTTTTTTTATCGCTTCGGTTGTGGAAATCTCCGTGTACGGCAAATCCTTGTTTCAAGCTTTATTGAGTGTGCCCTGTAACTCTAGAACGCAACCAAAGATAGAGGTTTGCTAAAGATGGCGCTCTGCAACTCAACCAGGACCAGTTATTACTCGTCCTCCTCTGACCTACTTCCAGGCTTTTGATGACAGACCCTTTCGAAAAAAGCTTTAGCAGAGTCCCACCCTATTCTTTTATAATAAAAACTTTTTCCGTGAGATTGACTTTCGATCGTCAACAAAAGGTGCTTAAAAGCGAAACAGTCTTGCATTTTGGTGCGACAAACCTTGTGTTATGAACCTTTGATCGCAGCTCTTTGCTATGCTTATTTTGGTCGGGTATGAGCACGTAAAGGGGAATTACACCATCTGAAGTATATTTACAACGCTCCTCTTTCCATATATTAATTTTCTGTTGATACCTATCTTTAGAACGATGGAGCGGATACATGTTCCATACGTTTTGTTCTGTCTGTTAAAGAACCGATGTCTATGAAATATCGACCCTTCTGTTTAAAAGGGCTAAAATTTCTGATAGCATGTTGTCGAATTAATTAGGATCATGTTAGGGAGATTTACCTATCTAACATGTTTCGAGCCATCACAAATGGTGTCCGTTTCTGTGTGCCTGTCCTGATCACCGCACTTTTCCAACGGTTATTCTAAAAGTCGAAAAGGACCAGTCTAAATCTCTACACCACACACGAGGTTTGATTTGGCAATGAGGCCAATGTCCGTATTAGGAAATCTCCCCCACCACCCTTACCCCAACCCCTTTATATTTTTACTTGCTTTCTCAGCTCTCTCTGCTTGATGAAAAGAATCGCTAAAACACTTCAACTCCATCCTCTTCCGTAGGTAATGAAAAGTACTAAACAAATGTTCATATATGTTATAGGCTTAAAATTAGCTCCAGTCCCTTGGTTCCAGCTGCCGTTGTTGGAGGTTCTTTCAATTTAGGTTTTTGCATATTCCGTCTTTCATATACGTGGAAAGTGGTGTAGTGATTTATTTGTGTGTGTAAGCGGGTGTGTGTATATTCGTTTTATCGTCAATGTGGCGTATTTGCCGTGGGTGTGTGTACCAGTCACTGAACAATAAGTACAGTATTAGTACACTTGCGCTGTTAATAACACTTCGGACGATCAAGTCAGGCTATGTGCAACATACAACAACTTCATTTCAGAAGCAAGTAATTTTATCTTTCATATTTTTAAGGTTTTCTCTTTGTAAGTGGCAGATAAATAAATAACTCTGGAGTGTCTTTTAGACGTAGAATAAATTACTAACAGATCGGTGTGAAGCACCTTAATCTTCTGCTTTCAGACTTATTTCAGGGTTGGTATGGAATGTCTTTTCGCGTGAATAATAATTTATACTTTCGTAGGTAAGGTATGGAAAAACACTTTTTGCGTGGTATAGTTATTATTAATTGAAAGCTGAGAATTTTCTTAACTGTTAAAAATCTCGTCACTTGAACAAAAGATAGACGTAAAGCGGCTACCATAAGGATCTGTTTTGATATCGATACTACTCTTTGCAAAATGTCTGAAATTCACATTATTCTGTTTATTCAAGAAATTAACCATCTTCTATGTTGCTTAACGCCACGTATTACTGCAGTAAATTAAAAAAGAATCTGCCGCCTTCCAAATGGTGGCCAGTAATACTAACTGCAACTAACGCTGTACCGCGCATTATTAATCTCTGAAAAATGCACAATTAATTTTTCATGCACTGGGGATGCTAATGATACTGTTGTCAATAACAGCATATATTTACCAGAAATACTTTACAAGATACATATGTCTCCATCCCCATTTTTCTCGAAGGGGGATTCAAACCGGCATAAAAGGGTTACGAAAATCTATTTCTATTGTTTCCATTGTTCTCAGTACCTTAACAACAAAACATAGATTCATTATCATAAAATATCGATACTGATTTCCACATACACCACAGTGAGATAATTAATGTTTTTACATGCTCTTTTGTACACACAGTAACAGTTCATATGAAAATTCCTGGCAGATATAAACTGTGTGCCGGACCGAGACCCGAACTCGGTACCTTTGCCTTTCGTGGGCAAGTGCTCAACCAACTTGTTTTTACGTTATGCGGGAGCACAGGAGAAAGAAAACAAATAAGCTGCAGATACAGAGTTAGGAGTGGAAAGGATAAATATGTGTAAGGGAAAAAACTTTGTAGAGGGTAAGAAAAGAGAATTGAAAGAAATTAGGAATACTTTCCGCGTTATGCTCCACTTTGGCTCGCCATCAGAACAACGTCCGATCTGTCATTGACTATTGGAAGGGCAACGTGGGATTGTCCAGTCTTGGCTGGCACGTTTTTTTGAGATTCAAGCTCCGAGGCGCGTTGGCGAAAATACTCTGTAAATAGTTCGCGGAAGTGACCCGATAGTGTCGATGTCGGCGAAGGGTGTGGTGTTGTACTCGGAGGCGTGTCCAAAAGTCCGCCGGATCGACGATGTCGTCCCGGAAGTGGCAGGTGATAGCCATGCCACTGATCCATGTGATGGCGTGCCACTTAGGCTATGGAAAGCAGGTCGTGTCAGGATATATCATCACAGTAGGAGAAACGTGATGTGGTGTTACCTACTAGGTAGGAAGCCACATTCTTCTGTAAGAGGGTCCAGACAGCTGTTGCAGGCCCACACTCAAAACGATGTAAATCTGTATCTTCCACATTGCACTTGAGACACAGCGGTGAGTCCACCAGAACGGTGGGATGCAGTTTCTGTCTTGTAGTGTATTTACTGTTAACGAGAAGGTATCACGTGTCAGTGGTGTGGTATGGTTTGTGGATCGTTTTCTAAACTGTAGGCCATGAAACCTGGCGGTGACGTGCTTCGACAGGATATAGGGGTGGTGACTTTCGGAGGAGGCGGTAGATGTCCCCTGCTCCTGGGGAGTTCGGTGCATATAGAGCTGTATTCCAAAAACAAACGACCGATGTGCGACATCTGAGGTGTGATGTGTGCCAAAGACATCGGTGGGCGTCTCGAAACAGGTGCGAGCTCGTGGTCAACATTCCAGCAAAACTAGCATTTTGGCTTTTGCATAGACGGAGCATAGTATTGGTGTAAAGTGCCGTAGTCCTGGCTTTCACATTAACTAGATCGAAGCCACGATCCCGCTTCGGTAAGGAAGAGCTTCATACTGGACTTTGAAGATGTGTCCAGAACATATAAAAAGCCGCCTGTAGTCTGGTTGCCATTGTAGCAGTGATGGGCAGAACCTGCGCTATATGGGATATTCGGGATGCCAGATGGGTACTGACGAAGGTGACTCTCTGGCACATATTCAGCGGGCGTAGTGGGTGATTCTGTATGTTGGCCCGGATGCGTTGCTGTAGCGCCCGAAAATTGATCGCCGAGATGCGGCGAATGACTCGCGTGTACACCAACCCAGGACTCTCAAAGAAGTAATTCAGAGGTCACGTTCCAGTGTCAGTCTCATTCTAAAAATTCTAGCCAGCAAAGCTAAAACTCTTTCAGTAACTAAAGCCAACTTAACTCCATTCATATGAAAACTGTAAATAGTTTCACGACAGAGTTATTAAATAACGCACGTGTCCGGGGAAGCGGACATTTAGATGTTGCTGGCTGTACCTAGAGCGGACGACAGCAGATGTTACGTTCGGCTGTCCGCTGGGCCCATATACAAACGCGGCCAGAAAGGCAGTGGAGAGACACTTCGCACCGAGCTATCAATCTGTCCGCATGAGTCAAAGGGAGGCATACGCCGTGTCGCTGGTGACGTCACAGCCAGGGAGCTACCAAATGCGTTGTCGTTAAAAGTAGAAAGTGATCTCGCGAGAACTGTACAACATCCTGGTTCACCCAGATTTCACGCAAGTAACTGCTTGTGTGCCGCCAATAATGTTGACAAAAACGAGTGGCAAATGATGAGATTATATTCCACTTTGTAGCGAGCAACTGACATTAATGATTAGAAGTCAGGGGACCGATGACCCCAGCAGTTTGGTCCCTTAAAAATTCACACACATTTGAACATTTTGAACATTAGAAGTCAGGACGATGGACCATTTTACAGGGAACTTAACGTACAGGTCGCCTCCGAACTGCTAGCAGTGCTGTTTATGATAGGGACATTATTATTACTATCAGTAATATTATTACGTTCGTGCATGTGAAATTTTACTGAATTCAGGGTGGTCCATTGATCGTGACCGGGCCAAATATCACACGAAATAAGCGTCAAACGAAAAAACTACAAAGTACGAAACTTGTCTAGCTTGAAGGGGGAAACCAGATGGCGCTATGGTTGGCCCGCTAGATGGCGCTGCCATACGTCAAACGGATATCAACTGCGTTTTTTAAAATGGGAACCCTCATTTTTATTACATATTCGTGTAGTACGCAAAGAAATATGAATGTTTTAGTTGGACCACTTTTTTCGCTTTGTGATAGATGGCGCTGTAATAGTCACAAACATATGGCTCACAATTTTAGATGAACAGTTGGTAACAGGTAGGTTTTTTAAATTAAATTACAGAACGTAGGTACGTTTGAATATTTTATTTCAGTTGTTCCAATGTGATACATGTACCTTTGTGAACTTATAATTTCTGAGAACGCATACTGTTACAGCGTGATTACCTGTAAATACCACATTAATGCAATAAATGCTCAAAATGATGTCCGTCAACCTCAATGCATTTGGCAATACGTGTAACGACATTCCTCACAACAGCGAGTAGTTCGCCTTCCGTAATGTCCGCACATGCAATGACAATGAGCTGACGCATGTTGTCAGGCGTTGTCGGTGAATCACGATGGTAAATATCCTTCAACTTTCCCCACAGAAAGAAATCTGGGACGTCAGGTAATGGCAACGTGCGGGGCATGGTATGGTGCTTCGATGACCAATCCACCTGCCATGAAATATGGTATTCAGTACCGCTTCAACCGCACGCGAGCTATTTGCCGGACATCCATCATGTTGGAAGTACATCGCCATTCTGTCATGCAGTGAAACATCTTGTAGTAACATCGGTAGAACAGTACGTAAGAAATCAGCATACATTGTGCCATTTAGATTGCCATCGATAAAATGGGGGCCAATTATCCTTCCTCCCATAATGTCGCACCATACATTAACACGCGATGGTCACTGATGTTCCACTTGTCGCAGCCATCGTGGATTTTCCGTTGCCCAATAGTGCATATTATGCCGGTTTACGTTGCCGCTGTTGGTGAATGACGTTTCGTCGCTAAATAGAACGCGTGCAAAAAATTTGTCATCGTCCCGTAATTTCTCTTGTGCCCAGTGGCAGAACTGTACACGACGTTCAAAGTCGTCGCCATGCAATTCCTGGTGCATAGAAATATTGTACGGCTACAATTGATGTTGGTAGCATTCTAAACACTGACCTTTTTGAGATTGCTTATTCTTGCGCAATTTGTCTGCTACTGATGTGCGGATTAGCTGCGACAGCAGCTAAAACACCTACTTGGGCATCATCATTTGTTGTAGGTTGTGGTTGACGTTTCACATGTGGCTGAACACTTCCTGTTTCCTTAAATACCGTAACTATCCGGCGAACGGTCCGGACATTTGGATGATGTCGTCCAGGATACCCGGCAGCATACATAGCACACGCTCGTTGGGCATTTTGATCACAATAGCCATGCATTAACACGATATCGACCCTTTCCGCTATTGGTAAACGGTCCATTTTAACACGGGTAATGTATCACGAAGCAAATACCGTCCGCACTGGCGGAACGTTAGTGATACCATGTACTTACACGTTTGTGACTATTAGAGCGCCATCTATCACAAAGCGAAAAAAGTGATCCAACTAAAACATTCACATTTCTTTACGTACTTCACGAATATTTGATGCAAAATGAGGATTCCTATTTTAAAAAACGCAGTTCATATCCGTTTCATCTATGGCAGCGCCATCTAGCGGGCCAACCATAGCGCCATCTGGTTTCCCCCTTCAAGCTAGACAAGTTTCGTCATTTGTTGTTTCTTCGTTTGATGCTTATTTCGTGAGTTATTCGGCCCGGTCACGATCAATGGACCACCCTTTACATTAATTACTATGAACTTAAATTTTTATTTGTAATCGTAGGTCCTGAACATCCCGCTGAGTAAATAGATAGTAGGAACATTTTCTTTCCTGAGCACAAGAAGAATGTGCACTTGCAGACTGGAAATTATGGTCAGCATGTTCTCCATCGCTTTCTGGCTGACCGCAAAAATTGGTTTAAGGCTCTTGTGAAAGCGGCGAAGAGGACTGAATTTATTCCTCCTGCCTCCCCACATTCCTCTACCCTCTTCAGATGACCAAGGGGCCAAGGCGGTACTCTGTCCTCTGGTGTCTCCATTCCTAATATTCTCTCTCCTACCTGGAACGCTGACCGCAGAAACTTCAGTTCTCCTGATTATACCTTCCTCAAATTACCTTGTCAATTATATTTCACTCCACGCTGCATGTCATAATCTGCAGGAGACAGGATTTAAACATGGTGTGTTTGGTTCTCACGGGAGCTCGCTTGTCGCACACCACGTTCCGCACTAGATGAAAAAATTTTGGTCCCTTTCTTACACTACTTTGTATTTCTAATTTGGCATTTCTATTCCTTTATATCGTACTTCCTAGGTAACTGAAGTTTTTACGAGTACTGTTCGGAAAGTAAGGTTCAGTCGGTCGCAAAATGAAAACCACAGTGAAAATCGAAAAAATTTTTATTCACAGGAGCTAGCCACACCTTCTAGTTCCCTCTCTAGTCCCCGCACTGACTTAGACATTTATCCTGGCGTTGTACAAACTGTCCAGTACCCTCGTCACAGAAAGCAGCAGCCTGCGCTTTCCGTCAATTCTCTACACTGGTCTGCTCGTCGTTGTTTGTGCCAAATTGTTGTCTTCGAAGCCAGCGGTTCATGTGCGCAGAGATGAACAACGGAGGGAGCCAATTAAGGGCTGTATTGTGGGTGATCAAACACTTCCGACTGAAAACGCTGCAGGATCGTCTTCATTGCTCCTGCAGAATGCGCCTGAAAATTTTCTTGAAGAAGTAAACGCATGTGGGCTGCATAGCTGTAGGAGAAATCATTCCCCAGATCCACATACTTGGCGGGAGACACTGTTGTTTTAGACATTTCTACGTGATCACTTTGCGCTCTGAACTGAAAAGAGCGACGTGAAGCGATCGACAGGCACACTAAAGACACTGCCTAACACATCTGTGCAAAAGTTCCGTCAGATCTTAACAGTGATTTTCATTTCGCCCCTAATAGGACCTTATTTTCCGACTACGGCTTATAGTTTTTCTGTGTTTCTTTCGTCTAATCTTATAACCGGCTACATCTGGTTCATTATTTGTTTTGTAGGTATTATCTCGAATTACTTTATTCACATTTAAAGAGGGTTGCATTGGTAAATATAGAGGAAACAGTGATCAAACCATCTGTCATTTCCTCGAGAAAATCGCGCGACGAATACTTTACCAGGTGTACCGGTATGAAATGAGCGTTAAGATACAAATGTGTCGATAGGTAACATTTGTTGTGAACGAGCCTTAATTTTTTTTGTTTGGTTGGTATGACATGTGTCAAAGATATTTAGCATACATCAAGTCATGGAACAAACAATGTCATATGTTTCCAACGTGTTAACAATGTCGAATTTTGGACCAGAAAGTGATGATTTGCGGAAAGCATTAATTTTTTGTTTTCATTTCGAAAAAATGTGCCGCAGAGTCGCATCGAATGCTTGTCGAGGCATATGGTGATCATGGTCCATCAGAAGCAACATGCAAAGTATGGTTTCAACGGTTCAGAAATAATGATTTTGATGTAAGAAATGAAGAACGTGGAAGAGTACGAAAAAAGTTAGAAGACGCCGAACTGCAAGCAATATTGGATGAAGATGATAATTTGAGTCAGAAGCAAATGGCAGCAATGCTAAATGTTGCACAACAAAAAATTTCTGACCGTTTGAAAGGTAAGGGAAAGATTCAAATGTGTGGAAAATGGGTGCCACATGAATTGAATGAAGGACAGATGGAAAACCGAAAAACCATTTGTCAAATTTTGCTTCAAAGACATGAAAGTAAGCAATTTTGCATCGAATTGTTACTGGCGATGAAAAATGGATTTATTTTAAGAATCCTAAACAGTAAAAATCGTAGGGTTAATCCGGGACAACCATCAACATCGACTGCAAAACCAGATCGATTCGGCAAGAAGACAATGCTCTTTGTTTGATGGGATCAGAAAGGTGTGGTGTATCATGAGCTTCTAAAACTCGGTGAAACTGTGAATATTAATGGCTACAGACAATAAATGATCAATTTGAATTGTGCATTGATCGAAAAAAGAGCAGAATGGGCCAGAAGACATGGCAAAGTAATTTTTGTTACACGAAAATGCACCTGTACACAAAGAAAAACTGGTTCAGGATACAATCAAAACACTTGGCTGGGAGCTGCTACCCCACCCGCCGTATTCACCAGACTTGGCCCCTTCCGACTACCATTTTCATCAATGGGACACGCATTGGCTGAGGAACACTTCGATTCATACGAAAAAGTGGAAAATTGGGTGTCTCATTGGTCTGCTTCAAAAGACGAACATTTCTATTGGCATGGTGTCCACAAATTGCCAGAAAGGTGGTCAAAATGTATAGAAAGCGATGGTAAGTACTTTGAATAAAATGTATTTACTTTTTAATTCAAAATTAGTGTTTCATTTTCACCGAAAAACGCTCATTTCATACCGGTACACCTGGTACGTAGATAAAACCATTGTCAGCGAAATATATTTCCTTTTATCATTTGCACTCTGAGAATATTAGCTATCACATAGCGCTTCATTGAGGAACATGAGATATTATTTTCGCCAAACGACTAATACGAAAAACTAGTTGTCTTAATTCTCCTGCTTGCGATATTGGAAGCGCGTAAATTAAAGTGTAAGCTGTAATCAGTGCAAGGGATGGATGGGGCTAACTGTTCATCCAGGTACTGGCGGGGGTGCCCCCACCGCGCCGAGGCAGTGGCGGCTTCCCCGCCGTGGGCCTAACGGCGTAATCACGCCTGCCGGCCGTGTCAGCAGCAGCTCGCGGCCTGATACATGGCCGCAAGCCATTTGGCCGTGGCAGCGTACGCGGGAGGCACGTGCTCACCAATAACCCGCGGCACGGGGCACGGCTGTGGCCGGGTCAACGTCACGCGTGACACCGGAGGCAGCCAGCGTATTACGCCAACTCCCGAAACAAATCATCGCCCTTCACACGTACCGGGAGACTGCGTACACGGGTACAAACACTGAGCATGAAACAGCACTGGTGAGTAGTTTGTGATACGGAGCGTGGGTTTTGAGAGCGTAAGATGCCACTGTCACAGCAGGCGCTGTGGTATGTATCAGATATTATTCAGCATACTCTTTCGTTTCATTTGATTTTATCCAGTAACTACACTACTGGCCATTAAAATTACTACACCACGAAGACGACGTGCTACAGATGCGGAATTTAACCGGCAGGAAGAAGATGCTGTGATTTGCAAATTATTAGCTTTTCAGGTCATTCACACAAGGTTGGCGCCGGTGGTGACACCTACAACGTGCTCACATGAGGAAAGTTTCCAACCGATTTCTCATACACAAACAGCAGTTGACCGGCGTTGCCTGGTAAAACGTTGTTGTGATGCCTCGTGTAAGGAGGAGAAATGCGTACTATCACGTTTCCGACTTTGATAAAGGTCGGATTGTAGCCTATCGCGATTGAGGTTTACCGTATCGCGACACTGCTACTCGCGTTGTTCGAGATCCAATGACTGTTAGCCGAATATGGAATCGGTGGGTTTAGGACGGTAATACGGAACGCCGTGCTGGATCCCAACGGCCTCCTATTACTAGCAGTCGAGGTGACAGGCATCTTATCCGCATGGCGGTATCGGATCGTGCAGCCACGTCTCGATCCCTGAGTCAACAGATGGGGACGTTCGCAAGACAACAACCACCAGCACGAACAGTTCGACGACGTTTGCAGCACCACGGACTGTCAGCTCGGAGACCATGGCTGCGGTTACCCTGGACGCTGCAGCAGAGACAGGAGCGCCTGCGATGGTGTACTCAACGACGAACCTGGGTGCACGAATGGCAAAACGTCATTTTTTCGGATGAATCCAGGTTCTGTTTACAGCATCATGATGCTCGCATCCGTGTTTGGCGACATCGCGGTGAACGCACGTTGGAAGCGTGTATTCGTCCTCGCCATACTGGCGTATCACCCGGCGTGATTGTATGGGTTACCATTGGTTACACGTCTCGGCCACCTCTGGAACAATGGACGTTACATTTCAGATGTGTTACGACCCGTAGCTCTACCCTTCATTCGATCCATGCGAAACCCTACATTTCGGCAGGATAATGCACTACCGCATGTTGCAGGTCCTGTACCGGCCTTTCTGGATACAGGAAATGTTCGACTGCTGCCCTGGCCAGCACATTCTCCAGATCTGTCACCAATTGAAAACGTCGGGTCAATGGTGGCCGAACAACTGGCTCGTCACAATACGCCAGTCGCTACTCTTGATGAACTGTGGTATCGTGTTGAAGCTGCATGGGCAGCTGTTCTTGTACACGCCATCAAAGCTCTGTTTCACTCAATTCCCAGGCGTATCAAGGCCGTTATTACGGCCAGAGGTGGTTGTTCTGGGTACGGATTTCTCAGGATCCATGCACCCAAATTGCGTGAAAATGTAATCACATGTCAGTTCTATTATAATATGTATTTGTCCGATGAATACCCGTTTATCATCTGCATATATTCTTGATGCAGCAATTTTAGTGGCCGGCAGTGTAGCTTTACCCGGCGTGCGTTCAATTCCCACGGAAAGAAAAAAAAAAGTATTTGGCTTTATAATCCGTTTATTCAAGTTCTTTTGGATACACAATACCGTATTTTTGGTTTTTGCTTCTGGTGTGTACACGAATAAGTCAGACGGTTTGCCGACGCGCTAACATGTCACATACAGCTGTGTATTTGAAAAGGATGGATTTTCCTAATGTAGTCCACAAATCTGTAGTGACTGTCGCTGTGCCTTGTTGATGATCACTGGAAATGCGAGTCGCACCGGAAAGTGACTGAATTAAATACGCGAGCGGACTGCCATAAAAACAGATACATTGAAACACGCCCTTATTAGAATGCAACGTTGTGTCAAAATTTCAAATCAATCGACCAAGAAATTTCCGAAATTTCCTCTTAAGAACACACGAATACCAAATGTAAATGTTCCAAACCTCGGAATGTCTTGACTGATAGATTTGAAAGCCTGACACAACGCTGCATTGAAATAGGCCCATGGTTTTACATAATTCTTTTAAATACGTTTTCGAAGTGGATTACGAATAGCTTTAGTCAGTAAAGAAGTAATGAAATAAAACGTCATGCCTGACGCGGCATTTTCTCACGCGTCTCAATGTTTATGACGTCATACCTCATGAACTGTGTCCTACAATGTAATGAATGTAGTGATACATGTGGATTTTCTACGGAAAATATGTTGCGAATAGAGTGACTAGTAACGAAGTTCTAATTCATTGAAACGTCATGTGTGATGATGCAGTTTTACGGCATGTACAGAGAAAATGTAGCAAGCGATAGTAATTTTCCTTTCATGATTTTGCGCGGGGTGTCAGAGAGAAAAATTTTTCTACGGGGTTTAAATCGTAAATTGTGTTGAGTTTGTTGCCAGTCGCTAGGTTCTGCCATTCTCAAATAGTGTATGCATAAATGTGGGTCTTGTCACGCGGTGGCATCTCATGGCTTATGACGTCATATATTGTGAACTATTTTTTTCTTTGGAGAGGAGGGGGGAGGGGGCTAGGATCCTTCGTACGCGTGCTGAGAACAATTCATCAAAGTTTCATTGCAATCGATTGAATGGGTAAGGAACAAATCGAGGACAAACATACAAGGAAACATTCATTTTTATTGTATGGATTTGTTGCAATGTCGCTCGCTCACAGCTTGCAATTATGACTGCATATGTAAGTGTATCGGACAAAAACATTAGTCACTTTTAGGAGAAATTGCAATAATGCCGTCTAACAGCACCCTTTCCCATGAAAACACCTCTATTCGGCGAAGAAGAAAGTCGAGCAGTTTCTTTCTTTATGCTACTGCAACCATTCAGTGACCACTACAGTCGACGGTTGTTTCGTAGCGGTTCTAGGCGCTTCAGTCCGGGACCACGCTGCTGCTACTGTCGCAGGTTCGAATCCTGCCTCAGGCATGGATGTGTGTGATGTTCAAACGGTTCAAATGACTCTGGGCACTATGGGACTTAACTTCTGAGGTCATCAGTCACCTGCCCGAGGCAGGATTCGAACCTGCGACCGTAGTGGTCGCGCGGTTCCAGACTGTAGCGCCTAGAACCGCTCGGTCTCTCCGGCCGGCTGTGTGTCATGTCCTTAGGTTTGTTAGGCTTAAGTAGTTCTAAGTCCAGGGGACTGATGACCCATAGTGCTTAGAGCCATTTGAACCATTTTTTGATCACTGCATCCTGTAGAGTTACCAAACTTACGTTTCGGCTGTTATTGCAATCGGTTTCACATATTTTCTATGGGTATCTTGAGGAAGGCGGTTGCCTGGGAAGTCTGCTTTTTATTTTTGAACAACCAAGTTATTTCATAACCTCGGCATAACCTTTGCCATTATCAAGTTACGTAATAGTAAAAAAAAAATCAAATCTATGTAGACTGCATTGCAGAAGTTAAGGAGGAGATAGATAAAGTAACTAGGTGGAAATGAATGGAAGTGCAGGAGTATGTTGCCATGGTTCTCCCAGTCGTGCACAGAAAGTTAAATGTCACGTGGTGTGCGGTCAGTGACTAAAGCGTCAAACGGGGCCGGGCCTGCAACACGAGACAGTTGAAAGAAGAAGACAGTCCTTGAAGTCATCCAGCTGTCGCGGTTCACTGTGCTGATGCTCATCATTGCAACATGGCTCAGAGACAACATCTGGATGACTTCACATGGGGATTAATCACCGGGAAACTGGAAGAAGGATGAAGTGTGGCGAGTGTAGCTCAGAAGTTTAGTATTAGTCACTGTATTGGTTGACGTGCATGGAGAGCGTTACAAACGAAACAACTGCTGCCCGAAGGAGAGGAGGCGGTCATGAACTGTCAACTGCAGCATGCGTATGACCGCTACGTTGTCCAACAAGGAAGAAGGGGCCCAAGTGAAACAGTGGGAGCAATTGCAACTACTGTAACAAGATTGCAAGTTATGCAATTTCACGTTCCACAGTGGCATCTCTTTGCTCGACGACCAGTTCCGTTGACATTCGCGTATCGGTGGCACTTTTTGCGATACTGCCAAGAATTGGGCAAAGTTGGAGTGCGGAAACATGCTCTTTTCGGGTGGGAGCAGATAGAGGCTAAATAGTGATTCTGGATGTACTCTTATATGGCGAGTGGTAGGAATACACGTAGTGCACCCATGAATACTGTCGAAAGTGATCGTTTTCCTTGTCCAGGTGTTATGAATGTTATTTTCAACCTTACATTTTGCTCAAGAATGTAGTATGACCTGTTCCGGTCATCTGTATTGTGAAAGCAACTTGTGATCTCATCCCTAGCAAGGGTCTCTGTTAAACGGTAGTAGTTACGGATGCACACTGCCTCTGATGCGAAATCCGTAAGTATAATGGAAAAAATGCGACCCTTTAGCGGATTTTGTCACTGTGTAAGAATACAGCATAAATGTATTAGGGTTCTACATCATGTTTATGATAAGGGCATTAGAGCCGTGTAAGTTAGGACAGTGCCACAAAAAATCTAATTTTGAATACGAGGTAGCTTTCTCGTTTTGTACTAGGTATTACCTGAGATTTGTAGTTTCCTCCTCCTTTTCTCGAAATATTACATTTAATTAGAGGCCAGTCGGATCCTTGGAAAGGAAACAAGGTACTGTCAGATGAAGCACGACAATGGATAAAGGCGTACGCCTACTGCCCATGACGTGCCCGTAATTAGCTGCCACACGGAATTATATATTACTGATGACAAGGATCCTCTGCAGTAAATGAAACGTCCACTGACATAGTTCATAAATATAGGAACAAAAGAAAGCACAAAACCACGTTCTCCTCTTTGACTTTGGTACGGTTCACAAATTGAAGTCCAGAGAAGTTAGAGTTAGTTCATGCTAGTTCAGAACAAATCTGATTATAAACGCAATAAGGTGGCTGTAAAGTGTCCAGTGTGCCAATATCCACACTAGCAATGGATATTCAAGCGTATTCGGTACCTTAACGTTTGGTCCCGAGAATTAACTTCTGCTTAACGCGAAAGATTCTGTAATTTACATATTGTAATAAAATTTTCTATACCAAATAATATATTCATCGATATAATTGTTTAAATAATACCCACACCAACTTTTACATGTATATTTCCCGTGACTCGGTGTCAGATGTCAACACAACGTATCCGACTTTTAACCACCAACCAAAGATTGCGCTTTATTGGTAGAACACTTAGGAGATGCAGGAGATCTTGTAAAGAAATTGTCCTACACTACACTTTTTCGTCGTCTTTTGGAGTAAAAAAATGGTTCAAATGGCTCTGAGCACTATGGGACTTAACATCTATGGTCATCAGTCCCCTAGAACTTAGAACTAATTAAACCTAACTAACCTAAGGACGTCACACACATCCATGCCCGAGGCAGGATTCGGACCTGCGACCGTAGCAGTCGCGCGGTTCCGAACTGAGCGCCTAGAACCGCGAGACCACCGCGGCAGGCTTTTGGAGTACTGCTGCGCGGTGTCGAATCCTTACCAGATAGGATTAACTGATTACGTCGAGGAAGTTCAAAGAAAGACATCATGTTTTGTATTATTTTGGAGTGTGACGGACATGGTACAGAATTTGGGGTGGACATCATTGAAACAAAGCCGTTTTTCATTGGGGTGGTAACACGTCACGAAATTTCGATCAGCAAACTTCTCCTCCGAATGAGAAAATATTTTGTTGTTGCCAACCTACATAGGTAGAAACGATCATCATAATAAAACAAGCGAAAACAGAGATCTCCCGGAAAGATGTAGGTATTCGACTTTTCCGCCCGCTGTTCGAGAATGGAAAAATAGAGAATTATTGTGAAGGCGGGTCGATGAAGCAACCGTCTGACAGGCACTTAACCTCTTCAATCCCAAAGTTAAACAAATAATGAAAAAATATTTCAGTCACCAATTTTTGGTGCAGTTGATCTCAAAGTAGCACAAAAAAACTAATTTTGAAATTTTATTTTAAGTAATGTTTGAATAACTGGATGTACACATATGTGTACATTGGGTCTTAACAGGGAAAAAAATGCCGATCTCTTTGTATTTTCATATTTTTATTTACAATGAAAAATGTTCACCTTACTTCTCATGTTTATGTACACATTACATTTTATGAACACATTACTTCTCATGTTTATTGAATTTAGCAGATCAATTGTTTTATAATACGCACAAATAAACTTTGTACTTTTCACACACTATGCGAGAACGTGACTTTCATCCTGGTAGCTGACACCTTGAGGCAAAAATACTCTCAATATCTTCAGGAAGGTGGCCAACCCTGTCACATTTGCTTTCTCTAGTTGGCTTTGGCACGATACATCTTCGTTTTGTGTGGTTTGATGTTCCTCATCTTCATCAGAACTGCTGACATTCTCCTGTGTTACACTCGGAGAAATTTCTTTCGACAGTTCCAGTGAGTCTACAATTTTTAATGACTTCACCAAGCCGTGGGCCAAATGAATTCTGAAGTTAATGAGAGGAGAGACGTCCACTTTTGTTTTGGTATCCCTTCTTTCTGACAACACGTTTTGTACATAATCCATGAATTAATAGTGGCACACCAATACGTTCAGGTGGAGTTGGAAGTTCATCAACAGAATCCTCGTCTTCATCTGACAAGGTACTCAAGTCACTCGTCTCAAGTAGTTTTACAATTTCATCGTCTGTCAGAGCTGGGAAGCGAAAATTAAATAAAGTGAAGATAACTGTTGAAGTAATTGAATAAAGAAATGAAAGCGAACGTAATAACAAAATTAAAAATTTTAGAGCTTTTACTGAGATTAGTACCCAGGACCTATAGATTACATCATGCTACCTGTAACACCCACAACGACTTTGTTCCTACTTTACCGTATTAGTAGCTAAACTTTCAGATTTTAATTCTGAGATCAGTCTTAGCGTTAGTACCGCTACATTCTGTTAGCTAGGACCTGATGTACACAAATGTGTACTTCAAATTCAACAGTCGATGTTTGTAAAACTACGAAACTATCGTTTTAACTGCATGCATATATCATTTCCTTGATGTCTTGTTTAGAGTAAGCCGGCCGGAGTGGCCGTGCGGTTCTAGGCGCTACAGTCTGGAACCGAGCGACCGCAACGATCGCAGGTTCGAATCCTGCGTCGGGCATGGATGTGTGTGATGTCCGTAGGTTTAATTAGTTCTAAGTTCTAGGCGACTGATGACCTCAGCAGTTAAGTCGCATAGTGCTCAGAGCCATTTGAACCATTTTGTTTGGAGTAAGACACAATAAAAACTGCAATACATTTTAAAAACGAATATTGAAACTGAATTTACCTTTCTCGCGTGTCGCAGATGACGCCATCCTTAAGATAGGAAGTTTCGGGATGCGAGAAAACCCGCCAAAACTGACTTGCGCTCGACTTAGTACCATAAACGGAAATCGCATGATGTGCACAGTCGTGCATGACATGATGAGCATGATGACATGATGAGCACATATGTGTACGTCGTGACTGGAGAGGATAAGTGTGATTTTCGGAGTACCCATGTAGACTGCCCGCCCGGTTGGCGGTGCGGTCTACCGCACGGCTTTCCGGGCGGGAAGGCAGGCCTGGTCCCCGGCACGAATCCGCCTGGCGGACTTGTGTCGACGTCCGGTTAACCTGCCAGTCTGTGGATGGTTTTTAGGCGGTTTTCCATCATCCTCGGTGGGGGGTCCACCGGGGGCCGGGGGCCGCACCGCACAATAACCCTGGGTTCGGTGTGGGGCGGCGGTAGTGCGAAGTGGACTGCGTTAGTCGTCGTGGGGTTGTGGACCACTGCGGCTGCGGCGGGGACGCTGCGTCTCCGTCGTTTCTAGGTCCCCGGTTAACATACAATGCAATACAGTACAATACCCATGTAAGTGTAGAGCTCCAAAACCACTACTGATTCCGCGTGCTCGCTAATGTAAACATTGTCGGCGTGACATGACAGAAAATTCACCTAAACAACAAAGATAAAACTTAGATTAAAAATTTAAAAAACCCTGACACAAAAAAACCTCAAGAAAGTAAAAAGTAATACGTACTGCTCCTGTAAGTTTAATGTCAGTTGTAATATTTCGACCCAAGCGACGTCGCCTCAGGGCGCCATTAAGTACGTAAAATAAAAACAGAACACATCTAAAATTGAAATTTAAATACAAGTAAGCTACCTAGGCAAAGTAGGTAAATATTAAAACGACATTATTTTACCCCAAAAAACTGGCAATATGGATACAACCGTCAACGACGTCTGCCCCCACGCTGCTGCTTGTTCGGGTCGCCGCTTTTCCGTCACGCCCCCCCGCGCCGCATAACAGAGCACAGCGCGACTCGCGCTCGCGGTTCAATGCGAGGTGACTTAGTAAGCTGTCACCAAACCAATGCATGACATAGGCATTTTATGACAGATTAGTGCGTGTGCGTAAGTTCTTACGCAATTATGTAAAATAAATAGGTAACTCGGTACTTTAACTATGTAATGTTAAGGATGGACTGGTTCTTATGTTTTATGGGTTACTAGCTGACTCTGTTCCGCCTTAAAGCCAATAAATAATCAAATTTTTGATGTTAAGTTCAATTTTTATTAGGAAATACAAATAAAAAAATTAAGTATTTTAATGTTTCTTTATTCTTTATGTTTTTTGGTGCATAGCTTCTACTCTCCAGTTAAGTCCCTTGTGATACACGACATTTTTTGTTTTATTACCAGGCGCAAGAACAAACAACGCAGATGGTCTTCCGACCCGTGAACATTCCACAGATAATTGACCATGTGAAAGACATGGATATTCCAGATTTAAACCACAAACTTTCAAGGAGTGGCCTTGTGATTTGTTAATGGTCATGGCGAATTCAAGGCGGATCGGCAATTGAAGTCTTTTAAACTCAGACGGCATATCGGCTGGGATCATCGGGATCCTCGGGAATGAGAACTTCCTCACCATCGAATTTTCCTTTGAGTATCGTCGCGTAAATAACATTGTTCATCAATTTACTCACCACCAAACGCGTACCATTGCACTGTTTTGGTTGGTACATATTTCGAAGCATGATTACTACGCAGCCAAGTTTTAGGCGTAAATTGTGCGTTGGTGTAAGCCAGGCACATCCAAGGAGTTTAAAAATTCAGTTGGATAGTTGGTGGCTTCATCTTCATTTATTACACAGTCAATAGATTTGAATGAATGCATTTTACCAATTATCTCATTCTGAATTATGTAGCTTATGTCATCTACATATGTATTCATAGCCGCTAAAATTGCTCGCTCACTCAACCATTAATTACTTTTGTAGTTAGTAATGATGTTTGGGAATACTTTGTTGGTAAGTCCGTCTTTCGATGAGACAAAGTTACAGAAATTATGAGGAAATGAAATCAATCCGCCTGATCTTGGTCGCGGCATTGTTAATGATGAATCAAAGAAAATACAAATTATTTCTTGAAATTTTTAATCAATGGTATATACTGATACTTAACCATAGACGTTTAGCTGTCATTTGCGTTTTGTTATTCCATGTCAGATGCGTTTTTGTTATATCACGTTTTATAGTGACGTTTACCTGACATTTGCGTTTTGTTATTCCATGACAGATGCTTTTTTATTATACCACGTTTTATAGCGGTCGAACGGGATAAAAAGTATCGTGTGTCCGTCTCATGGTTCTGAGCTACCTCTCCACCAATTTTCAGCCAAATCGGTACAGCCGTTCTTGAGTTATAAATAGTGTAACTAACACGACTTTATTTTATATACATAGATTATAGCTTCAATAGCTATTTTCGCGTGTGGATGCGGGACCCGCAGAAAAAAGATGACGCCAAGCAGAAGAGGTTTATACCCACCAATAATAAAAGCACGCTTTTCTACAAAGGATATCTTCTGGTAATAAATGATGGCTGGATCAAAAGTATTACTACTTATATTAAACTTAAAGGGGCAATGCATATTACTACATACTTGTTTGAGTTTTTTGTGTCTGAGATTTTTAAATTTTTAATGTAAGTTTTATTTAACACTCTTTAAAGTCAATGTTTTATTACTAGACACTGTGCGATGGATACTCTATCCTCACGTTCACACAAATAATTTCTGGGACGAAGCACGAAATTGCTAAGCCAGATCTTTTTCAGCTATACGATTTACGCGTTTATTTTTTAATTCACACATATATTCATTGAATATATTTTAGCATACATGAGGGTAAGTCAATTATTATCCGCAATATAGATATGTTTTTGTTTATTTTGGTAGTACTGCCGTTTTACGTTGATGGCGCATGCTTTGTTTATTTGTTGTTATATCTTTGCAATTTTCAAGCTGCTAGATTAGTTTCGTTATCGCCGCCGTGTTGTTAATCATGGCTGCTCCGCTATTTGCACCAAAGAAGAGCAACGTTCAGTGATCCGCTTTTTGTGGTCGGAAGGCGTATCGGGGGCCGAATTTCATCGAACACATTCGGTACAGTACGGGAAAAGTGTTTTGTCACAACGGAGTGTCTACGAATGGATTGAAAAATTGCGAAGTGGTGTCACAAGCGTTACACACGATGAAGGAGCCGTACGACCGTTTTCCGCCACAAATGAAGAAACCATTGAGCGTTCACGTGAAATGATTCTCTTACACAGACGATTAACTATTGACGAAGTGGCACATCGTCTGCATATTAGTCACGGTTCTGCCTACGAAGTCATGCACCTTGTGTTTCATAAAGATTGTTCAAGATGCGACCCAAAACATCCCACACAGTTGCATAAACAAACGCCTTTGCAAATCTGCAAAAGCATTTGGATCGCTATGGTAACGAAGCGGACAACTTCGTAGACAGTATCATTACTGGTGATGAATTATGGATCCATCATTACGAGCCGGAGAGTAAACGCCAGAGCATGGAATGGAAACATCCAAATTCGCCATGCAAGAAAAAGTTCAAGACCCAACAGTCCGCAGGAAAACTGGTGCTTACGGTTTTTTGGGACGCACAAGGTCCAATACTGGAACATTATGGGGAAAGGCGCACAACAATAAACATTGTACGTTATAGTGAGATGCTTACAGCCAGGCTAAAGCCTGCAATTCGAAGTAAACGCCGAGAATTGCTGTCAAAAGGTGCTGTGTTGTTGCACGACATTGCCCGTCCACATACAGCTGCCCACACTGCTGAAACTCTCCAGAAACTCAAATTTGAAGTACTGGATCATCCTCCAAATAGCCCCGATCTTGCCCCTTCTGACTATCACCTGTTTAGTCCACTGAAACAGACATTAAGTGGCCGTCGATTTGCCTCGGACGAAGCAGTGAAGGAAGCAGTGAATTCCTGGCTCGTAGGTCAACCGAGAACTTTCCTTTATGAGGGCAACAGGAAGCTTGTGCAACGATGGACCAAGTGCATTGAAACGCAAGGAGACTATGTCGAAGAATGAGGTACTTGTAAGTTTCCTATTTGATTACAATAAAATTTTATATTTACCTTGCGGATAATTATTGACTTACCTTCTTATTCCGCTAATTTAGGTAATATAAAGAATCAGCTGTAGCGATAATTCTAAATCAAGTCAGAAAAAATAGTCTGCCATTCCACTCTCATCCAATAAGCTGCCTAAACTATTAACGCAAAACCATCCGATTTAGTTCTGAACTACTGACGTAAAAAAGGACTACAAAAAAGTCTACGAGGTCATATATTTATTTATTGCAGTTGAGTCACAACTTAGCTGGTGATATTTAAACGGCTCTCGGCCTTTCATTCAACGTAGCTAAGAACCACCCAGATTAAACCAACTTTCAATGAAATAAATAAATAAAAACTGAAATAAAATCGAACATTTCGTTTGGTAGTACGATACCACAAATACATACCCATTTATATATATATTTAACTTACGACACACCTCTGTTTGCGACAGAGGTTAAAAAAATATTGTAAGGAAAGGCTCTCGCGTTAGCTCATGCGAGACAGTAGAACTATCAAAGATCAAAGATACAGTGAGTGCTGTTACAAAGTCCACAGAACGAACCCCAGTTTTCGGTAACAGAGGAAAGGAAAATAAGAGCGATACCGTTGATGAAGTTATCCCATGAGCTGACTGTTCAGAGTACATCAGACACTTTATCTCTGGTCCACAGATGAACGGTGCAACAGTAAGTTCACGAAATTATCCAGTTTGTCTTTCTAGTACAACATCTTCACTCCCTTCTGTGGCTGCATGCAACTTAGGAATGCACAAGAAATCGGCAGAACCTGCCAAGATATAGACTTTCGTTTACCACTGTTAAACCTAACAATTTAAAAACTATCTACAGTGACAATAAAAGTTTCTTATTGCATCCATTCAAGTTCATTGTTCATTCCGACGGACTTGGGCGATTCCAGCAGGGCAATGTGACGCCGCATACGTCCAGAATTGCTACAGAGTGTCTCCAGGAACACTATTTTGAGTTAAAACTTTTCCGCTTGTCACCAAACTCCGGAGACGCGAACGTTATTGAGCATATCTGGGATGCCTAGCAGCGTGCTTTTCAGAAGAGATCTCCACCTCCTCGTACTCTGTCCTGCAGGCTTCATGGTGTCAGTTCCCTCCAGCACTACTTCAGACGTTAGTCGAATGCATGCCACGTCGTGTTGCGGCACTTCTCCCTGCTCATGGGGGCCCTACACTATATTAGGCAGGTGTACCAGTTTCTTTGGCTCTTCAGTGTACTCATATGACACCTGGGAAATATCCTCAGACTTCCAGAAGAATGCAATAACTCCAACTCGAAAGGAAGCAGATGCTGACAGGTCTGAATATTACCGAGCTGTTAGTTTAATAAGTTATAGCTGCAGCATACTAAGACGAACTATTTACAGAAGACAAGGAAAACTGGTAGAAGTCGACCTCGGGGAAGATCAGTTTGGGTTCCGAAGAGATGTGAGAACACACGAAGCAATACTGCCCCTGCGACTTATCTAAGAGGATATGTTAAAGAAAGAAATACATCCAGTATTTGTAAACTTGGGGAAAGATTTTAAAAGCGTTGACTGGAATACACTCTTTGCGTTTCTGAAACTAGAGCCGGCCGCTGTGACCGAGCGGTTGTAGGCGCTTTAGTCCGAAACCACGCTGCTGCGATGGTCGCAGGTTCGAATCCTGCCTCGGGCACGGGTGTGTGTGGTGTCCTTAGGTTAGTCAGGTTTAAGTAGTTCTAAGTCTAGGGGACTGATGACCTGAGATGTTAACTCCCATAGTGCTTAGAGCCAATTGAACCATTTTGAAACTAGCAGTGGCAATAGAGAGGGAGTGAAAAGTTGTATACAACTTATACGAAACCAACTGGCAGTTATAAGAGAGTTATAAGGGGCGTGAAGGGGTAAGCAGTACTTGAGAAGCGAGTGAGACAGGTTTGCAGCCTGCGCCCGAAGTTATGCAGCCTGTAGGTTGAGTAAAAACAAAAGGAAATCTAAAAAATTTGGAGAGAGAATTACAGTTTAGGGAGAAGAAATAAAAATTCTTAGATTTGCCGATGAATTGTAATTGTCAGGGACAGGAAAAGTCTTGGAAGAGCACTTGAAGAGAATGGACAGTGACTTTAAAAGA
Source organism: Schistocerca americana (assembly GCF_021461395.2). Taxonomy (NCBI): domain Eukaryota; kingdom Metazoa; phylum Arthropoda; class Insecta; order Orthoptera; family Acrididae; genus Schistocerca; species Schistocerca americana. The sequence continues at coordinate 378,259,543 of NC_060126.1, forward strand.
GGATATAAGATGAACATAAAAAAGAAAAATTTTGTAATGAAATGTAGTCGAATTAAATCAGGCGACGCAGAGAAGGAGTTAGATTAGGAAATAAAACACCAAAAGTATTAGATGACTTCTGATACTTGAACAATAAAGTAACCAATGATGACCGTATATGGATAACATATGTAGACTGTCACGGCAAGAGACTCTGAAGAATAGAAATTTGTTTACATCGTAAAAAATTTAAGTGCTTGGAAGTCTCTGCTGAAGATATTTGTCTGAAGTGTAGCTTCGCATGGAAGTGAAACGTGAACGATAAGCATTTCAGACAAGAAGCGGTTAGAAGCTTTTGAAATGTGGCGTTCCAGAAGAACGCTGAAGATTAGATTGATAGATCGCTTTACTAATGAAGAAGTACTGAATGGATCTGTGGAGAACAGAAATTTGTGGCATGACTTGACTAAAAGAAGGGATCTGTTGGTAGGACACGTTCTGAGACATCAAGGAATAGTTAGTTTACGAGTACTATTGGAGGAAACTTTGCGTGCGTGTAAAACTGTAAAGCGAGACGAAGAGGCGAGTACAGTCAGAATGTTCCAGTGGATGTGGGCTGCATAGTTATTCGGAGATGAAGAGTCTTGCACATTACAGAGTAGAGTAGAGTGCTGGATCATACCACTCTTCAGACTGAACACCACAACAAAACAACAACAACAAGCTTCAGGTGTTCTAGACGATTTTATGGACCGCTAGAATATCTATGAAGAATACAGGAAAGTAGATACTGCTGGACTTTGTAACAGGTATAATACTTTAAACACAGAGTAGCATCAAGACTACGAAATGAAGCAAAAAAAATTACTTCTGTAAGGAGCATTAATTTCATCATCATCTATTATCAGTGTTTTCTTGTAACTGACGTCTGAAAGTCCATAGCTAACTTTTATAAGTCGCATGTTATCAAGAAAAGTTGCGTCCCATTTTCGGGACACATTTTGCGCAATACGCAACGATGCGCCACTTAAACGTTCTTTCCTTGCACGAACATAGTCACAGTGCCGTGCAAATTAACACTGTATGTCACCAATTGAGTGAAGCGTGTTTAAACACAATTGAGGTGGTGCATGGGACCCAAACAACGAGAACTATAATCATACTAGACGCCAAAGATACTTCGTTGTGTTTTTGCCCGAAGTCCTTTACGCCTCTGAAAGCTGTTTACACCGAACTCAGCACTCTCCCATAAAACGAGAGCGCAATTTATTTTGCGGCTGTCAACTCGACCGTATTACGAGACATTAGCGCCGTCAGCACTCACGCTAACATGTTAACGCCCTGCTATTCACTTGTCCGTGTGATGAAGCGGACTAAATTTGTATTCTCAACAAGCCTGTGCCCAACGAGGTGACACGTGGCCTAAGGCGCTGTAGTAGCAGTTCTGTAATCCAGATTAATTTCCCTCGTTCACTCAGATCGCGACATGCAAATGTCGAAAACCTTCCGTTGAAAATGGGACGGCCGGTTCTCACCCCAAGACGCTCCAAACCTCTATTTTGTCACCAGTCTTTCGACTTTCCGTCATTTTTTCTTATCTGTCAATTATTTCGTGTATACGTAAGGGCAGCATCGAAAAGCTTGTGCAAACTATTCTGCATACTCTGGTTATTCTCTGAGCTTACTTCTCCTCCTCTGCTTCGACCAAAGGCAGGTTGTCGATTCCTGAATGCGACGGCAGATGATTTTTTAGGTAAGCATCTTCTGTACATTTCTTTCCTCACACTTAATTCCGAGTATTTTCATTTTGAATGTGTCCATAAATTGTTTGGATTTCCTACGGTCTACGTAACACATCTGTACAATGCTGTGTTCCGGACGAGCGCTTTTAGGAAATTTTTCCTAATTCTTTTGTCTGTATCTAATACCAATAGACCACATTAAAAAAAAGGAAGATAAACAAATAGTTTCTTGCTGTGTCAGCCTACTGCTGATATCCTTCATGGCCAGCCATTGTAATGGTACTTGAATTACGTAACCATTACGGCACCTCACCTCAACTTTTCGAGACCAGCAATATTCTACTGTGTTTCTGTAAAATAGTTAACATATTTCTGTGACAACAATCAGATTTGATTTCATTAATGTAGAGGTACTTCGGTACATCGATATGTATATATTGCAATGATATTATTCTTGTGTGTATTCTTTCTTTTGTCACTATGACCTCTGACGTACTTGTAACTCTGATTTTTGGGCAGGTAAGCGGTTATTGGAGAGTCAAGCTTTGGTCGTCATGTTAAAAAGACGCAAATAGTTGTCAGTTTATGAAAAGTGAACTGTAACAGCGAGGAAGATATTTTCAAGTATGTTTTGTATTGTGAAGTGATGTTTTGGAACGAGTTATGTGATGTTGCAACAAAAGTAATAAAAAAATGTGTAACTTAAATTCGGAGTGCTGATTACTTTTTTACATCACCATTGTCCTAACTTGCAAAAGTTTAATCTTCAAGAATGGTTTATGAGACACATCTATAAAACTTCTGAATATCGCAGAATAACACCTAGGCCTCTTTGTATCCGAGCTTGGAATCATCACTACCTAGATTTTCGACGATTGAGCCATGAGTTCACAACGAGACCAGCGTGGGAAACACGAAAAGATGACTGCTTAGTTTATCCATTATTTCAAGAAATGACTTTATTAACTGTGATCTAATGACACCTGCCACATAGTATAACATTGTTGTTGCCCGAAAATGCAGTATTTAGCGGTGTGAGCAACACTACAATCATAATTAATTTTTTACCTTTGTTGTGGTAGGGTTGTTAGACCATCCAGTGTCACCTTGCTTCCCACGTATAATTATTCCTTCAGTTTTTCCAATATTCTGTCGTACCTAGTTTCTATCTGAAACAAGTTATTGTTTTCGTTTCTACTGCTCTTCATCACTTTTGTCTCTGTAGTGTTTATGCTTCAGCCATACTGACTGCGCCGTCCTTTCATTTCAACAGGTCTTTTAATCCTCGATTACATCCAGCCACAGGGAGTATGACGTCAGCGACTTCTACTCCTCTTCTGAAATTTTCGTTGACTTCCCAAGACTACACTGGTCTCGTGGTTTGATTTGAAAGGCTACAGGCGACTGTAAGTTTACGATCTGACAACAATCACTTTAACTTGTAAGCCTTACACTTGTCTACCGTCCGCAGCTCGTGGTCGCGTGGTAGCGTTCTCGCTTCCCGCGCCCGGGTTCCCGGGTTCGATTCCCGGCGGGGTCAGAGATTTTTCTCTGCCTCGTGATGACTGGGTGTTGTGTGATGTCCTTAGGTTAGTTAGGTTTAAGTAGTTCTAAGTTCTAGGGGACTGATGACCATATCTGTTAAGTCCCATAGTGCTCAGAGCCATTTGAACCAACTTGTCTACCTGGCCATGCATCTGCTAAATTGATTCTGTCCTCTGACAGTGGTTGTTGCTGATAGCTTCCATTGGAAGCTACGTCCGCCCCTGGCAGCTGAGTGGTCAGCGCGACGGAATATACCTAACGGCCCTAGTTCGATTCCCGGCTGGATCGGAGATTTTCTCCGCTCAGGGACTGGGTTTTGTGTTGTCCTTATCATCGTCATTTCATCCCCATCGACACGCAAGTCGCCGAAGTGGCGTCAACGCGAAAGACTTCCACGAGGCGAAGGGTCTAACCGACGGAAGGCCCTAGCCACACGGCATTTTCATTTCCATTGCAGGTTACAATTTTTATCAGAAACTTAGTTAAGCTTGATTGCTGAAATAATTTAGTGAAATGGTGGCCGTGTCATTATTGTAGTCAATTTTGATGCATGATTAATTTGTCGAAATGGGATTTATCCTTCATAAAATAATGGGAATAGTTTATAGGCCAAATATCACAGGTTAAGCGACATGACAAATAAATCATGAACTGATGGCAACACAAACTGAAGCAACAAATAATTAGTGTTCTACTGGGAGGGGTTTGGTTGGAAAAGACTACCGTTGATCTGTTTAACCTATTTACCCAGACTCAAAACATGGATAACGTAATTTCAAAAATGGTTCAAATGGCTCTGAGCACTATGGGACTTAATTTCTAAGGTCATCAGTCCCCTAGAACTTAGAACTACTTAAACCAAACTAACCTAAGGACATCACACACATCCATGCCTGAGGCAGGATTCGAACCTGCGGCCGTAGCGGACGCAATTTCAATTTATCCAATGCTGAACAGGTTTTGATGGATTTATTCTACACAGAAGTTATACTACTTTGGTGCAGCTGAGAACAAGTGGCGAGACTGTGACTCTGTTTGCCCTAACATGCCGGAGCAGCAATAGTGCAACCCTTTCTGGATGCATAACGCTGTCTCTGGTTACGGTCATAGTGCAAGAGGCTGCAGAGTAGTGATGCCCGGCGCCTGTAATTCGTTATCGCGGGGACGAAATATGAAAATTCGTGGGTTGGCGATCTGTTAGACAGATAGCTGTTACTACCTGATAGAGCCCTGAAATCTCAGATGATTCCAACACGTGACATTCCCGTTCCCTGGTCATACCATGGACCAATTTGACTCACTTATGTCAAGGCGGCAGACCTGATACAAATATTATCTTACTACACTACGAGTTGTCCTGACGTCTAAACTGTCAGCATTGCCAAGGCTCCACCACAGACTTCCCAGTCAAGACTAGTGCCAGTGCAAAGTCACGCTCAAGACGAGTGTCCCAAGTCCAAGCCTTTCATAACAAGAGTCAGGACCATAATCTCCGGAGTCTGAATCAAAAGCTCCGTTTCTGCTTCCTACCCATCCATCAAACATCAAATCTGCGTAAACTCGAAAAAAAAAAACAGCCATTCAAATGCCCCCACATGGGTTGTCGGCCAATCACAACACTCCACTAGCGCCATGTCTTCCCTCTAGCTCGCCTGTTCTAGCGTCTGGCCAAACCTAACCAAAGTTAATAATACCCTTTTTCCTGCTGGAAAAGCGGCCAATCCCTGCTATGAAAATTCCCGTGCAGGGAGGAGAAGACGTTACGCTCCTAAATTGTTTTTCCCACTGCCACTTTAGGTAGTGTGTTTTGAGTTTTCGTTTAGGCCTAAAGTGAACACCTTTATCGCAGAGATCATTATTTGGATGGGCCGAACATTACAGTTGTTCGACCAGGGGACCTTGGCTGAACTAAAACAAATGCTTTTTTGTCCAAACATGACCATTTCAGAGCCACCGTAGATGTTGCATTCCATCCTGAAGTTCCTCTGAGGGCCTGAGGCTTCCCGAAAACACGGCATGCTGAAGGACGACACCGTCTAATGGTATCATCGAGAGGTCCGGTCCAAGGTGAACATGGAAACTCACGGATTTTTATGGACGCTATCCCTTAACACATTGGCACTTATCACTGTCGAAACACATTGGTCAGGTGACCCACTTCTCTCCTGCTCCCCTGTCCCTGCTGTGGCCAGAAATGCCTTACGGGTATATCCAGGGAGGCAGTTTTTTGTCTCTTCCACCGAAAGCATTGTCTGCACACTGGTGCTAAATTCATGGGACCAGTATTAAGTTCCCATTAAGTGCTGTAGATGTTTCTCTCTCTAACTGCTGCACATGTCTTCCAGGCCCCAAATGTCCACTGCAAAATTTATTGTTAGATAAACAAACTGTCTGCTTATTCTCAACTCCAGAAAATACTATTTAAAGAAGAGCTACCATAAAGATCACGTATGCATTAACAATGTACATGTCCACATCAGTGCCTGCTCATGATGATAACTTCCGATAGTCTCACAAAAACGATGTTAGAGTGTAATAACAGCATTGAAGAATAACCTTGAATATGAAGATAAGTGAGAGAGTAACTTGTGCTCTCTCAGTTTGTTTCATTGTAAGTTGAACAACAGCGGTAAAAATCTGAAATCCTGCCTTACATGCTCAACGCAGACTTGTCTATCTTGGCCATTAACGTTTCTTCATCTCACTCGATTTTTTTTTTAGATATGTTAGATGATTCATCTGTTTGTCAGTGTAAGGAATGCTTCAGATGTGAAGTTCTTATTGTCTTGTTCGCATGAAAACACACTGGATTACTGATTTTGACAGGAGTAAACTGCCATTTGCAGATCTGCAAAGTTACAAAAATTACAACACCATAAACATTGTTGTATCTGTAATCGTAAACTGACGATTTTACATTAGTTCTTTCTGACGCACCCACAGTGTACAGGTTATGAAATCATGCTGTATGATAAACCTCACATTTGTCTTCATACCATCATAACGGCCTGTGAATTTGAAATAAAACAATTTCACATTTACGTAAGTTATTACAGTAAGTATATAAACACTGGACTCGCATTCGGGAGGACGACGGTTCAATCCTGCGTCCGGCCATCCTGATTTAGGTTTTCTGTGATTTCCGTAAATCGTTCCAGGCAAATACCGGGATGGTTCCTTTGAAAGGACACGGCCGACTTCCTTCCCCGGCATTCCCTAATCCAATGAGACCGATGACCTCGCTGTCTGGTCTCCTTCCCCAAACAACCCAACCCTAAGTATATAAATTCCTGAATATGCCTAACATAACAATACCTCATAATAAAAGAGAGTAGAACTTTGAAAACGATGACTGTGTCCTCTTGGCAAGACAGTCATACAACTGTGGCACATCAAGAAGTGCCCGATGTGTCTGGGGTGGCACATACTGACGTATTTTGTCAGGCCAACAGAGTAATACAGAGGAGTACCACCAGATGTCAGTAGTCTCATAAATGATAATAAATGTGTTTCAGGTTTTTATAAACGTACATGTAACATTATATGAAAGAATGCAATCTGAATCATTTAAGATGGAAAATAGTACAATTGTGGTGTCAACCCCAGACACCACACATGCTAGGTGGTAGCCTTTAAATCAGCCGCGGTCCGTTAGTATACGTTGGACCCGCGTGTTGCCACTATCAGTGATTGCAGACCGAGCGCCGCCACACGGCAGGTCTAGAGAGACTTCCTAGCACTCGCCCCAGTTGTACAACCGACTTTGCTAGCGATGGTTCACTGACAAAATACGCTCTCAATTGCCGAGACGATAGTTAGCCTTCAGCTACGTCATTTGCTATGACCTAGCAAGGCGCCAGTACCAATTACTATTGATACTGTAATCATGTACCGTCAAGAGCGACGCTCATCATTAATGGATTAAAGTTAAGTATTCCACCAGCTACGTCCGTTTTTCTAAAGTCTAATTTCCTTGTCCTGTTCCAGACCTCACGCCAGCCTGCGTGAGCTAAAACGCGTGCCTTTCGGCTTCCTCTAGTACCCGGTGTTGGCTCTCCTGCCAACCCACAACATTGGCGACGAGGCAACACCGCGTTCGTAACTATACTGCCCTGATTTACTTGTGTAATGACTTCGCCATCATCTCCAGATGTACTGTCCGAATTTTATCGCTTACAGAATCAGCAGACGCAGGCCTTACTGGATGCCCTTGGACAGCTCGTCCAGGGTCAACGTGCAATGCAAAACGATGCAGCAGCCGCCGCTCCACCGCTAACGCAGCCACAACACGCAGTTGCACCAACTTTTCGTCCTTTTGATGCTGCACTGGAAAGCTGGACGGAGTGGTCACGCCAATTTGGATTCCATCTCGCCGCCTACAGAATTCAAGGTAACGAGTGGCAGTCTTTTGTATTATCCTCCGTAGGGGTGACCACGTACCATGTGATAGTCAAATTATTTCCCTGACGCGACGTAGCAACTCTGTCCAACTACGAAATTTTGTCTGCATTAGATGGATATTTTAAGGAATCAGTCAGTGTCGTTGCCAAACGGTATACCGTCTTTCGTACAAAATGTATGGCAGGTCGGACTAATCGGGAGTGGGTTGCAACCTTGCAAGGCCTTGCTAGGGATTGTGCTTTTGAGTGTCAATGTGAACTCCCTTATTCAGATACTATGGTACGCAATGCAATTGCACAGAATGTTTCTGATGTTCGTATACGGGAACAGATTTTGAAACTAGTCAATCCCTCCCTTCAACAAGTGATGGACATATTGGATCGGCAGGACACACTTGACTTTGCTCAGGAATCATTTGAACGTTCGCCACCCGTGTGTCAGGTTAAACGGCCTGCCGGGCGAGCTGCACGGAACAGTAAACAGTCCTCGCGCCCGGCCGCGCCACTGCCGCCAGACTCTCAGTCACGTGTACCATGCCAGCAAGAAAATGCAGTGCTAATATCATGCCCGCGGTGTGCTACTAGACATTCACATGAGAATTGCCCGTCACGCCAGGCTATTTACTTTTTCTGTAATAAAAAAGGACATGTACAAAGTGTTTGCCAGAAAAAGCTCATATCAGAAGTTCAAAACCATTCCAGGCCCATTGCTTCGCGCCGGAATCGGAATCGAACCAAGGATATTCAGGCTCGCGCAACTTCGCCCATGGAAATTCGTGTAGTTCATGCCACTCCGGCCAGTGCCACTCTCTCTAACAGTGACTGTGTTTGTCCCACAAATAGTGTGCGTTGACATCGCAGGAACTCCCGTCAAGTCGCAAGTGATTTTGTACCAGTGTCAGTTCACATTGCACGAGACAGTCGTTCTTGTCGTCAGCAGGACAATAAACTTTTTGTGGACTTGGACATTAATGGCAAAGTGATACCATTCCAGCTCGATACCGGGGCTGCAGTTTCACTGATCAATCATGACACTTACAAACTGCTGGGCACACCTCCGTTGCGTGCCGCAACTGTTAAGTTAACTACCTATTCAGGTCACGAGCTCCCTGTGTTAGGACAGTGCAGCCTTCTTGCAACATACAAGGGACAAACAAAACTTGTGTCATTTTACGTCCTTCGTTCTTCTTCTGCAGTGAATTTGTTTGGTTTCGATTTATTTCAGTTGCTTAACTTGTCCATAGTAAATCAGATCCTATCAGTGAACCAGACTGTGCCTTCAGACAGTGTTTCTCGTCTCTGTGAAGAATTTGCAGACATTTTTGCACCGGGCCTCGGTTGCGCTTAGAACTATAAAGCACATTTGGAACTGAAAGTAAACGCGCAACCAAAATTTTTCAGAGCGCGCAACATTCCCCACGCATTGGGTGATGAGGTCGCAAAAACATTACACGATTTGGAATCATAAGGTGTAATTGAACATGTGCAGGCTTCTCTCTGGGCATCACCCTTAGTAATTTTGCCAAAACCTTCGGGAAAATTGAGACTTTGTGTGGACTTCAAGGCAACAATGAATCCACAACTAGTGACTGCAACTTTTCCTTTACCCCGCCCTGAAGATCTTTTTGACAAACTGTGCCCAGGTAAATATTTTTCGAAGTTGGACCTAGCAGATGCGTACTTGCAAATACCGGTGGACGAAGACTCCCAGCGCATTTTGGTGGTTAACACGCATCTTGGTTTGTATCGATTCAAACGACTGCCATTCGGGTGTGCATCCGACCCTGCATTGTTTCAGCAATATCTACAAACTGTTTGTGCGTCGGTCCCTACTGCAGTAAACTACCTGGACGATATTGTGATCTCCGGAAAGACGGAAGAAGAACATTTAGCCAATCTCAGAACATTATTTCAGGTCTTGCGACAAAATGGTCTTCGCTTGCGGAAGGACAAATGTGTGTTTTTTGCTCGTGACGTACCCTATCTGGGACATGTACTCAATGCCCAAGGCATACATCCCAATCCAGAGCACCTCCGTGACATACAAGACTTGACTTCGCCGCAGAATTTGCAGCAGCTACAGAGAGTGCTGGGAAAAATCAAGTATTATCATAAATATATCCCACACGCCTCTTCCATTTCAGCTCCGCTTCATCGCTTACGCCGTAAAGGTGTTCCGTTCGTCTGGACGACGGAATGCGACCGCGCCTTTCGCCAGTTGAAATCGGCGTTGCTTTCCAATACTTGCCTTACGCCATTCGATCCCCGGAAGCCCCTTTTGTTGATGGTGGATGCATCGGATTTCGGGATCGGTGCTGTGCTTGCGCACAAAGATGGATCGCACGATCGCTCTATTGCCTTTGCGTCCAAATTGCTCTCGTCTGCGCAACGAAATTATTCACAGATCGAGAAAGAAGCATTGGTTCTCGTATTTGGTGTTACAAAGTTTCATGATTTCTTGCATGGTCGTCACTTTACCATCATCACAGACCACAAACCTTTGACATCGCTTTTTCATCCGACCAAGCCTGTACCTCCACGTACAGCGCAGAAATTCATTCGCTGGTCTATTTTCCTCTCGCAGTACCGCTACGATATCTTGTATCGGTCCACTGCTAGGCACGGAAACACCGATGCGTTGTCCCGTTTGCCTGTTGCTGAGGATAGAGCATTCGATTCCTCCGAACTTGCTTGCATGTTCATTGATTCGGAAACCGATGACGTGGTCGAATCGTTTCCGATTGATTTTCGTCGTGTAGCTACAGCCACAGCTGCGGACCCTGTCCTTGATACCGTTCTGCGTTTCGTTGTTACTCAATGGCCCTTGTCAAAGTCACGGATCGGGGATCCTTTGGTTCGCCGATTTTTTGCTCGCCAGGAGAAACTTTTTGTACGGCGTGGTGTTTTGCTGTTGCGTTCAGATAATGATCAGTCCAGGGTCGTGGTCCCACGTTCGTTACAGTCCTCTGTCTTACAGCTTCTCCACCAAGGACATTGGGGTATAGTGAGAATGAAACAACTTGCTCGTCAGCACTGTACTTGGCTCGGAATCGATGCCGCGACTACGAATATGTGCTCTTCTTGCATGGTGTGTGCCGAACAACAATCAGCACCACCACAGAAATTCTTTGCATGGCCAAAAGCCACTTCCCCTTGGCAACGCTTACACATCGATTTTGCTGGTCCATTCTGGAATGCTCGATGGTTGGTTGTGGTAGATTCATTCAGTAATTTTCCTTTTGTTGTCCGGATGTCTTCCACGACGTCAGCTGCCACCATCCAAGCGTTATCTGCTATCTTTTGCATCGAAAGTCTTCCACAGACTATTGTTTCCGACAATGGCCCACAATTCATGTCCGCAGAATTTCAGTCTTTCTGCAAGGCCAATGGTATTCAATATCTGACGTCCGCGCCGTTTTCGCCACAGTCAAATGGTGCCGCTGAACGATTGGTCAGGACTTTCAAGTCACAGATGTTGAAGTTGAAAGAGTCGCATTCCCGGGAGGACGCGTTATTGCTCTTTTTGTCCTCGTATCGCACTCAGCCCCGCGATGGTCGCTCGCCGGCTGAGTTGCTTCACGGTCGCCCTCATCACACCTTGATGTCTTTGCTACGTCCGCCGCATCAGGTTCCTGTGCAGCGGCAGACACCTGCTTTTGCCCCAGGCGACGTTGTGTACTACCGTAACTATCGAGGTTCACGGCGTTGGCTCGAAGGGCGCATTTTTCGCTGCCTCGCTGGTTTTGGGGGCCTCTGGTGAGGTGCGTCGGCATCTCAATCAGCTGTGTCTCTGTCGTCGCACGGGATCTGCCGCTCGCCGTCTGCTTTCAGCGACGGTGCCGTCCGGTCAGCGCCCTGGGGACCGAGCCATCTACTGGCTCGCCTCAGCCCCAGGTGTTACCGACGCTGCCTTCCATTTTGCCCCATGGCGACGCGCCGCCGCCGCCGCCGCCTGTTCTCCCGCCGGCGACGCCCGCAGTGGACGCGTCGCTGCAACCGCCGGGCGCCTCCCTGGGTCACGCGCCGCCGATCGCTTCCGGTGACCAGTTGTCCTCCGACATGGAACTCTTGCCCGCTCCGGACCATATGTCGTCTTCGCCCGTCGGGTGCCCCGGCCCGATGGAGGTCAACCCTTCGGCCCCTCCTGTCTCTCTGCGGGCGCATACACCGCATGTTGGCGTGCACCCTCGAGCAGGTTTTCAGGCGTTTCCTAGCTCCCCGCGGTCCGAATGGCAGGGTGCGGGTGGCACAGCCTCACCTGTTGTTAGGCTCCCCACCTCGTCGCATACGTCAACATGGGGTCCTCCCCACGGCGGGCGGAAGCCTTATGCCACAACCGTGCGCCGATTTGCGGGGGAGGAATGTGGTGTCACCGCCAGACACCACACTTGCTAGGTGGTAGCCTTTAAATCGGGCGCGGTCCGTTAGTATACGTCGGACCCGCGTGTCGCTACTATCAGTGATTGCAGACCGAGCGCCGCCACACAGCAGGTCTAGAGAGACTTCCTAGCACTCGCCCCAGTTGTACAACAGACTTTGCTAGCGATGGTTCACTGACAAAATACGCTCTCAATTGCCGAGACGATAGTTAGCCTTCAGCTACGTCATTTGCTACTACCTAGCAAGGCGCCAGTACCAATTACTATTGATACTGTAATCATGTACCGTCAAGAGCGACGCTCATCATTAATGGATTAAAGTTAAGTATTCCACCAGCTACGTCCGTTTTTCTAAAGTCTAATTTCCTTGTCCTGTTCCAGACCTCACGCCAGCCTGCGTGAGCTAAAACGCGTGCCTTTCGGCTTCCTCTAGTACCCGGTGTTGGCTCTCCTGCCAACCCACAACAACAATATCAGGCATGTAAAATGGGAAATCACTGTGTAAAAATAGTCGTATTTCGTCACTTCAGAATTTTACATAATTTTACAGAAAGTATTGGTAAAAGTAATAGCATCTTGACGTATTATAATAATGGAAACAGTAAGGGACATGTCACAAATCCATGTGTGAATTACCAACTTAAGGTAGACTCTTATATATTTCACAATGAATGCACACATGTACATTTTCTTGTACAGTGGTAACACTATGAGATCTAGGGCAGAGGAATAATTGAAGTCATTTTCCACCGGTATTAAATTTTTTTATCAATGCCAACTATGTTACTCGATGTCTAAGTGACAACTGAACAATGTTAATATCGAGATGTGATACCATAATAATGTAGAGGGAGATACTATGACACTTGCTGGCTTTATTGGGTAATAAACATATTAAGTACATAGGAACACAAGAAATTACAAATGAACAGAACGGCAGGTATAAAAGCACTACTGCTCAACATTCCAGTGTTATGACGAAACCACTCCATTACTTTTATGCCATGTGTTGTGTGTTGATGTATGCATTGAAATTAAACAATTATGTAAAACAGCACTAGAATTGGACATTACAATATGACCTCTACTGTGAGATGAAAAGTACATATATTACCAGTTGTAGAAGTTGGCCTTCTGCTACACGCCTCTTAACTGAACGATTCGCATACTGTTATCTACATTGCGTCCCAGTTACGTCGTTCGTTTAGCCTGCAACAAATGTTTATTGCCAACTGCCTTATTGGAAATAATTAATCCGATCTTAAAAACTGACGAAATACGAGTATTTTTACATAGTGAATTTTCCATTATATGTGACTGACATTGTACTGTTTCATAGTTTAAATGATTCACATTGCATTCTCTCATACACTGTTACCTGCACGTTTATAAAAAAAACACAGAACACATTTATTTTCATTTATGAGGCTGCTGTCATATGGTGGTACTTCTCCGTATTACTCTGTTGACCAGACTGGATACGGCGGTATATAGCAGAAGCCAACCCAGACATATAGGTACTTCTTGATGTGACTCACTTGTATGACTCTATCTTGCCAGGAGGACATAGTTATCATGTTTAATGCTCTACACTCTTTTCATTATGAGGTAACGTTATCACAGGCATGTATTGGAATTTGTACATTTACTGTAATCACTTCTGCAAAGATAATTTTGTTTTATTTCAGATTCATAGACCATTATGATGGTACAAAAACAAAAGTGCAGTTTATCGCACAGCGTGATTTCATAATCTGTACACTGTAGGTACGTTAAAAAGAACGTACGTAAAATCGGTAATTTACTATTACAGCTACAACAGTGTTTATGTTTTTGTAAATTTTGTAATCTTGTACATCTCAAGAGGACAGTTTAGTGACGTGGAAACTAGTAATCCACTGTACCTACACGCGACAACGGCAATAAAAACTACATGTATGAAGCTTTCTTTACACTGATTTCACTGATCGCGCTCCAGACCACAATGACAGATATTTATAATTATCTGTTTGTATTTTAGCCACAAATTTATAAAGACTGAGAACATTTTATTCCACCCTACATGGTCATAGTCTTCACGTAGATCCGAAAGTGTTGGGAGGTATATAGTTTTCTTTAGTCTGTCTTCCATTACAAAGCCCTTGTCAGAAGTATTTATCTCGTAAATTTTCCCCTCCTAAAAGTGAACTAAACTTTATTGGTACCTCTTGTGTTATCATTCCTGTTCTCCTGTATATTACTGTGATCAGCAGTCTACAAGTATGGCATGTCCTCCGCCATTCTTGTTCAAATGATCTCGTCAGTGACGTGCAGTTGAACTTACATTTGGAAGTAAGTGTTCGACACCTATAATATGTTTAAAGCGAGATGTATATATGTACACTATCAGCTGCTGTTTTTAACTTATTAAAATGTGTTTCTGGTTTCGCTCTACATAGACCATCTTCTAGAATTGGTCAAAAATTCGTAAAAGCAATTTTCCTTCTGATTTACGAAGCCTTTTCGGAAAGTAAAGTCCGACAGGTTTCTAAATGGAGATGTCAGTGAAAATCCCATGAAGCTTTGCACACATGTGTCGGATATTGTCTCTGGGCCGTGGCAGCTCGGCTAGCTGTCCTAACTACCTCTGGCAACGGTATCGATAGTCACCTCACTTGTGGCTTATCTTTGGTTTGCCTGGTTGAAGTGTGGAGGCTCGGCGCGGGGGCAGTGTGTAGTCAACAGCACGTGACGGAAAGAGGAAGGCTGGAGCAGCAGTGCCTGGTGGCGTGGTTAGGTTGGACAAATTTGGGATGGACAACACATGTACCGAGCCGAATCGCCGAACGACTTGTCGAATGTTGTTCAGCCGCTAAAGAAGATGACGAAGGTCGTGCTCTGGTGACGGGGTCCTCCTCCTGTTATTTAAAGAGGAGATAAAAGGATAATTGACGGTGGGGAGAGTGCACCGTAACATACTGCCTATTGATTTCCTGGCCCTGTGTTTTTATTGTTTGAAAGAAAAATGGTTCAAATGGCTCTAAGCAATATGGTACTCAACATCTGAGGTCATCAGTCCCATAGACTTAGAACTACTTAAACCTAACTAACCTAAGGACATCACACACACAGCCATGCCCGAGGCAGGATTCGAATCAGCGACCGTAGCAGCAGCGTGGTTCGCTTAAAAGAAAAATTGGCGCAATATTATTGTGTCTTATTCAGTGAATAATATGTATTATTTTGTTCTGCACTGTGTCTTGGTTTGAGAGTGACCGGTTGTTGCTAGTGCGTCTTCTTTGAAGCCATGCGATTCTGTTAATTCGTAAATCGCTTGTGTGCAACCGCTTGGGGTGCGATGTTATGAATTGAAGTGGTAACACCGGTTAGTGGCACTATACCCGTTGGCAATGTCATGGTGCTGTACCAGGTACTGGGTATTCATTTGAAATCTAAGTGTGATTTAGTTAAGTGTATTTATTCTAACCTACGTTGATGTGTTTTAGTCCTAACAGAATTACGTAGGGCTACTACTAAGTGAAATTTTCTGCTTTGCTTAAGCTCACCTTCACCTGTGTTTCTTAAGGAGTTTTAGCAATACGCCGGCCGCGGTGGTCTAGCGGTTCAGGCGCTCAGTCCGGAACCGCGCGACTGCTACGGTCGCAGGTTCGAATCCTGCCTCGGGCATGGATGTGTGTGATGTCCTTAGGTTAGTTAGGTTTAAGTAGTTCTAAGTTCTAGGGGACTGATGACCACGGATGTTAAGTCCCATAGTGCTCAGAGCCATTTGAACCATTTAAGTTCAAATCTTTAATCTAACTCAATCATTTAGTTCATAAGCAAAATTAACTGGCACTGCAATTTTCATTTTTTCATAAATGGTACTCGGATTATTGTAACAATAGGACAGGACAGGGGGCTTAACTGAAACTGCTCTGTCTGTACCTGCACATTGTCAGTTACATGTACTTCCTTATCATCTTACCTAGATACAAGCGAATGCGTTCTCATGATCTCTATCAATCTTAGCAAGTTTCCCCAGATCTGATTAAAAGCCTTGTGAAGGCATATATTTATATGTAATTCGTAACCTCAGATAAAAGAAATAGTTAAAGCCAAAATAAATAGATAAGCTAATATATCAACTATTTGTTTTATCTGAGGTTACGAATTGTATTTATCTTGCTAAAGCGAGTGTATATTCTGTTATTGTTTGAGGGTACTGGTTCGCGTGTGATTTATGTTCACAGTTGATTGCGAAACACGCCAGTCTACCTTGGTGTTTGCAGCCGTGACGTCTGGGCCCCTACCTTGGCGGCATCCTGCCCAACGCCCGAGGTATTAAGTTATTGACGCGGGAGCGCGTTGCCGCGTCGTCTGTCATACCCAGCAGAAGTTGAGTAGTTGTCTTGTTCCTTGGAGCTATATCTGGGTTGTACGACTGCCGCCAGGGTTGTAGGCCGTGGAGTTTGCAAATTATAATGAAGGTGTTGATCCTCTTACTGTTCCTAAAACAAGAGTGTAGAAATTATCTACTAACTGTTCTTCATAAAATCGGATGTGCTATGTATTTGGTAAATGTAGTTTCCCTTTACTGAACGATCCAAATTTCATTCTTACTGATCGTAAACTCAGGTGCTTTGTGCTTATTGAATACTGTTTCCTTTGTGTTAGCAGAAGAGCCAACACCGTGTTACGAGTGGAGGCCGAAATGCACGCGTTTTAGCTCACGCAGGCTGGCGTGAGGAGGGAAGAACTATACTGACGTGAGGTCTGGAACATGACAAGGAATGAGAATTCAGAAAGCGCTCGTAATTAGTTTGATACTTAACTTTAATCCATTAATGATGAACGTCGCTCTTGACGGTACATGATTCACAATACTATCTGTTCAGAAGACATTCTTGAAGATAGTACTTATAGTAACTGAATATGGCGCCTTGCTAGGTCGTAGCAAATGACGTAGCTGAAAGCTGTGCTAAACTGTCGTCTTTGCAATTGAGAGCGTCTGTAGACAGTGAACCATCGCTAGCAAAGTCGGCTGTACATCTACATCTACATCTACATCTACATCCATACTCCGCAAGCCACCTGACGCTGTGTGGCGGAGGGTACCTTGAGTACCTATCGGTTCTCCCTTCTATTCCAGTCTCGTATTGTTCGTGAAAAGAAGGATTTTCGGTATGCCTCTGTGTGGGCTCTAATCTCTCTGATTTTATCCTCATGGTCTCTTCGCGAAATATACGTAGGAGGGAGCAATATACTACTTGACTCCTCGGTGAAGGTATGTTCTCTAAATTTCAACAAAAGCCCGTACCGAGCTACTGAGCGTCTCTCCTGCAGAGTCTTCCACTGGACTTCATCTATCATCTCCGTAACGCTTTCGCGATTACTAAATGATCCTGTAACGAAGCGCGATGCTCTCCGTTGGATCTTCTCTATCAACGCTATCTGGCACGGATCCCACACTGCTGAGCAGTATTCAAGCAGTGAGCGAACAAGCGTACTGTAACCTACGTCCTACGTTTTCGGATTGCATTTCCTTAGGATTCGTCCAATGAATCTCAGTCTGGCTTCTGCTTCACCGACGATCAACTTTATATGATCATTCCATTTTAAATCACTCCTAATCCGTACGCCCAGATAATTTATGGAATTAACTGCTTCCGGTTGCTGACCTGCTATATTGTAGCTAAATGATATGGGATCTTTCTTTCTATGCATTCGCAAAACATTACACTTGTTTAAATTGAGATTAAATTGCCATTCCCTGCACCATACGTCAATTCGCTGCAAATCCTCCTGCATTTCAGTACAATTTTCCGTTGTTACAACCTCTCGATATACCACAGCATCATCCGCAAAAAGCCTCAGTGAACTTCCGATGTCATCCACAAGGTCATTTTTATATATTGTGAATAGCAACGTTCCTACGACACTCCCCTGCGGCACACCAGAAATCACTCTTACTTCGGAAGACTTCTCTCCACTGAGAATGACATGCTGCGTTCTGTTATCTAGGAACTCTTCAATCCAATTACACAATTGGTCTTCTCGTCCATATGCTCTTACTTTGCTCATTAAACGACTGTGGGGAACTGTATCGAACGCCTTGCGGAAGTCAAGAAACACGGCATCTACTTGGGAATCCGTGTCTATGGCCCTCTGAGTCTCGTCGACGAATAGCGCGAGACAACTGGGGCGAGTGCTAGGGAGTCTCTCTAGACTAGACCTGCCGTGTGGCCTATACTATCGGACCGCGGCCGATTTAAAGGCTACCACCTAGCAAGTGTGGTGTCTGTCGGTGACACCACAGTTTCCTTTTGCTTGTATTGGCAAATTTCAGCAGTTTTTCACCTTATATGTCACTGTAATTCTCATGATTTTCATGTTATTAATCTGGAATTTAATTGATCAGTATGTTTTTCTTAAATAAATGTTAATTTAGCGAAATCGAGGAACTGTCTGATGGATCTCCCTTCCACATGTAGTTATTTGATCCTTTCCTATCCTGAGCCTGTTAACTGTGTTTCAGTCTCTAGTATGTGCGTCGATTGCGTCACGTCGGTTTCTTCTGTTCTGAGCACACAGTGAGCACGTAAAGATACCCAAGATAACTGTGTCTCCTGCCAAGTATGCAAGCCTGTTGAGAGGTTTCGCCTGATTTCATGCATCCTCTATAAACTATTGTCATGCATTTCCTTCTTCGTGACAATTCTCGGCCGCTCATTGCAGGGGCAGTGAGCACACCCTTGCAGCGTTTTCGATGGGAAGTTTTTGATCACCCACTATACAGCCCAGTCTTGGCTTCCTCTGATATTCGTCTCTGCTCACGTGAACCCCTCGCTATGGAGACAATATTTTGGCACAAACAACGTACGGAAGTGACTGAAAGCACAGGCAGCTGGCTTCTATGACGAGGGCATTCGAAAGTTGCTACAACGCTACGACAAATGATGAAGTCTGTGTGGCGCCTAAGTAGGGAATCTGCTTGAAGTTGTAGCAAACTGTTGCAAATAAAATATTTGTGATTTTAGTGTGGTTTTTATTTTGCGACTGATCAGACCTTACTCTTCGAATAGCCCGCCTAGTAAAAAGTTACCTTAATACTGAAGTAAATAGGCAAACAACAGATCTTTATTGATCGCTGGAATCATTAGGTACATTGCAAGTCACTAAGACACTTTTGATAACTGGACACATCTCTACTCTCGCCCAAAAGAAGGCGTATGCACTTCTTCTAAGACCTGTCCAAATGTGTTACATCTACGCTGCACACAACTGCGAATATTTTGTAGCGTGTTCCATTTGTATGTGGGCTGTTTTTTCTGCAGAATACTTGGTGGTCATTGAGCTCAGTGTAACTGAAATTACTCTGCATAGCAGCAAAACAGTGGCCTACAGATAAGTGGAACATGTTTTCCATCTATCCTGCTATGAAATCTTTGGATTAAAAATGGCTGGTTCAAATGGCTCTGAGCACTATGGGACTCAACTGCTGAGGTCATTAGTCCCCTAGAACTTAGAACTAGTTAAACCTAACTAACCTAAGGACATCACACACATCCATGCCCGAGGCAGGATTCGAACCTGCGACCGTAGCGGTCTCGCGGTTCCAGACTGCAGCGCCAGAACCGCGCGGCCACTCCGGCCGGCTCTTTGGATTAGTTGGGACGTAGTAGTAATAGTAGTAGCAGTAGTAATAGTGATTATATTGCTCCCCAGATCACTTTCACAAGGATACTGGACATGTCTTAGTACGAAAATTTAAAAACAATGTAATTCACACATACAGGCATTTACATACTTACAGGTCTCGTTTGACAAGGATGGGACAGGTAGTCGGCAGTTGCCTAATAGTAGAAAACATGCCGGCATTTGCCTAAAGTAATTTAGAGAAACCTGCATCATAATCGCCAGATAAAGATTGGAGCCACTATCCACCAGAATATAAGGTCAACCTGTTTAAAACAATGCTATCTGATTCAGTTTATCCCTGGTGTACACTACCGGACTTGAAACGAGTTGAAAGTCTAGTGGCCGGCCGTGGTGGCCGAGCGGTTCTAGGCGCTACATCCTGGAGCTGCGCGACAGCTACAGTCGCAGGTTCGAATCCTGCCTCCGGCATGGATGTGTGTGATGTCCTTAGGTTAGTTAGGTTTACGTAGCTCTAAGTTCTAAGGGACTGATGACCTCAGAAGTTAAGTCCCATAGTGCTCAGAGCCATTTGAACCATTTTTGAAAGGCTAGTACTACACTATTCATTCACTTCTCAGTCCCAGTAACTGCGCGCTGTGCACACAATATAGACAGGTTGTTTCGTACTGTTACACTACATCCGCTATCCGCTGGTGTCAGGACTATAGCGACAAAGTCAGGTGTTCATTTTGTGTACCGCAGCTTTCCACCAGAGGCGAGAAATTTGAATGTTATTTACCCTATCTCAGTTAAAAATTTTCTTGGAGCAGATTTAACTTTATAATAACCAATTCGACACAGAGAACCCTTTCCGTCATAATTATTGTGTACACATGGAGATGATAGCTTTTGTGGCTGATCGTTTATGATCTGAACCATCTACCAAAACAGAGTGACTCACTTTACCAACTGCCAGTGGTTTCAACATGATTTTATCCAAATCTTTAGCAGCTGTGGAGCATCGCTCTTCAAAAATATTACTTGTAGACCAGCGAATCCTGCCCGTTGAGATCGCTCTGCAAATAAATCGTGTATACAATTAAAAATGCGATCCGATATTCCGTGAGCTCGCATTTGTTCGCTAGGCGTTTGTGCGTAAGTGTATAGAACGTCTTTCTGAACGCTTGGAACACCCATGTCGATAGAAAATCTTGGAAATACCGAGGATTGAAGTTTACCTTGCCACTGATGCCGGGGTCATTTCATGCGAAGCACTATACTAGCATCAACATAAGAAACAATTTAACAGTGGAAGATAGCTGAGCGTGGAAGAGGATGATGAAGTTTCGTGTTTACAATGCGCGCAGCAATTCTGCGTCGGCGACTTGGTGCGGTTCCGTAGGGAATACATTCATACGCGCACCGAAGTCGCGTGGTATTGTGCGAGCTTTGGAGACTAGCAATAGCCTTATTGCTTTCCTGCTCGGTTTCTCTACTGGCTTTAAACGTTCCATTACGTAAAATAAACGCAGCCGACAGAGAAACAAAGGATTCAATGAAAATGGATTACGACAGTTGCGTCACAAGTTTCGATACTGTCGCCTGCATCTGACTGCGCTGTCTCGCAGTGGCGGCAGCACAGCGATATGGCGATGGTGAACACAATGGAAAACATGGCAGACTTCCTCCTCTATTTTCTTGTTGCTCTGGTAGTTATTTTGGAACTACTACCTTCCAATCACTTTTTCTAACTCAGATGTGGGCCAGCCGAACAAGGACGGCAAAGAAACTTGAAAAATATTTTAAAGCAACCTCTACAGAATTCGCCCGTAGCAATTTAGAACATTTATTTACACTTTATCTCAAGCTGATGGAATTGATTGTGTGCACGCCAATGAAGATATTTTTCTGAAATCTGGTTGAATTACTCCTCGAGCATGCCCGCACGGAGTAATAGGCTAGTTCTTTTGTTTTAATTCATTCATTATTTATTGCAATAAATGTGATCAAAACACGCGAGAAAACAGCATTTTTGCTTTAAAGGTTCGCCATTTTACTGTTTTGTCAAATTAAAAAAAAATGTGGTCTTACTCGCTGCCCAAGTTCCAATAGGTTAAGAACTTGTTTATTTGTTTATTTATTTTACTTTCAGGTAAGATTTGCAGATTGTGGGAATTTTGACGGGGACACGCCTAATTTTGGAGACAGCATCTTCAACTCCTCTATTGGGGGTTTTAATGATAACTGAATTTCTTAAAAACATCAGTAACCGTTGTCCAAAAATCAACAAATAATATGCAAAGAGATTTACATTGATTGCTTGATTAGATTTTCTAAAAAAAATAGTAATCGTAAAAATTACTTTTATTATTGGCTGTCTGACGAGAATTTCCGTGAATTGCTGTATCAAACGAGTCTTACGAATGAAGAGCACAATAAAAACAAGGTGTTTATAAAAACTAATCTCTACGCAGTGCTCACCGACGTCCTCGTACCGCCTAAAGTACGTAAAGTAGTCATTTTCCTAATGCCAAAAAGTATAGAACTCGGAACAATCGGCATAATTTTCGTCCTAAAACACAGGGTGACTATAATTAAAGTTAAACTTTCAAAACGCTGTAGAAATAACACCACCCATCAGAATGGCGTCAAATTGCAACGGACTATTATCGGAGAAGAGGGAGAACGTATTGTAGAAGGAAGAAAGGGTGAAAATTGAGCAACAGATGGAGCTGTATGTGTCAGAATACGTAAATGAAAACTCCTGTCATGCGCACGACCCATTGAAGTTAATATAGACATGCCGGGTACACGCCTCTTCCTCCCTCCGCGCCTGCGACGTTCGCCATGACTGTCTCAATGCAGGATCGCGCTCTGCTTGTAAAGCTGCGTTACAGGAATGATGACTGCGCACACGTCGCTCTACAGAAGTTCCGGACACTGAAGGGTTTGATACAGGCGTCGGTCAGATGACTGCCGTGAGTCTGGAGAACATGATTAGGAAATTCGAAAAGACTGGTTATTTTGGTGTGCAACCTGGTTGAGGGGGGAAACGAATTGATTGGACGTCAGTGAAAGCAGTGCAGGAGGAGACGAGTGGTGGTGTGCACATGTGTAATGCACGGAGAATTGCTCGAATATTGGGCACACCCGTGAGCACGGTGCGTAAAATCCTACGAAACATCCTTCTTTGGTATCCATTCAAAATTACCCATGCGCACGAGTTGCTTCCTATTGATCTGCCAGAAAGAGAGACCTTTGCTTTAGAATTTCTTGCTCGTATGGAAGTGGACAATGATTGACCGTGGAACATTTGGTGGACGGATGAGTCCCACTTCCATCTGACAGGATTTGCCAATACACATCGGGAAATCCACACCCTAATCAACCAGTACCACTTCATGCTGTTTCCTCATTTCAGCTTGTAGCAAAAAACGGTGGACAGCATAGTGAACATGTTTTGATCCAGTCACACGGAAATTATAAATTCGATTTGATTTTGATTGACGATTTTTATGCGGTTTTTGTCATCAGAACAGTTAAAAACCGACGTGATTCATGCTTTGTATGCTGGTTTTGGCCTCAGGGCAATTAAAAACCGATGTTTCTCATCCGATGCCATATGACCTTGCCGTGGTGACTAACGTGACTAACAGTATCATACCTGTACACCCATGCATACTGAATAGTGCAGTTGTCTTAACGTCAAACGTACAGCTCAGGCATTGTTGTATGATTTATTTGGCATATGGAGTCGACCAATATTAAATTATGATGCTTAGAGTGCCAGCTATTGCTACAAGAATGGCTCAAATGACTCTGAGCACAATGGGACTTAACTTCAGAGGTCAGCAGTCCCCTAGAACTTAGAACTACTTAAACCTAACTAACTGAAAGCCACCACATACATCCATGCCCGAGGCAGGATTCGAACCTGCGAACGTAGCGGTCGCGCGGTTCCATACTGTAGCGCCTAGAACCGCTCGGCCACTACGGCCGGCCTCTATTGCTACATTTTGTTACTATTTATTTTTCTTCTGCCATACATTTTCCCTTTTCATCGACAATAATCCGTTGCAATTTGACGTCGTTCTGGTCAGTGGTGGTTTGAAAGTGTAACTTTAATTATAATCCCGCGTATTTTTTGGAGATTTCCATGGAAGCAGGACAATAAAATACTCTCGGTTTTGAGGCTGCGGCGCCGTGAGGTTCTAGACGCTACAGTCTGGAGTCGAGCGACCGCTACGGTCGCAGGTTCGAATCCTGCCTCGGGCATGGATGTGTGTGATGTCCTCGAGTTAGTTAGGTTTAATTAGGTCTAAGTTCTAGGTGACTGATGACCTCAGATGTTAAGTCCCGTAGTGCTCAGAGCCATTTGAACCATTTTTTTTTTGAGGCTGCAGCACTTGAGCTGTAACCGCTGTTGATGCGGCTTGAAACTGAAAGTACATTGCCTGACAAAAAAACGAGAAGCACCCAGAAGACGTGGTCGGGTATCAATGTAACTCCACGCACGTACACACTTTTCGCCAGGTGTGTAAATGATAAAGTTGCAATTATCTTCTGCAGATATAACTGCCACCACTGGGAATTAGTGTTGTTCATGTTTAGCTTAGCTATCAGACCTGTTTGGGTATATTAGAGACTTGAATAGTGTCAGATGCTGAGTGGTGACAGTGGGGGACACAGAGACGCCACATGGTCGTGGGAGACATCGTTATGAGCACGTCACAGAATATGGAAGATTGCTCATTGCGGTTATCCATTTGGTACACTGGTCGCGGCCTTTCAGATGTGACAGAGGTCCGAAAGTAATGGAATCGCTAGAAAGTTCTGCGTCATCCTGCGTCATCCTGCAGCTGTCGGACTAGGGAATTACCGTCGCATACGTAGGCTGCCGTTAACTCCACAACACAACGGGCTGCCTTTGGAGTGATGGCGTGCTGCTGAATGGCGTCGCATGTGTTCAGCGACGCATCGCAGTTCTGCACTACCCCACGTGATAATAGTTGGCGAGTAAGGTGGTGGGCTGGGGAGAGATCCAATTCTTCCGATATTTTCGAGAGGTCCAGCAGAGTTACTCCTGGTGTCATGTTGTGGGGAACTACAGAGTATGATGTTCGGGAGTCATCGGGTATACTTTCAGTTCAGTGCTGGTAGTGAGAGGGAGCACACTGCCGACACAACGGTAAGCCGCGGATATCGGTCTCACGTGTACTTCCCATGCGACATATCGCGGTGCCATTTTTCAACAGGATAACGTTCATGCACACTCGGCACGTGTCCTTATGAACTGTTTGCGTGATGTTGTGGAACTTCTGTGGCCGACAACTTCCCACGGTCTGTGCCCAACAGACCGTTTGTGGGTCTAACTCGAGGGTGAGATCCGTCTTAGGGTCAATATCCACGATATCGAAGACCAGTCACAATAGCTGTTGACCGGCTTGCTTCAGGAGAGGATACAAGCACATAATGATGCAAGTCCCATCCTAATCAGTGCATGCATCCAGAGATGGTGCAACGTCGCACTGGTAAATGTTCTCACACTTCCAACTTTTTTGTAAATATGACTCGATTTCGTGAAAGGTTGCAAGCCGTCTGGCTTGCTGCCTTCCGTTAATAAACTGTTTCAGGGTGGTCATGAATGGAGATATGGGGGATACGTAACTATCATCAGTTTCTTGACTCTGTTTTTTATACTTGCTTTAGTGTACTGTATTTGATAAAAAGTGCAGGGTCTCTCCGTCTGACATTACTCTGCTTCAGCCAAGGGAATTCATGGAAACGTTGCAGTTAGTTTCCCCAGGAGTTGGGAAATTGGGGAACAGCCCATGTACACAACACTGGGAATTACGGAGCTTTCCGCTCGTGGAGACTCAAGCAAGGTTTGTGGGACCTTGTGTCACTAAAAAACTGACGGGATTTTCGGTATTGCGGCCTACGGTACTGTGGTACTGTGCGACTCCTGGCTACTGGATTTGAGTCTCACGCCGGCCGCGGTGGCCATGCGGTTACAGACACTTCAGTCTGGAGCTGAGCGACCGCTATGGTCGCAGGTTCGAATCCTGCCTCGGGCATGGATGTGTGTGATGTCTTTAGGTTAGGTAAGTTTAAACAGTTCTAAGTTCTAGGAGACTGATGACTTCAGAAGTTAAGTACCATAGTGCTCAGAGCCATTTGAACCACTTGAATTTGAGTCTCAAGGGCTGGACCTCTATCTGATAACATCTGGAGAGGTCTCATCATTCTTGAAGAGGCTATGCCTGCTGCTATGGGAACGGAACCTGGAGGAGTTCCTGTCGCGTTCGCTTGGAATGCTGAAAGTTCTGACTTCTGTAAAAAATGGTCTGATTTGTGGGGTTTATTCACATCATTGAGGGAATGTGCAGCTTTATTCCACTGTCATTCCCTGGACATAATAGTTATGCTGATTAGTTGTCTGTCGTGTTGGATTAAAATCCTCAATCTCTTGATTTTCTTGTATGTATGATTTCAATTTAGTTGAAAGAAAGTAGTGCCTTCTTCATCTCATTTTCCTTATCAGTCGTTTTTAATATATAGTTAGTACTTGACTTTGCAGCAATTTCCCACCTTAGGATATCATGTTAGTGCCGAATTTCAGACAGCGTATTACAATTATGTTAGGTGTGTCAACAATGCGTCTTAAGGGGTATGTCGGAGTCTAGATAGTCTGTGACTTTCGTAACGGTTTCTAGATACTCATCTGGGGTAGTACATTTGTTATCACCCAGACAATGACACAGGATTTCAACCCGTGATGTTTCGTTTCGTTTCCTCCTCCTCTTCTAGGTGCTGCACTTCTCTTCCAGGCAAAGTATTTAATTTTACGCTAAATATTTGGAAGATCCTGAATACATGTATGTTATAGACCTAGATGGAGAAACAGACCAGCGTCAGTGTAACGAGGGTGGGCTATCGTGCAGAAGCCACTGACTGGTATGAATTAGTCTGCATGCGGAGATCCCGGATCCGCCGCCCGCCATTTGACGCTGCTGCCCTCTGTGCCGCGATACAGCTGTCGCCATTGGCGCCCCTCGTGCCGGGATGGGCCCGCATTCCGGCCGCGGCGTCGCTCGGAACTGCAATAAAACGCGGCCCTCGCCCGGCTATCGCCCCCGCCAGCACTCCCCCGCTCCAACCGCCGCCCCGTAGCCATTGCTGCCCGCCGCCGTGCTGTCCACTTCCGGCGGGGCTCCACTAAATTAAACAACAGCGTCCAGCACCCAGCGTCCACATCTCACACCACCTCGTGCCCCCTCGTGGCTGCCCGCAAGCTGCAGAGGAAACCTATTTTGCGGGCTGGTTTAGCATGGGGCGCCACACCAGCTGGACAATTCACGCTGCCCGGCGAGGTCCGCCCATTAAGTGGCGGCGCGCTTTACGAGCACTGGTCGCTGGAGTCGCTCTGCCTGCCATCCAGTTGATTTGATACTGCCAGTGCTTCCCACTGTTTAATTTATATGTTACACTGTTCAAGATCAGAAACAGTACAAGTCTTCTTAGAGTAATTTAAATCCTTATAAAGGCATGGATGTATGTCGGAAAATTAGCATTATCGGTTGGAATAGTTATTCAGTGTTCACAGTGTATACTGACGTGACAAGAGATGGCGGTAGTGTCGCATACACAAGATATAAAAAGATATTGCATTGTCGAAGCTGCCCCCCCTCCCCCCCCCCCACCCACTGGTTTCCTCCTTCCTCTCCATCCCCCACCCATTGCCACACTGCTATTTTGTATCCTTCCCCCTCTCCTCCTCCACACCCTCCATCAGGGCAATTTCCAGCACCTCCCCCTCCCCACTTCGCCGTGACATCTCCCCTTCCTACCTACTATAGCCTGGACTTGTTCCCCCCTCCACCTCCCCAGAACCACCTTTTCCTTCTCACCTCCTTATCCCAGAGCGAATTTCTCTCCTTCCCCCTGAGTCCCTGCACCCCCTCCATGGCTGTTTTCCTGTGCCCTCCCTTTTCTCCCCAGCCATCCTTTGGTGCGCCCCCACCTCATCACCCCTTCCCTCCCCTCCTTCTCACATCCTTTTGCCTTCTCCCTTTTCCCCCTCCCCTCCCCCGGCATATCCTCTCAGGTTTTTATTTATTATCAAGTGTGCTGCGTTTCTGTTGTGTTCGGTGCCATTATAAAGTGTCATAAAGTGATGTGGTTTTATTTGTGTCCACGACTGTGTGTAGTCCATGATTGTTCGTGTGCTTTTTTTTCTGTGACCAACTTTTAATTTGTTCTTGCCACCAGTATTTTTTTAAGTGAGCTACATGTGTTCTTTTTAACTTTCTGTCGACTTTTAACTGTCTCCCACTGCATGTCCCCATATTAGTGTGTATTTTAACTCCCATCATTTCCATTTACAGTGTTTTTATGTCCCCCCTTTAATGTAAGAGTTCACCTTCTCTATGTGTAACGCTCTTTGACTGGAGAGTGGTGGACTGTGCTGCTGCCATCCCTCCCCTGCCTGTGTGGGGCAGGGGAATGAAATTAAAATTAAGAAAAAAAGTCGAAGCTCTCATTTGTACTCAGGTGATTCATATAAAGAGATTTCCGACGGCATTATGGCCGTACAGCTAGAAATAGTTCATTTTGAACTTGGAATGGTAGTTGGAACTACATGCATAGGCCATTCCATTGTTAGGGAATTCAGTATTCTGGGATCCACAGTGTCAAGACTGCCCTGAGTACCAAATTTCAGACATTACCTCTCACTGCAGGCATCCCAGTAGCCGATGGTCTTCACTTAATGACCACGAGCGACGGTGTTTCGTAGAGTTGTGAGTGCTAACAGACAAGTAACACTGCCTCAAATAACCGCACAAATCAGTGTCGGACGTACGACGAACGTATCCGTAACGACATTGTGGCGAGTTTGGTGTTAATGGGCTATGCCAGCAAGCGACCAACATGAGTGCCTTGGCTAAAAGCACGACATAGCATGTAGTGCCTCTCTTGGATTCGTGGCCATATTGGTTGGGTGCTAGAAGACTGGAAAACCGTGACCTGGTCAGATAGGTCCCGATTTCCGTTGGTAAGTGTTGACAGTAGGATTCGAGTGTGGCGCAGACATCACGAAAGCGTGGACCCAAGTTGTCAACAAGGAAATGTGCAAGCTGGTGGTGGCTCCATCATTATTGTGGTCATGTTTACATGACTGGGTCCACTGGTGAAACTGAACTTCAAGACATAACTACTTTTAGTTCGCTGTGTTACGTCTTGAATTTACAGTTTTCGATCAAATACTTGTATTAGTTACTGAAGACTGATAGTGCATCACAACAACAAGGGCAATCAAAACTAAAAGTGGGAAGAAAAATTTTCGAAACAAAAAAAAGCATGTTTATGTTCCGCAAATAGAGCGGTAGTGCGGAACGTGACCAGATGAGAGGAGATGCAGATGTCAACTAAAAACGCGAAGAATAGTAAGTAATCACTTATTTACATAAAAAGCGAGAACTGAACTGTTTTATAACCTATGCATAATACACATCTAAGAAAAGTGTATCATAACTGTATTGCAGATTCCACTGACGATGCCTCAAAGTGAAAAAGGGGGAAACGCTTCTAGGAGAATAAAATACAGGGTAGCAAGCGTAGGCGTTTTTTATTTACAAAACAAATATTTGTGTGCATGCTGCGGAGGACTGCCATGCAGAGACACTCTTTATCGTCAGTTATGATTGCAGTGGGCACAGCGTCACTGAGTTGCCGCCGTAAATCGATAGAAAAGTGTCGCCCGTCAAATTAATCGGATTTATTGTTACACTTGGTCGATGGTTGGGCCGTTACACGCCGTCACCCAGGTGAATGGAGAATGGCTGCAAGGAACATGCACCGCACCACAGGTGTAGGCTGGTGAGGGCAGAATTATGCTCTGGGTTGCACTGAGTTGGGCTTCCGTGGTATCTGTGGTGGTAGCCGAAGACGTCATGACAGCAGTGGGCTACGTCAACATTATTGTGGACCATCTGCATGGCTTCTTGCTTGTAATGTCCCCCTAAAGCGACGTGTTGCAAGGTCAGAATCGTGCTACAGTGTCTTGAGGGGCGTTATAGTGAACTCACATTGATGTCTTGGCCAGTAAATGTGCATAGTCTGTGCCCACTGGAACACACAATGGGCGCCAGATGTGTGCTCGTAAACCACCATCCCATAATTTGACGCGAACTGCTTGACCTGTGCGTAGACATCCGTTGCCACATAGTTCTGAAATCCTGTCAAGGTCTTGTAAAATGCAAAGCAGAATCTCTGTTGTACTGTGTTTGAAAAGTGGAACAACGCGCTATTAAACAGGTGTTCATAATGTTTTTGCACACCGGCGTATAGCCCACTACCAGTTAACCAACTATTTAACTACAGAGACCCCATTAGACGAATGTTAGTCAGGTTTTCGTAAACAATACAGCACTGCATCTTCCTTAATAAAAGCAACTGACTATGTGAATCTTTCTACCGATTGATAAAAGCAGCAATCACATACATCTTAGACTCGAATAAAGCTTTCGACACTGTCGACTTTGACGTTTTAACTACCAAACGTAGTAGCCTAAATTACACACTAAGTGCAGTGCAATGGTTTCGCTCAGACTTGCCGTCTAGCTAGCAGTGCCTCTTGTCCTGCAGAATAAAGTCACTGTGGAGACTGGTGATAACAGGTGTGCTTCACGTGATTAGGTATTATGGAACATACTCTTTTCAATCTATGTCAATTATGAGTCATCGGTTTCGCGCCGCTGCAAACACTACATGCATGTTGATGATCTCCAGTTGTATCTAAGTACAAAACCAATGAACCTGGTGACAGCTATCCATAATTTCAATACTGTCCTTGAAAACTGACTCTGTGGTCTTTGAATTTATTTTCACCTTCTATCTCGAACAGGGAAGCTCGTTGTTACCTGATGGCCGGTATTCAGTCCAACACTGACAAAGCAAACCGTGCTGAAAAGCACGTTCATCACTTAGCAGATTCCACCGAAAAGAGCTCGTACGGGTGCTGAGGAAAAAGAGCCATTGCCAAGTGGGTATATATACCTCGCGAAACGGTGCCACCTCCATCTGTTACTGACCAACGTCTCTGGTTTTACCAGACGCTTTACAATGGTTAGATTGACACCACGAAGTTACGACTCTACGAAAGGCTCTGAATACACCGGAGCGGATTTCAAATCGCTCGTATCCTCCCATTTACAGATACAAGCAAACACAAGAAAAAATAGGAAGGAAAACAGACTGCATAAGGAAAATTTGTAAACAATCGCAGATACACCGTCCTTTGCCAGAGGCTATGTTTTGATGTCCCGGTAAAAAATACAAACATGAAAACCTGTCGCTATCAGATGTCCAGGCACAAGCTGGAATTAACATCTATGAAACGGGTCATAGAGACTTTTTTCAGCCTGTGTGCACCATAAAAATGGGGACAGAATATAGAGTTAATGCTCAACTCATCCAAAAATCAAGTGGTCCAGTTGGGTCATTCCACGCTCATTAGCCCGAAATATCAGAATAACTACAATTTTTAATATTAAATTGGACAAACAAAGAATATACACTCCTGGATATTGAAATAAGAACACCGTGAATTCATTGTCCCAGGAAGGGGAAACTTTATTGACACATTCCTGGGGTCAGATACATCACATGATCACACTGACAGAACCACAGGCACATAGACACAGGCAACAGAGCATGCACAATGTCGGCACTAGTACAGTGTATATCCACCTTTCGCAGCAATGCAGGCTGCTATTCTCCCATGGAGACGATCGTAGAGATGCTGGATGTAGTCCTGTGGAACGGCTTGCCATGCCATTTCCACCTGGCGCCTCAGTTGGACCAGCGTTCGTGCTGGACGTGCAGACCGCGTGAGACGACGGTTCATCCAGTCCCAAACATGCTCAATGGGGGACAGATCCGGAGATCTTGCTGGCCAGGGTAGTTGACTTACACCTTCTAGAGCATGTTGGGTGGCACGGGATACATGCGGACGTGCATTGTCCTGTTGGAACAGCAAGTTCCCTTGCCGGTCTAGGAATGGTAGAACGATGGGTTCGATGACGGTTTGGATGTACCGTGCACTATTCAGTGTCCCCTCGACGATCACCAGTGGTGTACGGCAAGTGTAGGAGATCGCTCCCCACACCATGATGCCGGGTGTTGGCCCTGTGTGCCTCGGTCGTATGCAGTCCTGATTGTGGCGCTCACCTGCACGGCGCCAAACACGCATACGACCATCATTGGCACCAAGTCAGAAGCGACTCTCATCGCTGAAGACGACACGTCTCCATTCGTCCCTCCATTCACGCCTGTCGCGACACC
This sequence comes from Schistocerca americana, assembly GCF_021461395.2. Lineage (NCBI taxonomy): Eukaryota > Metazoa > Arthropoda > Insecta > Orthoptera > Acrididae > Schistocerca > Schistocerca americana. Next base: position 378,291,550 of record NC_060126.1, read on the forward strand.
ACTGGAGGCGGGCTGCACGATGTTGGGGCGTGAGCGGAAGACGGCCTAACGGTGTGCGGGACCGTAGCCCAGCTTCATGGAGACGGTTGCGAATGGTCCTCGCCGATACCCCAGGAGCAACAGTGTCCCTAATTTGCTGGGAAGTGGCGGTGCGGTCCCCTACGGCACTGCGTAGGATCCTACGGTTTTGGCGTGCATCCGTGCGTCGCTGCGGTCCGGTCCCAGGTCGACGGGCACGTGCACCTTCCGCCGACCACTGGCGACAACATCGATGTACTGTGGAGACCTCACGCCCCACGTGTTGAGCAATTCGGCGGTACGTCCACCCGGCCTCCCGCAAGCCCACTATACGCCCTCGCTCAAAGTCCGTCAACTGCACATACGGTTCACGTCCACGCTGTCGCGGCATGCTACCAGAGTTAAAGACTGCGATGGAGCTCCGTATGCCACGGCAAACTGGCTGACACTGACGGCGGCGGTGCACAAATGCTGTGCAGCTAGCGCCATTCGACGGCCAACACCGCGGTTCCTGGTGTGTCCGCTGTAACGTGCGTGTGATCATTGCTTGTACAGCCCCCTCGCAGTGTCCGGAGCAAGTATGGTGGGTCTGACACACCGGTGTCAATGTGTTCTTTTTTCCATTTCCAGGAGTGTAGGAGTAGTAATAGATGTAACTCGAAATTGGGCTTACCATGTAGCAGCAATATGGAAGAAGGTATCAGCATTTCTCCAAGTCTTACAGTTTTCGATGTATCTGTGGCACGCGACTTTTTCATTAATTTTCACCTTATTATGCACCTTGGAAACCTTCCATATCCAGTACCTATTTCATAGACACTTCACTGTCAGTTTTGTCTTCAGCTTTTATATAATATTTTTTCGAAATGTCTTTTTACTTTATGGATGAAACTTGCTGTTGAAACCGTATTGCTGAAATATTTGAAGATCTTTATTGTTAACCTACTGTCTTGCATTCGATATAAATGTTCAGAAAATTGCAGTCTTCTTTTCTCACTGCGAGCTTTGATATATTTTCTATGTTTCGATAAATCATGTAGAGGGTTGGGCAAGCAAAAGTGGCCCGAAGTACAGAGTTCCAGGATAGAAAGAAAGACAGAAGAAGAAAGGAAATACAGAACTAATCTGACTAAAGCAGAGGCTGATAGCGGCCACCATTCGTCTCTTGGACCTTTTGAGTCCTGCTCAGCAAATTTCTGAGGGCGGATGGAGGTTTCACTGCCAGAATTGCGGCAGTTACAGTCCTTGAAGACTATGAGGGTTGTTGCAATACACCTTAGACTTACAGGCACCCCACAAAAACGCACCAGACTGACCTTCGCCAACAACTCTTGTCAGTCGTGAATATTATGTAAAAGTGTTCCAAGGTTCAGCCGGCTGTATGGTCAGCTGCCCCATCTTGCTGGAAGTGACTGCAGATTATTTCTTCCTTCGTTAATGCTGCCTCAAGTGGTTTCACAATGTTGGCAATGTAACGCGCCGAAGTCAGCCTCTGAGATGGGAGCAATAACGCTGCGTGCAGACACTGCACACCAAACCCATACCTTCCGATCATGCAATGGTGTTTCGTGGAGGTTACGCGGATTCTCCGCTGCCCAGAGCCTGTGATTCTGAGAGTTGCCATAACCTCTCAGGTGAAACCAGGCTTCATCAAACATAAAGAACTGATCTATGTGCAAGCCACTCATTGTTATCTTAAGGGACAGTCGCTCTCAAAACTGTAGGTGGTGAGGAGCATCTGATGGTTTTAATGCATGAACAACAGACGCTCTGTAAGAATGCATGTCCAGGTCCAGGTGGTGTATTTGTGCACGTGATCGACGTGACATGCCGGTGTCTTGCAATAGGCGTATTGCAACGTTCTGTAAAGAATTTTGTTCAAGATAATGGGCACAAAAATATACGAGCATATACAAGGATGTATCATAAATTCATGATTATTATTTCATGACCTTTGGTTCATTTTACAAGTTATTTTCTTATTCCAAATACTGTCATCATTTAAAACTATAAACGTGTGGAGGTTTCGCATGGATCCCCTAGTTTCATAACCATTACATAATTTATAAACTTTCACAGTTTTTCATCGGCCTAATACATTCCTTATGATTCGTCTTTCTAGTATTTCTAATTTACCTAAATTACAGTTTAATGCTAGACACTCAATTGCATATAGACATTCTGCCTACTCTACTGTATTATAATGCCTTATTTTCGCATTTAGGGGAGCCTCTTTTGTCGTGAAAGCCATTTTATGCATCTTTTACCTTCAGCAGCTTTCTCAAACAATTTATTTGCTTTATTTATAAACATTATTATAATTTTTAATCCTTTCAGTTTGGTCGATATCTATTTTCAGGAATTATTGTTTTTTTCTGCAGATATTGTCAAGTCAGTCCTTGTGACTATTTCTTCTAAAAGATTAATTTGTGTTACGTTATTGTATCATATTACTACTACTATTATTATTCTTGTTGTTGTGGTCTTCAGTCTGAGACTGGTTTGATGAAGCTCTCCTAGCTGCTCTATCCTGTGCAAGCTGCTTCATCTCCCAGTACGTACTCCAGCCTACATCCTTCTGAATCTGCTTAGTGTATTCATCTCTTGGTCTCCCTCTACGATTTTTACCCTCCACGATGCCCTCCAATACTAAATTGGTGATCCCTTGATGCCTCAGTACATGTCCTACCAACCGATCCCTTCTTCTAGTCAAGGTGTGCCACAAGCTCCTCTTCTCCCCAATTCTATTCAATACCTCCTCATTAATTATCTGATCCACCCATCTACACTTCAGCATTCTTCTGTAGCACCATATTTCGAAAGCTTCTATTCTCTTCTTGTCTAAACTATTTATCGACCACTTTTCACTTTCATACATGGCTACACTCCACACAAATACTTTCAGAAACGACTTCCTGACACTTAAATCTATACTCGATGGTAACAAATTTCTCTTCTTCAGAAACGCTTTCCTTGCAATTGCCAGTATACATTTTATATCCTCTCTACTTCGACCATCATCAGTTATTTTGCTCCCCAAATAGAAAAACTCATTTACTACTTTAAGCGTCTCACTTCCTAATCTAATTCCCTCAGCATCACCCGAATTAATCCGATTACATTCCATTATCCTCGTTTTGCTTTTGTTGATGTTCATCTTATATCCTCCTTTCAAGACATTGTCCATTCCGTTCAACTGCTCTTCCGAGTCCTTTGCTGTCTCTGACAGAATTACAGTGTCATCGGCGAACCTCAAAGGTTTTATTTCTTCTCCATGGATTTTAATACCCACTGCGAATATTTCTTTTGTTTCCTTTACAGTTTGCTCAATATACAGATGGAATAACATCGGGGGGAGGCTACAACCATTTCTCAATCCCTTCCGAACCACTTCCTCCCTTTCATGTCCCTCGACTCTTGTAACTGCCATTTGTTTTCTCACAATGTAATATCTGAAATTAATTAGAAAACAGTCAAGATCGCAAGGCACATTTATTGAAAGGTGACTGTTTACTATCATCACATGATCGTCTTCAGACTTTCAAGCACACTGATGGAAAATGGCTGTGCGTAGAGCAGGAACCGCTGAATGACGATAGTCAACTATTGAGTTATCGTCATTCAGCAGTTCCCGCTCCATACACAGCCATTTTCCATCAGAATGGTTGATGGTCAGATGAGGGAAACCGGTCACCTTTTAATAAATGTTCCTTGCGATCTAGACTGTTTTATACACTACTGGCCATTAAAATTGCTACACCAGCGAAGATGACGTGCTACCGACGCGAAATTTAACCGACAGGAAGAAGATGCTATGTATGCAAATGATTAGCTTTTCAGAGTACTCACACATGGCGACGCCGGTGGCGACACCTACAACGTGCTCACATGAGAAAAGTTCCGACCGATTTCTCATACACAAACAGCAGTTGACCGGCGTTGCCTGGTGAAACGTTGTTGTGATGCCTCGTGTAAGGAGGAGAAATGCGTACCGTCACGTTTCCGACTTTGATAAAGGTCGGATTTTAGCCTATCGTGATTGCGCTTTATCGTATCGCGACGTTGCTGTTCGTGTCGGTCGAGATCCAATAACTGTTAGCAGAATATGGAATCGGTGGCTTCAGGAGGGTATTACGGACGCCGTGCTGGATCTCAACGGCCTCGTATCACTAGCAGTCGAGATGACAGGAATCTTATCCCCATGGCTGTAACGGATGGTGCAGCCACGTCTCGATCCCTGAGTCAACAGATGGGGACGTTTGCAAGACAACAATTATCTGCATGAACAGTTCGACGACGTTTGCAGCAGTATGGACTATCAGCTCGGAGACCATGGCTGCGGTTACCCTTGACGCTGCATCACAGACAGGACCGGCTACGATGGTGTACTCAGCGACGAACCTGGGTGCACGTGTGCAAGACGTCATTTTTTCCGATGAATCCAGATTCTGTTTACAGCATCATGATGGTCGCATCCGAGTTTGGCGACATCGCGGTGAACGCACATTGGCAGCGTGTATTCGTCATCGCCATACTGGCGTATCACATGTCGTGATGGTATAGGGTGCCATTGGTTACACGTCTCGGTCACCTCTTGTTCGCATTGACGGCACTGTGGACAGTGGACGTTAAATTTCAGATTTGTTGCGACCCGTGGCTCTACCGTTCATTCGATCCCTGCGAAACCCAACATTTCAGCAGGATAATGCACGACCGCATGTTGCAGGTCTTGTACGGGCCTTTCTGGATACAGAAAATGTTCGACTGCTGCCCTGGCCAGCACATTCTCCAGATCTCTCACCAATTGAAAACGTCTGGTCAATGGTGGCCGAGCAACTGGCTCGTCAAAATACGTTAGTCACTACTCTTGATGAACTGTGGCATCGTGTTGAAGCTGCATGGGCACGCCTGTACACGCCATCCAAGCTCTGTTTGACTCAATGTCCAGGCGTATCAAGGCCGTTATTCCGGCCAGAGGTAGTTGTTCTGGGTACTGATTTCTCAGGATCTAGGCACCCACATTACGTGAAAATGTCATCACATATCAGTTTGAGTATAATGTATTTGTCAAATGAACACCTGTTTACCATCTGCATTTCTTGGTGTAGCAATTTTAATGGCCAGTAGTGTAATCGATTTCAAATAGCTGGTACGAATTATTTTGGTTTATGACGTCTTTGCCGAATTTTTGTAGACGCTGTTTGTATTGTTTTCTCCTGCTCCGCACTGGGCACGCAACGCCGCACATGAATTTTGGAGTTTCTCATAGCCTACGTCGCTAGAAGTGGACACCGACGAAATATGACTGCAGCGAACACGTCCGCCGACTGCCGATTGGCCGCGCGCGGCTATAAGGAAGGCCCTGTCGCAGGGGACGCGGCCCGCCGCGACCTCCGCAGCCCGCGGGGAATGAATCACGCGACCGCAGCCATGGGCGGATGAAAGCGCTGGAGGCCGGCGCTCCCGAGCACTGTGGTAGGCGGGCGCAGACGCGCTTAGCTGTGAGCGGAGCGGCAGTCCGTCTTGCTCGGCGTCGTTTTAAATCAAATTAAGCCCCGCCACCCCCCGCCAGATTGGCGCTGGGAGGCCGGGCAGCGCAGATTTATCGCTCGCCGCAGTCCGGCGCGTGCTGGCGGCAGCGCTAATGATGAATAGTGAAGGGCGTGAAGGCTGCGCCGACCCCACATAACACCGCGCGGCGCGCTGCCGGCCGACCAATGGCGGAGCCACTCGGCTGACAGCTTATTTATGCTGTCTGACCTGCTGCCAGCGGCGGCTCGGTGCGGCCAATCCTCTGCTGATAGCGAGGCTTTTCGAGGTTTGTGAGCTCTCTTCAAATCTCACGAGTGTGTTCTACACCTCGTTCATCAGTTACACTGAAGGGCCAATGAAACTGGTATAGGCATGCGTATTCAAATACAGACATATGTAAACAGGCAGAATACGACGCTGCGGTATGAACTGCCAGTATACGGCAACAAGTGTCAGGCGCAGTTGTTATATCGGTTACTGCAGCTATAATGGCAGGTTATCAAGATTTAAGTGACTCTGAACGTGTTGTTACAGTCGGCGTACGAGCGATGGACACAGCATCTCCGAGGTAACGACGAAGTGGGGATTTTCTCCTACGACGAAGTCACGAGTGTACCGTGGATATCAGCAATCAGGGAAAACTTCAAACCTCCAACACCCCTGCGGCCGGAAATAGATTCTGCGAGAACTGGCCAACGACGACTGAAGAGAATCGTCTAACGTGACACAAATGTAACCCTTCCGCAAATTCCTGCAGATTTCAATGCTGGACCATCGAAAAGCGTCAGCGTGCGAGCCATTCAACGAAACATCGTCGATATGGACTTTTGGAGCCGAAGGCACACTCGTGTACCCTTGATGACTACACGACACAAAGCTTTACGCCTCACCTGGGCCTGTCAACACCGACACTGGACTGCTGATGACTTTAAACATGTTGCCTGGTCGGACGAGTATTATTTCAAATTGTATCGAGCAGATGAACGTTGCCGGCCGTTGTGGCCGAGTGGTTCTAGGCGCTTCAGTCTGGAACCGCGCGACCGCTACGGTCGCAGGTTCGAATCCTGCCTCGGGCATGGAGGTGTGTGATGTCCATAGGTGTGTTAGGTTTAAGTAGTTCTAAAATCTAGGGGACTGATGATCTCAGATTTTAAGTCCCAGGGTGCTCAGAGCCGTTTGAACCATTTAGATGGACGTTGTCGGGTATGGGGACAACCTCATGAATCCATTGAATCTGTATGTCAGCAGGGGACTGTTCAAGCTGGTGGAGGCTCTCTAATGGTGTGGAGCGTGTGCAGTTAGAGCAACATGAGACCCCTGATAGGTCTAGATACGACTGTCACAGGTGACACGTACGTTAGCATCCTGTCTGATCACCTGCATCCATTCAAGTCCATTGTGCATTCCGACGGACTTGGCCAATTACAGCACCACAATACGAGGCCCCACGCGTCCGGAATTGCTAGAGACTGGCTCCAGGAACACAGACTACCCACACATGAACATTATTGAGCACATCTGGGATGTCCTGCAACGTCTGTTGAGAAGAGATCTCCACCCTCTCGTACTCTCACGAATTTATGGGCAGCCCTGCAGGATTCGTGGTTTCTATTCAATCCAGCACTGCTTCAGACATCAGTCGTTTCAATGCCACGTCGTGTTGCGGCACTTCTGCGCGCTCGCGGGGGCCTTACGCGACATTAGGCAGGTGTACCAGTTTCTTTGGCTCTTCAGCGTAGAATACACCTAATGTAAACAAACGCAAATGCTATGGCAACCGTAGCACGCGTACACTGCTGCTGTTACACTCTTGGAAGTACGTCCCACTTCTCTATTAGATATCTTATTACAATGTCACTACAATAGAAAATTCAAGAAACAGCCACCAACGTTTATCTTAATCGTACTTTGGCTACATAGTTTTTATTAAAAAATTGTGTATAGTCACATTGTCTGTAAACGTTAGTTGTGCTCTGACTGATTGTTAATACGTACTGTGAAAATGTCTGACACTGAATTCTGCTTCATAGTGAAACCCGCATGGAGAACGCCTCTAAAAGGGGCGAAAAACAATTTGTTGTTCATGTTTTTCACAGGATTACGGAAAAAATCAGCTCTGAAGTTCTTTGAGATCCTGTATTTACTTAATATTATGTATTTCTGGATATGAGATCCGTGGCGTAATTGTTAGCGTTGGGGTGTGGTAATTGAGATCTCTGTTGGTCGTTGGTTCGACTCTCACAATGGTTGTCCTTTTTTCGTTTTGTTCGAATACCTGTATCATTATTTAAATTTGAAATTCATCAAACATACATCACACATAATTCACGCAGTATAATTACCCTATGTTTAAGTTAGGAATTTTCATTGCTATTGTTTTCAACAACAGTACTATGTTAACTATGAACGAGAGAATTTTATATTTCGTCTGGTCACCTAAGAAGCGTATTGCCAGCTTTCTGCCATATATTATATCATTCTGTTTAAAAATTAAATGATATTCGAAGCTACTTTTTTTTTCTACTCGTCTCTTTTTTAGTCTTAACTGCAACTGTTCACATCACCGCAGGTTACTTTGACAACTTGGCTTACTAGTACAGTCCAAGGTAAATGTGCCGGTAAAGCTGTTGACCCGTATCATCGCGTGTAACGCACAGCATAAAACTTGTCCTTAGTTCGTGGTTGGCTGTACACGAGAAAACTAGGTTTCCACTCCAAGTGAAACTAAATGAAATGGGGCTCCAGCAAAAGCGGTGGAAGACACAGTGTAATGTTTACATCAGGTTTATTCCTATGTTGAAAACAGTGTACGTTGTCTTCACACGGTCCGTCCCACAGGAAAGATGACAGATGTCGAACAAAATAGAAGACTTGCTTATGTTTGGATTAATGACATTTTTTTTTTGTAAAACAACGGGAACTTTGTGAATCAATACATAACATGAACGTTGCAAAAATTGTTCGAAACAATTCAGATACTCAACCATCGAAACTGCTTAATGTACTATCGTCGCATCAAGAGATGCCCGTTGCCCAATGGTTCTTGAAAAAGGCTAGAAACCTCGAAGTCTAGCTCTACCCTGCCTTTACACAGTCCATACCACAGCCCAAGAGTGGCAGATGTTGTAAGTAGCCTGTTTATATGTTTGTATGTTGGCAGCGCTCTGGACTGTAATTAATAGCCAGCCGGTGTAGCCGAGCGGCCCTAGGCGCTACAGTCTGGAACTGCGCAACCGCTGCGGTCGCAGTTTCGAATCCTGCCTCAGGCATGGATGTTTGTGATGTCCTTAGGTTAGTTAGGTTTAAGTAGTTCTAAGTTCTAGGGGACTTATTACCTCAGATGTTGAGTCCCATAGTGCTTAGAGCCATTTGAACCATTTTTTTGTAATTAATATCGCTGACAACGCTCTGCGCCCTCGGTAAGAGACTCTGTGGTTGGACGGTCTAGCAGTTAGAGCGGACGGCTTGGACATGTGTCCTTCTTGGAGACTCAGTGTCGGTAGTACATGCATTGTAAAATGAAGATGGATGTAGTTGGTAATGTTTGGGTAATGGAATTATTGATGACTATATAATTTTTGAACTGGATGTCACACGAATAAGGTAAAATCTGTTAAATACATTGTTTTCTCTTCAACAAAAATCTTTCTTTTGCTAACCATATGTCTCCTAGTAGTTAGAACCTATAGTAGTTAGAATATCCAGATGCCTTGTAGCAGTTAGACCCTATAATAGTTAGAATCTTTTTAATTAGCTGGCTGTAGCTGCTGCTTGCTGCAATTGCTGTAGTTCATGTTATAAAGATTTTCTGTGTGATAAGTGACTTATGAAAAAGTAAAGGTCACTGTTAGGCTTTCTTCCAGTTCAGGGCCATTCTTTTGTGTTAATTATTTGAAGTCATGTTGTAATTTTAGTAAGATTGCGTTGGGCTTATATATTGTGGGTACATTTTAGGTGAACAGGTTAAGTGTGAGTTGTCATTGTCAGGGAAAATTCCGTAGGTCAATGTTGAAATGATAAAAAATAAGGAACGAGACATTAGATTCAGTTTCCCTCAGCAGTTTACGTAAACACAAAGAAGTTTTACCTACTCAGTTTCAATGTGCAATAAAATACAAGATGTTTGTTTCTGGTTTTCATGATCTTTTATACAAAACAAGCTTCTTGTGAGTGAACGCACAACTGGAAGCGTTGGAAAAACTTTTAGAAACAAATTATGATAGTCAGCCTTCGAAATTACCTGCAGTACCACTTTCATATTAAAAGACGCCCATTGTTTCTTGGCTAACCAAAATGTTTAAATAGTGGTTATTGGTTCTTCGTGGGGCTTGCAGTTATCGCTGAAACAACCGGTTTCCAGTTATATCGTTTTTTATACGCCAGTTTAACCTATCTATTAACCGGTTTCTGAAATAAACAATTTTCGTTTTTTATCCTATTACTTCTTCTTATAAACGTAGAAATCGAGCAAAGGTTGAAAAATTTTGTCACTTAGAAATAATGTACCAATTCTTGTGCCATGTGTTTGTTGCTTTTTTCTGTCAGCATTGTTATTAGGATATCACTAATCGCTATTCCAATTTTATAAAATAAACCAATGTTACAAACCAATGAGAATTTTACCAAAAAATATTCCGTTCTCTTTAAAAAAAGGTTTCTTTAAAAACGAAAGAATTAGCATTGCTGATGTGACTAATTGAATAAAAACACACCTGCTATAACAGAGACTAAACAAATTTAAAAAAAATTATCGGTTATTCAGAACTACAATACCAGTATCAGTTTTAACCGGTCGGTTTTTGCCATTCCTAGACTTCTTCACTGGTACGCCCTTTCACCGTTTAACATGGACTTTTTGTATCTGTAAGCTTCTTATTGAACAAAGCAATGCTTAACGTTCTCTACCCTCCACTGAATGCTAAATCGTGGAACGTCCCAGAAATTGTGATTGAATGTAACTGTGGCTTTTATCACAAAGAAAGTGCGCTACGAAAATATAACGACCGGAATTCACATCGACCGGCGACAGACTGGACTGCACTAAGTGCTTCGTGGTAACGTTGTCTGACAGTGTACAAGATGACACTGATAACAGGAGGAGGGAAGGCGTGGTGGTACGCACACTGGGGAAAAGTTTAACGAACTAAATTAATGCTTAACGGACATTTATTCACGATGTGGAGCGTACTCCTGAGCTTCATGAAACATGGAACATCTGTTAAGTCCTAAGGCAATGCTGCCGGCCGCGGTGGCCGTGCGGTTCTAGGCGCTGCAGTCCGGAACCGCGGGACTGCTACGGTCGCAGGTTCGAATCCTGCCTCGGGCATGGATGTGTGTGATGTCCTTAGGTTAGTCAGGTTTAAGTAGCTCTAAGTTCTAGCCGGCTGATGACCTAAGATGTTAAGCCCCATAGTGCTCAGAGCCATTAGAACCATTTTTAAGGCAATGCTTCCGTAAGGGTAAACACATCAATCATCATTATTCAGCAGGCAGTAGGTTGGCTCAGGGACGAAACATTCACAAAATGAGCGAAGATAATACTCACCGCGTTCTAGCAAACGTTTACTCATCAAAGCTGGCTTGTGACTCACAGCGAAAAGAAACACGAAATTCTATCGGTATCAAGAAGCATGGCGTGAATCGAGATCGGATGAGGAACAACTTAGGCCTCATCTGAATCTAGTTAAAAACTAAACCCCTTTCGAACAGCCCTCGTAACGCCCAACGGTACAGGCCGACTGCCTTATTATCCTTACCTGATGCGGGGATGGAGGGAAATGAGGTCAGCAGACCGCTTTTCCGCCCTTTGTCATTTTTCATAACCAGAACCGCTACTTCTGAGTCAAAAGCTCCTCAATGGGCCTCACAGCGGCTGAGTGCACCCCGTTTTCTAAAAGCGCTTGGCAGACCGTGTTGTTCAAAATGGTTCAAATGGCTCTGAGTACTGTGGGACTTAACAGCTGAGGTCATCAGCCCAGTAGAACTTATAACTACTTAAACCTAGCTAACCTAAGGACGTCACACACATCCGTGCCTGAGGCAGGATTCCAACGTGCGACCGTAGCAGTCGCGCGGTTCCGGGCCGAAGCGCCTAGAATCGCTCAGCCACCGCGGCTGGCGAGACCGTGTGGTCATCCATCAAGGTGCAAGCCAAGTCCGACAGCACTTAACTTCGGTAATCTGACGGCAACCGGTGTTACTACTGTGGCAAGGCTATTGTTGAATGTAGCCCTAGAAATATTATCACTTGTGAGAACCTCACACTGCTTGTAACAGGTGCCTTTAAAATCACAGTTTGTTCTAACCCGAAAAATCTTAAATAACTTCCTCTCAAAATCATCTTCTAAGTCTGCACAGAGATGATATGCTATACTCGCCATACACCATCTCGGTGACTCTTGTGCGACCGACTAACTGTGTAAAACCCACATGGCTCGCCTCCGTGCCCAGAGGCCGAGAAAACTACAAGGAGGCTAACTGACCACTCAACAAGACAGAAATAAAATGGATCCAGTTTGGGTTCCCTGTGTCTCCTTTCTCACTGGTATGGAATAAAATTAAATGGAATGGAAAGTAATAAAATAATGAAATGAAATGGCGAAGGCAGCAGAGGATCAAATAGGTAATAGGACAGTGCCTAGTAGAAAAATCTTAGAAATCATGGAGATATTGCACTTAATTGATGAAAGGAGAAATTATAAAAATGCAGCAAATGAAGCAGGCGAAACGGAATACAAACGAATAAAAAATAAGCTTGACAGAAAGTACAAAATGAGTGAGCAGCAATGGCCGAAGGGCAAATAAAAGGATTTAGCAGCATGTTTCACTAGGGGAAAGACAGACAGCGCCTACAGGGAAATGAAAGACGCCTTTGGGGATAAAAGAAGCAACTATACGAATATCAAGAGCTCAGATGGAAAACCAGTACTAATCACAGGAAGGAAAGACGAAAGGAGTACGCAGCAGGTATATACTAGGCAGTCAAACCTGAAGGCAATGTTATAGAAAGGGAAAAGGATGTAGATGAAGATAAGATGGTAGATAAGATACTTCGAGAAGAATTTGACAGTGCACTGAAAGACCTAATACGAAAGATAGTCCCTGGAGTATATGACATTCCGTCAGAACTACTGATAACGTTGGAAGAGATAGGCATCAGAAAACTCTTCCATCTGCTGTACAACATATGTAGAACGGGTGAAATAGCCTCAGATTTAAAAAAGATTGTAACAAATCAATTTATAAAGGGAGCAGCTGCCGACTGATATTAATCTTACTGAACTATCAGTTTAATAAGTCGTGGCTGCAGAATACTAACACGAAGGTCTTACAGAAGAATGGAAATTAGGTATCGGTGAAGATCAATCAGGATTCCGGAGAAGTTAGGCACACGCGAACCAATACTGACCCTACGACGTCCCGTGGAAGACAGGTTAAGGAAAGGCTAACCTACGTTTATAGCATTTTTAGAAATAGAGAAACATTTGGACAATGTTGTCTCGAATGTTCTCCTCGAAATTCTAAAGACACTAGGGGTAAAATGCAGGGGGCAGAAGGCTATTTAAAACTTGTACAGGAAGCGGACGGCAGTTGTAAGAGTCTAGGGCATGAAAGGGAAGCAGTGGTGAGAAGGTGATGAGACAATGTTGTAGCCTATCGCTGATGTTCTTCAATTTGTGCAGTGAGCAACCACCAAAGAAAAATTGAGAGTAGGAATTAAAGTTCAGAGAGAAATCATAAAAATTTTGAGGTTTGCCGATGACATTGTAACTCTATCAGAGGCAGCAAAGAGGACTTGGAAGAGCAGCTGAAGGGAATGGACAGTGGCTTGAAAGGGGGGATATGAGATGAACATGAACAAAAGCGAAACAATGGTAATAGAACGTAGTCGAATTAAATCAGGCGGTACTGAGGGATATGGATTAGCAAACGAGACACTAAAAGCAGTAGATGAACTTTACTATTTAGGCAGCAAAATAACTGATGATGGCAGAAATAGAGAAGATACAAAATATAGACTAGAAATGAAATGAAAAGCATTTGTGGAGAAAAGATTTAAGTATTAGAAGGATTTAAGTGCTAGGAAGCCTTAGCTGAAATATTTGTCGGGAGTGTAGCCGTGTATGGAAGTGAAACGTCGACGATAAACAGTTTTATAGTCGAAGGGAATAGAGGCGTTTGGTAAGCGGTGCTACAAATGAACGCTGAAGATTAGACGGGTAGATCGCATAACTAAATGGTTCAAATGGTTCTGAGCACTATGGGACTTAACATCTGCGGTCATCAGTCCCCTAGAACTTAGAACTACTTAAACCCACCTAACCTAAGGACATCACACACATCCATGCCCGAGGCAGGATTCGAACCTGCGACCGTAGCAGTCGCGCGGTTCCGGACTGCGCGCCTAGAACCAGATCGCATAACTAATAAGGAGTTACCGAACAGGATTAGGGAGACAAAATATTGGTGGCACAACATGACCAAAAGAAGGGACCGGTTGACAGGATACATTCCGAGACATCAAGGTATGGCCAGTTTACTACTGGAGGTAAATTTGGAGGGTAGAAATCGTAGAGGGACACCAAGATATGAATACAGTAAGCAGTTTCAGAGGACGTAGGTTAAAGTAGGTATTCTAAGGTGAAGAGGCTTGCACGGGATAGAGCAACATGGAGAGCTGCATCAAACCAAGACCACAAAAACAAATCCAAGGAAAAAATATGAGAAAACACAGGGGGAGAAAAAGACTGTAGAACTAGATAAAACCACTGACTTATAGAAAAGGCCGATTGAATGCCGTCTTTGAGTTGTCTTCTCGATATAGGAAACCGTGTCGTAACGCTTTCCTTTCAAATCTGATTTACAGTTTTGGAACTAACCAGAAGTCACATGGACACAAATCAGACGAACAAGAAAGGCGTTCAAGCACTAAAGTACATTTTTGAGTCAATAAATCGCATACGATCTTGCTTTTGGGGGCTGGTGAATTGTGTTACAACAAACACCACGTTCCTTGATTCCGGTATTCAGGCAAACCCGAACAATAATTGCCAACAAAAGATTTAAAACACAAAATAATTATAATCTGCATTACCTATTTGATCTGCTGGAGCGAATTCTTTACGGATAATCCTCTGGGATAAAAGAAAACAATGAACGGTCTCTTTACACGGCTTTTCTACATGCGCACTTTTTTCGATCTCGGAGGTTGTGGACTTTACCGTTGCGAACTCTAACGCTTTGTAAGTGGCTCGAAATGAAAACACTACCTTTCATCATGTTTTAAACTACAATACACGAAGTCTTGTTACCCTGTGGCTGATTGTTCCACGTCTCTGCAGTATTCCACACTGTAATCTTTATTGATCGTCAGTGAGGGAGTAGAATATAAAGGTGACGGCAGATCATCTTTTGCCCAAATTTACGTTCAGAATGCTATTGAATATTGTGTTAGTAATTCGAGTAAGTTCCGCAGTTAACATGGTAGATGAACCGTGGTCGTTTGGAAAAATTTCAGCCATTTTTGGAACATTTTCTTCGACTGGAACTGTCGGTGACGCTCCCAGACCTGAATAATCTTAGTGTTTTGTCTACGAAACCTTGCATACGATTCATTGCTTCACAACCATAAACAGTTTCTATCAGCTCAGGAGTGTCTGTGGCAGAAAACTGAATCGTAGGCCGGCAGTGTGGTCTAGAAATAAGACAGCCTCTGAAGCTAACTCCTGTCTTCATAGTGCATTTCTGAAATCGGGAGTAAGTGATCATTCAGCCAATTTATTTCTTGCATTGCACATAGCTGGTACAAAACTACCTCATTGGATGTAGTAACTATATCCATATATTGGCGATCTTGAAGCTAATACCGCCATATGTGAGCAATGTCTGGAACAGTGTGTTGTCGACATTACCAGTGCCGTCTCTAGCCAGCCCATATCTCATCTACATCAGAGTAATGTAAAGTATATCCTTCCAGAAAAAACTCTGTAAGCGCTTGGACCAGAGAAATCATTGTGTTAATATCAGTTCACTACTGCCTACTATGATTATCCTTTTACTTACAATCATTTTACATTTATTAGGAATTTGCTCTTCAGCCCTTAACTGTAATGTTGCGTCAAATATTAACTAGTATAAAATATTAATTAATGAATTTCAATTGGAAATGTTCAAATGTTCAAATGTGTGTGAAATCTTATGGAACTTAACTGCTAAGGTCATCAGTCTCTAAGCTTACACACTACTTAACCTAAATGATCCTAAGGACGAACACACACACACCCATGCCTGAGGGAGGACTCGAACATCCGCCGGGACCAGCCGCACAGTCCACGACTGCAGCGCCTCAGACCGCTTGGCTAATCCCGCGCGGCAATTGGAAGTGTACAACAGTTTTTATTAATACAGTCTGCAATACACACTTCCAGAACACTTCGAAATTTATGTAGTTTCATGCTGCTGAATATTTGATTTTCACCTGTGATATTGTATATACTTACCTGAAAAGAAATTTATATTCCTTCAATTAATATAATTGCTGTGACAGCGTTGTTACCTTTGATAATTCAAATCTGCATTGAGAGATACATTAACATGATTAACATGATGCAACGTAACACAAAAAATGCTATCTAAACTTGAAATGCTCAACTTCCGTTCATTAACAAGCCATGTTTGCAAGAAGGATAGAACTAATCTGTAAATCTCCGTGTAGTAATCAAACAGGAAAGTTTCACCGTGAACTACACAAGGCTTATTCTTCAGCCACTATCTTTATAAGTCAATGAAATTTACGCTGATAACTTAGAAACTTCAAAATATGGCGCATAATGTTACAGACTGATCACCGCTGTCATGATGTGGGAGTTAAAATCACGCAGAATTTTACAAACAGAACATCGTCTTTTCCAACTGAACAGGGACATTTGGCGACGCCTATCTATGTTATGCTCATTAAACGTAGTAGTGACGTCTCAGTTGTGCCGATAATTGTATGTCTTACAAACACAAACCAATTTCATTTGTAGTCAGCAGCGAAAAAGGTGTAACTTCCGTATGCTGCTTCCATAACTAGCGTCAGATTCCCTTTCCTGCAGTGGGAAAAATCATCACCACTATACAACGAAAGTTTACGGCAACTAAAACGGAAGAGATAATCATAATAGATTAGGAGTCTATTAATAATGGTAGACTACTGTAGTGGGACAGCTCTCTTCACTTACCATATCGTTTGCACATGACATTCGAAATGCCGGGTGGTTATAATTAAAGTGTAACTACTCACAGAGATACAATGCGGACTGTAATTATCGTACGGCAACGAAACTGGGTAGATATTTTAATGCGTTAATGCGGAACCAATTTAGTCTGGAAAAACTAGTTCCAGTTTTGATCCCCATGCGCATATTTGGCGCTGTGAATGCAAGAAAGACGAATATAAACGTTTCCATATACGATCCATTAGGCACTGGATGTGGACGGAAAAGATCAGACAAATGAGAAAGGTGTAAAATTGATTTTATTACCAACCGCAGCTTACACGGTTTATTCAGTACGACCACGGGAGACCCCGATGCGATCAACACTTCCCACGCAGCAGTATCCATGGAATCTGAGCAATATGTTTCTGTATACTGGCTTTCAGATAGAGACCGAACGTGCCCCCGTAAACGCGTTCTTTCAGATAGCCCCAGAACCAAAAGACATATGAATTTAGATCAGGTGATCATGGAGGCCATGCGTCTGGAAAACTCTGGAAGTAACACGTTCGTGCAACGTTGCGATAAACAGATCTTTCACTGGGCGAGTGACATGAGATGTTGTCCCATCTCGGATGAAAACGATAGTTTCCACACAGTTGCGCGCTTCCAAACCAGAAATTACATGATGTACAACGAGGTCTCGATAAGGTGCAGACGCCACGGTACGCCTGACAGGCTCTTTGGGTGTATTATCTTCGAAGAAAAAAATGGTTCAAATGGCTCTGAGCACTATGGGACTCAACTGCCGAGGTCATTAGTCCCCTAGAACTTAGAACTAGTTAAACCTAACTAACCTAAGAACATCACAAACATCCATGCCCGAGGCAGGATTCGAACCTGCGACCGTAGCGGTCTTGCGGTTCCAGACTGCAGCGCCTTTAACCGCACGGCCACTTCGGCCGGCTATCTTCGAAGAGAAACGGGCCGAGAACAAAGGTGCTTGTGAATCCACACTGCACAGTCACATATGGCGAGTGCAACGACTCTTCGCGCACAACACGCGGTTTAACAGTACCTCATATACGGCAGTTCTGTGTATTCACTGCAGTGTGAAATGTGCCTCGTCACTCCATAGAATATTGTCTGGTTACATTTCATCAGCCTCTATTCGTGTCCGAAAGAGTAAATTCAGGGCATTGCTGTGGATCATGAGGTTTCAGTTGCTGCGCCGTCTGAATCTTGTGCAGGTACCAGCGTAATAAAAGACCGCAAACTATCCGTTCTCTTCACCATAGGATGGATAATACGCGTGGTACTGCTCGAGCAGTGGCACTGTTTGGGACACGTGCTGTATAGTCAGTCACAGCAACAGAAACATCGCCGGCCAGCGTGGTCGAGCGGTTCTGGGCGCTTCAGTCGGGAACCGCGCGACCGCAGGTTCGAAACCTGCCTCGGGCATGGATGTGTGTGTTGTTTTTAGGTTAGTTAGGTTTAAGTAGTTCTAAGTTCTAGGGGACTGATGACCTCCGATGTTAAGTCCCATAGTGCTCAGAGGCACTTGAACCATTTGAACAGAAACATCATCAATAACTTACACCGGAATAGGGCGCCATCCTCTACCAGGCATATTTCGGACTTCATTATCATCTTCTCTAAACAACTGAATGACATCGGGCCGCTCTTCAGATCTTTCAGCTGGCGATATTCTCTCAATGCGGCACTGTAATTGCTGCCTTTAACATAAATCAGTTTCACTAACAGTTCATGGCTTCTATTCTCGATAGCCATACTATTCACTCATCTTATGGCTTTTCAGATGACAGCGTGAATGTCATCGTCATACAAACGGCATATAAAGCCAGATTTGCACCTGGTGGCCAAATCGTACTAATTTTTTCCCAGCGTAAATCGGTTTCGCTTTAACGCTTTAACATATCTACCAAGTTTCGCTACCAGACGATAATTACAGCCCACAGTGGAACTCGGTAAGTAGCTGCACTTCAGTTATTACTGTTGTGTTGGCAGAAGAGCCAACACCGTGTTACTAGTGGAGGCCGAAATGCACGCGTTTTAGCCCACGCAGCCCGGCGTGAGGAGGGAAGAACTATACTGACGTGAGGTCTGGAACATGACAAGGAATTAGACGTAATTAGTTTGATACTTAACTTTAATCCATTAATGATGAACGTCGCTCTTGACGGTACATGATTCACAATATTATCTGTTCAGAAAACATTGTTGTAGATAGTACTTATAGTAACTGAATATGGCGCCTTGTTAGGTCGTAGCAAATGACGTAGCTGAAGACTTTGCTAAACTATCGTCTCTGCAAATGAGAGCGTATGTAGGCAGTAAACCATCGCTAGCAAAGTCGGCTGTACAACTAGGACGAGTGCTAGGGAGTCTCTCTAGACTAGACCTGCCGTGTGGCGGCGCTCGGTCTGCAATCACTGATAGTGGCGACATGCGGATCCGACGTATACTAACGGACCGCGGCCGATTTAAAGGCTACCACCTAGCAAGTGTGGTGTCTGGCGGTGACACCACAATTACCACCTAGCACGTCTCAAAATTGCTGTTTCACATGGTAGCACGTAGTCTCTAAAAAGCGTGCACCACAGCTATACCGGCATATGATCCGTCGATGTCATCGCCCTGTCGACAGATAAGTTCTGCAGAGTATAAACAAACTTTGAAGATAATATCTCTGCTAAGTATGATTTTAATACAGTTTTAAGTGCATATGGGGTGACTACAGCTGATAATAACTGACTGGTTGTCAGGGAGCAAATGTCCTAACCGAACTCAATGAAACGTAATAGTAACCCGCTGCGGAATAAGTAGCAGTTTATTATTGTTGAAACAGCTGAAAAATACTCTTATAGGAAATGAAACACAATAGGTACAAACAAAAGCTCACTGGGTGCTAGAATGCTGGGTGCTGGAGAAAAGTGCAGTCAGTTCACACAACACAGGTAAACGACATCATCTTAAAAGGAGTGCATGGAGAGAAGAAATGCAGTTACTCACAGAAACACATCACCATGGCCGAACGTCGCGATTTAACTGAATTTGGGCGTGGAATGATTAGATTAGATTAGGTTAGATTAATACTAGTTCCATGGATCATGAATACGATATTTCGTAATGATGTGGAACGAGTCAAATTTTCCAATACATGACATAATTAAGTTAATTTAACAACATAATTAAGTTAATATAACAAGTTTTCTATATTTTGTTTCTTTTTATTTTTTTATAATTTTTTTTTCTTATTTTCTTAATTTATATCTAAAAATTCCTCTGTGGAGTAGAAGGAGTTGTCATTCAGAAATTTTTTTAATTTCTTCTTAAATACTTGTTGGTTATCTGTCAGACTTTTGATACTATTTGGTAAGTGACCAAAGACTTTAGTGGCAGTATAATTCACCCCTTTCTGTGCCAAAGTTAGATTTAATCCTGAATAGTGA
The DNA here is from genome assembly GCF_021461395.2 of Schistocerca americana. NCBI lineage: Eukaryota > Metazoa > Arthropoda > Insecta > Orthoptera > Acrididae > Schistocerca > Schistocerca americana. The sequence goes on from NC_060126.1 coordinate 378,311,771, forward strand.
AGATCATCCTTTCCCCTAGTATTGTAGTTATGCACACTGCTATTACTTTTGAATTGGGCTTGGTTGTTAATAACAAATTTCATAAGAGAGTATATATACTGAGAAGCTACTGTGAATATACCTACGGTAATCGGCGCAATAGGCTTGGGTTATGTTATATCGGAGATTATACAAGGTTTCAAGGTTCCGAGGCAACGCTGTCTAGGGTGAACCTTCACTATAACGGATACAATGTTTCCACACACGTAAACCGCCGCACAAGATGACCACAAGGGATTGAAGGAAAGAAGTCAGTTCGGCACAGCCATAGAGAGGGAACGACGGTCTTCTTGTGAAATTGCCTCCGGTTCGAGTGTTAAACGTCAGGAGCCAACTTCTACTAGGACTATACGGGGACATAGACTTACGCGGCCGAATACGATTCGTGACCATTTGCTGACATGTAGGCAGAGCGCCGAATCACTTGTCGATGGCCCCGGGAAACATCGATACTGGGACGAGGATGACGTGCAGTATCTTCAGATAAACCTCGGTTTCAGCTGTATCGAGCTAATGGGAGTGAGAGAGTATGGCGTATGGGACAATGGATCCCGCGTGTTTCCAGGCAGGAGGTGGCTCAGGTATGATCTGAGCTGTGTTTACACGTTCCCAATTAGGCCCTGTTGTCCGGATCAAGGCACCAGTGACAGATGTATGTCCTGTGTACATACTTTCCTACCAGCTGCATCACTTTTTCGTGTTAAAGTTCCGTGACAGAGATACCATAATTAACTTGTCAGTGGGACTTGCCATCGATCATTAGTCAGACGCAGGTGACATGACGAACTCCAGTGAACTCACACCTTTGACTTGTCTTGCCCCCACACCCTCACCCAACCACCCTTCCGAACACCCAGTCTTATTCCAATCTACCATTTACGGTATGTCGTGGATATCTACATACGCTCTATGATCTCTGCGTCAGCTACATAACAACAGCTGTAGGTATCACTGCAACAGAACTGGAGCAATATCTCTCCAAAACGAATCCAGTGCATCGTAGAATACTTTCCGCTAAATGTTAATCCATCCCTGAAGAGTCGCATACTGACGACAAGCAATTAACATCGCATCCTGTATCTTCCCACAACCTTTGGAAATTCATTGCAAGTGCTCAGTATTCTCCAGACGGGGATGCTACATGAAAGGCGATGTGTATCAATGGGACGCTTACTCTCGAAAAGCTGCTAGTCTGAATTCGGAGTAAAAACAAAATATTTTCGGTGAGTTACGTTTCACTTATTTCAAATAGGCTGTAGTTGAAGAAATGACGGCATGTGAAAAAGTGACACCAGTAATCTTTATTCCGGTCTATCGTCGCCAATGGAACAGGAATGGGAAGAAATCATTTTGGAACAATGTCTACTATACGCAGGGACGAGTTGAGAATTACGCACGTAGATATAGATCGCCTAAGATAGGTTCGCACCTGCTGCGTTTTAATTATGAACGATGACTTTAAACGTAAGTGTTGTAAAAGTGCCGATAGTGTGCAATAATTATTCTCACTTGTGGATAATAAAAACATGCAAAAACAATATTCCTTTGGGGAAGTCACTATAAAACATGAGTGTAAGGCATCGTTAACCGGAAGGCCTCATCCGGGGAAGTTCGGCCTCCAAGTGCAAGTCTTAATTCAGTCGACGCCACATAGGGCGGCTAGCGCGTCGCTGATTAGGATGAAATGATGATGAGGACAACACATCACCCAGTCCCCGAGCAGAGAAAATCTCCAACCCTGCCGGGAATCAAACCCGGACCTGCTTGCAGAGGAGGCGAGCACGTTGCCACTCAGCTAAGCAGGCGGACGGTAGTCACTATGATCACTAAGTACAAGAAGGACAGAGAATTAGAGCTGCGTACATCGAAGACTGTAACACGTGCCAGTTAGGCGTCAATACTGGGCGAAGAAGGTAATCATCAAAAGCCCTGACGAACTATCGTTTGAGAATAATACAGTATAAAAAATCACATAAAATTAAATAAAACCGATGGGCCTCGAAGGAATTATCCGAAAGGGACGAAAATCGGTAAATGCGATGTCCATGTACCGGGAAACAAATGATTACAATTTCAGAAAAATTGGGTGCTTTATTCAAGAGAAAGAGCATTACAGACTGAGCAAGTCAATAACGCTTTGGTCCACCTAGGGCCCTTATGTTAGTAGTTATTCGGCTTGGGATTGACTGAAAGAACTGCTTGATTTTGGAAATTTGTGGTGAGTTTCTGTAGGACCAAACCGCTGAGGTCATCGGTCCCTAGAGCTACACGCTATTTGTTCTAACTTAAAGTAACTTACGCTAAGGACAACACACACATCCATGCCTGATGGAGAACTCGGACCTCCAACGGGGGGAAGCCGAGCTGTTTGATGTCCTCCTGAGAGATATCGTGCCGAATTCCGTCCAATTGGTGCGTTAGATCCTCAAACTCCCGAGATGATTGGTGGACCCTTCCCATAATACTCCAAATGTTTTCAGTTGCGAAGATATCTGGCTACCGTCCAGGCGAAGGCAGGATCTGGCAAGCTCTAAGACAAGAACCCGTGGTCTAGGGTCTATGCGATTTTTGCCGGCACGGTAGCTCAGCGTGTTCGGTCGGAGGTTTAGCTGCCCTCTGTAATAAAAAAACTGAGTTAATCGATCAACAACGAACGTAAACGGATGTCTTACGACGTCCGCCCCGAGCAGATGCAACGAACAAAAGGGAACAAAATGAGATTCTTAAAAAAAAAAATAAAGCTTGGGTAGGGTCTTTGATTCATAATCAAAACGTCTTCGGTCCCGGGTTCGATCCCCGCCACTGCCTAAATTTTGATAAATAATCAGGATTGGCGGCCGAAGACTTCCGGCATAAGAAGTCAGACTCATTCTGCCAACGGCCTTGTCAAAGAGGGCGGAGGAGCGGATAGAGGTTCAGGGCACTCTCTTGTCCTAGGGGTGGGAAATTGCCCCTAAAGGCGGAAGAATCAGCAATGATTAACGAGATGAGGATGCAGAAGGCAATGGAAACCACTGCATTAAAGACACGTAAGGTGTATCCACAGGACATGTGCCCTGTAATTGAAGAAGTGTCATAATGATCTCTCCATTGGCAAAAGATTCCGGAATAGTCCCCCATTCGGATCTCCGGGAGGGGACTGCCAAGGGGGTGGTTACCATGAGAAAAAGATTGAATAATCAACGAAAGGATAACGTTCTACGAGTCGGGGCGTGGAATGTCAGAAGCTTGAACGTGGTAGAGAAACTAGAAAATCTGAAAAGGGAAATGCAAAGGCTCAATCTAGATATAGTAGGGGTCAGTGAAGTGAAGTGGAAGGAAGACAAGGATTTCTGGTCAGATGAGTATCGGGTAATATCAACAGCAGCAGAAAATGGTATAACAGGTGTAGGATTCGTTATAAATAGGAAGGTAGGGCAGAGGGTGTGTTACCGTGAACAGTTCAATGACCGTGTTGTTCTAATCAGAATCGACAGCAGACCAACACCGACAACGATAGTTCAGGTATACATGCCGACGTCGCAATCTGAAGATGAACAGATAGAGAAAGTGTATGAGGATATTGAAAGGGTAATGCAGTATGTAAAGGGGGACGAAAATCTAATAGTCATGGGCGACTGTAATGCAGTTGTAGTGGAAGGAGTAGAAGAAATGGTTACAGGAGAATATGGGCTTGGGACAAGGAATGAAAGAGGAGAAAGACTAATTGAGTTCTGTAACAATTTTCAGCTAGTAATAGCGAATACCCTGTTAAGAATCACAAGAGGAGGAGGTATAGCCGGCCGAAGTGGCCGTGCGGTTAAAGGCGCTGCAGTCTGGAACCGCAAGACCGCTACTGTCGCAGGTTCGAATCCTGCCTCGGGCATGGTTGTTTGTGATGTCCGTAGGTTAGTTAGGTTTAACTAGTTCTAAGTTCTAGGGGACTAATGACCTCAGCAGTTGAGTCCCATAGTGCTCAGAGCCATTTGAACCATTTGAGGAGGTATACTTGGAAAAGGCCGGGAGATACGGGAAGATATCAATTAGATTACATCATGGTCAGACAGAGATTCCGAAATCAGATACTGGAGTGTAAGGCGTACCCAGGAGCAGATATAGACTAAGATCACAATATAGTAGTGATGAAGAGTACGCTGAAGTTCAAGACATTAGTCAGGAAGAATCAATACGCAAAGAAGTGGGATACGGAAGTACTAAGGAATGACGAGATACGTTTGAAGTTCTCTAACGCTATAGATACAGCAATAAGGAATAGCGCAGTAGGCAGTACAGATGAAGAGGAATGGACATCTCTAAAAAGGGCCATCACAGAAGTTGGGAAGGAAAACATAGGTACAAAGAAGGTAGCTGCGAAGAAACCATGGGTAACAGAAGAAATACTTCAGTTGATTGATGAAAGGAGGAAGTACAAACATGTTCGGGGAAAATCAGGTATGCAGAAATACAAGTCGCTGAGGAATGAAATAAATAGGAAGTGCAGGGAAGCTAAGACGAAATGGCTGCAGGAAGAATGTGAAGACATATAAAAAGATATGATTCTCGGAAGGACAGACTCAGCATACAGGAAAGTCAAAACAACTTTTGATGACATTAAAAGCAACGGTGGTAACACTAAGAGTGCAACGGGAATTCCACTTTTAAATGCAGAGGAGAGAGCAGATAGGTGGAAAGAATACATTGAAAGCCTCTATGTGAGTGAAGATTTGTCTGATGTGATAGAAGACGAAACAGGAGTCGATTTAGAAGAGATAGGGGATCCAGTATTAGAATCGGAATTTAAAAGAGCTTTGGAAGACTTACGGTCAAATAAGGCAGAAGGGATAGATAACATTCCATCAGAATTTCTAAAATCATTGGGGGAAGTGGCAACAAAACGACTATTCACGTTGGTGTGTTGAATATATGAGTCTGGTGACATACCATCTGACTTTCGGAAAAGCATCATCCACACAATTCCGAAGACGGCAAGAGCTGACATGTGCGAGAATTATCGCACAATCAGCTTAACAGCTCATGCATCAAAGCTGCTTACAAGAATAATATACAGAAGAATGGAAAAGAAAATTGAGAATGCGCTAGGTGACGATCAGTTTGGCTTTAGGAAAAGTAAAGGGAGGAGAGAGGCAATTCTGACGTTACGGCTAATAATGGAAGCAAGGCTAAAGAAAAATCAAGACACTTTAATAGGATTTGTCGACCTGGAAAAAGCGTTCGACAATATAAAATGGTGCAAGCTGTTCGAGATTCCTAAAAAAGTTGGGGTAAGCTATAGGGAGAGACGGGTCATATACAATATGTACAACAACCAAGAGGGAATAATAAGAGTGGACGATCAAGAACGAAGTGCTCGTATTAAGAAGGGTGTAAGACAAGGCTGTAGCCTTTCGCCGCTACTCTTCAATCTGTACATCGAGGAAGCAATGATGGAAATAAAAGAAAGGTTCAGGAGTGGAATTAAAATAAAAGGTGATGACATTGCTATCCTGAGTGAAAGTGAAGAAGAATCAAATGATCTGCTGAACGGAATGAACAGACTAATGAGTACACAGTATGGTTTGAGAGTAAATCGGAGAAAGACGAAGGTAATGAGAAGTAGTAGAAATGAGAACAACTACCGGCCATAATTTGGGGAAGAAATTTCTGAGGATGTACGTCTGGAGTACAGCATTGTATGGTAGTGAAACATGGACTGTGGGAAAACCGGAACAGAAGAGAATCGAAGCATTTGAGATGTGGTGCTATAGACGAATGTTGAAAATTAGGTGGACTGATAAGGTAAGGAATGAGGAGGTTACACGCAGAACCGGAGAGGAAAGGAATATGTGGAAAACACTGATAAGGAGAAGGGACGGGATGATAGGACATCTGCTAAGACATGAGGGAATGACCTCCATGGTACTAGAGGGAGCTGTAGAGGGCAAAAACTGTAGAGGAAGACATAGATTGGAATACGTCAAGCCAATAATTGAGGACGTAGGTTGCAAGTGCTGCTCTGAGATGAAGAGGTTAGCACAGCAAAGGAATTCGTGGCGGGCCGCATCAAACCAGTCAGTAGAATGATGACAAAAAAAAAGAAAAGCAGTAGAAACTCTCGCCGTATTGGGCTGGCGTTATCTTGCTGAAATGTAAGCCCAGGATGGTGTGCCATGAAACGCAACAAAACGAGGCTGAGAATATCACCAACGTACAACTGTGCTATAAGGGGAACCGGGATGATAACCATAGGGGTCCTGGTACGAAAAGTAATGACATCCCCGACGAGATCATTCCTGGTTTTCGGGCTGTTGTCAGGCGATTGTCGGGCGACAGTCAGTTTGGAATCTCATTGAAGTAAGTAGAACTATCTTTAGCGATGAGGCCCGCTTCGAACGGTGCCCCGACGACCAGTGAAAACGTGTCTGGAGACATTCCGGACTGTGGAGTGATACCAGCGTGACTGTAGCCCTCCACATGGCCCAACAACAAGGCTTAATGGTCTCGGGCGTTATTTCTTTTTGTAGCAGGATTACTTTAGCTCTCTTCCTTGGCACCGTAACAGCATAGCGGCACGTCGACGATATTCTACGTCCCGTTTTATTGTCCTTCATGGTAAGCCAGCCGGCCGCTGTGGCAGAGCGGTTCTAGGCACTTCAGTCCGGAACCGCGCTGCTGCTACGATAGCAGGTTCGAATCCTGTCTCGGGTATGGATGTGTGTGATGTCCTTAGGTTAGTTAGGTTTAAGTAGTTCTAAGTCTAGGCGAGCGATGACCTCAGTTGTTAAGTCCCATAGTGGTTAGAGCCAATTGAACCATTTATTTTTATCCATGCCAAGGATAGCTTACATTTCAGCAATGTAATGCCCAGCCATACACGACGAGAGATTTATTGCTTGTGTCGTGCTTAACAAACTCTATTTTGGCGAACAAGGTCGGCAGATCTGTAACCAGCTGAGAAAGTTTGGTGAATCATAGGCAAGGCCCTCCAACCATCTCTGGATTTTGACGATCTAACGCGCCATTCCGAAAGAAATTGGCACTATATTCCTCAGGAGAGCATCCAACAAGACTATTAATCGATGTCGAGCAGTATAGCTGCTAGCATAAGGGTTTGTGGTCGACCAACGCGTTATAGACTTATTCAGTTTGTCAGGCTTTTTCTTTTTGATTCGTCATTCAATTTTTTTTAAAGTGTAACTATTTGTTAGTCTGTTCATGGAAATCACATCTATCGATTTCCGCTCCACTGGGATAATTCCTTCACGGTGCGTAATTTTTCTGCCTTAATGCGTGACCGCAAATTAAGGAAAGTATCACCTCCATGCGTGGAAGCAGCTAATAGTCCCATTGTTTTTTTTCCTCATTTATCCTCTGAGCTGCCCTTCCATTAGTAAAATGTACGAGGAGCAGAACGGTAGTCCTAATTAAAAACTGGCTACGGAAATGCGGCAATGAAAATTCAGAGCAGAATGGTGGATCCATTTGTCTTCGTTACATTGCGGCCAACTGCGAAGCTGGAACAACAGATTCGCCGAACCCCGAACCCCCCCCCCCCCCCCCCGTAAACCGGCTGTACGGTGCGGACGCCGCGCGGCCGGGCCGTCAATCAAAGCAGATAAGGCGATCACGTGGCCGTGATGAACGGTGGCACCCCGCGGACTCCATCTAGCGGCCGTTGAGGCCGAGGAGCGCAGACAGAGGCTCCGGGTAGGCCGCTGACAACTGGAGGGTCTGACATGTGGTCACCGATTCTGGTCAAGTTTCGCCGGGACATTCAGTATTTCAGATAAAGAGACACGCACTTCGGCTTTTTGTTCGTCACTCCTTAGTTTTTGAAAAAAAGAAACCTAGGTCACATTTGATAACCGAAAACCGTATTTTCAGTGGTATACATCGAAAGATCGTCTAAAAACAAACATTTTTATACAATATTTAGAGTTAATAACTGTTTCGTGTTTCCATGCTTTAGCTTCGGTACCTCTCGTTCTATGCGTTCATCAGAGTGAGATCGTCGGTCAAGCGGCCAAGGCTTTGGACTACCAAACTAGTGGTCCCCTGTTCGACAGAGCTGTAATGAATTCCATCGCACAAAAACGCTTCCGGCTTGGAATACTTTTTCCACACACCGCGGGAGAAACACTTCACTGAGCCGTCGGTAAACTCGATGATCTACATCGATTGGAAAGAGGGAAAACCGCGACTCGTTGGACCTCACTACACACTTCCAGTCAGCTATTGATCCATTTCCTTGTTGTTTGGCCCACTGAAGACGTGCGGGTCACTGCATCACGGTAAGCTATGATCTTTTCGGAGGTACCCTACTCCTGATTTTCGCAATGTTAGCTCCGGAACTGTTAGAGATGCATTCACCAACAGCGGCCATACCTGTTGGGTTTGAAATCGATTATCATTGACAAGGCGTGACACTTTTCGCCACTTAGGACCTTTTTACGATCACTTTTCTTGTGCAGCGTTACTTATAGAGACGGTGGAAAGTCCGTGTTAATATACCGACAAATCAGGCTACTTCAATGACGGTATGGTCATGGGAACGTCGAAGGATGAAGGCTCACTGCAACGATTGTGTCATTTGTCCCCGTTGGCTGCACTGATTCCGTACAGCTGACTGTCACATACACACTACTTTCACTTCCGTGGTGCAGGTCACTGGCGCAGGATTACAGGAGCCCTCGCTACAAGTTCTACAACAATCCAATTCAGCCTGTATTCTCGTTTAAGTGTGTAACTAATATTTGGCTGGTGGCCTTACAAATTTTCATGGAGATAATGCTCAGTCCCTTCGTTTCCTAACTACAGGGTGTTACAAAAAGGTACGGCCAAACTTTCAGGAAACATTCCTCACACACAAAGAAAGAAAATATGTTATGTGGACATGTGTCCGGAAACGCTTACTTTCCATGTTAGAGCTCATTTTATTACTTCTCTTCAAATCACATTAATCAGGGAATGGAAACACACAGCAACAGAACGTACCAGCGTGACTTCAAACACTTTGTTACAGGAAATGTTCAAAATGTCCTTCGTTAGCGAGGATACATGCATCCACCCTCCGTCGCATGGAATCCCTGATGCGCTGATGCAGCCCTGGAGAATGGCGTATTGTATCACAGCCGTCCACAATAGGAGCACGAAGAGTCTCTACATTTGGTACCGGGGTTGCGTAGACAAGGGCTTTCAAATGCCCCCATAAATGAAAGTCAAGAGGGTTGAGGTCAGGAGAGCGTGGAGGCCATGGAATTGGTCCGCCTCTACCAATGCATCGGTCAACCAATCTGTTGTTGAGAAGCGTACGAACACTTCGACTGAAATGTGCAGGAGCTCCATCGTGCATGAACCACATGTTGTGTCGTACTTGTAAAGGCACATGTTCTAGTAGCACAGGTAGAGTATCCCGTATGAAATCATGATAACGTGCTCCATTGAGCGTGGGTGGAAGCGTAGGTGACGAAACTAAAATGAGCTCTAACATGGAAATTAAGCGTTTCCGGACACATGTTCACATAACATCTTTTCTTTATTTGTGTGTGAGGAATGTGTCCTGAAAGTTTGGCCGTACCTTTTTGTGACACCCTATATATCACGGGCAAGTTGAAGAAACCTCGTTAAGCACTATCTTTGCAAGTTACCTGACCTCATCTTTGCCGAGCGCATCTGACACACCATCGGCTTACATGTATACACCTGAGGCTGCGATCACAGTGGCACCGACAATGGTCGTCAGACGCCGTCGCCAGAGGTCGCCCGATAACATCGGCCGACAGCTTGGTCACCCTGTGTCCGATCTCCTTCGTCAATTTTTGGTGGGATCAAGGAGGTTAATCCTGGTTAGAATATGTTCAACGTATGGAGCAGGCTATATTTCAACGTCCAAGGAAGGGATGGATACCACGGCGTCTCAGTGTTCGGCGACGTGCGCTGCAGCACCGCGTTTGCTGTTATAAAGATGCCGAATGCACGTAAATGAGCTATATCCGCCTCGAAAAGAACGTGGCAAGTAATTTGTACTGCGTTCTCTGTTACAGCAATTATCATACGAGTTTTATGAGTATATGAGAAGAAGTGAAAAACAGCATGTCACGAAATTTAAAAACGTTTTAACTTTGCGATGGCAATTTCCTTTTCCCGCCATCCAATAGCTTCAGAAGGGGCCACCACCTTTGAAGCTAACATGCCGTAATTGACGTTTTATACATGTGCATTATGAACATTTGTAGTTTCAACGATAGACCACATTAAGAGTCTCTCCAAAACACGTTGTACAGTTGTATCGTTTACTGTGCTACAGTGGTAGGATGTGCTGCTTTGATGTCTAAAGGTTTTTCCACTGAGGCAATGATGAAATAATGGTTAATTTATGTGGTGGAAGTAGACAATGTTTCTATTACATAATGCACGGATAAAGTTTGTGTGTGAGTACGCAAGTATTATTCAACAAATGAAAGGTAGATTTGTGGTTTCACAGCAACTCACTTTATTCTAAAAATGGTGAAAATTTAGCAACACTAGCAGTATGTTCAGAAAAGCAGATTCTAGCACCGATAGATTCAATGCTCCTTAAACACTTGCCTAGTGGATTTGGGAAAGAATGTAACAAGGTTCCTTATTTCGCAGTATTTGAGCTGCAGGGTCGAAAATATCAGCTTCTAATTTAGTCTTCAGGGCATCGTAAATAGCATCCAATTTATCACACAGAAGCTTTGAAATTGTACTTTTCAGAACGTGATACGAGCCTAAATACTGGGAAATTGTAATCGCCATATGTCAAATATCGTAGCACCTCTTATCGTTTTATTTGAGAGAGAACTTCATCGTTAACGTGAGTATCGGTTTTTTAATAGAGCTCGAATCACACCTCTACAATCACTCAAAAGCGGCTTTCGTTATCCGAAAGTGTTTCAGATCTGGCTCTTCGGCTTTTCATAGTCGAGATGATTCTTGGAGATCCTCAGAAGCAAGATTACAAACACTGTCATGCAAAATTAATTTGTCGTTATGCACACATACGTCAGTAAACTTCGATGACTCATTCAGCATACGCATGAAATACAAACATAAAGCTTAGAATAAGATACTGTGAACACCTAAAGTACTGAAAACTGGAAACACTCACAGGACCACTTTCAAGCCACCTCACGTAACAGACCCAGAATAACCACCCTATTGGCATCAAACCGCGGGTAAGCGTTAATAACGTATTTTACGGAATATATCACGCCTTTTTGCCTTCGAAAAATTCCCTTCATAATTCACGCGCGTCTTATATTCGAAATTAATGTAAAAATGTCCAATTTTTTATTTTAATTTCCCGCCAGTCTTAAATCGGCCGTATATTCGATTCCGCGGGTAGCCTGTCTCTAACTGGCAACGTTGGATTCAACTGGTAGCAGCAGTGCACCGATGCGACGAACACGAGTGGTGGGGATTCACAAACTTGCTGACACTGTGTCCCTCCCTCCCGGCTTAACAAACCCATAACGCTATCTAGCCTATGATGCGTCATTGTGTTGTAGGGTGCGAGTGAACTAGAATTGAAATCTATTTGTGTTATCGGTAACAGTACAATATTTTTGTAAATAGCTAGTTTCATATTGAAAAAATTAAAAATAAAATAAAATGGATCCACAAGATACGGGCTATAAATTGAAAGTAATAGCATATGCAGAAGAATATGGTGAAACAGCAGCTGAGCAGCATTTCGGTCCTCCACAAACAGAAAAAAAAAACATTCGCGATTGGTGGTGGTGGTGGGGGAAGGGGGGGTGGTAGTACAGCTGTACTGAAAAAAATGAGGAATACTAAATATGTAGATAGAAGACTGAATGTAAAACGACAAAAACTAGAACATGAGGATTTTAAAGGATTTTAAAGGTCAGTGCGGTTTTACATACTAAGGATTTTATAATCTGGTTTTGCAATCAAATAATAAAAACGGTACAAAATTTATTTTTTAAATAAACTGCTTAAAAGTTTAGGTGCGTACGTACCAGCGTCTTATAGTCCGTAAAATACAGTAATGATTTGTAGATAGCTAATGTCCAGCTACAACATCCAAAAAAAGATCCACTACAGTATCTCAGTATCTTTCTGCATAAGATACGCCATTCTTCTCACTTGAACATATTATTTTCTGAGTTTATAATTCACACAAAAGATTTTCGACAAAAATGTTGCCTACATGTGTTTTCTTAAAAACATGTGATTTCAGTCCGTAGATTCCAAACTATATCCCTATTACGTCAGATGCCATAAACTCCTTCTTTGACTAAGCTTACCAGTTTGTCACTGTCCATGTTCCGTGTCGTGTCGGTCGATGCGGCCGAAGAAAGCAAACTGATCTGAATCTCACCGACTGTCTTCCGAAGCGTGTATTTTCGGGCGATGAGATGAAGTACTTTGTGACTACGCACGTAGTGGCGTTCCGATTTGAAAAGATCTGCCGTCTTCGGTCGATGTCGGTCGTCGGCGGACTACGCCGTAGCCGCAGATGTAGCTGCGATCTTTCTCTGCAAGTCGTCGTCGGCTGTTGGATTTTCGCAGGTTGCCTTTTCAGCGCTCACTGTGACTCGTTTAGCCCTCACGACAACCGTCGCAGATGTGAATGCTACTTGGTACACGACGACTCCAGCGAGAAACGCAGTATTCATAGTCCTATTGTGTCTCGTCATGTCAATGATTGCTTCACAATGACATAGATAGGAAAGATTCGAACATAAAAACTCTACAAATCAGGGCCACAAACGTTACTATATTAGTTCGTCTCTCTTCTCCTCCTCCTCACAGTGATTCACAAAAGCCGGCCGGAGTGGCCAAGCGGTTCTAGGCGCTACAGTCTGGAACCGCGCGACTGCCACGGTCACAGGTTCGAATCCTGCCTCGGGCATGGATGTGTGTGATGTCCTTAGGTTAGTTACGTTTAAGTAGTTCTAAGTTCTAGGGGACTGATGACCTCAGAAGTTAAGTCCCATAGTGCTCAGAGCCATTTGAACCATTTTTGATTCACAAAATGCACAATAAAACGTGTTCCTTAAAAAAAAAAAAAACACTAACATTTTCGCTCCGCAATGCTAGAACACTTGTTTCTGCCGACGCAGTGCAGTGGCTTCATTCTGGAATCCACTTCTCATCTCTCTATACAGACTTTAATCGGGTCATCAGGCGCGAATGCTTGCATAAACTTTTTCACCACCTCGCGGCCCTGCTACCCGTAACGAAGTGCTGCAAACGCTGGCAGATGTCTCACAGCTTCTCTGTGATGCACTGTGGGCTGCCAGCGATATACTTCTCTTATTCTTTTAACTGCTAGATACTACGTGATCATCATTGCCTAGCTACTATTGCTGCATACACTCCATATGAAAAATTAAATACATGAAACTACAAAACTGATAATGTTACAAACACTCTAAGACAAAATAAAACTAGGCACCACGAAGAAGCTCAGCAAATTAGTCACAAACTGATTTTCATACAGTTATCGACGAAATATGCAAACCCGCCAGGGTAGCCGAGAGCGCTAACGCGCTGCTTCCTGGACCCGGGCAGGCGCGCCGGCCCCGGATCGAATCCAACTGGCGAATTAACTACGAGGGCCGATGTGCCGGTCAGCCTGGATGTGGTTTTCAGGCGGTTTTCCACATCCCGCTAAGTGAATACCGGGCTGGTCTCCATGTTCCGCCTCAGTTACATGGCTCGCAGACATCTGAACACATTCGCACTATTCCATGGATTACACTCGACGCAGACAGTTTGGGTACACTCATTCCATCCCAGTGGGTACGGGGTGGCGGCCACCCCTTAACCATTGACATGCCAAATCCGATTAACGATGGCTGGCCCTACGTAACTGCGGAACACGGCTCAAGCGATGGATAGATAGGATCGACGGAATATGCAAATCTGAAAAATTTGGCAGCCGATGGATGAATGTGTGACGCTGCAGCGCATTTTCATCGCGCAGCTGGAAAGGGTAGTAAAAAGGGAATTTGTACATGCCAATGCATAAAGTCTTTGAGAATTTCATTCCGTGTACTCAATTGGACAGCAAATGTGCCCTGCAGACAGGCACATGAACATTATACGCTGATCAGCATTTGAGAGCGGACGTGTAGTTAGTCTCAAAGAAGTCGGTTGGACTAGTCGGCCAATCACTCGATGTTTGAACAGGAGCAGTGCTACTATCCAACGATGTTGGCAGGCATGGGTGAACTATGCACGAACACCCTATCAAAAAGAAAGCAATGGAGAGAACGTGAAAAAGCATCTCAGAGCCCAGGATTCATCATTATCATCGATACGCCGTGCAACTGCTGTTTCACTGAGCACAAGGACCATCAACAGGCGGCTCTCAGAAAGGGGGTGGAGCTCACGGCGCCCCGCTGAAGTCAGTATACCAAAGTGTTTTCCAGCTGCGTCACTAGGCATTCTTTCTTATTCCAGATACGTTGATGATATTCTAATCATCTAATAAGGACCCGCTGACGGTGTTGATCGTATGTTTAATCTATTCAATGATCTTCATGAGAAAATTTCTTTCACTATCGAATTTGAAAATGAGGCCCGCAATTAAACTTCCATGACTTGCCGCTTACTATAGAAACAAATAAAATTTCTTTCAATATTTTTCGTAAAGTAACATACACCGACCAGATCGTTCCTGCATCTTCTACTCATCCACAGTCTTATAAAAAAGCCTTCTCTCATTCTGCTGTTGACCGAGCCATTTCCATCCCACTTTCTAAAGGAAAGTTCAACGACGAAACCAATTTACTTAAAACAATAGCAGTTAACGAGTATAAACCTAACATAGTAGATGACGTCCTTAAAAAGAAAACTGCTAAAAGAATTACTACGCTAGGCACTTCTGTTATCGAGTCTAACTCAAAAAATATATTTCTATTCCTTTCGTGGGGCCTATCTCTTATCAGATACAATGCATTCTTCGAAAGAAATACGATTGCAACGTTCCTTTTTCCACTAATAACAATTTGAAAAAAAACTTCATTCATAATTTACATTCTATTCGTTCCCCTTTACAAAATTCTGGTGTTTACGAAATTGTCTGCGATACTTGCTACTCTTACTATATATGACAAACTGGACGTGTCTGCACTACCAGATATAAAGAACACTTGCTAAGAAAAAAATGACACTAGCCCCCAAAATTGGTTTTTAGCCGACCATCTTCTAAGTACAGGTCATTAACCTAAAGCCATCAGCGAGAGCAACATTTTGCCAAGCGAAAAGAAAGGGCTTAGACTAGATATTCTACAAGAATTAGAGATTTTCAAGCATTTTGCTTGAAACGATAGCCTCATCCTTAAGGAAGAGCTACAGCTACGTAACAAAAGCTATTTCAACAGTATGAAGCCGTTACTCGATATCTGACTTCGGGTCTCCTTGGGCAGGTTGCAGAAATGTTCTTTTCCTTCTAAGGTAGTCTTATGTTTTTTAATTATCAAATGCTTCTTGGCTGTATTTCACGTCAATATTGCTTTCTACAACTTGTCATTCAGTCCTATCTACATTCTCATAATGATGTTTTCATATTTTATCTTACTGTTATAAGCTTTGATGTAGACAAAACGTTATGTTGTATGCTACTATCAAACAAACAATGCTTTGCATTATGTACCAAATACTGTTTATTTAAAATCATTTCTGCCTATAAAAATGGTTCAAATGGCTCTGAGCACTATGGGACTCAACTTCTGAGGTCATTAGTCCCCTAGAACTTAGAACTAGTTAAACCTAACTAACCTAAGCACATCACAAACATCCATGCCCGAGGCAGGATTCGAACCTGCGACCGTAGCGGCCTTGCGGTTCCAGACTGCAGCGCCTTTAACAGCACGGCCACTTCGGCCGGCTTTCTGCCTATATTTGAATGTAAAGTACCCTAATTGTACCTACGGCTACTACATGGCGTGCTCGTTGCAGTGCCATGTTCACCTGGCCGTATTTGTTAACGCGTGGGCCTCAGTCCGTTTTGCAACATCTTAAATGTCTTTGTGACTAACGCCCTTTTGGCATATTTATTATTTTATATATGACGTATAAGTACTGCCAGTCTTTCACGATGATTTCGTACTTATACTCTGTACCATACGTTTTTAGTCATAATTCTGTGACCATGTTATAGACCATTCTTTGATTTAAATTCTGAGGAAGACACTCCTAGCACTGTCGAAACCCGGTTAATTCGTTAAAAATAGTGACAGAGGGCTCTTTTCTTTCAGTTGTGCTTCACATCTGCTGATTTCAGTGCCATTCGGGTATTTTTTTGTGGTGCGTCAGTTTCTTTCTTTGTTTTGTCTTAGCGTGTAACATTACATGATACAACTGTTATATAGGTATCTAAAGTTATGTTTTTTTTGTTAGCGTACAAGATTAGATGATAGTTTGTGACTATTTAAAATTGTGAGACGTAAGGAAACTGATACGCTGGCGTCTGCCTTCTGTAGGTGATATTCCTCAAATTTTCCTTGTGGATTATATCCCAGCGCTTTCAATCGGTGGATATTAATTAAGCCCCTGGGGACAGTGTTTCACCATTGTCAGTACACCTGTGATAATTTCTCACAGGGTGGAACTCTGTGCTGCTAAAAAACTCGAACTCGAAATTACTTGATTACATTCCACTCGACCTCACGGTTTCGATTCAGCGAGTTTTTCTGTCTTTGCTTTCCAAACTGCACAGAAATCACGTTGCTGCATTAACACTTCTACAAGTAACGAAAATTAGAAAGAGGTAAAGACAGAAATGAAGCTGTCAAAGGGGGTCTTGAGTCGCCCTTGAATAGCTCACTTAGTAAGAACATTTCCTCGGAAAGCAGCCATTCGGTTACCTTTTCAGGTTCACCACACAACTTTAACCACTTCTGAAAACTGTTGTCTGAAATTCCAGTAGTCTTCAAATGGCTCTGAGCACTATGGGACTCAACTGCTGAGGTCATTAGTCCCCTAGAACTTAGAACTAGTTAAACCTAACTAACCTAAGGACATCACAAACATCCATGCCCGAGGCAAGATTCGAACCTGCGACCGTAGCGGTCTTGCGGTTCCAGACTGCAGCGCCTTTAACCGCACGGCCACTTCGGCCGGCTACCAGTAGTCTTCCCTCGCAAAATAGTCACTTGAGTGTGTATTTCCTGAGTGGTAGACCATTCTACCTCATACAAAGAGTTCAGTGAGATGTTCATGGAAGGACATGACTTTGCCTCAAAGTGAATAGCGCAGCGACAGACGCCCTGACGGTCTTTACTTGCCGGACGCTGTTCTGCGAAGAGAAAAAAAGCGAGTAGAGGCTACCTGGTGTCATTAGAAGAGGAGCTTTTCTCTAGTTCGCATACTTCAATAACGGTCTAATCATGTAGAAGAAGGAAGTCGGAAGCTGGCAGCTATAAAGGGAAGTAAAGCATTTCCGCCATTAATTCCCGCTCCTCGTTTACGAGAATTTCCTCTATCTGAGAAAGCCTCGTTTCTTTGTTGAAAATTACCCTCGATAACGGAAGGCATCCGCCCAGGGCAATGTTGAGGAGAGCAGCAGGACCCGCCAAAACTGTTCTCGAAACTTCCAGCAAACTGCTGACAACGGGCTCACTTCAAAACTTTTCAAGGGCGCACTCAAAAGCGTCATCTTTGCCTGCTAGGTTACTGTGTCAGTACGAGACAGCTCGAACTGGGCTTCTAAGTAACCTGTCTCGATGAACAGCACCGGGTACAGCGTATTCGTTTCTACTATCACTCTCATCAAGGAGCATCAAACGATTACCTCTTCCGGAATTTTTTCAATGCGGAAGATCGTGATACCGTTCCTGGTTTCAATCCCACCTCTAATGATCTCGCTAAGCACCAATTTGCCTTCCTTCTTACTTCTGAATCAACACACGAACGTCGAATTGCAGAAATTTTTAGGGAAATGATCAAAGAATAAAGAATCGACCAAAATCTTTGAACAGCGGGAGGGCATATGTGCTGGATCAGGCATGAGAGATATTTTACAGGTATTATGCAGGAGAATTATCTCCGATTTATCAGTAGTTCATCGCGGTTTGCTGAAGAAACGAGGGTTACGAAGTGATTAAAAAAATGCGAGCTACTCTCCTTTTTAAAAAGAGTCGTCAGACTTGTTTTATGTTCACGCATTATACGGCATAAAAAATCATCAAGGATTCCCTAAAGAGATCCTTCGAAGTCAGGCTTACTGTGTTTGTTCAGAAAACGCAGAGCGCCGTAAACGAGGCCAAAGAGGCTCATACTGTGTTCCACGAGATCCGTAAGGCATTCTATACAGTTCCGCATTGTCGTCTGTTGAAAGAAAGTTAGACTTTGAGTCTCTGACTAGCTTTGCAACTGGATACAACACTTTCTTACATACGTAACTAAACCCGTTAGCTGATTTAAATCAATGAATAAAGATAATTTCTGTAGTACCTCAGGGGTACAGGGTATTGCAGTTCACAATATATATATATATATATATATATATATATATATATATATATATATATATATATATATATATATATATATATATATAAATGATCTGTTGCATAATGTCGGGGGCATAGTTGTCTGTATGAAGGCAGTAGTGTTGCAAGACAAAAACACATGGCCCTGACCGGAAAAAACCAAAATGTGTGTAAATACATGAAGAAATTCAATACTCTACTGTTATGCTACTGGCGAAAAATCCATAGAAACAGAAAAACCGCGAAAATATCTGTGATTATCCGCCTGGGGCGATCCGGAAGGTATGATCACACAATAAAAATCTTAGGGAAATGAAATTCATCCACGAAAGAAGTTGGTTACAAAACATCTGTTCTTCAGTCATGACCATCAGCCTGGGACTTTTAACCGGTTGGATTGATTCGTGGACCATTCACATTAATGTGGCCACCACATACGTTCTACGTCAACGTGCAATAGCAAATTGCAGATGTCAGGTCGCAGATTTAGCAGTGGAGAGTACACTACTGGCCATTAAAATTGCTACACCACGAAGATGACGTCCTACAGACGCGAAATTTAATCGACAGGAAGAAGATGCTGTGATATGCAAATGATTAACTTTTCAGAGCATTCACACAAGACTGGCGTCAGTGGCGACACCTACAACGTGCTGACATGAGTAAAGTGTCCAACCGATATATCATACACAAACAGCAGTTGACCGGCGTTGCCTGGTGAAACGTTGTTGTGATGCCTCCTGTAAGGAGGAGAAATGCGTACCATCACGTTTCCGACTTTGATAAGGGTCGGATTGTAGCCTATCGCCATTGCGGTTTATCGTATCGCGACATTGCTGCTCGCGTTGGTGGAGATCCAATGACTGTTAGCAGAATATGGAATCGGTGGATTCGGGAGGGTAATACGGAACGCCGTGCTGGATCCCAACGGCCTCGTATCACTAGCAGTCGACATGACAGGCATCTTATCAGCATGGCTATAACGGATCGTGCAGCCACGTCTCGATCTCTGAGTCAACAGATGGGAACGTTTGGAAGACAACAACCATCTGCACGAACAGTTCGACGACGTTTGCAGCAGTATGGACTATCAGCTCGGAGACCATGGCTGCGGTTACCCTTGACGCTGCATCACAGACAGGAACGCCTGCGATGGTGTACTCAACGACGAACCTGGGTGTACGAATGGCAAAACATCATTTTCTCGGATGAATCCAGGTCCTTTTTACAGCATCATGATGGTGGCATCCATGTTTGGCGACATCGCGGTGGACACACATTGGAAGCGTGTATTCGTCATCGCCATACTGTCGTATCACCAGGCGTGATGGTGTGGGGTGCCATCGGTTACACGTCTCGGACACCTCTTGTTCGCATTGACGGCATTTTGAACAGTGGACGTTACATTTCAGATGTGTTACGACCCGTGGCTCTACCCTTCATTCGATCCCTGTGAAACCCTACATTTCAGCAGGATAATGCACGACCGTATGTTGCAGGTCCTGTACGGGCCTTTCTGGAAAAATGTTCGACTGCTGCCCTGGCCAGCACATTCTCCGGATCTCTCACCAATTGAAAACGTCTGGTCACTGATGGCCGAGCAACTGGCTCGTCACAATACGCCAGTCACTACTATTGATGAACTGCGGTATCGTGTTGAAGCTGCATGGGCAGCTGTACCTGTACACGCCATCCAAGCTCTGTTTGACACAATGCCCAGGCGTATCAAGGCCGTTATTACGGCCAGAGGTGGTTGTTCTGGGTACTGATTAAGCACCCAAATTGCGTGAAAATGTAATCACATGTCAGTTGTAGAATAATATATTTGTCCAATGAATACCCTTTTATCATCTGCATTTCTTCTTGGTGTAGCAATTTTAATGGCTAGTAGTGTATATATAACGTGTCCGGGTAATGTGGACAGAAAGGGCAATCGTTGTTCTGATGCAGAAACGGAGCGGTTTATCTGACGTCCGAAATGGCACTATGATTGGCTTTCGGGTCAGTGGTGGGTGCATTGCAGTCATTGGCTTTGGAGCCAAGAGTGGAAGCATTTTCGAAAAGGCTAAGTCTGAACTGTTCGCGTACCGCCTCGGTTAAAGTTTATAAACTGTTCGCGTGCCACCTTGGTTTATATCGTGCACGGCAAAATGGCGCTATCTAAAACCGATGCCGCATCAAACCGTGGTGCACCACAGGCCATAGGTGACAGGGGTGAAAGACGGCTGCAGAGATGTGTACGGGCGAATAGAGGTGTAACTGTTGAGCAGCTGACAGCCCAGATAAACCAGGGGGCTAGCAACAGCGTCTGCTGAACGACCGCTCAGAGGAAGTTGCAGCGTACGGGCCTCTGCAGCAGGCGTCTGGTTCATTCCCCCATGCTGATTGCTGCTGGAATTTGAACCCCAATACTGCAACTGGACGTCCACTAAGTGTCGATATGTTGCCTTCTCAGATGAATCACGTTTTATGTTCCATCGAACAGTTGGCCGTTGGCATGTAAGGCCCTGCAACAATGGTCTTAAGAGTCGCTGCCGGAGGAGGCAGCATTATGATCTGGGGAATGTTTTTGTGACATTCCCTGGGTGACCTCCTCATTTTGGAAGGCACATAGGATCGACACAAGTATGCGATGTCCTTAGGGACGAAGTCCACCTCTACATCCAATTCGTTTCCCTCGGCACGTTGCCAGCTCCAGGACGACAAAGTGACATCTTATACAGCTTGCAGTGAACGTGCGTGGTTCGAAGAGCACCAGAATGAGTATTATCGCATTTCTCTGGCGATTAACTCCTCCGAATTAAAACCCAATGGAGAAACTGTGCGACCAACTAGATCGGGCTGTTCGCTCTGTGGATCCTCATCCGAGAAACCTAGCGCAGCTGGTCAAGGTACTTGCAACGACAGGGATCCACAGTCCTGTCGGCATCTTCCAGAACTTCCCTGACTCTCTTCTTGCAAGACTCGCAGTGGCTCGCCCTGGAAAAGGTGATTACTCAGGCTTTAGACAGGTGGCACATTAACGTGATTGTACAGTGTATAAAATGTAGAGAAGATCTAAGAAGGGCGGCAAATTTCGTATAACATGCGCAAAGCGTTTCTCAGATGCTCAACAGAGTCCAGCCGCAGACGCTACAAGAGAGGCGATGTGTAAAGAGGGGAAGCTTGTAACGTGCCCCTTCCCTTCTATCGACAATGTTAGAAATATATGACCGTGTAAGCATGAGCATAAACAACTGGAATAAAATTTTGAAAAAACTATCGTTCCGAAGATTCAATATAAAGTCGATAAATGAGGGGAAGGTTAGCAACAAGATGCCTTCTAGGACAACTTATTCCGCCTACTTAATTACTGTAAAATTTAGTATGGTTGTTCGAAAGGTTTGTGCTATCAATCACGTACTGTGCCAACGAGAAGGGGTACCACGTGGATCGGAACAGAATAACAAGAGTTACTGAAATAATTATGGCTAAAAGAAATACGGTTGCCAGCCCAATTGGGCTAAATTTGTATTCGGTAGGTGAATTAATGAGCCGACAGTCAACGTCAAGAATTACTCGAACATGCGCGGCAACTGAGGGCTGCACGCACGATAGCAAAAACAATTGAAACATTTACGTGATAAAGCGAGAAAGAAAATAGTTTGCACTCGAAATATCATTAACTAATACAGCTGAAATTTTGAAAACATACAAGATAACACTTAGATTAAAGGTTACTTACTGCTGTAAGTGACAATGGCGCTACCTCACAATAACGTCTAATATTTTCATATGAATTTTGGAAAATGGCAAAAAACAATTAAAAGAAACTGTATTGACTTCTGAACAGGGAAGTAGAAATTGATAATTACTGTATCAAAAGGTAATTATTATACTTTAGCACGGCTGCAAGTCAAAATGTGAACCAGAACTTTACTGACAACAAATTACAATAATCACTGATATTTGCACTTACTCATTAATTCTAGTTAGTGCTTTTGTTCATTGTGCTAGGAATCATTTTAATTTGATTAGTTTATTTACTATTTGCAACAATTAGATCGCCTCAGATTAAAGTTCAAATTTAAAGTTAGTGAGACTGAAATTACTGAATGATGTAAGTTCAAATCTTTAATCTAACTCAATCATTTAGTTCATAAGCAAAATTAACTGGCACTGCAATTTTCATTTTTTCATAAATGGTACTCGGATTATTGTAACAATAGGACAGGACAGGAACCTACTTGGTGAATGATTTTAGGAGAATCACGGGTAAACGGTTTTGGTTAAACTATCGTAATTATTCACTCGCAAAACACCACAAAGCTGAGTGACGCCGTTACAAAACTAGTTGACAATAAGCTGTGATGCAGCAATCATTTTTCAGTCCATTCTCGCCGTAACGCAGTTCCTTACGACGATACTGGTGCTGGCTCCTTTCCATGATAATTAGCGAGCACGGGAGTTATTGGCAATGATATTGGCGTGGCGGGTTCTTGATGTTGTTGCAGCCACTATTTTCACCACCGACGCTCATCACTTGCCATGTGCCGCTAAACAATCACTCCCCCAGTACAGTGCACGCCATTCATGCGTCTGCACTTCACCAAGTCTCACACCAGAGTCCTCTCTCTGTGTAGAGCGCTCTCTGACGTAACATCCTCCCGCGTTCAGAGACGCCGCTACTCCAACGATACTTATTCGTTGACAAAAACCTAACGTTTCCCTAACATTCCCTCAGCGATTACTCATCGATATTTACATAATATACATAATTGATTATACAGCAAAATAAACAAATTAATTCATACATCGAGTACATATAAATTTACATAAAGATAAAAGCAAGTATATATACTGTTGTGTCTAGGCAAGACAGCCTAGACACAATGCGAGGAAGCCGAAAGGCACGCGCTTAAACTCACGCAGAATAGAGATAGGTCTGTAACAGGATACGTAATGAATGCTATAAAGAAAAGTACGTAGCTCCTGGAATACTTAACTTTAATCCATCCTTGGTACATCGCTCTTGACGAGACAAGTGAGACTCTTTAGATACAAGCTATGTAAGGCTGATGGCGCCTTGCTAGGTCGTAGCCATTGACTTAGCTGAAGGCTATTCTAACCATCTGCTCTGCAAATGAGCGAGGCTTGGTCAGTGTGCATCGCTAGCTACGTCGTCAGCACAACTGGGGCGAGTGCTAGTAAGTCTCTCTAGACCTGCCGTGTGGCGGCGCTCGGTTTGCAATTACTGACAGTGGCGACACGCAGGTCCGTCGTATACTATTGGACCGCGGCCGATTTAAAGGCTACCACCTAGCAAGTGTGGTGTCTGGCGGTGACACCACATATGCAATAAAAAATGGTCAAAGAGCACATCAGCATGAAAGTGTTACAAGCTTACTGTTGAAACTCGAATGCGTAGATTCCAAGGAAAGTCAGGCACATTGGTGTCCGCAAAGGGAGCAAGAGGATGCGTTCGCCCCTTCTAAGATTCTGGGTAAAGGCTTTTTATTCGCTCAGAAATTGTCTAGAATTTCTACCAGTTGTTGTCTATGAATCCAGTGGACCGCCATTTTAACACTGCCAACAGTGACGAGAAATACTGGTGCCTCATTAGTCACTACATTCTTGCGTTTCTTTAGTTGTCATTTTGTTCACCGGAATTGATAACGATTACGTTTTATTGCAGTGGTTTTGGCGATGATCTGCATTCAGGATGAAAGCGATTCTTAGCAGAATACCATCATCATTTCTTTGGGCCTTTGTCCCACTTCAACGCGGAGTCGGCATAGTTACTATTGTTCTTGGCGAGGTTAGAGGGTGGCCGGATGCCCTTTCTGTCGCCACCCCGTACCCCCCAGGACGTAAGTAGTGCACCCCAGCCGTCTGCGTCTAGTGGAAGCCATATAACAGGGCGAACGTTTTCAGATGTCTGCGAGTCGTGTAACTGAGGTGGCACGTGGTGACCAGCCCGGTATTCGCCTAGAGGGATGTGGAAAACCGAAACCTCTGCAGAACATCGCCAAAATATGATGTTTAGTTATTTCTATTGCTTCCTCGACCAGCCCTCACCGTACTGCAGAAAGCAGCCGGTCTCACTTCCTAGCTCACAGATTCCGTCGTCGATTGCGAACGTTTACTGTAATCAAGGCAGCAGTATACCAGTATGTTGTGTACGTAGATCCGCGTAGTCAGCGCGTACACAACTTTCCCACTAGAGCGCGCCCCACTAAGCACAACAGCGCAGGCGCAGCGCTCGCCTGTCTCCGCACTACGAGATGGCGCTGCCATAGATACGGACCAAATTCTGCTTCCGCCGATCCGCGTATTAATATGTAACGCAGCCAATAAGATTGCTGCTAACGTAGAACCTTTTCTCCTCGCAGATCACACTCTGGCAGTAATACATGAACGCGCGAGGTATTATAACGAGTGTACAGACCACCGATTAGTCAGCCTGCATTAGTCTGCATTTGTCTGCACCAGTCTGCATTAGTCTGTACCAGTCTGTACGAGTTATACATTTTTCTGTACCAGTCTATAGTCAGGTTTCAGTCTGCGCCTAATAAGATTACCATATTTCTGTACATAGCCATGAAGATAAATGTATAGACGCTTTTGTCAAGTATGAGAGATATATGTGAGAATAAGATGAAGGTACCAATACCAAAGGAACTTCAGATTGTCAATTGTAAATAGCATCCAGAACCAAGTTAAGTAATTTTTATGCTTGTTATTATTTTAATAAATGAGTGTGAAAATTAATCAAGTTCTGTTTAAAGTTGGTCACCGTGAATCTGCTACTCTAAGTGTGCAAGTGGCATTTCTATCGTCTGACCTAACAGCAGAAGATAAACACGCCATGATAAGACCATGAGACATATTTCTGACACTCGCCTACTATATTAGAGCGACAAGTCAAATAATCTGATGGTGTGTGTGTGTACTGAAGGTCTTACAGTACCCACACCACACAGAAGTTAAGCATTTGCATGTGGAAAAGAAAACCGATAGTTTGCTGATTACGCATTCACTTTTACACAACAGAGCTACTCCAGTACATTTGGAAGGACACAGCCACGCTGTGTTGTAGGCGTTTACATCTATACTGAAGGGCAAGCCGATTACCAGAGAAAGGAAAATACCTGTTTCTGCGCTAGAAGAGAGTGAGGCAAAATGTGAAATTTCAAGGTCCAAAAAATGTGCTCTTCAGGACTGCTACCACTTCAGAGTCTGTGTGTGCATCACAGTGCCACACACACAATAATGTTACTGGAAGGACGAGAATTATTTTGAAATTGATAGTACCAGCCAGTTCGACGATGACTGCGGGATGTTCACATGTTCATCCAGTCGTATATTGGCCCTGGGCTAAATTTTACCTAAAAAACCCAAGGAAAAATGTAGCTTTCAAAACACATTTTGTTGAGATTCTGTTATGCGATTCGACAATAAAATACAAAAATTGTGAAAGTAACGCAAGTGACCTATCGACAAGAAAAGATGTGTTTTATAAACAGTGTGGCAGATGGCACTGAAGTTGAATAAGCCTTTTCAAAAGTCTATTCCGTAGTCTTTACTTCGAAATGTATTAATGTGGAATTTTTGCCGATATCCAGGAGAATCTTCTCAATAATTTTGAGATTATTTTTCTATTTCATATTATTGATTTTCAGTTTGAACCTACATTATGACAATGTGAATAAACAACATTATGGCATTATGAATAAACTGTTTATTTAAAAATATGTACGCTGCATATAGTATTGATATGCGAATAATGTTTAGATACCACAGTAATCTACCTTAGAATGTTGACCAAGGGCAAAGTAACTGATGATGATAGAAGTAGAGACGATACAAAATTGGAGACTGGCTAAAGCAGAAAACATTTTTTGAAAAAGAGGATTTTTATCAACATCTAACATAAAATTAAATCTTACTAAGGTTTTTCAGTAGGTATTTGTCTACGGTAGTGAAACATGGACGAGAAACAGTTGACACAGGAAGAGAAGAGAAGCTTTTGGAATGTGGAACTACAGAAGAACATTGAAGATTAGATGGGTAGATCGAATAACAAATAAGGAGGTACTCAGTAAAATAGGGGAGAAAAGAAATTTATAGCACAACTTAACTAAAGGAAGGGATAGGCTGACAGGACACATCCGTCGTAAACCGCTCTGGGAGACCAAGAAATAAATACAGTGAACAGGCTTAAATGAATGTTGGTTGCAATACTTTTTTGTAGATGAAATGGGTTGAATAGCACAGAGATGATTTGAAAGCTCCATCGGACTAAAGACAACAACGGGAACAGCACCACTGACACCACGTGCTCGTCACTTCCCGTGTCACTTCGAGTTACTACTCCAGAGGTACATAGGACGGGACAGACTCTTGAAGCCTTCCATTAGCTAATACTGTAACCGGATACGATACGGCACTTTCACCTCTTTTATGGGTATTGTTATGTATCGAGCACAACTAAAAGAAAGCTATCACTCAGTGACGCAGATGTAAAAACCAAGTCATTCTGCGTCCGACCAATCGTGAAAAGTTGAAAACTGGTACCTTGCCAGCAATCAAAACAGTGTCACCAACGCCGTCCTCCAGTTCTTCAAAATAACCTGGCGACGATCCTTCCATGTAAGCACCAGTATCTTCAGAGAACAGTTTGATGGCGCTGCTAACCGTGTCTCGTAAACAGTATACGTATACTGAGCCCACCATCGCTATTGTTATGTTTTTCAGTGGTTGTTAAATTAGTCTGTATAGGTAATTCGTCGTCCAGTTTGGAATAATGAGCTGAATCGTTTGTCAGTTCCATGAATCAGTCTATATGGACTATATGATAATATCTAGATTATTCCTCGACGATGTGGTACCATGTAGAACACCGATCCCAAATGCGGGAAGGTAGAGTGCCATAAAGTAACACTTTATGACCACGAAGTCAAGCGTTACAGGTGGAACAGCAAAATTTGTATTTCAGATGCCAAGAGATGTCAACATACTGGTGGTCACAAATACTCTTAATAGCTTGGAGGGGTGTTTTAGGGTAGGTAGTGCTGATAAATAATTGTTTGGAAAAAAAATTCGATAGATGTAATGAAATTTTCCTTGAGAAAAATGAGTCTTCTCTTTATCTACGCAGGTTCGAATCCTGCCTCGGGCATGGTTGTGTGTGATGTCCTTAGGTTTAAATAGTTCTAAGTTCTAGGGGACTTATGACCTCAGAAGTTAAGTCCCATAGTGGTCAGAGCCATTTGAACCATTTTTATCTACGATGATGATAGAAGCTGAACACATGAAGGGGGAAATAAGCAGAAGTCGTGAACTGAAGTTTGTGTTGGGGAGAGCAATGGGCTAGTACAGTCTGTGCAGCTGTGTTACCTGTGCTGCTACGGTGATGTAATGGCTGGCACACCTGCCTCGTAAACAAGCAGAGCCGCGCGGAGTGGCAGCGCGGTTTGAGGCCTCATCTCACGGACTGCGCGGCCCCTCCCGCCGGAGGTTCGAGTCCTCCCTCGGACATGGGTGTGTGTGTCGTTCTTAGCGTAAGTTAGCTTAAGTAGTATGTAAGACTACCATGAGAAAAAGATTGAATAATCAACGAAAGGATAACGTTCTACGAGTCGGGGCGTGGAATGTCAGAAGCTTGAACGTGGTAGGGAAACTAGAAAATCTGAAAAGGGAAGTGCAAAGGCTCAATCTAGATATAGTAGGGGTCAGTGAAGTGAAGTGGAAGGAAGACAAGGATTTCTGGTCAGATGAGTATCGGGTAATATCAACAGCAGCAGAAAATGGTATAACAGGTGTAGGATTCGTTATGAATAGGAAGGTAGGGCAGAGAGTGTGTTACCGTGAACAGTTCAGTGACCGGGTTGTTCTAATCAGAATCGACAGCAGACCAACACCGACAACGATAGTTCAGGTATACATGCCGACGTCGCAATCTGAAGATGAACAGATAGAGAAAGTGTATGAGGATATTGAAAGGGTAATGCAGTATGTAAAGGGGGACGAAAATCTAATAGTCATGGGCGACTGTAATGCAGTTGTAGTGGAAGGAGTAGAAGAAATGGTTACAGGAGAATATGGGCTTGGGACAAGGAATGAAAGAGGAGAAAGACTAATTGAGTTCTGTAACAAGTTTCAGCTAGTAGTAGCGAATACCCTATTCAAAAATCACAAGAGGAGGAGGTATACTTGGAAAAGGCCGGGAGATACGGGAAGATTTCAATTAGATTACATCATGGTCAGACAGAGATTCCGAAATCAGATTCTGGATTGTAAGGCGTACCCAGGAGCAGATATAGACTCAGATCACAATATAGTAGTGATGAAGAGTAGGCTGAAGTTCAAGACATTAGTCAGGAAGAATCAATACGCAAAGAAGTGGGATACGGAAGTACTAAGAAATGACGAGATACGTTTGAAGTTCTCTAACACTATAGATACAACAATAAGGAATAGCGCAGTAGGCAGTACAGTTGAAGAGGAATGGACATCTCTAAAAAGGGCCATAACAGAAGTTGGGAAGGAAAACATAGATATAAAGAAGGTAGCTGCGAAGAAATCATGCGTAACAGAAGAAATACTTCAGTTGATTGATGAAAGGAGGAAGTAGAAACATGTTCTGGGAAAATCAGGAATGCAGAAATAGAAGTCGCTGAGGAATGAAATAAATAAGAAGTGCAGGGAAGCTAAGAC
Source organism: Schistocerca americana (assembly GCF_021461395.2). NCBI lineage: Eukaryota > Metazoa > Arthropoda > Insecta > Orthoptera > Acrididae > Schistocerca > Schistocerca americana. The sequence goes on from NC_060126.1 coordinate 378,340,975, forward strand.
GAAATGGCTGCAGGAAAAATGTGAAGACGTCGAAAAAGATACGATTGTCGGAAGGACAGACTCAGCATACAGGAAAGTCAAAACAACCTTTGGTGACATTAAAAGCAACGGTGGTAACATTAAGAGTGCAACGGGAATTCCACTGTTAAATGCGGAGGAGAGAGCAGATAGGTGGAAAGAATACAATGAAAGCCTCTATGAGGGTGAAGATTTGTCTGATGCGATAGAAGAAGAAACAGGAGTCGATTTAGAAGAGATAGGGGATCCAGTATTAGAATCAGAATTTCAAAGAGCTTTGGAGGACTTACGATCAAATAAGGCAAAAGGGATAGATAACATTCCATCAGAATTTCTAAAATCATTGGGGGAAGTGGGAACAAAACGACTATTCACGTTGGTGTGTAGAATATATGAGTCTGGCGAATACCATCTGACTTTCGGAAAAGCATCATCCACACAATTCCGAAGACGGCAAGAGCTGACAAGTGTGAGAATTATCGCACAATCAGCTTAACAGCTCATGCATCGAAGCTGCTTACAAGAATAATATACAGAAGAATTGAAAAGAAAATTGAGAATGCGCTAGGTGACGATCAGTTTGGCTTTAGGAAAAGTAAAGGGACGAGAGAGGCAATTCTGACGTTACGGCTAATAATGGAAGCAAGGCTAAAGAAAAATCAAGACACTTTCATAGGATTTGTCGACCTGGAAAAAGCGTTCGACAATATAAAATGGTGCAAGCTGTTCGAGATTCTGAAAAAAGTTGGGGTAAGCTATAGGGAGAGACGGGTCATATACAATATGTACAACAACCAAGAGAGAATAATAAGAGTGGACGATCAAGAACGAAGTGCTCGTATTAAGAAGGGTGTAAGACAAGGCTGTAGCCTTTCGCCCCTACTCTTCAATCTGTACATCGAGGAAGCAATGATGGAAATAAAAGAAAGTTTCAGGAGTGGAATAAAAATACAAGGTGAAAGGATATCAATGATACGATTCGCTGATGACATTGCTATCCTGAGTGAAAGTGAAGAAGAATTAAATGATCTGCTGAACGGAATGAACACTCTAATGAGTACGCAGTATGGTTTGAGAGTAAATCGGAGAAAGACGAAGGTAATGAGAAGTAGTAGAAATGAGAACAGCGAGAAACTTAACATCAGGATTGATGGTCACGAAATCAATGAAGTTAAGGAATTCTGCTACCTAGGCAGTAAAATAATCAATGACGGACGGAGCAAGGACGACATCAAAAGCAGACTCGCTATGGCAAAAAAGGCATTTCTGGCCAAGAGAAGTCTACTAATATCAAATACCGGCTCTAATTTGAGGAAGAAATTTCTGAGGATGTACGTCTGGAGTACAGCATTGTATGGTAGTGAAACATGGACTGTGGAAAAACCGGAACAGAAGAGAATCGAAGCATTTGAGATGTGGTGCTATAGACGAATGTTGAAAAGTAGGTGGACTGATAAGGTATGGAATGAAGAGGTTCTACGCAGAATCGGAGAGGAAAGGAATATGTGGAAAACACTGGTAAGGAGAAGGGACAGGATGATAGGACATCTGCTAAGACATGAGGGAATGACTTCGATGGTACTAGAGGGAGCTGTAGAGGACAAAAACTGTAGAGGAAGACAGAGATTGGAATACGTCAAGCAAATAATTGAGGACGTAGGTTGCAAGTGCTACTCTGAGATGAAGAGGTTAGCACAGGAAAGGAATTCGTGGCGGGCCGCATCAAACCAGTCAGTAGACTGATGACCAAAAAAAAATGAAAAAAGACTAGGGACCGATGGGCTTAGCAGTTTGGTCCCTTAGGATTTCACACTCAAACAAGCAAACGTGGGTCCAAGTCCTAGCCACTCCACAGATTTTAATTCATTCCTTCAGCTTCTATCACTATCGAAAAATTTGATAGGTTTCGCCGTTTCCAACTTCATTAGCATTGAAGTTAGCCAAACAGGAGGTTGCGGGATCAAATTTAACTGGACCACCAGAGACGGTGTCACCAAACCAGTTCTCCACTTGGTTTCCTAAAGCCAAACGAGAGAACGATACAAAAATTGGAGGAGGAGCGGTAGTGGAGATCGAATCCGAGCCAAAGGCTCGCCAGTCTCATGCGCCTTCACCTACACCGTGAGAACAAATAGCAGAAGGGTTTCCCCTTCTGTCACGTTGAACGATTCTCTTCAGTTGTCGTTGGTCCCGTTCTTGAAGGATCTTTTTTCAGCCGCAGGGATGTCAGAGATTTGATGTTTTACCGGAGTCCTGATATTCACGGTACACTCGTGTAATGGTCGCACAGGAAAATACCCAGGAGCGGCAACCTTTCTAACAACTGCACCAGACACTTGTAGTCTTATATATAGGTGCTGCCGACCGCGGAGCCGCATTCTGCCTCTTTACGTATGTCTGTATTTGAATACGCATGATTATACCAGTTTCTTTGGGGCTTCAGTGTAAAAATTCATTTGGGTTCCTCTACTAGTGTTACCATTCTGTGTTCTTTTCGTACCACCTATGTGTTGATAGGTGTTAATTTTCTTGTTTATGTCTTTCTCTTCTTAAAAAGTTATATCGTACTTAGATACTGGGAATGGGTCACCTCTTCCATTATTGTATTATTCATGTCTGTCCCAGTCTTTATTTCTATATTATTCATGACTGTGCCGGCCAGAGTGGCCGAGCGGTTCGAGGCACTAAAGGCTGGAACCGCGCGACCGCTACGGTCGCAGGTTCGAATCCTGCCTCGGGCGTGGATGTGTGTGATGTCCTTAGGTTAGTTAGGTTTAAGTAGTTCTAAGTTCTCGGGGACTGATGACGTCAGATGTTAAGTCCCATAGTGCTCAGAGCCATGTGAACCATTTGAACCATTTTTGACTCTAAATGTCTAAATTTGTAACTGTTGTATGTACTACCTCAATGGAATTGTATATATATATATATATATATATATATATATATATATATATATATATATATATATATATATATTCTATTGCTTCCAGTGTTTACTCTTAATGTTTTCATGTAGGTTTCCATCACGTTTGTTTAACGTTTAGTTTAAGCACTCTGAATTAAGTTGAAACTGCATTGTTAAAGACGACGTTTTCGCACTTATTACCTGTATTTTTGCACCTCAGTCTTTTGGGGTTCACCATTTTAGCATATCGATTGATAGGAGACTAGTTACAACCTCTAAGAGGGGCGACAGAGTGTGATTAAACATCTCTCGGTGAACAGTGACTTTCACCGTTGCTTGTTTTGAGCGTGTGCCATCGCGGGAGTCGTTAAAGCAGTGTCTACAGACTTGGTTGGGCGCGAACAGTCAGACGGAGGAAGAAATGTGGAAATATGTGGTAAGTTCCTATGGGAACAAACTGCTGAGGTCATAGGTCCCTAGGCTTACACACTACTTACTCTACTTAAACTAACTTACGCTAAGGACAACACACACACACACACACACACACACACACACACACACACACACACCCATGTCCGAGGGAAGACTCGAACCTCCGACGGGTGGAGCCGCGCGAACCGTGGCAGGGCGCCTGAGACCCCGCGGCTACCTTGCGAGCCGGAGGAAGCAGTCGAGTGGGGCCTGAACAGTGTACTCACGGTCGCTTGTCGGACGAAGTGTAATAATAACCACATTAATCGTCAGCTTTGATTGTTTTTGGGGTAACATTTAGTTGTACGTGAGTTCAACTGAACATTTTCATACAAAGTAGTCTTGTTCCTCTGAATCAAAACCGTCATTCAGTGTCTGCACTCTTAGAATCCTAAATTTTTGTAGTGATCAGTAAATTTTTTTGCCGTTTGCTGTGAACTGTTACAGCTAATAGTTTCACTTAACTTAAAGCAAACGGCTGTTTGGCCTCGACGTAGTACATGATTATCGAATAAAATGTCAATCAACAATATAGGTTGTCAGCTATCTGAATATGAGTATTCCTCCAAGAAAATATGCCGTATCTAAATACGTACTGGAATGTGACTGTCAGTTCTGTGGCTTTAACTAGAGAGGGAAATTCCACACAGGGTTTTAGTGGGGAAACGCGGGTCTTCGTCTCCGCATTGTGGCGAACTGCTACAAATGGTTCAAATGGCTCTGAGCACTATGGGACTCAACTGCTGCGATCATCAGTCCCCTAGAACTTAGAACTACTTAAACCTAACTAACCTAAGGACATCACACACATCCATGCCCGAGGCAGGATTCGAACCTGCGACCGTAGCAGTCGCGAGGAACTGCTACACCCCATGGCTTCAGCGAGCGCCTATTCTCAGCACAAGTACGCCGTCTCTATTTATTCTAACCTGTTGGTCGCACCACTCAGAGATTTTACTTGTATCGATCGACATGCAGCGATGTTGGCCTCACAGTCTCCATGTGTAATGTATTTTGACTGCTGTTGATCACTATTACATCCTCTTTAATACTGATAGTCAGTTGCTGACTGTTGACAGTCTTTTAAGCCAAAAACCGAATGATATATTAATTAATACCATAGATCGTGCACACTGTTGTTTGTCCATTTATAAAAAAAAAATGTCGTCAGTCGTCGCTCTATCGACTGGTTTGATGCTGCTCCCGCCCCCCCCCCCCCCCCATCTTATCCTAAATTCTTTTAACCTTTTCATCCCTACGTAATAACTGTACCCAATATTACCTATAATCTAATTGGTATACAGACATTCAAGATTCATATGTAACGCTTATGTCGTGAAGCATCAGTGGGGTAAATGACATTATTTATTACGTTTTCCAAGTTATGAAGCTACCTCAATTTATGGAGCCAGTTTTAAGTTAGCGCACTGATAATGTACGTCTCAATTCATAAAAACACTTTTATAATACAAATTCCATAAACACTGATTTTGTTAACACCAGGCACAAGAAACTGCATAAAAGGACACTGGCAATTACTGTACAAACCTAAACAACTGAATAAAAATTAACAGGGGGTTAGAAGTGACCATGTATGACGTACGATTATTTCTGAGACTGAGGACGTAATTTGGTCCGGTCTTCTGCTAGAAGACTGCTATGATGCAGTTCTCAACAATTGTGTGTCCTGTGGAAGCATCTCTGCATGAACGCTGCAACCTACATTCGTTTGAACCTGCTTACTGTAGGTACGCCTTGGTTCCCTCTACAATTTTTCACCCACACACATTCCTCCGTTATTTAATTTGCAACTCCTTGATGCCCGAGAATGTGTCCTAGCAAATAATCAATTCTTTTACTGAAATTTCCGATAAATTTCTTTGTCTCCAGTTCCATTCAGTGCCACCGCTTTAGTTACGCGATCTACTAATATAACCCTCAAAATTCGCGTGCAGCACATTTCAAAAGCTTCTGTTCACTTGTTGTCGGTGCTGCTATTGGTCCGTGTTTCACTTATGTTCAAGGCTACTTTCCAGACAAACGCCTGTTTGATATTAACAAGTCCCTTTCTTTCCGAAATTTATTCTTATTAGTACCTGTCCCCATTTTACTTCCTTTTTACTGCGGCCATCGACAGTTATTTCACTGTGTTAATAGGAAAACTGATCGACTAATCTGAGAATCGCACAAACTAACCTCATTCCCTCAGAATCACCTGCTTTAATTTGACTTTTTCCCATTACCCTTGTCTTACTTATGCTGATGCTAATCTTTCTTTCAACACACTTTCCATCCCGTCAGCCGTCTGTGACAGAATTACAATGTCACCGGCAGACTTCAAAGTTTCGTCTCGTCTATGAACTTTAATTGCCTTTCTCAGTTTCTCCGTAGTTTCCTTTGCTCAGTGCACAGATCTGAAGACACGGGAGACACAGACGACAATCCTGTCTCACTCTTTTCTCAACCACTGCTTGCCTTTCATGTCCTTCGACTGTTATAACTACCACCTGGAGTCCATACGACCTGTAGAAAAAGTCTCGCTCCATTCAATCACGCTACGTCATAATTTAAAATAGTGTATTCTAATCAACGTTCTCATAAGTCTTCTGTAAACTCATGTTTTATAGCCGTAGATATACCTTTATTCCACGTATCATCTCAGATAAGTCGTAGGGTATTCCCACATTCCTCTAGCTACCAAACCGATATTCTCCGAGGTCGGCTTCTAACAATTTACCTCTTGTTCTATAAATAAGGGGCGATTTATATTTTTATTTATCTAAATGAATACTGTGACGGTTGTAAGATTAAAACCAGATGCTGTTTCAATATGTAAGTGGACTGGCTATCACTAAGCGGTTATTCACAGTTTTTAAGTTTTTGGCGTAATGTTACTCGACCAAACGGTAACGGTCCGCTCCATATGGGTAAGTACCACGATGAAACGTACCTACGGAATGTGACGTACGTTCGCCCACAAATATCTTTCACGTTGTTCTTCCCAGTCTCTACGACTGCACTACATTAGCTCAAATTACGCAAACTGAAATCAATTGTTCTTTGATTTTAGGCTCCCGATCTTACGTAAAGTTCTTTTTAGTGAAGCATTCAATGGTATTTAAAGAGGGAATAACCTTGAAAAGAACTGTTAACATTCGTAGCTATCGTGGTAGAGTATTTTGCCTTGAGATACTTTACTTATCGACGAAAATGTGCCTTTCCTTTGAGTAACGTAATGACGTGACAGCTAGCTGGAGGACGTCGTTGACAACTCATCGATGAAGCTGCAAATTCTCTTCGAAACCTGAAATCTTGCTATGTGCAATTGCTCCCTCGCTATAGATCAGCCGGTATCCGTCAATGTGCTATTACAGCGTTCTTAATGAAATATGGATATGAGGTCCGTAACTAGGATTTTATCAAATAGTTGTGAAAAGAACAATATTATTCTTTCGAATAAGCCTGACAAGGTTTGCCGGTTCGTACCACCAGTCACTCTTGTATTAAACTGAACGATTCGTAGGAAATCGTAGTACTTCGTATTTCTGAGTCCAGGTTTCACCAAAATAAATCACGAACACGTACCATTTGATTATAAATCAGCTTCTATTTTCCAGACAATACCTTTTCAAAAATTCAGAACAGTACCAATGACATTTCTTGAGGGGTAATGACTTAAGCTTTGATTACATCAGGAATTCCGCAATGGTGGCTCGCAAAGGCACTACACATTCACAATGATTCTATTTCACGTCATACGACTGCTTCCTTTAACAGTTAGAATCTAAGTGAAAGCTGTATTTCAGCGTGCGGTTTTTCATAATGGTGCTGGGAGTACAAGAACGTTAACCTTACTCACAAGAGCTTGTCTTTGACGTGGAATAATAAGTAATTTGTTTGTTCTGTACACTACCTTACTATAGCTTCTCGATACACCACGTAAATTAGAACTGGCAATCGACGTCATAGACCTCGTTCTGTGCATTTTGAATTACATAATATATAGAGTGATTCAGCTGCCCCTTTCCATAGGTCTTATGCAACCTGCAGCAGTTTCAAATACCACACACTAAATATTGATATTCTCTGTCAAATTGGTTCAAATGGCTCTGAGCACTATGGGACTTAACAGCTGAGGTCATCAGTCTCCTATTACTTAGAACTACTTAAACCTAACTAACCTAAGGACATTACACACATCAATGCCCGAGGCAGGATTCGAACCTGCGACCTAGCGGTCGCGCCGTTCCAAACTGAAGCGCCTAGAACCGCTCGGTCACTCTGGCCGGCCTATTCTCTGTCCTTCAAGCGCGTTTTTCTTTAGTAACTCAAAACTGTGGCCACTAGTGAAAACGTATCCCAGTATAAAATTTAACTACATTAAATTTCGGACAAAAAGTTCCCGCTCATTTTTTCTGTAGGTCTTTTAATATGTGACCAGCGAGCGCAAGGATATGAAAATCTCACATGTGGGTTTTGAAGATGTTACAGGTTACATATAAACTGTCTACAGGGGCAGCTGCAACACCCCGCACAGTACGACGATATACACACTGCAGTAAAATTAGTACATGCACACTAGTACTGGGTGTACGCATGAACCAGACTTCTGTGCCATAATTTAAATGCAAACTAAATGTATTGTTTGAAGAAACAGAGTTAGTAAGGCTCTCTGTTGTTCCTTGCCAACATAACAATGAAATACATGTCAGTATGTAGTCTTTGGAAATAGTAATCAGTAAAACGGCTCAATTTATTATTTATTTCAAGTTTCTGCTACCAGTCACTTTTTATTTTATGCTTAATCTAACATAATGCAACGCTTTTCGAACATGTTCTGTTCATCTTCAGGCGTTTACACATACATAGAGAAATGTTACTTAAAAATAAACAGTCTTAACCTAGATTAATGTAGAACATTTTGTCCATTGTTTTTTACTGTAGCTGCCCGTGTGGCATTTGGGGGGAAGGAGGGGGGCAGTGTATAGCTAGAAATCGAAATCAGTGATGTATACTGCCGGTTTTCTTCTTTGTGGTTGACATGCTACAGTCAGCCAACTTGTCTTGTTCCACCAATGATGCAAGTGAAGCAGCAAGATGATGAAATTGTAAGTGAACAACTGTCATATAAAAGCCTTTCACACTATTTTCGTAACACATAACTGATGCAAATCTATGTGTATTCTATACAGGCTGTGATACACATGGTCTACCACAAAGAAGAAAACCAGCAGAAGACATCACTGATTTTGATTTCTACCCATACACTGCCCCCCTCCTTCCCCCCTAATGCCACACACGCAGCTACAGTAAAAAAGATTAATCTAGAATGAGATTTTCACTCTGCAGCGGAGTGTGCGCTGATATGAAACTTCCTGGCAGACTAAAACTGTGTGCCCGACCGAGACTCGAACTCGGGACCTTTGCGTTTCATGGGCAAGAGCTCTACCAACGGAGCTACCGAAGCACGACTCACGCCCGGTACTCACAGCTTTATTCTGCCAGTACCTCGTCTCCTACCTTCCAAACTTTACAGAAGCTCTCCTGCGAAACTTGCAAGTTGGTAGAGCTCTTGCCCATGAAAGGCAAAGGTCCCGAGTTCGAGTCTCGGTCGGGCACACAGTTTTAGTCTGCCAGGAAGTTTCAAAATTAATCTAGTTTAAGGCTTTTTAAGAAACATTTCTCTATGTATGTATGTATGTATAAACACCTGAAGATGAACAGAACATGTTCGAAACGCGTTGGATTATGTTAGATTAAGCATAAAATAAAAAGTGACTGTTAGCAACTTGAAATAAATAATGATCCCACACAGTCACGGTTCACAAACATACCCATTACGACTGAAAATAATTAAAAAAGGCTCAATTTATAATGCATTTCTAAGTCCACCATGAGTTATGAGGTGATAAATATTCATACCAGTGTATCAGAAGTACAAAATTATACATGTACTTTCACTGGTGACCCTGAAAAACTCTGCGGTAAGTTATCAATGGCAACTTTTTCTAGAAAATATATGCACTTAGGGAGAAGACATATCCCAAAGGAATGAGATTCTCAGCTTACTTTAGACAATGCATATGAACTTACATTTTCAGCCAGTTCAATATCAGAGCTAGTTTCATGGTTTCTGTGAAATGCTTCTTCAAGTACAGGCAGTCTACTCTGCTTTCTGCACCTGTACGGGACGTGCGACGGAAAGATCCACTTGACAATGTGTTACGCAGACTACTGTCAGTTACCGTAGAAGCGTTTGCAACTGTAGAGATAGTATCTACACTCCTGGAAATGGAAAAAAGAACACATTGACACGGGTGTGTCAGACCCACCATACTTGCTCCGGACACTGCGAGAGGGCTGTACAAGCAATGATCACACGCACGGCACAGCGGACACACCAGGAACCGCGGTGTTGGCCGTCGAATGGCGCTAGCTGCGCAGCATTTGTGCAACGCCGCCGTCAGTGTCAGCCGGCTTGCCGTGGCATACGGAGCTCCATCGCAGTCTTTAACACTGGTAGCATGCCGCGACAGCGTGGACGTGAACCGTATGTGCAGTTGATGGACTTTGAGCGAGGGCGTATAGTGGGCATGCGGGAGGCCGGGTGGACGTACCGCCGAATTGCTCAACACTTGGGGCTTGAGGTCTCCACAGTACATCGATGTTGTCGCCAGTGGTCGGCGGAAGGTGCACGTGCCCGTCGACCTGGGACCGGACCGCAGCGACGCACGGATGCACGCCAAGACCGTAGGATCCTACGCAGTGCCGTAGGGGACCGCACCGCCACTTCCCAGCAAATTAGGGACACTGATGCTCCTGGGGTATCGGCGAGGACCATTCGCAACCGTCTCCATGAAGCTGGGCTACGGTCCCGCACACCGTTAGGCCGTCTTCCGCTCACGCCCCAACATCGTGCAGCCCGCCTCCAGTGGTGTCGCGACAGGCGTGAATGGAGGGACGAATGGAGACGTGTCGTCTTCAGCGATGAGAGTCGCTTCTGCCTTGGTGCCAATGATGGTCGTATGCGTGTTTGGCGCCGTGCAGGTGAGCGCCACAATCAGGACTGCATACGACCGAGGCACACAGGGCCAACACCTGGCATCATGGTGTGGGGAGCGATCTCCTACACTGGCCGTACTCCACTGGTGATCGTCGAGGGGACACTGAATAGTGCACGGTACATCCAAACCGTCATCGAACCCATCGTTCTACCATTCCTAGACCAGCAAGGGAACTTGCTGTTCCAACAGAACAATGCACGTCCGCATGTATCCCGTGCCACCCAACGTGCTCTAGAAGGTGTAAGTCAACTACCCTGGCCAGCAAGATCTCCGGATCTGTCCCCCATTGAGCATGTTTGGGACTGGATGAAGCGTCGTCTCACGTGGTCTGCACGTCCAGCACGAACGCTGGTCCAACTGAGGCGCCAGGTGGAAATGGCATGGCAAGCCGTTCCACAGGACTACATCCAGCATCTCTACGATCGTCTCCATCTGAGAATAGCAGCCTGCATTGCTGCGAAAGGTGGATATACACTGTACTAGTGCCGACATTGCGCATGCTCTGTTGCTTGTGTCTATGTGCCTGTGGTTCTGTCAGTGTGATCATGTGATGTATCTGACCCCAGGAATGTGTCAATAAAGTTTCCCCTTCCTGGGACAATGAATTCACGGTGTTCTTATTTCAATTTCCAGGAGTGTATATCGTCTGCGACAGAGTCCCCTCCAAATTGTCTTCTGCGTGCTCTAGTTGGGCCTCTTCCCAGCATGGGAAGAGGCCCATGGACCTATCTCACTTCCATGACGTCATTCCTAGGCATACCAAAGAAACAATCGCATGTGTCAGTACGATCCCTCCATCTATCAATGCCGCCCAAAAACGAGTAAATAATATGCCTATTACATTGACATTCACCTTTCTTCTTCATGTAGCACATTTTCAGTAACCATATTACACGTGTAATATCATTGGAAATAGTTTAGATTATCTCAGCAACTACCATCTTCGAGATAATTTGTGGAACAATAGTATCTGCAGTGTTAATTCTTCATGAGAAACATCAGTACATATAATAAGTAGAATTGGATGTAACTAAGATCAGAATTTACAACAATCTGCTTGCGTTCATGTACTGCGCGGAAGACAACTAGCTGTAAATATGCTTACACACAACTGTCCTACTTATTTTATATTTCATAATATCGGAAATGCTACTGTGAACTACACGTACCGTCGTTTATGTCAGAAGACGTCAGAAAAGTAAATCCACGGGCGATAAATGCTAAGACAAAGACAGTTCTGAAGACGAGTGCCTCAAAGACTATTATTCGATTACATTTGTATTAAGAGTTCGCAATAGTTTCTTTGATAAGTACGAATACTTTGGTATTTTTCTATGTCAGCAGGCTTGAGATACACTTAAAAGCTTAATGGACAATTGCTGTTACAAAGTGTAATAGTCAGCCAGTGTCTGCAAAACACTGATGCGCTGTTGTCAGTGCGTAATTTTGGAAGATGTTGCAGACCACCAGATTTTTCCTAAAGTAAATGAAAAGGTGCTGAACACTATTAAAGCCACTTCCCACTACATTCACAACTTATTCCAGTTTAACTCTGTTACATCAATCCACATTCACGGCACTATTGGTGATTACTGGTCACTGACACAAATTAAATTTCTCCTGTCAACGTTACTTTCGCGACAAACGAATAAAAAGCTCTAACTCTTATCTCTACATTACAGTTTACCGTGACTTCGGATACAAGTGCTCACTGCACTGCACTGCTACGTCTCGATACAAAACGCTTACACATGTGTATGCAAGGTAGTTTTTTATTTTACATGATAGATTGGTGATTAAGTTCTTAGCTTTTTTTCCTTTTTTATGTTGGTATTCCGGTTGCCATGGACCTATTTATCGATTGACTTTTTTTGTTAGTAGTTCCCTGTTGCTATTTGAGTTTACATATCGTCATTGTTTGGAGACAGTGAGTGGAGACGTGAAAGCTAGAGTGGAGTGGCAATTGGAACATTTCCGACAAATTCAGCTGTCTGAGTTCAATAAAGGGGTGACAGCAGCGACGGCAGCCAGACACATTTGCATCTTGTATGGGGATAACGCCACTGGACAGAGCAAGGCATGGAAACGGTTTTCTCAATTTAAAGATGATAGCTTTGACATTAGTGATTTTTTCACGATCAGGAAGACCTTTGGGGCTAGGTGAAGGTCGTTTAAACGCATTTATATACAGGGACTCACGTTAGTTTACTCGAAAACTGACAGTTCCGATGAACTGTAAATATTCCAGCATAGTGCAGACATTTGCATGCGATGGGGAAGTTTCAAAAATCGAGTGCGTGGGTAGCACATGCTCTAAGCCAAACTCATAAAAATTTGCGGGTGGCCATTTGTCCATTTATGCTTGCTCGCCATCAGTTGACTCGTGAACATCATCTATCATTCCTATTATGTCTCGTTACTAGTGATGAGAAATGGTGTCTTTATGCTAACGCAAGTAAAGGAATGGAATGGTTGAACTCAAACAAAGCAGCAACTCGCCGTACAAAGACCTGCGCGCATCCATAAAAGAAAACGTTATGTGTCGCGTGGAACAGCGACGGTGTGGAGCACTACGAATTGCTTTTCCCACGAGTCAATATCGCTGCTGACATTTATTGCCAACAACCGAGACGTCTTGCAGATGCAGTCCAGGAACAACAACCGGGAAGACTGTGTGAGGTGATGCTGCTCCGGGATAATGCCCCCCCCCCCCCCCCGAATTCTGTTACACTGACAAAAAACATTGTACAGGAGTTGGGTTGGTAAGTCGTTCCGCGTCCATCTTATTCATTTGATTTGCGCTCTCAGATTTTCACTTTTTCGGCTCTCTATCAAACAACCTTCAAGGAACTTCCTTTTCGTTCTGTTGCTCGACGAGTTTTTCGCCCTCAAACCACGTGTTTTATATAGTCGTGGAACCTAAAAGTTCCCCAGCGTTGGCAGACTATTGTAAACAGTGAAGGAGTATATGCTACTGATGACTAAAGTCTCTATTATGAGTATCTGTTGTGCTTATTACACTTACGGAGATATGCTACGAACATATGGACGTACCCAGTATTTATTGTAGCAGCCTCAGTTGCAAATGCACTGCCGGCCATTAAAATTGCTACACTAAGAAGAAATGCAGGTAATAAACAGGTATTCATTGGACAAATATATTATACTAGAACTGACATGTGATTACATTTTCATGCAATTTGGGTACATAGATCATGAGAAATCAGTACTCAGAGCAACCACCTCTGGCCGTAATAACGGCCTTTGATAACGCCTGGGCATTGAGTGAAACAGAGCTTGGATGGCGTGTTCAGGTACAGCTGCTCATGCAGCTTCAACACGATACCACACTTCATCAAGAGAGTGACTAGCGTATTGTGACGAGACAGTTGCTCGGCCACCATTGACCAGACGTTTTCAATTGGTGAGAGATCTGGAGAATGTGCTGGCCAGGGCAGCAGTCGTACACTTTCTGTATCCAGAAAGGCCCGTACAGGACCTGCAACATGCGGTCGTGCAGGGATCGAATGAATGGTACAGCCACGGGTCGTAACACATCTGAAATGTAACGTCCACTGTTCAAAGTGACGTCAGTGCGAACAAGAGGTGACTGAGACGTGTAACCAATGGCACCCCATACCATCACGCCGGGTTACACGCCAGTATGGCGATGACGAATACACGCTTCCAATGTGCGTTCACCGCGATGTCGCCAATCGCGGATGTGACCATCATGATGCTGTTAACAGAACCTGGATTCATCCGGAAAAATGACGTTTTGCCATTCGTGCACCCAGGTTCGTCATTGAGTACTCCATCGCAGGGGCTCCTGTCTGTGATGCAGCGTCAAGGGTTACCGCAACCATGATCTCCGAGCTGATAGTCCATGCTGCTGCAAACGTCGGCCGGCCGCGGTGGTCTCGCGGTTCTAGGCGCGCAGTCCGGAACCGTGCGACTGCTACGGTCGCAGGTTCGAATCCTGCCTCGGGCATGGATGTGTGTGATGTCCTTAGGTTAGTTAGGTTTAAGTAGTTCTAAGTTCTAGGGGACTGATGACCACAGCAGTTGAGTCCCACAGTGCTCAGAGCCATTTGAACCATTTTTGCAAACGTCGTCGAACTGTTCGTGCAGATGGTTGTTGTCTTGCAAACGTCCCCATCTGTTGACTCAGGGATCTAGAATTGGCTGCACGATCCGTTATAGCCATGCGGGTAAGATGCCTGTCATCTCGACTGCTAGTGATACGAGGCCGTTGGGATCCAGCACGGCGTTCCGTATTACCCTCCTGAACCCAGCGATTCCATATTCTACTAAGAGTCATTGGATCTCGACCAACGCGAGCAGCAATGTCACGATACGATAAAGCGCAATCGCGATAGGCTACAATCCGACCTTTATCAAAGTCGGAAAGGTGATGGTACGCCTTTCTCCTCCTTACATGAGGCATCACAACAATGTTTCACCAGGCAACGCCGGTCAACTGCTGTTTGTGAATGAGAAATCGGTTAGAAACTTTCCTCATGTCAGCACGTTGTAGGTGTGGCCACCGGCGCCAACCTTGTGTGAATGCTCTGAAAAGCTAATCATTTGCATATCACAGCATCTTCTTCCTGCCGGTTAAATTTCGCGTCTGTAGCACGTGATCTTCGTGGTGTAGAAATTTTAATGGCCAGTAGTGTAGACGCGTTGATCAAGCTAAGGTATATACAGGGTGTTACAAAAAGGTACGGCCAAACTTTCAGGAAACATTCCTCACACACAAATAAAGAAAAGATGTTATGAGGACATGTGTCCGGAAATGCCTAATTTCCATGTTAGAGCTCATTTTAGTTTGTTCTTCCACCTACGCTCAGTGGAACACGTTATTATGATTTCATACGGAATACTCTACCTGTGCTGCTAGAACATGTGTCTTTACAAGTACGACACAACATGTGGTTCATGCACGATGGAGCTCCTGCACATTTCAGTCGAAGTGTTCGTACGCTTCTCAACAACAGATTGGTTGACCGATGCATTGGTAGAGGCGGACCAATTCCATGGCCTCCACGCTCTCCTGACCTCAACCCTCTTGACTTTCATTTATGGGGGCATTTGAAAGCTCTTGTCTACACAACCCCGTTACCAAATGTAGAAACTCTTCGTGCTCGTATTGTGGAAGGCTGTGATACAATACGCCATTCTACAGGGCTGCATCAGAGCGTCAGGGAGTCCATGCGACGGAGGGTGGATGCATGTATCCTCGCTAACGGAGGACATTTTGAACATTTCCTATAACAAAGTGTTTGAAGTCACGCTGGTACGTTCTGTTGCTGTGTGTTTCCATTCCATGATTAACGTGATTTGAAGAGAAGTAATAAAGTGAGCTCTAACATGGAAAGTAAGCGTTTCCGGACACATGTCCACATAACATATTTTCTTTCTTTGTGTGTGAGGAATGTTTCCTGAAAATTTGTCCGTACCTTTTTGTAGCACCCTGTATATACACTCCTGGAAATGGAAAAAAG
Source organism: Schistocerca americana (assembly GCF_021461395.2). Lineage (NCBI taxonomy): Eukaryota > Metazoa > Arthropoda > Insecta > Orthoptera > Acrididae > Schistocerca > Schistocerca americana. The sequence goes on from NC_060126.1 coordinate 378,356,946, forward strand.
AACACATTGACACCGGTGTGTCAGACCCACCATACTTGCTCCGGACACTGCGAGAGGGCTGTACAAGCAATGATCACACGCACGGCACAGCGGACACACCAGGAACCGCGGTGTTGGCCGTCGAATGGCGCTAGCTGCGCAGCATTTGTGCACCGCCGCCGTCAGTGTCAGCCAGTTTGCCGTGGCATACGGAGCTCCATCGCAGTCTTTAACACTGGTAGCATGCCGCGACAGCGTGGACGTGAACCGTATGTGCAGTTGACGGACTTTGAGCGAGGACGTATAGTGGGCATGCGGGAGGCCGGGCGGACGTACCGCCGAATTGCTCAACACGTGGGGCGTGAGGTCTCCACAGTACATCGATGGTGTCGCCAGTAGTCGGCGGAAGGTGCACGTGCCCGTCGACCTGGGACCGGACCGCAGCGACGCACGGATGCACGCCAAGACCGTAGGATCCTACGCAGTGCCGTAGGGGACCGCACCGCCACTCCCCAGCAAATTAGGGACACTGTTGCTCCTGGGGTATCGGCGAGGACCATTCGCAACCGTCTCCATGAAGCTGGGCTACGGTCCCGCACACCGTTAGGCCGTCTTCCGCTCACGCCCCAACATTGTGCAGCCCGCCTCCAGTGGTGTCGCGACAGGCGTGAATGGAGGGACGAATGGAGACGTGTCGTCTTCAGCGATGAGTGTCGCTTCTGCCTTGGTGCCAATGATGGTCGTATACGTGTTTGGCGCCGTGCAGGTGAGCGCCACAATCAGGACTGCATACGACCGAGGCACACAGGGCCAACACCCGGCATCATGGTGTGGGGAGCGATCTCCTACACTGGCCGTACACCACTGGTGATCGTCGAGGGGACACTGAATAGTGCACGGTACATCCAAACCGTCATCGAACCCATCGTTCTACCATTCCTAGACCGGCAAGGGAACTTGCTGTTCCAACAGGACAATGCACGTCCGCATGTATCCCGTGCCACCCAACGTGCTCTAGAAGGTGTAAGTCAACTACCCTGGCCAGCAAGATCTCCGGATCTGTCCCCCATTGAGCATGTTTGGGACTGGATGAAGCGTCGTCTCACGCGGTCTGCACGTCCAGCACGAACGCTGGTCCAACTGAGGCGCCAGGTGGAAATGGCATGGCAAGCCGTTCCACAGGACTACATCCAGCATCTCTACGATCGTCTCCATGGGAGAACAGCAGCCTGCATTGCTGCGAAAGGTGGATATACACTGTACTAGTGCCGACATTGTGCATGCTCTGTTGCCTGTGTCTATGTGCCTGTGGTTCTGTCAGTGTGATCATGTGATGTATCTGACCCCAGGAATGTGTCAATAAAGTTTCCCCTTCCTGGGACAATGAATTCACGGTGTTCTTATTTCAATTTTCAGGAGTGTATATGGACCAAAGAAACTGGTGCATCTGCCTAATATCGTGCAGGGCCCCCGCGAGCACATGGAAGTGCCGCAACACCGCGGCGCACGGCTCTACTAATGTCTGAAGAGCTGCTGCAGGTAATTGGCACCACGAATCCTGCAGTCCTGTCCATAAATCTGTCAGAATACAAGGGGGCGGAGATCTCTGCTGAAAAGTACGTTGCAAGGCATCCTACATATGCTCAATAATGTTCAAGTCTGGGGAGTTCGAAGGCCAGCGGAAGAGTTTAAACCAAGAAGAGTGTTCCTGGAGCCACGCTGTAGCAATCCTGGTCGTGTGGGGAGTCACACTGCCCTGCTGGAATTGGCCAAGTCCGTCGCAATTCGCAATGGACATGAGGGGATGCAGGTGATCAGACGGTATGCTTACGTACGTGCCACCTGTCAAAATCGTATCTAGACGTATCTGCGGTCCCATATCACTCCAACTGCACACGCCCCACACATTTAGAGAGAATCCTACAGCTTGAAGAGTCCCCTGCTGACATGCAAGATCCATAGATTAATTAGGTTGACTGAATACCCGTACACGTTCATCCGCTCTGTACAATTTGAAACGAGAGTCGTCCGACCAGTTTCAGTTCCGGTTATCAACAGTCCAATGTCTGTGTTGACGGACCTAAGCGAGGCATAAAGCTTTGTGTCGTGCCTCGAAAGCCCATATCGATGAAGTTTCGTTGAATGGTTAGCACGCTGACTCTTGTTGATGGCCCAGCATTGAAATTTTCAGCAACTAGCGGAAGGGTTGCACTTCGGTCACGTTGAACGATTCTCTTCAGTCATATAGTTGATATAGTTCCTGCAGATTCGATGTTTTACCGAATTCCTAATAATCACAGTTCACTCCTCATACGGTCGTACGGGAAAATCCCGACTTCATCGCCACCTCGGAGATGCCATGCCCCACCGCTCGTGCGCCGACTACAGTACCTCGTTCAAACTCACTTAAATCTAGGTAACGTGTCATTGTAGCAGCAGTAACAGATCTAACAACTGTGCCAGACACATGTCTTATATAGGCGTTGCCGACCGCAGCGCCGTATACTGCCTTTTTGCGTCTCTCTGTATTTGAATACCTTTGCCCATATCAGGTTTTTTGGCGCTTCAGTGTATATTTGTGGCACCTCTCATAACAACAGTCATCCATAAGGTGGTGCGATGAGTGTGTCTATTTCACCTTGTGGATGTACGGCTAGCGCCAGGTAATGTCAAGTGGCAAGTGAATGCTCTCTCGGCTGCAGGTGCTGCAGGAATCACGTCGTTGTTTGCGTGCCGCAGCAGGCTGTGTTGTGAGGAGGCTGCAGAGGCGGCCAGCTACTGGGTTTCGCTGGGGGCGGCAGCGGCCGCCATTGTCCAGCGTCACGTCCCGCCTGCCGATGGCCGATACGGCACAGGCGCCGCCGCGTGCTGACTGCAGCCACTCGCTGCGAATAGCCGCTCCGCCAGCCAACCACCACCCATTCCGAACGTCCAAGTCTCGCTTACGTTCAGACATGAGCTTAAAACCTGCGAAGATCCCGACACAGTCCCCGCCCACCCCACTTAAGCTCCACCCCTGATCAGCAAGATGCTCCGCCCAACCGGAGCAAAACGATACACATCGTCGCAGATATGTTACTCCTAGAACGAGAACTAGAAAATGAACAATTTCCAACGTATAATGCAAAGACTTTAAGTTACAGGTATTAATGTAAACGTTTACAGACACGACTACGATTATAACTGTATGTTATTGACGAAGTAGAAGTGTCTGTAACTTAAAATGGATTTCTGGTACCTAATGGTATTTACAACAAGCGGAACAAAAAATCACAAATGATTTAAAATGATAAATGAAAGCGAAATACAAACGTGCTGTCTATTAATTATAATGTGAGCCAATTAGCATCAAATTAATGGCTTAATATAACGTGATCTTTCGCAAATAATGTGATTGGAAATGTTACGTATGTCGGTAATAAAAGCTTACGATGTCGCAGATGGCAACAGAGTTTATTTCTTTTATTCATCCAAAAAAATCTTTCCAGATTATAAGACACAGAACAAACACAAACCAAAACAGCACAGTAAAAATACTGTATTATGTCAGTAGAGACATAAATGTAAGCTTTATCCACCAAACAGCTTGCACTATTTTCATTAGCTTCACTATCTTGTTTCTAGTCCCTGTATCTCAAACATCCAAAATATTCTGCTACGGAATAGAAGCAATAATCTAATACGAATAGACAGGCCTACTTGTTTACGATGTCCTCACTTGACTCAATATTTTTATGTTTATTAAATTGTAGCTTGACTCATTAGACCTAAAGAAGTGAAGAATATAAAATCATACTGATAACAAAAACGTTATGAAGACAGTCGTATTTTCCATAAATGACACATGAGGTATTTCATTAATATAGTATTTGCGTCTGTATGTAAAGTTAGAAGTAGGTATATTGCAACCTATGAATTATTGTTATAATTACTAAATACTTCAATGGAACGACTAATTCACTTAAAAATTACGTACTATTTATTGATCTACTTTCAGTTTATCTGTAGTGACTTAAATGTTGTGTGGGTGCAGGAGTGCCTTAAGAAGTAGGAGCTCTTATTTTGTATACTTGCTGTAGTGTCCGTTCTTGTTACGAAATAAATATTTAGCGTTTTCAGTAATACTTTTTCTTAAAAGCAATTCGTTTAATAGAAATCCCAATACTCGCGACGTAGGCCGAAATATTGTGTTACATAAACATTAAAATATCTGCTTAAGTTTTCTTAATAATTTAAATTTCGTTAAAACAAGGCAGCAGTTAGTTCCAGTAGTGTCTATTCTGTCTGTTCTTACCAGAAAAGAGTAATTAAACGTTTTAATTCATTTTTATCAACACAGTTCGTATTTGTTATTGGTTAGACAGACGTGATGTAGGCATACAATTTCTGAGTTGCTAACGTTTAAAAACATATCTAAACATTCTTTATAACGTGATTCTCCAAAACCAAAGCAATTAGTAATTAAGTCTTCTGCCGCTGTACCTCTAAAACAAAACGTAAACAGCGGCAACAACACAAAACAATTTATGAAATGCAGGTAGTCAGGTACTGTTTCCGGTCTTCCGTTGTGAGGGAACTATAGGGGGTGGGGTGAGGTCCCGTTCGTGAGCGAGGTATGGGGGTGGGGTGAGGACCCGTCGTGGGCGAGCTGGAGTGCGGGGTGAGTGTCGCAGGGAGGTAGAGTGGGGGGGATCCTCGCTGGGATCTTCGCAGGTTTTAACGTTTGCTTACGTTCAGTCCGTGAAACAAATGACTGGTACTGACAGTTTACGAGGTCAGGTGACAATGTTGCCATATGGAGCTTACTGCACTGCAGTCGCTACGTTTCTCTTACACTATTGTCCGCTCACCGGGAGCTGAGACGGAACAGAAACAGTTTCATGTGAGCGAGCTCCATCTGTTCCAGTGAAAGCAGAGGTGTCGAAAATTCTCCGTGCACGCTTTGCAGTTGATTGCCGGGCTGACGTCACAACGAAGCTTGCGTCGCTAGTGACAAACCCTGTGTTGCGAACATGGGCTAAAATATAACGAAATAAATAGTAAAAACCCGACGGGTGGCATAGCAGACTCAAGCACTACCGATTTTAGTAGCAATACCAGTTTCAACAATGTTAAAGGAGCGATGAAACCAAGTTCATCCTGTAGAACTTGAACTATTTTCATTCTGGTCCACTGTTCATATCTTTGTAAAAAACAAAGCTACAACGAAGGCAATCACGCTAAGAGATGTCCCCTGACAGCTAAAGAACATTTGCTTGAAATATTTTGTAATTTGCATCGGGACAAACAGTGATGTAGGGTGGTCAAGATTAATGGGACACCCTGTATATACCTATCTCTGGGTTTATGGACTGGCTCGAGTTTACATCTTTCCGGTAAACAGCTTTTTGAATGATGATGAGCAGTTTAAAATACAATATTCTCTTTCATTCGAATGAAATAACGAAACGTATCTCAATGTTGAAATCTATTTGATGAAGTATGTTATTTCGGAGAGTTGGTTGTCAAAGCAACATCGAGAACATGGGTATTACACATGCACAACCTGACATTGGACATTGTACCTTAACTACATCAATTAAAAGCGGAACTACAATGAAAATTCAATTCAGTTAACGAATAACTTTTACCAGTACGTACATGTAGTGTCAGTCCTCCAATAAGTCACTGTTAAAGCCATCTACGAGTCCAGAATCTCCTTCGCGATCTTCTCCGCACTTCTTCGACAATTGCTAACAGCGCTAACGCAGCTACTTTACGCGCGCCCATTTTCGCAAACAAACCATGTGGTTTTCGAGGCAAATAAAGCCGACGCCGAAGTCGAGAAACAAGTTACGCAGCTCGTCCCGTGTGCCGACGGTGTTGTCTCTTCAGTGAGGTCGGATGTCCTATCCACGTCCACGTCAACGGTAGCTGCCTCGTCCCGTGTGAGGACGGCTTACACGCAAGGAACTCGCTGGTAACGCTTAACACAGCGTTCTGCAGCGCGGCAAGGGACTCAAGAGCCGTCCGTCGTTGGCTGGCGTCTAGCCGTCGTAGGACAACGAAAGAATGCTTGACAGATGTCAGTACCAAAGACTCGTCTGCAAGGCTATGGTGCTGTGCAGGCAAGCATTTTTCCGTGCAGCTAACATGACAGCTTCTTACGGTCATTTTTGACAATGTTATAGTGAGAGACAAATAAAACTTTGAGTTTTTGGTGATGGCATTTACAATGCACAGCATAGGACTTGGAGGAGCCATTAAAATGGGTTTATAGTGTAATCAGAAGAGGTTACAAAATAAACGTCAACGAAAGTAAAGCAAAGGTAATGGAATGTAGGTGAATTAAACCAGGCGATACTGTGGTAACTAGGTTGGGAAATGAGACACTGGAAGTAGTAGTTGAGTTTTGCTATTTTTGCGGCAGAGAAGCTTATGATGGCTGAAGTAGAGAGGATATAAATGGCCGACTGACACTACGAAGAAAAACGTTTCTGAAAAAGAGAAATTTGTTAAAATTGTAAATAAATTTAAGTTTTTGGAAGTCATTTCTAAAGGTATTAATAAGGCGTCTAATGTTGCGTAGAACTCAAATGATGAGAAGTTCAGACAAGAAGAGAACAGACGCTTTTGAATTATGACGCTACAGAAAAATGATCAAATAAGATACATATATCGAATAACTAAAGAAGAGACGTACTGTATGGTACAGGACGGAAAATTTATAGCATAACTTGACTAAAAGAAGGCACTGGTTGATACGACACTTCTTGAGGCATCAAGGTGTCGTCACTTTGGTAATAGAATAAACTCTAAGGGTAAAAATTGAAGACAAAGGCAGAGCCTTGACCGCAGTAAGCAAATTCAAAGGGATGTAAGTTTCAGTAGTTATGTATGGATGAAGAGTCCTGCATTGCTAAGATGAAAGTGGAAGCAAGAACAAAATTGTTTTCAGGCTGAAGATCTCAACGACAAAACTGACAGAAGGCATAATATTTTTTAACTATAAATATCATTTCAGTCAATGTTCACATAAACAGTTTAATGTCTACATCAGTTTAGACTGATTTGTTATCAATAGCCCATAAATACATTTTTGCCAGTGGTTGCGTCAAAGCAATACTGTTGATAATCACAAGACAGTCTAAAACAGGACAGTCATTAAACAGTTTGTATGACCTTCTACTGGAATAAACCTTATAATTTATTAAAATTTATAAAATTTCATCTCCTAACATTTGGCGTAATAGCATGGAGGAGCAGTAAATTAACAGTAAACAGCAATATGTATTTCCTAAAATATGTCGACATGAAGAATAAAGATGGAGAATATTAATAACTTTTGTTTCAATTAAAAAGTTTCGAGGGTTTCCGTATAAAAATTGGGAGGCATTACATTTCAGAATTCTCTCGCATTTTGCCAGTGCAAGCCGTGAACGTAACTATAAAACCGTTACTCAACAGCACAACTGCACGGAATGAGCAGTTTTTAAAGGGACTTCGGTTGCTTTCTGAGGAGTGAAGTTCGAACCTTTTTCCCGTCGTACTGGTTTGCTATTTCTGTACCTACGATAAATAACTGCAGATGAATGTTCAGTTATTTTCTTTTTGTAAGGCTCATGACCGATTTAGTGCTTTATCTGTCCGATCTTCTCATCGGTTTCAAATAAACTAACTGTAAATCACTCCAAACAGTTGTTAAAATCACATACTTCCTATTGCACATAAAACAAACTGTGATTGCGTCGCAATAACTGTGGCATCTATGTAACGAGATGTGTCTCTTATTTTTGCCAGGAGCATATATGTTAGTTAATCCTGATGTTTCGCGCACCATTTTAATGTAATAGTCTGGCAGACGTGGTATTGAATATCAATAGCATTCATACGCTACCAGACTATGCGCTGTGTCCGGTTACACAGCTAGGTAGCAATACACAAAAAATTAAAAGAAATGAAAATACTAAGCAAACTCCTCTAGGCCTACTAAATCGTTCATTGACCTGACAGGTTATTACTACACATGATAACATTAGTCTTCAGTTAACAATAAGGTAATAGGAACATAAAATATAGGGAAAAATGAGAGGGTTCATACATAAACTTTCAATGAAGCTTTCTCTTCCATGAACAACAGTAAATCTAAATCATTTGATGCTACCGTATGGCACTATGGTTTACTATTCGTCATACCACCACACAACATGAAAGTCATCAGTTTAAATTCTCACAGATTCAATAGCTTAATTAACGCAATACAGTGGAATTAATTACTCTAGTTGTTGACAGAAAGTATTTCTTCAAGAAGTAAGTTACTTGAACAATAAGCTATAATTCGCAGCTGTCGGTGATTACTAAGTTTCAAAGGTGTATCAATACCAAATTAATTAAATATCATCATTCAGTAATAATATAAATGAAGGCTACTCTAAATGAGGAGGAGATTATAATTTTCTGTTTTCCAGGCCATTTCAAGAGAGTTAGCTTTGCTACAGGGATCATCGTGAAACATTGCATCTGGACGTCGCATCGTCTTCCTCCTGCTCTAGTCAGAGGTTGGTCCTAATGTCATTCGCTCTGCATTCCATTAATCTTGTTTCTTTTATGTTTACTGGAGCTTTCATTACGGCTTGACAACTGGTATGCGACTATGAGCGAGCGATCGATCGCTACCCAAGCGGCACGCTCAAACATTGAGTATTGGCTATCTCTCCATTTATAGTTTATAACTCCGTCCCTCATGCAAATTATATCAGCTCAAACAATCTAACAGTTTTAAATCATACAAATGTTATAAAGAAAATAGAGAACAGAATAACATTTGTATCGAGATAGATGAATAAACAGAAAAAAACTCTATTATCGTAGTAGACGGCAGCACAAATAAATTAGCCGTGGACAGATCGCTTTCATCGTAAACTCCCTGTTTCTTCTCTTGGTGCTATATCATGTTTTGTGGCTCTTCGAATGCTTTCCTGTTTTAGAATAACTTCAAGAATGTGTGGGTACGAAGCCTTGTGCAGCGCGAAGTTCTTTGGGACGCAGACTTTAGCTAAACATTGTCGTCTCCACAATGCGAGTATTTCGAGATTAGCGAGCCTGCACTTGGTAGTAGTCAGAAGTCAGTAGTCAGTACAAGTGAAGTAAGATTGTAGAAGCCGAAAGTCGCGCACGAAAGCAGAAAGAATCTTACGTGAAACAAATTATATTGAAATTTTTGATTATTAAAGTGATACAAACGTCGACGAAAGTTTAAGAAGTGAAAATGCGGTGAAAGGGAAAGAACATATTAATGATACTAGGGTGAACCAATAAACAACCCTAAAACGCCAGAAAAAGTAACGTTTAAAATTTCTCCCCTATAAGTATCTAGAAGCATATGCCGCGTGGAGGGTGGCCGTTACTTTGTATACAGCGGCCAATGATTAGTGATCTGCAGTCAGACAAAGATTGCAGATGTGCTGTGAGTTCCAGACTTGAACAATGCGATTTTTATGAGCCGAGTGACTGTGTGTAGAGCACATCCATAGCGAAATTCGTCCAGTTTATGGTGAGAACTGCATTTCATGGAAAGTTTTTTGGAATCGGATACAGGAATTCAGCAAACGACACAAAAATCACAAACGCGTCCTAGCCGCCCTGGTTATCCGGTGATGGTAACTTGTTTCCTCATCTAGGAACATTTCACTACACCTACAACACATGGACCTCGTGGGTTGCAGCAATTTGAGGAACCAAATAAACTCGTTACATCCCAAGAGGTCACTCGTTAGATGCAAACGCTGCCACACTTCTTCTACGCTGCCGGCTTTTAACGTCTTGTCGAGCGATGGCATAAATGATGAAGTTTACAAGTGAAATATGCTGAAAAGGTAAATAAATTTCAGGCTTGTACACGCGCCTCTGATGTCGCAGTGCAAGTTCGCGACTTATTTATTCACTGATACTCGTAGAATTCTGTGATAATTTGCTTGATGACAAACTAAGAAGAAGCAGCGTCGGACGATGTGTAACAAAAATGTTCACGATTGACACTGACATGCACAGCTGGTTTTAAGGCCCAGACGACACGAGCCACCGCTTGGGTGCGCCAAGCTGAGAGGGGCGCCCAACAGCAACATTCGTATACAAGGCGTATCATAGTATGTGTTGGGGAGGGCACTCAGCTTAGGTAGTTAGTGCAGCAATGTTGAGCATCGTGCTGCGGTAGTGTAATGGCTAGCATTTGTACCTAGCTAGCAAGAAGACCTGAGTTCGAGTCCCGGCAGCAACATTCGTTTCGTCTGGTTCGATCATTATCGTAGATAATATAAAGAGACTTAAAATGTCTCAGGGAAACATTTAATTATAAGATATATAACAGGTGAAACTGTTAGATAGAAGAGGAGTCGAGGAGGGTAGAGGTCATCGAATGATAAGTCGCTTGTGTGAAAAAATGTGCTAGAACCGCCCCAACCGCACGCATGTGAAGAAAAATGGTGCTCAGAAACGGTATTTCATTTAAGATTCTATGAATTTCAGGGAATGTTCCAGGTAACTGGAACTAAACAAATGTAACAGGAAAATAACAATAATGAGACCGAAATGAAGTGTTGCTTGATTAAATTTGTTGCGTAATATACAGTGAGATTATTTGCAAGTACTGCTTCTTAATCATTAGCTATAAACAAAGACATCATATTAGCTTTTGACAATGTTGACTGGAATTGTCAGTTTGAAAATCTGAAGGTGGCAGGGGTAAAATACAAGGAGCGAAAGGCTATTTACAATTTGTATAGAAACCAGATGGCAGTTATAAGAGTCGAGGGGCGTGAAATGGAAGCAGTGGTTGGGAAGGGAGTGAGACAGGGTTATAGCTTATCCCCGATGTTATTCAAATGGTTCAAATGGCTCTGAGCACTATGGGACTTAACATCTATGGTCATCAGTCCCCTAGAACTTAGAACTACTTAAACCTAACTAACCTAAGGACATCACACAACACCCAGTCATCACGAGGCAGAGAAAATCCCTGACCCCGCCGGGAATCGAACCATGGAACCCGGGCGTGGGAAGCGAGAATGCTACCGCACGACCACGAGATGCGGACCCCGATGTTATTCAATCTGTATATTGAGCAAGCGGTAAAGGAAACAAAATAAAAATTCGGAGTAGCAATTAAAATCCACGGAGAAGAAATATAAACTTTGAGGTTCGCCGATGACTTTGTAATTCTGTCAGAGACAGCAAAGGACCTGGAAGAGGAGCTGAACGGAATGGACAGTGTCTTGAGAGGGGGATATAAGATAAACATCAACAAAAGCAAAACGAGAATAATGGGATGTAGTCGAATTAAGACAGGTGGTGCTGAGGGAATTAGATTAGGAAATGAGATACTTAAAGCAGTAGAAGATTTCTTTTTATTTGAGAAGCAATATAACTGATGATGGTCGAATTAGAGAGGATATAAAATGTAGACTGGCAATGGCAAGGAAAGCATTTCTGAAGAAGAGAAATTTGTTAACATGGAGTATAGATTTAAATGGCAGGAAGTCGTTTCTGAAAGTATTTGTGTGGACTGTAGCCATGTATGGAAGTGAAACATGGACGATAAATAGTTTAGACAAGAAGGGAATAGAAGCTTTCGAAATGTGGTGCTACAGAAGAATGCTGAGGATTAGATGGGTAGTCCAGATAACTAATGAGGAGGTACTGAATAGAACTGGGGAGAAGAGAAACTTCTGGCACAACTTGACTAGAAGAAGGGATCGGTTGGTAGGACATGTTCTGAGGCATCAAAGGATCACCAATTTAGTATTGGAGGGCAACGCGGAGGGTACAAACCATAGGAGGAGACCAAGAGATGAATACACTAAGCAGATTCAGAAGGATATGGGTTGCAGTAGATACTGGGGAATGAAGAAGCTTGCACAAGATAGAGTATCATGGAGAGCTGCATCAAACCAGTCTCTGTACTGAAGGCCACAACAGCAACAACATAATAACTGTCAAATTTCAGTACAAAAATTCTGTCAACTACACGAATGAGTTGTGCTTGACAAACGAATGTTGGCAGGTGTGTTTCTACATGAGAAGTGTGAAGTCTGTTCGAATTTCGCGCCAGTGGCATAAGAGTGGAACTAGTAGCACCACTATGAGGATACCAATCAGGTTTGCTTTAAATACACGCTATAACGGTCGTGAGCGTTAATTACCCTTGAGATTGGACATAGTGAGTTGCTGTCAGTCAAGAATGCCTTCAAGATGACTAAGACGCCATTATAAAAAATTCAGTGAGTTTGATCGAGGTTGTGCGACATGGCTACCAGAAGATGGATGTTCCTTCCGCGATACTGCACAAAATCTTTGTAGGAATGTAGCCAGTGTACATGATTACTGGCAGCGGTGGTCACGGAAAGGTACGGTCACAAGAACACCGGTCTCTACCGAGAAGGAAGACCATCGTGTTCGACGTATGGCTCCGGTGCATCGTACTACACTGCAGCAACGGTTCGAACAGCAGTTGGCACCACAGTCACACAGCAAACAGTTACAAATCGGTTACTCCAAGGACAGTCCCGAGCCAGATGCCAAACTAATAATCATCGCAACTTCAGTGGTATCAAGCGAGAGCTCAATTGAGGGCAAAGTGGAGGTCTGGTGTATTTTCTGATGAAAGTCGGTTCTGACTCGGTGCCAGTGATGGCCATATGTTGGTCAGAAAAAGGCCAGGCGAGCGCCTCCAACCAACCTGTCTTCGATCTATAGTCACTGGACCTGCACATCTACATCTACATTTATACTCCGCAAGCCACCCAACGGTGTGTGGCGGAAGGCACTTCACGTGCCACTGTCATTACCTCCCTTTCCTTTTCCAGTCGGGTATGGTTTGCGGGAAGATCGACTGCCGGAAAGCGTCCGTACGCGCTCCAATCTCTCTAATTTTACATTCGTAATCTCCTCGGGAGGTGTAAGCACAGGGAAGCAATATATTCGATACCTCATCCACAAACGCACTCTCTCGAAATCTGGACACCTCGACGCAGAGCGCCTCTCTTGCAGAGTCTGCCACTTGAGTCTGCTAAACATCTCCGTAACGCTATCACGCTTACCAAACAACCCTGTGACGAAACGTGTCGCTCTTCTTTGGATCTTCTCTATCTCCTCTGTCAACCTGACCTGGTACGGATCCCGCACTGATGAGCAATACTCAAATATAGGTCGAACGAGTGTTTTGTAAGCTACCTCCTCTGCTGATGGACTATATTTTCTAATGATTCTCCCAATGAATCTCCACTTGGCACCTGCCTCACCAACAATTAATTTTATATGATCATTCCACTTCAAATCGTTACGTACGCATACCCCATGCTATTTTACAGAAGTAACTGCTACCAGTGTTTGTTCCGCTATCATATAATCATACAATAAAGGGTCCTTCTTTCTATGTATTCGCAATACATAACATTTTGGTCCCTTTAGAAAAATTATAAATGACTGTGCTTAAACTGACACACAATATTTTTAGCGCAGCGCAATCTGACTTTCAAAAATCCCTACAAAAGAATGGCCTTGACCAACAACAACCTTTACCTTCCATGAATCACTTAACTAAAAAAAATCTTCGCTACTCGAACTACTGCAATACAGCGAGCGCCACTACTGCCAGCTAAATAAAAGATTCTAACTACTGAAGTCACTAATTACTGATAGGCATAGTTAGCAAATGAAAGATTTTGATAGAGAACAAAGAATGTATTTACCTTAATAGTGTTCAAAAGTCATAATATATATCAGTTCATGATATCCAGTATTACAAATTTACTCTCTCTGAAGGACGCAAGTCCAGATCATCCGCTCTCAAAACTCCGCCATCTCTCTCCCCACATCCACCACTGCTGGCGGCTCACCTCCAACTGCGCAACGCTACGCGCTGTTAACAGCCAACTGCCCAACACTACAATAGCAAATTCCAACAATGCAAACCAGCCACAGACTGCACACAGCACAGTCCGTGATTTTCATACAGAGCGCTACGTGACGTTACCAACATAAAAACCTGAACAGCCTACTTACAATTTGTCTATGTTAAGGATATCATGTTCTCCTTCGTCCTTTCTCTAAAGAAGAACTCAAGGAAGGTAGTAAAGTATCGAGCAACAGTTGCCCTGGCATTGATCATATACACTACTCTATGCTTGCACACCTGCCTATAGAAGCGAAAGACTTTCTGTTGAACATTTTTAATCAGTACTGGATGAAGAAAGACCTCATACCAACATGGAAGACGCAAGTAATAATTCCAATTCTCAAAAGTGGTAAAGATCCAAATGTCGGTACTAATTATAGACCTATTGCCTTGTCGTCGTGTGTTACAAAAACACTGGAACGAATGGTAAAAAGGAGACTAGAATGGTGGCTAGAAAAAAGTAATTTGTTGCCTCGGAGTCAATACGGCTTCAGAAAAGGCAAAGGGACCACGGATAACCTGTTTTTGCTTAATATGGATATCACGTCAGCCTTTCAGTGGCAGCTTTTCTTGACGTTAAGGGTGCATATGATCACGTACAAATACCGATACTCCTGGACAAGCTGGCAGGATTCGGAATTCCTTCACGGATGATCTACGGTATCAGTTCCCTGATTACTCAAAGAACGATCTACGTCCGTTTCAAAGGCACCATGATCGGACCTTTTTATGTCTCCCAGGGCTTGCCGCAAGGTGCAATTTTAAGCCCTCTCCTGTATACTCTATATACGCACGACCTTACTCCCCCCACAAAAATCCTACAGTATGCTGATGATATATGTGTTTATTGTACTGCTGCTTCATGTCTTCAGGCCAAAACGGCATTAACCACAACCATCGTACACATCGATGAGTGGCTCTCTATCAATGGGCTGGAGATCTCGGCTGAGAAATCAGCAGTCGTTCCCCTCTCCAAGTTGACAACAGCTCGCACTGAAGATCACATTACCTGTGGCAAGTACACCTTCCAAATAAAATCTCACATTCGATTTCTGGGAATGATTTTTGACTCTCGGTTAAGCTGGGCGCCCCGCATCCGATCCACCGTTACCAAGTGTGAAGAAGGTTTAAATGTAGTCAGATCACTCACTCGTGTCTGGTGGGGAGCGCACCAGAGTGTTTTACTCACCATGCACCGAGGGATAATTCGATATCGATAACACTATGGCTGTCAATTCTACCACACTGCGTCAAAGATTCATCTCTCCAAATTAGATACTCTTCAATATAGAGCCATTCGTACCTGTCTTGGAGCCATGCGATCGGCGCCCACCAACGCCCTTTTAATAGAAGCAGGGGAGATGCCCTTGTGCATTAGGCGCCAAATGTTATTGGACAAATTCTACATTCAAGGCATGGCCATTATGGACAGTTCCGTCTATCAAAGTAGAGACTGCATTTATCGACTGTGGATTGCATCCCACAGAAGGAATAAAGTGCCAGCCGTTTGTGCCAGCTTTGACACTTGGTCACCTGTCATACATTCTATACGGGGTTCAGCGCATCTATCTGTTTTTGAATATGATCTTCAAACGCTCTGCTCCCAGATCCCAGTCCATTATTTAAGTACGACCTGGCTGGACAGTATTAATGTCAACGTTGGCTTCAATCGTCTCGTTCAAGCACAATGGCCGGGTTTTCTCTGTGTATATATCGATGGCTCCAAAATTCCGCAAGAAGAGTGTACAGGATGCGCTTTTTTCTCCCCTCAGATCCAGATCCGCAAAACCTTCAAGCTGCCTACGAGTACTTCTATCTTACGGCGGAGACAGTGGCAGTTTTGGAAGCACTTAAGTTTGTCTCTAGCACTTCCTTCCCAAGATATTGATAGTACCTGACGCGCAAAGCGTTCTTAAAAACATTCAGTACAGTCGATGGAACAAAACAACCAACAGTTATATCTTGGATGTGATATCTGAATATATTCGTAGCACACGCACGGGCCGGACGATCCGTTTGTTGTGGATACCTTCCCACTCTGGTATCCTCTATAATGATGAAGTTGATGCATTATCCAAACAAGCGGCAACCTTAGGGAGATGCCCTTGTGCATTAGGCGCCAAATGTTATTGGACAAATTCTACATTCAAGGCATGGCCATTATGGACAGTTCCGTCTATCAAAGTAGAGACTGCATTTATCGACTGTGGATTGCATCCCACAGAAGGAATAAAGGATCTGCACCTTCCTTATACAGACTACTTACGTGAACTCAAGGATCACTCAAGTCAACAATGGCAGGAAATGTGGAAAGTTTCTCAACAGACAAAAGGCGGTTATTACGCAGTGCTACAACCTCGGATTCCTTCACAACCGTGGTTCATGAGGACACATCCGGACCGATCCATAAGACTCCGCTTCAATCATGCCTCTTTCCCACAACATCTAAATCGGATCAACGTTTACAGTTCACCAGCATGTGAGTGCGATCCTGAGTCGGAAGCTGATGTCAACCACATCTTATTTATGTGCCCCAAATTTGACTGTGAATGGTTGGTCTTTCTGAAGACATTGCTGAGTATGGGCTACCATCTCCCTCAATCAGCTTCTTCTCTTTTGTGTACTAAAGACGTTCGTCTATATAAAGTGATAGTTAACTTCATCAAGAGTACTGGCTACAATTTGTAGGTTTTAATGGTGGACGTAAATTATAAATATGTCTTGCTGATGAAGATATTTCAGAATTGGTGTAAATTGTAAGCCAGGACACTTTTAATTATTTTCCAATTCAATTCAATTTTTAAAACATTATGTACAGAACTGTAACAGTTAAGATTTTTATTCTTGTAAATATGCATTTCTGTATTTGTTTATTCAATTTTGTGAACATTGTCACAATGTGTTGCCGATGGCTAAATTGAGTACACACGCAAAGGCAAAAAAAAAAAAAAAAAAAAAAAAAAAAAAAAAAAAAAAAAAAAAAGAAAAAAAAATTCCTGATTCTGCAACTTCTCTGTATACCACACCATCATCAGCGAAAAGACGCATAGAACTTTCGACACTATCTACTAGGTCATTTATATATATATTGTGAAAAGCAATTGTCCCATAACACTCCCCTGTGGGACGCCTGAGGTTACGTTAACGTCTGTAGACGTCTCTCCATTGAGAACAATATGCTGTGTTCTGTTTGCAAAAAACTCTTCAATCCAGCTACACAGCTGGTCTGATATTCCGTAGGCTCTTAGTTTGTTTATCAGGCGACAGTGCGGAACTGTATCGAACGCCTTCCGGAAGTCAAGGAAAATGGCTTCTACCTGGGAGCCTGTATCTAATATTTTCTGGGTCTCATCAACAAATAAAGCGAGTTGGGTCCCACACGATCGCTGTTTCCGGAATACATGTTGATCCTTACAGAGTAGATTCTGGGTTTCCAGAAATAACATGATACGCGAGCAAAAAACATGTTATAAAATTCTACAACAGATCGATGTCAGAGATATAGGCCTATAGTTTTGCTCATATGCTCGACGACCCTTCTTGATAACTGGAACTACCTGTGCTCTTTTCCAATCATTTGAAGCCTTCCATTCCTCTAGAGACTTACAGTACACGGCTGTTAGAAGTGGGGCAAGTTCTTTCGCGTACTCTGTGTAGAATCGAATTGGTATCCCGTCAGGTCCAGTGGACTTTCCTCTGTTGAGTGATTTCAGTTGCCTTTCTATTCCTTGGACACTTATTTCGATGTCAGCCATTTTTTAGTTTGTGCGAGGATTTAGAGAAGGAACTCCAGTGCGGTCTTCCTCTGTGAAACAGCTTTTGTCAAAGGTGTTTAGTATTTCAGCTTTACGCGTGTTATCTTCTGTTTGAATGCCATTATGATCCCAGAGTGTCTGGATATGCTGTTTCGATCCACTTACTGATTTAACGTAAGATCAAAACTTCCTAGGATTTTCTGTCAAGTCGGTACATAGGATTTTACTTTCGAATTTACTGTACGCTTCACGCATAGCCCTCCTTACGCTAAGTTTGACATCGTTTAGCTTCTGTTTGTCTGAGAGGTTTTGGCTGCGTTTAAATTTGCAGTGAAGCTCTCTTTGCTTTCGCAGTAGTTTCCTAGCTTTGTTGTTGAACCACGGTGGGTTTTTCCCGTTCGTCACAGAGTTACTCGGCACGTACCTGTCTACAACGCATTTTACACCTGGAGTTATGGTGTGGGATGTGACTTCGTATGAGAGTAGGAGCACTCTCGTAGTTATCCAACGCAGCCTCACAGTAAATCAGTAGGTCTATCTGCCGCTGGGACCTGTTGTGCTTCCATTAATGAACAGCATTTCAGAGAGTGCTTTCCAGTAGGATAACGCTACCCCACATACTACTGTTGTAACCCAATATGATCTAGAGAGTGTCGACATGTAGCCTTGGTCTGCTACAACACCAGATCTGTCAGCAATCGAGCACGTATGGGACGTCATCGAACGCAACTCCAGCGTCATCCACAGCCCACATTAACCGTTCCTGTATTGACCGACAACAGGCATGGAACTCCAGCCAACACACTGTCATCCGTTACCCGTACACCAAAATGCATGCACGTCTATATGCTAGCGTTCAACATTATGCCGGTTACGCCGCTTATTAATGTACCATCAATTCATATTAAAATGGTTTATATCGTGGTGACATTAAACTATGAACTTGTAACTGTAATCACTCAAATATGGTACCTAGACAAATATTTTCGCAAAATTTCATTACTGTACATTATTTATTTTTTTGTACTGGAATTTTTTTTCCGTCAGCGTATACCAGAGATTGAACCGCGGACATAATATTGGTAATACGGTAGTCACACAGTCACAATTTTTATCCATCGCTTCCTTTCGTCCCTGTCTAGAACAAATTCCGGTGGGATTGATTAAATTTGTGGGTGCTAAATGAACATTTTAAGTATAGTGGGAGAGATTGAGTTTCACACGTAGGAGGTATTAAATAGAAAACTTTGAAGTGCTGAGAACGAAATTGGTCACCTGGGTCACCTCGTGTGACCCGCTTTCGTTGCTGCAAAACCTGCTGTGAGGCCGCGCAGATACAAACGAAGTCGGTCCTTTCCTGAAATGAAATAATTAAATACCTGCCTTTATTTGCGGGATCGCTGTAATAGCGACCGGTATTCACGGGCTGTATAAATGGCGCTCGTGTGTGCCCCGCGCCAACATAATGGAAGGACGGAAGCGCTGCAGGACGATGGGAAGGGAAGGGAAGAGGTCGCCAGCGTGAGTGAGTGGGTTATTCACACACGCCGTGCGCCAGCCAATATTGGAACAAAGGATTAATGTTTCGACAGCGCAGCCTAGCGGCGATTATTCAAACTCGCCGGCGCTCCTCTCTTTTTATTCCCCTCCCGCGCCGTCTTCTTTTATTTTTAATTTAGTTTCCTTTTCCGGCGGGTGCTCTCGTGTTTACGCGTCACGTACTCGTTCTCTGGGCCTCAGCGGCCGAGGCGACGTTAAGCCCTCGCACGCGCGCACGCACGCACGAGGCGATACTCCTTTTTTTCTCCCTACGCGGGGTTTGTTTAGACTCGCCGTGGCAGACGATCCTTCATGTCAACACGTGTCGGCCAGAGCGCGCCGCAGCGCCGCTGACACTGACGTTGACGGCACCCGACCGGGCGGCCATCAGCTATAATGCCTGACACTACACGCCCCTACACAAACTCAGCCAGACAGAGATTTATGCATTTGTGTTCGGAATTACGTCGGACAGCTGTTCCCGCAAATCTGCGAAACACGGCTTGATCTTGAAAGTCAACGTTGCGGCCATTTTTACGAGTGATGAAAAAAGTAGTTTGTTGTTTGGAGGATCATATTCCGAAAATTCATTACTGATGGAGTGATCATGAGCGTACCTTTGTAATCGTGTGTTTCCCCCGATAGTTAACCGTATTATTGGCACTGGACCCAGCAAGCAATAGAAACTTTCCTCATTGAAATAAAGTACACATTTTTATTTAACTTTAATCTAACTATTTTTACTTATTTTCTAAAAAGATGACGACTTGTGTTTGTGGCGATATGTTCACTGAAAAAATTTTCTTTCAAAGGGCAGATAACGTATCTGAGTAACATGTTCCCATTGCTGGTCAACATGGTACTACAGGTAACTGCTTCCACTTCTGAAGGAAGACTCGAAAAAAAAGTAGGACGATCAATATAAATCTGAACTATTTCAGCGGCTCATAATTTCCCTCTGAAAGCTCACAGAAACGGGAAAGTTGTTATGAACATATCAGTAGTTCTGGAAGACTCACAAACGCTGCCCGTTTTCGCAAGTGGATTAATATTTCTGTGCATGAGATCCTTTGTCCGGTATAATGCTTCCCTAGTTCGGCTTGTGTTTCTTCGTTCGTATTCTCGTTGGTGGTGGTTTGTGAAGCCTGTGAGTGTGTTGCTCTGGTCGCGTGACAGTAACGGGCAAATTAATGAATCGTTCGCATTCTCTAGTTCTCAGGAACATGCATACACACACCGAGAGCATTTTGTCCTTCTTTCTTTTCTTTTTTTTTTTTTTTTTTGGGGGGGGGGGGGGGCATTTTGGAAGACATACTCATTGGCTACAACGCAACGGGCATTCTGAAGAGAATTCAATGTGCTTGATGTTTGTGTGTCAGACCGCACAACGAACATATAGAAACTCTGTGACTTTGTTGAACTGTCAAAAAAATTTTTTTACGGTAAAACTTATCTACAATAGGAACTGGTGAATTTTGCTGCATCTATCCCTATCTTCTAGGTTGAATCTCCTACAGCTCAATGTTTTGATTTATGGATTTTTCAAGTAACTGGGAAACGAACTTATAATTTGATGTGCGGCGGACCGTCGATATAGGGTACACGGTTAGGCTGTTGGTTTGCAGTTTGCCTTTCTTTCACCTGCTGCAAACATCGTTACTGCGTAGCTGCGACAGGATCGGCGGTTCAGCGCATGTTCCAAGAGAGGCAACAATCTTATCGATGGTAAGGGAGTTGGCGACAACTAGTGTATTAAACAGTGACTGTGGTAAACATAGAGCGCCGGCCGGCGTGGCTGAGCGGTTCTAGGCGTTACAGTCTGGAACCGTGCGACCGCTACGGTCGCAGGTTCGAATGCTGCCTCGGGCATGGATGTGTGCGATGTCCTTAGGTTAGTTAGGTTTAAGTAGTTCTAAGTTCTAGGGGACTGATGACCTCAGAAGTTAAGTCCCACAGTGCTCAGAGCCATTTGAACCATTTGAAACATAGATCATCAGTGAGTGCAGGGGTTATTGACAATGTTCGAAGACACTTGTGGAACTCTCCAAGGAAACTGTAGCGTCGACTGATCCAGGTAATAGGCATTTCACGTGGCATGTCAGAGAGTTTCCAAGAAATCGGCATTGTGACCAAACATAGTGCACACGATGCAGTCTTTGCAAGAAACAAACCAGGAGAAAAGAATGCGTTACTATCAATGGTTTCAAGTGTTTCTTATGCAACGTCCAGACATTCTCTCCTTAACTTGGTTTACAGATGAGGCACGGTTCTATTTGTTGGGTTATAACACACAAAAGAGAAGGTACCGGGCTGGTGTAAGTTCCCATATCATCAACGAATCGCCACTGCATGGCGGAAAGATTGGAGTGCGGCGCACGGTGTCAGCATCTTGGATTATTGGCAGCATTTTCTTTGATACGACCGTAGACATTACATGTTGTGCAGGCATATTGACTACATCTGTGCAGCAGTTGGATGGCGTCGAACTTACAGGAGGCTATTTCCAACAAGACCTGAGAACGTGCTACACGTCTTACGCTTCCAACCAACTTGTAACCAGTTTCTTTGGTGACCGAGTAATCTTAAAAAATTTGTGGCCCTCGATCGCCTGACCTAACCCCCGGACTTTTTTTCTTGTGGGGGTACATTAAAAGACGAGAGTACAAGAATAGGCCGCTGACAACCAAAGAGCTCCGTGAGGTCGCTACACACGAAAAAAGCTACACTGACGAAGATACACATCACAGAACGTATCGGAATATGATGAGACGAGTACAGTTGCGCATCGATGTTGTTGGAGGGCACTTCCAACATTTGCTGTGAGGGCTTTGTATGTATGAATGTAATCTCCCTATTGTGTATTATCATCACACAAAATAGCAAATGTGTCCCATTATTGGTGCAAATGTTATGACTCTTTAAACTAGATCATGTTTACATGGATCACACTAAAGCATAATATCTTTGTGGTCGTTAGTTCGGCGCAAACGTGGCGCAATTCAGTAATGACTACATAAGTTTCAGAACATTGACGTATTGTAATGACAATGCAGACAATGTTACCATCAGGAAACAACACTGACATCCAGTATAAAGAATGTTCATGGATGAGAGGACCAAAATTTTGGACCAAATATCATTGTTTACACTCTGATTCTCATTATGTGGAGACCATGAAGACATTTATGTGGTAACTCAGTATCAGAGATATCACAGAACACTGAATCGATAAAGCCCACGACAGTTTCTGGTGCACTGTGTAAACATACTTTGATCAGTATATTTGCACCGAATTTCTGGTCACTTTGGAAATAATGTGTTCAAGATCTGTTCACAAGTTATTTTATACTCTGGACTTCGGTTATGTGATCCTATACAAAGGAAATATTAAATTTCATGTGCTATGAAATATAAATGACCAATGCTATGTCATTCTTACACATTGATAGGAAGAAAAATGTTGAGAGTAAACAGAAGTATTTGGAGAGGCAAACTGGACACAGAAATAACGTTGCAAAGAAAATCATGGATAAAGAGGTACGTAATGATCAAAAATCCTTCCTGTGGTCTGCTACTTCGTTAGAATGTTGTTGAAACTTCGACTATGGTTTCCAGAATTCTTTTTGTCTTTCCACATAAGAAACTTTTCCAAATGAGTCGTAAAACGCAAACACTCAAAATTATCAGCATTTGTACAGAAAACACATTCTCACATTTTATAATACTCTTTTCGTACTATGGGGAAATATCACCCCAAAAGGTGTTGTTGAAAATAATATCTAAACTTTTGCAGCCGTAAAAAATTATTATTTACCAAGTAATTACCAATATACTGAAATCGGTGTGACAAATGGTGTCAATCGTATCGACCATGATACTCTTAAGAGTTAATTTTATATTGTATGTAGCGTACGACAAAATGTTCCTTAAACTGATTCGTTCCATGGATTAACAGCTTGTAAGTTCATTAAGTCATTTATCCGTTTCCTGTAAGTATTGAATCTGTACTAACAGGTCTTTCTGTTGACAAAGTATTATCATTCTCTGACATACACAACGTCCTCTAGAAACAAGTGACTGCCATGCTGCACCGAGTAGTGGTCAACAGACCGCTGTAGACAGTAGAAACTTTCGCATAGCTCGAACCTGTGTTTCGTGTGGGCTATGATGAGAATGCTTTATTGGTGATAGTGTAGCTTAAAGTGGAATTTACTTTTGAGGAAATCACATTGGAAGTGAATAAAACCTGTGAAAACTATAGGTTGTGATTGTGATATTACATCTATTACGGAGCGTGAATATTAGGATCAGACTATCGAAAGCAAACGTAAAATTCAGAAAGCTAAATGGAAGAAAGAGGTTGCAAGGAAGAACAGAAATTCTGGAAAATGTTATTTCGTTAAAAACTGGTAAGAAAGTCAGTTTCAATAAATTTGAAGTTAGTAAGGACTGATGCACAAAGGAATATCTTGTAAAAATAAGCTTAAAAGACGAAGAAGAGATGTGTGAAACATTTTGGGCTATAGGTGAAAATAACGCAAAAGATATATTGATTGTCTATTCGGAACCATAGTTCTTCTGGTTATCGTCTAAACTGAAAAAGAACTAGCCTGAGTCCGCAGCTCGTGGTCGTGCGGTAGCGTTCTCGCTTCCCGCGCCCGGGTTCCCGGGTTCGATTCCCGGCGGGGTCAGGGATTTTCTCTGCCTCGTGATGACTGGGTGTTGTGTGATGTCCTTAGGTTAGTTAGGTTTAAGTAGTTCTAAGTTCTAGGGAACTGATGACCATAGATGTTAAGTCCCATAGTGCTCAGAGCCACTGGTAGCCACAACTAGCCTGAAGTCCTTACATCCCTGCTGCAGAGAGTTTTGCAAGTTCCCGAGATCAGTTTCAGAACAGTTTTAAAGGCATTGTATGTCGGTGCTAACAGTAGAAGACAAGAATAGGAAAGACAGCTGCAGACCGCTCAAAGTAGCAAAGAAATAAGAGGAAATGATCCGGTCCCACTGGACCAGTTTCCTTCCAAACCATAGCACTACTTACAAGGCAAATTTCAAAGGAAATGATCCTCGTAATGAAGTATATGTAAAAAAACACAAAATAAATGTTACGCACACAAATAAGCGTATTTCAGGCCGGCCAGTCTCGAAACCACGGATACCTTAGCGCTCGAGTTTTATGACGCGGAGAACTTGCTTCTGTGTAAACTGAGCATTGCATTACAGTTCTACAAGAGGCTACTGTGATTCTACATATTTAATATTCACTGTCACAATGACCAATGACACTAGCCTCTGTGTAAACTGAGCATTGCCCTCCGCCACACACCGTTGGGTGGCTTGCGGAGTATAAATGTAAATGTAGATGTTCTACAAGGGGCTACTGTGATTCTATATATTTAATATTCACTGCCACAATGACCAACGAAGTAACTTTTATTGTTTTCTAGAAGGCGCAGCAGGAAAGGCAGATTTAAATTCTGTTTTTTCCTTTTTATACGATTTCATGAGTCGGGAACTCCAGGAGCAGACAATAGTAAGACCATTATACCTCTGTCAGATTCATGCGGAGAGGAATGTGGTAAGATTTTGTACTTGGTTTTCAGAACCAGAAAACGTAACCGTAAATCACGAGCGTCCACTTAGGGGACACCCAAACAGTCAGTACGACCGCAGATTAGATCCATATGGAAAAATTATCAGAAATATTGAAGACGTTGAGAATGTGCGTCAATATATTACAGTGCTCCAGAAGTGCAAAAAGGATCCGGCAGCCTTTGAAGTTCTTGTGGCACTGAGGGCTGAGAGCGCAATTTTTAGTTTTAATGACTGTTGAATAGTAAAATATGGAAAAATTTCGTTTAATTTTTTATGTTATACAATGATCTATGGAAAAATAACTTAAGTTTGGTTCTCTATTATCACTTCATATCAGTATGTCAGTAAGGCTCACATACTACGCTATCGCGTCATATATTCTGAAACCACAATATTTCTTTCGTATTTGACTAAAATTTAGACCACGTAGAAGAGAATGAAATAAATTTAAAAAGTGTTGAAAATATTTGGTGCTCTGTATCTTGATTTCAGTATACACTAAAGCGCCAACGAAACTGGTACAGACATGCATATTCAAATACGGAGCTTTGTAAACAGGGCAGAACACGACGCTGCGGTCGGCAACGTCTGCATAAGACGACATGTGTCTGGCGCAGTTGTTAGGTCGGTTACTTCTGCTACAATTGGAGGTTATCAAGATTTAAGTGAATTAGAACGTGGTGTTATAGTCGGGCCACGAGCGATGGGACACAGCATCTGTGGGATAGAGATGCAGTGGGGATTTTCCCGTACGATCATTTGACGAGTGTACCGTGAATATCAGGAATCCGGAAAATCATCAAATCTCCGACATCGCTGGGGTAGGAAAAAGATCATGCAAGAACGGGACCAACGACGACTGAAGAGAATCGTTCAACGTGACAGAAGTGTAAACCTTTCTGCAAATTACTGCAGATTTTAATGCTGAGCCATCAACAAGCGTTAGCGTGCTAACCATTCAACGAAACATCATCGATATGGGCTTCCGGAGCCAAAGGGCCACTCGTGTACCCTTGATGACTGCACGACACAAAGCTTTACGCCTCACCTGGGCCCGATATCACCGTCGTTGGACTGTTGACGACTGGAAACATGTTGCCGGGTTGGAGGGGTCTCTTTTTAAATTGTATAGAGCCGATCGACGTGTACGGGTGTGGAGACAACCTCATAAATCCATGGACCCTGCATGTCATTAGGGGACTGTTCAAAGTTGCGGGGGCGTGGGGGGAGGGGGGCGTGTGCAGTTGGAGTGGTATGGGACCCCTGATACGTCTAGATATGACTCTGGCAGGTGACAGGTACGTAAGAATCCTGTCTTTTCACCTGCATCCATTCATGTCCATTGTGCGTTCCGGCGAATTTGGGCAATTCCAGCAGGATAATGCGATACGTCATAAGTTCAGAACTGATACAGAGTGACTCTAGGAAACTCTTCTGAGTTTAAATAATTCCGCTGTTCACCAAAGTCCGCAGACATGAACATTATTGCGCACATGTGGGATGCCTTGCAACGTGGTTTTCAGAAGAGATGTCCACCACGTCGTGCTCTTACGGATTTATGGGCAGCCCTGCTGCTGCATTAGTCGAATCTAAGCCACGTAGTGTTGCGGCGCTTCTGCATGTTCGCGGGGGTCCTACACGATATTAGAAGGAGTACAGGTTTCATCAGTGTATTTCAGGTGAGTCGTTGTTCCAGAGAACGACTCAATTAAACGCGGCAGATACAGGTACAAGATAACTCAATCTGTTCGAGATGGCGCAGTGCTTAATGCTTCTAGACTTGCACTCCAAGAGAACCATCTGGACATCCAGATTTACGTTGTCTGAGTTTCCTTCAATCTACATCGACATAAGTGTGAAGCATCCAGAAGACATGGTCGAAGTCGGTGTAGCCTCGTACTGGCAGATATGTAAACGATTAAAATTGCATTTCTGCGTGCCAAGTAGAACGGCAACCGGAGTACATTAATGCTTTGTTCAGTTTTGTTACCAGGCCTGGTAACAGGCCAAGGGACGCGAAAACCGTCTGATACTGAGCGATCACGGTATAGGATACGGAAATGTCATGTGCTGTTGGGACACAGCGTCATCAACATCTGACGGAGTTTGGAAACAGTGTCATTGTGGGGACCACATTGGTTCAAATGGCTCTGAGCACTATGGGACTTAACTTCTAAGGTCATCAGTCCCCTAGGACTTAGAACTACTTAAACCTAACTAACCTTAGGACATCACACACATCCATGCCCGCGGCAGGATTCGAACCTGCGACCGTAGCGCACTCTCCAGACGCGTTCCAACTGACGGGCAGCCCGAACTCGCGACCCAAACTCGCTTACGACAGACAACGCCGGCCGGTGTGGCCGTGCGGTTCTAAGTGCTTCAGTTTGGAACCGCGTGACCACTACGGTCGCAGGTTCGAATCCTGCCTCGGGCATGGATCTGTGTGATGTCCTTAGGTTAGTTAGGTTTAAGTAGTTTTAAGTTCTAGGGGACTGATGACCTCAGAAGTTAAGTTCCATAGTGCTCAGAGCCATTTTTACAACAGACAACGACCGGGAAGTAATAGCAGTCGAGCAAAGATACTACGAGAGGGGATATATTGATACGCGCTGCTCGTCATGCAATTTATGGCTGAGTTCAACACTAACTGTGTACCGCATTCGCCTTACAGCCGCGATGTTGTTCCCTGTGTTACTTTTATTCCTATCACTAAAAGTAAAGCACTGAGGCATTACGTTTTAAAACTCTGAAGCAGTGCTCAAGAAAAGTGAGGCGATTCTCGAGGACCTAACTAAGAATGTCCTGCACCATATGTTCGAGGACTGGCAGAGACGCATTAAAGTAGGAGGAGAGTATTTTGAAAAAGATCAAGTAAATATTTAAATGGAGTAATAAACTCTGTGATAAAGAAAAAATCACTCCCAGTCTCTGTTAATCAGCCGTCGTATATAGCCCTGGAGAAGCTATTACTGTTAAAGCCTATGTTTTCGAATGACGTTATATTTTGACAACGAACAGCAGTATGTTACCTGCACGTTTCTTTATGTCGCACGGACAGGTAATTACTCACTCCTAACTCCGATACGCGTATTACAACTATTACAACGGAAGACGCAGAGTGGTGGTGTACGCGTGAGATGAAGAATAACTGTCGACGCGATGGAGCTGCAGAATGACTTTGCACAGAGCCATCTCGCGGCCGTCGTCAGCAGAACAATGGCGGCGCTGAAATTCGTTCCCGTTCCGACTGCCAGCTGCCGCCGGTTTGCGCCGTGTCCGGCGGAAGTAATGCAAACGGGATCGGCGTTACAGAACGCTGGGGCGCGTTCGTTAGCGATACATTGTACGCGCGTGCCCGCCAGTCAGCGCCCACACGCGATGCAATCAAATAATATCAAGCAATTAGCTTTGAGCGGGGTTTTTCGCGTAATTCCGACGTCAATTCCAAATTGGAGCGGCCGTACCAAACGACGCGTGCCAGTTTAAATGGAGCGAGTCTGGGGTCAGTGGAGAGGGAAGGCGTCGGTCGAGAGAGGAATACAGGCCGAGGGGCGAGCTGGGTCAGACTTAATTAAGCTTTATGCAATTAAACTTTGTTTAGGGTAGATTTAGTTGTGGGAGAGGTTGCAGTAAGCTGCAACGATGCGGGGATCAACGGTAGGTGGCTTGGAAATGGCGAAAGTAGAAACTACATTTTCAGATTTTTTTCCAACAAGATAATCTGTCGAATTTTTCGTCGCTAAATGAATAATTTCCATTTTAATCAGTTTTGCTGGCGGAAGTAAAATATTGTTTTGGTATACGAAGAGATACGTGATTCCTGAGTAACTATCGCACTATGCATTCACCATCGAGTAACGATGTTATAAAAATAAGGGCCGTTGTAAATGATCAAACAGTTAGTAAAAATTTACTAGTTTGCCAAATTACTTGGCAATGTGCTGCTTTGTCTGAGATGTCTGTGAAAAATAGAATGTGCGGACGTATTAAAAAAATAAAAAAAATAAAAAATAAATTCGATTGACGCTGATCTGATAAGATATCGGACGTCATCTGTGTGTATGTCTCGCCGAGAAAATGCTTTTATTACAATTTATCTCACTGTATCGTGAGTTTCCAGAAATTTAGAAACTACAATGAAAAAAGTATACGCATAAAAAAGTAATTCGTGACACGATACGCAAAGCGTGACGGCTGTTGCAAAAGCAAGGTTAAATTTCGCAAACTTTATACTTTTGCCCACTGCTGTGTCAAAACTGTGGGTAGGAAGAGTGAATCTCTCAAATACGTTTGATCGCTAACAAACGCGAAGGTAATTTGGATGTGGCGGGAGTAGCAAAAATGTTTTCAGGTTTCTGTCTCTCTCTCTCTCCCTTACTTTTTTGCGACAAGGTAACCTATCGAAATTTTTGCCGAAAAATTACTGTTATGTCAGAACTTTCTAGACGGACGGCGTTATGAATAAGAACGCGTGAACATGGACCGCTCAAGTGCTGGTTGACTCCTGGATTTAGCCGAACCGCTGCATGGAATTTAATGATACGTTGTTCTAAATATTTAGTGTTGTTAAATGTTCCTTAGCTGACTCCTTTCTCAGGATTTATAGCTTTTCCTGTTTCACCTATTAGTAATTACAAAAGACCTAAATATCGTTCACCTAATGGCTCCTTTGTCAAATTCCGTTAGCTATAGCATTGTTATTCCCTTAAGGTATTGTTCCAACTACGTCAAGGCTCTTATACTCTGTCGCGTAGATACTTCGTATTTTCCAGTGTGATTATTGTGTAGTTCTGTGCCTAGAGAAGATGTTGAAGTTTGTTTTGACCAAGTAATAAGTAACCGCGAGGACAGGGGTTCAAATCACCGATCATCTACCTAGACATAATTTTTTCTTGTAACGAATGAACTCCCTATGGGATAGACACTATCAATATCTTTCCTCATCCTTGTCCTGTCCGAGATTGTTGTTCGACTCTACTTAACTCTTCCTCAGTGTACGGGTGCACCAGTGGTTTTATAGGCCGTTATCGGTGTGGAGAATGAGCAACCCAGTTCGATGGCTTGATTCATTCTCACGTCATAGCTGTCGGTAATTCACCGTAGCTTTAAAGCAAATACATTTTATACATTACCGGTCACCAAACAGTTTTGAATTAATAGACAAGTTAGGGAATAATACATAAATATATGAAACGACTTAATTAATACCGTAAATTAATAATGTAGAAGAAATGAGATGATTATCGTTTAAGCAAAACAAATATTAAATGAATAATAGTCACACGTATGTGAGCAGGCGCCGTGCATAAAATGCACGCCCTAATTGAAAAGAAAAACAATGAAAGAATAATTATTGCATGTAGTGGAAGAAGAGCATTGAATACAGAGCATCGAATACAGAAACAAATGCGAGCGAAGTTCATTTAACCGCATATTAATCCGCAAAAGTCAGCGGAAAACACTCGAAGTCCGAAAATGCAGTTTCCCACTATTACTTGCGACATTCATTAAAGTTCGTTGTCCTGAGTAACCACTACAAAAAATGCAATAAATCTATCACCAACAAATATGAATACTACCTGCAGCATGTAATTTACGTTTCATGCCTGTCTCAAACCACATAAACAAAGATAAAGTTCGTAAAGTCATGTAAAGTCTATCACCGAAAACATAATCGTCGGCCGTGGTGGCCAAGCGGCTCTAGGCGCTTCAGTCTGGAACCGCGTGACCGCTACGGTCGCAGGTTCGAATCCCGCCTCGGGCATGGATGTGTGTGATGTCCTTAGGTTAGTTAAGTTTAAGTAGTTCTAAGTTCTAGGGGACTGATGACCTCAGATGTTAAGTCACATAGTGCTCAGAGCCATTTGAACCATTTTTGAACCATAATCAAATAATCTCAAATAATCTATGTCTGATGAAAAGTTAATGCACGCAACTCAAGCTCACAAAATTATTCCAAGCGTAACGGAAATTTAAAATACGTAACTCAAGCGCCTGCTCGGGTATACAGTCGTCTCGATCGGCTCACCGACATTGACAAACGAAGGTGTGACTGCCACCAACTACAAAAAGACGAAATGCAAAACCCCACAGATCGCCTTTATACACTTGTTGTTACGTCGCACAGTAATGAATTTGTGTTGCATGCCTACATAATGAGCAGCTTTTATATTACACTTACCTATAAGCCATTAAAAGATTCCTAAAGTTATTTCAATTATATTTGGTTAATATTATGATGTTACTCTGATAAGTTATTTAAAAATAAACAAAGAAAGTGTGACTATAAATTATTATTAATATACATATGGCCGGTTTAGAGAACGGTTTCCATTAGCTTTTTAGTTGAGCTGTCTTTTATTTTTATGTTTCATTCATAATAATTTTATTAATTCATAATAATTTCATTAATGGTCATCTACTAGATGAACAATACACTACTGGCCATTAAAATTGCTACACCACGAAAATGACGTGCTACAGACGCGAAATTTAACCGACAAGAAGAAGATGCTGTGATATGCAAATGATCCTAGTTTTTCAGAGCATTCACACAAAGTTGGTGCCGGTGGCGACACCTACAACGTGCTGACATGAGGAAAGTTTCCAACCGATTTCTCATGCACAAACAGCAGTTGACCTGCGTTGCCTGGTGAAACGTTGTTGTGATGTCTCGTGTAAGGAGGAGAAATGCGTACCATCACGTTTCCGACTCTGATAAAGGTCGGATTGTAGCCTGTCGCGATTGAGGTTTATCGTATCGCGACATTGCTGCTCACGTTGATCAAGATCCAATGACTGTTAGCAGAATATGGAATCGGTGGGTTCAGGAGGGTAATACGGATCGCCGTGCTGGATCCCAACGGCCTCGTATCACTAGCAGTCGAGATGACAGGCATCTTATCCGCATGGCTGTAACGGATCGTACAGCCACGCCTCGATCCCTGAGTCAACAGATGGGGACGTTTGCAAGACAACAACCATCTGCACGAACAGTTCGACAACGTTTGCAGCAGCATGGACTATCAGCTCGGAGACCATGGCTGCGGTTACCCTTGACGCTGCATCACAGACAGGAGCGCCTGCGATGGTGTACTCAACGACGTATCTGGGTGCACCAATGGCTAAACGTCATTTTTTCGGATGAATCCATGTTCTGTTTACAGCGTCATGATGGTCGCGTCCGTGTTTGGCGACATCGCGGTGAACGCACATTGGAAGTGTGTATTCGTCAACGCCATACTGGCATATCACCTGGCGTGATGGTATGGGGTGCCATTGGTTACACGTCCCCGTCACCTCTTGTTCGCATTGACGGCACTTTGAACAGTGGACGTTACATTTCAGATGTGTTGTGAGCCGTGGCTCTCCCCCTCATTCGATCCCTGCGTAACCCTATATTTCAGCAGGACAATGCACGACCGCATGTTGCAGGTCCTGTACGGCCTTTCTGGATACAGAAAATGTTCGACTACTGCCCTGGGCAGCACATTCTCCAGATCTCTCACCAATTGAAAACGTCTGGTCAATGGTGGCCGAGCAACTGGTTCGTCACAATACGGCAGTCACTATTCTTGATGAACTGTGGTATCGTGTTGAAGGTGCATGGGCTGCTGTACCTGTACACGTCATCCAAGCTCTGTTTGACTCAATGCCCAAGCGTATCAAGGCCGTTATTACGACCAGAGGTGGTTGTTCTGGGTACTGATTTCTCCGGATTTATGCATCCAAATTGCGTGAAAATGTAATGACATGTCAGTTCTAGTATAATATATTTGTCCAATGAATACCCGTTTATCATCTGCATTTCCTGTTGGTATAGCAATTTTAATGGCTAGTAATGTAATTCAAAGAGCGTCAAGCCGGCCGAAGTGTCCGTGCGGTTAAAGGCGCTGCAGTCTGGAACCGCAAGACCGCTACGGTCGCAGGTTCGAATCCTGCCTCGGGCATGGATGTTTGTGATGTCCTTAGGTTAGTTAGGTTTAACTAGTTCTAAGTTCTAGGGGACTAATGACCTCAGCAGTTGAGTCCCATAGTGCTCAGAGCCATTTGAACCAAAGAACGTCAAATATTAAACTGTATGTATTCATCCACTTGGAAAAATAGATAAGAATCTTGGAAACTCATTCTGCTTTAATACTACGTATAACAGTGAAGGGCTTCTGGTATGGACACTTTTCAATTTTTAATAAACTCTTCTGTACCTTTACAAAACTGCATCATTTGAAAAGCAGCTTGTTTTTGTGTTTATTGGCATCGTCATCTTTCATTTGACACTTCATACGATCATGTTACTCCAGTGGTTCAGTTGCTGTTAATTCTATAGTCTGCCATAATATAAACAATTGTCACACCTTTAATGTTTACCTTAGCATCATTCTTGAAATTTCGTTACACTCGGCTCATTGCCCCAATTCCATGTGGTGCACTTGCTTTTGTTGTATCATGTTTGTATAGTCTATAACATAGTTTCACTGAAAACACAATATTCATCTAGGCTTTCGTCCACCGTAGCTTCCACTGAGTCGTCTCCGCCCTTCGGTTAAGCGTGCCCGCTCGGGCCTAGTGCAGATCCCCGCCTCGCTGACTGGCTCGAAACTGCAACCTCCAGCTTTAGTCAAAAGCACTGTTGTAGTTCTAGATAGCGACGCAGAGCGACGAGACTGACTTAGATTCCTCAGTTCACGGACGACAGTCTGATGCACAAACACCTAATGTTATGAAACAGTGCAGGAACAGAACGAATAGCACTAATAATGGCGTTTATTTCATAGCCAAGTATTGCATGACAGAACGGAACTTCCATGTTTACGTCCAAGAGACGGAGAGAGAGAGAGATCATTTGTTCACATTCAGACATGCAGTGCGCCTAACAGGACCACTAAAGAACTTAGATTCCAATCATTCGCAAAAATACGTATAAAATTAACATTTTGGTTGACGTTTTCTGTGCACCTAGCGACTAATCTCTGAAAACATCGCTATCTGTTTTTTCCTGGGGTGATTTAACGATCTTCATCATCGCTTAGCATGAAACTTTTAACGCTTTATTTTCAGATAATGATAACGTAAAATCTTCACTTGCCATAGGTATGATTAAATAATGTATTTTCATTTTTATCCGCCGTCTTTGTATGTTTCCTGTAGTAATTTGTCTTCTTCCTGGAGTCTATAATATCGAATGGGCCCACTCGTTTTTCACGGTCTGGTAAAATAACGAGGGCGCACTGAAAAACAATGCTTTCGAATTTTTTATCGGAAAACTCTTAAAGCTTTTAAACAAAAGAAACTTAATTAACGTTCTACGTCTTTATTCTTTATGTCTACATTTTTATTTCTCAATGTAGTCATCCCGGAGACAAACAGATTTCTCCCAATGATAGACTAGTTGGTGGATATCGTCACTGTAGAATGTTTGACTTCGTTGACGGAGCCACAAGCTCACCTCTGCTTGCAAGCCTTCATCACTATCAAAGTGATGTGATCGATGGTGTTCTTCAAGTTCTGGAGACAGATAAAAACCGGATGCGGCCAAGTCAAGACTCTATGGAGAATCGTTGGTAGTGAACCCAAGGCGTCGGATTGTTGCAGATGTCGCAACGCATTATCAGGCTGAAGGGGAGGGTGCTTTATTTGTGGACGAAGTCTTAGAATTCGTGTTTCCAGTTTTCCGAACGTTTCTCACCCACAAACATACCTACGTTACACACCGCCATGTTACTCTTTACAATTTGGAGCCCACTAGGGGTAGTTGATTGTAGCTTGATCAACGAAGCGGGAAAATCAGTCGAGTAATTTACCTTTTTTTCAAAGGTTGTGCCGTATGTATGATTTTATTCAATTTGTAGATTGGGCAAGCTCTGAGAAAAACAAGAAGACATTTGCAAACGGAATTAAAGGACAAGAGAGGAAAACTTTGAGGTTTGCCAATGACACAGTAATTATGTCAGAGACGGCAAACGACTTGGAAGAGCAGCTGAACGATATGAATATTTTCTTCAGAAGATATTATAACATGAACAACAACAAAAACAAAACCAGTGAAATAGAATGTAGTCGAATTAAATCAGGCAATGCTCAGGGAATCAGACTTGAAAATAACACACTAAAAGTAGTACATGGATGAGCTAGTTGCAGAGGATATAAATGCAACAGCAGGAAAAGTGTTTCTGAAATCAAAAAGTCTATCAACATTGGATATAAATTAAGTGTTAGAAAGTGCCTTATGAAGGTGTTTGCTTGGAACGCACATATGCATTTACATACATACTCCACAAGCTCCCATACTGTGCATCACGCAGGGAACCTTGTACCACTGCTGGCCATTGACTTTCCTGTTCCATCTGCAAATTGTTTGAGGGAAAAACGACTGTGTATATAGTTTTGTAAGAAACTTTATGTCTCTTGTCTTGGCGGTCCGTCGGTAGCAGTAGGAACATTCTGTAGTCGGTCGAATCGCCGTGTCTTTAAACTTTCTGAACAGTGTTTCACGAAAAGAACATCTAGTTCCCTGCAGGAAATCCCCTTTGAGTTCACCTAGCATTTTAGTAATACTTGCGAGTTGATCGACTCTGCTGGTAACGTATCTAGAAGTTCGCCTGTGATTTGTTTCAATATCTTCCTACAATCGACTCTGGTGCCAGTCCCAAAAACTAGAACAACATTCAAGAAGGGGTAGCACAGGGGTTTTGTATGAGGTCTCCTTTATCGACGACTTGCACTTTAAAATTCTTCCAACAAACGGAAGACGACCATTTGCATTACTTTCAACCGACATTACGGTCACCTTTCTTTCCATGCCACGTAGCGATAATGCTATATCTACATATTTAAGAGACATGACTGTCGATCAGCACACCATTAATGCTGTATTCGCATATTGCATGTTTTCTTTCCGTACTCATATGTATTAAGTTACATTTTTGCATATTTAGAGTGAGCTGTGATCCATCACAGCAAATAAAAATTCTATACCCCCTTATACTCGCACAGCCATGCCACTTTACTGCACCCTACAGCGGCATCTCAGACAGCTGCTCAACATCATTCAAATGCAGAAAAACTGCGGTTTTATCAAACTTTCCATGGGCTCTTCTGATGACATCTTTGCTCCAACGAACACTTGCTGTCCAGGAGCACCAGTAAGGTAGTGAAACTTGACGATGAACGGTTTAGAGAAGAAGTAAAGAGAAAGTATTGAAATTTGGTGCGACAGAACGATGCTGAAGATTAAATGTTTAGTTGAGGTAACTAATGGGTAGATACTGAACCGATCTGGAGGTGAAATGAAATGTCGTTTGGCTAGGACCTCTCGTCACGTAGACCGGTCGCCTGGTCAAAGTATTTTTAGTTAACGTCACTCCAGCGACTTGCGTGTCGATGAGGATGAAATGATGACTATGAAGACAACATAACACCCACTTCCTGAGTGGAGAAAAATCTCCTACCGATCCGAGAATCGAACTCGGGCTGCTACTAAGTCATTCTGACGCTCTGACCACTTTTTTCTTTAAATCTCATTTTGTCCGTTACCGTTCAATACTCTTAGGAGACGGACATCCCATGACACTCCCTCAAGTTCGTCGTTGCGCCATTCACTCAGGTTATTTTTTTTTTTTTTTTTTTTTTTTTTTTTTTTTTTTTTTTTTTTTTTTTTTTTTTTTTGTTACAGAGGGCAGCTAACCCTCTGACCGAACACGCTGAGCAACCGTGCCGGCTACAACTATGGATGTGGACGAGCTGTAGATAAAGGAAATGTATAGCACAATTTGACTAGAAGAAAGAATGATGATGATGATGTGGGGGCGCTCAACTGCGCGGTCATCGGGACCCGTACTAAGTCCCAATTTTTTTCACAGTTCAATGTAGCCACTGTCACGGATGATGATGATGATGAAATGGTGAGGACAACACAAACACCCAGTCCCCAGGCAGACAAAATCCCCAACCCTGCCGGGAATCGAACCCGGGACCCTGTGATCCAGAGGCAGCAACGCTAGCCACTTTTTTTTTTTTTTTTTTTTTTTCTTTTTTCATTTTTGTTCATTATTGATCGTTGCGTTCGGTCGTTGCGGACGTCGCAAGACATCCTGTTCAAGTT
Organism: Schistocerca americana; assembly: GCF_021461395.2. Classification (NCBI taxonomy): domain Eukaryota; kingdom Metazoa; phylum Arthropoda; class Insecta; order Orthoptera; family Acrididae; genus Schistocerca; species Schistocerca americana. Next base: position 378,393,847 of record NC_060126.1, read on the forward strand.
CGGAGGTTGATCCTTTCACTCAGTTTTTTATTACAGAGGTCAACTGGCTCTCTGGCCGAACACGCTGAGCTACCGTGCCGGCGACACTAGACCACGAGCTGCGGACTAGAAGAAAGAATCCTATAATCAAACATATGTTAAGGACACCAAGATATGACTATATTACCCAGTTTGAAATGGATGAAGTTTTCAGCAGCTATTTAGAAATGTAGAGGCTAACACACCTGCTACAACAATTTTCTGGCCGCGTACGCATTCTATCGCAGCGGTCGAGTGTTACTCAAAGAGAGGGAACGTATCTGCGAGTTACTTACACTCTGTCGTGTGCAGTATCGTATGTTAACTGTATGTGAACCGTGTTTTATAAGGAAGAAACTGATGAACTGTCCACCAGTTACCTAAACGAGCTTGGAAAATCGCCCAAAAACCAGTCTATCGGATGCTAATTAGGTGCGTGGATTCCATCCTAGTCTCCTTCACTTCCCTACCCTGTTATCAAGTGCATTGCACGTTAATGCTTCCTTTAGTAATCACCACAAATTTTAACTAGGTGATCTGTGGTCTATAGATATTCATAGCGTATTTAGTATAACAACAGAACAAGTATCAAACGCTATTATTGGAAGAGGTTAAATAATTGTTCTTGTATAATTTTGTAGGTTAAAGCCTATTCCCCACTCAACGCCAAATACGTATCTCGTTTTAAGTGGTGGGTCGGGTAACCGCTTCCTAGGGGAGAAAGTGTTTCGTAAGTGAAAAACGCAATTATTGTTCAGTGTCGTCTCCGTTTAGGTCTGTGCCCTTTCTGGACTTTTTTTCGGGGAGTAGTTTCCGATTTAGAAGTGCGATTCGTGCATGTTGGACAAATACATGGACTCGCTCTTCAACCACACAGTTATTCAGACTTGGGAGTGGGTGGTGCTAACAGTAAGCGGAGTCCGGTGAATAGGAAATATATATCGCAGCAATTCATACTTCAAATTACACAATTTGGAATATCTGATGAAAATCCTCTATTAACGTAGCACAGGCCACTTCCTACGAATTTTTTAAAATTCCTGTTTATACATAAGGCTTACTCGGAATTCGCCATGTCTTTCTTGCCTTTAACAAGTCAATCAGCAGTGCCAAGCTGGGGCAAAAGTACAGTGATACTAAAATTACCATCCACTGCTGCCTGTTTCATCTACGAAATTTGTCATGAATTATGCAAGCAACCTGCTTATAATTTTTTGAGCTCACTGAAAAGTCACCCTGTATGAAACCATTCATCCAATCAAGTTTGAACTTAGCTTATTTTACTGTGAAACATGTACCAACATCGCAAAAACGAAGTATCACTGAGTTCAGCATATGCGATGTTGCAAATGGAGAATTTTTCACCTAGTCCCTGAATTCAAATATAAAGCGTCACTCTTTGATACATGTTGAAACGTGTAGAAAACACAGACAACTTGGTCTTTTTTTTATTTTTTTTATTTTGAATGGGCACTGTTTTCGTCAGTGATAGAAGTCAAACTTTTACGTTTATAGGAAGGGCCATTTGGAAACTATTTGTGACTGGAACACGACACTGCTAGCAGACGTCGGTCGAGGCGCATGTGAAGCAAACAACGAAAAGTACAGTGCTGCTGGAGAAGGCTGGAGGAAGTATGGTGCTTCGAAAGTTACGACCTTCTACCGTTTACTTCACAACTGAAAGTTTCCATACATTTTCAAGACACTATGTTTCATTCACACCTAGCAGCTCCATGATATCTTTATGATGCGATCATTTTACTTATGAATTAGTTTTATGTTCATATTTTCAAGCTACAGAAAAACTGCGATGGTTCCATTAATATTTACCACAATTTTTCGATTTCTTCCAATATTGTTTACACATAATTTCTTTTTCCGTTGATATCGAAAAGTCGTTTTGTGCAGGTTTCCTGGTAACGCAGAACATAATTTTTCATCTCGGTGAGGTAGAGAACAGGGTTTATCATCTATCTTGGCATGACGAGCATTATGTATTACGATAAACTTCTAGCGTCCATACTGAAGCAAGTTTATAACTGCCTCTCTTTTCACCACAGTCTGTTTCAGTATGACATCCGAAATTTTTAATTGTAGTCAGCTGTAGGAAGACAGAAATCTGTGTAACCAGTTACGTTCACGCAGCTACCACCGTTGCTTGACACTGCACTAGCATGCTGTTGCATCTATGTAAATCACTCGCTACCTCGAATTATGATAGTACTTCAATTCCCCAAATATGTCCAAAAACTCGCAATTAGCCATAAATATATGCTGTGACCTTTCAAGTGGAATCTGAGTTAATAACTTTTCTCTCTCTGTGATACAGCAAAAAACCTATACCAGGCAACAAAATGTGAGAACTGCGCCAAGATTTAATTGTGGTGCGCAGTATCAGAGAAACAGCAGTCCCAAGGTGTTTTTATAATTCCCAGTACACTTAAATAAAGCACATTTCTTCTAGTTAGGAATAAGTGCTCGACTTATGCTGGCCGAGCGCTTCTAGGCGCTCTGTCCGGAACCGCGGTTCGAATCCTGCCTCGGGCATGGATGTATGTGATGTCCTTTGTTTAGTTAGGTTTAAGTAGTTCTAAGTCTATGGGACTGATGACCTCAGATGTTAAGTCCCGCCGGCCAGAGTGGCCGTGCGGTTCTGGGCGCGACAGTCTAGAACCGAGCGTCCGCTACGATCGCAGGTTCGAATCCTGCCTCGGGCATGGATGTGTGTGATGTCCTTAGGTTAGTAAGGTATAATTAGTTCTAAGTTCTAGGCGACTGATGACCTCAGAAGTTAAGTCGCATAGTGCTCAGAGCCATTTTTTTGTTAAGTCCCATAGTGTTCAGAGCCATTTGAAAAAATTTGAATTATGCTCGACGTTTTTTAGACCCCGCTTTCAATTATTTGAACAAACAAAGTGGTGTTCCATTACATTAAAAAGTTACAGGTGTCATCCTCATAGTTAATGCACCTCCTTCCTTGATGAGATTAAAACTGAACATGTCAACAAGAAGTCTTTCTTGTTTATTCCATTAAACTTGCTAGCAGACTGAAACTGTGTACCAGAGAAAGACTATTAATCAGAACCTTGCCCATTGAAGGAAATACCGTTACCAGCTGAACTATCCAGGAGTACTCGTGACATGGCCTGGTGACATAAAGTCTTCCAGTATGTCATTCTTACCTTCCAAACGTCAGAAGCTATCTTGGATACCGTGCTGGACTGGAAGCAATGACTTAGTTAGCTCTCCATGACATTCTTCCTTCCAGGAGCGATGATTCTCTTCGTAATAAAACACTCATTCTAGGCCCATTTCCCAATTTAAATTCCGAAATAGTATCAATTTGTACTTCGTGGCTGATGTCTGCGTACGTCCTAGACCTATAAAACGTTATCAGTTATAAGAAGATGTATTTTATCGCTCATTATTTTACCCTATGTATGAAGCATGGTTTCTGCTTCTAAAATATTCGTCTCGGATATCCAGCCGAGTGAGTTCATCGAAATGGCACAACGTTTCGACAAACGCTGTTCCTAACATCTTCGGGCGAAGTTTCCAAAAAGTCTTGTTGATTATTTTAATGTAAACAATACAACGCGGTGAGGATCTTCCTCCCCTCACCACAGGGCGGGTGACAATTGAAAGGCAGGGTGGGTGAGTAGCGTTGCGTTCTAGTCCACCGGCGTCTAGGGCAATCAGAAATGGAGTCAGTCTCTCGAGCAGTCCAATGGATGTCTCTACCGTCTCGCTACAATGATCCTTTCCGAGTCCAGGGTGCCCATTTCTGTTCAGCTCGAGAGAAGCCAATTCAAGGCAACGGCGCATTTAAGATTTATCTCGAACATGTCACTCTTTTTTACGATTTGTCATAATAAAATGTCAGTTAGCGACATACCGGCGTTAAAAAGCTCTTAGATCACTGTAAGACATATGTTAAAGTATAATTTCGCTACATTACCACAGAGCGTGGTGTAAAGACTGAGGCAATTCAGAAGCAGAAGGAAGTAGGTTCGAGTTCAACGATGTGCTATTTCGGGAGGGGCGCTGGGTGGCAAATACCACAGTCTAGGTCCTTTTCATTCCAACGCACGAATGTAATAATTTTTACAGATTAATTGAAACATAAGCTCATGAAAATAAGTTAGGCAGTTCACATTTGCGAAATGTGTATTTGCTGTAGAACATGTATGCATTCACTTGGAAAGCTCACAACACCAGATGAATGCCATTGCTGAAAAGAATGTGTTGAAATGGAATGCAATACGTACACAATAGTACGTTCTGTTTGAACCGATCCTCTGATGAGTGCAAAGGGGGTGGCGTGTGGTAGCTGGGACCCCTCCCTCCCCCATGAAATGTAGGTTCTTATGTCACTGATGAGTGCCCTGTGGTGTGGGGGAAGGTAGGTCCTCTAGGGACTGCATCATTTATAGCAAAACAATCGACAAGACCGTGTTCCGAAACATCGTCCGAAGACGGTAGTCATAGTGCTTGTCGAAACGTTGCACTATTTCGATAAACTCACTTGGCTGGAAACCCGAGAGGTCTATCTTAGGATCAGGATTCACGTCTCACACACTGCATAAAATAATTATCGAGAAAGTAATCTTCGTATAACTGGTGACGATTTATGACTGTTGGAGTTGCAGAGACGTCAACCATGAAGCACAAATTAATGCTGTTTCGGAATTTAAACATGAAAATGGGTCGCAAGTGATGACCTTCTCCCTCTCTTCTTGTGATGTGAGGGGGGACGGAGCGCTTGCTGCGTTTCTCTGACAAGACAACCAAGACTTAAGATATTCAAATGTGTGTGAATTTTTAAAGGAACCTAACCGCTGAGGTCATCGGTCCCTAGACTTACATACTACTTAAACTAACTTAATTTATGCTAAGAACAACACACACACCCATGCCCGAGGGAGGACTCGAGTCTCCTGCGGGAGGAGCTGCGCAATCCCTGACATGGCGCCTCAAACCCCGCAGCCACTCGGTGCTGCCAACTAAGACTTCGTTTCGGTACTTAGCTAGTAGGTGAACAGAGTCCACAAATCTCACCGTTTCGACTGTAAACACGAGAGGTTCATATTTATGCAACTCTCTGAGATGAGATTTTCTTTGCTTCTCTTCATAAAGGATTCTGTCCGCCCCCGGTAGCTGAGTGGTCAGCGCGACAATCCTAAGGGCCCGGGTTCGATTCCCGGCTGGGTCGGAGATTTTCTCCGCTCAGGGACTGGGCGTTGTGTTGTCCTAATCATCATCATTTCATCCTCATCGACACGCAAGTCGCCGAAGTGGCGTCAAATCGAAAGACTTGCACCAGATGAAGCGGTCTACCCGACGGGAGGCCCTCGTCACACGACATTTCATTATTTCATAAAGGACTCTGTTTTAGAGTCACCACAGCTGATTCGCTCTACATGTCAACAAGATAAATTATCACATATGGTGCAAGTAGCGCATTAGACATTCAAATGTAAAGTACGATTCCTAAACTTCAGCTGACTTTCGTGGCAGCAGACAATTATGTTCTTTGACACACTTTCACTAGTAGTTCAATTAACAATGTTATAGGACTTAGACAATAACGAAACCTAAAATGCGTAAAAGTACATAACTATTTTGTATATGATTCTTCCACACTACACATTTGTCATTTCGAAGATTTCAGAGGATAGTGGGAGCCTTCACCTTCGATAAAGAAAAGATTATTTTTGTGTAGTTAAACTTGTAATTAAGATATCTGTTATGCTTTATCTAATGACGCATACTTTAAAACTACAAAGGTGATATAGAGTTTAATTTAGATTATTTATCATTTGTGTTTCATTTAATTAAACAATTATTACGACAAAATGGTTCAATTGGCTCTGAGCACTATGGGACTTAACATCTGAGGTCATCAGTCCCCTAGAACATAGAACTACATAAACCTAACTAATCTAAGGACATCACACACATCCATGCCCGAGGCAGGATTCGAACCTGCGACCGTAGCGGTCGCGCGGTTCCAGACAAGCGCCTAGAACCGCTCGGCCACACCGGGCGGCAATTATTACGACAGATAACTTGACACCATTAAAGCATTTCATTGTATGCGTATTGCAAATGTCGTCACATGTGCGTTCCTGGAATAGGAAATCTCAGTGATGTGACAGTAACGCACCCTTTTCAAAGGCTAGGGACTTCACTGTACACTGCTTAACAGATAGTGTAGAATAAACACCCCAATCCTAAGTTTTTATTAGTATCCTATTTGAATGTATAAAACTTATGGCATTTTCATTTGCAGTTGTAATGTATACTGCGTTCCAGACCCGATGGAAGCCAGTTACCAAGACCACATTGGATTCTGAATGTATCATGCACAAAAATTATTTACACTACAGCGCATTTTATTTCTTTTCTGAAAAACAGCATGTATCGAATACATCCAACTAAAACAGCATACTACAAAGATTTTCAAGGTCATACACCCTCTTTTTCATGTGTACCAACAGTTTACATGAGATTTTATTTTCTTCATAAAAAATCACTGATCCATATGTAGATAAGGGTGCAAAACTCTTAAAAGGTGTCGTGTAAGAAAATAAAAATGGCTCCCACAGACAGTTGTTTTTGCTATAGTAAGACAATCACAATGTCCACATAACAGACCATCATCTTCAGAGCTGTTGTTTTTGGGCAGAATGATCACATAATCCATCGCCAGAGACTTTATGTTTACGATTGTCTTACTCCGGGTAGTGGTACGAATACTGTGCATATTATGTACAATTTACCATTAACATATTCTCTACGTCCTCGAATATTAAATGTTTCTATACATAATTTATTTCGTCGATGTTAGGTTTTTGTAAGAGAGGAAGCATATTTGTTAACACTGTCATTAAAACGCATACTGCCCATGCAAGTACAAATCTGGGTATAGTATCGCCATACTCGAAAGTAGGTAACTGTTAATGTTCAACTGAAGTACACTCCTGGAAATTGAAATAAGAACACCGTGAATTCAATGTCCCAGGAAGGGGAAACTTTATTGACACATTCCTGGGGTCAGATACATCACATGATCACACTGACAGAACCACAGGCACATAGACACAGGCAACAGAGCATGCACAATGTCGGCACTAGTACAGTGTATATCCACCTTTCGCAGCAATGCAGGCTGCTATTCTCCCATGGAGACGATCGTAGAGATGCTGGATGTAGTCCTGTGGAACGGCTTGCCATGCCATTTCCACCTGGCGCCTCAGTTGGACCAGCGTTCGTGCTGGACGTGCAGACCGCGTGAGACGACGCTTCATCCAGTCCCAAACATGCTCAATGGGGGACAGATCCGGAGATCTTGCTGGCCAGGGTAGTTGACTTACACCTTCTAGAGCACGTTGGGTGGCACGGGATACATGCGGACGTGCATTGTCCTGTTGGAACAGCAAGTTCCCTTGCCGGTCTAGGAATGGTAGAACGATGGGTTCGATGACGGTTTGGATGTACCGTGCACTATTCAGTGTCCCCTCGACGATCACCAGTGGTGTACGGCCAGTGTAAGAGATCGCTCCCCACACCACGATGCCGGGTGTTGGCCCTGTGTGCCTCGGTCGTATGCAGTCCTGATTGTGGCGCTCACCTGCACGGCGCCCAACACGCATACGACCATCATTGGCACCAAGGCAGAAGCGACTCTCATCGCTGAAGACGACACGTCTCCATTGGTCTCTCCATTCACGCCTGTCGCGACACCACTGGAGGCGGGCTGCACGATGTTGGGGCGTGAGCGGAAGACGGCCTAACGGTGTGCGGGACCGTAGCCCAGCTTCATGGAGACGGTTGCGAATGGTCCTCGCCGATACCCCAGGAGCAACAGTGTCCCTAATTTGCTGGGAAGTGGCGGTGCGGTCCCCTACGGCACTGCGTAGGATCCTACGGTCTTGGCGTGCATCCGTGCGTCGCTGCGGTTCGGTCCCAGGTCGACGGGCACGTGCACCTTCCGCCGACCACTGGCGACAACATCGATGTACTGTGGAGACCTCACGCCCCACGTGTTGAGCAATTCGGCGGTACGTCCACCCGGCCTCCCGCATGCCCACTATACGCCCTCGCTCAAAGTCCGTCAACTGCACATACGGTTGACGTCCACGCTGTCGCGGCATGCTACCAGTGTTAAAGACTGCGATGGAGCTCCGTATGCCACGGCAAACTGGCTGACACTGACGGCGGCGGTGCACAAATGCTGCGCAGCTAGCGCCATTCGACGGCCAACACCGCGGTTCCTGGTGTGTCCGCTGTGCCGTGCGTGTGATCATTGCTTGTACAGCCCTCTCGCAGTGTCCGGAGCAAGTATGGTGGGTCTGACACACCGGTGTCAATGTGTTCTTTTTTCCATTTCCAGGACTGTATTACTCAGTAGCAGAGAGTAGCTGCATGCGAACAATTACAAAACTTTGATAACTTCAGAATATCTCATACTATCTTACTTACGGATTAGTTTCCTACGCTGCTGTTGCCACGTATTATGAGAACGACAGTGTTTGAAAGTTGTATAAAAGAAATGAATTGTGCCTCTCGAACTCCAAAGAGATCCTTGTTTTAGATTACCTTGAGAGTGTTACATGAGATTTGTCGCATCAGAATTTTGGAGAAGACACTATTGCTGAACGCTAACAAAATAACTTTAAAAACTGTAAAAAATATGTCATATGATTGGGTTAAGTATTGGAAACTGAGAGATGACATTTAAAAATATTAAGACGTTGACTGGTATTACAAATTATGTATGAAATTAATAAGCTCGGTAATACAAAACAGCAATATCCACAAACGAGCTGCAAGCATGATGGAATGTTTCATCTCAGTCAATAGTTGCAGTGAAGCCGAACACTGTTGACGGCAGCAGGTGATGGGAGTGATAAAAGTGGTTTTGTTTCATCTCTGAGCCTAAACATTAATAATTGATTATAGTTAGTCTTATCAGCCACGTACTGCTTAAGCATACAATAAATGATGCATTTAATCTTATTCATCAACGAAAAAGGAACGTCGTTCTGTGATAGCGCTTAACACACCCTGACCAATATTATTCAGCTACAGAAAGTGAACACGGAAATACGAGCAAAATACGTACATTTCTAAGACCCCGTTGTTGATGAAAGTTTTCTCACAGAATGAGTTTACATTTCGTATCTTACAATCGCTAATCTGTTCACAACTTTTATCATTATCTTCAAGTAAAATCCCCACGTAAACATTGAGGAATACATTCTCCCAGTTGACGTCCCACCAAATCGAGAACACCTGTTGCGTAACGAGGTACATAGCTATTAAGACGATGAGACGTCGTACTAAAGGATTGAGTCCGAAGAAAAGTTCATGTATTGGTTCCACACGTAATACACGCTCTTGGGCTCGGAGAAACTCCGCTTGGCTCGATCCATTACCCCAAAATAATATACCCCACGTCACGATGGCGTGAAAGTAAGCAGACTATTACAGACCGTTTATCTTTACAAAATCTGTGTGTGGCAACAGTCGCATCACATAAAGATTTTACTAGACGTTTCAATTATTGTGTGGTATGCTCTTGTCAGATGAATGTATTATTATGTAACCAAAAAAACTGTATCGCTTCTATCTGAATGTCGTCTTGAAATGCATATAGTACACATTCCAACGTATGACGGCAATGACATTCTCAAACTTCTTACACAGTCTTACGTATGTATCAGCTGCAAACGGAACGAACATATTATCTGGTAATGTTAGGGGTCAGAGATCATTAACACAAACAAGAAAAAATACGGCATAAGTCGGACACTGTCGGTCACAACAAGTGATAAGTTGCAATCCGCATAAATGTAGCTCAACACAGAACTCTTTTCAATTGAATCTCTCGCTTCTTGTTAGATAGAATCTGCCTGAACTATTTTCAGAATTTAGTGTGATACCATTACTTTTAATTTACTTAAAAGTAGGGGTGTCTAGTAATGGCTAGTGGTATCAATAGCCAATGGCACAGTAACCATTATTTATCTCATTCATTAATAGTATTAGTCATTATTTTTTCGGAGACAGCAGGTGCTTTAAATGTGTAAACACAATTAGATATAAAACAAAGGTAGCGAACTAACTTCACTGGTCAGAGAGATTAAATTCTGTTAATTTCTGTTGTGATTTCTCGAATTTAGAAATATTACTTAACTTTGTTATGTATTAGAACTATGCATTCTAATTTATATTGTTTCGTGCTGACTGCGGTTTTTTCTCAGGCAAATATTTTGACGCTAGTGACTTGACATATTTTGTCTTTTTGAAAAAAAAAAAGACCAAGAACAGAAGTGATGCGTTACGAACTCATTATTCGAATAGTATGAAAATCGTTATATGTGATGTACAGACAAACAAATGGTTACAGTTTCAGAAAAATTGGATTATTTATTCAAGAGAAAGAGCTTCACAAACTGAGTGAGTTCGTATAGCGTTAGTCCATCTCTGGCCCTTATAGAACCATTTACTCGGTTGGGCATTGATTGGTAGAGTTGTACGTTGTTCTCCTGAGAGACACGTGCCAAATCCTGTCCAACTGGCGCGTTAGATCGTAAAAATTCCGAGATGGTTGCGGGGTCCTGCGCGTAAGCCACCAAATATTTTCGACTAAGGAGACATCCGGCGAGCTTGCTGGCCAACGTAGAGTTTGGCAAGTACGAAGACAAGCCGTAGGAGCTCTCGCCATGTGCGGATAGGTATTATCTTGCTGAAATGAATGCCCGAGACGGTATGCAATGAAGGGCAACAAAACGGGGCGTGGAATGTCGTCGACGTACTGCTGCGCTGCAAGTGGGCCCGAATGACAACCAAAGGGATCCTGCTAGGAAACAAAATGGCACCCGAGACCATCACTCCTGGTTTTCAGGCCGTGTGGCGGGCGACGGTCTGGTGGGTAGGACGAGGCCTTTCTAGACTCGTCTTCTGCCTAGACTCTTATTGACTGGAGTAGAATTGTCTTCAGGGATGAGTCTCGATTCGAACTGAGCCCCGACGAGCTGTGATGACGTGTCTGGAGACGTCCCAGACAGGGGTGAAGTATCAGCCCGACTGTCGCCCAGCATGCGGCCCGTTAACGAAGAGCGATGGTACAGAGTGCCATTTATTTCCATAGCCGGTCCCCTTTAGTTATCATTCGCGGCTCCCTTACAGCACAGTCATCTCGAGATTTTAACGATCTAACCAGCCAGTGGAACAGAATTTGGCACGATATCCCGAACGAGGTTATCCAACAACTCTGTCAATCAATGCCAAGCAGGATAACTGCTCGCATAAAGGCCAGAGGTGGACCAAGGCACCGCTCAGCTGGTGAAGCTATTGAACAAGCATGCAGTTTTTCTCACATTGTAGACATTAGTCAGTCTGTACATGTACATCACATCTTTCTGGTTCCTTCTCGCTCTCACACCGTAGCAACATAAAAACCAAGTATTAGAAATCGTTTGATCATTTGAACGTAATGTATACAGAATTATTAAACATAATCTTATTCTGATCATGGAGGATAGAAATAAGTTATTACACGAAGAAATCCTATATAGTTATAAACGCACCAAGGTGGAATTCGAAATTGTATTAATTAACTGGAATCTAAAGTAAAATAACTCACCCCTGGCTGTGTCATTGGGTCGTTAAGAAGACGATATGTTAGTGTATTGCAAGGAGTCTAAAATCCGCTGGTCGCGAAAGTGAAAACGAAACCACCTTGTTACTTGTTCTCAGAACTGTAAGAACACAGCGAAAGACGCTTGGTGGTTGTCATTCAGTACCACATCCATCGAGTCTTCTTGAACCTTTGACATTGCATGATCACCCTGTATGCTTTTATGAAGTTATTTTGTGGAATAAACAGTGAGGAAGGAAATAACACACTATATGCAGCAACATACGATGTTCTGAAAATCTATAGATTTTATATGAATCTTGGTACAGGCTCATATTACTCCAAGTATTATTTTTTCGTCCTGTAAGAAGGTATTTGACAATGACAGCAATATCTGTAATAAGAGTATATTTCTAACGACCATTAATGAAGGGTATTTCAGTATCTTATGAACAAATATTTATATTTTACTTACTGGAACATTTTCGAATGTCGGCTCAGGTTTCACAGCGAAAGATATATCTTCTCGAAGACGATAACTGCAACAGAAGAGGAATTGATCATTACTGAGTTGTTGCAAAAGTTCTGCATATCTAATATAACCGCGTTACAAAACAAAACAGCTGTGCGTGACGAAGAAATGTGTTGTAAATATACTTATATTTTACAAATATAATGTAATGCACTACAATTATTTGTTTAAAATTTTTGTGCACGGATCAAAATACAATTCTCTACATTCAGAACACCTTAATCTGTATGCCACATTTTCATTGCAGCGTGAGGTGTTACAAGTCACAGATACACTCGAAATCATAGGCAATACAATTACAGTGATAGCGACGTCATTATAGGAAAAATAGGTTAGATAGTGGATGCGACAGACATTCTTGAAATCACAGAACGAAGCATTGAGTTATAGATGTGCACCGAACTTAGGTCCTTGGTAATAAAGTTCAAAAAATATCGCAAGAAGGCGAAAGTTTGACGTGCATACACGTGGAGTATCATAAGATCTTCCGAGTCTGTGTCTGAAAATTCTTGTCAATTTCATCTCTCAGTAGGACCATAACGTTTGGACACATGACGGGCGGAACAATTATAACGATCGTAAGCTACAATACGGCAGGTACAGATACAGTAGCGCAGTATTTATGAATACCAACATTTAGAAAACACTCAGCTTTGACATACACAACTAACTATTCTCTTGTTCACCTCAACACGATGACTCATCCTATGTTATCCTCCTCCAATCTGCAAGTGTAGTTCCTCATTACCTGGTGCTAGATCTCAGCTGGAGTACCCCTAATTAGGTTTATAGTTTTAATTTATGAAATTTTATTGCCTTAAAGGCACTGATGTTGGAATCCAGGGAAATACACCAAATCTTCATGTTAAGCTGACATCGAACAGATGTTGATCGCCCTAGAATCCAAACCACGCATTCTTCAGCAGAATGAATCCAGATTCGCAGATGAAAGAAAACAGATTTCAACGTGTAAGTATACCGTTTCAAAGTGTCGCTCAGCCTGAAGAGCCACTCATTTTCTAAAATGTAACGAAACTGCGCGCTATTTCACCGGCTACAACTGTTTAAAGAGCGTTGCTAAACTGCGTTAGGGCATCTTTTTACACAACAATTATTGCACTACGTGTGGTGTAGCAGTATTAATCACTCATTAAGAGGCAGTATTGACCGCCTATTAGTACACGGAGCGGAAATGTCGCTATAGCAAAATGGATACCACGCCGTGCGTGGGCCATGTTCATGCCGCTGTGCGAGTGCGCATGTTGTCGCTGAATCATAAGACCAACCTGTCAGCTAAAAGCATACCGCCGGTAATGAAACCTTATTAAACAGTTTCCAATAATAATAGCAGACCACCATTCAGGTCCCAAGTTAAGAATTTTGAAGGTTACTGAGATCAATAAATTCACGCAGAATTCGAAATTTTCGGTCTTGAGAAAAGAGTAGTTACCTTGTTCACAAACAAGAACAAAAAAGACATTTTGTAAAGCAGTCGGTATTTATTTCGAAGAAGTAATACCTGTAAATATGAATATATTGTTACTTAAAGTTGCCCTTGCTTTCTTCGAACCCATATATCGATTGAATACAAAATTTACTTAAAGGCGTATGGATGGTGGAACAGATGAAGTACCTAATAAAATGAGCCCGCCCCTGTGACCGAATGGTTCTAGGCGCTTCAGTCTGGAACCGCGCGACCGCTACGACCGCAGGTTCGAATCATACCTCGGGCATGGGTTTGTGTGATGTACTTAGTTAGGTTTAAGTTCTAGGGGACTGATGACCTCACATGTTAAGTCCCATAGTGTTCAGAGACATTTCTAATAAAATGACGGCAGCAAAAACGCTCATTGGCGTTAGTTTATCTGCTCCGATCACTAGAGAGTCACTCTCGGGTTCTGGGAAGGGAAGATTGTTTGCGTGGACTAATTATTAGCCGCGCGGTTAGAGACGCCATGTCACTGACTCCGCGGCCCCTCCCGCCGGCGGTTCGAGTCCTCCCTCGGGCATAGGAGTGTGTGTTGTCCTTAGCATATATTCGTTTAAATTAGTTTAGTCCCTCAAATTAGTTTGGTCCCTTAAGAAATTACACACATTTGGATATTTAATTATCGAAGAGTCGGGCTCTAGTTTTAATAAAATAAGGACGTGCTTCCTGAGGTTTTTCCAGAGGACAGAATGTTCCATCATCTTTCTGGCGTGCATCCGTAGTAGAATTACACCGAGTTCCGGTATTTTGCTGATCACTAATTGACTCTGTTGTAAACTTACTTTACATTCTACCAGTAACCGTCTCTGTAGGTGGCTGTGAGGTTATCAGCAAAGTATCGAACCAATCAATCTAAATGAGTACCGTTGTGAGCAAGAACATTATAAATGGGTATAATCATTTACATTCGAATTTGATTATTTTACTCAGATTTTTGTTGGATAAATTTAAATTTGTCTTTTTTACTATATGTCAAGCAAAGTGTTTCTAACAACCACCTTTCTCCAGAATAATGAAGCAATTCTCCGTGCGTCGAGAGTGGTACTGACAGCTTTTTCTCAAGAAAGAAAGCTAACCCTGCACATTCAGATATGCAATCAACCATGTAAAATGTTTACACTATATTTACTGGTTCTACATCACTTGACTGCTGCTGCACGCCTTACTTCCAAACTGACAGAAATTGGAAGACCTCAGGCTGCCAGTGCATTGTGTCCGATCTCTACCAGTAATATTTTCGTAATAATAATAATAATAATAATAATAATACGTAGGCCCTGCATCACTGTAGTAGCTGTCACATCGTACGGTTCAGTTGTGCTGTCAGTCAGTTCAGTTATCTGTTGCAAAGTGAATAATGAAGCAATTTCTGGTCCGTTGCGGAACTATTTACAGCTTGGAGAACGCCATTTTGTGAGACATTGGGGTATATGTGACATATATGTCTGAATTGTAGCGTCATAGATGCACATCGCACAAATTATATGTGTTGCGGGTGACCATATGAGGAACCCGCCAGGGTAGCTGAGAGCGCTAATGCGGTGCTTTCTGGAGTCGGGTAGGCGGGCCGGCCCCGGATGGAATCCGCCCGGCAGGTTAACGACAAAGGCTGGTTTGCCAGCCAGCCTGTATGTGGCTTATCGGAAGTTTTCCACATCCCACTAGGTGAATACTGGGCTGGTGCCCACGTTCCGCCTAAGTTACATCACTCACAGACATTAGAAAACGTTCACACTCTTCCATCGTTTACACTGAATGCAGATGGCTGGGGTACGCTATTTCCGTCCTGTGGGGTATGGGGTGGCAACAGGAAGGGCATCTGGCCACCATCTGAGACTAACACTGCAGAATCTACTACAGGAACTAGGCTGACACCGCGCTGAAGCGCGTCAAAGGTCCTAAGGAAATGATGAAAATGGGTGACTATACGAGGTAGATGATGTTCATATATTCGTTTTACGAGCTGTAACCTGAAAGATGTGCACATATTACGAGAAATGGTTGTGAAAGGTATACTTATCCCGTAGAATGACAATTTGTTTGGTACATTTGACAATTTATTTCAAATGATTACCACCACGAACATCTTTAAATGGCTGAATACATGAATGATACGTATTCTTTGGCAGCGAGTGATTGTACTATAGTTGAGTGAAATCCGGACGAGCGAAAGAGTCAGAAACAATTGTATGAAGCAGTGTGTCGGCTAGTCGGCCAGAGAGGGAGAGATAATGTTATGTCAAGGCAGTGATAGAATTTTGGATGGCGGACATTCCGCACGGAGTTAAAGTCATTTATTACGAATGACCGGCCGAGAGGTTCTAGGTGCTTCAGTGTGGAACCGCGCGATCGCTACGGTCGCAGGATCGAATCCTGCTTCGGGCATGGATGTGTGTGATGTCCTTAGGTTAGTTAGGTTTAAGTAGTTCTAAGTTCTAGGTGACTGATGACCTCAAATGTTAAGTCCCATAGTGCTCAGAGCCATTTGAACCATTTAAGAAAGATGAAGAGTATACCTTATGTTTCTTTTACTTCTGTGATATTGAAAGGATTCAATATGATTTCAAAATACTTTTCTATTCATTCGAGTCTACTTTTATATTCTATTTTGTGACTTTATTCCCACTATTAAGTGGGAGATAGATTTGGTGAAGTCTATACTGTCACGATTTGCACTACTTCATGGGCAGTGAACACTATTTTCAAGAAAGGAACATAAGTTTAAAATACACTGAGAACTCTTACTGTAAGGAAAAAGGGGGACAGGAAGAAAAGAAGTGTAGTTGCAAAATAATCATAGCTGAATTAATGTAGCACAACATCAGTGTTGCTTTACAAAATAAGATAAAAAAATGTTATAAACATTCTGACAGGATACTGTGTGTTGTATTATTTTATACTTGTTTACAGATTTTGAAAGACAGTGTAAAATCATCGAACGTACCTAAAACTTGACGAATTTTTTTATTTTAATACAAGACTACAAATTCACTGAGGACTCTTACTGCAAGTGGAAATGCGGAAGCAACTGGGGAGTAGTAACGAAATAATCATATAAAAACCGAAAAAAGGAGCCTAGTTACGAAACAACCATAGCTATTTTCTTTAGAAAACAGTCGGTACAAATTAACGTAGGTGTTAAGTGATAATGCCGGCCGCTGTGGCCGAGCGGTTCCAGGCGCTTGAGTCCGGAACCGGGCGCTTGCTACGGTCGCAGGTTCGAATCCTGCCTCGGGCATAGATGTGTTATGTCCTTAGGTAAGTTATGTGTAAGTAGTTGTAAGTCTAGGGACTGATTACCTCAGATGTTAAGTCACATAGTGCTTAGAGCCATTTCAACCATTTGTTTAGTGATAACAGTTTGAGTAGAAAGTGGTCGCTAGGGCGCGCCACCTACAATGCAGGCTGCGTGATGGGCGATGCGGAAGTGTGTTTATGCAGGTCACAGGCTGCAGTCGGAGCCAGTCTTCCATCACTACTGATACATCCAAGGCTTTTCCTCGTTAATATGGACACAGATTAGTTCTGATGCCTTGGTATTTGCCGACTGGCACGTCTTTGCCTATTGAGAGGTCTGTGTGAGTCGATGGGCCATATGTCGTGCATCGCTGGGAGGATGGCGTTGGCAGTGAGGGCGATTTTGACATGGGGGAGCGTCGAGCGACTACAAGCATGTGTGGGATGTGTGTGGGGCAGGACATGAGGGAATATATGCGTAACAAGTGGGGTTAAGGCAGTAGGGGTTCTGTGACCAACATGGAAACTTGCGGCGATTACTCGGGCTAAGTCAGTAGAGACTGAATCACTGCCTTCAGAGAGTAACAAAGCCCATAATGCATGGACATGGTGGTATGTTTCTTTTCATAGAACGTGGTAGGTGGAAGCAGCTTTCTGTGCTGTAGTACAGGCGGGCTGAGTCAAGAGACTTCTGAGTAATTCTTTGTGGAAGGGAATTTGCTGTTCTGAAGTGACAGCATTCATTGCTTGTTGTCACTGTGTTTTGCCACAAGTTCAAGGTCAGTATTTTTGGTCTTTGCCTCTAAGCAGTATAGAACACGCATAACAGATCAGACGTTATTGGTGGTTGTTTGCCTATCAGGCTAGTGCGGATGCTGCGTATATAGTTCACAGTACAGTGGTGTGGGGACTGGCCTATAGTGCATTTTCCCCTAACTGTAGATTGCCAACTGTGTCATCGGTCCACACATAGAGTTTTCTGTATCTTGCTGGGCAGCAGGAGCTTTACCATGTAATATCTCTATTTCAGAAGAATCTCAGGCATGGTACCTACTTGTTATCTGTGTGGACAGTAAACAGGAAGGCCAAAACAAGTAACAGTGGTTAGATAAGTGAAAATGTATCACGCTGGAGACAGAAGATGCAACTGCATGAGCTATTTTGCCTATGTTTGCAAATTATGTAAATATTAGTTTTGTATCTTGATGATACTTATACCATATATCAGAGTGCTTTTAAATATGTTAATGAATGAATTATGCTGTAGTTTTGGATTTTATTAATGCTACTGTCAGTTTCAGATTTCAGTCTTGCTAATAGTGGTATTGAGAGAAAAGTTTCAAATAATTTCCAAATAAGAGTGCAGGGTGCTCTGTGTGGAAAATTATAATGTTGAGATATGTGGATGTAGAAGGACTGGGAGTACACGAAAAGTTCACACTAAAGTTTTTATTTGAATAATTCTCAGCTACGTTTGCTTTGGAGCCATGTATGCCCTGTTAGAATTGCGGGGTTGTTATCGCTGTGAAATGTAGGAAAACTTACATGTCTGTAAAGAAGTGCTAGAGAACCCGTGTGGTGTCGCTTTTGAATTGAAGTGAAGTTCAAGCATCGTGAAATTCGTCTTTCCGTAACGGGTTATTGCTCGTAAACTGTTTCTGCTTCTGAACTTTTTTGTATATCTTTTCTAGGAAGATTTTGTTATGATGAGTTTTTTTTTCTTTATTGTGATTTTAAACACCTTATACAAAGGCGGGCTGTCAGCAGCACAATACGCCGCTCTTCAGCCTTGAGTTTGACAACAAGTAGTACATAAACGTGGCACAGAGAAGACAGTCAAGACGGTGGGCAAAAAATGTAGACACTGAAAATCGAAAAAACATGGAGGCGTTCACGCTGGACGAGAAACATCACTAACACTAGGTGACACTGTGCACATAACATGGATGATGGCGAAGGCACGTGAACGGTGGTGGCGTGACGGCGAACAAACACTACACACAAACGAAGGCACACACACGAAACACTGATGGCGATGATCTCTGGCGCGCGAATGTTCACTGAGCGTGTGCGAGTCCGGGGACCTGCCAAGAGAGGAGGAGGAGGAAGGGGAATGGGAGAGGGAGAGGGGAGAGCAGAGATGCTATGGGCAGGGGAGATAGGGGAAAGGGAGGAATGGGGAGGGGAAGCCTGGGGGAAGAGGGGAGGAGGGAGGGGACGGGGGGAAAAGGAAAGATAAGGGAAGGGAAGAGAAGGGAGGGAGGGTGCCTAAAGGAAAGGACACAGGAAGTGGGGGGGGAGGATCATAGTTGATAGGAGGGGTAGATCGAGGAGAGGAGGACATCATCAGGGAGGGGGAGCTGGCGGAAGCCACCTTGGGAGAGGGTAAGGAGGGTGGAGAGATGTAGACCAGGTGGGACGTGGGAATACAGGCACGGCAGCAGGCGGGGGTGGGAGAGGATTGGTGAGACAAGCGGATGAGGAGGATCGAGTTTGCGGGAGTTGTACAGGATCCGTATCCTTTCAAGGAAGAGGAGGAGGTGGAGGAAGGGGATGAGATCATACAGGATCCGCGTGGGGGAGGGGAGACGGATGCGATAGGCGAGGCGGAGAGCATGGTGTTCAAGGATTTGGTGAGATTTATAAAAGGAAGGGGGGCGGAGATCCAGGCCGGATGGGAGTAACAAAGGATAGGGCGGATGAGGGATTTATAGGTGTTGTAGCGTTGCTCTTGGGGGACAAAAAATAAAAAGAATTGTTACTTTTTTTTTTAATGTCGAAAAAGTGAATATTTTGGTGGGCCACTTGGCAACAGAATCAGGGATTTATTACGCTATTATAATAACATACGTTGACCATTAAATACCTGAATAAGAGCAGCATATTGATATATATATTTGAGATCGCTCGGAAGAAACATTATCATTTCTGTGCATTTTTATAGTCGCGATGTAGTCATACCCGGATCAACACTAAGGGACCAGAAGATTTATAGACTTTAAAAGAAATGCAACACTACACAATTAAAAAAAGTTGGTTCAGAAATAATAGGAAAACGATAATGTTCCTTCTGCCTCATGCTGCGTTCGGCCCATCAGCGTGATCGTAATTTCTGATGATGAAGTAACACAAAATAATTAACAGTTAAGTAAATAAGGAGATGGACTCATCAAGGTTAATTTACGAAAATAAGCACACTTATCTTTAACACACGTTTTTTTTAATGCTACGTACCTTTTCATATTAAATTACAATAGATGACCATTGTGGTTAAATACTTTATACATAACAGTCAAAATGTCCTCTTGACGCTGTCTGTTCGATATCAGTTACAAGAAACTACACGTTTTCTGATTGGAAAAAATAACAATTAGCATATTCACTAAATATTTTCACATAAAATATAAAATACAGTTGCGGAACGCAGCAAGTCCGCGTCCGCCTCTCATGGAATACAATCAGTAAAAGGTGAGGCGCCAAAAGCCTCATTTGTCTTGAAACAACAGAATTCTTTTTTATATACCATTAATCGATACATGTACATAGAGATTTACTGGCACCGCGCAAGAACGGTAAAGATAAAGAATAATAGATTCTGTCGCTGCTATGCGATGATTCATTTCTTTTACTTTACAACTGTTCGATAACTTTAG
Source organism: Schistocerca americana (assembly GCF_021461395.2). NCBI lineage: Eukaryota > Metazoa > Arthropoda > Insecta > Orthoptera > Acrididae > Schistocerca > Schistocerca americana. Next base: position 378,414,423 of record NC_060126.1, read on the forward strand.
GCCATCAGGCGTTTACTATTGAGCGTATATTAATGTTTGTGAGGCGAAAATTACTAATATTACACTGCCTCCCATGAGGAGGGAAGGAATACCGAAGGTATTACTTTCATCCTCATGCACATTGGAATATTTGTAATTTTCGAGTGTAACATACAGGTTATTAAAAGTTTCATTTTATATTTATTCCATAATAAAAGAATTAACGTTTCAATTTGTAATTACTGACGGTGGATCATTGTGAATTTGTTCTGTATGTCTATCAGTGTTTGTATGGATTCAGTCTATCTTGATGATTCTTAAAATTAAGGCTATAAGTACACATATTTACAAGATTTATAAGGAAATAGAGTCACACTTCATTTTTCATCGTTGCAAAAGTAATTTGACTATCACAACTGGTACACAACTTTCAGTTTTGACAGTATTCATTATATTGTCATCGTCTTGTCGATTGATTGCCTTGTCCGTCGTCGCATTTAATTATACATTTATTTTCGTCGCACATACACTATTTATGATAGACTTGGATTGTAGAGCGGCCACTGGTGATGGCTTCGAAAAGGAAGTCCATATCTTTCACTTTCAGGGCTCGAGTGTGGCTCTCCGAATTATTTCACATATGAAACAGATAAAATATGTTATATTAGAATAGCTTACAAAACTAATTTTATATACATGTGGGATGGGATATAGGAAGGATCGGATCCTTTGACGTATTTTCGTGTGCTTATTTTTATTCGTATCGTGACCTTTCGTTAAAGTTTACATTTCAACAGTGTTCAGAGGTGACCTTGTGACTTGTCTCTGTGTACAATCAGTCATTATAATAATTACGTTAACTTCTCTATTTTAGAGTCTCTCGGAAGGTTTATGATACATACAAAATGTTTTCAGTACTGGGTGTGAATGTTTTTGCTACAGAATGTAGCGCACAGCAACTGTGTTGTCGGTTGAACGTTTACATTATTTCGTCACGTGGTGGCTGTCCGCCTCCACTGTTGCGAGCAATCTTGAAATTCAGTCTGTGCGCGCGCACGTGACCGGAGCTTTCTTGCAGAGCGTTGATTTCGCGCTTGAGGTGCCGTGCGTCGCTTTTGTTCGGCGGATCGTGGCTTTGTGCTTTTTAGATTGCTGGAGGGAGCTTCTGCCACCGAAACTGCCTCACATCACTTCCTGTCCACTATCCAGTTACGGATTCACAGGTAAGTGGTAGCTACCGCTGCAACTGCATGTGTGGAATGACACTGATTATTACACACTGCACACATCAACGAAATTTTCACACATATGGTGCAGTAGAATACTGCCACTGACAATCGTCGAACTTTAAAACTTCACTTGCACTGTGGTGAGCGTCTGCGTGAACGGTGTATTAACAGAAATTCTCGCGTCATAACATCACACGGTGTTTACAAGTTGATTTACATACTAATATTTACAAGAGTTCATATAAATCGAGAAATAATCTAATTGACCACTTTGAATCAAAACAATTGTTTCTTAATTAGTCTTTTTTTTTTATTTAAGCCTACGGTCACAGGTAGGCTATTATGAGTCCTTTTTCTTTGACCGAATCCATTCCAATCTCCTTTACAAATTAATTTCATTCATAGTAATCTTTATCACGCTTGCTTATTCGTTTTGTAGGACCAATACTTTTTTTTTTTAGTGCTCGTCTTGTTTAGTGTCAAAAGTTTTTCTCGTATGTGCTTGTCTTTAAAGAAAGTTCGAGGACAGATTTGAAAATAGCAATTCCGCCTCTGAGTTTCGTGTAGAAATACAAACAGTCGAAAAAAGAAAGGTGGGAAAAGCGGGTCTACTCGCTGATCGTCGACAGAATTTAAATTACTCCTCAACCAGGTCGAAAATTTAATTTACCTTGCGCATTACAAAAGCAATATGCGCGTCGCGAACCTACTCATTTTTATAAGTAGTGCCTCACTTCCTAAGCACACGTGCATCTTTACAAGTTGATCCTGAGGAGTGGATAGGATCAAGGATCTTAAAGGATTTGCACTTAGGAAAGGGATTCAATAATCACATAATCACAGAGAAAACAATAAATATTGCAGTGCACACTTAAAATAAAATCTATCACTTCAAGCATGTATATCTAATATGTATCTTGCTGCAGCTTGCTTACTACTCTTTGCTCATTTCTTAGACTAAGTCAAGTTTATGCATTACGCATTTGGGTATTAATTATCATTTGTATATATATATAAGCCTCTCACTAGAGTGTTGTTTTTGTTTTTTTTTTGCTGCTGTCGCTACCTGTGAAGCTTGGGCGAGATCCTTATTATATGTGCTGCTAGCTTGTGAATTTGCAGTATCGCTAATGCTCAATAGTACCGTGAAGTTGGCATAATAAACCATGTTACTCATATCTTCTTTGACTCAGCTTGTTTATAGTCTAGACTCATCTTACTTTGCGTTATACAATAAACTTCCTTTTTATTCCATCACGCTTTTACTTAAGGTTAACATCAGGCCTTTTTAGAACAATTGCACTGCGTTATCAATCTGTTCATGCTTAATCCTAGGTATCTGTTCACTTCAAAGAGATGTTATTTTATCGCTGGCACAGCACTGTGCTGGAATTTACAAGTTAAATCTACCGACTGTTTTACGCTAACAGGTGGTGCCTTATTTACGTCACCTTTGAAAATAGGGAATAACCTCATGGAATCGAATCTTTTCTTACAACTTTCCTATTTTGTCTGGACGTTTAAGTATTTCCTTTTAAAACAGGTCATTAATTTGTCCTCGATTAAATTTCACTTACTAATACTAAGCACATATAATCATCATTTTCATATTACTATTTAGTGAGAGAAGTGCATTATTCGCTCCTTCCTGCTCATTCTCAAATTACTATTTAGCGAGAGAAGTGCATTATTCGCTCCTTCCTCTTTCCTCATTTTAGTACCTCGGGGCTAATTAATACCTCTCGAGTACATCATTTTCCTTACATACTAACTTATAACTAAAATTGAAAATCGCCTCTAGGACATGTCCTCCTGTTTACATAAAGATTATTCATGTAAATACTTGTCTACAACTTATTCTGTATTTTATTTTCCAGACGCGTTGTTTTAATACACAAGGTTTCCTTTCAGCACCGGTTAACGTCCGTAGTCAGTTCAGTTCCGTTCTTGTTACTCATTGGTTAATCCTGATCTCCAATACCTTAGAATTTTCTTACAGCTTAAATTAACTTAATTCCTGGCGTTATAAAATTTTCTTAAATCTTGATGGTGGAACAATCCTTTGATTTTATTCGTGGCAGGGTCAGATAACAAATAGCTACCAATGTGTGGTTTCCTCATTATCACAAAGGGACCTTCATAAATGTGTTGCCACTTACGATTCTTCTTTAACAACAGGGATTGTTTAAAGTGAGTCCTGACTAATACCTTTTCTCCTTCTTTGAAATCTATAACTCTGTTTACCTTCTTATCAAATGCCTTTTTTCGGAGGTTAGCATACGTTGTCAATGATATGAGAGCTTGCCTGATTTTTGCGTCTAGGTCCAATTCGTTGTCTTGTAACTTTGGAAGGGGGTCTATCCATTCATTCCTCTCTTTTGATCTTGACATTAACTCATGTGGCGTGAATCCGGTCGACAGATGAGGAAGGTGGTTTACAATCTGTTCGAATGGTGTTACGAAGTCCACCCACTTAGATTGCTTATTCGGAATGTACGTCCTTATAAATCTGTTAAATTCTTTGAAGATTCTTTCTGTCGGATTCGATTGCGGTCGAAACAGGGATATCAAAATTTGTTTGATTCCATGGCGAGCAAGAAATGCACGCCACGGGCGTGATGTGAAATTTGAAGCATTATCAGACAAAATTGATTCTGGAACCCCGAATCGTGGGAAATAATCATTTTCAATGCGACGAATTATTGGATTTGCACAAGAAGATTTTACTGCGTACAGTCTTATGTGCTTAGAAAAATTGTCCAGGATTGCTACTAAGTATTTAGCGCCTCCCCTACCGGTGGGTAGTGGACCTGCTAAATCAATACTAAGAAGCTGGTTTGGCCTTTCAGTAACTATTGGATTTAGTGGAATTGAAGTGGAAATGTTTAAGGATTTTGCCTTTTGACAGATGACACAGTTTCTCAATAATTTATGAATTCTCTGGTGTAGATTCGGAACATAACAGTAAGTCGAGATTTTCCTTTTACATTTTTCTGGTCCGTAGTGACCCCATGAAATGTGAGTGTACCACAGAAGATGTTCAATGAAATTTCGAGGGATGCAAACACACCACCTCTCAGATGACTCAGACGTCTTATGAAATAGCACTTGGTTATGAACTTTATAAAACTTGGACAACTTGTGGGCTGGATTTTCGTGAAGAATTTGTATAACCTTTTTCCATTTTGGATCTGTATTTTGAAGAATCTGAATCTGCCTACATAACTGAAGAAAATACTTTCTGTGAATTGGATCTTTCATTAACAAAACTTTATAATTAGACATTTGTTCCACCAGTTCGCTGGTTTCTAGTAAGCCCTCAGGTGAGCGAGAAAGTGCGTCTGCTATAACATTATCTTTACCTTTTATGTATACAATGTCAAAGTCATATTCCTGCAGGAATAAGCACCATCGAGTAAGACGAGGGTGTTGCAACTTGCATGTAAGGAGGAATGATAAGGCTTGATGGTCTGAATAGACTTTAATTTTTCTTCCATAGATATAATAGTTAAATCGCCTAAAAGCCCATATTACGGCAAGTGCCTCCAACTCCGTAACCGAATAAGACTTCTCACACTCTGATAACACTCGACTCGCAAAGCTAATCACTTGGATTTGCTCGTGTCCATTTACTAATTGAATCTGGAAAAGACAAGCGCCGATACCCACAAAGGAAGCGTCTGCAGTAATACAAAATTCCTTATCCATCTGAGGATGATGGAGAATGTTACTGTTAACCAGACTGTCTTTAATTTTCTTAAATCCGTCTTGGCATTCCGGCGTCCAATTCCAATGTGAATTCTTTTTTAAAAGGTTGTGAAGAGCGGGATTGTTCAATACCTGATTGGGAACAAAACGTCTGAAAAATGACGTAAGACCGATAAATCCTCTCAGTTGCCTTTTTGTAACAGGGGTTGGAAAGTTTTTTATAGCAGATAATTTTTCCGGGTCGGGTTTAATTCCTTCAGGGGTGATGATGTGCCCTAAAAATTTAATTTCACTTTTTCCAAACTTGGATTTCTTAAGATTTGCTGTAACACCATACTCTCTGAATCGTTGAAATATCTTTTGCAGAAGGGCCACATGATCTTCCCAATTTTTCGATGCTACAAGAACGTCATCCACATAGACTGTTACCTCATCTAAAAGTTCAGGACCTAGTACATAGTCAAGGGCAGAAATAAAAATTCCGGAACTCACATTTAGTCCAAACGGTACAACTTTGAAATGGTAAGATCTACCTGCAAATATAAACGCAGTGTACTTCCTAGACTCCTGCGCAAGTTTTACTTGCCAGTAACTGCTTTTCAAATCAAGGGTACTCAAATACTTAACTCCATGAAACTTCTGCAGATGCTCTTCAAGAGCCTCTGGTCTCGTTCTTATGGGTACTATAATTTTATTGATTAATCTTGCATTTAGGACTAGCCTTACGCTACCATCTGATTTTAGCACAGACAATAAAGGACTCGAATAAGGTGAATGAGATACTTCTATCACATTCCAGCGTAACATTTTCTTGATCTCGCACTTGACAGCTTCGCGTCTCGCATATGGAATGGAATAGCTTGTTCTACAGTAGGTTGAATGGGGCAGGACATCCATTCGATATTCAAAGCCTTTTATTAGTCCAGGTTTCTTAGAAAATACTTGAACGTAATCTGTTAACAAATTGTAAAGCTCATTCTTCTGTTGTTTGGATAATTCAATGGACTCACTAGCTTTACCGTATAATTCATTCTGACCGGGAATTAGGTCTTTATACTCATCGTCATTAACACTTTCAAGATCTGTCATGTCTTCTGTCTGACTGTACTGTTGTCTTTTAGTCCATGGCCGTACTGCTGTTTGAAGCACCCCAAAGTTTGTCTTCACCTTACTTCTTAACAAATTTACAGTTACTTGTTGCTGGCTCGCTACTAGAGTACAGATTCCACACTCGATGTCAATTTTAGCTTTCGTCTGCCTCAAGAATTCCATACTCAGGATACATGGCACTGATAGGTTTTTAACAATAAGAAAAATGCACGTTACTGAAATAGACTCTATCTGGATTTGAAGCTGAGTCTGAAGATTTACACGTTGTGTTAGTGGACCAATTGCTCCCGATATGGTGCAACCTTGAATTGGAAGTGATAAAACTTTGCATACAGAGGATATTTGCCTAAATAAACATAAAGATAAGACATTTATATTAGCTCCTGTATCTACAATAGCTGTTACAGGTATGTTGGCAATTGATACCCTTATGGAAGCTTGAACTTGTTCGTCCCATACGTCATCATTGTCTTTCGTCTCAGTGTCTGCTACTAGATCATCCCGTAAGTTTGTCTCTTTGTCATACCTAATTGCTTTAATTTCGTGTGGACTAAGGGACAGGGTGCCCCCATTCAAACCTGCAGCATCCTCTAGGAGGCTCAAAGGTGCTGCTTTTAATTTTCCGCTCGACGCTTACTTTCCTGCTGATTTATATTTCTTAATGTTTCTTCCGTCTGGAACTGGTGTTGGTTTTGTGGTACGAACTCTGTTGGAAACGGATCTTGTTGTCCTGGCGTATTCGCTTGCGCATAATAAATTTGCGTATTATGCGGGCGTTTAGGCTTCAGAGTTCCCGAAGGTCCGTTCGCTTGTTGCGTGAAGTGTATATTTTGTGGCTGAAAGGTATTTTGCTGTGGCTTGTGTTGATTGTAACCGTTACTGAAAGGTGTACATTGGTCTCCACCTTGATTATGCCATTTATTTCTTTTCCACCGTCGATTTGAATCGTAAGACTGATCGTATTTATAATTACCGTTGATCGGTTGCGTGTTTCCATATTGCTGGGGCTGTGTGTTATAATGTGCATTTTCGTACTGAGGTGGTGACGAATTATATATTGGATCGTATCTCTGGCCGTTATTGTACTTATTTTTGTATTTGCTGTTGGAGTACGTAGTGCGTTTATTTTTGAAACCGTTGTGGGGTTGGTACTGGCTGTCGCTGTGACGCGCTTTCGCTCGGCCACCATTGTTGCCTGCGTATTCTGTATTGTGCTGGCCGCCTGCACTGAAGTGGGCGTTGCCAACATCAACTCTAGCGTCCTCGTAAATCAGATCTAACGAGTCTAACACAGATAGGAAAGTGTCCGTATCGTCCTCAGACACGTTTACTAACTTTTCTCTGATCGCAATCGGTAGCTTAGTTTTTAGAATCATAATAACGTCTTTGGCGGTGATCGGCGAATCCCAGAACTTGATTTTCGCTAAATACTTTTCAAAATATCTTCTCAAACTACCGCGCTTACTGTTAAACACTTCGGCGTTGTAAACCTCTTTTCTCAGGCGCTGCTGCACACCAGAACTCCAGAATTTAGCTAAAAACATCTGTTCAAACTCTTTGTAACTTTTACAAGAGTCGACCATTTCGGTTCCCCATAAGGCAGCATCGCCTACGATAAATCCACTAACGAATTGAATTCGCTGGCGGTCACTCCAGCTATTCGGGAAAATTCCTGAAAAATTTCGGAGGAACACTATAGGATGAATTTCTCTTTTCTGTGGGTGAAAGGTCGGAAAAATACGATGTTTGATCACGCTTTCCTCCTGCATCAAACTGACAAAAGTGGATGGGCTGGTAGTCTGGTTAACATGTGCTTCTATAGAACTATGAGTTTGAGCGTTATCAAATGGTGAACGGTAATGTACCTGCTGTTGTTCATTACTTCGTGGTGAATTATTCCAGTTTCCTGACACGGGAGGTGGGGAATTTTCAACTTGACATTTTAGTGTACGAACTTCATCAACTATCTGTTGACGCCATTCAGGTAAATCTTGAGCTAACGTTCGTCTTATCTGGCCTAATTCTGACATCACCGTGTCTCCTGTTTTTCCAGGGGCTGCCAATATTTCAAAGGTCACGTTTTTGACAGTTTCCCTGAGTTCGTTCTTGACCTTGTTTTCTATGAATCCGTCTTTGTTTTTAATCCACTCTTGGTAGTGATCAGACAATGCTTCAGCATGTGCCTTAACAGTATTCTTTATTTGGTCCTCTACATTAAGAGTCTCAATCTGTTTCGAAAGATCATCAACAACATTCTCGATCGTGTCTACTGCGGTTTTAACTCCTTTGACCTCATCAGAGATTGCAGTATAATCTTCTTTTAAGGTCGCAGCTTGTTTTTGATATTCTATCACTTTTGAATTTATCTCCCCCTTGGCTGCTTCGATTTTTTCATCTAACCGTTTTGAAATATCCTCTATTTTTGACTCTACTTGTGTGTCAATTTCTAGCCTCATGATCGTGATCTGACTGCTGATTTGGCTTTGGACATTACCCAACAGGGTATTTAAATCAGCTGTTATGTCTGCCTTTAGTTCGGCCTTTACCGAATTTAACCGTGTATTTAGGTCATTTATCTCTGTTTGCAGATCTGTTTTTACTGAATTTATGTCTGTTTTTACCGAATTTATTTCTGTTTTTACTGAATTTATGTCTTCTTTTACTGAGTTGCACAGATTTGTAAGGACCTGATTTTTATTATGCCGTCTTTCGGCCTTCTCTTTTTCTTCGCGGGCCTTTTCATCTAATTTTTCCTGCTTTTCACGTTCCTGTCTTTGCGCCTCTCTCTGTCTTTGACTTTCGAACTTGCGTTCCATTATTGCTTCGATCATTGCGGCCAAGTCATTTTTTTCAAAAGCGGGAATAGTTTGCACACTAGGACCAGCTTCTAAAACTTCGGTCGAGGCTGCTTCTGCCTCCGCTCGTGTACCTATCGCGCGTGATCGTAATGGATAGTGAGGTCCATTCGCATCACCGCTGTCGTCTGGTTTTGTTTGTGTCCGCTGTTTACCGTCAGCCATGTTCATGAATTATTTGTCAAACGTCAAAATGCTACAGATATTGTTTGTCACTGCCGTCAGTCGTTTGTCTGTGACGTAGTGCTATGGCTTACTGGGACCAAAGATAAAATTTTATCTCTGTGTAACAACTGACGTTCATTTACGCCAAGAAGACAAGATGGTTCCTACTAATTACAAACAAATGAAATATCACACGTTTTACCAGTTTTGAGCGTAGTTATCCGCCATATCGTATTTTTTTATGCACTGACAACAATGGTACACTTTCACTGAATTTAACTACATAGGAATGGGCTATGGACAAATTGAAATAAAGCTGTTTCAAGGCAAGGAAAGACAGGTTTACGTTCTGATCAACTCGAAAGATGCTACGTCACTACGAAAGCTTGGCTACTGCGTATAAAAATTTGACTTACTATGGCTGTCTTGATAATGATACAGCTGGATACTCGCGTTTTTTGGTAATTTCATCAATCGTTCTTCTGAATTAACTAAAAGGTTTTCCCACTTCTCTTTCTCGGTTGAATTGCATCCACATGAAAAAATGAAACAGTTATTAGAACAAGCAAAGAAAATTTTTTAAACACATACATGAAATGATTTTTTGATCAAGTCCCTGTTCGGGCGCCAAGTGTAGCGTTGCTCTTGGGGGACAAAAAATAAAAAGAATTGTTACTTTTTTTTTTAATGTCGAAAAAGTGAATATTTTGGTGGGCCACTTGGCAACAGAATCAGGGATTTATTACGCTATTATAATAACATACGTTGACCATTAAATACCTGAATAAGAGCAGCATATTGATATATATATTTGAGATCGCTCGGAAGAAACATTATCATTTCTGTGCATTTTTATAGTCGCGATGTAGTCATACCCGGATCAACACTAAGGGACCAGAAGATTTATAGACTTTAAAAGAAATGCAACACTACACAATTAAAAAAAGTTGGTTCAGAAATAATAGGAAAACGATAATGTTCCTTCTGCCTCATGCTGCGTTCGGCCCATCAGCGTGATCGTAATTTCTGATGATGAAGTAACACAAAATAATTAACAGTTAAGTAAATAAGGAGATGGACTCATCAAGGTTAATTTACGAAAATAAGCACACTTATCTTTAACACACGTTTTTTTTAATGCTACGTACCTTTTCATATTAAATTACAATAGATGACCATTGTGGTTAAATACTTTATACATAACAGTCAAAATGTCCTCTTGACGCTGTCTGTTCGATATCAGTTACAAGAAACTACACGTTTTCTGATTGGAAAAAATAACAATTAGCATATTCACTAAATATTTTCACATAAAATATAAAATACAGTTGCGGAACGCAGCAAGTCCGCGTCCGCCTCTCATGGAATACAATCAGTAAAAGGTGAGGCGCCAAAAGCCTCATTTGTCTTGAAACAACAGAATTCTTTTTTATATACCATTAATCGATACATGTACATAGAGATTTACTGGCACCGCGCAAGAACGGTAAAGATAAAGAATAATAGATTCTGTCGCTGCTATGCGATGATTCATTTCTTTTACTTTACAACTGTTCGATAACTTTAGGCCATCAGGCGTTTACTATTGAGCGTATATTAATGTTTGTGAGGCGAAAATTACTAATATTACAGTGTGGAGGATGGTGGAGGGGTCCAGACCCCACGTACAGCCGGAAGGGAGCTTGAGGAGACGGAGTCGGGAGCGTACCTTGGCTTGGATTGTCTGAAGATGGGGAGTCCAGAAGAGGCGACGGTCGAGGGTGACGCCAAGGTACTTAAGGGTGGGAGTGAGGGCGATAGGACGGCCATAGACGGTGAGATAGAAATCAAGGAGGTGGAAGGAAGGGGTGGTTTTGCCTACAATGATCACCTGGGTTTTGGAGGGATATGATGAGTTTGGTACCATGCTCGATAAATGGAATATTAGTGTTTTAATAAGTGTCACTCTGTACTTATTTTCCGAGTTTAATCTGAGTAGCTGGAGTTCCACAGCATAGGGATTAAAACTTAATCTTTACATTGTACAAGTTGGTGTTCAATAAGCAATGGAAGACTCTTTTTCTAGGCTAATTTGCGTTGAAAAAAATGCGAATTTCGATGTGAGACATCATGGAATAATCCCGCTTCAGCATCTGTAGTTGCATGAAGTTTCGATAGGTGATGGCGCAATACGTAGCCTTTAAAATGGCGCCTGTGACCGTGGTGCGTTCCAAACAGAGAGTTGTGGTTGTATTCCTTTTGGCGGAAAACCAAAGCATTACAGGTATTCATACGCTCTTGCATAATGTCTGCAGAGACCTGCCAGTAAATAAAACCATGGTGAATCGTTGGGGGAGGCGTCTATCGTCATTGTAACGAGGTTAGACAAACCTGTTCGAGCTCCCATGTGTGGCCAGCTGCAAACATCTGCGACTCCTGCAACGTTCGAAGGTGCGCACGTTCACATTAGATGTAATCGGTGGATCACAATCAAACGCTTTCTGCTCAACTTCTCATTCTCCATGACAACACAAGGCCTCACAGAAATTCGTGCACTCGAGAGTTGCTCACAAAACTTCACTAGACTGTTCTTCCTCATCCATCGTGCACCCAACATCTCACACTTGCCGACTTGAATCTGTACGGGTCAATGAAGGATGCACTTCATGGGAAGCAGTAGTTGAATGATGGGGAAGTTATTGATGCAGCAGGACAGGAGATTATGTAGAAACTGTAGCCAAAGGAGTGGGAATAATATGGTGTCTTGGAATCCTGTATAAGTTAACCAACTTTCAGAAAAAATGATGTTGCATTATTACTGAATGCCCGTAGTATGGATAGCAGTAACATTGGTTTTCACGTTTCTTTGCAGTTCTGAAGTGTACATGGCGCAAGGAAATAGAGAATCCACACTGAAAGAGAATCGTGTTCTAATTAAGCATCATTTTTTTAAAGGTGAACATGGCCAACAAATTTATGATGATACGTCTGGTATGTGGGTAGTAACTGCCATTCCTACCACAATATCAAGAACTTGGTCGCTGCATTTAAAATAGGACATTTCAGCATTGAATATGAAGCGTGTCCTGGAGAGCCATCTCAAGTCATATTTCCTGACACCATGGATGCTGTTCATTTTGTGATTCTGGATGATCAGAGAGTACCTGCTAAGAAGATATCAGAGGCCATGGGCATACCCTGAAAACGTGTGGGTCATATTATTCTTGAAATTTTGGACATGAGAGTCGCTCATTCAAATGGTTTCCCAAAAGTCTCAGTTCAGACAAAAAGTGTGCACTAGTGTTTGCTTCACAGTGCCGTTTGGTCGGGATGTTGTGGGATTTTTGGATCGTCTTCTCCCTATGGATGAAAAATGGATATCCACGCATCATCCACAGACCAAAGAACAGTCCAAATAATGGACATAGAGTGGTTCTGAAGGTCACAAGAAGTTCAAAACGCAAAGATAAGCAGAGATTGCTCGCATCGGACAGTTGGGATGAAGATGGAATCCTACTTACTGGCAACTTACAACGCGGTAAAACCATCACGGTAAAACGCTATGCTGAACTTCTCAACAAACTAAAGCGACAATTGGTCTCCAAACGCCGAGGAAATCTGAGGAAAGGAATCTTGCTTCCGCTAGACAATGCCTCTCATTACAAGGCGGCCACCAGGCAGCAAAAATTGGAAGATCTGCACTTTGAAATCCTCAAAATTAACCATATTCATCTGAACTGGCCCCTCCGACTGTCACCTGTTCTCAGACCTCAAGGCACATCCCAATACGACATTTTCTGAACACTGAGGAAGCTGGAAATGTTGCGGATGAGTGGTTTGCAGCACAGCCGAAATCTTTCTTTATACTGGTTGAAGAAGATGGAACAAAGATGCTCTAAATGTGTTGAGCTCAAGGAATATGTTGAATTCATAAAGTTTTTCAGACCCATGAAACATTTTTTTCTTTATAAAGACAAGGCTTACCAGTACCTGTCGTACACCTACTGGAGGACGTCCAGCTCTCCACTCTTAATATCATCCAAAATGTCCAGGGAGAAAATAGGGGGTAAAATGAAGCAATCAGCATCCTTCGAATTGGATCGCACGAGTGGATCTCATCGATTATGGTTTTACCTGGACAGAGGTAGACCCGTGGACTCTACTTCTCATCGAAATGAGGCAATAACCAAGGGTGGGATGATGTACGGTAATGGTGACGCCATGTCCTGGTAGATAACTAGTTTTTTTTTCGGATGTGCCCATGTTAGACGCTTTGCAGCCGTCCCTCTTTAAGACAGCCACCGCCCGAAGACCACCACCTACTGTGCTGAAAGCGGCTATCTTGGAGACGGCCGCAAGGACAGCGGCATAAAGCGGTGGCGGGGGGCAAGTTGTTGGCGGTGCCGAGGCGGTGCACTCGTGGGACCTGCCGAAGTTGGCGCCGCGCCCGCCCTAACTGCCAATTAACAGCGAAACTCCGGCGCCACTCCTCCGCACTCCACGCTAACTGTGCCCGTGGCGTCGCGGATCGACGCCATTGCGCATGCGCGACCACGAGGCTCTCGAAGCGCCGCCTTCGAGAGCTTTCGGAGTGCTCCAGGCAGCTGCTCGTCTCGCTCCGCTCAACCAGATCGCAGCGCCTGCAAGCACCGTAAAGTGCTGTGTCGCGACGCCATTCAGCGGTACGTGTACGGCTGAAAGGTGCTACAAGGGAAAGGTGCAAACGTCCAAGCTAGGCACTGAGATGGTATTTTTGTCTACGAAATTTCGATTTCGATATATTAGTACACGTCGTGCAGTAATGTAAGTGAGTTGTATGAAAGCGTGGTGTCAGTCTTTTGGGGCATGTCTGACAGAAGAGATAGTACGCCATATGCGCTACTGTCATACATATTATGTAAATTGGTGGCTGGAGGGGGGAGACAGTAAAGTAATGGGAAGCAACTAATGATATGAGCTGCATCGCAACTTCTTGTGTAATCACCGGCGACGAGTGAATATTGTAACACCTCGGTTCAGTTTACAGTGATAAAAGCTATAGAAAGAATAATTGAAGAATGATATTTTCACTCTGCAGCGGAGTGTGCGCTGATATGAAACTTGCTGGCAGATTAAAACTGTGTGCGTGACCGAGACTCGAACTCGGGACCTTTGCCTCTCGCGGGCAAGTGCTCTACCAACTGAGCTACCTAAGCACAACTCACACCCCGTTCTCACAGCTGTATTTCCGCCAGTACCTCGTCTAGTACCTTCCAAACTTTACAGAAGCTCTCCTGCGAACCCTGCAGAACTAGCACTCCTGAAAGAAAGGTTGTTTCGGAGACATGGCTTAGCCACAGCGTAAAGGATGTTTCCAGAATGAGATTTTCTCTCTGCAGCAGAGTGTGCGCTGATATGAAACTTCCTGGCAGATTAAAACTGTGTGCCGGACCGAGACTCGAACTCGGGACCTTTGCCTTTCGCGGGCAAGTGGTAGACCACACCCAGTTTTAATTTGCCAGGAAGTTTCAGAATAATTTAAAATTAAGAATAGAATTTTAGAGGGGAAAATAGTGTAGAATCAGTGTTTGGTAATTGCAGATCAAAATTATAGTATATCAGCAAGTAGTTTAACGTCTAAGTACAGCAAAGCCACGGAAGCTCCGTCATGGAGAAGGCAGTGACATTAAACTCTTGTGATAAAAAACCTATAAAAAGGCCTGATCGTCATTATTGCCGCCTTTTTCCCTTGATTGTTTCGTTAAAGGGCGGAGAACCCGTGTCAGTCAGCGAGACAATAATTAGATTGGAATTTATCGTGTTAAGATTCACGATAAACTGTTTGAATATTACGGAGATTAAAAGTGCTGTAATGCACGATCTCTGACTGTTGGCAGCAACGGAGTATTAAGGGTATTTTAGGACTTTAGTGGTAGATTGGAACTTTACGGACATATAGACGACAGAAACTCAAATTATCTGCTGATAAGAGTGAATTCAGAGGTACTGGTATTCAGATATTAACGTGTGGACTTTGAAAGTGTCCTGTGCCGTTAGTTGCGAATCTGGACGTAGAGCGCGTGCATATCGGCATTCGCGGACTATTTAGATTCGTCCAGGCTAGGAACCTTTTAAGTAGACCATCATCCATCACCATCTTAATCCTTGAATATAGAGTGAAAGTGAAATACAAGAGTGTTGTGCTTATTTCATTTACCTAGTACTAATCAGTGAAGGTTTTACGGAACCAAAGCTATTCAGCAGTAAGTCAGCACCATCTAGCGGAAAGCGTAGGCATTAACTAACAAGCTAACTGAAGTGAACGTTTACCTGTTTTACGGACTGCTTAATATGAACTTTTGTGACTCTTTGACGTCCCCACTCCCTCCAAAAGGTGGCGCAGGTTGTCTTAATCATAAAAGGGGAGAGTTTTAGCCGGGCAAATTACTAAATAAAAGCGATATTTACAAGACTCGCAGTAATAGTAAAACACAAGGCCCGCACCTCATCGAAGAGCCGTTGCTGTCACGTCTGGAAGTAAAGCCGGAAAACCTATCGACGATATGTATCTACGAGCGGACGTCGACGTGGAGTACCTAAAAAGGGAACCACAAGACAGTTGGTGCTGCTTCAATATGCATATTGGATAGGGACTCGAACGTGGCATCTTCTGATTTCTAGATAGTTGGGTTAACCATATCGCTATCCGGATACAGTGTTAATGGCAAATGTACGGATTATCTCGGCAAGCACCTTGGCTGACTCACACTCACGGCCAGCTATCCGCAGCTCCGTGCGTGTACTCCATGCCTGCTAATTTTAGATTCCCGCTGGAGGTCGGACGCAAATGTGCATCCGCACTGATGGTTGTGTATTCGTTGCCCATTGGGGCGAATCGACACCACAAGACACTAGAGGCATTATTTACTTTGGAAGATCAAGAACGAAGCGCTCGGATTAAAAAGAGTGTAAGACAAGGATAACAAGGATGCAGTCTTTCACCCCTGCTGTTGAATTTATTCATCCAAGGCCCCGTGCTACTTTACCGACAGAAGCGACAGACAGCGAATGACATTAAATATATTCGCAATTGCGAATGACGTCTGTATTCTCGACTTTCCAGCTACAACCAGCAGCGCCAAGCCACATGCCCTGGTGTACTGCGTGCTTCAAGATGGCTGCTACAACTGACCAGCTCTCTCTATAAAACTGCACCCATAAAATGTAGAATATTGGGGCTCGAGAGCAAGGCAAAAAAGTTACGTGTACTTAGAAAAATAAGGTAATAAAGGAACACTGTGCATAAATTTGACAAGGTGAACATGAACTTTCAGCAGCCGATAAGTCCGAAAAGAAGTACGAAAAAATGATCGACTTTCCCCATGGGGTGTCTGTGGTGTACTGGTAGCATTTTTGGCTAATAATCTGAACTGTCGTGGGTTCAGGGTTCAGACCATGTTACTTCTTACGTTTAACCGACTCAACTAGAATCTTAGCACTTGTTGTGTATACTAAGTTTTGTCTGTACTCTTTACTTTGCATCTCCCAGTAAATTTTTAAGGTCTTGCGAAAGTACTTGATCTTTAAATGTCCGCAACTATCCCAGTATATCACACACATTAAATTCCTAATAAAACACACCGACAACCAAGACGTTTCACTGATATTTGATTGTTGGGACAGTAATTCATGATCGATCAATATTCATGGCAAGTGTTTCAATTAACCTAAATGTCTGCAGAAATAAATAATAACAATGTTTTGGAAAAAAAGGTCAAATGTTTTGTTAAATGATTTGTCTGGAGGTAATGGGTGAAACAGATTATAGAGAAACATTATTGACACCTCATTCGCTGTACGTTATTTCGAGCATCATTCAAAAGCAAGTCAAACGTTTCGTTAATATAGTTTTGTCTTTTACATGAATCATTTTAAAATATCATTTAACCGACTTCTTTTTTTTTTTTACACACATCAAAAACGTTTTGCATCACCTCGGTTCTGAGAGTTCCGGAACCTGTACAGAAAATAGTACTAGATATCAACATAAACATCATTCCCGTCCTTTTCATTGCTCATGAAAACTACACATTGCATGTTGTGCCACAGTACAGTGAGACCTTCAGATGTGGTGGTCCAGATTGCTGTACACACCGGTACCTCTAATACCCAGTAGCACGTCCTCTTGCATTGATACATGCCTGTATTCGTCGTGGCATACTATCCACAAGCCCATCAAGGCACTGTTGGTCTACATTGTCCCACTCCTCAACAGCGATTCGACGTAGAACCCTCAGAGTGGTTGATGGGTTACGTCGCCCATAAACAGCTCTTTTCAATCTATCCCAGGCATGTTCGATATGGTTCATGTATGGAGAACATGCTGGCAACTCTAGGAGAGCGATGTCGCTATCTTGAAGAAAGTCATTCACAAGATGTGCACGATTGTGGCGCGAGTTGTCAGCTATGAAGACGAAAGCTTCACAAATATGCTGTCGATATGGTTACACCATCGGTCGGGGGATGGCATTCAGTATCGTACAGCCGTTACGGCGCCTTCCATAACCACCAGCGGCGTATTTCGGCCCCACATAATGCCACCCAAAAACAGCAGGGAATTTCCACCTTGCTGCACTCGCTGGACATTGTGTCTGAAGCATTCAGCCTGATCGGGTTTCGGCCAGACACGTCTCCAACGTTCGTCCGGTTGAAGGCATATGAGACACTCATCGGTGAAGAGAACGTGACGCCAATCCTGAGCGGTCCATTCGGCATGTTGTTGGGCCCGTCTGTACCGCGCTGCATGGTGACGTGGTTGCAAAGATGGACCTTGACATGGACGTCGGGAGCGAAGATGCGCATCATGTAACCCATTGCGCACAGTTTGAGTCGTAACACGACATCTTGTGGCTGCACGAAAAGCATTATTTTCACATGATGGCGTTACTGTCAGGGTTCCTCCTGAGCCATAACCCGTAGGTAGCGGTCATCCACTGTAGTAATAGCCCTTGGGCGGCCTGAGCGGGGCATGTCATCGACAGTTCCTGTCTCTCTGTATCTCTCCCATCACTTTGGTTTGATGAAGCCTGCCATGACTTCCTCTCTGTGTCAATCTTTTCATCTCAGAGTAGTACTTGCTATCTACACCCTCAATTATTTGTTGAATGTTTTCCAATCTCTGTCTCCCTCTACAGTTTTTATCCTCTGCAGCTACCTGTAGTACTACGGAGGTTATTCCTCGATGTCATTACACATGTGCTATCAAACCATCCCTTCCTCTTGTCAGTGTTTTCCGCATACGAGGGTTGGAATTTTAATAGTGGCAACTATTTATGTACAGCTCGTAGAAAATAGATACGTGTTTCAAAATTTTACTGACCTTCAGAGGAGTCACCAACATTGTGTATAACCCGTTGCCAGCTATGTGGAAGTCGTAGGATACCCTTAGCAGTGCCAGATGTGTTGTCTGTTCGGGCGGCGCGGTCTATTGCCCGACGATTTGTAGAAGTTCTGAAGCGAATGCCGTGAAGTGCTTCCTTCAGTTTAGAAATCGAGTTGGACTTACGAGGGCTTACTTCAGGGGAGTGCAGTAGGTGGTGTAGCACTTAGCAGCCCCATCAGTCAAACAAATCAGTAACAGCTTGCACCGTACATGCTTGAGCATCGTACCGCAAAATGATGGTCGGGTCCTGCAGAAAGTGTCATCACCTCTGCCTCTATGCTGCTCAGTTTTGGAACACAACCTACGACCAGCTTAGAGACGAAAGTGATGGCAGTTTCTGCAAGACCTGACCATTAGTTTGCAAGACAATACTCAAGCACGTACAGTGCAAGCTGTTACTGATTTGTTTGACCGATGGGGCTGCTAAATGCTACACCACCTACTGCACTCCCCTGACTTACGTGCTCGTAAGTCCAACTCGATTTCTAAACTGAAGGAAGCACTTCACGACATTCGCTTCAGAACTGCTACAAATTCGTCGGGCAATAGACCGCGCCGCTCGAACTGTCAACAGAACTGGCACTGCTAAAGGTATCATACGACTTCTACATCGCTGGCAAAGGGTTATACATAATGCTGGTGACTACTTTGAAGGTCAGTAAAACTCTGAAACACGTATCAATTTTGAGCGAACTGTAAATAAATAGATTTCACTATTAAAGTTCCAACCCTCGTATTCCTTTCCTTAGTGAACCTCCTCTCTCCTTACTTTATCAATCCATCTAATTTTCAACATTCTTCTGTAGCAGCACATCCCAAAAGCAGCGATTCTCTTGTGTTTTGGTTTTCCCATATTCCATATTTCACTACAATACAATACTGTACGCCAAATGTACATTCTCAAAAGTTACTTACTCCAATTTTTGCCTATGTTTGATACTAGTAGACTTCCCTTGGTCAGGAAAGCCTTTTTTGTGAGCGCTAATCTGCTTTCGATATCTCTGTCATGGGTTATTTTACAACCTAAGTAGCGGAATCCCTTAATCTACTTCGTGGCCATCAATTCTGATGTTAAGTTTACCACTGTTCTCATTTCTGTTACTTCTCAATACTTTGGGCTAACTTCGGTTTATTCTCGACCCATATTCTGCACTCATTAGACTGTTCATTCCGTTTAACAGATCCTGTAATTCTTTTTCACTTTAACTGTGGAAACCAGCGTCATCATCGAATCTTATCATTGTTACTCTTTGACTTATAGTTTTAATCCAACTCTTGAACCTTCCTTTCATTTCCGTCATGGCCTCTTCGATGTGTAGATTGAACAGTAGGGACGAAGACTACATCCCTGTCTTACAGCCTTTTCAACCCAATCACTTGCACTATTTGCCGAGTGCTTTTTCCAGGCCGTCAAACCCTTGAGTATGTCTTGATTTTTGTTCAGCCTTGCTTCCATTGCCAACCACAACAACCTTTTTAAAGCCAAACTGGTCGTCATCTAACAGATTCTTATACTCTAGAAATATCGTAAATTTAGTATTTGATTCGTAGGAAGCCTATGCTCTAGAAATGTCGTAAATGTACTACTTGAGTTGTAGGAAGCCTTTTTGATAGTTAAATATCACATCACTGTATCTTTTTATGCGCATAATAGCTTGGCCTTGAAGAGATGTGCAATTTCTTGACTCTTCATTTACACACATAGCAGGAATTGTTTGTTTTCCCTCAACTCACTAAGGTATTCTTAATTACCTCAATTACTTTCGCGTATTTGAATATTTGTTTGTATAAATAGACCTAACGCCAGTCAGTGTGATAATTATTTACAATCTACGGGGTGCACATTACTCAACGTGTAAACGTCACTACAGACATTCGGATTTAGATAATGATACATTCGAAATGCATGCCTTCTTTGGCGATGATGAGACGCAGACGAATACCGAAATTCTGCGTGACTTGCTGAAGTGTCGGAACATCGACGCTGTCGATGACCCCCTGAATAGCTGATTTCAGGTCAGCAATGGTTTTGGGGTTATTGCTGTACACCTTGACTTTGCTATAGCCCCGCAGAAATGAGTCGCATATGTTCAGATCTGGAGAGTGGGGAGGTCAGCCGAAACCCATGTTAGTGGCTGGGTGCCCCAGAGCCAAAATGCGGTCCCCAAAGTGCTCCTCCAGGCGATCAAAGCCTCTCCTATTTTGAAGCGGTCTAGCACCGTCTTGTATTAAACCACATCTTGTCGAAATCAGAGTCGCATTGGATAATGGGGATGAAATCATCTTCCAAAACCTTAATGTACCGTTCGGTAGTCATCGTGTCATCAATGAATGTTGCACCGATTATTGATCACCGCACAGTCACCCGTTGAAGGTGAAGAGACTTCTCGATCGCGAAATGCGGATTTCAGTCCCCCAACGCACCAGTTTTGCTTATTGACAAACCCATCCAAATGAAAGGGGACTTCGTCGCTAAACCAAATCATACCGCGCATGTTGTTGTTATGGTCTTCAATCCAGAGACTGGTTTGATGCAGCTCTCTATGCTACTCTACACTGTGCAAGGTTCTTCATCTTTGAGTAACTACTGCAACCTACATCCTTCTGAATCTGCTTAGTGTATTCATCCTCTGGTCTCCCTCTGCGAGTTATACCCTCCACGCTGCCCTCCAGTACGAAATTAGTGAACCCTTGATGATACTAATTCCAATCATGCCCTGTGGCCAACCACGCAGTTGAAACCTCCTAACGCAAACCGTTCAGAAGTTATGACGATTTTATTTCATATATTACGATATGACAATAATGACAGACCCATAGTTGTATTATCTGACGTCAGTGATATTATATTAGCCCAAAGTGATGCTGCAAGTGGTTTTAAAAGCCTGATCTGTCAGCCGGAACTGGTTGTTAGATAAAGAATTTTAACAGCAACTCGAAGTAGTAATCACGACTTTTTCAAAAAATTACGAGTTGTGGAACACCACCTCCTGAAAATACGAGGGTAATCCCAAATGTGAGGTCTCCTATTTTTTTATCAGTACATAAATCTGTTTATTTCTACAATGGTTTACATCAGTTTACAATTTGAACATTTAGCTATTTTTCGACATAATCAGCATTTCTGTCGACGCATATTTGTAGACGCTGTGGCAGTTTTTGTATGCCCATGTCACACCAACTCTCCGCCATGCTGTTCAGAAAGTTATGAACTGGCGTGATTGTTGCTTGGTCTCAGGTTTCGTCCGCCGTGACAGCTGCGTCCAGAAAGTTGTCTTGTTCGGCTGCAAGGCGGTGAAGAAATGCGCGGGAAGCGTCAACTCGTTGCCGCATGTGGTCCTCATTCAGCATGCGTGGCACCCATCTTGCGCTCACCTTCCGGTAGTTCAACGTTTCCGTTAAAATTCTGTAAGCGGTGCTTGGGGAAACAGCAGGAACCAGATTGCAGAGATCATCGAGGTTGATTCGCCGATCTTCAAATGGTTCAAATGGCTCTGAGCACTATGGGACTTAACATCTATAGTCATCAGTCCCCTAGAACTTAGAACAACTTAAACCTAACTAACCTAAGGACATCACACAACACCCGGTCATCACGAGGCCGCCGATCTTCATGTATGCTTTGCTCAACCTTCAGCACTGTCTCCTCAGAAATTGACAGTGTCCCGCTTGTAATGGTACTTGAATTGCGTAACCATTACGGCACATCAACTCAATCCCTCGATACCAGCAATATTCTACTGTGTTTCTGTAAAGTAGTTGACGTATTTCTGAGACAACATTCAGATTTCATTTCGTTAATGTAGAGGTATTTTGATACATCGATATGTTTATTTTGCAAAGATATTATTCTTATGTGTATTCTTTCTTTTGTCACTATGATCTTTGTCGTACTTGTAACTCTGATTTTGAGCGCGTAATTAGTCAGAGTTAGAGTCGGACCTTGAAAGAGTCAAGTCTGGGATGTCATGGTGCAAAGACTCATATTGTGGTAAGCTTTTAAAATGTGAACTTTAACAGTGAGGAAGATGTTCTCAAGTATGTTTTGTATTGTGAAGTGATGTTTTGTGTGTTACGTGATATTGCAGCAAAAGTAATAAAAAACAAGTGTAAGTTAAATTCGAAGTGCTGATTACTTTTTTTACATCACCATTGTGCTAACTTTCAATGGTTTGTGAAACTCATCTATAAAACTTTTGACTATGGCAGAATAAAACCTAGGCCCCTTTGCATCCGAGCTTGTAATCATCACCACCTAGATTTTCGACGATTGAGCCATGATTTTACAACGAGACCAGCGCGGGAAACACGAAAAGATGAGTGCCTAGTTTATTCATTATTACATGAAATGACTTTATTAACTGTGCTCTAATGGCACCTGCCACATAATAACTTTGTAATTGCCCGAAAATGCAGTATTTAGCAGCTGAGCAACACCACAAGCATCATTAAATTTTGACCTTTGTTGTGGTAGGGTTGTTAGACGCTCCTATGTTCGTCGTTAATTTCGCTCCGACCAGCTGCAAACGCTCTACACCACTTACCAACATTTTTGACATCTTTGCACGACTCACCATACACTTCCGTCATTAGGGGATGGATTTTAATGGGCGCAGTGCCCTTTGCGTTCAAAAACCGAATAACTGAGCGCAGGCGGTAACATCCAACGGGAGCTCCATTTTCAACGGCAGCCAAGCCTGAGCGCCTCAGCGGGGCATGCGCGTGTTTACACAAGGCGCGTGATGCACTCTTCATAACAGTGTGACCGACTGCCACACAAACAGAGTTCTGTACTTATAAAAAAATAGGAGACCTTACTTTCGGGATTACCCTCGTACCTATAAGAAATAAATCACAACAGTCGGGCTAAGGACCAGGCAACGGAAACTCTGTGCTGGTTCCAGATCGGTAGCGAGACCGCGGCAGACCATCGGAGCAGAAAGGTGTGGCTGCAGCTGCCGCTGAGCTGTGGGCGGCTGACTGGAGACCCTGACGGTACCTGCCAGTGGCTGCCAGGGCACGCCACACACACAGCCAGCGTGCAGCGGGTCCGCCGCGACAGCGGACAGCCGGCTAATTGCCAATTAACGAGGCGGACACTCAGACACCACCGCGGCTGCCGTTGCCACTGCCGCCTGCCGACTACAGCAAACAGCGCCTCCGCTGCACGCTGCACGCTGCAGCTGACAACGGCTGAAAGCGAGAGCCGCTGCGGAACCGCTCGTCTCCGCTGCAGCGTCCTGAGCACTGCTCCGTGCCTCGAATCTCCACGCTAAATGTACGTCGCTATGTTGACTGCACTGTATCAGGCAACTGCTTCGAAATATGAACTGAAATACGTTATACACTGAGGTGACAAAAGTCACGGGATAGCGGAGTGCACATATACAGGGTGTTACAAAAAGGTACGGCCAAACTTTCAGGAAACATTCCTCACACACAAATAAAGAAAAGATATTACGTGGACATGTGTCCGGAAACGCTTAATTTCCATGTTAGAGCTCATTTTAGTTTCGTCAGTATGTACTGTACTTCCTCGATTCACCGCCAGTTGGCCCAATTGAAGGAAGGTAATGTTGACTTCTGTGCTTGTGTTGACATGCGACTCATTGCTCTACAGTACTAGCATCAAGCACATCAGTACGTACCATCAACAGGTTAGTGTTCATCACGAACGTGGTTTTGCAGTCAGTGCAATGTTAACAAATGCGAAGTTGGCAGATGCCCATTTAATGTATGGATTAGCACGGGGCAATAGCCGTGCCGCGGTACGTTTGTATCGAGACAGATTTCCAGAACGAAGGTGTCCCGACAGGAAGACGTTCGAAGTAATTGATCGGCGTCTAAGGGAGCACGGAACATTCCAGCCAATGACTCGCGACTGAGGAAGACCTAGAACGATGAGGACACCTGAAATGGACGAGGCAATTCTTCGCGCAGTTGACGATACCCCTAATGTCAGCGTCAGAGAAGTTGCTGCTGTACAAGGTAACGTTGACCACGTCACTGTATGGAGAGTGCTACGGGAGAACCAGTTGTTTCCGTACCATGTACAGCGTGTGCACGCACTATCAGCAGCTGATTGGCCTCAACGGGTACACTTCTGCGAATGGTTCATCCAACAATGCGTCAATCCTCATTTCAGTGCAAATGTTATCTTTACGGATGAGGCTTCATTCCAACGTGATCAAATTGTAAATTTTCACAATCAACATGTGTGGGCTGACGAGAATCCGCAATTGTGCAATCACGTCATCAACACAGATTTTCTGTGAACGTTTGGGCAGGAATTGTTGGTGATGTCTTGATTGGGCCCCATGTTCTTCCACCTACGCTCAGTGGAGCACGTTATCATGATTTCATACGGGATACTCTACCTGTGCTGCTAGAACATGTGCCTTTACAAGTACGACACAACATGTGGTTCAAGCACGATGGAGCTCTTGCACAGTTCAGTCGAAGTGTTCGTACGCTTCTCAACAACAGATTCGGTGACCGATGGATTGGTAGAGGCGAACCAATTCCATGGCCACTACGCTCTCCTGATCTCAACCCTGTTGACTTTCATTTATGGGGGCATTTGAAAGCTCTTGTCTACGCAACGCCGGTACCAAATGTAGAGACTCTTCGTGTTCTTATTGTGGACGGCTGTGATAAAATACGCCATTCTCCAGGGCTGCATCAGCGCATCAGGGATTCCATGCGACGGAGGGTGGATGCATGTATCCTCGCTAACGGAGGACATTTTTAACATTTGCTGTAACAAAGTGTTTGAAGTCACGCTGGTACGTTCTGTTGCTGTGTGTTTCCATTCCATGATTAATGTGATTTGAAGAGATGTAATAAAATGAGCTCTAACATGGAAAGTAAGCGTTTCCAGACACATGTCCACATAACATATTATCTTTCTTTGTGTGTGAGGAATGTTTCCTTAAAGTTTGGCTGTACCTTTTTGTAACACCCTGTATATACTCATGCTCATAAATTAAGAATAACTGCAGAATGTGGTGCCACACAACGTGGCACTACACAGAACTGGCGCTAATAGCATAGCCACAAGGGGAACACACACTACACAGATCTGTAAGTCTAAGGTATAGGTGATATGATCACCATGCACACGTACACAGGCCGCAATACGGGTTGGCATACTCTGGATGAGGTGGTCGAGCAGTTGCTGGGGTATAGCCTCCCATTCTTGCACCAGTGCCTGTTGGAGCTCCTGAAGTGTCGTAGGGGTTTGAAGGCGTGCAGCGATACGTCGACCGAGAGCATTCCAGTCGTGCTCGATGTGGTTTAGCTCTGGAGAACAGGCAGGCCACACCGTTCGCCTGATATCTTCTGAATCAAGGTATTCCTCCACGACGGCAGCTCGGTGAGGCTGTGCGTTATCATCCATCAGGAGGAAGGTGGGACCCACTGCACCCAAGAATAGGCGGACTTACTGGTTCAAAATGACGTCCCGATGCACCTGACCTGTTACAGTTCCTCTGTCAAAGACATGCAGGGGTGTACGTGCACCAATTATGATCCCACCCCACACCATCAAACGACGACCTCCATACATTCCCCTTTCAAGCATATTAAGGGGTTGGTATCTGGTTTATCTCCGCAGCTTGTGGTCGTGCGGTAGCGTTCTCGCTTCCCACGCCCGGGTTCCCGGGTTGGATTCCCGGCGGGGTCAGGGATTTTCTCTGCGTCGTGATGACTGGGTGTTGTGTGGTGTCCTTAGGTTAGTTAGGTTTAAGTAGTTGTAAGTTCTAGGGGACTGATGACCATAGATGTTAAGTCCCATAGTGCTCAGAGCAATTTTTGGTATCTGGTTCCATGTTCACGCCAGATGAAAACCCGGCGAGATCCACTGTTCAGACTATACCTGGACTCGTCTGTGAACATAACATGGGACCACTGTTTCAATGACCAGGTACTGTGTTCTTGACATCAGGTTTTACGGGCTCTTCTGTGACCAGGGGTCAGTGGAAAGCACCTTGCAGGTCTGTGGGCGAATAAACCATGTGTGTTCAGTCGTCTGCATACCGTGTGTCTGGAGACAACTGTTCCAGGGGCTGCGGTAAGGTCCCGAGCAAGGCTACCTGCAGTACTCCGTGGCCGTCTGCGGGCACTGATGATGAAGTACGTGTCTTCTGTGGTGCTTTACACTGTGGACGTTGCGTACTGTAGCGCATGGACACGTTTCCTGTCTGCTAGACTCGTTGCCATAATCTTGAGATCACACTGTGTGGCACACAGAGGGCCCGTGCTACGACCTGCTCTGTTTCGCCAGCCCCCAATCGCCCTAGTATTCTACCCCTCATAACGTCATCAATATGTGTTCTTTGACCCAATTTCAACACACAGTCACCATTAGCCCGTCTGAAAACGGCTGCACACTTACTCGCTGCACCGTACTCTGACACGCACCAACACACCTCTGCGTATGTGGGGACTGCTGCCAGCGCCACCGTCAACGACCGCATGTCAAATGCACCGCATGGTCATACCCCGAGGTGATTTAAACCCGCAAACCGCCACCAGAGCGTTGTTTCTCCATGTATGAGCATTATCCTTAATTGATGAGCATCAGTTTAGATGGCGATAGTATCGCGTACACAAAGTATAAATGGGCAGTTCATTGGCCGAGCTACTATCTGTACTCACGTGATTCATGTGGAAAGGTTTCCGACGTCATTACTGCCGCAAGATGGGAATTAACATACTCAGAACGCCAAACGGTTGTTGGAGCTAGAAGCGTGGGACATTCCGTTTCGGACATCGTTAGGGAATTCAATATCCCGAGATCCACAGTGTCAAGACTGTGCCGAGAATACCAAATTTCAGTTGGCGATGGGCTTCACTTAATGACCGTGAGAAGCGGTGTTTGCGTAGATTTGCCAGTGCTAACAGACAAGCCAAGCTTCGTGGAACAGTTCGTGCACAAAAAACATGCAGCGGCAACACTTTTTCAACTATGGACGGCTACAGTGACAGCATGGCTCAGAATTTAGGCGGGGGCTTCCACTGACCTGCTGAGTCCACGCCGCGTCGAGTTACTGCATTACGCCGGGCAAAACGAGGTCCGATGTCAGGAGGTATCCCATGCCTCTGGCACCTCAGTGTAAAGCGCGATCAAGTACGTTCCGAGAAAAGTAATACTAGCCGACAAAGACTTACCCATGGTTTAACAGCACCATTCGGACAATCCTGTGAATTCAGATACTGCAGGGAAACCGACAGATAATGTACTAGGAATGCGTGGATTTTGTATTGTTCTCCTGGCGCTGGCAGTTTTTTCATATAAACTAAAACTTGTCATTGCTACTTTATAAGCAAATTGAAAAGAAATACTTGAATAATTATGATGTATACAAAAGTAACCACTCCACGGCTGTTGTGCGGCAATATTAGTGATTTTCAGTATGATAAAGGTGTAGGTTTCAAATGAAAGCTGAAGTGTTTTTTACTCGTTTCGCCCTTTTGAACAATCTTCGGAAATTCTACATGGGAAAAATAGATAGAAATTGGTTAGACATAGGGTCCTATGTAGCATGAGAAAGTGGCTGGATTGGACTGGATTGTTTGGGGGAAGAGACCAAACAGCGACGTCATCGGTCTCATTGGATTAGGGAAGGACGGGGAAGGAAGTCGGCCGTGCCCTTTCAAAGGAGCCATCCCGGCATTTGCCTGGAGCGATTTAGGGAAATCACGGAAAACCTAAATCAGGATGGCCGGACGCGGGAATGAATCGTCGTCCTCCCGAATGCGAGTCCAGTGTGCTAACCATTGCGCCACCTCACTCGGTAAGAAACTGGTAAAACTTTTTTAAACACTGCATAAAACACCAGAATGAACCCGGGCGGAGCGTACATTTGGTAACAATGGGTAAAGATTTAGGTATAAAAAGCATTTTAGTTCGGTCCTACAGCGCGAAAGTAAAAAATTAAAAAGAAATTAAAAGACATTGCCCAAAACTGCCAACGAAAACCTAATTTCATAGTGAAACCATACAAACGATGACGCTTCCTACGTTCAGTGAAGGCAGGCAGCAGTGCTATTTCTGCCTAATGCGTTGCCCACAGTTTCCAAAGTTCCCCTTTCTTTCGGTTTTTATATATGCTATTTAAAATGGTTTCTCAACCTCCTCATGACAGGATGGACCACGCCGCTAATCCATATCTATTTTTTCCACGTAGAAACTCTGAAGGTGTGTCAAAAAGATGAAATCCACAAATAAAGCTTCTGCTGTAATTTCCAACACAGGATGAGTTGCTTACCAAAAATGATGGTCTAATTTCCTTACTGATGTATTGTTTCAAAATATTTGCAAAATTAATGTTCTCAAAATACATCCCCCTTTAAGTGGAAACCGTGTACTTTGCCCTTTTTGAATTTCAGAATGTTTGCTCCATTGTGAATTCATTTTATACGTTGACTCTGAAATATTGGAAGCCTTAAATAATAAAATATCGACAGCTGATTTTCTGTGATTTGTCCAAGGAGTTTAATTGTGTAGCTCATCCTAATGTCACAGAGAAACTGAGTTTTATGGAATTAATTTCTTTACAAACAACTTGTGTAAAATATATTTGAGAAACAAAATGCAATATGTAGTGCCGAATAATTCAAATAATGTTGGAAGGAGCGAACAGTATAGCGATGGAAGAAATCACATTTGGAGTATATTGAGAAACATGACTAAAAGAAAATGTCGGTTTGTAGGATACGTCATGAGTCATCAAGAAATCATCAGTTTCGTGAGGGATAGAATTGTATCTGTGGGCGTTAGGGCAGTGGGATAAGTTGTAGAGGAAGACAAAGGCTTGAATACAACAAGCCGGTTCAAATATCTGTAAGTTGTGGTAGTTATGCAAAAAGAAGGACGCATGGACGGCACTAGTGTGGAGAGATACACCAAATCAGTCTTCTGACTGAAGACCACAACAACAACAGCAAAACAACAACTCATTTATTTTTGCTTTATGTCATAGTACTCATGGATCTTTCCATGCACGACTCCCAAAATCATTTTATTTACCTCCAGACACAATAATACTGATAAATCTCGACCGGTTTGAACCCGATCAAACTGCTGTTTTAAGAGCAATAGAAGCACTGAGGTGTTTTCCTGCATCGAGACCGACCAATGTTATTTAACAAAGAGTTGGACACAATTGGGACCGCAATGCACAGTGTCTGTGATGAATTCAAATTGGAAGGAAGTGAGCAATCAGTCGTGATCCAGTCTGTCATTTTTCAGATCTAGATTTCAGCTGCAGCATAACTATCATTAGTGTGTGTGACTTGAGCCGTATAGAGTCAACGGGCTTGTAAATGCACATCTTATTACAAGAAATTAGCATGTACGTACTTTAATGTAGCGATGCACGTGCTATGGTCGTGCAACAATACGTGCATTTAAGACTGTTGAGTCGACACGACTCACTTCATACGCTTTGACTGAAATCTACATCTGCAGTGAAGTACAGATTTAATGGCGACTGACTGCTGACTTCCTTTCTGTTTGAATTGTCCAACAAAAATACCAGTTTCTCAGTAGGTTACAATGCCTAGGCTTCTGAATGTGATGCCACATGGAAGGTGTCGATTTCGTAGAATTAAGTAGAGGAATAGATTAGAATTAAGAAATCAATCCAGAGAACCTTATTGCTTACGAAGTACTAAAATTTGAATATTACTTTTATGTAAGTTCTCACGGCGAACAATTTATGATTTTGTGGGTCAATAAGTGATAATATCAATTACATGAACTGGAAAAATTCTTACCTAAGTAAATTCGACGAAGTGCAAGAAATATGGTATTCCCACAACGTAAATGGTTCAGTAAAGCAGAGGGCTGCAAAATAAAGCTAGGAAACTATACTGATGCAATTTTTTTTACATAAGGAAGTGTGATTTTTGACAGGATCAAATGTGATCATGACTAAAGACTGTGAACATAAGACGATATAAGAAAAGGAAGAATAAAACAAGAACCGATTTAGAAATGTCTGTAATTAATGGAAAAAATTAATAATCTTCGACATAACAGGAAATAATATGGACTCAGACTAAAGAATGACAGATTACTAGCCACAAGAAAGAAGGATCACTGGACGGACGAACGTAAAGCTGGTACAACTTACAAAGAGTATTACTAACAGCCGTAACAGCCTATATCCTTATGGTTGTTTGAAAATAATGGTCAATGGTGATGACATCAGTCTCGTACATTAATCGTTAATACACATGTGTGACAAGAAATGTTTTACCTCCTGGTTATTCCCCTTTTGTGCAGCAGGCACCTTTCCAGCGTTTGCAGATGTCACTAATGAATTCTCCACCATGAAAATTACATCACTAAAGGGTCTACAATCCAGTGGCAACTAACGAGGTTATACACAGCAATCCTCTTCATCCTAACTCGCGACGTAAAAGGATCGCCATAATGGGTGGTTGTGTAACGTTTCGATAATAACAAGGATTGTCCGCTTAAATGAAGTTCAAGCGTAATCGAATGCATGTCGCTGACTGTTACGAAATATGCTGATAATGTTCTTCATTGGGAAGCCTGCACTGATTTCGATCACGGATGTAATGGGTTTAACTGTCGTCCAATAGCAAAACAGCATTTGCTGACAGTTAGGTGCGGCTATATAAGTCAAGGGGAAAAATAAACTCATCTTCATGTATTTGTTCAGATCATGATTACAATGGATTATGAAGTTATTACGTTGGAAACACTTGCCATTGTTATATTTAAACAAACCTCTAAATATAACTGAACTAATATTCGTACATCTTGGTCGTGTTCTACTATAGCACTCATCTTCATGTAAAGATGCTGTTAACTGCAGGCGGCTCGTGAGAGATAATACAAACGGTTATATAGCCGTTTTAGCGCAGTAAATGAGCAGAGAATCTGACAGCTACCTTCATACACTACTGGCCATTAAAATTGCTACACCACGAAGATGACGTGCTACAGACGCGAAATTTAACAGACAGGAAGAAGATGCTGTGATATGCAAATGATTAGCTTTTCAGAGCATTCACACAAGGTTGGTGCCGGTGGCGACACCTACAACGTGCTGACATGAGGAAAGTTTCCAACCGATTTCTCATACACAAACAGCAGTTGACCGGCGTTGCCTGGTGAAACGTTGTCGTGATGCCTCGTGTAAGGAGGAGAAATGCGTACCATCACGTTTCCGACTTTGATAAAGGTCGGATTGTAGCCTATCGCTATTGCGGTTTATCGTATCGCGACATTGCTGCTTGCGTTGGTCGAGATACAATGACTGTCAGCAGAATATGGAATCGGTGGGTTCAACAGGGTAATACGGAACACCGTGCTGGATCCCAACGGCCTCGTACCACTAGCAGTCGAGATGACAAGCGTCTTATCCACATGGCTGTATCGGATCGTGCAGCCCCGTCTCGATCCCTGAGTCAACAGATGGGGACATTTGCAAGACAACAACCATCTGCACGAACAGTTCGACGACGTTTGCAGCAGCATGGACTATCAGCTCGGAGACCATGGCTGCGGTTATCCTTGACGCTGCATCACAGACAGGAGGGCCTGCGATGGTGTACTCAACAACGAATGGCAAAAGTTATTTTTTCGGATGAATCCATGTTCTGTTTACAGCACCATGATGGTCGCATCGGTGTTTGGCGACATCGCGGTGAACGTACATTGGAAGCGTGTATCCGTCATCGCCATACTGGCGAATCACCCGGCGTGATGGTATGGGTGCCATTGGTTACACGTCCCGGTCACCTCTTGTTCGCATTGACGGCACTTTGAACAGTGGACGTTACATTTCAGATGTGTTACGACCCGTGGCTCCACCCTTCATTCGATCCCTGCGAAACCCTACATTTCAGCAGGATAATGCACGACCGCATGTTGCAGGTCATGTTTGGGCCTTTCTGGATACAGAAATGTTCGACTGCTGCCCTGGCCATCACATTCTTCAGATCTCTCACCAATTGAGAACGTCTGGTCAATGGTGGCCGATCAACTAGCTCGTCGCAATACGCCAGTCACTACTCTTGATGAACTGTGGTATCGTGTTGTAGCTGCATGGGCAGCTGTACCTGTACACGCCATCCAAGTTCTGTTTGGGTCAATGCCCAGGCGTATCAAGGCCATTATTACGGCCAGAGGTGGATGTTCTGGGTACTGATTTCTCAGGATCTATGCACTCATATTGCGTAAAAATGTAATGGCATGTCAGTTCTAGTATAATATATTTGTCCAATGAATACACGTTTATCATCTGCATTTCTTTTTGGCGTAGCAATTTTAATGGCCGGTAGTGTATAAACTATTCCAAGTGGGGCTAAGAACTAAATTTAGTTGAATTGAAAGTTACTACTGAAGTAGTCTAGTGATACAGTATCAGTTTATAGGTCCCAACCGTAATTTTCGTATGTTAGAAAGATAATTAGAATATTATTGCTACTAAAGATACCTGATACTGTAACTCTGAACTCTAGGAAACACCACGCCGGACCGGAAAGTGCCGACAATAGTGATCCGCCCAGACCACAAGTCGGCGTGCTTGGCACGGCAGAGGTTGTTGACATGCCACACTTTTGCTTGTATCCGCAGGGTCACGTGCCGCAATAGGCTCGCGGAGATCCTTCCGCCAGGCTGCTATTTAGGACAGCGCGAGATCTTAGCAGAGCGAGCGAGCAACCGTCCAGAAGACCTTTTCTTCAACGCGCACGTACCACTTCTCCGTCTCGACTCCAAGTGTCATCGGCAACGTAGCAGCTGTCACTTGCCACAATTTCTACCGTTCGTTTTCTTTGCCGACACGATAGTGCTCGGACTATACTTTGTGCGTCTATCCTTGCGGGACTTAGAAATTTCTCTAAACTATTTGACCGGCGATGCTTGTCTTGTGAAATACTACTGCAAAATACTTTGAAAATGTTTTAATTCCACGGCTTAAGCTACAGTGCGGACTTTCTTTTCAGATCAACGAAATGAGAAACTTGCTTCATATTGAACTTCATTTTATTCAAATTTCAAGATTTGGTTGACGTTTATAGAGTGTTGTGATTGATTCCTCGTGTTGAGGAACTGAATTATTTGTTTTTGGAAACCAGGAAATTTATGTTTGTTTGTAGTTGGGGAACTGTTATTTGTTTGTTCACTTCTAAAAGAATTTTGTTTAAAATACTCCTCAATGGTAACCAACCACCATACCAAAAACAGTAAAAGTCCTTGAAATAATCTTGGGTGAACACCTAAACTGGGAAGAACAAACAGTCACAGCTTGCCGGAAATCGCTCTTCTCCCTACATGCAATCCAAAAATTTAGAAAAAGATTTCCAATCCATGTTAAACAAAAATTAGTCCAAACATTAGTCTTGCCTAATCTTTACTACTGTGATGTAGTTCAACTCGGCACAAATAGTGAAAATTCGAGATGCCTCGAGCTAGTGATGAATGCTTGCGTTAGATACGCGTGCAATATACGGTTGTAAGATCATATCTGCCCTTCATACTCCCAGATACGTTGGATACGCCCACATAAGGTACGCGATCTCCACACCATGTGATTACTTCACCGATTTCTTGGTCACTGGTGCCCCACATTAAACACCTATATCATTCCACAACCGCAATACCAGATCGGATACGTCTAGCATCTTGGCTCTACCTTTACATAACACAAAATCTTTCTCCTTGTCATTCTCCATCTCAGCCATACGGCTAACCACGCTCCCCTGGGATCTGCGTCTTATCCAGAACCACTCAACATTCAAGAGGGAACTCAAAACTTACATATTATGGATGGTACAGCCACCGTTGTTGCGCCCCTCTCATCTCTTTCTTTCTCGACTCCATCATAGCTTCGAATTTTACCTTTCAATTTCTCTTCCTCTAACCTAGCTACCTCTTCTATATCTCTTTCACCTCATCCTATCGTCTTATGTCTCTGCTCGATGTGAATAACTCACGCCGGCCGAAGTGGCCGCGCGGTTCTGGCGCTGCAGTCTGGAACCGCGAGACCGCTACGGTCGCAGGTTCGAATCCTGCCTCGGGCTTGGATGTGTGTGATGTCCTTAGGTTAGTTAGGTTTAACTAGTTCTAAGTTCTAGGGGACTAATGACCTGAGCAGTTGAGTCCCATAGTGCTCAGAGCCATTTGAACCATTTTGAATAACTCACAAGCTGCAAGAACATAACGAGAAAATTCCCAACTAGCAATAGGACTGACATTCATAAAAGAAAAGTATGTTTACTTTCATATACATAGTCATCACTATTATTATAATTATTATTCTTGATTGTTATAATTATTTTTTATTGTTATAATTATCCTTGTACTACTGTTACAATCTCAATTTTTTCTTTAACATTAATACTGTATAACACGTGGTATGTCCATAATGTTCTGTACAAACTGAGATTCGTTCAATCTGAGTATGCCTGGTTAGGAGTAAGAGGGCCTGAAGGTCCTAATCTTGCCAGGTAAAATAAATGCATAAATAAATAAATAAATAAATAACATTGTTACACTTAAAGGGATTTTACCTCCATGATCAGCTGACGATTTTGTTGACTCTGTGTTGAGAAATAAACTTGTGTTATTGTGAGATCTGCCTCTTTAGTGGATATCTCCGTCGAAACGGATGTGTCACAACCTCAGGCCAATAAAGACAAAAATATTGCACGCTGACATCTCATCCCTTTATCGAAAAAAGTACGTCGTTATATTCGCGTATAAAAGACAAAGTACCACGAGAAACTCGTGTGGGTACTGTGACGGAGTGGCCCAGAAAAGACTGCGCAATCAAAGAGCTGCGACCATGCAGCGGCAGAGGAGGGGTTGTGCGGGCCGTGGCTTTGATTAAGGCCAGTGTAACGAGCGACCCATGATTGCAGCATCCGTGACCGGCAGACTAAATGGTCACAGCGGAACACTCGGCACAACCACGCCCAATAGCTCTGGGTTTAATTTGCATCTATATAAAATAGAGGAGGAGAAGTTGTTAACTGAGGATCTCCATGAGCTATGTTCGAATGTTACACTCGAAAAGCCGTTCCAGTACGCTGAGTAGACCATCGTTCACATAGAGGTCAGCAGCGTCAGTAGATATCTTTTCCACTTTGGACAGAGGACGCCGTGTCGCCTTTTACAGTATCGTCGTTCTGATTGACATGGAAACTAAGGGTCATCAAACATTGCACTGGCGTTTTGTTAGTTAGTTATACGACCAGTACATCATATATATATATATATATATATATATATATATATATATATATATATATATATATATGTGTGTGTGTGTGTGTTTATATATATTCCTTGTTAAGCTCAAAGTTTTGCCGGCCGTGGCGGCCGAGCGGTTCTAGGGGCTTTAGTCCGGAACTGCGCGACTGCTACGGTTGGTTCGAATACTGCTTTGGGGATAGACGTGTGTGATGTCGTTAGGTTAGTTGGGTTTAAGTAGTTCTAAGTTCTAGGGGACAGATTTTTGTGTTAGCAGAAGAGCCAACACCGTGTTACGAGTGGAGGCCGAAATGTACGCGTTTTAGCTCACGCAGGCTGGCGTGAGGAGGGAAGAACTATACTGACGTGAGGTCTGGAACATGACAAGGAATGAGAATTCAGAAAGCGGAAGTAATTAGTTTGATACTTAACATTAATCCATTAATGATGAACGTCGCTCTTCACGGTACAGGATTCGCAACATTATCGGTTCAGAATACATTCTTGAAGATAGTAATTATAGTAACTGAATATGGCGCCTTGCCAGGTCGTAGCAAATGACGTAGCTCAAGGCTATGATAAACTGTCGTCTCTGCAAATGAGAGCGTATGTGGACAGTGAACCATCGCTAGCAAAGTCGGCTGTACAGCTGCAGCGAGTGCTAGGGAGTCTCTCTAGACTAGACCTGCCGTGTGGTGGCGCTCGGTCTGCAATCACTGATAGTGGCGACACGCGGGTCCGACGTACACTAACGGACCGCAGCTGATTTAAAGGCTGCCACCTAGCAAGCTGTGGTGTCTGGCGGTGACACCACACTGTTGACCTCAGATGCTAAGTCATATAGTGCTCAAAGCCATTTGAGCCAAAAACGTTTAGCAAACGAGCGAAGTGCAAAAGTAGATACACATATTTGCTTGAGCAAATCAGTAAATTGTTTCTTCCCATTCACGATTTCATAGATGCGTACTTCTAAAAATTTCGTACGTTCTACTATGTATCCTACCCGTTAGAATACTTCTCGGTATGACTCATGCTTGTCGTACAGAAACAGCGTGTTTTATGAAGATAAAGAGAGAGTTAATTTTCAGAAGAGCAGTTAATATTTATTTGAAAACAATAATTAACAATTTTGATGCTTTCTCTCTAGTACTATTTATTATAACACTATTATCGTTTGCAAAAAGTGCCAGTTCTGCTAGATACATTGTAACTCAGTCGTGTAAGTATGGAGTGGCAGTGGATCTAAATTGGTATCTGTGTGACTCTCTTCGCGGTACGAATGACAAGCAAACACAGGTTGGACAAGGGAAACAATAAATTTCAATGTGGCTAGATTGTCAAGGCGTGACGCTGTGAATACTTTACATCTGAAGAGTTGTGATAACTGTGCGTTTAGATGGTCAACATGTCATCCTGTTAGAGCGTACTTCGCGATGGAGAGTACCTGAATGGCTGGTCTCACTCAGTAACAAGAGACTGTCGAGACCTATAGCAAATAAAATTACATCCTCTTAATGGACCCCAAAAGTCGCGTCCTTCAAGTATATTTCGGTGAACAAGTCGTCACAATTAGCTGTTATTAAAAAAGATGCATGTACCACATGTCAGTCAAAGTTGAGTAAACGATGCAGTATCCTAAGGATTTTGAAAAGCTACATAAATGAGTAGGCAGTTGCGAGTGCATACTACGCATATTTTCACATTTAAATTCATGGTATCATTTTCTGGAATAACTCTCTTGTAGTGAAAAGTGCTTTCAGAATTACGGAAGACAGCTATCAGAATCATTAATATGGAAAGAGCACCGCAGATTCAAGCATTTTATTTTCCTGTGCGTACATATTAGAAACATTCGTGTGTTCGTCAAGATAGATGAAATTATTAAGGAAATCATTACACAGAACAGTAAAATAACCGTCATGTTATGACTACGGACACAAACAGATCCCAAAATTGAACCTAAACCTATATGAATGGCTTCCTAAAATTATAAAATCTGTCATGGATATAGAAACTATTGGGAAACTAATAAGAACATTTCTACAGTAACACTCCATCTGAGCCGGCCGCTGGTGGCCGAGCGGTTCTGGCGCTACAGTCTGGCACCGCGCGACCGCTACGGTCGCAGGTTCGAATCCTGCCTCGGCCATGGATGTGTGTGTCGTCCTTAGGTTAGTTAGGTTTAACTAGTTCTAAGTTCTAGGAGACTCATGACCTCAGCAGTTGAGTCCCATAGTGCTTAGAGCCATTTTTGAACTCCATCTGTTCAGCAAGAGAATGTTTCCGTTAACCTTAAAACTTTCAAGGGATGAACATGTCACATTGCTGTTAGACCATCGTAAAGTGTACTACTCCACATTTAATTCAAAGGAAATCATAATTAATAGGTTATGCATTAGGCGGTTACATTTATTACACATCTAGTATTAAGTATACAATGTCCTGTTATATACCAAAGTGTTTAGTAACATAGAGTTAATTGCAATAGTAATACAAGTACAATTCAACTTTTATAAATAAATTTCGAAACTATAATTTTTTATGTGATGGTGTGCGCGAATCTCTTATACCTACGGATTGCCAGAATGTGAAGAGCCCCAAGTCCTTGTATGTCGACTATCAATGTCACACGAACGTGGAGCTTGTTTGCGTCTATCGACGAGAAGCGCTTGTAAACCAAATAACCAGCAGCCATCAAGTCGTTTTCTCATCTTCATCTTGTGACATGGTTACAAGGACATATGAAAGTCAGCACGAAATACAGTAACTGTTAGAAAAATTTTCTGCTTGTTATTGCAGTAAAGGCATTTCGAAATTTTACTTGCTTTATCCGAGCTCGTCATTATGTTTTAGTGTTAAAGTTAAAGCTCTTGATGCCGTGCACCAACACTCCTATGATGGTCGTAACCGTTAAATTGCTAATTGATATTGATAAGGTCAAAATAGAGAGTACAGGGAGCCATTATTTGAAATGATAGATTTTGTATCTTATTCTGACCGCAAGATTTTTTAATATTTTGTTTCGTTACTAGCATGAATCAGCTATGGTAATATTGAGATCAGTCTTTGTTAGTAAAATGATTGAAATAGCTTTTCTATGTGTGCGGTGTAAGATTTCTAGTTCGTTATGACATTCAAGGAATGTGATGTGAATTCTACAGGGTGATTCAAAAAGAATACCACAACTTTAAAAATTTGTATTTAATGAAAGAATCATAATATAACCTTCTGTTATACATAATTACAAAGAGTATTTAAAAAGGTTTTTTTCCACTCAAAAACAAGTTCAGAGATGTTCAATATGGCCTCCTCCAGACACTCGAGCAATATCAACCCGATATTCCAACTCGTTCCACACTCTCTGTAGCATATCAGGCGTAACAGTTTGGATAGCTGCTGTTATTTCTCGTTTCAAATCATCAATGGTGGCTGGGAGAGGTGGCCGAAACACCATATCCTTAACATACCCCCATAAGAAAAAATCGCAGGGGGTAAGATCAGGGCTTCTTGGAGGCCAGTGATGAAGTGCTCTGTCACGGGCTGCCTGGCGGCCGATCCATCGCCTCGGGTAGTTGACGTTCAGGTAGTTACAGACAGATAAGTGCCAATGTGGTGGCGCTCCATCCTGCTGAAATATGAATTTTTGTGCTTCTTGTTCGAGCTGAGGGAACAGCCAATTCTCTAACATCTCCAGATACTGTAGTCCAGTTACAGTAGCACCTTCGAAGAAAAAGGGACCAAGAACTTTATTGGCTGAAATGGCACAGAAAACGTTCAGCTTAGGCCAGTCACGTTCATACTGAGTTGTTTCCCGCGGATTCTCAGTGCCCCATATACAGACATTGTGACGGTTGACTTTCCCGTTAGTGTGGAAAGTTGCTTCATCACTAAACACAATCTTTGAAACGAAAGATTCATCTGTTTCCATTTGAGCAAGGATAAAATCACAGAAATCGATTCTT
Source organism: Schistocerca americana (assembly GCF_021461395.2). Classification (NCBI taxonomy): domain Eukaryota; kingdom Metazoa; phylum Arthropoda; class Insecta; order Orthoptera; family Acrididae; genus Schistocerca; species Schistocerca americana. Next base: position 378,454,067 of record NC_060126.1, read on the forward strand.
TTAATCTTATCAGCTGCAGACAGTGCTTGAACCAATTTCAGACGATAAGGTTTCATAACTAACCTTTTTCGTAGGACTCTCCATAGAGTTGATTGTGGAATTTGCAGCTCTCTGCTAGCTCTGCGAGTCGATTTTCCTGGGCTGCGAACAAATGCTTGCTGGATGCGTGCTGCATTTTCATCACGCGTTCTCGGCCGTCCAGAACTTTTCCCTTTGCACAAACACCCATTCTCTGTAAACTGTTTATACCAACGTTTAATACACCACCTATCAGGAGGTTTAACACCATAGTTCGTTCGAAATGCACGCTGAACAACTGTCGTCGATTCACTTCTGCCGTACTCAATAACACAAAAAGCTTTCTGTTGAGCGGTCGCCATCTTAGCATCAACTGACGCTGACGCCTAGTCAACAGCGCCTCAAGCGAACATATGTACAACTAAATGAAACTTTATAGCTCCCTTAATTCGTCGACAGATAGTGCTTAGCTCTGCCTTTTGTCGTTGCAGAGTTTTAAATTCCTAAAGTTGTGGTATTCTTTTTGAATCACCCTGTATATTTTCATTCTTTGTGTCATACGTCATACCTGTACGTTGGACATTTTTCAAACAATGTTCTTAAATAGTCGATATAACGCGCCACAGAGTTTCTGAGTAAAATCGCTGGGATCTCCGCTTTCCCAGTAGCATTGTCTTTGTTGTAGCATTCTGTAAGACGAAGCCGAGGGAGTTGGGAATTGGTCACACTACTGAGCGGTTTGGAAATAGCTTACAGAGCATGGAGATAAAGATGTAGAAGAAGTTGAGTTTTGGAAATGTGATTTGGTGAAGTTTAATTTGAGAAATGTGAAATTTTACAGGTGAGGATGTTGCTGTATTATTGCCTGTGCGTTACTTAGGTTGTGTTGGTAAAACGGAATGTTTTAGTGGAAGTTTTCCTTATTGGTTCAGGTTAATTAATACGAATATTGCGACATGATTATGTAAATCGATCAGTTCACATTGCTTGCATCCGTAGTTATAGATTTACCACTGTTTTCATATTTCCCACCATCTCATCAAGATAATTTGGATCCGTAAAAATATATGTCACTGAACTGTACTTCTCGGAACACAGTGGTTGAAACTGAAGCATGATCTGCTTAGAAAAGCTCCACGTCCTTGCATTGCACTATGCAAGACTTTCTTACGTTTCAGCTAATTTGCTGATATGCTGCGTTTCCTTTATTTTCGTTACTACAAGCAGTATCGAGTTTCCGTTTCTACAGATAAGCCATGGAAATTTGTTTGGACTAGTTACATTATAGTCAAGACAGTAAGATCATTCGTAGTTAGGTGTTGCATTTCAAATTTAATATCAGATTCCGTTTAAGTAAAATTGAGTTTAACTTACATTCATTGTCTACAGGCTCATTCTTACAGTGTTACAGTGGTGTATCATTTAGTTGAAATGGCTCTGAGCACTATGGTCATCAGTCCCATAGAACTTAGAACTACTTAAACCTAACTAACCTAAGGACATCACACACATCCATGCCCGAGGCAGGATTCGAATCTGGGACCGCAGCGGTGGCGCGGTTCCAGACTGTAGCGCCTAGAACCGTTCGGCCACTCCGGCCGGCTTTAAATAACATTATTTTAGTTCTAACATATGTCAACATCATCATCAGTTATCTGCTATATTAGCACGCCCTTTGCCTCTCCATTTTCTGCGATGCATTGCTTCCTTCTTAATGCTGCTGTATGTTGTACCGTCCATCATATCATCCAGCATCTGGAATCTCTTCCTTCCTCGCTTCCTTTTCCCTTCTACATAACCTTCTACAACTGTTTTTATCAGTAACTGTCTTTTCTCTCCAACTCTTCTCAGTACCTCTTCATTTTTTACTCTGTCCATCCAACTTATTCTATCCATCCTCGGCCATGTCCACATCTCAAAAGCCTCCAGCCTTTGTCATCCTTCCTCATATTCCATGTTTCAGCGCCATATAGAAGAACATTACATACAAGACATTTTATGAGTCTCTGCCTGGGTTCTCTGTCCAGACTACTACAGAAAATTCTCCTTTTCATATAAAACGCCTCTTTTGCCATTGCTATCCTTGTTTTAATTTCTGTGGTGCACTTCCAATTCATGTCTATCCTGCTTCCAAGATACTTAAAATTTTGCACCTGTTCTAGTATTTCTCCATTCAGCATAATTTTTATTTCCTTATTTCCTCCTACCGCCAATACTTTTGTTTTATTTGTGTTAATTTTCATTCCATATATTTTTTCCGTTAGTTTCAATGGTGTCCACCAAATACTGTAATTCTTTTTCCCCTGTGGCTCGAAGGACCATGTCATCAGCAAACCTCAAACACCCTACTCTTCTTCCTCCGATTTCTACTCCTTTCTCATCTAATGCGCAATGGTCAATCATATTTTTCAAGTAGAAGTTGAAAAGGGTACGTGATAGGCAGCAGCCCTTTCTTACTCTTTTTCCTAGTCCGATCCAGTTTGTACTTTCTCCTCTCACTTTAATTGAGGTTTTTTGATGAAGATAGAATGAGTTTACAAGTCTTATGGTTTTCCAATCCACGCTCTGCCGCGAAATCTACCCCATCTCATCCACATCAACATCGATGTCCGCTGACGGAGATACTACAATAATATAGGACTTTCTTTTTAGTTGGCACAGACCTTTCTGTTTAGTTGGCACAGACATTATTCGTTGATTTGTTGCTTTTTAAATAACATTTTGTTAGTTCTAACCTAACCTAACATCATAATTAATCGAAACTAATGATTAATGAGATACAAAATCATTGATCGAGGACTGACATAAATTCTACAGTTTCAAACATATAACTGCGATGTAAAAGCCGAAAGTAAATTTCTGCTGATGGAATCTTGACAATTGCTCCCACCAAAGGATCGCCTTGACGTATTGACAGGTAAATGTTAGGGTTAGAAAACTACTGTAGACTACCGTAGTCTGTCATAAGTAAGTGTAGACAACGGTAGCTTTTCTAGTAGCTTCGGTCAGTTAAGGCCGTACCTGAATTACGTGTACGTTACGTATGTTGCGTAAGTGTGTTACCTTATGACGAATGCTTTCTTTGTGCATGCGATCAGTTTCTTACTAAATTTCCCTAGAAACCAGAAGCGGTGAACCGTCTAGAAACTGAGGATATAGAAAGGACTGGGTAACCTACGTCATACTTTTGTTATACGTCATTATTCTCCTGACTGTTACCTAAAAATAACCAGTATTTATAATAAAACTGAAACCGTCAAGGTTTCATTCAGGTTATATTCGAAAATTGTTGATTTGTAACGTGAAACACTGGGATGTTGTAGTAAAAAGAAAGGAAACAATACGAATTTACCATACGGCGTTCCAAAACGCACTTTCTTCCAGGAAAAGGTAAAATAAGAAAGCAAAACAAAAATATTTCAAACATCGATTCAATAATTCACGAAACTTATATGAAACATGCTTCTATTGTTCATAAATAACTTTCGCGTTTATCAGTAATATCGGGAAATTCTTGCCTTTGATCACGATGAAAGTTCTGTTGAGTACAAAATAACGACAGTGATCTTATACGTTTCTTATGTTTATACACGTAAACTGTACGTGTATCAAAAGTAATTTCTTTGGCTACATGAAGGCGCAGCAGTTACGCGATTAAATACTTTTTTTAATTGTAGAGTGCATTTTATATTCTGTAAGGATACAAAATAAGCAATGGAATGATGTGCGATTCTAATTATATGCAAAAGAAACAACCCAACAAAAAAGCCAAAAAAGAACAAAGAGGGGTCGTCGGCTCCCAGCTTCTCTCTTACAGATTGATTTACGTTTCTTTCTCTGCCAGTGCTACCAATACTAGCATTACCCTACCATTACCATGCCATTTACGTAGTGTACCAAAACTACCGAACTGTAGTTTTGGTAGGGGGCAACTCTAGACAGACCGGATTCTATCGGCTATGACCTCATCAACTTTGTTTTAAAAATCTATAGCATAGACAGAGCTAGTAAATTTTCTAAAGTATTAAATACAATAATGCGAATGTTTCATTTTCATTATAAATTCCAATTATTAAAAATCGGTAACCTGAAACAAGAAATTACAAAACAGAGTATCAGAGAAACAGCTAAATAGTACTCAATAGTAAGTAAACTAATTCTTACCTGAACTTCCCGTTCTTCCTCCGTGCAGTAACTCATAAACAATATTTTATGCAGTTTTTTTGTTGATCAGCTCCTACTTGTCTTCATCAACGTTCTGCCTGCCTTTGAAAATAATTCCTCACAGGGTTCTGATGTCATTGATATTATCAGGTAGTCGTTGGCTAGTTTATACAACTGAGGAATTTTCATGTCTTCCCATTGCTCTAGCGGATTAGATCATAGAAGTGCCACAGGTGTAGCCACATGACGACTCATATCACGTACTTTTGACCAGCTACCTCAGGTTCGTAAGAGACAATTGCTCCACCTTTTCTGTTGTGATTGCTATGTGCTAATGTCTAATTATGACCGCAAATGTCATATACCGTTTCAAGAGAAGAATCACTATCAGTTACCCTGCTGCCGGTTCCTGAGAAAAGCCTTACTGTAGAAACTGCCTTAGCACAAGCACTGAGGTCCTGAAAATGTATATTTTTAATCTTACGTTGGGCAAGCACTTAATTTCCAAACAATCAAGCCTACAACTTTGCTTGCGCTTGTATTTCTCGATGGTCGAAGTTGTATTGCGAAAAACATACAAAAACATTGCTATTCTAAGTACTGGCCATCGCTGGTCAGTACTTTCTTACATCTTTCTGGCAGCATACGAATCCCACGGTAAAAGAACGGGGCGTCTTCCCCTTGAGGAGATCCATGAATCGATCCAGTTTTTCACTTGTTCATATGACCGCAAGTGTTGGTCAGCCAGGCCGTATGCAGTTGATTGAAAATGCGGGTAGTCAGAGGGAGCAACGTCTGGACAATAAGGCGGCTGGAGTAGGACTTCCCATTTTAAATTATCCAAGTATGTTTTGACGGGTAATGAGACACAGAGTCGACTACTGTCATACTGGAAAATAACATTTTCACGACTATCGTTGTATCGTGGTCTTTTATCTTTCAGTGCTCCGCTGAAACGCATAAATTGCTTTCGTTAGTAATCTCTTGAGATTGTTTCCGCCGGTTTCAGTAGCTTCGAAAATCTTCTTCCTTCCATCTCTATGCTGGTGGTAGAAGTCAAAATCACCGTTCTTGCAGATGAAAACCATTTTCGGCACGTTCGTTCACCAATAGTGACTTGCCCCATGTATTATCCAACATTTTATGAGGATCAGTCGCAGATTCCTTCGTATTAAAGCAAAAAATTAACGTTTCCCCAAATAACGAGATTATTAGGCTCCTAAATTGCCATAATCAGTCGATAATAACTATATGTTGCAGTCAGAATCGTGTAATATTTTGATGGCCTCATGTTTACAAATGCCTAACCTTACTGTATGACGCTTACGACCTACCACCAGCACCTCCACCTACCACCACTGCCACACATTTCAAGACGGTGGAGGCAAAGTTTTAGACCTAATATCACCTTCAGTTTTCCCAAATCTGCATTGTATTTGGTTATTTAACTCATGTTCTGCAGCCTGTACTACACAGCTATAATCAAACTCCCAAGCACACCGCTCGTTCAATCGTTGGCATGTTGGTGCGCACATGCGCAAATGAAGAGTACAAATAACAAACGTTTTAAGTGACAAGCAATACATTTTTCGGAAAGAATCAAGAAACACTGTATCTCTTTTCGTACCAAGAATTTGAGAAGATATTCTAGTACCACACAATTATCCGGCTCACCTCGTGACTGCAAAAAATATTCTGATAAATTAGAATATAAACGGCTTATGACGAAGGTTCTCGGTGTCACAGCAGGGAACCGACTCGTTTTAAATGCTAATGACACAGTTTTTGTTTCAGGTGCCATTAATACTAGGACACTACATTACATTTGTCATAATGAAAGTACAGAAATACAGTTGTAATGTTTTAACTAGTAGAACAGTAGTCAAGCAAAGCCATTTCCTATATTTTTAAATTATTTCACAAGAGGCTAACAAAATTAAATTCAGGAAACAACTTCAGTACTGACTTCTATTTCTTAGACAACTCCATTCATAGGATCGAATTTTGGATAATATACCGTAGAGCCCCCTGCCCTCTTACGGACAATGGTTTTCCATAACAGTTTTCACGTACACATTTATTTGTTTATTCACTTCTCCAACTTGTGCTTTTGCTATTTTCGAAATCCTAATTACGTCCTTTCGTTACAAAGACGCTTTAATGATACAAGCAAAAGCTTACACTCAGTCTGCTCACTACACAAACCGTACATGAACTAACTGGAGGAGACAATGACACTTGGTTCTTGAAACTCTAGAGGGAATTACCGCTTGACACATTCGTAATAAACTATTTATTTCCTTATTTTTCTCAGTATTCTTTTGCAGTCATCAGATGAACCGGATACATCTGCGCTCTCAAAATAACTTCTAAATTTTTTGGTTGCAAAATGAGATAGATTATTTCTTGACTCTCCTGACAAATGTGATGTTTGGCACATAACGTTTGACATTTCGAGTCCGCAGTTGTTGAATCTGTTGGAACTGAATCAAATGGTCAAGGGCTACTATAGTAATGAAAATATAACAAACTAGTACTAGGATCATTCGATACGGTACCTGCTGGAGAATGATCATGTTTGCCAACATTCCTGGGAGCCTGGTCTTGATGGCGAGGTTCAATTTTTACAGCGTGTCCACCTACCGCTTTGCGTTCCTTGGGGCGGCGTGACCCCGAAACTCGATGAGCAGCAAGCGCCTGCTGTCAATGAAAAGGTTCATCATTTCCCGGAGATGGCGTGCCTGTCGTTCCTATTATACTGCAGAAGTCTGGCTGGGAAGCCCTTACACATCGTCCATACAGTCCTCGTCTCTTCCCATGTGAATTCCATATTTTTGGATCCCGCTAGAAAGATATTGTCGCCGTCTATTTGCTTCGGACGAAGAAGTGTATTCCTTGTTAGAATCAGGTACAATCATGGTTCCGTAGGCAAACACAAACATTTTTCCATGAAGTTAATCATTGTCTTGCCTCACAGTGGGATACCCGTACAGCAGTGGAATTCAGTATAATAGTATGGGTATTTGTAGGATATTAACATTATCGGTTGGAGCACTAGAACACAGCGCATATGCAACGGTATGAGATCCAGTATACCGACAAATTCTGTCAAATGGTATCGCATTTTATGTCAGTGGGACAGCATGTAACATCAAAGAAGTGGTTGGTTGAGGGAGGAATTCGGTATAAAGCAGTCAGCTGTGTAGGGTGTTAGTCTGCGCGTACGTGCCATTACTGCAGATGGTACCATTAGTAACAGAACGTGTTGTGTACATAAACCACGATCAGGACAGTGCCACATTCAAAACAGTTGTCACGTGATCAAAAAGGGAAAATCAGTGCAGCGAAATGGAACACTCTAATCGTGAAATCGCCAAGAAGTTAAACTATTCAAGAACAGTGATGGATAATTTCGTTGGATTGGGCTCACGATATGGACAGAACGTAATATATGGGCAAAGTAGAAAATTATCCCTATTCTTATCACTTATTGATTACTTACAGTGGCCAGTATCTACCACTCACGTACGACAAAATTCCTCACGTGACAAGTATCTAGCATACAAGAAACATCTGCAGAAAACTGCTCTAACACCCAACACAGACAGGCTAAATTGGAGTTTGCTGGAAAACGTATGTCTTGCACTTCAAAATGGGATTAGGTGATTTTCAGTGATGAGAGAACATTTAATTATGATGGACTGCTTGGAATTCAGTTTTATTGGCATGATCTGAGAACGGAACAGCATATAAGAATAAGAACTAATTTTTGTGGTAGAAGAGTATGATTTCAGCAGTCTTCTGCGCTAAGGTTAAAACGCTTATTGCTTGGCTGAACACTACAATGAGCTCTAGCACGTGCACTGAGATGCTAGAGACAGAACTGATTACAGTGTATGAGAACCTATGGGACTAAGGCCTAATGCTTTGACAAGATAAAGCTTGTGTGCATGTTTCGGCTACAGCCAAAAAGTGGTTGCAGATAAAGATATGGATGTATTGCCCTGGCTTGTATGTTGTCCGTACTTGAGGCCCTTGAAAAACCTTCGTGGAATACTTCCATGGTGTTTTCTCTACAGTGGAAGGCATTTTGGGATCATATGTGAGCTGAAAACAGCGATACTATAAGAGTGAGTGACAATGTCACTGCAAGAACTAAAATTCCTAACAAAACCCATGACGAAGTAAATTTTTGAGGTAATGAGGAAGAACGGAAGTTGGGTAAAGTACTAACTGTACTAACTGTACTAACAGCGCAATAATACAACAGGACAGTGAGTGCCTCTATACCAATATCCACCCAAGAAATGCGAGCGCCTTATTTTGTTACTCGTGTTATGAAAGAAACTATGTAATACCGTCGTGATTCATTAAGTCTTATACGTATCTGGTACTTTCATAAGAAATTAGATATGTTGCTCCAGACATTGTAAATTACTTTCGTAGGAACCCAGGCTTTATACAGATTTCCATTACTCTATTGATAGCTACGGCGATTACTTCTGAAATAATATACAGTTTACTTACTGTTTAGCGTTCCTACTTAAGTCGATAAGAACGGAACCCTTACAGGACTACGTTTTGTCTTTCTTTGTATCTGTCTGTCCGACTGTTAAGAACCCTTTTTCTCAGAAATGGGTATACTTATGAAGTTGAAATCTACAATGTCACGTAAATGTTGATTCAGCTGCCAATACCTATGGGTTTTTGTTTTAGGCGCGCAGTCCGGAACCGTGCGACTGCTACGGTCGCAGGTTCGAATCCTGCCTCGGGCATGGATGTGTGTGCTGTCCTTAGGTTAGTTAGGTTTCAGTAGTTCTAAGTTCTAGGGGACTGATGACCACAGCAGTTGAGTCCCATAGTGCTCAGAGCCATTTGAACCATTTGAACCTATGGGTTTATGCAACCTGCAACGCCTCTAAAACAACGCGCGAGGTTATCATATCGCCTCGCTCGCTACTTGTTAATTATTACTCGTACAGAAACGCGAACTGGATCTTTTTGAAGGAAATTTAATTTTGTTAAATTTTGTACTGAGAAACGTTTTTACAGGAGGCCTCTGTTTTCGAGTTATTCAGTAAAAATGCATTTGAAGTTCACTTTTGTACGTTATTCTTGAATAATTAGGAAACGTTAGGCTGTAGCGAAAACATTTCTCAGGGCAAATTTTGGCCACAACAATGTTTCGGGAACTCAAATTGGGATCCCCGGAGGGAAGGTGACATCATATAGAACCGTCAGGTGAAGCTGACTGCCGAACGATTCTACTGCTGCCAACACGCATTGCGCCTAGGAACCACAAACATAAGATTCGAGACATTAGGGCTCATACGGAGACAGTCGTTTTTCCCTCGCTCTATTTGCGAGTGGAACGCGGAAGTAAATGACAAATAGTGGTACAGGGTACCCTCTGCTACGCACTGTACGTTGGTTTGCGGAGTATCTATGAAGATATGGATATAGGTGTAAATTTCTTACAAAAAGGTCTCCATTTTTTCAGTAGACTACCTATTGGCACTTAACGAGCGAGTGACTCGGAAAATCTCACACGTTGTTTTAGAGACATTGCGGGTTGCTTAAAACTCATAAGTAGGGGCAGCTGGATCACACTGTATAATGCTGAAGTATACGGTCCATCGGCGGAGTAAAAAATTAAGCTTCAAAGTCAGTGCAGTCAAAAAATATGTCCATTTGTGACACACATACTGGTATCGATAACGCTAACAGGCAACATCGATTACTGCGATGAACTATACACTTATTTCAGTCTTTGCGGATGCTTCGGTGAACGAGTTCTGCTCGATTTTTTCCCCAGCTGTTTCGTTTTTATTTGATTGCCCCCTATATCGAGGCATTTCCCGTCTCCCTAGTCGACAGATTAGTCTATTATCTATTGTCTGCAGTGTACTTATGTTCCCATATCAGCAGATCGCTGTCAAATGTTCACAAAACACATGGACTGCAGTGGTGGCAACGGAGAGCGGCCGTTAAAGGGATTTCCAGGGGACTGGCTGCTTGTTAGCACCGACAACGTGATAACGCGGTGCTGCTGGGGCGCTGTTAGCAGCCGCAAAGTGTTTTCGCCCCGTCTTTGGCGGCGGCAGCGGCAGTAGCCACAACAAACCCGGCACGGCGGCGCGGTCACGGAATCGAATGACTGGGCCCTTTGGGGGCACAGTGGTGGTGGCGGTGGGGACGGAGGCTGGCCTGGGTTGGGTGCGGGTCCCAGCCGGCCGTTCCGCTGATGGCTTGCACCTGCTACGTGACGCGGAAACGAGATCCGGCAGGGCTAACGACTCGGCTGGATATTTGTGTCCGACCGGCGGATCCCGTTCCACGGGGACACAGGAGGACGGTGGCCCCGGCGTTATGGGACGCGCGGCGCAGTGGCCCAGGTGGCGCTGACCGGCGCCGGCCGTTACCCGAAACCAGGACCGGCACCGAAACGAAACGAAAAACAAAGGAGACGAGCGCGGCAGCAAATGAAAGTCCGCGCGACACCGCCGCTGTTTGTTTTTATTGGCCCAAATGCCGACTTTACTGCACGGCTGAGACCTCCCACCCGCCCGCGATACGCACATTTTTACGTCCTGTTATTTCGCCCTGGGGCGGCAAAACATCTGTTGGCGCTCGCACTACGTAGGGGGTGGACGTGTGTGTTTTTTTTAGGCTCTTGCTAGGGGGAAGGGGGTGGGGTGGTTGTTAGAGATCTCTGTGGTCGAATCCGTTGAAATTGCTGATGTCCGTGTTATCATTGCACTCGCGAGGAAACTAACACGGCCAGGCTAACGTAGAAACAGAGGTTCGTCCATATGACGACAGGCTTCGTAAAAAATGCCGTATAGGATTTAGCTGACGAGTGTGCTACTTTGTCAACAACACAGAACTACCAGACTGAGGCTATTTCGGCCACAGAGGTTTATTTTTGTACTTTTTTGGTTTCTTACAAATAATTTGTGCATTTCTCATTAACGATGCCGGGCAGTATGCAATAAAGAGCTTCATTCGGTAATTTCGTTGTTTCCTTGATAAACTATTTGCACCTGGGTATATTTCTAATGCTTTCGATGTCGATGGATGTTACGTTGCCTCCATTTGTACGAAGAGAAGGACCATTCTGCTGGCACTTGATATTTGACGCATTTGTTCACCTTTTAGCTCCAGAAGCTAACTTCATACGGTTTGTCACCCCGTCCGTGGGGTGGCTTGTGTGCTCAAACGATTTGATTAGGAAGAATAATGAGGGATCAAATGGTTCAGATGGCTCTGAGCACCATGGGACTTAACTTCTGAGGTCATCAGCCCCCCTAGAACTTAGAACTACTTAAACCTAACCAACCTACGGACATCACACACATCCATGCCCGAGGCAGGATTCGAACCTGGTACGGTAGCGGTCGCGCGGTTCCAGACTGTAGCGCCTAGAACCGGTCGGCCACCCCAGCCGGCCATGAACAGGTGTAAATGTTCTCAAAGTAGACTAGCATAACCACGTCATTCAATGATCATACAAACATAACCAACACCATTTTGGAGCCACCACCAGCTTGCACAGTGGCTTGTCGACAACTTGACTCCATGGCTTCGCGGGGTCTGCACCACACTCGAACCCAGCCATCAGCTCTTACCAACTGAAATCGTTTCTATCTGTCGAGACAACGGTTTTCCAGTCGTCTAGTCCAACCGATATGGTCACGAGCCCAGCAGAGACGCTAGAGGAGGTAGTGTACTGTTATCAAAGGCACTGGCGTAGGTCGACTGCTACCATAACCCATTAAGCCAAATTTCGCCTCAATGCCGTAACCAATACGCTCGTCCTACGTCTCATAATAATTTATGCGGTTATTTCAAACAGTGCTGTTTGTCTGTTTGCACTGGTAAATCTACGCAAGCGCCGCTGCTGCGGGTCATTACGGGAAGAAAGTAGGCCTCTGCGTTGTCCATGATGAGAGATAATGCCTGAGATGTGGTATTCTCGACACGCTCTTCACATTGTGGATCTAGGAATACTGTATTCCCTAGCAAATTTCCGAAGTGGAATGTGCCGTACGTCTAGGTGTAACACCATTTCGCATTCAAAGCCCAACATGAATCCCATCGAATATTTATGGGACAGCATCAGGCGGTTAGTTCGTGCTCAGAAATCCTGCACCGTCAATACTTCAGCAATTATGCATAGCTATACAAGCAGCATTGCTGCAAACAAAAGTATTTTTATAGTTATTAAAAATTCGCATGCACGAAGTTTCAGGACTGTCTATATTGGGTTTGGAATCCGTATTGGTCTAGAGGTAACTGTTGGAAGCTTTATAGTCCGTTTTAAAAGCGTGTTAAGAAGTTCTCTATGCAGTTAACTATCATCTCGTTTTAAGTGTTATGTGTGTTAAATTTTTCAATCGATTTCAAATATTTTGATGAGATTACAGCAGAGACATTAGACAAATTTCAAGATTATTTCAGTTTATCTGCACCTAAGTCAGTTAATACGAGGGGTATAACTTAAATAGTAGCAACTATTTATTCACAACCAATACAAAAGAGTTACATGTTTGCACCTGTTACTATCCTTCAAAGTAGTCACCAGCGTTGTGTAGAGCCCGTAGCCAGAGATGTGGAAGGCGTAGTATACCGTTAGTAGAGCTTCTTCTGTTGATGGTGCGAATGGAGCGGTATACTGCCTGTCGAATCTCTGGAACAGTTCTGAAGCGAAAGCCACGAAGCCAAAACTGAAACGCCACTCCTACGGATGGCGTCATTATGGGTCGCCGCGAAAGTCGAAAGTACGTCAGAGCCCCAGTATGGTGAAAGTTATGATGATTCTCGTGTACGACTGTGATGGTGTTATCCTAATGCATTACGTTCCTCCACGGCAGACCGTCAATGAACAGTGTTACTGATCATTTTTGGAGCATCACCTGCGACCAGATTTGCGAAAGAAGCGGCGAAACTTTCTGCGCAACCTACCCATCATTTTGCACTACAGCGCGCGGGCGCAAACAGCGCAAGCTTTGGCTGCTCTGTTCGGTCGATGGGACTGGGAAGTACTGTACCATCTACCATACTCACCGGACTTAAGTCATTGTGACTTTTATTTGATTCCGAAGATGAAGGAATCACTACGTGGCATTCGCTTCAGAACTGTTCTAGAGACTCGACAGGCAGTAGACCGCTCCATTCGCACCATCAATAGAACAGGCTCTGCTAACGGTATACTACGCCTTCCACATCGCTTTCAACGGGTTCTACACAACGCTGGTGACTGCTTTGAAAGACAGTAACAGGTGCAAACATGTAACTCGTCTGTGTCGGTTGTGAAGGAATAATTGCCACTATTTAAGTTCCAACCTTCGTATATTGCTTCCTCGTACGATTATCTCACGCAAAAACCTTGAAGGTAAAAGTAGAGACATCGAGGTCACACGAAATCTTATCAGCAACGGTTCTTACCACGAATTATTTACAAGTGGAACAAGAGAAGGCAGAAATAGCAGTGATACCCGAGGTACCTTCCGCCACACACCAGATGCGAAAGCTGTTTAATACTGCACTGTCATCGAACTCTGAGCTACGATGAAAGTTTCAAGTATCTGACTTATCGGGGAATGATAGAGGTAAACAATCTACCCTCTGCCAAAAAACCGACAAGAAAGCGAGTTAATATTCCATTGTCACCCATTTCTCAACTACACTCCTGGAAATTGAAATAAGAACACCGTGAATTCATTGTCCCAGGAAGGGGAAACTTTATTGACACATTCCTGGGGTCAGATACATCACATGATCACACTGACAGAACCAAAGGCACATAGACACAGGCAACAGAGCATGCACAATGTCGACACTAGTACAGTGTATATCCACCTTTCGCAGCAATGCAGGCTGCTATTCTCCCATGGAGACGATCGTAGAGATGCTGGATGTAATCCTGTGGAACGGCTTGCCATGCCATTTCCACCTGGCGCCTCAGTTGGACCAGCGTTCGTGCTGGACGTGCAGACCGCGTGAGACGACGCTTCATCCAGTCCCAAACATGCTCAATGGGGGACAGATCCGGAGATCTTGCTGGCCAGGGTAGTTGACTTACACCTTCTAGAGCACGTTGGGTGGCACAGGATACATGCGGACGTGCATTGTCCTGTTGGAACAGCAAGTTCCCTTGCCGGTCTAGGAATGGTAGAACGATGGGTTCGATGACGGTTTGGATGTACCGTGCACTATTCAGTGTCCCCTCGACGATCACCAGTGGTGTACGGCCAGTGTAGGAGATCGCTCCCCACACCATGATGCCGGGTGTTGGCCCTGTGTGCCTCGGTCGTATGCAGTCCTGATTGTGGCGCTCACCTGCACGGCGCCAAACACGCATACGACCATCATTGGCACCAAGGCAGAAGCGACTCTCATCGCTGAAGACGACACGTCTCCATTCGTCCCTCCATTCACTCCTGTCGCGACACCACTGGAGGCGGGCTGCACGATGTTGGGGCGTGAGCGGAAGACGGCCTAACGGTGTGCGGCACCGTAGCCCAGCTTCATGGAGACGGTTGCGAATGGTCCTCGCCGATACCCCAGGAGCAACAGTGTCCCTAATTTGCTGGGAAGTGGCGGTGCGGTCCCCTACGGCACTGCGTAGGATCCTACGGTCTTGGCGTGCATCCGTGCGTCGCTGCGGTCCGGTCCCAGGTCGACGGGCACGTGCACCTTCCGCCGACCACTGGCGACAACATCGATGTACTGTGAAGACCTCACGCCCCACGTGTTGAGCAATTCGGCGGTACGTCCACCCGGCCTCCCGCATGCCCACTATACGCCCTCGCTCAAAGTCCGTCAACTGCACATACGGTTCACGTCCACGCTGTCGCGGCATGCTACCAGTGTTAAAGACTGCGATGGAGCTCCGTATGCCACGGCAAACTGGCTGACACTGACGGCGGCGGTGCACAAATGCTGCGCAGCTAGCGCCATTCGACGGCCAACACCGCGGTTCCTGGTGTGTCCGCTGTGCCGTGCGTGTGATCATTGCTAGTACAGCCCTCTCGCAGTGTCCGGAGCAAGTATGGTGGGTCTGACACACCGGTGTCAATGTGTTCTTTTTTCCATTTCCAGGAGTGTATATTGAAAGTTTCACTTCACAAGGTCACGAGGAAGTTAGTTTAAAATCAACTGCAAAATTTGTACCCAACAGGAACGATCTAATAAAAACGTGTTAAAAATGGCTGTTCTTAGCATAGGAGGTACGGTCGTTCTTTCAGCGTGACGGGGTTCTGCATATTCTACTCTTTGTGTGACATCATACAGTCATTTGACAATTATCTAGCGATGAGTTGGCTGGTTTGGTCTCATTTATTGGTCAAAAATATCATGCTTATTTTTATGTCTCTTACGGTAGATCGGTACTAGAATCTGAACGGTCAAAAAGAAACAATCAGAGTAATCTTGTCTCATATTATGGACACTGATACCCCTTTAAAATCTACGACTTCATCTAAAGTTATACTTGTGACATACTGCAGAGAGCTGAAAGGTTCACTGACGTTGATAGTGGGATATATGAAACAGTAGTGTCTACTACCATTATCAAATCAACTAAAGCATCTGTGAACCTTGTTCTTGCTGTTGATCATTTTAGAAACAATACAGCTCTACGTACAATCCAGACGTCCAGACACACCTTTATGAATACTAAATACACATTCCAGTGAGAACGTATCTGCGAAACTACCTGCAACGCATCTGAAGTACGCAGAGCTACGAAGGCATGAAGAAAAGTTACGCCTCCGAATCTGTTCGTGAAAACTATTCCCAGCCGGATTGGCCAAGCGGTTCTGGGCGCATCAATCTGGCATGTATGTGTGTGAGGTCCTTAGGTTAGTTAGGTTTAAGTAGTTCTAAGTTCTAGGGGACTGAAGACCTCAGAAGTTGAGTCCCATAGTGCTCAGAGCCACTTCGAATCATTTGAAAACTATTAAAGATTTTTAAATAAAATAAATGTTATTAACATTCTACAAGTTTACTGTTCATGTCAACATATTTATTTCTCAAGCTAGTCGCCCTGGCGTCGAACATATTTCTCCCAACAAGAGACCAGTTTGTCGATATCATCACTGTAGTTGGCTTTGTTGGCGGAACCACAAACTTACTTTTGATTGCACCGCTTCGTCACTAACAAAGTGAAGCTATAGAACGTGTTGTTTCAGTTTTGTACACGGATGAAATTTGAATGGAGCCAAGTTGAGACTATGTGGAGGACAGTCGATGACGGTGAATCCGAGGCGTCAGATTGGTTCAAATGGCTCTGAGCACTATGGTACTTAAGTGCTGAGGTCATCAGTCCCCTAGAACTTAGAACTACTTAAACCTAACTAACCTAAGGGTATCACACACATCCATGCCCGAGGCAGGATTCGAACCTGCGACCGTAGCGGTCGCGTGGTTCCAGACCGTAGTGCCTAGAACCGTTCGGCCACCACGGCCGGCCAGGCGTCAGATTGTTGTAGATTCAGATGTTGCGGCATTCGTGCGTGTTCTGGCATTGTACTGAAGGAGGTGTGCTTTTGTGGACGATTTCTTCGAATCCGGAAGTCGAATACAACACAATGTTACACACACACACCAAAATAAAAATAGTTACACTAAATACTGCAATGTTACATCCTACAAATTTGGAGCCCTCTCGCGCCAAAGGGCTGGGAATATGTAGACATGAAGAATAAATACGTAGAACGTGAATATTTAAAAAGCTTCAGGAGTTTGCACATAAAAAATTCGGAGTCATTACATTTCTACACGCCCTCGTATTTCTGTGACGCTTTACTTACGGGAAATTTCACAAGACTAATATTTGCGTAGCATTAAATTGCCGCCATGTTTTTAAGCAGAAAATGTACGGTGTCTGCGTTTCATGGCACGAACTGTTACGCAGTTTTGGGGCAATGTCGCACATCGACGTGATGTGAAATTTATATTCCTGCTGCATTGCAACAGCGCCCATTACGGGCAATCATTCAGTTCGATGTTCTGCAATCTGTCTGAGGCGGATCCAATAACAGAACTCCAGAGTCCAGGCACGACCGGGCAGTTTCTTGACGATTAACGGCCTGCGTACCTACAAGCGAAAGTGGAGAAATAAACACCGGGAATTGGAGCCGCACGCAGAATACTTAATTAAGTATAAACTGTTATTTCGTTTCTTTGTAACATTGTCACTTATCATACTGTCTAAATGGTTTTCCAATAAGGGCGTTGGAGTATAATCTTTCTGTGGCCGTTGGAATTCGACAGACGCATTTCTCGTGAAATTTTAGTTACAAGGAAATACTTATGCAGTGAACGTGACGCAAGTACGAAGTTGGATATCTGGCGACACTTGATGTTCCGTACTGTTCTCTCGTCACTCCAATTTCAATGAAAAACTGGTAAGAAACCGCAGTACAAGTAACCAGCTATAAATGTGAGACACAACCTAAGTGAGAGAGCACAAAAGGGGAGTTCAGTTTTCCTCAAGAATCTTTTGTTTCATGCGCTTGCCGAAGTAAATAAGAAAGAAATTTATCAAATGAAGGAAATGAATTATACGTAAATGAGGCCACGATCCCATTATACTGTTTATTCCAATTTCGTTTCAGATAGTATTTCAACCCATTTAATTCCAGCTGCCTAGAATGTTCCGCCCAACGGCCATGGCTGTGATTTAGTTATGACACGAATGGCAGCCATTGTTAGTTGTGGCAGGTCTTCACTCGTAGACTATGTACCCTGCAAATCGAAGGTGCTCTAAGTTGTGGCCATCGATATTGATCCTACTACTATTCTAGTCCAAGATCTTGAATGTATCTTCCACTCCTACGATAAAAATCTACTCTGGCATTTATCATTACCAATTTGTAAATGACTCAACAGTTTTACGTTCTTCTGGTTTGCACTGGCCAGTACGGAACACATTGTCATCGCGTAGTAAACAGAAGTATACCATCTTGGGTGTTAATAATCGCTTCAGCTGTATTTTGGTCCTTTATTACTGTACCACTACCGGTTTCGTGGGTGAAGCGATTATTAACACCCGAGATGAATACTCATAGCTGTAATTGCCCCACGTACAAGGTCGTCTGTAGAAATATAAAAGGTGCGTGAGAAAAGCAATGAGGCTGATTATTTATCTACCAAAGCTCTTATTTCTTTTTCAAACAACGGTATTGCCCCCTGAAAAGTAGATCCCTTCATCAGCCATGAATCGGTGGAGTCTTTGTTTCCAGTCTTGGTAGTGGCGCTGAATTTCTTCAACTGCTGGGGCCTTTACCATATCGGTCGCATTCTTTACAATTTTCCTCGAGTCCCAGAATGACGTCCTTTTAAGACTTTTTCAATTTAAGGAAAAGAAAAGGTCACAAGGACTCAGTTTAGGTGAGGCTGTGGAACAATAGGAATGCCTTTTAAGGTAAAAAATTTCCTGATAGAAGTGGTGGTGTGACATGGGCCGTTGTCATGACGCAGCATTCACTTCTCGCTTACGCAGTTTGGCGTGTCACGAAAATGTTTGAATTTAGCAGCCCACACATAATCATTATTGTTAAACGTAGCTCTGATCTCACAAGAGTACTGACATGTTCGAAAGTTTCGTCAGTTTTTGAAGCTGAACGCCTCCCACAGCGAAGTTCACCTTCGGCGTGTTCTCAGCGTTCCCAAAATGATTTATGCTGTCAAAAACCTTGTGCTCTTCATAAGGAATGTTCCCCAGAGGCCTGTTTCAACTTTTTCCCAAATTTAATTCAAAACTTGATTGTATAACTTTGCTCTAAGTTCCGCTCTTTCTTTATCGTAACACACAACAAAAACACAACTTCACTGATGGCGTTCTCAAGAATCACGTGATGCCTATGTCGAGCTAAAAATCAGACTGAGCATCTGCAAGGTCTGAATACACCAATCTACAAAAGCAGAGGAATACAACGTTGCCAAATCACTCGTAGTGTTACTTTTCCCACACACCTCGCGTTTACGATGGATCATGCTTTGCATTTTATGTGGCACGTTATGGCAAAGTGTAGAAGAATAATACCACATCGGTAAATTCAGGCGTCAATATTTGTTCTTAATCAGATACGTGTTAATCCTTGTAAGAACCTGTTATTGCGTCGCTACTGGATATTATGATTTGGCGAAGAACGTAATTTAAACACAAGAGGACTAAAAAATAGAAACAAGAGCCGCGTTATAAACCTGCTCCTCATGCAACGAGCGTCTTACACACATCTGAACGTAACATTGTAGACAAACAAAAAAGCTGTATGAATCCAAAATGAGTGTAAGAACAGGCACTCGTGAAGCACCAACGAATAAAGAAGTAAAATTCTGTCTACCCCTCTGACAAAGAATTCTAAGAATTTTACATTACGGCAATAGACAGATGAAAGATGTATGTAATGTCACTCAGTGGCCGCAATTGCACCTAAATGGAGAATGACTGAGAAAATGCTGAAAGAAATAAATTCCTTTTTTCGAAACTGTTTGACAGATTAAGATGTTATTGTGATCCTTCTTTTCGATCGTCATACGAGCATAAAAATGACAGATATGTGAAAAGAGATGGCGCGATAGAAAAATCAATTAAAATCCATCAACAGAGTGAAAATTATAGAATATGATGTGATATATGCACGATTCTAAATTATATTTGCGAAAGGACGTGGTCCTCTCCTAGTAGCATTCCTCCGTAAGTCACTAGAAGAAGGAAGCGTTCCGACTGAGAGCAAAAATTCGCAGGGCATTTCTATTCCCAAACAGGATTGTCAAATCAACGTTACCTATTTTGAGCCTATTTCATAGCCGTTCCTATATTGTAGAAGCTTGGAACACGTTTTATGCTCGCGTTCTATTACATTTCTGGAAACTGGAAGTCTCGTCTACAGGAGTCAACACAGGTTCCACAAACAAGGACCGTACAAAGACAGCTTGCTTTGTTAGTCCGCAGGATGTAATGAGTGTTAACTACTTGCCGCCAATGTCTAAGCTGAGTTTCTTGGCTTTCGATAGGCGTTCTCACTGCCACCTAATGAATAAAATACTACTGTGTGAAATATCAGAATCTGGACTGAAGAGCACGTTAACGATGAGTTGTCCACGAAGAGAAATTGGAGGTGAATGCAGCTTCGGGCACTTCTGGAGCGATAGCCAAAGAAGTGTTAGTTTCTCACGCTAAATACAGGCAATAAAAATCTCTTTAAATTGTACATCACAATTTGAAAACGGTTGCTACCTTCCAGTCCTATCCCATTATAGCTCTCTATGTCTCCAGTTTTAATGCCCTGAAAAATTCTCCTTTCTTCTGTAATTTTCCCCTTGGATGAATAACAATGTGATATGAGTACTTCTAGTGATATATGCTGTAATGAAACAACTTTTAAAGTGCAACGAAGTAACAAACTGGCATTTAACGTAAGCTGGAACAAAAATTGCAGCCAAAATCTTCTACTCTTCTATTAGAACCTACTGGTGTTAACGTATCACTCCTCGTAGAAGTTGCGAGGCGTTGGCCTGATGTGGGGCACTTTTTTCATTTTAGTTCCAGATTTCTATAAAGTAAATTTGAGTTTACGCGATTTCAGTTCCTATTTAATATCAAGATTTCCTCTATCATTAATTGAGTGATTATGAGGGTGAGGTGTAATGGTTTCTTCAGTCAATTTCATATCAAAGTTCTACGTTGCAGTTAGGATTGCAGTAGTGTATGTAATATTCTGGGGAGTAGGTTTCTGGCCAAATTTCGGTCCAGTCGCTCGTGTTATACAAGAGGAACTGATAACTGAGTTCCTGCCTGACAGCTAGCCGACAGAAAGGCGTCTCACAGGAATACGACTAGGTGGCTTCAGAAGAGGATGTGTAGCTCAGAGGACCTCCATAGAGCACGAGGTGTCTCTTTTGTTGCTGCCCCGATGATCTGGCAGTATCTCTTTCCCCTTAGCCACAATGAGCGGACAGTGCAGCAAGGCTGCACCAGAACATTAAACCCAGCCTTCAGTTTCGGAGGCCAGACGAGT
This sequence comes from Schistocerca americana, assembly GCF_021461395.2. Classification (NCBI taxonomy): domain Eukaryota; kingdom Metazoa; phylum Arthropoda; class Insecta; order Orthoptera; family Acrididae; genus Schistocerca; species Schistocerca americana. Next base: position 378,475,279 of record NC_060126.1, read on the forward strand.
GTCCGACAAAACATACACCACTCATGATGACGCGGCTGATGCGTACATTTATACGAAATAGAGAGTGGGGAAAGAAAGGGAAGAGATTGGTGGGAATTGTGGTAATGCAGTGGCGAAAGTTGGAAATTTGTGCCGGATCGGGACTCGAACCCAAAATTTACCGCTTCTCATGAGCGGTTGCCTTAACCTCTTCAGCCATCTGGACACACAGTCCCTGACCGACGAAAATTTCTAACTTATCGCACGCTGGAATGCAGTGTCCCTCATCCATTATACATCCCCCCCCACACACTCGGAAATTATTGATTCCCTTATGGTTTCGAGTAATAATAGTGCATCTGCACGGAAACAAACGTCAAGAAGCCGTCTCCATCTTGCACACATGTTGAACCTGGGTTCGAGTTCCGGTCAGGTACAAATTTGCAACATTCGCCATTGGATTACCACAGTGACATGTGTCGCTGGCAGTGACGAATTCCCGCCTATCCCTTTCCTTTCTTTCTCCATTCACTCTTTCGTATAAAAGAGACGGAACAGTACAAACAGCAGGGCTTCCAGAACCAGTGGCATCTCTTCAAGGCTCGTGAAATCAGATAAGCACCCAGAATTGATGCATGGAGTTTGATTGAATTCTTGTGGGAGGGGATATCCGGCTATCCGGCACTGGTATGTGGAGAAGGAGGGGTGGTCCTTTGGCCCGCTTTCTGCCTGAGATAGATGCAAGTCTCATCTATGCTAGATGTGCTGAAGTAAGCCTAAAGGTTATTGTAAATATTTTTTTTTTTTTTTTTTAACTGCGTCTCGCCTCTGCTTCGTGATTGGTCATTGGGGTGGAAGGAGCACCCTACTCCGATCAGAGGTGGAGAGCCACGGAGAGATGCTATTTGGTCATTTGGTTGTCAGATTACAAATCTGTTTTTTTATCGTTTTACTTGGCCATTACGGTATAAGATCCCGAATCGGCATTTTTCACTCCACTTCGTTATTCTGACTGACAAGGGAACGCCGGCTACTAGTCATCACCGATTTCGCCCAAATTTATGGTATGTGCAGGGCTTGAAAGGAAATGAAAGGGACAGAAGGGGGAGCTCCAGATAGCAAACCGTTTGGAAAAAATGCGCTTCTCTGGTGGGTTGGGCGATACATTTCTCATTTACTTTAGCGTAGTTTGCGGGTAGCGTTGAAGCGTAACCCAAAGACTTCAGACGGGTAATGAGGGGGTCATAGGGTCGAGTTCCTAAGTAGCAGCTTCAGTTTTATTTCCAGTTTTTGCCTTACATATACTGTAGGTAAATCGAAATAATGCTCAGATTACTGTATTTATTAATGTCTCATATGAAGACATGAAAGCAAAGGGTAAGGGAAATTTGGGATTGCACATCGGTTTCCAGGAATGGACTGTAAGGTGTACTTGAGTGTTTGGTGTATATAATTAGATCTTTTTTTTGTTTTACAATTGATGGTTTACACGTCCTGTGGTAATATCCATTCTAAAAACAGAGGCACATGTTGTTTGCGTGCAGTTCAGAAGGTTTCCCGAAGGTCAAAACGAAACTAACGGAATACAAAATCCTACACGCTTTAATTATTATTCCTTCTAGGAAAGTCATTTGTTGAGCAGTTCTTGTGGGACAAGATTTCCGGCACTAGCACTTGGAGATGGAGGGGTAGTTTGAGGACCTGCTTTCTGCCACAGGCGGGGAAGGTCTGATTGGCTCATCTGCGCTAAACATGCTGAAGGGTGCTTAAACATCACTGTAAATTATTCTTATTTGGAGATGCCTCTGCGAGAAAATTGTTCGCAATCCCAAATTTTCTTTGGCCTTTCCTTTTCATGCTCTTTATGAAGATACTAGTAAATACAACACACTTAGGATTATTTCAGTTTATTTGCAGTGTAAGTAATGTAGAAACTGGTAACAAGAAAACTTTCCCCGCAGGGAACGGGACCCAAAACCTTGAATTATCGCTCTACACTTTTTCCGCTGCGCCAACTGCAGCCTAGAAAATTCGGTAATATAAATATCTCATGCCTCGCCAGAACCACATGAAAAATGCTATTTTTTTAAAAAATGATTGGCCATCTGGAGCTCTCATTTTTGCCACTGTCAGTCATTTTTGTCAGTCGCTGCATATACCATAAATCTGGATGAGTAAGCTTGTAAGTCTACTCTGTGCTGGTATTTCGGAGAGGACAGACTCAGTGTGCAAACTGGCTTCTAAAGAGCAACTGCTCATTTTTTGAACTTAGAAAGTATTCAGTAAGCTGTACCTTGCCACTATCAGAGAGAAACATTTGCCCTTTTGCACTGAGTGTTATCGCAGACTTCACCCAGAGGCATCAATGGACGGGGTAGGCAGACCGAGGTAGCATAATATTTGCATCCGTTACTGACTTCTGAAGCGAGAGCGAAACCTGTGGCTTAATCGTACTGACTGAATATTAAAATTACATATTTGTTGTAGTAAGGAATTCGAGACAGATTTTCTTTCAGGCGTATTTGACGCTTGTGGCATGCGTAATATGATATCTTTTATAAATAATCGTACTTGTCTGGACCATGGTTTTCATTAAACATTTTATATCACTTACATTATTGTACCTACATTACAATCCAACATAACTTACGTGTTGCATCCATTATCAAAATTCAGTACACATATCACCAACTTAATAGCGTTTTCTTAGGGGTAATAGTTTTGTGGCCGCTAAGTTCATGGGCATCCCTGTTCCACAGGGTCCAAAAGTGGCAGTGATTAAGAATAACAGACGCTTTATGTTGTCAGTCCAGGAATATGATGCGTAGTAAATAGATACGTGCCACGCAAATGTAGCTGCGTAGCGAATCATCCACCGCATAAAGAATGGAAACGACTCATATGAAAACGAATTCTCGAAGTATTCTTTGCTGCAACATGTGTCTTGAAGATCACTGAAACTCGCACTCACCTTAGTTAGCTGAAAATTGCATATAAAATCACAAAGTTATGTTGCTGCCTAACCCCCACCTGCCCACATTGTCGGCAAGCGCACTTCCTCCGGCAGTGCCCCAACCTCCAATCCCCTCCCTCCTGTAATACCTGCAGCCTCCCCCACCCCACCTACTCCCAAAAGTGCAAAGCCCGACCCCCTCCCACCACTCCTGAACTCACCGTACCTGTCCGTCCCCTGGACGCCCCCACCCCTCCTGGCAATTCCCTTCGTCCCCCCCCCCACTGCTGAGGACATCATCAGGTTCCTCACCATTGTCCTTCAAAACGTCCATCCCTTTCAGCGCCCCCACACCTTACAACAGATCTCCCTCGCCGCCCGTTCCATATTCCACCTTAAAATGTACGCCACCTTTTCCAATAACCAGGCCCATTTCACCTTCTCCCGCCTTGACACCCTCGTCTAAGCCCTTATCATGGCGCGACAGCATCGTATCCTTTTCAACAATATCCGCTCCCTTCCCGCCAACAAGAACCTCTTCCTGCACACCCTTGCTACCCACCGTGTGGATGCCTTCCTCCTCAATGAAACCTTCCTCCAACCCCACCACTCCATCCACACCTCCCCCTATCTCCTCCACCGCTCCGATAATCCCCTCCCAGTTGCGCGTGGCGGAGTTGCCATTGGCCACCACCGCCAGATCCCCGTTCGGCTCCAGCCTCTCCTTCCCGACCCCACCGAACACCTGATCCTTAGTCTCTTCTTCCCCGGCCTTACCATTACCTGTGCCACCATCTATGTCCGCCCCAACGCCCCTCTTCCTTTCGACTTCCTCTCCCACATCGACCGTACCTTCTCCTCCTATGTGATCGCCGCCGACCTCAACATCCATAGTCGCTCCGCTGCCCAGTTACGGCGGTGGCATCGGTTCCTCTCCTCCCTTCAAGGCGACCTCATCCCCATCCCCCAGCATACTCGTCCCGAATCCAACTCCACTCCCGATGTTATCCTCTCCTCCCCCAACCTCCTTGGTCGCATTACGGTGGATGTCCTGGAGCCTATTGGTAGCGACCATCTCCCTGTCCTCCTCACCGTTTCAGACGGCCGTCGCCCCCGCCCCGACCCTCGTCATGACCCTCCCCCTAAGTACATCCATGACTATTCCCGTGCCAACTGGAATGCCTACCGGGATACCCTCTCCACTCAGGTCGATAGCCACCCTCTCGCCTACCGCCGTCCTGATGATGTCACCCATGCCGCCTCCTTTCTCCAGCAGACCTTGTCTGAGGCCGTGGAGGCCCACATCCCTACTGTTGCCATCCACCCCCACCGTCCTACCTTACCACCACGGGCCGTCCTCCTCCTCCGTGAATCCCGTCGTCTCTACCGTGCCTTCCTCCGCACGCGTGACCCGGACACCCTACGACGCCACCGGCAACTACAGCGACACATTCGAAATTTGCTCGCGGCCAAGAAACGCCGGGACTGGCGACAGACATGCACCCGTTTAACTGCTACCCTCCCTATAAACTCGTCCAAGTTCTGGACCGCCTTCCGTCGCCTTACCGGAACTAAACCCTCCCCCTACTATCCTCTTCTCCACGATGATCGCCCCTTTCCTGACGCCCTTAGTAAGGCCAATCACTTTGCCTCCTACCTGTCCGATGTGTTTTCCATCCCTGATGATCCCCAGTTCGATTACTCCCTCTTCCCAGATATCCGCGATCGAACTGATACCTCTGTCCCTCCCCTCGCTCCTGGTTTCCAGTACTTGGACAACATTCCACACACGGACCTTAATGCCCCCATCACCACACAGGATCTCATCAATACACTCCGCACCAAACGCAACACCGCTCCTGGTCACGATCGTGTCACCTACCGTCACCTTCGTGAAGCTCCTGTCTCTTTTCTCTCCACCCTGGCCAGGCTCTACAATGTAGTCCTGTCCACCGGTTACTACCCCGACCTGTGGAAAACCTCCCGTATCCTCATGTTCCTCAAACCTGGCAAACCGCCGTCCGCCGTCTCCTCCTACCGTCCCATCAGCCTTACCTCGGTCTTCAGCAAGGTCCTGGAATCTATCCTCACCCGCCGCATCCACCAGCATCTCCGCCAGCACCGCCTCCTCCCCGTTACCCAGTGTGGCTTTCGGCCGTCCTTCTCTTCCGACGATCTTCTCCTTCACCTCACCCATCTCCTTTCCGAACAGCTCAATTCCCGTCGCTCCGCAATCTTCCTCTCTCTTGACCTCGAACGCGCATATGACCGCGTATGGCATTCCGGTCTCCTCTTCAAGCTCCAAACCTTCGCCCTTCCCATTAACTACGTTCGTCTGATCGGTTCCTTTCTCTCCCGCCGTCCTTCCTATGTCACCATCCATAACACCGATTCCTACACCTTTTTCCCCTCCGCCGGTGTGCCCCAAGGCTCCGTCCTCTCCCCCCTTCTGTACTTGTTGTACACGGCGGACATGCCGCCGCCGTCACCCCCCGTCCACCTTCTCCAGTTTGCCGATGACACCGCCTTCCTTGCCCTTGCCCCCACCCTGCGACGCTCCCAACACCTTCTCCAATCCCATCTTGACCGGTTCACCGCTTGGTGCAACCAGTGGTTGCTCAAGGTCAATCCTTCCAAAACCCAGGCGATCATTGTAGGCAAAACCACTCCCTCCTTCCGCCTCCTTGATTTCTATCTCACCGTTTATGGCCGTCCCATCGCTCTCACCCCCACCCTTAAGTACCTTGGCGTCACCCTCGACCGTCGCCTCTCCTGGACTCCCCATCTCCAGACAATCCAAGCCAAGGCACGTTCCCGACTCCGTCTCCTCAAGCTCCTTTCCGGCCGAACGTGGGGTCTGGACCCCTCCACCATCCTCCACACCTATAAGTCCCTCATCCGCCCTATCCTCTGTTACGCCCATCCCGCCTGGATCTCCGCCCCCCCTTCCTTTTATAAATCCCTCCAAATCCTTGAACGCCATGCTCTCCGCCTTGCCTATCGCATCCGTCTCCCTTCCCCCACGTGGATCCTGTATGACCTTATCCCCTTCCCCCACCTCCTCCTCTTCCTCGAAAGGATACGCATCCTATACACCTCCCGTAAACTCGATCCTCCTCACCCGCTCGTCTCCCCGATCCTCTCCCACCCCCGCCCGCTGCCACGCCTGTACTCCCACGTCCCACCCGGTCTCCATCTCTCCACCCTCCTTACCCTCTCCCAAGGTGGCTTCCGCCAGCTCCCCCTCCCTGATGATGCCCTCCTCCCCTCCATCTACCCCTCCTACCAACTTTGATCCTCCCACCCTCCTCCTGTGCTTGCTCCTCGGGGCACCCTCCCTCCCTTCTCTCCCCTTTCCCTCCCTCCTCCTTTTCTCGTCCCTCGTCCCCCGGGCCCCCCCCTCCCCTGTCCCTATCCTCCTGTCCCCGTCTCCTAAGCCATGGCATCCTCTTTTCCTCCCCTCTCCCCCTCCTCATCCCTGTTGCCCTCTTGGCAGGTCCCCGGACTCGCACACGCTCAGTGGACATTCGCGCGCCGGAGATCACCGCCATCAGTGTATCGTGTGTGCCGTCATGTTTAGTGTTCAGTGTTTACCGTCACACTCCATCGTTCACCAGTGCCATCGTCTCCTTCAGTGTTTGTGCGTCGTCTCAACAGTTTGCAGTGTGGCTTATCGTCGAGTGTGAACGGCTCCGTGTTTGTTTCTCTGTGTCTCCTGTTTATTGCCCACCGTTTTGTAACTTTTATGTTTTTCTCCTGTTTTTGCTGATTGTACCTTCTATGGCTGAAGAGCAGCGTAGTATGCTGCTGACAGCCTGCCTGCTGTACAGGCTTTAAAATAACAATAAAGTAAAAAAAAAAAAAAAAATTGCTGCCTAAGGCATTTTAAGAAATATTGCCTCTGCTGAACGCTGTCCAAGAAATATTTCAAATACATTCCTGAACGAAGCTTGTAGGTATTATACATTGTAGTGTGAACAGTATAACTTCACCGAGCGACTTACTGGCTTTTGTTATGGAAATCATTCACGCATTCTATTCTGAACATTCTCTTCGTGACATGACGTCCTAACATTTTCTTAAAGGTTTCTGGGCCGGCCGACGTGGCCGTGCGGTTAAAGGCGCTGCAGTCTGGAACCGCAAGACCGCTACGGTCGCAGGTTCGAATCCTGCCTCGGGCATGGATGTTTGTGATGTCCTTAGGTTAGTTAGGTTTAACGAGTTCTAAGTTCTAGGGGACTAATGACCTCAGCAGTTGAGTCCCATAGTGCTCAGAGCCATTTGAACCAAAGGTTTCTGGTATTGAGAGGGCTGTTCAATGTGTCCCCCACTCACCTGTTAACGTTGTATCCCAACATCTACTTTAATACTGCATAAAAGCAGAAATGTCATGAGCAGATTAAATAACAAGAATCCAGACGTGTTAAAATAGCCGTATGAGGAAAAATACGAGAAGCCTTAACATTAATAAAACAACGTTAACAATACTAATCATATGAACATAAATACATACAAACATAATAAGAGGAAATAGAAAAACTGAAAAGCACACGAAAATTTATTCTCATGAGGAAAAATGCAGGTTAAAATTTGCGGATATATTAACGGAGTGGAAAGAAGCGGATTAATTAGAAATACTATGGAATTCTGCGGAGGTCGTAGTGAAAATAAAATTAAAACAATGAAATGTATCGGTGCAATGAAAGAAATCCTGGACGATCAGCAATAACAGTATATACGAACAATAAAACTCTTACCCAGCAAATTCACAGCATACCCAGAACACGGGAACATGTTGACGCAACGAGCGGAAAAGAGAGATTCAGAATAATACGGGAACAAAAAAGCTAAAATTAAACTGCGAAAATGCCCTTTTCTCCACATTGCGCGGTCCAGTAAGGCCCAAACAACAAACTAACAATAATAATAGAGGCTGTTTGTGACGTCATCTCGAACAATTTTAGATATACTAACCGCTTGTAGATATGAATACTACGACTGCCAGTTTCGAAATTCTCCTGGGAAAACTGACCCTGAGAAAGATTTGTAAAATAATAAATTATTTCAAATAGAACTTAGGGAAACACAAACATCGTCCGGTCGCCGCGTCATCCTCAACCCCTAGGCGTCACCGGATGCGGGTACAGAGGGGTATGTTGTCAGCACACCTCCTTCCCGACCGTTGTCAGTTTTCGTGACCCCGACAGACCTAAACTTTGGTGATCTGAAGGAAATCAGTGTTACCACTACGACAAGAGCGTTGGCTATGACGACTTATCTCCAGTAGCTTGTTAGATAGGTGGTTCGTAATCCTAGAACGTTTGTTGCCTGACAGTAAACGATACGTGTGCTAAGTTTGACTGAAAATGATCCAGTTGTTTAGGAGGAGATGTGGAAAACACCCACACACACACATACACACACACACACACACACACACACACACACACACACACAAATTCATTTTTATAATATATATCGATTCATTATTTAATTACCAACATTAGATCTCTAATGTTAGGATGTTACAAAAATGGTTCAAATGGCTCTGAGCACTATGGGACTTAACATCTGAGGTCATCAGTCCCCTAGAACTTAGAACTACTTAAACCTAACTAACCTAAGGACATCACACACATCCATGCCCGAGGCAGGATTCGAACCTGCGACCGTAGCAGTCTCGCGGTTCCGGACTGCAGCGCCTAGAACCGCACGGCTAGGATGTTAAGTAGTAAATTAAGTACAAAATGTGGTTTTTTATACCGTACTGCAATTATAAATTCTATGAAGCTTTAGTAATCTAATGTTAAGAATAGCTATGTGAATGATAACTATGCTAAGGGTACAGGCACCATCTGTTATCCACAGCTGCACTCGCATATCAAGAATTTTATTATGATGAGTAATGGTGAGAAAGTAAGGTACTGCAAGTGCAATAACGACAGCTACACTCACATGTCTGCCTGTTCCAGTAAGCGTAATAGCTCGTGATGCGCCCACTACTCTTCCCAGTCCCAAGCTGTCCCGACGCACAATGCATTGGCATGCACAGCACTGCTGCCAAGCAATGCATACGGAGGGATATGAGCAGGAGTCAGCATCTATGTATTGTATAACTAAAGTAGCTATACATTAAAAACTTATACATTATGCAACAAACAGTGTGGAAATATGGATAAAACATACTGAATGTTGTATAAGAATTGTATTCACTACTTTGAATCGTATCTCCTAACACGTGCCATCCAATAAAAGCATTTTCACAAATATGATAAAGAACAAAATCAAAGAACAAATAATTTCTCAAAGCGTAAATGTTGTTTTTGTTTCTGTTGTTGGATCTTGAGTCCAAAGACTGGTTTGATGTAGCTCTCCATGTTAGTCAATCATGTGCAAGCGTCTTCATCTCCGAGTGACTTGACTACTGCAACTTACATCCCTCTGAATCTACTTACTGTATTCATTTCTTGGTCTCTCTCTGACTTTTACGCTCCCCCACGCTTCCTTCCAGTACTAAGTTGATGACAACCTGATGCCTCAGAATGTATCCTACCAACCGACCCTGTCTTCTAGTCAGGTTGTACTACTAACTTCTCTTCTCGCCATTTCTATTCAGTAGCGCCACATAAGGTATGTGATCGACGCATCTAACATTCAGAACTCTTCTGTAGCATCAGATTTCAAAATTTTCTGTTCTCTTCTTGTGTAAACTGTTTGTCAACGATGTTTCACTTCCATACATGGCTACACTTCATACAAATACTTTCTGAAAGAACTTCCTGACACTTAAAACAATGTTTGATGTTAACAAATTCCTCTTCTTCATAAATGATTTTCTTGCCATTGCCAGTCTACATTTTGTATCCTCCCTACATCGACCATCATCAGTTATTTTTCTTCCCAAGTAGCAAAACTCATTTACTAATTCAAGTGTCTAACTCCGAAATAAGAGTAAACATTTATCACTAGTCCTCGTAATATTCTTTAAATCAATGTCTTGTAATATACACACTCTAAGGAAGCGTATGCTCTTCCTCAGGGTCCAAGATATTTTCGTATCAAATTTCATCGAAACCGGTTCACCGGGTTAGCTGTGAAAAAGTAACTGACTTAGCTACTTTTGCCTATATGGTATTAGCAAGGATAAAAAATTCAATAATGATATCTTTTACCGTGGTCCGATTTTGATGAAATGAAAACTTTTAGGATTCCCCTGCTGAAACACCATGAAAATGTTTCTAATAGTTTTGGAAAGCCGAGTTCAAACTCACAGACAGTCACAACACTGTTACAGATTTATTAATAGTATCGACTTGTTTAGACGTGGCCTAAATAGGAATTAAGTGCGACGAGAAATTTATACTTATGTTTGTGGTTTTCTACTGCTTTCAGTTGGCAAACCTCATCAGATTTCTCCAAAATACAAAATGATTCAAAGGAAACTGACCATACCAAAGGCTGACACCGAATAAGAATGATTAAACAAGCCGGAAACATCAGTATTGTCAATTAGCTATTAAATTCTGAATCTGTATGCAATACATGTATGAACTTAGCCGTGCTGGCTCACCTCGATTCTCTCTTTCGACCTCCTGGCGTAGGTTCTTAGCGTGTAGTCGGGCACCCTACCGGGGCGGAGGTGGAGCGCGATCAGCGTTCAGCACATGCTGCATTCTGTGTCTTGGTGTGCCTGCTATTTCCTATTTGGGGACAGCTGGGGGGTTGATCTGCTGCGTGTCTTTCGAGGACACTCGCACGTTGCTCATGTGTTCTGCCCTTGCTGGCTTGCTTGTATCACCGATGCAGGACTTTGGTGGGTAAACCTTGTGGTTGCTGGCCCGCCGCTACGTAATCGAGTGTCGCTCCGGCCTCCATTGCTCTCAGCTGGCTTGCTGTCTTGTTAGAGCCTTCTTGTATAATTTTGCTGGTGTCTCATTAACGTGTATTTGGTATTTGTAAAAGGGTTTTTCGCGCAATCTATATTACAGGGTATGTTGTGGAATTGATTGTTCGTCTTACTTACTGGGTTAAATTGCTTACTAGATTAAACTGTTCTTCTAGATACGTTTGAAAGATAACCTTTCTTAAATCCTTTATTTAGTATGGTCATCACCTGTTATTAATTAATAATTTTATTCAACTAGGTTTTAGATGGCCTCGTATGCACCAGCTATGCATATTTGTTCACGTGTCAGTAAGGTAACTGTACTTATATTATCTAAGATACGCTCGACTGTTTGGACTTCCTGCCCATTCCGCTGTCCTTACAGTTCTTTACGTATTCTTATTGGAGTTCAGTACCTTAAGGCACATCTTTATGTAAATTTAATAAGGTCGTTTTAGCCATTTATTTCCCTATAGAAACTCCGGTAATTTGACGCAACTAGGGGTTGGAAAGCAATATTCGGGGGCCTTTCATTAATTTATGAGGGAAGCACTCTCCTGTTATTAAGTGTCGATATTTTTAGGTCAAGCGATTTCACTTACTGACTTCTGACATTTATATTTATTTCGATTCAAGCCTCTTTTCCTGTCTTGGCCAGTTCTGAGATATTTAAGCTGTGTGTCCTGCCTTATTCCCAGGTATATTAGTGATCATGAAATTATTTTGGATTGTAATCCTTTTTACAGTTTATTCGAGGGCGTGGAGTACCTCTTGTCTGATCGATTTTGTAACTGCCATCAGAGCAATCTTGAGCTTTAAGGAAGAGTGTTTTACGATTACTTTTAAAAGGTTCTTACTTATATTAAAATTATTTTTCTATTGTCACCAAGCTTAACCCAGTAACATATTGTAATTGAATGTGCTTTCTTGTCACCTATTACATTTTCAGGATAAACTGTATTATTCACTCGAGTTCTTGAAATTGTAATTGGTTTTTTGACCCTAAACAAATTGGATCTGAGCAGTTATTCTGTGTCTGTCCTGGAACTTATCCATTTATTGTCAACGATATTTCTAATGGCGTTTTACTTGTCGCTTGGCAAAACCATTGAGCTCTTTAACTCTTGTTAAACTAGAATTTTCCTTAAATATATTTCCTAATCCTATCTTGTTCAGGAAGTTCTACATATGTAACAGTATAGCCTTGTAACAAGTTTTATTAATTGTTTTCCTGACTGTGTGCTTCTTCACTTTTAGCAAGCTTACAGATATATGTGAATTAGTTGTCGTATCAGATTAATATTCCAGTAATAGATAATAAATGCAATTATTGTTTTACTAACAGATATATAATTGGGACCCAGCTCTTTAAAGCTTACCATTTGCTCTTATGGTCTCGTATTGTGGTGCATTGCATGAACGTTAACGAACCTAGACTACACAAGAACAAGCCACTGAAGGAAAAACACCGCTCAACAGACGACTATACTTTTTATGGTAGAAACTGTTTCAAACGTCTTACTGCTTGTGCAAGGTTGCGGATAGTTAAACAGCAGTTCACGTTAATCGATCGACGTTTTACCATCCGTCATAACTCTGTTATCTATTACCAATTTTTTGTTAACGTACACATAACAGAATCTGGTTACAATATCAATATTCCTGTTGCATCATTTGGTAGTGACTACTGTGGCTTTTGGTATTGGACTGCTGCTGTGTGGGTGCACCGAAAATGATGTACTATGTAAACATGTTTCCCTGCGAAGTGTGCAAACTGTTCCATTCGTTTGTGTGGAAACTCCTTAAAACTTTACATTTTCACTTTGATGGCAACTGAGGGAAGATCGTACAGATATACAATAACTTCTATTTTGGAAAATACACCTTTCTATAGTGTGAATCTTAGCGAATTATCAGATTAATACGTTATGTTTGCAAACTACTGACACAAACTTTTTACATAAGAATGGAAAACCTTGTAGAATCCGAAATTATAGATCAGTTTGGATTTTGGAGAATATAGGAATACGCGAACCTATGACTAATTTTTGAAGATAAGCTAAGGAAACGCAAACCCACGTTCATAGCATTTATAGTTTGTAGTAAGATTTTGACAGTGTCGTCTGGAATACAGTGTTTGAAATTCTGAAGGTAGCACAGGTTAAATCCAGTTAGCGAAAAGTAACCACATGCTAGGTAGAAGAGTCGTGGGGCGTGAATGGAAAGAGTGAGACGGGATTGTAGCCTGTTCCCGATGTTATTCAATCTGTCCTTTTAGCAAGAAATACAAGAAACCAAAGATCTTGGAGAGGGAATTAAAGTACTAGTAAAAGAATTAAAAACTTGGGCGTTTGCCGATGACATTGCAGTTCGTCAAAGACAAGAAACGAACTGGAAGAGAAGTTGAACCGAATGGTCAGTGTCTTGAGAGGAAGATATGCAATCAACATCAAGAATAGCATAATGAGGGTAATGGATGTGGACGAACTAACAGAGGCGATCGTGAGAAAATCAGATAACAAGACGAGACACTAAAAGTAGTAGATGAGGTCTGATATCCGGCCAGTATAATAATCGCTAATCGCCGAAGTAGAGAAGATGTAAAACGTAGGCGGTAATGACGAGAAATGCGTTTCTCAGGAAGATTTTTAACACCGAATATAGATATAAAAATTATTAAGTCCGTTCTGAAGATATTTGTCTGGAGTGTAGCTTCTTGTGGACGCGAAATGTGGACGGTAAACAGTTCAGACAAGAAGAGAATAGAAGCGGTTGAAATGGGATGCTACAGAAGAATACTGATGATACGATGGGTATTGTCAGTTGTGACAGATAATGCCTAAAATTTGGTATTTTTGGCACAGTCTTGACTCTGTGGATCTCGGAATATTGAATTTCCTAACGATTTCCGAAATGGAATGTCCCACGCATCTAGTTCCAACTAGCATTCCGGGTTCAGCGTCTGTTAATTCCCGTTTAGTTGCTATAATCATTCCGTAAACCCTTTCACATGAATCACACGTGTACGAATGACACCTTCCTACATGCACTGCTCTTTTATATCTTGTGTACACGATAAAACCGTCATCGGATATGTGCATATCTCTGTTCCCGACTTTTGGGATTAAATGTGCGAACTGGAAAAATTCACTTGTGTCCAGTTACATCCACTTGCCCACAATGATGCCAGTGTAATCGTTTTCCTCATGCACCAGATAAAACCTGTTTAATTTATATTTTCATCGTTCACTCTGTCTTGCAAGTTCTATGTAGCTGGTCCTATTGATTTCGCCCGGTAATCGATAGCGGTTGACCTCCCCCGCATTTTGAGACTTTCTCGATGTAATTTTACGTGGGCCACAATGACGCTGCCCTCTCGCTGGAACACTGTCACCGGCGCATTATGGGCGCGCATGTTGCTCACAATTAATTGCTCGCTGGCTGCGATATTAATTGTGGCCTATTGTGGAGCCACGCCGCATTATGCGAACTGTCTGCCCGGCCACATGCTGGCCGCACCGATGCGAGCGTCGATGGAACTCGCGCCCTCCTCTGTGGGGGGGTAAGTGTGTGTGTGTGAGTGCACGCCACGTGGCGTGTAGGCCTAAGTTCGCAGAAAGCTCTCCACGTGATGAATTGTCGTTGCTTGTAAGTGACAACGAACAGACATTAAATTTTAACAAAGGGATGAAATAAATATACTTGTATTACTTTCTCATAACATTAGCGTTAGCGGAACGGATTACAGAACTTGTTTCAAAGAAGGGATGGTTGAATATTGCAGCCACACACGTATGGTTATGCGCCCTATCGTTTGTAAAATTCCGTGGCGTAGTCTCCCGAGGGAATATCAACTCGGAAAATTTGTAGAGCATTGTACTTGCAATAGATGACCATTGCACTCAACAGATACATCGATAGATTGTTCATCCTATGTCACCCTGTCGTCCTCAATTGCGTATCATATTACGTTGGTAATTATCATAAGACCGACTGTACACAGAAGAATAAAATTAAATTCCACATGTCATTTGCGTTTCGTCATTCCCTTTTAAAGTACACAGCGCTTTTTTTTTTTTTTTTTTGCTACATGCCACGTAAACATCAGCATCGGTTCCTTTCCACCAAAATTTATTTTGTATATGTTTCTTTATTTTGTGTACATTTGTAACAGATAACGCACAATACTTTGAAAAAATTTACAGATAATGTGAATAATGTAGGACATACTGATGCTTACGAAAAATAACAAAAAATTCATTCATAAATTATCTACAGTTCTTTCTCAAACTACGATACCATTTAGTCGCACAACACAAATTTAAAGGAGACTGAATTTTTACCAGATGTTTATGAAACGATGGCTGAGGTACTACATCTAGTAAATTACACGCACTATGTATGTTAATCTGTAAAGTTTATTACGTCTTATAATCTAATTTTTATAATATTTTACTAACGAAACGTATTATCTCTTGGTAATTCCATTCTGTAACTAAATCATTGAAACATAAATAATATCTACAACCTCAAATTTCAGTAGCAAACTTTCAATAGGACGTAAACAAAGCGTTTCACTAAACGAAAACTCAACAGGAAAAAAGATATTAATTCACAAATGCTGGAAACCAGCAGTGTTACCACAACGTATACAATATCTCCCAAAGAGAATTGCAGGAAGGAAAAATTTTCCGTTTGTTTTGCGAAATAACAGTCGCTTGCTACAACTGAACTAAAGAGGTTGTCACAGCGTACAAGATCCCAACTATAATTTTAGTATATAAAGCGGCGATTTCTATATCCAAATCCAATAATGTATATGTCAATGGACAATGACAATGAAGTCATGCAGAATTGATTTTTCTATTATTCAAAAGTACCCTGTGTTCTACGGCATCGTCAGTGGAAAAGTTTGTACGTGCTCTCATGTGTTCTTATTCTCGTTTTAGAGCTGTCCCGGTTTCTGTCATTCGAATTTCCATTATCTCAGAAGAAAAAACATAATCGCTCGTTTACTTCATGTTATGTTTTGAACAACATATGCAATTATTAAGATAATGATCGTACTTTTTCTTTATTGTTATTTTAGCCTCCTCGCTCCACTTAGGCGGAAGGTGGGCTGCCAGCGGTATAGCATCCGGCTCTTTAGCCAAACAGCTATGGTTAAAACGTTTAAAATTTTACAGATTTTCCGTTCGTGGAGGACCACATTCATGCGCAACCCTCCCATCGTTTGTACATAACTATTCATTATTCCACATGAAAATGAAATAAATGAATAGTAATTTATACAAAATCGCAAAAATTCCTTCCAAACAATTTAAAAAAGGTTTTTAAAATCCATAGAGAGTTATACGGTGTTCACATAACATTAAACTCTTGATGTCCTTTATTGTCTGTATAAAAATCGAAAGACTAAATGATACAGACACAAGCAAAAATTTATAGTTATAATACGTTGCAAAACCAGTGATGCCCCCTTAAAGAGGAAACAGCTCTTTCGCTAGAAATCAGAAGGACCTGTACAGGTTAATGACATGGGGAGCAGAAAAGTGTTGTTTATGGTTGAAGGGTTTGGGTGTAAATGTAGGAGTCCTTTGAGTATTATCTATGGAGATAATAGTACGTTTAGTAGTGGATAGTGGAATGACTGAAAATGATGGGGAATTTAGTATATGGACAGAATAATAATATCGAGAGAAAAATGGTTGGGAAAAAAAGGTACAGGGAAGGAGAAGCCCTGATGTGGAGTGGGAAGGATGGGGCCGTTTATAGTTGTTAGCATGAATAAGTAATGCGGAATTTTAGTTATGTTACGTAATTTTTTGCTTGAGAAACAAAGTAAAACAGCTATCACATTCTGGGGAATACAACATCAGCTGCCAAAACTGTGACCTACATAGGTCAAAGTAACAGGAATTTTGAACAGGTTTACTAAACATCTTGCAGCCGTCTGTCTCTAACTACCAGATAAATCAATAGTGTCTCCCAGTTTGCTCTAAACTAGGCCATCTGTTGATAAAACTGAGAAATGGTTCCTATATATACAAAACTGGAAACTCTAAAATGATTCAAAATTTTCATGCATAAAATTTACGCAACCAAATCACAAACCCAACGAAAAATCAGACTGCTAATACACTGCAGTTCTTCACTCTTCCAATCTACGGTTGAAAACGTTCCCCATATTGTGAGCTCTTACTTGACCATGTCTTCTCCAGTTCCTTCAAAAAACAAGGTCTAAGAAAAGGTGTACATCAAACACAATACACCTATCTTTACTACGATTTAAATACTTTCTCGACAAACTACCAAAATATTTTTTTTTGTTTTTCCACTGTTCATATCTGCAAAGCAAAAGTTGTAATTCGCCTTTCTCTTGCGTTTAATTTTAAAGGTGAATTGTATTTCATTACTGGTAAGAAGAAATAGTAGAATTATACTAGTGACGGGAGCTGAGGCGAAAATCCGCGTAATCTGTGAATGATGGCTAATTGCTAACAGGGTGATTAATGATCGTATTAACAAATATCTGTATTTCAATGCCAGCATTTACTTTGCTACTTTGCATTGGAATATTCCTTTAAAAGGCATCAGACTCCGTTGCAAGAATTTAGAGTAAGTGTTTTTTTTATTGACCTCGCAATATACTTTTAAGGCTGCATCGATAGCGGCTCATCAATAGCATCACCGCATTAGTACAGTCTATCAGAGCTCGACGCTCACTGTTCAACTAGGCCACAAAAATGTTTAATTACCAAGATTAGGACAAGGAACAATGATAATATGAAATATACACATTATGACTTTCACGGAACTGTTACCAGTCCAAACAATCTCTACATACATGTTGTTCATTTCAATTGAAGACACTGAAATATTTCGGGAACTACACACCGGATCAAAAAATGTTATAATTCCAATTTGTTTGCCTCGGAGGGGGATACCACACTCGGCCCCCTTCCCCAAACCGTGTGTGGTTAGCAGGGGGGAAATTTAACTTTGAAATCTTCAACAAGAACAATCGTTTTTTATTGTAGGTTACGATTCCACTGCAAAATCTACAACCGTTTTGTCTGAAACATTTTCTTCGTTTCGCCGCAGATGGCGCTGTAATCGGAGGAACCGAAATGGGTACACAGTCGTAATTTACGACATGTTACTCAATGGCTCTTGAATATCCAATGGCACGAGGGACCCCATCTCTGTGCCTGAGGCTAGAACAGCCAGTATTTCATAATTGGAAAACCCACTCGCGAAATTGTATTCCTTCGACATATCGTACAGGGAACTATTCGACGCGACACTGCAGCCGTGGCTGGAGACGAACGCTATTGTACTTTTCCAATTAGAGCAAGTGTCAAACGTAGTACCGCCAAAATTCAATATACTTAGTAATTCACTTTTACACAATACAGAAGGGTATCTGCGGGAATTTCAGCATAGGCGTTGCTGATGCGATCGATCATGTGTTCACGGCGTGTTGGCACTTGCTGGTACACCTTACCTTTCAAATATCCCCAAAGATAGACATCTGGTGACGTCAAATCCAGCGACCTAGCGGGCCAGCTAATAGGGCTACCTCTCTCGGTCCACAGACCAGTGTAAACACGGTCTAATACCTCCTGTGCTTCAATCGCGTGGCGCTGGGCAACAGTCGTGCTGAAACCACATACGTTGTCAAGCGTGTTGGGAAACATCCTGCAGTAGTACTGGTAGTTTCAGCGCCAAAAACGTACGATATTTGGTCCACTCAACGTACCGTCGATAAAATTCGGACCATTGCGTTTTTTCGCCATGAAGCCAAACCATACGTTAACCGATCAAGGACGTCGATGGTCAACTTGCCACAACCAGTGGGGATTGTCTACACTCCACTATTGAATGTTTCGCCGGTTAACGCTACCGTGGTTTTTGAATGTTGATTCATCGGAAAATAGAACCTCGGCAAAGTATGTGCAGGTCGTCTGCATTTGTTGACGTCCCCATTCACAAAAACCTATCAGGTTATAGAAATCGGCGCCATGAAATTCTTGATGCAGTGCACGTGGTATAGATGATACTTATGACGATGCAGTATTGTGACAATGCTATATCGGAATCGCGGTGTGATTGCCGGACACTTATCCGTGGGTTACGGTGCACTGCCGCTAGTACAGCTATTTCATTAGTTTCTCCTGTAACACGTTTGATTTGTTTCCTTTTTACGCTCTCTATGCTACCGTGAGACACAAAGGCGTTCACAACCTTGTAAAAGAACGAACTAGAGCAAGTTTTCTCTGGGGAACGCTCAGCATACAGGGCAACAGCTTCTTCAACATTTCCCTTTTTTTTTTCTTTTTTCTTTATTGTATTTCAATTCCCCATCGGGGCGGACTGGCAGCAGCATATGTGCTGCTCTTCAGCCGAAAGACATAGAACAAAACAATAGAAGACATTTAAAAACAGCAAAGGAGAGAAGAAGGCGAACATAGATATAAAAAAGGGAGAACATCATGGAAGGCAATATACAAAAAACGGGGTGACTGTAAAATGGAGATAAAAAAACTGTTTAAAAGTAGCACACACAAAAAGCCACACACTGCGACGATTAAAAGAACACAAGGCACAGTATGACTGGAGCATAAAGGTGTTGACGGATGGCATAGCACACAACGTAACACTGACGGCGAACCTCAAGGCAGTACACAATTAAAATCACACCTCTGGACGCACACGAGAAACAGCACGAAACACAACACTGACGTGGCACACTGATGATGATCAATACAGAGGATCTGCCAGGTTCAAGGAGATGCGGGAGACCTGAAGAAGGGAGGGAGGGGAAGAGATGGGGGAGGGGAATGGGGGGCGCTCGGAAGAGGGCCAGGTAGGGAGGGATGTGGGAAGAAGAGAGGCAAGTATGGGGTGCAGGGTCGCAGGGGAGGGGGGCATGGAGGAAAATCCGCTCTGGGAGAAGGAGGAAAGAGGAGAAGGGGGCCCTGGGGAGGGGGGGGAACAAGGCCGGGTTATAGTTGGAAGGAAGGGTATATGTCACGGCGAAGTTCGTCATCCGGGAGGGGGAGGCGTTGGAAATTGCCCTGATGAAGGAGATGGAGGGTGTGGAGGTGGAGAGAGGGAGGGATACAACGATAGAGGCGCGGCAACAGGCGAGGGGCGGAGAGGAAGGAGGAAACCAGAGGGTGGGGGGGATCAACCCTGCGAACAATGTAAAGGATGCGGAGATGTTGGAGGAACAAGAGGAGGTGGGGGAAGGGGATCAGTTCATACAGGAGCCGTGTGGGGGAAGGAAGGCGGATACGGAAGGCAAGGCGGAGCGCATGGCGTTCAAGGATTTGGAGAGCCTTGTAAAAGCGGGTGGGGGCGGAGATCCAGGCGACGCTGGCATAACAGAGAATAGGACGGATGAGGGATTTGTAGGTGTGGAGGATGGTAGAAGGATGCAATCCCCATGTCCGGCCAGACAGGAGTTTCAGCAGGCAGAGGCGGGAATGGGCTTTCTGCTGGATGGTCAGGAGATGAGGGGTCCAGGTGAGGTGTCGGTCAAGGGTGAGGCCAAGGTAATTCAGGGTGGGGGTGAGTTGGATAGGACGACCACAAAGGGTGAGGTAGAAATCTTGGAGGCGAAAGGAGCGAGTGGTACGGCCTATGATGATTGCCTGGGTTTTGGAGGGGTTGAGACGGAGGAGCCACTGGTTACACCAAGTGGTGAACTGGTTAAGGTGGGTTTGGAGGGTACGTTGAGACCGTTGAAGGGTAGGATAGAGAGCCAGGAAGGCGGTGTCATCAGCATATTGGAGAAGGTGAACTGGTGGGGGTGGCTTGGGCATATCAGCTGTATACAAGAGATAAAGGAGAGGGGAGAGGACAGAACCCTGGGGGACGCCAGCCGTGGGATAAAAGATACGGGAGTTGGTGTTGTGGAGGGTGACATTGGAAGGACGGTGCGAGAGGAAGGAAGCGACCAGACGAACAAAATTGATAGGCAGGGCGTAGGTTTGGAGTTTAAAGAGGAGACCGGGATGCCATACACGGTCATAGGCTTTTTGGAGGTCAAGGGAAATAAAAATGGCAGAGCGACGGGAGTTGAGCTGGAGGGACAGAAGGTGAACAAGGTTGAGGAGTTGGTCGTCAGCAGAGAAGGAGGGTTGGAAGCCACACTGGGTAAGGGGGAGGAGGTGGTGTTGAGCAAGGTGCCGATGGATACGGTGGGAGAGGATGGATTCAAGGACCTTACTGAAGATGGAGGTGAGGCAGATGGGACGATAGGAAGAGGCGGCAGAAGGGGGTTTGTTGGGTTTGAGGAAGAGGAGGACGCGGGAGGTCTTCCACAGGTCAGGGTAGAAGCCAGTAGAGAGGATGACATTATAGAGATGGGCGAGGACAGTTAGGAAGGAATAGGGGCTTTCTCGAAGGTGACGGTAGGTGACACAGTCGTGACCAGGGGCCGTGTTGCGTTTGGACTGGAGGAGAAGTTTAATGTCTTGTGCTGTGATGGGAGTGTTGACGTCGGAGGGGGGCAACTGCCCCAAGTACTGGAGACTAGGAGCAAGTGGAGCGACTGAGGTATCAGCACGTTCCATGATGGTGGGGAAAAGAGAATAATCAAAGTGGGGATCATCGGGGATGTAGAAGAGCTCGGAAAGGTGGGAAGCGAAGTGGTTGGCCTTACTGAGGTTATCTGGAAGGGGGCGATCGTTTTGGAGAAGGGGGTAGTGGGGAGCGGAAAGGGAACCAGTAAGACGATGGAAGGAAGACCAGTACTTGGAGGAGTTGATAGGGAGGGTGGCATTGAGTCGTGTGCAGGTCTGGCGCCAGTCCCGGCGTTTCGTTGCTGTAATAAGGTTCCGTACGTGTCGCTGTATTTGCCGGTGGCGTTGGAGTGCATCCCTGTCACGAGTGCGGAGGAAGGAGCGATAGAGGCGGCGGGATTCACAGAGGAGGAGGACAGCCCGCGAAGGGAGAGTGGGACGGTGTGGGTGGATGGTTTTAGTAGGAACATGGGCCTCCACGGCGTCAGTAATTACCGTCTGAAGGAAGGACGAGGCGCGGATGATGTCGTCAGGATGGCGATAGGTAAGAGGGTGACTTTCGACCTGGGTGGAGATGGAGTCCCGGTAGGCATCCCAGTTGGCACGGCGATAGTCATGGGCGACCTTGGGAGGGGGTGCAGGTTGCGGAGCCGGAGGGGGGCGGTTTGCAGACGTTATGGTGAGGACAGGGAGGTGATCGCTACCTGTGGGGTCAAGGACGGCGACAGTGATACGCCCAAGGAGGTTGGCGGAGGCAATGACAACATCGGAGGTGGTGTTACTTTCGGGTCGGGTGTGCTGGGGAATGGGAACAAGGTCACCCTGGATTGTGGAGAGGAACTGATGCCACCTCCGAAGGGCAGCAGGAGTGCGGCTATGGATGTTGAGGTCGGCGGCAATCACATAGGTGGAGAAGGTGTGGTCAATGTGTGAGATGAAGTCATAAGGAAGAGGAGCAGTGGAGCGGACATAGATGGTGGCACAGGTAATGGTGAGGGAGGGGAAGAAGACGCTAAGGATAAGGTGTTCAGTGGGGACATTGAGGAGAGGTTGTGGCCGGACGGGGATATGCTTAAGGTGGCCAATCGCGACTCCACCCTGCGCACGAGGACCAGGAGCATCAGTGCGGTGGAGGATATAGGGGGAGGTGCGGATTGAATGGTGGGGCTGGAGAAAGGTTTCGTGCAAGAGGAAGGTGTCGACCTGGTGGTGGGAGAGGGTGTGCATGAGGAGGTATTTGTTGGAGCGGAAGGAGCGAATGTTCTGGAAGAGGATGCGAGACTCGTGCCGCGCCATGACGGGAAGGAGGGGGGGAAGAGAGGGAAGGGAAGAGACTTAAACGAGGGTGTCGAGGCGGGTGAAGGTGAAGTGGGCTTGGTTGTGGGAGTAAGTGGCGAAGGTGTTCAGGTGGAAAACAGAGCGAGCAGCAAGGGATATTTGTTGGAAGGTGTGCGGGCGCTGAAAAGGGTGAATGTTTTGGAGTACAACGGTAATGAACCGGATGATGTCCTCGGCCGTGGGGGGTGGACGGAGGGAATTGTTAGGATGGACAGGAGGATCGACGGGACGAACTGGGACTGTAAGTTCAGGGGTGGCTGGAGGGGGTTTAGCTTTACACTTGTGGGAGTATGTGGGATGGGGGCCATTGCAGGTATTGCAGGAAGGAGGAGCAGCAAGGTTGGGGCAGTTCTTGAGAAAGTGGGAGGCCTTGCAATGGGGACAGGTGGGAGGTTTTTTGTAGTTGGGAGTCAGGTGGTCATTGTACATCAGGCACCGTTGGCAATGGTAGGATTGGGGAGGGGATTTGGAGGATTCAACAGGGTGGCGACGGTGGTATATCAGGGCACCCTGGGTGAGGAGATGGTCTATGGACGGGGCGGACTCTGAGAATACCCGCATGAGGTAGGTGGGACCAGAGGCATTGTGGATACGGCGGGCAGAGAGGATTTCCAAGTCCGGGTGGGAGTTCAGTTCTACCAACACTTCATCCTCTGTGATCACCGGGCTGAGCTTGGTGATCACAGCGGTGTAGGTGGGGGGGGGGGGGGGGGGGCGACGGGGAGGCTGGGGCTGACGAGGAGTGGAAGCGGAAAGGAAGGGTGTCAGGGAGGCGTGGGGGCCAAACATAACTCGTGGGAGTTTTCGCAGGAGGTCTGTGTGAAATGATGGGGACGAGGACTTGATAAGGATTGAGTCCCTGCGGGGAATGAGTTGGGAGATGGGAGCACCAGGTAAGTACTTTCATATTTCCTTGGTGAGGGTACGAGCGTAGAGGAACTTAGGATCGGGAGTTGACAGGACAAAGGTGTGGAGGGTGGGGGCCAAGGTAGGGGTGGCAGGAGGAGGGGTGGTGTCCATGGTGACGGCAGGGGGAGGGGGAGGTGGCGTTCATTTTTTGTGGGAAGTGGCGGGAGCAGAGTCGGTAAGGACGCGCTTTTGGGGTTTTTTGGAGACTGGAGGCTGGGAGGAGGGGAGAGGGACGGGGAGGAGAGGGAGGTGGTGGGTGGCAGATCCCTGTGGCGTAGTGGAGGCACCGGGAGAAGCAGCTGGTTCAGTGGTGGCGATGGTGGCTCGGCGCAACGTGATGCGTGCGGGAGATGCAGAAGACGACGCGACGGGGTCGGTGAGAGAGGGGAAGCCAACCACCTGAGGGGCGGCAGCAGAGGCGGCAACAGAGGCGTACGTGAGGGCGGGGGTAGTAGTGGGAGCTGTTGAGGGTGTGGAGGCTGGAGGAAGGGTGTAGAGGTGTGGGTATACAGCAGGGGAGGAGATAGGGGGGTGGGTAAGTGGAGGAAGGGAAGGGGAGGTGGAAGGAGGGAGGCCAGAGGCGGCACTCCAGGAAGTGACGGTGGGAGAGGGGGAGGGGGAGGTGTAGATGACGGTGGAGGTGGGAGTACTCATTGCAGACGAACGGCGACGGACAGACGGACGTGCAGCAGGCGGCGTCGGCGTCGGCGATGGGCAGCGGCGAACAGCAGGCGGCGTCGGCTGCGTCGGCGGCGGCGAACAGACGGACGAACAGCAGGCGGCGGCGGCGGCGGCAGCGGTTGCGACGACGGCGGTTGACAGCCAGCAGGCGGGCGGACGGACGGACGAACGAACGAACAGCGACAGCAGCGGGCAGACAGACAGACAGACAGACAGACAGACACACACAATCTTCGAAGACGGAGATTCCACCCTGAGAGTAGCCCAGGCTTTGCAATCTGACGCTTTCGAAGGAGGGGATCCAACCCTCTAGATGAACATTTCTCCTACAGTCTCCATATATCAAGATTATTTCGATTTTTTCTTCTGTGGTTGCAACGTTCATCATCCACTTGCGCGTCTGTTTTCCATATGACAGGTTCGCACGCAAAACGCATTAAATAAATATTGTAATGTTCACAGCCGCTGTCAGTTCTACTTGTGCACGATAAGTGATATCAGGTCGCAGTGGTTATGGTATGTCGTAGTTCGCTATACAGCCGCGGTGGCGCGACGAGTTGTCCCCTGTTCGATATGTCGGAGGAACACAACGTTGCGCCTGTGGTTTCCAGTTACAAGTTATGAAACACTGGCCACTCATACCCTCGCAGCATGGAGGTAAGGTTACTGAGTAACATGTCGGAAAGTACGACTGTGTACCCATTTCGATTCCTCCGATTACAGCACCATCTGTAGCGAAACGAAGAAAATGCTTCATTCAAAACGTATGCAGAGTTTTCATAAGAATCGTAATCTGCAATAAAAAAACGGGGCTTCCCATTGAAGGTTTCAAAGTTGCCGAGCCCCCAACCCACGCACGGGGTGGTGTGGAAGATCGAGTGTGGTATCCTTGGATGTCATCCTCCGACGAGAAAAGATTGGTTTTTTGATCCGATGTGTGGTTTTCGAGGTATTTCAGTGTCTCCAGCGAAAATGAACGCCTGTATAAAAGGCAGTGTCCCGATTGACTCACCCACTGACTCATCATCGCTCAGACCAAACTGCTAATAATGGAAACTTGCGATTTGCAGAGGGTCATGTTTTTACACCATACACCTCGTTTAAGATGGGATTTATATTCGAAATTCCGTCCCTATCGAGTGAACCAGGAGATAAAAGCTTTTTGAAAATATCCCTCTATTAAAGCAATTTTGAGGCTAGATCTACGAAAATTGGTATTTGGTTGTTTGGTGAGAAATAAAGTAGCTCGTGTGTCAGCTTTTCTGAAAATTTATTCCCTAAGGGGTGAAATTGTGATGAAACCTGATTTTGAAAATAAATCATTATTAATGAATTACTAACGTATTTTTAAAGCTATACCTATGAAAACTGATATTTAATTTCTCGGTTACAAATGTAAAAATACGTATTTCATTGTTTCTGGGAATTCAGTACCAAAGGTGGTGAAACAGAGGACGAAAAGTTTTATGAAAAGATTTCATTCTGAAGACATTTGAAAGCTAAATCTTTGAAAATTGGTATTGGGCTTCTCGGTCGGAAATGAAAAGAATAGGTGTGTCACTGTTTTGGTAACTTAACGCCTAAGGGGGTGAAATTCCGCTAAGGATAAAATCTTGGAATTTGGAGACAGTACTCATCTTATAGTTTAAGAAGGGATTGTTCAAAATTCCACTCTAAGGGGGAGAAATAGTTCATGAAACGTTTTATGAAATTATTTCATTATGAAACCATTTTCAAAGCTAATTACACGAAAATTTGTATTTGGCTTCTCTGTTAGACATAAAGACATATGTGAAAGGGGATGGATGTTTCTATGGAAATATCACCAGAAGAACGCAAGAACACAGGCATGATTAACAGAAACCTTGGGCCCGAGCGACCAGACTCGGTGTTTCGTCATAACTACATTCGGAAAAGACTACACTTCAGTGGCTCAGTTATCATGAATTTTTATAAGGTTCTGAAATTTACAAACAAAATAAAAATTCGATTAAAGAAAACAATAAGAATGAAATCTCTCAGTTATCATGAATAGTTTAGAAGGTTCTGAAATTTATGAACAAAATAAAAATCTGATTGAAGAAAAACAAAAAAATTAAAATGAAAATGAAATCTTCAGACCTTGCGAGCGGAGCAGCGGACGCTAAGCTACTATAATGGTAAAACAAGACCACGAAGCCGAATCTGATTCCTCAATATTCTTTCGAACAAAATGAAAAGGTTATCCAGAGTCTGGATATTAAACAGATATTTATATTATTTTGTACTTTATTTGAATACATAGGGTTTTGTATATACTGTTCTCATATAAATTGTAATTTTAGTGATCGTCATTGTTCTCACATGCTGTTTATTTTCACACTCAGGTTTGTTCAAAGAGTGTTCAAATGGCTCTGAGCAATATGGCACTCAACAACTGAGGTCATAAGTCCCCTAGAACTTAGAACTCCTTAAACCTAACTAACCTAAGGACATCACACACATCCATGCCGAGGCAGGATTCGAACCTGCGACCGTAGCGGTCGCGCGGTTCCAGACTGAAGCGCCTAGAACCGCTCAGCCACACCGGCCGGCACTCAGGTTTTTCGATGATATACACTGATCAGTCAAATCATTATGATAATTGCCCACTCTCAGATAAAATTCCGTCTGATGGCATAGCGAGCGGTAAGAAAAGTGTATAAGGAAAGAAGGACGCGTGTGAGATCACAGCTATCGATGATACGAACTGCAAATGAGAAAACTGTTATGGCCCGCAGCCTGTGAGCGAACATCTCGAAAAAGACGAAGCTGGTGAGCTGTCCACATGCTGCTGTTGTGAACATCTATGGAAGATGGTTGAAGGACGGTGAAACCAGGAGAGAATCGACAGCTATCTGTGGCAGGTCCGACGTCAGTGCTGGAGTAGGGGAAAGTGTTGCGAAGCCTATTACTGAACATGGCACTCCACAGGCGACGAGCCTTAAGGTTTCTCACACCTACCCAAAGACACAAACAGTTAAGATTACGATGAGCATGGGGTCGTTGAGACTGGATAATGGATCAGTGGAAACGATTGGTCTGGTGGTAAGTTACACTAGGTGCGTGGTCGACCCTTGATGCGCTGTCATCAGGCGCACCGCTGTTAGGAACATGTACCGCTCCACGTACACACGCAGGCGTGGGTAGTACGCCTCTTGTTCTCTCAGGGACATACAACTGTGATTTATATGAGACCTGTGGTAGTAACAGGAGGCACCATGACAACAGTGGTTCACCTCTTAATGCATGATTTCTTCCCAGACTGCAATGGTGCTTTCCAACTAGATACTTATCCGTGCCACAAGGCCACAGTAGTGCTACAATGGTTTAAAGAACATGCTATTGAATTCATATTGATGTCTTGGCCAACAAATTTGCCTGAATTAAATATGATGTAACACGTCTGGAAAGCAAATGGCGCCAGTCGCGCTCTCTCTTACCATAAGACCGTAATTTACGTCAATTCCGAAACCTATTGTTATGTGACAGCACTAAAATTAGATTATTACTTCATGTTTTTCGTCATCGTAATGTAATATCGATTATATTTTTTACATCTTACCTAGGAAGCCAATGATTAACTTCTCATTATTATACAATAATTGGTTAATAATTTGCATTATCAAAATTATGATTTACACCAAGTTGTTTGATTAGTATTGTTGGCAAATGGGTTTATAAATAACTGATATCTCAACGTGCTGACATGAGGAAAGCTTCCAACCGATTTCTCATACACAAACAGTAGTTGACCGGCGTTGCCTGGTGAAACGTTGTTGTGATGCCTCGTGTAAGGAGGAGAATTGCGTACCATCACGTTTCCGACTTTGATCAAGGTCGGATTGTAGCCTATCGCGATTGTGGTTTATCGTATCGCGGCATTGCTGCTCGCGTTGGTCGAGATCCAATGACTGTTAGCAGAATATGGAATCGGTGGGTTCCGGAGGGTAATACGGAACGCCGTGCTGGATCCCATCGGCCTCGTATCACTAGCAGTCGAGATGACAAGCATCCGCATGGCTGTAACGGATCGTGCAGCCACGTCTCAATCCCTGAGTCAACAGATCGGGACATTTGCAAGACAACAACCATCTGCATGAACAGTTCGACGACGTTTGCAGCAGCATGGACTATCAGCTCGGTGACCGTGGCAGCGGTTACCCTTGACGCTGCATCACAGACAGGAGCGCCTGCGATGGTGTACTCAACGACGAACCTGGGTGCACGAATGGCAAAAGTTATATTTTCGGATGAATCCAGGTTCTGTTTACAACATCATGATGGTCTCGATCGTGTTTGGCGACATCGCGGTGAACGCACATTCGAAGCGTGTATTCGTCATCGCCATACTGGTGTATGACCCGACGTGATGGTATAGCGTGGCATAGGTTACACATCTCAGTCATCTTTTGTTCGCATTGACGGCACTTTGAACAGTGGACGCTACATTTCAGATGTTTTACGATCCGTGGCTCTACCCTTCATTCGATCCCTGCGAAACCCTACATTTCAACAGGATAATGCACGACCGCATGTTGCAGGTCCTGTATGGGCCTTTCTGGATACAGAAAATGTGCGACTGCTGCCCTGGCCAGCACATTCTGCAGATCTCTCACAAATTGAAAACGTTTGGTCAATGGTGGCCGAGCAACTGACTCGTCACAATACGCCAGTCACTACTATTGATGAACTGTGGTATCGTGTTGAAGCTGCATGGGCAGCTGTACCTGTACACGCCATCCAAGCTCTGTTTGACTCAATGCCCAGGCGTATCAAGGCCGTTATTACGGCCAGAGGTGGTTGTTCTGGGTCGGTCAACTGATTTCTCAGTATCTTTGCAGCCAAACTGCGTGAAAATGTAATCACATGTTGGTACTAGTATAATATACTTGTACAATGAATACCCGTTTATCTTCCGCATTTCTTCTTGGTGTAGCAATTTTAATGGCCAGTACTGTAATTTTGTCAGATGTAATTTCTTTGTCTTCAAGGATAAGTCAGTGTTGATGTTGTTCTGATCACACCTTGAGCAAGCTTTGTTGTCAAAAATACCATATGGCGAGTCTTGGCTGCATCAGTACTATGAGACATGAAAAGACGTTAAAAAAAAAAAGAAAGAAAGGAAAAAAACTTACGCACCACGAAGGAACTTTCGAAATGGGTCGAAGAGCAATACATGTGATGTACATGTGCAGACAAACGAACGATTACAGTTTTATAACAATTGGAGGATTTATCCGATAAGTTATTCGGCTTAGAATTGATTGACAGAGATGTTGGAGGCTCTCCTGAGAGATATTGTGCCAAATTCTGTCCACTCGGTGCGTTAGATCGTCAAAAGCCCGATCTAGTTTGAGAACCCTGCCCATAATGCTCCAAACGTTCTTAATTAGGTAGAGATCCGTCGATCTTGCTGGCGAAGAAAGTCTGGTAAGCGCGAAGACAGGCAGGAGAAACGCTTGCAGTGTCCGGGCAGGCGTTAGCTTGGTGAAATGTAAGCGTAGGATGGCTTGCCCTGAAAGGCAGTTGGAGGAGGTGTAGAATATCACGGACGTACCACTGTGTTGTAAGGCTGCCGCGGATGACACCCAAAGGCATCCAGCTATGAAAATAAACGGCACTCCCGACCATCATTTCTGGGTGTCGGGCCGTATGGCGGGCGTCATCCAGGTTGGTATCCCACCACCCTCCGGGGCGTCTCAACACACGTCTTCGCTGGTTACCGGGGCTCACTTCGAAGCGGGACTCATCACCGAGGACGATTATACTGCAGTCAATCAGATTCCAGGCCGAAGATATGTCACGAATGCATGGTATGCAAAGTGCTCCCACGCTGCTCATACGGCTGGCAAGGATTTGTTGTGGTAGTACGCTCGACTGCTCCATCAGCCCGTATGTCAACTGCTGGATGGTTGTTCGTGTAAGTGGACTTGCTGCAATACATCACCCATTTCACGAGTGCTAGTTGGGATTTAATTCTGGGACGTGCGCAGGCCAGGCAGTTCGCCGAACATCCTCTCGTTCCCCGAAATCCACCATTTCCGTTCTTCCATGCCTTCGCGCATTGTCATTCATGATAATGAAGTCAGGGTCGAAAGATGAAATGCGGAAGGGGTAAGGTGTTGCAATAACGGCGAGCTGTGTTCAAAGATTTGGAGGTCGGTGACCCCATGCAAACATTATGACTCTCGGCACCGTAACACCTACACCACGAAAACGATCGCATTCGACATTGTTCCTGGACGCATTACCTGTCCCACTTCTCCCCACATGACGTACGTCCAGAACCACTACTCAGACTGAACCTGCTGCCATCCGAGAAGAGGAAGTGACCCCACTCCTCGTTGGTACGGTTCTCAAGGTCTTCGCGCTACTGCAAACGGTGCTGTCGATGTGCTGGTCTCAACAAAATAAAACATACTGGTAGTCGGCAAAGAGACCACCCCACGCAGTCGCCGTGCCACTGTGCAGCGTGAAAATGCGTGCCTTGCATGTGATTGCAATTGTACCCTTTGTGACGTGGGTGCTTTCTTGCCTGTTGCACAATGCAGCGGCCATCTGCTACCAGCTCCTCTTCTACGGGCAGCAGTACGTGTAGTTCGCAATGGTCACAATGTTGTCAGCAACATCGAACTCCTGGACTACACTGGTCACAATTCGTCCTTCTTCCAGTATTCCGATGATTCTTCCCCGAGTGAAGTCATCCAGTAATTTTTCTGGGCTATGTTGTGACGAAGAACACTACCACAGTGCACCGTAACTCCTCACCGCTTAAGACACACTTTTCTTGTTTCTATAACTGCCTCACATTCGTGGCCAGCGACATTTGGTGCTATAGTCATGCGACTTCACGCCATGTGACGTCAGTCGTCTTGTGCACAACCGGGAGCGCTATGGTAACATGCTCTCGTCATTTTCATTCATTTTCATGGAGTTTTTAGTATGTTACGTTACTTTATCCGTCTTGTACCTAGATTCTGCAAAGTAGCACAATTACTTTAACTGCCGCTTTGCCAAAGTTTATGCTTAATTTAAACATTAAGATTAACGTAAAAGAAGAAGGTTCAAAATTGATTTTATTTTTCTCTGAATAAGTATGGTAACGTATCTCGGAAATGTAGAATAATATTTTTTTTTTCTTGCTTACTTAAGTCAGATTATAAC
Source organism: Schistocerca americana (assembly GCF_021461395.2). Taxonomy (NCBI): domain Eukaryota; kingdom Metazoa; phylum Arthropoda; class Insecta; order Orthoptera; family Acrididae; genus Schistocerca; species Schistocerca americana. Next base: position 378,506,741 of record NC_060126.1, read on the forward strand.
ATTTCAAGATAGTTTGCGTTAACAATTTAGCAAGCAGATACAGTTTTGTTAACTCAGGACTAGCAACTGATTCCGTAGCTAGTAGTATGTTTCTTCCAGATGAAAAAATCACAGGGTAAGGTTCTACTGGTTCTCGTCCCAGCATTGAGTACAAGCACTCTGGTTTAGTGGGCGGTTAAGTCATTTGAATATGATGTGTGTGTATGAAGTGTTAGGACGACAGGAGCAAACCTAACATCTGTCAAACGAGTGCCATAATAATAATTCAGTCAATTTTAAGTCAAAGTAAACCATTTTTTTCAAATCTAATGTCATCAAAACTTTCAGTACAGTGTCCAGATGTTACAATATTAACTCGTACTCACTGCGGGACTAACGCACGTTTAGAATTACGTAACTCTAACTAAATAATGTGACTGTAATGGTATCTGCGATATCCGGAAATTTAAATCTCATTCAAAACAGCAAAGGATTGTGTTATACTGTACGTAAACATCTAGCGCTACCTAGGTCTGGAAACCTGCCAGTGACTTGTCGAATCCATGCCACACGGAATCGTCATTATATTGTGTTACAGAACTGGACCAACACTATATAAAGATATGGCCATTATAAGTAACCTCATCAGAGTTCGAGCAATGAAAACGTAAACCTTAGCGGAATTTCGTTGTGGGCCATCAATGAATCAGATTCTTGCAATATGAAGATAATTTATAGCGTGGTAGTGTGTTTTTATAGCATTCATTTGTTTTTACGTTTCTTTAATCACATAATATTTCTCAGGTGCGACTAGGTCATCAGTGCATGATGAGAAATCGGGCGAATTTTGCCAACTCTAACGCTGCCCGCTTCGCTATTGAATGCATATCGGAAACTGTTGTCCCACACCACAACCCCTGAAGCGTAATCTACCCTTTTATCACGGCTAGTGTGCGGATTTGACCTACATCGAGCTGAAGCTAGCCAGTACTTCAGTGGTCTTCCACAGAGGCCGCTACCGGAGGTTGCACTACTTCGAGCATCTCCGACACGTGTTCTAATGAGGCAAGGAGATGACATCACTCTGGCTGTGAGGCGAGTGGACGGTGCTCTGGGTGAGAAGCCAATGTACGGATGTGGGACATCACTCATTGGCCACAACCAATAGCGCGGGTTCCAAGTATTAATCCACGCAGTTATTTAACTCATGCCCCATCGAGTCAACAGCAGGTCTCGTCTTCAGTCGGCAGTCTACAGTCTTCATCAGGAGTCTTCTGTCTACAGGTATAGCTGCCGCTGCAGCCACGACTGCTCCGAGACGTCCGTAATGGATTCAGATCTGCACAATGCTTACTTCTGGAGAATGACTGTTTCGTGTACTGGACGTACAACGGAATACTTGAATAACGGCGGGTGTATGTGAATCCACCTCGTTTATTTTTTTTAAAACATGCTACTAGTTTCGACACCAAATGGTGTGATCTTTAGGCCCCTTCACGAGGAAACACACATAACTTGATAGAAGAGTATGAGAGCACAGACAACGTAAATCATAATTTATGACTTAAAAGGGATAAATCACATAATAAAATTTCATAATAAAAACAGAGTATTGTCATCTTTGAAAGGGAATGGTCCGATCAAGTTCGTCGAAACGTACCCTGCAATTTCTCATATAGGAAGAAAACACGCCAAAAAAAGTTCACTGTCAAAAATATAGGAGCTTAGATGTACTGCAAGTATTTTTTTAAAAAAATGGTAGGAAGCTTGTAGCGTTAGATTATACATTCATTCCCCCCTCGCACGCGAATCGTCGAACAAGCAGCAGTGACACGAGAACGTAGAGGGGCCTAGCGTAAGTCTGAAGTGGAATCACGCCGATTTTAAGAACTTAAACCATACCAAATCATTAATTTTTTGAGTAACTTGAAGTTCATATTGCCAGCTAAACCTGTACAGATGTGATTGTTACACAAGTGACTAGCAGATAAAACGAAATCTTGGCGTTATTTGGCGTTATACTGTATTACAGATGACTTCTATCAGTCAGCTACAAGTTGCTATTTTCTTTAGACAGAATTGAGATGGAGTAATAAATTGTCGTGGCCCTTGATGTGCATAGGGTGCTACATTTCAGATGTTGCCAACTGACAATACACAAATGACACAAGTTTAACAAAACTGTTCCGCCAATAAAACTGAAATGATGAAGAGCTATCGGAAATTATATTATCCGGCAATTGCCGGCCGAAGTGGCCGTGCGGTTCTAGGCGCTGCAGTCTGGAACCGCGAGACCGCTACGGTCGCAGGTTCGAATCCTGCCTCGGGCATGGATGTGTGTGATGCCTTAGGTTAGTAAAATTTAACTAGTTCTAAGTTCTAGGGGACTAATGACCTCATAAGTTAAGTCCCACAGTGCTCACAGCCATTTGAACCATTATCCGGCAATTATCTGAAAATGCCTTATATCGACAAAAATTTCTTTGCAGAGAGGCAGAATCACAATATTATTTATGCGTGGAATGCAAATTATAGAAACAGTATATTCGTCAGCGTCCTAAAGGCAGTGGTGTAGCTACATCCAGACCAAGAATACTACAAAAGCAATGAACTATTTTCTGCAACTGGTGAGGAAATGTTTTGGATGTAATATTCAAAATTATTCACTCCAATTTTCCAGATTTTCCAACGTCGACTACATGATATTTTCCAACCAAACAGCCCTTTTCTTGATATTTGTTCCTAATTTGCCCTCAGGTTCCAGAAGATTTGATATAAAGATTCGGTAACAGTAATTCGCTGACACTTATCGTTAACACTGTTGTATACGAATGATTAATATCATTCGTAGACGCAATGTGACTCTGCCCTTTTTCACTCGTAATAATAAAGTTCTAGCACCAGATTGACTGAATATCTTTACAAACTACATTTGGGGCAATAGCAAGAAGTTTTGTCTCCACATCCGCTACAAATATCTATATAGTATTACATATTAATGACGTGTCCTGCACTTACACGGTTACTTGTAGTACACTTCGTACTTCCCCTCATAATTTAATGAGTACGTTTCAGGAGGTCGAAGAAACATGGAAATCAGTAACGTTCATATCACTAGCAATTCAGAGGGCTCAGTCTTGTAGATTTCCTTCGGTAATGGTGCACTGACTCAGACAGGCAGTTCAAATACTTTCGAATAGTTTTTCTTTCACACTTGTGTGGGTTTCATTTTGGCGCATACTTCGTGCTTAGTGTAAATTTTTTGCTCCCTTCACGCAGCTCACGTTCAGATTTTAAGAAACGAAGCTGGCTTTGGAGACTGGTTCACTTTAAGCATCTTCTCCCTCGAGTGATTGTCAAAAAATGGACGAAAAAGAATTTCGTGTGGTGATTAAACATTACTTTATGAAAGGCAAAACGCCTCAGGAGACTAAAGAGAAGCTTGATAAACATTACGGTGACTCTGCACCTTCGATTAGAACAGTTTATAAGTGGTTTCAAAATTTTCGGAGTGGCCATATGGGCACAAGTGGTGTTGAACTTACTGGACGCCCAGTGGAGGTTACGGATCCAAAAATCGTTGATAAAATCCATGATATGGTGATGGATGACAGAAGAGTTAAGGTGTGTGAGATTGCTAGTGCTATGTGCATCTCGAATGAACGGGTACATAATATATTGCATAAACATTTGGACATTGAAAGCTATCCGCAAGATGCTCACGCTTGACCAAAAATTGAATCGTGTGAAGTGTTGCAAGGATGGTTTGCAGCTGTTCAGGAAGAATCCACAGGACTTTAAGCGTCGTTTCATCCCCGTGGATGAAACATGGATACATTACTATACTCCTGAGATCAAAGAACAATCTAAACAATGGGTTATCAAGGGAGATTCTGCACCAAAAAAGGCGAAGGCCATCCCTTCGGCTGGAAAGGTTATGGCGACTGTCTTTTGGGATTCGCAAGGGATAATCCTCATCGACTATCTGGACAAGGGTAGAACTATTACAGGTGCATATTATTCTTCGTTATTGGACCGTTTGAAAACCGAGCTGCAAGAAAAACGCCGGCGATTGGACCACTGAAAAGTCCTTTTCCATCACGACAATGCACAATCACATACCTCAGCAGTTGTGGTCCCAGAATTAATGGATATAGGATTCCAACTCGTTTCACATCCCCCCTATTCTCTAGACTTGATTCCCTCGGACTACTATTTATTCCCCAACTACAGGAATGGCTGGCGGGACAAGGATTTTATTGAAACTAGGAGGTGATTGCAGCAACTAATAGCTTGGACAGTTCCGATTATTCGGAAGGGATCAAAAAATTAGAACAGCATTGGACGAAGTGTGTAAGTCTAAAAGGAGACTATGTCGAAAAATAAAAATGTTTACTCCAAACACGTAAGTAGTTTTTATTTTTGCACGAACATTTCAAGCGCCCCTCGTATTCCCTGTTTCTTCTAACGTTTTCTCAATGTCTAACGAAATGTCACATCACTCGAGTGAATGTCCAAGATATTAAATGAAAAGAACACGTATGTAGGTCCCTAGGAGAAGTTGGTGATTTCGTCTGCATATTCTTTAGATTTGTGTTGTTCATCCTACACATTTGCAAAGCTGTAAAAATTAATTGGATTCCACATTACGTGAAACTCAGGGACATGCACAAAGACAAATGCTATAAGGAAGGATGTGCGAAGAAATCGCAAAAAAAGATTAACTCAGTTTTATGTCTATAGTCAACACTTCATGATATCGCAAAAGGCCACTGCTGATTATTATGGACGTTAAATGAGTTCGAGCGAATAGCAACAGTGAACCACTCTGTCAGAGAAACTGAAATTCGCTTAGGAAATTACGATCGCATTGTTCCGCGTTATCTGTTTACCGTTCTGCATGCAGTGACGGCTATGTACCTGTCCGTTTTGGAAAAATTTGGAAATTTGTGGTAAGTTCCCTAAGTTTACGCACTACGTGGTCTAACTTAAACTAACTTATGCTAAGGACAGCACACACACCCATGCCCGAGGGAGGACTCGAACCTCGGACGGGTGGGAGCCGCGTGAGCCGTGACAAGTCGCATAAGACGGCGCAGATAGCCCGCGCGGCTGCCCGTGTTGTTCATGCACCGTATGATACAGCTACAGTAGGCTGAAACACTTCTCCACCCACATGACGAGCCAAGAATATGTCAAGTTTCAACATTAAAAGAAAAAAAAGCTTGTAACGTGTTTTAGAAGGAAACACTTTGACATTGTATTCCTTTCAGTGTACTCTTCCTGCATAAAAAAAATTCTGAACAGGTGTCAACATGTCGGACTGGACAGTTCCCACGTCAATGGCCACAAGTAATCGCGCGAATTCTCAGTATTAATCCACACAGCTATTTAACTCGTGCCCCGGCGAGTTAACAGCAGGTATTGCCTTATCTGAATGGGCCGTCTACAATCTTCTTCAGTACTCTTCTGTGTACGAGTATAGCAGCCGCGACAGTCACAACTGGTCCTAGACAGATTTAAACTAATATTGTACCTGAAATGGAAGTTATGGTTCTGTATTGTTCTAATCAAAGGGGGTTTATTCGGATTGTATTAGTCATTTGGTAGCTGTGTTGTAAAAAAACTGCCATCGAACAGAACCCCGAAATACAGTCAGTCAACTCACGCATATCCGTAAAATATTTAAACAGGATTCTCTGCCTGTGTAGTCTTCACTCAATATCATTACGGCATACTAAGGCCAACTAGTAAATAGTGCAGACGTCACTTCCCTTTCTCGGGTTTATGTAGAAAAGTGAGAGACGGGACAGAAACAAGCAGGCCACAGCGTTTAAAGCCCTCCACATTTTGAAGTAACCGCTAATAGCATTGGCCTGGGCTTGTGACTCTCTCATTAAATTCTGTTGTGATTCGCTCGCGGCGTCATTTCGCACGGTGGCGTCTGCCGCTTCATATTTCAGCCTCGATTTATTGCACAGTTTGTGGTTTCATCAAGTTGACTAAACGTTTTTCCTGCCTCTCTACCCGGAATTTTGATGTCTGTTAATTTGTCCGTACACCCAATACACTCGTTCAAAGTCAATCGTCTCCTCTGGCTGCGGAAGCGTTGCTGCCGTTTTACCAAATTTTTTAAACCGTTAATACTTATATTTCAATTAACATAATTTTGGGTACACTGTAAAACATTCCACACTATTATTTTTGTACGAGCTAGGTTTTCTGTAAAGGTAACGCTATTATTGAAAATAGGGTAGTAATTCGAAATACGCTACTAAGAATACAAAGAACTAGTAAATAAGCAACAAAGCAGAATCAAGCCCTTATGAGAACAATTTTTTGGGGAAGTTTGTACTGTGTAAACATGTGCGTCAGCGCAGTTTTATTTTTTCTCTCTTAGGAAGCAGTGTTTGCTGGTTTTGTACGTTTTGTACTACTCATTTACTAACAGTTAATGGAAAGCTCAGGCTGACCATTCACTTTTACGGGAACTACTTTCCGCAGGGAAACTGTTAAGATGTCCACCTATGTTAGTGGACTTTTCCTAAAATTGCTAAATAGTCAAAAAGTCCAAAAATCTCTAAAGTTTTAGGCAATAGATAAGTCACTCGACCACACAACGCTGATGAAATATTCTTTGATTACCTGCTTTCACAGCTGATGATGTTTCAGATAATGGTAGACTAACCATTTCAATGGCTCTGCGTTAGCGTCAACATACTAACGAACTTTTCCAGCATTACTCGAATACGTAAGGCAGGGGTAAAATGACTAAGCCGTAAAAATTTGCTTCAAATTGTGTGTCAAATATGCGAAGTATTACATATCTGAAATTAAAGAGGTGGGTAACCGTATACAGTTTTTCAGGAGGAACAAATAACACTTTTCACCAGAATACGAAGTTATGAGTTCAGCAGAAACACCGACAACAACGATGAAAATGTTTTGTACGAAGTGAGTCGACGCCTATAGTTTTCTGAAAGGAAGGTATTATCTACAGTTACGTTCCACTTCGTATCTACCCAGGTTGTCGTAGTTACTAAAAGATACCAGATGAGTGAAAATCCTAAGTTGATTTTATGTTCGTAAAGAGAAAATTTCCTGTCTCCTCCTAATTACAGTTCAAATGGTTCAAATGGCTCTGAGCACTATGGGACTTAACTTCTGAGGTCATCAGTCCCCTAGAACTTAGAACTGCTTAAACCTAACTAACCTATGGTCACCTCACACATCCATGCCCGAGGGAGGATTCGAACCTGCGACAGTAGCGGCGGCGCGGTTCCATACTTAAGCGCCTAGAACCCCCGGCCACTCTGCCTAATTACAGTCCCATGTAACTGTTACTAGCAGTGGAGCTTCGGCTGAAAAGGTAAATTTGAAGTACTTGAGGTCTTTGCATTTAGCAGGAATAATATTATGTCTTTGCAACACTGTAACGATCAGTACATTTAGTAACCACGTGTCCCTTAACATTAATCGATAGATTATGCCTACCATTCTACAATACTGATAGAAGACTAATGAACATTGTAGTTACGATGCCATTTGATTTTCTATGAGTGGACGTAAGTGTAAAGGAACCCCTCTGACGAGATTTTACTACTATCATACACTATCCAGTCACATCAATGGACCACTTGTCAAAACCTGAATAACACACCTTTTGCAGCGTAGACCGCCGAGAGACGCGCAGGAAGTCAATGAGGGTCTACAACAGCAGGCCGTGCTGGGGCATGAGTACCAAAGAGCTCAGTCTCACTTCACATTTTCCCCACCACCACCGTTGCGAGGAGAGGAAGAGGGGAAAACTGCAAATGCACTAAATGGATGTCCGGCCGCACTGCATACTACGTGGTTTTATATTTCACATTTCTCAACAACGTAAGTCACAAGAAAGCAATTTTCCACAATTATTTAATCATTGTTTGCTCGGTGAACAAGTAACATAATTTTTTGACGGGTTAAAACTGACAGCATAAGGACGGACGCAGACAGTTTCACAGCTCTTTTGTCTTTGTTTGCTTTAACAATTTGGATGGGGCCCGCCTTTAGCAAAACACAATTTTCTGTTATATTCCAATCATGTTTCACACCAATTGCAGTATCATCCGTCGACTTTTATTTTATGGCTGTTAAACATAAAGAATGCCTTTTACTGTTTGTACACATGTAAATACTAGTTTTTATAATCGTAATTACATTTTTTTGAAGAACACATTAGTTTATGTATTCTTAACTCTTTACCACATAGTGTGGTTTTCCTGATATCTTATGTTTCTTTATAGTGCCTTTAGTGCCTATAAAAACGTAATACCTCAGGATAACCACATCGTTTCGTAAAAAGGTATGAATACATAATTTGATGTGTTCTTCAAAAAATTGTAATTACGATTTTAAAAACTTATATTTACGTGTGTACAAACAGTACAAAACACTACTCATGTTTAACAGTCACAAAATAAAATCCCACTCATGATGCTGCAACTGTAGTGAAACATGTTTGGGATATATAACAAAACTGTGTTTTGCTAAAGGCGGACCCCATCCAAAAACATATGTATTGTGACTTACTTAGATTTCTAAACGGAAAAAAGATCTTTCACATAAATATGTCGGTCGGAATGTTGTAGTGTTTTTGCAACTTTATTAGGGATACTTGGAAATCTTACCTGAAGAAAGTAATATAGATGTCCTGGACAGTTTTAACGTAAAAAGATTTGTCATTAAAACTGGAATTACCTTGCAGGTCACTTAGTTACATATTCACGTTCACGGGGGCACTTTCGACGGAAACGGCAGACGATCTAGAAAACAGTTCGGGAACAGGTATAACGTAGACAGTGTCCTCTAAATCTTTATAAAACTATCATCTTAATTCTGTCAAGCCCACGATGAATTCTCCCAATGTCGCGTTTTCTTTAATGCCAGTGAGATTAAGAAACTGGGCTGTTTTTATCACAATGTGTACCGTCTACAGGTCGATTTTGTTTTTAAATATGTCTCTTTTAAATCAGAAAGAAGTTGCTTTGCAGTGCCTTACTGTGCATAGTGTGTCATGATCACTTAAAACCCGATGTCTGCAGTCCATTTCATATGATCTAATTTTCGCTCCTGCACTCCTTTTTCGTTCATTAATTCTACATTAGCGAGTCTTAAATGGAAAAATCGATCCATGCAAGGCTCTAGACTTAACCAACGTACCTTGCGGTAACATACGATATCTCCATATTCTTTGTTCCGTTCTACTAAAAACGGTTGCAACTGCCAATCGAATAATGTATGCGACCTCAGAAATTTTACTATTCGTACTACCAATGCTTTTTGATGTACAGAACCATGAATCGCGTCTATCGATAGTCGTATTTCTTTGATCTTTCATTATCACATAAATCTTTAAATTCTTTTAACATGGTAATGTAATGTCGTTTCATAGAAAATATTCAGTACCTGTCGCTTATGCAAATTAAGTATTTTCATATCTCCTTTCTATCATTCCAACTCATTTTAAAGGATTGCGAAGATAGATCGCTAGCCTGCCTCTTTTTGCTCGAACAGCCACTGGACGTGTGGATGTCCTTCATGACACGAACAAATGGTGAAGCTCAAACAGCACCGACAGTATTATTCTGGCAAACTTAGAGAGTTGAGCCAACCAAAATGTGCCGCAGCGCAGTGCTAAATGAGATGTCACGCTGTTCCGTGTACTTCCGCGAAGGAGCGAGTGGGAGGCAAGGCTTTGGACTGGATGTGGGTCGCACACGCTGCACGAGCAATATATGACACTCCGCGACAGGTCCTGTTCTACAAGGCACCAACGGGATATGGAGCCACGCTGACGCCAGCTCTGTGGCCATCTGCACAAGATTTTTCATTTGAGGTTCCAGGGTGCCAACAGCCCGATCTAGGTGGTCCCACATATTCTTAACTGAGGTTAAATTCGGGAAATTTAGTGGCCGGGGGCGTACGATAAACTTATGCTGGTGCTCTTCGAAGCTGCTTGACGTGTACCATTTTCCTGCTGGTAGATGCCATCTTCTCGAAGATCAACAAACTGCATGTTGAAATGGACATGTTCCCCAAGGATACATGCATACTTCTGTTGATCGACTGTGACTTCCAGAATGACGAAATCACACGATGAATTCCACAAAAACATTCCTCAGACGATCATGCTCCCTCCTCCAGCCTCGACCCTTCCGACAATCCGATGTATCATAAAATGTAATTCATGTGAAAAGGCCACCTGTCGCCAGAGTGGATGTCCATTTGCGGTATTTGGCGTGCAACTTGCGACCTTCTTCGCCGATGAACCACCGTCAGCACTGGTACATGGGCCATGCGCCTGATGCAGAGGCCCATGCGCAGCATTGTTCCCTAAAGGGTCGTTAAGGAGAAACTGTTGGTAGCCCCTTTGTTCTTTTGGGTAGTCAGTTGCTCAACAGTTGGAGGTCTATTTGTCTGTACTCATCTAAACAGCTGTTGGTCATCTCTGTCCTCTAGGGCTTGTAGTACACCACATTTGCCTCTGCGCCGATGTTGGCTAGCACCATTTCACCATGTACAGCACACTATAACCACAGGTGCAAGGGAACTGTTAACAAATCAAATGGTTCAAATGGCTCTGAACACTATGGGACTCAACATCTGAGGTAATCAGTCCCCTAGAACTTAGAACTACTTAAACCTAACTAACCTAAGGACATCACACACATCCATGCCCGAGGTGGGATTCGAACCTCCGACCGTAGCGGTCGCGCGGTTCCATACTGAAGCGCCTAGAACCGCTCAGCCACACTGGCCGGCAACTGTTAACAGACCTAGCCGTTTTGATGAAGCTTCCATCCGTGGAGGAAAGGCAATGTTAATGCCCTCTTGGAAGTTAAAAATGGTTCAAATGGGTCTAAGCACTATGGGACTTAACATCTGAGGTCATCAGTCCCCTAGAACTTAGAACTACTTAAACCTAACTAACCTAAGGGCATCACACACATCCATGCCCGAGGCAGGATTCGAACCTGCGACCGCAGCGATCGCGCAGTTCCAGACTGTAGCGCCTAGAACCGCTCGGACACCCAGGCCGGTTCTTGGAAGTTAGATAGTTCGCTTCGTTCCCTCACTACGCCAACGACTGCACCATTTGCTGTGTCTCCCCAACACGGTTTGAATTCCTCCACTGCTAGTGTTGCCATCTGCCATCTGTGTGTGAATATTGCATGTTGGCATCAAAGATAGGAGGTGATCACACTAATATGACTCGATCGTCTATGACTTTGGACGGTTCCCCGCGATACTCGTGTTGACACACCCCCTTAAACTCATCAGGACATTTCAGTACAATGCTCATGTGACAGTTTGCCCTTACGAGTATAATCTATTGGCACCACACCATGGCAGTACCAAAAAAACATTCATTAGCACTTTTCGCAATAATGATTGTGTCATCACGTTTTTGGCGGTGATAAATGTAGGTGTTTCCAGTGTTTGGTTCTCTCCTTCGATTGTGGTCACAGTGACACTCCCAGCACTCTACTGGGATGTACACGGCTAAGCAAATCATGTGAATTAGCCTGAGACTGTTGCAATACTCGCGCTGCTGCCTCGGTTAGGTGCGCTTTTTGGATGAATGTGATCAGTCGAACAACTCAGATCGCGGAGACATTCGCCATGGTCCCACTCGCACGCAAAATGGATGACACTAATCCATGATTGATTTTCACTTTTTCCACTATCAACTCGACTGTGGTATATCGGACTTCGAGCGACAGAGCTTCCACTTGTCCTGCGATTGGCAGTTCTTCGTCAGTCAGACAACATTGGAAGTTTTTGCGCCACCTTCTCCTGTGTCATAAGCTGATAAATTGTTGCCGTACATTTCCACCTTATCAACATCGATTTAACAGGGTAGTTCCCTTCAAATGCTGAGGGCAAATTACTCCACTTTATCGATCTCCTGCGCGATTTGGTTTCGGTGCCTACAGCAGAGTGCTACGGTACTGTGGCGTGGTTAATCCATTGTCTACCAGGACTCCACGTATGTATCTCGAAAAAAAGATCCAAAAAACTAATTAGGCAACTTTACGTGTTTCAAAGTGATAAATGAAACACGATGCCACATCACAATTTTCAGTAATATGATTCTTAGAAAAAAGATTTCTTACCGAGCATTTCTGTGGTTCGTACTATAAAGTACTATGTTCTCCCTGTATAGTGCCTAAGGTCTACTTGCAGACGTGCCGAGAGGAGAGGTTAAGAGCTAGGGTGGTCTGAGTCTGACGGGAACGGTTGACGGGCAATTTTCAGTAGTAAGTCCCTGTTTCACACCTCAGATATGCTCCTGCTGAGGAGTAATTGAACTTCGTTGTCGCTGTGTTAACAGTGCACATTCCTCTGGTGCTTTCTCGTTTACTGGAGTTTAAGTATTTTATCGGAGGTTGTGTTCATAAATACATGATTGAAAGAGCTAAGAATCACCAGCTCATCTTTGGAAAGAAAACTGAGTAACCAGAATGGCAGCCGAAACTTCACCTCGTGTGGTACAGGCAAGTGAATCTAAATACAGTTACACTGAAGATGCAAATTTTTGTCAATTGTCTCTGCGACAACTTTAACTTCCACAAAGGGTGCCAGTCAATTCAGATGATCATCAAGTCACTTTTTTGAAAGCAGTTATATCTTCCAGTCCACTTTTTTGCGTTTCATGTGAACTACGTTGTTACCTATGTGATTTCAGACTTTCTCGGCGTGTTAAAATAATAAAATGTTCGTGGCTGATCAGCCGAGTGCTGGCATCGTCTTGTCGTCACGTTTCAATGAGTTTCGTGTCCACTACCTTCAGGCGAAGAATCTGATCATCCAGACAGATTTTATCTTATGTTATTCGGCAACAAAAGGTTTAGTTCGCATGTGAGACTCCAGTTGCAAGCATACCGAACTAAAAGTGAATAACCCCAGGAGATATCATACTAATGCCCTAAGCTTGATAACGGCACCTTACGGTGAGGAAGAGAGCTCAAAAGTTTATTTAGTTATACCTCATATAGTTGAAACCATTCTATGATGATTAGATCAACAGTGTTACCAAACAGTGGCTATGATGATTGTTACGTTGCTTCCACTTTTCCTAACAGTGTAAAAATTTTTATATGGCATTAAGATCGGATAATTTAGCGGGCAAAGTGTTCGTCAAACCAGACACGTATCTGTGGAACTCTGTGAACAACTTTGTTAAATAAATACTTGAAATTTCGCAGCAGGTATCGATCTTATTGAACTATTTTAATGAAACAGGCTTGTTGTTTGTTGTTGGTGTTGACAGCATACTCAAGATGAAGATGTAAAAGAAACGGCAATATATCGTCACCGAGAATCTGAAATAAGCACCCTGCCGTGGACACAACGGCCGTTATGTAAATGATTAGGAGCTACAGGTCGCAAACAATTGCGACTCTACGAAACACATTATACAACCGTCCACTGCGCTTATTCATATAGAGTGGCAATTATTGAACTGCATGAAATAAAATCGTCATAACTTCTGAAAGGTTTGCGTAAGGACGTTCAAACTGCACAGTTGGCCAGGGTGCATGATGGGAATTAGTATAGTTTCGTTTAGCGACGAAGTCCACTTTCATCTGGATAGGGTCATCAATCAGCAAAACTGGCGTATTTGGGGGACTGAGAATCCGCATTCCGCGATCAAGATGTCTCTTCACTCTCAGCGGGTAACTGTGTAGTGTGCCGTGTCCAGTCACTGAGTAATCCTCGATAGCACGGTGACTACTGAAGGTTTTGGAACTTGATTTCGTCCGCGTTATCGAAAGTGACCGTGATTTCAACATGATGTGGTTCATGCAAGACGGAGCTCGATCCCATAGAAGCAGGAGAGTGTTGGATGTCCTGGAGGAGCAAAGTGGGCACAGCATTCTGGCTCTGTGGTACCCAGAGCCGCTGGCATGGGCCTCGATTGGCCCCCATATTTTCCGGATCTGAACACACGCTGCTCCTTTTCTTGGGGCTATATTAAAGAGATGCTGTACAGCAATAACCCTAAAACCATTGCTGAGCTGAAAATAGCCGTTCAGGAGTTCATCTACAGCATCGATGTTCCTACACTTCAGCGGCTCATGCAGAATTTCGCTATGCGTCGGCGCCACATCATCGCCAATGATGGCAGGCGTATTGAACATGTCATAACCTAAATCTGAATATCTGTAGAGACGTTTGCATGTTGAATAAAGTGTGTGCAAGCCGTAGTTTGTAGCTAATTTATATTTTTTCATATAGTTCAATAATTATCACCCTCTACATTCTTCAGGCCACTGAACTGCAGCCGGCCGAAGTGGCCGAGCGGTTCTAGGCGCTTCAGTCTGGAACCGTGAAACCGCTACGGTCGCAGGTTCGAATCCTGCCTCGGGCATGGATGTGTGTCTCGTCCTTAGGTTAGTTAGGTTTAAGTAGTTCTAAGTTCTAGGGGACTGATGATCTCAGATGTGAAGTCCCATAGTGCTCAGAGCCATTTGAACCATTTGAACTGAACTGCAGCTCTATTTGCTGCTGAGACAACGGACTTACGCGAAGTACCCGACTCCGAGTGCCCATCACATGCACACCCCTTCGCATTATTCAGTTGTAAATTGTTGAAGATGTACAAGAATTTGTTCACAGTAGCATTCCCTGTCGGGTCTGAGACTAACAGATTCTAGCGCTCTCTTCTCGGTTCGGTGTCGATTGAGAGCTTCTTACACCCACTGTTCTTACGCCGTGTTACACTACTGGTAAACAAGCTCGACAGACTAGGTTGATACACCAATAAATTAACTGACTTCATTCGCGGAGTGGTTATGGGCGCGCCCCAAAGTATTATCTCCTGTCTGTCCTTGTGGCACATATGCACGTCAGCCAATCTTAGCGCGTTTATTTCATACAGCCAACTGTGTCGTACATACCACTTTACTGTCTTGACTTGTATCAGTGGTGGAGAATCGCAAGATGTTCTAGTAGCAGGTACACACTCTCTATTACACTCAAGGTGCGATCGTTATTGTCTTATTGTCTGCTAATCTTAGTTTTTGTGGCTGTGTGTCACTGAAGACTTCACGTTAGAAGTGTGCTGCCCGTCTGTGTTCAGTAAAGATGAACAAAATCAATGACGATGAATATTTACTTCCACTATGGCGAAAGAAAATAAATTAAGATATGTCGAGGTGTTCCCGACACTGTTTGGTATATCCGTAACAAAACAGAGCAAAAACTGAAATTATCATTTTTAGTGAACAATCAGCGTGCTTTCTTGGTGTGTTTGAAGCGTCACCTTTGTCTTCCTTTTTTTTCCATTAGGGTTTCGTACCTCAATCGGTAAAAATGAACCCTTACAGGAAATAGGAACACACTGTTGTCAGTCTGTCTGTCTGTTTGTCTTACTCTTTGACTGTGAAAAATCCTTTCTCTCTGAAATGAATAGACGTATTAAGTTGAAATATATGTACACATTCTATGGTAAACCGTCACTTGGGAGTGTAAAAGAACTGAAGCTTTTAAGTCAATGCAATCAAAGATACTGCCATTTGTCAGATATTTAGATGCCTGCAAACAACCCATCAAATCTTACAGGGTACTTTCCGTTGACCTAGGATTTTGAATTGTATCACACAAAAAGGTTTTTTTTTGCCATTTTTTACCTGACTGACTTTCTGCCCGCCTGTCAAGATACCATTTTCTCATGAACAGATTGACATATGAAGCTGAAATTTATGTCACAAGCTAAGTTCTACGATCCATTGTCGATACAATGAATGTAAGATTCTAAGTCAATGCGATCAAAAGATGTCACACATTTTGAGCCCCGCTAACTCACTCATCAAAACCTAGACGGTATCTCCCGTTGACATGCAGTCATGGAATTTCGGAAGACAAGTTTTAGCAGTCAACATAAACGGCAAAGTCAGAAAAATGTTCGTTTACTGTTTACCACAGTAAAAATATTACTTTTGCCATTTGTTATCCGAGAATTAGAACAATCTCGAAAGTCTTTAAATTCCCGGGACCGATATTTTGCCACTATATGGTAACAGGCAAAAACCATCGAGATTCTCGATTCCGGGATGGATGAACTGTCTATATAAATAAATATGTTTGCACAGAAGCCTCAGAGAGCGAGCCCTGTTTTCGTCTGGCCGACAGTTTTATGGAATGTTTCTTTGTACTTTATTTTTCAGTTTCCTTTAATTATAATATGAGTGCTTAGCAAGCACTCCAATTTTTTCTGTATTCTATTTTGAAATAAGAGCATTGTGGTTAAATCATCTATTTATTTCTCAGACCTTATTAATCGTGATTCAATGCCATTTACCACAATTGCACCACATGTGGGGTAATTTGACATATTTTTTTCTAATACATCATCATATTAAATGATATTTTCATAATTAAATTAGAGACACAACAACACATGCACCAGAATTAGTCATCAACGCTGTAGATATGATAGGGAAAATAGAAAATTAAAAGCTGTACCAACTACAGCCAACTGGCACTTGGTGGCGTTGCATTAGAATGTATGCACGATGTACCGGAACTGCACTGACAAACTTTCTGAGAGTGTTCAGGAGTACAATACTTATCAGCTGATCTAGCCGAAATCCCGAGAAAATTCTAGTCCTATGTAACATAACTTAGTCTGTGGTGGCAGTAGAGGAAAGCAAAAGTAAAACCGAAGTTATAAATTTCCCATTTAAGAAATCGTTCGCGCAGGAGAAAAGTACAAATAAATCGTCGTATAATCATCTAAGAGACTCCGTTATGGACGACATAGTAATAAGCATCAACCGTGTACAGAAACAGCAGAAAAAGTTGAATGCAAATCAGTCGATAGATCCTGATGGAATCCCAATTTACGTTTATAAGGAGCACTCTACAGCATTCGCCCCTTACCTAGCCTGCATTTATTGTGAATATCTCGCCCAGCGCAAAGTATCAAGCGACTGGAAGAGGCATAAATGACTCATGTACATAAGAAGGGCAAAAGAAAGGACGCGTAAAATTACAGACCAAAATCTTTAACATCGGGTTGCTGCAGAATCCTTGAAGATATTCTCGGTTTGAATATAATAAATTTCCTCATGAGAGAAAATTTTCTGTGCACATATAGGAACGGCTTCGTAGAGAATCGCTTTTGTGAAACTCCGCTTGCCGTTTCCTCACATGATATCTTGTGAGCCATAGACGAAGGCCGACAGGCGAATTTCATATTCCTAGATTTCCGTAAGGCATGTGACACGGTACCACACTGCTGACCGTTAGCGAAGGCACAAGCATACGGAATAGATTCCAAGGTATGTAAATAGCTTGAAGACTTTTTAATTAACAGAACCCAATATGTTGCCCTCGACGGCGAATATGCGTCAGAGATAAAGGTTTCGTTAGGAGTGTCCCAGTGAAGTATGAAAGGGCTGCTGCTATTTCATAATCTGGTTTACAGAATAGGCAGCAGTCTGTGGCTGGTTGCTCATAATGCTGTTGTGTGTAGCGAGGTGTAATCGTTGGGTGACTGTAGGAGGATACAAAATGATTTAGATACAATTTCAATTTGGTGTGATAGATGGCAGCTAGTTCTAAATGTGGAAAAATGTGAGTTAATGCAGACGACTAGGGGAAAACAAACACATAATGCTCGAATGCATCATTAGTAGTGTGCTGCCTGACAGAGTCACGTCGATTACATATCTAGGCGATACGTTGCAAAGCAATATACGCTGAAGAGCCAAAGAAACTGCTACACCTGCCTTATATAGTGTAGAGCCCCCCCCCCCCCGCAAGATGCAGAAAAGCGGCAAAATGACGTGGCATGGGCTCGACTAATGTATGGAGTAGTGCTGGAGGGAACTGACATCATGAATCCTGCAGGGTTGTCCATAAATCCGTAAGAGTAAGAGGGGGAGGAGATGTCTTCTGAACAACACGTTGCAAGGCATCCCAGATGTGCTCAATAATTTTGATGTCTGGGGAGTTTAGTGGCCACTGCAAGTGTTTAACTCAGAAAAGTGATCCTTTAGCCTTTCTCTAGCAATTTTGGACGTATGATGCGTCGCATTGTCCTACTGGTATTGCCCAAGTCCATAGAAATGGGCAATGTACATGAATGGATGCAGTTGATCAGACAGGATGCTTACGTACGTCTCACCTGTCAGACTCCTAACTACACGTTTCCGGGGTCCCATATAATTCCAACTGCACACACCCCACACCATTACAGAGCCTCCACCAGCTTGAACAGTCCCCTGCTGACATGCAGGGTCTATCGATTCATGAGATTTTCTCCACTCCTGTGCACGTCCATCCACTCGGTACAATTTGAAACGAGACTCGTCCGACCAGGCAACATGTTTCCAGTCATCACCAGTCCAATGACGATATTGACAAGCCCAAGTGATGCGTAAAGCTCTCTGTCGTGCAGTTATCAAGGATACAATAGTGGGGCTTCGGCTAGGGAAGCCCATATCATTGATGTTTCGTTAAATTGCTCACTCGCTGACACTTGTTTATGGCCCAACAGTGAAATCTGCAGCAATTTGCGGAAAGGTTGCCCTTTTGTTACGTTGAACGATTCTCTTCAGTTGGAGATTTGATGTGTCACCGGATTCAGATACTCACGGTACACTTGTGAAATGATTGTACAGGAAAATCCCCACTTCGTCGCTATCTCGGAGTTGCTGTGTCCCGTCGATCGAGCACCAGGTGTAACATCACGTTCAAACTCACTAAAAATCTTTATAATTTGCCCTTGAAGCAGCAGTAACCGATACAACAACTGCGCCAGCGATTTGTTGTCTTATATAGGCGTTGCCGAGCGCAGCACCGCATTCTGCCCTTTTACATATTTCGGTATTTGAATATGCATGCCGATACCAGTTTCTTTGGCACTTCTGTGCACAGTGGAATGTGCATGTAAGGACAATAGTAATTAATATGAAATCGACTTTATTGAGAGTATTTCAGAATAGTGTGAATCATGTTGGTTGCTGTTCGAGTGTTTGGAATCCGCATCAGGTCGGATTAACGGAAGGCATCGAAGTAATTTAGACGGAGGCAGCTAGATTTTTAGCCAATAGATTCGAACAACAAGCAAGTACACTAGTGGCCATTAAATCTGCTACACCACGAAGATGACGAGCTGGAGACGCGAAAAGTAACCGACAGGAAGAACATGCTGTGCTATGAAAATGATTAGCTTTCCAGAGCATTCACAGAAGGTTGGCGCTGGTGGTGACACCTACAATGTGCTGACATGAGGACCGATTTCTCATACACAAACAGCAGTTGACCGGCGTTGCCTGGTGAAACGTTGTTGTGATGCCTCGTGTAAGGAGTGGAAATGCGTACCATCACGTTTCCGACTTTGATAAAGGTCGGATTGTAGCCTAGCGCGATTGCGGTATATCGTATCGCGACATTGCTGCTCGCGTTGGTCGAGATCCAATGACTGTAAGCAGAATATGGAATCAGTGGGCTCAGGAGGATAATACGGAACGCCGTGCTGGATCCCAACGGCCTGGTATCGCTAGCAGTTGAGAAGACAGGCATCATATCCGCATGGCTGTAACGGATCGTGCAGCAACGTCTCGATCCCTGAGTCAATAGATGGGGACGTTTGCAAGACAACAACAATCTGCACGAACAGTTCGACGACGTTTGCAGCAGCATGGACTATCAGCTCGGAGACCATGGCTGCGGTTATCCTTGACGCTGCATCACAGACAGGAGCGCCTACGGTGGTGTACTCAACGACCAACTTGGGTGCACGAATGGCAAAACGTCATTTTTTCGGATGAATCCAGGTTCTGTTTACAGCATCATGATGCTCGCATCCGTGTTTGGCGAGAGCGCGGTTAACGCACGTTGGAAGCGTGTATTCGTCATCGCCATACAGGCGTATCACTCGGCGTGATGGTATGGGGTGCCATTGGTTACACGCCTCAGTCACCTCTTGTTCGCATTGACGGCACTTTGAACAGTGGACGTTACATTTCAGATGTGCTACGACCCGTGGCTCTACCCTTCTTTCGATCCCTGTGAAACCCAACATTTCAGCAGGATAATGCACCACTGCATGTAGCAGGTTCTGTACGGGCCTTTCTGGGTACAGAAAATGTTGGACTGCTGCCCTGGCCAGCACAGTCTCCAGATCTCACACCAATTGAAAACCTCTGGTCAATGGTGGCCGAGATAGTGTCGGAAGTTCCATGCGGCTTTTCGCGGATGATGCTGTAGTATACAGAGAAGTTGCAACATCAGAAAATTGTAGCGAAATGCAGGAAGATCTGCAGCGGATAGGCACTTGGTGCAGGGAGTGGCAACTGACCCTTAACATAGACAAATGTAATGTATTGCGAATACATAGAAAGAAGGATCCTTTATTGTATGATTATATGATAGCGGAACAAACACTGGTAGCAGTTACTTCTGTAAAATATCTGGGAGTATGCGTGCGGAACGATTTGAAGTGGAATGATCATATAAAATTAATTGTTGGTAAGGCGGGTACCGGGTTGAGATTCGTTGGGAGAGTCCTTAGAAAATGTAGTCCATCAACAAAGGAGGTGGCTTACAAAACACTCGTTCGACCTATTCTTGAGTATTGCTCATCAGTGTGGGATCCGTACCAGATCGGGTTGACGGAGGAGATAGAGTAGATCCAAAGAAGAGCGGCGCGTTTCGTCACAGGGTTATTTGGTAACCGTGATAGCGTTACGGAGATGTTTAGCAGACTCAAGTGGCAGACTCTGCAAGAGAGGCGCTCTGCATCGCGGTGTAGCTTGCTCGCCAGGTTTCGAGAGTGTGCGTTTCTGGATGAGGTATCGAATATATTGCTTCCCCCCTACTTATACCTCCCGAGGAGATCACAAATCTAAAATCAGAGAGATTGGAGCGCGCACGGAGGCTTTCAGACAGTCGTTCTTCCCGCGAACCATACGCGACTGGAACAGAAAAGGGAGGTAATGAGAGTGGCTCGTAAACTGCCCTCCGCCACACACCGTTGGGTGGCTTGCGGAGTATAAATGTAGATGTAGAACTGGCTCGTCACAATACGCCAGGCGCTACTCTAGATGAACTGTGGTATCGTGTTGAAGCTGCATGGGCCGCTGTACCTGTACACGCCATCCAAGCTCTGTTTGACTCAATGCCCAGGCTTATCAAGGCCGTTATTACGGCCAGAGGTGGTTGTTCTGGGCACTGATTTCTCGCCGGCCACTGTTGGCCGTGCGGTTCTAGGCGCTTAAATCTGGAACCGCGTGACCTCTACTATAGCAGGTTCGAATCCTGCCTCGGGCATGGATGTTTGTGATGTCCTTAAGTTAGTTAGGTTTAAGTAGTTTTAAATTCTAGGGGACTGATGACCTCAGATGTTAAGTCTCATAGTGCTCAGAGCCATTTGAACCATTTTTTGAGCTGATTTGTCAGGATCGATGCACTCAATTTTTGTGTATATGTAATCACATGTCAGTTATAGTATAATATACAGGGTGTTTCAAAAATGACCGGTGTATTTGAAACGGCAATAAAAACTAAACGAGCAGCGATAGAAATACACCGTTTGTTGCAATATGCTTGGGACAACAGTACATTTTCAGGCGGACAATCTTTCGAAATTACAGTAGTTACAATTTTCAACAACAGATGGCGCTGCAAGTGATGTGAAAGATATAGAAGACAACGCAGTCTGTGGGTGCGCCATTCTGTACGTGGTCTTTCTGCTGTAAGCGTGTGCTGTTCACAACGTGCAAGTGTGCTGTAGGTTCAAAATGGTTCAAATGGCTCTGAGCACTATGGGACTCAACTGCTGAGGTCATTAGTCCCCTAGAACTTAGAACTAGTTAAACCTAACTAACCTAAGGACATCACAAACATCCATGCCCGAGGCAGGATTCGAACCTGCGACCGTAGTGGTCTTGCGGTTCCAGACTGCAGCGCCTTTAACCGCACGGCCACTTCGGCCGGCTGCTGTAGACAACATGGTTTATTCCTTAGAACAGAGGATTTTTCTGGTGTTGTAATTCCACCGCCTAGAACACAGTGTTGTTGCAACAAGACGAAGTTTTCAACGGAGGTTTAATGTAACCAAAGGACCGAAAAGCGATACAATAAAGGATCTGTTTGAAAAATTTCAACGGACTGGGAACGTGACGGATGAACGTGCTGGAAAGGTAGGGCGACCGCGTATGGCAACCACAGAGGGCAAGGCGCAGCTAGTGCAGCAGGTGATCCAACAGCGGCCTCGGGTTTCCGTTCGCCGTGTTGCAGCTGCAGTCTAAATGACGCCAACGTCCACGTATCGTCTCATGCGCCAGAGTTTACACCTCTATCCATACAAAATTCAAACGCGGCAACCCCTCAGCGCCGCTACCATTGCTGCACGAGAGACATTCGCTAACGATATAGTGCACAGGATTGATGACGGCGATATGCATGTGGGCAGCATTTGGTTTACTGATGAAGCTTATTTTTACCTGGACGGCTTCGTCAATAAACAGAACTGGCGCATATGGGGAACCGAAAAGCCCCATGTTGCAGTCCCATCGTCCCTGCATCCTCAAAAAGTACTGGTCTGGGCCGCCATATCTTCGAAAGGAATCGTTGGCCCATTTTTCAGATCCGAAACGATTACTGCATCACGCTATCTGGACATTCTTCGTGAATTTGTGGCGGTACAAACTGCCTTAGACGACACTGCGAACACCTCGTGGTTTATGCAAGATGGTGCCCGGCCACATCGCACGGCCGACGTCTTTAATTTCCTGAATGAATATTTCGATGATCGTGTGATTGCTTTGGGATATCCGAAACATACAGGAGGCGGCGTGGATTGGCCTCCCTATTCGTCAGACATTAACCCCTGTGACTTCTTTCTGTGGGGACAGTTGAAAGACCAGGTGTACCGCCAGAATCCAGAAACAATTGAACAGCTGAAGCAGTACATCTCATCTGCATGTGAAGCCATTCCGCCAGACACGTTGTCAAAGGTTTCGGGTAATTTCATTCAGAGACTACGCCATATTATTGCTACACATGGTGGATATGTGGAAAATATCGTACTATAGAGTTTCCCAGACCGCAGCGCCATCTGTTGTTGAAGATTGTAACTACTGTAATTTCGAAAGTTTGTGTGCCTGAAAATGTACTGTTGTCCCAAGCATATTGCAACAAACGGTGTATTTCTATCGCTGCTCGTTTAGTTTTTATTGCCGTTTCAAATATACCGGTCATTTTTGAAACACCCTGTATTTGTCCAATGAATACCCGTTTATCATCTGCACTTCTTCTTGGTGTAGCAATTTTAATGGCCAGTAGTGTATTACGGAGATGCTTCGGTAGCTCAAATGGTCCCTGGGGGGAAGCCGACGTTCTTTTCGAGGAGATCGACCCAGGAAATTTGGAGTACCGGCATTGGAGTCTTACAGCAGAATGATTCCACTGCCGACAACGTATATTTCACGTAAGGCCCACGAAGGTAAGATCAGAGAGAGTAGGCGCTCTTTTTCCCTTGCTCTATTTACGAGTGATACACGAGAATAAATGACTAGTATTTGTACAGGATGCCCTCCGCCTCGTAGCGTACGGTGGCTTGCTGAGTCTGTATGTAGATGTAGGTGTACTGCTAGCGTATGGAAACGAGACAGCGCATACTGCCGACATTTGCACCATTGTGCACGATTATCAGTTCAATACAGAAACAAATCTAACTGGAGCAAGAAACCAAAAGAAATGCAGTAAGTCTGTAACGAGGTGCGGCATACTAGAATATTCAAAAGATATCCCTGAACAATTACTGAAAATTTACCGGTAAAGCTCTGTTCCATCTTACAAACAGGGCAGGGGCGATAGGGAAATATTGTAGCACCGGTGTGGACGCATATTGAAACTTTATGCCACACTTCCAACTTTTTCCTTCGTCCCTGATTGCACACAAAGGACTGGGACATATCAGTTCATTGTCAAGACCTTCGTCATCTACGGCACTCTAAAGGAACTAATTAACATTTTTTTCCTTTTTGCTTATGATACAGCGGAAGATCGAAGTCGAAATAATCCTGAAGAATGATGAATAATATTTGAGTAATTGATTATAGCTGATGATGTGATCCGTACTAATTAGAGATATGCAACTACTGTGGGCTACCGTTGGCTATCACAAGTAGGAGTGGAATACTGTTGTTTCCCTAGTAGCTTTGGTCAGCTAAGGTCGTAACCGCGTAATCTGTACGTTAGGTGCGTTGCATACCTATCGGACGTGACATTATTTCTATCGCTTTGTTTGTGTATGTGATCAGTGTCTTACTAGATTCCCCTAGTAACAGGAAGCGGTGGAGCATGTAGAAACTGTGTGAGAGTATATAGAAGGCCGCAAAACCAACGGAACATTTTTGTACCACATACGTATCCACATGTCTGAAGCTTAAGAGAAAACAGTATTTACAGCAAAATTTAAATTTTCGACAACTAATTCAGGTTTTATTCGAAAACTGTTGATTTTTAACTTGAAACAGAGAGATGTTTTAGTAAAAATAAGAAATAATACATATTTATCATATAGCTTTAGAAAACGAACTTTCCTCAAAAATGAGGTAAAATTTAAGAAAAAACACGAAATAAAAAAGTATCAAACACGTTTTCAGTACTTCGTCGAGGTTATACAAAAAACACATTATGTTATTCATAAACAACTTTGGCATTTATTAACAACAACAGAAAACTTTGATCGTGATGAACGTTCTACAGAGTACAAATCTCACAACAATAACAACATAGATCTTTATATGTTCGCGCATTGGTCACACAAAACATCAGAAGTTACACGATTAACTATTTTGTAAGGATAGAGAATACATAATGGACCAACACCGAACGATGGGCGGTTCTGATCATGTACAAAATAAACAAACAAAAAAGACAAGTCGTCGGCTCCCAGTTTCTGCCTGACACATTCAAATGTTCAAATGTGCGTGAAATCTTATGGGATTTAACTGCTAAGGTATTAGGTCCCTAAGCTTACACACTACTTAACCTATATTATACTAAGGACAAACACACACACTGTAGTGCTACAACGATGAAAATTAATATTACGACGATGTCAAACCTTATTATCATGATTTAAAGAAGTATTCATGATATTAAAAATGCAATTATAATTTTATTATTTTCATTTTTGTGCTCAGTGTATCAAAGACTTTCCAGTGCACGGAATAAATTAGCATTGTTTGTACTACGAAACTAAATATGGTTGTTAAGGGTTAAGCATGTAATAGTTCGATGTAAGACATTTTGCTGAGTTTGAATTTTGTTCTCGTACTGGTTGGTAGAGAAGGAAAAGTTCCTTAATCGATGTGAAGGTATGAAGGCTGTAAAAATGAGAAAGAGAGAAGGTAAATACAATTTATTCAAAACAAATATCTCCCAAGTGTAACGTCTTGTCATTTCCTATAACTAAAAATTGCAAGGTCTAATCTGAGCCTGTCCTGAATAACAGCGAAGAACATTTATGTTATCATATACTTTCTTCGTTTGATCACGGTTGTGATTCGCATGATTCCTTTTGTAGCGCGACGTGTTATGAATATTTTCATTATACGCGCGAAAGTGGACACAGCTTTAATCGAACCTGCGTCTTTCGGAAACGATAACTTTTAATCAGTACAATTACGCGAATACCGTCTAAATCGCAGCCCTGATCACAAAAGTGTTTCCTGGACCAGATAATTCTTATAAAATGTGTATTCTCCAAAGCGAGCAGCATTGCAGTATCGCAGACTCGCAACAATCGAAAGAGCAAAAACGGTGCTTAAATAGAATTGCCATCTTTTAATAATTATTATTATCCCATTTAATAAATAAATAGCAATTCAGTGGCAACCTATTGATAGGACTAGCTTCTATGTGTGTGCTAATGTGTGTTTTTTCTATTTGTTTCATGAGCGGAAATCTACGACGACCCTAAGCACGATAATTTTGCTGTACCATTCCATCCCAGCGGCAGCAGAACGAAGCACTGCATAAGGTAGGCACAACATCTTCTGAAACCTGGTGCTGTATCTTACTAAAAAAAAAAAAAATACATTTTGTGAGGTTTTTTTGTGATAT
The DNA here is from genome assembly GCF_021461395.2 of Schistocerca americana. Taxonomy (NCBI): domain Eukaryota; kingdom Metazoa; phylum Arthropoda; class Insecta; order Orthoptera; family Acrididae; genus Schistocerca; species Schistocerca americana. Next base: position 378,532,853 of record NC_060126.1, read on the forward strand.
GTTACAATACAGCATCACCGGTCTATTGCGGTCTAACTGTGTTGGTGAGGCAGTAAATTTATCCACAGGGCACTGACTGCGTCACTGCAATTCACTTTGGAGGTGTGGCGGTGGCACTTGTAGTCCCATACCACCCTCTGACGGTGACAGTACTACATGAGTCAGGCAGAAAAATTTAGCCTAACGTGGGCAGGTATAATTGGAAAGTATTGGACGTAGAATGGGGGCTAGTCCCGCCAAAGGATGCGTCCGTGGTGGGCGTGCCAGACCTATCGTTAGCCATGGTCGGAATCCGATTCCTCTAGGATGGTTAGGAGAACCGGATGTCGATGCCAGCGGCTTGGAAGTGTGGTCCCAACGTGGCGTAACCCATGGACAGTGTCCCGCAAGGCATCCACTTTCTCATAGAGCCGCCGCGCGTTGTTGCGTATGGTCGTCTTTAGGGGGACGATATCCGCTTCTTCGTGGAGAGTGACAATTCTCGTGAGTGGTGGGGCGTGCAGGCTCTACCTGAGCATCTTGTTCTGCAGGCGCTGCAATGTTCGCATCCTGGTGACACTAATCGTGGCCCATGCAGCAGATCCATACGTGAGGGCAGGCAGGATAACTGTTCGGTAAATGCGGAGGTTGGTATGCAGGTTAAGTTCCCTACTGCGAAAAAGCGGGTACAAAGCTCCGGTTACTTTTTGCCCCTTGTTGGTGACATACTCCGCATGACAGTGGAAGAGCAACTTGTGGTCCATCTGGACCCCGAGATAGGTGGTTGTCGGGGACCAGGGCACCTGCACACCTGCAATCGAGGTATTGCGGCGGAGGACTGGGCGCCGTTTCGTGAAGTAAACTGCCGTAGTTTTGGCGGCATTGAGAGCTATTTGTTTGTCCGCCACCAGGTGATAGTGGCGTCCACATGTCGCTGGAGGCGGGCGACGATGGCGTCAGTAATGCGGCCAGTGGTGTATAGTGCTGTGTCGTCAGCGTATTGTGCAAGGTGGCACTCGGGGATGACCGGCATATCATTGACATAGATATTAAAAAGGATGGGAGATAGCACCGATCCTTGCGGAGTGCCTGCCGACAATTGGCGAATACCAGAACGCATTCCCCGTTGAGCCACTAGGAAAGTCCTACCACGGAAGAAGTCATCCACGATCTTGACATAAATATCCGGTATAGGGGTCTGTGTCAGCATCTTGTGTACGAGGTTGTCTTGCCAGATCTTGTCGTAGGCGTTTTGCAAGTCCAGATAAACGGCAGCTGTCGACTTGGCAGTGTTGAAGCCTTTGCTGATGTGTTCAGTGATCCGTAGGACCCGAAGTTCAGCAGAGAGATGCGAAGTGAATCTAAACTGTTCAGGACGGTTCGTCCGAGCTCACGCAAGAGGTTGGGAAAGTCGGTGACGGATCACAGATTCAAGGACCTTCACCATAGTGTTTAGGAGGCTGATGGGCCTGTTGTTGGTTGCGACTGTAGGGTCCTTGAACCTCTTGGGGATCGCAATCAGCTTGGCTTGTTTCCACTGAGGTGGGAAAATGCCAGATGTGAGACAACAGTTTAAAATCTTGGTGAACAAGATGAGTAGTGTGTGGGGAAGGTGGCAAAGATGTTCATTTAAAATTCGTCCAATCCAGGGGCCGACCGGCCACGTTTCCGTCGAAGGATGCGCTGAATTTCTGCCATGGGCGTAAGAAGGGGAGCAGACTGGGGTGGGCGGTTGCGGAAAGCAGCAACAGCTGTCAGGACTTCATGTTCTTCCTGTAGTTCGTTCGGCGAAAGGTCCTGGACCAGAGGGCGGTTTTTGGCCTCGAACGCATCTGCCAGCGTTTCCACAATTTTCAGGGTGTCATATGACAAGCCCCCTGCTGTGCGAATAGGGTGGGTAGTCGCTGGCTTAGAACACCACAGGGTGCGAATGACAGCCCAGTCAGATTTTTGGTGGAGTAGGAAAGTGGACATCCTGTCCTCCCACTGTTCAGACCTCCATTCGGCGAGCCGGTGGCTGAATTCGCGTTGGAGGCGTCTCATTTGGGGTTTGTCCTGAGGGTCACGAAACTGCTTCCACCTCCGGCGGTAGCAGTTCTTTTGCACCTTCAGCTCTCGTAACAGAGGGGGCCAGTCGTCCAGGGGTGTTAAATTTCGAGGTGCAGTGGAGGTGGAGAGTTTCACTGCTTTATATATTTTGGCGGTAAGGTAATCCACAGCACGGACTATATTGGCCGGTGTTGTCAAATCGAGGTCGTGTCGAGTGGTGTTATTAAGTACCGTGGCAAACTTGTCGCAATTGGTGAGGGTCGCAGTGGAACGAACGTCCAATGAAAGGGCAGCATTGGTGAGGTGCAAGAGTATTGGCTCATGATCAGAGGCCAGTTTGTGGAGAACTTCCAGTGAAAACTGAGCGGTGATGTTTTTGAAGATGGCCACATCCAGAACGTCTGGCTGGCAGTTAGTACGGACTGGGATATGGGTAGGTTCGTGGGGCCCACAGACTGATAGTGCTGAAGTATCCTCCAGGTCAAGGAGGAGCCCGCCTTTGGGGCTAGACACGCGAGAATGCCAAGCTGGGTGCTTGGCATTGAGATCTGGCCCAATGATGAGCCTGTCGAAGGATGACAATGTGCGGAGGTCTGCTTCCAGCAGTGGCTTGTTTGGGCTCAAACACGCTGCTGCAATGGCAATGGCACCAAGGCGTGCGGAGATGGTAACCGCTGTGACCTCTATGTGTTTCATTGGCTGGAGAGTTGGGTATGGACAAGAGCTTTGATGAGGAATACAGCTGTGCCTCCACCACGGCGGTCGAGGCGGTCAGAGCGGTAACACACCATGTTGCGAAGGCGGAAATCGTCTGCCGGTTTGAGGTGTGTTTCTGTGACAAGTAAAACATCCACACAATAGTCGTGGAGGAAGGTGTTCAATTCCGTCTTCATACGTTTTATGCCATTGGCATTAAAAATGCAAGTGACAAGATCCCGAGGGGGCTGGTAGTGGTGTGGAGGTCCATTCGCCATTACAACAATATTTGACTAAGCCCTTCCACTAGGGTGATGACCTTGGAGAGCCCGTCCTCCGACTGACGGATTTTTTGTGCAGTGTCACGAATAACAGCCCAGATGTGGGGTTTCGTGAAAAAGGAGATGACGTGGAGGATTTCGCGCATGTCCGCCCGAAAGGACGCATCAGTCTCCACTACTGGGGGAGGGTCCCGGGTGGTCTGCTTGCCCCTGCGGCGCGCAGGTGCAGGTGTAGTAGTAGGCAGTGTGGGGGTAGGGGCAGTGGGCTGAGATAGAGCCACAGATGGACTGATGGGAGCTGCAGCTGGCTCCTGTAGTTGGTGAGCAGTGGGAGCCGTCACGGAAGACAGACAATGAGGAGGAGACCGGGCTGCAGCAGCAAAAGACGTCGTGGGAGTCTGGGCAGGAAGGGGCACAGGAGTCACCGAACCATCTGGTGCCTCAGTGGCTGGTACCAGAGTGGCTGCTGAGGACAGTGCACCAGGCTGACCCCGCAAAACAGGATAGTTGGTCATGTCCCGTAGCGGTGGGGGAGGTCGATTTGTTCTTGGTTTCTTCAGTGCATTCTGGTAAACAGGGCACCCCCTCCAGGAAGCCATGTGGTGGGGATCGTGCGTCGTTCCCAAACATCTGGCACAGGTAGGTTTCTCCAAAGCAGGGAGTGTGCAGTTCTCCACTAAATGTGGGCCAGCACACTTAACACACCGAAACGGCAGGGAGCAGTAATTCCCAGTATGTCGTAAACGTTGGCATTTACGACAGATGGCTGGCCTGTTGCGGCCCTCGTACGATTCAATCCGGACTTTCGTGTACAGAAGATACTGGATTTAGTAAATCCGCTCTATGTCCTCCCTCCGGGAAAGGGAGACGACGTGGGTAGGGCAGGAAATCAATGCCCTGGTCTCGGGATTCCTCTTGCTATACTGGTGGACCAAAGGATCTTCGAAATCGAGTGGAAGCAGTTCCTCCTTAACCTCTGGTGGCAAGTCCTTGATGACGATTTTGGTGCGGCGATTACCCGTCGTCTGCTGGGTAAAGTAAGGCATCGCCTTTGATTTTACGAAATCGAGAATGGTAAGATAGTCGTCCCTACTGTCAAGCAGGTATTTCACATGATCTTTTTGGTGAACAGCTCTCAATTGGCCGACAATGAGCCGCTGGAGCTCAGTGTTCAGCTTCGTATAATTAGTGACATTATATACCACAATGGGGGGTATCTTCCCTTTCTTCAGAGGGCTTGACGGGATCTCTTGACAGGGAGGGTCGGGAGCATGAGCCATTTCCTCATCCACAGGACCGTCCGGTGCGGCGTCCCCCGGCAGGGGGGTGTCGGAACACGATCCGCTGCCACCACAGCCCGCGTGGGCGGAGGGGCGTCTGGAGCGGCGGGCGGAGGACTTTCCGACTGGGTCGGGGTGTCCGGAGGGCTCGCCACGGTGGCGGGACGGCGAGGGGGGGGGGGGGGGGTGCGGGTACAGCCGGGTGGTGGTCAGACAGAGCCGATGTGTTCGCCGCCTCACTACGAGAAGGATCAATTACTAGGCGGTCAGGTGAATCGTCGGACGACGTGGATAAACGGACCCTGAGACGCGACGGTGGAGCGTCTTTCTGATGATCGGTTTCAGTGCCAGAGGTGTCCACCGGCGATTTGTGGCGGTTGGCGCGAGAGGGCTACGCGCACCAAAGGCTTCCCAGTTATGCAGGGGTAATAACTTCTAGGACACAAGCGCTGTTTAGCGGTGCAAAGGTTATAACGATACGGCGCAGTAACGCGCTCGTATTAGGTAACACTCTTAGAGATTCGACCTGAAGCACCAGTTTGAGAATGCGTCCTCTTTGGAAGCTATAAGAGTCAATTTTACTTAAATAACTGCGAGAAAGATCAGTAAAATACAGCATCAAGTGTTTTCAGTAGAGGTTAACTGAACGAGATTGGAACTGAATTTTAATCAAACGAAAGTGGTAGTACTGATTCCAATCTGGTGCAGTGTAGTAATTATTTTATGTTTTGTGTGACGGAATAATTGATGTGTTGCGTGTGACGTTGTCCCGATTAGACTTGCACCCAAACATTTGCAAACATGGTGAATACAGTGCGACGTGTAAGAAAAGCTACACAGCAGGAAGTAACTGTAGAACATTCAGAGGAGGAACGCATAACTAGTGATGTAGAAATTGATAATATTTTTTTCAGATCAGACAAAGGATATAGAACAGGACACTAATATTAAAGTCAGTGATTCATCTGCTGTAGAACACTCAGGCAGAATACAGACAGTAGTTCAAGTGCATACTGAAGCAGAACCACAAGAAACACCAGTTACAGTCGATTTACCACCGGTAGAGCCAACACAAACAGTAATGGATCCATTTTCTCTCTTAATGATGGAAATGGAACAAATGTTTAAAATACAGGAACAATCACAGATACAGCGTGCAACTGAGATTAATAATAATTTAGATAAACGTATTAGCAGAGTAGATGAACGGATTAGGGCCTTGGATGAACGCATCAGTCAATTAGACGAGCGTACGCAGTTAAGCTTTTCACAGTTCTCACAAGAGATAGATCAAAAGCTTGAAAACCGGTTAAAAGAACACGATCGCCAGCTGCGACAGCAAATAAATGCCCAGTTGTCTGCTATACAGAACAACATTTCAAGTATGCAACAAACATACCATGACTTACCACAGAGTGTAAAGCAAGTAACCCAGGATGTGGACAAATTACAACAAACACACACTTCTTTGGAAGCAGAAATACGCAAAATTAGTACACGTAGAGAAAACCTTACGGTTGATAATCAAAACGAAATAGAACAAAAATGCAAAGAACAAGAAGAACGCGTTGTGACCACATTCAACACATGGCTAGATGACAAAGACAAACAAATTAGTACTGTTATACAGAACGAACTACCTGTGATGTTACAACGAGCAGGAACACAACTGATACATGAAAACCACACGAAGATTCATGAACTCCAGACTGAATTACAAAACGTGCAGACAGTGCTTAATGAAACACGTATGCAAACATCTCATAACAGTTCACCGGAGTGTGTTAGTATCACAGAAACACACCCTGATCATTATGAAACGCCTTTAACTGAAAGTAGGGGGCAGACGGGCAATAATTTCAATCCAACAAGTGGAGTAACATCCGTTTATCAAGACCATACACAATCACTGATGACTCAGGATGCTTTAGTGAAGAATTCACAGTTTCAGAAGTTTACCAATGATAAGAGCGCACCCCATCCAATTGTGTTTATCAAAGAGAACCGCGGAATAATGCCAAAAAGTTGGAACGAAAGGGAGAAAATTGTCTTTACCATTACCCATATTCAAGGTGAGCCAGCGTTGTTCGCGACACAGAAAGCTGAACAATGCAGCTCCTTCGATGAATTTGAACACGCTTTTCTAAACAAGTATTGGTCGCTTCGGGTACAAGAACGATTAAGAAAAGAAGTTTAGAGTCCTGAGCCATTTAATAGGAAAGGCGGTACTTTGCGGAAATATTTCGAAAAGTATCTGGACAAAGTGAAATATTTATCCACACCAATTCCTGAGTGTGATGTTTTAAAGATATTAAAGGAGAAGTTACCGCGTGATCTAAAGGAGAAATTGTTTCACATTCCTGAAGACAACGTGGAACATTTTCTATCTGTACTGGACTCTTTAGATTTGGTTATCGAAGAGGACAGACACCATTATGGGAATAATTCGTCGAATAATGGTAATGGTAATGGCATTGGGCGAAACCACAAGAACAATAGTAATAGAAACACCTACTATGGGAATCAAAATCTTTGGAATAGTCCGAATTATTCAGGATGGCAGAACCACAATATGAACACAAATGGACAGTACAGTAATGCACCGAATCACAGTTATCATCCACAGAACAATAGCGGACAAAACAATAAAGGAAACTTTTCAGAGAAACGGAAACGAGATTTTAGAGCTAACGCCAATTACAATAACGGTAATTTTTCAAATAATCAGCAAAACACAGAATTATGGATAACAGCAATGGCAGCAGCCTAGGCCACCGCAAGATCACAACAACAATCATGTACAACCCCCGTACAATACAAATATGTCAAATAACATGCAGCAGCATATGAATGCGCAGCCATGGCAACCACCGAATCAAAATATCAAGATCATTGAGGTAAGTGAACCGCAACCATCAACCAGTACCAGTCAGTCAAACTAGATGCGACGTGTGTCAGTCGCAGGGTGTCTAGGGGGCACTTGCATGAATGATGTTAGTAATAACGAGCATCCAAACGTGCAGACAACCAGCTGTAGTAACAATGAGAATGTGTGTCGCATAGAATCAGCAGCGATCGGCTCGAACGACGCGAAAAATGCAGTGTGTAGGAATAATTTTGTTGATGTTGCTCAGCAACGTAGTTCAACTATGCAGATGTTAAGATATAATGACGGAGTCGATATACGACAGGAATTATGTCAAGATTTTGGGAAGAAGTGTAATTTGCTTGAACGGGAAGTTGTACAAGCAGCTATAGTTTGTGATATTTATGGTATTCAAACTACGGTGATTTTAGATACTGGAGCATCTGTTTCTGTGCTGAATGAATCGTTCTTTCTTCACTTAAAGAAGATTAGAAAGATTCCGGTTTTTCCAGTCACTAATTGTCGAGTTACAGGAGCCATTAGTCAGAAAGTCCAACTAGTTCGGGAACAGACACGGATTTGTATTAGTTTTGGAATGGGAGCCAAAGAGTGCACCTTCCTTATTGTAAAGGATTTAGCAGTGAACTGTCTCCTCGGATTAGATATTTTGCGACAGACGGAAACTGTAATCGATCTCGCAAAGGGTGAATGCAGCATGTGTTTCAGTGACACGAGAGTCAAGTTAGACTTGGTAAAGACCAAAGAATTGCGTGGAAAATATTGTCAAATTTTAAAGATAGAACCGATTCGCGCACTTTTATGGCGGCTTCAAGATAGTTTCAATTGCAGTACATTCCCGGTCATGGAAGATGTGAAGGACGAGGAGAATATCCACCTCTCTGAAATAGTAGAAAAAGTACAACAATCCTCTGGTCTTGACAGTCTGCAACAAAAGCAATTATTAGACAGACTTACTAACTATCGTAAAGTATTTTTGAAAAAATCTGGACTAATTAAAGGTTACGTGTACGACATGCAAGTGTTTCCCCATGAAATTTACTGTCATCAAACGTACTCAATACCCAGCGTGAAAAGGGAAGCAGTAACAAAAGAAATTAGACGAATGCTGGAATGGGGAATTATTGAGACCTCGTTATCACCATATAGTAACCCACTTTTACCGGTAATGAAATCCGATGGAAGCGTAAGGTTGGTTCTCGACGCTCGCCGGATTAATCAAATTATTATGCCTGTCAGGACGCGGCCTGAGAATCTAGAAGAACTATTACAGAAGTTAAATGGGATAAAGTATCTATCAAGCCTCGACCTCCGCGCGTCGTACTGGCAGGTGGTCTTAACGCCAAGATCTAGGAAAGATATAGCATTTATTTATAGAGGAAGAAGCTATCAATTCAGAGTATTGCCATTCGGACTGAATGTCAGTGCCGGAGTCTTTATTAATGCGCTTGACACTGTCCTAGGCCCGGATTTGTTAGAGCAAGTTACTGTCTATGGGGACGATTTATTGATTGCTTCACCAACGTGGGACGAGCATATCAAACTAATTAACTTGGTGTTACACAAATTTGAACTTGCAGGTGTTACGGTTAACCTTAAGAGGTCCAAGTTTGGAAAGACGGAGAGAAAGTTTCTAGGACATATAGTATCATCCGAAGGAATCTTCCCGGATAGTACGAAACTCGAGGCTATCAGAAATTGTCCATATCCGGCCAACAAAACACAATTTAAGGCATATATGGGTCTCGTATCATTTTACCGAAAGTTCGTGTCTAATCAATGGCTTAACAGCGAACATCTATTGGGGCTTCTGAAAAAGAATGCGCCGTGGGTGTGGACTGACCAATGTGCAGATGATTTCGACACTATCAAGCATTACTTGTTACATGCTGAAATCTTGCACCATCCAGATCTCAGTAAGGATTTTTGCATAACCTCAGATGCTTCATGTACTGGGTTAGGTGCGTGTTTATTTCAAACAGAAACAGTAGACGGACACGAGCAAATAAAAATAAAATCTTTCGCAAGTCGTGTATTATCGGAATGCGAACGCACATACTCCACTACAGAGCTTGAAGCATTGGCAGTGGTATGGGCGTTTCGCAAATTTCATTATTATGTTTATGGTAGACACGTTCGCGTATACTGTGATCATCAGGCTTTGAGTTTCCTGCTGACCTGTAAACTTCTCCATGCACGTTTGGCAAGATGGACATTAGCGTGGCAGGAGTATCAATTCCAGATTATTTACATCAAAGGAAGTAATAATATTGTGGCAGATACTTTGTCTAGGCTACCCCAAGTTTTACCCCAATTTAGTGAACTCACAGAGCACGCATCGGAATTTAAAGTGTTACTAATGGCGGACAATGTTAATCGTAAATATTTTCTAGACATGTGTAAAAATATGGCACAAAACAGGATATAGATAATATTCGGAACGAGATCAAGGATCAACTGAGGACGGATCCTACTTCGAAATTGCATAAATATTACAGGTTACATCAGGATGTGTTATTCTTTAGAAGACATGAGGATTCACGAAACTGGCTAGTATGTATTCTGCAGCAATGTGAGAAAAAGTTAATAATATATTCACATAATGTTTGGGGTCATTTCGGTTCAAGAAAGTACCTGGCGAAACTAAGAATGTATTGTCACTTTAATAACACGTATAGAAAGATCCTACGGATGACGCGAGCATGCGACATTTGCCAGCGCGTAAAGCCGTGTGCTTTATCATCGCAGACATTAATGCAGTCAATTGTTCCAACTGCTTCGCGCCAACTTTTAAGTATTAACATCACTGGACCTCTGCCAACTGCCAGAGGAGGGGTCAAATACCACGTAGCAGTGCTAGATAACTTTACTAAGTTTGTAAAGCTATTTGCTACAAAAACAACAGCCACGAGAACGATAGTCAACCGATTGGAAAATGATTACATACCTCATTTCGGAACGCCAGAAACATTACTCTCTGACAATGCCTCAAATTTTACTAGTGTTACCTGGAAGAAATTCTTAGAGAAACATAATATAAAACCAATTTTCATTTCGAAGTTCCACCCACAAGGTAATCCCACGAGACGTGTGTTCCGCGAGTTTAATCGCTTTGTGAGAACGTACTGCTCAGCTAAACAAACCAAGTGGGTAGAATACATAGAGCCGTTTGAAAGTGTTGTAAACTACATACCACATTTATCGACAGGTTTTACTTCAGCAGAACTCACATTAAAAACAAAAGAGAACCATAGTTGGGTCAATCCACTTCCAAAACTAAATACCGAACCGGAAGACTGGGAGGACAAAGTTAGACAAGCATTGGCCACACTATACGAGAATGCACAGAAACGGCAAGAATCACACAACCGGAGACTGCAGAATACTCAACAATATAACGTGAGAGATATGGTGTTAGTAAGGAATTATCCGAAGTCATCATTATCAAAGAAAAAAATAAAGAAGTGGTTTCCGTTATATTCAAGACCATTTGTGATCTTAGGTACACCACATAAAAATAGTTATTTCTTGGTCTATCCCAACTCAAATAGACAGAAAGGACTATACAATCACAAAGACTTGAAAATATATGTATCTTAAGTATAGTAGATGACCTTTTACGCGTGTCGTAATGAGGTGAAGTCAAACATCAGAGACTCAAGTACTGTGCGAGTAGGCAAGTGACAATTAATTATTAATGGACTAGTGCATAATTATTTCATGGACACACTGCTATGTGGCCTGTGGGTGAATAGGAACAGAAAACATTGGAAGCATCAGTACTGCTTGGAGGAAGAAAATGGTTCAAATGGCTCTGAGCACTATGGGACTCAACTTCTCAGGTCATTAGTCCCCTGGAACTGAGAACTAATTAAACCTAAATAACCTAAGGACATCACAAACATCCATGCCCGAGGCAGGATTCGAATCTGCGACCGTAGCGGCCTCGCGGTTCCAGACTGCAGCGCCTAGAACCGCACGGCCACTTCGGCCGGCGCTTGGAGGAAGAGACTCTCAGAATACCAATTAGTTGTAAGAAAATTTCAGCTCCAGTTCGACGGAGAAGAGGACGCCGAGCTGCAGCAAGGAGCAGAAGGATTGCTTCAAGATGATTCCACCTTAAAGCACTTAATCAAACATAATACAAACTTGCTGAGATTTAGTAAACTTTCAGGAACTTATGCGGGTGAAACTACGAACAATGAACAGAACTGCATAGTTCACACAACAGTAGGATATATTGACTTTAGAAAATAAACTGTTCATTTTGTTGATTGCTAACTATTTTGAACTCGCTAGGGTGAGCAGGTTATGTTCTTTTTTTTTCTTTCAGACTGTGTACAGGATACACTTACAACATGTAAAGTTTACGCGAGTTACGTATAGGTTTAACAAATTTTCCACCGTAAGTTAGTGCTCGGACTTGCATGAGCTATAAACCAGGTCGAACAAGATGTTGTCCATGACTGAACAGATCATTACACCGACAAACATATACAGACTTGTGTTTATCACTGCACAATTGTTTGTAAGTCCAGGGGCACCTTTTCGAGAAAATATATGACTTAGGATTTGCTTTTATATTGTAAATGACTACAATTATGTACTTCATTTGATATGCACAATCATTCAGTTATTTATCATTATGTAACTAGACTCTGTAAAGGCATTCTTATGGGTAGCACAAGGACTTTACCTTTTCAGACTTGATAACTGTGATCAAGTGACTACGTGGTGGGGTGAACATGTCACAGATGACCTATGAACAAAGACTTCCTGTGAACATTATCCTCTGCGCGTACGAACTTTATTTCACTGGCGAAAGAGTGGAATTTAACACAAAAGTGGACGCTCAATGAGTGCGTTTTGTTACCATGATTTCGTTTTCAAATTTTGTGCTACGAGTGCTTAGTAATGTCAAATATTCAGAGTGTTTTTGGGACCACATGCGTGGACGTAACATTCCAGGCAAACTAAAACTCAAGAGCAAGTGTTTTTATCGATCAGTCAGCAACAGTGGTGAGTCGTAACAGTGTTGGGAACTGCTACTGACTATATCATTAAACCCGTTGCAGAACTGTATCAATGTTGGAACGGAATTACATGAACCTTTAATTGAAGATAGTCAGTTACGTCGGAAGGACGAATGGAGTTGCATCATGATAAAGAAACTCACAAACAGTCGAACACCTCACAAAAAAAAAAAAAAAAAAAAAAAAAAAAAATATTCTTCTTGTTGAGTGAAAGAGTGCGTGAAATATGATGTAATTTAGATGTTAATTTAAGGAACTGAGACTGCTGTTTGAATTTCATGTGACTGTATGCTGGGATGCTGAGCACACGTGTCGGTGAGGGCAGCATACTGCAGCGACATCATCCGTCATCCCTTGCCGCACCATGCCACGTCATCGCAGTCCATCGCAGACTTACCTGATGGGGCGAGACATCGGTGTTGCAGTACACCAAGTCGCCAGCCGTCCTCACCAACAGCACTACCACGAAATTGTTCCATTATTAAACGTCATACGAAGTGAATATTCAAATGTTGAAAATTAAAAAAGAGGGTATGGAAGATGTGCTCGCTCCGCCGTGGTTTTTTTCCGGGGTTTTCCCATTGGTCTTTGCCCAAATGGGGGAGCGTAACTCAAAATCCCTGAGGCTTAGAAGTAAACAAAGCAGATGCTTCCAAGTGAAAGAAGACAGTGAACTTTAAACTGAACAGACAAGGAAAATAAGCCTGCTTGGATGTCCAGTCAAACAAGTGTGACTGTACATCCAAAGGGGGTAATGTAGTGCTACAACGATGAAAATTAATATTACGACGATGTCAAACCTTATTTTCATGATTTAAAGGAGTATTCATGATATTAAAAACGTAATTATAATTTTATTATTTTCATTTTAGTGCTCAGTGTATCTAAGACTTTCCAGTGCACGGAATAAATTAGCATTGTTTGTACTACGAAACTATATATGATTGTTAAGGGTTAAGCATGTAATAGTTCGATGTAAGACATTTTGTTGAGTTTGAACTTTGTTCTCGTACTGGTCGGTAGAGAAGGAAAAGTTCCTTAATCGATGTGAAGGTATAAAGGCTGTAAAAAGGAGAGAGAGAGAAGGTAAATAAATTTATTCAAAACAAATATCTCCCAAGTGTAACGTCTTGTCATTTCCTATAACTAAAAATTGCAAGGTCTAATCTGAGCCTGTCCTGAATAACAGCGAAGAACATTTATGTTATCATATATTTTCTTCGTTTGATCACGGTTGTGATTCGCATGTTTCTTTTTGTAGCGCGACGTGTTATGAATATTTTCTTTATACGCGCGAAAGTGCACACAGCTTTAATCTAACCTTGTAACCTCCCCACAAAAAATATTTAAATAAACCTCCCCACAAAATATATTTAAATAAATTTATGGATAGTGATTCTAAATTGTTTAGTGTAACCTCGGAACAAAATTGGTTCCCATTTGCAACATCTCTACAGAAATTTATTCACATTCAACCTCCACACAAAATTTGTTTCCCATTTAATGTACCCACAAAATTCTTTTCTCATCTAATGTAAGATTGAAACAGAAAAATTCCTTAACCTCGTAATAAAAAATAAATTCAGTAACCTGGTAAATTTTGGACGACAGCAGTGCTGCGTCATGTCCCTCTAAGATCAACCTGAATAAAAAAAGGAAAAATTCTTACCTCAATAAAAACGGCGAATATATCTGCTCTTATATAAAATTTTTCCGTCACAGCTCTGTGCAATGCTGGCCGATAGATTTGTCATTTATGAAAGGAAGCAACTGATTTTTCTTTTGCAACAGTAGGAATGATCATGGATTGGAGAAATTAGTAAATTCTTTAAATTGAAATGAATGCTTGTTAAAATTACTTTATATCACAAAGATTATTATTAGATTTTTTTTAAAAAGATTTACTTGGGAGTTCACATAACATTACTAGATGTGCGCGAGGCTGCTTTTTACCTTATACAATAACACTCAGGCTCCGGCATCGCTGCACCGCGACCGGCCCAGCCAACATGAAACACTATAGCAGACCAGAGCAGATAGGAGACTAGCGCAGACTCGCAACCACTAGCAACTAAGTTACTGCTACAGCTACACGGTTCCTACTGCAGTCAACACTGCTCTCTGGTCAGCGATTCTCTTATACCTTGCATATCGCAGGCAGTGCATGAGCAATACATCGAAATTACATCTGCTCGGACCTCTTACAACCTGCGTCTTTCGGAAACGATAACTTTTAATCAGTACAATTACGCGAATACCGTCTAAATCGCAGCCGTGATCGCAAAAGTGTTTCCTGTACCAAATAATTCTTATAAAATGTGTATTCTCCAAAGCGAGCAGCATTGCACTATCGCTGACTCGCAACAATCGAAAGAGCAAAAACGGTGCTTAAATAGAATTGCTACCTTTTAATAATTATTAATATCCCATTAAATAAATGAATAGCAATTCAACACCCATGCACGACGGCGGACTCGAACCTCCGCCGGGATCAGCCACACAGTACATGACTGCAGCGCCTTAGACCGCCTGACACATTCGTTTATGTTTATTTTCCTATCAGTGTTACCATTACTACCGGTAATCCTACCGTTGACTACTTCATTTATGTATTGTACCAAGACGACCGGACCGTAGTTTTGTTAGGGTGCAAATCCAGTACAAATATTTTCAAAGTTGCAACTACGGCGCTCCAGGGTTTACTGACAGTGGGAGGATGAGGAAGAAGAAGTAGAAAGTGTCAGCCTGTCAGACGTGAAAGACGAGTTGGCCACGGCCACAGTGTCTACACAGAGGTATTTTGTAGACGCGTGACACTGAGCGTTCCGGTGTTGTCGGCCCCTTAACCCGCTGACTCGGCAACCCGCGTCGCAGTGTGAGACCGGCCTCCCCCAGCCCACTGCCGTAATCCCGAGCACGGCACACCTGAGCGGTCGCACTGCGGGCTTAACTTGCCGGCTACTGCTGCTGCTGCTGCTGCTGCTGCTGCTCCCGCTGCTACTCGCTGCTACTCGACGCGCCACCGCCCACCGCGTTAATTAATCCGGCAGATGAGCGCACCTGAGCTGCACACATGAAGCCCTTCGTCCGCTGCCGCTGTTGCGCAGCTTAGCGAGACGTGGCGTCGCGTTACACTGGGCCGCAGGCGCTCTCCGGCTCGCAGGTAGCTGTATCGTCGGCGACATATAAAGTAACCGTGCATGCGCAGCAACAACTCTCTTTAATGGCTTCTGCCAGTCATGGCAACAGATACGTGGACTCCCATGGGGAAATAACGCGTCTACATCACTAAGCTGCAGAGGAACTGTGTTTGAAGTAAACCATTAAACCAAGGTTAACTAAACTAATTGAAATCAATAGGTAAATATTTATAGGTATGAGAAACATTTTCAGTAGATCCATTATCCTTAAAAGAACATAAATTCTTTTTACCGATATTGAGGGGGTAGGACGTCAAACGGTCCGACTTGGAGCAGGAGAGGCATCACAGGACATTATAATTTCCACTGTCTATACTTTTAGAAATAAATTCATAAAACTTTGTCAGCATGACCAGGAAGGATTCAGGGTTCACACTTATTGCAGTTATTTTTTTTTACCCGTGAAATTTCGTCATTTTTTCACTTACTAATACAGCATTTCTTGCTATAGGTACACTTTTCTTCATAAGTTAGAGAGATTCTTTGATGAATTTGCACAGCATACATACCATACTTACAGGTGTATTAAGCTCTAGAATTTATTTAATTTATGAAAAAACGAATGATCTGTTGTATTTTAAACTTCATGTTTAGAAAAAAACATTGTAGTTAATTACCTCAATTTTTACCACAGTTTTTAATTGATTTGGAAAATTCTAGAGTTTCATACTCCTTTAAGTATGGTTTGTATGTTGTGCAAAATTCATCGAAGAATCTCTCTTACTTATGAAGAAAAGGGTACCTATAGCAACAAACGCTGCCAAAATTTCACATGTAAAAAAAATTATTTCGTTATATTTTCGAACTTCCACCGCTAAGAGTGTGAATTCTGAATCCTTCCTGGTCATGCTGACAAAGGCTTATGAATTTATTTGTAAAAGTATAGACAGTGCAAATTAAAATGTTCTGTGGTGCCTCGCCTGCTCCAAGTCGACCCGTTTGACGTCCTGCCCCCCTTAAGAAGACGAGTAACATACAGGGTGTCTTTAAAATGCGTTTACAGTTTAAGACATTAATGCCTTAAAAACTATACTAGATATTAACAAATAGTTTTCACCACCATTGGTGTGGCGCTCCATCCTGCTGCAATACATCAGGTATCAGGTGTTCCAATTGTGGCACAGCAAACACTTGTAACTTATCCGGGTAAACATCACCTTTGACAGCAGTTTCTGTGAAAGAGAATGGACCAATGCATCAGGTCACACCAAACATTGGCCTTGTGATTGTCTCTTTCCATTTCACATGTAACATGAGAATGCTGTGAACCCCATGCACGAACCGGCGGTGGTGGCCGAGCGGTTCTAGGCGCTTCAGTCTGGAACCGCGAGACTGCTACGGTCGCAAATTCGAATCCTGCCTCGGGCGCGGATGTGTGTGATGTCCTTAGGTTGGTTAGGTTTAAGTTGTTCTAAGTTTTAGGGGCCTGATGACCTCAGATGTTAAGTTCCATAGTGCTCAGAGCCATTCGAACCATTTTTTGAACCCCATATACGAGTGTTATGATGATACAGTTCACCGTATACATGAAACGTTACCTCTTCGGAGAAAGAAATCGTTTCCAAAATCTCACTGTTAGCGTCAATGTTGCCTACCATACTCAGTACACACTGTCCGCGCTGAGGTTTGTCCGTAGGCTTTTATGCCTGAAGCTGCTGCATCTTGCAGGGATATAACCTTAACCTCTTATGCATGACACTGTGCACTGTTGATCGTCTCATTTCCAAATCTCTGGCCGCCGTACTCACCGATTTTTTCGCGTTCCTTGCAAATGCTTGCGTACCTTGTTCACATCGTCGTCTGAAACAGATAGTCGACCCACCTCTTTCCTATGGCCATCACTACCTGTTTCCATAAATGAAGTATGCCAAGCCCTAATAGTCGTTACGGACGGTGGTTGCCTTCCACATCGTTTTCGTAAGTTTTGTTGCACATGGGTATCGAATGCCGTCTATATGAACCAGATCACACACGGAGCTTTCTCTTGTGGCGTACACATTTTATCAGTTTCCGTCATGACTTGGAAGGTAAAAGAACTTTGAGTTACCTTATTACAAGCCCGCCAAGCTAGCCGAGTGGTCTAACGCTCTGCTTCCCGAGCGGGAAGGCGTGCCGGTTCCCGGCACCAATCCGCCCCGCGGTTTTTAAGGCGGTTTTCCAACTACCTCGGCGAATGCGTGCTGGTTCCCCTTATTCCGCCTCAGTTACACTGAGTCGGCAATTGCTCCGCAAACACTGTTTCCACGTACGGTAAAACCTAATTACTCTACCACTCAAACATTTGGGGCTACACTCGTCTGGTATGAGACGCTCCCGTGGGGTGTGGGGGGTTCCAGTAGGGGCCGAACCGCACAATAACACTGGGTTCGGTGTGGGGTGGCGGCAGCGTGGGTGGACTGCTGTGGCCTGTTGTTGGGTTGTGGACCACTGAGAGCAACGGCGGGACGAAGCCAGTCCGTCGTTTCTAGGTCCCCGGTTTGATACAAAATACACACAATATCTTATCACATGCTGAAAACCATTTGTTAATGTCTGGTATAATTTTAAAGTTATTGAAGCCTCAAGTTGCAAAGATAACTTATGAACCCCCTGTACAATACGTCCAGAAACAATATGAATGGAATATCAAGGACGAAAAGTGCTCGAACCAATAAATGTGTAAAATACGGTTGCGGTTACTAGCCCCTATTGTTCAAAATATGTTTTGAGTAAATTTGGCTGGGATAAAACTTGAAGCGAGGGATCAAAATTCATTGTCAAAGGATATCAACGATAGAATTCACTGATGATATTGCTATTCTCAGTGAAAGTGAATAACAATCACAGGTCAACCTAGTGATTACAGTGTATAAACTGAGAGTTGACTGAAGAAAGACATAAGTAATGAGGAGTAGCAGAAATGAGAATGCAATAAACGTAACATAAAAATGTGTGAGCACGAAGAACTTCAAATACGGGGAGGACACAAGTAGCAGACTAGCACAAGGAAAGGGCGAATTTCTGGCCAAGAGAATTTTACTGTTATCAAACACAGGACTTTTTTAAGGAATGTACATTTCGAACACACCATTATATGGAAGTGAACCATGGGAAACTCAAAAAAGAATGTAACTGAAATGTTAGAGATGTATTTCTATAGAACGATACTGAAAAATGTGTGCACTCACAAGGTAATAAATGAGGAGGGTCACTGCACAGTTGCCAAATAAAGAAACATATGGAGACACTGACGAGAATAAGGGACGGGTTGATAGGACCTGTGTTGACATATCAGGGAATAAGTTCTGTGGTACGAGAGTGAGAGGAAAAGTGTAAAAACAGGACGGAAAGACAGAGACTAGGAGCCATCCAAAAAATAGTTTAGAACATACAGCGTATGTGTTACTCTAAGATGAAGTGGTTCGCACAAGAAACCGAGGACCAAACAAAAAACCAGCATATATCTTACTGAATTAAAGAATAAACAACAGTATATAATTAATAATAGCAAAACGTACAAAATAGTCACAAATTTCGGTTGAGTTTTGACTGAAATATCATATGATCGGGTCCGGTATGACAGCGGCTCAAATGGCTCTTAACTTCTGAGGTCATCAGTCGCCTAGAACTTAGAACTAATTAAATCTAACTAACCTAAGGACATGACACACATCCATGCCCGAGGCAGGATTCGAACCTGCAACCGGAGCGGTCGCTCGGCTCCAGACTGTAGCGCCTAGAACCCCAAGGCCACTCCGGCCGGCTATGACAGCGGGAAATACGAGTCTGCCTGGGGGGTCGGGGGGGAAGGGGGGGGGGGAGGGAGGGCGGGGGAAGGAGGAGAGTTGGGAGAAGACATGAAATTCAACTTCGTCCGCATAGAATTTGTTTTTAATTTCTTCTATGTGCGTTCGAGAAGAGCGATGTGCCTGTCTTGAGCAACCAATTGTAGGTATCCTGATATCGTATGAACTGATCTTAATACATGTCTTGGGACAGTTTATGCTCAAGTCTTAAATGATGTTCATATTACATACTTACAGTGTGACGCCGAAGTCAGTCATGTCTCCCGATACATGATCATTATTATAACATCTTGAAAGAAATTCTGTGTAGGCGATGCCAACTTTTACTCTCCAAAAATTAACTTCCGCAGTTCGGTTGTGCTTATGTGCACACATTTCATTTGTCTGTGGTTTGCAGAATTATGCACCAGTGTGAGCTTTGGCACGCTCCCCATAAGCGTACTAACGGTGACGTTCCGGCGACTCACCCAACTTGTTCTGGTAGGTAGTGTTGACAGAACCCCAGTGGAATTCTCTTCCTCTCGTATGCATAAATTCGAGACACGTTCATGTGGTCTCTCCCTGGCTTGTAGCTTCAGGGAAGCACTTCCCACCAACAGGGAAATGTCCGATCCCACCATTTCTTAGAGAGGATAATTATTTCAACAAAAAATTTAATATACCACTTTTCTAAACCGGACTGAAAAGTATAAAATATCTTCTTTTAGCCCAACACAGATTGCTAACTTCATATAGATAGTCCTGAAAATTTCTGAGTATGAATTTTTAATAGCTATGAAAATACTTTTATGATTCATAAGGAAAAACGTAGAGCATATAAAATAGCTAATAATGACGTAAAATGTTAATGCATCCGTTAGTAAATAGTGTGATAGTAAGGACGTGAACTATTCATGTATCAATTTTGTATTACATGCGCCAACATTTTTCGTTTTAAAACTTACAAGTATTTTCATACGTATTAAAAAATCAACAATTCCAAATTTTATGACTATTGCTATGGAGTTAGGAAACTGTCGGAGGTTACGAGAGATTATTTCAGTCCGATTGGGAAACGCTTTCTATTACAAATTCATTTTTAACTAATTAATTAGTTTTGCCTTTTAGTTTTGTAAGCGTGAAATTTTTCATAGGTGTCAAATACTTCGATGAGATTACAACAGAGATGTGTGAGAAACTTCAAGTTTATATCAGTTTCTCTTTGCCTTTCTCTGCGAATATATTGGTTCTTCATGATTGTGTCTCTCGGTAAGACAACAAAGGTCAAAATTTGAGAAATTTGAGCTTACGTGGAGGCTTACTAGCAATCGTTCTTACCCGGAAGCGTACACGATTGGAACAGGAACAGAGCAAATGCGAGTGGTACACAAATTACCTAGGCCACAAAACAGATAAGAAAGTGAGTTAATATGGCGTTGTCATCCAATTCGGAGCTAAGATGAAAGTTTAATGTCTCCAGCTCATCGGAAAATTACCCTAAAATCAGTTGCAAAATTTGCACATAGACAAAAAAGAAAGCGATATAATAAAAACATGTTAAAGCACATAGTGTCTAGGGCAGTGGTCCCTTACTTTCTCAGTCCTTTACGACTGATCGAGAACTTGAACGACAACTCCTGCTTTTGACACATATTAACTATCGCAGATAAAAGTTGTCGAGGGGTCAGTACTTAAGACGGAGATGGAGAGGTTTCTTTTAGTGATATTACTAAACATAATCTGTGAGATTTTTATGTTATCTGATTTTAAATTATGTGAAAAAATAGTTAAAAATCTATAAAGACATTCACTGTTTCGAACCAACTATCAGCGTTAAGTTTTATTCAGTTCTAAAGAAAGGTTAGTTGCCTGAAACCATGTCGCTGACTGTGCGGTCCCTCTCGCCGAAGGTTCGAGTCCTCCCTCGGGCATGGGTGTGTGTGTTGTACTTATCATAAGTTAGTTTAAGTAGTGTAAAATCTAGGGACCGATGACCTCAACAGTTTGGTCCCTTAGAAATTCACACACAATCGAACAATTGAAGTTGCCTGAAATACGAGAAAACTTGCGCAATCGCTTCTGAAGTTGCAATTTTTGCTTGCTCACACCGAAGTAACAGTTTCCAGTAAGCGTCAGTGAGCTGTGGAGAGCAAACAACAGGTTGGTTGATTCGTTGGTTAGTAGGTTGGGGATCCATGTACGAGGCGACTGTACTGAGCAGATGCTGTACTTGATACGTGCGTCTCAATATCTGACACACCGATGCCAGCAGTGGTGTTTTGAATGTGGTGTACAGTGACGGAAGGGGAGAGTGGTGGACAATTTTCAGCTAGTACAGAGCACATAAGCTGGGATTTGCATCAGCTTTTAGACTACACCTTTGCAAGATCATAGGCTGAGCAGCTAGGTCTACCGTATTCTCTTGCCTGATCTCTTTATTTTAGCCCATCGGACTTTTAGTTACGGTAACACAGAAAACGTGTCAAGCTCGCCATCTGCTTACCAAACACATAAATGACCTGGAAGATCGAACCCGCAGTGCCTCCTCGCGCCTTTTGCAGCTGTTGCACGTGACCCAATGCGAGCTACTTCGCTGGTCGACATTGAGACGTGGAGACACTGCTGTCCGGTGCGAGCACGTGGTTTGTCACCTGTTAAGCACATTCTGTTACGCAGTAACATGGAATTCAGTAACAACGTTATGTGATAGACATGTTCACGGAATATTTTACTTGTTCTGGACCTTGGAGTATTTCTTCTCGCGTCCGATAGTTTAGACAGACTTCATAACTGTGTTCTCAGAATATTTACTTCGATCGAGACAATCCATGAGAGTAACTTGTGATTAACACTGCGAACAGGGATTCATCATGGAATGATGACGAACTGTAAATATTTTGCGGATACCACACAGTACGGGGGACAGTACATGATTACTTCGTCACAGAAAAACACATATAAGTGAGTTTCGAAGCAAAAGAGAGCAGTATTCTGTCTCCTCCAACCTGCACCTATCCTGTTCCAGGGAGTGACACTGGCGCGTGCGAACCTCTGCGGGCGCAGCAGTGAAAAAGGTGTGCGGCTCTGTAGCTTTCCCTGTTTGCTGTGGCCCACACCTCTGAGGCTAATTAGACCCGAAATACGGATACACAGGTGCGTGGTTCTCTGACAAAGAGATGCCCTGTGGAAACGCTGTGCGTGTGTGAACATGTCTGCTTGTGACGTTAGTGTGTAGCCAGCAAACCGTGTGGTGAGAGTACCGCGCCAGCAGAGGGCGTATACTGATGATTAACTACTTGTTGGCAGTTGGCCCATTAGTGACGCTACACCATCGGGGATCGATTAAGGTTTGTTGAAGGGATGGACTGAGATCTTCTTCAAGAAAAGGCACCGACGTTCCGGGAAACCCCGCTAAATCCAAATCTGTATAGTGTGATTGGATTTTACGGTAGTAAATGGCAGCATTCAATCGTATTTCTGTCCTACACACAACCCAACAACGCGCTTCGAGATATAATGCACTTATCATGAGGTTATAAAACTTACCTCATGCAGTTAGAACACTGAAACTCTGCCTACAACTATAGTTGTGGCGTTCATAAGTTAAAATAGAATAAAAGCTCATTAAACTTTTGGTCCTTGATTTATGTTAAAATCATAGACATCTATCGGTGCCCGTCCCGTCTCACACAACACAGCACACCAGGTCGCGTCCTATGACTCTGCCGTGGATTTGGAGAGCGTCAATTTGACGCATTTGCAGAGGTCCAGGTTCTGTTATGAGCTGACGTGTCCGCGGAATTACTGTGCTACTGTGGCTATTGGCTCAACTATAATGCTGTTCAATTGGTCGCCTAGTTTTTCTCAAAAAAAAAAAAAAAAAAAAAAAAAAAAAAAAAAAAAAAAAAAAAAAAGGGTTGAAATGGCTCTAAGCCCTATGGAACATAACATGACGTCATAAGTCCCCTCGACGTATAAGTACTTAAACCTAACTAACGTAAGGACATCAAACACATCCATTCACGAGGTAGGATTCGAACCTGCGACCGTAGCAGCACCGCGGATCCGGACTCAAGCGCCTAGAAACGCTCGGCCACAGCGGCAGGCACCTTTCTTCATTTCATAAACCTACGATCGTTATCCTCTGGCTATTCTGGAAGTGTGAACTTGACACTCTTGGAGTCCACAGTAGAGCAATAGGGCGTGTTCCGGTGCAGTGTTCAGTGTGATATGGACGACCATTGACGTACGTCGACGATTTTAATGTAAGGTGAGAGGCAACAATTGTTCCTGTTGGTAGATTTTGTAGTGTTTTAACTTCATGAACTAAGTTTAACAACCTGATGAAGAGAGCGTTGCCTCTCGATACGCGTTGTTGATCTGTGTCCAGGACAGAAGTACGGTTGAATGCTACCAACTATTACTGCAAAAATCTAACAGCCCTTACCTCACACCTGCAATGAATAATATTAAATTAAAAGTTCTGACTGATATTTCAGAGCCTGAGAGTACTAAATAGGAGTCCAGACTTGTAAACGCTTCAAAATGTGATTCAGTCAAGCCAAAACACTTCAGCAGCACCAAAATCCTTTGCTATCTCGTTAAAATTTTGTCCACCGATATTTCTGCACGCACTGACAGAAGATATTCACTAATTAATCAAGAAACTGGGGCAATATAGTTCAACAGTTGTGTAGCTCTTTTCAATATAACACAGGACGAACGTAGCGAGTTAGTATTGAAAAAAAAATCACGTGTGAAGTAAACGTACAACGTGAGTGTGATGTCTAGGTTAGTCTAGTGCTCGTTTTGGATTTATGAATGTAGCTTCAGTCATTTTTTTTATTTTTGACCAGAATCCACTCTCGTAAGAACACGGTACATGTTTTTCAAATAGAACTCATTTAAACAGTCACAACGGTAGAGATTAGCGAGACTCAAATGTATCCGACAGTACATGTAGGATGTTCAGAAACAGGCTGAAAAGTTTGTAAGGGTATTGCAGGGTAGGCTGTGCTGAGAAATAATTAATAAGGAAAAAATTCGATACACTGCGGCGTTTCCGAGGTAATTAACATTTAAGATGGCCAATAAGACCGTTGCGCGCGCCAATTCAAGCGGCCTACCTGTGATGGTGCCACCAAACGAGTTCTTTATTGGTTTCCTAAAACTGAACAAGACAGCAACACAAAAATTGGACCTGGGTCGGTGGTAAGGATTGAGCCATAGACAACGGCTGAGAGGTCTCTTGGGTAAAATAAACGCTATTAGAACTAGCGACACTGACTGTATCTACGCTATGACAACTAACGACACTGTATCTGGCGGGTCGCTTGAATCTGCACACTTAACGCTCTGATTGGCTAACTGCAATGCTAATTAACTCCGAGCCAGCGCAACGTATTGAATTATTTCTTAACAATTATTTACCGGCATAACCTACCCTTCAAAACCATTACAAACTTTTCGGACTGTTTATGATCACAGAAGCTGGACAAATCACCCTTTCATTATAGTAACTGAAACATTACGGGCTATCCGTTCACTTCTGTGTGATCGGCATATGAAGGGGACTACAGGTAAATGTAAAAATTGTTACCAATACCACACACAAGAGAGTCCGTTGGAAAAGAAATGTAGAATGTAAATGCAGGATAGAGACATCGCTTTTGTAGACTCAGGTGTCTAATTACAAGTATATCACAGGGTGATCACGCTGTGCCGGAACTTTGATATCATCAACGTTAAAGATCTATGGAACTCCTGTTATCGTCTCGAGGTCCTGAGTCTGAAATATCGGAGACCAGTGGGGAACAGTCTGCTGACAGGGCCGTCTTACGAAGTTTCCTACGCCATAAACCCTCCATTTTCTCGTGCTGACACTTTCGATTTTTGCCCAGACGCTTCGTCAATAGCAGCTTCAGCGGCATTAAAAGGTCAGGGGCCGTAGTCGAAAGTTATTTACTTGCAAAGACAGGTTAAAAAGCAGATAGACGATAAATAGCTCAAAAGGACTGCTATTATTTTTGCTACCGTTATCTGAAACTGTTGTTGTTGTTGTGGTCTTCAGTCCTGAGACTGATTTGATGCAGCTCTCTAAAGCTGCATGCCCTCGGGAAAAATTACGGCCGTAGTTTCCCCTTGCTTTCAGCCGTTCGCAGTACCAGCACAGAAAGGCCGTTTTGGTTAGTGTTACAAGGCCAGATCAGTCAATTATCCAGACTGTTGCTCTTGCAACTACTGAAAAGGCTGCTGCCCCTCTTCAGGAAACTATAGAAGGAAAAAATGCGAAAGAAAAGTATTATTTATTCATGAATTTAAGTATTTACGAAAGAAATCTAGGAACTCTACCTTAAATGTTTAATCAGCTATTGAGTAGACGAAAATTAAAATCACTTTAGAAAGAATATAATTACAACAGGTGCATTCAAGTTCTAAGGCCTCCGATTTTTTTTCTCCGGTCTGGAAAGAGATAGAAACATGCGCATTGTTTTAAAATGAGGCCGCGTTTATTGTCAATACGTCCCAGAGATGGCAGCACCGTACGGAAGATGGAATTTTACCGCCAGTGGCGAGAATGAGAACTGTTTTAAATACTTAAAATGGCGACATTTTCCTTACTTGAACAGCGTGCAATCATTCGTTTTCTGAATTTGCGTGGTGTGAAACCAATTGAAATTCATCGACAGGAGACATGTGGTGATGGAGTTATGGATGTGTCGAAAGTGTGTTCGTGGGTGCGACAGTTTAATGAAGGCAGAACATCATGTAACAACAAACCGAAACAACCTCGGGCTCGCACAAGCCGGTCTGACGACATGATCGAGAAAGTGGAGAGAATTGTTTTGGGGGATCGCCGAATGACTGTTGAACAGATCGCCTCCAGAGTTGGCATTTCTGTGGGTTCTGTGCACACAATCCTGCATGACGACCTGAAAATGCGAAAAGTGTCATCCAGGTGGGTGCCACGAATGCTGACGGACGACCACATACCTGCCCGTGTGGCATGTTGCCGAGCAATGTTGACGCGCAACGACAGCATGAATGGGACTTTCTTTTCGTTGGTTGAGACAATGGATGAGACGTGGATGCCATTTTTCAATCCAGAAACAAAGCGCCAGTCAGCTCAATGGAAGCACACAGATTCACCGCCACCAAAAAAATTTCGGGTAACCGCCAATGCTGAAAAAATGATGGTGTCCATGTTCTGGGATAACGAGGGCGTAATCTTTATCCATTGCGTTCCAAAGGGCACTACGGTAACAGGTGCATCCTACGAAAATGTTTTGAAGAACAAATTCCTTCCTGCACTGCAACAAAACCGTCCGGGAAGGGCTGCGCGTATGCTGTTTCACCAAGACAACGCACCCGCACATCGAGCTAACGTTGCGCAACAGTTTCTTCGTGATAACAACTTTGAAGTGATTCCTCATGCTCCCTACTCACCTGACCTGGCTCCTAGTGACTTTTGGCTTTTTCCAACAATGAAAGACACTCTCCGTGGCCGCACATTCACCATCCGTGCTGCTATTGCCTCAGCGATTTTCCAGTGGTCAAAACAGATTCCTAAAGAAGCCTTCGCCGCTGCCATAGAATCATGGCGTCAGCGTTGTGAAAAATGTGTACGTCTCCTGGGCGATTACGTCGAGAAGTACCGCCAGTTTCATCGATTTCGGGTGAGTAGTTAATTAGAAAAAAAAATCGGAGGCCTTAGAACTTGAATGCACCTCGTAAAATTGAGTTTGATGTCAATAGGACTAGAGTTTTTGCATATAAAACTTAGAACCCTTAGAAAATTTGAACAAAGGGATAGCTACCCAGAGGGACGTACGTGCAGAAACAATTAGAAATTTCTGACAGAGTCTAGTAAGGCCCTTAAAAATATAAAAGTTTCAGGTATATATTTCATAACACAGATTTCTTTAAGTTTGAAGTGCTAACTCTGACTCTTGGACTGCTTCATTTATTCAATTATTTGGTGGAAAAGCAAGCGCATTCCAAAAATATCCCAAAGGTGAAAGGTAATTTCGCTATATATGTAAAACAACAGTTGTGGTAATAAGAAACGGATCAGATTACTAGAGGCAGAATATAATGTACAAGTGACAGCTCTCAGTAATATACAGAAAGCGATGTAAAAGGACGTGTTAGACAAAGAGCAAGAGAGATTTTAAAGCTACCGGTAAACAGTCGGTAATATTTCTGCGATGAAGGAGATAACTCGAAAGGCAGATTCCTTTACAGAAGATAAACTTAAAAACTGTATAATATTGTATGCAACATTGCGTACTACTATGCCAAAGGCATTAGGCGAGGATTATGATTGCTCTTATTATTTATAACATTTAATAAAATATAAAAGCAGAAAATCCAGTTCCAGGTGGGGTAAATTTTGGTGTAAAACAGAAACACTTCAATTTAATGGCTTGATTTATAGCCTAAGGGCAGGAGCATTTAATAATTAACATGGATAATAGATATGTTTGTGTGTATTTCAGTTATGAATTTTGTCTATGAATAAGTATTATGTGATATACAATAATTTATAAGGAGAGCGTAGTACTAATAATATTTTCCTTTTTACCTACATGTAATCAATGAAGGAGGGAGCGATATGCCCTTGTGCATAAGCGAGTCACAAGTACACTATTACAAAGGAAAGAAGCATACGCACTTGCGATTAGCAAGGCATAAAACCACTACTGTACCGAAGAAGCCATGGAGAAGGGATGCATATGGCAAAGGAAAACGTACTCAGGTTGGAAGTTTGAACCACCAACAACGCCACAGACCCTCAAAGTAGCTTTAAGATGAATCGACAAGTTTTTAATTTTTTTTTAATAGAAAGACAAAAGTTATACCCGTTTTCTCTGAAATCAGCCACATTTAAAGATTGAAATACAGTAATTCTGCAGTTATAAAGCATTATTGTGTAGGTCACCAACTGTTTAGGCAGATGAAGTAGGATCTCTAGAACTGTTACACGATAGAATGTGTAAGAGAAGTAGAAACAGCGATTTTGATTTTATGAAAATTTTGATCGTGAAAGTAAAAGTTAATTCAAATTTCATGCTTGTTGAGATATTGTGTCAAGTTAAAAGACAAAGGACCTTCATACTGTAAGGGGGAAAGGAGGTTATGTGGCAGTATCTTTGATGAACTCAGATGTTAAGTTTTTTCATTAAAATATCAGATAAGGAAGAAGTGATCTACAGTAACGCACCAGTCCGAAAGGACAACTGTTAGCAAGGCGTATTGAATCCATTGTTGGCTCAGAGGAGCAAGTATTGTGCAACACGCGCAAAGCGACTTCGGTAGCGCCAGAAGGCTACCCGCAGATTCACCTACAATATATGTACACCCAAGGGCGACTCCAAGCGAGGTGTACTCGACGGGGGTGGCAATATAGACAGACGGCGTTAGGTACAGCCGGAAAGCAGAATGCAGTGGATTAGAAGTGATAGCTGGTTTTGTTGAAGAGCTAATGGGTTAATTAACAGTGGGAAAACAATGTAAGGAGACCATAAGAGAGAACTGGAGTGTGATTATAAAGGCGTGAACAACTTTGTCTTGACTGAATGAAGAAACATAGTGCAATAAGATAAAAAGTGTCTGGTAATAGATAAAAAACGTTTGGTTACACTTGGTGTCACAACTACAGTAAAATCCGAATGAGAATAATAAACGAAAGTGGTTACTGATCTTACTGATTTTCAGTCCATCCCACAGAGAACAAATTTACGTAGAGACAGAAATAACACAACTCATTACAGCACCTAGTCATCAGAAACCAACATAAGAACAGATTAATTACTTTACAGGAGCTACTACAGAATTCCCCAGACTAAGAACGACTCTTCATGATATTCCGTTAAATCAATGTTGTCTGCATGTTGTAGGAACTATAAGTAGCTTTCGTTTGAAGTTAACTTGAGTTCAGAAAAAACTCTCAGATGTTATGTAAAACCGAGTCAGATTGCTTAACATAAACAGTTGTAAAATTCCCATTGTACACAGACATTGACTTTTTCAGATAGGGACCATAAGCAGATTATGACTGGTTTAAAGGGCCAGAAAATTCCAATTATAAAGCTGATAATACGTTCTAGTCCGATACCAAAGATATACATCTATTTGAAATCAGCTCTATATGGGAACTGAGAAACTCTAACAGTGTGGTTTGGACCGTTACAATGTTCACAATACGAAACCACCGGTGTCGCAGAATTCTGCCTGGACCGCAACGTGGTTATCCATTGGAACTGAGCCTTGGCATTCAGTGACAACAGGCGCAGATCTCCTACGCATCTGCTGGCTTAGCAATCGGCTTTTGCTAGCGCTGCGCTCTCCATCAGTGCCCAGTCCATACTAGCTGATTCTATGATCACATTAAGGAGCAATTATATACTATTTACAATTTGTACAGAAACCACATGGCAGTTATAAGAGTCGAGGGGCATGAAAGGGAGACAGTGGTTGGGAAGGGAGTGAGACAGGGTTGCAGCCTGTCCCCGATGTTATTCAATCTGTATATTGAGCAAGCAGTAAAGGAAACAAAAGAAAAATTCGGAGTAGGTATTGAAATCCATGGAGAAGAAATAAAAACTTCGAGGTTCGCCGATGACATTGTAATTCTATCAGAGACAACAAAGGACTTGGAAGAGCAGTTGAACGGAATGGACAGTGTCTTGAAAGGAGGATATAAGATGAACATCAACAAAAGCAAAACGAGGATAACGGAATGTGGTCGAATTAAGTCGGGTGATGCTGAGGGAATTTAAATTAGGAAATGAGACACTTAAAGTAGTAAAGGAGATTTGCTATTTGTGGAGCAAAATAACTGCTGATGGTCGAAGTAGAGAAGATATAAAATGTAGACTGGCAATGGCAAGGAAAGCGTTTCTGAAGAAGAGAAATTTGTTAACATCGAGTATAGATTTCAATGTCAGGAAGTCGTTTCTGAAAGTATTTGTATGGAGTGTAGCCATGTATGGAAGTGAAACATGGACGATAAATAGTTGGACAAAAAGGGAATAGAACCTTTCGAAATGTGGTGCTACAGAAGAATGCTGAAATTAGATGGGTAGATCACATAACTAATGATGAAGTATTGAATAGAATTGGGGAGAAGAGGAGTATGTGACACAACTTGTCAAAAAGAAGGGACCGGTTAGTAGGACATGTTCTGAGGCATCACGGGATCACAAATTTAGCATTGGAGGGCAGCATGGAGGGTAAAAATCGTAGAGGGAGACCAAGAGATAAATACACTAAGTAGATTCAGAAGGATGTGGGTTGCAGTAAGTGCTGGGAGATGAGGAAGCTTGCACAGGATAGGGTAGCATGGAGAGCTGCATCAAAGCAGTCTCAGGACTGAAGATTACAACAGCAACAACATATACACTGATGAGCCGAAACATTATGACCACCTACTGAAACACGTGTTGGTTCACTTCGGCAGTGATTCCGCGGGTCGTGTATTCGACAAATACTTGACAGGTTTACAGTGGTTTGTGGCACCGTATGCCAACACACAGGCCACACATTTCCGGCAACTTACGCGCGGTTGGTGGGGGGGGGGGGGGGGGGAGGGGTGGAACTGGCGCCAGATAGCGTCCCAGTTGGGTTTAATTAAATTCAGATAAGCCGAATTTGATGAAAAGATATCAACGTGAGTTCACAATCATGCTCCTGAAACCATTGTAGCACAATTCCCGCTTTGTAACACGAGCAATTATCCTGTTGGAAGATGGCATCACTGTTGGGGAAGACATCAGGCATAAGCGGTTACAGGTGGTTCCTAATAATGTTCACAGCTGTCATTCGATTACTACCACAATTAACATGGAAGCCCAAGTGAATGTCCCCCATAGCACAGTACTGCTCCCAGCGGCCAGCGTCCGTGGCGCGCTCTATGTTTCGGGCAGCTGCTGGACTGCATGACAGTGTATCTGGAGATGACTATCGACCTGGTTTAACAATAATCGAAATTCAGCCGAGCAGCCGACATGATTCCTTTGATCCTCGGTCCAATGTAGATGATCCCTTTCCCACTGTAGTCACTATTGACGATGTTGATGGGTCAACATGGGAATTCTGCTGCTGCGGAACACCATGTTCCATCCTGTGCGCTCAAGGATGTGTTCCAAAACACTTGTGCCTGCTTCAGAGAGCGGGGACGCCTCCAATCCCTACGTTCCGTAGTGAGGTAAGGACGTCCAACTTCTTGTCGTCTACTCGTGGTTTCAGGACTCTTCAACCACTTTCCACAGATGCTCACGACAGTAGCACGCGAACAGAGGCGCTCATTCGCAGGCACTGAGACACAACAATCTGGTTTTCGTCATAGTCGCTTAAGTCGGCGTATCTCCGCAGGCTCAGTCATTCGCTGCCAAAGAAAAATTTCTACTCTACCGTCACAAATCGAATCACGCAATGTAATAAAATTTAGCGAGTTGGAAATATAGATTTTTCCATACATAGTACAACAGGAAATTCTCATAAGGCACACCCAAAAAATTTCTGTCTCCTGAGTTTCACTGTCTCGACTGTCCAGGATGAGCGCAAAATCTTCCCATGAATACAAAAATGTCTTTCTAAGGAACTACGCTATACACAGCTTTGCGGTTTGTTACAAATGGCTGCTTGACTAAAAACTTACAAATGTGCTTCGGATGTTGTCTGCAGAACTTCAGGACGATACCCAATTTCTCTCCATGTCCACGCCAAAATTCCTTCCTTCACCAAACCAAGAGAATTTCTCATTCGTACCGTAAGAGTTCCCGCATCAGAAACTGGCGAACTGAACACTTAGCTTTAAGCGTAACCCCTCAAAAAAATCTAAAGATGTTATTTACGTCTGATAAATAAAGGACCACTTGTATGATCCATCAGACTGGAAAGATTTCACCCGATAATTACGGAACAGTATCTCCCAGTCTGGCGGTGCATCACCTTGTTGAAACACTACCAACGGTGAAGACTGCTGAATTGAGATGCAATATATACTACCAACACGTCGAAATAAACTGTTACTGTAACAGTAAGCTCAGTACAACAGAAAGGTCCAGAGTATTGTGTTTTGTGCATTAAGTCATAGCGCACTTTCATTTTCGAGCTGTCTCTTATCTACAAGACCAATGGTATGTGGGTTATTAGACCCCCAAAACCGGACATTAAGCATGTTTACTTCACCGGAAATGTGAATAGTCGCTTGATCGAAAAAAAAAAAAAAAATAATAAGGTAGTCATTATCTGCAGCTATTCATTCTAACGCGTTCCTAATTAACTCAGCACGTCTGGACTTATTACCATACTGGCCATTAAAATTGCTACACCACGAATATGACGTCCTACAGACGTAAAACATAACCGACAGGAAAAAGATGCTGTGATATGCAATGATTAGCTTTTCAGAGCATTCACGAAAGGTTGGAGAGGGTGGCGACATGAGGAAAGTTTCCAACCGATCTCTTATACACAAACAGCAGTTGACCGACGTTGCCTGGTGAAACTTTGTCGTGATGCCTCGTGTAAGGAGGAGAAATGCGTACCATCACGTTTCCGACTTTGATAAGTGTCGGATTGTAACCTATCGCGATTGCGGTTTATCGTATTGCGACATTGCTGCTCGCGTAGGTCGAGATCCAATGACTGTTAGCAGAATATGGAATCGGTGGGTTCAGGAGGATGTTACAGAACACCGTGCTGGATCCCAACGGCCTCGTACCTCTAGCAGTCGAGATGACAGGCATCTTATCCGCATGGCTGTAGCGGATCGTGAAGCCACGTCTCGATCCCTGAGTCAACAGATAGGGACGTTTACAAGGCAACAACCATCTGCACGAACAGTTCGACGACGATTGTAGCAGCATGGACTATCAACTCGGTGATCATGGCTGCGGTTACCCTTGACGCTGCATCACAGACAGGAGCGCCTGCGATGGTACACTTAACGACGAACCTGGGTGCACGAATGGAAAACGTCGTATTTTCGAATGAATCCAGGTTCCGTTTACAGCATCATGACGGTCGCATCCGTGTTTGCCGACATCGCGCTGAACGTACATTGGAAGCGCGTATTCGTCATCGCCATACTGGCGTATCACCCGACATGATGGTATGTGGTGCCGTTGGTTACACGTCTCGGTCACCTCTTGTTCGCATTGACGTCACTTTGAACAGTGGATGTTACGTTTGAGATGTGTTACGACCCGTGGCTCTACCCTTCATTCGATCCCTGCGGAACCCTTCATTTCAGCAGGATAATGCACGACCGCATGTTGCAGGTCCTGTACGGGCCTTTCTGGATACAGAAAATGTTCGATTGCTGCCCTGGTCAGCACATTCTCCAGATCTGTCACCAATTGAAAACGTGTGGTCAGTGGTGGCCGAGCAACTGGCTCGTCTCAATACGCTAGTCACCACTCTTGATGAACTGTGGTATCGTGTTGAAGCTGCATGGGCAGCTGTACTTGTACACCACATCCAAGCTCTGTTTGACTCAATGCCCAGGCGTATCAAGGCCGTTATTACGGCCAGAGGTGGTTGTTCTGGGTACTGATTTCTCAGGATATATGCACCCAAATTTGTGTGAAAATGTAATCACACGTCAGTTCTAGTATAACATATTTGTCCAATGGATATCTGTTTATTATCTGCATTTGTTCTTGGTGCAAGTAGCAATTTTAATGGCCAGTAGTGTATCTGGCTCTAAAGCTTTCAAGAGTTGCACATTCTACGCATAGAAACACAGCCTGCGATGTACCCGTTTCTCTTTGTCTTCTCAGGTTAATAGCCAGGCTCTTTAAACTTTCACGCCATCCTTTGCTGCTCTCCACATCTGGTCGATTTCGACCATACGCACCTCGAAAGTGTCGCTGAACTGTAATAGGCGACCTTGTTCCATGTAACTACACAGACACATTGCAGTTTCTCCTGCATCGATGCCACTGCAAGAGGAGAACTCCTAAATTACGCTGTCTGTAACAATAAAAGCTGAAAAGAAATGCTGTCAGAGCAAATGCTCTCACCCTGAAACAGATCGCCTATCCCTCTTTGTACGAAGGGGTGGCCTGCGTGACGCGAACACGGCGTTGACGACACGGTGGGCTGAAGTTTGCCAAGTTTACTTTAACAGAATTAGAGGGAGAAAGTTCCCCAGGATGCTTAGCACATGTGGCATTGGAACGGAGAGGAGAAGTTATTGGCTTATTAGGAAGTCAAGAAGGGTGCAAACACTTACGGACACAATTTAAGAACTCTTTTATTTCCCAACAATTCAACCTTACTTGGAAGAGGTGTCTTACAGTGGCTTTATACCCGTACAAATCAACAATTACGCTCTACCATTGTATATGCTAGTCCCTTCCAGCAACTCCAAATGCCTGAGCCCTACCTTCTCAGTATCGGAAACGAGTTCTCTGCTTGCATCTCGTTCAACAATAGACAATCAATTACTCTAACCACAATAAGAGACGAGTGAGAGCAAGAGCTCATTGCTCTCTTCATTCTCCACACAGAAAATTTTAATTATTACTCGTAGTGGCTCACACACTTAGACACCTTATTTGCCGGGCGGAATGGCCGCGCGGTTTGAGGCGCCATGGCCGGATTGCGCTGTCTCTCTCGCCGGAGGTTCGAGTCCTCCCTCGGCCATGGGTGTGTGTGTTGTTGTTAGTATAAGTTAGTTTAAGCAGCGTGTTAGTCTAGGGACCGATGACCCCAGCAGTTTGGTTCCTTTAGGAATTCACACACATTTGAACAACTTAATCACACTAGGAGACAAGTGTAATGCAGCACTTGATAGTCTGAATGTTGGGACACATAGGAAATACCAACTGCACTGGCGCTAAAAATATCGGAACAACAAGAAGTAGTTGTGCGACATAAACGAAATTTAGCAGGGGTGTTTGTACATGCGAAAAGAAAAAGTCTGTTCCAATTTCGCACAAGTCGTGTAAGAGTGGCGCTAGCAGCTTGATTTAGGTACACGTTGCAACGGTTGTGAGCGTTAGTTATCTTTGAGACTGGATATGGTGAGTTGATGTTGGTCAGGAGTGCCATTAAGGCCACAAAGTCGCCATTATCAGTACCTCATTGCGTTTCAACGAAGTCGTGTAATAGGGCTACGAGCAGCTGGAAGTTAATTCTGCAATATTACAGAAAGACTTGGCAGGAATGTAGCCACGGTACATGATTGTTAGCAGCGGCGGCGGCCACCAGAACGTAAGGTCGCAAGAACACCGGGCTCCGGACGACCACGTGGCATTACCGAGAGGAAAGATCATCATGTACGGGGTATGGCTGTGGCGCATCTTACTGGTCAGGAGCGGCAATGTCAGCAGCAGCTGGCACCACAGTGACACAAGTAACTGTTAAGGAATTGGTTACTTCAAGGACAGCTTTAAGGGAGACGTCCTGTAGCGTGCATTCCACAGACCCCAAACCACTGCCATTTCCGACTTAAATGGTGTCGAGGGAGAGTTGACTGGAGGGCAGAGTGGAGATCTGTTGCTTTTGCTGATGAAACCTGATTCTGTCTCGCTGCCGGTGATAGCCGTGTTGGCTGGGAGGAAGCCAGTTGGGGGCCTGCAAAGAACGTGACTACGTGCTGGACACAATGGACCTGCAGCTGGGGCTATGATCTGGGATGCAATTTCGCATGACAGCACAAGCACGCTCGTGGCTATCCGATGCACCGTGAATGCGTAACTGTACGTTAATCCGGTGATTAGATCTGTTGTGCTGCCATTCATGAAAACCATTGCACGGGATGTTTTCCAACACTATAACGCTCGCCTACATTCGACTGGTGTAGCCCTGCACACTCTACAGACAGCCGACATTTTGCCTTCGCTTACTCGATCACCAGATCCGTCTACATACAGGACATCTTCGAACGACAGCTTCAGCGTCAGGCACAATCAGCGTTAACCGTCTCTCTGTCCACCAGCTGAGTCCAAGAGGTAGGACCTCAACCTTACAAACAGACACCCAGCACCTGTATAAGACAATGCAAGCACGTCTGCATGCTTGCATTCAACATACGTTTGGATACACCGTTTATGAATGTACCAGAATTTCACATTTGCATAGGGCTTATTTCGCGCTTAGATTAACCTGTGAATTTGCAATGTTTATCACTTACATATGCTACCTAAAGAAATGTGTCCCCGAAATGTCATTACGCTACGTTAACAATTTATCGATGTTGCGATTTGTTTTTGTCAGTGTATTACTCATTTCTGCTGCTATTGACGAACTCTACAGAGTCTACTCTTTACCAACGGGCAGAAAACTCAAGACAATAGCTGTTGCTGGATACTTATCGAAAACTCAGTTGCCTTCCCTAAAATGTGTACAACCTCTCGTAGTTTTCTGCTGCAGCAGCAACGAACTGTCACGCTACAGTGACTCCAAGGCTCGGCTGCGGTACTGCTCTCGACGATTCGGTTGCTCCCTGCCAATGACAGTGACTCTAACTGCAAGTGCGACTGTTAACGGGACTGTGAGTGCTTGTGCCATTTATACACTGATTTTTCGGGGAGTTTTGGATGAGTTTCTCTAGTAGAGGGGCTTTCCTGTTGCCGAAGAAATCTTTGCAGAACGGCTATTACACATATAGAAGTTGACGGCCATCACCCCTTTTATACACTGAAGATCAAACAAACTGGTAGATCTACTAAATATCGAATAGGGCTCTCGCGAGCACGCAGAAGTGCCGCAACACGACGTGGCATGGACTCGACTAATGTCTGAAGTAGTGCTGGAGGGAACTGACACTCATGAATCCAGCAGGGCTGCCCATAGATCAGTAAGAGTACGAGGGGCTGAAGATCTGCTCTCAACGGCACTATGCAAGGCATTCTAGATATGCTCAAAAATGTTCATCTCTGGGGAGTTTGATGGCCAGCGGAAGTGTTTAAACTCAGAAGAGTGTTCCTGGAGCAATTCTGGACGTGTGAGGTGTCACATTGGAATTACCCAATTCCGTCGGAATGCACAATGAACATGAATGGATACAGGTGATCAGACAGGATACTTACGTATGTGTCACCTGTCAAAGTCGTGTCTAGAAGTATCAGGGGTCCCATATCACTGCAACTGTACACGCCCCACACCATTATAGAGCCTCCATTAGTCTGAGCAGTCCCCTGCTGACATGCAGGGTTCATCGATTTATGACGTTGTCTCCATACCCGTACACGTCCATCCGCTCGTTTAAAACGAGACTCGACCAACCAGCCACCGTGTTTCCAGTCATCCACAGTGCAATATCTGTGTTGTCGTGCGAGGAGTAAAGCTTTGTGTCGTGCAGTCATAAAGGATACACAAGTGGTCCTTCGCCTCCGAAAGCCCATGTTTCGTTGAATGGTTCGCACGTTGACGCTTGTTGATGGCCCAGCACTGAAATCTGCAGCAATCTGCGGAAGGTTTGCGCTTCTGTCACGTTGAACGATTCTCTTCACTCGTCGTTGTTCCAATTCTTGTAGGACCTTTTTCCGGCCGCAGCAATGTCGGATCTCGTGGTCGTGCGGTAGCGTTCTCGCTTCCCACGCCCGGGTTCCCGGGTTCGATTCCCGGCGGGGTCAGGGATTTTCTCTGCCTCGTGATGGCTGGGTGTTGTGTGCTGTCCTTAGGTTAGTTAGGTTTAAGTAGTTCTAAGTCCTAGGGGACTTATGACCACAGCAGTTGAGTCCCATAGTGCTCAGAGCCATTTGAACCATTTTTTGAGCAATGTCGGAGATTTGATGTTTTACGGGATTCCTGATATTCTCGGTTCACTCGTGCAATGGTCCTACTGGAAAATCCTCACTTTATCGTTACACGGAAGATGCTGTGTCCCATTGCTTGTGCAACGACTATAACACCACGTTCAATCTCACTTAAATATTGATAACCTGTCACTGTAACAGCAGTAACAGATCTAACAACTGCACCAGACAGGTAGGCCATGCCGACCGCAGTTCCGTGTTCTGCCTGATTTCATATTTATTTATTTGAATACGCAGGCCATACCATTTTCTTAGTTGCTTCAGTGTAACTATAAAACTTGACAGCCTTGACAGTGTATCCTAAACGTCTTCACTAGTTGTGCTACCATCTGCAAAACGGCGCACAGATATTTAGAAATGTATCCACAAACGAATCTTATGAGTTAAGCCATCATTTGCAACAAACCACATAAATGTATGTTGCATAGCTCCTTAGAAATAAATGTTTGTACTCAGGCAAATAAATTTTGCTTACCCTGTACTTCGAATGAAAAATGCTGTAGCCTGCGTAACAGAAAAGCGTTGGTCCAGTTTGCAGCACTGAATGCGTGTGCAAGTTGACTTCCCGTTTTGGTGGGTACAACACTGACAAGGAGACGGCACGATCGTGGGGTCGGGGATTTGTCCGCAATTTTGTGTGGTGAAAGAGGACCCCTAACACCTCACGTGGTTAAAATATTAGGACGCACTACTCGGAAAATCCCGAGAAAAATCGATCCAAAGCTTCTTAGGTGACTTACGAGTATAAAATGTTAGTCCACTGCCGAGCCGCCATCTGGCCTACATGGTTAGTGCTCGGACCCTTATGCCAAAGGTCTCCGGTTTGATTCCTCCTCTTTTTTTTTTCTTCTGTTGCTTGCAAAATTGCAGCGCGTTGCTACAGGAGAATCGTGAATTTAATTCCTGGGAAGACTGTGTAAAAATTCATTCTATAATTCACTATCAATTACCGTCACCAACATGCCGAGACATGATTTAATATGCCTGGTTTGCCTCAAAATTGTCAGAAACTCGAAACATTTTAGTAAATATTAATGGGGCATGTTTTTGTACAGATTTATTGCAGACGACCGGTGATTGTAAGAAATCCGCTTTTATATGTTGCGCAAGATGTCGCAAAATTTATTGCTTTGTTTGTTTTTACTATAATTACCACTGCGGTTCTTGTTTATAATTATTATATGTATAAAAATTGAATGTTTTCAAATCGACTTTGTTATTCTGATTAAAAAGGCAATGTTTCTCATAAAATTTACAATGAAAAATGGAAAAACCACCGCCATGAATTGTGTTGTTGGACAAAAAGAAAATATTTTTATTGAATAATGAAACTAATTTGTTAAAGATAATGTAGGTTTGGGAAACTTTCTGAATAATTGGCTGAATAACGAAAGAAAATGAAACAGAAGAAAAATAAATTCCCAGAGGAGGAATCGAACACGAGACCTCTGGCGGCGTAAGCCCTAAACACTATCTTCTTCGTCTTCTTTTTTTCTCATTTTGTTCGACATAGTTCGTTGCGTGCTGACAGATGTGAAAATTACCGAACAATGAGTTTAATAAGTCACGGATGCAAAATACTAACACGAATTCTTTACAGACGAATGGAAAAACTGGTAGAAGCCGACCTCGGGGAAGATCAGTTTGGATTCCGTAGAAATATTGGAACACGTGAGGCAATACTGACCCTACGGCTTATCTTAGAAGCTAGATTAAGGAAAGGCAAACCTACGTCTCTAGCATTTGTAGACTTAGAGAAAGCTTTTGACTGTGTTGACTGGAATACTCTTTCAAATTCTGAAGGTGGCAGGGGTAAAATATAGGGAGCGAAAGGCTATTTACAATTTGTACAGAAACCAGAATCGAGGGACATGAAAGGGAAGAAGTAGTTGGGAAGGGAGTGAGACAGGGTTGTAGCCTCTCCCCGATGTTATTCAATCTGTATATTGTGCAAGCAGTGAAGGAAACAAAAGAAAAATTCGGAGTAGGTATTAAAATCCATGGAGAAGAAATAAAAACTTTGAGGTTCACCGATGACATTGTCATTCTGTCAGAGACAGCAAAGGACTTGGGAGAGCAGTTTAACGGAATGGACAGTGTCTTGAAAGGAGGGTATAAGATGAACATCAACAAAAGCAAAACGACGATAATGGAATGTAGTCGAATCAAATCGGGTGATACTCAAATGGTTCAAATGGCTCTGAGCACGATGGGACTTAACATCTATGGTCATCAGTCCCCTAGAACTTAGAACTACTTAAACCTAACTA
This sequence comes from Schistocerca americana, assembly GCF_021461395.2. Classification (NCBI taxonomy): domain Eukaryota; kingdom Metazoa; phylum Arthropoda; class Insecta; order Orthoptera; family Acrididae; genus Schistocerca; species Schistocerca americana. The sequence goes on from NC_060126.1 coordinate 378,573,065, forward strand.
ACCTAAGGACAGCACACAACACCCAGCCATCACGAGGCAGAGAAAATCCCTGACCCCACCGGGAATCGAACCCGGGAACCCGGGCGTGGGAAGCGAGAACGCTACCGCACGACCACGAGATGCGGGCAATGTCGGGTGATGCTGAGGGTATTAGATTAGGAAATGAGACACTTAAAGTAGTAAAGGAGTTTTGCTGTTTGGGGAGCAAAACAACTGATAATGATGATGGTCGAAGTAGAGAGGATATAATATATAGGCTTGCAATGGCAAGGGGAGCGTTTATGAAGAAGAGAAATTTGTTATTATCGAGTATAGATTTAAGTGTCAGGAAGTCTTTTCTGAAAGTATTTGTATGGAGTGTAGCCATGTATGGAAGTGAAACATGGACGATAAATAGTTTAGACAAGAAGAGAATAGAAGCTTTCGAAATGTGGTGCTACAGAAGAATGCTGAAGATTAGATGGGTAGATCATATAACTAATTAGAAGGTGTTGAATAGGATTGGCGAGAAGAGAAGTTTGTGGCACAACTTCACTAGAAGAAGGGATCGGTTGGTATGACATGTTCTGAGGCATCAAGGGATCACCAATTTAGTACTGGAGCGCAGCGTGGAGGGTAAAAATCGTAGAGGGAGACCAAGAGATGAATACACTAAACAGATTCAGAAGGATGTAGGTTGCAGTAGGTACTGGGAGATGAAGAAGCTTGCACAGGATAGAGTAGCATGGAGAGCTGCATGAAACCAGTCTCAGGACTGAAGACCACAACAACAACAACAACAACAGTTCGTTGCGTTTGGTCGGGGCGGACGACACAAGACATCCGTTCAAATTTATCGTTGGTTCCTTGACTCAGTTTTTTTTTATTACAGAGAGCACGCAGCCCTCTGACGGAACACGCTGAGCTACCGTGCCGGCTAACCTAGGCCAGACGGGGGCTCGGCAGTGTACTAATATTTTATAGTCATAAGGCACCTAAGAAACTTTGGATGGATTTTTCCCGGGATTTTCCGGGTAGTACGTCCTAATATTTCAACCACGTGAGGTGTTAGGGGTCCTCTTTCAGCACACAAAATTGCGGACAAATCCCGGACCCCACGGCGTGCCGTCTCCTTGTGAGTGGAGACACTATATTGCGGTCTTCACAATGTCCGACATGTACCCAGTTTCCGATACGGCCGACTTGTGGCCCCACCGACTGGAGCCCCCTGTTCTGACAAGGGAACCTGCCCATCACACACCCCTCAGATTGAGTTATAAGTTGGCACAGTGGATAGGCCTTGAAAAACTGAACACAGATCAATCGAGAAAACAGGTAGAATTTGTGTGGAACTATGAAAAATATAATCAAAATATACAAACTGAGTAGTCCATGCGCAAGGTAGGCAGCATCAAGAATAGCATGAGCTTAGGAGCTCCGTGGTCCCGTGGTTAGCGTGAGCAGCTAAGAAACGAGAGTTCCTTGGTTCAAGTCTTCCCTCGAGTGAAAATTTACTTTCTTTATTTTCGCATAGTTACGATCTGTCCGTTCGTTCACTGACGTCTCTGTTCTCTGTATTAAGTTTAGTGTCTGTGTTTTGCGACCGCACCGCAAAACCGTGCGATTAGTAGACGAAAGGACGTGCCTCACCAATGGGAACCGAAAACATTTGTTCGCAAGGTCATAGGTCAACCGATTCCGCCACATGAAAACACGTCTGATATATTCTATACGACATTGGTGACGGCATGTGCGTCACATGACAGGAATATGTTGTCGACCCACCTAACTTGTACACTTGGCGAAAGGGTAAAAAGATTCTTCTACCTTGCCCGATTTAGGGTTTCTTGTGGATGTGATAATCACTCCCAAAAAAGTGCTGAAAACATAAGAGTTTGTCATAAACTGCAACCAATGAATGCAACAGTTTTACAGTCGAACTGTTTTCACCGTGCTCTGTCAAAACATATGTTTATACATCACATCGGACGGACGGACGGACAGATAATAGTTGTCTGAATATAAAAAGTTTAACTTTCCACTCGAGGAAAGATTTGAACCAAGGACCTCTCGTTCCGCAGCTGCTCACGCCAACCACGGGACCACGACGCTCCTGAGCTTATTTTATCCTTGATGTTGCCTATCTTGCGCATGGACTTCTCAGTTTGCATATTTTGCTTATTTTTTTCATAGTCCCATACAACTTCTTCCTGTTTTCTCGATTGATCTGTTTTCAGTTTTTCAAGGCCTATCCACTGTGCCAACTTATAACTAATTCTAAGGGGGGTGCGATGGGGAGGTTCCCTTGTTAGAAATAAATGTTTGTACTCAGGCAAATAAATTATGCTTACCCTGTATTTCGAATGAAAAATGTTGTAACCTGCGTAACAGAAAAGCGTTGGTCGAGTTTACAGGACTGAATGCGTGTCCAAGTTGACTTCCCGTTATGGTGAGCATAACACTAAGTGGAGACACTATATTGCGGTGTTCACAATGTCCGAGATGTACCCAGTTTCTGATACGCCCGGCTTGTGTCCCCACCGACCGGAGCCCCCTGTTCTGAGGCGCCTAGGCCGCACGCCCTCGTGACGGGCCGCGCAGGTCTTCTGCGGCTGGCGTCATTAGCAGGTAGCGGCGCCAGGTGTTGCCGTGGAGGGGAGCGGGCGGCCGTGCCGCTGAATTTTCGCGGTCCGGCGCTGCATGTTTAACGCGCTACGTGGCCAGCATGCCTGAGCACCCGCCACCGCTTTTGCCAGTGTCTGGCTCGCCGGCCTCCCTAGCGCAGTTGTGGGCCGTGGTTGCGGCCTCGAACCTGCCTCCACCACTTCAGCCCGCAGATAACCTTCCTCAGGTCGCGTTAATATTCCGCACGTTCTGCTCTTAAATAATTACAACCCCATATTTTTACTCGTCAGAATATTCTGGTGCGGGCTGGTCCAACCGTGGGCTGGTGCACCAAGATATCGCCACCGTTTTTCCAGTGCTCCTCCACCTGGAAACACCCTTCCTTCGTGAAGGTTACGAACGGCTTTCAAAATGACTGAATTTGAGAGCGGTACACTTGCCACGCAACTTACTTCTTCTGCAGCTATCTTGCAAAAAGAAAAAAAAAAGAAAAGAAAAAAAAGAAAAAAAAAATCAAATGGCTCTGAGCACTATGGGACTTCACATCTGAGGTCATCAGTCCGCTAGAACTTACAACTACTTAAACCTAACTAACCTAAGGACACAACACACATCCATGCCCGAGGCAGGATTCGAACCTGCGAGCGTAGCGGTCGCGCAGTTCCAGACTGTAGCGCCTAGAATCGGTCGGCCACCCCGGCCGGCTATCTTGCAGTCATTCTATCAAATGAGAAATACAAGACCATCGACAATAATCAAGCTTGACGTTATCGACAGTGTCAGTACAAACACAGGGGTTAGTGATCACGCTGTCATCATAGGTAAGCTCGGCACTACAGTTAATAAACCATTCAAGAAGATGAGGACAGTGATTATACTAGGAAAAGCGGGTAAGCATTTGTTAGCATCCCAGGAAGACAACGAATTGGGTCTAATATGACAGACTTTGAGGAATTATGGGCAAAGCTTAAATTCATTGTTAATCGCTCTCTGGAGACGTACGTGCCAAGCAAGTGGAATAAGGACGGGGAGGACCCTCCGTAGTGCAATAATTAAATTAGCAAAATGCTCCGTTCAAAAGATAACGCGCAGACGTTGACAGGCAAAAGTAAGTAGAAATCCCGTACGTCTACATCTACATCCACATCCATACTCCGCAAGCCACCTGACGGTGTGTGGCGGAGGCTACCTTGAGAACCTCTATCGGTTCTGCCTTCCAATTCAATCCCGCATTGTTCGTGGAAAGAAGGATTGTCGGTATGCCTCTGTGTGGGCTCTAATCTTCCTGATTTTATCCTCATGGTCTCTTCGCGAGATATACGTAGGAGGGAGCAATATACTGCTTGACTCCTCGGTGAAGGTATGTTCTCGAAATTTCAACAAAAGCCCGTACCGAGCTACTGAGTGTCTCTCCTGCAGCGTCTTCCACTGGAGTTTATCTATCATCTCCGTAACGCTTTCGCGATTACTAAATGATCCTGTAACGAAGCGCGCTGCTCTCCGTTGGATCTTCTCTATCTCTCCCATCAACCCTATGTGGTACGGATCCCACACTGGTGAGCAGTATTCAAGCAGTGGACGAACAAGTGTACTGTAACCTACTTCCTTTGTTTTCGGATTGCGTTTCCTTATGATTCTTCCAATGAATCTCAGTCTGGCATATGCTTTACCGACGATCAACTTTATATGATCATTCCATTCTAAATCATTCCTAATGCGTACTCCCCGATAATTTATGGAATTAACTGCTTCCAGTTGCTGACCTGCTATATTGTACCTAATGATAGGGGGATCTTTCTTTCTGTGTATTCGCAGCGCATTACACTTGTCTACATTGAGATTCAATTGCCATTCCCTGCACCATACGTCAATTCGCTGCGGATCCTCCTGCACGTCCATAAGAAGATCAATCCGCAAAGCATATAAGAACTTTCAGCGTCATACTTTAGCCAAAGACCTTCTGTCCGTACGTAAAATCGTTAGCAGCATCGGCTTATTTCCAGTCACTCGTCGACCAGGCTGGGGTGGCAACAGAATATAGCAGAAGGGAAAGCTGAAGTTTCAAAATTTCACGGTTAAGAAATCATGAAGCAGGAGGATCGTATATACTAATCGTGATTCGATTGTCGCACAGACTCCCGCATGGAGGACACAGTAACAGTCATCCGTGGCATAGAAAAACCACTGTAGGAGTCGAAAACAAAAAAATCGCTGGGTCCGGATGGAAGCTCATTTCGGTTTTACAGAGAGTACTGTGCGGTTTTGGCCCTTTACTTCGCTTGCATTTATCGAGAATTTCTCTCCCAGCGCCAAGTCCCAAGGGCTGGAAAAATGCTCGTGTGACTCCTGTACGTAATGAAGGTAAAAGAACGGACCCCCATAGTTACAGAACAATATCCGTAACATGGGTTTGCTGCAGAACTCTGAAATACACTCCTGGAAATGGAAAAAAGAACACATTGACACCGGTGTGTCAGACCCACCATACTTGCTCCGGACACTGCGAGAGGGCTGTACAAGCAATGATCACACGCACGGCACAGCGGACACACCAGGAACCGCGGTGTTGGCCGTCGAATGGCGCTAGCTGCGCAGCATTTGTGCACCGCCGCCGTCAGTGTCACCCAGTTTGCCGTGGCATACGGAGCTCCATCGCAGTCTTTAACACTGGTAGCATGCCGCGACAGCGTGGACGTGAACCGTATGTGCAGTTGACGGACTTTGAGCGAGGGCGTATAGTGGGCATGCGGGAGGCCGGGTGGACGTACCGCCGAATTGCTCAACACGTGGGGCGTGAGGTCTCCACAGTACATCGATGTTGTCGCCAGTGGTCGGCGGAAGGTGCACGTGCCCGTCGACTTGGGACCGGACCGCAGCGACGCACGGATGCACGCCAAGACCGTAGGATCCTACGCAGTGCCGTAGGGGACCGCACCGCCACTTCCCAGCAAATTAGGGACACTGTTGCTCCTGGGGTATCGGCGAGGACCATTCGCAACCGTCTCCATGAAGCTGGGCTACGGTCCCGCACACCGTTAGGCCGTCTTCCGCTCACGCCCCAACATCGTGCAGCCCGCCTCCAGTGGTGTCGCGACAGGCGTGAATGGAGGGACGAAAGGAGACGTGTCGTCTTCAGCGATGAGAGTCGCTTCTGCCTTGGTGCCAATGATGGTCGCATGCGTGTTTGGCGCCGTGCAGGTGAGTGCCACAATCAGGACTGCATACGACAGAGGCACACAGGGCCAACACCCGGCATCATGGTGTGGGGAGCGATCTCCTACACTGGCCGTACACCACTGGTGATCGTCGAGGGGACACTGAATAGTGCGCGGTATATCCAAACCGTCATCGAACCCATCGTTCTACCATTCCTAGACCGGCAAGGGAACTTGCTGTTCCAACAGGACAATGCACGTCCGCATGTATCCCGTGCCACCCAACGTGCTCTGGAAGGTGTACGTCAACTACCCTGGCCAGCAAGATCTCCGGATCTGTCCCCCATTGAGCATGTTTGGGACTGGATGAAGCGTCGTCTCACGCGGTCTGCACGTCCAGCACGAACGCTGGTCCAACTGAGGCGCCAGGTTGAAATGGAATGGCAAGCCGTTCCACAGGACTACATCCAGCATCTCTACGATCGTCTCCATGGGAGAATAGCAGCCTGCATTGCTGCGAAAGGTGGATATACACTGTACTAGTGCCGACATTGTGCATGCTCTGTTGCCTGTGTCTATGTGCCTGTGGTTCTGTCAGTGTGATCATGTGATGTATCTGACCCCAGGAATGTGTCAATAAAGTTTCCCCTTCCTGGGACAATGAATTCACGGTGTTCTTATTTCAATTTCCAGGAGTGTATATTCTGAGTTCAAATATATTATATTTAAACTCAGAATGTATTTCAGAATTCTACAGCAAAGCTTCTGGTCATAAATAGGCACAGATTTAGAAAGCATCGTTAATGCGAAACTCGGCTTTCCCTTTTCTCTCATGATATCGTTAAAGTCACAGTTGGTGGACAACACATAAATTCAATATTCCCACATTTCGAGAAAGTCTTTGATACGGTGCCCCATTGCTGGCGGTTGATGGTCCGAGCATATACATTTTATTCCTAGATAAGTGAGTGGCTGGAACACTTCTAATGTAATGGAACCCAGTATATTGTCCTCGACGGTGAGAGTTCATCAGAGACGAGAGTATTGTCACGAATGCTCCAGGGAATGTGAGAGGGCCGCTCTTATTGTCTGTAGACGTAAATGATAAACGGACAGGGTGAGCCTCAATTTACGGCTGTTTGCTGATGACACTGTGGTGTACGGGAATGAGTCGGGGTCGTGTGACTGTGGGAGGATACGAGATGACTTAGATACAATTTTTGGTTGGCGTGATGAACGGCAGCTTTCTCCAAATGTAGGATAAATGTAAGTTAATACGAATGAATAGGAAAACCAGTCCTGTAACCTTCGAATGTAGAGTTATGAGGGTGCTGCTGGAGACAGCCAAATCGATTAATGTGCAAAGCGATACGATATGGAAGAGAGATCAGGTTGTTAAATGGGCGTACGAACGCTCGACTACGTTTTATTGGGAGAATTTTCGGACAGTGTGGCCCATCTATAAAAGCAGATGGCGTACAGAACACTAGTGCAACCCATTTTTGAGTGATGTCCAAGTGCTTTGGATCCCCATCAGGTCGGATTAAAGGATGACATCGAAACATTTCAGAGAGGTACTCCCAGATTTGTTATCGGTTGGTTCGATCAGCACGCAAGTATTATGGAAATGCTTCGTGAGCTAAAATGGGACCCCTAGAAGGAAGACGACGATCTTTACGCGAGGCACTCTTGCGAATACTTAGGGAACCGGCATTTGAGGCCCAGTGTAGATCGATTCTACTGCCATCAACATACGTTTCTTATAAGTATGACGAAGATAAAACGAAAGAAACTTTGGGTCGTACAGAATCTTGTAGACAATCGTATTTGACTCGCTCTGTTTGTCAGTGGAACAGGAAAGGAAGTGACTAGTAGCGATGTGTGATGCCTTACGCCATGCCCCCTACTGTGGCTTGCGGAGTATGTACGTAGATGTAGATGTAAATTTAGGACATCAGCTGGAGGGGTGTCAATCTCATTAACTCTTAAGCAACAAATTTTTTATCTGGCGTAACAGTGAAATTTATGTCAGTCTGTAGTCTTTGCTCAATTTATTACGTATTTCTATGTTCACGATGAGTTATAGGATGCTAAATAACCATATAAAAAAAAAATCAGAACAGAATCAGCAGAGAAAAAGTTTGAAAAAAATGCCCAGGAAATTAGCAGTGTCAGCTTATGTTAGTAAATATATGCTCTCAGGAGGAAAGTATTTCACAAAGGGCTGTGGTTCACAGCCAGTTTTAATTCATTCAGATTAATCCACGTTTGAAGCTATTTCACTGAGATTCAATTTGACGACCTTTATGAGATGAAAGCTCAGGCAAGCATATACACTAACTGCTGCATTGTACTTGACGTTTCAAATGTTTATCCACCTGACACTTTGTAGCCGAGACTAACATCGGTTACTGTAGTTGTGATTGTAACGATAACAGTTGTGACTACATCATCCGCACCACACTCTCCTCTAATTTCTGAATCATCTGCGTGCTCTTCTGTAACGTCTTCCCACGGTTCATTACACGATCAGCCAGAACTTCATCTGCCAGTGATCTGTGCGACCTTCTTGAAATCATTCTTATAGATACAAAACAAATATGGACCAATATTATACCTCTAACTATAAAAACTAACCCAAAATTAGTGAATAATATGCTTATTTCATTCTATTGGGTACATACACTGTTTTCGTGATGTAGGATATTTTCAATAATCATCCTACATTTGCATTATCAGCGGAAATAATTTGTGTTATTTAACGCTTTCGAGATTATTTGTGAAACAACACTGTGTGTAATATTTCACAGCATGTAATCAGTAAAATTAAGTACGAGGGCACGTCGAAAAGTAATGCAACCCATTATTTTATGCGAAAACTCTACAAGCTGTTTTAAGATAAAACAAACGTTACTAACATTCTACATCTTTATTATTAGTGTGTACAAATTTATTTCTCAACACCGTCAACTTGGTGACGAATACACTTCTCCCACCGACAGACCAGTTTGCTGATACCGGCGCTGTAGAATGCTTAACTTTGTTAACGAAGCCAAAACCTCTGTCTGCACCGCTTCAGTACTATCAGAGTGAAGTGTTCGCAGGTATTCTTTAAGTTTTCGACACGGCGGAAAATCATATGCGGCGTTCCCCAAGGGAGTCTTATAGGTTCTTTGCTGCTCCTTATCTATATAAATGATTTGAGAGACAATTTGAGCAGCCGTCTTCGGTTGTTTGCAGATGACGCTGTCGTTTATCGACTAATAAAGTCATCAGAACATCAAAACAAAGTGCAAAACGATTTAGAAAAGATATCTGAATGGTGCGAAAAGTGGCAGTTGACCCTATATAACGAAAAGCGTGAGGTCATCCACATGAGTGCTAAAAGGAACTCGTTAAACTCCGGTTACACGATAAATCAGTCTAATTTAAAAGCCGTAATTTCAAATAAATATCTGGGTATTACAATTACGAACAACTGAAATTCGAAGGAACACATAGAAAATGTTGTGGGGAAGGCTAACCAAAGACTGCGTTTTATTGGCAGGGCACTTAGAAAATCTAATAGACCTGCTAAGGAGACTGCCTACACTACGCTTGCCCGTCCTCTTTTAGAATAGTGCTGCGTGGTGTGGGATCCTTACCAGATAGGACTGACGGAGTACATCGAAAAAGTTCAGAGAAAGGCAGCACGTTTTGTATTAACTCGAAATATGGGAGAGAGTGTCACAGAAATGATACAGGATTTGGGCTGGACATCATTAAAAGAAGGGCGTTTTTCGTTACGACGGAATCTTCTCACGAATTTCCAATCACCAACTTTCTCCTCCGAATGCGAAAATATTTTGTTGACACCTACCACGATAAATTAAGGGAAGTCAGAGCTCGTACGGAAAGATATAGGTGTTCACTCTTTCCGTGTGCTATACGAGATTAGAATAATAGAGAATTGTGAAGGTGGTTCGATGAATCCTCTGCCAGGCACTTAAATGTGATATGCAGAGTATCCATGTAGATATAGATGTAGATGTAGAACTTGGAACTGTACAGAGGATGATCGATGTCAGTAAACACAAGGCGTCGCCGGCCGCTGTGACCGAGCTGTTCTAGGCGCTTCAGTCTGGAACCGCGCGACCGCTATGGTCGCAGGTTCGAATCCTGCTTCGGACATGGATGTGTGTGGCGTCCTTAGTTTAGTTAGCTTTAAGTAGTTCTAAGTCTAGGGCACTGATGGCCTCAGATGTTGAGTCCCATAGTGCTTAGAGCCATTTGAACCATTGTTTTGAACGTCCTGGTTGTCAAAAGTCCAGCTATGAAGGGTGATGTATCATCGCAGGGCAGCGGCCTCACCGAACACAGACGGTAGCGGCTAAACAGATAGCGTGTACACAGCAGGCGCCGATATTCTACAACTGAAAGCAGGGAAACACGACTTCCTCAGGCTTGTCGCCGATTTGCGGTGGGCTTCCAGTTACCAGCAAGCCGTGTAATCGACGAACAGTCCGTCATTCATATCTTCCCATCATCCCTAACGCTGGCAAGTGTTGTTTTGGGGCCAGTGTGATTTAAGAAATGTCTTTCGATGGTCTTATGCCAGTGTTAGACAATGCACTATATCGACGCACTCAGTCCCCTGCTAAGGAAGTCTGTAAGTGTATGCAGTGAGGGAGGCGGTAGAAAATTTTGTTTTCAGGATTTCCCATTACGATCTCGTCACCATAAAACAATGAAGTTGCAAAATATAAATACATAAAAATATCATTTACAGTTTTAAGCCAATTTTATGGTCGCGTCGCAGGTAAGTGCGGGTGTATTATCTTAATAAAATTCTTGTTTACATCATAAAAGATAAAATTTGAAGACGCAACTGCCTACAGACATTAAGAGCACTATTAATGACAATATGCTAAATTAGCAGTCTTACGGCAGCGTGATCTGTGCGGCTCTTGGTCTTACTGCTTTATCTTGAGCACGGAAGTGGGCCAATGTAGCTTTCCATGGCAGAAAACGCCGAGCCACAGAAGATGCAACGCTAGATAATCACAGTTCACCGCCCGTGGTAACCTACTTGCATAATCATTTACTGGTATATGGATCCTGTGCTGAGTAGCACGAAAGGACCCAGTCAGCCTTCTATCTACCTGCACAACTGTACCTACTACTCGCGGAATTCTCGCTGACAAGCGGCGAGGTGCCTGATGGGAGCGATTGTAAAGGATTCTGCCATTCTCAGTCGTTCCCACATGCTACGGCGCCGAGTATCTGCCACAAACTACGCGAATAGCACAGGACGGTGTCAAGATGACGTTTGCGACTACGTCCTAGATCCATTGCTCTTTGACTTACGAAACATCCGGCGGCAATAAAAGACGGAGCGCTCAGAGAGACAGAGAAAGAGAGAGCGTCGTGCACACATCTAGTCTCCTGGGACAGACGGTGCCGGCCGACACATGCCCTGCCCTCAGGAAACCCAGCGTTTATCACCGTGCATGCGCAGACGTATCCATCACGAGCACAAAGCGCTGTGTTGCTTGTCGTGGTTGCTACAGGCCATGCACCCTGTTGTGTTCCGGACGTTCCGCTGCTCTCTGCGACACCTCTGAGGGAAAAGAAGGGGAGGTTGCTACGAAGCGACATCCTCATTGCAACATACAATTAAACAGACCGCATAGTTGTAATCGGTTATAGTTTTCCCATTGCACGTTCGACATAGAACGAAGGAAATGTTCCCGATATGCCAGAATCACTCCCTAATATTAGTCAAATTTCGTTTTACTTATTTTTCTTTGGGTTATACAACAACGTAAGTCAAAGATCAACTTGATCAGCAGAACGAGTCTGATTATTAAGTATAAACAAATATATTATTGCATTATAAAATTTTAGTCTTGAACGGTTTTCTTACGAAGGGGAAATGATCCAAGAACGGTTGGTTTTACCGGAAATCTGGTCCATCAGTTACCATAAATGTTAGATGATCAAACTTAAATGTTTGCGTATACAGGATGCGGTAGACGATTACCAGACATGATCCTTAACTCACGAGGTGGCCGCTCTGTAACGTACACTAAGAGTTAGGATCTCTGGGGCCCTAGTGTTTAGAAAGATTTAAGGCACAAGTCATTTGAAATTTTTAACTAAAGTTACATAAAATTTACTTAAGTATTGTTTAAATACTTCTTGTTGATTATATTGCAATAAAAAGCCTGCAGCATTGTACCTTTCATGAAAAAGAAACACGTACTTCTGTGCGGTTTTTAAATAGTATACGTAAACTAACTACTAGAGATCTGAATTTTACATTCTGGAAAATTGTAATATCTCTGTAGAAAGTAAATTCTCAAATAAAATAAAGTTACAGGCACATAAAAGCTACCGTCGATAGACACGATGAGAAAGCCAGCAAATTTGACTTTCTCTGCTGGGATCTACATTTTTCCTTATCAACAACCAGAACCGGTTTCATTTTCGGTAACACACTAAATATTTAGTTGGTGAAACAGAAAGGTCCCGGTTGTAGTCGTCCTGAAGTTCTTCAAATGGTTCAAATGGCTCTGAGCACTATGCGACTTAACTTCTGAGGTCATCAGTCGCCTAGAACTTAGAACTAATTGAACCTAACTAACCTAAGGACAACACACACACATCCATGCCCGAGGCAGGATTCGAACCTGCGACCGTCGCGGTCACGCAGCTCCAGACTGAAGCGCCTAGAACCGCACGGCCACAACGGCCGGCTTGAAGTTCTTCTTCTGAATGATCCTTCCACCATCCACGACAAACAATTTTGTATGGATATGGTGTCTGTTCTTTCCCACATGTCCGAAAGAACAGACACCATATCCATATAACTATATAGTTCTGGCAACACCGGCCATGACATTTTCTCCTGTGCGGATGCTCACATATTCCCCAAACTCTTACGAGACTTGGTAAGAATGTCTTCTACGAGTAATGTGTGTGTTGCGGTGGGACACTACGAATGTAGTGTGTGGGACATACAAGGTGAGAATGTGGGTCTCGCGGGAGGTGTGCGCGAGATAATCCCTGCAGGCGCGCTATCGTCTGTTCCTCGGCGGCTCAGACGGCCGGCACGGTAGCTCAGCGTCTTTGGTCAGAGAGCCGGCTGGCTTCTGTAATAAAAAAACTGAGTGGAAGGATCAACAAGCGAACTTGAACGGAAGTCATGTGACGTCCGCAACGACCAAACAAAAAAAAAAGATGGATAGAGCGTCTGCCATGTAAGTAGAAGATCCCGGGTACGAGTCCCGGTCGGGGCACACATTTTCACCTGTTCCCGTTGATATACTTATCAACGCCCGTTAGTAGCTGAAGGTATAAATACACTCCTGGAAATTGAAATAAGAACACCGTGAATTCATTGTCCCAGGAAGGGGAACCTTTATTGACACATTCCTGGGGTCAGATACATCACATGATCACACTGACAGAACCACAGGCACATAGACACAGGCAACAGAGCATGCACAATGTCGGCACTAGTACAGTGTATATCCACCTTTCGCAGCAATGCAGGCTGCTATTCTCCCATGGAGACGATCGTAGAGATGCTGGATGTAGTCCTGTGGAACGGCTTGCCATGCCATTTCCACCTGGCGCCTCAGTTGGACCAGCGTTCGTGCTGGACGTGCAGACCGCGTGAGAAGACGCTTCATCCAGTCCCAAACATGCTCAATGGGGGACAGATCCGGAGATCTTGCTGGCCAGGGTAGTTGACTTACACCTTCTAGAGCACGTTGGGTGGCACGGGATACATGCGGACGTGCATTGTCCTGTTGGAACAGCAAGTTCCCTTGCCGGTCTAGGAATGGTAGAACGATGGGTTCGATGACGGTTTGGATGTACCGTGCACTATTCAGTGTCCCCTCGACGATCACCAGTGGTGTACGGCCAGTGTAGGAGATCGCTCCCCACACCATGATGCCGGGTGTTGGCCCTGTGTGCCTCGGTCGTATGCAGTCCTGATTGTGGCGCTCACCTGCACGGCGCCAAACACGCATACGACCATCATGGGCACCAAGGCAGAAGCGACTCTCATCGCTGAAGACGACACGTCTCCATGCGTCCCTCCATTCACGCCTGTCGCGACACCACTGGAGGCGGGCTGCACGATGTTGGGGCGTGAGCGGAAGACGGCCTAACGGTGTGCGGGACCGTAGCCCAGCTTCATGGAGACGGTTGCGAATGGTCCTCGCCGATACCCCAGGAGCAACAGTGTCCCTAATTTGCTGGGAAGTGGCGGTGCGGTCCCCTACGGCACTGCGTAGGATCCTACGGTCTTGGCATGCATCCGTGCGTCGCTGCGGTCCGGTCCCAGGTCGACGGGCACGTGCACCTTCCGCCGACCACTGGCGACAACATCGATGTACTGTGGAGACCTCACGCCCCACGTGTTGAGCAATTGGGCGGTACGTCCACCCGGCCTCCCGCATGCCCACTATACGCCCTCGCTCAAAGTCCGTCAACTGCACATACGGTTCACGTCCACGCTGTCGCGGGATGCTACCAGTGTTAAAGACTGCGATGAAGCACCGTATGCCACGGCAAACTGGCTGACACTGACGGCGGCGGTGCACAAATGCTGCGCAGCTAGCGCCATTCGACGGCCAACACCGCGGTTCCTGGTGTGTCCGCTGTGCCGTGCGTGTGATCATTGCTTGTACAGCCCTCTCGCAGTGTCCGGAGCAAGTATGGTGGGTCTCACACACCGGTTTCAATGTGTTCTTTTTTCCATTTCCAGGAGTGTATCATTCTAACTAACAATTTTATCAAATAGGATTGTTAAAACTGACATGTTCGTACGATTCCATTCTGTTCACTATAAAAGAGAACAGGTACGTACTTCAGGAGGCGCGATCTAGGAGGCCCCAACTCGTGTCAATAACATCTTGGCCAAGAAACAAATTAGACGACCATGTAACTGATAGCAAAACATTGTGAGGGTTGGCAATTTAAGGAGGGTAGTGGGGTTATAGAAACATTTTGCCAGGACGGTTCCTGCAGAGCGACTTCGAAAATTTCCGCGCCGTCTGAGACATCACAGCTCGTGAGTTAGCGGTTAAGAGGCATGGAAACCAATAACCAAGAATTTGTCATACTGCTTGAAAATGAAAATGGGAGAGTTCTAGGAAATATTGTGACGGAAATGAATCGCAGTTTAACATTAATTCTGAAATTTAAAGTTAGTCGACAAAATGGCATCTCCCAACAAAGAAGTTTAGAAAGTAACAGTGTTTTCTATTTAGAGAAAGGGATAGAAATTGCGTATAAGAATCAGAAGGGGTTCATAATGCTGTGTATTTTGGAGGAAAGTTAAAAAATTAGAAAGCTCTTATGCTTTATGCTTTCATACTGGTGAGATTCTTAATCTTGAATGTGGAATGTTGTCAGATCTCCCTTATAGGGGAGAGATAATGGATATCGCTAGTAGACTGCGTTCTGTATGGTCGGGTTACTAAAGGAAGTTTGTGACTGCTTACTGCTTAGGGAATGTAAATCCTGCAAAATTTGTTGCGCAACAACGGATGAAATGTTTTGAGAAGGGCAGCGATTGTACTGAAAATTGAGAAACATTCCCGAAGTTGTGAATGTGTGTATTTCATTTCGCTTCATTGTGACTATGCTAATTAATTTGGATTTCTCGTAAATTAAAAAATAAAGGAATTGGTAGGCATTACTCCCCGTAATGAAAGAAGTATTCTGAAAAAAAGCAGTTCTCACATAATTGTGATATGGATGTCTCATCCGGTTTTCCTTCAGAATTTGAGATCATATATTCTACCAAAAACAAAAGCTTATCCATATTCGTTGACATTTCCGACTGAATGCTGAAGAGTTCATAATCCATAATAAGTTCTGTCTGTTACGAAATATGTAATGCATCACTAGCACACGGCATTTCTCCAGAGAGATGAAATAGCCAGCCGCAGCGGCCGAGTAGTTCTAAGCGCTTCAGTCTGGAACCGCGCGACCGCTACGGTCGCAATTTCGAATCCTGCCTCGGGCATGGATGTGTATGATGTCCTCAGGTTAGTTTGGTTAAAGTAGTTCTAAGTTCTAGGGGACTGATAACCTCAGATGTTAAGTCCCATAGTGCTCAGAGCCATTTGAACTATTCTTTTTTAAGAATGAAATATGCCCTTGCTTAAACCTCATTTTGTAAGCATTAAATAACAAATTAACACTGATTTGCTATTTTCCGGATCCACCAAACGCATTTATTTCACTGTGTGAATAATAATATCCTTTTAGACAAACAGGTTGTATGGAAGATATAATAGCCAAACAATGGGTAATACCAGTTCTAAGATAATAATTCAGAAAATTTTATTTAATTTCTCAGCTGATGTAAGGAGGGTAGTTTTTTCTGCCTCAGGAGAAATCCTTTGTGGGATCCCATAAGACTCAGTCTTAGGCCCATTATTGTTTCTCATATATTGTACGACTTTATAACACAGAACAAGCGGATTTAGTTTTCTTTACAGATGACATTAGTATTCTTGTCAATCCATACATACAGCTTCAGAAGAAACGAAAAATAATTTTCCTAAAACTATTATTGGGCGGTTTTCTGAAAATCTTCTCACTCTCAATCTCAAAAAGATACAACATATTCAGCTTTCTAGAAGAAGCAATGATAAATGTAACAGATATATTGGATACCTAAAAAAATTTAGGTATACATATTGATGTCAATTTGAACTGGATGAAATACATTTTTGAATTTCTAAAGCAACTCAGTTCAGCCACATTTGCACTTCAACTCATTTCAGAAATTAGGGAGGGACCAATCATTAAGCTTATATACTTAGTCCATTGTGATTCACTGTCCATTGCGAATAACATTTGATGTAATTTGTCTTTTTTGTTTTTGCTCAAACATATTCTGGAAAAATAATATGTGAATCTCCTTGATGATCATGTTGTAGAAATTTGTTTAAGCAGTTAAACATCTTTCTCACAGCTTTGTGTCTGCTACAGTTCTTTTTTCATGAAGATAATGAAGATAGTTGTAAATATCACACCAGAGTTGCCAAGGAATAATGATATACAGAACCGCAGTAACAGATAAAAAAATATTCATTAATCAAAATTGATGTTGAATAGAGGACAAAAGGGACTCACTCCTACCTCAAAAATTTTTGATCACTTGCACAAAGATATAAAATATCTGACAGAGAGCAAAGTAAAATTGGAAAAGAAAGTGAAAAAAATGTTTCCCTTGACTACCCGTTCTGTTAACAGAAGAACAGAATAATTTCGATTTATGTAATATTTAAAAGGTGATTGGTAGGAATTACTAATTCAACTCTACATGTATGCTATATGCCAACTTTGTCATGGTTTGTACTCAAAGGATTTCAATAGGTCATTTGAAATATCTACTCTAAGACCTTGATGCAACTGACGTGTTTCAGTGTTGGCACATTCTTCTTATAGTATCGCATCCTCAATCTGATTTTCATCTATTTCCTCTTTTCTTTCTATAACATTGTTTTCAAGTTGTTTTCGCTTATAAAGGCCTCCCATGTATTCATACTGCTTTCCCTTCTTTCTTTTAGTTTCCTGTCTCATCTATTAACATTCATATATTTATACGCCTCTCATTTCTCCAAAGGTCTCTTAAATTTTTGTACAGGCGGGTCTACATTTCCCATAGTCGTGCGTGTTTTTATAACATTCCATTTCTCCTTAGCCAAGCCCGCTTTGTCATTTTTCACTTTCTGTCAGCCTCACTTTTTAGACGGATCTATTGATTGTTGTGTCATGGAATTCGTATTACTGCATCTTATAAATCCTACAAACAAAGACTCTTCTAGCAGAGTTTCGTATTTCTTTTGGTGACTTTTGGCAAATTGAGACTAGATATGTGCAATGAATATCGGTGTGTGCTGTGTAACAGTGGATGTGCATTGTCGGTAACTAAGGCTCTGAAACATCATATAATCAGTATTAAAGATAAAATATCGACCTTGAATGATGATGAAAAACTACGCTACTGAAAATAACAGCAAGTTTTGTTTTAATCGTTTAAACGAATTTTTTTTAACATGTCACAAATGACAGCAGCGCAACAATTGTCAACCGTGTCTATTGCAGGGTGGAGGGGTAAGTGGGCGGAAGAGAGAATGTGCAGTATTTTTTAACTTCTACTTAGATCTATGTAAATGCAGTTTCCGTTCATGACAGGTAAGATAACATTCTTAATAACTCTTTGCGATTTTCACGCGTTCTCTACGAACTTTAAATACGCTTAGGAAATGATACGGCAGAGTAGGAATGTCATAATGGCGATGAAGGACGTAAGTGACTGTTGGTACCTTATTTTTAGCACTTACGTTCTTGCGAAGCGCCCTAAGAAAACGGAGGGTAACTTACGTTAAGTGTGGCGCATGGGGCAAAGAATCCATTTATATCTGGATCATTGCTGTAACTACCAACAGGTAATATAAAAAAGAATGTTACAGTCTGGAGACAAACATACGCGGGACAAGTAACGTTAATTATTTTTCTAGTTTTCGATTAATAAACATCTACATCTACATCTACATTTATACTCCGCAAGCCACCCAACGGTGTGTGGCGGAGGGCACTTTACGTGCCACTGTCATTACCTCCCTTTCCTGTTCCAGTCGCGTATGTTTCGCGGGAAGAACGACTGCAGGAAAGCCTCCGTGCGCGTGCGAATCTGTCTAATTTTACATTCGTGATCTCCTCGGAAGGTATAAGTAGGGGGAAGCAATATATTCGGTACCTCATCCAGAAACGCACCCTCTCGAAACCTGCACAGCAAGCTACACCGCGACGCAGAGCGCCTCTCTTGCAGAGTCTGCCACTTGAGTTTGCCAAACATTTCCGTAACGCTATCATGCTTACCAAATAACCCTGTGACGAAAAGCGCCGCTGTTCTTTGGATCTTCTCTATCTCCTCCGTCAACCCGACCCTGTACGGATGCCACACTGATGAGTATAGGTCGCACGAGTGTTTTGTAAGCCACCTCCTTTGTTGATGGACTACATTTTTTAAGAACTCTCCCAATGAATCTCAATCTGACACCCGCCTTACCAACAATTAATTTTATATGATCATTCCACTTCAAATCGTTCCGCACGAATACTCACAGATATTTTACAGAAGTAACTGCTACCAGTGTTTGTTCCGCTATCATGTACTCATACAATAAAGGATCCTTCTTTCTATGTATTCGCAATACATTACATTTGTCTATGTTAAGGGTCAGTAGCCACCCCCTGCACCAAGTGCCTATCCGCTGCATATCTTCCTGCATTTCGCTGCAATTTCCTAATGCTGCAACTTCTCTGTATACTACGGCATCATCCGCGAAAAGCCGCATGGAACTTCCGACACACGATATTAGATATATTTTTCGTGTTGCTTTTTACGCCAGTCAGTAAGCTCATAATTTAACATCAGTGTTGGAAACATCGATGTATTTGGGGTCGATTATTATGGGCTATCGATGTTTGGATGTCGATGATGAAACCGAAATCAGCATCAATGATTTGCCAGCGTGGAACGTCGCTACTCCAATCCCTCGTTTGTCATCTGGAACTGACACTTTCGTCTTTCTCATTATCTCAGACACTATGTACCACCATCGTGGATACACTTTACGTATGTTTCAGTTCCGGAGATCCCACGAACACTTCTGTCGCGCGGGGCACCTGTGTAATTTATGCTGCTGAGCGAACCGCGTAGCATTGACGCCGGATGCGGCGGCCGGTATCGTCCGCTAACGATGACGCTGTGGGGGCCGCTCCCTTGACGCGTCGCGCGTGACTGGAATCCTCGGCCGCCCGGCAGCGGCGGCGTCGAAGACGACGACGACGACGACGACGACGACGGCGACGCCCTGCGAGCGCCTCTCGAAGGCAGCCATTAACATGCGGCGCCGCCACCGCCGCAAATAATTATCGCAGCCCAGCCAGGGGGTGAGTTCGCCAAGCGCTCTCCCATCCCTGCTTTCCGCCGTGCTCTGACAGCGTAGGAGCTACGTTGCACCTGCAGGGACTCCATGAGACCGCCGAGTTTCGAGGAACAACAACAAGTACAGGGACTGAACGGAACCACTCCGTACACCGGACAAAAACTTAGTTAGCCCCTGGAGACATCTCGCTAATACCGCTTAACATCGTTTCCGGCCTAGATAATGCCTCTATTCGATGAGGAACAGAGTGAGCAAGTTCCTTCAAGTATGATAATCGCTGCTGATTAGATCCTCAGAGCTACCAAGCTGCGAGTATGTTGGTTGCTCTGTTTCACATACTGTCCCAAAGAGTGTAACTGCTTTATATTTTTATGTAGTTTGTTGTGTGTTTAAACTAACTTTCATGTGTGTCTGGGTTGTAATGTGAATCTGAACACTGCAAGTGGTGTGTTCAAATAAATTTCGGGCTTGCAGCCAGTTGTTTAATACATCCAACGATATTTAAAGTGGACTCCTGCCAGTAATATTCAGGAGAGCCATCGAAGACTGACAAAGACTTTTTTTTTCATTGTCATTTCGATTTTAATTCTGACAAATGGATATATGCAGACATTCGTAAAAACGGCGATGATACATCAGTCCATACTAATGTAAAATTGCCACCTTCTGAAGAAGACAAATTTAAATTTGTTGAAACCTAGGTAAAGATTTCTATATCCATTGCAACTGGTCTGCTGTTTATAATTTTATTTATCATTTCGATTTCCCATAAAGGACGCAGTAGGGGTATGGGAAAAAACCGCTCTTCAGTCAATGGTCACATAACCTGTACACAAAATATGGATAAAATATGTTAAAAGATGACAATAACAGATGATTTTGTATGAAACATGTTCTTGGTCAATATTTATGATTTTTACAGAGAAACAAAAAGCCCAGCAAACGAGATTTTTGTAAAATACACACACGTGGGAAATATTGGTCATTTTTAAAACTAGTTTGACGATTTCATACAGGGTGGTCCATTGATAGTGACTGGGCCAAGTATCTCACGAAATAAGCATCAAACGAAAAAACTACATAGAACGAAATTCGCCTAGCTTGAAGGGGGAGACCAGATGGCGCTGTAGGTCAAACAGATATCAACTGCGCTTTTTTTTTAAATTACAATCCCTATTTTTACTATATATTCGTGTAGTACGTAAAGAAATATGAATGTTTTAGTTGGACCACTTTTTTCGCTCTGCGATAGATGGCGCTGTAATGGTCACAAACGTATAAGCACGTGGTATCACGTAACATTCCGCTAGTGTGGACGGTATTTGCTTCGTGATACATTAGCCGTGTTAAAATGGACCGTTTACCATTTGGGGAAAAAGTCGATATCGTGTTGATGTACGGCTATTGTGATCAAAATGCCCAACGGGCGTGTGCTATGTATGCTGCTCGGTATCCTGGACGACATCATCCAAGTGTCCGGACCGATCGCCGGCTAGTTACGTTGTTTAAGGAAACATGAAGAGTTCAGCCAAATATGAAATGTCAACCACGACTTGCAACAAATGATCATGACCAAGGAGGTGTTTTAGCTGCTGTCGCGGCTAATCCGCATATCAGTAGCAGACAAATTGTGCGAGTATCGGGAATCTCAGAAACGTCGGTGTTGCGAATGCTACATCAACATCGATTGCACCCGTACCATATTTCTATGCACCAGGAATTGCATGGCAACAACTTTGAACGTCGTGTACAGTTCTGCCACTGGGGACAAGAGAAATGGCGGGACGATGACAGTTTTTTTGCACGCGTTCTGTTTAGTGACGAAGCGTCATTCACCAACAGCGGTAACGTAAACCGGCATAATATGCACTATTGGGCAACAGAAAATACACGATGGCTGCGACAAGTGGAACATTAGCGACCTTGGCGGATTAATGTATGGTGCGGCATAATGGGAGGAAGGATAAGTGGCCCTCATTTTATCGATGGCAATCTAATTGGTCCATTGTATGCTGATTTCCTACGTAATGTTCTACCGATGTTACTACAAGATGTTTCACTGCATGACAGAATGGCGATATACTTCCAACATAGAACATAGCTCGCGTGCGGTTGAAGCGGTGCTGAATAGCGTATTTCATTACAGGTGGATTGGTCGTCGAAGCATGGCCCGCACGTTGACATTACCTGACGTCCCGGATTTCTTTCTGTGGGGAAAGTTGAAGGATATTTGCTATCGTGATCCACCGACAACGCCTGACACCATGCGTCAGCGCATTGTCAATGCATGTGCGAACATTACGGAAGGCGAACTACTCGTTGTTACACGTATTGCCAAATGCTTTGAGGTTGACGGACATTTTGAGCATTTATTGCATTAATGTGGTATTTACAGGTAATCACGCTGTAACAGCATGCGTTCTCAGAAATGATACGTTCACATAAGTACATGTACCACATTGGAACAATCGAAATAAAATGTTCAAACGTACCTACGTTCTGTATTTTGATTTAGAAAACCTGCCTGTTACCAACTGTTCGTCTAAAATTGTGAGCCATATGTTTATGACTATTACAGTGCCATCTATCACAAAAGGAAAAAAGTGGTCCAGCTAAAACATTCATATTTCTTTACGTACTACACAAATATGTAATAAAAATGGGGGTTCCTATTTAAAAAAACGCAGTTGATATCCGTTTGACCTATGGCAGCACCATCTAGTGGGCCAACAATAGCGCCATCTGGTTTCCCTCTTCAAGCTAGACAAGTTTCGTTCTTTGTAGTTTTTACATTTGACGCTTAATTTGTGAGATATTTGGTCCTGTCACGATCGATGGACCACCCTGTATAGCTTCCTTATAGCTAAAATATTGTCACTGATGAGTGTGAATGATTGCGTGATTTAATGATGATCCTAGGTGATACACGAGAAAAATGTCATAATTGAGATGCGACGATGCATATGGTTATGGGGCCCTGCAGAACCGTAGCTAGCGACTAGAAGTCACCAAGGTGGATGAAGAGGGAAGGAGAACATTGAAAGACTGTGTGAGGTGGATCGTTGTGATTATGGTTGCAACGATGACATTGCTTCGTTTCGCAAGATATGGTGCGATGCGAATATTCCGTGCATGCGTCAAAATCGAGCTGACTGAAGGACGACACTTCCTGATGGCAGGGCCCTCGCTGGTGGAACCGCTGAACACAGCTGTCCTCTGCATTACTTCTCGCTGCGGCAACTGGAGCTCCCTGTTGTGGCTTCGATTAGAACAAATCGTGGAGAAGATGGGGTTCCACGCACTGGCCAACTGATAGCCCGTGTTCGAGTACAGCCGCGGTGATGCAGAGGACATCTGAGGTTCTGCGGCTGCACCAGCGAGGCCGCTGCCACCGGGAAGTGTCGTACGCCTGTCAACCTGATTTTGACGCATGCGCGGAAAATCGCAGCGCGCT
This sequence comes from Schistocerca americana, assembly GCF_021461395.2. Taxonomy (NCBI): domain Eukaryota; kingdom Metazoa; phylum Arthropoda; class Insecta; order Orthoptera; family Acrididae; genus Schistocerca; species Schistocerca americana. The sequence goes on from NC_060126.1 coordinate 378,596,248, forward strand.
ATATATTGCTGAACGGAGCAAGTTTTCGTCAGTCTTCGATGGTTAACTTGAAGATGACTGTCAGGTGACAAGTTCAAATGTGGTCTAATGTACTAAACGACTTCCTGCTGCGAGCCCGAAATTTGTTTGAACATTCAGTTCACTTGGAAAATTTTAAAATTCCCAGTGCTAGTGGTGTGCTCACGTCTTAGCGCGCTGTATTTCCGTAGAACGAGAATGTCTTATGCCCACGGAAAATCGACATGAAGAACAGTTTTTGACCTGAATATGCTCGACCAAAAGCACGTGAAGTCGAACAGGTTATCAAAGAACACTGATTGCAACATTCTTGTTGGCATCCACCTCTCTAAAGTGAGCAGAATGGTATACGTGAAATTGACCACGGAGAAGTATCTGACAGAATTTACTTGCAGCTGCAAGTGGTCTGAAATTCCGTCAGTCTAATGGCCACATCAGTGACGTGACTGTGGAACATGCGAGACTTGGACTGCGCACGATCCAAGGCGTCTTTTTCCCCTATGGAAAGGTGATTAGCCATACAGCTGAAAAGTGGTTTCAGTTCACCACATATCCGAGTACGACAGATCCACGTAGAGCTAACTAAACATGTGACGTCCTACTTATACAGGGTGAGTCACTAACTGTTGTCACAAGAATAACACCGGAAGAGTCATAGCAGCTGAAAAGTTTGTGGGACAAAAGTTGCATGGTATAACGAGGGCCATAATATGATGTTGGTTTTTTGTTGCTAGGTGGTGTCGCGTCAGAGATATGAGGTTCAATTTTTTTTTTTTTTTTTAAATGGGATGCTACAGTTTGGTACTTATTTTCTGAAAGCGGCTATCGAAACGAATCCAATGATGTGTAACAGTAAGGTCTTTGAAGGTCAACGAAGTGATAACCATTGGTATCAATGCAGTGCTGCAATCTTCTTACCATGTATTGAGTGGTATTCCTTATCACGTCGGCAGTTATCGAGCCACGAGGAAACTGAATGCCGGCTTTCCGCTGGAGTTCTGCCGTACATTCCACATCGTGGCTTCACGCCGGATGTGATGTACGAAAAACTGATGAACCCTGACCTCCTCTCACTAGAATTCGTAGAAAACTTGCTTATCTCGGTCACCAAACTGTTCGGAGGTCAGGGAGTTGGATATTATCGGCCGTTGACCACGTTAAATTATGACTTCAGGACTTTTACTTGGATTCTTGCGGCTCGCCTTCCACGCGTCGTCCCTCAAGTCATCTCTATGGATTTAAATGGGCTTTGGTGGTGGCAGTAACATTCACACGGCACTCAGCTATTACCGTGGCATCATAAGTCTGGCTGCCACCTGCCCCAGTCGCAGTGCCTTAGTGACCGACCGCGCCTTTGATAGAGTGAGTCATGACCTTGTAGAAAAAGTACTCCGACGGCTGGGCTTACCTCACACATTTATAGACATCGTCCTGCGACTCCTCCGAGGCGCTACGTCACGGGTGACGGTCAGTGGCCGCGTGATCTGCCAGCCAGGGATACCCACTGTCGGTGCTTTATGCCATCGCCCTTGGGAGGCGGCTAGTAGGATAAAATGGAGCTTGCTTTCACCTGCCTTGAGTATGCATGTGACATGGACTTCTTGGTTATATCAGGGGATGAAGTGCGACACGCACTGGAATGGATCAACCAGTATGGCTCTGCAGCGGGAAGCCGTATGCACCTGACGAAATCTGGTGCTATGTTCGTTGGCAGAGGTATTCCTGCAGAGAGTGTAGGTAGCGAAATCGGGGAGTGTCCGGGCACATACCCTCCCGTCCTTCGCTGCTGGAAAGGCCCTTCGACTTGTTTCCAAGCTCTGTAGTCGCAGCTGTAGACGCGAAAGCCCGCCGTGATTGCTGTAGCCGAAGACAGACCCCAGGAGCGGAGCCCGCCCTTGCGAACGGAGACGTACAGCTTCGGTTTGCCTCACAGTTGCGCTCTATGGCAGACCTCTCTACCCTCGGCTGAGGTGAGCACGTTGTGGCTCACCAGTAGGAAAGCGCCAACTATACGAGAGTGAACTTACAACCAGTATATGGCTCAATGGAGGTGGAGACCATGACTGGTTGTGGCCACTTGCAAAACCATTTCTCCCTGTCCCCTAGGGTGGGCGTCTCTTTGTACTGGATGCCACCCGACTGCCAGTGCCTCTTCTGAAAGTGAAGGGTATTTATATGGGTTCTGTGCCCACTTGTTGCGCTGAAGCACTGACTCTAACCACGCACAGCGAAACAAGGCGGCGTACGGAAGGTACTGCAACTGGACTGCCGCTTCTACAGTGGACCCACCATTCTGTCACGTTGCAACTGCTAGGCCCTGGCCCGCAAGTTGGAAACTGATTGCCGGTATTGCTGCGTCTAAAAAACTGTTTTGGTTCGCTCTGTGCTCACTGTCATCTGTGGCTAGCTTGCGGAAACTGTGCCAATTTAGCTTTTCCACCCAATAGCGCTAAAAATTAGTTTCGGCGCCATAGTGGAAAATTCAGTATTACTCTTTGCCCTCCATAAAGTTAAATGTGCAGTTTAGAAGAGTCACAGACGTTAGTCTCAAAAACAATGTTCAAATGTGTGTGAAATCTTATGGGAGTTAACTGCTAAGGTCATCAGTCCCTAAGCTTAGACACTACTGAACATAATTATCCTAAGGACAAACACACACACCCATGCCCGAGGGAGGACTCGAACCTCCGCCGGGACCAGCCGCACAGTCCATGACTGCAGCGCCCTGGACCGCTCGGCTAACCCCGCGCGGGCGTTAGTCTCCAGAGTTTCATAAGAATGTTGTGATGTACGATAAACCTGTACACACAAACCATGAGGGACAGGCTAATGTCCCTGCTTACTGCACCTCACTCCCATTCCAACTGCGTACCCATAAGAAAACTCATACGTGTTTATACCTCTTAAGGGGTGATAAATCGACGACCAAGTCCTTTAATTCTGTGCACGTGGGCATGCTGTGAAGTATTGCCTCAAAATTTTTTATTTGAAAACTTTTAAAGCTGTTAAAATAAAAAAGATGGTTATAAGTAATTAAAGTAACGAAATACTATAAACTGGTTCCGCCACACCGTGCAGTCATCAATGGTGCACCAACCAGCCTTGGGGAAGGTTGGCACTTCCGTCGCGTTGAACAGTTCTCTGCAATAGTTGTTAGTCCCGTTCTTGCAGAATCGTTTTCTGTGTGCAGCGATGTCGGAGATTTGATGTTTTACCTGATTCCTGATATTCAAGGCACACTCGTGAAATGGTCGTATGGGAAAATCCCCACTTCATCGATACCTCGGAGATCCTGTGTCCCACAGTTCGTACGCTGACTATTGCACCACGTTCAAACTCATTTAAATCTTGATTACCCGACATTGGAACAACAGTAACAGATCCAACGACTGCACCAGACACTTGCTGTCTTATATAGGCATTGCCGACTGCAGCGCAGTTTTCTGCGTGTCTACACATCTCTGTATTTGAATATGCAAACCCATAAACACTTTATTAGGCGCTTCAGTGTTGTTAAATGGCAGTGCATTGGCGGAGCTGCCATTTGTTTCAGGCGATTCATGTGAAAAAGTTTCCGACGTGTCGCACCACATGAATTGACAGACTTAGAAGATTTAAAATATTAATAACCTCTTTTTTATCAACAAGCTGTAACAGTTTTCACATAAAAATTACGGAGGAATTACTTTGCAGCATACCCTCGTATGTCATTTGCGCATGACCAAAACAACATACAAATAACTCGTATTTACGGGTCGAAAATGTTGCCCTGTTTGCTTACAAAATAAATGGTTAAAAGTTTTGCTACAACGCTGTTGATGCGCGTGGCGAAATGATCCCGCAATCTTGAATCCACCACAATGTTTCGATGGGGATGCAGGGAGAGGTTGGGGGTGCTCATATCCGGGCGTTAACTAAGTGGGCTTGTATTCGTCGGCGGCCATGAATTCTTTAAGTAACGCGAGCAGCTCGCATGCTAATTTCTCGGGCGCGCGCACATCGAGGCACAAACAACGCAGCGCTAGGCTACACGCACAAGCCACTGTGCGTATTCGCAGCACGCAACCGCACGCATGAAGAATTAACCCTACAGGCCTCTCGTGCCACGCTCCCCCATCCGTGCCTTCCTGCTGCTTGAGTAGACGATGCCTGCTTCATTTACATAATTTCGTATCGGCTTGCTTCTTGATTAATAATTTTTCCCCTTTCATGTACAGGAGCTTGTAGTATGCAAAACACTCGTCATACAGTCTGTTACGTAAGGTCGTTTTCGAATTAAGGAGTAGAAAAATGTATTTAACAGCAAACTAAAACATACACGTACATCATATAACAACAAAACAAAAATACAAATACAATCAATTATACCGCCAGCCACCGGCAGCATCCACAGTAGCTTGGCATCTTCGAGGCATGATTGAAACCAAGTTTTCAGATATTCGCGTAGAAAAGACCTTCAAATGCGTCGAATCTGAGTTGGCAGCGGTTTCAAACTGTGGGTTTGTTTTCCTGCAACTTTTTTTAATGTAAGGTCATATATTTTCAATAGTATTAGCGTCAGGCGATTGTGAGGGCCATTGCAGGAGGAGTAAGAAGAGATTAGTGTTTAACTTACTACAAAATTGTTAAGGCTTTTGTGGCCACTTGTTGACAAACTACCTATTGGCTTCTGTCTCGGGTTCTTCGGCCAACGTTCATCTGATGATTACACTGACGTTTCGCCAGCACGTGTGGCTGTCATTGTCAAAGCTTCACCCTCCATTGCCGGTGGTGAACTGGTGCCGAGATCGCTGCCGCAGACTATATGTACCTGGCGCGCCAACGTCCGAGGGCTTCTCCGCGGTCATTTCCGGTGCGGTTCTCCTCTTGCTACCTGCTACGGTCGTTCGCTGGAGTAGGGGAAGCCAGGATCCGTTTACCTTAAGGCTTTCCTCTTTCTTGTTGGTGCTATTCGCGTGTTTTTGTATTTCTACAGCTTCTCTGAACAAGCAGGTGTGATAGTGTTTCTCTACAGCCAAAACTTCCGTGTCGACGAATTTCATTATGTGGTCGGTCTCACTCAGTGCGTGTTCTGCCACGGCCGATTTCTCCACCTGCCCTAACCTGCAATGTCACTTATGTTCTTTGATCCTGATGTTGATTGATCGTCCAGTCATTCCGACAAAGACTTTTCCGAATGTACATGGTATGCGGTATGTTCCCGACATTGCAAATGGGTCCTGTTGTGGGTTGGCAGGAAAGTCAACACCGTATCATTAGAGGAAGCCGAAAGGCACGCGTTTTAGCTCACGCAGGCTGGCGTTAGGTCTGGAACAGGACAAGGAATTTAGACTTTAGAAAAACGGACGTAGCTGGTGGAATACTTAACTTTAATCCATTAATGATGAGCGTCGCTCTTGACTGTACGTGACTCAGTATCAATAGTAACTGGTAATGGCGCCTTTGTAGGTCGTAGCAAATGACGTAGCTGAAGGCTATGCTAACTATCGTCTCGGCAAATGAGAGCGTATTTTGTCAGTGAACCATCGCTAGCAAAGTCGGTTGTACAACTGGGGCGAGTGCTAGGAAGTCTCTCTAGACCTGCCGTGTGGCGGCGCTCGGTCTGCAATCACTGATAGTGGCGACACGCGGGTCCGACGTATACTAACGGACCGCGGCCGAATTAAAGGCTACCACCTAGCAAGTGTGGTGTCTGGCGGTGGCACCACAGGTCCCCTTTCTCCTTTGCTGTTCTAAGACACTCTTTGATCTTCCTTGTCGGTTTGAAAATCGTCTTTACGCCGTGTTTGCGCAATATACTGCCGATACTGTCCGTCACTCCGGAATGTATGGCAGAATGGCCGTACCTGACATTTCTTTTTTGATTTCTTACTTCGCCGAGTGTTTGGCTCTGTTACAGATGCTGAGCGCAGCTGCTTCGTATGTCGACAGAGCGATTTTGTGGAAGTGTTTCTGGAAACACCTCTTCATGACTCCTTAGATGGCTTTTCTATTTACCCTCAGCCATTATCGCTGCGCAGTTACAGCCTGTCGAAATTGCTGCCAGGTGTCAAGGATATTTTTAACTTGACTCGACTGTCAAAGTGTCTTAGTAGTAACTGGGTCTTCGCACAGAATAAACGTATGAAAACTTCATACATGATGAGCCAATTTTTCATGCATCTCGGTGTTTGTGATGTCTTATCTCCTAATCTATGTATCATACAACTATATAATATTGTAGGTACATTAAGCGACACACGTGGACACTGCCTGCAATAGGTATTGGGAATGTAGTAAACAGCAAAGGACTAATTAATTTAAAAATCACGCACAATGCTGAATTTTTTCATGTATCTCAGCCTTTCCTGTCATACCACCTGAAATATGTGTGATACCATGACATAATTTTGTAAGTGCATTTAGCGGCGTTTCTTTATACTACATACGAAATTTATTGAAAATAGAGTTAGTATCACAAAGGTAATAAATTTAAGCGTCTTCTATGATTTGGTAGTTTTTCATTCATCTCATTGTTCATGACATCATCCTTAACTATGAAAGGTAGGTGGTTCTTCCCCGACAGCGACTGTTGCTTGATAGCAAGCAACATACTATGTACCAAGTTTGGTTAAAATCGGTCCAGTGGTTTAGGACGAGAAGTGGAACACACACACACAAACACACACATACACACACACCCATTTTTGTAAGTGTATAGATTAACGATATTGTTAATTCATCAGATACAGAATTTTGTTGTGAGCAAAATGCTACATATTCCTAGAACTGTTTATATAATATGTGGACAGTGAAGCCGCACTTCGTTGGTTTTACATGCAGCTTGAAACAGCAGGAAGTGTATTAGCGTAGAACATATGATAGTTGCAAATGAAATGGGTTTCTTTACTGTGTTAACAATTTCACTTGTCTTGAAAATTAAAGTTCTGTTAGTCCCCAGTAGCTTCTATTTCAAAATGTATTCAACTACTAACTGCTTTATGATAATACCTTCGCTTATTTTGATTTCACTTACTAATCCGCTGGTCAATAACATTTCTGTTGCATTGATATCAGCAGTGGTTCCTACCCGGCTTAAAGATGCTGATTTCAGATCTGAGGTCGATTTTTTTCTGAAAGCTCCAATTTTTTGCAATTGCAAAACATCAGTATTTCATGTTTTTTATCATTAAATCGTAATGTAGATGGGTAAATTTTTTGTTTAAGTCTCTTGAACTTAGCTGGTGATACAAATTACATTAAATTAAATACAAATGAAATAGACAGACAGTCTAAATCTATTCAGTGATACGAAACGAAAAACGTACCGCCATACAGAAGGTCACAGTTTAATAAAAAAAAAGCACTCCGTCTTCAGGCCACGAGTGGCCTACCGGGACCATCCGACCGCCGTGTCATCCTCAGTGGAGGATGCGGATAGGAGGGGCGTGGGATCAGCACACCGCTCTCCCGGTCGTTATGATGGTATTCTTGACCGGAGCCGCTACCATTCGGTAGAGTAGCTCCTCAATTGGCATCGCGAGTCTGAGTGCACCCCCAAAAATTGCAACAGCGCATGGCGGCCTGGATGGTAACCCATCCAAGTGCCGACCACGCCCGACAGCGCTTAACTTCGGTGATCTCACGGAACCGGCGTAGCCACTGCGGCAAGGCCGTTGCCCACAGTTTAATAAAACTGACGTATAGTTAACTGACACTTTCTGTTGAGGCAGGCATTTTCATTTCTAGCTCTTACGTTTGTGGGCTACTTCTGCGAGGTCTCGTTAATACCCCAGCAATAGTCTGGCTCCAAATGTTTGTCCCATCTCCCTGCATAGCTCTCTTCCGCTGTCTTGAGGTCCTGATGGAACCCTCCGCCTTGCTGGTCACTGACCTCTCCTAAGTTGTCAGGGTATTTATAAAGGTGACTGTACAGGAAACGGAGTTTGGTACTCGTATTAAACGTGAGGGAATGATTTGCTGGTAACGTATCAGCAACGAGACTTTCATACTTAGCAGCTGTTTTACCACCAAGAAAGCTCCCATTACCGCCACGAGTGACACCCATGCAGCCCTTTCCTTAATGTTTATCTTTGTTATAAGTTGGTGTTATTAGGAAATGATATTTTATGACTGTTTTTTGTACCAGTTCCCCTTGTATTAACTACACGAAAACAGCAGTCACTTGTGTCATGAACTGGTTCACGTCAGGACATGGGGATTCCGAAACCTAAACCCTTAGGCTTCCTTTGGTCCAGTCACGCAGTGTTTGTCACAGTTGTGACATGCAGTGTGAGGGGCGAATGCTTTGCCTTACTCGCCAAGAGTAAGTGCAAAGTATGCTTCATAGGCTTGCCTCATAGAGGATGTTACATCGCGTCTTTGAATTGTAATGAAGTAGTATCTACAAATGTGACTATTACATTGTTGTCTCTTCGCAGCCATGACAAAATGACATCATATCTGCAAGAAAAAAGATCCAACGTCATAATACATCGGTAACATAAACACGTAAGTCATTAATCGAACCGCAGATGACTGGAATGGAAAATTTCTAATTGCATGAAAACCAGAGCATGGGGAGCAAAACCGATTTTAGATTTGAAACCATCAGATCAAAGCCATTGAGAATCAATAAAAAATTTCAGGCAACTGTCAGTTCGAAAAAAAGTTGTTGACCAATAATTATCTGTGTTTAGTAAATAATAATGCAACAGATAGGTTATTAAATGCAGTACTGACAAGTTTGCTCGATTGCAGTACTTTTAAATTTAAATCTAATATTTTTTTCTAGGTAATTGACCATGTAATACCTTGAAACAGTTGTTTGCACTTGGAAGAACCCTACTTTTCTGGAATAATATTTGTAAATTTGGAAAACGATTGCAGCACACAAAAAATTGATAACATCACTGACAAACCAAAGAAGTAAATATACAGAATTTCCATTACATATACAATTTCTACACGCGAAAGTCTTAAAACTCTACTTAGCTACAATGCTCTCCCCTATGTATTCTTGCGTATAGAAGTTAATTTGATTTCTAATTTAATTTACTGATAATGTGTCAAAACCAATTCCATTTGAGTGAACTGAGACAGAAATACGTAATTTAAAAACTTTCGATGTTATCTTACGTAACAATGGTACTGTCTTGTATCCATTTGTGGAGCTTACCGTCATCAGTGACAAAAAGATTCATATTGATAAGTGTGCTATTTACTTGTGAGATTGTTTTAACTCATTTCATTCCTATTCCAACAGTTTGCTTTGCTCTCTGTCTGGTTCTACCTGTGATTATTGCTAAATCGTATCTAGAAGAATGAGAAATAAATGAACAACTTCTTACACAAGGAGAAATTTCCTTACTATGACAACGGAAGTCCAAATATACGTAAGATACATAAAATGGTCTCATGTGTTATAGATATTATGGTATATTGAACGTATCATTACTGAAAGTTGGAACTATACCACTGGATTAGCTCCTTGAACAAATAAATAATTTAATTCGATCCTGTAACATGCGTTGTTGGAGTGCAAGAAGTAAGTTAAAGAAATGAATATAAGTGCTATAGCGACAGACTTTATGCTGGAAAAAGCAGAGAACACACAAGTAATGCAGTGTCCAGAAAGCATTAGTTTACTTTGATTTCTTCACTGAGATTTGCACTCGTTTACCGACAATTTCAATGCACCTAAGATGTTACAAATTTATCAGAGGTGTTTGTTGCCGAATGGCAAATGTTGGTTCATCGACAAAAACGAAGATTGGACAATGCAGGAGGACAATGATCCGAAGCACCGTAGCAGAGACTGGAAAAAAGGAGAAAGTTGTGCAGGTACTGGAGTGAGTGGGTGAGGTGGCGCAGTGGTTAGCATACTGGATTCGCATTTGGGAGGACGACGGTTCAAACCCCGGATTTAGGTTTTCCGTGATTTCCCTAAATCACTTCATTAAAATGCCGGTATGGGTCCTTTGTAAGGACACTGCCGATTTCGTTCCACATCCTTCCCTAATCTAAGCTTCTGCTCCGCCTATAATTACCTCGTTATCGATAGTAAGTTAAACAAATTGCCTATTGGCTTCTGTCTCGGGTTCTTCGGCCGACGTTCATCTGATGATTTTACTGACATTTCACCAGCACGACTGGCTGGCTTTGTCAAAGCAGAGGTACAAGCTTTTGGGAATCTCAATGCCGACGAGAGTATATTGGTACTGCCTGCCGATAAGGGGAATGCGACCATCACCTCGCACCGAGTTTACTGCGGGAGTACAGATGTGGCTTCGTTTATAATACACAATTGACAAAGTGTATACCCGAGCAATGCCGGGTTTTTCAACTAGAGTATTACACAGCACTTAAATGTGTAGAACTTGAAAAATAAATGAGATGTGGGACAAATGCTCGAGGATACTTCAAGTCAGTAATGAGAAGGCAATAATTACCAATCAAACACAAATTATGACTTGTAACTTCCAACAGATTTTAATTAACGATTGCATGACAACATCAAACTGCTCTTACCTCAGAATAATATACATAATTTCCCTAGAATATAAACATTACTAAACAGGCAAAATGTCTAAGGGAGTCAGACACCACCCCAAACAATAAATAATTTTAAAACCCTCATTACATGAATCTTAAGAAGCGTATAAACAGTAAATGGTTTACTGAGAAAACCTCCCACAGAAACAGAACACCTTTGAAGATATAACATCAGAAACAACTCACACTTACTCTTTCTGAATAAGATATTGGAAACCCAGCACAATGAAAGGCATCTTTCAGGTTTTACAAAATTTTGATTGACAAGTAATGGCACGTCAGAGGTGCGCGGAAACTACAACTCAGATCGGGCCTGAATGAAAGCTGAAAGGAACGGTGAAGATGGAAAGACGAACGCCTCGGCGTCACCGGCAACAATTAATAAAATACTCTACTTAAATTCGCCGAATAACTGGAGTCTACTGATAAATACAGCGACCGGGCTATTGTTTACAATTCAAAGTGGTCGCCGTCAAGGCATCGCCTCCAGTTAAACGGTCAGCTACAACGGACGACGCGCACCGTTCCTTCTTGCTTACCTCTGAAAACATTACCTACATACACAGCCAGAAAATCGAACCTGTGGTTATTTCGGAGAGCACAGACACGTACTTAGATATACACTCCTTGCCCGTATCTCAAGTGCGTCCTAAACAGGCAAACCTCATCCACCACCGTTCAATAAGCTGTGCACCAGTATTCAATATGAAACAGATAACATGGGCGTCCAAACACTGGGATAGCCGTTAAGTTCAGTGGAATAATTCCCACTGTTTGATTCTGTAGCGTATCCGGTTACAGCCTGATACATTCCAAAGCCACCTTCAAATGTTCACATCGCTTAGCAGCAAAGACGAGACCACCGTCCTCTAGCCGGCCGCGGTGGCCGTGTGGTTCTAGGCGCTCCAGTCCGGAGCCGCACAGCTGCTGCGGTCGCAGGTTCGAATCCTGCCTCGGGCATGGATGTGTGTGATGTCCTTAGGTTAGTTAGGTTTAAGTAGTTCTAAGTTCTAGGGGACTTATGACCACAGCAGTTGAGTCCCATAGTGCTCAGAGCCATTTGAACCATTTGAACCACCGCCCTCTCACTAGAAGCAGTGCATTTCCGCCGACCGCACGCACGTCCGTCCCCGTCCGCGGCCGCACTGCCCACATTACAGAAAGAGGCAGACAATGCGCAAAGAGCGGCAGCCGACAGCCGACAGCCGGACGGCACACCGGTAGACCAACCAACCGACCAAAAACCATCTCTCTCCCCATCGAGTTTCGATTACCCCCCCCCCTTTCTCTCGAAGGGGGAGGGCTGGCAGCAGCTTAGTGTGTCGCTCTTCAGCCTACAGAATTTGTTTTAAAAAGATGAAGATAAGAACTAATAGAAACAGGCGACAAAATCGGAGACTTTAATGGTAACATGGCGGAAAACCGTGGAACTTGAAACATAGAACAAAGGGTTGATGATGCTAATAAAACACATATGAAGCAGACAGGTAAAATAATAGACAGACAATTAAAGAACACGGCGACAGTCTGGTTTCTGTTCGCAAGAGATATAAAATTCACACCCAGCGACAGCATGATTTCTGTTCGCAACACTTTGGAAAGATGAACAACACTCAATATTCACTTGAACACTGCACTAAAAAGTTGGCACAAATATGACATACCACAGCCGAGGGTAGACAGGGGGAACCTGGACAGATGATGGGAAAGAAAAGAGGGACAGGGAGGAAAAACGAAGTGGGGTGGAGGGGGGAAAGGAGCCGATGGAGGACAAGGACCCAGGACCCATAAAGGGGGGGGGGTGCTGCGCAGACGCGACAAGGAGTGGGGAAAGGAGGAGGAGGATATTAGTGTTTAACGTCCCGTCGACAACGAGGTCATTAGAGACGGAGCGCAAGCTCGGGTGAGGGAAGGATGGGGAAGGAAAGTGGGGAAAGGCAGAGGAGGGGAATACAAAAGGACTCGGGGGGGGGGGAGAAGGGAGGCAGGGAGAGGTTAGGCAGGGAGAAAAGCACGATGCAAGGCAGGAAAGAGGGAGCCCTGGGAAAGGACAAACGACAGGAGGGCGTTGAGGATCAGAGTTGACAGGAGGGATAAATGGAAGGAGAGAGGGCATCATCCAGGAGGGATAGTTGACGGAAGCCACCTTGGGAAAGCAGATGAAGGGTGTAGAGATGGAGGGTAGGGGGGACACAACAGTGAATGCATGGCGGAGGGCGGGGAAGGGAGAGGAGAGAAGCAACCAGGGGCTGAGGGGGATAAAGCTGGCGGGAGGTGTAGAGTCTGCGGATATGTTCGAGGAATAGGAGCAGATGGGGGAAAAGAATGAGGTCATAGAGGATCTGCGTGGGGGACAGGAGGTGTATACAGAAGGCGAGGTGGAGCGCATGGCGCTCGAGGATCTGGAGGGACTTACAGAATTTGGGGGGGGGGGGATGATTTCCAGGCAGGACTGGCATAACAGAGGATGGAACGGATTAAGGATTTGTAGGTGTGAAGGAAGGCAGAGGGGTGCAACCCCCATGTCCAGCCAGAAATTAGTTTGAGGAGTTGGAGGCGGTTGTTGGCTTTGGACTGGATGGATCGGAGATGAGGCATCCAGGTAAGGTGACGGTCAATGGTGACCCAAGGTAGGTGAGGGTGGGGGAGAGGCGGACAGGACGGATGCAGATGGTAAGGGAGAAATCCAGGAGTTGGCAGGAGCGAGTGGTATGTCCTACGATGATTGGCTGCGTCTTGGAAGAATTGATTTTCAGGAGCCACTGGTTACACCATGCTGCAAAAAGGTCAAGGTGAGTCTGGAGAAGGCATTGGGACCGTTGGAGGGTAGGAACGAGAGCAAGGACCCTCTCCCCATAGCGTCGTGCGCTTAAACAGCCGAGAAGCGACCAAAGAGGAAAACCGCGGCCATGCGATTCAGAGTCCATCGCAGAGATCTTAAATGAATACAGAGAAACGATTGGCGCCACATATCAATAAAAATGCTGTTCAAAACGCAACCTGGCGTCTAACAACAACAAGAACTGCAGAAACTGGTTATATTACTCTCTAGTGCGCTTTCCTTCATGTAACAATGAAATCAGTCACTAGACTGAAGTATCGAAGACAAAAACCAGAAAAACGTCATGTGGGCTCATATTGTAAGCATGTCGGCGCTCTCACTGTCTGAACAGAATGCTACAACTAAATGCGTAATAATGCAGAGTTCCTGACCCTCCAATCTTAAATGTAAGACTGTAAATATTAACTACATAAAAGTGACTGTGAGAACTTTACTTCCAAAAGTCAATATCAGTAAAGAATTACTTAACTACTGGTGTAGATAAAGAGAATAGACGATCTTCCACTGCATACACAGGTAGCTGGCTGTCAAAAATGTACACAACACAATCAGAATGGGATAACCGTCTGATCTGACTACTACTAAACAAAAAAGTTCAGAAGGCTTCCATTGTGTCTCTAGGAATGTATGCCCATTCTTCGTTCGAAACTATTATTTTCTTATTTAAAAAAATAGTTTTCTATGCCATCTCTCATAACAAAGTTTTAGAAACAGGTGTTCGAAACTGATAATACAATACATGATGTCCACTTCTCGTACAAAAACGTTCTTAACAGTGACAAATAATTCCAAATATTTCTGTAAAGAAATGATGATGTTCAAGTATTTCAATTGTTGTTATTTTAGACCAGAAATTGAAATAGTTCTCACGTGATTTGTCACCAAAGAGTGCATCGTCCGAGCTGCAAATTTAATAAGGTGACATAAGAATATGTCGCAAAGTGGCAAAGAGATGTTGATGTCTCTGTTCGGAAAAAATTTCTCTTGAACAAGTGTTTCATTACGTAACAATGATGGAAGTGCTATATTTACATGTTATAGCAGAATTCTTCTTCTTCATTTGTGTGTTGCGTATGACGTGTTTCTGAACACTACACGGAATTCAACACGAGGGCGCGCGCGCTTCCGTGTATGTGTGTGTGTGTGTGTGTGTATGTGTGTGAGAGAGAGAGAGAGAGAGAGAGAGAGAGAGAGGGAGACGGAGAGAGAGAGAGAGAGAGAGAGAGAGAGAGAGAGAGAGAGACTGGTGTGGGAGAAAACAGTAACATGTCACCATCAGTTTACTGAACACTCACTGCTCCGAGTACCATCAAACACGCATCTCAAAAACAATGGTTCAGCTAAACATGACGTTTTACTAGCAAAATGGCTTTACTTGTATTAATGGGATTCGCGTGTAGCATGGTATTTACGTAAGGCCTGTGTTTCTGGTGGTGTTTGGAATATTTGTACATTGCTGCCTACGTTTGTTACCGGCTTTGTACTGCAGGTAGTTCAAGCAAACGTAATATAGTTCCTCAGCTTTCTATAGTGCCGTATTCTAAACAAGTGCGCTTTAACAAGTGCTTATGGCAAATAAGTGCTTTTTCCCTAAAAAGCGTCACATATGCACTTTAATATATGTGTGCTAACCACGTAAGAGTCTTATAAAATCTTTACGTTTTGCTGCTTACGTTTTCAGTTCATATTATGTTCCAGTTAGTTCATGCCAACATAGACTAACTGACGTTCCCCAATACTTCAAGGTTTCTATATAATGTTATATATTTATTCAAATATTCGTCGCATAGGTAGATGATATTTGAAAGCAACACATCCAGGAAATATTCAGAAACCACGTCAACTGACTAACATATTAGCTTCCACAATGTGTTGTTTTTCCTGTAACTTAAAGAAAAGAGTCTGTGTTCTACATAACACAGCCAAACGTTAACACAACGAAACCTCAAAAATGAAAAAAAACATTGAGCCTTTAATTTAAAAGTAATTATAAGGTCAAAAATACGCTTAGATTGTATCTGTTTAGAGCAGAAGTCAAATTTTAATTATCTCATTTTAATTACTTCAGCTTTAATGTCACGTATAAATACAACCGGGCCCCCATGTTGTAGGTAGCTAGTACCTAATGTACAAAAAACAAAATCTGAGAAAGAATTAACGAAAACCTACTGCACGGAACGACAAATGAAGCTCAACAAGACAATGACAATCCAGACTCTTTTGTACGACAGCGAAGTACGAATGGTAAAAGTCAACGACCGGCGTGAAACTCAAGCCATAAAAGTGAAGCATTTGACAGGAATAAAAAGGTGTAGCCGACTGTACAACATTCGCAATGAAGGCATAAGATGAGAACTGAAGATCTTCTTACTTGTAGGAAAAAATATCGAAGCAAACAGCTGAAACTGTCCTACCCCTGTCCTTCAAAAGGGCTGCGAACGGAGACCAAGAAAAGCTGTTGAGTACCAACTGAGGAGCAGAAGACATTTTGGAACACTTAGTATCAGTTAAAGTGACAGGCTCGAAGGAAATCCATGAAGTAGATGATGATGATGATGATGATGTTGGTGGTGATAAATCGTGATGAAAGCGGCTGGTTCTGGCGGAGGTTCGAGTCCTCCTTCGGGCATCGGTGTGTGTGTTTATCCTTAGGACAATTTAGGTTAAGTAGTGTGTAAGCTTAGGGACAGATGACCTTAGCATTTAAGTCCCATAAGATTTCACACACACAAATCCTGATTAAACTAAGACCGCTACAAAACAGCAGCCATCACTTCTGCTATCGACAAGACACTATTTAAGCTTAAGTTTCACCTTTGCTAAACCACAGTTTTGACAGCAGCTTCATCTCCATAGTACAATGGCGGATGCATATTTCATTAACGAGCAGAAAAGACGCAGAATGTCTTTCGAATTTTTCTTTGGCTTCGGATGATACGATTTTGAAATGTCCATCCACCAGCACTCTTGACCTAAAGCCAACAAATACGATACACATAGTGAACTCTGTTTCTTCGTGTGTAGCGCTTCAGAAAACTGCATAGAAAAATCTGAATCTACACACTGCCAACACTGATCTGCGGTGTAAAACTGTTGAGGCAAGGAGAACCGTACCGAAGACACACTTCTGACTTTGCTTTAGTTATTCGGGAAAAAAAAGGAAATATTAAAATACGTTCCCTGTAATAGCGGATTTGGAGAAAGATGTGTAGGCGATTTAAAGACTCATCAGCGACCATACCGTTAGAGGAAAGTCACAAGTAAAGTAGAGAGGCATAAGATAGTTGCTGTTCAGAGACAGACAAATGATTTAGGAACACAAAATATTTCAACACAATGTAGCAGTAATATGTTCAAATGTGTGTGAAATCTTATGGGACTTAACTACTAAGGTCATCAGTCCGTAAGCTTACACACCACTTAACCTAAATTATCCTAAGGACAAACACACACACCCATGCCCGAGGGAGGACTCGAACCTCCGCCGGGAGCAGCCGCAGAGTCCATGACTGCAGCGCCTGAGAGCGCTCGGCTAATCCCGCGCGGCAGCAGTAATATAAGCGAAAGCTGAAAAAAGACTAGATCGTGTTAACAATGGTGTAAGGTATTCTCACCGTCGTTCTGTAACTTGTGCTTCGAAGAAGCAATGAAGGAAATGAAAGAAAAATCCAAGGAAGTATAAAAGGGCAAGAGAAACAAATGACCATGCTAAGATTCGTGAACACGAACGACCTCCCGTTCGGAAGTACAGAGAGACAGAACTGTTGAATAGAACGTGAACCGAACGTCAACAAGAAGTTACTTGGTGTCAGCGATAAGAATAGCGCTGTAATGTAGAAGTTGAAATAATTCTTCTCCGTAGGAAGTAACATCACACACGATGGTCAAAACAAAGAAGATACCGGAATTCGACAGACAAAGGTGAAACAAAGAGCCATACCGGTCTTGACAATAACATCATTATTATAATAATACCTTTAGCTTCTGGCAGACAGTGCCCCTAAGATACCTTGAATATCTCAAAGATATTAGTTGCGAATAAATGTTATCCTCTCTGGAAATCCTGAGCTATAAAAATTTATGAAAGTGATTGTACCTTGCGTCACGCAGAAAATTTCCCCTTACGACTAGAACATTATAACTGTATTTCATTTAGAGGTAGTAAATATAGCGTTTTTGAATGCTACAATGCTGGAAGATTGTACATTTACTATCCTCGGTGGCTGTCTACTTGCTGTAATTTCAAATATTCTGGAAATTGAATTGAAGTCCCATGCTTCTGGACAGAGCTAAGAGGAACGATGCGAGAGACTCGCACCGCCGTACTAGGCAAGGTCCTAATGGAGGTGGTTTGCCGTTGTCTTCCTCCGACCGTAGTGAGGATGAATAATGATGAAGACGACACAACAACACCCAACCATCTCGGGACATATGAAAGTCCCCGACCGCGCCGGGAATCAAACCCGAAACCCAGTGCTCGGAAAGCGAGAACGCTACCGCTAGACCACGAGCGGTGGGCTCGAACATTCTACTCGACGTATTTCCTCTGGGAGCAGTAGCGGTGTGCAGTCCTGATGGACATAAACCAAATTATTTGCTTCATATGTGATATTCTTTCTGGTCAACATCCGCAGAAACTAAAAAGTTTACAAACTAACACTATCACTGACACGGAACAACAGATAACCTCTTCGCTCACGTGAATTAGTGGGAGCTAGATGTGCCGAAGTTATCTTTTACTTGAAAATTTCGTAGATAGTAAGTTCCTGGTAGAGCTATGAAAAAATGACATAAAGTCAAGGAAAAGGTTCCCAATCCGAAGAAGACATCCGGAATTATATCAATCTGAAGCGAGTACCCTTAGGAATCCGCAGAGAAAAGTCTGAGTCTTTTAAATGAGATGTAGTTGCACAATTTTCCAAATTATCTGCACAGAGAAGCTGCGGAATGAAGAGGTACTAAAACGACGGAGAATGAAGAATATCATGGAACATCCCTACCAGAAAGAGTGAATGTTGTAGCTTTTGGAAAAATTATAGGTTACTCACTTTTATTGACAACTGTAATAAGTGTACTAAACGACAGGAGGCAAAACGATATCAGTTATTTCTATTCGAAAACATAGATTCACAGGGAGATCGTAAAATAGTGCTAACAAACTGGGTGTAAATGTAGGCTCCACCAAACAAGTTTACAAAGAAACTTTTAAAATGCTACCGTCGGAGGTTCGAGTGCCCCCTCGAGCATGGGTGTGTGTGTTGACCTTAGCGTAAGTTAGATTAAGTAGTGCGTAAGCCTAGGGACCGATGATCTCAGCAGTTTGGTCCCATAGTCCTTACCACAAATTTCCAATTTCTTAGAAACGTTATAATAATACTGAATTAAAAAATGAATAAAGTAAATTGTGGTCTACACAAAATTTCGTTCTTATTTAAACATTTTAAATGAAGATCAAATCAGAAATTATATTGCAATCCATTTGACCCGTAGTTCGCAGCGGTCGTTGAATGTAGACAATAGAGAAATTGTATATTGAGCAAGCAGTAAGGGAAACAAAAGAAAAATTCGGAGTAGGTATTAAAATTCATGGAGAAGAAGTAAAAACTTTGAGGTTCGCCGATGACATTGTAATTCTGTCAGAGACAGCAAAGGACTTGGAAGAGCAGTTGAACGGAATGGACAGTGTCTTGAAAGGAGGATGTAAGATGAACATCAACAAAAGCAAAACGAGGATAATGGAATGTAGTCAAATTAAATCGGGTGATGCTGAGGGGATTAGATTAGGAAAATGGCTCTGAGCACTATGGGACTTAACATCTGTGGTCATCAGTCCCCTAGAACTTAGAACTACACCCCTGGAAATGGAAAAAAGAACACATTGACACCGGTGTGTCAGACCCACCATACTTGCTCCGGACACTGCGAGAGGGCTGTACAAGCAATGATCACACGCACGGCACAGCGGACACACCAGGAACCGCGGTGTTGGCCGTCGAATGGCGCTAGCTGCGCAGCATTTGTGCACCGCCGCCGTCAGTGTCAGCCAGTTTGCCGTGGCATACGGAGCTCCATCGCAGCCTTTAACACTGGTAGCATGCCGCGACAGCGTGGGCGTGAACCGTATGTGCAGTTGACGGACTTTGAGCGAGGGCGTATAGTGGGCATGCGGGAGGCCGGGTGTACGTACCGCCGAATTGCTCAACACGTGGGGCGTGAGGTCTCCACAGTACATCGATGTTGTCGCCAGTGGTCGGCGGAAGGTGCACGTGCCCGTCGACCTGGGACCGGACCGCAGCGACGCACGGATGCACGCCAAGACCGTAGGATCCTACGCAGTGCCGTAGGGGACCGCACCGCCACTTCCCAGCAAATTATGGACACTGTTGCTCCTGGGGTATCGGCGAGGACCATTCGCAACCGTCTCCATGAAGCTGGGCTACGGTCCCGCACACCGTTAGGCCGTCTTCCGCTCACGCCCCAACATCGTGCAGCCCGCCTCCAGTGGTGTCGCGACAGGCGTGAATGGTGGGACGAATGGAGACGTGTCGTCTTCAGCGATGAGAGTCGCTTCTGCCTTGGTGCCAATGATGGTCGTATGCGTGTTTGGCGCCGTGCAGGTGAGCGCCACAATCAGGACTGCATACGACCGAGGCACACAGGGCCAACACCCGGCATCATGGTGTGGGGAGCGATCTCCTACACTGGCCGTATACCACTGGTGATCGTCGAGGGGACACTGAATAGTGCACGGTACATCCAAACCGTCATCGAACCCATCGTTCTACCATTCCTAGACCGGCAAGGGAACTTGCTGTTCCAACAGGACAATGCACGTCCGCATGTATCCCGTGCCACCCAACGTGCTCTAGAAGATGTAAGTCAACTACCCTAGCCAGCAAGATCTCCGGATCTGTCCCCCATTGAGTATGTTTGGGACTGGATGAAGCGTCGTCTCACGCGGTCTGCACGTCCAGCACGAACGCTGGTCCAACTGAGGCGCCAGGTGGAAATGGCATGGCAAGCCGTTCCACAGGACTACATCCAGCATCTCTACGATCGTCTCCATGGGAGAATAGCAGCCTGCATTGCTGCGAAAGGTGGATATACACTGTACTAGTGCCGACATTGTGCATGCTCTGTTGCCTGTGTCTATGTGCCTGTGGTTCTGTCAGTGTGATCATGTGATGTATCTGACCCCAGGAATGTGTCAATAAAGTTTCCCCTTCCTGGGACAATGAATTCACGGTGTTCTTATTTCAATTTCCAGGAGTTATTTAAACCTAACTAACCTAAGGACAACACACACATCCATGCCCGAGGCAGGATTCGAACCTGCGACCGTAGCGGTCCCGCGGTTCCGGACTGAGCACCTGAACCGCTAGACCACCGCGGCCGGCTTGGATTTGGAAATGAGACACTTAAAGTAGTAAAGGAGTTTTGCTATTTAGGAAGTAAGATAACTGATGATGGTCGAAGTAGAGAGGATATAAAATGTAGACTGGCAATGGCAAGGAAATCGTTTCTGAAGAAGAGAAATTTGTTAACGTCGAGTATAGATTTAAGTGTCAGGAAGTCGTTTCTGAAAGTATTTGTATGGATTGTAGCCTTGTATGGAAGTGAAACATGGACGATAACCAGTTTGGACAAGAAGAGAATAGAAGCTTTCGAAATGTGGTGCTACAGAAGAATGCTGAAGATAAGGTGGGTAGATCACGTAACTAATGAGGAGGTATTGAATAGGATTGGGGAGAAGAGAAGTTTGTGGCACAACTTGACTAGAAGAAGGGATCGGTTGGTAGGACATGTTTTGAGGCATCAAGGGATCACAAATTTAGCATTGGAGGGCAGCGTGGAGGGTAAAAATCGTAGAGGGAGACCAAGAGATCAATACACTAAGCAGATTCAGAAATATGTAGGTTGCAGTAGGTACTGGGAGATGAAGAAGCTTGCACAGGATAGAGTAGCATGGAGAGCTGCATCAAACCAGTCTCAGGACTGAAGACCACAACAACAACAACAAGAGAAAAGAACAACAGTCGTTGCGTAATCCGTCCTTTAATACAGCTGATCTACATTTCAGGCATGATATAGTCATCTTCAGTGTATATAATAATAGGTGACGTTAGTCCAAAGTCTCACTTGGTAAAGAATACTGGTTGCTGTATGCAGTGCATATAACAAGATATGACATTAATCCGAAGTGTCACTTAGAAAACAATATTGGTTGATTCGTATTCTACATCAACCAATATTATTCACGACGCGACACTTTGGAGTAATGCCACCTGTTATTATATTGCTGAAGATGACTATGTAATAGTTGAAATCTAGATCTGCTGTAATAAAGTCCGCAGCTCGTGGTCGTGCGGTAGCGTTTTCGCTTCCCACGCCCGGGTTCCCGGGTTCGATTCCCGGCGGAGTCAGTGATTTTCTCTGCCTCGTGATGACTGGGTGTTGTGTGATGTCCTTAGGTTAGTTAGGTTTAAGTAGGGGACTGATGACCGTAGATGTTAAGTCCCATAGTGCTCAGAGCCATTTTTTGCAGTAATAAAAAGACGAATTTCGCGATCAGTTGCTGTTCTTTTCTCCATTGTCCAAATCAAAAATTATTTCCAGATATCGCAAATGTAAATGGGTCTTTCAGCACTGGCACATTCTAGGTGACACACACACAAAACGCATACTTTTCCGCTAGTGTTCTGACGGAATTCTCCATCACGAAAGACGCATCACTCGTGTCTGGTGCATATCCATCTTTTTTAATCCATTCATTAACACTGTGAAAAAGGGAGAGGTCGCAGGATTATGATGAGGAATCACATCGTATCGTGAGGTGATTTTTTTTTCTTTTTCCTTTTATGAAGTCCTTTGGTCTCCCTAATCCTCTCCCTTGTCGGCCTCAACTACTGGAGAAACTCAGTGGCCTCTTCTTGATAGCATTTTTGTCAACCGACTTGGTCAGCGGGTCCTTGTATGCCGTCCAGTGATGTGGGTGACAGTTGGTGTTTTGCTTCCTCAAGTACTTAGTTGCTTACTGTATGGAACATGAGGCGTGCTGATCGGAGAACCTGCATTTGAAGGCACTTAAGAGTATTGCGGTAATAAAATGGAGACCCATTCTTACAACAAATTCACTTAAGTAAGTTGGCCAGTTAATGGTTAACCCCAAGACTTGGGTGACTAAGACGTGTTTCTAGAAGTAACTTAGAATTCTGCATTTCCGATATCACTTTAAAATCATGAGGGTCGTTCAATGAGTAATGCCCCACAGTCTTTTAAAAGGCCATTAATATACATAGACAAACATACTTGTCGGTGCTTCACATTTCATGTTTTTTCTGTGCGGCGGTCAAGTTTCGAACCGTTTTGGCGGATGGCAGAGCTGTAGTACAGTATCAAAATGGCATCTACATACGACTCACATTATAAGCAGCGTGCTATTATTGCATTCTTGTGTGTAGAAAAAGAAACCGTGGTGAACATCCATAAACGTTTGTGTGCAATGTATGGCGATGCTGCAGTTGATAGGAGGACAGTTGGACAATGGGTAAAGAAAGTTACAGCCTCAGGAAATGCACAAACAAAGCTCCATGATCAGCCACGCTCATTGCCTCAACCATCCTACAGTCCAGACCTGGCCCGCACGGACTTCCATCTCTTTGGGCCGCTTAAAGATTCTCTACGGGGAACACACTTTGAAGATGATGAGAGTGTCAGTCACAGCTACGCCTACAGGACAAGAGCTTTTACCAGCAGGGAATACATACTCTTCCACAACGTTGGCGTACGGTACGGCCATAGAACGTGATGGAGGCTACGTGGAAGTATAGGACGTGGACAAGACGTGTTGATGTATATTGTCACCAAATTCTGACTCTTAGCAATAAATATGTTCTGAGGAAAAAAATCTGGGGCATAACTTACTGAACGACCCTCGAACATTACCCTAACCATATGGATATACTTAAAGGAAAATGATTCCACGTACCTGCAACGGATTTGCAGGCCAGAATAAACATCAATTCGCACTATAGCAGACACTGTACCCACACCAGTTGAAAGAAAGGTCCCAACTCTGACTTCTCTATGTCTCCAAACGGTACCGTTTAAAGTCATGGTCGCCAATATGCAGCAGCTACCATACCCCCTTCCTAACGAGCGGCTATATTTATACCTGTGTCCCTATTCTACATCTTGTTCTCAATCAGCGGGGCTGCCTAATAGGCGGCCGCTGTAGCCGAGGGGTTCTAGGCGCTTCAGTCCGGAACCGCGCTGCTGCAGCGGTCGCAGGTTCGCAGCCTGCCTCATGAATGGATGTGTGTGATGTCCTTAGGTTAGTTAGGTTTAAGTAGTTCTAAGTCTAGGATACTGGATGTTGAGTCCCATAGTGCTTAGAGCGATTTGAACCATTTTTTTCTGCCTCATAAACGATACTGTAAGAAAGAACAGATGGAGGAAACTACAGGCGCAAAAGTCTAGAAAACACTGTAGTTGGGTGCAGCAGAAACGAAGAGGTGAAGAAAGGGAGATACGAAAGACAAGATGAGGAGAGTTGAAAGAAAAAGTGTTGAAGAAAAGGGATTATTTTTGAGTGATGATTCGATAGTATGTAGCACAGGGAGTATACTTAGATTTCTTATTTTAAGCAAAATAAAACTGCCAGAATCTGAGTGAAATGACTGTCATCGTTTTATTACTTGGTACAGTATTGGAAAGGAACCAAGATAACTCCTCGGTCTAAAACGGATTAATGATAGATGTTTCTCTTTAGTATTTTAGATTGTCACGAGTTTAACTACTATGAAACATTCGCGACGTCGATTACATGTGGTACTTTCGCATGGTGATAAACAACTAAATCTCTACAGAGCAGTTAACACCTATACCCTACCCTATGCCGCGTTAGGGTGGAACTTTACGACAGGTGGGTCATAAAACGGCGGCAGCCGAGACTCAGTGAAGTAGATTGCCTTTTTTCTCTCGCGTTACATCGTCCAGTATTCATCGTGAAATGGATTGTATGACGTATATGGGTCTTAAGGGACACCGACTCGTGAAATGATGCCATTATCCCTTGCATCTTGTATGAATATCTTTACAGCCTAGTGACCATAAACAGGTAAATAGTTCCACAATAGTTGCAAACTCGTATTGCATAGCTTGTCATAAACACATACTTTACAAACGGCAGGCCGTGAATTCAAGACGCACACTAGACTCAGATGTGGGCTATAACTGCATCTTGACAGTGTGAGTACTTATCAAACTAAGTGCTAAAGAAAAAAATATGCAGAACTACAGTTTGGATTACCGTTGAATTTATGTTAACGATGTGCGTATTTCACTGAGTAGCACATGACGTAAATGGCGAAACAATATTTTTCCTAAAACTTAACAATAAGATAAAAATAAAGCCAATGTAATATTATAATTTTATGAAGAGAATACTGTGTACATCGCAGACACTTTTTTTGTAATGACTGATCTGTACCGAATTAGGCCATCTTCAAATCTAATTAATGGGGAGGCTGGGTAGCTGTCGCCAGCACCAGCTAGTTTTAGTTGTCATATCGCACAACGAGAACAAGACATGATAGCGATAGTTACCATACTCCGCCTAATCTCGTATGAAGATGAACTAATTCTACCAAAACCATCATTGGACTACAAAATACTTGATATAGATTGATGTATGTTCGTAATATAATAAACCAACATCATGTTTTTCTCCTGGCGATATAGTGACACTTTTCTACAATGTAACGTCTCCAGTACTTTTAATCATAAAGTAAGCTAACTGGCCAATTAACAAACAAGAAATAGATATTTCAATTTGTTTTTAAAAGTAATGACTGCCCAACGTGTATTTAACGCACAAACTTTTTCTATTCATTATATGTGTCTGAAGTGGGATGTGAGGAGCTGACAAGCTGTACGTGTGATATCTAGTTCGCAGTGTTCATTGGAAAAACTCGAATGTTTGTAAAAAATGAAGTCAAAGTTGATTTCATCTCTCATGAGTTACATGAAAATAAGATTTCGTACTAAATCTTACTAAACAATAATGTTCTTAACAAATACCAGATCACTCATCCGCCGAGCGGTCTCAGCCACTGCAGTCACGGACTGTGCGGCTGGTCCCGACGGAGGTTCAAGTCCTCCCTCGGGCATGGGTGTGTGTGTTTGTCCTTACGATAATTTAGGTTAAGTAGTGTGTAAGCTTAGGGACTGATGACCTTAGCAGTTAAGTCCCATAAGATTTCACAAACATATGTACATCATCACTCATCTAATGAAGACTTTTCTCAAATTTAGTCATTACATTGGTGGAGGTATGTTCCCTCTATGCAGCTAATTGAAGACAGTTCGTTTATTGCCATATTCGTTTCGCATCTTTTATTTGTGAAGCATCTTCAGTGGCCTGTTTCTCTTTATACATATAATAATCGTATTACGTGATAGTTACAACATGTTGCTATGTTACATTTTGTTGTTTTTTTCCCTTGTTTTCTTTTAGGTTAGAATCAACTTTTGCAGCACAAATTTCGTGATGTGAAGTTATTGTTCGGTGTAACTTGCGATTTCCATATTTGTTAGCTCATGCGTGTTGTCCTAGAGACGTATTCGATAGTTTCCATGTTCCAGTGGCCAGATTTCCGGCGTTCCTTCACACATATTTGATTCAACACATCGCATACATCACTTGCACTTTCCATTTTCTGATCGACGTATGTGTGTTTTGTATGTATAGTGTTGCCAACAGTCGTTGTGTGTCGATCGATCTGCCCTCTTTTGTTTGTGTGGCTTGTGTGTTTTAATATCTTTGATTTCTTGTGTGTGTGTGTGTGTGCATGTGTGACACAGAGAGAGAGAGAGAGAGAGAGAGAGAGAGAAAGGGGGGGAGGAGCATTAATTAATTTTTTATTCTGGTTGCCTTTCGGATCTCTGTTTGTTATTGTTTTGGAAGGTAACATGACCAGAGAGTTATTGCTTACACTGATTTGGTTATTGAGTACTTTCCTTTCCACCGGAATGGTTCTTTGTACGTGAAAGTTTACATGCAATGTAAGGAGCTTTTTGTTGTGATAACTGTCACGTCTCACTTCACGTTGGATAGTTCGTGTCCATATTTTATCAGGTGTTCACGAAAATAGCCATTTTGCCTTCGCCGGACACCTTATAACACATGGACGCGAACCATCCAACACGGAACGTGACATTACAGTTACCATAGTGAATAATCACAACAAAAAACTCCTGAAGTTGCAAGAAAACTTCCACATACAAAGAGCTAATGCAGAGGAAAAGACGTTAGTGACCAAATCCATGTAAGCAATAACCTTCTGAACATGCTAGCCACCAAAACAATAAAAAACAGTGATCCGAAGTCTAACCAGAATAAATAATTAATGAATACTACTCCCCACTTCTCTCTCTCTCTCTCTCTCTCTCTCTCTCTCTCTCTCTCTCTCTAACACACACACACACACACACACACACACACACACGGACACACACACACACACACAAAATCACACACAAGAAAGAATGACACATTCACACACAGCAAAATAGACACACACACAAATATCCATTAAAAAGTAAAAAAAAAGAAAAAATTAAAAATAAAAATCACACTTTCAAGAAAGAATGACACATACACACACACACACACACAAACAAACACACACACACACACACACACACACACACACACACACACACACAATTAAACACACAAACAACAAATGAAACATATCAGGCCCCATACAACACAAACAAAAGACGACAGATAAACACATAACGACAGTTGACAACAATACACCGAAAACACCCATACATTGATCACAAAGTGGAAAGTGAAAGTGACGTACGCAATGTGTTAATCAAATGTCCGTTAAAGAACGACGGAAATCGCCTAACTGGAGCATGGAAACTCTCGAATACATCGCCAGGAGCATACGCTTGAGCTAACAGCGATGGAAATGATAAGTAACACCGAACGATAGTTTCACATCAAAAAATTGGTGCTACGAAATTTGATTCTAACCTAAAAAAACAAGAGAAAAACACGACAAAATGTAAAATAGCAACATACTGTAACTAACACATAATACGTTTATTATATGTATATAAAGATGCATTACAGGCGACTGAAGATGCTTCACAAATAAAAGAAATAAACAGGCTTCAATTAACATACCTCCAGGAATTTTAAAGCAACTAAGGGAAGACAGAAAGCAGAAAAAATGACTAAAAACAGTATACAGTTAGTTTATACACACATAAATTTGCAAATGTCAGTAGTTGATACATCAGAGTTTCATATCCGCTTCCTGCAAGTAACGTGTGGGGCACTATATTTTCGAGACTGTTCTGGCTCGTTAATGTTTTAATATCTGATGGCACGGAATACCAAATTTCGTAAACTTTTGCACAGCTTTCCGTGGTGTGGAGCATATTTAGAACTCTCTTAAACGACGTGGTTAAGCTATGCGACCACTTCTGGAACTGGATAGTATGTAGGTTCAATCTGCAGCTACAATCCTGCTGAGGTAAGCAGGAATCTGTGCGGATCCCGTACTTATCCGAATAACTGGCGTCTCGTGTCTGCTAGGCTTATTGGAAAAATGAAAAGAAAGATTGTTGGTACGGAGACGCTACGTTGTAGGTGGTACCCAGTGATCACCGTCTCATTGGCGGCACGGTTAATTCAAGAAGGTTTCATTAAACGTCTAGTATTAACAGGCCCCAAATATCAGAGATTGTAATGAATTCATACGTAACTAGTAGTTAACAAAATTCGTAATTGCCAAGATTTTTTCCATGTTCTTGTATGTTTTACTTTCATTAGGAAAATAATTTAAATATATCACTTGTTGCTTACAGCGTACTGCTGGTTAATAACTTCCAAATTCTGACAATTACAATATTCACGCTATTAACGTTGTTCCGTGAACTAATTTGGTAATAGGTATGTATGTGGAAATTTAAAGCAATGAAAGAACACTTCCATGGTTAATTCAGTCAACACTATAATTTTTGCCGGCCGGTGTGACCGAGCGGTTCTAGGCGCTACAGTCTGGAACCGCGTGACTGCTATGGTCGCAGGTTCGAATCTTGCCTCGGGCATGGATGTGTGTGATGTCCGTAGGTTAGTTAGGTTTAAGTAGTTCTAAGTTCTAGGGACTGATGACCTCAGCAGTTAAGTCCCATAGTGCTCAGAGCCATTTGAACCATTTGAACTATAAATTTCTGAAGTAGCATTAATCACAATAGTTAAGAGAACACTTCCTGATGTTTATCAACAATAAGTTTTCATTTAAGTAATTTCGTCATTATTCCATGTCGGTAATATACTGTCCAGTCACCTTAATGCGACCATCTAGCAAAAGCCTGAGGAGCCACCTTTTCCCAGTGGACCGGCTGTAAGACGCGCAGAAAGAGCATGAGGGTCTGGTAGGTTGATGTCGGACAATGCTGACTCGAGTGGCATGGTCAGCTGCGATAGGTTCCTCAGTTGGGGATCCAAGGTGGGAACAGCACAATCGTCTTAGCCCCACAGATTCTTGACTAGGTTGATGTCGGACAATGCTGACTCTAGTGGCATGGTCAGCTGCGGTAGGTTCCTCGGTTGGGGATCCAAGGCAGGAATGGCACAATTGTCTTAGCCCCACAGATTCTCGACTATGTTGATGTCGGACAATGCTGACTCCAATGGCATGGTCAGCTGTGCTAGGTTCCTCGGTTGGGGATCCATAGCGAGAACAGCACAATCGTGTTAGCCCCACAGATTCTCGACTAGGTTGATTTTGGACAATGCTAACTCCAGTGGCATGGTCGGCTGCGCCAGGTTCCTCGGTTGGGGATCCATAGCGAGAACAGCACAATCGTGCTAGCCCCAGACATTCTCGACTAGGTTGATGTTGGACAATGCTGACTCCAGTGGGACGGTCAGCTGCGCTAGGTTCCTCAGTTGGGGATCCAAGGCGAGAACAGCACAATCATCTTAGCGCCACAGATTCTCAACTAGGTTGATGTTGGACAATGCTGACTCCAGTTGCATGGTCAGCTGCGCTAGGTTCCTCAGTTGGGGATCCAAGGCGGGAACAGCACAATCATCTTAGCGCCGCAGGCTCTCGACTAGGTTGATGTTGGATAATGCTGACTCCAGTGGCATAGTCAGCTGCGCTAGGTTCCTCAGTTGGGGATCCATAGCGAGAACAGCACAGTCGTGTTAGCCCCACAGATTCTCGACTAGGTTGATGTTGGACTCCAGTGGCATGGTCAGATACGCAAGGTTCCTCAGTTGGGGCTCCATGGCAAGAACAGCATAGTCATGTTAGCCCCAGATATTCTCGACTAGGCTGATGTTGGACAATGTTGACTCCAGTGGCACAGTCAGCTGCGCTAGGTCCGTCAGTTGGGGATACATGGCGGGAACAGCATAATCGTGTTAGCCCCAGAAATTCTCGACTAGGCTGATGTTGGACAATGTTGACTCCAGTGGCACAGTCAGCTGCGCTAGGTCCGTAAGTTGGGGATACATGGCGAGAACAGCACAATCGTGTTAGCCCCAGAGATTCTCGACTAGGTACAAATCCAGAGAGTTCAGTGGCCAGGACCGAACGGTAAACTCATCATACTGCCCTTTGAACCACGCACATACACTGCGAGCTGTGTGAAACATCGCATTGTCCTGCTGGTAGATGTCATTGTGCTGAGGATAACCAATATGATGCTTCCTCCTCCTGCCTCGACGCTTCTGACGTTTGTTTCTGGGTGACTGATTTCAGACGTTTCATGCCTATGGAGCATGAAACG
Source organism: Schistocerca americana (assembly GCF_021461395.2). Lineage (NCBI taxonomy): Eukaryota > Metazoa > Arthropoda > Insecta > Orthoptera > Acrididae > Schistocerca > Schistocerca americana. The sequence continues at coordinate 378,626,465 of NC_060126.1, forward strand.
TGATTCACCTGAAAAGGCCACCTGTTGCCACTCAGTGGACGTCCAGTTACAGTATTGGCGGGCAAATTCCAGCCTTCGTCGCCGATGAACAGCAGTCAGCATGGGCGCATGAACCAGGTGTCCCCTGCGGAGGCCAAAGTGCAGCAATATTCGCTGAATGGCCATTGAGGTGACATTGGCGGTAGCCCCTTAGTTCATCTGGCTGGTCAGTTGCTTAACAATTGCAGGTCTATTCACTTGAACTTATCTCTGCAGCCGCCATTCACTCCTGTCATCTGTGGCCTATGGTACACCACAGTTGCCTCGGTGCCGGTTTTGCATTATTTTTTTCGTTGTTGTTATCTTGTAAGGTAGCAACAGCCTTGCACCTTAAACGAGTTCATACGCTAGACAGAGCTCGGCTACGTCCCCCGCGTAGCCGCCGAAGTCCACAGCCTGACGGTTGAATGGTGAACTGAGGGATTTCTGTAATCCGTTTAGAGAGGTCACAGAGGTCGCCAATCTCTAAAGGAATGCGCGGCTGCAGGTGTTCAATTGTTTACCGAAACAGAGCAGTGGATAGCTGGACGGGCTTGCCTGTGCGTGCTCTCGCCTATGTCCCACTAATTTTACGCTTTCGAGTAACTCAAGTGGAGCAGGCCAGGAGTTCCAAATAACAAACTTTCAATGCAAGAATCTGTGCTCGCTATGACGGGGAATCCTGCTGGTAAAATCTCGAGCGGTCTCTTTGGAGAAAACTTCCAGTAAACATATTATTGCCCACAGCTGTGGCTCTTCCCAGCCGGCGAGGGCAGAGTTTACCTGTGAAATTTTGTAGAAATAAAGGAATTGTGGAAAAGAGTTCTATTCCCAGGCCGTACATTGGTCGGCACTGGCAAACTGGGTATTTTGAGAGCTTCTAGTGATGTGATTCGCTCGGTAAAAGTTGAGGTGAGAAAACGTGAAGAGCGATCTTGCTCGACTCTCGGTAGAGGTCTTCCGTTCTGGGCTCTCGTACTGAGAGGACGTTAGCCAAGTCGTCTCCACTCTTGGTCTTCCGTTCTGAGAGGATGTTAGCCGCGCCAGCTCATTGCTAACGGGAACGTTGTCGCAATTAGAGAAGTTTACGAACAGCAGTCTGGTGTTCGAATACTGTAGGATTGTACTTTCCGCGACGCCACACGCCGACCGCACGGCCGCGCCGTCGCCGTCGGAGACCGCCGCTACAACAGGAATATTACGGTGAGATCGCTCCCGCTTCGGCCTGTGTTAGGAGTAACGTTAAATAGTTGGATCAATTGCAATTGCTGTTCCACAGAGGTTTCATGGTACTTTGGAGTGTAGAGGTTCTTCGTATATATGTTATAAGAGATCGCGTTTTGGATCGATTTTAACGCACTTACTACCAATGTCAGTTAGGTGGATAATTTGTAACTTGTTCATTGTGTTTTTTTCAGCATTGATCTGAAGGTTATAATAAAATTATTGTGATTCAGTAGAGCCTTTACTTTCAGTAGTTAATCCTGAATTCACCCTTTTGCTTTATTTTATTTTTGTGTATGTGTTTGATTTCATTGAACACCCTAAGTGTTCGTGATCGTTCACGTTTGGATGTAAAAGTAGGTGTGATTTATCGTCAACACTACCACCGCAGATTAATTAGGGGTGACAGGGCCACAGTTAAATCTAGCGTTATCCATTTTTGAATACAGTTCCACTCCCAATTTCTCTGTAAGTTTTGTCAGGGGCGAACACACGCAAAAATAGGACAAGCAACGGGTGGTGTGTTACAATGTCAGTACCTTGTACAAAAGGTAGGCCGGCAGTGGCCTTTCTAAGCCGATCTTCGGCCACAGAAACCGCAGCACAGATAACATGTAGACAGATGTACAGAAAAATAAGAATATGAAACAACAGGTGACACACATAATGATAATAAGGAAGACGTTCGAACTGAAGACACTGAATTGCATAAGCAATTGCAAGCGTACACGTAGGCACAATGAATGCACTGTCAAACGGTGGAGAACACTGAAGAGACACAATAGCACTGGAACAGAGAAACACTGCACAGAAAACACTGACGGTGATCTTCGACGCATTGCACACAGTATTGCACGAAAAAAATGGAGGAGGACTGCCACAGGGAACAGGGGAGAGTAGGAGGGAGTTTGAGAGGACGCCACTGGGAGAGAGGATGTGAGGGGGGGGGGGGAGAGGGTAGGGTTGGGTGTGGAAGCTCGGGAGGGGGGAGGAGAGGAAGGGGAAAGACGTTAATAGGGAGAGAAGGGAAAGAGGAAGCCCTGCAGGGAAAACTCAGGGGGATTAAGGGGAGGATCAAATCTGGTAGGAGGGGTGGATGCAGGGGACGAGGGCATCATCCGAGAGGGGGACTTGGTGGAAGCCACCTTGGGCAAGGGTATGGAGGGAGGTAGGATGTGGAGCGGGTGGCATGTAAGAGTACAGGCGCGGCAGCAGATTTGGGTGGGAAAGGACAGGGGAGGCAAACGGGTGAGGGGGATCAAGTTTACAGGAGGTGTAAAGGATCCGTATCTGTTCAAGGAAGAGGAGGAGGTGTGGGAAAGGAATTAAATTGTAGAGTAGCTGCATGGGGGATGGGAGGCGAATGCGATAGGCGAGGCTGGGCGCATGGCGTTCCAGGATTTGAAGGGACTTGTAGGTAGGAGGGTCGGAGATTCAGGCGGGATGGACGTAACAGAGGAAGGGGGATGAGGGATTTTTTTGCATAATGCCATTTTCCCGTGCACGATATACTTTAAGCACAGTGGCAAGCGAACAGCTTATAAACGTAAACGTTTCGGAAGTTCTTCCAGTCTTGGTCCAAAAGCCAGTCACCGTCTCCTTTTGGATGTCGGTTAAATCGCTGCATTACCGCATTACGACAACAACTGCACTATTTCCCGCTGGCTCCCGACACCCTCCGTTCACCCTCCTCTACTAGTCCTCCCACCTGCCGTATGTGAGCGGTTATTGCACGTTGACATCGAATGTAAGCGGTGCCCACATTAATATGAGTGGTCCAGGTTTATTCCGAAATTCAGTTTTAAGAAGTTAATATTGCTTCAAGCTTACTTCCATCAAAAAGACCAAATAGCCGCACATGACACCAAGTTATGAAGTAATGCATCAAATAAAATTTCCACATTCCATAAACCTTTCTTTTAAGTTCCTATCACTCACTCTTTCGCTGTCTTGTCTTCTCTCGTTAGTCCGCTCTCTATCGGTGGCGGATGCAGAAAAACCTCAAGGAGGGGGTTCTAAAGATATCTTGAGCTGCCTTTACCTTTACCGTAATAAAATATGATCAAGTCACATGCAAAGCTGAAGAAAGTTTTATTTAAACTGATCATACACTCCTATAATATAAGGGCGAGTTTCCAATGATGACATCTGGCAATTTATGTGTGTTAATCTTTTATGGTCGATTCCGTTCCTTTCTTGTGCATTCGATAGAGGGTCTATATAGTAACAATGTGTTTATAGGAATCTTCTCGAAAGTTATTATTACCGGAGATATACACATCAATAGTTTCCTATACCTAAAACGTATTGCGAGTTACGTATGGGACACTATTGTTACCTTATTAGTAAAAATATAGTTACGAGTCTCGTAATTATTTTTACTGAGAAGTTATTATGAATTACTATAATTAATACTTCACAATCAACTGATCACTCTCACTCTTGACTTATCTGCACACTTGTACTCGATACTACTACGTCTTTTTATTTATTTATTCTTCATTCGTAATATATCTGCTTCTAAATGTAAACTAGCTTTCTATTCGGTGAATTTTCCGTATTTATAACGCTACTATTGAAGGTTTTCTGTACAAGGAAACAGTAGAATATTAGCAACTTTTCTCGAACAAATGCCAGACAGAATAACGTATCGAGATCACTAGAATGGCCGCGACTTTTCTCGTAGGTATGTGTTAGATATCCATGTGCCAGACAGAAACGTGAAAAATACTACATAGGAAAGTACAACTACTCGATAACTCGATTCAGAGGAGTCGACTGACGAAAGAAACGAACGAATAGCGCCGCCCCCATATGTATCCTCCACTGCTCTCTATCGACCTCTCGATAGCCCCCACGCAATTCTCTTAGTACATAATCCTGTCCTGCCCGCGAGCGGGGCCAACGGGAGTCATCTATGCGATCTACGAATGACTCGTGTTTGTGTAGTGGTTAGCATACTGGAGTCGCATTAGGGTCACCACAGTTCAAATATGATAGTTCAAATACGAAAGTACAATTCGGCTGATTTAGGTTTCTCGTCATTCCCCTAACTCATGGGAGGCAAATTCCGCGGTGGTATGGCAAGCTGGTAGTGTGGACAGAGAGATTCTCAGCTGAGAATAAATTGGAGGGAATTATCTGTTCCCGCGTTCGCCTTACATCCAAGATACAGCGCCTTGGTCAGAACCCGGGAACTGAAACAAGTTTCAATTTATTTTCGGGACAATGTACTACGTTCTCCAGGAGGAAGTAAGTGTAACTATGTGTGTCCAGCTCATGCCACCATTGCTCTTCATATACTGAGAACCGAATTCTGTAAATTACGAGGCATATAAGGGTTACTGTATGTACCATAAATCGAAACCTTGTCTCCTTTTATTCATTTATAAACCTTGTTTAGTCTGTAAAACTGAAAATGAAATTAATAAAGGGCGACTACAATGCGCTGCGATATCAGCTCAAAGAAATTGAAACATGGAGAAAATGAGGCTTTCATTTATAAAATTCGTAGTTCTTTCTTTATGAGAGACGTGAAGATTATTATTGCTCATCACCAGTGATATAGTCAAGCTTTTGATGCTCCTGCAGTTAAGAATGACCCAGAAGAAGCCTTTATGATGCCTTCAATGGGATAAGTTTTTATTCTAAATTCATTTCAACGAGGTGCTCTCGAGTTTTATCATACTTATTTCACTATTAATATACTGTAAGATGAATACTCCATTATTTCTGCAGGCCATCTCTGCGTCAAATTTTAGCACCGTCATTATAATTCCTTGAGGGCATAGGTTTATTGTCGTGCTTCGGAGTACTAAGAATCTGTTATTACCTTGGAAATATGGGGTTGCATTGGCAATATGGATTATCAGACAAGGACAGATTTTCCTAGCAGCTGACTTCAAACGCAGGAGGGGGCTGAATAATTTCCGCGGGAATCAGGCTTAAATTAGTACGTCATAGTATATGGTATTAATAAAACATACACTACTATGCGACCGCGTTATCAAGTTGTGAATGTAAGACCATGACGACGGTGTAATACGACTGGAAAACTTTAACTGAAGATGAAAATTTCCACATAACGCTCGGATACATGGCATTGGTTAAGTAAAGAATTATTAGATATTTCCTTATCTGAGATCTTGAAAATCTGTGTGCAATTTAGCATTACTAGGAAAGTGTGTTGTCGAACGCAGCGCATAAACTAAACACATCAGTGCAACAGCATCATACTGTGCCCAGAATTAATTACAAATAACACGAGCGTTCTTACCAAATAATATATATGATGGATTTCCTTAACCAGCATTTCATTTGTTCTGTTTCTCACAGCGCAGAGTTTTAATGGACAAACTTCGATGTGAAACAGAAGAAGGTAAAAGGAAAATACAATCTCTAAATTGTTGCAGGCTTTGGTATAGGGTACCAACTTTGATTACAAATCGAGAAAACGTCATTGGTCACATTTCCAAACCTAGCCACAGCCTACATTTTCATTAAAAACCTTCGTTAAAAACCATCAGTAGTAGTGGCCGACGACTTCCGGCTGCCCCTAAAAAGCAGAAATGTCAGCAGTGATCACAACACGGGAATATAGAAGGCAATGGACATCACTGCATTAAAGACTTATAATTTCTATCCACAGGATATACAGCCTGTACCTGAAAAAGTGTAACCATAATATTTCCATTGTTAAAATGTTCCTGGTTAGTCACCATTCGGATCTCCGAGGTAGACTACAGAGGCAGAGGTAAAATAGGGAGAAGATGGAGTAACCAATGAAACGGTAACATTCTACGAGTTAGAGCGTGATATGCCTAAAGTCTGAATATGGTAGGGAAGCCAGAAAATCGGGAAAGGGAAATGCATAAGCTCAATCCATATGTAATGCTGCTCAGTGTAGTGAAGTAGCAATAAGATTAGGTTTTCTCGTTACTAGAACGTAGAGTAATATCAACAACGACAGAAAATAGTATAAGGAGAGTACGATTCGGTGAGAACAGAAAATCTGGGCAGAAAGTGAATTACTGTAAAAAACTAAGTGACGGTATTGTTTACATCAAAATCGAGAGCAAGCCAACGGCAATAGTTTAGGTATTCATGCCGGCGTCATAAGGTGAATATGAAGAGCTAAAGAAAGTATATGAGGATATTGAAGGGCTAATGCAGTATGTAAACTCAGATGAAAATCCTATAGTCAATGGTAACTGGAACGCTTCAGTAGGGAAACCTTTATAAGACAGCGTTACTGTGGATTCGGTACTTGTAATCAGAGAAGAGTAAGACTAATTTCTGATACAAATTCCAGCTAGTAACAGCGAATGCACTGTTCCAGAATTACAGGAGGAAGAGATATTCTCGGAAACGGCCCGGAGACACGGGAAGAGTCTCTTAAAAATTTTTCTCTGTGCTATGGTGCTACATTTTTTGAGCTGGATATAGAAATAAAACGTCAGAACTTTTACAGAGTACAAGTTACTCCTGTATTAAGGAATCCTACAATGAAGTTAACATGCTATGTTTATGTTGATGATATACGTAAGTCTTGAAATTTGTTGTAGTTAGCTAATTACGGTACTTCACATTCACGTTAGACGTTATTATGTGGAACGTGTCAACAGAACAAAGTTAGAAGACACACATACATACCGAAGATGAACCAGAAATCTACTGATCAAAGTTTGGAATTCGTTCAAGATATTTTCTGAAGCTTTTGGTACAAAGGGCACGTGATCTCCGGTGGTTCGTTACACAGTAATAGTGTAGTTATGATTTATTCAACTTTGCTACCAGAATTGCTTTGATTCTCTTATAATACTTTCACAACGGTGAAAATGCCTGGAATCATAAAAACGCACTGACATGACAGGATCTGGTTATTCTTGCGCCTTACCATTGCTTTCAGTGAACACACGGACCAGACGCATATCATTCAACCCTTCATTAGTTATTTCCATGCTACTGCGCACCACTTTTAACGTACAACTGACACTGCCAGAAAAACAAAGGCTGGACCGAAAAATACTGAAGGCAAGCTTAAAAACCAAGAGTGAAGTAAGCCATTAGGAGCAAGTACCACGAGTGAACGGAACAAGTTTGTTCCCACGTAAGGCACACAGCACAAAGTGAAACCGATACATCTGGTAAGATTTCAAACGATATGGGATTACTTTTTAACGACCCACCCTATATCAAGGGTCTCTAATACTATAATACTTTGAATACATCCTGAATGAACAACGAAATTTTGTTGGTGGAGTTCTGGTTCACCTTATGTAAATGCAGTAACTGACAAGAAAAAAGTGAAGCAACCAACAGACATGGTCGGCCCCAACGTAATTCTGTACACGTACACACTATCGGTGGGGATCTACACTACTGGCCATTAAAATAGATACACCAAGAAGAAATGCAGATGATAAACGGGTATTCATTGCACAAATATATTATTCTAGGACTGACATGTGATTGCATTTTCACGCAATTTGGTGCATGGATCCTGATAAATCAGTACCCAGAACAACCACCTCTGGCCGTAACAACGGCCTTGATACGCCTGGGCATTGAGTCAAACACAGTTTGGATGGAGTGTACAGGTACAGCTGCTCTTGCAGTTCAACACGATACCACAGTTCATCAAGAATAGTGACTGGCGTATTGTGACGATCCAGTTGCTCGGCCACCATTGACCAGTCGTTTTCAATTGGTGAGAGATCTGGAGAATGTGCTGATCAGGGCAGCAGTTGAACATTTTCTGTATGCGGAAACGCCCGTATAGGACCTGCAACATGCGGTCGCGCATTATACTGCTGAAATGTAGGGTTTCGCAAGGATCGAATGAAAGGTAGCGCCACGGGTCGTAACAAATCTGAAATTTAACGCCCACTGTTCAAAGTGCCGTCAATGCGAACAAGAGGTGACCGAGACGTGTAACCAATGGCACCCCACGCCGGGTGATACGCCAGTACGGCGATGACGAATACACACTTCCAATGTGCGTTCACCTCGATGTCGCCAAACACGGATGCGACCATCATGATGCTGTAAACAGAACCTGGATTCATCCGAAAAAAGACGTTTTGCCGTTCGTGCACCCAGGGTTGTCGTTGAGTACACCATCACAGACGCTCCTGTTTGTGATGCAGCGTCTAGGGTAACCGCAGCCATAGCCTCCGAGCTGATAGTCCATGCTGCGGCAAACGTCGTCGAACTGTTCGTGCAGATGATTGTATTACAAATGTCCCCATCTGTTGACTCAGGGATCGAGACGTGGCTGCAGGATCCGTTACAGCCATGCGGATAAGATGCCTGTCATCTCGACTGCTAGTGATACGAAGCCGTTGGGATCCAGCACGGCGTTCCGTATTACCTTCCTGAACCCACCGATTCCATATTCTGCTAACAGTCATTGGATCTCGACCAACGCGAGCACCAATGTCGCGATACGATAAATCGCAATCGCGATAGGCTGCAATCCGACCTTTATCAAAGTCGGAAACGTGATGGTACGCATCTCTCTTCCTTACACGAGGCACCACAACAACGTTTCACAAGGCAACGCCTGTAACTGCTGTTTGTGTATGAGAAATCGGTAGGGAACTTTCCTCATGTCGGCACGTTGTGGGTGTCGCCACCGGCGCCAACCTTGTGTGAATGCTCTGAAAAGCTAATAATTTGCATATCACATCTTCTTCTTCCTGTTGGTTAAATTTCGCGTCTGTAGCACGTCATCTTCGTGGTGTAGCAATTTTAATGGCCAGTAGTGTACTACAATACTCTGAATATATCCTGAATGAACACCAAAATTTTGTTTGTGGAGTTCTGGTTCACCTTATGTAAATGCACCACCTGACAAGGAAAAAGTGAAGCAGCCAACAGACATGGACGGCTGCAATGTAATTATGTAGGCGGGTATCTAAATTGTAAGAGTTGCTGTGCTCCGTGACAAATACCACGCCCACCAAGGAGCACTTGGGTTGATTGCGTAAAGTGTTGTTACCAGACTTCTTACAGTGTATAAGGAGCGTGAACGGGACAGATGTGGAGTGCTCACGGTAAAGCACACGAAATACTGCTAGCTGGTATGAGACAGCATTATCAGCACCTTACAGAAGTTGAAAGTGTCCTCACTGTGTGTCTCTAGCTGTCTGGTCGAATCTGGCAACTTCCAGCTTTTTGGGGCATTCGGATGTGGCAGAGGGCTGGTACTGCAGTGCGTGGGCACGCGAGGTTAGCTTCACTCGTCCTCAAGTTTCTGGTCTACCACGTCTGGGCACTGCAGGAAAATGTCGCCGAATTGTGTACCAAGCACATTGTAATACCTTACCATCTGCACCTTCCTCTCGAGAATAAGTAATGGGCTCCCAGCAACTCTCTGTCTCATCCCACACCGTTGGTTGGAGAGCAGCAGCATTACCGTCCCGTGGTTGGACTGCCATTAACACCACAACACAGACGATTGCGTTTGGAGTGGTGTCATAAACGTGAAGCATGGACTGCTGATGAATGTAGTCGCACTGTCCTTTGCGACATATCACGATTATGCACTACCCTGGACGACCATCGTATCGTTATGACAGGGAGAGAAGTCCCATTCCTACGATGATTTGGAGATACAGATCGGTCTTAGCCCTAGCATCATTGTGTGGGGTGCCATGAGGTATGACTTCAGATCAGGCTGGTACTGACTGAGAGAACTACTGATTGATCTAACTCTGACAACGCAATGGTAAAACACGAACACCATGTGTCCTCATGTGTAACCTCTCACGTGACAGCATCGTGGTGCTATTTTTCAACAGGACAATGTTCGTCTACGTATGCCACGCATTTCTATGAAGTATCTTCGTGATGTTGAATACTCTTGGGGCTAGCAAGATTACCAAATCAGTCCACAATAGAATAAGTGTAGTGCCTGTTCAGACATCAGCTCTGGTCCAGTAACAGTACCGATGATATCAAGGACCAGTTTTAACAGTTATGGGCCACTTTACCTCACGAGAGAATATAACTGCTTTATGACGACGTCTCAGCCGAATAACTGCAAGAATCCAAGCCAGAGGGGTTGCAATGCATTCTGAGAAGTGGTCTCACACTGCCAAGTTCTTCACTGAAACAAAACCACATACCTTTTCAATCTATGAAGTTTCATTACGTTTTTACCTAGGCCCAGCTCTGAGTGCAAGACTTCTTTTGCCTGGCAGTGGATATGAAAAAACGTTTATATGGAAACATTGACAAGTCAAGAATTCCGCTACGGCTGGTCGCGGTGGTCTAGCGGTTCTGGGCGCTCAGTCCGGAACCGCGCGACTACTACGGTCGCAGGTTCGAATCCTGCCTTGGACATGGATGTGTGTGATGTCCTTAGGTTAGTTAGGTTTAAGTAATTCTAAGTTCTAGGGCACTGATGACCACAAATGTTAAGTCCCATAGTGCTCAGAGCCATTTGAACCAATTCCGCTACGATATAGGAAGATGGCAGTCATAAGAGTCGAGGGGCATGAAAGGGAAGCAGTGGTTGGGAAGGGAGTGAGACAGGGTTGTTGCCTCTCCCCGATGTTATTCAATCTGTATATTGAGCAAGCAGTAAAGGAAACAAAAGAAAAATTCGGAGTAGGTATTGAAATCCATGGAGAAGAAATAAAAACTTTGAGGTTAGCCGATGACATTGTAATTCTATCAGAGACAGCAAACGACTTGGGGGAGCAGTTGAACGGAATGCTGAGGGAATTAGATAAGGAAATGAGACACTTAAAGTAGTGAAGGAGTTTTGCTATTTGGGGAGCAAAGTAACTGATGATGGTAGAAGTAGAGAAGATATAAAATGTAGACTGGCAATGGCAAGGAAAGTGTTTCTGTAGAAGAGAAATTTGTTAGCATTGAGTACAGATTTAAGTGTCAGGAAGTCGTTTCTGAAAGTATTTGTATGGAGTGTGGCCATGTATGGAAGTGAAACACGGACGATAAATAGTTTGGACAAGAAGAGAATAGAAGCTATCGAAATGTGGTGCTACAGAAGAATGCTGGAGATTAGATGGGTAGATCACATAACTAATGATGAAGTATTGAATAGAATTGAGGAGAAGAGGAGTATGTGACACAACTTGACAAAAAGAAGGGACCGGTTAGTAGGACGTGTTCTAAGGCATCAAGGGATCACAAATTTAGCATTGGAGGGCAGCGTGGAGGGTAAAAATCGTAGAGGGAGACCAAGAGATAAATAGACTAAGCAGATTCAGAAGGATGAGGGTTGCAGTAAGTACTGGGAGATGAAGAAGCTTGCACAGGATAGGGTAGCATGGAGAGCTGCATCAAATCAGTCTCAGGACTGAAGACCACAACAGCAAGAACAACATAGGAAGTGTAGTATTGTAAATCCAATTCCCGGGGGAACACACATACTATTACATGATACGGACGGTAGGGAACCAGATCTGTCTCATACTACATCTACATGTACGTGATTACTCTGCTATTCACAATAAAGTGCCTGGCAGAGGGTTCAATGAACCACCTTCATGCTGTCTCTCTACCGTTCCACTCTCGGACGGCACGCGGGAAAAAGGAGCACTGAATTTTTTTCGTGCGAGCCCTGATTTCTCTTGTTTTATCGTGATGATCATTTCTCCCTATGTAGGTGGGTGCCAACAGAATGTTTTCACAATCGGAGGAGAAAACTGGTGATCGAAATTTCATGAGAAGATCCCGTCGCAACGAAAAACGCCTTTGTTTTAATGATTGCCACTCCAGTTCACATATCATGACTGTGGCACTATCTCCCCTATTTCGCGATAATACAAAACGAGATGCCCTTCTCTGAAATTTTTCGATGTCATCCGCCAGTCCCACCTGATGCCATCCCCACACCGCGCAACAATACTCTAAGATAGGGCGGACAAGCTTGGTGTAAGCAGTCTCTTTAGCACACTTCTTGCACCCTCTCAAGTGTTCTGCCAATGAATCGCTGTGTGTAGAGAGCTAGTTGTGTTTCATAAGAACGATATTTTCTGAATCTGTTCTGACTATATGTCAATAAATCGTTTTCTTCAAGGTACTTCATAATGTTCGAATATAGTATATGTTCTAAAACCCTACCGCAAATCGACGTTAGTGATATAGGCCTGTAATTCAGCGGATTACTCCTACTTCCCTTTTTGGGTATTGGTGTAACTTGAGCAATTTTTCAGTCTTTAGGTACGTATCTTTCTGTGAGCGAGTGATTGTATATAATTGCTAAATATGGAGCTATTTTATCGGCACACTCTGAGAGGAACCTGACTAGTATTCAATATGGACCGGAGGCCTTGCCTTTATTAACTGATTTAAGCTGCTTTCTTACACCGAGGATATCTACTTCTATGTTTCTCATCTCGGCAGTTGTTCTTGATTGGAATTCAGGAATAGTTACTTCGTCTTCTTTGGTGAAGCAGTTTCGGAAAACCGTGTTTAATAACTCTGCTTTAGTGGCAGTGTCATCAGTGACTTCACCGTTGTTCTTGCGCTGTGAAGGTATTGATTGTGTCTTGCCAATGGTGTGCTTCATGTGCGACCGGAATCTCGTTTGGTTTTCTGCCAGATTTCGAGACAGAATTTCGTTGTGGAAATTATCAAAAGCATCTCGCACTGAAGTACGTGGCATATTTAGAACTTCTGTAAAACTTGGCCAATCTTGGGGATTTTGCGTTCTATTAAATTTGGCATGCTTTTTCTGTTGCTTTTGCATCAACGATCTGACCCGTTTTGTGTATCAATGGGGATCAGTACCATCACGTATTAATTAATGTGGTATATATCTCTCAATTGCTGTTGATACTATATCTTCGAAATCATTCCACAACTTTTCTACACTTACATGATCAGATCGGAAGGAGTAAAGACTGTTTCTTAAATGGCGTTAAGAGCATTTTTATCAGCTTTTTAAAATAAATATACTTTGTGTTTCTTTTCGATGGTTGTAGGTGTTACGGTATTCAGCCTAGCAGCAACTGCCTTGTAGTCGTTAATCCCTGTATTCGTCACAACACTCATTATTTGTCCAGGATTATTTGTTGCTGAAAGGTCAAGTATGCTTTCGCAACCATTTACTACTCGAGTGGGCTCATGAACTAATTGTTAAAATAATTTTCTGAGAAAGCATTCAGTACAATTTCGGATGATGTTTTATGCCTGCCACCGGCTTTAAAAGTATAATTTTTCCAGCATATCAAGGGTAGATTGAAGTCACCTTCGACTATAATTGTATGAGCGGGGTACTTATTTGAAGTGAGACTCAAGTCTTCTTTGAACTGTTCAGTAATTATGTCATCTGAGTCAGGGGTCGGTAAAACGATCCAATTAATAGTTCAGTCCGATTGTCAGGTATAACCTTTACCCATACTATTTCACATGAACTATCTACTTCAATTTTGCTACAAGGCAAACTACCTCAGACAGCAATAAATACCCAACCACCAACTGTATTTAATCTATCCTTTCTGAACACTGTTAGATCGTTTGAAAAAGTTCGGCTGAACTTATTTGTACTGTGTATCATAATATATACCTGAGTCGCACAAAGAGTGCCAATGTTGCACAAGACAGGACACACCGAGCCGAGCCATATTGAAGGAGTGCCGCAAACGGCGCACAATGACAACACCGAATACGTCATTCTGCGAGCCTTGCAGTATGTAGCCATAATATGTAGAGGCGCATTCGGAAAGTAAGGTCCGACTAGGTGCGAAATGGAAACCACTGTGAAAATCAGATGGAACTTTGCACAGATGTGTTGGTCAGTGTATTCAGTGTGCTGTCCACCGCTTCGTGTCGCTCTTTTCAATTTAGAGCACAGAGTGATCACGTAGAAATGCGTAAAACAACAGTGTCTCTCGCCAAGTATGTACATCTGGTGAAAGATTTCGCCTGAAGCTATGCAGTCAACATAACATAAATGTCATGCGTTTCGTTCTTCAAGACATTTTTCAGCCGCATTCCGCAGGCCCATTGAAGACGATCCTGCGGAGTTTTCGATGGGAAGTGTTTGATCACCCACAATACAGCCCTTATTTGGCTCCCTCCATTGTTCATCTCTGCTAACATGAACCGCTGGCTACGAAGACAACATTTTGGCACAAACATATCTGCTAAGTCTGGCTAACAGGTAGCTGAGAATAGCAAGTACATCGACGCCTCCGGATAATGAAGGCAAATGACCGCATCGCTGGCTAGGATGACTATACGTCCAGCGTAAATACCCCTTTTCAGAAGCCTTAGTTTCAGTGTCTGGTCAACCGATCTGCATCTCTGATCCCGACGGAATAACATTCTCACTAGTAACCTGCTCGTCAAATCATGATGTGCTGCCTGTTGTCGAGAGACGATTTCGCTATAGACTTCCAGCTACAGTGGATCTTGGCTGATGGAAGGTGCCACTGTTGTTTGGTCACCTCTATTACTGATAGAATATCAACACTAGCTTGGGCCTTCCCTTGATGGAGTGCCGTACCAAATGATTGCAAAGCACTGCCTTCAACCTGTTGGGCGAGTCACCAAATTACCGTCTCCCTGACTGTACGCTGTGTTAGTGATTTGCGTCCTGGGATTTCACCTTCACGACATTCGCAGTCCATAATATGATGTTGGCATTTGCTTGAACAAATGTCCATCTTCTGGGGTGCTGGGATGGGTCACACGTGTTGCTGGTGGGTCACAATACGCTAGTACCTGCAGACTCTAGCTCCAGTTACCTGCAGGACCTATACAACAGGTGCAGCCGACAGAGTGCTGCGTCCTCATTCCTTGTTGCAATCGAGTGTGCAATTCAGCGCGTGCTCTGCCGCACTGGAGAAGACGTACCATAATGTAAAATCTCGAGTAGTATATATGTTACCAGACTACACTGTTCAACTGAACCCACTTCTGCCCCCGGCATACGACAGCCACCTTCATCAGCGCCTGTGCTGGATATCCAGCACCTGTAGCGCCACCACCTCACCCGCTCAGCCTCCACACCATCCACAAATCGAGACCCGAGAGGTGAGCGTCCCAAATGTGTTGCTAAGGAGAAATATTGAAGAATCTTCTACTTTCTGTCAGACGTTTTACACCCGAGGATAGAGGGTGGGAGTGTTTTGAGCCGTATATTTTATTCCTTCCTATGCCAAAGTTAGATTTAATAAAGGATAAGGCTGATCATACGTGTGAACCCGCCAGGTTCGCCGAGCACGCTAACGCGCTGCTTCCTGGGCTCGGGTAGGCGCGCCGGCCTCGGATCGAATCCGCCCGGCGGATTAACGACGAGGGCCGCTTTGCCGGCCAGCCTGGATGTGGTATTTAGGCGGTTTTCCACATCCCCCAGGTGAATATCGGGCTGGTCCCCACGTCCCGCCTCAGTTACACGGCTCGCAGACATCTGAACGCTTTCGCACTATTCCATGGATTACGCTAGTCACAGACAGTTGGGGTACACTCATTCCTTCCCGGGGGACTACGGGGTGGCGGCAGGAAGGGCGCCCGGCCACCCCTTCAACTAACATTGCCACATCCGATTAACCATGCCGACCCTGCGTATCCGTGGGAAAAACGGCACAAGCAAAAGAAAGAGAGAAAGGCAGATCATATGTGTGAATATCTGTGTTAGTCACAAACTCAGGTAGATATTTAATAACAAATTTCATAAACGAATGAATCAGTTGTGAGGCTGTGGTCTATATTTGCAGCTGCTTAAAAACATCCCTGCAAGATTCTTCGAATGCACTGTCTCTGTTCTTCGAAAGGACAGACACCACGCAGATCCTGCAGCTATATGAAAATTGAAGGGGGATAACTGCTATTAGCTGCAGCGGGACATTAAGTGGAATCAGAGACAACGAGCAAAAATGCGTATCGGACCGGGTTTACAACCGGTGATGTCCAGCTTACCAGGCAGGTGCGGTAACCACTGCGCCACCTTTCTTTCCCCTCCATTTCGTTGCTCTCTACACATAAGTCGCCGAATCGGGGTCAAATAAAAAGATCGTAGCAGTGGCCGAACGCCCAGAAATTGAACTCCCGTCCAAAATAAGCGCATTTTACCGTAAACTCTGGTATTGCTGCCTACATTCCCAAGCGAAACGAAAGACTCACGCCACAAGCCCGAACCGCGGCACTCGCCATCTGGGACACTGCGTTATCACACCTGCACGGACTATCTCGGTACGCCTGATGGTCGATCCACACGCC
Organism: Schistocerca americana; assembly: GCF_021461395.2. Taxonomy (NCBI): domain Eukaryota; kingdom Metazoa; phylum Arthropoda; class Insecta; order Orthoptera; family Acrididae; genus Schistocerca; species Schistocerca americana. The sequence goes on from NC_060126.1 coordinate 378,642,908, forward strand.
CACCGAGCGCCATCTGCCCGCAATCCCTGTCCGACCGCGGGGCGTACCGAGATAGTCCGTGTAGGTGCGATAACGCCGTGTCTAGAAGTACTGCACTTCCTTCGTAAGCAGGACTCCTGGGTTCGAATCCCGGTCCGGTAAACATTTTCACACGTAGACGCTGATTCCGCTGAATGCCCCGCTGCAGCTGATCGCAGTGATCCCCCTTCAATTTACAGATTCCTGTAAGATATTCTTATGTGAACCTCATACATAATTCAAATCACTGCCCTTTGTGTAGTCAATACTTTTTGTCTAAGCAGGAGTTACTGTACCTCGGAGTACTGTCCTGTATGACATCAGCGAATGAAAATATGAAAAATATGTTCACTTACTGACTTCTGTATCCCCTGATACTGTTCTACATCTACATGTTTACTCTGCAATTCATAGTTAAGTGCGTGGCAGAGGGTTCATCGAACCATTTTCATACTATTTCTCTACTATTCCACTCTCGAATGCCACGTGAGAAAAAGGAACACCTGAATCTTCCCGTTCGCGGTCTGATTTCTCTTATGTTATTATGATGAACATTTCTCTAACGTAGGTGGGTGTCAACAAACTATTTTCGCATTCGGAACAGAAAGTTGGTGATTGAAATTTCGTAAATAGATCTCGCCGCAAAGAAAACCGCCTTTGTTTCTGTGACTGCCACCCCAACTCGCGTATCACATCAGTGACACTCTCATCCCCATAGCGCGATAACACGAAACGAGTTGCCCTTCTTTGCACATTTTCGATGTCCTCCGTCAATCCTACCTGGTAAGGATCCCACTCCGCGCAGCAATATTCCAGCAGAGGATGGACAAGTGTAATGTAGGCTGTCTCTTTAGTGGGTTTATCGGAGCTTCTAAACGTTCTGCCAACAAAACGCAGTGTTTGTTTCGCCTTCCCAATAATATTATCTATGTGGTATTTCCAATTTAAGTTGCTCGTAATTGTAATTCCTAGGTATTTAGTCGAATTGACAGCCTTTACATTTGTGCGGTGTATCGTATACCCAAAGTTTATCGGATTTCTTTTAGTACCCATGTAGATGACCTCGCACTTTTCTTTGTTTAGTTCCGGGTTCGATTCCCGGCGGGATCAGGGATTTTCTCTGCCTCGTGATGACTGGGTGTTGTGTGCTGTCCTTAGGTTAGTTAGGTTTAAATGGTTCTACGTTCTAGGGGACTGATGACCATAGATGTTCAGTCCCATAGTGCTCAGAACCATTTGAACCATTTATTTCTATGTTTAGTGCCAATTGCCACTTTTTGCACCATACAGAAATTCTCTCTAGATCATTTTGTAATTGGAATTAATCGTCTGATGATTCTACTAGACGGTAAATTACAGCGTCATCTACAAATAATCTAAGGGGGCTGCTCAGATTATCACCTAGATTATTTACGGAAGTAGATTATTTGCGGAACGCCAGATATCACTTCTGTTCTACTCGATGATTTACCGTCCATCACTACGAACCGTGACCTCTCTGCGAGGAAATCACGAATTCAGTCACACAACTGAGGCTCTGAGCACTATGGCTCTGAGCACTATGGGACTTACATAGTACTCAGAGCCATTTCTGAGCCGCTATGGGACTTAGCATCTGAGGTCATCAGTCCCCTAGAACTTAGAACTACTTAAACCTACCTAATCTAAGGACATCGCACACATCCATGCCTGAGGTAGGATTCGAACCTGCGACCGTAGCGGTCGCTCGGCTCCAGACTGAAGCGCCTAGAACCAATGGGGCACATCGGCCAGCACACAACTGAGACGATACTCCATATGCACGCAATGTGATTGATAGTCGCTTGTGAGGAACGGTATTAAAAGCCTTTTGGAAATCTATGGCAGAAGGAGCCGAATCCAAACATTTTACCTAGTCTGTTATATGATTTTGCCAATTTATGTGTCATAATTATCTGGGCCTGTAACTAGCGCGGATAGCCGATGGAGCGGCCGATAAGACGGAGAGGGGGAGGATATGAAAGCTCGGCTATGACACCCCCACCCAAAAAAAAATATTTGTCAATTCATCAGCGCACCTGATGATGGCAACGTGGTAGTTTGCCGAAATATTGTGCCCATTGGCGACTGACGTTCGGTAGTTCGCCAATGAGCTAGTTCGACATGTAATATGTAAAGTCCTCCTTCATATACAGGGTGTTACAAAAAGGTACGGCCAAACTTTCAGCAAACATTCCTCACACACAAAGAAACAAAATATGTTATGTGGACATGCGTCCGGAAACGCTTACTTTCCATGTTAGAGCTCATTTTATTACATCCCTTCAAATCACATTAAACATGGAATGGAAACACACAGCAACAGAAAGTACCAGCGTGATTTCAAACACTTTGTTACAGGAAATGTTCAAAATCTCCTCCGTTAGCGAGGATACTTGCATCCACCCTCCGTCGCATGGAATCCCTGATGCGCTGATGCAGTCCTGGAGAATGGCGTATTGTATCACAGCCGTCCACAATACGAGCACGAAGAGTCTCTACATTTGTTACCGGGGTTGCGTAGACAAGACGTTTCAAATGCCCCCCGCTTCCCACGCCCGGGTTCCCGGGTTCGATTCCCGGCGGTGTCAGGGATTTTCTCTGCCTCGTGATGGCTGGGTGTTGTGTGATGTCCTTAGGTTAGTTAGGTTTAAGTAGTTCTAAGTTCTAGGGGACTGATGACCATAGATGTTAAGTCTCATAGTGCTCAGAGCCATTAGAACCAAATGCCCCCATAAATGAAAGTCAAGAGGGTTGAGGTCAGGAGAGCGTGGAGGCCATGGAATTGGTCCGCCTCTACCAATCCATCGTTCACCGAATCTGTTGCTGAGAAGCGTACGAACACTTCGACTGAAATGTGCAGGAGCTCCATCGTGCATGAACCACATGTTGTGTCGTACTTGTAAAGGCACATGTTCTAGCAGCACAGGTAGAGTATCCCGTATGAAATCATGATAACGTGCTCCACTGAGCGTAGGTGGAAGAACATTGGGCCCAATCAAGACATCACCAACAATGCCTGCCCAAACGTTCACAGAAAGTCTGTGTTGATGACGTGATTGCACAATTGCGTGCGGATTCTCGTCAGCCCACACATGTTGATTGTGAAAATTTACAATTTGATCCCGTTGGAATGAAGTCTCATCCGTAAAGAGAATATTTGCACTGAAATGTGGATTGACACATTGTTGGATGAACGAATCGCAGAAGTGTACCCGTGGAGGCCAATCAGCTGCTGATAGTGCCTGCACACGCTGTACATGGTACGGAAACAACTGGTTCTCCCGTAGCATTCTGGATACAGTGACGTGGTCAACGTTACCTTGTGCAGCAGCAACTTCCCTGACGCTGACATTAGGGTTATCGCCAACTGCACGTAGAATTGCCTCGTCCATTGCAGGTGTCAGAAATGGTTCAAATGGCTCTGAGCACTATGGGACTTAACATCTGTGGTCATCAGTCCCCTATAAATTTTAACTACTTAAACCAAACTAACCTAAGAAAAACACACACATCCATGCCCGAGGCAGGATTCGAACCTGCGACCGTAGCAGTCGCGTGGCTCCGGACTGAGCGCCTAGAACCACGAGACCACCGCGGCCGGCATTTCAGGTGTCCTCGTCGTTCTAGACCTTCCCCAGTCGCGAGTCATAGGCTGAAGTATTCCGTGCTCCCTAAGACGGCGATCAATTGCTTCGAACGTCTTCCTGTCGGGACACCTTCGTTCTGGAAATCTGTCTCGATACAAACGTACAGCGCCACGGCTATTTCCCCGTGCTAATCCATACAAAAATGGGCATCTGCCAACTCTGCATTTGTAAACATTGCACTGACTGCAAAACCACGTTAGTGATGAACACTAACCTGTTGATGCTACGTACTGATGTGCTTGATGCTAGTACTGTAGAACAATGAGTCGCATGTCAACACAAGCACGGAAGTCAACATTACCTTCCTTCAATTGGGCCAACTGGTGGTGAATCGAGGAAGTACAGTACATACTGACGAAACTAAAATGAGCTCTAACATGGTAATTAAGCGTTTCCGGACACATGTCCACATTACATCTTTTCTTTATTTGTGTGTGAGGAATGTTTCCTGAAGGTTTGGCCGTACCTTTTTGTAACACCCTGTATACGAAGAATGCGACATACATTATGAGAGTGGCGTTAGATTAGTGCTGGGCAACGACACCCACTCACCGCGACGTCAGGGGCGCGGCGGTGCGCACGCCACAGTGGCCAGCAGGATCGATCCCCAGCGGACGTGTTGTATCGCGAGGCGGGGCGGGCCAGCCGTGTGAGTATAAATCTCGGCCGGCCTCCTTAAGTCGGCACCGTCACCGCCTCCACACACACGCGCGCGCACACACACACAGATACACACACGCACCGCTTCTTTGGCGCGGTCAGAAAGATAGATGCCCGCCCCAGTCGGCACGAGTCCTCGCCGATCTGGCTCCCTCACACACACACACACACACACACACACACACGGAGCGGCCGCGCTTTTTTTCCGCGAGCCGAGTGGTCGCAGGGAAGAAGTCTTTCTTCGCTTTGCAGCGCAGAAGACGTTACGGTCGCGTATAGCAGCGAGGGGTCCGGCCACGACTGGACGGCCCGAGAGAAGACAGCCGCCGTGAATGGAAGCACTGGAGCGGCGCCAGCGCAGCCCAGGACCCGCCTGCTGCGGCCAGCACATGCCCGCTGACCTATGGCGCTCTGGCCTGCCAATACAGCCCACAAACAAGATATAGCAGAAAATAAAGCAGTAGCTAGTCGCGTAACAAGCGACCAAGTTACGTGAAGCGGATCGGATGCGTACGTCTGTATCCTTAGCCGGTCGGTGTGGCCGTGCGGTTCTAGGCGCTACAGTCTGGATCCGAGCGACCGCTACGGTCGCAGGTTTGAATCCTGCCTCAGGCATGGATGTGTGTGATGTCCTTAGGTTAGTTAGGTTTAATTTGTTCTAAGTTCTAGGCGACTTATGACTTCGGAAGTTAAGTCGCATAGTGCTCATAGCCATTTGATTTTCTGTATCCTTAAATAACAGCGTATGTTCAAATTCAAAGATAGAGGTGCACTGTAACTAGAGTATAATTTTCGCATTCAATAACTGTGTCAGAGAATAGTTTCATCATAAAGTCGATTAAGTTAAAAATAAAGTCTGGCGTTTGATTGCAGAGTTTTTTGTTTTAAAAATGGCTAAAATGGCTCTGAGCACTATGGGACTTAACATCTGGGGTCATCAGTCCCCTAGACTTAGAACTACTTAAACCTAACTAACCTAAGGTCATCACACACATCCATGCCCGAAGCAGGATTCGAACCTGCGGCTGTAGCAGCACTGCGGTTCAGGACTGAAGCGCCTAGAGCCGCTCGGCCACAGCGGCCGGCTGAGTTTTTTAGATTGCCCTGTGGCTCAGTGAACGATAGTAAACCAAAACCATTCTAATCTATTGACTTCAAATTCTACAGTTACGTGGGTGCTTGAATTGAACAGTTAGTGTAGGTGAGGGGCAAAAGTGCACGTGAGGCAAAGATCCAAATGTAGTGTTTTCTCCTACATGCGAGTGTAGTGCGAACGCCTGCATCTTCATTAGAGAGCATCTATGGGTGAAGATTCAGGTGTTTTGTGTTAGTGGTTAGTGCACCGAAGGTTTCGTGATATGAGGAGAGTTAGTTTTTTGGAACTTTCGATCTAAGTATTCAACATGTAGTTAATGACTCTCTGTCTGATTTAACGAAATCCCAAAGAATTACGAATACTTCGCACATAAGTACGTAACGTAACTCACGTCTGTTACTTTAAGAAGTGGCCATATATGGCACCTGATACCACAAGTTCATAAAACAGCGCCACGAGGCAAAAATCCTACAAACCAGCCAGCTGTGGCAAATGTCCGCACGCGTCCCTTTGCCCTAAAACATTTGTCTTTTCTTTATTCGGTTTTCTTACTAAAAGAGTAAATTTATCGTATTTAATGGACCTTAATTTATAGTCCATGACTGATTCGATATTCATAAGACTAGTTCACCTCCATGTTGCAGAAACTCCGACAGAAAAACGTCCTCCACGCCGGTGTCTTATAAAATATACAAAGAGACAAAGTAAATAATGAAAAACGGATCTTCCATTAGAAATTCAGCTAAAGGCTTGGACGTAGTGAATCTACCAGGTGTAGAAATATGAAACCGGAATTTCCCGATAGATGGTGCTAGCAGTCAGTGTAGGGCCCGTGAGCCCGCGTCTGCAGCGCCATCTGCTTCCTGTAACGGCTTACGACGAATGTCATCACATAGTAATCCAAGTTCCATACATCGGTATCTGTTTCGAACACGTAAGCATGCCACGTTTTGTGCCTACGAACTACGATTTGCGAATAGCATCGGTTTTGTGTTGTCATTTGAAGAAAACTGCTGCAGAATCGCACCGAATACTTGTCGAAGCTTTCGGCGAACATGCACTTGGGGAAACACAGTGCTTGAAGTAGTTCCAAAAAATCAAAAGTGCTGATTTTGACGTGAGAAACAACGAGTGTGAGAAACCAACGAAATAATTCGAAGACAACGATTTGTAGGCCTTATTGGATGAAGATGATACTCAAACTCAATAGGAACTCGCGGAACAATTTAATGTAACGCATAAACCTTTTCTCTTCGGTTGAAAGTTGTGGGAAACGTGCAGAAAGTGGGAAAATGGGTTTTGCACGAACTGAATGAAAGACAGCAAGCAAATCGAAAGACCACTTGTGAAATGGTATTCTCTAGACACAGAAGAAAATCGTTCTCCATCGAATAGTGACAGGTGATGAGACATGGATCCCAAACGTCGTAAATCATGGGTCAATCCCGGCAAACCATCGATATCCACTACAAGACCAAATCGCTTTGGAAACAAGACAGTGCTCTGTATTTGGTGAGATCAGAAGGATGTCATCTATTATAAGCAGCTAAAAGCTGGAGAAACCATTAAGACTGATCGCTGCCACAGAAAATCATAGATTTAAAACGAACACTATGCGAAAAAACTGACCCGCCAGGTTAGCTGAGAGCGCTAATGCGCTGCTTCCTGGACTCGGGTTGCCGCGCCGGCCCCGGTTGGAATCCGCCCGTCGAGGGCCTGGATGTGGTTTCTAGACAGCTTTCTACATACAACTAGGTGAATACCGGGCTGGTCCCCACGTCCTGCCTCAATTACACAACTCCCAGACATCTGAACACGTTCGCACTACTCCATGGATTACACTAGATGCAGACAGACGGCCGGCCACGGTGGCCGAGCGGTTTTAGGCGCTTCAGTCCGGAACCGTGCGACTGCTACGGTCACAGGTTCGAATCCTGCATCGGGCATAGATGTGTGTGCTGTCCTTGGGTAGGTTCGGTTTAAGTAGTGCTAAGTTCTAGGGGACTGATGACCTCAGATGTGCTCAGAGCCATTGGAACCATTTATGAGCAGACTGATGGGGTACACTTATTCCATCCCATGGGCTAGGAAGGGCATCTGGCCTCAACATTACCCTTGCCTAATCCATCTCTGATCAAGCCGACCCTGCACAGCCGCGGGATAAAGGCATAAGCGTAGATAGAATTACCTGAAAAACGACCGGAAAATTGAAAAGAAACACAAAGTCATATTGCTCCATGATAACGCCCCATCACACACAGCAAAATGGGTCAGAGAAACGATCAAGGCGTTCATTAGAGAAATAATAGAGCATGCGGCCTATGCTCCAGATTCGGAACCGCCCGATTATCATCTGTTTGCATCACTGAGACACACTTTCGCTGAACAACGCGTCAGTTCCCATGAAAATGTACGAAACGTGTAATTATTGCAACCAAATTACGGTTTGATACTTCTACACCTGGTATATTACGTAAAGGCCTTAAAGCCAGATATGGAATGACACCATTGGGGGGTTTCAAGAGAGTGTTTTCTGAGATAGAGGAAACTTGTAACGTCCCCTTTTAACAATTATACAGGACTGTGCTTAAACTGACACACAATATTTTTAGTGCAACGCAATCTGACTTTCAAAAATCCCTACAAAAGGATGGCCCTGACTAACATTAAACTATACCTTTCAGAAATCACTTACCTCACAAAAATCTTCATTACTCGAACTACTGCAATACAGCGAGCGCCACTACTGCCAGCTACATAAAAGATTCAAACTACGGAAGGCACTAACTACTGATAGGCATAGTTAGCAAATGAAAGATTTTAATAGAGAACAAACAATGTATTTACCTTAATAGTCATAATATATATATCAGTTCAGGACAAATTTCAAAACTCCGCCATCTCTCTCCCCACACCCACCACTGCTGGCGGCTGACCTCCAACTGCGCAACGCTACGCGCTGTTTACAGCCAGCTGCCGCTGCCCAACACTACAATGGCAGACAACAATGCAAACTAGCCACAGACGGCACACAGCACAGCCAGTGATTTTCATACAGATCGCTACGTGGCGTTACCAATAAGAAAACCTAAACAGCTTACTTACAAACTGAATGCGCGTAGCACTATATCGATATGGATGTTCTATAGCCTTACATTTGAACACTTCCGACGTGTACCACATCGGTTTGCTGAAAGTAATCTAAGGGGCAGCAGAAGACTGGGGTCTCTCATTCAACGCTCGTCGTAATTCAACAGAAATCTAAGGGGCAGCAGAAGACTGGAATAGCTCAATCAACGCTGGTCGTAATTCAAGGCAACGGGAGGAAATCAGTAACGGAAGGGTAATGGCGTTTAATGACGCACAAATAGAACTTCTCTCAGCAAGTTGGAAATTTTGTAGTCTAAATGTAATTTTCAACCCCGTAGAGTCTATAATGAAGATGAAACAGGCGTACAGGCTGTACCGGGAAAATTGTAGGGAAATGTGGCAAGAAAAAGACAACAATAATAATAGTGATGGAATTATTTAAATTTGTTACATGTCATATCTCGATGTTTAATACGATCACGATGATGGAGACAATGATGATGATGATTATGCTAATGGTGATGCTTTTGGAAGTAAAATAGTGTAAAAGTTAATAATGGCAGTACCTGGAAAAACTGTGAGTCTCCTTTTGGCTGTTAAAATTACAATAATTTCTTTTTGTGTGCAATTTTGCCCCATTGCATTAGGATGTTTGCCCCAGGCCTGCGGCAAAGACCCATCCATTTCCGTCATTTGAAACAATTTGTTGAACCAAAAGTATCCGATAAAATATGATCCTACGTGTAATGTTTAAAGTTTCCATTGCCCTGTAACCAGAAAGGAAAAATTAAGTGTTAAGTGCGCACCCTTGCCCCCGGCTACCCAAATGGGACTATACACTGATGATATATATATATATATATATATATATATATATATATATAGGGTGAGTCACCTAACATTACCGCTGGATACATTTCGTAAACCACATCAAATACTGACGAATCGATTCCACAGACCGACCGTCAGGAGAGGGGCTAGTGTAATTGGTTAAGACAAACCATACAAAAATGCACGGAAGTGTTTTTTAACACAAACCTAAAAATTTTTCAAATGGCTCTGGGCACTATGGGACTTAACATCTATGGTCATCAGTGCCCTAGAACTTAGAGCTACCTAAACCTAACTAACTTAAGGACAGCACACAACACCGAGTCATCACGAGGCAGAGAAAATCCCTAACCCCGCCGGGAATCGAACCCGGAAACCCGGGCGCGGGAAGCGAGAACGCTACCGCATGACCACGAGCTGCGGACAACACAAAGCTACGTTTTTTTTTTAATGGAACCCCGTTAGTTTTGTTAGCACATCTGATCATATAAACAAATACGTAATCAGTGCAGTTTGTTGCATTGTAAAATGTTTATTACATCCGGAGATATTGTAACCTAAAGTTGACGCTTGAGTACCACTCCTCCGCTGTTCGATCGTGTGTATCGGAGAGCACCGAATTACGTAGGGATCCAAAGGGAACGGTGATGAACCTTAGGTACAGAAGAGACTGGAACAGCACATTACGTCCACACGCTAACACCTTTTTATTGGTCTTTTTCACTGACGCACATTTACGTTACCATGAGGGGTGAGGTAAACGTACACACGTGGTTTCCGTTTTCAACTACGGAGTGGAATAGAGTGTGCCCCGACATGTCGGGCCAATAGATGTTCAGTGTGGTGGCCATCATTTGCTGCGCACAATTGCAATCTCTGGCGTAATGAATGTCGTACACGCCGCAGTACATCTGGTGTAATGTCGCCGCAGGCTGCCACAATACGTTGTTTCATATCCTGTGGGGTTGTAGGCAGATTACGGTACACATTCTCCTTTAACGTACCCTACAGAAAGAAGTCCAGAGGTGTAAGATCAGGAGAACGGGCTGGCCAATTTATGCGTCCTCCATGTCCTATGAACAGGTGCACCATCATGCTGATACCACATACGTCGACGTGTTTCCAGTGGAACATTTTCGAGCAACGTTGGCAGATCATTCTGTAGAAACGCGATGTATGTTGCAGCTGTTTGGGACCCTGCAATGAAGTGAGGACCAATGAAGTGGTCGCCAATGATTCCGCACCATACATTTAAAGTCCACGGTCGCTGTCGCTCTACCTGTCTGAGCCAGCGAGGATTGTCCATGGACCAGTAATGCATGTTCCGTAGATTCACTGCCCCGTGGTTTGTGAAACCCGCTTCATCGGTAAACAGGTAGAACTACAACGCATTCTCTGTTAATGCCCATTGACAGAATTGCACTCGATGATTAAAGTCATCACCATGTAAATGCTGATGTAGCGACACATGAAACGGGTGAAAGCGGTGACGATGCAGTATGCGCATGACACTACTTTGACTCAGTCCACCGGCTCTCGCAATGTCCCGTGTACTCATGCGTGGGTTCATGGCAACAGCAGCTAACACACCAACTGCACCCGCTTCTCCTGTGACGGGCCTGTTACGGACCCGTTTGCGTGCTACGACCATACCTGTTGCATACAGTTGCCGGTAGATGTTTTGCAATGTGCGGCACGTTGGATGCTCTCTGTCCGGGTACCGTTCTGCATACACCCTGCAGGCTTCAGCTGCATTTCGTCGACACTCGCCATAGATGAGTAATCTCGGCCTTTTCAGAGTTCGAATACACCATGGTCACAGTTCCTACAACACTACTTATCACAGACGTCTGGTAACACGGTGTACTACAGTTGGTCTGCGTGCGGACACTGCGACAGCTAGACCAAACCACAACAGTGCACTACAGCCACACTCGTAAACCCGGTCGTCATCGTAAACATGTCCCTGCAGATGCTGCTCGCCGACTGTGGCCCGTGTTTGTTACAACACGCAACTGAACGTCGGAGGTTGCAAGCGTCAACTTTAGGTTACAATATCTCCGGATGTAATTAACATTTTACAATGCAACAAACGGCACTGATTACGTATTTGTTTATATGTTCAGATATGCTAACAAAACTAACGTGGTTCCATTTAAAAAAGACTTAGGTTTGTGTTAAAAAACATACTTCCGTGCATTTTTGTATGGTTTGTATTAAACAGTTACACAAGCCCCTCTCGGTCTGTGGAACCGGTTCGTCAGTATTTGATGTGGTTTACGAAATATATCCAGCGGTAACGTTAGGTGACTCACCCTATATATATATATATATATATATATATATATATATATATATATATGATGTCTGCTTGTGTCTGTATATGTGTGGATGGATACGTGTGTGTGTGCGAGTGTATACTCGTCCTTTTTCCCCCTAAGGTAAGTCTTTCCGCTCCCGGGATTGGAATGACTCCTTACCCTCTCCCTTAAAACCCACTTCCTTTCATCTTTCCCTCTCCTTCCCTCTTTCCTGATGAGCCAACAGTTTGTTGCGAAAGCTTGAATTTTGTGTGTATGTATGGGTCTGTCTGTGTTTCTATCGACCTGCCAGCGCTTTCGCATGGTAAGTCACATCATCTTTGTTTTTAAATATATATATATATATATATATATATATATATATATATATATATATATATATTACCGCTGCCTATCGTGAAATTGACTGGTGCCAGTTCGTGATGGGAGCATGTGACAGGATAAGGAAAGATAGTAAGCAGACAAATTATTCTCGCGGTGATGCCAGCCGTAAGTGGGGAAACCCACGACTGATGCGTGTGTGAATTCCTAAGGGACCAATCTGCTGGGATCATCGGTCCCTAGACTTACACACTACTTAAACTAACATAACATAGCATATGCTAAGAACAACACACGCACCCATGCCCGGGGGAGGACTCGATCGTCCGGCGGAAGGGGCCGTGCAACAATAACCACAGCATTCAATGTTTGCAACAGTTTGTACACTGCGGAAAAAATCACCCTGTGTATACTTACTACAAAGTCGTGTAGGAGCATACATACTGTTACGTTGGAGTTTTAATGTTCGTTGGGAAAGCAGTTCCAGAAGTCATCAGATGTTGTATTAGTTCTGCGTTCTGCGCAGTCAATCCATCGGTGGATTCGTTCCGGGGCGGCGTGCTAACACTTGAGAATATTCGGACGGCGAGACTGAAAACAGGTATGAGGTACTAAAGCGTTTGCGCTGAGTAGCGAAGATCCTGGGGATGGAGGGGTTAGCGTTTCGGAGAACAACAAATATTCTCTCTAAAGAAAATAACGCGAATTTCCTGAACTGATAGGCCCTGTTCCTACGTTTGATGTCGTATTAAAAGAGCATTTACAAAGAGCAAGTTCTCTTGAAAGGAAAGGTCAGTATTTCGGTGAAGTAATATAAAATTTTAAAGGGTATTCATGGATATTTTCTGAGTACTTTGGTACAAGACGTGAGTGGTCTCGGGTGGCTCGTTACAGAGAGGTAATGTATTTTGATTTATTCAGTTTGCTAGCCAATTATCGTTGTTTCTGTGACGGTCCCTCAAAGAAACAACGTCAAAGAAAAAGCCTGTAATCTGCAATCACCTGAGCTACAGGCAGACGCAAAAGTTCTGTGACGTTGTTTCAGTAACTGCGATCCTCATGACTTCGCTATGCTGCTATTCCACCGCGTTCAGTGAGCCCATGCACAAGCTGTATATCTGCTTAATCTCCACCAGTGAATCTATTCATACAACTGTTTTCACTGAGATCGTACAACTAACATTGCCGGGAAATCAAACCGGAGGTAAGACCGAGCAGTACTAAATGGTAGTCACGAAAGCGACGGATAAAATGTGTAATTTGTTCAGCCGGCCGAAGTGGCCGTGCGGTTTAAGGCGCTGCGGTCTGGAACCGCAAGACCGCTACGGTCGCGGGTTCGAATCCTGCCTCGGGCATGGATGTTTGTGATGTCCTTAGGTTAGTTAGGTTTAACTAGTTCTAAGTTCTAGGGGACTAATGACCTCAGCAGTTGAGTCCCATAGTGCTCAGAGCCATTTGAACCATTTTTTAATTTTTTCATTCCGTTCTTTGGCCTTCAGAGTGAATAATCTATTTAGCTACTTAAAACACATAGCGCACACCGAATTGTATAAAAAGAATATACAAATGAATTTTTACACATATAAGGGGGCGATTAAAAGGTTTTCGTCTGAGGACGTTGCTGCAGCACGTGCGCTACATAGCCCTATTCCGACGTTGGTATATAAGCTAGGACATGTAGGCACGGGATCAGTGTCTTTCCGAAGTGCATGCGATAAATGCGAAAACGTGCACTTTGGCGACGTTATTACCAAAGTAATTCAACTTTTTTTTCTGAAAGCAGGTTGGTTTTATTCGGGATTTCAATACACTATTCCCCACGCTTTTGGCAACGAAACCTTACTTTTCAACAGTGTCTTCGTTCAGTGCGACGGCCTTGCACCACATTACTGGGCAGACCCTGTATGCCCGCAGGGTACCACTCTACTGGTCGACGTCGAAACCGACGACTTGCTGCCTCAACAACTTCCCAGCATTCACGTGCTGCTTCCCGTGGAGTGCATCCTTCATTGGGCTATCCAGATCAAAGTCGAAGGTGCGAGATCGAGGCTGTATTGTGGATGAGGAAGAACAGTCCAATGAAGTTTTGTGATCTCCTCTCGGGTGTGCAGACCTCTGTGTGGAATTGCGTTGTCCTGCAGAAGGAGAAGTTCGTTAGTATTTTCTTGGTGACGAACAAGCTAAAGTCGTATCTTCAGTGTCCTGGGTGTAGCACAGTTCACTTCAAAGTTTATCGTTTACCATTAGAGAGGACATCAAATTCGAGGGTGCAGCTTTGAACTTTCTATTCAGAGGAGAAGTCGCGGAGCGCCATCTCACGGATTGTGAATTTTTTCCAGCTCGCAGTGATGAACCTATGTTTCATCGCCTGTGACGATGCCCGAAAACAAAAAAAAAATTCAACGATAGCCTCGTAACGCGCAAGCAATTGCACACAGATGGTCCTTCGTTTATCTTTGTGGTCTTCTGTTAGAGACGGGGAAGCTAGCGGGCACACAGACCTTTGAGTACTCCATCTGGTGGACAAATGTATCAGCACTACCAACACGAACGTCCAGCTGGGCAGCAAGGACTTTGATTCTGATCCGTTTACCGCCTCGAAAGAGAGAGTCCACACATTCCAGCATTATAGGAGTCAAAACTGCGAGCGGTGGGTCGGCATCTACATCTTCATTTACATTCCGCCACCACCCAACGGTGTGTGGCGGAGGGCACTTTACGTGCCACTGTCATTACCTCCCTTTCCTGTTCCAGTCGCGTATGGTTCGCGGAAAGAACGACTGTCTGAAAGCCTCCGTGCGCACTCGAATCTCTCTAATTTTACATTCGTGATCTCCTAAAAAGTAGGGGGAAGCAATATATTCGATACCTCATCCGGAAACGCACCCTCTCGAAACCTGGCGAGCAAGCTACACCGCGATGCAGAGCGCCTCTCTTGCAGAGTCTGCCACTTGAGTTTGTTAAACATCTCCCTAACACTATCACGTTTACCAAATAACCTTGTGACGAAACGCGCCGCTCTTCTTTGGATCTTCTCTATCTCCTCCGTCAACCCGATCTGGTACGGATCCCACACTGATGAGCAATACTCAAGTATAGGTCGAACGAGTGTTTTGTAAGCCACCTCCTTTGTTGATGGACTACATTTTCTAAGGACTCTCCCAATGAATCTGAACCTGGTACCCGCCTTACCAACAATTAATTTTATATGATCATTCCACTTCAAATCGTTCCGTACGCATACTCCCAGATATTTTACAGAAGTAACTGCTACCAGTGTTTGTTCCGCTATCATATAATCATACAATAAAGGATCCTTCTTTCTATGTATTCGCAATACATTACATTGGTCTATGTTAAGGGTCAGTTGCCACTCCCTGCACCAAGTGCCTATCCGCTGCAGATCTTCCTGCATTTCGCTACAATTTTCTAATGATGCAACTTCTCTGTATACTACAGCATCATCCGCGAAAAGCCGCATGGAACTTCCGACACTATCTACTAGGTCATTTATAAATATTGTGAAAAGCAATGGTCCCATAACACTCCCCTGTGGCACGCCAGAGGTTACTTTAACGTCTGTAGACGTCTCTCCGTTGATAACAACATGCTGTGTTCTGTTTGCTAAAAACTCTTCAATCCAGCCACACAGCTGGTCTGATATTCCGTAGGCTCTTACTTTGTTTATCAGGCGACAGTGCGGAACTGTATCGAACGCCTTCCGGAAGTCAAGGAAAATAGCATCTACCTGGGAGCCTGTATCTAATATTTTCTAGGTCTCATGAACAAATAAAGCGAGTTGGGTCTCACACGATCGCTGTTTCCGGAATCCATGTTGATTCCTACATAGTAGATTCTGAGGTTCCAAAAACGACATGATACTCGAGCAAAAAACATGTTCTAAAATTCTAAGCACAGGGGAGGTCGGAAAGGTTTCCATGACCTTGTTGTGATGATGACAGAATCCTCACCCAATGACTCGCAGTTCATCCATGAGAGACTGAAGAATGTGTGCGGGGCAGCATGTCTGTCGAAAAGTACCGTTGTGAAATGGTCTCCGTACGAATTCTACAAGCGCCTATGAATGTATTTGATGCACTGGTTTCCTACAAATGAAACTTAATGACAGCTGTCTGCTTGGAACACATCTCAGTTACAGAGTACATTTTGATGGCTATGTATAGCGCCACCCATCAAAACGTCGTGAATTTATATGGGCTGAAGCAGGCATATTACGCGATGACCTACAACAAATTCAAGGAAAAGAAAAGAACACGTAGCATTTCTTATTGAACGACACTCGTATTTCGTTAGCCTCCAGAGCCTGTAATCTGTTTAGCCATCTAAAACACATATTTATAATGGACACTGAATTGTGTGAAAAGGAGAAACAAAGGCCTACGAGGTGCGAGAATAATGTAACGAGACTGATTTTCTTTGCAAGATATGGCAACCCTGCAGGATTGCATAGGCACAATATCTTTGACCTTGGCCTGTAAGCTGCTTCTAGTCCAAGTGGCACGTCGATGCAACTGCTAAGTCGTGAGTTGTGCTGTAATAAGTTAACACTTATGGAATTGGAACCGCATGACATTGCGCAACGGTATGCCATTTCTTTTTGTATCAAATTGGGCGAAAACGCGACGACAACTAACGGTAAGCTTGAGAAGGATTTTGGAGAGGAGGTTACGTCAATAGCTCAAAATGTTTAGTGAAGGCAGAACGAATGTTGAAGATGAAGACCGCAGTGGACGACCATCAACCTCACGGATGGATGTCAAGTTGGCCAGGGTGCGTGAACTCGTACCATCTGATTGAAGATTATCTGTGAAAATGATTGCAGAAGAACTGAACATCAATCGAGAAATGGTTCGTCTAATAATAAATGAAGATCTTGGTATGAGAAAGATTTGTGCAAAATTGGTCCCCAGAAATCTCACACCACAACAGATAGAAAAACGGAAAAATATGGCAGCCGATCTGTTAGAGCAAACGGAAATCAATCCAGAATAGTGGAGCCGTGCTATCACTGATGATGAAAGTTGGTTTTGCAGTACGATCCACGGACAAAACTCCAAAGTTCGCAATGGTACTCAAAGGAACCATCCAGACCAAAAAAAGCTCGCATGTCAAAGTCAAAAGTGAAATGCATGGTTGTGTGCTTCTTTGATTCCAAGGGAACTGTTCATAAAGAGTGGGTTCCTCCTGGACGAACAGTTAACCAATATAAGTACAAAGAAATTTTAGAAATACTTCGTAAAAGAGTTCTTCGTGTCCGTAGCATCATTGCTGATAATTGGATTCTGCATCACGATAATGCGCCACCCCATACTGCTCTGTCAGTACAGCAACTTTTATCCTCAAAAAAAATTTCATTACTACCACAGCCACATAATTCACCAGATATCGCTCCGTGTGACTTTTTTCTATTTCCGGGAGTCAAATCGGCGGTCAAGGGACACCATTTTCAAACAACACAGATTGTCCAAAAAGCTGTGACAAGGGTCTTGGAGGATATTACACAAGATGAGTTCCAGAAATGTAACCGTCAATGGCAGAAGCGCTGGAAAAAGTGTGTGCAATCAGAAGGTAACTACTTTGAAAGAGACAACACTAAACTTGACTAAAACGGTAAGCAACATTTTTTTTCACATCAGTCTCATTACTTTATTGTCGCACTTCGTATTTACAGGTATAAGGGGTGATCAAAAATGTTCCGTTTGAGGGAGTTCTGCAGAGTATAAGCAACTTAGCGCTACTCCGATCCCGGTGTACGTACACACCGACAACGTGGGCGAGGCAGTAGTGTGGCATTTGTTTGTTTCGAATTGCGTGCGGTAAATGTGGGTATGTGAACTACGATGATGAGATTATCAAATGCGTCCAAATGGGGCCAACGTGCTGTTATTCTTTTCTTAGCTGTCATTGGTCAAACACCGGCAGACATCCATGAGCGAGTGAAGAATGTATATGGGACAGCATATCTGTCGAAGACCACTATTGTCGAATGGTGAACCAAGTTCGATGCTGCTCTAAATTCGACACAAGACACCGAGCGATCTGGGACTGCAGCAGAAGACACGACTAGCGAAGTGGGAGACATTCGAGCACCCTCCCTATAGTCGTGATCGCTCCCCATACGATTATTACGCTTTCGATCTCTTCAAAAAAGGCTTGAAGAGTCGACATCTCCTGTCGGAAGAGGATGTGCTGCAGGCAGTCCCAGACTTCTTCACGTAGCAAGACACGGTGGCTTACGAACCGGGTATCTTAAACCTGGTGCGTCGGTGAGATAACAGCCTCAGCGCTCTCGGCGATTTTGTCTGGCTGGCATACCGATGCTGGCCTGTACCGCTTTCGAACGGAAACTTTTTGACCGTCCATTGTATAAGAGCTGCAGCCTGTCACAATTTTGTCCACCACGCATTCTTAACAAATAGATTTGGGAATAGAGCAGACTGTAGTGATTTGCCAGTTCACAGCGCTACAGAAATTGCATCAGGAGCAAGATATAAAAATGAAATATGCATACTTTTAAAAGATACAGATGAAGGAGATTAACAATCACTTTATAAAGTCGACTAGCCTTAGTAAAAAAGGAGAAGGCGCTGATTGTGGGAGGAGGCATTTCATATTGAGTAATACTTTCAAAATGTCCAACCTTTCACGTTTGGACTTGGGACACGAAAACAAGTTATGGTTTACATCAGCTTCCGATTCAGACTCACACTCACATCCACAAGAACAGTAAATGTTGACGCGATGTAGACAGAGAGGAAAAGACGCCTGGTTGAAGCAGAGTCGAATGTTGGTGGAAGTCGCTGACCGATCCAAATGTGTCCTCGTAAATTACGCCTATGTAGTAATTAAGCCATTCAGACCCTCTGGCTGCGGTTGTGTAGATTAAAGTTTACTGTGTGTCAGCTGCTACAGAAGTATTATTTTCCCAGTGGACACCTGACGCACACATTTGCGAGTGTTTTCATCATGCGTGAGTGCTGCCAACTGTTCGGAATGGCTATGGAGGTCTCAGCAAGTCAATGCAGTAACGTGCAGCAGCTCGTCACTATCAGAATACACATGTATAATTGGTTCGCTATATTCCACGGTATAAATGAATATTGTTATTATTTGTTTGCAAGGTAATTATTGAACGGTCATTTTACTGTTTATTACAACAGAGAATAGTCCGTAATTAGTTATTTTAACCTATAAAATGAAGTCAAGTACACAAAGTATGTTTTGAAAACGAGTACATATATTTGTATAAATTTTGTATCTAAAATCATTTTAAAAAATCGCCTCCGGAAAAAAAATCAGGTCTGAAACGGTTAAATGTACACTGCCGCTGCCAACAGCAACTACCATCACGTGTATGGAACAAGTTTGTTTCCAAACGGGACGCACAAAGCACACTGTTCAAATTTTAACTATTGTGTACGTATTTTCAATATACTGCAGGTACAAAGATAAATAATAAGAAATCAAACGAAATGCAATTAGTGTATAACGGGCCATTCGAGATAGTGGGTCCCTGATACCAAAGTATTCACAAAATATCCCTGAACGATATCCGAAATTTCGTCGTTGGATTTCGGGTTCGTTCTGCACACTACTATTTTTGGGTATTCATAAATTATCGCATTTTGGCAAGAAAAGTGACACAAATCGAAACCGATAGTTTTTAGTTTATGTCAGTGAAAAGTTCATGTGAAGTGCCCAAAATGCACGAAAAACTTCATATTTCTATCTCGAAATTTGACCACAGGCGCGCAGTCGTTTCAGTTTTGATGTAGGCTACTTCATGGTTAGCCGCAGCAAGGACAGCGTCGCGTCAGCGCTGCTGCTGGCGGGTGTGTTGGCGTCATTCAAGAGGAGCGGCGCATTCTGACCTGTGACGCCTTTCATGTGTAAGGTAAGTTGAATGTAATTTGTAACATCGCTGATTACTACAATGTCTGTCCATGTACAGTGTGTATCTCTTAAATTGCAAGGTAATAATACAAAAATTCGAAGTATTTACAACTGCTGTAATGGTCAAAACGTGTCTCATCGTTGGGCCAATATGATAATAATAAAGACGGTATGATCTGTCTGTGTGGGAACCACAAGTACGAACATAAGTGACATGGACACGTGACACAAAAGTACACAAAGTGCAGAATAGTGAACCAGGCATTCTTTTTTTTAAAAACAACATATTAGCAAAAAGAATATTTTTTAGATCATCATCAACAATACCAGGAGCAAACAACTGAACACCTCTGCAGTGAGGTGAATTGCTGCAGACAAGAAAAAACGGAATCTGCTGCTATAACGAAAATTCATACTGAATTCTTTTTCTCTGCAAAATATATTCATACGTTATATAAGCCAATTTATGATTCTATATTTTCATGAACTGTGTTCTTTAAATTGTATACTATGTGATTCACCTGCCCCTACCGATGTGTTTTATGTAAACCACAACGCCTTCAAATGTCATTTGCGAGATTTTCGTATTTCGTCGGTCGCTCTGCGTAAACTGTTGGCCCTACAGAAAATAATGAACACAATTTTTTTTGAAGAAGATTTAACATAGTTACATTTTTTACTGGGATACGTTGTCGCTAGGAGCATAGTTGCCAAGCTATTAAAAAAATAAAAATAAGTGACCTTGAAATGCACCCTATCGCGTAACTTTATGAAAATGCTGTTAATTCATACAACGATACCTGTGCCGTTATTGCTATTTTATGAAATGGTTTTGAAAATACTCTTTTATGTTTGTTAAAAGCCACGGCTAAATTTTCTCAACGCGCCATCGCAACAAATATCATACGTTTTCCAACGTGAAGACATCCGTCTTACGACGGATTAAAAATCTTTCTTTAGTATTACGAGATAACCCATTAAAGACAGTGCTTAATTTATTTTTCTGTGAGGCTTGATGCTCCAGGATAGATGCCTATGTGCAATGGCAGCGTAAGCATTTATAGAAATTCCTGTTAATAAAAAAAACTGTATCTCTGGCCTAATATGAATTGGAAAATATTACAAGACGCCTTTTTCCATTTATTGAGATTATTCTTTTTAATACTTTTAGCATGAAATGGCTATTAAAAGAGCTTGGATCATTTTTATCATTAATGCTGTCGCTACAACCATGAGCCTACACAAAAATGGCTAGGGCAACATTTAATTATTATGTAACTAAATCATATTCAGGAAAGGAACTCACTACTGACAGAAACATATTTTATAACCAGTAGTTTCATATATATTCGAACAAATTCTAATATTGCTACAGATAATTGTATGAACAATGAGCGTCCGTTTGCTAGAACATCAGAATCGAGAAGACAATAAAACAAAAACCGCTCATTGCCTTGATACAAATGGACAAAGATCATAATTATTTAGATTCGGAGAGCGCAGATCACGCTTCTTTATTGTTGCACATCGATAACCTATTTATGCTCCTTTCTTACCGGAGGCTATGCAGTAACCCCCACACTCTGGTAAGTTGTTCATAACACTCCCTCCTACCTCTGTACATAAATGTGCAATTGTACGAATTATTTTCCACATTAGATCTTTTTTATCTTCATTGTCTGGCCTTATTACGCCACAGTATTAGTTGAGCATATTAGTATCAATTCTACCTAACAGTTTTATGAATTTTAGCGGCATAAAGTAATCGATGAAATCGTCGTACTCGTCAAGCCATGTA
This sequence comes from Schistocerca americana, assembly GCF_021461395.2. Taxonomy (NCBI): domain Eukaryota; kingdom Metazoa; phylum Arthropoda; class Insecta; order Orthoptera; family Acrididae; genus Schistocerca; species Schistocerca americana. Next base: position 378,664,625 of record NC_060126.1, read on the forward strand.
CTATGAAGCTGCTGTGCTCTTAAGGGTTAAATTTCGGGTGAATTGTCGGCTAATTAGTTTCAGTGTAACGTTTGTGTAAGTCGTTTTTCGTTCATAACCCACTACCATATAATTATTAATGTTAACCAAACATCTGACTATGCTAGTGGCGTAATAATACAATCAAAAAAGGTCGACTATCAGGAATAGTTCGTGTAGTCAGAAACTTTTGTACAGTGGTAGGAGGGCGTGCCATAAACATCATACTAGAAATACTGACTATTGAAGGAAAAGTGAGGGGTTGGAGGTGCGTTTGAAGGCTACTTTTGCACGCTTTTTTTTTTGAGTAACTCGAAAGCCTGGCCTCCAGCGGAAGTATCCCAGCATAAAATTTAACTGCATTACATTTCCTACTAAAAGGTCCTGTTCAATTTTTTCTGTAGGTCTAATAGTTTTTGCAGTGATAGTATATAAAAACCTCGTATGTAGGTTTCGAAGACATTGGGGGTTGCAAGAGACCTGTGGTAGGGGCAGCTTAATTATCCTGTGTGATTGAAGTTCGCTATTAAATTGTATTAATATTCATTAATTATAATTGGTAATTGGTATTTTTCTAACGAAACAGATTCAACTGAGTTTCCATGTTTTATTCTAACTTAAGTACTAATTCTGCCTACCTGAGTTTAGAATGTCTTAATTATTACATGAGAGTTCAGAACAGATACAAAAAAGTAACACAAGTCTGAAAATTAATTAATAATTATTTGGTAATACCTCAGAATAGACGAAAACAGAACTGCATGCCCTCATTACTGTTGTACGGAAAGTAATGAAAGTTTCATAGACTTCTTTGACTCGATTTTTAACAACTATTACATTGTTGCTGTGGTTGTGTCACTGATCTTGTCGGTGTGCAGTAGGCGGTCTCACTATGCATTCTTGTTTCACACCTGTTATCCCTGTCATTTTTGTTGAATGTCTTACTTCCAATGTACCTCACTATGTTCCATCTAATAAAAATCTCTTTCACCCAAGCACTTACTTCAGAAGTTGTTGTTGTTTTATGGGGGAGAAGACCAGACAGCGAGGTCATCGGTCTCATCGGATTAGGGAAGGAAGAAACTCGGCCGTACGCCTTCAAAGGAACTATCCCGGCATTTGCCTGAGGCGATTTAGGGAAATCACGGAAAACCTAAATCATGATGGCCGGAGTCGGGACTGAACCGTCGTCCTCCCGAATGTGAGTCCAGTGTTCTAGCCGCTGGGCCACGTCGCTCGGTTTCAGAAGATACCCCACCTGCTACCTTCTTCATCTTCTTCAGTCGGGCCTGTTTTGTAAATATAGGGAGACAAAATGTAGTCCTATTCTTAAATAGATAAACAAAAAAAAATACAACAAAGATTTTTCTCAGCTAGCATTCTCACTTCCATTTGTCAGACTCCGTTTGATACGATTTACAGAACTTCTCTCTACAGCCCCCGATAAATACAAGAATTCCTAGGAGGCGCACATTAAGAAGAACAGAGGCTGATAAAATAAAAAAGGCAGCGCACAGACGGAAAACAGGTCGGGTACGTGACAGGACAATAGCTATGGTTGCCGCAGACGGCTGGCGCGAACACCGTATTTGCATATAAATAGTCCCACTGGGCCGCATTCTTCGCGATAGAGCGAAGCGTTCGTGGCATTCTTCTCCCCGGGTTCGGTTTGTAGACGTGAATACCATATTGACGCTCCGCGAAGTAAATCGAAGTACTGAATAGTGGTGCGAGAAACACTCTAGAGTTGAATTTCCCAAGCAGAAGCTGTCCAACATGCAAATAATTTGTGATACAAGATAAAAGATGCCCTACTTTTAGCGTGTGTGTCTTCCACCCACTGTTGTAGCAACAGTATTTACCTACAGAGTGTTACAAACTGTAATATTCACTGCAATTGTTTACATACATCCGAGAAGAAAGAACGAGGATCTTCTTTGTTTATGATACCAACTTTGTTTCTGCTAGTCACGATTTTCTATTATTTATTTCTTTAACGAATCGTTTCGGCAAATAAGTCTTATCCTCAAACGTGTTTCTCGTTTATTATGACATTTACGCACGAAGCTTTCGATGTGTGAGCTGATACGTCATTCTGTTGCTTTTACTGTAATATATAGTATCTGCGGGTTGTATATCTACCATCTCGGCGACTTCGGACGTTGGTAAATGACATCCAGCGCCGAACGCTAAGCTATGCGAACGTGAGCTTCTATGTGAAAGTTGCTCCTAATGATTCACTGTACCAGCCCTTTCATTGTTTACATTCATTTTAGAAACACCCTCTATAATAATTCAAAAATGGTTCTACCATCCTCAGATCTTTTGCTTATAGACAATCTTCTTTTATATTTCCAAAACTGTTAGCGATGGTGAATTTACGCTCTGCGCCAATTTCCAGCAGGCGGCTTCCTTTTCCTACTATTTTTCCTTCCCCTTCTTCACCTATTACCAAAGTCCAATCACCTATCACAATTAAATTTTCATCTCTGTTAAAAGTTTGAATAATTTCGTTTATATCACCATACATTCTCTCACATTCTTCATCTCTGTTATGTTTACCTAATAGTACAGGGTGACACAGAATAACGGGAATGTTTGAAATGAAAAGTGGCAGTCATAGACAGTCGGCAGTACTGCGGGTTCGTGACAATTAGCGAGTAATCAGTCAGCCATTTCAGTAATCATGGATCAGTGGAATGGAGAGCAGCATGCGTTAGCCATAAAAATGTTTTATAAAAACAATGACAGTTTGGAAGCTGAACACAGTGAGTTTCGAAGTTTTTATAATGTAGGACGTCATGATCCCGTTCCGTCAAAACACGGAATAAAATGTTGGATTAATAACTTTGAAGAGACTGGATCTGCCCTCAAGATGAAACTAACAGAACGATCAAGAAGTGTGCGTTCTCCAGCGAACATTGATGTTGTACGCGAGTCTGCCTTACGGAGCCCACGGCGTTCAATTCGTAAGCAAGCAGCAGTGGTTGGAATGTCCCGGGAAAGTGTTCGCATTATTCTTAATTTTGATTTAGAATTTCATCCGTATAAACTACAGATGGCGGAACAATTGAAGGACAGCGATTACCGGTTACGATTAGGATTCTGTCAACAAATGATAACAAAAGTAAACAATAACGATGACTCTCTAAACAGGTGTCCGTCCCCGGTAGCTGAGTGGTCAGCGCGACAAAATGTCAATCCCAAGGGCCCGGGTTCGATTCCCGGCTGGGTCGGAGATTTTCTCCGCTCGGGGACTTGGTGTTGAGTTGTCCTAATCATCATCATTTCATCCCCATCGACGCGCAAGTCGCCGAAGTGGCGTCAAATCGAAAGACTTGCACCCGGCGAACGGTCTACCCGACGGGAGGCCCTAGTCACACGACATTATTATCGAAACAAGTTGCCGATGTCAGATGAGGTACATTTTCATCTCACAGGTTATGTGAATAAACAGAACTACCGTTGCTGGACAAGCACAAATCCTAATGACGTTCATGAGCGCCGTTCGTACGCTGGCAAAGTGACAATAAGGTGTGGTGTGTTATCACATGGGATTATCGCACCATAGTTTTTCGCAAATGAACAGGGAAACACAATAACTGTTAATTCTGATCGGTACGTGGAAATGTTACGAAATTTCGTCACACCTGCATTGAACAGCTATCCAAACGTTCAACAAGCCTGGTTTCAACAGAATAGAGCGACACCACACACTGCACAGCAATCACTGGCATATGTGCGATAATTGTTTGGAAACCATATGATTTCAAGATTCGGTAACATTCCCTCAGCCCCTAGATAGCCAGTTTATACGTTTGCGATTTTTTCTTGTGGGGCTGTCTCAAGAGCAAAGTCTACACGAGTCGACCAAGAACTGTGGATTAGTTAAAACAGAGAATTCGGGATTCATTTCACAGTACCCCAGCTGAGACGTTGCAGTGGTCAATGAGGCATCTCAACAGCAGATTTCACGAATGTATTCGTATAGGAGGGCGCCATCTAAAGGACGTAATTTTTTACAAAATGATGAACAGCAAAGTTTGAGGTTTCAATTACTATTAGTGCAATTTCTTTCCTTCATCACTTCTAGTTTCATTGGATTGTCGAAATGTTCCCCTTTTTCTGTGTCACCACCGTATGCTGGTCAGTAGTCGTCAATGTAGTACAGTGTCAACCATCTTATGGAATCCTATAAACACTTAATCTACCTTTTCACCTACATCTATTATTTTCAGGATGTCGTGGATGTATGAAATAAAACAATCATCACAGTTCGCATCAGATAGAGAAATATATATATTGTCTTTTGTACTTTTATTGTTTAAATACATTTTTAGGCTCAAAAATCCATTCAGATTATAGACATGAATGTATGTATTTTAACATGTGTGCGTGTGTACATATGTTCTACAACTCCTCTTAAATCACTAGCCTCCTCTTAAACCACTAGACCGATTACAACCATACTTGGTACATGTATCCCTCACTGTCAGTGAACAATCGCAGTGTAAGAACCCACTATTTACCATTGGCCGGCCGCAGTGGCCGAGCTGTTCTAGGTGCATCAATCCGAAACTGCGCTGCTGCTACCGTTGCCGGTTCGAATCCTGCCTCGGACATGGATGTGTGTGATGTCCTTAGGTTAGTTGGGTGTAGGTAGTTCTAAGTCTAGGGGACTGATGACCTCAGATGTTAAGTCCCATAGTGCTTAGAGCCATTTGAACTTAACGCAGTTGAGGAGATATGACGTTGTAATGAAAGAGATGTGTGAAAAAATTCTGCATTATGCACGACGTTTAAGTGTACTACCTCTGTGCTACTAACTGTATTCGCAATAAATTTCGCAGTCAGTATCGACATATGCTTTTGAATGTACCTACTTAACTACATCATTGTACGACATATATTTCAAGAAAGATGACGTCACAAACACTAAGATACGTGAAAGAACGTCACATCAGGCATGAAGTTTTAAAACATTTATTCCTTACTGCTAACAAGGGAACCTCCCCATCGCATCCCCCTCAGATTTACTTATAAGTTGGCACAGTGGATAGGCTTGAAAATCTGAACACAGATCAATCGAGAAAACAGGAAGAAGTTGTGTGGAACTATGAAAAAATATAAGCAAAATATACAAACTGAGTAGTCCATGCGCAAGATATGCAACATCAAGAAGAGCGTGAAAACAGGAGCGCCGTGGTCCCGTGGTTAGCGTGAGCAGCTACGGAACGAGAGATCCTTGATTTAAGTCCTTCCTCGAGCGAAAAGTTTAACTTTTTATTTTCAGACAGTTATTATCTGACAAACTCTTATGTTTTCATCACTTTTTTGGGAGTGATTATCACATCCACAAGAAAACCTAAACCGGGCAAGGTAGAAGAATCTTTTTACCCACTCGCCAAGTGTACAAGTTAGGTGGGTCGACAACATATTCCTGTCATGTGACGCACATGCCGTCACCAGTGTCGTATAGAATATATCAGACGTGTTTTCCTGTGGAGGATTCAGTTGACCTATGACCTTGCGATCAAATGTTTTCGGTTCCCATTGGAGACGCACGTCCTTTAGTCTACTAATCGCACGTTGTGCGCTGCGGTCGCAAAACACAGACACTAAACTTTTTACACTAAACAGAGACGTCAATGAACGAATGGACAGACGATAACTTTGCGAAAATAAAAAAAAAGGAAACTTTTCACTAGAGGGAAGACTTGAACCAAGGACTTCTCGTTTCACAGCTGCTCACGTTAACCGCGGGACCAATGCGATCCTGACCTCACACTATCCTTGATGTTGCCTATCTTGCGCATGAACCACTCAGTTTGTATATTTTTCTCATTTTTTTCATAGTTCCACACAAATTCTTCCTGTTTTCTCGATTGATCTGTGTTCAGTTTTTCAAGGCCTATCCACTGTGCCAACTTATAACTAAATCTGAGCGGGGGTGCGATGGGGAGGTTCCCTTGTAAGACACTCATTGAGTTCACTCAGCTTAAGGAAAGCCATGATATTTTGCAGCACTTTTGACAACTTTCTACTACGAAGCGCAAACGGCTGTAGGCGAAAACGATAGTCGTCTACAGGGCTATGAAGTGTCGTTGCCATAGAGACGTTGCAGACGCACAAAGCAGCTGCGCCCAGCGTACAGAATCGGTCCAGTATCATATTTCTTAATTAAGATGCTGTACTTGCACATACGAACATTATACAAATTTCTTTGCACAACTGTCACAATTTCAAAGGTGTATTCACGACTATATCAAAATGAAATTTTTTCACTACTTCGCTAAAGACATAGATTTTTTTCGTTCGTATTAGGAAATTTGCAAAATGAATACCCAGGCAATGATGGATTTCTCAGCTAGTGCGACTATATTCCTGTGTTTGAGTGGGTTGTGTATCAGAAACTGTGCCGTAGTTCATTGGCTGGTGTAGCGTTACGGCACGAACGTGGTGGCGACATGTTAACGAAGAGCAGATTTCCACTGTGTGGTGCGAAGCGGCAACTGAGCGGACGAGAAGTTAGTAGTGTCGAGCGTTGGCGTGATGGAGGAGGGAGGTAAGGGCCGTAGGGCTATGGAGCGCCGCCGCAGACCTCAAAGGGCACCCCGCCCCGCGCAAGGGTCTGCCCTGCGGGTCCTTGGTGCCCTTTGTCTGCTGCGGCCACCGGCCAGCTGACGCTAACACCACCACTACCACTACCACATATATATCTGCGCCTCCCGCTTTGTGGTCCCTGAGCGAAGGCTAAAGGTGCCACCATAGACTGGGCAGTGCAGAGGAACTCATTCTGACCCTTAAAAAGTGTAGTCTACTACTCACTAAGGCCTGCTGTAGTGACCGCAGACATGGGCACTTAAACAAAGACACATTTAAAGTACTCTTCCTACTATCTCCCTTAATTGCGCCACAGAACTACAGCTCTGTTTCCAGTAAACCAGTGACCTCACGGCATGCTGAGCTCTAGCCTTTCTTCCGTAGGATAACTAAGTTCCAATCTTGCAACCTGTCATGTACAACGGACTAGTAACCAGCAGTAGCTTAGCTACTGATTAGAAAATGAAGACAGTGGTGGCAATATTGGAACATACTTGTTGTTGTTGTTGTTGTGGTCTTCAGACATGAGACTGGTTTGATGCAGCTCTCCATACTACTCTAGCGTGTGCAAGGTACTCCATCTCCCAGTACCTACTGCAGCCTACATCCTTCTGAATCTGCTCTTCGATTTTTACCCTCCATGCTGCCCTCCAATGCTAAATTGGTGATCCCTCGATGTCTCAGAACATGTCCTACCAACCGATCCCTTCTTCTAGTCAAGTTGTGCCACAAGCTCCTCTTCTCCCCAATTCTGTTCAATATCTCCTCATGAGTTATGTGATCTACCCATCTAATCTTCATCATTCTTCTGTAGCACCACATTTCGAAAGCTTCTATTCTCTTCTTGTCTAAACTATTTATCGTCCACGTTTCACTTCCATACAGGGCTACACTCCATACAAATACTTTCAGAAACGACTTCCTGACACTTAAATCTATACTCGATGTTAACAAATTTCTCTTCTTCAGAAACGCTTTCCTTGCCATTGCCAGTCTACATTTTATATCCTCTTTACTTCGACTATCATCAGTTATTTTGCTCCCCAAATATCAAAACTCCTTTACTATTTTAAGTGTCTCATTTCCTAATCTAATTCCCTCAACATCACCCGACTTAGTTCGACTACATTCCATAATCCTCGTTTTGCTTTTGTTGATGTTAATCTTATACTCTCCTTTCGAGACACTGTCCATTCCGTTCACCTGCTCTTCCAAGTCCTTTGCTGTCTCACAGAATTACAATGTCATCGGCGAAGCTCAAATTTTTATTTATTCTCCATGGATTTTAATACCTACTCCGAACTTTTCTTTTCTTTCCTTTACTTACACCCTCAATATTTACAAGAAATGTTCGTTGACTCTTCCCCGTATAAGGACTGTTCTCCTGTTCAGGATCACCTTAGTTTCTTCCATTCAGTCTTCAATGAACTTTTTCACTTGCATTTGTAACGAACTTGCAAATTGTGGTGTCACCGCCAGACACCACACTTGTTAGGTGGTAGCCTTTAAATCGGCCGCGGTCCGTTAGTATACGTCGGACCCGCGTGTCGCCACTATCAGTGATCGCAGACCGAGCGCCGCCACATGGCAGGTCTAGAGAGACTTCCTAGCACTCGCCCCAGTTGTACAACCGACTTTGCTAGCGATGGTTCACTGACAAAATATGCTCTCATTTGCCGAGACGATAGTTAGCATAGCCTTCAGCTACGTCATTTGCTACGACCTAGCAAGGCGCCATTACCAGTTACTATTGATACTGAATCATGTACAGTCAAGAGCGACGCTCATCATTAATGGATTAAAGTTAAGTATTCCACCAGCTACGTCCGTTTTTTCTAAATTCTAATTTCCTTGTCCAGTTCCAGACCTCAAGCAAGCCTGCGTGAGCTAAATCGCGTGCCTTTCGGCTTCCTCTAATAATCACGGTGTTGGCTCTCCTGCCAACCCACAACACAAATACTGTAAGATAAATTTTGTTTTTATAACGTGCTGTACCAGTATGGTAGATTTACTTTAATTAAATGTCTGTAAAACGCCACGACACAAATATTTTCGTCCATCAGATTGGTATACTAACTTAGAGAGTAGTAGGTTCTTTTTTTAAAGGAGGTACACATGTATTTCTAGTTTATTTCCCAAAGCTATGCTTCTCAAGTACTACTGTTTCACCTGACTGCAATCAGTTTGTGAAACCTGATGATGGCATTTCAGGCTGAAATGCGAATAGATTGTGATGGAGATTTTCACCATTAAAATTAATCTTTAATCCATGGTTCAAGATTTTAATGCAATTTCATAAGAAAAATGTGTTTTAATTTTTTTCGTTTGAAAATGCTAAATGTGTGTGTAAGCTTGTTGTATAAGCTGCGATTAAAATGTTTCTGTTTGAGTGCGTTGCTGCAGCATATATGCAACCAAGCGCGCCTCTGTTGCTGGTATATAAGCACCGAAATGGAGGCAAGGGGTTAGTGTAGCCTTTGAACGGAAGCCCTTCCATAGCACCTTATACTGAATTTACGTTCAATTGTAAAATTCTGTGTAATATCTTGTGTAAGTAGAACGTGCTATAGCCTTGTAGAGTACATGTACAAATACATCTACATTTATACTCCGCAAGCCACCCAACGGTGTGTGGCGGAGGGCACTTTACGTGCCACTGTCATTACCTCACTTTTCTGTTCCAATCGCGTATGGTTCGCGGGAAGAACGACTGTCTGAAGGCCTCCATGCGCGCTCGAATCTCTCTAATTTTACATTCGTGATCTCCTCGGAAGGTATAAGTAGGGGGAAGCAATATGTTCGATATCTCATCCAGAAACGCACCCTCGCGAAACCTGGCGAGCAAGCTACACCGCGATGCAGAGCGCCTCTCTTGCAGAGTCTGCCACTTGAGTTTGTTAAACATCTCCGTAACGCTATCACGGTTACCAAATAACCCTGTGACGAAACGCGCCGCTCTTCTTTGGATCTTCTCTATCTCCTCCGTCAACCCGATCTGGAACGGAGCCCACACTGATGAGCAATACTCAAATAAAGGTCGAACGAGTGTTTTGTAAGCCACCTCCTTTGTTGATGGACTACATTTCCTAATGACTCTCCCAATTAATCTCAACCTGGTACCCGCCTTACCTACAATTAATTTTATATGATAATTCCACTTCAAATCGTTCCGTACGCATACTCCCAGATATTTTACAGAAGTAACTGCTACCAGTGTTTGTTCCGCTATCATATAATCATACAGTAAAATATCCTTCTTTCTATGTATTCGCAATACATTACATTTGTCTATGTTAAGGGTCAGTTGCCACTCCCTGCACCAAGTGTCTATCCGCTGCAGATCTTCCTGCATTTCTCTACAATTTTCTAATGCTTCAACTTCTCTGTATACTACAGCATCATCCGCGAAAAGCCGCATGGAACTTCCTACACTATCTACTAGGTCATTTATATATATTGTGAGAAGCAATGGTCCCATAACACTCCCCTGTGGCACGCCAGAGGTTACTTTAACGTCTGTAGACGTCTATCCATTGATAACAACATGCTGTGTTCTGTTTGCTAAAAACTCTTCAATCCAGCCACACAGCTGGTTTGATATTCCGTAGGCTCTTACTTTGTTTATCAGGCGACAGTGCGGAACTGTATCGAACGCCTTCCGGTAGTCAAGGAAAATAGCATCTACCTGGGAGCCTGTATCTAATATTTTCTAGGTCTCATGAACAAATAAAGCGAGTTGGGTCTCACACGATCGCTGTTTCCGGAATCCATGTTGATTCCTACAGAGTAGATTCTGGGTTTCCAAAAACGACATGATACTCGAGCAAAAAACATGTTCTAAAATTCTACAACAGATCGACGTCAGAGATATAGGTCTATAGTTTTTCCCATCTGCTCGACGACCCTTCTTGAAGACTGGGACTACCTCTGCTCTTTTCCAATAATTTGGAACCATCCGTTCCTCTAGAGACTTGCGGTACACGGCTGTTAGAAGGGGGGCAAGTTCTTTCGCGTACTCTGTGTAGAATCGAATTGGTATCCCGTCAGGTCCAGTGGACTTTCCTCTGTTGAGTGATTCCAGTTGCTTTTCTATTCCTTGGACACTTATTTCGATGTCAGCCATTTTTTCGTTTGTGCGAGGATTTAGAGAAGGAACTGCAGTGCGGTCTTCCTCTGTGAAACAGCTTTGGAAAAAGGTGTTTAGTATTTCAGCTTTACGCGTGTCATCCTCTGTCTCAATGCCATCATCATGTCGGAGTGTCTGTATATGCTGTTTCGAGCCACTTACTGATTTAACGTAAGACCAGAACTTCCTAGGATTTTCTGTCAAGTCGGTAAATAGAATTTTACTTTCGAATTGCCTGAACGCTTCACGCATAGACCCCCTAACGCCAACTTTGACTTCGTTTAGGTTCTGTTTGTCTGAGAGGTTTTGGCTTCGTTTAAACTTGGAGTGAAGCTCTCTTTGCTTTCGCAGAAGTTTCCTAACTGTGTTGTTGAACCAAGGTGGGTTTTTCCAGTCCCTCACAGTTTTACTCGGCACGTACCTGTCTAAAACGCATTTTACAATTGCCTTAAACTTTTTCCATAAACACTCAACATTGTCAGTGTCGGAAAAGAAATTTTCGTTTTGATCTGTTAGGTAGTCTGAAATCTGCCTTCTATTACTCTTGCTAAACAGATAAACCTTCCTCCCTTTTTTTATATTCCTATTAACTTCCATATTCAGGGATGCTGCAATGGCCTTATGACCGCTGATTCCCTGTTCTGCACTTACAGAGTCGAAAAGTTCGGGTCTGTTTGTTATCGGTAGGTCCAAGATGTTAACTCCACGAGTCGGTTCTCTGTTTAATTGATCGAGGTAATTTTCGGATAGTGCACTCTGTATAAAGTCACTCGATGCTCTGTCCCTACCACCCGTCCTAAACATCTGAGTGTCCCAGTCTATATCTGGTAAAGTGAAATCTCCACCTAAGTCCATAATATGCTGAGAAAATTTATATGAAATGTATTCCAAATTTTTTCTCAGTTGTTCTGCCACTAATGCTGCTGAGTCGGGAGGTCGGTAAAAGGAGCTAATTATTAACCTAGCTCGGTTGTTGAGTGTAACCTCCACCCATAATATTTGGCAGGAACTATCCACTTCTACTTCACTACAGGATAAACTACTAGTAACAGCGACAAACACGCCACCACCGGTTGCATACAATCTATCCTTTCTAAACACCGTCTGTGCCTTTGTAAAAATTTCGGCTGAATTTATCTCTGGCTTCAGCCAGATTTCTGTACCTATAACGATTTCAGCTTCGCTGCTTTCTATCAGCGCTTGAAGTTCCGGTACTTTACCAATGCAGCTTCGACAGTTTACAATTACAATACCGATTGCTGCTTGCTCCCCGCATGTCCTGACTTTGCCCGGCACCCTCTGAGACTGTTGCCCTTTCTGTACTTGCCCGAGGCCATCTAACCCAAAAAGCCGCCCAGTCCACGCCACACAACCCCTGCTACCCGTGTAGCCGCTTGCTGCGTGTAGTGGACTCCTGACTTATCCAGCGGAACCCGAAACCCCACCACCCTATGGCGCAAGTCGAGGAATCTGCAGCCCACACGGTCGCAGAACCGTCTCAGCCTCTGATTCAGACCCTCCACTCGGCTCTGTACCAAAGGTCCGCAATCAGTCCTGTCGACGATGCTGCAGATGGTGAGCTCTGCTTTCATCCTGCTAGCGAGACTGGCAGTCTTCACCAAATCAGATAGCCGCCGGAAGCCAGAGAGGATTTCCTCCTATCCATAGCGACACACATCATTGGTGCCGACATGAGCGACCACCTGGAGATGGGTGCACCCCGTACCCTTCATGGTATCCGAAAGGACCCTTTCCACATCTGGAATGAATCCCCCCGGTATGCACACGGAGTGCACATTGGTTTTCTTCCCCTCTCTTGCTGCCATATCCCTAAGGGGGCCCATTACGCGCCTGACGTTGGAGCTCCCAACTACCAGTAAGCCCACCCTCTGCGACTGCCCGGATCTTGCAGACTGAGGGGCAACCTCTGGAACAGGAGAAGCAGCCATCTCCACCGAAGATCAGTATCAGCCGGAGACAGAGCCTGAAACCAGTTCGTCAGACAAACTGGAGAGGCCTTCCGTTCAGCCCTCCAGGATGTCTTTCGCCTCCTGCCACACCTCGAGACGACCTCCCACTCTACCACAGGTGAGGGACCAGCCTCAATGTGGGCAGTATCCCGGGCAGCCACAGTCGTAGTCCGATCGGGGGATGCGTGGGACGAGCTGGCCGTCCCCGACAAACCCCTATCCGGACCCCCACAGTGATGCCCATTGGCAACAGCCTCAAGCTGTGTGACCGAAGCCAACACTGCCTGAAGCTGGGAGCGAAGGGATCCCAACTCAGCCTGCATCCGAACGCAGCAGTTGCAGTTGTGAAAAGAACGTCTGAATTAATCTACAGAGAGCACAAACAAATCGGCACAAAATTTAAACGGTTATAAAAATACAAGGTTGCCTAGTAAATGCAGTAATGCTGCTACTTGCGCACTGCTGACACACTGCTCGGCGGCGGAAGGAGACTACGCGAATTTACGCTATTCAGGTACTAAAACGCGATGCTACAACTCTCAAATACTATAATACGCCCGAAACTTATGAATTAAACAATGCAAGTACCAAAAACACGCAAAGAAATTAAGAATTAAATTATGTAACAAATGAGTGAGCTAGGAGTATACGACTTTCTGCTGGCAGCTACTTATCCAACGGCTGCAGGGAGCACACTGACTGTGACCAACCGACACTGGCCGTTCAAAACAAAAACAGAAGACAGACGACTACGCGAATTTACATTATTCAGGTACTAAAACGCGATACTACAACTCTCAAATACTATAATACGCCCGAAATTCATGAATTAAACAATGCAAGTGCCAAAAACATGCAAAGAAATTAAGAATTAAACTATGTAACAAATGAGTGAGCTAGGCGTATACGACTTTCTCCTGCCAGCTGCTTATCCAACGGGCGGCAGGGAGAATATATCTCTATAATTTGAAAAAAAAACTGCTAAAAAGCAGCTGTGTGGACAGGTGAAAGTTGGAACTCGGAGGGAGAGGTAGTGATGCGAGTTGCGATCGCGGGTGTTTTTGCGTTCGGAAATTACGGAATAAAAAGTTAATTTCAAGTCAATAAACAGACAATAAAGAGTATATTTCATTCAGAAGGAGGGACTGCTTCAAGGAAAAATTAGACTGAAACAGTTCGCTGAAGATCAACAAAATGGGTAATTTTTGATCTTCTAGAGACTTTCCTTGTCATTATTATTGTAATGAGACATTAAATTTTGAGTTTTGAAGTTTTCATTGTAAAAGAGATTGTGGCATAGGAGAAAATGGAGAAGAGAAAACAGACTAACCGAAGACCGAGAAACTGAATTGCGAAGGTTTGTCAAGAATGTCGACGCTGAAGCCTTCAGAAGAACGGATAATTTAATATGTAGAAGGGATGAAAACTGAGCGGTTTTTGTCAAGGAGGCGCAAATGTACACAACGACAGCTGTGGCTCTCTATGGAGAAGATAACTGTATTGTGTTTAGACTAGACTGAGAGGAAAAACGAGGCAGCGAAGTATAGCTACAGAAGTTGGTACAAGAGAAAGCAACTATTTAGCTATCTCTTGTGCTTTGAGAAAGTGAACTAACAATGGCGTAATCATTATCACAACACTAATTATGAGGTATAAACACGTGCTAGTCTAAAGTTGAAAGTTTAAAATAAGTGGGCACCAGGTCAGATAAATATTAGTTCTTGCCTACGTACACTTCCTTGTGATCATAAAACTGTATGTTCGTGAATTAACCCAGCAATTACCCATTGAAATAGCCGTTCTAAGGCATTAAAGGAATTTTGTGTCCTGGACAGAGGGAGCAAGCCTTAATTTGAATCATTAATATTATGAACCATATTTGTTCGTTTATGAAATTGATTACCACCATCGCAGCAGCCTCCAGCTACCGTGGAAGATCAGCCGAGCCTGGATCAGCCATCTCCTTCAATCAGAACAGAGATACATTGCACTGAAATAGTAATCAAACACCGCACATGATTTATACGAATACATACACGACAGTAGACATGCTAGTGACAAAAAGAGCTAAGCTTTTCGTCACAGCATAGAATACGGAATCAGTGATCAGAAGACCGTTACAGCATCTCTGAATAAAGCTGTAAATAGGAATACATAGAAAGGTAAGAAGAGCTTTGATTTCATCAACAGCGACAAGAAACTGATTCAAGATTATCTGACAGGATAACAAGAAAATATCATCCCCAACGCTGGCAATGCTGAGCATCAATCGACTAAGTTGAAGAGCGTTGCATACTGCGCTGTAGTTGTGAGGGATGGAAAAGACCCGCCTTGATTCGACAACTGTGTTAGAAAGCTGTTTCGAAATCAATGAAGGCTTCACTGCAGATTTAAAGGCACATACTACCTGACAGACAAACAAAAAGTAAAAGAAGCCATAATCAGCGCAAGGAGGGCTATGTGCGAAGCGTTTAATGGATTCTGAAGTAAAATTCTGTCTGCCGACTTGACAGAAAATCCTAAGAATTTTGGATTTTATACTGAATCACCGAACGAATCGAAGCCATCTCTCCCCATAATACGCGATCATAATCGCACTTAAAAGGAGGATGACACAGAAAAGGCCGAAATACTCGTACTATACATATTCTTCCAACACTGCTTCACAAAGGAAGATCACACTGAACTTCCTGTTTCAAATAAACTCACGAACGGCAAAATAACAGATATTGAAATAAGTGAAGAAGGGATAGAAAAGTAACTAAGATCACACGAATGAGAAAAGGCCACTGGATCTGATCGGATACTAATTCGATTCTAAGTAGATTATGCGAAAGAAGTTGCCCTTGTTCTACCAGCAGTGTACCATTGTTCTCTGGAGAAGCGAAGCGTTTCATATGATTGAGAGAAAAGTACAGGTCGTTCCCATTATCAAGGTAGGTCGTGGACCGGAGACAAAACTATAGGCATATAACTGTGATGTCTGTCAGTTCTAGAGTTTTGGGACTCGTTTTATGCTTGCGTATTATCACACTTTTTGAGTACCGATAATCTTCTCTGGAGGAATCGACATGCGTTCCGGCTCTCTCTGTTCGTCCACGAACCCAGAAGGAAGTAGATCAAAGCGCTTAAGTATGCCCATGCTCATAAATTAAGGATAATTGCAGAATGTGGTGCCACACAACGTGGCACGACACAAAACTGGCGCTAATAGCGTAGGCACATAGGGAGCACACACGACACAGATCTGTAAGTCCACGGTATTGGTGACAAGTAGAGAAAACCGTCCCGACACACATGTGCTACAAAACGCCACTGTTTCCTGCGCATGTACCCCGACATCAATGTGGGATATGATCACCATGCACATGTACACAGGCCGCACAACGGATTTGCATACTCTGGATCAGGTGGTCGAGCAGTGCTGGGGTATGGCCTGCCATTCTTGCACCAGTTCCTGTCGGAGCTCCTGATGTGTCGTAGGGGTTTGAAGATCTGCAGCGATATGTCGACCGGATGACTGGGTGTTGTGTGATGTCCTTAGGTTAGTTAGGTTTAAGTAGTTCTAAATTCTAGGGGACTGATGACCATAGATGTTAAGTCCCATAGTGCTCAGAGCCATATATCGAGCGGTGCTCGATGGAGTTTAGGTCTGGAGAACAGGCAGGCCACTCCATTCGCCTGGTATCTTCTGTTTCAAGGTACTCCTCTATGATGACAGCTCGGTGGGGCTGTGCGTTATCATCCATCACGAGGAAGGGGGGATCCACTGCACCCCTGAAAAGGCGGACATGCTGGTAGAAAATGACATCCCTATACACCTGACCTGTTACAGCTCCTCTGTCAAAGACATGCAGGGTTGTACGTTGTACGTGCACCAATCATAATCCCACCCCACATCATCAAACCACGACCTCCATACAGGTCCCATTCAAGGACATTAAGGCGTTGGTATCTGGTTCCTGGTTCACGCCAGATGAAAACCCTGCGAGAATCACTGTTCAGACTATACCTGGACTAGTCCGTGAACATAACCTGGGACCACTGTTCCAACGACTATGTACTGTGTTCTTGACACCAGGCTTTACGGGCTCTCCTGTGACCAGGGATCAGTGGAATGCACCTTGCAGGTCTCTGGACGAATAAACCATGTCTGTTCAGTCGTCTGTAGACCGTGTATCTGGAGACAACTGTTCCAGTGGCTGCGGCAAGGTCTCGAGCAAGGCTACCTGCGGTACTCCGTGACTGTCTGCGGGCACTGATGGTGAGATATCGGTCTTCTTGTGGTGCTGTACACTGTGGACGTCCCGTAGTGTAACGCCTGGACACATTTACTGTCTGATGGAATCGTTTCCATAATATTGACATCACACTTTGTGGCACACGGAGGGCCCGTGCTACAACCTGTTGTGTCTGACAAGCCTCCAGTCGCCCTAGTATTCTAGCCCTCATAACGTCACCAGTCCGTGTTCTTCGCGCCATTTTCAACACACAGTCACCATTAGCACTTCTGAAAACGTCTCCAAACTTACTCGCTGCACCGTACTCTGACATGCACCAACATACCTCTGCGTATGTGAACTGCTGCCAGCGCCACCGTGCGACGACCGCAGATCAAATGCACCGCATGGTCACACCCCGAGGTGGTTTAAATTCGCAAACCGCCCACCAGAGCGTTGTTTCACCATGTATCAGCATTATCCTCAATTTATGAGTATGAGTATAGATGCAGTGCTCCTAGACTTGCGAAACGCGTTCGTTAGTTGTGCACTGCTGCCTAATATCAGATCAGCTGTTTGTTCGATTGGACTGGAGAGTTTCTAGCAAACAGAAAAGAGTACGTCTCGCTCAACGGAGAGAATTATTCAGGCATAAAA
This sequence comes from Schistocerca americana, assembly GCF_021461395.2. Taxonomy (NCBI): domain Eukaryota; kingdom Metazoa; phylum Arthropoda; class Insecta; order Orthoptera; family Acrididae; genus Schistocerca; species Schistocerca americana. The sequence goes on from NC_060126.1 coordinate 378,682,219, forward strand.
GTAACTTCGGGCGTGCCACCGGTGAATGTTATAATGTCATTACTTCCCATAGTATATGTAAATCACTCTGCAGGTAATGTCGAAAGTTCCATGAGGCTTTTCACGGACGGTGCTGTTGAGTACAGAGAAGTTGCAACGCTGCCAAATTGTAGCCAAATGCAGGAAGACTCGCAGAGAATCTACGATTAGTCCCGGGATTGGCTATTGACCCTCAACATAAACAAATGCAAAATAATGTGAATAGACAGAAAGACACTTTGTTGTTTATTACACGACTGCAGCACAATCACTGGAAGCAATTACTTCAATAAATGTTCTGAGGTGCCTCAACATTGTGACCACTGCCCACAGCGAGGCTCAGTGCCCCCTGGTGGTGTTGCGGGCACGTGACGCAGTAAGGAAAATATATAAGCGGAAGGAGACGAATGGGAAGTCATTTTACACTACTGACCATTAAAATTGCTACACCATGAAGAAATGCAGATGATAAACGGATATTCATTCGACAAATATATTATACTAGAACTGAAATGTGATTACATTTTTATGCAATTTGGGTTCATAGATCCTGAGAAATCAGCACCCAGAAGAACCACCTCTGGCCGTAATAACGGCCCTCATACGCCTGGGCATTGAGTCAAACAGAGCTTGGATGGCGTGTACAGGTGCAGCTGCCGATGCAGCTTCAACACGACACCACAGTTCTTCAAGAGTAGTGACTGGCGTATTGTGACGAGCCAGTTGCTCGACCACCATTGACCAGACTTTTCAATAGGTGAGAGATCTGGAGAATGTGCTGTCCAGGGCAGCAGTCGAACATTTTCTGTATTCAGAGAGGCCAGTACAGGACCTGCAACATGCGGTCGTGCATTATCCTGCTGAAATGTAGGGTTTCGCAGGGACTGAATGAAGGATAGAGCCACGGGTCATAACACATCTGAAATGTAACGTCCACTGTTCAAAGTGCAGTCAATGCGAGCAAGAGGTGACCGAGACGAGTAACCAATGGCACCCCATACCATCACGTCAAGTGATACGCCAGTATGGCGATGGTGGATACACGCTTCCGATGTCCGTTCAAAGCGATGTCGCCAAACCCGGATGCGACCATCACGATGCCGTAAACAAAACCACGATTCATCCGAAAAAATGACGTTTTGCCATTCGTGCAACCAGGTTCGTCGTTGAGTACACCATCGCAGGCTCTCCTGCCTGTGCTGCTGCAAACGTCGTCGAACTGTTCGTGCAGATGGTTGTTGTCTTGCAAACGTCCCCATCTGTTGACTCAGGGATCGAGACGTGGCTAGACGATCCGTTACGGCCATGCGGATAAGGTGCCTGTCATCTCGAGTGTAGTGATACGAGGCCGTTGGGATCCAGCACGGCGTTCCGTATTACCCTCCTGAACCCACCGATTCCATATTCTGCTAACAGTCATTGGATTTCGACCAACGCGAGCAGCAATATCGTGATACGATAAACCGCAATCGCGATAGGTTACAATCCGACCTTTATCAAAGTCGGAAACGTGATGGTACGCGTCCACCTCTTTACACGAGGCATCACAACAACGTTTCACCAGGCAACGCCGGTCAACTGCTCTTTGAGTATGAGAAATCGGTTGGAAACTTTCTTCATGTCAGGATGTTGTGGGTGTCGCCACCGGCGCCAGCCTTGTGTTAATGCTCTGAAAAGCTAATCATTTGCATATCACAGCATCATCTTCCTGTCGATTAAATTTCGCGTCTGTAGCACGTCATCTTCGTGGTGTAGCAATTTTAATGGCCAGTAGTGTGGATAAGATACTGGCCGAAAGTGCGGAAATTGATTGATATAAGCAGTGCTGACAAAGGGCACATAGTTGTGGTGCTGCGGCTAGGAACGAGAATCCCTGAAACGGCGAAGCTGGTCGCCTGTTGGAGTAATACTGACGTGAGCAGCTATCGATAGTGGTTGAAATATGGTGAAATAACGGGAAGGCCGTATGGTACTGGACGACCGCGTCTCATCACAAAACTTAGAGGTCGGTGGATCACCCACTGTGGAATCCAGGATAGACAGCGATCTGTGGCAGATATGACGACAGAGCACAATGCTGGTGTAGGCACAAGTGTTTCGGTGCACGCCATTCAAAGGGCACTGTTGAACATGCAGCTCCACATTATACGACCCTACATGTTCCTGTGTTGACCCAACGACAACATCAGTTACGATTGCAGTTTTTGTCGTGATTCGATAGAAACGTATCGTCCACCGAATGAATCGCATTTCTTGCGACACCGGGTCGATGGCTGGTTCCTTACACGCTGTCATCCAGGCAAATGGCTGCACGAACCATGTATCACGCTTTAGATGCAACCGGTGAGGGCAGAATTATGCTATTGGGTACACTGAGGATCTGCGGTAGTGATGAAAGACATAATGACAGCAGTGAGCAAAAGCCGGTATTACACTATTAAATTTCTTTGTCCAATATCGTTGTCGAAGAAATTTGATGGTGTAATAGGGAACTTTGTCAAATGTTGTCAAATATTTGGTCAAATCTAGGCCCTCACTGTAGATTTGATCAAAGAAAACGCTTGTCTTCTCTTCACTGCAACGTGACATATTACGACGTTTAGCGCTAGCATCGCTGCAGCGTTGTGTCATCTGTAGTGATTTTATAAACATTGCCGGTAAATACAATTGGTGTGTACCAACAACTATAAAATTAATAGAGATGTATGAAGCTGATGAGGCGCTTTACAACGTGAGGCACCCTGAATACAAAAGTAGATTAATAATATTGGATACCTAACATAAACCCCCCCCCCCCCCACCATGAACCGGGGACCTTGCCGTTGTTGGGGAGGCTTGCGTGCCTCAACGATACAGATAACCGTACCGTAGGTGCAACCACAACGGAGGGGTATCTGTTGAGAGGCCAGACAAACGTGTGGTTCCCGAAGAGGGGCAGCAACCTTTTCAGTAGTTGCGGGGGCAACAGTCTGGATGATTGGCTGATCTGGCCCTGTAACACTAACCAAAACGGCCTTGCTGTTTTGGTACTGCGAACGGCTGACAGCAAGGGGAAACTACAGCCGTAATTATTCCCGAGGGCATGCAGCTTTACTGTATGATTAAATGATGATGGCGTCCTCTTGGGTAAAATATTCCGGAGGTAAAATAGTCCCCCATTCGGATCTCCGAGCGGGGACTACTCAAGAGGACATCGTTATCAGGAGAAAGAAACCTGGCATTCTGCGGATCGGAGCGTGGAATGTCAGATCCCTTAATCGGGCAGGTAGGTTAGAAAATTTAAAAAGGGAAATGGATAGGTTAAAGTTAGATATAGTGAGAATTAGTGAAGTTTGGTGGCAGGAGGAACAAGACATTTGGTCAGGTGATTACAGGGTTATAAATACAAAATCAAATAGGGGTAATGCAGGAGTAGCTTTAATAATGAATAAAAAAATAGGAGTGCGGGTAAGCTACTACAAACAGCACAGTGAACGCATTATTGTGGCCAAGATAGACACGAAGCCCACGCCTACTACAGTAGTACAAATTTATATGCCAACTAGCTCTGCAGATGATGAAGAAGTTGATGAAATGTATGATGAGATAAAAGAAATTATTCAGGTAGTGAAGGGAGATGAAAATTTAATAGTTATGGGTCACGGGTGACTGGAATTCGACAGTAGGAAAAGGAAGAGAAGGAAACGTAGTAGGTGAATATGGATTGGGGCTAAGAAATGAAAGAGGAAGCCGCCTGGTAGAATTGTGAACAGAGCATAACTTAATCATGGCTAACACTTGGTTCAAGAATCATGAAAGAAGGTTGTATACATGGAAGAACCCTGGATGTACTAAAAGGTTTCAGGTAGATTATATAATGGTAAGACAGAGATTTAGAACCAGATTTTAAATTGTGAGACATTTCCAGGGGCAGATGTGGACTCTGACCACAATCTGTTCGTTATGAACTGTAGATTAAAACTGAAGAAGCTGCAAAAAGGTGGGAATTTAAGGAGATGGGACCTGCATAAACTGAAAGAACCAGAGGTTGTACAGATTTTCCGGGAGACCATAAGGGAACAATTGACAGGAATGGGGGAAAGAAATACAGTAGAAGAAGAATGGGTAGCTTTGAGGAATGAAATAGTGAAGGTAGCAGAGGATCAAGTAGGTAAAAAGACGAGGGCTAGTAGAAACCCTTGGGTAACAGAAGAGATACTGAATTTAATTGATGAAAGGAGAAAATACAAAAATGCAGCAAGTGAAGCAGGCAAAAAGGAATACAAACTTCTCAAAAATGAGATCGACAGGAAGTGCAAAATGGCTAAGCAGGGATGGCTAGAGGACAAATGTAAGGATATAGAGGCTTATCTCGTGAGGGGTAAGATATATACTGCCTACAGGAAAATTAAAGAGACCATTGGTGAAAAGAGAACCACTTGCATGAATATCAAGAGCTCAGATGGAAACCCATTTCTAAGCAAAAAAGGGAAAGCAGAAAGGTGGAAGGAGTATGTAGAGGGTCTATACAGCGGAGATGATCTTGAGGACAATATTATGGAAATGGAAGAGGAGGCAGATGAAGATGAAATGGCAGATATCATACAGCGTGAAGAGTTTGACAGAGCACTGAAAGACCTAAGTCGAAACCCTGCCCCGGGAGTAGACAACATTCCATTAGAACTACTGACAGCCTTGGGAGAGCCAGTCCTGACGAAACTCTACCATCTGGTCAGCAAAATATATGAGACAGGCGAAATACCCTCAGACTTCAAGAAGAATATAATAATTCCCATCCCAAAGAAAGCAGGTATTGACAGATGTGAAAATTACCGAACTATCAGTTTAATAAGTCACAGCTGCAAAATACTAGTGCGAATTCTGTACAGACGAATGGACAAACTGGTAAAAACCGACCTCGGGGAAGATCAGTTTGGATTCCGTAGAAATGTTGGAATGAGTACACAGTATGGTTTGAGAGTAAATCGGAGAAAGACGAAGGTAATGAGAAGTAGTAGAAATGAGAACAGCGAGGAACTTAACATTAGGGTTGATGGTCACGAAGTCAATGAAGTTAAGGAATTCTGCTACCTAGGCCGTAAAATAACCAATGACGGACGGAGCAAGGAGGACATCAAAAGCAGACTCGCTATGGCAAAAAAGGCATTTCTGGCCAAGAGAAGTCTACTAATATCAAATACCGGCCTTAATTTGAGGAAGAAATTTCTGAGGATGTACGTCTGGAGAACAGCATTGTATGGTAGCGAAACATGGACTGTGGGAAAACCGGAACAGAAGAGAAACGAAGCATTTGAGATGTGGTGCTATAGACGAATGTTGAAAATTAGGTGGACTGATAAGGTAAGGAATGAGGAGGTTCTACGCAGAGTCGGAGAGGAAAGGAATATGTGGAAAACACTGATAAGGAGAAGGGACAGGATGATAGGACATCTGCTAAGACATGAGGGAATGACTTCCATGGTACTAGAGGGAGCTGTAGAGGACAAAAACTGTAGAGGAAGACAGAGATTGGAATACGTCAAGCAAATAAATGAGGACGTAGCATTTGTAGACTTAGAGAAAGCTTTTGACAATGTTGGCTGGAATACTCTCTTTCAAAGTCTGAGGGTGGCAGGGGTAAAATATAGGGAGTGAAAGGCTATTTACAATTTGTACAGAAACCAGATGGTAGTTATAAGAGTCGAGGGACATGAAAGGGAAGCAGTCGTTGGGAAGGGAGTGAGACAGGGTTGTAGACTCTCCTTGATGTTATTAAATCCGTATATTGAGCAATCAGTGAAGGAAACAAAAAAAAATTCGGAGTAGGTATTAAAATCCATGGAGAAGAAATAGAAACTTTGAGGTTCGCTGATGACATTGTAATTCTGTCAGAGACAGCAAAGGACTTGGAAGAGCAGTTGAACGGAATGGAAAGTGTCTTGAAAGGAGGATATAAGATGAACATCAACAAAAACAAAACGAGGATAATGGAATGTAGTCGAATTAAGTTGGGTGATTCTGCGGGAATTAGATTAGGAAATGAGACACTTAACGTAGTGAAGGTGTTTTGCTATTTGGGGAGCAAAATAACTGATGATGCTCGAAGTAGAGAGGATATAAAATGTAGACTGGCAATGGCAAGGAAAGCGTTTCTGAACAAGAGAAAGTTGTTAGGATCGAGAATTGATTTAAGTGTCGGGAAACCGTTCTGAAAGTAATTATATGGAATGTAGCCATGGACGATAAATAGTTTAGACAAGAAGAGAATAGAAGCTTTCGAAATGTGGTTCTACAGAAGAATGCTGAAGATTAGATGGGTAGATCACATAACTAATGAGGACGTATTGATTAGAACTGGGGAGAAGAGGAGTCTGTGGCACAACTTGACTAGAAGAAGGGATCGGTTGGTAGGACATGCTACGGTATGTTGATGATTTTCACTTATGGACCGTCTGACAGCAACTGAATAAAACACAATTTTAGTGCCACAGTGGCACTAAAATTGTGTTTTATTCAGTTGCTGTCAGACGGTTCATAAGTGAAAATCATCAACATACCGTAGTATTACGCGCAACTGAGGAGGACAGGACCAAAAAATTGAAGATGATAGGACATGTTCTGAGGCATCAAGGGATCACCAATTTAGTACTGGAGGGCAGCGTGGAGGGTAAAAATCGTAGAGGGAGACCAAGAGATGAATACACTAAGCAGATTCAGAAGGATGTAGGTTGCAGTAGGTACTGGGAGATGAAGAGGCTTGCACAGGATAGAGTAGCATGGAGAGCTGCATCAAACCAGTCTCAGGACTGAAGACCACAACAACAACAACCTAACCTAACATAACTCTGTCCTGTAGCAAGGAATCGGAGTGTTACAGTGAGCCTGTCTTCTGCAGATATAGCAGTTCTTAAGCGAGTATTGAGCGTTGTGATGGGAGGATACAGTTCACTGAGCACATACAGAAATGTATGGTCATCCATTCTTAAGTAATTGATGTACAACTTGATGTCCTCCACTATAGGTTCACGGAACACGTTTTGTTGAATGCTTTTATTGTGTCGTCGTAAAAGCCACGGCTTCACCCTATGACGCTACAATGCAGTCCTTGCTATGAATTTTTTCGCTTACTTAACACATGAAACTGTTTGCATACGATGTATTGTCTAGTGTAAATATGTATTGTAAATACTATGTTTATGTTATGTAATATTTAACACTGGCAAGTCAGGACGTATTTAGTTAACGTTGAAGTCAGAGAGATTGTTTTGTCGTGCCGCTGGGCGCGTGAGCGTGCCAGCGGACAGTAGTGGCAGTGACGCCGTGCTCGGAGTAAGACGTGCAGTCGAGTGCTGCTATTCCTAGCTGTGTTACATCTAGCGGCTAGTGTTTGGATCTAAGTACGACGGGAAAGTAATGGTCGGCATATCTGGAAGCATGGCCGGGCAAGTTATTATGGATTAATGGGCATAGTGCTGAAGAAACGAGGGCTTAAATGTGAAGCGCACTGTGGGCCCAAGTCGCAACAGAAAAAGCCCGCTGCCACATTGTGTCGCCGCCGTGGACTTCCGTCGATCCACCGACAACGAGGGAAGTAAGATCTACGTAATTTTCGTAGGATAAAATTGTAGAAGGCTTGCCAGTAACTGTGCTTTTCTCTGAAGTTGAACAATTAATAATAAGCACTTTATAATCGAAGTGTTGCAGTTACATTCCACCCGACAATAACACCAACTAGGTTCCTTCCGATCCTTACCTTACTGAACCGAGTGCGTCACGCCATTATAAAGAGAAAATATGTTAATTATCAAATTATTTGCAAAGACGGTGGAGAGTAAATTTCAAACTGTTTTGAACGATTGGTTATCGTAGTTAATTGTTGCACTTAATTAGCCTATGCCAACCGTAGTAACTTAATAATAGACTGAAGTAATAAATTTGATTATTAAGATTTATTTCTATGCATATTCAGCTGAAGTTAGTTCAAGGATATTTCATTAAACTATCAAGCTTATTCCACTTGACAATGTCCCAATTAATGAATGATTATCATTCAAAACATAGTTAATCAATTATTAGCAATATTTTTCATTATCAGTAGATTAAACTGTGCAAAGTACGTAATTTTAAAGACAGAATGACCGTCCATTATTCAAAATCTCGATACATAATTATGTGTGTTGTCAGCATTGCACTTAGTTATCAAAATACTTATTGAAAGTTAACCGTTAATGTTTAAGCGTAGTTAGATTGTTATGACATTATTTTATATGACTACTGAGCCTGACACAGCACTTACGTAAAAGCTCCCTTTCCACCTGCTGCGCTACAAACAGGTAAACTTTATTTTTGACACAGTTATTCACGTAATTAACCGTACTGTCGCTCATCAGTTGAGCTGGCGACCGATTTTTTAATTGCTTTTACAGCTTAATCATTTCTTTCGGCAAAATTTCCACTGGCAACATTTATTTCCAAATTATTTCCATTATTTCATTTACCGATCGTTTTGAATGAAGTTACTCATTCAATAACGATCAAGTTATAACGTCTCTTGTTTCCCGCGGAATAATCATTATTTACTTCGGATTCGGATACCTTATCCCGACACCAGACAAAATTCGTAATTCACAGTCATTGTTAACTTGTAATTTAGAAAACCCCGGGAAACAGGGGGGGGGGGGGGTTATAACCCAAGTACGTTTCCTTTTTTTCCTCCGCTTCTCTTCCGCATGTGCACACAGTGCACACAGTGGAATTGTGGTACATGCAACTACTGCGGTAAGTAAGAAGTTGTCGTTGTCAGCCATCTTGAACTTTGACGAAAAATATGATGACAGTGTAATACCCCTATTTAGCGCCACGTCAAAGATCTTTGTCAAATATATTTGAAGAATATTTGTTCACATCTTTGATCAAATCTTTGACAAAGAAATTTGATAGTGTAATACCGGCCTAGGTGAACATTATTGCGGATCACCTGCATCGCTTCATGTATTAAGTCTCTGCCTACGGCGACGACATCTTCCAGCAGAGTAAGAGTGCATTTTGCAAGGTTAGAATCGTGCTGCAGTGGTTTGAGGAGAATTATGGTGAACTCACACTGATGCCTTGGCCAGCAAATGTGCCTAATCTGTACCCATTCGAAAACATATCAGGCGCTAGCTGCGTGCCGTAAACCACCATCCCGCAATTTGCGGGAACTGTTTGAGCCGTGCGTAAACATGTGATGCCACATACTTCTGGAATCCTGTCAAGGACTTGTAGAATCCGTGAAAATCAGAATCGCTGTTGTACTGTGGTTGAAATGTGGAATAACAAGCTATTAAAGAGGAGGTCGGTGTATCTAGGAGTATTCGTATGTAGCGATTTGAAGTCAACAGAAAATATATCGCTGGTCAGACATATGTCAGTTTAGATTCAGTGGAAGAATCCTCAGGAAGGTAGTCCATCAGCCAAGAAAGTAGCTTACAACACAGATTTTCGGTCAATATTTGAATACTGCCCTCTAGTCTGTGATCTGTACCAGATAGGACTGATAGAGGAAATACCGAAGATCCTAAGTTTCGTTACAGGTTTATTTAGTAAATTTGACAGTATTACGGAGATGCACGGTCAACACGACTGCAGAATCTGCAAGAGATGGGTTCTGGATCACGGTGTGGTCTATTGTTAAAACACCGAGAGCGTACGCTCCCGGAACGGCCAACCAATATATTACTTCCTCCTGAGCATATTTCGCGATATCACCTTGAACATAATATTAGAAAAGTTAGAGTCCACGCAGAGGTTCACCTTAAATCGTTCTTCCTACTAATTACTAGCGATTGAAACAGGGAAAGGTCTACTGACACCAGTACGTACGCAAAGTATCCTCCATCAAAAGCCTCAATTTTGCTTTCGGAGTATAGATGTAGATATTGACTTAGTAACTTTGTTATAGCTATCTTACAGTACAGTCTTAGTTTAATTACAATTATTTACACGTAGCTTGTTCAATAGATTTTAATAAATTTACAAGTCAAACATTTACGACTGCAGGAAAATTTGTCGCAAGGGCATCGAGAATCACTGGCTTTGCGTGACTTGAAGTATAATCCATTCTACTAAATCAAATACTAAAATTTACTGTAATTGTATCTGTTTATGTATGTGTGATTGTGTGTGTGTGTGTGTGTGTGTGTGAATGACCCAGGTTTATTTTTAGTTGAAAGCGTAGAAGTCGAGACGTACCCGTGCACCAGTTCAGTGTAGGCATTTGTTCGGTTCTGATTCATTTCATCAAAAAAAGTAAAGAGTGTGGAGTCAGTCATTCGAGTCTTAATTAAATAATTATTGGTGAAGAATTACGGTGCTGCTATTACGAACAGTGACAGTTTTGTCTATAGTTAATGTATACATATAGACATACAAATACACTGTTTTGAGATTCATTGTAAACTGAAATACACGTGAGCATTTTCAGTTAGTGAAATATATATATTTTAAAACAGCATCAACATATTCTAGGAATGACATCGCGAATCCACCATAAACTGCCGTTAAGAATGCTTATTTTTTGACGACCCGTTTCGGCCAAGCAGCAGTCTTCATGTTACAGATGTAGTGACATACGGGACTTGAAGATGATCACTCAATGGTAACTGTTCTTGCGACTCTGGTCACGATTCGGGACGATGTGTATTGTTGTAGAAGGTAAAGACGCAGCATTGCGCAAATCTAATAATGTATGTTGGTTGTAATTAATTTGTTCAAAAAATGCCCCAATAATAATTTTTTTATAAAGTAACTGTTTTAAAGAAAAACATTCATTTCAATATAAGGAATATTTCCTATGCATTTCCTCCAAGAATCAAAATTAAATATAAGCCAGCATTGCACGAAGCTGTGTCGATAAATGAGAGTAGATATAGATGCAATTTTTTTGAGGTAAGAATTTTTTGCTTTTGTTATTCAGAATACAAGGCCGAAGGTCAGCGCTGCTGTCCTTATAAAATTTATCAGGTTCAATTATTTCACAGGGCCGAAGGTCATCGCTGCTGTCCTTATGAAATTTATCAGTTATTATTATTTCTGCTGAGAGGTTCCATTTGGATCATGATTCACTATTCAATTAATATTATTGTGGGTTAATGATCAATCATCATTCTTTAATTTTGTGGGGAGTTTAAGCTTGGCTACATTTTGCATTTATCATTTAAATATTTCTGCGAAGAGGTTACACTTAGATCAATTTCCACATTTATTTATTTTTGTATTTTTGCGGGGAGGTTACAATTGGCGACATCCGGACCAGGATCGTATATCTTTGTGAATCTTCTGAAAAGTAGTCATATATCTGCTCTTATTTATTTAATTGTAATTAGCATTTGGCGCAACGCTATTTTTACTTTGTCAATCTTTCTTCCACAGATCATCGGCAATTTGTTGCTCTCTGTTGTAATAGTGTTTGTTAGTTTTGCATTGTCTTTGTTTCATTTGTGAATAATTGTGATTTGTGCAAAAATGCCGCGAAAAACTGTTAATAGTACATCGCGAGGTATAATGAGTGAAATAGCCGACATAAATAACTTGACCGATAGTACTTGCGACACGCAGTGTAATGATGACAATCCTCCATTTACTGACAATCAGTGCGTACCAACCATTAATAATGATTTTTATTGTAACGTTGAGCAAACGAATTCAATTGTGTCCTCTGTTAATTTGACGACAATTGATGACGCGGGGCGTTCTGTTGCAATGAGCGCTGCCCAGCATAACACACCCGGTTTGCAAAAATTACGTAACGAACAGACAAATTTCTCTAATGAAAATGAACAGTGTAATCAGAGTACGACTGATTCATTTGATCCCGGTGTAGCGACTAACAGTGCACATCCGATTGGCAAACCTTTTCAAGAATCACAGAATATCCAAATGGATACACAAAACGTGACAATTGCAGTTACGCCATCAAACAGTACAGAGAATAGAGTAGGTAATGTTACTGTGGATCAAGTTATCGCATTAATACTACAAATCAATGAAGAACAGAAAACACAAACAACTAAGAGAACAGATCAAACAACTCAATGAAAAATATGACAGGTCGATCGAAATAATTAATGAAAGTTTGAAACAGTCAGACAAAAAACACGACAACCTTAATGAACAGAACAACCAAGTTAGTGAACAGATTACAGCTGTTATCGTGCAACGTCACGACACAAAAGAACAATCATGTGAAGAAAGTAAGGCTCATGCTAGGAACAGTAATGAAGAAATTACATCTGTTGCACAAGAATTTAATAATAGACATGCAGGCATAACAGAATTACATAGAGATGAAATTAATGCAGTCGCTGAACAATGTCCTAAAAACGCAACACAGTTACGCGACGAGTTTAATTTAAAGTCACCAGAACTTTCACACACTGTGATTATGGAAGTCGATAAGAAATGTGAACAACAGAACAAGCAGAATCACGAAAGTATTAAAGTATTAGAAATGAAAAATATTTCACTCAATAGCACAGCACAGCATACGCGCCATTCCGAACATTTCTCACACTCGTACAGCCAGTGTAACTTACGTAATTTACAGAGACTATGCGATTTAAAATCCGAAAAGCTACGCGACTTAAAATCCGAAAAGACACAGACAAACAGATTCTCATGTAATCGTGACCCTGTTCACACATTCAGTGACAAGAACGTTGATTATAAGCAATTTGTATCTGTAATAAAATCTAAGGTATTTGAAAACGACAGAGCACAGGTACACGCATTGAACTGGATACGTCGATTTATTTTTGTACTTCCTCTGCCATTGGCTGTAATGCAGAAATTAGAATTAGCATGGATACAGCAATTTACTTCTGAATTTTTACTGCCATTGCCTGTAACGTAAAAGCTGAAATGTATTTGCAGCGCGTAATTAACCTCAGGGGATTCATTACGCTGTAATGAGTATGTGCCGTAGCGTGCACAGGGCCCCGAGCCGTAGTAGTGCGGTTTCATCTTTAGTTTTCTGCACTGCTGCCTTCTCTTCTACTATCCTTTATATCTATCAAAACAGCTCTTCAACTATTGCTCTACCTAGTATTAAGAAACAATGTAAAGAAAACCCGATTTGACATGTTTTTACCGAAAATGACAATTTTTCATTAGACGCTCCAGAAATGACAACCACGAGAACTTTAATATCAGAGAAAATTTTAATCATCAGTATGTATAGCATTTTCAGCAATTGTCAAAATTTTCAGCAGTCGCAAACATATTTTTAATAACAATAGAGGTTTTTCACCGCAATAGCAACAAAACCAGCCGGTTAGCATACGTAACCAACAATGTAATGTACAAGGTCAACCAAGCTTTAATGTTGTGCCGCATGCACGTATAGTCTCAGCTCCAACAAATAGTAACGCACAGCAACAAGGAAATCAGTACGTACAGAAAACACACCATTTCAATTCCTATCGCAATGCGCCGTATAGAAATGACTATCATGACAGACGTAAAATTAATGAGCACAATTTTCAGCGTACATTTAATAACATTTTATCTTATCAGCAGCAAGACATCGCAACCAACTTCTGGAAAGCAAATTTCAGCGTCATGTACATTCAACAAGTTGCATTTGAAAATTTCATTTCGTCGTCATTACAGGACATAGCACAAGAGCAGTGTAAAGACAAGGTATGGAAAGAGATTAAACACCTTTGGCAAGATAGGAATAATGTTACCATTAGAAACCATTACACTGTACACAATGACATTCTGTTTCGCCGCTCTCATCCTGACAGCAACAATTGGATATTATGCATTCCTGATGAATTTGTTAACAAATTAATCTGGTATACTCATTTAAGTTACGCACATTACGGAGCCAGAAAATGTTTTCTTATTCTGAGACAGAACTGTTATTTTACGAACATGGAGAAACGTATTCGACGAGTTTTAGCGTCATGTAAAATCTGCCAGAAAGCTAAATCAGGTACAACTTCACATATTCCTCCATTACATCCCATTGTACCTGTTAAATTGAGACATATGGACGCTGTAGTCATTTTTGGTCCGATTCCCAGAACTAATAGAAGTTTTTGCTACATCTTTGTCGCTGTTGAACTCACTTCAAAATTTGTTACCTTCACTCCGTTACGCAAAGCTACAGCTAAAACTGTTTCGAAAGCATTTGTAAAACATTTTCTATTTCATGTAGGGCATGTGTTGAAAGTAATTTCCGACAATGGATCACAGTTTCGATCTGCTATATGGACACGTATGTTACGAGCTAGAAACATTTCTCCGATCTATATATGCAGGTACCATGCTTCTTCGAACCCTTGTGAACGATTAATGAAAGAAATTGGTAGACTGTGTAGAATTTACTGCCATAAACAACATATTGATTGGGACACACACATACTCTCATTCCAGGATGTAATTAATTCCGTACCAAATGTATCCACTATCCTATCTCCGTCTGTTATACTGAAAAATGTTGAACCACCTAACAAAATTAAAGAATTAGTAAACTTTCCTACATCTCGTCGACTACGACACCATGAAATAATTGACATTGCGCTGAACAACATCAAACGTGCCGCAGAGCGCCGGAGAAGACAGCAAAAACAGGTTTGTACACGCCGTGAATTTCACATTGGACAGAAGATATTAGTACGTACACACTATTTATCCAATAGAGTAAAAGGTAGGTGCAGTAAATTTGAACTTCTATACGCAGGTCCATATCGGATCCGCACCACTCCTCACCCCAATGTTGTACACGTCGAAACTTTGAGAACCAGAAAAACGAAAGGAAACCACCACATATCGAATATCAAACCTTTTATTGAATGAAGATACTTTATGATTTAACATGCTGTAATGCCATTTGCTAATTTTTATGACCACTTACGCATTTATATTCACATGACTACTTACTGATGATTGTCGTATTTTTCTTGGGAAGTGCCCGGCAAGGTAAGGTTTGCAGGTCGCTCTTCTTGTCGTTACACATCATACCGTGCATATTTTTCCAGATAAACTTACACATCTTATGAATAATTATGCAATTTTATCTAGTGACATATTAATTTTATTAAATTCTCTCTCCGTTAAAGTCTTTAATTCTCACCTCTATTAACTACACAACATACAAGCTGAACACAAAGAAAGTCACATTTCTTGTCATCGTTTTTTATGTATGTACGATTGTTTTCCTGTTTTGTTTGTATGCACTATGAAATAGTTAAGATATAGCAAACACCAGTTGACTTTGACATTTTGCCTTATAATATCTCAACATCGTGACTACTTTTTTTTTTTTTTTTTTTGCTACATTGTGATACACTGGGTACATTTTTGCCTCTGAACTCTATCTAGATTTTTGACATATTACGTTTTCTGTCATGCAATGCTGTATGCTCAATTATGCTACTATAAGCCAGTTTTTATCTAATGAGTATATGATTTAAATGCAAGACATTAATCTTTGTTCATCATTTTCAGAAAGAAATAACGTGTAAAAGAAATAAATTAAACAGAAATGAAATTTCACCTTCAGAATGAACGAAAGAGGATACAATACTTCGTGATGAAGAGTAAATCGATCAGAAATAACAAGCATTAACAAGAATATACTATACACATCGTAGAACAGCAGTCTTAACTAATTTTTTCTTTCAGAATACACGGCGATTGATGCAGGCTGTCAGACAGAACTACACATCTTAGTTTTAGTGATGAAATGTGCTAGAAATAAGGAATAGTTTTGTAATGAGTAATGAAGTGACTTTTTTTTGCAGATGATAATGAATGGTGATGAATAATGATGAAGAATATGCTACTATGAATAATGAAGTTTTTCTTTATGGGTGATGATAATAATGGAGTTATGGTGACATGGATAATGAAGTTTTTCTTTGCAGATGAAAATAATGATGAAGTTTATATATTTGCTGTTAGTTAAGAGATGCTATGTAGTTATTTAAGTATTTGTTGCAGTTCGTTTTGACAGTGTGTGTTATATTGCATAGTATGATGACTGAAGGTTTTGGAAAGGACAGCTAGGGAACACATTTTTGAATATACATTTCACTACCTGTTAATTCGAAGTTCACTACTTTTCAGCATAAAATGCGTTTCTTCTTTCAGTTTAATAATCCATTTTTGTATTTTACACGAGAAATTACTTATGAAATTAATGTGCTATAAGCAGTTGTTCATTAAACCTATGTCATTTATGAATGTCATTACATATACTCTACTTGTTTCATAATCTTGCTACAGCTGACTCATGACGAATGACGTTATACATCTTCATTTGCAGCAACAACTCAAAAGCAAATATTTTCATTCTTCAGTAATTACCCAACGCAATGCATTGCTTAAATAATATATGTATATTGCTTTGTAATTAGGCAATGAGTACCAATGTCCTCTGTAAAACGATTTATGTACATTATTCTGTAATACTATGTCACTTATTAGCTCCTGTTTTCAATCATGACTTCTGATGGTTTATAATTAGGCAATGAGTGCCAATGTTCTCTGTAAAACGACTCATGAACATTATTCTGTAATACTATGTCATTTATTAGCTCCTGTTTTCAATGAAGACTTCTGATGGTTTATAATTAGGCAATGAGTGCCATTGTTCTCTGTAAAACAACACATGAACATTATTCTGTAATACTACATACATGATACAGAAATGTTCAATAACTGGGCAATGAGTGCCACCAGCTATTAGTGTAATTCTCAATGAAGACTAGTATGTGACTTAATGTCCTTCACCTTCTGACCTAATTACCTGGAATTACTGTAATATCCGTTTGTCCTGTATATCATCATGATCATGGAACACTATATTTGGTTTTTGCACTAATTTTATGTTGGCGTACCTTGCAAGAGCGTTGTGTTGACACAACATGCTGTCCACTACCGTGAGCGATGGAGATGCTATTATGGTCCCACTGTTTGGTGTACCTAATGTACTAACAAAAAGATAACATGGAATATTACTACGACATTTCAGTATCTTGGCTACGCTGATTAATACTTCTGGGAAAAGAACTTCAGATTGTCTCACTTGGTGTTGTGCTTCTGTAGAAAGATATGGACTTTCAGTGCAGCTGCGTGCAACCTAAAGTGCTACAACCACGATGCAATCCTTCCCTTTCCTATCCTAATTCTTGTAACATAGTAAAAATCATTTTATCATGATTTGTATTCATGGCCTATATATTTTGTGATTTGCTGATATGTTCTGTACTACTGTGCGTGTGCACTTTTGCCTTTTGTGAATATGTTTTGCACTCATTGTATATATATTTTGTCATTTGCTGATATGTTCTGTACTCAGTGCATGTGCACTATATTTCATTTCATGTTCTGCACCTATATATATATGTACATATTCTGTGATTGTAAAGTTAGTCAGTTAACAAAAATTTGTTGCTCATGGCAAGTCCAAATGACTCACCATCGCTACCAAATTTTTGCCCCCCCAGTGGAGGGTTATGAAACACGTATGTATTCATTACCAGCGATGGCGAGGCATTACAGAATCTCTGACCAGAGAGTTATTTATCGTTGCTAGTCTGCGCTTGACCGCGCGAGAAGTCAGTTGCGTGTAGCGAATCGGCAGGAACAGTAGTTGTACTCTGTCTGTAGTAGTAGTAGTCAGTCGACAGTAGTGGCGAGTGGACGGTTGTGCTGGGCGGAAGTCGGCATGCGTCGGCGGCGTGCTCTTCTTGCGACACTGGTCACGATTCGGGACGATGTGTATTGTTGTAGAAGGTAAAGACGCAGCATTGCGCAAATCTAATAATGTATGTTAGTTGTAATTAATTTGTTCAAAAAATGCCCCAATAATAATTTTTTTATAAAGTAACTCTTTTAAAGGAAAACATTCATTTCAATATAAAGAATATTTCCTATGCATTTCCTCCAAGAATCAAAAGTAAATATACGCGAGCATTGCACGAAGCTGTGTCGATAAATAAGAGCAGATATAGATGCAATTTTTATTGAGGAAAGAATTTTTTGCTTTTGTTATTCAGAATACAAGGCCGAAGGTCAGCGCTGCTGTCCTTATAAAATTTATCAGGTTTAATTATTTCACAGGGCCGAAGGTCAGCACTGCTGTCCTAATGAAATTTATCAGGTATTATTATTTCTGCTGAGAGGTTCCATTTGGATCATGGTTCACTATTTAATTAATATTATTGTGGGTTAATGATCAATCATCATTCTTTAATTTTGTGGGGAGTTTAGGCTTGGCTACATTTTGCATTTATCATTTAAATATTTCTGCGGAGAGGTTACACTTAGCTCAATTTCCCCAATTATTTATTTTTGTATTTTTGCGGGGAGGTTACAATATATATAAGTAAATTAGTTTCATGATGTGTCTGTATTAGCCATACGCTAAATAAATAAATCTTATCTCTCTTTTCACTATTATGAAGATGACTGGATTATAAATGTTGAACTATTTCAGGTGATTTTACTAAGATTGCAGCTATTATATAGACTCTTGAGAAATGAAGTTTAGTAAATGATTGAACGTACGCGTTAAAGTCTGCAATTTTTCAGATTTTTGCTAGAAAGTGGTGCGTCCATTCCGTGTCCATGTCGTAGTGATCTCGGTAAATACGAGCAATTCCTGTGATTGAATTCCGGTTTCCTCTCTTCTTTCAAAATTATTTTTAACCCTCCTAGAATGCAAAACCACACACTACTCACATCCTCCATTTTTTGTTAAAATCTCTGATTATTGTGTGGTATTCTATAATGATTACAAAAACTATCTTTTATAAAATTAATTATTAGAATTCCGTTGTGGCCACAGACCATAGAGGGATGACACACATTGCAGCTGCTGGCAGTAAAAAGCTCTGTGAACAGACACAATCAATTTTTTAATGGTGACAGTGAATTATGCTCTCATTATAAACTCCAGTCAATGGTACATCTTTGCCATATGTGGCCGTCAGAGCAGAAAATGATGACTGTAACTATAAGAAATATTTGGATGAAGATAACAGAAGCGCAAACTTAATGTGTGTTGTATTTTAGAATAAATGGAATTCTTCGAAGTAAAAGAGGAAGTATCAACAATGTTAAAACAGACGTGGTTTGGAACGAAATGCTGGAAGAGAAATTCATCTAATCACATAAAATCCGAACAACCGAACAATTACACAAAACTTTAACTCATATATGTCGTCAGTGGAGCGCAGAAACAAGCGAAGCGCTGTCGTAGCCCACTGAATTCCATGTTTTTTACTGTTTTTCCACAGGGGCGTTTGTTTACAAAACGACTTCGCGGAAAACGCGATACATTGCGTCTCCCAGTTTACTGCTCACGTTTTACCCGCACTCGATTATCTGGTGAACTGGATCCCAACGGCATTAATTAGTGCCTCGGTTACAGACTTATTGGTAGTCGAGCTGCGTTTCAGTTCATGATTCGTCGTCCACTTGCAGCGGCAAACGCCGTTAATGTGGAGTAAATTCCCACCGTATCCGGAGAATGCATTATAATGAGTCCACCAACCATACATTTCCCTAATTTTATGCCACACAGCAGTAGCGGCGATTCTAGCCCCAGGTGTATTTCGTTATAAGCCAGCAGAGTTGCACTACTTCAATCACGTACAAGGTCGTCGTACGAAACGACAGAAAGAGTACCGCCAAATCATTGTAATTTGTAAACGTTTGGACGTGCGAACGTAAGGTGAAACATTCTATATCCGTCAGGAAAGACAGGGTTGTTATTATTATTATTATTACTTAGGTCTACAGTCCATTTGTTTCCCTGTACACCCTTTTATTCGAGCAATGCTTCGTTCCTAATATAATTCCAGTATAGAGATGCCAGTGTTTTCGCAGAGGAAATCGGTACCAACTGTAAGATTATTTTTATACAGCTACTGTAACCCACAATCTGAAAGCAAAACAAATTCCAGATTAATACAAATGTGAAAAGGTGGAACTGTAGTGTGCCAAATATGATAAATGGAATGGATGTGCGAATATCTCATGTCTCCATTGCCATGTCATGTTCGTCAAAATGTAAGTTGTACTAAATAAACATTTGTTTTTATTTGATATGTTTTTCAGTCTTGGTATCTACTCACATAGTGTTTCATTCATTAGCCTAGAATACTTAGGTAGTGTTCAGTAGTTATCAATTTGTCCTTTGCATGATAATTAACAAGTACAATCGCTTTTGCATTACAAAAAAAATTCTCTTTGCATTTCTAATAGTTGATAGCGACCAAACCACTTCTGGTGGACCTACGCTATAGACATTGCTGTAAAATATGTTCGTATCCCTCCACATTTAGAGTTTTTTTAATCGCAGTTACGGAAACAAATCTTAACCATGAAAAGCACCCACCTTTTTCGTAGTTTTCTAGTGTTACTGCACATGACAGCATGTAATTTTCTCCTGGCATTCACTAAACCCAAACCCTTCCTTCCCGTTAACAGCGTATAGCGTGATTCATCACTACAAATCACTGGTATCCAGACAGCCACTGTCCAATGGAGTCGCTCTCTTCATCAACTCAAGTGTCGCATAGTGTTTGTTCGTTACATGTGACTGAGTCTCTGGACAGTGCTGCCCTTTCTGGAGATATCTGTACATGAGGGACAGTGGTCAGTGGGACACCCTTCATAGGCCACCTAAGGGTACACTCGCTGTGGTGAGGGAGAGATTTGCAGTAGTAAATGGACACTCAGTCGGGCGGCTGTCGGATGTAGGGGCCCGCGCGCCTCGTATGCTAAAAGGCGGATGTGTATATTTCCTTTGCGTGTGATTTTTGTCAGTAATAAGTGCTTCTCTACATACGCTGTCATTCATTACAATCCGAATGGACCCGAATCATAGTCCTGATCCTCCCATAAAATTGACGACTCAAATTTCCGCCTGTGGGTGCTAACATTTTGGTCCATCCGGGCCGGATTATGTTGGATTCGTCGAATTAACGTGCCTTGACAGCCATCCATCGGCGAAACGGCAGCGACGAGTGTTGACGGAGCAAAACGGAGATGCCGTTTGCAGTGTAGAGATGACGCGTCTGAAAGTTAAGTACCTGGTCTGGTTATCCTGCTTCCTGCAATCTCCACTCGCTATAACTGCTGCTTCAGCTGTTGCCTGCCACCATTAGTTTTCCATGACTGACGAAGTATTAAGAAAGAAACTTGTAATCACACGCTCGGTGACAAAAGCAAGCCCCACATGGTTATTAAAGTTGGCAAACGAATTCGATGTAACAGGCACATCGGACATTTGGACGTTACTACCAGGCTAGAACAGTTGCCAAAGATCGTGGACAAGTATGAAGACGCGCAGTCACAGCTCCAATTGTTTGAACATGTAGAGAGTAATGCTGAGGACAGAGAATCTTTCGAAAATATAGTCTTCGAGGTTTCGAAAAAAATGAGAACGATTCAGAAGAATCACACAAACGCTGTTGACAAGGTTTCGTCAGATGCTGGGTCTGCCTTGTGTGTATCAAAACGTATCATCAAGCTGCCCACCATAAAACTGCCATCATTTAACGCTGATGTAACGCAATTCCGGCACTTTCACGATGCATTTGTGAGTCTCGTCGTAAAAAAATGAGGAACTAGAGCGCATTAGTAAGTACTGTTGTGTCTAGGCAAGACAGCCTAGACACAATGAGAGGAAGCCGAAAGGCACGCGCTAAGCCAAAGCAGGGTGCGTGAGGTCTGAAACAGGATACGTTATGAATGCTATAAAGAAAAGTACGTAGCTTCTGGAATACTTAACTTTAATCCATCCTTTTGGTACATCTGGAGATTGTGGCGATACAAGTGAGACTCTTTAGATACATGCAATGTTACTAATGGCGCCTTGCTAGGTCGTAGCCATTGACTTAGCTGAAGGCTATTCTAACTATCTGCTCGGCAAAGGAGCGAGGCTTCGTCAGTATAGTCGCTAGCTACGTCGTCCGTACAACTGGGGCGAGTGCTATTCCGTATCTCGAGACCAGCCTTGTGGTGGCGCTCGGTCTGCGATCACACAGTGGCGACACGCGGGTCCGACATGTACTAATGGACCGCGGCCGATTTAAAACTACCACCTAGCAAGTGTGGTGTCTGGCGGTGACACCACAAGTACCACCATTTACTGAGTTCAATTGGCTCAAAGGGCTCTGAGCACCATGGGACTTAACTTCTGAGGTAATCAGTCCCCTAGAACTTAGAACTACGTACACATAACTAACCTAAGGACATCACACACATCCAAGCCCGAGGCAGGATTCGAACCAGCGACCGTAGCGGTCCCACGGTTCCAGACTGTAGCGCCTAGAACCGCTCGGCCTCTCCGGCCGGCTTACTGAGTTCATTAACAGGTGAAGCACACAATGAAATTGCCAATCTCCCTGTGTCTAATACTAACTTTAAGGTAACCTTTGATTTGGTGTGTAATAGATTCAATTAACCTCGACTGATTGCATCAGCACACTTAATGAAACTGTTAACGCTACCGGCAATGACAAAGCCATGTTCAAGTGTACATCGTGCTCTACTAAAAGAAGCTTTGATATCTCTTTGCAAGCCTTAATTACATAACAGCTCCTTATAGAAACGGTTGAACATTCTATAAGAACCGAGTCTGAAGCCAGTCTCAGTTCGAGTAGCTTTCCAACATTTAAAGAAATTTGTCCCTTTCTCGAGAACAAATGTAAGCCTTTGGAAATAGCCAAGACTATAGCACCACAACGTCACTGCACAACTGTTAATAAACATCAGAATGCGCCCAACACCAAGCAATTTGGGCATTCGAAACAGACATAAGCTGTTACAGGTACTCCATGTGTCATGGGCTACCAGCCTCACGCGCTGCGCAAGTTCAGCAAATTGAAACAAGCCAGGTGTCGTGAACGCAAGGCTGTTGTGATGCGCAACAGCTTGTGATACAACTGTCTGAAGAACGATCACAGGGCCTATCAATGCATCTCCATTACCTGTCATATCCGTGGTAAACCACACCACACGTTATGACATGCAGAATCACAACGGACACAGGATGCACCATGGAAAGAATGTGCAGTTGACAAGCAACACGAACGCAATGGCAAACATCAGTCAACTACTTCGAGCTATTGTTCACTGAAGATCAGTCCAGGCAAACAAGTATTCCTTGCGACAGCGAGAATAAGGGTGCAGGAGATCAATGGAAAATGGCAGACTTGTCGTGCGCTATTAGATTCTGAGTTGCAGTCATGCTTCGCATCAGAAACATGTGCACAACGCCTCAGACTTCAAAGGTAGCACAGCAGAGTACTGATTCAAGGAATAGGTGCTACCCGCTCAGAAACAGAACACCGTGTTTGTATACTAGCTGGCTCCTGTGTAAGCGACTTAGTTTTGGCAAAGATAACTGACACCTTGCCTGAGCAAAGAACTGATCCCACTACGTTGCACTTGCCAATGTACAACTTGCTGATCCAGAGTTTTGTTCACTTGGAAAGATCGACATGTTGCTACTTGCACTATTTTGTCCATACATTCACAAATCAAGGACTATCTCCGTAGGAACTGACCATCTTGTTCTTCAAGAGACAGAAGTAAGTTGGGTCATATCTAGTCAGTACCAACCGGTAGCCGGCCAGAGTGGCTGAGCGGTTCTAGGCGCTACAGTCTGGAACCGCGCGATTGCTACGGTCGCACGTTCGAATCCTGCCTCGGGCATGGATGTGTGTGATGTCCTTAGGTTAGTTAGGTTTAAGTAGTTCTAAGTTCTAGGGGACTGATGACCTCCGCAGTTAAGTCCCATAGTGCTCAGAGCCATTTGAACCATTTTGAACCAAACGGCGGCCGGTCGTGTCGTGCTTCGTAAAATCGAACACTGAGGTTCAAACACTCTTGAAGAAATTCTGGGAGAAAGAAGGATAGAATCGTGATGTAATGGCGAATGAAGGGGAACAATGTGAAGCACATTTCGTGCAACACCCAACTAAAGATTCCACAAGCAGATTCGTTGTCCATCTTCCGTTTCGCGAAGAGCCAAGTAAATTAGGTGAATCTTTCAACACAGCAGCAAAACGCTTCTCTCAGATTGAACAGAAACTGGCGAGGTACTCGAAGCTTAAAGAAGGATACACACAGTTTATGAGGGAATATGAAGACTTAGGACATGTGGAACCTGTAGCTACACGTGCTGCCGTTTCAATCCCACATGCCACTTCAAGCAGGTCTTAAGGAATCCAACTCGACTACCTAAACACAGTAGTTTTTGATTGTTCGGCCAAAACGAGCTCTACTTTGTCGCTTAACAGTTTGTTGATAGTCGGACCAACGATTCAACAAGATTCGTGCTCCATAATATTACGCTTCCGCATGCATCGCATTGCCTTCACAACTGAAATAGAGAAGATGTATCGACAAGTTCTGGTAGCGGATGAAGATCGCGCCTACGAACGAACACTGTGGAGGATTGACAGATCTGCACTACTGCAGGAATATCAGTTAAAGACAATCACATACGCAATGGCCTGTGCATCTTCTCTTGAGGTACGATGTCTGTTACAATTAGCTCATGAAGAGGGCAGATGTAACAAGGCAGCAAATATTCTTGCCAATGACTTCTAAGTGGACGATTGTATCTCAGGTTGCGAAACAGTTGAGGCTGCAGTCAAAGTCCAGCAAGATCTCACAGAGCTTTCGAAGAAAGATCGTTTCTCATTACGCAAGTGCTCCAGTAACTGTGTGGAATTCCTCAAAAATATCCCCTCAGAGTTACAAGAGACACAGGTACCCTTACGGCTTGATAACGACGAGGATATTAAAATTTTATGTTTACTCTGGCACCCACCTGCTGATCGGTTCCAAATCGTGAATAATGTCAAGCCAGCGCGTAAGGTCTACAGCTTCACAAATCACATTGTACTGGCTGTCACGTAATCCATTTTTGATCCTCTGGGATTAATCATTCCCACTGCTATCACATTAAAAATCTTTTTGCAACGTCTGTGGCAGCTTCAGTTAACATGGAACGAGCCCTTGCCTCAAGAGTTGAATTGCATGTGGGAGACACTATACAGAGAGGTTCGTTTGATAGATAATATTCGTGTTGATCGAAGAATCACTACAGAAGGAAAACTTGTCAGCATTCAACTGCACGAATTCTGCGATGCTTCAGAGAAGACCTACGGCAGTTGTAAATATGTGCGATCAACTTATCATCATGGAATCACATGTGTCAAATTAATAAACTGCATAACATGAGTATCTCCAATGAAAAACTTGTCCTTACCTCGCCTGTCACGACTATTACACCATGTTGTTCGCTCGCTGGGTGTAGACATAGAACGAACGTACTTGTGGACTGACTCATCCATCCTACTGCCACGGCTCGCGTCTCTACCCACGCGGTGGAAGACATATGTGGGGAACCCTGTCGCTGAGATAGTGGAAAATACAGCAGCTGCGGTGTGGAACCGTGTATCTACAATGGAAAACCCAGTTGATCTGACTTCGCGAGGAGTGTCTCCTGCAGACCTGCAAGAGAACAGCCTGTGGTGGGAAGGTCCAGCTTGGCTTAAGGAAGACATCAATTCAAGACCTGTGATAGACATCTCTGGTGATTCTGCAGCCAAGGAACTGCCACAAGAAAGGACTAAGGACTCTGTCACATCAGCAGAGCAATTCAAGATGGTATCATCTCTCGATTCTCACAGTTGTCACAATTACAGCGGATAATGGTATACTTCCTTAGACTCATTAATAACAGCATGACTGCACAGGAAATGAGAGTATCTACTAAACTGTCTCGCAGTGAACTGAAGGACGCTTTGCTACAGTGTGTCAGGAGAGCACAAGAAGATACATTGTTGTTGTTGTGGTCTTCAGTCCAGAGACTGGTTCGATGCAGCTCTCCATGCTACTCTATCCTGTGCAAACCTCTTCATCTCCCAGTACCTACTGCAACCTACATCCTTCTGAATCTGTTTAGTATATTCATCTCTTGGTCTCCCTCTACGATTTTTACCCTCTGCGCTGCCCATCAATACTAAATTGGTGATCATGTGGTGCCTCAGAATATTTCCTACCAACCGAACCTTTCTTCTAGTCAATTTGTGCTACAAATTTCTCTTCTACCTCCTCATTAGTTATGTGATCTACCCATCGAATCTTCAGCATTCTTCTGTAGCAGAACATTTCGAAAGCTTCTTTTCTCTTCTTATCTAAACTCCATGTTGCACTTCCATACATGGCTCCCATACAAATACTTTCAGGAAAGACTTCCTGATACTTAAATCTGTACTCGATGTTAACAAATTTCTCCTCTTCAGAAACGCTTCCCTTGCCAGTGCAAGTCTGTATTTTATATCCTCTCTACTTCGACCATCATCATTACCAGTTGTTTTCCTCCCCAAATAGCAAAATTCATTTACTACTTTAAGCGTCTCATTTCCTAATCTAATACCCTCAGCACCACCCGATTTGATTCGACTAAATTCCATTATCCTCGTTTTGCTTTAATTGATGTTCATCTTATATCCTCCTTTCAAGACACTGTCCCTTCCGTTCAGGTGCTCTTCCAGGTCCTTTGCTGTCTCTGACAGAATTACGTCATCGGCGAACCTCAAAGTTTTTATTTCTTCTCCATAGATTTTAATTGCTACTCCGAATTTTTCTTTTGTTTCCTATACTGCTTGCTCAATAGACAGATTGAATAACATCGGGGAGAGGATACAACCCTGTCTCACTCCCTTCCCAACCACTGCTTCCCTTTCATGTCCCTCGACTCTTATAACTGCCATCTGGTTTCTGTACAAATTGTAAATAGCCTTTCGCTCCCTGTATTTTATCCCTGCCACCTTCAGAATTTGAAAGAGAGTATTCCAGTCAACATTGTCAAAAGCTTTCACTAAGTCTACAAATGCTAGAAACGTAGGTTTGCCTTTTCTTAATCTATTTTCCAAGATAAGTCGTAGTCTCAGTATTGCGTCACGTGCTCCAACATGCTGTGCGGCTTTTCTTCAATTGCGGGATTGATAACACACTATCGTTCTATGTGAAAACAGGCTCACGGAGATCCAAATAAAAAGTCCTACGTTGCCCTGTTTGTGTTCTCGGCTACACGAGCAGTGCATTTGGAGGTAGTTGGAAAGATTACGACTGAAGCATTCCTGTCGGCCCTCAGAAGCTTTATTTTACGGCGCGTTAGGTACCATAACCTGTACAGCGACAATGGAAAAAACATCGTTGAACAACGGAAAAAACATCGTTGAAGATAGTAGGGAACTTCGAGAGTTACAAGCTGCTGTGAGCAATCATTATCAGCAGACACAGGTGAAAAGCTTCATGCGCGAGGAAGGCATCGACTGGCACCTCATTCCTCCTGCGTCACCACACTTTGGAGAAATATGGGAAGCTGGAGTGAAGTCCTTCAAGTACCACATCCGGCGAACGATGGGACCCATATGTCCAACTTTCAAAGATTTGACAACCCTGACTTGTCAGATTGAGGCTTGCTTGAAGTCTCGTCCTCTCGCGGCACTGTCTGGCGATCCTACTGACCCGCAAGCCCTCATACCAGGTCATTTATTGATTGGAACCGCAATCACAAAAATCCCTCAGCCAGATCTAGGTACAACCATCCTGAGCTTGCTCGGAAGGTGGGAACTACTGCGACAAGGCTTCCAAATCTTTTGGCGGCGCCGATCATCTTACTACCTGCATCATCTGCAGCAGTGGACCAAGTGGATGGTCCCCAGTCAGAATGTGCAACCTGGTGCGTTGGTCATAGTAAGAGAAGATCACCCGCCACCCTTATGTTGGAAGCTTGTCGTCATTGAAGGAGTACACCGTAGGAGCTATGGAATAGTGCGAGTGGCCACTATTCGCACACCGCAAGGGGTTTTCGAGAGACCAATCTGCAAGCTGTGTCCTTTACCGAGTGATGTGATACAAAAGTGAACCGAGTATTAGTGTTTTTTATTTGTGTGTTTTTCTCCTTTTGTTTTTTGTGTACCTTGCAGAAGACTCTGTGTATTTTTTCATGTTTTATATATTTGTTATGTGATTGTGATTTCGAGATAACCAGTTACAAACTCTATGGAAAGAATACATGATTAAAGGACGCAATGTTGTGTGCATTTACTTGTGTTATTTTCTATGACTTAGCTAGACTTGTGTTTCTTGTATTTTGTTGGAAAGAAATTAATATTTCTTTGGCGACCGGCGTGTTCGCTCTTTACATGTCGCTCAGTCTCTGGACAGTGCTGCCACTTCTGGAGGTATTTGTATATGAGGGACAGTGGTCAGTGGGCCACCCTCCCAAGGGGACCTAACGGGACACTCGCCGCAGCTAGGGAGAGACTTGCAACTGTGAATGGACACTCAGTCTGGAGGCTGTCGGACGTGGGGGCCCGCGCGACTCGTATGCTGAAAGGCGAATACGTATATTTACTTAGTGTGATTGTTATGATTAACAAGTGTTCCTCTACGTGTCATTCATTGCAATCCGAATGGATACGAACCGTTATATACACTACTGGCCATTAAAATTGCTACACCAAGAAGAAATGCAGATGATAAACGGGTATTCATTGGACAAATATATTATACTAGAACTGACATGTCATTACATTTTCACGCAATTTAGGTGCATATATCCTGAGAAATCAGTACGCAGAACAAACACCTCTGGACGTAATAACGGACTTGATCACCTGGGCATTGAGTCAAACAGAGCTTGGATAGCGTGTACAGGTACAGCTGCCCATGCAGCTTCAACACGATACCACAGTTCATCAATAGTAGTGACTGGCGTATTTTGACGAGCCAGTTGTTCGGCCACCATTGACCAGGCATTTTCAACTGATGAGAGATCTAGAGAATGTACTGGCCAGGGCAGCAGTCGAACATTTTCTGTATCCAGAAATGCCCCTACAGGACGTTACACATGCGGTCGTGCATTATCCTGCTGAAATGTAGGGTTTCGCAGGGATCAAATTAAGGGTACAGCCACGGGTCGCAACACATCTGAAATATAACGTTCACTGTTCAAAGTGCCGTCAATGCGAACAAGAGGTGACCGAGACGTGTAACCAATGGCACCCCTTACCATCACGGCAGGTGATACGCCAGTATGGCGACGACGAATACACGCGTCCAACGTGCGTTCACCGCGATGTCGCCAAACACGGATGCGACCGTAATGTTGCTGTAAACAGAACCTGGATTTATCCGAAAAAATGACGTTTTGCCATTCGTGCACCCAGGTTCGTCACTGAGTAAACCATCGCAGGCGCTCATCTGTGATGCAGCGTCACGGGTAACCGCAGCCACGGTCTCCGAGCTGATAGTTCATGCTGCTGCAAACGTCGTCGAACTGTTCGTGCAGATGGTTGTTGTCTTGCAAACGTCCCCATCTGTTGACTCAGGGATCGAGACGTGGCTGCACGATCCGTTACCGCCATGCGGGTATGATGCCTGTCATCTCGACTGCTAGTGATACGAGACCGTTGGGATCCAGCACGGCGTTCAGTATTACCCTCCTGAACCCACCGATTCCATATTCTGCTAACAGTCATTGGATGTCGACCAAAGCGAGCAGCAATGTCGCGATACGATAAACCGCAGTCGCGATAGGATACAATCCGACATTTATCAGAGTCGGAAACGTGACGATACGCATTTCTCCTCCTTACGCGAGGCGTCACAACAACGTTTCACCAGGCAACGCCGGTCAACTGCTGTTTGTGTATGAGAAATCGTTTGGAAACTTTCCTCATGTCAGCACGTTGTAGGTGTCGCCACCGATGCCAGCTTTGTATGAATGCTCTGGAAAGCTAATCATTTGCATATCACAGCATCTTCTTCCTGTGGGTTAAATTTCGCGTCTGTAGCACGTCATCGTCGTGGTGTAGCAATCGTAATCGCCAGTGGTGTAGTGTTTTAAATTCCTGGTCCCCCGGTAAAATTGACGACTCAAATTTCCGCCTGCTGGTGCTAACACATAGCACTGGATATAGTAATGTGTCTGCCAGTACGTGGGGTCTGCCTGGTCTAAGTGTAAATGTGGTTGCTTCTTCGCTTTTCCACTTCGCAATCACATCGCCATCTGTCGAGCTGGTTACTTTTAGAGGGTTTGAATATGTCCGCTATGGATTTATTATTCAAGTGATATCCAATGGCTAGACCAAGTTCGAAATTACTGAGGTCACGTGGCCAACCAATTCTGCTGTTACTGCTTCTCTACAGACAACACTGAAAGGTCTCAGTTGGATTCCCTTCATGTTAATTTCATGAACTGTTGTCATTTACGGCATACATTCCACTTCTAAATTTACAGTGGTGTTTTTGACTATCTGGGAGGAGATTGATCCGTGGAACGTGTTACGTTTACACGTAAACAAGAAAGATCTGTCACACTACTACACTTTAAAACACAGTTTATATGTAATTCATGTCACACAGTCGCATATGGAACCTACATCCGCTTTGTTTTATATAGTGTATATGATAAGATACTGACATCCCCCTTCCCTTCTGTGTGAAAGGATGAATAAGCAAATGTATTTCTAGTTGCATGCTTGATGGTAGCGGACAAGCCCATCTGCTAGAGAACAGTAGGAGCAACGAAGGAACAGGTAGGTACACTTTCTAAAAGCAAAGAGGTTTCTATTCTTGGTATGGTCCTGTCCATCCCTTGTCATGTTGGTATAGGATGCTGCCTCTCCGGTCACTTTCGATCGTATCTGTGAGGCACCCTCGGTAGGGGGCCCACGCCAGTTGGTCTGCAGCGATCGTCTGAAGTGGTAAGATCTCCGGCTAAGCGCGACTCTGCTAAGTCTGTTGGACAATGGATTTCTTAAGTTCAGTCTAAGTGAAAATTTAATTACCTTTGTTTCCGGTTTAGACATAAAATGTCTTCTGTTATCTCAAATTGCAACGCAGTGTAATTTGGGTGTGAAGTTCAGAATACCTTCCAGTAGTTTGCTTTGTCACTACTTTGTGAGCAAAGTGGAACCACGTGTTGATCATCCATAACTCTAACTAAGATCATCAATCTTAAATGCGAATGTGTGTGAGATTATAACGTCTCGTCTTGACAATATCTTTCAATATAGCAACTTTTCTTTATGTTCAACGCACGTGGGGTGTACTTTGTGAGACCAGTACCACATGCTTATACAACTGTTTGACCCATCAGGTTAATAGTATGACGATAGAAACCAGTTCGAGGTTTTTCTTTTGTAAATTGCGTTTGGATGTAATTTATTTTAATTATCAAAATTATTGTGGAGTTACACTATTTGTGTAAACCAAGTTGTCCACGTGAAGCATGTGGTGTAGTCATCAAAGTAGCCCTCAGCTATTCTTTTCGAGAAGATTTCACGGACAACTAGTATGAATTTAGCATACCAGTGTGCGGTAATTTCATGACGGACAGGATTGCGCTACGACTTCTTTTGGTGAAAATTTAATCGGTTGTTTCTGGTTAATTTCCTCTTGCACATGTTTCAGCATTCTATGTGTGTTATTGTATGAAGGCAGTGTTGTATGCAGTTTCCCAATCTTGGCTCCATATTTGATGTGTTCTGTAGGATTACAAACCCACATTTTCACAATCCTAAATAAGGCACCAGTTTAGTTATGAATCAAGTTTAGTATGCTGAAATTGTAATGGAACAATGATCAATGTTAAAATAAATGTCCAAATATAAATTGATTTATTTCTTTTTATTTAAATTCTCTTTATATATATATATATATATCCCAGGTTGTCATAAGATGACTAAAAGATTATAATTAATGTTAGCCTGGTTGGCAATTTGGTAAACTAGACTGTATACCTGGCGAAACAGTTGCTCAGTAATGCAAGGATAACTTCCCCAGAAAGCTCACAGCTTTTAACCCGCTTTTATTATCTTGAATATCAGCACCGTTTCCAGAACAACTTAATGCATCAACCTTACAACTCCATATCGCCGCGTCCTTTTAAACTGGTGGGTCCGCCTCTCGTGACACTTATTGGTCACTTCCAAATTACGTAGAGGTGTCCAAATTCTTCTGATCAGATAGGGTAGGCAACAAGACGTGTCGGGTCTCAGCGACACATATAAGGGGAATAGGGGGTGTCACGTGTGATTAATGCGACGGCAGAGCCGGGCAGACGCCAGAGGGAAGGCGCCTCTGGCCGACACTTTGGTCTGGCGTCCAGCCCAGCCGTGATAAGACGGCGGCCGCTGCGAGAATGGCGACTGGAGGCCCTGGAGCGTGGGAGGCGGCCGATAGCCGCGGGCAGGCAGACGAGCGGATATTACGGCCGACACTGTGCGTCTGTGGACGGTGGACGGTCCTAGGTCAGTACGGCCACCGGGCTGGAAAGAATCGCCGTGGATCCTGCTGCCACGGAGGGAGATGTGGACTTAGGAGGTTGTAAGGTTCCGGGCTGAATCCTTGTATTAGTGCCACTTAAAGTTTGCGTCACAACCGGATGTAGTGAAACATTTCCTCACCCAGTAGATAGTGCGCAGTGTTCCTGACCTACCTTGTTTCGCTTATTCAATATTGTCTTCTCGGGAGCTGCGTCCGTCTCTCCCAAATCACACTGCAATTAAGAGGCCAGGATCCTAGATTATGTTTTCCAAAATCAAATGTTTCGACCTTATTCATTGTTGAACACTTATGACAACCACAGTGCAATTTATTTGTTATCACTCACACACAAATATTCATGTGGCCAGGCCTCTTACACTTAATAATCGTCACATTAAGTACGTCAAAAACTTCCAGTCTTTAACAATGTTCACAATACGCGTTAAATGTTCAAAGCCGAATACAATTACACATTTTTGGTACCGACCGGAAAAGTTAAGCTTCTGTTTCAAGTATTATCACATCACATTCCGGCACCGACTTGCCGCCCTTTTGCTCCATGAGAATCTGACCGAGAACTAACTGAGAACTGCACCAGCTGGGACCTTACATAGACAATTGCTTGAATATTTGACTGTGTCTGTTAATATATTATAGTTTATAGTTTCCCAGGGCTAAAATGATCCTTTCTAATTGGTTTTGCAGTTAACTATTGGGTTTTATTACTTAAATAACATGAGTGAGCTGTATCAATTTAAATACGCAGAACTAACTTATGCATCCGCAGTGGGAATTCCCGACTTATAACCATGGCAGCCCTCTTGAACAATAATTTTTACTTATTCATATTTACTTAATTCTTAATTAATACACTTACAAAGTTGACACTGGAGTTATTTTACGTAGAAAAATATAGGTAGCAAAAGTATCAAAACAGTTCTCGGAATTATTCAGTAGTTTGGTCACAATTGGCACTGAAAGTCATACAGGCTACAGATTTCAAGTCTTAATCTCTATTCAACTAATAGCCTTTACGTTAATTTAAACACTTTGCTGAAATCAATAAAATTTAGGCTTCCATTTGGATGCAGTCTTATAGCTGAATTCGATCTATTAGCTCACTCGAATTTTACTTAATATGTATTGCACAATATACACTATTGTTCATAACTTTTAATAGGATGCATTTCCAATAGAGCTAATTAGCTCATTACTTTCAGAATAGACATCAGAATGTACTAAAATAATAGATTTTACTAGGGGAATTGTATTTAAACTATTTCTGAATTCTGTGCTATGAGGCTGAATGTCACAGAACCTGTACTCGGAATCTGAGTAGCGAAAATAAAAAAAAAGTTCATTGCTTAACTAAGTTACTGAAGGAGTGTAAAACCAAAACAGGACAGCAGTGGGCAACCCTGCTTCGTTACAAGGTGGGGTTCGAGTTCCTCCTCACGGTGTCTCTTTGTGCGTCTGGTGGAACAAGGGAGCATTTAAGGATTTTCTTGAGGACGCCGGGTGGATTGTGGGCGGAATGGGCAGAATAGTATTGCTTGCTATTTTCATTTCAGTTTCAGATTAAACAATCTTTTCTTCCAGAAAACTGCAGCCGAAATGGCCTTGTTATATAATCTAAAGATACCTTATGGTGTGCAAGGTTCATCCAGCAGGCGATACTGAAGTTGCTGACTCAAATGTCCATTTTTGCCATACTTGAACATAGCACCCGCTGCATCTGGGAAGACAGAAGGTCCCATTTACGAATTTTGGTCTTACAGATCTCATTCTTTTGAAAGGCCGCCACTCAGGGCAAGGGTGTTCAATGTCAGTGGCTGGATCTTATGTGGTGAGGTGCAGCAGCTAACGATGCAGAGAGTGAGGGTTTTTACCTGCTCCCACAACCGGCTGGCGCCACATACGAGCGGCACAACACCCACGCACACGACAGCATGCATTGCATAATATGTTCCAAAACTCCACTCGTAAAAACAGGATTTTTCCGGGAATCATATCTCGGGTACCATCGGTGACAGAAAGGTAGGGTCAAGAGTTTTGTGAGCTTGGGACTATTCATATAGCTAATAGAAGGATTATTTTACTGTAACTATCCTACAGTACAGGGTGTCCGCCCCGGTAGCTGCGTTGTGAGCGTGACGGCATGTCATGCCAAGGGGCCCGGGTTCGATTCCCGTCTGGGTCGGAGATTTTCTCCGCTCAGGTACTGAGTATTGTGCTGTCCTCGTCATCGTCACCTCATCCCCATCGACATGGAAGTCGGTGATGTGGCGTCAACTCAAAAGACGTGCACCAGGCGAACAGTCCACCCGACGGAAGGCCCTAACCACACGACATTTCATTTCACAGTACAGGGTCAGAGTTTGAATATTACGCACTTCTCCATCTAAGACAAGTGGAGCAATACGCTTGGTTGTTTTTGCGTTATATGAGGTCTATGATGAGCCTGAAGGGGTTTATGGAGGCACCATTTGGTTCATGGATGATTCCTAAGAAAACTCGAAAAACATGGTTTTTGGGTACCTGAAGAGAGGCTCAGATTCCAAGACGACATTCAGAAAATGATTGAAATTTTTACGACATGGTCCTAAGATTTCGCTCTCGTGAAACCTTGAAAATTTCCTTGATCTTTCTATTCGTTACCGATGTAGAGAGATCAAAAGTTATCCTACCTGTACATATTCAATACACACATAAAATGCGGTGTGAGTAAAATCCAAATAATAAGTAACCGAAGCAAATCGCTAAAATTTTAATGGTGTACTTTCTAGGAATCTATTTGGAACTTCCATCTTTCCGTTTTCAAAAGTATTTATCCGTTATCGAGAAACACGCCGAAACGGTTTCTGGGAACGAAAACCGAGATACGGATGCCAAGAAGTCTATCCACAGCAAATCACGAAAAGATCCTGACTGAATAATGGGATACAGGCTGCCTCATTTTGTCTTCTCCAGCACCTTTAAGAGTTTCCTTAAAAATTTTGACAGCCGCTTTTTTGTGCTGTGAGAAGAGACAGTGCGAAAGAGAGGAAAAAGTAAAAGCTAATGGAGATGGTAGGCAATGGTTGTGGTACAGAAAGAGCGAATGAGACAATGGCAGTGCGAGAGAAAGAGAGGAAAACAGTGGAAGTGGAACACAGTTTAATGGAACAGAACAGTTGCTGGAAAAAGAGTGAAGGAGATACTGCCAGTCGGAAAGGAATAAACGGAAGGAGAAAGTGAAGGCGGGTAAGAGCCAGTGATAATGACAAACAGACTCTGTGATAATGACAACGAGGTAGACAGAGTTAGTGTTAGTGAGAAGAGACAACAACAGTAGGAAGGAATGAATAAGAAAGCAGAAGTAACAGATAGCAAGAGGGCGACACTGGCAGTGAGAGGAGACAGTAAAAGTACGCCAGAACGAAGGAGACTGTACAAGTACGACTGAATTAAGTAGTCTGTGGCTGTGAGCCACAGGAGAGAATGGCAGTTAGAGTGGCACAGTGCGATAATGACAATGAGTTGGGCTGAATGAGTGAGTGAGAATGGGTAAGTCGGAGTGGATGGGTATAAGTTACTTACAGCGATAGACTAGTGGTGTGAACGAGCTGTAGTTAGGAGAGCTCGTGGGAGTGAATGTAAAAAGAGCACCAGTACATTCACATCCCAAAATTAATACGAAATTTTTTAAAGTTGCTGTGGAAGGTAGAATGAGGCAGTTGGTACCCCACTTTTCAAACACAAGCTTTTAGTGCTCAGATAGGAGCGTTTTTCCACTGGTCGTTAATATTCTCCAACTATTCTTCCATCTTTTCCCTTAAATTACCAAAACCTTCTGCAAAGTACCTTACACACATTTCAATGAACAGCTGGATTCTGAATCTCTTTGTGAAGCTTGTATTCTGTATGCTCTGATACTACGTCTTGGACTATCGGTATTTCACAGAGTTCAATATTTGCTTAAATGTAAGCAGATAAATGTTTGTGTGGTGCGTCATGCTTTCGGACTGTGCCAAACTAGTAACTATCGGTTTTGCTCAAGTAAAGGGAAAAGATACATTGTTACAGCAGGAGGACGACCAGGTTTTCCAGTTCTGCCCACAATCTTACCACCCAGTGGTTGTGATCAGCACCCGTTACGACTTGAGTTCTTCGCATGAAGATCTTCCTAGTTCGGTGGCATCTGCCGATAGGCTTTAATCTATTCATTGGTTGACAGGAATCGGTTTTCATCTCCATCCTCTCGACATCAGACTCAGCATCACGGCGCACGTGAGGGGCTGCACTACCAAGGAATACGCAGAGTTTCTGCACTGGTCTAGAAATAATTGTCTCCGGTTAATCGTTTACTACGACTTCCACCTTCTTAAACAACGTCCATACAGAACGACTGCAATTGCGAAACTTTGGTGCTTACGCTTATTTCCTCTCTAGCAATCAGAACTCCATCTTATTGAAAGTAGGCACTACCGCTACCTCTAATACGAAGTAACAGTTTTCTCAAGAGAATCTGTGTGATTGCCTCACGTCTTGTGGACTGGTTCAGCGGCCAAATCACCTAATTCGCTTCAAGAAAATCATATTCATCTAACTGCGTGTGCCATGTGCACAGCTCAGTCTCTTACAAAATGACGAGATTTGATCATGGGATAGACAGGACTTTGACTACGGAAAATTATGCAGAGGGTGTATAGAATCAGAGAAAACTATTTAGAATAACTCTACAGGGAGACCCAAAAGTCCATTAACTTTTGAAAATTCAATAATTCTCGAAATAATGTACGTAGACTGATGAAAACTGACATACATACTTCAAATGAAACAAGGTCTTCATGAAACGACATAAAGTGCACAAAATGACCAACAGAACAAACAGGTGGCGCTTCTTATGATATGAAAGCAATAAATTGCATAACAATTGATTTGTAGCAAAGACGATGTTTCCTAGTAGAAATGATCATATTGTCGATCGTCATTCATCAATAATACTTTTTTGGCTGCGGGACAGTATTGTAAGTATGGTGAGAAATTACCGTTGGATGTTGTCTTCTAGCTAATGATGTCGGACGATCGAGGTAAGCACGAGATAACCACACTACTGGCCATTAAAATTGCTACACTAAGAAGAAATGCGGATGACATACGGGTATTCATTCGACAAATATATTACACTGGAATTGACATGTGATTACATTCTCATGCAGTTTGGGTGCATAGATCCTGAGAAATCAGTACCCAGAACAACCACCTCTGGCCGCAATAACGGCCTTGATACGCCAGGGCATTGAGTCAAACAGAGTTTGAATGGCGTGTACACGTACATCTGCCCATGCAAGTTCAACACGATACCACAGTTCATCAAGAGTAATGACTGGCGTATTGTGACGAGCTAGTTGCTCGGCCACATTTGACCAGACGTTTTCAATTGGTGAGAGATCTGGAGAATGTGCTGGCCAGGGCAGCAGTCGAACACTTTCTGTATCCAGAAAGGCCAGTACAGGACCTGCAGTATGCGGTCGTGCATTATCCTGCTGAAATGCAGGATTTCGCAGGGATCGAATGAAGCGTAGAGCCACGGGTCGCAACACATCTGAAATGTAACGTCCACTGTTGAAAGTGTCGTCAATGCGAACAAGAGATGACCGAGACGTGTAACCAATGGCACCCCATACCATCACGCCTGGTGATACGCCAGTATGGCGATGACTAATACACGCTTCCAATGTGCGTTCACCGCGATGTCGCCAAACATGGATACGACCATCCTCATGCTGTAAACAGAACCTGCATTCATCCGAAAAAATGACGCTTTGCTGTTCGTGCACCCAGGTTCGTCGTTGTGTACTCCATCGCAGGCGCTCTTGTCTGTGATGCTGGGCCAAGGGTAACCGCAATCATGGTCTCCGAGCTGATAGTCCATGCTGCTGCAAACGTCGTCGAACTGTTCGTGCAGATGGTTGTTGTCTTGCAGACGTCGCCATCTGTTGACTCAGGGATCGAGACGTGGCTGCACGATCTGTTACAGCCATACTGATAAGACGCCTGTCATCTCGACTGCTAGTGATACGAGGCCGTTGGGATCCAGCACGGCAATCCGTATTACCCTC
Organism: Schistocerca americana; assembly: GCF_021461395.2. Lineage (NCBI taxonomy): Eukaryota > Metazoa > Arthropoda > Insecta > Orthoptera > Acrididae > Schistocerca > Schistocerca americana. The sequence continues at coordinate 378,720,681 of NC_060126.1, forward strand.
CTGAACCCCCCCGATTCCATATTCAGCTAACTGTCATTAGGTCTCTACCAAAGCCAGCAGCAATGCCGCAATACGATAAACCACAATGACGATAGGCTACAATCGGGCCTTTATCAAAGTCGGAAACGTGATGGTACGCATTTCTCCTCCTTACACGAGGCATCACACCAACGTTTCACCAGGCAACGCCCGTCAACTGCTGTTTGTGTATGAGAAATCGGTTGGAAACTTTCCTTATGTCAGCACGTTGTAGGTGTTGCCACCGGCGCCAACCTTGTGTGAATGCTCTGATAAGCTAATCATTTCCATACCATAGCGTCTTCTTCCTGTAGGTTAAATTTCGCGTCTGTAGCATGTCATCTTCGTCGTGTAGTAATTTTAATGGCCAATAGCGTAATAAACACATAGATTATGGTTTAGGGACCTGGGAGGGCAAGCATGATTGAAGCCGTGGCTGCTCACGCGACCCTTGCCAAACAAAGAAGTACGCGAGAGATATTCCACACGTGTAGTAATATGGGACAGAGAGACATCCTCCTTAAAAGTCGTACCTACGAACAGGAGTTTATAAGCTACGTTACGGATAATGCGATTCTGTCCCGTATCTACGTGCCCTGCACCCGTCACGCTGACAGTTTGAAAAGCAACACAACAGTTTTAGAATTTTCGGTAGCTCAGATTCTGAAGCATTGAGTGTTGACAGTCTGTCGTAATGTGAAATGGAGTTTCAATGGTCCAGCGCTATCTGTTCGCAGGATACTGCACTCACTTTCAGTTTCAGTATAACCCATGTTACACTACTGGCCATTAAAATTGCTACACTAAGAAGAAATGCGGATGATAAACGGGTGTTCATTGGACAAATATATTACACTAGAACTGGCATGTGATTACTTTTTCACGCAATTTGGGTGCATTGATCAATTCAAATAAGTACAAAGAACAACCACCTCTGGCCGTAATGTTCGGCCTTGATACGCCTGGGCATTCAGTCAAACAGAGCTTGGATGCCGTGTACAGGTACAGCCGCCAGGCAGCTTCAACATGATACCAAAGTTCATCAAGAGTAATGGCTGGCGTATTGTGACGAGCCAGTTGCTCGGCCACCATTAACCGGACGTTTTCAATTGGTGAGAGATCTGGAGAATATGCTGGCCAGGGCAGCAGTCGAACATTTTCTGTATCCAGAGAGGCCCGTACAGGACCTGCAACATGCGGTCGTGCATTATCCTGCTGAAACGTAGGGTTTCGAAGGGATCGAATGAAGGGTAGAGCCACGGGTCGTAACACATCTGAAATTTAACGTCCACTGTTCAAAGTGCCGTCAATGCGAACAAGAGGTTGAAACCTTCCCTTAGAAAAATTTATGAATGATTGTGCTGATAAACCCCTTACGTTATTTGATTTTCAAACAGCTGAGCAAAACTGAACGTACTCAGACATTTATATCCTAACTTATTCTGATCAACACTAAACTGACACACAATATTTTTAGCGCAACGCAATCTGACTTTCAATAATCCCTACAAAAGAATGGCCCTGACTAACAATAACCTATACCTTTCATGGATCACTTACTTCACAAAAATCTTCGATACTCGAACTACTGCAATACAGCGAGCGCCAATAGTGCCAGCTAAATAATAGATCCTAACTACTGGAGGCACTAACTACTGATAGGCATAGTTAGCAAATGAAATATTTTGTAGAGAACTAACAATGTATTTACCTTAGTAATGATCAAAAGTCATCATATATATATCTTCATGATATACAATATTACAAACTTACTCTTTCTGATGGACACACGTTTAGATCGTCCGCTCTCAAAATTCTGCCATCTCTCTTCCCACATCTACCACTGCTGGCGGCTCACCTCCAACTGCGCAACGCTACGTGCTGTTCACATCCACTGCCCAATACTACAATAGCGAATGTTACAACAATGCCAACCAGCCACAGACTTCACAAAGCACAGCCAGTGATTTTCATACAGAGCGCTACGTGGCGTTACCAATATAAAAACCTAAACAGCCGACTTACAAGGTGACCGAGACGTGTAACCAATGGCACCCCATACCATCACGCCGGGTGATACGCCAGTATGGCGATGACGAATACACACGTCCAATGTGCGTTCACGGCGTTATCACCAAACACGGATGTGACCATCATGATGCTGTAAGCAGAACCTGTATTTATCCGAAAAAATGACGTTTTACCATTCGTGCACCCAGGTTCGTCGTTGAGTACTCCATCGCAGGCGCTCCTGCCTGTGATGCAGCGTCAAGGATAACCGCAGCCGTGGTCTCCGAGCTGATAGTCTATGCTGCTGCAAACGTCGTCGAACTGTTCGTGCAGATGGTTGTCGTCTTGCAAACGTCTCCATCTGTTGATTCAGGGGTCGAGACGTGGCTGCACGATCCGTAGTTACAGCCATGCGGATAAGATGCCTGTCATCTCGACTGCTAGTGATACGAGGCCGTTGGGATCCAGCACGGCGTTCCGTATTACCCTCCTGAACCCACCTATTCCTTATTCTGTTATCAGTCATTGGATCTCGACCAACGCGAGCAGCAATGTCGCGATACAATAAACCGCAATCGTGATAGTCTACAATCCGACCTTTATCAAAGTCAGAGATGTGATGGTACGCATTTCTCCTCAAGCATCACAACAACGTTTCACCAGGCAACGCCGGTTATCTGCTGTTTGTGTATGAGAAATCGGTTGGAAACTTTCCTCATGTCAGCACGTGGTAGGTGTCACCACCGGCCCCAGCCTTGTGTGAATGCTATGAAAAGCTAATCATTTACATATCACAGCATCTTCTTCCTGTCGGTTAAATTTCACGTCTGTAGCACGTCATTTTCGTGGTGAAGCAATTTTAATGGCTAGTAGTGTACAATTTAACACTAACACGATTACCTCAAAGAAAGGGGGAAAATGCTCTGCTATTAAGGTATATGGCGATGTGCCCAGTGAATTAGAAATAGTGGCCGTTAGATAAAGAAATTTAAAAAAGGATTAAAGTAATTTTAACTTGGTAGGTCCTGCTGCTTTAAACGATGATGATGATGATGATGATGATTTGTTTGTGGGGCGCTCAACTGCGCGGTTATCAGCGCTCGTAAAAATTCCCAACCTCTGCTCAGTCCGTTCTCGCCTCTTTCAGGAATGAAGATGAAATGATGGGGACAATACGAACAACCAGTCATCTCGAGGCAGGTCAAAATGCTTTAAAGCGACGTCTCTGTACAGATAATACTTATGTTAGTAAATCATTGACGTGCTCCTCATCATATGGAGATATCCCACCTGATCTTTGGATAATGACAGTAAATAATCAGCATCATGGCCTTTCAAGTGGATAATAGAAATAGTCTTGTCCATCCAACTGCAAGGAAGTAGTAGTTTTTGCCTTTTCTTTCGTACTACACACACACACAGGCGCACACAAACACACACACACACACACACACACACACACACACACACACACAAATACGCAGCCACGATTGTACGCTGAGTGAAGTATTTATAGAACGACGTACCAGCAGCAGAGGAAAAGTCCACACAATCTTTCTGTGAATTTTCATAACTCTGCTGCAATTCGTTGCCGGCATATTGTGCTCGGCATTTCAAATGCATCAGTGAAGTTCAACAAACACGAACTCGTTCTGCGCCCAGAAGGTACACAAAGGCCATGTTACTGCTTCAATATTCCGAGCTGTTGTGTTTGCTTTGAAGTTGCTGTACGCTGGAACTTTGTTTTCTGTGGAATGCATTTTTCCATTACTAGTGTGAAGGAATATGCGCAGAAGTAATTTAAAAACCTCCTAGCAATATTACATCGCGCTTGTAGTGCTTTCCGTCTTCGATTTCAACCGGGCAGGATTTTCAGTAACTCGACACTAAATCTCGTTACGATATGAAATTAAAGCTTGTCGGCGAAATTAGATTACTTAAATGGTAAACAAAGTGCGAAAACGTAATTAAGTAGATTACAAATAGCCGTAATTGTTGGAAGCCAAATACTTGCTTATATTGAAAAAGTAATAAACGAAAATTTTTTGATGTACCTTAAAATGGCGTGTCGAATGTTTAGTGGATGTTTTTCCAATTAAACTACTGAGCCTCGGCTCTGTCGATATTATTTCACGTCAATCAATTGTGTTCTTCTGGATGTGGAATTATGTTAAAATTTTTAGCATTAAATTTGACTGTAATAATAAAGAATTCAAAACGTCTTTTTCTGCTGTTGTGTACTGTATTATTGTGTAAGTATCGAATAACTAGCATTACTTGTATTGAAATGGTTTTAAAATAATCACACTTATTTCTGTTTTAAAGAATTGCATTTTTTAAGTAGTCATACATCTCTTTACTTTGCAGTTTTAGTGATATTGGGAACTGGATACCCGCTAAATAGCTCACAAACTGGCTAAGCCTTAGGAATATGAGCTAGTTACAGTTCCTAGAGATACGGTGTGGGACGGTCACATATTACCTGTCATAGAAGGTATAGGGAAAGCAGATCTAGAATTTTTTGTAGTTAACTATTGTAAAGCCACCATATAGCATATCACAAATCAATACGGTAAACGTTACTCACGAATACTTACAACAACATATTTCGGTACTGCGTTATCCCATTATCAAATACCGAAACACAAAGAAACAAATCAATGCATCGCAACACTGCACACTCTGACAACTACGTAAATATTTTTATCGTCCAGCAGTATAACAAACATTAAAGCTTCTATGCCATTAGTCACCGTCGAACGTAAAAAGCCAGAAAAAAATGGTTCAAATGGCTCTGAACACTATGGAACTTAACATATATGGTCATCAGTCCCCTAGAACTTAGAACTACTTAACCCTAACTAACCTAAGGACAGCACACAACACCCAGCCATCACGAGGCAGAGAAAATCTCTGACCCCGCCGGGAATCGAACCCGGGAACCCGGGCGTGTAAAAAGCCAGAAGTAAACACGCAGAGTCAAATATGAAAATCTTCCTTGAACATCGCATGATGGCGCATCACACATTCACAGGGTTCGGTCTTGATTTAAGCGCAGCTGCATTCACCTACCAAAGATAATACAGTAGTGGCCATTAGAATTGCTACACCAAGAAGAAATGCAGATGATAAACGGGTATTCATTGGACAAATATATTAAACTAGACCTGACATGTGATTACATTTTCACGCAATTTGGGTGCATAGATCATGAGAAATCAGTACCCAGAACAAGCCCCTCTGGCCGTAATAACGGCCTTGATACGCCTGGGCATTGAGTCAAACAGAGCTTGGATGCCGTCTACAGGTACAGCTGCCCATGCAGCTTCAACACGATACCAAAGTTCATCATGAGTAGTGACTGGAGTATTGTGACGAGACAGTGCTCGGCCACCATTGACCACCCTTTTTCAATTGGTGAGAGATCTGGAGAATGTGCTGGCCAGGGCAGCAGTCGAACATTTTCTGTATCGAGAAGGCCCGTACAGGACCTGCAACATGCGGTCGTGCATTATCCTGCTGAAATGTAGGGTTTCGACGAGATCGCATGAAGGGTAGAGCCATGGGCCATAACACATCTGAAATTAACGTCCACTGTTGAAGGTGCCGTCAATGCGTACCGAGACGTGTAACCAATAGCGCCACATACCATCACGCCGGGTGATACGCCAGTATGGCGATGACAAATACACGCTTCCAATGTGCGTTCACCGCAATGCCGCCAAACACGGATGCGACCATCATGATGCTGTACACAGAAACTGGATTCATCCGAAAACATGACGTTTTGCCATTCGTGCACCCACGCTCGTCGTTGAGTACACCATCGCAGGCGCTCCTGTCTGTGACGCAGCGTCAAGGGTAACCGCAGCCATGGTCTCCTAGCTGATAGTCCATGTTACACTCCTGAGTGCACCGATTCCATATCCTGCTAATAGTCATTGGATCTCAACCAACGCGAGCAGCAATGTCGTGACACGATAAACCGCAATCGCGATAGGCTACAATCCGACCGTTATCAAAGTCGGTCAACTGCTGTTTGTGTATGAGAAATAGGTTGGAAACTTTCCTCATGTCAGCACGTTGTAGGTGTCGCCACCGGCGCCAACCTTGTGTGAATTCTCTGAAAAGCTAATCATTTGCATATTAGAGCATCTTCTTCCCGTCGGTTAAATTTCACGTCTGTAGCACGTCATCTTCGTGGTGTAGCAATTTTAATGGCCAGTAGTATATTGGGATATGAGTTTCTGAATAATCTGTCCGTTGTTCAGCATCTACAATACGTCCAAAATACAGGGTGATTATTATCAACGTTTAAAAACCAGTGAGTCGACTTAGATGACGCTGAGTCATGTAAGATAATATAAGAGGCATGGCGTCGCACCTGTCGGGAAACACCCATAAAATGTATGACAAATGTTGAACATGTAACACCATCACTAGGCGTACCTTGTAGCAAGTGCAGCGTCTGGACCAATCGGTCTGTCGCATGTGATCATCTCAACCCAAGTCAAGTAGTTAAGGCTCCGTGATTCTGGGCCTACGTGCGCGAACTCAGCGCGTTTGTCTCAGCATTAGTCTCCCGTACGGCAGGAAATATTTTTTTCATTACATTATTAATTATCTGTTTGCATTGAGGTATGATTTTTTTATTTTACTTACCGGTCTCGCGGTCACCGCTGGTTTATTTCAAAGTACAGTAACACAAAACCTATCGTATTGCGTCACATATAAATAAGTACACGCTTCCGAACTACGTTCATATCAGTAAATGGCTTACGTTTTCTTTTCTAATAATGTCTGTAAACAAAACAAGGGTCAAAAGGAAAGAAACACAAAATAGTAACAGCTAACTTGGTTACAGCGAGGACAAAAATTTTGTAACGTCTACGTTTAAAACTGATCATATTCACTAAATGATTTCGAAATTTGCACAGTTTACTCGCATGTGAGTATTGCATCGCTCAATCACCCCTTCACGCCCACGTCCAACCGCCGCACATGCGGTAAGGTATGTCTTCCGGCGACGTCACATGTTCGCCGTTTCCTATCAATTTTTGGCGTATTCCCCTACATTAGCGACCCCATGTGTCCATACGAAATTACTTGTCGCAGTGTCATCTACGTCGTTTCCAGTGTTTTAAAACGTTAATAAGAATTCCTTTGTACATTATGAATGCGAAAGTGTATGTGTATGTTTGTTACTCCTCCACGCTGAATCGGCTGGCCGGAATGTAGTTGTGTTATACCCTGAATTAATACTCAGGATACTTTTAAAAGTGTATAGTACAATATATGTATTGGTTTTAAGAAGATAACGCGAAATGTAGAACAGTAATTATTCATAGAAAAAGCTATTTGCTCTTTAACTTTTGACGTGTTTCTCACTTATTAAAATATTTGTCTTATTTAATATGTTCTACGTAATACGCTTCAACTTTATGAATGCAATACTTGTACGAAGATCAGAGTGTTTAATCCATACTTCCAAACAAGCGTGTTGGAATTTAGCCACTGCCCCGTCAGACTTACCTTTCCGTTTCCGAGGAGCTTGAGGTTCACAAAGATGGTGGCATTTAAATTCTGTTCGACAGAAAGACGTCGCGCTATTACATATAGAACGTGATAGGCTTTCAGTGAGACTGTGTTTGATCATCATATGCGAGCGTGTCCTTTGGTTATAGGCACACATGTGAACACAGATAATGTTGTTGCACGTACAAATATTACAAAATTTGCGCTGTACCGAACTAGAAATTGCTTATCTTTTTTCTTCGTTGTGTTAGTGCGTTTGTTGCTCCTTCATACTGAAACGGCTGGACGTGTTTGGATGAACTTTGCCATGGAGATAGCCTATATACTGAATTAAGACATAGGTTACAATTTTATTTTGAAACACAAGTAAGATCGTTAATTTTAGCAGAGATTAGGTTTTCCTTAAGGGGACACGTTCATGAAATTTGCGAAAATGACAGTTTTCAGTTTGTTTCTTTATTTACAAGTAGAGCTCTTGGGCAACAAGTTACTAAAGTTCATATGATGAATTCCCTTCCGAAGTGCCTGAAAATAATTAAATGTATGACGCGACCTTCCCGCCACTCCAAATTTTTGAAGCAATAAATAACGAACCCGTGGATTACTTTCAAGCAAACGTACACGGGATCCAACTATAATGCTGTGATATAAACTGAAGCGCCAAAGAAACTGGTATCCGGATGCGTATTCAAATACAGAGATATGTAAAGAGGCAGACTATGGCGCTGCGGTCTGCAACATCTATGTAAGATAGCAAGAGTTTGGCGCAGCTGTTAGATCGCTTACTGCAACTTCAATGGCAGGTTTTGAAAATTTAAGTGACTTTGAACATTGTGTCATAGTCGTCGCACGAGCGAGGGACACGGCACCCCCGAGATAGCTATGAAGTGGCGATTTTCCCCATACAACCATTTAATGAGTGTACCGTGAACATCAGGAATCCGGTAAAACACTAAATCTCCGACGTCGCTGTGGCCGGAAATAGATTCTACAAGAATGGGCCAACAACGACTGAAGAGAATCGTTCAAGTGACAGACGTGCAACCCTTCCACAAACTGCTGCAGATTTCAGTGCTGGGCAGTCAAAAAGTAGCAGCGTGCGATCCATTCAATGAAACATCATCGATATAGGCTTTCGGAGCCGAAGGCTATCTCGCGTACCCTTGATGACTGCACGACACAAAGCTTTACTCCTTGTGTGGGCCCGTAAACACCGACATTGCACTGTAGATGGCTGGAAACACGTTGTCTGGTCGGACGAGCCTCGTTTCAAAGTGGATCGAGCGGACTGTCGAGCGAGTCGTATCTGGTATGGAGACAACCTCATGAATCCATGGACTCTGCATATAAGCAGGGGACTGTTGAAGATGGTGGAGACTCTTTAATGGTGCGGGACGTGTACAGTTGGAGTGATATGGGACCCCTGACACGTCTAGATACGACTCTGATAGGTGGCAAGTACGTAAGCATCTTGCCTGGTCACCTGCATCCGTTGGACTTGGGCAGTTCCAGCAGGACAATGCGACAGCCCCCACATCCAGAATTGCTGCAGAATGACTCCAAGATCACTCTTCTGAGTTTAGACACTTCCGCTCGTCATCAGAGACTCCATACATGAACATCATTGAACATAACTGTGATGCCTTGCAACGCACTGTTTCGGAAGGGAAATCCACCTCCTCATACTCTCACGGATACATGGACAGCCCTGTAGGATTCATGGAGTCAGTTTCCTCCAGCACTACTTCAGACATTAGTCGAGTCCTTGCAACGTCGTGTTGCGGCACTACTGCGTGCTCTTGGGGACCCTACATGATATTAGGTAGGGGTAACACTTTCTTTGGCTCTTCATTGTATACTCTTCGGTTTTATAGATTATCTGTGAATCTTTTCCGTATTTTAATTGAATCATATGGAAACGAAGCCTTAAAACCTCCTTTTCATCTGCTGCAGTTCTCAGGATTGCAACGTACGATGCAGTTTCTGTATTTAATGACGGGAACGTAGGGAGGATGAAGGATTAGACAGGATCGTGCTTAACATAGGAAATTTAACTGTGAGTGTCTCGAGGAGAACACATTTACAGCGCCTCTCTGCCGCTCAAAAGTCATTTGAAGACCTGGCAATGGAAATAAGGCAGAAAACAAGAAAGCAGAGGAGAATCCTTGAAGATATGGAGAACACTGTGGACAAATCGGTGGCCTTCTGAAGATGTGACGTAAAAAAAGCGTTAGGTTGAACATGAAACAGCATAATTTCAAATAAAGCACATTTCAGCCGTCTAGATTTCTAAATTGTTGTTTTATTGGGCTACCAGTTTCGGAGATATTCTACGCCGTCTTCAGGGGCCCAGAAACTAAAACTACTTCTGCGGGTCTGAATATTGCGTAGTATATCGCCGGAACTGGTAGAGCAATAAAATATTAATATGGAAACTTAGACAGCTGAACGGTGTTTGACTGGACATTCTGTATTGAACAGCCGAGACGCTGCAACCATCTATGAAAAGATGGACATACACAGACTTTAAATTGCATTTCCTGAATATTAATTTTCTTCATCTTTACCGTTTCCTCAGTATCTATGAGAGCTAGAATTATGAAATGTTTTACACTTATTTCTATAATCCCAAAGTAAGTTGCCACAAGAGTAAATCTTGAAATTCTGTTCGTAAGCAATGATAATGGGCAAAGTGCTTGGAATTTTACATGAATTTTATAGTACGTTATGTTATGGTATGTTAACCGGGGACATAGAAACAACGGAGAGGCTCCGTCCCCGCCGCAGCCGCGGTGGTCCGCAACCCCACACGAATACCACTTCACCTCTCCGCCACCCCACGCAGAACTCAGGGTTATTGTGCGGTTGACCCCCAGGGAACGTCTCACACCAGACGAGTGTAGCCCCTGTGATTGCGTGGTAGAGTAATGGTGGTGTACGCATATGTGGAGAACTGGTTTGCGAAGCAATCGCCGACATGGTGTAGCCGAGGCGGAATAAGGGGAACCAGTCCGCATTTGCCGAGGCAGATGGAAAACCGCCTAAAAACCATCCACAAACTAGCCGGCTTACCGGATCTCGACACAAATCCGCCGGGCGGATTCGTGCCGGGGACCAGCGCTCCTTCCGCCTGGAAACTTTTGTGGTATAGTTACAGTATTATAATTAAAAAACTGTTAGAATTCTCCTTTTTTGATATATTCAAAGAAACCTCGTTAGAGTAGCTCACTATATGCAAAGAGATTAAACAGAGCAAATTTTGTAAAAATCTCTTGACTAATTCTTAAATACCATAAAAAATTAAATATATATAATCTAAGGAACTTAATAGTAAATGTGTTAATTTCATGTAAAGCATGGCACAAAATTTCACCGCCGTATCTTCGAATTTGTTGATTTTGTTGCGTCTGTTAGAAAGTGTATGTTTTCTCCATGAAGCAAACGAGTGAGTTACTAACGACATGTATTCTGTCAGCTTCACTCATCGGTTTCATTTTTCTTCTGAACTTCTGTTGTGGTGCATAGATGTGGATAGTGTTCAGATGGTTCAAATGGCTCTGAGGACTATGGGACTTAACATCGGAGGTCATCAGGCCCCTAGAACTTAGAACTACTTAAACCTAACTAACCTACGGACAGCACACACATCCATGCCCGAGGCAGGATTCAAACCTGCGACCATAGCAGTCGCGCGGTTCCGGACTGAAGTACCTAGGAACGCTCGGTCACTATGGCCGGCTGTCGATGGTGTATTTCGAAGTTAACATATCTTTATAAATAGACTACTGGCCATTAAAATTGCTGCACCAAGAAGAAATGCAAATGATAAACGGGCATTCATTAGACAAATATATTACACTAGACCTGACATGCGATTACATTTTCACGCAATTTGGGTGCATAGATCCTGAGAAATCAGTACCCAGAACAAACACCTCTGGCCGTAATAACGGCCTCGATACGCCTGCGCATTGAGTCAAACAGAGCTTGGATGGCGTGTACAGGTACAGCTGCCCATGCAGCTTCAACACGATACCACAGTTCATCAAGAGCGGTGACTAACGTATTGTGACGAGCCAGATGCTCGGCCACCGTTGACCAGATATTTTCAATTGATGAGAGATCCGGAGAATGTGCTGGCCAGGGCAGCAGTCGAACATTTTCTGTATTACCAAAAGCCCGTACAGGACCTGCAATATGCGGTCGTGCATTATCCTGCTGAAATGTAGGGTTTCGCAGGGATCGAATGAAGGGTAGAGCCACGGGTCGTAACACATCTGAAATGTAACGTCCACTGTTCAAAGTGCCGTCAATGCGAACAAGAGGTGACCGAGACGTGTAACCAATGGCACCCCATACCATCACGCCGGGTGATACGCCAGTATGGCGATGACGAATACATGCTTCCAATGTGCGTTCACCGCGATGTCGCCAAACACGGATGCGACCATCATGATGCTGTAAACAGAACCTGGATTCATCCGAAAAAATGACCTTTTGCCATTCGTGTACCGAGGTTCGTCGTTGAGTACACCATCGCAGGCGCTCCTGCCTGTGATGCAGCGTCAAGGGTAAACCGAGCCATGGTCCATATTACACTCCTGAACCCACCGATTCCATATTCTGCTAATAGTCATTGGATGTCGACCAACGCGAGCAGCAATGTTGCGATAAGATAAACCGCAATCGCGATAGGCTACAATCCGACCTTTATCAAAGTCGGAAACTTAATGGTATACATTTCTCCTCCTTACACGAGGCATCACAACATCGTTTCACCAGGCAACGCCGGTCAACTGCTGTTTATGTATAAGTAATCGGTAGGAAACTTTCGTCGTTTTAGCACGTTGTAGGTGTCGCCACCGGCGCCAACCTTGTGTGAATACTCTGAAAAGTTAATCATTTGCAGATCACGGTATCTTCTTCCTGTCGGTTAAATTTCGCGTCTGTAGCACGTCATCTTCGTGTTGTAGCAGTTTTAATGGCCAGTAGTGTAGTTGTTTAACCACGGGTAACAACACCGAAACTAGTTGTGGAATATTGTCGTATTGTCAGGGAGCACTCCGAACGACAGTTGAAGAAGAGTGGCAAACGCACGTGAGGAGTTGTTTGTTGTGGCGGAACGGAATTGGGACTGCGGGCCCCGAGCAGCGTGCGCGGACGCAGAAGTCGCGTCGCGCTGCCAGCCAGATAATCCGATTGTTAATCAGGCCAGTTAGCGGCGGCGCTGCGCGCGTCAGCAGAATTACGTTCCCCCGGCGGCAAACAGCGCGCGGCGCGCTGTTGTAAGGTGGCGGTGCTGTGCCCCGACCGTGTCCCCGCGAGATAACAGCACAGCAGACCACTGGACACCGGCCGCTGGTGGCCGGATATTGCAGATCCCGGCCGGCCCGGGGAGTCCCCGCTCAGCAAATCTGTCCGCCTCTGGCTTGCGGGCTTAGCGCGGACCGGCTAGCAGCCGGCCAGCGGCTTAGGCAGCAAAGCTAGCGGCGGCGGCACTGTGCGGCGAGTACGGACAGCGCAAACACGGCGGCAGTGGTGGCGAGCGCGCGGCGCGGCTCACTGTGCCAGCTACTCTGGCCACTGTGAATCACGAGAACAGTGAACGGTGGGCTGCACTGGTGGATGAGACTTATTTGTATGAAAAACCTGCATAAGAAGGGAAACTATCTCGCAAGTAATATTTTATTTTGGAACCAGTCTGACAGGAGTGAAAGATTCCGTCTGTCACCAGTCTTGTGCACCTCCATCGTATATAAAGTAAGGAGGCCGCGTCAGAGGCACTGAATGAACGGAGCTATCTGCGTTCACAATGATAGTGTAGGGTGTATAGCATACACAGATGGTTTGGAATTCTAGGAAATAATTTAAAAAATTGGCCAAGTATCAGTAGCACTCGCGCTCTGGGAATTCCGAACAAACTTAATGCTGTACATGCATAGTTCATCCATCCTGGTAACAGAGAATCTCGACGACTTTTGTCTGTTATCGATAACGATATTGGCAAGATATTGGTCCCAGGAATTCCAAGACTTTCGACAATGTTTTAATTTAAGCATTAAGTTTAAATTTTTGTATGATTTTGCATTTGTTAGTGCTACTGTAGCACCATAGCTTACACACTACATACATTTTGATCATTCATTTAGCTTTCTGTAATTAGTGTACGATTAATTCCATACTGTAATGAAGTGTAATCTCTGTAATACGCACAATATGAGCAAATGATCTTTTGCCTTCCTCATATAATATCTTTATCTTTAAAATTAAATAATTTTATTTAAATAATTTTGTGTAGAATTACCAATATATGATAATGTTCTCTTTTATATAAAAGGTTTTGTTTGCTGTTATGTGAAGTGCTGACCTTCACTTACGGTTCTTAGTTACTCTGTATGTAAAAGGTGTTATGGTTCCCCTCGGGAACGGAACTGTGTAGCGCGCGCAAATTGTGGTTAGCCTAGGTAGAAAAGGTGGAACCAAGAGTTAGTTTGGGACGAATCACCAAACTACCAACTGCACATGTAAAAGTTGTGTATTGTGCTGCTTCCGAGAGAGGCTTTTCCTAACGCTTTCCAATGCCTGGGATGGATGGATAAAAAGCTGGAACTATTCTGGAATTTGTACCTATCATCGCCACCAAGAAATGACAGAGTCCAGTTTTCTACCTGTAAATCCACCTACCAACATACAATCGCCACCACATTGCGCAATCACTGTAATGGAACACTATAGTAATGTACAGTGAAGGATCAGCTCATAGGAAGTTATAGTGTACTCAAATAAAAGGTAAAATTAGACTGAACTCTTGTACCTACCGTGAGTTAACCTTAGTCACACATCCACTTACGGTCCCTCCCACTCTAAAGTGTTTGCCGAGTGTCCTTTATTGAAGGCATATTAAAATTAATATGGCAACAGAGTTTGCTAAAATTAATATTGTTTGTTGAAAGGATCTTACAGATATCTCAAATTTGTCTTTCACTGCAGTGAAAGTTCAGAACTGCAACTGTGAAGAGTTATATGTTCATGCTTGCTAAGTGCTTGTTGCTCTAGTGTATTGAAAGTGTGTTTAGTTTACTCTGCTACAATGGTCAAGATTAAGGGCTCCCCTTCCATCGAAAGAAGTTCAGATGCACCAGGTTACCTAATTATAAAAATGGGTCAAATGGCTCTGAGCACTATGGGACTTAACTTCCGAGGTCATCAGTCCCCTATAACTTAGAAATACTTAAACCTAACTAACCTAAGGACATCACACACATCCATTCCCGAGGCAGGATTCGAACCTGCGACTGTAGCGGTCACGCGGTTCCAGACTGTAGCGTCTAGAACCGCTCGGCCACCCTGGCTGGCACTTAATTATAGAAAGTTTCAATTACTCTTGCTATTCAAGTCAAATTGTCAATAATATTGGGTTCCTCTTGTGTATTAAAAGTGCATATTAATGTTGTAACAGGATCAACAACTTGTCTTTTGTGCTTATGCTAGGCAACAAGTAACCGAGGAACCACTATCTATGAAAACAGCAACTTCTTCATTAAAAGGACAGTGAGAAGTAATTTGCTAGTGAACTCCATTTAATTTTCATTCTAAGTAGAAAGGTGTTTGGTAGTGAGAGAATTAATCTATGTGCAGTAACTAAATTTGCTGTGAAACATATCCATATTTCATGTCAGTTAGGAATCTGTTTGAAAAGTAATACTAAGCCTACGTCCAATTTACGATTCTACAGTGAATATTAATAGTAGCGTTATTGAGACCATTCAGTTTGAATAAATCCTCAAGGTAGTAGTGTGTTTTGTTATCTGTTATATTTATGCAAATGGTTTGTTTAATCTGTTAACTCCAACCTTAACGTGAACATACTGTATTCAGGTGCCAGAGTTTATTGCACTCGCGTGTGGCAAAGTATAGGTTGTGATTGTCCGTTAAAGTTACTCATACCTATTTTCTTGACCAAGAATGGCAATCATTCTCTTGCCTAATTAGGCTGGTGACCGTTTTTTTTATTCTTTGAACAGTATAGGTAGGTAAAATACTTTTTGTTGCTGTTTAGATATTTACGTAATTCTGACTTTCAATTCCTATAAGCCACCTCCGTTAGGTACATCGCGGTCAACACAACAAAATTTCTCTCAGAGGGTAACACTGCTCTGTTGCTTTATACCATAATTGCTTTAAGAAGATAGTTTTATTTCACGACCCGACACCTACTTTAAGGTAGCGGACAGTAGTGTTATATTACTTTAGGTTTATTTTATTACTTCTGGAGTTATAATAGCGTTCTGTGCTAAGTAGCAACACCAATTTTCTTTTTTGTGCTATAATTACAAATTAGCAATTTTCGGAATTTTCTCCTTTACTTATGCTGTGAAACCTTCGTTCTTGCCTACTTTTATGATTCTAGGTCAACGGGAAATATCTTAAAGCTCTTGATGAACTGGACTGCATCTATCAAATTATGTGGCTTAAATGTCCGTATCATTCGACTGCATTGACTTGGTAGGTTAAATCTTTTGCACCACGAAACGACCACAGACCATAACATCTGACATAAATACGTAATCGAAGTTTTCGGATTTTTTTCCTTTGCGTTTGCTGTGAAACATTGCTTGTTGCCAAATGTAATGACTCAAGTCGCCGGGCAGCATCGTATAGGTTTTGGTGAGTGAGTTTAACAGTATCAAAATACACTCCTGGAAATTGAAATAAGAACACCGTGAATTCATTGTCCCAGGAAGGGGAAACTTTATTGACACATTCCTGGGGTCAGATACATCACATGATCACACTGACAGAACCACAGGCACATAGACACAGGCAACAGAGCATGCACAATGTCGGCACTAGTACAGTGTATATCCACCTTTCGCAGCAATGCAGGCTGCTATTCTCCCATGGAGACGATCGTAGAGATGCTGGATGTAGTCCTGTGGAACGGCTTGCCATGCCATTTCCACCTGGCGCCTCAGTTGGACCAGCGTTCGTGCTGGACGTGCAGACCGCGTGAGACGAAGCTTCATCCAGTCCCAAACATGCTCAATGGGGGACAGATCCGGAGATCTTGCTGGCCAGGGTAGTTGACGTACACCTTCTAGAGCACGTTGGGTGGCACGGGATACATGCGGACGTGCATTGTCCTGTTGGAACAGCAAGTTCCCTTGCCGGTCTAGGAATGGTAGAACGATGGGTTCGATGACGGTTTGGATGTACCGTGCACTATTCAGTGTCCCCTCGACGATCACCAGTGGTGTACGGCCAGTGTAGGAGATCGCTCCCCACACCATGATGCCGGGTGTTGGCCCTGTGTGCCTCGGTCGTATGCAGTCCGGATTGTGGCGCTCACCTGCACGGCGCCAAACACGCATACGACCATCATTGGCACCAAGGCAGGAGCGACTCTCATCGCTGAAGACGACACGTCTCCATTCGTCCCTCCATTCACGCCTGTCGCGACACCACTGGAGGCGGGCTGCACGATGTTGGGACGTGAGCGGAAGACGGCCTAACGGTGTGCGGGACCGTAGCCCAGCTTCATGGAGACGGTTGCGAATGGTCCTCGCCGATACCCCAGGAGCAGCAGTGTCCCTAATTTGCTGGGAAGTGGCGGTGCGGTCCCCTACGGCACTGCGTAGGATCCTACGGTCTTGGCGTGCATCCGTGCGTCGCTGCGGTCCGGTCCCAGGTCGACGGGCACGTGCACCTTCCGCCAACCACTGGCGACAACATCGATGTACTGTGGAGACCTCACGCCCCACGTGTTGAGCAATTCGGCGGTACGTCCACCCGGCCTCCCGCATGCCCACTATACGCCCTCGCTCAAAGTCCGTCAACTGCACATACGGTTCACGTCCACGCTGTCGCGGCATGCTACCAGTGTTAAAGACTGCGATGGAGCTCCGTATGCCACGGCAAACTGGCTGACACTGACGGCGGCGGTGCACAAATGCTGTGCAGCTAGCGCCATTAGACGGCCAACACCGCGGTTCCTGGTGTGTCCGCTGTGCCGTGCGTGTGATCATTGCTTGTACAGCCCTCTCGCAGTGTCCGGAGCAAGTATGGTGGGTCTGACACATCGGTGTCAATGTGTTCTTTTTTCCATTTCCAGGAGTGTAAGTGACATAAATGGACATATCTTTCGGGTGCACTTAGGAGATAAACGTTTTTGCAGGCCAAGGACCGGTAGATCTTAGTATGTGATATAAATTTCAACTAAATAGGTCAAGCCATTCATGAGAGAAAGGGGTCTTAACGGTCGAACAAACAGACAACAAAGTGGTCCTATAAGGTTCCTGTTTTTACTGATTGAGGTACAGAATCCTAAAAAAGCTAAACATGCTTCCAATACAATTAGGGACAAATTGTTAGGTAGGCCAGAGAAGAAGACGAAAGCAGTGCGACACAACGGGAACATCTAAATACTAAGACCACTCATGTAACGTTCAAGCTTACCTAAAACATCCTGTCGCACGAAAGATGTGAATAGTGATCTTGCAAAGAAACTCCTCCAAACCACTGAGTGAAGTTAGAGAAATGTATCGCTTTCAGTATTGGTTATCTAACTGTGACAAGAATGAATTCACAGTTGCTGTGAAACATTGCATCTTGCCAAATGTAATGACTTTAGGTCGTCTGGTAGCACCGTATAGGTTTTGGTGAGCGAGTTTAACAGTATCAAAATATGTGACATAAATGGTCATATCTTTTGTGTGCACTTAGGAGATAAACGTTTTTACACGGCCAAGGACCGGTAGATCTTAGTACGTCATATATGATTGGGAATGAGTACAACCAAATTGTCTTAATGAAGACACAAATATAAGAAGAGATATTAAAGATGAAAGTGGCATTAATTTACGTACAATAGTTGCAGCAAGAGGACAATGTCGTTGGATTGAAACCTGACATTCTATAAATATGGGAAAGTGGAAGAACAAGTGGTGACGAAAACGATGAAGATGAAGAAAAGGAATGAACAGATTTTAGAACCTGAAAAACGAGGAAATGGTTCTTGGAGTAAAAGGAAAAGCGAAAAGTCTCTAAAAGTAGGAACAAATAGTGAAGGGCGGTATATGGAAGTGAACAAAATATTCAACTGCCAGGCGCAGGTCGAATCTTTAACGACCGTTAGTCTGGTCCAGCGGACATGTTGGTGGATTTCCGCTCTCATCCATGCAAGTGCTGGGCAGGTTCCAAAGATCTGCCTTAGAAAATTTGATACAGAAACAGGTAAAATACGGTAACAATCAGAACGAAATTTACACAGTTCACACACTGATTTCGCTCACTACTTCGCTCTTTCTGGTTAACAGACGACTGTGGCGACTGGAAGGGCTACTACACATCTGGCCGCAAAGTTAAAATAAAAATAATGTGCCAAATCACGAAAAATAGCGGACGCCGTACGATGGGATAAACACTGTTAAAGAGAGAATGAAGTGTCAAAGATATTCTGTGATAGCTTTGGCTGGCATACAATGGTAATGGTTTTTAAGTGGGACGTGCTGCCATGTACCCACTGCATTATCTTTCAAGCTCCTTATCGCGACCATGTTCAGTCAATGAAGATGACTTGTTTCTAGGTGAGGTTGTCACAGATAATCATACGTCCTGTCACAAGATAGAAAATGTGTCAAAATCTAACTATTTTTCCAACTTCGTGTATAATTTCTATGATGCACAAGAGAACGAAATATCTTGTATTCTCCGAGCAGAATGAACGCCTGATGTGGAAACTGTGAATTCATTCTGGTCACAACTAGATAAAGAATACAAGAAGTGATAAAATTCTCCAGCTTCACTCAGGGAATTGGAGCAGTTTCTTAGCCAGATCACTATTCATATCCGTTGATCGACAGGGTGTTACAGGCTAGCTTGAACATTACGTGAGTGGTCTTAGTATTTACAAATTTCCGTTGTGTCCTACTGCTTTTATCTTCGTCTGTAGCCTACCTAACAATTTTTTGCCGCTTATCGAGATCCTATGCTCAAGCTTTCCGTTCCCTGCAGTAGGGTCCAACAGTGTCCCATCTATACACCTTTCTCCGTCGATCCCGTCTCCTTTGACCCCTGGATTTCAATCTGACACTCTTTTACCCACTTCCATATACAATAATACTGTCTGTAATTTTTACTACAGCTTTTCTGTACCTTATTTTAAGGCCATGTTTAATAGTACACTTTGTAACTTTGCTGTTCCTATCCTTGCAGCGCCAAAACTTCTGAAACTGCTTGTACATAAGCCGAAACCGGTTAATAAAGAAATATTATTGCGATCTCGACTGCTCATTTTTAAATATAGGATCAGGTTGCCCTCCTCCATGGACTATATTGTCAACTTCTATGAAGATTTAGGGATAACCTACAGTTATCAAGCCTCTGGCGCAAGTCCAAGAAGCCGCGGTGAAGCTCGTCACAAAACCTTCGAAGTCTCTGGTTCAAGCCTTCCGCTCGACTCAGAAGCAGAAGGTCATGATCTGTCCTGGGGACAATGCTGGAAATTGTGAGCTGCGCTGAAACTCCGTGAGCAGGGCTGGTAATCTCAACCGTCTCCGTCAGTCGCTGGAATGATGGAAGTGTGACCAAGGCGTCCAGACGACTGGCATTTTTGTCCTAATGTTACACCCAGTTTCCTGAGAGGCTGCTGGCGTAGCACTCCAAGGCATACACACTGAGTGTATGTGCTTTTTCATCCCATCCCTCTCTGCCATTAGTCTAAGGGGTACCATTATCTGTCATACGTGTGAACTGCCAAAGATTAATATACCACTTGCCTTTGTTTTCCCTCCCCTGACATTGGACTAGGCACGTTTCCCAACATGTGAGCTGACACTCACTTGCTCAGTTCCAGTTTCAGTAGCCGATGGCACCTCGAACTTGTTGGTTAGAGGGATAAGTGTAAAACGTTGAGTTCACCTCTGCCTCAGTCTCGTATGTACAGGATGGCGAGACCTACCATTGACGCATTATTGACAGTCAAGAGGATGTGTAGTGAGGTAGTACTACATCTCCTGCATACGACACAATATTTACAGGAGAGAGTATTACTCAAAGTGCCTTCGGTATCGGTGGTACATGATTGACGGTAGCCCCCTAACACATGCATTCGCTGCAGCTTACAATGTCTTGACATTAGTCAGCGCGATCTCTAGCTGTATATGAACAGCAATGCCTCAAAACTGCAGCGCCGAGGGACTACATTGTACCTGGTGTAATATTTTACAGAACAGTAAACAAAAAACATTAAACTAAACTTGCTGACTATGTTTTAATTTGTAGGTTTGATAAGGTACAAGTATTACCAGTGGTCTTTTGGAACTGAAGCGACTAACAGGCAAAACAAGGTATCTATTACGACTAGAGGAAAACTTGGTATAAAATATGCGGCTTGTTTGGAACTTTTCCATATGTATGGTGAATTATGCGCCATTCCTCCCACCTTTACACTACTCTGTACCTCATTTATTGTCACTCTCATTTTCATAGTTCTCAACAATTATTCAGGAGTTCCAAGTTCCGTCAAAACATGATACAGTTGCTCTCTGACCATGCTATCATAAGCTGATTCGTGGTTAATGGAGAGATGCTGCATTCTAATCGCGAATTCAATTGTGTTTCCTAATATATGTTTTAAGGTGAAGTCCTGATCTACAGGGTGGCCCAGAAATGTCGCAACAAACTTTAGGGGCACTGTAGAGCACGTCTTGAGGAAAAAATCGAGGATTGGAACCCGTGTCGAGAGATGTCAGCCTACTACGCTACAAAGCGTAGAAGTTACAGGCGCAATCGTCTGCCACTAGCCATTCTTTTCGGTAGGAACCATGCTTTGTTCACTGACGGACTCTAGGCGGAACATGTCCACTACTGTTTATCATTAAGTGTTTGCGATTGATGCCACGATCGCCAGTGGAGAAGACATAACTAGCTACTGCGTAGAAAGGCTTTTTCTCCTGTTTTTCTGATGTATACCAAAAACAATAGAGATTTGAAAGGGCTACATGAGAAAACCAAATTGCGGATGGAAATCTGTGTCTGAAACCGTCATCCAATAAGGCAATAATCCTAAGGAAATGCAATCCGAAAACAAAGGAAGTAGGTTACAGTACACTTGTTCGCTCACTGCTTGAATACTGCTCACCAGTGTGGGATCCGTACCAGATAGGGTTGGTAGAAGAGATAGAGAAGATCCAACGGCGAGCAGCGCGCTTCGTTACAGGATCATATAGTAACCGCGAAAGCGTTACGGAGATGATAGATGAACTCCAGTGGAAGACTCTGCAGGAGAGACGCTCAGTAGCTCCGTACGGACTTTTGTTGAAGTTTCGAGAACATACCTTCACCGAGGAGTTAAAAAAAATGGTTCAAATGGCTCTGAGCACTATGGGACTTAAGTTCTGAGGTCAACAGTCCCCTACAACTTAGAAATACTTAAACCTAACTAAGCTAAGGACATCACACACATCCATGTCCGAGGCAGGATTCGAACCTGCGACCACAGTGGTCGCGCGGTTCCAGCACCGAGGAGTCAAGCACTATATTGCTCCCTCCTACGTATATCCCGCGAAGAGACCATGAGGATAAAAGCAGAGAGATTAGAGCCCACACAGAGGCATACCGACAATCTTTCTTTCGACGAACAATACGTGACTGAAACAGAAGGGAGAACCGATAGAGGTACTCAAGCTACCCTCCGACACACACCGTCAGGTGGCTTGTGGAGTATGGATGTAGATGTAGATGTAGATGTAGAACACAGCATTGCATTCATAGGAGACAAGGCCTTTCTAAGTAGCAGCTTGCTCCATCCTCTCCACTGGCGATCTCGGCAATCAGTCGCAGTCACTGAATAACAAATAACATTTCAAGATGTTCCGCCTATGGTCCGTTAGCACACGAAGTCACTTTTGCTGATGAAGGGGTGGTCTATTGGCAGGCGCCGGTGCCTATAGCTTCGACGCTCTGTAACATCGTTGGATGACGCTTCCGGACACAGGTTCCTATCTCGATTTGTTCCTAAAGAAACCATCTACAATCCCTCAAAGTTTGTTACAACATTTCTGGGACATCAAGTTCTTCATTTGTGTGGACTTATTGTCCATAGTTGCTTGACAAATGGTTCAAATGGCTCTGAGCACTATGGGACTCAACTGCTGAGGTCATTAGTCCCCTAGAACTTAGAACTAGTTAAACCTAACTAACCTAAGGACATCATAAACATCCATGCCCGAGGCAGGATTCGAACCTGCGACCGTAGCGGTCTTGCAGTTCCAGACTGCAGCGCCTTTAACCGCACGGCCACTTCGGCCGGCAGTTGCTTGACAATTCTTGTATTTTTCTCACCTGACGCGTTTCGATTTGCTGAAGTATAGTGCCATCAGTGGTGGTAATTTCTGTTTGGTTTCTCTCCTACATTAAGAAATTCCGTCTGCTAGCATGTCTTTGGTTCCTTTCGTCATTAGACTCTGTTACTTGTAGTCTATTGAAGAAAGAAACAATAGACATGTTAGCAGACGGCTTTTCCTGATATAGGCGATAAACCAAGCAGACATTATCACACTGAAGTAGCCACATATCGCTATGCATGTTCTGGCCTTCAACTTTCTAGATCATCCTGGTAGGAGGGGGGGGGGGGGGTTATCCGCAGCAATGAAATGATTACCATGGGTGCCGGACGAGCGAATGTGAGCGGTCACACCTCCAGCACCGACTCCACTGTGTGTCGCCATCAAGGCCGCGGTGCAGCACAGTGATAACCATATTGATCTGCATTTACAGCCGGAAATTCGCTCCCTGGCGGCACGCGGGAGTTTAGGCGTCGAGGCTTAGCGCTGAAGCCATTATCACGGCGGCTGCAGCAGTCCTTTCGATCGAGGCACCAACCTCCGGTGCTCTCGAGGGAACGGGCGACTAGGCGTGGTAGGGGCCCCTCCGGCGGCGACGGGGGGAGGTCACCGTCGGCAGGGGTGGGGCAGGCGGGCGTGTTCCGGCCTGGCCGCCTCCCAAACAAGCAGCAGCCGCGCCCGAATGCGAATTACCTGCTAATTCGCCTCAGCGGCACAAGAAATGGCGTCGCATCCGTAGGAGATTGGACACGGGCGTCGTGTCTCCTCTCTTATTCACGCCTACATTAACGGCCCACATTACACGTCCAATTACTTAGCTGCTTCCGTCTTCCATATGCGGAGCTGTTGTGCGGAATGTACAGAAGTTCATCGATGTAATACATTCAGTGGCGAGAGATCACGACAACGTATGTTCCATTGGAAGATGTAAGTGAAGGTCTGTTAGTATCGGACACTAGATTGTATCGGACAAGAACAACTTTGCAAACTGTTAGGGAGTTCCTTTTGTGTTCTATAGATCGTCTGAACGATTTTTATACCGAAGAAATGTGGCAGGACTAAGTTTACAGTACTTGTGTACACGATTAGCCTTAATATTAATCAACACTCACATTTTTCCAGTTCATCTCGCGTAACTGCAATTACAAACGCTCGATATTTCTCTCTCCATCCTCTTACAGGCCATCAATTTTTAAATAATTGGTCTGTGGATTGGAAGGATTCCTCCACAAGCTACTATTTTAGGTCACTACCTGTCATACACTTTATGTTTTTCGGAAAATGATCGTATATTTTTGTTGATGCATATAGAGTTCCTTCCAGAGCCACTGACAGTATTATTAATAGGAAATAAAGATCATTTATTAATGTGAAAGAAAGGCCTTTTTTTTCTTCTAGTGCTGTACGTATGTACATCATTAGTCTTTGGAACATATATTGCCAAAGTATAGTTAAAATGCCACACTCTGTGACAGATACATGCAATATATGACTGCAGGTAACACCGTACATTATTGTTACTGCTCAGTTATGTATATTGAATATTTTCTTTGTAATTGATGAGCTGCCGCACAACATTATTGCGTAAGACATTTTTGAGGGAAATACGCAAAATATGTTGGGAGATTGTTTCGTCTGGTATCACGTCCAGCAATTGTAAGAAGAGCAAAGATAAATGAACATAATTGATTGACCATCTGAGTAATATGCCTCTTCCTATTCAAGTTTTCTTCAATATAATACCCTCAAAAATGAAGAACACTCTACCCTGTTTATTAACTTCTGTTCATGTACTACAACTATTGTACGAGTATGATTCCATTTGTTGTGCAGAACTGAATACAAAGTTTCTTCTCAAAATTTAAAGATTCCACTTTCAGTAAACTACGTAATAATTATTTGAAAAACCTCACTAACAATTCCTTCTGTATTCCTAATAAACTTTTCAGTAATATATTTTATTTTCAAGTAAGTCATCTTACATTCTTATTGTATTTTTAGGGGAAAGTAGTATTGTTCTCTATAATGTAGGCTGTGGTTGTACTTTCGGGTTTTAACGGAAAGAGCAATTTTATGTTTTACCGAGCTAAACAAATAGCATGAACATTTAATTTTTCACGTTTGTTTTTCTAACACACAAAGATGAAGATGCCAGGACTTAAATGTCATGAAAATAGGATGCAAGAAGGACCTTAGGTGACAGGCTTAAAGTTTCGCGGGAAAAGGAAGACCTGACAATGAAACACGATTTATGGCATAATGACGTTTTTCCAAAACATGCCGAGATGAGCAGGATTTTATGATGGTATTAAAAAATTACGAAGCGAGATGATGCCTTTTAATCCACAAACAAGATCGTAAATATAGTGAATAAATATGCAGAGCGAAAGAAAGTAAGGTAATACCATTCATCTAGCAACATAGTGACAAGTTAAGCTACTACAATGGAGGTGGATGGCGATCAAGATCACTTCTCGTATGTAAAAGTTTATGCATTTCCTTCGATGTACCTTTGTAACAGATTTGTATCAGCGCTGCTGTGTTTGTTAGTAAGGGAGAAAATTTATTATTGGAGACATAGCAGATAAAAGCAAAAGTAAAACAGTGCATCATTCTGAAAAGAAGTAAGTAAAGTGTGTGATAAGGTATATACTACAAGGGACCTTCAGAAAGTAATGTAACACATTTTTTTCCGCCAATTTCGGCTGCAAATTTCGGAATTTGTGGTGGGACATCGTGGAATATTCCTTCTGCACTCCCAATAGTATCTATAGATAGTGACGCTATACGTAGCCTTTAAAGTGGCGTCTGTTTGAATTTGTTTTGGCAGAAAACAAGAGCAACACACACATTCATAGGCGCTTGTAGAATGTCTAAGAAGACATGGCAGCGAACAAAAGCACGGTGAGTCTTTGAGTGAGGTGTCCCTCATCGTAGCAACACGTCACGCAAAGCTGTCTGATGTGCTACATGCCGGCCGGCTGTACACAGTCGTGACTCCTACAGTGTTGGAACTTGGGGACACTGTCTTTCGAGGTGATCGACGGATCGCAATCAAACACCTCACTGCTCCACTGGATATCTCTGTTGGTAGTGCTCACACATTCGACCATCAGTTGGTGTACTCAAATGTGTGTGCGTGCTGGGTTCCTCACCGCCTAACAGAAGACAGTAAAGAGCGGCGAAGGACGACTTGTGAGGAATTTCTTGTGAGTTACGAGGCTGATCGTGACAGTCTTTCGCCGAACATGGTCACAGGCGATGAAACGCGGATTGCGGATTTATCACTTCGAACGGGAAACGAAACTGCAATACATGGAGTGACGCCACACCACTTCTACTTTAAAGAAAAAGTTCAAAGTCGCGCTCTTAGCCAGCGAAGTCGTAGTGACAGTCTTCTGGGACCCTGAGAGTGTTCTTCTGTTTGACGTCTTCCCACATGGTGCAACGATCAACTCTAAAGTGGTGTGTGCTACCCTCAGGAAATTGAAGAAACGGCTTCAGCGTGTTCGTCGCAACGAAAATCAAACCCACTGCTCCTTCTCCATGATAGCGCAAGGCCTCACACGAGTCTACTAACCCGACAGGTCCTCGCAAATCTTGATTGGGCTGTTCTTCCTCATCCACTCTACGGCTTTGATCTCGCATCTTCCGACTTCCATCTGTTTGGCCCAATGAAGGACGCACTGCAAGGGAATAAGTACGTGGATGATATGGAGGTTGTTGATGCAACAAGACGTCCACCAGAAGAGTGGTACTAGGCTGGCATACAGGCCGTCCCAGTGACGATAAATAAAGCCCTCAGACAAAACGCAGATAATGTAGGAAAATAGTGTTTTTTAGCCAAACGAATACGGAACAATGAGGTGTATCGAAATATTGAATGAAACCAACCTGTTTTCCAAAACAAAAAGGGTTGCACCACTTACTGAACGCCCCTCGTAAAATAGGGGAATATAGTCAAAATATTGATATAAATTTTACGTCATTAATTTCTATTCATTAAGTAGCTATTTTTGTATAAAGTTCACAACTGATTTGAAATTTCCGTGGTTTTAAAGCATGCTACTGTAATGAACAAATACTGGAATTTCAAACTCGTTTAGGCGTAACTTCTTATATTTCTGGTCGTTCGAAGCGACTTATTCTTACGTACTGGTAATTATTTTATTCCAATTAACTTAAAACCATACAGAGTAAGAGCATTGCAGTGTATGTAAAAGCTTTAAGAGAGCCTTATCCATTTTATTGAGTAATACACAACCGCCTTCATTTCCATCTAAAATGTATTATCTAATCACAAGTATCCAGACACCTTTTAGTGGACATTAATGTGGGGGTGTTCACCCTTCGCTTTTTTGATGACTTGAATTCTGCTGAGGACACTTCCAGTAAAGTGTCTGAATGATTATGGAGCAATAGCAACCCATTCTTCCACAAAAGCCGAAGCCAGAGCAAGTAGTGAGGTTGAAAGCAGGGGTCTGGAGTGAAGTCGACGTTCTAACTCGTGCCAAAAGTGTTCTATTCTTTTCAAGTCTGGACTATGGGAAGTCGAGTCCATTTCAGGAATTCTGGAATTATACTGCCTCTACGCACTATGGGACTTAACATCCGAGGTCATCAGTCCCCTACACTTAGAACTACTTGACCCTAACTAACCTAAGGACATCACACACATCCATGCCCGAAGCAGAATTCGAACCTGCGAGCTAAGCAGCACCTACAGTCCGGAACCGCGTGACCGTTACAGTCGCAGGTTCGAATCCTGATATTATTAATATCACGATGACCGGTTTCGATAGAAGCTTGCTGTCATCATATGATCCAATTACGTAACAAAGGATATTGACTTTAAAAGGATAACTTCCTAGAAGTTGGGTAGTATATCATAAAATAAGTTTCATTAATTTGCAAATTTAAAGTGCATATATATCACACACAGAGGGAACACATTCCGCTCGTAATATAGCAGAGGCAGTAGGTATAAACATAACGTCCTAAACAGACAGCATGAAGGTAGGAACTGAACGGACGTGGAACTCACACCCTAATCTGCAGATGTCAGACCCCCAGATGGGTGCCAAACGTTGTATGTAGATAGAGTATCAACCGAAACTTCGATATGGTTCGTCCTGTGTGCTGTCATTCAGCAGAACTGGCGTAAACGTTAATTAAAAGTAGCACCAGAAATATGGAACACAGCAAAGGCATACAATTTACATATAGCTTCCATAGGGAAGCGGGTAGAGCGTTAGATCATCTTACCAAGAGTACTGGGTGCATACCCCAATGATGATAAGGTTTTTCCTACTGTACTATGCTTGAAAGTGTAATAAGGGACTATTAAAACATACGTATGATGCATTTTTTTATTCTACTGTTCGCATTGTTTCTGTTTATTCTGTGAAACTACAAATGCACTAGCTGCTTCACCACGAGTGGTGTCTAATCGGTAGCACACGTCAGAGAGAAGATCAAACCCATCTATACAAATCAACTCTATAAGTTTGCTACTTTCAGATAACGAAGAGAAAGCAGACTGTCAAAAGAATATTGCTACAAACTGCTAAAAGTCGTCTTACATGTCAAGAAGATGGTAGAGCGTGTAATCAGTTTAAAGAACTTCTCCTCAGTGGGGTTTTGAACGCTGGACCACTGACACGACGACTGCAAGTTCTACCAACTCCCCCACGAGAAAGCTGTATAGCTGTCCCCCGTCCCTCATAGTTTCGACTTTTCAGTGCACTGTAGTTCTAGTGTTCCTTTTAATGACCAATCACGCATGTTTTATTCGATGACAGCACACAGCACGAACTAAATCCGTGTTTTGCTTGATACCGCATATACATACAACGTTTGGTACCGATCTGAGTGTCTGACATCTGGATGTTTGGGTGTCAGGGCAGAGCGTGCACTTGCAGAAACTTTTCAACAGGTGGCGTTAGCATACCAGTCCACTATTTAACATAAATGATTTGTTTTAGTCATGTAACATACTCTTCGAAACACAAATTCACAGAATAAATTTTGCATAAGAATCAGAAATTTAGTAGCATCAACATGGAGTATTAACGATGGAAATGGACACAATCTGCACCAAAGCAATGTTATTAACGAGCTACTGACAGCTTAACTGTAGCTACACTAAATGAGAGGAACGAGATAACACCAACAATTACAAGCGTACATAATACAAGGTATTTACAGTTTCATCAGTAAGTTAAAGAAATTGAAATATTTAGAAAAACATTCGTGAAGCAGGAGAACATTCATGATTATAATACCAGAAGAAAGAAGGACTTACACGACCATCTATTCAACCTATCCTTGGCACAGAAACGCGTAAAATATGCTTCTGTAAAACTTTTCAATAAATTACCAGATGAAATAAACTGTCTCTCATACAGCAGTAATCGTTTAAAAAATGAATTGAGATCAATCTCCTTGACAACTCCTTTTACACTATGGATGAATTCTTGAATAAGGAAGAATAAATCTGTAGGTATAATACATGCATTTTGTGTCATTTAAGACAGTGGGATAAGTAACGAAAATTTTAAACTTTTAAAAAGAAAAAAACAGTCTTGATTCGTGCGTACATTTCTTACGCACTTAACAAGTTCCAAATCATAACGGTCACCATGAGATTAATCAATGGAACACGTAACTAACTACCTAACTATCTGACGAAGATGATGATCACGCATTGAGTGTTAAGAAGTTTCCTCTGAACGTTTCTTTTTCTGGAATCGAAGATTGCTGGGAGGTGGATCGTGGAAGATTAAAGTTCAGATGAGAAAATATTGCAGGATTTAGATGTGTAGTGCCACAGAATAATGCTGAAGATGAGGCGGACTAACCTAATAATTAATGAGGAGGTACTGAATGATGGTATGCGAGAAAAAAAGAAATTTATGACAAAGCTTGACCAAAAGAATGGATCGATAGGACAAATCCAGAAGCATCAAGGGACGCCAGGAATTACTGTGTTTGTGTGTGTGTGTGTGTGTGTGTGTGTGTGTGTGTGTGTGTGTGTGTGTGTCTGTGTTTGTGTGCGTACTCAGGGAAAAAGGGGGGGGGATAAATAGAATTAGACCAAGGCTTAAATACAGTAAGCAGATTCAGATGTATGCATCAAACCAGCCTTCGCACTGAAGAACACAGCAATAATAAATTAAACGGTAATACGCTCGTGTTAATGAACATAATCACTTTTTTGATTTTTCGAATCTGAACTTACAATTTGCACACGTCCTCTTTTGTTTATCAGTATATTTTGCAGATTACTTTTCCCCTGTGGCTCCCTGATTATTTCAGGACTTTATTTTCTATGCAAATCGGGCTCCTGATTGTAATACGTGATGCTATGTTTGTTAAGTAGCAGATTATGCACCCTACAGCTCTACACGTCGGCAACACAACGGACGCGCCTGTTCTGCGGGTTGCAGTTTGGTTGTCCACAGGAGCGCCACGCTACCCGACTACCTGAGCCGCTTCGGCCACACAGGCCCTTCCGCTTACCCGAGCAGAGCGTTGAGCTGCGTTACGTTACAATGCGGCGCCGTTCCATTCCTCCGTCCCTAAACTGTTATTGTTCGGTAGCGAGGCCGACCGCTACACATTCGCTCGTGCGCCTCCCCAAACCGCTGAGATGTCCCCCATGCTCTCTTTCGCTTCGACTCACTTCGGATTCCGATAATGCTTAGCGGAAACCTGCATCTCCAGCGCCAGTCAATAAGCAATACAGACAGAGATAACATTTCGGTTCCGCTTGATATATGGGAGTGGTGCATAAAATTGTTTTTAGAGAATCAAAACACTACTTGCAATTGAACTAACACCAAACCGAGAAGTTTTCACGCTGTTGATTGACAGAGATAAATCACAGAAGGATCCGAAAACCTATGTTTGCATTACCTCATTATCCAAACAGGATATTCTAGTAAGGGCTTCAGACACTGACAACTGTCTACGGTTATTAGAGTACCGACATCTTCCTGGAAAGCACCTCTTGTCCCGATGCCAAAGCTGATGAAATTATTTTTCCCTTCATCTACGGAGACAGCAAAAATACCATGTCTGAAACATTTAACTATCTAACATGGTGCGTCCCTATCTTAATAAGACGAGCGTCATAGGATGTTTATGTATGAACATTGAAATTAAGTAATATTTAATAATAGTCATAATTTCGTAAAGATCGATGAAAAGTATTATTTTATATCTGCGGGTTTATTTCCATTCTTCGGCATATGAACTATTTCTCTTAACCATTCCATTTCTTTCTGTTATTTGAGAACTGCTTTGTATTTTTATCTATTATTTTGTTCATTTTTCTCGTTCCCCCTTTCATTTCAGAATACATTCTAGTATATGTATTAATAGGAACTTTCTTGTTAGGCGGTGGCCTAGGATGTTCTTCTGTCTCCTCAGTGTAGCCTATAAAATTTATTCTTTCGTCAATCCGTTTTCAGCAATCCCTCATTTTTATGCATTCTGTCCAGTTTAGCCTTTTGTACTTCCTGTGTATCCGCGTATATCCTCTATTCGTCCACATTTTTCATCGTCTATTTAATCCCGAATGATAAGAACGTGTGCGGTATTTTGAGAGAACAAAGGAACATCCTTTCTTCGCTGCCTGCTTCAAAACTCCTATGTAATTTCTCAATGACTGTCGTTGAAATGGTTCATGTCGCACCGAAATTTAAACTACTTGAAATACTTGCATCGGTGCCATTTTCACAGGAACAATTTGCACAAAAGTGACAACAGAGAAAGAGAAGAAAGCGTTAAATACTGTAACTCTTGCAATTTTACAACATGGACGTAAGTATTATGACACGAAGTTGGTTCACTACAATACAATATAGTACGTCTTGATATCATTTAAAACCGTATAAAATGGCTTTCATAATCGCCCTCGAATAATTCCGTCCGCAGTAGCAAGGGTCATACTAGCAACGAACTTTAGGTGTTAGAGAACCGGGTCTTCAGTTGTGAATTTGGATGAGTTGCCGGTGATTCTTTACTCACTACCATGATGGAGCAGAATATTCCAGTTTCCTCATGACTCTACATTTAATAGATTCGCTTAATACCAGAGCATAGTAAAAAATAGTTATTCGTGACTACCAATACACTGACGTACCTATCTGATGAAATACATGAATAATGATTGGTGAATGGACTTAGGACGCTGTATGAACATGTACAACAAATGCATAAGCAGTGGTGGTAAGCTCCTTTTATCACACGTGGTGTCTACACGTAACAAATTATAGGTGTGTTTTGTAGCGGAGGTAAAATAAATTGAAACAGTACTCACAATGTTTTTCATATCTGCAGAGCTTCGACAAGCGTCTACTTACGTACCTGAAATAGAGAACACAAAGGTGTAGTTAAACACAAGCGGTAAATGAATACTAAGTGATTGTTGTAGGAAATAAATAGGGAAAGTTAAGTAATTTTACTCTCTGGGAATTATTTGTATTTTAGGCGACGAGAAAACATAAAATAAAACTGGATTCAGTAACATTATGGCACAGTTGCAGATTATTGGGACAGAAATGAAGCAAATGTATCAGCGAAATTTCACAAAGATCTCCGCCTGCTCTATTGAAAGGAGAGAAATTATATTGGGACTAAGTTTGCTTTCTATAAAAATGAAGAATAGTCAATGCATGTTACTCGATATTATTTTTCTCTTATGAAACAGCAGAAACTTACGGAGATCATGAACGGCAGTGATAATGTTCAGCAACTGTAGCTCGTTATCGCTTTCTTGTCTGGAGTATTGAGCATTTTAACCGTATTTCAGAGCTCTGCACGTTGTGATTTTTACATTTTGTGACATATTCTTTTTGTTTGGTATCTGATATACTATAGTCTCCGCTACAGCCGGAGTACATGCTACGAAAACTACATACCTAAGGCATTTCGTGATTTTAACTAGGGCAGATACGTGCACACGCAGCTGCATTGCACATAACCAGCGTGTTCTCAGTGGACACTCGATGAAAAATCCACTTACACATAATTTCTTCAATCACTGTATAGAAATTATTCGCATAAGAATTGAAAGACAAGTAGGAATCGACCTCGGTAGAGATCAGTTTGGGTTTCTGCGAAATTTAGCAATGCGCTAGACCTTACTTAGCGTACAATTTAGAAGATGGGATAAAAAACAGAGACCTACTTTTAGATGTTACTTTTAGAATTAACGAAATATTTCGGAAAAATTGACGTGAATAACTTTTCAAAACTACGAAGTAACAGAGATAAAATACAAGGGGAGTGAAGACTGCAGTTGTAACAGTTGAAGGACATGAAAGGGGGGCAGTAGGAAGGGGAGTGAGACAGGATTGTTCTTTATCCCTGACGTTCTTCAATTTGCACGTTGACCATATAGAAGAAAAAGCCAAATTTAAATTGAGGAAAAGAAATAAAAATTTTATGGTTTGATAATAACGTCACAGTTATATACAAGATGACAAAGGATTGGGAACAGTAGTTGAGTGAAATGGAGAGTCTCTTGAAATGAGATTATAAGAACATCAACAAAAGTAAAACTAGGGTAGTGCAATGTAGTCGAATTAAATCAGGCACTGCTGAGGGAAATAGATTACGAAAAGTGACGCTTTTACCATTTGGGCAGCAGAAGAAGTGACAATGGTCGAGAAATAGAGGATATAAATGCACACCAAGAAAAGAATTTCTGAAAAAGAGAAACGTGATATTATCGAATATGAACTGAAGTGTTACGACGTCTAATCTGAAGGTATTTGTCTGGAGTGTTGACTTCTATGGAAGTTTCAGTATACACGCTAGAAGCCAAACATGTATACACAGATGATCTGGAGTGAATGTCGTGGCAGATTAGTGCGAAAAGACGCAGTGGACGGCACAGGCAGAGCACCGTATAGGAAGAACCATTGTCCAAGTTCTAACTTGCCGGTAGGGATATGCCAGGTCTGTCATTCAGCAGAAATCCACCTGGTTTTCAAATCACACCCTGCTCTTGGCTATTCATGCTATTTCTTTCGATCATTCGCGCTGTTCGATTTTATGCTTTCTCCGTGCCAGTTTCTACATGGTGTTCGGACTCTCTGCACCCCATACACTTATCCATACGTCGATTTTTCCCTCTCCGTGGTTCATCTACCCAGCTTCCCAGTCGAGCAGCCACCGTCGGCTGGAGTAGTCACATGTGTGTCGACCGTACTGTTTATTGGCATTGTCACGCCAGTACAGACGCAACAGTGGAGACGAAGAGCACTCTTACATGTGTAATGCTTTTACTTTTTTCTCGCACTGTTAATCTGTGGGCACTACGAACCCTTGATTTATACAATTGTGAAAGCAACATCTGCGACTCCAGAAGCAACATCAGTAGCAATAGGAGCAGATCCACTACCTGCTCAAACGGAATGTGGGACTGACCCGTTCCTTCAGTGCGCTGCTGAATGGCAGAGGAGAATCCTTCTCCCTGGCCATTCCCAACGCCATTCTCTGGTATTGACGATTCTACCGAAAGGTGGGAGAATTATCAGTGCCGAACTTGCTGCACTGCCAGTTAGTAGCACGAAAGCCCACGACCAAACCATATTTCATCTTTTTACGACCAAAAGCGAACAAAATCGCTAGAGCGGATGATCCTGAACCGGAACAGGGGTCGGCAGTGTCGGTCCGAAATGTCGTAGCTCCACGCGAAACGACGGAAAAAAGTGCGAATGGTGCTGGTACGATGTGTCTGATATTAAAAATGTACATAGATTCTGCCATTTTATTACGAAAATCACCTGCACTTCCAAAAACAAAAGTAACTAGCGGCGCTTGTTACCCTCCTGTGCTGAGAACTGATATTTACTTGTTGCGCTCTTGTCCCTCGTGTCACGTCTCACGAACGCAAGAAGTTAAACCTTCGGATTTCGCAGAAGAATTGAAAAACAAGAAATTTAAAGAATAGCTGGTAAAATTTGTAATTAACAGTTGGTCAAAACAGATTATCACGAGAGAAACCATCCACAATAATCACGACACCTCATATGAATACTGGGTTCAATATGATACCGTTAATCAGACACTGAATGAAGAACACAAGAAGGCAAATACAAGACTGGTTGCATGTTTGCAAATTACTTAACGTGGTAGAATAAATGACCAGTATTCAACGCTGAAATTTCAATTATAATGCTTGCGAATATGAAACTTGTAAAAAGTTCTTCAAAGATTTGGATGGATGATGGCCTTGGCAATTCTCGCAGTTACAATGACGGTTCGCGTCTCCATGAAACAGTCTGCTTGGTCTAGGAAAATGTTTACCTGACTTTCATGCTATGACCGGCTGTTATTACAATCCCACGTTTTAACGAAAAGGAAAAAAGGGCCATTACAATTGTGATCCTACACGCTACCGAATGGCTTTCACAGATTTCAGACATACTTCTGAGACTGCGAATGAACTGAGCGCCGTAGAAGTATTATTGAGAAGATTACTATGCAACGAAGAAATATTAAGGATGTCAATTTGCTTAGATTAAACATTTTTACACAAGCACATAAAATGATATCTGAACCTTTTTCTACATCGCTGTATCTGGCTTTATCTAATTTTGACGCTTACAATCTACCCTCGTGTGAAATAGGACTGCAATAGTGTTAATGAAAACAAAATATATTTCGCAAGTACGGAGCAATGTTCACACGAAAAATGTACAGATCTAAACCCGACACCTTTCGGATAGTAGACAACGGAGGACGTTACAGTTTTTCCTGAGTCTCCGGTGGCCTGTTACCAGAAACAAACGACGTAATTTTAGACACTGAATCAACATCCACAAAAGCTATAGCTGACATGAAATTCATTGTAAGATTTTTATATAGAAATGATAGATTTTCACTGACTATATTTGTTTTCCGGAAGAAGACACTGAAGGAATTACTGTTAAAGTGGCCTTAGGAGTAATTCTGACGATGCTTCCTTCATTGGTTCACGGGCGTCGCGTCGGATAATGTTGTGGAAGCTGCAAGTGCTTACGATAACGAGCAGCTGTTTCGTCGAAATATTGTGCAGTTTCCACAACATTATACTACTCGACGTCCGTGAACCAATGAAGCAATTACTACGTCGGGAAAGCCTGAAACAGCAATTCTGATGATAACGATAATATTGATGAATCCGACATTTTTTTCTTTTTAAGTAAACTATATTTTTCGAACTTCATCCCACTTTCTTCTTGTGCAATTCATTTAACCATCTTTCTGTAGGATGGTTTAGAGTAAGTTCTTAATTAATCATATCATAATTTGAGCCTTGCGGCTTATTCATTTCCTTGCAACATACAATTTCGCACACCAATGCAATGTTGTAATGACTTCTGAGTATCTAAAAGTTGTCAGATTAGTAAGTTGTTGCATTAAATTTGTCTGATATCAATTTTTATGCATCTACGCAACTTATTTTATCACGTCTATTAGTTTTTTGACGTAATGCTTTTTTGCCGATCGGTTAACTTTGTGTAACATATTCATAATGGTATCAAAATAGAAGACGCACATATTTCCTTCCGAAAAAATGTTTTTTCGCATCGCTTGATCCTAATGTATTAGTAAAACACATTTTCAGATGCTTTGCTATGATTTTGTTTCTTGGTCTCATTTTTTACTATGCCAAATGCTTCCTCTACTTTCCTATAGGTATCCTAAAAATGTGTATTTGCGTCTTAAATCTATCATGCAATTACATTCCTAAAATCAGACGTATCACTATGATACAATTCGGTAAAATTTTTTGACCTGTTTAGATCAGAACTGATGCGAAAATTTTCTGAAATTGGTATCTTTGGCCTAATCGACTCTCTAGATTCTTTATGATTTTGATCACACTGAGAAAAGTAAGAAATTTTTTTAATTCGGCTGTTGTACAAACTATAAGCCGTATCTTAGTTGATCCATTATGGATCGTGGGACGACGGCTGGTATGAACTTCTTGATGCCATAATTTACCAACAGCCGTATGTATCGTAGAAATTTATTTTATTTTATGAACTTCTATGTGCTGCCAGTTTCGGCATTACATTGATGCCATCTTCAGGCCCCACAGACTGTGTCGCCTCGCCACCAAGAACTGTTGCAGGACGATATGATTCACGGATCCAGTTATATGGCTTCTCCCGTGTATAGCGATTTTACGACTATGACGAGTGTGGCGTGAAGATGGCATCAATGTAATGCCGAAACTGGCAGCACGTAGAAGTTCATAAAATAAAATAAATTTCTGCAATACATACGGCTGTTGGTAAATTATTGCATCAATAAGTAGAAGCCGTATTGTCGATCCCGCTGATATGGCCGCCTTTATATTGTCCAGCAGTGCCGGAATATACGAAATTATGCAAAATATTTAAGCTGTCTACCGAGCCCTAGAAACTTAGCTTTGAAGAACATTGTCGGTTGGTCATATAGTATTTTGGAGATGCAGCCCGTTAGGCGACATCGCGGCTGAAGTTTAAGAAGAACCACAAGCGCCCTGGGACGCAGGCTGGATCGCCGACCTCCAACCCAAGTCGCCTTAGAGTCGGTTTGAGTGTTCCTAATGAGCAACATCGTATGCGAACTTGCTTATTAGGGACATGATTCTCCGGTCAGCACTCTATCTGATGTCCTAACTTGAGCATTTGCCTTCTCCGTCCTTTCTTCAGGCGAAGCCATCCAGGTTGCTGAATCACTTGAACTTATAGCAGCAACAAAGCGACATACTTCCCGACGACCGGCAGGTGGTGAAGTTAGATACGAGCAGTAAATAGTTCCCAGTGCACGTGAGATGGGAAAGGCGACCTCGCTTTCCACTGATCCGCTATGTACTGACGCCGTTAACGATTCAGTGCGCTGACGTAGCAGCGCAGCCCATGATTTCCCTCGGCCGTCTCGGTGGATATAAGTAAGTCCAAGAGTCCCAGCTCGCTAATTTTCGTACCCTCGGCATCGCTGACCTTCCGCATCTGTTTCCGCTTCAGGAGCAATTTTATAGTCCAACCCCCATTGTCATTTGATGTACGTAACGCAGGATTGCTCATACTTCAAAGTCACGAGTCGTATACGCCGAAAAGGAGGCCATTTGGCGCCAGTTTCTGACAGTCGGCGAGTTGCAGGGTGGTCGTTAGAGGCCCCAGTACTTTCTCTGGACTATGAGGCTGTTTCTGGTGCACCTCGAGCATGCCCCAGCGTACTCAACTATCGTTTGTCGTATATGATCGGTTGTTTGCTTATCAGGTCGATAGGGGTAATGGTTAGCCTGTATAGCTTTGACGAGTACTGGCTCTGGGTTGCCCTGTGTTGCAACGACCAGTGCCTGAATTAGTATCTCGAAGTAAACAGTTTATTCCGTTGCAGGGGAATTTTCCGCCTCAGGACGTTATAAGAATGTGGAACAGCGGCCTATGTTTTTAGTGGTAAATTCACCATCGGCGCAAAATCCTTTTGGACTAGATGCTTTCTCTGTTTCTAAATGTCGGATCGTTGACAAAATTCATTTACTGCCCTACTCGTTCTCCGTTCAAGATTTTGACTCTTAATTACTGTTGTATAACCAGCTCTTTCATATTTACTTGAGTAGCGTAGAAAATGAGAAGGCCTATGTCTCCCTAAAGGTATCAGCAATACCTAAATCTTGATGGGGCCACCAGATTCCCATCCCCATCTTCGATAATAAGAAGAGTTGCAGCGTTGGCAGGAATTCGGCGTAATGTCAGTGGGCCACTCCTCTGGTGGGGACACAGAAGGCAGATGGTGTCGTGCACGTTTGTGGCCATTTAAAAAAAAAAGTTCAAATACATGTGAAATCTTATGGGACTTAACTGCTAAGGTCATCAGTCCCTAAGCTTACACACTACTTAACCTAAATCATCCTAAGGACAAACACACACACCCATGCCCGAGGGAGGACCCGAACCTCCGCCAAGATCAGCCGCACAGTCGATGACTGCAGCGCACAAGACCGCTCGGCTAACCCCGCGCGGCTGCGGCCATTTTAAAAATGGTTCAAATGGCTCTGAGCACTGTGGGACATAATTGCTGAGGTCATCAGTCCCCTAGAACTTAGAACCACTTAAACCTAATTAACCTAAGAACATTACACACATCCATCCCCGACGCAGGATTCGTACCCGCGACCGTAGCGGTCGTGCGGTTCCAAACTGGTGCACCTAGAACCGCTCGGCCAGCGGCCATTTTAAAGAAACAGTCAATGGCGAAGCGTGTCGCAGGCTGGGATCCCTTTGTACATCAAGGCAGGGGCGGATGCTGGGTGTCTTGGTGGGTCAGAACGTTTGGCACTTGTTTTTGGTGGATGTCGAGCCAGAGCAGCTGTCATGTCATTCAAATCAGGTGTGCCTGTGGTCCTTTGGACCCACGACACCACTGTCTGCGTGCCTGCCTAGTTAAGGATCCAGTCACAATGTTTCCCGAACAGGAAACTCCCAGCTTGGCCAGATCACATATCTGCTATCACACCCGCCTACGTCCTCTTATGTGATATTTTCGCCGGCGGCTAGCGCGCCATGGCTCCCAATATTAAGCCAGGGGAACTGAAACCTATGCCTTCCTTCTCGCAGTTGGCCATGGATCAGTTCTCGCCTTTGCCATCTTATTCAATCTTCAACTGTTGTGGCGGAGTCAGTTTGGTGGTTGTTGCCTATTTTCATGGCAGAACCGATTCCATGTAAATGGACCCGCCAGTTTATCCGAGGGCACTAATGCGCTGCTTCCTGGACTCGGGTAGGCGTGACGGCCCCGGATCAAATCCGCCCGGCGGCTTAACGACGAGGACCGGTGTGCCAGCCAGTCTGCCTGTGGTTTTTAGACAGTTTTCCTCATACCTCTAGGTGAATACCAGGCTGGTCCCCATGTTACGCCTCAGTTACACGACCCGTAGACATTTGAAAAACGTTCGCACTATTTCATGGCTTAACTAAACGCTGACAGCTGCGGTACACCAATTCTGTCCCAGGCGGTACGGGGAGGCGACAGGAAGGACATCCGTCCACCCTCTCACACTAACATCGCCAAATGCATAGTAACAAGGCCGGTCCCGCGTTGAAGTGGGACAATGGCTTCAGAAAATGATGATAAACCGATGCCATGAAAGTTCACGCCCTCTCCAGATTCTGGAGAATATTCAAGATTAGGTGGGTAAATCGGATAATTAGTGAACAATTAGTGTGCGGAATCGTGGAGAAACAAAATTCATGGCAACATGACTAAAAGACTAAAAGACTGATGAGGCATCAAGAAAGCACCACTTTGGTGATGGATGGAGATTTGGGTGGGGTGTGGGAGTTAATAATTGTAGGCAGATATCAAGGCTTGAATACAGTAAGCGGACTGGATAGAATGCAGGGTGCGGCAGCGAAGCAGAGATGAAGAGGCTGGTACAGTGTTGACCACTACCCCTGCTCAGAAATTATTAAGCAGAACCGAAATATATGGTTGGTAAAAATACATTTAAAATCTGAATTGTGCCTTATGGACATTGCTGTTGTGTACATAAAATCCTCTCAGTGCCTTCAACTGTTGTATGTTAGGTAATTGTATTTAATTTTCCTGTTTTTCCTTGGTGAGGAAATTTTCTTCGCTAGCGTTCTTTAAATTATATAATAACTAATTGCATCAAGAGATTAGATTGCCTCACTAGGTTCCACGGAACCACGTATAAAAACTCAAAAACAGGTAAAATGTTTGTAAGACACATCAGAAAGGAGGGTATTGCTACCACGCAATCTATCGACTACCACACATAGTATAATGCGGCCACACCAGGAGCAATTTGTCGTGGCAAGTAGCGACATATATCGGAACCGTCCGATCGATACGCATTCATTACACGGCACTCTAACATTGGCACCCGCAAAGAGTGACCTGTCGCACTGAACTGGTCTCGATCACCTCGGTAAGGAAGTACAGCTGCACTGCTTTAACATTTTGACCTGTGACTGCCGCGTTTATTCATTTAAAAAAAGTCAGTAAACTGAATTCTTAATAGGAACACAAATCGTAAATTAACGTATTACTGTTGCCACATACACAACAAAAAACGCTAGGCTAGTCAAAATGCTTAGAAGTGCGTAAATATGCATAGTTGTATGACACACTATACGAAAGTCATAAAAATGTAAAAATGTTTAAAAAATATATTTTTATCAACACTACTGGTTATCTCGACAGAATGGAGGGGAGGATGGACGAGATGGACGTAGAAGGAAAGAGGACGAGTTGAGCCAAGAGATGAATGAGGAGGAGAAGGACAAAGAGAGGTGGGATGAGGAGATAAGCAGAGAGAGAGAATGGAGGATATGGACAGAGAGAGGT
This sequence comes from Schistocerca americana, assembly GCF_021461395.2. Classification (NCBI taxonomy): domain Eukaryota; kingdom Metazoa; phylum Arthropoda; class Insecta; order Orthoptera; family Acrididae; genus Schistocerca; species Schistocerca americana. The sequence continues at coordinate 378,761,951 of NC_060126.1, forward strand.
GGTGGAGGAAGAGGACAGAGGCTTGGGAGGTAATGGACGGAGAGGAGGAGATGGATGGACGAGGTGGACGGACAAAGTAAAGAGGAGGAGAAGACAAAGAGGACGGCAGGAGAATTTGAACAGAGAGAAGTGGGATGAGGAGATGAATGGAGAGGGAACAGGAGGAGATGGACAGAGAGTGGCGAGGAGTTGATGGACAGAAAGATGGGGTAGGAGCAGACTGACAGAGAGTTGATGAGGACAAGATGTTCTTAGTGGGAGTGAGTAGGAGTTAAGGATGGGAGGATATTGACTTAGAGAGGAGAGGAGGAGAGGGAGAGAGAGACGGAGGAGGAGGTGGACAGAGGGGAAGGACAGATTGGCAGAAACAGGAAAGAAGAGCAGATGTACAGAGGCAGGGGAGGGGTGGAGATGGATAGAGATAAGGGGGGGACAGAGTGGGGGGGAACAGGAGGTGGAAAAGAAGAGAAAAAAGAGATGGACATAGAGAGGGCACAAAGGAGACAGAGGGGGAGACGAGTTGCATTTAGAGGGGACGAGAAGATGGACACAAAAGGCAGTAGCAGATGCTGGGAGGGCTGAGGAGCTGATGGACAGAAAGATGGGGAAAAGCACATTCAAAGAGGTAGAGGCAAGATAAAATCTAGATGGACCGAGAAAGGGGGTGGTGTGATGAGGAGAGTGCGGAAAGAGAGATGGGGAAGGAGGAAATGAACTAATGTAAGACTGCAAGAAATACACACATGTGCAACGCCGTGTACTTAGCTAGTTTTCAATATTTTTATTTACATTTTTATCTTTATCGCTTTTATAAGATTCTTGCAGAAGATTTGTGAAGATGTAGGCTTGCTCCTTCTGAATGGATAAAATTTAGTGCTTCTGCATCGTGAAATGTAGTTGAGCCTACATCTTAATACTAATTTTAATATTCAAGATCTGGTATCCAACATAGATAAAATCAAAATAAGTGTTAGCTTACTGTAAGCGATATAAAATTGCAGGAGTCTTTGATCAACTATGATAAATTCCTGAAACGTTGCAAAATGCCCCTTACCTTGATCCAGAAGTGCTGAATCGTATTTCAGCACAAAGAGACTTAAATGTTATTCTGTAATAACGTTACGACTATAAGAAACGTAAGTATAAGCAAGCAGCTGATAAAAATATTGCGGAAGAAACTTTGTTACCACCTGATTCTCAATTACTTCTTCACTTACATCAATACATTCATGAAGTCCGGTTGGTTCCATTACTCAGTGTGAGGAAATATGATTCAGTACATGGGGCTTGTGGGACCGAATATGGGAGATAATTTTCTCACGCTCTCGTTTACCCAGTGCCTCTCCAGTAACATCAGTTAACTATCATCATTCAATAACTTTAACACAAGATCTGATACGTCGACCCTTCTTTGGTGTAAATACGCATTACACTACAACTTCTCCGTTTTGTTTTCTATTTCAGCAATAACACTCTGGAACAAACCGTCCACTAACATAATTCTTATCCAAGACCACTTTGCATCGGAGAACAGAATGAAGCTCTATCCGCAGTTACTGGGAAACCGATTTCTCGACATATTGCAGTTATCTTCCTTTTGTCAACCAGCGAACCAGATTTTCTATCACATTATCAACACTATCTATGGTTCCCTTTTCGGTGCCTCCAGTGACTGGCAAGAAAGTAAAGAACACGGAATAGGGGGAAGAAATGGAATTGAACTTGACAGGCTGGGAGGGCATGTGAAGATGTTATTTCAAGTCAAATTTACAAAGTACTTGACAGTATCAGCCCAGTTACCAGTATGACGTTCCATCCCCTCTGACAGGGACACTTGCACAGGTTCAGTTGGGAAGAGAGTCATAATGCAATTGTAGTCCACCTTGCTCCAGAAAAGACACAACTATTGTAACAATTTCGTTACAACCTGGGTACTTACTCTGGGACGAATTTGACACCTGAGGTAGTCATACGCATGTTGTATCGGCGACAGGTCTTGGAATCTTGACGGCCCTGGTATTGTCTCGACATTACTCAGACAGGGGAAGGAGAAACGAAACGAAAAAATGGTTCAAATGGCTCTGAGCACTATGGGACTTAACTACTGAGGTCATCAGTCGCCTAGTACTTAGAACTAATTAAACCTAACCAACCTAAGGACATCACACACATCCATGCCCGAGGCAGGATTCGAACCTGCGACCGTAGCGGTCGCTCGGTTCCAGACTGTAGCGCCTAGAACCGCACGGCCACTCTGGCCGGCAACGAAACGAAACTTCACGGTTTGGGAGCGTATGTGAAGTTATTGCAATGCTTACAAAATCAAGTAAAATTCACAAAGACTTCGACCTTGTGTGACCACTTATCGGTATGGCGTTACACTCCCTTTGGGTTGCATGTATGCTCTGATTCGCTTGGGAAGGCTGTCATAAAGCCAGTGTATCCTCTCCTGACGCAATATGGCCAACAACTTTTGTAACCGGATAATTGACATCTTGGACACTAGAATTGGAGCAGAAATGATGTCAGAGCTAGCCCCACACTTGTTCTATCGGGCTAGGTTTGAGTATCTTATGGGCCATAGGAGAACTTTCATCACGCAAGCACATGGGTGGACACTGTACTGTTGAAAGGTGGCATCACGATACTGTCAAATGACTGGTAATAAGAGAGGAAGCAGGATGCTCGTGGTATGTTGTAGAGCATTCTGAGTTACCTCAATCACTACCAACTGTGACCTAAAGTGATACTGCTTGGTTCCCCATCAACGACGCCAGGAGTAACACTACTGGGTCGCCTCCACACTCGCCGACGTTCGTCATCCAGAATCGTGCAGAACTTTAGTTCATCATTGATGCCATTCATCAGCAGTCCATGCTACCCTGTCATGACAGCAACACAAACACAGCTGGTTGTGTAATGGTGTTAATAGCAGCCTGCGCAAGTGAGGGTAAGTTTTCCGATCCGGTTGCTGTTAGTCCCTGAACCATGGTGTGGGATGATGCAGAATGCTGCTGGAAATCAAGTAAGATGGCAGGTACAGCTGTGCTTGGTGGACAATACTGCAATCCTGTGGTGGTCAGACATGCTCGACTGGAACCTTGACAGTAAGTATGCCTGCTCTCACGTTCCCGTGCCGTCCAGCACCGGACCATTGTGACTTCTGGTTGCCCATCGAGTCTTGATAGTGCACGATTCGACCAGCTGGCTGAATGGGGACCCACAATGGAGCCTCTTCAAACTGTTTTATGAGCAGAAAACGCTGCCTCGGACGAGTACGCGGCATCTACGGGATCTTCATAGTGATCGCACAACGTCTGGCGCTGTTCACGCCCCATACATATCCTGTCAGGCTGGTAACAACTCTATACACGAACAACAATAACGCACTCTGGTGGCCGATCTTCCAGTCACGCAGAACTGCAACATTACTCACTTGCATTATGGTAGGTGTTTTGTAGGTGTACGAAGTTACACTGGCAGCCGACCGTATCTTTTGGGTGCCTAATTCTTTTACTCAGGTCGTGTATATTTTCCACCTTATCAACATTACGCTATTACCAACCTAGTAACTAAGACAGTTAACTTAGTCTTCATATGTGACACTTCCTGTGCTACTGTCACACTCTCTCTGAAATTTATGAAAGATTTTATACTCACTACTATATCTATTATCAGGCTATTATTACTAGTATTATTATCTAGTTCTCTCTCTAAAAGGTATCAGATATATTATATAATGGTAAGACAGAGATTTAGGAACCAGGTTTTAAATTGTAAGACATTTCCAGGGGCAGATGTGGACTCTGACCACAATCTATTGGTTATGACCTGTAGATTAAAACTGAAGAAACTGCAAAAAAGGTGGGAATTTAAGGAGATGGGACCTGGATAAACTGAAAGAACCAGAGGTTGTACAGAGATTCAGGGAGAGCATAAGGGAGCAATTGACAGGAATGGGGGAAATAAATACAGTAGAAGAAGAATGGGTAGTTTTGAGGGATGAAGTAGTGAAGGCAGCAGAGGATCAAGTAGGTAAAAAGACGAGGGCTAGTAGAAATCCTTGGGTAACAGAAGAAATATTGAATTTAATTGATGAAAGGAGAAAATATAAAAATGCAGTAAGTGAAACAGGCAAAAAGGAATACAAACATCTCAAAAATGAGATCGACAGGAAGTGCAAAATGGCTAAGCAGGGATGGCTAGAGGACAAATGTAAGGATGTAGAGGCCTATCTCACTAGGGGTAAGATAGATACCGCCTACAGGAAAATTAAAGAGACCTTTGGAGATAAGAGAACGACTTGTATGGATATCAAGAGCTCAGATGGAAACCCAGTTCTAAGCAAAGAAGGGAAAGCAGAAAGGTGGAAGGAGTATATAGTGGGTCTATACAAGGGCGATGTACTTGAGGACAATATTATGGAAATGGAAGAGGATGTAGATGAAGATGAAATGGGAGATATGATACTGCGTGAAGAGTTTGACAGAGCACTGAAAGACCTGAGTCGAAACAAGGCCCCCGGAGTAGACAATATTCCATTGGAACTACTGACGGCCGTGGGAGAGCCAGTCCTGACAAAACTCTACCATCTGGTGAGCAAGATGTATGAAACAGGCGAAATACCCTCAGACTTCAAGAAGAATATAATAATTCCAATCCCAAAGAAAGCAGGTGTTGACAGATGTGAAAATTACCGAACTATCAGCTTAATAAGTTACAGCTGCAAAATACTAACACGAATTCTTTACAGACGAATGGAAAGACTAATAGAAGCCAACCTCGGGGAAGATCAGTTCGGATTCCATAGAAACACTGGAACACGTGAGGCAATACTGACCTTACGACTTATCTTAGAAGCAAGATTAAGGAAAGGCAAACCTACGTTTCTAGCATTTGTAGACTTAGAGAAAGCTTTTGACAATGTTGATTGGAATACTCTCTTTCAAATTCTAAAGGTGGCAGGGGTAAAATACAGGGATCGAAAGGCTATTTACAATTTGTACAGAAACCAGATGGCAGTTATAAGAGTCGAGGGACATGAAAGGGAAGCAGTGGTTGGGAAGGGAGTAAGACAGGGTTGTAGCCTCTCCCCGATGTTGTTCAATCTGTATATTGAGCAAGCAGTAAAGAAAACAAAAGAAAAATTCGGAGTAGGTATTAAAATTCATGGAGAAGAAATAAAAACTTTGAGGTTCGCCGATGACATTGTAATTCTGTCAGAGACAGCAAAGGACTTAGAAGAGCAGTTGAATGGAATGGACAGTGTCTTGAAAGGAGGATATAAGATGAACATCAACAAAAACAAAACAAGGATAATGGAATGTAGTCTAATTAAGTCGGGTGATGCTGAGGGAATTAGATTAGGAAATGAGGCACTTAAAGTAGTAAAGGAGTTTTGCTATTTCGGGAGCAAAATAGCTGATGATGGTCGAAGTAGATAGGATATAAAATGTAGACTGGCAATGGCAAGGAAAGCGTTTCTGAAGAAGAGAAATTTGTTAACATCCAGTATTGATTTAAGTGTCAGGAAGTCATTTCTGAAAGTATTCGTATAGAGCGTAGCCATGTATGGAAGTGGAACATGGACGATAAATAGTTTGGACAAGAAGAGAATAGAAGCTTTCGAAATGTGGTGCTACAGAAGAATGCTGAAGATTAGATGGGTAGATCACATAACTAATGAGGAAGTATTGAATAGGATTGGGGAGAAGAGAAGTTTGTGGCACAACTCGACCAGAAGAAGGGATCGGTTGGTCGGACATGTTCTGAGGCATCAAGGGATCACCAATTTAGTATTGGAGGGCAGCGTGGAGGGTAAAAGTCGTAGAGGGAGACCAAGAGATGAATACACTAAGCAGATTCAGAAGGATGTAGGTTGCAGTAGGTACTGGGAGATGAAAAAGCTTGTACAGGATAGAGTAGCATGGAGAGCTGCATGAAACCAGTCTCAGGACTGAAGACCACAACAACAACAACTCATTAACTACACATTTTGTAATACAGAAACACAAAGGAGGTCTGATTATATTTAGGAGAGGAGGCCCTGATGCTGCAAGGCGATATAAATATTATAAACATGTCTACAAATAATTGTATATATGTACGCCTCTATCAACATTTGACCGTTCCACATCTCATTGGAAGACTTTTTACGCATATCAGTTACCATCTGGAAAGAAGCATGGTGGAAGTAAGAACTACCTATCGCCCATAAGAAGAATCAAAACTCAGGAACGTCTGGATAATTTTCACCAAAATTTTGTGTATGCTTGACTCATTATTTCTAGTTCTTGTATAATTATTCCTATAAAAGTACAGTGAAAGACAGCCCTAGTACTCCTTGGGTTGGGGCTGCGAATGGGGGGTAATAGAGGGTGATATGTAAAATTTTTTAAAACCACCTAATGGATATATGGTTCAAATGGCTCTACGCACTATGGGACTTAACATCTGAGGTCATCAGTCTCCTAGACTTACAACTACTTAAACCTAACTATTCTAAGGACAGCACACACATCCATGCCCGAGGTAGGATTCGAACCTGTGACCGTAGCAGCAGCGCGGTTCCGGACTGAAGCGCTAGAACCGCTCGGCCACACCGGCCGGCTCGTGTCGTTGCTGGCCATTGGATATCTTTCATGCATTTAATACACTTAGAATAGTATGAAAGTGTGAAGCGCGATGTATCTTTTACTTATGTTGTTCATTGCTCCAACTAGGTCGCGATAATTAGCACTACAGAGAGCCAGATATAACGTCACATATTTCGTGGGTAGAGATCATGGCACTCAGCTGAATACCACAGGTTACTTTAACAGCCTCTCTTGAGACACATGTTTTGAAAAAATGCATAATAATTATCAATAGGATCCAATGACACTGCAGGACGAAATTAGCTACAGATGTAGACAAAATATGTGTAGGAAAGAGTGGGAAATGTTTTAAATGTACAGGCTAATTGTAATTAAAGTTTAACTTTGAAAACGCTGTAGAAATAACAACACTAGTCATAATGACGTCAAATAGCAAGGGAATGTTATCGGAGAAGGGGGAAAACGTATGGCAGAAGAAAAAAAAAGTTGTGAAAATTGATCAACAGATGACGCTATATGTGTCAGAATACGTAAATGAAAACACCTGTCATGCGCACGACCCATCGAATTTGGTATAAACTTGCCAGGTACACGGCGTTTCCTCCTTTCACGTCTGCGACGTTCCCCACGACTGTCTCAATGCAGATTCGCCCTTTGCTTGTATAGCTGTATTACAAGAATGAGGACTGTGCACACGTCGCTCTGCAGAAGTTCCCGACAATGAAAGGTTTGGAAAAAGGCGTTGGTGCAATGGGTGCCGTGGATCTGGCGAAAACGGTTCTGAAATTCGAAAAGACGGGGCCTTTTGTTGCGCAACCTGGTAGAGGGAGGAAAGAAATTGATTCGACCTCAGTAGAACCAGTGGCCATAGGAATGCAGGACTAGACGAGTGATGGTGTGCAAACCTGTAGTGCACGGTGCATTGCCCGAACATTGGATAAACCCGTGGGCTCGGTGCGTTAAATCCTATGAAACATCCTTCTTAGCTATACATTCAAAATTATCCATGTGCACGAGTTGCTTCCTATTGACCTGCCGGCAAGAGAAATCTTCGCTTCAGAATTCCTTGCTCGCATGCAAGTGGAGAATGATTGACCGTTGGATTTTGTGGACAGACGAAGCCCACTTCCATCTGACAGTATATGTCAGTATAGAGAATTGTCGAGTATGGGCAACGGAAAATCCACACGTAAATCAACCAGAACCACTTCATCCTAAAAAGGTCATTGTGTGGTGGGGGTTTACGGCATAATTTATGACAAGACCATATTATTTCGAAGAGATGGGTGCTTCCGGTCCTGTTACCTGTACCGTCACTGGTAGCGCTATGAGTGACTTAAGCAACCACGTCATTCCAGCTCTCCGACACCATGGACATGTGGATGGTATCATTTTTATGCAAGATAGCGTACATTAGTACACTGGAAATCCAGTTAAGCAGCTGCTGAAGCGCCTTTTCGGAAATGCTGGAATTATCAGCGGCCTTTTCCTTCCAGCCTGGCCTCCCAGATCACCTGATCTTAATCCGTGTGAATTCTGGTTGTGGGACTATCTGAAAAACTATGTGTTCCGTGTTCCGATTGCAAGCTTAGCAGCATGGAAGGAACGCATTGCGCAACACATTGTGAACGTGACCCCGGAAACACTTCGATCAGTTGTGGAACATGCTGTTTCTCTATTTCAACTTCCTGCAGGAAGCGGTGGACAGCTTACTAAACATATTTTGCGCCAGTCTCAAGAAAATAAATGATCCTATTTTATTTTAATTGATGCTTTTTATGCGGTTTTTGGTCTCTAGGACAATTGAAAACCAATGTGATTAATGCTTTTTATGGGGTTATAGACCGCAGGACAATTAAAAACGAATGTGAATGATGCTTTTTATGCGGTTTTTGGCCTCAGCACAATAAAAAACCGATTTTTCCCATCCGATGACTTTGCCGTGGTGGATGGGCTTACGTAACTAACAGTATCACACCTGGACACCTGTGCACACGGAGTAGTACAGTTTGTTTAACGTCACTCGCACACCTTAAGCATTGTTGTATGATTCATTTGTTATTTATAGTCGACCACTATTAAAATGAGATTCTTACGGCGCCATCTATTGCTACATTTAGTAACTATTTATTTTTCTTCCGTCATACGTTTTCCCCCTTCTCCGATAATATTCCGTTGCAATTTGGCGTCATTCTGACCAGTGCTGTTATTTCTTCAGAGGTTTTAAAGATTATCGTTAATTATACTACTGGCCTTTAAAATTGCTACAACAAGAAGAAATGCAGATGATAAAAGAGTATTCATTGGACAAATATACTAGAACTGACATGTGATTACATTTTTACGCAATTTGGGTGCACAGATCCTGAGAAATCAGTACCCAGAACAACCACCTCTGGCCGTAATAACGGCCTTGATTCGCCTGGGCATTGAGTCAAACTGAGCTTGGACGGTGTGTACATTTTTTTTTTTTTTTTTTTTTTTTTTTTTTTTTTTTTTTTTTTTACATTTAACCACATTCGAAAACCACCGCCTTGATAACTATGGTGGGTTGTTAGCTTACTGACTTCAGTATGTCTGCAGCAAGTCATGGTCTCTTAGCCGTTGCAGATGCTCACAAATGGTTTGTTTGCGAGTAGCTGCACCGTTCCCGTCCCTAGCCACGTGGAGGCGGACCAGATCTGAGCTATTACATGCTGCATGCGTGGTTTGCTATTTCACTTACACAGTGTTATCATGTCAATAATATTTAATATAAAAAAAATAAAACTGAATAAAAAATAACAAAAATATTAACGTATTGATTTATAAGAAGCAAGTATACAATATAGAACTACGTAGGATATCAAGGAAATATGAAACATCGTGATTTACAAAAGAAAAGAAAAAATAAAAGCACTATCACTTCACACAAATAGAATCAGGAAGATATTTACATCTATGAGAGTTGCTATAGGAGTTGCTTTGAGATTGTAGCTTAGAAGCTTGGTTAACACAATTACACAATTACACAATTAGAATAAGGAAAATATTTACATCTATGAGAGTTGCTATAGGAGTTGCTTTGAGATTGTAGCTTAGAAGCTTGGTTAAAAACAGGGTCACATTCCTATTACAGACTACATTGTCTACTTCAGCAAGGGGCAGAGTCGCCGCCGTATTACAATTTGTTTACATACACCCTTGTCTCATTATATACTGTTTTAGAACATTTAATGTAATCCTTAATAATGTACTCATACTGGTATTAATCAAGGCCTGTCACACTCTCTTACGACTAATAAAACTGATAACATGTTAACATATAAATTTTGAGATTGGTTACTGCAGCTAGCTTCAAACAGTTACTAATATTTACACAAATTTACTGATAGTCATACAATTGGTCTTCTAATGGGTCCTGGCCCCATCTAGTTAAAAACTGCACTACAAAGATATAAAACATTTTCATAGATATAATACATAAAGGGGGGAATGTGGCTCTAGGTGGTGCAAGTATATGTAAGATATAAACATAAAGGTTCTAAGCAGTACACTTATATACAACACCATACAATTGGTCTTCTAAAGGGTCCTGGCACCATCTAGTTAAAACTGCATTAAAAAGATATAAAACATTTTAATAGATATAATACGTAAAGGGGGGAATGTGGCTCTGGGTATTGCAAGTATACGTATGATATAAACACTAAGGTTCTAAGCAGTACACTTATCTACAACACCCATAACAGCTGGCACAGGCCCTTCAAAAGTAGCTACTTTGGAAATTATAGTTCCTGTTCTGGGCATTACAAAAATAAAACAAATTTACTGATATTTATACAATCTTCCTTCTGTAGGGTCCTGCCACCATCTAGTTCAAATTGCATTTAAAAGATGTACAAAGAAAATTAATGATACACAAACATAAAAGGCTATCTGCAGTACAATTGTGTTTAATGCACATCACAGCAGGCACAGGCCCTTCAAGTACAGCTACTTTATGATATAGTACAATTACTAAGGGTGTAGTGGGTTTTTACGCCTTCAGACATTTCCAGATCTTTGTTTTGAGTCTGATTCAGTCCTTTCTAGTGTGGAGTTTTCCTATAGCTGACGAACCTTCATAATTAGTGCCAGACTAGATGCTTCAATTTAGTCTCATTCTAGGTCCATTTCACTTTGTGTATCACTTTCAGAATTAGTATCAGTACTTGTTTCTGTAGTGTAATTTAGGCCTTGTGTACAATGATGTCTCTGTCTCCTACCATTGGGATTCTGCCTTCTAAAAAGGTCATACATTTCTGTAGAGACCTTGTCTGTTATGTCATTGAGTGTGTTCCATGAGTCTTGGTTACGTATTTGTTGTTTTATATGTGTGTCATCTAGAACTTGCCGTACATGCGTAAGGGTGTTACACGTAAGTGCGACATGTTCAGGGGTCCCCAGGTCCCCACAGACACACATGTCACTCTCGGCTAATCCAACACGTGTTAAATGTACTGGATATGGCCCATGACCCGTTAAAAAGTGGACCATCCCACGGCTTGGGTCCACATGTGTTAGTCTCAGCCTCTCCTCAATATCTGGAAAAAAGGAATAGACGCGACGCCCCTTATCTGAAGAGTCCCATTCCCTTTGCCATGTTACATTACGCCATTTTTTGAGTCCCAGTCTGTCCCTGATCTCTTCCCCAGTTATCTCCCGCACCTTATCTCCTCTTCGTTTTTGAAGCCAATAGGAGGCAGCCCTATATTTTATTGTGATGTCAATGGGGTAGATTCCCATGACCACACACAGGGCTTCCGCAGATGTCGTGCTGAAAGCGCCAGTCATTCTCAGTAGCGTACTTCTCTGTCCTCTTCTAATTAGAGTTTTATTGGTTTGCAACAATAATCGGTGTGCCCAGGTACTTGCTGCAAAACATGCTATGGCCTCAAAGATTGCTATGTGATATGTCCGTAGTAGCTTTAGTGGCAGTCTGTACTGCGTCGAGTTTAATCTGGCGAGCTTGTGCATGATTTTACTGCCTTTATCTATTGTTAGTTTCATGTGTTCGCTGAAATTTTGCTTCTCATCTAAGTGTAGGCCGAGGTAGCGCGTAACTTGTTTTCTCTGTATGTTAACATCGTTTAGTTTCAGAATCGGATTTCTCTGCAGCACTCCTTTGAGTAATATGTAAACTGTTTTATTTGCAGCAATATGAAGTCTGTTTTTCTTACACCAACCGTCGATTTTCATGAGGAGTTGCGTGCCGTTCTGTTCCAGTGCGGCTCGTGAGTTCGCCGACGTCAGAAGTAGAAGATCGTCAGCATAAGCCACCACCCCTCTTACACGGTGATCTTGGGCCATAATATCCAAGAGGGGCTCAAAGACGATGTCCCAAAAAATCGGGCCACATATCGAGCCTTGTGGGCAACCTTTACTAATACGTCTCACTACCTTTCTTGTGCCTCCTCTCCACTCCACTACTCTGTTACGACAGTAGTCTAGTAGACTGTTGTATAAAGATGTAGGTAACTGGTTCTCTCTGAGGCGAGCAAACAGTGATGGCCACCATAGATTGTCAAAGGCTCCAGCCACATCAATAAGTATAGCCATCACGTACTTGTCCAGAGTGCTGTTCGTAATCTGTAGTGCTTGATTGATAGCATCGTCTATGCACTTCTCCTCTCTGAAGCCATACTGGAAGGGTGTAAGGCCGGTAAGACGTCTTTGGGACTGTAGCCTATCACACAATAGCCTTTCCTGCACCTTTGCCAGTGTGTTTAATAAACATATAGGACGGTATGTTTTAGGATCCGTCGGGTCCTTGTCCTCGGACTTTTTAATAATGACCGCCTCGGCTGTTTTCCACAAATGTGGGATTCTACCTGTGCTTAAAGCATCATTAAACAATTTTGTGAGAAATGGCGTAATTTGGATAACTGCCTGTTTTATTGTTTCTGGGAAGATTTTATCTGGGCCAGGTGCTTTACCACTCTTAAGTTTTTTGATTGCTATTGCGACTTCTTCTTGTGAGAATGGCAAGGTAATTCTGTCACTTATGTAAGTTTCCTTCATTTTACGTCTGAGATCTATGTGACACTGATCATCTTGTGTGTGGTCGTCATTTGGCAGCAGTCTGCTTAAAAGATACTCAGCCGAGCTCCGCCATCCCTCCGTCATGGTGCCATCAGATTGTTTTAGTGTCGAGAGTACAGTCGGTGTCCTTAGGCGTTCTGACTGAAGTTTATACGGCTGCCCCATATATCTTTTTGTAATTCTGTTTTTACAAAGTTTGTCCAATGATTGATCCTGGTTTTGTGTAATTCCTCTTTATACTTATGTCTTGCATTTCTATAGAGTTGAAGCCTTATTTGTCTCTCCGGCGCCGTTTTCGCGGTCTGGTAGTGTTTACGTTTTACTCTAGATTCTCTACGCAGTCTGGTTAGTTCCGCTGACCATGGCAGCTGCTTTCCACCCTTATCATGTACCGTGGGGATACTTGCACGCTGCGCCTTCTGTAGGACACTAGTTAGAACGTGCGTCCTGTAGTCTATGCTGCCATTGACGGTTGACAAAGATGCTGCCGTGACCATATCCCTGAGTTTTGGCCAATTTGCCTTACTCATCAATAAACGCTGATGTTGAGCGTCCCTATTCTGTATGGACATAGGACGGTTTATCTCAATGATAATGGGATTATGGTCACTACATGTGGCTCGATCCATAACCTCCCAGGTATTGATGAGTGGTATAGACTTGGTGTTCGCTAGTGAGATGTCAATATTGGTTTCACCTCCGGCATGTCCACGAAAAGTTGGTGGTTGTCCTGCTTTATTTAGGACGAAAAGGTTGCATTCATTAATCACATCTGTCACTGTTTGTCCCCTCTCATCCGTTCTGCTCGAATGCCACAACGTCGACTTTGCATTTATATCTGCCACAATTAAAAGTTTTTTGTCTTTTGAGAATTGAGCTATGTCCCTTATTTTATCAACAAAAGGTTGGATATCGCAGGAAAATTGAGCATAAATTGAGGATATTATCCATATATCTCGTCCTATGGCTATTTCGGCGGTGGCCACATGCTCAAAACATAACTAGCAATCTTTGTGACTGCAATACTTTTATTTACTACTATTATGGCCGACTTCGCGCCAGACGTGCCAGCAACTGTTATGTAATTAGAGGGTAGCTCTGGGATCTTGCCGCCACGCAGGAGAGGTTCCTGAACACAGAGGACGTCTGCTTTTACTTCTCCCAAGAACCTGCCTAGTTCCATACTAACTGTGGAACTCCTCATACAATTCAGTTGGATCACCTTCAAGGCGGATTTTCCAGAGAAGGAAAACTCACAAGCTGTTTAGGGTCGAGGGAGGCTCGTCCATGTATTCTAGCCAGATCCATAGAGATTATGTGCAGGTAATGGGAAACTCGTCTGTGGACACATAGAGGTCTGCTGGCGTAAAATTTGTTGTTTATTACAATGCACCACATTGGGTCTGAGCTTCGCCTACCACTAGTTGTTCGCTGTAGAAACCCTAACCCGTTATTTAATGTTTTATGTTTCAGCCAACTACTATTATCCGACTCTGCATCAGTAAGTTTATAAATTCTGACATGTGCTTTTCGGGGAGTTATTTTGGTGTGGTTACTGTAGCTTCCTTCTTGGTTATTGTACGTTGTTAACGGTTTCATATTCTGTACGCTCAATCTGCCTTTCGTATAGCTGTCTATATGTCGGACACTCAGGGCCCCCCCTTTATTACATACCCTGTTTCTGTACATACATGGTATACATCCCACTGTAGTCTCCTCTTGGCACTCAAGTTGTTTATGGCCTGTTTTTGCACATTTGCCACATACTATGGGTGTTTCACAGTACCTCGGTGAGTGCCCAAGACCCCAGCATTTGGAGCATTTTTGGACAGCTACGTAATCTTCAATGTGAAGTGACTCAAACTGTATGTAGACTCTTTCTTTTTGCAAGAGAAGTAGTCTAACCCTTGGTGTTACTTCAAGAATATTATTGACAGTTCGTCTTCCCCTTACACCCTTTTTAAATTTAATTTTAACCTCATTTTGGAACTCCTCCTTGTTTATATGCTCACTGAGATTTATTTCATACAGCTCCTCTAGGAACTCTTCATCTGTAAGGGATGTTCCTACTCTGTAAACTGCAAGGAGAGGTCTGAATTTCCTAGGTTCCTCACATCTAATGTTTTGTAGGTGTGCCGTTTTTTCTATTAGCTTTTGTTTGTCCTGTTGTGTTTCGGTTTCTATTATTACTGTATTTGCTGTAGATCGTATTGCCTTAATTTTAAGCTTGTCTTGCTTGGGGTTTACACTCTGGGTGATTACCTCACGTATGGCCCTGGCATCCTGATTTGTTTCTGATTTAAAGAAGAGAGTACTTGACTGTTTGAATTTTGCCTTCTGTATATGCTCCTGTACCCTGTTTGATGGTCTTGTGCTTGTGGCAGTTACAGCCGCAAAGGACAATGGAAAGGATTTGCTTTCATTTTTAAGTTTCTGATTTTCTAACTTGAGCTCCATAATTTCGGCTTCTAGTTTTTGTATACGCTCTAACGAATCGGGAGGTGCAGCCGCCGCGAGTTCTTTACGAAGTTCCGCGTTTTCGGATCGGAGCTCCTCATTTTGACCATGCAGCCTGACTTGCCCTAGCGCTAACGCCCAGATCTTATCCCTTACTTGCGATGTGACTGTGGATGACACTTTTTTCTGCTTTAGTTCTTGCTGAAAGTCAGCTAGGATCTCGTCAACCGCCTGTATCATCCGCGATTCCATTTCAGATCTTTGCGGAATTGATTCAATGGGATATGTCCGCCTTATGGCGCCTGTGTTTCTGGCCACAGGCGTTCCATCACTACTTCGCCTGCTGTTAGACGCAATGGTGATATTTGTACCAGGTGTACAATCACCGCGAGCCTTAGCGGAAGCCAGCTCTGCCCAACTGGTTCTCTCCAGTGTCCGAGTATTTCGGACAGGCAGGGGTTTTTAAAAAATTATGTGAATACCTCCCAAAGTACTAAGCAAGATACGACAGAAATAGCATACTGTGCAAGTTATAGAATTTATAGTTATGAGTTAGCTTATTAGTAGTCTTACATCTATCCAAAAGAAAAGTGTAATGGTCGTAATATGTCTTATTTACGTAGGTTGGAGAAGGCAATGTGCTAACTACAGCGCAGCACGACAACCAATCGTATAACTACGTGCACTAGCAACCAGCTATTATGTGATAAATAACTAACAGCGGCCGTCATGTACAATCTGACCACTTTATAGAAAAATGTTTACCATTAACAACTGAGTATTAATTATCATAAATGCACAACAGTTGACCAAAGGCAGAATTTAATTACTGCTGTTCTCAGATAAATAAAAGATCTTGGAACATTAAGAGAAGTTTTTCAATTTCATATTGTCCATTTCGTAATCTCAAAATCTCCACAGGAAACAAAACAACAGTTACTATGAAAACAAACCGTATTATGTTTTTATTTGTGTTTACTTTGAGTATTGATAGTTTATAGTTAGAAACCCTTCTTCCTGGTTTTCTTATTTCACAGGAATAGCTTGGAGTGTTACAGTTATTCTCTGTAGAAGTTGATATCACTTTCGTTGGTACTACTTAAAAGTTGTCCAAAAGGGCCTGTTTCTAGTGCACAAAGTGTTAGCTAGGTTCCCATTAAACCATCACTCAGGATTAAAGTACCACATTTATGTCAAACAACAATACTAAAACCACTTCTGAAGTTCACTCGCAGATCGTTAGTGTTACTTAATAAGTTTCACTTACTTTTGTAGAGGTCCTTTTGCAACATTTAATCGCTTCTTGCTACAGTTGCGAAGATACACATCCCTCACATCTGGAGTCACATTTTTCACACATGAAGAGTCGCACCAGGTGTTCGGAAGGATCGGAAGGATTCAGCTTCCTGTTGAGGTGACGTTGAATGACGGACAGCAGTGTTACAGTCTTCCTTCTAGTGCCTGCGTGGTTTACCGCATTTCACTGCGGCTCGAAGTGTTTACCGACGGAGAGCACTCAAAGACAGCGGGAATGTCGCATAGGGACAGCGGGAATGTCGCATATTGCGGTGTGTACAGGTACAGCTGACTATGCAGCTTCAATACGATACCACAGTTCTTCGAGAGTAGTGACTGGTGTATTGTGACGAGCTAGTTGCTCGGCCACCATTGACCAGTCGTTTCCAGTTGGTGAGAGAGCTGGAGAATGTGCTGGCCAGGCCAGCAGTTGAACATTTTCTGTATCCAGAAAGGTCCGTACAGGACCTGGACATGCGGTCGTGCATTATCCTGCTGAAATGTAGGGTTTCGCAAGGATCGAATGAGGGGTAAATTGGTTCAAATGGCTGTGAACACTATGGGATTTAATATCTATGGTCATCAGTCCCCTAGATCTTAGAACTACTTAAACCTATCTAACCTAAGGACGTCACACAACACCCAGTCATCACGAGTCAGAGAAAATCCCTGACCCCTCCGGGAATCGAACCCGGGAACCCGGGCGCGCGAAGCGAGAACGCTACCGCACGACCACGAGCTGCGGACTGAGGGGTAGAGCCCCGGGTCGTAACACATCTGAAATGTAACGTCCACTGTTCAAAGCACCGTCATTGCGAACTAGAGGTGACCGAGACGTGTAACCATTGGCACCCCATACCATTACGCCGGGTTATACGACAGTATGGCCATTACGAATACACGCTTCAAATGTGCGTTCACCGCGATGTCGCCAAACACGGATACGACCATCATGTTGCTGTAAACAGAACCTGGATTCATCCAAAAAAATGACGTTTTGCCATTCGTGCATCCAGGTTCGTAGTTGAGTACACCATCGCAGGCGCTCCTGTGATCCAATATCAAGAGTAACCGCAGCCATGGTCTCCGAACTGATAGTCCATGCTGCTGCAAATTTCGTCGAACTGTCCTTGCAGACGGTTGTTGTCTTGCAAACGTCCCCAGCTCTTGACTCAGGGATCGAGACGTGGCTGCATGATCCGTTAAACCACTGCGGATAAGATGCCCGTCATCTCGACTGCTAGTGACACGAGGCCGTTGGGATCCAACATGGCGTTCCGTATTACCCTCCTGACCCCAAGGATTCCATATTCTGCTAACAGTCATTGGATGACGACCAACGCGAGTAGCAATGTCGCGATACGATAAACCGCAATCGCGATAGGCTACAATCTGACCTTTATCAAAGTCGGAAACGTGATGGTACGCATTCCTCCTGCTGACACGAGGCATCACAACAACGTTTCACCAGGCAACGCCGGTCAACTGCTGTTTGTGTATGAGAAATCGATTTGAAACTTTCCTCACGTCAGCACGTTGTAGGTGTCGCCACCGGCGCCAACCTTGTGTGAATGCTCTGAAAAGCTAATCATTTGCATATCACAGCATCTTCTTCCTGTCGGTTAAATTTCGCGTCTGTAGCACGTCATCTTCGTGGTATAGCAATTTTAACGGCCAGTAGTGTATTTATTTTTATTTTGTCATACGTTTACCCCCTTCTCCGACAATATTCCATTGCAATTTGACGTCATTCTGAACACTGCTGTTATTTCTACAGAGGTTTTAAAGTTAATTATTATCACCCTGTACGCCAAGTAATATGAGCGTGAAATAAACCTGACATTTACGTACACGGGCAAAGCTGTGGGCAAAATCAGTAAGGTCAGATTTCAGACTGACAGCTCCGTCCACATTTCCACTTCACCTTGTGACAATGTGGACGCTTTCCGACTGACGAATACACTTCAGAGCAACTTGTGACGTCCAAAGACAGTTATTTGAAATATTTTAGGGGCGGGAGACTGGGCAAAAACAGTGGGACGACACTGTGCCATTTTGCCATTTATGAGAGGCCACGGGAAGCGACCGCAGAGGAAAATGGCCTCTGCTGGTATCGGAGGAGAGGCGCCCTGCGGCCACTGGAGGAGCTGCAGCGGTGCATTTTCTTTTGCACCACAATAAGAGGCGTGGCAAGATGAACTGGCACATTTACCAGCTGGATCGAGCGAGAAACAGCTCGTAGTCGAGGTCTTGGAGAATGGTGGCTTACCTCACGGCAGTAGTACGGTAACAGGTCGGCAATACCAACTGCATCTGCCATCAGTAGAACCGCTATTACGGCAGAACATTAATTATCTTCACTTTCAACTATCCAGTATCATTATTTGGCAACTAAGCATGTTTAAATCACCTCGACTGAACTGATTTATTTAGTTTCCTTCTGTTTCAAACCGCATGGTCAAGTAGCCTATTTTGTATATTCTTATTCGTTTTCCCTCTCTACAGTGTCTTTAGTCGTAACTGTGTCACATAGCCCTGTTGTGTTGAATTTCTGCGTTGCCACTCAGTGTTATCTCACAATGACTGTACTGGATAAGATCCGTGCCCGTGAGAGTACATCGACACCTATACTCCGCAACCGAACCTACCGTGTGTGGCTTCAAGCACCACTGCCTGTTTTCCAACAACCCCGTGCCATTAGTGAATGGCGAGTGAGAAGAATGACTGCCGGTAAACCTCCGTATTAGTGTAAGGCATCTCTTTAGTGCATGAATTATATTCCATTAAGAGTGATTCTCAGTATAGCATCTGTTTTTCTCACAATATGGTTCAAATGGTTCAAATGGCTCTGAGCACAATGGGACTTAACGTCTGAGATCATCAGTCCCCTAGAACTTAGAACTACTTAAGCCTAAGGACATCACACACATCCATGCCCGAGGCAGGATTCGAACCTGCGACTGTAGCGGTCGCGTGGTTCCAGACCGTAGCGCCTAGAACGGCTCGGCTACTCCGGCCGGCTCTCACAATATGTTTCATGCGGTCATCCCACTTTAATTCCCTCAAGATGTTTACTCCTAGATGGTTAAAGTTTCCAGTTATTGTTGCCAATAGTCTAATCCTACTGTAATGGATTTCTTCGTCTATTTATACGAAATAAATTACATTTATTTACGTTCATGGACAACTGTCACTTTCTGCACCAATCATTAACCCCCGTGTAGATGTTCTTCAAAGTCGCTAAATTTTCTTACGATGCTATGTTATTGTCTACAATAGCATCATCTCCGAATAGCTTTACGGTGCTTCAACGTTATCCACTATTGCATTTATATGTATTCTAAACAACTAGCATTTTTACCATTGCTTCCTTCATGTACGTGTTCAGCACACATGTTGTCCCCCAATCTGTGTCCACCTCTTCCTCCCTATTACTGTCGACATCAAGCTTTCCCCTCTATCCATCTCCTCCTCGCCCACTCTTTGTCTATTTCCTCCAGCTCCTCTCTCTGCTGAGATCTTCCTGCCCTCTCTCTCTTTCTTTTTCCATCTCCACCTTCCCCTCTTCCTTTTCCACCTGCCACTACCCTTTTACACATTCCACCATGCTCATGCATCTCTCGCTCTTCCCTTCTATCTATCTATTTCCTCCCTTTCTTAAACCTGTCCATCCCCTCCTCTATCCATCTCAATCTTCCCACAGTGATATTCATCGGCACATGTAGAACCTGAAATGTAGTTCAGCAAAGTGGGTCAATATTACTCCAACACATGCCTGTCGTGCAGGGCAGCCTACATATGAATGCCCGAAATAATATTCCTTGCCCCTGCCATGTAGGCTGAACTAAAAAGTGGGTTGATCCGGAAGCTCCATACTGTTCCCATACAATATATTGGCCGTGCAGGGCAGCCTATGCCTCAGACACTGGAAATATCACGTTTTGCACATATCTCTGCTCCTGTTGGAATAGGAGAATATAAACCCCACAGTGTTAATACTCGTCAGGCCTGCTGTTTTGGTGCCAGCTGTGCTAAATTTGCTTGCAACCGATCCACGAGTTTGGGAGGACATCCTGGACGTACATACCACACGTTTTTGTTGTATTTCTGTAATTACCTTTGCATATATCGATGTTGCTCCTTTAAGGAAAACACGTTGAGTTCAGTTTGTAAGAAAGTCCTGAATGCAGTAAAAACCTGGTTTGATATTTGGTTGATACTTGTAAGGTCGTATCGCGTTTACTAAACGGCAGCACAGAAATGTGTTAAACGCCCTCCTGAAGCCAAAAGCACTGTATCCATCTGGTTGCTGATGTCTATGATGCTATGGATCTCATAAACGAACGGAATTCTGAGTTTCGTAAGACTTCTGCCCTAGCAAACGACTAGGCACTCGATCTGGAGGGTATTCCATTCTAGGAGTTCTTCCATAAATTTTCTAATTCCAAAGGATGGACTAAAGGGCTGTTAACGTACCGAATATGATATGTGAGCGATAGGAGAGACCCCTTTGGGGCTATTACATTGCAGTCTCGTACTTTGGTACACAGTTCATAGCAACTGCGTCAAGATGAAAGTTGCTGAAAAGTCGTAGCTGGCGCAGCATCTGCTGTGATGTCTTCGGTAGTGTGTGTGTCCTGCTGTGGCTACTTGACAGCGTTCAGACAGCTGCGCCGCTTCCCCTGCGGGGAGACCACTCCCCACCACGATCTCACACAGACACGCATTGGCTCTCGGCAGGCCTAGCTAATTGCGGCTGATATTCATGGAGCGCTAATAGGAGCCAGCCGCCCCACAGCGTGCAGCCTGGCGGCGGTTTTAATAACGCGCGGGGCTGTCTGTGTTCGTGCGGCCGCACCGCGCCTCACCCTTCACCCACATTCTGTGTGCCTCAGGCAGCCGTATATCCTCCCCCCCCCCCCCCACCACCACCACCCTTCTACGTGACAGAACCCCAACTTCAAGTTTATTCTGTTGCCACTTTATTATCTCTCTCTTATCTCTACCACCACTGAAATATCTCTGCAACGCCAATTCACTCTCTGTTCTTCTGGTCCTACTTTACATCCTTCGTATGGACTGAACGTATTTCCGCTGGATCGTTGTGTTCTTCAGCACAGCGATCGGCCTGATGAAGCTCTCCACACTGGTCTAGTCTGTGTAAGTGCCTTCATTTCCCAAAACCTCTGCAGCTTTCAGCCATTTTAACCTGCTCATTGTATTTATCCCTTGGTCTCACTCTGCGGTCCTTACACCTTCCCCTTTCTCCCGTCCGCTTACCCCATTACCAAGCAGACAATCCCTTGATGCTTAAGTAAATGACCTTTGAACCAGTCACGTCTTTTCGTCAAGTTGTGCCATAAATTTATTTTTCCCCAATTACAGTACCTTGCCGCCTCCGAGCATGGGTTTTGCGAGAGATTGAGTGACAGGGGTTTGTGTTAAAGGGAATTCTATCGGTTGACCGAACTGAGATAGTGACTAGCTTGTCTGGCATAAATTCTATGATAATACGACCTATTATTGAGTACTGCTCGAGAGTTTGGGATCCAAATCAGGTCGGGGTTACTGGTAGGTTTGATCAACACGCTAATGTTACGGAAATGCGTCAGGAACTCGAGTGGTAATCTCGGGAGGAAAGGAAGCGTTCTTTTCGTGAATCGCTACTGGGGAAATTTAGAGAATCAGCATTTGAGGCTGACTGCAGTACAATTTTACTGCCGTGAACTTATATTTCGCAAAAAGACCGCAAAGATAAGTGATGGTTCAAATGGCTCTGAGCACTATGGGACTCAACTGCTGAGGTCATTAGTCCCCTAGAACTTAGAACTAGTTAAACCTAACTAACCTAAGGACATCACACACATCCATGCCCGAGGCAGGATTCGAACCTGCGACCGTAGCGGTCTCGCGGTTCCAGACTGCAGCGCCAGAGCTGCGCGGCCACTTCTGCCGGCAAAGATAAGTGAGATTAGGGCTAGTACAGAGGCATATAGGCAGTCATTTTTCCCTCGTTCTGTTGGGGAGTGGAACAGGGAGAGAAGATGCTAGTTGTGGTACGAGGTAGCATGTCGTCCAAATGGCTCTGAGCACTATGGGACTTAACTTCTAAGGTTATCAGTCCCCTAGAACTTAGAACTACTTAAACCTAACTAACCTAAGGACAACACACACATCCATGCCCGAGGCAGGATTCGAACCTACGACCGTAGCGGTCGCGTGGTTCCAGACTGTAGCGCCTAGTACCGCTCGGCCACCCTGGCCGGCTACGAGGTACCCTCCGCCACGTACCGATTGCGGAGTATGTATGTAGATGTAGATGTAGACAAAATCGGCGGATGATGAGGACGGTAGTCAACTCAGAAGATATAATTAATTTACAGAAATGACTTCCCTAAAAGGGTTCAAATAGTTCAAAAAAATGGTTCAAATGGCTCTGAGCACTACGGGACTTAACATCTGTGGTCATCAGTCCCCTAGAACTTAGAACTAATTAAACCTAACCAACCTAAGGACATCACACACATCCATGCCCGAGGCAGGATTCGAACCTGCGACCGTAGCAGCAGCGCGGTTCCGGACTGAAGCGCCTAGAACCGCTCGCTCACAGCGGCCAGCTCCCTAAAGGGAACCCTCTACGCTAACTGCGAAATTCTTTCTCAGACTGTTTGTCACTGTTTTGCTGTCTATTTAAAGATACCTTCCTTTAACTCTAAGACCAGAGACCCCTACAGCTACACAACTTCTCCCCAGAGACCTCAGACTGTACTATGGCTGCGTCATGCGACTTTATCTGCTGGAACATAGGTAGTTGTGTTATGCACAGCAGCTAACTCGCAGCAAATAATAGCCTGTAGCAGTGGTAGTGAAGTCACATAGACTATGCACTGGCCAGAATTCAGAATTAATAAAATAATCAAAATATCAAATAAAAGATAAAAGAATAATTAATACAAGTGGTCTACCCTAATGCCTGAAACTGGTGTAGATGAAACCAAAAGGTTCTGTTAAATAAGATTAGTGCAAGATAGTGATCTGCAATAAATGAGAAGTGGTGCAATGGTTACCAGCTATGATACAGACAGGAAGATAACCTTGTTAAAAAGGAATGAAGTTGCGTGAAGTGCATTATAAGAATAGTAACAGAATCCCGAAGCTGTAGTAGTCCAAGACTCACAAAAAGACTAAGTCTCTGAATATTTTCATAATGAAACTCTAAAATTAACAACTTTTAAGAGCTCTGTGCGATTTCAACAAACAATGTTTCAGATGATAATATTGTACTGTAGCTATCATCCCTGCAATCCCTGGAATCAGTTTTACTTTTTGATTTTTTACATTTATATATCCTTTATGTTATGCAAAAGTTTGAGAGAACATCATATCCTCCACAGCAACTAATTGCTACTTGAATATCTCGTATCTTGTCAGGTATGTGTAGTTATTTAGTGACTACTATACTATTTTTGCCAATAATTTTATTCCAATACTAGCTGTACGTGGCCACAGAGTGCTGCGGTTCAGTCTGCTTAAATGGGAAATAAAGAAAAGAGAAAGCACACATTTCTAAGACGTGTGGCAACTGGATATTATGTCCTAATCTCATGCTCTCTCTAGTCTCTGTCTATCTCCCCCTCTCTTTTTCCTTGTCATTACCTCGTCCTACACACATGTTCTGTGCATCACCTCCTTCCCTCTCTCTGTCTGTCTTCTCCTGCCCCCTCTCTCTCCCTCTCTCTCAGTCCATCTCCTCTTCCTCCACTTCTCTCAACATCTTCCCCCCCCTCTCTCTCCACTTCATCCTTCCACCTCTCTGTATTTGTCTTCTCTTTCCTGTTTACTTTGTTCATTTCCTCTCATCCCTCTATCCACCTACATTGCCCCTTGTTTATTGTTACTGCAAATTCAGATTATGTAGTAGTGTTTTAATCATGAACCAGTAAGCTACAAATGAAACTTTCCCTTCTGTTAACAACACTTCTTTACATTAAAAAGAATATAGTCCCCATATGTCTAAACGTTTATTACAATGATGTGTAAAAATTTGAAGTATATCTGAAAGATACATTTAAAATCTCAAATGTACCTTTCAGATATACCTTTCATATGTATATATATGTGTGTATGTGTGTGCAATTACAATTCAACACTCTGTCAAAATTTCCAAACAATTGGTGAAGAATATTCGGAGATAATGATTTTGAACAAATGGACATTCTTATTTATACATGTTATTACAATCAATATTAAAAATCATCGCAACTGAAGAAATGGTCAACCGAATATCTCAGTGAACACCACCACTACAACGTGTGCCAAAAGATGCTTCTAACAAGCAGTCATTCATAATCGTTTAACAACATTCATCAACATTTTCCCGTCATTTAACCTGAGCACACATATGTGGTGTTTATTACAAACTATTTACTATCACAAACTATTTACTGTGAATGGCCTGAGTCAACTGAATGTTTATATAACAACGTTACATTAAATGTTGTTCAATATATTAGTTTAGTGCAGGAAGTGATCAAGTTGAGCCAAATCATATCTGTCAGACATAAGAGCAATGTAGTTTTGGTGAGGAAGACCTTCAGCAATGAGAGCTAGACAGTGGTGGAACACTACTGTAGTCATGTGGAGACAGAGTATTTTGACTGGAGAGCTGAAGAGAGCGCTTCTGGATACATTTCGTCGAGTTCTGGAAGAAGGCAGAGAAGACGACAGACTTTGCTGAGCTATAGTGTATTCAGTCGCAAAAATGATAGAATGTAGGCAGTGAATGGCTGATACTTTAAGTTTTGAAAGGGCTTTAATTTTCGAAAAGTCTAAATGTCCTCCATCGAGGAAATTTTCTGAACCTCATCCAGTGAAGAACTTTAACTTTTCCAGTTTTTCCACTTGCATTACGGAGTTGAGACTAGACAGAGTATTATTTCCTACTCGTTATCTCTCGTGTGATGACATGTAAATCAACATAGTGAACTCTGAATTGTTCTGAACTGGTAAAATACCAACTTTCGTACTTTTTGAGGTATTGGAGATTAAGTTGTTCATTGATATGTCTTTATTTTCTTTTTTCTTTTGAGAATGCAAATGTATTCAGATTCGCTTTACTATGTAACTGTGATTTATTTCGAATTTGTAAGATTTGTAAGTAGCCGTATTGCAGGCTTTCTTACACTCCATCATCTCATACGCATCTTCTGCATCCTAGGCATGCCGGCCGCGGTGGTCTAGCGGTTCTGGGGGCGCAGTCCGGAACCGCGCGACTGCTACGGTCGCAGGTTTGAATCCTGCCTCGGGCATGGATGTGTGTGATGTCCTTAGGTTAGTTAGGTTTAAGTAGTTCTAAGTTCTAGGGGACTGATGACCACAGTAGTTAAGTCCCATAGTGCTCAGAGCCATTTGACCCATTTGAACCATCCTAGGCATGCAAGAAATCGCCATCCACACGCTACGCTTTCTGGAATTTTCCATTTCCGCCTGTAGGCTAGCGCTCTGTTACATAAAAAAAAACAAATGCTGCTTACCTCATACCAACACTATACGGCCGAAGAACGGGCCGAAATAGGTGTAACATTTCAGTTCGTCCACAGCTGCTTCTCACTGGCTCCAGCCTCTCACTTCCTTCCTGACAGTGTGTCGGGTACCGACAGACTGCTTCATTCTGAACACTCGGTCTCCCCTTTGACTCTGCCTGTTTCTGACACGGCATAGCGTCGAAATGCTTCTCATCGCCTTATTGGTTGTTCTGGTGCGTTATTCGTTAGTTATTCTACAGAGTCTCAACTGACATGATAGGCAACCTTTCCCTAAATGAACGGCTCTGTGGGAGAGTATGCTAATCCTCAGTTAACTTAAAATTAGACTGATCATTCAGTTTGTTGTGTTTGAGAATACACCGCATGAAAGGAACATGCAGCATCATATGTACCACTACACAACACTTTCTTCTGCGTTAACTGTTTTCAGTTATTCAGTTTACTTCTTGTCTTTGTATTTACCTGAACATAGAACAAGCAGTACCTCAGAAAAAATGTTGTGGCTTAGCCAATCGCTTCACATGATCTCGAATTACAATTGTATGCAAAAGTTAAGGACAGAAGAAGCTTTCACATCATGGGTCACAGGCAAGTAACGTAGCTCGATAGAACTTTGACCGTACGTAGAAAGAATTGCTGCAGTGTAATACAAAAGGTAAATGAAAGAAAAACACAATGAAATAGGAGGTAAATGAAAGAAACATGCAATGAGACAAACAGAAATGACGCTTTCGTTTTAAGTCAATAATTACACTTAAGTCACCGTGATTTATTGTCGTCTCCTGGATATTACAAAAGGTGGGACATGTTTCATTACAGGGTATTCAAAAAGTACGAACGGAAATTAACGCTCCTCAAATGCGTCCATGCTAATCGCAATGCTCGTAATCAGTTGTTTTGTTAGGGCGGTCTATTCATCCATTAGTGCGGATAGCCGGTGGTATATGTGAATGTGCTGCAATACTTCTTGCCAGTACAACCGACAAGTATTCGATGGGAACAGGTAGACCAGTCCATCCACCAAACATCTTTTTCCTCCATCTGCGCCTTTCGATGTTGTTGAACATTGCCATTCATAAAACCTGAGTCTGGGTCAAACGCACCTCTGAACAGACGCACACAGGGAAGGAGTTCAATGTCACAATAAAGCTGATCGGTGTGTGTACCTTTTTCAAAGTTCTAGGCCCAGGAAACACCGTAACAATTAGACCTCCATAATTACTAGGTGGAAACGAATGAAAGTGCGTGAGCATGTTGCCACAGATTTCCACTCGTGCGCAGAAAGTTTTACGTCACATGCTCTGCACCACGAAGCAGTCAAAGCAACAGGAAAACACAGTGTGTGACAATTAGCGAGCTGTTACTGTGCACTGTAGTGGTGTTCTTCGTTACAAAGTGGTCCGGAGAGAATATTTGGATGACTTCACAAGGGGAACAGTCGCCGGGAAACTGGAAGAAACACGAAGTTAGTTTATATAATTTAGTGTTATGGTATGAGGAAGCATAATACTACAAGGGCGTAGTAACCTCCAAATCTTTGAAAGTGGTCCACTTATGGACCTGCTTTATTGCGACAGTGTACTCCTTCCCTATGTGCGTCTTTTCAGGGATGCATTCCGCCCTGACTTCTTTTTTAAGGATGGCTTTGCGCCACCTCATCCAGCAGTACAGATGGAGCATCTCTAGGAACGGTGAACGGACTGGCCTGTCCCTTCTGCCGATTAAATCCCGTTGAGCACGTGTGGGGTGCATTGGAGAGACGTATTGTAGCTCGTCCACATACAGCAACGAGAATTCAGTTGGGGACGGATGTAATTCCCTGCCACAAGAACTCCATATCATCCTTGTGTTCAGGATGGGGGCACGTTGCAGAGCACACGTTGCTGTCCCTGGTGGTCACGCAGCCTATTAAGAACCATGTCACGCCATTTTCTATGGCCAGGGAACCATCATAAATTGCGGCGTATTATTGTCTTCGAATAAAACTGTCATTCCTGTTGGTATCATTGCGTATTTCCTTCAGTTACCTTCTGCACTATACTGTAGCAGTTCTTTCCACGTGTGGCCCAAGTTTCATCGAGCCATGTTACTTGGCAGTGACACATCATACGAAAGTTACTTTCGTCCGGAATTTTTGCACAGCACTGTGTACATGCGTAACAGCGGTGACAGCTGTGACGGCCAGTAACGAATAACGAATACTGTGTAACGGGTATGTGTCTCGACAATACCGAATACAGGGTGTATCATAATTAATGGCGTGAAGTCATACAACTGAAGGAACACCATACTAGAAGCAAAAAAGTCTCAGCAAACATGGGATCTAAAACGCATACCTTAAGAGCTATGAGCAATTCTTGATCTTCGATACTGGCCACGCGGGATTAGCCGAGCGGTCGAACGCGCTGCAGTCATGGACTCTGCGGCTGCTCCCGACGGAGGTTCGAGTCTTCCCTCGGGCATGGGTGTGTGTGTGTGTGTGTTTGTCCTTAGGATAATTTAGGTTAAGTAGTGTGTAGGCTTAGGGACTGATGACCTTAGCAGTTAAGTCCCATAAGATTTCACACGCATTTGAACTTTTTTTTCTTCGATACTGTGATACAAATCTCTTCCACTGCAAGCTCTTTGCTTTCCGTATTTTGGGAAGTGATAGTATAGACTAAAACAAAAAAAGTCCAGTAAACATGTGCCCTAAAACGCATAACTTGAGAGCTATCAGCACTTGTTCATCTTCACTATTGTGAAACACAACTTGAAGGAGAATGTTACTCTGGAAGTGAGAAAGAGGTGGTTGGGTAAGAAAGATGACGAAACACCGAACCTTAAACGAGACAATTGTATCCGTGTTTAAGTTTAAGAAAAGCTTCTCCCCACCATGCATAAAGAGAGCTCGTTTCGAACAGGAGAGAGAGGTGCAAGATGGAAAGTGTAAAAAATCGAGTAGCTGTAACCCTTTGAACCTGAACAAACTATAACAAATAATTTTAAAGCTTTTCACAAAATTGACGTTTTCATCACTGTAATCAACGAATACAGTAATAAATTGGCAAAAAGTAAACAACTAATTATTTCAGTGATGAAATTACACTTTTAAAAATTTTCACAAAATTAAGCTTTGCTCTCATAGTAACCAACGAACATAGGAAAAAATTGAAAAAAGTAAACCATCAATTATTTTAAAACTGCGATTACACTCGGGAACCGCTAGTACATACAGTTTTCTACCGCCCATCTATTCGTGAGATATTTTAAAAGTAATTTCGCATTCATCCTAGGCACAATATCATACTTCGAGAATTCCATGACCGCATAATTATAGTTCTAAATATCTAGAAAAAATTGGCCTAAAATTTACAAAATCAAATTTACGCTACAATAACTTCAGATGTTCAGATGTACTTACTTTCACTGTCATGATCTTCTGAGCATGACTGCTAAAAAAAGTACAGATAGAGAGAAAGAGAAAGAAAGGAAGTGTACCACTCTGTTTTGCTACAGCATCGGTGGTTTCATGCTATAGCCACTGTTACATCATGAAAAAATTAATGAAACAATAGTTTCAGGCAGAAAACACGGCCACTGTTACTCAGTGGCTTCAACCGGCGGTTACTGGACTGTTTCGAATCCAGCTGCTCTCTCGCCCCTGTAACTGCGACTGGGCGCCGTTTTGAAAGCGAAGAAGGCGGCAGAAGGTTGAAAGAGATACATTGACGCAGGGTCTTATATTACTGGACGATTGGACTTTTTAAAATGTAACTAGCTTATGCTCTCTCGCTCTGGAATCGAGAGCAGCATTAGCGAGAGAGTGGGGTACAGAGACGGAGTAAGCCACAATTGCAGACGAGAATGGAAAAATTACATCAGGAGGGCGAGAGTTGACTTTGACACTTTAAATCTGGCGCATTTTGCTTTCCCTCACTCCTAAGGACCGCAGAATACCGTCACTTGCACGAGTGCTCCTGCGGCAGTGACAAGTGTGTGCAAGGCCGTGACCGACCAAGAGGCGAACGCAGAGCTGCTTCTGGTCGCTGGCGTTACGAACGCCGATGCGATCGCACGAGAGAATCCCTGCTCTTCGTCGGAGAACGAACTTTAGGTGATGTTCGGTAGTGTTTCTGTCACTTTCGTTTTGGCTTCCGCGATTCAGTCAAATCAGGTAGACTTTTTGGGTCGATCCTACGTCTCATAATGACTTACATTTGACGTAAGAATCTCCGACTGTCCTTTCCTCGCTATGCCATACTTTTTTCTCACTCTGTTACCAGTGATTATAATAATGAGCAGCAGTCTGCAGAAGACTCTATTTCTCAGGTGTGTCCACAAGGTGTGGGAGAGGATAATCTTTTCCCTTATTATACGTGAAGAATTCCTCCCCACCCCCTCCCCCCTATGAGCGTATTTCTAATATCTTTACAGAGTCACTAGCAAAGAAATCCGGCGTTGCCAAGGTATTTATTTGTAGTTTTGCGTCCACGCCCGTGCCACCCAGGGTGTGGCCTCTTACTTAACGTTCATGACGTCATATCTACTGAACTATGTGTGTGATACAAGGAAATAATTTTGTAGGACAATTCAGCCACGAATGTAGATACCGTCTACGAAATTTATTGAAAATCGAGTTAGTGCCAAAGAAGTAATAAATTAAATGCATGCACAATGCGGCAGTCTTTTTTGAATCTCCTGAACTGCGAGTCATACAATAATATGATTTCACAAAAAAATGGTTCAAATGGCTGTAAGCACTATGGGACTTAACGTCTGAGGTCATCAGTCTCCTAGACATAGAACTACTGAAACCAAACTATCCAAATGACATCACAAACATCCATGCCAGAGGCAGGATTCGAACCTGCGACCGCAGCAGCAGCGTGGTTCCGGACGCATGATTTAACACTTACATTTATTTATACAAGCGCGTACTGCTTGTCTGTGGCGAATACAGTTAGCAGTGAAGAAGTAATAAAACTATAGCTCTGTGTCTGATGCTGTACTTTTACAGTATGAACGGGGTACAAGCAGTAAGCGGTAAACATTCTTCCTTTCGTTATTTTGTAGGAGTTGTCAGCGAAGGAAAGCTCGTAATGGTTTGAAATTATACGCAAAGTGTGTTGCAAGTCGCTAAGTGCTGTCATTCTCAACTACTGGATGAATAAAGCCTGCGAATTCATGCGTCGTGTGCTACGCTTCTTTCTCACTCCAACCCCTACGCTTCTGACAGGGCGGTGTTTCTTACCCCACAACGATTGTCGTCTGGCAGCACGGTATATGTGAACCACGTTTGGTTGAACTTGGTCCAGTGGTTTAGGAGGACATGTGGAAAACACACATACACAGACACACACCAAAATTTCTATAGAATGTATGGATTGTGTTAGGAGGAGCATTCCGTAATGTGAAATGTTTTTTGTCACCTTTCACCGTGTTCGATTTTGGCTTAGTGGTTTTCATGCGTAGTCATCTAGTTGATTGTGTCTTAAGAAACAAGGGTCGTGTCCAATTCATGCTAATCTCCCATCACTGATGCTAGAACCAACCGCTAGTGTCCTCCAGGGCATCTTCTGTAAACTGCTTGCTATAGTTCGATTCTACTGCACGACGTTCGATGAATAATATGTGAACTACAGTCTGATTACAGTTCCCAGTTTCTAAAGCGGCAGGAAAGGAAGTTGTCGTGGTTTGGAATGCAAAGGTATAACAATTCATTCAGCCTATCTCGCCAGAAAAGTTATAGGGGGTGAACATTAATGAAACCGAAAAACTGCAGAGAAGGATTCCTGACGAGAAATGGACAAAAAAGGGTTCTATGAACATGTGTTCGGAACTGCATCGTTGCCACGGGAGAGGGTGCTGACGAATGACAGTTCCTATGACTACGTGCCGTGTTTTCCCTGTGCGTTGCTGGCTGTGAGTCTGACGCAACGTACTAAATGGTTCAAATGGCTCTGAGCACTATGGGACTCAACTGCTGTGGTCATCAGTCCCCTAGAACTTAGAACTACTTAAACCTAACTAACCTAAGGACATCACACACATCCATGCCCGAGGCAGGATTCGAACCTGCGAGACGCAACGTACTGCAAGCAACAAAATGGTCCGGTGTTCATGTCACGAACAAGCCGAAATAGTGTTTGTGTACGACCAGCCAGATGGAAATGGTCGACAGGCAGCACGGCTATATCAAAACAAGCACCCTCACACAAACAAACCTCGCCGGACAACATTTCAAGCCCAGTTTTGGCGTTTGTATTATCCTGGTTACTTCCAGACAGACGAGCGTGTAGGGAGACAACGGATTGTACGTACAGTAGATTTGCAGACCAGGGTTCTACGTGATATTGAGACGAACTCTAATACAAGTTCCAGGCAAGTGGCACGCCAATATGATGTGAGCCAAATACGATTATACAGGGCGGTCCATTGATAGTGACGGGCCCAAATCTCACGAAATAAGCATCAAACGAAAACACTACAAAGAGCGAAACTTGTCTAACTTGAAGGGGGAAACCAGATGGCGCTATGGTTGGCCCGCTAGATGGCGCTACCATACGCCAAACGGATATCAACTGCGTTTTTTTTTTTTAATAGGAAACCCATTTCTTATTACATATTTGTGTAGTACGTAAAGAAATATGAATGTTTTAGTTGGGACCATTTGTTTCGCTTTGTGATAGATGGGGCTGTAATAGTCACAAACGTATAAGTACGTGATATCACGTAACATTCCACCAGTGCGGACGATATTTGCTTCGTGATACATTACCCGTGTTAAAATGGGCCGTTTATCAATTGCGGTGGGCCGGTCGGTGTGGCCGTGCGGTTCTAGGAGCTTGAGTCTGGAACCACGTGACCGCTACGGTCGCAGGTTCGAGTCCTGCCTGGGGCATGGATGTGTGTGATGTCCTTAGGTTAGTTAGGTTTAAGTAGTTCTAAGTTCTAGGGGACTGATGACCACAGATGTTAAGTCCCGTAGTGCTCAAAGCCATTTGAACCATTTATGAATCAACTGCGGAAAAGGTCGATATCGTGTTGATGTATGGCTATTGTGATCAAAATGCCCAACAGGCGTGTGCTTTGTATGCTGCTCGGTATCCTGGACGACATCATCCAAGTGTCCGGACCGTTCGCCGGATAGTTACGTTATTTAAGGAAACAGGAAGTATTCAGCTACATGTGAAACGTCAGCCACGACCTGCAACAAATGATAATGCCCAGGTAGGTGTTTTAGCTGCTGTCGCGGCCAATCCGCACATCAGTAACAGACAAATTGCGCCAGAATCGGGAATCTTAGAAACTTCGGTGATGAGAATGCTACATCAACATCGATTGCACACCTACCATATTTCTATGCACCAGGAATTGCATGGCGACGACTTTGAACGTCGTGTACAGTTCTGACACTGGGCACAAGAGAAATTACGGGACGATGAGAGATTTTTTGCACGCGTTCTATTTAGCGACGAAGTGTCATTCACCAACAGCGGTAACGCAAACAGGCATAATATGCACTATTGGGCAACGGAAAATCCGCGATGGCTGCGAGAAGTGGAACATCAGCGACCTTGGTGCGGCATTATGGGAGGAAGGATAATTGGCCCCCATTTTATCGATCGCAACCTATATGGTGCAATGTAGGCTGATTTCCTACGTAATGTTCTACCGATGTTTTTACAAGATGGTTTACTGCATGACAGAATGCCGATGTAGTTCCAACATGATGGATGTCCGGCACATAGCTCGTGTGCGGTTGAAACGGTACTGAATAGCATATTTCATGATAGGTGGATTGGTCGTCGAAGCACCATACCATGGCCCGCACATTCACCGGATCTGACGTCCCCGGATTTCTTTCTATGGGGAAAGTTGAAGCATATTTGCTATCGTGATCCACCGACAACGCCTGACAACATGCGTCAGCGCATTGTCAATGCATGTGCGAACATTACGGAAGGCGAACTACTCGCTGTTGAGAGGAATGTCGTTACATGTATTGCCAAATGCATTGAGGTTGACGGACATCATTTTGAGCATTTATTGCATTAATGTGGTATATACAGGTAATCTCGCTGTAGCAGCATTCGTTCTCAGAAGTAATAAGTTCACAAAGGTACACGTATCACATTTGAAAAACCGAAATAAAATGTTCTAACGTACCTACGTTCTGTATTTTAATTTAAAAAACCTACCTGTTACCAACTGTTCGTCTAAAATTGTGAGCCATATGTTTGTGACTATTACAGCGCCATCTATGACAAAGCGAAAAAAGTGGTCCAAGTAAAACATTCATATTTCGTCACGTACTACACGAATATGTAATAAAAAATGGGGGTTCCTATTTAAAAAAACGCAGTTGATATCCGTTTGACCTATGGCAGTGCCATCTAGCGGGACAAATAGTGCCATCTGGTTTCCCCCTTCAAGCTAGACGAGTTTCGTTCTTTCTAGTTTTTTCGTTTGACGCTTATTTCGTGAGATATTTGGCCCGCTATCAATGGACCACCCCGTATGTATCCCACACGACAAGTGTTACTACCACCACCATTCGCAAGCCCGTGGCGGCCAGTTTGAACATCTGTTGTGACATGGGTGCGATGGAGCTCAGTAATGAGTTCCTGGACGATCTGTTGTCGTTGCGAGCGCACCAGCCATTTCCGGACATACGTTCAGTGGACCTTTCTTCCTCCATATGTCCTTGCAGTTTGCCGGTCTTATTGATGTTCACCCTGCATATGAGTGGCTGGACGGAGATTTCCTCTCTGCGTCTCTAGAGCAGTGCTGTAACCACCGCTCTAGATCCCTCAGCAATGGCAATGGTGCCTGCGTTACTAGGAGCGCTCTACACAGGGCTTAACAGCAGAGGAGAGATCTACGGGACTCGGCAGAGCACAAGTACATTAGCAGTGGGATAGCGCCACACAGGGCGGTTACCACTGGAGCGTTGCACACAGGTGCACGGTGACGCAAGCATTGTTGGAAGACACGAGCGTGGCGCGCTGCGGAGAGAGGGAACAGTCTTTCCGGCGCTGGTTGCGTGTCTCGCTGGCGCGGCTGTGGCGGCCGCGACGCTGTGCTGGCTCGTTGGGCGGGCGTTTGATGTCGGCTAATGCCCCGCTTTGCCGCTAATAACCGCCACGGGCCGCACCGGAAAATGGACGGCTCCGCTGGGTGGTCCGAGCGCTAGGCAAGGTAATTGACGTGAGTGCAGCGGCGGCGGCGGCGGCGCACACGTGCTCGGCGCGGCTCGCTTCGCCTCCCTGATTGGCCGGGGACCATCGGCTCGAATCGCATCGCCGAAACACACACGCACGCACCCGCGCACTCGCGTCTCTGCTGCGTTTTCGCCCATTGCCCGCGCCGTTGCTCTCGCCTCCCGGTCTAGCAGCCAGCACAGGACAAACGGCGCAGCCATCAGCGCGCCGCGACGCGCAGAATAAGCAGCTTTTGTAAAAGTCGACGTTTGTTCGGCGCCGCTCTGTTCCCTTTTATTGTGCCTCTTACCGCTGAGAGCGAGCACAGTGGGAGTCGACAACAAGCAGGAGACCGATAGAGGCTGCTGCAGGTGGCTATGTCGGTCACACGCAAAGTTCGCTGAGAGGAATGTTTGAGTGTGGTAAATCTGTGCGGCTTGCAACACACCAGTAGTCTACCCAAATCGTCGTGCGACGCAGATCGAGTTTTACCTGGTATTTACGAGGGGTAGTCAAATATAACAAGAAATGCCGAAAGTATGTGTTTCAATAAAAAGTGACTCTCCAATCAAGCTACATCAAAATGAGTACATGTGAATATAAAAACAACGACAGACATAAGGAGGCGTGCCTCTGGTGGTTAGATTGTGTTAGGATGGCACACTTGGGCTTTTCACTCAGGTGGACCAGGGTTTGAAACCCAGAAGTTGCAAACCTATTTTTAATTACTCATCAATTCCAAGTGGCTCTGGTGGTTTGATTGTGTTCGATGTTTGCACTTGGGCTTTCTCTCCAGGTGGACCAGGGTTCGAGTCCCGGAAAGGGAACCGGTAATTTTATTTTCCCGCCAATTCTCTGGTGGGGTGGGTTGGGTGGGGTGGGATGTCAGCACAGCCCTGGAACAAAGAAATTCCGACGAAACTTTGAAATTCCAACTAAAATTCAAAATTCCCGTAAAAATTCGATATTCCCGCCAATAGGGTAGGCTGGGGGAAGGGGTGAGGTTAGGGAAAGGTGGGGGAGTGGGACTAGCTGCAGCACACGTGCAGGCTGACAAAACCATGTGACGTATCAAGGGGTGGGTGTGGATGTGGTCGGGTGCGGGGGTTGGTGGGGGAAGGCGAGGGTGATTAATTGATAAATTTAATTAATTTGCATATCAATTTGATGTAAAAAGTGTGCTGACGCTACCACTACCCTACTACTGTACTCCTGAGGCTTCGTATGCCAGACTCTTTCCAACTGGCACCTTAGATCGTCAATATCCCAAGCGGGTTGTAGGGCCCACCCCATAATGCTCCAAATGTTCTCAATTGGGCAGTGATTTGATGACCTTGCTCACCAAGATAAAATTAGGCAAGCATAAAGACAAACAGCAGAAACATTCGCCATTTTGTGATCAGTCATTATATTGCTGAAATGTAAACCCTGGATTGATCGCTATCGCTGTGAAGAGCAAAAGAGCAGGGCATAGAATATCATTGGCGCACTGCTGTGCTATAATGGTGCCATGAATGACAACCAAAGAGGTCCTGACATGAAATGAAATCACCCCCCCCCTGACCTTCACTCCTGGCTGTCAGGCTGTATGGCAAGCGACAGTCAGGTTGGTTTCCCACTGCTGCCCTGGAGTCTCCAGCTACGTCTTCGCTGGTCATTGGGTTCAAAAATGGTTCACATGGCTCTGAGCACTATGGGACTTAACATTTGATGTCATCAGTCCCATAGAACGTAGAACTACGTAAATCAAACTAACCTAAGGACATCACACACATCCATGGCCGAGGTAGGTTTCGAATCTGCCACCGTAGTTGTCACGCGGTTCCAGACTGAAGCGCCTAGAACCGCTCGGCCACACCGTGGTCATTGGGGCTCAGTTCCAAGTAGAACTCATCACTGATGACAATTCCACTCCAGTCAATGGAATTTCAGCCGAAGATCGCACAGAGTCCGTCTTGGTCCAGAGTTGGTCTGGGTCTCATTATAATGAACATGTGATTACAAATTAGCATTGTGTGCTGTGAAGTTGGGTAGTAGGCCAGTTTGAGATGGAGGATATAGACTTTGGAATTACGAAATGTCACGAGTTTTGTACGACATATGTGACTCCTGTAAAAGGCGAAATAATGTGAACTTTGAACTATTCAGTTTTGAAGGATAATACATTTATCGAAACTAAAAACTAAACTCCTCCCGAAGAGGCCATGAAGGCCCAACGGTATCCACTGGCCGCTGTGTCATCCTCAGCCCACAGGCGTCAGTGGATGGGATATGCAGGGGCATGTGGTCAGCACACCGCTCTTCCAGCCGAGACCGGAGCCGCTACTTCTCAACGAAGTAGCTCCTCAGTTTGCCTCACAAGGGCTGAGTGCACCCTTCTTACCAACAGCGCTCGGCAGACTGGATGGTCACCCACGCACATGGTAGCCCAGCCTGACAGCACTTAACTTTTGTGATGAGCCGGTGTTACCACTGCGGCAAGTCCGTTGGCTAATACATTTATCTATCTCGAATACACATTGGCATTCAGTAAAAGTAAGACTTTATCCCACCAGGAATTCCTTATAAGACAAAAAAAAAAAAAAAAAAATGGTTCAAATGGCTCTGAGCACTTTGGGACTTAACATCTGAGGTCATCAGTCCCCTAGAACTTAGAACTACTTAAACCTAACTAACCTAAGGACATCACACACATCCATGCCCGAGGCAGGTTTCGAACCTGCGACCGAAGCAGCAGCGTGGTTCCGGACTGAAGCGCCTAGAACCGCTCGGCCAAACCGACCGGCCCTTATAAGACGTATCCGTTGTACAAATTCTACAGATGCCTCAATACAGGCAACAGTTATAGAGTTGGGGCAGATTTCTGGTCGATAATAACAATAATAATAATAATAATAATAATAATAATAAGACTTGTAGGACACTGTAGAGGTGAATGCAGTTTTGCATCAAAATGTTGGACGGTACCGTCTTGAACAGGTACAAGTGTACTGTAAATTTAACGTGTAAGATCCTGAAGTAGTCCGGCGCCTTGTTAAAAAAAATTGTCCCCAATTATATGGGGACGAGATCGGAATGTTTACACATCAAATACATTCACACTGACTACAACAGTGTTCGATGCTTAAGTCAATGGTGGCTCATAACGATAAATTCTCATTTATTTCGACAACTGCTCATTTTCGGAGCCACGTTTACTGAAAAGTTTTGTTTGTTTTTATTAAACACTTCTACCAGTGTCTAAATGGTTCAAATGGCTCTGAGCACTATGGGACTTAACATCTATGGTCATCAGTCCCCTAGAACTTAGAACTACTTAAACCTAACTAACCTAAGGACGTCACACAAAACCCAGTCATCACGAGGCAGAGAAAATCCCTGACCCTGCCGGGAATCGAACCCGGGAACCCGGGCGTGGGAAGCGAGAACGCTACCGCACGACCACGAGCTGCGGACATCTACCAGTGTCTGTTTACAATATAATTAGGATACACCAAGTACGCAGTTGTTCACTTCGGAGCCTCTCAGCGTGCGTCCCAAGTGGCCACTTGAATCACCTGTTCCGTAAGCCATCCCTATGTGGCTTCATGCATAGCGTGTGCGGAGAGTGACGAAAACCCATTTCGCTCATTCATTTTGCGGAGTGCTTTAAAATCAGCTGATTGAAATGTGATGTATGGTGAAACTCAGATGGTTCCAAACAAGCGCGTCACGCAGATGGTGTGGCTAGCTAACCTTTATGTACTGCTTCTAGTTTCCATCTAAAGTACCCCAATATTGGTAGATCTACCACCAGATGACTGGAATGTGTACTTAATCTGGCTCAAATGGCTCTGAGCACTATGGGACTCAACTGCTGTGGTCATAAGTCCCCTAGAACTTAGAACTACTTAAACCTAACTAACCTACGGACAGCACACAACACCCAGCCATCACGAGGCAGAGAAAATCCCTGACCCCGCCGGGAATCGAACCCGGGAACCCGGGCGTGGGAAGCGAGAACGCTACCGCACGACCACGAGATGCGGGCTACTTAATCTGAATCTATTGGTAATGCACGCATTCAGTTAAATGTGTACAGGAGGCATCTCGAAAAAAAAACATGCAATGCTGTGGAAGGGAAAAGAACCTTTTAGCACATCGTAAGGTCGTGAAGGAGACTAACGTCAGAGTCGAAATTTAAATTTTAACTAATGAGAAGTACACAGCGAAATTCAAATATCACGCCAGTATAATTCTAACTTTTGTGACTGTTTATTGTTAAGACAAATACCGCTTATAAACAGATTGACTGGTTTGTTTACAGTGAACTTTTAAAGAAGAAAGGAAATTTCATATGAAAGTTTTCGTGAATGATGTTTACTATTTTTATAATGGCCTGTATCAACAACAAAGCTTCAGACTGATGCGTTCACCCTCTGGTAATCAATAATATTAGGAAAAGATCGTTTAAAATAGTTTTCTTAAATACTATCGCAGATTTCTGTCTGCTATGATTTTCGTGAAGGTCTACGAAACTCGGCTGTTGTTCCAAATCACACCACAACTGTGTACAGCACTAACCTAAAAAGAAGCATGTCAGATCTAAACGCTTTCATTTCAACTAACGGTTCAGTTATTTAATGTGACTCCCTGTTAAAAGCCTGATTAAATACCTTTGCAGAGCAGACGAACAGCAAGAGAGTCAGTGACATTCTCCAAGATGCCAGAGGAGATGTCATGCCTACTCCTATGCCGCGACCAACTGCGCTGTGTTTCTCGATTGAGAATCCATGGCGTGAACAGCCCAGTCGAGATGGAGACAGGGATTGTCGATTGGTTTTAATATCGGGGACTGAAGTGGCCAGCACAGAAATGTAAACTCATACTGGTACTCTTCGAAGCACGTATGTACACGAAGAGCTGTGACACGGTGCATTGTCCTGCTGGTGGATACTATCGTGACGAGGAAAGGACACACTGCGTGTAGGGGTTGACATGGTCCGCATGGATAGACACACGCTTGTGTTGATCAGCTGCGCCTTCCAGAGTCCCACGAAAACGTTCCCCAGGCCATAAGGCTCTCTCATCCGACCTGGGCTCTACTTACGATTGTTGCAGGACCGTACGTGACAACGGCCATCTGTTCCATGGACTGTAAAACGTGATTCATCTAAACAGCCCACCTGTAGACCCTCGGTGGACGTACAGTTGCGGTAGTGGCGTGAAAATTACAGTCTTCAAACATCTGTCAGC
The DNA here is from genome assembly GCF_021461395.2 of Schistocerca americana. Classification (NCBI taxonomy): domain Eukaryota; kingdom Metazoa; phylum Arthropoda; class Insecta; order Orthoptera; family Acrididae; genus Schistocerca; species Schistocerca americana. The sequence goes on from NC_060126.1 coordinate 378,802,328, forward strand.
ATCGGTGGATGAACTAGGCATCTGCTGTAGAAGGCCATACGCAGCAACGTTTACTGAACTGTCGTTGAGGAGGCAGTGTTGGTAGCCCCTTGGTTTATCTAGGTGGTCAGTTGGTGAACACTGCACGTCTGTCCCACTGTACACATGTCCACAGTCATCGTTCATCCCTGTCATAAACGGCCTGGTGCACCACAGTTGCCTCAGAACCGCTTTTAGGTAGCACCACGCACGGTGTACTTTAACCACAGTGGCGCGAGAACATTTTACAAAGTTAGGCGTTTCAGGAATGCTTCTACTTTTAGCACGCAAGTCAATGATCATGCCGCACATCATATAAATCAGTCCGTTTCTGAATTACGACGACTCCACTGTTCCATCTCCCGCCCCCCCCCCTCTCCCCCACTTTTCACGATAGGCATTATACCCTCCACTGCTAGTGCTGCCACCTTATGTTTGTGACTGTTTATTACACGTTGTCGTCAAACATAGACGGTGGTGAAATTAATGTGGCTAGACGATGTAAATACGTAGAGTTACAATTGCGAATTGGATCAATAACACAAAAAAATCTGCCAGCCGGTGTGGCCGAGCGGTTCTAGGCGCTTCAGTCTGGAATCGCGCGACCACTACGGCTGCAGGTTCGAATCCGGCCGCGGGCATGAATGTGTGTGATGTCCTTAGGTTAGTTAGGTTTAAGTAGTTCTAAGTTCTAGGGGACTGATGACCTCAGATGTTAAGTCCCATAGTGCTCAGAGCCATTGGAACCCCTGGAACAAAAAATCTTGTGGGGAAGGCGAATCACAGACTGCATTTTATTGGCAGAACACTCAGGAAATGCAACAGGTCTACTAAAGAAGGTGCTACAACAAGTTTGTACGAACTCTTTGAAAAAAACTCAAAGAAGAGGAGCTCGTTTTGTATTATCGCTCAATAGAAGAGGAACAGAGAGGGAGAGAGAGAGACAGAGAATCATGGAAATAATATGCCAGCTGCGGTGGCGTTTTTCGTTGCGGCAATATCTTTTAACGTAAAATTAATCACCAAACCTCTCTTCCACATGAGAAAATATTCTGTTGACGCCTACCTACATAAAGCGAAATGATCATTAGACTTCACACGGATACATTTAAGTGTCCATATTTCTCGTGCGCTATTCGATAGCGTAACGGTAAAAAAATTGGTCTAAATGTGGTTCGATGAACCCTCTGCCAGCCACTTAGGCGTTTATCGCATAGCTGACATGTATAGAATTGTCTCACTGCTCTTCTTCCACTGAATGATCACATAATATCTCCTTTTTGTTCCCTTGTTTCATTATTTCAGGAATTGAATCCTTACATAATACTTTGCTCCATCGCTCAGAGCGGGCAAAGCTTGTTGTTTAAACAGAGAAGATAGTCTAGGATAGGTCAAATTTTGCATACAAACAAGGTACCGTTATAGCTGGACGTTGTCTTTCGTTCCATGATAGTGAGATTATTCCGGTGTTTCGCTACCTTGGTAGTCCAGAAGAGTGTACACCACAACTCACCACAGTAGTTACGGTAGAACCCTTACGCAACCACAAATATAAAGTACCGAAGGCGATGGTATTTGAGCCTCCGTAATTGATATCCCTACGTAATTCTCCATAACTTAAGGACATATAGTCCTTTAGCACTTCTACACACGTTTTCAAACACACAACAAAAGCAGCGAGTTAAAGGACCCTTCTGTGTGCCCAAACTAAAGCAGAAAGAAGAATAAATAAATAAAGAGAAAATTTTTACCCTTTCCATTCCCTACAGAAGTAAAAATCAACGAAGTTGATCAGACTTCAGCACCACCACCCAAAAAAAAAAAAAAAAAAAAAGTTCCAGAAGAGGACAAATATACAGCTATATTTTTAACTGAAATTTTTCTGTGTGGTATTGCAATCACCTCAACTCTTACGTATTTAATGTGATACGAAATTATATCAGCACAGTATATGTTTATTGTTTCTGGCTGGCGGTTTCACACAATTCCATTTTGAAGGGATACTGCACGTAAACCGTATGACCAGTAGTATCTCTACACCTGCTTGTAAACACTAACATAGGGTGTGTTTATCCTTGGCCTTTATGACGTCTTCAACTCTGCTGGCGGTTTTTTGAATGAGGTGTCTGCCTGTGAGTAATGGCAACCTAGTCTGCCTCAAGAGCAGAAACCACAGGAGGTGGTACGTAGAACGCTACGGACTGGAGTGAGATTAACTTTGTAATTCTTCCCGAAAATGTTTCATTGGGTTGAGGCTGACACACCACTGCAGGAATGGTATTGTCCATAAACCTTTGCCTAACAGACGCTGCTTTATGACGTGGTGCACTGTCGCGCTGATACAAATAATTACACTACAGGCCATTAAAATTGCTACACCACCAAGATGATCTGCTAGAGACGCGAAATTTAGCCGACAGGAAGAAGATGTTGTGATATGCAAATGATTAGCTTTTCAGAGCATTGACCCAAGGTTGGCGCCGGTGGCGACACCTACAACGTGCTGAGATGAGAAACGTTTCCAACCGATTTCTCATACACAAACGGCAGTTGACCGGCGTTGCCTGGTGAAACGTTGTTGTGATGCCTCGTGAAAGGGGGACAAATGCGTACCAACACGTTTACGATTTTGATAAAGGTCGGATTGTAGCCCATCGCGATTGCGGTTTATCGTATCGCGACATAGGTGCTCGCGTTGGTCGAGATACAGTGACTGTTAGCAGAATATGGAATCGGTGGTTCAGAAGTGTAACACGGAACGCCGTGCTGGGTCCCAACGGCCTCGTATCACTAGCAGTCGAGGTGACAGGCATCTTATCACCATTGCTGTAACGTATCGTGCAGCGACGTCTCGATCCCAGAGTCGACAGATGGGGACGTTTGCAAGACAACAACCATCAGCACGAACAGTTCGACGACGTTTGCAGCAGCAAGGACTATCAGCTCGGAGACCATAGCTGCGGTTACCCTTGACGCTGCATCACAGACAGGAGCGCCTGCGATGGTGTACTCAACGACGAACCTGGGTGCACGAAAGGCAAAACGTCATTTTTTTGGGATGAATCCAGGTTCTGTTTACAGCATCATGATGGTCGTATCCGTGTTTGACGACATCGCGGTGAACGCACATTGGAAGGGTGTACTCGTCATCGCCATACTGGCATATCACCCGGAGTGATGGTATGGGTCCCATTGGGTACACGTCTCGGTCACCTCTTGTTCGCATCGACGGCACTTTGAGCAGTGGACGTTACATTTCAGACGGTTACGACCTGTGGCTGTACCCTTCATTCGATCCCTGCGAAACCCTACATTTCAGCAGGATAATGCACGGCCGCATGTTGCAGGTCCTGTACAGGCCTTTCTGGATACAGGAAATGTTCGACTGCTGGCCTGGCCAGCACATTCTCCAGATCTCTCACCAATTGAAAACGTCGGGTCAATGGAGGCCGAGCAACTGGCTCGTCACAACACGCCAGTCACAACTCTTGATGAACTGTGGTATCGTGTTGAAGCTGCCTGGCGGCTGTATCTGTACACGCCATCCAAGCTCTGTTTGACTCAATGCCCAGGCGATCAAGGCCGTTATTACGGCGAGAGGTGGTTCTTCTGGGTACTGATGTCTCAGGATCTATGCACCCAAATTGCGTGAAAATGTAATCACAAGTCAGTTCTAGTATAATATATTTGCTCAATTAATACCCGTTTATCATCTGCATTTCTTCTTGGTGTTGCAATTTTAATGGCCAGTAGTGTATGATCTCCGAACTGTACCTGTTCTGTATACTGTACAAAATGCTGTAAAACGTGTCCTTATGCTTCCACCTTTTGCAGTTTCTTGCACGCTATAAGCAGACCTAAGTCTAACCGCGAGAAACACACCCATACCGTAACCCGACACCCTCCGTACTTCATTGTTGGCACTAGACATTATGGCTAGTGACGTTTTCCAGGCGTTCACCAAACTAAGACTCTTCCATCGGGCTGTCACAAGTTATAGCGTGATTCATCATTTCAATTCACACCTTTGTAGTCATCAACGGACCAGTGGCTTCGCTCCTTACACCACCTCAAGTGTCACGTATTGCAGATTACTGAAATGTGTGGCTTATGAAGAGCTGTGGACCATGGCACTCCATTCTTCTTAACTCCCTGGGCAGTCATTCTGCTGGTTGGACCGCTGGTAGAACTTTGAAATTCACGAGTGATTCCTTCCGCTGATTTCCGGAGATATTTACAGCCACTCTCCGCGACGCTCGACCGTCCTTGTTCGTCAGTGCATCAGTTCTGCCTGGTCTCGGTTTAGCTGTCGTGGTTCCTTCGAATTTCTACTTCACAGTCACAACACCAGCCGTTAGGGTGGGCTGCTTTAGAAAGGCTGAAATTTCGCTGCTAAATAAGTTACTTAAGTAACGTCCAATGACTAGTCCACGTTTATCGTGATAGATCTGTCCTGACCGATCAGTGCTGCTGTTACTGCTTCTCTCCTGCTAACACAATACTCCCCGCCTCCTTTATACCGGCGGATCCGCCTCTCGTACATCTAGTGATGGGTTCCGCATTACACAGAGTGTCTGGATGTTCTTGATGAGTTAGTGTAAACAAAACAAGACTGCTGTTAACTCTGCGAAAAAAATAACTCGCATTTGTGACAAAGGAAGCTGGGATTACTTCCTCTCTTGATTTGCTATCTGACTCCTTAAATCCATTTTTTTTCATTATTGACTAATTGTCATTAACATACGTGAGTGTAATCTGCATTGTCATAAAAGAAAAGGTGGGCCGACAGTTTTAAAGAATATAGCACCAGATCAATCTTTCTTCTTAGTTTTGTGTATTTAATTAATTTCCTGATTTATTTTGACTATTCCTAGTAACTGTTTTGTAACCTAAATTCTATTGTTGACTTATAAACAAATATAAATTCTGTACTAATTACAAACATTGGGAAGGCGAAACGCGGCCCAGCGGTTCTAGGCGCTTCAGTCTGGAACTGCGCTGCTGCTACGGTCGCAGGTTCGAACCCTACCTCGGGAATGGATATGTGTGATGTCCTTAGGTTAGTTAGGTTTAAGGAGTGCTAAGTCTAGGGGACTGATGATCTCAGATGTTAAGTGCCGTAGTGCTCAGAGCAATTTGAACCATTTGAAGAGGAAACATTGGCATTCTTTATGTATTCATTTGGCTCTATTTGAACACATTAATTCCATAGTAATTACCAGCTAATTTCATCATTTAAACAAATAGTTCGGCTTAACCTTCGTGGTAGAAGAAACTGTTAAAAAGAACCAAATTTTCGATGTATTCAGTTAATTTAATGAGCTAAGTTTTAATTGTAATTTCTGGAAATTAAACACCAAACGATCTATAGTTTCAGTACCTATTATTGATTTTTGATCTCGAGCTAGTCAGTCCTCTGCCCATTTTCAGACGAGTAATCTGTGCTGGTTAGGTCAACAACAATGTATCAACTTAACGGTGGAATGAGTGTAACACAATTAGGCCGTGTGTTAAAACAATAACTGTGACTGTTCAATACGTACCGTATTATTCTTCAAGAACTCTGAACTGTGTGGTTAGGTTTTTACCGCTCTTACGTATTCAGCAGTAAACTATTGTAGCAGTATACTGAAGTTTTCCTGCAACCTATTAATGAGGCTTATCAAAATTTGCCAATAGTTAACTGGCCATATAACTGTGTAACATTGGGGGGTTGTGAACAGTGAAAGTAAAGAACTGTGAAACGCAACAGTACAACTGTCGGTTACATCATTTACAGCAATCAGTATTGAACTTCCACTCCCTCCATCCCTCATTTTTCAGCCAGTATAACAACGCAGTACGTCGACACTGACACTAACAACGAATAAATAAAGCAGGTGACCGTCAGAAATTGATTTTAACCGAGGAATAGTTGTGAATGTGCATTTAGGATGTTTACCTTTCTTCTACCGTTCAATATTGGCCGTCCACGTTAGTGAAAAATCTCCGCATGTGCCTTCAAACATCAAAAAAGTTAAACTCCGGGGACCACAGACTTTTACTCTTCGTAAATATTACGAGAAAACAGCAATGGCATTTAGTATTTAATCCAATATGGACTTCTGTGGATGTCCTAAATATGAACGCTCGATGAACAAGAAATCTGTGTTTGAATCACCGTCTGGTACTAGTTGTCAGCTGACAAAGAGAAAGGAGATACTAGCCAGGATAGCCGAGAGCACTAACGCGCTGCTTCCTGGACTCGGGTTGGCGCGCCAGCCCCAGATCGAATCCGCCCAGCGGACTGCCGACGACGGCCGGTATGCCGGCCAGCCCGGATGTGGTTTTTAGGCGGTTTTCCGCATCCTTCTAGGTCAATACCGGGCTGGTCCCCACGTCCCGCCTCAGTTACACGACGCTCAGACATTTGAAACACATTCACACTATTTCCCGATTTACACTAGACGCAGACAGCTGGGTTGCACTAATTCCGTTCTGGGGTGGCGGCTGGAAGGGCTTCCAGCCACCTCTTAAAATTAACCATGCCACCTCCGTACTTAACCCTGCCGACCCTGTGCACAATGCGGGATAAATGCAGTATCAAAAGAAAGAAAGAGAAAGGACGTATATGTTTCCGGGACACACATACAAGGTTAGATTAGATTAGATTAGTACTAGTTCCATAGATCATGAATACGACACTTCGTAATGATGTGGAACGTGTCAGGTTAATAAAAGGTGTCTATACAAGATATTACCATTAGACAAAATGTTACATGACACTCAATAATTTTTTTTTTTTTTTTTTTTTTTTTTTTTTTTTGTGGAGGTTGGGAAATTACCCACTTACTATATCCCAAAACTCATCTAATGAGTAGAAGGAGTTGCCATTAAGAAATTCTTTTAATTTCCTTTTAAATGCTATATGGCTATCTGTCAGACTTCTGATGCTATTAGGTAAGTGACCAAAGACTTTTGCGGCAGCATAATTTACCCCCTTCTGAGCCAAAGTTAGATTTAACCTTTAGTAGTGAAGATCATCCTTTTTCCTAGTGTTGTAGCCATGTACACTGCTATTACTTTTGAATTCGTTCGGATTGTTAATAACATTAATGTGACCGCCGCCAGTGTCATACATATCAAAGTTCAGTAACCACTCAGCAGCACTCAGCGGAAAACAGTGCAGCCATTGTAATGCGGAAACGGAGCGATTTATCTGACATCCAAAAGGACATGTTCGTCGGCTTTCGGGCCAGTTGCGAAATGGGGAAGCTAGTTATCTACTCACGTGCCGCATTGATTATAGTATGCCATGCATGGCAAAAAGGTGCTGTCCCAAACCGTCACCAAAGCAACTGTGGTTCATAATGGGCAATAAATGACAGGATTTAGTGATGGCAGCGGAGATAGGTGTTGAAGAATAGACGTGCATTTGTTGAGCAAAAGACCGCTGAGGTCAACAAAGGTACTAACAGTGTCTCCTCATCGACAGATCAACTAATGTTGCTGTGTTTGGGCCTCCACAGCGGGCGCCTAGTCAATGCACCAATGGTGGCTGCTGTTTATTGGTGAGGAAGGCTGGAATCTGAACATCAACACTGCAGATTGACGACCACTGAGAGGTGATAGGTTGCCTTTCCAGATGTATCGTGCTTCATGCTCCATCGGACAGATAGCGGTTGGCGTATACGGCGTGAATCGTATGATAGTATACTCGTTGCAACAATCGTCGGAAGGTTCAAGGCCGGAAGAGAGAGCGTTTTGGTCTGCGGAATGCTTTCGTGGCATTCTCTGGGTGACCTCGACGTTCTGAAAGGCACAATGAATCAACACGACCATCGTTGGGGACCATGTGCACCTCTACACACAGTTTATTTTCTCTCGGCACGGTGGCATCTACCAACAGGACAATCCAACGTGTCACACAACTTGCAGTGTACGTGCGTGATTCTAAGAGCGCCAGTATGAGTTTACCGTACTTCTCAAACCATTAGACTCTCCGGATTTAAACCCAATTGAGAATCTGATGGAATACCTCGATCGAGCTGTACGCACCATGGATTCTCAACCGAAATACCTAGCGCAGCCCGGCACTAGATCGTCATGGCTCCATGTTAGTGTCGGTTTCATCGAAAACCCCACTGACTCACTTCCTTCACGTCTCGCCGTGGTCCACGCTGGGAAAGCTGGTTTACTGACGCCTCTGGCAGGTGTTAACATTAATGTGACTGTGCAGTGTATATTTAAGACTGAAAAATATGTGAGGTCCACATGATTTCTGGGTAACTATCATTCATCAGTTTAACTGGAAACAAATTAGGCAAGCAGTAATAATTAACAATAAGGGGAACGGACTGGAATGGGAAATGTATGCGGTACTATCCGCAACGCTCTAAATATTAGCACTGGATGGCATTCAAAAGCAATTTTTGCTTCCTCTCACTGGAACTGAGTTACGGTAAATCTCTCAAACGCAGAGACTGTCCCACTTACGTCATCTCTCTGTGGCTCTGTCTGAGAGAAGTCTGAAGTGCGTCACTTAGCGTGGCCTTTGTCAGAGCTTTCTCCCGCCGTCCAGTATCTGGAAAAAGCATTTTGCCCGGCGCTTTGTGAGACTAAATTCAATTCAGTTCTCAGGCCATGGGAAGCCTTAAGGCCTCTTTTGCTATATGTCGTTACATCCGTCGAACAAACGTGACGCTGGTCGCTGTAGAAAGCTATGGAGAAGTTCTCTGTACCAGCGAGGAAGGAACGACTTTTCGCGAACCGACTGATCTGCTGAAGCACTGCATGGATTTCTGCGACTTAGTTGTAAGGTTTCTAGCATCGTGTGGTATTTTTTGCAGTGTTTATAAGTGTACAACAATTCCTGCCGTATTCTGCTACTCAGTAGCCAGTGTTAATGTGGGACAAATCGAGAGGGAAAACTAGATCCGTTAAATGATACGGATGACCAAACATAGAAACGCAAACCTGTGTCAGTGTGTATCACAGAACAGTTGCCTTGAAGGATGGGCCACTGCTGGTCACTTCGAGGTTTCCAGAGACACAGTTGTATCACGCCTGCTGTATAAACGTTGTTGCTAGCTTTCACTCGTGTGAACTCACAACCCTGCAGTCAGTCTTCTATGATAGGTAACGCTGAGCAAAGACATTCAAGCGGGGCGTCCCCACTCCAACAAACAGCCAGCCCAGCACCTAGCAAACGCAGTACATCTACATCTACATCTACGTGATTACTCTGCTATTAAAAATAAAGTGCCTGGCAGAGGGTTCAATGAACCACGTTGAAGCTGTCTCTCTACCGTTCCACTCACGAAGGCGCGCGGGAAAAACCAGCACTAAAGTTTTTCTGTGATAGTGTTGATTTGTCTTGTTTATCGTGATGATCATTTCTCCCTATGTAGATGGGTGCCAACAGGATATATTCACAATCGCAGGAGAAAACTGGTGATTGAAATTTCATGAGAAGATCCCATCGTAACGAAAAACGCCTTCGTTTTAATGATTTCCACTCCAATTGACATATCATGTCTGTGGCGTTAGCTGCCCTATTTCGCGATTATACAAAACGAGCTGCCCTTCTTTGAACTTTTGTGATTTCGTTAGTCAGTCCCACCTGATGCAGACCCGACACCGGACAGCAATACTCCAGCCTAGGACGGACAAGCATGGTGTAAGCAGTCTCTTTCGTAGACCTGTTGCAATGGTTCAAATGGCTCTGAGCACTATGGGACTCAACTGCTGAGGTCATTAGTCCCCTAGAACTTAGAACTAGTTAAACCTAACTAACCTAAGGACATCACAAACATCCATGCCCGAGGCAGGATTCGAACCTGCGACCTTAGCGGTCTTGCGGTTCCAGACTGCAGCGCCTTTAACCGCACGGCCACTTCGGCCGGCAGACCTGTTGCATCTTCTAAGTGTTCCGCCAGTGAATCGCAGCCTTCGGATTGCTCTACCCAAAACATTATCTATGTGATTTTTCCAGTTTAGGTTATTTGTAATTGTAATCCCTAAGTATTTAGTTGAATTTATGGCCTTCAGATTTGTGTGACTTTTGCATAATCGAAATTAAGGGAATTCTTTTACTACACTTGTAAATAATTTCACACTTTTCTTTATTCAGGGTCTATTGCCACTTTTCGCACCATGCACATATCTTATCTAAATCATTTTGCAATCCGTTATGGTCATCTGATGACTTTACAAGACGGTAAATGATGGCATCATCTGTAAACAATGTAAGAGGTTCAAAAATGGCTCTGAGCACTACGGGACTTAACTTATGAGGTCATCAGTCCCCTAGAACTTAGAACTACTTAAACCTAACTAACCTAAGGACATCACACACATCCATGCCAGAGGCAGGATTCGAACCTGCGATTGTAGCGATCGCGCGGTTCCAGACTGAAGTGCCTAGAACCGCTTGAATGTAAGAGGGCTACCCAGATTGCCTCCTATGTCATTAATATAGATCAGCAATAACAGAGGGCTATAAATCTTCCTTGGGAAACGCCGGATATTACTTCTGTTTTACTCGATGACTTTCCGTCTGTTAATACGAACTGTGACCTTTCTGACAAGAAATCACGAATCCAGTTGCACAACTGAGGCAATATTCCATTATCACGCAGTGTGGTTAGAAGACGCTTGAAGGGAATGGTGTCGAAAGCTCTCTGCCGGCCACTGTGGCCGAGCGGTTCTAGGCGCTTCAGTCGGAAACGCGCTTCTGTTACGGTCGCAGCTTCGAATCCTGCCTCGGGCATTGATGTGTGTGATGTCCTTAGGTTAGTTAGGTTTAAGTAGTTCTAAGTCTAGAGGACTGATGAGCTTAGATGTTAAGTCCCAAAGTGCTTGAAGCCATTTGAAGTTTGAAAGCCCTCTGGAAATCTAAATATATGGAATCAATTTGACATCCCCTATCGATAGCACGTTTTGTTCGAGTACATGTGGCAACTGTTAAAATTATGAATACCATAAAAGGGAAAGAACCATCCATCACGTCGACACAGAAAAGAAGACAAGTACACTTAGAATAATTCGTGGTACTCTCGAAATGCTGTGACACAATGTACCACAACTGAATATGAGTGTTTAGTTTTGTTGGCAAGCGATGTTTTATTGCCGGCCAAGGTTCTAGGCGCTACAGTCCGGAACCGCGCGACCGCTACGGCTGTAGGTTTGAATCCTGCCTCGGGCATATATATGTCTGATGTCCTTAGGTTAGTTAGGTTTAAGTAATTCTGAGTTCTAGGGGACTGATGACCTCCGAAGTTAACTCCCGTAGTGGTCAGAGCCATTTGAACCATTTCGATGTTTTATGTGTGCGCGGTTGGTTGGACTCCAGCCACACACACCTCTAGCTGGAGGTCAGGGAGTGCCGGCACACTGAGGCAGCGTGGCTGGGCAGGGCAGCGTGCTTGTGTCAAACTCAAAACGAGGCAGAAGTGACGTCAGTTCCTCCATCAGCACACGAGGACTCGATTTATGTTGTCTGCATGTGCAAATCTGTTGCACTATTATAAGTTGAGAGAAGAACGATACGTCACGTTAAAGAGGAGAGTTACGCCACCGAGAAGATTTATCTTTACTTAACTTCAGTTAATCATTAATAACTTTTATTGTATTTAAGGTAGCAAAGATCTAGACCTACCAAATTATAACGCTCTTCCATGCGTATCGACTGAAATATTCACATGAATCGTAGCTTAATAAATTAACCTGTGATACCATTTTTGACTGAAATTTTAATTAAAATCAGTATTTATCACACCTACACGACTAGCACGGCAGCATGTGGTGGCAGACGTGAGTACTCACCACAGGCGACATAAAGTTTGTAATCCTTATGATATTTATTGTCATTTTTATTTAACTGTTAATTAATTCGTGAAGCATTTCATGCAATTCACGAACTGTTACAGCGGTTCTGATCGTGGCAGTGAAAAGAGTAGGAACATTCCTCTAAGGAATTGTTGCCATATTTGTTTCTACTGTTTTAATTGACAACACAGAGATCAAAACTAAATAGTGCTGCTAAAATTTGCAACTGTTTAATATTAATTTGTGGGAAAACTACTGCACGTAAAGTGTAATACACCACCTTTGTCTCAATTTTTAGTGTGCGTCTGATGACACGTTCAGATTCATATTAAAATTTGTATGTAAAAGGTTGCAAGTGTGGATGGTGACAGTATGAGGCAGATGCATTGTTGTTCCATAGAGGGAAGAGCCGAAGGCACAAAATCGCGGCGGACGTCTTGCTCCTTCGCATTATTCGAGTCACACTCGAAGAGGCTGGACCTATGTTTGTCTGGGCGGTGATCCGTCAGCACACTTTTCGGTGATAGAAAGGTTTGCTTCGTCGGTCGCGACACTCTGAAATATTTCGCGTGAGTTCACTGCAGACTTAGAGATTTTCTGCCGTGGTCAGGGCTCTGAATTATTTCTACTGATTGTTGAGTAGAATACGTAATTTGTGGAGCGAAGAATTATTTGCCCTGGTCAGATTTTTAATTCAGCTGTCAGTGAGGACTTTGGTAATTTTTTTTATTATCCGCAATTAGAATCAAAGCATCATGTGTTTATTAGACTTCCATTTATTCGATTACTCTTTTAGCTGTAATCACAGCCTGTGTGTTCTAGCTATTTTTTCAGATGGTGTTCAGATGTGTGTGACTTCTTAAGAGATCAAACTGCTGAGGTCATCCGTCCCTAGACTTACACGCTACTTAAACTAATTTAATCTAACTTATTCTAAGAACCACACACACGCATGCCCGAGGGAGGACTCGAACCTCCGGCGGGAGGGACCGCGCAATCCGTGACGTGGTGCCTCAAACCGTGCGGCCACTCCGCGTGGGGCTATTCTTTATACAGTTTGCTTTTTGCCTAGTTATTGCGGTCTCGTGCTAATTTCACTACATATTATTACGTAGTATGTTAACACCAGCCTTAAAAAATAGTGCTATTTATAGATAGTAAAGTTAATTTATTAAACAACTGTAGTTGTTGTACCTTATTTGTACTGAATGTACCTATGATCGATCCAACATTGACTAGCTTATCTGACTAATATAGTAATTTATTTTAATTTGAAGGGCGGGTAACACTAGGAGAGAACCAATCATCACACTAACAGACAATGAGAAACCACTTCAGTTGTCAGTTTACTGTCGCAGCAGTTCACACACGATTGGCCGCCTGTTGCCACATTAGAGGTAGGTGGGGAACAGATTCCTAGCCTATAAAACTCCATGCTTTTGGAGCAAACAGTTCTCTTTGCGCCAGTCATGGGTGCTCTGAACCTATGATAGTCGATTTCTATTCAGTGGTATAGAACTTTATATTTTCATATCTCACTTCTCCACAGTTATCACCTTGAACGATTGCCGGATATGGTGAAAACGGACGCAAAAAGAAAAAGCAAAAAGCAGAATGCAGAATGCAAAGTACGATGAGCAATACACGGAAAATGCTTGGTACGTATATCTGTTCGATGTGTGTTTCCTCAAACATTCGGTTTGCAACAGGGTATTCGGAAGGTTAGGTGGGCCATTCACGACAAGCCATCCTGGCTTACATTTCGGAAAGATAATGTCCGCGCGCAAATGGCGAGAGTTTCTACTGCTTGTCGTACTTGCGAAACCCTACTTTCGTCAGCAATGACTGCGGATCTCTTCGGAATTGAGAACGTTTGGAGCATTATGGGCAGGGACTGCCAACCAGCTCTGGATTCTGGCGATCTAACGCTCCAATCGAACAGTATTTGCAATAGCATCTGTCAGGAGGACATCTAAAAACTGCATCAGTCAATGCCAAGCTGAATAACTGCATGGGTACGGGTGAGAGGTACACCCACGCGTCACTGACTTGCTTAGTTTATGAAGTTCTCTCTCTTGAAATAAATCACCCAGTTTTTCTGAGACTGTAATTATTTGTTTCTCCGTACATCCCACTAGCCGATCCCTACCCCATTCAGATAAATCCTTCGTGGAGCGTCCTCTCTCTCCTTTTTTTTGAGTGTATTACATTTTGCGGACAGGTGTGTCACGAGGTCGTCAGGTCATAACAGATGGAGCAAAAGGTCGGTGGTAGCTACAGAACACAGGAAGGGGTGGGGAAGAAACTCGGCCGAGTCTTTTTTATAGGAATCATTCTGGAAATAGCGTAACCGTGGAATAGCATGGTGGGGTACGGTATTTCCCGCTCATCTTTGTTTCGAATATTTCTAAGGGACTGCAGCACATAATTAACTGAGATTCAAGCTAATCTTTAGGTGGGTAGAGACCTATCCAGTACCAATTGCAAACTTCTTTGAAATTTTTGTGATTTTTAGTAGCAGCGTTGTAGGGACACCTCGTAACCGAGTATAGTATTACTGTATTTCTTCCTATTTTAAAGCGATATAAAACTCTGCTGGCGTTTGAATAATAATAATAATAATAATAATAATAAAAGAATAGGCCTCCGGTATGTTCTGCCAGTCGTAAAAGGCGACGAAAAGAACTAACCACTAATAGGGCTAACCCCCCTTTTAGTGTGATTAGTTGGTTCGGGACAGAACTAAAGAAGCCTGGGACAAGCGCCGTCATGGTCAGGGACGACGCTTGAACCCTGTGCCCGCCCACAATGGTAACGACACTGCTAGCCAACTGGAAAATGATTTAAATGGAAATAGAGGTGTTTTGCTTCCTGCAACCACCCTAGAAGGAAAACAAAGACAGAGGATGAGATGGTCAGATGAAGTTAATCGGCCGCGCAGGATTAGCCGAGCGATCTCAGGCGCTCAAGTCGTGGACTGTGCGGCTGATCCCGGCGGTGGTTCGAGTCCTCCCTCGGGCATGGGTGTGTGTCTGTGTGTTTGTCCTTAGGATAATTTAGGTTAAGTAGTGTATGAGCTTAGGGACTGATGACCTTCGCAGTTGAGTCCCGTAAGATTTCACACGCATTTTTGGACATTTTGAAGTTAATCGACACCTCATGTTCTATTATTACCAAGCAACAAACGTAGGAACCAACACAACTGGATACAGATCACAAGTATACACAAAATTTATTACCAGATACCCAGAATTAAAATTTTTAACACAACAACGACTAGCTGATCATATCCGTGTAATAATAAAAAATAACAGGATACCCCAGTCATAAATAGAAAACATCAAACAACAAGTACAACAAATACTGGAACAAAATAATGTGCAATCAGAAGAAGGAGAAAATACAGTAATGGACTCAAACATCCCAGAGCAAACAAACAAAGGACAACACGCATCAATTAAACAATCAGAGGAAAACGAAATCTTAAGACAGCCACCAGAACAAGCACAAATAGAACACGAAGGGACACACATGTTAGATATAGAAGAAAAATTTCAGCTGACATATATAGAATACAAAGACACAAATACAGACATTAGACCATTCTTACATAGACCGCCAAGTAACCCACAAGTCTAAACAACAATAAAAACTATCAACACAATCATACACAACAAAATAAATGAAAACACAACTATGGAAGAGTTACAACTACTGGTTTATATAAGAGCACTCACTACACTAAATATACACACTAGGCAGAGATCAGAACCAACCAACACAAAGAAGAAACGCGCAAAACCAGCATGGCAACACAGGCTACAGAGCAGAATACAAAAACTGAGAAAAGACATCGGACAGCTAACACAATTCATAAGAAATGAAATGTCAGAAAAAAAACGAAACAGGCTAGGTAAAATCTCACAACAAGATGTGATAGAGCAATTAGATGAAAAGAAGCAGAAATTACAAGCATTGGCCAAACGACTTAGAAGATACAATCAAAGTGAAAATAGAAGGAAACAAAACCAAGCATTCAACACAAACCAAAAGAAATTTTACCAGACAATAGATAACACACACATGAAAATAGACAATTCACCAAACATAACAAACATGGAACACTTCTGGAGCAACATATGGTCAAACTCGGTACAACATAACAGGCATGCACGGTGGATACAAGCAGAAACAGACACATACAAGATGATACCACAAATGCCTGAAGTGATAATTTTTCAACATGAAGTCACCCAAGCAATTAATTCTACTCACAATAGGAAAGCCCCTGGAAAAGATAAAATAGCAAATTTCTGGCTAAAGAAGTTCACCTCAACACATTTACATCTAACTAAATTATTTAATAGTTACATTGCAGACCCATACACATTCCCTGATACACTTACACATGGAATAACTTATCCGAAACCTAAAGATCAAGCAGGCACAGCAAACCCAGCTAAATATCGCCCCATAACATGCCTATCAACAATATACAAAATATTAACGTAACACAGAAATTAATGACACATACAACACAGAACAAAATTACAAATGAAGAACAAAAAGGCTGTTGCAAAGGAGCACGAGGATGTAAAGAGCAACTGATAATAGAGGCAGAAGTGACATATCAAGCTAAAACTAAACAAAGGTCGCTGCACTATGCATACATTGATTACCAAAAATTCTTTTGATAGCGTACCCCACACATGGTTACTACAAATATTGGAAATATACAAAGTAGATCCTAAATTGATACAGTTCCTAAACATAGTAATGAAAAATTGGAAAACCACACTTAATATCCAAACAAATTCAAATAATATCACATCACAGCCAATACAGATTAAGCTAGGAATATACCAAGGAGACTCATTAAGCCCTTTCTGGTTCTGCCTTGCTCTGAACCCACTATCCAACATGCTAAGTAATACAAATTATGGATACAATATTGCTGGAACATACCCACACAAAATCACACATTTGCTATACACGGATGATCTAAAACTACTGGCAGCAACAAATCAACAACTCAACCAATTACTAAAGATAACAGAAGTATTCAGCAATGATATAAATATGGCTTTTGGAACAGATGTAAGAAAAATAGCATTGTCAAGGGAAAACACACTAAACAAGAAGATTACATAATGGATAATCACAACGACTGCATAGAAGCGATGGAAAAAACAGATGCCTATAAATATCTAGGATACAGACAAAAATAGGAATAGATAATACAAATATTAAAGAAGAACAAAAAGAAAAATATAGACAGACTAACAAAAATACTGAAAACAGAATTGACAGCAAGAAGCAAGACAAAAGCTATGAATACTTATGCTATACCAATATTGACCTACTCATTTGGAGTAGTGAAATGGAGTAACACAGACCTAGAAGCACTCAATACACTTACACGATCACAATGCCACAAATATAGAATACATCACATACATTCAGCAACAGAAAGATTCACATTAAGCAGAAAGGAAGGAGGAAGGGGATCTATCGATATAAAAAACTTACATTATGGACAGGTAGACAATTTAAGAAAATTCTTTATAGAACGAGCAGAAACTAGCAACGTACACAAAGCAATCACTCATATAAATACATCGGCTACACCACTGCAATTTCATAACCACTTCTACAACCCTTTAGATCACATAACATCAACAGATACAAAGAAAGTAAATTGGAAAAAGAAAACATTACATGGCAAGCACCCGTATCATCTAACTCATCGATCAAGACGCATCCAACACATGGCTAAGAAAAGGCAATATATACAGTGAGACGGAAGGATTCATGATTCCAATACAGGATCAAAGAATAAACACCAGATATTACAGCAAGCATATTATTAAAGATCCCAATACCACAACAGATAAATGCAGACTTTCAAAAAATGGTTCAAATGCCTCTGAGCACTATGGGACTCAACTGCTGAGGTCATTAGTCCCCTAGAACTTAGAACTAGTTAAACCTAACTAACCTAAGGACATCACAAACATCCATGCCCGAGGCAGGATTCGAACCTGCGACCGTAGCGGTCTTGCGGTTCCAGACTGCAGTGCCTTTAACCGCACGGCCACTTCGGCCAACAATGCAGGCTTTGCAAACAACAAATAGAAACAGTAGATCACATCACAAGCGAATATACAATACTAGCAAATGCAGAATACCCCAGAAGACATGACAATGTAGCAAAAATTATACATAAACAGCTTGCCTTACAACATAAACTTATAAAACAACACGTTCCCACATACAAGTATGCACCACAAAATGTACTGGAGAATGATGAATACTAATTATACTGGAACAGAACCATTATAACTGATAAAACAACACCACATAACAAACCTGACATCATACTCACCAATAAAAAGAAGAAATTAACACAAATAATCGAAATATCCATACCCAATACAACAAATATACAAAAGAAAACAGGAGAAAAAATTGAAAAATACATCCAACTGGCTGAGGAAGTCAAGGACATGCGGCATCAGGATAAAGTTGACATTACACCAATTATACTATCAACTACGGGAGTCATACCACACAATATCCACCAGTACATCAATGCAATACAGCTACATCTAAACTTATATATACAACTACAGAAATCCGTAATTATTGATACTTGTTCAATTACCCGAAAGTTCCTAAATGCAATATAACATATACCGTACAGTTAAATGGAAGTCACGCTTGATCAAGGTCCGCGTCACTTTCCATTTGTGACCAGATATAACGTCTGAGAAAAGAAACAATAATAGTAATAGTAATAATAGTAGCTTAATAATTATAAACTATAAAGGTCTAAGAGGAGAGTGATTGATTCTTTGTATTGTATGTATCAGATTCAGTGAAAATGCTGGGGAAAAATTAAAGGACGAAGAAAATGTCAGGGTACTTTACTGAGAAGACGGAAGTGATGCTAAGAAGGAGACGAACATGGAGGCAATGAAATAGACTCAGTTGTCTGCACTGATCATGTTCAAGATAATGTGATGATCGCTGATGAAGTGATATTTTGGGAAAAGGACCTCACATTACACCCCAGCAAACCATCCCAATAGAGAATACGGCTAAAACAGGACTCTGTTGTGTTTCTTACACGAAGAACGACAGAAAGACAACAGTTGGAAAAATGTTAGTTTTATTTGTAACAGCCGTATGATATAAGGTCTTTATATCCTGACTGTATGTAAATCATCATGTCAAAACTGATTTCACAACTACTGCATGGTTAACAGTAGTTTCGTAGTAATAAAGCACAAATTTCCACCTCTAGAATATGATTTTAATTATTTCGGTAATTGAAGTACACATTTCTCCAGTACTTTGTTCATGATTAGCTATTTCGTTAAATGAAGTACACATTTCTCCAGTATTGTGTTCACGATAAGCGTGTATAACTGTATTATTGCAGGGTTAAGCGATTCATGCAGACAACTCGAAACCTAAATCTTAGAATGGATCATATTTCTTTTTTTTCGTTCTTTTCTTTTTATACATGTAAAGCTAAATGTGAATTAACGAATTACTTTGTGCCAGAGATGATGTTTTTATACGAAAAAGAGAAGGGATACGCTCTTCAATTGATTAATTTCTGTCTTTTCACCTGTTGGTTTCTATAAGTGGTAGCGGGCGGACATATGACTAGCTCCGCCGTTCCAGTATTGTTTGAAAAAGTGTATTACAACAGTATATTAAAAAGTGTTATAAAAGTTATTAGGAAGGCCATGTTTGTTTATATATATTTACTTCAATAACACTCGCCTCTTTATCATTTCGCCCTCACAGCGAATCCTGCGTCAAGGGGATCGAAGCAGACAAGAGGAATTTCCGTGAGCAGTGGAGAAGTGATCGTATATAAGGACTGTCATTGGTAGCGCTACGCACAATGGAATTAACGTGAAGAAGTACGTAAATTCAAGTGATGAATATTGATCTTAAATGTATCGACATTGAAGGTCTGTTGATATTAGTACCAGTTAAATTTCGCCCCGGATACCTTTAAATTTCTTTCAATTATTCTCCCCAATTAATTTTTTTAATTATTCAAGCAGCAATTATTAATTAGTTCCGATTATTTAATTTGCCCCCCCCCCCACTTGCCACTATTCAATCTTAATAACTCAAAAGATATATGAACCGCTTTACTCCCGGATACGAGTCCCAGTGACCTCCCATTGTTCCCCCACGCTTATTTGTGGCACGAAGCAAACCACTGTCAATCAGCGTCATCCCCTGTTGCATGTAAATCACGACTTTTCCTGAAACCGAAATATTCCAGTTGTTTTAACGTATTAGGTGAAGAAATACAAAGAATTCATGTTCGCAGGTGCTTTACCTTTCTGTGATTATTAAAAATCTGACTTTACATTACTCGCCCTCTTACCTTTCCAACGGAAAGATGAGCTGTGTTTTCAAAGAAATTTTCCGTTGTTTGAGAAAGAGATGAACACCCAAACCTTTCATGAAGGGTTTCATTTTTGGAACGTGATACCTTAAAATCCGGATCAGATGGAGTTTTCTCCATCTGTTTTTCTGATAATGCTTTTGGCATCATGTGTCTCCCAGTAAAAAATATTCTGTGATTCCCCAAACTGGTAAGTCCTATTTAAAATTCGTTTTGGATTATTCTTACCACGAACATAGCCTCACCCTAAATGGCAATCTTAAACAAACTTTCCTTCCTAATATTAATAATTTCAGGATAGTTACACGAGATAATACAAAGTGTAGAAAATTTCGCATTCTTCTAAAATCCGAATTTCCATGCCAGAAATTTAGGAAGAACTCTATCACAAAAGAAGCTAGGAACAAAAAGAAGTCCTTCAGAAGGAACAGCGGAGCACACCGGGAATATACCTTTGTGAAAAAGAGCAGGTGTAAACGTCACGTAATGCACCGCTTACAACAATGTGACCTAAAGGGAAATGGCCACGCGAGCCACATCACTACCTTGGTCATCTGTCTGAGAACAGAAAAGTTTAATGGAATACGTGATTCGTAGCTGTCATCACTAGAGGAGCACACAAAGAAATGTACGGTACCTGTAAAAGATTCATCACAGTGAAATAATGGCTAAAAAAAATTCTGTATTCAAAATACACATAATCCTACCGCAAAAAATTAAGACTGCTAACATGAATTCACCGAAATTGTTCACTCAAGTTGCAAACAACGACGCCGGTCCTGGTCTTTGGATACATATCTGAGAAATAGAATACTGCAGTTAATGGGGGCACTAAACAGTGATTGTCATCAAACGATATATCCTGAGGTCAGTTAAAGAAGAACATTCATGTCTTCTTTCTTACGCCCTTTTTGCGTGGACAACAACAGTCGCGGCAGTGAAAATATCACGAGAAAATGGGAAACTAGACAACCGTAGGTAGCACTTTCGGAGCCAAATTACAGGTAGGAAACAGTAACGTGGTGAAATAACAAAGCGTTAATTACGTTAGATACCGAACAAACATTCACTGTGGAGCAACCACAGACGAAGTCCCGGTAGCACGCCACATACATTAACAGTTAAGCTAACCAGACACAAACCGTTAAGGGTAAAGCATAGTTACAAAAAGTTTCTCATATTCTCATGTTCCCTATTGCAATGCGACTGGCTCATATGGTGAAAGAGAAAATTTGCATTTTTGTTAATAATACAGCTAAAAATTAGACCACGTCTGCTAACCCCAGAATGAAGGCATCGCTTCCTCTTAGAACCAGTCATGTTCTCGCATAAGTCCTGTCCTGACTGGATATTGAATACTGGTTTAAATACCTTAGAAAAACAAACCTACTTCGGGACAGACATATACTGACAGCTCTGCGTACTACTGTTTGTTTAAAACTATGATTCGACATTTTGGACGGTTCAAAAATGGTTCAAATGGCTCTAAGCACTATGGGACGTAACATCTGAAGTCATCAGTCCCCTAGACTTAGAACTAATTAACCTAACCAACTAAGGACATCACACACATCCATGCCCGAGGCAGGATTCGAACCGGCAACCGTAGCAGCTGCGCGGTTCCGGACTGAAGTGCCTAGAACCACTCGGCGATTTTGGACGGTTCTGAAAATATGCAACGGTAGAGAATAGTATGAAGAATTGGATGGCAAGATACATATTTACATTGTGGATGCGACCCGAGCAGGACTCGGGCAGTAGCAATCACTCAGCCAGGATGCGGCCGAGTGTTTCTCAAGTTATTCGACCGAGTAGACTTGGTGATCTACATTTTGTCGAAAAGATACTACCTTCTGAGAAAACATCTCGTAGAACACCTGCCTACAATATCTGTCCAACCATTACCGGTAATATTATATGGCCTCTGTCTTATCTCAGGTGCATATAGGACGTAAGTTATCACAGTGTGTCCTAATTAACTTTGATTTCTTATACTACTACCCCTTATTTCCCAAATCACCTTCAGTAAGAGATGTAGAAATAACACGTTTCATTCCTATCATTATCTGCACTAAATATATTAATATCTGTCAAAAAGGACGACTGATTGCTGTGCTCTATTATTTACAAACTTTACTAATGTTCTGTCTCTCTTCCCCTCCTCTCTTTCTCTCCCTCTCCCTGTGTGTGTGTGTGTGTGTGTGTGTGTGTGTGTGTGTGTGTGTGTGTACGCACCTTACGGAATAACAGTGCCATAGATTGTGTCGGATTTTTGAGTAATCGCATGCGACTATGTATGTTCTCATTGAACTTTCGACGGCAACGAATGAGGCGCGCGCCTGGAGGTTAGTCTGTACCCTTTTACAGTGTTTCGAAACGGGCGGTTAGGCGTACTGTCGGTTAGGAAAACACTTGATTGAATATCAAAACTAGACATGATTGTCTCAATGGGAATTCCGCGATCGTTCATTAAAGAAAATATAGCGTTTCAGTCTTCGATCGCTATTCTTTATTTTCAATTACCGGTTTCGGGCTAGCTGCCCGTCTTCAGATCTGTTAGACAAAGTTAGAAATGTAATTAATAAGAGAGATACAGTTAGTGATAAAAATACCTTAGTTTGCAAAAAGAAATTTTGGAACGTATTAAATGCCAACATACCATATGTAGTAGTTACAGAGTAACTTGTCCGTACAGAACACACAGTTCACTGTCATAAGTAAAGTAAATTTCAATCTGTTAAAACATCATATCGCACTTTTTAAGAGTAACCTGATTGGTAACAGTAAAAAGTGCCCTCTACCGCCGGCCGCGGTGGTCTAGCGGCTCTAGGCGCTCAGTCGGGAACCGCGCGACTACTACGGTCGCAGATTCGAATCCTGCCTCGGGCATGGATGTGTGTGATGTCCTTAGTTTAGTTAGGTTTAAGTAGTTCTAAGTTCTAGGGGACTGATGACCACAGATGTTAAGTCCCATAGTGCTCAGAGCCATTTGAACCATTTTCTTTGCCCTCTACCTATAACAATTGTGCATCTTTTATTATTTCGCCGTATATATTAATGGCGCATATTCATTTTAATAAAACAATATTTAAGGTAATAACATATGAATAATCTTTTTTGAGTGGACCATGAAACGAAAAATTTACATTAATTTAACATTTATTTATAAAGAAACATAAAACATAATTAAAATGTAGACATTCTTCCGAAAATGTGCGTTTCCTCTTCTTTGTTTTTGATTGGAGGTGGAGTGGATTTCCTTACGTCAGAACGTATACAACGCCACGCCGAGTCCTCTTGCGCCGTGCCCAATTCACCTCGCCGCCAGTACGCTGAGGGCCGTTCCGCTGAAGCTGTTTCTTACTGGGGGGGAGGGGGGGGGGAGGTGCTGTTGCATTCAAGAGTAAGCCTAAAACAGGTCTTTGAAAATCTCATAATAATTCCTGTGCATAAAACCACTTTGCTCATTAAGTAGTAGGCCTGGGGTTTTTCTTTGATGTGCGTATATTACAATCTCTTCGAGCATGTTGAGATAGAGACATTTTGGAGCTTTATGTAGCACCTCCATTTGTTCATTTATATTACTCACTTCATGTCTACTCTATTTTACATGTGTTCCAAATGCTGTTCGATTGCTATAACTGCAATGTTCCCTGTATCGAATTTCAAAATTCCGCCCTGTTTGTCCTATATAATAACTGTCACATTCATCACATTTCATCTTACATACTCCGTAATTATTGTATTTCATTTGTTTTGTCGTTACTGGTTAATGTCTTAATCTATGTGCCATTTGCCCTTCGTTCTGAAATGCCACTGCGATGTTTTTTGGAAAGCATTTAGCAATTCTTTCCGACACATGCCCTTTGTATGTCACGGTGACAAGCTTCTTGTTAACTTTAATTTTCCTAGAATCGCTACTGATGCCCGCGGATTTGTTTTTGATCTTGTTAAACATACGTGTAACATCTTGTGTCCTGTATCCGTTAGCTGCTGCTACGTGCTTAATAATACCTAATTCTTTCTGCAACTCATCTTTCTGTAGTGGCAATCTGAGGGCTCTGTTGCACATTGCATGAAAGTGCGCTCTTTTATGATGTGCCGGGTGGTGCGACGTCGCTACTATGATGTACTATGCTACTATGTCGGAGCAAGTGTCTTTTCTATAGAGGCCGAAAACGTGCCTGCCTCCCTCCTTTCTGACGGTCAAATCTAAATAGTTAATCGCCCCATTGTTTTCCATTTCTAGTGTGAATTGAATTTTTGGGTGCTGCTCGTTTAAAATTTTAGTCATTTCCTCTACGTCTTCGTTTTCCCCTTTGAATAATAAAATAGTGTCGTCAACATACCGTCTGTAATAAATTAACTTCTCCTTAATTTCTGGAATAGAGCTAAAAACTTTGTTCAAGATGAAGGTTTAGCTATGGGAGACAGTCTGTCAGGCATTTTAGCTGAAATTTTTATGAATGTGCTCCGTGCCGTCGTTGGATAAGCAGCTGCAGCAGCAAGTCGTATACTCCTATCTCACTCATTTGGTACATAGTTTAATTCTTAATTTCTTTGCGTGTTTTTGGTACTTGCATTGTATAATTCATAAATTTCTGGCGTATTATAGTATTTGAGAGTTGTAGCATCGCGTTTTAGTACCTGAATAGTGTACATTCGCGTAGTCTCCTTCCGCCTCCGAGCATCGTGTCAGCAGTGCGCAAGTAGCAGCATTACTGCATTTACTAGGCAATCTTGTATTTTCATAACCGTTAAAATTTTGTGTCGATTTGTTTGCGCTCTCTGTAGATTAGTTCAGACGTTCTTTGCACAACAGTTTTTAGCGTGGATAGGGACTGCAACTGCTGTGTTCGGATGCAGGCTGAGTTGGCATCCCTTCGCTCCCACCTTCAGGCAGTGTTGGCTTCGGTCACACAGTTTGAGGCTGTTGCCAATGGGCATCACTGTGGGGTTCCGGATGGGGGTTTGTCGGGGACGGCCAGCTTGTCCCACGCATCCCCCGATCGGACTACGACTGTGGTTGCCCGAGATACTGCCCGCATTGAGGCTGATCCCTCACCTGTGGTAGAGTGGGAGGTCGTCTCAAGGTGTGGCAGGGGGCGAAAGACATTCCGGAGGGCTGAACGGAAGGCCTCTCCAGTTTGTCTGACGAACCGGTTTCAGGCTCTATCTCAGGCTGATACTGATCTTCGGCCTGACATGGCTGCTTGACCTGTTCCAGAGGTTGCCCCTCAGTCTGCAAGATCCGGGCGGTCGCAGATGGTGGGCTTACTGGTAGTTGGAAGCGCCAACGTCAGGCGCGTAATGGGGCCCCTTAGGGATATGGCAGCAAGAGAGGGGAAGAAAACCTATGTGCACTCCGTGTGCATACCGGGGGGAGTCATTCCAGATGTGGAAAGGGTCCTTCCGGATGCCATGAAGGGTACAGGGTGCACCCATCTGCAGGTGGTCGCTCAAGTCGGCACCAATGATGTGTGTCGCTATGGATCCGAGGAAATCCTCTCTGGCTTCCGGCGGCTATCTGATTTGGTGAAGACTGCTAGTCTCGCTAGCGGGATGAAAGCAGAGCTCACCATCTGCAGCATCGTCGACAGGTCTGACTGCGGACCTTTGGTACAGAGCCGAGTGGAAGGTCTGAATCAGAGGCTGAGACGGTTCTGCGACCGTGTGGGCTGCAGATTCCTCGACTTGCGCCATAGGGTCGTGGGGTTTCGGGTTCCGCTGGATAGGTCAGGAGTCCACTACACGCAACAAGCGGCTACACGGGTAGCAGGGGTTGTGTGGCGTGGGCTGGGCGGTTTTTTAGGCTAGATGGCCTTGGGCAAGTACAGAAAGGGCAACAGCCTCAACGGGTGCAGGGCAAAGTCAGGACATGCGGGGACCAAGCAGCAATCGGTATTGTAATTGTAAACTGTTGAAGCTGCGTTGATAAAGTACCGGAACTTCAAGCGCTGATAGAAAGCAACGAAGCCGAAATCGTTATAGGTACAGAAAGCTGGTTGAAGCCAGAGATAAATTCTGCCGAAATTTTTACACAGGTACAGACGGTGTTTAGAAGGGATAGATTGCATGCAACCGGTGGTGGAGTGTTCATCGCTGTTAGTAGTAGTTTATCCTGTATTGAAATAGAAGTGGATAGTTCCTGTGAATTATTATGGGTGGAGGTTACACTCAACAACCGAGCTAGGTTAATAATTGGCTCCTTTTACCGACCTCCCGACTCAGCAGCATTAGTGGCAGAACAACTGAGAGAAAATTTGGAATACATTTCACACAAATTTTCTCAGCATGTTATAGTCTTAGGTGGAGATTTCAATTTACCAGGTATAGACTGGGACACTCAGATGTTTAGGACGGGTGGTAGGGACAGAGCATCGAGTGACATTATACTGAGTGCACTATCCGAAAATTACCTCGAGCAATTAAACAGAGAACCAACTCGTGGAGATAACATCTTGGACCTACTGATAACAAACAGACCCGAACTTTTCGACTCTGTATGTACAGAACAGGGAATCAGTGATCATAAGGCCGTTGCAGCATCCCTGAACATGGAAGTTAGTAGGAATATAAAAAAAAGGGAGGAAGGTTTATCTGTTTAGCAAGAGTAATAGAAGGCAGATTTCAGACTACCCAACAGATCAAAACGAAACTATCTGTTCCGACACTGAAAATGTTGAGTGTTTATGGAAAAAGTTCAAGGCAATCGCAAAATGCGTTTTAGACAGGTACGTGCAGAGTAAAACTGTGAGGGACGGGAAAAACCTACCGTGGTACAACAAGAAAGGTAGGAAACTACTGCGAAAGCAAAGAGAGCTTCAATCTAAGTTTAAACGCAGCCCAAACCTCTTGGACAAACAGAAGCTAAACGATGTCAAAGTTACCGTAAGGAGGGCTATGCGTGAAGCGTTCAGTGAATTCGAAAGTAAAATTCTATGTACCGACTTGACAGAAAATCCTAGGAAGTTCTGATCTTACGTTAAATCAGTAAGTGGCTCGAAACAGCATATCCAGACACTCCGGGATGATGATGGCATTGAAACAGAGGATGACACGCGTAAAGCTGAAATACTAAACACCTTTTTCCAAAACTGTTTCACAGAGGAAGACCGCACTGCAGTTCCTTCTCTAAAACCTCGCACAAACGAAAGAATGGCTGACATCGAAATAAGTGTCCAAGGAATAGAAAAGCAACTGGAATCACTCAACAGAGGAAAGTTCACTGGACCTGACGGGATACCAATTCGATTCTACACAGAGTACGCGAAAGAACTTGCCCCCCTTCTAACAGCCGTGTGCCGCAAGTCTCTAGAGGAACGGAAGGTTCCAAATGATTGGAAAAGAGCACAGGTAGTCCCAGTCTTCAAGAAGGGTCGTCGACTAGATGCGCATAACTATAGACCTATATCTCTGACGTCGATCTGTTGTAGAATTTTAGAACATGTTTTTTGCTCGAGTATCATGTCGTTCTTGGAAACCCAGAATCTATTATTTAGGAATCAACATGGATTCCGGAAACAGCGATCGTGTGAGACTCAACTCGCTTTATTTGTTCATGAGACCCAGAAAATATTAGATACAGGCTCCCAGGTAGATGCTATTTTTCTTGACTTCCGGAAGGCGTTCGATACAGTTCCGCACTGTCGCCTGATAAACAAAGTAAGAACCCACGGAATATCAGACCAGCTGTGTGGCTGGATAGAAGAGTTTTTAGCAAACAGAACACAGCATGTTGTTATCAATGGAGAGACGTCTACAGACATTAAAGTAACCTCTGGCGTGCCACAGGGGAGTGTTATGAGACCATTGCTTTTCACAATATATATAAATGACCTAGTAGATAGTGTAGGAAGTTCCATGCGGCTTTTCGCGGATGATTCTGTAGTATACAGAGAAGTTGAAGCATTAGAAAATTGTAGCGAAATGCAGGAAGATCTGCAGCGGATAGGCACTTGGTGCAGGGAGTGGCAACTGACCCTTAACATAGACAAATGTAATGTATTGCGAATACATAGAAAGAAGGATCCTTTATTTTATGATTTTATGATAGCGAAACAAACACTGGTAGCAGTTACTTCTGTAAAATAACTGGGAGTATGCGTGCGGAACGATTTGAAGTGGAATGATCATATAAAATTAATTTTTGGTAAGGCGGGAACCAGGTTGAGATCCATTGGGAGAGTCCTTAGAAAATGTAGTCCATCAACAAAGGAGGTGGCTTACAAAACACTCGTTCGACCTATACTTGAGTATTACTCATCAGTTTATGATCCGTACCAGATCGGGTTGACGGAGGAGATAGAGAAGATCCAAAGAAGAGCGGCACATTTCGTCACAGGGTTATTTGGTAACCGTGATAGCGTTACGGAGATGTTTAACAAACTCAAGTGGCAGACTCTGCAAGAGAGGCGCTCTGCATCGCGGTGTAGCTTGCTCGCCAGGTTTCGAGAGGGTGCGTTTCTGGATGAGGTATTAAATATATTGCTTCCCCCTACTTATACCTCCCGAGGAGATCACGAATGTAAAATTAGAGAGATTAGAGCGTGCACGGAGGCTTTCAGACAGTCGTTCTTCGCGCGAATCATACGCGACTGGAACAGGAAAGGGAGGTAATGACAGTGGCACGTAAAGTGCCCTCCGCCACACACCGTTGGGTGGCTTGAGGAGTATAAATGTAGATGTAGATGTAGACTTTGAGAACACGTTTTGAGGCACGTTTTCGGCGTCTATAGAAAAGACACTTGCTCCGACAACATCATAGTAGCAACGTCGCACCACCCGGCACAGCAAAAAAGAGCGTACTTTCATGCAATGTGCAACAGAGCCCTCAGATTGCCACTACAGAAAGATGAGTTGCAGAAAAAACTAGGTATTATTAAGCAAGTAGCAGCAGCTAACGGATACAGGACACAAGATGTTACAAGTATGTTTAACAAAATCAAAAACAAATCCGCGGGCATCAGTAGCGATTCTAGGAAAATTAAAGTTAAGAAGAAGTTTGTCACCGTGGCATACAAAGGGCGTGTGTCGGAAAGAATTGCTAAATGCTGCCGGCCGCGGTGGCCGTGCGGTTCTAGGCGCTCCAGTCCGGAGCCGCGCTGCTGCTACGGTCGCAGGTTCGAATCCTGCCTCGGGCATGGGTATGTGTGAAGTCCTTAGGTTAGTTAGGTTTAAGTAGTTCTAAGTTCTAGGGAACTAATGACCACAGCAGTTGAGTCCCATAGTGCTCAGAGCCATTTGAACCATTTGCTAAATGCTTTCCAAAAAACATCGCAGTGGCATTTCGAAACGAAGGGCAAATGGCACACAGATTAAGACATAAACCAGCAACGACAAAACATATGAAATGCAATAATTACGGAGTATGTAAGATGAAATGTGCTGAATGTGACAGTTATTATATAGGACAAACGAGGCGGAATTTTGAAATTCGATACAGGGAACATTGCAGTCATAGTAATCGAACAGCATTTGGAACACATGTAAAAGAGAGTAGACATGAAGTGAGTAATATAAATGAACAAATGGAGGTGCTACATAAAGCTCCAAAATGTCTCTATCTCAACAAGCTCGAAGAAATTGAAATATACGCACATCAAAGAAAAACCCCAGGCCTACTACTTAATGAGCAAAGAGAATTTATGCACAGGAATTATTATGAGATTTTTAAAGACCTGTTTTAGGCTTACTCTTGAATGCAACAGCACGCCCCAGTAAGAAACAGCTTCAGCAGAACGGCCCTCAGCATACTGGCGGCGAGGGGAATTGGGCGCGGCGCAAGAGGACTCGGCGTGGCGTTGTATACGTTCTGACGTAGGGAAATCCACTCCACCACCAATCAAAAACAAAGAAGAGGAAACGCACATTTTCGGAAGAATATCTACATTTTAATTATATTTCTTTATAAAGAAATTTTAAATTAATGTAAATTTTTCGTTTCGTGGTCCACTCAAAAAAGATTATTCATATGTTATTACCTCGAATATTGTTTTATTAAAAAGAATATTCGCCATTAATATATACGGCGAAATAGTAAAAGATGCACATTTGTTATAGGAAGAGGGCACTTTTTACTGTTACCAATCAGGTTACTCTTAAAAAGTGCGATATAATGTTTTAACAGATTGAAATTTACTTTACTTACGACAGTGAACCGTGTGATCTGTACGGACAAGTTACTCTGTAACTACAACATATGGTATGTTGGCATTTAATACGTTCCAAAATTTCTTTTTGTAAACTAAGATATTTTTATCACTAACTGTATCTCTCTTATTAATTACATTTTTAACTTCGTCTAACAGATCTGAAGATGGGCAGCTAGCCCGAAACCGGTAATTGAAAATGAAGATTAGCGATCGAAGACTGAAACGCCATATCATATTTTACTTGATTGAATGCCAGGTCTGGTGAAGTACTTCTTTGTTTTGGTTATTGCTTCTCGACACTTTTACAGATTCTTGACCAGGTATTTATGTCGACCACGAAAAACATCTACTCTTCACCTTTTGTTGAATATACGTGAACTGCATCGATAAGGGTTCTCCTGCTGGTTTTTGTTCTGATTTGCATTTTTGTGGTATCTTCCTGCTGGGAGTGGTCTAACACCCACAAAGTCTGCTTAACACTAGGCATACACCTGGGATACATTAAAGTACCTTCTTTTTATACAGAAAATTTTGTGTGGTGTGCTTCTCTTTATTTTGTAACCTCAGTAAGTCCTTAACTGAGTAGATAGGGCCGAATTGCATTTAGTAATTGCTATAACCTCTCTCAAGGCTTTACTTATCAAACAGACTGCTGTTCCTGTAGTTTAATTTTTGTTCCCTTTTTGGTCCATGTTACAAACACTTGGTTTCGTCGTGTATCCGAAAAAATAAAAATATTTATACTGTCTAACGAAGGGCGTCGGCACTGAATACACAAGTGCAGTCTGTAAGAAACTGTTAGCGGCATTTCATTCATTACAGAAATGCAAAATAATATTTTCTCTCAAGTTTCGAAAATCGTAGACTCATACTGCCCATACTTGATTGATTCATGAACGACTTTCGGATGAGTGCTCACGCCGGCTAGAATTGGCTATGAATGCTTGTGTGAGACATGATTGTGGGGTTCGCTACTTCGGCCATATTACTCGTGCCTAGAGACAATTATCACAACTATGTAGCGATACCAGTAGTGATTACGATAGCTTATTCTTGCACAATCGTCTTCGCGGTCATTGAAGTCCATTTCATTTATCTTCAACTTGTACACTTTCAGCAAAATAACAAAGCACAGACCTACTTGTTCTCAAAAAAGCAAAATCTTCTATGTACAACAATATAAATGGTTCAAATGGCTCTGAGCACTATGGGACTTAACTTCTGAGGTCATCAGTCCTCTAGAAATTAGAACTACTTAAAGCTAACAAACCTAAGGACATCACAAACATCCATGCCCGATGCAGGATTCGAACCTGCGACCGCAGAGGTCGCGCAGTTCCAGAGTGTAGCGCCTAGAACCTCTTGGCCGCTTCGGCCGGCTAAAACTATATAACCTAGCCATCTTCTCAGGCTCGTTTTCCGTAACAGGAATCCGGCTTTGTAATGTAATTTTATTTATTTCAAACATCAAAAGGCAGGTAAAGGTCAAGCTTCGATGACAAAGGTAAGAATTGCATACAGTTTTTTGTAGCTCACTCTTGTCAATGCCCCCCTGTCACCACTTTACCCTTCCCCTTGCCTACTGAGTCGTCAAATGAAAGTCTGTTTTTACTTAACAGTTATTGTCGCTATAATTTCTATCTTCTCCTCCTTCATTACCTCTTCTGCTCTTGATAATAATGTACAAGGCTTCAAAATTGCTAAATTAATGATTATTACCTGCTATGCTAGCGTAACATGCAGTCGCCTAGCTTGAGAGACAGGGAGGTGATCCACACCTGGATCGGATCCGTAGAGCAGACTTACCAACTTAGCTGGTACCCCCCCCACCCCACCTCCCTCCCCCCCCCCCCCCCCCCCACACACACACATACACTCAGAGTGTGATGTTCAGGTCTACCACGCACGTTTAAGGTGAGAATACGATCACAGACAGGACAAAGTTTGTGCAGTTCTCAGACGGGTATCAGACACGGCTTCCCCCCCCCCCCCCCCCCTTAGGGAACGGAGGACTGTAGTAACACGAAGGGAATTCGGCAGCAAGGTTAAAATAAAGTAAAAATAAATTTGCGAATACTTAAGTAGTGTTAAGCTGATACCAGACAGGATAAATGCTAACAAAACGTATATTACTCCCAATTACTACACGTTAATGATAATTTCTCACATGTACATGATTTAACCAGGTGTGCACATAGAAACAGAGAATAATTTTTAATATATTTTGGAATTTGCTATTTCTTGTCTGATGGAAGAGAGGGCTGTCAGTTAAGTAAGCAACAATTAGGTATTCATTCTATACTTATCCCAGTCACCGCGTTTCAAAGTAGTTGCTTGATCGGAATTAAGGAAGACCTCTTTAAACGAGAGGCGCCATTTATGAACTCCTACAAATGATAAACGTAGAGGAGTTGTAAGTAGGCTGTTTAGGTTTTCTTATTGGTAACGCCACTTAGCGCTCTGTATGAAGATCACTGGCTGTGCTGTGTGCAGTCTGTGGCTAGTTTGCATTGTTGTCTGCCATTGTAGTGTTGGGCAGCTGGATGTTAACAGTGCGTAGCGTGGCGCAGTTGGAGGTCAGTCGCCAGCAGTGGTGGATGTGTTGAGTGAGATGCCGGAGTTTTGAGAGTGTATGATCTGGACAGAGACAGTAAATTTGTAAGACTGGATGTCATGAACTGATATATATATATATATATATATATATATATATATATATATATATATATATAATATGACTTTTGAACAATATTAAGGTAAATACATTGTTTTTTCTCTATCAAAATCTTTCATTTGCTAACTATGCCTATCAGTAGTTAGTGCCTTCAGTAGTTTTAATCTTTTATTTAGCTGGCTGTAGTGGCGCTCGCTGTATTGCAGTAGCTTGAGTAACGAAGATTTTTGTGAGGTAAGTGATTTGTGAAAGGTATAGTTTTATGTTAGTCGGGGCCATTCTTTTGTAGGGATTATTGAAAGTCAGATGGCGTTGCGCTAAAAATATTCTGTCAGTTTAGTGTTGATCAGAATAAGTAAAGGGAGTAATGTCTGAGAACATTCAGTTTTGCTCAGATCTTTGAAAATCAAAATAATGTAAGAGGTTTATCAGCACAGTAATTCATTAATTTTTCTATGGGGACGTTATATATGTTGACCCATAGTCGAGAATTCTTCACTGGAATCTTCTGATTTTTCCTTGTAGTTTGTGTAATTAGTGTAGCTATTGTTTATTGCTAGCGCATAATTGTAGAGAGAATGTTCTTTGTAGTTGTAGTTTTTCATTGTTGTACAGCAAAACACTTGTGGCATGCATGTAGATTTGCACCTAGTATTTTGCAGCTGCGCTTGCAATTAACTAGATATTATTTTCAGTGCTATGTTAATGTGTTTTCTTATTTTACTCTTCCAGTTGTGCTTTTTTGTGTTATCGTGTGAAACATTGTGACAATTATGGCGTGTGAAAAACGAAATACTAGGCTCCAAAGTAAACTGAGAAATGACAGTGAAGATGAAAGCAGTGTGTTAGCGCCACCGAGTAATGAATTAACTAATGTTCAAAGTAGTAATTTGGTAATTGTGCATAGGGAAATGGAGCGGGCGGCAAATAATGGTGTAGACAGTGAAACAATTAGTGAACAGGGAAGCATTATCGATCGATCGGTCGGCAACAGTTTGCTTCAGGAATCCGAAATGACAGGACACAATCTTGCAAATACTGTAGATTCAGGTTTTGCGTCCTCGCCGTTTTCTCAAATGAGTCAAGACACATTTTCTGCTTGTCAAAACGTGAATGTTGCCGGTGAAAATGCACTGCCAAAAAGCATAGAGAAACGGATTCGAGACACTGATACATTATTATTGCAATTAATGCAGCAAATGGAACGAAATCAGAGACAAATACAGCAAAAGCTTCTAAAGTTAGACACCACGCTTGAACAAATACGTAAAGATTTAACTGCAGAGTTACTTAAAATCGAATATTAATGTCAAAAAGTCTGTAATGATGTGAAAACACACATTTGTGAGCATTTTCAACCTATTTTTTCGCGGCATGAAAATGCATTACAGAATCACGAAGCAGCCATAAAAGAACTGCAAACTATTGTTCATGAAAATCACGAGACCTTGCGGGCTAAAATTGACTCAGTTGCATCTACCGATTCGGTTACGCAACTTGCAAAAACTCAGGAAAACTTAAAGGATACAGTAGATACGATTTCAACACAAATGGACACTCTGAAACTTCTTTCGGAAAAACACACTGAGAAAATAAGTTCTCTATCGGAGAAAGTAGCCGAACTTTCGGATCAGTTCACCAACTTATCCACAAAGGTAGATGATGATATGAATGACACAATACCTGCAGCCTTCACTGACACAGAAGAGTATGAACAAATTAGAAAATTCAAACAAAAGCAAAATCAAATCAATACTCAGTACAAAAGAGAAATCCGGGAAGTACAAGATCAGTTGACACAGGTAATACAAGAATTACATATTGCAGAGGACACTCGCGCTCCAACACGGGAAGAGGACTTCGAAATACGGAAAAGTCACAAAACAATAACACAGGGCATTTCGAAAATTATGAAAGAAGTTGGCAAGGCGCACTGAATTTTGAGATTGAACCGCCGAAACGGAGTAATAATGATCGATATACGACTTGCCAACACGATGATTTTGACTATAAGCTGTTCATTACTACACGTAAATTCAAAACATTAAAAATTCTGGCAACGACATTCATCCACAAGCATGGCTTCATCAATTCTCTCATTGTTTTCCTCCCAACTGGTCATTGGAGCACAGGTTAGAATTTATGTGTGGCTACTTAGAGAATGAACCAGCTGTAAGAATGCGATCAGACATTCACGTTTGTCACATTGAAGGTGAATTTTATCATGCCTTCCTCTCAGCATATTGGTCTCAAGCTACACAAGACCGAGTAAAACATGGCATCATAATGATGAAACATTTCGAACAATCGGAATTTTCCAGTCTTGTCAAATATTTTGAAGAAATGTTACATAAGAATCAGTATCTTTCAAACCCATACAGCCCCTCAGAACTCATACACGTTTGCTTAATCTGATTGCCTGAACAGTTACGACATATTATTTTGGCAGGACGCTGCAAAGACGACATTGAAGCTTCTCAGGGACTGTTACAAGAATTGGAAATTGACACTGACAATCGCAGAACTCGAAAACAGGAGCACAACAATTACAGGTCACATCCGTCACAATCCCGCGATGACGAAAATAATAACTGGTCACGACAAGGCTATTCTTACAACGCAAATCGTGATCAATACAGACACCACCCGTATGACAACCGTTGGCAGAGTAGTAATAATTACAGAGGAAGATCGTACTTACTTAGTAATGAATATGACAGAGATAACCATAGAAACAGACAATATGGGACCCAAAACAATTATTATCAAGGGAGACAGAATAACTTCAGACGCAACGGTTCAGTGCGCAGTTACGATTCAGGGAGAAATTCTCCACCACGTGACCGACAAGAAAGTAACTATGGAATCTACCGACATGACGACAGATGATATGATTGTAACGACAGACCTGAATTGCATCAGAACTGGTGGGATTCAAACACGGCAGGACACTCTCGAGAAGGTGAATTTGTAGAAGTTAGGTCTCCTAATCCCATTAACGACGCGCGCCAACAAAGTGACAGACAATGACTCGCACCGCAGGCAGTCAGGTGTGCCGGCTGGCTCAGAGAAAAATAACATAGACGCTAACCTTGAGAAGAAGTTTAGCATTCCTTACCGACGTACACAACATGATAATTGCTTTGGAGTTGAAACTCTGCGCACTAGAAACGGTTAAACATTGCACCACATTTCACATATAAAACCGTTTATTGAGAGGTAATCTGTTTTTTAATTTAGTATTTGCTATAAAATTTTTCACTTCACGTTACTAGTACTCTTTGTCACACTTAGAAACTGTTAACATGCAACTATGTTCTAAAGTTAACTATCCAGTCAAGAACCAAGGGAACTTATTTAGACAAGTAATTACAAATGCATTGTTGTAGTGAACAGAGAACACAGTGTTACTACGTGTGTACATTCTTGCTTGTTAGTTGCACAATTATGTAACGACTATAAGGCTTACATACTTAGAAGATATACTGCTAATGAGATTTTAATGCAACATTTTGGTTTACTTGAAAAGACATTCCTTATTTGAAGTAGTTTCTGTGAGATTAAAGATGACTTAGTATTTGGTTTCTTTGACAGCTACACGATTATACCATGATGCTACTAATGTGTGACACAATTTACATTGTTGGTTTTGTGCTGTATGTGCTTTATATCTGCACAGTTTTTCTCAATTCTTCTGGAAAGTAAAACATGATTTAGTATTAACTTTTGTGGTATAGCTACAACGAGACAGCCTTTTTTTGTAGCACAACAATACGTTACAGTGTAGTACTTTCTTGATCACGGTAATGTTCGTAATAACTACGATATCTATACGCATAGCATTTCACTTTTGTTTATGATGAGGTAAGTACATTGACTTCTGCTGAACTTAGATTTCGGAGGACGATAACTACGACACTTACACAGAATTATCTTACAGCAAGACGCACATTTAGCGCTAAAGGACACGTATTTGAGTGATTAATTTAGTACTTAAAACCTTTATTTTTAAAGATTTTGAAATTACAATGATTCAAAGGTTTTCCGTGACACATTTCATTCGATTGCTGTAATCTGTAACACCTGAGGGTATAATAACATTAATCCTTAGGGGGGTACACGCTTACTTTGTGTACCATGTGTTTGGCAAGCACAAGGAGCCTTAGCTAATATGGTATTTGCTTATACAACTTTACACATCGGTACCATATTTCTCTAACACGTAAATTACACAGCTATCTGATCATTTAACTGAGAGAGACCAACAGTTATTTTACTACATCATTGACAGATGTTTACGTAATTACACCGTTGGATAACTTCACACTCACGAAATTGTATTTTGTATGTACTTTGTGAACTGTTCATATATTTTTTGGAACCATTGTGGTACTATGAGAGCCTTGAATGTCGTATTTGGTATGGGATCATGATTTTTAAAGTAAGTTTGAGGTAGATGACACTATTGAAATGAACAGAGAATTTTTTTTAGGTTTTGAAATTATTGGAGGAAGCTACAACGATTATGAGATTTGACTGAGGTGTTATGATGTTATTATTATGATGACGATGTGTATTATGCTGTTGACGTATGTTTATGATGAGTAAGCTGATGCTATATTAGGAATTTGATTATGCTACGTATTTAGTATGATGAAATACTGAAGAAGTGTCGACGAATATATATATGTGTAATAAGGTAAGGAATAATGAGTAGTGGTTACGGGCTCTAAATTGTGAAAAAGGATGTTGGAAACCAAGAATCGTACTTTAAGAGTTATGAAAAGTGTGTAAATGCATGAATGTATCACAGTGCTGACAAATATTTTTTGGACACTGTTATATTTATAGGATTTTGCTTCTACACATTTGCAACGCAAATTCTCGACTTGTGAAATTTTTATATAAGACTGTCACTGTAGTGCAAACTGCCGTCGTAAATATTTCGGTAAGAAAGCTAAGTGACCTTGACGTAATGCGCTGTAGGCGCCAAGCTATGTGGCAGTCGCCTGGAAAAAAAAGGCCGTGCCTTTCAGAGGCACAAAAAAAAAAAGGAGAAGCCATTAACCTCGCTATTGACATTCCTTTCTAGAAAGCATCGCAAATACGACACACTCATTACTTGGAAAGATACTTACATCTGCACACCTGATTATAACAAGTGTCTTTCTACGAGAGTTGAGAAAATTTCTACTAACTTATGAAATGCCACATGACTATTGAATGATATTTTTGTGTTTTACTTTGTACATAGTTGCTTATTTCATTTGGTATCTGGTTTCCAGCTGTGTTGCAGCATTGGCTTCATAAAATAAAATTAAATGCATTTGCTAATGTGAACACTTTCTGTCAACAGATCTATTAAATAATAATTTTATGATCCACATTCTTCGAAAAAGGAGCACTTGTAAAGGAAAGAACAATAAGAAGGGACTAATAACAGTAACTGCATACATAATTTTCTTTCCAAGTACTCGGTAACTTTTTGTAGAATAAGTTTTTGTGGTGCACCACTTTAATTACATAGACATTAAAATGTGAATAGACATTTCCCTTATCTGCTTGTAGGTTTGTCATGATTACATGTAAGTTATTGCATTTGCTGCTGCTGTTTGCCAGGCATAGTGTTACTGAATTTCACTTTGTATTACCCTGTTAAGCCAGTTTTACTACTGATTTATTTTTCTTATTTGCTGCACATTGCCTTATATTAGTTGTAATGTTGCATTTGCTCTGCTAATTTAGATTTACTGCTGCTTGCTTTACCAATTTGCATTTTTTGTCATTGCTGTTTGTGTTAATTGTTTTGTGCTGCTGCATTGCCTCGTCCATTAGTTTAGCACCTGATCTCAGTAGATTTAAGTTAGCTTAAGATGGGGTAGGCTATATGAGAGAACGAGTTGTGCTGAATTGGAAGAAATGCATTGAGAAGCTATAAGAAAATGGTTTGGCCAAAAAAGTGTTTTGAAAGAGGATATGAACAAAAAAGTAGGGTTTAGGGACAACAGGTTTAGGTAGGATTTTCTTGGAAATAAATGCCGAGGTAAGAGAATGGAAAATAAATAATGAGGTAAGAAGTATGTGAACATATAAATACAGAAATCATGCTTGGATTGGATTTTTTTGGTGGAAACAAATGTTGAAATAAGACGAAAGATCAATGGAATGAAGTTTTGGGTTGGACTGCAGTACCAAATGTTACACTGAAATCAAACCCTCCCCCTTTCCTCTTGTGATATTCTGCTATGTGTTTGTGTACCCTTGTGTATTTGTGTTTTTCCTGTCTTCATGTGTTTGGCTGATGAGAGTTATTTTGTAGAATTTTTCTAATACTATGTTATTTACTTTGAAAAGATATTTAGACATTATTTATCTGTTCTGTTTTGTTGCTCATGTGTGAAGTTAAGGTTTCAAAGGTTATTCTGATCTTTTATGTATGTACTTATGTCATAATTCCTGTAACACTGATGTATATGTTATTTCGATTCTTTTGTAAAGCCTGCTTTACAACAAATGTTATTTTCTTTAATTATGTATTTTGTACCTTTGTAATTGTATTCTTATGTAGTAAATTTATAATTGTATAGAAACCAGTTCATCAAATTAAGTTGCATTTCACTGCACACGTTTCTGTTGGTCATAGTATATGCAAAATATGTGAAAAAAGGACTGTTAGTGTTTGCACGTGTGTTAATAATTCAGCAAGGGGCTGGTTAACAGCATTGCTGGTTCTAAGGACACACCAAAAAGTTTGTGAGTGCTCAAGTGGTGGTTTATGGACTTGCTACATTCTCCGCAAGACTCTTCGATGGTGATTGTGCACCTGCACAGTCGCAACAGATTGCTGCTGGCCATCTCTACAAGGACTACAGTGGGTCTGCATCTTTGATGGGCCACCAATATCATTATTTCTACAAGGACTGCACTGGGTCTGCACCTCTGGTGGCCCACCAATACCGTAATCTCTACCAGGACTAGAGTGGGTCTGTTCTGTGATGACCTACCTACCAATATTCTTCAAAACTTCGACTGCCTCTGTGGTGTGTTTGCTCTGTTGTGGCCCATTACCTGTCTGCATGTCAAGAGTCAGCACTGTCTTTCCGTTGGAAGGACAACACTACTTCTTCAAGACTGCATGGAAATCCACTACTTCCGTGTGCATTATCTTTTACTGCTCAGACTTCGAGAAGAACACTGCTATTTTACTGTGATAAACGATCAGGACTGTCTTCATGGACTCTGAGAAAATTTTACCTTTTGACCAACAGTGTATCAAAAGGTGTGTGCATTTGATTTCTTTGTTATTGTAATTATGAAAAATTTTTTCAAATCCGTATTGGCCACTGCCCAAAACAATTCGTAAAATTTTTTGTGGGGAGCATGGGGGGCTATGTACGTAGGCTGTTTAGGTTTTCTTATTGGTAACGCCAAGTAGCGCTCTGTATGAAAATCACTGGCTGTGCTGTGTGCAGTCTGTGGCTAGTTTGTATTGTTGTCTGCCATTGTAGTGTTGGGCAGCTGGATGTTAACAGTGTGTAGCGTTGTGCAGTTGGAGGTGAGTCGCCAGCAGTGGTGGATGTGTTGAGTGAGATGCCGGAGTTTTGAGAGTGGATGATCTGGACAGAGACAGTAAATTTGTAAGACTGGATGCCATGAACTGATATATATAATATGACTTATGAACAGTATTAAGGTAAGTACTTTTTTTTTCTCCATCAAAATCTTTCATTTGCTAACTATGCCTATCAGTTGTTGGTGCCTTCAGTAGTTTGAATCTTTTATTTAGCTGGCAGTAGTGGCGCTCGCTGTATTGCAGTAACTTGAGTAGCGAAGATTTTTGTGAGGTAAGTGATTTGTGAAAGGTATAGTTTTATGTTAGTCAGGGCCATTCTTTTGTAGGGATTACTGAAAGTCAGATGGCGTTGCGCTAAAAATATTGTGTGTCAGTTTAAGCACAGTCATTTATAATTTTTCTACAGGGACGTTACAGGGTGTTAACCTAAGAGGGACAGGAGTGAACTGGCATTAATTAGGTACTGTCTACTTGGGTTGATGATGACCACATGCTCGCGGCTCATCCTGTGAGAAGATTCTCCGCCTAGTGGAAGCCTCATTCCTTATATTCATACACTGGCCAATTCATTTCCACAGGGGGATGGCAGGTCCATCCGTGAGCCTTTGTCCGTCGAGCCCGTACATTCGGCGTTAGCTTCATGCTGCCTTTTCCAGAGCCCAGAAGTGTCCGTTGGAAATTTCTGTGAGCTGGTGGGAAACGGCGTAGCGCTGGGAGCATCCACCGCCGAATTCCGCCAAAAAGTCACAAACTATCAACAAATACGCCAAATGAAACGTCGTCTTTGCCAATGAGAAGAGGAAAGCAGGAAAATCGTCTTATTTGAAAGCCAAATGATGAGAGAGGGAGACGAGAGTATCCTGTGGTCTAGAGAGCGAATTTCGGCATCCTGTTGCTAGATATGTTACGTGCGACGTCCTACTCGATGGACAACAGACAGCCCGGAAGGATTGAAGCGTGTGCGTCTGTGACGGTGAGAGAGATGCAAACTCACCAGCGGCCGTTATGTGAGTTTGGCAGCAGCCAACCTGTTATCTCTCCCTCCTGACCTCAGTAGCCCGAGCTTCAGCCACAGCGTCTGTAAAGCACTCTGTGTGTTAAAGTGTTATATACTGCATTCACCTGTTAAGGTTAAATGAGTAATTTCATCTACAATTAATGTCACATTACTTCATACGTGGGTGAATAAACTGCTTCAGTTTTGTTTCGTCCATGACATTGGATAATGGGCGTTTAAGATGTAATTTGGTTTTGTTTTGGGTCATCAGTCTATTTCAATAATAATATTCCTCTCAGGCGTGTTGTTAAGTTTATTGGCATATTGGCAATCGATTAAGAAAACTTATCTGGCTTTATGTCCGGCCGATTAATCGCAGGTACTGAAATGAAGTACACCTGTAAGCATATCTTTTTATACCACAGCATACTCCAGTGCAGGGTATATAAGACTGCAAAATTGTCACAGCCACATTCACTGATTGACCAACACGATCTTGCACGCGTATTTCATTTCCATACTTGCTCCTACGTGTCTAGAGAAGAAGCCTTAAAAGCCTTATAATGCATTTGAATCGGTTTCAGATAAATTAAAAAACAATTGAAGATGAGTGGAAAATTAGTATGAAAGTACTCCAGAGTGATTGGTTATTTAAACATTGGAAACTCGAGGCGGGAATGTAGGGAAAGACAGATTGCTACTTACTGTAAAGAAGAGACGTTAAGTTGCAGACAGGCACAATTAAAATACACTTACGTAAAGCTTTCGGTTATAACCTTCATCAGCAAAAGAGTAACATACACCATTCATATACAGAAGCAAGGACACCTAATGCACACACGACCGCCACCTGAAACATCTCGGGCTGGCATGCAACCATCGCTTGGGATGCAAGCAGCAGTATGGAAGGGACGGGGAAGCGAAAGGCATAGTAGTGAACGGATGGGGAGAATGACGAACACTGTATGGTGCAGTCTCAAGAATGCCAACAAGCAGAGCGAAAGGAAGTTGTGGGTCAAGGTTGCGGGAGAAAAGGAGCGAAAAAAGAGCGGGGAAAGGCAGGCGGATGTGTTTTTAGAGGGTGTGATATCCTACCAGAGTGATTTCCCAGCCCTCCTAAGGTGTTGTTCCGTCCCCCACACATCTTCCACAACATCCTGGTCCATCGCTATGCCACTCTCAGTCCCATTGCCTTAACCTAAGGACCATATCCCTGTGCAAGACCCAGGTGCAAGACCTGCCCAGTCCATCCACCCAGTACTTCCTATTCCAGTCCTGACACAGGCTTATCTTACCCCACGAGGGGCCAGGCCACCTGCAGGAGCAGCCATGTCATTTACCAGCTCTGACACAGTCATTGAACAGCTTTTTAAGTTAGTGTGACTACCAATCAGCTGTTCAGTACATTGAATGGCCAGTGCCAAACTGTGGCCAAGAGCAAAGTAGACCACCCTGTGGCTCACCATGCAGCTGCACTCCGTCTTCAGGCCACAAGTGGCCCACCGGGACCATCCGACCGCCGTGTCAACCTCAGCTGAGGATTCGGTTAGGAGGGGTGTGTGGTCAGCACACTGCCCTCCCGGTCGTTATGATGGTTTTCTTTGACCGAAGCTGCTACTATTCGGTCGAGTAGCTGCTCAATTGGCATCACGAGGCTGAGTGCACCCCGAAAAATGGCAACAGCGCATGGCAGCCCGGATGGTCACCCATCCAAGTGCCGGCCATACCCGACAGCGCTTAACTTCGGTGATATGACGGGAATCGGTGTATCCACTGCGGCAAGGCCGTTGCCTCAACTGCAGCTGAACATACCACAACTGATTTCAATGGCTGCTTAGCTACCCAAGCCATCTGTACCCTTCCCTCCACCACCAACTTTTCTGAACTGCACAGATGGAAGTCATCCTTACTTACTACGTGTTCTGTGCAACTGTGATCATCCTGGACTCAACCTCTGGTAACATACTGTCGCCACACCCTCCAACCACCATTTTCCACCACCTCTATCCTATTATCTCCACCCCACTCTCGTCTTCCACCCTATCTATTTGCCGCCATCTACCAACGCACCCGCCCACCTTACCCCTCGCTCCTTTTTCCCCCACGTTCCTGTCCTACAACTTCCTGACTCTGCACTTTGTATTCCCTGCACACTCCTCCAGGAATTGTTCGTCTCTTTCCCCACCTGTACACTACCATCCCTTCCCCTTCCCCACCATTCCAGATTGCTGCTTGTATCCCATGTGACAGTAGCATTCCAGCCCAAAGTACTGGAGAGGCGGTCATGTCTACATGAGGTATGTTTGCTTGTGTGAATGAATGGTATTCGTTTCTCTTTTACTGATAAACGCTGTGGCCGAAAGGCTTATGTAAGTGCCTTTTAATTGTACCTGTCTGCAAGTTAAAGTGTCTTCTTTACGGTAAGTTGCAATCTGTGACTTCCTACATTGTAAATGGCTCTTTAGTTAGATAAAACCCAGATGCCCAAACCCACACTTCTTTCTTTCCATTGAGAGTATGCACCATTTTGTCACTACCAGTAGCACAACCACCACCAACAAAGTGTATGTTAGATTACTCCCCATAAATGTATTGGTCAAAGAATCACTGAGATAATT
Organism: Schistocerca americana; assembly: GCF_021461395.2. NCBI lineage: Eukaryota > Metazoa > Arthropoda > Insecta > Orthoptera > Acrididae > Schistocerca > Schistocerca americana. The sequence continues at coordinate 378,846,607 of NC_060126.1, forward strand.
GGTTTCTGTTGTTGAACAACGATCTTCACATTGCAGCCTATGATGCGACTTCTATCATACAGCACGCTGTGAACCATAATCAATGAGAGTGCTCTGCAAATAGCTTTTGTCAAGGCTATCAAAATGTGCCCAATATACTTTTATTCCGTTTCATTCACATTCGGTCCTTAAGACATAGCTGTCATCACTTCTCATTGTTGAAATCTGCATATTAAAATTATAGTTATTGTATTTAAAGGAGAGATACATTCAAATTTTATGAACAAGTCTTCATAACCAAAAGATCTCGGTGAGCCAGCTAGAATGCCCAAAATACATGAAACAAGGTTAAACGTAGATAAGCTGGAACACAGATTAAAACCAGAACAGCACCAAGAAGGATGCCGAGCTTAAGGGGACCACACCCTGCCTATCTAACCCATGTTCATTTAGGCAAGTATTTAACCCATTTCTGAAAAAAACTATTTGATGCTGGGCCTTAATATTTTTACTGTATGTTACATGATACTAATAGAGTCAACTGTATTAAATCTATATTATCCATTTTACAGTTTTTAAGAAATACTTTTTAAATTTATTAACAAAAAATGTTAAGTTTTTTCTGCAGAAAATATTTTTTGTGAACTTCCTAATGGGGGAATATTAATGAATGTAGTACCAGAGGTTGCTTTTTATGTTATGCAGAGTCTCTGAAAATTTCATTCATTTATCTATGGTAGTTTTTGATATAATGGGGCATATGTACTGAAAATTTTAGTTTGCGGGAAATTGACTTTCGAGAAATAACTTTTGAAATTTGTTACTTACAGTTAATTAAAACTGTCCTGCTCCATATGAAGGCCCTTCTTAGGCCTCTAGCAGGTTTTCCAGCTTTTTTTTTCACCTTCCTGGATTTTTGTCTTCCTTTCTTGGCCGTATTAGATGCAGACCTGTCTGCATCGGCTATCCTCATTTTATAGCAATGTTGCAGGTCAGTGATCATATTTTCACCAGGATTAATTCCCAGCTTTTTCAGCGCTCAAAACTTTCCACTGTTACTGCAATTGAATGTAATAACAGCATCATGAATTTCTAGTTTCATTGTATGCATGCCTACAAATACAGATTTAGGAAGGCGGTTCCAAATTATGCTGTTGAAACATTCATGTGGGTTTTGTGTCTGCCCATGCAGACATTTCCTTAGGAGGTCAGGATGAGCCAAGTCTCTGAAAATAGGTTTAATTGCTGCAATAACAGCAACAGAAAGAGAATGCTGGTGAGAATAAGATTTTACAGTTGGCTGAGCCCTTTTGTATTTGCACCACGAATTTTCTCCTGATGGACACAATCCATGACATGGCTTAACATCAGTAGAGGACGTTAAGGTATACACTTAACTTGCAGGAACTTCTATATAAATAGCTGTGAAAGAGGTGGGTACATTCGTAAACAAGCACTGCAAACGTAAGTATAACAACTACTCGCTACCACACTTGAACAAAACTAACAGCGTGTTTGAAAGCGAGTTTTTTTTTCAAACAGCAGAAACAAAAGAATACCGACCGTTGCATTCCAAGGACAGCCAACACACTCGGGAGTAAAAAAAAATCGGTAACGTGCAATGTAGGGGATATAAAGATCTAAAATATACGCAGAAAATGGGTGATAGAAAAGTTGGCGTTAAACATAAACACACGTGGTAGGAAAATGCTCTTTCAATGCTTGAAAAAAAAAAAAATTCAAAAAAATCCTTTTCAGAGTACTTAAGTATAATCTTACTCTATCGAATGATGAAAGCCGAAAATCGATTTTTTTCGATCTGAACCACCGTGTGGTCTCCTTATGAAGAAGTCTTCATAACCAAAAGATCTCGGTGAACCAGCTAGAATACCCAAAATACATGAAAGAACGTAAACACATAAAAGCTGGGCACAGATTAAAACCAGAACAGCACCAAGAAGGACACCGAGCTTAACGTACCCATCCGACGGACGTGTCACCATCTACACTGTCACCTGCCCTCATTTCACTCGACTTTGCAGCAAGGTGTTGAAATTAAAACAGTTAATTGTCGCAAAGACTGGCTGAAACGTTACTCCGCGTCCATAGTCTCGGAGCTCTGCGAAGTGTGGTGGAGCCGCGGACACGGCGGGAGTCCACGGACTCCTACCGCCGTGCGGTGCGTCAGACTAATCACGCATCGTATTGTTCTGTAGACCTCCGCCAAAATTTTTGACTTTTGTGGGCGGACCTGAATAGTTCCTTTGCTCCGCTCCACATATTCCATTAAGTTAAATCAGGGTTGCCAGCCTTACAATGAACCGCGAGACATGATTCAAATATTCACTTCTTCTGCACCATAACTCAGTCACCTGTAGCAACCATACTACTCTCAAAAGACTGCAAAGTTCTGCAGCTGGACTGGACAACGAAGACTGCAATCAATCACTGCACCATGACCGATAGACTTCTACCGTCTCCTCTGCTAACAGCACAGGATCGCAGTACACAGACGAAGAGGATAGGAACGCACGAAAGAACTCCACAATTCAGATTTCTATGGAAGCAAAGTCCAGTTTATCATTTTCTAATCACCCTAGCTAAGTCCGCATCTTCATATACACTTTCATGCCTGGCTGAGAGCTTTTCGAACCACCTTCAGATTACTTTTCTTCCGTGCAACATTCGAAAAACATTTATATCTTTCCCCACGAGGTCTGACTTCTCTTATTTTATTGTGATAGTCTTTTATCAATCTTGGTAGGCGTCAGTAAAATATTTAATACAATATTTCCGCATTCAGAGGATAAAGTTGGTGATTAAATTTTCGCGAGAATATCTCGTCGCAACGAGAAACGTGTTTGTTTCAATGATTGCCGCTCCAACTCGCTTATGATATCGATAACGCTCTCTCGCCTAATTCCCGACAATACAAATCTAGCTGCCCTACTCTAGACTTTTTCGACGTCCTCCGTCCTTCCTACCTGGTAATGATCCCACACACAACGGCAATACCCTAGTAGAGGACGGACAATCGTAGTGTAGGTAATCGCTTTGAAGACTTGCCAATAACACGTAGTCTTTGGTTTGCCTTTTCCAAAACTTCTGTGTGATCGCTCCAACCTGAACTAATCGTAATTTAGTTACTAGGTATAAAATTTGGTTGACAGGACATCCGCAGCTTAGCTGTTTTGAATAAAATAATGAACCGCTCCAGTTGTACATAATTTCGTAGTTCAGTCACGCTGGACAAAAGAAATTTGTGATATGTTCCTATGGGACCAGACTGCTGAGGTCATCGGTCCCTAGGGTTACACACTATTTAAACTAAGTTAAACTAACTTACGCTAAGGACAACACACACGCCCATGCCTGAGGGAGGACTCGAACCTCCGACGGGGGAAGCAGCGCGAACCGTAGCAAGGCGCCCAAGACCGCGCGGCCCCGCTGGACCCCTCGCTGCGGACGGATGCCAGCCGCCCGTAAAGCCGGGATATGGTGTCCCTCGGCTTATAATGGCGTGAAACGATCGTGATTCAACCAATAAATTTTTTACAACGGAGGTAGTTTACTATCTGGGTCTATTTCAAAGTTTCTTAGTTGAATTGGCAGCCTTTACATGTGTGTGTTGTTTGTCGTCTAACCGAAATTTACCATTCCTTATAGCACTCATGTTGAAGACTTCACAATCTTCATTATTTGGAGTCAACTGCCATTTACAGCACTGTACAAGCATCATGTCTAAGTCACCTTACAGTTGGTTTAGATCTTCTGATGAGCTAACTAGACAGTACATGACAGCGTTACCTGCCGGCCGGTGTGACCGTGCGGTTAAAGGCGCTTCAGTCTGGAACCGCGTGATCGCTACGGTCGTAGGTTCGAATCCTGCCTCGGGCATGGATGTGTGTGATGTCCTTAGGTTAGTTAGGTTTAAGTAGTTCTAAGTTCTAGGGGACTGATGACCACAGCAGGTAAGTCCCATAGTGCTCAGAGCCATTTGACCCAGCGTTATCTCTCAAACGATCTAAGAGGTCTGCACAGATTGTCTCCCAGTCTCCTGGATCCTTTATATAGATTAGAAACAGCTGAGGGTGTACAACACTTCCTTGGGGAAAGCAGTGTGTGACTTTTGTTTTACGAGGTGACTTTCCGTCGATTACTACGAACTGTGATCTATCTGTCACGAAATCACGAATCCAGTAGCACAACTGAGACGATGCCGCATGGGCGGGAAGACTGATTAGAAGTCGTATGTGGGGAATGACGTCCAAAGAACTATGGAAATATAGAAATATGAAATAATTTGAGATCCCCGTTGATAGCATTCATTACGTCTTGCGAATAAAGATCTAGTTGTGTTTCAGAAGAAAGATATATTCTGAATTCGTGCTTAATATGTGTGAATGGAGGTAATTCATAATGTTCGTAGACAGTATGTTTTCCATGATTCTACTGCACATAGACGACATGAGTCACCCAGTGGTTTACAGACCCATATCATTACTCCCTTTCTTGAGTGCTGATGTAACCTGTGCAACTCCCAGTCTTTGAGTATGGATCTTTAGTCCGGCGAAAGGTTGCATATGGTTGCCCGGCATGGACCGATTGTGTCAGCGTACCCTAATGGAAACGTAAGAGGGATACAATGTGGTCCGGAAGACTTACTATTCTTCTGTTATTCAAGCTACTTCAATACGCCGGGGATGTCCGCTTCTAAATTACTCATCTGGGCAGCTTTTCTTTACTCGAGTTTTCGAATATTAACTTCGTCTTCTTTGGTGATGGAATTCGGAAAACTACACTCCTGGAAATTGAAATAAGAACACCGTGAATTCATTGTCCCACGAAGGGGAAACTTTATTGACACATTCCTGGGGTCACGTACATCACATGATCACCCTGACAGAACCACAGGCACATAGACACAGGCAACAGAGCATGCACAATGTCGGCACTAGTACAGTGTATATCCACCTTTCGCAGCAATGCAGGCTGCTATTCTCCCATGGAGACGATCGTAGAGATGCTGGATGTAGTCCTGTGGAACGGCTTGCCATGCCATTTCCACCTGGCGCCTCAGTTGGACCAGCGTTCGTGCTGGACGTGCAGACCGCGTGAGACGACGCTTCATCCAGTCCCAAACATGCTCAATGGGGGAAGGATCCGGAGATCTTGCTGGCCAAGGTAGTTGACTTACACCTTCTAGAGCACGTTGGGTGGCACGGGATACATGCGGACGCGCATTGTCCTGTTGGAACAGCAAGTTCCCTTGCCGGTCTAGGAATGGTAGAACGATGGGTTCGATGACGGTTTGGATGTACCGTGCACTATTCAGTGTCCCCTCGACGATCACCAGTGGTGTACGGCCAGTGTAGGAGATCGCTCCCCACACCATGATGCCGGGTGTTGGCCCTGTGTGCCTCGGTCGTATGCAGTCCTGATTGTGGCGCTCACATGCACGGCGCCAAACACGTATACGACCATCATTGGCACCAAGGCAGAAGCGACTCTCATCGCTGAAGACGACACGTCTCCATTCGTCCCTCCATTCACGCCTGTCGCGACACCACTGGAGGCGGGCTGCACGATGTTGGGGCGTGAGCGGAAGACGGCCTAACGGTGTGCGGGACCGTAGCCCAGCTTCATGGAGACGGTTGCGAATGGTCCTCGCCGATACCCCAGGAGCAACAGTGTCCCTAATTTGCTGGGAAGTGGCGGTGCGGTCCCCTACGGCACTGCGTAGGATCCTACGGTCTTGGCGTGCATCCGTGCGTCGCTGCGGTCCGGTCCCAGGTCGACGGGCACGTGCACCTTCCGCCGACCACTGGCGACAACATCGATGTACTGTGGAGACCTCACGCCGCACGTGTTGAGCAATTCGGCGGTACGTCCACCCGGCCTCCCGCATGCCCACTATACGCCCTCGCTCAAAGTCCGTCAACTGCACATACGGTTCACGTCCACGCTGTCGCGGCATGCTACCAGTGTTAAAGACTGCGATGGAGCTCCGTATGCCACGGCAAACTGGCTGACACTGACGGCGGCGGTGCACAAATGCTGCGCAGCTAGCGCCATTCGACGGCCAACACCGCGGTTCCTGGTGTGTCCGCTGTGCCGTGCGTGTGATCATTGCTTGTACAGCCCTCTCGCAGTGTCCGGAGCAAGTATGGTGGGTCTGACACACCGGTGTCAATGTGTTCTTTTTTCCATTTCCAGGAGCGTATTTTGCGTAATCGGTTTAGTGGCACTGTCGTTGGTAATACTACAGTTGGTTTCACACAATGAAGGTATTGACGGTGTGCTGCCGCTAGTGTAATTTCTAGATGGTCAGAGTCTCTTGGGATTTACTACGAGATTTTGAGATAATGTTTCGCTGTGGAAGCTGTTCAAGGCATCACGCGTTGAAGTCCGCGTTACGTCTCTAGTTTCGCCAGTCTTGGAGATTCGTCCGTTAAATAACACCTGCAGAGAGCCAGATGCTCTGCACTGTGATAGGCGGGCTGTTCCTAAATAGACTGTGTACGCTCGCTAAGGAGCAACATCCACCTCCAAAACAGGCCACATACTAAGATGTTAGCCATGCCAGCGGAAGGGAAAACACTTCTGAAAAGTTTCTGAATTTTCCACAAATGGAGAACAATCTGACTGATCCCTGACTGCAAACTTCCTAAATACCTTACGCAACCACACTACCGTGGTGCGCGGACATCTGCCACGCCGGACATTTGCCACACCGGACATTTGCCACCTGCTCCGAAGGGTTGGGTCCCTTGTCTCCCCCTCCTCCTCCTCATCACTGTCGCGCAGTAAAGGTACCTACTGAGCCTCTCCGCTGGTTTACTTAACATAGGACCAAAATCTCTTTGGATTTTCCGCCACATTTCTAACGAGACTTTCGTTGTGGAAACTATTAAATGCTTCTCGCATTGAAATCCGCACCAAATTTCGAGTCTCAGTGAAACTTCGCCAATTTTGGAGATTTTGCGTTCGTCTAAATTATACGTGCCTTTTTCGGTGCTCCTGCAACAGCTTTCTGTCGTTTTTTGTGTACCGTGGGGTATCAGTTCCGTCTCTTATTAATTTATTTGGTATGAATCTCTTGAGTGCTGTTTATACTATTTCTTTGAACTGAAGCCACGTATGGTGTTCACTTACATAGTGTGGAAGGATTGGAGACTGTCTCTTAGGAAGACGTCAAGCGAATTTTTAGCTGCTTTTATAAATAGATATATTTCGCCCTTAGTTTCTTCGTTACGGAATTGAGGCTCGCTCGACTGTGCGTTAACTAATCCCTGGATCCGTCGTGATACTCAGGATTATTTGTGGCTAATGTGAAAAATCTTTTGAATTTTTTTTATGTTTTCGTCTTCTTTAAAGGCAAAGAGAGAAGATGAAGTGGTAGCTTATCATAGAGCCTATGCCTACCGTCATGTATTTTTAACTTTCAGTTGTTAAAAAACAGAGGAGTTTTTCTTGTACCAGTAGGAGGAAGGAAGGATTCGCGCTCAGCTAGTGAACGAGTGAGCACGCCATTTTCAGCGAGTAATTGCAGACCGCCATTTTTGGATCGCTATGAATAAGTGAGGAGTATGTATTTCATATGCGCACCGTTTAGAAAAATACAATATTGTTTTATAAACAGAAAGGTAGTGTGAGTTGTTATTTCAAATAGTACGATAATTACAAGAACTGATGCCCACCTGTGTACTTTGGAAAATTACGAAGATCCGATAAGCACGATGGGAACACGGTCAAGACTTCGAAGGTGAACACGGCGACCAAACGCAGCATTATAAAGAAGGGTAAGCACAAATCTACAGCGGAGAAAGAAACTACTTCCCCCTGCAAAATAATATGAACTAATACGAACTTATTTCCAGGAATAGCTCAGCTTATTGTGCTTGTCATTCATGTCAAAAAATCAATTTCATTAATTCAATATATTTTTAAAAGTCACGCATATCAACATTTTATTACCATCTATACCATTATTATATTATACTAAGAGGTCAAGTGTGTTTTCGTAACCATTTACAATTTGAATGGCCTCGTGAACTAATATAACCTCTGCCCATACTAAGTCACAGGACCTATCTGCTTCAATGTTGTTTGTGAGCTGAAACACACATAACATTATTTTTTCTTAAGTTGTGCTTCTTGTTTATGTTGTAATGCAGATCATTACAATTACAGCTTTTCCCTCCAAAACCTAGGATGCTTTCTCTGTGACCCTGTAACTACCAGAGCTAAGCAATGTAGAACAAAAACGCACGTTACAAGCATAGCATTCTGTATTACTTCATTTCCTTATTTCTAACATTTTAAAATTGTACGTCAACTTTAGATGACATGTCAATCACTGATGTTCTTATCTCTACTTAGTGAACGAATTTCAGTCATGTTTTGAACATTGTCCCGCTACACTTGTTTCGCCCCAAGGCATATCGGATTTTAGAGACCAAATTAATATGAAGTATGTCGTTGTTCTTTTCAAACATTCACATTCCCACTTCTTCTTTCGTTATTGTCTTTTGGGCATGCAGTTGTAGTAATTAAAGTAGACATAAATGCAGTGATCAGAAAGAAATGATTAGCGTACATTCCCATTCTCTTTACAACGTTCCTTTCTTGTTGCTCCCCTGCCGATGGGCCGTTTCTATGGCGATCAGTAAGCGTGAAAGGAAGCTACCGTACAGAGGGATCTATATTTATAATTGGCAGAACTAATTACATACTGACATAATCGTCGATATTGCTTTCGTTTCCCAAAAGTTGTAAATATTTCGATTACGGAAAAGAAGCTCTGTATTTCACCAAGCTGTCGAAGAAGAAGGTACCTTACGTACTGGTTGTATCGAGTAAGATGTGGAGACGGCGACTTGAAAGCGGACAGAAGTAGTACGAGGAAAGGCGTCCCTTACCTGAGGGATCGCTACTCAAGCTGCCTGTCGAAGGGGCAAGTGTGGCAAATGTCCGGCGTGGCAAATGTCCGGCATTCCACTACCGCTGCCCCAGAGGGTTCCAACGTGTCTACCGCAACCTAACAGGACCACCGACGGTCTCCTAGTTTACGCGAGCTGCTCACAGTTTGACGACATTCTTTTAACACGCTAATATTTCCACCAGTCTTGCTCACGAGCGGAAAGCAGGCACCGTGATAGCCGCTTTGCTGATACCGCTCCTAGTATTACAGTAAAGTGCTGCTTCCTGCTGACACAGTCAGAGTTTACTTTCCGAAGGGGACTAGGAAACGCCAGCCATTCTCTTGAAAACATTCCCCTTTAAAAACGATGTATTGGCCGGATTAAGGAAACCCACTTCTTAATCTTCAGGCTGGAGTGTAGACGCAGCGCCGGCCGTGGTGGTCGAGCAGTTCTAGGCGCTACAGTCTGGAACCGCGCGACCGCTACGGTGGCAGGTTCGAATCCTGCCTCGGGCATGGCTCTGTGTGGCGTCCCTAGGTTAGTTAGGTTTAAGTAGTTCTAAGTTCTAGGGGACTGATGACCTTAGAAGTTAAGTCCCATAGTGCTCAGAGCCATTTGAGCCATTTTTTTTATTTTATTTTTTTTGTTCTTTTTTATTTTTTTATTTTTTTTTATTTTTTTTTTATTTTTTTTTTTTTTTTTGTATAAGCAGTCCCATGGACATTGCGAAGCCGATTCTATCGCTCACAGTAGCGACCAGCACTTGGCGACCGTCGAGGCTTGCATATGATACGTTACATAATTATTACGAACTTAACGCATTACCCTTTCCTACGATGGTTCACTGGATCCGAATGGTCGATCCGGAATCATGATATTCATCGAGCCTTAAGCGAATCTTACCTCTCTGACTAAGTCAAGAAGACACGAACCTTATTTCGGAAGTTGGACATGATACGCGACAGTACACCACAGCTCACCACAGTAGGTACGGTAGAATCCTTACGCAACCATAAATGTAAAGTACCGAAGGCGATAGTATTTGAGTCTCCGTAAATGTTATCCCTACGTAATTCTCCATAATTTAAGGACATAAAGTCCTTTAGCCTTTCTACACACATGTTTTCAAACACACACGAAAAGCAGCGAGTTAAAGGACCCTTCTGTGTGCCCAAACTAAATATGAAAGAAGAATAAATAAATAAAGCGAAAATTCTTACCCTTTCCATTCCCTACAGAAGTAAAAATCAACGTAGTCGATCAGACTTCAGCACCACCAACACAAAAAAAAGTAAAATGCGTTACCTCTGCTCATCTTGACGGCCAAATAGTGGCAGTGAGAATTTTCCACCATCAGGAGTGGAACCGGTTTGCTCTCAAGCAGAGCCGTACAGAAGCAGCGCACTATAGCTACCTCGTCTGCATAGGCTGGTCAGGTGAAGTCACAAACTGGAGTATATCCAACAAATGACTGAGGATGTTGGGTGCGAGTGCTGCCCTGAGACGAAGTCGGCACAGAATGGGAATTCGTGCCAATCTATGTGAAACCAGTCAGAAGCATGCTGACCAAAAAAATATTAGTTTCGGGGAAGGATTAATTTACTGACGGCATTCCAAGGCACTGGTCCGTAGCACTTAATAAGCTTATAATTGGCAACTGCTTAAAAGTACATGTACTCTTACTGTTTACCTATAGAAGCACACTTCAATACATAGGAGAGAGAAAGGACGCTCTGTCCTGTGATATCCACTTTACATGACGGACTGCACGCCTATGAGACAAGCGCTAAGAGAGTGGAAGCGCCGCTAATGGTCCGCTCTGTAACAGGTGCCATTGTCGCTTTCCTCCGCCGCTCCTTTGGGAGGCGCTTTGGCTGCGTGTGGCGGGGCCGCTGCATCGCGAGCGAGACTTGGCTCGTTTGCAGTCGCGGCTGCTGAATGCCTCACGGGCTCTATTGCCGCACACCCCTTTGTTAAGGTGGGCCATTGGGGGGGGGGGGGGGGGGTCGAGAGCGCTGGGGAGAGAATCGTCTGGTGAGGTCGAATCCGATCAGATCGGATCGGGCGAGCTTGCGTGACCGTGCCGTGTGCCTGAGCTGTTACGTGTGTGCGTTTGTGTGTGTTAGTGTGCACACCCGCCTGCCGGAAAGCGCGAATAAGGCCAGAATCAATGAGTGAATGAATGAATGAGAGCGAATGGCCCGCCCCCCCTCCCCGCCCCGGAAGGTGGGAGGGGGGTGGAGTGCACCGCCACCCGATACAGCTTCACGCTCGGCCACGGCCTTTGTGCCCTACCGGCGGTGGACATCGATAAATCGATACTCGCCTCCGAGGCGCTATCGCCCCAGCGACTTGTATGAATATTTATGCCCAGCTCAATTATGCAGAATTTTTACTAAAGGCGGGCTCTGCGCGTAATATACATATATATTTTTTAACTCGCAGGTCCTTCTTTTTTTTTTGTTCCTCCCGTTTTGTTCCATCTACCAATTATTCGTTTTCGTTACGCAACGAGTAACGTCGAACTCGCGTCGATATCTGCGTAACAACGCCGATAGCAGGCGTGTAACGTGTTTTTACCGCTGAGAGCCAAAGAAATTCTGGGCAGCAGAAACAGCTGGAGAGTGCTAACGAGCGCGAATGTATGCACACGCGCGTGTACACACACACACACACACACACACACACACACACACACACACAAACACACGCACGCACGCAAGAGCTCAAAACCGAAATACCTACAGACGAGACTTGTAAGGGGTAAGATACCCTCCGTGTAACGAAGCAAATTAAATCAATGAAGGGAAGGCTGCTGTTGAGACCAATAAAAACTGACTTTTTGTACGTATTTTGTATCTCTGAAGTATGTGGATTAATAGCGGAGAAATCCGGCCATGCTCAGATATCCATTTATAGCTGTGCATTGACGCACTTAGCACGCAGCGTCTGGCCTTGCGCTTAGTATTAACGACTTCAAATCTACTGAACTGTGAGTTGCACAGTGATATAATTTTGTAGGCACATTCAGCGGTAAATGAGGATACTTTCTACAAAATGTGTTGCGAATGGCATTAATGGCAATGAAGTGATGAATTGAAACGTCAGGCACGATGCTGCAGCTCTACACGCACCACATTCTTCGTGTCTATGATACCATTTTGCACCTACATTCAGTGGATATGTGCATACTGTCTGTAAAAATAGCTTCGAGTAGTGGACTCGCCGTATGCCACGTGCGTCAGTTATCGAGTAGGCAGAGTGCTTCACAGAGAAGGCATCAAACCACGTTTCCAGCGTTGCAACAGGATCCAAATTTAGGTACGTTCCATTAACGATGCAGTAAAATACATTAACCTAGCAGGTATACAGGGTCTGCCAGAAACGCTGCGCCAGACTTCGAGGGGTTGTAGGTGGTATCTTGAGGAACAAGTCGTGGACAGGAACCTGTGTCGAAATGTCAGTTAACGCCGCGAGTGTCGACGTTATTGGCCCTAGTGTCTGCCACCAGGCTACCCCTTCGGCTGCAGACCTGATTCCTACGCTGACGGGCTACAGGTGGAACCTCTCGCAACTTTGTTTGTTATTCCGTGATCGCGACTGATTACCAAGGACGCCAGTGGAGAAAATGAAGCTAACTGCTGCGTAGGTAGGAAGATTTTTCTGTTTAGCAAAAGTGACAAAAAGCAGATTACAGAGTACCTGACGGCTCAACACAAAAAGTTTTTCTGAAGTACAGATAGGGTTGAGGATCAGTGGACAAAGTTCAAAACCATCGTACAATATGCGTTAGATGAGTATGTGCCAAGCAAGATCGTAAGAGATGGAAAAGAGCCACCGTGGTACAACAACCGAGTTAGGAAACTGCTGCGGAAGAAAAGGGAACTTCACAGCAAACAGGAACATAGCCAAAGCCTTGCAGACAAACAAAAATTACGCGAACGAAATGTTGTGTGAGGAGGACTATGCGAGAGGCGTTCAATGAATTCGAAAGTAAAGTTCTATGTACTGACTTGGCAGAAAATCCTAAGAAATTTTGGTATTATGTCAAAGCAGTAGGTGGATCAAAACAAAATGTCCAGACACTTTGTGACCAAAATGGTACTGAAACAGAGGATGACAGATTAAAGGCCGAAATACTAAATGTCTTTTTCCAAAGCTGTTTCACAGAGGAAGACTGCACTGTAGATTCTTCTCTAGATTGTCGCACAGATGACAAAATGGTAGATATCGAAATAGACGGCAGAGGGATAGAGAAACAATTAAAAGGCCGCTGGACCTGATGGGATACCAGTTCGATTTTACACAGAGTACGCGAAGGAACTTGCCCCCCTTCTTGCAGCGGTGTACCGTAGGTCTCTAGAAGAGCGTCGCGTTCCAAAGGATTGGAAAAGGGCACAGGTCATCCCCGTTTTCAAGAAGGGACGTCGAACAGATGTGCAGAACTATAGACGTATATCTCCAACGTCGATCAATTGTAGAATTTTGGAACACGTATTATGTTCGAGTATAACGAATTTTCTGGGGACTAGAAATCTACTCTGTAGGAATCAGCATGGGTTTTGAAAAAGACGGTCGTGTGAAACCCAGCTCGCACTATTCGTTCCCAGGTAGATGCCGTGTGTCTTGACTTCCGCAAGGCGTTCGATACAGTTCCCCACAGTCGTTTAATGAACAAAGTAAGAGCATATGGACTATCAGACCAGTTGTGTGATTGGATTGAAGAGTTCCTAGATAATAGAACGCAGCATGTCATTCTCAATGGAGAGAAGTCTTCCGAAGTAAAAGTGATTTCAGGTGTGCCGCAGGGGAGTGTCATAGGACCGTTGCTATTCACAATATACATAAATGACCTTGTGGATGACATCGGAAGTTCACTGAGGCTTTTTGCAGATGATGCTGTGGTGTATTGAGAGGTTGTAACAATGGATAATTGTACTGAAATGCAGGAGGATCTGCAGCGAATTGACGCATGGTGCAGGGAATGGTAATTGAATCTCAATGTAGACAAGTGTAATGTGCTGCGAATACATAGAAAGACAGTTCCATTATCATTTAGCTACAAAATAGCAGGTCAGAAACTGGAAGCAGTTGATTCTATAAATTATCTGGGAGTACGCATTAGGAGTGATTTGAAATGGAATGATCATATAAAGTTGATGGTCGATAAAGCAGATGCCAGACTGAGATTCATTGGAAGAATTCTAAGGAAATTCAATCCGAAAACAAAGGAAGTAGGTTACAAAAAAATGGTTCAAATGGCTCTGAGCACTATGGGACTTAACAGCTTTGGTCATCAGTCCCCTAGAACTTAGAACTACTTAAACCTAACTAACCTAAGGACACCACACAACACCCAGTCATCACGAGGCAGAGAAAGTCCCTGACGTCGCCCGGAATCGAACCCGGGAACCCGGGCGTGGGAAGCGAGAACGCTACCGCACGACCACGAGCTGCGGACGAAGTAGGTTACAGTACGCTCGTTCGCCCACTGCTTGAATACTGCTCAACAGTGTGGGATCCGTACCAGATAGGGTTGAGATAGAGAAAATCCAGCGGAGAGCAGCGCGCTTCGTTACAGGATCATTTAGTAATCGCGAACGCGTTACGGAGATGATAGATAAACTCCAGTGGGAGACTCTGCAGGAGAGACGCTCAGTAGCTCGGTACGGGCTTTTTTTAAAGTTTCGAGAACATACATTCACCGAAGAGTCAAGCAGTATATTGCTCCCTCCTACGCATATCTCGCGAAGAGACCATGAGGATAAAATCAGAGATTAGAACCCACACAGCAGCATACCGGCAATCCTTCTTTCCACGAACAATACGAGACTGGAATAGAAGGGAGAACCGATAGAGGTACTCAGGGTACCATCCGCCACGCACCGTCAGGTGGCTTGCGGAGTATGGATATATATGTAGATGTAGATGTAGACAAGCCTTGTCTCCTATGACGCGGTACTTTGATGCCTCGATGGATGACTGCTTCGGAGACAGGTTTCGATCTGGAGTTTATTTTTCTCCTCGGACAATAGAAATCTCCGATATTGTTCCGTACGCAGAAGAAGAATAAACAGCTTATCGAAACCCGTATCCGAAACCATCATCAATTAAGGCTGCAAATGTAGCAGCTCGCCTCTGAATTACTTCTACGTCTTCCCTTAACCCGACTTGGTGCGGACCCCAAACATTCAAGCAGTATTCAAGAATAGGTCACACTACCGTCCTGTAAGCGGTCTCCTTTACAGTGGGAACTAAGTTTATCAAAATTCTCTCAATAAACGGGAGTCGACCATCCGCTTTAACTATGATCCTCATGAGCTCGTTCCATTTCATATCGCTCTGCAACGTTACGTCAAGTTATTTAAACGACTTCAATGTGTCAAGCAGGACACCACTAATACTGTACCCGAATATTACGGGTTTGTTTTTCCTGCACATCCGCATTAACGTGTTTTCTTCTAAATTTGTAACTCGCCGACATTTACACACCAACTTGAAATTTGGTCTTAGTCATCTTGTATGCCCCTACAATCTCTCAACTTCGACGCTTACCCGTACATCACATCATCAGCAGCAAACAGCCGCAGATTGTGCCCACCCTGCCTGTCAGATCATTTATGTATACAGAAAATAATAGCAGTCCTATCATACTTCCCTGTGGTACTCCTACCGATACCCTTGTCTCTGAAAAACGCTCGCCTTCAAGGGCAACGTACTGACTTCTATTACTTAGAAGTCTTAGAGCCACTCACAAACATGTGAACTTTATCCATATGCTCGTACCCTTGTTAAAAGTCTGCATTGGTGCACTGTGTTCAATGCTTTTCGGAAATATGAAATCTGTCTGTTGCCCTTTATCCATAGTCCGCAGTACATCATGTGAGAGAAGGGACAGCTGAGTTTGATATAAGCGATGCCTTTTTGAACCGTGCTGATTCGTAGACATAAGCTTTTCAGATTCAAGGAAATTTACTATACTTGAACTCAAAATATTTTCAAGAATTCTGCAGCAAACCGGTGTTAAGGGAGTTGTTCTATAACTTTGGGGTCCGTTCTTTGCTCATTCTTATATACAAGAGTCACTTGTGCTTTTTTCTAGTGCTTGGGACTTTGCACTGGACGAGAGACTGCAATAAATGCAAGATACGTAAGGGGCTAATGCCGTAGAGTACTCTCTGAAAAATCGAACTGGGATTCCATTCCGACCGGGTGACTTACTTGTTTTCAAATCTTTGTGTTATTTCTCTACGACAGGGATCCTTCTAACTATGTAGTTCATAAGGAACTCTGTTGGATGGTCCAACGACGGACATGGCTGAGCACTTTGCAGTCCCTAAGATTCTTCCCCTTCAGCTAAATGTGATGTTCCGGCAGAGTGGTGCACCATGACACTGGAGTTTACAAGTACGTGACTTCAGGACCAAATATTTCCATAGCGATGGATAGGACGTGAGGACGAAACCAAGTAGTCACCGCAATCTCCGGACGTAAGCCTCCCGGATTTCTTAAAGTGTATTTGTGTGAAAGATAGTGTATGAGTCTCACCTGTGCGTTTACTTAGCGATCCCTGCAGAAGAAATGTGGTTGCTATAGCCTCCGTGACCCCAGACATGCTTGTGTGGACGTCGGTTGAGACAGGGGATCGTATAGAGGTTCTAATGGTTGTGAAAGGAACTCATGCACAAAACTTTTTGAGTTACTTTACATGGTTCCGCAAACCGCAAGTACCACGCGTCAAAGTCAGTTTGCGTTTGCGTTTGGAAATCAGGAAGACACCCTGTATTTAGCGTTGGTTGTCTTGTGATATAATTAGAAACGTATTATACTGAAGCACTCACTACGCCCTGTGGAAGACAGCTGCAGCACGGTTGAAATGTCGGTTAAATTAATACTTTAGTATTTCCAGTATTTTAAAGATGATGCTGCTGTACACGTCGAAGGATTTTAATGCAATCGACACCCGCCAAGGAAGGCTACGTATTTATCACATGAATTGTGTAGTTCTTTGTTTTTTAAGGATTTCTTCTTTTGATTATTTTGGGCTCCATACTTTCCCTTGTCTGATGTTAATGCGATAGGAGAAGAGATAGTAATCGATATGGAAGATGGAAGACGTGTGTGACACATTAGTAGAGTCAGAGTGAAGGGAAACTTTGGAAGGCTTACAATTAAATAGAATGGAAGGCGTGGATAGTTCTTCGGAGTTTCAGAAATCATTGGAGGAAGTTGTAATGAAACGAGTATTAAAGTAGGGTGTGTAAAACCTATGAAACTGGAGAAATACCATCCGATTTTGAGAGAAATATCAGTTACATAACCCGAGACCAGGAAGGGCCGATAAGTGCGAAAACCATCAGCTTAACAGTACATGCAAGTGGGAGACACGCACAATACACAGAAGAATGGAAAACAGAACTGAAAATCTGTTAGATAATGATCAGTTTTTAGGCACCAGAAAGGCAAGATCAAAATTCACAGAAAAATGGGAGTAACGTATGGGGGAAAACAGGTACATCACATACTGTATGTGTACAGAAACCAAGATGGTGCAGCAAGAATGGAGGATCAGAAAAGATTAAATTAGGCAGTGGCATTGAAATGCAGTCTTTCACCTATCTATTCAATATGTACGTCGAAGAATCAATGACGGATGAAATGATATGAATCATAGGATTCACTGATGACATTGCTTTCATCAATGAAAATGAAGATAGATTACGTGAAGTGTCGAATGGAATAAACACTAAAGTGAGTATGGAATATGAGCCGAAAGTAAACCTCACAAAGTCGAAAATAGAAAGGTGTAGGAGAAATGAGATTAGCGATAAACTTAACGTTGAAACCGGTAATCACGAAATAGGTGAAGTGAAGCAATTCTGCCGCCTTGAAAGCAACATGACGCATGACGAACGAAGCAAAGAGGACGTAAAAAGAAGGCTACCATAAAGGAACAGTGCATTCGTTGCCAACTGAAGTCTACTATCATAGAACATTGGCCTTAAATTAAGGAACAAAATTCTGAGAACGTGCACCTAGAGCACAGCATTGTATGGAAGTGAATCACGATCAGAGCAAAACTGGAACAGAAGAGAATCGAGGTGTTTTACACGTGGTGTTACACTAGGATATTGAAAGATCGTGGAAAGATGAAAGGAACTTCGCAGAATCATGGAAGAGAGAAAATTGGGAGCATTGTCGAGGAGGAAGCCCTGGTTCTTGTGCTATGTGCTGAGGTCCAAATACGTTTCATGTTACCTGAGGGAACTGTAAACGGTAAAAGGAGTAGGGGAGGACAACTGTTGAAAAGTCAGATGAATAATAGAGGACGTAGGGGGCCAGAGCTTCTCTGATACGAGTATGGAAAGGATGTTGTAGCGTGCTGTATCAAACAGCTGAGAAAACTGATGATCTAACGGAAAAAAGGAAAAACAATTAAAAGAAAAAGGAAACTGAAAGACGTACGTACATCTGAGTACACCTTTCATTAGAGTGTATCGTATCAACTAGATGCGGTATTTTGTCATTCTTATGTCCCATCTTTATCACTTCCTATTCGGACCAATGACAATGGGAAGCGACCTGTGTGGTAGGTGTTTCATTTAATCCCAACTTTCCCTTTATGATCAGCACCCTCTATTTCATGAACACGACCTGTATTACACGAAGTTCATTCTGATCGTTTGGCTGTGGTTTGAAGCGAATTTTCTGCTTTCTCCAAGCTTAGAATCGGAGTGATAAACCGTTGGCATGTACAGGACAATAACAGGGTGGAATCGAAGAACAACAAGAGAAATCGCGGCAGAGAATCCCATACCCTCTGTCTTGGCTTACGTGACTTGGAGCGCGTAGGTGGAACGATCTTTCTAGCTGAATTCGTGGGAAAGTGTTTCCGTTGTTTGCTGGAAGTTAGTGGTAGAAGCTTCGAGTTGTTTCTAGAAAATTTGTCATTTAAAAGTGGTTCAAATGGCTCTGAGCAGTATGGGACTTAACTTCTGAGGTCATCAGTCCCCTAGAACTTAGACCTACTTAAACCTAACTAACCTAAGGACATCACACACAACCATGCCCGAAGCAGGATTCGAACCTGCGACCGTTTATCAGTTAAAACGGGAGAAAAAGGGATCCGTAGGGCGCGCTTTCGACGCGAGCCAATTGGGCAGCCGTATTGCACCCGGAAGGTAGGCTCATTATTGGCCGGAATTTGCACCAAAAAGTGCGTCCTCTCGGGGATGCTGTGGAGCGAACGATGGGCAGCTGAAGGCGGGACGAGCTACAGACTGGACGTGGGTGAGATGCTGTTGATCATAGTGGATGATAGAGGCGTAGAGGCACCACGAGGCAATGACGGAGAGATGCATGCAACTGCCCGCTGGCGTACTGCCGTTTAGGTCGCTGTCAGAGCTTGTTCGTAGTCACAATTCTTGGTACCAAAATCTTAATCAATAGCTGAAATTTCCGCCGCGTCGTAAGCAAACTCTTCACAGCACATGTTTTAGGTTGAACAGTAAGTTCGTTCTCTCGTTTCAGCAACTGCCACTAGTATTCATTTCTCTCTCGCCTTGCTCTTGTCCAGAGCAAATCGGTTAACGATATTGTAGTTTTTTGTGTTCCACAAATCTCTGTGAACCAGTGACAGCAACTACCTCTCCCTCTCTAGTTGTTTGCCCTCAGGACGCTTATTTCTGTTGCAGCGTGTTGGACCACGCACAACTTTATAAAATCCTTTCCCGTGTTCCCACAGTCACACCCCACGCTGGTCATTTTGTCTGCTAAGTGATTGCGAAGCCTTCTTTTTCTAAGGGACAGTATCATTTAAGACTATTGCTTGTTACGCAGTTCAAATTTTCTTCATGTAAAAGTAACTCTCAATAAATCCGAAGGTTTGAATTCAATCGTTTACTTCAAGGCCCACCACATGCCATTTCCAGATGCATGAGGCAACAGATTACGAAATGTATGAGGTACGGCTAAACATTGTATTTGTCTCTATAAGGACATACTGCGCTGCTTGTTTCCACTGCTTCAAGTTAAAGAAATGATTTTAATTGTCTTCAGGACAGAAATTCCTCCCACTTTAATTAATCACAATGTGGCTATTGCATTTATGGAGTATGACACTTATATCAGTGGATATGCTGCAGGAACAGTAGGAATAAGTGATTAAGAGTACTACTCTCACATGTTTGCCTATTTTCAGCCAGAAATAAAGATTGAGATCACCAGTTTACCATTAGACCATTCCATGATACCAAACTCAACGGGCACCTTATGAAATGCCTGTCTTGCTCAATTTGCGCCGTCTCTTAAGCTGTACCTACGTATTCTCGAGCCTTTCAGTTGGACCATCGTTTGCTGAACATCTCCACCGGGAGCTGGTCCCAGCCCTGACGTTTATAATGACACCGTGGATCTTGGAGACTCTGCCAGGTTACTACGCAAACTCAGCATCCGCGTGGCTGCGACCACCAGCGCCTGCGGCAGAAGAAATGCGCCTGGCGCACGGCCCCCTAGCGAGCCCCTGCAGCCACGTCTGCACGAGATTTATACGCCGCCGCTACCGGAATTTCCCGCAGGTGAAGCCCACGGACCCTAGATAATGGAGACCGCGAATTCAAGTAGAGTGCTCACCACTGTTATGGCAAACATAAATTCAGTCGTAGTTCCACCTCTCCGAACTTTTAAACGTCTCTCGCTAGAAATTTTCCCTTCTCCTCACCCCCCCACCCCTGCCTCTCACTCCTTTTTCAACTCCCGGGAAACACTCAGCTCACAAAGTCCCATTAATAGTTTCTTTCCAGACGCTCATCTAGTTCGCTCAGTATAACTCATAAATCATGAGTATATGGCATCTCGACAGTTTAACTTGGAAAGAGCCTGAAAGGTGACAATTGCTTCATAGCTAGTTGTTCCAAACTCTGAAACATTTTAAATCGCAGATATCTCGTCTCTTAAACTTTTACAGCATAAAATATAATAGCACGGAGGAACTATTGCAGAAAAAGTACAGTCGTTCCTCAGAACAATAGTGGGCGGACTGTAATAAAACCTAAGGAAAAAGGACTCCAGTTCTGTGCCGTTACACGACTGCTATCTACAGTGCCACGTCGCTTTCACAGTAATCTAAGAGGGGATCGAGTAATGCAACACATATTTCTACTCAGCCAATTACGGCTGTAAAAAAATGCTGATTTTGTTGCGGGATGTTCCGATAAGTGACCGGGATAAACGTAACCTCGTAAATGGCGTCTGTAACGGACATGCGTTCCAAGCAAAGAACTGTCTTTGAGTTCCTTTCGGCAGAAAACCAGAGCATCGCATCTACTCATAGGCGCGAGCAGAAACTCGACGGAGACTAGGCAGTGAGGAAAATCACGCTCAGTCTTTGGTCGAGGCGTATATCATCATCGCAACAGGGTCGCGCAAACCTGTCCGCCGGCCGCTGTGGCCGAGTGGTTCTAGGCGCTGCAGACCGGAACCACGCTGCTGCTACGGTCGCAGGTTCGGATCCTGTCTCGGACATGGGTGTGTGTGATGTCCTTAAGTTAGTTAGGTTTAAGTGGATCTAAGTCTAGGGGACTGATGACCTCAGATATTAAGTCCCATAGTGCTTAGAGCCATTGTTAAACCAAACCTGTCCGATCTTTCGCGTGCCGGCTGGTCGTACACAGTTTTGCTACATCCAGGAAACTGAAGGAACGACTTCAGCGTCTTCGTCGCCACAAAAATGCAAATCTCCGCTCCTTCTTCATCACTACGCTACGTCTCCTACAAAGCGTGGGCACTCGAAACGAGCTCACGAAGTTTCATTGGACTGTTCTTCATCATCCACCCTACAGCCCAGATCTCGCTCCTTCCAGTCTCCATGTGTTTGGCCCAATGAAAGATGCACTCCGCAGGAACCACTACGTGAATTATACGAAGGTCATCGATCCAGCATGACGTTGGCTCTGACGTCGACAAGTAGAATGGTACCATGCCAACAATAAGGCCCTCCTTGTAAATTGGCGCAAAGTCTTCACATCGAAGGGAGATTACATTGAAAAATAGCATTTTGTAAACAAAAGTGTGAGGAATACTGCATAAAACCAATCTCCTTTCGGAAAGATGTGTTGCATTAGTTACTGAGCACCACTCGTATATTCACCTCCAAAAATGAACAGCTCATTTACAGAACACTGGTACTGAGACTTAATATTAGCAAATATTAACTCTTGCTTATAAATAAGTGATAGCAGTACATTCCGTAAGACACGCGTATGCTCTCATACATTAACTTCAGCCATTGGGGTACAAAACTCTTTAGCAATGTGAAAAACGAAAATAATCGTAAGTGGTATTTATGGTAGCTACAAATCTGTCAAAATAGACTACGCTTGCATTCACATTTTATGCAAATATATGAGACCTATGAACGTTTCCGAAAAATTTATGGGTTTGACACATATGCATTTCAAGGTATTAAATCCAAATTGTCCTTCGTGTACTTTAAAAAGGCCATCTTCTTCTTTCAAAAACTAAAATTGCTTCAATTGCTCTTACCTGTTTTCTTCTGTCATATTAATTTCTTTCAGTGCTCTGTCTAATAAGTCACGGCTGCAAAATACTAACGCGAATTCTTTACAGACGAATGGAAAAAACTAGTAGAAGCCGACCTAGAAGAAGATCAGTTTGGATTCCGTACAAATATTGGAACACGTGAGGCAATACTGACCCTTCGACTTATCTTAGAAGAAAGATTAAGGAAAGGCAAACATGCGTTTGTAGCATTTGTAGACTCAGAGAAAGCTTTCGACAATGTTGATTGGAATACTCTCTTTAAAGTTCTGAAGGTGGCAGGGGTAAAATACAGGGAGCGAAAGTCTATTTACAATTTGTATAGAAACCAAATGGCAGTTATAAGAGTTGAGGGGCATGAAAGGGAAACAGTGGTTGGGAAGGGAGGGTGAGACAGGGTTGTAGCCTCTCCCCGATGTTATTCAATCTGTATATTGAGCAAGCAGTAAAGGAAACAAAAGAAAAATTCGGAGTAGGTATTAAAATCCATGGAGAAGAAATAAAAACTTTGACGTTCACCGATGACATTGTAATCCAGTCAGAGAGAGCAAAGGACTTGGAAGAGCAGTTGAACGGAATGGATAGTGTCTTGAAAGGAGGATATAAGATGAAAATCAACAAAAGCAAAACGAGGATAATGGAATGTAGTCGAATTAAGTCTGGTGATGCTGAGGGTATTAGATTAGGAAATGAGACACTTAAAGCAGTAAAGGAGTTTTGCTATTTGGGGAGCAAAATAACTGATTATGGTCGAAGTAGAGAGGATATAAGATGTAGACTGGCAATGGGAAGGAAAGCGTTTCTGAAGAAGAGAAATTTGATAACATCGAGTATAGATTTAAGTGTCAGGAAGTCGTTTCTGAAAGTATTTGTATGGAGTGTAGCCATGTATGGAAGTGGAACATGGACGATAAATAGTTTAGACAAGAAGAGAATAGAAGCTTTCGAAATGTGGTGCTACAGAATAATGCTGAAGATTAGACGTGCAGATCACATAACTAATGGGGAGGTGATGAATAGGATTGGGGAGAAGAGAAGTTTGTGGCACAACTTGACTAGAAGAAGGGATCGGTTGGTAGGACATGTTCTGGGGCATCAAGGGATCACCAATTTAGTATTGCAGGGCAGCGTAGAGGGTAAAAATCGTAGCGGGAGACCAAGAGATGAATACACCAAGCAGATTCAGAAGGATGTCGGTTGCAGTAAGTACTGGGAGATGAAGAAGTGTGCACATGATTGAGTAGCATGGAGAGCTGCATCAAACCAGTCTCTGGACTGAAGACAACAACAACAACAACAAAAACAACATTAATTTCTTGATCATTCTTGTACTTCATCATATCCAATACAGTTAATGCGTCCTTTCGTGTCCTATTCTAGATTTTTCCTAAACTTAATCATTCAAATATATTTGTTCAAAAGATTTTGTGTCTAAATAAACGCCCATAATCTTAGGTTACTATTATTAGATAATTGCTATGAGGTCACTTTTGCCCCTCGATCTACACTCCTGGAAATGGAAAAAGGAACACATTGACACCGGTGTGTCAGACCCACCATGCTTGCTCCGGACACTGCGAGAGGGCTGTACAAGCAATGATCACACGCACGGCACAGCGGACACACCAGGAACCGCGGTGTTGGCCGTCGAATGGCGCTAGCTGCGCAGCATTTGTGCACCGCCGCCGTCAGTGTCAGCCAGTTTGCCGTGGCGTACGGAGCTCCATCGCAGTCTTCAACACTGGTAGCATGCCGCGACAGCGTGGACGTGAACCGTATGTGCAGTTGGCGGACTTTGAACGAGGGCGTATAGTGGGCATGCGGGAGGCCGGGTGGACGTACCGCCGAATTGCTCAACACGTGGGGCGTGAGGTCTCCACAGTACATCGATGTTGTCGCCAGTGGTCGGCGGAAGGTGCACGTGCCCGTCGACCTGGGACCGGACCGCAGCGACGCATGGATGCACGCCAAGACCGTAGGATCCTACGCAGTGCCGTAGGGGACCGCACCGCCACTTCCCAGCAAATTAGGGAGACTGTTGCTCCTGGGGTATCGGCGAGGACCATTCGCAACCGTCTCCATGAAGCTGGGCTACGGTCCCGCACACCGTTAGGCCGTCTTCCGCTCACGCCCCAACATCGTGCAGCCCGCCTCCAGTGGTGTCGCGACAGGCGTGAATGGAGGGACGAATGGAGACGTGTCGTCTTCAGCGATGAGAGTCGCTTCTGCCTTGGTGCCAATGATGGTCGTATGCGTGTTTGGCTCCGTGCAGGTGAGCGCCACAATCAGGACTGCATACGACCGAGGCACACAGGGCCAACACCCGGCATCATGGTGTGGGGAGCGATCTCCTACACTGGCCGTACACCACTGGTGATCGTCGAGGGGACACTGAATAGTGCACGGTACATCCAAACCGTCATCGAACCCATCGTTCTACCATTCCTAGACCGGCAAGGGAACGTGCTGTTCCAACAGGACAATGCACGTCCGCATGTATCCCGTGCCACCCAACGTGCTCTAGAAGGTGTAAGTCAACTACCCTGGCCAGCAAGATCTCCGGATCTGTCCCCCATTGAGCATGTTTGGGACTGGATGAAGCGTCGTCTCACGCGGTCTGCACGTCCAGCACGAACGCTGGTCCAACTGAGGCGCCAGGTGGAAATGGCATGGCAAGCCGTTCCACAGGACTACATCCAGCATCTCTACTATCGTCTCCATGGGAGAATAGCAGCCTGCATTGCTGCGAAAGGTGGATATACACTGTACTAGTGCCGACATTGTGCATGCTCTGTTGCCTGTGTCTATGTGCCTGTGGTTCTGTCAGTGTGATCATGTGATGTATCTGACCCCAGGAATGTGTCAATAAAGTTTCCCCTTCCTGGGACAATGAATTCACGGTGTTCTTATTTCAATTTCCAGGAGTGTATTTCATAATATCTTCATTTGATTTAATGACATCATTGTCACAGAACTGTAAATCCTAATAATCTTCTTTTCTTTTCGTTTTTCCGTTTTTGAAAGTGTCCAGTTTGAAAGATCCGCTTAGGAGTTCACCCGAGACGGACGGCTGATTATTTTTGTTTCTTTTCTGTGTTGCATAACTGATTGAATAACAGTTGTCTGGAAAAACGTACATACTAATTCTCTTTTTATTTCGGTTCTTCACTACGGAAGACAACATATACGGCACTCACGTCGGGAAAAGGTATACGACAGAGAAGCCTGGTCTCTATCAAAGAAGAAAATGGAAAAGGTTTATACAGAATCTGAGAGTGGTAAGTGGATTTAGAGAACGGGAGATGTTGCTTCAATTGGAGACGTTGGGACTGATCCCGAAACAAAATATTGTCAATCGGAAGAAAAGATGCGTGATGTGGAAAGGTAGGACTATTCTTCGAAATACACCGAGGATGAGCACATCTCTGCCGATGTATATAGTCTCTAGTTACGTATATTCTGTGCTCATTTTGATACTGCACACTGGTCAGCAGAGATATTCCTCATAGCTCCTTTCAGTCTGATTGCTTGGCACTTATATGTGAATAGAGATCATCACCATACAAGCATAACTTATAATTGGACAGAACTGAATGTTCAAATGTGTGTGAAATCTTATGGGACTTAACTGATAAGGACATCAGTCCCTAAGCTTACACACTACTTAACCTAAATTATCCTAAGGACCAACACACACACCCATGCCCGAGGGAGGGCTCGAACCTCCACCGGGACCAGCCGCACAGTCCAAGACCGCAGCGCCCCAGACCGCTCGGCTAATCCCGCTCGGCAACAGAACTGACTGTGCGTCATTGACACATAATGAAGACAGTATTTGACCCCTGGGTGACGCTTGATATTTCCTGTTCGCATTACACTTTGTAGTGCGGGGCAAGACGCGTTGTTGGTTATATGTCAGATACGAAGAGAAAGCATTGCGGTACGCTTGAAGAGAAAATGAGATTACATCATTTAGCAAGTAACATATAGAAAACGTCAAAGAAAGGTCTTGCTAACATATAGAAACCATAATACAATTACATTCAGAACATATACTACTTCTATAAAAGCAGATGTGCTACAACGTTTGTAGAAACCAGATTCGTATGCGCCTAGTAGGATTGTTCAAGTAAGTGGTTTGTTACCTTATTGAGAGCTGTATGTTTCAAGACCTTCGACAGTAACTTCCTCGAACAGGGCTCTGAAGGCACAGCGGTACCGACCGATTGCCGTGTCATTCTCAGCCGATAGGCGTCACTGGATGCGGGCATGGAGGGGAATGCAGTCAGCATACAGCTCTACCGGCCATTGTCGGCTGTCGTGACCGGAGCCGCTATTTCTCAGTCAAGTAGCTCCTCAATTACAGCAATTGCCCCTTGCCAGCAGCGCTCAGCAGACCGGACTGTCGCCCATCCAAGTTTTATAGCGCCTAGCTTCGGTGTTCTGACGGGTACCGGTGTTCCCACTGCGGCAAGGACGTTTTTACCAGACAGTACCAGAATAAGAAAAGAAGCGGTAATCAGAGGCTGCTTTGGCAACGATCTTCTATGGTTGTGGCTTGACAAGCTCGTGTTTTCAAACCACAAGGAAAACACATGGGATGAAGAGGGTAGCTGAAGATACCGGCTGTTGTGAGTAATAGTGGATCAGTAACAACATAATGTCCAGTAGACGATTGTCTGATACATATGATGGATTTTTTGACGGTATTGCCTCTAACATTCTTCAGCCAGTATTTTTCGTGGGTTCCGCCATTTATCTCCCTAAAACAAACAATAGTTGTTCGATTATGGTTTTCCCTCAAGTGAAATAAAAGTGAATGAGAGACGAGACATGATATGTATCTAATTTCGTAAGGACAGTAATGAACAACCTGAGAATGGCTATGATGGGGAAGGAACACAACTGAAGACGAATGGACAGCTTTAAGAGATGAAATAGTTAAGGCAGCAGTTGATCAAATAGGTAAAAAGACAAAGCCTAGTGGAAATCCTTGAATAACACAGGAGAACATCAGTTTAATTGATAATTGGAGTAAATCTAAAAATGCAGCAAATGAAGCAGATGAAATGGAATACAACTGGTTGAAAAATAAGATTGACAGCATATATGACAATAGGAAAGATAGATACCACCTACTGGTAAATGAAAGAGGCCTTTAAGGAAAAGAGAAGCAGCTGTAGGAATATCCAGAGCCCAGATGGTAAACCAGTCCTAAGCAAAGAAGGGAAAGCTGAAAGTCGGAAGGAGGATATAGAGTGCCTACACAAGGGGGATGAATTTGAAAGCAATATTATAGAAACGGAAATGGCTGATGAAAATGAAATAGGAGATCTGAGACTGCGAGAAGAATTTGACAAAGCTCTAAAAGATCTAAGTCGAAACAAGGCCCTGCGGTAGATGATACTTCGTCAGAACTACTGATAGACTTGGGAGATCCATTCGTGACAAAACTCTTCCATCTGGTGTGAAAGATATATGAGAGAGGAGAAATACTGTCAGACTTCAAGAAGAATGTAGTAATTCCAATTCCAAAGAAAGCAGATGCTGACAGATTTGAAAATTGCTGAACTATCAGTTTAATAAATCATGGTTGCAAAATATTAACGCGATTTCTTTACAGAAGAATGGAAAATCTGGTAGTAGCCGATCTCGGGAAAGATCATTTCGGATGTAGGAACACGTCAGGCAATACTGAACCTACGACTTCTCTTAGAAGATAGTTTAAGGAAAGGCCAACTTACTTGTAGATTTAGGGAAAGCTTTTGACAATGTTGATTTGAATACTCTCTTCGAAATTCTGACTTAGCAGGGGTAAAATATTGGAGCGGAGAACTCTTTACAACTTGTACAGAAAGCAGACGGCAGGTAGAAGAGTCGAGGGTCTTGAAAGGGAAGCTGTGACTCACAATGGAGTGAGACAGACATACATATGGACATCGAACAAGCGGTAAAGAAAACGATAGAAAAATTTGGCATAGGTATTAAAGTTCAGGGAGAGGAAATAAAGACATTGAGATTTGCCGATGACATTGTAATTCCGTCAGAGACAGCAAAGGACTTGGAAGAGATATTGAACGGAAAGTGCAGCGTCTTCAAAGGAGGATATAAGATGGACATCAACAAAAGCAAAGCAAGGATAATGAAATGCATTTGAATAAAATCGTATGATGCTAAGGGATTCAATTTAGGGAATGAGACGCATTAAAGCTGTAGATGAGTTTTGCTATTTGATCCCTGATTATGGTCGAGGTAGGGAGGATATAAAATGTATACTGGCAGTGGCCAGGAAAGTATTTCTGAAGAAGAGAAATTTTTTGATCAGCAAAATTACTGATTATGGTCGAGGTAGGGAGGATATAAAATGTATACTGGCAGTGGCCAGGAAAGTATTTCTGAAGAAGAGAAATTTGTTGACATAGAATGTAGATTTAAGTGTTAAGAAGTCTTTTTTGCAGATTTTTGTCTGTAGTGTAACTATATAAGGAAATGAATCATGCACGATGAACAGTTTAGATAAAGAGAGAACAGAAGCTTTCGAAATGCGGTGCTAAAGAAGAATGTTTAAGATTAGATGCGTCGATAACGTAACTAATGACGGAGTACTGAACAGACTTGGGAGACAAGAAAGTTGTTGGACAGCTCGACCAAAAGAAGGGATCAGTTGGTTGGACACATTCTTAGACATAAAGGGATCATCAGTTTAATACTGGAGGGAAGTGTGGAGAGTAAAAATGGTTGAGGGAGACCAAGTGATGAATACAGTAAGCAGATTTAGAAAGATGTAGGTTAGAGTTGTTATTCGGAGATTAAGAGGCTCGCCCTGGGTAGAGTAGCTTGGAAAGCAGCATCAAACCAGTCTTCGGACTGAAGACTACAAAAACAACGACAATAAGCATTTTTACGTTCAACTTGCCATTACAAATAATACATCAAATGAAAGAGCAACTCAAACAGTTTTTGTTACAAGTGTTTCAACGTCAGCACCATTCGTCACACATCGAGTTCTTCCCCTGCCTTGATCTGTGTGTTCGAGTAATTTTTGAAACAATGCAGTTTCTAAGGTCGTGTAGATCGACTGGTACCGGAGGCACATGCACGTGGTCCTTTATAAACCCCCAAAGAAGAAAGATCGCATGGCATCGTGTATTGTGCGAACGCGGAATTTATGCAAAACAAGCTCTGTCATCCTGGCCGTTGCGGCCAATCCAGAGGCCAAATACAATTTCGTTTAATCAGTCATATATTGAGTTATGCCAATAAGCTGGCGGGCTTTCGCCTTGCCAAATAATATTCTGTGGTGCTGCTTCTCCCAATTGAGGGAATAGCCATAGCTCTAGCTCACCAAGACAAGAGACACCAGTTACATACGCCTCACAAAAAAGAAAGTCCACATAAACTTTTCACCGGGATGTGGCACAAAAGACATTTAATTTAGAGGGTCTAGTTTCAACTGTACCATCTCGTGGGGATTTGCTGTCCCCAGATGTGCACATTATGTTTGAATCGTCGACTCAACACTGAAGACGACACGATCCAAAACATATCCGTCGTCGTGCAGCAACATGTCGTTTACAAAGTTAACACATAAATCGTGCTCTGTAGTTTTTAGAACTCGTAACGACTGCGAACGGTAAGGATGTAAGTATAAGCGTCTCCTCATAAGTCTTCAGACAGATTTCACTGGAACTACATTCCGAACTCATTTCTTGGAGCTACCTGTGAAGAACCCTCGCTAATTCATCGCACTTTTGATCGTTCCATACCCTTCCCTTTATGTACAGGTGTGCAAAGGATCGGTTTGAGTTCCTCTTTCATTTGATGTATTATTTATAATTAGACGTTGAACGTAATAAATGCTCCAAAGGCTTAAAGCCCGTATATTAATTTTGAAAACCCCTGTGTTGTTCTAGTAGTTCTATCTGCCTATTTAAATAGATATATTTCAGTGATATTTTTCATCTCCTTGGGCAATTCATTACATAGTTTTGTTCCGTGGCAGAAGATGGTGTTTTGAGTCTTTTGTTTGTTTTTCTTGGGTAAATGTAAGGCCAATATCTACGGGACTGTTAGTTAAGTGCCGATGTGCACCAAAAATTAATACAGGGATTGATTTGGTGTAGTAACGATGTCAAGCATCTTAAATAGTTGTTTACAATGGGCCCGACTGCTACTTTAACTAATTATTCTTAAGGCTCTTTTCTGCAGTTTGAAAATTCTCTCCATGTTTGTACCTCTTATAGACAGAAAATAACATAGCTAACAACGAATGACCTTTATAGAATTTAACGCGATCCACTACGAGGCATCTCGACAGCTTACGTAGTGAATGAACCGGAGAGACGACCGGTGGACCCCTTAGCTGGGGGTCGTCTGCAGTCAGAGGGTTGGAACCATCTCAAAACAGCACCCTCTGTCGGGCAACGATGATTACGCATTCAGTCCACGGATAGGTCAGTGACAGACAGACATATATTCGCACAGTAGGAAACAAAATACACATACATTATACACGGGACATTTACAGATATCGGAGAAAATGTATTTGACCACAATGAAGAAACGCTTTCAGAGAGTGTGGGTATAATCATCGATGGGTAAAAAAGTCATTACATAAAAATCGATAGTCGTTTTTAAGTTCTTCTATTGGCAAGAAGTATGGAGTCTGAAGACAAGGACGGAATACAAGAGAAAAAAGAATGATTTAATATATGACGATACATCTTGCTTTTGAAAAGATAATGGCTCCCTAGAGACAGTTCTGATTTTTCTGCTGATTAGGGAGGAAGGACTCAATAAAAGCCTGGATGCACTTTCTGAGGATTTTTGAGCTGGATGAAGCGTACACATTTAAAAACGAAAACGAAGCAAAATATTTGAAATCCCAAGGAAAAATGAGTAAGCTGCAAGGAAGGATGGATAATTTAGAATGCTTACAAGAAATGAGAGGAAACAATACGAATGGAAGATCAACAACGCATTGCTCAAATTAAAATGGCGGAAGACAGGATTGCAGGGTTTCACCCTAGGGTTCTATTTGTACATCGAAGAAACAACGGCAGAAACAAAAGAAAAGTTTTTGTATGATACTTCTGTGGAAGTTGCTCTACAACGATGCTTCTTATGAAAATCAATCATGAAATATGGCATGCTTATAAGAGAAGACAAAGGAAGCGTTTGAGATATAGCGCCGGCCGGAGTGGCCGAGCGGTTTTAGGTGCTACAGTCTGGAACCGCGTGACCGCTACGGTCGCAGGTTCCAATCCTGCCTCGGGCATGGATGTGTGTGATGTACTTAGGTTAGTTAGATTTAATTAGTTCTAAGTTCTAGGGGACTGATGACCTCAGAAGTTAAGTCCCATAGTGCTCAGAGCCATTTGAACCATTTCAGATATAGCGTTACAGAAATGTGCTGAAAACTTAGTGGACTGACTAGACATCAGGAGATGATTTTGTGAAATATTTGGAGAAAAAAACTAATTAGAAGGAACTGCAAGGAGATAGAAGATGTGTTATGACATAAAGGAATAACTTCCGTGGTACAAGAGTGCGGATGCGCAACCGGGGGCTCACGGAACGGATTTGGCCCACTATTGGTTTCAATCCAGCCTGTGGAACGAATTTATGGGAGAGGGAGGACGAGGCACTCGTGTTGTACTCTGCACGGTAAGCATTTTCGAATGTTACCACCGACACTCGGCTCGCCTCGAGTTTGCTGCTGATGACACAGATAAGCCAAACATGTGCTTACTCAGGGCATATGTAGTGTCATTTTACCTCCGCTGAATTTTAACAACAAGGAGAGGCAACGTTCCAGTGTGAGCTCGAAGCTACAGGCCACGTGCTCATTTGTGTACGCAGAGTGGGGGAAACAGAGCACACGGTATTGAATGGGTGCGGGGAGAAGTATTTTCACCTCTGGATCAGTGCCGACAACACACTCCGGTTATTTACTGCTTGCTGCCTTCCTCTGTGCTACACTTTAGTAAATCACAAACTTTGGTAGTAGGTGACAATGGCACGAAAGTTATTGACTACTCGTGGAATGTGCCTGTTTGAACGACGTCAGCAAATGTCGCAACTTGGTGAGCAAGGGGCCGGCCGTGGTGGCCGAGCGGTTCTAGGCGCTGCAGCCCGGAAACGCGCGACTGCTACGATCGCAGGTTTGAATCCTGCCTCGGGCATGGATGCGTGTGATGTCCTTAGGTTAGTTAGGTTTAAGTAGTTCTAAGTTCTAGGTAACTGATGACCTCAGATGTTAAGTTCCATAGTGCTCATAGCCATTTGAGCCATTTGGTGAACAACTTGACTATCTGTTATCGGCTCACGCGTTAAGTTTCTGCGTTAGCTGTCTGTTAATTCTGTGCAAGTGTTTAGGTTCGTCTTTACTGAGTTCGTTCACAAAATGTCTGCCCTTAAGAAGAGGAAAATAGATGCTGAATGCCGTCAATTCGAGGAGAAATGGATGGAGGATTATTTTTTTAAATACCATGTACAAATATAAACTTGTTTGTTGGTTGTGCAGCTAATAACTATCTGTTGCGAAGCAATATAATATGAAAAGGTTCTTTTCTGCTAAACACATTGCACAAAAGCAGCTTTAGGGTAATAGCAGAAAGACAAAGTTAAAATATTAATTTCCAACTTGGACGATTAACAGCAAATTTTTGCCAAACCGGGACAGAGTGCGACATTTAGATTAATGCTGGATTTGTAATAAATAGAAAAATTACCAAATAGTTAAAGCCTTTTGCTGAAGGCGAGCTCGTAAATGAGTTTCTCTTACACACTGCAGATGTACAATGTCCTAATAAACAGGAAAAGTCCGAACAAGTAAGATTATCGAGAAGAACAGTTGTTCGACGAATTTGTGTGATCATGCTGCCACATTGAAACATTTGAGATCAGTTTCGAGGAGAGCACTGATTTGACAGAAACGTCTCAGGTAGTAGTTTTTTATCGTGCTGTCGATGGGGTTATATTACAACTGAAAAATTATTACCATTACAGCCATTAAAGGAAACCACTGCAGGTTTAGATAATTCTGAAGAAGTGAAAACTATCGGAAGTTCAATCCGCTGTGGAGTCTACTCACTCAAGTTTGTTCTGATGGTTATATTAACATATTAAATAAAAAAAAATTTGAATTAAATAATGAGAAATTGAAAGATCACAAAGACACATATTGACTCTAAATACACACGACTGCCAACGATCTTTACAAAAAGTAAATAACAACAGCTTCAGTCAATGGAACATGAACAACTAGGAAAATGACACAAGCTTCATTACATGGCCCTGTGAAATAATTAATAACACAGATTCATCAACTCGGGGGTGCTAGCGCATATGTAGCTTGTTTTATTTGCAGATCAGATGGTAAGGAACCATACCAACAGAATGAATTCACTAACGATAATTGTCACATTACGATTCGGAGACAGATTTTTAAGGACATACGTTTGTTCTGTTGTTATAACTAAACCTACTGGGGTAAAAACATGGTATCAGACAGATACTGAACTGATGAAAAGCGCCTTAAATTGCATAAACAAAAGACGCGGTGAAAATAGTTATCTATGTCGGCACTCGTTTGATTGTATGTATGCTATTATAAAACATAGTACTGCTTATTGGATGCAAGATAAAGGACACATCGGAGGTTCCTGTTACAACTACTACGTTCAAGATCCGACGAAACTCCGTTAACTCGGATAACAGTGTTCCAGTAGGGGTAGTCGCGAAATGATGAAATGTCATAATTACTGAAGGCTACGATGCATTCATACGGGGATCATTGGTTGACTTAAGTTCCACTTGTCTTTGAAACTAATAAATGGCCAAGACTACAGCACATGTGAATACTCTAAAATCACACGAATTCTGACAGAAAAACGTAGAAACTCTAAAGAACAAACTCGTATTTTAATTTGGAAATAAATTAAAGCATGAGGCTCTGAGTTCATTTATCTTTGAGAATACTTGGGAGTGTCTCCTTACGGACAACGGCTGCCTCACAGAGATGCCTTCTAAATACGAAAACTGCTTAAATACAACCGACGACGGAAGCAGGAAAGTAGTTACTGAATTGTGACACATAACGAATATTAATAGAAAGTCGCTGCATGATGAAATAACGAATCGACACCTAACTCAGTGACGACGCTGTGCCATACCTCTGACGCGCCGACCACTACCAAAATTTTGGCCCAAGCCTACATTCCTAGAAGCTCGTCCTCGCTAAGGGAAGGGAAGAGGTGGTGCCGCTACCCGTTTAACAAGTGGTTGCAAGCAACAGAACATCGCTGCCACACCCTTCATTTACCGATAGCCCTACAAGTACCAAAATACTTCAAGACTGCTGTAGCTCATGCACACCGGAGTTGAGGCTGTGGATCCCTGTCGAACTTTTAAAACAGACCGATTCATCCACCCAGTCACTCATAAAGATTTACGAAAGGGAAAGTGGATTAAAAAGGTACTGTTGTATAATAAATAAACAAAATACAGCATCCCTCTCACTTTTCCTCCAAAGGTGCTTCGTACCGGTAAACGAATGAGATTCAGTGTAACTCACGTATTTGCAACTCACTTGGAGATGCAAACCTAAAGGTTGTAAGAAATGGAACTGACAGTAACGTTTCAATAGGAATGTAGCACTCTATAACAGATCGTTCTGGGGAGAGTCGAAGGAAGAACAGCAGCTGGAAGACCCTGAGATCATGCGTCATGAAGAAGAGTGAAACAAACCACAAAATGAAAAACAGAGACCTGTATACAGGAAGCTGTTTGAGAAATGTCATACTTACCACCAACGTAAAGAGTCAGAAAGAGTAGTAGAAGAACACGATGTACATACAGGGTAAAATGGGTATAGGTGCAGGTATTTCTACTAGCGACTGAGGATGGTGTACTGAACAACATGAAATTAGTATTTACATCATTTGCTGACTAATAATTATATCTATACAATTTGTATGTTTTTAGCCGGTTAGTACCTCAAAGTATGTATGGCAAGAGCAAGCCATTAATCCTTAACTTCCCCAGGCCAGAAGTTCAGGTGTTGAAGTGTGGATACATGGACTCAAAATCTTTAGTCTAGACTGACAGCCGCAGTCTACTAACAATGAGACAGTACGAAGTTCCCCTTGCCTATTTGATACGTTTTTACAAGCTGTTTAAGGCACGACCAGGAGAACAACAAGTGTGTTTTGGTAGGCGCAACTATCAACATTTTCGAGAAAATCGAATTTGAAAATTTTAGAAGTGCTCATCTATTTAGTATAGTTGCTAATAGGCAACGCGTCGCAGCCGAGCGAGTAAGCACTTAGTTTTATAAGCACGAGGTTTTTGGAACGAATCTCGCTGCCAGTACTGCTATTTTGTGAGTGATCTGTACCAATATTCAGTGCTAACAAGGGAACCTCCCCATCGCACCCCCCTCAGATTTAGTTATAAGTTGGCACAGTAGATAGGCCTTGAAAAACTGAACATAGATCAATCGAGAAAACAGGAAGAAGTTGCATGGAACTATGAAAAAAAAGTAAGCAAAATATTCAAACTGAGTAGTCCATGCGCAAGATATGCAACATCAAGGACAATATGAACCCAGGAGCGTCGTGGTCACGTGTTTAGCGTGAGGAGCTGCTGAGCGAGAGGTACTTGGTTCAAATCTCCCCTCTAGTAAAAAGTTTAATTTTTTTATTTTCAGACAATTATTATCTGTCCGTCCGATGCGAGGTAACTGCGCCGTAGTATGGGGACGTTGTATGAAAACGTTAAAAACATATGTTTTGACACAGGGAAAACTGTGCGACTGTGAAGCTGTTGCATTCATTTGTTGCAGTTTATGTGACAAACTCTTACGATTTCATCACTTTTTTGGGAGTGATTATCACATCCACAAGAAAACCTAAATCGGGCAAGGTAGAAGAATTTTTTTACCCATTCGCCAAGTGTACAAGTTAGGTGGGTCGACAACATATTCCTATCATGTGACACACATGGAATCACCAGTGTCGTATAGAATATATCAAACGTGTTTTCCTGTGGAGGAATCGGTTGACCTATGACCTTGCGATCAAATGTTTTCGGTTCCCATTGGAGAGGCACGTCCTTTCGTCTACTAATCGCACGGTTTTGCGGTGCGGTCGCTAAACACAGACACTAAACTTATTACAGTGAACAGAGACGTCAATGACCGAACGGACAGATCATAAATTTGCGAAAATAAAGAACGTAAATTTTTCACTCGAGGGAAGATTTGAACCAAGGACCGCTCGTTCCGCAGTTCTTCACGCTAACCACGGGACCACGGCGCTCCTGAGCTCACCTTTTCCTTGATGTTGCATATCTTGCGCATGGACTGCTCAGTTTGTATATTTTGCTTATTATTTTCATAGTTCCACACAACTTCTTCCTGTTTTCTCAATTGATCTGTGTTCAGTTTTTCAGGGCCTATCCACTGGGCCAACTTATAACTAAATCTGAGGGGGGGGCGATGGGGAGGTTCCCTCGTAAGCTGTGATATGCGTGGTACGCCGCAAAGTTGCGTAACGATCGAGAACCGTTTATGAATATAACCCAAGTTTGTTTTGCCGTATACACAGTGAAAACAATTATCACCATTCAAAAATTCAGTGTTCCTTACATCTGCGGTCTGTCGTGATAATTATTGTTTTCTAAATTTCTACAGTGAGTGTCACCCTAGTGTGTGAAGTGCTGCATAGGTTACATATTATACTTGTCTCAAATTTAGGTACAATATCACAAGTACTACACCGATTTCATTAGAAGTTCTCGTGTATCCCTTTTTCATCTAAAAAAATCACTTTTTTGTCCCTTCTTCCGAGTTAAAGTTTAGAAATGTAGTAAATAAGTAAGTACATACTGATCCTTTTCGCCGTCATAGTAAATCTGTTGTTAGAATTACGTGAGGGAGAAAAATGAACTACCAGCAGCGAGAGTCAGCCCTGGGAACTCACGCATACGAATATAAGTGCTTATACACTCGGCTGTGAATTCCATAAACACTATTGCTTGTACAAAGTTTACAGCATAAGCACGCCAAAAAATTTTATACTTGGTTCTTTCGAAAACTTTGAAAATTTGCGTCTTCCTATTTGCTACTACTACTACGTGATCAGGCCCAGTGGACCGCACGTATCTACAAGTTTCCTCCTCCACTGTATTCTGTCCATTGTTGCTATCCGCCATCAGTTCACATCTATTGATACTTGGTTTAAATCTTCACGGAGTCCATCTCTCCAACGCTTCTGGCGGTCTCTCTCCTGTAGGTGTGAAATCCAGGAGCTTCCGAGGCCATCTGTGATCCTCCATCCGGGCCACATGGCCGGCCCACTGCATTCGTTTGGCTTTAACAGTTCCCGCTATGTTGGGCTGCTGGTATAGTTCATCAAGCTCTTGGATGTATCTGATCATCCATTCCCCTGTATCTGCATCCAGAACCGGACCGAAGATCTTCCAAAGCACTATTCTCTCAAAAACAAGAAGCTTATGGAAGTCCTGTTTCCGGATACTCCATGTCTCACAGCCATATAGAACAACAGGCTGGATCAGGGTTTTGTACAGTCGAATCTTGAAATGTCTGGAGAGATATCTGGACCGAAGCAGTTGTGCTAGGCTGTGGTAAGATCGGTTTCCCGCTTGTATTCTGGCATTGATCTCTGCTTCGCATGACGAATCCTCAGTGAAAAGTGCCCCTAGGTATTTGAATTCTTGCACTCTCTTGTAAGACTGGTCCCCAACCTGCAGTGATTGTAGATGATCAGCAGTCTGACAATGACCACACGTCATAACGAGGTACTCTGTCTTGGCTTCGTTTATGTTTAGCCCAAATTTGCTGGCAGCCTCCTTTAGTGCTTTGGTCATTTGCTCCAGTTCCTCTTCCGACCTAGTGAGTAAACAGATGTCGTCTGTATAGGCTAAGTATGCCAGTCTCTTTCCTTCGATATCAATCCCTTCGTTCTCTTGGAAGGTCTCACGTACGATCTTCTCGAGGGCAAAGTTGAACAGGATAGGGGACAGCCCATCTCCTTGCCTGAGTCCTGTCACAATTTCAAACTCATTCCTATTTACATATGTTAAAGTTGTAATCGTACCCTACACATACTGTCAATATGAGTCAAATCGGTGAAGGATAGCTTGTATGGTCGCCTTGTTAGTGGTGCAATTACAACCACGCAGAAAATTTCAGGTCGTTAGGTTCATGACACGTTTGTGTGAAGACTTTTCGACGCAAAGAAAAAGCAACCAACCAATTTACATGTGATCATATTGAAATACCACATATAAAAAGATCTGCACTTGTACCTGTTACACCCTGTATAAAATTTGCATCATAACTTTAGACCATATTTTTATTTTCCTGAAAAGCTGACAAACTTTTTCGTCTTTCTGTTGCAAAGACATTATATGTTCTGTGCCAAGGACTGAAACGTGATGAATACGTCATGCAAATTTTATTCGTATTCGAAGGTTAGGCTGCCTTCTTATAAAAGTGCGTGTCCGTGTGTGTGTGTGTGTGTGTGTGTGTGTGTGTGTGTGTGTGCCTGAGAGAGTCTGTCTTTCTGTGCGGGCGTAAGCGCAGATGCTAGTGAAAGAAAGAGAAACCGCATTTATTCGCCAGTCACCGAGGCGCACGGGAAGCCAGGAAAGAACCAAAGAACGGAAGAGAATTCCATTAGCAATGAAAAACGAGTTTATTGAATTCCTACATTCAATAACGTCCAATTTGAATGTAAAGGGAGAGAGTGAGTAGGAGGGTGGGGCGAACGGTCGCGACCTGGCAGGCGGACGCCCCCACGGGGGGCGGCGGGGGCCGCCGTATCGAGCCGACGCATTTCATTCACGCACCTGCCCAGGTGAGGCAGGCTCGGGGGTGGCGCGAAGTCTCGCGACTGTAGGGGGGGCCGAATGTTTCAAAGAAATGACAAGTCGTCGACTGAAAACCAGAGGGCCGCGATTTTTCCTACGCAACAATTTCGAAACACCACACTATACATTATACATACTCCACCCCCGGGCTTGCCTTACAGCTTTTATTACAGTCAATAACTTGTTTAGTATTTTATCCACAACCTTCAGCGCACCTGTCGGCGGAGTTTCTTTTCTTTTTTTTAATATATCTACATTGAAATCTATAGCAAATCACTGTGAAGGGCATAGGAGTGCGTACCAGTTTCCCGTTCATCCACGTATCGGTCACGGGAAGAATAATTTCCTTAAAGCGTCTGTGAATGTTGTAATTAGTCTCCCTACGGAAACCCTAACTTAGATGTTGCACTATACTGAATCTTTGCGTAAAGATGATACTCGAAACCTTCTGAGTAGGCTTTCAAGAGACAGTTTGCATCGGTCTTCTACAGACTCCCAGGTCCCTTTGTGCAGTATGTTGTCATGCTGTACGTTTTCGAATACACCAGTTGTTATTGTCTGCTTGGTAAATAAATCTGAGACACTTGTGTAGGTAGTACTATACTGAATCATCCTGCTTTCTGTCTCTTTACACTTACTGTCCCTGTTATTTCAGTCTGCTCCTGTGCCATTATCGCATCTGTCTCTGGCGACATTAAATACGGCTTCAAAAGTGCTAAACTAATTAATATTATTGTTTCCCTACATGTGTGGTGTTATTTATTATTATACTTTTATCACGAATTCTTTACAGACGAATGGAAAAACTGGTAGAAGCCGACCTCGTGGAAGATCAGTTAGGATTCCGAAGAAATTTTGGAACACGTGAGGCAATACTGACCCTACGACATATATTAGAAAATAGATTAACAAAAGGAAAACCTACGTTTCTAGCATTCGTAGACTTAGAGAAAGCTTTTGAAAATTTTGACTGGAATACTCTCTTTTAAATCCTGAAGATGTCAGGGGTAAAATACAGGGAGCGAAAGGCTATTTACAATTTGTACAGAAACCAGATGGTAGTTATAAGAGTCGAGGGACATGAAAAGGAAGCAGTGGTGTGGAAGGGAGTGAGACAGGGTGGTAGCCTATCAAAGATGTTATTCAATCTGTATATTGAGCAAGCAGTAAAGGAAACAAAAGAAAAATTTTGAGTAGGAATTAAAATCCACGGAGAAGAAATAAAAACTTTGAGGTTCGCCGATGACATTGTAATTGTGTCAGAGACAGCAAAGGACCTGGAAGAGCACCTGAACGGAATGGATAGTGTCTTCAAAGGGGGATATAAGATGAACATCAACAAAAGATAAACGAGGGAATATGATTAGGAAATGAGACGTTTAAAGTAGTAAATGAGTTTTGCTATTTGGAGAGCAAAATAACTGATGATGGTCGAAGTAGAGAGGATATAAGATGTAGACTGACAATGGCAAGGAG
Organism: Schistocerca americana; assembly: GCF_021461395.2. Lineage (NCBI taxonomy): Eukaryota > Metazoa > Arthropoda > Insecta > Orthoptera > Acrididae > Schistocerca > Schistocerca americana. The sequence goes on from NC_060126.1 coordinate 378,887,439, forward strand.
AGCGTTTCTGAAGAAGAGAAATTAGTTAACATCGAGTATAGATTTAAGTGTCAGGAAGTCGTTTCTGAAAGTATTTGTATGAAGTGTAGCTATGTATTGAAGTGAAACATGGACGATAAATAGTTTAGACAAGAAGAGAATAGAACCTTTCGAAATGTGGTGCTACAGAATAATGCTGAAGATTAGACGGGCAGATCACATAACTAATGAGGAGGTATTGAATAGAACTGGAGAGAAGACAAATTTGTGGCACAACTTGACTAGAAGAATGGATCGGTTGGTAGGGCATATTCTGAAGCATCAATGGATTACCAATTTAGTATGGGAGGGCAGCGTTGAGGGTAAAAATCGTAGAGGGAGACCAAGAGATGAATGCACTAAACAGATTCAGAAGGATGGAGGTTGCAGTAAGTACTGGGAGATGAAGAAGATTGCATAGAGTAGAGTGCCATGGAGAACTGCATCATAGCAGTCTCAGGACTAAAGACCACAACAACAACAACTTTTTCTTAGTTATGCCCAGTTAAAGAGCACGTTTGAACATGTTAACTTGGACTGACAGCTTCACTTTCTTCTTCGCCTACCAAAATCTCTTCAAGAATTCCCTGTGCTATTTATTTCGCCCATCCGTTTCCAGTTTTCCGTTTCTTTTCTGTTTTTTTTCTTTCAATCTATTGTTGTCCGTTCTGTAGATGTGATCATCGACCATAGAACTTCAGCTGTATTCGATGTACTACATCAGTGAACTTGTCAGAGCTGTTTGTGGGTTCACACTTTTTCTTTTAATACATATGCCATTTTGGGGTGATAAATTTTTCTTAGAACCTTCCGCTGTCCCTTTGTAATTGCATGCGTTTTGAATGAATTTCTAGAAATGTAATTTATGATGCATATAGTGCCTCAGGTAAGACTACTATCTTGTAATGTCGCAGTTCCGCATTACGGCATATCACTCATTTACTGCAGTGATTACTTGTTATTCAGTACGCTTTCTGCAGTTGGTATCTCTTTCTAAATTTATTTTACTGCCTTGTCCAGACAGTACTATTGTTTCTCCGAAATATTTGAAAGAAGGCAATTGTGAAATCGTTCCATATTTCCTTTGTACTGGGGATGTTATGATATTTTTATCCACATTCTTCATCAAATGAGTCTTCTAATATGATATTTTAAGTGCTGCCTTTGATGCTGTCTCATGTAACTTCTCTATGGCGTACCTTCTCTGTGGCGTATTTGGTTTCCTGACGAGGTCCAATGAACATAGGCATATCGTCAGAAAAAGTTTGGCATTTCGTTTTGATTCTCTGTCCTGTGGTTCCGTTGTTTAATCTCTATATTTCTTTCCCTTATTCTCAGATCACTTTGTCTAACAAAGTGTTAAATCGAAGTACGGACAGACCGTTTCTTTCTAATCTTCCTGATTACCCTGATCTCTTCTGAAGTGTTCAAAACGGTGTGTCTGTCTACCAAGTCGTACGCCTTCTTTAAATCTACAAAGTTGATATACACACTGAAGGGCCAAAGAAACTGGTATAGGCACGCGTATTCAAATACAGAGATACTGAAACAGGCAGAATAAGGCACTACTGTCGGCAATGCTCATAAGAGGAAACAAGTGACTGGCGCAGTTGTTAGATCGGTTACTGCTGCTACAATGGCAGGTTATCTAGATTTAAGTAAGTCTGAACGCGGCGTTATAGTCAGCACACTAACGATGGGACACAGCACCTCCGAGGTAGCGATGAAGTGGGCATTTTCCTCAACGACCGTTTCACGAGTGTACCGTGAATATTAGTAAACCGGTAAAACATCAAATCTCCGGAATTGCTGCGGCTGGAAATAGATCCTGCTAGAACGGGACCAACGACCACTGAAGAGAATCGTCCAGCGTGACAGAATTGCAACCCTTCCGCAAATTGCTGCAGATTTCAGTGCTGGGCAATCAACAAGTGTCAGCGTCTGAACCAGTCAGACGAAACATAATGAATATGGGCTTTCGAAGCCGAAGAACCATTCGTGTACCCTTGATGACCGCTCGACACAAAGAGTCGCCTGGGCCCGTTAACAGCGACATTGGACTGTTGATGACTGGAAACATGTTTCCTGGTCGGACGAATCTCGTTTCAAATTGTATCGAGTGGATCCATGGGCCCTACATCTCAACAGCGGACTGTTCAAGCTGGTGGTGGTTCTGTCATGGTGTGGGACGTGTGCAGTTGTAGTGACATGGGACCCCTGATACATCTAGATTTGACACTGACAAGTGACACGTACGTAAGCATCCTGTCTGATCAACTGCATTCATTCATGTTGTAATATTTCTGGCTTAGTCAGCCATCATATTAGGCTCCAAGAAGCTGTTCCCAGAGCAGTGGAGATGCAAGAAGTATATAGATGACGAAATGTGGTATGAGGTACCTGTGACAGATGTTATATTCGGTACCATTCCCGTGAGAAAGACCGCCTGCATAATGCTACTGCTCTGTGATTGGCTGCTGTGGTCGGAGCAAGGGCGCCAAAACCTTAAAGTACAGTTATTATTATTAGTTAAACTACTCATTGGATCGACTACGCTTTTTAATATAAATATCTCTCAACAGCTGACTATCAATAAGTCATTTTAGAATTATTAAAAAGAATTAAAATCAAAAACAAAAGACTGACGAAATTGCAGACGAAGCACTTCGGAAGCATTCGCGTCACGCCTTTTCTGGTATGGCGCGTGAAGTGTTTCGGGCTGTTAGTCACTCTGGATTAGGCAGTCAAGATGTACAGTCATGTTGTCTGTGGCAGGATGTGTTTGTCAGTGTATCCAGTATTAAAAGATTCACTCCGGTAGTCATGAGGCACAGACACGTACCACAAATAGTGTAAAGATACATTTTCGTAATCATTGTGTTTGAGCATGTACTTTGCTGTATCAGAAGGTGTTGTATTAAGATCATGTAGTCTTCTCGTGTGGCTATATTAAAATACGCGATTGGCATCCCAAAGAAGTGATACATTATTTCAGAACAGAACCTCGCTAAAAGTCAGTTTCAGCCTCTAGATACAGAAGCGACGACCTGCTTGCTGTTTTCTGCGCTGGGGACATGAACTTGGAGAAAGCAGGTTAGTGAACTGTAACGGAACCTTCGTATTCCACACAGTGCAGTGGAAACAACTAGGCGCCCTACGAGTACTGCATGCACAGAAAAAATGTGCTCAGTGACACATCATCTGCGGTAATGCAGAGGAGGTAAAGGAGGATGATCGTTATTAACACCAACAATCAATTCATTCTTCCGCTCTTGCCGTAATGTACGATATGCATTCCGACGGACTGTGGCATTTCCAGCAGGACAGTGCGACACCCGCACCCCCAGAATTGCTACAGAGTGGATCCGGTAGCACTCTTCTGAGTTTAAACACTTTCACTGGCCACCAGACTCCCCAGACATGAACATTATTGAGCATATCTGGGATGCCTTGCAATGTGTTGTTCAGAAGAGTATTCCACACCCTCGTGCTCTTACGGATTTATGGACAGCCCTGGAGGATTCATGGTGTCAGACATTTGTCGAGCCCATGCCACGTTGTGATGCGGCACTTTGCGTCAAATGGTTCAAATGGCTCTGAGCACTACGGGACTCGACTGCTGAGGTCATTAGTCCCCTAGAACTTAGAACTAGTTAAACCTAACTGACCTGAGGACATCACAAACATCCATGCCCGAGGCAGGATTCGAACCTGCGACCGTAGCGGTCTTGCGGTTCCAGACTGCAGCGCCTTTAACCGCACGGCCACTTCGGCCGGCCCACTTTGCGTCCTCGCGGGGGCCCTACAGGATATAAGGTAGGTGTACCAGTTTTTATGATTCTTCTGTTGCTACTTCGACGTATCCTTAACATTGTCTACAAACACCAAATCTGCTCAGCATACGATCTGCCGTTACTAAATCCTACTCGATGTTATTATTATTATTTCTTTCCATTCTCAGACGTTATGTCTGGTTAAAAATGGAAAGTGACGCGGACCTTGATCAAGCGTGACTTCCTTTTATCTGTACGGTATATGTTACATTGCATTTAGGAACTTTCGGGTAATTCAACATGTATCAATAATTACAGATTTATGTAGTTGTATATATACTTTTGGGTATAGCTGTATTGCGTTGATGTACTGATGGATATTGTGTGATATGACTCCTGTAGTTGATAGCATAATTGGTATAATGTCAACTTGATCCTAATGCCACATGTCCTTGACTTCCTCAGCCAGTTGGACGTATTTTTCAATTTTTTCTCCTGTTTTCATCTGTATATTTGTTGTATTGGGTATAGATATTTCGATTAGTTGTGTTAATTTCTTCTTTTTATTGGTGAGTATTATGTCAGGTTTGTTATGTGGTTTGTTTTATCTGTTATAATGGTTCTGTTCCAGTATAATTTGTATTCGTCATTCTCCAGTACATTTTGTGGTGCATACTTGTATGTGGGATTGTGTTGTTTTATTAGTTTATTTTGTATGGCAAGTTGTTGATGTATTATTTTTGCTACATTGTCATGTGATCTGGTGTATTCTGTATTTGCTAGTATTGTACATCCGCTTGTGATGTGGTCTACTGTTTCTATTTGTTGTTTGCAACGTCTGCATTTATCTGTTGTTGTGTTGGGATCTTTAATACTATGCTTGCAGTAAAATCTGGTGTTTATTGTTTGATCCTGTATTGCAATCATGAATCCTTCCGTCACACTGTATATATTGCCTTTTCTTAGACATGTGTTGGATGCGTCTTGATCGATGTGTTGGATGATACGGGTGCTTGCCATGTAGTGTTTTCTTTTTCCAATTTACTTTCTTTCTGTCTGTTGATGTTATGTGATCTAAAGGGTTGTAGAAGTGGTTATGAAATTGCAGTTGTGTAGCCGATGTAGTTATATGAGTGATTGCTTTGTGTATTTTACTAGTTTCTGCACGTTCTATAAAAAATTTTCTTAAATTGTCTACGTGTCCATAATGTAGGTTTTTTATGTCGAATAAATTTTATTATTTTTTGGTATGTATAGTTGCTGATCCGATTTAAGAAAGATTCTGGTGGCTCTAATCTGGTCAGAGTAAATATAGAAGCAAACAAATACAAATTACTAGATCTAGTGTATCTAGCAGATTGTACATCGCTACTCATGCTGTAGTTTCCAAATAGTGGTTGTTAAAGTGTCAAAGAAGATTCCCCGGATAAAAATGTCGTCTTTTATTCATGAGCCCAACACATGCACAAATACTGAGTACAAAGGTAAAAAATCGCGCTCTCAATTATTTATTGTTTCGAGAGGTGTAATCTGATTATCACTGATCCTACAAACAGTTCCTCTGTTTGAATTGTAGTCAATGCTGGTGCAAAGGGCATGCTTGGTTTTTGTTTACAGTCCAGAACACTTTCCTACAAAAGAGCTGAGAACACAAGATTTTTATAAAACGTTGCATGCAACATGGCGCTACCAACGCTGAATCGAAGTTCTCGAAGTAAATTCAACTTCTGGAACATGAAATAAGACCACTAGAACGTTGAAAGCAACTTCTCGCTTACGAAAACACGTGTATGTTGTGAAAATAATTGTTGTGGAAAGAATGGTCATGCCGATGGCCCACGATGGTAATTAACTACCGCTACTGCGCGGTATAAGTGTACCTAGCCTAATGCATTTCAAACACAAAAATACGTTTGTACTTCATTTGATAGGAAAATGAGGAAAACGACACACAAGTAAACGCAAGAGTCATTTTATTCGTATCCCGTCTGTTGTGACTGACAATTCGCGATTTTTCACAAACACAACTTTTATTGATCTAAGTTCAAAAGGTTTATGACTGAACATACAAACGAAAGGTAACAATAACGATGCCCATAAATGTCTCCTAATTGATACAAACAAAAGTTCACTTCTAATTCTCCACAAAGGTTCATGGTAACACACTCACACACTAGTAACAGTCCAATTCCGAGACGAAGACGTAATCTTCAACGGTAGCAGTACACGAGGTCAGCATCCGGCGTGAACTGAACTTCTGGCTGGTTCTAGCCCCTATATAGCTGTCTCCAGGCAATCAGGTTTTGGCGTAGTGATATTTCCTGCAGGCCGTGGCTGGAGTCCCCCCCCCCCCCCCCCCGCCACACTGCAGGAAGTAGTGCTCGGAAGAATGTCCGTTTCCAACATCTTGTATGTAAAAAGCCGGTGTTTAATATGGTGCATTTGGTGCGCCTTTGGCATAAACCACCTCGTCCTCTGTGGTGTAATATGGGTTGCCGACCCTCAGGGGCTACCTTGGCTCCCATATAAAACCGTCGTTGCTCAGTTCCTTCAAAACTTGTGGAGAGGTATTCTGTCTATGCCACTAAATGAATGACAATTTTTGCCATACGCGTCTCTTTTCTTTTGTTCGTAATGTGTCTTCAGTTGCCTTTAATACATGTTTGTTTCTTGTATATAATGATTGCGATACATGGTAGTTACAAAAAATCACTATATTATTTTTCTGTTGTTATCCTCTTGTTTTTCAGGCTAGAAACAACTTTTGCAGCACAATTTCCGTGAGGTTAAATTATGATTTGTTATTGCTTAAGAGTTTTGATGTTTTCAATCCACGTGTGTCGCCCTGGAGATGTATTTATTCGGTCTGCATACTGATGATGGCCGATTTCGGCGTTTAATCGGCCACATTTATTTCAGCATTTCATTTCCACTTTTGATAGTGTGTGGAGTGTGTGTATTTACTGTGTGTGTGTTTGTTTGTTATTGTGTTAGTGGCTAAGACGGTCAGTGACATGATCGTTAACTATTTTCTTCTTTAGTGTAAAGACTCTATGTAAATGAAAGTTTTACTGTCATGTCAGGAGCTTTTTCATTGTAATTACGCGCACTAATAATTATAGTGTCGTGTTCTATGTCCAGTTAGGTGATCGGTAGAGGCAGGTTGGCTGTATTATCATTTCTACATTCTTATCACATTTAAAGAAAAATGAAACCAAGCAGAGAACAGAAACATCACAAAATCCACAAACAAGGTAGAGAGTGCAGTACACACAAAAACACCAAACAGCAACTTGTATAACAGGAATAAATGGCACACTTTAACATACAAGCACGAATCAAGAAATAGAATTGCTAATGTACTAAAAAGCAAGGATTACTGATTGTTTACAGAACAAGAAACACACACCAGTCAAACTTACGAACAGGAATAGACAAACCAGATAAATACCACAGAGCAGCGATGTACTACTTAGAAAGTCAATAATTTGCCTCAGTGTATTTGGAAATGACAGGTAGAAATAAACTAGGTTAAAAAAACATACAAGAAGCCGAAAGTACGAAAACAGCCACTCTACTTTTGTCGAAACCTGATAAAATATGGTCATGAGCCAGACATGGAACAGGACACGAAAATTAGTAGAGTGAGAAATTAAAACGGAACTCTCTTGACGTTGTATTAAAACTCGCATATACAAAGAGCCCTTGCAGCGAAAAAGACAATATAAGCAATAACTCTGTGATCTTCGTAGCCAACCCCGGATCTGCGATATTCCGGAACAAGGACAAAAACTTGATAGTGCCCACCCCCTCCCAATCGATCGTTTGAGACAGGAGGTCAAATGTTTTAAAAAAGCATAGATTTTTCAAAAATACAATAATTTTGTAGCGCAGCTCTTTCTGAAGAGTTTGATATGTAAAACATACATATTTTAGGAGACCTAAGACATGTTATTCGGTCTTAAGAGTGTGCCAACTTGCAGTGCCATGTCTCTTCACACAGCGTTCTTCTACCGCACGTCCCTGTATTCCTCTGCGTAGAATTCAACCGTGTATATTTTTTAATAGAAGCCAACAAATCTATTTCCAGGGCAGTGGAAATTAAAATTTCCTCTGGTGCCTCCCCTGCTCCCAGTCAGTCGGTTTGACATCGGATCCCCTTTAAAAATTTCACAACTAGTATGGGGTGGGATTATTTATGACCGGGAGAATAACGACTCATCAATAAATTTGCACTCTTTATTGCCAGTTAGATAAGAACTTTCTCTTTCGTGTGACATAAAATTAAAAATAGGAAATACAAAACCAGTAAAGACATGCAAGACAGTAAATATTTTTTCAGTGCTTAGGTCCCAGCATTTTTTTCGCTCTAATCTTGCTACAGCTTTATACGGCGTGCTTTCCTTTCTGCGAAAGAACTTGTTACCTCGTCAAAGATCGTCAAACGTTTTGGTAATGAAAAATCAAAATGTCGTCTAATACTAAAAAAGCTGTTAGTACGAATGGCACCCAAGACTAGTGTAGCTTCTCGATTTCATTACATCTATTTTGTCACTGTCTGTTGGGTAAAATGAAATAGGTCTTTCTAATATTGGAGCAATTGTACACACGCCAAATAAGCGAGACTGTTTTGGCACAAATGGTCATTTATATGTACTTTATTTACAAAAATAACAGGACAGAACATAATTCACCAAGTACCAATACCAAGTGCCTGTCAGGCCTACAACAAGCAAAAAGTTTTATGTTAGGAAATAGTTTCACATTTAATTTGTACGCTGCTGCTTCTCAAATACGAGATCGAAAAGCAATAGCATGGAATTTTTATGTAAATTTGGAATCGTCATATTCTTCCATATAACTTGTGCGATATCCAAGGTTCTTCTCCTTCCTCGTTCTAACAAACAATCTTGTTATCACTAATCTGTAAATTTCCCTGCCATTGTCAAACACCGAGCGAGGTGGCGCAGTGGTTAGCACACTGGACTCGCATTCGGGAGGACGACGGTTCAATCCCGTCTCCGGCCATCTTGATTTAGGTTTTCCGTGATTTCCCTAAATCGTTTCAGGCAAATGCCGGGATGTTTCCTCTGAAAGGGCACGGCCGATTTCCTTCCCAATCCTTCCCTAACCCGAGCTTGCGCTCCGTCTCTAATGACCTCGTTGTCGACGGGACGTTAAACACTAACCACCACCACCACCATTGTCAAACCATATTCTCCGGTTAACTTTACTAACCCTGCCAGAATCACAGGGTCATTTCTCTCGTGTTTATTCTCCAGTTAGGCGTTATTTCCGCGGTATTCCGAGAATAGAATTTATAACGGCTGCTAACCAGCTGGTGTAGCGATCTGACGAAAATTTTCTGTCATAATCTCATTTTCTTGGATACACTGAGAAGATAATACGTAATCTTTTTTACCTGTTGTTCCTGTTAGTCGTTTATTTCACCCCGCTAGTCTGAGACTATGGATTTCGCTGGTAATTATAACAACCATCATCATTCGCACACCCAATAACCCACCTAAACAAACAGTGACTGGAATTCACCCGTTCTGGTTTATTCGGCACAACTCGTGCAGCCTCAGCCCCTTTCCTCTGCGGGAAAGCTTTTTATTTCTAGATGAGACAGGGATTTCCGTGGCAGAGGCATCAGGTCCACAATGTAAGCATTCAAAAACCAACTTAAGCAAAAAAATGGTGCAAATGGCTCTGAGCACTATGGGACTCAACTGCTGTGGTCATAAGTCCCCTAGAACTTAGAACTACTTAAACCTAACTAACCCAAGGATATCACACACATCCATGCCCGAGGCAGGACTCGAACCTGCGACCGCAGCGGTCGCGTGGTTCCAGACTGTAGCGCCTTTAACCGCTCGGCCTCTGCGGCCGGCACCAACTTATGATTCGTTCACAAATCAACTTCGAATGTGTTCAAAAATGTTCAAAAACCAACTGGGATGGTTTTCAAAATTGTGTGAATAATCGATAGGTCACTGTGGGCTGGATGCTTGGCGATTTGCTCAATAAGGTTGCTTTCTTCAGGAATATGAATTTAGCGCCCACTGAAACTGCCGCCCGCGGCAGATACTCCGGTTTGCACCCCCCTTTCCCATTAGATTCGGGTCTGATCTTAACCAAGAACACATTAACAAAAAGGAGATGTAACGTATGACCTGAGTAAATAAAGAAACTAATCTTCCTCTCTCTCATTCTCTCTCTCTCTCTCTCTCTCTCTCTCTCTCTCTCTCTCTCTCTCTCTCTCTCTTTCGTACTCAGTCACATAAACACACACACAGCAAGTATCGCACCACATACAGAGAGCACAAAAAAAAAAAAAAAAAAAAAAAAAAAGACAAAGGATCAAACCACAACGACAGTTGGCAACACCAGTAAACACACACACATTCAGTAAATAGTAGAATAGTATGCAGTTGAAATAACGTCGAGAATCGGTCATCTGACGTATATAGACCTAGTAAACGCATCTGCAGGACGTCACACATGGATTACGAACATCATAAATCGTAACACCTTATGATAATTTAACCTCGCGAAAACTGTGCTGCATAAGTTGTTTACAGCCTGAAAAACTACAGAATCAGATTAGGAAACGTAATATACTTATTTTTAACGAACGTGCAGCATGCTGCAGATGAAAAATAGATCTTAAACCTGTTTTATAAATGAAATAAATGGTTGCAACTCTGTCATAAGATGTTTTGAGAAGTATTTCTTCTCATTTCTTGATGGTAACTAGTTTCAGACTCCTGTGTCCATTTCAAACCAACCTTATCGTAAGTGTGAGAATACAGGCGACAGCATATACGCAGAAACTACCCCTGCAGTGATGATCAAAGCAGCACTGTGACCGATTCAACAACAATTACAAACGAAAAAAAAAGAACTGTATGGACAGCTTCTGTACATAGGCTATCGTCTGTACTGTCACAGTTATAATACGGGTAGTTTGAAAACGGACACATACGTCCGAAAACAGTCACCATCAAGGAATAAAAAGGGATAGTTCTCAATGCAACTTATAACGCAGCTACAACCATTTATTTCACTTATTTGTAACATCTGTCCCGCACATTTATTATATATAAAAAGCAATCATGTATTACACGCCACTGAAGATAATTCACAAATAAAAGAAGCGAAACGTGTGAGGCAAAAAGCGAACTGCCTTTTATGTAGTTGCAAAGTCAGAATACACCTCCATGAATAAATTCATCTCATGATTATTTAAACCCACAAGATACAAACACTTTTACAAGCTGATGCCACGAAAGCTACTTGGTGCCCATAGCTGCTATAAGACAAAGCCCTCAGTTATCTACGAGTTATTCGTGACACCAAATTCCAGATATCTTTGGTGAATGGAAAACCCGTGTGCTCAAATTGATTGCTAATCCGTTAAACCATATGAACAGAATAGAAACTGCCGTAGGTTAATAGTACCCGCTAGTACCACATCGTTAATCATGCCGCTTCCGTAGAAAAAACCCTTCCTTTTCCAATATGGCTCGTAAGCTCGCAACTGTAGAAAAATAATAACTTGTCCCCAGTGCATACGCATGGAGAAACAGCGTGTATAATTCTCAGCGTAACATCACTTACAAAAATCCACGACAGCGTTTGTACATCACAGAATAATTAATGCTGATTAATGTGTTAAACACAACACGTAAATATAAGACAGAAATGAAAGAAGAAACGCTAATTGGTATGAACTGTACCAATAAAAATTAATTTCAACTTATCGAGAAAACATAACTGTTTTAGTAAGACAAAGAACCCCAGATCGTTACGAATTAGCGAAATATTATCCGCATTCGGCCGCGAAACGGTCTGTGTCAACGTTCAGACCAGTCATTCTGGATTACTGTTGCTGACCTACCACGAAAGTGTGCAAATTTAGCAATGCGTGAAGATTCATAACGAAAGCTGCCAAACGTACTCTACACTGTTTGCAATTCTCCACTAGGCTCGCCACAGCCAGAAAATGTTCATTAGCCGAAGTGTTTCGCACTTCCATAACGCGGTGGCATTAAAACTGGGATGTGAATTACCACGTGTATAGGCAAATGGATTCTATTTGCATTCATGTAAACGTGCTTTGGATCGAAAGCGTAGCTACGATTAATATGCTGATGTATCGACTGCAACTAGAACATTTCTAATAAAGAGCAGGGGATGTTATTTATGCGGCTCTCATCTTCAGTAACTGTCTTAGCTGTTTCCGTTGTTAGGATTTCGTCACCTAAACTGGTAAAAACGGAACCCTACTAGTCTCACTTTCTTGATCGTCTATCTATCTACCCAACCCTTAAAACCCGTTTACCTCGAGAAAGGGTAGACATAATAAGCGGAGATGTATCGCACTTCTTGCGGTGGTGTAAAAAAAGTGAGCTTTCAACGCAATCTAAAGATACGGCCGTTTATGTAAAGAAAGTTTACGTGAAAGGTCAAAAAATGGCAGTTCATTTTGCCATTTTCATTGCGAAATTGCCGGCTTATTCATGTCAGGGGTAATAATAGAGGGCTGTTTGCCTGGGTTGTCTGCTAGTGTAGTGAAAGGAAGGTCTGGTTTGTTTTCGTTTCTAATCTCGATGGAGGCAGGTAGAATATCAGCAAAGCAATTTTAAGAAATTCTCGCGCCCCCAATACGTTTTATGGCTACCTTTATTCTATACTGTGGATGTCACTATGACACGTTTGTAGAATTTAATACATGTTACTGCCTACTTTTTCCGCTTCTGTCAATAATGGAATTGACTTCGGTGAGGCACTGAATGATTATTAACTGAATTTCGTTATGAATCTTCACGCATTGCTAAACTTGCTCACTTTCGTGGTAAGTCAGCAACGGTAATCCAGTATGACTGGTCTGAACGTTGACACAGACCGTTTCGCGGCCGAATGCGGATAATATTTCGCTAATTCGTAACGATCTGGGGTTCTTTGTCTTACTAAAACAGTTATGTTTTCTCGATAAGTTGAAATTAATTTTTATTGGTACAGTTCATACCAATTAGCGTTTCTTCTTTCATTTCTGTCTTATATTTACGTGTTGTGTTTAACACATTAATCAGCATTAATATAGTCTTACAAATTAAGGAAAACAGTCTAAAAAAGTTCGGATAATTTTTCAATTTCACGCCTGTGCATAGTATTTTTGGTAGCACTTCGTCGCCTTGCCTGTTATGCTGTGTAGCAGACTGTAAAGCTGTGCGGATCAGCATACCGAAAAGGCGAGGGGTCTCGCTCGTTTTGTCCACGACTGTACATAACGGTAAGTCAGGTGGAACGGTGGCAGTCAGGCTATCTGAACATGAAAGAAGCTGAATGGTAAAGAACAAAGATTTAACTGTTGTCAATCATCTTTCAAAATAAATCCATTTATATGAAGCAGAATGTGAAGTTTTACATTCTGTTACAGAAAGCAGAAAGTTAATTCTACTATAAATATTGGAACCCAACAAACACATGACAAAATGCCAGCGCAGCATTAAATTAACAGACTCAGTCTCTGTTTGCCCTTGTGTTAAATTAAGTTTTCATTACAAATACTAGATTCATACCATAAATTCATTTTGGTTCGCATCAGCTGTTAAATATATTTGCACATAAATATTTTCCCCCTTTCTTTTAGTTTACGTAATTGCTTTTTTTTGTGACAAAGGCTGTAATGTTCTTATACGCAAAAATTCTATGTCATTTTGTTATCTTCTGTACAAACAACATCTTTGTACGTCGCATATGATGTTTATCTCTGTTTGCGATATTCAGTTATCACATTAAGTAGGTCAGAGGAACAGAAAGCCGGCCGATGTGACCGTGCGGTTCTAGGCGCTTCAGTCTCGAACCGCGTGACCACTACGGTCACAGGTTCGAATCCTGCCTCGGGCATGGATGTGTGTGATGTTCTTAGGTTAGTTAGGTGTAAGTAGTTCTAAGTTCTAGGGGACTGATAACACAGATGTTAAGTCCCATAGTGCTCAGGGCAATTTAAACCATTTGAGGAACAGAAAGTCGGTTCGTAACCAAATCAATATAATATTGCAGAACATTAGAAAGGTTTCTTTTCCCTTTTGAACAAGAACACAATGATACATCAGATTTTTTTTATTTTATTAATTATCCAACTTTGATTTTTATTTATTCCGCAAAACTTGCACAACTTATTTAATTTGGACTGCAGAATGATTTACGAAATATGTGTCGTGCAGTGTTGCGCTGGGTGTAAAGAAGATGGTGCACGACTCGACCCTAGCACATTAGCGAGCAACGTACATTCGCTCACCGGTGAGACGGAATTAGTTTGACTCTTCTGCGAAAAACGACTGTACTTAAACGGTGCCGTCCCTTTCAGAAGGGATTATATGCAGAAAATTGTTTTTGTTGTGCTGTGTATGTGGCACTTGCGGGTCTAGATGTTAGGATGAAGGCAATATGTGTATTGTTTGATCTAACAAAAGCATTCAGTTGCATGGACCATAAAATACTTAAGCTTAATTTGTAACATTGTCGGATTAGGGAGAAAGCTCAGCAACTTTCAACTTGTTTTATAGTCAGGTTTATACTCTATTCCCTTTCCTCTGCTGTGTTTCTTTCTACCCTGGAACTGAGTTCTATGGGCCACTTTTATCTTCCCCACCCTGTGTATGTCAATGATCTGCCATTGCTCTATTTCCTGGTGAAAAGTATTATTGTGAATAGCGTGGAAAGTATTATAAATGATATAACTAACAGGTTAGTGCGTAGCGTTAGAGCGTGTCTTTCAGAGAGCATTTTAACGCTTGCCTATGACAAAGGGCAATGCATAAAGTTTCTGACACGGAACTCCTACAAGACAGAAATTTTACTGTCCGAAGGTTGTCAAACAGTCATTGATGTCCATCATTTTAAATTCTCGGAGCTGAACAGCTGAGCGTGGGTTGACAACTTTTTTGATAGTATCACGTTCAAGACCTTGCGCAGAAACTAAAGTATACTACCTTCACTACAAGTGAGAAATCTAATGCACCCTTAACATATTTCTCATGGTCTTTGAATGTTGATTTCCATTATAACGTTCAAAACAGGGTACTATCAGTAAAAAGCAGTCTGGGTGGAGAACTAGTTGGAAAAGTATATCATGTAGAACAAAATTGGAATTTTACCAAAACGTTAAAGCAGTCAGGCACGAGCTACAGAAGCTCATTAGAAACAGTACCGTAAAGTACTTAAAAATGTTATTAGGGAGGCAAATAGTATTCTACACAGAGTACGCGAAAGAACTTGCACCCCTTCTAACAGCCGTGTACTGCAAGTCTCTAGAGGAACGGAGGGTTCCAAATGATTGGAAAAGAGCACAGATAGTCCCAGTCTTCAAGAAGGGTCGTCGAGCAGATGCGCAAAACTATAGACCTATATCTCTGACGTCGATCTGTTGTAGAATTTTGGAACATGTTTTTTGCTCGAGTATCATGTCGTTTTTGGAAACCCAGAATCTACTATGTAGGAATCAACATGGATTCCGGAAACAGCGATCGTGTGAGACCCAACTCGCTTTATTTGTTCATGGGACCCAGAAAATATTAGATACAGGCTCCCAGGTAGATGCTATTTTTCTTGACTTCCGGAAGGCGTTCGATACAGTTCCGCACTGTCGCCTGATAAACAAAGTAAGAGCCTACGGAATATCAGACCAGCTGTGTGGCTGGATTGAAGAGTTTTTAGCAAACAGAACACAGCATGTTGTTATCAATGGAGAGACGTCTATAGACGTTAAAGTAACCTCTGGCGTGCCACAGGGGAGTGTTATGGGACCATTGCTTTTCACAATATATATAAATGACTTAGTAGATAGTGTCGGAAGTTCCATGCGGCTTTTCGCGGATGATGCTGTAGTATACAGAGAAGTTGCAGCATTAGAAAATTGTAGCGAAATGCAGGAAGATCTGCAGCAGATAGGCACTTGGTGCAGGGAGTGGCAACAGACCCTTAACATAGACAAATGTAATGTATTGCGAATATATAGAAAGAAGGATCCTTTATTGTATGATTATATGATAACGGAACAAACACTGGTAGCAGTTACTTCTGTAAAATATCTGGGAGTATGCGTGCGGAACGATTTGAAGTGGAATGATCATATAAAATGAATTGTTGGTATGGCGGGTACCAGGTTGAGATTCATTGGGAGAGTGCTTAGAAAATGTAGTCCATCAACAAAGGAGGTGGCTTACAAAACACTCGTTCGACCTATACTTGAGTATTGCTCATCAGTGTGGGATCCGTACCAGATCGGTCTGACGGAGGAGATAGAGAAGATCCAAAGAAGAGCGGCGCGTTTCGTCACAGGGTTATTTGGTAACCGTGATAGCGTTACGGAGATGTTTAACAAACTCAAGTGCCAGACTCTGCAAGAGAGGCGCTGTGCATCGCGGTGTAGCTTGCTCGCCAGGTTTCGAGAGGGTGCGTTTCTGGATGAGGTATCGAATATATTGCTTCCCCCTACTTATACCTCCCGAGGAGATCACGAATGTAAAATTAGAGAGATTAGAGCGCGCACGGAGGTTTTCAGACAGTCGTTCTTCCCGCGAACCATACGCGACTGGAACAGGAAAGGGAGGTAATGACAGTGGCACGTAAAGTGCCCTCCGCCACACACCGTTGGGTGGCTTGCGGAGTATAAATGTAGATGTAGATGTAGATGTGCTACACAGATAGAATAGCTAATTCACAGGACAAAATTAAAACCATATGGTCAGTCGTGAAGGAAGTGTCTGGTCAGCAGCATAAAGCTGACTTTATTAAGTCAGTGAGTATTAAAATTGTTTCTGTTACTTATAAATCAGATATGTGTGCAGTATGCAACAATCACTATCTGAGCCCAGCTGATGAATTTTATCTGAGCCTAGCTGATGAATTAAATAAAAACTTAGTTTATGCAGGGAACCATATAACTCTCTTGGAAAATGGCTTCCAGATACAGACATCTGAAATACTCTTCCTTGATACTGGTGAGGTGGAGCTTGAGTCAACAATTAAATCACTGCTGACAGGACTGTCATGGATATGATGGAGTATCAAGCAAAATACTAAAGTACATTGTTGCATATGTTAGCCGTATACTTAGACATATTTGTAATTCTTCCTTTAGGAATGGTAAGTTTCGTGAACGATTAAAGTTCACAGTAGTAAAACCACTTTATAAAAGGGAGGAAGGTATAATGTAGACAGCTTTACACCTATTTCTGTACCATCAGTGTTTGCTAAAGTTACTGAAAACGTTGCGTGTGTGAGGATAATTGATCATTTCATTTCACATAATTTGCTCTCAAATGTACAGTTTAGTTTTAGATGTGGTTTAACAACTTAAAATGCTATATTCTCTGTGAGGTACTGGATGGATTAAACAAAAGGTTTCGAACACTAGGCATCTTTTTTGCTTTAAATAAGGCGTTTGATTGTGTTGTTCACAAAATATTGGTCCACAAGATAGACCGTTATGGAACACGGAGAGTAGCTCGGAACTGGTTCACCTCTTACTGTAGCAACAGAAAGAAAAATATCTTTCTCCACGTTATTGACAAAGGCTATGGTGTGGCGTCCAAGTGGGACATGGTTAAATGGGGTGTTCCCCAGGCTTCAGTAATGGGGTCACTCCTGTTCCTTTTTTATATAAATGATACACCTCGTAGTGTTACAGGTGATTCTAAAATATTTTTGTTTGCTGATAACAGTAGTTTGGTAGTAAAGGATGTTGTGTGCAACGTTGGCACTGTTTGAAATGGTGTAGTTCAAGACATAATGTCATGGTCTATAGGAAATAAGATAACGTTAAATCACAGTAAGACTCAGATTTTTACAATTTCTAATATGCAATTTTTTAAAAAAAGCTTACCTTTTAACTACACAGAAATTGGATCTGATTAATGACACAGAACAATTCAAATTTCTCAGTGTTCAGATAGATAGTAAACTGTCATGGAAAGCCCTGTTTAGTATCTTGTTCAAAGACCCAATGCTGCAATTTTTACTGTTATAACAGTGCCTGTGGTAAGTGACATCTCAACACGAAAAGTATTCTTCTTTGTTTATTTTCATTCCGTTATGACGCATTATACTAGGGGTAACTCTTCCCATTCTCAAAGGGTAGTTTTGGATCAGAAACGGGCGTTTCCGGCAATAAATTGGGTAAGGTCGCGAACCTCTTATCGACCCCTGTTTATAAGTCTGGTTATTCTAACATTGGTCTCCCAATATGTCGGTTCTTATTGACAATACCAACTTATTCTCAAGAACTAGCACCTTTCATTGGGTTAATGCTAGACAGAAGCCCGATATGCATTTGGATCGCTTGTCCTTGATCCTTCTACAGTAGGGTGTGCTGTATTCTGCTGCATCCATTTTCAGCAGTCTATCACAAGAATTCTAAAATCTTAGCAGTAGTTCATACGCTTTCAAATCTAAGCTGAAGAGTTTCTTTGTGGGTCGCTCCTAGTTTTCTGTCAATGGGTTTCTTGAAAACTTAAGCTGAATCCTATGTTTTATTGTTGGATGAGGTCATACAAACATACAGTTTGTCGTCTTTTAGGTTTCATAAACGTTTTTTTTTTTTTTTATCTGTTGTTACTTTCCTGTTGTAGTGTCATGTACCGAAACGTTCCCTGACCATAAGGGTCTGCTCCTCAGTTTGGTCTTGAGCAACTAGAAGGTGTAAAATGAAAATAAAAAGTAATGCTCTCCATTGTACCTAACAAGGAAAAACGAAGGACTGTCTGCTGTGCTTACTTTCAGTCCATTATCTCGTATGGTGTTACATTCTGGGACCCCTCTATGCACTCACCAAGAATATTCCTAGCTCAGAAAGGAGCGATCATTTTGGTCTGCAACGTCATTTAGCGAACATCGTGCAAGTTGTTGTTCAGAGATCTCAGGGTTCTAATTCTGTAATCCCTATAGAGATGTAGCATCATGGGATTTGTTGTCGCCAATATTAACTCATTCAGAAGGAAGTGCAACATATTGTTCGTGAACATTAGACAGAAAAACGGTTTGTACTTGGCAGCATGTCCGCAAGCATTACAGAGAAAGGTGTGCACTGTTCACAAGGTTTCGCTTTTAGTAGCTTTCCAATAGAACTGAGAAAAATTAAGTGATAACCACATCACCCAAAAGCCAGAAAGGTTTCCTCGTGGCAAAGTATTTTTGAAACTTTCTATATGATGTGTTATTCATCTGTACACTATCTTTTTACGTGTTTTATTAATTCATTAATTAATCACCTCTATCTACGCTCCGCACGACACCTTACGGTGTGTACCGATGTGTACCGTTGTCACTTAACCGGTTTACAGTTCCAGGTGGGAGAACGATTCTTGATACGCCCCCGGGTCGGTTCGAATGTCTTTGATTTCATCTTCACGGTCTTTTCGTGAGATATACATAGAAGGAAGTAACATTTAGGTCGACTATTCTAGAAACGTACGGTCTCAGAACTTTAACAATAGACCACACCGTGATGCAAACACTTCTCTTGCATCATTTGCCATTCGAGTTAGCTGAGCATCTCAGTGATGCTTTCGCGCCTACTGAATGAACCTGTAACGAAGCGTGCTGCTCTTCTTTATATTTTCTCTATTTCCTCATCAGCCCTGTGTGATACGGAATTCGGAATGACGAGGGTTTTGTGAGTTACTTCATTTGTTGATGGACTACGTTTCCTAATGATTCTTCCAACGTATATCACTCAGGCATCTGCCTTACTCACAAGTAATTGCCCGCATCTCGTGGTCGTGCGGTAGCGTTCTCGCTTCCCACGCCCGGGTTCCCGGGTTCGATTCCCGGCGGGGTCAGGGATTTTCTCTGCCTCGTGATGGCTGGGTGTTGTGTGCTGTCCTTAGGTTAGTTAGGTTTAATTAGTTCTAAGTTCTAGGCGACTGATGACCTCAGCAGTTGAGTCGCATAGTGCTCCGAGCCAGCCACAACTAATTGTATGTGTTCGGTTCATATCAAATGGGTCCGTATGCGTACTTCTAGATATTTTGTGGAAGGTATTGCTTCCAGCGACTGTTCTGCAATTGTGTAATCGGGTCCTTGTATCAACGTATACACAATACGTTGTATTTCTTCATATTCACAGTCAGGGCCCCTCCCTGATCAAGCATCCACCTTCTGCAGGTCTTCCTGCATTTCGCTACAATTTTCTAGTGTTGTGACTTCTCTATAGACGACAGCATCACACGCGGCAAGCCTAATAGAATTTTCGTTGTTATCTGCTAAGTCATTTACATACATTGTACAAAGTAATGGCCCTATAACATTCCCCCGGGGGAAGGCCGAGGTAACGTTTTAGTCTGAAGACTTCTCCCCATTCAGAATCACATGCTGTGTTCTGTTTGAAGGAAATTTTTCAGTTCAGTAACACAGTCCTTTTTCATCAGTTTTCGAATTAACGATCAGTGAACTATGTAACGACTCTTTCCTACGTAACGACTCTTCCCATGATCAAATAGATGACGCTGGCATGGTCCCACGGAAGACGATAAATGAATAAGGAAATAATATGAAGATTTTTTGTCAGGATTCACTGCATGGTACTCTTCGAAATTTTCAGTTGTTCTGATGAATGGCGAATCGCGGTCCGAGGACTTTGGGCTACATTCTCATTTGCTGTGGCACTGTTTGCAGCAGACTGGGGGTACAACGTCACTCTGGTGTCTCAACAACGACATCTGAAGCAAATTCGTCAAACTGCTCAATTACGTTTCGAACTGTCGAAGAATGGAGTACGTTTCGCTATATTTGAACTGTCTCTAAGGACCTTTACCTGTTTCACTAAACATTATTAAGTGCACCAATACGTTTTTCTGTCAGTATGTGTAGGTTCATCTAAGGAACTACTATAGGAATTCTGACAGTTATCATTTACGGATAGACTGATTCAGGAAGAAGGTTTTTCTGCATAATTTATTACCTCTACGCGAGACAAATCGTCCGGCCGTTAACATTTGTGTGCTACCAGAGAGAGGCCTTAGCGGGTCGCTAGTTTGTAGCAAGTTTTGCGAATGACAAGCCATTGTTCTGCGTTAATGCAATGTTTCTAGAGCTCGTATGAGCGATAGAAAGCATTACCAAGCTGTCGGAATTACTAAGTTGTCAATTCTTTTTGGGAAACCCTAAACGTATGAGGGAGAGAGACAGAGAGTTGGGGGGAGGGGGCGGGGGCGGGGGAGGTGGGATGTTGATTAATATCTAAGAATCTTTCAAAATCACAAACACATACCACACCATAAATTTTATTTTCTTTGATTAACTCGCACGTTAGTGAATAGTCCATTTGATGTCTTTTGAAGTGGGAATTTGCTCTACCGGAACAGCTGAATGTTGGAAACCATTTGCACGCGGGTTCGTACCCAATGCTGGAACGGTAATTTAGAAAACGAAACCGATGGCTGCCTAGCGTGAGCTCGGACGCAGAAAAATTGGCGCTGACCGGAATAGTGGCAGGCATTAAAGCGATGCCCACCGGTAACGGCCGGAATAAACTGCCAGACACATTTCCGGCGGAACATACACGCTTTTTCCCGCCTTTGCCGGATTTTTATTGCTACCGAATGAGATTATTAATCTCATGGCCGAGCTTACAGTCCCATTTTTCACGGCCTCGCATATTTCACCTGTCTTTGCCTCCGCTGCTTGTTCGGAAGACAGAAAACAGGCGTGCGCAACTAAACAAAACTGAAAATAATCCTGGATGGAGAGCGAAATAAAAACAAAATCACAACGCGACTGAAAACTCGTAATGACATTAACTGGTGGGCTGATGCAGGTTAAATCACTTCCGCGGATGAAGCATGCCGAGGTAATTATTCACCAGGGGCAACGGGTTCCGCAGCCACCGTGTGATGGGAAATTCGACCTCCGCGCAGGCGAAGCTCGCGCTGTTAATTTCGCCAGTGCGTGTTGCTGGAGGCAACTGCCCGAACTCGGCCTGCAAGAGAGAAACATATCCCTTTAGTCAATCGCAGAGAGAACGGCAAGAGTGGAGGGTGTGAAATATCTGGAGCTTCTCTGTAGTACTGGTATGTAATTTCGCCTGTACTGCGTAAAGTGTCAAGCATACGTTGCAACTGCCCACCCTAGCTTTAATTGCCGGCTGTCTGCTACCATTAAGGACACTCACCAGCGCACTTTGAACAAGCCAAGCTAATGGTCTGCCCAGCCCTTCAACGTAGATGCGCTCTACAATATGAGTTCCTGACAAGGCCATTCACTTCTATTTCGTAAATATCGCTTCAGCGTGGTTGATGGATGATTAACAGGATGCAACGGAAAGGAACGATTAAACTTTCAGTATACGAGGTGCGACAATAAGGTAACGAGACTGATTTTCCTTGCAAGATGTGGCGACCCTGCAGGCTTGTGTAGGCACAATATCTTTGACCTTATTCTGTAAACTGCTTCTAGTCCAAGTGGCACATCGATGCAACCATTCAGTCGTGAGTTATGCTGTAATAAGCGGAAATGGAACCGCATAATATTGTTCAAAGGTATGCCATTTCTTTTCTCGTTAAATTGGGTGAAAACGCGACGACAACTTACGATAAGCTTCAGAAGGCTTTTGGAGAGGAGGTTATGTCAAGAGCTCAAGTTTTTCATTGGCATGAAATTTTTAGTGAAGGGAGAACGAATGTTGAAGATGAAGACCGCTGTGGACGACCATCAACGTCACGGACGGATGTCAACTTGGCCAGGGTGCATGTTCCTAAAGAGTGGACAAATACCTAACCAATATTGCTATAAAGGAATTTTAGAAAGACTTAGTGAAAGAGTTCGTCGTATCCATGCCAACATTACCGCTAATTGGATTCTGCATCGCGATAATGCGCCATCCTATACTGCTCGGTCAGTACAGCAATTTTTAACCGCAAAACAAATTTCAGTACTACAACACCACCTTATTCACCACATGTTGCTCCGTGCGACTTTTTTCTATTTCCAAGAGTCAAAACGGTGGTCTAGAGACACCATTTTCAAACAACATAAGATGTCCA
Source organism: Schistocerca americana (assembly GCF_021461395.2). NCBI lineage: Eukaryota > Metazoa > Arthropoda > Insecta > Orthoptera > Acrididae > Schistocerca > Schistocerca americana. Next base: position 378,910,282 of record NC_060126.1, read on the forward strand.
AAAAGCTGTGACGAGGGTCTTGGAGGATATTACTTAAGATGAGTTAAAGAAATGTTACCATCAATGGCAGAAGAGCTGGAAAAAGTGTGTGCAATCAGAAGGGAACTACTTTGAAGGAGACAACTCTAAACTTGACTAAAACGGTAAGCAACATTTTTTTTCACATCAGTCTCATTACTTTATTGCCACACCTCGTACATTTATCACTGATTCAAGAAGAAAGTATGTTACACGGATGTGGAATCGGAAGAGCTTTTTCCGTGTTACAAAGATTCTTCTTTACAACCTTTCATATTACATAAATAATGTGAAATACTCAGAAACAGAATGTACCAACACACTACTCCAATACTGCTCGTAACTGTTTCATAGAAGAAATGTTATAATCTCCCTGTGCAGGCCAGTCCATTACAGGGATGTTATTGTCGTGTAACCACTCAGCCACAGGCCGTGAATTATGAACAAGTGCTCCGCCGTGTTGAAAGGTGCAATCGCCATCCCCTAATCGCTCTTCAACAGTAAGAAGCAAGAAGGTGCATAAAACATCAGTGTTGGTCTATGCTGCGATAGTGCCACGCAAAACAACAAAGGGTGCAATCCCCCTCGGTGAAAAACACGGCCACTCTATAACGCCACTCCCTCCGAATTTTGCTGTTGGCACTACACACTCCGGCAGATGACGTTCACCGGGCATTTGCCATACTCAAACCCAGCCATCGGCTCGACACATTGTATACCATGATTCGTCACTCCACACAACGTTTTTACACTGTTCAATCGTCCACTTTTTACGCTCCTTATACCAAGTGAGACGTCGTTTGTCATTTACCGGTGTGATGTGTGACTTATTAGCAGCCGCTCAACCATGAAATCCAAGTTTTCTCACCTCCCGCCTAACTGTCATAGTACTTTCAGTGGATCCTGATGCAGTTTGGAATTCCTGTGTGATGGTCTGGATAGATGTCTGCCTATTACACATTACGACCCTCTTTAGCCGTCGGCGGTGTCAACCTGTACGCTTTCTCCCTGTACAAGTCCCTTCATGTTTCCACTTCACTATCACATCGGAAACAGTGGACCCAGGGATGTGTTGAAATCTCGTGTACAGACGTATGATACAAGTGACACCCAATCACCTGACCACGTTCGAAGTTCATGAGATCTGCGGAGCATTCAGTTCTGTTCTCTCACGATGTCTAATGACTACTGAAATCGCTGATATGGAGTAACCGGCCGTAGGTGGCAACAAAATGCACCTAACATGAAAAACGTATGTTTCTGGGGGTGTTCGGATACTTTTGATCACATAATATATATGGGGGTTGCCCAGAATTTAAAGCACCGAAATTTTATCTTCAAAGATTCTTTATTTAACATAACGAGAATTAAACACACGAAAGAGTGGTGTTTTATCTATTTTTCCATGCAATCTCCATCCCGTTCTACGGCCCACCTACAGGGCGAAACAAGGGCGTGTATGCCCTGTCGGCACCAGTCCTTGTCCTGGTGACGGAGGCAGTGCTTCACTGTGTGAATCACCTCACCGTCCTCAAAATGTCTTCCACGAATGGCATCCTTTAATGGCCAAAACAGACGGAAGTCCGAGGGAACTAGGTCAAGTGTGACAGCCATGGATGGTCTCCCCGACCGCTACAAATCGTTGAGCTCCGCCGAACCGCCTTCTGATGACCCCAGCCCCTGTACTCAGCGACTAACTGTACTCCTGTCGATAGCAGATGCTCCATACATTTGCACAGGCGTTTGTGAAGTTTCCTCACAGTTGCTTTCTTTGCAGTGAGCAATTCACAGACGACACGTTGCTTGTAACGTACATCACATATAGAAGTCATTTTGAAACTGTCCTGCGGCTAGGCCATCTCTCGGAAGTGACGGAAAGTTGGCGCGCTCAGTCAAGAAACTTCAAATAATACGTGAGTAAAGTTTCGCATTCGCAGGATTGTTTTTGGCTGAGAAAAAAATGCGGTGCATAACTTTCTGGGCAACACTATAGGCAGTTACACAAACGGCAAAAGGCGACACACCAACTTACGGGAATCCGAAACACGTTTCGCTTATGAATAATCTCTACATCATTAAGAGATGATAGCTAAATTAGAGAAAAAAGATGAAAAGTTCGTGGTCCAGCTGGCATTCATTCCCTCGACATTTTTATTACCAAGCACACGCCTTAACACATTTTTTTGTTCCTCAAAAATGGCAGCAAAAATGCTTAGTTCAGAATGAAATGTCATAAGTAAGGTGACATCTAAAGGCAGTCATCAAAGCACCTGGAAACAAATTTAACAATGTCATCCATTCGAGATTCATCTTTACTGTCACTTTCAACTGGTCGCAGTTCAGCACCGGTATGTTCTTCTTCTGAAGCCTGAGGTTCCTTTTCATCAGTGTATAGACCCAACTTTTCGAATCCAATTTCCATATACATTTTGTATTCAAGACGTTCATCACTTCCATTATCGTTAAATGTAGCTTGTCTATTTGCCCATTAACCAGTTCACTGTGTTATTTTTCGCCTGGGGATAGTAACTTCCACTTGGCCTGTAGAAAATGTTAGTCGGTGCATTGTTTGCAGAAGTTCTTGTTATTTCAACAATTTTCTCCCTGGTCAACCTCCTCACGTAACCGATGAGGCACAATGTTAACCAGGTTACGTTTACTGCCGAGGATGGTGTCACTTTAGCCGAGGACAGAGAAACTCTCATTAGTGGTGATGATGTTATTGACTACTTTGTATCAGGCTGTTCTCACATCAAACGAAAGAACATTACTACTGTTGTTTCGCCAGATTACACTCCATGATATTCCGGCATATGTAGTATGTATATTATTTTTCCTTTCGTATTCCCTCCTTTCTCCTAAAATCGCCATTGCTGTAAGGTTTTTGGATTTTAAAAGCTTTATGTTGAGGCAGTTTTGTTCCAGATTCAATTCCCTATTATGTTAGTTGAAAATTAATTTTAGTAAATGATCGGTTGTTCTACACTTTCGGGCCGGACAAGGTCGTATAGTTTTGCTGTAATGCAGCATGCATTGTTACACATGATGCTCAATGTACGTTTGACACATAATTCCATCGCTTTAGACTTGATGTGGCTTAGTCACAATTCTCCATTGATCGGATACAATTTTGCTGTCTTAACAGGCACTCGAAACAATTCCGCTATCCATAGCAAATTAGCTAGGGTGGACATGATCGTCTTCGCCAAAATGACGTGATAGGGAGAATCTGTGCTATGTAGTAGGCCTTGGATGAAATACACGTGTGGATAAATAGTCTTCTCTGGAACTAGTGTACGCTACATTGACAACTTTCAGTCAAAACTCCCTTGATTTTCCTTGGCACCTTTCGCCAATTTATTGCCAAAATTTTTAAAAGGCTGGTTGTAAATGCTTATCCAAGAGCCTTGTACTCACCAACGCTGTTCGCTCACTCAATGTGCCAGTTAGAAAGTCCTTTTATATTCAGAAATTTACTTTTGTTTCCGTTTACCCTCGTTCCTGATGTGGAACAATTTTTAGCAAGTGCCATCTCCACCTGTAACACATCTGCTTCGTCTCTGATGATTACGTCTACATAGTCAGCGTAGGCACATACCACGGTCTTCGATCCTTGAACGGCAATGCTTGTGAGTCTACACTGTGTCTGTCTCAGGAAACGTTCCACTGATATAACGAACAGAAGCATTGAGAAAGGGATTCCCTTGGTGAACCCCATTTTATTTCAATTTTTTTTCAGTTGACTCTTAACGGAGATGTGTGCAATAACACCCACTGCCATGTTCTTCATGATGTCGATGGTTTTTGGGAGGAAGTCCGTTGTGTCTATTAGGTATTTTGATTAATCAGATCAAAAGCCTTACGGAAGACTGTGAAAAGCCGCCCACATTTTATGTAACATGCCTGTGTTAGCGCAATGACATTCAGGTAAAAAGTGCTGTTTGTAAACTCGTCCTTCTAAAAGCAAAGGTCTGCTGTTGGTCTGTGTTGTCAGCTGTGCGTGGTATAAAGCCCTTATTAACTAATCGAGCTATAATTTTATAATCAGAATTTAAAAGCGAGATCGGCCGCAGCTGTTTATTTTTTCTAACCTCTGTTCTTTGGGATCAACACTATTTTTCAATTTTTAAACTCTGCAGGCAGTGGATACCCCCGTAAGATTTCATCGACAGTTTCGGTGAAATTGTCTTCTATTACGGCCCAAAGTCGTTTATAGAATTCAATGGGCAGTCCGTTCGGTCCTGGAGATTTCCTAGCGGGAGAGCTCCGTTTGAGTTCCAATATATCTTCCTTGGTGATGTCAAAAGAAATGTTCTCATCGTCATCTCGTGATATTCATGGAAGATATATATCAAAGAACTCATCACATTCTTCTTAGTTTGTTTCCCCTATGCATAAATGCTTTCACTGTACGTGGTGATTTATGTAATTTTTCCCTTCTGGGTGGTTATTATGTGCCATCATCCAGTTGAGGTTCATCCGTGCAAATTCTTCTTCTCTTGTTTGCACGTCTGACAAAATGGTGGAATGCAGAAGTGTCATCTTCAACGACTGGCTTCGCTTCCGATTTCATCTTAAGTCATACCGCTTCCTTCCATTTCAAACACACTTTGCTTTTATTTGCACGATGTCTTTCAATCTTGTGGGTACTGCATCTGTCTGATTGTCGAGGTCCCTGAGCACACAGTAATAGAATTCTATAATCTGCTTCCTTTGTTTGGTATTATCTGTGCTAAGAAATATTTAAACTTTCCTTGACTTCGGTTTCACCCGTTGATTCCGTCATTCTATCAGACTTGGAAAATTATTGAGTAAACGGAGATATGTTTCCCAAGCTCATCTTCTGAATCTTCTTGTTACAATAAGTATATATTTGGATTCCACTGGCTTCCTACTCTTCGAGTAGGTTGTGGTGTTAAATTTACGCTGGTTAATAACCCACTGTGGTCGGAAAAGCTACCGGGGACAATTTCTGCTTTCGATACTCTATCTGCTAAGTTTCCCGACACGTATATTCTATTAACCCTACTACAGAAATTCCCTACAATATGAGTGAAGTTCATTATTGGGTATTTTATTTCCCACTCATCTTTTAGTTTAAAGTCAAGAACAGGACCTCACATGATAGCTGAGTAATTGAAGCTGGGAATTTGATCCTTACGAGTCAATACTCAATTAAAATCTCCCCAGAAAAGAACGTGGCTCTTGCAGCTCTGTGAGTGCTGCCAGATGGCACATATAAAATTGGCAGTAGAAACTCCTGTTAAATGTATTCCGATACCTGGCCCCGATTCTAATTTATCAACGCTGTGTATGAGAGTACCTTCCATAACTAAATTGGCAGGGCCAATATTCGTTTCAGTGGCTATTTGGTAAAAGCGAACATAACCGGGAAAGTTCACTTGTGGGGACACTGTTTCCTGTGGGAGAGCAACATCAGTCGCTGACTCATATAGGAACCGCTTCAGAGGAGCTACTTTGGCATGCGACTGTATCCTGTTGGTGTTTAACGTGATAAATGTATGTAACTGTAACATTGGAGAGTGACTCATTTTTTTCTAGTCTATAATTTCATGCCATTCCATGCCGGATCCGTCCTGAAAATCTGACGGAAGACATCCGTCCCGGTCTGCATTTGAACTTTTCTCTTTACTCTTCTTACGTTTTGCGTTGACACTGGCATTCGCCAAATGTCTCCTCCGTCCACTCCCTGAGCAGTTATCCGAGTGGCGGCAGTGCCGTTGAATATGAGGGTCTGTCGCGTGCCAGCATCTCGTCTGCCTTGCTCGGGGCATACACAGTTTCCAAACATTCTCCCTATGTCCGGTCACTTCTGCGATCATTGACGTTTGCTGCTTGTTTGTTATTCACTGTAAAACTCTGCTTGATCGTTGCGGGGTTTGGGCAGTGACTTCACCTGTTGTTGACAATCTCTGGCTACTCGCCATATTTGCTTTCTGTGTCAACCGCAGGTGAGTCTGTCTGCGTTGATTGACATACCAGTACTGCAGTTCGGGGTTGTGACGTCAACTGGTACCGCGCATTGCCAGCTGTTGGCGGGTTTCGGACTATAGAATGGGGCTATGACGTCACACCAAACTTTCCCACTGATGGTGGCGTATTCGATATGTCTACAGATATAGTTGACTCTGAGTTAGAATCTAGCTTAAAGTACTGTCTCAAATTATAGTTTCTAATATTGTTTTCTGAATGTCGTCTACAGCATTCAGCTACAGGTTGATTTCCTCTTCATCTGTTCCACGTCTCTTGTTAGTGACGATCCTACTTTTAACAACTGATCTGTCAACAGTGCTTTCCTAAGTAAAGTTGGAAATGCACCTTCATCACCCGTTATCAGATTTTTGGTCACAAATCAGCCATTGTTAATCTTTCACGTGTTGTATATTGTTCTGCAATACGGACACACTTCTTGGACAGTTTTACCGGAGAGGCCCGCTTTCCGTGATGCTGCAACCTTCATCACCTGTCATCCTATTTTCGGTCCCAAATCAGCCAGTGTTAATTTTCACGCGTTGCAAATTCCTTTGCAATACAAACCCACTTCTTGGACCGTTTTGCCGGAGAGGCCCGCTTTCGTTACATAAGTGACAAGTCAAAGTCTGTCCATTGCAAACCACGTGCGCCTGTAACCACAGACCAATACATTAGATGGGTTATTTTGTGTGACATGATTATCAACAGACCTAACACCACTAAGGTATTGCAGTCTATGTTGGCTTGACCGCTGTTCATTACGAATTTGCTTGATGTCTCCATACTCAGACAATAAGCCTTTCAAGTAGCAGTTTTCTGCCTCAGGGACAAAATAAATACTCTGTTTATAATCAACATCAGATTTTGAAATGGTAATTGTACTCACCGAATTGTTGCGATGGCGGAATTCAACTTTTCCTTCAAACTTCTGTAAAACCCGTTCGAGCACCAACGGGGATAGCAGTTTCACAAGAAAGCAGCATTGCTCCAAGTCGCGATAAGCAGCGTGCCACTGATCCGAAATAATGCCAATAATATCAACGCTACAGTCATGAATTTCCAGGGAACTCGGTTGCGCATTAGTGGTTGCTTATCAAATCCAAATCTTACAGTAAGCTTCCTGGAAAACATGGTAGCCAAGGCAGTAGTTAACAGCGGGCAAAAACAAGGAAAATAAAAGATTTTATCACCACAATCACAATTTTACGCAACAGTGTAACCCATAGAGCGAACAGAAATTCTTAATTTCCAAGTATAACAGCACGGCGTTAGAAGCGGCACAGCTGGTCCGCTCAGCACTGCCGCAACAGTGGCTATTCGGGTCCCAGGCAAACAAAACTCTTTTGTCAATTGCTTGTCGAAAGACTATGAACTGCAATGAACACCGCTTAAAGTTGAAGTGCCTGTAATATATTTTAAAGTACTGCTAAGAGTGAACCGAGCTGCCGGCCGGAGTGGCCGTACGGTTCTAGGCGCTACAGTCTGGAACCGAGCGACCGCTACGGTCGCAGGTTCGAATCCTGCCTCGGGCATGGATGTGTGTGATGCCCTTAGATAGGTTTAATTAGTTCTACGTTATAGGCGACTGATGACCTCAGAAGTTAAGTCGCATGGTGCTCAGAGCCATTTGAACCATTTGAACCAAGCTACGATCTCTTTTTACATTGCTGTTCACTATAACACCACGTCAAACTTTGAGTTTACTTTCGAAAATAACATCCACATTTTAACAAGGAATCTTAGCCACATTTTGCTTCTGGTAAATGTCCACATACTTGGGATGTGAATGCTAGCTTTAAAGACAGTGGAAAATTTTTGATCCAGAATATTCTCCGATCTTACAGTTGTTATAACGTTAAAAAAAAAGATGAGTGCAGGGCAGGAGAGGCAGAACAACACACATGCAAACATTACAAAGAACACAAATGTAAATATTTGCAACTGATACCGAGAATGAACTCTTGAAACGCGTTCTTATGCATAAGAAAACGAACTTTATGTAGTGCTTGGTTATTTAAATCATCAATGACACGTGGCAGGTTCTCCAGAAATATCAATTATGATGAATCATGTTAGGTTATTATTTTTGTTGTTGGAAGACATGAGCCCGCATCTCGTGGTCGTGCGGTAGCGTTCTCGCTTCCCACGCCCGGGTTCCCGGGTTCGATTCCCGGCGGGGTTAGGGATTTTCTCTGCCTCGTGATGGCTGGGTGTTGTGTGATGTCCTTAGGTTAGTTAGGTTTAAGTAGTTCTAAGTTCTAGGGGACTGATGACCATAGATGTTAAGTCCCATAGTGCTCAGAGCCATTTTTTTGGAAGACATGACGTAGCTTGCCATGAACGTGGTGTGGGAGGATGACAAGTGTTAGCATCATTTTCTGTCAAACATGCCGTCACTGCTTCACACGGAGGGCAATCGAGCTCAAAGGAACCTAGCACAGCACACCACAGGGTTTCAAAATAGTTCAAATGGCTCTGAGCACTATGGGACTTAACATCTGAGGTCATCTGTCCCCTAGAACTTAGAACTACTTAAACCTAACCAACCTAAGGTCATCACACACATCCATGCCCGAGGCAGGATTCGAACCTGCGACCGTAGCAGTCACGCGGTTCCGGACTGAGCGCCTAGAACCGCTAGACCACCGCGGCCGGCCACAGAGTTTCATTCCTTCTTTTTTCTGTCACCTTGCATTGCTCAGCTATAGCTTGCAGGATAAGCCGCGTCCACAGCTGATAGAAACGGTGGCAGTACGGCCAATTTCGGGGATAATTTCTTTTTTTTCTGTCGGGTCCTAGAACTTCATCAGCCACTCGGCCAAGTGTAGCTCATCCTCAGCGTGCAGGGTGGAGCCATAGTGCCTGTGCGTATAGGGCTGCAACAAGATGTATGGTGCCATCACGTCGTCTAACTAGAGCGTTCTGACTCGAGCGTTGGCACGGCGGTAGACTCAGTGACTGCTTTGCCCCGTCCTTCGGCGGCCCTCCAAGTATACCACAACGTTACTTGGGATAGCTCAGATAATTATTGTACGAGAGAGTGAAAAATCCGTGTTATTTATATTTTCAGATTTTGCAGCTGCAACAGTATTAAAAGAAAAGTGGACTCCTCGACAGAAAAAAAGGTTCGGCACAGGTCAGGGCAAGAGGAAACGAAATACACTTCACAGGCTAATACAGCATGTGAATTTGTCTCAGTGATTACGAAATGTAGTCAGATTTACAAAAAAAAAAAAAAAAGTGGCAGTAACAACCAAGGTATCAATACGACCTAGCACTACCTCTGGCGTGGACACATGCACCGATTCAGTTGAGAAGGGTGCCATCAAGCCGTTGTATCCTCTCCCGACTCTCCAGAGTCAAGCTGGCCCACAACTGTGGTAACTACTTCATTGATATCCTGGTTACTGGCACTACGACAGATTTGACACCTGTGGTGGTCCCACCCTTGTTCTATTGGGGGCAGGTCTGGGGATCTTACAGGGCATGGGAGTACCTTCACGTCAAGCAGACATTCCATAGATACACGTACCATGTACCGACAAGCATTGTCGTTCTGAAAAATGTCATCAGAGTACGGCATCATAAGAGGTAACACATGGGGACGCAGGATGTCCGTGAAGCGTCGTTATACCGTCAGGGCTTCCTCAGTCACTACCAGCCGTGACCTGGAGTCATTTCCGATAGTTCCCCTCATCATTACACCAGGAGTAACACGGCGGTGCCTCTCCGAAACATTCGAAGTATGGTACTTCTACCCATGTCGTCGTCCTACTCGTCAACGTTGCTCATCCGGGATAGTATAGAACTGCGTTCCATTGCTGAACACAATTCGAATCCATTCATCGGCAGCCCATGTTTCTCGCACACGGCACTTCAAACGCAAGCGTTTTTCTTGTGGTGTTCACGGCGAGCTACGCATGGAACATTAATTCCGTAGTCCATTTGCTGCTAATGCCCGGAGATTGACGCGGCTTGACACAGAATGTGCCAGGAGTCCGTTCCTTGGTCTCGATTGGCAGGCGCAGGTCTGAAGGTGTTAGGATATGCATGGTGCGTACTAAGGTACCCTTCATCGCGATGGTCGGACTTGGTCTGCCGGAATCTTGATGAGTCTGCCTGTCCTCAGGTTTGTATGCAGTCCGACATCTCATTCAAATGCCATACATATCTAGGTACTGCACCATTCGTCCAGCCGGCCAAATGGACACCCACAATGAGATAGTGTCTGAAAGATTACCCGACAACTCCGTGTCCTTGCAATCTCACGCTGTTGATGCCCCTAAAAGTCTTACCAGGCCTGAAAACAACACTGAAAACGAACGAATGTACTGTGGTGCTCGTTATACGTACCATAGGGAATCTTAACTCTCCTACAAATGCCCGCGTGTGTACGTATATGGACTTTCATTGACATGTCTTCAAGCGTTTCCCTTTTTTTTTCCTCGGGCAGTGTAGAGACGTTCTTACAACGGCACCACTACCATGAGACATGGAATCAATCTCACCTTCACCGGCATTACATGAAGTAAAAAAGTGATTCAGGAGAAATAAGTATATACTAATTCGAGTGAATCATTCTGTATGACATTTATCCTATTTTTGTCGGTTACCGAGATTCAACTGCTATTATAGTCCTAGAAGATGTTAAGGAGATGCAAATTATTAAGTTCGGAGTAGGCTTTATAAGTTCTGCCTCCTATTTCAATAAACTTCAGTATTGGTGACAATACCACGTGTAGCTGATCTGAGGCCATCTTGGCGTTCTTTTACGAGGTCAGTACCATTCATAAACCGAACGAACAATCAGTTTCTTGTTTACTTTTTGTACGAATGCATGGTTTCTTGGCGATATATATGAGAGAGCGAAGTACATTGGAATACTTTTCAGATTTTGGGCACTAGCCAGCCAGCCCTGTAATGGAACTTAAATATATTTCTATATTTACCATTTTGAAACGGCACCATTTACTACACACTGATGAGGCAAAACATTATGACCACCTGATCAGTGGCTTATTTGTCCGTCTTTGGAACGAAATACATCACTGATTCTCTTATAAGGGATCCGACAGTTTATTGATAGGTTTGTGGAGGCATGTGGCATTAGATTCCTACCGACGGGCCATTTAATTCATGTAAACAACGGGCCGTTGATCTGCGTTCGGGGGTGCCACCCGATATCGACCCAGATGGGTTCCAAAGGATTACATCAGGTGAATTTGGTCTTCGAGACATCAACCTCTTTTCATTATAATATTACTCAAAAAACTGTAGCATGGTTCTGGCTCAAGATACAGACAGTTGTACTGCTGAAAGAGGACATCGTCGTCGGGGAAGACATCAAGCATGAAGGGATTAAGGTGGTTCACAGCTGTCAGTGTGTCTTCGGTTGCTACCACAGGTCCCAAAAAAATGGTTCAAAAGGCTCTGAGCAGTATGGGACTTCACATCTGTGGTCATCAGTCCCCTAGAACTTAGAACTACTTAAACCGAACTAACCTAAGGACATCACACACATCCATGCCCGAGGCAGGATTCGAACCTACGACCGTAGCAGTCGCGCGGATCCGGACTGAGCGCCTAGAACCGCTAGACCACCGTGGCCGGCCACAGGTCCCAAGCAAGTGCAGAAGAATGTCTTCCATAGCACAGTGGTTGCTCCCACCAACCTGGGTCAGTGGCGCGCAGCACGTTTCGAGCCGCCGTTCGCCTCGATAATGGCGTTTGTGATGACGATCATCGACCTAGTGTAGCATAAATATGATTCACCCCAAGAGGCGACACGTTTCCATTGATCGAGAGTCGAATACCGATGGTCCCGCACCCAAGGCAATCGTAACTGACGATGTCATTGGGTCAACATGTGTTCACGTAGGGGCGGTCTACAGCGGAACTCCATGTTCTACAACGAACGATGAACTGTGTGCTCCTCAGCACTTGTGCGCACCAGCATTGTGCAGAGATGCCACATATCACCATCTATACTACATTACAGAGCAGACAGAACTCCGAACCCCAACGTTCTGCGAAGCGTCGAGGACGTCCAACCATTTAGCGCTTAGTGGTAGTTTCACAATGCTTCTACCTCTTTCCGTAGACGCTCACGACAGTAGCACGTGAACATTCGACCTGGTTCGCCATTTTCGAGGTACTCTTTCACAGGCTTTCCGTAATAATAATCTGTCCTTTGACAAAGTCGCTTATCTCAGTGGATTTCCCCATTTGGAGCCCATATCTTTTCTAGGGTGAGTCCCCATCCGTCTCTGCTGCGCTTGCATACTTTTCATTGTACACCAAGTGCTCGCAACGTCATCAGGCGTCATCCAATCTCGTGGTGGGTGGTGGTCAAAATATTGTAACTTATCAGTGTATGAACACTCAGTCTCTTTCTGTAATTGCAAAAGGTGCCCCGGAAACATTGGGTTTCTCTAAACGGGAAAAACTTCTAAGGCAGAACATGTTCATGTACTGAAGGACCAATATTCTACTCAAAATCAAGAAGTGTTGCAATCGAAAATATATTGTCAATATTGTACTTAATAGTCTTGTGTTACATTATTACTCTATTACACACCAATAATTGGTCTGAATAGACAGCTGCAGCCTGTATGAAAGTGTCAGCGTCACTTCATTCACTACAAAAATACTTAAAACATATCCTTTCGAGCTTGAAAAAGCTTATAGAGTTACTAACACTCCCTACAGTGGATGTGGTGATGCTGTTTTCCAAAGACTTACGTACGAAAACTCAAGCCGGATGAAACTGGCGACGCATCTGATGTAAGATACATTTGCGACATACATTATTCTGACCACGTCACTACTGCCTACAAACAATCATCACGACTACGCGTCGGTAAGCGTGAAGACTTCCATTATCAATGTTTAATCCGTCGTCTTGTCCACCATTGCACTCCGTGTTACTTACCTTCAGCTCTAATTTCTGTGTGGCCCACCAGAAATATTCTTCCTGATAAACGCAAAACTGGCTCTGCACGATTACATAAAACTACCACGTTCTCTAACTGATCTTCTGTATCAGGAACCCAACTTTGGAATAATCTTCTTCAAAATATCAGAGACATTAAATTCATTTCAAACTTCAAAAGGCAGATAATATTCCACTTTCTATCACAACAGCTGCCTCCCCCATATAACAGTCTGAAGCTCACTCTCTTTAATCCCCCATCCATACAACTTTCCCCTCTCTGTTTAAATTATGTTCTTTCCTGATACTGTAGTTTCTATCCTCACTTCTTTCCCTACCTCTTTGGCTTGTGATAATATTTAGCATGGCTTCAAACGTGGTAACCTAATTTATGCCATTCTTAATGCCCTTTACTACTACTATTAAAGTGTCATTATTATTATCCCCGTGAAATATTTGTAATATTTTTGGTATATGTTGTTGCTGGTCAGATGTAAAAGTGGGTTTTACGGTCATAACTTGGTCAAGCTAAATAAGCAACGCATAAATGAATAAAAGACTCAGGAATTGAAGACAGTTTAAGAAAAACTGTTACCAAAATTCAGCTACAAGTCAAATATATCTTGAAATAGACGCTTTTGTCAAATTCATACAAATCTCCATTTTCAAGACAGAGAATGCGGTTATGGGATTAATGAACCTCAATAAAGTTGCAAATATCGTTTCGTGGTGGAAGACCTTCTTCAGTTTAAAGGTATAAAGGTGGTGCACAACCGATGAAGTAAGGTTTAACCGTCCACATGTTATGTAACTCATTTTAAAAACACACGGAACTAATCACCATAAAACTCTGTAACTGAAGAATTGCCAATAGCCTCTAAACACCTTTAATATATTATATAGCACTTAAATATGTAGAGATCGTAATATTTACAAACTATGCACAAAACACAGCCTCGTGTTTTACAGCAACAAAAACAGTACACATTACCGGAGACTGCGTTTAGTGTTTTTTACTCCACATTCCTTCATGGGATTCTAAAATCAGTAACTGGAGTGAAACACCAATCAGGGAATATCATGATTTCGTAGGTACAACGTAGTCTAGTTACAACACTCTCCCCATAAATCATTCTCGAGTTACCAGCCTCGTGAAACGGTTAAAAACCCGCGAGTCTTTTGGTTGAGTACTTCACGGCCATTTTAGAGTGGCACCCTCGTGTGGTTGCTGTTGGCGTCCTTATATAACCTAAGTACCGCCTGTGACGTCATTGGTCTCCATTCCAGCGCAATATCAGGTAATGTTTTCGTGGTAGGACCACCAGGCCTCCTCGACCTGCCGGTGGCTCCTGCTAAGCTCGTTGCTTTTATTGTTATATCGATTACACATTAGTTGCCTGTCTTCATGGGCGTGAAAACATGTGAAAGTTTGTGGACCACATGAACAATATGCATGTGCACATAAAATTCCCGATGGAGGTAGAGAAACACCATGCTTTGCCCTTCCTTGACGTCCTTGTAGATCAGAAAGCTAATGAGAGTCTCTCTGTGAATCACGCTGTCTACCAAAAGAACACAAAGGCCGATATCTTCATGCTAGCAGCTACCAAAACGCAGCAAAGTAAATATCTGTTCTTAGGGCCTTGCCGCGTCTAATGACAGCCCTTCCAAGCACTGAAAATGTGCCGGAGGAACCGAGACGCTTAGGGAAAATGTTCAAAGAAAACGGCTACAACAACTAATAAGTTCCGTAACCTATTTTTACAAAGACACGTAAGCAGAAGACCTACATGGAGAAAACTAAGAATCTTGTGTTTTTGCCGTTCTGCGGTTTTGTAACAGGTAAGATCAACCAGCTCCTAAAGAGAGATAAAATCCATTCAGTATTTAGGTTTCCAGCAAAACTTCGACAGCGTACGATGCCTCTGAACGCCAGACAGACTTTGTGTACACTATTGAACAGTATCGTGTAGAACACGAGAGGTGTCTTCTCCTCCGGTATATCGAGAGATTACCAGTATCAGAACATGCCCTAGAAAACGGACACCGAACTAACCATCTATTATGAAACAGATAAGTGGGTTCCACAATTATAACTGAAACGATTAAGAAAAAAATCTCTGAAAACTCAAGAAAGAAGGCAGTTTCCAGCTGTACACAGCATGGGACCTGGCCATCGGAAGGTTGAAATGGGAGCAGCGGTCACACAACTAAACCATTACCTTCCATGTGCTGGACTTTGCATCCGTGATATCACAGGCAATAGTGCGGCTGTATAAGGACGCCAGCAGCACTCATACGACAGTCACCAGTTCACAATGGCCGAGAAACACTCGGCAGGAAGCTCGTGGTGTTTTAACCACTAACCCGGCTGGTGGCTCGAGATCTTTTCGCCAGTGTTTTTTCTTTGCGCATTTCCCCACTAAACTATCCTTAGCATATTAAAACCTATGGGATCAGATCCAGAGGTCTCAACAGGCTACAAATATCTGCCTTTCTGCGTTTTTATCTTCCGAGAAATATTAGGTTTAAATGGTGTATCACCTGACGAGTAAAATGTGCAGTGGACCTGTCATGCTGGATGAAGTTATCCATCCTTGTGAGCAAAGAAAGCTCTACAAGTAATGTTCAACCTCGTTGTAACGGGCCGGCCGGAGTGGCCGAGCGGTTCTAGGCGCTACAGTCTGGAACCGCGAGACCGCTACGGTCGCAGGTTCGAATCCTGCCTCGGGCATGGATGTGTGAGATGTCCTTAGGTTAATTAGGTTTGAGTAGTTCTAAGTTCTAGGGGACTGATGATCTCAGAAGTTAAGTCCCATAGTGCTCAGAGCGCTACGGTCGCAGGTTCGAATCCTGCTTCGGGCATGTATGTGTGTGATGTCCTTAGGTTAGTTAGGATTAAATAGTTCTAAGTTCTAGGGGACTGATGAGCTTAGAAGTTAAGCCCCACAGTGCTCACAGCCATTTTTTTTGTGCTCAGAGCTATTTTGAACCTCGTTGTAACGGAAATCTACATGATAGGGCCCTATTAGTCGGAACTGGATCACAACAGCCCCAACCAACTGGTTGTGTATCTTAGCACACCACACGATTACAGTGAAGCTTGCTTGAAACGGGAGTGGATTTTCATCGGATCATCAGTGTCAGTTACATGCGTTTTTCATACCGCCATGAGTGAAAGTAGCTTAACCAGTAAACAGTATTAATTACATTAATTAGTGATTTGTAATCACCCAACGAAGAAATACCAATCGCGTACTTTCACCTCTTTCTCGAATTCGCTGGAAATGACAAGGATACAGGCCTTACATGTGGGAAACCCATACGAGTGTGCTCATTGAAGGACTGCCTTCTGCCAAGTGAGTAAATTGTACTTCGTCCACACTCTCTTCAAATCGTCTACCGAATTTTCTACAAGCAGTAGCAGCGTTTCCATGATATATCCCGTACACAAATACCGCGGTGGCATACTCAGCATTTGTAAGTATGTGAGACATCGTTAAACGACACAGCAGAATTGGACAACAAAATAATCACGGTCAAACCTGAAAAATTCAGTTACGTAAACTCAAGCCGAATATCAAAATAGAAGTTCAAAACAAAAATAACAATTGATATATGAACTCAATAGGAAAGGAGTACCAGCAGAAATCGTATTTCTTTGTGGAATCGTCCGAATATCGCGGAACCACACCAAAGTAGGCACCGCACATCAATACCACAGAATTAGCTATGTCTCGCTGCAGTCCGTAACAACGAATGGGAGAAGACATGGCTCTCTCTCTCTCACCACACCAGCATCCTCGCCCAGAGGCCAGTACAGAGCAGAGCTTGGAAGCACTCTGACCCCGTTCGTGACCTCAGCTGAAGCAGTCAACATTAGCTACACAAGACTCAAAAGGAAATATAATTTTCTAAATGCTGAACACTGTACTTCGAGAGGACAGTTTGTTAAATACTGCACCAGGTGATGCCTTAACAGTCAGTGACGGTCGTGAATTACCAAGCACTCCTGTGTCGAAAGTTTGTATCACGTTAAGTAAAATCCATTTATTCATTCACGTAATAAAGTGAACTAACATTTCATATCGGATGAAACTATATGATTCCAAAGACCTTCTCAAGTCTCAAATATCCGTGACGTATTTAAGCGGACTTAAGAGACGAATGAAAATTTGTACGAAGTCCGCGGGGGCTTCTGCTAACTGACAGTGGCTGAAATGCGAGGATGTGAATGGGAATCTGGAATGAGAAGGGAGATGTTATACGGTAGTTCGCGCAGATGTGCAAAGTCACAGTGCCAGGATGGCGTAGTGATGAGCTCATCTGGCTAGCGAGCAGAAGACACGGGTTTGAATCCTGGTGTTCGTGCAAATGTTCATTCGGCGCTCCAGTGCGTATAAGCAACATTTCATGCGCTTTAATACCAATAAGATATTTCCCAGAGCAATTAACAGAACCCACAGTTATAACTGGACGATTGGAGGTTCGTCTGCTCATAACATCAGTAACCAACTGTATCTCTGTTACCAATAAGAACTGGATACTACACTTACACTACTGGCCATTACAATAGCTACTCCAAGAAAAAAGGCAGATGATAAACGGGTATTCATTGGACAAATATATTATACTAGAACTGACACGTGATTACATTTTCACGCAATTTGGGTGCATACATCCTGAGACATTAGTACCCCGAACAACCACCTCTGGCCGTAATAACGGCCTTGATACGCCTGGGCATCGATTCAAACAGAGCTTGGATGCCGTGTGCAGGTACAGCTGCCCATGCAGCCTTAACACAATACCACTGTTCATCAAGAGTAGTGACTGGCGTCTTGTGACGAGCCAGTTGCTCGGCCACCATTGACCAGTCGTTTTCAATTGGTGAGAGATCTGGAGAATGTGCTGGCCAGGGCAGCAATCGAACATTTTCTGTATCCAGAAAGGTCCGTACAGGACATGCAACATTCGGTCGTGCATTACCGTGCTGAAATTTAGGGTTTTGCAGGGATCGAATGAAGGGTAGAGCCACGGGTCGTAACACATCTGAAGTGTAACGTCCACTGTTCAAAGTGCAGTCAATGCGAATAAGAGGTGACGGAGACTTGTAGCCAATGGCACCCCATACCATCACGCCGGGTGATACGCCAGTATGGCGATGACGAGTACACGCTTCCAATGTGCTTTCACCGCGATGTCGCCAAACACGGATGCGACCATCATGATGCTGTAAACAGAACCATGCCATTTGTGCACCCAGGTTCGTCCTTGAGTACATCATCGCAGGCGCTCCTGTCTGTGATGCAGCGTCGAGGGTAACCGCAGTCATGTTCTCCGAGCTGGTAGTCCATGCTGCTGCAAACGTCGTCGAACTGTTCGTGCAGATAGTTGTTCTCTTGCAAACGTCCCCATCTGTTGACTCAGGGATGGAGACGTGGCAGCACGAACCGTTACAGCCATGCGGAAAAGATGCCTGTCATCTCGACTGCTAGTGATACGGGGCCATTGGGATCCAGCACGGCGTTCCGTATTATCCTCCTGAACCCACTGATTCCGTATTTTGCTAACGGTCATTGGATCTCGACCAACGCGAACAGCAATACGATAAACCGCAATCGCTATAGGCTACAATCCGACCTTTATCAAAGTCGGAAACGTGATGGTACGCATTTCTTCTCCTTACACGAGGCATCACAACAACGTTTCACCAGGCAACGCCGGTCAATTGCTATTTGTGTATGAGAAATCGGTTGCAAACGTTCCTCGTATCTGCATGTTGTTGGTGTCACCACCGGCGCCAACGTTGCGTGAATGCTCTGAAAAGCTAATCATTTGCACATCACAGCATCTTCTTCCTGTTGGTTAAATTTCGCATCTGTAGCATGTCATCTTCGTGGAGTAGCAATTTTAATGGCCAGTAGTGTATGTACTTCGCAGACCACCGTAAAGTGCCTGGCAGAGCGTACGTACCAATGTCCTTCCTTTTAGGGCCTTTTTCCGTTCCATTTACGTATGCACCGCGACAAGAATGGCTGCTTTAAATGCCGTTACGTGTATCTGTTTCAATTGGTCTAACGTTGTCCTTATGAGTCGTATGGGAGCAATACGTAGCTGGCTTCAGTATACAGGGCGTTACAAAAAGGTACGGCCAAACTTTCAGGAAACATTCCTCACACACAAATAAAGAAAAGATGTTATGTGGACATGTGTCCGGAAACGCTTAATTTCCATGTTAGAGCTCATTTTAGTTTCATCTGCATGTACTGTACTTCCTCGATTCACCGCCAGTTGGCCCAACTGAAGGAAGGTAATGTTGACTTCGGTGCTTGTGTTGACATGCGACTCCATACTCTACAGTACTTGCATCAAGCACTCCAGAACGAAAGAAGACGTTCGAAGCAATTGATCGGCGTCTTAGGGAGCACGGAACATTCCAGCCTATGAATCGCGACTGGGGAAGACCTAGAACGACGAGGACACCTGCAATGGACGAGGCAATTCTTCGTGCAGTTGACGATAACCCTAATGTCAGCGTCAGAGAAGTTACTGCTGTACAAGGTAACGTTGACCACGTCACTGTATGGAAAGTGCTACGGGACAACCAGTTGTTTCCGTACCATGTACAGCGTGTGCAGGCACTATCAGCAGCTGATTGGCCTCCACGGGTACACTTCTGCGAATGGTTCATCCAACAATGTGTCAATCCACATTTCAGTGCAAATGTTCTCTTTACGGATGAGGCTTCATGCCAACGTGATCAAATTGTAAATTTTCACAATCAACATGTGTGGGCTGACGAGAATCCACACGCAATTGTGCAATCACGTCATCGACACAAATTTTCTATGAACGTTTGGGCAGGCATTGTTGGTGATGTCTCGATTGGCCTCCATGTCCTTCCACCTACGCTCAATGGAGCACGTTATCATGATTTCATACGGGATACTCTACCTGTGCTGCTAGAACATGTGCCTTTCCATATACGACACAACATGTGGTTCATGCACGATGGAGCTCCTGCATATTTCAGTCGAAGTGTTCGCACGCTTCTCAACAACAGATTCGGTGACCGATGGGTTGGTAGAGGCGGACCAATTCCATGGCCTCCACGCCCTCCTGACCTCAACCCTCTTGACTTTCATTTATGGGGGCATTTGAAAGCTCTTGTCTGCGCAACACCGGTACGAAATGTAGAGACTCTTCATGCTCGTATTGTGGACGGCTGTGATACAATACGCCATTCTCCAGATCTGCATCAGTGCATCAGGGATTCCATGCGACGGAGGGTGAATGCATG
This sequence comes from Schistocerca americana, assembly GCF_021461395.2. Lineage (NCBI taxonomy): Eukaryota > Metazoa > Arthropoda > Insecta > Orthoptera > Acrididae > Schistocerca > Schistocerca americana. The sequence continues at coordinate 378,930,528 of NC_060126.1, forward strand.
TATCCTCGCTAACGGAGGACATTTTGAACATTCCCTGTAACAAAGTGTTTGAAGTCACGCTGGTACGTTCTGTTTCTGTGTGTTTCCATTCCATGATTAATGTGATCTGAAGAGAAGTAATAAAATGAGCTCTAACACGGAAATTAAGCGTTTCCGGACACATGTCCACATAACATATTTTCTTTCTTTGTGTGTGAGGAATGTTTCCTGAAAGTTTGGCCGTACCTTTTTGTAACACCCTGTATAATTATGGAGTAATAATTTAAAGCGGTTTCTTGGAACTTCTTAAGCGGACTTTTTCGGGATAGTTTACAACTATTTTCAAGAGCTTGCCAGTTCGGTTTTATCAGGGTCTCTGTGACATTCTCGCAAGGGACAATACACTTGACTATTCTCTGTGTCCTAGGTTGTATAAATTCAATATTTCCTGTTAGTCCTACTAGGCACAATTGAGGAGTATTCTAGAATGGGTCGCACGAATGAGTTACATGTAGTCCCCTTTGTAGACCGGTTGCATTCCCCTAGCATTCTATCATTAAACCGAAGTCAACTACGTGCTGTACCTACGACTGAATCTACGTTTACGTTCCGTTTCATAGCCCTATAAAGTACTACAACAATGTGATTCTATGTGTTGACCGATTGCTACTGTGAATCACTGGTAGTTATCGGATACTATGACTTTTCGTTTCGTGAAGTGCACAATTTTACATTTCTGGATATTTGCAACCAGTAGTGCACCTTTTTACCGCTTTTAAATCATAATAGGATCTGAATGAGTAACTTTACATCTTCTGTCAGGTACTATTGTATTGTTCATAACTGTACCTTCGGCTAAAAATTTGAGGTTACAGTTACAATTGTTTAGCAGGTCTTTAATATACGACTTGAACAGCAAAAGCCCCAATACACTTCTCTGAGGCACACTCGAATTAATCTCTAGATGTGTCGATGACTCTACACCCTAGATAACTCACTGGTCCTCCCAAACAAGAAATCCTCAGTCCAGTTACAATACTTTTAGTAAATGTACAAAGTCAAATACTTTTAGACTTATACTGTATCTACCTGAATGCCTTGATCCAAGGCGACGGTTCAAACCAGCGTCCGGCCATCCTGATTCAGATTTTCCGCGATATCCCTAAATCGCTTCATGCAAATTTCGGAATGGTTCCTTTGAAGGGGCACGGTCGACTTCATTCCCCATCCTTCCCTAATCCGATGGGGACCGATAACCTCGCTGTTTGGTCCCCTGTCCCAAATCAACCAACCAATATATATATATACCATGTGGAGAAAACTTGTGTCATGAAATTTTAACCCTGGATAGCTGATGCCAGTAGGAACTAAAATTACTAATGTTGTGTAGGTCGACTATGCGCCATTTTGAAACTACGGAAACTTGGCTCCACGCGCTGCGATTGGTCGCGTGGTTGCCCTGTTGCCAGGTCTTCTGGACAACGCATGACCGCGAATGCTTTGCCTGCCGGTGATCGCGATGTATGTGTGAACCGACAACGATAGCGCTAGCTGCCCATCAACCGGGGAACGGCAACAGGGCAGTCCCACGGCCAATCGTAGCGCGTGGCGCCAAGTCCTCGTTGTCTCCAAACGGTGCGTTGTAGACCTACACAACATTAGTAATTTTAGTTCCTACTGGCATCAGCTATCCAGGGTTAATATTTCGTGACACAATTTTTCTCCACCTTGCACAAATTACAATCCCTTGATGCCTCTTTCCGGCTATATACGAAGGCTAAACCCTGCAACTACTGTAGGGTTTTGGTAAGGTTCTCAGTGATATATTTATTCACGAGTAAGGTCCTTGTACATGATTTTAAATATTCCGTGATAATATTCTGAACTATGACGAATTACCGTCCTCCGCAACGGTTATTTTTGTCCGTGAAGGCTGCTATCAGGAACTACTGTATGTGGCGAGCGGCAGTGACAGCCCAGTCGATAAATGAACAGCCGCGGAGTCTTTGATGCGAGGCGCGCATTGTTAGCGGGTTGCAATGGGGCAGTCCGCTACTGCAGGCATGCAAGTAGCGTGTGCTGCTTAAATTGTTTAAATTATATGGAAATTATGAGATTCTGTTACCTAACGTTGTCCTGTGATTTTGTATCATAACTCTACGCAGAGCTCCTGAAACAAAATTAGGGCTAAGCTAGACAAGTAATGCATTCTGCTGATGTTGCATCTTTGAAGATAATGAGATGCTGCTACAGTACGTTCCGGTCCAGCATCGTCATCGACTAGGATGGATTTGTCACTGACTGCACGTCTGTTGGTGCCTTACAATCGTATGTCCGCAGCTCGTGGTCGTGCGGTAGCGTTCTTGCTTCCCGCGCCCGGGTTCCCGGGTTCGATTCCGGGCGGGGCAGGGATTTTCTCTGCCTCGTGATGACTGGGTGTTCTGTGATGTCCTTAGATTAGCTAGGTTTAAGTAGTTCTAAGTTCTAGGCGACTGATGACCATAGATGTTAAGTCCCATAGTGCTCAGAGCCATTTGACCCAGTTTTGAACCTTACAATCGTATGTAGGACCTCTTGGAGATTTTGGGAGCCAGTCAGATTGCCGTAGATGGGAATTAGAGCTCTCCGCCATCCCGTCATTATTGCCTCTCAGAACGCTACACTTCCACCTGCAAGTGATAGACTTTCTGAACGTATCGGCGTTCCTGATGTCGTCTAGCCCCTCTCCAAACTCTAAGAGCCGCGCGGGATTAGCCGATCGTTCTTAGGCGCTGAAGTCATGGACTGTGGGCTGGTCTCGGCGGAGGCTCGAGTCCTCTTTCGGGCGAGGGTGTGTGTGTTTGTCCTTAGGATAATTTAGGTTAAGTAGTGTGTGAGCTTAGGGACGGATGACCTTAACAGTTAAGTCCCATAAGATTTCACACACATTTGAACATTTGAAACCCTAACACGTCTAGTGTCCGGGTGACAAACCAATCCTGGCCCCGTCAGCAAACATGACATTGCTACATTCTGCAATGGTCCAATGTTGATGTGTAAGAGCCCAGACACTTCGTCTGCATCGGTTCCGCTGGTTCAGTACAAAACATCTTATTGGTCTACTGGACTGAAGACCACCCTGATGCAATCTCCAGCGCACTGTTTGGTCTGAGATACGAATCCCTGTTGCCGTCCGCCCCGATAGCTGAATGAACATATTGAATACAAGATGTATATGGAAAACGAATTCGAGAAAATACTTAAATATCAGAATCACAATAAGAAATATGGTAACATGCTCCGAATTGTCTTCAACAGAATGGGTATAGGTTAGGAACTGGATTCCTAGTAGAGAGGGAATGGGTTGGATCAAGTTCCCGACCCTAACCTCACCTGCAAGTCACACATGAAAAATAAATCAGTAGTACAGCAGATACAAGAATATGGCGACAAACATCTGGTGTCTGATATACAGAAAGATCTTGAACTCCCTAAGGATGCGTTTAGAAGGCTGGAACTGACAAAAATAACAAGCCAGTGAAGGACTTTGCGGTGTCGCTGTTTGGGACTGCTCTTCTGTCCACGTAATTTACCCTGGAAGCAACACACATCAAGGATTTACTGAATGATTAATTTGGGTCTGGGAAATGATGATGAGGAACCTCAGGCTGCAGAAGAAGGAAAAATGCATGCTGACCTGCCACCAGTTGAAGGTGAGAGTGAAGGTGCTAAATTGTGATACTGCTAAAGACTCATTCTTTGAATGTTGTAATTTGTGACTTCAATTATCTGTCACCTTATTTATGTCATTTCATTGTAGCCATTTTTGTTACTGTTTTTGTGAAATTAAAAAAAAAATGGATAAGGCGTCGAACTTCGGATCCGAAGATTGCAGGTTCGAGTCCTGTCATGGTCGAAATATTTTTTCGTTTATTTATGGGTGTATTACAATGGAAGAAGAGCGAAATCATGTAAAAGTTGAGAACTATCGCTTTTGGTTGTTTCTAATCTCTTAAGCACTATTTGATGCTCAAATTCACCTGTGCAGAAACATCACAATAAATAAAAACCATTCAACGAAAAAAAAACGGTCAGCGTGACGGACTGCCGTCCTAAGGGGCCCGGGTTCGATTCCCGACCGGGTCCGGTATTTTCTCCGCTCAGGGACTGGGTGTTGTGTTGTCTTCATCATCATTTCATCCCCATCCGGCGCGCAGGTCGCCCAATGAGGCGTCGAATGTAATAAGACCTGCACTCAGGCGGCCGGACCTGGCCCGTAAGGGTGTAAGTAGACTGTATAGGTTTTTTTTATTGGTAACGCCACATAGCGCTCTGTATGAAAATTGTTAATACGAAAATTGTTGAACGTTTCATATGTCGACCCTTAGCAGAGGATACCTCACTGGAATCTTCTGATTTTTTCTTGTAGTTTGTGTAATTAGTGTAGCTATTGTTTATTGCCAGCGCGTAATTGTAGAGAGAATCACCTTTGTAGTTGCAGTCTTTCATTGTTGTACAGTAAAACAGTTGTGACATGCATGTAGATTTGCACCAAGTATTTCGCAGCTGCGCTTGCAATTAACTAGATATTATTTTCAGTGCTATGTTAATGTGTTCTCTTATTTTTGCTCTTCAAATTGTGCTTTTCTGTGTTATCGTGTGAAATATTGTGTCAATAATGGCGTGTGAAAAACGTAACACTAGGCTCCAAAGTAAACTGAGAAATAATAGTGACGACGAGCGTAGCTTATCAGCACCACTGTGTGGTGAATTAACAGACATTCGAAGTAGTAATTTGGTAATTGTGCATAGGGAAATGAAGCGGGCGGCAAATAATGGTGTAGACAGTGAAACATGTAGTGAACAGGGAAGCATTATCGATCGATCGGTCGGCAACAGCTCGCCTCAGGAATCCGAAATGACAGAACACAATATTGCAAATACTGTAGACTTAGGTTTTGGGTCCTCACCGTTTTCTCAAATGAGTCAAGACACATTTTCTGCTTGTCAAAATGAGAATGTTACCGGTGAAAATGCACTGCCAAAAAGCATAGCGAAACAGATTCCAAACTCTAACACATTATCATTGCAATTAATGCAACAAATGGAACAAAATCAGAGACAAACACAGCAAAAGCTTCAAAAGTTAGACGCAATGGAACAAAATCTTCAAAAGTTAGACACAATGGAAGAAAATATTCAGAAGTTAGACACAATGGAACAACACCAGAGACAAACACAGCAACAGTTAGACGCAATGGAACAAAAGCTTCAAAAGTTAGACTCAGTGGAACATAAGCTTGAACAAACACGTGAAGATTTAACTACTGAGTTACATAACATTGAGTCAAAATGTCAAAAAGTCTGTAATGATGTAAAAACACAAATTTGTGAGCATTTTCAACCTATTTTTTCGCGGCATTAAAAGGCATTACTGAATCACGAAGCAGCTATAAAAGAACTGCAAACTACTGTTCATGAAAATCATGAGACCTTGCAAGCTAAAATTGACTCAGTTGCATCTACCGATTCGGTTACGCAACTTGCAAAAACTCAGGAAAACTTAAAGGACACAGTAGATACTCTGAAAATTGGTTCAGAAAGACACATGGAGGAAATTATTTCTTTATCAGAGAAAGTAGTTGAACTTACGGATCAGCTAAATAATTTATCTACGAAGGTAGATGATAATCTGATGACACAAAACCGGTAGTCTTTAATGACACAGAAGAGTGCGAACAAATTAGGAAATTCAAACAAAATCAGAATCAAATAAATACGCAACACCAAAGAGAAATCCGGGAAGTACAAGATCAGCTGTCACAGGTAATACAAGACTTACGTATTTCAGAGGACACTCGCGCCCCAATACGGGATGAGGGACATAGAAATACAGAAAAACATTTCGGAAATTATGAAAGAAATTGGCAAGGTGCACCGAATTTTGAAATGGAGCCGCCGAAACGACGTGACAATGACCGATATGCGACTCGCCGACATGATGATTTTGACTATAAGCTGTTCATTACTACACGTAAATTTAAAACATTTAAGAATTCTGGCAACGACATTCATCCACAAGCGTGGCTCCATCAATTCTCTCATTGTTTTCCTCCCAACTGGTCATTAGAGCACAGATTAGAATGTATGTGTGGGTATTTAGAGAATGAACCAGCTGTAAGAATGCGATCGGTCATTCACGATTGCCACAGTGAAGGAGAATTTTATCATGCCTTCCTCTCAGCATATTGCTCTCAAACTACACAAGACCGAGTAAAACACAGGATCATAATGATGAAACATTTCGAACAATCTGAATTTTCCAGTCCTGTGAAATATTTTGAAGACATGTTGCACAAGAATCAGTACTTGTCAAACCCATACAGCCCCTCAGAACTCATCCGCATTTGCTTAATCAAATTACCTGAACATTTACGACATATTATTTTGGCAGGACGTTGCAAAGACGACATTGAAGCTTTTCAGGGACTGTTACAAGAATTGGAAATCGACACTGACAATCGTGGGACGCGAAGACAGGAACACAACAATTACAGGTCACATCCGTCTTAATTCCGCGATGACAGAAATAAGAACTGGACACGAAAAGGCTATTCTTACAACGTAAATCGTGACCAAAACAGACACCACCCATATGACAACCACTGGCAGAGTAATAGTTACAGAGAAAGATCGCATTTTCGTAGTAATGAATGTGACAGAGACAACCATAGAAATAGACAATATGGGAACCAAAATAATTATTATCAAGGGAGACAGAATAACTTTAGACGCAACGATCAAGCGCGCAGTTACGATTCAGGGAGAAATTCTCCACCACGTGACCGACAAGAAAGAAACTATGGAATCTACCGACATGACGACAGACGATACGATCGTAAAGACAGAGCTGAACTGCATCAGAACTGGCGAGATTCAAACAGAGCAGGGCCCTCTCGACAAGACGAATTTGTAGAAGTTAGGTCTCCAAATCCCAATAACGACGAGCGCCAACAAAGAGACAATAGGCAATGACTCATACCGTTGGCAGCCACAAAACGTACGTATGAAACTGGCGACGCAGCTGCCGTAGCTAGTAATGACGTAAGAATGGAAGACATTAGAGACATCTTACTCCAGGAACACGACGTAAAACATAACAACATTGCGTATCCTGTGATTCACATTACAGTAAATGACGTAAAATTTACGGCAGTACTTGATTCTGGCAGCCCCATTTCAGTAATTAGTGAAACAGCCTTTAGCAAATGCAACAAATCGAACGATTGTCCCACACTTCCGTTACGTAAGATTAAATTACAAGGTGCAATATTTGGAAAAAGTGTAGATGTGCGCCAAAAAACCAACTTATAATTCTTTTGTCAAAGCCACAGCTTCTCTATGAACTTTCTTATTGTTCCATTATTGTCGACGGAAATTATATTGGGAGTAGACTTTTTGACTGAATACAAAGTAATCTTAAACTTTCACGATGCTGAAATAAGTTTACAGAAAGAAGGTAGGTCAATAGCTTTGAAATTTGAAGATTGGCTCTCAAACCATGACGAAGAAATTAATCCGCCTTACCTTCTGTTAGACAACAGTTCGGAATTTTCGACGGAACTACACACTAACAATCACTCTGCAAGTACTGACAGGGATGATATCGACGACATATTTGAAACTAATTAGTTAATTCAGAACAAAATTCAAACAATTGAGAATTGTAATGACACTGATAGGCAGGACCTTTTTGAGATTTTACAAGCACATTCCACAGTTTTTACTCACCAAACAGGAACAATCAAGGGATTTCAATACCAATTTCGTGTTCGTGAGCATACTAAGTTTTGTGTTAGATCATACGTAATTCCAGCACATTATAGGGACCGTGATAGAACATAAATACAATCTATGCTTGACGAGGGCATTATTGAGCCTGCAGTAAGCTCATAGAACAATCCATTACATGTTGTTGAAAAGAAAAATGGATCGATCAGGCTTGTCTTAGATTCGAGACAAATCAATACTATCATCATTCCTGAAACAGACAGGCCGCAAACGTTAGAAGAACTTCTTCAAAATTTTAATGGTGTAAAAGTGTTGTCTTCTATTGATCTCAGATCCAGCTTTTATCAGATCTAACTCCATCCAGAATGTAGAAAATACACAGCTTTCCTTAGTTTCGAGGTTTGTTATCAGTTTCGGAAACTTCCTTTTGGTTTGAACATTTCTTCGGCAGCACTCATTCGCGGGCTAAATTCCATATTACCCGAGTTCTTAAAACGTCACATCACCTTATATGCGGACGATATTCTGATAGCAGAAGCCTCATGGGAACAACATAATCGCATCCTCAACAGTTTGTTACATATTTTTGCAGAATCTGGAATTACAGTTAACTTGGAAAAGTCTGAATTCAGCAGGTCAAAGGTGAGGCTTTTGGGACATATTATGTCTTCCGAAGGCATTCAGCCGGATCTTGAAAAGTTGGAAGCAATCAGAGCCATTCCAGTTCCATCCACAAAAAAACAAGTCCGAAGTTTTCTAGGTCTCGTAAATTTTTACCGTCGTTTTCTGAATATGCAAATTCTTGTTACACCAAAACTTTGTTCTCTCACTGGAAAAAATACTATTTGGAACTGGGACGAACAAGCACAGTTGGAATTCTATTCTTTGAAAGAATCACTACTTAACGCGCCAATACTAGCTCATCCAGATCTGTCACAAGATTTCTGCCTTAGCACGGATTCTTCTGAAGTCGGTCTTGGTGCCCATTTATTTCAAGAAGCCATAGAAAATGACACTACCGTTCAGAAAACCATAGCCGAGTGCTAACAAAATCTGAAAAAAATTATTCCGTTACTGAATTAGAAGCTTTAGCTATCGTTTGGGCATTTAACAAATTCCGTTTCTTTCTTTATGGCAAGCACGTAAAAGTATACAGTGATCATCGTGCATTACAATTTTTTATGTCTTCAAAATTAAATCATGACAGGTTAAAACGTTGGGCATTTTTTCTGCAAGAATTCCACTTCACAGTAGTCTACATTCCCGGCAAGGACAACATTGTTGCGGACGCACTGTCACGCGCACCGGCTGGGCTTGAGAAAAGTAACACAGAAGGCAACCTCGAGAAAAATTTCAGTATTCTTTACATTCAGAAAGTCGCCTTTGAAAACTTCATCGCCACATCTTTAAAGGACATTGCTCATGAACAACATAAAGATCCGATTTGGAAAGACATCAAGAGCAAATGGCATGAAAAGACACACACAGATTCGGCATTATTATCTGGTTAGAAACAACACACTGATCAAACGCTGTACTGTTGATGACAAGCTATGGGTACTTTGCATTCCTGACGATTTTGTTAATAAGCTGATTTGGTACATTCATTTCAACTAAGCACATTTTGGTCCACGAAAATGTTATCATATTCTTCGAACGACTTGTTATTTTAACAATATGGAAAAGAGAATTCGAAGAGTCTTGTCTATTTGTAAACTTTGTCAAAAGGCGAAACCATCTATTATCTCACATCGTGCTCCGTTGTTTCCTATCATTCCTTCTAAATTAAAAGAGTTTGCTCCTGTTGATCTCTTGGGACCCCTTGTTAGAACATCGAATGGATTTTCGTACGTTCTAGTCGCTGTTGAACTTACTTCAAAATTTGTTTCTTTCACTCCGTTACGTAAAGCCACTGGACGGTCTGTATCCAACGCCTTTGTTAAAAATTTCTCACGTGAAGTTGGCCACGTTGCTAAAGTTATTTCAGATAACGGATCGCAATTCAGATCTGCTGTTTGGTCACGCATGCTTTGGAATCATAAAATCAAACCCGTTTTTATTTCATTGTACTCATCACATTGTAACCCCTCCGAACGCATTATGGAAGAAATCAATAAGCTTTGCAGACTTTATTGTCACAGAAAGCATCAGCATTGGGACAGATATTTACACTTATTTCAAAACGTGCTGAATGAAATGCCTCATGACTCCACTGCTTTACCACCTACTCTTGTACTGAAGAATGAAGAATCACCGAACAGAGTCAGAGAGCTTGTACCTTTCCCGAATACACGTAAACTTCGACACAAAGACATAATTAATTTGGCTCTTAAAAATATAAAATCTGCAGCAGACAAAAGGAGAAAACTACACGGTAAAGCAAATGCAAAGAAATTATATACTGGTCAGAAAGTTCTCATTAAAGCGCATTCATTGTCACATAAGGAGAAACACTTGAGTCACAAATTCTTTCTGGTTTACAATGGACCTTACAGAATCCGACGTATACCACATGATAATTGCGTTGAAGTTGAAACTCTGCGTACTAGGAAGAGTAAAGGTTTACACCACATTTCACATGTAAAACCATTTATTGAGAGATAATCTGCTTTTTAGCTTTGTCTTTGCCATATAAATTTTCACTTTACATTGCTAGTATGCTTTGTCAGACTTAGAATCTTTTAACATGCAACAATGTTTAAAGTTAAATATACAGTCAAGAACCAAGAGAACTTATTTAAACAGAAATTACGAATGTATTGTTATTGCGAACAGACGACACAGTGTAATTGTGTGTGTACATCCTTGCTTGTTAGTTGCACGACTACATAACGACTATAAGGCTCACATACTTCGAACATTTACCAGTACTGCTAATGATATTTTAATGCAACATTTTAGTTTACTTGAAAACACATTCTGGATTTAAAGTACTTTATGTGAAATACCAGATGACACAGTGGTTAGTTTATGTGACAGCTACACGATTTTATCACGATACTACTAATGAGCGACAATTTACAATGTTGCTTTTGCGGTGTTTCTGTTTTATATCTGCACAGTTTTCTGAATTATTCTGGAGAGTAAAACATGTTTTAGTAGTAACTTTTGTGGTATATCTACAATGAGACAGCCTTTTCCATAGCACAACAATACATTACAGCACAGTACTTTCTTCATCACGGCAATAAGCGTAATAACTAAGATATCTATACGCAAAGCATTTCACTTTTGTTTATCATGAGGTAAGTACATTAGCTTCTGCAGAACTTAGCTTTCGGAGGACAATAACTACGACACTTCCACAGAGATTATCCTTCACCAAGACGCACATTTAGCGCTACAGGACACGTATTTGAGTGATTAATTTTGTACTTAAATCATTTATTTTTAAAGATATTTGAAGTACAACAATACAAAGGTTTTCCGTAATACATTTCATTCCATTGTTGTAATATGTAACACCTGAGGGTATAATTACGTAAATCCTCAGGGGGGTACACGCTTACTTTGTGCACCATGTGTGTGGCAAGCACAAGGAGCCCTAGCTAATATGGTATTTGCTTATACAACTTTACACATTGGTACCATATTCCTCTAACACACAAAATACACAGCTATCTGATCATTTAACTGAGAGATAAACATTTTTTAATTACATCAGTGACAAATGTTTACGTAATTACACAGTTGGATATCTTCACACTTATGAAACTGTATTTTGTCTGTACTTTGTGAACTGTTCATATTTTTTCGGAACAATTGTGATACTATGAGAGCTTTGAATGATGTGTTTGGTATGAGATCATGATTTTTAAAGTACGTTTGAGGTAGATGACACTACTGAAATGAGCAGAGAACTTTTTTTAGGTTTTGAAATTATTGCAGAAAGCTACGACGATTCTGAGATTTGACTGAGGTGTTTTGATGTTATTTTTATGACAACGATGTGTATTATGCTGTTGAAGTATGTTTATGATCAATAAGCTGATGCTATATAAGGAATTTGATTATGCTATGTATTTATTATGATGAAATATTGAAGTGTCGTCGCAAGATTGACGTGTCGACGAATATATGTATGTGTAATAAGGTAAGGAGTAATGAATAGTGGTTAGGGACTCTGACTTGTGAAAAAGGATGTTGGAAACCAAGAATCGTACTTTAAGAGTTATGAAATGTGTGTAAATGCGTGAATGTATCACAATGCTGGCGAAAATTTTTTGGACACTGTTATATTCATAAGATTCTGTTTCTACACATTTGCAACGCAAATACTCGACCCGTGAAATTTTGTATATGAGACTGTCACTGTAGCGGGAACTGCTGTCGTAAATATTTCGGTAATAAAGTTAAGTGACCACCTTCACATAATGCATCGTGGGCACCCAGCAGCGTGAAAGATGCCTGGAAAAAAGCCATTAGTGTGTGCCTTTCAGAGGCACAGGTGAAGAAATAAAAAAAAAGGAGGCCATTATACATGCTATTGACATTCCTTTGTAGAAAGCATCATAAATACGACACTCTCAAACTTGAAAACATGATTACACTGTAGAGTTCTTAATTTATGATGTTTACTGAAATGAAATGATGAGAAACGTTTCACGTCTATTGTCTTGCTAGTTGAAAGATTGTTTACTGCGTTATGAAATGCCATATGGCTAGTGAATGACGTTTCACGCCTTGCTTTGCCTATTTTGTTTAATATCTAGTTTCTAGCTGCACTACAGCACTGGTTAAAATAAAATTTAATAGATGTACCAATATAGATATTTTATGCCTACAGATCCAGTAAATAACCATTTTATAATCTACTTCAAAAAAACGAGGGAGCCCAAAAAGACATTTCCCTTTTCAGGAATTGCATACATAATTTTTGTCAATGACTGGGTAACTTATTTAGTAGTGTAACTTAAGGTGATGCATCACCCTAGTGTTAAGATGTGACATAGGTATTAATCATGGCCATTTTTACTGTAATATTTTTTCTGCTTGAGCTTTGTCATGTTTAGATGTAAGTTATTGCATTTGCTGCTGCTGTTTGCCAGGCATAGTGCTACTAAATTTCACTTTAATTTACTTTGTTAAGCCAGTTTTACTACTGATTTATTTTTCTTGTTTGCTGCTCATTGCCTTATATTAGTTGTAATACTGCTGCTTGGTTTGCCAATTTCCATTTTCTTGTCATTGCTGTTTGTATTAATTGTTTTGTGCTGCTGCATTGCCTCGTCCCTTAGTTTAGCATCTGAGCTCAGTAGATTTAAGTTAGCTTAAGATGGGGTAGGCTATATGTGAGAACGAGTTGTGATGAATTGGAAGAAATGCATTGAGAAGCTATAAGAAAATGGTTTGGCCAAAAAAGAATTTTGAAAGAGGATGTGAACAGAATACAGAAAGCATGCTTGGATAGGATTTTTTTGGTGGAAACAAATATTGAAATAAGAGGAAAGATATACAGAACGAAGTTTTGGGTTGGACTGCAGTATCAAATGCCACGCTGAAAACGAACCCTGTCTTTCCTTTTGTATTATTCCGCTATGTGTTTATGTACCCCTGTGTATTTGTCTTTTTCCTGTCTTTAAGTGTTTAGCAAATTAGATTGATGTTGTAGAATTTTTCAAATACTACATTATTTACTTTGTAAAGATGTTTAGACGTTATTTATTCTGTTTTGTTTCAATGTTCATATGGGAAATCAATGTTTCGAAAACCACTCTAATTATCTTATATATTTACTTATGTCATAATTCCTGTAACACTGATGTATATGTTTATTTGTATTCTTTTATAAAGCCTGTATTACTACAAATGTTATCTGTATTATTATGTTTTAATGATGTTTTCTGTATCTTTGTAATTGTATTCTCATGATATAAAATTGTAATGGACACCAGTTCAGCAAATTAAGTAACTAGCAAGAATTCATTTCAGTGCACACGTTTCTGTTGGTCACAGTATATGCACAATATATGAGAAGTAGGGAGTCTTAGTGTTTGCACGTATGTTAATAATTCAGCAAGGGACTGGTTAACAGCATTGCTGTTTCTAAGGCCAATTCCAAAAGCTCTGTGAGTGCACAAGTGGTGGTTTATGGACTTGCTATACTGTCCACAAGACTCTTCGATGGTGATTGTCCACCTACACAGTCGCAACAGATGGCTGCTGGCCGTCTCTACAAGGACTGCAGTGGGTCTGCATCTTTGATGGCACACCAATATCATTATTTCTACAAGGACTGCTGTGGGTCTGCACCTCTGGTGGCCCACGAATACCGTAATCTCTGCGAGGACTACAGTGGGTCTGCTCTGTGATGACCTACCTACCAATATTCTTCAAAACGTCGAATGACTCTGCTGTGGGTTTGCTCTGTTGTGGCCCATTACCAGCCAGCATGTCAAGAGTCAGCACTGTCTTTCCGTTGGAAGGACAACACTACTTCTTCAAGACTGCATGGAAATCCACTACTTCCGTGTGCATTGTCTTTTACTGCTCAGACTTTGAGAAAAGAATCGGCAGTTTTACTGTGATGAATGATCAGGACTGTCTTTATGGACTGTGAGAAAATTTTAGCTTTTGAGCAACATTGTATTAATAAGTGTGGGCATTTGATTTCTTTGTTATTGTAATTACGAAAAATTTTTCAAATCTGTATTGGCCACTGCCCAAAACAATTTGTAAAATTTTTTGTGGGGAGCATGGGGGCTATGTAAGTAGACTGTATAGGTTTTTTTATTGGCAACGGCACATAGCGCTCTGTATGAAAATCACTGGCTGTGCTGTGTGCAGTCTGTGGCTGGTTTGCATTGTTGTCGGCTATTGTAGTGTTGGGCAGCTGGATGTTAGCAGCGCGTAGCGTTGCGCAGTTGGAGGTGAGCCGCCAGCAGTGGTGGATGTGAGGACAGAGGTGGCGGAGTTTTGAAATTTGTAATACTGGATATCATGAACTGCTATATACATTGTGACTTTTGAACACTATTGAGGTAAATACACTGTTTGTTCTCTATTAAAATCTTTCATTTGCTAACAATGCCTATCAGTAGTTAGTGCCTTCCGTAGTTTGAATATTTTATTTAGCTGGCAGTAGTGGCGCTCGCTGTATTGCAGTAGTTTGAGTAACGAAGATTTTTGGTGAGGTAAGTGATTTGTGAAACGTATAGGTTAATGTTAGTCAGGGCCATTCTTTTGTAGGGATTTTTGAAAGTCAGATTGCGTTGCGCTAAAAATATTGTGTGTCAGTGTAAGCACAGTCATGTATAATTGTTCAAAAGGGGACACTTCAAGGGGCCTCCCGGCCAATGATGCGTAACGCTCATTACCATTTAACATCCCTCTTGCCCCGTTGATATCATTTCCCAAATTTCTGGACGCCTGTGAACCGACAGGAGGAAACGACCCGCATAGGTGTTGCCATACGAGGACGACCACTGCGGTGTCTATCGTTCACATTTATCATCTCCCTGTACTTTCTCCACACCTTGGACACACCACCTTGAGTCACATGTGAACGATTCGCAATATCTTTCTATGGATGACCTTCGGAAAGTAAGGCCACCATCCTGACTCTATCAAAGTGTTGTGTGCTTCTACATTGCCTGTTACTGCAGTGTTGAACACAAACTGAATGAAGCTTTGTTGATCCTGGACTGCTCGCAGTGTGTCGCTACGGCAGCCGTGTGTGTACATGACTGTGAAACGGCCACAGAGCATGCCAGTAGTAAGCAACGCCCAATATATGGGATCTATCTGGAGAATGCAGCGGTTCTAGGCGCTTCAGTCCGGAACAGGGTGACTGCTACGGTCGCAGGTTAGAATCCTGCCTTGGGCATGGATGTGTGTGATCTCCTTAGGTTTAATTAGTTCAAGTTCCAGGGGACTGATGATCTCAGATGTTAAGTCCCACAGTGCTCGGAACCATTTGAACCATTTTTAACTGGATAAGGCCAGAAGTGCCTAGGTCAACGGGACCGCTAATTTCGTAGGCTACATTTTACGATACTATTCCAAAGATTTGTTGATTTGCGACGGTACTGATCGGTACGTTCTTGTAACTATGACAAAAAATAGTCAGAACTGCAGATTTTGAGATGTGGTACTATAGAATTTTATTTTTCACCTGTACATACGCTGAACAGAGGTAAAATAACGTTTCAAGAAGTCTAAATTTAAAAACTCTCCCCGTCTTGGAAAGGTCACAACAGTACTGCACACTGCAGTTTCCCTTTTCACAAATTAAGAAATATATACGATAACTAAAGGTAAGGTAGTATCAGTTTAAATAAATGAAATGTAAAATACTATTAGCACATTTAAAGAGAACTTTATTCACCATATCTCCGTAAACATTGGTCAGGTGGTATTCAGCACGTAACATCAGAAACTTAGGGTGTCCAAAGGGATAAGGGCAAGGGGTGGTGCGAGGAACCCACGCAGCGCCGTGTTCAGTATTACTGGAGGGGATCGGGCCGGCCCGGCCGCCTGGTGAACAAGGCGTGCAGCAGGTAATTGGGCTGGATCAGCCGGCAGCTGTCGGCCCTGTTAGCGGGGCTAGAGTTAGCGCAGCTGGTAATGGGGTATCGTTAGCCGCCATTACCGACACCCGAGTGCTAGCCCGTCTTCAGCCACGGCCAGCCTCACAGTAGTGTGAACTCGTAGTGTCTGAAATCTTCAGAACTATTGCATATTGCTGACAGTAACTTCTGTTTCCTTCCACGTCACACCTCAATTGGTTGGTTGGTTGGTTTGGGGAAGGAGACCAGACAGCGTGGTCATCGGTCTCATCGGGTTAGGGAAGGATGGGGAAGGAAGTCGGCCGTGCCCTTTCAGAGGAACCATCCCAGCATTTGCCTGGAGTGATTTAGGGAAATCACGGAAAACCTAAATCAGGATGGCCGGACGCGGGACTGAACCGTCGTCCTCCCGAATGCGAGTCCAGTGTCTAACCACTGCGCCACCTCGCTCGGTTCACACCTCAATTGTGGTTAAGCCAACTGTCCGCGACAAGCGGGAAGTCCGTGTCGAGTCCCGGTACGGCACAGATTTCATTTGTTCTGAAATATTCTACGCATGATGCGCAATAATAATAGCAGTTTGCGAGTTCGTTCGTGATTATTGGTGCTGAATGTGTGGTGTAGTCATCATGTCGCTATCACATGGATGCCATACGTCCAGTGGGATGTATTCCTAAAATGCAGCAAAATACATGTCAGTGACCCTATATACCTACAACTGTTTAGAGCACGGTTGGGCAATCGGCGGCCCGCGGACTGGAACCGGTCTGAAATGGAATTCATTGGAGGCCGCGGAGAAATATCTGGGAGAGAAAGCGAGACGCTTACATAGGACACCTAGCTGGATCTCTTTTCGGATATTTCCGCCGACAGTTGGCTCCCCTCGGATTTGGAACTTATGACGTAGACCACTAAAAGCTTTGTTTGCTTTTCACCTGCTGAATGCTGCTTCAGTACCGCTGGATTTGGAGAAACACGTTTCCAGTTTCCAGTCCTACCACGAGGTTACGGTCATACGGTTAATATCCTCTTCTGAGTGGGAAATTCATAGGGAACAACACACTGTCTAGAAGTGCAGCTGGAAGAATTATTTTCGCTTCTGGATCAGTGGAGTGCTGATTATATATATATTGTAACAACTACAACGGCTTCTGACATCAAATGTAACAATTGTGTTACTAAATGTGACACTTCTGTCACTCAATGTAACTGTGTTTTCTCTTTTGATGCTGTCAATTGTCAGGATGAGCATTCTAAAGCATTCTGTCAGGGTGAAAATATTAAATAAATTAACTTCTCTCTCTTAACAACATGTGGGCAGGGTGGGTTCTTCCTTGGCTCGGGTATGAGGTCGAATGAAACATCATTTTTACATAAGTTAACTTTTATTGAAAGTTTCGTACAACTGTATCTTACTGGGACGTTCTGGTTCGGAGAGCGGCAGCCGTGTCGTTTGCGTAGCCTTCTGCTGCGACAGCGGCGGCGGCGGCGGCGGCGGCGGCGGCGGCGTCTGATTACGCGTAGCGGTGTGTATCTCGTGTCGCCGTCTCGCCCAGCTGACCGGAGACGCGCAGCGCGAGGTGGCCCGTTTAATTATTGCGAGCGACGTCGTGCATCGGATGGTGATACCTTGAATGTGGCGTCCCAGTGTTTCTCTTCTCTAAGCGGCCGCGTGTGTTGTGCGTCGACCAGCGGAGCGGCGCGGCGGTGGAAGGCCAGTGTCCCGAACTCGAACCACGGACTCCCGCTTGCCAGTCTTCGGCTGTCAGGTCTTCATCCCAGCTCACAGGTAACTACTGATGTGAGGCCGTCTCCTTCCCGTCCTCACGAGTCACCCGGGTATGTAAAAACCAGACTTCCAATACCTTTTAACTTCTGTCTTCTGGCGCCGCGGCTGCTGCTTGCTATTCCATTACAGCGGCGGACTTGGTGCGACTGTGCATGGTGTAGTTTCTTCTTGCATGACGGTCTTCAGCACCGAAACTGACTGAAAACTACTGCTACTCTTCTTTTCTTCCTTCGTCTCTCGTCTTCGTCTCCGTCTTCGTCCCCGTCTTCATCTGTCTTCCTCTGTCTTCATCTGTCTTCATCTGTCGGGCCTACCGCGTCTCGCGTATTTATTCACTTCAGTTCACCGGAGGTGAACGACTTCACGGCCATTGCTCTTCTGTCACGTTGAAAAGCTTCTCGAAGAATCTTCTTAACGTCGGTCATTGGCTCTTGGAATGTAGGTGGGGCCTCTGATCGCATGTGACAACTGAGAAACACGTGGGCCGGTCATCGCCTCTTCCGTCACGTTGAAAAGCTTCTCGAAGAATCTTCTTGACGTCGGTCATTGGCTCTTGGAATGTAGGCGAGGGCCTTTGCTCACATGCGACAACTGAGAAACACGTGAGCCGGTCGGGCGATGCCCTGACGGCTGAATCGACAGCGCCCGCTTATGTGGAACTCGCTGACTTCATGGTCATTGTCTCTTCTGCTGTTCTGCCCACTGAATGCCAGTATGTAACTCTCTAAACTAAACCAAGTTTTCCATTTATATTCTAATTTCTAGTTCACTTTGATTTCACTAATTTATTTACTTAAGTACCACTCAACATTCCTCCACCCTTCGGAGAAATTCGCCCTCGAATTTACCACTCAACATTCCTCCACTCTTCACACGGAAAAAGCACAAGCACTGAAAACTCTCGACTTAGAAGATTGCACACGCTTCACATTAAGTACGTGGAAAATACTTTATCACTTTACAAAAGCACTGTACGGTCATGAATCACATAGTTCTTACATAAGTGGTTGTAATAAGTGAATAAACAAAAAAAATAGATTTTGCACTTAGAAAATTACATAGCAACAGCTGTTTAATCTACCCTATACTAATGCAAGAATATCTATTCTACAGTATTGTTTATTTTAACAAGAGACTGTACAATAAACAAAATTAATACACTAATGCTCAAAAGTAACTGCTGAAGTACACCAGTTAAGAGTGTGGTATCCAGTTAACAGGGATTTGATGAAGTGGTATATTATTATTTGTCTTATTTGTTCGTCTTAAATAAAAGAAAACTGTACAAAGCAGAAACGCCAACACAAAGGTTCCAGATATAGCATTATAATTTCTAGCATTATAATTTTAGTTTTGTTCACCTATTAATTGTAAGACATGTTGCATCATAACATTAGCATCAATTTTGCCTTGCTGTGAGTTTATGACTTCAGAAGGGAACTGTCAAGGGAGTCATTGAGGTAGGATAGGTTTTGTGTAGGAGATGCTTGCATGGCGTTTTCTGAAAAAAGCAAACATGGTTATGAACCTACAAACCTAGTAAAAACAAAAACAAAGAACAGAAGGAATACATTGTTAACTACAAGATCTACATGTTTCTACGTTCAACTTTTCTTTCTTAAAAAATAAACCATTATAATTTATTAATTATTTACATATGTATACTACAGTCTACTAAGATTCAACTAGGACATTCGCACCCTTGAACGAAGATTGTATGGTGCCATGTCTGTATGTTGTGCTGGCGTGGCCACTCTTTTCCCTTTACGGGAACTTCCTCCACCCTTCGGAAAAGCAGACACTATTGTTGAAGGAATTACATCTGGAGCGCCCTTAAAAGGTTTTAAACGACTTGCATGGACAATGGTAGTTCGGGTGGGCAGTTGTAATTTAACGTTGACTGGTGACGTGATCTCAATAATTTGATAAGGACCTCTGTAGTTTGTTACAAATTTCTTCGTTTTTCCTTTAGCTATGTAAGGAGTTGAAAGCATAACCCACTGACCGATTTTGTAATTTGGATATTTAGCTTGGGTATTACCTAATCTTTCCTGTCGTTCCAAAGCCTTTGTATTAGATTTTTGGACCTTTTTCCATACCTCCTTCATCATTCGACTGAAATCTCTTACTGTTTCTCCGACTTTTCCGTTTTTCTGCCTGATTACATCAAAAGGGGACGGCATTTTTTTCCCATAGACCACTTCATAAGGTGACATGCCAGTTGCTTCATGCGTTTTGGCGTTGTATACCGACACGATTATTGGTAAATACGTATCCCAATTAGAATGTTGTTTGTTAATATAATAACTAAGCATCTTGCCAATTGTCCGATGAACTCTTTCTGTGCGCCCGTTGCACTGAGGGTGTAACGGAGTTGTGCGTAATTTGCGTATTTTTAATAAGTGGCATAGCTGTTTCATTAATTCAGACATAAAATTAGATCCCTGATCTGTGATAATAGCTTCAGGTACTCCAAATTTAAGTATCCAGTTGTTAACTAAAGCTTGGGCAACTGTATTTGCTTGCTGATCTGGGAGACTCACCATAGCTAGATAGCGTGAAAAGTGATCTATAATTGTAAGGACATACTTATTACCAGCAGGTGTTTTATGAAATGGCCCGTAGAGATCGACTCCGCAGATTTGAAATGGACATGAAGCCTCGGGGAGCCTCTGTAAGGGTATTTTTGAACGAGAAAGTTCAGCTCGTTGTGCGCACGCAATGCAATTACGAACGTACTGCGCAACATCCTGCTTTCTGGTTTGCCACCAAAATCGCTCTGCTACACGTCTTTCGGTTGTCCGCTGTCCACCGTGTCCTGCAAGGATATGATCGTGGGCCTCAGCCATTATTTCTTGTCTAAGGTGTAGGGGAACAACAATTCGCGGTCCAAGTTTTGTTTTACGGCATAATACGCCATCTTCAAAGCAAAATTGTTTTTGAGTTGCGTATTTTTTACATTCTGTATCCTCATCTTGTGCCTTCCTCCAGACCTCAGTATCTCGGCCTGTTGCTTCCAAAAGTGCTATTTTCCGACTTAGGCAATCTGCATTCGTGTGTTTTTTGCCTGGTTTATGGATAACTTCGAAATCCATTTCGGAAAGACATAGAGCCCAACGGGTAAGACGACTAGATGGATCCTTTAATCCAAGTAACCATTTTAAAGCTGCGTGGTCTGTAATAACCTTGAATTTTCTACCGTACAAGTAGCATTTAAAGTATTTGATACCATAAATAACACTTAACAATTCTTTCTCCGTTGTGGAATAATTTCTTTCTGCCGTTGTTAGTTGTCTCGAAGCATAGGCTATGGGGTGTTCCGCGCCATTAATATTCTGACTCAAAACAACTCCTACTGAATGACCACTTGCGTCACAGGATAAAATAAATTCTTTATTGTAATCTGGGTAGGCTAATACAGGACTGTGTGTTAACTTATCTTTAAGGGTTTGAAATGCAGATTCACAATCTTCAGACCAATGAAATTTTGCACCCTTTTTCAACAATTGGGTTAAGGGTCGGGCAATTTCAGCAAAATTTTGAACATATTTTCGGTAATACGATGCGAGACCAATGAAACTTTGTACTTCCTTAACGCGTTGTGGTGTTGGGAAGTCCTTAACTGCCGAAATTAATCGAGGGTCTGTTTTAATTCCTTTTTCACTAATGACATGCCCTAGGTATGTAACCTCTGTCAATGCAAAACTACATTTTTCCATATTTAATGTTAATTTAGCTTTTCTAAGTCTCTGAAAAACATTACGCAGACGCACAGCATGTTCATTAATGTCTCTGGAGAATACAATAATATCGTCTAGATATACACAACATTGCTGAGTTTTGAGTCCTCGCAATACTCCATCGAGTAGTCTTTGAAAAGTTGCTGGTGCATTTTTCAAACCGAAAGGCATTCTTTTAAATTGCCAGTGGCCTCCAGGGGTAGAAAATGCTGTTTTATGCCTATCTTCAGGTGCAACTTCCAATTGATGATATCCGCTACGTAGATCGATTGTTGAAAAGTATTTACTGTTACCCAAACTGTCAATGATATCTGTAATGTTTGGAAGAGGATAAACATCTGAGATAGTTTGTTTGTTAAGGTGTCTGTAGTCACAACAAAATCTATATCGTTTCGTACCGTCGGGAGACTTCTTTGGAATAATTACAATATTTGAATTATAAGGCGAATCAGAATATTCTATAATTCCATCTTTTAGATGCTGTTCTATAAATTCATCCAGTACTGGCTGTAAGTGATGCGCAACTCTATAAGGCTTCCTATAAACTGGGGGGCTATTTCCTGTTGGGATCCTATGCTGTGTGATGTCTGTTGCTGGCAATGGACCTTCTGCATTAAATAAATCTTGGAACTCAACTAAAACTGCTTCTATCGTGTCTCTATCCTTTCCTTTCAAATGCTCAATCTTCTGGCGCAATGCGGTTTTATAGGCGTCTGGTTTCTGACCATCAGTAATATCTGACCAAATGAAATCTTCCTCTTCAAAAGTACTGACTGTAGCTACTAATATTCCCTTATGCAACTCTTTGTCCTCCACTCCGAAATTGTCAATATGTACCGGTACTTTTCTTTCTCCCTCAACGTCTTGAACCCGTACAACACTCCTACGTACAAAACAATGTGATACATCTAATTCCTCATTTTCCTCTAAAGGCTCTATTAGACACACTGTATCTGTAGGTACTTCGTGGTCAACGGTCATCCAGAGAAGCTTTCCTGAGCCAGATGGTATCTGATTCCGCGAATCAACCTTCAAGGACGTTGCACGCAGTATAGTTGATTTCGCCTTCCGGTTAGGGAAATCTTGCGGCAGGGGGCCCTTTGCAGCGGTGTCACCTAGCTGAAACACTATTCCGCTAAGTTCTACAGTTTGCTGTCTGAGGTCGATTTTAGCGTGATGTTTATTCAGGAAATCCAACCCTAGGATCGCGTCGTACCCGTCAGTTACTTTTGTTACCACTTCTACATCTTCCTGAAATTGTACACCGTGAATATAGAAAATCAATGATGTACATCCTAATGACTTAACTGTACCTCCTCCTACTCCACTCAATCTGTACCTTGGAGGGTCATATTTCTTTTCTCCAATACATTCATTACTTACTATTGATACGTTTGCGCCTGTATCCACCAGTATTCTTGCCTCTTTATCCTGTATGGTAGCAGATATCCAGCATTCCGCCTTCACATTCGCCTTAATGGCATGAAATTTTATTGGGAACGCCTGGCGGCGGCTCCGACATTCCCGTTTGAGTTTAACTGATTTCTATTTCCAAAAACTTTCTTAGACCTGCATTCCTTGAATGTGTGACCTATTCTTTGACAATTAGTGCATTGAGGTTGTCTGCAGTTTTTTGCTATATGTCCCTGTCGATCGCACCTAAAACATCGTACTCCTGCTGAAAATATATTTCGCTTCTCCTTGTATCTGGTGGCAATGTCAATTTCTTCAAAAGCTGTCGCCACAGATACAGCTTCTGCTAAATTTTTAGGAAACTCTGCCCTGACACGACGGGACGTTTCAGGAGGCAACCCACGTAAAAATGTATCCAGAGCTCTATCTTCTGCCTCTTGTAAAATAACCTTATTTGCTTCATCACTAGTTGTCAACTGATAGGTGTTAATATTAACTTTTCTAATCCTATCTACAAAGCTTTCTAACGACTCGTTTTGCCTCTGAGTGATAGTGTTTAACTGTTCCCTATAAAATCTACAGCTGTTCTGTTTTTGAAAACGTTTAAGCAATCCTTTCTTCAATTCCTCAAATGTTGGAGCATTCCGTAATTCTTCATGGTATAAGACGTGTGCTTTAGCCTCTCCTGTCAATCTTAACTTTGTCATTTGTAAGAGCTGTTCATCTGACCATGATCCTAACTTTGCAGCTGCTACTAAATCATCAAAAAAGGCTGTTATGTCCTCGCCAGGTTTACCTGAAAAAGGAGTTACTAAGGCTGCTGCTGAGGAATCTAGGGTGGGAGGGATAGAACTGGTTTGCCTAACCTCACTCAACTGTTTAAATAATGCATTATTATCGTTTTTAAGCTGTGCTATTTGATTAACTAAGATCTGAATAGCTTCATCAGTAGAAACCGCTTGTGGTGCTGACTCTGACTTTGTACGATTTCGTGTCATCATTTACAAACTATTAGTTACACAATATTACCACACTGAATTCAAAAGATGTTTAAATATTTTCGAGAAACTCTTAAAATTATGAGAGAGAACAAACTCCTAAATAAAGAAAATATTACGACTGATATGCAAACCTCTATCCCTTCACACATTAAAAAATAATAACTGGGGACCTTTAGTGACTGTCATTCACACCTCATATTGAGCCAAAGGTTTTTTCTCTGACACCAATTGTAACATTTACAACGGCTTCTGACATCAAATGTAACAATTGTGTTACTAAATGTGACACTTCTGTCACTCAATGTAACTGTGTTTTCTCTTTTGATGCTGTCAATTGTCAGGATGAGCATTCTAAAGCATTCTGTCAGGGTGAAAATATTAAATAAATTAACTTCTCTCTCTTAACAACATGTGGGCAGGGTGGGTTCTTCCTTGGCTCGGGTATGAGGTCGAATGAAACATCATTTTTACATAAGTTAACTTTTATTGAAAGTTTCGTACAACTGTATCTTACTGGGACGTTCTGGTTCGGAGAGCGGCAGCCGTGTCGTTTGCGTAGCCTTCTGCTGCGACAGCGGCGGCGGCGGCGGCGGCGGCGGCGGCGGCGTCTGATTACGCGTAGCGGTGTGTATCTCGTGTCGCCGTCTCGCCCAGCTGACCGGAGACGCGCAGCGCGAGGTGGCCCGTTTAATTATTGCGAGCGACGTCGTGCATCGGATGGTGATACCTTGAATGTGGCGTCCCAGTGTTTCTCTTCTCTAAGCGGCCGCGTGTGTTGTGCGTCGACCAGCGGAGCGGCGCGGCGGTGGAAGGCCAGTGTCCCGAACTCGAACCACGGACTCCCGCTTGCCAGTCTTCGGCTGTCAGGTCTTCATCCCAGCTCACAGGTAACTACTGATGTGAGGCCGTCTCCTTCCCGTCCTCACGAGTCACCCGGGTATGTAAAAACCAGACTTCCAATACCTTTTAACTTCTGTCTTCTGGCGCCGCGGCTGCTGCTTGCTATTCCATTACAGCGGCGGACTTGGTGCGACTGTGCATGGTGTAGTTTCTTCTTGCATGACGGTCTTCAGCACCGAAACTGACTGAAAACTACTGCTACTCTTCTTTTCTTCCTTCGTCTCTCGTCTTCGTCTCCGTCTTCGTCCCCGTCTTCATCTGTCTTCCTCTGTCTTCATCTGTCTTCATCTGTCGGGCCTACCGCGTCTCGCGTATTTATTCACTTCAGTTCACCGGAGGTGAACGACTTCACGGCCATTGCTCTTCTGTCACGTTGAAAAGCTTCTCGAAGAATCTTCTTAACGTCGGTCATTGGCTCTTGGAATGTAGGTGGGGCCTCTGATCGCATGTGACAACTGAGAAACACGTGGGCCGGTCATCGCCTCTTCCGTCACGTTGAAAAGCTTCTCGAAGAATCTTCTTGACGTCGGTCATTGGCTCTTGGAATGTAGGCGAGGGCCTTTGCTCACATGCGACAACTGAGAAACACGTGAGCCGGTCGGGCGATGCCCTGACGGCTGAATCGACAGCGCCCGCTTATGTGGAACTCGCTGACTTCATGGTCATTGTCTCTTCTGCTGTTCTGCCCACTGAATGCCAGTATGTAACTCTCTAAACTAAACCAAGTTTTCCATTTATATTCTAATTTCTAGTTCACTTTGATTTCACTAATTTATTTACTTAAGTACCACTCAACAATATATATATATATATATATATATATATATATATATATATATATATATATAATAGGGTGGTTCGTTGATCCTGACTGGGCAAAATATCTAATATCTCACGAAATAAGCATCTGAAGGGGGACACCAAATGGCGCTATGGTTGGCTCGCTAGATGGCGCTGCCATAGGACAAACGGATATCAGCAGCGTTTTCTTAAAATAGGGACCACCATTTTTTATTACATATTCGTGTAGTACGTAAAGTAATATGAATGTTTTAGCTGGACCACTTTTTCCGCTTTGTGATAGATGCTACTGTAATAGTCACAAACGTGTAAGTACGTGGTAACACGTAACACTCCGCCAGTGCGGACGGTATTTGCTTCGTGATACGTTACATTACCCGTGTTAAAATGGACCGTTTACCAATTGCGGAAAAGGTCGATATCGTGTTGATGTGTGGCTATTGTGATAAAAATGCCCAACAGGCGTGTGCTATGTATGCTGCTCGGTATCCTGGACGACGTCATCCAAGTGTCCGGACCTTCGCCGGATAGTTAAGTTATTTAACGAAACAGGAAGTGTTCAGCCACATGTGAAACGTCAGCCACGAACTGCATCAAATGATGATGCCAAAGTAGGTGTTTTAGCTGCTGTCGCGGCTAATCCGCACATCAGTAGCAGACAAATTGCGCGAGAATCGGGAATCTCAAAAACGTCGGTGTTCAGAATGCTACATCAACATCGATTGCACCCGTACCATACTTCTGTGCACCAGGAATTGCATGGCGACGACTTTCAACGTCGTTTACAGTTCTGCCAATGGGCACAAGAGAAATTATGGACGATGACAGATTTTTTGCACGCGTTCTCTTTAATGTCGAAGCATCATTTACCAACAGCGGTAACGTAAACCGGCATAATATGCACTATTGGGCAACGGAAAATCCACGATGGCTGCGACAACTGGAACATCAGCGGCCTTGCCGGGTTAATGTATGGTGCGGCATGATGGGAGGAAGAATAATTGGCCCCCACGATGGCAGCCTAAATGTGCAATGTATGCTGATTCCCTACGTAATGTTCTACCGATGTTACTACAAGATGTTTCACTGCATGACAGGATGGCGATGTACTTCCAACATGATAGATGTCCGGCACATAGTACCCGTGCGGTTGAAGCGGTATTGAACAGCATATTTCATGACAGGTGGATTAGTAGTCGAAGCACCATACTGTGGCCCGCACGTTCACCGAATCTGACGTCCCCGGATTTCTTTCTGTAGGGGAAAGTTGAAGGATATTTTCAATCGTGATCCACCGACAACGTCTGACAACATGCATCAGCGCATTGTCACTGCATGTGCGAACATTACGGAAGGCGAACTACTCACTGTTGAGAGGAATGTCATTACACGTATTGCCAATGCATTGAGGTTGACGGACATTATTTTGAGCATTTACTGCATTAATGTGTTATTTATAGGTAATCACGTTATAACAACATGCGTTCTCAGAAATGATAAGTTCACAACGGTACATGTATCACATTGGAACAACCTAAATAAAATGTTCAAACGAACCTACGTTCTGTATTTGAATTTAGAAAACCTGCCTCTTACCAACTGTTCGTCTAAAATTGTGAGCCATATGTTTGCGACTATTACAGCGCCATCTATCACAAAGCGAGAAAAGTGGTCCAAGTAAAACATTCATATTTCTTTACGTACTACACGAATGTGTAATAAAAATGGGGGTTCCTATTTTTAAAAAACGCAGTTGATATCCGTTTGACCTATGGCAACGCCATCTAACGGGCCAACCATTGTACCATCTGGTTTCCCCCTTAAAGCTAGAGGAGTTTCGTTCTTTGTAGATTTTTCGTTTGACGCTTATTTCGTGAGATATTTTGCCCAGTCACTATCAATGGACCACCCTATATATTTATTACTTGTTGCTTACTGCCTGCATCTCTATACAAATCTATAGATCGCAAACGTTAGTAGCAGATGACTATGGCAGAGAAATTATTGGATACTTTTGAAATATGCCGATCTGAATAACTGCTGTAGCGTGCCACTCATATCGGTTCGTGCTCCCACAAACTTAACTTCGCGAACGCTGTAGGTTTGTCTTTATGTACCACGAGCGCTGCTACCGCGTCACATGGCGAGCAGCCCGTGAGCTTGAAGTAAGTACTTGAATCAGCCCCACGGGTCACCAAAAGTTGCATATGCCTGATTCAAGGTTTCATCAATAACACAGTGGCCGCCAATGTAAGTCTTGAAAAGCACACACCACACCTTGACAGACATTTCGCTCAAGCAGCGTGGATTTTCCACCGTCCAGCAGCTTAAATTGCGAAGAAAAATGATAACTGTTTGCTGATGAACCTTCATGCGTAAACCAGGTCTTGCACATAAACACTGCATCACTTTCTAGTTTTCGTAGACAACGTTTGGAGAAATACACTACTGGCCATTAAAATTGCTACACCAAGAAGAAATGCAGACGATAAACTAGAACTGACATGTGTTTACATTTTTACGCAATTTGGGTGCACAGATCCTGAGAAACCAGTTCCCAGAACAACCACCTCTGGCCGTAATAATGGCCTTGATACGCCTGGGCATTGAGTCAAACAGAGCTTGGATGCCGTCTACAGGTACAGCTGCCCATGCAGCTTCAACACGATACCACAGTTCATCAACAGTAGTGAATGGCGTATTGTGACAAGCCAGTTGCCCGGCCATCATTGACCAGAAGTTTTCAGTTGGTGAGAAATCTGGAGAATGTGCCGGCCAGGGCAGCAATCGAACATTTTCTGTATCCAGAAAGGCCCGTACTGGACCTGCAACATGCGGTCGTGCATTATCCTGGTGAAATGTAGGGTTTCGCAGGGATCGAATGAAGGGTAGAGCCACGGGTCGTAACACATCTGAAATGTAATGTCCACTGTTCAAAGTGCCGTCAATGCGAACAAGAGGTGACCTAGACGTTTAACCAATGGCACCCCATACCATCACGCCGGGTGATACGCCAGTATGGCGATGACGAATACACGCTCCCAATGTGCGTTCACCACGATGTCGCCAAACACGGATGCGACCATCACGATGCTGTAAACATAACCTGGATTCATCCGAAAAAATGACGTTTTGCCATTCGTGCACCCAGGTTTGTCGTTGAGTACACCATCTCAGGCGCTCCTGTCTGTGATGCAGCGTCAAGGCAACCGCAGCCAAGGTGTCCGAGCTGATAGTCCATGCTGCTGCAAACGTCATCGAACTGTTCGTGCAGATGGTTGTTGTCTTGCAAACGTTCCCATCTGTTGACTCAGGGATCGAGACGTGGCTCCACGCTCCGTTACAGCCATGCGGAGAAGATGCCTGTCATCTCGACTGCTAGTGACATCAGGCCGTTGGGATCCAGCAAGGCATTCCGTATTACCCTCCTGAAGTCACCGATTCCATATTCTGCTGACAGTCATTGGATCTCGACCAACGCGAGCAGCTATGTCACGATACGGTAAACCGCAATCGCGATAGGCTACAATCCGACCCTCATGAAAGTCGGAAACGTGACGGTACTCATTTCTCCTCATTACACGAGGCATCACAACAACTTTTCACCAGGCAACGGCGGTCAACTGCTGTTTGTGTATGAGAAATCGGTTGGAAACTTTCCTCATGCCAGCACGTTGTAGGTGTCGCCACCGGCGCCAAACCATGTTTGAATGCTCTGAAAAGCTAATCGTTTGCATATGACAGCATCTTCTTCCTGTCGCTTAAATTTCGCGTCTGTAGCACGTCATCTTCGTGCTGTAGCAATATTAATGGCCAGTAGTGTAGTAATGATTCTATAAGTTACTGCCATGAATCTGTTAGCTGAGCGAAAGGCGTTGGAATGCAATGTGGTCTTCGTTGATAGTCTGTGGCTGTTCCTACTCCCACATTCAGGCTCTCAGAGTGACATGGGGACTGTTGGTTACCGCTACTAAAATGTTTGTTGCATTTCTGTTATCTGATTCCAGAAATAATTTTCACTCTACAGAACCGTTGTGGTGCTTAGAAGTATCCGGTGAGATTGAGACTGTTAAGACTTTGTGTCGAACCGGTACACGAACCTGGAACCTTGCCTTTCGCGGACAAGTGTTCTACCATCTGAATTACCCAAGCACGACACACGTCCCGACCTCACAGCTTTACTTCCACCACTACCTCATCTCCTACCTTACAAACTTATCAGAAGATCTCTTGTATTGCTTGCTGGACTAGCGGTCCCGGAATGGAGGTTACTGAGGTGACATGGCGTATTCATAGCGTGGCGGATAGTTCCCAGAGTGAATTTTCAGTCTGCAGAGGAGTCTTTGCTGATATTAAGTTTCCTGGAAAAGATTAAATCTGTGTATCGGACCATGTTCGGGTCGCCGTATGGCACACATTTACTCAGCCAGGAAGTTTCTCTCATCGGTAGCATTATTTGCTCCTGGCGTATTTTATTCTGCACTCTTACAATGTCTGTATTTTATTTCTTTTGTTTGCAACGACCTGTAACTAGGACTTGGTACGATCAGGACACCTTTCAGCACACAACCACACCATTTCTCGAATCGTTTGGTGAGACGCAGCGCAAATGAAAATCGTATTTTTGTTTTCGACTGTCTGATACGTTGTGAAACTCTGAACAGCATTACGACGAATTTGTTTGGTCACTACAGAATCAGAGCAGAGAACGACGGGCTTCGAGCTGAGAGGTAAACACACAGCAACGCCTAAGTTACGCGTTTCCATACATTTGATTCAGTAGTATAGATGTTTCTCCAGTCTGCGAGACATAGCTTGTCAGCGCTTCTATCTTCTTACTCTTTGATCAAGTTCTACACATGTTATTTCACTCATACATTCTTCGAAGTCTATTTAGTTTCACTACATAAAATGTAGGTGTCATAATTCCGTAGATATAAACTGTAAAAATTAGTTGCTTATATCAGAAACTCCACCATGTTTTGTCGGAACCGCCTCACTCTGTATCGGGATGAACTTTTATCTTGTTCTGTTACACTTCCTAAACCCTGATTGGGAAATAAAGTGTAATTTTTGATTACGTTCAATGTTTAACGACTGCTGCAACTAAACACTTTATTTCGGATTATAAGTACAACATTAATATTGTTGTAGAATGAAGCGCTTGTACTGCTACATCTGGAATTCTAAAGTCGAGTATCAAGTTAGCACTTTTTTTTTCTTGTGAGTGTGCGTGTGCGCGTGTTTCTCATGTCTGTCAGGTGTTGGAGACTGAGTAATGAGATGCGGATTCTGATGTCTCTGTAAGTTAAATTCTGTTATACGTTGACATTATAAATTGGCTGCATTTCTGTCCTAAGCAAGTTAAGTATTTGTTGAGCCATTACGCCCAACACTGTGGTTGTTGCATTCCGCTGCAATGTCTGAACCCAACAAACTGTCTTTCGATGCAATGTTTATGATTCGTAGAGTCATTATTAATGTATCCACATCATTTTCTTATGCTTGCAACATACTTGCGTATCTGTCGCTACATAGATCGACCTGTCGATGATCTATGATTGAGACTATTCATAAATATTTTTTTAGAATATTAATACAGTGATTTTGAATATTTAAAGATGTCATTTATACAAGTGTTAGGACAATAACCAATAATAGTGAAATGGTACTCACTCGTTTCCTGATGTGCGCAGCAAAGACCAATATGGAACATGAAGCGCACGTACCTGAAACATAAAGACAAAAACGGAATTAGTCACACGTTTTCTGAGATAACAGACTGTTACACGACCTTTTATGCTGATGAAATTATCTCGACCTTCCAGCCGCAGCAATTGCTTAAATACCCACGTGCTTTTGGCGGAGTGTTTGTGGGCCATTTTCAAATGGTGACAATGGCCGAGGAGACTTTGGCCGAAAGCTCGTTGGTTTGTAACTACTTGATGAAGCTGCAAATTCGAGAAAATATCAGATATGTTATGTTAGATATTGTACACATGTTTACATATTCTCATACAAGTTCTTTCCTAATTCTGACGTTAAGATGAACTAGTATTAAGGAGAAATGCAGTTAGAATCTCCGTTCAGCTGTCAGTAATTAGATTCGTTCTTAATTTTCCCCGAACCACTTACGGTTGTCCTGAAGATACCTTCAACAAAGTTATAGTTGAATTTTCTCCCTCATTCTCGTCTACCTGAACTCGTGCCCTCTCTCCAATGGTCTCAGGAGTGAGAAATTGCAGTTTCACAGCAAAGGCGCCGAAGGCAGCATCATCGGACCAGTAAAATTCATCACTGAATTATCTACATTCGCCACCGATCATTAAAACTGCTATACTATGAAGTTATACTTGTTGTACGCACTCCGTTTGGTAGGAAGACACCACTGTTAATATTGTAGGTAATTCAGGTTGGCAGAAACAATGCTTCAGACCTTGTTGACCATCGAGTCAACCTGAACTTGAGTGGCAGGTACGGGTATGTCATGCTGTGCTGCTGCAAGTGTGCCGCAAAGTTCATGGATCGTAGTTCCTGCCTATCGTTGGTGTGGCCTCTCTTGGCAACTCATAAAAAGACAGATCTGGACAACGTAATTGCTAGGGGTTCTGCCGAATAGCCTCTGTGTGGTCGAAGATCAGGAAACAAAGGGGAACATGTGGTCCTGCGAAATGTTGTTGAAAGACAACGGCACGGAGAGATGAAAGATAGGGCACTGTCAACGGCTTTTGCACAACAGAGATGTAACGGTGGCATTCCAGATTATCTAATTTGAGAACCAGAGGTGATCGCGTTATGTACTCAATCGCATCCCACACAGTAACGCGAAGTGTTGTGCTTCTACGATGATAACGAATGCAATATGACAACGTTAATAGTCCTCAACGCCTCCACATGCAAATACGTCAGTCTTCATGCTGTGCCCAGACCAAGGATTCGTCTGAAATGAGGACGTGGTGCCACTACTGTGTCCAGGCTTGTCGTTAGGTGCATGGCTGTCTGCTCGAATCACTGTGCTGTGACATTAAGGTAGTAGTTCCCAACGTTTCTGAGGCCATAACTCCTGAGTCAGTTATTAAATAGTGCCGCCCCCCCCACGCCCCTCCGACCACACCACCACAACTACCTTTAGAAACTAACCTTTAGAACGAAAAAGAGTTTTCTTAGACCACTTCTGTTTTTAAAGTCACAAATAATAATTGATTTTTGATTTTGGTACGTGTTTTATTAAACCGCGGACTAATGAGTGAATAACACAGTTCATAATGCGTATTCCTAACTACTTTTTTCTCAGTGCATTTCAGGTAATACCTACAGCTCCTTCTCAGAAGAGAAGGCCTAACTAATCACATTGAAAATAGACACTTGTTGCAAGTTATGTATTCTCTGCACTATTATTTTTCCTACTGACACGTGACTTATCCTACACACCTGCACTCGCAACCAAGTAAAATACGTACGCTATACTTACTTATTGCAAATCATTTGATTGCTGGATTCCTTACGTCTGAAATGAAAGAAATTCAAGGATTTCGCACTGCCAGTGCTTTGTATTTGACCATTGCCACTACTGTAACAATAATAATAATAATAATTCTACAAGAAGCACTCAATAAGTAACGAAACACAATTTTTTTCTGAAAGCAGGGTGCCGTCCGGTGAGGCCGAGCGGTTCTAGGCGCTTCAGTCTGGAACCGCACGACCACTACGGTCGCAGGTTTGAATCCTGCCTCGGGCATGGATGTGTGTGATGCCCTTAGGTTAGTTACGTTTAAGTAGTTCTAAGTTCTAGGGGACTGATGACCTCAGATGTTAAGTCCCATAGTGCTCAGAGCCATTTGAAAAATTTTTTTTTTTTTTTTTTTTTGAAAGCAAGATGTTTTAATTCGGGATTCCAGTACATCATATTATTCCTCCCTCTTTTGGCTATAAAACCCTAGTTTTCAACATGATCTCCGTGTGGTGCATCGATCTTGCGCCACCTTACCAGGAGGGCCTGGGTGCTCGCATGATACCCACTGTACTGGTCGACGTCGGAGCCAACGTGCCCCCCCCCCCCCCTCCCCCTGCCACCATCACCCACGTCCTGCTTCCCGATGAGAGCATCCTTCACTGGGTAAAACAGATGGAAGTCGGAAGGTGCGAGACCTGGGCTGTTGGGTGGATGAGGAAGAAGAGTGCAACGAAGTTTTGTGAGCTTCTCTCTGATGCGCAGACTTGTGTGATGCCTTAAGTTGTCATGGAGAAGGAGAAGATCGTTTGCATTTTCGTGGCGGAAAATACGCTGAAGTCGTTTCTTCAGTTTCCTAACGGTAGCACAGTGTCCTCCAGGGTTGATCGTTGCAATTTGAGGGAGCACATCAAACAAAATAGGCCCTTACGAGTCCCAGAAGACCGTCGCCATACCTTTACCGGCTGCGTGTACGCCTTTCAACTTTTTCTTTGGACGGGAGATGGCGTGACGCCTCTCCTTGCGGTACCCTTTTGTATAAACCTACGCATCATTGAAAGTAACGATGTTGGACAAAAAAGTTCCACGATCAGCGTCGTGACGCGTAAATAATTCCGCACAGACTGTACTTCGTTCCTCTTGATGATCGTCTGTTGCGTATAGAGGATCTCAGCCGGCACAAACCCTTAAATACCCAAATTGGTGGACGAGTATGTCAGAACTACCGATAGAGGCTTCCAGCTGAGCAGCGAGGTATATGATTGTGACCCATCGATCCCCTCGAGTGTCCACTCGTTCCAACCTGCAGGAATCAAAAAATGGTTCAAATGGCTCTGAGTACTATGGGACTCAACATCTATGGTCATAAATCCCCTAGAACTTAGAACTACTTAAACCTAACTAACCTAAAGACGTCACACAACACCCAGTCATCACGAGGCAGAGAAAATCCCTGACCCCGCCGGGAATAGAAGCCGGGAACCCGGGCGCGGGAAGCGAGAACGCTACCGCACGACCACGAGCTGCGGACTGCAGGAATCACAGCTGTGTGTGTGACCTTGTTGGAATGATGACAAACGCCTCGGCCAACGACTCACCGTGCTTTTGTTCATTGCCAGGTCTCCGTAGACATTATGCAATCACCTGTGAATATCTGCAATGCAACACGAAAAGAAACAGCTCTTTGCTGTTGACACACCTTCGTTGGAGATGTCATTTTAGAGGCTATTTAAAGTTCCGCCATGCATCAGAACTTCATGAAACTGAAGCAGGAGTATCCCACGATGTCCCACAATAAATTCCGGTTTTTTCAACAGAAACTGCCCGAGAAAAAGAATGCTGTATTAATTATTGAACGCGCCTCTCATGTACGACCTACCCGCAGTGTAATAGCCAATATACAGTGCGAAACAGTGTAGTAGCCAATATACAGGGAGAACATTCAGAAAACCAAGAAAATGCAGGGACAGATTCCTGACTGAAAATGGAGGAAAAAACGGTCTACGAACGTATGTCCGGAAATGCATTGTAGCCACGGCAGATTGCGCTCACGAGTGAAACTTCCTGTGACTACGTGCCATGTGTTCCTTATGTGCTGCAGGCCGTGTGATTGATGTATCTTAGTGTAAGCAGCAGAATGATCCAGTATTCATGTTGGTAACAAGCCGATATGGTGTTTGTGTTCAGTCAAGTAGACTGAAACGGTCGAGAGCCAGCACGGCTACACCAAAACAAACACCCTCACAGACATCAACCACATCACACAACGTCTCTAGCTCTTTTTGGGTGTTTATGTGATCATGTGTCCTTCCAGACAGGTGCACATGCAGGGAGTGCGTATACCAGATTTGGCAGACGGGGTTCTATGGGATATTGAGACGAACTCTAGGACAAGCGCCAGGCAAATGGCTCCGCAAAATGGTGTAAGTCGAACTACGATTATGTGTAGCCTGCACGACAACTGCTAGTATCCACATCACCTAAAATCCCCTGGAGGCCACTTTGACCATCTGTTGTGAAGTGAATGCGATGCAGCTCTGTACTCTAGAATGAGAATTTCACTCTGCAGCGGAGTGTGCGCTGATATGAAACTTCCTGGCAGATTAAAACTGTGTGCCCGACCGAGACTCGAAATCGGGACCTTTGCCTTTCGCGGGCAAGTGCTCTACCATCTGAGCTACCGAAGCACGACTCACGCCCGGTCCTCACAGCTTTACTTCTGCCAGTATCTCGTCTCCTACCTTCCAAATTTTACAGAAGCTCTCCTGTGAACCTTACAGAACTAGCACGCCTGAAAGAAAGGATACTGCGGAGACATGGCTTAGCCACAGCCTGGGGGATGTTTCCAGAATGAGATTCTCATGAGATTCTCCGCAGTATCCTTTCTTTCGGGAGTGCTAGTTCTGCAAGATTCGCAGGAGAGCTTCTGTAAAGTTTGGAAGGTAGGAGACGAGATACTGGCAGAAGTAAAGCTATGAGGACCGGGCGTGAGTCGTGCTTCGGTAGCTCAGATGGTAGAGCACTTGCCTGCGAAAGGCAAAGGTCCCGAGTTCGAGTCTCGGTCGGGCACACAGTTTTAATCTGCCAGAAAGTTTCAGCTCTGTACTCCGTTCCGGCACGATTTGTTGTCGCACGTACAACGTCCTCATACAGAAACCTGTTCATAGGACCTTTTTTTTCATTTCCAGTTAGGAAATAGTTCCTGCAGTTTTTTGGTTTCTTAATGTTCACCCTGTATAGTTACTGTCTAATTGAACTGTTAGATACATCATTTATTGTTTCCAAGAGAATAATAAAGCAATGGCTCTGAGCACTATGGGACTTAACATCTATGGTCATCAGTCCCCTAGAACTTAGAACTACTTAAACCTAACTAACCTAAGGACATCACACAACACCCAGCCATCACGAGGCAGAGAAAATCCCTGACCCCGCCGGGAATCGAACCCGGGAACCCGGGCGTGGGAAGCGAGAACGCTACCGCAATAATAAAGCAATTCCTGGTTTATTTTGAGAAATATCTACGACTTCGAGAAGGTATTTTCATAAGATAACCAGGCAAATGTCATTTACACTGAACAGCCAAAGAAATTAATATGTCTGCCTAATATCGTGTATCGCCCTCGCGTGCACGCAGAAGAGCCGCAGCACGACGTGTCATAGATTCGACTAACGTCTAAAGTAGTGTTTAAGAGAACTGAAGCCATGAACCCCGCAGGGCTGTGCATAAATCCCTAAGAGGGCGCGGAGAAGTTGCAAGGCATCGCAGATAACATTCATGTCTGGGGACTTTGGTGGCCAGCGGAACTGTTTAAACTCAGAAGAGCATTCATGGAGCCACTTTCTAGCAAGTCTGGACGTATGGGATGTCGCATAGTCCTGCTGGAATTTCCGAAGTCCATCGGAATGCATAATGCACATGAATGGATGGAGGCGATCAGACAGGATGCTAACGTACGTGTCATCTGTCGGAGTTGTTTATAGACGTGTCAGAGGTCTCATATCACACCAACTGCACACGCATCACACCGTTGCAGAACCTTCACCAGGTTGAACAGTTCCCTGCTGACATGCAGGGTCCATGGGTTCATGAGGTTGTCTCCATACCCGTACACACCCATCCGATCGATACAATCTGATACGAGACTCGTAGGACCAGGAAACATGTTTCCAGTCACCAACAGTGCAACGCCAGTGTTGACGTGCCCAGGCCAGGAATAAAACTACTTGCTGTGCAGTCACGAGTGGGCCTACGGCTCCGAATGCCCATATCAATTATGTTTCGTCGAATCGTTCGCACACTGGCACTTGTTGGTGGCCCAACACTGAAAACTACCGAAAAGTGGAAAAGAGTGGCACTTCTGTCACGATGAACGATTCTCTACAGTTGGCGTTGGCCCCGGTCTTGTAGGATCTTTTTCCGGCAGCAGCGATGTCGGAGATTTGATGTTTTACCGGACTCCTGGTGATCACGGTACACTCGTGAAATGGTCGTACTGGAAAATCCCTATTTCATCGCTGCCTCGGAGATGCTCTGTCGCATCGCTAGTGCGCCGACTATAGCGCCACGTTCAAGATCACTTAAATCTTAATAACCTGCCACTGCAACAGCAATAATTGATCTAACAGCTGTGCCAGACACTTGTTGTCTTATATAGGCGTTTCCGACCACAGCGCCATATTCTGCCTATTTACATATCTCTGTATTTGAATACTCATGCCTATACCAGTTTCTTTGCCGCTTCAATGTAGATATCTCGTAGCTGCAGGGTAGGATGTGCGAAATATGTGTGTAGGAGTTGACTATGTGAAGAACATGTTGGTTGTACATTCCTTCCACCAACTGTAACTTCCACTACACTGCGACATGCATTAATGCTTGTATTTAAAAAAAAAATAGTGATTGGTAGCTTATGTATTCAGGATTACTGTCTTTTGAAATAGTGAAAATAGCAGCGATCTTTTAAAAATAATCCAGTTTCGTGGCTGAAACACAGTTGATTTCTTTTGTTTTTATCCCTGAGAAAATTTAATTTAACTCCTCTGCGGAGAATTACTCCCAGGTTGGGAACCACTGTATTGAGGGAAGTCGCAACAATGTTCTCGATGCTAATGGTGCATGATCGTCGCGCTGTCTATGTTGAATTTGTCATGCTGTAAACACGCCCATCTCCTGATTGAAAGCACATACGTGAGTGTACGATCCCGCCTTGTCATTTGAGCAATGTGTGTGTACACTCGTGCTCTAGTCGTGTGGGTTTGCTGAGATCCCGAGTGGCGTTGAGTACGGCCCCTGACCTCACTGTCTCGATAACTGCATGACAGTCTTGGGATCCCGACCAACGCGAGCAGGTATATCGCGGAAAGATAATACGCATTCTCGAAAGGCGCGATCCTGCCACTGTTGGATTCGATGCGTGCCGTAGAGTTTACACGTTTCTCTTTTTTACTGCTTTACCATAGTATCACTGCACCTGGGAGTGAGAGCACTATGGTTTGCTTATCGTGAGTTTTTATCGTGAGGTATCACGATAACACGCTGAACTATTTGATAGTGTATGCACAAGTCTCCTGAAAGCGTTCAAAGTGCGATTTGTTTTACTTAGTCACCAATGTACTTGCTTACCCTAGCATAAACGCATGTTTCCGATATCGGCCTCCGTCGAATGCAGTAACATCGTGGTCGGGTAGTAAATGCGGCATAAAATGATCTCTTAAACAACCAACATTCAGATTTGATTTCAGAATGAGAAACTAACTGCATAATCTTTCCCTTTCAACGCAAAGTGGATGGCGTTAGTTCGACTTACTTATCGCGGAAATGCTAATTATTTGAATACAGAAGAAAGTAGTGAATTTGGTATTGGGTGAACGTCGACTCCACGCTGCTACAATTTTAGTGGTCAGCAGTCTATATTTTTGGCGGCCCCTCTGTGATCATGCATTCTGTTATAAACTTCTAGGGACTGAAAGTGAAGCAACCGGTTGTAATTTTATTTTACTGTGAGTTTTTTATTCGAAGCTAATGTATAATAGTTGATATCGATAAGGGCTCATGATTCTATTGAGTGACCATACGTGCGAAGACCTCATTGTGTGTGCATTTGTGTGTGTGTGTGTGTGTGTGTGTGTGTGTGTGTGTAAGAGAGAGAGAGAGAGAGAGAGAGAGAGAGAGGGAGAGAGGGAGAGAGGTGCTATATGCCACCACAGTTCATCGCTTCCCAATCTTCGCTTGTTGGCTTACGAGTGTTACGGGATGCGTGGAGA
Source organism: Schistocerca americana (assembly GCF_021461395.2). NCBI lineage: Eukaryota > Metazoa > Arthropoda > Insecta > Orthoptera > Acrididae > Schistocerca > Schistocerca americana. The sequence continues at coordinate 378,970,145 of NC_060126.1, forward strand.
GTCTCTATTAACGACACGTCTCTCGTTAATCAAATGTAGCTGGACTTAGTTTCTTATTTATAGAATTACATTTGGAAACTATTAGGATGGTGAATTACCTCGTAGCGGTTTTGTTTTGCATGTTGGTATTTGGGCTTACATATCGTCATTTTGTCATTTTCAGATAGTTTGCGGAACTGCGGGCTCTAGAAATGAATTACCAAGTGACATTGGGAACATTTCTGACTTATTCTTCCGTTTGAGTTCAATAATAGCGTGACAAGAATGGAGGCAGCCAGAAACATTTGCGCCTGTTGTGGGGATAATGCCACTTGACAGAGCATGGCAATAAAATAGTTTTCTCGTTTTGAGGAGGAGTGTTTTGACATTAATGACTCTCTACGTTCCGAAAGATCATTTAAACGCATTTATCCACAACTATCCAAATCAGTTTACTCTGAACTGGCAAATGTGATCATTGCACCATCGTGCAACAACTGTGTGCCGTGGCGAAGGTTCAATAATCGACAGCATGGATACGCCGTGCTCTAAGCCAAAACCACAAAAATGAACGAGTGGCAGCAGGTGCATCTCTGCTTCCTTGTCATCTTACAAGTTTGAACGTGGTGGTGTTTCAGCAACAGTACATAAGTTTGAACGGAGAAATATCACAGACAACGAGTTGCAAATAATAAATTGACCTAGGTTTCGACACCTCTAAGGATGTCTTCATCAGAATGAAATTTTGTCAACCATAGATTTACATTGCGAACAGGCGAGAGATAAAATTACGACAAGACACACTCAAGACTAAAATTAAAAATGTTACAGCGTTTGGTACGTACACCTGGCAATGAACAACATCGGACTCAGACAACATCAGTTAAAATATGCCTTTTACGGATGTGATAAATTTAAGCTAGGTGAGCAAAGCTACGTTTGTTCGCTTAGACGAAAACAAAAGAATAACACAATTGGCGACGCTGTCTCTGGCAAGCTGCTTGAGTTTGCGTGCACAACGGTCTGACTGGCTAACTTCAGCGGCAATTAAGTCACAGAAAATGCAACGTATTGAGTTTTCCTCTTAACAGCTATACTGACGGAAAAAAACAAACAGCGAGAAGTAATAAATGTAGGTGTAATGACATTTCAGGAATACATTTATCTATGTAAAGTATTTGACTTTGAAAGGTCATAAGTTAATGCAAGCACGAGGGAAGCCTTTGCAAATTAGACGTGCTGCTAGATTAATAAATGGTGTAGTCACCAGAATGTTGAACGCAGGCATGCAAACGTGGAAGCACTGTGTCACATAGGTGCTGGATGTCACTTTGTGAACCGCAGTTCCAAGCATTTTGCGTTTGGTCGGTCAATACAGAGACGCTTGTGGATTAGGCTGGAGTTACCGTCCAATGGTGTCACATGGGTGCTCGATTGAAGACAGATCTGGTGAGCGAGCAGGCCAAGGCAACGTGTCGACACTCTGTAGAGCACACTGGGTTACAACAGCGTTATGTGGGCGAGCATTATCCTGTTGGAAAACACTCTCTGGAACGCTGTTCATGAATGACAGCACAACAGGTCGAATGGCCAGATTTATGTATGGTTTAGGAGTCAGGGTACGTGGCATAAATGCGGGAGAGCTCCAGCTGTCATACGATATTGCACCCCAGACCAAAGCTCCAGGTATATGTCCAGAGGGTCCATCACGCAGATAGGTGGGATGCAAGCCCTCCTCAACCGACTCCCTTCTAACCAACGCAAGACCATCACTAACAATGAAGCAGAACCAGCTTCCATGAGAAAGCAAAGTAGGCCTCCATCCTGCCAGCCAATGAACTCTCGCTTGCCATTACTGAAGTCGCAAACGGCGGTGATTTGGGGTCAATGGACGCATGGTACAGGGACTCATGCTCGGAGGTGTCTTTGAAGTAACCGACAGTTCGTTGTGTCACTGAGGTACCAACTTCCGCTCAAATTACTGCTGCAGCTGCAGTACGTTGCAGTACGATGCCCTCTCGGTAACGCCACGTGACTGTCTGGAGTCGGGTCATCTTGTGACCGTACCTTCCCGTCTTTCTGCAGTATCGCGGTAGGAACATCCAGCTTCTCGTAACCCTATTACACTACCGCGTTACAACTTAGTGAGTTACTGATAATGGCGTCTTCGTCATCTTTGATTAACATCATCTCACTGTGTCCCACTCTCAAAGGTAACTAACGCCCATGGCCCTTAAAACGCGTATTTAAAGCAAACCTGATATGTCTACATCTACATCTACATACATACTCTGCAATCCACCATACGGTGCGTGGCGGAGTGTACCTCTTACCACCACTAGCATCTTCTCTCCCTGTTCCTCTCCAAAACAGAACGAGGGAAAAGTGACTGCCTATATGCCTCTGTACGAGTCCTAATCCCTCTTATCTTATCTTTGTTGTCTTTCCGCGAAATATAAGCTAGCGGCAATAAAATTGTACTGCAGTCAGCCTCAAATGCTGGTTCTCTAAATTTCCTCAGTAGCGATTCAGGAAAAGAACGCCTCCTTTCCTCTAGAGACTCCCACCCGAGTTCCTGAAGCATTTCCGTAACACTCGCGTGATGATCAAACCTACCAGTAACAAATATGGTAGCCCGCCTCTGAATTGCTTCTATGTCCTCCCTCATTCCGACCTGATAGGGATCCCAAACGCTCGAGCACTACTAAAGAATAGGTAGTATTAGTGTTTTATAAGCGGTCTCCTTTACAGATGAATCACATATTCCCAAAATTCTACCAATGAATCTACGAGGGTGCTTTAGAAAGTGAGATACACACATCGTCTCAAGCTAATGGCATTGGGCAACATGAGTGCATCCTGATAGTGGTGCCATTAGCACCACTATAATGCGACTAGCGCGAAATTTGAATAGCCGTATCCTTTCAGATGTAGAAATACGCCTAACAACTTTCATTTATCTTGCACAACTCTTTCTTGGTGTGGCGATTTTTTTCGCGTCAGTGTATTTCTCAGCACAATCTACCCTGCAATACCCTTATAAGCTTTTTAGCCTGTTGCTGACCACCATTCAGACGGAATTTGTTAACGACGTAGCATATCCGTAAAAATATCTAATCTACGAGGGTGCTTTAGAAAGTGAGATACACACATCGTCTCACGCTAATGGCATTGGGCAACATGAGTGTCGCATTGCCAGAAGAGAGTACACTACCTGAATTTCCTGCAGTCACAGTTTTTCTGCGGTTCGTTAACATGTACATCGCGGTGTGAGAAAGAAGTCGGACAGCAACTGGAACCGTACGCCAAAATTGAAATACACAGGACGCGGCGATTATTGTGAATACAGTGTCTAAATTCCACACAGATTCACCGTGAAATTAGGTGGGTACATGGACCAAATGCAATGTCTAGTCCAGTCGAATTGAAATTGCACCAAAAATTTAACCAAGGGAGCACAGACATATGTGATGCTGATAGGGGACGAAGGTCATAGAAGTCGACCAGCCGGCCGTGGTGACAGAGCGGTTCTAGGCGCTACAGTCTGGAACCGCGAGACCGCTGCGGTCGCAGGTTCGAATCGTGCCTCGGTCATAGATCTGTTTGATGTCCTTCGGTTAGTTAGGTTTAAGTAATTCTAAGTTCTAGGGGACTGATGACCTCAGATTTTAAGTCCCGTAGTACTCAGAGACATATGAACCATTTTTTGAAGTCGACCGCCGATGGCTACGTATAGTTAGTCGAGTAACTAATTTGCAGCAATCTAAAATTTTTCCAATAATGAGGAATTGCCCTGTGACCAAGAAGAGGATTTCTGTCGTCGAGGATTTCAACAAGTGCAGCGTTCCGACAGTTGTTTACAGAAATGTGCTGACTATCTTGAAAATTTGCGTCACATACGTGTATCACTTTGAAATGTAGTGCAGCATTCACAAAAGATTACTTGGCATTAACCGAAGTCCCCTCGAGCAGTCCCACATATGTATTCCTACGTTACACTTTGGAATCAGGTATAAACACGATGTGATATTGTACGACCGCCATTGTTCTGTCTGCTTACATTATTTTGGACTCTGATTTGATGAATGCCAGTACTGATGTAATTTGTGTTCCGCAACTATGACAATATTAACGTTTTGTGACTGGTGTATAGGCTAAATTATGAACACAGGTTTTCTTTAGAATTTGTGCTTCCATACAGCGAGCAGCAGTGCTCCCCAGAACGAAGTTTTTGGCACCGGTGTGCAGTTCTTACAATTTACAATGCACACCGTGGCTGTTGTGGATGTGTGGGTGGTTTTGACATCTTCGTGTCTCATTGAAACAAAATAAAACTGATTGTTTTGTACCGTACGCACTGTTAACATCGGAAGTATGTTTCTCAAAACTCTAGTTTACCGAAAGCACCTCAAGCTTACGCTATTCATATCACAGTATATATGACAAAATAGAGTCAGATGTTGTAAAATGACAAGTGGTTTACCTAAAGGAATCCTGAGGCACGTCCACACGATGCCTCTTTCCTATTGGGTGGGAGCACAAGCACGAGCTGAAAAACGCATGCGCAAAATCAAATGAAACGATCGCACAAGAATCTAAATAACAGACGTACTATGCGCGAGAGATACAATGTGCTGGGGCGGTTTTGTTTGTAAATTTCAGAATACTTTCTCAGGTAGATTTTGATTTTAAAGCTGGGCAGACAGGGAACTTGTCTCTCTCCCAAGGCAAGATACTTTTATGTATAATGCAACTGCATTAAAAACATGGTTGGGAATTAGATTTCGTTATGAAGCAACCGGAAACTCCTACACTAAGTTGAAGCTATTTGTCTCGCATTACAAAACAATGCGTTTCAGCAATGGCGCCTGAAAAAGGAAAATACTTAATAGATATGGTTACGTGAATGTTAGGCCTTAATTTTGTCATACGTATATTACTTTATGAAAAGAGCGTTTACACAACTTTACCACAAAACATTGTGATATAATATCCACCGACTAGACAAATTTGGAAATGTCATACACCCCAGAATCCACTACAGCAGAGGTCGTGTCATCCAAATTGGTAGCTTCCGGATACTCAGTGTTATTCATTTTAATTTGTTGGAGTTTGTTGAAGATCTCCAACTGCGACAACTTTTTGAGTTATTCAGGTACCAGTCTCCTGAACTGTCTTGATATAAGTCACCGAAGAAGAAAATTCAACCGCAGTTTTAACGTGTATTTTTCATAAATTTATGGGCTGATATTCCTCTCTTTTCCTACTTCGATATTAATATTATTCTGCTCTTTTTTTTCAGAAGCCACCAAGTCAAGCCAGTACTTGGCACTCAGGGCAGCGCAGCTCAAATTCCGGGTCAAGTAATCTTTAGATGCGGAATTAGACTTGATTTCTCTCTCTCTCTATAATGATATGTGTATTTCAGCAAGATTTTTTTTGCGTGGGAAGCAGCCGCTTGCCGTCTGTAATAACGCAAGGAATTTTCACGTAACACGGGCAGCAATGTTCTTTGACACACGCTTTCCTATCAGAACAAATTACGCAAGCGTGTTTGCACTTTTCGAAATATAAGCATATGCGAAAATTTGAACAGAGAAAAGGTGTTTTGTGGACGCACATTTACAACGGTTTTCAGATGAATAGCAAAATGTCTTTTGCAGACGCAAACATCTTGCACGGAATTACGACGGGGAATCAAGAAATCTTTGTAATCATAAAAAAAACCACGGAACACGTCTACTTCTTATATTTCATTGAAGGATACTAACGCTATTCTCACAATAAATGTCGGATATTATAAGCTTTTCCTCGAATACGGTGCTACTTTAAAAAAAAAATAAAAAACTGTTTTCAGATTCCCTATGGTAATCGTCGGAATCATATATACATGATAAAGAAGAAAAATTTCCCGTTCAGTATAGATGAAAATGAACTTTGCTGAGTTGTGCAAATTTAGTCTCAAAGGAAAACAAAATGCTTGCTACTAAACCTTAAATTATTATTCATTGGTTGCAATGCAAATTTGGAAGCAATACATTCATTATTACTCTTGAGCTTCTACCGATACATGAATATTCATCAAAAAAAATTTTTTTTCGTCGTGATTGGGTTCTATCCAACTTTTCGGAGCAGGGGCAGTTTTTTTATTCTCGACCTATAAAAAATAACGAAATGTGTCGGAAAAATTTTCAGACCGTCCGCATGCATTGTTAATGCACGTTTAGGACGAATGAATTTTTCAGAGGATTAAGTTAAAAACATTTCGTTTATACGCCACCAAAAGAATGAAGCAGTGGCATTCGGTAGTACGCGGTGACAGACAAAAGAACATGTTAAAAAATATATTAATGGGAAATTCGCCAGGGTTTCTATTTTATCTGGACGAGAATAGTTTCTCAGTTCATCCATTTCTTTGATGTGACATCACTGGTTATTTTTTGTAACATTACTATAACCGAAGTCTTAAAAAATTCATTGTTTATTACATTTAAATGGATTTATTACAAAATTTTATAGAGAATGTTAAGCGTCAAGAAATATCAAGGGAGGAAAGACTCTGTTCAGACCATCTTAAATAAAAATAAAATAGAAACAGTACGAACAAATAACTGAACTAGTGGTGCTGTTGATCCACAGCTGTGATCAAATAGAGCACATTCTTCAAATGTTTTTTTCCTGTAAAATACTTATTTGTGTTTATTCTGCTGTCAATCAGCGTGGAAAGGACACACTTTCTTGGGACTGAAAGCAACGTGCTGCAAAGACTTATCAAATTTTGATAACGTTAGCTACTACAGTTCCTTTTAATTTTAACTATTTTTCATTCAGATTCTTAGGTGATTAAAAGTTTCAGGATGTTTTTGCAAGGGCTTAACAGTGGAAATCCTGTTGAATTACTCTCGAGTTATGACAAATTACGAATTAATGCAATTTACCAAGTCTTTACAGTCATAAGAATAGAAATATGGTCCACATTGAACATGCGGGCTGAAATCTATTTGTTGTCTTTGCTATTAGCTAATTTCGTCCGTGGGTCATTTTCAAGTATTTATCACAAGTCCGAAGCTTCACCCAATATTTGACGGAATAGCCAGTACAGATGCCACGCCAAGCATCGTTTTCATATGGGTATTTAGCACAGATACATAGTTGCATTTGTACTACGCTTGGAAATGAAAACGTTGTGTGCCATTACATATGTACTGGCAATTTAGTCAATTGCGACATGACGCTTCAGGCTTGTGATAAATATTTGAAAATGACTCAAGGTCGAAATTAAATAGTAATAACACAGACAGGAAATAGAGTACTACCCCTATGGACAGCGTATTCGTTCTTGAAACATGAGAAGGTTGTGGACTCTAACGAGAACAACATTTCTTACTGTTAGTTTGTCCACCACAGCATCATCAGTATACAGCCGCTTGCCGTGCGGGTAGCCGTGCGGTGTAGGACGCCTTGTCACGGTTCGCGCGGCTGCTCCCGTCGGAGGTTCGAGTCCTCCCTCGGGCATGGGTGTGTGTGTGTGTGTGTGTGTGTGTGTGTGTGTGTGTGTGTGTGTTTGTGTGTGCGTGTGTGTCGTCTTTAGGGTAAGTCAGTTTAAGTTAGATTAAGTAGTTTATAAGATTAGGGTCTAATGACCTCGGCAGTTTGGTCCCAAAGGACTTATCACAAATTTCCAAACAGCCGCAGCTGCTGCTCACCGTGTCCATCACATAATTTACGAATGTAGAAAATAATAGGTGCCCTGACGATAGCCTTGTGTCTGATGAACACCCGCCGCCGAGGACAACGTACTACGTCCATTTAGTTAAAGAGTCTACGAGCCACTCACATATCTGGGAAACTTTTCCGATTGCTCCTACCTTCGTTAACAGTCTTCAGTGCTGCACAGTGTCAAATGTGTTAAGGAAATCTAGGAATACGAATCTGATTGTTGTTGTTCATCCATAGCTCGCAGGATATCATGTGAGAAAAGGGCTAGCTGAGTTTCGCAGTTGCGAGGCTTTCTAAAACAGTGTTGATTCATGGACACAAGTTTTCACATCTCAGGGACAGTTACTATATTTGAAATGAGAATACTGTAACTAACCTGTTTCTACGGGTTATTACGTTAAGATTAGGGTCGCCACCGACTCTAACCATACAACTAATCAAAGGTTTGGCAGAGTCGGAAAACAAATTAATTTGATCACAGTCTGAAAACTCATAAATATGTATACGTCGTAATATCGCTCATGGGGGATGCAATGTAATTAGTAGTACTGCCCCTGTACTGTTGACGAGAATCAAACATTTAAAATAAAATAGAAAATGCATCAACACTGTGAATAAGATCAGCTCCCAGCAACACACCTGATAATAAGACTTAATCTAAAGCATTTGTTTTAAAAGAAAAGGGGAAACTAATCACGGAACCTGTGCGTAAAGAAACGCGTTGGATGTGCTAACGAGGAAGCTACGAGGTGAGTGGCTTAGGTGCAAAAACGTAACCTCGGAATACTAGAGAAAATTGTAGAGAAATCATTTATTCCTAAGACATGAATGTGAGGCATGTACATAATTCCTGATAACATTAATTCCTAAACCATTAAAGAAAAGCATCGGTACATTCACCGTTATAATCTACACCTAAAATCATTGGTGTGAATCATTCATACAACTGCTGTTGCCTGATAACTGATCGCAATAACTCGTGAAACGGTACACGTTTCGCAGTACACCTGCGTGACCACATGGTTTGTGGAGACGCAGTTTCTAGGTATCGTGGCCAAGTTGCAACAATATCACATCACACAATCGTACACAGTTAACATTCTTTAAAACAAACATGAGATCGGACAGTTAGTGATGACGGTAGCCCAACAAACTCTAATCTCAACCACGTGGTTGGCTCCCCACGGCCGAAAGATACATAAAGCAAGGAAAATTTACGAGAAGGCAAAGCTATTGATATTTAGGAAAATAAAAGCTTATACAGGCACAGATGAAGGCAGACAGTCATTCATATAGAAGCGAGTGCTCACTTCTTATCGACACCTTTGTGTGGCGCTCTACCGGCTGATCCAAGTCTGCTGTACAAATTTCCTAAAGGAAAAATCTGTCAAAGTTTTGCATTCCTTGCTGCGACAAGCCAAAGCAATCTTTCAGAGCTGAAAAGCGAGACCAAAAGCTAACAGCTCTCCTCTCGCCAAGTAACAACGCTCCACGCGGTCAGTCTAACTCACCCTTCTTCGACTGGAGCACAGCTGTGGGCGCTTCCCGTACCGGCGGCAGACTGCCTCCCTTTTTCTTCTCCAGCCTCTTCCACGCTCCGCGTGGCCCGGAAAACCCAAAGATGCCATTTCCGCAACCAACCTAAAGCAGGTGGATTTCTCACAAGTAGCGCAAACCTCTTTGCCTACTTGACCACTACGAGAGTTGGCTAATCTGTACACCTGCTGCTGAATCTATATGACTATCGCACACTTTCTGCAGCAGACTGCGCCACCGTCTAGCAACGTGACACACAACGACATTCATTCAGTCACACAACTATGAGAGTTATGAGAAGAGAGAAACAAGGAAAAGAAAGAGAAATGTTAGTGAAAATGGGCTACTGGACTAATGAAAGGTGGTTACAGGATCCTTTCAATACGTTCAAGAGTTCTCCAGAAAATTTATATTAACGACATTAGTCTTTTTTTATGTGGGCTTTTTTTATTGTTCTTATGTGCAAGGGTCTTGCACCACAAGGAAGCAAGGGAGAGGGTGTTGTTATGGTTGGGCAGTATCCTTTTTCTGTAACACAATTGCACACCTGGACAAATACGGTTCTTTACTTACGTGAACATTTACTTAAATGGAATAGAGTCCATGTGTTGTGGTACAAGCTGATCAGTAGTAGTCCTCTCGCAGGCAATATCGGTAATTATGCTATGGTCAGTAATCTAGTCGATATGTACCGTCGTAGCCTGTGTCATGAACTGAGTCCGCTCAGCGAGGAAACCAAGGCGCCAACCTGGAATGAGTGAGTCAGTGACGGTGGCGGCCTAAATACATTGTGACGAGGTGGCATTGGCGGCCTGTCGCTTGTCGGCTTGTCTCTGGGCTCTCTCGTGATGGACATGCTTCATACAGCGCTTATTATCGATCTTAGCTTCACCTTTACCGACCGATATGCTGGCGACACCTTACGCCAGCACAGAGCCACCTTCATTTTTTCTAGTCACATGGGACTTCGTGTTGAGTGAGAGATATGTGATAAATGGAAGCTAAGTAACTGACCATTGCCGTAGAGTACTGTTGGTAAAGCTGAACTGAGATTAAATCCGGAACTGGAGACTTCTTTGCATTCCACTTATCCTCTTATTCCTCTATGCCAGGGATGCTTATTACTGTATCATCCATATGACAGTCTGTGCAATTATCAGATGATAGTAGTTTCATGTGATTCTCCAGCGTCAACGAGTTTTTAAATGCGAAATTTACAACTTCAGCTTTTCTCTTGCTGTCTTCTACTGCTGCACTATACTGGTCAAATCGATACTGGATAGAAATCTTAGACCAATTTAGCGGTTTAACGACGAACCAGAATTTTCTCGGGTTCTCGGCAAGATGTATTGCTAAGTATTTTGGAGGTAGTTGTATGATTCACCTATCGATATTTTTACAAACACGAATTTCTACTAACTTTTGACTGTCGTAATTTCCTCGTTCTCTTTTGAAGCTAGAGGGCAACAGGCTTTTGATTTCTCAGCAGTTTTCGAATTTCAGTGTTTAACCACCGTGGGTCTCTTCGATCGTTAAGCTACCTACTCACCATATAGTTCTCCAGAGCACGATTTACTATCCATCTGGACTTTGTCCACATTCCTCAACGTCTATCGTACTGGGAGTAAATGATGTCAGGTCATTGACAGTAGGATGGTAGCAACTGCCCATCTGCTCTGCCCAGCAGAAATATTCTCTTCGCCTTCTTAATTCATATTAACGTTTGTAATTCTGGTCAATACCACGACACCGTCATCATTAATCCCTACCTCTACACTGTCGTCCTCGCAGTCATTGGGCGTCACAGTGCCACGCTCATTGGGCGTCACAGTTCCACGCTATCACCAGCAGCATTTCTTGTTGCATCAGTAGATGATCATTCGATGGGTAATGACCTACCTTATATCTTTCCGTACATTTAGTCTTCAGCGATAGGCATCCATGTTACATTAGTCGATCGTAAAAGGCCTAGGTTTTCTGATCTCATGGTTAACAGCAATGAGTATCCTCCTCGTAATTACGTCTTCCGCATTAATTTTCTCGATGGTTCCTTTGGTTGTTTGCCAGTCAACTTGAAACATCCTTCTTTTCTTACATGGCTAAAGAAAATTTCTGAGAAGTCCATTAAGCATTAAAAGTCGATAACTCTCTGACTGAAGCTGAACAGGTAATATACAGCAAGTATAAACATTCACTCTCAGTTGTTTTGAAGGTTTTTCTGGTATTGATGTTAAACACAATTATTTATTTATTTAACTATCCAGGCAGTCGTTTTCTTTTTCAGAAGAGCAAGAAACCGTTCTTATGAATTAGAATTACGATTTCATTGTCAATTCTGGATGTGATGGTTAAACACAAATTTTTAATTTTTTTTTTTTTCGATTCCACATCCGTCGGAATCTAGGAAAAAACTTCATGGATACTTTCCGATTTCGAGTAGCACGAGTGGAAAATCATTCAGTTCGAGCTACGATTTCTCGTCCTTTATTACGATAGGAAACGAGACGCTTAAAGTATTAGATGAGTTTTGCTATTTGGACAGAAAAATTAATTATGATGGCAGAAGTAGAGAGGATATAAACTGTAGACTGCCTATGGCTGGAAAAGGGTTTCTTAAGGAGTTCGTTGACATCGAAAATAGATTTTAGGATCAGGAAGTCTTTTTCAGAAAGTATTTATAAGGCTTGTAGCCATGCGTGGAACTGAAAGATGGACGATAAACAGTTTAGAGAAGAGCAGTATAGAAGCTTTTGAAATGTGGTGCTACAGAAGTGAGCTGAAGATTAGATGAGTAGATCGCGTAACTAATGAGGAAGTAACGCACAGAATTTGGGAGAAAGGAAATTTGTTGCACAACCTAAGAAAAAGATGGGATCAGTTGGCAGGACACATTCTGACACCAAAGGATCACCAAGTTTGTACAGTAGATGCGTGTTAGGGGTAAAAATTGGAGAGGGAGACCAAGAGATGATTACAATAAGCAGATTATGAAGGATTGAAGGATGTAGGTTGCAGGAGTTATTATGAACGATGTAGGTTGCACGACTTATTCGGAAACGAAAAGGCTTGCCCAGGATAGAATAGCTTGGAGAGCTGCATCATAATAGCCACCAGACTGGAGACCATAACAACAACAGTAACAGTCATTTCTTCCTGAGTAGCTGAGAGTCTACAAAATATTTTCCCATTGCGAGTAGGAAGTTCCTGATTAAAGTTTCTCGCAAATGTCTGGTCGCAATGAGAAACTCCTTTGTAGCAAATGATTGCTACCCCCATGTCGATGATCATATTTGTCACATTCTCTTCCTTTTTTCGGATACTAAAAAACAAGCTGCCATTTCTAGAACATTTTCGATGCCCTTTTTCGCTCGTATCTGGTTAGAAAGTCACACAGCTCAACACTACTCCAGAAGAGGAGGGTGACGCGTAGTATAGCATGTCTGATTAGCAGATTTGTTGCTTCTTTCAAGTCCTCTCTCAACAAACGTTTTGGTTCACCTTCTGCTCATAATTTTCTACGTGATGTAAGTTGTTCGTTATTGTAAGAGGGGCGTTCTATAAGTAGTGCAACAAACTTTTTTTCTGAAAACAAGTTGGTTTTATTCAGTACTGCAACATACCATAGTCCCCACTGTCTTGTCTACAAAATCCGATTTTTCAACATAATCTCCGTTCAATGCCACGGCCTTACGCATCCTTACTGAGTGGGCCTGTATGCCCGCATGCTACCATTCTGCTGGCCGACATCGGAACCAAAGTTTTGCTGCATGAATGACCTCCCCAGCATCCACGTACTGCTTCCCGTGGAGTGCATCCTTCCTTGCTCCAGACAGATGGAACTTGGAATGTGTGAGATCCTCTGCTAGGCGGCGAGAAACTGTTGGCATACACATTTGGCTACCCCAGTTGGTGGACGAGTGTATGAGCACTTCCAACAGAAACGTGAAGCTGTGCAGCGTATTGTGTTCCGCCAGTCACCTCGACTGAAAGTGTCCGCTCGTTCCAACACTGCCAGGAGCCTTCGTTGTGTGCAGCCGGTCGGCAAGCGGGAGATTGGACGGGTTTGCGAGACCTTTCACGCCCTACGACTCTCAGTGCTTTCGTTCACAGACATTCTGTAAGCTTCTAGTGAATATCTACGATTTTCTGGTATTTCGCCAAAAGAAACTCAACGACATCTCCCTGCTTGGAACGCACCTCTGTTACAGGCGTATAGTGCCACCTCCTATCGGAAGTTCATGAAACTCTAAGGTCTGACGGGGGGAATATTCCTCCATGTCGGAGAACAAATTCGGCTCATTCTTCAACCTAATTGGCCGGGAGAAAAATGTGATGCATTACTTATTGAAAGCCCCTAAGTTATTTAGTTGGATCGAAAACCTTCAAATTTGTATAATTTAACGCCTAACCGATATTTAACGGATTTTTGATAGTCCTCATGTGAAGGATCTGACACATTTTACTCTTTAGGGTCATTTGTCACTTTTCACACAGTAGAGGTTTCTTGTCTGAATCATTTTACAATTCGTTTTCAATGTACAGAACCGATAGCATCATCTGCAAATAGTCCACAAGGGCTATTCACATCTTATCTAAAATCGTTTCTCCAGATTACGAACAGAATAGGACTTGCAACATTACCTTGACATGCACAAGATAACACTGCTGTTTCAGTAGCCGACTTCCCTTTAGTTACATTCCCCCACTTCAAGAGACGCTGCTGACAGATGCCGCAAATCGCACACACTCTCTTGGAAAATACTGATGGTGAATAGCACCTCCACCACCGGGGCTCGAACTAGTAACCGCCAAGTCGGACGCTACCGCACAGGCGATTTTGTGTCTGCTCACTAATTACACAGTAAATAAAACTTAAGTCTCACCATACACGATAATCCAGTAGTTCCTCTTATACGGTACAACGTGAAATGTCATATAATAATATTTACACTTTGGAAATACCAGCCGAAAGAAATTAATGGTAAAAGACGTAGATCGTTATGCATTAGAGTAACTGCATCCACGCTGACGCTACAGAGAATAGTGCCTCGTATTACCCGCAGGCAGACACTGTGTCTGACTGCTGCTCCAGGGTTCAGACGTACCCGCTCTGTGCTCCCACTAGAATAACCGAATGCACAGAGCGTGGTTGGTTCTAAGGGACTCTGCTCAACACAAGACAGCTACTGCAGCCGCTGTTGCTGATGGGGTGATGGGAGGGGGAAGCAATGTCTGCCGTCTGTATTTACTCTAGCACTGCACTTGCAAGCGAGCTAGATGCAAAATCAGTCGCATCTGTGTGTGACTTGCCTGAGAACAGTTCTTCCAACTTCGCCTATATCTACATAGGTAAATACAATCACATGACGAAGTATATCAGGGCCCATATTTACTTTGAAAGTGAGGAATTGAATAAATGATATTGCAGGAAAGATAGCGTTTTATTAATTATAAGTTAGTGCAAAGTAACCTATAATACTGAAGATATACTATGAGACTTCTGGAAAACTATCATCCACACTGTTGGGAAGAAAGCTCATACATCCAACTAGCAAATACAAACGAATACGATATGAAACTCAGGGCCTGTTAGATGACGATGCGTTTAGCTTACGGGAAGTTAAATACACCAGAGAAACTGTTCTGGCGTTACGATTAATATTGGAAGCAAGACTGACAAAAAACAAGACACGTTCGTGGGATTTGTCCACGTACAAATGCATTCGACAGTATAATTGATGCAAGATCTTCGAAATTACGAGAAAAATAGGAGTAATTTAAAGCACTGATCCGTGAGCAGAATGCTAAAAAAAGTGATTGTAAACACAGGGCACATTACGTCAGGGAATGACGATGAAGTCCTCTTATCAGTTTGTTTGTGTGTACCGGTAAGTGGGTTATTTGAGTGATTCCATCTTCACAGTTACGTTACATCTAAACGGTACTTTTCTCTCGTAGGTCCCTTATCAAAATATTATGCACGAAGTCCTTTCTACAACTCTTAGACACTTTCAATAGAAATTTGAAACACCCTGTATGTTTGCTAATTAATGATCTGCGGTAGCCACAAAGTGGCAGTTTATTACGTGAAATGCAGGAAAAAATAGTTGAATCAAATTTCATCCTCTCTGTCATCATTCCTTGCAATGACGTGTCCATGGAGCTTCTGGTGAACAGTTGAAGTGACCACTACTAGCCGGCGGTCAAGTTAGCGAATAATCCCAGAAGGTGGTGACGTGAAATTTAAAAACTCCAAGATGGCAGTGGCATGAAATTTAAAGATATTCAAGGTGATGGTGGCAAGAGATTGGAAAAGGAAATCCACGATGGCAATGGTGAAAAATTTACAAATGCTACAAGGTGGAACTAGCCCAGTTATGCTTTGCAAGTCCACCGAAATTACAATCCAAGATGGTGCCATGTTCAAAAAAGCATCCAATCTGCTTAAATTTTTGCACCATGTTCAAAAGCATTTATCAAAAAAATTACATAATTAGACTAACATGCAGCATTTTTATGTCTAAAAACCATAAGCTTCTCTGTAACACACACACACACAAACACACACACACACACAATGTGTATGTCAATGTAAGTACAACAGAAGCTGTACAGTGTGTAGTTAAAACTTCAAAGTGGGCGTCAGCTACTGGATCCGAAAATTTTGCATTAGGAGCTGACAGCGTATGTGCCATAACCCAATTTAACAAAGACCTTGCTTATCAAAATCCTGTCCACAATGAAAATTAAACGTGTTGTTTCTCCGTACATAGCAGTTTTACGTATAAGCATCAAATAAAATTACAACAAATTGCCGATATGTCAATGTGTAACAGTAAACTGTAATAGCACATTACATCAGCACATTATAGCAAAATTATAGCAAATTTCCGCACATACAGAGAAAATGTAACGCACTGACCCATGTCACAAGAATGCTCTTAGAAACTGTCCATATTACAGCGAAATCGTAACAAATTGCCTAAACTTCAGCAAAATTGTAAAAAATTGCTCCATGTTACAGCAATATCATAATACTGTGAACCGCGTTAGAGCAAAATAGTAACAAATTGCCTATTGCTACAGCAATTGTAACTAATTGTCCTTTGTTGATACAAAGATACAAGGAACTGTCCTGTGCTACAGTGAAATTGGAAGAATCACTCAACTGCAAATGTCTGTGCATTCATGGTTGCAGCAGTCAGGTGTCATTTGACTATGGTTGCAGAATCCTAAAATTAGATTGTGATTAAACAACCATTACTTGCACAATATCTTGGGCATATGTCCTTGTTTAAGCTTCTTGGACAGATCAGGCATTTACGACCCTTATGCCGATGATGCCGGTACCCTGGCACTTTTGCACAGCCAGGTTTGCAGTGTGGCATTTGCAGCCAGAACCTCCCTCACTCTTGTGGCTTCCTTCGAAGCTGCAACAGACACCGGGATTATCTTACTTAACAGTAAAAACTGACACGGATGAAAGTATTCAGCAGTAACACCAAAAATCTTCCAGGAAACATGTGTCTGTATACAAGCCTTTTGGGAGATGATGGCAGTGCATGGTTGAGAGCTACCACTAGATTCAGTATGAAGTATTTACCTAATTAGTGCAAGTGCATGTGAAATGGAGACTTTTCGATCAAGTTCACACTAAACCGGGCTGAAATTTTATGCACAACCTGCATTAACAAAAGATACAGTGCTACTTCAACAAATTCGATATTCCAATATAATGCACACTCACACCTGTTAGAGAAGGTATTCCATGAGCCATTTTGACGTTTGGATGCAATACTGTACTCATCTCTGCAATGACATTGTAATTCTGTAAGAGACAGCGAAGGACTTGGAAGAGCAGTTGAACGGAATGGATGGTGTCTTGAAGGGAGGATATAAGATGAACATCAACAAAAGCAAAACGAGGATAATGGAATGTAGTCGAATTAAGTCTGGTGATGCTGAGGGTATTAGATTAGGAAATGAGACACTTAAAGTAGTAAAGGATTTTTGCTATTTGGGGAGCAAAATAACTGATCATGGTCGAAGTAGAGAGGATATAAAATGTAGACCGGCAATGGCAAGGAAAGCGTTTCTGAAGAAGAGAAATTTGTTAACATCGAGTATAGATTTCTGAAAGTATTTGTATGGAGTCTAGCCTTGTATGGAAGTGAAACATGGGCGGTAAATAGTTTGGACAAGAAGAGAATAGAAGCTTTCGAAATGTAGTGCTACAGAAGAAAGTTGAAGATTAGATGGGTAGATCACATAACTAATGAGGGAGTATTGAATAGGATTGGGGAGAAGAGAAGTTTGTGGCACAACTTGACCAGAAGAAGGGATCGGTTGGTAGGACATGTTCTGAGGCATCAAGGGATCACCAATTTAGTATTGGAGGGCAGCGTGGAGGGTAAAAATCGTAGGGGGAGACCAAGAGATGAATACACTACTCAGATTCAGAAGGACGTAGGTTGCAGTAGGTACTGAGAGATGAAGAAGCTTGCACAGGATAGAGTAGCATGGAGAGCTGCACCAAACCAGTCTCAGGACTGAAGACCACAACAGCAACAACTCTGCAGTAGGTATGAAAATGATAGGCCAGATAGTTTCAATGCAGATGGCTGCTGGCTTGTCTTTGGCAGAGGCTATGGAGTCTGTAGTATTGTATATGTCATGTATCGCCTTGCAATACATCACTGCATGTCACCTACAATTCATTTGTCAGTTCGACTGAAGCTGTTCGCACTTCTCTTGTAGAGTCTTTCACGTATGACATGCATGTTGTTGACTTCGTTACATGTAACAATATTTCTCGTTACGACAAACGTTTTCGTCGCAGAAATACTCCATCTAATACAACGTTTTCAGATACCAGTTATATAAAATGTGTTTGAGAACTATATGCCCTTGTAGACATTAATATTTTTTTAACATCAATAGTGGCATGTGTGAAGTCTTTATTTTAATGAACTAAGAGCTATGTTGAAAAGTATGTGGACGATCTGAACATTTCGTACCGTGTTCTAAAGTATCAAAAAGACTTGAATTTTGCAGAAATTGGCTCCATGTTCAAATGTATCTGACAGGCCTGAAATTTATGCAAATTGAACCATGTTATCAAATAGTGCCATAATTCAAGAGTATCCAAACGATCTGAATTGTGTTAAATTACTGCAGTGTTCAATAAACAGCATATCAAAACTTTTCAACTAATCATTTTGATTACTGGAAAAAGTCTTTTCTTACTGCCATACGGGTGTCAGAGCTTGGTGACCAATCGGTTTTGCTTGTCGAAAAATATTGTAATTTTTCGGAACTCAGCAAAAGAACGGGTAATACTCGTATTAGCAGGAGCAGCCATTCCTAGTAAATGATTGATGCTAAACAGTCCCCCCCCCCCCCTCCAAAAAAAGGAGGTCTGATATACATTAATGTTAGTAGTCGTACTACTTTTATGTACCGGTACTAATTACGTGCGGTAACACAGGGATTCCTCTTTCTCATTCAGTGTTACAGCATATAAAGCAACTTCTTCAAAAATATCTGATAATGACGAAATTCAGAGCAGCGATCATAATTTATCTAAAGGATTGCAAAAGGCTGAAGACCAACATCTGTAAACAAGATCTGTAAAAACACACCAAATGTCATAAAGAAAGCGTGTAAACCGTCTGAGGATGAATCACAACGATTCGAAACCGGTAACGGTTTCCTTTGAGTAAAGGAACTGAAAGTAAATTTGTGGCTGGTTCCTGTCCTAATATCATCAACATTTTTCTTCAAACAACAGCCAAGGTCTCCATCATGTCATCATATGACAAAATTGCAGGAAGATGCAGTTGGTTGAACAATATGTACATTGTAACTCTCCAGACTTTCCCGCGATCTAATGACATCTTGGGTTGTCAGCTGTTCTGCCGGATATCAGCGTCGTACTTGCACGATATTTCGGTCACGTAGCACGTGGCCTTCATCAGGTGCGACCTGAGACTGCTCCTCGAGTGGACCTGGTCCAGTATTTATGCCTATGGCCTTCCCCCTCCCCCAACGGCTGCAGGCGCTTCCTCTGTAGTCCGCGCCCATTCCCTGCGACCTGCTGGAGCGTTGCTGCTCCGTTTTACGTCCGCTGCGGTTCTACGTGTTCCCTCTGCGGTCCACGCCCACCAAACCCGCTCCTGGGGGGTTTCATCTACGGTCTGGGGTACCAAGCGTTCCCCCTGCGGTCCGCGCCCGCTCACCACGACCTCAACAGAAGAACCAGAGACATGGAGGTGGAAAACGAGCCCCTGACGGACTGCCAGGCGCACCAGACCGAAGATGGAACACCCAGAAGTGAGACTGGTGGGCGCGGACCGCAGAGGGAACATCCAGAGCCGCAGCGGACGAAAAACGGAGCGGCTACGCTCCAACAGGTCGTGGTGAGCGGGGGCGGACCGCAGGCGGAACGCTTGGTACCCCAGACCGTAGATGAAACCCCCAGGAGCGGGTCTGGTGGGCGCGGACCGCAGAGGGAACACCTAGAACCGCAGCGGACGGAAAACGGAGCAGTAACGATCCAGCAGGTCGCAGGGAATGGGCACGGACCACAGAGGAAGCGCCTGCAGCCGTTGGTGGAGGGGGAAGGCCATAGGCATAAATGCTGGACCAGGTCCACTCGAGGAGCTCCCTGGACAGGGCCGTCACCTGGCGTCCCCACATCGAGGACATACGGCGCAAGGCCTTGGGGCGCCTCGGTCAGCTCTATCCTTTCATAAACCCATCTTCCACCCTTCCCCAGAATCTTGGCGTCCTCCTCTACACGTCCCTGATCCACCCCATCCTCGAGTATGCTTCAGTTGTGTGGGGTAATGCCGCCCCTACACATCTACACCGTCTCCAGATGGTACAGAACCGTGCTCTCCGGCTTGCCCTCCGCCTCCCGTACCGTTTCCCCATCCATGAACTTCATTTTCTTGCTGGTATCCCCCTCCTTCACGAACGCGTCTGCTCCTCTGCCATTTCCTTTTATCACCACTCCCACCTATCTGCCAATCCTCTCATCCTTTCCCTCAGCACTCGCCTCCATCGTCTGGCCACCACCCGATGGCCTGACCTCCTTGCCGCCTGATCACTGGTCGCCCCCTTTTCCCTTCCCCTCCTCACTCCCCACGTTCCCTTCCTTTCTTCCTCCCCCCTTCCCTGCCAGCTCCTCCACGCCTCTTCTCCGTTCTCTCGTCCTCCTTTCCCTCCTTGTTCTAGTCCTACACTCCCTCCATATGCTTTCCCCCTGGGACTGCTCCCCTCCCACTTATTGGTTCTCTGACCCCTCATTCTAAGCGTGTCTGCCTCGCCGTCCGAGTCACCGACGGGCTCTGTTGGTATTCGTTTTTCTAATCTTCTTCTCTCGTTCTCTCTTCTGCTTCTTCCCTTCAATCCCATAAACGACCGGCTTGTCAATTGAGCCTTTCGTCTTCCTGCTTCTCTTACTGTCCCTTCTACTATCCTTTTCTCTTTCAAAAAAAATACCCACACCGAGCCAGCCATGTGAGGCCTTTCGTTTTCCTCCACTTCTACTGTCTCTCTCTCACTCTCCTGTCTTCTTTGGTTTAAAAAAATAAAAATAAAATAAGCAACATGCACACCGCCAAGCCATTCTCAACCGCCAAGACTCCACTCGCCACACCGTCATGAGAAAGGCGAAGCGCTCCAGCGCTAGAACTTCCTTCTCAAGCTGAGGATCCACCCTAACCTGTGCAGCGTCAGCGTCAACTCGAGGAGCAGTCTCAGGTCGCACCTGATGAAGGCCACGAGATACGTGACCGAAATATCGTGCAAGTACGACGCTGATATCCGGCAGAACACCCGACAACCCAAGATATCAATATGTACAGTGTCGACTATTTACGTAAATATTAATGTAGCAATATTATTGTATTGGTGAAATGTCTGGGAAAAGTAATTAAAGAAAGCAGAATCCGTGTTAGTAAAGAGTCTTTCCGAAAACAGTTGGAGAAAATTTTGAGGCAAGTTAATAATTCTCTTTGTACTGAACATTTTGTCTCTTCTTTGTAATAATGGGTGAATCATCTCCAGACCCCATTAAATTAAATCCAACCAATGATGTGGGATTGCTTTGTGCTGAATGCACATCTAAAACCTGGATACGTACTCGTACATGTGTGACAGCTAATCGGGTTTGGTTTAAGGATCCTGGAGAGTTCTTGAATGTCCGAACTTTTCACATCCCTCAGAACAGGTACATCAAATTGCCAAACTTTTAAAATCAGTTTTTCAATAGTCTGAAACTTTCTCTTGCCGAAATTAGGAAAAGTAATATAAATGTACCTAAAGACAGAGAACATAAGTTTAATACCATCTGAAATTAGTGATAAGCGATACTCAACTGATGTTATTGAAAAGCTGTTAAAGAAACCGAAGACTTTTCAAGGGAAAGCTTCCAGCTGAACATCACAGGAAATAGTTAAACTGCATGTTAATTTTGCTGAAAATAAAGGGTTTTATGCAATAGTGTATACAAAACTGCTAACGTAATAGCAAATAAACATGCTGTAGCAAACGTTCATTCAAATAACAATGGACGTATCATGTGGATACGCTTACTGGCTTTATATCCATAAGTCAGGAAGCAGTATGAATGTCTAAGTGTTTGCCACACAAACGCTGCTAACATGCCGTCTCCTACTGAGCTGAATCGTGTACAGGTGTTCGAAAAAGAGGATGAAAGCATCTCTGTTAACGTCTATGGAATCCAGTTATCTCATTGTGAGTAGATGACTACGGGAGATGAGGAAGATGAAAAAGAATTTCGAGCTGTACCGCTATCTGTCACAAAGCACCACTGTGAGAAACACGTAAATCTGTTAACGTTGCAGGTTGTTCATACAGATACATACCGTTTCTACCGCATAAAAAACAAACTGAAGTTACCACATTATAGCGTTACTTCTCACGATAATTCAAATGGTTTATGGCAATGTTATTTTCATTCCAAACAGATGTTAGATGCACACTTGGTTGAGTGCATACAGTTTAAGCAACGGAGTCACACTTGGTGGCAGGAATGAATACATAAAATTAACCAATTATTAATAAATTATTGCTTCCCTGTATAATTTATGCTGAGATGGAGTGTGTGGAGTTCTTGTCGGTATTCCGATTAGGTTGCAAAAACCATTTGTATAGCCTATTACATTTGCTGTGTCTATGACAGAGGCTATTCAGTGTTTAAATTGTACAAAGACAGTGATTACATGGAACGCTGCAATGAACAGCTGTACGTAAGTGTTGAGACTATGAATGGGCTCTATTGAAGAGTAAACAGAGTAAACAGATGGACATGAGACCTAAATAATAAGTCCTAAATAGGAATTACCGTTTCAAGTAATAGATGTGTGCCATAGTTGCTGAGAACCACTTAAGCAAGGAGACATTAAACACAGAGACCACTGCTGTTTTGTTGACGCGTATCGGGGTGCTGCAAATGGCAGCTGAAACTTGAACTATGGGCAACACCTAACAGTTCAAGTCGTATTTCACAGTCCGAACAAATGTTATGGTCATTTCTTGATCACAAACGTATGAGAGCTAATGACGACAGATGGTGACGAAGAAGTTATACTAACGGAGAAACATAAATCATTTACGAAGAGTAGGAGGTGTAATACAGATTTCCGAATTATAGATACGCTAAATTTTTTGGTATCTTCCGTGCATAAGCGTGAATCATACTTCAAATCACATGTACTCAAGATAATGGCAAATTTTTCTGACAATCTTGAGTCTAATTCAGTCAATCAGAGAGGTGTATTTCCATATGAATGAGCGAGTAATGAATCGTTTTCACGGTAAGATCATTTACTCCCAATAGAGAAGTTTGAAAGTCTATTACAAGATAAAACTTAAACAGTATGTCAGTACCCAAGAGCCTGCAACGTATGGATTTATTCACGTGTAAGACACTAGAAAAGTATTCCAATCCGTATTTGTACAATGTATGGATTTCCTCACGTGTAAGACACTAGAAAAGTATTCCAATCTGTATTTGGAATTTGACATGCTACTACTTCCCGATACTCTGGAAAACATTCGTAGCATATATCTTGGAAACATATGAACTCCATTCTGATCATTAGATAACTTCATCAGTCTTTGTACTAGCGCTGAATAACAACCTCTTTCTGACACTGAATAACTTCAATTTGCTGAAAGAGGCGTTATTGGCGCTTTTGTTCGTTGTTCATACGGACTTGCCATTAAAAACAACACGTCCATGGGTAGTTATGACGATAAAATCGACGAATCCTACTTCACATATCTTGATGAGGATAGCCGTTACAGGTGGGCAATGTTACTATATTGCCGGCACAGTGGTTTAGCGGTTCTAGGCGCTCAGTCCGGAACCGCGCGACTGCTACGATCGCAGGTTCGAATCCTGCCTCGGGCATGGATGTATGTGATATCCTTAGGTTAGTTAGGTTTAACTGGTTCTAAGTTCTAGGGGACTAATGACCTCAGAAGTTGAGTCCCATAGTGCTCAGAGCCATTTGAACCATTTTTTTGTTACTGTATTTTCAAATGTTCAATTTTCCAGAGAGTTTTGAAACTTTTGATGTGAGAAGCATACTAGACAATTCTGACACAGGACACATTTTAGAAATAGATGACGAACGTCCTGTGAGTATTCACGATTTTAATTCTGACTATTCCTCATGCCATGCCACCAACATCAGATAGTAAAAATCCTGGGAAATTAATTTTGACTTTATATGATACGACAAACCGTGTTTATCACTCCACAAATTTGCAACAATGTTTGCAACATAAAATGGTGTTAAAGATGATTTATAGAACTTTATCTTTTAGACGAGCTTCCTAGATGAAGCCATACATTGAGATGAATGCACACAAACGTATGAGGGCCAGCAATGCTTATGCAATAGTTGCAAATGCAATAATGAGTATGCAATAAACTCATAGATAATAATGCGTTCGGTAAAACTACCGAAAATGTGTGAAACATGAGAGCGATAAAACTAGTGGCTTGCTCCAAAGGTAGATGCGGAACGCTGATATGAATGCAAGACCGAATTTAAAATATGGTGTAGCATTTAAAGAAAATTTAGTTGCTGTTCAATTACGTAGAGTTAACATTGATTTTCATAAACCTATAGCTGCGGGAATGGCTATTTCATATATCTCTATGACACTGCTTGTAGATTTTCATTCTAAGAATTTGTTGAAAACATTTCAGTCCAAAAATGTTGAATTGTGTTGCAATGACTTAGATTTTTCGTTAACTGCAGCACCGACTGGCGGTAGCAAGTTGAACTTCTCGCTAGAATCCCCGTAGATGTACTACTCTTATCACATGTTTCATAATCAGGAAATAGACAATCGCTACTCCAATCTCTGTATGCTTTTATCACAGTCGCAGTCACTGGACAGTTTATACTGGAAAGGATTCCACGATGTGCAAGCCGGAAAATGTGCATGAATGTAAGCAACTGGCTGCAGACGGTGAGTAATACAAATAAACGAAACATGAAATAAAATAAAGTATCACTCTTTTTCTTCATTTTAATAAACAAGTACATATGTGTTCTCTGTAGTATCTCATATGTACGTAACTTGTATGTGTACAAAGTGTTCCCCTTTATTTGGTGCGTTGCAGCCCGAAGGAAATTCTGTATAGAGGTTGTTTTGAACATCGTAGTGGTTTTGCGCGTATGGTCTACCGAATCAGTTATGTAGCCAGTAACAGCTTAACAGAGACACTGAACCACTTTAGAACTCGGTATCTTAAAAAAAATCTTTAACAGAAGAAAAAAACGCCAATTAACAGAAGAAACAGGATTCTTATCTGAACGCCATAGCCATACAGTTATCGAGAACCTATACGTTTTGCTTTCTCTTTCTGCACTGTGTTTAAAACGATTAGTTAACAGTACCACAGGTTTTAGTTAACAGATCCTGTAAGGCAGTAACGACATACGTGTAAACGATACAGTTTTGATGTTCAAACTCTATTCTTTGTAATTTAAGCCTGCGGTCGACTGAGGAACATTATCGATAGTACTAGGTGAAAGTTTGACATGTGTGCATGATGAGGGCGTGGAGGGTGTGGCTGCCTGTTGTTCGTGTAACCCGATGCGGCGAAGAAAATCTCTCGCGTGAAGTGAACTAATATGGGCAGCAGAAAGACAGTGACTATAACTGTTCAAGGTTGGTTTCACGGGTGCTATGAAAATCAGATACTTACTCGTATTTGAAACGAAACGTGAGGGGTGCTATTACCTGCGAATGAAGAACACTAAAGCACCAAAGAAACAGGTATAGACACGCGAATCCAAATATTCTGATATTTAAAGAGGCAGAATACGGTGCTGCAGTCGGCAACGTCAGTATGAGACAAGTGTCTGGTGCAGTTGTTAGATCGGTTATGCAGCTACAAAGGCAGGTTATCAAGATTTAAGTGATTTTGAAAGTGGTGTTATAGTTGGCGCGCGAGCGCTGGGACACAACGTTTCCCAGGTAGCGATGAAGTGGGGATTTTTCCGTACGACCATTTCACGAGTGTACCGCAAATATCATGAACCCTGTTGAACATGAAATTTCCGACTTCGCTGCGGCCGGGAAAAGATCCTGTAAGAACGGGACGACTGAAAAGAATCTTTCAGCGTGATAGAAGAGCAACCCTTCCGCAGATCGCTTCGGATTTCAATGCTGGGCCATCAACGAGTGTCAGCGTGCGAACCACTAAACGAAACATCGTCGATATGGGCTTTCGGAGTCGAAGTCCCACTCGTGTACCGTTGATGGCTACACGACGCAAAGCTTCAGGCCTCGCCTGACTCCTTCAGCACCGACATTGGACTGTTGATGACTGGAAACATGTTGCTTGGTTTCGTTTCAAATTTTGTCGAGCAGATGGACGTGTATGGGCATCGAGACAATCTCAGAAATACATGGACGCCGCACGTCAGCAAGCTGGTGGAGACCCTATAATGTTGTGGGGCCTTTGCAGCTGGAGTGATATGGGACTGCTAATACTTCTATCTACGACTCTGGTAGATGAGACGTACGTAAGCATCCTGTCTGATCGCCTGCATCTATTCAAACGAAATTAGAATTATTACCTTCAGCTGCTGAAGGGCGTTGATACGTATCAACGGGGCCAGGTGAAAATGTGTGCCCCGACCGGGACTCGAACCAGGGATCTCCTGCTTACATGGCAGACGTTGTGTCCATCTGGGCCACTGAGGGCATAGTGGATAATGCGACTACAGGGACTATCTCGAGCACGCCTCCTA
The DNA here is from genome assembly GCF_021461395.2 of Schistocerca americana. Taxonomy (NCBI): domain Eukaryota; kingdom Metazoa; phylum Arthropoda; class Insecta; order Orthoptera; family Acrididae; genus Schistocerca; species Schistocerca americana. Next base: position 378,996,688 of record NC_060126.1, read on the forward strand.
CGAGATCCACATTCTCACCTTACATGTCCACACACTACATTCGTAGTGTCCCTACCCGACACACTCATTACTCGTGGAAGACATTCTTTCCACCAAGTCCCGTAAGAGTTCTGGTAATATGTGTGCTTCCGCACAGAAGAGGAAGGTAATGGCCGGTATTGCCAGAACTATATACCTATATGGATATGTCCCAAAGAACAGACACCACATCCATATAACTATATGCATCTATTCATGTCCGTACCGAAGATCGCCGAATACCGGCACCGCCAGCCGTTGTCGTCACGCAACTTTGGAACCCAACCACGTGGTAACAATGTAGCCAATGCAGCGTCTTTTGTGACCGACTGATATGAAAATCGAACTCTCATAGACTTAAGTTACGTACTAACCAATTTTATTTTAAATTAAAGAGTATTTCTTTAAGAATAAAATTTAAATGTAGTATTTTCTGGTTCTCCAGTTAACAAATTGCAGTTATCCCTTGCCGCCCTTTATTTAACAAACACTATTTAAGCAATGTTTTAAACCGAGATGAAATCATACGGAATAATAGTTCATTGTGTTAGTACGGCAACAGTCATTTCAAGACGTACACACACTTCACGTGGCTTCTATCAATACCAAGATCATGAAATATTTTCTGTTAAAGTGAGATTTCATTAAAACCTTATTTAAAAGTTACTCTCGTTTAGGATTCACTGCGAAACTAATTCCACTAAATTGAAAGTGCACACCAGGACTGAACATTTCAACAACAAGGTCCCACACACCGTAAAAACTCTCTCTCATTTGTTACCACTCAGTTACTAAATCTTACTGTAATACTAATGCACAGTAGAAAATATGTAGTACTTTTTAATGCTGTATTCGCATTGATGAAGAGTTGCAATCAGCGTAATAAAAAAACTGAAGCTAACTTAGATGAGTTCTGTTCTTTATTTTTAGGTTTTATCTGTTTTATTGTGTTTACAAGGGTGTTCATGGTTCAAATAATGAAAACTGCACCAGTTACTCATTTTTTTTATGCTTAGCACAACGTGTTTCGAGAATTTATTCTCATTTTCAAATGCATATAAACATTTATTTATTTAGGCATAGAATCACATATACAGACATCACATACCATATTCACATAATCACTGGGAAATCATAATAAATTTTCGAAACGCGTTGTGCTAAGCCTAAAAAAAGTAAGTAACTGGTGCAGTTTTAGTTATTTAAATCAAGAATAATACAGTTTCAGGCTTTCCTAAGTCATCTAATGCTATGAACGAAATTAATTTACACGGATGTTGCGTCGTAAGCTATTCAACTTATAGCTACTTGACATCATCTTACCTCTGAATAATCCTGCTACCTGTCTATGTCTAAAGAAATTTAATGGTACTGTGGTACAATTTTCTACATTTTTGGTTCCATATTTTCATGGCCAAGGAAGCGTTTCGGTTGTTCGAGTACGAGTACAAGAACAGTTTACTAGTTAAACAGTAAATAATTACATTTTATTGCTTATGTTAAATTTGAGTTTTCCATCATTCTTTAAAAATTATTGAAATATTTAGAAAATATCATTACAAACAAAGCAGATTTAGGTCATCCGGTGTCAGTTCTACTTTAAAATTACATAGACAAATCCCTTTTGTTACAACAATCATTGGTCACCAATAAAATTGCTCGTTCTAATAGAAAGTCGCTTTCTCCTCTCTGTTCTCAGGGGAGAAATTAGCCATAGTTACTGTAATTACAGTGATCGGTAGACACACACCGATGCGCCAAGTTAGTTGACCATCTTACAGTCGTAGTATGGCTGTATGACATTATGGCTGTATGCTTTATTCACAGAATTGTGGCATACTTCGGCAAGCAGAGCAGGGAGTATGATGTGTAAAATAATTATTGGTTTTTGTGCATCGCATCGGGACCCCTTTTTTCTTTCGTATACAGCACGTCATCCGTGCCGACATGTGACGTTTTTGACGTTGATAATACAGATCCGCAGTGACGCTAGAGCTCCATGTGACGAACGAATCGTTAATGGCGCTGATGGGGCGTGTCAGTTCTGTGATCCGGGGTAAATGGGGACCAGCCCTGAAGGCGGTCTCTCAGTAAACTCGTCTGTCCCAGTGTTGCAGGACTGACAAGTTTTGTGTTTGGGGAAATGTAGGGACATAAGCATTGCTACTTTAAACAGAGGAGATGCTACAACTCAGTGATAACTATTTAAATTAATAGTGCCTCGAGATTGTTGCAAACAAACTACTTGAAGTACAAATTGATAGACTAATAATACACAGTGATATTTCAACTGATCCTTCTACACGACATTGTGTACCGGAAAATACACTGTAGTCAAAAGAGATTCGAGGCGTTTGAGATTTGGTACTAGAGAAGGATGTTAGTGAACTAATAAGAAGTGATGGCCAAACTTTCAGGAAACATTCCTCACACACAAAGAAAGAAAATATGTTATGTGGACATGTGACCGGAAACGCTTACTTTCCATGTTACAGCTTATTTTATTACTCCTCTTCAAATCACATTAATCATGGAATGGAAACACACAGCAACAGAAGGTACCAGCGTGACTTCAAACACTTTGTTACACGAAATGTTCAAAATGTCCTACGTTAGCGAGGATACATGCATCCACCCTCCGTCGCATGGAATCCCTGATGCGCTGATGCAGCCCTGGTGAATGGCGTATTGTATCACAGCCGTCCACAATACGAGCACGAAGAGTCTCTACATTTAGTACCGGGGTTGCGTGGACAAGAGCTTTCAAATGCCCCCATAAATGAAAGTCAAGAGGGTTGAGGTCAGGAGAGCGTGGAGGCCATGGAATTGGTCCGCCTCTACCAATCCATCGGTCACCGAATCTGTTGTTGAGAAGCGTACGAACACTTCGACTGAAACGTGCAGGAGCTCCATCGTGCATGAACCACATGTTGTGTCGTACTTGTAAAGGCACATGTTCTAGCAGCACAGGTAGAGTATTCCGTATGAAATCATGATAACGTGCCCCAATGAGTGTAGGTGGAAGAACATGGGGCCCAATCGAGACATCACCAGCAATGCCTGCCCAAACGTTCACAGAAAATCTGTGTTGATGACGTGATTGCACAATTGCGTGCGGATTCTCGTCAGCCCACACATGTTGATTGTGAAAATTTACAATTTGATCACTTTGGAATGAAGCCTCATCCGTAAAGAGAACATTTGCACTGAAATGAGGATTGACACATTGTTGGATGAACCATTCGCAGAAGTGTACCCGTGGAGGCCAATCAGCTGCTGATAGTGCCTGCACACGCTGTACATGGTACGGAAACAACTGGTTCTCCCGTAGCACTCTCCATAGAGTGACGTGGTCAACGTTACCTTGTACAGCAGTAACTTCTCTGACGCTGACATTAGGGTTATCGTCAACTGCACGAAGAATTGCCTCGCCCATTGCAGGTGTCCTCGTCGTTCTAGGTCTTCCCCAGTCGCGAGTCATAGGCTGGAATGTTCCGTGCTCCCTAAGACGCCGATCAATTGCTTCGAACGTCTTCCTGTCGGGACACCTTCGTTCTGGAAATCTGTCTCGATACAAACGTACCGCGGCACGGCTATTGCCCCGTGCTAATCCATACACCAAATGGGCATCTGCCAACTCCGCGTTTGTAAACATTGCACTGACTGCAAAACCACGCTCGTGATGAACACTAACCTGTTGATGCTACGTACTGATGTGCTTGATGCTAGTACTGTAGAGCAATGAGTCGCTTGTCAACACAAGCACCGAAGTCAACATTACCTTCCTTCAATTGGGCCAACTGGCAGTGAATCGAGGAAGTACAGTGCATACTGACGAAACTAAAATGAGCTCTAACATGGAAATAAAGCGTTTCAGGACACATATCCACATAACATCTTTTCTTTATTTGTGTGTGAGGAATGTTTCCTGAAAGTTTGTCCGTACCCTTTTGTAACACCCTGTATATGGGAAACATTATGAGCGCCTGGATGGCAGAACTTGTTGAGACATCATGGAGTAATATCCATGGTACATTAGGGAGTCGAAGAGGGTAAAATCTGTAGTGTAGGCCACAGATTGAAATATCCGTGAGAAATTAAAGAGTCGACGAGGGTGAAGTCTGTAGCGTAGGGCACAAATTGAAATATGTGCAATGAATAAGGACGATGGATGTAAGTGTCGCTCAGAGGTGAAGACGTTGGCATGATAGATGAAATCGCAGTGGGCTATACAACAACAATCAGAAGAATGTTGATTGGGAAAAAGACTATCTGTCTTCATGAAGGAAGGCTGTGCAAGTCAGTTCCACATCAAGTTTCAAACGCTTTCGCCCGACAAGGACTGATAAGTCACGCCTCTAAAAGAGTAGTAATAACAGGTAAAGTAAGAACTGTATGAATATCAGCATCTGTTCTACCATACACAACGTTGGGCTTCCATTTTGCTATTTGGAGAGCAAAGGAATTCACGATGGCCGAAGTAGAGAGAATTTAAATTTCAGAATGGTTAGTGAGACAAACGTATGTGAGAAACAAAATTTGTTAACATAAAATATGTACTTACGTGCTAAAAAATCGTTGTCGGTGACATCTGTCTGGATGCAGCCTCATAGGAAAGCGACAGACTGAGGATAAACACTTAAGACAAGAAGAGAATATCTATAAATGTAGTGCTACAGATGGATGCTGAGTTTCAAATGACTGGATTGCATAACTAATGGAATGACATCGAATGAAATAGGAGAGAAATGAAAATTGTGACAGGACTTTATTGAAAAATGTGACTGTGAACAAAAAATTAAAAGAGAGAGAAGGACTACACTACAGTAAGCAGCTGAAAATTAATGTATGTTGCAGTAGTTACGCAGAGATGAAGATGCTTGTACGGCATAGATTAGTGTGGAGATCTGCACCGAACCTGTATTTGAACTGAAGATGAGACAACATGTAATGTCAACGCCAATATTTTGTGCTACCAATGTATGCGACAGTGCTCGACGTTTATGAAGTGATGAATATTTTTCCAAAACTTACTTTTAAGCCTATATGTGAATACCCAGTCCAGACTGGGTTTTGTCTGCCGCCATTACGTTACCGTTTGTTGTTGTTGTGGTCTTCAGTCCTGAGACTGGTTTGATGCAGCTCTCCATGCTACTCTATCCTGTGCAAGCTTTTTCATCTCCCAGTACCTACTGCAACCTACATCCTTCTGAATCTGCTTAGTGTATTCATCTCTTGGTCTCCCTCTACGATTTTTACCCTCCACGCTGCCCTCCAATACTAAATTGGTGATCCCTTGATGCCTCAGAACATGTCCTACCAACCGATCCCTTCTTCTGGTCAAGTTGTGCCACAAACTTCTCTTCTCCCCAATCCTACTCAATACTTCCTCATTAGTTATGTGATCTACCCATCTAATCTTCAGCATTCTTCTGTAGCACCACATTTCGAAAGCTTCTATTCTCTTCTTGTCCAAACTATTTATCGTCCATGTTTCACTTCCATACATGGCTACACTCCATACGAATACTTTCAGAAATGACTTCCTGACACTTAAATCAATACTGGATGTTAAGAAATTTCTCTTCTTCAGAAACGCTTTCCTTGCCATTGCCAGCCTACATTTTATATCCTCTCTACTTCGACCATCATCAGTTATTTTGCTCCCCAAATAGCAAAACTCCTTTACTACTTTAAGTGCCTCATTTCCTAATCTAACTCCCTCAGCATCACCCGACTTAATTAGACTACATTCCATTATCCTTGTTTTGCTTTTGTTGATGTTCATCTTATATCCTCCTTTCAAGACACTGTCCATTCCATTCAACTGCTCTTCCAAGTCCTTTGCTGTCTCTGACAGAATTACAATGTCATCGGCGAACCTCAAAGTTTTTATTTCTTCTCCATGAATTTTAATACCTACTCCGAATTTTTCTTTTGTTTCCTTTACTGCTTGCTCAATATACAGATTGAACAACATCGGGGAGAGGCTACAACCCTGTCTTACTCCCTTCCCAACAACTGCTTCCCTTTCATGTCCCTCGACTCTCATAACTGCCATCTGGTTTCTGTACAAATTGTAAATAGCCTTTCGCTCCCTGTATTTTACCCCTGCCACCTTTACGTTACCGTATGGAGCGGCAATTTAGAACTGCAGAAATAATCAGACATTAATTCTTTCGATCGATATTACAATATTTGAACTCCGAGGACAAAAATCCACAGGAATTTATTATTTTTCCATTGTAACAGTGAAAATAACATTCAGTAGAACAAACTTAGACTTTACGTAAATGAAGTAATTTTTGTGGTTAGTGCGGAAGATTAATTTTTCCCAGAGTAATTTATCAGTGACTTTTAAAAACCATATTTATGACAGCAGTGTTGTTATGGGAAGAGGCTGTGGTGTGATGTATTAATTATTTGGTCCATGATAGTTAATGTTACTTACTGAATCAATGAAACAGCATTTCAATATTTGTTTGTACTGAGAAGATATGACAAAATAATTCATTATAGTCAGGCTCAGCAGCACATAAATAAGAACTGTCAGAGATTATTTATTTCTTTTAAGTAATACGGTTATTCTTGCTACTATACGTTTCATACGTTTTATAATAAGACGTACACACTATCACAACTACTTTAAACAAACAGAACAAAACCCATCACAAACAACAACAACAACAACAAAAACGTGATTGCATTTTTGCGAACTACATACAGGGTGCAGCAGGTTTAAGTGCGGTTGATTCTACTGGTGACTGAGGACTGTGTACTGAACAACATTACATTAGTATTTACATCATATTCTGATCAATAATGATAGCTTTTAGAAGTCGTATGTTTTAGGCTGGTTAGTAGTTCCAGGTACATGTGGCATGAGCAAGCCACTAATGCTTATATTCCCATGGGCAGCAGGGCAGGTGTTGAAGGGTGGATGAATGGATGTTAGACAGTTAGTCTATACTGACAGGTATAATCCGCTTATTGGTGCCGTTACGACAGTGTAAATCCTACAGTTTTATGGGAAAACTGTTCGATGCAGAAGGTTCGATTGTGGAACATAGACATAGAGGAAAATCTGAAATACTTCGGCACCTGGTTCAGCAGGCATAATGTAAGTAGGCTGTTTAGGTTTTTTTTATTGGTAACGCCACCTCTGTATGAAAATCACTGGCTGTGCTGTGTGCAGTCTGTGGCTGCTTTGCATTGTTGTAATACTCGCCATTGTAGTGTAAGGCAGCTGGCTGTGAACAGCGCGTAGTGTTGCGCAGTTGGAGGTGAGCCGCCAGCAGTGGTGGATGTGGGGAAAGAAATGGCGGAGTTTTGAAATTTGTAAGACTGGATGTCATGAACTGCTATATATATTATGACTTTTGATGATATTAAGGTAAATACACTGTTTGTTCTCTATTAAAATCTTTCATTTGCTAACTATCCCTATCAGTAGTTAGTGCCTTCCGTAGTTGGAATTTTTTATTTAGTTGGCAGTAGTGGCGCTGCTGTATTGCAGTAGTTCGAGTAACCAAGATTTTTGTGAGGTAAGCGATTTGTGAAACGTATAGGTTAATGTTAGTCAGGGCCATTTTTTGTAGGGATTTTTGAAAGTCAGATTGCGTTGCGCTAAAAAAATATTGTGTGTCAGTTTAAGCACAGTCTTGTATAATTCTTCTAAGGGGACGTTTCAATAATAATCTAAAACAAACAATCAACATATTGTCTTTGGGTATAAATTGTATGGACAGGAAAAAAGTCGCTACACCAAGGAGGAGTTGGGTGACATAAATGAAAGTTGATAGGCTTGTTTCTACATCTGAAAGATGAAGTCTGTTCAGATTTTGCGTCAGTGGCATAAGACTGGCGCTAGTTGCGAAACTATGAGAATAGAAATCAGGTTTGCTTTAAATGCACGCTGTAAAGGCCCTGGGCGTTAGTTACCTTTTAGATTAGACGTGGTGAGTTGATGTTAGTCAAAAACGCTTTTAAATTGACAAAGATACCACTATCAACAACTCACTGTGTTTGAAAGAGGTAGCATAATAGGGCTATGAAAACTGAATGTTCCTTCTGCGATATTTCAGAAAGACTTGGCAGGAATACAGACGCTGTATATGATTGCTGGCAGTGGTCGTCAACTGAATGCACATTTAAGTGCTCTAGACGATCACGAAGCACTACCGAGAGGGAAGACCATCCTGTTCAGCGTTTGCCTCTGGCGCATCGTACGGCGCCTGCAGCAGCAGTATGAGCAGGAGTTTCCACCACAATGACAGAACAAACTGTTACTATTGAGGCGTGCATTCCACTGACACCAAACCACCACCATTTTCGACTTCAGTGGTGTCAAACTAGGGCTCACTGGAGGGCAGGGTCGAAGTCTGTTGTGTTTCCTGATGAAAGTTGGTTCTGTCTCGGTGCCAGTGATGGCCATGTGTTGGTTAGAGGGAGGAAAGCTGACGACCTGCAGCCTACCTATCTGCATGCTAGATACACTGGACTGACACCTGGAGCTATGTTGTGGGTTGCGATTTCGTATGACAGCAGGAACACTCTGATGGTTATCCCACGTACCCTCAATGCAAAATTGTGCGCCAGAATGGTGAATCAACCCGTTGTGACGCCATTCATTAACAGCATTCCAGGGCGTATTTTCTAACAGGATAACGATCGCCCTCATACTGCTGTTGTAACCCAACATACTCTACTGAGCGTTGACCTGCTGCCTTAGCCTGCTCGCCCATCAGATCTGTCCCCAATCGAGCACACATGGTGTAAGTAGGCTGTTTAGGTTTTTTTATTGCTAACGCCACGTAGCGTTCTGTATGAAAATCACTGGCTGTGCTCTGTGCAGTCTGTGGCTGGTTTGTATTGTTGTTGGCTATTGTAGTGTTAGGCAGCTGGATGTTAACAGCGCGTAGCGTTGCGCAGTTGGAGGTGAGCCGCCAGCAGTGATGGATGTGGGGAGAGAGATGGCGGTATATATATATATATATATATATATATATATACTATGACTTTTGAACACTATTAAGCTAAATACATTGTTTGTTATCTATCAAAATCTTGTATTTGCTAACTATGCCTATCAGTAGTTAGTGCCTTCAGTATTTTGAGTCTTTTATTTAGCTCGCAGTAGTGGCGCTCGCTGTATTGCAGTAGCTTGAGTAACGAAGATTTTTGTGAAGTAAGTGATTTGTGAAAGGTATAGGTTAATGTTAGTCAGGGCCATTTTTTTGTGGGGATTACTGAAAGTCAGATTGCGTCGCGCTAAAAATATTGTGTGTCAGTTTAAGTACAGTCATGTATAATTTTTCTAAGGGGACGTTTCAATGGGACATCATCCGACGACAACACGAGCTTCATACACAACCACCAATAACCGTCCTTGTATTGATTGAGCAAGTACAACAGACATGATAACTCCATTCCACAAACTGACGTTTGGCACCTGTAGAACACAGTTCATGGAAGTCAGCATACTTACGTTCAGTGTTCTGGCCGTTATGCCAGTTATCAGTGTTGCACAGCGATGTTAATCACTTAAATATTTTATCTACACAAAAGTAATCCCCAAAATTTCCTTGCTCTACATGAAGAAACTTTTGGTGTTGCCCTATTTTCTTCAGTCCGAAGCAGGTAATGTCATTAAAATATCTCTCATTTGAGACCAGACTTAAAGCTTATTTTTTTTCCTTTATTGAGTTTCGAACCCCCACTTAACATTCACTTAAAACACTGCACTAAAAAGTTGACACGAAGATGACACACCACAGCCAAGGGCAGATCGGGCAGGGGGGGGGGGGGGGGGAGGAATGTGCTGGACACATGAGTGGGAAAAGAGAAAGGGGGAAGGAGAGGAAAAACGAAGTGGGGGGAGGAGCCGACGGAGGGAGAGCACTCATAAGGGGGGGGGGGGGGCGGCAGGGCAGATGCGAGCGGGAGTGGAGAAAGGCAGAAGAGGGGAATGCAAAAGATCTCAGGGGAGAGAAGGGAGACAGAGCAAAAACAGGGGAAAGAACAAGATGGAAGGGGGTGGGAGAGGCAGCCCGCGAAAATGACAGAGGAAGGGACGGATAGGTGAGGATCAGAGTTGATAGGAGAGATAAATGGAGGGACAGAGGGCATCATCCGGGAGGAGGAGTCGACGGAAGCCACTTTGGGAAAGGAGATGAAGGGTGTACAGGTGGAGGATTAGAGCTTACAAATCAGTGTTGTTGTATGCAATAAAAACTTCAATCACCACAAAAGAAGATGCAGTGAACTCTTGATCTTTGAATGGAAAATCGTGGGGAAGATCTTTGGACCAACCTATGAAAAGAACACCTGGAGACGTAGAAAGACCCAGGAACTCTGCGACCTGCCAATGAAACAACAGGACATCCTGCGGAGAATGAAAGTGCGATAATAAGCCATCGCCATCTATGGAGGAACACTACAAGGTCAGCGCACGATTTGCAGCGTGCGTGATCGCCGATATGTACGTATATAAAGATGTATGCTGTTACGATACAGAACGCAATGCATACCAATTAAAATAATGGCAAGTACACTGCGCACAGACTCTATGGCTTAACTGCAAGCTTGTGGACTATACGAGAACATCACAAAACCAAACCACAGGACTCACAGACATACTGACAGCAGACACCTCTTAAACTGAAGCAGTTATATTGCACGAGTAAATCAACAGACAACGACTTTGAGTGGCGGATATGTGAGAAAACATTCTGCACGAATGAAGTGTTTATACTGATCTGGCATCTTACTTAATTCAATCGGAGTATTCCCACTGCGCTAATTTTAACCGTTGATGTTTCTTTCACACTCTTCAGTTTTTCCCTCTAGGTTGTTTTTTGAGGAGGTAGGTACGCCGTTTGTTTGCCGTGTAGGGGAGCAGGTACGAAGCGGTGTCGTGACACGCCACTGCTCAACTAACAGCGGCACACAGGGACGCAGATAAACATGCGCTACCTAAGCTCCAGCCAGCTCCAGAGTCTCCTGGAAGCGGCCACGTGTTTGCAGAGTCACGCTCGGCGCGCCGTAGCCCCTTCTGGAACGATAGGCGCGACTCGCATGCGTGCAAACAAGCGGGCCCGTAACGCAGTTATCTGCTAGAATACGGCCGCTCGGCTTAAATGACACCGTTGCAGAAGAGTAGGGAGGCGCGGCTCCTTTTGGCAGGCGGCGGCGACAGAGGCGCGTGGGCGTATATGTAGATGAGGCGGCGCTGTTTGTAATAAACTCCAGCCGCTGGGGGCGGAAGAGAGCGGCTCCTCGCTTTTTATTTTCCTCACCGCTGCGCCCGCCCGCAGATTTCTCGCTCGCTGACCGCGCAGCTCTTCCTGTATGAAATACTCTCACATTACTCTAGGGGTCATATGTCTGTCGCCTACAGCTCTTGCTCCTGCCCCTACTAGAAGAACACCTCCTCCTCTTCCCTTTTTTAATTCCTCTTATCTTCCTCAACACCCTATTTGTTCTCCTGAACCTCCAGTAAGTAACCCTCTTCCTGCCTCTCTTCCTCAATCTCCCCATTCTTCATCTCTTCGTTATTCTATCATCTCATCGTCTCATCTTCCTAAGTCTTCAACTTGCCTTTTAACAATCCTCTCTGTCTCTCTCTGTTCTTTCTGTTATCTCTTAATCTCCTATTTCTCCTATCCTCTCATAATCTCATATACTTCCTACTCTCTCTTCATTTCCTCTTCCTCCCTACCTCCTCATAATCGCCTGTTCCTCCAACTCCTCTTCCTCCTCCACATATCATTCTCCTTCTTATCTCTTCCTACTGCTGTTACTCCTTTTCTTCTTTTAATTTTATTTATCCATGACTTCTTTTCCTTTTTTCATGTCATTCTTCTTCCTCTACTACTCTATTACTACTACTGCTACTACTACTACTACTATTACTACTCCCTATAAATTATTGGCCTCATCATCCTTCTCCTCTTCCTCCACTTTAGTCCTCTTCCTTATACATTTTATAATCTTCCTCCCATTCAGGCTCCTCTGATTTCTTTTTGGCGTTCCATACCTCAGTCAGTAAAAATGGAACCCTCGTTATCTGTACATTTGTCTGTCTGTCTGACTGTTGAAAAGTATTTTTATCTGGTATGGGTAGAGGTATCATGTTGAAATTAATGCCACATACTAATATCAACGGTTCTTTTGCGGTATAAAACATTGGAAGTTGAAAGCTATTCTAGTCAAAAGACACAGTCATTTATGTAACGTATTTTGGTACTCGCAAACTCACTTATCGAAACCACACGGTACTTCCCGTTGACATAGAATCATGAAATTTGGCATGAATGAAGTTTCTACAGTACAAGTAAAGGCGAAAACTTGGATAATTGTTAGTCTGTAATTATACCACAGGAAAAACTTTGGCATTTGTTATCTAATTACAGTCCTCAAATTAACATATTTTTAGAAGTTTGGGAATCCCTGGGACTAATGTCTAGCCAGTATCAATGTCAAAAACATGCAAAAATCGTCGAGGCTTTCGATTTCCGGAATGGATGAGCTGCCTATATACATAATGATCAGAGCTCGAGTCCTACTCACACCTGGACAGTATTTATTTTAACACTCTTTCTGATCCTTATTAAGTTTATCATCCAATTTCTCAATATTCTTTTACTGCCCTTCATCTCTATTGTAAAAGTCTTACTTAAGCTCTCCCCCCTCCTTTTTCATATTATTTTAACTCTTTTGTTTGTCACCTCACTTTTCATCTTTTGATAATGCTTTCTATAGGCATTAAAGACAACAAGATAAATATAAAGTAATACTCAAAGAGGCAAAACTACCTATTGTTTTTCTGAGTGGTTAGGTATGAGGAACGTTGAGAAAGAAGGACGACGAAATGACTAGCTAAAATAAATTTAAATTCGGATTCATACAGAAATAGTCACCATTGTAGAACAGGCGTTCTATATGCATCAGAAGACTAAGTTATCATTAACACAATCGGAATGCTCGATATACAAACCGGAAGAGAGATATTACTATCTGTTGAAAAACTAGGAGTATGAGGACTCAATAGAAATGAAGTTGTAAGTAAGGAAATGGGAGAGATAACAGACACATCATTAATATCATTTAGCGTAGTCCTGCAGCTACAACGAGCAGGCTGGAATACGTGTTGGGACGCTGGACCCGTGTTCGATAGAAGTGAAGCTCAGTTCTCCTAGGCCAGGTATCCGGTTGTAGTCCACGCCACGAGGAAGGTCGCTGAAACGTCGCCTAAACGTCAGTTATTTTAGTGTTTTATGTATCATATAAGATGACGATACAGCATACACAGGAAGATTGTAACCAAGAGCCGTATTTAGGCCTCTCTGTACCAACTGAGTAAATTGCCGAGATGGCTCTTTCTCTGCCTCGTTATGACTGGGTGTTGTGTGATGTCCTTAGGTTAGTTAGGTTTAAGTAGTTCTAAGTTCTAGGGGACTGATGACCATAGATGTTAAGTCCCATAGTGCTCAGAGCCAACCGAGATGGCTCTTCAGATACAACACAGCTCATTTCCTTCCCCTCCCTTCTCAGTAAGAACTTCCAACCAAAAGGGTGCATTTGAATTTTAACGCTCAAAATGAGCAAAATGTGAACATGTGACCTCAAAGAATATTAGTGAAAGATGAGACATATTTACTCGAGATGGAATCAAAAACACGGGTAATAACAATTGATGATAGTGGGACAACACACTCGGTTATCAGCATAAGCAATATTACTGAAATGTTCTAATAATACGTTATTTTGGAGGCACGAATGACAGACTCAGTTACTTGAATTTTGAGGAAAATATGTTAATTCAAAAACTGCAAGACACACTGGGGGCCATATTAATTTCAATGGAACTGCCTCATGATGGAACCCTTTCCCCTATACAATTCTTGCGGTGCGGCATCTTGTCATCCACTACCAATGGATAGGTCGTGGAAGTTACGTAGCCTTATCTGCGAAATAACCACAGCAACATTAGATATTTTATGCACCCAGATGAAGTGTAGGAAGAATAGGTAGCTACGTGAGACGAACTGCTGAGTAACACATGGACATCACTATGCACAAAAAGTAGCGTAATGGTACACTAAGTCATGCATCGTATCATGTTCTGCTGAGAGTACGATATGTGTTGACGTTAATGTTGGACAGTTTCAAAATTGATTGAGAGATGTTGAGCAATAACTGTAAATTGTAAATGTATTATTTGGCTGAATATGTTGAGAATATGATAGGATATTTAACTTTGTAGCTAGCAATCCAAAAAATGTTACCGCCTACATTACATCGTCGAATACTGGCTTCCACTCCTTGTACACCCTCGATTCAGGCTGTTGGAAAATCAGTACAAAATATCGTCCGAGGGACCTGCCTGTTCTTTCCTTGCCATGTTCACATTTTACAGGCAGAATAGCAAGAACGAGATTCCGTTTGTAAGCTCAAAAAATTGCACATTTTTACTGGCTCTGTTGCTAAGAAAACACCGTTCGTTTCCGTCACTGCAACTCTTTTCAGTGGACTACATGATACGTCCCCGGTTTTTCAGGAAATATAAAGCCTGAAGGCTTGGCCCTAGGGACGCCCAGAGCACCGTACTTTGCTTTTCATTTGCAGCTGACACGCCGCACGGCACAAAGCACCAAGGTTGAGCGGTTGCACGGGGCGGTGTGTTTTATGGTCCGGCCGCGGCCGTCACACGCACGTCGCCAAATAGCATCATCTCACGAAAGTGCAGAACGCCCGGCAGTAACACCAGGGGATGAACCGCCATCCCGTACGTGATGAAAACGCGTCAGAGAGGTCGTGGAGAAAGCCGTAAAGTTGAATTTCATCCGGTGTGCAAAAGGTCATCACTTTTATATAAAATGCAATAGTGAGCCAACCGGTTGCACACTATTTTTTTTTAAATAATACATAAATCATGTTTCCATAGGTCTAAGACTATGTTCATCAGAATGGGTTTTTATCATGGTAAAACTACGGAAACACAGTTACTGAGCTCAGCTCACAGCAACAAAATGATCAAATTCACCACTTTGTTTGACTACAACATTCGTACATGTCACAGATTCAGAATTATTGTCATTTACGACTTCTTTACACTGTCGTTCAGATTTTATGAAGTCGAATATACAGGGTGGGCCTAAAACGTTTAACTGTTCACACATTTGCACTCGCAGGACACACACAAAGCGGCTCTGTAATACTACGCGCATGTTGGGGACTGTTCTCTTGGATTTTAGTTGATATACAGTGCTGATCAGTATATTAAGACTAAATCTGTCATTACAGCATGACTCAACTTTCGATGAAAGTTTGATCGGCGTGATCCCCCTAGTCACAATATTCTGTTGCTGCGGATATGGAAAAGGTGTCAAGATGGAACTGTAAAGGCAAGTAAACCTGCAGGACGCCCTCTGTCGGTGCATACTCCGGAGAAAGAGAAAAATGTAAGGGGAGAGATATTGTACAATACTCAACCGTGTGGGGTTGCTTGTCCCCCATCGGGCGCCTCCCCAGGTGGCGGATAGGGGAAAGCCGCTCAGATATGGGTGGCACCGGGGAAATGAAATACCCGGGGTGGACCAAAACTAGCAACGTGGTGGCGTCTGTACTCTAGTGGAGTGGCCTACCAAAGCGTCTGTACCCCATGTCAGGGGCGGCCTGGAAACCATATCGCCAATCCGTTCTGAAGCAAGAGTGGCGATTATGCTTCTCACCTTCGAGTTGTGTTGTGTGACATTAATATTAAATTTTCCGGAGTAATAGCCCCACAGTCTGATCTCCGGGTGGGACCAAATTTGATGTCCCAAACACAAAGAGGTGCTGAGAAGAAGATACAGACTCTTCAAGTCTGTACATATAACTTTCGCTCTCTAATCGGCAACGACAGACTAGAAGAGATCGAGAAAGAGTTTACAAAAATCAACTGGAGTATTGTTGGTTTAAGTGAAGTACGCCAAAAGGGAGAAGACTGTCTCCGTTGGCACTTTGGCGACTTGTTTTACTTTTGTGGCGACGCAGAAGGAAAACTCTATGGAGTTGGGTTCTTAATTAACAAGAATATTGCTGATAGAGTATCTGTCTTAGAAGGAACTTCCAGCAGGATAGCTCGAATGGTCCTGAAGGTGTCGAATAGGTATAAAATACAGATTGTTCAGGTGTACACTCCCACCTCAAGTCACCCTGACGAAGAAATTGAATCCTTTTATTAAAGTCTGGATAGCACCTGTAAAAAAGGTAGCGATTGTCACTTCCAGATGGTCATTGGAGATTTCAATGCAAAAGTTGGCACCAAGAAACAAGGCGACACAGTGGTGGGCAACTATGGGATTGACGACCGAAACGATATAGGTGAGAGATTAGTCCATTTCGCTGAGTACACCAACATGCCCATCATGAATGCGTTCTTTAAGAAGCACCCTGACGAAAAATGGACTTGGAGGAGCCCAAATTTCAGTGACAAAAACGAGATTATTCTGTCAAACATTCCACAGATTGTAAAAGACGTATCAGTGCTAAATCAGTTCGACACTGGCAGTGATCAACTTCTTGTGAGAGCAAGGGTCGAACTCAACGTAATAAATGACAGGAATAAACTTATGAAAGGGAAGAGAAGGGCAATCAACCTCAAATACCTGGAAGATCATTCTTCAAAATTCCAAGAAGTCCTCCAAAGCAAGTTCCACGTAACTAAAGATGGTGATTAGGCGGAAATGATTGTTTCAAGTGCACAAGAAGTCGGTGGCCTGTGCCAAAAAAATAAACAACCAAAGAAATTCAGTGCCACAACTGAAACCCTTTTACAACAGAGGAGAGAAATGAAAATCCAAACCGATCGTGACATGGTAGCGTATTCTGAAATATGTAAGGCAGTGTGAATAGAAATGAAAACTGACATACAGAAATTCACTGAAGACACCTTACGAGCAAGCTTGAAGAACAAGACAAGTTTAAAGTCAGCCAAACGCAAACTCACAATCGGTAAAAAGCAGATTATCGCACTCGGTGGAAATGACAGTCGAATCACTGAAAAGGAGGAGGTTTTGAAGTTCATCAGAGACTTTTATAGCAATTTGTATAGCAATCCAAGGGAAAATTTGAGTGTATCTAAATTAAATGATGTACCTAGTGTTCCAGATATACTCCCATCGGAAGTCAATTGTGCTCTAGATAGCATGAAGAAGGGAACAGTGCCGGGTGATGATGAGCTCAGTGTTGACATCTTCAAACTGGCAGGAGAGATGGCAATAAATCACTTGGCATGAGTATTTACTTCCTACCTGCACTATGCTTCAATCCCACTATCGTGGAACAAGGCTAAGATTATTATGATACACAAGAAAGGAAGTATTCACAATATTAAAAACTACCGTCCTATCAGCTTTATCTCAATTTTGTACAAAGTTTTCACAAAGATCTTGTTAAACCGAATTAGTTCCACCCTAGACTCAGCCCAACCTATATAACAAGCAAGATTTCGAAGCAATTTTAGCAATATGGACCACATTCTGACCGTTAAAGAAGTGATCAGATTCCGAAGCAATTTTAGCACTATGGATCACATTCTGATCGTTAAAGAAGTGATCAGCAGAGCGAATGAATACCAACTGCCTCTCTGCATTGCCTTTGTTGACTTTGAAAAGGCATTTGACTCCGTTAGCCATGTAACTGTCCTCCAAGCTTTGAGTGAGCAAGGAGTGGGAGCAGCATACATTGAAGTGCTCAGGAAAATCTACGAGAATTCTTCAGCTTATGTTAACATCGGCGAATCAACTCAAGAATTCCGCATCATGAGGGGTGTCAAGCAAGGCGATTCCATCTCCCCAAAACTGTTCTCTGCTGTATTGGAAATGGCTACGTCAAAGCTGAGCTGGGAAGGTAAGGGAATTAGAATTAATGGAAGAAGGCTTACCAACTTGAGATTTGCTGATGATATTGCCTTACTGACCAAAGACTTCGCAGAGCTCCAAAACTTAGTTACAGATCTTGCATCGGAATGTCAGCTGATTGACTCAAACATGAACCTTTCCAAATCAAGAGTAATGTCCAACAAATGGGTCCCAGCTGGAGATGTGAAAGTCAAGGACAGTGTACTAGAAGAGGCCAGTGAATATGTCTACCTTGGGCAGATTATAAATATGAAGGGAGATCTAAGGCCAGAAACCTATCGACGCATCAAGCTTGGCTGGCAAGCATTTGGGAAGAATTCAATAGTATTCAGATCAAAAATGCCAGTAAATCTGAAGAAAGCAGTATTTGATCAATGCGTTCTTCCTGTGATGACGTATGGCTGCGAGACATGGACACTGAACTCATTTACAAAAGGGAAACTTAGGACAGCACAGAGAGCCATGGAGAGATCAATGCTGGGCTATACAAGAAAGGATAGGAAAAGGGTAGATGACATCCGGTCTGTGACGAAGGTTAATGACATTTTAGAGACAGTAGGTTCCTTGAAATGGCAGTGGGCTGGCCACGTCGCAAGAAGAAAAGACAACAGATGGACGAAGCTAGTACTGGAGTGGAGTCCGAGAGAGCACCGGAGGCCTAGGGCCTAGAGGAAGACCACCAGACAGATGGGACAAGATCAAGAAGATCGCTGGTAACACGTGGTAGAGAACTGCCCAGGACCGTTCCACTTGGAGAAGACTGCTGAAAGCCTACCTAAATCCACGACTCGAAGAGGCCACATCATTCAATGATTCAATTGGCTGATGATGATGATATTGATGATGACTCAGCTGTCCATTAAGAGGAAAATTACCGCACTTTGGTCGGCTGATAGCAGCGTTCGCCGTATCCCGCACAGACATGTTCACTGCCGTATGTACAAGATCCAAATTGCTTATAATCTTAACGAAAGTTTACCAAAAGGGAGTTCTTGGAGCTCCTGTAAGTTGAAGAGGACATTTCGAAGAGGTTACTGAAGTCGGACGAAGACCATTTGTACTTGTTTGGAGCAGCACATGAAAGTACACCATTTGGTTTATGAGTTGACACTACTTCTGATACGAAGTGACTTACTTCGAATTTCTTCTGTGCTCTTTTAACTCGTACATTTTGTGCATGATTTTGTGTTTATCAGGCACAGTTTCTTCTTTTAAGAGCAGTGAAGAGTACATTTAGTATGGATAGGAACTGTGATTGTTATGTTCAGATATGACCTGATTTAGTGACCCTTCGCTCAAGTTCAAGGCGGTACTGCTTTCGGTCATGTGAAATAGGCTGTTGCCATTGGGAATCACTGTGGCAGAGCCAGACGTGGGGATCCGAGGGACATCCACCACATCCCATTTCTTCCCCGATTGGTACATTTCTATGACCACCCTGGATACTGCCTGCACAGAGGTTGACTGCTAACCCGTCGTTCGAAGGTGTGGCAGGCAGCAAAAAACTTTCCGGGGTGCCCATCAGAGGGACTCCCAGGTTAGTCCGTCGAACAGGATTCAGGCGCTGTCCATGTCTGATAAACATCTTGAGCCAGATGCAGTCGCTTGCCCTGTTTCAGGGGAAGCATCTCGGCCTGCAAGATAGGGGCCATCACAGAGTGTGGGTTTACTAGTAGTTGGAGGTCAAATGTTAGGCGTATAGTGACGCCCGTTAGGGATGTGGCTGCCAAACAGGGGAATGAATCCAGTGAACACTATGTGTGCGTACCGGGGAGGGTCATTCCATATGTGGAACGAGTGCTTCAGGATGCCATGAAGAGCACAGGGGGCAGCCAACTGCAGTTGGTGGCTCACGTCGGTACTAATGACGTATGTCGTTTTGGATCAGAAGAAATTCTCTCAGGTTTCGCGTGGCTAGCTGAAGTAGACTGTCAGTTTTGCTTGTGAGGTGAAGGAGGAGCTCACGATATGTAGCGTCGTCGACGGGACCCATTATGGTCGTTTGGTACACAGCCGAGTGGAGGAACTTGGTCGGTGGCTCGGACAGTTCTGCGACCGTGTGGGCTGCACAGTTCTCGACTTTCGTCATAGAGTGTTACGTTCTCCGTTTCTATTTAATAGGTCACGAATTCACTACATATAGGGAGCGCCTATACGTGTAGCAGGACATGTGAGGATGGGATTGGGCAGTTTTGTAGGTTAGAGGATATCGAGAAAGAGCAGAAAAGGCTTAATTTCAGGGGTTGCAGGACGAAAACAGGAATAGGGCGGACTTACCATTAATCAATATTGTAGTTGTAAATAGTCTTAACTGTATTGGGAAAGAACCAGAGCTCCAATCGCTGACGCAAAGCACTGAAACTCAAATCAGTATAAGTACGGAAGGCTGGTTAAAGCCTAAGATAAGTTCAGCAGAAACGCTTTAGATGGACCTAGCCCTATTCTAAAAGGATAAATTAAGTATAATTGGCAGTGAAGCGTTTATTGCTGTTTACCTTGTAGTGAAATTGAAGTAAATAGTTACTGTGAGTTAGTATGGGTAGTGGTTACACTTGACCACCAGAATAAATTAATAACTGGTTCCTTTCACTGACCCTCCGACCCACACAAAATAGTTGCTGCACAGCTCATACCAATTTTGACTCCCGTTTTCAAATAGGTACCCCACTTACAAAATTATACTTGGTGGTGACATCAATCTACCCGATATATGTTGACAAAAAATAAGTGTTCAATGCGGGTGGTAAGCATAAAACGCCGTCCGAAATCGTATTGAATGCTTTCTAAGATTATTATTTCGAACAATTAGTTCGGGAAACCAATCTAAGTGTAAATTGTTGCGAAAACATACTTGTCCTCTTAGCAACAAATAATCTTGAGCAATTAGGAAGCAGCATAACGGTTACAGGGACTAGTGACCATAACGTCGTTATAATAAGATAGAATACCTTAACATCAAAATTCATCACAGTTAAACGCAAAATATATCCAATCAAGAAATCAAGTAAAAATTCGCTTTACGCCTTCCGAACAGAAAATCTCCGCAACTGCCAGTCTGATTACGTAGGTGTAGACCGGATTCAAAGAGATAATATCAACAACAGTTGAGAGATATATGACAAACAAATTAATAAGAGATGTTACTGATCCCCATTGGTACACAAAAAATATCAGAACGCTATTGCAGAACCAAGGAAAAAGCAAGCTAAATTTGAAATAACGACAAATCCCCAAGATTGGCGAACTATTACAGAAGCTCGAAATTTAGTGCAGTCTTCAAAGCGACTAGTTAATAGTTTCCACAACGAAACTCTGTCTCGAAGTCTGACAGAAAACCCAAAGAGGTTCTGCTCTTATGTAAAGTTCACTAGTGGCAAGATGCAATCAATATCTTCACTTGTGATAGCAATGTTTATGTTACCGATGGCAATGTCACTAAAGCAGTGTTATTAATCACGGCTCTGCGAAACTCCCTGACGAAAGAAGTATTGTAGAATTCGGATCAAGAACCAATGCCAACGTAACTTACATACAAATATCATCAGTGTAACGAAGCAGCTTAAATCAATTAAGGCAATGCCTCCGGTCCAGATAACACTAGTCAGGTTCCTTTCCGAGTAATCTCATACAACAGCTCCATACATAGCAATCATAATATACAGCCGCACGCTCGTTGAAAGAGCCATACTAAAAGACTGGGTAGTTTCACAGGTCACTTCAGTACGCAAGAAAGAAAATAGGACTGATTCGCTGAATTACAGTCCCGTATTGCTAACGACGATTCGCAAGAGGATTTTGTAACATACACTGTGTTCTAACATTGTGAATTACCTGGAGGAAATCGGTTTATTGGCAAGCGTCCAGCGCGGATTATTCACAAGGAGCAGTGAGTTCTGCCGATAGAGGATCTCAAATGGATTCCATATTTCTTATCTCAAGAAGGCTTTTGACACTGTTCCTCTCAAGCGACTTCTAATGAAATTGCATGGTTATGGAGTATCGTCTCAGTTCCCAGTCAGAAACGTCACAGTTCGCAGTAACTGAAGGGAGTGACAATATGGTATGCGAATTCCTCCAGACGTTTTATCGATATGTATTTCTTGAAACTGAGAGACATACGTAACAATAGATTCTGAGCTCTTCACGGCCACTTTGCAAACATGTCTGCGCAGTGAAATCAATCCCACCGTCACATGTTGTTCCAGAAAGATGGATGTGACAGCCCGAACTGCATGTCTTTTCGTAGGAGATCAGAGTAAAATGTTTCGAGGTTGAGTCATTTCCCGTTTCTGGGACAATAACTGGCCTGCTCGTTCGTCCGACCTGACACCACCTTATTATTTTTTCCTGGGGCTATTTTAAACAGAAATTTTGTGAGCAACGCTCAACCATTGTGGACGAGCTAAAAGATTGAAGCAGTGAGTTCATACGGGAGATTACAAACGACATGTTGCGACCGTTCTCTCTTCAAAACAGATTGAATCAACGTGTTGTTCAGCACTGTGGTGACTTACCTAGTCTTATTTTCAGGAAATGCCGATACAAACTAACTTTCCGTGAAAAAGAGAATGTATCTTTACCAAATATAAATATTTATACTTTCCCCTGAATTGTTTTATTTTCAAAACCATTACTTGTTTAGGCGCACCTTGTATAATTCTTTTTTCATCACGTAACGTTAATTACTAACAAATGACTGTGCCACAATTATTTAAGCTTTACCAGTCTTTAAATAGAAAATCCTAAATACGTAATTGCTTACTATTTCCAATGTCCGAGTACGAGACATTGGTATTAAAATCAGATTCTCTGCAACGCTACATTTATTCTCTAAGAGTTAATTATAAACTGCTAGCTCGTACATGAAAACAGATGACTTGAACACCTCTAACTCAATTAACTTGTAGGCCGTTGGTCACACTGTTGACAATATCTTGATCAGCAAAGAACATAGCCGGTATTTTGTAAACTGTGCCTTAATTGGCTGTTTTCGTAATGGATTTCGAAGCAGGGCCCTAACTAGGCGGGAGAAATCGGGACATTGCTTCCGGCGCCCCCACATCCTCCTTCCCCAAAGAGAGGTGAAATAATAATAAAATACATCAAGTGAGGTCTTACACTACACTGAAATAATCAGTGTTGATTTTCTTCATTATTCTGACAAAGAGACGGCTGAACCATCTAGTCAAATTTAGCTAGAAGTGGATCTGTGTTCAGTGCTTTTCCATAACTGTAAAAGAAAGCAGAAGAGACAAACAGAGTTAAAGCTCACTGAAATGTTACATGTAATTGAGATTGAAATGGTTTAAATTTACTGATACGTGCAGTGAAGGTTCTCTTTCCGTACGTAATTGAAATCTAAGATTCGTAACGATCTGAACAAGTTAACATTAACCCCAAGTCATATGCAGTCTGCAAACTGCCACCTAAATTGTTGCTCCCGCCAGCCACTGTTCCCAGAGTCTTGTGAGAGTGAACGTCAAATACCCGTTTTTTCAGACCACAGGGTACAC
Organism: Schistocerca americana; assembly: GCF_021461395.2. Taxonomy (NCBI): domain Eukaryota; kingdom Metazoa; phylum Arthropoda; class Insecta; order Orthoptera; family Acrididae; genus Schistocerca; species Schistocerca americana. Next base: position 379,020,125 of record NC_060126.1, read on the forward strand.
AATGGCGTAAGGAGTCATGTGCAAATGATACTCACTAATATAAATTACGTATCACGGAGATGAAACACAGCAGCAAACAATGACGATCGTATAAACAGGCCTATGGCGCTCACTTTGATGTGATAGCCAAAGTAAGCAGCGAGAAAAATTAACGCAGCAGCAGCTCGAATCCCAGCGACCATCGCCGATTGATTGCTATGGGGAAAGGAAGCCAAAAATATTCTGACGCACTGTACTGGGATTGAGGATACGAAATGCACTGGAGAAAGACTGAAGCTGACTCACAATATTAAACTGAAACTAGGCAAAAACACGAATTACAAGTGACATTTCATTCCGTTTATAAGACGATGCAAGTTACTGTTTTGACAAAAATACGACCTGAAGTTTCTAATTCGCCTGGAATCGTTAGGAATTCATAAGATGCGTTATTTCATCCATGGAGGTGCGTAGAACGCATCTGTAAAGGCACCATGGTTACAAACTCGACTCATGAAAAAACATCTATACGGAGGGATACAGAAGTTACTTCAAACGGAAGTATCGTAGAAGAATGCATAATTTATAGCAATCTGATTTTCCTGTAGTTAGAAGATTTATATAATTCAGACTATTTCAATACAGAATGCATCACATGAAACTTGATGATTGCTTTCCAAAATCAGATTATCCTTATTCTAACTGCATTGTGGAAAACATCCATATTCTTTAATTTTATATGCCTGTGAAAATTTATGTTATGTGTCTGCAGAAAAGTGCAGTCGATTTTACGCTTATGTTTTGGGTATAAGAACCTGGCGAACTCAAATGTCTGATGATACATTACCTTTTGGTTTCTGCCGTTCTTCCCTGTTCTTACACAATTCCACGGTATCCTTAAGATTTTACTGATTGCGGAACGATATATTCATGTTGCTCGCCACTTATCTTCTCAAACTGTTGCTAAGTAACGACATGAGCCGCTGTATCGAGCCCTGTATTGTTGGGAAGTGCGTCACGACCTGATTGATACCTCCTTGTATACTCTAAGAGCGTATGCAGTAAATAATAGCAGCAAAATTCGGAAACTATTCAATGATAGTAGGAAATGTGTACTTAGGCATGGACTATGTGGTCAAGTCCATCGAGAACAAGCTTCCTCTGGAATGAAAATAAACACGAAAAATTAAAATGAGAAGGAAACGTGAAAAAATTAGTAAATCGATCAGTCAAGACAAGCTCTTTCGATACGTCGTAGTAGGACATATTCGCAACTGCGTAGCCCGAATTTGAGGACCTACACCTCCCATATGTTTACGTGTTGACAGATGTCCGAAGGCATGATCCAGTTTTGCACTCATTGGACTACGTTGTAGGTCTCAACAAGAACAACGTGCAGTGTTTCCGAATATTTGACGATGCTGTTATTTGCTGGGACTTTTTTATGCTCATTATCCCATGTGCCTAACACCATCAAATATCTGAAGCAGGCGAAACGCATCATTCACAAATAAGTAATAATTTAGACCCTGCAACCAAAACCGGTTTTTTCCGTCGTGTATTACTCGTTGCTGTACCATCCCCCCATGAGCTGGAAAGTGTTGTATGGTAGAGAATTATGAACTGTAGGATAATCGGAAAAGATGAGAATCGCGGAGTTTGAGATGTGGCACTATAGAAGAATGTTGAAAATCTGGTGAGCTGATAAGAACGGAATGAGTAGTTTCTCCGCAAAAACGGCGAAATAATAACATACGGAAAACAGTAAGAAGAAACAGGGACATGATGACATTCCATGTGTTAGTGGAACAGGGAATAACTTCCGTCGGACTAGAAGGGACTATAGAGGATCCACACTGGAGGAGAACACAGAGATTGGAAAACATCTGGAAAATAACTGAGGATGTACGGTACAAGTGCCACTCTGTGATGAAAAGATTGGCACAAGAGAGGAATTCATGGCGTGCCGCATCAAGCCAGTCAGGAGAGTCATGACAGAACTGTATGAATGCCTTACCGTGCCATGTACCAAACAAAGGCAGGTACAGTGTACGCATAGGCGGCCTCAACCTCTGTCAACGTTGATGATTACTTGGAATGATGGTACCGTTACTCATTGAACAATTTGTCAGCTTTTAGGTTTTGCCTCTGATCGAGTTTTCTGGTACTGAGAAAATAATTTTGATGTACAGTTAGTGCTGACATTGCTTGGTTGACAGATACACACACAGTAGTGTAAGGCTATTTCCTATGATCAACTCGCGACTTTTAATTTGAACGACGATAGCTTTTCCTAAAGACTACGCTGACTCTCATCTATATGAGTTATGGTAACTTTATACATATAGGGTGAATTACCTAAAACCTGCCGGCCGGTGTGGCCGAGCGGTTGTAGGCGCTTCAGTATGGAACCACGAGACCGCTACGGTCGCAGGTTCGAATCCTGCCTCGGGCATGGATGTGTGTCATGTCCTTAGGTTAGTTAGGTTTAAGTAGTTCTAGGTTCTAGGGGACTGATGACCACAGATGTTAAGTCCCATAGTGCTCAGAGCCATTTGAACCATTTTTGAACCTAAAACCTTCACCGCAAATATTGCGGGAATAGAAAATGCAACTGACGTACGGTTTTCACAGAACTGTTTTTCAGATTGGTAATCATCGGCTTGTACTGTTAGCCAAAAACAGCCAAAAACAGTCAACAGTAATACTTAGAAAGTGTATTTTTTGTGCAAACACACACTTTAAAAAAAATGGAACACCAGCTATTGACATTAATAAACTAAAAGTAGGGTAGACGGGAATGTGATAGGTGTTTGATGCAGGATTTAGTGCGAGTCGTATATGAGATATCGTATTTTGAAAAGTTCTCACACCGACACTTGTACAATGTCTGTGGTACGGTATCCCAGGACAGCATTCGCCATCTTTACGATATTCTGGATGCCAGAGTCTGCACCTGCGTTGCCACCCGTGGAGGCTACACCACGTGCTAATACGAATGCTGCAGGACGGGCCCATACCTGGTACCTCAGAACCACTTGCGCTATTGATCTATAAATGTAATCATTACGTTGAAACAATAAATTTGGAGTGAATTGGAAATCTCTAAAAGGATGTTCTAATTTTTCTCCAGCAGTGTATTTCATGTACTAATTTTTTCCCGTAGTATCTTTCCTATAGCTTGGCTGGAAGGCATAATAACTGTAACGGTGTGCGACCCACCCCTGCGGCGGTTAACTAGCAAGCGTTATTCGAAGTCGTGCATTTGCCTATCTCTGCAAACAGCAAATCGGTTCATTTGTCGGCAGAAGCACCCAGAAAAAGAGAACCAACCATACCTATATTTGGAGTGCCGGATCAGTAGGAAACGCACACACTGTAGTCAACAAACCCAAACGAAAAATATAGGAACGCCATAGGAAGTCCGCGAACTGTTAAAAAATGGTGAATTGATCGAATACTATGTAGCTGTGGAGACTTGCACATCGGTACTGGAAAATAAAGGTGGAGAAAAGACGGCAACTGTAGAAAAGAAGTAGCAAAAATATACCAGCTCTTGCGAAACACACTTTACACACACGAGCCTTCCAGATTCGAAAAAAAAAAAAGAACTCTCGTCCTAACTGTTATGACAGTGCATTACGATGGACTATACCAACAAGCGATAGAGATTACGAATCATGTCAATATTTTCAGTCGGAAAGTGTAGGATCAGTCTCTATATTCTTGTCTGAAGAAGATGTGTACCAGTCTCCCATCGTGGAGCGTTAGCAAAAGCGATCTATGGCAACCAACAACTACCAGTTCAGCTCCAGTTCTGAAAACTTATGACGCCATGCCTCTGTGCAGGAACCAACGGAAGCGGACTGTTACTGCAGTCAGTAGTGAGCCACAGTGAGAACAGGAATAACATAAAGTTACAGCCTACATTTAGGATGTCCTCTGCTGATGGGGACCATACTTCGATTGCCTCCAGAAATTTCATTCGAATACAGCATAGTAACCTTGAATATTTTCAGAAGAATGAATGTTGAGCGCCCACTGTAAGCAACGTTTCTAAGCCGATACACTGTTGATAGGAGTCATGTGATCACCAGGCACACAATACATCACATGTAGTGAGCGCAATATAAACACGTGTTGTTGGTATACCTGCCGTGGGTACATGCGTGCAGAGTACGAAGGTTCTGGGCGTAAGCCATTCGTGTAGGCTTACAGCACGATTCTACTCAGTGACTGAAAAACTGAGCACAGAGACCGATTTTTATGAAGACATGAGTCTATTTTTGCAGATCAAACATGCGTCATACAGTCAAGTGGGAGAATTTAGCAAATTACCTCAAAGACAGCTGCTTTCGTTGGGATTTTTGACCAAATTGGTAGGACACACGCATTAACATATCTCAACAGTACTCGAAGCGACGCCTCACGGTGCGATTGTACGAATACGTTGACAGGAGTTCCATCTCGAAAAGTAAAACGTTTATTGTTGCACATAGCACAGCTTTATTGGTACCGTTTTTATTTCATTCGATGCTCCTGAATGAAGAGTATCGTGCATCTTGATCTACCTTATTCAGTGCGCACCATGTCTCGCTCTGTTCCAAAAAATTCTGGAATACCTGAGAAGGTATGCTGCTTGTAAATGCGACTATCATGCAGCGTAGCCCATGCAACCGGCTCGTATTAGCCTTAGGTACCTCAAAGCAGACGTAAAGGAGGAAACAAAGTGGACGTACGTTTAACGATTGAGTCGTCGCTACTGTGACGTCAGTACTCGATTTCGTACACAGACACGACAATAATAACAAGAATTAGTGAGCGAACTCGTATTTAAAATCCATCGCGAACTTCTTTAATAGCCTAGTATCCACACAGCTAAAAACACTGAACAACTTTGGAAGTTAGACTGGTTTTCATTCTTCTTTTTTTCACTTCTCCTGCTGACGGTGAAGATTATTTTCAGTACTCAACGCATTCTAACGTATCTGCACAGAAAGACCTGAGATGTGAGGTTTCGGAAACAGAGAGAGAGAGAGAAAGAGAGAGAGAGAGAGAGAGAGAGAGTGAAGTGGTGGTTGGGGGGGGGGGGGGGAGGAGGAGGACACGGAACGTTGGAGTTTCAAGCACCATCAAAACTGTTACACCGCACACACTCCGTATTGATTTTTTATTTAATATTGCGGTCTACTTTATCTTTTCTAAAAAATTTCAGCTCTACATAACTTTCTCCCTTGAATACGTAACACCTAATGGAAAATATGTGTACGTATTTGCGCCGTGCTTCGTGAAACTTTGAGAAAGGTAACTTTCTAAATAATTTTTCATATAGCATTCTATTCCCTCCTCAATGTCTGCAAAATGGTAGCCTCCCGTCCACTCAAGAGAATCTATTTAGGTAGTTCCAATATTTTAAATGCTTTCTACTAAAGACTGAACTGAAACATCACCACTTAAGGTTTATCAGTTCTTTTCTGTGTGCTGTTCCTCTTACGATAGGTATTTCTCCATACTTTGTTTGTGTTTACACACTTTATTCAAGAAGTAAATGTCCCTACAGATATTCAGACTTAGAATACCACATGTTCGATTTGCCTGCCATCACTGGCGATGATGTGGCGCAGACGAATAGCGAAGTTCTGGATGACCCGCGGAAGTGTCGGAACATCGATGCTGTCCATGACATCCTGAATAGTTTTGGAGTTATTACGGTACACTTCGTCTTTAATATAGACCCACAGAAATGAGTTGTATGTGTTCACATCCGGAGAATATGGCGGCCAATCTACGTCCATGCCAGTGGCCTCTGGGTACCCCAGAGCCAGAATGCGGTCCCAAAATTGCTCTTCCGGGACATCAAACATTCTCTTGCTTCGATGGGGTCGAGATCCGTCTTGCATGAATCGCCTCTTATAGAAATCATGGTCACTCTGGGTAATGGGGATGACATTCTGTTGAGGAATTCCTTGAAAAATTAATTTGATTCCTGTGTTATATTGTTGACTGCGTTTACATAAACATATTACTTGTCTTTTTTAGGGCTCATAACTTTTTTTTACATGTTATCACTTTTAAGTTGTAATTTCATGTACTGACACGTTCCATGACCTTGGATATTTTCTCCTCACTTTGGTAACACGGAACTAGACATGTACCATAAAAATATAAATCGCCTTCCAAAACCTTCAAGTACCATTCGGTATGACCGGCTTACGAATGCTGTATCAGTTCTAATGATGCGCATACATTCTATAATGACTCAGTGTACTTTGAAATAAACGTAAAACACTAAACGTAAAATACCTTTCGTCCCAACGTACAGTGGACGATATATCCTTTCAGAGACACTAATATGCCGTTGAAGGCAGTACAGCTCGGTTCCATGAAAAGCCTTTTCAGTTCACGTTTTCTGTTTAGCAGTGTAGTGAAACAGTATTGTAGAAATGGTTAACTACACGAGTAATCATTGATACAGTCACCATGGTTACAGAAATATATATCCGTCCTATTCCACACAGTAAAAATAGACTGAGAGTTACCTAATCTCTACATTTAATATCTTTACAGAATTTCACTAAAATGAAGCTATGCTATTACTCGTTAACTATATCTCTTCCCTTTTACTTACGGCCCTCAGGTCAGTTTGCTAGCCTAATGCTTTAGTGTTTAGGATAAAGAACTGATCCACGGCCCAATAAACAATAATCTAGCGCCGCGCAGCGGAATAACGACTTATTGGCAAACAGATGTGGGGAAGTGATTTGGGGGAACGCAAATAGCTTTGTGATACGTTGCACGTAATTTAATTTCGACGTGACTTGGCACTGAAATGGTTCTCCTACTGCTTCACATTATTGAAGCTGAAATGTGGGGGCTAGTCTCGAGAATATTCGGGACCTCTTTGCATAAATGGTGAGATGCTCCTATAATATACAGTGGCCCCCTTTTATTTCTCAAGACAAAATTAACTGGTTCAACACGCACCTTTAAAAACATTATTTCTCAAAAGAAAGTTAAATGCTTCCAAAACCACTTTTATTAAAAATTATCAGCCCATTACAATAGTTTACGATTCAAAGATGCTCTCACTTGGGGAGGAATTTAGGTAATCGCTAGTGACCAAGGAAACATACTATTCCCTAACATTACTCAGAGATACTCTTGGAAAACATGCCTTCCTATTAACTACCGTCCGCCGCTGTAAAACACTGTTAACAGAGTATTGAAATAACCCTGCCTAACGCAGAATTGTGACGCTACGAAACTCTCATTAAAGCCAAAACTCACTCTGAAATTTGGTAACATTAAACGCGCCCGTATCATAACTTAGCTAAAGTAGTTACCATTGAAAACAATTCTGACACTTTTCTCCCAAGACCAGGCACAGATGCTCTGACAAGAAAGTCCGCTAACTGACCCACTTCAGCCAGAAAAAAGTAGAGCAATGATTCGAAAACACTACCTGTATCTGAAAGACTCCTATGTCCTTAAGAGTGGTAGGGAGAGATCCTTTAAGATTCAAAATTACAAACCAAAACATTTCGCTCTCTTTTTAAGTTTTTCGGCATTGTATGAGCCTCTCTGCTTGTCTGTCGTATCTACCACGTCTCTATCCAGAGAACGGTCAATCCTCTTAAAAAAATTGTAGTTTGGGGTGACATTCGTTGTTTTTGAAGTGACTAAGCACGCTCTGTCTTCAGGCTTCGCTTTGTCCTTCTCGTGGCCTTTCCCTGGTCTGTCGCAGCCAAAATGACGATTATAAGGGAAAGGTTCCTCTATTTAAATCAATTAAGGAAGATACGTTGGGTTTGAAATTCCTAGCTAGCTTTCCCGCTCCGCGCCTGTTACATCCCGTTCCCATCTCTGCCACCATACTACATTAATTTTCAAACATCAACACAAGCCTTCAACGACAATCACTCGTAGAACAGGAAACGTGTTCTTGGCAATAAACGAAATTAAGCACTTAGATTCATCTCTTTTCTCCCCAGAGGGCTCAGTACAGTTTGGCCAGTGCAAAAATTGATCTGGCAGCCTCGGTAATGGCGCAAGTAAACATGATGTACTAGTGAAAAATTTTAGGCAAAGTATATGAAACGAGCTAACGAGCGTGCCGCATTAGTACCAGTGGTTCCCCTTCAGATTACAAAGGTTAAGCGCTATTTTGTCACGCACGCTATACTTTAACCACGGAAGCGCGTGAACAGCTTAGAAACTCAGCCGTTTCGGAAATGCTTCCACGCTGACCCGAAAGCCAGTGATCCCTCTGAACATCAGATAAAAAGTATCCGGTTGCGCACCACTTTAATGTAATTGAACCGTGTACAAAGGGTGCACGTACAGCCGATATAGTCAAAGTGCAAGTTTACTTTGAGTTCATCCTGTATTTACGTTCTGTTTTCTGATCCGAGGAGCACCTGGCACTATATTCGCTTACGACTATTCCTCCTCACCTTAACGGTGTACTGATGCCGTAAGCGATGAATCGTTCTCGACTCAGAGCGCTGGTCATCATTTGCATCAGGGAAATAAATTCTACCTTTAGCTGCTAAAAGTCTTGGTAAAACATTATAGTTTCATTTTCACAGCAGAAAAGAACAAATCTTTCGTGATTGTATGTGGGGCCATCAGTAGCCAAGACAACGCAATCTCACATCGACAACAATGAATACTAAACAGTGGTGAACAACTGCATTGAATGCTTATTAGAGGTCAAGAAATACGGCGTCAACTTGAGGTAAAGTGTTTGATTCTCCTTGAATCTCACGAACCATGAAAGCGAGCAATCTTTCAAACAATAGATTCGAGAGTAATGTTTTAATTCTTCAGAGCCTTCGGAAAATTCGTCGCAGTGAGGACCATAACGACCCATCTCACTGACTGGAGTGAAATGCGCCCACATTTCTGCATCGTTGTTCTAGTAACCAGAGATAAGCTGCTCTTTAGCACTTTCGATGCAGTTTCAGTGGCCTTTCAGCTACCGGGCGACGTAAGCTAATTCTTCATTGCCTACTGCTTTTGAAACGAGCCCGTCGGTTCGTTTAGTATTAAAACTTAACTCTGTCCCGACCGATCGCCGCGTCATCCTCGAATGGTAACGTCACTTGATACGGATGTGGATGGGCAGTTGTCGGTTTTCGTAAGCTGTACCACTACTTCCCAGTCAAGTATCTCCTTCATTGGCCTCGCAAGGGCTGAGTGCACCCCGCTTGCCAACAGCGCTGTGGAGGCCCGACATGTTACCCATTCAAGTGCTGACCAAGGCTCAGGGAAGTGTGACAGGACTGCTGTCATTTTCTACATACATAAATGATCGGGCGGACTGAGTGAGCAGCAATCTGTAGCTGTTCGCTAATGATGCTTTGGTGTATGGGAATGTAACGTCCTTGATGTGGGATCCTTACCAGATGGGATTGACGGAGGACATAAAAAGGGCGCTAAAAAGGGCAGCTCGTTTTGTATTATCACGTAATAGGGGAGAGAGTGTGGCAGATATGATGCGCGAGTAGGGATGGAAGTCATTAAAGCAAAGACGTTTTTCGCCGCGGCGAGATCTATTTACGAAATTTCAGTCTTCCGAATGCGAAAATATTTTGTTGAGCCCAACCTACATAAGTAGGAATCATCATCAAAATAAAATAAGAGAAATCAGAGCTCGAACAGAAAGGTTTAGGTGTTCGTTTTTCCCGCGCGCTTTTCGGGAGTGGAATGGTAGAGAGATAGTATCACTGTGGTTCGATGGACCCTCTGCCAAGCACTTAAATGTGAATTGCAGAGTAATCATGCTGATGTATGTGAGAGGCTGTAGGAGGATACCAGATGACTTAGATTGAATTTATGGTAGGTCTGATGAGTGGCGACTACTCAATGGTCCTACAGAACCTTGGGGATATCATCCCCTGCTAAAGAACATTTGATTAAAAGTGTGCACACGTCAGTCTTTGCTATGTATCCGAGTCTAACTGACGGAATGATTTTTGTTGCACCGGGCCAGATTATTTGATTTAATTTGCATTAATATTGAATTAAATACGCAAAAGTTATCCAGGGATTACGAGGCGCAGCGCTTGTGAAATTGAGTTTCAGATTATACACTGGAGTTGTGTTATTCAGGTAGTTCGTCGTTTTTATTATTATTCTGAGAAAGTATGAGTGACTGTGTGAACTTTTAGTTTGCTACATGCAGTATATTTGATGATTTGAAGAATATTACGCGAAATTCGAAAAAAATGTATATATTTACTCTTTGATTTGGCTTTTAAACGTTCGCGATAGGTACTTCGTGTGGTACACGGTCAGATGGACATGTAGGACCACAAACAGACTTCACCCGTTATCTATTTCCCAAATCAGGAATTTTGTGTTTTAGTCTCCTTTTTGATGGACGTTTCACTCAATGCAGGTCAACATTATCAGTGACGCGCTCCCGGGACACCGGGAGAGTTAGTGATTAAAAGCAATGATTCCAGTCACATTAAACACGAGAAACGCCAGACAATGACAAATTTTAGACGCTTTTTAGGGATATTTTCTAATTGGTTCAGTATAAGGCACCCGATGTTGGCGGTGGGCAGTAGTGAGTAATAAGGTAACTACGATTTATGCGGTTTGCTATCAATATCAGCTTTGTGTTTGTGAAAATAATGTCGCAGCGGTAGAAAGACAGAGTAACGCGCCTGCACATACACGTAATGTGAAACACGTTTCTCTTTTCCACGCTGGTGTTATATAATCATTGTCCTTTATACCGCTATCAGCTGATGTAGGCTGTTTTCCACTTTGAAGTGCGGTCTCCTATACCCATCCTGTACACGCTGTCACCCTTTGTGGGTTTATATAACTGCCAATCTGCCGTTTTAATACGTAATCGCCGTTGTAGTAGGCACGAGCGAGAACAACGTTCGATATTCGTCAACATTCCTAAATAACTTCTATTCCATAGTGGCAGACATATATAGACATACGAACTCATAATATATCGCACAGAACGTTGATCTACCAAATTTTAACTGAATAAATGTGTAAGCAATTTTTACAAATTCGACAACAGCGCTTGGAAGACATGATCTTCAACCATTCAAATTTGGAATATAGGCGAAACAGGCGTTGCTTCAGTGCATAGTCCTGACGAAATTGTTGATAAGCGTAAAGCTAGCGAAAAACGAATCCAGTGAGCAGGTTGCAAGCAGTTGGCTCATGAATTGTGTACTCCAAAGCCAGATACACTATTTTAATCATTTACTTCAATTCCTATTTCACTTTCACTTTTAAAAAACTGTGTTAGAGCTTCATCAATATCATTGATTTTTTATATTTAATACAGCTTTCGTTGAAACAATAATTTCTGTGTTCCAGCCCTAATAATTCGTGGCAAAACATCAACTCCAATCGTGAGTCGAAGCAATTTGTGACAAATATTTACTCTGAGAGGATTTTTTTCTCAAATAACAAATCCTTCTATAACCTCAGATTTGTGAGAAAACGTAGCCCAGGGTAAATACTAAGAGATAGTTCGGTAAAATGTAAACACTGCCTCTTCAAACATTAAAAACTGTCAACAGGAACAATTTGTCTCGCCTCCACAACTTCCACTTTTCCTACTACATTAGTGTGTCTTCAATTTCTGTTATAAGCTAACGTTTCGCCCACTGTTATAAAAACTACTTTCTCAGATACACTGCCTGAAAAAAAAGGTGAAGCCTTCAGAAGGGGACGAGGAAATGAAGTGACCCTTCGCAGGTTGTGAGTGTTGGCGACGTTATTTCAGTGATTACAAAAACTAATTAAGTTTGTAACAAGTTGTGAACCGGATATCACTTATCAGTATAGCGTTGCATCCTGTCTGGCCTGGATACAAGCTCTGATTCGGGATACTGGTGTTGGGACGCCGTTGACGTTCGAGATGGTCCTAGACATGTTCTATCAGGGACTTATATGGGGACCTTGCTTACCATGGAAGTATCTCACGTCTCGCAGGTAGTTTATAGGGAATCGTGCCATTTGTCGCCGAGCATTATCCTGTTCAGAACTGGCACCAGGATACAGTAGTATGACAGGTTGTGTGTGAGGATGTAGGATGTCATGGGCACGCAGAATGTCGGTGGTATACCGTTATTCAGTCGGAGTTCCCTCAGTCACTAGTAGGCCTGACCTGAAGTGATAACTGATGGCCACCCACACTGTGACGTCACGAGTAACAAGGTACTCTCTGTTGAAAACAGCAGCAGTATTCACCGAAGATAGTCATCCTGAAAGGGGCACACAATAACGATTCATAGCTCAACACAATTAGACGAGGTTCATTAGCAGTCTACGGATTCTATTCACATCATAACTCCTAACGTTGCCGTTTATGTTTTGCTAACGGCAGCCTGGACGTGGGACGATAATTCCCCATTGTGGCTGCTGCTAGACTCTGATCAATGGTGCCAGATCAAGCAGAGTGTTGCAGGGAGTCCGTTACTTGGCCCGTTACAGTCGGCTGGCTGGCGCATGAGTGAAGGCGCTGAGGCGGGGTTTGTGCACAATACAGCTACTCTCAGCTGTGGTGGTGAGAGGTGGTCCACCGTAACCCTGGCAAAGAACACGCCTGCCCTCACTTTCCCATGCAGTCCAACGCTGGGCCACTGTCACATCCTAATGTCCCAAAATCTGGATATTGTAACATTCTACCAGCTAGCCAAATGGTGACTTACAAGGAGGCCTCTTTCAGACTCTGCCAAGTAGGAGGGCACAGCGCTCTCTCTCACAATGTACGAGATATCTCTGCGTCATTCGCAGTCATCACCAAATACCTGACGCTGGTCACGCTCCTTACGTACCGTATCAGCCCTGGTAACAGCACTAAATGTGAACGACACTAATGCACTCTGGTTTCCGTTGCACCTGTCACAGCGAATTGCAACTGTAACCATTTACATACCCATTAGCGATTGTGCATGTACGACGTAACGTTCGCTTTTTGTTAGGCAGTGTACATTGTGATGCTGAAGACCACCTGCCACAGCGGTGGTTTATAAAACAAGGTTACATGGCCATACACAGTCAGAAAAGTTTTTCTGATTACACACAGTACCGACTCAAGGCTCAAGCGGTCGCTTGGGAGTGAGGGGCATCAGAGCGACAAATGTGCAAAATAATTATGCTGAGTTTATCATATATAGAAGTAAAAAATTGACACGAGGGAAAATATATGATAACAAAACAAAACCGTTCCAGTAAACATACATCCAAAAATAAGCATTTTGTGACATTATTGAGAATGTGCGGTTGCGAGGTGTCGCCGAATCAAATATTGTCGTAGTTAGTATAAATGTATTTGACACGTATACTTTTTGATCAAGTCGCAGTCTAGTTGGAACGAAATTTCACGCACCGTCTATGGTAAAATTCTAACTCTGCATTCAGTTCAATAGACATCACAATTTATTAAACCTAGAACAATACAGCTAGTTATTTGCAATATCTGTAAGAGATTTTTGTTATCGTAAATTAACTTACGTGGAAATGTACAGATTTGTCTTTTAGTCTTTACCAGTGGAATAAGGTTGAGAAACGTATTTCCTTTATGGAAGAATATGTGTACTACTTATCTTAAAGGAAGAAACAACTAATTTCAAGTATCATCAAATTTATAATTATTTAAAGTGCTCAAGGGAAGTCGACCGGTAGTACTTCATTTCTAGAACAGGTGCAAAAGAGCAGCTGCTCTCCTCTTTCCAAAGGATGTTGCTTAAATAGTGAAAATAATCTTTAAATTGTAAATTTCCAAAACAGCTAGTTACCCCACTAAACTCTCCGAGGTTCCTAATATCGTCGCACGCGCGCGCGCGCGTGTGTGTGTGTGCGTGTGTGTGTGTGTGTGTGTGTGTTTGTGTGTGGGTGTGTTTGTGTGTGCGCGCACGCCAGCGTTGCAATGTTTTATTCAACTTCGGAGAACTCTTTGCCCATATACAGATGCTAATTTAAAATTGCTGAACACGGTTTTGATAATCCAAAGATGGCTGCTGGATAAATTCCTAATAAGCTTCTAGTACTTGATTGCTCATGCATTGAAAATTCTTACAAGAATAATATACAGAAGGAAGGTAAAGAAAATTTAAAGTCTGTTAGACGATGGTGAATTTAGGTTGCCTTTGATAATGGAATCATGACACACGAAAAAGCGAAATACTGTTATGAGACTTATCGTCTGGGAAAAGGCGTTCGACAGTGTGAAATGGTGCAAGGTGTTCAAAATTCTGAGAAAAGTAGGAGTAATCCATAGGGAATGACAGATAATTTATAACCAAGAGTGAACCATAAGACTAAAAGACCAAAAACAAAGTGCTCGAATTGATGAAAACGTATGTAAAATGAGTGGTGGTGGGGGGGGGGGGGGAGGGGGTGCTGTGTTTCGGCCCTACCGTTAGGTCTACGCGTCGAGGAAGCCACGATAGAAACAAAAGAAACATTAAGAACTGATATTAAAATTCTCGGTGAAATGATGTTAGTGATAAGATTCGCTGATGCATTGCCATCGATATTGGCGACCACGAAGTAGACGATGTTAAGGAATTCAACTATTTCGAGGCAAGTAACCGACCATGGACGAAGCAAGGAGGATATGAAAAGCAAACTAGCACAGTCAGAGAGAGCTTCCTAGTCAAGAGAAATCTGTTGGTAAGAAATACAGGCCTTAATATGAGGAAGAAATTTCTGAGAGCACAGCTTTGATAACGAATTGTGGATAGCTCAAAAACCGGAACAGAAGAGAATCGAAACATTTTACATATAGTGCTACAGAAGTGTGTTGACAATTAGACCGACGGATAAGATAAGGAATGAGGAGGTTCTGCTCAGTTCTGGCGAATAAAGGAATATATATGGAAAACACTAAAAAGAAGAGGGGACAGGATAATGGGACATATTTTAAGACATCAAGGCATAGTTTGCATGATACTAGAGGGAGGTGTAGAGGGTAAAAACTGTAGGAGAAGACAGAGATTGGAACACATCGAACAAATAATTGAGGACGAATGTTGCTAGGGCATAATGGAGAGATTGGCGCATTTTAGAAATTCATGTCGGACCGTATCCTACAAGTCAGAGAAGACTGTTGACTCAAACAAAAAACTTGTTTTTCAGCGAAAAATTTATCTTTCTATTGCGTTCAGTAACGGAGGTAAGGATGATTAGCTTATTCTTTGCAAGATACGGTAGCTGTCAAAATAATTAAAGCGCCCGAACCTTTCCTGCAAGCAGGAAAGTAAATCGATATTGCCTGTATAATGAATAAAGATTTAAGAATTGGCAACCAATGCTGTACAATCGCAATAAAGTCATGAGATGTCAGTTGACTCTCTTATTAGAACATGTTACGCGTTGCGGGATTACGTCCATCTTCAGACATCACAAACTCCTTCCTAACCAACCAGCCGTACAGCCTTGACAACTCAAAGAAAGTGCAGAATAACATATGACTGCGGCAGAAGCAGTCTTGAAGCAGAGCGTATACTTCAAGACTGCTTGTGTCGCAGCCATATGTTATTGGACACTTTCTTTGAGTTGTCAAGGCTGTACGATTGGTTGGTTAGGAAGGAGTTGAAGTTTGTCATGTCTGAAGGTAGGTGTAATCCAGAAACGCGTAACATGTTCTAATAAGAGAGTCAATTGAACATCTCATGACTCTATTGCGATTGTAAAGCATTGGTTGCCAATTATTAACATAAAAATGATCGCAGGCCTCAAACGGGATTTTATGTCCTGCATATCAGAATAAAGATTTGGGAAGGAATAAGGCATTCGATCATATTGGTTGAGTGTGAATTAGTTTCACTTGAATGACACCACCTTCACCAGTTACAAACCAGACATCCAATCCATTCCTCATTTCCTCCTGCCTCCTCCGCTCTACTGCAACATATTCTCTGGGGAAAGTGATGTTTCACGTGTGTGGACAAGTGCTCTACACCCAGCCCCGAAGACAGCAACCGATGACGGCTATCACCGTAGCTGAAGTATGGCGCCAGCAGAAGCACTGTCGTGTGACTGCTCTACCTCAACGTGGCGAGACCTCGAGCGGGGCCATCTTTGTGTGTGCGCTGCGCTCCATTCCAGGAGAGCCTGTAGTCTGTAGACTGTAGACTGGCCTGCTTGCTGCAGTCTGCCGGAATGTTCTCAGTGGCTGCCGGCTGCTCTGTTGCCCCTAATTCCTGGAGTTCCACGGTTATTGGATTCAAAGGAAGGCGGGACCGGCGGGGCACGGCGTGCCGTTGGGGGCAGCAGACAGCTGCGGTCGCCTGTGGGTGGGGGAGGTGATGGGGCGAGGAGGCCGGGGAAGGAAAAGATTCGCCCTGGGGCGCAAGAAACACGCGGGGAAGTGGAAGGGGGAGCAGAAAAATCCGCAGCGGCGGAGGCGCCAGGCTTCCACTGCCAGATAAGCTCACGACGGCCACTCAGCTGGGCGGTGTGACCCGGCCACTGCAAGCGGACGATAACTACTGTAAGGGTTTCATAAGTTTCCTGCCACTGTGAATAATTCACTTGTACTGCACGGGGCGAAGATGAATGAGCGCGCAGCACGAGGAGTTGATGAGATCCTTGATTCTGTGTTGAGTGTAACTTGTGGTGCGCTTGGTCGCCAGTCAGTTGTGCAACGCTGAGGCCTTCTTATTCGAGGCATAGTAGCGAGTAGTTGAGCCTTTAGAGAGGGATATTACTTATTTGTGAATCTGAGTGAAATTATTTGCAATAGTTTGTTAAGGATATGAAAATTTGTTTGTAAACATATGTTACTGATTCTGCTGATGCAGAAGACTTTTTGGATGAATTTCTGAAGATAACCAATGGAAGAGCAAGAATGAAAGGTTTGTTTGTCAGAACTATTCATTGAAGTAAATTTTTTGTCCCTCTGATAACTAATAAAACTCATGCTTGGGTCTAATTTAATATCTTTGTTTTCGCTATGCCACTAATAACAAAATTTGTTGGAATGTCTGTAATTTTGTATTAAGAGAATTTCGTAATAGTTAAGGTGGTCTTACGTTGTGCAGCCTTTTTTGACAATAATCAGATTTTCATTTTTCAAGAAAGACTTTCTTTACAGTAAAACTCTCCTCCATCGTTCCTAGTAAAGTCGTGAATGTTTTGTCGTATGTGTATAACCCCTTAACACCACTTGAAGCCACAGATTGTTGCTGACAAGAAAAAAAAAAAACAAGTTTTGTAGTGTATAGGTATTTTTTTTTTCTTTACTTGCTGAATCTGCTGATTCCTATCTGATTTCGAAAACGTCGGTGCAGCGGACACTAAACAACATGCGGAGGATGAGGTAAGTGATTTTTCTTTCAAGACAGATCTCACTTTGCATTCTTATGAGAAAACACTTCGTAGTTAGAATTATCAGGTGTTTGGTAGCAGGAAGATTAATTTACAACGAACAGTGTAGCTAATCTCGAGCATCTATTTCTCTTCTCAGTAGAGCAGTATTTTCTTTTTGTGGACATTTCAAGACAGAAATTGCACTTCATGTCATGCAGCTCTATTAATGTCCTTCAGTATTGTTTCAGTAAAATAGTTTCCACTGAGCTCACAATTAGCTACTTTTGGCGAATAATTAAATTAGTTTTCATTATTTCAGATACAGTATTTCACTAAGTTTAAAATTTCGTTTCACGGCACTGTTTACATTAGCAACAGAGCGGCCAAACAACAGTCAGTATTGCTCAGCACCCGAATACGAAATCTGAAGTCCACGTTACACGGAGCGAAAGTTTTAGAAAACAGAATCTTCAGTACTTTCATTCATAGAAATATTTTTATAGGCAGCTTACATATGAAGATATAAACTGTACATATATTAAAAAAATCTGATTAAAATTACTTGACAGTCGAGGTCTGTCACTTGCGGCTACAATGTTGACACATCGGCTGCCGACAACCGCTCTGTTATAGGCGACACACGAACACAGCGAGTCGCTTCACAAATGTTGTTAATGTGTCAGTGTTAAGCAATGTTGGAAGCAGCCATCACGAGGTATGGCGGGAATAAATAATGCTCTGTCGACAGTTGATTTTAAGTGACCAGTGACAGAACTGCCGCAGATATTTCATTTTGTAGCCCTGCAAATGGGAAATCCATGGAGATAAGCGAATCCGACAAAGGGCAGCACTATTACGCAGAGTTTGTGAACGAATATCTCGAAAACCGCGACGTTGGTCGAATGTTCACGTGCTACAGTTATGAGCATCTGCGAATAGAGGTAGAAGGGCAGTGAAACCAGTACTAGCCGCTAAGTGGTTAACTTCCACTACTCCTCACAGTACATTGGGTTCGGAGGCTTGTCTGCTCTGTAAGGTAGGACAGATAGTGATCTGTGGCATCTCTGTCGAAACAGCACAATGATAGTGCACGCACAAGTGTTTCAAAGGACACCGTTCATCGTTTACTGTTAAACATGGAGCCTCGCAGAAGACCACCCGCACACGTGTTCTCATGTTGACCCAACGACATCAATTATGATTGCAGTGCGCACAGCAGCAAGGGAGTTGGACCATCGATCAGTGCAAAAGGTGTCGGCTCTTCGGATGAATCACATTTTTGCTACACTAGGCAGCATGTCGTCTACACAAACGCCTCATCGATTTGAATGGCGGCTCGAAATGGCTTGCGTGGGACCCGTGGTAGTAATCAAAGACACGTTAACAGCTGCGAAGCACCTGGATCCCTTCATGCTTGATGTCTTCCCCGCCTGCGACGTCATCAAAAATGGTTCAAATGGCTCTGAGCACTATGCGACTTAACTTCTGAGGTTATCAGTCGCCTAGAACTTAGAACAAATTAAACCTAACTAACCTAAGGACATCACAAACATCCATGCCCGAGGCAGGATTCGAACCTGCGACCGTAGCAGTCCCGCGGTTGCGGACTGAGCGCCTAGAACCGCTAGACCACCGCGGCCGGCTGCGACGTCATCTTTCAGCAGTATAGTTTGCCGTGTCTCGGAGACAGAACTCTATTCAATGGGCTTGAGAATCATTATAGTGAACTCACTGATTCCACTGCGACCATATTCTCCTGACGTAGACCCTGTGAGACTTATCTGGGGCGCTATCGGGCACCATCGCCGCGTACGCAAAGCAGCGACCCGTTCTTTACGCGAATTACGTGTCCTGTGCAGAGACATCTAATGCCAGCTACATCCACAAACCTACCAACTAACTGTCGGATCCATGACGCGCAGGATCACTGAGTATTTAATTCCAAAAACGCTGAGATAAGCTATTAAGCACGTGGTCATAATGTTTTGGCTCATCATTGCATAGAATTGTACCGATCCAGTCCGAGGCGACTCGAACAGATTTCAATGCATTCCTACTGCGCATTAGGTGTAGTATGTGTTGTGGTTTAGTGCGGCTGGTCCCGTCGGAGGTTCGAGTCCTCCCTCAGGCATGGGTGTGTGTTTGTCCTTATGATAATTTAGGTTAAGTAGTGTGTAAGCTTAGGAACTGATGACCTTAGCAGTTAAGTCCCATAAGATTTCACACACATTTGAACATTTTTGTTGTTGTGGTTTTGATATTTTCGTACTCTTGTCCACCCCATGAATTCCCAAACTTCGGTGAATTACTGGGCGTCTGGAGAAGAACCAGATCACAGTTGGACAGCCGACTGTATGCAGTAAACTGTGGGACGTACTTGAAGTAATACTGGTATACACTGAACTCAGAAACTTTATTCTGAGGACTCAGACCGTGCTCCCGAAATTTGCTTGTTTCTGCTCAACATCCAAGAGAGAGTAAATGGGAGTAAATGCTATGACGATAAAGCATTTCGCCAGCTAGATAAAGAAGATAAAAGGGTAACAGGTAGAAAGGATACCTTAACGTTACCAGAACGTATAATATTCCATTTTGTGTGCCTTGGTTATGAAAATATGTGGGGTAGAAAAAAAGGATTGAAACATGGATGGGTAAAATCTGCTGGTGTACTAGTCCAGATTTATAAAATACGACAGAGCTTTAGCGTCTCTACACATAACGCATCAGAATGTAATTTTCTATAAATGTGAAGCAAGGAAGAGTGCCAAACGTGTTTTGTTTCCACCTGTAAGAATTCACAAACCGTGGTCTTCGAGATGTAATTTATGTCAAACGGATTGGAGTGTCCTCAGTGGCGATCTAGGAAAGGCTACTGATCTGAGAATAGTTGTTTCCTACTTCCTTAAATCAGCATTTTTCTGAGTGGTTTGATACCACACACTACGAATTACTCCTGCGCCAACCTCTTCATTTCAAACTAGCACTCATGCTTAACGTCCGAAGTTATTTGCTCGATATTTTACAGTCACCGTATTCTGAAAAAATATGAGTTTTGTGTTACGGCGTAAAGTCAGCGTCGTCAAGCCAGACGGGAACGACAGAGAAGAGTAGGCTGTGAGAAGAGGCCACTCAATCGCACGCTAACAGACCTCACTCCAGGACGACAATGCGACAGCAGCGGTCCCTTGGTGAAGACGACATAAGCACCGCTCCCGACTGGTGGCAGCCCACTTAGATAGCAGCTTCAACGTTAGCCACTTCGCCAGCCGACACATCGTAGCCGCTTCATTAGCAATCTCTACATAGCTCAGTTACAGATCAGCAGTCACGGCAGTTGAGATGACATACATTTGTTAGAAGCGGTCGCTAGGACCAGAGGTGTGACTTGTGTTTGTCTATTCTGATGAAGACGGATTATTTTGCATGTCGCCCTTTGCTTACGACACGTGTGTAATTGCACTTGTGGATGATCATGCATAAAGAACTACACGAATTCTCAGATCAAGTTCAGTATTTGTACTCGTCTTGTTGTAACAAAACTCATAAATATGAGTTTTTTTCTTGTTTGTCTAGCGAATCGAGTATGCATGATCCCTAGACACAACATTTTGTCCTCTACTACTCCCTCTAGTATAATGGAAGCTATCCCCTAATATCTTGTAACATGTGCTATCATCCTGACCCTTCTCCTGGCTGTGTATTACACATTTTCCCCTCTTCGCCTATCCTGCTGAGTATCTCCTCACTTATAATCTAATCAGTCCACCCAATTTTCGTTGCCCTTCTGTGACACCATATCTAGAATGCTTAGATTCCCTTCATATCCGCATTATTACAGTCCGTGATTCACTTCCATACCATAATGTGCTCCACTGGTACGTTCTCAGCAATGTCTTTCCTGAAACTATATCTTACGTTTGATACTAGTTGTAATGTTACGCAGGTTCGAATCCTGCCTCGGGCATGGATGTTTGTGATGCCCTTAGGTTAGTGAGGTTTAATTAGTTCTAAGTTCTAGGCGACTGATGACCTCAGAAGTCAAGTCGCATAGTGCTCAGAGCAATTTGAACCATTTTTTTTTTGTAATGTTACGAATATATGGACGAGATGTTCCTCCATCTAGGCCTGGTACGGAGGGGAACTGAATTTTCTCGCTTGGCTGGGTGCGAGTCTGCGGGACGAGGACGTCGCGCGGCCGCTCGGGTGAGCCCAGGTGCAGGGACAAGCTGCGCGTGCCCGGATGTGGGTAAATCCTAGTAAGGCGAATTTTCACTCTTAAGAGGACAGACAGTGTTCCAAAAATTGGCGGAGAGCCAAACAAGCGGGAAGATGGCTTCTTACAGCTCTTCAAGAATCAATAATAATTCACTGTAAAGCATTAAACCAAGTCGGAATACATTTAAGATCTCAGAAAAATGAGGTGCATTTATTGACACAGCGGTGTTTCTATATCTTTGAGACTATAGAAGTTAACATCACACAGTGAATTAACTTATTCGCATTGAACCTCTGAAATAACAAATTTAGATGCTCCATGCGATTTCAACATACGTCAGTTCACAGAATTGCACTGTAGCTATCATCTCTAAAAACTATGTATCAGTATCTATATTAAATTTATCTTTTTCCATCATGCAGATACTTTTCAGAACATCGTACCCTCCCATCGTACATTGCAGGTGAGTACAGCATGAATTTCTCACATTTTGTCACATTTAATGAAATGTGAATGCATATGTAATGAATAGTTTACTATTTCGTCAGTTACGCTATTTATACATTAATTACAATTGATAACACTAAATTCTGGTATTTGAGAAGGGTTCAGCTGAGTGCGTTAGCTGTCACTACCTTTGTAAAAGAATGTCAAAAGACGATACCAATAAGCAGACCTAGATAACTGTGTAGACGTCATTCAACGACACTCTATTGTCATTCATTGTGACTGTACTCGTACAAGAATACAGCTTTATTTATTTAGAGGCAAACCTTTATTTATATTTATTGTGAATGGCCTCAGTGTGACCGAATATTTTTAACACTTCCTTGTTTAAATACTGCTATAACACATTTGTTTACTTCGGGAAATAGTCAAGTTGGATCAAATGATGTCTGTAGAACTTACGAACGATCTATTTTTGGTGGGGATAGCCTTCAGCCAGTGCTATGTAGAGAGCAGCAGTACAGTATAGGAGCCACGACGAGACTGGGACTTTCTGATTGAAGAGCTCAAGACAGCGCTTCTTTACACTTTGACGTTCGTTCTGGGAAAAGGCAGACCTTCCTGTGGTAACGAGTGTCATTCCATCAAGGAGATGTTCGAGTCTGTGCGGTGAATGGCCGCTACCATCCTTCAATTTCAGAAGGGCTTTATATTTCGATAGGTCTGAATGTACTCCAGCGTAGTACCTTAAATTTTTCCGCTTTTTTTCTAGAACTGAGGAAAGATATAGTGTGAGTTACTGTTATTTGCATTGCATTTGATAATTTGTAAATCAAAATGTTGAATTCTGAACTGTTTTGTGCTGGTGAATATTTCATGCATTGTGATTACGAAATGGACATAGTTTTTGAGTATCTTCGATTACAATTTAGTGTGGGGATTTTTTTTACCATTGTTGTGACGCCCTCGCATAGCTTCACCGTATTTGATGAGGGTATTTTCTGTCTGTATTGTAACTAGATAGCGTGCGATCCCTTGCCGTTTATTTGAGCTGTCCGTTCCAGAACATACGTCATTCAGTACAATTCTCTGTCGTATACATCAATTAAAGACGTTAAAATAGAACTCTTGTTATTAAATTGTTCATTTAACTTTTATTTTGTACGTCTGTGTAATCTACTAATTCGCAATTTTAGCCAGTGCGTAGACTTTTGACTGGAGGATCACAGGAGCAGGTTATTATTTGCAGTGAATTTGCTGTAGGGCATGAAAGCGGAAGTGTGCGGCTTGACTCTTTTACCGCATCGAACTATTCTTTTTAACTCTTTCAGACCCTCTGGCTACAGTTGTGTACATTAACTTACCTACAACAGAAGTTTCTATTTCCTATGGAAACCTGAGGTACACATTTATGAATGCTCAATCTTCTCACTGTGCGCAAGTGCTGCCAACTGTGCGGCATCTCTATGAAAGTATCAGCAAGTCATTGTAGCAGTGCGCGGCAGCTCGCGAACAGCAGAATACACGAATATGACTGGTTCGCTATATTGCACAGTGTAATACGAATAGCGTTATTGTTATTTTGCTTGATATTTATTGAACGATAATTTCACTATTTATTTCAAAAGAAAATATGTCGTAATTATTTATTTTGGACCACAAACAATATGCACAAAGTATGTTTTGGAAACGGTTACATATTTTTGTGTAAATCTTGTATTTAAATCATTGAAAATCACCTAAGGGTATTACCACGTAAAGAAACATTTTCTTTCATACAGAAAAAAATCAGGGCTGAAGGGGTAGCCACAGGACCTAAAGTACGACTATAGACGCAACTGGGTTGCTCGTATTGGATCCTGTTTGGAAGAACAACTCGGAAGCAGAAAACCATTAGCTACTGTTACTGCTATTGAGGATTGTCCCCTTTGTCTGTGCCAGTTTGATTCCTGTATTCTCTTTCTATCGTCCGTCATGCGTTATTTTGTCGGCAATGCAGCAGAATTCCTTCACTTCGTCTATTATTCATTAAACTGCTCAGTTCAACAGGTCGTTCTTCGATGTCGCTAAGGATAGTAACTTCATCAGCGAATCTTACCACTGTCAGCCTTTCACCTTGAACGTTGTTCTCACTTTTGAAACTTTGTGTGCTTTACCGTCAGTGCTTTTTCGATGTACAAATGAAACAGAAGGAGAAAATACACCGCTGTCTTTTTAATATGAATTCTTCCATTCATAAAATTTTCTCTTGGTTACTGTAGTATGTCACCCGTCCTTACTTACAGCTTAAACATCTTTTTCTGAGAATTTTCAATATCTTGCACGATATTACATTGTCAAAGGTCAGAAATAGTATGAATGTGGCTTGATTGTTCTATATGTGCTTCCAGTATCAAGTCCTTACTCCTATATGGGGTTCTTTGACGATTCGCCAATGAGAACTTGGGTTCATATGCATGAGGCTATGCTGGCAACTGTATTGAATATTTCTCAGGTGTCTCCTGTGGAAGACAAGGTAATACATTCATATTGGGTTAGTAAAAAATGGTTCATATGGCTCTGAGCACTATGGGACTTAACTTCTGAAGTCATCAGTCCCCTAGAACTTAGAACTACTTAAACCTAACTAACCTAAGGACATCACACACATCCATGCCCGAGGCAGGATTCGAACCTGCGACAATAGCGGTCGCGCGGTTCCACACTGAACCGCCTAGAGCCGCTCGTCCACAACGGCCGGCCGACTGAGTGCAGCCCGTATCTCGTGGTCGTGCGGTAGCGTTCTCGCTTCCCACGCCCGGGTTCCCGGGTTCGATTCCCGGCGTGGTCAGGGATTTTCTCTGCCTCGTGATGGCTGGGTGTTGTGTGATGTCCTTAGGTTAGTTAGGTTTAAGTAGTTCTAAGTTCTAGGGGACTGATGACCATAGATGTTAAGCCCCATAGTGCTCAGAGCCATTTGAACCATTTTTGAACTGAGTGCACCCTGCTTGGGTTAGTACATAAGGCCGTGGTGTTTTTCCGTAAGTTTAATAATAAACCCAACAGATACACATAACAAAGGTTTTAGGCATCAATAATACATGCTCCTTCAGTCTGACAATCCTGGGGTAGCTTTTCGGTTACGTGACTGGAAATCATGTGGTTTTTGCGATGACGAACTCGTCGAACCATGTTCGGAGCGCATTCTTATCCGGAAATGAAGTCCCTTCAAGGTTGTTCGACAGAGAGCAGAAAAGGTGAATATCTGAGGGTGCGAGATTAGGTAAAAGAGGTGGGAGAGGAATGACTTCCCAGCCCAGTTCCCGTATAGTGCTTTTTGTCAGTCTAGCAGAATGCGAGCGGAAGTCGTAGTGAAGTAGTATCATTTCACGAAGACTTCCTGGTCGTTGTTCTTGGTCTTGGACTACGTCTGTAAGACGTCTCAGTTGTTGACAACAAATGTCAGCAGTGATAGTTACACCTCACTCAAATAGAAACAGTGAACTACAAGTAAAAAATGACAATGGATAAATAAACCGATAGCAACTGAAATACCAACATGTAAGACAAAAACGTTACGAACTAATACAGCAAACTAATAAAACTACCAACTTGGCGAGCCGTTTTGAAAAAAAGAATCTCTTCCAAGTACTGAAGCAGTATAAATTGACAAATGGTTTAGCGGTTACAGTTAATATGGAGCTGCTTCTGTTCTGTTTACAATGTATATTTAATTCGTAATCGAGTTGAGAAACAGGTTTTCCATTCACGAAACTTTTCTTACATTTTGTTAGCCTCATAAATATTGTGCGAGCGAAGTCATTGCCAGATCGTGGCCACGGGCACCACGTGGATTTTGAGTTATTAATTTTTTAATTTGTGCCAAGTTCTGTGGGACCAAACTACTGAGGTCATCGACCCCTAAGCTTACACACTACTTAATCTCACTTAAACTAACTTACGCTAAGGACAACACGCACGACTACCCCGCGCGGTCTTTGGGTTATTGACAACGATGTTAATCACATGGTTTTTCAGTAATTAGTCGTTATTACAGAATGTCTTCCATATTTTACACGGCGTTTCCCTCACCAAATTAAATAATAATGTCGTTTTCCAAAGTTTGACTTTAAAGGACATGACGTTCAGTGCACTTTTATCTTACAGTGACGATAACTAAATGTGATTTTCTACCATCGGAAAAACCGTTATTTCCACGATAATGCCTGTAAAACTACACAGATCTCTCAAAAACGAATGACTGCTTGCAATCTTCTAGTGTACTCATAGCTAGAGTCAAGGCAACGTTAAATTTCCTCAAAACAGCAATGAGACGAATCACAGCACATAATTTTGGAATACCAGCTTCCGTTCAAATGTTCACAAGTTTCTTTATTCACCCCTCTAATACTGGCATATATCTGGCGTATAGTGTGCTTGGCCGAGGTACAGGGAGAACGGCCCAGAAAACTCGATTATTCTAAACAGAACTTGCAAAACAAACAACACGATGAATGGGCCAATTGTTGAGCAATTTCAGGCAGCAACAGGTACATGCTTTGACCTTTACGCTATTTGAGTTGCTGAAATGCAAGTGCGTATGCAGTAGCTAGTAATTTTCACTTTACCATACTAATCTAACATTAGGTCGGGCAAAATAACAAAAACCTTTCGTTTCCGATTTACGTTTTTTAACTAAATGACCGTGACCCAAAGTACCTCGTTCGCTTCCTTAACATGCAGTTCTTTTGATCACGTGACGTATCATTGTTTCTGTGAAGCTTTAAGTTATTTCCCAGTTGAATTTGTTTAATATTTAATTTGTAATGGATTTATTTGCTATAATAAAATGTATCGTTCAATTTTTTAAATTTTCTGCTGTGAATCAAATGCAATTGTTTTACATGTGAACATTCCTGAAATGCCGTGCATACCTACCCATTAGTCTACACAGTAGACGTTAATTATTTTCACGAACTAATCATAACAGTGATATAACTGCATAATATATTCAAGTTATAAACAGAAGCAGCAAATTTATCTTGACTAATTTCTAACTGCAGTACGTTAAGTAAGCAAAACTTTAAAAGTAATCTTTAACTTCCAGTATCCTTACTTTTTCCACTTGTTATGTAAATAATAATATAGCTCTCAATAGTCTTATACGTCCTAGAATTAGAGTGTCTCGTCTGAATAATTTAGTACAGCTATAAAGATATTCGATTTTCTGACGCGTGAGTCCAAAAGTGGAGATTTCGACCGGTGCAGTAGGCGAACATCTCGTCCTCGAATAAAGGCAGACATATATTTATATGGCTTATCTCGTCCAATTACATCGTTCATTTAGTGCTAGCTAAAAAGTTGAAGCACATGTCGCGGCCGAACAAACTCAATACAGTTCCTGGAAATGGAGCTATAGCCCCAAAATACGTTACACTAAAACAGGGGAGTGAAATATTGTGATTGAAGACGTTGTACCAGCAGCAAAAGCATTCCTATATTACACACATCAAAAAAAGTTTTGCATCACCTCGGTTCCGAGAGTTCCGGAACCTGTACAGAAAATTGGAATAGAGATCAACATAATCATCATTTCCGCTCTTTTTATTGCTTCTGAAAGCCAGACATTGCATGTTGTACCACCATACAGCGAGATCTTCAGAGGTGGTGGTCTAGATTACTGCACACATCCGTACTTCTAATACCCAGTAGCACGTCCTCTTCCACTGATGTGTGCCTGTATTCGTCGTGTCATACTATCCACCAGTTCATCAAGGCACCGTTGGTCCAGATTGTCCCACTTCTCAACGGCGATTAGGCGTAGATCCCTCAGTGTGGTTGGTGGGTCACGTCGTCCACAAACAGTCCTTCGAATATATCCCAGGCATGTTCGAAAGGGTTCATGTCTGGAGAAGATGCTGGCCAATCTAGTCGATCGATGTCGTTATACTGAAGGAAGTCATTCACAAGATGTGCATGAAAGGGGCACGAATTGTCGTCCATGAAGACGAATGCCCCGCCAATATTTTGCCGATATGGCTGCACTATCGGTAGGAGGATGCCATTCACGTATCGTACAACCGTTACGGCGCCTTCCATGACCACAAGCGGCGTACGTCGGCCCCACATAATGCCACCACAAAACACTAGGGAACCTCCACCTTGCTGCTGGCCGTTGTGACCGAGCGTTTCTAGGCGCTACACTCCGGAACCGCGCTGTTGCTAGGGTCGCAGGTTCGAATCCTGCCTCGGGCATGGATGTGTCTGATGTACTTAGGTTAGTTAGGTTTAAGTAGTTCCAAGCCTAGGGGACTGATGACCTCAGATGTTAAGTGCCATAGTGCTTAGAGCCATTTTAACCATTTGAACTACCTTGCTGCAATCGCTGGACAGCGTGTCTAAGGCGTTCAACCTGACCGAGTTGCCTCCAAACACGTCTCCGACGATTGTCTAGTTGAAGTAATATGCGACACTCTTCGGTGAAGAGAACGTGATGCCAATCCTGAGCGGCCCACTCGGCATGTTCTTGGATGCATCTGTATCGTGCTGCACGGTGTCGTGGCTGCAAAGATGGACTTCGTTATGGACGTTGCGCAGCATGCAGCGTATTACAAACAATTTGAATCGTAACACGGCGTCCTGTGGCTATACAAAAACCGTTATTCAACATGTTGGCGTTGCTGTCATGGTTACTCCGAGCCATGATCGTAGGTAGCGGTCATCTACTGCAGCAGTAACCAATGGGCGGCCTGACCGAGGCATGTCATCGACAGTTCCTGTCTCTCTGTATTTCCTTCATGTCCGAACCACATCGCTTTGGTTTACTCCGAGACGCTTGGACACTTCCCTTGTCGCGAGCTCTTCTTGGCACAAAGTAATAATTCGGACTGAGCCGTGGTAAAAAATTTGCTGTTTTGAAGAGCGTGTCGCAGCGCGTACTGTGAAGCAGTCGCCCTCCGTTTCTGGCGGTGGCGCCGCTGTGGTAATCGCAGCTTTGGTGTCTCCCTCAGGTGGGAAAGCGGAAAGATTGCCTGTTCACCTGCATTTAAGGGGCGCTATGAGCTCTGTAGGGGAGAGTCGGTCAGTCGAGGTGAGTGTAGCCAGTTGGTCAGCCGGCTCAGTGTGGGGCAATCTGTGTCTGTCTGTCGTCGGAGTGCGAGTATGGCTGTCGTTTGGATAAGACTTTAAGCCAAAAAATGAGAGTCTTGCCACTCCACCAGTAACAGAACTCAGCTAGTGGTCGCCCGGTCGGGGCTGAGTTCCTGCATCTGAGTCTGCGCCTTAGACCACCAGTCTGCTCGAGTTGCTCGGGCAACGGTCATTGGTGGTTGGATTGGTCGGTTGGTTGGTGGTGCACTGAGACACGAGATGACTTGTCCGCCTTGAGCGTCGGCGCGTGTGATTTCCCCACGTGAGTCCAGTAGGCAGCGCCGTATAGAAAGGGGTAGCGACTTTGCGGCTCACAAGAGAGCAACAGGAGCGAAACCACGACATCGGGCTGGCCGGGGCGAGCTGCGACGCCGTGCGACGGGAGATCGGCGCGCCTTCCTGCGTCCGTTGAAGCGGCTGGCAGCGGACGGTTCGGGAGAGCGTTGGGGATGCTGCGCCAGGTCTTCGCCAGCAATCGCAGTTTATTAGAAGTTAAGTGATTGGAGATATGTTGTTACATTTACTTATTAAATTGTACTTGTTTTCTTGGTGAGGTCACCACTCGCTTTGTTTTGGGGTCGTCCCATCTTTCTTCTCCGCTTTCCCACCCGCAGGAAGGTGGTTATTGTGAATTGGATGGTCCGTTTTTCCCTTGCGGAATAGGGGAGGTTTAGAGCAATCTGCGGTTCGGGTTGTTTAGTAACCTCCTCCTCCCCCCCCCCCCCCCCCCGCTCCTATCAATCTGCCATACGTTAATAGCTGTCTCTGTCATGTTTATCGGATTCGGTGTTAACGAATTTATAGAATTAAGGTAAGGGCCGAATTCCTGAAATACACTCCTGGAAATGGAAAAAAGAACACATTGACACCGGTGCGTCAGACCCACCATACTTGCTCCGGACACTGCGAGAGGGCTGTACAAGCAATGATCACACGCACGGCACAGCGGACACACCAGGAACCGCGGTGTTGGCCGTCGAATGGCGCTAGCTGCGCAGCATTTGTGCACCGCCGACGTCAGTGTCAGCCAGTTTGCCGTGGCATACGGAGCTCCATCGCAGTCTTTAACACTGGTAGCATGCCGCGACAGCGTGGACGTGAACCGTATGTGCAGTTGACGGACTTTGAGCGAGGGCGTATAGTGGGCATGCGGGAGGCCGGGTGGACGTACCGCCGAATTGCTCAACACGTGGGGCGTGAGGTCTCCACAGTACATCGATGTTGTCGCCAGTGGTCGGCGGAAGGTGCACGTGCCCGTCGACCTGGGACCGGACCGCAGCGACGCACGGATGCACGCCAAGACCGTAGGATCCTACGCAATGCCGTAGGGGACCGCACCGCCACTTCCCAGCAAATTAGGGACACTGTTGCTCCTGGGGTATCGGCGAGGACCATTCGCAACCGTCTCCATGAAGCTGGGCTACGGTCCCGCACACCGTTAGGCCGTCTTCCGCTCACGCCCCAACATCGTGCAGCCCGCCTCCAGTGGTGTCGCGACAGGCGTGAATGGAGGGACGAATGGAGACGTGTCGTCTTCAGCGATGAGAGTCGCTTCTGCCTTGGTGCCAATGATGGTCGTATGCGTGTTTGGCGCCGTGCAGGTGAGCGCCACAATCAGGACTGCATACGACCGAGGCACACAGGGCCAACACCCGGCATCACGGTGTGGGGAGCGATCTCCTACACTGGCCGTACACCACTGGTGATCGTCGAGGGGACACTGATTAGTGCGCGGTACATCCAAACCGTCATCGAACCCATCGTTCTACTATTCCTAGACCGGCAAGGGAACTTGCTATTCCAACAGGACAATGCACGTCCGCATGTATCCCGTGCCACCCAACGTGCTCTAGAAGGTGTAAGTCAACTACCCTGGCCAGCAAGATCTCCGGATCTGTCCCCCATTGAGCATGTTTGGGACTGGATGAAGCGTCGTCTCACGCGGTCTGCCCGTCCAGCACGAACGCTGGTCTAACTGTGGCGCCAGGTGGAAATGGCATGGCAAGCCGTTCCACAGGACTACATCCAGCATCTCTACGATCGTCTCCATGGGAGAATAGCAGCCTGCATTGCTGCGAAAGGTGGATATACACTGTACTAGTGCCGACATTGTGCATGCTCTGTTGTCTGTGTCTATGTGCCTGTGGTTCTGTCAGTGTGACCATGTGATGTATCTGACCCCAGGAATGTGTCAATAAAGTTTCCCCTTCCTGGGACAATGAATTCACGGTGTTCTTATTTCAATTTCCAGGAGTGTATGTTTTTACCTTGCCTATCATCTTGCGAGGCGGTATATGTGTAATGTAGAGCATGTTGTACACTATATATAAGTATGAATTTCATGGGTTTTATTTAAATAGTCATTTTTATAAAGTTGCCACCCTTCCACCGTAAGAGCCCTTTAAAAAACAAATTGCACTTTTTGTGGAAAATAAGTTCTTTATGTGAGTGTTTGTTCCAATTCCATCCGTTTTACGGGTTGCGTAGTTAATGTGTTTCTGTGAGTTTTTAAGAATTTTAGTTTAAAGTAATCTGGTGTGTTGCAGATTTGCACCAGTGTAGTTTTTCAGAGGTCACTGTGAGCGGTCGTGACTACGGCCGTGTTGAAAGGGGGGCGGAAGCTTCTCAGCCCGAAGGCTCCTACTGTAACAAAAAAATTTTTTTTTATTCTGCCTCTGAATAATTGTAACTTGATATTTCGAGGGTGCTTTTCTGCTTATAATTTTAAATCTCTTTTTGAAAAGACTTTTATGAATAAAATTTCTATTGGTTGAAATTTAATTTGTTTCCATCAGTTACTCCTTGGCAACTACTTACACGCTCACATAGTGTGTTAATGTTCTTCATGAATCGCTAGCAAATGGGGTAAATTCTTTAAGAAAAGATTTTGACAGTAAATTTTCACGGTTCACGGACGTTGTCGAACCGCGGTATTGAGCGTCTATGCATGGTTGAACTTCAGACAACATTAGCCGTGTACCTTCTTCCTGGTGGAATGACTGGAACTGATCGGCTGTCGGACCCCCGCCGTCTAATAGGCGCTGCTCACGCTGGGCTGTTTACATCTTTGGGTAAGTTGCGTGACATCTCTGAACAGTCAAAAGGACTGTGTCTGTGATACAATATCACAGTCAACGTCTGTCTTCAGGAGTTCTGGGAACCGGGGTGATGAAAAACCTTGTGTGATGTAAGTATAAGTTACAGTCACAGGCAGCCTTTCACTAAATGACACTAACTACACATTATTTGTAATGACTGACCTACAAAAGCATTTGGTTGAACTCGTATTCGACTCCGTCAGATCTAATAAAAAAGTATCAAAATTAAAGGTTTCCGATCTCTGTAAATACGAAGACGTGCTGAAAAGTATTGGTTCCGAATTTATGTGAAAACGCTTTATCTGTAAATTAAATAAAGATTTGTTATCGTCCTATGTCTTTATTCTTCGTGACTACATATTTACTTCTCAACACAGTAACCATGACGACGAGCACATTTCTCCCAACGAGGGACCAGGTTGTTGATAGCGTCACTGGAGAACAGTCTCACCTCTGTTTGCACCTATCGGTACTATCGAAGTAAAGGCGTCTGAAGTGTTTTTTTTTAAGTTTTGGGAATAGATAAAAGTCGGACAGGGCTAAGACGGGACCGTATGCAGGTTGATCGGTGACAGTCAACCCACGACGTCAGATTGTTGCACATGTTGTAATGCTGGTGTGTGGTCTCGCATTGACATGCTGAAGGAGAAGGTGCCCAATATATGTGCGAACACTTCAATATCGTGCTTTAAGTTTACTGCAGTTTCTTGCAGAGTTAATGTGACGTCTTTGAGCATGAATTGCAAGTGCATCACCCCTGAACATTCCACAACAGCGTGAGTATTACTTTGCCTACTGATGGCAAGGTGTTGAACTTCTTTGGCGTCGGCTAACTTTCGTTGTGGAGCTCCACTGATGCGCTCTTTTTCTCAGTGCAGAAATGGTGAACCCAGTTTTCACCAGCTATCACAATGTTTTAAGGAGCCTATCACTCTCAAGCTCAAAATTCAAGATAAATTGACAAACTGCCTGTTGGCTTCTCAGGTTTTTCGGCCGACATCTGTTTGATGATTTTTCTGACGCTTCGCCAGCACGAGTGACTGGCATTGTCAAATCTTCACCCTCCAGTGCTGGTGGCGGCCTGGAGTAGAGCTCGCGGCCGCTGAATATATGTACCTGGCGTGCAAACGATCGAGGGCTTTCTCGCGGTCATTTCCTGTGCGGTTCTTCTCTTGCTACCTGCAACGGTTTTTCGCTGCAGCACGGACCCATTTGCCATGAGGCTTTCTTCTTTCTTGTTGAAGCTATTCTCATGTCTACGTATTTATTTATCTTCTCTCAATTAGCGGGTGTTATAGACATTGTCTACAACCAGAATATTCGTGTCGGTGAATTTTACACTACTGCACATTAAAATTCCTACACCGCGAAGATGACGTGCTACAGACGCGAAATTAAACCGACAGGAAGAAGATGCTGTGATATACAAATGATTAGCTTTTCAGAACATTCACACAAGGTTGGCGCCGGTGGCGATACCTACAACGTGCTGACATGAGGAAAGTTACCAACTGATTTCTCATACACAAACAGTAGCTGACCGTCGTTGCCTGGTGAAACGTTGTTGTGATGCCTCATGTAAGGAGGAGAAATGCGTACCATCACGTTTCCGACTTTGATAAAAGTCGGATTGTAGCCTTTCGCGATTCCGGTTTATCTTATCGCGACGTTGCTGCTCGCGTAGGTCGAGATCCAATGACTGTTAGCAGAATATGGAATCAGTGGGTTCAGGAGGGTAATACGGAACGCCGTGCTGGATCCCAATGGTCTCGTATCACTAGCAGTCGCGATGACAGGCATCTTATCTGCATGGCTGTAATGGATCGTGCAGCCACGTCTCGATCCCTGAGTCAACAGATGGGGACGTTTGCAAGACATCAACCATATGCACGAAAAGTTCGACGACGTTTGCAGCAGCATGGAACTTCAGCTCGGAGACCATGGCTGCGGTTACCCTTGAAGCTGCATCACAGACATGAGCGCCTGAGATGGTGTACTCAACAACGAACCTGGGTGCACGAATGGCAATACGTCATTTTTTCGGATGAATCCAGCTTCTGTTTACAGCATCATGATGGTCGCATCCGTGTTTGGCGACATCGCTGTGAACGCACATTGGAAGCGTGAATTCGTCATGGCCACACTGGCGTATCACCCTGCGTGATGGTATGGGGTGCCATTCATTACACGTCTCGGTCACCTCTTGTTCGCATTGACGGCACTTTGTACAGTGGACGTTACATTTAAGATGTGTTACGACCCGTAGCTCTACCCTTCATTCGATCCCTACGAAACCCTACATTTCAGGATAATGCACGACCGCATGTTGCAGGTCCTGTACGGGCCTTTCTGGATACAGAAAATGTTCGACTGCTGCCCTGGCCAGCACATTCTCCAGATTTTTCACCAATTGAAAACGTCTGGTCAATGGTGGCCGAGCAACTGGCTCGTCACAATACAGCAGTCACTACTGTTGATGAACTGTGGTATCGCGTTGAAGCTGCATGGGCATGTGTAACTGTACACGCCATACAAGCTCTGTACGACTCAATGCCCAGGCGTATCAAGGCCGTTATTACGGCCAGAGGTGGTGGTTCTGGGCACTGATTTCTCAGTATCTATGCACCCAAATTGCGTGAAAATATAATCACATGTCAGTTCTGGTATAATGTATTTGTCCAATGAATACCCGTTTGTCATCTGCATTTCTTTTTGGTGTAGCAATTTTAATGGCCAGTAGTATACTATGTGGCCGACCTCAGATAGCGCGTGCTCTGCCACGGCCGATATCTGCACATGCCCCAACGTCCTATGCCGCTTACGTTTTGTGGCCCTGATGTTGACTGATCGTCCTGTCATTCGAACTTAAACTTTTCCTCATGGGCATGATATGCGGTATATTCCCGGCATAGCAAGTGGTTCCCTTTCCTCCTTTGCCGATTTTCTTAGCCTGTTTATTAATACTCTTTACGCCGTGTTTGCGAGACGGAAACCAATAGGCAGTTTGTCAACAAGTGGCCACGAGAGCCTTAGCAAACTTTTACAAAAGAAATTCCAATCTCCTCTATTTCATATCAGGCGTGAACTTCCGAGGGTTCTGCAACTGATGACTACATCAAATCTATTTCCTTAAGTCTCGTCGGGTGCTATCTGCTGTTGCCCACTCCGAGCTCTGTCACACGCCTTGAGATTAGCACCAGCGAATCCTTAATCACGAGCATGAACAATCCAACGTCGCACGTTGCTAATTTCAATACCTTACACAGCTTCTATTCTTCTATGGATTTCCCTTGAATGCACGTTTTCTGCGGCTAGGAACTCAATTACTTCACACTGTTTCTCGTTTACCGAAATGTACAAACTACAATTGTTGATGCGGAATCATAGATTAAGATATTTTGTTAGTAATCACAGGAGGTTCTAAAATAGCCAGCTAAAATTACTGATCCCTATAATAGTACAGCTGCTTAGCTGACGTATCTATCTACGTCTGTAAGTGGCTGAGGATGCTAAAAATGAGGCACCAAAACTGGTAATCAAGTAAGTCATAAAATCACAGTTGTCGATATTTGCTTTCTTCAGGTTTCTGACCAGTCGCAATATCACTCCGTTTAGGAAAGACAGAGCTACAGAGGCCAGTAATAGGTTTTCACAGCCTTATTGCCTTGTAGATTTGAAAAATTTCTTGCGAGATGAATTATATAAAAAAATGTTGTCTTCTGCTATAACATTTCGTTCTTTCATGTTGCAGCTATACTGAGGAACCACGAAACTCTATCATCACTTCAAATGATTTTATCTTCCGTTTCTGTGTTACATTATAATTATTATACAAGATCCCACCTTCAACAACTGTAAACAGTTTTCACTAAAAAAGCTCTATGTCTTGGACGTATAGAAATTATATGGTAAAAGTTTGTGAAACACGCCGTTGTACATCTGCTTGTGTAACAATATCTTCTACTGCGACAACATTGCCTGAAGTTGATCCTAATGCAACAGTAGTGGAAGTAAATCAGTTCATATACTGCTACAGGCAAATATGGTCAAATGGTAAATGAATTATGTACACTTACTATATTATGGCAATGAAAACGTGTAGCAGTCAGATACTTAACGGTTCTCTGACGTCGTATCAATAACATGTATAATTTTTAAATAAGGTCTGTTTCTAGGATTACGAACTTCTATCGGTAAAAAAGGGTAGTTTATAGGATCACTTTGTTGCCTACCTGTCTGTCTGTTCGACTGTTAACACCTCTTCTTTTCAGAAACAAGTAGACGTATTGAGTTAAAATTTATGTAGTACTAAGGCCAATTAATACGACAGAAATTTGAACTAAGGCCAATTACATTGCAATTCTGTCAGAGACAGCAAAGGACCTCCTGAAAGAGCATCTGAACGGAATGGACAGTGTCTGGAAAGGAGGATATAAAATGAACATCAACAGAAACAAAACGAGAATAATGGAATGTAGTGGAATTAAAACTGGTGATGCTGCGGGAATTAGATAAGGAAATGAGACACTTAAAGTAGTAAAGGAGTTTTGTTATTTGGGAAGCAAAATAACTGATGATGGTCGAAGTAGAGAGGATATAAAATGTAGACTGGCAATGGCAAGGAAAGCGTTTCGGAAGAAGAGAAATTTGTTAACATCCAGTATAGATTTAAGTGTCAGGAAGTCGTTTCTGGAAGTATTTGTATGGAGTGTAACCATGTCTGGTAGTAAAACTTGGACGATAAATGGTTTGGACAAGAAGACAATAGAACTTTTGAAATGTGGTGCTACAGAATAATGCTGAATATTATACGGGTAGATCACATTACTAATGAGGAGGTATTGAATAGAAGGAATTTGTGGCGCAACTTGACTAGAAGAAGGGATCGGTTGGTAGGGCATATTCTGAGGCATCAAGGGATCACCAATTTAGTACTGGAATGTAGCGTGGAGGGTAAAAATCGTAGAAGGGGACCAAGAGATGAATACACTAAACAGATTCAGAAGGATGTAGGTTGCAGTAGGTACTGGGAGATGAAGAATCTTGCACAGGATAGAGTAGCATGGAGAGCTGCATCAATTCAGTCTCTGGACTGAAGAACACAAAAACGAGGCCATTTCTCCATTGGGGGTATAAAAGCTTTATTCCCAGAAGTCAATGAAACCAAAACATATGGCCATCTACGTCACACTAGCAAACTGACTCCACAAGCCCACTGAGTACCTTCCTCTGACCTATAATCACAAGATTTGGTAAAATCAAGTTATTAGAGCACTAGTAAAGGAAAAAATCAGAAAGTTTTTAATCTGTAATTACAACACACGAAAAAAATATTTCTTTTTGTCATGGCAAATGAGGAATTACCAAAAAATTTAAACGAAATGAAAACATTCTCAGGAATGTGACCGTTATGTCCTCAGTATTGATATCGATAACAGGCAGATATCGTAGAACTTCTCGATTCCTGGGATGTATGAACGGTCTGTATACGATATTATTTTCGTACGGAACTCTCAGGGTGCAAGTCCTACTCACACGTGGACAATCAGTAATAAGCAATTATATAGAGTAAATATCACTAAAATATATTTTGTCTCTATTCTCCATACTTTTTATCTACATTTCCAGATAAGTTCAATTATTGTTGAAACATTTATCATACGCAAAACAAGGTTTTGAATTCCAATGTCAATGAAAGTCTGCCGTTTGTGAAGAAATCCAATCCATGGCTGCAGTTTTCAGTGCGTCGTCGTGGAATCGTTGACTACATGGAGGAACCTCAGGCTGGAAGACAGTCAACCAAGACAATTGATATCTATGACACGATTGTGCTTCTTGCAGCTCAGATTCAAATTATAGACAGAATCTCAAAGTACGAAGTCGACTCAATTTTTTTTAAAATTATAAACTTTTGCAGCTCAGAATACAGGCGGTACAGCCGAAAATGGCATCTTACAGCGCGCAAAGCGTGGTGGGGGCGGACACGCAAACGCACTGTAGGTGTTGCGCATCGTTCTCGCTCTCATTCACAAACGGACGTTCGATAAAAATTATCTCTCGTACATCAGTTACTTGTACTAATAAATTCTTCGATGGAGCAGAAAAAGTTCACTGCATTATTATTTTATTCCTCTGATAAACAGTTCATCATTAGTTCACATTTTAAATTCTGGGACATGATTAACGAAGCACCTTCAGGTGAGCTGAAGATCTGGTTGTAGGAGTAGCGTCATCGACGCAAGTGTAACATAAAGTGACCACAGATCGTATTGTTCACCTAATATCCGCAGCACCCAATAGCTAAAACGTTTCCGTCCCTCGACATGTTCATTATTTGGTATAATTAGTTATTAAGATGCTTCCTACATCCGTGTGTCTGGTACGATATAGTTACGGACAGTGTTTCGCTGAAGAATAGAAGACACCTGATCAAAATCGCGCGAAGCCCACTTTGGCGACCTCTGCGAAATTATCGAGTTAATAACATACCGGTTTTTGAGAAACTAGCAAATCATTATATGGAAATAGAGAAGGAAGAAATTGGCACTCATGAATCGAACAGAATTACACACCACTGAAATGACACATACTTCACAGCCTGTCTGCTGACGTTCCCGAATGCAGAGCATGTGAGTGCCCGGATAATTTTCCACATTTTTTGGTAACCGTCAGTCCAGATGACCATCCTTCGATACAACTTGGCAAACAAATAACTGACACCAGATCAAATGTGAAGGCACTTTTCTGAACTGTTCCCGTTCTATTTCATTAAAGTGCAAGTGTGATAATTTCAAATTTAATTACAAATCTAACGAAATGGATGAAGACCAAAGGGAAAATAAACATAAAATTTATAAAATTTTGCTGTTATTTTTAGAATTATTTAGGTTATTCCATAAATCAAAGAGTATGAATTTGGTTTTATTTAACATTTTCTTTAAATTTTGAACTGCGAGGAAATGAAAGAAGATACTTCTATTTATAATCTTTTTTGCGATTTTTGTGTTATTTAACACATCTTCATCTCTGAGAAAGTAAAACAGGATAGGAAGAGAAGAATTTTTAATTTGCAATCCAACGAGGTTACTTCGTTATTTAAATAATGAAAATGGGAATGAAGATGGGCAGAGAAGGAAACTAAGTTAACAGGCAAAGGGAAGTGCTGAAGAGGTGAAATTAGTCCCAATGCAAATAAAAGTAAAGTAACACAAACGTAAAACGAAGAAAAGATAACCCAATTAAAAAATGACCTGTAACTGAAAAGACGTCATTACGATCTCTCCAGTGGCAAAACATTTTGGGTTAATATTCCACCTGGATCTCTGGGAAAGAACTACCAACGATAATCTCCTCAACTCAAAAATCAACGAAAGGGTAACATTCTTAGAGGCAGAACATGGAATGTCAGAGTTGTGAATATGGTAGGAAAGCTAGAAAATCTGAAAAGGGATATTCAAATGGTGAATCTAGATTTGTTAGCCCGTGAAGCAAAATAAAAAGAAGATGAAAAAAGAGTAATAACAACAGCAACAGGGAAACGTTTAACAGGGACACGCTCTGTAGCACAGCACAGTGAGACTGCCTATGTGACCAACTCAGGCTGGCAGTCGTCATAAATATAAGGGGCGTTCAAAAAGAAACACGTCGGAGGCATAATTACAGAAACCAGTACATGTATGTGAAACCTTCCCGTCTCCTCTATAACTCTTTTGTTAATGATAACCTTCCCTTTTACTATAACCTATGTAACCTTCCCTTAGGATTTCTGTCTCTTGCTTAATAATAACAAATGAAATCTTCCCTTTGAAATTTATTCTCTTTCTCAATCTTCGCATACAAATTTAATTGCTGTTTATTAAAAGTGATTTTCTGATTATTTCGACGAAACATAGAATGTGTCGTCGTCGTGGCCCTCACTCGTTATCTACAATAACCCAAAACTGTTCCTTACCTTTCTTACTGTTGCTGGATCGCCAACTGACTGCTACATCGAACTGTGACATGAATATACTTACTCTGTTTTACTATACTGTATTAGCTGCTGGTGGGCTGTCATAATAAATGGCTGTATTTATTACCAAAGCTGACGTTATTCTTTAATAGCAAAGCTGACGTTATTCTTTAATCAATTTGACTGAAATTACGTAACTCACGGTTAAACTTTTTCTTGACAACAGTAAAATTTTGCAAAGTTTTGCTTGATGATTTTTTGGAGGAATTATAATTAGAAATGCAATGCTGCTGGCAAAAGTTAATTATATTCTGAATGAAATGATTTTACAATCGTTGAAATGGGACTTACTCTTTACAATAATCTTACAACTAACAATGCGCAAACATAACTTCAGTAGTCTTGAGTTTCTCAAAAAATTAATTCAGTAATATTAGTTCCTCTTAATATAATAGTTAGCTGATGTCTCTGTACATCCGTTTATAATCTCTTGTCAATCATAGCTAGTGGCTGGCAGGCACACCGCTTCTCTCAACCTCTCGCTTCAGACCTGCTACCGACCCGCTTCACTTCTCGCTTACTACTGACATCCTACGAACCCTAAGTGCGGTCTCTCCTGCCAACAATGCTTGCTGGGGCTGACAATCCCTGCTACAATTAAAAAATGTATCAATGTGCGGTCTTTCCCGCTCTTTTCTTAAAATGTATCCGTACGCGGTTTCTCCCGCCCTTTTTAAAATTATATCAACAATACTTTGGTGCAGACATTCCCTGCTACCACAATTGTTTCCAACACGACAAATATTAATGATTCCTACTTAATCCTATTAATAAAATATAAACATCTTTCATAAATTGTGGTTTGACAATAGACAGTAGAAATATACACGTCTTACATATGTTAGAAGTATTGACCCTGGTTGTTGAAACACCTGTCCCACTGTGACACAAGGCCGTGAATGGCTGTCTCATAAAATTCCCGGGCCAGCCATGTGAACCAGTTCCACACGTACAGCTGGACGTTGTCATCCGAGGTGAATCGTTCGCCCCTCAGAGCCTTTTTAAGGGGACCAAAAATGGCGCAATCACAGTGAGAGAGGTCCGGGGTGTATGGAGGGTGGCCGAGAACCTCCCATTTGAATTTCTACAGTAATGTCGCGACTGTGTTGGACGTATGAGACTTTTCACTGTCGCAGAGCAGAGTGACGCCACGGGTGAGTTTGCCTGGTCGTTTTGATTTGATCGCTTGGTGAAGGGTGGTCAAGGTTTGCGAATAACGCTGGGCATTCACTGTTGTCCCGTGCTGCAGGACGTGTATCAGAAGGGGACCATCATGGTCAAAGAAGAACGTCAGGAGAAAATTTCCTGCACTCGTGCGGACGACGACGTCCAGCTCTATGTGCGGAACTGGGAATTTTATGAGACAGCCATTCACCGCCTTGTGTCACAGTGGGACATGTGTCTCAACAACTAGGGCGAATGCTTCTAACATACAGGTTAGGGTTTTTGTAATTATGCGTGTGACTGTTTCTTTTTGAAGGCCACTTATTCACTACTGGCCATTAAAATTGCCACACCAAGAATAAATGCAGATGATAAACGGGTATTCATTGAACAAATATATTATACTAGAACTGACATGTGACTACACTTTCATGCAATTTCGGAACATAGATCCTGAGAAATCACTACCCAGAACAACCACCTCTAGCCGTAACAACGGCCTCGATACGCATGAACATTGAGTCAAACAGAGTTTGGATGGCGTGTACAATTACAGATGCCCATGCAGCTTCAACACGAAACCATAGTTCATCAAAAGTAATGACTGGCGTACTGTGACGAGACAGTAGCTCGGCCACCATTGATCAGTCGTTTTCAATTGGTGAGAGATCTGGAGAATGTGCTGGCCAGGGCAGCAGTCGAATAATTTCTGTATCCAGAAAGGCCCGTACAGGACCTGCAACATGCGGTCGCGCATTATCCTGCTGAAATGTAGGATTTCGCAGGGATCGAGTGAAGGGTGGAGCAACGGGTCGTAACACATCTGAAATGTAACGACCACTGTTCAAAGTACCGTCAATGCGAACAAGAGGTGACCGAGACGTGTAACCAATGGCACCAAATGCCATCACGCCAGGTGATACGCCAGTATGGCGATGACGAATACACGCTTCCAATGTGCGTTCACAGCGATGTCGCCAAAGACGAATGCGAGCCTGGATTCATCCGCAAAAACGACGTTTTGCCATTCGTGCACCCAGGTTCGTCGTTGAGTACACCATCGTAGGCGCCTGTCTATGATGCAGCGTCAAGGGTAACCGCAGCCACGGTCTCCGAGCTGATAGACCATGGTGCTGCAAACGTCGTCGAACTGTTCGTGCAGATGGTTGTTGTCTTGCAAACGTCCCCATCTGATGACTCAGGGACCGACACGTGGCTGCACGATCTGTTACATCCATGCGGATAAGATGCCTGTCATCTCGACTGCTAGTCACACGAGGGCGTTGGGATCCAGAACGGTGTTCCGTATTACCCTCCTGAACCCACCGATTCCATATTCTGCTAACAGCCATTGGATCTCGACCAACGCGAGCAGCAATGTCGCGATACGATAAACCGCAATCGCGATGTGCTACATCCGACCTTTTATCAAAGTCGGAAACGTGATGGTAGGCATTGCTCCTCTTTACACGAGGCATCACAACAACGTTTCACCAGGCAACGCCGGTCAACTGCTTGTGCATGAGAATTAGGTTGGAAACTTTCCTCATGTCAGAACGTTGTAGGTGTTGCCACCGGCGCCAACCTTGTGTGAGTGCACTGAAAAGCTAATTATTTGCATATCACAGCAAGTTTCGCGTTTGTAGCACGTCATCTTCGCGGTGTAGCAATTTTAATGGCCAGTAATGTATAAATACAAGCAATTTAAAGAGGAATAGTGGCATACTCTTCTCCAGACCTTGTACCAACAGAATTTTCATATCCCATCATTCATTCCTCATCTCAAAATACTCAATTTTGTATCCTCAGTCATCTTTATAGTCATTATCCTGACGATCTGGGGCGCCCTATCCTCAACAGGAGAACGGAATCACTATCGCAGACAGCTGTGAACGTAGCTCTTATAATTACTGTTGGCAGGCCTGGGCCACAGTACTGGAGTCAGGATCTGCGTTCGCGTCGGCTCTAGGTGCCGCGCAGCGCTGTGAACACCCCCCTCCCCCGCCACCGCCCATCCCGCCACCAACGGGTGACGCGCAGTGTTGACACCTGCGGGTCTCGCCGCGGCACGCTTTGTGTCGCGTCGCCCGCTGTAATTACTGAAGCAGAGGCTCCGTTCGCCACCCTTCCCTCTCCTCCTGTCACACGTGGTGACACGTAAACTGTTACTCCTGTGGCTCCGGGTTAAACTCACAGAAG
Organism: Schistocerca americana; assembly: GCF_021461395.2. Taxonomy (NCBI): domain Eukaryota; kingdom Metazoa; phylum Arthropoda; class Insecta; order Orthoptera; family Acrididae; genus Schistocerca; species Schistocerca americana. The sequence continues at coordinate 379,063,668 of NC_060126.1, forward strand.
AGGAGGCGCGTATTTCTGTGTGTCAGACGTCTGTGCACGGAAGAGACACAGATTGCGGTTCATTAGTTGGTGTGTGCACCAAGATACAGTCACTCTGAAACTCGGTGCTAGATTACGAGAGTTTGCCCATGTTCGTACAATGGTCGTTTCGGAAGAAATTCTGGCCCATTGAAAGCAACAAGACAGAGATAAAAAATGATATAAAAACACATTTCAATTCATTCATGTGTTACAATATGAGTGAATGATTTGAACTTCAAATAACACAAGGTTTCTGAGGCATTTTGACATATTTATTTATTTCTAACTCTTTAAGTGACACTGACGAATATTCGTACCACTGGCCTTAAATTCTGTTTATTTCGTTAGTTTCTACAAACAATCGACTATACAGATGTTAATATGTTCACGACAATACGTCTGATAACTACGAATCTCATTTTTACGTTTCTATGTCGGCTTGAGGTATCAGCGAAGAACTGAGATACGGTATGAATGACCTCGCAGACGCTCGTCTACAAACTGCTTTTGTGTTCAGCTGGCATTTGTGACCTGTGATTTTACCCTTTTAATTCAAATGTACGTAAGTTCAATTCATAGTATCGTATCCTACATTATAAAATATAAGACCAGTGCTAGAGTCGTTTTTAAGCATATTTATAATTAGTTTTCCTATGTGCCATGCATGCAAACGAACAGAGTCTGAAATTTCAATGAATTTAAACATCAGGTGTGTACGGGATGTTGATATAATCAACGGGGGAGTTGAAAATGTATGCCCCACCGAGAGTCTAACCGATGATCTTCTGCTTCCTAGGCAGGCGCTCTAACCCCTAAGCAACCGAGGAGACAGCCATCAACGCCGCTGCGCGACTTGTCCCAGGCAAACCACCCCCCCCCCCCTCCCCCCTACTGACTCACATTCTCAATTTACTCCACACACTACGAAAGTAATGCTCCATGCCTACTAATCTCAATGCTCGTGGCAAGGCCTATTCCCGCATGAGTTAGAGCGTGTGTGGGCTTCCGCACAGAAATGATCCTTGGCTTGTGATCGCTGTAATTACAAGTGTACGGTATCTGTTCTTCCGAAAGAAAAGACACTAGACGCAAATAGAGTCTGGTGAATTCACTTCCTAGTTACATCCAATTTTATTGATTCCGTGCTGTGAAATGCTTTTTCTGATTAAGTATGATCATTATAGATGCATTGTTCCATAAATTAGCTCGTAATTTTTAGCAGCTGAGATAGTATAAATTATTTCTGCTGACAGTGTACATAGAGGATAATTACTGATCGTATACAACATGCCGGAAAGAGTTTATGCACACACTTGAATGGAGTAAGTATATTACTTACTCATTTTTAGTTGGATTTTATTCTCAGAGGAATTTTACTGGTGTACGTGAATATTAGCAATAGATCTATCACAATGACATAGTTTCTTGACCGATGAAGATATGGCTGATCCTGTAGTGAACTGCTCAGAAGAGTTTATGGAAGAGCTCGGTGGGTTCTCTGATGCAGATGATGTAGTTACTATTCCTAAAGGTTCAAATACTGCTACAACAACTGACTGAAGGCTGAGTAACACAGTATCAAGTGGAACAGTACGTGAAACTTATAGTACAGTTGCAGTAGATCGTGTAGAGTGTTTGCCTGCCCTTGAAGAAGTACTTCATGACTGTTCCAGACACTGACTCTGTTTACTGAAGGGGCTGCAGGTGTGGTTTATACGTGCGGTCCAAAGATGGTTGCGAAACCCAGACCTCTGCGAAATGTATTCCTCCTGAGCCCCCGCCGTAGTTACATTGCTATAGTTCAATTCTTTTATCTTGGCGGCTCGCGCATGCCCGCCCAGAAGCTGGAGATTGCTGCGTTGCCAGTTGCACACGACGCACGCGCCAATAGAAGCAGCGCCATAATATAGCATAGTTCGCAAGCTTACGTGTAGGGGGGAGCGCGCAGTTCAAGAAGTAAAGCCACCACGGCCGCATTAACCCTTTCGCTGCTACAAAGACGTGCTCCCTGCATTCCGCGCTGTGGGCGATTTTGTCACTGCACTGCTCGCCTGTGCAGACACATTGTGTTCCGACTGCTTTGACACACTTTATCATTCGATTCCACAAAAACTATTTGGCTCAAAATTTAGATTTTTACCTATCTTCTTGACTGATATCTTCCCCCCATAAATGACTTAATTTTGTTTCGATGTTCAACGCAGTTATTATACAGCATTAAATATAGTAAACCTTTGCACGAAATTTTGAAGAGTTTGCAGAGGTAAAAGTCCATAGAGTATACTTTCCGTATGGTCGATTTTAGTTGCCACAATGTTGAGAATGAAATGTGGACAAGATACCTATACATTTCATTTAATCTAAGTACCACATAAGTGTCGTATGTAATATTGAGATATATTCCACCTTTCGCGACTGTAACAAAAGTTTTACTTACACTGGGCACGTTTGGCTTTATTTTAAAGCACTTCAATCAATCAAAAGGAAGTAGACAAAATACATTAAACAAAACTGTGGACTTACAAAAACATTAGGACTTGAATATACCGACAGTCAGTGAAGTGCTCAGAGCTATGTCAAATATAATTTTGTGTGTGGCACACACAAACAGCATTTATTTGCTAAAACACTGATGAGCCAACACGAACGTTGAATATTGAGCTACCGCAGCACAAAACTACGAAAGGTGACTTGGCAATGGAGGACACAAAATACAGTCCTCTTATGATGCTTCAAAAGAGAGAAACGCGTCTGGTCTAAATAAGTCGCTTATTACAGTTGCAGAAGAGGGATATATTTCAACACCATTGGTAAAACTGCGACTGTGGAACAAAAACAAGAAATAGAACATGAATACCATTGTGTATGTGCCATATCTTTCACCGATGGAAGTGCTTTAAAATAAAGCCAAACGCGCCGTGTGTATATAAAACTTTTATTACAGTCGCGAAAGACGGAATATTTCTCAATATTACATACGACACCTATGTGGTACTTAAATTAAATGAGATATTGTTATACAGTAAATATTATATAAAATTTAGGTATCTTGTCCACATTTCATTCTCCACATTGTGGCAACTAAAATCGACCATACGGAAGGTATACGCTATGGACTTTTACCTCTGCAAATTCTTCAAAATTTCGTGCAATGGTTTACTACATTTAATGCTGCACATCAGAACAAAATTAAGTCATTTATGGGGGGAAGGTATCAGGCAAGAAGACGTGTAAAAATCAAATTTTTTGGCCAAATAGTTTTTGTGAAATCGAATGATAAGTGTGTCAAAGCAGTGGGAACACCATGTGTCTGCACAGGTTAGAGGTGCAGTGATGACAAAATCGCGCACAGCGCGGAATGCGGGCAGCACGTGTCTGCAGCAGCGAAAAAGTTAATGAAGAGGCAAAGCACTAGAAAGTTCATTCAAACGAATAAAATTCGTGAAGTAAGGCAACTCCAATATTATTTTTAAATAAAGAAAATATTAAGCACCGCACAAGGTTTCCGCTACCTCAGCTCATCGAACAGTGTAACTCCATAAGGACTCTAACACCTCACGCAACCACTTATAAACACTGTTTGTATGACTATCAATTACTCACGCTTCGTCGAAGTACAATAGGAAATAAACAATTACCGCTGTTCTTAATTGCGAAAAAGCAGTTCGTGAGACTGAAGCAAACACCTTTCCTTGCTATCGCCTGAATTAGGAGTCTTATTGCTTGTTTGGTTTAATTAATTAATAGAATATGAAGCAATTGGTATAAAGAATGCTTTTTCCAAACTTTCTGTAAAAGAAAGTCTGCTATCAAGACATTGCTTTTGTTCTATTACTTTATTTATGACTGAACGTTTCTAAAACTGAAGACACTCGTCCGTGCTCTGCACTGCTGTCGAGATCTGGCAACGTCGTTCTCTGTTCATTGGCTGACTGTGTTTTGTGACGTCAGATGCGTAGAACGAACCTAAACTCGGCCACCAAGATATATGACGCGCACTTTAATTTCCTACAGACTTTTTCAAATTTTTGCAGCATAACTTTTGTGTTTCTGATTTAATGATACATAATTTAACACCATATAACTCACGTGGACTTAGAAATAGTTAATAACTTGAGATGTTTTATTGATTACTGTTCACCAAGAGTACACACTGACATGTATTTGACTGTTATGCTAGTTGTCACTTAAAGGGGCAATGTAGACTTTGGGATTTATCTGCTGAACAACACATCCAATAAGTCACCAACCGGCTTTAGTGTCGTAAGGGTCCTCTTCTGCCGAAATTCTCAGCAAAGGTTTTGCATAAATGCAGAATTTGATTGATTCACCATTCAGTTTGGTCTTCAATCCTCGCGTGATGGTGCTGGAGTTATTGGTGTAATAGGCAGGTTTCAGAAAACCATACATACCAGAGTAAGTGAACCCCAAGAACTGAGAAGATGGGAAGAATTTATAGAATGGCTATTCTCTGCAGACAGCCGACCAAGTGAAGAAGAGCTCGGGCTAGAAGAAGAAGATAAAGTAGCAGATGATGACAAAGGAAATGCAATACTAACTAGTGAGATTGAAGCATCTATGAAGAAGATGAAAAATGGAAAGGCAATGGGAACTGAAGAGATTCCTGCGGAACTGTTAAAGTCATTGGAGAAAGATGGGAGAATGGAGTGGATTGAATTGTGTAATCAAATATAGATTACAGGAAAATCGCCAAAGGACTTTACAGAAAGTATCTTAATACCTACAGAAAAGAAAAAGAACAGCAAAAAGTGTGAGGAACATAAAATAGTGAGTCTAATATCGCATGCAGCCAATGTCTTGCTGAGGACGCTCAACAGAAGGCTATATGGAAAGGTGATTTGAATGATAGAAGAACAATTTGGTTTCAGGCGAGGAGTCGAAATAGAGATGCCATTGGGATACTGAGAGTGGTATGGGAGAGGTACATGGAGAAGAAAAGAAAGGTGTATGTTGCGTTCATTGATCTTAGGGAGACTTTTGACTGTGTCAGATGGGACAAACTGACGGAAATCCTAAGGAAACGTGGAGTTGACTGGAGGGATAGACGGCTAATTAGAAATTTATATTTGAACCAGAGACCAAGGATAAGAATAGGAAGTTTGATAAGTGAAGAAATTGAACTGAGAAGAGATGTAAGACAAGGTTTTGGTTTGTCACCAACACTGTTCAATCTCTATCTGGAGGAAATTATTAATGAAAGTTTTGATGGAAGGAGAGGAGTTTGTATAGGGCGTCGGAGAGTGGGATGTATAAGATTTGCAGAGGACATACTTGTGATGCAGAGAGTGCAAGAGAGATGGGACAAATGTTAGATCATCTAAACACAAAAATAGAAAAATATGGAATGAAGAGTAACAAGAAGAAAACGAAAAGAATGGTAATTGGGTGAAAGGGGAGAAAATGCAGTATGAAAATGGGAAGAGAGGAAATAGAGCAAGTGAATAACTGTAATTACTTGAGAAGTGTAATAATGGATGATACGTATTCCTCAACAGAAATTAGGAAAAGAATTCGAATAGCAAAAGAAGGATTCAAGAGGAAACAGAAATTACTTTGAGGACGGCTAAACAAAGATCTGAGGAAAAGACTTGCCAAATGTTACATCTGGAGCGTTGCCCTATATGGTGCGGAGACCTGGACATTGAGGAAGGAACATGAAAGAAGATTGGAGGCACTAGAGATTTAGATATGGAGGAGGATGGAAAAAGTGAAATGGGGAAACCGAGTAAGGAATGAAGAAGTATTGAGAGGAGTTGGAGAATAAAGGAACATTCTGAAAGTCAGCAGAAAGAGAAAACGGAACTGGATTGGACATTGTTCGAGGAGGGAGTGTTTATTGAAGAAAGGAATAGAAGGAATGGGGAGGGAAAGAGGGAAGAGGAAAGAGAAGACATCAAATGCTGGACAATATCAAAGGATATTCAGAAATGAAAAGATTGGCTATGGACAGACAAAAGTGGAAGAGGCTTAAGCCATGTCTAGACGTGTCGTAAGGCAGAATACCATGCTACTAACACATACCAGAACAAGACTCGTTCAAGAACATCACTGTTTCACGTGTGGTATGGCAAGTGTCACAGTCCTGGTGATAATGGCCAACTGATAACTCCAGCTTACACACGAAACAATGATACGTTAGGGGCGCATTTTTTTCTCATCAGTCAGTTGTGAGTTTTCTGTGACCCAAATGCGTCAAATGCGCCTTCTCATGAGACCAACGAGATAAAAATAGTCTTCGTAGAAGACTTCATACAATTTTAGTATTCACTTCCTGAAATTACTGGCAGATTAAAACTATATACCCGACCGAGACTCGAACACAGGGAATCTGTCTATTACGAGCAAGCGATCTACCGACTGAGCTCCTGTTTCCAAACATCAAATCAGCGTACTTTGCTGCAAGAGCAAAAACTTCGTTCTGGTGCATTCAGTCCTTTTTGTTTGATATTCTCATTGGTGAGCCATTTTCGCTGTACATGTTGTCTTGATACAAGCTGTTGAGTCAATTAGGCGTAGTAAGCTTGAAGATGCAAATATTTAGTGAGAAACCGCTGAAGAGTTGTCCTCGTGCACGATGACCAATCGAGGCCCATGCTCCCCGGCCACAGGCCAAACTCCCGCTATCTGCCGCGAGGTTTGTTACTGAACGACCACTTCGAGCTCATGTCGTATGATTTGCATCAATAAAAGAAACAGTACTTTCACAGCCTTTGATGAAATTGTAAAACTATTTTCACTCTAAACTGGACACACTTTGAGAATCATAGCAACCAAACTTTCACCACTTTCATACTAATGTTTAGCAATGAGGACGCGCTGTTGTATCATGTAGCGCTCCCTATTTACTTACTCCTGTCTCCTGTTGACCTGCCACGATTGCACCGAGGTGTCGGAAGTCATGGCATATCTCTTGACAACATGTCGGACCTCTTTTCACCCGGCGTAGTGCAGCAACTCTTGGTAGCATGAACTCAACAAGTCGTTGGAGGTCCCCTGCACAAATATTGAGCCATGCTGCCTCTGTAGTCGTCCATAGTTGCGAAAGTGGGCGGTGCAGGATTTTGGGCACGTGCTGGCCTCTAGATTTTCTTCCACAAATATTCAATGGGTTCTATGTCGAGCGAACTGGGTGGCCAAATATTCGTGCTAACTGTCTGGAACGTCCTTCGAGCCAATCACGAACACTTGTGGCACGTTGACATGGCGCATTGTCATCGATATAAATGAAGTTCAAGAATGAGTGAAATAGGTCTAAAAGTAGCAGAACATAGCCGTTGCCACTCAATGATCAGTTGGACCAGAGGACCCAGTCCATTCCATGTAAATTGTAAACACAGACCGCAGCATTATGGAGCCACAACCAGCTTGCACAGTGCCTTGATGACAACTCGCGTCCAGGCCTTCGCGGGGCCTGGGCCACACTCGAACCGTACCATCAGCTCTTACAACTGAAACCGGGACTCATGTGATCAGGCCAAGAATTTTCACTCGTCTATGGTCCAACCGATATGGTCACGAGGCCACCAAAGCAATGCAGGCGATATCGTGCTGTTAGTAAAGGCACTCGCATCGGACGTCTGCCGTCATAACCCACTAACGCCAAATATTGGCGCGTTGTCCTAACGGATACATTCGTCCTACGATTTCCGAAATGGAGTGTCCCATGCGTCTAGCTCAATCTACCTTTCCGTGTTTAAAGTTTGTTAATCTGTTAATTCCCGTCGTGCGGCGTTAATCACATCGGGGACCTTTCTACATGGATCACCTAAGTAGAAATGACAGTTCCACCAATGCACTGCCCTTTTATGTCTTGTGTACGCGATACTACTGTCATCTGTTTACGCGTATATCTCTATCCCGTGGCTTTTGTCACCTCAGTCTTACATGTGGGTACATTACAGCAAAGAGGCGGGTAATTAAAATTTGGCCCACTAGTTGTAACAATTTTTCAATAAGTTAATCCAGTTTACGAATGGACTGTTGGCCACGATTGTGGGAGCTGTTGCCGTTTGGAAATCGAGCCTCGTATTCACGTATTTAGCAGCTGAGCACGGAATTCTAATGAAAAATAAGCGGATCGATGGTACCCAAGATCCAATCACGGCTCATTTTAAACGACCATTTTCAACTTCCTCACAGTACGTATTGTATGTCAATGTGTGTTCTACCGCATTACTGCCATTGGTCTGACTATCGTAATACTACTGTTATCATTCTTTTTTTTCTGTTAGATAGCGGTGAAAATGTTACCGATGATGGTGCCACTAAAGCGGAGTTACTAAATACAGTTTTCCGTAACTCCTTCACGAAAGAAGACGAAGTATATACTCCAGAATTCGAAACCAGAACCGCTGTTAGCATGAGTGACATAAAAGTAGATATCTTAGGTGTTGCGAAACAACTCAAATTACTTAAGAAAGGCAGGTCTTCTGGTCCAGATGGTATACCTATCAGGTTCCTCTCAGGCTATGTAGACACAATAGCGCATTTCGTAGCAATCATATACAACCGCTCACTTGACGAAAGATCTGTTCCTGAAGACTGGAAAGTAGCAAGGGTCACACCAATATTCAAGAAAGGAAATAAGAGTAACCCATTGAATTAAGAAACCCATACCACTGACCTCAATTTGCAGTATGATTTTGGAGAATTTGCTGTACTCCACTGACCTCAATCTGCAGAATGATTTTGGAGAATATGCTGTACTCGAACTTTATGAATCACCTTGAAGAAAATGACTTATTATCGACAATGTCTGCCAATGTTCCTAACACTGAATTTATTGTTAACTACTGCTGCATGTCGGTTTTAATAACTTATATTGTTGTTATATAGACATTAGTGTGGATAAAGTCTTCAGCGCTATCAGATTGATTTCTTAATTAGATAAACAGTAAGTATTAATACTGGGAGCTATGCATCTTGGTGGGAAATATGATAAAGTCTGTCGCCGCTCAGAGATAGCCTTCTTGCGTCACTTTTCCACGCACCAGTTTCGTGCCACACGACCACCTGTCACGTGTCGGCTGGGTAATCTGTCTTTCCTACCTTCAGCGTATGCAGTTCTGTGGGAGTTGCTGACTCACAGAGTACGTCTATGCTGGTGCCTCCCTGCTGCAGCTCGCTGCTTGCTCTTGGCTCATGGCGCCTCGCTACTCGCTGCCAGTCTCTTTACTTTTACGCTGCAGTCTAGCGCCTGGCACATCGCTCCACGTTGGTCGCACAGGCATAACTCTTCTTCAACTAACTTAATATTTCAGGTGAGTCAGTGCTGTGTAGCTGGATCCCGTATTCTTTCGTATTCAATTTCCTCATAGTTTCGGTAGAGATAAACATGGGTTTTTATAGAGGTTACATTGTAGACAGTCACCACCAAAGTACGTAACCCGACAGAAATTTTGAGCACCCAGAAGAGAAGGAGGAAACAATACAACTCGCCGGGAAGCTATACATTGATACTGATCATATCGCTAGTTGAGAGGATTACTTGCAGTGTGGAAAAGCTGTGTTCCGTACATCGTCTCACGACGATGATGCCAAAGTCATGGTATTTGACAACGAGGAAGGGGAAGAGGTATGGTTGCACGATGTAACTGTAGATCGTAAACATGGCAGATACATTCACCTGTACTAACAACAGCTCAAAACTTATCTAGAGCACTTTTTCAGATGTTACGAATGTCATAGCAAATTTTCCAGTTGACTTTAAATATTATTGAAGCAGATTAGTGTCGGGTATGAAGAATTGACCCAATATTACTAACGCAATTTCTGTTGGAGAAGAATTCTTAGGCCTACCCGCTCTGAAATTGTGTTTGATCTGTGTTCATCCACATCTATTCGCATAATACGAGAGTGTGCTGGAAAGTAATGTCTACAACATTTTTGTGTGAAAATTCTTGAAGCTTCTCGAATAAAAGGGATTTTCCAGATCTTTATTCTTCGTGTCTACATATCTATTTCTCAACGCTGTCAACCTGGTGCCTAAAACATTTCTCCCGACGAGGTACCAGCTTGTTGAAACCGTTACTACAGAAAGTTTAACTTTCTTGATGGAGCTCCAATCTCACCTCTTTTGCCATCGTTTCATCACAATGAAAGTGAAGACTTCGAAGGTGTTCTTTAAGTTTTGGAAACAGATGAAAATCAGATATGACAAAAGCTGGGTCCTTATGGATACCGGTCAATGGCAATGAACCCAAGGCGTAGGGTTGTTGCAGATGCCGCAGAGCTCATGTGTGGTCTGGCATTGCCTTGCTCAAAGAGAGGGTCCTCCATGTGTTTCAGATGGCCACATACACACCACATTTGTAGATTTAATTGACAATATTTCAACGAAAGAAAGATAAATTGGATGAAACAGAGGAGCTATTTTTGGAAAAATACTTACACCTATTGTTATCCATTAAGAACAGGTTATAATATTCATGCCATTAGTCCCAGATAGATTTGCGGCCATAAACCGCTGAAATAAGTACCCGTTCAAAATCGTCTCTTGTAATTCTTGCAACATTGCAGAGTATGGTGGCTTCACTGGTAGGATACTGGGAAAATGCTATCTACAGAGTAGATTGCTTACAAAACTCACGTGACCGATTCTAGAAAATGGTTCAGTGTGCGTGATCCATATCAAATAAGACTATGAGCAGACACTGAAAGTTTACAGAGATGGGTTGCACCAACGGTCACACGGTTTGTTTGATTATGACAGAAACACAGACGAACTTGGGTTGCAAGACGCTTGAAGTGAGATGAAAACTATCTCTCGAAAGAGTACTTATAACGTATCAAGTACCAGTATTAAGCGTGGAAATACTACGGCTCCATAAAAATCGACCTTGAAGTGATAACGAATATAGTTTTAATCTAATTATGGGTTGCACAGTGGAGTTAAGGAAGTCATTTTTCCCGAGCTCCAAACTTTAATATACGGCACGAAGAGAAATACCTTCTGCCTTACATTTTGTAGTAATTTGTGCGGTCTGGATGTAGATGGAGATTCAGATGTACGCCGGACGAGAACTCGTGCAAAGAAGAACAGCACCCAAACATGCTAGGGTGACTTCGCAAGAACTCCCCACTCTTACTAAACCTCCGGAAACGTCTCAGTTTAGGCGGTGAGTCCGTAGGTGGTGCTATAAGGGGCGTACGCTATAACTGGCCACACGTTTCTACCAGAGTTTCCGATAATGAAGCCAGTCCGTCCTTAAACTGACTTAGTGAGCCGCTGCAGAAGAAATCTTCCTACCTGTTATGTGGAGGTGCACTGGTACTTTTACGTCACCTTGCAGATCCGTAGCAACGCCGTCGGATTCTGAAATTTCAATAATTCCGTCTATGTTTTACGTGATGAAGGGGGAAGAAGTTTTTTTGTGCAAATACGAGGGCTGTCCAGAAAGTAAGTTACGATCGGTCGCGAAATGTTAACGACTATGAAAATCCCATAAAGCTTTGCAAAGATGTGTTGGGCAGTGTCTCTAGTATGACTCTAGGTACAATTATGTCGCTCTTTTCGTTCCTGAGCTCTTAGTGAGCGCGTAAAGATGTTATAGAATATAGTGTCTCCCGCCAAGTACGAGGGCCTGGTGAGAATTTTCCCCTGAAGCTATGCAACCAACATTACATAATTGTCGCGCGGTTTCTTCTTCAACACAATTCTCAGCCTCATTCTGCAGGGGCAATGAAGACGTTCCTGCATCGTTTCAATTGGAAATACAGCCCGTAATTGTCTTCCACTGAGTTTCATCTCTGCTCAAACGAACCGCTGGCTATGAAGACAACATTTTGGCACAGACAACGAGGTTTAGGCCAGCGTAGAGAATTGGCGGATAGTACTGGCGGCTGCCTTCTATGATGAGGGTATTGGAAAGTTGGTACAACGCTACGACGAATGTCTGAGTGAGAACGGCGACTACGTAGAGAAGTAGCTGAAAGGTTTAGCTAACTGTTACAAATGAAACATTTCTGATTTTCACTGTAATTTTCATTTCGCGATCAATCGTAACTTACTTTGTGGACAGCCCTCGTAATTTCTACACAGGGTGCCATTAGGGTGCCTTTATTTAAGAAACGCTGTCAAATAAACTTTTTCACAATGATTGTAAGGTACTGTTAACGGTACGAGAGCACGGTCTACCGCATGACAAGATCGAAAGGCACCCTATCGACGACTGCAAACTATTGTGCACAGTCTTTAACCTGACAAAACAACCGGTGTAGTTCACATAAGATTGTAGATCTTCGGTTACGACAACGTTATTCATTCATTTTTAATATCACCGTTTCCTCACATTGTAAAATTACTGAAATACAGTATTTATGATCCCTACCCTCCGCCTAATGTCTGAGTGATAAAAGGCAACTCCTGGTAGCAAATATTAATTAATAACAATTACCTAACTCGCTCTAGGATAAATGTACTTTCCCTACGTATCTCTTTGCTGACGTCGCAATCTATTTCTCATCGGCACCTTATTCCACTGGCTGTGAAAGCGTCAGATGGCCAACTACCTCTGATAGCTAGTGTGGGAACCTACCGCTCGCTCCTTACTCCGTACGTACTGCAGCGCTGTTACATACACTTCACGTATGCGAAATAGCAAAACTAGAAATAAAGTAATATCCTCTCATATCTACAAATAAGTTTATACCTTACAATCTTGAATCAGCCTGTTGTGTCTCAAGTTTCAGGACATGCGGAGATGGTGGTCGTGCAGAACATAAACCAGCTTGATAGCATTGCAGGGCGTCAATGTTATGTAGAAGCGGGGTGGGCAGCGATGGTGCACGTTAAAAGGACTGGTGAGATGCAGTGAATACTTTCATTATCGCCGGGCATATGCCGACGAGTGGCGAGGTGGCAGCATAAATGGACACGCCGCGTAGCTTATAATGTGGCATGATCTCAACAATGGGAGCCATTGTGTTTTAATATTAGTTACGACTAGTGTGTTCAATTTTCCTCTGATGAATATTGTAGTTTATACAGTACTGTGTTGAACTAGGGACCTAGATACGACGAAGAGGCTTCGTTGACGGCGTACACTCGGTGGTACACAACCCCACAACAGGCTACAGCAGTCCACTCATCCCTCCTCCGCCCCACACCGAACCCAGGGTTATTGTGCCCTTCGACCCCAATGGATTCCCCCAGGGAACGTCCCATACCAGACGAGTGTAGCCCCAAATGTTTGCGTGGTAGAGTAATTGTGGTGTACGCGTACGTGGAGACAGCGTTTGCGCTGCAATCGCAGACACAGTGTAACTCAGATCGAATAACGTGAACCAGCCCACATTCGCCGAGGTAGATGGAAAACCGCCTTAAAAACCATCCACAGGCTGGCCGGCACACGGGACGTCGACACTAATGCAGCGGGAGCCTTCCCGCCCTGAAAGCAGTGCGTCAGACCGCACGGTTAGCCCGGCAGACTAGTTTCTATAGTGCTTGACTTCAGATTCAGTTTCATAATGAATTCTGTTCTTATTCAGAAAATTAAAATTACACCTTTATGCCTGTAGCACATCTGATGCAAAAACAAACCAATACCGGCCATACAGGTCTTGCAGGCACAATGGGACCAACCAAGCGCCGTGTCATCCTCAGCCCTTTGGCGTCACCTGGCGCAGAGATTGAAGGGCATGTGGTCATCACACCACCCTCCTGGCTGTTGTCAGTCTTCGTGACCGGTGCCACTACTTCTCAATCAGGTAGCTCCTCACAAGAACAATCCACTTGCCAACAGCACTCGCCATATCCGGACGGTGACTCATCCAAGTATTAGCCAAGCCCGACAGCGCTTAACTTCGGTGATCTGCCGCGAACTGATGTTACAACTGCAGCAAGGCCATTGGCGCTTCTGATATACGCTGTACTTATATAATACAACTTAGCTTCCTTTTTTTGTGTGATACGTCACTTTCCATCCCTCTGAAATATTTTCAAAATGTATCCTGATAATTTTCTAGCCCCGACTTGTGGGGTGGCGGAGTGTAATGTGTTTACAGATGGTTAGTTGCTTCTAATTTTTGTTTGCTGGTAGCTTGAGCGATTTTTCAATACCACTGCCCTTTGCAAGAGCCTTAAAATAATTTTCGTGGACAGCCAGAACGCGATGGGGAACATACTTTCCGTAATTTCTACTTTACAAATCTACAGCTCATCCTGCCGAAACTGTAATGAAATCTTCAGATCTCTACATATATTCCAGAGGAGTCAGGATCTGTATCTACATATATACCCCGCTAGCCACCAAGAGATCTGTGGCGGAGAGTACAATTCGCTCCAAAGTCATATCCCCCCTCTCCCCCTTCTTTTCCACTCGCGCATCGCACGAGGGAAAAACAACTGAACGCCTCAGTACCAGCTCTAACTTCCCTTATCTTTGAATGGTGATCACTGCGTGATTTGACGCTAAATTAATCGCTATGTCTTTTAACAAATGATTATATCGAGTAAAAGTTCACTCAAATGATTAACAGCAGGTCAGAGATGACTTCGACTCGAAGTTCCCACCATTTCTAATTATTACTATAACTGTCAATTAAGTACAATTGATTGCCAGCCTTAAAAGCGGTGAATAAGCAACGCTACTTGCCACGTGATTTTCTACAACATTAAGGTCGGCACAAAAAAAAAGCATCTAAAGTGAAACAGAAGCCTTCCGGTAATTTATTAATCCATGTTAGTTCACTTTTACACATTTGCACAAAATGTACGCAATATGTAACTCAATCGAACAACGTTCAAGTCAGTGCTGTTTGCGGCTTAGAGTACACGGGCACGGATAGAATTTCATCACACTCTGAAGCATAGCGAGGTACAACAAGAGTGACTGACAACTATCGAAAGATAGTTCACTGCGGTGGTCCTCTTATACCTTCAGTGCTGCTTTGGAGCGGATGGCAAATACAACACTTGTAGCTGGAACGCCTTAAGCGCCTGTGGCAGTGCGGTCATGCCAGCCTATCTGACAACAAAATGTTGCATACCATTGTTATTTGAAGCCTAACCACTATCCCAATTTAGCTGTGATCAATACCGTGCTCTGTGTATGTACTATAAAATTCTCAATTACATATCCATTAAATTACGACTTCCAGGTGTTTTATAACGATACCGACTGTAGATTCTGGCTGCCGAATTGTCTATATATATATATATATATATATATATATATATATATATATATATATATATAACTTTCAGGAAACATTCCTTACACATAAATAAAGAAATGATGTTATGTGTCCGGAAACGCTTCGTTTCCATGTTAGAGCTCATTTTAGATTCGTCAGTATGCTCTTCCACCTACGCTCAATGGAGCACGTTATCATGATTTCATACGGGATACTCTACCTGTGCTGCTAGAACATGTGCCTTTGCAAGTACGACACAACACGTGGTTCATGCACGATGGAGCTCCTGCAAATTTCAGTCAAGGTGTTCGTACGCTTCTCAACAACCGATTCGGTGACCGATGGATTGGTAGAGGAGGACCTATTCCATGGCCTCCACGCTCTCCTGACCTCAACCCTCTTGACTTTCATTTATGGGGGCATTTGAAAGCTCTTGTCTACGCAATCCCGGTACCAAATGTAGAGACTCTTCGTGCTCGTATTGTCGACGGCTGTGATAGAATACGCCATTCTCTAGGGCTGCATAAGCGCATCAGGGATTCCATGCGACGGAGAGTGGATGCACGTATCCTCGCTAACGGAGGACATTTTGAACATTTCCTGTAACAAAGTGTTTGAAGTTACGCTGGTACGTTCTGTTGCTGTGTGTTTCCATTCCATGATTAATGTGATTTGAAGAGAAGTAATAAAATGAGCTCTAACATGGAAAGTAAGCGTTTCCGGACACATACCCAAATAACATATTTTCTTTCTTTGTGTGTGAGGAATGTTTCCTGAAAGTTTGGCCGTACCTTTTTGTAACACCCTGTATATATATACGACGGGGAAGTTCCTGTCTCAATCGCTCGCCACCACTGCTGTGTACGCACGGTGTTTGCTATCCCGAGAACTGTATATATATATATAATGTGTGTGTTTTATAATTAGGCACAATTCCATCATTACTCCGTATAAATATAGTTTGATCATTGTAATTTACTTCTGAAGGCTAGTCAATCCATCATGATTTTACAAACTGAAGTAAAAAATTCAGTATTTACTTAAAAGCTCGAAAATTAAAAGAGGTACCTCCATAGAGACCTCTATAGTATGTCTGTATAAAAAATTGACCTGTATCAAAAATTACAACTTCATATCCTTAATATTACGTGTTTCTGAAATTTCGTAAAAGGTGGATTTTTTTGGAAACATTGAATGTTTTTACATCATCTGACCAATTATTATTTTATTACTAACACTTTAAATTTCACTTTAGAGTGTTGCACTATTGTTTGGCTGAGTGCCTTTGAGCAAGAGAGCCGCGGGCCGAGCGACGGGGAAGTTCCTGTCTCAATCACTCGCCACCACTGCTGTGTACGCACGGTGTTTGCTATCCCGAGAAGTGTTATGAT
Organism: Schistocerca americana; assembly: GCF_021461395.2. Lineage (NCBI taxonomy): Eukaryota > Metazoa > Arthropoda > Insecta > Orthoptera > Acrididae > Schistocerca > Schistocerca americana. The sequence goes on from NC_060126.1 coordinate 379,080,236, forward strand.
TACAGAATCAGTAGAGTACTTTGTTTTACTCAGGATTTTGGCGAAGAAAATATACATATTTACATAATTTCGTTGTATTGAGAGTATGTAAGTTAAAACTGAAGCCTCTACGAATCGTACCTAGGAAAAGATATCAAATTTGAAGTCCGCAGTAACGAAACGGGCCCACATTTCGTGTTTATGTTATATTTTTCAACCCACAAATAATTTTTTCATTCAGAATGTGTGCTCTTATTTGTAGATTTAAAATAAGGCAGTAGATAATATAACGGATAGGAATTATTTCTACAAGTATTTCATCAATGCACGTGCTTCATGCATAAATTATTACTCTAAGTAGGCTGTTTAGGTTTTTTTGTTGGTAACGCTACGTAGCGCTCTATATGAAATTCACTGGCTGTGCTGTATGCAGTCTCGTTTGCGTTGTTGGAATATTTGCTATTGTAGTGTTGGGCAGCTGGATGTGAACAGTGCGTAGCGTTGCGCAGTTGGAGGTGAGCCTCCAGAAGTGGTGGATGTGGGGAGAGAGATGGCAGAATTTTGAGAGCGGATGATCTGGAAGTGTGTCCATCAGAAAGAGTAAATTTGTAAGACTGTACATCATGAACTGATATATATATATATATATATATATATATATATATATATATATATATATATATATATATATGACTTTTGAACATTATTAAGGTAAATACATTGTTTGTTCTCTATCAAAATCTTTTATTTGCTAACTATGCCTATCATTAGTTAGTGCCTTCAGTAGTTAGAATCTTTTATTTAGCTGGCAGTATTGGCACTCGCTGTATTGCAGTTGTTCGAGTAACGAAGATTTTTGTGAGGTAAGTGATTCATGAAAGATATAGGTTATTGTTAGTCAGGGCCATTCTTTTGTAGGGATTATTGAAAGTCAGATTGCGTTGCTCTAAAAATATTGTGTGTCAATTTAGTGTTGATCAGAATAAGTAAAGAGAGGATTGTCTGAGTACGTTCAGTTCTGCTCAGCTGTTTGAAAATCAAATGACGTAAGAGGTTTGCCAGCACAGTAATTCATAAATTTTCCAAAGGGGACGTTTCAATACTACTTAAGGAAGAGTCATCGTGGTATTTAATGAGTTGACAGCATGTATATTGGAAGTGATCATGAGTTGTAAACTTCCTGTACTGGAAAGGCAAGTTCTAAGTGTTTATATAATGTTTCTTCTTTTAATATTTGGAACTGTGAAAATTTAACCTAGAAACTGATGCCCGTAAAGGTATTGTATTAGCTTGACGCACCTGACGGGACATTGTTCGGCTGTATGTGGATTCACAAATCCCATGTGTACGCTACAAAAGTCGCTCCATTTTTCGTTTTTTTTTTTTTTTATGGCCGTAAATCTGACATCATCAAGGTGTTTATTTTGAAACGTGTTCTTCGTAAATAACTGAATTCGAAACACGTTATTGTTCGAAGTAATGAAATCTTATTTATTTTAATGAACACATCAGTCGTACATCAAGATTGAACGGATTATGGGTTAAAGAGCCAGAAGGTTCCGGCGTGAATAAATAAAAAACCCCCGTGAACGATCTTCCCCTAGAGGCAGATATATAGAAGTCTAGTTTTGCCAGGATGTCACACCGCTAGGCGCGCAGCAGATTCCCATGTTTCATTAATCGAGTGTCGACCTGCGTTCCCGCTGAAAGGACGAGAAGGCCGACTTGTGTTTCGGAAATGCGTTACGCACCGGCTAATCCGTTCCGCCGCGGCGCCGACATGCCGAATGGTAATCCCGGATAGCACGGGTTGGGGGGTGGGGTGGGGAGGGAGGGGAGGGGGAAGAGGACCGGTAGCGGCGGCGGTGGGTGTGGGGAGGGGGCGGGCTCGCATCAATATGCATGACGTCATAACTGGATTCGGCGCTCTCAAAAATCAACGCGGACAGCTCAGGCAGCAGCAGCCACACAGCAGCGCCTGCAGGCCGGAACAAAACAGCGTCGGCGTAGCTGGAAGGGTGTGGGGAAGTGTGTGGCGGCGGAAGGACCACACAGGCTGCGGCGTGGGACAGGCGTCGCGACGTGCCGTCGTGTTGCCAGGAGCGGTCTTGTTTCGCACAACTCCAAACCACATTAAGCCGTTGTAGGCGTGAGTCGGCAGTACGAAAATAAAAGAAAATTAAATAAAACAAAAAAGGTTGTTAGTGTTTGCGTCGAAGGTTATTATAGACCTGATACGTTAGGTAATTCAGTAGCACTGTGCAACAAATTTTCATTGAAAATTTATAAAACATATAAATTTACGATGCCTACATTTACTCTGACGTAGTATAATTGGAAATAAATAGCGTATAACGTTACTTGTTTTTTGGTAAACGCCGAAATACAACAACACTAGATAGTTTCATTTTGTCGTCATGCTACGACGGAAACTATCAGCCGAGACAATAAAAGACCCAGAGAGGTCTAAGAACAATAGTCTTATAATTAGTAATAAAGAAGAAATTCTTTGACTTTTTGGGTAGAAAAAAAAGAATAAGTTCTATTTCATCTTATATTGTTGTGTCTTTGGGTGTCGCCTAGATTAAACCTGACTTATACGCGCATTTTCTTAAATAAGTAACAATCCATTCTAGATTAAATGTTGTTTGGTTGGGTGTCGCCTAGATTAAACCTGAGTAATACGTACTGTTCTCTTAAATGAATAACAATCCATTCTACATTAATTGTGGCGGGAAACTTACTCAAAATGAGACAAATAATCAGGTAATGTTGAATGTGCCCGTCTTTAAAACGGAATTGATTCGTTTCGTGTGATAATTTTGAGAGCAGTTTGGCTCCAATTCATTCACTACCATGTTAAAAACTGAACCTGCAGAATTAAGGAGGTAGTTCAAATGTTACACTAAATGAGATTTCACAGTTCCTAAATGGATTGATTCCATAAAGATTATGAACCTATCTGATATTTTCTGATTCCATACAAGCTGGATCAAACCCCATTGATATTATGTAAAATGTAATTGTCAGCCAATCGGTAGTACACAATTTTTTTTAAAAACACATTAACCAGGTTTCGATAATTCGAAGACTATCTTCACCAGAATGGTAAACGTTACCTAGAAAAATATATAAGGCATAAGTAATATACATAAAATAGGTACATATGTGAAAATTCTCAAGCAAAACCAGAAAACTGTATTACATGAATTCATACAACAACTTAAAATTTCAGAAAAAGTGCTCTCGTCAAATCACATTTTCCATGTGTCAAGAATAAAAATTATAATAAAAAAGACAGACAGTTACCACAGAATGATAGCCGGCCGCGGTGGTCTGGCTGTTTTAGGCGCTCAGTCCGGAACCGCGCGACTGCTACGGTCGCAGGTTCGAATCCTGCCTCGGGCATAGATGTGTGTGATGTCTTTAGGTTAGTTAGGTTTAAGTAGTTCTACGTTCTAGGGGACTGATGACCACAGATGTTAAGTCCCATAGTGCTCAGAGCCATTTGAACCACAGAATGATAAAACCATGGTTGTAAGTGGCGGCACAAGTTAACAGCTGTAGCCGTCTACCGGCACATATACAGCGTAAGAGGCACCAGACTAAACGACATGTTAGCCGACACTGCCACGAGGTGGACACGAGGATTAGTAATGCCATCTAACAACAAAACGGCAAACTTATGAACGTTTGCGTTAAGAGCAAAATTGGATGGTTGTACTTATACACTAGTAACATACAGTGGCCAGATAACAGGCAATAAGGAAGTTTGCAAAACCAGTAAATCAGCCTTTATACAGGTAGTTTTAAATAAAGTAAAAAACTGAGAATAACAGTTGGATAAGGGAAAGAGACATTCCCATGCTACTGTGGGGAAAAATTTCGAAAATTATGCAATGCTAAGTAACGGCACTAAACCTTGAAAGAAGCTTTTACCACGCAACTGTAATTGTTCATTAAGAATGAGAAATAAATAAAACAGTCTTTAAGCGAGAGGTGTTTGAAAATTTCCAATTCTTCAAGGATATCCAGTCTGAGATCTATTTTCTTGGAGTGTAGGATACTCACATCTTGCACTTGTTTGGGTTCATGCCCTGTGATTAACAAGTGGTCACCAAAGTATGAATTATGAATATCAGTACCATTTTCCTAGTAGATGTTTTCTAAATCTTACAGACATATCTCGCTCAATTTGTCCTATGTAATAGGTCGGACAAGAGTCGCAGACGATTTTATAAACTCCTGACTTTTGCAAATGAGACTGTGTTGAATCCAGATTGTGAATAAGATTACTTTTTAGTGAATTTTTGGTGGAAAAAGGTACTTTGAAATCACATCTATTTTGCAGAAGACGCTGTATTCTGTAAGAGGTAGGTCCAAGAAATGGTATAGAAATAGAAAAATCCAAACTCGTTAATTTGTAAGTATAACATACGAAAAGAAAGTTTTTTTGTCATTTGTTAGCGGACTGGCTGACCGTCCGTCTATTAGGAACTCTGTTTCTCATGAACGGGTTGACCTATCTACCTCAAATGTATGTCTCATACAATAATATATGTGATAAATATAAGCTTCTAAATTAATTCAATCAAAAGATACGGTCATTTACGTTGACCTAAAATCATAAAATTTGTCAAGAAGCAAGATTTCACAATACAAGCAAAGAAAAAATCCGTCACACGAAAAAAATATTTTTGGTTATTTGTTATCCGACTATCTGTCCTGATAAGTCCTTTTTTTCTCAGGCATGGGTAGACGTATAGCATGCCAGCGTCGATACGATAACAGGGAAAAATCGTCGAGGTTCTCGGTTCCTGGGATGGATGAACTATTTCTGCACATAATTGACTGTGTACGGAGCCCTCGGTGTCCGAGATCTACTCGCACTCCTGTTTTTATTCTCTGTAATGAGGTCTATCCATTCTGTCATAACTTTTAATTGAAGGAAAAAAGGAACTACGTATCTATTAGCAGTAGAAGACTACATTAAATGCCATTGAAAAGTACATAGCTCCAACTTCATAAATGCGTGTTCTGTTTTAAAAAATTAATACAGTAGAAGAGAAACAATCATCATGACAGGTTTGTGTACCGGAGAGAGGAAGTAGCCTATATGAAGCTGAGATGGGAGATATAATACTGCGAGATGAATTTAACAGAGCACTGAGAGACACTAGTGGAAACAAGGTCAGTGGAGTAGACGACACTACCTCAAAATTATTATATCTTTGGGAGCAGTTGTAACCTCCCCCTCCTGATCGGACCACTTGATTCCGATATAACTGACCATGATCGCATACGCCTAATGAAATTTTACAGTGAGTAAGGCTATCGTTACCGAAGGAAAATAGCACCGGTTAGTTGGTGAAAAGTGTACAATAGACTCTTCTGAAGAAAGAATCTATACTAAATTTAAGCTGAATACTGATGATAATTTTGCAACTTGTGGAATATAACGCAATTGCTCACGAAACGCACAAGGGAAAACCGGTACCACGTAATATTTACTACAAAAACCACTGATAACACAAAGAAAACACTGATTAGCTAAAAAGAAAGGGTAATTAAATGGTCGCCAGCTCACTAGGGCACTAGAGTAATGTATCTCCCGAATCTTGAGAAAGGTAACGGCAAAGAAATATAAGCAAATAATCACAGGCTTAGCAACAGAAGGTTGTCACGCTTTTCCACAGCACAACAGTTCACGAGAAAATAAATGAATCAGAAAGCACTGAGTTTGCAGTTACTTACTCTGAAATACTAAATTTTGGAAGTGAAATTACTGGTTAAATAAATGACTGCTTTAACTTAAGCTTTGTTATGTAAAAAGAATGACTAACACTAACCTCAGTATAACGTAATGCAAAATTTAGAAAAAGGCAAGCAATTTACTTTTAATTATTGAAAGATTCAACTGAATTTACTTTAAGCAAATGAGCAATTTGTTTCAATTTTAAAATAACAACAATAAAATACATACCAAGCCAGCAGAAGTCACTCGCTGAGCTAAATACAGAATAAATGAAATTGTGCACTCTTAGTTTTTGCTGTATCTTTAGTTATTAGTTTTACCAGTGACATTTTACCAGGCGTGTTTTTTAAGTAAATACCGTTTTGAAATTAAAAAAAGAGGTGCTAAGATATCTCAATAATTTTGTTTTTACATAAAAGCCTGTACCTTAATGTACGAACTGACGCCATTACAGTCTGACTCTTCCTTGTTTACGTTGTGTACTGAGTGTTTAAGATGCCTCCGATAATCGTGAGTCCCGCCAACTGTGAAGTACGCGTTATTATAAGATTTCTTAGTGCTAAAGGTCTAAAAGCGATCGATATTCATCGTGAGATCTGTGCAGTTTACGGAGAAAACATTATGAGTGATGGAATGGTAAGAAAGTGGGTGAGAGCATATAACGGTGGCCGCACAAATGTGCATGATGAACAACGGAGTGGGCGCCCTTCGGTCGTTAATTAAAGTTTGGTGCAGGAAGTGGACAATAAGGTGAGAGAAAACATACGCTTTACGATCTCCTCCTTGCGGGATGGCTTTCCTAATGTTTCTCGTAGTGTTTTGTATGGCATTGTGACCGAGCACTTGAATTACCGGAAATGGTGCGCACGTTGGGTACCGAAAATGTTGACGGATGTGCACAAAACCAAACGTTTAGACAGTGCATTGACTTTCCTTGAGCGGTACCACAACGACGGTGATGATTTTTAAGCCAAATTATTACGGGTGATGAAACATGGGTGGCCTACGTCACACCAGAGTCAAAGCAACAGTCCATGGAAGTTCAGCAAGGACATCTTTTTGCTGCAAGAGAATGCTCGTCCGCATGTGGCGAATCAGACCAAAGATCTCATCACATCTTTTCGATGGGATACTCTAGATCATCCTCCGTACAGCCCCAGTCTTGCGCCCAGTGACTACCATCTATTCCTGCACTTGAAGAGACACCTGGGCGGCCAGCGTCTTCAAGATGATGTCAAAACAGTGGTGATGCAGTGGTTAACAAGTCAGGCGGCAGAGTTCTATGAGGACGCTATTAAAAAACTGGTACAACGTTATGACAAGTGCCTCAATATGGACGGAAATTATGTAGAAAAGTAGATAAAGGTTCTGGCTTTCCTGTAAAATAAAATTATTGATATATCTTAGCATGTCTTTTTTAAATTTCGAAACGGTACTTACTTAAAAAACACGCCCCGTACTTTAAGTGGCCTGTGTCATGCAATACAAGAATGAACAGCTACTGCGAAAATTTGGACTGAAATGGGTCATTAGCAAACACACAAAACTGACAGTAAATATTCAATCAATTTTCATTTTCTTACGACACTCGGTATTGCATGGAAAGGAAAAGGGACCCCGCTTGGTAATAATGTCTGCGGACAATGACAACACAGGTGATCTACAAGTTTTAACTACTGCAAATTACTGTTCTATTTATTCATATTTTGTGAAAGAAATGTTGCTGGGCAATGCCTACGTAAGTTTACAATTTTTCATTTAACAGTTTTACTACGAATGTAGCTGACGACAATGCTGAGCTGCCGTTGTTGCTGCTGCTGCTACTCGATGAGAACCCCGAGTCGTCTCCGGAGCCACGGATGATTATGGGACAGGCAGCACTTGGAACTGCAGCTTCCTACGCCTGTCCACCCCTACCGTGCGCTCAATAATCGCGACTTAACAAATCAGATGCGTCTACATTGGTGCGAGAATAGCTACTCATCGCGTCTGGGGGAGCGTGCAATCAAAACTTTCGCACTCTTTCACAACTCAAACTACTCTGCATATTCTCTGCTCGCAACGTTACAGAAACTCTCCATACGCAAATATAAACAACGGCGCAGCTACTACAATTTTGTCGTTGCTATTGATACATTTCAATACAGTTCTCTTTGCTATTACCCAGAAAATTACAATATTTTTATTATGATTACAATCTATTATATACAGTCTATTATATACAGTCAACTACTGACAGCCTTGGGAGAGACAGTCCTGACAAAACTCTACCATCTGGTGAGCAAGATGTATGAGACAGGCGAAATACCGTCATATTTCAAGAAGAATATAATAATTCCAATCCCAAAGAAAGCAGGTGTTGACAGATGTGAAAATTACCGAACAATCAGTTTAATAAGTCACGGATGCAAAATACTAACGCGTATTCTCTACAGACGAATGGGTGGGGGCAAGATAGATACTGCCTACAGGAAAATTAAAGAGACCTTTGGAGAAAAGAGAACCACTTGCATGAATATCAAGAGCTCAGATGGAAACCTTGTTCTGAGCAAAGAAGGGTAAGCAAAAAGGTGGAGGGAGTATATAGAGGGCCTATACAAGGGCAATGTACTTGAGGACAATATTATGGAAATGGAAGAGGATGTAGATGAAGATGAAATTGGAGATATGATACTGCGTGAAGAGTTTGACAGAGCACTGAAAGACCTGAATCGAAACAAGGCCCCGGGAGTGGACAACATTCCATTAGAACTACTGACGGCCTTGGCAGATCCAGTCCTGACAAAACTCTACCATCTGGTAAGCAAGATGTATGAGACAGGCGAAATACCTTCAGACTTCTAGAAGAATATAATAATTCCGATTCCAAAGAAAGCAGGTGCTGACAGATGTGAAAATTACCGAGCAATCAGTTTAATAAGTCACGGATGCAAAATACTAGCGCGTATTCTCTACAGACGAATGGAAAAACTGGTAGAAGCTGACCTCGGGGATGATCAGTTTGGATTCCGTAGAAATATTGGAACACGTGAGGCAATACTGACCCTACGACTTATCTTAGAAGAAAGATTAAGGAAAGGCTAACCTACGTTTCTACCATTTGTAGACTTAGAGAAAGCTTTTGACAATGCTGGTTGGAAATCTCTCTTTCAAATTCTGAAGGTGACAGGGGTAAAATACAGGGAGCGAAAGGTTATTTACAATTTGTACAGAAACCAAATGGCAGTTGTAAGAGTCAAGGGGTATGAAAGGGAAGCAGTGGTTGGGAAGGGAGTGAGACAGGGTTGTAGCCTATCCCCGATGTTATTCAATCTGTATATTTAGCAAGCAATAAAGGAAACAAAAGAAAAGTTCGGAGTAGGTATTAAAATCCATGGAGAAGAAATAAAATCTTTGAAGTTCGGCTATGACACTGTCATTCTATCAGAGACACCAAAGGACCTGGAAGTGCAGCTGAACGGAATGGACAGTGTCTTGAAAGGAGGATATAAGATGAACATCAAAAAAAGCAAAACGAAGACAATGGAATGTAGTCGAATTAAATCGGGTGATGCTGAGGGTATTAGTTTAGGAAATGAGACGCTTAAAGTAGTAAATGACTTTCGCTATTTGGGGAGCAAAATAACTGAAGATGGTCGTAGTAGAGAGGATATAAAATGTAGGCAGGCTATGGCAAGGAAAGCGTTTTTGAAGAAGAGAAATTTGTTAGCATAGAGTATAGGTTTAAGTGTCAGGAAGTCCTTTCTGAAAGTATTTGTATGGAGTGTAGCCAATTATGGAAGTGAAACATGGACGATAAATAGTTCGGACAAGAATAGAATAGAAGCTTTCGAAATGTGGCGCTACAGAAGAAAGCTGAAGATTAGATGGGTAGGTCACATAACTAATGAGGAGGTATTGAATAGAATTGGGGGAAAGAGGAGCTTGTGGCACGACTAGAAGAAGGGATGAGTTGGTAGGACATCGAGGGATCACCTATTTAGTATTGGAGTGCAGCGTGGAGGGTAAAAGTCGTAGAGGGAGACCAAGAGATCAATGCACTAAGCAGATCCAGAAGGATGTAGGCCGCAGTAGGTACTGGGAGATGAAGAAGCTTGCACAGGATAGAGTAGCATGGAGAGCTGCATCAAACCAGTCATAGGACTGAAGATCACAACAACAACATATACAGTCGAAAATAAATTCACAAGTACATCTATTACGTATTAAATATAGTTTCTGTAATGCAGCTTAGAGCTTCAGTATTAAAAGTACTGTGAAAATTATCAAAGGATATTAAACTGCTAAAGTTTTGGTTCGTGCAGAAGAAATTTTATCTGCAGTTTCGGTGTTAAAAAGTGTCTAAACTATTTAGGCTGTTACGCAAGAAAAACGAGAGTACGAAATATCGTCAGATTTCAAGAATGTAGTACCTCAAATTCCAAAGAAGTCAGGTGCTGGTAAGTGTGAATATTACCGAACTATCTTTTTGGTAGTCATGGCTACTAAATGTTAAAACTAATTCATTGCACGAGGATGGTGCAACTGGTAAATATTGACCTGAATAAAGATAAATTAGAGTTATGAAGAAAGGACCTGGAAGAGCAGTTGAACGAAATGGACATTGTCTTGAAAGGAGGATATAAGATGAACATCAACAAAAGCTAAACGAGAATAATCTTGAGTTAAGTCGGGTGATGCTGAGAGCATTAGATTAGGAAATGAAACACTTAAAGTGGCAGATGGGTTTTGCTATTTGGGGAGTAAAATAACTGACGATGGTCGAAGTAGAGAGGATATAAAAAGTAGACTGGCAATAGCAAGGAAAGCGTTTCTGAAGACGGGAAATCTGTTAACATCGAGTACAGATTTAAGTTTCAGGGAGTCGTTTCTGAGAGTATTTATATGGGGTGTAGCTATGTATGGAAGTGAAATCTGAACGATAAATAGTTTGGACAAGAAGAGAATAGAAGCTTTCGAAATGTGGTGCTACAGAAGAATGCTGAAAATTAGATAGGTAGATCAAATAACTAGTGAGAAGGTATTGAATAGAATTAGGGAGAAGAGATATTTGTGGCACAACTTGACTAGAAGAAGGGATCGGTTGGTAGGACATGTTCTGAAGCATCAAGGGATCACCAATTTAGTATTGTAGGGCAGGGTGGAGGGCAAAAATCGTAGAGGGAGACCAAGAGATGAATACACTAAGCAAATTCAGAGGGATGTAGGTTGCAGTAGGTACTGGGAGATGATGAAGCTTGCACAGGATAGAGTAGCATGAAGAGCTGCATCAAACCAGTCTCTGGACTGAAGACCACAACAACAATAACAGAACAACTCAGGACACTCCCGTTATACTGGTGTGACGGGAGCGTTGTCTGTTGTTCTATGCTATTTTACAACTGACGCCCGCTACGTAGCGAAGAATTGCTGGCTATGAACGCGAGGTCACCGCATTCTCTTTTTTGATCTGTACATACTTGATTTCATTGCACCTGATGGTGCTGCTATAATTCTGCAACAACCGGCCGCGCTTAATGTATAAAGTACGTATAGTTAAGGCGGTTTTATCTTCAAAATGACTTACCTTAGAACATAGGTTGAAGAAAGACAAATTAAGTTTTTAGCATTTAAAAATTTAGATGAAAATTCTGACCAAAATGACTTCCGTAGATTCTTTGAAATTTTTAAGGCCGTAGTGGTAAAATATATGGCACGAGGGGCTATGAACGACCAGCACAGGAGCCATACAGCATTTATAAGGTTCCAATGACTCTGAGCACTATGGGACTCAACATCTCAGGTCATCAGTGCCCTAGAGCTTAGAACTACCTAAACCTAACTAACCTAAGGACATCACACACATCCATGCCCGAGGCAGGATTCGAACCTGTGACCGTAGCGGTCGCGCGGTTCCAGACTGAAGCGCCTAGAACCGCTCGGCCACTACTGCCGCTGATCTTCTTCAGTCAGTACATCGAGCAAGGTTAAGCAAACTAAGGAGAATAATGGAAAGCAAATTAAAGTATGTGGAGAAGAAATAAAAACATTGCCAATACATGTGACATTGCCCTTAGTCATGTCTACTCTCAAGTAATAGATTTTTTTTTCACGCCTTTCAGGGCTATGTCGTACCCTATTTCGGTGGTAATTAAGTCGGAATGATCGTTTTTAGTATGTTTCATATTCGTCACCTTTCCTCTTTACCATTAAGTTGCATTCTGTTGCGTACGCAGGGTTGCCCTCTGCATATTTCAGCCACCAGAATTACGGGTATGTTTCGTGAGCCAGGTACGAAAACTGCCTTACCTAGGAGGGTGTGTGTAGATAGAAGTCGAGATACTGTTGATAGTGAAGCCTTCTGCATGCGGGCCAGTAGGTGGTATATAAGTCGGTGTGCGCAGAGTTGCGATCGCATGAGTCTATTTACGTCTGCCCGGTCACGTGTCCTCGTGACACCACGGATGTATCCTTCCGCCGGCGTTACATAGATCAGTGCTCCACCTGTGGTGGTAGTCACGCTCTGGGCTCCGACGAATCAACAACCGCTCCATGTCTGAGCGACGGACCATACCTGCCGCCCCCGCTGCCGGCCAAGTTGTGCCGCCTTCGCCGTGTGCCACATTCGCCGCTGCGCTTACAACATCCGCTCCAGATGGCACCGCATCGCTGTGGTTACAATTTGCTGCCTACGAGCTCCTCGCCACATAGGACCATCGCAAACCCTTTTCCCTGCTCTTCAAGGCATTGTCCGGGATAGACAATTTACTGTTATCAATTTACGAAGATATTCACTTGGCTCAAAAATGGCTCTGAGCACTATGGGACTGACATCTGAGGTCATCAGTCCCCTAGAACTTAGAACTACTTAAACCTAACTAACCTAAGGACATCACACACATCCATCCCGAGGCAGGATTCGAACCTGCGACCGCAGGAGTCGCGCGGTTCCGGACTGTAGCACCTAGAACCGCTCGGCCACCAGCGGCCGCAAGATATTCACTCTCTGAAATGTACTTCGTTTACTTTCTGTAATTTTCTGTAACAAACAGTTGTAACTTCAAAGACTACGTTTCACTACTTCAGCCACCGCACTAAGCAAACGACAGAAAACATTCTGCTGTAAAAGTGCTGTCCATTCCGATCAACGTGTGTTCAAAATAATTACTACATACAGACAGAAAGCTTGTGTCATCTGTGAACGATTAATTGGTATACACTGAATAACCAAAACATTATGACCACTACCCACCACGACGTTGGATACTGCCTAGTTGGGGTACGTGACGCGGTAAAAAAAAGCATGTAGGTGGAGCAGACAGTGACACGGAATCACCCTACCGAAGGCATAGGTTGCAAATGGGGAATTCCACTGATCTAAGCGACTTTGACAAAGGGCAGATTATTACTACGCAGAACCTGTGAACGAATATTTCGAGAACAGAATAGGTAGAAGGACAGTGAAACAACCACTAGGTGATAATTGGCTGGATGTGTACGACTCTTCACAGAACATGGGTTTCGGAGGCTAGTCTGCTCTGTAAAGCTGGATAGATGACCTGCGGCATCTCTCCCGAATGAATACAATACTACGGCATGCACATCGCCCATCGTACTTTGTTGAGCACGGAGCTCCGCAGCAGACCACCACTGCGTGTTCATACGTGTACCCAACGGCATCGTCAATTGCGACTGCAGTGGGCGGGGGACCATCGGAATTCGACAGTCAATCTATGGAAACGTGTGAGCTCTACGGGTGAATCACATTTATCCTACACTAGTTCGATGATCGTCACCACAAACGCCGTCATCGAGGTGAACGGCGGCTTGAATCGTGCAACGCGCGACGGACGCAGGCTACGGGAGAAATGCTGTGGGAGATATTCTGCGCTCGCGTGGGACCTGTGGTAGCAATCGAAGGCACACTGACTGCTGCGAACCTCCTGCATCCCTTCATGCTTGTGTAAGTAGGCTGTTTAGGTTTTTATATTGGTAACGCCACGTAGCGCTCGGTATGAAAATCACTGGCTGTGCTGTGTGCAGTCTGTGGCTGGTTTGTATTGTTGTCTGCCATTGTAGTGTTGGGCAGCTGGATGTTAACAGCGCGTAGCGTTGCGCAGTTGGAGGTGAGCCGCCAGCAGTGGTGGATGTGGGGAGAGAAATGGCGGAGTTTTGAAATTTGTAAGACTGGATGTCATGAACTGCTATGTATATTATGATTTTTCAACACTATGATGGTAAATACATTGTTTGTTCTCTATCAAAATCTTTCATTTGCTAACTATGCCTATCAGTAATTAGTGCCTTCAGTAGTTTGAATCTTGGCAGTAGTGGCGCTCGCTGTATTGCAGTAGTTCGAGTAACGAAGATTTTTGTGAGGTAAGTGATTTGTGAAAGGTATAGGTTAATGTTAGTCAGGGCCATTCTTTTGTAGGGATTTTTGAAAGTCAGATTGCGTTGCGTTAAAAATATTGTGTGTCAGTTTAAGCACAGTCATGTATAATTTTTCTAAGGGGACGTTTCATATGTCGACCCTTAGCCGAGGATACCTCGCTGGAATCTTCTGATTTTTTTTCTTGTAGTTTGTGTAATTAGTGTAGCTATTATTTATTGCTAGCGCGTAATTGTAGAGAGAATTTCCTTTGTAGTTGTAGTTTTTCATTCTTGTATAGTAAAACAGTTGTGGCATGCATGTAGATTTGCAGCAAGTATTTCGCAGCTGCGCTTGCAATTAACGAGATATTATTTTCAATGCTATGTTAATGTGTTTTTATATTTTGTTCTTCAAATTGTGCTTTTCTGTGTTATCGTGTGAAATATTGTGTCAATAATGGCGTGTGAAAAACGCAACACTAGGCTCCAAAGTAAACTGAGAAATAATAGTGACGACGAGCGTAGATTATCAGCACCACTGTGTAATGGATTGACAGACATTCGAAGTAGTAATTTGGTAATTGTGCATAGGGAAATGGAGCGGGCGGCAAATAATGGTGCAGACAGTGAAACAAGTAGTGAACAGGGAAGCATTATCGATCGATCGGTCGGCATCAGCTCGCCTCAGGAATCCGAAATGACATAACACAATATTGCAAATACTGTAGACTCAGGTTTTGGGTCCTCACCGTTTTCTCAAATGAGTCAAAGACACATTTTCTGCTTGTCAAAGTGTGAATGTTGTCGGTGCAAATTCACTACCGAAAAGCACTGAGGAACATGTTTCAGACACCAGTGCATTGTTATTACAATTAATACAACAAAAGCGACAAACACAGCAAAAGCTTCAAAAGTTAGACACAATGGAACAAAATCTTCAGAAGTTAGACACCACGCTTGAACAAACATGTGAAGTTTTAACTACTGAGTCACATAACATTGAATCGAAATGTCAAAAAGTCTGTAATGATGTAAAAACACAAATTTGTGAGCATTTTCAACCTATTTTTTCGCGGCACGAAAATGCATTACAGAGTCATGAAGCAGCCATAAAAGAACTGCAAACTATTGTTCATGAAGATCATGAGACCTTGCAAACTAAATGCAAGCTAAAATTGACTCAAATCGAAGGCACACTGACTGCTGCGAACCTCCTGCATCCGTTCATGCTTGGTATGTTCCCCGACGGCGAGGTCATCTTTCATCAGGTTAATTGTCCGTGCCTCGGAGCCAGAAATGTGATGCTGTGAACTGACGAGACTTACAATGAACTGACGTTGATGTCTCGGCGACAAAATTGGCCTGATGTGTATCCTGTGGAACCCATCTGGGTCTCTATCGAGCGCCATCAACGCGTATGCAAATCAGGGGCCCGTTATTTACGCGAACTACATGCGCTGCGGATTGACATATCATGCTATATACCTCCGCAAGTCTATCAACATACTGCCGCATCCTTGATACATAGAATCATTGATGCATTTCGTTCATAGACGGAAAAACGAGCTATTAAGCAGGTAGTCATATTAATTTCGCTCATCAGTGTCTGTTCCCACTGTACTTTTATTCCTCTTTCTGTATTTTATATCTCTGCCTTCATTGCTAATGAACAGTGATCAGCTGCAAGGCTTCGTTTTATTCGTCTTAACACAAACTTTTCTTTCTTGTCAACCCCTTTTTTTCTATTTATGATTTGTGGGTATTGTAGGTATTCCTTTGTGTACTTCAGTCCCAGTATTTTAAGTGCTGTGACCATTTTACTGCATGTCATATATCTAATATCTTGTCTTTGTATGAAAATGTTAGGAAAGAGTCCAGATATTTCTTCACAATGTCCTCCAATACTAAGCCCTGCTTAAGGTGTGTCACGAAACGAATTCAGTCTACACACTCATGTTATAGGTTAATTATACTTCAATATCCATGAAACTACATGTGTAAACTAACATTGTAAGGCGTTCCAAAAGTAATGATCCATTTACATGAACAATTGTAATGATCGTGTGGCATTATGGCCGGAAGACCCCAGCCGGGAAAGTTCGGCCGCCGGGTGCAGACCTTATTTCAGATTACGCCACACTGGCCGACCTACGCGTCAGTTATGATGAGGATAATACAACACCCAGTCCAAGAGTGGACTTCCCAAGGTGACACCTGGGTAGAGTCATCGATGGTGGCCTTGATGAGACTTGACATTAAACATCGCTGCCGCTAACTCTGCTGGGCATTAAACTCTGGCCGCAGCTGCAAAAACCCGACTACAGTACGCTTTCACCCATGACATCAGTAGCCTCACCATCGCTCGTTAAATGATTCACACTACAACAGGGCTCACATCAAAGTCCGCCTTAGCAAACGCTCTTAAAACCCTGGTAAGGACCTAAAGAATTCTATTTATTAATACAAGAGCTGTCCAGAAAGTAAGTTCCAATCGGTCGTAAAATGGAGACCACAGTGAAAACCAGAAACGTTTTACTTGTAACAGTTAGATACACCTTCCACCTACTTCTCTACGCAGTCGCCACTCCATCTTCGAGCTTTGTCATAGTGTTGTACCAACTTTCCAGTATCCTTGTCGTAGAAAGCAGCCGCCTGTGTTTTCGGCCAGTTATCTGCACTGGTCTGTAGCTCGTTGTCTGTGGAAAAATATTGTCTTCATAGCCAGCGGTTCTTGTGAGCAGAGGTGAGACTCAGGGGGAGCCAATTACGGACTGTATTGTGGGTGACCAAACACTTCTCATCGGAAACGCTGCAGGAGCGTCTTCATTGCCCCTGTAATGGGCGGTCGAGAGTTGGCACGAAGAAGGAACTGCTCGACAGTTGCGTTATGCGGGTGGCATGACACAGGCGAAATCTCTAACGAGGCCCTCATACTTGGCGGAAGATGCTATTCCCCACGCGTCTTTATGTGCTCACTGTTCACTCAATACTGAACAGAGCACGATCCATGGGCATACTAAAGACACTGCCCAACACATCTGTGGATATCTTTACCAGATTTCCCCAGTGGTTTCCATTTCGCGACCGATCGGATCTTACTATCTTGACAACCTTCTTATCTGCCTTATTAGTGTTTTCATACAACAATGGCCAATGACACTTCTGTTTGTCGAAGACTAAGTGTTGCCACGATCTAATTACATTCTTGAGGGGGTCTCCCACTACCTTTATTTAGTATTCAGACTGAGATGTGCGTGAGTTAGAAAGAGATCTACCTCTCAGTAAGCCTCTCCGCTCGCCGTATGCTAGAAATGGGTTCGCTGGCGTCTCGCAAGAGAGAGCGTAGCCGCACACCGAGCTGATTTAACAGCATGCGCGCTTCCGCCGGGCTTCAGTGTTTGCGTGCCGTTATGCATATTAAACGGGGTTGCTCACCAAGGACTGAGGTCCGGTTTATCGGGTTAAAGATGGCTGTGCTTACCGCATTTGAAGAATTACTATTTCGCTCTGCCCTTGTGGTCGCGCATTACGTCTTCAGAGCAGTGGCGGTGCTTGGTAATGTTACAGTGTTGCCCAACTCTCAATAATTTTACACTTTATATCCCTCCTTTTCTTACATTTCTTTTGGTTTGGGATGCCTAATACATACCATGAAATACACTGATAGGCTAGAACAATATACCGACCTACAGTGAATACAAACTCATCTGTCACCTGCTTGTCAGGCACATTCATGGTGCATGTAGTACAGTGAGACTGCTGTCCGTGTATAGAATGTGGAAGGCGCGTGATCCGTCTGAGTTTGACCTAGGGCAAATTATGATTGCCCGGAGGCTTGGCACAAACATTTCCGAAACGGCACGCCTTCCAGGAGTTCGAGGAGTGCTCTGGTGAGGGTATTCGACACGTGACGAAAGCAAGATGAAATCACGCCCAGACATCTTTGGGTTGGGAGGCCACCCCTCATTACACATGTCGGACGTCGTAGGCTGGGCAGACTGGCAAAACATGACAGGCGGCGGACTGCAGCGTAAGTAACATCAGACATTAATGTTGGGCAGAGCACAAGGAGAACAGTGTACTGTGGGACCGATACAAGCTGGCGGCGGCTTCATTATATCTGGAAAACATTCACGTGAGCATCCATGTGTCCAGCGGAGCTTGTGCAAGGCACCATGGTGGCCAAGGAGTATCGCAAAGATTGCAGACCACGTACATCCCTTCATGACGATCATCCTTCCGACGTCAGTGGCATTTTTCAGCAAGATAATACGCCATGTCACAGTCCAGGAGCGTGATGGAGTGGTTCGAGGAACACAGCGGAGAGCTACAATTGATGTGCTGGGCCCCAACTCGCCAGATCTCAACCCATCGAACACATAACGGAATGGAATTGAATGTGGCGTCAGCGTTCATCGCTCCCTTTCCGGAATTTATGGGAATTAGGTGAATTTTTGTGTGCAGATGTGGTACCAACTCCCTCCAGCGACGTGTCAAGACCTTGTTACTTCATTGCGATATTATATATATATATATATATATATATATATATATATATATATATATATATATATATACTCCTGGAAATTGAAATAAGAACACCGTGAATTCATTGTCCCAGGAAGGGGAAACTTTATTGACACATTCCTGGGGTCAGATACATCAGATGATCACACTGACAGAACCACAAAAAAAATGGTTCAAATGGCTCTGAGCACTATGGGACTCAACTGCTGAGGTCATTAGTCCCCTAGAACTTAGAACTAGTTAAACCTAACTAACCTAAGGACATCACAAACATCCATGCCCGAGGCAGGATTCGAACCTGCGACCGTAGCGGTCTCGCGGTTCCAGACTGCAGCGCCTTTAACCGCACGGACACAGAACCACAGGCACATAGACACAGGCAACAGAGCATGCACAATGTCGGCACTAGTACAGTGTATATCCACCTTTCGCAGCAATGCAGGCTGCTATTCTCCCATGGAGACGATCGTAGAGATGCTGGATGTAGTCCTGTGGAACGGCTTGCCATGCCATTTCCACCTGGCGCCTCAGTTGGACCAGCGTTCGTGCTGGACGTGCCGACCGCGTGAGACGACGCTTCATCCAGTCCCAAACATGCTCAATGGGGGACAGATCCGGAGATCTTGCTGGCCAGGGTAGTTGACTTACACCTTCTAGAGCACGTTGGGTGGCACGGGATACATGCGGACGTGCATTGTCCTGTTGGAACAGCAAGTTCCCTTGCCGGTCTAGAAATGGTAGAACGATGGGTTCGATGACGGTTTGGATGTACCGTGCACTATTCAGTGTCCCCTCGACGATCACCAGTGGTGTACGGCCAGTGTAGGAGATCGCTCCCCACACCATGATGCCGGGTGTTGGCCCTGTGTGTCTCGGTCGTATGCAGTCCTGATTGTGGCGCTCACCTGCACGGCGCCAAACACGCATACGACCATCATTGGCACCAAGGCAGAAGCGACTCTCATCGCTGAAGACGACACGTCTCCATTCGTCCCTCCATTCACGCCTGTCGCGACACCACTGGAGGCGGGCTGCACGATGTTAGGGCGTGAGCGGAAGACCGCCTAACGGTGTGCGGGACCGTAGCCCAGCTTCATGGAGACGGTTGCGAATGGTCCTCGCCGATACCCCAGGAGCAACAATGTCCCTAATTTGCTGGGAAGTGGCGGTGCGGTGCCCTACGGCACTGCGTAGGATCCTACGGTCTTGGCGTGCATCCGTGCGTCGCTGCGGTCCGGTCCCAGGTCGACGGGCACGTGCACCTTCCGCCGACCACTGACGACAACATCGATGTACTGTGGAGACCTCACGCCCCACGTGTTGAGCAATTCGGCGGTACGTCCACCCGGCCTTCCGCATGCCCACTATACGCCCTCGCTCAAAGTCCGTCAACTGCACATACGGTTCACGTCCACGCTGTCGCGGCATGCTACCAGTGTTAAAGACTGCGATGGAGCTCCGTATGCCACGGCAAACTGGCTGACAATGACGGTGGCGGTGCACAAATGCTGCGCAGCTAGCGCCATTCGACGGCCAACACCGCGGTTCCTGGTGTGTCCGCTGTGCCGTGCGTGTGATCATTGCTTGTACAGCCCTCTCGCAGTGTCCGGAGCAAGTATGGTGGGTCTGACACACCGGTGTCAATGTGTTCTTTTTTCCGTTTCCAGGAGTGTATATGTATTACCGGGAACTAACTTTCGTCGTCCAACTGCTTACTGCCACGTAGGAGACTCAAAAAATCTCTGGGACTCTAGGTAAACTCAGGTGTTTGCACTACTGTGGCAACTGCCCCGAGAACCCATTGTATTTTGAGCAGAGGCAGCATGCTCGCCAATGACTTGACAGGGTGTTGCAGAAGGCGTGCAGACGTCCCTACTAGAAATACTTCAAAAATGCCCCTTTAGATAGCACTACTGTACTGAGGACAATTCTCATAGCTTCCACTCGTCCCGCAACGTTAATTTGTTACCTAAGACGCTAGGGTACGCTTTTCCGTCATCCACAATATTACCAATATTGATATTACAACAACAATCATAATAACATTTTTCTTCATTCACAACCTTATTTTGAGAGTAAGAACTAGGGGAAATGTTTTCTCATCAGCATAGCTACATTTTATATTTTTGTCAATAGTATGGGGATTTCAGATTTAATGCTAACATTGTGACATTTGGGTAAGTGGCTAGGGTACTGCTTTTGTTGAAGTTACTGCAGCCGTAATGTTTATGTTTAACACTTTTCATATGTTATGCTGTATCAAGGTGATTAAGTGTTCTGGTCCTTGGTACCGCACTTTTCTGTGCGTTGCTGTACCTGATATGTCCTGGACGCGTAGAATTATCTGGTCACGTTGTTTAGAGTTTGCTCTAGACTGTTCAAGTTAATCGTCAGAATTTCGATGACATCGATTGAAGGAAAAAGGTGCTTTTCAATCATTCTTGCGCAATTCAGTGATCCAGGAAAGATTGTCCGAAACGGCGAAACTTTCCATTGAAAGAAATCTTGTGAAGGAGATGGCAGTATTCAGCCAGCGAATGACTGAAAGTTCGCATCAATACAAAACAGGAGGGAAAGTTTCTAACACAAAAGTGGTAAGAAAAAATGTGCTTATAATGCACAATATGTCTCTTACTTCCAGTCGTTTAGAGGATGAATGTATTTCCGTT
Organism: Schistocerca americana; assembly: GCF_021461395.2. Classification (NCBI taxonomy): domain Eukaryota; kingdom Metazoa; phylum Arthropoda; class Insecta; order Orthoptera; family Acrididae; genus Schistocerca; species Schistocerca americana. The sequence continues at coordinate 379,101,518 of NC_060126.1, forward strand.
ACTACGAATGTAGCTCATTGCATAACGATAAAGCTTTTCTAGGTATTACATAAATCCTTGCATACTCTTTGGCACTGATAATTTTCTGTGACAGATACATCTCTAACTTCTCGCTAGACCGTATACTGCATTTGAAAATTGAATTCAGTAACCTTTACACACCATGAAATCTAGGGGTATTTATAATGAATGTCGGGAAGCCATTCGCTAAAATAATTTTCCCCCTCGTACGAGTTTCATATAAAATGCAATACTGAAACTTCGTTGCAACACTCAACTTCAGAAACAACCGACCACCACTGCTTCAGAGTTGGCAAGTTTCTTATTTCTGCTACTTTGGTTTGTGGATTCGGAGCTGCCAGTTTCACTACGTAGCCAAGGGCTGAAGTAGAAAGAAAAACGGTGAGCTGTTTTTGTTACATGCGGCTGGAGCGGTAGTTGTGGCTGTCGTTCTTCGAGCAGCGCTCAGCTATAGAGGCTGAATTAGGGTCTTCGCATGTGACGCTACCTAAATGAGGAACGACCGTTATTTTAGTATTACTCTGCAGATGGATCAGCATTCCGAGTTACCAATTGCATGTCAGAGTTACTTTAAGCCCACTCGTAAAAGGAAAACAGGATTTTGATTTTAAAACTAATTCTGGGAGTGTAGTTGTGTAAGGTGCTTATTCCTTTGTAGGTATACATGTGTCAAATTGTCGCAATTTTAAACATTGCTGAGTCGTAGTTAAATTCTGAAAGCGGTTAATATTTATCTCTGTTTAAGTCGTCTTATAGGTAAGTTGTGAAATTTTATCTTATGTATATTTCAGATTACCTAATGAACTGAATGAAACAACTGTGTGATGTCTGGGCTAAGGTCAAGCAGGTATCATCGCCTGAGCAACAGTCAAATGTGTTTGTTTGAAGCCCTTGGATTATCACTGGTATGGCTAGTTTTTTTTTTAATGTTTAAATTTTGTTAAAAGTAATTTTCTTAGTGTTTACCGTATTTAAAGATTTATATATGCTTTATTTAAAAAAATATTTGTGTGTAACTTTAACCACAATTCTCATTGTATGGTGGCCTCTGTGTTCAATTTGTCAATGATGAAAAGCCGTTGAGGCAGACATTTTTAAGAGTCTCTTTTTTATTTTGGGCACAGCACTTTACCACTCCCAGCTCCATGGTCCCTGTCATTTCACAAGTGCCAAACTCCAGTGCAACCACAAGGTTGGTATAAATTACTGAATAGCTCTCATAGATTTGCTGGGTCTAAAGTGCTTAGCATATTATTATAGTGCTTCAACACACAAAAAGAAACTCTCACACGGTTATTTGATATATTACAAGTACTCCATATATACCCCCTCCCCCCCTCCCCCCCCCCCCACACGATTGATGCTTCAGATATCATGTCGATAAGAAAGTTCTTCCCACGTTCGCCGGGCAGCATGTTCCTATCAGTTTTTTCAAAGGCCTGCCGATGCGAGCTCGCCCTTGTAGTAGGTTTGTTCGCAGCAGAGGCGTAAGCCGAGTGGAGTAGCCACGCGGTCAAGGGCGCCTTGGCCTTGCCACGGTTCGCGTGGCTTCCTTCTTCCCCCCCCCCCCCCCCCCTCGTCGGAGGTTCGAGACCTCCCTCGGACATGGGTGTCTGTGTTGTCCTTAGCGTACGTTAGTTTAAGTCCGTACTAAGTAAGCCTAGGAGCCGATGGCCTCAGCAGTTAGGTCCCATAACAACTTACCACCACAAGATACCACCACAAGAGGAGGCATAAACACTGAATCTTTCAAATAGCGCCACACATACAAAAAAAAATTGCTTCAGAGAGCGTGGTGTCCCTGGCGTCAACTGCTCATCACGACCAAACCACCACTTTCTTAATTTCCTGTTTCAGAATTCACGCACATCATGATGGACGTCGCGTGGAGCATCATCCAGATGACAGATGAAGTGCACACTTTCTATCTCCAGCTGTGGCGTGATCCAGTTTTCCAGTAAGTCTAGATATGCGTGTTGTGTAACGGTGTTTACGCAGAGGAAAAAGGCACTGTAAACCTTAAATCATGAGACTGCACAGAACTCATTAAATTCTGGTGAAATGGTTCAAATGGCTCTGAGCACTATGGGACTTAACTTCTAAGGTCATCAGTCCCCTAGAACTTAGAACTACTTAAACCTAACTAGCCTAATGACTTCACACACGTCCATGCCCGAGGCAGGGTTCGAACCTGCGACCGTACCGGTCACGCGGTTCCAGACTGTAGCGCTTAGAACCGCACGGCCAAATTCTGGTGAATCTCGAATATGCTGCCCCTCGTATTGGCACACTGTGTCTGTTCACTGTGCCACTCGCAAAAAAATGTTAATTCCTTCTTCCATAAGCGGCTGCAACTGTACAGAAATTTCAAAGCGTTTCGGTAGTCAGGGCTTGTAGAAATTGCAAGTGATAAGACTTCAGCTCACGCCTTTCCCTTAACATCTTCCAAACGGTCATTTGTGGTATGTTCAGATCTCTGCTTGCCCTGTTCGTCGACTTCTGTGGGCCGCGTATGAAATTCAACCGCACGCAGTCAAGCGTTTCTGCACTCACTGTAATCCGATCCGTAGGTTTCTCCTTGCAGTGGCATCCTGTAGGTTTAAACTGTGCATACCACCGCCGAATGGAGTTGGCGGATCCTTGTTGAATCTCGTTCGGAAGTGTCGCTTCACTGTTATGAGGGACTGATGTGAATGCATTTTGACCACAACATACGACTCCTCGCCGCCTGTCGCCATCTTGTCTATCTGATTACTGCTGCGCTCTCGTGGCACAACAGAGAAAGCATAGAGATGAACATACCATATCCGACCGTTTGAAGAAAAAGACGGAAGCTAAAGCCTTGTCGCTCACTATTGCTACAAACCCTTACAGCCGATGACAAGATCAGATCTTTTGAAGTTTCTGCACAGTTGCTACAGCTAATGGACGATAATGGGTTTTGTGAGAAACTCACCTTCAATGATAAAGTAACGTTTTTGTGAATGGCACAGTGAACAGACACAGTGTGCGAATCCGAGGCAAATCTATTAATCATGGGGTGCTGAAACGCTATCGTAGGGGAAGAAGTATGGCAGTGTTGTGGGAGAAAGCGGCCTCGGCAATAGGTACGAGAGAGAAGAAAGATTCCTTTAATTACGCAGTAAATTTCAGCTGGTAATAGCAAATATGCTCCTCATATATCATAGCAGGATGGTGTGGATAAATGCAATGAGACAGAGGAAGGTACCAGTTTCATTACTTTATAATGAGATGGAGACACCCAGAAGCAGAAGCAGATATAGCCTCAAATTCCAATCTACTAACGATGAAGAGTGCCGACGCTTAAGGGAATCCTTAGCAAAAATCAAGGGTTAAAGAACAACTTACTCAGCCACGCGTAAATTTGTTAATCTAGAAGCAAATACCCTCAAATATCAGCATTCACCCCCAAGGTGCGGGATTAGGCGAGCGCTGCAGTCACGGACTGTGCGGCTGGTCCCGGCGGAGGTTCGAGTCCTCCCACGGGCATGGGTGTGTATGTTTGTCCTTGGGATAATTTAGGTTAAGTAGTGTGTAAGCTTAGGGACTGATGACCTTAGCAGTTAAGTCCCATAAGATTTCACACACATTTGAACATTTTTTTGAACACCCCCAAGAATATACTCTAATTAAATGTTGCTATTCACACCACACTTGAAATTAACAGCTGAAAACGCGGTTTCCTCCGCACGTCACTGAAGTTAAGTTACGTCTACTGGAGGGCAATGGGTACTAGCCGAGTACTAGATAGCCATTTGAAGCTTTCTACAAAAGTATTGGAAGAAGCACGAATGACTGCACTGACGAGAACTTTAGAAGTTCACTCTGTCATAAAAATTTATTTGATTTATCAGTCTTCTTGTGTACCACTATTTTCATGTTGAATAAGTAGCCTACACTATCAGCATAATGTAAGCAGATCTTGAACAAATTGATGCTGTGTTCTGTCTTCTCTCAGACATTCGTTACGAATACTGTCTTTTTGAAAATAAATCCTATATTAATCACGTACTCGTCATGTGATGTTAGTGTTATTGCATGTAAAACATTTTAAAATAGCTCTTACGTTGTTTGAGATATATGTGTGAACAACGCAGTGTTGGAAACAGCAAACTCTCGAGATCTATATGGTTCCCGATAGGTAGCAACAGTGTAAGTTCACTACAATTCTAGTAAAAATGGTGTCGGGACAAAAGAAAGCGTTTTGTGTTCTACTTTTTGAGCAGGGCGGGTCAAAATAACAGTTCAGCGTGACTTTCGTACTAAGTATGATGTAGATCCTCCTACAGCACAGATCATTAGACATTGGCATGAACAATTCCGAGAAACAGGTTGCTTGTTTAAAGGCAAATTGCCGGGTTGTCCTCGAGTGTCTGGTACAACGTCGAACGCTTTCGCCATAGTATCACAAGGAGTCCGCAGAAATCCGTTCGCTGTGCAGCTCTACAGCTCAACGTGCCTCCAATGTCCGGCTGGTGTGTGTTGCGTCGACGTTTACACAGGAAACCATACAAAACTCAGCTACTGCAAGCTCTTCGTGGAGGTGACAAACAACAACGTGTGGGGTTCTGTAATTTCGATCTTGGCCAGACGGAGGATGGCATTTTTCTTTCACGCTTAGTGTTTAGTGACGATGCAACATTCCATTTAAAATTTAAATGGAAAGGTGAACTGTCATAATGTGAGAATATGGAGTACGGAACAACCACATGAAGCTGTACAACATGAGAGGGACTCTCCAAAATTTAATGTATTTTATGCAGTTTCAAGGGGAAAAGATGAATGGTCAATTTTTCTTTTCTGAGATCACTGTTGCAGTGCGGCTCCAACACTACAAATTTTCTCGACTTTTTCTGTGTGAGTGTCGCGTTTTGTGACAATATATCAATAAATGTAGCAACAGTGAATTTATGAAATCGCTTCAATCATTCATGTTAGCCTTGCATAGCTAAAACTAGCGACCTGCCCTTGTTTCGCACAGGTAGCAGTAAGGAGTTACGTCCGAACGACCTGATGGCCGTAGCGACAGTAAATTATATACACAAACCTTCCTCGTGAAACAATGTACCTATTTGTGAAATCCGTATGAAAATTCTAAGACTAGTTCGTAAGATCACCCTTCACATACAAGCAGGAAAACGCGGCGGAGGACATTATAATTTGTGTAGATATTATAACAAATCAATAACAGATGCACCACTACATAAAATGGTTTCCAACATTCGGCTTCCAGTAGCTAAAACCACGATCTTGAAAGATTGATCGGAGTCTTCTGCCACGATACTACGCTGCCCGCAAACTATTCTCTATAACGATGAGGGGAGTCCACGATGTGTGCGCGACACTGGCCCTAAACAAAACTGAACTACCGTCGAGCAGCACTCCTTGCTGTAAAGTGACACAGCGAGAGAGAATGCTGTAAGCCCGAAATGACATATAGAGCGTTGATACACTCAACACGCCACACAGACAGCACTGGCCTTTGGTGATGGGAGACACACCACGCTCTACTGAACTGCTGCACTGAGAGGGCAGGTAGCAATTTCCTGTGGTAATAAGAGTGGTGAGAAAGACCCAAATAAAACTATGGAAAAAATGAAAGTTGTGCAAAATATTTTTGTCAACATTCTTGTTTGTTGCAGTTTATATCTCAAGAAATTACTATAACTTCAAGACTTGAAAAGTTCGAGGGTATCTGGAGACAAACCGACAGTTGCTCTTTTCCTTTTTTCACACACTGTTCGTGGACAGAATCCGCAAAAAGGTTGAGGGGTCAATACAGGTAATGTAAAAAAGCCATATTAATTCTTAATCGACCGTATTGTTTCAAAAATAAGAAAAGACTTACATCTTTCTTTCTCATGCGCCGATATAATGAACATCCATTGAAATATGTTAAATGACTTCATGATGCGAAAAGTGTCTAACTATATTTATTTAATTTATTTGTATATGTATAGGAAACTTTTAATTGAATGAAGCACGTCTGAAGACAGCGACTACTTCCTGAAACCGGTAATCTTAATATTGTTATATAACAATGCGATCGTGATTTAATAAATTATCAAAGGAAAAATGCCGCTGTCGGAGCACAAAAAAGGCGAATGTGTTCCTCTTTAAAAGACTAATGGGAAAGTGGGGAATAAGCTGCTCAATCTCCAATCATCCTTCGAAACAGAAAATTTTGTCAGGTGAACATATTCGCGCTCTTTTAGCACAGAGCATTCTAAAGCCGTTCGCACTGTATTCCGTTTCGTTAACTCTTCATACTCAGAACTCCCCTTTCTCTCTCTCTCTCATCGTCGCTGTATATATGTCACCTAACCCCAATCAAGGTGAAAATCAATTAGATCATGTGGCAATAACTACATGGAAATCTTGGAAGTCAGAGTGAGGAAGGGCCTAAACATAGACTCAGATCATTATCTGACTGAAATAAAGACCATGCTCCAACCGGACAAACCTAAACCAAAACAAAAAATATTTCCAAGAGTAAACACTAAATTTGTCATGCAAAATCAGGACACATTCTGTGATATATTAAACTCACGAAAAATGAATGATTGGGAAGAAATTAAAGAAACATTGATAGAATCAGTTCAAGAATGGGACAACCACGTAAAATACCGAGACACAGGTGCTGGAACGAGCTGTGTGATGAAACAATTGACAATCGACTGAAGGCATGGAAAAAATGGAACAGTAATAATAAACATGAATACTGGGAACAGTTTAAAGAAAAATGGAAAAATGACAGCAAAAATCACCAAATCAGCCAAAAGGAACAACACTAGAGACTTCTACAAGACTTTTAAAGAAGTTTTAACAGGATTTCAGTCACCAAGTTTACATTTTAAAGTTAAATACTTTGAAAATCTATTAAATGGTGAAGCGTCTAATGACAGTTCACAATTTCAAAAACCACAACATGAAAATCCACCATCGAAACCACTTACAGTAGAAGAAATGCAAAAGATCATCAAAGCATTGAAGAATAACAAAGCATCAGGAGAGGATGGGATAGCAGCAGAAATGTGGGAACTAGGGGAGATCTCCGCATGGCAGAAAATTCACAAAGTAATTAAAGACATTTGGACAGATGGAATCATACCCAGTGAGTGGAAACAAGCATCGATCCATACTCTCCACAAAAAAGGAGATAAAACAGACACTATCAACTACAGGGATATATCCTTGTTACCAGTAACATACAAAATACTGTCTAAAGCACTTTTAAATGGAATAGAGCCACAAGCAGGATCGAATGCAGGAGATTAACAAGCAAGATTTAGAAATTGTAGTTCATGTGCATAATAGATTCTTAATTTTAAAAAAGTTTCGAGAGTGAGAGCTATGTTGTTGTTATGGTCTTCAGTCCTGAGACTGGTTTGATGCATTTCTCCATGCTACTCTATCCTGTGCAAGCTTCTCCATCTGCCAGTACCTACTGCAACCTACATCCTTCTGAATCTGCTTAGTGTATTGATCTCTTGGTCTCCCTCTACGATTTTTACCCTCCACGCTGCCCTCCAATGCTAAATTTGTGATCCCTTGATGCCTCAAAACATGTCCTACCAACCGATCCCTTCTTCTAGTCAAGTTGTGCCACAAACTTCTCTTCTTCCCAATCCTATTCAATACCTCCTCATTAGTTACGTTATGTACCCACATCATCTTCAGCATTCTTCTGTAGCACCACATTTCGAAAGCTTCTATTCTCTTCTTGTCCAAACTGGTTATCGTCCATGTTTCACTTCCATACATGGCTACACTCCATACAAATACTTTCAGAAACGACTTCCTGACACTTAAATCTATACTCGACGTTAACAGATTTCCCTTCTTCAGAAACGATTTCCTTGCCATTGCCAGTCTACATTTTATATCCTCTCTACTTCGACCATCATCAGTTATTTTACTCCCTAAATAGCAAAACTCCTTTACTACTTTAAGTGTCTCATTTCCTAATCTAATCCCCTCAGCATCACCCGATTTAATTTGACTACATTCCATTATCCTCGTTTTGCTTTTGTTGATGTTCATCTTATATCCTCCTTTCAAGACACTGTCCATTCCGTTCAACTGCTCTTCCAAGTCCTTTGCTGTCTCTGACAGAATTACAATGTCATTGGCGAACCTCAAGTTTTTACTTCTTCTCCATGAATTTTAATACCTACTCCGAATTTTTCTTTTGTTTCCTTTACTGCTTGCTCAATATACAGATTGAATAACATCGGGGAGAGGCTACAACCCTGTCTCACTCCTTTCCCAACCACTGCTTCCCTTTCATGTCCCTCGACTCTTATAACTGCCATCTGGTTTCTGTTCAAATTGTAAATAGCCTTTCGCTCCCTGTATTTTACCCCTGCCACCTTCAGAATTTGAAAGAGAGTATTCCAGCTAACGTTGTCAAAAGCTTTCTCTAAGTCTACAAATGCTAGAAACGTAGGTTTGCCATTTCTTAATCCTTCTTCTAAGACAAGTCGTAAGGTTAGTATTGCCTCACGTGTTCCAACATTTCTACGGAATCCAAACTGATCTTCCCCAAGGTCCGCTTCTACCAGTTTTTCCATTCGTCTGTAAAGAATTCGCGTTAGTATATTGCAGCTGTGACTTATTAAACTGATAGTTCGATAATTTTCACATCTGTCAACACCTGCTTTCTTTGGGATTGGAATTATTATATTCTTCTTGAAGTCTGTGGGTATTTCGCATGCCTCATACATATTGCGCACCAGATGGTAGAGTTTTGTCATGACTGGCTCTCCCAAGGCCATCAGTAGTTCTAATGGAATGTTGTCTACTCCCGGGGCCTTGTTTCGACTCAGGTCTTTCAGTGCTCTGTCAAACTCTACACGCAGTATCTTATCTCCTATTTCATCTTCATCTACATCCTCTTCCATTTCCATAATATTGTCCTCAAGTACATCGCCCTTGTATGAACCCTCTATATACTCCTTCCACCTTTCTGCCTTCCTTTCTTTGCTTAGAACTGGGTTGCCATCTGAGCTCTTGATATTCATACAAGTGGTTCTCTTCTCTCCAAAGGTCTCTTTAATTTTCCTGTAGGCAGTATCTATCTTACCCCTAGTGAGACAAGCCTCTACATCCTTACATTTGTCCTCTAGCCATCCCTGCTTAGCCATTTTGCACTTCCTGTCGATCTCATTTTTGAGACGTTTCTATTCCTTTTTGCCTGCTTCATTTACTGCATTTTTATATTTTCTCCTTTCATCAATTAAATTCAATATTTCTTCTGTTACCCAAGGATTTCTATTAGCCCTCGTCTTTTTACCTACTTGATCCTCTGCTGCCTTCACTACTTCATCCCTCAGAGCTACCCATTCTTCTTCTACTGTATTTCTTTCCCCCATTCCTGTCAATTGTTCTCTTATGCTCTCCCTGAAACTCTGTACAACCTCTGGTTCTTTCAGTTTATCCAGGCCCCATCTCCTTAAATTCCCGCCTTTTTGCAGTTTCTTCAGTTTCAATCTGCAGTTCATAACCAATAGATTGTGGTCCTAGTGACAGTTCACAATTTCAAAAACCACAACATGAAAATCCATCATCGAAACCACTTACAGTAGAAGAAAGAATATCAAAGCATTGAAGAATAACAAAGCAACAGGAGAGGATGGGATAGCAGCAGAAATGTGGGAACTAGGGGAGATCTCCGCATGGCAGAAAATTCACAAAGTAATTAAAGACATTTGGACAGAAGGAATCATACCCAGTGAGTGGAAACAAGCATTGATCCGTACTCTCCACAAAAAAGGAGATAAAACAGACACTAATAACTACAGGGATATATCCTTGTTACCAGTAACAATGGCAGGCAGGCAATGGCAAAGCACCTCCGCAAGGACCTTGCCTAGTACGGCGGTGCGGGTCTCCAGCATCGTCCCCTACGCTCCTCGGAGTATGGGATCTCATCAACCAGTAACATACAAAATACTGTCTAAAGCACTTTTAAATGGAATAGAGCAACAAGCAGGATCGAACGCAGGAGATTAACAAGCAAGATTTAGAAATTGTAGTTCATGTGCATAATAGATTCTTAATTTTAAAAAAGTTTCGAGAGTGAGAGCTATACAAAATGAAAATACAGTACTTACTTTCGTAGGCTTCAAGAAAGCCTACGACTCAATTGACAGACAAACTCCATTCCAGATACATTAGGAATCAGAGATATACGAAAACACCAGAAGACTTGTTGAACAAACGCTCACAGATACAACACCAAGGATTAAGTTTCAAGGCGGAATTTCTGAACCATTTAAAATCAAAACAGGACTAGAAGATGGACTGTCCGTAGTTCTCTTTAACTTGATTTAGGTAAAATAGTAAAAACATGGGAAAGCACATTAAAAACAGAGGCACAAATGGTATTAGTATGGGCCAAGGAAAGAACAAATTTGAACTGAAATGTTTAGCCTGTGTGGATGATATGGCATTGATAACTGAAAACCGAACAGATGCTACAGTTATACTTGCTGTGTTACACGAGATTGCTGACAATACCGGGCTAAAAATATCCTACGAAAAAACCGAGTATACAGAAGACAAATATAATACAGAAAGGTTTATGAAAATAAACTATGGAAAAATTGAAAGAGTTGATAAAATCAGATACCTTGGTGAATGGATCCAAGCCAATGGCCTGTGTAACACAAGAAATAAAGAAAGAGTAAAAAAATTAGAATCTGCGTAGCGAATTAACAGAACTAGGAAAAAGAGAGGGAAAAATACTAAGCAAAATTCTAAGCCCTGAGGAAAGTAATGTAAATAGGTGGGTGAAAAGAAGATATGATGATTTATACAAAAATACGGAAAAGATCACTGATACAATGAGGAAGAGACGGCTAAAATGGAAGGAACTCGGATTACAAGGAAAATTTTTAATGAATGGAAACAGTGAAGAAAGATGCCAACAAAATAGGTGTCACAGAAAAAATAATACGTGACAGGAATGACTTTGGGCTACTGATAGTGTGGTGCGTGTACTGTAAGACCTTCAGTACACACACCATCAGATTATTTGACTTACCGCTCTAACAAAGTAGGTGAGTGTCAGCAATATGTCTCGTGGTCTTATGATGGTGTGTTTATCTTCTGCCGTTGGGTCAGACGATAGAAATGCCACTTGCACGCTTAGAGTAGCAGATTGACGGTGACCAACTTTAAACAGAACATGATTAATTTTCACACACATTTACTAAAATAATAACAAGCATAAAAATTACTTAACTTGCTTCTGGATGCTATTTACAATTGAAAATCTGAAGTTCCTTTGGTATTGGTATGTTAATCTTATTCTTCACATATATCTCTGATACTTGACAAAAGTGTCTATACATTTATCTTCATGGATAATATGGTTATCGTATTAGGCGCAGACTGAAACTTGACTATAGACTGGTACAGACAAATCTAGAACTCGTACAGACTGGTACAGACTAATGCAGACTGGTGCAGACAAATACAGACTGACTAATCGGAGGTCTGTGCACTCGTTGTATCATCTTGTGCGTTCGTGTATCACTGCGCGAGTGTGATCCGCGAGGAGAAAAGGTTCTACGTTAGCAGCAATCTCATTGGCTGCGTTACATATTAATACTCGGATCGGCGGAAGCAGAAGTTGGTCTGTCTCTATGGCAGCGCCATCTCGTAGTGTGGAGACGGACGAGCGCTGCGCCTGCACTGTTGTGCTTAACGGGGCGCGCTCTAATGGGAAAGTTGTGTACGCGCCGCCGACTACCCGGAACTATGTACACAACAGATAGAAAACGCAAACTATGAAGATGAACCAAAATCTCGACCCAAGGGAATATGGACAGGTGAGCGGAGACGAGCAACTGAAGAGAAAATGAAGAAGTACTGGGAAGAAAGGAAGAAAAAGTTACACCATATTTATATTAGGTCTACAACTTTGCTTCCGCCGTTGTGCAGTAGACAGCAGTAGCGGCAAGTGTGGTTCAGGTGGTTGGTCATAGGTGTAGTACAATAATCGTAGGCATCAGTAAACATGATGCCATAATAATACTAGTCGATTTGTGATTGCATCACAAAGTTATTTCGATTAAGTACGTCAACGTACGTACTCATCTCTCGACATTTGTGGGAAGTTTTAATTTTCTACTTTAACATAAAATCTGGAGCTGTGGCTCTTGAAATGCTGGGTAAGATCAATGGTGAGGGAACTATTAGTGGAAGAATGTGCAGAGAATGTTTTCAACGCCTTAAGAACTGTGATTTTTATGTCGAAGATCGGCACGGCTGTGGAAGACAGATCGTTTTCGTAGCTACTGAAACTGACGAAGACAGTCACACCACATCATTATCGAAATCCACTGATGTGTTCGAGCCCAGCACCAACACAAACGGCCACATTTCAGCGACAGACTCGTAAAGGTAATTTTGAAGCAGGTCAGTGCTGGACCTCATGCCGCAAAACCCGTCAAAATATAAATGCAAACATTGAAATGAGAAGTCCTATCCCTCCCGCCTCCATACGTTGCTCTCTCTGACTACCACCTCTTTCGATCAGTGGCATACAGTCTGGCTAGCCAGCACTTCCGATCATATGAACAAGTGCAAAATTGAATCGATTCATGGACCCTCAAAAGACGCGCAGTTGTTCCGCTACGGGATTCGCATGCTACCCGTAAGATGGGAGAATGTAGTGGCGAGCGAAGGGCTTCACTATGAATCATAATTTTTTTGTAAGTTTTTCACAATGAAGCCGCGAACTTCGAGAAGAAACGGCGGTAGCAAATTTGTAGACCGACTAGGTCAGTAAAGTTCTGACTATTTATACACTGCAACACCTTTATATACTTGTGGCACATAAAAACTACAAGTAAGTTCGCATAATTCTAGATTAACGCAAATTCGTTTGGTTTACATTCATTTCCGGACACTTACTTCATCAACCAGAGTCATCCAAAACTTCCAGATTATGATTTGTATCATAAAAGAATTTGCAGTCTTTCCAGTATTACATAATTTTTGGCAGTCACTTTAAGTTATTTTAAAGAATGTCAAGACACTTTTCAGTCCATTTTCTTTTTGTCACTGCAGTGCCACATTTGGCACATTTGTGTAGTCGTGAAGTGCCTATTATGCAGGGACAGCGAGTTGTAAATATTTATTGGTGACAAACGTTGCTTAAAGATATAGTTCGGTGCCGTCAGAGCCCTTGAGATGAGCTACAAACTTTACCACGTGTTCACCAACTCAGTTAAATCTAAATTTACATATCAGACCAATTATTATATGTATAGTTTACTCATCTAAGTACAGTAAAATTGAACTTTTGAATTTTGGTAACGGATAATGTTACTGAAAGGAGTTTCAAGGTTCCACGAGAATACCATATTAAGTGCATACGGTAAAATTCTCCATGATTTTTCACGAATAGAAATCAGAGAAATGTCCATCCAAACAAGTGATGCTTTTCATGACCATAAAACATGTCAAGACACTTTTCAGTCCATTTTCTTTTTGTCACTGCAGTGCCACATTTGGCACATTTGTGTAGTCGTGAAGTGCCTATTATGCAGGGACAGCGAGTTGTAAATATTTATTGGTGACAAACGTTGCTTAAAGATATAGTTCGGTGCCGTCAGAGCCCTTGAGATGAGCTACAAACTTTACCACGTGTTCACCAACTCAGTTAAATCCAAATTTACATATCAGACCAATTATTATATGTATAGTTTACTCATCTAAGTACAGTAAAATTGAACTTTTGAATTTTGGTAACGGATAATGTTACTGAAAGGAGTTTCAAGGTTCCACGAGAATACCATATTAAGTGCATACGGTAAAATTCTCCATGATTTTTCACGAATAGAAATCAGAGAAATGTCCATCCAAACGAGTGATGCTTTTCATGACCATAAAACATGGTTTTTCGGTGTCTTCTCAGGAAATGCCCATCAACAACAGGTACTTTTATAAGTCTCCTAAAGCCCACCGTTGACCGAACCTGATGCAAAAGAACCAAATGATTTGTTCAATGTACCTGTGCTAAAGGAAATGTGTAATGTTTAAATTTTTACCTCGCACTGTGCGATAGCTGTAGTATGTCCGTTCTCCCGATAGCGATGCAAATGGTCGCTGTACCAAGGGCTGACCAAACACATGAGCCCTTATCTCTACCCCTCGTCGAGCCAACCTGATTTAGGTTCTCCGTGATTTACCTAAATCGCTTCAGGCAAATGCAGGGATGGTTCCTCCGAAAGGGCATGGCCGATTTCGTACTCAATCCTTCCCTAATCCGAGCTTGTGCTCCGTCTCTGATGACCTCGTTGTCGACGGGACGTTAAACACTAATCATCTCCACCTTCTTACCTCTACGACCAATAGAAACCGCGTTATGACACCCCGAAAAACTGTATTTTCGCAAGCGGCTTTTTACAGCATTCATACACTGATTGTACAAATATTTATAAACGTCTTACACTTCCAATGTGCGATACGTCAGTTTTTAGGGAAGTTGTTGCTTCATTAAATAGTTTTAAATGGTCAACAAATATCAGTCAAAAGTGGTTCAAAGGGCTCTGAGCACTATGGGACTTAACATCTATGGTCATCAGTCCCCTAGAACTTAGAACTACTTAAACTTAACTAACCTGAGGACATCACACAACACCCAGTCATCACGAGGCAGAGAAAATCCCTGACCCCGCCGCGAATCGAACCCGGGAACCCGGGCGCGGGAAGCGAGAACGCTACCGCAAATATCAGTCCAAAAACCTTTTGAAATGTGACTGAAGTTTTCTCCTACACAGCTGGTGTCATGCCTTGTGCAGAGAAGCAGTTGATATCCATCTTGTAACGTAATTAAATACGAAAGCGAACGCTGTGTACAGTCAAAAAGCAGGTCAGTAATCGTGGATCCGCAGTCGAGCTGCTTGAGGCATACAGGCACATGTGTGGCTGTTACCTGCCACTAACTTCTGTATGAAGAATTGTCCTACTTAGCAAAAACGCATTTAAGATGTTAACTATTCTATTAATTTCCTATTCAAGTGAACTCAAATTGTCCCTATGACCCACTGTTGCGAAATGTGGTAATAGAGGAAGCGTGATGAACAAGCGCCACATTTTGCTGCTGACGTAGGACTACATCTAACGTAAGGGCATGGTCCATGAGGCGTAGGTCTGTTCCGTGACCCATAAGATCAATTGACTCTTATCCTCTGGAATTTTTTCTGCCTGTGGTCATCTCAAACGTGAAGTTCAAAGCACTCCCGTTAACGCTGTTGAAGAATGAAGCAGCTACTTCAGTGATCTTGTCATGAGCCACGAGATTACCGGGGATTATTTGAAAGCAGTCGTAGCTCACTACAGATTTGAGTACAGCATCGCATCCAATTGCGACGACTACATGTGAAACACTCCTGAACAGGGTACCAATGTACCGTAAATTGCAACAGGTAAAGCGCATTGTATTTGTTGTTAACGTAGGTCATGGTAATTTAAGCCCAATTAAATGGTTACTTGATCGAGGTGTTTACATTTCAGATATACTTGTATTAACTAGGATAATATTTGTACGAAAGTCAGTGCGACTCTTAACCAAACATTCACAACAATGTCTCAAACGGCTCCTTCGCGGACCCATGTTCACTGGAAAGTTTTTGCGTCTATCACCGTGTACCTTCACCTGTGACACTATACGCCCTGTAGATACGAGGGGAGCACCTTAAAAGTGTAATTAAAATCTACATTTCACGCCATTGTTCTGTAAATTGGCACAACTGTTACCGGTGATGTGAGGAATTCCCTACAGGCGGCAGCATACTACAGACATGCGAAACGGGGCCCCAGTAGCACATAAAACCTGATGCCCCTCTTGCGACCTGAACCAAAGAAAAACAGCGTCCTGGCATACGTTTTATAGGCAGTGAAAGTTCGAAACCTATTAAAACCCATCGGCGAATGAAGGTCCTGAATGGTGGTACATGTCTGTCACTGCGGAAAGTGTACGAGTAGAAAGCAGGGAAATGGCATGACAGTTGTGACAGACTGTCGACGGCCGGGTCAGGATCACCGCGATCTGACACCAGAATCTATTGCACCATCACCAGTGCGTCGTATTACAATATGTTAAAAAATCAGCTACGTGGACTTCTGACGAAAGCTGTCATTTTGCAACATGACAATTCTCGGCCTCATACCACCTGTGCAACACTTGTAACAAGCGATGACCTGAAGCTTGATATTACGCCACATCCGCCATACTCACCAAACTTCACACCGAGGTATTAAGGGGGGTAGGACGTCAAACGGACCGACTTGGAGCAAGAGAGGCACCACATTACATTTTAATTTCCACTGTCTATACTTCTACAAAAAAATTCATAAAACTTTGTCAGCATGACCGGGAAGGATTCAGAATTCACACTCATAGCACTGAAAGCTCGAAAACATAACGAAATAATTTTTTTACATGTGAAATTTCATCATATTTTTCACTTACTAATAGCTGCATTTGTTGTTATAGGTGCACTTTTCTTCATAAGTAAGAGAGATTCTTCGATGAATTGTGCATAGCATACAAACCATACTTATAGGTGTATGAAACTCTAGAATTTTCGAAATATATTAAAAACTGTGGTAAAAATTGAGGTAATTAGCAATAAACACGAAGTTTAAAATACAACAGTTCATTCGTTTTTTTCATAAATTAAATAAATTATAGAGTTCCATATACCTGAGAATATGGTATGTATGATGTGCAAAATTCATCGAAGAATCTCTCTAACTTATGAAGAAAAGTGTACCTATAGAAACAAATGCAGCCATTAGCAAGTGAAAAAATGATGAAATTTCACATGTAAAAAAAAAAAATATTTTGTTATGTTTTCGAACTTCCACTGCAATGAGTGTGAAACATGAATCCTTCCTGGTGATGCTGACAAAGTTATATGAATTTATTTGTAAAAGTATAGACACTGGAAATTAAAATGGCCTGTGATGTCTCTCCTGCTCAAAGTTGGCCCGTTTGACGTCCTATCCCCCTTAATACATGTTTGGACCACACAAAGTGGCAATGGCAAGAAAGGAATCTCGTTCCGGTGAAGAGGTGCAGCTTGTGCAGACGACCAAAGATATTTTTATTTTGTCCAGAGGAGTCCGCGCACTTTCTACGCCCAGGAGAAAGTGTGTTCAACTTCAGGGAAACTATGTCGAAAGATATTAAACTTGTTTTACACTTCCGTTCAATAGAAAAATTAAAATAGGTATTTAAGGTTTTAATTTGACTCCCTCTCAAACTTCGTTAGGTTTGAAAATTTTTTACAATGTAAAAGTTTTTAATTTACCGCTTGTTTCGTAGGGCTTCTTGCCGCTTTAACCATCATACGATAAGAAATAGGGTTACGCGAACTTGCAAAGCTACGTTGACAATATAACCCTATCTTCTTTTGCAGTTGAGAAGACGCGAAGAAAGAAGTGTCAGCGGAGTATTCGTCTTACTTTCTGACAATGTCAGATACTAACAGCGAATAAAAGCCCCGCGTCTGGAAGACTAAGCCGCTGTATTTAATTATAAATGAGAGTAAACGCGGTTTAAGATTTAGTAGGACATTATGAACACAATCCTCCGCCTCGCGGGTCGGCCAGCCTAGCGCTTAACGCGATTAAGTCGGGACGAGCCCCTCTTTAAACGTGTTAATAACACTCGCGCGGAAGGACGGCGCCGGGGGGCGCGCCGCTGCGGAATTAAAAGTATTTCTTGGAGCGAGAGGAGCGTATTGTCTCGCGGCCGGCTACGCAATTACTCTTTGCAACGGAAGAACAGCTCCTACGGCCCCGCGGAACAAAAAGCCCGGCCACGCCGTCTTGGTCCGCAATGACGAGCGCGACTCACCAGCCGTAGCGGGCGGCGGCGGCGGCGGCGGCGCCTCAGCGCTGCCATTGGTCGCTGCCGTCCCAGAGGGAAATCCCCGGGCGATCCGCTGTTTCTGGACAACCCAGCTACTAAAATGTGACTTCACTGCGCTGGACAATGCTTGCTACACTGAGGGAAATAGCAAGGGTTAGGCGAAGAATACCTGAACACAATGCTGCCAAACTTCCTTCTTTTGTCTTATTCACAAGTACTGCTTTCTGTGAAAGCTACCTTCTTATTATGAGGTCTCACATTCATCTTAGCGTTTGTCATATGTTAACAGAACATTGAGCTCTGGCCCTATTGTCCTGTATGGGACGTTCTGTTATTGCTCGTGCAACTCTTACGCACTCTTTCAGCACTGATTATTCCCGTACATTCCAAATGACGTGAAGCTCTTCTTAGATTTTCAACTTTCACACGTTGTTTTCTGGTATGTTGATTAATCAACTTACACTACTGGCCATTAAAATTGCTGCACCACGAAGATGACGTGCTACAGACGCGAAATTTAACCGACATGAAGAAGATGCTGTGATATGCAAATGATTAGCTTTTCAGATCATTCACACAAGGTTGGCGCCGGTGGCGACACCTACAACGTGCTGACTTGAGGAAAGTTTCCAACCGATTTCTCATACACAAACAGCAGTTGACCGGCGTTGACTGGTGAAACGTTGTTGTGATGCCTAGTGTAAGGAGCAGAAGTGCGTACCATCACGTTTCCGACTTTGATAAGGGTCGGATTGTAGCCTATCGCGATTGCGGTTTATCGTATCGTGACATTGCTGCTCGCGTTGGTCGACATCCAATGACTGTTATCAGAATATGGAAGGGGTGGATTCAGGAGGGTAGTACGGAACGCCGTACTGGATCCCAACGGCCTCGTATCACTAGCAGTCGAGATGAAAGACATCTTATCCGCATGGCTGTAATGGATCGTGCAGCCACGTCTCGATCGCTGAGTCCACAGATAGGGACGTTTGCAGGACAACAACCATCTGCACGAACAATTCGACGACGTTTGCAGCAGCAAGGAATATCAGCTCGGAGACCATGGCTGCGGTTACCCTTGACGCTACATCGCAGACAGGAGCGCTTGGGATGGTGTACTCAACGACGAACCTGGGTGCACGACTGGCAAAACGTCATTTTTTCGGATGAATCCAGGTTCTGTTTACAGCATCATGATGGTCGCATCCGTGTTTGCCGACATCGCGGTGAACGCACATTGGAAGCGTGTATTCGTCATCGCCATACTGGCGTATCACTCGGCGTGTTGGTATGGGTTGCCATTGGGTACACGTCTCGGTCACCTCTTGTTCTCACTGACGGCACTTTGAACAGTGAACGTTACATTTCAGATGTGTTACGACCCGAGGCTCTACCCTTCATTCGATCCCTGTGAAACCCTACATTTCAGCAGAATAATGCACGACCGCATGTTGCAATTCCTGTACGGGCCTTTCTGGATACTGAAAATGTTCGACTACTGCCGTGGCCAGCACATTCTCCAGATCTCTCACCAACTCAAAACGTCTGGTGGATGGTGGCCGAGCAACTGTCTCGTCACAATACGCCAGTCACTACTCTTGATGAACTGTGGTATCGTGTTGAAGCTGCATGGGCAGCTGTACCTGTACACGCCATCCAAGCTCTGTTTGACACAATGCCCAGGCGGTTCAAGGCCGTTATTACGGTGGTTGTTCTGGGTACTCATTTCTCAGCATCTATGAACCCAAATTGCGTGAAAATGTAATCACATGTCAGTTCTAGTATGTTATATTTGTCCAATGAATACCCGTTTATCATCTGCATTTCTTCTTGGTGTAGCAATTTTAATGGCCAGTAGTGTAGCTATCATGACTATGTTACGTTCATTTTGCAGGTCTTTGATTCCAGAAAATCGGGATGCTTATAAAATGAGTCTCAAGCCCTCGTTTCGAATCATTTTGAGGTCATTTCTACTAGTCTGGTTTGCTGTGCCCCGGAACCATTCCGTAAGTCTTGGGTAGATTCGTGAAGCCTTAGTTTTGTGTTGCAGTTCTTGTTTTCGCATAATAGGAAGGGATACCGTGCTTGACTTAGTCTCATCATCTGTTTCTTCGCTAGTATGAATAGCTTGGGTTTATGTCTTGTCTAGTAAGACAAGAAGTTATCTGACCTGCTTGGTCCAATGGATTTCCTTGTTGTTAGTGCGCAGTCTGCCTCTCAGAATTGGTCTTCTTCGGGTGAACATAACTGTACGTGTCTTGTTTGCTTTTACAGGTTTAATCTGACACTTTGCCCAATGATCTGTGGCAGTCACTTAGCTCTAAAGGCGGATTATTGCTGCGTTCACTCCACGGTACTGATGAGTAAGACAGTCTCGTCCTGAAATTGTGCGACTGTTGTTTTTTGGCAGAGTGTGCATGTCATTGACAGGAAAAGGGTTGGTGATGGTACAGAGGCTTGTGAAATTCCTCGACGAAAGTATTTCACAAATGAACTTTGGCTATCGATCTTCACGAAAAACCTTCTGTTCGAAAAGTACTCTGGGATCACGCCCTGGACTGCCATGTTTGGTACTAGTCTTGGCCTCTACATTTTGTCATATGTCTTCTCCACTGCAAGGAATACTCCTGCAGTGTAGCAGGCACGGTTCATATTATACGCTACGTATTCCGTCTCTCTCAGTAATTGTAATTCAGAAAACAAGTGCGTGAGGATGAGAACTGTTAAGGTCTTACGATGTCATTTTCGGCAAGCGACCACCTTAATCTGTACAGTATAACCCTTTCAGTGGTGTAGACACTTTTGGCAAAAGGCTGATAGGTCTGTGGTGTACTAGACGTCTTGGGTCTTGCACCGGATGGGAAATTGATACCACCCTTGATTTCTTCCGAGCGGAAGGGTTCAAATGGTTCAAATGGCTCTGAGCACTATGGGACTCAACTGCTGAGGTCATAAGTCCCCTAGAACTTAGAACTACTTAAACCTAACTAACCTAAGGACATCACACACATCCATGCCCGAGACAGGATTCGAACCTGCGACCGTAGCGGTCGCGCGGTTCCGGACTGTAGCGCCAAGAACCGCTTGGCCACTACGGCCGGCCGGGCGTTAGGGAAATAATCATTCAGAAAGCAGCTGTTAAATATCGCCATCAAAAATACGAAAATCTTCCTCGTTATGTGTTGGAGCTTCTCGGTAGAGATTCCGCTAGGACCTGGAGCTGAATTTATACCCAGATTTCTGATCACTTGTCGTACCTCTGCTGGCGTTGTGAGTACAGGACTGGTGTACTTGGAAGCCTGTCTGACGTGGTGCTCCTCTTCGGTTACTCAACGACTGAACGTATTTCTTCGTCTTTGATACCGAAGTCTTGGTGATGTAGCGTGTAGTGTTAGCAAATAACTCTTCTTTCTGCAATGGATGAAACGTAAGTCCACAGAGCCTAATAAGGCTGTTCTTGGTGGCCTTTGGTTCGTTAATGATCTTACTAAATTCCAGTCATTACTTGTTTGTAGGAGAAAATTCTTTACGTGGTTCCCCCACATTTCGGTTCTCCGCTCGATTGCACAACGGTGAAGTTCTCCAGTGAGTCGTTTTACTTCACTCTTGCCTGAACCGCAATCACTGCTTGCGAAGTCTGTTTTTCAGATTTTCTAAATCTTGCAGCAAAGGAGAGAATTCTTCACCGAATTGTGATACAAAAGCTGTGGTTACCGTATCCTGCCGAACCGCTTTCTCGATTTTCTCGGTTAATGAGATGATCGTTAGATCAGTGTCTGAATTGTTTCAGACATTAATAGTAGACCTGACATTGTTCTTTAGATGCGTCTCACACCGGCACCATGAGAACCATAACTGGGACCATTAAATCCACCGCACTACCTTGGCTTCCTGTTCTCTGCAGTATAGCTCCACCACATCTTAGGCGCCAAACCGCCTTAGTTAATGAATGGCGTAAAATCCAATACCAACCTTCCAATACATCGGGACATTGCCCCAAATCTTTTCAGACTAAGATCTAGAAGACCACCGAGGAGAACAGCTCAAAACCTTATGGTTACGTCTTACGATGCTATGGATTCATGGAAGAATGAATGGTCTCAGACTGGACTATCCAAGAACTGCAATGAAATATCACCTAGTGGAAACCTACCTGGTACAGACCTGCCAAGAGGAACTTGGGTTATACTCAATAAACTCAGAACTGGTCATGGCAGAAGTGGCGAGATGCTCTGTAGATGGGGCATACGAGATTCACCACAGTGCGATTCTGGACATCCAGACCAAACGATCCAGCACGTCATTCAGGAATGCCCTAAACGTGCGTTTAAAGGATCCATTCGAGAACTTTATGCAGCCTCCCCTGCAGCCGTCGAGTGGATGGAAGACCTAGACATAGAACTTTAAAGGGACTCTATAGATCCCATATATGTGATTGCTGAATGACCTCATAGCAACAATTTCTATATGATAATTTTATCTTATCTATGACAAGATACCTTATTGTAACAACCTGTGTATGCCTACTTTATAGTTAATTGAATGTCCATAAGACGAGACATTATTTATGTGTTATAATGTATGTTGATTTTATCTTTATCTGTCTGTATGTGTTTAAACATGAAACCATTTGTACTTGAAAACCACATACGCTAAATAACAATAATAACCAATTCGTGACTTTCTTATTCGGGGGAAGCGGTGGATTCGGTGCAATTCCTAAGCGCCGATCATTGACAAGTATTTTATCGTCCTAATACGCTGTTGAAACCTCAGGTTGTTTAGGATTGTTATGTCTAGGATGTTTGGTCTGTAATTTCTGTTATTCGGTACCTCTGGTTCCAACGGCCCGTGCGTAATTATACGGAGCCTTTCTTCTAGGTCATATAATTTCGTCCGTTTTTGATTGTTCTGTTTTGAATTCCAAGTCAAATATTTTGCATTCAAGTCCGTGCTAAGTAGTACCTCTTCGAATCTGTCAAAGACGCTAACAAACGTGTACTCAAGTACAGGTGATTAAAGTTGAACTTTCATATTGCTGTAAACATAACGGCACTGGTTGGAATGACGTCAGAATGCAACGAAATACTAGCGAAGAAGGGGGAAAACGTACGACAGAAGAAAAATAAATAGTTACAAAATGTAGCAATAGATGGCTCTGTAAGCATCATACTTTAGTAGTGGTCGACTACAGGTGGCAAACTAATTATACAATAATGCCTAAGGTGTACGTTTGACGTTAAACAAATTGTACTGCTCAGTGTGCATGAGTGTACAGATGTGATACTGTTGGTTACATAAGCCCATCCACCACGGCAAGCTCATACCACATCGGATGGGATAATCGGTTTTTAATTGTCCTGAGGCCAAAAACGGCATAAAAAGCGTCACTCACACCGGTTTTTAATTCTCTTGGGACACAAATCGCATAAAAAGCATCAATCACAATGAAATCGCATTGTTGATCCCCGTGTGTCTGGTGCAAACCATGTTCAATACGCTGTCCACCGTTTTCTGCAACAAGTTGAAATCGAAAAACACCATGTTCCATAACTGACAGAGGTGTTTCCGGAGTCACATTCAGAATGTGTTGCGCAATGCGTGCCTTCAATGCAGCTTAGTTTACAATCAGAATACTGAATACAACATCTTTCAGAAGTCAGAAGTCACACGGATTAAGATCAGGTGATCGGGACGGCCAGGCTGTAGGGAAATGGCGGCTGATAGTTCAAGCATTTTCCTATTGGCGCTTCAGCAGCTGCTTAAAAGGATTTGCAATGTGCGGAGGTGTGTCATCTTACATGAAAATGATCCCATCCACACATTCACGCTGTTAGACAGCTGGAATGACATGGTTGCGCAAAACACACTCATAGCTCTTACCAGTGACGGTACAGGTAAAACGGCCGGAAGCACCTGCTCTTCGAAATAAAATTGGCCAAAAATAAACGATTCCGTAAACCCGCACTACACAGTGAACTTTTCCGGATGATTGATTTGCGTGTGAATTCTCCGTTGCCCACATTCGACAAATACGTGTACTGACATATCCTGTGAGATGGAAGTTGGCTTCGTCTGCCCACAAAATCTTCCATGGCCAATCATTGTCCACTTCCATGCGAACAAGATATTCTAAAGCAAAGGTCTCTCTTGCTGGCAGTTCAACGGGAAGTAAGTCGTGCACGAGGGTAATTTTGAGTGGATAGCGAAGAAGGATGTTTCGTAGGATTTTACCCATCGTGTTCACAGGTATGTTCAATGTTCGGGCAATTCTCCGTGCACTACACGTTTGCACATCACTGCTCGCCTCCTCCTGCATTGATGTGGCCACTACTTCCACTGACGTCGAATCAGTTCGTTTCCTCCCTCTACCAGGTTTCACACCAAAAGAACCCGTCTTTTCGAATTGCTAAATCACTTTCTCCAGACCCACGGCAGTCATCGGACCAACGCCTTTTTCCAAACCCGGAGCTTCTGAAAGCGACGTGGGCGCAGTCATCATGCTTGTAATACAGCTTTACAAGCGGAGCGCAATCCTACATTGAGACAGTCACGCCGAACGTTGCAGTTGTGAAAGAAGGAAAAGCCGTGTTCCCGATGTGTTTCTGCCAACTTCAGTGGATCGTGCGCATGACAGGTATTTTCATTTACGTGACACATACAGCGCCATCTATTGATCATTTTAACACTATTTTCTTTCTTCAGCCATACGTTTTCCCGCTTCTCCGAAAATATTTCGTTGCCATTTGACGTCATTCTGACCGTGGTGTTATTTCTACAGCGTTTTGAAAGTTTAACTTTAATTCTAATCACCCTATATTTACGTGACTGAGGGAGATGTTGATAAAGTGACATGTTAAGTGTGATCCTTATACGAGTTTATTTTCGGTACCACAAGCAGGTACTCTAACTGACAATGTTAGCAAGGATTTGGGTGAGTGGAAGGTACCAGGTCACAGAAAATTTTAATTAAAAATGTCAATTTTTCACTCAACCAACTTCACAAGTAGTAACAAACATCGTTATCATCATGTATAAATGTTGAACTAATCTGAACACGTTTCCTTAATAACTTGAAATCAATAAGCATAGCAGAGAAGATGTTAATTGGATTTCTTGTACATTGCTGAATTAACAGTTATAAAGGACTTTTGCCGCAGCAGTAGAACTTCGGCTCCATTTGTGGGCATAACTATTTAAATTGTTAGATACATTTGGATGATACAACTAGAACAGAGAAACGTTTACACTGTAAAATACTCACGAGATACAACTCATTAATGCTAGCATACATGGAGCCAAAACAATTCTCACATTAAATTAACACCCGCAGTACAAGGGGGGAGGGGGGTGGGGGCGCACATCATGCCAGCATTTTGAAAATACTGTAATATATACATTTACGTGATATTTGTATATTTGAAAAGAAGTATGTGTGGTTTTTAATGAATACCTCTACCAGATTCCATAAATATTTCAAAATTTTCAGTTAACCTTAACCCAATAATTTAACTCTTATGAACAGATGTCACTTCTTCGGTGAATCTTATCTTCAATATGTTCAGGTTCAGGAACTCACTTACGCATTAATATCTTTTTAAACAGAATGTCGTGAGTAAAAATCGACAACAATTAACACAATTTGCATTTTTAAATTTTTATCGTGGGCATAAAAAGCTTCGGTGTTGTACGTAACTGAAAGTGCACTGATATTAAAAAGAGAATGCTAAAAGATATTTTCAGGTTCTGTATCCCGTTGACACGTCAGTATCTGTGCTCCCCACCCACCGACCCACCCACCGCCCCCCTCCCTCTCACCCAGGTAATGCAGATTACGGAAAATGCATTGGAAGTTCTAGGGTTAATCGGTTAAAAACAGAGTGATTACTCAAGCAGAAAGGTGATTTAATTTTATCTCCTCTAATGAGCATATGTCTACAAACATATAACTTAGAACATTAAAGTGTTAAAGTCAATATAATTCTGCTTCAGAAATGTTAAATTAATTTATAATGAGTCTAGTAACACTTTGATTGATCAGGTAGTGGACATAATTCAGCATACAGAACTACTTTACAAATATTTTCCTTTTTCATTAGAATAACAGGGAGCGCAAAACGTAGTGTGCGACACGCTCTTGGCATGAAATAGCAATTCCTTGTAACCCTTTGCAAGAGATATCATGACAATATGACTGCTGATTTTAAGAAAATAGCAGAACTTAAAAACAATAAATGAAACACTTGTATCTAGCAGAATCTAACTCAGTTAAATAATTAACCATTAATACGCCAGTGTATCGAACACACACGATGCTCACCCTCGTGAGTGTAGCTGAGCGACTTCTCCAACACGCGTAAGTTAGTTCCAACACCTGCTCCAATCCATAAAGGCTAACACGCTGCAGATTGGAAATGGTGTCAAATAGGTGCACACAGAGCTGGATACAGCCCTTGCGCTCATCCGAACTTGCTTCATCCCACTAGACCTCAGTCGTATCTCTCTGAAGATAGTAGTCTGCAGAACTTGACCACCACATCTGACAGACTTGTGGCAACTCAAATCGAAATTGTCACTACGCAACTTGCATGGACATACAATTTAACTGCACTGCCGTTAAGCAAACACTGACACTCGGAATATCGGTCTTAAGTCACTGGGACCTACAAGGACAGGATCACGTTAACCACTGGTTCCGATGAGACTTAGGGATGTTGGCGAGGGCAGTGTCCTGAGTGCCTTGTCGGTGGCTTTCCATGCGATAGCCCATGGTTCCCGAAAAATCTATGCTGAAGTCTTAGGTGTCCTGTTCCCATAACGTTTGTTAAATTTCGATCAAGCGCCGAGCGGTCTAAGGCGCTGCAGTCATGGACTGTGCGGCTGGTCCCGGCGGAGGTTCGAGTCCTCCCTCGGGCATGGGTGTGTGTGTTTGTCCTAGGGATAATTCAGGTTGAGTATTGTGTAAGCTTAGGGACTGATGACCTTAGCAGTTAAGTCCCATAAGATTTCACACTCATCTGAACATTTGATCGATCAAGCGTGCATAGTGCAGTGGCTACATTTACGAGTAATGCGATGGCTATACGGGCTCAAATGTTACCTGGGGGGTTCCTTCTTTTCTTCCATCGTACAGAATGTCATTAAATAGTACGTCATGCAAAATTATTCAAAACCCGACACTTTCGCTGTAGTAATTTCATTAATAAATGAATGATTGCAGCGCATGTTCTTAGAATGCGTATTTCGTGTGATACTAGCTATCACTTGCGGTCCTGGAACAGAATTCCGTATGGTGCTTGTTGTAGCAACCGAAATTTAAATTCGTAGAGCATCACTCTCTTTTAACTAAACCTACTGCTGCTTTGCGGGAAAGCGGATTTTTCAGAAGCCATAACGGAAAACACAGTCCGTTAAGTTTCGAAAAGATTGTTCTTTCTTCGATCGAAGCACGCGTGCTTGCTCTTTCATTGATGGAAAGTTAAAAAATATGTCTTCATGAAATCTTTCCTCGAAGCAATTTCTCTATTAATTTTCAGAAATTCAGAAGTATTTTGAAAGTTTTTCTTGAAAATTTTAACGTGCCTGTGAAAAAAAAAAAATATCACAAGGTTGGCTAACCCGTACCATTAGAATGATAGCCATGACCCTAGTCGCTGCGCCACGCTCGCTTTGCCGAAACATGAAGAACGTTACGAGTATAGGAGGTACCAATACAATTCCAACATAAATTTTCTCGGAAAGTACTAACCGTCGCATGAAAAGCCGTTGATTAGATACTCAGGACAGATCTCGTTACAACATACCTAAGCTTCATCGAAATCCGTTATTAACAGGTATGGCTGATTCCCGACCGAGTCTGCGAGAGAGCCCTACCTGCTGGCGACACGGAATCATAGCGCCACCTAGGCGAGCGCTGCAACGTATATTGTCCCAGAAAAGATCACAATTGATCTGTCGCACTCTAGACAGTACCAAATTGGCCCACTAACAGATGAATAATGGTTTGAGTACATGATGGTTGTCGGATGTGTCCGACGTTACTAGATCTTTTCCCGTGCAGCCACAAACGACCTATGCAGTGAATCGATGTGGACTCGAAAAGGTTGTATAATCTCTTTGCCTGTGTAGCTAACACACCGCCTCCTTCGGGAAACACCAAGGAACATTTGTGCTCTCCACTGCGACGCCTTAATGGTAATGTGCATGAGCTCACGCTTATCGTTTACCACTGATAACTGGACGAAGGCCATCCAAGGACAAGTGCTGTCAGTCAATTAGATGCTACGAGCATTTTCTGAAGCTATGTATGACTTTGAACAGGTGTGTGATTCTCTATTCTGTCAATTTACACACCCGGGAACCACGTCTTTGGAACTTTGCTGTCTGTATCTATATAATCCACGGAAGGAGTGCTACTATTGGGCTGAAGTCATCAATGCTGATTGCACTAATTTGCTGTGAGCTAACCCCGAATTCATTTGAAAGGATTACCGGTTCCGAATTTGTTAACTTAAATTGCTAAAATAGTTTATGTCACAGTTTTTAGGGATGGGTTATCTAGTTCCTTTGTATCGGATTACAGTCTTGTTGGTAATTTAGACATATTATTTCTGCTGGTTATGTGTAATTTACTTGGTAAACAGGATTATGTAAATTAAGTTCTACGATCCGTTGTTTTAGTTTAGGCTCTGTGGATGTTGTTGATCAAATGTTATATAGGCACTCCTTTATGAAACTAGTCTGATTTAAGATACGTACATTGGTATAATCTTTCATGGCTAAGATTTGCATTCTACATAATTCTATGTTTGGCTATTTGACCCTAATCTCTGGCTATTTAACCGTTGCCTACATACGAGAGTTCAAATAGTCTTCCTCTGATTCATATAAAAGTTAAATTTTCTCATTGATTTTATTGTTACTCGTTGCGTGTTGTGATGTGCTGTGGTTACAGGTGTTAACCAAATGTTTATTCATGCTTGGTGTATTATTCTCTAACTTTAACTAACTGAAATGTTTTTTGCCTGTTCCCGAATTTATTTCGCGACAAAACGACATTACTGAGGTGAAGCTCTACACAAAGTCCCGATTTGAAATCTTAATTCAATATTCATTAAATATGAAATACTTTTATTGCTGATTTTTGGTTATAAATAATTACATTCATTTGATCTTGTCAAGTTTCACTGGCTAAAAAAGGTTTGTCATAATAATACTTCGCACAACCTGGTAAACAAAATAAATTTCTCCATTCTGGGTGACATGTTATGCTTTTTATGGCATGCCACCTTACCAATCTCAGCTCCTCGCTAACTACCGTTATGAAGAAAACTGGAAGAGAAATTTGAGGATCTGTTAGATGACCTTAGGGACGACGAAGGCACCAGAGAGGCAGTTACGACGTTGCGCTTGATTATAGAAGCGGAGAAGAAAACTCAAGATACTTTCACAGGATTTGTTTACCTAGAAGAGGCGTTCACAGGGTACGCTATCTAATCAAAAGACCTGGACAACCGCATGTAACGTGGAACAAACCGCAAGATATGATGAGAGCCGCCCACGTTCGTATGAAGGAGACGGCTAATATTGACAGCAGGGCAGCATAAACAGCAACATGTGTCGATCAGGAGAACTCAAATGTGACTTAGTCGTTCGATTCTCATCAAAGTAATAAATCCACCATGGACATTTCAACTTTTCTGAAGCTGCTCGAATCGATTGTTAGTGACGTGACTGTGAAGCGAGAAGGCGAAGGAATAACCATAGCTAAACCAAGACCGGGTAGACCCCATGCCCCGATGGTCTGGGACCGCCGCCGGTTGCAAAGGGCTGTTGTAAAATGTTGCATGAAATCAGTGGAAGGAATCATTCATAAGTTCCAAGTGCCACCAACAATCCAGGTAGCACAATTACTGTGCGAAAGAGTTAGAACTGAAGAACTACAATGGTCTAGTAGCTACTCATACGTCTAAGGATACAGATACAGCTACTGCTTGGGTATCGATATCTGTACTTTATCCGTAACGGCCTAGTGCTACAGCACTGCTACCAGGGTAACCCCCAGTGATCGAGAAGCTCGTTCTGGCGCCAACTATTACGGGTGTCGCGGAAGGCAAGGAGTAGTACGGAGTAGTGGCTGAATGTCACACGTGGTTGAACGGCACAGTCCCGCGTGCCGTGACACGTTCTATAAGTCCGTTAAATTTTGCATTGTTCGTGGATGAGGCTGAGAATATTAGATGCGAGTCGTTAGCAAATATCAGTAGAAGCGAAGGTTACCTCAGAAAAGTAGAAATAAGATGAAATAAGGGTGAACGTCAGTACGTGTGTTTAGAAACGTTAGGAATGTGTAAGGTGGCTTATACTGGAGACAGTGAACCTTTAAGTTGTATGGAATGTCTCCTTCCGAATCCTTTTCATATCAGAACTAGCTCAGTGTGAAGATTTTTAAAGGCAATTGTGGTGACTTTGATAGGGCGTGTAACGTTAGGTGTACTCTCCTATTTCGAGTCCTCAGGTACATGTTCCATAGGACTAAGATGTCCACACTATGCTGTGTAGCACAAACATTGCTCCGACCGCCATAGATATGTCGGCACTGCTAGTTGTAGACAGAAACTTGGCCGTGATAGATACGGATAATGGAACAGGCATCTTACATAAGCTACGCATGTTTGTAGTCAGAGCTAAGCGACGCTTAGTGTATTGTAAAGAGCGACGCCACTGGTCATTAGATGACTGGACACGAGTGACTTCGAATAAGCAATCATGCTATACCATTTGGAAGTCCGAAGGAAGGGTTTGGGTTTGGCGAATGCCTGGAGAATGTTACCTGGTAATAATGAAGTTCACAGGAGATGGTGTTACAGTAAGTGGATCTTTTTCATTGTTAGGATGTGATCCACCTACTGCGCTTAAGAAAACGCTAAATGCGGAAGGATGGATCTGAACACATTTAACGTGACTCTCTATTGCGTATAGCAGAGGAACAGTTCGGAGACGACGACTGAATCAGTATAGGAATGCACCCTGTTATAAAGCAGCTCGTGTGAAGCGATAGTTTGTTGGACAATAACAGTCCTGAAGTTTACTGGTGTGCTCAGAATCCTGACCTGAACCCAATGGAACACGTTTCGGTTGTGTGAGAAAGTCGACTTCGCTGTAGACCCCTGGATGTAACATCACTACCCTCTTTACTTTTGGCGATGAAGAACAGTGGGCTCCAACCCCTCCAAACACATCCAGACACTTCACTGAAATTGTTCCAGGCGTCATAAAGGTGAAGGATGGGCACACCTGATGTTATTGTCTACTAAAACATGTCCAGATGTTTTTGGCCAGATAGTGTAATATGCGGCAAGGTGTTCGAAATTCTGCAGAAAATATCTGTAATCTCTAGCCGAAGACGAGAAATTTACGATACATCGAAGAACAGACAAGGCGAGCGCTGCAAATACCATAACCCGATTACCCAGCAACTACACTCCGTGGGAGAGGAGTAAAAATAAGCGAGCGCATGTCTTGGATTGTCCGTAGATATTCGAGCGTTTCTGAGGAAACGAAGGTCAAATTTTCGACGTAATTTAGATGTCTTTTAAAGTACGATAGTGTCAGCAGACGCGGTAGCGTTGGAGCCAACTAACTGCAATTCTTCAACCAAAATAAAATGATACAATTGTTTTAGTTTTAATCGAAAAGTATCACAAAGAAGAAAGGTGGCTAAAGGAGATAATAGGCCACGAAGCATGAGCTATAAGTAGGTCCGTAACCTAGCCCCACGTACTTGCTGTTAAACGACTAGAAAATGTCTTTATTAGCTATGTATTGTTATCGTTACAAAGTGGAATCTTCGGCCAACCTAACGTGCTTGGAACATCTTTTGTCTCTATCAGGGCCACCAGAAGAGTGAGTGCCTGTTAGCACAAAGCAGTTACCTACATTTCTGAAGTTGACGTCACGTTCCTTGGCCAACTTAATAGAAAAATGAAACCAAAAACCTAATGCACTGACGGCTTGGTCCGAAAGATTTCCGACGTTAGATAGAATAAAAAGACCGCTCTGAGTTTTGGCACATTTTGTTTGTTTAAGCAGTAAGTGCAAGGTGATGGAAATTAATTACGGTATATAAAGACGCCATCAAGATTTATAGGAACATGGTACACTAAAGTAAAAAAATCTTATTATTTATAACTGCGGCATTGAAATCCACGAATTTATGTCTTTATCAAAGTTATATACCAAATAAGTTAGTTCCTGCGAATATGTGAGTAGTCGTTGTTTACTGTATGATCGAAATATTTTGACCTGGCGCCGTCATAACATTTTTTTTGTTTTTAGCTTTTTATTGCCAGAGGAAATTCATCCCTTATTTGTGGAAGTTTATGAAAAGTTTGCTTTCTGAGTTTTAACTGTTAACATGAAGGCAGCTGATATCAATTTGAATTTGAAGGTGTTACGAATGAATTTCGTCGAATTAAATGAAACAGTTAATCAAAACATCAGAAAGGTGCAACATATAAATTTTAAACTAAGGATGCGTAAGGCAGCTGACTTCAAATATTAGTAACAGCAGTGCTATTTGGAGGTTTTGTGCAATATTATTATCACATTTGCTCAGCATTCAGAGTTTCCATCAGTTGATCAATTTATCTTATAAAACATTCTGAAACGTGCCTTCGTCGTCTCTGAGTGTAAAATCAATTCATTTATATAATTCACTGTTAAGCCATTTACAAATTTTGAGTCTACACTTTATATCCTCTCTAGTTAGGCCATTGTTAGTCATTTTTAAGCCCAAATAGTAAAATTTTCTGCTGTATGTAGTGCCTCATTTCCTAATATATTTTCTTGAGAGTCGATAGACTTAATTCGAGTACATTCCACTACAACTAATTTTGTTTTGTTGATGATTACCTTAGAACTATGCAACATGTTCTCCATTCCATTCAGTTTTTCTCCGAAGTGCTTTGCCGTCTCTGACAGATTACAATATCATCAACAAATTACGAACTTTTTATTTCCTGTTCCTAAATTTCAGTTCAACTTCAGTATTCATCCTTGGGTTTCTTCAGTGTTTTCTTAGTTTAAAAACTCCTTTGTGACCTACTTTTTTCCTTTCTTGTCCTTCCACTCTTTAACAGCAATTTAGTTGCCATGCTAGTTGTACATATCATTTCGTTTCTTGTGTTTTATTGCTGCTACTCTCAGAATTTGAAAGGGTGTATTCGAGTCAACACCGTCAAACGCTTAATTTAAATCTACAAATGATGTATATTTAGACTTTACATTCCTTCTGTCAATCTTCTAACACACGTTCATGGGTCAGTTTCACCTCACGTATTTCTACATCTCTCTGGAACCAAAACTAATATCCGCCGATGTTGGCATCTACCAGATCTTCCATTCTTCTACCCTCCCATCGTAACCGTAGGAGATTCGTGTCAGTATTTAGCAACCACGAGTGATCAAATTGAAAGTTTTTCTAACATCCATATCTATTCAGCACCTGCCTTCTTCGGAACATCGAGTAATCACATTCTTGCTCTCTATATATGCTGAAAAAGCTATGTTTTCCTATTTCCATCTCTCTCTATAATGGAGGAAAAGAAATCAGAGCTTTAGAAACTTAAAATATTTTTATGGCTTCCGACCGCAAGATCCAGTCGAAAGTTATGTAGGTTCATAGCTGATGTGCATTAGTCACGAGTTTTACAGAAATTTGTTGGAAAACAGTTGGCAAGATTGCACTTGTTAGGAATTGGAGAACAAGAAGAAAGCTTATTAAAAAATACATATTTTCCGAGCTGTAATGTCGCAGCTACTTTGTTCAGCCCTTACAAGTCAGGCAGTTGCGCATATTATCCAGCTCTTCCGATCTGAATGCACTGCGTGTTTTGCTGGGCATTAGTGTATTTGGAGAGTGAATGGGGAGCCCGGAACAACAGATTAAAAAACAATTAGGGCCAGCGCCTGGCTGGCCACGCTCCCTGGGGGAACCCCACCCCTCGCCCCCACACCCCAATGCCTCCTGGGGACTATAAAAGCGTAGCGCGCCGGAGTGGCTGTGTGGCCCCTGCGGATGTGCGCAACCTGCGCTCCACGTTTCTCCTCCCAGTACGGCAGACATGGGCAACATAGGACGAGGAAATTGCTGCATGGTCACTTGCAAGACCCTTCTATAACTGCTTTCAAGCTTTCGGAGCAGAAGTATCTACCTAACCATTGAGATTTTTGTATTAACATGGAAAGGTGTATCACCAGGTACTGTAGATTTTCCTTTCTTGTTTGCTTCAGTTAAGTCATATACTACACACGACATTTTACAGATCCTTCTACTTATCTTGATTGCTCTTAGGCCAGAATCAATGGATAAAAGCCAAATACTGTATAGTTAACATGGGAAATGACAGGCACGATTGACTGCCATGCAGCGCTGTTCGTTATTAAGATGTGAACAAGCGGTACGTATTTTTCGAAAAAGTGTCCAGTGTATTTTAACCAGTAATCCATTTCTTCTCCTCAATACCTGCTCAAAAATGTGACATACTGTGCAAATCCTCTCTTAAGTTGGAGCTTTAAATAACGTTCTGCATAGACTAGCATGGGAAGGGGTGTAAGGCAAGAATGCTTATTGTTACTGAAGCTATTCAACATATATGGAGAACTGATAGGTAAGACCATAGAGGACGCAAGAGTCATTTTAGATGGAGGATAAAGACTGTCAAATAAGTGGATGGCTAAGCAGTGACAGCGGAATCAGGAGAGATGGAAGATGTTGAAGAGTAATGCAAGAATTGTCATGGAGTACAGAGTGAGGATAAATACAGGAAAGGCAAAAGTAATTAGAGTAAGCAAGAAGGAAGCTTCAGTTAACATACACTTAGATGAAAACAAAAGGATAGAACAAGTGAACTTCTTTCTGTAGCTGGGAAGTTTAATGACATGGAATGGAAGCTGTATGAAAGAAGTAAGGAGGAGCATAGAATGGGAAAGAGAGCATATGAAAAGGTGATGCAGTTACTAACATGTAGAGGAAATCCAGTGGAGCTCACGAAAAATTTGCTAAATGTAAGGAGTGAATCATATCTTATAGCGGTGAATTATGGACAGTTGAGAAGAAGGAAGAAAGATATTTACAAAGGTCTGAAATGTGGCTATGAAAAAGAGTGCTTCATTTAAAAAATTGAACTTACGTACTTAGGAATGAAAATGTAATGAAGAAAATACTGAAAGAAATAAGATTATTAAAAGTGATGAGAAAGAGTAACGGATCTTAGCTGGGTATACACTGTGAAGAATTCTCACCAACAAAGAACTGCTGGGTAAAAAGTGGAAAGAATGAGAGGAAGAGGTAGGAACAGAACTGGAATGATGAATGACATTACATGAGGGTGAACACACAAACAGATAAAGGAACATGCTCAGACCGAACACGATGGAGAGCCTGCAGTTGAAACCTGTTGTAAGGCAGATACACTAAAGAAATTAGGAGAAGGAATAAGAGGAGAAGAGGATGAATAGAACTCCTACCTCTTCTTCGCTGGTGTACATTGGAGACACACAAACTTATATTACGGAAGTTGAAGGTGGATGAAAGCCGAGCCCAAAACGTGTCCCTGCTTAAAATAATGTTATGTAAAAATGTGGACGATTGCTGTATTTCTGCAAGTGGAAACTGTATTATATTGGATTGGATCTGCAAAAGAGAACCTTATTGTTGGAAAGACGTAAAAATTGAGAATCATTTTTCCCTATCGATGTGACAGAGCCTGTCGCATTGAGAAGACTCTAAAGGCGCGTGGCTCATCTTGCCATCGGCGGCCGCTTGATGGCGGCCAATTACGTGATTACCTGGGGCGAAGCAGCGCCGAGCAGAGCAGGAGACAGGGAGCGGCCGATGAGAATCCCAGGTGCGAGAAAGAGTCTTGAGACTTCTAATTGGAAACCCGTGTCGCTTCCTGCAAACTGAAGAACTTCCCACCGCCGGGCCCTGGTCGCTTTAATTAAGGAGCTCTGCTGATTGAGAAACTTCAGCAGCCGCTAATGTCGTCCTTAAGGGCCTACAGGTTTCATTTGTGACAGGCGCCCTGCTCACGGCAGTAAACGTGTTTCGATACTAATATAACGAGGACATTTCTAATATTTGAAGAACTTGTGGAGATGTCGCGCTACAGTTTCTCCTGCGTATAAAGTGTTCCGACAACTTAATGCAGCGGGGTGACTTCTTTAGCAACCTCCGATATTTTCATAGGCGAACTCCCAATCATTTTCAAGGAACACCTAATAGATCGCTGTGAAGGATATCTAAACTCTCAGTAGTGGGGCTACACCGACCAAGAGCCATAGCACAGCATTTACAGGAAGACGACACACACACACACACACACACACACACACACACACACACACACACACACTAAAAAACATAGCATCACCACACAGTCAAAGATAACAAACATCAGAAGTTGTTGATAGTGGAAAAAAACTGCCACAGGATGAAGTAACCTTAATCCAGGCCCTCTGTTGTTTGCCCAGGGAGAGAGCAGGATTCCGAACAGAAATTATACAAAAACCTCCGCCTCTCTTTGTTATGTGACTTTCTATTTAAATTTCAATTGCTTCCTTGAAACCATATCCAGATAGCTAGGGGTGCACTCAGGAATGTCTGTTTTCTTATATTCCACAGGGTGACCAGTACCAGCAGTTGCTGATTTTCCCAGCTGTTCTAAGATTGTGTGATGCTTATCTTCTCTGCGTCGGTCAACCAAGGTTCTGATGGTCTGACCAACGAATGACATGCCACCACTACATAGGATACTGTAGATCCCTACCTTAGACAAACAAACGTCATCCTTGGCAGAACCTAAAAGGCCCTGATATTACGGGGAGAACACAGCTATTGCCGTAACACGATTTCTCAGAAACTTCATTCAGAGACAGAAGGCATCAAAATAAGCAACCACACGTCTCGGATTACCTTTCGATAATAGACTGTTTCTGAGAAAGCGATGATCATAGTTTTCGACAATATTAAGATGTCTATTATCGCTCGCTCATTACAGCCGAAACGGCGGCACAGTGGCTTGCGTCGCAGTCTCTCACTTTCTGCGTCCCTTGTTCGAAACCCGAACGTTGTCTTTATTTCATATTTTTCTATTTTCTTCAATTTTTACCTGTATACCCATGTCCATTAAATGTTACTACCCGAATGTTTCTTATCAAGTTCAGAGATACAAGGGCCTTACATGTACTGTGAAATTACAATTGGATTTCACAATTTCATACAGTTACTATATAATAATTTTGTGTCTAGTACTTTCAGGGTTTACTATCTTTTTAAATTCCCGTATTCTTACATGTTTGTATCAATTCCTACACTAATTCCTGTATTGTATTCTTTTCACGCAAAGGTAGGTTTGTCGCAGCGAGATTTTTTCGCATGAATCGCATTCGCGAGAAAAAAGGTCGTTAACTAAGCAGAAGATTTCACGCACTGACATCAATTTCGCGGCAAACCACGCATAATGGATCACTGTATCGAAAAGTGACCCTTGGAATTGATTACGAGTCAGGATACACTACACGAAAAACACCGAAAAAAAATTTCAGATAAAATTCCCATTCATTAATTATTTCCCCTTATTTCATTCAACAAAACATACAGTTGGTAGGTGAATATGAATAACGTTATTTCAATACACTTTTGAAATTCTCTGCAAACATGAGTAGATAAATAAATGATAAACAAGAAAGTAATAATCAGGTTTCGAAGACGGGGCGCAAAAGTGTGAATCGGCGACGCTAGTCACTCTGCCACCGCTTTGGTTCAACTATATACTAGCTAAGAGGCATTGAATAAAATTAAATAAATAAAAAGAAGAATCGTATTTTGAACACAGGGATCAAAAGTGAAAGGCCACAACTGTGCTACCATTTCGGCTCTAATTATCGTGTGCTAAAGGAAATCTTCAGTATATCGAAAACTTTGACCGAAGTTTTCACAGAAACTGTTGGGTGTCTGCGGATAAGACGAAACACATGTTCGGTTATTTTGGCTGCTCTTCCACTGAGCGAAGTTTCAGGGAAATTGGGTTATGACACTTGCTGTGTTCTCCTCGTTGGATGGTGTTCTAATAAGAATCTTCACACCGTGTTTCCACAGATTACGGCCAATCCTGTCGGAAATGCTACCTGCCTAAAGCAAAAATGCTGTACATTGAGGTGCCATCTCCTTATTTCCGTCACTCATTTGGTTTACAGTTGGTCGACAGTGCAAGAGCGCCTGATCTACCTTTCACTGTAAGTATTCTGGCGACACGTGACGCTGAGGCGGCCTTACTCAGCTGAGTCCTTCTCTGTAGCTGAGTCATCAGTAGGCATGGTGACTCAGCGTTTTGGGCAGGGAACTGGCAACCCTCTGCAGTTCTTACAGATGAAATTTGAGAAGTGTCATGTGACATCCTCATAGAGCTACTAACGAAAATTTACGAAGAAACAGAAAAGAGGCGACTGCCATGCAGTGGACCCGAGTGAGGCTTCGTTCGACCAATTGAGGAGCTACATCACCGAGTAGTAGCGGCGGCAGGTCATGGAAAACTGACAGCGTTCGTAAGAGCGGTGTACTGACCCCACACTCTTTCATACTGAATCGGATGACACCATTGTCAAAGGATGACATTGCGGTCGGTAGGTACAGTTAATACTCATAATCGATAACTTATGTCGTTGAACACCTTTGGTTGCGGTGGATCTGGTTGTTTGCACTGTGTGTGTTGTCTTTCAGTATGTGAGAATAATGTATTGTGGTTCTTGTTCGGTGCAGCTCCGTCTAGCAAGATTTTAAATTTCCTTTCACACTGCTCTCTCGTTACATTTTTACGTTTAAAATGACAGGGAGTCCACTCGTCAAAATATCGGTGGCTGTGGAACACTTCAGCCGGTTGTAGTAGGAACGAGCCTTTAATACACAACACTACAAACAAGAGTGACTAATTTGATATGTTTTTGTATGTCCGTTCTTTTGGCAGGAGTTCTCTGGGACGACGGTCGTTTACTATTGTGACAAAATAAAACACCTACAGCCATCCTTATGATTTTACTGTGTTGCAACCAGTTTCAACGCTTCAATGCGTCATCTTCAGGCTGTTCATGAGGTACGGGTAGATATGATCCATATGTATGTCACATCAGTTGCAGCCCACTTTATTAGGCACTCCTTGCTAGTTTCGAGCCTTATTCAGTTTCAAGTGCATAATAGAAGTGGATTCATCATCCTCGTAAAGAATACAAAAGACGAAAAGCCTGCCATGCATGGTTACATGTTCGTCAGTATACACGATCTTCGAATAGCTACCCACAGACCAAATACACGTACAGCTGTTTGCAGTCCCGCGTTGTAGCGTGGCGGAACTGCAAACAGCTGTGCGTATTTGTGGTTAGTGGGTACATATTCCGAGGTCATGTACATTGACGACCATGCTATGGGAAATTGTGCGCTGCGAATGACTTTCGTTTTATACCAATTATGAGGATGATGAATCAACATCTGTTATGGACTTGACAATGAGGACTCCTCGAAGTGGTTAAGAAATATATAATATCCTGTGTGTGTGTGTGTGTGTGTGTTTGTATTTGTGTTGACGATTCCCAGAAAACCAATTATCACCAATTAACAGTTTTTGTGTCTGGTTCATTCTTGGTTCCTTCATTGCGTTCTACAGGTACTACACTAGTTGTAAGATGCTAGTTGTGAATGTGGAGAAATCAGTGTTTGAAATGATCATCATCAATAATCTGGTAGTCACCAGGACAATATCAGTCTTTTTTCTCCTGAATGTATTTTTCTAGGGGAGAAATTCCAGAGCGTTCTACAGCATTCTCATGCTTTTCCGATATTCTCGAATATCAAAGAATTTTTCATAATATTCTCGAATTTTCTAGACTACAGCTTGGGAATTACACATAACGCATTGATCCTCACTCCTGCAAAATCGTCTTAACTGACCAGTTGTGCTATACATTAAAGAGAGTGCAACAGCTAATTGAAGAACTGTAGCCACTTACAGACAGAAACAATGAATGGTTGCGCGGACAAACAGTTTTAGCGACAAGAAACATATCAGCGAAAACAAATACGACACTGGCTAAGGAAAAATATTGAAATTCATTGATGCCATGATAAACCAGGACGGGTACGTAACTTTTGCAACAGAATTCCTAATGTACGAGACGTGTTCAACAAGTAATGCAACACATCTCTTTCCTCAGAGTTTCATCTGAAAAATGCGTAATTTATTGTGAGGCACGGTGGAATATTCCCGTTTCAGACCCTGTAGTTTCATGATGTTTGATAGGGACGACTCTCTACGTAGCCTTCAAAATGGCGTTTGTAATTTACGTGCTTTCCAAGCAGACAGTTGTGAATGAGTTTCTTTTCGTGGAAAATCAGAGAATCGCAGACATTCATAGGCGTTTGCAGAATGTCTGGCCGTGAACAAAAGCACTGGTGCCATTGGGTAATGCATCTACCATTATCACAACCACATCGCGCAAACCTATTGTTGCTTTTATGATTATAATTTCCTCGTCTTCTTCTGTTTTCCCATTTTGGTTGGTTATTCCCAATGAAGTTTGAATTTTGGTTTAGATTCGACCAATGTTTTCCCCCATTTCGTCCATCGGCATTCCTCTCTGGCGAATCTGGCCAGTTACGGTGATTATTTCTACTTTTTTCCCGCGAGTTGTGAATTTCATTCACGAAATCGAGTTCGCACAGCGCACTCTTGAAAGCTTCGATTGAATCGCTGCATCTACCGATGAACAGTTGCTGGTAACGTAAGGTAATTTAATGTAGCAGTGCCTTATAATTTCCATGGGACTGTACGGTTGATTCAAGAATCGTTCTTCTTGACCTGGGATTCGAAGAATTTGACAGGATTGCGGAACCCTGATGCTTTTAAGTCCCTTCCTAACATGATCTCCTGTTTTATCCTTTCCTGTGCGCCTTGCGACTAGTATTCGCTAAGGAAAGCGTCCTTGGTAGTAGCGACAACTCTCCGCAACTCCGCGTATATATTCGAACTTTCTAAGAAACCACAGGTAAATTGGAGCTTGCATTTCAGTGGCCAAGATTCTGGTAGCATGTGATGCTACTGTGCCATCCAGGTCTTTGGATGTAATGCGTTGTTTGCCTCCTTGTAGACTTAAAAATTCCGGATAGTTAAGAAAAGTTTGTGGCCGAATGGTCCGACATATCCGCCGTACGTCTGCAGCGCTGATTCCATGTATCCGTGGCCAGACGATCCTGGTGCACTGTATGGTATCCCCTTATGTTGTCAGATTCACGTAATGTTTATGACCTCTGTAGTCGTGTACAATTGTTTTCCGGTTCGATCTCTGACGTACTGTGTGTTACCGACGGAGCTTGTTCTATTACACGTTTCGCCGCAACAGGAGCATATTCCTGTGCCTGCCGAACGTCCTTGACCAATTCGTTTTGTTGGGCGGCGACTCGGGTCTGCTGGTATTTAACTTCAGAGATTCGGTCTGTATGAATTCTATCTGTTCGATTCACTATCTCTAAGAGTAGGCTGAAGTTTGAGACATTAGTCAGAAAGAATCAATACACAGAGAAATGGCATACGGAAATACTAAGGAATGACGAGATACGCTTGTAGTGCTGTAAGGCTATAGATAGGCAATAAGGGGTAGCTCAGTAGGCAGTACAGTTGAAGAAGTTGGAAAGAAAAACGTAGGTATGAGTACAAAGAAGGTGACTGCGAAGAAGCCGTAGATAACAGAACAAACCATAGGTAACAGAAGAAACAGTTCAGTTGATCAATGAAAGGAGGAAGTACAAAAATGATAGGGAACTCAGGAATACAGAAATACAAGTCGCTGAGGAATGAAATAATTAGGATTTGCAGGGAATCTAAGATAAAATGGCTCCATGAAAAGTGTGCAGAAATCGAAAAAGATATGATTGTCGAAAGGACAGACTCAGCGTACAGGAAAGTCAAAATAACATTCGGTGACATTAAAAGCAAGGGTGGTAACATTAAGAGTGGAACGGGAATTCCAATGTTAAATGCAGAGGAGAGAGTGGATAAGTGGCAAGAACAAATTGAAAGCCTCTGGGAGGGGAAACATTTGTCTGATGTGATAAAAGAAGAAACAGGAGTCGATTTAGAAGAGATATGGCATCTCGTGTCAGAATCAGAATTTAAAAATGCTTTGGAGGACTTATGGTCTAATAAGGCAGAAGGATGGATAACATTCCATCAGGATCTCTTAAATCATTGAGGGAAGTGGCAATAAAATGACTAATCGCGTTGGTGTATAGAATGTGTGTGTCTGGCGACATACCATGTGACTTTTGGAAAAATATAATCCACACAATTTCAAAGACTGCAAGTGCTGACAAGTGCGAGAATTATCGCACAATCAGCTTAACAACTCATGCATCCAAGTAGCTGAAGGAATAATATAAAGAAGAATGGAAACGGAAAGGTTGTGTTAGATGACGATCGGTTAACAGAATTTGTCGAACTGGTAAAAGCGTTCGACAGTGTAAGATAATACAAGATGTTCGAAATACCGAGAAAAGCTATAGGGTGAAACGGATAATATCCAATATATACAAGAGCCAAGAGCGAATAATAAAAGAGGATGACCAAGAACGGAGTGCGCGGATTAAAAAGGGTATAAGAGAGGGAAGTAATCTTTCGCCCCTACTGTTCAACCTGTACATCAAAGAAGTAATGATGGAAATAAATGAAAGGTTCAGGAGTGGAATTAAAATTGAAGGCGAAATGATATCAGTGATACGATTCGCTGATGACATTGCTATCCGAGTGAAAGTTAAGAAGAATTACATGTTCTCGTGAACGGAATGAACAGTCTAATGAGTAGACAGTATGGACTGAGAGTAAATCGAAGAAAGACGAAAGTAATGAGAAGTAGCAGAAACGAGAACAGCAAGAAACTTAACATCAGGATTGGTGGTCACAAAGTAGAAGAAGTTAAGGGATTCTGCTACCTAAGCAGTAAAATAACCAATGGCGGACGGAGCAAGAAGGACACCAAAAGCAGACTAGCAATGGCAAAAATGGCATTCTTGGCGAAGAAAAGTCTAATGGTATCAAACATAGGTCTTAATTTGGGGAAGAAATTTCTGATAATGTACGTCTGGAGTACAGCATTGTGTAGTAGTGAAACTTGGATTGTAGGGAAACCGGAACAGAAGAGAATCTAAGCATTTAAGATGTTGTGCTACAGACGAATTTTGAATATTAGGTGGACTGCTAAGGTAAGGAATGAGGAGACTCTGAGCAGACTCGGAAAGAGACAGGTGGAAAACACTGATAAGGAGAACGGACAGGACGATGGGATATTTCCTAAGGCATGATGGAATGACTTCCATGGTACTAGAGGAAGCTGTATATGGCAAAAACTATGTAGGAAAACAGAGATTGGAATACATCCAGCAAATAAATGAGGGAGTAGGTTGCAAGTGCCACTCTGAGTTGAAGAGGTCAGCACAGGAGAGGAATCTGTGGCGGGACGCATCAAACACAGTGATAAGACTTATGATCCCAAAACAGAAATTGTAAACAAGTTTCTGCAGTGTATTTTCGGGGATTCTAACACTCTTATAAGCTGGTATGGTCGTCTCTGTTTGGTGTGTGGGATATTAGGTGCACACTATCAACTGCTCAGCGGCTGTGAAGTGAGAAAATGCTCCTCTGACAGCAGAATTCTTATTAAATAGGTGCTGGTACAATATCTGACAGCGCTAACTCTCTAGCGAACGACTGGCGTACAGACAGCGCTGAATGACTCAGCAAAGCCCCTGGCTGGTT
The DNA here is from genome assembly GCF_021461395.2 of Schistocerca americana. Classification (NCBI taxonomy): domain Eukaryota; kingdom Metazoa; phylum Arthropoda; class Insecta; order Orthoptera; family Acrididae; genus Schistocerca; species Schistocerca americana. The sequence continues at coordinate 379,145,315 of NC_060126.1, forward strand.
GGTTGGTTGGTTTGGGGTGGAGGAATGGACCAAACAGCAATGTGATAGGTACCATCGGATTGTGGAAGTATGTGTAAGGAAGTCGGCCATGTCCTTTCAAAGAAACCATCCCGCAATTAGCCTGAAGCGATGTAGGGAAGTCTCCACTTGGCTGGACGCTCGACTCGCACGAGGTTAGGATGAGCGGCGGAATGCCATCTGAGTACTTACAGTCACCTGGCACAGTTTATTATGACAGAGTACCGGTTTTGGTCACATGACCGACCAACGTTGTGTAGCTATGATACCTGGCATGAAGTGATCCATGTCACCAATCCAATAGCCTGGACCTTCCGTCATATTGCTTCAGCAACATTCCACCACAGTTAATATGATTCTGTAGGCAGTTAACTCATTTACTGTGAGTTTCAGTGAACACTTGCTAAAGAAAAAAGGTAAAATGAAAGGTATTCCAACTTCCTTTAGCATCTCAAAGCCACAGGCCACTAGCCTCCTAGTTTTGAAAATCTTATAATCCTGTACGTAGAAAATAAAGAGCGAAAATTATATTGGCTTGAGGAATTCGAAATTCCGAAACATGTTCGCTTCAAGTATCCGAGGCTTTTAAAAGAAAAGTTGTCGAAAAATCAGCCATTTTTTCGCTTCTATGATGCACGTCTTCAAATGAGTTTATGAATTTATATTGTTCAGACACTGTGCATCCTTCCAGATTGTTTACAGACAGCTTTCCATAATTAGAAGCCGTAGCGTCGCCAGCTGGCGAGCTCCCCAGTACCTCGACACTGTAGTTTTAGTCAAGTCAGACCAGTGCTAGCACGTTTGGTTGTGCATTTATGACAGATGTAAACATGTTCTATGATTGTAAAGGACGTCGTCCCCATATGGTAAATCAAGTATATATGTATCTTAGCTCTTTAAACATGCAGATGGTTTGCTTCCTCCAGTTGTATAAGGTAATAGCTGATACACCCTTTTAACAGTATTTTCCTTCTACACACGATTTCTTATGCCGTTCACAGGGCCTTTATTTTTAAAGTCTCATTTGAACTTCCCATATGAGAGTTCTTCTATTAACACTTTTGGCCTCTGGTGTGTTACCAACTTATTGCAAACTTTCACAAGTTTGGCTTTTGCTTGCTTCTCTTTTTATGGGTATTGCCAATAGTCTTGTACACGACAAAATGTCGTTCTTGGTTTAGGTACAAATTGCAACCACTGGAGTTGTTTCGTGTTTTAGCGCTGAATGTGCACTTGGCCCATTCTCTCCTGGGTGTAATTTTGTGCGTTATGTCTCGTCATTTCATGAGATGATTATTTACTCATACTTCGGTAAATGTTAAATTTTGTATTTCATACTATGGGAGGTAGTACACGCTTTAGTTAAAATCTTCCTCCCCCCTAACGCCATTTAGGACCTGTAACATTTATGTTGTAGGATTAAGAAATTTTCACGTGGTTTTTTGTTTTAGAATTTTTCTATATGGCCGTTATATTTATAGGAGTATTTGTAATTTTCCTAGGTTGTCTGGCGATGCCTTTCAATACAGGCGGAGCTCTCTCTGCAGGATGCATAGCAGGAACTTCTCACATTGTGCTAAAATTCATATTAGATTTTTGAATGACAAACCTCCTGCGTAACGGCTCTCCGCACTATATGAGACTTAACAGCTGAGGTCATCAGTCCCCTAGAACTTAGAACTACTTAAACCTAACTAACCTAAGGACATCACACACATCCATGGCCGAGGCAGGATTCGAACTTGCGACTGTAGCGGTCGCGCGGTTCCAGACTGAAGCTCCTAGAACCGCCACACTCCTGCGTAATCTTATCTCATACAGGATATGGATACCACCGGCAGGGGGTTGCAATTAGAATGGCCGGCAGTGTAATGAACTCAGGCAGAATACGCCCGTTTCGCTGCAGACTCCTGCTTTCCTGTGTGTAGCTGATATTACCGCTATTTGTGGAAACTAGATTGCTCCTAAGATGCGACGCTGAAATGAGCGCGGACTGGACGCTTGAGAGCCTAAGCACAGTGCAGTGCGCGATCTCGCACGATGGCGCCGGCTTGTTCCATAAAGCATTTAGGGCGGGGTCGCTACTGGGCAACTCATAAGCCCGTAACGTGTCCGCAGCGGCCGCAACTGACGCACCGCCAACCGCGGAACGACCGAACGGCTGCCTGAATTACCCATTCACGCAGTTACCTGCGCCACTGAAAGGACCACCGTGTGTTACGCGCCGCCCGTGTTAATTCCGCCGCTAAATAAGGCCATTGTCGACTCGACGTTTCGGAAGAAGCGTGCCAGCGTTCATATCCCCGTGTTGGGGGGATAGTACCGAATAAAAAGAAGTCAGGGGGTAGGGATAGGGTGGCTCCTGCCAGTGTTTGCGCATGCGGATGTTAGTGGCGGACGGTGGAGGTACTGTTGCGGTAAATTAGCGCGCGCGTGCAAATGTTGTGCTCTCAAACAGCTCCGATTCATATAATTACGTCAGCACGCCCCTCAGTCGTCCCTCACGCGCGCAGTCATCAAAGCAGAGACTGGGGTGGCTGCACGTAAATGCACCCACACCCGCCCCTACCCCTACCCTCCTACCCCTACCCTCCTACCCCTACCCTCCTACCCCTCACGTACACGCCAAACCACATACCCGCTTTTCTACACTACTAACGTACAAAATATGGGGTGACAAACAAGTCTGCAATTGTTTGTTTCACCGACAGTGTTTCGATTTCCTTCGAAAGAGCTAATATGTTCACAAGGATTCATGTAATGCCCTACTAATAATTTTCTGGAAGCCAGATTTTCAGCGCCCATAATAAACACAAATTATTGACGTGAAAAGTTTTTGAAATTATTTAAGGATAGGCAGAGGCACGGGTAAGACGAATTTAAATAGCGTTTGTTTTCGTTTTGTAGCTATAGGCCTATATTAAAATCCATAATTTATCGCCGGCCGGAGTGGCCGTGCGGTTCTAGGCGCTACAGTCTGGAGCCGAGCGACCGCTACGGTCGCAGGTTCAAATCCTGCCTCAGGCATGGATGTGTGGGATGTCCTTAGCCTAGTTAGGTTTAAGTAGTTCTAAGTTCTAGGCGACTGATGGTCTCAGAAGTTAAGTCGCATGGTGCTCAGAGCCATTTGAACCATAACTTATCAGTTTCATAGGAGTAACGTCATGTAACGAATTTCCAGTCAGTGAGGTAATTCGCTTTCCTTTACTATGGCAGAAGTGGGTGCTGATAAAGAAGTTTTTACCCTGTTCTTCATAATGGCTCCCTTCATTAAGAACTGGGAAGACTGCCACAGCAAGACATCTTCAGTGTTTACATTTTTTTATACACACATCAAAAAAATTGTTGCGTGACACCGGTACCTAAAACTCCTGAAGATAGACGTTGACTGTGGATATTGTATCACAGACGCAGGCCCTTTGACTGCTCAGAGATGTCACTAAACCCGCCCAAAGATGCAAACAACCTATTAGACGGAGGGGGTCTGACAGTTGATCAGTTCCAGTCATTCCACCAGGAACTAAGTAGATGGCTCGTGTTGTCTGTAGTTCAACCATGCCTAGGCAGGCAATACCGCAGTTTGATCGCATCCGCATTGTTACTTTGTGCCAGGAAGGGCTCCCACCAAGGGAAATGTCCATGCGTCTCGGACTGAACCATAGTGATGTGGTTCGGACATGGAGGAGATAGGAATTGTCCATGGCATGCCTCGCTCAGGCCGCCCAAGGGTTACTATTGCAGTGGATGACCGTTACCTACGATCATGGCTTGGAGGAACCCTGACAGCAACGTCACCATGTTGAATAACGCTTTTCGTCGCACTACAGGACGTCGTATTATGACTCAAACTGTGCGCAATAGACTGCATGATGCGCAACTGCACTCCCGACATTCCTGGTGAGTTCCATCTTCGCTACCCCTACACCATGCAGCGCAGTACAGATGGGCCCAACAACATGCCGAATGGACTGCTCAGGAATGGCATCACGTTCTCTTCACCGATGAGTGCCGCATATGCCTTGAACCAGACAATCGTCAGAGACCTGCTTGGAGGCAACCTGGTCAGGCTGGACGCCTTAGACACACTGTCCAGAGAGTGCAGCAAGGTAAAGGTCCCCAGCTGTTTTGGGGTGGCATTACACGGGACCGACGTACGCTGCTGGTGGTAATGGAAGGCACAGTAACGGCTGTATGTTACGTGCATGCAACCCACCGACCGATAGTGCAACCATATCGGCAGCATATTGACGAGGCATTTTTCTTCATGAACGACAATTTGCGGCCCCATCGTGCACATCTTGTGAATGACTTTCTTCAAGATAACGACATCGCTCAACTTGAGTTGCCAGCATGTTCTCCAGACAAGAACCCTATCGAAGAGGCCTCGGATGGATTGAAAAGGGCTGTTTATGGACGACGTGAGCCACCAACCACTCTGAGAGATCTACGCCGAATTGCCGTTGAGGAGTGGGACAATCTGGACCAACAGTGTCTTGATGAACTTGTGGATAGTATGCCACGACGAATGTAGGCATGCATCAGTACAAGGGGACGTGGTACTGTGTATTGGAGGTACCGGCGTGTACAGCAGTCTGGACCACCACCTCTAAAGCTCTCACTGTATAGGTACAACATGCAATGTGTGGTTTTCATTAGCAGTAAAAAGGGCGGAAATGATGTTTATGCTGATATCTATTCCAATTTTCTGTACATGTTGCGGAAGTCTCGGAACCGAGGTGATGGAAAACGTTTTTTGATGTGTGTATATTGTGCAATTTGGGGGGGGGGGGGAAGGGGAAGAAAGAAACGGAAAGGGAAGGAACTATTAATATCAGCTGCACTAGGACTTTCTGCCGAATCAGCAGTGAGGAGTGAAAATGTGAGTCACACCGGGACTCTAACCTGGGAAGACCTGCTGACTATGCAGTTGTGTTAACCTCGGCACACTCCTCAGTCGACTCCCATTCCCACCTAGCGCAAACTGTCGGCCGTCACTGCCCATGTCCTCCATGTTTTCTAATTCTAAATTCCTGCTGAATGTCGAGCGTAAATATGCATCCACAGTGAAGGTTAGTGGTTCATTGGCCATCGAGGTGAATCAATTATAGGAATGTATTCTGTCTGTTCTTTCGGACAAGACCGAAAGAACCATCACAAAACTTTCATAAAAAAATTAATATAAGAAACTTTTATTGCCTAGACCGCAAGCTACATTATAACGATTAAAACATAACTGTTTTCGGTTGCGTACAACATCAGCAGCTCGATTAAATAGTAAAAAGAGTTGAATATGCTTTGAAAAACAACGTCATTAGTGTGAGTCATACAATGACATGCATCAGAATTATGGGTCAACAAAACTATGTAGTATACCGTTAACAGAAACATGGAGAACTAACCAGATTGTAACGCAAAATCTCGAAAACTTCAGGAAATAAAGAAGGAAAATGGTCAGTTGCATTTGATGCAACTTTTACGGTATGTGACTGACCATATTCCTTATTTATTACTTTTGTGGTAAGTTCTATGGGACCAAACTGCTGAGGTCATCGGCCCCTAAGCTTACACACTACTTAAACTAACTTGCGCTAAGGGCAACACACACAGCCATGCCCGAGGGAGGACTGGAACCTCCGACGGGGAGAGCCGCGCGAACCGTGACAAGGCGCCCCAGACAGCATGGCTAGCCTGCGCGGTCATTATTTATTACTTGGATCATGGGAGAGTATGGTTTACAACCTTGCTAACTCTCGACGATGCTTTTACCAGCATCTTGTTGGACTGTAGTACGAGCGCTTACCATTGCAAGACTGGTGCTTATGATAATGTTTTTCAACGCATTTTCGACTCCCTTTTTATGATTTGAAAAATCTGATGATTGTTGTTGAACACAGTCGAAACTAATGATCATGTTTTCATTGCACAATATAAAATGCGGCCTAGTCAGTAAAAGTACTTTACATTAAAATCTTGTATTACGTTAAGACAGCTGTCTCCTTCCTGACAATGTCAGGCGTCACTAACGCTGTTGGTTGTCAGATCGTCAAAACTTGATGGCTACAATACACTGCCTGGAAAAAAATGTGAAGCACCCCCAAGCGGAGAAAGAAATGAAATGCGACTTCACAGGTTGAGCGGGTTTGTGATGTTATTTCAGTGGCTACAAGACAGTCATATTTGCAAAGAACTTGGCACTTTTCATTGAGACGTTGCACCCCCTCTGGCCTCATTGCGTGCACTGATTCGGTTGATGGCTGCCATAGAGGAAGCCATTGTCCTCTCCCACAGAACGCTGGCCGACCTACTGGAAACTGGCGCTAATATGGAATTAGCGTCGGGGCAGGTCTCGGGATATTGCTGGCCATACTGGCACCGTGTTTATTTTTTATTTAGCGTATGGCTATACATGCAACATTAATACATCAAGTGTTAGCCATTAAAATCTTATAACAATCATGAATATAATTTATGTTCATATTGGTCAGTTAAAAGGTTATATCAAGGTTTGAGATCCATTCTAGCGCCGATGGGGATGTCTCCAGGAAGTCGGACCAGTTCCCTGCATATGCTCGCAAGGAGCATTCACCATGGATGTGTTGGATCGTCTGTCTAGGGGCACCGCAGTCGCATTCTGGTGACATCACTCTTCCCTATTTGTGTAGTGAATCCGTACACCTGCCATGTCCAGTACGTATTCGATTTAATGCGGACCGTGTTTTCCGTGTTAGTTCCATTCCAGAGATGTTGCAGTTATAGCTCTCAAACCAGGTCTGTAGTTGGTCATTTGTCTCTTGGTTCCGATCTAGTCTCCATTGTTTCATGTGGTCATAGTTATTATTTTGAAGCTGCTCAGCTGTGCGTATGGGTGGCTTTCTTGATTTCAATCGAGTGTGTCGCAGTTGTGAGAATTCTTCTTTAATTGGTAGTTCTGGTTTTGTCTCAATCTTTCTGAATTCGTGCAGTAGGGCCGCTTTTCTACGCAGGTCCGGGGGCAGGATATTACATAGCACCGGTAACCAGTACGAGGGCGTTGATTTAACAGTTCCAGAAATCAACCTCATTGTGTTATTTAATTGCCTGTCAATAAGTTTGGTGTGACAGCTATTAATCCAGACTGGCGCGCAGTACTCAGCCACAGAGAATACTAAGGCGATAGATGAGGTGCGTAATGTTTTTGCGTTAGCTCCCCAAGTAGTACCGCTAAGTTTTTGAATGATGTTATTCCGTGTTCCAATTTTTGCAGTGGTGTTCTCCAGATGTTTTCGGTAAGAAAGAGTGCGATCCAATGTTATACCTAAGTACTTTGGAAACTTATCATGTTTGAGGTTGGTGTTTCCGAGTTTTATGTTAGTAATTTCATTTACCATTCTGTTATTAAGATGGAATGTAGATACTTCAGTTTTGTTAGGGTTTGGCTTGAGTCTCCATTTCTTGAAATAATTGTAAAGTATTTCGACGTCATTATTAAGGACTTCCTCTGTACTGAAGAGATACTTGTCTCTGGTAGCCAGTGCTATGTCATCCGCATAGCAAAATTTTCTTGACTTTGTGTTTGGGAGATCTGCTATATAGAGGTTAAACAAAAGAGGGGCCAATATGAAGCCTTGCGGAAGCCCGTTGTTAATAAGTTTTGTTTTGCTTGTCTTTCCGTTTAGGGTGACCTGGAAGGTTCTGTTACTCAGCATATTATGTATTAAGGATGTTAAAATCTGGCAAGGAATCACTCTTAAGAGTTTGTAAATTATTCCATCTCTCCAAACAGTATCATATGCAGATGTTAAGTCTAGAAATACAGCACTTGTTTTCAATTTCTGTTGAAAGCCAGCCTCTATGTAGGATGTTAATGCCAGAACTTGGTCACAGAACTACGGCCAGGTCTGAAGCCTGCCTGTTCTATAGGTAAGTTCTCCATAATAATGCCGCTAATTCGGTTATGGACAAGTCGTTCGAGAAGTTTGTATGTACAGCTAAGAAGTGCTATTGGTCTGTAGCTTAGCGGTTGGTCTGCTGGTTTCCCTGGTTTCAGCAAAGCTATTATTCTTGCCTTTTTGAATTCTCTAGGGAGATGGTTTGTAGTCAAAATGTTCGAAAAGAAATTTGCCAGCCATTTGACTACGTTCTTTCCAGCGTAGGTTAGAAATTCTGGATGTGTGTTTCAAAACCTGGGGCTTTGCCCGGTTTCATATCCTTGAGGGCAGTAATGACATCATCCTCAGTGAATGGTCTGGAAAGCTCTGATATATTTGGAGTATTATTTTTTAGTGTTCTGAGTTCGCGCTTAATAATCCTGTAATATCACGCCGACAGACTGTAGGCACTTTGGACAAACACTGCCATGTGAAAAATGGCAAAAAGGTACAATAGCATGAGAGGTATCACATGAGCAGGCATGATGTCCGTGACGTACAGTTTTGTCAACCGAGTTCCTTCTCTCACTACCAGACTGAACTGAAGTTGTACCCGATGTTTCCAGCTTTATACCCGATGGCTTCCCACAGTACGACAGGAGTAACACAGCTGTGCCTCTCTCGTTACCCCAGGTCACTACCACACTTCCCGACGACAGTCGTCCAGCGCACTGCAGAACATTGATTCGTCGCTCTACGGCAATACCGAAATAGACGGCATGCATCGGCAGTCCACGCCTGAACGTCACGACACCTCTCCACCAGCAGCCGTCCGTGTTGTGGTGTTGAAGACAGCCAATGCTTGGGACCATAATCCCACAATCCGGTTGCTTTCAGTCTACGCCCAAACATGCGGGACGACAGACTCGTAAAGGCATTCCGTTAGATGTTTAGGATAGTGGGCGCAGACGTGAAGGTGATGCGATAAGTTAGGTGGGCTGGTCGGACGTGGTCAGCCGGAGACTTGACGGGTTTGTCTTCCCTCACGATTCCGTGCAGACCAGTATCGGCCCACTGCCACATCCAAATACCTGACAGATCTGGATATTACACGAATGAAGTAGCCGCCCAAATGGAGACCCACAATAAGGACCTTTTCAAACTTGTCAGCTGCTCCCATGTGAGTGCATGACATTTCGTGTCCTTTACACTGATCACTAAACATCTGAACCTGTTTCTGCCCTTATACACCCTATTGGGCATAATAATAACATTAAACGTGAACTACACTAACGCAGGCTGGTGGCCGTTCTACCTGTTACGGAGAAATGCAACTCCAATAGTTTACAAAAATTGGTTCAAATGGCTCTGAGCACTATGGGACTTAACATCTGAGGTCATCAGTCCCCTAGAACTTAGAACTACTTAAACCTAACTAACCTAAGGACATCACACACATCCATACCCGGGGCAGGATTGGAACCTGCGACCGTAGCGGTCGCGCGGTAATTTACATTCATACAATGTTGTGTACGTGTACGAAGTAAGTGTGAAAACCGACCATGTCTTCTGGTTACTTCAGATGCATATTTTTTCACGCAGTATATTAATTAGCATGCGATGGTAGACTCTAATCACCACTGTTAAACACCTCAACTACATTGAATTCTCCGTATTTCCTCCGATAACTCGTTAGATACGGATAATGTCATAGGAAGAAACTTTGCACATTGAGATACACACTTATCTTTCATCTGTCCCTTGTCATTGGCGTGTGCAGAAATTTATCGAGAAGCGCGTGGGAGATTGGTGGGCAAGATTTTGTTTTTTATATAAGTGAGTTGATTAATTTCGAGACTCTGTACCCAAAATTCCAAAGGAGCGGGGCTAGGCAAGTGCCCTTATTGATCCCTCCGCCAAGGGTATTCATCAGCGTCTTGTGCTGTACCTTGAAATACGGCTGTCGACCACAATAAATTTGTTCTTGTTATATCGTGATTGTTGTTGTTGTTGTTGTGGTCTTCAGTCCTGAGACTGGTTTGATGCAGCTCTCCATGCTACTCTATCCTGTGCAATCTTCTTCATCTCCCAGTACCTACTGCAGCCTACATCCTTCTGAAATATCGTGATTAACCCGCTGGTAAATTTATATTTCGGTTTCTTGCGCTTTAAGGACGTTAACTTCCTTCTTCGGATAACGACTGAGATTTACGTAGCATCAGAAATATCGGGATGAGGCTTTGACGTCCGAAATGGAGCTGAAGCACTATATAGTATTTTTGCACAAGTGTGTTCATATCCCATTTCCATCTTTATTTTCCAGAGACGTGAATCTATGCATTGTCTTTCGTCACATAAATGGCCATCACAGTTCCGTTTGTTATGTTAGTCTCTTGATCCTGAGCTCGTAATAATTACTCGATTGCGTCTTCCATTTTCCTAGATCACAGTTTAGAGTAACAAAGTTTATGCGCGAACTCTACCACTGCGTCCCTATCGCCGTTCTCATTTTGGCCGGATGCTTCTACTAATTAGCTCTTTTCTTCTTCCACTTGTGGGGCGGCGGGTGGATTTTAGTATGGAATATATGAGAATATTCGCTGTTCTTTACGAGAGCCTGAAACCTGTTTATGCGGTCAGCCAGCTCACATTCTTCTTCTACTCAATGAAATAAATGTTTCTACTCTCTATTTACTCAGCAGGTTCACAAACTATGACTGTAAATAAAAAAAAGTTTTTGAGTTCTAACTGATTCAGTCATATTTAGAAAAAGTTCACACTCAGAACATATCAAATTTCTGATAATAATTACAATAATAATAATAATAATAATGATCCTATCATAAACATTACTAGTAGCAGTTCAGAGGCTACCTCTACGTTAAACTCCAATTAAACGGCCTTTCACCATGAATTCTAATAATCAAAGTTACTAGCTCGCCACAAAACGGGAAAATAATGTCACCACCTGCCACGCCATATCGTTAACATTACGGGCGGCAGACAAGACAGTTACTTCAGTGAAATCTAAGCGATCTAGGACGCTGTAGAGTCCTCGCGTGTTCATAAATGCAGCGAAAAACATGCTTTTAGCAACAAGTGACTGTGACGTCATCCGAGGCAACGCGTAATCCAGTGTCTGACTGACGCATACTGATAGATAGTTGGGTGCGAAGTGTCTATTTGAACAAGTAAGTACTAGAGTAAATACTTGTCAAAAGGATATCAAGAATGTGAAATCTGGCTGTGAGAAATTGTGTGAGGATGTGGATAAAAGGCGTTCTGACAGAGAGGAAACAGTAGAACTACAAATATAAGAGCTAAGTACCAGTTTTACTAATACAGAAAACAGAGTAACCTCTAGTAGTTCTAGTAACACAGCATGTTGCTTCAGTTGACGCCACTTTCATTGGATGTAGTCAGTTTTTACGTTTTTAATCCAGACAAACAAGTTTACCCATTACAGTTCTGGAATGATATTTGAGAATGTTTAGCCCAACGCTTGGTCGGAGAGAGAAAATTTCTTCCATAAGAAGTCATTTGTCAGGAGATGCTTTGGTGTGGTCATCTGACGTAATGATAACAAGCAAAACTCTTCCTGAATTTAAAACTGCATTTCTTAACGAGTACTGGTCACACAACAAAGAAAAAGATGTTTTGAGAGGGTTTTTGAGTGGTATAAAGTTTGTTCCATGATGTAAGTAAAAGAGGTGTCTAGAAAGTGGGTTTCAAGGCTGTTTTATCTCACAAGAAAGATGAAATGGGAAATGATTACCATGGGACTTGAAGATATGCTGCCTTGGTACTAGCAGAAGAGAATCATTTCCGAGCCTAGAGCTAATGTAGATAAAATAATATGTGTCCGAGACAGCAGCGTCTTACAGGCTGCTATTGGGGCAAAGAGCGAATGACGGCAGGTGTTCCCTCAGGTCGTCCGCTGCGCCCTTATATAAATACGGTCAGAGAGGCAGCAGACAGACCCTTCGCACCCAGCTATCAATGTCCACATCACTCAAACCCCAGCTTACGCGTTGTCTCGGATGACGTCACACTCAGCCTGTTGCAAAATGCATGTTTTTGGTACAAATAAGAATTGAACTTGTGGGGAATGTGTACCGCTTAGATTTCATGGAAGTAACTGTTTGTTTGCCGGCCAGAATGTTAACGACATCACGAGGCAAGTGGTGATATTATTTTACACTTTTGTGGCGAGCAATTGACTTTGATTATTAGAGGTCAGGGCGGAAGGCTGTTTAATTGGAACTTACCGTAGAGGTCGCCTCTGAACTGCCACTATTGCTGTGTATGAGAGAATTATTATTATTATTATTATTATTATTTTATCATTGTGTGTGAGCTTTTTCTAAATATAATCTAATCAGTTAGGACTCAAAAACTTTAATTCATAATCATAATTCCTCATCCCTCTCAGTGAAGAAAGATAGAAACGTTTCTTTCATTGAGTACAAGAAGAATGTGGAATTGCAGACTGGAAATTATGGTTAGTATGTCCTGTACCGCCTTCTGGATGACCGCAAAAATAATTTCAGGCTCTCGTAAAAGACGGTGAATATTCTTATAGATCATACTAGCATCCACCCACCGCCCCAAACACTGTCCAGGTGCTCAACATTAGCTGTCAGATTCGATCCTTAATTATGGAACAGTTTGCCTTAGGTTAACGACCCATCACACTGAATCGTGTGTCCACCATCTTCAAATCAACACTGCTCATCATAATTCTTCGTAACGCTTCCATATTCGTCGTCAAAATAGTTCCTGGCTCCCTTCAAACGTAGCAATACCATTTTCCATTACATGCATTATAAGGTGAGAAGTGGATGAGAGTGGGGGGGGGGGGGGAGGAGGTGTGTAACCTTGTGCCAACCCAAAAAGAAAGAAAAATCTTTCACTCCTTTTGACTTATATTAGTAATATAATTTTTAAAAAGGTACTGATGTCCTTGATCTGTTTTTAGTGCACAGAGCATGAATATATCGTTTAACACACTCTTAGCGACATCAGCGCACATTCAATAGTTGATACTACCAAGGCGGGGGTACGCAGGGATCACTTCATTCCAACCTCTAAAAATATGTAAAAATGCAACTTTTGTCTGTTTTGTTAACTTTTAAGCACAATGCAACTTTAGAGAGATATTGATGTGTAATCAAGGTCTTGAACCTTAAAATATTGACTATGACATGTACTGGGTGAAACTGTAAGACTTACATTTTTCGGTTAAGTTAAACAGAAAAATTTGAAACATTTATGGAATCAGGTAGAAAAAAATAACTATAAACATTAAATAGTTTTTCGAAATTTTAAAATTTAAAGCAGCTGACTAGATTACAATATTTTCATAATGTAAGTACAAGGTATCCCGCCCCTCTTCTCTTGGTATTGCGACGGTTAAATCTCGACCTCAAACGCACGCACAACTCGATGAAGGACTCTGAATTTAGGGCACACGAATTCACTCTTGAGGTGACAAGCTAGCACTGCTACCCATAGTCCGTCGTTTTAATTATGTAATCTCTCACATCATCACAATCCTACAGATGTTTTTAATATACTTAACTTGGTCATCGTATTAAATTAAATACAGTTACATAGAATTATTACATAAATTTACACAAATACAGACAACACACAGAATAATATTTTAGAGTTCATTACTCATTCATATGAACATCGAAAATATTCCCAGCAATAATTATACTGACAAAAGGTTAAGCAAATGCAATTAAACGTAAGAATTTCTACGTTGTAACGTATTCGGAAAGTATAATGTAAGTCGGTGCACTTCAAATATCCTGCAAGTCGCGCTCTTAAATCAAGCGGGAGCATGAGCAAATAACAACTCCATATGGGCTTCAGTCGAGAAAAGAACTAGTCAAAAATCAAAAATGAAACGAGACTGACGTGTGGTTGTAGCACGTATGTTTTGGACGTCTTGGTCATAGTAAAATGGCTTGAATGTTAACATACGGAAGTTCGGTCTTCAGTAAGTAACGTTCAGCATTCTTTACAGTGCCAACTTCAATGTTTTTTTGTTGGAATGTTGGAAAGGAGTATTATGACTTGGTGAACATGAGAACTGGACTTGCCACAGTTGTGGAAAGAATAAAAATATTCTGCTACGCTAAGAAGTGCCATTACACAAACAGGCCGAAGCAAGGAAGGAATCAGAAGTGGATTGGCACAAAAAAACTTTCGTCAGTGAAAGAATTCTGATAGTTTCAGGTATTGTTACAGAATTAACGAAGTGAAATGTGGACCATGAGAAATCTGAAAAAGAAGAAACGGCAAGCATGCAAAATGTGGTGTTATGGAAGAATGAGAAAAATTAAGAGGACAGAAAGAGTAAGAGGTGCTAAGTAGGTGAGGGAAGAGCTCTATGGAAAAATGTTACCGGAAGGCTGGTCAGGTTAGTGGGGTATTAGCTAGGTAATCGACGATTAGTTATGCTGTCGCTGAAAGGAACACTAGAGAAAATTAATAAAAGGTGTTCTATAAATAATGCCCCAAATGAGCGAGTAATAATACAAAAAATTATTGATGAAATTAAGTAATTTACGTATTATTGCAGTGATGTATCTAATATCCAAGAACGGCTGCGAGGGATTAGCCGAGCGGTCTCAGGCGCTACAGTCATGGACTGTGCGGTTGGTCCTGGCGGAGGTTCGAGTCCTCCCTCGGGCATGGGTGTGTGTGTTTGTCCTTAGGATAATTTAGGTTAAGTAGTGTGTAAGCTTAGGGACTGATGACCTTAGCAGTTAAGTCCCATAAGATTTCACTCACATTTGAACATCTAAGAACGAACATTTGTTTATTTGTTCGTCTTCTATGCGTCTCTGTACTATTCATCTTATTACAATGAAACATTGTTTAGTTGTAGTGTGCGCATCCGTGAAGGTAGCTGACCAAAAGTAAAAATTTTTGATTACGACCGATTTTAGTATCGAATCTATAGTTTTTGGAGGGACTGTACTGCCATTGGAGACAGTTGGAACTGTTTTTCAATCGAAGAGCGGAAGGGTAGTGATGGAAAGGCAGTGACTTATCGGAATATTTCTGTATCGTCTGTAGAAATTGAAAGGGTCCTATAGTCCCCAGTCATTATAATTTTATTTGCTTTCCTATGCACTTTGAATCTTACAGAACAATTCGGGTGTTCTCGTTGCCAAATTTCGTACCAGAGAAGAATGAGCTACGATTCAATCTAGCCGTAACCCGTTTCTTTCTACGATTTGCAATCATCATATGACTGTTTTGTTGGTCCTTTTCAGACTTGCAAATGCGTCTATAGTGCCATTTTAAGTCTTCCATGTGTTTATATGAAACCCAACTCGCGACTATGATTCCATAAAATGTTTATCCTTTGTTCTCCTATTCCAAAACTCTTTGGCATACCTGAGTGAACGCCTGTGGGTGTGTTTCATTTTCCTGTACGGTGGTTTAGTCTGCAGTAGAGAATCAGCGCTAGTCTTACAGAATGGCCAACCCTTGTGGTTTTCAGTCAGAGAAAGAGGTTTGATGCCTTTGGGGGAAAGTTACCGGTGTTAGGTTGGTGGGGGAAATCTCACCTCTGGGTTTTCCTGGCCACGGGTTTGTGTGGGATAGGCAGTCTACTTCCAGCTCTCCGATGATCTGCAGGCGAGGTCTCTTCGAAGAAGGGTGAGTTGATTTGATCGCGTGGCGCGTTGTCTCATAGCGAGAGGGGAGCTTTTAGCTTTTGGCTTTGTCTTATAGAGACTGATTTGCTGGGTTGTTGCATGGAATGCAAGGCTTTTGCAGACTTTCAGTTTGATTCCTAATGCAGACTTTGGTCCGTAAGAAGAACGTAGCACAAAGGTGTTGCATATGTTGAAGCGATCTCGTGTAGGAAGTGCGGCCTCGGTTCATTGTGAATGTTTTGTGTGTCTGCGACTGCGTATGTATATATTCTAATCTTCTGCGAACGTTGATAATTTTTGCCACTTTGTGAATGTTCTTTGCTTCATTTCTGTATGTCCGTAGGAAACCATCCACGTGGGTTAACATTAGAGTTTGTGGGTCCTCTGCCATTACCCTTTATCTATTTAAATGTGTCTTCTGTAAAATGTTAACTGTTCGCTTCTGCGTGGTTTAATGTTGCTAAAATTTGGCCACGGTAGATAGAAATTGTGTCTCCGCAAACCACGTGGTCACACGAGTTACCTGTGAGCCTAACTTTCCGGTGGCCCCCTGTCTCTGTTCTAGAGTTTACTTATTGCTCTGATTTTGGAATAATAAATATGTACGGTCCGGATTATTCAGTTGTAATTGTGGTTTGTGATTTCATGTTGAGCTTGTTAGCGCGTATTTGTGGCCCTCGTTGAGGCGGTTTCTCCAAACCGAGGTTCAAATTTACTCTTTTATTGAATCATTTCTCAACACAGCGGAACAAACCTCCGAGCTTCGTTTCATGTTGGTGTTGGGGCCGTCCTTGCTCTTCTTTGTGTGAATTTGGGTCTGAATGCGAGTATTAAAGCTTTCCCGCCCCGCTCTGATTACGCCCGCGATTCTTAATTAAGAGATTCTGTTGTCAATCGTATAGCGTTTTACAAGCAATAGTACATAGTTTCCAGGCAACATCAGTTATATAGATATCTTATATGAATGTCTTAAGAAATGAATAATTTTGTTTCAAGTCTTATCCAGGGTACCGATGTTACGTCTCCTTTACCTGTGCCATTTACCTTGTAGTTTCCTTGTTAGCCTATCCATGGCCTTTACATGAGCACAGGTCCAATAATTACCGTTCCCTTTTTATTTAAAACAAATTCTTTAGAATAGTTCTCCTCTTATTCACAGTATTCACACACTTTTTACTTTATTTTAATATTTGATTCATGTGAGCAATCCCAGGATCATATTAATAATTGCGTCCCATTTTTTTATGAGCGACATTACAATGAATGTTCTTTTATGAGTTGTTTCTGATGACTAAATTAATTAATTTGCCAACTCAGTCGAAGCTCTTGTTTTTCGTATGGCTAGTGTTGTTGTCGACCTAATCTTCTACTTTGATTTTAATGTCAGATAGCATTTCCATTAGAGCGTGGCCCTTTTAGCCGTCAGGATATAGCTCAGGGCTCCACTTATTTCATTAACACCACCGAAGTGCACAACACTTACAAACTTCTTACTGAACTTGGCACTTGTCACTTGCTGTATGAAAAGAAAATCTTTAAAAGACCTCCAAAGTAGCATAAAGGGCCTGAACGCGCAATCAAGAGCGTCTGTAGCACTTTCTAGATGTGCAAGACTCGTCATATGTGTAAACATATTGTGGGAGCAGGAAACCTCTATTATTTGTAGAGGGGACATGAGGATGAAAAGGGGTGATGTGTAGTAATATTGGACCACAATCTATCGATACTTCTTTCATGTATTTAGATAATTTGGAACATTTTATTTGGAATTTTCTAAGAGTATGAACCACAAATTGTATTTTACAGTGTGTCAACCAGGCAGCAAAACTGAGCACTACAGAAAGCCCATTATTTTTTCAGCACGTTTTGAAGACCAAAATTGTGCAACGAGGGTGAGCAGCACTATAACAGTTAACATCCTTTCTAGAGTTGCACTGTGTACAACAGAAGAGAAACGGACAGTTTCTTCACTATGCAGATGAAACTGTGATTAAAAATTCGTTACATTACCTATAAATTATGTGTAAAATATTCTATGTACATATCACACAGATTTGGTCATTTAATTTATATATATTGTAACGACAGAATTTTACGGCCGTAGCGGACAGCGCCAGAGTCGCCACGCTGTGCGCTTATCACGCGGAATGCTGACGGGAAATGAATTCTGAGTTGCGCTCCGTGGCGTGTACACAGCCGCCGGCTACGAAGAGCAGTCTGAGACCGGCCAGTTGTGAACATGTATCGCTCTCGACACAGTGATGAAGGGTTACCAGACACGCGTAATGCATTGTCGCACCGTCTTTATTAATAAATAGTAAAACTAAGTTTTCCCTGTTCCACATTCTGCACTACCCGGAACTAACGCCCACGCATCCCATCCTAACAGCAAATGGACACAATAACATTTTCTCGGCCGTCCAAAAGACTCCGTTATGTGTGTGTGTGTGTGTGTGTGTGTGTGTGTGTGTGTGTGTTTGTGTGTGTGTGTGTACATCTCTGGTTCTGGAACTACACGATGAATCTCATCCTGCACCTCTGAAAATTATCGTGGTTTGTACGAGTGAGATTTCAAACAGCCCCACAGAAAGAAATCACATGGTGTCAAAACATAAAATTTGGATTGCCAATTTCCGTCACCGCTGTCAGAAATCAAGAGACAGTTGTCGCAATCCATGTATTACAGTTTGCAACAGATCATTGAAACCAAAGTTTTTAAGGATCCATATGACCCAGTTTACACCACAAAAAACCCTCTAAACATATTGTGGTAGGGTTCGTCGTCCGCTGTTGAGGCGTTTTCAGTGCCTTCTTCGGCCAATTACTCCGTCAGACCCAAGGCCATTGCATACATTCACTCCTTGTGGATTTAATGGCTTCTCAGTAACTACTCAGTCAGTAGTCATGGAGAGCAATGTAGCATTTGTCAACAGTGCTCACTTTCATGGCGAGTAATGAGATTGCTATGTCAGATCCTGTGACTGTTAAAGGTTTCCGTCATTGTAATTGATCTAAGGGGTAATTAGGCCTCTATTTGAAGGCAAGACATGCTTTTAATTTTAAACGGTAGACACCTATGTGCGACTGACGGGGCTGTTTGACGAGCACCCAAGATCCAAATTTAATCTCTCTGCTTGGGCCTGACGATGGGAGAAAGCTGCACTTCGATTCCTTTAAAGTGACTGCAGATGACATTGCTACGTCTAGAATTTATCACAAAGCACAGGCCATCCCATAAAGTCTAGGGCAACATCAACACACCGCAAGCCAGCACTTTAGTGAGTTCCTGGGTTTAATACTTCGGATGAGAAGTGTAGTTCCACTCTTCTGCCAGAGGAAAAGTTGTATAGTTCCACTCAGATGTCATAGGAACGCGTAGTGACCATCTTGGGTTCAAAACTAATAACTAGCTAACTGACAACGAATCAGGTTGATTCAGTATCACCAGATGCACTGTCTCGGATTCTACACTTACAATAACTCACCTGCCAACCATTCAAGTTTCATGAGTATCCCCAGGCTGGATATCTTGGCTTCTTACAAGTGTATATCTTGTATACTTAGCATAAGTGACCCACTTCCACGATAAAGTCAGGGGAAACACCAGTAGCCACCTTGGATTCTGTACTTTTCATAGGGCATCTGGCACCCATGAAAATTGGCTCAGTATCAACAGGTTCGCCATCTTGGAATTCATACATAGCTTAAGAGAGCTGGCTGCTATACACGCTGGCGCAGGACTCACACAGCCCCTTCATCAATTCTGATGTCATACAGTTGGGGAAAATCCTGAAGTACAAATGACGCATGTCCGCTACATTAGAGTGCCGTCTTAAATTCTATCATAGAACAAATGACCTGGCAACTACACAGGCTGCACCAGTATCCTCAGCTGTGTGACCTTGGCTGTCCTAAGGCCAAACATCTTTGATTTTATACTTAGAACAATAACTGCGCTAGATAGACCAACTTAGATTTTTATAATTTCTTCCACCCCCACTACCCCCACTTTATACATAGTTCAGTTCATCTATGGCATAAGAAGGGGAATATCTGGTGACAATGCTTGATGTCGTCAGTGACATCAGAGAGGAAGGAGGGAGAGAATCTTACAACAGTGCAGACTGTCCCAAAACTCTTACCCAACCTACTGCCACCTGTATGTGTTCCTGTTGTGCACACCATCACCTTCGTTCGCTTTTTGTATTGCTGCATATTGTAGTCATCATGTAACTGCTTCATTGCCTTTTGCTTGCTAGAGTGTCATTACAATTAAATAAAAGGCGAATGGAGTGTGTCGGTCTAGTGTTTAATCTCAGTTTGGACGGAGTAAGGCAATGGAATTCGTTGCATCTTACATGGGTCTTCAAACTGATTCATTAAGAGACTTATTATTAAAATACTTGCCTATTAGAACTAGGAACATTCACACTGGCAGAAACAGATTTCGCAAAAGTCATTTATATGCTAAGAATTTACAACAGAAACCATAAGCTGAACACAAGCACTTAAAAGGCAACAAGCATTATCAATAAGTTAGCAAATAGCTAATGGTAACTTACCGACGGATAACATGCCATTAGTGGAGACGGACACGGCATGACTTTGGCAGCTAAATTCGAATTCTACACTGCATATATATTAGGTAAAAAGTGTGGAGATAAACCGGAGAAATGAGAGAGAGCATTGTAACCATGAATGTTTGGTCGAGTGGACGAAAGGGGTGGTTGCAATATCTTCTTACGACATTATGACGTCGAAAGCGGGTTCCAGCACCCAATAGGCTGTTGCAAGGCTCCTACCAAAATTAGTTTCTTGCGCTGCGTGGAAACGGTGGTGCTTTATCGTGAGCATTGTTATGTCCTTGGTAATGAGCAACAAAACTGTAACAAGACTACGTGACAAGTGCCTGGAGACGATTGTGATAACGGTTGGTGTCTTCCACGCTTGATACTTAACTGCAGCCTCTAATGTCCGAACTAAGAGAATGAGTGAAATAGCCGCGTCTCTGAGTTTTACAACCTCAGAACGACCGATCTTTAGTTAGCCCCCCATGTCAGAAACAAAATAAAAAAGCGCAGGTATCGTCAGTTGCTGAGGAAGGCATTGGCTTAGTTCAACCTGCTAGGAAATATAATGCTGACGACGCCTTCTTTCTTTGCAGGTTTCCCATCCTGCCCAGGCACCACCAACGAAAACGAGTTTGTTTTCTTCATTAAGGGTCCTCTTAGAAGGAGGCAGAGTCGTTCAAATTTTGACCGGATTTCAATGCTTATCTCTATTTCCTTTGAGATTAATACCTGCATACAGTCGAATGTTTCATGTAGCGAGGGGGCCAAAAGTTTGTTGAAATATAAATCCCATATTAATTTATTGGAGCCCATTTTTCTGTTATTTGACAACGTGCGTGGCGGGTTTGAGTTATAGTGTCAAAATCCACTCCAGTCATATTATTAAGAACAAGACAGTTTCAGTTTGACTGACCACTACTGCTCCGTAACATGTTGCTTTCTTTTCCGTGAAAATCAGCTCCCACATCGAGGTTACTTCCTGCAATGTATCTTCAATGAATTCTATAGCTATTAAATAACTGTTAGGCTGCGTCTACTGTACAGACACAATCTGGTGTTTACAAAATATAAAGCTTTCTTCTCCTGATGAGGTATTTTGTTCCTTGCATTTGTGTGGAGATTTCGCAAAATCTGACGTGTACTAAGATGAATTTTCGTGCTGTATTGCTGTGTACACCTGTCTGAAACTGCCTGTCAATTTAAACTCTATGCCAGTCTGGGACCCTAAACTAGGACCTTCGCCTTTAGCAAATCATTGCTCTACCGAAGGAGGTCTCGAAGCACGAATCACTACCCGCTCTCACATCCTTCCAAATTTTCTTTCAGTTGTACTCGTTCAACAAGATGTGGAGGAGAACTCCCGTGGAGTTCGGAATAAAGAAGGTGAGGTAGCGGCGGAAGAAAAGCTGTGAGGGCGGGTCGTGAGTCGTACTCGGATATCTACGTTGGCAGAGCAATGGTTCACTAAAGGCAAAGATTCCAGGTACGAGTCCTGACCCAGCACACAGTTTTAATTTGTTAGAAAGTTCGAATACAATAGTAATTAAAGTAATCAGAAGAACAATGCTTACAATGGATCAGTGAGAAATCCGGGAGTACGGGTATGAGAAAATGTATCTACTTTTAGCAGAAAAGCAAGGAACGCAACCTATATTTAATAACAGAAGAATGAAATGTAATGAGGACTGAAGAAGGGTTGATTAAAATGCACGAGAGAGAGTGAGAGAGAATCAACTGTGACTGTCCGATACACGCCGATATTAGCAAATGCGATCACTTTCGGTTCACTTAAATATTTTCCGATATCGGCTACCTGCAGGAATTCTTGATAGGTGTGAGATGTACGTATGTCCAGGTTTATTTACTATCATTTACTGGTCACATGCCAAAACCAAATAAAAATCTGTTTTACTATTCATTTCCGTTTGACAAACATAAAAAAAAGAGTATAATCTAAAACACGGAAACTCAGTTGGCTGCGAAAGGACACATGCAGCCATAATCGTTGCCATCATTTGTTTACGAATTATCAAGATGAAAATGACGAAGAGTAAATCCTGTCAGATCATGGTATTTATCTGAAGTTTAATAAAGGACTTGCTTTCTGTGTATGAGAGGCTTTATGCAGCTCATATACGTCGCTGTACTTACGATTCTGTGAATGAAACATATAAATTTCAATACTTATAGCACTCCAGGTAAATATTTTTACTATTTACGAACACAGCATTTAAAACACGTTCTATTCCTAAAGACAATGAAAAGTAGAACGCCACGTAATATGATGACCTTTGCCGCACAGCTCAATTGCTGACAGTTTACGTAAGTGTCTTCCGTGCGCCTGGTACCAGTCTGCCGCTGGTTTATCGCTGAAGTGAATGTCGAGCTGCGTAAGGAAGACTGACATGTCTCGAACTTATTTTCATTACTCGTTCTGTGAAAAGGTAGCCTACATTCTTTATTAGTACATGGTAGTAGGGGTAATGGTACCACACACATATGGAAGACATGCAACCAAATAACTTCACCGTCAATTTTAAGGCTGAACGCAATGGGCCTGTCATTTGTCAAGGAAACTTGCCTCATATCCAGTGAGGCACCGTCGTATTGGCACCGTACACGGGGCTTTGCAGAAATACAATGGTAGTGACGCCTAACGGCAGGTGCCCCCCGCAGCAGACCGCCAGTGAACGTTAACTGGGGCACATGGCGCGGGGTGCACGGAGCCCACTGTGTGGAAAACATTTCAGAGGCTGCCCACCCACTGGCAGGCAGAGGTGTGCACACTCAGCCGGGAAGTTTGTGCAGTCGGCGACGCGCGAGACAACGGTAGAGGTGAGTGTGCGCCTGAAAGCTGGCACCCCACTACACAGCTAGGCTGCAGACGCGGCCGAAATGTTAAGGGGAGCGGCGAGAGCACTGTAAGACACACTACACAGCAGTACAGCGAACTGGCTAGTGACTCCAAACACACCAGAGGAGACGAGTGTGCGAACGACAAGGGGGGTCCATTTGTTAACGGTAAAAAGATGGCACAAGGAGGTAGCTGCGACTGTTTGCTGAAGACACAGTAGTAAGTGTCGAAGTGTCGTCTTTGACTGTAGAGGGATAAAAAATGACTGGAATAGAAGTTCGTTTTGATTTGATGAGTAGCTCTAAATATGGGAAAGTATAAGACGCTGTTGTTTACAGGAAGCTGGCGTCTGTTAATGGCTGTAGGAAGATACACGAAGAATTTCTGTTTGGTGTGATGGATTGTAAGTTCCTCAAAATTTGAGAAAACTTAAAAAAATGAAAACATATAGTGAAAAATCCTGTAAAATACGAATACTATATTATACTAATGCAAAAAATCGCAGCACCACAAAACAAATAATGTAGCGGAATAAGTTTGTCCAGGGAACATATTTTAATGATTAACATTGCATGGTAACAGGTTAAAGTGAGATAAGCCGTTGCTAATGTGAAATGCAAGTACATTAATAGCCAGTGCAACCACCAGAATGTTGGATGCAAGCAATCAGACGTATTTGTATTGTGTTGTACCGGAGCTGGGAGGTTGTGGAATAGTGTTCCATGTCTTTTACCCTTGCTTGGTCAACACAGGACCGAGTATTGCTGTTTGTGGATGATGCAAGAGTTTTCGTCCGATGATGTCCCATACTTGCTCGACGTGAGACGTCTGGTGATTGAGCAGGTCAAGGCAACATGTTGACACTCTGTACAGTATGTTGGGTTACAACAGCGATATATGGGCAAGCGTTACCCTATTGGAAAACACCTGCTGTATTGCTGTTCGTGAATGACAGCACAACGGATCGAATCACCAGATTGATGTACAAATTACCAGTAAGCATGAGTGGCGTAACCATGATAGTGCTTCAGCTGTTATATGAAATCTCACTTCTGACTGTAGATCCAGGTGTAGTTCCAGTATGTCTAGCATGCAGAAACCTGGGCTGCAGCCCCTCAACTGGCCTGCTTGAAACCAACACAGGGCCATCACTGCCACCGAGGCCGAACCAACTTTCACCAGATAACACAACAGACCCTCATTCTGTCCTCCAGTCAGTTCTCGCTTGACACCACTGAATTCGCAAATCGCGGTGCTTTGGGATCAATGGAATATACCCAACAGGTCGTCTGGGTAAGATCTGTCCTTGACTTAACCGACTTGTACCATGTCGTGCCGGACGGAGTGGCCGAGCGGTTTTGTGCGCTATAGTCTGGAACCGCGTGACCGCTACGGTCGCAGGTTCGAATCATGCCTCGGGCATGGATGTGTGTGATGTCCTTAGGTTAGTTAGGTTTAAGGAGTTCTAAGTTCTAGGGGACTGATGGCCTCAGAAGTTAAGTCCCATAGTGCGCAGAGCCATTTGAGCCAACCAGTTCGTTTTGTCACTGAGGTGGCAACTGCTGTTCAGATTGCTGCTGCAGATGCAGTACGTTGCGCCAGAGTAATACACCGAATACGATGGTCTTTCCTCTCGATTGCACCGCGTGGGCGTCTGGAGCCCGGTGCTCTTGCGACGGGACATTCTCGTGTCCATCGCACCAGCAATCATGTACAGTGGCTAAACTTAACCAAATCATTCTGCAGTATCGCAGAATGAACATCCAGCTATTACATCACTTCGTTTGAGCTCAGTGAGGTGTTGATAACGGCGTCTTTGTCGCCTTAAAGGCATTCTTGACCAACATCAACTCACCAGGTCCACTCAAAAGTAGCTAACGTTCGGGACCGTTACAGCGTGTTCTCAACGCAAACCAGACTTGCAACCGAGTAGTGGCGCTACTAGGGTCTCTCTTACGTGACTGGTGTACAGTCTGAATAGTTATCACCTTTTATATGTAGACACACACGTACCATCTTTAGTGTACGTCACGTAACTCCTTCTTGGTGCTGCTATTTTCTTCCGTCAGTGTAGATGTATGGGTGAAGCGTCGATTCCGCTTATTGGGGAATTCCAGCAAAGTGTATCTCACCAGCGGAGGAACCTCAGCAAGTGAGTGGCATGTGCATCATACTAATGTTGTTGGAAAGGCGGGGCTGAAATAGCAGGACATCTGGTAACAAACTCCAAAATCGAGGAACGCAGGACAACACGACTCCTGCGGGTAAAATGGCTAAATTTCATTCAGATTCACAGTGGAATCCTGGTGGTATATTGATCAAATGATATGTCACCTCTAGCCGTAGTGAAATGATCTGAACCATTTGAGCAAGGCAGCAAGATGAAGCTAGAGGTGCGAAGAAACTCTCTAACAAAAAGTACGTTCACACAGCTATTATCGAATGGCTTCGTGATCATGGAGCGGATTTCTGTTGTACAGAGACTGAACGATTGCTAGGACATTTCGACTGTTGTTTACAGAAACTTGGTGATAATGTCGAAAAATAATCTAATGCATCGGTGTCACTATGGAGTGCAGCGCAACATTCAGTAAAGGTTGCTTGACCTGCGAAAACTAAGAGTAACATACTGCCTGGTATTTCCTTGCAGAAAAGGAGACTGCATTACGAACCCTAGCGCAACCCATTCCCCAGTAATGCCCGAATATTTGGAACCCCCCTAAGGTCAGATAAATGGAAGACATCGAAGAAATTCAGAGGTGTACTACTAGACTTTTTATCTATAGTGTGAGAAATAAGCGAATGTTACGGACATGTTCCGTTAATTCAAAGGAGATTCTTTCGACGGAAGAGGATTTTCTTTTCGTGAAATACTGTCGGGAAGGTTTATACAGTTCTATACAAACGGCCTTTGCGACAGACTGCAGAACCACTCTTCTGCGATGAACTTGTATCTCGCATAAGAACCTCGAAGAGAATAGAAATTTTTGCTTTTACGGAGGCATATAGACATCAGTGAGATGAATAGGAAGGGAAATGACAGTGGTAGGGGAACCCTCCACCATGTACCGTTTAGCGTCTTGCTGAGTATATGTTCAAATGTGTGTGAAATCTTATGGGACTTAACTGCTAAGGTCATCAGTCCCTAAGCTTACACACTACTTAACCTAAATTATCCTAAGGACAAAGACACACACACCCATGCCCGAGGGAGGACTCGAACCTCCGCCGGGATCAGCCACAAAGTGCTGAGAATGTAAGTATCTGCAGTTGAAACTGAAGGAATTTTCCATAGTTGATCTCCTAGCAAACAAAATCACTAGAGAAGGACAATTCCATTTAACATCAGTCTCTCAAACTGATGTCAAACCAACGATCAAGAAAATTGCTAATCAATACCGGATCCGTGAATCGCACATAAATAAGCAAGCACTTAGCGACCATTTCTCTCAATCATGGTCCACTTACGTGAAGCAAAGTAAACTTCATATTTTTTAAAAATGATTTCGTGATGTTTCGAGCTGTCATTCTCTCTGTTTCATACACGATTGTACAATTTCGGCGTTAGGCCCTTATCTGTTTTCTAAAACGAAGCATACATTTGTGCCACTTGTTATTGTAACATAGGAACCAGTCATATCTCGATATATACAAGAGACATTACAACTTACTCTATCGACAATTTTTAGTGGTATTTTATACCATCTACGTCCTTGTTCCAGTATATAATGCTTCCGTTTAAAATACTTGAAACTGTCCATCGCACATGAAATAAAGGGAATTGCAGCTGAAGATGTCACAAATAATTCAAAAAATTCATCGCAGTTGCAGGCGCAACTACAATGAAAATTATGAAAGTCTTGTGACAATCCCGAATTAGTATGACTGTGATATACTAATGTTATTCTCCACATCTGTATCGGACTATAACTTGTACCTGTTGAAATTGTGATAACTATCTAACGGACATGTAGCATTTGAACCATATAATATTGCCATGCACAAAGTACTATAAACCACTGAAGTACAGTTCATAGAACTGTTTTGAAGGGGTTTTTCTCTACCTGCTAGTGTTACCTCAGCACTCAACGGATTCGATGTAAATATATAAATTTGATAGCGGAACGCTTAAAAGCACCTGATATACAGAATTAAACACGCTGTAAGTTTACTTGGCTCAACTAGTACTGTGGAGGCAGCCTACCAGAAAATATCTATATTAGAAACATCCAGGTAGCCACGCGTGTTAGTACTCCGCTTCTGTGACCCGGAGAAACGCACTGTCTCTGAATCGGTTCCGCCCGGCGATTTAACGAGGATAACTGGTAAGCCAGCGGTTTCTCACATCTAACTGGGTCTCTACCTGTCTTATATCCACGTTTCACCTCGATCTCTGTTTTCAGACACAGATGTTTTCGAGGTTTTCCAGCTAGCTGTATTGCTGCTGGGCATCTCTTGTGAGGCAGAATAATTTTTAGATAACTCATTCAGGAACATCTTCCGGGATTTAACCCTTCCACATGAAATTCCTAATGCGATGCGGAGGAGGATGGCAGAGGGCTTACCGTAAATCTGTATAAGTTTTCCTTTGTGCTCACGTGCAGATCTTTGAGAGTCAGGATCTGAGACTCTGGCCGCTTTATATAGTTTCCCAATGACGTACGTTACGTGCACGCTTTTGTTGGCTTGCGTCTGTCATTTAAGCTTGTACTGATTTTCTTGGCATATGAAAATATGGGTCATACAAGACACGCATATACTGCTGAGGGAAAGAAAGTACCGAGGCAGTTGTTCTTCACATAGTTGGTCTTGCTCCCCATTTACTATTCGCTAGTATCCTCAAGATGTTATTCCTAGTCGCCACCTCTTGGTGGGTCTTGCCGCACTGACGGTGTATGTCTGTGATCTGTCCAGGAAGATATATGGATGTGCTGGTTTTCCGTGAATTCCACATGGTTGCCATTCCACTTGACGTTGTACTTTCTGTTTGCCTGTTTTCAGCGTCGGTGGAAGTCGCTAACTCGTGTCTTCAAGGGGTTTCGCCTGAGGGAATTCTGTTGCTAGTATTCAAACATGATATTTATCTAGTTCTTTGCTACATCTTCATGATTACGTTGTTGATAGTCAAGTCATCAAAGACTACGATAGGTGTGATCTGGAAGCACACGTTCCTGGGTAGAAAAAAAAGTCGGGAACCGTATTGCACTTCAGCTGGGCCACTGAGTCACCCGACCTTAATTCCACAATAAATGACTGGGGCCGAAACTTAACACTGAACTTCCCCACACTTTTGGTTAAGAATTCGGCTGACATTCCGGTATCCCGCACGAGTAGCACAGCTCGCAACCTCGCTGACCGCTTCCCCCGCTGTCACAGCACGCTGTCTGAGCGCGAAAAGGGGAAGAGGGGGAAACTGCGAACACGCGGAATTGAAATGGGAGTGCAGTCGCACTGCATATGATTTGGTTGTATATTTCACATTTCTCAACATCATAGGTCGCAAGCAATACAATTTTTCTGTATTACTTAATTGTTTTTGATGCGCTGCACACATAACACAATTAAATTAGAATTATATTAATACTTTCAGCTGCTAACGGGCGCTGATGTACCTCAACGGGGACAGCTGGAAACGTTTCCCCCGACCGGAACTCGAACCCGGGATCTCCTGCTTGCATGGCAGACGCTCTACCCATATGAGCCACCGAGGATACAGAGGATAGCGCGACTGCAGGGACTATCTCGCGCACGCCTCCCGCGAGACCCACATTCTCACCTTCTGTGTCCACACACTACATTCGCAGTGTTCCACCCCAACACGCTCATTACTCGTGGAAGACATTCTTACAAAGTCCCGTAACAGTTCAGGGAATATGTGTGCATCCGCACAGAAGAAGGTCATGGCCGGTATTACCAGAATTATATACTTATATGGATATGGTGTCTGCTCTTTCGGACATGTCCGAAAGAACAGACACTATATCCATAAAAGTACATAACACAATTATCTGGTACAAACTGTCGACAAACAGATGTAGACAATATAAGATTTTCGCAGTCAAGTTGCCACGTAATCGCGACATAGTTTTTAATGGTCGAAGAAAGTCATTTCACAGGAATATCTCCATCGAGATCCATTCGGATCCTCACTGCAGAGACGTGGAAAATCTACATGAGGAAAAAATGTCGATGTACTGAACAGTTTTAATGTTAAAGGGATTTCTTTTTGAAAAGGAAATTACCTTGCAGGTCAGTTACATCCGCACATGAACAGAGGTGCTTTCAACTGAAACGACAAACGGCCTCCGAAGCTAATACAAGACTGGCAGTGCTAAGGCAACTATCCTTGCACTTCTTTCAATTCTCTGAATTCTTCAGACCTCGCGTTCTTCTTAACGACAGTGAACTTAGAGAAGTGTCTGTCAGAATGTTTCCCATCTCTAACGCGATTTTCTCTTTAAATGCATCCACATCAGATCAGCAAGGAGTTGTTCCTCATCTTGCATTATCTTACTGTGGAGACTATGCAGTCAAGTCCACTTAAAATACGAGGTCTGCAATTCATTTCCGATGTTCGAATTATTGTTCCCCCGCGGTTTTTGCCCTCATTAATTCAACAATTTAAGTAGAAAAATCGTTCCATGCAATCTCCTAGACTTAACCAAAATACTTTGCAGCAATACATAAAGCCACTGCACTCTTCATTCTGATTCACTGAAAACAATTGCGACTGACAGAGTAAAAGTGCGCGCAACTTCAGAAATTTTGCTATTCATACCATCAATGCAAATTAAGCATAGTGTATCTTGATTTACAGGACAATGAGCCCCTCTGTCGATCGTTGTAATATTTTGCTGTTTCACTGTCAAATAAATCTTTAAATTCTTTCTGTATGGTAGTGTAATATCGTTTCATGGTTCACATGGCTAGAAGCACTCTGGGATTTAACATCTGAGGTCATCAGTCCCCTAGACTTAGAACAACTTAAACCTAACCTAAGGACATCACACATATCCATGCCCGAGGCAAGATTCGAACCTGCGACCGTAGCAAGAGCGCGGTGCCGGACTGAAGCACCTAGAAACGCTCGGCAAAAATTTGCAGTATGTATTGACCATGTACCCGTCGTTTATGCCATTTCATAATTTACATTGGGAATCCTCATACCTCTCCTCGGTATTCAATATCGTTTTTAAAGACTTGTAACGACAGATCGCTAGAATGCATCTTCTTTGCACTGTAGTCGCTAGACCTGTGGAGTCCTTCTTACCACAGACAAATAGGTTAGGATAAATAGTCTGACACAACAATTCTATCGCACTGAAGAGAATTCTGCCAAGTGAAAAACATTGCACCGCAGTACTAAATGAAATACCGCGTGCTTCCGGGAAGGAATCAGATAAACCGAGTCGGGCTTAGCATTGGCCCTCACGCGGCCAGCACATCCGGCTTACGTGAAATTTGGCAAGCAGTGGCCGGCTATGACTTGCTGGATCTAATCACCAATGAACGACTTCATCAGGATAACGCATACCTGAAGAAAGTGAGGGCTGCCTCCGTATTCGAATAGGGCCAGTTATCATTACTAGAAGCAGTCTTCAGAGGTATGATTGTAGCCCCTCTTGTGCCTGTTCTGCTTACATTATAGCTAAGTCTCGGGTTAGTCAAACTTTTGACACTATTTACAGATTACCATCCTTCTACAGTTCATTCCTTTAACAAAATTATCATAGGAAATTAATTTCTCCTCTCCTACTACTATCACATCATCCAGACATCGTAAAAGCCAGAAGATGATGAGAATGACACTCATCGATACGTCGCGGGTTTTCGACGCAGCTACCCGGATGGAAGACCGAGAAGATTTCATCAGCAGTATACATCGGGAAAGCCTACGTTCGCATATGCAGTAGAACTAATTCGGAATGTTGCAACTACTAAGTTACGTAGCTATAGTTAATCAAGTATTGTGCACTCCAAGTTGAAAAGTAAAAGTGACAATAAAAATGAAAGCTGGCACTTTTCTTGATGTAAAGCTGAGGAAACACGTTTGTCAAGCGAAAGAAAGTGTGTGACGAATGGGACTCGCTTGATGATGAGTTTGAAACTCCAGCAAATATTCATAATTCTCACCCACGACTTAAACAGCAATAACGAAACGAGACACATAGCCGAAGACAATAATATCACAACTGGAGGTAGTTCATCGATTACGGCAGACGAAGTGTTTCGAGAAGCTAGTCTACAATAATCATATCGTACATGGTGCTAGTATTCTTGTTCTGTTTTGAGCGGTTAATTCAAGGGCGCTCCCTCAACCACATTTATCGGACTTGATCATGCCCTTTCGTTTTACAAGATAATAAATACAGAGGTCATTCAGGGAAACTCAAGGCAGTCAGCTGGAAAGCCAGTATGTTCTTCCGAGAACACACTACGTGACAAAAATCTTGGGATACCTCCTAACAACCTTCTCGGGCCACCTTTTGCCCGGCGTAGTGTAGCAGCCCCAGGTGGCTTGCAAGTCCTCTGTGGAAATATTGACCAGTAGTGCCTCTATAGCCGTCCAAAATTGCGAAACTGTTTCCGTTGAAGGATTCTGTGCGCGCTCTGCCCTCTCGATTATGTCCCATACATGTTCTATAGTATTCGTGCCGGACGACCTATGTAGCCACTTCACTCGCTCAAACTGTCCACAACGTTCTTCAGGCGAATGGCAAACCATTGAGGCCAGTTGACAAGGCACACTGTCATTCATAAAAACTGAGTCAATGAATAGCATCAAATAGTCTACGAGTAGCTCAAAATAACAGTTTCCAGTCAATGATCTGTTCAGTAGGACCAGAGGACCCAGTCCATTCAATGTAAACACAGCCCATGATGGAGCCACCAGCAGCTTGTACAGTACCTTGATGGCAACTTGGGTCCGGGGCTCATCTGAGCAGGCCTTGGTTTGCCAGTCGCCAAGGGCCCAATCGATACGCTCACGAGTCCAAGAGAGGTCCTGTAGGCAATGTCCTGTTAGCAAAGGAACACGCGTGAATCGTCTGCCGCCATTGCACATTAACGTCAAATTTCTCCTGACTGTCCTAAGGAATATGTTCGTCGTACGTCCCACAGTGATTTATACCTTTATTTCAAGCAATGTTGTTTGTCTCTTAGCACTCACAGTTCTACGCAAGCGCCGCTGATCTCGGTCGTTAAGTGATTGCCGTCGGCCACTACTTTGTCTTTGGTGAGAGGTAATGCCTAAAATACACTCACGACGCACTCCTGACACTTTGGATCTCGGAAAATTGAATTTCCTAACGATTTTCCGAAAGGAAAGTCTGTTAATTCCCATCGTGCGGCCATAATCACGTCGGAAACCTTTTCACGTGAATCACCTGTGCAGGAATGACAGCTTCGCCAATGAACTGCCCTTTTACACCTTGTGTACGCGGAACTGTAGCCATCTGTATATCCGCCTGACTTTCGTCACCTGGGCCTAATGTTTATCAGCCTCTTCCCTGCGGTTGCACCTGTAAGGCGTCTTACACGGGACGCTATTCCGACTTTCATAATGCGTCCTACAATCGGAACAGTGGATGCTGTTACGATTCTAGCGAAAATCTCGAAAGCGTCGAAGGATCGGCATCGG
This sequence comes from Schistocerca americana, assembly GCF_021461395.2. NCBI lineage: Eukaryota > Metazoa > Arthropoda > Insecta > Orthoptera > Acrididae > Schistocerca > Schistocerca americana. The sequence goes on from NC_060126.1 coordinate 379,177,924, forward strand.
CATGGCTACGTTCTGAGAAGCACTCTGATCCTAACAAGCCGCCATAACGTGTCTCTGCAAACATAAAAAAAAATCATGAACCTGAAAGTGAGAAGACTAAAATAGGACAATTATAAAGAAGAGGAATTGGCGGGAGGGCCGGAACTGACATTTTCACAGCGATAATACACAATCTAAATGCACTACGACCTGAGAATGAAATCTGCCAAAGGAGTGTCCTGAGAATATTAGGTTCCAGCGCATGTGGTCCCTTCGACGACTTACTCCACCAACAGTTGTATGAGACCAGCTCTCACATTAATCTCAATTCTCCGGATGGCTTCCAAAGAAACAGTTAAGTGATGTGATATTTCTACGCAAGACATATACGCGGATGAAGCCTCGTTTACAAACCATTGTCGTATGCGTAACTGATCAGGCTGGAGAAACTGGGTAAATAACGACATTGTGCTGACAAAATGTGGTGGGGGCATTTGGAGAATAGCATCAACGTTCTCTGTTTTAGTGAGTGGACAAAAATAGCCACATGTTCGTACAGTCCCAGATAGAAATTCTGCTCCAGTTAACTGGAATTCATTTCACTGGTGTAATGCAGTCCAGAAAGTACGTTACACATGTCGTTTCACGTCAACACCATTGCGCAAAAAGAGTGGCACATTACCAGAAGCGAGTAAACGTTGGGATTTTTCGATAGACACACTCCTGCTGAGGTACAAGTAATATGTGTACCTCAATGTCGCAGTGAACTGGCGCCTCAGCTGAAAATGGACTACAAAGTTGAAGTGCGCGGGGAAGTACGATTCAAGTGTAGAGAGACGTCTGAACAGCGCACCGATCGACCGTGAAATTCTGGCGGTATATCGATCAAAAGCACTAAGTAAAATTGCAATTGCTATCTCTACTGGGGTTACATTTACGATGATCAGCAATGTAAAACCGACGAAAGTTTCCGTAGTCAAACAAGTGTCAGTGTCAATGCGCGGATCACCACGCAGCTACACCGAGATGACAGAAGAAACGGGATAGAGATATGCACATGCCGGTAGTATTGAGAACACAAGGCTTATAAGGGCAGTGCATTGGCGGAGTGTTCGTTTGTATACGCGTGATTCATGTGAAACGGTGTCCCGACGTGATTATAGTCGCACGACGGGAGTTAACAGACTTCGAACGAGCAATGGTAGTTGGAGCTTGACAAATGGGACATTCCATTTCTGAAATCTTTAGGGAATTCAGTATTACGAAATCCACAGTGTCAAGCGTGTCTTGAGAATACCACCTTTCAGGCATTAGCTGTCAGCACGGACAAGGCAGTGGCCGACGGCCTGCACGTAACGACGAAGAGCAGCGGCGTTTGCGTAGAGTTGTCAGTGCTAACGAACAAACAATATTGCGTGAAATCACTGTGGGAACTACGACTAACGTATCCGTTAGTGCAGTGCGGGGAAATGAGGCGTTACTGGGCTATGACGACGGAAGCGAGTGCCGTTGCTAACAGAACGATATCGCCTCCAGCGCTTCTCAAGGTCTCGAAACCGGTTTGGTTGGACCCTAGACGACTGGTAGACCGTAGCCTGGTCAGATCGGTCACGATCAGTTTTCAAGAGTTATGGTACGGTTCGAACGTGACGCAGACCGAACGTAATCATGGATCCAAGTTTTCAAAGGGCACTGTGTAAGATGGTGGTGGATCCATAATAATGTGGTCAGTGCTTACATGGAACAGACTGGCTCCTCTTGTCCAACGGAAGCGATCATTCACTGAAAGTGGTTATGTTCTGCTACCTGCAGACCTCTGTAGCCGTTCATGGGCTTCGTGTTCCCGAACGTGCCACCATCACAATTGTTCACGATTTGTTTGAAGAATTCTGGAAAATTCGACCCAACGATTTGGCCACCCATATTGCCCGAAATGAATCCCATAGAACATTTCTGGGCAGTAATCGAGAGGTCAGTTCGTGCACGAAATCCTGGACTTGCATCGTTTTCGCTACTATGGACAGCTGTAGAGGCAGCATGACTCAATATTTCTGCAGGGGACTTCAACGGCTTGCTGACACAACGCCATGTCGAGTTCCTGCACTCCGCCGGGGAAAAGGAGGTCCGATATGATATTAGGAGGTGTCCCACGACTTTTGTGACCTCACTGTAGTTGTCCAATTACATAAGTGCTTTGAAATGCATCCACACGTTAAATCGTTTCAGTTTGTTCAGTCAGTTCAACTGGCCAGCAGTTTGTCCATAAACAGCTGATAGCACTGCCGTGGAAGGCAGATAAATGAGATACGTTGTGTACCTTAAAGAACTACTTGCAGAGGTGTTCCGAGCGAGGAGGGACAAACGCAAAAGTATCTGAATCAAGTCCGTCCTACTCTTAGGGGTACATATTTGGTGCGTACTCACATTAACACCACCAGTCACTCGTTTTAGGTCTTACAACTATGTACAGTAGACAACTAGGCTATCGCCATTGAGTTAATCCTAGAAGAACAATATATGTCGCATACTAATACAGTATCACAAATAAATATTTGGTAACATTTCTGTTTCACCAGACCACACACTACTAACTGAGAGCAGAAGTGTCAGTGTGAGTTAAAATCCTTAAACAGACGATACAAATGTTTCTCTATGGCTTTCATTTCACTGCGAGCGGATTCTGGTATGGCCACTTTAGCAATGTCGCCAACTAGTCAGACTCTAAAAGCAAAAAAGTACAAATGTAGAAAAATCTTTTTGGTAATTTCTACTTACTTTTTTATTGTTATGTTTAGTCCGATTCGATCTTGAGGCGCTCTCTTACATGATATCAGCAACTCTCTCTCTCTCTCTTTCTTTCGTTTTGAGTCATCAGTCTTCTGATTTGTCTGATACGGACCGCCAAGAGTTCCTCTTCTGTGCCAACCTTTTCATCTCCGAGTAGCATTCTGTCTTCCTCTACAGGGTTTGCACTCAACAGCTCTCTCTAGTACCAGCATCTTTAAACATCAGTAACTAATATCCAGTTGTCGAAGGTTGGCGCACAATTGCTTTAGCACAGTGAGGTGATAGCAATAGCCGACGACAGCTACTGTCAAGAGGCAACTGCGCTCGCGTGTTCGAAACATGTGATAACACACTTCTACACGGCAGCACTCGGAAACGAAATTCTACTTCAGATAATTGCGAGCCAGTGTGTTCAGCGCTGCTCCGAAAACGCTACGCCTCTCTTGAAGATGTCCACTGCAGAACGGACGAAACGTTGGGTTTTAACAAGAACTTCATCAGACGAAGGCTTCATATCATGAAACAAGTAATTAAGTGTGACATTATGAACAATACAAACAATAATTTAAATAACAAATCAAATGGGTTCAAATGGCTCTTAGCACTATGGGACTTAACTGCTGAGGTCATCAGTTCCCTAGAACTTAGAACTACTTAAACCTAACGACATCACGCACATCCTTGCCTAAGGCAGGATTCGAACCTGCGACCGTAGCGGTCGCGCGGTTCCGGACTGTAGCGCTTAGAACCGCTCGGCCACCCCGGCCGGCTTTAAATAACAGCGATAATAATAAAAATGACCTGCTGACAACGGCCTGGATAGCCACTTCTTGAATTTGAGTACGTTCGCCGGCCCGGATCGAATATTCCAGGTCTGTTAACTACGAGGTTCATTGTACCAGCCATTGCTGGTCTCTAGGCGATTTCCCACGTCAGACACCGAGCGAGGGGGCACACTAGTTAGCACAGTGGACTCGCATTCGGCATGACGACAGTTCAAACCCGCATCCGGCCATCCTGATTTAGGTTTACTGTGATTTCCCTAACTAACTTCAGGCAAATGCCGGGAGGCTTCCTTTGGAAGGGCACGGTTGACTTCCTTCCCATCCTTCCCTAACCCCATGGGACCGATGACCTCGCTGTTTCGTCCCCACCCCCAAATCAACAAACCAACTAATCAACCTCATCAGGCTAGGCGAATATTGGGCTGGTACCCAAATCCCGCCTCAGCTTCATGATTCGTAGGCATGTGGGAGATGTTTGCCTATTTTTATGTGGATAACACTAAACCCAAAAATTTGTGGTACACTTCTCCCTCTCGAGGGGTAACAGAGTGGCAACAGGAAGTGCCCCCAGCCATTCGTTAAATTAGACATCCCAATCCAGTAGTAACCACGCAAACACTGCATAGATGCGGTACAAATCCAAAGCCATTGAATAATAAGGAAAAAGAATAACATTTGCAGATATTAAGGACTATAATAAGTACTTAAGGAAATATGGTTCTGCCTTGAGCAAATATGATTTTCTTGTTTTGATACTCATGTTTGTTCAGAGAACTTTCTCCGTATTATAATATTCACCTGATTTCTAGACTATAAGATTTACATAGGGAAATGTACTGACAGAAATATTAACAGAAAAAGTAAATACATGATTATTGTGACATATTGGTGTTCATAACTCTGTTTGTTACTGTATTTAAAGCACAGCTATAATTATTACCTTCCAAAATGTCATCTTCAGTTAACAAGAACTTATCAATGATTATTTACGTAATTTTACACATGTTAGTGCTAATATTCATCAAATGCGAATATGGACAACAATCAGCTGTATAATAGAATGACGACAGTGAAAATTTATGCTGCACCGGGACTCGAAGCCATATTTGCAACTGCAAACACGTTTTTTTTTTTTTTTTTTTTATTTTATGATGGTTGTAGTTGCCGCAGCGCCTACTCCTTCGGACATGCATTTATTGATATTCATATTCAATTTCGTTTTTATAGCACTACTGTTATATCATATTGAATTGTAGACAAGAATTCGCTATTTTACTCATTGCTCAAAATTTTTTAGGTTTCTGTACTATTTTTCTAAGTCGTAGTTGTCAGATGTGAAATGGTTTTGTTCTGTGATATTTGTTAGAATGTTTGTTGCTTCTTTTATACCGGGTTTGGGGATGTCTTTTTGTTGTTGTGATTTCTGTTTGATGATGCTGATGGTTTCTGTGGTGTGAATACTGGTGTACATGGATGTGATGTCAAAAGATGTCAGTGTGGCTGTTGTTGCTATGTTGATGGGTTTCTTCTTCTCTGCGAGCTCCTCAGTGTAGCGCATACTTCTGTTGCCTGTGGCGAGTCGATGTGGCCGAGTGGTTCCAGGTGCTAGAGTCTGGAACCGCGCGACCCCTACGGTCGCAGCCTCGAATCCTGCCTCGGGCATGGATGTGTGTGCTGTCCTTAGGTTAGTTAGGTTTATCTAGTTCTAAGTTCTAGGGGACTGATGCCCTCAGATGTTAAGTCCCATAGTACTCAGAGCCTTTTGAACCATTTTTGTTATCCGTGTGCAGATGTATAATGTTTCCCTAAGTATGAGTGCATTTCTTTGGCTGGGTGACAAGTGGACGCATTTCTGTAATTTACTACTGGGTGTATTGGTATATCTTTCTTGGACACACTTACACACACACACACACACACACACACAAGTAAACAAACACAGAAAGACAGACAGACATACAAACAAAGGCACATACTTCGATAACCCAATGCTATCGCAAAATTCAAAACTGACATCCAGAATAGGATGGCGGAACAAATAAATACCACAAAACAATAAAGCAGTGTGTTATTAACCACCACCGAAATACCCATCAGATGAGTGGAGATCCAAGATCTATAGAAAGTAAGTACACACATTTAGATAAATAATTAGCTCTCCCACTCCCCATTCGACATTTTACAAAGCCTAATCACAATCAACATACAGTTCAACACTCTTTCCGAGAAATGATACTGTGATACAAAAAACACTACTCAATGAGTAAAATAGTGAATGTTTCTTTACAAAAAGTGTAATACAATGACAGAGATTCTATAAAAACGAAACAGAAATTTTTTTAAAAATTTTAAAAAATATCGGTAATATCATATTAGGCCGAAAATTTGGGAAATTACGCAAGGAAATATTGGTAAAGGCTTGTTAACTGCAGATGACAGACTGGAAGTCTATAACTGTAGCTGTACCTTGCTTTGCAAATAAGAAAGAGACTACTGAACACCAGTATGTAATGCCGGTGTATACATTTATTTATCCTGTTAATACTCCTGTCGATACATTTTTAATGCATATACCTCAATCTTGAAGAAAGATAAATATCATAACACATACATTTTTTGTATGTTGTTTAACAGGGAACAGATAAGACGCACTGCAGATGGAGAGACTTCCCTGAAACGTGTAAGGGTACTAAAACAAGGAAAAGTGAGTTTGCTCAAGAGAGAACCACGTTTCATTATTAGATACTAGGAAGCAAAAGAAGGCAAGGAATAGCTCTAAAAACAAAAGATTAGTTCAACGGCAGACCAGGCATTTCCAAATAAGCTCTACAACAAATTCTGAAGTGCTACAAAAAAACTACATCAGACTATACTGGATATGAAATTCAGTAAAATCTGTCTCCCTGATGAAATAATGCCAAAGTATGTACATGTCATTGCAATCATGATGTTACCTGCAACGCAAGGTGCCCAATACAAAGCAAAAGTAGGTTGGCTGAAATAGGAAATTATATAACTGCATTCAAAGATGGACCTGCTCATCACTGAACTGTTTAAAAATCATCTTGAACCATCAAATCATAGAAAAATCTCAGAAATACTTTTTGCATCATGAATAAAGTCAGAGACCACGCAGAACTTGTAATGGAAAGAAAGTGGGGAGAACAACTAAATTTTCACAGACTTATAGAAAGTAACACAGCAGTTGATGATAGAAACAGTAGGCAAACAAATCACACATTCCTTATACAACTGGCCAACCTCAACGGTGTACAATATACAAAACAAGGACTAAGCCTGCTAGGAAATAAAGAAATAAAAACAAAAAGAAACACTCCAAACAGGCTTTGAGGGAACAACGGGACCGACAAGTCGCCGTGTCATCTCAGCCCTTAGGCATCATCTGATGCATATACGGAGGTGCATGTGGTCAACACACCACTCTCCTGACCGATGTGTTTTCGTCACTGGTGGCATTACTTCCCAGTCAAGTAGCTCCTCAACTGGCCTCGCAAGGCCTGAGTGCGCCCATCTTGCCAACAGCATTCGGCAGACTCAGGCGGTGCCCCACCCAAGTGCTAGCCAAGCCCGACAGCACCTAGCTTCGGTGATCTTACAGGAACTAATGTTATCACGGCGGCAATGTTGTTGGCAAACCTGCTAGAAAGAGGACATAAATACTTTGTCAACACATTGGTTACACACAAGATAGTGGGGTACATCACAGCAGAACGTGAGTACGTAATGAAACAACAAGAGGGAAAGAACAACTGTAACTTCAATACAGGATTAACAAGAGAGCAGAGGAAATCAGATGCATAACAAAGGAACCAAAAAATAACATACTGATGGGAACAAAAAGTTGAAGAAGAAACAACCAGAAAAATAATAAGTTAACTTAAAAGTAACGGCGCTGTCATCACAAAATCAGACAACACCACCATCATGGTAGTAATAAAACAGGAGGAGAACAAAAATAAATTCCTAAAATTTGTAGAAGAGAACAACATAACAGAACTAACGAGTGACCCAACACAAAGATACCAGGAAGATACACAGACACTTCCCGAAAACATCTCACGCACATTCACGAAACAGAAAGTAAGTTGGCTAGAACAAAATAACCCAAGCACCCACATAAACAGCCTACCACACACTCACAAATAGGATATGCCAATACGCCTACTCATGTGTTACATACGGTGTAGCCAGATAAATGTATACATAGACAGATATTGTATGCAATCAAACAACAGAAGTATGGACAGCAATGAAGAGCTTATACAGAACATGAAACGCATCAAAGTAGCAGCAACAGTCTCACTCACATCATCTGATGTTAAATCCACATCCACCAATATCCCTCCCACAGAAACTGTCAACTTCGCTCCAGACAAAAATTAGAATCACGAACAGATATTCCCAAACCCCTATAAAAGAAACAACAAACATTACAAAATTGAACACAAAGCAAGACTGTTTCTTATTTGAGAACGACAACTACTCAGAAAAGAATTGACTCCCCATGAGATCACAAATCAGTGGACTGCTAGCCAACACCATCTTAAATCACACTCAAAATAAAATATTTGAAACTATAGTGAATCCTAAACAATGCAGACTAATATACCGATATCGTTGTGTAAATGATATCATATGACCTCCAGACAAACGCCTGATCATATACAACAAGTCCACAATGATATAAACAGAGCTGACCCACAAATAAAATTCTTTCCATGTTAAAAAAACACACAGCACCAGCACATCTATACATAAACAATCAAACTATCCTATTATCCAGAAGGAAGCTGGGTTCCGACATATGTTACACAGATTGAATGAAATACTACTCGCTGACGACAACTACAAAAGTGAGCTACACATAATGAAACAAATATTAGTAGAAAATGGGTAGAAAGCAATGTTGGTAGACAAAATATAGCAAAAAGTGAAAACATAAGCGAGGAATGCAACAAACACAAAGCAGCTGGCAGAATAACATCAATACACAACCACAGACACACAGAACATAACCACACAAAACACAGACGCATACAACACATCGGAAAAACAAGAATCTACGTTAACAAATGGTACACACTCACCAACAAGAAAGAAGCAGCTTATAGAATATGCAATATATTCAGAAAACGAGGGCTGTTAACCACCTACACATTACACACAACTATATAAAAGAAACTGAGGACTACAAACGTAACACATCTGGTATCTGCCAGCTCATGTGTGGACACTACAGTTCAGTTCATATTGGACACACAAGTAGAAATTCCAACATGAGATGCACTGAACACAGAAGGGCACTTAAGGGTAACATCAGCCATGATAAGTTCGCAGATCTCAATGAGGAGAAGCACTGACTAACTGATAAAACACAGACTTAAAAATTCCGAAATACAGCAACAGCACTCCACAGAAACTTACAACAGAACAGTATTTCCATACACAAATTCACAGTTGGAGGAAAAGAAGTTATGAGTAAAAACATAGTTTTATGCAATGGAACCGTGTTCTTCAACTCTATCAGACACTAACACACACACACACACACACACACACACACACACACACACACACACACACACAAACAAAGACGCGCACACCAAAGTCCCAGTGTCACGGTAAAATTCAAAAATCCTTCCAAGAATACCCAGTGAACATCACACAAACAGTGAAACAAGGTGTTTTAGGGATCTCTGCTCAAACACCTTCTAGAGACAAGAACACAGAATCTACGAGAACAAAGTGCACACATTTACATAAACACGTTCCCCCATCCCTACCAATTATTTTAAAAGCCTAATCACAATCAACACACACTTCAACATATTTTCCGAAAAATAGTGCTATAACCTGAAAAACGTCAGTCAAAGAGTAAAACAGCGAATTTTTCTTCACAACATAATAGGACAGTAGTACCATAAAAGCGAAATAAAAAAATGCAGAGATTACGGGAATGTTGGTAATATACAGGTCGCCATCATCATCAGTTATCTGCTATATTAACAGGTCCTTTGCCTCTCCATTTTCTGCGATCCATTGCTTCCTTCTTAAGGCTGCTGTATGTTGTACCGTCCATCATGTCATCCAGTACCTGGAATCTCTTCCTTCCTCGCTTCCTTTTCCCTTCAACATAACCTTCTAAAACTGTTTTCTATCAGTCCGTCATTCTTTCTTAGTATATGCCCAATCCAATTTCTTTTTCTTCTCTTTATTACATCTAGTAACTGTCTTTTCTCTCCCACTCTTCTCAATACCTCTTCAGTTTTTTACTCTGTCCATCCAACTTATTCTTTCCATCCTCCGCCATGTCCAGATCTCAAAAACCTACAGTCTTTCTCTGTCTTTCTTCCTCATAATCCATGTTTCACCGCCATATAGAGAAACACTCCACACAAGACATTTTATGAGTCTCTTCCTGAGTTCTCTGTCCAGACCACTGCAGAAAATTCTCCTTTTCTTATTAAACGCCTCTTTTGCCATTGCTATCCTTGTTTTAATTTCTATGGTGCTCTTCCAGTCGGTGTCTATCCTGGTTCCAAGGTACTTAAAATTTTGCACCTGTTCTAGTATTTCTCCATTCAGTATAATATTTATTTCCTTATTTCCTCCTAGTGCCAATACTTTTGTTTTATTTGTGTTAATTTTCATTCTATATTTTTTTCCATTAGTTGCAATGGTGTCCACCAAATCCTGTAATTTTTTTCCCCTGTGGCTAGAAGTACCACGTCATCAGCAAACCTCAAACACCTTACTCTTCTTCCTCCACTTTCTATGCCTTTGTCATCTAATGAACATTGGTCAATCATATTTTGCAAGTAGAGGTTGAAAAGAGTAGGTGATAGACAGCATCCTTGTCTTACTCCTTTTCCTAATCCGATCCAGTTTGTACTTTCTCCTCTCACTTTAATTGAAACTCTTTGATTAAGATATAATGAGTTTAGAGGTTTTCTGGTTTTCCTGTCTACTCTCTTTCTCTCATTACAGTCGCCAGCTTGTCCCAAACCACATTGTCAAATGCTTTTTCTAGATCGATGAAGCACATAAATAGGTCTCTTCCTTTTTCAATAAACCTTTCTCCCAAGATTCGTAGGAGCCCTATTGCATCTCTGGTGCCCGTATTCCGTCTCAAGCCAAACTGCTCCTCGCCAAGATTCTCCTCCATTACTTTTTCAAGTCTTTTATTAACTACTCTTAACATCACTTTGGCTGCATGTGAATTAAGGCTAATTGTCCTGTGCTCGCTTCATTTCTTGGTTGCTTGTATTTTCGGTAATGGAATCATTACTGTCGTCAGAAAGTCCTCAGGCCATTCACCACTGCCACGTATTTTATTACATAACCTCAATATTTCTCTTATTCCATCTTGGTTCAAGCATTTTAATATTTCTCCCGGTATCGTATCTGTACCTACCGCTTTGCCACTTTTCATTGCAGCTATGGCAGACATTACTTCTTCCATTGTGATGGTTGGTCCTTTCTCGTCATCACTTACACTGTTGTGTGATTAAAGTTCCAGAGTTTGCTATTTGTGTCATATAGCTCTTTTACGTATTCTTACCATCTCTGGAGGACATCGTCACGATCTTTGTACACTACCTCTTCGACTTTACTCAAAATTTCCATAGTAGCGCTTCCAGCTCTGTTTTGTTCCCATGTCATAGTCTTTACTCTGTTGTATAGTAGGCCGTATCTTCCCTTCCTGTCCAGTTCTTCAATTTCATCACATTCCTCTTTTAGGCATTTTTTCCTAGCCTGCTCTGTATCTCTTCGCAGTTCCTTATTTAACCTTCGGTATATCTTTCCTGCATCTTCAGTGCTCTTGTTATTCAATTTTCTTCTCTCCTCCATCTTGGAAATTATTTCTTGTGTGACCCATGTTTTTTGTTTATTTTTTTTCCCTTTTCCCTTTTACATATTCTATATTTTGCAGTCCTGCTTTAATGATTCCTTCTTTCAGCATATTCCAGTACTCGTTGGCATTATCAGGTGGTTCTTTGTCTCGTAATGTGTTGAAACTCCAGAGACAGCATTTCTGTTATTTGTTCTTTGTTGGATCTTATCTTCTCTAGATCGCACTTCTTCACCATGGCCGCCTTCTTCAGTTTTTTCATTCTTATTTCTATACCTAAGTTGTGGTCACTATTAATATCTGGACCTGGTAATGTGTGCACCTTCTTGATTCCATGGAATCAATATACAGGTATTAGTCCTAAAATTTGGTATATTAAATAACAAAACATTGATAAGTGCTTATTAATTGCAGGTGACATACTGGAAGGCTGTAATTATAGCTTGTTGCAAATACCACACATGTGTGAACGTCAAGATGTAATACTAGGCTATGTATTTATTATTCCTATTAATATTTCAGTCAGTGCTTTTCTTAAGGTAAATACTCTAATCTCGGAAACAGGTAAATAACATAATGCATGTATTTTCCTTGTATGTTGTTTATCTGAGAATAAATAAAACCTACTGAAGAAGGAGAAACTTATCTGAAACACGTATAGTAGTAAAACAACGAAAATTGTGTTTGTTCAGAACAAAGCCACATTTCATTATTACCTATTAGGAAGCAAAAGTGGATAAGAAAGAATTTCGAGGAGCAAATCGTTATAATAAAGTTAATTATTTTTGCACTTTAGAATAACTGCTTATTATTGCCAAAAACAGGATTGAAGATTATAGAGGAGACTAATAACAGTGACTGACTATGAAGGAAGGACAGACTGTTCCAATATAGGACGCTAAACAGTAAATAGGGTAAGGTATTGACCATAAAAACAACTAGAGAGGTATATAGAATTGATAGCTGTTGTGACAAAAGACCATTCACTGTGTTTTGAAGGCACTGTGTGGAAGGTATTTCTCCGAGATTCTGTGGAATATTGTTGCAGCGACGATGCCTGAGACAGGAATTGATTATGAGACGATAGTTCCGTTGTGTAGTTATGTAGAGGTGATTTTGTTTGTTGAAAGAGACTATTACTACTATTCTGTTCCGACAGTAGTGTTTACAGTTGGCTGCACGTAAGAGCGGTCAAGGAGTGGGGATATAGTAGAGCAAACGGAAGAAGCGACAATCCCAACACTTATCTCCAAGTAACCATTATAACTTTTTGCAGTGCGAGTAATGTGCCGAGGAAATGAACGTCACAGAAGTATCGCACACAAGTATTCATCACCAGTTTCACTTGGCACGATCTGCATTATGGAAGTCATTGAAGTGTAGTGCCACTTTACTCGACCCGTGGGAGTTTTTATAATTTACAATATTTCTTATAAGGTTAAACAAAAACTAATTTCTATTATTTTTGTAATGCTTGCCGACACCTTACAGACTGCAGATGTAAATTTTGGAAATTTGTGGTGAAGTTTTATGGGACCAAACTGCAGAGGTCATCGGTCTCTAAGCCTACACGCTGCTTAATCTAACTTAACTAACTTACGCTTTGGGCAGCATACACACTCATGCCCTCAGGGAGGACTCGAAGCAGAACGGACCGTAACAAGGCGTCTCAGACTGGACTGCAGTTCACTCAAATTGCCGTGATGGTCCAGAAGTATTGCAAAATTTCTTGATAAGAGGAAAATGTAATTCCTGCGTCGTTTAGGATTAGGGTTGGATGTTATTAGCTAGACTGACGGGTAACAAATCTTTTGTGAACGACTAAATGTGCTTCCATTTTAGATGGCTTAATTTTCATGCCTATATATTGTTCCCAATGCGATAAGGCACTAAGTTAGAGTTTAGGTGTTGGATGGCTGTGCTCAGACTTGTTAGAAAATCACTAGGGCTTAGCTGAAGGTCTTTTGCATACAGGTGATACCTGAAATGCGAAAGTTGACACATCATTCACTCGTGATTTGAAAAGTAATGCTTCCGAAACTGAAGCTTGTGTGATCCCTTATGTTATATCCCTTCACTAAAACGTTTACGCCCTGAACATTTCACTCACTTGACGGTAAATACGGTATGAGTGGAACCATTAAAGAAACATTTCTCCAGTAGTAGCCGTCAAAGTCTACAGTGATGAAAGCCCAGCAGAAGTCCTAAGAAACAAGTAACAGTTGCCTATTGTTTGTCCAAAGCAAGTTTCAGTTCGTCGTTCACTTCTGTAAGAGCAGTTGTAACGCTGTGAATTTTCCGGAAACCTGATGTAATCATCTAGTGATTTACTTAAGGTTAAGTAATTAGAACGCTGATAGTGAACTTGGTAGTCTAAAGCCTTAGAAAATGATGACAGGCAGCAATTGTAGTGCTCTCTTTCTTTTTCTTTCCCCTTTTTTTTTTTGCTTGTAGTGAACCATAAATAAATTAGATCAATTGCACTCTCCCGCAGTCGTCTTAGTTTTTACTATGAAATGCTAACAAATAACAATCTAATAGAGAGTATGTGTGAATTTCATAGATACACTACTGGCCATTAAAATTGCTACACCAAGAAGAAACGGGTATTCATTGGACAGATATATTATACTAGAGCCGACATGTTATTACATTTTCACGCAATTTGGGTGTATAGATCCTGAGAAATTAGTACCCAGAACAACCACCTCAGGCCGTAATAACGGCCTTGATACGCCTGGGCATTGAGTCAAATAGAGCTTGGATGGCGTGTACAAGTACAGCTGCCCATGCAGCTTCAACACGATACCATAGTTCGTAAAGTGTAGTGACTGGCGTATTGTGACGAGCCAGTTGCTCGGCCACCATTGACCAGACGTTTTCAATTGGTGAGAGATCTGTAGAATGTGGTGGCCAGGGCAGCAGTCGAACATTTTCTGTATCCAGAAAGGCCTGTACAGGACATGCAACATGCGGTCGTGCATTATCCTGCTGAAATGTAGGGTTTCGCAGGGATCGAATGAAGGGTAGAGCCACGGGTCGTAATACATCTTAAATGTAACGTCCACTGTTCAAAGTGCCGTCAATGCGAACAAGAGGTGACCGAGACGTGTAACCAATGGCACCCCATACCACCACGCCGCCTGATACGCCAGTATGGCGATGACGATTACACGCTTCCAATATGCGCTCACCGCGATGTCGCCAAACACGGATGCGACCATCATGATGCTGTAAACAGAACCTGGATTCATCCGAAAAAATGACGTTTTGCCATTCGTGCGCCCAGGTCCGTCGTTGAGTACACCATTGCAGGCACTCCTGTCTGTGGTGCAGCGTCAAGGGTAACAGCAGCCATGGTCTCCGAGCTGATAGTCCATGCTGCTGCATACGTCGTCGAACTGTTCGTGCAGATGGTTGTCTTGCAAACGTCCCCATCTGTTGAATCAGGTATCGAGACGTGGCTGAACGATCCATTACAGCCATGCGTATAAGATGCCTGTCATCTCGACTGCTAGTGATACGAGGCCGTTGGGACCCAGCACGGCGTTCGGTATTACCCTCCAGAACCCACCGATTCAATATTCTGCTAACAGTCATTGGATCTCGACCAACGCGAGCAGCAATGTTGCGGTACGATAAATCGCAATCGCGACAGGCTACAATCCGACCTTTATCAAAGTAGGAAACGCGATGGTACGCGTTTCTCTTCTTTACACGAGGCATCACAACAACTTTTCACCAGGCAACGCCGGTCAACTGCTGTTTGTGTATGATAAATCGGTTGGACATTATCCTCATTTCAGCATGTTGTAGGTATCGCCACCGGCGCCAATCTTGTGTGTATGCTCTGAAAAGCTAATCATTTGCATATCACTGCATCTTCTTCCTGTTGGTTAAATTTCGCGTCTGTAGCATTTTTAATGGCGAGTAGTGTATATAGTACAGAGAGTGAAATGATAGTGTCTACGCCAAATAATGTTATTTGTTGTGTCTGTGGGTTGTGGAATAACGACAGTAATAGTACACTACAGAACAGCTGCCAGAGCCAGGAAATCAAATATTTAATTGCGTAGAAGACTCTGGGTATTTTTTTAAAAAATCACCTTAATTGAGTCACGAAGCTAAATTGATTCCGCTGGAATGAAATTCCAAGAGAGAATTTTCTGGCCTTCAAACAGAGGGAGTCAGCTACACGCCGAGTGGTGTTAGTTTCAAGTTACAGCGGTGAGTGGAAAATGTAATCCACAGAGAGCGCAGCCTATCCTGGCCCGTTATTGGTTTCGGACGGGTACAAAAGGCGACCGAATGTTCATTTTTCGTGTGTGAAACAATACAGGATACCAGAATAATTTGTTACGCGAGGAAATGGCTCACGATTGGCCAAATTAAGCAATTTCACAGAATCGAGTTCTGCTGAAACGCAGTAAAGGATTGCAAAAGGCCTGACAGTCCATTAGGTACGTTGTATTTCCACTGTTGTGACGTCATTACAAGGAACGGGAGATAGATCACTGACCACACATACCATTCTGACACCACACTGCACTCGCTCGCTCGTTGGTCGCTGTGTTTCCGCATTAATACGCACCGCTGTGTCTGTTAAATTCAACATTTAGTGCCATTCTATGACGTAAATAAAGTTTAACAGCAGAATATGTCCATTTCGTGGAACAAATAATTATTGCTTCTAAGAATACGAAAATATACAGAGTTTAGGGGTGCAATTGCAGGTACTGTGATCATTGGTAGCTTGATATGTGGTGTCATCGCCAGACACCACACTTGCTAGGTGGTAGCCTTTAAATCGGCCGCGGTCCGTTAGTATGCGTCGGACCCGCGTGTCGCCACTGTCAGTGATTGCAGACCGAGCGCCGCCACACGGCAGGTCTAGAGAGACTTCCTAGCACTCGCCCCAGTTGTACAGCCGACTTTGCTAGAGATGGTTCACTGACAAATTACGCTCTCATTTGCCGAGACGATAGTTAGCATAGCCTTCAGCTACGTCATTTGCTACGAGCTAGCAAGGCGCCATTATCAATTGCTATTTATATTGTGATGCATGTACAGTCAGACAGATGTTCACCAATTATGGATTAAAGTTAAGTATTCCAGCAGCTACGTACTTTTCTTGATAGTATAATTACTTTATCTGTTCCAGACTTCACGCCAGCCTGCGTGAGTTAAACGCGTGCCGTTCGGCTTCCTCCAAACCCCGTGAATTGGCTCCTGCCAATTCACAACATCATATATACCCATTTCAGTGTGTTAGTTGCTTTTCTCTATGTGTAAAAGTCTTCGTGCAAGAATGTCACATAGTTTATTACCTGATGTGTTCTGCACGGCCGCAAATGCAGCACTACGTGGACTGCGCCTGCATCCACACATCCACACTCTCACACTTCACCTGCAGCCAGGGGAAAATAAGCAGTAATGGCTTGTTCTTGCCCCACGTACTTGGAGGTTCTAACATATAAAAACGTAGTACTTCTAATAGCTACAATTTTTAGTCTGCCAATGAAGTGAATATTGATGTATTGTTGTTCAATACACTGTCCTCAGTCACAAATATACTATCTGCACTTACACCTCTAACACCCCGTATGTGATTGTAATTCGTTGGAGAACTCTCGGACGTAAAGTTTGAAAGCTGTCGTCGTTACACTGTACAGTAGCACGGAAACTTTTCGTGCTTGGTGACGAAAAGGTGCTACCTGTCAGTTACGATATGCTACTGCAGTCAAGCAAAGCACATACAGTATCTGCCGTACACTGTAAAGTTCCGAATATATAATCAACATGCAGGGTCAGTTTTAACGGTCGATCGTCGAGGGTGTAAGCGAACTGGTAGTAGTAACTTTAGTAGTGTTCATGTTTATAAAAATTTCCTTATCACGGACTTGTTTATTATTTTGTTGACGTAGCAACCCAAAAATATCCACTTTTTGTCAAGTTTCCAAAGCAACTGATCTTTGGTCCTAATAACATTTAATTTTGGAACAGTTTATGATTTTTCACAAAAAAAGCACAGACTCACGAAGTTTCACTTTTAAAGAATAATTTTCTTTTGGACTAATTCCAACTAACACTTTTCCGCAATTAGTACGACTTTCCACTATAAAACTGCTTTCAAATTAACTTACAATATGCAGCGACTTTAGTGTACCGGTCCGCCGCAACTTCGCTTCAAGTACAAAGATGATCTTTGACTGCTGATTTATAACTGTCACTTGAAAACTTGTTTCGTCCGCAATTTGATAAATTTTCGTTTCTGAAAAGTTATAAAATTCAATTTATCTTTTGTATGCCTGCTAAAGAAAATCTCAGGATCATTATCGCTGTGAGGTATAGTCCATAAAATATCACGTCCGTGCACTCAGTATTTGAAAGATAGCATTATCCTGTGTAATTTGATCCCCCGTTTCATTAAGCGAACTATGGAGACTTTTTCAGACGCGTTCATGTAGGCCCAATGTGCCGTTGTTCTTTTGTTGGCTGAAGAAGGACCAGCACCGGTAGACATCCGTTGGAGAATCTGCTTATGGGGCAGCATGTCTATCGAAAATTTACTGAGACAAGTATTGCCGCTGCTTCATGATAACGCACATCCCCTTTTCGCAACTGCGTAGCTGACATGCAATTGAAAAAAAATAGGATACGGAATAGAATGGTACATACAGAACATGCAGAATGTAAATGCGTCACGCAATTTCAATTAAATCGAACATGTGTGATGATACAAGACTATGGAAACAGATGGTTCAGCAAACACAAACCCGTCCACGTACACATTTCATCCAAAGAAGAGCTAGTCCATTACGCCCAATCGGAGACGCTGATTAGAATCACCATACTTCCTTTCCAGTCACGGCCTAATGTTCCCTCGCAGAGCATTTTTCAGCATCATTTTGAGCTTCTATTCTCCCTTATACCACTGTTGTATAGTACTAATACTAGCAATGATTACCACAAGGACACAGTTTCTTACCTGCTGACTGCATTTTCGGTAGAGTAGAGAAACTTCTACGAAAAAGGCCAACAATTATTACAAAAGAGGAATGTAATGAAGTCTACCAGTCAGTGGGTCATGTAAGAAAGCTTGGTGAAAATTGGAGGATGATCAGCGTGAAACCCTCCCTAAAGGCCTACGAAATTCGGATCACATAAGTGAAATTAAACAAATTTTTACATATAAATACGAATCTATGAGAAACTCTCACACTGATGTGAAGCCAGCTGCAGTCTAGAGGTCCCAGCGAGATGTAAAAGAGCGGAAGTGCTTTCTGAGGCGTGGACGGACAATTGGGAAACTTTTTCTTTACTGCGAGCTGAGATGCTTTGAGCCATCCAATCACAGATGACAAGAAGAAAGATGCTGATCGTTCCTACAAATTAATTCCGCAGATGACGGGCGAAATCAAGGGGATTTAAGCTGGAATAGACCAATTACTGACGATGTACGCACGTTGTTCAACACAGAGATAGACGAAATTGCTTGTGATCGTTTAGAAGGTGTTTCTAGTTTATTTGATTAAGTGTAAGAATTATCTCAAGAAATCGTACTATTAATAGGTAATAACATAGTTACATCATTATATTGTGCTATGGTGATTCGAAGTATTTTAAATAATTGTGAAGCAACAATAACAGCAGTAAAAAGAATGAATACCGAAGTCACAGTAGCCAATTCTTCCTTATTACTTACTAATTAGTTAAAAGTACGTACTATATAGTATTGCAAGCATTGTACGATAAGATGCAAGTTATTTTCAAATATATCATTTTTTAAATTCATTCAAAGCCGAACATGTCAAAATTGTTCGTGCTAATGAGACCAGGTACATATTTAAACATACTTTTTTAAAAATAGTTCAAATGGCTGTGAGCACCATGGGACTTAACATCTGAGGTCATCAGTCCCTTAGAACGTAGAACCACTTAAAACGAACTAACCTAATGACGTCACATACATCCATGCCCGAGGCAGGATTCGAACCTGCGACCGTAGCGGTCGCGCGGTTCCAGACAGGAGAGCCTAGAATCGCTCTGTCACCACGGCCGGCGTACTTTTTAAAGGAATATTTTCAATGTAGATTTGATTTACAGATATGAGCTGTCTTTAGGCACAAACCTAAAACGCTTTTGCATTGCAATAAATTGTTTTTATCCATACGTACGCCTGGAATAAGTTTTAGGTGATTGTGAAAACTGTAATTAACGGACATGTTCACCTTTGAATGTCACCTGTTCAAATGACGTAGCACAGATTTTACGCCGACTCAAGTGGGAGATAGTTGCGCACGTGGCCTATAGTCTTGATCTGTCTCCATGCGATTATCACAGGGTCAGTCCGTTGAAGGGTCGAAATGTCCTATCAGACAAGAATGTGTAGCTCTTCATCCAACAGGACACGCTGTTTTACCAGACGGGCATCTCTTCTACTCGCTGTGCCGGGGGGCGGGGGGGGGGGGGGGGGGGGGGGGTTGCCGTCAGCATCGACAGCACGCTAACACGGATAACAACAGTTCAGGTATACATGCCAACGTCACAAGCAGAGGATGAAGAGATATAGAAAGTATATGAGGATATTCAACGAGTAATTCTTTACGTAAAGGGACATTAAAATGTAATATTCATGATGGATTGAAATGCGGTTTTAGTGGAAGGATGTGAAAAAAGGTTCACGGTAGAATATGGGCTTGGTACTAGGATTCAGAAAGGAGAAAGACAAATTGAATTCTGTAATAAATTTCAGTTAGGCCATGATCTCATTGACTGGAGCGGAATTGTCTTCAGTGATGAGTCCGACTTCGAAATGAGGCTCGATGAGCAACGAAGAGATATCTGGAAACGCCTCGGACAGCCAATCTGACTGAAACCTGCCATACTGCCCGACAACCAGGAGTGATGGACTGAAGGGCCATTTCATACCATATCAAGACCCCTTTGGTCATCATCCACAGCACAGTTAGAGCACAGCGGTATGTCGACGATATTCTACGCCCTTTAGGGAAAGCCATCCTGGGCTTACATTTCAGCAATATACTGCCCTTTTCGCGAGAACTTCTACCGCTTGTCTTCGTGCTTACCAAACCCTATTTTGGCCAACAGGGTCACCAGAACTCTCGAAAATTTAGAATATTTGGAGCATTATGGACAGGGGCCTCAAGCCAGCTCGGGATTTTGACGATCTAACGTCCCAACTGGGTAGAATTTTAACGATACACATCAGGAATACATCCAACAACGTTATTAATCGTTGCTAAACCGTAGCAGTGCTTGCATAAGGGCCAAAGGTAGACCACCACTTTATTCACTTGCTAAAATTGTTCAGCTCATTCTATCCAATAAATCACAAAATTTTTCTGAAATGTTATTCATTTGTTTGTCTGTACAGGTTCATGACGTCTACATTTTTCCGTCCCAATCCGATAATTCCTTCGTAGTGCGTCTTAGGAGTGCAGTACCTTGAGAGAATGATGACGAAGGTAGAACGGAGTACGTATGTTGGAGTACGTGAGATCTGTTACAATAATGCACCGTATTTTCTGACGGAATTATGCAGCAGCACCGCCATGTAAACAGAGCACTGAGCGCTGATATCTACAACTTTGGTACACCGAGTACCGATCGACCATGTGTGCCATATGCAGCTGTAGAGGGGGTAAGAGAAAGTCCATATACAGTCCAAAAATATCAATGGTCCACGCCTGCCACTGTAACGCACTTAAAACAAATGAAGCCTATGTTTCTCTGTAATAATGGACTCTGAAAGCAACCTGAGCTGTCAATAATCGGAATCTAATCTGCATAATACTGTGTGCGTATTGTATGAGCGTCAGTTTCACCCTCATTTAAGCCCTCAACATACTTAAAACTAACATTAGGATAAGCTATCTGACTGCGTATTTGAATATGAAAAACTGCAGGAACAAATGAACTTGTAACAATGAATACCTAAGCTATATGGCTGAGTATTTTAATAAGAATTTACAAGTGATACAGAATATGGCTTGTGCAACGGAATTTACTGGACTAGAGTAAATGATATGTTGTGGTGTGTCAGTGTCTCTATTTTGACGTTAAGGCTTCTACTCCCCTCTTTAGATGACTGCCTTTTTCCAAGTGGTTTACAGCAATTCGCAGCTGCATGCAGCTTCAGCGGCTAAGCTTATTGTTACTAAAAATGAATTTAATACAAAGGAGTTTGCTTGGATCCTGTTAACTGCTAAATAACTTTTAAGAAGGGATTTTATAGATTAAGTTTATTTAAAAACTTAAGAAATTTTCGTAGCCAATAATAGTTTCACAAATATCAATAATGCCGAAATGCCTGCCAATGACCTTATAAATGTCAATAATAGCTGAGTGCCAGATCAAAAGGAAAAAAAAAACATTTCAATTTCAAATTTACATTACTATTTAAGAACCACAGCAAATCTATGAATTAGATGTGCAGAATAAGTATTATTATTTCGAGGATAAGGAGACTTCTTTAACTGACAAGCAAAACATGGGATTACTGTAAGCTCGGAGCAACAATCGCGAGCCCAATCCTGCAATTGCTCTTTACGCTATGATTGCGAATTTTACCTTGAATTCTATCTTCAGCCGTAGCTAAGCCATCTAAATCTCTCCTGGTCATATAAAAGAAATCATACCTTGAGTGTGGTAAGGTCTACTACCACCGACGTGAGGGCTGCGTGACATTTCTTCTGTCTCCGAGCTCTCGACCAACACAACTGAAATTTTACTTCCGTAGACAGACCTCGTCTTAAAACAATCATTAGAATCGCGCTCTCATGTTTCGCCCTCCGAATGTTAGGCCTACTATCGATATCTGAGTTGTTATTCATTCTCATAGAAAATCGAAAAATCGTACACAATGCAAAGAATAGCCTTAAGTTGGCTGTATTGTTTTCGATATTCTATGTAATATTTAATCAATGTATTGGATGGTTCTGACACGCTCTGTACACCACGAACTTGAAATACCGGAGAAAATTGTGTCGAAGATTTTGCGACGGCGGTTAAATTTCAAACCGTACCGTCTGTAACTGGTACAACAGTTAAGAAGATTATGGCCGGCGCCTTCGATTTGCATTTGAGAACGAAGAAGCTGATATTCAGCTACGAAGCAACCTTCCATTTGTCTGGAAGGGTAAATGACCAAACTGTGTGAGTGTGAGCCAATGAATATTTTTATTAAATTGTGGCACATGAACGAGATTCGGCGAAGGTTAATGTTTCCTGTGCGCTGTCGCAGACGAAGTTGTGTGTGTCGGTTTTTTTTTCTGTGAGAAGGGACTCTTACCTTGATATATTGCAGTTGTGATTTTTTTCCACAACTGAGTGCTTATCCCGAGACTTTCATCTGCCAATAACACGGCGGCACGTTAAGTTTGGAACATCGACGTCCGTTGGTACCTAATTGACGAACTTCCGCCTGACAGGATTAGGCGTTGTGGTGAAGATGGCATAGCTCTTTTCCTTTGGGAAACCTGACCGAACGCCTTGTGACTCGTTGTTTTGGCAAATTAAGGATCGTGTTTACGTAACTCACTACCAAAACCACTGGAACAGCTCAGAGAACGCATCTATGCTCCTGTGATGACCAATAACCGGATGTTGCTGCATAGGATATGGAACTTGCTTGACTACAGCTTGGACGTACGTCGTGTGGCCAGAGGCATACTCATAGAACATCTCTAGAGTGTAAAACGCAAACAAGTAAGTTTGCAGTTATATTCATGCATCAATTACATATCTACAAGTAACATTTGAAAACGAATTAATCGCTTATAGTATCACTGTATCTTGTTGAGAAGATTTCGTTGTTCATAAGTCTACAGCGGGAAAGAAGAGTTCATCTGCCCGAAACCAGTAGCCTAGCTCTACAGAAAATTATATATGTAAGTTTTCCCCTGGTCCAAAATGGGGGAGAAATTTAGAGTGCGGCAATTACCGAGGACAAAGTCCGTCGAGCAAGAACACAAATGGAGGCGCAAATCTACCGCTGGGGGCAGAAAATGCGAACACTGTGCAGAGCGCTCCTAGCCCCACTATTAGTCGCTGAACATCGCCACCGCTCACAGGGCCGGACATGAGCAAATATTTAAAGTTGGCGGGGATCTCTTTCCACTTTCTCCAGCACGCCTGGCCACTGTCGTCGAGCTTCTGCGTGCTCTGGCGGGGCTTACTCGCTAACGCCATTACAAAGTTTGCTTCCAGCGGAGGGCATTAACTGGCAGTTATCCGGCACGAAACTGACCCAGACGCAGAAATTAAATCTGCTAGCAGAATGCTGAAAGGTTCGGGACAACTACTTTCTTTCGGTGTGTGTGTGTGTGTGTGTGTGTGTGTGTGTGTGTGTGTGTGTGTGAGTAGAACGGTGTATAATGCGGGAGAATGGAGAGAGATAGATCCAGAGGGAGGCAGAGAGAGAGAGAGAGAGAGAGAGAGAGAGAGAGAGATAGAGAGAGAAAGACAGACAGACAGAGAGAGGAGGAGAACGAGAAGTTTGGAAAGTGGTCGTCAGTGACGGAGAGAGAGACAGAATGGGAGCGTGTAAGCATTGCACAATTTTAAAACTTGATTGCAAACGCGCTTAGGTTCGCTGGGTGCTGGACTAGTACCAAGAACTGCTAACAAAAATTTCTTTGTTGTACAACAAGATTCTGTCTACAGACCGTGAACCATTGTTCACTACTTACAACAGCTTACAAGGCGGTATTAAATCAATGGCGCCAAATAAGACAGAATTCGTGGATCTCGACTGTTGCCAAATAGTAAATAATGACTTTTATTAAATATTTACGAACTGTGGGGCACCACTTTCTTAGAATATAAACATAGAAATGAATGAAGTGGCTTAAGATATCTGCTGTGGTAAATTCACTAAATTTATGGCTGCTCGAATACTTGCTCATGTTTGCGACCTACGGCTCTGTAGGCCGATACTCGTAACCTCTTATTCAAGGCTCTTCGTCCTTGTCTAAACATTCTTTTAAATTTTTTCGCTGCATATCCTCCTCTACTTGGTTTTCCCACTGTGCAGAGGTTCTACCCTTTTTTCTTCTCTCTCTCGTGTGGCAATTGCCGACACGGTACTTATTTTCGGCATCGTTCATGTCCCAAACCCATCACAAGCTCGTACACTTTGAAAAGCCCTTTCTACATCTGCATACTCCATAAGCCACCGTATGGTACGTGAAGTATGGTACCTTGAACCATTGCTAGTAATTACCTTTCTAGTTCCACTCGCAAATAGATTAAGGGAAAAACGACTGCCTGTATGCCTCCGATTGAGCCCTAATTTCTATGATCTTATCTTCATGGTCCTAAATATTGGCTACAGTAGAATCGTTCTGCAGTCAGCTTTAAATGCCCTTCTAAATTTCCTCAATAGTGCTCCGCGAAAATCATGTCTCCTTCCCTCCAGCGATTTCCATTTGAGATCCTGAGGAATCCCCACAATACTGTCGGTAACAAATTGAGCAGCCCACCTCTAAACTACTCCGATGTCTTCCTTTAACCTGATCTGGTGCGGATCCCAGACACTCGAACAGTACTCAACAATGGGTCGCTCTAGTGTCCATATGCTGTCTCCTTTGCCTAAAATTCTCAAATAAACCAAAGTAAAACATTCGCCTTCCGTAGTACAACTTTTCATGCTCATTCTGTTTCATTACGATACGATCACATATTTCATCGACTTTATTGTGTCAGGCACCACACTACTAATGCTGTACTTGAACATTACGTGTTTGTTTTTCCTACTCATCTACATTAACTAAAATTTTTCTACATTTGGAACTAACTGCCATTCATCACACCAACTAGAAATTTTGTCTTAGTCATAATGTACCATCAAAAAGTCACCCACTCTGTTCTGATTGAATAACATCGGTGATAGGCTATGCACGTGTCTCACTCCCTTCTCAGCCACTGTTTTCCTTACCTGCCGTTCGGCTCTCATAATTAATGCCTTCTTCTCCTTCTTCTCCTGGTTCCTATCCGTTCCGGATGTTGGCAACCATCTTGGCAGTGCTTTTCTTGTCACTTGGAACCCTAAATAGTTCTGTAGACGTTTTAGAGGTCCACGTCCTGATGTTCTTAAGCTTGGATTTTCTTCTCCGGCCAACACTTCTCTTCCATGGTATTTTTCCTTGCGGGATTGTGTGGAGGAGGTAGTATCTGTTGTTGATACGCATGATGTGTCTCAGGTACGGAATCTTTCTTGCTTTCACGGGGCCAGTACTTCTTTCTCTTTCTTCATTCTTCATGAAACCTCCACATTTGTGACATGCGCTGTCGACGCTATTCTTAACATTTCCCTCTACAGTCACATCTCAAAAGCCAATGATTCTGTCAGATTCCATGTTTCAACACCATTGAAGAACGTTGAAAATACGTAACAGCGTAGACGTCTGATCTTCGTCGTTATTGCTAAGCCATGATTCTAGAAAAGGTAACTCATCTTATTGAAGGCAGCCCTGGCTTTCCCAATCGTCGTTATTGCTAAGCTATGATTCTAGAAAAGGTAACTCATCTTATTGAAGGCAGCCCTGGCTTTCCCAATTCGAGTTCTCACATCATCAGAAAGATCCCACTGGTCATTTATTGTAGTGCCAAGGTACGTGTACTTGCTCTATGTGATAATTTCCTATCTTAATGTGACACGCAGGGACTCTGTTTTTACTGATTATCATTGTTTTCGTTTTTTGATAGTTGACATCTACACCATATTCAGAGTTTTTCGTGCAAGTCTGTCGACAAGGTACTGCGAACTATCCTCTTTATCGGAAAATATTACTGTGTCGTCAACATATTGGATGTTGTTGATATATTTTCCGTTTAAGAGCACTCCCATCTCTGCTGCATCAAGAGCTTCCTGAAAGATGTATTGTGAATAGATGTTGAAAATTAGTGGGGATAGTATACAACCCTGCCTTACACCTCGTAGAATGTCTATGTCTTCTGTGTTTTCTCTGTACGGTCTCACAGAAGCCGACTGGTTCCAATATAGGTTTACAGTTATACGTGGGTCTTTACCATCCAAACCAATGCTTTTTAAAATCTCAGCAATCTTCTGGTGTTTTACTCTGTCGAAAGCCTTCTAATAATAAAGCAGGCACAAATATCGCAATTCACGTCTCTGCACCTTCGCGCGTGAAAAATGCATTTCTGAAATCAGACTGTGTAGAAGAAATTTGTTCTTCACACATCTTGTAAATTCTTTGGTGAATGTCTTTTTTCTGTACAAATTCTACATAACTTCGCGTTCACTCTATTTTATGTCTCTGCCACCTTCAGAATTTTGGTGTAATCAAGGCACCATTGACGGAAGACAAGTGCTATAAATGTAGGTTTGTTTTTCTTTAGCCTATATGCTAAGGTAAGTCGTAGGGTCAATACTTCCTAGCACGTTCTTACATTTCTCCATCACCCTAAGTGTTCTTATCCGAGGTCGGCTTCGCCAGTTTTTCGATTCTTTTGTAAATAACTCGTATCTGAATTTTCTAACCACGACTTATTAAACTGATAGTTTGGTAATACTCACACCTGGATTCCTTAGAGCTGTACTTATTGCATTCTTCCTGAAGTCTGAAGGTATTTCGTCTGTCTCGTAAATCTTGGGTACCAAATGTGACAGTTTTGACCTGGCTCGCCCTTCCAAGGATATTAAAAGTTCTGAGGGATCTCGTCTACTCCAGGGGATTTGTTCCGACTAAAGTATTTCAGTGCTCAGATAAATTCTTCTCGCAGTATCATATATCCATCTCATCTTCATATACTTCTTCCTCCCTTTCTATAATACTGTTTTCTAGCTCATTTCCCTTTCATAGCTGCTCTATACCCTCCACCTTCCCCCGCTTTCCCTTCTTTGCTTAGCGCTTGTTTTCCATCTGACCTATTCATACTCATAAAGCTGTTGTTTACTTTTTATATAGGCGGTGTTTACGTTTCCTCTTGCTATACGTGCTCCTGTAGCCTTGAATTAATCCTCTCGCCATTTCTGCTAATCCAGTTTGCTCTTTAATTTTCATTGTCACTTGTTAGGTACCTGCGTTTAATTTTGCCTCAATCATTTGTGCACACAATAAGATATATTATTTTTCTAAACTTCAACGTAAACGTTGGTGTTGAGTATGAAAATGACGTATCATGTATTCAACGCGCTAAGAAGCGTAGATATTTGAAATATGTTGAAAATCACACTTTCAAATATTTGTTGAGTAAAAATATTAAAGATTACATTCATTCTGTGATCATCTAGTTCAACGATCTACGAAGACAACATTTCAGGAATCAGGACAGTGCAAACATAACACGTAATTTCTTCTAATTACAGTTACAATAGTTGTTACAGATATCCTCGTATTTGCTCCGAAATCTCATTCGCTCTTATTTTTCCTAATCATATTCTCGTGGGCATTTTCATATTAAAGCGAAGCACCAAATTATCACAATCGACGACTAATTTATCTTGCTATTTTTAACGTAATAGAACTACATGGCTGTAATATTAACAAAAAGGCATTAGCTCTGTATTGTTTTCCTTAATTTAATCCAGTTCACGCTTTTACTTTACACTTTTCTGAAGGAGAGCAGGTATATTGCGTAAACCTGATCATCCAATCTTCCAACAGCTTTCTAAAGGATAATAGGAGGGCAATTTAGAAGAGCAAGCTCCTTTGATGTAGAAGCTGTTGAAGCCACAGAAACCAGATAATTAAAGGTCTTTAACTTCAAACGAATTGCCCATTACCTGTTTCAAAATCTGGTCTAAGAAGGTTAAAGACTATTTTGAGAGTGTAGTCTTACTACCTTATCAAGACTGTCGGAAATGACATATCAAAAACGTATCGAAAAAGTCAGTACAACAGTTAGTAGTTTACCATTTCTTAAACTATTATATTAGACCTCCACACTTCAATAAATAAAGGAGAAAATCAAGCGTTCCATCTGAAGCCATTACCAACAAACTGTGTCGAAACGAGAACGAAAACAACAGTACACGGTCGAAGGCACTGTCAATACTCATTAAGAGATTTCCGCCGTCTCTTCAGTAATAGCATATCTACTTTGCTGTACTCAAATATAGGATCATTAGACTACCAGTAACCACGTTCTAAATAACTCTGTCTCTCATTACGTCAAGATTCTTTACGTAAAGTCGTTCAGTGTTACAGTGTACTCGACTATGGAGTAGTCTACATTGCAACACTGGAAACGTGGCATGGAGCCGACTTGCAATGTGAAACTAATGGTTTGCCACTGTTATGGTTTATAACTTTTACACCACTAGCTGCAATCTTCCATATGCCATCACCATCACCACCATCTTCAATATATATTAAGCTCTGCTGTTACACGGACCTGATTGGTCTACGCTTCCACCTCGCTTTGGATCTGCCCTGCTCCGTTTCTTCGTACCATTGATTTGTATCTGTACAGTATGTTCGGTTGTTATCCTCCGTCCTACTGACCTCCTCTTTCCGTTTCCTTCAGTATTTTTCTATTTTTTCTGTTACAGACATTAATCTGAATTCTGCTCACATCTCAGTATTTCGCTTTAGAGCTTCTCCTGTGCATCCTTTTACATATCAAAGAAATCACATATTCTCTCTCTAATGTATCCTTTTCTGTTGTTTGTCAATGTTTCGCTACCTTGTATAAAAATGTGAGTGGCGGTGTGAAAGGTGAAAGCTGTGCTGATAGCATACGAGTAACTAGCTTGAATCAGGTTACAGAAATAGCACAAACGTTTTATTATCTTCAAACACTCCCCCCCCCCCCCCCCGACCAACGATTTTTTCCTTTATTTCCAATTTTTTCTCCATGTTCCTTCTCTTCTCATTCACTGCCTTCTTAATCCCAACCTGCCTTTCTTCTCTTTTCCTCCTCTATTCACTCTTTTCCTTCCCTTCTCACCTTTGCTTGTACCATATCAACTATTTCCCTCTTTGTCTCTTCTTGGTTTCCGTACACCTTCTCATTTTTTCCGTCCCTTTCTTATACTTTTGCACTTCCTTTTTCTATTGTAGGCCTTCTCTTTCTTTTATTTTAAACGCTGCACTCTTCGACTGATCTACGGTACACTTCTGCTAGGAGACGGAACAGTTCTTTCGCATAATTTGCATAGACTCTAACTGGAATCCTAGCAGGCCCAATGGTCTTCCTCTGTTGAGCAGTTTCTATCGATTTTCTATCCCACGGTCACCTATTTAGAGACCTGTAACTGTGTCGTTCGTGCAACGACTTAAATGAGGAACTACAAATTGATTTTCGTCTGTGAAACATTGTTGTTAAAGGACGTTTGTGGTGTCACCGCCAGACACCACACTTGCTAGGTGGTAGCTTAAATCGGCCGCGGTCCATTTAGTACATGTCGGACCCGCGTGTCGCCACTGTGTGATCGAAGACCTAGCGCCACCACAAGGCAGGTCTTGATATACGATAGAGCACTCGCCCCAGTTGTACGACGACATTGCTAGCGACTATACGGACGAAGCCTTCCTCTCATTTGCCGAGAGACAGTTAGAATAGCCTTCTGCTAAGTCCGTGGCTACGACCTAGCAAGGTGCCATTAGCCTTACCTACTTTGAGAGTTACAGTATAAATGTCTCCATAAGAACGCTGTATTCATCACATAATAAAAGTTAAGTATAAAGCAGCTACGTACTTTTCTTGCTACCAGTCAATAGTTATCCTGTTCCAGAATTCACGCCCGTCTGCGTTAGATAGCGTGCCTATCGGCCCCCTCAAAATAACACTGTGTCGGCACTTCTGTCGACACATCAACGTTTATTATTGCGGTCTTTTGTTTGTCATTCTCTGTTTCGTTGACAGTATGGTCACAGAGTGTGTGCACCGATGGCTTCGATTCGTGTACTGATGTAACGCAAAAGCAGAACTTCTTAGGATTTTCTGGCAAGTTGGTAGCGTAACCCCCTTACGCTAATTTAGGCTTCGTTAGTTTTTTTTATCAGTCAGGCCTTTGTTACGGCCAGAAGCGCGGTGTGCTGACCACACAGCTCTCGATGACGCCATTGGCTCAGAATGATAAGATCGTCTCTCGGATCCGACTAGGCCGATTGTGACTAAAAAAGCGCTGCTCACCTTTTACCATGGATGGAGACGCGAGAGAGTTGCTTGTCAGTACGTTAGCACAAACCTCATAGTGAATGTCGAGAAAGCGCTGAACTACTATACAGCAGAGTAAGAATCGGCCAGATCGCATAATTCCGGTTCTCCTACAAATTAATAAGTTACTGAATTACAACCATTGCCACCAAATTCATATTAAAGAATTACTGTTTCCACATCACGTAACAGATGATTCCAATTTTAGGCTTATCACAGACGTTCCTTAGCAGTACACCGACTACAAATTACCTTCGTTATTACGAGGGTTATTCCAAAAGTAAGGTCCGATTGATTGCCAAATTGAAACCACAGTGAACATCAGAAATGTTTTACTTGTAACAATTAGCTACACCTTTCAGCTACTTCTCTACGTAGTCGCCGTTCTGACTTAGACTTTTGTCATAGCGTTGTACCAACTTTTCAATAGCCTCATCATAGAAGGCAGCCGCCAGTGCTTTCCGCCAATTCTCCACGCTGGCCTACACCTCGTTGTCTGTGTCAAAATGTTGTCTTCAAAGACAGCGGTTCATGTGACCAGAGATGAAACTCAGGGGGAGACAATTGCGGACTGTATTGTGGGTAATCTCACATTTCCATTTGAAAACGATGCAGGAGCGTCTTCATTGCCCCTGCAGAATGCGGCTGAGAATTGTCGTGAAGACGAAACAGTACGACAGTTATGTAATGTTGGCTGCATAGCTTCAGGCGAAATTTCTCACCAGGCCTTCGTACTTGGCGGCAGACACTATTTTCTAGACATCTTTACGCACTCACTGCGAGCTCAGAAATGAGAGGAGCGACGTGATGCTAACTGGGGTTATACTAGAGACACTACCCAACACATCTGTGCAAAGCTTTATCGGATTTTCATAGTCGTTTCCATTTCGCGACCGATCGGACCTTACTTTTGGAATAACCCTCGTACATTTCATATGAATTTTCCATTTTTTATATTACGTTTGTTCATCTTCTTGATTGTAGTTGTATAACAATATTGTATCATTCAGATGAAGTATTGTTCGATACATGTGAAGTCAATGGACACATCTCCGTCTACCTTGGGTAAATCATACTTGCTAATTTGAAACATATTTTTTTTAAACACACGATAACGTTATGTGCTCTTACTATGTGTGATTACTTTTATGTTAGTTGTAATACGGCGATGGGTGTCCGACTAGCCTCCAACGATAATTCCTCAGAAAATTGAATCATGTTATAAAACCCGACGACAGCGTTGCAGTTTCGTTATTCATTAGCTGCTTTTAATCAAATTGTGTACCAAACGTGTGGAGTAAGATCTTATTTGTGCGACAGGTTTCGTGATTTCCGGGCAGAGAGGTCACAGGTCGTTCCTCATGAAAGTACTATAGGTCCTCTGCTGTTCTCAATCAGTAACAAAGACTGAGGAGTCAATCTGAGCAGCTATCGGGGATTCTTTGCAGATGATGCTATCGTTTAGTACTTACTAGAGGAATCGGTATTGGCGTCTAACTTCCGGCCTCTGTCGTCGATGACCAGCAGGCAGCATGGGTGCTTGAACCGGGCTCCTGGTGCAGAGCACATACGCAATAAGGTTCACTGAACTGTTGTTGAGGAGACTGTGTTGATAGCTCCTTTGCTCATATGGGCGGTTAGATGGTCAACAGCTGCACATGGGTGAATTTTAAAGTTGTCCCGGCGAATTCACTGTTCAAATTTCGGGTTTGCAGCCGGTCGTCGATCAATACTTCGCACAATATTTCAAGTGGGCACCTGCCATTCATCTTCAGGAGAGCCGTCGCAGACTGGTGAAAACGTCCTCCGTTCCGCAATATATAGCGCACTGTAACTATTCTGCGCCTGCCTCGAAAACTTGATAGATGAACCTCACTGCCCACCGGCTATGCCCTCGCTGGTGGAATAGCGGAACTCAGTCGCCCTCTGCTTTGCTGTTTGCCGTGGCCGTCGGCGCACTCTGTCGTCCCCCATTAGAGCAAATCGTGGAGATGATGGGATTCCATGCCCGAACTTCTCACCGCCGTGCAGCAACAACTAGTGGGGATACTTTCCTTAATCGAACGTGTATTGAAGGCCTTTGGAACATCTTAAGATGGATCGCCCTGGGACCACGAAAAACCTGAAAATCTGTATATGGAACGCCAACGGAATGAAACACAAGAAAACAGAATTCACTGAAATTTTACAACGTCACAAAATCGACATCGCACTTGTATCGGAGACGCATCTTTGTCCAACAAATGAGCTCAGATTTCGTTAACATATATGTCTATAGAACGGACAGACAAGGCCAACGAGGTGGAGGGACCGCAGTTCTGCTTAAAAGGGAACTGGGGCACCATCATGAAACACTACCACACCTCCAACATCTGGAGGCAACAGCAGTAACGGTTCGATCGGCGGTAGGCAATATCACTTTCATTGCGGCGTACAACAGCCCCGGTAAAAACCTGGTGCCAGACGACCTACGGAGTAACTTCACCAATTTTGACAAAATCTTCCTAGGAGGTGACCTTAACAGCAAGCACGTCGCGTGGAATTCCCGGCGTACGAACTCTCGTGGACGAACTTTCATTGCCATGGAAGAAGAACTGGGCATTACAGTCCATGGCCCACGATAGCACACACGGATTCCTTACGTCTATCGGCAAGAAGTAGACGTCCTAGATATTGCTATCATCAAAAATATTGAGACGAACCTCCAGCTCCGCATCGTCGACAATCTTTCGTCTCACCACCGACCTGTTATCAGCATAATGGAAAACGCAACGGCCAACCTTCCGCCCCCCACCTCACAAACTCTGAACTGGGGTCAATTTCGGACATATCTTGACAACAATATTTGCCCGACGCAGGACGTTTCAACACCGGAAGCCATAGACATCGCGGTACAAACTTCGACGCAGAAGATAAAGGTAGCTAAACGGAGGGCAACTACTCACACGGTCTACCCTGCAGTAGCTTTCGACGAGTTCTCGCCTCTACTCGAAGAACTGAAGATACAGGGAAACAGGAGCAAGCGACGTTGGCTCCGCTATAACAACCCGATCGATCGACGAGAAACACACGTCTTAACACGAGAACTGCACAGGAGAGCGGCCGAGTGGCGACAGGAGGTATGGGAGGATAAGATGGAAGAATTCTTACTTCGAACCAAGAACGAATGGCTGGTAGTCAAGAACATACGACACCAGCGGCCACCTAAACGATCCATCAGAGGGCCAGATGGCCTCCTCTATGACGAATTCGCCCAGACAGAGCTGTATGCTACGACTTGCCAAGAACAGATGTCTGCACCAGCAACCCCCGTGAACGACGTCCGCCTGCTAGAACAGGAAGCCGTCGTTACAGCAGAATGGACTGCTTTTCGTACTGCGCCTGTGCAGAGCCGCCCACAACTCACCACACTAGCAGAGATCCGTAAAATTATCCAGAAGACTCGGAATAACGCGCCAGGCAACGACTCCATAAACAACACCGATTTGAAACAATTGCCCAGGAAGCCAACTTTGCTCTTTACCCGAATTCTCATCAGCTGTCTTCTGCAGAGATATTTTCCTACCGCATGCAAGACGGCTCGAATAGTTCCAATACCCAAGCGAGGTAAAGACCCAACAGAACCCAACAGTTACTGGCAAATTAGCATCTTGTGGACCCTTGGCAAGGTGCTCGAAAGAGTGCTGTTGAAGAGGCTCCAAGACACGCTTACAGCGCATGATGTTATACGACCCGAACAATTCGGTTTCAAGGACAAGTTATCTGCCGAACTTCAACTTCTACGGATCATCGAACGGATACAAGAAGGATACAACAAGCAGCACTTCACGATTGGTGTCTTCCTTGACATCGAAAAAGCTTACGATAAGGTGTGGCGGCCCAATCTTATCGTCAAACTGCATCGCACTACCCCTATTGCGGATTGTTACATTTCTGCAGGAGAGGAAACTGCATGTCAGAGTCGACGATAAAAACTCCGAAATGAATCTGATCTCCGCAGGAATTCCGCAGGGCTCTGTCATTTCGCCTCTGCTCTTCAACTTATATATAAATGACATCCCAACAGTCCCCCTCGTTACGGCGAGTTTTTATGCGGACGATACGGCCTTTCTGACAACTGGACGACACTTGGACCAGCTAATCGCTAGGATGGAACGGCAACTTGATGTAATGGAACGCTGGGCGCTGCAAAATAAGATAACGATTAACCCGACGAAAACGGCAGCCATTCTGTTCACACGGAGGAAACCAGTTCTGAACGACAGACTCCAAATAGCTGCTCAATTTATCCCATGGTCGCCGGGAGTGAAGTATCTCTGTGTCTACCTTGACAAAAAATTACTCTTTACGCAGCATATTGACGACAAGAAGACGGCAGCCATGAAGATGGCCAGGTCATTGATTCCATTCCTGAAGAGTAAGGATCTCAACCCTAAGACTAAACTCCACTTGTATAAGGCAACAGTGGAACCCACAATGTTGTATGGCTCCACCTCGTGGGGAACTACGTGCGTCTCCAACTACAACAAACTCCAAGCGTTGCAAAACATTTGCTATCGATGAATCGCAGGAGCTCCAAGAAACGTCGACATCCGCACCGCACTCCACGAGACCACTACAAGAGAAGGTCCATGACAAGGCTCTACGAGTTTTTGACAAAATCGAGGCCTTAGGGACGAAGTTCGACAATTAGAATCGGTATGAACGGTAAACCCTGCAAGATGGCACAAGTATCGAGCACCGAAGTCAATAACGTTTCACCCCCCACAGGCAACCTGTCATAGCACGAGGAAGCAGTCACACATAACAGCCTCGACACATTTCACCCTCCACAGGCGCTAGACATCACCAAAGACAGCAGGCTAAAGGACCCACTGCGTGCCCAAGCATAACTGAATGTGTAATAAATAAATTGTTTTCTTTTTATCCTTACATCCCATCCGAGAAGAATAAGTCATCAAGGATGATCTCTTCAGTCCACACTACACACTATTAAAAAAAGTAATAACAATAATAAAAAATTCCATGCACTATCCAGCTGGTAGCAGCTGTCACGGTTTAACATATTTCCCGCCAGTCGTAATTCTACGGATTCTATAATAATGGAGTCCCAGAAAGACGTTGCTGTGGACAAAATCATTGTTTTCTCATACTCCATTGAATATCCAGTAGAAATACGATGTTCAGCAATGGCGGACTTGCTTGGCTGAAAAAAGCGGGTGTAACGTTGATGTTCAGTGCAGCGTTCTTTCACGGCGCGTGTGGTTTGACATATGTGAGCCATACTACATTGGCACAGTATCTTGTAAATTCCGGCCTTTCGTAGTAACAGATTGTCCTTAACTGATTCCACAAGGTCCGCAATCTTCGATGGTGGGCGCAAAACCACTTTTACCTGAAATTTTCGGAGGATTCTTGCAATTTTAAACGAAGTGTTGCCCACGAAAGGAAGGAAAGCTAAAGATTCTTCCGGCATGTTCTCCTCTTTATTCACTTCCTGGTTCTTAGTTTTAATTGCCGGATGGAGTACCCATTTTCGCTCAATTTGGACGACGCGACGCTGTCTGTATTAGGCAAGGGACTCCATTTTGCACCTACGCCTACAACACCATCATTAGCAACTGTTTCTTTTGAGTGCTGTTGAAGAAGCTGTACGACGTCTTCCTTTGGATGCTGCAGACGAAATAAGAAGGGAAACTTGTCGAGCTCTGTTGAAGGCTCCTGCTCAACGCAGTAATTTAACCTCTGCAGAGAGGGCTGCATTACGAAATCTGAGATTGGACCCTGACGTAGTGGTACTGAAGGCTGACAAAGGTAATGCAACTGTTTTGTTACCTCGTGGTGTGTATAAAGATAAGATGTACGGTCTGCTAAGTGACTCTACCTATAGGACGATTGATTATGATCCTAAAGGACGTGTGCAACGGAAAATTTCAGCACTATTAAATTCCTCCTCCTTATCGCAGCCGGCCGCTGTGGCCGAGCGTTCTAGGCGCTCAGTCCGGAACCGCGCGACTGCTACGGTCGCAGGTTCGAATCCTGCCTCGGGCATGGATGTGTGTGATGTCCTTAGGTTAGTTAGGTTTAAGTAGTTCTAAGTTCTAGGGGACTGATGACCACAGATGTTTAGTCCCATAGTGCTCAGAGCCATTTGAACCAACCTTACCGCAAGAGACAATCGAGAGGTTAAGACCACATGGTTGTGTACCTCCACGACTGTATGGCCCTCCAAAGGTTCATAAAGACGGTCCTCCTCTGCGTCCAATAGTGAGCAACATTGGAGTTCCTGCATATGATTTAGCTCAACATCTCGCTTCCTTACTGAGACCTTTCGTGGGTAAGTGCTCACATCACATACGAAACTCAGCTCATTTTATCAATAGACTGGGGCTCTTCGTCTTAGCAGTGTAACCTTCTAGTAAGTTTTGATATGGTCTCACTTTTTACAAAAGTTCCTCTTGCAGGTTTTTTGACACTGATTGGTAACATGTTTCCTGTTGATATCACTTCTTTGTTCAGGCACGCTCTCTCCTCATCTTATTTTATGTTTGATCAACAATATTTTGAACATACTGATGGTGTCGCAATGGGTAGAACCCTGTCTCCTTTGGAGACCAAACTTTTTATGGAGGATTTTGAGAACAGAGCGCTTGGCTCAGCTGCCCTGAAACCAACAGTTTTTTGGAGGTATGTGGATGACACTTTCATAGTGTGGCCTCATGGAGAAGATAAACTAATGGAGTTTCCACATCACCTCGACTCCATTCATAGCAACATACGGATCACCATGGAAATAGAAAAAGATGGTTGTTTGCCTTTCTTGGATGTCCTGGTTCGAAGGAAGAGTGATGGTTCTCTAGGTCATTCAGTTTACTGGAAACCCACTCATGCTGCTCTGTACCTGCAAGCATCGAGTTCCATCACCCATCGCAAACCGTGAGTGTGCTTAAAACATTTGTTCATAGAGCTCATACTCTCTCAGATCTAGATAGCTCACCTCAAGGACGCGCCCATTTAAAGGCAGTATTCAACGAAAATGGGTATTCCATCCGGAAGATTAACAGGGCACTAACACTTAAACAAAGAAGCAGGAAGTGAATAAAGAGGAGAACATGCCGGAACAGTCTTTATCTTTTCTTCCTTTCGTTGGCAACACTTCGTTTAAAATAGCAAGAATCCTCCGAAAAGTTCAGGTAAAAGTGGCTTTCCGCCCACAATCGAAGAATGCAGACCTTTTGGAATCAGTCAAGGACAACCTGTTACTACGAAAGGTCGTAATTTACAAGATACCGTGCCAATGTGGTATGGTTTACATGGGTCAAACCACACGCACCGTGAAAGAACGCTGTACTGAACATCAACGTTACACCCGCTTTTTGCAGCCAAGCAAGTCCGCTATTGCTGAACATTGTATTTCTACTGGATATTCAATTGAGTATGAGAAAACAATGATTTTGTCCACAGCAAAGTCTTCCTGGGACTCCATTATTAAGGAATCCGTAGAAATACGACGGGCGGAAAATCTGTTAAACCGTGACATCGGCTACCAACTGGACAGTGCATGGAATCCCATCTTCTCCACGATTTGATCTAATCGGAGACGACAGAGTGCGCCGACGGCCGCGGCAAACAATAACGCAGAGGGCGACTGAGTTCCGCTATTCCACCAGCGATGGTGCCACCCGCTGGCAGTTTTGTTCATCTACCAAGTTTTCGACGTGTTGTGTACATAGTTCCGCGTGATCAACGCGTACACAACTTACCCACTAGAGCGCGCCCTTTAAGCACAACAGCGCAGGTGCAGCGCTCGTCCGTCTCCGCACTACGAGATGGCACTGCCATAGAGACGGATCAAATTCTGCTTCCGCCGATCCGCGTATTAATATGTAACGCAGCCAATGAGATTGCTGCTAACGTAGAACCTTTTCTCCTCACGGATCACACTCGCGCAGTGATTCATGAACGCGCGAGATATTATAACGAGTTTACAGACCTCCGATCAGTCAGTCTGTATTTGTCTGCACCAGTCTGTACCTGTCTACATTTGTCTATACCAGTCTATAGTCAAGTTTCAGTCTGCACCTCATAAGATTACCATATTCCTGTACGTAGCCATGAAGATAAATGTATAGACACTTTTGTCAAGTATCAGAGATACATGTGAGAATAAGATTAACGTACCAATACCAAGGAACTTCCGATTGTCAATTGTAAATAGCATCTAGAACCAAGTTAAGTAATTTTTATGCTTGTTATTATTTTAATAAATGTGTGTGAAAATTAAGGAAGCTCTGTTTAAAGTTGGTCACCGTCTATCTGCTACTTTAAGCGTGCAAGTGGCATTTCTATCGTCTGTCCCAACGGCAGAAGATACACATGCCACGATAAGACCACGAGACAGATTGCTGACACTCGTCTACTTCGTTAGGGCGACAAGTCAAATAATCTGATGGTGTGTGTACTGATGGTCTTACAGTACGCGCACCACAAGACGCATGCGCAGAATAGTTACAGTGCGCTATATATTTCCGAACGGAGGACGTTTTCGCATCCCCTCCCCCTTTTTTTCCCCTTTTGGCAGGTCCTCGGACTCGCACACGTGTAGTGAACTTTCGCGCGCCGGAGATCTTCGCCTAGTGTTTGTGTGTGCCGTCGTCTTCGTGCTCAAGTGTTCCAGTGTTTATTCGTTTGTGCTCCAACGTTCGCGTGTGCCATCTGTCATCTCTGTGCGTGTCCACGTGCCTGAACTTTTTTATTTTCGTCTCTGCGCCAGTGAACGGCTCCGTGTGTTTTAATTTTGAATGTCTACGTTTGTATAACCACCCTGTCTGTTCTGTGGTTACATTCTTTTGTATCACTAGTTTTATCTGTGGCCGAAGAGCGGCGTAATATGCCGCTGCTGGCCTACCTGTATCAGGTGTGAAATTAACAATAAAGGAAAAAAAATTTTCGCCAGTCTGCGACGGCTCACCTGAAGATGACTGGCAGGTGCCCAGTTGAAATATCGTGCGAAGTATTGAACGACGATCGGCTGCAAGCCCGAAATGTGTTTGAACAGCTGCACTCCCTCCGGAACCACCAAGAAATAGTTATAAGCACAGAGAGCTGTATCACACAAATATTGGTGCTGAAGACCACAACAATCAGAAGTCGTATAATATGTGAACTTGACACATTTATGTATTTCGCCCCTATATATCTCCGACAGCTACTTCCAAATTTAGTGCCGCACACGAAGCAAGCAGTTTCCAGAGACTGCAGGAGCCGACGGAAATCTGATGTGGGGTGTAACTCCGTTTCGGCTGCTGTGAGTGACACCGTCCTCAGACACGACTTCCTCCAGCACTGCAGGGCACAGAGCGGCGGGCAGAGTCCCTCCGCCCACGTACACCTGCTGAGGGGCCCAGTCCTCACGGTTATTATGTCCGGTACGGAGCGCGTGCTTTACATAAACTCGATTTATATGCCCATCTGATATCGGATCTGGCCGCCGTTGATTGGCGCACGGCCAGCGGGCGAGCCTCTGCGCTGCTCTCCTCCCTCTCCGGCCCTGGGATTCCCTACGGAACACCGTCGAAGTCGAGTATCGACGGCCCTGTCGATACTCGCTCCGCAGGCTTATATCGGTATATGTATGTATATAGAGACGCGCGTGCGTCTCTCGCTTTATTGCCTCCTGGAACTGCCGCCATCTGGATGGCTGTGAAACATCGAGGGTAGTCATCACGCGAATGAATCCTCACGGATCGACAGTGGGACTTTGATTCCGTTGGTTACGTGAAAAAAAAAGTTTTGTTACGTTGAATGTATTATGCATATTGTATATGATGTCCCACAAATATTTTGTTCCGGCGTCCGTAGCCAACATACAAGGGCCACAAAACATAAAAGCGTAAGTAAATACTGGAAATTTTGAAGTTTTTTCATTAAGTCACGATGAGTTAATTCGTCCATTGAATATCGTAAATACTACTTTCTGTGGCCTAAATATTATGCCATCTAACGTGATAACTAGTAATCTACGGATTATTCAACAAACAGAAGAGCGTCCTATCTAAGTGGACATACATATACTGTTTTCATCATCAGCATAAACATTAGAGCATGTATTTATCCGCATTCGCTAAGATCTAAATGGATATCGTTTCACGTGGAGCGGAAGCTATGCAGTCTCGAGTACAGTCAAGTACAACAGTAAGTATACGCTTTATGCTGTGCGTTTTACGCACATTGACTGAGCGATAATACGGGATAAGAGTTTAAGGGCGCATCTGACTTCGAACACTGGTTAGACTGCTGGTCCAGTTAACCTGCAGTTATGTGAGCAATTGCAGTTAAGACGTACAAAGAGAAGAGCAAAGGAAGAATATACACTCCTGGAAATGGAAAAAAGAACACATTGACACCAGTGTGTCAGACCCACCATACTTGCTCCGGACACTGCGAGAGGGCTGTACAAGCAATGATCACACGCACGGCACAGCGGACACACCAGGAACCGCGGTGTTGGCCGTCGAATGGCGCTAGCTGCGCAGCATTTGTGCACCGCCGCCGTCAGTGTCAGCCAGTTTGCTGTGGCATACGGAGCTCCATCGCAGTCTTTAACACTGGTAGCATGCCGCGACAGCGTGGACGTGAACCGTATGTGCAGTTGACGGACTTTGAGCGAGGGCGTATAGTGGGCATGCGGGAGGCCGGGTGGACGTACCACCGAATTGCTCAACACGTGAGGCGTGAGGTCTCCACAGTACATCGATGTTGTCGCCAGTGGTCGGCGGAAGGTGCACGTGCCCGTCGACCTGGGACCGGACCGCAGCGACGCACGGATGCACGCCAAGACCGTAGGATCCTATGCAGTGCCGTAGGGGACCGCACCGCCACTTCCAGGCAAATTAGGGACACCGTTGCTCCTGGGGTATCGGCGAGGACCATTCGCAACCGTCTCCATGAAGCTGGGCTACGGTCCCGCACACCGTTAGGCCGTCTTCCGCTCACGCCCCAACATCGTGCAGCCCGCCTCCAGTGGTGTCGCGACAGGCATGAATGGAGGGACGAATGGAGACGTGTCGTCTTCAGCGATGAGAGTCGCTTCTGCCTTGGTGCCAATGATGGTCGTATGCGTGTTTGGCGCCGTGCAGGTGAGCGCCACAATCAGGACTGCATACGACCGCTGCACACAGGGCCAACACCCGGTATCATGGTGTGGGGAGCGATCTCCTACACTGGCCGTAGACCACTGGTGATCGTCGAGGGGACACTGAATAGTGCACGGTACATCCAAACCGTCATCGAACCCATCGTTCTACCATTCCTAGACCGGCAAGGGAACTTGCTGTTCCAACAGGACAATGGACGTCCGCATGTATCCCGTGCCACCCAACGTGCTCTAGAAGGTGTAAGTCAACTACCCTGGCCAGCAAGATCTCCGGATCTGTCCCCCATTGAGCATGTTTGGGACTGGATGAAGCGTCGTTTCACGCGGTATGCACGTCCAGCACGAACGCTGGTCCAACTGAGGCGCCAGGTGGAAATGGCATGGCAATCCGTTCCACAGGACTACATCCAGCATCTCTACGATCGCCTCCATGGTAGAATAGCAGCCTGCATTGCTGCGAAAGGTGGATATACACTGTACTAGTGCCGACATTGTGCATGCTCTGTTGCCTGTGTCTATGTGCCTGTGGTTCTGTCAGTGTGATCATGTGATGTATCTGACCCCAGGAATGTGTCAATAAAGTTTCCTCTTCCTGGGACAATGAATTCACGGTGTTCTTATTTCAATTTCCAGGAGTGTAGCTTAGAACGTAATTTAATTTTTAAAGAGAATGAAATAATATTTGGCTAAACTTTAGCAGTAACGCACGCTTCTTAGCGGACGAGACGGCATAACATGCTTTTGTTCTTAGTTAACGTAGTATTGCAATTAAAAACAAGAGAGGCGAAAATTCCTAACTTAAGCACAGGGTAATTCTTTTGCTTCAGATAAGTGTGACGCAAAGCGTATTGCGGGGATTTCACCGTATAACTAAACACTGAAGCCGTTGCCGGTATAACTTATAGTCTGCCGACTTGTGATACCTGAACTCCTTCCATAGCCCAATCCGAAATAAGTTTCAGTTCCGGAACTGCCGCCTTCATAATTCTGTGGCAAATCCCTC
This sequence comes from Schistocerca americana, assembly GCF_021461395.2. Taxonomy (NCBI): domain Eukaryota; kingdom Metazoa; phylum Arthropoda; class Insecta; order Orthoptera; family Acrididae; genus Schistocerca; species Schistocerca americana. The sequence goes on from NC_060126.1 coordinate 379,220,655, forward strand.
AACTTAGTTTCAGATCAGATCTGTTGGGCTCATATTGCAATGGTACGACAGCCGCTACAAAAATGCAGCATCTGTATGGTGATCTCGGTGTTGTTCAAAATGGCTCTGAGCACTATGGGACTTAACATCTATGGTCATCGGTCCCCTAGAACATAGAACTACTTAAACCTAACTAAACTAAGGACATCACACAACACCCAGTAATCACGTGGCAGAGAAAATCCCTGACCCCGCCGGGAATCGAACCCGGGAACCCGGGCGCGGGAAGCGAGAACGCTACCGCACGACCTCTCGGTGTTGTGAAAATCATTGTGAATCGTATGAGATCACATCTGTGGTGTAAAACACTGCACATAATTCAAATAAAAAGAATCTGATTTTTCGTTTTTGTCGTAATCATTTAATTTATGTTTTCTTAATTTAAAAACTGTTTGTTAACAATGTTTTATAAGATATCAGTAACTCAGAATCTGCAATTGCAATGAAAGCTGGAATTTTGTGAGCAATATATAATTAGGAAATGGTAGACTTGCATTTTTCTTTAGAAATAAAGTTTAGATATGTATTAATTAACATATCGTTAATGGTTTTACGTTTAAAAGATGTAGGTATTCCAAACTGAACGAAAAAAACTACGAAAGCGGAAGCAAATCTTAAGTAAATACTTTATTACATAAAAATCGCGATGTGAGCTGTTTTATAATCTAAAAATAACTAAACTGTATCGTTATAGATCCAACTGATGAAGCCTTAGAGCAAGAAAAAGGCAAAACGCGTTTGTGAAAAGTAAATAAAGTGGCAGCAGGGCAAGGCGGTTTTATTTGCAAAACAAGGATTTCTGTGTTTCTTGCCTGCGATTACCACGCAAGCAAACTTGTCACGAAAGCGAAATTTGAATCCTGCCTCCCTGGATTAGATGGGATACCATTCTACAACACAACCGATTCAGCAACGCACTCCGTATTCAAAACTTTCCTTAAATGCAGTTAATACAGTTCTTCGGAAAAGTTCAAAGCTAATTATTTCTGTAAACTTGCGGAAAACATTACAGCCATATGTTTATCTCCACTTTTCCACTGTGTTCCACGCGCGTATTTCACTATGCAGCGCGAAGCAGCTTCAACATTTTCACACTACGTACTAGCAGCGCGACAATCAGCCGACAACAATACGTAGGTCAATGGGAAGTACGTTATAGGATTTAATGAGTGAATTTGCAAGTATTAAAATATGTCACATAAATGGCCGTATCCTTTGATTGCATTGACTTAGTAGCATAACTTGTGTACACAACCATGGAACTATAGACCTTAGCAAGTGACAAATGTCAGCTTGATACGTCTAACCGATACTGAGAAGAAGGTATCTAAACGGATAGACGAACAGAAAGACAGTAGTATAATAAATTATGAAAAAAAGTTTTCCGTATGACTTATTTACAAATTAACGGGTTTCGAATGTTTCCCTTCAGTGTCACTGTGAAACCATCATCTCCCCGAAATATAATGAATCTAGGTCAACGGGAATTACCTTACACGTTTTGATGAGCTAGTTTGTGAGTACAAGAATATATAAAATGTGAGTTTTCAAGCATTAAAATGTGTGGCATGAATGGCCGTATCTTTTGACAGCACTGACTTAGAAATTACCACTTATTACAGCAACAAGGGCACATTGAACAGACGGACGGACAGACAGATATTAACTGGCCAGTTATTTAATCCGTGTGATGTAATTACAAATTAACAGTTCTATGATGTTTTCCTTTAGTTACACTGCGAATTCTTCCTTCTCTCCGGGTTTCATGGCTCAAGGGCAACGGGAAGTACCCTATACGTTTTGATGTTTCAGTTTTCTACACCACAAAGGAAACAGAGACCATAGTACAAATCTAAACTTGATACGTTTACCCACTCCTTAATTAAAGGATATTGCGCTTCAACAGACAGAGAGGTAGACGGACAACGAAGTGGTCGTATAAGGGTTTCGTTTTAACCGACTGAGGTACGGAACTGTAGATCTGATGATGGTCACTAAATGAATCGACACTTTTTATCAAATGTGACTAATTGCATCTAAGACCGTTGCAATATATATTTTTAAAATATATTTTCTGATAATGTTCGTTAAGTGAACGGCTTTGGAAATGAGTTATGGAGAGTGGGGAAACCGGAAGATAAGAGAACTGAAGCGTTTCAGATGTTGGGTAGATGTTGAGAATTTGGTTGAGTGGTAAGGTAAGAAACGAAGAACTACTCGGCAGAACCGCCGAGGAAAGGAATATGTAGAAATGTAACACTGACATGAAGAGACAAGTATGATAAGACGCTTGAAAAGACGTGAAGGAGAAACTTCTGTGCTGCTTGGAGAAGTAGGGCGTAAAAACTGAAAGAGATTTGGAATACATCCAACAGATATCTGATGTTGGGTCGGTTAGTGTTAAGATGAAGAGGTTGCCACAGACGAGGAAGTGTTCGTAATTGTAAGGTATTTTAAACATAAGCGGTGATTCAGCTGCCGCTACCGCTATCATTTTACGCATTCCGCAGTATTTTAACTAACCACGCGCGAGATTTTCATATATGAGTGGAAATCACTGTAAGGGCAGAGTTTCTACAAAAGTGATATACGATGTCTGAATCACACACGTAACGAATCTATTGTGGAAGTATTAGCTACACGTAAGATATAAACAATCGTGACGGAATTACGTAGTTTCTTTCATTACACGAGTGACAAAAATAGGCGTTTGCATTTCGTAGACGGAAATTGATATAAAGGTAGTCGTTGTCCTGGCGTGTTATTGCACTGTTACTACTTCGTCCAACCTCCGTTCTTCCTCATTACAGCAAATATTCTCTTGAGCTTTGATGTTGTTAGTGTTTGTAGTTCTTGCAGTGAAACTGTTCCCCCACACTTTTCGTATCGCTATTTTTATTTCACATATGGCACCAGATTCAGTTCCACTGGGATAAACACTGGTTGAAAGTGTTCGCCAAAGGTCTTCCACGATGTTCAAATGCAGACTACATGCGCGCCAGGGCCAGACACCGGCATCTATATTTCCAGATCACTTGTTATGCAGAATCATCAGCAGATGCATTATCTAGTTGAAACATAAGAATTTCATGTCCTAGATCGTCAAACATTATAATCCATTCATCTAGCATGTGAGCGCACATATTAGAGTTCATTCTAGTATTGAGTCGATCAGTGCCTGATTCACGTTTAGCGCAGAAGGCTGTAAAAACAGTAACACTTCCAGCACCAAACTTTCTGCTCATACTGCTTATACTGAAATCCATCCAAACCATCTAAACAAAATTTCTTCTAACCATTGATATCACTTTATCCCATTCGCTAGTCCCTGACATACACTACTGGCCATTAAAATCTCTACACCAACAAGAATACCAGATGATAAACGGGTACTGATTTGACAAATATATTATACTAGATCTGACATGTGATTACATTTTCACGCAATTTGGGTGCGTAGATCCTGAGGAATCAGTACCCAGAATAACCACCTCTGGCCGTAATAACGTCTTTGATACGCCTAGGCATTGAGTCAAACAGAGCTTGGATGACGTGTACAGGTACAGCTGCCCATGCAGCTTCAACACGATACCACGGTTCATCAAGAGTAGTGACTGGCGTATTGTGACGAGCCAGTTGCTCAGCCACCATTGACCAGATGTTTCCAATTGGTTCGAGACCTGGAGAATGTGCCGGCCAGGGCAGCAGTCGAACGTTTTCTGTATCCATAAAGGCCCGTACAGGATGTGCAACATGCGGTCATGCATTATACTGCTGAAATGGTTTCGCAGGGATCGAATTAAGGGTAGATCCACGGGTCGTAACACATCTGAAATGTAACGTCCACTGTTCAACGTGAAGTCAATGCGAACAAGAGGTGACCGAGGCGTGTAACCAATTGCACCCCATACCATCACGCCGGGTGATACGCCAGGATTGCGATGACGAATACAGGCTTCCAATGTGCGTTCACCGCGATGTCGCCAAACAAAGATGCGGCCTTCATGATGCTGTAAACAGAACCTGGATTCATCCGAAAAAATGACGTTTTGCCATTCGTGCGCCCAGGTCCGTCGTTGAGTACACCATCGCAGGCACTCCTGTCTGTGGTGCAGCGTCAAGTGTAACAGCAGCCATGGTCTCCGAGCTGATAGTCCATGCTGCTGCATACGTCGTCGAACTGTTCGTGCAGATGGTTGTCTTGCAAACGTCCCCATCTGTTGAATCAGGTATCGAGACGTGGCTGAACGATCCATTACAGCCATGCGTATAAGATGCCTGTCATCTCGACTGCTAGTGATACGAGGGCGTTGGGATCCAGCACGGCGTTTCGTATTACCCTCCTGAACCCAGCGATTCCATATTCTGCTAATAGACATGGGATCTTGACCAACGCGAGCAGCAATGTCGTGAATCGATAAACCGCAATCGGGATAGGCTACAATCCGACCTTTATCAAAGGCGGAAACGTGATGGTGCGCATTTCTCCTCCTTACACGAGACATCACAACAACGTTTCACCAGGCAACGCCGGTCAACTGCTGTTTGTGTATGAGAAATCGGTTGGAAACTTTCCTCATGTCAGCACGTCGAGATATTTGGCATTTTTTTAAATCCAGTTTCCTTCTATTTCAATATTGACTCTACCATTCAAATAGATCGTTCCCAATATATAATTCTACGATATCCTCGACGCTCTGTGTATCTTTGGGAAATATGTTTGGACCCGGGGATCCTTCAAATTTATTATTGGTCCTCGGTAAATCAAAGTCTAGCCACTGTGCACTGTTTGCATCGTCTGATTCAGCCCAGTCAGTTGGCAACCGTAGCGTTCGACTTATCTTCTTGGACGTATTCCACTATCATCCTATGATTCCGCTTCACATACATTATTTTGATATCCATTATCTTCTTCCCAATCGGCCAAGTCGTCCGGAACTTCAGACAAGACGTCCGCGTACCGATCGTAAATAGTCCTATTGTCTGTTTCGTCCTCCATGTTGAAAAGGTACAAGTACTTTTAAAAACAAAACACTTGTTGACGTGTGTAACTCATTGTTACATAAACAAAACACCAACAGAATGCTAAAGATACTAACGTGCTGTCGCCGGCCACTGCGTGATACTATGCACACGACACCACTGTGGACGGCATAGTGTTAATACAGCTGTTTGTGGTTTTCATTCCACAAGAGGTCTTTTCGTTTGAACTTAGTGATGTGATTTGTGTCGCAGCAGACGTCAGCTAAATGAAAGGTAAGTTAGTCATGTGCGTCATCTGAGTGCCAGTCGTGTAAAATGTTTTTTATGCCATCGGATGTTGTTTGTATACCGTATTTTCCAGAGCGGAGGGTATGGAGCAGCCCAGCTTTTGTTCAAACGAGAGGGGAAAACCGCCTAAAAATCACGTTGAGGCTGGCCACTGTACCAGACCAACGATCGTACACCGCTGCGCTGATTCTGTCCAAATCCAGCTCACCTCCCTGTCTCGCACCGTAGAGCAACGCCCGTTAAGCTGTACGCGCGGCCTGCACCAAAGACGACCTGTTGCCGGATACGTGTAAGTCAAAACTGTCCATAGAATGATGTTTCTTTTGAAGGAGTGGACGATAATATGCACAGTGTGGTCGTAAAGGCTGTCGGATTAACGCTCTCAACATGTTTCAATGGCACGCATCTAGTATGAACACTTTCCTGCTGACGTTCTGTATATGAAGAACCGTAGTGGACGAGAGATGTCGCATTTCTTAACTACACATTAAATGCGAGGAGGAAAGTTCATACAAAAATTGCGATTGGAGAAGCTGGACTAAAACATACAGTTCTTCTACTTTAATTAAATTACTTTAGACGAAACGCACATTCTTTATTAATTGCTAGAAACCAAGTCGCTGTCAAATTACAGTCGCTAAAAATGAAGGCACTCCAAAACAAAAAACAAAAGGTGTAACCGTTTTCACATGGAGGGATGCTATTAAAACTGTTTCTAAGACTGGTAGCATATCATCATCTTCGGTTCTAAGTGAATGGTCATTTTTGTACGAGAACAGTTCGTAAAGTAAGTGACATGTTATTACAATAGGCCAAGTAACTTATATTGAATACAGTACTACAGTGCAAAGTGACATAGGTAAATGGCACTATTTTTCATCATAGTCACCATACCTCTCTAAACGCCGGTACGAAATTTGTACAAGTTGTTCAATTCCTCGACGATAGAGATCCGTTACCTGGTCACGGAGCGTTCGAGAACCGTTGTGTGAGCGCCCCCTTCGTTGTAAAATCTCTTTTTTCCCAAGATATTCTTTCACCTTGTAGAAAAGCTGGAAATCGCAGGGTGCAAGATGTTCTTCCTTTCAAACAGCGTCACTCACGCTAGTGCGGTGTAGCTCAAATTGCTAAAGCCATTTCACAATGGATGGAAGCGATATCGCGCTTGGTCCGTATACCATCAAATTTTCGCTGTGAATCTGTATGCAATTTAGATGTTACGACAACAAGGCTAGTACGGCCCCACCTACTTCGACTCTGGACCATGTTTCCAGTTGCTGCGCCATTTCACTCTCACACTGTCATATGCCTGTTATGTGCACACAGCAGAATTGCGTCTACTGGAAACCTGAAAGAAGAACTCTCTTCTGACAACGTGCCTCTCTCATTGCGCACTGATCTTAAGGTGGAATGCCACGTGTAGCTTAGTTCTGAAATCCCTGCATACAACACCATGTACCGTTTGCTTGATTAGTTAACAGGATAACGGACAAAATTGGATCACCAGGAAATGCTCCAACAATAGGGAAGTTTACACGCTGACTGTCACAATGGCACAAGGGCATGGCACGTTCTCCAACGCTGAACTCGAGTGGTGTATTGCTGTCTAATTACCTATGGTAAGGAATTACGAGAAAAAACCATCGGATGGAGAAGTTATGAATATTGTAAGTAGTAACTTGGTTATATTGTTTTACCCTCTTCCAATAGCCTTCTTTAAGGAAGCACCTCACTGTAGCATTAGAAGTAAAACTCAGTATGGGGAGCCCATTATTCGCGGAAACATACACCCCAATGTAGCAGTGTTTCATATATACGGTAGTCGGGCAGTGCTCTTCCAATGATGAATATTGGTACCTCGTACTAGCACTATGGAAAGCGACACGTCAGTGAAATCCTGCACACACTCAACGGAGGTGGATGGCCGGGAACAATGGGCAGGTGTGAGAATTCTGCCGCTGCTGGTCTGTACTTGCGTTGATGACAGGCACGGGAGTGGCTGTTACGATGATGAGTACAGAGACCCACAATAGGCAATATGCGCAGGCGTGTTGAACGCATACACACACACACACACACACACACACACACACACACACACACACACACACGTACGCACGCGTGCACGCACACACACACACACACACACACACACACACATACACTGAGTGCAAGTATGCATTTTGACTGAACTCAGTATCAAGAAAATAGCCTGCTACGTACTATCGTGTAACTGAAGACATGAAAATACCCTTCGCCTACTTAATTGTGATCGTACAAGAAAAATATGATGTAGCCGAGCGGTTCTAGGCGCTTCAAAAAAATGGTTCAAATGGCTCTGAGCACTATGGGACTTAACATCTGAGGTCATCACTCCCCTAGAACTTAGAACTACTTAAACCTAACTAAACTAAGGACATCACACACATCCATGCCTGACGCAGGATTCGAACCTGCGACCGTAGCGGTCGCGCGGTTCCGGACTGAAGCGCCTAGAGCCGGCCGTTAGTGGCCGAGCTGTCTGTAGGCAGACCATAAAATCAGTATGAGAAGACGAAAATAAAGGATAAAAATCGTATAAGAAATAAATGGTACAAATTAACACTGCAGATAGGGAACCACTTTTATGAGGTTTTATACTTAGGGCTCCTGAAGAAAAAAGTGTGAACAGCAAGAGAAATAAAGCTAAAGTACTTCTGGCGAATTAAGCAGGGTTTTCGAAATAGCTTCCGATGTGCATGAAAAAAAAAATTTGGATCAGTAGGGTAGGTGAGGGTAAAAGTATGCATAGGGTAAGCGTACACATGAAGTCTTTTTTCAGGTCCCTGAGTCCGAAGTTCACCATTCTCCCACCAGGCAGCGCATTCGTCAGCAGCTCCTCTGTTCAATGCTGGAACCTTGTGGCAATGGGACGACTAGGCTGAAGAAAATGCGCTAAGTCACTTTAGTGCATTTTCGATGAAAAATTTGTGCAGTTTTTGTTGAGTGTTAGGCAACCTTAACCTATTTAATAATTAGATAAATTCAGTACCGGAACTAGTGGCTATAAGCTTCCAATATACTTCTTGATCTCCACGACATTAGTTGCATGTGTTATCAGCTGACTGTTGAAAAAGAAAATTGCGGAATGGGGTAAAAGTATGTAGGTTTACAGGACGTACTATTACCTAAACAGGAAATTATTTGCGAAGTTTTGTCCCACAACCTGCACTTTGACTTACGCACTCCCTTATAACGTATTGAAACATTTTTTTGTTCCTGTTTACTTACTGTACATTCCTCACTATTTACCATAGATAAATTTTCCACGTTTTTCTTTCGTTGGATAGTCTTTTATTTTTTCCTGACATACGTCCCTCTAAAAGAGGTTTCAAATATTATCACGTCTCCCATAACGGCATTATTCGAGAAATCGACCGAGAACATGGTAGGGGTATTAACAAAGCCGCTGTATCATCAAGGTTGGGAGTTCAATAGGAAATTGGAAATTTGTGTTAAGTTCTATGGGATCAAACTGCTGTGGTCATCGGTCCCAAAGCTTACACACTACTTAATCTAACTTAAACTAACTTACGCTAAGGATAACACACACACCCAACCCCTAGGGAGGTCTCGAACCTCCGACGGGGGGAACCGCGCGAACCGTGTATGGCGCCTGAGACAGCGCGGCTACCAAGCGCGGCGGAGCTGAATAGGGCAAACATCCAAAGCGACCAGGTTTTCAGAGGCTGCCGTAAGGTAACGTCTTAAAACCGGCAAAGCTAGCGAGCAACTCGGCTAGGTCCCAAAAATTATCACGGGAGCAACATCAAATAATTGTACAGCACTGCATTTCTCTTGATACATGTTTTCCGACCTTATTTCAGATCTTTACGAAATTTACTGTTTGAAATCGCCGAAAAACAGTTTTTAATCTGTTTCATATATTTATTTCCAATCCTTTTTGTTTTCTTCGGTTGCAGATGACAGTAAGCATTGTTTATCCCAGGCCTGGTTACGCATACCCACTGGTGTGTGGCAAAGGTATGGAAAATTATTTAGTAGGAAAACTTTTATTACTGCTCTATTAATAATTTCATGACAGTGAAACTTTTACACATTGTAACCGAGAGGGCAGATTAGGTGTTACCTGCACGTTGGTGCAACTAATTAAAAACTATTAAGCATAAAAGAAATATGTTTATGTAGCCGGCCGCGGTGGTCTAGCGGTTCTAGGCGCGCAGTCCGGAACCGCGCGACTGCTACGGTCGCAGGTTCGAATCCTGCCTCGGGCATGGATATTTGTGATGTCCTTAGGTTAGTTAGGTTTAAGTAGTTCTAAGTTCTAGGGGACTGATGACCACAGATGTTAAGTCCCATAGTACTCAGAGCCATTTGAACCATTTTGTTTATGTAAACACAGTCTTTCACGACTACACAACTGTCTTGCGTACAGTAGGGTGCCAGTATCATAAACCTGCGACATTTCGACGAGTGACATACTCATCATCTTCAGGCGAACTGTCGAGAATTTGAGTATGCCGTGCTACTTATATTTGCAATGTGCTCCTCTCCACCTGGCTCCAGGAGAGAGAGTTTGGAGGGCATTGGGGGGGGGGGGGGGGGGGGGGGACACTACAGATATAAGTAGGACGGCATCCTCAAAAGTTCGACACTTTGCCAGAAGATGATGAGTACGTCACTTTCCAGCCGGCTGGAAACGCGAGAGCTTTTCAACAAAAAAGACGTACTTTTAACCCCATCTGACCTATGTATTACTACTTTTCACTTGCACTCCTGAGTCACTGTTTCTGATCCAAAAGAAATATTCAAAAGCTTACTGTGTGAACAGTGCGATTATTAGGAGAAGAAAGAAGGTAATGGACGGATCAGGGCACAGACTGTAAGGATAAAGAGCCAATGAAGTAATGTAGCACGTTACGGAGGAAGCGAGAAAATTCCGAGGTGGCGGCACTACGGAAGTATGGAAGAGAGGCGGAAGCCTTTAGAAAACGTGCGGGAGCGACATGGATGTGCTGGTATCTGTAGAACATGCGACCTTTTCTCCCTGTGGTGTAATTTATTATCCTCCGAGATGAAATGGAGTTTATGTTAACTTGAATCATTTCTGAATTGGCTTTACGCCTTACATGACGTATTAGTTTTCCATAAGACAGTTTATTCCAAACACGTAGACAATAAACACCTACTGGCTGTGAACACTAAGTCTAATAAGCAGTAGTGCGATTCCCATTAAACACATCGGTAATATATCTAAACTCCGCTTAGTAATTCGCAATTTCCAAATTACCATCCAGTCTTATGAAGTTTTTAAGTCATTTCGTCTATTAGTACACATTCAAATTAATCTCCAAAATATTTTCAAGTCCAAAATAGCTGTAGAATGACACACTAAATAGTCCCCAGGTAAGTGTACGAATGCAACTGGAAGTCTACAAACGGTAGTCGACACGGCTGCAGCTCGGTACAACTGCATCGAATTGTGTATTTGAGGAACATCTTAAAACGAAAGGGTGTTCGGCGTATGGTCTGGCATGCCCGTTCTCCCGGTTTCAATATCATCAAGATTGTGCAGATTCAGCAGTTGTCAACCGCTCTGAAGGAGGAACGGAACGCCCTACCGTATGAACTTTTTAACAAACTTGTAACCAGCATGGGAGCACGCTGTACTGCCGTTCATGAGATCTCACGCAGAACCACATCCCGCTTTTTGTAGCCGGCCGCTGTGGCCGAGCGGTTCTATACGCTTCAGTTCGGAACCGCGCTGCTGCTACGGTCGCAGGTTGGAATGCTGCCTCGGGCATGGATGTATGTGATGTCCTTAGGTTAGTTAGGTTTCAGTAGTTCTAAGTTCTAGGGGACTGATGACCTCAGAAGTTAAGTCGCATAGTGCTTAGGGCCATTTTGAACAGCTTTTTGTAACGTCTATGGGACCACCATGACTAGTGATGACTTCCATGTAATTATTGTCCTTGAATAAAAGTCTCCATTTTTTTCATCCTGTAGCGTATTTCATTCAGTTTCCTTCTTTACAGCACTGTACCAGTTCTTTCTATGTATGCTCCACGTTTCATTCAGCTATGTTAATTGGCAGCATACATCATGTTTAAGTTACTTTCGGACTCAAGCTTTGCCGATCAGTAACGTATGATCTAGCTTGCTTACCTTTCTTGAGTTCCTGTACTATACCTTACACCCACAGCAAAAGAGTTTTCACAAAGGCAGCCAGTAAGCTAAAACGAACCGAAACTTTTGCGCACGTCGGCAAGCATCTGGTCCGAAAACTTTCTACATTGCATTTGATGGATGTCCTCTCACTACCAGAAGCGCCAAATTTAATTTAGGTGTACTCCCTTAACTGTCAAACGACTTGACAAGCCCAACCCAACGCCCATTTCTTTTCTGGTCCACCCCGCAATCCTCCCCCAATTCCATCGTAACGACAGATAGGAACATACGTATGATCCATTCTGTTTTCACGTACCCATACAAAGAGCTCTTGAACCCTTTTCCTCGAGAGTATTTCTTATAATTTGCCTATTTCTTACAAAATATGAGGTTATGCTTTGATATAAACTTTCTTATACAAAAAAGACTATATTTTCTTGGTTGATATTCTCTGAGTGACTGAATTAAGTTTCTCTCAGCAGCTGAGTCTTTTAAATGTAATTCTCTGAATGTGAATGTCTAAAGTGACAATGTTTTGGTTATTACTGTACTCTGTATATGAGACAAATATTCAAGAATATGCAAGGGAAACAAAAAACATGAGACTCTTTCTGAATAGAGGTACATTTCTCTATATTACCTCACTAATACACCCAGCAAACAAAACAGAATCACACTTCATATTGATGTGTCTGTAACTGTTACACAGCTGATGATGGCATCATGCTGTCGAAACGCGTCGTGTCAGTAATTATTACTAAAACGCAGCCGGCCGGTGTGGCCGTGCGGTTCTGGGCGCTTCAGTCTGGAGCCGCGTGACCGCTACGGTCGCAGGTTCGAATCCTGCCTCGGGCATGGATGTGTGTGATGTCTTTAGGTTAGTTAGGTTTAAGTAGTTCTAAGTTATAGGGGACTGATGACCTCAGATGTTAAGTCCCATAGTGCTCAGAGCCATTTGAACCATTTTGAACTAAAACGCAATTAAAGAATTAAAAACCATTACATAAATACGAGAGGTTGCATAGATATTTTAGGGATATTTCTGCGAAACAGAGGAAAAGCTTAGAGAGTGCCTATCTAGTGTCCTGATTTGACACAAAACGGGACACAACACTGCAGTATATCACGTAGCGTGTGGAAACCAATATGTTAGGTCGATGGGTGACAACGTCAAAGTCCAAAATAACGCTTCGCTTAGCACTCAGTACATAAATTAATGACCTATAAGAAGCTGCTCGAACAATGCGCCCCATGCTTTTTGACGTCCTACGCATAGTCACTGTACAATCCGGATTGTTGGTAGCACTATGGAACTCACAAATGATTTCTTGCGACTTTTTTACAACCACTCTCCCCAATGTTCGACGGTTCGTGTCCCTCAGTACATGAAGTCTCCTCGATCTTGGTTTTGCTGTGGTTGTTCCCTCATGTTTCCCCACCTCACTACGACATCACATGCAGTAGACTTTGGTATGCCTGAAATGTGTCAGATGGATTTTCTCGTGACCGACCCACTGTACAGTTTTTTCCTCTTCAGTGACGATGCAATATTCCCTGCCTTTCACATTGATGGGTTCGCCTCTCGCCTGTCGTTCAGTTCCACATTACGATGGGAGATCCGATACACTTTTGAATACAATAAACATTAGGACATAAAAGGCGTCCGACGGATTAACTATCAATGGCATTGTAGTCTAAAGAAAGCCTCTATCAGGCAAAGGACGCTAAGTGGGTGATGATGGTGATTCAAAAGAAAATATTACAACATGAGAGCAATGGACACCTGTGACAACAACAAACGGCGTCTATCGAAGATGTAATCTGTACTGAAGGCAGATTTAAAATACTCAAAACCAACAGGGTAACCAACAGACCATGATGCGTTTCTAATTTTCTGGTTTATTGTTAAAATATGGTGCACTTAGCGCACTAAAAACAACTTTTGGCTGTAATTAGAAAATCATGGATCTCTCAGGCATATAACAACAAAGCTGTCCGCTTGTTCGACACAAAAATGCAGGCAATACAACATATAACAACATTACTCTGTTACTTTCTCCGCAGTTTTATCACAATGTTGTCACATTTATGAAATCACAATAACCCGTAACTAACGACTCGAACTACTTCTCTTATCACATACTAGCTGAACAAAATTTTTATTACCTTTCCATGTCGCGGCCCATAGGTTCTGTAAGCAGGGTATTGTAAGAACCAAGGATGTATGAACATTTCGAAATCAGTGATCTCCTTCGGAATTGGAACATTTGCTTTGAATCACTCCGGAATGCAGTCATTAACATTTACAACTTAAATATCCTTACTCCACCATCACCAGTGCGTCTACTATTCTTCGTCATCACTATTTAGGATTAAAGAACTTCTGTTCAACCAGCAGTTTCTCATCCTTAGCTACTTCTGACGTTGTTGGATGTATGGTGACTTCTACGAACTTCGTTGCCTACACAACGAGCAATCAAAAACATCAGCCTTAGGGTTATTACTAGTCCTGGACACGATTTTCAGCTTCTTCAGACCAAGAGGAGCTGCGATCACAGGAGGCAAGGCTGCCATATTGTCAGGAAGTTGGAAAGACAGTGTACATGAGTGAGAGCTATTCTATAAAGGGAGAGTTCTTTCTTAGCTGAGAGGTAGTAAATGCCCACTTATGTTGGCATGTATAAGCAACTTGTATAAGTCAATAAGTAGGCGAGATAGCGGTAGTCTTTCCGCAAGGCAGCACTGCGTGCACGTTGGTTACCATCTTCCCCTATTCGCCGGTTAAAAAAGCTCCTGTAAGACCGTTGGGACAATATGACGGTTAATCAGCCGTGTGGTTGTATTTCGTGCTCATAGCTTACGATAGTTTCCTACTACTTTTACCGGTTAAGGTGTTCAGGTCAAAGCAGCAAGCCATGCAAGAGCCGCAAAATTCTTGTCATAATAATCTATTTTCCCAAAACCGACCACTCGTATGACGTCTCAAGGCACTTCGTGGCGTACTTTCTAGTTTGCGCTTTGTATGACGCAAATTCATTAATTTCACGCCATAATGTACTCCTTTTTGGTTGCAAAAGGGGAGGTAGTGTTGCTCCAGCGTTCATGACATTTCTCCGTAATTTGTTAGCACTCAATTCCGCTCTTTTTTTACACAACGTTCTGCTCACTGGTTTGATGCAGCCCTCGACAGTTTCCTCTCCTGCGCTTAAATCATCACCTTCACCCTACGTCCCCGATGACACTGAAGAGCCACTGGAACACCTGCCTAATATCATGTAGGAACCCCGAGAGAACGCAGAAGTGCTGTAGCACGACGTGGCTTGGACTCGACTAATGTATAGTGCTGGAGAGACCTGACACCAATAATCCTGCAGGGGTGTCCATAAATCCGTAAGAGTACAAGGGGGTGGAGATCTCTTCGTAACAGCACGTTGCAAGGCATTACAGATATACTCAAAAATTTACATGTCTGGGAATTTTGGTGGCCAGCGGGATTGTAGGCACTCAGAAGAGTGTACCTGGAGTAACTGTGTAGCAATTCTGGACGTGTAGGGTGTCGAATTGTCCTGCTGGAATTGCCTAAGTGTGTCGGAACGCATAATAGACAGACAGGATGCTTACGTACGTGTCACTCGTCAGAGTCGTATTCAGACGTATCAGGCGTCCAAATCACTCCAACTCGCACGCCCCATACAATAACAGGGCTTCCACCAACTTGAACACTCCTTTGCTGACATGCAGGGTCCATGGATTCATGAGGATGTCTCCACTTCCGTACACATCCATCTTCTCGACACAATTTGAAACAAAACTCGTCCGATCTGGCAACATGTTTCCAGTCATAAACAGTCCAATGTCGGTGCTGAAGGACTTAGGTGAGGCGTAGAGCTTTGTGTCGTGCAGTCGTCTACGGTATACGAGTGCGCCTTCGGCTCCGAAAGCCCTATCGAAGTTGTTTCGTTGATCGGTTCGCACGCTGACACTTTTTGGTGGCCTAGCATTGAAATCTGCACCAAATTGCGGTAGGGTTGCACTTCTGTCACGTTGAACGATTCTCATCAGTCGTCGTTGGTATTGCTCTTGCAGGATCTTTTTCTGTTCGCAGCAATGTCGGAGATTTGATGTTTTACCGGATTCCTGATATTCACCGTACACTCGTGAAATGTTCATACGGGGAAATCCCCACTTCATCGCTACCTCGGAGATACTGAGTCCCATCGCTAATGGGCCGACTGTAACACCACATTCAAACTCACTTGAATCTCGATAACCTGCCATTGTAGCAGCAATAACCGATCTATTATCTGCGCCAGA
Source organism: Schistocerca americana (assembly GCF_021461395.2). NCBI lineage: Eukaryota > Metazoa > Arthropoda > Insecta > Orthoptera > Acrididae > Schistocerca > Schistocerca americana. The sequence goes on from NC_060126.1 coordinate 379,236,447, forward strand.
CACGTGTTGTCTTATATAGACGTTGTCGACCGCAGCGCCGTATTCTGCCTGTTTACATATCCCTGTATTTGAATACTTATGCCTATACCAGTTACTTTGGTGCTTCAGTGTGTTTGCTGAATGTATTCGCATATCTTTCTTCTCCTACCGTTTTTCCATCTACAGCTCCGTCTAATACCACGGAGGTTATCCCCTGATGTATTTACACGTGTTTTACCATCCTCTCCTATTTTCTTGTCAGTGTTTTCCGTGTGTTCCTTTCTTCACCGGTTGTGAGGAGAACTTTGGCATTCGTTACCTTACCTGTGCACCTAATTTTCAACACACTATTGCAGAACCACATCTCAAATGCCACGATTCTCATAGTTCTCAAATTAAGACCAATGTTTGATACTAGCAGACGTTTGTTGACCAGGAATGCCCTTTTCGCCAGTCCTAGCCCGCTTGTTATATACTCCTTGGAAACAGTCGCAAATTATATAGTTGGAGGTGAAAAATTTACTCAGAGGTGAACTAAAAAAATTTAACAGCTCTGATTTCGTGTTTGATACCAACAATGAGGCCATGCCTTTGCTTTATTCCAATGTGATTATTGCACGATTCTGATTACATACATTTCTGATTCCCCCATGAACCATGGACCTTGCCGTTGGTGGGGAGGCTTGCGTGCCTCAGCGATACAGATAGCCGTACCGTAGGTGCAACCACAACGGAGGGGTATCTGTTGAGAGGCCAGACAAACGTGTGGTTCCTGAAGAGGGGCAGCAGCCTTTTCAGTAGTTGCAAGGGCAACAGTCTGGATGATTGACTGATCTGGCTTTGTAACAATAACCAAAACGGCCTTGCTGTGCTGGTACTGCGAACGGCTGAAAGCAAGGGGAAACTACAGCCGTAATTTTTCCCGAGGGCATGCAGCTTTACTGTATGATTACATGATGATGGCGTCCTCTTGGGTAAAATATTTCGGAGGTAAAATAGTCCCCCATTCGGATCTCCGGGCGGGGACTACTCAAGAGGATGTCGTTATCAGGAGAAAGAAAACTGGCGTTCTACGGATCGGAGCATGGAATGTCAGATCCCTTAATCGGGCAGGTAGGTTAGAAAATTTAAAAAGGGAAATGGATAGGTTGAAGTTAGATATAGTGGGAATTAGTGAAGTTCGGTGGCAGGAGGAACAAGACTTCTGGTCAGGTGACTACAGGGTTATAAACACAAAATCAAATAGGGGTAATGCAGGAGTAGGTTTAATAATGAATAGGAAAATAGGAATGCGGGTAAGCTACTACAAACAGCATAGTGAACGCATTATTGTGGCCAAGATAGATACGAAGCCCACGCCTACTACAGTAGTACAAGTTTATATGCCAACTAGCTCTCCAGATGACGAAGAAATTGAAGAAATGTATGATGAAATAAAAGAAATTATTCAGATTGTGAAGGGAGACGAAAATTTAGTAGTCATGGGTGACTGGAATTCGAGTGTAGGAAAAGGGAGAGAAGGAAACATAGTAGGTGAATATGGATTGGGGGACAGAAATGAAAGAGGAAGCCGCCTGGTCGAATTTTGCACAGAGCACAACATAATCATAACTAACACTTGGTTTAAGAATCATGAAAGAAGGTTGTATACATGGAAGAACCCCGGAGATACTAAAAGGTATCAGATAGGTTATATAATGGTAAGACAGAGATTTAGGAACCAGGTTTTAAATTGTAAGACATTTCCAGGGGCAGATGTGGACTCTGACCACAATCTATTGGTTATGACCTGTATATTAAAACTGAAGAAACTGCAAAAAGGTGGGAATTTAAGGAGATGGGACCTGGATAAACTAAAAGAACCAGAGGTTGTACAGAGATTCAGGGAGAGCATAAGGGAGCAATTGACAGGAATGGGGGAAATAAATACAGTAGAAGAAGAATGGTTAGCTTTGAGGGATGAAGTAGTGAAGGCAGCAGAGGATCAAGTAGGTAAAAAGACTAGGGCTAGTAGAAATCCTTGGGTAACAGAAGAAATATTGAATTTAATTGATGAAAGGAGAAAATATAAAAATGCAGTAAGTGAAGCAGGCAAAAATGAATACAAACGTCTCAAAAATGAGATCGACAGGAAGTGCAAAATGGCTAAGCAGGGATGGCTAGAGGACAAATGTAAGGATGTAGAGGCCTATCTCACTAGGGGTAAGATAGATACCGCCTACAGGAAAATTAAAGAGACCTTTGGAGATAAGAGAACGACTTGTATGAGTATCAAGAGCTCAGATGGAAACCCAGTTCTAAGCAAAGAAGGGAAAGCAGGAAGGTGGAAGGAGTATATAGAGGGTCTATACAAGGGCGATGTACTTGAGGACAATATTATGGAAATGGAAGAGGATGTAGATGAAGATGAAATGGGAGATATGATACTGCGTGAAGAGTTTGACAGAGCACTGAAAGACCTGAGTCGAAACAAGGCCCCCGGAGTAGACAATATTCCATTGGAACTACTGACGGCCGTGGGAGAGCCAGTCCTGACAAAACTCTACCATCTGGTGAGCAAGATGTATGAAACTGGCGAAATACCCTCAGACTTCAAGAAGAATATAATAATTCCAATCCCAAAGAAAGCAGGTGTTGACAGATGTGAAAATTACCGAACTATCAGCTTAATAAGTCACAGCTGCAAAATACTAACACGAATTCTTTTCCAGCGAATGGAAAAACTAGTAGATGCCAACCTCGGGGAAGATCAGTTTGGATTCCGTAGAAACACTGGAACACGTGAGGCAATACTGACCTTACGACTCATCTTAGAAGAAAGATTAAGAAAAGGCAAACCTACGTTTCTAGCATTTGTAGACTTAGAGAAAGCTTTTGACAATGTTGACTGGAATACTCTCTTTCAAATTCTAAAGGTGGCAGGGGTAAAATACAGGGAGCGAAAGGCTATTTACAATTTGTACAGAAACCAGACGTCAGTTATAAGAGTCGAGGGACATGAAAGGGAAGCAGTGGTTGGGAAGGGAGTAAGACAGGGTTGAAGCCTCTCCCCGATGTTGTTCAATCTGTGTATTGAGCAAGCAGTGAAGGAAACAAAAGAAAAATTCGGAGTAGGTATTAAAATTCATGGAGAAGAAATAAAAACTTTGAGGTTCGCCGATGACATTGTAATTCTGTCAGAGACAGCAAAGGACTTGGAAGAGCAGTTGAATGGAATGGACAGTGTCTTGAAAGGAGGATATAAGATGAACATCAACAAAAGCAAAACAAGGATAATGGAATGTAGTCGAATTAAGTCGGGTGATGCTGAGGGAATTAGATTAGGAAATGAGGCACTTAAAGTAGTAAAGGAGTTTTGCTATTTGGGGAGCAAAATAACTGATGATGGTCGAAGTAGAGAGGATATAAAATGTAGGCTGGCAATGGCAAGGAAAGCGTTTCTGAAGAAGAGAAATTTGTTAACATCCAGTATTGATTTAAGTGTCAGGAAGTCATTTCTGAAAGTATTCGTATGGAGTGTAGCCATGTATGGAAGTGAAACATGGACGATAAATAGTTTGGACAAGAAGAGAATAGAAGCTTTCGAAATGTGGTGCTACAGAAGAATGCTGAAGATTAGATGGGTAGATCACATAACTAATGAGGAAGTATTGAATAGGATTGGGGAGAAGAGAAGTTTGTGGCACAACTTGACCAGAAGAAGGGATCGGTTGGTAGGACATGTTCTGAGGCATCAAGGGATCACCAATTTAGTATTGGAGGGCAGCGTGTAGGGTAAAAATCGTAGAGGGAGACCAAGAGATGAATACACTAAGCAGATTCAGAAGGATGTAGGTTGCAGTAGGTACTGGGAGATGAAAAAGCTTGCACAGGATAGAGTAGCATGGAGAGCTGCATCAAACCAGTCTCAGTACTGAAGACCACAACAACAACATTTCTGATTATTGTGCAGTTTATTAAATGGTAGAAAGCACATGGTTTACATCCAATAACTCACACGGATAACATGTATCAATTTCAATTTAAAGTTAATAATCGCGTATGAATGGTGTGAAGCGGTATTTGACCCATACGATGTTTCGTTTAAGCGTTAGCAGTCTTTTCAAAGTAATGATGATTACGAATGCTGACTGAATCTAGATAGGGTTGTAAATTTTATCAAACACATAGTGAATAAAATTAACATGTGTTGTTCGTGTGAGTTATTGAACATTAAACACTTGAACCGTTTGAAACTCGAACACGGCTTCCTTAATAGCTCGTTACTACCATCTCTTCCACTGCTTCTATAATTAAGATTCTTACTTTCAATCTAATTTCACTGCTTACCTATCGCCAACATGCAAGGTAAGCAAAAAGTCTTTCCCTGATTACAGTTACTTTGAAAGTATGCTGGATACTGCCATGCGGATTGTTGCAAATCTGTGCTTATCTCGTGAATGCTTTTTATCGGTACTCTGCCCCATGGTTCCGTTTGTTCCCGTAAACGTATAGCCGAGACAGTTTCTGCATGTCTTTGCCAACATCTCTTTGTAACCGACTCTGCAGCATCTCGTATTCGTGCCGTAAGAGTTTGCACATCAGGAACGGGTGAAGTGAGCTCTGTATCCTTAACGTCATCTCACAAAATCCCCCAAAAATGTTTTGGCTGGCGAACGTGGTGGCCATAATGTTGGATTCTGACTGCCGATATATTTGTGCAGACAGGATTCATCCAAGAACTGCGGAACAAACAACCGTTAGTGTGGGGGTGCACCATGTTGTGGGAACACTGCCTGTGGTTGAAATTCCTGTAACGTGTGCAACGTAAAGCTCGAACATGTCCAGGTAAATTGTTGTCACAGTGTCAGGATCAGTGTGAAAGAACAGTCCAGTAATGGCATAGACTTGTGGAAGTGCATAAGTGCAGAGTTTTATGAGTTACGCTACCAGTAGCAGCAAACAACACAGCTGTATATAACAAAGTTGTAATCAGGAAAAGATTGTATGGTCACTCTGTATATTTCGCATTTAATATACTGTTCCGAAAATTTTAAGGAGGTGATAAATAAAGTAACATAATGTATTGGCTACTCGGGGTTAATGAATTAAGTGCATAGAAAGTCAGGTAGCGTGATGTCAGAGTGATAAAAGCGCCAAATGGGTCTGCTCCCTCAACATGCGGCAGCTATAGAAACGGGAGAAGTCAGTGTGTGTCAACCAGCGCACAGTTACGGTGCAACGTTTTGTTGTTTTTCATTAGAACATGGCCAGGACATTAGACTTGGATGATTCCACACAGGGAAGAATTATCTGGGAAACTGAAAGAAGGACAAAGCGGAAAGAGCATAGCCCAGAAGTCTGATATTGCTCACAGCGCCGATCCACGATTCTCAAATGAGAACAGATTCAGTCTGAGTAGTGATGTATACACTACTGGCCATAAAAATTGCTACACCAAGAAGAAATGCAGATGATAACGGGTATCCATTGGACAAATATATTATACTACAACTGACATGTGATTACATTTTCACGCAATTTCGGTGCATACATCCTGAGAAATCAGTACCCACAACAACCACCTCTGGCCATAATAACGGCCTTCATAGGCCTTGAAATTGAGTCAAACAGAGCTTGGATGGCGTGTACAGGTACAGCTGCCCTTGCAGCTTCAACACGATATCACAGTTCATCAAGAGTAGTGACAGCCGTATTGTGACTAGCCAGTTGCTCGGCCACCATCGACCCGACGTTTTCAATTGGTGAGAGATCTGGAGAATGTGCTGGCCAGGGCAGCAGTCGAACATTTTCTGTATCCAGAAAGGCCCGTACGGGACCTGCAACATGCGGTCGTGCATTATCCTGCTGAAATGTAGGGATTCGCAGGGATCGAATGAAGGGTAGAGCCACGGTTCGTAACACATCTGAAATGTAACGTCCACTGTTCAAAGTGCCGTCAATGCGAACAAGAGATGTCCGAGACGTGTAACCAATGGCACCCCATCCCGTAACGCCGGGTGATACGCCAGTATGGCGATGACGAATACACGCTTCCAATGTGCGTTCACCGCGATGTCGGCAAACACGAATGTGACCCTCATGATGCTGTAAACAGAACCAGGATTCTCCAAAAAAATGACGTTTTGCCATTCTTGCACCCAGGTTCGTCGTTGAGTACACCATCGCAGGCGCTCCTGTCTGTGATGCAGTGTCTCAGGTAACCGCAGCCACGGTCTCCGAGCTGATAGTCCATGCTGCTGCAAACGTCGTCGAACTGTTCGTGGAGGTGGTTGTCGTCTTGCAAACGACCCCATCTGTTGACTCAGGGATCGAGACGTGGCTGTACGATCCGTTACAGCCATGTGGATAAGATGCCTGTGTTCTCGGCTGCTAGTGATACGAGGCCGTTGGGATCCAGCACGGCGTTCCGTATTACCCTCCTGAACCCACCGATTCCAAATTGTGCTAACAGTCATTAGATCTCGACCAACGCGAGCAGCAATGTCGCGATACCATAAATCGCAATCGCGATAGGCTATGATCCGACCGTTATCAAAGTCGGAAACGTGATGGTAGGCATCTCTCCTCCTAGCACGAGGCATCACAACAACGTTCGACCAGGCAACGCCGGTCAACTGCTGTTTGTGTATGAGGAATCGGTTTGAAACTTTCCTCATGTCAGCACGTTGTAGGTGTCGCCACCAGCGCCAACCTTGTGTGAATGCTCTGAAAAGCTAATCATTTGCATATCACAGTATCTTCTTCCTCTCGGTTAACTTTCGCGTCTGTAGTACGCCATCTTCATGGTGTAGCAATTTTTATGGCCAGTACTGTATATACCCTTAAATGATGAGAGGTGGTAGTATATAACGGCCCCAGGAATATTTTACAATTGGTTATTTTTGATGGCTCAGGTGTTACAAGTTGGGGAGACATAATGTTGCATGGACGTACGGACCTACAAATCTTTGAATTGGTACACTAACCGATTAACGTAGTGGTGACACGCTTCTTCTTCCCCGCGTGCGTCTTTTCAGAGGTGCATTGGACACTGACTTAATCTGATGGATGACAATGTGCGTTTGCATTGAACATGACAGTTGGACGAAATGTGGGAACTGTCGTTCGGCGAAAGGACTGGCCGGCCTGTTCTCCCGACAGGACTGCAAGACACAGTGGTGTGGGACGTCTGAGGAAGACTTACTGCCGCACATCCACATGCACCATAGGCAATCCAGCAGTTATCAACCGCCTGCTAGACGAATGGAACGTCCTACCACAAAAACTCCTTACAATCTTGTGGACGGTGTGGGAGCACGTATCAGAGTGCTCATTACCGCCGTTTTTAATGTCCAGATGACATGATAAACCGCGCTGACTTAAGTTTAATTATTGTCTTTGATCAAAGGAGACGTCTTTGTTATCCCCATTGCGTATTTCCATTAATTAACTTCTGCACTATTCTGTAGCAGTTCTATCTATATACTGTCTATGGTATAGAGCTATGTTGCTTGGCAACGACACATCATACGGAAGTTACTTTCTTCCTTAAGTTTTGCACATCACTGTATTTACTGCTCGTCCACAGCCTCCCAGACTCAACTCGTGACGAGACCCACACGATCACTGGCTTACACCTGAAAAAGGGTCGGTTGTCGAACTGTAAAACTTAACGCTGTCAGTACCATAATGCCCAATGCATGTCCGTCTGCCTAAGAACTTGCCGGCCGCGGTGGTCTAGCGGTTCAGGCGCTCAGTCCGGAACCGCGCGACTGCTACGGTCGCAGGTTCGAATCCTGCCTCGGGCATGGATGTGTGTGATGTCCTTAGGTTAGTTAGGTTTAAGTAGTTCTAAGTTCTAGGGGGCTGATGACCACAGATGTTAAGTCCCATAGTGCTCAGAGCCATTTGAACCATTTGAACCTAAGAACTTGTCTGCGGGAGACGATGTCGATTACAAATTCCTGGACTGCTCTAAACTTCTCAAGAGTATTGTATGGTGCAAATTTCATGATCACAATTTTCCCGAATCTAATAGAGTTCTGGAGAATTGTTACTCTTTTCACGTGTACAGATGGACGATCAGATGTGTAGCGCCCTAGATTAGTTTATAGAGAGGGTCCGTCTAGAGTAAAGCACAATTTTTGTTTTCCTTTTTGTTTCCTAGACAAGCTTCGCTGAAGTTTCAGCATCATCAGTGTATTTTTATTATCTTTCCGCAAAACAGAAAAAAATGCTGTTCATTACTTGTAGACACATACAATTGTGTTTTAAGGCAATATTTACATATTTGAAAAACAGTCAAAGTCTTTTATATACAACTTGTTACACGTGCTATGGCTTTCCTGGATTCTTATGGTTTTTTTTTTTTAATTGTAGTTGTTCTGTTTCACAGTTTGTCACCAGCAACCATACAGAATTTACAGTGGAACAATTATTTACTTCGAAATTTTACGACTGGGTCTCTTATAGCTATGTGTACCCTTAACTAACAACATGTTGAGGTTTTTAGTGTGTTTGTGTGTGGAAAGTTGGGGGGGGGGGGGGTTGGGGTGTTTATGCATTGGTGTTGTCTGATAGTTCTTTGAGGGCAGAGAACAGTGTTCCGTTGCAGTGAACTCTATATTCATTTATTACTTGTTTTCATTCAATTATATTTGCCTAGAATTCTAGGCAAACGGTGCATCTGAGGCTGTTAATTATTAAAATTCAAATTAATATTTACACAGTTGCTGACAGGGCCGCGAAATGTTGAAGATATTTATGTTCAGCAAATGTAGAATTACAGCTGTTACATTTTAATCCTCTTCTGTGTTCTGTATATCTAGTATTAAAATTTCTGCTTATCTCTCCTCAGTAAATTGATTTGCAGTCTTGGTAGGTTTGTTGGTGAACAGCAGATGTGTCGTGTTGGCTGTGTTAGTATTGGTTGCCATTAGATTTCTTTGTATTGAGGTGTCTATCCTGTAGCCTATTTTTAGCCCTTGTTTTTTAAGCACGTGGCCTGTTTTATAGGCTGCTTTGTTGTTGTAAGTGAGAGTGTACCATCTGCTTGTTCTTATGGTAAACTTAAAATCATAATCATAGCATCCCAAGTCATAAAATTTCGAAGTAAATAACTGTTCTACATTAAGTTCTGTGTGGTTTCAGATGACAAATTGTGAAATAAAACAACTGCTGTGAAAATCATAAACAATCCAAGAAAACCACAGCATATAGTGACAAGACATATATACAAAACCTTCGGTTTAACAAATACGTGAAAAGCCATAAAACCTTAAATCTGTATACGTACAAGTTCTACATAAATGTAATAAAAGACCACTGATGAGGCTGAAACGTGCACGAAATAGGTCTGAGAAATAAGAAGAAGAACAAAAATTGTGTTTTGTTCAAGCCGGACCCTGTCGACAAAACCATTTTTGCAAGCAAACACGGACACAAAAGCTTCAACTTCAAGATGATTATAGGGCACTTTGATGGCACTTTCCCGTCGCGCTCTGGTATTACTCGGAGCACTTCTCGCAAAAGAAATAAGTGGAAACAGTTTCCGTTCGACGGCCAGATGTGGACGAGTAGGCGGCGGTGTGTCGCAGCAGGTGATGCCACGGGACTGAAGCGTTTTTACACGGCTCGTTTCAGCCGCCATCCGCCGCGATGGCCATCGCGCTTCCCGAGGCTGCGTTGCGCAGTGCAAACTACTTCCGCCCTCCGTGCGCAGTCTGCGGCGAGCTGCAAGTGACAGTTTACTTGGGAGCTAATTAGAATAATTTGCCTTGTTTCTGAGTAATTATAACAGCCTTGCTTGTTTCTGTAGTGCGTGGAGCACCTTGAGCAGCAGAGCCCGTTACCCCTTATGAGCAAAGTAGTTCGGATGTTGGGATTGTTGTTGGGAATCCTCTTCAGCCGGTTTATAAACGAATGAACTACCTAGATTAAGAAATTCGTGTTCTTTTGACACTGGTGGCCAAGGAATGGAAACACTCTTAAATCGCTAAAATGAGAATGAGCTTTACAAGTATTGGTATCCTACGTCTTACTTTCTCTTGTCGTCAGTTTTCTGACTTGTTTGATGTGGACCGACAAAGTTTATTCTCCCATCGGTACACCTTTATCTCAGTGTAGTACCACTTATTCTGAAAATCTAAAATTATTTATTGGGTACGTTAAAATCTCTGTCTTCCTCATACGTTTTGTTTTCTACGGAATCATTTACAATGCCTATATACGACATCAAGTGCCTAGCACACTCGTTAGAATGGTTACTGCTGCTACAATGGCAGGTTATCAAGATTTATGTGAGTTTTAACGTGGTGTTATAGCCAGCGTACGAGCGATGGGACACAGCATATCCGAGGGAACGATGAAGTGGGGATTTTCGCGTACGACTATTTCACGAGCGTATCGTGAATGTCAGGAATCAGGAATCCGGTGAAACATCAAATCTACGAAATGGCTGCGGCTGGAAACAGATCCTGCACGAACGGGACTAATGACGACTGAACAGAAAGGTTCAAAACCACAGAAGTTCAACCCTTCCGCAGATTGGGTAGATTTCAATGCCGGGCCATCAACAAGCGTCAGCATGAGAACCATTCATCGAAACATAACCGATAAGGGCTTTCGGAGCCCAAGGCCCGCTCTCGTTCCATGATGACTGCACGACATAAAGCTTTACGCCTTGCCTGGGCCAACCAACGCCGATATTGGACTGTTGACTGCTGGAAACATGTTGTCTGGTCGGATGAGTCTCGTTTCAGATTGTATCGAGCGGATGAACGTGTACGGATATGGATACAGCCTCATGAACCCATGAACCCTCCATGTCAGCAAGTGACCCTTAAAGCTGGCGGTGGCTCTGCAGTGGTGTGGGGCGTGTGCAGTTGGAGTGATATGGGAACCATGACATGTCTGGATCAGACACTGTCACGTGATACGTACGTAAGCATCCTATCTGATCCCCTGCATCCATTCATGTCCATTGTGCACTCTGACGGAGTTAGGTAATTCCAGCAGGACAATGAGACGGCCTACAAGCACAGAAGTGTTACAGAATATTCTTCTGGGTTTAAACACTTCCGCTGACCACCAAACTTCCCAAACGTGAATATTATTGAGCATATCTGGGATGCCTAGTAAGGCGCTGTTCAGAAGAGATCTTCACCCCCTCGTACTCTTACGGATTTGTGGACAGCACTGCAGGATTCATGGTGTCAGTTCCCTCCAGCACAATATCAGACATTGGCCGAGTCCATGACACGTCGTGTTGCGACACTACACGATATTAGACAGGTGTGTAAGTTTCTTTCGCTCTTTAGTGCAGTATGATGGTAGTTATTCCCTGATTCCTCAGCACTTCTTCGGTCGTCCTGGCCCTTTGCAGTATACAGGAAAACAGTATCGAGGCCGTTAAAGACGGATTTTACTAACCAGAGGCTTCAGGTGGCTACTTAGTGCTTGACAGTACTCGATGTTTAGCGACTGAGGTGTGAATGTCGCGTGAAATAGAAAAGTTCGGCAGTGGAGAAGAAATTGTGGAGAGCTGGGTGCCAAAAGTGAAAGTGCACATTAAGAGTGTACAATAAAATCAATATGTAAAAACAAGGAAGTACTAGTGTGGAGGGCACTGTGAAGGCAAGGGATAGAAGAAGGAAGTCGTGGAGGTCTGAACCGCAGTATGACAAAGAGGAATGGTGTGTTGGCCACTATAGACGTTTTCGACTAATTTCTACTTACAGGATTACGGCAAGTCCGCTTTTACGCCACAGGCTTGTTCTATGCTCTGTTTGCAGCTTACCTGTAACCAAAAGAAAAAAAAGTTGTACATTTTGGTTAGTCAGACAGGAGGAAAAGCATAGCTTACGTATCTAAAATTGAGTCAGTTGGGACATAAAACTCCGCATAATTTGATATGATAAACATGTACACTATGTACATACCAATAATTACCATAAAATTCAGCATTCATCCAGAGATTTTCCATCCAATATTTGAATCACAACAGCTCTACTAAAAGAGTGTACCCACAATCTGATCGAAGAGGTAGAGAGGCAGTTCAGATTAGTTTCAATGACTGGAGAGGAGCTGAGGGCACAACACGCAAATTCTTTAATAATAAAGCTAAAAATAGTGAAAAACTGCGTTTATTAATCACCAAACACAGTAATGGATTCACGTTATGTAAGTGTGAATGCTGTCAGTATTCACATATTAATAGTTTTGGACAATTGTGAATATGAAGTGCACCGACAGCCATCTATCATTTCTAGTTACACGGAGAATCGCGGCGGACGGCGAAATAGTTCTGGTATTTCACTATAAAGTGCTCTGTGTATCCTTGCTACCTTTTTTACTAACAATTTCATGTTCTGCTTCTTCTGAAATACAGAAGTGATTTCTGGCGTTCCCCAAGGTAGTGTTATGGTCCCTTTGCTGTTCCTTGTCTATATAAACGACTCGGGAGACAATCTGAGCAGCCGTCTTCGGCTGTTTACAGATGACGACGTCGTTTATCGACTAATAAAGTCATCAGAAGATAAAAAAAAACTGCAAAACGATTTAGAAAAGATATATGAATGGTGCGAAAAGTGGGAGTTAACAATAAATAACGAAAAGTGGGGTGTCTTCCATATGAGTGCTAAAAGTAACTCGTTAGACTTAGGTTACACGATATATCAGTCTAATCTAAAAGCCGTAAATTCAACTAAATACTTAGATATTACAATTACGAACAACATAAATTGGAAGGAACACATAAAAAATGTTGTGGGGAAGGCTAACCAAAGGCTGCGTTTTATTGGCAGGACATTTAGAAAATGTAACAGACCTACTAAGGAGACTGCCTACACTACGCTTGTCCGTCCTCTTTTAGAATACTGCTGCGAGGTGTGGGATCCTTACCAGATAGGACTGACAGAGTACATCGAATATGTTCAAATAAGGGCAGCACGTTTTGTATTATCGCGAAATATGCGAGAGAGTGTCACAGAAATGATACAGCACTTGGGCTGCACATAATTAAAAGATAGGCGTTTTTCATTGCGACGGAATCTTCTCACGAAATTCCAATCATCAACTTTCTCCTCCGAATGCAAAAATATTTTGTTGGCACAGACCTACATAGGGAGGAACTAACACCACGATGAAATAAGGGAAATCAGACCTCGTACGGAAAGATATAGGTTTTCGTTCTTTCCGCGCGCTATACGAGATTGGAATGATAGAGAATTGGGAAGGTGGTTTGATGAAACCTCTGCCAGTCACTTAGATTTGATTTGCAGAGTATCCATGTAGATGTAGATGTAGATGTAGAAACTGGTATTTAACTGAATAGTTTGTCGGTGTAGTGGATCACAAAGTGATTTCAATTTGTCAATAATAATTATAATTATTATATTCGGTTGGTGCGTAATTATGTACCATTTTGCCATAAGCTTAAGAAACGCTACAGGTGCAGATGACAGAGATTTCAGTCGTCAGTGATATATTATCCTTCACTATTTGGAACAGTCTGCCGTCGCTGGCATAACTTTTCGATTCCGCGAGTGTTTTTTAGACGAAGAACTCATCGAGGCCATTTTGGAGCGCCTTTTCATCCAGAAAGGAAGTTCCTTGATGACTGTTCGGTAGAGAGCGGGAAAGGTGAAAATCTGAGGTCGCAATATCAGGTGAATAAATTGATGTGGAATAACTTCCCAACCAAACTTTTATACAGTGGTTTTTGTCAGTCTAGCACAACGCGGACGGGCATTATCGTGAGGTAGTGTGACTCCACACTGTCTTCCTGGTCGTTGTTCTTGAACTGCGTCAGCAAGACGTCTCAGTTGTTGATAACAAATGTCACCAGTGTTAGTCACAAGTGTGGGAAACAATTCGTAATACACCACATCGCCGCTGTTCCACCAGACGCATAACATTATATGTTTTACCGATGCCCCCAAGTTTTTGTATGGGAAGTAGCTGCTTTGATTTGGCTTAACCATTCCTTTCTTTTCCTTGTGTTAGCATGAAGGCACCATTTCTCGTCACCAGTAACGATACAGGATAAGAATGGTCGGTGTTGTTCACGAGCCAATTGTTGACGAGCAACCAGAGATGTATCTATGGTTAATCGCTGATCCTTGTGATGTTGGGTTCATATAGTAGCCATACACCCGATTTTTCAACCATCCCTGTTGCATGCAAATGTAGCACGAATATGGCATGATCACAGGTCATTACATTTTACAGTTTTCGAGCACGCTGACGTGGACCATTGTGGACTAACGGGCTTAAACGATTCTCATAAGATCACTAAGATCTTGCTAAACGTGGAGAGTCACTAATGTCCAAAACTATCCTTCTTACAACAAGAAAACCATTTTCTTGCCGTGCTCTGTTCATTGGCATTATCCCCACACACGACGCAACTGTTTGTATAGGCTTCCACTGCTGTTACCCCTCTGTTGAACTCAAACAGAAGAACAAATCAGACATGTTCCGATTTCTCTATTTGGCACTCCATTTTCTAGCATCCACAACTCGACGCAATATCTCCAAAAGACGTTACAACAATATGACAAAACAGTTAACTAAAAAAACGGACAGTCAATTAATAATCCCATAGGAACGTGAATATCTACATATAAAACAATGCACCAACCTATTAAAGTACGATACGTCATCCCTTCCCTCCGTCTCTGGCTGCAACTCCGTCGGCTCTCGCGACAGTCAGACACCTCGATCAAGCAGCTATTAAAGGGAGACATTATAACAGCTTTAGGTACGATACTCCAACTTTACTTAACTACAGATCAGGGAGAAGCTGCAGTTAAATAATTGGAATTGTGTAGAATAGCATTAGGATTAATTAAGGTTTCTACACCTTGACAAACTGCCTATTGGCTTCTGTCTCGGTTTCTTCGGCCGACGTTCATCTAATGATTTTTCTGACGTTTAACAACTTCAGACGAATGGAACGTGTATCTTCTTGACGGCCTCACTTTCCTCGCATACTTCACCTGAGTTGGTATTCTGTCTCCAATGACTTCGACGACGAAGAGACAGTTTGAGACCTTCCAGAGAGGTTTCCACTCTGCAGCGGAGGTGTGCTGATCTAAAACAGAAGAATGGAAGTAAAGTTGTGAGGGCGAGTCGTAAGAGTGGTGCTTGAATTTCCCGGAGTACTACATCACCATCAAAACTTTGTTGTCCGAGGATGCAGACTACTGAGATCGGGGTGGTCTGTACTTTGGAAGCGTTAGAAAATTTGCAGACTACATACCTCGATTTCCCAAATGCGTATGATATAGTAGAATCTGACTACCCTGAAGCTGCCATTCATAAAATGAGACTTGATTGGAGACTAGTCTAAACTGTCAGTGTAAGTGTAATCAGATTAAAGATAATATTTCAGAGCAGATACCGTTACAGAGAGCCATCCGCTACGGCTGTCATTTGTCGGAGTCCCTCTATGCGATAGCAACGGTACTTCTGCTCCGAAAATTACAGAACACATACTACGAAGGTTGGTTCGCAGCAATGTCTGCGACGTCCCCACATACGTCTTCGCTGGCCATCGGGGCTCAGTTTGAAGCGGGACTCGTCATGAAGGCGTTCTACTGTATTAAATGGGATGGGAGTTTCTGGAGATGCCTCGGTTTGCGGTGGGATACCAATCTGACTGTCGTTCACCATACTGCCCGACAACCAGGGGCGATGGTCCAGGACACCATTTTACTTCATAACAGGACCCGCTTGGTTTGCATCCGTTGCGCTAATGCGTGGACAGTATTCTACATCCCTTTTTGTTGCCGTTCTTGGCAAGCCATCCTGGGCTCACACTTCAGCAAGATAATACCCTCTGGCACAAGGTTAGAGTCCCAACTGCTTTTCTTTGTGCTTCCCAAATCTTATACGTTGGCTAACAAGGTTCCCGAATCTCTCCCCAATTGCGAAAGTTTCGAGCGTTATGAACAGGGCCCTCCAATAACTTAGGCATTTGGACGATGTAACGCACCATTTGGACAGAAACTGGCATGATATCTCTCACGTGGACGTCCAATAACCTTTTAAATAAATGTGAAGCCGAATAACTGCTTACTAAGGACGTGAGTTGGACCAAAGTGTAACTGACTTGCTCAATTTTTGAAGGTTTCTCTTGCTTTAATAATTCAATTATTCCGAAATTTTAGTCATTTCACTGTCTGGTATATCTATATCACATCTACCGATTTCCGTCCCATTCAGGTACTTGCTTCCGATTGCGATTTTTTCTGTATTAGTGTAGATCGATCCAGCTTGCTACATTTACAGATATTTATCCACCTACTAAACAGAAAGAGGCTACATGGACGATGACATATGAGAGCAGCCGTCAGCAAAAACGTCAACAATTAATCTAATGCACGTCTAACCATCTTATGGCAATCAAATATCTTCATACAAAATGCTCACACGTTTGGAGAAATTTCCAGGCGAAGACGTCAACCACACCTAATTGAGCTTTGTAGATACATGTCATTACTGAAAGCTACCAGTCTCGTATTAATGAATATAAAATCTTAAAACCACCGCTCAGATTTATGTGAATTCCGTAATGCTGAAGGGAATTAGCACACAAATAGCCATGCAAGAAGACGAATGTGCTAAGAAGAAAATCCCATTATCATCACGAGTGGCACCATAAATGTGCTCAACAGCGACTCGGTTTTTCAGTCAGATTGGAAATGTTCCCTTGACTCTAAGCACAGTGTGTTTGTATAGCTTGTCGGTCACGGGAAAACGCTGGAATATAAAGTCTCATCTAGAAACC
Source organism: Schistocerca americana (assembly GCF_021461395.2). Taxonomy (NCBI): domain Eukaryota; kingdom Metazoa; phylum Arthropoda; class Insecta; order Orthoptera; family Acrididae; genus Schistocerca; species Schistocerca americana. Next base: position 379,253,200 of record NC_060126.1, read on the forward strand.
AGATATTGGTGGTAAGTGTACACTTATCTGCATGTAATTCTGGAGAGGGGCTCAAGAACTCAAAAGGAGGATGATGGGTTCGCATGCAAGCCAATAACTCAATCATCTGCTGGCCTAAGACAGTTGGAAAGCTCACTTAAAATTACGAAGATAATAGATAATGCTGTTTTGAGACTACCTGAGAGCGTAAATCAGAAAAAGCATTGTTTGCTGTAGTTTCTTATCTTTATTTCTTTCTTCGTGAAGTGACAGCGATATATATTTCATTTCAAATCTGATTTTATTACTTATACACTTTAATTGACTAAAGTGCTGGATCGATAATTTCTCTTGCTCTACGTCTGCCTAACTCACCGGAACGTCTTTGACTTTCATGCCCGCAGGGGTGAGCCGGCGTTTCACAAATTTCAGTAGTTCGGTCACGCTCGTGAAATGAGTCGTGTGCTGTCGTTAGCCGAAATATTAACACCGGTGATGGCTGGAGGCGCTAAATGGGCGTATGATTCCATGTTGAGGCCGAGTGAGAGAGCCCCACTTGGAGCATTTTGTATCTGGGCGGTTTCTGTAGTACAGGTGTGGCTGTTAACTCTGAGAACCGCCATAAGAAGGGCGTTAGCCGAAACGAATCCATTGTGGGCACACGACATCGAGCGCTAAGGAACCGTTACTCCAGGACTATCTCACAGAAAAAATATATTTGGTGAGAACTTTAAGCTAAAACTCTCTCTGCGGACCTCACCAGAAAATTGGTACTGAACATGCACTTATCGCCGTTTGCCATGCTTAATATTTTGTGTATGTCTTACTCAGTTTCATTTATTGTGGGTGATAATATTTTCCTTCTCTCTCTCTTCGGTTGTAATAGTAAGGGCTGTATTAAATTGGTTAAATTATTACCTCAGTTAAGCACTTTTTGTAACGACTTTGTCTTAAGTTGTATGACAACTTCAGAAGTTTAGGTGCAGAACGTGGCTTCTCAAACACTTAACCATAACTGTTTCGTGTTGATCTTCCGTAATCTTCAAATGTTCAAAGTATATAATTAGCATCTTCGGTGTTTTCGTAACTAGATTTTGTTACTTGTTTACCTAACTGTGTTAACATTCTAAATGCTCATTTTTATTTGTGTTCCTTTCTCTTTGTTATATTTACTGTCCTGACTAATTCATATTAATATTCCAATGCTCCAGTTGGCTGGTTTTCTCAGTACCGGTAAGCTACAGGTATCTCGTTGATTTCACAGTGAAATAAAATTTACTTAATTTAATTTAATACAAGCCTTTCATTAGTATTTTTTTTGAGTAAATATATACCGATGTTTTTCGAAAAATTGTGTAGTTGTCATCTTGGCGCAAGGACTAAGCTAGCAAAATTTTTGCTCATTTCCTAGAAACAATTATTCCTGGCGCCTTACCACTTACCTCCCTTCTACCTATCAACTTTCACTTACAAAAAAACTTGTTTTCACTTATATTGTTGACGTAAATACCATACACTCATATTTTGAATGCTCATACAAAATCTTAGCTTAGGCTAAAATTATATATACTACTTCAGTCGCTGCAAGTATCCAGTTTAACTCCTCTAATTTAAATCTGAAAGCAGTTCAAACAACGTATCAGCATTGTACAGAAAAAAGATTCATAAGTAACCAGTTAAATAAACTATGTTCTTAAAAGAAATTCTGTTCTTGTGGATACAGAACATCACTGGTATCATCTCCTTTTTTTGGTTGTAAATAATTTTAAGGATGAGTTGAAAACGTTCAATTCGTTGTATTTCTACGCAGTACATGAATGTATCAAAAAAATACCGCTATCGGCATAGCACGTGTTCGCAAAAGATCAAAGTAGCCAGCTAGAGTCTCAGTCCAATACATGGCTTTGGTCTCCTACAGAGTTTCAATTTGAGAGATTCCATTAATTTTGTTAAATAAACACAATATCGAAATTTTGTATGTATGAAATACACTCTGCTTGTCTCTTCCCAAAACATTTTAATAAACTAAGATAGATGCTTACCATGTTGATTTAATTACTAGCGAATGATTACAAGCGAGTTTCTCATGGATACGCAGATTAACAGCAAACATACTGAAGGTATTCAGTGAAATTCTCATAGTTCGTGAGGTTTGCGACCATCTCACATAATCTACTCCAATGCAGATTTCCTCGTAAAATTCTTGTATGGTATCTTCAAGTTTGGGCAGTTACTGCATTCGTATTTCTAAATAATGCTGTAATACTATTACTGATATTACCTATAATCGTCTGATCTCAGTCAGGTAGTAGCTTGGGAAAATTAAAGGACTTACGCGCGCCTAAATGCAGTAATGCGTAGACATCTGTGGATCTGTGAGTTACCACTTGTTCAAATCTTCACTACCGGTTAAAATGTATCTTCTTTTGGAAGTCATAAATTTAAGCTAGGTGAGCAAATGCTACGTTTCTTTGGTTTGAGAAAACCAAACAGAGAACACGTTTGGTGGCATTGTCTCCGGCAAACTGCTCGGAGTTTCACTCGCGACGACCTGATTGGCTAATTTGATGAATAGCTCGGAAACGGCGCAAGGCATGTAATTGGTTTTTTTACCGACAGCGCAACCTTCCGTTCAGAACCTTCACAAACTTTTCAGTCTGTTTTTGATCATCAGGTACAGTAAAAAGACATTTTCGAGCAGGACGAATTTTTGGCACCGAAATGATATAGCCACCTCTGCTGACTCTTGGTTAGGTTGGGGTTCTTTGGAGGAGGAGACCAAACAGCGAGGTCATCGATCTCATCGGATTAGGGAAGGATGGGGAAGGAAGTCGGCCGTGTGCTTTCAAAGGAACCGTCCTGGCCTTTGCCTGGAGCGATTTACGGAAATCACTGAAAATCTAAATGAGGATGGCCGGAAGCGGGATTGAACCGTCTTCCTCCCGAATGGTTCAAATGGTTCAAATGGCTCTGAGCACTATGCGACTTAACTTCTGAGGTCATCAGTCGCCTAGAACTTAGAACTAATTAAACCTACCTAACCTAAGGACATCACACACATCCATGCCCGAGGCAGGATTCGAACCTGCGTCCGCAGCGGTCGCGCGGTTCCAGACTGTAGCGCCCAGAACCGCTCGGCCACTCCGGCCGGCCCTCCCGAATGTGAGTCCACTGTGCTAACCTCTGTGTCACCTCGCTCGGTAAGGCTGACACTTGGAAGTCTTACCGGGCTGCGGGATCTTTCTACGCGGTATTTCAGTAGGGGGTCCAGAGGCAATTGTCATCATCCCAGGGTGAACCAGAAGGAGCCTGCATATTCCATCTAAAACAAGTGCTGGAGGCAACCTCTGTGTTTGTTAATCTAATCATTGAAGTTCTAATGGTTAGAAACTTTATTAATCAAGGAAGTCACCTTTTCTTCCTCTTGTTATACTGGCCTTCGTGCCTGCGCAGTTAAACTGAATTTCATTTTAGTTACATAAACCTAAATTAATTTTATTTCAAGCCACTGCGACAAAGATTTGTGTGTCCGTTGTGCCTGGACTGTTAAATTCGACTTTATTTATGGTAAATAAACTAAAACTAAACTGTTATTATTCAGTGCGCTGCATCTGAGAATTATTATTTTGTGTTCTTCTTTCTAATGTTGTTAAGAATAACCAAAGTATTAAACTAGCCCCTCCATTATCCCTATGCTCTAGTACAAAATAAACAAACTGGACAAAAATAAGCTGGACACAGGAGTAAGAGATACTTCCTGTCCAAGCAAACTCTAAACATGAATATAAAATAGAAAGAAGTACTACAAACGATTGATTTTCAAAAGGCTTGTGGTTCGATAACACTAGGGTCCCTCCTATGAACCTTGCAGGAGATTGGAAAAATTTCGAATTAACTAAAGTTCTTGTTGTTGTTGTTGATGTTATTGTTGTTGTTGGGATCATCAGTCCCAAGAATGTTTGAATGAGGCTCTCCAAGTTACTCAATCCTGTGTGAGCCTCTTCATCTACGAATAACTACTGCAACCTACAACTTCCTAACTCTGCTTATTGTATTCATCTCTTGGTCTACCTCTACGATTTTTACCTCCCACACTTCTCGTGATACTTTAATGTTTCAGAGTATGTCCTATCAACTCATCCCTTCCTTTTGCCCGCATCTCGTGGTCGTGCGGTAGCGTTCTCGCTTCCCACGCCCGGGTTCCCGGGTTCGATTCCCGGCGGGGTCAGGGATTTTCTCTGCCTCGTGATGGCTGGGTGTTGTGTGCTGTCCTTAGGTTAGTTAGGTTTAAGTAGTTCTAAGTTCTAGGGGACTGATGACCATAGATGTTAAGTCCCATAGTGCTCAGAGCCATTTGAACCATTTGAACCTTCTTTTGCTCAAGTAGCATCAGAAATTTCTTGCTTCCCCAATTGCATTCAATACTTCTTCATTAGTTATGTGATCGACCTACCTAATGGTCAGCATTCTTTTGTAGCACCACGTTTTAAAAGCTTCAGTTCTCTTTTTCCTCTAAACTGTTTATTTTCCATGTTTCACTTGGATACCTGGCTAAACTCCAGGCAAATACCTTCAGAAAATAATTCCTAACTCTTAAATATATATGAGATGTTAGAAAATTTCTCTTCTTTAGAAATGATTTTTTTGCTATCGCCAGTCTACATTTTATATCCTCAGTTATCTTGCTGTCCAAATAGCAAAACTCATCTACTACTTTTAGTGTCTTATTTCCCAAACTGATTCCCTTAGTAACACCTGATTTAATCCTACCACATTCCAATTATCCTTGTTTTTTTATGATCATCTCATATTTTCCTTTCAAGAGATTGTTTTTTTCCTTCAATTGCTCTTCGAAATCCTTTGTTGTCTTGTAGAACTTATAATGTCACCCACAAATATGAAAATTTTTATTTCTTCTCCCTGAACTTTAATTCGTATTTTTCTTTGGTTTCATTTACTGCTTATTCAGTGTAAATACTGAATAACATCGTGGACACGCATAAGCCTGACACACTCCCTTTTGAACCACTGCCTCCTTTCCATGCCCCTCGACTCTTGCAACTGACGTCTGGTTTCTGTACAAGTTTTATACAGCCTTTCGCTACATGTCTCTTGCCCCTACTACCTATAGAGTGAATTCCAGTCAACATCATCAAAAACTTTCTCTAAGTCTACAAATTGTATAAACGTAGATTTGCTTTCCCTTAACCTATCTTCTACGTTAAATCGTACAGTCAATATTGAGTCGCGTGTTCCTGTATTTTTTCCGGAATCCAAACCGATCTTCCCTGAGATGTGGTTCTATCGGTTACACCATTCTTCTGCAAAGAATTCGTATTAATATTTTGCAACAATGACTTTTTAAACTGATAGTTAAGTAACTTTCACACCTGACAGCAACTTTTTTCTTTGAAAATGGAGCTGCAGCATTCTTCTTGAAGTCTGACGGTATTTCGTCTTTATTATACATCTTGCCCACCAGATGGAAGATTTTTGTCATGGCTGCCTCTCCCAAGGCTACAAGTAGTTCTGACAGAATATCGTCTATCCCCGAGCCATTGTTTCGACTTAGAGCTGTCAGAGATTTGTTAAATTCTTATAGCAATATCACATGTCCCATCTCATCTTCATATTTGTCCACTTACCTTTCTACAATATTTCTTTCATGTCCCTTGTAGAGGCACTCTATATACTTCTTCCACTTTTCAGCTCTCCCTTCTTTGCTTAGGACTGCTCTACCATCTGAGCTCTTAATACTCATCTAACTGCTTCTCCTTTCCTCAAAGGCCTCTTTAATTTTGCTGTAGGCAGTATTTATCTTTCCCCTATTGAAATACTCTTCAAAATCCTTACATTTGGTCTGTAGATATTCCTGTTTAGCAATTTTGCGCTTCGAGTTATTCTCATTTTTTAAATGTTTGTATTTCCTTTCGCCTGCTTCATTTGCTACATTTTAAAATTGGGCTTTTCATTCAATAATTCAGTATCTCTTGTTTTATCCTAGGATTTATACTAGGTGTTGCCTTTTTACCTGTGTGATCCTCTGTTTAATTACTATTTCATCTCTTAAGACTACCCACTCATCTTCTGCTGTATTCCTTTCTTGTTGTAGTCAACCATTGCTTAATGCTCACTCGAAAGCTCTAAACAACCTCTGGTTCTTTGAACTTATCCAGGTCCCATCTCCTCAATTTGCTACCTTTTTCCTCTTTTTTACGTTTTAATCAATAGTCCATAACCAATAAATTGTGATCAAAGTCTACATCTGCCCAAGGAACTGTCTTAAAACTTAAAATCTGGTTCCTAAATCTCTGTTCAACCATTATATAATCAATCTGAATCCTTCTGGTGTCTTCTGGTCCCTTCCAAGTATGCAACCTTCTACTATGGTTCCTAAGTCAATTGTCAGCGATGATTAAATTACGTTCTGTGCAAAGTTCTACCAGGCAGCTTCCTATTTCGTTCCTTTCCCCCCACCCCCCCCCCCCCCACCCCCAGTCTATCTTGGCTAGGTAATGCTTTTCACTGTGCTGTTCATAGAAGCGTACCTGCATCCCTATTTTCTTATTCAATATTAAACCCCTATTTGACTTTGTATTTATGACACTATATTCACCTGACCAGAAGTCCTGTTCCTCTTCTACAGAACTTTACTAATTCCAACTATAACTAGCTTCAACCTGTCCATTTCCCTTTAGAAATTAAGGGACCGAACATTCCACCTTCCGATTCATAGGATGTCAGTTTTGTTTCTCCTGATAATATATACAATATCTTAAGTTAAATTTCTTGAAACAGCTTCTTGTCCCTTCCAAATTACATCAGGAACTAGACTGGGAAACAAAATTTAATCATTATTATTGAACTATATGCTCAAAAACTTATAAAAGAACAGAAAATAAAGGGAAAAAATAAAAGTCAATAACAGCTTAAAACTGGGTATACGGAATAAAGCAATAAATGGTTTGGCTTTTCCAGTCAACTGCCAAATAGTAAGTGGAACCTTACACAATGCAAAGAAAACACTAGCCCTTCTGAAAGAGACAAGAGAAAAGGTAAGTGTACAAGCATTGTTTGAAAAGACAGAATACTTGATCAAGGAAACTCATTCATGAATAATTTTAAAAATCGGGTATGGAAACATCAAGAAAATATTCAATTTTAAATATTTGGTTGAATATTTGAAAAAATATTGAACTCATAAAACTGTCATGTCTGTTTTTTGTTCATGTTTATTTGTAAAACTGCTGTATGAATTTTCATGGGGCTTTCACAGGTAACTTGAGCATAGCTTGGCGCAGCATACATGCTTTATTTTATCAAAATCGCATCTTGGACAGAAAAATACATTATAATTTCAAGTTCTACCTAAAACCATCGTATCTTTCTGTCTGGACATGATAATCTAAGTCCATTATCATGGATAGAGGACATCTGCTGGTTAAGTAAACGTCAATATAAATGAAATTCTCCAACAGCCGGGCAAATTAGATGTTGTTTTATTTTATTTTGACGTCTACCAATTTTCGCATTCCACTATGCCACCTTCAGACCCTACATGCATCCCTACAAATAAACGTTAATGACATATAGAACCATATATCACTGGATGTCGTGAATTCAAGCGTTTCACTAGTGCTACATTCGAAAACTTGACACCAACTGCAGTTAGCAATTGATATCAAGTCTTCGAATGAAGCACTGAAGTAGGCATGGTGTAATGCCGAAACTGGTAGCCGTGAAAATAAAATAAAATAGCATATCAGTTACACGGGTGTTCGAGAATTTCATTGATATTGACAAGAAAATGATAACTTCTTTCATGGATTTTTACAGGTAACTTGTTGCACCATATAGGCTTTATTTCATCAACATCAGATCTTATAAAAAGAAGACATTGTAATTGAAAATTTTATCCAGACTATTATGCCCCAGGATAGTATCCGCAGCAGACAATGAAATTTCGTACATGTTCTATCTTGGCAGCTCCCAGAAGTTGAAACGCCTGTCTCAGTTGCCAGTAAACTGTAAACTTGGAGGAAATTAGAGCGAGTTGCAGCAAACACGAAAGCTACAATGATATCATGGAACGCGAGAGATACAGTCATACTATTAACAATCGGCGTTTCGTAAGGAACGCTGGTACAAGTATTTAGGTGTCGTGGCAGCAGGAAAGAGACTCTGAAAGGTGAAGCTGCGAAAGTCTGAGTCACTAGATGAGCTAACAGAGTACGAAAAACCAAGACACATACCCGCTGTCACAGAGACCACAGAAAGCGTCAACATGAATATTCTACCTTTTCTAACGTGTGTGTGATTGATGAGTTCTCATTGCTGACTGTCCAGTGCATAGTCTTAGCCCTTGTGTCAGCTGCATTTACCCAATGAGAGTGGAGGATACGGAGGTCGACCCTCAGTACACTTAGCTGTCTGCCGTGGTCTAGAGAACCCAAGTCCAGCTGTAAGGACGCTACTGCTGTCATCTGTACTGCCAACTTCTGAAGCCACACAGGCCACCATCACCCAGAAAGTCTGCTGAAACGTGACCTGCGTGACCTCGATCTACCTTAGAGTGGGTGGGCCCTGCTGCTCCTAATCTCGTTCCTGTGGCAGACACCAATGCTGATGGCTCGTGTCTCATAAACAGGGGTCTGACAGCCGACACTTGCGAGCCAGCGAGTATGTCAAGGGGAAAATGGGCGAAACTCATAAATGCTAATCATCGACGTCCATAAGAGCACTCTGGTGATCAATACGCAGAACTGGAGGCCACCAGACACTGCGGTAGATGACTCCCCATGACGTATCAGCCACCATATGATGCTTCATTATGCTGACCTTAGTGCAAGGAGTGCCCTTACTGATTTACTACTGCTGACAACACACTGCTCCATAGGTCCCAACTACAGTGCGGCATGCGGCACTTTGGATGTATTACTGTCTAATAAATGTGTGATTGCCAATGGCGCCTTCTTGACGCTCTTCAGCGTAACTAGGATCTCACATCCATATCCTCCCATGAATCTCTCTTGATGACTGTAGAGCTCAATACTAATGGTTTAGACTGTATTATAAGCTCTGTATGTTACAGCTTCATGACTAACCCACTTAACTGAGTTGATGAAATTTGGTACTGAGGTAGCTTGACCCCTGAGAAGAATATAGGCTATTTTGAAAAGTGTGTAGTGCAAGGCACTTACTGGTTTGAAGATTACCGGAATTAGGGAAAAATATTTACTTTTTGAAAGAGCTATTTACTCTTTGAAAGAGCTATTTACTCTTTGAAAGAGCTATTTACTCTTTGACTTTTCATCTTGTGAAAAAATTGTATTTTTTGGTAAAATTACTATGTGATACGATTCAAAGTAATGAACACCATTCTTATACAATCTTCTGTGTGTTTAAACTATAATTCCACAATATTTGTTGCATAATGTACATAGTTTATAAGGTATAGCTACTTCAGTAGCATGATGCGTAGATCACTGCTGCCTATGCCTCTCTGCACAACCTACTTGGCAGTGACGCTGTCAATTTTGACGCATCGTATGTTGGGACAGCTTGGGAGTGGGGAGGGCGTATTGCACATCGTGAGATATGTGAGGGTAGCTGATGTTATTGATTCATCATGAATCATAGTAAAACTATCGGCACGCGATCCCAACCGCAGGTAAAAGTTATGAAAACACAAAAAATTTAAGAAGAATCAATCAGAACCATAACCGAAAAGACAGCAAATGAAAAGAGCATACATACATGACAGTAGGTATCTCTTAAAACAATTTTTTTCTAAAGATGTTAATCTTATAACTAACAATACAGTCGTAAACCAGGAAGACCACTATAGGTCAGGGACAATGTATTTATCTAGATGAAAAGTGGCATTAGAAGATTTGGAATCTTGTGAAAAACATAATATCTAATCAAGATCAAAGATGAAATTGAATATTGAGACCAAATAAGGAAATACACTGATTCTGTCATAAAATAACAGAAGAAATCAGTATAAGATCTATTACCTTCTACGGAAATGAAGAGAAAATGAAGGAAGACACATTAACAAAGAAGAGCCACATATTCTTCCAAAACAAAACAAAAACAGACAAGATTAATGGATGGGGAGGTAAGATAAAAAACGACTTTAAAGAAATGTAGGTTGAATTGGAGACGTAACCGAGCACAAACAAATTCAGACTAGAAACCAAGCATTACTCGCTTAACTTGCAGCGTCAAACTCGAAGAAAATCCTAAGGTTTTCATTAGTGCCTCCATCATCGAAAACACGTAATTTTACTCGCGTTTCACGCGACAAATTTACCGAAAACTTTTTGTCTGGGTACTCCGTCGCAAAAGACTTCGCAACCATACAACAAATTCAGAGGATTTTAGGAAGATAAAACAAACAGAAAGAAACTGAAGTCATATGACCAGTTGAGAGGGTAGGAGCTCGTTCTGAGAAAATCGAAGGATTTTGGAGAAGGATAAAGAAAAGAGAATTTGTTGTCACGACGTGCTCTCAACTGGACTGAAATGATTTTTTTTATGTGTAATCAGCACATTGAAATTAAAACAGTAAAACTTAAAATGTGAAGTTGGTTGATAATTCCTTTTATTTCGGCTCTCTGAAGAGGACTATTGGATAATAGTAACAGTAAAAATGGCAAAAATGATCTGCAGTACTTTGGTGGTTTTCGAAATTAATCTTGCATTGTATCTGGAAAGGAATTGTAGTGTACATTGCAAGGACTGAACTGCGACAGGGGACTATTTCAAATTCAGTGTTTCTTGTCAAAAATGTGTAGACTCACAAGGCAGAATAAGGATTCAAATTATCGTCTGCCAATTTTCAGAGGTTTTCTTAAATGTTTTGAGGCACGTGCCAAAATTGATCTTAAATAATACTATGTCCGGTTCTTCCTTTAACATTTCCATTATTATTATTATTATTAGTAGTAGTAGTATTAGTAGTAATAGTAGTAGTATCAGTGTGTTCTTTGTTAATTTCATACAAGTATTCCACAGTTCAACGTTCTACTATTCTGACTTTTTTAATTATTTGTGACACATTCTATGAAATTGTGATGCTGGTACAGATATACCGTTACATAAAATTTACTAGAAAAATGAGACTGACATCATTAAAGATAGGACTAATATCGTATTGATGTCTATCATTTTCGGTACGATGTTTTTTATCTGAGCTAATACTGCGTCTGCTCAAATTGGCTCTGAGCACTATGCGACTTAACTTCTGAGGTCATCAGTCGCCTAGAACTTAGAACTAATTAAACCTAAGGACATCACACACATCCATGCCCGAGGCAGGATTCGAACCTGCGACCGTAGCGGTCACGCGGTTCCAGACTGAAGCGCCTTTAACCGCACGGCCACACCGGCCGGCACTGCGTCTGCAGTGAGTTCTATATCGAAGGGACGATTAATTCTCAACCTCCTCATTTCACCGTTGTCGACGGCAGAAATACGTCATGCTCACCTGGGCTCCAGGAAAAAGCGTGGTGGAAAGGTTACGATGAGCTGGAAACTTTCGGCTGTACCTTGTACAGTTCATTACCGAGCTCTAACTTCAGCTCTATCAAGTGCTTACCGGAAGTAGAAAAGACCCCATTGCGGAACGGTCGTGGTTGCTGTTAGTGACGGGTATGTGTCCACAAGTGGGCAACTGTACGTGGCCACGTAATTAACTGGGAAACGGCGCCCTGTAAGGGAACTTACAGGGCGTCGGACAGTGATCTACGGCCGGCTGACGTAAAGAGATCCCACCGTCTAGCACAATTATGGCGCAGTGTACAGTATTATTAGGTACAACGGTGGTCAGTCTGGGACACAAATTCAACGTTTTCATCTTTCCTAGAATCTCTTAAACATTATACGAATCTTCAGGAAGCAGTAAATTACACCCCTGGAAATGGAAAAAAGAACACATTGACACCGGTGTGTCAGACCCACCATACTTGCTCCGGACACTGCGAGAGCGCTGTACAAGCAATGATCACACGCACGGCACAGCGGACACACCAGGAACCGCGGTGTTGGCCGTCGAATGGCGCTAGCTGCGCAGCATTTGTGCACCACCGCCGTCAGTGTCAGCCAGTTTTCCGTGGCATACGGAGCTCCATCGCAGTCTTTAACACTGATAGCATGCCGCGACAGCGTGGACGTGAACCGTATGTGCAGTTGACGGACTTTGAGCGAGGGCGTATAGTGGGCATGCGGGAGGCCGGGTGGACGTACCGCCGAATTGCTCAACACGTGGGGCGTGAGGTCTCCACAGTACATCGATGTTGTCGCCAGTGGTCGGCGGAAGGTGCACGTGCCCGTCGACCTGGGACCGGACCGCAGAGACGCACGGATGCACGCCTAGACCGTAGGATCCTACGCAGTGCCGTAGGGGACCGCACCGCCACTTCCCAGCAAATTAGGACACTGTTGCTCCTGGGGTATCGGCGAGGACCATTCGCAACCGTCTCCATGAAGCTGGGCTACGGTCCCGCACACCGTTAGGCCGTCTTCCGCTCACGCCCCAACATCGTGCTGCCCGCCTCCAGTGGTGTCGCGACAGGCGTGAATGGAGGGACGAATGGAGACGTGTCGTCTTCAGCGATGAGAGTCGCTTCTGCCTTGGTGCCAATGATGGTCGTATGCGTGTTTGGCGCCGTGCAGGTGAGCGCCACAATCAGGACTGCATACGACCGAGGCACACAGGGCCAACACCCGGCATCATGGTGTGGGGAGCGATCTCCTACACTGGCCGTACACCACTGGTGATCGTCGAGGGGACACTGAATAGAGCACGGTACATCCAAACCGTCATCGAACCCATCGTTCTACCATTCCTAGACCGGCAAGGGAACTTGCTGTTCCAACAGGACAATGCACGTCCGCATGTATCCCGTGCCACCCAACGTGCTCTAGAAGGTGTAAGTCAACTACCCTGGCCAGCAAGATCTCCGGATCTGTCCCCCATTGAGCATGTTTGGGACTGGATGAAGCGTCGTCTCACGCGGTCTGCACGTCCAGCACGAACGCTGGTCCAACTGAGGCGCCAGGTGGAAATGGCATGGCAAGCCGTTCCACAGGACTACATCCAGCATCTCTACGATCGTCTCCATGGGCGAATAGCAGCCTGCATTGCTGCGAAAGGTGGATATACACTGTACTAGTGCCGACATTGTGCATGCTCTGTTGCCTGTGTCTATGTGCCTGTGGTTCTGTCAGTGTGATCATGTGATGTATCTGACCCCAGGAATGTGTCAATAAAGTTTCCCCTTCCTGGGACAATGAATTCACGGTGTTCTTATTTCAATTTCCAGGAGTGTATTTCTCTTTACTTGAAATGCGTTACTATCCTAGATCTAAGTGAACATAGACTATGAGATGAGGAAGGAGAAAGAATAGATGGGGAAAGAAATCTGAGGAATGCCCTTACCAGAGAAGAGGATGGTTGGTGTGACAGCTGCTACAGCATCCGAAAACATATAACTTCATCCTGAATAGAGCAGTAAAGGGCATTATATGAGTTGCGAAGAAAAACTAGAATATGCAGAACATATTTTGTTGGGTGTAGTTGTAGTTATATAGCGATGAGGAGATTAAGACAACTCAGCAAAAGATGGAGAGCATAATCAAACTAGTAGAAAACTGGTGACATGAGAAAACAATGTAAGTCGGAGCCACTACAGCAATATCTAACCTACTTTCGTCTGGCGAACATTTCATTGCATACCAACAATCGTACTCTACGAGTAACCAACTGTACGGTGTGATTGTTGGAGTTCAAAAAGTGTTTAGATTTTCGATTTTGAAGAACCGCCATTGTGTTTTGTTTCCTCCTAATCGGTGTTGCGAGGTGTTAGTTTAGGAGTCAATTCTTATTAACATCGGGTGGATTTTTTTGGGGGATATAGCGTTTCCTTCCATACGGCATTGTTCAGTTCACCTGTCCTTATTTTCATCATACTTTCGGCTTTCTGTATCAAATTACATTAAACTTGTGTGAAAACTTTACTGACTTACGTTACCTTTCGCTTCAGGTGGAACTTAATCCTCAATGTGGATCAGTCTCTGAATTTCAGAAAAGTATCCAAGTTATTCTTAAGCCACTTGTGAAAAGTAGTATCTTGCCATGCTCAAACCTTTTTAGTATTTGGTGCAGTGTATTAAAAAAGTAATCCATTTTAAACTGTGTTTCTCCTTTTTAAAAACCCACGTGTCAAAACTTTCATGAATATATAATCCTTTAAACTGTTTGTCCACTCGTGAGTGCCACTACCACAATTTTTTTATTTCATAATTACTGAGCCGAAATACAATAAAATACATTGTTCACAGATAAGGCCCGAAAGCGCCTATGAGTCTTCCGGTGTGCGATCCGTAATTCATTTCTGTTATTATCCCCTTGTAACTATGTGGTTTTGATTCTTACCGTGTCTCGGCTTTAGATTACGTAATCTGAGCTAGAAGAAAGGGCATAGATATGCCTGCAGTAAGCTGGTATACGTATTACGTCAATGCCTGATTGTTAACCAAATATATTTGTTTTCAGCTCCCTGAATTGTGATATAAGTTAGTGTGGTTGTCCGCATTATTATGGGTGAGATTTCGTGGGAAAGAGTGTGGTTTTATCTGAGACTGTTCTTTTTACGGATTTTCTCCGTTTTAACCACAGTCATTCCCACTTATTTGGGCGTTGATAACCTCGTCGATTGGCGCCCTTATGCTATAAAAATACACTCATACAAAAAACTGTGGTATAATACTGTTAATGCTTTTTTGGTTCTCGTATGAATTTTTTAACTCGTCTACTGAACAACAAAAAATTGTTCTGAAACTTGTAATTTCTATTAAAATTGATTCGTTCAAAGGTTATGGGATTTTAAAAATCCATGTGTACATAATTCCAAAATTTTCTTCAAGTGTTTAAAATAATAACTTGAGGTGATTGAAATATCACCTTCTCCGGAATTCAATTGTTCACTATTTGCATTATTATTTGAATTCCGTTCTGGGTATTCAGTGTCCTTCCTGGTTTTGCAGTGTACATTTATGAACATTCAAAACAGCACACGCACAGCGAACAAAGGTAGAACCGCGGAACTTGCAGTGAGATGCTATTTGCAAAAGACCCAAGTCTGATGCCAAT
This sequence comes from Schistocerca americana, assembly GCF_021461395.2. NCBI lineage: Eukaryota > Metazoa > Arthropoda > Insecta > Orthoptera > Acrididae > Schistocerca > Schistocerca americana. Next base: position 379,268,339 of record NC_060126.1, read on the forward strand.
GCGCATTCGCAAAGATCCAGCAGTGGCCGCGAAATCGGGCAGAGGACCCTATTTAAACGACGATACACGTGAAGATCACATCCTGGCTCGAGGAGGACGTTAGTAGGCACAGAATGCCAAGGAGGTGTGTTAGACCACACTACTCGCCATTAAAATTGCTACACCAAGAAGACGACCTGCCACAGACGCAAAATTTAACCGACAGTAAGATGATGCTGTGATATGCAAATGATTAGCTTTTCATAGGATTCACACAAGGTTGGCGCCGTTGGCGACACCTACAACTTGCTGACATGAGGAAAGTTTCCAAACGATTTCTCATACACAAACAGCAGTTGACCGGCGTTGCCTGGTGAAACGTTGCTGTGATGCCTCGTGTAAGGAGGAGAAATGCGTACCATCACGTTTCCGACATTGATAAAGGTCGGATTGTAACCTATCGCGATTTCGGTTTATCGTATCGCGACACTGCTGCTCGCGTTGGTCGAGATCCAATGACTGTTAGCAGAATATGGAATCGGTGGGTTCAGGAGGGTAATATGGAATGCCGTGCTGGATCCAAACGGCCTCGTATCACTAGCAGTCGAGATGACAGCCATCTTATCCGCACGGCTGTAACGGATCGTGCAGCCACGTCTCGATCCCTGAGTCAACACATGGGGACGTTTGCAAGACGACAACCATCTGCACGAACAATTCGACGACGTTTGCAGCAGCATGGACTATCAGCTCGGAGACTATGGCTGCGGTTACCGTTAACGCAGCATCGCAGACAGGAGCGCTTGCGATGGTGTACGGAACGACGAACCTGGGTCCACGAATGGCAAAACGTCATTTTTTCGGATGAATCCAGGCTCTGTTTACAGCATCACGATGGTCGCATCCGTGTTTCGCGATATCGCGGTGAACGTACATTGGAAGGGTGTATTCGTCATCGCCATACTGGCGTAACACCCGGCGTGATGGTATGGGGTGCCGTTGGTTACACGTGTCGCTCACCTCTTGATCGCATTGACGGCACTTTGAACAGTGGATATTACATTCCAGATGTGTTACGACTCGTGCCTCTTCCCTTCATTCGATCCCTGCGAAACCCTACATTTCAGCCGGAGAATGCACGACAGCATGTTGGAGGTCCTGTACGGGCATTTCTGAATACAGGAAATCTTTGACTGCTGCCCTGGCCAGCACATTCTCCAGATCTCTCACCAATTAAAAACGTCTGGTAAATGGTGGCCGAGCAACTGGCTCGTCACAATACGCCAGTCACTACTCTTTATGAACTGTGGTATTATGGTGAAATCAAATGAGACTATGGTATTTATTCTCTAAGGTCGTCAGTCCCCTAGAACTTAGAACTACTTAAACCTAACTAACCTAAGGACATCACACACATCCATGCCCGAGACAGGATTCGAACCTGCGACCGTGGCGGTCGCGCTGTTCCAGACTGAAGCGCCTAGAACCGGTCGGCCACACCGGCCGACTATTATGTTGAAGCTGCATGGGCAGCTATACCTGTACACGCCATCCAAGCTCTGTTTGACTCAAAGCCCAGGCGTATCAAGGCCGTTATTACGGACAGAGGTGGTTGTTCTGGGTACTGATTTCTCAGGATCTTTGCACCCAAACTGCGTGAAAATGTAATGACTGTCAGTTCCAGTATAATATATTTGTCCAATGAATACCCGTTCATCATCTGCATTTCTTCTCGGTGTAGCAATTTTAATGGCCAGTAATGTACATCTGTCAAAGTTAAACCAGTGTGAGAGGGGCCTAATCATCGGCACGAAGGCCGCTGGCTTGTCGACTCACCATGTCTCGCCAGGTCCGTCGCCAGACGACGTTGGGACCAGTGGACACGAAGTGGTACCCACGTACGATATGACGGAAATGGAGCGAACATGAAGCCGGCGAGGCGAACGGATTGAAGGATCGTGCGGCCAGCGATTAGGGATACTAAAGTGATTCCCTCCACGATACAGGCAGATGTACCGACGCCAATTGTTCCCCAAACCATTCCCAGACTCCTTGTGGATGCAAATTTGCTATCCGAGCGTCCATGACGTGCAGAGCCGTTAACACCGGAACATCGGTTACAGTGGTGCCAAGCCAAATCGACGTGGATTACCACAGTCTGGCAGAACGTGGTGTTCGGTGATGAACCCCAAATCGTTTTGGGGACGGGTGATAGCCGCATATGGGTATGGAGCTAGCCTTGTGAATGGTACAGTTCCACCTATGGTATCGTGCGCCTCAGCGCTCGCACAGCCCACATAATGTTTTCAGCGCCTACGGTAGACAGTCCCCTCTGGTTATGGTACGTGGAACCATAATGGGCCAGCGTTATGTTGACGGAATTCTTCACCCTCATGCGGGACTTCTCATACGTGGTCTTCCAGCGGCAGCTTTCCAGGAAGATAATGCTCGTACGCATACATCTCGAGTTTCTTAAGACTTCCTACGTTATGTTACGACTCTTGCATTGTGAGACGGCTTTCTGGACATGTCCCCTATCGAGCAAATGTGGGAACAGCGGAAATGCCAGACGCCGCCCTGTCACACTGTACGGTATATGATGACTGATGTCTAAGATATGTGAGCCATTCTGCCTCAGGACAACATTAGGCGTCTAATCAACTCGATCACGGACCGTGTTGCGGCATATATTGCAGCAACAGGTGGTGTAACGCGATATTGATGTCACACAGTATCTGTCTACTTGTACTCATTGTATTTTTTCACTTGTATCGATTTCAGGCTCAAGTGAAACTCTCATCTGAATCATTATGTCTAACACATTATAATTCTGTCATACGCGTCCCCTCTTAGTGCGCTATTTTCAATGATCCTGAGAGTATTTACAAAGCCGAAGGTTGCTAATACTGTAGTTGTAGTGAAGTCTTCTTGCCGCTAATGTTTACGATGGTTTCGCCGACAGAAGTCTTGCGCTATTCGGAACTTGACTACTCACTTGTCAAAGAAGTTTAATTACAACGCTGGCTGTCTCAAACTTTAATGGCGGATGCAGGCGCGCCACGTCAGCGGTGCCCGCCATTATACGAGAGCGAGTAAACATCGCTCCGCTGCCGGCTGAGAGCGAGGCCGTGTTCGGTAAGTAACAATCAGGTCTCGCTAATTGGCTTTTCTGAAATACTTCGTCGTAAATAATGTTTCACGCAACCTTCAACGAAACTGCTCTCTCGTAAATATTTGTGAGTATAGTCTTCTAGCCTCCCCCCCCCCCCCCCCCTTCCCAGCATGTACCTTGGACTTTGCCGTTGGTGGAGAGGCTTGCGTGCCTCAGCGATACAGATAGCCGTATCGTAGGTGCAACCACAACGGAGGGGTATCTGTTGAGAGGCCAGACAAACGTGTGGTTCCTGAAGAGGGGCAGCAGCCTTTTCAGTAGTTGCAGGGGCAACCGTCTGGATGATTGACTGATCTGGACTTGTAACATTAACAAATACGGCCTTGCTGTGCTGGCACTGCGAATGGCTGAAAACAAGGGATAACTACAGCCGTAATTTTTCCCAAGGGCATGCACCTTTACTGTGTGGTTAAATGATGATGGCGACCTCTACGTGAATATGGACTGGGGGTAAGGAATGAAATAGGAAGCCGCCTGGTAGAATTTTGCACAAACTTAATCATAGCTAACACTTGGTTTAAGAATCATGAAAGAAGGTGGTGAACGCCCGCTAAACCCGCTGGGCGGAACAGGTGATTAGGATTGTGGAAAGAGACAAATAAGGTGTCTGTCAGTTTCGCTGAAATTTGTAATTTTTTGTATTTTAGTAACACATCTACAACCGAAGCGGCACATAGCCGACTACGAGTTCCAAACTCCAATTCTTTCACAGCTGAAGGCCTCCAAAAGAGAAATCTTAAAAAGCAAGAAGATAAATTTGCAGTTAAAATTGCAAATAAAATATATCTCACAGCTAGGCTGAAAGCTTCAAGGCAAAATTAAATAGACAAACATAAAACAAGATGCAATACAAACGGCTGAAAGCCCACTATAAAATTTTCTAGGTTTTAAAGTAAATTAACATAACCTTTCAAAGGCAGAGGGCAGCAATGTTTTTGCTTAAAGGGTAATTTTAAGAATAAGGTTCCAAGCGGCTGAACGCCCAGAATCCATTTTCCAAAACTTTAAAAACTATAACCATAAGCCTTAAGTTTTAAGTGGCTGAAACCGCACTAAAAGAAAAGGCAACACAACGACAATAACCTTTCAACAAATATCCACTTGCTGAAATTCAGACTTACTTATACGCGGCTGAAGGCCTTTGATTTACATAAAACACAGCGAAACCAAGAATTTTTTAAATCATTAGCTATGATAGATTATAAACAGACAATTAAACGCCTGTGAGAAAGACAGTGTGAAGACAACGGCACTCAGAAGCCTCCAGGGGGGCGGTCTGCCCTCGTTCACTTAGGTGAGACAGGTCGTGAGCCTAACTAGACTTGATCCATCGGTAACCCAACCAAGAGACAGCCACGGACCAACCGACAAAACGACTTTCTTGCCACCAATCGGTACATGAAAACTCAAACACAAAATATTACGGACGTAATTATCCATAATCAAATATGTATATGTATTAAGCTGTCAAAACTACACACTGTGTTGGACAGTGACAACAGGTGCGGAAAGGATACTGCCTGAAATTGCGTTAGTGGCCAGGGCAGGTAACCGGAACACTAACGGCCACAAGGCAGAAAATTCCGCTGGTGCACTTGACTTGTAGTCAACCAATATAGTTAATTACACCTCATTGCAGCAAAATTTCAGCAATACCAACACCCAGTGTTGCTCATAAGGAAACCTTCCCAACAGCGAACCACCGAAACGAACCACACAACATGAATGGACGTGGCTTGGGTACTTAAAACACCACTCAACTTTGACATCCTTGGTCGGTGAGCCACGATGCTCGTAGCGATCGGACAACGCTCCGACACTGTGCAGGGACTGCCAGCCGACCTAGCAGACTGCACCGCACGGATATATCCTCCCTGGTCCGCACCAACAGACCGTCTGCCCTCAGAATGCTGACAACATCTAAGATAGTGATCTGTGGAAATAACGCCAACTACGCACACAACCTGACAAACACTTGCACGAAGACCTGAAAGATACACAACAGTAACTAAGCACGCATGAAGACAAATCGGGAGTCGATGCACACACACACACACACACACACACACACACACACACACACACACACACACACACACACACACGGCTCATGAACGATAGGCGAGCCAAAACGCGTCTTCTGGTAGGACGACAGACCGACGTCCCACCGAGACCGTGGCCTGGCTCCAAGTGATACGCGGCGGCAATGGTCGGGCGAGCCATTTCGACGCAGAATTCAACCCTCCAACCCAACTGCACTAGTGCCGCATTTGAACTCTCCGACTGGAGGGTCCGCACTGCGCTCCAGACGCGTTCCAATCGACTGGCTGCCCGAACTCGCTACCCGAACTCGTTTACGACGGACAACGAGCGGGAAGTAATAGCAGTCGAGCAAAGATACTAAGAGGGGGGATATATCAATACGCTCTGCTAGCGCCGCTCACAGTCAGGCAAAACAGCAACTCAGTGACAGTAATAATTTAAATTAACATAGTGAGGTGGAAGTACGTTAAAACAGGGTGTAAAATACATGATGGTGGGAACATGAGCCATGCACGACTCAGGTTGAATACTTGGAAGAGACAGAGATTTAGGAACCAGGTTTTAAATTGTAAGACATTTCCAGGGGCAGATGTGGACTCAGACCACAATTTATTTGTTATAAAGTGATGACTAAAACTGAAGAAACTTCAAAATGATAGGCATTTAAGGAAATGGGACCTGGGCTAACTCAAAGAACCATAGGTCATAGGAAGATTCAGAGAAAGCATTATGGAACGATTGACAAGATAAGGGGAAAGAGATGCAGTAGAAGAAGAATGAGTAGCTTTCAGAGACGAAATAGTGAAGGCAGCAGAGGATTAAGTAGTTAAAAAGACGAGGGCTAGTAGAAATCCTTGGGAAACAGAAGAGATATTGAATTTAATGATGAAAGGAGAAAATATAAAAATACGGTAAATGAGGCAGGTGAAAAGGAATACAAACGTCTCAAAATTGAGATCGATAGAAAGTGCAAAATGGCTAAGCAGGGATGGCTAGAGGATAAATATAAGTAGGTGGGGTATATATCACTATCGGTAAGATAGATACTGCCTGCTGCAAAATTAAAGAGACCTTTGGAGAAATGAGAACCACCTATATGAATAACAAGAGCAGCAATAAGTAAAGACGGGAATGCTGAAAGGTGGAAGGTATATACAGAGTGTCTATACAAAGGCGATGTACTTAAGGGCAACATTATGGAAATGGGAGGGGACGTAGATGAAGATGAAATGGAAGATATGATACTGTGTGAAGAATTTGATAGAACACGGAAAGACCCAAGTAAAAAAAGGCCCCAGGAGTAGACAGCATTCCATTAGAGCTACTGATGGCGTTGGGAGAGCCAGCCATCACAAAACTCTACCATCTCGTAAGCAAGATGTATGAGACAGGGGAAATACCCTCAGACTTCAAGAAGAATATAGTAATTCAATCCCAAAGATAGCAGGTGTCGGCAGGTGTGAAAATTACCGAACAATTAGTTTAATAAGTCATGGCTGCAAAATACTAACACGAATTCTTTACAGACTTATGGAAAACTGGTAGAAGCCGATCTCGGGGAAGATCAGTTTGGATTCCGTAGAAATAATGGAACAGTTGAGGCAATACCGATCCTACGACTTATCTTCGAAGATAGATTAAGGAAAGGTAAACCTACGTTTCTAACATTTGTAGACTTGCAAAAAGCTTTTCGGAATGTTGACTGGAGTACTCTATTTAAAATTCTGAGGGTGGCGGGGTAAAGTACAGGGAGCGAAAGGCTATTTACAATTTATACAGAAACCAGAAGGCAGTTTTAAGAGCAGAGGGGCACAAAAGGGAAGCAGCGGTTGGGAAGGGAGAGAGACAGGTTTGTAGCCTATCCACGATGTTATTGAATCTGTATACTGAGCAAGCAGTAAAGAGAAACCAAATAAAAATTTGGAGTAGGAATTAAAATCCACGGAGACCAAATAAAAACTTCGAGGTTTCCCGATGATGTTGTAATTCCGTCAGAGACAGCAAAGAATCTGGAAGAGCAGTTGAAAGGAATGGACAGTGTCATGAAACGAGAATATAAGATGATCGTCAACGATAGCAAAACGAGAATAATGGAATGCAGCCGAATGAAATCAGGCGATTCTGAGGGAATTAGTTTAGGAAATGAGGCACTTAAAGTACTAGATGAGTTTTGCTATTTGGGGAGCAAAATAACTGATGATTGCCGAAGTAGAGAGGATATAAAATGTAGATTGGCAATGGCAAGGAAAGCGTTTCTGAAGAAGGAAGCTGTTAACATCGGGTATAGACTTAAGTGTCAGGAAATCTTTTCTGAAAGTATTTGTATGGAGTGTAGACCTGTATGACTTTTTTTTAATTTTTTTGTGGTAAGCTTCTATGGGATCAAACTGCTGAGGTCATCGTTCCCCAGACTTTCACAATACTTAATATAACTTAAACTAACTTACGCCAAGGACAACACACACATCCATGCCCGAGGGAGGACTCGAACATCCTACGGAAGGAGCCGCACGAACCGGCCAAGACGCCCCAGACCACGCTGTTACCCCGCGCGGCTAGCCATGTACGGAAGTGAAACATGGACGATAAATAGTTTAGACAAGAAGAGAATAGAAGCTTTCGAAATGTGGTGACTACAGAAGACTGCTGAAGATTAGATGAGTAGTGCACGGAACTAATGAGGAGGTTGGAATATGGCTTTGAGCACAATGGGACTTAACATCTGAGGTCATAATTCCGCTAGTACTTAGAACTACTTACACCTAACTAACCTAAGGACATCACACACATCCCTGCCCGAGGCAGGATTCGAACCTGCGACCGTAGCGGTCGCCCGGTTCCAGACTGAAGCGCCTAGAACCGCTCGGCCACACCGGCCAGCAATGAGGAGGTACTGAATAGAATTGGGAGAAGAGGAAATTGTGGTACAAACTGACTCCGGTAGGACACGTTCTGAAGCATCAACGGATCACCAATTTAGTATTTGAGGGAATCGTGGAGGGTAGAAATCGTGAGGTACAGCAAGAGATGAATACACTAAGCAGATTCAGAAGAATGTAGATTGCAGTAGTTACTCGGAGGTGAAGAAGCTGGCACAGGATAGAGTTGCATGGAGCGCTGCATCAAACCAGTCTCTGGAGTGAAGAGCCGCGCGAGGTAGTCGTGCGGACTTGCGCGCATTGCCACCGTTCGCGCGGCATCCCCCGGCGAAGGTTCGAGTCCTCCCTCGGGCATAGGTGCGTCTGTGTGTGTTGTCCTTAGTGTAAGTTAGTTTAATTTAGATTACGTAGCGTGCAAGCCTAGGGACCGATGACCTCAGCAGTTTGGTCCCATAGAACTTACCACAAATTTTACAATTTGTATTTGGACTGAAGACCACCGCAACAACAACAACAGTCTAGATCTTTATTATATGCAGTCCACACACACTAATCTGACCACTGCCTGCGTTCGAGGTCAACGTGCAGTAACCTTTCAGAGATGTCACGTGGCAGCAGTAGCAGTGGAGGATACATAAACCATGACGAGAGTAGGCGGAAAACACTGCAGTCGATATCGTAATGTGGAAGCCGAGTGAGTTACATCGCAGATAAACTAAGGGTCTACCAACAACGTCTCCTCAAGAACCGTTCAGTGAACGTAGCTGCATATGCGCCTCCGAATCAGGCATCGGCTTCCTACACCCACGATGACTGCTGTTCATCGGTGACGAAGGCTGCAATTTGCACGGCATTACTGCAACTGGACCTCCATTGAATGGCGACAGTTGACCTTTTCAGATGAATCACGTTTAATGCTCTGTCAGGCAGATGGCTGTTGCCGTGTACGGAGCGAAATGTCTGAAAGCGTACACCCTGTAGCAATAGTCAGAAGGACCAAGGTCGGAGGAGGGAGCGTTGTGGTCTGGGGAATGTTTTTGTGGCATTCGGTGGGTGATCTCGTCTGGAAGGCACAATCGATCAACACAATTATGCGTCCATCCCTGGGGACCACGTACATCCCTACATGCCGTTCAGATTTCCTTAGCACGATGCAATCTAACAGCAGGAAAATGCAACCTGTCAAAAAGCTCACAGTGTCTGTGCGTGCTTCAGCGAGCGCCAGGACGTACCCCATGGCCACCAAACTCAATCGAGAATCTGTGGGACTACCGAGATGGCGCTATCCGCGTCCTGGATCCTCGACAGAGAAACCTAGCGCAGCAGGCCATAGCACTCTAGTCGGCGTCACCCTAGATACCTCTCGTTAGCTTGAAGTTATTCAGGCTTTAATGTGCTTACAACAGCGTTTCGGCTACTGCAATCATCACATCAAAACTTACGACTAGTGAAACGATGTTTAGTGCGAGACTCAGTAAAACTAGTTCCTAAGTGGAGCGGCAATTTACAACACTCCACTTAGGCACACGTTCTATTAAGTTGGAACTGAATGTTGTTTTCCACGTTCTTTGTTTTCGTATAACGTTGGATGCAGCCAAAATATCATTAAGCGATCTACACGGCGCCTTTCGCTAAAATCCATACGTAAGAGAGGCCTGTTTAAAAAAATTTTGCCGTTATTAAGGCATTTCTTTCAGTGGTACAATAGATCATCCTCTCGTAGCACTTTCGTAACGAAGGATAATATAATGAACATACGTTATTGTCGTTTTGCGAACCCAATTATGATCCATTCCTCCACGCTGGTCTAGTCCTTTCACATCTACTTCACTACTGCATCCTACACCTCTTGAAACTGCACATGCGTTCAAGCCTTTGTCTTCCTCTATAACTTTTACCCTTGTCAACGTCCGTTAACAAATTCAAAGGTTCCTTGATTCCTTCCCTTACTCTAGTTGTGCTATAAATTTCTTCTTGTCCTAATTAGAAAAAATATTTCGCTATTAGTTTCAAACTCTTCGCACATAATCTTGGACTTTGCTCAGCAGCACTATATTTCAAGTCACGCGGAGTGGCCACGCGGTTAGAGGCGTCATGACACGGATAGCGCGGCCCCTCCCGCCGGAGGTTTGAGTCCTGCCTCGGGCACGGGAGTGTGTGTTGTTCTTAGCATAATTTAGTTTAAGCAGTGTGTAAGTCTAGAGACCGATAACCTCAGCTGTTTGGTCCCTTACGAATTCACACACACATACCACATTTCAAAATTTCTTCTTGTATAAACAGTTTATCATCAATGTTTCACATCCGTAGAAATCTACCCTTCAGAATGTACCGGGTGGTTATCATTAAACAGACGGTGCTGCAGCACAAGCTGAAAACATCGCAGGACACTGAAAGGTCGTACGTATGTTCATTAATCAGTGCACTCAATGGTCATGGCTTGAGCAACGAAACGTACCTTACGACTGGATAAAAGCGTAGGTCATTGCCGTTTTTAAGAAAGGCCGTAAGACAGACCCACACAATTATAGACCTATATCGTTGACGTCAATCTGTTGTACAAATGTGGAATATGTTTTATTCTCAAAAATTATGACGTTGTTGGGAAATGAACAGCTCCTCTATGAAAATTAACATGGATTCCGCAAACAGAGATCCTACAAAACTCCTGTTCCTCTATGAGATCCACAGCGCAGTGGACAACGGCGCTGAGGCTAATGTCTTGTTCTTTGATTTCAGTAAGGCATTTGACAGAGTACCGCATTGCCGTTTAATGGAACAAAATACGAGCTTATGGAGTATCGGAGCAGACCTGGGATTGGGTAAAAATGGTTCAAATGGCTCTGAGCACTATGGGACTCAACTGATGAGGTCATTAGTCCCCTAGAACTTAGAACTAGTTAAACCGAACTAGCCTAAGGACATCACACACATCCATGCCCGAGGCAGGATTCGAACCTGCGACCGTAGCGGTCTCGCGGTTCCAGACTGCAGTGCCTAGAACCGCATGGCCACTTCGGCCGGCTGACCTGGGATTGGATTGAAGTCTTGCTTGCAGGCAGAACTCAACACGTCTCTCTTAACGGAACTACATCGACAGATGTAAAGGTAATATCCGGAGTACCACAGGGAAGTGTGATATGGCCGTCGCTGTTCTCAATATATATATATATATATATATATATATAGCCTTAAAGAGCATCCGACGCTTTCTACTATATATACATATGATCTAGTAGAAAGCGTCGGATGCTCGTTAAGGCTATTAACAGATGATACAGTTGTTTATACCAACGTAGCAACGACATAAGATAGTAAGAATTTGCAGAATGATCTGCAGAGAATTGATGAATGGTGGAGACTTTGGTGGCTGACCCGGAACGTAGACAAATACAACGTTTTGCGCATACATAGGAAAAGAAATCCACTACTGTACAGCTACACTACTGATGACGAACAGCTTGGAGACAGCGTCTGTCGTAAAATATCTAGGCGTACTTATCCAGAGCGACCTTAAGTGGAATGAATATATAAAACAGATAGTGGGAAAAGACTCAGATTCATCTGAAGAATCTTAAGGAAATGTAACTCATCCCCGAAGGAAGTAGCTTATAAGACGCTTGTTCGCTCGATTCTTGAGCATTGTTCATCTATCTGGGATCCATATCAGGTAGGACTGATAGAGGAGATAGAGAAGATCCAACGAAGAGCGGCGCGTTACGTCACGGGATCGTTTAGCTGACGAGAGAGCGTTACGGAGATGCTGAAAGAAACTCCACTAGCAGGCGTTACAAGAGAGACGTTGTGCATCACGGAGAGATTTACTACTGAAATTTCTGGACAGCACTTTTCAGGAAGAGTCAGACAACACATTACTTCCCCCCTCATGCATCTCGTGTATTGAACACGAGGAGAAAATTCGAGAAATTAGAGCCAATACAGAGACTTACCGACAATCATTCTTCCCGAGCACTGTTCGCGAGTGGAACAGGGTTGGAGGTATCGAAAAGTGGCACCGAAAGTATCCTCTGCCACACAGCATTAAGTGGCTTGCGGAGTATAATGTAGATGTAGATACAAAAAGTAGCCTCACTTGCTGTCACCAGGCGAAAATAAGGCACTGTAAGTAGTCAGAACGTGGTGTTGGTGCAGATAAAGGAGAGGAACGATCATATACGATATAAAAATTGTGTCACCTCAAGACGCCACACTGGCTAGGTTGTGGGCTTCAAATCGGCCGCGGTCCGTCAGTACACATCGGACCAGCGAGTCGTCACTGTCGACGCTAGCAGACCGAGCGCCGCCACTCGGCTGGTCTTACGAGACAAGCTAGCGCACTGGCCAGTTCTACAGCCGACTTTAATAGGAATGGTTCACTTGTTATAGCTTCAGAGATCATTTGCAGAGACGCTAGTTAGCACAGCCTTCAGCTAAGTCAGTAGCTACGACCTAGCCAGGCGCCACATACTGTTTATTCATTGGCAATTGATCTATATGTGCGAAGCAATCAGAATTGTAAAGCAGTATTCGCAGTTCAGTCTATAACTGCACTTTGTAAATATTATTGTACAAAGTCAAGATCGACGTTCACGGCTGATGTTGAAATAAAGCTAAGTATTTAATTTTATTCCTGTCTACTAACTTCTAATCACCTAAGATGTTCCAGATACATCTCGTCAAGTATGGTTGATTGCCCCTCACGTCAGCATGCGTGATCAACGCGTGCAATAATGACCACCACTTGTGATCAGACTAATAGTCAAACTGCGTGACTCAGCCGGGTCACCATTTTTCCATAAGGTCCAAGTTCCGCCTCACACACAACAAAAATGGTTATGACACGTTCGTTAGGATACGGTCACAAGTTACAACATATGTTATCATGAACTCCCGACTCACCGACATGCTGTATCCGTAACAAGGCATGGTCGACAGTTGTTCGCAGCAAAAAAAAAAAAAAAAAAAATGGCTCTGAGCACTGTGGGACTTAACATCTTAGGTCATCAGTCCCCTAGAACTTAGAACTACTTAAACCTAACTAACCTAAGGACATCACACAACACCCAGCCATCACGAGGCAGAGAAAATCCCCGACCCCGCCGGGAATCGAACCCGGGAACCCGGGCGTGGGAAGCGAGAACGCTACCGCAGTTGTTCGCAGCATTCTGGAGTAATCAGAACAATACGTCGACATGTGCTGTTCATCTGCTCAGGAACAGTCCGTATACATCCCAGACAGACACGATGTTGCAGATATCCTCACAACCAGGTGTCGCATGGTTGTCGGTGGGGTTTTATGAAGACTGCAAATCTGAAATTGCCAACAGGCGATCTGGCCGTTACCCATTGTTTCTCGAAGTATGTCTATCATCTGGTAAGCGACATATGGCGACCCTTCATCTAGCATGACAATAGTGGTTTGGACACAGTTGCGTTCTTGCAAAATCTGGAATCATGTGATGGATAACGATGTACTTACAACGAACAGACGTCACTGTCTGTCTAGCAGCCCCGCGAGATGTGATCTCATGAACGAGATATGGATCGGTACTGAAGGATCTTGTCAAACCACAACACACAGTCACATAATTTGAGTGCACTGGATGTTCTTGCACAACATGTGGTGGCAATTCTGTGCAGTCAAGGCACGGTGCAGAGAAGAATGTGACACGTCCATCAGAAGAATGATCCACAGTCATATGTCACCCATTTCCACGAATTCCAAAAAACGTAGAGGAAAGTCACAGCGTTGTAATCCATCTAGAGGCGTCATTTGGTGAAAGTTCTGAATCTTGCAGGGATACCAGTGTAAAATGTCCCACTAAATCTCTCTGTCTCTTGACCAAAGGAGAGACAATTTCCGTTACACAGCTTGAGCTCTGACAGCAGACATTGAGACATGAGCTGCACGGTCGTCTGCAACTATAGAAACTTCACAAACTTACCATGCGAACGGACCGCCTCCCTCTCCCTGCTGCACCATCTACACTACTGGCCATTAAAATTGCTACACCAAGAAGAAATGCAGATCACAAACGGGTATTCATTGGACAAATATATTATACTGGAATTCATATGTGATTATATTTTCACGCAATTTGGGTACATAGATCCAGAGAAATCAGTACCGAGAATAACAACCTCTGGCCGTAATAACGGCCTTGATAAGCCTGGGCATTGGGTCAAACAGAGCTTGGATAGCGTGTACACGTACAGCTGCCCCTGCAGCTCCAACACGCTACCACAGTTCATCAAGAGTAGTGACACTAACGTATTGTGACGAGCCAGTTGCTTGGCCACCATTGACCAGACGTTTTCAAGTGGTGAAAGATTTGGAGAATGTGCTGGCCAGGGCAGCAGTCGAACATTTTCTCTATCCAGCAAGGCCCTTAAAGGACCTGCAACATGCAGTCGTGCATTATCCTGCTGAAATGTAGGGTTTCGCAGCGATCGAATGGAGGGTAGAGCCACGGGTCGAAACACATCTGAAATGTAACGTCCAATGTTCAAAGTGCCGTCAATGCAAACAAGAGGTGACCGAGACGTGTAACCAATGGCACCCCATACCATCACGCCGGGTGATACGCCAGTATGGCGATGACGAATACACGCTTCCAATATGCGTTCACCGCGATATCGCCAAACCCGGATGCGACCATCATGATGCTCTAAACGGAACCTGGATTCATCCGAAAAAAAGACGTTTTGCCATTAGTGCACCCAGGTTCGTCGTTGAGTACACCAGCGCAGGCGCTCCTGTCTGTGATGTAGTGTCAAGGGTAACCGCAGCCATGGTCTCCGAGTTGATATTCCATGCAGCTGCAAACGTCGTCGAATTGTTCGTGCAGATGGTGGTTGTCTTGAAAACGTCCCCATCTGTTGACTCAGGGATCGAGACGTGGCTGCACGATCCGTTACAGCCATGCGACTAAGATGCCTGTTATCACGACTGCTAGTGATACGAGGCCGCTGGGATCCAGCATGGCGTTCCATATTACCCTCCTGAACCCACCGATTCCATATTCTGCTAACAGTCATTGGATCTCGAACAACGCGAGCAGCAATGTCGCGATACGACAAACCGCAATCGCAATAGGCTACAATCCGACCTTTATCAAATCGGAAACGTGTTGGTACGCATTTCTCCTCCTTACACGAGGCATCACAGTAACGTTTCACCAGGCAACGCCGGTCAACTGCTGTTTGTGTATGAGAAATCGTTTGGAAACTTTCCTCATGTTAGCAAGTTGTAGGTGTCGCCACCGGCGGCAACCTTGTGTGAAACCTCTGAAAAGCTAATCATTTGCATATCGCAGCATCTTCTTCCTGTTGGTTAAATTTCGCGTCTGTAGCACGTCATCTTCGTGGTGTAGCAATTTTAATGGCCAGTAGTGTAGTTCACCTTTTTCTTTAAATTTCACCATCATATTCCTTAAATCATTTATTGACATGGAGCCTCTACACAGCTGTTTTGTCGGCAATATTTGCGCATTAGTGCGCTGCCATTGCTGCCCGTTGTGATAAAACAACTTTACCAGTAGTTCACGGTCTTTCTTCTCAACAGTCACTGTATTTCGTACGGAAAGCTTCAACCTTCTTAACCCTTTACACCATCAGTCACTTCACAAAAATGATGAACAAGCGTCGCCCAGGCGACAAATAGCATACTTGCGTGAAAACAGAAAATATTTCTCATTATGACTTCTTACTGCGCCATATTTTTCGCCTGATGGCGGAAAGTAGAACATTTATATTTTTTAGACTACGGGATGAAAGCACCCGTTACTGAATGTATGTACGATGTTTCAGCATCCTGAGATGTATACAGCCCACACGGCTGCACTTTGAATACCGTCATTTTAACTATAACCACTCGCTACTTCTTAACATTTAATTTTATATCCAAAGCTAAACTATTTGCTTGCCATTGTCCGTCTACAGCTTGAATCTTCTCGCCTTTGGCCACCGTCTCATATTTTTCTGCACATCGTGGCGTCACCTGGAAGCCTATCTTAGGCATGACGCGATTTATTCAATTGATGTGACTGTTATGAAAAACATAAAAGAAATGTTAGTAATTTAGTATTATGATTCATTTTGTGTAATCTGATAATATTTAGTGACAAATAGTGTAAAGATTTTCCAATAATTGCAAAGATAAAGAATACGACAGTTAAATACGATGCATGAAAGCATGGAACTTCAAGTGTAACGTATATACACAATAGTCATGGTGTTCGCCCCTGATTTCCTCTGTTTTTCGCCTCTTAGTTCTCTCTTTCCTGTGGATCAATGTCTGTATAACTAGCTGTACGTATGTATGGGCTTTAAGGTTACAATATATTGTTAACTGAATGTATCTTATATTTCCTTTCAAAAAGTACCTCTCCCTACACGTGAATTTTATTTGAAGATAATAATAATATTCGGTCGATTGCCCATCTGGCTTCGACTGTTTCGGTGGCGCTGTGTCCACTATTACGTGTACTAAAGAATATTTCAGTGTTTGCGAGCTTCACTAGCAAAGGAAAGTAATTCTAAGTGTTCCTATGAATTTTTACAGACAGTTTTCAACACTACGTTAATTAATATTTTTGACTATGAAACATATTCAGGGATTTAACACCGTAAGGCTTAGGTGAGGCTTCACCTTTGCTTTAAAATATATACAGTTAAATCAAAGGATTAAAAGTTAACTCAATTCTTAGGGAGATAAAGTTAAAGAAATTCTCTGCAACGATTTCAATAACACGCAGGTGTTTGTACCATTCTTTCTTTCCGAGAAAGATTAGATTTATTTGGTGGGAGAAGAAATCGTTTCATACTCTGTATTACCGCTGGTTTAGTTGCTGATTACAGTACGTTGTCATTCATTGAAAGAGAGCGTAATATTTCCATTAATAATAAATAACTTTTTGCCTGCATATTGAGATTAAGTCACGCTACGGATATTTAAGACGCATTTACTCGCGCTCAAAATATTCGTGTCGTTCCCAAGACAATATTGAGAATTTAAACTGTTACGTTCCATTAACCATCGTTGTAGGTTGCGACTGACGCCTGCACGCGCATTTCAAATCACAAGTGGCAATCGGCACTGACATACGAAATAACAGAAATAATTCTACACCACAACAATTACGCAGAAAGGAGTTAATGGTACAACATATATGGAGATTTCTTCCTTCCGTGTACAATCTCTGGGGTTTGATCGATGAGAGAATGCGGAACAAAAGAGACCTAATGAACTTATGTCCAGAAATATGCATGGTTTCCATGCTAGAGCCCATATATTCAATCATACATTGTTTCAGAGACTGCGGTCTAATAATCGCTGTTACATGCAGCCACTTCACAGCATACGTGGTTTCCTGCTACCTTTAACGTCTCATTTCCTAATTCCCTCAGCATCGCTTGATGCTAGTACCGCTGTATTACCTCTATTGTGTTAAAGTCTTCTCAAAAAAGCGACCACTTGCCGTTCATCTGTAATCTGTCGTCTCTGACTGATTTACAGTGCCATCAGCAAACTCCGAATTTCTTATCCCCGACAACTAATCTTTCTGTTATATTCCACAGCAGTAATGTAGAGTGTGAATAACACCTCGGGTACACTGGAAACCTCCATTTCTCTCCCTTCTCAACGATGCATTCACTTTTATTTCCTCTGACTCTTGTGACTGCAGTCTGGTTTCTGTAAACGTTGTTGACAACTTTCGACTCCCTGAGTTTTATCCCCACTACCTTAAGAATTTCAAACAGTTTATTCCAGTCAACACTGTTAAGCATTTCCATTAAATCTACTTAGTTATTCATAGGTACCTCCAGGGTTTTAGAAGATTGCTATTCGAAAAGTACGAGACACAGAAAATAGACACATTTCGATGATCGAGGGATTCCTCAGAATTTTTAACCCAAATTACCGAGCACGTTTCTGACATCAGAAACATCGATACGTGTATGTAATTCACTGTAGTCGCAGAACTATTTCGATGCGGCAGTACGGACCGCGTGATTTGTCTACATGTTCTGGCACGTCTGCGACCTAGTACAACTATGCCACAGCATGTATTGTGGTCGGAATCTTGTAGAAACGCTCTATCCATCGGTGTGTGTTACTTTTTTTCTATATATTGGCAGTTTACACGCAGTTGTGTTCCCAAAACCTGGAGGTGTTTATGACTAGACTAGTACAAATGCTCTACATCTATTGATAAATTATTTCATCGCTGTTCATCATTATAGTTGGATTTTATCTCAACTTGGTTGTAATACAATGATTGTCATTATCATTATGATTGTTGTTAACATTAATTTATTATTATTATTATTATTATTATTATTATTATCTCTTTCCGAAGAAACATAATTTATTTTAACAATACATCTTTTTGGTGAGTCATTAGGGGAAAAAAGAGAAAATTACCGGAGATTCGTTGACTGCCGTCCTAAAATTAAACTTTTGAGCTAACACCGCTACTCGATGGATGCAGGTGACTCACGGCATTCAATAGGTTCGTAAACCAGAGTATTCACCAAGTTCAGTCGCCAATACTTCTGTTACAATTGAGCCTTTTTGATAATTCCATATGATATCCCACACAAAGTTACATCCAGCTGTTTGTATGAGTTAACTAGTTGCGTTTGTGACTCAACGACATTTTTATCATAGGATACTACGTCTCTGGTGCAGTAAAGTTCACGTTTCTGAGCATTTAAAGGAAGTTGTCAATTCCTACATCCCTGTGATATCTCAGCAGGAATCGAAGGGATATTTGTGCAGCTTCTTCTTCAGATAGTACCGCATTAGAGTTATCTGCATCATCCAAAAAAGTCCAAGGTAACAGTTAATATTTCTTAAGTAGACTGTTCAGGTTTTCATGTTGGTAACGTCACGTAGCGCTCTGTGTGAAAATCACTGGGTATGCTGTGTGCAGTCTGTGGCTGGTTGGCATTGTTGGAATATTCGCTATTGTAGTGGTGGGCAGTTGGATGTGAACAGCGCGTGGCATTGCGCAGTTGGAGGTGAGCCGCCAGCAGTGGTGGATGTGGGAAGAGAGATGGCAGAGTTTTGAGAGCGGACGATCTGGACGTGTGTCCTTCAGAAAAACGAAATTTGCAAGATTGTATGTCATGAACTGATATGTATATTATGATTTTTGAACACCATTAATGTAGCCGGACGCGGTGGCCGTGCGGTTCTGGGCACTTCAGTCCGGAACCGCGTGACTGCTACGGTCGCAGGTTCGAATCCTGCCTCGGGCATGGATGTGTGTGATGTCCTTAGGTTAGTTAGGTTTAAGTAATTCTGAGTTCTAGGGGACTGATGACCTCAGTCCCATAGTGCTGAGAGCCATTTTTGATTAATGTAAATACATTGTTTGTTCTCTATCAAAATCTTTCATTTGCCAACTATGCCTATCAGTAATTAATGCCTTCAGTACTTAGAATCCTTTATTTATCTGGCAATATTGGCGCTCGCTGTATTGCAGTAGTTCGAGTAACGAAGATTTTTGTACGTGATTGATGACAGGTGTAGGTTATTGTTAGTCAGGGCCATTCTCTTGTACGGATTATTGAAAGTCTGACTGCGTTGCGGTAAAAATATTGTGTGTCAGTTTAGTGTTGATCAGAATAAGTAAAATTATTGAAAGTCTGACTGCGTTGCGGTAAAAATATTGTGTGTCAGTTTAGTGTTGATCAGAATAAGTAAAGAGAGAAATGTCTGAGTACTTTCAGTTCTGCTCAGCTGTTTGAAAATCAAATAACGTAATGGGTTTACCAGCACAGTAATTAATTAACTTTTCTAAGGGGAGGTTTCATATTGTCTGCCAAGTCACTGATATACAAAGTTGCCACCAGGTATCCCATCACTGGTGAACGATTTGCTACTGTGGACAGCATATCTTCCTTTACAATCAGCGATAATGGACGAGTCACCCTGTCGTGGAAGGGATGGTCATTCATTTTATTCTGTTGACAGCGGTCTTCACGGTGCCCCTTGACATCGTGACAAGTTAGAAGCACAGTTCCCGTAAATCCTCAGATACGGCCTGTTTCGTGCTTCGGTTGTCCACGATCAAATGCGCTGGTACTTGACCATACTGCTTCCTAGCCCACAGCATGTTCAAGGACTACTGATACACACGGCACGTGGCACGCCCTGCTCCTCTATTCGCCGAAACGATTTGAGCGATCTCTTTGAAACTCTATAGCTCAGGTGCATATCACTGCGACGTCGTTTGAGCAACGCGGACAGAGAGTTGACCGTGTATGTGTGAAAGGTAGCCACATGGAGGACAGAAGGCTAATAAGTAAGCGAGCAGTTTATTTTTTCGAACGTAATCACCATAACTGTTGTCCTAATTTGAGACAAGATGGCCGATGCTTTCATGTAAAACAGTTTTCGATTGCCTACAGAACTACGATTGTTCCCTGGAGTCCATCTCGCCGTCCGAAGCAAATCGGCAGAGGCGATGTCTTTTTTCAGGTCTCCTAAAATATGGAAATCGCATACGAAGAAACTGGGACAATGTGGAGCATATTTAAGGGCTCCCCAACGAAACACCTTCAGCGTAGTCGAAACGACAGACATGCCAGCTCTGGGAATGTCAATTTTATTTGACTTCAAGGACCGGCTGCTCATTGACTTTTTGCAGCGTGAACACTATTCATTACCAGCTATATGTTGATATTTTCAAAACTTGAAGCGTGCCTTCATGTACAAACGCCTAGGGATGTTGACCGATGGCATCATTCTGTTTTATATATAGCAGTCATTTTATGACATTCCTATAACACCACGAAGATGACGTGCTACAGACGCGAATTTTAACCGACAGGAAGAAGATGATGTGATATGCAAATGATTAGCTTTTCAGAGCATTCACACAAGGTTGGCGCCGGTGGCGACACCTACAACGTGCTGACATGAGGAAAGTTTACAACCGATTTCTCATACACAAACAGCAGTTGACCGGCGTTGCCTGGTGAAACGTTGTTGTGATGCCTCGTGTAAGGAGGAGAAATGCGTACCATCACGTTTCCAACTTTGATAAAGGTCGGATTGTAGCCTATCGCAATTGCGGTTTATGGTATCGCGACATTGCTGCTCGCTTTGGCCGAGATCCAATGACTGTTAGCAGAATATGGAATCGGTGGGTTCATGAGGGTAATACGGAACGCCGTGCTGGATCCCAACGGCCTCGTATCACTAGCAGTCGAGATGACAGGCATCTTATCCGCATGGCTGTAACGGATCGTGCAGCCACGTCTCGATCCCTGAGTCAACACATGGGGACGTTTTCAAGACAACAACCATCTCCACGAACAGTTCGACGACGTTTGCAGCAGCATGGACTATCAGCTCGGAGACCATGGCTGCTGTTACCCTTCACGCTGCATCACAGACAGGAGCGCCTGCGATGGTGTACTCAACGACATACCTGGGTGCACGAACTGCACAACGACATTTTATCGGAAGAATCCAGGTTCCGTTTACAGCATCATGATGGTCGCATCCGAGTTTACCGACATCGCGGTGAACGCATATTGGAAGCGTGTTTTCGTCATCGCCATATTGGCGTATCACCCGGCTTGATGGATTGGGGTGCCATTGGTTACAGGTCTCGGTCTCGCATTGACGCACTTTGAACAGTGGAAGGTACATTTCAGATGTGTTACGACCCGTGGCCCTACCCTTCATTCGATCCCTGCGAAACCCTACATTTCAGCAGGATAATGCAAGACCGCATGTTGCAGGTCCTGTACGGGCCTTTCTGGATAGAGAAAATGTTCGACTGCTGCCCTGGCCAAAACATTATCCAGATCTCTCACAAACTGAAAACGTCTGGTCAATGGTGGCCGAGCAATTGGTCGTCACAATACGCCAGTCACTACTCTTGACGATCTGTGGTATAGTGTTGAAACTACATGGGCAGCTCTACCTATACACGCAATCCAAGCTCTGTTTGACTCAATGCCCAGGCGTATCACGGCCGTTATTATGGCCAGAGGTGGTTGTTCAGGGTACTGATTTCTCAGGATCTATGCACCCAAATTGCGTGAAAATGTAATCACATGTCATTTCTCGTATAATATATTTGTCCAATGAATACCCGTTTATTATCTGCATTTCTTCTTGGTGTGGCAATTTTAATGGCCAGTAGTGTAAACTGTTTCACTTTGTATCACCAAACATTTCATAGGAACGTGTTCACCACGTTTTTTTGTAACGGAATTGTGTTGAAGAAGCTATGAATTAAATATTTGATCTTTGCTTTAACATTATCTATGGCGGACACAGCTTTCTGGACAATAGTTGATCGCAATGCGGAATTCGTAGCACTCATGTGCATGATATAACCCGACTCCTTTATAGCACTATCGCTTCGTTACCTAGGAAACTTGTGTTGCTTTGCAAATTAATATTAATAGAGTTTATTTATTCTGGAACATGTTTAGCGTAGTACTTGATAAGAAACAGCTCCTGCGTCCCCATCTTTCTGGCAGATTTCTTCGAAAAGGGAAGCCGGCTGGTAGCATCATGTCTCTTCCTGTTGGTCTGTGTATCGGCTGAGTAGTGTTTCACAATCTGCAGTTGAGCACGTACTAACTTGGGGACTTCCTAGAAGCCTCTCGCTTGTGGCGTGGGCTAGTACTGTTTACAAATCTCAGGACGCAAACTGTCGACGGCCTGATTACAGAGGCTGCCGCTTCTTGCTCCGCCACTGGTGTTGTGCGCTGCAGTGTAGGCGTTCGAGCGAATCTGTTGTCACAAGAAGGCCGCACGGCTAATGGCTTCGACAGAGTTAAGCCGGAAGCCACGCGAAGCACGGCTTAGAGCTAAGCCCCCCCAAGCAATGCGTCTCTCCCACCCGGCATTTGCTGAGCAAACGGCACGATTCCTCCGAGAGACGCAATCTCAGTTTGCAAATGAGGTTCGGGTACCTTACGATTGTATGTGCGTGCGTGTTGTGTGTGTGTGTGTGTGTGTGTGAAGAACGTCCTAGTTTCATTGTTATCTCCTGCGTGTGGTTTCAAGCCGACGCTAGGTGTGGAGCGCTGAAGCTTTCCTCCAGCCAAGGTTTCAAATATACTGGATTATTCTGGCATTATCTTACAGCTTTTAGTAGACATAAAATTAGCAGTAGCTATTTTTTCTAAGGCGGCAGGTCTTAGTTCACAGAAATAAGTTAATCAATCTGATAGTATGATTTGCTAACTAGAAGAATGAGAAGCGGAAGGAATCGAGAAACAAAGGAAATAGAATACTCATCCGAGCTCAAAGCCAGCAGTAATAAATTTCTCAAACCTCCAATTTCTGATATGTATCTAATACATTTACTGCCATAATGCTAGATTTCATAAGTTACCTTCTTAATGAAAACAGAATTTCCTAAATGACCCAAAGATATATCCTTTTCTGATATCATTTTTTCCGATAACGTCCTGTGTAATTACACAAAGCCACTAACGATGGAAATATCTTGCATGTAATACACTACTGGCCATTAAAATTGCTACACCACGAAGATGACATACTAAAGACGCGAAATTTAACCGACAGGAAGAAGATGCTGTGATATACAAATGATCAGCTTTTCAGAGCATTCACACAACGTTGGTGCCGGTGGCGACACCTACAACGTGCTGACAGGAGGAAAGTTTCCAACCGATTTCTCATACACAAACAGCAGTTGACCGGCGTTGCCTGGTGAAACGTTGTGATGCCTCGTGTAAGGAGCAGAAATACGTACCATCACGTTACCGACATTGATGAATGTCGGATTGTAGCCTATCGGTTTTGCGGTTTATCGTATCGCAACATTGCTGCTCGCGTTGGTCGAGATCCAATGACTGTTAGCAGAATATGGAATCGGTGGGTCAGGAGGCTAATATGGAACGCCGTGCTGGATCCCAACGGCCTCGTATCACTAGCAGTCGAGATGACAGGCATCTTATCCGCATGGCTGTAACGAATCGTGCAGCCACGTCTCGATCCCTGAGTCAACACATGGGGACGTTTGCAAGACAACAACCATCTGCACGAACAATTCGACGACGTTTGCAGCAGCATGGACTATCATCTTGGAGATCATGTCTGCGGTTACCCTTGACGCTGCATCACAGGCAGGAACGCCTGCGATGATGTACTCAACGAAGAAACTGGGTGCACGAATGGCAAAACGTCATTTTTTCGGATGAATCCAGGTTCTGTTTACAGCATCATGATGGTCGCATCCGTGTTTGGCGACATCGCGGTGAACGCACAATTGAAGCGTGTATTCGTCATCGCCATACTGGCGTATCACCCGGCATGATGGTATAGGGTGCCATTGGTTACACGTCTCGGTCACCTCTTGTTCGAATTGACGGCACTTTGAACAGTGGACGTTACATTTCAGATGTGTTACGACCCTTGGCCCTATCCTTCTTCGATCCCTGCGAAACCCTACATTTCAGCAGGATAATGCACGACCGCATGTTGCATGTCCTGTACGGGCCTTTATTTACACAGAAAATGTTCGACTGCTGCCCTGGTCAGCACATTCTCCAGATCTCTCACCAATTGAAAACGTCTGGTGAATGTTGACTGAGCAACTGGCTCGTCACAATACGCCAGTCCCTACAATTGATGAACTGTGGTATCGTGTTGAAGTTGCATGGGCAGCTGTACCTGTACACGCCATCCAAGCTCTGTTTGACTCAATTCCCAGGCGTATCAGGCCGTTATTGCGGCCAGAGGTGGTTGTTCTGGGTACTGATTTCTCAGTATCGATGCACCCAAATTGCGTGAAAATGTAATCACATGTCATTTCTAGTATAATGTATTTGTCCAAAGAATACCCGTTTATCATTTGCATTTCTTCTTGGTGAAGCAATTTTAATGACCAGTACTGTAGCAACAAGCAGATCTAACTTCTTTCAAAATGTACTTTGATAGTGTCAGTGATGGCAAGGCTATTGTAACACCAATGATTACAAATGTACAAAGGCTATCCAACACATGTAGATGGATTTGTATTTTGGTAAACTAAATAATGAGGTGGTAGTCTCGTGTCGCAATAAGAAACGAAATAATTTAGCTCTGGAGGGCTTTAGTAATAGTGGACACCAGAACATCCTGAAGAAGATACCAGCAGAGGTGTCTAAACGTCGATTATTTTTTAAGTAAGTATGTCTCGGCCTAGCAATACAGAAGATTTTAACTTTAGTGACAACGGCCACGAAAGCCTGCAAACTTACATGGGATCATCACTTCGAACCGGAAACAAACCGGCAATCTTTGGTGTGACGTCGCACCACCTTCCCTCCGAGGACAAAGCAAAATCGCACTCTCAGCCAGTAAGGACGTGGTGACGGCCTTCTGAGACCCTGGATGGGTTATTCTGTTTGATGTCCTCTGTCGTGGTGGAACGATGAACTCTGATGTGTATTGTGCTATCCTCAGGAAATTGAGAAAACGACTTCACAGTGTTCGTCGCAACAAAACGCAACTGAATTTTTCCTTCTGCATGACAACGCAAGGCCTCGCACAAGTCAGCGTGCGCAAGAAGAGCTCAGAAAACTTCTTTGGATTATTCTTCTTCATACACTCTCATCCCAGATATTGTACTTTCCGACACTCATCTGTTTGGCTCAATGAAGGAAGGCAGTAGTTGTAAGATGGCGAAGATATTGATGCCGCAAAACATTAGCACTAGAACAAACACCACTAACATTCTTGTTTACCCTACGTTTAGTCTGTCAATGTCGATAGGCGTTGATTCATTTAAAAAGTGTATATTTGCACAAAAGGTACACTTTCTAAGTATTATTAGAACAATATCAGATCCACAGGTTATTATAACTGTGCATATGATCCTCACAAAACCAGTTATAGCTTAACACATGAAGATTTTTATCATAGAGACCGAGGAACGCGAACCATCACAACGGAAAAGACAATAAGAACCAGCAAGCATTGCAACGACACTGGAAGTGGAAAGGAAGCTTCGCAAGTTTCGTACAACAGTTAGTGAAGATCTATATTTCAATGACTATCTCCGGGAAAACACAAGTCAGCCCGTTGTGGTAGAAAGGAAAGTTGAAATCTTTTTCGTTTTCAACCGTTTTTCACCCGATTAAATACAGGGTGTCCCAAAAAGAGTGACCCGATTTTAAATAGAACTATTTATTTGGAAGAAGGGCTTAACACCAACAAATTGCATACTTAATTACTCAGAAAAGACAGAAGTTTATAAAAATCCATCAATTGTTCAATATGTCCTCCATTGGCTGCACGGACAACATATAGCCGATAGCCGAATTCATCCTAAGCGGAGTGTAAGATGTATTCTGCACTGAAGCTACAGCAGCTGATATTCTGGTTTTTAGCTCATCAATGTCACGAAGTAAATGAGGAACATAAACACACAGGAAGAAATCAGATGGTGGTAAGTCAGGGGACCTAGGAGGCCAAGAGTGTAAAGCCCGGTGCCGTAGTGCTGTACGCCCTATCCAACGTTGAACGTTGAGGAAATTGCGCACGCTGTTGTGCTAGTGTGGTGGTGCTCCATCTTGTTGATAGATGAAATTGTCAGAGACTAGTTGTGGGAATAACCAGTTCCGTAGCACTGCAAGATATGATTGTCCTGTTACTGTTGCTTCCTCAAAAAAGTTGGGTCCATAAACCCTGCTTTGCGGAACAGCACAAGAAACATTCACTTTTGGTGAATCACGTTAATGTTCAGTTGTATCATGAGGGCTTTAGAGCACCCATACACATACATTATGACGGTGAACCTTACCGTTAATATGGAAAGTTACCTAATCGCTGAATATCAACCCTGACGTAAAAGTGTCATCTTCCATGTCCTCCAGAATAGCATTGCTAAAGTCCACTCGCTTCACTTTGTCAATATCTCGAACAGCTTGTACCAGTTGTTACCGGTAAGGTTTGAGGGCTAAACGACGCCGTAACACAGGCCACACTGTCATGCGCGGTAACGGAAGCTCTCGCCTAACACGACGCGTAGACTTGCGGGGGCTCCGCTCAAATGCTCGTCGGATTTGTCCCACTGTTTGTTCAGGAACGCCGGCCAGAACTTTTGCCTTTACAGAGGCACCCTGTTTCTTCAGACTGTTTATACCAGCGTCGAATGTTCTTTGGTGATGGTGGTCCAGCACGAAATCGAATATTAAACGCCAGCAGAACTGAAATCACTGATTGAGTACGACTAAATCCAATAACACAGTACAGCTTCTGCTGCGCGGACGCCGCATTGGGCGAGACTGGCTGCACGCTCCAGGTCAGCGCTCATAGAGACATCTAGCGGATTTTTTCTGAAACTCTAGACCGTGCCGATTACACCTAGCGCCGTTACAGTTACCTAGTAACATTTGTCTCAATATTATTACAAGTTAAAATCTGGTCATTCTTTTTGGGACACCCTGTATTCTTCGGCGCTCCATTCGAGGTACAGTGGACTAAGTAGACAGATGTTAGCATTTTATTCGCGGCTGCCATCGGTCTACTATTGGCCTAGAGTATAGAATGTTCAGACCGAGGTCTGCCCAGAAGCATTATACTGAGTGCATTTACTCCAATAGTTTGGAAGATGGAAGCATCGAACACTTGTGTGCCTGAATTTGATAGAAGGCAGGCAAGAATGTTAAGTTTCATACAAAATAGAACGAAAATCATTGCTAGCCGGCCGGAGTGGTCGTGCGGTTCTAGGCGCTACAGTCTGGAACCGAGCAACCGCTACGGTCACAGGTTCGAATCCTGCCTCGGGCATGGATGTGTGTGATGTCCTTAGGTTAGTTAGGTTTAACTAGTTCTAAGTTCTAGGCGACTGATGACCTCAGAAGTTAAGTCGCATAGTGCTCAGAGCCATTTGAACCATTTTTGAAAATCATTGCTGTGTCTCAGTCGAAGAACCTGAATCACGGTTGTAAACAGTTTTGTGGTTTTAAAGTCACTAAGGGAGGAACACATATCTGAGGCCGAGACTGAGCATACCCTGAGTCACTAGCATGGAAGAGCGATGTGCACATATACAGATAGTGATAGTATCACGTACATAAGACGTAGAAGAGCAGTACATTGGCAGCAGAAAGAGGCTTTTAACACAAAATTGTAGTTGGAACTAGACACAGGGGCATTCCACTTAGGAAATCGTTAGGAAATTCTATATTCCGAGATCCACAGTGTCAAGAGTATGCCGAGAATACAAAACTTCAGGTACTACCTCTCACCACGAACATCGCAGTGGCCGATGGCCTTCTCGTAACGACCTAGAGTAGCGCCGTTTGTGTAGCGTTGATAGTGTTAATAAAGCAACACTGCGTGAAACAACCGCAGAAAATAACGTGGGACGTTCGACAAACTTATCTGATAGCAAAGTGCGGCGTAATATGTCGTTAATGGGCTACGCCAGCAGACGACCGACGAGAGTGCCTTCGGTAACAGAACGACGTAGCCTGCACCGCCTCTTCTGGTCTAGTGAACATATCAGTAGGGCTTTAGAAAATTAGAAAACCGTGGCCTGTTCTGATTTCCCGATTTCAGTTGATAGGTTTCGAGTGTGAGGCAAACCCGTCGAAGCCCAAGTTATCAATAAGCTCCGTAATGGTGTGGGCTGTGTTTCCATGGAATGGACCGGGTCCTCTGGTCTAAATGAACCGATCGTTGACTGAAAATCGTTATGTTCGGCTACTTGCAGTCCATTTGCAGCCATTCATGGACTTCATGTTTCCATACAACGTTAGAATTTTTATGGATGACAAAGCGCCACACCACAGGGCTACAGTTGATCGCGATCGGTTTGAAGAATATTCTGGACATTTCGAGAGAATGATTTCACCATCCATATCGCCCAACTTCAAACTCATCGAACATTTGTGGGACAAACATCGAGAGGTTAGTTCGTGCCCAAAACCCTGCATCGGCCATACTTTCGGCATTATGTACAGTTGTAGAGGCAGCATGACTCAACATTTCTGCAGGGTACTTTCAACGACTTATTGAGTCCATGCTGCACTACGGCGGGACACGTTATTAGGAGGTATCACATGACGTCCGTCACAACAGTGTAATTGGGGTATCGGAGCAAAAAATGGCTCTAAGCACTAAGGGATTTAACATCTGAGGTCATCAGTCTCCTACAACTTAGAACTACCTGAACCTAATTAACCTAAGGACACATCCATGCCCGAGGCAGGATTCGAACCTGCTATCGTAGCGGTCGCGAGGTTCCAGACTGAAGCGCCTAGAACCGCTCGGCCACCGCGGCCAGTGTAACGGAGCATACGCAGTTCTAGCTTGAGGCATTAATGCTCATTGCTAGGTTACATCGTGCGAACACACAATAGAGTGAAGTCTTCTATCGATAGTAGGTTTACGAGCCGATAAACCACTCAAATGTATTGAAAAATAAAAGTTGGACTCATGTTTCACGATGCTTTCGCAATTTATTGTCAAATATTAGTCAATATGCTTCCCAACTCTTACATGCAAGCTACTGATATCACACATCTACTTTTAATTCATGTAAGTCCATTTTCTGCGAAAATTTTTCTAGTTATTTCTAGTAATCGATGGAAGATACAGCCGGCCGCTGTGGCCGAGCGGTTCTATTCGCTTCAGTCCGGAACCACGCGGCTGCTACGGTAGCAGGTTCGAACCCTGCCTCGCGCATGGATGTGTGTAATGTCCTTAGATTAGTTAGGTTTAAGTAGTTCTGAGTTTAGGGCACTGATGACCTCAGATGTTAAGTTCCATAGTGCTTGGAGCCATTTTTTGAAGATATGTTCTGCATAAATCACTCGCAATATCGTTTCGTCTATCCAGTGTTAGCTTCTTATCTAGTTACTTATTACAGAGAAGATGATAATTTTGTTGAAAGAAATGTAAATTGTTTCATGATTATTCTTGTAATATTTATTCTGTCATGTGGTTTTTAATTGTTTGTCCATATTTAATTAGAATTTCACCTGATTGAGGCTGTTTTGTATTAATATTGTAGTGCTGTTCACACAGTGCCCATCGCCCACACCAACTGCGCTGACATTCAAAGAAAACTAGTGGCGGAACAAAGAGTATAAAAAAAACTATGGTTAAGGTGAGCAGTAAGTTTACCGTCTGATGCACCCATTAAGAAACCAAAATATAATATTACTACATGAAATATTAAAGAATACTACTCTAATAAATTAAGTATTATCAAGCAGATCTGAGATCAGAAACCTACGGAATTTAGTGGTGTGCTGCCAGGGCCGCTAAGGACCGATATGTAACATGTTGTAAAGTGTAGTAAGTGTGTTGCGGGAATTGGGGATCTTCGGAAGAAACACAACGTTATTATACGAAATGAAGTTGTTTGCATTTAGAAAAATGATATTTCAGGAAGGTTGTGAGACAGTCATACTGGCTTCAGCGCATGTCTCGTAGGTAAATAATGAATATAAGGAAGTTTGCGGCATGTGATGCAGTAGACAGTCATTTCTCCTCTCTTTAGGCATATGCACTGCGACAGAGACTGGCTAAACTGTTACCGTTGACCATACACTCACTATACATTGAGTAGCATGCCGAATGTACAAGTAGAAATAGTGGTGCATTGGAGCATGTTGAATTTCTTTTCTTAAAAATTTATATTTAGCTACAAATCCACTCATATTTTACGGTCATCATGAAACGAATACGAACATTTGAAATCACAACCTTGAGTACTAGGTGTGTGGGAATAAAATCTGGAGCTTCTTCTAACATAGGTAGTGCAAGACCCTCGACCTTTCTTTACTGCCTCAAATCCTTCCAGCTGTTCCAACGTCTTCTGCTCACATTTTTCCAGCTGTGATTAAGAGCAAATACAGGCTGGCGCAAAACAAGTGTTAGGAATTTTTTATCTACTAACATATAAAATAGGGTGATAGATTTTTGTTATCATGTTTATGTTACAGCAGAGAACTTGAAATTTAACAGGAGAAGTTTCCAAAGTGCTTTCTTTCTTCAACGACGAGTGTACAGAGTTTTGAACTAAAGTCCATAATGAATTACTGAGGATCATCAATTTCGAATACACGGTACTTTCTGGAAACTGCAGTAGGAAGGTCCTGGAGAGTTGGAGATACATCTTCGAAGAGTATGTCCTCTGACCATTCCAAAAGAAGTAATCGTACAGGTTAAATTGGCATTCCGCACCATGCCCAACAGCTTGAACGTGTGGATTCACAGTACGCCAGTAGAGGCAGTTTTGTTTGTTGGGTCCCAATGGAGATGAAATTGCGCTTCAACGCTAAACGTGATATTTAACGACTGTTCCATTTGCAAAGGCTCCAGTCATCTAATTTGCGAAAAAATATCGCTATTCCACGCCACTGTGCTCCAAAGGTTAGCGCATTTAAATTTTGTGAGGGAAAAGGTTTAATTCTGTTTCATTAACCTCAAGAGAGACAGTCGTGACATACTAAGTTGCTGTGCTCAATGTCTTTTTGATGTAGTGGTCCCCATACTAAATAGGCTTCGCACTCGTTCCGCATTCTCAAGGGTTTCAGCTGAGGGTGGTCATCTTGAGTGACTGTTCTTTAAGTTACGTATGGATGTAGCCTTTTTAAAATGTTTCATCAACCTGTAAAAATACAGTAAAAGCATTATGAAAAATGCCTATCCGAACATGCTTCAATTTTGTCATCACAATTGGACTTCCTTTAATTACTGTAATCTGAGGGAGTATGGCGCTGTTCGTGGATCAAATACGCTGTTGAATACGCGACGCAACATAACAGTACGTCCGCAATTTGTGCAAAAGTCTTTATAATAAAAAAATCACTTTTCCAAAATAAGTGCTTTCATTTCGAAAAATGTAATGAAACATTGTTAGCGAGCTATAAAACCTTCATAGCTACAGTACAAGAATATCACAAGGAATCTCGTGTATGGCACACGACTAAATCACAGTAAACAACTACTTTCTAGCACCTATTTTGGGCTACTCTGTGTTTCTGCTGGTGTTTTGTAGTTGACCAGCTTATTTTTAATCACATTAGTTTCTTTCACTTCTTATCATTGCAAATGCAAATGTCCCTTAAGTGCCATAGCAACTGTCAATAAAATAACTCATCTCACTTTGGGAATAGTGGTAATAGCAGTTAAATCCACTTTTGCAATGCTAGAAGAAAAAACAGCCCTCATTTCTTATCGCAATGACTCAAAAAGATGTGCAACGTATATCACAAACATCTTTGATTATTCATCAACCAACATAAAATGTCTGTCATGTAGCAAAACAAATTGGAATGGAATTCGTTTTGTCATAGAAAATTACTTCTACTCGTCTGAATAATACACTAGTAGCATGAACGAAATAACAAACAAATATCTTGTGTGGTGATATTCATGTATGTTTCTTTACCAGCGTGAGTCACATAAAAAGACGCGCAACCTCAGTAACTAATGCTATAATTCTGGTTCGAAAAATTTAAAATTTTGTGATATTTTAAGCTTCGTAAATGTCCAGCGTAAAGCTATAACATAGGTAAATAACCTGCTCACAGTTAGTGAGCTGCCTCCCTTCACGTTGCTTCTTTAAAAACCCAGCAAACGAGAGCCAGAACAAGAATTTATGTATATAATTGATCTAGTGTTTTTAAAACTAGTTCACGGATACCGTGCGGAAACAAGTTGATGCTTACACCGGCTGTTGACGTTGACTACACCTTTTACTGGTATTGGTGAGTGCCGTAAAAAGAGGGCAATAGAAGCAGTGGGGTGAATAAGAAGTTCGAAAGAAGTTCTAAGCCATCGCGTCGAACGGCAGTTGGGAAAATCACTCAAGGATTTGTCTGTCTAGGCTGGTAGTGAACCTACCGGCAAATATAAATTTCCAAGTTGCACCACTGCAGTTTGATATTTTCAGTACTGTATGACAAATACCGGATGTTGTGGTGCCTTTGCTTATTTTGAACTTTCATCTGCAAATATGAATCTAAATTGCGTTGTTTTAATTTATGTAGCTGGAAATCAAATTTTCTGTTCCGTGTCATTAACTACAAGTTAAGTTTTAAAATAACGGGGTGAACAGAAACAGTAATCGTCAGTGTCTATTCAGAAGAAGTCGGGAATGAAGAACCACCTGGCACTGCACTCAACCTATGAGATTGTGCAGTGATTAAAGTATATGGAAAAAGGTAAGCCGTTATTTACATTGCATGCTTGTAAAATCTGTTATTTTGGAGACATAGGTTATGTTGACTTTTTCTTGAAAAAATCAGGGCCAATTAAACACGTTTCATTTAATAGATCAGGTGTCATTTTCCAGTCATGAAAATGTTGTTTGAAAGCTCTCCGTTATTCTGGGGAAGGGGGGGGGGGGGTACCAACAACTTGCAGATGCAACGACAGGCTCATTTATAAATATGCTGTTAGTGACTTATTGTATTAACAGGCAAACAAAATTCATAAATTTAATATTACAGCAACATAATTAGAGGTATAACAGTACTCGGAAAGTAATTCATAATTATTGCAATATTCTTAGCTTTTTGCTGAATAAAACTGTTTTTGAACCAGACACATTTCGAAACTTCCTGGGAGATTAAAAGTATGTGCCAAAGCGAGATTTGAACTCGGGAACTTTACCTTGCGAGTCTACCGAGTCAACTGAGTTGCCCAAGCACAACCCGCGACCCCTCCTCAGAGCTTTACTTACGCCAGTGCCTCGTCTCTTACCTTCCAAAGATAACACACGTTTACCTGCGATACTTGCAGATCTACAGCTCCTGGAAGAAAAGATTTGTAGAGATATGGCTTATTAGCTGCCTGGGGGAGAAGACGGCAATTTTCCAGAGGGGAATTTCCACTCTGCGGCGGAGTGTGCACTGGTAGACAAAGGTCCCGCTTTCGAGTCTTCGCCCGGCACCCAACTTTAATCTGTGAGAAACATTCCGCTGTAGAGTGAAAATTTCACTCCACATAAATGATGTTCCTTATTCTCCTGGAACCAAAGCAGGGTTTGATACGCCCCTGTCTACCCAAAGTACCAATAAATAAAATTAATAAAAAGATTAACATGGCTATTCCCATAACTCCCTACGGGGTAAACAGAAACACCGAGTTCTTATTTCTTCCGGTATAAATTTCTAAATTAGGCAAAAAGCCGATAATTTCATACAATTTTCATTTTATTTTTCTTATCAACTTTTTCTTAAAGCTGAAAACTGTTTCTATTCACCCCATTTTACAGTATTCTCCAGGGCTGCTGCTGCGTCTGAAGAGCGTAGAGTCAATACTACGCTCCAGCAAGACGACACCCAACCATATACTACCTGGAATATTCCAGCTTTCTTCACAGCTCATCGAGAGCCTCATCTTGCACGTTCTTCCGTTGTAGGTAAATAAAGATGTGTCGCAATCAACTCTTTTGGCTCCTCGCCAACGCACTAGAACCAAAGAAGAGAAGCATTCAGAAACAACTAAAAGGCTTGCCTGGTGCTAAGGTCTCCTGGAGTATCTACTTCAGGAATTTTGGTAAATACGCTGTGTAGATATGAATTTTAATGATTGTAACGTTTTACTGTTTGATGGACATTCTACGATCTACACTGCGTTACTGGAGACACATCCATAGTGCTACATTTTTCAATAATAGACTACTTTCAAATTAGTTACAGAAATTCTTCTGGTATGGTAAGTACAGCCTCTCGTAAAACAATGAAATATCTATATTTAACAACGGTAAATATACGTCATGTCGGAACTGCTAAAACCATTCTTTCATTACTTTTAAATGTAAAATTTTATGTTTATAAAACGCTAACGTTTTAAAAATATCTAATAACGAAGCAGTGGTTATACGATATTAACGTCGGAGAAGATACGGTTAGTGTTTGTATTTTTTTCATGTGTCGCAGTCGTGCTTAACGTGATGCTTGAAATGATTGGTAAACATACCACCTCCGTTAAATTCTACTTTGTTCTTGTTTGTAACAACAGTAGAAGAGTATTTCAAATAAGGTGGTTTGTTTATAAATATTTACGGTATCGAACTACACTACAGGGAAAATTTATCTCAGCCAATCTGCTGTTCTCAGGTACATTGTTAAAGTGTACAGCTGTGCATCGGTAAGACGTTTGGAAACTGGAAAAAGTTTCTGATCTGTAGGATTCATGTAGCATAGTTTACACTTCTTCATGGTGAAAATTTCCTTCACTATCTTCTACATTTATCAGAAGATAAGATGACTGGCTCCGCATAAATATGGTCTGTATGATTCATGTAGCATAATTTACACTCCTTCATGGTGAAAAATGTTTTTTACTTGCTTCGAAATTTATCAGAAAATAAGTTGCAAAATACTGACTCTGCAGAAATATGAGGTTTTTAGACAGCGAAATATAATACTTTCACAAAGAATTTTTGTAAAATTTCAACTATAGCGAAACTGAACACACAATTTCAGTCATCTATTTACTCACTGTCGAGGAGTCCACTACTCAGAAATGGCCGATGTTCATCTCATCTTCGTCGCAAACATGTCTTCTTGCATCAGCCAACTTTCAGCAGCAATCTCTTTCTATATTTACACACAAACTTTCCGTTGTAGTTGCTCCAGACTACTTACATGCTACTTATGATTCATCATTCATTACGCTTTAGGACATTGTAGCTGAAAATAGAGTTAACAACTTGTTGCTGGACAGAACCTGTCAAATTAATTGTACGTCCGTAGCAGGTTTGGAAAAGATGAGGGGGAAGGTGGTACATACACTTCCTGTGGCACTAACGACATTAGCTCGCAATATCAGAGAATCATGAAGTAATACATTGCATGTACGTTACGTTTCCGGTGTATTAGAAAAAATGGCAGTCACCTCGTCAAACTGTGTAACGAAACACTGCTGAAAAACTGGGAAGGAAATGTGAAGTTCCGGCTGGCTGCGAATTTCTATGACCCGACGTTTGTCAGCTGGCGTTCTCATTTCCCACAGAGCACCACAAATAAGCCCGCTACAGTACGAGTTAAGTGTATCTCGTGGAACGTGCTGGGGTCTGACACTAGCTGTGCTCGAATTGTCGATAAACGTGTAGGCATCTGTGCTCGAGTTGGGCAGGATCTCTCGACGCCTTGCTGTAGAATGACAAGTTTGTTTATTCCTGTGGCATTTGTAATACTGTCAGGATGGATTCTTGACGTTTCTGACTCTCTCCCTGCTCATGTGCGGATGATAAGAGAGGCGCCAGGTGAACGACTTGAACCAGGTCTCAGTGGGATGCCAAGAGGAGAATTTCGTCACGGATCAGCAGATGCCGCACTCGCACTCTCGTCCCACACTAGACACCATCCAGAAGGAGACCTGACCTTAGGCAGAGCTGCTGCAGGTCTTTCTTCTGGAAAATCTGGGCATATGGACGGACACCTTACTGGTGAACATCATTTGAGTGGTCATTTAGGACAAAGTCACCACAGAGGAGGTGAACTGGAAGGAAGCGGCCAGATATCTCTTCCTGGTAGTGGTGGCGTAGACCTGAAAAGGGTATCAGGCGAGATCGAAGGAAATATGGGTCATGGAGTTATTGCTTCCGAAGGCAATGACCTAGACAAAAAAGCCGTAGCATTAGAAGTGCTTCGCCGTATGTCAATGCAGAATACCAAAGGTGGAGGTACAGCCGCAATTCCATCTGGTGGACTTCATGCCCACGGCATTGATGGGCACAGTGCCCATGGCGGCAGAGTAGAGGGCAACCCACATGGAGGCGCACATATTTCTGGAGGAGGGCTGCCTGGGGGTATTCATGGCAACTCTCAAGTACCCCAAGCTGATCCGTCATCCATTGGTCTCAGTGGAAGTGGACATAGTATTTCGAGCGCTCACTATGGTGCCCCAGGGGGCAGCGCAGCTGGACTGGAACACATGAGTGGAGGACAAGTCCATCACCCAGCAGCTGTAACAGGAGGCCACAAAGAAAGCCCCACAGGCCCTGCTGCCGGAGGATTAGGTGTTGCTTCTGGGGGGCAACAAGAAATAGTAGGCGAACTTTTGGAAATGTGGGCGAAAATTGGAGGTCCTGAAATGCTCGGTAAGATAGCAGCAATGAGTCAGAACATGCATGGAGTTGGTGCTGGTGCACTTCCAACATTCTCTTCTCATCCTCCACCACCAGGAGCTCCGACAGTTGGAGGTTCTGGCACCTTGGGAGGATATACCCAATCTTTCACGCGCGGTGAAGTTTCTCGAGGAGATGCGCGACATATAACAAGCGCAGGTAGTGGAGCAATAACGTATAGTGGAGCTAGCAGTAACGCTTCTCAGCCAACGGAGATAGTGTACGTTATGATGATGCCAGGATCTGGTGATATGCCTAAAGGCCCTCCCCTGACAGGTTCAGTGTCCGCCTCAGGTGGTAAAAACGCAGTGATGGGACAACTTCCATTCGCCTACGGCAGTGGTGCTTACGCAACATATAATACTGCAGGAACTTACAAAATGGCACAAGGTGCTGTAACACCTGGAGCTGTCAGTTACACGGCGATACCTGTGGGCTACGTCGCTACGAGGGGGTATTCCGTGCAAAGCAGACCGATGTACTATAGTGGAACGGCTAGACCTAGAGGCAGCACATACACTGCATGGCCAATGACATATGGAGTGGCAGGATCTAAACCGTACTCGACGCTTGCCTACACCGCCGCCCCTGTTGGCCAATTGGTGACTGCCAGGGCTCAGCATGGTGTGAGACCCGCAGCAACTGCCCAAGCAGCCTATTATACGGTACAAGGAGGCAGGTAAGGTTATGTTGTAGCTATTCTGGAAACATAATGAACTGAAATCTGTAGCAATCAATCTCTCACTGCTTAGTACAGCCTCTGAACAAGATATAGAAATTAAGGGTGTTTTAGGAGCCCAATTAATATGGCATGTAAGTTATTTGCTATGTTAGCATCTGTGTCTCCTCGCCTACTTTCAGCTCCTACTGTTTCTATTGAGTCCGGAGATTATGCAAGTCTTTATAAACCTTTTCCCTCTTGATTCATAACATATTATGATCTACATTCGCTTACCATTTCTCATTAAATGAGTTCATTTTGCATTTCCTGCTCTGATGGCCTGCGATTCTCTGCTTGTTTGTTTTTGTAAATTTAAGTGTAATTATTTTCGTAAATCTTGGTCTCCACTGTGTATGTTCCCCTCACAATTTGTATTGGAAAAAACACACATAATTGCAAATTTATTCTTACAAATGTTCTGCACTTCACGCTATTTGCCTCAAAAACTTCATTCCTGCGGTCTCTAGTCTTCTTTCTCTCTCGTCCGTTAAAACTTGTTCCATGCAGCGAAATAGCTGTAGCTTTGGTCTGGTAAAAATGCACCGATAACAGAAACAGCAACAAAAGTTGCATTATAATTACAGAGTTCTTACAACTGAACGATACCCGCAACACATCATGCACTTATTCTGTAATACTTATTCAGTACTACTTGTCCATCTTACTATATATGAAAAGAACGTGCATACACAACCAACCGTTTTGCATACAAAGTTTGAGTGTTCCACATAGACGCTTTCAGAATGCAATACGTTTTAACATTTATTTAGATGACGGTCGCAACATAAACGAAAAGCATATTCACTGCTACATTTCCGCTTTGTCTTCTTTTTCACCGTCCTAAATACTTATCTACATAACAATTCATAATGGGATTTCATATTTCGAAACCGATAGTGTGAGCAAGTAAACGAAACAATTCCTAAAAATGATTGTTATAGGATTTATTCGATGGATTGCTAAATGAATTTTGAATTAAACTTGTTTTATATCCTAGAAAATACGACAAAAGCGTATTTTTTGTCTGTTTTGAGCCATGAACTAATTTTGTTTAGTTTGGCAGATTTCTGTTTTTTTCTGATAAGAAGAGGATTCCTACGAACAGTGTACAGTGATATTCTTCTGACGAACCTGATATTAAATACTAATGATCTTTCTACCAAGTTACGCAACGAAAATTCAATTTATCACTTACTTTTACTTAAAAACAAATAGGACTGAAATTAATTTCTCGTATGGTTATGACAAGGGACAGTGACGAGCGTTTGAGTTACAGAAACCATTTATTCTCCGGAAATACAAATCAACAAGCTATTTATTGCGCACTGAGGAAACTGGTACAGCTTTACGGAACTGAATTTGTTGTAATGAATCACTGTTATCAATGTGAAGTTCGACGATTCATAATTTTACCTCCCATGGTCTTCCTAAGTCATCGCGGAAGAATATACATTGTGGAATATCACTGTCGATTTATTACCACAGTAAATCACTTAGTTAATGCCCCATGCCTCATTAAGTCCTTGCCAACAGGTAAGAACTGTGTTAGGGCCGTTTGAACGTTTTCCCCATAAATTAAAGCCCTCTATACATTATAGTGTGCCGAGCTAGGTGGAAAATCCTATTATCGTATCCAACGCTCTGACACCTGACGTAGTCAGATAGATAACGTCTGGTTTCACTTCATGAAAGATAAGCAGTTCTGGCGTTGCTATTTTTGTAGGAGACAAGGCGTAAAAAATCAAGACACTTGCTGATCTAGAAAAGCGTTAGACATCGTAAAATGGTGAATGATGTTAAAAATTCTCAGGAAAATGGGTCTAATTAACACTATTGGCAAACTGAAACTGTGTGCCGGACTGGGACTCCAACGTACGATCTACCATTCGCGGGCAAGTGTCTTCTTCCCTATGTTCCAAACTTCAGTCGCGTTAACCCGCATAACTTGCCCCCAAAAATCAAAGATATCAGGTTCGAGTCCGGGTCCGACACAAAGTTTTAATCTGCCAGATACTTTACAAACAGCATACACTCCGCTGGCGAATGGAAAACTCATTCTGGATACAATCCCCTTGGATAAGGCTAAACCAATTTTCAGCAACATCCTCTTTCGCAAGAGTACTAGTCCCTGAAGCTGTGCAAGAGAACTTCTGTGAAGTCCGGCACAGACTTTTCATATGGCAGTAAGTTTAAAATAAGAGCACGTTCGGGTACATAGTGTAAAATTCATTTAGTGTAATCTGTGTCTCAGATGGATAACAAACAATACACATAAGGATCATGAGATAATTGAATGAAGGATGAAATTAGACTTGCACAGACTGAAAAGGGCATAAGGTAGAATCTTTCTCCACTACATCTATATCTACATACACCTTCCACAAAAGAATCATATGGTGCATGTCGGGGGCAGGGGCGTGTACCTTATACCACTACTAGTCATTTTCCTTCCTGTTCCACTCGCAAATATGGCGGGGGCTAAACGACTGTCTCTATGCCTCTGTACAAGCCCGCATTTCTCTTCTCTTCTCTATCTTTACGCGAAATGTACGTTGGCGGCAGAAGAATCGTTCTGCAGTCAGCTTCAAATTGCGATTCTGTAATTTTTCTCAATAGCATTCCGCAAAGACAACATCGTCTTCCTTGCGTGAATTCCCAGTTTAGCTCACGAAGCATATCTGTATTACTTGCGTGGTGATGGAACGTTCCGGTAACGAATCTACCTACACGTGTGTGAATTGCTTAGACATCTTCCTTTAATATAATCCGGTTGGAATCTTACACAATTTATCAGTACTCGGAAAGGTTAGCACCAATTTCCGACACCCTGTCTCCATTATAGATGAGTTACAGCCTCCTAAAATTCTCCCAATAAACGAAAGTCTACCATTCACCTAACTTGCCTGCTCGGTTAGCCGCGCGGTCTAACGCCTGGTCCCTGGCACGAATCCGCCCGGCGGACTTGTGTCGAGGTCCGGTGAGCCGGCCACTTTGTGGATGTCTTTTAGGCGGTTTTCCATCTGCCTCGGTGAATGCGTGCTGGTTCCCCTGATTCAGCCTCAGCTGCACTATGTCGGCGATTGCTGCTCAAAGAAGTTCTCCACGTACTCTACACCACCATTATTCTACCACGCAAACATAGGGGTTACACTCGTCTGGTGTGTGACGTTATCTGGGAGAGAGGGGGGGGGGGGGGGGGGGTCGACTGGGAGCCGAACCGCACAATAACGCTGAAAGAGTGGTTCGGTGTGGGGCGGCGGAGGGGTGAAGTGGACTGCGGTAGTCGTCGTGTGGTTGTGGACCACTGTGGCTGAGGCGGGAACGGAGCCTCTCCGTCGTTTCTAGGTCCCCAGTTAACATACAATACAATACACCTACCTTACTACCATTCTTAGGTGCTAGTTCCATCCATCTCATGTCTCTTTGCAAGGTTGCACCTAAATATTTTGATACGTGGTGCTTACTGGAATTAAAGAAAACGTGGAAGGGAGGACCCACCAATATAAGTTTCTTTTCACAGAACCTGTTTATTTAACAAAATATAAACTGTGTTTTACAGATAATCGAAGCATTTAAACATAAAATTTTCTTTAACGAAATGAACAGATTTGCAAAATTATAAGTTGAATAAGCTTTTAATCTTTGCAAAAGAAATCTGAAGTGCTGTATTGCGGAGCAGTAAAAAGTATGACAATGATTATAAGACGGCAGGACCTGCAGCTCTCCAGTTATCGGTTGAAACAGCGGTGTTTGCTACTGCGCTTGGCACAGTTTGTCTTATTAAATGCCCTTCTGCTGAAAAACATGAAAACTATGTAAGCACCATTGATGACAAGAGTGATTTAGTTACTCAAAACAGATGACTTTACTTTTAATTTGAAAGCTGTATGTCGAAAGGTTCTGGGTTAAGATGCGCATCTGTGCTTAAAGGTTGGACAGGTTAGCAAACAATATGGAAATGATAAGGCTTAGTTCAAAGCAACCAACCTTTTAATTTCAATCTGCAAACAAGGTGCGACTGGATCCCAACTCGTCCCTTCTGATAATTTTTTTTGATTGAGGCCTTGGTGATAGTTGGCTGATAATATTTTGAAACTTAAACTGATTGTCAGCTAGTAAGAGCGCTCTGAAGGAATGTCTTAAAAAATACCTTGTGAACACTTATTACAAGAGAACTCGGCGGAACCACAAGATCTAGCTAAAATACATCAGTAATGACCGGGTCATTCGAACACAGAAACTAACAGCTTAGTACAACAGGTTGTTCAGATTATAACTAATAACTGAGAAATGTAGTTACAATCAAAGATCTGAACCGGTTAACAGCTAAATCCAACCACAAGGTCCCTCTTTCGTTCAACGGAAACCTGTGCGTTAGTACAATTGCTCCAGCTGTATTTACCACCAGGAGCTGATTCACTAGAACATTAATGATCGGGTATAAACTATAGAGGAAAGGCAATATAATAGTGGGACAAATTTTCAAACGACAACTAGTGTACTAGCACAATTCTACTGCCTATATTTACGACCAAAGAGGCGACCAAGTAAAACTCTGAGGGTCGGAAACAAACCAGAAAATAATGAGAGCAGGTAGACAATGACAAAAATCACCACAAGGATTACCGAATGTTACTCCCCTTTATCAGCAAGCAGTTCCATGGATATATTGTGCGTCGCAGCGGTTACTGAGTGGTGGCGATGAAAGCCAGACAGAGTAGCGCAGCCAGGCCACGAGTGGTCTTTCGACACGAATGTTGTCA
Source organism: Schistocerca americana (assembly GCF_021461395.2). Lineage (NCBI taxonomy): Eukaryota > Metazoa > Arthropoda > Insecta > Orthoptera > Acrididae > Schistocerca > Schistocerca americana. The sequence goes on from NC_060126.1 coordinate 379,310,986, forward strand.
ACCAAACGACGGGATGTCGGCCCGCTGCTTGTAGTCGACGCTGACCCCGGTGAAGTACTCCGGTATCTTCGCTCTGCGCAGGCCCTCCTTGCGCAGCTCGTGGCTTCGGCCGCTCGGACCTCGTGACCACCTCTTGTCGCGACGCTACCGCCAACCCCCAAATTTCGTGCCTCCCTCTCGGGCCAGCGAACCCCGTATAGATACCGGCAAGCAAAAACCTTCTAAGGACACAACCAACAGATATTAACTCTTCCTCATAGATATGGGCAATGGTGGCGCAAGAGGGACAGTCAATACTACACCTGAGCCAGTGGCGCCAAATAGAACAGTCTACTGATTTGCCTTATTTTACACACTGCTGTTTTCGGGCATTATGACATTGTATTTCCTACTCAACTCCATTAACTGACATTGTTATAAATTTAGAGCAAGCTGCTATTCACCAAACCACTAGAAATTCTGAGTCAATTTGTATCCCCTTACAATCACTCAACGACGACACTTTCTGTATACTACAACATCGTCAGCAAAGAGCCGTAGATTGTTGCTCAGCCTCTCCGGTAGATCACTTATGTATAGAGACAGTAAGAGCGGTTCTATCGTACTTCCCTGGTGCACTCATGCTGACCCCCGTGTGTGCTCTTATTCTCTGTACACATAAGAGATCTGCCGGAGAGGGTGAGCAGCACAACGTAACGAGTCCTCTTTCTTAAGCAGTCTTCTAACAACAATCATGTCTAGGAACCTACTCCGTATGTCCATACGTTCGTTAATATTTTCCAGTGTGGCACTGTGTCAAAAACTTACCGGAAATTCATTAATATGAAATGTACCTGCACCCTTTCATCCATGGTTCGCAGGATATAGTGCAAGGAATGGAGATGCTTTTCTAAATACAGGCTGATTTGTGGACAGCAGCTTTCCCGTATATAGGCAGTTTATCATATCCAAACTGATAATATGTTGAAGAATCCTGTACCGAACCGACGTGAACTATGTTGGCTCGTAATATTGCGCATCCGTTATTTTACTCTTGTACACAGCGTTTTTTTGAAGTCAGTTGGGACTTTGCGCTGGGCAAGACATCTGCGATAAATGCAAGCTAAAGAGGGCTCATTGCCATGGAGGGCTCTATGTAAAACGGAACTGGGATCTCATTCGCACCTGGCGACTTATTTGTTTCCATTTCTTTCAGTTGCTTCTCTACGGTACGGCAGGCATGCCTATTACTATGTTCTCCTTAAGAGTATCTGTGCAACAGTTAAACGGCGGCATGTTTGTGCTATCTTCCATGCGTGAATAATTTCTTAAACAACAAATTTAAAGCTTAAGCTTTGCTTTAGCTACCCTCTATTGCTACACCAGGCTGGTGAATGAGTGACTGGATACAAGCATACACAGGCTTGGCAGTTTTACTTAGGACCAGAATTTTCTCTGGTTCTCTGCAAGATATTTCGCTAGGGTGTGACGGTGGTACTTATACCTGCACTGTTGAGCCTGTGTATCGCAGAACGAATGAAAATAAAGTGTTTGTGTCAACTGTATGAATTAATTTGTGGGAGAAATTTGTAAAAAATGTCTGGGGCAAAACATTGATTGACGGAAGGAAAAGCGGACGAAAAGGAAATGGGTATTTCAGATGACGTGTTACAAAAGAACAGCTGAAGTACGAAATGTGCTTGTCCTTCAAGTAATCGGTGTGGAAGGAAATATGTGGCAAACGCTGTTTAGATGGGGTAGGATGGTAGGACATTTGTAATGGCATGAGGGAATAAGTTATTCTGTACTTCAGGAGTCCGTAGAGCGGGAAAACTGTGGAGGATGATATCATTTGAAGTGTAAATGCTAAGAAGTCAGTAGCGAGCAGCGTGTGATCAACTGCTGCCCTGACTATGGGTAGAGTACAGCCTTTCGTCGAAGAGGCACTAAGAGGTTGGCAAGACCGTTGCCCTGGGAATGACCAATGGTATCAGTCTAAGTGGACTAGGGCTGTCCTAGCGTCACTGGAACGATGGAACGTTCCCGCCCCTGGTCGGGATGAAACTTGAGACCACCTAGGGTGCCGCGCGGGATTAGCCGAGCGGCCTAAGGCGCTGCAGCCATGGACTGTGCGGCTGGTCTCGGCGGAGGTTCGGGTCCTCCCTCGGGCATGGGTGTGTATGATTGTCCTTAGGATAATTTAGCTTGAGTAGTGTGTAAGCTTTGGGACTGATGACCTTAGCAGTTAAGTGCCATAAGATTTCACACACACACATACCACCTGGGACAAAGTGTAGCGTTCTAGACAACCATTGCCACAATGTGATATTGACTATTACCCACAGCTGTGCTCGCATATTGGTAGCTTTGTTATGATAACGTAAGGTGAGTAAGTAACCTATTGTACGTGCAATAACGTCAGCTGGCCTGACGTGTCTGCCTCTTCGGGTAAGCATAGCTCGTGATACACCTCCTGCCCCACCGCATTGCTGATGAGCAGTGTTGCAGAGGGGTGTGGGGCAGGGGCACACATCTATGCATCTTGCTGTTGAAGTAGCTATACAACACGTGCCTTATGCATCAATTTTATTAATTTTTTTAAAGTCAGTTTGTGTTCACTGATATTAAGTTGGTGTACTTTTTTAACTTGCTAAAACATCCTCTGTTGCTCCTCAGGGTTGAAGCTATCTCCACACCAAGTTCTTTTGACATCGGTTCAGTAGTTTAGTCAAGGAAATGTAACAGACAGAGCTATTTTCGCCTTTATACCATTAGCTTACATAGTTCAGTTTGTGGCTGTGACATGTTCTAAGTGTGCTTGATGGAACAGCAACTTCTGACTCAGTTTATATGTTGTACTCACTGCAGTACATTCACTACGCCTGTTGTTTCTGCATTTACATGGTGTTTCTTTTGACTTGAGATAACCAGACGTCTTTGGAACTATTACATCCACGTCGTTGTTGTTGCAATTTAGTTTGTAACAAGACATTGAAACGGCTAACCATATTGTACTGCATAATCAAATTTTCCCCACTAAAGTAAATTTTGAACATAAATATCATGTGTCAGAACATGGAGGTTGATATTTTGATTGTAAACGAAATAGAAAATCTGTTGTGTCGGTTCTAAATTGAAAAAAAAACCACACTTGATATTTGTCGACTACAGCGCCATCTGCCACGAATTTGAGACACTGGTTGAGTAAACAGTGAGTATTTTTTTGGCATAGAGTCCAGTATGCAATAAAAATGCGGCGTTCCCATTTTGAAATACAAAGACAGCCCTACCCAAGCAGGAGGGGTGGTTTCGAAATGGCCAGTTGTAGCACAGAAAGATGTCCCCTTTACTAATATTTACTTTTCGCCCACAACATCTTTTTAGAAGTATCATATTCGACATATTAGTCGTCTGAAAATGAAAACACTGTATATGTAATATGCGAATCTGTACTTGTTTATGATGGCTATTACTTTAATAATTGCGCAATAACAATGATTCTTAGAGACAAATGAAATACAGCTCAATAACACTACGACCCTGAGTGAAGCCCCGCGCTGTCGAAGCTCTGCAATCAAAACAACTGTGTTTGTTGGAGCATGGAATAGGGCTTTGGCTAAATAACAACGGTAGATGAAACAACGTCAAATTCTAAAGTCTATTCTATGATGGCTGGTTCCATGTGTTTCTGGAAATTACTGTGGGGCCCTTCATGTAAATCACAACTAGTCTCGTTGTTTGTGGTCGATTACGAAAGTTACACACCATTCACAATGGGTAATATTTTTTAATTCTTGTACTCTTTTCTGTTCATTCCTTTATATTTTAATAGTATATATTGAGACAAGGATTGTGTCAGCACTCAGGGCGGGGTGGGGGGGGGGGGAGGGGGGAGGGGGGCAGGCAAGAGAAGGGTGAAGTAGTATAGGAATGTTAAGAGTTACTGGAATGAAGTGAACAGACTTTTACCCAAGATTTTATTCCATCAGCTTATACCTTTAAAAGTTTTTAAGCACATAGTGAATTAATAACCACGCTGGAAGATAATACAACCCATAACCATCATCCATACCATCACCAAACATAAAAGCAGCTGACTTAGGACAGGCGCTCTGTCTGACGTTGTATGATAAAAGGCCAGAATTGCACCACCCAGCTGACGTTCCAGCCGGTTTAGTACCAGCCACCTGGAGATGCCGTAAATGTCCGTGTGTATATAAGCACGTATTTAAAGCGTTACGGGTACCCATAAATGTCAATGGGCCATTCCTATTAATGGCCGATGCTTCATGTATAATGAGGTCTCGTTGGAAAGGCTCTTATTTTCGTCGGAAATTTGTTTCAGCACGGGCAGGTATACTTCTGTATGAAATCGTCGCCACAGCATCGCAGCATAAAAGTTCACGTAAACCGGGCCAAGGAATACATTAACGAAAGCAGTGTGTCTGGTTATGTGAAGATTTGTTGACGGCGAAAAAATGTACCAGTACACAAATTTTGGCGTTTGCTAACACGATTACTGTAGAAGCACTTGAATTTATGAAATACAGACATTCCGAATGAACTCGCTGCATTTCATATCATAGCACATTTGACACTAAGTAAAATATTCTTGTAACATGCTGTTGTTGTGGTCTTCAGTCCAGAGATTGGTTTGATGCAGCTCTCCATGCTACTCTATCCTGTGCAAGCTTCTTCATCTCCCAGTACCTATTGCAACCTACATCCTTCTGAATCTGTTTAGTGTATTTATCTCTTGGTCTCCCTCTATGGTTTTTACCCTCCGCGCTGCCCTCCAATACTAAATTGGTGATCCCTTGATGCCTCAGAATATGCCCTACCAACCGATCCCTTCTTCTAGTCAAGTTGTGCCACAAATTCGTTTTCTCTCCAATTCTATTCAATACCTCCCCATTAGTTACGTGATCTACCCATCTAATCTTCAGCAGCCTTCTGTAGCACGACATTTCGAAAGCTTCTATTCTCTTCTTGTCTAAACTATTTATCGTCCACGTTTCACTTCCACACATGGCTACACTCCATACAAATACTTTCAGAAACGACTTCCTGACACTTAAATCTATACTGGAAGTTAACAAATATCTCTTCTTCAGAAATGCCTTCCTTGCAATTGCCAGTCTACATTTTATATCCTCTCTATTTCGACCATCATCAGTTATTTTGCTCCCCAAACAGCAAAACTCATTTACAACTTTAATCGTCTCATTTCCTAATCTAATTCCTGCAGCATCACCCGATTTAATTCAACTACATTCGATTATTCTCGTTTTACTTTTGTTGATGTTCATAACATCTCCCGACAGCCCTTCAAGCAGTCGCTTCCTGATTTATTAAAAATGAGCAATAGGTGAAAGAGCGTAATGGCATAGAACGTACCTTTTCAACAAATGTTTATTTGGAAGCCGTTTATAGTTAACTGTCCTCAGTTTCTTTATTAGTTTTGATATTATCAAGGGAAAGCGCTCAGACTCGAACAACCGAATCGGCTCATACACTCCTGGAAATGGAAAAAAGAACACATTGACACCGGTGTGTCAGACCCACCATACTTGCTCCGGACACCGAGAGAGGGCTGTACAAGCAATGATCACACGCACGGCACAGCGGACACACCAGGAACCGCGGTGTTGGCCGTCGAATGGAGCTAGCTGCGCAGCATTTGTGCACCGCCGCCGTCAGTGTCAGCCAGTTTGCCGTGGCATACGGAGCTCCATCGCAGTCTTTAACACTGGTAGCATGCCGCGACAGCGTGGACGTGAACCGTATGTGCAGTTGACGGACTTTGAGCGAGGGCGTATAGTGGGCATGCGGGAGGCCGGGTGGACGTACCGCCGAATTGCTCACCACGTGGGGCGTGAGGTCTCCACAGTACATCGATGTTGTCGCCAGTGGTCGGCGGAAGGTGCACGTGCCCGTCGACCTGGGACCGTACCGCAGCGACGCACGGATGCACGCCAAGACCGTAGGATCCTACGCAGTGCCGTAGGGGACCGCACCGCCACTTCCCAGCAAATTAGGGACACTGTTGCTCCTGGGGTATCGGCGAGGACCATTCGCAACCGTCTCCATGAAGCTGGGCTACGGTCCCGCACACCGTTAGGCCGTCTTCCGGTCACGCCCCAACGTCGTGCAGCCCGCCTCCAGTGGTGTCGCGACAGGCGTGAATGGAGGGACGAATGGAGACGTGTCGTCTTCAGCGATGAGAGTCGCTTCTGATTTGGTGCCAATGATGGTCGTATGCGTGTTTGGCGCCGTGCAGGTGAGCGCCACAATCAGGACTGCATACGACCGAGGCACACAGGGCCAACACCCGGCATCATGGTGTGGGGAGCGATCTCCTACACTAGGCGTACACCACTGGTGATCGTCGAGGGCACACTGAATAGTGCACAGTACATCCAAACCGTCATCGAACCCATCGTTCTACCATTCCTAGACCGGCAAGGGAACTTGCTGTTCCAACAGGACAATGCACGTCCGCATGTATCCCGTGCCACCCAACGTGCTCTAGAAGGTGTAAGTCAACTACCCTGGCCAGCAAGATCTCCGGATCTGTCCCCCATTGAGCATGTTTGGGACTGGATGAAGCGTCGTCTCACGCGGTCTGCACGTCCAGCGCGAACGCTGGTCCAACTGAGGCGCCAGGTGGAAATGGCATGGCAAGCCGTTCCACAGGACTACATCCAGCATCTCTACGATCGTCTCCATGGGAGAATAGCAGCCTGCATTGCTGCGAAAGGTGGATATACACTGTACTAGTGCCGACATTGTGCACGCTCTGTTGCCTGTGTCTATGTGCCTGTGGTTCTGTCAGTGTGATCATGTGATGTATCTGACCCCAGGAATGTGTCAATAAAGTTTCCCCTTCCTGGGACAATGAATTCACGGTGTTCTTATTTCAATTTCCAGGAGTGTATTTGGCAGGCCGCTGCTGACCAGTCAACGACCCAGTCCATTCCTCATAAAAGCAGCCGACACAATTATGGAGCCACAACCATATTAAACGGTGGCTTGTTGACATGGGCCCATGGCTTATAGGGGATTGCGCCACACTCGAACCCTACCATCAACTCTTACTAACTCAGTCTGGTCTCATCTGACCAGGTCACGGTTTTCCAATCGTCTAGAGTCCAACTGATATGATCACGAGCCCAGGAGAGGCGCTGCAGGAGTTGTCTTTCTGCTACCAAAGGCACTCGCGTCAGTCGTCTGTTGTGGATTGGCAAGAGAGCCAACCCGGTTTTGAGAGGAAGCTGAAAGGCACGCGTTTTAGCTCCCGCAGGCTGACGTGAGGTCTGGAACAAGACAAGGAAATTAGACTAGCAAAAAAGGACGTAGCTGTGGAATACTTAACTTTAATCCATAAATGGTGAACATCGCTCTTGACGGTACATGTTTTATAGCATCAATAGTAACTGGTAATGGCGCCTTGCTAGGTCGTAGCAAATGACGTAGCTGAAGGCTATGCTAAACTATCGTCTCGGCAAATGAGAGCGTATTTTGTCAGTGAATTATCGCTAGCAAAGTCGGCTGTACAACTGGGGGCGAGTGCTACGAAGTCTCTCTAGACCTGCCGTGTGGCGGCGCTCGGTCTGCAATCACCGATAGTGGTGACACGCGGGTCCGACGTATACTAACGGACCGCGGCCGATTTAAAGGCTACCACCTAGCAAGTGTGGTGTCTGGCGCTGACACCACATCGTCTGCTGCGACAGCCCATTAACGCCAAATTTCGACGCATTGTTCAAACGGACAAGTTCTTCGTACGTGCCACATTGATTTATGCGGTTGTTTCACGCTGTGTTCTTTGTCTGTTAGGACCGAAAACTCTGTGGAAAAGCCGCTTCTCTCAGTCGTTAAGTGAAGGCCGTCGGCCACTGCGTTGTCCATGGTGAGAGAAATGGTTCAAATGGCTCTGAGCGCTATGGGACTTAACTTCTGAAGTCATCAGTCCCCTAGAACTTAGAACTACTTAAACCTAACTGACCTAAGCACATCACACTCATCCATGCCCGAGGCAGAATTCGAACCTGCGACCGTATCGGTCAGGCGGTTTCAGACTGAAGCTCCTAGAACCGCACGGCCACACCGGCCGGCTGTGGTGAGAGATAATACTTGCAATTTGGTATTCTGGGCATACTCTTGACGCTGTGGGCCTCAGAATATCGCATTCCCTAAAGATATCCTTAATGAAATGTCCCATGCGTCTAGTTCCAACTACCGTTCTGCATTCAGAGTCAATTAAGTCTCGTAGCGCGGCCATAAATCACATCGGAAACCTTTTCCCATGAGTCACTGAGTACAAATCACAGCTCCGCCAATGCACCACCATTTTATACCTTGTGTACAACATACTACCGCCGTCTGTATATATGCATATCGCTGTCCCATGACCTCGGTGTATTGAAATAAACGTTCGCGGCTCCTATATACAATGATGAAAACTGCTCAGCTTTCAGTTACCGATCCCGTAAATAACCAGATAAATGTGTGACTTTTTCCAGAAATGTAAACTTGTGGATGCAGCAGTACATAGATTTAAATGAGCTGACAATTCACAAAACTGGAAGTGGCTCAGAGATAAGCCAGTTTTTTTGACAGGAAAATTTAAAACGAGAAACGTGTGGAGCACACACTAAGTAATTGTTGCATGAATAGTTCACCCCCTTATTATTATCTGGTGCAACCGTATTCCTGTTTTTCAGTGCTATTTGTATTGGGTAAGGAATAAATATAGACCTAGGAAAAATTAATGTATTTTTGTAGTCCGTTTTAATAAAGTGTTAGCCGGCCGGAGTGGCCGTCCGGTTCTAGGCGCTACAGTCTGGAATCGAGCGACCACTACGGTCGCGGGTTCGAATCCTGCCTCGGGCGTGGCTGTGTGTGATGTCCTTAGGTTAGTTAGGTTTAATTAATTCTAAGTTCTAGGCGACTAATGACCTCAGAAGTTAAGTCGCATAGTGCTCAGATCCATTTGAACCAACAATTTAATAAAGTGTTATGCCAAAAAGCCATTTTAACGTCAACAATTACTTTCTGCTTTTTAGTCCTGTGTGCGAAAATTTCTTATGAATTTTTAACCTTCTGTTTATATTACAACGGAGACATGTTAAATTTCAGTTTTATTTCAGTGTCTTTTCACGTGACTAAATTTCAGTTTTATTTCAGTGTCTTTTCACGTGACTTTTTCTGAAAAAGTATAGTGTTATACCTACATACTAATAAATTATTTAGGTATATTCGTGACTCTCTTCATGTGCAGTATGGCGCTCTGTACATAACACAATTTTGTTTGTTTGATGAAGCAGAATTGACTGTTTTGACTGTACCATCACATGTAATGACATGATACGTATAATGCAACACGTTTATATTCAGGTCTGAAGATGGTCGTTACCGACCGAAATTAATAACCTCATTGCAAATAAACATTGCCATCTAAAACTGGAATTATAATAAAGATGATGCTTTCCTGGATCGCTGGAAACTCTATCATGACTATGTCACAGTTTGTAAATAACACATCAGACTGTTTTACTGATATGCTCATAAAAATCAAAATATGGGCAGGAAAACTTAATTTCGTTCCATTTTTATGAGACTGTTATTTCACTATGAACACTATACCTGCAGCTTTCCCCTTGTATGCGTATGCCACATACTGCAAGTATCTCTTTCTTCTTTTGCTATTACCCCATTCTCTCCGCACATCTCCTTCTACACTCTCTCTCTCTATATCCTCCTTCCTCCTCTTTTTATTCGCCTCCTCCTGCCGTTTCTCTCTGTCCACCCCTTCCTCCTCTTACCTCAATGCACCCCACTGTCTCCCTCCATCTCCTCATTCCTTCACTCTCTCTGCCTATCTCCTCCTCCCCCTCACCCTACTCCTTCTCCTAGCCCTTCTCTTGCCCACCACCTCCTCCTCTTCCCTCTGCCTATCCCTCTGTCTGTGTCCGTCTTCTCATTCCTCCCCTCTCTCAGTACATCTCCTCTTTTCCCTTCTTTCCATCTATCTTCTCCTTCCTCCTGTATCTATCTCATCCTTCCCCCACTCTGTGCTCAGCTGTGCCTTTCCCCACATACAAACCCTATAAGCAAACCGGTACTACCTGCAAAATCCGCCAGTCATGTTGTACAGCCTTGATGTCAGGCGTCACCAAACATTTTCAGCCGCATCCCCACTGAACATACCGACAAGAAAGAGAGAGATTGTTGCATTGTCATCCTGTTCATAGCTTTGCATAAAATTTCGAGTCTCGAGCTCACAGGCGAGGTAGTTTAATCTCAACTGCGAAATTTTTACTGAGCAGAGAGACAAGAAAGCAATTTGCGTGTTAATAAACCTTCTACCTGTTTGGCGCTTAATGCTGGTTTTCGCCCGCAACCTCGTACCTGTATTATAATGCATCACATTTAATTCCTCCTTGGTGTGCTACGGGAATCTTCTCTATGTTGCAGGACTGTGGCGACTACGCAGCAGCGACCAGCAGGTGGTGTGACATATACAGCCCTCCCAGCCGTCGTGATGCCGGCCCAGACGTACAAAGTGGCCTCTGGATAACCCCCTCCACATATTAGCAGCAGGTGCAGTTAAGAGTAAGTAACTAATTTTTGTCAACAGTCTTTTGACTGGTCTGGTTCGGCCAGCCATGAATTCCTCTCTTGTGCCAACCATTTCAGTAGCTATTGCACCCTACCTTCTCAACTATTTGTTGAATGTACTCTTATTTCTGTCTTCCCCAACAGTTCTTGCTGTCTATGGCTTCCTCTAACACCATAGAAGTTATTCCTTCATGCCTTAACACATGTCCTATCATCCTGACACTTTTAGTATAGATGTTTTTTCTATACATTTTTTTCTTCGCGATTCCTGAGGAGAACATCATTCCTTAGCTTACCTCATCAGTTCATCAAATTTTCTACATAGTTGTGTAGCGTGACGGCTCGAACGGCCCTGTTCTTTCCTTTTCCGTTTTTCCCACAGCCCGTGCCGTAGAATGCTGTGCTATAGACGTACATTATCACCAGTTTCTTCCTTCATATCAAGGCCTATATTAACACTAGTAGTCTTCTTTTGTCAGATCGCCCTTTTTGGCCTAGTTAGTTCTTGCTTCGTCCAACGTATGTTATTTTCCTTCAAAAACTTTATACTAAGTTAATCGCTACTCTCATTTCTTGTACTGTTCATTACTTTCGCCTTTCCTCTTTTAACTCTTATCACCTGCTCTGCACTCAGGTTGGTCATTCTATCCAACAAGTCCTGTATTTTTCTGTGATCTTAGAAGTGATATTCTTTCACCATACAGAGTAAATTTTCGGTCATAATACGGGTATGTGAAACCTGTGTCATGACTATTTTGTTATTACACGTAGTTTGTTAGCATGGTGGCCTAGAGAAGATGACTGAGTTTTGAGACGGTCTCAAAGGGCAAAGACTACGTGAGGAGAAAATTACAACGGAGGAAACATTCATCTCAAGATTTTCTTGCTGCACAGCACTGTTGCAGCTACGCGTCCTTTGGTGACAGGAGGTGCGCTTCGCATCTGGGCAAAGAGTTCTGTGATGTTAGCTAGAGCTGCTTCGAGAACCAAGCCAGCCTGAATCGTCATTATTTTGATTTCGCTCTTCCACTTAAACGTGAGCTGCCGTCCATCAGATACATTTCGCATGTTGGCCATGAAGGTAGCTTTGACATACTGTAGATGGAAGATTTGCGAAAACAATATGTTAACATTCTTCATGCATGACAGTACATCACTACTATTAGGACCGCGCTCACTACAGGTTATTTTCACTCCGGCTCTCCAGTGGTTTTCGTATGATGTTTCATTGCTAAAACTCGGCTCTGTTGTTAATTTTGCTTACTGGTCGACGCGTGAACTGCATTGGAATGTGGTATAATTTAAATATTAGCAACAGAGTCGCAATATCTCTGTACTACACTTTAGTAACAGATCGGGTTGTACTTCCCTACTCCTATGAACTCGATGGAGACATACTGCCCACTACTGTTGTCGTTGAGAAGAAAATAATTAAGATCTCTGGAGCCTGTTGTTGCTGTTAGAAAAACACTAGGAAGTGTCTCGTCTAGCCAAAAAGAGGTCATATGTTTGTGCGTATTTAGTTTAAACAACTTTTGCACACGGCAGGCATTGGCATCTCTGGACTGCAGCCAGTTGCTTGACAAAGTTTATTGTTGCTTCCATGAAACAGTGGAATATTTTGACAGCGCTCTTAGTGTATCATTTAGCTTCCTTGTGAGGAACATATCACGTCAATTCTGTATGGGTTGGCTCCTAGCGAGTGCACTGTCTCTTAATAAGTGTTATTCGCGAAGCACTACAATGCCCCATCTTGAGAAATAAGGGCAAGAGAAACTTACGGACTACCTTTTAACAAACAAAGGACACTCACAGAACAGCTGAGTGGAATTTGCCGGAAATGAGTATTATTCTGGACGGCTGTGGATTGAAATTGGTCAGCTAGGTACAGCCAACCTATACTACGCCTGACACCCTTTTCCCACTCTCATCCAGCCATGCTTCACGAAATAAGTTAGCCCTATCATGTAGTGTAGCAGTTTGGCATTGTTTCAGCATTATACGATCTATTTATCCAAACGAGGAACTGCTTCTCTTGCAAAAGTTTGTTCTGAAAGTAGCTCTTCTCCACCCCTTCATAGGTATCAAATTCTCCCACCTACTTTTCTTCAGAACCAGCCATTAATCAGTCGGGATCAAACAGCCGTCCAAAGGTAAGCCACTGGGACTACTCTGTGTAATGCATTAACTAATCCCAGAGATCTACTTCTTTACGTGCTTCAGCATCAAATAGACAAAAATAAAATAAAACTTCTATGTACAAAAAGTAAACAAATAAAAACCCGATCAAACTCAGCAGCATTCTACAGAACTTCACAAACCTGAATGAAAAAACTATCCGATTCTCCACGTATAAGTAAAACCAATCGCTGTTTCCACCATTATTTCCTGAAACTTCGTATGACAGAATTTCAGTGAATATAGAAGGATAATAACTTAAATGCCCATGAATCCTCCTGACCTGTGTGCAAACAGGTAGGTTGCTAGTGAAACTGCTACTCTCGCACATCATCACAGGCTGTACGTAGAGAATTCTGGGAGTTAAGCTTTTATTCCCACTGCACTTTAAGAATGGTGCATTGTCAGGAGAGACTACATGTTCCAGGTTTCTTGCAGAAACACCTGGTCTCTGGTACGGACAACAGGTGCATCACAGTGTGTGACTGAAATGATGCGGCATCTGGAAATGTATCTCAGAGTCTAACTACACGGGACAATAAGATTCTTGTGAACAAAACGTCTAAATGCCCAGATTTGTCCTGAAATGCTTACGGTATGTGGACCTAGTGCAGTATCGCGTGCAGCCGTAGTAAAATGGTGACAGTATCTCGGCCAAGGCAGCACAATCGTCCGCTATGCTGATCACGATGTCCAAATCCTGAACAATGCGAGTCTCATCTTATCAGAAAACTGAAAGAACCTTTAGGGTAAACAAATTTCCGAACGACGACTATCTTCACACAGTGGTTCTTGAATTACTCCGTGAGCAAAGACAGAATATCATTTCTCGAGGAACTGAACAATATGCAGAACGCCCCAAACATTGCTCTCTATGTTGAAATGTAGTTTCACGTATCTGTGTCACTCAGGTGTGTATTGCAGCACTCGATAAAAGCTATTAGGCCTGACATAATAATGCATAACTTACTTTTTGAAATACCCTCATGTTTCCTTAACCTACAAATATACGACGACGTTGTGTTCTTCCGCCCAGCGTGGTTTTCTTGGTGCGAATAACAGTTGACTTCCTTACTTCGCGCTTGGGTACGGCGTTAAGTTCAGTGTCTAGCTTCGGAGGTGTAATGAATTTTTCTTTCTTTTCCCGGAAACCACAAACATCTTCGGATGAGTGTCCTCGAATAAGAATAAAATCGAGTATTAACGTTGTTACAATTATTTAAATGGTATTACCTAATTTGTAGAGTTAGCTCACTCGATTATTCATATTTTCTACCTGCCACAACATATTTCATTATTATCAGTTTCAATGAGAACTTTGTTGTCTTCTGTTTTACAGGACGTTGCAGCGACGCCACAAGAAGAAGCGAAGTTTTATTACATTATTCACTTGCTAGGCGAAGTACCTGAAAATCAGTAACAAATTATCAAACAACTGTGTGATGTTTTTTTCTGCAGAGACGAAATAAAGCTCTTCAAACTACGACTGTTCCTCATTTCACGCCTGTAACTACACACACAACGCGTGTGTGCTACTGTCAACTTATGCTAGAGGTTCACAACAATATATTTACTATTGGAGTTTTATTGGAATTGTTACGCTCTGGCCTTTCTCCAACTTACGAAGTAACGATTGATCTGGATGCGAGGTCTCTGGAGACGAACATTCGTTGGGTATTGTCGTCTTCACATTGCTCGTTGTTCTTGCAGAGCGCCCAAGCCGTATTCAACAAACACATTCGGAGGCTATCAGCGAGTACGGAATTATGTTATAGGTGGGGTAGAGAGTCTCAGGAGAGCAGAAAAGTGATAATACTGAATACTGTGATGGAAAGTAAGAAGTGGAATGAAATAAAAACATACATTTTAATTAAAGAATACAGGTGAAAGAAAAGCAATAACAAGTTGTGAAAGAAGTTGTCTTTCTCAAGTCTTTACCACTGAAAATCGCGCGTTCATGAGAAGGGCCGGTAATTGTTCTAAACAGTGTTTAAAATTCAGTATATTTCATCTCCAATTATACAGGGTGACAGGAACCAGAGTAACAGTGGCAGTGTGATTGCGGACTGATGTTTGTCTAATAAACAGTTACTTATTATTAATTATGATATACAGCACATTTCATTATATTACCCTTTCAGATACTACGGACGATGTAGCAATGTTATCAAACGATCAGAACAGGGAAGTGTAATTGTTGATATGCACACAGTCACAGTTCTTAATATTCCCCGTTTCATCTCAAACCAAAACAATTTCTGGTGGACTTACGATAAAAATTCGGAATGTAGCGCGACAGTACGTATGCAGTGTTACAACGTACTCAACTAGTTACTGGGACCCTATTGTTCAAATATATTTCACTGCGAAATTTGGTACTTTTCACACATTGTTACAAGTGAAATAGGTCACAAAAACTATTATCTAGCATGTTAGCACCTAACCAGTGGATATGTATCATGAGACAATACAGTGGCAATATTAAATACATAAAAACTACTAAATACCACACTACACTGATGGGTGAACTGTTATGAAACTGCCTGCAGATTAAAACCATGTACAGGAAAGTTTCAACAACCTGAAACTTACTGTGATGTTTGGAAAGTTATGGAGTGATTCTGGCAGAAGAGAAACTACGTGGGCAGATCTTTGTAGAGTTTGGACAGCTCAGTCGATAACAATGATGAACGTGCATGCCGAGGTTTATAGTTCCAACTACGATCTTGCACGAATTTTATTTGGCATGAAAATTTCACTAAAATCGCTTATAATTGCCTTATATGTGTTTTAGATTACAAAAATGAAGGGTATTTACACTTACAAAATATAATAACCAATGTGGCTGAACATCTCCGATATTAATCATAGCAATATGAAAGAGGGTTGGGGTAGTTCTTTACACACAGCTTTTGGAGGTACTGTAATCTAGTCTAATAATTTATATTTTAAAGTTCGGAAAAAGTATTTATTGTTTTTAAAGCGGTCTTCTAACAAATTCCATAAATATTTTAAAATTTTAATTACACTTAACTCAAAAATATAGCTCTTACTGGTATATGTGCCTTTTGACATGAATGCCATGTTCAATATTTTCACATCCAGTAATCTATTTGGACATCAGTATGTTGAGTTGTGAGTAAAAGTCACCAAAATTATGGAAATTTGTATTTTAAAATTTTCTTTTTGTAGTCATGAAGTTGTCTTTCTGAACCCCACGCCGTCACTTTGGTATTACACATTAATGAAAGTGAGTTTTTTTGCTAAGAGATATTTTCAGGTTCTGGACTCTACTTACACACCAGTTTCTCTTTATGAAGTATGTCATTATGAGAAGTTATTGTGTGGTTTTTCATTTTTTTTTTACAGCTGGCTCAAAGCATTCTGGCCCCCGCCCCCCTGGTAATACACATTATTGAAAATGTCTTGGTAGATTAAACCCTAACTGATTTCTTATGTATTATAATATAAGTTTCCTAATCAGCATATTAATTTAGTTAACTACCAACAAAGCAATCAGGCAGCCATTTTTCTTACAGGTATAACGATGTGTTTGTAGATGTATACATTTCTTGGAAACTTTCTGCCACTGCCAATAATTTTGCGGATCTGGGTAACTGAAAATAAATCGATCTGAATAAATTGTATGTGTAGGCCTTTTCGTATAAGAGTTACATTTTACAAACACTTACTTCAGGCATTGGAAAGTGATACAACTAGTTACCATAGATTATAGAGATGACTCTGTAACAACAAACATGATTGCAGAAATATTTGTGACAACTGAAATCATAGCAAATAAGTCTTATGTATGAAATTATATATTTGTGAATGGTTTTTTAAAGAAAAAGTTACATAACTTATTACAGCTTTGTTTCTAACTGTATCATGTTATAATTTCACAAAATATTGTGTTAAAGATGTAATGGCTGTTTTCCATATACCACTGTACTCACAAATAGGTAGGTAACAATTTACTTTCTACCTTAGGGAATGTTATGACATGATATTGCTCCTCATACGTTTCCACTGAACAAATGTGTGAAAAGGTGTGTAAAAGTGTGATTACCACACTTAATGCAGTTTAGTTTTTTCCATTCATATTGTGTTTCAATCCTGATAGGCTCAAAGTTATTTTAATTTAAAGAACACTACAAAATTAAATTTCAATTAATTGACAAACTTTGTGACAAATGCATAAAACCAAACTCATAAAACTAAGCCAATTTGTGACAAAGTTATGACTGTGTGTCATAGACAAATTCTAGTTCACTCCATCTTCGTGACAGATAAATTTAAATCTACTTTCACTTAGTCTTCATGTTACAATGTTATTCTGAACTGGAGGGGGTCAGGGACTTCGTAACGATTAATACTGCATAGATCCTGAGTAAGTCATTCCACATTAGAATGAAAGTCTAAGGGGCCTAAATTCCATATGTGTAGAAATTAAACGACACAATACATGGTTCTATAAGATTGTAAAGGGTGAGTCAAAAGGGAAGGTAAGTGTTTTGATGGGTGAGAGCATTACTGATTTCGAACGAAAAGCTTGATGTGGCATATGCCCTATTCCGAATGGTTTCAGAGACAGAATACTTTTAATATACATTTCTATTTATTTTATGTATTATTCATTGTCATTGTTTGCGATGTACCACAGTAATGTACAGGAAGTTGAGACAAACATTTTGATAAAGGATGCTTGTGGTCTACTAAGTCGGAAAAATGCCTCAAACTGGCCTACAATAAGTGCCAAAGCTACAGCTCATACACTCTGCGCGAGATTTTCAATATTCTCATGATATCTCCGTGCAAGCTGTTAGTCCCAGACAAAAAATAGATAGGACCTTTTTTACAGCAAATTTAATTTAGTTTAATTGTGTACTGAGACACGTTTTCGTTGGAGTGTGCAGTTTTCGAGTTATTAAAGAAAAACGTACAAATGTGATATTAAATGTTTTCTATGTCAGAAACCATCTGCAATAGGGCATAAATCTATATGAAGTTTTTTGTTTAGAATAACTAATACTGTCGTGTCTCGAAGCATGTAATTTTCCTTCTGACTCACCCTGTATCTAAGAAAGTGCTACAAGTGTCACAAAGTCACCCAATTTTATGACATCATATCAGTTTCATGTACACTGGGTCACATACAAGAGAAGATACAAACGATAGTGAAGTTCAGTCTGAAATTGAAATTTGATTCTCAGCAATGTTTGCTTTTTGGAAACGAAAACTTCCTACAATAAAACATTTGATGTGACAATGGGTCATGCTACAACTGTAAACAATAGTGTGTATTTCCAGCAGATTATTTATGTACAATGCAGTTAACAATAGTATTGAATGAGAAGTTAACCCATTTGACCGCAGTAAATTATAAGTACCAAGTCAAAATGAAATATGATAGTTTGTTAATGGAACTAAACATCAAGATTTTTTTGAATTTATGTATAGATTCCACAAACGAATTCCTACTGTGATGCTATTCTGCAAGGTAACCCATCTTTGCAGTCTAAACTAATAGTATGTCCAACTGTGACCAGTGTGCATTCCATGTTTTAACGTCAGTATTACATGAGTCGGTGTGGGATGTCTTTTCAAGTGGTACAGCTGAATGCATGTTGATGGTGTGAGCAGTGCAGTAGTACTGTCCTTAGCTGATCAGTTTGTGTGAGCATTCTATTCATTGTATCTTTGATTTCCAGAGATACTGCATCTTGTGTATCTGAATTACTCATTTATACTACCTAGAGGAAGCTGTTGTAGGAGTTGTAGTAACTATATGACTTGTATCAAGAATTTTCTCAGTTTACGACTGTCACTAATTTAAATTAAAAAAGAGCGGAAATCATACTAAATTTTGAGCTTACAAAGGACCATATATTGCAGTCGCTACGAATAAATTACGTAAGAAGCACACAAACAGCCAGACGGTATATCAGGAAGGAGAACAACATATTTCACTGATACTTGAATACAAATGAAATGGGAAAAGGAAAATGAACTGTAGAAGAATAGCTGAAAGTTATACTTCATGTGATAGTAAACATACTTCCTTTTCACTTTTGCATATATTTGATTAAAAAAAAGGATAAAATGAAAAGGAAATAATAAAATTATAGAAATCATTATGATCACCCACTAAAACAAGTATCGGAATAGCCCGTAGTTCTTACATTGATATACACTCTACTACAGCGAAACAAATTTACACAACAGTCTTTGACAGTCACTTAACAGGTCACCAATGGAAACAGAACAAAGTCTACATTACATTTGTAATCATGTATAGTACTGAAATTATAAAGTAATTATTGTGTTCTCATTAATCAGAGATCTCTCAATGTTGGCCGATACTTTGCGTTTCTTATCTCTGCCTAATAAAAAAAATCAGAAACTGACAAAATAGAAAGTTACACCAACATGAATGACTTGCATAACACACAGACAAGTTGCAACACCTTCCTTCATTATAATAAAAGATGAATCTGGTGGAGAGCTGCTAAAGTAAAATAACTGTGTACACACAGACAAGGTGGTTGTCCATCTTTATCACTTCATGACAAATGCAACAAATTCTTGAACCTGAAACAACATTACAGAGAAGAAATTCCAGATTATGTTGATTCAGAAAATTGGCAGCAGATTTTGTTGACTGGTAACCTACAACAAGCAATCATCAGACACTAATCAAGTAATTATAAGTACACAGCTTAACATCATAAAGATATTGGTAGTGGTTACTAATTGTGGTAAATTTATGAGAACTTCATGTGACAACCAGACTGAAATAATTTAAAAATTGAATTCTAGTGTTACATTTATTAGACACCACACTGATCATCATTTACTTAGCGTTTAAAACATGAAGTTTGTCTTTAATTTAGTGTTGTAGATGTTTTTTCTAACTGATTAATGTTTTAAATCAAATGTGTATCATTCTTCCTTTCCTTAGGATTTAATTTTCAGTTCATGTTTAGCTAACTGCTATTTAGTCATTTCAAAGTTCCGTCCTAACAACTGATTAGCAATGTCTTAAGTAGGGTAGTTCTATAATTTTGTGGTCAAATCTGAATAACATTTCATTTCAGATGAAAGCAATATTACTATATTTATTCAGAACACCAGAAAATAATGTTTTTCTATGAGTACAAGTAATAAATGTGCAGTACAGTTTTGGAAAACAGAACTTTCTATAACTGAACAACAAAATTTCTTACACTATTACTGTATTTTCCTATTTACATCAGTATCTGCCGGTTGACATCAAATAAATCACTTACAATGACAGTGCTAAGAAGAAAATCTAGAATTGATATATTAGACGATGTTGATAATAACGAACTCCAAACATAGATTTAACTTTTATATAAGCATAGCCTACAATAATGTTACTTGTATTGTGTACCTTCTATGTCTATAATTCCACTGACAGAATTAACTATTTTTGTGGCAGTTGCGAAATTTATAAAACAGAATTCATTACTTTTACCATGACACTATTTAGTAAGTGTAACTGAAAAACTCCACTGTCACTTTCACACATGGAAGGGTTTGTAGTCAAATTTGGAGGAATTATTGTGAATAATTTATCTATAGCTGCCAAATCTAGGTAATATTTGTGTACTTTACACTTGAAAAATATGTAATTAAAGCTTGATATACAGGTAGTGTGTTGGAAAGTTCTAAAACAGTAAATGAAAATTTAACATCTATAATGGAGGAAAGAATTTGAAGGGAAAAATAAAAAAAATATTTAATGTAACTTGATTTTAGAATAAAGAAATTAATAACAAAATGATTAGATATTGTTCACTGTCCATCATTAGGTAGTGTTACTTACATGAATGCATTGTGAAACTTAATCATTAATGCCTAAATGAAAGGTTTAGTATTTGATGAAGGTTCAAAATTCAAACGATTGGAAGACATTCTGGTTGAAAAATGTTAGGTTCTTTCAGCCAAAATACATCATATGTTACAGTCAACATAATATTTGCTAATTTCACACACATTCCTTACCAAATTTTTGTGTGAACTGTTGGTCACTACCTCTAACGTATCTCAGTAACTGTTCATACAACATCCAAGATGTGGTTTGGAATTAGTAGCTTTTATCTTAGAGCACTGTCAAACAGAATATGTTGATGATGTTGCTACTTGTCAACATTGTCTATTAAGATTGAATGCCACAGGTCGCTGCATGTAAGTAACATCTGCTTCCAAGATTTATGATAGGTTTTTCATGATATAATCTTTAAGTAAGAGCACATTTTAATTTTCTGTTAAAATATATATTGGAAAATAAATTTAATAGGTATTAATTTTGATAACTGTTTCTTAATACATCGGAGTTTGTAAAGAACTCTCTCACTTTTCGAACAACTCACCATATAGACATATGTATGTACATGTTGAGGAAGGATGCAGTTTTTAGAGAGCAATCTCTTTAATGTGATTACACCTAGTGACTACTAGACCATTGTGTAGGGTTTGCAAGTTTCTGACAGATTAGACTTTATAACACTATCGATCACTAATACTGCTGTTACTCATAAAGAAAAGGATAAGACTTCACTCTAACATGAAACAAACATGTTCCTCACAATGTCACTTCTGTGAAATTTATTTAGAGTCGACCCTGATCGTACATAATGGAAGAGATACCTGACTATGTCTTGTTAACCAAAAGGTTATGTTTAGATAGGGACCAGTCGTTGAATTGGCGAGAGTTGAACCAATATTATGGTAGTTTTAAAGCAAACTTTGAATACTTAAAGAAAAAAGGTGTTGCCATCCGAATTAGGCAAAGTGGTATCAAGTGCTTATACTATTCATCAAGACCCTGGCTTGGCTTGGAACTAATTCTGTTTTGCAGACAGGACACTTAACAAGCTGGAGCAACACATATGGAAACTCTAATTGTTCTGGCCAAACTCTCGCTGGCTGTGTTCATAGAAAGAAAGTCGATGTTCATTATTTGAAGTCAGTTAGCAAGCGATAAGCACAACTAATACATATGTGGGGAGTTTCACTAATTGGTATTTATTGATGGACACTGACATATAATTGATCTTTAAATGGTTCCATTAACTAATCTGATCAGTATACATTTGCTTAGAGATCATTTACTTCTTTTCATGAAATAGAGTAAAAGTAAAACACGGCGTCCTTATGTGTTATGGTTTGAGCAGTTTCAGCCAGATAATCGTTAGAGAGCACAAATGTTATCAAAATGAATGCTACGTATCATAAATACTTTTACTGTAATAGTAACTGTAATGCTGGTTCAACATTTAGCAATGACACGCAGAAACTATTCTGACATTTGTCTGAGATCAGAACTGAACACTTCTGGGAAGACAAAATACTAAAACACAAATGTATGAATAATAACACTTTTAAAAACCCATGAAACAGGTATTCGTTAAGTTGACCATTAAACTACAATGATCAATAACCCCTCATAATGATCATTGCATTATTTAGTTGCTTCTAATACTAAATCCAGATTTCTAAATGGTTCAAATGGTTCTGAGCACTATGCGACGTAACTTCTGAGGTCATCAGTCGCCTAGAACTTAGAACTAATTAAACCTACCTAACCTAAGGACATCACACACCTCCATGCCCGAGGCAGGATTCGAACCTACGACTGTAGCGGTCGCTCGGATCCTGACTGTAGGGCCTAGAACCGCACGGCCACTCCGGCCGGTCCAGATTTCAGAAACAATGATTTTTAAGTAAAGTAACTAGCTCTATTAGGATCTAAATGTCAGTAAAACTTCAACTCTTCCATTGTGGGAATTAATGTGGAATACTTCAGATAAGAAACTAGCTGAGTACTTAAGACATTTACTACTAGACAAAAGTTAAAGAGTACTATCAAAGGAATAAATACTCTTAGGTTCAATAAAATTAGGATTCTCAGATACATCGCATCACTAGGAAAAGGGTCCAGTCTAGGGGCAACTGTTAAAGATTAATATAACGTTCTCGACAGCAAGATGAACTTAAATCGATTACCATTTGCATATGAAGCAAGTAACTGATCCATGCAAACAATTACAACACTAAACTGTTACATGTGTTGCAGGTGGTGGTGGTGGTGGTGGTGGTAGTGGTGGTGGTGGCGATCTTCTGTGGGAAAAGTAAAGGCGGCGAACGAACTCATGGCTCTTGATATATAAAGACTCTGTACGTTATCTTCTTGATGCCGGATCTTTGTGATTCATCGCCACCCAATAAATTCTATGTTTAAGGCTTTGGTGACAGAGATGCCGCAAGCAGACAAAGAAGTTACGGCATATGAATTACACATATTCGAATTTGAATATAAGTCCTATGAACTGACAACAATAGGACTAGCTCTTGGTACTTCAGGGGCCCTCTATCACTAAACTTAAAATAGTGAAGTGAAACAAACATTGAATTTAGCGTATTTTGGCTTCCAACGTCTTCAGCTGTAGAATAGTTGACAAATGAAGACACAGCACATGTAGCAAGCAGCCTCTGAACTATCCAGCTGGAACATGGAGAATTAATCCCAAATCTTTATAGGAAGCATATGCTTGGGGATTTAACCACAGCAGTCTCCTGGTGCCATTCGAGAGGAAGGGGCATTGTGCCAGTACCATCCTTCAACTTTGCCTTGTTTCGTCAGCACAATACACAAATATAACTCTGTCTCTCTCTCTCTCTCTCTTGCACACACACACACACACACACACACACACACACACACACACACACACACACGCACCACGCACAGTATAGTCGCCTATACACAACAGATGAACTTTAGAAATAACTCTTATTATTTGCTGGGGAGATATGCCATTCTGTGTGAGGGAAGAAAAACTCTGACAACTGAAGGATTACGGTTCAAAAAAAAGTTTAAGTGTGTGGAATGGTTTATTCAGAAACATCAGGTACGCAGGTTCAAAGGAACTTCCAAACAGTATAGGACGCAACTACCCTCGCGGACGTCGATACGCTTGTGGTGCAAGAATTTTATGCAGACTGGAAGGGTTGATGTGAAATATTATGGGACGACTTAGATCCAGTGAAGTCGATATCGAACGGATACTCTTGGCTTTTCAACGTTCATCACGGAAGTCTGTTCGAAGAAAGTCACAGAAACTGCCAATCGCTAGGGCGACCGAGCACCATGTCCTTCGGAAACATTTACAGATATATCCAAGCCGACTCCAGCCAGACGAGAAACCACAACATATAAATTCGATGCGGGCGTTTTTCACTGTTTAGCAGATGCTGGAAATTTCTTAATCTACTTAGCATATTCTGACGAAGTAACATTCCACGTGTATGATAAAGTAAACGAAAACAATGTTCCCATCTGGGGCACAACTAACTCGCATAAATGGAGCACCGTCACATTAGGTTCAGACTGTGAGAGATGATCTAGCCAAGGAGTTTGCTGGATTGGCAGGTATGGTCCACGTCTCTGGCCTCCTAGGACGCTTGATATTACACCGATACACTTCTATCTACGGGGTATGTGAAGGACAGAGTCTACCAAACGCCTGTCAACTACGTCAGTGATTTACGTGACCAAATCGTTGCTGTCATTGACACTGTAGATGTGGTTATGATGCGCCGCGTGTGGACAGAGCTCGAATACAGATGGAATCTTGTGCGTGCCACCAGAGGAGCACATTTTAAAACTGACTGAAAAGAACCTTTGTGAAATAGTGCGTCACGTAAGCCGGATATGGCGTGAATATCTTAATTAGTTCGGAGCTAATAACGCATAAAGTTATACCATACCTCTGGCGACACCCTATACATCATTAGTGAATTTTTTTTTCACTTTATTTCCACACATTTATTTTAAACTTCTCTAGTTCTCGTAACTTAAGGCTTTGCACGCATTTACCCCTTCTACAGATATAGCAGTGACTAATGACATTCTTGCTGCTGATAAGAATACTCCCCAGCATTCACATTCGCATATCGGCCATGTTTGGTCATGTCTCATAAAACTCGACAGATAACGACGATGCGGCTGTGGTAAGATAGTAGACTCGCACGCGGTAATAAAATAGTTATTATCGCCGACACTCTACCCAATTTAGATTTTCCGTAATTTCCTTCGATCACATAATCTTGAAGAATGAATAGATCCATTCAAGAAGCAATTTGCGGTGTTCTTCCACATCCTTCAACAATCCTAACTTTAGCTCCGCCTTTAATGAGCTCATCAGGGTTAGGACGTCGATGTTAAATCTTACCTTTACGTTCCAACGATTTCCTATCGGAGTGACAGATATAGGAACCAGGTTCAGTTAATAACTGAACAGTTAGTACTCATGAAGCAAAAGAATTAAATTTTCTGAACGAGTAAAATAATATCCAATTCAACGATTCCATAGTAAGTATACTTCGCGAAATAATATGTTACGCAATAACGAAAATGAAGTGGTAACTTGGTTGTCAGACATTGTTTGTAAGGCTACTAGCTGACAGACTTGGCATTGCACAGGTTTTCATTTTGCAATTTCTGTATTTGAAACGGAAACGAAAAGTGAACATTGTTTGTAGGAAAATATCGAAAAAATTTCATTTCCATGTATTTATGAAAACACCTTTGAAATTATGAAACAGTCACACAAAGAAATATACATAGCGTAGAAATGTATAAGAACAGTATCTTAACAAACAAACGTGATGCTGTACAGTTTCTGTAGGCAGGGCGCAGCTGCTTGCCCTATGTACAATGCGATTTTGTAAACGTCTCTAAGGAATCACCTTTTCGTAGCTCTACAGACGGCTATCGTCTCCACCTATAGCTACACTACTGGCCTTTAAAATTGCTACAGCAAAAAGAAATACGGATGATAAACGGGTATTCATTGGACAAATATATTGTACTAGAACTGACGTGTGATTACGTTTTCACGCAATTTGGGTGCATAGATCCGGAGAAATCAGGACCCAGAACAACCACCCCTGGCCGCAATAACGGCCTTGCTACGCCTGGGCATTGAGTCAAACAGAGCTTGGATGGCGTGTACAGGTACAGCTGCTCAGGCAGCTTCAACACAACTCCACAGTTCATCAAGAGTAGTGACTGGCGTATTGTGACGAGCTAGTTGTTCGGCCACCATTGACTTGACGTTTTCAATTGGTGAGAGATCTGGAGAATGTGCTGGCCAGGGTAGCAGTCGAACATTTTCTGTATGCAGAAAGGCCCGTTCAGGACCTGCAACATGCGGTCGTTCATTATCCTGCCGAAATGGAGGGTTTCGCAGGGATCGAGTGAAGGGTAGAGCCACGGGTCGTAAGACATCTGAAATGTAACGTCCACAGTTCAAAGTGCCGTCAATGCGAACAAGAGGTGACCGATACGTGTATCATGCCGGGTGATAAGACAGTATAGCGATGACGAATACTTGCTTCCAGTGTGCGTTCTCCACGATGTCGCCAAACACGGATGCGACCATCATGATGCTGTAAACAGAACCTGGATTCATCCGTAAAAATGTTTTGCCATTCGTGCACCCAGGTTCGTCGTTGAGTACACCATCGCAGGCGCTCCTGTCTGTGATGCAGCGTCACGGGTACCGGCAGTGATGATCTCCGAGCTGATAGTCCATGCTGCTTCAAACGTCGTCGAACTGTTCGTGTAAATAGTTGTTGTCTTGCAAACGTCCCCATCTGTTGACTCAGGGATCGGGATGTGACTGTACGATCCGTTACAGCCATGCGGGTAAGATGCCTGCCATGTCGATTGCTAGTGATACGAGGCCGTTGGGATCCAGCACGGTGTTCCGTACTACCCTTCTGAACTCACCGATTCCGTATTCTGCAAACAGTCTTTGAATCTCGACCAACGCGAGTAGCAATGTCACGATACGATAAACCGCAATCGCGATATGCTACAATTCGACCTTTATCAAAGTCGGAAAGGTGATGGTGCGCATTTCCCCTCCTTACACGAGGCATCACAACAACGTTTCACAAGGCAACGCCAATCAACTGCTGTTTGTGTATGCGAAATCGGTTGTAAACTTTCCTCATGTCAGCACGTTGTAGGTGTCGCCACCGGCACCAACCTTGTGTGAATGCTCTGAAAAGTTAATCATTTGCATATCTCAGCATCTTCTTCGCTTTGGTTAAATTTCGCGTCTGTAGCACGTGATCTTCGTGGTGAAGCAATCTTAATGGCCCGTAGTGTATTTGCGCTTCGCAGATGAAGGTTGTCGTAAGCGCTGCCAGGTGTCAAGAGATTCCTTAAGTCGACTTGACTGTAGAACTGTCTCAGGAGTAAAGAATAAATGCACTAAAACTTCATGGACTACGCGGCATTTTTCCTATATCTCATTGTTTATGACGTCATATCTTTTGGTCCATGTGTCGTGCAGTCGTGTATGTGGATACTGTGTACGAAATATGTTGCGAATCGAGTCAGTAGCAAAGGAGTAATAAACTTTCTCGTCATGCAGGATGTGGAAGTTTGTCACGCCTCTCAATGTGAGTCCCACGAGAAAGACACCGCAGATCTTACGAGTGCCAGCAGTTGTCTCCGGTGGGGAGCGAGTAACTGTTTCAGAACAGTTTAATAATTCTTAACTGTGTGCTTAAATACATGCAAGTTCTCGATAGCAGACGACAAAAGTAAGACCTTTAGCGAAAAACATTTCAATTAAATATTGATTTCCTGTGTGCCCTGTAGGGAGCCTAGCTTTCACGAAGAGTGGCGGACAAGCCGACTAGTATGACGTCACAAGTTCGTAGTAGGGTCTCTGTATTTCGTTGGCTCCGTCTCAGTGATCATGACGTCATATCACCTGGTCTATGTGTTATATAATGATGTAATTTTGTAGGTACGTTCAGCAGGCTTTCGAATAGCAGAGGCTATACGCCAAAGCATGCCTTTTTGGTTTGCTCTTGCAACATAATGTTTAAAGCATACTATTTCATGCCTTCTAAGTCTGACTGGGTGAAACGCCTCGGATATGATCGAACTCGCCATTTGATTGCAGCCTGACCGGCCGCGTTGTAATTGGAGCGTGAGATTGCTACAGGCGTGTGAGTCAGCCTGCCGACCGTGGCCGGGTATCTATCAATCTGCTGCGTGTGAAGACAGTTGTAATCTGGTGACTTGTAGCTCTCTGATTAAGGTACGTGGACTGCATATAGTATTGTGTATCGAAAATAGTGTTGTGTAATAATGATACCATTCATCAAACCCTTAGTGGATTTAGCGTAATCACGTACGTTAATTAAGCACAATGAGGGATACAGACCCATTATTCTATAACTCATCACGTAATTCATCCTACAAAACGCTGAGTGCGGCCACAGCAATGGAAAACGAACGTATCCGGTAAAGAGTATCTACAGCATGTGTCAAAATAAACAGTGTTGTAAAGGTCAAGGAAGTAGGAACTGCTTCTCAGTGTGGTTGTTTTGAGAAACTGGATCAAGATAAAGTGGATGGAGTGTTTCAAATATTTTGGGGCATAGGGGATTACAACCTACAGAATAGCTATTTAAATGACCTAATGATAATTGCGGACGTAATAACATCACATGTAAACCGTCTCGTAGATTGCGCAGAGCAGACTATAGAGTGATTCATGGAAATAAGAGTTATAGGGTTTGCGCAGTTGCTTTTCGTAACATACACGGTTTGAGTAAAATGCGACTGCGTGCTGCTCGTGACATGTTACAGGAACTGGAGCGATTTATATACATCAGGAAGAAACACGGAGAATACCTGATTCAGATAAGGGCAAAGTAAAGGCACACATTAACAGTTTCCTTGCTTTAACCAGCTATTACAGCAGAGCTAAAAGCCCACACAGGAGATACTTAGCCTTTTTTTAAAATGTATCCAAAATGTACGAGATTTACTGTGACTAGATTGTTGAAAACTATGCTGAAGTATGTCCAGTTTCCGTCACTTTATCGTCACATCTTTACACACAGAAATTAATCTGGGAATTACTTCTCCTACGATTGGTTCAAATGGCTCTGAGCACTATGGGACTCAACTTCTGAGGTCATTAGTCCCCTAGAACCTAGAACTAGTTAAACCTAACTAACATAAGGACATCACACACATCCATGCCCGAGGCAGGATTCGAACCTGCGACCGTAGCGGTCCCGCGGTTCCGGACTACAGCGCCTAGAACCGCATGGCCACTTCGACCGGCACTTGTCCTACGTCCGACACCTGCAACTATTATGACAAAACAAAGCGACATCTGGAGACAATGAGACAACACGTCAGTTCCGAAGAAATAACAGAAGTAAAGCTGGAAAGAGTTTGCACAAACGCAGAGCTATGATGTCACAAACACAGTTAAAGCAGGTGGCTGATAACAAGGATCCAACAGTTGCTGCTGTTGTAATAGACATTCAACAGGCGTTTCGCACACCCAAAATAAATCCTGGAATCCAGTTTGACAAGAGAAAATTACGGACTTGTAATTTTTGGCTTCCACAATGTACGGGACAGAACAGCTTCAGTATATCTTTGGAGTAAAAATATTGCAAAATGAGTCTCTGCTGAAATTGCAAGTTGCCTCATGGACTATACTGAAAGTAAAACACCCGCAGAATTGAAGACATTACATGTTTTCAGCGATAACTGTAGTTGGGAGAATAAAACTCTGAACATGTTTCAGACCTGACGTAAATACATACATGGAGACCGTTTCTCAACAATGGAACACGTCTCCGTGGTTCAATTTTGGGAATAAAGAATTGTATCTCACGAGAAGAGAAATGTTTACTGAGATTTAGCATGGTCAGCAAATAAGAATCTGCAGAAAGAAGAATCCTTTTGATGTCATTATCGTAACGAGAGACCAGTTCAAAGGTACAAGAATTTCACGACAGCACATGAAGATGGAGCAAGTTCCAGGCGCCAAGTTTTCTTGGGGAAGAGATTTAGTTTTCTCCAGCAACTACAGAATGTAAAGGATGAGCCAGACAATAAGGGATTTTACTTTATTATATGAGCCTCCAACCGGTAACTTCATCTCTCCATTACAGCCAAGCCACGGCCGGCAGTGTTAGCTGCCTGTAAATTCTTTCGTCCCACGGCCTAGTAGCAGGAAGTCAGCACCGAGAAAGGGCACCTTGTTCACGCGCCTCTCTCGTGTGCTGACGAGGTAACGCCGTCCCAGGCGTCGCTTAGCAGGCAACGCTCTGGAAAGTTCCATGCCGCCCGCACGGTTTGCTCGGTCCTGACCAATCAGGGTGGAGGAAGCCGCGTGGTGCGTCGAATATACCCGGCCGCCCGTCGCCGGGCCCCCCGGCTCTTGTATTCTTGCTCACCCGCGAGTCGGATGCGCGTCCTGTAGCACTGAACATCTCCCGCTTCTCCCGGTGCTACGGCACTGTGGACTTAGTTTTGGCAGACGACCACTTTCGGTAGCTTCGCGAACAATGTTCGCCAAATTGTAAGCTCTGGCTCACCCTCACCTCCCTAGGCCTATGTAGCCCCTTTTCATCATGCTTTAGCCAATAAATGGCCTTTCTCTAAAAATTACCCTATTATTCCACAACGCCCACCGCCTGCCCACACCCGCCATCCTGTACAAGAATATGGTTTGGCATTACATCTACATGCAGCGGAGAACTTTATCAAGTGTACCTGCAAAAAAGATGTGGGAAGAGCTACGATCACCATTTGAACCTTTCGGCAGTCAGTCTACCGAATATATACATTAAACCTGTAGATTTTCCCCCACTTCTTCCGTACATTCCCGCGAATCATCAAGTATACGTCACAAGTATACTTACTGACCAAGAAAACACATATCACACATCAGAGGGAGAGGAAGAGGCGTCAGTGGATGACGACATTCGCGTTACTGACATATTCAAGGTTCCTCACAGCGCAAACCAAAGTGGTCCTCCACCTAGTCGTTTTCGGTGCACTACACTTTCTTGTTACCTATTTATTTATATTGATCAGTTCATTCACTATGTTTCATTGTGTGTTCCACGTTACTGATTAATACTAGGCCTATTCTTGCAACGTTAACGTTACAAAAAAATGGTTCAGATGGTTCTGAGCACTATGGAACTTAACGTCGGAAGCCATCAAGCCCATAGAACTTAGAACTACTTAAACGTAACTACCCTAAGGACATCACACACATCCATGCCCGATTCCAACCTGCGACCGTAGCAGTCGCACGGCTCCGGACTGAAGCGCCTAGAACCGCTCTGCCACCGCGGCCGGCTGTTAACGTTACAGGAAAACACTTTCGGCTCTCACGCGCATGAATGCATATCTTATGTAAAAACCATTATGGATTAAACTAGCGATCAGAAACCTTGCATATATGTCAAATTGCATTTTACAAATCATACTTTATATGTTCACATCTGAACACTTCTCAATGTCTTTATCGCTCTGTTAATGAAGCGCTGTAAACCTTAAATCGCATTGTTCTCCAAAACTAGCTTTTGGTGCCACTTAGTGAAACGTTAATCGCATTTCTCTCAAAACTAGCTTTTGGTTCATACGCCTCTGCTATTCTAAGTGCTTCATAAGTGGATATTGGCTTGAAAATATGTTGCAAATACAATTAGTAGAAGAAAAGTGATACATTTAAAAGTCATGCACAATGAGGCAGTTTTCACCCATCTCAGTGTTTACGACGACATATCTCCTGATCTGTGTGTGTGGTCCAATGATATACATTTGTGGGTGTATTTTGCGGCATATGTGGACACTTCCTGCGGAATCTACTGTGAATACGGTTAGTGGCACAGAAGTAATGAAACGTCCCCTTTGAACAATTATACATGACTGTGCTTAAACTGACACACAATATTTTGTTAGCGCAACGCAATCTGACTTTCAAAATTCCCTACAAAAGAATGGCCCTGACTAACATTAAACTATACCTTTCACAAATCACTTACCTCACAAAAATCTTCGCTGCTCAGGCTACTGCAATACAGCGAGCGCCACTACTGCCAGCTAAATAAAAGATTCAAACTATGGAAGGCACTAACTACTGATAGGGATAGTTAGCAAATGAAAGATATTAATAGAGAACAAACAATGTATTTACCTTGATATCATCATATATAAATATAGCAGTTCATGACAAATTTCAATACTCCGCCATCTCTCTCCCCACATCCACCACTGCTGGCGGCTCACCTCCAACTGCGCAATGCTACGCGCTGTTCACAGCCAGCTGCCTAACACTACAATGGCGAGTATTACAACAATGCAAAGCAGCCACAGACTGCACACAGCACAGCCAGTGATTTTCATATTGAGCGCTACGTAATGTTGCCAATAAGAAAACATAAACAGCCTACTTACATAGAGAAAACATAAACAGCCTACTTACATAGCCCCCATGCTCCCCACAAAAAATTTTACAAATTGGGTTGGGCAGTGGCCAATACAGATTTGAAAAAATTTTTCATAATTGCAATAACAAAGATATCAAATGCACACACTTATTGATACAATGTTGGTCAAAAGCTAAAAATGTCTCACAGTCCATAAAGACAGTCCAGATTGTTCATCACAGTAAAAATGCAGAGTTTTTCTTAAAGTCTGAGCAGTAAAAGAAAATGCACACAGAAGTAGTGGATTTCCATGCAGTCTTGAAGAAGTAGTGTTGTCCTTCCAACGGAAAGACAGTGCTGACTCGACATGCAGACAGGTAATGGGCCACAACACAGTAAACCCACAGCAGAGTCAGTCGACGTTTTGAAGAATATTGGTAGTTAGGTCATCACAGAGCAGACCCACTGTAGTCCTGGTAGAAATTACGGTACTGGTGGGCCACCAGAGGTGCAGACCCACTGCAGTCCTTGTAGCAATTGGTGGGCCATCAAAGATGCAGACCCACTGTAGTCCTGGTAGAGACGGCCAGCAGCCATCTGTTGCAAATGTGCAGGTGCACAATCACCATCGAAGAGTCTTGCGGACAATATAGCAAGTCCATAAACCACCACTTGTGCACTCACAAAGTTTCTGGAATTGTCCTTAGATCCAGCAATGCTGTTATCCAGTCCCTTGCTGAATCATTAACACACGTGCAAACACTATCAGTCCGTACTTCTCACATATTGTCCATGTACTATGACCAACAGAAACGTGTGCAGTGAAATGTTACTTAATTTGAAGAACTGGTAACAATTACAATTTGGTAACATAAAAATACAATAACAAAGGTACAAAATACACTCCTGGAAATTGAAATAAGAACTTTATTGACACATTCCTGGGGTCAGATACATCACATGATCACACTGACAGAACCACAGGCACATAGACACAGGCAACAGAGCATGCACAATGTCGGCACTAGTACTGTGTATATCCACCTTTCGCAGCAATGCAGGCTGCTATTCTCCCATGGAGACGATCGTAGAGATGCTGGATGTAGTCCTGTAGAACGGCTTGCCATGCCATTTCCACCTGGCGCCTCAGTTGGACCAGCGTTCGTGCTGGATGTGCAGACCGCGTGAGACGACGCTTCATCCAGTCCCAAACATGCTCAATGGGGGACAGATCCGGAGATCTTGCTGGCCAGGGTAGTTGACTTACACCTTCTAGAGCACGTTGTGTGGCACGGGATACATGCGGACGTGCATTGTCCTGTTGGAACAGCAAGTTCCCTTGCCGGTCTAGGAATGGTAGAACGATGGGTTCTATGACGGTTTGGATGTACCGTGCACTATTCAGTGTCCCCTCGACGATCACCAGTGGTGTACGGCCAGTGTAGGAGATCGCTCCCCACACCATGATGCCGGGTGTTGGCCCTGTGTGCCTCTGTCGTATGCAGTCCTGATTGTGGCGCTCACCTGCACGGCGCCAAACACGCATACGACCATCATTGGCACCAAGGCAGAAGCGACTCTCATCGCTGAAGACGACACGTCTCCATTCGTCCCTTCATTCACGCCTGTCGCGACACCACTGGGGGCGGGCTGCACGATGTTGGGGCGTGAGCGGAAGACGGCCTAACGGTGTGCGGGACCGTAGGCCAGCTTCATGGAGACGGTTGCGAATGGTCCTCGCCGATACCCCAGGAGCAACAGTGTCCCTAATTTGCTGGGAAGTGGCGGTGCGGTCCCCTACGGCACTGCGTAGGATCCTACGGTCTTGGTGTGCATCCGTGCGTCGTTGCGGTCCGGTCCCAGGTCGACGGGCACGTGCACCTTCCGCTGACCACTGGCGACAACATCGATGTACTGTGGAGACCTCACGCCCCACATGTTGAGCAATTCGGCGGTACGTCCACCCGGCCTCCCGCATGTCCACTATACACCCTCTCTCAAAGTCCGTCAACTGCACATACGGTTCATGTCCACGCTGTCGCGGCATGCTACCAGTGTTAAAGACTGCGATGGAGCTCCGTATGCCACGGCAAACTGGCTGACACTGACGGCGGCGGTGCACAAATGCTGCGCAGCTAGCGCCATT
Organism: Schistocerca americana; assembly: GCF_021461395.2. NCBI lineage: Eukaryota > Metazoa > Arthropoda > Insecta > Orthoptera > Acrididae > Schistocerca > Schistocerca americana. Next base: position 379,345,217 of record NC_060126.1, read on the forward strand.
CGACGGCCAACACCGCAGTTCCTGGTGTGTCCGCTGTGCCGTGCGTGTGATCATTGCTTGTACAGCCCTCTCGCAGTGTCCGGAGCAAGTATGGTGGGTCTGACACGCCGGTGACAATGTGTTCTTTTTTCCATTTCCAGGAGTGTACATCATTAAAGAACATAATAATACAGATAACATTTGTAGTACAGGCTTTACAAAAGAATAGAAATAAACATATACATCAGTGTTACAGGAATTATGACATGAGTACATACATAAAAGATCACAATAACTTTTGAAACATCAACTTCACACATGAGCATTAAACAGAACGGAATTAATAATGTCTAACATCTTTACAAAGTAAATAACATATTATTAATGCCAATTATATTCGAGGATAACAGTATTCCTCATCATAGTGAATGTAGCTTAATATTAAAAGAAGAAAAAATTCTATGAAGCTACACAGAGACAGGAAGAAAACAAATACACAAGGGTACACAAACATATAGTGGGATAACACAAAAGGGAAAGGACAGGGTTTGTTTTACAGCAGTATTTTGCATGGAGATCTCCCTTTGTTCATCATTATTCCCAAAAGGTCCTATCTAAGCCTGCCTTCTGTATTTTGTTCACATGCTCTGTCAAGAATAGTTTTTCTCCACTGTACAGTATCCTATTTCTTATAAATTTATAATAGTTAGTTTCTTATATAGTCTACCCCCTCTTAAGCTAACTTAAATCTACTGAGCTCAGATGCTAAACTAAGGGACGAGGCAATGCAGCAGCACATAAAACAATTAATATAAACAGCAATGAAAAAAAATGGAAAATCGCAAAGCAAGCTACAGTAAATCTAAATTACCAAGCAATTCAACATTACAACTAATATGAGGCAATGTGCAGCAAACAAAAAAATAAATCTGGCTTAGCAGAGTACCACAAATTAAAGTTCAGTAGCACTATTCCTGGCAAACAGCAGCTTATATGTAAACATGACATAGCTCAAGCAGAAAAAATAGTACACTAAAGATAACAATGCAGATAAGGGAAATGTATAATCACATCTTAATGTCTAAGTAATTAAAGTGGTGCACCACAACAACTTATTGTAAAAAAAAATATTACCATGTACTTGAAAAGAAAATTATGTGTCCAGTTACTGTTACTAGTCCCTTCTTATTGTTCTTTCCTTTCCAAGTGCTCCTTTTTTTTTTAAAGAATGTGGATTACAAAATTATCATTTAATAGATCTGTTGACAGAAAGTGTTCACATTAGCAAATGCATCTAAGTTTATTTTATAAAACTAATGCTGTAACACAGCTGGAAAACAGGTATCAAATGAAATAAGCAATTACGCAAACCAAAGCATAAAAATATCATTCAATAGTCATGTGACATTTCATAAGTTAGTAGAAATTCTCTCAACTCTCGTAGAAAGACGCTTGTCGTAATCAGGTGCGCAGATGTAAAAATATTTCTCGTCATTTCATTAGGCATTTCAGTAAATATCATAAATTACGAGCTCCACAGTATGCTTTCAACAAGGAAATGTCAATATCGAGGATAATGGCCTCCCCCTTTTTTTTTCTTTTTTTTCTACCTGTGCTTCCGGAAAGGCACACCCTAATGGCTTGTTCTCCAGGTGTCTGACACAGCAGTGTGCAGACGACGCACGTGCAGGTGGTCACTTAACTTTCTTACGGAAATATTTACGACAGCAGTTTCCGCTACAGTGACAGTCTCATATAAAAATTTCACAGGTCGAGAATTTACGTTGCAAATGTGTAGAAACAAAATCCTATGAATATAACAGTGTCCAAAAAAATTTCCGCAGTTATTGTGATACATTCACGCATTTACACACATTTCATAACTGTTAAAGTACGATTCTTGGTTTCCAACATCCTGTTTCACAAGTCAAGAGTCCCTAACTTCTATTCGTTATTCATATACATATAAACACGTAATCACATTCCTCATATATGGTAGCATCATCTTATTGACATAAACATACCTCAGCAGCATAATACACATCGTCGTCGTAAAAATAACATCATTACACCTCATTCAAATCTCAAAAAGGTCGTAGCTTTCTGCAATAATTTCAAACCATAAAAAATATTCTCTGCTCATTTCAATAGTGTCATCTGCCTCAAATGTACTTTAAAAATCATGATCTCATACCAAATACATCATTCAAAGCTCTCATAGTATCACAATGATTCCGAAAAAATATGAACAGTTTACAAAGTACAGACAAAGTACAGTTTCGTAAGTGTGAAGTTATCCAACTGTGTAATTGCGTAAACATCTGTCACTGATGTAATAAAAAGAATGTTTATCTCTCAGTTAAATGATCAGATAGCTGTGCAATTCTGTATTACAGAAATATGGTACTGATGTGTAAAGTTGTATAAGCAAATACCATATTAGCTAGGGCTCCTTGTGCTTGCCAGACACATGGTACACAAAGTAGGCGTGTACCCCCCTGAGGATTAATGTAATTATACCCTCAGGTGTTACAGATTACAGCAATGGAATGAAATGTATCACGGAAAACTTTCTTTGTAATTCAAAAATCTTTAAAAATAAATGTTTTAAGTACAAAATTAATCACTCAAATACGTGTACTGTAGCACTAAATGTGCGTCTTGTTGCAACATAATCTGTGTGGAAGTGTCGTAGTTATCGTCCTCCGAAAGCTAAGTTCTGCAGAAGTCAATGTACTTACCTCATAATACACAAAAGTGAAATGCTTTGCGTATAAATGTCTTAGTTATTACGCTTATTGCCGTGATGAGGAAAGTACTGTGCTGTAACGTATTGTTGAGCTACGGAAAAGGCAGTCTCATTGTAGCTATACCACAAAAGTTACTACTAAAACCTGTTTTACTTTCCAGAATAAAACAGAAAACTGTGCAGATATAAAACAGAAACACTGCAAAGGCAACATTGTAAATTGGCACTCATTAGTAGCGTCGTGATAAAACCGTGTAGTTGTCACATAAACTAACCACTGTGTCGTCTGGTATCTCACAGAAAGTACTTTAAACCCAGAATGTATTTTCAAGTAAACCAAAATGTTGCATTAAAATCTCATTAGCAGTACCATTATGTATCCTAAGTATGTAAGCCTGATAGTCGTTACGTAATCGTGCAACTAACAAGCAAGAATGTACAAATGCAACACTGTGTCGTCTGTTCACTATAACAATGCATTCGTCATTTCTGTTTCAATAAGTTCCCTTGGTTCTTGACTGGATATTTAACTTCAAACATTGTTACATGTTAACAGATTCTAAGTCTGACAAGCATACTAGTAATGTAAAGTGAAAAGTTTTATGGCAATGACAAAGTTAAAAAGCAGATTATCTTTCAATAAACGGTTTTACATGTGAAATGTGGTGTAAACCTTTACTCTTCCTAGTACGCAGAGTTTCAACTTCAACGCAATTATAATGTGGTATACGTCGGATTCTGTAAGGTCCATTGTAAACTAGAAAGAATTTGTGACTCAAGTGTTTCTTCTTATGTGACAATGAATGAGCTTTAATGAGAACTTTCTGACCAATATATAATTTCTTTGCATTTGCTTTACCGTGTAGTTCTCTCCTTTTGTCTGCTGCAGATTTTATATTTTTAAGAGCCAAATCAATTATGTCTTTGTGTCGAAGTTTACGTGTATTCGGGAAAGGTACAAGCTCTCTGATTCTGTTCGGTGGTTCTTCATTCTTCAGTACAAGAGTAGGTGGTAAAGCAGTGGAATCATGAGGCATTTCATTCAGCACATTTTGAAATAATTGTAGATATCTGTCCCAATGCTGATGCTTTCTGTGACAATAAAGTCTGCAAAGCTTAGTGATTTCTTTCATAATCCGTTCAGACGGGTTGTAATGTGGTGAGTACAATGAAATAAAAACAGGTTTGATTTTATGATTCCGAAGCGTGCGTGACCAAACAGCAGATCTAAATTGCGGTCCGTTATCTGAAATGACTTTAGCAACGTGGCCAACTTCACGTAAGAAATTTTTAACAAAGGCGTTGGATACAGATCGTCCAGTGGCTTTACGTAACGGAGTGAAAGAAACAAATTTTGAAGTAAGTTCAACAGCGACTAGAACGTACGGAAATCCATTGGATGTTCTGACAAGCGGTCCCAAGAGATCAACAGCAGCAAATTCTTTTAATTTAGAAGGAATAATAGGAAACAACGGAGCACGATGTGAGACAGTAGATGGTTTCGCCTTTTGACAAAGTTTACAAATAGACAAGACTCTTCGAATTCTTTTTTCCATATTGTTAAAATAACAAGTCGTTCGAAGAATATGATAACATTTTCGTGGGCCAAAATGTGCGTAGCTGAAATGAATGTACCAAATGAGCTTATTAACAAAATCGTCAGGAATGCAAAGTACCCATAGCTTGTCATCAACAGTGCAGCGTTTGAACAGTATGTTGTTCCTAACCAGGAAATAGTGCCGAATCTGTGTGTGTGTCTTTTCATGCCATTTTCTCTTGATGTCTTTCAAAATCGGATCTTTATCTTATTCATGAGCAATGTCCTTTAAAGATGTGGTGATGAAGTTTCCAAAGGCGACTTTCTGAATGTAAAGAATACTGAAATTTTTCTCGAGGTTGCCTTCTGTGGTACTTTTCTCAAGCCCAGCCGGTGCGCGTGACAGTGCGTCTGCAACAATGTTCTCCTTGCCAGGAATGTAGACTATTGTGAAGCGGAATTCTTGCAGAAACAATGCCCAACGTTTTAACCTGTCATGATTTAATTTTGAAGACATAAAAAATTGTAATGCACGATGATCACTGTATACTTTTACGTGCTTGCCATAAAGAAAGAAACGGAATTAGTTAAATGCCCAAACGATAGCTAAAGCTTCTAATTCAGTAACGGAATAATTTTTTTCAGATTTTGTTAGCACTCGGCTAGCAAAAGCAATGGTTTTCTGAATGGTAGTGTCATTTTCTATGGCTTCTTGAAATAAATGGGCACCAAGACCGACTTTAGAAGAATCCGTGCTAAGGCAGAAATCTTGTGACAGATCTGGATGAGCTAGTATTGGCGCGTTAAGTAGTGATTCTTTCAAAGAATTGAATTCCAACTGTGCTTGTTCGTCCCAGTTCCAAATAGTATTTTTTCCAGTGAGAGAACAAAGTTTTGGTGTAACAAGAATTTGCATATTCAGAAAACGACGGTAAAAATTTACGAGACCTAGAAAACTGCAGATTTGTTTTTTTTGTGGATGGAACTGGAATGGCTCTGATTGCTTCTAACTTTTCAGGATCCGGCTGAATGCCTTCAGAAGAAATAATATGCCCCAAAAACTTCACCTTTGTCCTACCGAATTCAGACTTTTCCAAGTTAACTGTAATTCCAGATTCTGCAAAAATACGTAACAAACTGTTGAGGATGCGATTATGTAGTTCCCATGAAGCTTCTGCTATTAGAATATCGTCCACATATAAGGTGATGTGACGTTTTAAGAACTCAGGTAATATGGAATTTAGCCCGCGAATGAATGCTGCTGAAGAAATGTTCAAACCAAAGGGAAGTTTCCGAAACTGATAACAAACGCCGAAACAAAGGAAAGCTGTGTATTTTCTACATTCTGGATGAAGTTCGATCTGATAAAAGCCGGATCTGAGATCAATGGAAGACAACACTTTTACACCATTAAAATTTTGAAGAAGTTCTTCCAACGTTTGCGGCCTGTCTGTTTCAGGAATAATGATCCTATTGATTTGTCTCGAATCTAAGACAAGCCTGATTGATCCATTTTTCTTCTCAACAACATGTAATGGATTGTTGTATGAGCTTACTGCAGGCTCAATAATGCCCTCGTCAAGAATAGATTGTATTTCTGTTCTAACACGGTCCCTATAATGTGCTGGAATTACATATGGTCTAACACAAAATTTAGTATGCTCACGAACACGAAATTGGTATTGAAATCCCTTGATTGTTCCTGTTTTATGAGTAAAAACTGTGGAATGTTCTTGTAAAATCTCAAAAAGGTCCTGCCTATCAGTGTCATTACAATTCTCAATTGTTTGAATTTTATTCTGAATTAACTCTTTAATTTCAAATATGCCGTCGATATCATCCCTGTCAGTTCTTGCAGAGTGATTGTTAGTGTCTAGTTCCGTGGAAAATTCCGAACTGTTGTCCAACAGAAGGTAAAGCCGATTGATTTCTTCATCATGGTTTGAGAGCCAATCTTCAAATTTCAAAGCTATTGACTTACCTTCCTTCTCTAAACTTATTTCAGCATCGTGAAAGTTTAAGATTGCTTTGAATTCATTCAAAAAGTCTACTCCCAATATAATTTCCGTCGACAATAATGGAACAATAAGAAAGTTCGTAGAAAAGCTGTGGCTTTGACAAAAGAATTCTAAGTTGGTTTGTTGGCGTACATCTACACTTTTTCCAAAGATTGCACCTTGTAATTTAATCTTACGTAACGGAAGTGTGGGGCAATCGTTCGATTTGTTGCATTTGCTAAAGGCTGTTTCACTAATTACTGAGATGGGACTGCCAGAGTCAAGTACTGCCGTAAATTTTACGTCATTTACAGTAATGTGAATCACAGGATATGCAATGTTGTTAAGTTTTACGTCGTGTTCCTGAAGTAAGATGTCCCTAATGTCTTCCATTTTTACGTAATTACTAGCTACGGCAGCTGCGTCGTCAGTTTCAGAAGTACGTTTTGTTGCTGCCAGCGGTGTGAGTCATTGCCTATTGTCTCTCTGTTGGCGCGCGTCGTTATTGGGATTTGGAGACCTAACTTCTACAAATTCACCGTGACGAGAGGGCCCTGCTCTGTTTGAATCCCGCCAGTTCTGATGCAATTCAGGTCTGTCGTTACGATCATATCGTCTGTCGTCATGTCGGTAGATTCCATAGTTTCTTTCTTGTCGGTCACATGGTGGAGAATTTCTCCCTGAATCGTAACTGCGCGCTGGTCCGTTGCGTCTAAAGTTATTCTGTCTCCCTTGATAGTATTTATTTTGGTTCCCATATTGTCTGTTTCTCTTATTGTCTCTGTGATAGTCATTACCACGGAGAGGTGATCTTTCCCTGTAGTTATTACTACTCTGCCAACGGTTGTCATACGGGTGGTGTCTGTTTTGGTCACGATTTGTGTTGTGAGAATAGCCTTGTCGTGTCAAGTTATTACTTCTTTCATCGCGGAATTGCGACGGATGTGACCTGTAATTGTTGTGTTCCTGGTTTCGCGTTCCGCGATTGTCAGTGTCAATTTCTAATTCTTGTAAGAGTCCCTGAAATGCTTCAATGTCGTCTTTGCAACGTCCTGCCAAAATAATATGTCGTAAATGTTCAGGCAGTTTGATTAAGCAAATGCGGATGAGTTCTGAGGGGCTGTATGGGTTTGAAAGATACTGATTCTTATGCAACATGTCTTCAAAATATTTCATAAGACTGGAAAATTCAGATTGTTCGAAACGTTTCATCATTATGATGCTATGTTTTACTCGGTCTTGTGTGGCTTGAGACCAATATGCTGAGAGGAAGGCATGGTAAAACTCTCCTTCACTGTGGCAATCGTGAATTACCGATCGCATTCTTACAGCTGGTTCGTTCTCCAAGTAGCCACACATAAATTCTAATCTGTGTTCTAACGACCAGTTGGGAGGAAAACAATGAGAGAATTGATGGAGCCATGCTTGTGGATGAATGTCGTTGCCAGAATTCTTAAATGTTTTAATTTACGTGTAGTAATGAACAGCTTATAGTCAAAATCATCATGTCGGCGAGTCGCATATCGGTCATTGTTAGGTCGTGTCGGCCGTTCCATCTCAAAATTCGGTGCACATTGCCAATTTCTTTCATAACTTCCGAAATGCCCTGTGTTATTATTTTGTGGCTGTTCCGTATTTCTGTGTCCCTCTTCCCGTATTGGGGCGCGAGTATCCTCTGAAATACGTAATTCTTGTATTACCTGTGTCAGCTGATCTTGTACTTCCTGGATTTCTCTTTTGTACTGTGTATTGATTTGATTTTGATTCTGTTTGAATTTTCTAATTTGTTCATACTCTTCTGTGTCAGTGAAGGCTACAGGTCTTGTGTCATTCAGATCATCATCTACCTTTGTAGATAAATTAGTGACCTGATCCGAAAGTTCGGCTACTTTCTCCGATAGTGAACACATTTCGTCAGTGTGTTTTTCTGAACCAAGTTTCAGAGTGTCCATTTGTGTTGAAATCGAATCTACTGTGTCCTTTAAGTTTTCCTGAGTTTTTGCAAGTTGCATAACCGAATCGGTAGATGCACCTGAGTCAATTTTAGCCCACAAGGTCTCATGATTTTCATGAACAATGGTCTGCAGTTCTTTTATGGCTTCTTCGTGATTCTGTAATGCATTTTCATGCCGCGAAAAAATAGGTTGAAAATGCTCACAAATTTGTGTTTTTACGTCATTACAGACTTTTTGACATTTCGATTCAATGTTATGTACCTCAGTAGTTAAATCTTCACGTGTTTGTTCAAGTGTGGTGTCTAACTTTTGAAGATTTTGTTCCATTGTGTCTAACTGTTGCTGTGTTTGTCTCTGGTGTTGTTCCATTGTGTCTAACTTTTGAAGATTTTGTTCCATTGTGTCTAACTGTTGCTGTGTTTGTCTCTGGTGCTGTTCCATTGTATCTAACTTTTTAAGATTTTGTTCCACTGTGTCTAACTTTTTAAGATTTTGTCCCATTTGTTGCATTAATTGCAATAATAATGTATTAGTGTCTGGAATCTGTTTCTCTACGCTTTTCGGCAGTGAATTTGCACCGGCAACATTCACATTTTGACAAGCGGAAAATGTGTCTTGACTCATTTGAGAAAACGGTGAGGACGCAAAACCTGAATCTACAGTATTTGCAAAATTGTGTTCTGTCATTTCGGATTCCTGAGGCGAGCTGTTGCCGACCGATCGATCGATAATGCTTCCCTCTTCACTAATTGTTTCACTGTCCACGCCATTGTTTGCCGCCCGCTCCATTTCCCTATGCACAATTACCAAATTACTACTTTGAACATCAGTTAATTCATTACTCGGTGGCGCTAACACACTGCTTTCATTTTCACTGTCATTTCTCAGTTTACTTTGGAGCCTAGTATTACGTTTTTCACACGCCATAATTGTCACAATATTTCACACGATAACACAGAAAAATACAATTTGAAGAGCAAAAATAAGAGAACACATTAACATAACACTGAAAATAATATCTAGTTAATTGCAGCTGCGAAATACTTGGTGCAAATCTACATGCATGCCACAACTGTTTTTCTGTACAACAATGAAAGACTGCAACTACAAAGGAGATTTTCTCTACAATTACGCGCTAGCAATAAACAATAGCTACACTAATTACACAAACTACAAGAAAAAATCAGAAGATTCCAGTGAGGTATCCTCGGCTAAGGGTCGACATATGAAACGTCCCCTTTGAACAATTATACATGACTGTGCTTAAACTGACACACAATATTTTGTTAGCGCAACGCAATCTGACTTTCAAAATTCCCTACAAAAGAATGGCCCTGACTAACATTAAACTATACCTTTCACAAATCACTTACCTCACAAAAATCTTCGCTGCTCAAGCTACTGCAATACAGCGAGCGCCACTACTGCCAGCTAAATAAAAGATTCAAACTATGGAAGGCACTAACTGCTGATAGGGATAGTTAGCAAATGAAAGATATTAATAGAGAACAAACAATGTATTTACCTTGATATCATCATATATAAATATAGCAGTTCATGACAAATTTCAATACTCCGCCATCTCTCTCCCCACATCCACCACTGCTGGCGGCTCACCTCCAACTGCGCAATGCTACGCGCTGTTCACAGCCAGCTGCCTAACACTACAATGGCGAGTATTACAACAATGCAAAGCAGCCACAGACTGCACACAGCACAGCCAGTGATTTTCATATTGAGCGCTACGTAATGTTGCCAATAAGAAAACATAAACAGCCTACTTACATAGAGAAAACATAAACAGCCTACTTACAGTAATAAATCTAAACGTCATGCATGATGTGACAGTTCCTCACGCATCGTATTTGAAATGCGGTAGCATTCATAATTTTACTATCAAATTTTTAAAAAGTAAGCCACTTTGAAGTAAATGGTTGCAGCTCTGTCGTAAGTTGCATTGAGAAGTGTCTATTTTATTTCTGGATGTAACTTATGACAGACCTATAACCACTTACTTCAATTACAAGACAAGTTGCAGACCTACAACCGTTTATTTCAATTACAAGTTGCGCACCTATTTTTCACCTGTAGCATGCTGAAAGTTCATAAATAAACCACTTCATTGACACATCAAAAAGATATAGAAAATCTCAGCAATTTCCACCACAATTTAGATTTTTGACTTTTTCTTTTGAAGGCAAGACAACTGGTTATAGAATTTACGAAACCTCTAAAATAGAATCAAGAAAAAATTTTAAGGAGACAATTCTAGGTACCATTTTCTTAAGTCTTGACATTAAATCCAAGCCTTAACCCAAAAGATTAATGAGATCAAGAATGTGGCGTTTGACTTTACATTCCAAATTTAAGCTTTAGTAATGTAGAGAAATGACTAACACGGCAATTAACATCCGACACCCACTGAATAGTAAAACAAATCGCATGTAATAAGGAATAACAAACAAATCCAAGTAAATACGCTGATGACAAGATTACATAAAATACAGTCAGCTGTTAGTGCAGGCAATATGCCATTGTAAGGCTAAAACTTTTTTATTTTCTTTATGATCACTCAGCGCGGTTGGTCAGCTGAATTTTTAGGCTCTCACTTTAGAACTGTTAACAGAGAGAGGAATCACTTTAAAATTGGCCGTTTGTTTCACCTAAGATCCTTTTCATGGAACTCACAACGTGAGACCGCATGTGTACTCAAGCTATTGTGTAACAAATAAATTACTTGTTAACAAGATTAGAAAAACTGCAACACCAAAAAAATTTTGAAAAAGAAAGCCACGTGCTGAAATCACGTTATGTGCTGCTTCATTTAGGTAACACCAGTTAGCGCAACTAAGCCCAGGCAAGAGATACTTGTTTTGTAAATGAAACCGGCTTTTCTTGCTGCAACTTAATTTTTCCAAGACGCGTTTCGCCTTTTTCTTGCTCTAACGCATTTTCAGTGGGATCCATAACTATATAATTATGTTATTTTTAGGTTATCAAACAGTTCACGTCGCGTTTTTTATGTAATTACTTACAGCTATTTGTGATCTGCGTTTCCTCTCATCTGGTCTGGACGTCGCACTATCCATTTATTCCCGAAACATACGCACAATTTTGCATTCTGAACTTTTTCACACTGTCCAATATGTTGCTCCTTCATTTTGTGGCGTAGAAAAGGCGGTTTTATTTGCATAACAAGTATTTCTGCGCTTGCTGCGTCGCATGGGCACACAGACAAACTTGCCAGACAAGAGAGTTTACAACACTATACAACAGAACAAATAGTCATGCTACAGAAAAAGCCTAGTAGAACAGTATTATACGGGGAATTGTGCATATAATATACACCTGTCGGATAATGTTACTCCTTTTACAGGATTTGACCATGATGTATGACTAGTGAATACGGAAATCAGGCTAGTAATTCTTTTCCTAAGATTTTTCTAGCTGTTAGAAAGGAACGCAGTGAAAACGACACTACATTAAGTGGTTTACCTATTGATTTACGGTCGACAGCCCATGTAGGCAAGGGAATGGTTAAGTTTCAGAAAACAAAAGAGTTAAATCTGGCCTACCTATCTGCTGTTCTCTAAGATAACTTCGTAAATAAACATATCTTATAAACATAACTCTTCAGGATATGATTCTGAGAAAGACACAGAAATCTTTTAGCTGCTGCAGCTATATACATATATAGTTCTGGTCCAGATAGGCTACGAAGTTTTAATCATCAGCATGTGCTAAGAAATTTTTGGCCAGGGGGTTGGGGTGGAGGGCTTCTATGTTTGCATTTTGTATAACCAGCAAATTAAATACTTAAATATTCTAATAGCATGACACATTCATTGAAATTTATTAGTAAGCTTTGTTTATACCTTTCTCTTAACAGATGATCTGTGAACAGCCACTCTCAGTCACTCTATACTGTCATTCAGCATTTTATCTACTTCAGTGTTACTGGGCGACGTAAGAAATTTTCTATTTATAGTTCTTTGTATTTTACTGAATTTCGTTTACAACTGAAACAATTTTATCTGCACTTTACCCAAAACTTATTTACTCACTTCCACTTTATATAATGTCACAAAGAGAGTAAGAATATTAAAATCATTAAATCTGTCCGCAAAAATCTCCTTCCATACTGAAGAAAAATTTTAATTCAGCAGTTGTGCTACGTAAATCATATAATATTTTTACCTTCCCTTCGAAAGTTACTTTACAACAATTATTTTGAAAAAAAAAGTTTTCAGTGGTGGTAATTAGTGCTTGTGGATAGTGAATAAAGCTCGTCAAATGATTTTGAAACAGATTTACTCGGAATAATCAAAAAGTAGGAAAGGACCGCTATATAGGTGAATAATCAGGAGTAAAATAACAGGATGAACGAAATGTTATGTCACAATAATTAATTAGGAAAGTAAATTCTGAATTAATGGTTCGAGCTTCTACGATTTTAGTTATACAGTTAGTAACCTGTTTGCTGTAGGCATTGGGTGTGGCGGATAGTAATGGAAGCTACGCTACCCATGTACGGCGTACAAGTTTCTTGAGGTATGGCCTAATTAATTCTTCTTGGCTTCGGTTTAACGTCCATAACACAGCCCAACAACTTGTATCAGAGCCGTAAAAATTCAGCAGCCGTGATGACAGCCTACTGATCAACAACTTCCAGGCAAGGTATCGCCTGCTCCGTCCTAGTAATGTTGCCTCTTTCACTGCCGCCTACAGCCTGTGTCTTCTCGTTCCCGCTCGCTCTAGAGGTAGCGCTCCTAAACCCTTTTGTTTATTATCGAAATTGTGAGGGCGTGCATTCCTGGTACAGTCTTCCAATATATTGATTCTTCTTACGCAGATGTAACAAAGGTGCCATGAAAGCAAAACTGCAGTGATTTGGGCTCAATGCGGAGGCTTACCAACAATCTTCCCGCGAACCATTCGCGACTGAGAGAGAAAACGGGGGAGTGAGAGTGGCGCAATGATTTCCCAGTACCATGCACCGTAAGATGATTCAAGGAGTATGTTTGTGGATGTTGTTGTAGACGTACACTGGAAATGCCGTCTGCTGCGGGCTTCAAAGTGGTTTGCAACAACAGTACAAGAGGGGGAAGACTGAACCTATACCGCTATACAAAGCGCAAATGCGAAAAACAAGCTACAGAAAACCAGACAGGACCAGAGGAACAATTTTGTCGAAACTCAGTGACGAAACAAAATGTGGGGGGAGTATGCAAATTTGAAACAGACAAGGCAAAGGCGCCTACAGTACTACCAACTCTTAGGCACACTGGCGGCACTATTACGAGAAGCTAGAGATGTTCAGCCGAGTAACTATTGAGCGATCTTCTCCCTGATGACGAAAAGACGAATGGCTAGTAGCCTGACACAGAATGACTAAGAGAAATGAATGAACCCACACAAATGGCAAATGGCCCCGTTAATGCTCCATTTACCGAAGAAGAGGCAGCGTTAGTAGTTGAACAATCACATAATAAAAAGACCCCTGACCAGATGACACACATTTAGAAACATTAAAAAATACAGTTTAACATATCACCCCTTTTCTAAAAGAATTTCTGAATGAAATATTGCTGCTAGATAAGGTCCCAAATGTAGAAAATGAGAGGATAGGGACCCTATAGGCCCGAAGAATTACCAGAAAATCTGCTTCTGGAACACTAAAGTTGAGGTACAGTAGAGGCTAGTCTGTAATCGACTACAGCCACAGAAGAGGCTCTTCGGCATTAGTCGACATCAGCATGGCTTTAGATCCCAAATCTCAATAGAGGAATCAGTTAACCGCGTGCTGGAAATAATATAGAGCATACAAGCAAATACGCAGTATCAGTAGCGATAGACATAGCCGGTACCTTCGACAATCTGTGGTAACCTACCTTGCTAGCAAAACTTCGAGAGATGCAGATAACCAGCAGTCCTGCACCATATCTTACTGTATTACTGAAAAGAAAGAATGGTTCAATGACAAACAGGAAAACAAAATGTTGTCAAGAAAATAGCTAAAGGGGGCTCACAGGGCTCAACATGCGAGCTAGTTTTCTGGGATGTTGCCGCAGAACTAGTCCTAAACAATATGGACGAAAATGTTAGGGTTAAGGGTACAGTAGACTATGTTAAGGACTTGTCAGTAGTAGTAACTGCAAACTTAAGAACGCAACTCGAAAGCAAACCTGCGCCACTCTTTGTAAATATAAGTAACTGGTGCACCCATAACAAGTTCACGACCGCCGAAAACATGTTCACTAATAAAAGGCCGGCCGATGTGGTCCAGCGGTTCTAGGCGCTTCAGTCCAGAACCACGCGGCGGCTACGGTCGCAGGTTCGAATCCTGCCTCGGTCATGGATATATGATGTCCTTGGGTTAGTTAGGTTTACGTAGTTCTAAGCCTAAGAGACTGATGCCCTCAGATGTTAAGTCCCATAGTGCATAGAGCCATTTGAACCATTTGAATTTGAAGATCAAGAATATGTCAAGCTTAGAGCATGTGGAAAGGAGTGGGAGCTGGTCCAAACCCACTTATGCGCAGTTGGAGTCCCCTCCAATCACCAAATTGTCTAAGTGACCCTAGCAGAGCAGCACAACGTCCTCTGATAAAAACCTGGAGCGTTCCCACTGTCAATCTGTACCATAAGAGGCATAGACTTTGATGATTCATACTCTGTTCACTGTGGCATCCATTCCCCATAAATTGGGGAGATATCGAACGTCATCAGATACTAAGCCTTCTTTTTCAACCATTGGAACTAATCAAAGGTGCACCGCAGGGAAACCCTACCATTACAGTAAATAACACTAGCATACAGCGAAAAATAATAACAAGATACCTAGGCATATATCTGTACGAAGATGAGCATTCAACGAGCAAATAAGTCTTACAACTGAACAAGCGATAAGCCTAATTCACAAACTTTTTACGCTAAACACAACTCACTGCACACTACCACAACAGACACTACGATAGTATCATTCAATCTCTTTAAGTCTATTACGTGCTTCGCATTAAGTGCCTAAGCATATCGACGTCACTTACGACCCACAAAACACTGAGAGGCGAGGACAAAGTGGCGTACTTAGCACCACATCCGTGGAAGCCCTACGCTACGCGCTGTACATGTATCATACTCCATTGACATAGCCATTAGACACAGAGCAGCAGCTTACTTGCTCAAAAGGGGAGGCTGATAAGGTACGTGAGATAACAGAGGAACATGTTACAGGAAATATGCAATTAAATCTTTGGATGGCTGAACCATGGCAAAAAGAATGGGAAACATCTGACAAGGGTCGTCGGGTCTTATCCTTCATTCCGAACATTCGGGAACGTCTGTGACGTCTCAAATCAGTTTCTCTTGGCGGCATATTTACAATAGTCGGTCATTCAATTCCATTTGGTGTAATGGTGTAATTACTGCATTTTTTCAACGTCATTCCAGGGAGGGGTGCGGGCCACGCGAATTCATGCCGCACATTTCTTAACTGCAGTGAATAAACTAGCAGACCAGTCATTACACCAGATGTAAGAGTCTTGTCTGTCATAATCATTGAATATTACGACGGTTAATTGTTGTGGTAATTCATTTGACGAAACAGACGTATCACTTATATTTTATATCTATACGTATTATAAAATTGGATGTATCTTTCTCTCTCTCTCTCTGGTGTGTGTGTGTGTGTGTGTGTGTGTGTGTGTGTGTGTGTGTGTGTGTGTGTGCGGGTTCTCCACAACTCCTAAACCACTGGACCGATTTCGACTTCAAACAAACCAGATATTCGTCAATGGAGAAAGATTTAGGAGCTTACCCTTTACTATCAGGCAACAATCGCTGTGGGGGTAAAACCCACGTAACTGTACCACAGTGCAGGTCATACGTCATAAAAAGCGAGGTCCCGTGCGTATGCATCGTCGCACGATTCAGTATCGATAGATCGCTCTGGTTGGCAGGGTCACTGGCTGTGGTTGAGTCAGACCGATGTCCCACCGCCAGAGGGAAGCAGTGGCGATGAGGTCGATGTAATCGTGACCATGGGAATGGTTGTTCTCTCTCAGGAATCCGGTGTCAAGTGATCTGTGTGGTAACGGCGAGTAGTAAACGCCGTGACGTCGTGACCGAAAATATCTCGGCTCGCTTCTGGTTTTAGAACGTTAGTCAGAGCGGATTACGCGATGTCCTGTGTCGGCTGGATCAATGGAGACTGCTCGATGTAAAAGTTATTTCAGTGCGTAGCTTGGCCATCTACTAGTACTTGGATTTGAAGCATTCGGAAGAAGACTGTGTCCTCCGTGACCGCCGGGTGGGTTTCGTGTAAGCCAGTTCCAAAGTGCTGCACAAGAGTGTGACTGGTCGACATGTTCAGCCACCTGCAACACTGATCAGGGGGCTGCTGACTTATTTTCCTATTTCCTTGAAATTATGGTGGGCATTCAATTACAATCCCAACTGTTATAGTCTAGGTGTGAAAAAGCTATTCTCTTACTTGGCACCCTGGTTATCCATCGCCGTCTATAAATCAGTTTTTGCGAACCTTTGAGGTCATTTTACTGGTACTTTAGACTAATAAACTGGCTGTGTGGAAGTTATAAGACTATTATTCAATCAGTAATCTAAACTACATTTTTTTTAAATTTAAAATGGGTATGCAAGTGTGATACCTATGATGTTAGAGTGCTTTGTAATGTGTATTTGTAACTTAGTTAAAGAAATATATGAAATGTATAAATTGCTAAATAATATTTTTTCATGGGTTAGCGAAATGAAAATGATACTGTGCGAAATTTTACATATTATTGCAAGTTGTCATTTGTATAAAATGGTACACGATTAGAGATCATGTGTAGGATATGTGGTATGTAAAAGATCGAGTGCTTTCGTACTGTACCGAAGTTAATGTGAGAAGCGTAAAAGGAGGCTTGGATTTTGGCGTGTTACCTGTAGAACGAGCGGGAACGATAAGACACAGGCTGTAAGCAGCATTGAAAGAGAGGAAACTCGAAAGGAGCAGGCGATACGTTGCCTGGAAGTTGTTGATCAGTAGCCTGGTATGACGACTGATGACTTATTAAGGCTCTGGTACAAGTTGTTCGGCTATGTTAAGGACGTTAAACCGACGCCAAGAAGAATTAATTAGCCCATACTCAAGTTACTTGTACGCCGTACCATGGCTGGCGTAGCTACCATTACTACCCGCCACACCAAATGATTACTGTATAGTTAAAATCATGGAAACGTGAACCATTACTTGAAAATTTATTTTTTGCTTAATTATTGTGACATAACATTTGGTTCATCCTGTTATATTACTCCTAATCATTCACCTACGTAGGGATCCTTTCCTACTGTTTGATTATTCCGAGTAAAATATGTTATAAAAGCATTTGAAGTGCTTTATTCGGTATCTACGGGCACTAATTTTCATCTTTGAATAAATGTTTGAAAATAAAGGTTGTGAACTAACTTTTAAAAGGCAGAGAATGAATCTCCTACAAAGTCTGCCACTGTGATTCGCTAAGCATGTTTGCGACGCTTTAGCGGTTGCTAAATGAATTTGTAACAAAACGTGCTGCTCATCTTTTGATCTTCGCTTTCCCCCCCCCCCCCCCCCCCTCCCCATTACACCTATCTGTTACGACGTAAAGACTGCCGAGTATAATTCAAGTATTTGTCGAATGAGACTTTTGCATACTACCACCTTTGTGGGTAGACTACACTTCCTGAAAATCTTTCCAATGAATTTCAGTGTGGCAGCTGCCCTACCTATGATTATTGTAATGTGGTTGTTCTACCTAAATTGCTTAATTATGTTGCAGATGAGTTTGTTCGGCGGCCATACACGCGAGGGACGTCCAGTATGAAATGCAACACATTTCTTTTCAGACAGTTTCGGCTGAAGAAATGCTGAATCTGTTGCGGACTATCGTGGGTTAGTCCTGCTCCAGCCGCTATAGTTTCATGAACTTTTAATAGGTGACGGCTCCATACGTATCCTTCATAATGCCGTCTGTAAGGGATGTGCGTTCCAAGTAGAGGGCTCTCATTGAGCCTCGTCTGGTGGAAAACCAGAGCATCACAGATACATGCAGTTACTTTCATACTGTCTACGGCGAACTGGCAGTGAACAAAAGCACGGTGAATCATTGGGTGAAACGTCTGTCACCATCGCAGGAAAGTCTCACAAACGTGCCGACCAGCTGCACACAGCTGTGACTCCTGCAATGTTGCAACGTGTAGACATTCTCATTCGAGGTGATCAACATATCACAAACAAACACCTCATTGCACAACTGGACGTCTGTCTATGTTGGTAGTGCAGACACTCTCGTCCACCAGTTGGGCCACTCAAACATGGGTGCCCACTGGATTCCTAGCCGCCTAAGAGAAGACCATAAAGAGCAACGAAGTGTGCGTTACGAGGCTGATCGTGGCAATTTGTTTGTCGGACATCGTCACAGGCAATGAAACATTTCATCACTTAGAAGGGGAAACGGCAATTCATAATGTGGCGCCACACCACCTCTCCTCCGAAGGAAAATTTCAAAGCCGCGCCTTCGGCCAGTAAAACCATAGCGACAGTCTTCTGGGACTGTGGAGGGGTTACCCTGTTTGATGGCCGTCCTCATGGTAAAATGGTGCAACGATCAACTTAGAAGTTTATGCTGATACCATCAGATAATTGAAGAAACGACTTCAGCATGTTCGTCCCCACAAGAATGCAAACGACCTTCTCCTTCTCCAAGACAACCTAAGGCCTCTTACAAGTCTGCGCACCCGAAAGGAGGTCACAAAACTTTACTGGACTGTTCTTCATCATCCGCTTTACAGTCCGGATCTCGCACCTTCAGAGTTCCATCTGCATGGCGGTGTGAGGAGGAAACAGTGGGTGGATAATGGACAGGCTATTGATGAGCGCCGCGCGGGATTAGCCGCGCGATCTAAGGCGCTGCAGTCATAGACTGTGCGACTGGCCCCGGCGGAGGTTCGAGTCCTCCCTCGGGCATGGGTGTGCGGGTTTGTCCGTAGGATAATTTAGGTTAAGTAGTGTGTAATCTTAGGGGCTGATGACCTTAGCAGTCAAGTACCTTAAGATTTCACACACATTTGAACATTTTATTGATGAACAAGACGTACAATAGTACCAAACGGGCATGCAAGCCCTCCCCGAAAGGTGGCGAAATACAGTCACAGTGAAGGGAGATTATTTTGAAAAATAGGGTTTTGCAACCAGAAGAGTTGGGAATAGTAAGATGTATTAGAAGCCTGGATAAAACTAACTTGCTTTCAGAAAAAAAGTGTTGCATTTCTTATTGAAAGCGCCCAGTATAAAAATAAGTCTTTCTACATATTTACAGTACGTTACATTTATTTATGTTCAGGGTCAATTCTCAATTGCTGCACAACTTGTCGATGCTCTGCAGGAATTTCTGATTTTTTTCTGGAATTTTCTAGTGTTGTGACTTATCTTTATCATCGTCCAAAAGGCTCGTGGAACCTCCGCCATTACCCAGTTGGCCATTCATTTATAATGTGAAAACTTGTCGTCCTGTTGCGCTCTCTGTGGGTACGCCCAGAAAATAATTTTATGTCTGAAGATTTCTCTCCCCTGAGAATAACAGGTAGTGTTCTGGAATTTCCTGGCGGATTATAACTGTGTGCCGGGCCGAAACTCGAACTTGGGACCTTTGCCTTTAGCATGGCTTTGCCATGTGTTCGCAATATCTTTTCTTCCAGGAGTGTTGATTCTGCAAGTTTCACAGGAGAACTTCTGTGAAGTTGGGAAGGTAGGAGACCATGTAGTGGCGAAATTGGAGCTGTGAGGGCGGGTCGTGAGTCGTCCTTGGATGGCTCAGAGGATAGAGCACTTGTCCGCGAAAGGTAAAGGTCCCGAGTTCGAGTCTCGGTCCGATACACAGTTTTCATCTGCCAGTAAGTTTCCACTGCAGAGTGAAAATCTCGTTCTGGATGTAATGTTCACTTTGCTAGCAACTACGCACTTATACAGCTGGACTGATATTCTTTATATTCATATTTCGTTCATTAGATCCCATTTCGGTAGTGTAACGAAATATCTATTGGTTTGTGGGTGTCGCTTATAAATAGTGAACTTTGGATTTTCATGATCATTGTTTCTTGGAACAATATTTCATCCCTACAGAGGAGCTTTTCAGTCACCTGAAATATCGTAATACGCGAACACAGCACGCGTTTACAATTTTACAACGTATCGACTTCACAGATGTGGCCTACAGTTTTCTTTGCTTGTTTTTTTTTTTTTTTGTTTTATTTCCATCAGTCTACTGACTGGTTTGATGCGGCCCGCCACGAATTCCTTATTCCTTTCCTGTGCTAACCTCTTCATCTCAGAGTAGCACTTGCAACCTACGTCCTCAATTATTTGCTTGACGTATTCCAATCTCTGTCTTCCTCTACAGTTTTTGCCCTCTACAGCTCCCTCTAGTACCATGGAAGTCATTCCCTCATGTCTTAGCAGATGTCCTATCATCCTGTCCCTTCTCCTTATCAGTGTTTTCCACATATTCCTTTCCTCTCTGATTCTGCGTAGAACCTCCTCATTCCTTCCCTTATCAGTCCACCTAATTTTCAACATTCGTCTATAGCACCACATCTCAAATGCTTCGATTCTCTTCCGTTCCGGTATTCCCACAGTCCATGTTTCACTATCACACAAAGCTGTACTCCAGACGTACATCCTCGGGAATTTCTTCCTCAAATTAAGGCCGGTATTTGATATTAGTAGACTTCTCTTGGCCAGAAATGCCTTTTTTGCCATAGCGAGTCTGCTTTTGATGTCCTCCTTGCTCCGTTCGTAATTGGTTATTTTACTGCCTAGGTAGCAGAATTCCTTAACTTCATTGACTTCGTGACCATCAATCCTGATGTTAAGTTTCTCGCTGTTCTCATTTCTACTACTTCTCATTACTCTCAAACCATACTGCGTACTCATTAGACTGTTCATTCCGTTCAGCAGATCATTTAATTCTTCTTCACTTTCACTGAGGATAGCAATGTCATAATCGAATCGTATCATTGATATCCTTTCACCTTGTATTTTTATTCCACTCCTGAACCTTTCTTTTATTTCCATCATTGCTCCCTCGATGAACAGATTGAAGAGTAGGGGCGAAAGGCTACAGCCTTGTCTTACACTCTTCTTAATACGAGCACTTCGTTCTTGATAGTGGCTACCTGGTACCGCAAAATAAATATGGTATTGCAGTGTGTGTATTGTTTCTGTATTGTTAAGAAGAACAATGTAATTTCATTGGAGGCCGCGCGGGGTAGCCGCGCAGTATAAGGCGTCTTGTCACGGTTCACGCGGCTGCCCCCGGCGGAGGTTCGAATCCTCCCTCGGGCATGGGTGTGTGTGCTGTCCTTAGCATAAGACTAAGTAGTGCGTAAGTATATGAGCCGATGACCTCAGCAGTTTCGTGCCATAAGACGTTATCACAGATTTCCAAATTTTCCTTCATTGCAATATCGTACTGCAATAGGTTGTTTTATCAGTTCTAAACGGTGCTTCTTCCAGTTTAAATTTTGAACTTCATCGTTAGAAATGCCACAAATAATCGTACCTTATACAGAGACAGTTGGCTGTGCAGTGCTTAATCTTCGCCGGCCGGTGTGGCAGAGCGGTTCTAGGCGCTTCAGTCTGGAACCGCGTGACCGCTACGGTCGCAGGTTCGAATCCTGCCTCGGGCATGGATGTGTGTGATGTCCTTAGGTTAGTTAGGTTTAAGTAGTTCTAAGTTCTAGGGGACTGATGACCATAGATGTTAAGTCCCATAGTGCTCAGAGCCATTTGAATCATTTTTAGCTTAATCTTCGAGGCACGGTACCCCCCCCCCCCCCCCCCCAACCTGAGCCGATATATTGAAACCATTAACACCGCAGTACTATCATACTTGAGTTATTATACTGCTGTCAACAAACGTGTGAATGTACTAATGTTTCGCTGAACCTGTCACTACTTACGTAACACAAAGTCTCCAACGTTCGTGATAGCTTTCAGTTTTGCAAGCTACGTGTGACAGCCAGACCACTATCAGGTAATTGTTGGTTCTAAGTGCACCATAAAGGAACAAAATAAGCCACACGGGAGAGAAAAACACGTAACAACAATGCTGATGACCTTGGCAGAGTCATAGACGCTAAACACGTAGGGAAGGATCCGCACGCCAGGATACGGACATCGGCGTTCGCATGGCTTCCAGCGTGTGACACCGGCACGGAAATGGCCGACTTCCTGCTGAGCCGGCCTGGAATTTTCCAGTTGCCTCGTGAATATGATACGATAAGGAAAAACGTTGCACTGTTAGCGGATATGCCGTAAAAAAGGGGGGCGGGGCAGGCGACACGCGCGACGCTGCCGTGTACAAAAGCGACCAGGGGCCGGCGTGCTGTACAGTCGCTGTGAGGAGCTTGAGTTGTGAGCTTGGTCCGTTCCGTGACGCCACTGGCACAACATGTGCGGGAAGATACAGGTCGTGCTGCTGCTCGCAGTTTTCGTGGCCGTCGTTGCGGCCGTGCCGTCAAGCAAGGTAACTAAATATTGCTCCTCATTTGTTAATGATGACGTGGCAGAGGCTGTGTATCCTTACAGTACACACTACGGGCACCGCACGTTTAGTGATCCCGTAGCCTAAATGATCAGTTTTCCGGGGGAGGGGATGGGCGGTGGTGAAATGGTGTTTAGGATATGTACACATTATTGTGTAGTACTGTATTTTTCAACCACTCCAAATAATACGTTAGTGAATAAAATTGCAAGTATTCTGGAACGTTTCCACGTAAGCATTATATGACATATTGCGAATTGGTAGAAAAGTGTTGCCTTTTTACTTGTTTTGTTCCACGGTGGTCTTCTGTGCTCTATTATGAACTTGGGCCACAATACTGCTGACAAGCTTTGTTTGCTTTCATGATAAAAGCGGTTTGGAACATTAAACATTTCCAGAATGAAATTTTCACTCCGCAGCTGAGTGTACACTGATATGAAACTTCCTGGCAGAATAAAAGTGTGTGGCGGACTGAGACTCTGCCAGGAAGTTTCATATCAGCGCAGAGTGAAAATTTCATTCTGGATACATCCCCCAGGCTACGGCTAAGCCATGTCTCCAAAAGTCCTTTCTTCCAGGAGTACTAGCTCTGCAGGTTCACAGAAGAGCTTCTGTGGAGTTTGGAAGGTAGGAGACGAGATACTGCTAGAACTGAAGCTGTGAGGCGGGGTCGTGAGCCGAGCTTGGATAGCCCAGTAGGTAGAGCACGTGCCCGCGAAGGGCAAAGGTCTCGAGTTTGAGTCTCGGACCAGCACACAGTTTTAATCTGCCAGGAAGTATCACTAAACACTTTCCTCTATTGGGAATGTCGTTTCGGAAATCTCCATCACCAGCTCAAAACTTACAAGTTTTAAAACAACAGTGTCGCTTCCAACGAAACAAGTCGGGTGTTAACAGGTAGCTTGCGTTTCACTGAAACTGGCGCTGCTGTTTTGAAACTTCTCATTTTTGATCTGATGATGGCAGGAGCCCAGACGACATTCTACATAAAGACATATATCTACTGATTTATTCACACGAAATCCACAACGATTGCAGACAGCTTCAAGAAAAATATGTCCCTTGTTTCTAGAATGAATGTTTGGAAGGTAGGAGCCGAGGTACTGGCAGAAGTAAAACTGTGAGGACGAGTCGTGAGTCGTGGTTGGGTA
Organism: Schistocerca americana; assembly: GCF_021461395.2. Lineage (NCBI taxonomy): Eukaryota > Metazoa > Arthropoda > Insecta > Orthoptera > Acrididae > Schistocerca > Schistocerca americana. Next base: position 379,369,170 of record NC_060126.1, read on the forward strand.
GCTCAGTCGGTAGAGATCTTGCCCGCGAAAGGCAAAGGTCCCGAGTTCGAGTCTCGGTCCGGCACACAGTTTTAATCTGCCTAGAAGTTTCATGTCCTTTGTTAATGATCGTTCACTTTACGTGTTTGACAAATCTTGCCTGACAGTGGTTTTATCGTAAGTCCTTGCACCAAACGACAAAGCCCGCTAAACGAAACATTGACCGAAAATGTATCAGGATGATTCCCTATCGCGTTTGGCATTTCATCAGCTCGGTGTTACAGTTCGTTGACAGAATGAGGTCGAAGGTCTACATTTACATCCACATCCATACTCCGCAAGCCACCTGACGGTGTGTGGCGGAGGGTACCCTGAGTAACTCTATCGGTTCTCCCTTCTATTCCAGTCTCGTATTGTTCGTGGAAAGAAGGATTGTATGAATGCTTCTGTGTGGCCTCTAATCTCTATGATTTTATCCTCATGGTCTCTTCGCGAGATATACGTAGGAGGGAGCAAAATACTGCTGGACTCTTCGGTGAAGGTATGTTCTCGAAACTTTAACAAAAGCCCGGACCGAGCTAATGAGCGTCTCTCCTGTAGAGTCTTCCACTGGAGTTTATTTATCATCTCCGTAACGCTTTAACGATTACTAAATGATCCTGTAACGAAGCGCGCTGCTCTCCGTTGGATCTTCTCTATCTCTTCTATCAACCCTATCTGGTACGGATCCCACACTGTTGAGCAGTATTCAAGCAGTGGGCGAACGAGTGTACTGTAACCTACTTCCCTTGTTTTCGGATTGCATTTCCTTAGGATTCTTCCAATGAATCTCAGTCTGGCATCTGCTTTACCGACGATCAACTTTATATGATCATTCCATTTTAAATCACTCCTAATGCGTACTCCCAGATAATTTATGGAATTAACTGCTTCCCGTTGCTGGCCTGCCATTTTGTAGCTAAATGATAAGGGAACTGTCTTTCTACGTATTCGCAGCACATTACACTTGTCTACATTGAGATTCAATTACCATTCCCTGCACCATGCGTCAATTCGCTGCAGATCCTCCTGCATTTCAGTACAATTTTCCATTGTTACAACCTCTCGATACACCACAGCATCATCTGCAAAAAGCCTCAGTGAACTTCCGATGTCATCCACCAGGTCATTTATGTATATTGTGAACAGCAACGGTCCCATGACACTCCCCTGTGGCACACCTGAAATCACACTTACTTCGGAAGACTTCTCTCCATTGAGAATGACATGCTGCGTTCTGTTATCTAGGAACTCCTCAATTCAATCACATAGTCGATATGCTCTTACTTTGTTCATTAAACGACTGTGGGGAACTGTATCGAACGCCTTGCGGAAGTCAAGAAACACGGCATCTACCTGGGAACCCGTGTCTATGGCCCTCTGAGTCTCGTGGACGAATAGCGCGAACTGGGTTTCACACGACCGTCTTTTTCGAAACCCATGCTGATTCCTACAGAGTAGATTTCTAGTCTCCAGAGAAGTCATTATACTCGAACATAATACGTGTTCCAAAATTCGCTGAACACTATAAAATTCATGTTTCTAATTCAATTTTTGTGCAATATTAACAAGTGACCGAGACTTAGAAGTCTACATTTTATTTTACTGGAGTTTTGTTTAATTTTACCTTTATTTGTTTATTTGGATTCGTTGGTCGATATGAAGGCAAAAGAGAAAGGAATAGGCCACAATGACTAAAGTCAGATTTTGTAATTGACAGACAGACAGATTCCTAACAGAAAATGGAGGCAAAAAATATCCGTTTGACAAGTGTCCGCAAACGCATCGCTGCCACGGTAGATGGCACTGACGAATGAAGGTTCCTTTCACCAGGGCCGTGTGTTTCTCGTGTGTTGCAGGCTGTGTGATTGACGAAGCGTAAGAGCGGAATGGTCCACCATTCATGTTGGGTACAAGCCGAGATAGTGTTTGTGCACGGCCAAGCAGATAAAAACGGTAGAGAGGCAAAACTCTGTCCTCCAAATATGGTATACGCACAGTCTGCAACGTCCCTGCACTTTCATCCGTCCGTGAGGTCCCATGATCACGCAAACGCCCAAAAAGGGCTAGAAATGTTGAGTGATGTAGTTGGTGTCTGTGAGCGTATCTGTTTTGGTACAGGCCTGCTCCCTCTCGACCCTTTGCATCTGCTTGACTGTACACAAACCCATCTCGGTTTGTTACAGAGAGGAATACCGAACCATTCTCCTGCTAACAGTACGCTGCGCCAATCACACAGCCTTTAACAAACGAGGAATACACGGCAGGATGTCAGAGGAGCTTCCATTCATCAGCGCCATCTACAGCGGCAATGATGCTTTTCCGGACACATGTTCAGAAAACTGCTTTTCCTCCACCTGCAGCCAGGAATCCATCCGTGCAGTTTGTCAGTTTTATTGCTGTTCACCATTTATATGTATGTATGTATGTTCCATATTTCCTCGTAAACCAGTGGACCAATTTCAATCAAACTCGGTGAACATATCCTTTATAGTCTGTAAATAATCACTGCGAGGGTGAGAACCACCCACGAATCAGAGCTGTGGGGGTGAAAAAGCTGTGTAGCACACGATACGGGAGTACTCATACTTCAGTCACCCAATATCGGAGAAAGGAAGCACTTAGAGGCTTACAACAAACTTTAGACATAATTTCACACTTTAACGAAACTTTTCTTCTCGCAGACGACCCTCACAAAATTCTTTTTCGATGTTCAAGCAACAAAAGTACCACATGAAGCATGACGTTCTAATTTATTACGTCATTACTATTAACTCAATGAGTGACGCATTTTTCAGGCAGTATTCATATGTACCACTGAATGCACCACAAAAATAATATGACTATACGACACTTAGTTGAACAGATCTTACATCACAGTCGCTGAATGCGTGAAAAAGTTCCAATCATTCAAGACAATGAAATTTACTACTTCGTTGCAACTAACTCTAATCGCAACACTTGTCAGTATCCACAATTGCCGCTGAATGTACCTACAAAACTATAGCATTGTACAATATATAGTTCAGGGGATATGATGCCAAATACTGAGATGCGAGAAAAAACTGCTGCATCATGCATAACGTACTGATTTATTACTTCTTTGGTACCAACTCTATTCGGAACACATTTCATAGACAGCATCCACTTACGCCGCTGAATGTACCTGGCAAAATATATAATTCTCAGGCAATATATTTCAGGAGATATGACATCATAAACACTGATACGCATGAGAAACTGTCGGATAATGCATGATGTTTTAATGTACTACTTCTTCGCCGCTAACTGCATTTACAACACATTTCGTAGACAGTGGGCACATGCACCCCTGTACAGTACAGAGTTCAAAAGATACGACTTCATAAACATTGAACTGCGTGAAAATAAAACTGCAATGCCAAATTCGCTGCACGTGAAGGTCAAATGTGTGTACAAAAACGCGTGAAATACGTTAAACACGTGATAAATGTGTTTGAGTTGTGCTATATGAGCAAAGCCATAAACCCATGGATCGATTTCAATGAAATTTGGCACACGTATTAGTTATTATCTGGAAAGAAGTACGGCGTGTGTAAGAACCATCAGCCTCCTATTGGCGTGACTGTGAGTAAGTGGAGACGACGAGGAGATGGGCTGCTGGCAAGGTGAAGGAGGAGAGAGGCATAAGGAGGAGTAGGAATAGGAGAGGGACAGAGATAGGAGAAGGTGAAACAGAGGAGGGGAGGAGATGGACAGGGAAAGAAAGAGTAGAAGGTAGACATAGGCAAGGGGAGGAAGAGGTAGGCAGAGAGCGGAGGAAGGAGGAGATTAACAGAAGGGGAAGGCGAAATGGACATGGAAAAGGGAAGATAAGAAGATGGACAGGGGAGAGAGCAAGAAATGGACACAGAAAGGAAAGTGGAGGAGACGAACACAGGGAGAGAGGAGGAGGTGATGGACAGAGAGAGGGGGGGGGGGGAAATTGGTAAAGAGAGAGGGAGACGCAGATGGAATTACGGGGGCAGGACGAGATGAACAGAGGGAGGGTCAGGAGGAGATGAACAGGCCGCTTCCTGCAATTCCACCTGCGTCTCCCTTTACCAATCTCCTCCTCTCGCTCTCTGTCTGTCTATCACCTCCGCCCCTCTCCCTGTTCGTCTCCTCCACTTTCCTTTCTGTGTCCATTTCTTGCTCTCTCCCCTTTCCATCTTCTTATCTTCCCATGTCCATTTTGCCCTCTTCTGTTCATGTCCTCCTCACCTGTCTCTCTGCCTCTCTCTTCCTCCCCTTGCCTATGTCCATCTTCTCCTCTTTTCTTTGTCTATCTCTCTCCCCCTCTATTTCATTCCATTCTATCTCTGTCCGTCACCTACTCTTCCTCCTATCCATGCCAAACTCCTCCATCCCCTTTTTGGCTGTCAAATGGGGATTTGAACACGGGTCTCCTAATTACCAGGCAGATGTGCTGACCACTGCACCATCCAGACACAGTGGTCAGCACAACCACACATACTGATCTAGTATGACATAAATTCACACTTTATATATCTCTAGTGATGGTAGTGCCCCTGCTTATGTCTCGAGGAACAGACATCACATCCACAATTAAGGCCAAGACGGCCATTCATCCCTTCAGTTCAGATGCTCGAACTGCTTCGGGAATTGTTGAGACGCCGCGAATGGCGAGGCTGATGAACTGGGACACTACATCAGTAGTGTGTGGGAAAAGTTGAGAATTTGGTTATGACGGAGGCGTGTTACTGCGGTCCGTGCAGTTGGAATAACCAACGTGTCCAGACGGCGCATTGTTTAGTGCATCTGCCTAGCAAGCCAGAGACCCAGGTTCATATCCCAGTCAGGCACAAATTTCCAGCTTGCTTATTGATATAAATCACACACCGGTACCATTCCTGCCACAAAAGGGGCTCAACATGGAGCCCGAATCATGTCCGTAGGTATGCTGGCTGTCTCTCTTGATGTGCTACGCTTCAGATCAGCACATGTTACCTGGAAAAATCTGTCTTTCAGGCAGCCCCACAACCAGAAATCAAAGGGAGTGAGTTCAGGTTATCGTGCCGGTCAAGAATTTGGAAGCGATCGGCTGATAATTCGATCGTTTCCAAATGTGCTTTGGAGAAGCAGGGGGGCTTCACGAGCGATGTGCGGTGGGGCCCCATCTTGCTCAGCTAATCTTTTTAATTCCTTTTCGTCTTAAAAACAAGAAGCAATCGTAAAAGGTAGTCTGACAAATTTTTGGGGCATCTGACATGTCAGAGCAACGTAGATCGTAAGTCTGTAGCACCATCTGTCCTTCTTGTACCGCTATGTGCCTGACGCTGCCGACGCATTCGTTTGCAGGGCGGCAACGTGCGTAACCGGCGAGACGCTGAGGACGACGGAAAGGAGGCAGCTGGTATGGCAGAGGGCACTGCCACGGACACCGCCGGCGAGGGACAGGGGCAGGTGGAGGCCGCGGTGAGTACCTGCCCACCACTCTTCTTCCTCACTAATGCACGTCTGCTCATTGTGAATTTCATGATACAGCGGAGTGTTCGTGTGTTTACTTAATCGGCATCTCGCTTATGAGATGTGACCCAAGCTGTAATCCTCACCTCAAAAAAATTATATAATTTTTTTATACATGTGGTCTTCTTTGTTTTTAGAAAGCTGCTAGGCCGTAAAGCAAGTTGTTTCATGTTTTTATAGTAACTTGTATCCATGTTCAATAGTAAGCAATTGAGGTACAAAGATAAGTAAAGAATGACACACACATCAAGACAGTAGCAAATCGCTTGTGTTGAGAATAGCTACCACTCTACAGAGCAACCTGTGTTTGCCTCTGCACTTAATCCTTTGACAGTGACGCTGTTAGTACAGCACTTACAGTTTCTTCCTCACGAGTCATTCCAAACACAATACTTTTAGATTTTGCTGGCACAGATGATCCCATGGAATGTGAACAGAGTAAGTAGAGAACGTGAATCCTATTTTTCCACGGTGAAAAGTTAAACGGTATTCTGATGTAGCTTAGAAACAGTCGTTAAGTGTGGGCTACAAGTCCTGCGCGCTGGACGACAATTTCGTCGCCGAATTCCATCAACAGTATGTATTCATCAGATTATTACAGCGACTAGCACACGCAGAGTGATGTTCGTGAGGAAAAAAAGTTCCCAGTAGACTGCACACAATTGTCATGCTGGGTATGGAGGACGAGTGCTGTGGCTCAAAATGTTGATTTTGAAAGAAGTGTGTGAAGGATCAGAACTGCCAAACATGTACACAACGCCCCTGCGTGGTCAGTTGTAGACGATCAGCATGTGAAAGCGCTCAGGCCCCAAGACCACCATAGCAGGCTACCGAGTTGACAATGGTTTCCGCATGAACCACTGACGATGCGCAATTGAGAGATTACATTTTATTTGTGGACTAAAAGGGATCCACTCAGAGGAAGCCGGCCGCGGTGGTCTCGCGGTTCTAGGCGCGCAGTCCGGAAGCGTGCGACTGCTACGGTCGCAGGTTCGAATCCTGCCTCGGGCATGGATGTGTGTGATGTCCTTAGGTTAGTTAGGTTAAGTAGTTCTAAGTTCTAGGGGACTAATGACCACAGAAGTTGAGTCCCATAGTGCTCAGAGCCATTTGAACCATTTTGAACTCAGAGGAAGATACCGTAACTATAGTGGCCACGTTGTGCTGTGACGGCTACTTTGACACCACACTTGCCGGACGGCCACTCTTGTCTTCTATGTGGTTTGGTGAGTGAAGAATCAAGAATTTTCTTTACTAAGCAATGCTTCCGTAGAGGATGCAGATTGCTTCAACCAAAACGCTAACTGTGGCCAATGGGCACTGAGCTAGTATGGTGAGGCAGCAGAATGCTGCTGTGGTACGACAGCAGACGAAAACACCGACAATCTTGCTGACGCTATTCGGATGTCGACCTCGCAGTAAATAAGCTTACAGTTGACAACTGTCTTCCTGACGTTAGACAGATTTCGATTCAGAAGTACATAAAGATTACAGCTGTTGCCGATACGCTAGATAGTCGTCGGCTCTGCTCTACATCAAGCTCACAGTTACAGTTGACCTGATGTGCAGTGAAAGTGGCACAAAGTGGCTGGCTGAGATTCGCTGATCCTCAGAGTCAAATCCAGAACTTTTGGAGATTATCTGGAGTGTCTCACCACGACACATAAATGGTGGCCCCGCCTTAGCAGCTCCAGTTCGAATCCTGGAACCATCAGAGCTAGCTGACAGTTCATAGAGCAGCGTCTTTGACTAGATGGCGACACAGCTCTCTCAGGCTAGAGCTGCTCGGCCACAAATTTGACCAATAACTGGTGCGAGACTGCAACGGCCGAATGCACGACGCTGATGCAATGCTGCTTGCAGCTCAGTGGAGAGTATTAATACTCACTCTGGCTAGGTGTGTTCTGACAAGCGCTATGCTCTCATCACGTGAGCAGCTGCAGAAAGGCAACGTTCTGCAACACTGTATAGGGATCTAGTCCATCGCTCATGATCGAATGTCACATTGCAGAGAACTAAGCAAGCATTGTTGCAGTATCCGGGCACAGAATTGTGCAGGTGAATGGCATGCACACCCTTGGCTGTTTGTAACGGCCTGCCCAAGGCCAATACCACAATGTAATAAATTACAACACTCTTGTTCAGACAAGAACAGAACACCCTGAGCAACTAGAGATAGTCCTTCCATATTCAAAGGACATATGCATTAGTATGTTCTGCAGAAACGATTAGCATTTGAACCATGTCGGCCAGGGGATACGAGGTCAACACAGACATCGCGCCGCAACACCACCTACCGGTAATATGTGCGTACGGCTTTCGTTGTCACTGTAAACCGAAGGTTATTGTCAGTGTGACTTGATCAGACCAGGATGCCTCGCAGATGCACGAACCGTACCGTCTAATCATTGGAGTGAGAGAATGTGATGCAACCATCCGGGAAATAGCTGCTCAAGTGGCTCGAAGTGTTTCGGCAGTGCAATGGATGTGTGCAGAATGGTTCACGGAAGGCCGTAGAACACGACGAGGTGGACGGCATGGGTTAAGTGCGCGTCATCCACTTCTCAAGCTGCCTTTGACGAATGTGCAGGAACGTCCTAGATGGCAACGGCGTATAGAACAGCGTCACTGGAGACAGGAATGGCATCAGTTAGTGTTTTTGGAAAAATCCAAAGTATGTTTGTTTGAAAATGATGGTCGCATTTTGTTTCGCCATAGGTAGGGGGGAGCGCCAACACAGTCGTTGCATTCACACAACTCTCGTTGCATTCGCCAACTCAAGGTGTTGGGTGCTGTTGGGTACAGCCAAAACTCAAAGCCTGTTTGCATCTAGAGCACTGTCACCAAGTCGGCCGGAGTGGCTGCCAGGTTCTAGGCGCTTCAGTCAGTCAGGTTCGAATCCTGCCTCGGGCATGGATGTGTTTGATGTCCTTAGGTTAGTTAGTTTTAAGTAGTTCTTAGTTCTAGGGGACTGATGACATCAGATTTTAAGTCCCATAGTGCTCAGAGCCATTTAGAACCACTGTCACCAGTGTGGCCTGAGTGAACCCACAGTCATAGCCTTTCTGCACAACAGCCCAAACACCATTTTCAGCAAGACAATTCACGACCACATACTGCAGCACAATATTGGTGCTTCTCACCAATTCTATGCAATACCTCCTCATTAGTTGTGTGATGTACCCATCTAATCTTCAGCATTCTTCTGTAGCACCACATTTCGAAAGCTTCTATTCTCTTCTTGCCTGAACTATTTATCGTCCATGTTTCACTTCCATACATGGCTACACTCCATACAAATAATTTCAGCAACGACTTTCTGGCACTTAAATCTATATTCGATGTTAACCAATTACTCTTCTTCAGAAACGCTTTTCTTGCCATTGCCAGTCTACATTTTATATCCTCTCTACTTCGACCATCATCATTATCAGTTATTTTGCTCCCCAAATAGCAAAACTCCTTTACTACTTTAAGTGCCTCATTTTTAATCTAATTCCCTCAGCATCATCCGACTTGATTCGACTACATTCCATTATCCTCGTTTTGCTTTTGTTGATGATCATCTCATATCCTCCTTTCAAGACACTGTCCATTCCGTTCAACTGCTCTTCAAAGTCCTATTACAATGTCATCGGCGAACTTCAAAGTTTTTATTTCTTCTCCATGGATTTTAATACCTACTCCGAATTTTTCTTTTGTTTCTTTTACTGCTTGCTCAATATACAAATAGAATAACATCAGGGAGAGGCTAAATATGGAGCTATTTTATCAGCAATCTCCGAGAGGAACCTGACTGGTATACAATGTGGACCAGAGGCCTTGTCTTTATTAAGTGATTTAAGCTGCTTCGTTACTCCGAGGATATCTACTTCCATGTTTCGCATCTTGGCATCTTGTCAGATGGTACATGAAGCTATGTCTAATCCTCAGTAACGTTGACTGTGACACTAACGCAAGTACTACATTCATACATATAAGAGAAGTTACAGGCGGGAAACTTCATGGTTTTGTGCGTGTGTGTGTGTGTGTGTGTGTGTGTGTGTGTGTGTGTTTGTCAGTGAGTTACTCGCCTTTTGTGTCTGCAGAGTGGGGAGGGTGAAGGAGCTGCCAACAGCGGTGCCGAAGAGGGAAGCGGCGCAGCCAAAGACAGCGCTGGAGCGGCGGAAGTGTAGAATTGCTGTTCCCTACAGTGATGACTGCAAGTAATAAACAACACGTAAGTACACCTAGTAACTAGATTTAAAGACTGTATACATGTTATATAAATGGGTGAGTGTATGTATATTCCACATGTAATCCTACACCACTCGACTGATTTCAATCAAACTTGGTAGATGAAAAACTTACCACGTGAAAGGAATCGCTGTAGGGGTGAGAAACACCTACCTGTCAAAGGGGTCGGCGTGATAAAGAAGTGTAGCCCACCGACCGTCAGTGCTCAGTATTTGAGCATGAGAGCACTTAGTGAATTGCAATTAACTTTATGAAACTTTTTTCTCGCTGACAACCCACAAAAAATTACGAAAGAAAAAAAAGTTTATCACTTACTACATATTCGGTGTTCATACTGTTCATGCAGGAAAACTGCCACACAAAGCGTCTTTTCGAGACTCATTTTGCACATGATATTCACATATTGAAGTTTCTGGCAGATTAAAATTGTTCCCGACAGAGATTCGAACTCGGGACCTCTGCACTTGGCAGCCGTTTCAAAGGTGCCGAGTTCGCGTCTCAGTCTCCCACACAGTTTTAATCTGCCAGGAAATTTCATATCACCGTACACTCAACTGCAGAGTGAAAATTTCACTACAAAATTGCCATATGCCGTTGAATGTAACTCCAAAATTATATCATTTTACGACAGATAGTTCAGGAGATATGACGCTATAATCAGTGAGATGCGTGAAAAATAATTGCGTCATTCGTCACTTTACTATTTATTACTTCCTTGCTACTAAATTGGTTCCCAACATATTTTGCAGACGGTATCCACATATGCTGCTGAATGTCCCTACAAAATTATATCACCGTACGACACATGGTTCAGAATATATGACATCATAAACATTGAGCTTCGTGGAAACGAAACTGCAATGCGAAATTCGCCAGAGATAAAAGTAAACAATGACGTCTCAACATGAGGTTGGACAAAAGGAGCAGGGCATTATTAGTGAATTTCTATTATAAAAATAACAGTAATGCAGTAGCTGCAATTCGACAATACCGCCGGCTGAAAGGACTACGGAAGGGTCATCTCTCATGATGGAGAAGTTCCAATTACCAAGAGAACTGGCTGTCGCTCCGGGAAGAGGCCGAGAACAGAGTGCCACAGCACGCGCACTACCTGGCGATCGAGAAATGCACCTTGACTTCCCTCTCCTCTTTCTCGCAAGGATTGAAGTTGACGAGGGCTGGCCCTGGATCATTCTATCGACTGACGAAGTTCATTTTTCTCTGACAGGTGAAGCAAGTACAAAGAATTGCTGAATCTGGGGATCGTCATCTCCAGTCACTGTGCATGAAGTTCCTCTGTATAGTGAACGTGTCACCTTATGGCGTGGCTTCACAGCTACGTTCATCATTGGTCCATTCTTTTTTGAACAGTTTGGCGCTCACGGAGCAAAGACGTACAGTGTGATTGATCAGCATTATTGCAAGATGCTTAGCCGTCAAGTCATACCCGCCGTACAAGAGACCGAAATGCACTGAACGCAACAGTTTTCAAGCAAGATAGGGCCCCACCGCACATCGCTCGTGAAGCCCCCCTGCTTTTCCAAAACACATTTGGAAACAATCGAATTATCAGCCGATCATTTAGAAATTCTTGACCAGCACGATAACCTGATCTCATTCCCTTTGATTTCTGGTTGTGGGGCTATCTGAAAGACAGATTTTTCCAGGTAACATTGACGCATGTGCTGATCTGAAGCGCAGCATATCAATAAAGATTGCCAGCATACCTATGGAGATGCTTCGGGCGTCATGTTGAGCCCCTTTTGTGGCAGGAATGGTACCGGTGTGTGATAGTATGATGTACCATAGCACCACATTAAAACTGTTTCAATTGAATTGATTCTGCATTATTTCTCTTCTTCATGTCCTTGACATAAATGCTACCGAATTTGGTACTCGTACTATAACTAGCTTCCGTGTTTTAGCGTGTCAAATAAGGAAATTTTAGTTATAACCACCTGGTATTTGTGACATATGCTCCTCCAGAACCCCAGCATCGACAAATTACTTAATTTTCTGGAGAAAATACTAAGGGGGTATAATCCAGGAACCACCTATAGGGGCAGGTGGATTATGTGGGGAGAGAAGGGGTTCTGAGGAGATGGACAGACAGTGATGGGAAGGTGGAGAAGGATACCAATAGGGAAATGTGGAGATTGAGAAAGACAGAGAGAGTGAGGATGGACAGACAGTGATGGTATGGTGGAGAAGGGTACCAATAGGGGGAATGTGGAGATTGAGAAAGACAGAGACTGTGAGGATGGACCAGAGAAATGGAAATGAGCATTTGGTGACATGGGCCGGGAGGTCCCTTGCGAGGCGGGTCCGGAAGCCTTGGGGCAGGTCTTATTACATTCGACCCCACATTGGGCAACCTGCGCGCCGGATGGTCAACACAACACCCAGTCCCTGAGTGCAGAAAATCTCCGACCCAGCCGGGAATCAAACCCGGGCCGGTATCAAGGCAATCCGTCACGCTGACCACTCAGCTATCGGGGCAGACATGGACGAGAGAGAGGAGGGGAAGGAAGAGACGGAGAGAGAGAGAGCTGAGAGGAGGAGATTGGAAAAGAGTGGGAGGAGGAATTGAACAGACAGTGGGAAAAGAGGAGATGGACAGAGAATTGGGAGGAAATGGACAGACAATGTGAGGAGGAAAGGGAACATGGACAGAAAGAGGGGCAGGAGGGCACAACAGAAAAAGGGATAGGGGGAGACAGAGGGGGGTGGAGAAGAGTACCAGATGGACAGAGTGGGAGGAATAGCAGATGGACAGAGATAGGGCAGAGGAAATGTACAGAGAAATGGGGAATACGAGATGGGCAAAGAAGGGGAGGGGGGAGTGATAGAGGATGTGAGGAGACAGAGAGGGAGGACATAGAGGGGGAGAAGGAGTTGTGCACAGAGAGCGGAAAAAAGATGGACTAATGGTGTAGTAACACGACAGGTGGGTCAAGGGCTGCAGATGAACGCGGCTATTACGCTGTGTCAGTCATGTCATCCGTCGGGTTCTATGGTGTGACGTGGTCTAGACAGAGCTCCAAACCGGAGTTAAGGCTCCCTATTACAAACAACCAGCAGATCGACGGCCCTGAAGGGCTGTAGCACAATGATTGTTCATACTGGACCTTCGATAGCAGACCATTGGGACTGGAAACGTCTGTTGGCGCCGATTTTCTATGCGACGCCGTTGTATGCGGTGTTTCGTAAATGGTTCAAATGTCTCTAAGCACAATGGGACTTAAAATCTGAGGTCATCAGTCCGCTAGACTTTGAATTACTTAAATCTAACCAACCTAAGGACATCTCATACATCCATGCCCGAGGCAGAATTCGAACCTGCGACCATAGCAGCAGCGCGGTTCCAGACTGAAGCGCCTAGAACCGTTCGGCCACAACGGCCGGCTATGCGGTGTTTACTTGGTAGAACCCCGTCGATACGTTTACTGGTTGACTCAATGCTGCCCTTGGGCAAGCGCTGATGGGCATTTCCAGGCGCTAAAATTCGCCGTGGAATCACTCGTATGTGAATTTTTCTTACTAAAATTGTTCTATTCCCTCTAACGCACCCAGATGCACATGGAAATTAGGCAGCCTGTGCCTGACAACATATTTAGTTTATATATCCCCCCATCGTCACAGTTTTAATGAGGTAAACACAGATGGACTTGCTGAAGCACCCTCTCAAGTTGGATGTCTACGCTGTCAGAAAATCCACTTCCCTGTCATACTTTCAGCATTCAATAACAGGAGCCGATGTGCATTTCAGTTGTAATTTAGATTTTCAGTGCTATTAACGTTTTATTTCAGCCAGTTTTCTGTCACTTTATAACCCAGCCTAGTTATGGGACCTTTCTGTAGACGATTCTGCAGTTAACTGAAACTATGTTTACCTTTCCTTTCACCGATCTGCAACTACGAAGGATTTTTTTATTAATAGGGATAGTATTCGTCTCTGCATGAGATCAGGACGCATCTTATTAGACATGTGATGGGATTCCTTTATCCTAAAAATTCCCCTACACTCGCCAAACAAAGTCCACTAAGCTAGGAACCGCTTCCAGCTGTTAATCCACTGCTGGCCTATTAAGAGCGCGTTACAATTCCCCATCTGTTAGTGGAGATTAAGAAATCGCTATCCAATATCGCCAGAGAATCGTCCGAGCCTCTAATTTAAGCCTACCATTGGGCTCCAAATCAAACGACAGCGATCGCTTTTGGGGAGGATGCTGAAAAGCGCTAGTTCCGCTTCAATCTCGAGCGAGACTAGCTGTCTTCCGGAGAGCAGTTAGTCTTTTGCCGGAATCGAGGAAGGTCTCTGAAACCAGGCAGCAGGCGTCGTTCGTGCCGAAATGTGCCGCGATTTACAGCCGGGTGCACCCGCTGCGCTCAGTCTCTGCCGGCAGAGACTTCTCCACATCTTGGACGAGAACCATTCCCGGGAAACCACACAGAAAGGACACTCGCCTACTTCGCGACATGTCAACCGTTTTTCTTAGGGGCTCCATCACCTGTCCAACATTGGAACTCACAATGACGTGCAGTCCAACCCTCTGCGCTTGTCCGGACCTTTCGAGAACGACCACAGTCCCAATGGATGGGACGTAGCTTCCCGGTTCAATGTACTCTCTGCACTGGCCGATACCGAAACCGGTTTTTAAGCCATAAGAAGAAAGTCATGCAGGCGTAACCACTTTAGCCTACCGCTCAGAGATACGTGACCCCGCCATAGTTCGTCATTCATCGTCAGTTAAGCGTCGAACAGTCAGGATGAACGAATCGGAGGGCGGTGCGACGCTATAGGATCCAGAGTTGCCCTGCATTCGTCTCAGATACCACAATGCCACAGCAGCCCAGCGCATCAGTGTGAAGCCTGAAACGTCCTGGCAGATTAAAATTGTGTGCTCGGGACCCGAGTTCGAGCCTCGGTCCGGCACACAGTTTTAATCTGCCAGAAAGTTTCATATCACGGCACACTCCTCTGCAGAGTGAAAATCTCATTCTGGATTCTGAAGCCTGTCGACCGCTGAAAACACGTATTCCACGCTATTTATTGGCTGTGGTCAATTTGTACACAACAAGCGCAGTATCTATCCATCTTTAATCAGTGTTCGCCTATACCAAAAAGAATACCACACTAACCAAAGCAGTCACTACTGCTATACTATTTCTGATGTTTACTACACCCCAACTCAGCTCACACAATGGAAATGCACAGACACTTACACAAAAATTTACGCTAAGCTAGGCCACACTGTTGTAAACAGTTAAATACACAGACAAAATTCACTTCTTCGCAGATGCACGTGTGGATAGACTAAACTTAATCCTGTGACTAAACAAAGACTCTTGCTGTTCCTGACATGGACGACGTGATCAGTTCATCAACCCACATTCCTTGATTCTCGTAGGTTGCCGTATGCGGTCGTCCACTCCGAGTTCTGTCAAACACGTTGAAGTTAGGACCGTCGTTTACTTCATTACGAGCTCAAACAACGCAACGCTGCACATAACTATGTCGATACAGTCATCAGCGTGCACGGTTTTCGTTCTTCTATGGATTTCCACTGACTGCACGCTTTCTGTGGTTACAAACACGATTACAGCACCCCGTTTCTCACGTTACACACGTCCATGCTACATACCACATTTCGCATCCCTCTTTCGGTGGAGGCTTAAAACTTGCGTCAGTGAAGCGGGAAGCGCGGCCGACTAATATGCATGACATGGTATACCTCAACCATTATTGAGAACAGAATGAAAAATTCGGAGGCATAACTTTTCAGCATGCCTTCGTATATCTGTAGCTATACTAACAATAAAACTGTAAGCTCGTCGTGTCTGTCTATTTGAACATGCTAATCTCCAAAATTACTAGGCGAATTTTAGTGGGCTTCTCACAGGTAACTTGAGCGTATCGTCACCGAATGAAAAAAAAATCGTAATTTAAAGTTACAAGTGTCTGCTCAGCTAAGTAGTTCGGATGTTTAGTGACGGCGTGGTACGCCAAACAACAAATGAATGGCGCTGCTATATTTTTTTTTACCCAGAAGTTTACGCTTGCGTCAGTCATAGAATTAAGCACCGCAACCTTATTTTTATGAATGCAAACTAACACTGAATTAATTGCCCAGGATATACGTAGTTACTGATTTCGCTTATTGTATTAAAAACTTAACAAATTACTGCTTTGCTTCTATGTTCGACTACTTGGCTAAGAAAACCGAATGTATTGACAAAGTGATATTGCAAGTGTTCTGTTTTTACCGCTTGATCTACGGAACCGCAAAAAAACGAAGATATGCAAAAGCTCTTCTTCAGTCTCCGTTATGAAGCACCAGCGCATAGTTAGTATATCAATAAAACAGTACGGAAGATAGGCGCTGGAACGTGCACATATAATGTATGTAGTTTTTGGAGACGTATGCGACGCATCATTTCCTTTTAAAATATGCGTAACTTTTACATTATTATTTCTTTTGCAGATACACAACGGCTGATCCTTCCATGCTGTACAATGACATCTGAATGCAAGCTGTTGTAACTACCTGCGATTCATTGGTGGGCGCTCTGACCTAAATTATTTTTCCAGTTACCTAAACCCGAATTTTGTGGTTCTGTAAAATAAAGGCTGTCCTCCATCTCTTCTAAATTACTTTGTATTATTGTCAAACACCAGAAAAACTGCCCAAGAAATGACCTCAGACCACTTTATTGCCGTGATGTTATACCTTTCCTGTCCTCACAACAACTATGAAGCAATGAATATTATACATTTTCGTCTTTTATGCTCTTTTATAAACCTAAACGCTGTTTTACGATATTTCAGTGTTCCTAACTCTATAGAAAGACACAGAAAGTACAGTTATCAAGATATAAAATGCGACTGAGCGTACAAAGAGTTGGTGTTGTGTGTGAAGTGAGGATATGTAGAAGAATGAATGACAGTGAGGAATGAATGTTAAGCCAGAGAGTTAGTGGAAGTACTAGTAACGACAAGATAGATACCAATTATGCTAAGTCTCTCACCAACAACCCTGTCTCTCAGTCTCATAGTCCGTAACCAGCACAACAATAGCATTTATGATATAACCTAACCGTACAATAACTAGGCAGCCAGTGTCCGTGCACAGATACGTCGTTAAGCCCCATTGGCGCAGCGATAGACACACGTGCTCAACCGCGAACGCGCTACCTCTAAGTAAGGATAAGGCCGTCGCGTCAGTGACAGATTTACGTTTCAAGAGGACATTGTACGTCAACATGCGTAAACAAGTCTCTGGATCCGTTGGTGCTTTACACCGGAAAATATGTGGGACATGTCGGAATAGCGAGTAAAACTCAGACATTAACATCCCCGTAATTTGATGGAATTGCGCAATCAATTCCTTAGCGAGTCGCTAAATCTTTGCATGGCGTACCAGCACTACCTTGTGGACACCCATCGCAACCGAGTCCAGGCGATTATTAACTCCAAAGGTAGAATTACAGGTATTAAATGATCCTTGTAATCATTTCGTTAGCAGTGTCTATTTCTTTCCGGGTAGCAACCACTCATTCTCTCCATCGCTATCACTCCTGCACGCCGGATACGATGCCTTCTTCCTGTGTACGTATAGGCTTCCTTCCTTCCTCCATTGTCCTTGCATCCATCAATGCGTTATGGCTATGCAAACACACAACAACAGAGTATGAGTACAATTAGCAAGGCGAAGCAAGTATATGAAACATATTTAATATATCGATAATCGAACGTTATTCTGATAACCAATAGAAGAAAATTTTGTATTACTAGGAATTCTCAGGCTGCCTGCAATTTTCTGTCGAAACAGATACCGTATTTACTACATGCGTGAGAGTGCCCGTAATAGTAGTGTGCAGTGTATCTACACTGAGGTGATAAAAATCAAAGGATAGTGGCATGCACATGTACGCGGTAGTATCGTGTACACAAGACGTAAGAGGACAGTGCGTTGGTTGAGCTGTTATTTGTACTAATATGGTTCAAGTGAGACTCAGACATTAGCATCCCCGTAATTTGATGGAATTGGCCAATCAGTTACTTAGCGAGTGGCCAAATCTCTGCATGGTGTACCAGCACAACTGTGTGGACACCCGCCACAACCGAATCCAGCCGATGTGGTTATGGACGCACGATAGGAATTAAGAGGCTTTCAACCAATAATGGTAGATGGAAGTAGAAGCATAGGATATTCCGATATCCACCATGCCAAGAGTGTGCCGCGAATATCAAATTATAGGCATTACCTCTCACCGTGGACAACGCAGTGGCCGACGGGATACGCTTAGCTACCTAGTGCAGCGGCGTTGACAGTGATGACAGACAAGCAACACTCAGTGAAATAACCGCTGAAATCAATGTGCGACGTACGACGGATGTATCCGTTAGGTCATTTAGGCGAAATTTGGCGTTAATGGAATACGGCAGGAGACGATCGACGCGAGTGCCTTTGCTAACAGCACGACATTGACTGCAGCGCCTCTCCTGGGCTCGTGACCGCGTCAGTTGGACCGTAGACGACGACTGGAAAACCATGGCGTGGTTCAAAGAGTCCCGATTTTAGTTGGTAAGAGCTGATGGTAGGGTTCGAGTATGGCGTGGACGCCACGAAGCCGAGGACACAAGTTGTCAACAAGGCAACACTATGTGATCAAAAGTATCCGGACACCTGGCTGGTAATGACTTACAAGTTCGTGGCACCCTCCATCCGTAATGCTGGAACTCAATATGGTGTTGGCCCGTCCTTAGCCATGATGACATCATCCACTCTCGCAGGCGTACGTTCAATCAGGTCCTGGTAGGAAACTTCCTGGCAGATTAAAACTGTGTGCCCGACCGAGACTCGAACTCGGGACCTTTGCTTTTCGCGGGCAAGTGCTCTACCAACTGAGCTACCGAAGCACGACTCACGTCCGGTACCCACAGCTTTACTTCTGCCATAACCTCGTCTCCTACCTTCCAAACTTTACAGAAGCTCTCCTGCGAACCTTGCAGAACTAGCACTCCTGAAAGAAAGGATATTGCGGAGACATGGCTTAGCCACAGCCTGGGGGATGTTTCCAGAATGAGATTTTCACTCTGCAGCGGAGTGTGCGCTGATATGAAACTTCCTGGCAGATTAAAACTGTGTGCCCGACCGAGACTCGAACTCGGGACCTTTGCCTTTCGCGGGCAAGTGCTCTACCAACTGAGCTACCGAAGCACGACTCACGTCCGGTACTCACAGCTTTACTTCTGCCAGTACCTCGTCTCCTACCTTCCTACCTTCCAACACACAGTTTTAATCTGCCAGGAAGTTTCATATCAGCGCACACTCCGCTGCAGAGTGAAAATCTCATTCTGGAAACATCCCCCAGGCTGTGGCTAAGCCATGTCTCCGCAATATCCTTTCTTTCAGGAGTGCTAGTTCTGCAAGGTTCGCAGGAGAGCTTCTGTAAAGTTTGGAAAGTAGGAGACGAGGTACTGGCAGAAGTAAAGCTGTGAGTACCGGACGTGAGTCGTGCTTCGGTAGCTCAGTTGGTAGAGCACTTGCCCGCGAAAGGCAAAGGTCCCGAGTTCGATTCGCGGTCGGGCACACAGTTTTAATCTGCCAGGAAGTTTCATATCAGCGCACACTCCGCTGCAGAGTGAAAATCTCATTCTGGAAACATCCCCCAGGCTGTGGCTAAGCCATGTCTCCGCAATATCCTTTCTTTCAGGAGTGCTAGTTCTGCAAGGTTCGCAGGAGAGCTTCTGTAAAGTTTGGAAGGTAGGAGACGAGGTACTGGCAGAAGTAAAGCTGTGAGTACCGGACGTGAGTCGTGCTTCGGTAGCTCAGTTGGTAGAGCACTTGCCCGCGAAAGGCAAAGGTCCCGAGTTCGAGTCTCGGTCGGGCACACAGATTTAATCTGCCAGGAAGTTTCATATCAGCGCACACTCCGCTGCAGAGTGAAAATCTCATTCTGGAAACATCCCCCAGGCTGTGGCTAAGCCATGTCTCCGCAATATCCTTTCTTTCAGGAGTGCTAGTTCTGCAAGGTTCGCAGGAGAGCTTCTGTAAAGTTTGGAAGGTAGGAGACGAGGTACTGGCAGAAGTAAAGCTGTGAGTACCGGACGTGAGTCGTGCTTCGGTAGCTCAGTTGGTAGAGCACTTGCCCGCGAAAGGCAAAGGTCCCGATTTCGAGTCTCGGTCGGGCACACAGTTTTAATCTGCCAGGAAGTTTCATATCAGCGCACACTCCGCTGCAGAGTGAAAATCTCATTCAGGTCCTGGTAGGTTTCTTGGGGAATGGCAGACCATTCTTCACGGAGTGCTGCACTGTGGAGAGGTATCGACGACGATCGGTGGGGCCTGGCACGAAGTCGGCATTCCAAAATATCCCAAAGGTGTTCTGTAGGATTAAGGTCAGGTCTCTGTGAAGGCCTGTCCATTACAGGGATGTTATTATCGCGTAACCACTCTGTCACAGGCCGTGCGTTATGAATAGTTGCTCGATCGTGTTGAAAGATGCAATCGCCATCCCCGAATTGCTGTTCATTTGCAGGAAGCAAGAAGGTGCTTAGGACTTCAATGTAGGCATATGCTGCGGCAGTGCCACACAAAATAACAAGTGGTGCAAGCCCCCTCCATGTAAAATACGACCACACCCTAACACTACCGACTCCGAATTTCACTGGTGGCACTACACACGCTGACAGATGACGTTCACTGCGCATTCGACATACCCACATCCTGCCATCTGATCGCCACATTGTGTACCGTGATTCGTTACTCCACGCAACTTTTTCTCACTGTTAAATCGTCTATTGTTTACGTTCCTAGCACCAAGCAAGGCGTCGTATGGCATTTACTGGTCTGATGTGTGGCTCATGAGCAGCTCCTCGACCATGAACCAAATTTTCTCACCTCCCGCCTAACTGTCGTACCACTTGCAATGGATCCTGATGCAGTTTGGAATTCCTATGTGATGGTGTGAATAGATGTCTGTCTATTATACATTACGACGCTATTCAACTGTCGACGGTCTCTGTCAGTCAACAGACGAGGTCGGCCTGTACGTTTTTGTGCTCTATGTGTCCCTTTGCGTTTCCACTTCACTCTCACATCGGAAACAGTGGACATAGAGATGTGTAGGAGTGTGGAAATCTCGCGTATAGACGTATGACGAAAGTGACACGTAACCACCTTGCCACGATCGAAGTCCGTGAGTTCTGTTGAGAGCCCCATTCAGCTCTCTCACGATGACTAATGACATGATATGGGGTACATGACAACAGGTGGCAGCACAATGCACCTAGTATGAAAATCGTGTGTTTTTGTGGGTGGCCGTATGGTTTTGATCACGTAGATGGTGGGTCCATAATGGTGTGATCTGTGATTACATGGTCTCGCGGTTCTAGGCGCGCAGTCCGGAACCGTGCGACTGCTACGGTCGCAGGTTCGGATCCTGCCTCGGGCATGGATGTGTGTGATGTCCTTAGGTTAGTTAGGTTTAAGTAGTTCTAAGTTCTAGGGGACTAATGACCACAGCAGTTGAGTCCCATAGTGCTCAGAGCCATTTGAACCATTTGTGATTACATGGAGTAGATTGCGTTCTCTGGTCCAACTGAACCAATCATTGACTGGAAATGGTTATGTTCAGCTATGCGCAGATCATTTTCAGCCATTCATGGAGTTCATGTTCCCAAATAAAAATGTGTGTGAAATCTTATGGGACTTAACTGCTAAGGTCATCAGTCCCTAAGCTTACACACTACTTAACCTAAATTATCCTAAGGACAAACACACACACCCATGCCCCAAGGAGGACTTGAATCTCCGCCGGGACCAGCCGCACAGTCCATGACTGCAACGCCTTAGACCGCTCGGCTAAGCCCACGTGGCTTTTCCCAAACAGAGATGGAAATTTTATGAATCTCAATGCGCCATATTACAGGGCCACAACTATTCACCAATGACTTGGAGAAGAGTTTGGTTAGTTCAAGCTAATGATTTGGCCACCCAGATCGCCCGACATGAATCCCATTGTACAATCAGGGGACTTAGTCGAATGGTCAGTTCGTGCACAAAACGCTGCACTGGCAATACTTTTGTAATTATAAACAGCTGTAGTGGTAGCATGGCTCAACATTTCTATAAGGGATTTCTAACGACTTGTTGAGTTCATGACACTTCGGGCTGCCTACTGCACTAAACTGGACAAAAGGAGGTCCTACATGATATTAAGAAGTATCCTGTGACTTCTGTCACAGCGAAAAAAATTAATTCTATTTTAAGAGATTATATTATCTAAGCGAGTCGACACATGAGCTTGAAGTAAACTTTAACTTCCGTATCGTAAGTAAACGTTTGCCTTGACGCCAGTTGTAAGCTGCAAATCATGTGGCTGCCGTAAGGCTCTCCCTGGGGTAGCTGGGTCTCTCGTTCATCACCCGATGTGCATCGAATGGAAACAGTGCTAATGCAGCAAGGAAATTTATTTTCTGTTCTCAGCTTCAGCAGTTGTATTCCATCCACAGTCGTGCTGTGAGACTTTCGTCGAGAGTACGCCGGTGTACCTCCTGAGGATCAAAACAGTCCACGATGATGACCGCAGTTGTAGGCACATGTTGTTCACGTAAAGCGAAATCAACATTACAGCCCTGTATGCTCGTTCTAAAACGTAGACCACATTTAGCAGATTTTTGTATGTAGTGCAAAGACGTCCACTCTTCCTGCCTGATGTGTGTGTCTGGTGTGTTTTGCGATGTATTTCTAAGGGACCTGATTGGAACAACAGTTCAATGGTTGCGATAAACAACAAAATGTAGAGTTTTTTAATTATATCTGAGTAGAGATGGTAGATTACGGTCTCCTTTAAAATTCAGTGTTCAGTGACAAAGCTACAGTGGGTACTGAAAAGGGGAGGCCACGACATTAATTCAAACTTCGTCACTTTTATCCATCCATCATGTGCAAGTGGTCATACTACTGAAGCAATTTCGGGAAAATCACAGGAGGAGTTTCATATATTCAGTATGTACCAGTGCGTTGCTACTGTAAGCCCGAAGGGTCGGTAGGCATGCCGTTTCAATTATCAGTCAGGCCTTGTGATCCCTCATCCTGTTTTTAATTACGTCTCTTTTCAATACTGAGCTTATTATTCCATACATATTACCTGTGTAACTCTTATCCCTGGTATCGGGTAAGGTACCCGGAACTGCTCTTCATCCGGACGCTATAATCTGCAGATGAGTCCATGCTAATGTAGCAAGAACGCACAGTGTAGGTGCGAATTCTTGAAAACCACAGTCACACAGCAGAGTATAAAATCAAGGAAACACTCGTGTTTTTCACTACATTACCTTTCAAATGTCTTGTATATTAAATAATACGACCTGTGTTGGAGAAAAAATTCATTTAAAAAAGAAACAAAATAAAATGAGCGAGACTTGATCTAGCAATCCGCCGATTACGGACGTTGAACGCTAACCACTTGCCCGCCCCTCTCTGGTCGTTAGAGCCACGATGTACTGGTACATATTCCAAGCATAAAATTCCACTAGCGATTTGCTCGAAACTGCCTTACTACTTGCGCATTATGTTGTCCTAACGACTACTGATAGTGCATAACGCCTGCAGTAAATCTGAGATCCGATTGTCGTGGCTTCCCCTTGTGAGCATATTACGTAGCTGTTGGCAAACTCGTCGCATTTTTACCGTAACAAGTTTCGAGACTACGTTATCCGCATATCAAGTGGAATAAAACAGGCAAACTAATCAATACATCGCAACATTATACACGTAGTGACTACAAGACCTAAACATTTATGTCGTCCTACTATATAATATACGTTCATGCATATATGCCGTTAGGCACTGTCAACACCTCAGCAGCAAACATGCATTGTCAAACTTAAAACTCCTCCTAGAACACTTCATGTTTACGTTTTATACTCTCAAGGCACAGTTGTAAACTAAAGGCAGCCGCTTCTGCGTACAAAAGATAGCATTTTCTTGCAACGCATATGTCACAGCCCTCAACTATGATACTTTCATAAAATCTGTGAGCATAATTTGTCAAGTCCGAGTAAATTCTAAAAACCAATACTACACCTCTGTTACAATGTGCACACACTCATACAATGACCAATACAAAACCTAACCCCGCTAACATTCGAATAAGCCGGTGGCTGCTTCACATAGAGGACATCACAAAAGTGGACCCAAATGTGCCCACTCGACATTTCTGTCTTCTGATTTAGTACGTTGGTGCATTCCTTTCTTAAAGCGCAAGAAATATCCCCTGCTTCTAAATTGGACGACTCCAACTTTCTCTACGAGAAACGTGTCAGCATTGTGATCTGAAGTACGAGTGTTAAGCGGGAAGAAACTTTACACTAAGGATCAGAGAGCTTATGAAGACGGTGGCGAAGCAACGCTAGAGTGTGCAGCAGTTGTTGGGTAACGTCGCAGACATCTTGAGGTTGTTGCCACGCGAAGATAAAACGTCGTTCACAATTTCAGGAAATTGGTGAAAATTTTATTGGGATATGTCAACGATGATTCAAACGTGAGATTCACACGGATCTCGTGTTGCACCACTGGCCTTCGAGGTCGCCTGGTCTCATAACACGTGATTCATTTTGTCGTTTCTGAGACATTTCGTTAATGTGTCTAGTTGATCCGCGGCGACACGTTGGAACAATAATGATCGCTTCAAATACGGGTCTACAAGCAAAAGTATGGAACGGGTACGACTATCGTCTAGACGAGTGTTGTGCGTCAGGTGGAGGGTACATTGAATTTGGTGAACGGTAAATGAAAATTTTGATTCTAAATGTAATTGTAAACAGGTTTAATGTGGAAGCATGTAAATAATATACCTTTGTGAAATTAGGTGGGCCTTTTGGCAACAGTAACATCGTAGTCATGTGAATAAATTAAAATTATCTCAAAGTTTCTGTCTTCACGGATGCAGAAGAAACAGTCTTGCGAAATCGAATGAATCGTTTGAAGCAAAGATTATACACATTATACAGAAATTATAAGTACCATGCAGACAAAAATGAATAAATTATGAACGAGTGACTGCAATATTTCGACATTCATACACCGTACTCCTGAAATGTGTATTTACATACATCAATTGCGATGCTTGTTTTTACTTTTAGGGATAATTAGCGAGTAAGTTTGCGTTTAACAATGAATTTCTGAGTTCATATTACTCAGCATTCAATAAACAACTTTGGAGTGAGTCTTTCTTAAGAGATTTTAGTGTTACGAGAGCTAAATATTTCGTCTGTCAAGAAAGCTTTAGATCCATATGTCAGGAAGGCGTTTCTATTCCTGCTTGTGCATATCCTATATGCAGAGAGAGAGAGAGAGAGAGAGAGAGAGAGAGAGAAGTGAAGGGCGGGGAGGGGGCGGGAGACGTGAAAGCGAGCAGACTGCTTGCAGAAACAACGAACCTGCCAAGTCAGCAGACTCCGCTCGGAGGCACGGAAATATCAAAACCGATGAATCCACTCGGGTGCACTGAACCGAAATGCTTGTGTTGACAGCGATCGTCTGTTTACGCCTCACGAAAGTTGAGTCTAGATGACAGCTCATCTTTTTTCCAGAGTTCGTATCGCAGAGTGAAAGTGTGGACGCTCTACATCGCTCACTTCCATAGGCTGTAATACGTCAAGAGCTTAATCATTCCTCTTTCGAGACTAAATACATTATGTGCACTAAATGGTAATATAAAATGATTATCTCAATGCCATGTCTAAAGTACCAGAAGGACAGAAGTGATTACTAAATTTACGTTTTTGTTATTTAATTTCCGCGTGGATACATTGTCCTTCCCATGATCCATTGACCTTGGCCCTGATAGGGAGGCTTGCGTACCTCGGCGATACAGATAGCCGCACCATAGGTGCAACCTCGACAGAGGAGTATCTGTGGACAGGCCAGACAAACGTGTGGTTCCTGAAGAGGGGCTCCAGCTTCTTCAGTAGTTGCAGGGACAGCACTCTAGATGGTTGACTGATCTGGCCTTGAAACACCAACCAAAAAGGTCTTGCTTTGCTGGGACTGCGGACAGCTGAAAGCAAGGGGGAACTACAGCCATAATTCTTCCCGAGGAAATTTAGCTCTACTGTATGGTTAAACGATGATGGCATATTCATGGGGAAAACACTCCGGAGGTAGAATAGTCCCCCATTTGGGTCTCCGGGTGGGGACTACTCTGGAGGACGTCGTTATGTGGACAAACAAAACTGGCACTCTATAGATCGGAGCGTGGAATGTAAGATCCATTAATCGGGCAAATAGGTTAGAAAATTTAAAAAGGGATATGAATATCTTAAAGTTGGGTATAGTGGCAATTAGTGAAGTTCGGTGGCAGGAGGAACAAGACTTCTGGTCAGGTGAATACAAAATCAAATAGGGGTAATACAAGAGTAGGTTTAGTAATGAGTAAAAAATAGGAACGTGGATAAGCTACTATGAACAACATGGTGAACGTATTATTGTAGCCAAGATAGACACAAAGCACACACCCACCAGAGTAGAACAAGTTTATATGCCAACTAGCGCGGCACACAACGAAGAGATTGAAGAAATGCATGATGAGATAAAAGAAACCATACAGATGGTTAAGGGAGACGAAAATTTAATAGTCATGGGTGACTGGAATACGATAGCAGGAAAAGGACCAGAAGGAAAAGTAGCAGGGGAATATGGACGGGGGGAAAGGAATGCAAGAGCAAGGCACCTGGTAGAATATCGCACAGAACATATTTTATTCATAACTAACACTCGGTTTAAGAGTCATGAGAGAGTGTTGTATACATGTAAGAGACCTGGAGATACTGGACGGTTTCATATTCATTATATAATGGTTAGACAGAGATTTAGGAACCAGATTTTAAATTGTAAGACATTTCCAGGAACAGATGCGCACTCTGACCACTATTTATTGGTTATGCACTCCAAAATAAAACTGAAGAAACTGTAAAGAGGTAAGATTGGAGATGAGACCTGGATAAACTGAAAGAAGTGGAGGTTGTAGAGGATTCCAGGGAAAGCATAAGAGAACAACCGACAAGAACAGGGGAAAAGAATACAATAGAAGAAAAATGGGTAGCTTTGAGAGATGAAATAGTGAAGGCAGCAGCTGATCAAGTAGGTAAAAAGACAAGAGCTATAGTAGCCAGCACGAAACTATGGCTCCAAGGTCGTTATCTTACAGCACTGCCAGTTTTTTTATAGTGATAATTTCAAATGTTCGTAAATACTGGAAAAGAAAATATTGGGGAACTCTATTTTTATTCTAGAATATGATGGATTACTTACCAAAGGAAAATTCTCACTACCTGCTAGGAAAAAACATGAAAACTAACGTTACCAGAAATTTTGGAGGAAAATAATTTTTTACTTCAGCATGTGGTAGCAACAGAATCACTAATGTAACTGGACTGAAAAAAAAAATGAACATCCTCAACGTATACAGATGCATATGCTGCATCTTTTATTTCGTAAACATAAAAGTATTCTGAGGTAAAAGATAAAATATTATAAGAGGTGTGAAACTGTGCCAACTGCGTAGCGAAAAACATAGTCGCCGATGAATTTTCGTTCCATAGGACTGCGAAGAAACTTCTCGCGAAAAAGTTGTTAATTAAACTACAAAACTATTTTGGGTAACATTTCAGACAACATTATTGTGTCGTATCACGTATAGAGCAAATTACTTCCGCGATATTCCGTGCATAGCAGCGCGTGGGTCGTCGTACGCCGTCGCCAAGAGTTTTGTTCAGACGGCTCGCTTTAATATGACCGAGAATATTCCCTACTTCTCGGATACATTTTACTTTCTGCTAATACATATCCTTCGTCATTGCATCCCGCACTCAAAACGCCAATATACGCTGCGGAAAGGCGGCCGAAGTGGCCGTGCAGTTCTAGGCGTTACGGTCTGGAGCCGGGTGACCACTGCGGTCGCAGGTTCGAATCCTGCCTCGGGCATTGATGTGTGTGATGTCCTTAGGTTGGTCAGGTTTAAGTAGTTCTAAGTTCTAGGGGACTGATGACCACAGCAGTTAAGTCCCATAATGCTCAGAGCCATTTTGAACGCTGCGGAAAAGTAATTGTAGTTATTTTGAGGCCTATATCTTCGCTGAAATCGAGCAAAATATTTGTTCGAAAGGTTTTGTGGAACCCAATTTTTATCTAAATTTGCTGTAAGCCTATTTTTCTCCACACGAAATACGTGCTTGGTACACAAAAACCTCGTTCTCACTACTGCAATGTCCCTGTCTTTTGTTACGAATATCGACCATCATTTCAGTTTCTGAATTAAATACCAAGTGGGTCGAGAAGACAGTGCACTGAAGTGACTGGACAGAATAATCAATTTTATTACGGATATTGCCCTGTATTTCTCTAGTCATCGCATACTACCCTCTCTCGTGCTAAAGTAATACAATCCTGAGTTCTCGCTTTTTGTAGAAGTCGTAAAATATCACAGATTGCTATGACCTTCTCCGAGAATCAGAATAGGTACTGGGACTGTTCTGATGTTATTACACTGTTTATATATACAGCCGATACAGAAGCGCCACAACGTTTTGTCATTTTATGAACTGCATTGCCCTTACTACAAAACAGAAAGTAATTCCTTCTATGACAAAAAAGGAGTATAATTTCGAATGTACAAGTAAACAGAACGTAGTAAGAATACGTCCGAATGTAAAGACATTCGATGTAGGTGTTTATGAAAAACTGTTGTTAATTAATGCAGGATTGACAATCTTATTTTAATTATCAGTTACTGTAGAGTAAAATAATCGCCACCACTTTTGATAAATTTATCAGACGTCTACTGTAAGGGAAGAACATTCGCAGTGTGTCATCCATATGCGAAATGAACAAACATTTAGATCAAGTCAGCTTTATACATAGACGGCACTTACCTAAACTAAAGGATCTTCTGGCTCGGTGTCTTCAGATTCACTGTTGCTTGTTTCGGCCAGGTGTATCATTATAAATCCCACTTGGTGTCTCTTAAATCCTGGTTCAAGAAATAAGTTTCTTGAAATGCTTCTATGTGTTTTACGCACCTCTCCCAGTCCTGATAGGATGACGAAAGGTAAACCTTAATTTATAGCATTTGTAGACTTATAGGAAGCTCTTGACAATGTTGATGGGAATAAATATTTCAAATTCTACGGGTAGCAAGCTTAAAATTCAGGGAGCGAAAGACTGTTTACAATTTGTACAGAAACCAGATAGCAGTTATAAGAGTCGAGGGGCACGAGAGGAAGGGGGTGAGACGGTGTTGCAGCCTGCAATGTTATTCGACCTGTATATTGAGCATGCAGTAAAAGAAACAAATGAAAAATTTGGTGTAGGTTTTAAAGTCCAGGGAGAAGAAATAAAGACCTTGAGCTTTGCCGATGACTTTTTTAATTGTGTCAAAGACAGCAACGCAGTTGGAAGAGCAGTTGAAGCGAACGGACAGTATCTTGAAAGGAAAATATAAGACGAACGTCAACAAAACCGGAACGAGGATAATGGAATGTAGTCGTGTAAAGTCAGCTGATGCTGATGGGATTAGATTAGGAAATGAGACACTTACAGCAGTAAATGAGTTTTGCTATTTGAGAATCAAAATAACTGATGATGTCGTGGTTGGGAGGATATAAAACGTAGAATGGCAATGGCAAGAAAAGCTTTTCTGAAGAGAAATTTGTTAACACCGAGTATAGATTTAAGTGTCAGGAAGTCCGTTCTGAAAGTATTTGTATGTCTTGTGGCCATGTATGGAAATGAATCATGGACGACAAACAGTTTAGACAAGAAGAGAATAGAAGCTTACGAAAAGTGGTGCTACAGAAGAATGCTGAAGATCAGATGGGCACATCATGTAACTATTAAGGAGGTACCGAATAGAATTGGGGAGAAGAGAGATTTGTGGATGAACCTCATTAAAAGCAAGTATCGGTTGGTAGGCCACATTCTGAGGCATCAAGGAATCACCAAATTAGTACTGGAGATAAGCGTGGGGAGTAAAAATCGTAGAGGGAGATCAAGAGATGAATACAGTAAGGAGACTCATAGGGATGTATGCTGCAGTAGTTATTCGGAGATGAAGAGCCTTCTACAGGATAGAATAACATGGAGAGCTGCATCAAGCCAGTCGTTGTACTAAGAACCACAACAATATAGTCTTTGTTTAGAAAGCAAAAACGTATCTACGAAGTGTTTACATATGAGCTTTGTATGGTAGACGATGAACTGGATTTCCACTTCACTCAAGATTTGCAGGTGCAAAAGAGCGTGTGGAGTACATTAAATGATGACAGTTACAGATCAGTAGCGCAAGTGGTTTTGAGTTACCAGGTATTCGGATAAATAAAAAAATGGGAAATATGCGATCAGAATGAAGTTGCAGTGCTTCTGTAGGTCACCTACGTAACCTGAATGAATCTTTCCTCTTCAGAAGTAGTTTTACACTCTATCTTGGGTTTTCAGCTGTGCCAAAATATTTTTTGTTCGAAAAATATTTGGTGTGCTTTGTATATTTGCTGTGTATATCCTGCATGAAAGTTCAACACCATTCCCGAAATCAATATGCTTATATGCGAAATCCTTATGCATATATAAGCTGTTGAAACACACCACACGTCATATAAGTTCATAAGTTATAGTCTATCTAAAAACTAGATATGTCGTATTTACAGTGAGTTTATGTTAGTGCTTGCATCATTTCAGATGCCAAGCATTTAAAAATGTTTCCGCTTCAGAATGAAAAATAGGTGCCCCTGTACATTTTAAAATTAATTGTACTTAGTGAGTACTTGCTTAGTTAATTCGTAATTCTTATTTTTAGTAGTGGTATACCAACTAGATGCAGCATGATGCCTTTAATTATACTTATTAGGTTGGTGCAGAAGTTTGTAGAGTTCTTGTTTTGTACGTTGGTATTCTTGTTACTATGGGTTTATTTATCAACTGTCGTTTTTGTTTGTAGTTCTACTGTTGCTATTTAAGTTACCGTATTGTCATTTTGTCATTTCGTCATTTAGAGATAGTGAGTGGAACTGTGGACGCTAGAAAATAGAGTGCCAAGTACAGAAATCTCAATATTTCCGACAACTTCCTCTGTTCGTGTTCAACAGAGGAGGTGACGGCATCGGAGGCAGCCAGAAATATATGCACCGTGTATGAGGATAATACCATTGGACAGAGCGCGGCTAGAAAATGGTTTTATCGTTTGAAGGAGGATGTTTTTGACATTAGTAATTCTTCATGTTCAGAAACCTTCGTGGTTTGATGAAGATCGTTTAACAGCATTAATCCACAATGGTCCACGACACTGAACTCGACAACTGGTAGATGTGGTCAATTGTGATCGTGTGCCATTTGCATGCAATGGGGAAGGTTCAGTAACTGGATGTATGGATACTGCATTCATTGAGCTTAAATCACAAAAATCAGCGAGTTTCCACATGTGCATCTTTTGTTGCTCGTCACCAATTGGCTCGTGAGCATCACCAACAATTTCTACAGGGTGTGTAACTAACAATTGCCACCTAGAATAACTCCGAAAGTACGACAGGAGCTGATAAGTTTGTGGGACAAAAGTTGCATGGGTAATGTGGGGTCATAATATGACGTTAGTTTTTTCTTGCTAGGTGGGGTCGCTTCAGAGATATGACGGTCAACCTTTTATTTTTAATTCGCTGCTGTATTTTGGTACTTATTTTCTGATAGCGGCTGTCGAGACGAATCCAATGATGTGTAACAGTAAGGTGTTTTAAGGTCCACTAAGGTCACAAAAGTGTAATAAACGTCCATTTACAGAAGGTTTTCGAACTGATGACTATTGATATCAATGCAGTGCTGCATTCTGCTTATCATGGACTGAGTGGTACTGCTCATCACATCGGTACTTATCGAAGAACACGCTCTGACAATTTTCTCTCGCATATCTTCAGGTGTAGTTAGAACATCTTTACAAACAATGTCTTTTACGAATGCCCACAAGAATATAAATTCAGAGGCGTCAAGTCTGGCGAGCGGGCCGGCCACGACACATCGCCTCCACGTCCAATCCAACGATTAGGGAATTGTCTCTGCAACTCATTCCTAGCCATCAGCGAAAAATGTGACGGATACCCCACGTGTTCATACCACATTCTGTTCCTTGTTCCTAAAGGTATTTCTCACAATAACAGACCTAATGTTTCTTGCAGGAATGTGGTGTACTTCCTACCATTAAGATTTTCCTCGATGAAACAGGCACCTATGATTCTGTCCTCTAGAATCCCACATCATACATTCACTGACCACGGTTTTTGGTGTGCAACTTGCCGCAGCCAGAATGGATTTTCAGTTGCCCAATAATGCATGTTATGCAAATTAACATTTCCACGGTTCCTAAATCTAGCCTCGTCAGTAAATAAAATCAAATTAATAAATGTGTCATCCCCCTGAATCTGAAGTTGAGCCCATCGGTAGAACTCAATGCGTCGAGTAAAATCGGTAGAGACTGAGCCGGGCGGACTGGCCGTGCGGTTCTAGGCGCTACCGTCTGGAGCCGAGGGACCGCTACGGTCGCAGGTTTGAATCCTGCCTCGGGCAGGGATGTTTGTGATGTCCTTTGCTTAGTTAAGTGTAAGTAGTTCTAAGATCTAGGCGACTGATGACCTCAGAAGTTAAGTCGAATAGTGCTCAGAGCCATTTGAACCATTTTTTGGTGGAGACTGATATGGTTAAAGACGATATTCATGGCGATTCAGAATGCGAACAACACTACTCTGATTCATGACAGATTCCCTTCTGATTTGACGCGAACTAACACAAGGATCTCGAACCACAGTGGCAATAGTACCAATTTATGTTTCCTCGTTAGTAACTTTCCTTTGCCGGATATGTTTCCTATGTTTTAAGATACAGTTGTTCTCAATTTACCATATACATATTTAAATGTACGACTTGTGTGCTGAGTACGTTGAGGATATCTTTCAGCGTATAAGTCTCTAGCTCTCACTGAATTTCGTTAGCATTCTCCGTCAATCAGAAGCATATCGACTTGATCTTCGAAGGAATACACCAGTCACATTCGCTTGCTTCGACGCTACTAGTCTCCCTGTTCCTAATAGTGTTTTACTGCGAAACCGTCGAATGATGTTTACATGTCAATGGCACGTTGGATGGGTACGCCGTATTCGGCGAATATTTACTATCTGCACGATATATGAGAGAGAATTTTCAGAACAAGTGCTTCGATAAGTGTCGAAGTGATAAGGAATACCACTCAATCCATGATAAGAAGATTGCAGCACTGCATTGACACCAACGGTCACCACTTCGAGCACCTGCTGTAAATGGACGTTCATGCCACCTTTTTGATCTTCGTTGACCTTAAAACACCTTACTGTTACACAACATTGGACTGGTCTCTGTAGCCGTTATCAGAAAATAAGCGCCAAACCAAAGCATCCCATTTAAAAAAAAAAGAAAAAGAAAAAAAAAAACTTAACCTTCAGTTGCGAACCGCCTCCTGCAAGCACGCACTGTTAGCAATCTATGACGCTATCGATAACGCCGGGTATTCAGTTGTAATACTGTCCCCGTTTTTCGTGCATACTGTTTCTCGAAAACCATCAAAACTGATTTTTCTCTGTAATCTTGTGAAAAAAACTAAATACAACTAGTTTCTCGCTATTACCGGAGCCCCTCGCGCGTTTCACTATGAAGCAGGAAGCAGTTTCATCCATTTTCACGGCACGCATAATCAGTGAATCAATCAGAAGCAAAAGTGACGTTTACAGAGACTATGATTGTACATCATTTTTGGAATATAAATTAGATAGCTAAAATATGATTAAGAAATACGCTGATGGCTATTAATACATGAGAATTTCTTGAAGTTTCATTTACAGTGTCATAGTAATAACGCATCTAATACGTTTATAGCATTTATGGACTTAGGTGAATCGTCTGACAATATGAACAGGAATACACTCATGGAATTTCTGATGGTAGCAATCGCTGTACAGGAGGTGAATGGTTATCTACAACTTGTACAGATATCGGACTTCTATTATGTAGGTCACAGGACATGAAAGGGAAGGAGTGGTCGAGAATGTAGTGAGACACGGCTGTAGCATATCCCTGATGTTATTCGATCTGAACGTTGAGCAAGTAGTAAAGGAAACCAAAGAGAAGTCTAGAAATATGATTAAAGTCCAGGAAGAATAAAAACTGAATGGTTTGTAAAAGCACCTGTAAAACTGTCACAGAAGGCAAAATACTAGAAAGAGAAATTGAATTCAATGCAGCGTGTCTTGAGGTTGTAAGACGAACACGGTCTAAAATAAAACATGTGTGGTTGCATGTTGCGGAATTAAATGAGTCGATGCTGAGGAAATTAGGTTACGAAATGAGTTTCACAGTTAGGTTAAGAAAATAAATAGTTTCACGTTCCATTCATAATGTGTACGATTAATGGCAGTGATGTGGGACTACTCATTTTTCATTCACATTATGTATTCATATGCTAATATGGCTAAATACTGACCATTCATGACTTCTTTTCTTTTTTTTTTATACGGTAGTGAATTAGCAATTCCTACCCATGATCTTTTACACAATACGAAACTAGAAATTCTTCTACAGAACAGGAGTCGTCCAGGTGAAACATATTCAGTTTGTTTGGAAATTTAACTTTACTGTCTGTCGTAAATTTTATATGATTGAGTAATTGATGAAACATTTTGGTAACAGCACTGTGCACCCCTTTCTGAGCTGAAGGAAACCTTCATGAGGACTAATGAATGTCAAGTTTTCTTGTCGAATAGTAACTACATTTATCAAAGTTCCTTTTAAATTTTGATGGATTATTTACAACAACATTCTTGGGGGAATTAATATACTGTGAAGTGGTCGTCAGAATGCTTAATTCCTTAAACATACGTTTAGAAGATGATCATGACTGGGCGCAGCATATTATTCTTATAGCAAGTTTCTGAACAACGAACTCTTTTCTTTCTTAAAGATGAGTTAACCTATACATAATTCCTTATGACATTAGCAATGCAAATACGTAAAATGTATAAATTAACTGATTTGTCTCTCCCCAAGATTTGCAATAATTACTGGTGCAAATGTGACTTAACAACATTTTCTATGAGCTCCAAAATGTGATTTTTCCAGTATAAATTGTGATCAGTGTGGATACATGAAAATTTTCGATTTTCCACCCTACTTATTTCTTCTTCCGCATGCGCTACAATTATCATTGCTGTAGTACCTCTATAAGTGCAGAACTGAATGTTTTGTTATTTTTAACTGAGAGTGAGGTTCAATAAAACTTTTAAGAACATAACCTACTGTGTCTTCTGTTACAATATTGTGTTTGTATTGATTATAATATTTGTCTCACTAGCGAAAATAACTAATGGTGCTTGTATATTAGATGGGAAGTTTTTTACATATATGAGGAACAATAGAACAATAGAACCTCATGCAACCCGACGAGTGATTTCTCCGCAGTGAGAAGAATCTCCCTTAGGTACAATCACTGAATTATTAGGTATAACTTTCTGCATAGATCTTGTCAGATATGACAGCAACAATTGGTTGGCTATATCACTAATTCCGCAAAACCTCTGTTTATTTAGGAGAATATTGTCTTTCACACTGTCATATCCCTCAGATAGTGCATGGAAAATATCATCTGGTACTATTTTTGTATCTAACGATTGAAAAATTTGGTGTAAATGGTATTCTCATTCAAACAAATCTTCTGAAATACAAACTGTCTTTTAGTGAGGATGTTACTCTTGCTTGGTTAGGACACTACTTTAAAATACATGACTTTATCAACAATTTTGAAAAAAATGGTCATTAGTGCAAAAGGACTGTAGGTGTCGACATCTCTCCTGTCATCTTTCTTATAGAGCGATTTCACAATTGAGTATTTTATTGGCTCTGGAAACCTGTCCTGAATTATTGATGCTTAAAATATTTGAGGAATGACATTATTGTATCGTAAGAAGTCTAGTACTGCGTTGTAATCACCATCAAAAGTATGTGTGCCTTTATTTTTGAAAGAATATTTGACCAACTTAACTTCTAGAGGAGATGTGGGAGAAACATTTACATGTTAGATTTATATGTATGATGCTTGTTCAGCTTACTCCTTTGATTTTTTCTCTTGATCTTTCTTATGTATACTTTCTACTGCGTTTAAGGTATGATTATTTAACGTGTCTGCTGCCAGTGACATGATTTTGGACCCATCGACTTATATCGATGATAACGTTCTCCTGTTCTATGGCTTTTTAATCTGTTTCTCCATTCATTAAAATCCACAGAGCCCTGTGGGAATAAAGATTTATCACGTAATCTGCATCTTCATTTATTTTACATTCATTTTAAATCTTTTCTTAGCAATTTCGAGTACCTTTAGAATGTGAATCTACCACAGCGTATTTACTTGTTCATGCCAAAATTCACATTTCCCTTTTCCTTTCGCAAGATACGTTCATGTCTCAAGTGATCCACAGTTTTTTGGATAACTATTTCCCGTTTTCTTCTCATTAGTTTCCGCAGAAAGCTGTTTTTCTTCCAATACTCAACATCCTATAATTTCTATGAAAAATAATGTAACTACTTCATGTTATGAAACGTCAGTTAATAGTTTAGATTATATTTACTATTAATGTGAATTCACAAAATTTCCATATATAGGAAAATGACAATAGTGTCTTTTTACATTTGTAAAGTTTGAAATTAATGTGAAACTAAATTGAAATGTAAATAAAAGGAAAGAAGGCAGAACACACAATTATACACACACACACACAAACACACACACACACCACTTTCAACATTTTATTGTTCTTGTTATCATCATTTTCATTAAGTACATTAAGCGACTTGAGATTGAGACAAAAGTGCAGGTACACATTCGATTATGAAGTATTACTACTACATACAGACTAAATTATGTTGAGCACCCTAAATAATAAAGCAATTTAGAGCAAAATATTTATACTTCGTACTTTTGGCCCATATGGAAATGAATATTCGAGACATCGGTAAGACAGATTTTCGTGAATGTTCATATATACAATATGAGACTACAGATATAGATACAGCTAGTTCACCATAAGGTCAAAAGATATCAGCACCATCCATGTTTGGTAAAATCTCAAAACCGTCGACATTGTGTTTTGGGCCCTTAGCACTTCAACACTTCAAAAATAAGTGCTGGGAAGTATTTCCTGAAATTACACTCCTGGAAATTGAAATAAGAACACCGTGAATTCATTGTCCCAGGAAGGGGAAACTTTATTGACACATTCCTGGGGTCAGATACATCACATGATCACACTGACAGAACCACAGGCACATAGACACAGGCAACAGAGCATGCACAATGTCGGCACTAGTACAGTGTATATCCATCTTTCGCAGCAATGCAGGCTGCTATTCTCCCATGGAGACGATCGTAGAGATGCTGGATGTAGTCCTGTGGAACGGCTTGCCATGCCATTTCCACCTGGCGCCTCAGTTGGACCAGCGTTCGTGCTGGACGTGCAGACCGCGTGAGACGACGCTTCATCCAGTCCCAAACATGCTCAATGGGGGACAGATCCGGAGATCTTGCTAGCCAGGGTAGTTGACTTACACCTTCTAGAGCACGTTGGGTGGCACGGGATACATGCGGACGTGCATTGTCCTGTTGGAACAGCAAGTTCCCTTGCCGGTCTAGGAATGGTAGAACGATGGGTTCGATGACGGTTTGGATGTACCGTGCACTATTGAGTGTCCCCTCGACGATGACCAGTGGTGTACGGCCAGTGTAGGAGATCGCTCCCCACACCATGATGCCGGGTGTTGGCCCTGTGTGCCTCGGTCGTATGCAGTCCTGATTGTGGCGCTCACCTACACGGCGCCAAACACGCATACGACCATCATTGGCACCAAGGCAGAAGCGACTCTCATCGCTGAAGACGACACGTCTTCATTCGTCCCTCCATTCACGCCTGTCGCGACGCCACTGGAGGCGGGCTGCACGATGTTGGGGCGTGAGCGGAAGACACCCCAACGGTGTGTGGGACCGTAGCCCAGCTTCATGGAGACGGTTGCGAATGGTCCTCGCCGATACCCCAGGAGCAACAGTGTCCCTAATTTGCTGGGAAGTGGCGGTGCGGTCCCCTACGGCACTGCGTAGGATCCTACGGTCTTGGCGTGCATCCGTGCGTCGCTGCGGTCCGGTCCCAGGTCGACGGGCACGTGCACCTTCCGCCGACCACTGGCGACAACATCGATGTACTGTGGAGACCTCACGCCCCACGTGTTGAGCAATTCGGCGGTACGTCCACCCGGCCTCCCGCATGCCCACTATACGCCCTCGCTCAAAGTCCGTCAACTGCACATACGGTTCACGTCCACGCTGTCGCGGCATGCTACCAGTGTTAAAGACTGCGATGGAGCTCCGTATGCCACGGCAAACTGGCTGACACTGACGGCGGCGGTGCACAAATGCTGCGCAGCTAGTGCCATTCGACGTCCAACACCGCGGTTCCTGGTGTGTCCGCTGTGGCGTGCGTGTGATCATTGCTTGTACAGCCCTCTCGCAGTGTCCGGAGCAAGTATGGTGGGTTTGACACACCGGTGTCAATGTGTTCTTTTTTCCATTTCCAGGAGTATGTTTCTCTGTGGTGATGCTTGTTAAGAAAGTGAAACGTGGACGATAAACAGTTCAGAAATGAGGAGAATACAATGTTCTGAAATGTCGTACACCAGGATAATGTTGGAGATTATATGGAGATATGGAAGAACTATTGAGGAGGTGCTACATCGACATACGTAAACCAGAATTTATGGCGCAACTGGACAAAAAGACGTAATCGGTTGACTGGACATGTCCTGAAGCTTTAGGGGTCTGTCAGCTTGGTGGGTCATGTGATGAATAAACGTTGTAAAGTGAGACCAAGGCTTGGATACTATGATTAGATCAAATGGCTGTGGGATACAGTAATTACAGTGA
Source organism: Schistocerca americana (assembly GCF_021461395.2). NCBI lineage: Eukaryota > Metazoa > Arthropoda > Insecta > Orthoptera > Acrididae > Schistocerca > Schistocerca americana. Next base: position 379,407,972 of record NC_060126.1, read on the forward strand.
GATGAAGCGACAAGTACGTGATAGACTGTCATGCAGAACTGCATCAAGTCACCCATCGGACTTAAGATCAGATGAAGCCAAAATTAAAATAGTAGTAATTAACTAAAGAACGTTATTATATACTCATGGACAAGTGAAATACTCTCAGACTTCAAGAAGAATATAGTAATTCCAATACCAAAGAAAGCAGGTGTTGACAGATGTGAAAATTACCGAACTATCAGTTTAATAAGTCACGGCTGCAAAATACTAACGCGAATTCTTTACAGACGAATGGAAAAACTGGTAGAAGACGGCCTCCTGGAAGATCAGTTTGGATTCCGTAGAAATATTGGAACACGTGACGCTATACTGATCCTACGACTTAGCTTAGAAGCTAGATTAAGAAAAGGCAAACCTACATTTCTGCCATTTGTAGACTTAGAGAAAGCTTTTGACAATGTTGAATAGAATACTCTCTTTCAAATTCTGGTGGTGGCAGGGGTAAAATGCAGGGAGCGAAAGGCTGTTTACAATTTGTACAGAAACCAGATGGCAGTTATAAGAGTCGAGGGACATCAAAGGAAAGCAGTGGTTGGGAAGGGAGTGAGACAGGGTTGTAGACCCTCCCTAATGCTATTCAATCTGTATATTGAGCAAGCAATAAAGGAAACAAAAGAAACATTCGGAGTAGCTACTAAAATCCATGGAGAAGAAATAAAAACCTTAAGGTTCGCCGATGACATTGTAATTCTGTCAGAGACAGCAAAGGACTAGGTAGAGCAGCTGAACGGAATGGACAGTGTCTTGAAGCGAGGATATAAGATGAACATCAACAAAAGCAAAACGAGGAGAATGGAATGTTGTCGAGTTCACTCGGGTGATGCAGAGGAAATTAGATTAGGGAATGAGACAAAATAGTAAAAGAGTTTTGCTATTTGGGGAGCTAAATAACTGATGATGGTCGAAGTAGAGAGGATATAAAATGTAGACTGGCAGTGGAAAGGAAAGCGTTTCTGATGAAGAGACATTTGTTAACAGTGAGTATAGATGTAAGTGTCAGGAAGTCGTTTCTGAGAGTATTTGTATGGAGTGTAGCCATGTACGGAAGTGAAACATGGACGATAAATAGTTCGGACAAGAAGAGAATAGAAGCTTTCGAAATGTGGTGCTACAGAAGAATGCTGAAGATTAGATGGGTAGATCACATAACTGATGAGGAGGTATTGAATAGAATTAGGGAGTAGAGGAGTATGTGGCACAACTTGACTACAAGAAGGGATCGGTTGGTAGGACATGTTCTGAGTCATCAAGGGATCACGAATGAAGTACTCGAGGGCAACGTGGAAGGTAAAAATCGTAGAGGTAGACCAAGAGATGAATACACCAAGCAGATTCAGAAAGATGTACGCTGCCGTAGGTACTGGGAGATGAAGCGGCTTGCACAAGATAGAGTAGCGTGGGGATCTGCATCAAACCAGTCTCAGGACTGAAGACCACAACGACAACAACAGACGGACTGGAAATTAAAACGATGGAACAGTTACGGAGGAATACAGACAGAGTAGATTTTTACACTAGGCCATACTTGGATTAAGGATTCCGCTTTAAAAGTAACCATTACATTAGCTGTGAATACGTTTTGCAGGGAATCAATCCTGATATTCTCTAGAGTACTGTAAAGATAATACGGAACAGGGGACTCTGGCAAGCAGGAACAGCGCTCGGCACGTGGCTGGGTCATCAGATTCTCATCTGGCTGCCGACGTCCCCCAAGGTGCTTCTTGCTGTAGCAGCTCCCTGAACCCAAGGCAGCTCCGTAAGAGTGCGTCCTCGTCATCGCACGGTGTCTGATTCGGCTATTCCTGTTTATATTGCTTAGCTTTGACGCATCCACATCCACAATTCTTATGACAGTGTGAAGGTGCGTTAGGTCAGATATTTCAAAATCATATGGCATATTTAACGGGAAAGAGCTCCTCACTACAAAGAAAATAAATGCTTTAGAATGCTTACACAAATTCGCCGTTAAATGCTTTTTGTTACGAATTAAACAGTTTTACTGTATGTTTAGAGACAGCTCAACGTCAGAAAATCTTTCCGAATGTATAACGCATTACCATAGTAAGTTTAATATCAATTCCGCAGAAACTACGTACCAGGAACAAATATTAGTTTTGTCACTGTTACCTTCAGTGTGAAATCGTAATGCAACAATTCGTAGGGATAAATTTGTGTCTGATCTGCCGTCGAATCAATTACGAAATAGGAGTGAAGTGATTTCGTGGTGAAGTCTCATAACAGACCAATGTTTGTACGTTATCTTGTATCCACGAGCAACTCAACTGGTGTCAACTATGCATTTAGTTTAGATCATCCTTATTTCGACGTCACTATTTGATTCAGTTGCTTCTAGTCAGTACTACGTTTTCAGCGCCTTTTGATTCATCATTGCCTACTTACATCTACTAACACAGCATTCCTATCGCATCTCACTATCAACACCTTGTTAAATTCGTAAGTGACGGCATCATCACCGGTCCACATTCCTATCAATAAGTTCCTACGGTGACCACCAGAAAACGTGTTTTATAGCAAAGAGTAGAAGCAACTGAATCAAATATGGCGTCAATGAAGACGAAATGCACAGTATATTCGTAATGGGGAAGTATTGGGAAGTATTGGTGAAATTTCAACCCGATCGAAAAAAAAAAAAAGCACACGGAACCGAAAATTGTTTCATTATTTATCTCAGCACGCTCAACCAGGTGGGTAAGTCCAGTTTGCTGAACATAAATTTTTTTCTTTATTTTGATTTTTGAATTATGAGAAAGTCATTCTTTTTTTCAAACCCATACGCGGATATGTTGGTTATCACGAAACACATTGACAAAAACAGTTTGAGACAAAAATGTCTACGGAGTAGTAATACCTTTTCTTTTCGACCATTTTGATTTTTCAAAGAAACTTAAGTATTGTAGCCTATTTAACATTCCACACATGGTAAATTACTACAAAACTACAAAAAAGTCTGGTTTTGTAGTACGTGACAAGAGTTTAGTGTGAAATACAATTGGTACGGCATTATACAATGTTTGGTCCAGTATGAAGGAAAAATAAATAAAAGACGACTTGATACGTTATAAAATTGAATTCTTTATTTTCACTTTACGTATCACACCAAATGTGCACGGTACATGTCTGAATAATACGCAGTTACATCAGAAAAACTCGGCACCTTAGGTTACACCATCAAGTTCCAATATAGCTTATTCTGTTTGATGTTTATCAAAATCACTTTTTCAAAGAATTTCTTTTTTTTAAGTTTTCATTTGAGCTTGCTGCAACGCTACTTTGTCCCTTTTTGCTGTTGCTTCTGCTGTTCGATGAATACTAATTGTGTCATTGTTCCTGAAATAACTCTGTGAGAGCTAACATATTCATGAACACTGATAGATGCCGCTATTTTTACTCTCATTGGAGTAACATACGTTTCTTCGCGACACCTATTCCACATAATGCTGTGTAAGCTGTCATTAGCATTTTGTGTTAGAGTTCGAGCACATCGTGTTTGAACTGATTCAAAAATCAGTGGATTATATGGAGTCAGTATCTTATTCCAAACTAAGTTTATTTATTGGTGGTTTTGTATTACAAGCTGAATTCTAGGTTCAATTTCTCTTGACAGTGCTCACTGATAGAAACACCTTTTCGACTCTCCTTACGAGACGCTTTTTGTCAGTAGAAGCGCAGTGATATATTGATGCACACATTGGATCTTTCATATTCTGCAAATAATAAATTAGTTGACACTATTGTATCTGCAAAATGTCATTCATCTCGAAAAGTATATTGACATGATTTTTTATGTCGACTTTATCTCTACATATTGCTTTTTTGTAAGCTCCTACTTTTTTTATCGTAGTGATCCTAGCCACCCAACGTAAGTTAACTGCTGTTTTCCTCTTTCACAATTTGCCTTACACACACAAAGATCACATCAAAGTATAAGTTGCAAATATATCTTTACGAATTTTGCGATATTAGTATTGAAACTGCAATGGTTGTGATGTAGATTAGTTTACACATCTATGTTTATACATGAGAGTTTGTGTAGATATACTGACGTAAAATGACATTTTGCAACATGATTCTCACATTCTTCTCTTGTATTTCGTAATTATCTGTATACATATTCAGAGAGGCGACATGACAAAGCTTCTGAATCACCATCTGAAAGGATTTATCATATCGAAATCCATAACTTTCAGATCGTTTCCATATGTTTTCAAAAAAGCGTATGTTCCATGGCACTAGAGGACCCCGAAAGATTCGTGGAACATTTATTGGGGTGCCCTTCAAACCAAAAGTGAAATTCCGGTGAATTTTCACCCACTTAACTTCCTGTAGCCACGAAAGTTTGGAAAAACTTCGGTACAATATCAAAATTGACAATGTAATCTCCGAAGAAATCAATAAGGCTGCCAGAATTTATTTTTGATCACGAACCTCTGACTGGCCATGAACCATCGTAACTATCGCCTAAATCTGAACGTTGAGTATTATACAGGGTGTATCAAAAAGACTCATCCGATTTGTCACGTCTGTATTTCCGAAACTAATCAATAAATACAACAAATTTTGTTTTTTGATGAACGGGAAACTGAAAAAAGCTTTTTTCATACTTTTTCATAGGTGTACAATATGCCCCCCTTGATTTGCACGGCGTATGTCAATGCGTTATTCAAATTGTTCCCACACTGCAGCGAGCATGTCTTGAGTTCCAGCTTCCACAGCTGCTGTTATGCGATGTCTCAGTGCATTCACTGTTATTGGTAATGGAGGCACAGAAAGAGAGTCTGTTATAAACCCCAAAAAGGAACACATACAGTCAGATCCTGTAACCTTGCAGACCAGTACCTCAAGGCTGAATCATTCGATCCAGTGCGATCAGTAATCATTTGAGTTAAAAATTGTTGCACTTCCAGATGCCAGTGTGGCGGTGCCTCATCGTGTAGGTAAATGAAGTCGTTCGAATCAGTCTTAAACTGTGGGAAAAGAAAGTTCTCAGGCATGTCCAAATATGTGCTTCCTGTAACAGTGTTCTGGGCAAAGAAATACTGACCATACACCTTTTCCCGTGAAACTTCATAAAACACATTAAATGTTGGGGAGTTTTTCTCATGCTGTGCTACTTCATGTGGTTGTTCCGTACCCCATATTGTCATATTATGAAGATTCACCTTTCCATTTAGATGGAATGTTGTCTCATCACTAAACACTAAGCGTGGAAGAAAACTGTCATCTTCCATCTTGCCAAGAACGAAATTACGGACCTCCACACATTATCGTTTGTAACCTTCACGAAGAGCTTGCAGTGACTTAATATTGTGTGATTTCATGTGTAAACGTCGACGCAACACACGCCACATGGACATCGGGAGCATCCTGAGCTGTCGAGCTGCACCGCGAACCGATTTCTGCGGACTCCCTGTGGAACTATGACGGATTCGTTGGACGTCTCAGTGACGGCCCAGTGATCTAACTTTACAAAAACAACCTGTTTCTAGGAATTGTTCTTGGCATCGTCTGATGGTCTGTGCTGTTTGAGGATCCTCACCAGATCTAGTACGAAAGTCACGGTAAACAGTTATTACTGACTCACACTGAGCAAAACGTAGAACACAAAACGCTTTCTGATGTTGCAATACCATTTATAATAGAACTGAAGTGGGTGCATTCTGCGGGAACCATATACAACTTGAGTGTTTGCTCTCTCCAAACTACGTTGTTCGCGCACATATACCAAATACTATAATAGTTAAGATTTTTTCAACTCGGATGATTTCTTTTGATACACCCTTTGTTGCCAATATAATCATCACTAAGATCACAATCAGTAACGATGTGCCAATTGCCCTCACATTCATTATCAGTTAGCTCATTATTGGAAACCATTTTTTTCATTTTCCTGAATAACATTATGAATAATAATTTTGAATCTTCATCAGGGTCACTTTCACTATTCGCTATCCAGTTTTGACCATATATACGTATTTTTACTATTATCGACATTCATCTAAAATGACTTCCATAGATCCAACAACAGCAGTTTCTATATCTCGCACATGCTCTAGAAACGTGTCACAAGAGAAAGAAAGCATATTAGTGATAATCGCGAATTTGGAGTGCTCGAATATCCTCTCCCTGCGCACACTATGTGATCAAAAGTATTCGGGTGAGAAAGACATACAAGTTCGTGGAGCCTTCCGTCAGTAATGCTGGAATTCAGTATGGTGTTGGACCATCCTTAGCCTTGATGACAGCTTCCACCCTCGCAGGCATATGTTCATTCTGGTGCTAGAAGCTTTTTTGGGGAATGGCAGCCCATTCTTCACGGATCGCTGCACTGAAGAGAGGTATCAATGTCGGTCGGTGAGGCCTAGCATGAAGATGTTCTATAGGATTCAGATCAGGACTCAATGCACGCTAGTCCATTACAGGGATGTTATTGAGGTGTCACCACTCCGCCACAGGCCGTGCATTATGAATCGGTCTCGATTGTGTTGAAAGATGTAATCGCCATCCCCAAGTTGTTCTTCAACAGTGGGAAGCAAGAAGGTGTTTAAAACATCCACATATAGGCCTGTGCTGTGATAGTGGCACGCAAAACAGCAAGGGGTGCAAGCCCCGTCCATAAAAAACACGACCACACCAAACAACACCCTCTCCGAATATTACTGTTGGCACTACACACGCTGGCAGATGACGTTCACCGGGCATTCGCCATACCCACATCCTGCCATCGGATCGCCACATTGTGTACCGTGATTCGTCACTCCAAACAACATTTCTCCAATGTTCAATCGTCCAATGTTTACGCTCCTTATACCAAGCGAGGCGTCGTTCGGTATGTACCAGCGTGATTTGCGGCTTATGAGCACCCTATCGACCATTAAATCCAATTTTCTCACCTCCCGCCTAACTGTCATAGTGCTTGCAGTGGATCCTGATGCAGTTTGGAATTCGTGTGTGATGGTCTCGATAGATGTCGACCTAATATACATTATGACCCTATTCAACTGTCGGCAGCGTCTGTCAGTCAACAGACGAGGTCGGCCTGTACGCTTTTGTGCTGTACGTGTCCATACACGTATCCACCTCACTATCACAGCGGAAACAGTTTAGGAGTTTGGAAATCTTGCTGCAGACGTATGACACGAGTGACACCCAATCACCTTAACACGTTAAGTCCGTGAGTTCCGTGTAGCTCACAATCCTGCTCTCTCTCGATGTCTAATGACTAGTGAGGTTGCTGATATGGAGTACCAGGCAGTAGGTGGCAGCACAATGCAGCTAATATGAAAAACGTATGTTTATGGGGATGTTCGAATATTTTAGATCACACAGTGTATACAAACGGCAAGCACTGACGCGTATTTATATTAAAACGAGCTCTGCCCGTATTTTATTTGAACTTATAAATATGTAATTTGGAAGACTCATTTCTACTTAGTTCGCAGTAAGAACTTTTTGGGGTGCACTATGCGAAAATCCACAGCACGTTGGATGTAATTCTTAACTTCCATGTACTTTGGTCACCGTCAGTAGACTTCATTTTTGATAACAATGATGACAACAGTGAAAAATCATGTAGAATATACGCAGATTAATCCGTCTTTCCTTTAGCTTTTTCATCGCTACTATCAATAACATTGTTTTTCTCAACGCTATTGCTAGCAATAATGTCAAATTTCATTTTTGTGCTTATGTTTTTGTCATACGATATATTTTCATTCACACTTTCGCTACTGCCACTGACACTTTCGTTCCCGTCGTTTTCTTCGCTTTTCACGCTTTCCCATGTCTTCACTATCTCACAACAATTCACCCAGTGCGTCTCACGTCGAGGTATGACTGATACTATTACTTAGTGGTACACCATCACATCAAACAATGTATAAGAGAGCGATGAAGCAGTGCATTCGAAGACACACCCTCCAAAGCGGAAAGCACTACCATCTGCGCTGCGTCCGTGCGGGCGAATCGTCGGCCGCCGGTGTATCTGGCTGGCCACACGGAATAAAAGTGGGCCTTTTCTGGCCGCCAGGCGTCGGGCCGTCACCGGTAGCTGGGCTCCCACGTCGTGCTAGAGTTGGTAGACTTCAGAGGTGTTAAGCGCTAGAATGTATGTATGTATCTTGGTGTGGATAAGTTACGTAAAGTAACTGAACTGTATTTGAATATTGATCATCTGCTAGGCCTAAGAATCTTACATCCCGCCGCCACCCAACCTGGACCAGAAAAATTTATAAGTATTTACTTCCCAGTTAACAAGTGGGTCCGCCGCGAACGTAAATCCGCATTTCTGGAAATTTAAAAAAAAATGAAAATTATTGTTGTATTTATTTACTTACGTTGACTTTGCATATAGATTTGGTACATATACACACACAATTATGGATGTATGTACCGATTATGCACATTAACAGACACATCCACACAAAATTGTTTCAGTTACATTTCTGCACTGTCCATATCTGTCTACTGATAGGAAACTAACTACACTTAAAGTTGTTGGAAAGAAAATCAAAATGACCGCAACCAAAAAAGATTCTCCTCCCTTAATTCTAAACATTTTTGGCTAACACTTTTTTGTGTGAATACATTTCGTCATCACCAACAACTGCACGAACGGGTCTGCTGAAAAAATAATAATTTCTTTTCGGAATTCAGAAATGCAGAAGTATGAAACACACGTTTGTTTAGCAAATTATCTTCAATCACCTAATTCAGCATGCCAACATAGGTTATGAAACAAAATTTCAGCCTCCTGTGATACTTTTACGGCCGGATTGAAACTTCACCGGTTACTCCCCTTAAAATAGTGATCCTGAGCACGGAAGTTGACGAAAGAATCGCCATTACAGTAAAAATAAATTCTTGCCACATCATACACGACTGAAATGACTATCTAAATGAGTCAGACACGCATGTAATTGGATGTCTCAAAACAAATAAATAAAATAATAAGCATGTAGCTGAACTTCGTGTCATAACTTAATATTCCTTGTCTCGGCCAACTCACAATCAAACTACGAGTACCATGTTTCGACGTAATATACATACATATTCCGCTAGCAAACGAAGCGAAGGGACACGGATTTCTATATGCTTGTGTTAGAGCCCTGATTTCTCTTATCGTTGCGGTCCGTACGCGAGGTTTATGGCATATGATTCCTTCTGCAGTATGCTGTGAAAGAGACTTCCATTGCAGCTATAGCAATATTTCCGGAATACTAGCGTGCTAATCGAACCTACCGATAACAAATTTAGCAGCACGCCTCGGAGTTGCTTCCATATTTTCTTTTATCTGACCTGATGCGAATCCCAGACATTTGAATGGCACCCTGTAAGTCTTCTGTAAGTGGTCTCTTGATAGATGTTTTACACTTTCCTCGAGGTCTCTCAATAAACCGAAGTCGGCCATTCACCTTCCCTACGACCGACTTCATGTGTTCGTCCCGTTACATTTCACACTGCAACGTTACATCTAGACTTCCACTCGACCTGACAGTGCCAAGCTGTATGGGGCATCTGTATTTTTATACATCTGGAGCAACCTTTCAGCATCACACCAAATAGAAATCCTGTCCAGGACATCCTCTATTCTTAGATTGTCACTTAGTCGACACTGCCTCGTACGCCACAGCGTCATCAGCAAACAGTTGCAGATTGCTGCTCGCACTATCCGCGAGACGATTTATGTATGATGGCATTCCTGACGATACTCTTGCCTCTGATGAACACTCGCCGTTCTGGACAACGTGCTGTGTTCTGTTCCTTAAAAAATATCTTCGAGTTGCTCAGACATTTAGGATTTTATTACGCGTGCTTTTACGTGTAACCATACAATGTAGGGTTCACGACTCGGTTTAAGTAGACGCCGTTCTATCTTCGAAAACGTCTCTCGCAGTCGGAGACGTAACGTCAGGAAATGGTTTTATATGTTCATCACGGCCTCTCAGGCGGAAGTTTTAACTGAGCGCTTGCATCTTTTTTGTAACTGTCTGCAGACTAACTTGTGCCAAATAATTTTCGGAGATACTGAAATATGGAATGTGCCTGTTGTTCTTCGCTCACGTATCGCAGGACGTCGTGCGAGAAATGGACAGGCTGAGTGTCGCACTGCGATGCTCTCAAAATTCGTGTTGGTTTGTAGATAGAAACTTTTCTATGATGAGGAAATTCTATATATAGGAACTTGGAATATGCTTAAACTGCGCTGTGTCCCCAATGTTTTCACTCCATAGTAGTTCAATTAGTCCATAAGAAATCCTCTCCTCTGGCACAGCACATGTAATTGGGTTTCTCATCACTGAACGGTTTTCTCGGTTATCATACTACGACAAAGCAGAGCGTAAAATCTACTAATGCATGGCTTATACCTTTCGAAAAATGAACTGCAATTACAATTTTGGGGTCTAAAAATAGTGAGCTCCAAAGGTATTTCCAAGCAGAATGCCGTACCAAGAACACATTTAATTCAGAGCCGAGTAGGCATATATAAATATCTGGCATCTAAGTGGAAGTGTTTTAATATAATACCTCTTTAACTTACACACGAATTATGAGACTCAAAGATATTTGCCACAGTCACTGCTGGGAGGCGATTTCGCCGGGAAAACCGTAATCTCTGCCACAGTGAAGACAAAAGACACAAGCATTCGTTGTCGAAAGGTTATTCGGAAGGTTCGTGTGTTCTGAGATCCAGGAGTCGGGATTAACCTTTTGCCCTGAACAGCTATTTGTGTTGATTTGTTCGTGTGGGGTGATGCTATACCGTGACCTGTCAGCCTGACCTCGGGAATGTTTACATAAATCCCATTCTGCAATTATTATACACAGTTATAAATGCATAAACAAATAGGCGTACTGCAGGAGTAGGTTTAATAATGAATTAAAAAAAAAATAGGAGCGCGGGTACGCTACTACGAGCAGCATAGTGAACGCAATATTGTAGCCTAGAAGCCGGCCGGAGTGACCGTGCGGTTCTAGGTGCTGCAGTCTGGAGCCGAGCGATCGCTACGGTCGCAGGTTCGAATCCTGCCTCGGGCATGGATGTGTGTGATGTCTCTAGGTTAGTTAGATTTAATTAGTTCTATGTTCTAGGCGACTGATGACCACAGACGTTAAGTCACATAGTGCTGAGAGCCATTTTTTGTAGCCTAGAAAGACACGAAGCCCACGCCTAAAACAGTAGCACAAGTTTATAACCCAACTATCTCCGCAGATGACGAAGAGACTTAAAAAATGTATGACGAGATAAAAGAAATTATTCAGGTAGTGAAGGGAGACGAAAATTTAATGGGCATGGTTGACAGAAATTCGATAGTAGTAAAAGGAAGAGAAGAAAAAAAAAGTAGGTGAATATGGAATGGGGGTAAGGAATGAAAGAGGAAGGCGCCTGGAAGAATTTTGCACAGAGAATAATGAAAGCAAACACATGGTTTAAGAATCATTAAAGAAGGTTGTGTACGTGGAACAGGCCCAGAGACAATGCAAGGTTTCACGTAGATTATGTAATGGCAAGACAGAGATTTAGGAAGCAGATTTTAAATTGCAAGACATTTCCACTGCCAAATGTGGACTCTGACCACAATATATTGGTTATGAACTGTAGATTAAAACTGAAGAAACTGAAAAAATGTGGGAATTTAAGGAGATGCGACGTGGATAAACTGAAAGAACCAGAGGTTGAAGAGAGTTTCAGAGTGAGAATTAGGGAACGGATGACAAGAACGCGGCAAAGAAATACAGTAGAAGAAGAATATGTAGCTCTGAGAGGAACCGTGAAAGCAGCAGAGGATAAAGTAGGTAAAAAGACGAGGTCTAGTAGAAATCCTTGGGTGACAGAAGAAGTATTGAAGTTAACTGATAAAACGAGAAAATCTAAAAATGCAGTAAATAAAGCAGGCAAAAATGAATACAAACGTCCCAAAAATAAGGTCGACAGGTCGTGTAAAATGGCTAAGCAGGGATGGCTGGCGGACCAATGTAAGGATATAGAGGCGCATATCACTTGGGACCCGATGGATAATGCCTACAGGAAAATTAAAGAGGCCTTTGGAGAGAAGAGAACCACTTGCGTGAATATCAAGAGCTCAAATAGAATCACATTTCTAAGCAGAGAAGCGAAAGCAGACGGGTTGAAGGAGTATATAGAGGGTCTATACAAGGGCGATATTCTTGAGGACAATATTATAGAAATGGAAGAGAATGTAGATGAAGATGAAACAGGAGACATGATACTGCGCGAAGAGTTTGACAGAACACTGACAAATCTAAGTCGAAACAAGGCCCCGGGATTAGACAACATTCTGTTAGAACTACTGGCAGCCTTGGAAGAGCCAGGCCTAACAAAACTCTACCATCTAGAGAGCAAGATGTATGAGACAGGCGAAATACCCTCAGACTTCAAGAAGACTATAATAATTCCAATCCCAAAGAAAGCAGGTGTGACAGATCTGAAAATTACCGAACTATGAGTTTAAAAAGTCACGGCTGCAAAATGCAACACGTATTCTTTACACACGAATGGAGAAAGTGGTAGAAGTCGACCTCCGGGAAGATCATTTTGGATTCTGTAGAAATGTTGGAACATGTGAGGTAATACTGACCCTACAAATTATCTTAGGAGATATATTAAGGAAAGGCAAACCCACGTTTCTAGCATTTGTAGACTTAGAGTAAGATTTTGACAATACTGACTGGAATACCATCAAATTCTGAAGGTGGCAGGGTTACAGTATAGGGAGCGAAAGGCTGTTAACAATTTCTACAGAAACAGGATGGCAGTTATGAGTCGAGGAGAATGAAAGGGAATCGGTGGTTGGGAAGGGAGTGAGACAGGGCTGAAACCTATCCCAGATGTTATTCACTCTGCATATTGAGCAACCAGTAAAGGAAATAACAGAAAAATTTGGAGTAGGAATTAAAGTCCATCGAGAAGATACTCAAAGTTTGATGTTTGCCGATGACATTGTAATTCTGACGGAGAGAGCAAAGGACCTGAAAGAGAAGTTGAGCGGAATGGACAGTGTCTTTAAAAGAGGAAATAAGATGAACATCAACAAAAGCAAAAGGAGGATAATGGAATGTAGGCCAATTAAATCAGGGCATACTGAGGGAATTAGAGTAGGAAATGAGACAAAGTAGTAAGTAAGTTTTGCTATTTGGGGAACAAAATAAATGATGATGGTCGAAGTAGAGATGATACAAAATTTAGACTGGCAAAGGCAAGGAAAGTGTTTCTGAAGAAGAGGAATTTGTTAACATCGAGTATAGATTTAAGTGTCAGGAAGTTGTTTCTGAAAGTATTTGTATGGAGTGTAGCCATGTATGGAAGTGAAACACGTACGATAAATAGTTTGGACAAGAAGAGGATAAAAGCTTTCAAAATGTGGTGCTACAGAAGAATGCTGAAGATTAGATGGGTAGATCGAATAGCTAATAAGCAGGTACCGTACAGAATTGCGGAGAAGATGAATTTGTGGCACATCTTGACTAGAAGAAAGGTTCGGTTGGTAGGACATGTTCTGAGGCATAAAGGGATCATCAAATTAGTAATGGAGGGCAGCGTGAATGGTAAAAATCGTAGAGGGAGACCAAGAGATGAATACACTAAGCAGATTCAGAAGGACGTAGGTTGTAGTAGTTACTTGGAGATGAAGGAGCTTGCACAGGATAGAGCAGCATGGAGAGCTGCAGCAAACCAGTCTCTGGACTGAACAGCGCCACAACAACAACAACAACATGGAAGACAAAACATATTTCGCATAGCAGACAATGCGCGGTAGAATACACGTTTCGTTCAGTGAAGAAAGATGGACGTCTGTTCCCAATAGCGAGAAATGTACTTCTTTTAATTTGGAAGCGGAAATCTGCATTCGTTGACTATAAACTATTATATGGATGAAACAGAGTATAAGTGGCTGTAAGCTGCGTTAGCGTACTGGTTGTTGAGTCTCTTTGCTCATCCATCAGACAGTCGTACTGTGTGCACGAGTGTCGACGCCTTAGTTACAAGGACAAATTTGTTGAAGTTAGTTGAGTGTGAATAGCGAATAAACAGAACGCTTTGGGCATTGAGAGTCCCGACTAGAGTGTCCAGTAATCAACGAAGTCGCAATGTAGGTGGCCATAGTTAATAATTTACACAGGCTGTGTCCAGGCAATGAAATGACACTCTAAATTCGGTGCACAATGATTTGCTAGATTATAACTTCTATGAGTACTTACAAAATGAGTTGTCTTTCATTGGTAAATTTGCAATTGGTCGACAGACTGTCTATATGCCGGGAACGTAAGACAGTCGTTAATTAATTGTAAGAACGGACAAACGGATATAAATTGCGAACTTTTCCGTTAAAAAAGCGTATTTTATTATGAGACTGTGTGCTCGATGTATAACAATACTTCTAACTACTTACGTGCGTTTCCAAGCCTGTGTCTCACTCAGATTGTTGCAGGAATTGCTAATGCTGAGCTTCCAGATAACCAGCAGCGTTGTTGTTTCCTATTTATGCACAATATTTGAAGACCGATCCTGTCTCGTAATAAACTGAGTGGCGGACCACAAACCTTGTTGAAACCAAAAAATATAAAGATTTCCTAATCCGTATTTCCATACGCTGTCCAGAAACTCTGCACAGTAAAACTGGTCTCATCGTACTTCATATTGGATGCCGTGATGGGCGACAGCTGATTCTCTTGGTTGTTTTAGTCGGGTTCGCTGACCCTTGCACTTCAATTAGTTAGTTAGTTACATGTTCCACAGAAATGATGTGGAACGAGTCAGTTTACATTCTATGTACACATGATTGGTATCAACATTAATAAACAAATTATCTTTTTAGTAGCAAATTGTTGAAAGGAATAGAGGGCATATTGCAGGAGAAATGATTTTAAACTGGATTTAAAACTTGCTTTGGTATCTTGTATCGTGACAGACTCGATGCGTAAATGATTTTTGAGTTGCGGACCGTCCAAGTTCCGATTGCATACACCCCTTG
Source organism: Schistocerca americana (assembly GCF_021461395.2). Taxonomy (NCBI): domain Eukaryota; kingdom Metazoa; phylum Arthropoda; class Insecta; order Orthoptera; family Acrididae; genus Schistocerca; species Schistocerca americana. The sequence continues at coordinate 379,423,025 of NC_060126.1, forward strand.
TAGAGTAAACGAACTCAGTGTGTGCCAGAAATGTTGTGACAAACTTCGAGGGGTTGTAGAGGGCTGTGAGAACAAATCGACAGTAACAACCAGTGTCCGGAAACGTCATCCAGTGACGTTACAAAGCGTCATAGTTACGGGCGTCGGTGCCTGCGACTGAACCACTCCTTTGGCAGCAAACGTGACTTTGTATGCTGACCAACCGTAGGCGTAACGTCTCGCAATGTTGTTTGTTATTCAGTGATCGCGACTGCTTGCCACGATTGCCAGTGGCGAAGATGCAGCTAGCTGCTGTGTAGACAGGCCTTGTCTCCTATGAATGTAGTGTTCTGTTGCCTTGGTGGATGACAGTTTCGGACATGGCTTTCCATCGGCAGCTCATTTACTGAAAAGCATTATAGATTCTAGAGGATTCTAGGAGAAAAATAAACTCAGGATGGAAATCTGCGTTCGAAAGTGTCATCCATCGAGGCAACAGAGCACTGTACCCTTAGGAGACAAGGTATTTCTTTGCATCAGTTAGCTCCATCTTTTCCACTGGCGATGGTGGCAAACAGTACCGATCGCTGAATAACAAACAGTATTGCGAAATATTCCGTCAAAGTCCGTCAGCGTACAAAGCCACGTTTGCTGAAAATGGATGACATAGGGACAGGCGCTGGTGCCTATAGCTCTGAAGCTCTGTAGCGTCATTGGATGACGTTTACAGATACGGATTTCTATCCTCGATTTGTTCCTCACGACCTCCTGTAGAACCCCTCGAAGTCCGTCGCAACATTTCTAGGACATCCTGTATGTTCCTTCCTTCTATGTCTATCTCGCAGAAAGACCACGAAGGCAAAATTACAATGGTCTGAGCTAACACACAGGCTTGTTCCAAAGAATCATTCACAGCTGAAACAGAGGACGGTAGGTGACCTTATGGTAGGTGACCTTATGTTAGCTTTCGGAGTGTTGATGTTGATGTAAATAGACGTAGGCGCGTTTTCTCAAGGGCTCGGCCGATCACTTGCTAAAGGTGGTCAGTATTAGCGTACTGAAGTGTACTCATGCTGTAACCTCCCCCTCACATATCGATCTTAATGGCAGTGAAAAATTAAACCGCGTGCACCTAACGGAAATTTGGGGAAAGCAATCGTCACCGAAGTTAATTTGTCGGTAACGAGGGAGGAAAGGGTTACACCTAAATGAAAGGAAAAGTGCAAATGAAATTGGTGGAAATTAATTTTGAAAAGGGGTAAAGTTAATAAAGAAAGTAAATCTGCGGTATTACGTTAACAATTAATTGGCTTTAATTAGATATTTGAGATTTGGGGAAAATTACGGTCGCCAGTCCCATGGACAACTACTATAATAACTGAAAATGAAAGATTGATGCACATATATTTAGCACTAAGAGCGTGACAACTGAAGGTTGACACGTATTGTATGAAAACTGAATGTTTGTCAGAAGTAATAAATTTCGCTACACTCTGACTTAATTTACCAAAAGAATTAATAAAACCGGAAAATTGAAAGTTAATTTACTGATTGAATTTAATAGAGAACTTTGTTTCTGAAGCACTACGAAATTCAATAAAATAAGGTAAGTCTTGGGCTACCTCAACAATCATTTCTAAAGCTACTTGAAGCCACGCAATTTAGAAATAAGAGATTTAACTTCGAACTTGAATTAAATGATTCTGATCAATTAACAATAACAAAATTTAGTACGTACCAAGCTGAGCTGCAGTCACAGGTAAGCTAAAATATGGTAACAAAACTCGCACTCTTAATTTATGCTTGTGTAATCTAAATATTGTAGCCAGCTATGAATACCTTAACTGAACTTTGAAATTAAAGCAGTGAAATAGAATGATATTACTTTAATGGTAGCGTTTGAATTTCAACGACACACGGGTTCATTCCGGGTAAGGAAGGGCCCCTGCTTGGTAATGCAATTGGGACAATGAACAACAAAGGTTCATGCTAAGTTGCTGTGATTTTGTGATGCAACAGTTTTAAAGGCTGAGGTCTGCCATACACTTCTAAAACTTTACGTACTTTTAGTCTTCCTTGTTGGTTGATGGAAGGTTTGCAGTCGTCGATCGGGGAGGTGGCGACAGTCACTCATTGTCGGCCGTCGCTGTTGCAGAAGCTGGATGTTGGCGCGCCTTCTTCTCGTCACGGTCACCAGGCGAAACGGGCTCTTGATGTGCGCCAGATAATGCTTCCCGTCCGCGACACCGTATCAGAAACTATCATAGCAGGTCGAGCGCAATTACATGCTGCCAAACCCCGAAAGCGCGGCAACTCGCGGGAGCGTCACACAGCAGACCTGGTCCACCGCCCTACTCCCGCCAGACTCCCCCTCTGGCCGCGCTCCATGCGGCAGAGTTAACACTATCAAAGATCCTAAACACTTTGGTTCTCCACACGACGTATCGCTGTAATCGTTCGATAGCATAGTTTTCCCTAGGCAAGACCCAGCGTAAAAATACAAATACTATTTACAAAACCCCTGGTTCGATTCCCGGCGGGGTCATCGATTTTCTCTGCCTCGTGATGACTGGGTGTTGTGTGATGTCCTTAGGTTAGTTAGGTTTAAGTAGTTCTAAGTTCTAGGGGACTGATGACCATAGATGTTAAGTCCCATAGTGCTCAGAGCCATTTGAACCATTTACAAAACAAACCAATTATACATCGACATATATATATATATATATATATATATATATATATATATATATATGTGTGTGTGTGTGTGTGTGTGTGTGTGTGTGTGTGTATACTAATAGTAAAACAATTACAATATATAAAGACACAGAAATGTCATATCTTCAGGTAAAAAAACAAGGAAAAACAAATTATAGTACAAAAGATGGAAATAGGAGGATATGCATTTCCGACGTTACAAGGCCACTGAAAATGGTTTGCAAATCGCAGCGACCTTTTAAAGAAGGCTTCCGTCCTGAAAGCCGGTATTACGGAGTAACAGTACTAGCAGTATTAATGAGGGACGTCGTGAAGTTAGGTTACTGATATGTTACATAAAAGATACGTACTGGTTAACAGAGTAGGCGAAACAAAACTGTTCATAACAGGGTTCCGGTAAAACTGAAAAGAAAGTGCACTATTTAAATTTATCCATATTTCACAGCTTTGAACGTGACAGCACTCAAAATATTCTAAGTGTGAATTAGAAAACGCCTTCAGTCACTACTTTTTGTGTTTTATTCAGTACACGATGCGTTTCGGACCGTGTGTGTCATCTTCAGGTGTAATTTGTCTTAATACATGCTTAATTTGTTTTCTTGGATGAGATGAAATGCGTATTCCTGTCACAAAAAGGTTTGATAGTAGGTTACGAATTTCGTAATCAAACGCGGAAAATATGTGCGAAGTAGTGGAGAAGATGAACATTGTAAACTTCCCAAATTATCCTAGAAAAGCGTTTTTAACGTATTAGCACCAAAAATAAGTACGCTGTTCCTAAAATCTTAAAAACGCTTTTGTAGGATTATTTGGTAAGTTTACACCGTTCATCGTTTCCCATATTTGCATATATTTTCCGCGTTTGATTACGAGATTCGTAACCTAACATCAAACCTTTTTGTGACAAGAATACGCATTTCATCTCATTCAAGAGAACAAATAAAGCATGTATTAAGACGAATTACACTTGAATATGGACGCACAGGATCGGAAATGCGTCATGTACTGAATAAAATATGAAAAGTTGTGACTGAAGGCGTTTTTTAATTCATACCTCAAGTGAACTATTACTTGTGAAATTCATATCGCAAGAAGTGATCGCAACACTTTTAACAATCAAAGTCTCACTAGATTGCTGGTGCTAAGAGCTACAAATTCATCTACTGCCCAGAACTATAATATAATTTACAAGACTGGCGAAAAAGCGCAAAGTATATGAGTATACAATTAAATCGTTTGTAGTTCAACAGCAGAAAGCATGTCAAGCTAGAAGCATTATAGCATAAGAGAACGCTTCAAAAAGATTATTACATTCACATTAATATCGAATAAATAATAAGATCAAAATTTAGTACATAATTAAGGAGAGTCTGGTGTTAGAGATGAGAATGTTTGAAAAGAAAGGAGAAGGAAGAACTATACTTACATACTTTTCAAGTGATTTACGTGTTCCTTTTACACAATAAATTTACACAATTGCGAATAACATTAGTAGTAGTCACTCTCACGTAGCAGTTAACGCAAAATCTGTTACTTTCTAAATGACAAAACTATTATAAACAGTAAACAAGCAAGAAACCATGGTGAAATCATTATGATCTCAAATTTTCTGCATAGCGTTGGTGGTACGTGTGACACATTTAAAACTTGTTTTATCTATGTCGTGATAACCATTTCTCTCTCTCTCTCTCTCTCTCTCTCTCTCTCTCTCTCTCTCTCTCTCTCTCTCACACACACACACACACACACACACAGTTGAACTCTTCAAATTTTAAAAAGTATCGTGGTTCCTGGAAATTTATTAAATTGCACAACATGTCCATTTTCTTCCTCGTACGTAAACGTATCTGCTACAAAAACGTGGAAAACGTAAGTCGTTCGGAGACTATATTTCAAATTGTGATTTTGCACCGATTACGAAGTGGCCGTGCGGTTCTAGGCACTGCAGTCTGGAACCGCGGGACCGCTACGGTCGCAGTTTCGAATCCTGCCTCGGGCATGGATTTGTTTGATGTCCTTAGGTTAGTTAGGTTTAAGTAGTTCTAAGATCTAGGGGACTAATGACCTCATAAGTTGAGTCCCATAGTGCTCAGAGCCATTTTTTGCAGCGATTATAATTTTTTGTACACAGGAACTACAATCAGGTGACCACGACACTGCGTTGCTGTTATCTCTTTATAAAAACATTCAACAACCAACTTCGGCACTATCTACAGATATTACTAGAATAATCAATCACATGTGACTGTTACATACTTGCTTCGAGTTGTTATTAGATCTTTCTTTAATTTTATTTTATGTTATGTTATGTGCCATTTTTAAAAATGATCTGTATAGTCGTTGCTACTATACAAACCGTAAAATAGCACGCATCTCTGTCACTCGATAATGTAAAGAATAGTCCTTACATGTGACTATAAACCCTATGCTACACAGATCTGTGAACTGTTAAAATTGTTTATAATACTGTTAAATGGTCTACCTTCGTTATTGCTGTATAAATTGCCATTTTTGTAAAACTCTTCTAAAATGGTCTCAATTGTTCGTTTTTCTCCAATGGTATTTTCAAAACCGATTAGTCTTATTTTCCATGTGTTGACAAGGTTCGGACAACGTCACTTCTAACATAGTGAAACATACTTTATTTACATAGTTTGTATTGCACTGGTAATACGAATTCTGGCGCAGATTTATGACATCATTTGTCAGGGATATGGGACAGCTTACAGGAGGGAAGCTACGAAGAATCCTGAGAACTGGTTTTGTGGGGCCCAGTGACACTAGGAGAAGTAGCCGGGTTGGTTGGTGAAAACGGCAGCAACGGGACATTGTGGTTTAGACGACGATTCAGTCGCGTTCGCTAGTCTCATCGATACTCTAAATGTTCTTCGATACTTATGACATTGTGAAGTTGTTCTCGAGTGTGACTTAGAAAACATCGCTAACAACACTGAGCAGTGAACAGCACGTAAGAAAAATATTAATTTGACGTAATCATCATAAATTTGTAGTGCCATTTTATTAAATTTAGTATTCAGCAGAACTGCTCATTGGTGTTTTATCACGTGCCTGTTTGTACCAGGTCAATGCTCCCTGGTTTTGATATATCACTCTGATTGCGGTTTATTGGAAATATTCTAGTTCAGCTTAAATCATTTAGGCTGACCTATATATTTAATAAAATTTATAACCTTTTCAGGTTCAAAGTGGCTCTGAGCACTATGGGACTTAACAGCTGTGGTCATCAGTCCCCTAGAACTTAGAACTACTTAAACCTAACCAACCTAAAGACATCACACAACACCCAGTCATCACGAGGCAGAGAAAATCCCTGACCCCGCCGGGAATCGAACGCGGGAAGCGAGAACGCTACCGCACGACCACGAGTTGCGGACCATTTTCAGATACTTGCCGCCATTTTAGGAACTGATAATTATGATGAAGCTCGTATGTCCTTAGACAATACCATACAGTTTATCCGTGCGTTCACGTCCTCAACCGGCTTAGGTTGAAGCGGTAAGTTGGCAGCAGTGGTCATTCAGTACTTACAACTTCCGTCGACTAGTCCAGTTTGTGAAGTCGTATCCTCGACAGTTATAGTAGTCTGGCCTTCATAAAACATTCCGGGTTTCATACAGAATGCAGTACACATCCAGCTTTCCCGAGACCTAAGTGGTGTTTACTATTGCAAAGAATTTTTTGTCTTTGTTAAGAAGTTAGAATTATACAGTTTCCATGCTTCTAAGAGAGTCTATCGATCTTTCTGTACGTTGAGTCAGCATAGTGAATATAAGCAATTGTTGGCTTCTCTTTCCCAACGTCTTCCTTAGGCGTTCTCGCTTTAGACAGCAAAGCACGCTTAGTTCGATGATGAAAGTATCCAGGAGAGGCATTCCTTGAGTGAAAGTATTCGAGCGCTGTGACCTCGAATTACATTGTGATCTATAGCGACCCATGGATGCGTGGAGACAGAGATCGGTGTACTGGACTTCGCACCCACAGTGTGGCCCAGGGATCAGTGCTGTTTTCTCTTAGCTGACACGTCGTGAAAAGGTAGATGGTGTTTGTTTTATCTAACTGCCTTAATTTTATACTAGGAAAAATAGAGTGGAAATGTTACAAATAGTTTCTCGTCCCTCGTAGTCACACCATACAAGTGTCACCCACGTGTCGATAAAGCCTGTATACTTGAGCATGCCCAATTATATTATCCTTGCTTCAAAGAGCTCCGTGCATGTATTCGCAACGATAGGTGATAACGAATTATCCATCACCACACCAACGGTTTGTTAATAATAATTTCCGTCGAAGATGAGGCAAGTTGACATGAAATCGAGACCACATTGTTTCTAGAGGTCTGCAGTGTGGTGAAAAGCACTGGTTGAAGAAAAGGAATAAAAGTAGCGACGTGGACTATACATATGTGGTAACAAACATTGATCGTATAACTTACCATTCGCGTGCTTTTGGGGAGTTAGGAATATCATATAGGGACCATATTACAAGGTGATAGAGATTTCATCCCGCCAGTATCCATGTAAGGCCAGTTACATCATTATCGAGAATCAGTTAAGGAAATTTGTTGAAACCGTCGCTTTGAGTGTGACGTATGGAAAAAAAAATGCAGTTATCTGCATGTTGCGTCAAGGGCGAATACAGTAATTCAGACACAGAATTCCAACAAACAACATAGGCAATTTTCAGGTAGAAAATGCCTAAATAATGCCTAAACAGTTCGATAAAAAGGTTAGAAAGCGCTACGTAAAAATATGGTAAATTATGAATCCGTCGGAGAAATTATGAGGAAAATGTGACGTTTTTTATATCATCCTTGGCTGTAGGGAAGAATAGGAAATAAGTAGACAGAACTTTTCAGCTTCACCCTGTCCTGTATCTACTGCTTCTAAAATTCTAGACATTATCTACAAATCTTGTTACTATCTTTTCCCGCTCTCAATGGTTCTTCTTCCTATTCTTCCGCGGATCTTACCCCGAGCACCTCTTTCTACGATTTTGCTAACGAGACATAAGATTATTACCCACCTAAGTTAGATTTGAATGGAAGACCAATCAGAAATTCCGTTATCAAATTTCACAGTCTGCAGAGAAGTGTGCTCCCAAGCGAACTTCCGCGTCGCGTCGAGGAGACTGGATCAGCTCTAAAATCCGTTTTCGTTAGCTGCGGTAGTAAGATCGACCGACTGTGGAAACTTTCGTTTCATACTGGATGCTGACATTTCATACGTGGTAGCATACTTGCTGTCGGAACATTCTGCATGATGGAGTATACAAATAGAATTACATGATCGGAGGTGAAAATTAATTACTAAGACCTGTATTGTGAGGCAGAAGAAGATTACATAAGAAAACTATGTTAAAATTCGGCGATTTGGAAATCTAATGTACACTTGAGTAACCTCTGAATACGATATTATGTGTACGTTCAGGTTAAATCATAAGAAGGCCATAGAGTGTAGGCAACCGACTTTTCTTGATTTCTGTATAGTCCAGTACAACATAGTCTATTACGATACCATAAAGTTTTTAGTGTTACAGACTCACTGTATGTGATGAGTATTTTAATTAACATTGTTTATTATGTTTTAAAGTATGATTATGGTTCTTTTCGTAAAGGCAAAGTGGTTGTGTTCTGTTTCTTTCTCAAGTTACTGACGAGAAGCGGGAGAATACGTGACACCGGATATCGGGACGTTTTGTTAGGTTTGCAGTGGTAAAATGTACTATGACTAATGGCGAAGTTGTCTATTATCTTCTTTAACGTGAGCTTGTTCAGTTGTTCAGAATTTATGTAGAGGTTAACAAACATTAGTATCTATTGCACGTTGGCGATATTGATTTCAGTGCAATTAAATAATATCTCAAAATAATACTCAACGAATAATTTATGTTACTACAAGCCACGATTGGGAAGCTATACAGCATATTTTGACTGGAAGACCGATTCTGGTGATGAGTTTAATGACACTTTAAAGTAAAGGTGAAGTTTTTCTGTTGAGAAGTTTTAGAAGCTATAGTTAAATACAATGTGTGCTTATTAGAGGCAAGCATTTGAGTAGATTGACAGCAGCATATGTGGAAGAAGTTAATTACCATCGTCATCTCAGCACTGCTCGTACAACATTCCCTCGGTCTTGTAATCAAAAACGAAACATGCAACTATCTTTGAAAAATTAGTTTAGAGGATGAGATTACTGGTCATTAGTGACGACGAAAAGGAAACTTCTATGTAGTTTACGGTCTCACAGTGAGTAAAGTAATACGTCGCAGCAGCAGTTACACGTAGTTTATGCGACGTACCGACTGAAAGTCGCGGGTATTCACACCTATCTAGTGACACACCATTTCGATGACCTCGATCCGGCTTGACAAAACAGCGCTCCGGCCAGGCTCCTGTTCAGCGGCCCGATCACAGCGGCCAGTTGGGCTGAGGGGTGAGGAGGAACGGGAAAATGAAAGCCCCAGCCTGATGCCGTTAGAAAAAGGCAGTCGGTTTGTCCCACCTTGATAACAGTCCCAGTGTTAGATTTACGTTCTACACTAGGAATACCGTGGCACCTATGCATTTGTACAAAAAATGAAAAAGTGGAGAAGCCTCATCGTGAAATGGTGAATGGGAATTGTTTTACTCTTCGTATAGTTTCAAGGGCTTGCAACATGCTTAATACGTCATCACACTATTACGTGCTCGTCATTACAATACCAGACGATGTGATGCACTCGTCTTCTGACGAACGACTGTGATCACTGGCCGACCTTAAGGAGGTCATTAGGGAAGCAACTGAGTTAAGGATAAACAGAACAGTGAAAATATCGTTTTTGGGAGTCTCAGTCCTGTTCGCCATACATGTTACCGAATGGTTCTCTCCTTGCACAAAAAGGGTTAAAGAATTAAAAAACACTCCTATTTCTGTATTTCAAACATAGCTGCGCAACAGCAACGGTTCCACGTAATAGGATTAAAAACAGCCGACCAGTTGCAAAGGATAAAGTAATCTTTACCTAGGTTTCGATAGATTTAAATCTATCTTCTCATAGCTCCATTAGTCCAAATAAAATATAGCCCTGGGAATAGGGTTTGTCATATAAATAAAAATAAGTACATGGAAGTTGGAGAGCGCATAAGCTCTCCAACTTCCATGTACTTATTGTTATTTGTATGACAAACCCTATTCCTAGGGCTATATTTTATTTGGACTAATGAAGCTATGCAGATGTTTGTAAAAACGACAATGACATATCACTCCATGTTAATGTAATACTGCCGCCTTCTGGAGAAGATAGATTTAAATCTATCGAAACCTAGGTAAAGATTACTTTATCCTTTGCAACTGGTCGGCTGTTTTTAATCCTATTACTCCTATTTCTTTTAAAAATTGAGTAACTCTTTTAATGTGGCGGACATGACTGAGATTCTAAAAGAAATTAAATCTGTGGAATGCTTAAAGTTAATGTGATGGAACAGTTCACAGAATTCAAGGCAGTCATGTTTAAAAGACTGACTGAAAATTCGGGTATCAGCTGCCCCATTCTACATTCCTCAGTGTCTTCAGCATTTTCCCAAAAATTTTAGCCAGCGAAAATATTCCAATTCTTTTTAACATGCAGCTTAAGCCCCACTCCCACAAGATACTCTACCTGTAACTCGCTCACACCCAGCAGTCCATCGCTTTAACTCGCTCATACCCGACCAATACCAAGTTCCCTTTTTCACTGAGTCGTTCAGTTCGACTCACTGTCATTATTTCTTTATGTCTCTCTAAATATTACTGTCTCCTATTAAACAGCCACAGTCTCCTCCGATGTGCCCTACTACTATGGTCTCTTTTGTTTGTCATTGTCTCCCTCTTGCTCTTACTGCTACTGCAGGGTGTGGGCAAGTAAAAGTGGCCTGATCGAGTGGATACGATTACACGGACTATTTATAACAGCATTAACGGGCGAAGAAAATACCTACAGTTAATTCCAACAGGATGAAGCAACTGCCCACACAGCAAGCCGAACCTTGGAGCACATTCACACAATCTTCACAGCTGACAGTTTTAGCAGAGGTCAGTCTCATCTCGACCATAGCTGGCCACCCAGGTATCCTTATCTGTCAGTGTGCGATTACTTTGTGTGGGGTGCCCTCAAATCTGAGGTGTATCGCAACAGCTCTCACAGTCTTCAAGAACAGTAGCAAAACATTTCGAATAACTGGAGCAATTCCAGAAGTCGAGCTACAATCCGCCTTCAACAATTGTAGCCCAGTACCCTAAACTTCCGAGGGATGAATGGTGGTCACCTTCAACTTTTGCTATGATCAGGTTACTACTGTATTTCCTTCCCTCTGCTGTGTTTCTCTGTACCCTGGAAGTCTGATCTCCGGACCACTTTCATTTGCCGCATGCGGTATTTCATTCATTCCTTCCCATTGCTGCTGTCTCTTCTCGCTGTCACTAACTCTCGATTTTTCGTTGTCATCGTCACTGACTCTGTCTTACATTATCACTTGATCTCGCCCACTTACACTTTCTCCTTCTCGTCATTCCTCTCCAACTGCACCGCCTCTTTCTCTCGTTTCCTAGCACTATTGTGTCAGTGCAAACTATGTTCCACTGCCATTGTGTCCCTCTCTTTCTCTCATATGAGCTTTGTTTCCTTCGTTCTTTCTATAGCACAACCACTGTCTACTATCGTCCCGTATTTATTACCTTTCCGTCTCTTTCCCACTGCCACTCTCTCTGAGCACAAAAAAGCTCAAACATGCTCGTAAACCAAAATTTTTGGGAAAAATTTTAAAGGTACTGAGGAAGATGAAATGAGGCCGTTGGTAACCCACTTTTCAGTCAAAGTAGGAGCATATTCCGCATTTTTGTGCTCCGTTAGGAGCATTTTCCGCTGGTTCTCTTCTTTTCCGCGCTACTGACCGGCATATTACTAACATGAGAACAACTTCACGGTTACAAAACAAACTTTATTTGTAGTTAACATGTTGACAGTTTACTTACTTGAAATTTAAATAACTGAAAACCAATTTTAAGCTTGAGATAAGAATTTCCGAGCAGACAAATCTCGGATGTTTTCAGTACAAGACAACATGGGGTTTCCAGAACCCTTCTGACACTAACGGAGGCACTTTACAGCATATTTCTCAGTGTAATGTCACATTACAATACACGTTTTCGCGTCACACCGGATTACATGTGCGTATTTTACATGTGAAAGTAGGCTAACTTTGGAACTATATCTCGGAAACGGATCAATATATCAAGAAAATTTTTAAGGCTCTTCGAGATCAGGATCTTAGGAAGATATCAAAAACTTCGCCCATTTTCTACGCACAGCCGTTTTGGAATGTGGTGCTCGTTTGGGACGTTTATCGATAAAGGATAATATCATCTATTCAGTGATAAAAAGTACCGGCTATTTTCTTCATTAGTAATACACCGACCAACCACATTAATGTGATCAATACCTATGTTCGATGTCAACGTGCAATAACCACTCACAGACGGCAGGTGGAGGCGCTAGCAGTGGAGGGTATATAAAGAGTGTCCTGAGGACGCGATAAACAATGCAGTCAGTGTCGTAATGCGAAAACGGAGCGATTGATCTGGCGCCCAGAAGGATATCACAATCATTACCTTTCGGGGCCAGGGTGGAAGCATTTCCGAAACGGCTAAATTTGTAATCTGTTCGCATGCCGCCGTGGTTAAGGTGCGAGTATACCTGAGCCGTGTCACGGTTCAGCATTTTTGATTTACCCGCGAGATTATTTCACTTGTTTTCGCCGCAGCGATAGGGGGCGTGGTCGCCGAGCGCTGTTGGCGCTGGTGCGTGAAGCAACAGTCTTGGGAGGACGGCTCGGTCGGTATATGGCGACAGGACGGAAGCGGCGGGGTGTCAACTGCTGCCTGCCGATTAAGGACTGCGATGAGTGTGGCTGTTTGCGAGCATGTGGGGAGGACGAAATGCTCGCTTGCTTAGCGTGGTTCTCCATGACCAGCTGTTGTTTGTTGGGCCAAGGACTCATGTAACCGGAAACTGCATTGGTGTGGTTCTCGTCACCTGGCTAAGGCCGAAATTTTCATATACTTTTATTGTATTTCATGATCATTACTTTATTATGGGGTTGGTACTTGTAGCCAACATTTTGTGATTTGAAATACTTCAGAGAATATCATCATGTGCCAGGTGTCTACTGTGAATAATTCTTAATTTGTTTCATAGTGTATGTCACGGTATCCACTATCATCGATCATTTTATGAAAGTTCTGTCCAAATTATTATTACATTAAACTTTGTTAAAATTCATGCGTACAAATTGCAAATTTCCTAATTCTACTAATATTGCTTGGGATAAACCCATCTATTTATTGATATTGCCATATTTGTGTATTATGTTGTGTTTCTTCTCGAGACTGACTGAATTGATTTTGGTGACAATTTGCTAGATAACACAACCGTCGTGAAATTGAAAACTCGACAGTGTTTACTCATGTCACCAGCCGTTAATGTTATTTCTGTCTTGTAGCTTACTTAACTGAAATAAAATAATTTACAAATTTTGTGTAATTGTCACGAAAGGTGAACTGCTGTCACATGACGTTGACATTTGTGTAGAGTTTATGTAAGCTTAAGTGAAATCAGGAGAGGAAAAAAAAAAACTGATTATCATTGCTACATTTTTTTTTAGCAGGCAGTAGGGAATTTGTTGCACTCTTGAAAAATTGGGTCACAGGTTCAATATTTTTCTGGTGTAATTGTTAATATTTTTACATGTTGCACTATTGTACGATATAATATGCCTTATACTAACAGTACCTTTATGTAATGTTTCAGAGTGGCACTGCATGTTCTTCTAGAGAATGTTTACAAAAAAAATTATTGCTCAAATTTCCTTTTAAATTGTTAATTGTATTAACTTGGGTGTATAAACAATTATTGTTAAATAATAAGTTTGTGTCAACAAGGCTTGGACCAAATAAATGTGCCTACACCTTCCCCATCCTGGCTCTGCTACCGTCTGTTCAACACCGTTTATGAAAACATTTTGGTAACCAAAACCGGCGCAGAAACAACTGTAGTACACTGCGGGCTATAGATGAACATGATGAACGACGGCTGCAAAGATGTGTACGGTCGAATGCACGTGCGACTACTGAGCAAGTGACCTCCCAGATGAACCAAGGGGCTACCAACAGCGCCTCCTCAACGGCCGTCGAGCAAATGTTGCTGTGTACGGGCCTCAGCAGCAGGCGACTGGTTCATACGTCTATGCTGATCGCTGTTTACCGGTGACAAAGGGTGGAATTTACAAGTCAGTACTACGAATGGTTGACAACTGAGTGTGACAGGTGGGTTTCTCATATCAGACACGTTTGTGCTCCATCTGACAGATTGTCGTTGGCGTGTACCGCGTGAAACGTCTGAAAGTAAACACAAAAGCGAAGGAGTGGGCACTATGATCTGGAGAATGTTTCCGTGGTATTCCCGGGGTGATCTCGTCATTCTGGAAAGGACAATGGATGATCGCAAGTACGCATGTATCCTTGGTGACCACATCCACCCCACATGCAGTTCGTTTTTCCTCGGCGTGGCGGTATCTTCCAGCACGACAATGCAACGTCTCACACAGCTCGCCGAGTACGTGCGTGGACCGAAGAGTGCCAAGGTGAATGTACCGTCTTTCCCTGACCACCATGCTACCCGCATTCAAAACCTGTCGAGAATTTGTGGAACCACCTCAATCGGATTGTTCGCGCCTTGGATCCTCAGCCGAGAAACATGGCACAATTCACCACTACACTAGAGTCTGAGTGGCTCCCCATCCCTGTAACTACCTTCTAGAATCTCATTGACTCTCTTGCCGCACTTTCCGCAGATGTCGACGCAGCAAAAGTTGGTTATTCTGGCTTCTGACAAGTGCTCACAGTAATGGACAGTATGTATTGCATCTATAATATACTGCAAAGTTTTACTAAAATAAAAGATACCAACTTTCAACCATTGAGTAAAATATATTGTTTGCACTAGGTTTCATAGTGGCTGACTGTGAAATCAGTGGTACCACTGTACCACCGTAGCAGCACGATGCCGAATTATATACAGGGTGTTTCAAAAATGACCGGTATATTTGAAACGGCAATAAAAACTAAACGAGCAGCGATAGAAATACACCGTTTGTTGCAATATGCTTGGGACAACAGTACATTTTCAGGCGGACAAACTTTCGAAATTACAGTAGTTGTGTTCATAAACCACTCGAAAATGATACAAGCAAATTTAGTTCAGATATATTAGCATTTTGAACTCCGTGCCATGAAAATACGGTTTCATTAAATTCCTCATGTAGCAAAGTTAAAGTGAAAGACATGATGTTGTTTGTTGCAACATATGAGCGCAGCTGAACGCAAGCGGCAGTTTCTGCCTTGTGTGGGATGTATATATGTGATCATAATATTATGGCTACAGGGTTTTCGTTTTATACCGATACTCTTAGTGAAATAGGCGTCTTCTTTTCGTTGGGCAGAACGTACAGATTGCATTGTTGATAAGGTGATATACTCTCTGCCCTCCTCCGCAATTCGCAGTGGAATACAGCGCGGCGTGAGAGCCTTTATACAGGTAATAAGAAAAAATGGAAAACGCAGGGTTCCGGTTACAGCGGCGGAATTTGTGACGCAGGGGACGGCGAAACAAATGGCCTTCTGGGAGCCGTTTCCAGTGATAAACTCTTCGATCGCCATTCCTCACTGCCGTGAACCGGTCCCCTCTCAAACATTCCATTCGCAACCAGTTCTCTCTGATACGCTCACCTTACTCCTCAAAATGACATTTCTATAAAACAAATTCAAAAATCAATCTACCACATATCTCTAGCAAATACCCCATCACCAATAAACATTTCAAGGCATCTTTCGTACAGTTAGAGCTCGTTCTATTTCAACTTTTGTCTGATTGTGTAACGACGCACACATGTCTTTCTAAGTGCTTCTTGTGAATTTAATTTTTGATTTTCTTTTCCATACGTACTGTACATGAGTTATACGGTAAAGACAGCAGTATGGTTTTGCTTAAATATGGTAGTCCTGGTTTGTAATTTTTCTGAAAAGATACCAATGATATTCATTTCCGAACAGGAGAACAAGTGCAACAGTTTATTATGAACTGAACTAAATGATTAGCATCTTCGCATGTGGTCTGCGAATACTTTGTCTTAATAATTGAGTTTATGGCATTCTTTCAACTCATTTTCCTGTTTGTTCCTTTCATATCTCTCCGTGATCTTTCTTCGAGATATGTACTAGAAGGTCACAGTCTGTACGTTCCGTGACTTCTTAAATGAAATATAAGTCAAGGCTTTTGTAGCCTACCTTACGGCTATATTTTAAGGAATGATAGCTGAGTGTGCCAATTCCATTTCACCAGAAAATGTCACTTTGCGGTAGACCTGTAAAGGCCCATGATGCCTGGTAGTCAGAGGATGAAAGATTGTAAGCCGACCATTAATTTCAACGTATCAAAAGCTAAACATGAAAGAAGAAGACACAAAGAAGAAAGTTTACGGTGGTTCATTCATGTCTTTCCTGTCTTAGAACAACCAGCGGCATTTCGCTATAGGATACAGTGCAAATAACTGATGAACTCTAATGTTTAAAGACACGGGGTGTCACAGGAATAAATGCAGATACTGTGATCATTGGTACCTTAACACGTTAATTATGTTTGCTCTGCATATAACTGTCTTCCCACAAACACGTCACATAATTTGCTATCTGTTGTTTTCTGCTCGGTCGTAACTGTACTACTAAGTAGACTATGTCTGTCGATATATTCTAACCGTCCACTCTTCAACACCTGGCCTGCTACCCAAGAGTAAATAACCGTTAACGTCCTGCTCTTGCGACATGTACTTTTCTCCTTTTTAATGGCTTTTAAGAAGTTCCCATGGATCTATGTCAACACTAGAAGAAACTACAGTTTGCTGTGAAACATTCATTAGGCCCAAGCTGTATACCGGTACATATGCCTTAACTTGTTATATGACGCCATACAGGCAATTTTTGTGTCTGTTGTGACAGTACGAAGATAACGACAGCACTACAACCAGTCCACGAGCGGATAAAATCTACGACCTAACCGAGAATCGAACCAGTGCCTTTCAGTACGGAATCTGCCACTCTGACCCCATATGTAGCGAGGCGGACACCACATGCATTCAAATCGTTCAAATGGCTCAGATCATCAGTACCCTAGAACTTAGAACTACTTAAACCTAACTAACCTAAGGACATCATACACATCCATGCCCGAGGCAGGATTCGAACCTGCGACCGTAGCGGTAGCGCGGTTCCTGACTGAAGCGGCTAGAACTGCTCGGCCACACTGGCCGGCACACCGCATGGACGTGGAGGTATTAAAGTAACATATACCAATCCAAGTGGATATAGTTATTATTCTCCAAATGAAGTACGTACTGTCCTCAGTTAGCAATAAAAATACCTTCACTTACACACCTAACATCCAGTATATCATGTAAGTCGGCAGGCTTTCGTGGCCGTTGTCACTGAAGTTAAAATATTCTGGATTATTAGGCCGCGTAATGTTTCTTCTAAAATGTTCGACGTTTCGACCCCTCTGCTGGGATCTTCCTCAGGATCTTTTGGTGTCCACTACTGCTAGAACACTCTAGCAGTAGTGGACACCAAAAGGGTTATAAGGCCGCGTCATGTTTCTTCTAAAATGTTCGACGTTTCGACCCCTCTGCTGGGATCTTTCTCAGGATCTTTTGGTGTACACTACTGCTAGAGTGTTCTAGCAGTAGTGGACACCAAAAGATCCTGAGGAAGATCC
The DNA here is from genome assembly GCF_021461395.2 of Schistocerca americana. Taxonomy (NCBI): domain Eukaryota; kingdom Metazoa; phylum Arthropoda; class Insecta; order Orthoptera; family Acrididae; genus Schistocerca; species Schistocerca americana. The sequence goes on from NC_060126.1 coordinate 379,440,575, forward strand.
CAGCAGAGGGGTCGAAACGTCGAACATTTTAGAAGAAACATGACGCGGCCTTATAATCCAGAAGATTTTAAATCCAGTACGTCGATGGTTCATGCGTAGATTATAAAAGACATCACTCACAACGCTATTAGTGGATAGTAAAAACAGATTACTACCTGAAATTCATGCTGAGGACCTAAAAGATGATTACCAATGGCCACAGTGAGACTGAATGCTGTCTCGTGGCACACGAGACGGTATAGGTAGTTGTAAGAAGCGTCAGAGACCAATGGGGATTCGTTCTATTGACGATATAGCCCAAATACGGAGAAATCCACTTTCAGCCGGAAACGACGAAGTTGACTGGGTGTCACGTGCTTGTGTCATGCGCGTCTATCGAGAGTCGTTGAACGAATGTGAAACGTCGAGTAGGTGATCAAGGTGTTGGACGGCCAGCCTTCATGACAGGACGTTTAGGTCGGAGGCTTTCCCGCTCTGTAAAATAGAATAGGCAGTGATTTATGACAGGTCTGACGACACAGTACAATAATGAAGTAGGTTTGACTATTTCGGAGTACACTACTCAAAGTACGTTGTTAAACATGGTGCTCCGAGCAGATAACCCCTTCGTGTTACAACCCAACTGTGCCATTCGCTATTACCGCAGTGAGCACTGTATCATCGAGACTGGCCCTTGGATATATGAAAACGTAGTGCCGGGTAGGACGACTCACCTTTACTGTTACACCAGGTCGATGATCATGCCTGGATACAATGGCACGCACGAGATCGGCAGCTCGGAACATGCACGCAGGTTGGTGGAGCTAGTATTGTGCTACAGGGACCTTCATAATGGAAACCGAGTGTTGAGGACTAGTGGGACACAATCTTGAATGCTACTGGAGTGTTTGGAATCCCCACAAAATCGGATTAAAGAAATTTGAAGTCACCATACGTTTCAGTGATATGGGAAGTCACTGTATATTTCAGTGATATAGTAACGGAATATTTGTTTCTTACAGGTACTACGATAGAATGCTAACCAAAGAAGAACGAATCGATGTTGTTTCTCCTCGTCTTCGTGGAATGACGTATGAAAAGGTACGGACAGACTTTGCCCGTCGATTCCGGAAAACAGGCACCACCAGGCTAGCTATCAAGACTCTGGTCAAAAAATTCCAGCGTACTGCTAGTGTTGCAGTCCAGGAAGGCGGGCCACAACGCCCGACACCGTGCGAAGTGTGCAGGATACGATCACACGTAGCCCTTACGCATCTACCAGGAGACTTAGTAGGGAGCCTGGTATTCCTCAAACCACTGTATGGAGAGTTCAAGTTGCACAAACGTGCGTATCATATCCAAGTCGTACAGAAGCTTGAAGCGGAGGACTACGCAGACAGACAAGCTATGTGTCATGACCTGCTACAAGCTTTGGAAAATAATAATTTGACGCAAAATGTCTCGTTCAGTGATAAAGCTACATTTCATACCTGTGGACATGTGAACAGACAACTGCAGGACCTGGGCGGACGAACAACCAAGTGTGCTGCAGTAGTGGCAACGGGACACAGAAAAAGTGAATGTGTGGTTAGGGATAACGAGGTCAACAGTGTACGGGCCCTTCTTCTTCGCAGAACAAACCGTTACTGGAACCACATACCTAGATCCGTCGGAACAGTTTTTGGAGCCCCAGTTCATATCTGATGGTATTATTTATAATGTTGTTTTTCAACAGGATGATGCACCACCCCATTTTGCCCTCGTTGTTCGGGATTATCTGAATCATGCGTTTCGCGGCAGATGGATTGGTCGTGCCTCCCTACGGATGTGGGGACCCCGCTCTCCTGACTTGACACCCTTAGACTTTCTCGCATGGGGGTTTATCAAGTGCAAGGTATACCAGGTGAAGATCCGCAACACTGAACACTTAACACAGCGGATCCCAGTACCAGCTGCTGAGATTAAACCAGATATGCTTGGGCAGTTTTTTCGGTCTACAGTGGATCGCTGGGGGGGCGTGCCTGGACATGCAAGGTGGTCACATTAAACGTACTGAAATTATGCCTGTTGTAACATAAGTTACAGTGCCATTACATACTGGTTAACAAAATTTGTTTAAGTACAAAATGTATAGTGACTTTAGAATCACCCTATACATTGAAGCAATTCAGGGGCACGCTGCTAGATTTGTTACCCGAAGGTCTACCAACTCAATGCTCAGTTAATTCTAATGGGAATCCCTCGAAGGAGGATGACGTTCTTTTCACCAAATAATGCAGTCAAAATTTAAAGAACCTCCATGTGTAGCTGACTGCAACGTACATTTCGCATAAGATTCGCGAGGACAAGATAAGAGAAATCGTGCAAAAGCACATAGACGATCATTTTACCCTATGTACTTTTTTTAGTGGAGCAGGAAAGGAAAGAAACAGTAACGGTACAGTGTGCCCACCTTCATCCCTAGTGTGGTGGCTTTTGCTGTATGTGTGTAGATGTATACCGACGACCTTCCCTGAGATCTGTGGTAATAACGATGGCGCCTTCAACACTGTGAACTAGGTAAACATTATTGTGGAGTATCTACATCCATTCATGCTTGACGTCTTCCCCTATGGTGCTAGCACCTTCCAGGAAAGGTAACTGTAAGAATGCCAGAATCGTGCTAGAGTGGTTTAAGGAGCTTCATAGTGAACTTATGTTGACGTTTTGGCCACCAAATTCACTGGATAGGAATTCGATGGAACACATATGGGATGCTATCGGGCACCTGCTACCCGACCACATACCACCAGCCTGTAACTGTCTGGAATTGCGTGACCTATGTCACAACCGTCCGTAAATATACCAAGGATTTGTCGTAGCCATACCACGCAGAAGCGCTGATGTAATACGTTACAGATACGGTCCGTCACGCTATTATGCAGGAGTACACAATGTTTTGGTTCATTTTTAGTACTTCCCTGGTAATCATCTTCGAAAGGAACTCCTAATAATGCCACGGTGTAAAAAACTCCTATTATACTCGTATTATTCACAACGTGTTCCTTTACAGATAACTTTTTGCTATTCCAGTTTAACTGATGATGTCTCGATATCGTCAAAGCTTCTTTAATCGTATACCGATGTTAACTCTCGCAATGAAACTGTGCCTGCAGATATCGAACTTTTCCGGACTGTTACGTTGTGGTCATATAGCTTTTCTTATAAACGTGTTTAGTTTCCCACATCTAAACTGAATCTGTCCCACCTGTCTCAATTAAATGGCTCTGAGCACTATGGGACTTAACTTCTGAGGTCATCAGTCCCCTAGAACTTAGAACCACTTAAACCTAACTAACCTAAGGGCATCACACACATCCATGCCCGAGGCAGGATTCGAACCAGCGACAGTAGCAGTCGCGCGGTTCCGGACTGCGCGCCTAGAACCACGAGACCACCGCGGCCGGCTGTCTCAATTAAAACCTAAACTTTCACGACCGGAGAAGTTGCAGCTTTCCCGGATGTTGTGTTGTGATGGAAATGGTTTCCTCGATAATTTTATTTCTGCCTCGTCTACAGATGACATCTTCAGCAGGGTACGTTGGCTTTGTATGCTGAGAAATGAAACTACGCTACCCTTGAAGATGTCCGCCACATACAGGTTCAGAAATACGTGAACAACTGGAATGACTATGTCACAAGAATGGAAGACGACAGAATCCCAAAGTTCATGGTTAATTTTTACCGAGTGGGCAGAAGAAATACAGGGTATTTCAAAATAAACATACGAGTTTTAAGACTTCGTTGCATTTGTTACGTTCAACTTACAGTTACAAATAAGATATCAACTTAAAAAGCAACTCAAACAGTTTTTCCTACGAGTGTTGAATGTGAGCACCATTCGTCACATATCGAATCGATAGACGAGTTCTTCCCAAATTTTGAAAAGTGTGTATGTTTCTAAAGTCGGGTAGTTCAGTTGGTAGCGGAGGCACATACACTTGATTCTTTATAAACACCCAAAGGTAAAAATCACATGGAATCAGAGAGTGTGTGAACGTGGAGCTCATGAAAAACAAGCTCTTGACATCCGGCCCCTTGCACCAATCCAGAAGTCGGGTACAACGTCGTTTAACAAGTCGCTCACTGAGCTACGTCAGTGAGACGGTGTACCATTTTGCTGCCAAATGAAGTTCTCTGGTTCAGCTTCTTCCAACTGAGAAAGACCCACAGTTCTAGCGTATCAACGTAAGAAACACCACTTACAGTTGCTTCTTCGAAAAAGAAACGCTGGTAAACTTTCCTCCCGATATGACACAAAAAACACTTAGTTTCGGGGTCTCTCTTATGAATGTATCATATAGTTGGGATTTGCTGCCCTCCAAATGCTCACATTATGTGGTTCACATTTCCACTTAGGTGAAATGTCAGCTCGTCACTAATGACGTCGCCACCCAGAAAATCTTCGTCGTCATACAGCAACACGTCCTTTGCTAAACTGGCGTGTAAACCGTAGTCTGTAGGTTTTAGAACTTGTAACAGCTGTAAACAATAAGGATGTAGTTGTAAGCGTCTCCTTAAATGTCTTCACACAGACGTCACTGGAACTGCTACTTCACGGCTAGACTTCCGAACTGATTTTTGGGGCTACGCACAAAAGACTCCCTCGTTCAATGTTCTTCGGTCATCCGATTACGACCTGTCGTTTAATCATTACACATATGCAAATTAAGTCGGATGTTTTACTAAGGTATCCGGCCACTCGTCTGCCCACATACCACCATGGAACACACACTCGGTTGGCGGGTTGCCACACTCCTAGGCGTACCCTACCGAAGCCATGGACGCAAGGTCTCTGGTCGTACACACCGCGCTGCGTACATGCCGGACCACAGTAGCAACATTTCCCGCTGTTATGATGATTATGTGACATTTTCAGCTTTATTGGAGAAAATGTCGGAATCTAACCCCGATTAGTCTCCTTTTTAACATTTATTCGCCGATATTGCACAAAAATACACAATGATTAATAGTTTCAGCGATATTAAATAGTCATCTTCAGATCAGGGCCAATCCATTTCGTCGAATGTGTACATTCTTTTCCATACAAATGATCTGAAGATTTAATTTCGCTGAAACTAGTCATAATTGCGTATTTTTGTGTGACTTGAGTGAATAAACTTCTGTAGTAGGAAGAACAACAGCGTTTTTTGTTTCCCGTTATGTGCTTGAAGGACAACTGGCGAGAGGCGCCAGCAGCGTGACGTTATTTCGTCTGTGCACAACGTGAGCCGCTCGGAAATCCATCTGCCGATTGCATAAAGCCCAGCGCAACCGCAGACAGAGACACTCTCGCTCCGTGCTCGACACCCGCTTCCCAATCGGCAGCGACCTTTGACAGGACGTCGAACAAGCGGGGCGCTCGGTCTTCGACCAACACCGATCCGGTCACGTGCCAGAACTCGGGCTACATCAACGAGCACACATCGGCCATATCACCGACCAGCGCACCAACTGGACATCGACCCAACATCGATTAATACTATCGTGGGGAAGGATGAGATTTTCACTCTGCAGCGGAGTGTGCGCTGATATGAAACTTCCTGGCAGATTAAAACTGTGTGCCGGACCGAGACTCGAACTCGGGACCTTTGCCTTCCGGGCAAGTGCTCTACCAACTGAGCTACCCAAGCACGACTCACGCCTCGTCCCGAGTTCGAGTCTCGGTCCGGCACACAGTTTTAATCTGCCAGGAAGTATCATGGGGAACTTTACTTCTATCAGAAGTGGCTCTATTTTTCAGCTTTCGTATGAGGATCGTGAACTGTTTACGCTGAAGAGCCAAAGAAACTGGTAGGCCTGCCTAATATCGTGCAGGGCCCCTGCGAGCACTCAGAAGTGCCACAACACGACATGGCATGGACTCGACTAATATCTGAAGTACTGCTGGAGGGAACTGACACCATGAATCCTGCAGGGCTGTCCATAAATCTGTAAGAGTTCGAAGGAGTGGTAATCTCTTCTGAACCGCACGTTGCAAGGCATCCCGGATATGCTCAATAACTTCATGTCTAAGGAGTTTGGTGGCCAGCGGAAATGTTGAAACTCAGGAGAGCGTTCATGGAACTGCTCTGTAGAAATTCTGGACCTATAGGTGTCGCATTGTCCTGCTGGAAGTGCCCAAGTTCGTCGGAATGCACAATGGACATGAATGGATGCAGGTGATCAGACAGGACGCTTACGTGTGTGTCACGTGTCAGAGTCGTATCTAGACGTATCAGGGATTCCATATCACTCCAACGGCACACGCCCCACACCAATACACAGCCTCCACCAGCTTAAACAGTCCCCTGCTGACATGCAGGGTCCACAGATTCATGAGATTGTCTCCATACCGGTATACTTCCATCCGCTCGGTACAATTTGAAACGAGACTGGTCCGACCAGGCAACATGGTTCCAGTCATCATGTCGGTGTTGATGGGTGCAGGCGAGGCGTAAAGCTTTGTGCCGTGCAGTCATCAAGGCTACACGAGTGGGCCTTCTGCTCCGAAAGCCAGTATCGACGATGTTTCGTTGAATGTTTCACACGCTGAAGCTTGTTGACGGTCCAGCATCGAAATATGCAGCGATTGCCGGAAGGGTTGCACTTCTGTTACGTTGAACAATTCTCTTCGTTCATCGTAGGTCCCGTTCTTGCAGGATGTTTTTCAGGCCGCAGCGATGTCGGAGATTTGATATTTTACCGGATCCTCAACATTTGAGGTACATTCGTGGAACGGTAGTACGAGAAAATCCACACTCCATTGCTATCTCGGAAATGCAGTGTCCCATCGCTCGTTCGCCGACTATAACATCACGTTCAAACCACTTAAATATTGATAGCAGCTGTAACGGATCTAACAACAATGCCAGACATTTGTTGTCTTACATAGGCGTTACCGACCGCAGCGCCGTATTCTGCCTATTTACATATTTCTGTATTTGAATACGCATGTCTATACCAGTTTCTTTGTCGATTCAGTGTAGTTTTCATGTTACCAAGAAAATTGTTCATTTATTTTTGTAACCAGTAGATCGAGATACTTATGTGTCTCTCGCTTGATGAAGACAAAATTTACGGTGAAACAGGTTTTTATGTATGAGGGTGAGTCAAATGAAAAACTTCACTCCAATTTTTTTTTAATTGTAGCAATGTACAAAATCTTACAAGTAATTTTTCGACGCAGTCTCCCTAGCGTTGAATGCACGTATTCGACCACTCCAGAGGTTGATAGATACGACGATGAAAGAGTTCTTTCGGTCTTATGTGTAACCAGTCGTGCACCAGGGTTTTCAATTCATCTTCATTTCTAAAATGCCCGCCCACCACTGCTTCATGGAGTTCACCGAAGTGAATATATGTTTCAAATGGCTTTAAGCACTATGGGACTTAACGTCTGAGGTCATCAGTCCCCTAGACTTAGAAATACTTGAACCAACTAAGCTAATGAGATCACAAACAGCCATGCCCGAGGCAGGATTCGAACCTGCGACTGTAACCGCAGCACGGTTACGGACTGCGGCTCCTAGAACCGCTCGGCCACAGTGGGCGGCGCACAAAATAGATGAAAGTAACCGGGCGTGAAGTCTGGTGAATAAGGAGGATGCGCCAGATATTCAAATTTAATTACCTGAATAGTCTTAAATGCCTTACAGGCGTTGTCGTGCTGCAGCAATACTTCTGAAGTCCGAAGCCCTCGTCGTTTACTTCCGTTGCAGGACCACGTTGATTCCTTAGCATGACTGAATAACGAGTACTGGTTACCCTCACCCCCTATCAATGGAATGCTCCAAAATTACTCCATTTGGATACCAGAGGAGAATGAGCATGACTTTTCCAGTAGATGGTTGAGTGTAGGATTTCTTTGGTTTCATCGATGGGCTGTGGTACCAACCCTTGCTTGACCTTTTCGTCTCGGGTTGGTGATAGTGGGCACAAGTCTCATATCATGTAAAAGTTTTCTCAACAAAGCACCACCTTCGACATGGAGGCGATGCAAAATCTCTTCACAGGCGTGGCAGTCCTTCAGTTCAGCAGTCAACTGACAGGGCACCCACTGTGCAGACACTTAGTTCATGTACAATACATTGTGAACAATATTCTGCGCTGAACCAATACGAATCTTTAAACTTGTTGCTGTTCTGTTGAGAATTACGCGTCTGTTCTCCTTCACAAGCTCTTTCACTGTCGTCTGTCGCTTCGCAGCGAGTATCCCTTGGTCTTGGGGCATCCTGCACAGAATTTACACAGCTTTTAAACTTCCTGCACGACTCGTGCACTCAGTCCAACGACAAACACGAATCATCACGCTGCGCTGCTGTTCTGCGACTGATTTCGATTGGTTCTATACCTTCACCAAGCGAAAAACGCATCACAGATGACTGTTCAGTCACATTGCATCTTGACAGTGGGGCTGCCATCTTGTTTTGGACGCAACTGCCTTCTCCTGCGTTGCACCATTACTCTGCCAGCTGTCGTTCCCTTTCTGAACCTCAAGGAACACTGCTGCCACCTGCCGATTGCATTATACAACTTTTCGAAATTTTATGGAACTTTTAAGGCTTTCATTTGAATGAGAACGAAGTTTTTCGCGACGGCACTTAGGTATAAAACATTCTCGGTATTCTTGCCGCGTCAGTTCTAGATAAAATCTCGAGCTTTCGACGATTACCTCCATCGTCATCGTCAGGAGCTGACTGTCTTCACTGCTGCTGCTGTGATGGCCTCTATATAGCCCGAAGACGGCTTCTGATTGGTCGGCTTTGGATTGATCGGCGAATACGTACTGCTGTCTCAGACGGTGTCACTGTGTGCGCCGGTGGCGCCACCGCTTCCGTTGGAACGTAAACCTTGGAAGGAACGTCTCTGCTGCTTCTCTGCATTAAGCGCTTGTTTCCACGCACAGCTCAGATGGTATCCGCTATCGCGGTTAAAGTTCTTTTGGCTCATTCTTATTTCAACAGCCTCCTTAATAACAGAATCCCCATACGTGGAGGCATGGGGCAGAATTTTAGTTTCATCGAACAATATTTTATGTTTGTTCGTAAGGCTGTGCTCCGCAATTGCCGATTTCTCCAGTTCTCTATTTTTAATAGGGCGTTCGTGTTCTGCACAGCAGTCGGAAAAGGTACGAATCGTCTGACCTATATAATTGCTTCCACACTCACAGGGTATATTATAAACTCCAGGGACCCTGAGGCCGAGAGTTTCCTTAACAGGGCGCATCATCTCCTTAATTTTCTTTTGGGGACGAAAAATCGGTCTTATACCACGTCTACGCAGAACTCTTCCTATTTTTCGCAACAAAAAGGAAGAACCGCAATCGGTGTTTCATCCTGTGAGGTTGCAGCATTTTCACGTCTCCTTCTTTTGGAGAACGCTGCCTTTATATCGCGTGCACCATAGCCATTCTATCGGAACACGTTCTTCAAGTGGTTAATCTCGGACCTTAAGTGGTCCTCGTTAGAAACAGTTTTGGGTCTATATACTAACATGTTCAAAACGGCTCTCTTTTGAGCAGGATGATGGAAACTCTGTGCATTCAGGTATAAATCGGTATGCGTCTGCTTACGGTATACAGAGTGGCCAAGACGCCCGTCCTCTTGTCGTTGTACTAACACGTCTAAGAAAGGCAGTTTGCCTTCCTTCTCCATCTCGAAAGTGAACTGGATGTTCGAATGTATGCTGTTCATGTGTTCCATGAATTGTTCGAGAGCCTCTGCGCCGTGTGGCCAGATCATAAATGTATCGTCAACGTAACGATAAAATAAGGATGGACGGAGAGGAGCCGTATTTAATGAACGTTGTTCAAAATTCTCCATAAAAAAGTTAGCCAGTGATGGAGACAACGGAGAGCCCATCACCATAAAATCTATTACCATACAAGAAGTAGGTGGTCGTCATCACGTGCCGGAACAACTTTATAGTTTCAGGAGGAAAAAGACCCGCCAGCATTTTCAAAGTGTCATCCACACGAACTTTTGTGAACAGCGATACCACATCTAGGCGGACAGGAATGTCATTTGGACTACCTCTAAGCTCTTTGATTTTCTCAATGAACATCTGGGAGTTTTTGATATGATGTTCACACCGGCCGACTACAGGAGTCATCAACTTTGCTAGGTATTTGGCCAGCTTATAGGTAGGAGAACCAATTGCACTGACAATAGGTCTCATGGGAACATTATCCTTGTGGATAGGCGGTAGTCCGTACAACCTTCATTTGAATCACCCTCGTTCGAGTCACGCTTTTGGCAAAAAAATGGTTCAAATGGCTCTGAGCACTGTGGGACTTAACATCTATGGTCATCAGTCCCCTACAACTTAGAACTACTTAAACCTAACTAACCTAAAGACAGCACACAACACCCAGCCATCACGAGGCAGAGAAAATCCCTGACCCCGCCGGGAATCGAACCCGGGAAGCCGGGCGTGGGAAGCGAGAACGCTACCGCACGACCACGAGATGCGGGCACGCTTTTGGATGTCTACCCTCCATCACAAAGCAGACCACCAGCCACCAGGTACTACTTTCGTTATAACGACTTTCGCCACCCAGACGTGGCGGTTTGTAAGCTGTAAGAACCGCCATCGTTCTCGATACAGCCGTCCACCGGGCTGTGTTTTTCCGGTTGCGGGTCGTTCCGCTGACGGTGCCCATCAGACCCCGGCGACCATCACGTCGTCATTAACAATTACTGGCCGTAATGCGGTGTGCCGGGATCCGCGCCGTGTGATAAAATTAAACGCGGCGGCTTGCCTCGGGCTGGGGTGGGGGTTCGGTCCCAGGGCCCGGGCGGCTCATTTACACGCTCCGCTGGCCGGCCGCGTGCTCCAAATTTGGGTCGCTAATCGCCCAAATTTCGGCGCCGTCGTCACAAAAGCAATCAGGGCGCGCCGGTCGCCGGGAACGCAGTTATTCCGGCTGGTCGGTGGACGCAATCCACCAGCCAGTCTCTACTGGTATCACCACAATCTGCGCCACGGCTTCCGTGGCGGCCGCTTACGATCGCGTTTAGGTCTAAGTATCCGCCCAGGGGTAGCTTCAGGTTCTACCCGAGCCCCTAGCTTCTGCCTGTGCAACAGTGCCTATTTACTTCTACTGGCTGAACCAGAAAAAGTTACATTACAGGAGTGGTAGTAGTAGTGTAGACCAAAACTAGAAAAAAATTACTTGTAATTATGGGGTCTCAAATGTATACCTTAAGAGCTACGAGCACTTCTCCACTCGAAGAGAAGTATTTCAAGAGTAGCGAAGATGATGCGCTCTTGTTATTGTTGTTGAGGTCTTCAGTACTGAGACTGGTTTGATGCAGCTCTTCAAGCTACTCTATCCTGTGCAAGCTTCTTCATCTCCCAGTACGTTCCGCACCCTACATCCTTCTGAATCTGCTTGGTGTATTCATCTCTTGGTCTCCCTCTACGATTTTTACCCTCCACGCTGCCCTCCAATGCTAAATTTGTGATCTCCTGATGCCTCAGAACGTGTCCTACCAACCGGTCCCTTCTTCTTGTCAAGTTGTGCCACAAACTCCTCCCCAATTCTATTCAATACCTCCTCATTAGTTATGTGATCTACCCATCTAATCTTCAGCAATCTTCTGTAGCACCACATTTCGAAAGCTTCTATTCTCTTCTTGTCTAAGCTATTTATTGTCCATGTTTCACTTCCATACATGGCTACACTCCATACAAATACTTTCAGAAACGACCTCCTGACACTTAAATCAATACTCGATGTTAACAAATTTCTCTTCTTCAGAAACGCTTTCCTTGCCATTGCCAGTCTACATTTTATGTCCTCTCTACTTCGACTATCATCAGTTATTTAGCTTCCCAAATAGCAAAACTCCTTTACTACTTTAAGTGTCTCATTTCCTAATCTAATTCCCTCAGCATCATCCGACTTAATTCGACTACATTCCATTATCGTCGTTTTGCTTTTATTGATGTTCATCTTACACCCTCCTTTCAAGGTACTGTCCATTCCGTTGAACTGCTCTTCCAAGTCCTTTGCTGTCTCTGACAGAATTACAATGTCATCGGCGAACCTCAAAGTTTTTATTTCTTCTCCATGGATTTTAATACCTACTCCGAACTTTTCTTTTGTTTCCTTTACTGCTTGCTCAATATACAGATTGAATAGCATCGGGGAGAGGCTACAACCCTGTCTCACTCCCTTCCCACCCACTGCTTCCCTTTCATATCCCTTGACTCTTATAACTGCCATTTGGTTTCTGTACAAATTGTAAATAGCCTTTCGCTCCCTGTATTTTACTCCGGCCACCTTCAGAATTTGAAGGAGAGTATTCCAGTCAACATTGTCAAAAGCTTTCTCTTAGTCTACAAATGCTAGAAACGTAGGTTTGCCTTTCCTTAATCTTTCTTCTAAGAGAAGTCGTAGGGTCAGTATTGCCTCAAGTGTTCCAACATTTCTACGGAATCCAAACTGATCTTCCCCGACGTCAGCTTCTACCAGTTTTTCCATTCGTCTGTAAAGAATTCGCGTTAGTATTTTGCAGCTGTGACTTATTAAACTGATAGTTTGGTAATTTTCACATCTGTCAACACCTGCTTTCTTTGGGATTGGAATGTGGGATGTGCTCTTATCTTGTATGATACGTACTCTAAAGTTTACTAGATGATTTTTCTTGTTTCTCTTTTTCAAACTACGTACCTGAAACTTTGTCGGTGGAGCTCTGATTCACGTTCTATATAAGCTTCCTAACAGAAAAAGTAAAGCATGCAGAAGACAAGGAGGGTACTTCACGTTGTGGGAGAGTTTCCGATATTATTTCAGTGATTACAAAATCGAGTGATATTTATAAAGAACTTGGTTGTGTGAATACATTTATCGATATGACGTTGCAATTCCTCTGCCATGGATGCAAACACTGGTTCGGTTGGGAAGGGTGTCACAATACTGGTGTACTGCCGTCTGAGGAAGCTGGCCCACAACTTTTGTAACTACACTCTGAATATTGGCACCAGGATAGAGTTGACTTCCGAGCTCGTCCCACACGGTTCTAGCGGGGACGGATATAAGTTTCTTCCTGGCCGCGGGATGGCTAAGTGCAAACTGAAACGCGTTCAGCATGTGTGACGTGACACGACACTACAGCACGAGGAGCACGTTTCACACATGTCGCAGCCGGCCGATGTGGCCGAGCGGTTCTAGGCGCTTCGGTCTGGAACCATGCTGATGCAACGGTCGCAGATTCGAATCCAGCCTCGGGCATGGATGTGTGTGATGTCCTTAGGTCAGTTAGATTTAAGTAGTTCTAGGGGACTGATGACCTCAGATGTTAAGTCCCATAGTGCTCAGAGCCATTTCAACCATTTTAAGATGTTGAATTTTTGTTTAGACTTGGGAGGAGGTCTCCATCTATCTCCGATCTCGAGAAAATGGATCCTATGCAGCGCATTCACTCCCGATCTCACGCTCGCGGGAATGAAATATTCACAACATCCCTCATATCTCCTAAACCGCTCGAGACATCCAAACGAGATTTTGTCTAATGATGGCACACAGGGCGGAGAGTACTTTGCCAGTTAGTAAACACAGTGAATTTCATTATCTATGACGATATATAAAATGTTGTACTTTCTATTTTATTTTTTTCATCCCAGTGACCGCAATTCAATAAGAGTTATCGACAGCTATTGAAACAAGAGTTTCCTAGCATGAAAATAAACATAAAATTTTTTCTTTTATGTTACCGCAAACCGACACAACGAGGTTTTCAGTAAGTTATTGAGCTCTCTGGTCGTCTGGTCCCCTATTACTTGTTTAATGAGACACACTGTTTCGGAACTATGTCACAAAAGCTGCTGCAAAAATGAGTTTGTGCAAATTATACTGTGTTTTGGCAAAAGAAGTACAATTAAAACTGAAAACAAGAGAAATGTGGCCGTTACTCATAAATGGTGATGAGTCTTAGAATGAAGAAAGATTAACGATTTACACAAAAAAAAATCGCCAATTTGGCTGGAATTGGTTTGACTCCCATAACCAATCGTATTTTTAACACTGAGAGACTGGAATGGAAACTTACCATAGCATTTTATTCCTTTTCTTCATCTGAGTAGTATTAACACAATGACGGGCGTACCCTTGAGGCGGAATGACACGCACATGCTAAATTCTGGTTATTCACCTACGCCTTGTCGAACTGATAATGTGTGATTCGCCAGTAAAATATTTGTTATTGAGAAAAGTATACAAATGATGCGTGGCACAACACAATGGTCAGTGTATCGTCAACAGCTGAGAATAATGCGCGCGACAGGAATGCGGAAGCTAGCCAAGTGTGCTTTGTCAGAGAAAGAGTTCACGTCCTTCAAATAACATTGTTATGAAAGTAGATCGGCCTTTGTCAGCAGTGCATTTCAACAAATTAAATATATCAGATCACCACACACTTCCGTGATACTCATACTTTCGGGACGATACCAACCACTACTTACTTTGTGTAATCTGTTGCATAATTAATTTATTAATGCTCATAGTGCTTATGTAACTACAGAAATGCTTTTTCTCGTCATGGCGTTATTCGTGAGGGCTTCTCGACTGTTTCTAGCTAGGAGAGGAATGTGATATCCATATATATGTAGTATACGTCATCTATTACATCCATACTAAATAATGGTAGTGAAACTTGAGTACATCATGTCTTGGACGCTTTTTATCAAGAGCACAAAGTGCTCATACCTGTGCAAATTACGCCTTTTCACCTGTTTGTTACAGGTCGTAGGGATACGTCAGCGTAACAGGCAGCAAATGCCTTGCTTCTAGAGCACATAATTTTATAATATTCCTTACTTCCTTAATCACTACCCTCACGGTGAATCGTCTGTGCCTTCTTACGATCTGAAAACGTCGTGGACGCAGAAAATATAATTCCAGTGAATAATTGCTAACCACTTGTTGGACTGTGCATTGTTATTGACAAAACAACAAACAAAACAGAAAAGCATACAGTTGTATGTAACTGAAAACTATTACACTACTGGCCATTAAAATTGCTACACCACGAAGATGACGTGCTACAGATGCGAAATTTAACCGACAGGAAGAAGATACTGTGATATGCAAATGATTAGCTTTTGAGAGCATTCACACAAGGTTGGCGCCGGTGGCGACACCTACAACGTGCAAACACGAGGAAAGTTTCCAACCGATTTCTCACACACAAAAAGCAGTTGACCGGAGTTTGCTGGTGAAACGTTGTTTGTGTTGCCTCGTGTAAGGGGGAGAAATGCGTACCATCACGTTTCCGACTTTGATAAAGGTCAGATTGTAGCCTATCGCAATTGCGGTTTATCGTATCGCGACATTGCTGCTAGCGTTGGTCGAGATCCAATGACTGTTAGCGGAATACTGAATCGGTGGGTTCGGGAGGGTAATACGGAACGCCGTGCCGGATCCCAACGGCCTCGTATCACTAGCAGTCGAGATGGCAGGCATCTTATCTGCATGGATGTAACGGATTGTGCAGCCACGTCTCGATCCCTGAGTCAACAGATGGGGACGTTTGCAAGACAACAACCATCTGCACGAACAGTTCGACGACGTTTGAAGCAGCACGGACTATCAGCTCAGAGACCATGGCTGCGGTTACCCTTGACGCTGCATCACAGACAGGAGCGCCTGCGATGGTATACTCAACGACGTATCTGGGTGCACCAATGGCAAAACGTCATTTTTTTCGGATGAATCCAGGTTCAGTTTACAGCCCCATGATGGTCGCATCCGTGTTTGGCGACATCGCGGTGAACGCGCATTGGAAGCGTGTATTCGTCATCGCCATACTGGCGTATCACCCGGCGTGATGGTATGGGGTGCCATTGGTTACACGTCTCGGTCACCTCTTGTTCGCATTGACGGCACTTTGAACAGTGGACGTTACATTTCAAATGTGTTACGACCCGTGGCTCAACCCTTCATTCGATCCTTTCGAAACCCTACATTTCAGCAGGATAATGCACGACCGCATGTTGCAGGTCCTGTACGGGCCTTTCTGGATACAGAAAATGTTCGACTGCTGCCCTGGCCAGCACTTTCTCCAGATCTCTCACCAACTGAAAACGTCCGGTCAATGGTGGCCGAGCAACTGGCTCCTCAGAATACGCCAGTCACTACTCTTTATGAACTGTGGTATCGTGTTGAAGCTGCATGGGCAACTGTGCCTGTACACGCCATCCAAGCTATGTTTGACTCAATGCCCAGGCGTGTCATGGCCATTATTACGGCCAGAGGTGGTTGTTCTGGGTACTGATTTCTCAGGATCTATGCACCCAAACTGCGTGAAAATGTAATCACATGTCAGGTCTAGTATAATAAAATTGTCCAATGAATACCCTTTTATGTACTGCAATTATTCTTGATGTAGCAATTTTAATGGCCAGTGGTGTATGTACTAACAAAAAGAGACCTAGCGCTTCAACGGCGAAAATCGGAACACTACTCAGTGACAATAAAATTCAGTATTCTGTAAGACTGATTTTTTCGGATGGGCAATTCTTCCGCTGCCCCTATGCGCCAAGCAGAAGTGAGCATATGGCAGGACTGCGTTCCTGCTCCCCGCCTGACTCCTTCCGCATTGCTCGCGTGACGCGCGGCGAGAGAAACTGTGGCAGAGCCACAATGCCGAACGACCTAGTGCAGGCACGTGTTGGGGTCGTGTTGTGTCGCAAATCGCTCGGTCCCATATGAACCTGTGAAGATACAAAAAAGCGCTCTGCGCGGCATCTCGCCGCACGCTCTATACACGTCTCAATTTGCGCCTAGCGTTACAGTTAACCGAGACACATGCTATGTGCCGTCAGAACTCCCTCAAGCAATACAGCCACGACCCAGTGGCTTCCATAGTGTGACCGCTGTTCCTTCCAAATAACCTGTAATAACTTCCTCAAGTTGCTATCATACACGTTGATGATGGGCATCTAAGGATGTGCTGAACCGTCGTTCATCCATCGCTGAGCACGAAGTGGCGCCATTGATCAGCAGTCCATGTTTCTGCGTCGCGGCGCCACTCTAAACGCAGCCGTCTGTGTTGTGGTGCTAACGGTAGCGTACACATGGGTGCTGCTAGTCTTGGACCAAAGAAGAGGGATAATGAATATTGTTGCATGGAAGCTACTACTTCTTCTCGGATGGCAGGTTATGAAAAGGTTGCGATGTGTTTAGTGCACAATACAGTGATCCTTCCTCGTGGATGGTTGGTTGGTTGGTTGGTTGAGGTTTAAGGGACCAAACAGCAAGGTCATCAGTCCCTTGTTTCAAATATGCGCCATTCCGCTAATGGGACAACTCAGTAAAGTCAGAACAATAAAACGGAAAAAGGGAAAAAACGTAAAAAGGCAGTTATGTTCTCATGGGTAAAAAACAAAATGAGGGAAGTCGGCAAGAGAACGAACCCAACACTATGCTGAAGCAGCATAGGCAAGACCACCTGTGACTTAAAAGGTACAACTGCCATAATGTAGAAAGTACGTATGGGAATAGAAAGACTCACCAAGCCTTCAAAAAAGGGTAAAAACAGAGTAAAAGGGGAAAAACAGAGGAATTCGGTCAGGGAGGTGAATCAGGAATCTCCGAACACTGCTTACAGTGGGAGACACCCAAACACTCACCGCCCCGCCCCAACACCAGAGAGAAATTAAAAACCTTAAAACTGAGAATAAAAACCACTTTCCCGGAGGAAACCGAGAACCAGAGAGACCATCCGGGAATCGTCAGCCAACATCAAAGGTAAAGTGTGGGGGAGCCTGTACTTAGCACGCAGAGCCAAAAGAAGGGGGCATTCAACCAAAATGTGGGCTACTGACTGGAAGGCTCCACAAGCACAAAGTGGGGGTGGCTCATCACGCAAAAGAAAACCAAAGGTCAACCGAGTATGGCCAATGCGGAGACGACACAGTGTGGTCGATTCCTTTCGGGAGATGCGAAAGGAAGAACGCCACGGGCCTGGTGTCACCTTAATTGCACGAAGTTTATTAGACAGGGGAGTAGCCTCCCAAGAATTGGCCCATGGCTGCGCGAAATGGGATTTCATGTGAAGCCGTAAATCCGCTGCAGGAGGGGCTACAAAAAACGGGGGATAAGTAACTGCTCCCCCAGCCAAACGACCAGCGAGCTCATTACCCGGGATACCCACATGGCGAAGGACCAAAAGGAAGTCAATAGAACAAGCAGCACGGTGAATATCAGCGAGGTGGTCATGGATGGCAGAGACCAAGGGATGGCGCGAAAAACACCGGTCAATAGCAAGAAGGCCACTCATCAAGTCCGTGCATAACAAAACGCGGTTGTGTTGGGACTGTTTAATAAAGGTAAGGGCCTGGGAAATTGCCATCAGTTCCGCAGTAAACACCCCACATGAAGGTGGCAGCAGATGACTTTCCGTTCCAACAGAGGACGTGAAGGCATACCCAACACGATCAGCAGATTTAGAGCCATCAGTGTAAAAAACAACAGCATCCCGAAACTCCCACAAAATTTTTCGGAAAAAGGAATGGAACACCACCGGGAGGATGGAATCTTTCGGACCGCGGCGGAGATCCATCCGAAGTCGAGGCCGAGGAACTAACCAAGGAGGGTGGAGGGGAGGGAGCGAGGAAGACAGGACAAAGAAGGAAGCTGAAAATCACGCCAAAGAGACGCAAGGCGCAGCCCAACCGGTAAACCCGCCCGAGGGCGGGAGTCGGGTGGGCGACGTCCATGGTCTGGGAACAGGATAGAATAGGAAGGATGAGTGGGAGAGGAACGGATAGTGAGTGCATAAGACACCAGAAGCTGGGACCGCCGAACAGAAAGGGGGGGATCCCAGCTTCAACCAGGAGACTATCAACAGGGCTAGTAGGGAAGGCACCGGTGGCCAAACGGATACCACGATGGTGGACTGGATCCAGCACGTGCAGTGTGGAAGGAGCAGCTGAACCATAAACTTGACAACCGTAGTCCAAGCGAGACAGATCTAGAGCACGATAAAGACGGAGGAGGAGGGAACGGTCCGCACCCCAAGAGGAGTGGGCAAGGAAGCGAAGGACATTGAGTTTACGGAAACATCCTACCTTCAGGAGTCTGATATGGGGCGGCCAAGTGAGCTTGTTGTCGAAAAGAAGACCCGGGAAACGAAACTGTGGGACCACAGGCAATCGTTGTACAGCGAGATAGAGCTCTGGATCAGGGTGGATCGTAGTACGGCGACAGAAGTGGACCACTCGCGATTTTAAAGGAGAGAATTGAAACCCATGTGAGAGGGTCTATGCAGAGGCACGCCGTATAGCTACTTGGAGCTGCCGCTCTGCAGATGCCATCGAGGAGGAACGAATCCAAATGCAGAAATCATCCACATACAGGGCAGGGGCGACCAAGGAACCGACAGAGGCCACAAGTCCATCGATAACAATGAGGAAAAGAAGGACACTCAAGACAGAACCCTGTGGGATGCCCGTCTCCTGGGTCCATGGAGAACTAAAAGCAGTACCAACTCGAACTCTGAATGACCGATGGATCAGGAACTGGCGGATAAAAATCGGGAATGGGCCCCGAAGACCCCACTGATGAAGGGTAAGTAAGATGTGATGGCGCCAGGCCGTGTCATAGGCCTTGCGAAGGTCAAAAATCACTGCAACCAAATGGCGTCGCTGGGAAAAAGCCTGCCGAACTGCGGATTCCAAGCGAAGTAAATGATCGATTGAAGACCGTCCCTTTCGAAAGCCAGACTGGTAAGGCGACAATAGATCCCGAGATTCGAGGACCCAATTGAGCTGACGGGCTACCATCCTTTCAAGTAACTTACAAACAACATTGGTCAAACTAATTGGCCGATAGCTGTCAACAGATAGGGGGCTCTTACCAGGCTTAAGGACAGGAACCACAATGCTGTCCCTCTACTGAGAAGGGAAGTCACCCTGGAGCCAGATACGGTTAAACACCCGAAGAAGATGTTGCCGTTGTGGAGCACTGAGATGATGAAGCAGTTGTTTATGAATGGAATCTGGGCCAGGGGCCGTATCATGAGAAGAAGATACAGCAGAAAGAAATTCCCATTCAGTATAAGGTTCATTGTAAGATTCTGACTCACAAGGGGTGAAACATAAGGTGGAAGCTTCAGCCAGCTGTTTTTTATGAAGGAAAGCAGCTGGATAGGAGGCTGACACTGACGCCACTGCAAAATGGGTCGCAAGATGTTCTGCAAGAACTAATGGGTCCGTACAAATGCCATCTGGGAGGTGAAGGCCTGGGAGGGTGGACTGCCGATGGCAACCTTGAAGAGAACGAAGTGTAGCCCATACCCGTGACAGAGGGACAGTAGAACCAAGGGAAGAAACTAATCGTTCCCAACATATCCGCTTACCCTGTTTGATTAAATAACGGGCTTTAGCACGGAGGCGTTTAAAGGTAATAAGGCTGGCTACGGATGGGTGCCTCTTAAAGTGTTGCAAAGCTCGACGGCGATCACGGATGGCAATGGCAATGGCCGTACTCCACCACTCCACCACGGGACTTGCCGGCGACGAAATGGTCCAGATGAGCGCGGGACAGCAAGGCTAGCAGCGCGAACAATCGCGTCAGACACGTCACGTAGGACGTCATCAATACATCCCGACAAAGAGGGAGAAAACTCGACCTGTGCAGTGTATAGAGGCCAATCGGCGCGGTGGAAAGACCAACGAGGTAACCTGTCCATCGGGGAGCGGGAAGGGAGCGTGATAAGCAACGGGAAATGGTCACTATCACAAAGGTCGTCGTGTGGCGACCAGTGTAATGAAGGGAGGAGAGAGGGAGATGAAAGAGAAAGATAACCGGCACTGAAATGAGTAGGGGAGCCGTCATTAAGAAGGCACAGCTCGTGGTCTGCAATAAATTGGTCTATAAGAGGACCTCGTCTAGATGGAAAGGCACTGCCCCACAAAGGATGATGAGCATTAAAATCCCCAAGGAGGAGGAAGGGAGGAGGAAGTTGCTGAAGAAGGGTGATTAAGGCAGCAGGTGTAAGAGTCCTGTCAGGAGGGAGATAAAGATTGCAAACCGTGACTGCAGAGTCTAAGTGGACCCTAACAGCAACCGCTTCCAATGTAGTTTGGAGAGGAATCCACGTGCTAGCAATGTCTGTACGGACCAACGTACAAACGCCACCAGAAGCCCGCAAGGGTCCGACCCGATTTCGACAGAAAACACGGAACCCACGGAGGGTCGGTGAGTGAGCATCAGTAAACTGAGATTCCTGGAGAACCACACAAGCTGCAGAGTAGGACGAAAGAAGGGATTTCAATTCCGGAAGGTGACGATAGTATCCATTACAATTCCATTGGTGAACCACAGAACGATGGTTTAAATGAGGGCTGAACACGCTAAATCCAGTCATACTGCCGGGTCCCCACCCGTCACCGACAAGGAGGGGGCGACATCCATGAACGACAGGTCAGAATCCGGTTGTGAAGTCGGGGAAGGGACCTCCGGTGACACCAGAGGCTCTTTGTCCCGGGACTTATGTTTCTTCTTCTTTTCAGGTTGAGATCGAGGAGGGCTGTGTGGCATAAAGGAGCCAGCTGCAGCAAGATCAGGAACAGAAAGAGACCGGGCGACCTGGGGGCCGACAGACCGCGACTCTCTCGGTCGCCGCGCGGCAGCAGACCTTTGACCTGGAATGTGCCGGGAAGGGGCATCCCGGGAGAGGTGCCCTTGACTGGCAGACGCCGAAGGAGTGGGACACTTCTCCGGCTGGGGAGGGGGAGCAGCGCCCATAGGAGAAGGTGTGGGAGCCGCAGGGGAGGGGGGAGGAGAGGAGTCTGGGATGGGGGTAAGGAAGGGGGAGGAAGGGGTGAAGATGTAACCAAGGCGTAAGTAGATATCATCGACACAGGGTGCAGTCGTGCATATTTCTTACAGGCCTCTGTGTAGCTTAAACGATCGAGGGACTTATACTCCTGTATTTTTTTTCTTTCTTATATACTGGGCAATCTGGTGAACGTGGAAAATGACTACCATGACAATTTACACATACAGGAGGGGGAACACAGGGACTCCCCTCATGGAGTGGACGTCCACAGACACCACAGAGAGAGGCCGGGGAACAGCAAGAAGACATGTGGCCAAAACGCAAGCACTTAAAACACCTCATAGGAGGTGGTATGTATGGCTTCACATCACAGCGATAGACCATAATCTTAACTTTCTCAGGAAGGGTATCCCCTTCAAAGGCCAGGATAAAGGCACCAGTATCAATACGATTATCTTTAGGACCCTTCTGAACACGCCGAACAAAGTGAACACCCCGCCACCCGAGATTGTCCCGAAGTTCCTCATCAGTTTGAAGGATGAGGTCGCTGTGAAAAATCACACCTTGTACCATATTTAGAGACTGGTGAGGGGTAATGGACACAGGAATTGTGCCAACATGGGTACAGGCACGAAGGGCCGCAGATTGGGCAGCTGAAGCAGTTTTTATCAGCAACGAACCCGACCACATCTTGCTCAGGGAGTCCACTTCGCCAAACTTGTCTTCAATGTGTTGCACAAAGAATAAAGGTTTGACACTGGTGAAAGTATCTCCATCAGTCCTGGTGCAAACTAGATAACGGGGAAAAGATTTTGCACCTAGACGACGGGCCTGACCCTCTTCCCAGGGGGCAGCGATGGAAGGGAAGGCCGAAGGGGCAAGAGAAGCAGCACTTGAGGAATCAGTTCCACGCAGAGAGACGGCCGCAGAAGAACGGCCAGAGTATTGGACCTGTATGCGTTTCATCTGCATAGCGTCCGCCCTGATACCACCCACTCAGATCAGGGGCTCTCCTCACGGGCGCCACCCAGCCACAGCAAGGGCTGTCTGGCACGGCGGCCATTGCCGGGAGTTCCGAAGCTCCTGGATGACGAGCAACCACTCCAAGGCATGCATGAGGAGGTCACAGAGGTATCAGAAGTGTGATCCCTGTGTGTTCAGGGGGCTCAACCAAAAGGGTACATAGCGACCCCGCCACACGGGCTAGCTACCGTGCTGCCTATGCACCCTAGCATCAGACAACGAAGTGAAAGAAAAGGTGGAATGTACTAGGAGGGCGCACGTTGGAGACACTAGGTAAGGTGCTCTTCTCCAAATGGCTCACACTACGGAGGAGAAATTTTGTAATGGAGGTCAAACCCCAGAGGTGGACCAAGGAATGCAAAAAGGAGGAGCTGATTACGCAACAAAGCCGGAGTGTAAAACCAACAGAACCAGGAGGATAGCGGGGCCCAACATAAGCAAGGACACCAATAGAGGGTGAGGAGAGGGCGAGGGGAAAGGAGCATGGAGGGGAAAGGAGGGGAAGAGAAAGGAAATGCAGCCCGGGAGAGAAAGAAGGCTGCAATGGCTCAGGGCCCCGTGCTCGCCACGCACGTATCCACAAAAGAGATGTGGACCCCCTGGGGGGCTTCCTCGTGGTAGTCAGAGATGGTCGCTGAAACTTGGGCGACGAGTACATCCGCTCTCACATTCTCATGCAGTCCAACATCGGGCCACAGTCACATTCGAATGTCCCAGAAATCTGGATACTGCGTGAATCGACCAGCAAGCGAAGTTGGAGACCCCCAATTAGGACCCTTTCAAACTTCTGTCAAGTTCCGATAGCGCTGTTCCACATGAGTATGCGGTATCTTCACGTTCTCCACAGTGATCACTCAATATGTGACGGTCTCCACTCTTCACGCGACTTATATACCCTACCAGGAGTGGTAACAACACTAAACACGAACAACACTAATGCATTCTGGTGGCAGTTCTTCTTGTCAAAGAGAACTATAACTGTAATCATTTACATAAACGCCAATGGAACGTACGTGTATGAAATGACATTGAATTCCGACCATGTCTTTCTTATGCTTCAGTCTTTTTGTCAGGCAATGTATGTACTCCGCTAGTCACCATATGATATGTGACAGAATTAAACTGTAGATTAGTATGGTTTAAGAACCACAGTTATGAGTCTCAACGTGGATTTCTAGAAATTCGTTATTTTTAATACTTTACCTTTCAATGTTTTACCTTAATGTGTGCATCCAATTGTTGTACCCTGTACACGTTCCGCTGAATGAATGTCGAACTGATGGATCAAACTCCACCGATGGTCAGAGTCCATTTTCAGAATGATCCTAGCAATTTTCGAATAACTAAACAGGAGGTTGTGGCATTAACTGTGATTGGAATCGATGGGAATAATGTCTGAGTCCCCATTCCGTATATCATACCAAATTTCAGGTTTTCGTCAATGTAATTTGCAGTCGATAGCGTGTCTTTGCACATAAGTCCACTTGCGCTGCCAGGTTTTTCTAACTATGTTCAATTTTAATACAGATAATACAAAACATGTTTTCATTACACACTGTTTATTTCGCTGTAACGTAGAGAAGACGCACGACGGATACTGCATTTGGTCAGTATTCACAAAAATTAAAAGTATTGCTGGTCATCTGTTACAATATCAACTCACTCTCAAGAGATGTTTGGCTTATACTCTAATTAAATATTTGCTTCTCCGCTATCAATTTAGCAGACAAAATACCAGAAAATGGAATAAAAAAACGTATTTAATAACATAATCAAGCTAGATGAAGGCTACCTATATTATCATTTATATTACCACAAACGAGTTCTATTGTTGCATATTAGAATTGTTTCACTGTATGTTAATGTGGCAGTAACTACATAGGAATCCACTATTATTTCTGCAAACCTGCCTGAAAAGCGAATTATAAAAGTGGGATTTTTACGAAATACAAAATAACTGTGAAGTAATGCATAAGGTGTTTCATAAGATGAGCAGGATTTGAACAGAGTGGGGCATGGTTTGCGGGCTGTACGGACGTAAGCTTATTTCCAAATAACCTTTCGTCAGAACTATATAGTACAGCTTGGAAACTCAATCAACATCTACAGAAATATCTTCAGTAATTTAAGTGAGGAATAAACAATTCTGTATGCTGCCTAGGAATACATCTTACTTACAACTGACTCAGAAAAATATAATAACAAATCTTGTTTTAGATAGATCCAAATATTTCTCAACAATGCTCTTACTTGGTGCAGGTGACGTCACAAGTAGCCCTCAGTCAAAAAACAAATATTACAATGTCTGTCCGTAATAGCTATATGAGCGGGCAGCTAGAATCACGCTGCGTAGTTGAGAACAGTTAATACCACAGAAGGAGAATGTCTGTATCAATCTCCATCGACTGCGCAACTAATGCTAACGGACAGCACGACGACAGAAAAAAGAATGAATGACAACACAGAACAACTTATCGGTAAGTACAACGACCGAATCGCAATCACGCCTGACATAATAATCACAATGCAATAACATTTACTTCTTATGGACCAAGGCCCAGTCGTGAAATACAGAATTTCGCTTCACCCAATCTGTAATGACCTCGCCGTGCCTGGAAGCAAGGCACCAGGTGCTAGCAGACTTCATCACGTTTGCCATCTGCCACACGGTAATTTACTCTGAAAAACCTGTCAGCTGCTCAGTGGTAGATGTGGACTACAAAAGCACAAGGCTTGGTATTCTGAAACGGTTGTGCGGCAAAAATCCCTCCACCATTCCTCGTCTCTGGTTGTGGGCTGCTATCTACCTCTGTACGCTTGAGAAAGGACACAGTGCGACTTGAAAATAGACGAGATGAACGTACAGCTTGACTACGCCCCGAATAGACCGTTACAACTCCTTAAGCGTGCTGCCCGGCTCCAAGGCGCTCGTGTTGCTGTTTCTCGGTTACTGGCCGTCAGCAAACTGTCTCTCGCGCTGTCATGTTGTGGCACCTTCCTTGGATATCTTCAGCTAACCACTTGGCCATCCATGCTGATATAAAAGTTCTAGATGGCGCGACGTGCCCACAGGTCCCGACGCCAACCCACGACCTGTCCACAGCGACGAAAGTGGCCTCCGGTGCTGGCACAAGACGAGATCCTCTCCCGCTCCTTGCTGTTGGGTGCATTCCCCCACGACTCCTCTGCCAACCGCGTGTGTCTCGTAGAAAAATTATACCATTAGCCGTACCTCTTCCTAAAAATTTTATTATTGACGCTTCACTATAGTCATTCTGATGCTCCTATGGAGACGTCCAAACACTGTATCACATACTCTCAGAATAGGTACCATCTACAGTGATCAGTAAAAACTTATGACCGCTGCTCACCGCGACGTTGGGTACCATCACGTGTCGCTGGAGGCTCTTGACGCGGTAACTGAAGTACGAGGGCAGTTCAATTAGTAATGCAACACATTTTTTTCTGAAACAGGGGTTGTTTTATTCAGCATTGAAATACACCAGGTTATTCCCCAATCTTTTAGCTACACAACACTATTTTTCAACGTAATCTCCATTCAATGCTACGGCCTTACGCCACCTTGAAATGAGGGCCTGTATGCCTGCACGGTACCATTCCACTGGTCGATGTAGGAGCCAACGTCGTACTGCATAAATAACTTCTTCATCTTCCGCGTAGTGCTTCCCACGGATTGCGTCCTTCTCTGGGCCAAACATATGGAAATCCGACGGTACGAGATCGGGGCTGTAGGGTGCATGAGGAAGAACAGTCCACTGAAGTTTTGTGAGCTCCTCTCGGGTGCAAAGACTTGTGTGAGGTCTTGCGTTGTCATGAAGAAGGAGAAGTTCGTTCAGATTTTTGTGCCTACGAATACGCTGAAGTCGTTTCTTCAATTTCTGAAGAGTAGCACAATACACTTCAGAGTTGATCGTTTGACCATGGGGAAGGACATCGAACAGAATAACCCCTTCAGCGTCCCAGAAGACTGTAACCATGACTTTACCGGCTGAGGGTATGGCTTTAAACTTTTTCTTGGTAGGGGAGTGGGTGTGGCGCCACTCCATTGATTGCCGTTTTGTTTCAGGTTCGAAGTGATGAACCCATGTTTCATCGCCTGTAACAATCTTTGACAAGAAATTGTCACCCTCAGCCACATGACGAGCAAGCAATTCCGCACAGATGGTTCTCCTTTGCTCTTTATGGTGTTCGGTTAGACAACGAGGGACCCAGTGGGAACAAACCTTTGAGTATCCCAACTGGTGAACAATTGTGACAGCACTACCAACAGAGATGTCAAGTTGAACACTGAGTTGTTTGATGGTGATCCGTCGATCATCTCGAACGAGTGTGTTCGCACGCTCCGCCATTGCAGGAGCCACAGCTGTGCACGGCCGGCCCGCACGCGGGAGATCAGACAGTCTTGCTTGACCTTGCGGCGATGATGACACACGCCTTGCCCAACGACTCACCGTGCTTTTGTCCACTGCCAGATCACTGTAGACATTCTGCAAGCGCCTATGAATATCTGAGGCCCTGGTTTTCCGCCAAAAGAAACTCGATCACTGCCCGTTGTTTGCAACGCACATCCGTTACAGACGCCATTTTAACAGCTCCGTGCAGCGCTGCCACCTGTCTGAGGTCAATGAAACTATACGAGACGAAGCGGGAATGTTTGAAAATATTCCACAAGAAATTTCCGGTTTTTTCAACCAAAATTGGCTGAGAAAAAAAATGTGTTGCATTACTTATTGAACTGCCCTCGTATGTATGCGGGGCAGACACGGATCATGGATCACTCTAGCGAGGATAAGGGCTGCCAATCGGAAAATCCATTGAGATAAGCTACTTTCACAGAGGTTTGATTATTATTAAGTAGAGCCTGCGAATGAATATCTCGAAAACTTCCAAGCTGTTCGAATGTTCACGTGAGTAGTCGTGAGCATTTACTGAAAGACGTAGGACAGTGAAACTACCACTAGGCGCTGAATGGTTGGACGTCCACGACTCTTCACAGAACTTGGGGTTCGGAGACTTGTTTACTCTGCAAAACAGGTTACTTGATGATCTGTAGTGTCTCTGGCGTAAGAGCACGCACAACGCAGGTACACACAGTTCATCGTACACTGTTGAACATAGAGTTCCGCGCCATCACCTCGTACGCAAATCAGCGGCCCTATATTTACGCGAATAACATTACCTGTGCGTAGACATTTAATGCCACAACAAACTGTCGGTTAAGTGATACGCGAAATCAGTGTCGTATTTCGTTCCAAAATCGGACAAACAAGCTGTTAAGCAGGTGGTTATAATGTTCTGGCTCATCAGTGTAGATTGAACTGTATACCGCGGGCCTCTATTTATTCGACGTGTGCACTAAAAAAACGCACGACAACGAGTTGTTATATGTAAAGCCATGAGGGATTAGCCAAGCGGCCTAAGGCGCTGCAGTCATAGAATGTGCTGCTGATCCCGCCGGAGGTTCGAGTCCTCTCTCGGGCATGGGTGTGTGTGTTTGTCCTTAGGATAATTTAGGTTAAGTAGTGTGTAAGCTTGGGGACTGTTGACCTTAGCAGTTAAGTCCCACAAGATTTCACACACATTTGAACATTTTTGTTATATGTAAATATTTTGTGCTTTATAAATCAGTCATAATGGTTGCTCTATTAACTAACGGATAACTTTGCCTTTTCCGAGTTTTTACCTATCTACTCACTCATTTGGAACTGAACCTGGGTGAGACATGTCATAAATTTCTCAAGCGATGTTGGTTCCACTCTGTGCCAGAGATCATAAGCTGTTGTGGCTGAAGAGTAGCTGGTGAGCCATCCTTTCGGTAATCCGTCATCGGATGTTTTCCTTGGGTGGGAGGTCTAAAAGCGCTAACCGACATCTCTGTCATCATTACGGGAAACACGCGGTCTTGCGAAGATGGGGACAGCCACAGTCTGTAACATGCTTTCTTAGAATTTTCTAAGTGTAATCTGTAGTTTGGCTGCGCTCTATCAAGACAATTGCAGAAACAGCAGTAAAAAAAATCTGTGCCTGCTTGTAGTCGTTAGTGATATATTTCGTGTCGCACAAGCTCCGTGCGTAATACGTGGCCGGGGGCGTTTATGAGATGTAGACGTGTTTAGTCAGGTGTGTTCCGATTGTCAGTCTAATTATTCCCTCCGCGTTTCCATTACGTCTGCAGTATCAGTCTGAAGGAATCAGTTGGAATGTGTCGACAAAAACATATAAGCACCAAAAACATAACACATTACCACGCCTAATATGTTGTATGATAGCCATTGGCCTTTAAACAGCTTCCAGTCATCTCTGAATGGATAATAAAAGGTCCTGCATGGTTTTAAATAGAATCATTTATCATTATGCCTGCAAAATAGTGACACGCTGAGGTAACGATGATAGACATAGATAACGATCACGCACCCTTCTCTCAATAGCAGGCGAGAGAGTGTTATCAACATAGAGACTTGATACCTCGTCAGGGGACGCCGCCTTAACGAAGCATTGTCCTTGTGGTCAAGGTGGTTTGCTTGCTCTGGATCTAGAGGGCTCTGCAGGTGGTAGTTTAGCTACCAGAAGGAACACTGTAGACGAAAAGGCCGAAAGGGAGGAGCCACACAAAGTGTGTCTCACAACAACCTCTCTGTCCCCAATTTGCGATCTCCATCCTGTCCCTGCCTTCTCATTTTTCCTACCATCCCGTGTGATAAGTAAAGGGTCGAGTGGACAGGGCTCCTTAGCCATACTGACGGAAACGTCTCAAGTTAACAATTTGGGTGGTATCTTGGACAGCGGCTCGCCACTGTGCCACAGACAATAATCTTCAACTGAGCATGTAGGAAAATTTCGCTGAATGCACAACCCCAGTGTGGTAAGCAATCCACCATCACCCAAGGTGACGTTAGTGTAGCTCCGGATTCTGGGGAGTCGGCACGAACATGTTTTGAGGATGAGTCGGAGCATCCTGAAATCACTGGACGTAAACTAAGACCAAGAAGGCAAAGCTTATTCGCAACATTTAATGCTAATTCACTGCTAAAAGTGGGTAAATTGAAACATCCGACCGATTCACTAACACAACACAGCATAGTACTGACAGCAGTACAGGAAACCAGATTCACAGATGATAGTGCCTTCGAGTACCAAGGATACAGAATCCTCAAAGGAAAAGATGGTAATGAAGAACGTTCCCCACTTAGGTGTAAAATGTTCAAATGGCTCTGAGCACTATAGAACGTAATATCTGAGGTCATCAGTCCCCTAGAACTTAGAACTACTTAAACCTAACTAACCTAAGGACATCACACACATCCATGCCCGAGGCAGGGTTCGAACCTGCGACCGTAGCGGTCGTGCGGTTCCAGACTGAAGCGCCTAGAACCGCTCGGTCACACCGTCTGGCTGAGACAGAACAGATTTCAACAGCTGGTACCAACTGAAGGAGGCTCTTTTGAAGACAGGCAATGAACTCGCCCCCTCACGAGAAGAAGGAAGCATCTGTGGTGGAATAAAGACTGTGACAATGGACTAGCCCAGACAGACAATCTGGGGAAGAGGAATTGTAACATAACCAGTAAAATTGGGAGAATATTTGGGAAAAAAGGAGGCTTACAGCTAAGGTAATTTGAGGAAGCAAACAGATCTTCACACAAAACCAACTAACCCAAATCGAAGAGAGGTTCGCTAAGAATTACTGCAGAGATTTCTACAGAGCCTTCAAGCTGACACTCAGAAAATACAATCCGCTAAGTCTCCACTTCAGAGACTCGCAGGGCAAACTGGTTTTTAACGACAACTCCCACCACTTAGCTCAGTACTTTAAGAACCTACTCAGCTGTGATCCTCCCAGCGGAGACTTCGACTACAAACAAACCACACCAAACCTGGACTCACTGCCTCCTTCAGTGGAAGAAGTGGGACGAATCATTCAACATATTAAGAGTAATAAGGCAGATGGAGGGGAGACTATCGTTGCTGAACTCTACTAACAAGAGCAGAAGATCAATTACTTAGTCAACTGGGAGAATATTAGGGAGGCTTCAGGAAGTCCCAATCCGGTGCTGAACAGATCCTCAACCTTAAAACTGTACTATCATACTCCAAGATGAGAAACCGCAGGGTGGTCCTCACCTTAGTTGAATTAAGGAAGGTCTTTGACTCCTTGATAGAGAAAAGCTTAACAAAATACTGAAGGAACTAGGGCTAGGCAATAAAACCTTCACATTCATTCCAGAAACCTTGAATAATACCCATTCCAAGTTCAAATTTAGAGGTGAGATCTCAGAAAACTACGAGATAAAAACTGGAGTGAGACAAGAGGTTGAACTGTCCCCACTTCAACTGTGTCCCTGAATAGGTTGTGAGAGAATGGCGCAAGGAACTGACCAATTTGGTCAGTGTCTACCTGGGCCGTAAGAACGAAGGACTGATGGTAGATTCGCTGGATTTTGCACATGACATGGCACTGATAACTGCTTCTTTTGAAATGGCAACAACGCAGCTAAACAGCCTCAGAAAACAGGCAGCCAAAGTGGGTCTTCAAGTGCCGCTGGAGAAAAACAGATTTCTTCACTGACATTAAAGAAACTAACAGAGAGTTGTTACGAGACCAGGGAAACATCAAAAGGACTGAGAAGCTTAAATATCTCGGCGAACGGAATGAACCCAACTTGTCAGAAAAAACGTCATTATCCATGAAAGTCAACAAGTTGAAACTAGCATATCGACTGACTATGAACACCTAAAACAAAAAATGCCTGTCACTCAGCCTGAAACAAACACTACACATCAGTTGTACGACCAGAAGCCCTGTACGCCAGGAAATGTCTTTTCAAGAACCAGAGACGTCTGATGGAGAAATTGGAAGTCAGAGAGAGGAGAATCCTCAGGTAGATCCTAGGGCCAGTAGAAGAAGGGGAATTCAGAAGGCGACATAGCTCGGAGCTCTACGAACATATCGAGAGGCTCTCGCACTGAGCAAGGAAGAGAATTGTGGCTTTCTACAGGCTTGTTGCAAGATTGTCTCCAGACACTTTCTGGCAAAACAAGAAGGTTCGCACCACGTTGCTGAAAGAAACTGAAAAGGACATTACAGAACTGTGAATAACTGCTATCAAGAGCAGACAGTCTGTGAGACGTACCTTAAGCATGTCCGGGAATTTCAGGAAAAGCCCCGAAGGAAAGGTATCCCCTGGACTGAAGAAAGGAAGGAGTTACATCGGCAGAGGATGCGGCAGTACTGGGAAAAGATCAAAGACCAGCAGCAGAACAAGAGTGGCCCAAATTAAGCCCATTTGAAACAAGAAAAAGAAGAATAGGACCTGATGACTGTGGTCGCCAGGGCAGATATAATTCATTTGTTTCTGCCCGGAAGTTGGAAATACGGTGCAGCATGACTCCTCCAACCAAACGACTTTCTTAGATTCCTGCGTAGATCATGTCTCATGGCTTCGGTAAAAGACTTACATGTTACGCGCTTTGGATGAGTGTTTTCGAATTCCAGCTCGCCATAAATTCCCTCTTCCTTGAGTTCCCTTCGTGTTTTGGTGACGTCAGTCTTCGTGAGTGGGCCATTCAATTCTGCAGTGACTTTTGAAACTGTCGTCATATTTCGTCTCAATCTTCTTGAGTCACCGTTTGTCGTAATGATACAACACACACTTTCGTCGGTACTATGACGTAGCGGATGATGTTCTTCCGGTTTCCCTGCATGGTGTATACATTTTTGACATGGTGCCTTTCGAAATACCCAACGCCTCGGCTATGTTGAAGCACCCACCATACGAGCTCAACGATCAGCCCTCGTTCGAAGTCACTAAGTTCTGATATAGTGCTACATCAACAAAATACAACACTGGTCTGACCACGACTGAAGTTTGCAACGTAGTTTGAACGTACCGAGAACATTGCACAGACACAACACTCAACCAGCAGGCTTGGCTAGCATCTGAATTTGTGTTCAATTATGCACTTCTCACAGTGTTTCCATATTTCTCTCCAGCCCATGTGTGTATTGTGCGGTACTGGTGTTTTGTAAATAGAGGTTTTGTGAGAACTGCTTTTTGAAGAAGGAACATTTCCACTACTAAATGGTTCAAATGGCTCTGAGCACTATGGGACTTAACATCTGAGGTCATCAGTCCCCTAGAACTTAGAACTACTTAAACCTAACTAACCTAAGGACATCACACACATCCATGACCGAGGCAGGATTCGAACCTGCGACCTTAGCAGTCGCGCGCTTCCGGACTGAGCGCCTAAACCGCGAGACCACCGCGGCCGGCTCCACTACTAAATAAGACGTTTTGTAATCAACATAAATTTTTATCACGTAATTCCTTTGTAGTTCGTTTCGTAATATATTTTTGAAGGACTGTTAATGATTGGCCGAATGAAGAAACGGACGTGGAAAGGAGTAATATAGCACTGTCGACCGTATCTTCGTGGCACTGTTACACAGGGTTCCTGCCGCTACCGAAATGTGATACGTGCTAGAGCAACTTCCTGCGTGAGCCATAACACGATGTTCTCACAAACAGTCAACAGTCAAATATGATTCTAGACTGAGAATCTCACCGTGAGATATCTCTTTATAGAATGAACTACAATTAACATAAATGGCGTAACTCGTACCTAGTTCGTATGGGGGCGCTGTTAAGTATCCATGTAAATATGCAACATGCAATACACCGCTTCTATATTTGATATTTGGTGCATGTCCACCCCTGGTAGCTGAGTGGTCAGCGAGACGGAATGTCATACCTAACGGTCCGGGTTCGATTCCAGGCTGGGTCGAAGATTTTCTCCGCTCAGGGACTGGGTGTTGTGTTGTCCTTATCATCATCCTTTCATCCCCATCGACGCGCAAGTCGCCGAAGTGTTGTCAACTCGAAAGACTTGCACCAGGCGAACGGTCTACCTGACGGAGAGCCCTAAGCACATGGCATTTCCATTTGGTGCATGTTTAGTTCAACACGTAATACTTTTATGAGCCAGGATTGTATATATGTCATAGTAACAATATTTTGTATGCTGATGTGCTTTGTGTCGTTAGAAAGTGACAGAATTGCTTTTAGTACTTAATGGACAGTAATTCACAAGTGACTGACGGGTACTTCTGGGTATTGGTTATGATATTTCTAGACGACGAAACCCCCTCAAATGTTTGCAACATCATACAAAGTGAAACTTCCTGGCAGATTAAAACTATGTGCCGGTCCGAAACTCGAACTCGGGACCTTTGCCTTTCCCGGGCAAGTGCTCTACCAACTGAGCTACCCAAGCACGACTCACGCCCCGTCCTCACAGCCTTACTTCTGCCAGTATCTCGTCTCCTACCTTCCAAACTTTACAGAAGCTCTCCTGCAAACCTTGCAGAACTAGCAGTCCTGAAAGAAAGGATATTGCGGAGACATGGCTTAGCCACAGCCTATGGGATGTTTCCAGAATGAGATTTTCACTCTGCAGCGGAGTGTGCGCTGATATGAAACTTCCTGGCAGATTAAAACTGTGTGCCGGACCGAGACTCGAATTCGGGACCTTTGCCTTTCGCGGGCAAGTGCTCAGTTGTTAGAGCAGTTGGCCGCGAAAGGCAAAGGTCCCGAGTTCGAGTCTCGGTCCGGCACACAGTTTTAATCTGCCAGGAAGTTTCATATCAGCGCACACTCCCGGGACCTTTGCCTTTCGCGGGCAAGTGCTCAGTTGCTAGAGCAGTTGGCCCGAAAGGCAAAGGACACGAGTTCGAGTCTCGGTCCGGCACACAGTTTCAATCTGCCAGGAAGTTTAATATCAGCGCACACTCTGCTGCAGAGTGAAAATCTCATCATACAAAGCGTTTATTCTACCTCGTCAATGTGCCGTTAGCACTTTCGATATGTAATTGATAGCGCAGTTCAGCGCTTCAATCAGCGCTATTCAGTTCTTTGCTGGTAAATAAGCAACGGCCCGCCAGAGGGCACGTTCGAGGTCTGCTGCTTCCGCTTCGCTCCTCACCGGATCAGCTCGGCCACATTGGTTGCTGATCGGTAACAGCAGGATGATTTGTCAACGCCACCGGATACATCGGACGTGGACGCTGCAAGCAACTGCGGAAATTAAATAGCACTTTGAGGGAAACTTCTACATTTCCAAACAGTCAATTACATGTCTTAGAATCACGACACTGGAATCTGGTGGAAGAAGGCCTTGGTACTACTACAGGTGTTTGGTATCTGAGGAAATTTCAGAAAAAGCGGAATCTCTGAGCCATATGGACTTCCTTGCTGAGCTTCATAATTTACAGATTGTTGAAGGATCCAGTTGGAGTTATCCGCTGCGCCGTGGTGTTCTTATACTGTGTGTTACCCCAGTAAAAATTTATTTTTCTTCACGCTTATAGCTTATGCCTGCCAGTTGCCTTTGTGCTCTGTGGATTATTCATGAACATTACGAACTGTACCTGTAAGGCTCAATTGTTTTGTCGTAATTCAAGCCATGTAGACGTACTGGTTCAAATTATATTATTTATAGTCTTTTACATGCATTGAAAAAAAGGCAAGCTATGTATATTGCGAAAGGATCGACTGGTTTATGTTACAAATATTCCTGTCCGGTGAGTTCGTTCGCAATTTGTAATTCAGGTGTATTATCTCGGCTGGCATATGTAGGGAGGGTTAAATATATTACTGTTAGTCAAACCCAGCTTTGAGTTGTCTCTTGCATTTATTTGTACTTCGGGTCGTTGGCCATTTGTTTTATCGTGTTCCATAATAGTATCTCACTACCTGCTCTGAGCTGATGACTGTATGTTATTCCTCTTATTGTATTGGCATGCCGGCCGAAGTGGCCGTGCGGTTAAAGGCGCTGCAGTCTGGAACCGCAAGACCGCTACGGTCGCAGGTTCGAATCCTGCCTCGTGCATGGATATTTGTGATATCCTTAGGTTAGTTAGGTTTAACTAGTTCTAAGTTCTAGGGGACTAATGATCTCAGCAGTTGAGTCCCATAGTGCTCAGAGCCATTTGAACCATTTTTTGTATTGGCATGCAAATCTACGAATGGTAATGTATTTTTTCTCTCTTTTAGTTAGTAAAGTGCTTGTTAATATATGCTGAAACAGAACCACCAGAGTGAGGTGAAGTTTTATGGTTTAGTATCTTCAGTGAATCTGCCTAATTTTTAATTCTAAAATTGTGCTGTTTGTGTTGGCAAATATTAGTAGTTTTCTATCCTCAGTCAGATTGTTCACTTTTTATTTTAAAAAAATTTTCTATTCATCTGTTTGCATTAATTGAAATTTCTCAGAATTTATCAAAGAATACTTAAGTATTTACAGGACAGTTATTGTAAATAAGTTGTCTTTTCTGGTTCAAACGTTACTTTTAGGAACCTGAAAGCATATCACACTGAGCTCCTCGCAAGCTACAGAATTTTAATCAACAAGCAGTATAATACCAGTTGTCATATTACCAGATATGCAGAGATGTGAGGCTAGTGTACGGTAACGTGGTTATTACGTGTGACATCACCATACAAAACTTTTTTTACGTAGCATCACACAGGCGGTTCGTAGAGACACGTGCCAAGCGAGGACGAGCACTGTCATGTTGAAAAATAGCACCACGATAGTGTCACATTAGTGGTAACACCTGAGGCCACAAGGTATCTGTGATGTACCATTCTATCACAAGAGTCTCCAACCAGACGTGTGGGATGATGTAGGATGCTCCAGGGAGACCATTACTTATTCTCAGATGGCAGATACAGATGTAAGGAGTTACGATGTGCTTGCTGAAGTATATGGCACTCCACCCTTGTGGTAACCTGAAATCTAGCCGATGAGTTTGCCTGCCCTCATGTTCCCATGCGGTCCAACATTGGACCACTGTCATACCCGCATACTACACAAATCTGGATAATGCACGATTCAACCACAGGGCCAAATGTAGACTCACAATGAGCTGCCTTTCAGACTGGGTCAGGTGCTGATAGATCTACGTCACAGGAGTACACGGAATCCGTGTGTCTTTTACACTGATAACATCTGGCTCTGTTCAACCTGACAGAATCGGTAAAAACATTAAACACGAACAACACTAATGCACCATGATGCCCTTTCCACCTGTCACAGCGAAATGTAAGTGCAACCATTTACATTCCCGCCAATTGTGTACACGTGCGAGAAGTAACATGGACATCAGCCAAAGCTTTTTGGGTGATTCATTTTTTTGCCGGGCAGTGTGGCAGTGTATGCAGGATGAAGCAGCTAAGATAGACCATCCAAAATACATCCAGAATGAATAAATACAT
Source organism: Schistocerca americana (assembly GCF_021461395.2). Classification (NCBI taxonomy): domain Eukaryota; kingdom Metazoa; phylum Arthropoda; class Insecta; order Orthoptera; family Acrididae; genus Schistocerca; species Schistocerca americana. The sequence goes on from NC_060126.1 coordinate 379,477,683, forward strand.
CGGATTGGGGATTTTCCCACGTTATAGTGAACAATATGGCGAATTTTCTGACGTTTTATAGTCACCGAATTACGATACCGACTTTGTTTTTCTCTCTTTTCTAATGCAACTATAAACTTTTTTTCTGTGACATTTGGAAGAAGCCTCTAAATGAACTTTATGACGTAAAATTACGGCACTTCATGAAACAGTATCATGAGATCAGCGCTGCAAACCAGTTTCCCACTGTCAGAAGAGGCTCCACAAACGTTTGCACTATGATACTAAATGTAAGAAAGTATGTAACTCAAATGCGGTTCGTTTTATATTATCACGGTTGTCATATCAAGTGCTCGAAATAACGACCTTGAGCGCTACTACACGATATGAAGCTATTCTGAAGAAATAATACAGCACGTTGTATTTCATCTGATGTTAACGGCAGCACAAGCGTGTGTCATAAGGCATTTAATGCCTTCGGAACTCATCGGTGTATCATAATAGACTCTCGTTTTAATTTTAGCCACAGATGTTCTAATATTGGTAAACGTGCATACTATTTTGCGTTTCCTGGACGACCGTTCCTACGCTTTTGAAATGTTCTCTTAAGAGAGCCTTTCGTTAGATGTGCGGGATAAGAGGGACATCCGTGATCTTGGCACTACACTGGTTGTATTTCACAAGAACGACGTATTCTAAATTCGTGTTGACTGTGTATCAATAGATCGTTATATTCAAGGTAGTTCATAATGTTTGAACACAATATATGTTCCAAAATCCTGTTGCATATCGACGTTAATGATATGGGCCTGCCATTTAGTGGATTACACCTACTACCTTTCTTGAATATTGGTGTGATCCTTGTACGGATTTTTCGTCGAGCGAACGATTGTATATCATTGTTAATTATGGTCCGCAGCTTGTGGTCGTGCGGTAGTGTTCTCGCTTCCCGCGCCCGGGTTCCCGGGTTCGATTCCCGGCGGGGTCAGGGATTTTCTCTGCCTCGTGATGACTGGGTGTTGTATGATGTCCTTAGGTTAGTTAGGTTTAAGTAGTTCTAAGTTCTAGGGGACTGATGACCATAGATGTTAAGTCCCATAGTGCTCAGAGCCATTTGAACCATTTTTTTGTTAATTATGGAGCTATTGCATCAGCATACTCTGAAAGGAACCTAACTGGCATACAGTCTGGACCAGAAAACGCTTTTAATAAGTGATTTAAGTTGCTTCACTACTCCGTGGATATCTACTTCTGTGTTACTCATGTTAGCACCTATTCTTCATTCGAATTCTGAAATACTCAGTCTCCTTTGGTGAAGGAATTTTGGATGGCTGTTCTTAGTAACTCTGCTTTGGCAGCACTGTCTTCGATAGTATCTCCATTGTTATCGCGCAGAGAAGGCATTCGTTGTGTCTTGCCGCTAGCATACCTCACATACGACCAAAATCAGTTTGGATTTTCGGCCAGGCTTCGAGACAAAGTTCCGATGTGGAAACTATTATAAGCATCTCGCACTGAAATTCGCGCTAAATTTCGGACTTCTGCAAAAGATTGCCAATCTTGGAGACTTTGTGTCTGTTTAAATTCGTATGTTTCTTTCGTTGTTTCTGCAACAGTGTTTTGACCTGTTTTGTGGACCATGGGGGATCAGCCCCGACCTTTGTTAATTTATTGGGTATAAATCTCTCAATTTATGCCTATACTATTTGTTTGAATTCAAGCTACATCTGGCCTACATTCACATTGTTAATTTGGAAGGAGTGAAGTTTGTATCCCGTGAAGGCGTTAAGTGAATTTTATCTGCTTCTTTGAATAGGTGTACTTTTCGTTTATTTTAGGATTTGGGGGTTACAATATTCAATCTCGCTACTGTAAACCTGTTTCACTAATCCTTGTATCCGTTTTGATTCTCGTTATTAATTCAGTATTATTTGTTGCTAAGAAGTCAAATGTGTTTTCACAACCGTTTACTATTCGCGTGGGCTCATGAAATAACTGCTCGAAATAATTTTCAGAGAATGCGTTTAGCACGATTTCGGATGATGTTTCTTGCGTACCTCCGGAATTTTCTCCAACATATTGAGGGTGAATTAAAGTCACCACTAATCCAGCAACTATAATTGTGTGAGTCACGTACATCTTTGAAATCAAACTCAAGTCCACACTGGACTCGCATTCGGGAGGAAGACGGTTCAATCCCGCGTCCGGCCATCCTGATTTAGGTTTTACGTGATTTCCCTAAATCGTTCCAGGCAAATGCTGGGATGGTTCCTCTGAAAGGGCACGGCCGACTTCCTTCATCGTCCTTCCCTAATCCGATGAGACCGATGTCCTCGCTGTTTGGTCTCTTCCCCAAAACAATCCAATCCAACAATCAAACTCAACTTGTCTTTAAAGCTTTCAGCAATTGTTTCAGGTAAAAGGATCCAATTGCTATTTTATTCCGGTTGCCAAAAGTGACCTCTGCCCATACTAACTCACAGGACAACTTCAGTTTCACGACAAGATAAACTACTTCTAACAACACCGCCACATGTGTTTAGCCCATCGTTTCGGTACATCGTTAGATTCTTCGCCAAAATTTCGGATGAGCTTATCACCAGCTTCAGCCAGCTTTCTGTGCCTATAACGATTTGACCATCAGCTCTTTCTATTTGCGCTTGAAGCTCTGGTACTTTCCCAACACAGCTACGACAATTTACAGCTGTTATACCGGTGGTTCATGTATGTACGTTCTTCTTGTGTTCGGCCTGCACCCATTGTGACTGAAGCCCTTGTGTTTTCCCGAGACCCTCTAACCTAAAAAACCGGCCAGTCCACGTCACACAGCCCCTACTACCCGTGTAGCCCCCTCCTGCGTATAGTGGACATCTGACCTATTCAGCGGAACCCGAAAACAAACACCGAACAACCCTATGGCCAAATCGAGGAATGTGAAGCCTACACGGTCGAAGAACCGTCTGATCCTTTGATCAGACCCTCCAGAGGTCCGCAATCGATCCTGCCGACTATGCTGCTATTGGTCAGCTCTGCTTTCATCTCGCGAGCAAGACTGGCAGCCTTTATCCCTTCTGTTAGCCGCTCGAAACCAGACAGAATCTATTCCGACCCAAAGCGACACACGTCATTGGCGGCGACTGAGGCACCACCTGTAGTTGCCTTCACCCTGTGCTCTGCGTGACATCCAGAAGGAACCGTTCGACGTCTGGAATAACTCCACCCGGTATGCATAAGGAGTACACATTGGCCTTCTTACTATTCTTGCCAGCCATGTTTTAAGGTGCGCCGGCCAGAGTGTCCGAGCGGTTCTAGGCTCTACAGTCCGGAACCGCGCGACCGCTACGGCCGCAGATTCGAATCTTGCCTCGGGCATGGATGTGTGTGATGTCCTTAGGTTAGTTAGGTTTAAGTAGTTCTAAGGTCTAGGGGATTGATGACCTCAGAAGTTAAGTCCCATAGTGCTCAGAGCCATATGAACCATTTTTAAGGTGCCCCACGGCACGCCTGACGTTGGAGCTCGCAACTATCAATATTTTCATCCTCTGTGATTGCCCATATCTTGGCGGCTGAGAGGTTGCTTCTGAAAGAGGACAGGTGGCTGCGTGTGGCTAAGAGACAGTGTCAGCCACGAATAGCACCTGGACCGGTTTGTCAGATTAACTGGGGAGACCTTAAGTGCGGCACCTGGGATGTCTTTCGCCGCCTACCACGCATGGACCACAGGTGAATGGTCCAGCCTAGGCAGGCCACAGGTGAGTTCCCATCGGAGAACTTGGACGTGCTGCCCCCAGCCGCCGCACCACAATGGTGCCCATCCACTGCAGTTTCAAGCTGTGTAACCCAAGCCATCACAGCCTTGAGCTGAGAGCAAAGTGTCACCAACTCGGAGCCCATCCGCACACAACAATCACAATCCCTAATCACACTGAAGACCGTTGAGAACTAAACTACCTAGATAAACGGACTACTGGCATGTGCTGCGGAACTCTACTGTATATCCTGACGAAAACGCAGGAACTATGTCTGATAAATTAGATTAATACACAGACATTCAAAAACTGAACCGCCGAAGTACTCACCCTGAGTACGAAGTTGTAATATGTCACAAAATCGGTTTACTTTCCGACGCAAACGTAAACGCGAGAACTGTGGCTATTAGATATTATATTAACATCAGAAAATTGAAAAGCTAAACTATCAAAGCACACAGATGAACTTCTACGATTCGCTCCTGGTTAGGAACTAGAAAAAGTCAGAAAATCGGTTACGTCCCTGATGCTGCGTCTTTGTCGGCCGGCTGCTGCTGCCACACCGCTATTCTTTCGTCATAGATATTAACTCCAAAGTAATTCTGAACAGACAATTAGAAGCCTTGTATGAATACAGAGTCTCGCGGCGATAACATTGAATAAAATGTTCTCGGGTTTCCAACCGCGTCAATTGCTTAAAACTACACTAGCTTTCGGCCAAGCCCTCCTTGGCCATTGTCAAGTGGTCTACATAAAACCCATCCACACAGACCTGCACCTGCACGCCACCAGCCATCATCATGCAGCACAGAAGCGCACAGTATTACAAATATTGGTGCATCGTGCAAGAATAATATCAGACGATGATAACGTGCTTCATGAACTGAGCCACCTACGCAAGATTTTCAGGAATAAGGGCTAAGTGTCTATCAAGTGAAAAGAAGTCATTTCTTGGAATTACCAGAATAAGTCTATCGACGAACAGTAGGAAAAGAAACTTGCTTGGCTGCCATTCTGTGGTTCTCTGTCGGGCAAAATAAGCCGCCTGTTGGAAAGACACAGGAGCAAATCAATCTTCAGGCATCCAACGAAAATCCGTCTATCTCTGAGACCCGTCAAAGACGCAGTAGGTCTCAGAGCACCTGGAGTCTACGAAATACCTTGTGAATGTGGTCAGAAGTACATCGGACAAACAGTGCGCACTGTGGAACAACGCAGGAAAGTACATGAGAGGTATTATCGCCACGCTATCCAAAGAAATCTGCGTTAGCTGAGCATGCGTTAGAAAACGGTCACCACATAAAATTTCACGATACCTCTGTCGTGGCTCGCACTAACGACTTCTGGGACAGTTAATATAGGAAGCTATTGAAATAAAAATTACCGCAAACACCCTAAATAGAGACGGTGGATTGCAGCTCAGCGCTGCGTGGGATCCAGCGATCACGCGATTGAAGAGGGCACATCGAACGCCGACTCAACACATTCCCATATATGGCAGTGTTACGGGCACCAGTGACGTCACAGCCGGTAGCTACCGTATATAAGCAAAACCGACTCAAAGGAAGGCCTCGGCGCTTGTTGGTGACGTCACGTCAGCTAGGCACGGCGAACGCCAGGTCTGTTGCAGGCAGAAACGCCTGAGCGTGCTTATCACTAAAAATCTCTTATTTTTGGACAAACTGTTTGGTATTGTTTTGGATTCTGCAGTTTTATTTAGATGAAAGATTTTCTTACTATCGTAAAGCTACAAATGAAGATCATAGTTTTGTATTACTGAATCCTGTCGAAACAAACGTAGATCAATATGAGAAGATGCTTTGCCCCATTGCAAGCTTCGGAAATTTTACATTCAAGAAACTATATTTACTTGATCCAATTTGTTATTGAAACTTAGCCCAATCCCCTTACAATGAACTCGTTTCTTTTATTTATTCATTTATTTATTTTCGTGTGACATCGTCACTGAAAATGTGAACTAATTTACATGTGCAAATTTCCAACTGTTGCCAGTCACTAGATTACAGTCGTTTTCAACGAAAGGAATTCTAAACAGGAAACAAAATAGCTTCATACATCGAAAATACTGCTGAGCTTAAACTTTTTTAAACATGCACATTAGAAAAGGTAAATATTCCCTCTTGCAACTGAAAGGAGAAACTTTATATGATAAAAAAAAAATTATTTCTGTCCCCCACCCTCTCCCCCAACTTGTACAATCGCAAGATATTTCATTAACATTGAGTGCTACTCACCCCACAGTCAACCACGATACCTAAAGAAGAGCACCAATATGTTCACAGTTTCTTGTAAAAGCAACCCAGTACAAACGTAACTTCCTCAGATTTACAAATAAGGTAAAGAAGCGCGAATTCTGTTGCTGCAGGACCATGAAGTTGTTTTTGTATGTCAATCCTTAAAACAGGTGGAAATTTAAGTTCAGGAGTACACTGTTAAGAAGTGTAACGAATTGCACAATTAATTGATTGCAGAAATCTCTCAGAACAATGTGTGTTGGCCAACTACCGCCAATAGTTTCACATTTTCCTGTGTCAGAGAGGGAGACACCACCATTATGAGTATGCCTGCAAAAGACCTGGCGCTCGCCGTGCCTAGCTGACGTGACGTCACGAACAAGCGCCGAGGCCTTCCTTTGAGTCGGTGTTGATATAAGGGGCACCAACAGCCCACTGGCAGTCATACCACTTGACAATGTCCAAGGAGTGCTTGGCTGAAATCTCGTGTAGTTTTAAGCAATTGACGTGGTTGGAAACCCGAGAACATTCTATTCAATTAGAAGCTTTGTTGTCGGACAGTGTAGTTCATTTCGGATCTCGCACTGGAGATTGCCGACAGGGAACTCAGGCGATGACACTGGTGCGCTCGTCCAACTGGAGCGCGGCTCCGGTATGCGCTGCAATTAAGTCCCGCTCGCAACTGTAAGGTTTAGTTCGCCTCGCGGGCAGGCCGGCAAGCAAGCTACGAAGCTTAGCGCGCGCCGGCCATCCATCAGGCGCGCTGCACGGGCGTCGGTAGCGGCCCACATCGCGCCGTAGCAGAGGCTGCCCCGCGCTGGTCCGCGCTGTTCAGAGCACCTCTACCCAGCCTCGTGTGGGCTAACGACCCTCTGGGGAGGCCAGCCGCTGGCCGCAGTAAACCGCACGAGCTCACGGCCCGCCTCGCCACTTCCTCTGCCTTATCCTCCAGCGGCCGTCCCCCTCGAGTACACTTTTATTTTTCTTTGTTGTTACGGGCATGAGCTTCGTTGATTAACGCCGTTGTATCTGTCTCACCACAGAGGAGCCTCTCTGCTGCGGGAGAGCAGTTCCACCTGGTACCAAAGCCTGAGACTCTTCACTGGATTTGTGTTCAGGCGTATATCGAACTACTTACGACCTCTCATAGTAATAACCATTAGCCGAATCGCGGGAAATGTATTCATAGTTTGCGTCGTTTGCAGAATGACGCCCTGAACACGAGCCGTTCGATTAAAGCTTAGAAAAGAACGTTTGGAGCGCGTTAAGTCTTTTAAAGGTTCCAGCGACTTATTAAATGGAACAAGAGCGTACCAAGGAAACGAACAAAGGAGAGATATTGCCTCCTACAACCTAGGAAAGAAGTTGGGACATTCTCCACTCTCGCATGGAGCCCCTGTGCATTGTCACTATCAGACTGAAGGAAACCACAGCTGTGATGTATACTGAGATCATAGTAAGAAATGGAGTCAGAGATATCCCTCGAGAACTTGCCAAAGTGTTTAGGCGTCCTTCGCTACTGAGCTTGCAAACGGATACACTGAGCTGGTTAACAGACATGGGGGTACCGATATGCACATGTACAGATGGCAGCAGTATGGCGTACACAGGCCGGCCGGAGTGGCCGAACGGTTCTAGGCGCTACAGTCTGGAACCGCGCGACCGCTACGGTCGCAGGTTCGAATCCAGCCTCGGGTATGGATGAGTGTGATGTCCTTAGGTTGGTTAGGTTTAAGTAGTTCTAAGTTCTAGGGGACTGATGACCTCAGAAGTTAAGTCCCATAGTGCTCACAGCCTTTTTCTTCTTTTTTTTTTGCGTTTTGCGTACACAAGGTACAAAAGGGCGACGCATTGGCGGAGCTGTCATCTGAACTCAGATAATTCACGCGATTATGGCTGCACGATGAGATTTATATCTACATCTACATTTACATTTATACTCCGCAAGCCACCCATCGGCGTGTGTTGGAGGACACTTAACGTGCCACTGTCATTACCTACATTTCCTCTTCCAGTCGCGTATGGTTTGCGGAAAGAACGACTGCCGGAAAGCCTCCGTGCGTTCTCGAATCTCTCTAATTTTAAATTCGTGATCTCCTCTGGAGGTATAAGTAGGGGGACGCTATATATTCGATACCTCATCCAGAAATGCACCCTCTCGAAACCTGGACAGCAAGCTACACCGCGATGCAGAGCGCCTCTCTTGCAGAGTCTGCCACTTGAGTTTGCTAAACATCTCCGTAACGCTACCACGCTTACCAAATAACACTCTGACGAAACGCGCCGCTCTTCTTGGGATCTTCTATATCTCCTCTGTTAACCCGACCTGGTACCGATCACACACTGATGAGCAATACTCATGTATAGGTCAAACGAGTGTTTTGTAAGCCACCTACTTTGTTGATGGACTACATTTTCCAAGGACTCTCCCAATGAATCGCAACCTGGCACCCGCCTTACCAACAATTAATTTTATATGATCGCTCCACTTCAAATCGTTCCGCACGCACCAGATATTTCACAGAAGTAACTACTATCAGTGTTTGTTCCGCTATCATACAATAATACAATAAAGGATCCTTCTTTGTATGTATTCGCAATGCATTACATTTGTCTATGTTAAGGGTAAGTTGCCACTCCCTGCACCAAGTGCCTATCCGCTGCAAATCTTCCTGCATTTCGTTGCAATTTTCTAATGCTGCAACTTCTCTGTATACTACAACATCATCCGCGAAAAGCCGCATGGAACTTCCGACACTATCTACAGGCTTTTAACACGAAATACTAGTAGAGAAAAGACGCTTGGAAGATTCCGTTGCGGAAACCGTTAGGAAATTCAGTATTCTGAGAACCACCGTGTCAGTAGCGTAACCAGAAAATCAAATTTCACGAATTACCTACCACCAAGGACAACGCAGTGGGCGACGGCCTTCTGTTAACAAGAGAGAGAAGCGGCGAATGCGTAAAATTGTCAGTACTGACAGAGAAGCAATTCTACGTGAAATAACCGAGAAATAAGTGTGGGACATTCGACCAAAGTACGTTTTGCAACTGTGCAGCGAAATGTTTCGTTAATGGGCTACAGCAGCAGACGACCATCACAAGTGCTGCTGCTAACAGCACGACATCAGAGCCTCTCTTGGGCTTGTAACAATGTCGGTTCGATTCAAGATGAGTGGAAAACCATGGGCTGGTCAACGGAGTCCCGATTTCAGTTGGTAAGAGCTGGTGTTAGGATTAGGGTGTGATACAGACTCCATGGAACCATGCACCCAACTTTGTCAGCAAAGCACTGTGCAACCTAGTAGTGACTCCCTAATGGTGTGTGGGTTGTGTTTACACGTAATAGACCCGCCCTCTGGTCCAACTGAATCTTTTATTGACAGGAAATGATTATGCGTAGCCACATGTATGTAGTGGAGTAACAGGGCTATGAGGACGTTGTCATAGTGCAGCTTGTGTACATTCATTGGCAAATTTGACTAATTTATGACCTTAAACTATTGTTCACCTAAGTGGCTTGTGACTCCCTGGGGTTGATTTATGACTAGTTTCATTTATGACTCCCTGGAGATCATCTTTCTTTCTGAGAAACACCCTTCCCCGCTCCTCACCACCCTCCCCTCCCCCTCCCAATCCAACTCCTCTTTCCCCACCACTCCAGCCCCTCTCTGATACAAGCACACTTTTGATATCAAATTGACCAATTAATTAAATCGATGAATTAATTAACCCTACCTAACTTGCGAAATCCCCCATCGGTCGCCTCCCCCATCTGGATGTTGATGGGATAATGACTCAGTCTGTGCTGCAGAGGAAGGACCTCAGGACAGGAAATTCAGATCAAACACATATGATGGAAGTCCTCAATTGGCTGTGATATGGAGAGGTTTACTCTTAACGACTGCAGGTGGCTGGTGCTGTAAGTCATTGACAGAACACGCAGTTGTATACGAGTTGATTGCAAGTTACATCATACAACTGATGCACCCCAGGAGAACAATGGAAACGGAAGGTTACATACCTGAAAAATGACCTGTAGCAGCATTTCCCTCTTTCTAGAAGCATCATCAGTGTCCTCGTTACAACCCCTCTCACCCGATCACTCCATCTACTTTCTATCGTCCTCTAACGCAGATCCATGTCAGTTCAGAGGCAGATGGTTCTTTTTCCCAGGGAAGCATCAAAGACAGAAGTCAACTGCCACGTATACCTATTACCTCAATATACATACAGCAGAATGTTGCTCAAAAAACCATGAAGCAACTGTTCTGCAGGGTATTTGTTAGCTGATGCCACATGGTTGTGATTGTTAGAGAGTACAGAGAAGCACATTGTAAATGCTATTTGTTAGAGTTTAAAACACCTAAACAGTCTCGCACAGGGTCAAACACAAAATCGATTCTGTAGTTGTTTTACCCCAGCTGGTAACACAACGCATTTTAGCTACAGCCTCTTTATAAAATTCTATAAGATGTTTGTCGATAATTTGAAGTCACTCCTGGGTTTGTGATCCGAATACATAAATTTGTTGTCCTTCCCGAGTGCTTCCATGTAAACCTACTCTCAAACTCGTCTGGCTGCCATACACTCATTCCAATGTACAAGAAGTTTCTTCCGTCAAACAGAAGAGATGTAAGTACACCCTCATTCCCTGCATTTTGGCGTATTTTCCCTCAAATTAAACGCATTTTCGTCAATTTTAATAATTTTGTCGATTTCATGTCACTTCTCGCCATGTATTGTAAAACTGCTTGTAAATGTAGTACAGCTATCAACACCTAGCGCAAATTTACTATTTTTTGGTATGTTTCTGTGCTTGTATCGCTTTCACGGTGGTGCCCCAGACCACACTCTAAAACTGCTACTTGCATATCCACCTTCAGATACAACCCCAGACATATAGCGTGTGGATTCATCTTTTAAACATATTCCGGCTGCAATGTATGGTGGATGCACCTCTGAAACCTAATCTCGTCTATGACACATGGTTGATCCTCCTTCGAATTCTCTTCCCGTCCATAACATATGGTACATCCACTATCAGCTCCTATCCATAACATAACGTGTGGTAGATCCACCTACGTGTCCTATCCTGATCCTATTGCAAACCTAACCTGTGCCATGGCTGCTCCACACGTGAAAGAAATAAAGGCATACACACATACAACAAATAGTGCATTCACTAGGTACTGACAACTGTACTCTTTTACAAGCAGTTTTAGAACACTTGGTAAGAAGTGACGCAAAATCGATAAAATTACGAAAATTGGCGGAAAATACGTGTAACTTGAGGGAAAATATGACAAAATGCGGAGAAATTGAAAGGGAATGAGGGAGTACTTACATGTCTTCTGCTTTGCGCAGGTAAATTGTGTGGCAGCAAGAGAAATAAGTTGAAATGGAAGCCTCCAGAACTGGGGAAACAGTAATTTTTCGTGGAGAGCGATAAGAAGGCTGGAATAGAATGTTTAATGTGGATAAATTCATATATGTTGAACACAAGCCCATGTGTGACTCCAAAGTTATCAGCAAACACCTTATAGACTTTTATAAAGTGTGCTTAGCTAAAAAGCGTTGTATTACCAGCTGGGGTACTGCAATATACAAGTACAGAATGAATCATCTGTTTGACAGTGTAGAAGAAGATTTAGCTGTTTTAAACCTTTACAAATTGTATTTACAATGCACTTCTCAGTACTGTCAAACAATCAGAACCATGCTCTTTCAGTTAACAGATACCATACAGAACAGTTGCTGCATGGCTGTTTGAACAACATTCTGCTGTACGTTAATTGATGTAATAGGGATACGTGCAAGTTGAGTTCTGTCTTTGATGCTCTCCTGGAAAAAGAGAGCCCACTGCCTCTAAATTGACATGGATCTGCATTAAAGGGAGGTAGAATGTAGAAGGAATGATCGGTTGACAGGAATTATAACAATGCATGATTTAAGGGTAGATTTATGATGCTTCCAGAGAAAGGGAGATGATGTTCCAGGTCAATTATCCTGCATTTAACCACTTGCTCCGTTGTCCTTTCGGGGTATATGTGTGGTATACCTTGAGATTGACTCGTATACAATAGTGTGTTCTGAGTGTGAATTAGAGATCAATCTACCTGCAATTGTTAACAGCAAACCTCTCCATACAACAATCAGCAAAGGACTTCCAACACATGTGTGATGAATCTTGTCCGTCGATGGAAAACGTAGTTCAACACTCTCCTCTAGGTGAACAAAGATGTATGCGAAGTACTTCGTCCCTCTGGCATTTCTTGGACATAAATTGAGTCTTCAGTTTATAACCGCAGTGATTCTAAGTTACTTACAGGGCTTTGTAAGGTATTGCAGTCGATGTATATTCATCTGCTTGAGACATGTTGTGCGTATGGAAGAGACTGTATTCTGTACACGAAGTTGGTGTAGCATGGTGTGTAATTTCACATGTCAAATACTGCAGCTATGAACTTTTGTTTGTGTTATATGATCGTTTCTCTCTTCCTAGCACTTTCTTGATGTAGAATAAAGACATTACAACAACTCCGCAGAATTGGTAGCACTAGTGATTTACATAAAGTGTTTCAAACTCCTTCCGTCTGGAGCTCCATTATGCATAAGTCAAACAATTCTTCTCCTCCTGTTTCTTCTTATTCTAAATCGTCTGTTATATTCTCAGAACACTCTCAAATATTTCAGGCTCATATCTGCTGCACACCAATATGGAGTGCTGAAATCCTCAGCATGCAAGACTCCAGAGAGATTGTCTGTAATTGGACGGGTAAAGTGAGTGTGATTGGTATGGAACAGTCTTCACAGAATCGAAGTTAGAAACCGGCCTATATCTTTAGCGCTGGTCAGAACAAGTTTGGAACAGATGTTATAATCTTTGCGAAAGCAAAATATCAAAGTGTATTCATTATGTCAAACTCAGCTCGTTCTGTTCCTTCATGTGACATCGAATGTAGTGGCTATAGCACCCTCCTACTTCTGGTCACTTTGAAGTTAAATCGGAGTGTTGCAGGGAGGGTTCGTTGACTACAGAGGAAGTGTTACGAGATGCATAGAGAGAGGCCATATAGAATTTTTCTCAGGGTTGCTTAGCCTACAGGTTCATCGAAGGGGTAGTTCATTTCAATATAAGGGCTGAACACTAGAGGACAGAATCTCAGCCTTTGTCCCACGAATGAAAGTATACGTTTTAAATCCATCCAAATACAGGGCAAATCGTAATAACATCATACAGAATTAATAATGTGTTTCGGCTAAGGAACGTAGTCTTTGCTCGTCCTCTCTGCTGATAGTTATTTCCTACAATGAGAAACAATATATCACACGATGCAGGGTATCTAACAAGGTTTGCCATATGTCCACATGAATAACAGCATCGCAAAGTATTGGATGCGGATGGTTTAGCAATAATACAGAAATCTGGAACCACGCTGCAGTGTGTTTGGCTGATAGTGTCACAAGACCGATGTGATGAGACATTTTGTTGAGATGACAACTCGTCGAGAGTGGTGGTTTGGATCTCGAGTAATTGAGTAAAATGCTTTTAAATTATGGAAAACATGGTAAAGTTACGAAAATTGAAGGAAAATACGTAAAACTGATGAAAATATGACAAACATAATGTGGAGGAATGAGGGCACCTTCATGCTAACCTTTGTACGAAAACCATTCCATTCCTCCACCAGTGGCATGGACAACTGGTGGTGCAAAACACCCACAAGTTTAAGGCCTGCAGCATATCCCCTTGTTTGACATGTAGTTATTCACTGTAAGTCATAAAAATTAAAGACACGGTGTCCAAAGATTTGGAGGTGATGATGAGTACCACCTAGAACACCAAAACAGCGATCATATGTTTAAGTGCAATATACACCACCAATAAGAGGAATTAAAGCTCAGGTTCTCTTCGAAAAACAGAACACCGAGATATCTGCTACTAATACTTTCAGACAGCTGTATGGAAATGCTCCACAATGCTGCTCACTACTCCAGTTTCCATACATTGCGATGGCCTGCAAATTTTTGTCAACAAGAAGCACTAGCTCTGTCTATTATTTCAACTGTCTTACGTGTTGTGGGAGCAGTATAGTTTACACCATGTGATGTCCACCTTCCTGTGAGAGCTAATGGATCGATGATGATGATGATTAGTGTTTCAGGGCGCACAACAGCGAGGTTATCAGCGCCCGTTCCCAAAAGTTCAATTCAGAGCCGAATCGTGAGAGAAGTGGTATTGTTCAAATTGCAAGATTGGACAGAGCACATCAAAACAGGGAGATAAAACTAAAAATAAAATGGCAGTGCAAACAGGGAAAAATAAGTAACGGTGGCTGAGTGACCACTTACCAATAATGGGTGACGAAACCACTGGACAGCACATTAAGACTTCAATCGCAATATTTTGGGAAGAAGGCCAGACATCACACAAAAACGTAAAACTCTAGTGACACTCGCCTCATTATTAGTTAAAAGAGAGGGTAGGTCTGGTGGGAAACTGAAATCTTCCCTCAAACCTGCATATAAAACACACTCAGTTAAAATATGCCGTATCGACAACTGTGTCCCACATGTCTGACACGTTGGTGGCTCCTCACGACGTAACAGAAAACCATGTGTCAGAGGACAACGTCCTATTCTAAGCCGTGTAAGGGCTACTTCCTCAGCGCGTCGTTGTCGGAAGGAGGTGAGCCACGGTCGGACAGAATCCTTCACCGCTCGCAACTTATTATCCCTCACGTCCAGCCACTGAGCCTCCCACCAACGCATGACCTTCCGAGTCACGAAAGACATAATGGCCTGCAGGGGGACGGAACAGCGAGCAGGAGGTGGGATGGAGCAAGCCTCCTTGGCAGCCGCATCTGCAAGTTCATTTCCAGGAATCCCTATGTGCCCTGGAACCCAGCAGAAAATCACATCCTTACCCTGCTGTTGCAAGAGCAGGAGTGCGTCCTGCACCTCTTGCACCATCCGATCTGCTGGGTACATTTGTTGAAGAGCGTGTAGAGCACTTTGGGAATCGGAGCAGATGATGAATTTCGTGCCACGATGTCGGCGCATATGCTCTAATGCTTGCAGAATGGCAAACAGTTCCGCATAGTAAACTGAGAACTGCTCTGGGAGCCCTATCCGATGGACAGTATCGGGAAACACAGCAGAGCAGCTGAAACACGTATGTAACGTAGCAGCGATGGTGAGGCACGTTAAAATCTTTGACCAGAGAGCCTATAATCGTAGTTAGTATGCGCTTGCCCGCGCGAGTGTTGCGAGCAGTTCGCTAGTTGTCGTTATGCAGAGCAGTACAGTTGTAGTCGTCGTGGAGTTCGCTAGTTGTCGTTATGCAGAGCAGTACGCTAGTTGTCGTCATGTAGAGCAGTACGCGAGTTGCAGTAGGCCACTGCACTCTGTCAGTAGTAGCAGCCCAGTGCGGTTGTGTGATGTAGTCTGTCGGTAACACTGGTCAAGATGCTGAATGAGGTATATTGTTAATTAAGGTAATCATCAGATAATGTAAAGTTTATTTATTGTAATTAATTTCCAACAAGTGCCCCAATAATAATTTTGATTTCAAAAGCAATTTTACAAAAAAAAATTATTTAATTGAACTAACGATTTCGTTGCACTTCCCTTAAAGAAAAGTTTCAGTTAAATTACAAAAAAAAAGAGTATTATTATTTGCAATGCGCAAGAATAAGAGCAGAAATTTGACTAGCAGTTACAATGAGGTAAGAATTTAATTCTGATTTTTGCACAGGGCCAAAGACCGATATTTCGGTTTAATTGAATTATCATTATCACTGAGATTTTCTTATCACTGAATTGACTTTCATTATTTTCGTGAGGAACTTATACTTGGGTCAGATTGCGATTCTCATTTTTTATTGTCATTAAATTTAATTGCTAGGGAGGTTACGTTTGGCTCCCATTCATTTATTATTTCTGTCTTTCAAATTTCAGTGGAGAGGTTACACTTAGCGCAATGTCCATTAGCATTTCTATTAAATATTGTCATATTTTAAATTTTTGTGGGGAGGTTACACAGCCCATAAAATCCCCCTGTTTAGAACCATCCGTGTAAACAGTAGTAAAATCGGAATGGCGTTCTAAAATCTCAGTAAGTTTAATTTTAAAAAGGTGGTCCAGGGTACAATACTTCCTGTAAGCAGCCAGATCAAGAAGTAATCTTGGCCTTTGTAGTCGCCAGGGAGATCCCCTACTCCATCCCTGGTGGAGGACCTTAATGCCCTCCAGGCGTACCGACTCGAGACACTCCTTTGCACGGATGCCAAACGGCTTTGTTGCCTTCGGACGGTGGCGGAAGAGACGTTCCAGTGCCGGCTGGGAAAATTGTCGGACGCCAATGAAAGAGGAGTGGGCTTGGCCCTGTACGCGTGCCGTACCACGAGGAGAAGACGCCGAAAGGACAGCGGAGGCTCTCCCGCCTCGACACACAGACTAGCAACCGGACTCGTGCGATAAGCCCCCGTTGAAAGCCTAATACCCTCATGGTGAATCACATCCAACATTTTGAGGTAGGAAGGTCTTGCAGAGCCATAAGCTTCACATCCGTATTCCAGTCGAGGTCGCACAAAGGCCTTATAAAGTTGGAGCAGACGTGCCCTGTCAGCGCCCCAGGATCTATGACTGACGCATCTAAGGACGTTTAAAGCCTTGAAACAGCGGACCTTTAGATCCTTTAAGTGTGGCAACCATGTGAGCTTCTCATCAAAAATAAGCCCGAGATATTTCACTTTTTCCATAAAGGGGAGAACAGTGTCTCCTAGTTTTAAAACAGGGAGATTAAAAAGAGAACGGGAACGGTTAAAATCTACACAAATGGTCTTCTCCAAAGAGAATTTAAAGCCCGTGGTCTTAGACCATTTCTCCAATCGCACGAGTGTCAGCTGTAATTGGCGTGTAGCAGCTGTGACAGAGGAAGACGCACAGAAAATGGAGAAATCGTCCACAAATAAGGAGCACTGCACGGGCCGTCGTACTGTGGGCGCAATACTATTGATGGCAATTGCGAAAGCTGTCACACTGAGGACACTTCCTTGAGGGACACCGTTCTCCTGCTTAAAACGGTCAGACAGGACATTCCCAACCTTATACGTAAAATACCTGTCTGACAGAAAGGATCGGATGAGTGTGGGTAAACGCCCACGGAAACCCCACTCATAAAGCTGCCGCAAAATGGTATGCCTCCAGGTAGTATCGTACGCCTTCTCCAGGTCGAAGAAAACCCCGATAAGGTGTTGCTTACGTAGGAAAGCATCTTGTATCGCTGTTTCGAGTAGGATCAGGTTATCTAGGGTGGAATGATACCTCCTGAATCCACACTGGCAGCGGGTAAGTAAGGATCTAGATTCCAGAACCCACACCAGGCGCCTATTGACCATACGCTCAAATGTCTTTCCGACACAGCTCGTGAGACTAATGCTACGGTACCTACTGGGTTCGGTCCGATCCTTCCCTGGTTTTAAAAGCGGAATTAAAATCGATTCTTTCCACGAACTAGGAAAGTCACCTGTCTTCCAAATTTCATTAAAAAGTTGAAGGAGGACTTCCTTTGACCGCAGATCCAACTGCTGCAGCATGCTATACGATATCAGGTCTGGACCAGGTGCGGTATCCCGAGATATGGACAGTGCAGAGTCCAACTCCCAGAAAGAGAAAGGCTGGTTGTATTCCTCAGTGTTCTGTGAACGGAAATCAAAACCAGCCCTCTCCTGTGTACCCCGATAGCGCAGAAATTCTTGGTCCTGGCTAGAATCGGCCGTAATAGTTTGAAAAGATTCTGCCAACGCCCGGGCGATGTCTCTCGGAGATGTTAGGAGACACCCCCGCTCACGTATAGCGGCTAGTGGCGGTCGAGAGTATCGCCTTGAGATCCTCCTAATGGCTTCCCATACTTTGCTTGAAGATGTGGACCTATTGATGGAGTTCAGGAACTCACGCCAAGACCTCCGTTTACTCTCCCTAACGATTTTCCTCGCCCGCGCCCGTGCTATCCGGAAAGTTGTCAGATGCGCAGCAGTGGGGCACCGACGGAATCTCCTCAAAGCCGCCCGCCTGTCTCTGATGGCGGTACGACAGTCGTCAGTCTACCAAGGGACAGGCTGCCCCACAGGTGTTCCCTTTGACTTTGGTATGGATACATCAGCGGCATAGTGCATCACCGCCGTAATGTGATCCACCCAATCCTGGACGCCTTCACACCGTTCAAAAACAGCCAACTGCCGGTAGAGCGTCCAGTTTCCCTTCCGGAACAACCATTTCGGCGGCTGTGCGACACGACCCATTTCAACTGGCAGATGGATCCAGATAGGATAATGGTCGCTGCCATGAAGGTCGTCGTCGACGACCCACTGAGCAATGTCCGCAAGCACAGGCGAACAAATAGAGAGGTCTATGGCAGAAGACGAACCTGAAGCGGTGCTGAAATGCGTGGCCTGACCTGTGTTCAGCAGTATGACGTCGGAAGTCCTGAGCAACTGCTCAATCATCTGGCCTCTGGGGCAGGTTTTGTTAGAACCCCATAATGCATTATGAGCATTAAAGTCTCCTAAAATGAGAAAGGGACGGGGTAGCTGATCAATGAGCCGTGCGAGGGCTTCACTGTCAATGAGCTCAGCGGGTGGTAAATACAAGGAGCACACTGTAACATGAACCTGGGCCAGGATCCGAGCTGCAACCGCTTGTAGCGTCGTGGTTAAGGTCACAGGTGAGGAGTGAAATGTGTCCTTAATGAACACTGCCACCCCACCCTGAGCCCTATTACCAGTCAGGTCGTCTTTCCTGTACATGTGATATTCCGTAAGTACAGGCGTGTCAGTCTCTTTAAAATGTGTCTCTTGCAAAGAGATGCAAATGGGGTTTGCCTGTACTAACAGCCGCAATTCCGCAAGGCGAGGTCTGACTCCATTCAGATTCCACTGAAGTATGGGAGCCATATCAGCGTTTCGGTTTAGATTTCCCCCTGTCTTTGCGCCGCGCTGGTGAGGCACTTGTAGAGCGAGTGGCAGCAGAGGGGCTGCCAGGTTCTGGGGAAGAGGTATCAAAATCCATGACGATGTCCTCCTCATCTGTCAGGGATGCCTTGACGACATCCGATGGTGCCTTTGGCAGATGTGACGTCAAACGCCGTGCCCCTTTCCCTGGTCCCGTTTTCTTTGTGGAAGCTGGGGATGAGGGAAGTGGAGAGGCACTCTGTTTCTGGAGGGCCTTCGAAGGCTTCACTGGAGCTTTCTCTGCAATAGCGGTGGGTGCAGGCGGAGCAGCCTGAATAGCTATATCGTTAGTGGGAGTGCTCTGGCAGGTACAAACACAGGTACAGGTATTGGTGGAGGATACTGCGACGCTGGACATGGTCTGCGTCGAAGCGTCTACTCGCGACGCACGGTTGTGCACCAAGGAGGCATAGGATGTGGCAAAGACAGGGGGTTTTGTAGCCCTATACTCTTTTTTGGCTTCCACATAAGGTAGCCTCTTTGTCACCTTGATCTCCTGAATTTTTCGTTCTTCCGCAAAGACGGGGCAGTGTCTGCTCCAGACGGGATGGCTCCCAGAGCAGTTTATACACAGCGCTGGAGGTGTGCAGTTGGTCCCAGCTTCATGAGCTGCCTTGCCACAGATACCGCAGATTGGTTCACCCCCACAACTCATTGTCGTATGGCCAAATCGCTGACATTTGAAACAGCGCATAGGGTTAGGTATAAAGGCCGAACCCTAAGTCTGAGGAAACCAGCCAGAACGTATTCAGGTAAGACAGGCGAATTGAAAGTCACAATGAAAGTGGCAGATATCTCAGTGACTCCATTATTTCTACGTGTCCTTTGTTCCACGTCTACAATCCCCTGTGTTGCCCATTCTTGCTTCAGCTCGTCGACATCGATATCCATTAAATCACGGCAGGTGACAACGCCTTTACTGGAGTTGAGGGAATTGTGCAACTCCACAGTAATATCATACTCGCCTAACTTGGGTGACTTCCGAAGCAGCTCCACTTGCGATGCCCTAGTAGTCTCAACTAACAGGGTACCATTCCTCAGGCGTTTGATAGATTTCAGTGTACCTGCGAGTCCTTCTAAACCCTTATGTATGTAGAAAGGAGACACTTTTTCAAATGAGCCCTCCTTCCTCTTAATCACGATGAAAACATTGTCATTTATGACTCCATGAGCCCTGTTACTCTTTTCCATCTGCATATCTGGAGGACTAGCCTCCCTCATGCGCTTGACTGATTGTGAAGTTGGTGAAGGGAAATACGTGGTTGCCATGTGCGTCCCACGAGCAGCTAGGGAACGAAACGTCAGCCCAGACAGAGCCCCGCATGCCTGGGTAAGCCTTATACAACTGAGGTGCGGCAGGTTCCTCAGAGGTCGCCCGCTAGCGACTGTTCCACCCCAACAGCCATTCATCTTATCGGCGCGCAGCACACCTTAAGATTGACGGGTTTTTTAGAGAGGTATGTACCTTCCTCGCATCCAGGCAATCAAGCCAAGATCCCCGGTCCCTGCGACACACAACGTTCCACCGTTGCGCCACACGGTGGTCGCTGAAGCATGCCCAGCTCGGGGATCCCGGGTTCACCAAGCCCGTACCCAGCACATTAATGCTGAGTCCCCTGAGGGGGCTAATGGATCGAAACATGTTAATCTCTGTTTAGCACCTGATACAGACCTCAGAGTCATGGTGGGAAAACAAAATGTATGGCGGTGTAGGAAGCTGTAGTCATACACTGTTTGGATGTGTTACAGCATAAAAACAATGTATTAAACTGCTTATGAAAGAACAACACTTTAACCCTCCCCTGTGATTGGTAGTCTTTGGGACATAGTCCTCCTACAATACAGGTGGAAAAATTTTACACTGGTCTGTACAAGTGAGTTTGATCACAGGACACCTGCTTCAATGGATTAATACCTGTATATTTAATAGCGTCGCTGCATATGCTCAGAGTCATATGCAGACAGTATTTGTCCTGGATACATCAGAAGAGATGGTCATGGTAGTATGTTATTGAGCTCTCTACTGGGTGACGTCAGAAAAGCTTTTACAGTTCATAGTTTTTCTCTGTGTTATTATACAAATTAACGAGGAGAGAGAGAATGTTTGGGTGACAGACATGAATGTACCGTGAGAGACAAAGATCCCCTTCAGACTGCAGTCTGCTATATAGTTTGGAAATGTACCAGAATGCAGTAGCAAAACCCTCGTCTTCCATCCACTTCCGTATGATGTGAAACCTTGCTAATATTTCTGATAAGAAACACCATTGTAACTGCCTCTACTGTCTTTTCTACTACCTCTTACTGCAGGAGAAAGCTTCACTTGGCGCCGGCGTTACACACTTTATACCACTGGCAGAGCTATAACCAAATGCTCCCATTTCACCAAGTAATCAATACATGATTCTGTTGTATTAGCTCAGCCTTTTTCTCCACGAGACGCAGAAAACCTACATGTACAACTACGTGATTACTCTGCTATTCACAATAAAGTGCCTGGCTGAGGGTTCAATGAGCCACCTTCAAACTGTCTCTCTACCATTCCACTCTTGAATGGCGCGTGGGAAAACGAGCAGTCAAATTTTTCTGCGCGAGCCCCGATTTCTCTCATTTTATCGTGATTATCATTTCTCCAAATGTAGGTGAGTGCCAATAGAATGTTTTTGCAATCGGAGGAGAAAACTGGTGATTCAAATTTCATGAGAAGATCCCGTCACAACGAAAAACCCCTTTGTTTTAATGATTTTTACTCCAATTGATGTATCATGTCTATGGCACAATCTCCCCTATTTCCCGATAATGCAAAACGAGCTGCCCTTTTCTGTACTGTTTTGGCGTCATCCGTCAGTCCCACCTGATGCGGATCCCACACCACGCAGCAATACTCCTGAACAGCAAGGACAAGTGTGGTATAAGCAGTCTCTTCAGTAGACCTGTTGCACCTTCTAAGTGTTTTGCAAATGAATAACAGTCTTTGGTTTGCTCTATTCACAACATTATTTATATGATCGTTTTAATTTAGGTTATTTGTAATTGAAATACGTAAGTATTTAAATTTACAGCCTTCAGATTTGTGTGACTTAACGTGTAATCGAAATGTAGTGGATTTCTATTAGTACTCATGTGAATAACTTCACACTTTTCTTTATTTACGACCAACTGCCACGTTTTGAACCATACGGATATCTTGTCTAAATCATTTTTCAATTCGTTTTGGTCATCTGATGACTTTTGTAGATATAGTGCTTTCTGACTTCCGTTTATTTCCAACTGAAATTGGAATGATTACATGGAAAACGCTGCAAGAAGGGCAGGTCAGGGGCTAAGAAACAGTTACAAGAAGCAGAGAGACTGTCTAAAACAATGTTGGAGTAAGTTCGAAAAAGTGTCCCATATCGAGATATGAGAGTGCCATGAGTATGATTCACCAGTGGATCTAATGAGTAAAAGACATCTCCATAGGATCCTACACAAGTGTGTGGTTGAATGGAGAGGCTTGATTCCGAACCGCAGACTGCATTTCTATCAGAAAGCGTAACATCATAGATGTGAAAGCCAGTGTATTGGCCGGCCGCGGTGGCCGTGCGGTTCTGGCGCTGTAGTCTGGAACCGCGGGACTGCTACGGTTGCAGGTTCGAATCCTGCCTCGGGCATGGGTGTTTGTGATGTCCTTAGGTTAGTTAGGTTTAAGTAGTTCTAAGTTCTAGGGGACTTATGACCTAAGATGTTGAGTCCCATAGTGCTCAGAGCCATTTGAACCATTTTTGAGCCAGTGTATTGTATTTTTAAGTGATTCGTCACATGGCATACAATCTATCTGGTGGTATCGATTCAATCAACCATCATCTTCCCTTGCCTATAACACCATGGGTGTGTTGCACAACCTCTGTTACACTGTCTCCATGGCACTGAGGTGGAATGTATTAGAAAAACTTTTTGTCATCGTGAGAAATATATAGCAGGAGCGTCAGTGAGTTGCAAATATCGTCTCAATACCACGTTCCTTAGCGGAATCACTTTCTGAATTCAGTGAGATGAGTGATTCTATGATGAGCTGTTAATATGGAAGCAATACCATACCTCAATTCATAAAGCATTGTCACATACTTCACTATAGTGCGAGTGTGTGTGATGGGAAGAAATTAATTAGTGATACATGGCCTCTGGCCTGGAGCGCTACGTGTGCATATCAGTGAGGGTGCGAGAGGTTTATGTAAGCGTGTTCTCAGCGATCTAAGGCATCTAGCCATGATAATTATAAGGATCATGGTTTAATGCTTCTCAGTACATTGCAGTGCACTCAGTCTTCTTAGTGCTATTCTAACATTCTGTGTGGTGTCTGTTTGTTCTAAGTCGTGTCTCCCTACCACTTTCGCGCAACGACGCTCTGAGCGTGTTTTTTAGGGAATTGACTAGTTTGAACCCGGGACCTGTTGCTGGTAAGGAGACGCCAGACCACACATGACATGTGGAGTTCAGAAGAGTTCAGTGAGACTAGCGATGACAATCAAATACTTAATGATTTCAGCGTCAGCTCCACTGCACTCCCTGTAAAAGAATCTTAATATTAACTACATTTTGTGGAAGGGGTTTAAGGCTTTCCTATCTTTAGTTATCTGGTAAAATAACGTTGAAAAAGCAGTGAAGTTTACCATTGGAAATTTTATTCTACTCACAAAACATTGTTTACAAATTGCACTATTGATAAAAGGTAATATTTTAATACAGGATGATAAAAACCAACTGCGTTCAACAAAAATGTGAACGAATATTCCCTGAATGGGTTTCCAAGTTCTACAATGGATCGAAAGATGACCTGTGCCATATCACATCTATAATCTAGATTTAAGTTAAGTTTCATAAAAGAGAAAACTATCAAAATGGTCTACAGTGAACCTCAATTATCTTTAATTACTTATCTAATTTGTCGTAAATTACAGTGGCTGATGTGTCTTCTCAATAATTATATAACAGAAAAATCATCGCTTTTAAGATTTTTACTTCAAGTAGCAAATGTGAACACCATGAGATTTAATTGACGATCGACATTAGTATTACGTAAAAAGGGGATGTAACAGATGAGACCTCTGCAGTTCTCAGTGAAGCCTTATGCGCTCAAAAATGCGGCATCGCGTTTGTTCATTACCTTGTCGGTGTTTAGGCAGCATCAGGGGGCGGCAGGCGGCACAGTTCCACGCATCTCGCCATCTCGGAAACAACTCCTTCCTAACTTCTCCTTACTACAATTTACCGAAGTTGGTTAAAAAAAAAAGCTATCTGGCTGTGTTTTCAACTGACCAGTCAGCGTCTCAATGTTAACCTTATGCTCTGCCTACAAAATTCTGTCTATCCAATGAGAAACGTTATACTTTTCGTAGTGCGGCAATGTTTTTAACGTTTCCAACGTAACAGAGACGCGAAAAAGTCTCACGCTAAAACTTGCAGCTGGTGTGGCCCTTTTAGTGTTATCGTAAGATCTATACTGTTCTTCTGGAGGGCTCTATCGTTTAACATGGGCTGGGGTGGTCCTGACGGTCAGCTGGCGACGTGGGTGTCCGTCCCTTATCGTAGGGCCTCCTAGCCTACACGATTCTATTCTCGGCTTCTGTTCTCGTTTCTCCCCTTGGAACTGCATCTGTTTCACGGTGTGAAAGTATGACATGCATTTAGGCGTTCTTGTGTTAGTGGGTGGTATTCCATTTGCTCACTCGTTGATCGTATTACTTTGGTTAATTTAATGTCAGGACTTATTTGAAGCTATGTGACGTACTGCCAGATTTGCTATCATGTCATGGTTTTCATGGAAGGTGTTGGATTTGCCTGACACCTTACACTATCCCTCCTCCTTGGTTCTGGTATAGTTGAGAAATGAAACTTATGAATTCTATAGTACTTTATAAAATTTGTATTGGTCGGGAATCCCAAATCAATGATGGTATAAATTTACGCCAAAATTTGAAATTTACAGCTATCATTTTATACAGCACCACTTTCTATCATAATGTCAAAACACTGATTGGTCAATTTAGCATAATGGACTTCCTGCGAAAACTGTCTACCTGCGCCAGTATACAAGAATTGGAGGTAAAGAAAAAAAATTCAGAAGTATTTTGAAACCAGGCAGTTGCAGTATTTAGTCCCACCAAATATATCAGTATTAATGTCTAGCAATATGATGCTGGGAGAAACTGGTCACAAAATTAGTTAGTCAATCAATCTGTCAGATAGAGAAATTTCAAAACATCCATAGCTGAAGATTTACCAGGTATCCACTATTTTGTTTAGGATAATGTAGCACATGGCAGACACCCACTGGGTGCCAAGTAGCCACCTAAGGCAAAGACAGAGACAGAGACAGAGAGAGAGAGAGAGAGAGAGAGAGTAAGAGAGAGAGAGTGAGTGAGTGAGGGGCGGGCAAAGGGCTGGGGAGAGGTGATGTGGCTCAAATGGCTCAAATAGCTCTGAGCACTATAGGACTTAACAAAATGGTTCAAATGGCTCTGAGCACTATGGGACTTAACATCTATGGCCATCAGTCCCCTAGAACTTAGAACTGCTTAAACCTAACTAACCTAAGGACATCACACAACACCCAGTCATCACGAGGCAGAGAAAATCCTTGACCCCGCCGGGAATCGAGCCCGGGAACCCGGGCATGGGAAGCGAGAACGCTACCGCACGACCACGAGCTGCGGACAAGGACTTAACATCTGAGGTCATCAGTCCCCTAGAACTTAGAACTAATTAAACCTAACTAACATAAGGACATCACACACATCCATGCCCGAGGCAGGATTCGAACCTGCAACTATAGTGGTCATGCGGTTCTAGACTGAAGCGCCTAGAACCACGCGGCCTCACCAGCCAGTCGAGAGGATGTTTCAAGAGAAATTTTCCAGGTAGCAGTATCAAAGAACCGAAGAGTTGCACCCAACTGTATCAAAGGGTTGCCATCAGCTAATGGTTTGTCCAACTGGAAGTAGCTGGAGAGGTGAGGGAGAGGAGGGCATTGGGCTATTGATGTAGTGAAATAACTCTTTGGGTATCTGCAGGACAGGTGAGAATATAGAGCAACTGCTTCCATTGACCCTGTATGGTAGGGCTGTATTTGGCAGCAGATAGTGCAACCAGAAGCAGCCACTTGAGGTGGCAAAGAACACCACTGTGAACAAAATGGACCGCAGTTGTGGGTGTGACCTGGCTGCTAGACTGTGACAAAAAGTGAGTGCAGTATTCTGAACACTATTGTCTGCTGGTTGGGACAGGTTGGTAGGTATTCTCTCAAGTAGGAGCATGCAAAAGAGAATAGCTACTTGGGGTAAACTAACATGGTGGGACAGCTGGCAGCATGGCAGCCAACAGTGGTTGTGGGCTGAAGTGACTGTAGTGAGGCATCTGAACCTCACATGGGGTGCATTCTGGTGAAGCAATCAGCACATCGGTGCACATTGTTCCAGTTGGCATGTCTGTCCTGCAGTTGCTGTAAGAAGATGTTTAACACTGTATTACGTGCCATGAGTTATGTTGACATTGATTTCATGGTGGTATTCTTTCCACAATTAGAAAAAAGTCATGTACTTCTTTTTATGTATTTTCCAAAACCTGAATCTTGCCAAACAGCAGAGAATGGTGAGTTTTTCCTACCAAATAAAAGAGAGATCCAATGCCACCAAACTGAATTTTATAAATAAACTATATATTCTTTGCTATGTAACTTGCATTGAGCTGAAATTCGACTTGTAAAATTCTTCCTCTTCAGCACAGATGAAGTATTTTCCGCCATTTTCCAGAGTGTGGAGGTGAGTGGGAGGGTCTGGAGGATTTCCCAGATGAGGAGGGGCTAGTTAATTGATCAATTTAATTAATTAGTTAGTTAAGTTGATATCAAATCGATGAGGGGGAGAGGGGAGAGTTAGTGGAAGAGGAGTGGGAGGGGGAGGTGTGGTGGTTGCTGAGAAGATTATCTCCATGGGGTATACACGTAAATATTCGTCAATATACCCCCAGGGGGTCATAAAACATGTAGCCAAACAATAGATTAGAGACAAAGATTAATAAGTTTACCCCTGAATGTATGCAACCAGCACCAACAACATGTGCTCATAGCCCCTTTAGCATACTACTTTTGAAGACCGTTTGCAGCAATCAAATGATAGAATTTTTGTGGATCACAATGGGCCATGTCACCAGGACACAATTGTTCATGATTGGTTTGAAGAATATTCTGGACAGTTCCAGAGAATGAGTTATCCATGCAGATTGCCCACATGAATCCGAGTGGGACTTTTATGGGACATAATCAAGAGAGAAGTCAGTTCATGAAGAAAATCCTGTAGTGGCAGCACTTTAGCAGTTATAGATGTCTATAGAAGCAGCATGGCTCATTATTTCTGCAGGTGACTTTTAATGAATTGTTGAATACATACTGTGTTGAGTTGCCAAACTATGTGGGGTGAAAGTGGGTTCAACGCAACATTATTACATATCCCATGACTTATATCACTTCAGTGTGTATCACTGTAGCTGAAGTTTCGAAGAGCTCCACATTCTGGAGCTGTCGGGTTCAAACCTGATTTGGAATTTTTCTTATCTCGTTTCTGTCGTTCCAGGACAGCCTCAAGCCCAGTCAGTCTGCTGTTGAACTGGATCCTGGGCATGCTTGCTGGGTGTAAAGGGCAACTGGGTGATGGGTTCCACAACTTCTCCCTCCTACTGCCCTGGCCAGTGAGAGGTTGCACTACACTTGCACTCAGTCTACACCACGTTCACAGGTTGAGCGCCGCAGGCTATATTTTACCCATTACTAAAACAACCGCTTATTAGCAGCATTACAGTTCACAGTGCCATCGAGGATGAAGAACGTGTTCACGTCTATATGAATGTTACTTTCCTGAGAGCAAAATAGTGTGCAAAAATCTCATACAAACTATACTCCCTAAGATAAGTAATTCATAGTTTACCAATATCATCACGTAATTCTCTGACATGAGAATCCTCATCACTGCAGAAGAAGAGCCAACCTGATGCTGGCCCACTTACTCACAGGCTGCAATAATTTGACTGCTTTGGGGCGGTATCTTATTCTCCCTGACACGCTACCTCTAGTACTAGCAGATGATGCCAAAGGTGGTTTCTGTTCATCCCTGTAAGGTAGGGATCTTAGGCCTCATTGATCCCCTGAGGGGTTGATGGGGGTCCTTGGCGGCCCAGCCTGGCCTCTGCCCATCCAAGCTTTTTATTCTCTTCATTCTTTTCCTTTTCTCGGTTTAAGTCGCTTGTCCTAACTGATCTTCTATCGTCCTCTCTGTGCTCTCTCTTTTTCTGGGCTGGCAGTTCTGGTTTTTTTATGTAATTTTATTATTTACATTTCAGCTTTCCAGGATTTTTCTTTTAACGTCCTGCCTTTGACGATCCCTCTTGGGTGTAATGATCTTGTAGTGTAGTCCCCTTCCCTCCACCAGGCAGTCATCGTGTAATATTTACGGCGGTTACAGCTATCATATTCAGCTGCCACAAATTCTTAGTGCAGGTGAGAAGGCAGCAGAGCGAAGATGTTGTAATGCCATGTGAGTTACCATGACATATGTTCTACGGTACGTACGCTGTGAGGAAGACCGCCAAAATTATGGTCCCTCTCCAAGATTGGCTGCTGTGTTCGGAAGTACCACTCAAAGTAATAAACGCCTGTTATTAATGTGAGAAAGATTAAACAGTAAATTTACTTTCATTTCATATAAAAGAATCTCTCAATAAGGGGCTACTATTCCATTAATTCAGAATAATAATAAACAATAGCTAAGCGAAAACGCACACGAAGCACTTCGAAGATCTCCACATCTCACCTAACTCCATTACGGGCGAGATGATTCGGCTGATAGATGAGAGCACCTTCGACAGTCTCGGAGGACAGACATGTTGTTTGCCGTTTGACAGTATTTACTGAAATACGCATTTACATCTTTTGTTTATTCTACGTAAAAGTGCGAAGATTGGAAATTATTTGTTATTCATAAAACAGATTATAATTGTGCAGTCTCTTGTACCCTGCCAATAAAAAAGCGAGTGGCAATCAGTCAGAATACACCAGTTCAAAATGTAATGATTTGTACAATATCAGTTTACTACAGCCTCAGGATAGCGGACTCACGACCTACATTCTGTTTTCTGCGCATGGGACAAGAACTATAGAAGATTACGGATTAGTGACCGTTATTCAGAACTTATGCATTCAAATCAGAGTTGTGAAAGAAACAAGGTACTCTAATCGTAGTACAAATGAGATCAGGTACACGTCATCTTTGACAGCACACAGTTGGTATGCAGGAAGGAAATTTTTGAGGGAAGGGATTTATCGCACACACTTAAAAATGGTTCAAATGGCTCTGAGCACTATGCGACTCAACTGCTGAGGTCATCAGTCGTCTAGAACTTAGAACTAATTAAACCTAACTAACCTAAGGACATCACACACATCCATGCACGAGGCAGGATTCGAACCTGCGACCGTAGCGGTCACGCGGTTCCAGACTGAAGCGCCTTTAACCGCACGGCCACACCGGCCGGCGAACACACTTAAATCCCGATATATTTATGGCTTTACAGCCATCATATTCAGCTGTTATGAATAATGATGTATGATAAATCCTTATAGCTAATTTCTGTCTCTTTCGCTTGCCGTAATAATCATCATCGTCGTCGTCGTCGTCGTTATCATCATCATCATCATCATCAGGATCATCATTATCACCATCATCAGTAAAGCAACAGCCATTAGTCAGCTTTGTATTTATGTAGAAGATTATTCTATTCGTTCCATTTTATGGCCGAACTCCATTCAGTTTTGAATTCAAGTGTTTCTTAAGGCCCGTCTGTCACCTTTCTCCCACCTTTGATTCCGTCTTCCAAACCTCCTAGCTCCTTCAGACACTGTATTTAATACTGTCTTAACCTGAATAATGTACTCTTATTACCAGAGATTTCTATTAGCTCAGATCGCAGTACATGAAAGGTGTCGGCAAGTTAAATTGCCATCTTCAGATCATTTTCATCATGGACATATCTATGCACACGTCGCTGAAGCACCAGTGTTAACGTTATGTATAATACAATAAAACCATGATTGTGCTAAACACGCATAAAAGTTTCTTATCAGATACACTCCTGGAAATTGAAATAAGAACACTGTGAATTCATTGTCCCAGGTAGGGGAAACTTTATTGACACATTCCTGGGGTCAAATACATCACATGATCACACTGACAGAACCACAGGCACATAGACACAGGCGACAGAGCATGCACAATGTCGGCACTAGTACAGTGTATATCCACCATTCGCACAAATGCAGGCTGCTATTCTCCCATGGAGACGATCGTAGAGATGCTGGATGTAGTCCTGTGGAACGGCTTGCCATGCCATTTCCACCTGGCGCCTCAGTTGGACCAGCGTTCGTGCTGGACGTGCAGACCGCGTGAGACGACGCTTCATCCAGTCCCAAACATGCTCAATGGGGGACAGATCCGGAGATCTTGCTGGCCAGGGTAGTTCACTTACACCTTCTAGAGCACGTTGGGTGGCACGGGATACATGCGGACGTGCATTGTCCTGTTGGAACAGCAAGTTCCCTTGGCGGTCTAGGAATGGTAGAACGATGGGTTCGATGACGGTTTGGATGTACCGTGCACTATTCAGTGTCCCCTCGACGATCACCAGTGGTGTACGGCCAGTGTAGGAGATCGCTCCCCACACCATGATGCCGGGTGTTGGCCCTGTGTGCCTCGGTCGTATGCAGTCCTGATTGTGGCGCTCACCTGCACGGCGCCAAACACGCATACGACCATCATTGGCACCAAGGCAGAAGCGACTCTCATCGCTGAAGACGACACGTCTCCATTCGTCCCTCCATTCACGCCTGTCACGACACCACTGGAGGCGGGCTGCACGATGTTGGGGCGTGAGCGGAAGACGGCCTAACGGTGTGCGGGACCGTAGCCCAGCTTGATGGAGACGGTTGCGAATGGTCCTCGCCGATACCCCAGTGTCCCTAATTTGCTGGGAAGTGGCGGTGCGGTCCCCTACGGCACTGCGTAGGATCCTACGGTCTTGGCGTGCATCCGTGCGTCGCTGCGGTCCGGTCCCAGGTCGACGGGCACGTGCACCTTCCGCCGACCACTGGCGACAACTTCGATGTACTGTGGAGACCTCACGCCCCACGTATTGAGCAATTCGGCGGTACGTCCATCCGGCCTCCCGCATGCCCACTATGCGCCCTCGCTCAAAGTCCGTCAGCTGCACATACGGTTCACGTCCACGCTGTCGCGGCATGCTACCAGTGTTAAAGACTGCGATGGAGCTCCGTCTGCCACGGCAAACTGGCTGACACTGACGGCGGCGGTGCACAAATGCTGCGCAGCTAGCGCCATTCGACGGCCAACACCGCGGTTCCTGGTGTGTCCGCTGTGCCGTGCGTGTGATCATTGCTTGTACAGCCCTCTCGCAGTGTCCGGAGCAAGTATGGTGGGTCTGACACACCGGTGTCAATGTGTTCTTTTTTCCATTTCCAGGAGTGTATATTTGGCACATGGGATATTGCTTACTTTCCCCCCTACAGACAGTTGACAGTAGTAGGAGTTGCGTGGAGACTGAGGCAATTGAATCATAAAGCTTTCCGTGATTTACGAAATCTTCCCGATCCTGTACATGGATGTAACTGTAAGGTGTACAAACATTATGGAACTGAAATCTAGCCTCTGCGGAAATACAGTCCGAATTTTGAGCAATGACATCAGCATACAATTTGGCTTAGACAAGTCGCAACATTGCGTGTGTCACGCACTACCAAAATGGAAATGGCTTAGGAAATACCTACAGCCTTCTACAGTAAGAGATCGTTACCGTTAACGGTCAAAATCAAACACTACTGCGTCATGGTTCGACAGGATATTATATGTACGGTAAACAAGAAAGTTGCAATGGACGAACTTGAGGCCAAAGAAAGAAATACACTCCTGGAAATGGAAAAAAGAACACATTGACACCGGTGTGTCAGACCCACCATACTTGGTCCGGACACTGCGAGAGGGCTGTACAAGCAATGATCACACGCACGGCACAGCGGACACACCAGGAACCGCGGTGTTGGCCGTCGAATGGCGCTAGCTGCGCAGCATTTGTGCACCGCCGCCGTCAGTGTCAGCCAGTTTGCCGTGGCATACGGAGCTCCATCGCAGTCTTTAACACTGGTAGCATGCCGCGACAGCGTGGACGTGAACCGTATGTGCAGTTGACGGACTTTGAGCGAGGGCGTATAGTGGGCATGCGGGAGGCCGGGTGGACATACCGCCGAATTGCTCAACACGTGGGGCGTGAGGTCTCCACAGTACATCGATGTTGTCGCCAGTGGTCGGCGGAAGGTGCACGTGCCCGTCGACCTGGGACCGGACCGCAGCGACACACGGATGCACGCCAAGACCGTAGGATCCTACGCAGTGCCGTAGGGGAGCGCACCGCCACTTCCCAGCAAATTAGGGACACTGGGGTATCGGCGAGGACCATTCGCAACCGTCTCCATGAAGCTGGGCTACGGTCCCGCACACCGTTAGGCCGTCTTCCGCTCACGCTCCAACATCGTGCAGCCCGCCTCCAGTGGTGTCGCGACAGGCGTGAATGGAGGGACGAATGGAGACGTGTCGTCTTCAGCGATGAGAGTCGCTTCTGCCTTGGTGCCAATGATGGTCGTATGCGTGTTTGGCGCCGTGCAGGTGAGCGCCACAATCAGGACTGCATACGACCGAGGCACACAGGGCCAACACCCGGCATCATGGTGTGGGGAGCGATCTCCTACACTGGCCGTACACCACTGGTGATCGTCGAGGAGACACTGAATAGTGCACGGTACATCCAAACCGTCATCGAACCCATCGTTCTACCATTCCTAGACCGGCAAGGGAACTTGCTGTTCCAACAGGACAATGCACGTCCGCATGTATCCCGTGCCACCCAACGTGCTCTAGAAGGTGCAAGTCAACTACCCTGGCCAGCAAGATCTCCGGATCTGTCCCCCATTGAGCATGTTTGGGACTGGATGAAGCATCGTCTCACGCGGTCTGCACGTCCAGCACGAACGCTGGTCCAACTGAGGCGCCAGGTGGAAATGGCATGGCAAGCCGTTCCACAGGACTACATCCAGCATCTCTACGATCGTCTCCATGGGAGAATAGCAGCCTGCATTGCTGCGAAAGGTGGATATACACTGTACTAGTGCCGACATTGTGCATGCTCTGTTGCCTGTGTCTATGTGCCTGTGGTTCTGTCAGTGTGATCATGTGATGTATCTGACCCCAGGAATGTGTCAATAAAGTTTCCCCTTCCTGGGACAATGATTTCACGGTGTTCTTATTTCAATTTCCAGGAGTGTATTTTAAGAAACATCCAGGGTCCCATCTAAGAAAAAGAGTACATAGGGCGTCACAACCACAAACTATAGGCCTATGATGAAGAAAAGAACAATTCTCTTTTATAGTCACGTGACAGGAATGAGCAAAGTAAGAATATCTAAGAGGATATTGACCTACTTTTAAGACAAGAAAACTAAAGCGGCATGGCTCACAGAAACTGAATTTATACGAGAACTAGAAATTTCTACTGAAGACATCCAGGAGCATGATAAGCATAAGAAAAATCTGCGAACACAAAGAGGTTTTCAGAAAAAACCGAAGCTGAAGACAAGAAAGGCGTGGGCACAATACAGAAAAGAACAACCGGAGAAACGAACGTAGGAGCACTGGGCGACTGTCAAAGCTCGGAAAAAGGGGCAGTTGAATTGACGTGGAGCCTAGTTGGCTGTAACGAAGAAAGAAGGTGACTGATAATAACTAGGAAGTATATTAACAGTTATTAATCCGAGAGAACGCTCTATCGTTACAACTATTCAACTACCCTATGCAATAGGCCAATCTTAAGACATAACTACGGTACAAGCTTATCGTCTGTCTGTCCTTGTCGCAACTACAGCCAACTGGCTATTTCACCATACATGGTATGGCGCCGAGATGGTGACTATCAAAACGCGTAGCTGTGCTTTAACACTGACCTATTGTATGTATTGTATCTGAATATAACGATTAACAGCCAGCAGTAGCTTCTTGACTGTAAGTCACACTCGTATGTATAAACAGCCAGTAAGATATAAATATTTAGAGAAAGCTGATAATACAGGATGCTGAAACGAAAAGTATGCCATATTTTGAAAGGTGGTAGTATGGACCAAAACAAGACAATGATGGCCAGTAAACGTGGGCTCTAAAATGCATACCTTAAGAATTACGAACTTACTGTTCATCTTCACTTCTGTGAAACACCTATCCTCTACTTTGCTTATTTCACGGTAACAAAGATAAGCAAGTGCGCGTAGCACTTAAATCATTCATTTCAGAGGCATGTTTACTGGACATTTTTTCTTCTTTCGGTATACGCTAACACCTCTCAAAACATGGAATATTCTTCCTAATACGGAAAAGTACATCAGAATTAGAGGCATCTTTCTTCCCGAATGTCAGTTTTGTTTCTAGGTAACATTTCCACAGCGTTGATGTCATGTTTGTAGCTATGGGTACCCAAATAAAGCGATAGCTAGTACAAGCCTGCTTAAAAATGTTTAGCTTACACGACGGGTAAATACTGCAATTTGTTATGAGCTTCAACAAGCAAGAAATTTGTATCAGCATTGCAGTTTCTAGTACAGTTTTCTGAATTTCCGTTGGCGTTACGAAACACGTAGTGGATAGCATTACAACAGCAGTGTGAACGACGCCGGAGGCCGGACGCGGCATTTACAGTTGATCTCAGGCGGTAAAAACGCGGCGCGCCCCAGTACTGTTGTACAGCGTGTCCCTCCGCAGTCGACCAGCCAACAGCTCGTCATCATCATCGTCATGATCAGCAACAGCGGCGTCTCCCGCCGGCGGTGCTTGGCTCGTGTCGGCGCGCAATTGGTGTGTCAGCCGAGCCGCCGCTGCCAATACGTCACCAGGTACATCGCACCTGTTATTAACGCCGATGACCCCTCGTTGAATTAATAGGGTACCACTGTCAGTCCACAGCGGCAATATCCGAGCCATAAACAGCGGCGCTCTTCGGACGCTTAGGCACAAACGTGCCCATCTGCTTGTGCATTATGAGGTGGGGCAGGCTGACTCAAGGGGCCTAGACGCATCAGAAGTGGCAGAAGAAAAATATTCTGGAGGTTGAAGAGAAGGATTCACCTGTGACTGAATTAAGGTGGAAGTAGAAGCTGCATGGACGTTTCCGTATATACCCAAATGCAGCACCAGCTAATGAAATGCACCCTTATTAGCAACCCACAGGCGAATTTTATCGTTTGAGGTTTAATGTGTAGCTGTTGTTGTGTGAACAGAATGGAACTGAAACGTAACTATTAAATGCACTGTAATAAGAAGCAGTGTCACGTCTTATTCATATAAAGAGTAAGATCGTAAACTTTTTTCTAATAAAGCAATTACTTTTTCTCGTTCATCTTGTGTTAAGGTCTTCTAGGGACCACGTTTCAATCCCTAATTCTTTGCTGTACTTTTGTTTTCTTTCAGTATTTCTTCATGGCTTGGCTATGATTCTTTTTCCAGTTTTCAGAATATTTTTGTCTATTTTCTATTCTTTCCTGTCTTGGAACGCGACTACTTTTAAAACTTTCCCCTCAAAGATCTCATTAAAATACTCATCCAGTTATTTAGTTCCTTCCGAGGTCTTTTCTTACCTCTTGAGAACAGGTAGTGGTTAACTTATTTTTCTTAAGATGTGCTCGGTCAGGCTACTTAATCAATTCCAAAAAAGATAGTAAATCTCTTCTTCCTTGTTGCTTATATGTTGTGCCAAATTTCATTGTTACTTCTTTTACAAAATGCTACATTTTTCTGAGGACATAATTCTTTCTGTGTAATTTCTCTTCCTAATTTCTCTAATTTATCAAATGACTCCAAGCATTATGGGACTGAACAACTGAGGTCATCAGACCCCGAGACTTAGAACTACTTAAACCTGACTAATTTGAGGACATCTCACACATCCATGTCCGAGGCAGGATTCGAACCTGCGACCGTAGCAGCAGCTCGGTTCCGGTCTGATGCGCCTAGAACCGCTCGGCCACAGCTGCTTGCCTCTAATTTATCTCTTTTATAATTTAATTCTAGACATTCGCTAACATACTAATTTCAAGTGCTTCATCTTAAGTTTTTTAGACAAGCACTTTCTGATGTAGGTTTTCTTAGCCGTACCCTAGGTTTTTCAATCTTGTGTGTATTTTATTCTAAAGCAGTTTTCTAAACCGTTATCGTGAAAAGTCTCTGCCAAATATTATATTTTTTAACTTTTCTATTTCCCCAAAATCTGTTGTTAAATATTGGCAGCACGTTTAACAGGTCATAAATTTTGTTTTTCCTGTGGTTATTCATCAGTCTGTTAGGTCGGCTGTCTAATTCCAAAAGACATGCGTTGCACTAAGACGTTTTTCAGGTTCCCTGAAAGTATGACAGGATCATCTGAGAATGCTAAACGATTTACATTCAATCCCGCAGGGTGATTAGGTGTGTCAGTAACCCAACGCGACAGATGGTCTCGGTACATGAGAACCGTAGGCTGAGTATTAGCTCTATCGTTCTGGAACCAGGAATTAATTTCGGTCATGACGGAGTTCCCGCAGCTCCCTGGAATTTTTTTAACTCACTGGAGCATTTGGCACCGGAGATTTAAAATAATAAATCTCGTCAGACAACAGTGATTCACTTACGAGGCTGGGCGCCAAGAAGCGTATCTCATTATTTGCATTTACTGCTTAAATGTTAATATACTGTACATATCCAAAAGCGCTGGTGTCTTTACCTGCTCTGATAAGTCATTTTATGTTACTCTCAATTCATGCTGGGAAACTAATTGCTAATTTTAGTTACTATTGCGAGCCACTGGTGGTCAAGATACCTTGAGCTGGCAGCCTCCAAACTGTTCAGTTAGCTCACTAGAAGTTTATAACTAGTTTCCGAGGAGACACCATGTGCATCGGCGCATCAAGTGCGATCTCGTGATAAATGGAATAACTCGTTGGAAATTGCCTCGGATGACATACGTGTGCAATCTCATTTGAACATTGTGATCTTGTGTAGTAATCTATGGTCGGTTTGCGGAGAGGTAGTACGTGATTCATCGTCTACAGTACGATTTAGAGTAAAGACGGAACAATTTATCAAAAAGTTGCCTCGGGAAACGTACAAGTGTGACGTCATGCTGATCTTAAGATCATGTGAAGCATTATGTACGAATTTTTACGGTGCTCGATAAACGGTGATCAGCATCCGGAAAATTTGCCGCGTATATTTGTAGTAAACTGGCTCTCGGAATCGTTTCCTTGGTTCTTGATTGTTTCTATCCCATTATTTCGCAATTCCCATTTTTAGTAGCGTTGAGTTTTTCAAAATTTGCAGCTCTGTTAGGAACTGTTTATCATAGGCTCGTTCGAGTCTGCAGCCGGTGGAGAAGAAACCAATAGGGGCGATAACGACTAGTCAGTTTTACAAGACAAGTGGTGAGCAAGTTGCCCCCAGTTGTGCTAGGGAGCAGATTTTACATTCACAATTCTACAGTGTATGTTGCACACCGGATATCTTTTGGTAGAAAGTGTCACATTTGGGACAGCATTTTTTCTGGAAAACAGGTAATCGTCGCTTGCCATCCGTTCCGTGAGGAAGATCAACAAGCTTAATCCAAGAACCGCTTACCTACGTTATGCTGGTGCAGTAAATGGAAGGATCGTAGACTCCTACGGAAACATGACATGCAGTGTATTTCGTTGCCGTCAACAAACATAAAAAGTCTTCTTAACAACGTTAAAGATGGTTTAGGTCTCCAACAAGCTGGCTGTCTACCGAATTCCACGCGAATGTGGCAAGTCTTATGTGGAGGGAGACTATTGGAAAGATTCAGAAGACATGCGAGGATCATCAGCAACACACCACACTAAAACAATCAAGTAAATAAGCTGTCGTTGAGTACTGCATCGACTATTATTTTAAAATGAAATGCTGTGAGATCAGTGTCGTTGTAAAGCTTCTTGGACAAAAACCCGCCAGGGTAGCCGACAGCGCTAACGCCCTGCTTCCTGGACTCGGGTAGGCCCGCCGGCCCCGGGTCGAATCCGCCCGACGGATTAATGACGAGGTCCGTTGTGCCGGCCAGCCGGGATGTGGTTTTTAAGCGGTTTTCCACATCCCGTTAGGTGAACACCGGGTTGGTCCCCACGTTCCACCTCAGTTACACGACTCGCAGACATCAGAACACGCTTGCACCCTTCCATTAATTACACTCGATGCAGACAGTAGGGGTACACTAATTCTGTCCCGGGGGGTACGGGGTGGCGCAGGAAGGGCATCTGGCCACCCCTTGCCACTAACCTTGCCAAATCCGTTCCTACCAATGCTGACCCAGCGTCAGCGTGGGACATGGCACCAGTGAAAAAAGAAGAAAGTAAAGCTTCTTGGACAGTCTGGTTTGATTCCAGACAGTAAGGACACACAAAAGCACAATTAGCACCACTTGAATGAGACGACTGGGGAGATCGCCGAAATATTGTGCATAAAATTGAAACATCTTGACTGAAATCCAGAAGCACAACATTTACTTATCACGTGGAGAAAACCTGAGATACAGTAATTCATGATGAAATGTTTCTTTATAAGGATTGTCGCAAAAAGAACGCATGATTTGAAAGCCTGTTATTTTAATTTATTTTTGTTGACAACACTTCTTTTACATGTTTTATTGTCAATGATCACTGATCAAGTTTCGATATTGTGCTTTTGTTTTACAAGTCAGTGTTTGCGGAATATTAGCATAGACAGATACAGAACGGAACAGTAAGTGTTGATTGTTGAAACTCACAACAGGAATTCTGAAAGGTTCGTGGAAACTGTTCGCTAACTCCGTGCTATTCTGGGACACAACAGTGCACCACATGAATCCACCATTCGTAGGTTGATCAAGAAACCGGAAAAAAATTATCTATTGTTCGTATGCCCTCCAGGTGGCCAGGATGAAGCAAACGTTTTTGATAAGCATGATTCTGTTACTGTGCGTCCGGGAATCATCTGCCCAAGAAATGAGCATGCGTCCAGCAACAATACACAGAATCTCAACAAAAGGTTTGCCCTCACACACGTACAGACTCAGGTAACACAGGAAATTAAGACCAGCGGATTCTGGAAAATGGGTCGATTTGTGCGATAGATCCTGGAAAAGGAACGAAGGGGACGTGGTTTCACAAATTTCATCAGTTTCTCAGTTGAAGCTCAATTAGATTAACAACTTTGATAATAAGCATAATTTCCGATTGTGGAGATCAGAGCAGTCAAGACTATTTTACGAAAGAAAAACTCCATCTTCAGCGACTTTACAAGAACAGCTGCCTTCATCTATTAGAGCTCAAACAGGAAATTCGTGTCCTTGGCAAGCTGATAGGGAAATAAGTGCACGCGATAGTTCATTTCATGGACTGACCGAACGCGTGTAAGACTAG
This sequence comes from Schistocerca americana, assembly GCF_021461395.2. Lineage (NCBI taxonomy): Eukaryota > Metazoa > Arthropoda > Insecta > Orthoptera > Acrididae > Schistocerca > Schistocerca americana. The sequence goes on from NC_060126.1 coordinate 379,517,257, forward strand.
AAGGAGGGGCTATATGCCCAATATTCTTTTTCACATTTAAACTTCAACATCTGAAGAGAACGATGTGTCATGTTTTCTTCTTTCAAATAAACAAATTCGATTTATAACAGCTTCAGATCAGGCGTTTTCCAACTGGTGCTTAATATCACTGAAAATGGATTTTACATATTGCAATGCACAGAAGAGGACGATGGAGCTACAAAAACATTTTTTTCTAAAGAGTGCATTTAAAGAGTCGTCTTTCCTATTCCGTATATCGGAATATTGTGTACAGTATTTTACGTTCTTTGAGAAACCTTGAATCAAGAAACACGAGAGATTTATCCCTGGCACGTTTACCGCATTATTAAGTTTTTTTGAAACGACATACAGATAAATGAATCAGAGTTGTCAATTTTGTACGAGTCATGGCCACATTTTAAAACCAAAATTTGTAAAATAAAGGCCGGCTGGAGTGGCCGAGAAGGTTCTAGGCGCTACAGTTTGGAACCGCGCGACCGCTATGATCGCAGGTTCGAATCCTGCCTCGCTCATGGCTGTGTGTGATGCCCTTAGGTTAGTTTGGTTTAAATAGTTCTAAGTTCTAGGGGACTGATGACCTCAGAAGTTAAGTCCCGTAGTGCTCAGAGCCATTGGAACCATTTTTTTTTTTTTTTGTAAAATAAAGGTTTGCTTTTCTGCAAGCGATTTCACACAATGAAGTTCAAAATATTGTAGTTCATATGCTTTCCTACTCAGTTTAGAAGTTTCCAGTCGATCAAAGCCGGCACAATCACCTCCTCTAAGATAATGAACAACTGCCTCTCTGTACGTAATTCTCAAATAAGGGAAATTTTACACAAACACCTAACGATATCATTAAGGTAAAGAATCACCTCAAACTGCCACTCCAGTATAACAGTCTTTGGGCATGGTAAATTAAAAAAAAAAAATCAGTAACTAAAGTAGGTGACAAATAAGAGCAATGTCTTCCAGCTCTTTGACTCGAGTAATTTGTCCCAGAAGAGCTCATATACAAGAGAAAATGGAAAAGAGGATTAGAGACGATGCAAAGAAGAATGGAGCTGAAACTGGCTAATTAAGAATTATTGGCTCTCGTGTCGTCAGCGATGGACGGCGATGGATACCTTACTACATTTACTCGCTGTAATAACGGAGATAGCCAGAAACGGTTTACATGGCGTTCGCCTTAGAAGAGCATCACAGATGATTTTAGCACCATGTCTTCTGAGCAACTGTACCTCTAATCTATTAAAAGATATGAGATCTGCAAAATGTAGACAGGGAACGTAGGACAGTCACAAACTTCGTCCCTTACACGTACGTGGAGGCGTAGCCTTACACATGAAACTCCTAAGACAAGTCGCGTTAGAGTTAATCAGAGAAATGTAAATAGTTGTCGCACGTAGTTCTCACCTTCTTCGATTTTATGCCAATATCACTTCAAAAATGTCCACAAAAATCAGTGTATTATATAAATGCTGCATGTACCGAATATTTGATATTTCCTATCAATTAAAATTATGGACTAGACCGGAAGACCGGACCTCGAACTTGTGACCTCTTTCTTATAGGATGAGTGTATTAATGCAGTGAAGTATTAACCTTCCACTTTATTCTCTGGCCTTAAGCAAAAATTAAAACTTATCTTCTATGGATGTGACATTCCAGGTAATGTGCAATTGAAAAATAAATGCAATTAATACAGGAAGCGACGACAATTAAGCATTATTAAGCACTATAGTGAAATATGAAAACCTTGAGCAATACTAAATACTGTCACTCATACCTACATTTAAACAATATGTTTTTTTACACTGACCAGATATTCATTGCGAATTTCTAAAAGGACTAGAACGTATTCCTCCGTGTTTCCTTGGATTTCCTTCAATTCTGTCCTAAGCATCTATCGTATGGAAATTTATGAAATGAAGCACTTCTACAAAATGATACCTACTTCCAATAATTTAAGCCGGCCGGTGTGGCCGAGCGGTTGTAGGCACTTCAGTCCGGTACTGCGTGACCGCTAAGGTCGCAGGCTCGAATCCTGCCTCGGGCATGGATATGTGTGGTGTCCTTAGGTTAGTTAGGTTTAAGTAGTTCTAAGTTATAGGGGACAATAATTTACATAAAGAGGGGGACAATGGTAAAAATTTGTTAAAAAATCAAAGTATCTTAATGCTTAATATACAAACATTTGCCAGTTACACATATAGATTCACAATACCTGTGAGACTACAGCAAATAAGACGTTCGAAACATATTTGTAAAATTCTACATGATCTCTACTCCTGTAGGGTATTCAGATTTAATTCCTACTCACATCAGTAAACAATTTTAACAACATGTCTGAAATCGATCAGAAAGACTTTTCTTGTGATTTAACTGTAACCCATTTGAAAAAAAGAAACAAAAGTTTCGAGACTGAAATGTAAAATACTGAAAGGGTTTTAAAAATCAATGTCTACGTAAGATAAACAAATAACAGCCACAAATTCAGTCAGAAATAGAAGAGCCACGTCCTTTCAATTGTTTTCTAAAATCTTTTTAGCTCTTTTGAAGACGAAAACTCAAAGTTTCACTTACAAACAATGGCGGGATCGCGCCTGGAACGGAGGTACGACGTCCTCGTACGGCGACTGTGCCAACTATTGAGTGGCGCCTGCACTCTCGGCTCTCTACTATCCAAAAGACGTCTATTCATGACAACAAGAGCACATTTTGCTTCACACCGATAATGACCAGTCACTTGCTGTGGTACCCCAGTCTTTCTAACCTGACTTGCTTCTTTTTCGACACCAACGTCACTGGGACATCGTTCGCAGCAAGCAGTTGGCACGACGTCATTGCAGTTGGTATGATCTGGATGCGCAAAATGAACAACTGACTGGTCAGTGCCAAACCTGTAGTGAACATTTGTCAGCACCACCTCAGCAGTTCGTTGAATGGCCCAACCTCAAGCACCTTTGCAACATTTGCACTAGGATTTCGAAGGTTCATACTGGAATGCAAGTAGCTCATCGTCGGGGAAGCTTTTAGAAAAATTCCCTTCATCGTACCTCTGCTCATCACTATTGCTGGTTCCACATTCTAGGCCCACCGTCGATCTGTTACCTGGAGGGATTGCCTGAAGTGATTGTGACTGACAAAGGACCTCAGTTTGTTGCCGTCGAGTTTGAACAGTTTTGCTCCGCCTCCAGCATCAACCACATTGCATCTTCACCGGTTCACCTGGAACCAGAAGGCGAAACGTAACACTTTGTACGAGCATATAAGCAACGCATGGGCAAATGTCATGCCTCCTACACACGGGATCGAGCTGTATCACTATTCTTATCTTCCTACTACTTCCAGCCACGCGATGGACCATTGCCAGCGGAGTCGTCACATTCATGGCGCCACTACACCTTGCTTCAGTTGGTGCACCGATCTCAGTGGGTGGCGCTGATCCTGCCCAGAGATGCGAAGTGTCAAACTAAATGTTCGATCTCTTACAGGCTGTATGGCGGACGGAAGCGAACGAGGTACCATTCTAATACTTCTGGGACGTTTCCTGTTTTTACTGCAGGGACCGAGAGGATCGCTGAGACACCACCAGAATCAATTTCTTACATGTGAATTGCGTGATCCTGCCGCAGGTGTTGTGCTTTCTGATTCTGTGCCTGCCTGGACTCAGCAGCTTTCACTGCATCTGGCTCCCTCAGGCCCCTCCGCCATTGGCCCTGATCCTGGAGCCGATGGAAATGGACACCCTTTCATGGTCGTTGCCATCTCGATGTCCACCGTCGATCAGTGATCAGCTCGTCTTTCTCGGCAGCTGACCCATGTGCCATCAAGGAATCCTTTACATTCGTCCAAAATCACCCATATTCATTTGGTGCTGTGCCTCTGAATATGGGTGTGCACCTTTTGCCCGGTTTCGGCTCAAGGCGTATCCCAGGAAACAGTCGGGAGCTTGTCAACTATCTTGGTTTCGGCTTCTGTCTCCTCATTGTCACCTGCATCCAGATCTCCCATCTACACTAAATGGTGAGTGTGGTAGTTTGGGGGGTCGATATGTATAACGTATCGATACCACCTAACCGGTGTCATAAAGTTGACAATGGAATTGCAGTTCCATCAGACGTCAATAGTGGCCGCACGAGATCTGGCAGACCCAATAGTGCGCGCCCGCTGAGCCACCCCTCCAGCTACTCTGGACTACGAGCACCCTCTGCCACCACAATATGGGAAAGCTGGTGGCAACCATACAGCATCAGTCGCACTCGGACCACTTTGCTATGTGACACTGTGCAGGTATCACATAGTCGAGGTCAAACACCATCTATCCTGCTTCAGTTCAGAGAGCCTCATCGTTGTTGATAATGTATTAGCAGCACTGCTGCATTATATGCGGTGAGTCTTCACACGCTAGGAGAAAGCTCCTAGTTAAGTAGAACTTACACAACTTGCCACTAAATTTGCTACACCAAGAAGAAATGCAGATGATAAACGGGTATTCATTGGACACATAAATTATATTAGAACTGACATGTGATTACAGTTTCACGCAATTTGGGTGCATAGATCCTGAGAATTCAGTACCCATAACAACCACCTCTGGCCTTAATAACGGCCTTCATACACCTGGGCATTGAGTCAAACAGAGCTTGGATGGCGTGTACAGGTACAGCTGCCCATGTAGCTTAAACACGATACCACAGTTCATCAAGAGTAGTGACTGGCGTATTGTGACGAGCTAGTTGTTCGGCCACCATTGACCAGACGTTTTCAATTGGAGAGAGATCTGGAGAATGTAATGGCCAGGGTAGCAGTCGAACATTTTCTGTATCCAGAAAGGCCCGTACAGGACCTGCAACATGCGGTCGTGAATTATCCTGCTGAAATGTAGGGTTTCGCAGTGATCGAATGAAGGGTAGAGCCACATCTCAAATATAACATCCACTGTTCAAAGTGCCATCATTCCGAGCAAGAGGTGACCGAGACGTGAAACCAATGGCGATGACGAATACACGCGATGTCGCCAAACACGGATGCGACCATCATGATGCTCTGAACAAAATCTGGATTCGTCCGAAAAAATTACGTTTTGCCATTCGTGCACCCAGGTTCGTCGTTGAGTACACCATCGCAGGCGCTCCTGTCTATGATAAGGCGTCAAGGGTAACCATTGCCATGCTCTCCCTACTGGTAGTCCATGCTGCTTGTAACGGAACTGAAATAATGGTGGGCTGACAGTAATTTGGAGCCCGCGCGTCGGAAACGGGCGCGCTGGTGTGAGACTGCCAGGGAGTGCACCCTGATGCCATCTATTGGCGAAACTGGGAATTAGCGCTGCCTCTCAGACAATGCGCTAAGCTATCGGAGTCAAATGTATTCTTTTTCTTGGTAATTATAAGCTATTACTGTATAATTTAATGTTATAAAGCGCTAGTAGTAAATTATTATGACTGGTATGAACTCCAGGGTAATAAATATAGATATTCTTAAATACTAAATGATTTCGGTGAAAAGGTGGTAGGGATACGCCCCCACTCTTGGTGATACGAGCGTAGCTAGAGGTAGCTGGAGACACAGGGACTGAACAATGGATTGGCCTGGGGAGTGTTGACGTGATCGGACGTGCGTAACTGTGCTCACGCAAAAGTGATTGTGCAACAGCGAAGAGGCGAATATCGTCGCCGTTTGTGGAGTAGAACGCGACGAATGGTTGTCGAAGCCGTCTCTATGCCACTGGGGATGATTGTAAGAGTTCCTGCGCCCAGATTTTATGGCGGACGTGCAGTAGCTTATACGAGTGCTACAGCTCGTAGTTCCAGCCGCCATTAAGGGCATGAGGCGTGAAGAGCTGCGTTAGCCACATGCATCCCACCACCAGCACCGACACGTCTACCCAAGGCAAGACTGCTTGAAATTGTTAAGTCGAACTTTGTATACATGTAAAAGGAGAATACCAGTTTTCTTTTGTGCAAGTGCAGAAGACAGAATATAGTAATGAGTAAAATTACGACGCATGTTGTACATTGTACAGTGTAGTAACCTGAAACATAGTGTAGTGAAATCAGACTGAGGCCACCATCGCCTCTTTCATTTACAATTCTTTTGGGTGTAGAATACTTTAGCGTATAAGAACCAGAAAAGAGCAATGGTCACACCAGAATGAGTCGCCTATTTATAGTTACTTAAATTTTTCTGAGTAACCTTTCAAGTAAAGTCACTTAACTAATTCTATAGCAATTGTCCAAAGAGTAATATCCCAAAATCATTAAAAAAAAAAAGGTTGAAGGGTAGAAGTTTGTTAACCTAAGTTGCTTAAATTGTCTTGGTGGTAATTACCAAGCCAACTCACAGAAATTGAGAGAGTATTTGCTTTGTAGAATCACCTAGAATGATCAGAAATAGTAATATTCAGAATTAAGTTTAAATTCAACTCAAGCCGTTTCACTTTGAAACGAGCCAAAAAATTGATTTATTCTTTTGCTCCTTCAGAGCTGGCGACCATAGTTATAAGTATTTTCAGGAGAATTCGACGGTAAGTCTGCTGCTCTCGTCGTGCTGATAGGGTTACCCACTGCTGCTAGCAGTGGTGATTGGATACATAAGCTCACTACCAAGTTAAGTGGGTCAGGTAGGCAGTGTTACCGTGTGAACTGTAGGGCACTGTAGGCCGTGGATCGAACCCGTTCAATCATCACAGCTCTTTGAGAAATAGTCCGGTTAGGAGTGTACTAATCCAATAGGTAAATACTGGCGAGTAACGGTCAAAAATGTATACGCAAGTGAATTTAGCAAGGTCCATGTAGCACCTAGTTAATGTGGTGCAATGGCGAGGGTAGGAGTGGAGTAAAAGTGAGCTGAGCTTGTGGCAGCTGTGCTGTCTTCAAAGATTAATAACGTGAATTCACTACTACCTCTTACCATTAGGGCTGAGCTATTTACGGTTAAAATACGTAGCAGTAAGCGCAAAGGCGTGACAGCTACAAGTCCGTATTGGCTTTATACATACGGAAGTAGGAAGCGGGTCATTCTGTCAGTGGAGGGGTTAAAACAACGGAGTCACTTGAGAACATACCCCATTTACTGATGGAAAGATTCGGCGGTTCGGTCGCATGTGGCGACCGTGACAGGACCTACCAAGGTTGTAGAATAATGGCTGCAATAAAAGTGTTATATATGAACTTGTAGTTTCAAGAAAATTTTAAATTTAAAATTCTGTTGTAGACAAATATACCACAATTGGTAAGTCCAAGACGACAACCTGCAAAGCAGCAAAAGGAAGTCCAATAGTAGGAGTTAAACAAGTAATACTTGGTTTAATAAACATTTCTATTAGGCACGAAATACAGCAGCATAAGATGGAGTCGAATAGTAACAAGCAAGACGAAAACATTACAAGGTCATACCCAGAATTAGGGACCATAGATACTGTTGTAGGGTTGGAAAATCTTATAGATGAATCCACACCCACAAGACAGGAGGAACGGGAAGTGAAACCAAAGGTAGTGAAAAGTGAACCCTATGTATCTGTGGATGCAAGTCACAAGGGAGAGCATATGGAATTAACAAGTTTATTAAATAGTATGATGGCGCAAATTCGAGAAGGGAATGCTAGTTTGAAAGCAGAAATGGCTAGTCATATATCCCAACTGGATGAAAAGCTATCTGGTAAAATAAAAGCCAATTTAGATATTTTGAATACGCAAAGCCAACGTATCACAGAGGTAAACAAATCAGTAAATAGCATTAGGGCTGAAATAACAAATGTTCAGAGAAAAGTCACAGAAATAGAGAAAAGATTTGATACCGAAATTCAGAAAATAGAGAAATCAGTGGAACCTTTGGTTAGTGAAAAATTAGAACCGATAATTGAAAGTAAATTACAGGTGATAGTACCAGTTGTAAAGAAAGAGATTGTTAAAGAAACGGCAGCTGATATTGAAACACTGCGCAATACCATGTTGAGTTTTGATGCATGTGTGCAGGAGCAGGAAAATACACTGCGTAATGAGATAAAATTGTTAAGTCAGCAAGTTCAGAATCAGACGTTTCTTAACTGTAGTGGTATCCCATTGGTAATGGAAAAATCGGAAATACTGAGTAGGGAGGAAAAATACGATCCTCAAAAGAAACAAGGTGGATGGCATCCAATGGATTTTATAAAAAATTGTGAACGTGTCTTACCAACAGACATGTCGGATAAAGAAAAAATTAATTTAGTAATAGACGCTTTAGCAGGTCATGCTAAACGTTGGGGATTGAATTTGGATATCGACAATTTGAAGTTTACAGACTTCAAAGAAAAGTTCCTTGAGGAATTCTGGGGCACACAACAGAGGGATAGGTTGTGGAGAGAATTCGTTGTCGCCAGAATGCCAGAACATGGGCGTGGGCTCATGAAAGAATACTGTGAAGGATGGTTCAAGCGTTTGGAGTATCTTAAAGATCGTAGATCAGAATCGGAGATAGTGTGGGAGTTGTGGAAAAAGCTACCTGACGATTCAAAGCGCTATGTAGGAGGCACTCATCGAACATTCTATGAATTTTTAGAAAAAATCGAGAATGAAGATAGGTGGCGTGAAACTAGAGAGTTTCGAGGTTTCAGAAATCAGAATGGAATAGTAAAAGGTGGTAGGAATGAACCGCAAATTGACATGATGAGAGGAAGAGGCCGAGGAGGTAACTCTCAGCGAGGGAGAGGACACTATCAGGGAAACGGGATGCATTATCAAAATCAGGAAAACTAAATACCGCGCAGGTCAAGGGCCTAACGCGCGCGGAAAGAAAGAAATGGCCCAAATATAGGGAAGATCGGAGTAGTCAGTACTATAGTAGGATAGTGCGTCGTTCGCCTGAAGAGCAGTTACATAAACGAAACTTTGCGAAGTATAATGCAGGGATACAAACAGAGGAGAGAGAGCAGGGAGGAATTATTAAGGGAAATGAAGTAGGAAAAGAATATCGGTCGGATGTGAAGGCTCACGTGAATGAAATAAGTACAATTCGAGGTCAGAGTGACGAATTGATGATGGAAGAGTCAGAGAAGGCGTTGTTTGTCGGTAGGGATAGCAACTGTGCAGAGAGGCAGGGGCAAGGTAGGAGTGATGTGATTTATGGTAAAAGGTTCGTACGAATAGTCGACGAATCGCATCGAGAAGTAATTAAAGAGGAAAGGGTGGATAAGAAAAAGGGGCATAGTGCAGAGACGCATGCCGATTCAGAAATTACCTCGTATGCAGAATATGTACATCAGCTCAAAAGCCAGCCAGCACAATTAGAAAGATCTTCCACTCAAGTGATTAGTTTGGACCCGAATATGACGGTGTCAGTGAGCCATACCGATTATGATGTGTACCTAGTGACAGCAAGAGTACATGACTGTGATGAAGATTCTTTTAGAGAAATTAGAGAAAGTGTATCTAACCAAGAGAAAGAGTGTTGTGATCCCTGTAGTACTGAAGCAAATGAGTTGAGTGAGACTGGAATTCCATTAGTAGGGGAAAATAATGAAAGTAAGAGTGGCGAATGCACTATCCAACAAAGGGAAAGTAGAGAAATGGATTATAATTTGCAAGAATTATTTGAATCCGAAGAAGGTCATATTTCTAAGGAGGAGGAATTATCGTCAGAATCATCAGAAAGCATCCAGGGAGAAAAAGAAGTAGAGGAAGTTTCCAATTCTGCAACCGAGCCAGTTGAGAACATACCCCATTTACTGATGGAAAGATTCGGCGGTTCGGTCGCATGCTGCAAACGTCGTCGAACTTTTCGTGCAGATGGTTGTTGTCTTGCAAACGTCCCCATCTGTTGACTCAGGGATCGAGACGTGGCTGCACGATCCGTTACAGCCATGCGGATAAGATGCCTTTTATCTCGACTGCTAGTGATACGAGGCCGTTGGGATCCAGCACGGCGTTCCGTATTACCCCCCTAAGCCCACCGATTCCTTATTCTGCTAATAGGCGTTAAATCTCGACGAACGCGATCAGCAATGTCGCGATACAATAAACCGCAGTCGCGATAGGCTACAATCCGACCTTCATCAAAGTCGGAAAGGTGATGATACGCATTTCTCCTCCTTGCACGAGTCATGGCAACAACGTTTCACCAGGCAACGCCACTCAACTGCTGTTTGTGTATGAGAAATCTGTTGGAAACCTTCCTCATGTCAGCAGGTTGTAGGTGTCGCCATCGGCGCCAGCCTTGTGTGAATGGTCTGAAACGCTAATCATTTGCGTACCACAGCATCTTCTTCCTGTCGCCTAAATTTCGCGTCTGTAGCACGTCATCTTCGTGGTGTAGCAATTTTAATGGCCAGTAGTGTATACTGACTGTGTTTACTTCTTCTCTAATCATTTCTTTCCTGTCCAGCTTTCCTACGGCTGTGTACCCCGCATGTCTTTACCATTTTGTTGGAAGTTGTACACAAGTCACCACCTCAGACGGGAGACTGGCTGTGGGTCTTGGGAGCCGCGTCCACAGCGGGAGAGCGCCGTACCAACATTTAAATTGCGTTTAGCGGAACATCGTAATACTTCCACGAATATAAGTTTTGTTGGCATGTGGCCTGAATGTTGCGAGAAATCGGACGTAAATATTTTCGCTGAAGTTCGCTGTGTGCACTAGTAAATGGAATGCTTGGTTACCTGCGTCATAACCAATAAATCGCAAACGGCTTGTTTGGGGAAGCAGTTTACTGGAGTGTTTTTGTTTCCATTACGGTATCCTTCCTCCCCTGTTAGGTTTCGCTGTTGACTGTGACACGTCCAAAATAGTTTGCATTTCAGCAGAAACAGTAAATACTTTGAGGAGGTAGTTTAGTGTAATTAAAATAAAGTTCAATATTACGTACGTCCTACTTTCATTTGTTACAGAGTTACTGCTGTTAGAATGTAACTCGAACAGAAACTCCTGTATTACGAAGAGCTAAATGATTAGCTCACATTTGACTTTCACGAAATCCATCTCCGACTTCTATACACTTTCAATTTCTCTCGATAACACGACATGTAGCTTTTCTGAGGTCGTCTTCAAAGTTTTTAGCAGGGAAGCACCGTACATAATCCGAATGATCAGTTCGTCTCTTGCCTTTACATTTTCTTTGTGATCCCCGCTGGCCAAATCCGAAACGAAAAGTCTGGAAACCTAGGTGCCTAAGCAACGTGTCTGTTTCTATCGATTCATCTCCTGTGGAGTGTTAGGTTTAAACAGTGTGTCACCTTGTGACTGAAATGTATAGGGCACCGTCATGCTGTAAAATCGTACCTATACCTGCAATGAGAGACACTCCTTCCAAAAAGCGCTCGAAGCTCGTTCGCAATAAATTCTAGATAACGAAGTCCTTCAAGGCGATGAGGTATAATAACAGTCCTAATCAAGTGAATGTCTGCCATAGCATCCTATACATTTATGATGAATTATTGAAAAAGCATATGGATTTTCGTCAGACACCAATGTGACTTACGATTGTTATGGATACAGTCAGGAGTGAAAGTGGCGTCCATCAGCGACAGTATGAATCGTGTCATTCGCACTTGTCTGTTTGAAATTAACAATCAACACAATTTCAATTTCCTACCATCATCTCCTTCTACAAAGTGTTCAATTTGCTGTAAACGATAACGATGGAGGCCATGCTCATGCAATGTCCGCCATATTCTACATCAATATGCATAGAAACTCTTCTTGTGCCTGGTGGACTACGTTCGATGATAAGAATAACTTTTCCTCTATATAGTCCACACTCTATTCAATCACACTCTCAGTTGAAATATCACTGCAGGCGCCTGTGCAAATCCTTCCCATAGTGAAAACTCGAATAAACAGTGTTGAGTAGGGGCAGTATTCTCTACAGGTAGCAGGAAAGCGTTTTCATACCACAGCAGCATCTTCAACATTTGGAAATACGCGGATCCTGCTTAAAAGATTTATTAGAATTCGCCAACAAATCACTATCACTGCTAAGAAAACATCGCAGTCACACTTCAAAAATTCAGTTACGTAAAGCGAAGCCCAGTTTCGCAACTGCAACTTCAACACGATAGTGACAATCGATTAATAAACCCACAGTAAGTGGAGTAGCAACATGCAAAACGAAAACCAATACAAAACAGACATGTTATATGGATTGTCTTACTGCCACCTACTATAACATTTACTAACTACAGCAACAGTAAGTATTATGCTCACACAAATGAATAAATTGTTATCAAATAAATACAATATTTCGACGTTCGTGTCAACATATGACTAACGTTGCTCTAAAGGCAAATTTGATACATATATAAATTCTTCACAATGTGTGCTTGAATACTAATGCTAACAAGCGAACTAAGTTACCATTTAACGCTGCATTCGTGATTTGCATTCCTCAAAGTCCAGTGAATAATTTCAGTGTGTGCCGCGCATAAGCTATTTTAGGATTACGAAGAACGAAATGTTCTGGAAGCGATCAAGTAGAATTTAGCCCTGTCCGTCAAAGGGGATTTAGGAGCGTACGTCAGAAGGGCGTTTCCGCCCCTGTTCGTGGATCTTCCCATGTCCAATATTCGTAATGAGAGAGGGGGAGAGGGAGGGAGAAAGACAGAGAGAGAGAGACGCAGGGATAAGGAAAAATAGAAACCAAAGTGAAAAGGCTGCCTGCAGAAACAAGAAACCTGCCAAGCCAGCAGCCTCCAATCGAGGGCAACGGAAATATCGAAAGCAACGAATCTATCAGAAAGCGCTGAACCGAAAACTTTGTGTTGACTTCTATCCTCTGGTTACGTCCCATCAGTGTTGAGTCGCCATGACTTTTCTTTTCTTTCTGGAAGTTGACATCGCAGTGAAAAAGTATAGATGCTCGTCATCGTAGAATTTCATATGTAGAACTTTATTAACAGCCAAAACATTACGCTGACGTAACTGAATCACCGTAGCTTAGGAGTAGAACTTCTATTAGTAATCAAAACGTTCTATGCCCGGCGTTCTAACCTCGTCGCTGCGTAAACTTCGACTACAAATCATCAGCAATGGAAGCCGATGACTTCTGGCATTGGAAATCACCTACGTTCTGTGAAAGGCCTTGGCAAAGAATGTGGGCACTCTCTTGCCCTTGGGGTAGGAAACAGCCCATAGAAGACGGACGAATAAGCCGTGATCAACGACATGAGGATGCCGAAGGCATATGGAAACCGTTCCATTAAATATGCATGATGTGTGTGCACTGGACTTGTGCCTTTAGCTGAAAAAGTGTCATGGTGATCTCTCCATCGGCAAAACATTTCGGACTAGTCCCCCATTCGGATCTCTGAGAAGGACTGCCGCGGAGCAGGTGACCTTGAGTATAAGAAGGAATAACCAACGACGGAACTAGGAATGTCAGATGATTGAAGGTCGTAGGAAAGCTAGAAAATCTGAAAATGGAAATACGTAAGCTGAATTTAGTTACTGTAGGTTTGACTGAAGTGGAAGTGAAATGGAAAGAAGATAAGAATATCTGGTCAGACGACTATAGAATAATATCAACAGCAGCAGAAAACAGTGTAACAGCATGAGGATTCGTTATGAACAGCATAGTAGGGCAGAGTGTGGACTACAGCTAAAAGTCAAGGAATAGGGTTGTTCTCATCAGATTCGGCAGCAAACCAATGCTGACATAGATAGTTCCGGAACACATGCGTCGTCGCAAGCGGTAGATGAACGGTTAGTCAACAAGTTGAGGGAGACGGAAATCTAATAGTCATGGGGGATATTAATGCGGTTGTAGGGTCGTAGAGGAAGCAGTTGAAGAAAGGATTACGGGAAAATATGGGCTTGGTAGTACGAACGAGAGACAAGAATGTCAGCACGAGCTTCTGTTATCTTCCCCAGCTGATTTCTAGTGTGCACCAAACAACTTGCCGTAACACGTTCTTCAGGACTGTAATTGAACGTTTCAGCCATCGTTTAGCTCACATAATAGGTGTAAGGAAAAAAGTACATTAACATTTATAAAGAGGTAACGTGATAGAAAGGGAAGAGGAGGTAGATTAAGATGAAATGTGAGGTACAATACCGAGTGAAAATATTGAGAGAGCTCTGACAGACCTAAGTGGAAAAAAAGGTCCCTGGAGTTGACGAACGGGGTCAGGGATTTTCTCTGCCTCGTGATGACTGGGTGTTGTGTGATGTCCTTAGGTTGGTTAGGTTTAAGTAGTTCTAAGTTCTAGGGGAATGATGACCATAGATGTTAAGTCCCATAGTGCTCAGAGCCATTTGAACCATTTTTGAGTTGACGAAGTTCCGTTGGAACTATGGACAGACTTGGGAGAACCAGCATCACTGAATTGTTCTTTCTTGTGAGCAAAGTGTATCGACACAGGAAAGATTCTCAAATCTGAAGATGAACGTAATAATAATTTGAATCCAAAAGGAAGCAGCTACTGACAATTACAGTTCTTTATAATTTGATAAGTCAAGATGGCAGAACACTGACACGAATTATTTACATAAGAATGAAGAAATAGACAGTAGCTGACCTAGAGGAGGATCAGTATGGGTTATGGAAAATTGCACGAATACACGAAACAACACTGACGCTACAACTTATCATACAAGCTAGATTAAGGAAAGACAAATCCACATTTATAGCATTTGTTGACATCGAGAAGGCTTTCGACGATGTTGAATACACCCTTCGGAACTCTGAAGAGAGGGGGGGCGGGGGGTAACGTGGAGCGGAAGGTTATGTACAGATTGCACAGAAACCAGACGGCATTTATAAGAGTCTAACGCCATGTAGGGGAAGCAGTGGTTAAGAACTGAGTGAGAAAGGGTTGTAGCCTACCGCCGATGTTATTCAATGTGCACGTTGAGCAAGCAGTAAAGGAAACTAAGGATAACTTTGGAATAGAAATTTAAGTTCAGAGAGAGGGAAAAATGTTTGAGGTTTGCTGATGATGTTCCTGTTCTGTCAGAGACAATAAAGGACCCCGAAGAGCAGTTGAACGGAACGGACAGTCTGGAAGGAATGATGTGAGATGAAAATCAATGCAAGCTATGGGACGCTAATGGATTGTATTCGAATTAAATCAGGGGATGCTTGGATTATAAAATGCGACGCTAAAAGTAATAGATGAGTTTTCTATTCGGCCTGCAATAGAAACCGATGATGCGGACTAGAGAGGATACAAAATGTAGACTTGCAATGGCAAGAAAAGAGTTTCTAAAGGAGACAAATGTGTTAATATCGAAGATAGTTTTAAGTGTCATGAAGCGTAGTCTTATATGGAAATGAAATGAGGATAATAACAGATCACAGAAGATAATAGGTTTTCAAATGTTGTGCTATACAACAATTCTGAAGATAAGATACATAGGTCGCGAAACTGATGAGGGAGATTTTGCAAGAAAGAATTTTGTGGCACAGCTGGCTTAAAAGAACGATTTGTAATGTATTGTGAATACATATAAAGAAGGATCCTTTATTGTATGATTATATGATAGCGGAACAAACACTGGTAGCAGTTACTTCTGTAAAATATCTGGAAGTATGCGTGCGGAACGATTTGAAGTGGAATGATCATACATAATTAATTGTTGGTAAGGCGGGTATCAGGTTGAGATTCATTGGGAGAGTCCTCAGAAAATGTAGTCCATCAGCAAAGGAGGTGGCTTACGAAACACTCGTTCGACCTATACATGAGTATTCCTCATCAGTGTGGGATCCGTACCAGATCGGGTTGACGGAGGAGATAGAGAAGATCCAAAGAAGAGCGGCGCGTTTCGTCACAGGGTTGTTTGGTAAACGTGGTATCGTTACGGACTCAAGTGGCAGACTCTGCAAGAGAGGCGCTCTGCATCGCGGTGTAGCTTTCTGTCCTGGTTTCGAGAGGGTGCGTTTTCTGGATGAGGTATCGAATATATTGCGTCCTCCTACTTATACCTTCAGAGGAGAACACGTATGTAAAATTAGAGAGATTCGAGCGCGCACGGAGGCTTTCCGGCAGCCGTTCTTCCTGTGAACCATACGCGAGTGGAACAGGAAAGGGAGGTAATGATAGTGGCACGTAAAGTGCCCTCCAACACACACTGTTGGGTAGCTTGCGGAGTATAGATGTAGATGTAGATCGGTTGAGAGGACACATTCTGAGGCATCACGGAAGCATGGGTTTGGTATGGCAGGGAAGAATGGGACGTAAAAATTAATTTTAGAGGGAGGTCGAATACACGAGTATTGTAAGGAGATTTAAATGGATGTATGGTGCAGTAGTTATTCAGAGGTGTAGAGTCCTGCAGAGGATAGGATAGAGTGGAGAGCTCATTCCAACCAATCCTCAGACTGATAACCACAGTAACAACAATAACAACAACAGCAATGGGACTCTGATGGCCTCCTTGCACACTCCTTACTAATTCTGCCTTCGCCCTCGCCCTTGACATGCCTGGCTTTGTTTGGTTTGGGCACGTGGGATAACGAGCTCTCCGTCGCGCAGGTACAGCAGGCAGTCGTCAGTTGCGACCAGACGGGCAGACACCGTGGCATTGTCCCACGGGAGGGCGGTGCAGCCACGGCGGGGCGCAGCGGCAGCCGGCAGCCGAGGCTGGAGACGCCTCCGCCCTCCTCCCACGCACCTGCCGGGGATCGATACGGCGGACTTCCGGCTGGGCCGGCTCGCGGCTGGTACAGCGCAGACACGGGACGCCGGGCTCTGCTCCGTAGGCTGTGGGCCCAGGGTGGTAGACAGCTAAGGTGAGCCAGCCGGCACCTCCTCGGCCGCCAGAGGCATCACTGACCCACAACAGAGACTGGCCCCGTGTCAGCAGGCATCTCGTTACGAACCAGGATACACAAACAAGAACACAACGTTTATTACACAGTGGATTGTGTACATGCAATTAGTTTTTATATTTATATGTCTTTCGGCAAATAACGACCATTGAGACAGCAGGAAGCTGTAACACTGACGTACACTT
Organism: Schistocerca americana; assembly: GCF_021461395.2. Taxonomy (NCBI): domain Eukaryota; kingdom Metazoa; phylum Arthropoda; class Insecta; order Orthoptera; family Acrididae; genus Schistocerca; species Schistocerca americana. Next base: position 379,534,189 of record NC_060126.1, read on the forward strand.
AGGTGACGAAAGTCGTGGGACACCTCTTGATGTCGTGTCGGATGTGCTTTCGCCTGGCTGTGCAGCAACTCGACATAGCATGGGGTCAACAAATCGTCGGAAGTCCCCAAGAGAAATAATGAGCCAGGCTTCTCCTATAGCCTTCCAAAACTGTGAAACAGTTGTCGGTTCAGTGCTTTGCGCACGAAGTGACCTCCGTATTGCGCCCCACAAATGTTTCATGGGATTCATGTCGGACGGTCTGGGTGGCCAGATAACTCGCTCGAGCTGTCCAAAGTGTTCTTCGAAACAACGCTGACAATTGTGAACCGGTAACATGACGCATTGAAATCAGTAAAAATTCCGTTGTTGTTTGGGAAGATGTTGACCATTAAGCGCTGCAAGTGGTCTCAAAATTGACGAGCATAATCATTTTCAGTCAATGATTGATACAGTTGGACCAGAGGGACTATGTTTACTTGCAAAGAGCCTGATTGAGAATTGGGGATTATGACTTCTTGCGGTCTCGAACCCTACCATCAGCTCTTACCAAGTGAAATCGGGACTCATCTGAACAGGCTAAGGTTTTCCGTTCGTCTAGAATCAAATCGATATGGTCACGAGCACAGGAGACCCGCTGCAGAGGGTGTCGTGCTCTTAACAAAGGCACTCGTATCCGTCATCAGCTACCGTAGCCCATCAATACCAAATTTCCTTGCACTGTGCTGTCGGGTATGTTCGTCGTACGTCCCACATTGATTTCTGCGGTTCTCTCTTGCAGTGTTAGTTAGCATTAACAACCTTCCGCAAAAGCCAATGCTCTCGGTCTTTAAATGAAGGCTATTGGGCACTACATTTACCGTGGAGGGAGGTAATAACTGAAATTTGGTAATCTCGGAACATTCTTGACACTATGGATCTCGGAATACTGAAATCCCAAACGATTTCCGAAATGAAATGTCCCATATGTATACTTTCAACTACCCTTACGCATTCAAAGTCTTGATTCCCTTTGTGTGGTCAGAATTACTTCTGAAACATTTTCACACCACCCGTGTGCAAATGACAGCTCCACCAATGCACTGCCTTTTTATACCTTATGTACGCGATACTACCATCATCTCTATATGAACACATCGCTGTCACGTCAGTGTACAATGTGATATACAAAATGAGGATACAACATGAGAGCACACAGATGAAAGGTCAATAAACAGATTTAGAAGCCTGCTGTTGTTCAACAAGTATGTAAGGTTTTTTACAGTAGGTTTTCATTAGTCTGTTACTATCCCACCTTTTTTCCGACCGTTGTGGCCGAGTGGTTTAGGCGCTTCAGTCTGGAACCACGCGACTTCTACGGTCGCAGGTTTGCATCCTGCCTCGGGCATGGATATGTGTGATGTCCTTAGGTTAGTTAGGTTTAAGTAGTCCTAAGTTCTAGGGGACTGATGACCTCAGATGTTGAGTCCCATAGTGCTCAGAGCCGTTTGAACCCGCCTTTTTGTCTGTCTGTCTGTTCGACACAAATTTTGCAACTGATTTTAAACGAACTTCTCGAATTTTAGAGAAATGAAATTTTAATCGTAGCTCATAAATGGATGACAATGCTGTAATAACTCCGTCTGCCGTAGCTCTGACCTACCTAGCTCCCATTGCGGTGCGGGTGAGGCGAAAAGTGTTGGTAAGACCTGACATCTCGGCTGCCCTTGAGGATTGATGAATTGTGTGGATAGCATCACAGTGCGTTGCAGGCCAGGTAAAGATAACCATTAAGTCGTGCAGCTCACTGGATGGATTATGAACAGAGCAGTTCTATTGCTCAAACTACACTGACAAGACACCGTGAATTTAAGATGCAATGAAGGAACTGGAGAGAATGTGACATCGTAAGTGTCTAATATATTTGAAATTATAAATAACAAGAATGTCGCATTAATATGTTTCAGTATTGGAATAAAAATCAAATGTATAATTTTACTCGTTGCTTCATTTTTTAGGAATATGAGAATTAAACACATTGATGTATTATTAGTAGGTAAATGTAAAACTGTTCTGTTTCAGATACAAGTAAAAACACACTGAAATAAATCTAAAATCAAAATATTTAAAATCCATCGAGAAAATTCACTACGCTAAACTAAAATGACGAAAATAAATAAAAACAAAATTTTTAATTTAACATATTTATAAATCGCTCTAAAATAGATTATATAATTTCTTAGCCCCATACAGATTCATGAGCCCATAGAGTAAATTCTGAAAACTTATGAGTCTGAATATTTAATAGCTTTAAAATAATTGTCATCGGGTACACGAAATGGATAATAGGAGACCAACTACTCATGCATCATTTATATATTGCATGCACCCCACGTGTTCGTTAAAAACCTTACTAGTATTTTCACAGCTATTAAAAATTCAGAATCAGAAATTTTCAGAACTGCCTTTACAGGGTTGAGAATCTGTATGGGGACATGACAAATTTTTTATACTTTTTACTCCAATTTAAAACCATTTATAATAAAAATTTATTTTTATTTAAATAATTAAGACACTTGGAAGGAAAAGTTGGATGAACAATGTAATAATATTAACAAATCAAAATGACGTGGCGTAAGTGTAAATAAAGATACAACTTCACCTTTAACAAAGGCATGGAAAATGGTGTGTAAAATTTGTCTTGTTAGATTAACAGAGATAATGTTTCTAGTGGCATGAAGTTGAAAAATAAAACAAAAAGAATACTAAGAACAGAAATACAAAGTTAACTGCCGAAATGGAATATATATACATATAAAATATACACCAACATAAAACATCGGTTATCATAATTCCAATGTTACGTTATTACCACGAAGATACCTTGACAGTTCTTAACAATTTAAAAAGCTCTTTTTTATGTGTGGGATTACTCAAAGACAATAGGGTAGGGCACATCGACACTTGTAGGAAACTCTGCTTTCAGAAGACGCAGTGGTCGCAATAACAACTGTCTGTGTCTCCTCGATTTTGCGCATTGAGATACGATGTGACTGAAGTCACCTTATGTAGTGTCAATGGAGTTGGAGCTGAATTGTTCAAGTGAGATGAAGCTACATCTGAAAACTTCCGTGATTTAATCTCATATGTCAGATAGTGAATATCAGCCATTTGGTTACATGCAAGTCCTTATCAATGCCTTAGGACCGATATTATTCTCCATACACCTACATAAACGACCTGAGGGACAGGAAGAGCAACAAAGTGGTACTGTATGCTAGTGACGCTGTAGTGTACGGAATAGTGTCTTCGATGAGTGTCTGAAACAGGATACACCTGACTTGGAAGGAACTTGTGTTTGGCGCGGTTAGTGGCTGCTTGCTCTAAATATGGGAACCCTGCAATGTTGGAATACAATGTTAGTGGTGTCCTGCTTGATACAGTCATGTCCATTAAATATCTAGTGGTGACGTTGCAAAGTGACAAGAAATGGAAAGAGTACGTAAGGCCGGATGAGGGAAAGTGTATGGTCGAATTCGGTTTACTGGGAGGGCGCTAAGACCGTGTAGCTGATCTTGAAAGTCTTGGAGTACATCCACGCAGATCAGAGGAGTGCGACTAGATTTGTTACCGGTAGGTTTGAACAACACGTAAGTGTTACGCATATGCTTGAGGAACTCAAATGGGGATCCCAGGATGGAAGCCGACGTTCTTTTCGAGAAACGATATTGAGTAAATTTAGAGTACAGACATTTGAAACTGACTTCCGAATGATTCTACTGCTGTCAACATACATTACGTGTAAAAACCACGAAGACCAGACACAAAAAATTAGGACTCATACGGAGACGAAACACAGTCGTTTCCCCGTCGCTCTATTTGCGAGTGGAACAGGAAAGGAAATGGCTAGTAGAGGTACAGGCTACTCCCACCACGCAACGTATGGTGGCTTGCGGAGTATCGATGTAGATATAGAACCTCTGAATTCGTAAGAAACTATGACCCTGATTTTTACCGCCCTGAAGCAGTACAACTTTGTATGAAATCTGGCCCTTTTGTGAACAAATACAATAGAATTAATTTCTCATAGCGTAACGCGATCATTAATGGGAGTTTTAACAGCAGTCACAACAGATGTCATGTAGAATCTCATTATACATGTAGGTTAATTGCACCTTACAGATGTAATTCGTGTGTTGCATATAGTTTCCCTCTCTGTATCCTGCAACACCTAGTATATCCCCAAGCAAGTCTCTTGAGGTTCGACAGCAACACGAACTTAGCACGATAATTGGAAATTTCATGTAAATATGTCATTACTACTGAAGGCGGTTATGGCCTCTAAGCTTTAACAGCAATTAAAGCTGTCCTAGTACGTTCGAGAATGTAATTCTTAAGTGAACACATGTAGATGTTTCGGTAGAGATGTTTCTACAACTACTAGATCATAAGAACACTTGCCCGCATCTCGTGGTCGTGCGGTAGCGTTCTCGCTTCCCACGCCCGGGTTCCCGGGTTCGATTCCCGGCGGGGTCAGGGATTTTCTCTGCCTCGTGATGGCTGGGTGTTGTGTGCTGTCCTTAGGTTAGTTAGGTTTAAGTAGTTCTAAGTTCTAGGGGACTTCTGACCACAGCAGTTGAGTCCCATAGTGCTCAGAGCCATAAGAACACTTGATACATGGTTCAGAAATGCGATACAGTGTCTGATGTTTCATATACAAATCCCATTCAACGGATACCTGACTTTACATAACCACTGATATACAAAAAAGAAAACATATATTACGAGTTATTTAGGGATAAAGGAGATGACAGATCGATAGGTAGAGGAGCTCAATGAGCCGATACACGTACACAGACAAAGCTTGGCTAACTTGTCGAATGCGCTCCCTTTTTCACGCTCGTAGGAAAAACATACTCACAAACCCACACACACTCACATGCCCAGACGATTGCCAGCTGCCAGCTGGCAGTAAACTGAGCACAATGTTGGGAGGCGGGCATGTGAGAGTATGTGTGAGTTTGTGTGCATGTTTTTCCTACGAGCTTCAAAAAGGGACCGCATTCGCAATGCGAGCAAAGCTCTGTAGTCTTTGTTTTTGTACCTAATCGACGTACAGAGCTCCTCTGCCTTTCGGTGATTATCTCCTTTATTCCTAAATAATTCCTAATCCTCAACTATAACTTTCCGCATGTAGTCACATACTCATATTAACGGTCGAAAATATTATTAAATCAGTGGAGAAGCAAGAAGAAAAATAACCTAAAGGGTGGGATGGCGGCATAAAAATTTGCTATTCTTTCCCACGTGTTCTAACGAAGTTGTGAACTCGAACAAAGACTTAACGTTGTCTATGTTAAACATGATTGCAACGTATCTTGCAGAATGAAACCTGAAAAAGGCATGAAGCGTACAGCAAAGTAAATGTAGCGCAAGCAGACAACCAATAATTATACTTATCTCATAATCCATAACGAAGTCGCTTGAGTGTGCCCTTTTCATCGCGAGACATCGTCTCCGTACTAAACAGATCGGCACGTCCTCGCGGTACCAGATGAAGAAAGAAAGAGTACTACTGCCCGGTGGCCATGCGGCCACGCTAATCTGTTCAGGTGCCCAGATTTATTATAGGCTGGATCACGTCGAAGTTCAGGCGACATTCACTCTACGAAGAAGACCACATACGGGACACAAGTCGACCCTATCTCGAGCTCCGCCCGAGTTTTCGGGATCTCTGCTAGGTAGGCTTAATGTATAATATCGAATCAATTCAGAGGCGTGTTGCCCAGATATTTTACTATTAGGTTCGCCCAACACTCGACTATTAAGGAAAGCGCGTTTTATTTACTGGTTGATTATAGGAAATACTCGATATTATTCTGTTAAAACACTGAGTATATTATTCTAGTAATACATTGTCTTCTCCCCCTTATCCGGTGCTTATTACGGCGGAACGTTACGAAAAACAATATAAAGGCGTTAGCTGATAACAATAATATTTAACGTGAGAGTCTATTGTGTCTTACACCTGGAATACGACTAAGTAATGGAATTAATTACATTCTCCTAGTACCTGTCAGTAAATCAGAATGCGTATTGGTTTGTGTGTTTGCGTCCTTAGTGTAGCATTTTAGCTAACATGTCTTTTCTGCAGTTATAAGAGTGGTCGCTCGTTTGGACTTAAATGGAAATGTCAGCGGTATGCTTAGGCAAGGAAAATGCGTAGCGACACTTACTTTGGAGTTGAGAGTCATGTTTCAGGCAACATACAGGGTCGTCCCAATCTAAAAAGCCTTTAAGGGCGTTGCTGGGTAGCGTGTGCTAAGAAGTAGTCCTTCAGAAAAAAAAGTCAATACATTTCTCCGTTTCGGAGTTAATTAGCATAAAGGTTAGGCGATCAGGTCTTCGCGTGTGTAAATTCAAGCGGCCCGCCAGAGATGGCGTAGACGACGGTGTTCTCCATTTGGTTTCCGAAAATTGAACAAGAGAGTGATACAAAAATAGTACGTGGGACGGTAGTAAGGATCGAATCCGAGACAAGGCTGAACAGTCTCATGCATTATGAAGTACGCCATGAGAAAAACTGACACTAATTGTATCTGGCGATCCAATTTAACCTGCCTGATTTTGATACCAATTCACTCGGAAACGGCGCAACGTATTTAATTTTCTTAACAACTGTTTCCCAGCTCAACCTTCCCTGAAACAGCCTTCTGATACTTGACGTAAACATTCCATTTATTGCGTTGCTGACGTGTTTTCGCAGAAAAAAGATTGTGGCACTCGACAAGCATCGTAGATCAATTTAGATGTGGAAAGGAATTCATTAGAGGGTTCGTTGTGCTTTAACCAAGTACGGTGCATGGATCGAAATATGATGGTTCACTGGAGCAGCATGGCCTGTAAGTTGATGGTATAAACGGTGTGTGTGTGTGTGTGTGTGTGTGTGTGTGTGTGAGAGAGAGAGAGAGAGAGAGAGAGAGAGAGAGAGAGAGAGAGAGAGAGAAAGAGAGGGAGAGAGAGAGAGAGAGAGAGAGAGAGAGAGAGAGAGAGAGCGTCCCTATTGTTAGCGTAATTCAAGCGTATTTCAGAGGTGGAAACACTGCAAGATACAGGTTTACATAATATTTTTAGATTCTCGAATAAGGTGCAATAATTTTGATTCTTCGAGTACTTTGAGCACTGCCAACATGCTTCCTCTGGTGCTATATTGTGACTGGTTGTTGCATTTTAATGTACTGGAAAAGCGCTAGTCTGTGATTCGAAGAGAGTTAAGAAGAATGGTGGGAATGGGGGGGGGGGTCCAACCCACAATTAGGCTAATTCAACTACCTAGGATCGTTTTGATGTTTTACTATTTTTTAATTTCTCGCCATGTTACATTTTTTAATTTTCTGCCATCGGTCATCTTGACGCGAATGTTGTGCTCAACAGCAGTTATAACTTGAACTATGACCCAAAGTCGTTGTAGAATATACACTCCTGGAAATGGAAAAAAGAACACATTGACACCGGTGTGTCAGACCCACCATACTTGCTCCGGACACTGCGAGAGGGCTGTACAAGCAATGATCACACGCACGGCACAGCGGACACACCAGGAACCGCGGTGTTGGCCGTCGAATGGCGCTAGCTGCGCAGCATTTGTGCACCGCCGCCGTCAGTGTCAGCCAGTTTGTCGTGGCATACGGAGCTCCATCGCAGTCTTTAACACTGGTAGCATGCCGTGACAGCGTGGACGTGAACCGTATGTGCAGTTGACGGACTTTGAGCGAGGGCGTATAGTGGGCATGCGGGAGGCCGGGTGGACGTACCGCCGAATTGCTCAACACCTGGGGCGTGAGGTCTCCACAGTACATCGATGTTGTCGCCAGTGGTCGGCGGAAGGTGCACGTGCCCGTCGACCTGGGACCGGACCGCAGCGACGCACGGATGCACGCCAAGACCGTAGGATCCTACGCAGTGCCGTAGGGGACCGCACCGCCACTTCCCAGAAAATTAGGGACACTGTTGCTCCTGGGGTATCGGCGAGGACCATTCGCAACCGTCTCCATGAAGCTGGGCTACGGTCCCGCACACCGTTAGGCCGTCTTCCGCTCACGCCCCAACATCGTGCAGCCCGCCTCCAGTGGTGTCGCGACAGGCGTGAATGGAGGGACGAATGGAGACGTGTCGTCTTCAGCGATGAGAGTCGCTTCTGCCTTGGTGCCAATGATGGTCGTATGCGTGTTTGGCGCCGTGCAGGTGAGCGCCACAATCAGGACTGCATACGACCGAGGCACACAGGGCCAACACCCGGCATCATGGTGTGGGGAGCGATCTCCTACACTGGCCGTACACCACTGGTGATCGTCGAGGGGACACTGAATAGTGCACGGTACATCCAAACCGTCATCGAACCCATCGTTCTACCATTCCTAGACCGGCAAGGGAAATTGCTGTTCCAACAGGACAATGCACGTCCGCATGTATCCCGTGCCACCCAACGTGCTCTAGAAGGTGTAAGTCAGCTACCCTGGCCAGCAAGATCTCCGGATCTGTCCCCCATTGAGCATGTTTGGGACTGAATGAAGCGTCGTCTCACGCGGTCTGCACGTCCAGCACGAACGCTGGTCCAACTGAGGCGCCAGGTGGAAATGGCATGGCAAGCCGTTCCACAGGACTACATCCAGCATCTCTACGATCGTCTCCATGGGAGAATAGCAGCCTGCATTGCTGCGAAAGATGGATATACACTGTACTAGTGCCGACATTGTGCATGCTCTGTTGCCTGTGTCTATGTGCCTGTGGGTCTGTCAGTGTGATCATGTGATGTATCTGACCCCAGGAATGTGTCAATAAAGTTTCCCCTTCCTGGGACAATGAATTCACGGTGTTCTTATTTCAATTTCCAGGAGTGTAGATAAATTACACACAGAACTAATTTTTTACAACTTAAGATAGTTTTCTTGAATTGGACCTATGTTAAATTGGGACTTTTATTTGGATCACCTCAAGTGATGGAACTAACAATGTAACGTTTTATAGATGTCCACTACAAAATTGATATGGAAATTTTTTTTCAGACAGCTCTTCGACTAGCTCTTAATGTGACAGATATCGAAGCTAAGAATGGTATATATGTCCATAATCGTAACATATAGGTAAAGCTGTGGAAGCAAGTGTGGTAGTTTACGGCACGAGATTAACCTGCCATCACACAAAAAATATTAGCTTTTTAAGCTACAGGTGTCTCAAGATGACAACGAGGGATGTAGTATGACAGGTGGACGGCGGATAACATACATCTTAAAACATAGGCATCCACTTGGCCGATCATGCAGAACGTAAAGAGTCCTTGCGGCGAGGAACATATCGTTTGGAAAAGAATTGAATAGTTGCTTGAATAAGCATCCTTTGAAGGACTGTGAAACAGTAAATACGAAAGACACATGATGGTAGTTATGCTTGCCTAAACATAACAATCTGCGAATAAATTCCCAAATTTCTATTACAAGGCCTTGATTTTTTTCTGAGTTTCTATAACTCAGTTTTCCTCTACGAATGTAACCAGTCTGCCTCAATATAGAATCACGCTTGCCTGCATAATCAGTGTTTTTTTTTTGTTTTTCTTTTAAGTACACCCTCACGTAATTTATGATTAACGCCTCTGGACATTTCCTCCCTAATGCCGAGTGTCGTGAATTCGTATGATATCAATGCTCTGCTAATAATCGTAAGGTTAACTGTTTTTGAACTCCAGTGCCGCCAGCTGCTGAATCTTCATGAAGCTACCAATGTTTCTGGAAAGTGGTGCGTTTTCTTCAGCGTCTAATTTACTTCTAAAGCGCCTCAATCTTTTATTTTTATCTGTCATCTAGAAATTTATTCAGGCCTTAAGGGGTTAAATTTGAAACACCAAGGAAGATATCGAGTAACTCCATTTTAGTCGGTGTGTGCAAACAGTGCAGTATGAAAAATGCACCATTTAATTTATAGGTGATTTGAGAGTATGCAAGATGCGAAATGTTGTAAACAACAAGAGCTATATTCCAGTTGGACATCGACTGGAACTGGACTTGGATGACACAGAAGGTAACGTTATTCATGTAGCTTCGACTCTATGACAGTGTTCACTAGGCGTAACGGCTCGAGAGTTATGACCTGCTAGACTCTCGGTAACCCATGATAAGGTATTCTCACTGGATGCAAAATGGAGAGAATTTCCTGCCCGGAATATCTGTATATCATCTTTTCTCTTGAGGTAGATTGGAAGTGTGTAATATCACGTTTTATTACGGATGTAACTGTGTCAGATACTGTGTTGTGTATAGGAACCAGAGACTATACTCCCTGCAGAACAAAATAGAACATTATCGATGCATTATCTCTGATTTTTATTATCTCTGTTGTTGAATGTAATGATAATGACTCCGAGTTTTTTCTTGCTCTGACAAAGAGGAAGGGAACTTTTAATTGTGAATATCATGTATTAAAACTCGATAGTAAAAGTTGACAGAAATAAACGGGTGCTCATCTCTGATAAACAAGTAGGTGAGGCTCGAACGTAAATATTACTCTCTCTAGTCATTCTGATTGCTACAGAAAGTTTCAGCAACACAACGTAGACGTGGTTGGAGAGACGCTGGGGAGATTGGCGGACGATCATGCAAATAAACACCATGACTTTCAACGGACTCAAGAGCTCGCAACGGAAGAGCCAAAGACATTGGTATACCTGCCTAACATGGTGTAGGAACCCCGCGAGCACGCTGAAGTGCCATAACATGACGTGCCATGGAATCGACTAATGTCAGAAGTTGTGCTCGAGAGAACTTGACACCATGAAACCTGCGGTTCTGTCCATAAATCCGCAAGAGTACTAGGGCGTCGAGATCCCCTCTGAACAGCACGTTGCAACGGATCCCAGATATGCTCAATAATGTTCATATCTGGGGAGTTTGGTGGCCAGCGGAAGTGTTTAAACTCAGAAGAGTGTTCCTGAGACGACTCTGTAGAAATTCTGGACGTGTGGAGCGTGGTATTGCTCTGCTGGAATTGCTCAAGTCCGGACGATGGACATGAATGAATGCATGTGATCAGACAGGATGCTTACGTGTGTGTCCACCGTCAGAGTCGAATCTAGACTTATCAAGGGTTCCACATCACTCCAACTGTACACCCCCCACACCATTACAGAGCCTCCACTAGCTTGAACACTCCCCCACTGACATACAGGGTCAATGTACTCGTGAGGTTGTTTCCATATCCGTGCAAGTCCATCCGCTCGGTACAATTTGAAACGAGACTCGTCCGATCAGCCCTTCAGTGAATCAGCGCTTCAATGTATTCCTTCAAGACAAGACACCTACATCTACGCGCAATGTACGTTGGCGGCCGTAGAATCGTTCGGCAGACAGCTTCGGATGCCGGTCCTCTAAATTTTCTCGAAATGAACGTCGCCTCCCCTCCACGAATTCCCATATGAGTTTCTGAAACATCTCCTTAGCACTTACGTGTTGTTCGAACCTACTGGTAACAAATCTAGCAGCCCGCCTCCGAATTGATTCGATGTATTCCTTCAGTCCAACTTGGTACGGATCCTACTCGAGTTGCACTCAAGAATAGGTCGCACCAACGTCGAACAAGCGGTCTCAACCACTCTTTCCTAAAATTCTCCTAATAAACAAAGTCTACATTCACCTTCCTTATCACAGTCTTCACATGCTCGTTCTATCCCTTATTGCTTTGCAACGTCATGGCCAGATATTAGAACGACTTGACTGTGTCAATCCGGACACAAGTAGTATTGTATCCGATCATTACGGGTTTGTTCTTCCTACTGTTCCGCATTATCTTACATTTTTCCACATTTAGAGGTAGCCGCCATTCATCACACGAACTGAAAATTTTGTCTAAGTTGTCTTGTATCTTCCTACAGTCACTTAATTTCGACACCTTACCGTACACCACGTATTATCAGCAAACAACCGCAGATTGCTGCCCACTCTGTCAGCAAAACCGTTTATGTATATAGTGAACGACAGCGGTCCTGTCACACTTCCCTGGAGCACTCCTGTGAATACCCTTGTCTGCGGTGAACACACGCCCTCGGGGACAATATGCTGGGTTCTGTTATTTAAGAAATCTTTGAGCCACTGAAATATCTGAGAACTTATTCAATGTGCTCGGACCTTCGTTAACAGCCTTCAACAGGGCACCGTGTCAAGTGCTTTCCAAAAATCCAGAAATACGAATGCTGTCTGTTGCCATTCATCCATAGTTCTCATTACACCACATGACAAAACGGCGATCTGTGTTTCGCACAAGCGTTTCTTTCTAAAACCATACTGGTTTGTTCACGTAAACTTCTCAGTCTCAGGAGAGTTTATTACCCTATATTTGAACTGAGAATATGTTCAAGGCTTCTGCAGCAAACAGAAAGTAGGTGTATTGGTCTGTAATTTTGCGAATTTGTTATTTTACCCTTATTATACACTACTGGCCATTGAAATTGCTATACCAAGAAGAAACGCAGATGATAAACGGGTATTCATTGGACACATATATATAATACTAGAACTGATATGTGATAACATTTTCACGCAATGTGGGTGCATCGATCCTGAGAAATCAGTACCCAGAACAACCTCCTCTGGCCGTAATAACGGCCTTGATACGCCTGGGCATTGAGTCAAATAGAGTTTGGATGGCGACTACAGGTACAGCTGCCCATGCAGCTTCAACACGATACCACACTTCATCAAGAGTAGTGTCTGGCGTATTGTGACGAGCCGGTTGCTTGGCCACCATTGACCAGACGTTTTCAATTAGTCAGAGAACTGCTGAATGTGCTGGGCAGGGCAGCAGTCGAACATTTTCTGTATCCAGATAGGCCGTACAGGATCTGCAACATGCAGCCGTGCATTATCCTGCTGAAATGTAGGCTTTCGCAGGGATCGAATGAAGGGTAGAGCCACGGGTCGTAACACATCTGAAATGTAACGTCCACTGTTGAAAGTGCAAACAAGAGGTAATGGAGACGTTTACCCAATCACGCCGGTTGATACGCCAGTACGGCGATGACGAATACACGCTTCCAATGTGCGTTCACTGCGATGTCGCCAAACACGGATGGGACCATCTTGATGCTGTAAATAGAGCCTGGATTCATCCGAAAAAATGACGTTTTGCCATTCGTGCACCAAGTTCGTCGTTGAGTAGATCATCGCATGCGCTCCTGACTGTGATGCAGCGTCAAGGGTAACCACAGCCATGGTCTCCAAGCTGATAGTCCATATTGCTGCAAGCATAGTCGAACTGTTAGTGCAGATGGTTGCCATCTTGCAAACGTTCCCATTTGTTGACTCAGGGATCGAACCGTGTCTGCACGATCCGTTACAGCCATGCGGATAAGATGCCTGTCATCTCGACTGCTAGTGATACGTGGCCGTTGGGATCCAGCACGGCGTTCCGTATTACCCTCCTGAACCCACCGATTCTATATTCTGCTAACACTCCTTGGATCTCGACCAACGCGAGCAGCAACGTCACGATACGATAAACCGCAATCGGGATAGGCTGCAATCCGTCCTTTATCAAAGTCGGAAACGTGATGGAACGCATGTCTCCTCCTTACACGAGGCATCACAACAACGTTTCACCAGGCAACGCCGGTCAACTGCTGTTTGTGTATGAGAAATCGGTTGGAAACTTTCCTCATGTCAGCACGTTGTAGGTGTCGCCACCGGCGCCAACATAGTGAATGCTCTGAAAAGCTAATCACTTGCATAACACAGCATCTTCTTCCTGTCGGTTAAATTTCGCGTCTGTAGCACGTCATCTTCGTGGTATAGCAATTTTAATGGCCAGTAATGTATATTGGAGTCAACTGAGCTTTTTTCCAGTCGCTTGCGAATTTGCGTTGGGCGACAGATTGACGATAAATGTAAGCTAGGTAAGGGGCCACTACCGTAGAGTACTCTTTGTAAAGTCGAACTTGGGTTAGAACCGTACCGCCGGCCTGAGTGGCCGAGCGGTTCTAGGCGCTACAGTCTTGAACGCGCGACCGCTACGGTCTCAGGTTCGAATCCTGTCTCGGGCATGGATGTGTGCGATGTCCTTAGTTTAGTTAGGTTTAAGTAGTTCTAAGTTGTAGGGGACTGATGACCTCAGAAGTTAAGTCCCATAGTGCTCAAAGGCATTTGAACCATTTTTAGAGCGGTACCTGGTGATTTATTCGCTTTCAAATCATTCAGTTATTTCTCGACGCCAGGTATGCATATTACTACGTCGTCCACACGGGAGTCTGTCTAATGGTCAAATGAAGGTATGTTTGTACGACTCTCCTATGTAAATGATTTCTTAAACGTTTTGCTATCTTCAGGTGCGACATGAGGCTGGTCAACAAGCGCGTGAATTGAAGCCTTAAACCTGCTTAGCGATTTTACGTACGACCAAAATATTCTCAGGTTGTCCGCCAAATCTTTTGCTAAGGTGTGACGGTGGTAGGGGTTGTCTGCTATGCGCATTGATTTTTTCCCAGACGTACGAATCTCTGTTAACCTTCTCTTCTCGTCATTTATGCATTCCCTTTTGAAATGAGGGTGCAACAGCCACTGCTTCCTCAGCATCTGCGAATTTCTGTATTAAACCATGGTGGGTCTTATCCATCCTTTATTTACTTACTAGTCACATAACTCTTCGGGTCACGGTTTACTATCTGCTCAAACTTTGTCCATAATTTCACTACATCCATCTTACGGGAACTAAGTGACAGATGTTAATAACTGCTTACCTGCTCTATCCATCAGAAACACTCTCCTAGCGTTCTTCACTGATTTATTAACTTTCGTAATCATTATGATATCATGATCACTAATCCCCGTATCTACACTGACACAGCCGATAAGGTCCGCCCTATTTGTACCTGCAAGATTAAGCTATTTCCATTGCGTGTGGGGTGCCGCGCTAACTGCTCAAGACAATTTTTTTCAGAAAACGTGATCAAACGTATTTCGCATGACATTCTGTCTGTACCCCCCCGCAATGAATCCATCGACATCCCAATCTATACTCGGCAGGTTGAAGTCACCTCCAACCAAAATTGCATGAACTGGGTATTTCCGCGCTATTGACCGTAGACTTTCTTTGAATGACTCTAGAACTGTATCAGCAGAATCGGGTGGCCGGTAAAATCATCCAACAAGTGAGATGGTTTCACATACACCTGTCATACGAGATCAGATAGCTTCACTGTCTAATCCAACTTCCATCTCAATAGAGATGATATTTTGGTCAACTGCAATGAACTCTCTCCCTCCTATGGAATGTAATGTGTCTTTCCGATATACATTCCTCAACTCGCTAAAAACCTCAGAGCTTTTCTCTTCGGGTTTCAGCCGGCTCTCGGTCCAAAGAATAATATAAGCGAGAGAACTTTCCGACAGGAAGTAAATTTGGAAACTTTTTTACGAATACTTCGATAGTTTACTGACAAAATTGTACCAGCTGAAGTGTCTATTCTGAATACCGTTTACTGTTTGACTTCCCTTGCTGCATATCGACTGGCGAGTGTTCATCAGAACACCACAAACTATTGCCTAGCCTAAGAAACCCTCATGTTCTTTCTACAAGTACTCTGCTTCCCTAGTAGCTGTTTCCTTTGGTTAGTGCACCACTGACCTATCATGGGGAGTCCTACAAATCACCAGAGGATATCGCAGGCCCAGAAACCTGCAGACAAAACTGTCCCAAAGGACGAAGCCTTTGGCTGAGACCCTCCACTCGGCTCCCAACCAAATACACCGATCAACTCTGGGAACAACGTCGCAAATTGCGAGCTCTTGGAACTCTTCCATTTGGTCCGTGTTTGCATGGAGAAACAACAATATCAGAAATTGAGTCCGCCTTGATTCAAAACACCTTGTTATTTGTTTACTTGTTTATTTTCCCAAACTAGTTCCGGCGACAAGTATCACTATCATCAGAGGGTGTTTTTAAACTAAAAAATGCAGAAAATAGCTATACGAACACAGTGACATTATTACATTTTTACTATTCGTTTTCTGAAATATAGTTTTCTGTGGATACTTTCATACTGCCCTATTTATTTTATGTTATAGCATGTTTTTGATACGTATTGTCGCTGTTTGTGAAATATTTTCTGTTCATTTTCCTGTTGCCGTTTTTCTCAGCGAATATCATGTCATTCAACCCCTACGAGCGTGAAATAGGGAATGGAAGTTTTATGAAAATACTTTATTTATCTACCTATGAAAAATTGTATTTGGATTGAAATAAGATAAATAGGCATTTCACTTCCTTAAAAAAAATTTAACTTCTAATGGGGATGAAACAGGAGGTGAAATGTCTTATGCAAATCTTTCATTGTGAAAGCACTTGTAAATTTAAATCTTTGGTAAGTGATTTTTGGCTTATTAGTTAGAAATCGAAAATATGTGTTCCACTGTTTTGGGAATTCCACCCTTAAGGAGGTGAAATAGCGCAAAATTGATTTGCAGACTCATCATTGCCCAGCCCAAACATCTAAGAATACTAACTTGAGTTTTGGAAAGGGTGTTGACACTATATAGTTAGCATCATTTAGGAGGAGAATGTTCCAAATTCCACTCCTTAGGGAGTGAAATAAGGGATAAAAAGCTATTTCTAAATATGACGCTATTGTGACAACTTCGAATGTAGATCTACGATATTTGGTAAAAGTTTATCAGTCAGAAATTTTTAAAAAAATTACGTGTTTCAGCATTTTTGGATATTCAGCCATTAAGGGGTAACCCACCGTAGTGGATGGAATTTTTTTGTGAAAATAAATCATTATTGAGGAACTACTTAAGAATTTTTAAAACGGCATCTATCAAGACTGGTATTTCACTTCTCGTGTACAAATAAAAGAATACATGTTTCATGGGTTTTCGAAATTCAGCCCCTAAGGGATGAAATAGGGGATGAAAATTTTTAAGAAATTATTTCGTTACATCAAAAAAGTTTTAAAGTTAGATCTATGAAAATAGGTGTTTCACTTTCGGTTAGGTATAAAGATATATGTTTTGTGGAATGAAAATGCCTACGAAAATATTAGCACAAGAATGCAGAAGGCACGTATAACAAAAACTTTGAACTTCAGCTATCAGAATCACTTTTAGATCAGAAAAGCATTCGGAAAAGACAATGGTTCCATGATCTTAATAAGCGTGAATACTTCAGAAGGTGTTGCAATTTGTGAACGGCAAAAAAATTCGATTAAAGAAGAAAATATATTTCTGTAGACCATACAGTCTACGCGAACAAAGCAGCGGGTCCTACGCTAGTGCACCTACAAAACGTTTCACGTGGAGTGAAGTAGTTGACACTCGCTTTACCTTTTGTGCTGCAGGAACCATTGACGGAGCACAATGTCAGTGCGCGCGATGTTATTCAAACAAAGGTCTCGCTAGTCAAAGACCGTTTCTCACTCCTGCTACCGTTGGTAGATGTATGTGACAAGTCTAAATACTCCACAACAGGATTTCATGTAGCCGGCACTCCGTTGCTAACGTCATCCATGATAGACCTTGCTGTGCAATCCAGATTGTGAATTATGAGAACCATCAGCCCATCAAACTGTATAATGTGCGGAACATTGAATAAAATTATCGTCAAATGCTGGACTATAGTTGCTGTATGGGTTTTGCAGAAGAAGAGAAGTATCTCTATTGCTCAAAAACTTTCATTTAGGTCTTTATGAAATTAAATTTAATCCGCGGACACACCAATTCATAAGTTGAAGAATGTTCTCGAGACATAATTATCAAGTGCTTTCAAGAGTGATTATCGCATCACGGATCGCATCGGTACACAACGCTTTCATTTCGATGGATGGTCGTCATTGGTGTTCCATCATTGACGTTTACTCTAAGGCGGGAGAGAGGTTAATGTTACTCGTTTTTAGAGAAATAAGCGTTTTGCTTATTTTCATCGCTTACAACTCCTTTGAATTTAATACACGATCATGGAATTATCCACATGTGTCGACAAAGAAATCAGTAAAACAAATAGAATTACGGAGCATATGTCGAAATAAATTACCAAGATAAGATTGCATTATATTACATATTTAGTAAAGGAGGTAAGTACATTCTCCATCACTGATCATTCGAAAAGGATTTTTTAATATATCATCCACGGCCTATTAATTAGAAGCATCTAGGTATTCGACTGGAAACGTCAGCGGAAAATCATAGAAAACCATTATGACTGTGGTTATATCAGTGAAAGTCTCTCCATCATTTTTGTACGAATAGTTAGGCCATTTTATCGATTTCATTATGTGACCCCAAGACAATACGTATTGTACTGTGAATCATAGCTCTCACAAATACATTAAGACGACCTGAAGAATTCATATATAGACAGTATCTTTCATGGGTTATGTTTCAGTTATTGCCTATTGACACTAAACTATCAAAAAAAAAGAAAGTATTTTGCAGTGAAATATGTGGTACACCAAGAGAATATCCTTTAACTTTGCTTTGTAAATCTGTCGTTTATAACGAACAACCATTAAAATTTATATCATATTGAAAATTTGTTTAGCTGATATTTAAACACATTCTTCACCGGCACATCAACGATGCTGTTCATTTTTGGAACACAACCTCTCGACAAGCTTAGAGACAGAAGTGATGACACTTAATGCAGCACCTGACGATCATTTTGCAGGACAATGCCCAAGCACATACAGTGCAAGCTGTTACTGATTTGTTTGACTGATGGGGCTGCTAAGCGCTCTACCACCTACGGCACACCCCTGACTTAACCCCTCGTGAGTTCAACTCGATTACTAAACTGAAGGAAAAACTTCACTGCATTCGCTTCAGAACTGCTACAAATTCGTCGGTCAATAGACCGCGCCGCTCGAACTTTCAACACAACTGGCACTGCTAAGAATATCCTACGACTTCCACATCGCAGGAAACGGGTTATACATAATGATGGTGACTACTTTGGAGGGTAAAAATCGTAGATGGAGACCAAGAGATGAATACACTAAGCAGATTCAGAAGGATGTAGGTTGCAGTAAGTACTGGGAGATGATGAAGCTTGCACAGGATAGGGTAGCATGGAGAGCTGCATCAAACCAGTCTCAGAACTAAAGACCACAACGACAATAACTACTTTGAAGGCCAGTAAAACCCTGAAACACGTATCTATTTTTTACGAGCTGTAAATAAATAGATGCCACTATTAAAGTTCTAACACTCGTATAATGCAGACAGTTAAATACTACTCCAAAATGGTTCCCTTCCTGTACTTTGAAGTAAAATTAAATAAATTTCATCGGAGATGCAAGGAAGGTCTCACTCGGAAAGTAAATATATAGTGTTTTCTTGCTATTGAGAGGCTCTTTATTAGCTGCGTAATTTAATGTTTTCAAGTTATTCAGTTCTTGAATGGACTCTGTATCAAGCGCAAACACAACAGTTGCAGAGCCGGCCGCGGTGGTCTAGCGGTTCAGGCGCTCAGTCCGGAACTGCGGAACTGCTACGGTCGCAGGTTCGAATCTTGCCTCGGGCATGGATGTGTGTGATGTCCTTAGGTTAGTTAGGTTTAAGTAGTTCTAAGTTCTAGGGGACTGATGACCACAGATGTTAATAACAAATGGCTGAAGGCCTGAATTAGGAGTCAGGAAAACAATTCCAAATAGCACTTTTAAAATAAATCCTTGCTTTTAAAACAAGTCTGCATAAAAGAACTTACTCTAGGATGGCTGCAGGCCACACCAACAATAATTAGAAAATTACATATATCCTTAAAACAAACACCACAATCTAAGGAATCAGGACAAGCGGTTCTCAGCAGGTATTCCAACGGTCGGCCTGGGAAGATAACTCTAACATAAGGTAAATTGAGACAAGCTGCCAAGAGTTGTACTCACGTAACAGAAAGGCAACTCAAACTGGGGGCAGCATAAGCGTCGACCGACCGACTAACGAATCCATCTAACGTACGATCACCGGTACAGCGATTGAATATTTTCAGGCAAGGGCGAAGAGACAGACAGGACTATGTCTCCAGAAAACACCGAAGGCCGAAGGAAACTAGAACCAAGGTAGACCTCCCAAAAAAAAATATGCACAGTACAAGGCTGTCGAACTACACAGCATCAACACAACGAGGAAAGGTATACCGCCGGAAAAGTACGGTAACCTCCAGGGCCGGTAACTGGGGCGTTAGCGGCCACAAGGCAGAAAATATCGCTGGTTGCACTTCACTAATAGGAATAATACTAAATTCAATGATGAATAACAAATAGGGAAAGACGGCTGCAATATTTCACAGCCTCAAAACACTTCATTCGTTGCTGCCATGCTCAGTGGCCCTGGGAGCAACAACCCGCCGACCAAAGGCGAGATTTCAGAATGGTCGAGGTTGCATTCGCAGTTAACTCTTCACTCGACTGAAACGTCCAGGCGCTCTCGCAGCTACCCCTCCTCGATCCGGCAGGGCAGCACGCCGCCAGCGGCCCGGCTTGCCCTCGCGCTGCACTGACATGCTCGCTGCTGCGCCCCAGCAGACCCGATGTCCGTTCGCCACCCCCACTCCACACCATGCGATCGAAGAAATACTAGCGATGGCTCCAAAGATAGTACCACAGTACTCGCAACGATAAGCGCTGCTGCTGCCACTCACGGGCAGGCAAACCAGCAACTTAGTGACGCCAGTAAATGGAATAAGAAACGAGATGCCATAACCGCAATGACAAGTTGCCAAGCAATAAACAGCATGTACACCAGCCGCGCAGGGCTCAGAAAGCAGCTTGGCTTTATTCAGGATTTCAATACATTACATTATTCCCCACTATTCTTGCTACAAAAGCTTATTTTTTAACATAATCTCCGTCCTGTGTGACGGGCTTACGCAACCTTACTTGGAGCGCCTCTATACCCGCATGGTACCGCTCTAATCGTCGTTGTCAGAGCCAGTATCTTGTACCTTTAGTTACATCATCCATGTACTGTTTCTTGCGGAGTGCATCCTTCATTGAGCCAAACAGATGGGAGATGGAAGGCGCGAGAGCAGGGTTGTATGGTGGATGTGGAAGAACAAAGTTTCGTGTGCAGACATGTGTGAGGCCTTGCGTTGTCGTGGAGAATTTCGTTTGAATTTTTGTGGTGACGAAAATGCTTAACTTTGTGCTTCACTTTTATGGGGATAGAACTATAAAATTCAGAGTTGAACTTAGCACCATGAGGGAAGACAGCAACCAGAATAACCCCTTCAGAGTCCCAGAAGACCGTCGCCATGACTTTACCGGCTGAGGAAGTTGCTTTGAACTACTTCTTCGATGGAGGGATGGTGCGGTGGCGCTTCGTGGATTACCGTTTTGTTTCCGGTTCCAAGTGGTGAACCCGTGTTTCATGGCCTGTGACGATGTTCGACAAAAATTGTCACGATCAGCATCGTATCGCGCAAGCAGTTCCGCGCAGAAGGTGCTTCGCTGCTCTTTATGGTCTTCTTTTTAGGCGGTGAAGATCCAAGCTTGCAAACACCTTTGAGTATCTCAACTGATGGACAAGTGTGTAAGCACTACCAACAGAAACCCCCAGGTGTGCAGTGAGGTGTTTGATGGTAAACCGTCCACCACCTCGAATGAGTGTCCGCACTTTGCAACACTGCAGCAGTTACAGCTCCCTGCGGCCTGCCGGCATGCGAGAGATTTGACAGGTTTGCACGACCTTGTTGCGATGACGCACGTCTCTACCATTGACTTCCCATGTCTGTTCATTGCCAAAAATCCGTAGAAATTTAGCAGGCGCCTATGAATACACTAGACTCTTGCTAAACCTGTCAATCCTCGCACATATGGGCGCAGCATTAGCGGAAGTGCCTAAAATTTATTATAATCAAATAGGGATTGCACTTTATCAAATTAAGTTTTACAGAAAACTTAGTTCTTGAGTGCGTACATCTATATCAGTATCACTGTAAATTCACTAAAAAACATGTTCCAAAGTTTTAGTTGTTACAATGATGATAAGCGACGGTAGTAAGTTTTACCACACAGCGGCTTTACAAGCATTTCATACGTCCTGCCATGTTTCTGATTGTTGCATAATGTACTCCAAGAAGACGTCAGCTTCAGCACCAGCTGTTTGAGATATTCTCATGTTCTCTCCTTCTATGTCTCCTACTTCATCCGTTTCATCGTAACTTTCCTGTGAACTTATGATTACCTCTTTTCTGCTGAAGTTTGGTCATAAACAGTTGCTCGTTCAACACTGTTGCCAGCAACAATGGTTTTCAGCGAAGAACCTCAGATCAGTTTCATGTCTAATTTCGAGTTTCTACTTGAGGTCTAGCATAACGTGTTTCCCTTGAGAGCTCATGACAATGATACGTAAGGAAAGCGACAATTTCAAAGCGTACAGGAATCTGGAACATTATAATTAGGTAACAAAATTGTTGCAGACGAAATTTCATTATTGTTGGCGTCATTTCAGTTTGATCGACTAGAAGTTGGAAGTGTGCCGGATTACTGAGAGACCAGACTACAGAGTTCCACATTAGTGAGAGCTTAGAGTATATGCGATGCTCCAGTCTTCCAGCAAGAGAAATTCAATGACAGCACTCTGCTTGAAACGGATCTCCGTTAAGTGCACCAGTTTCCAGGCTACACATAGCACTGTCACTGTAAAGTATACGCAAACATATGTAACGTAGCTACAACCAATATTGCCTATGTTCGTCAGTGAAAATGGACGTGATAAGCAACCTGAGCCATCAGTAAACGGAATATAACCTGCATAACACTGTGTGCGTGTTGGCTGAGTGTCCGTTTCACTGTCATTTAAGCCCGCAACAGATCGTTACACGTAAAAATTGAAACTAACATTTGGATAGGCTCTCTGACTGCGTATTTGAATAAGAATTTACAAGTGATACAGAATCTGGCTTGTGCAATGGAATTTAATGGATTAGAGTGCATGACATATTGTGGTGTGTTAGTGTCTCTGTTTTGGCCCGAAGTGTTGCACTCACCTCTTTAGATGACTACGTTTTTCCATTTGGTTTACAGCAATTTGCAGCAGCATGTAGCAGCAGCGGCTGAAGTTTATTGTTACTAAGAACGAATTTAATAATAAGGAGTTTGTCTGGGTCCTGTCAACTACTAAATAACTTGTGTGAAGAGATTTCATAAATTAAGTATATTTAAAACTTCAGAATCTTCATGACCAATAATAGACAATGACAATTCCAGTGACATATATATCAATAATGGGACTCACCAGGGTAGCCGAGAGCGCTAACGCGCTGCTTCCTGGACTCGGGTAGGCGCGCCGGCTCCGGATCGAATCCGCCTGGCAGATTAACGACGAAGGCCGGTGTGCCGGACAGCCTGGATGTGGTTTTTAGGCGGTTTTCCACATCCCGCTAGGTGAATACCGGGCTGGTCCCCACGTTCCGTCTCAGTTACACGACTCACAGGAAGGGCATCTGGTCACCCCTTTCCACTAAACTTGCCAAATCCTTTCCTAACAATGCCGGACATGTCACCAGTGAAAGAAAGAAAGGTATCAATATCGGATGAGTACTAGATTAACAAAATATTTCAGTTTAAAAGTTACATTAACATTTAATAACCACAGCATATTAATTAGATGTCGAGAATAATTATTATTATTTGGAGGATATGGAGGCTTCTTTAACAGACAAGCAAAACATGGGATTATTGGAAACTCAGATTAACAATCATGACCCTAACCCTGCAATTGATTTTCCGCTGTGCTTGCAAATTTTACCTTGAATTCCATCTTCAACCGCAGTTAAACAATCTAAACCTCTCCTGGGTATATAAGTGAAATCAGGCCTTGAGTGTGGCAAGAACTGCCAACACAGACATGAGGGCAGCGTGACACATCTTCCGTCTCCGAGCTCTCGACCGACACTACTACTTCCACTGTCGCAGACAGACCTCGTCCTACAACAATGCTTAGAATCGCGCTTCTATGTTTCGCCCTCAGATTGTTACTATCGATATCTGAGTGCTTGCACAATGCAAAGAATAGCGTTCAGTGGACTATATTGTTTTATGTAATGGAGAGTTGAGACTTCACAACTGACTGAAATGAGAATATTCAGTGATGGCCCACAACAAATTCCGCATTTTTTCAACCGAAATTGGTCGATAAAGTAATGTTTCTCATTACTTATTTATCGCCCTCGTATTAGGTTTCCATTTTTACCAATCTAGGTATGGAACCCTAAAATCTGTTCATTTAGGTTACTAGGTGTTAGACCAGCGACAACAAAGATAAATAAACGCAAAAATATGAAAATTTATTTCACTACTGTAGAAGGTAAGTCACTCAGAAATTCCAGGCACATATTTGCCTCTAGTATGGAAGCCTGAGGAACACTCCACATCCAAGCTCCACTAAGCTTCTGTTACAGGTTTCAGGGAAGAAATCCCCTAACTGTGAGTTTCTGTGGTGTTCCCACATAGCGCTGCTGGTGTATCAGCCCTATGAACGACACTGCTAGTAATACGATTCAATAAGCGTGCTCTGTAGATAAGAAGAAAAATGCGGAAGAGGGTAGACGGTGGCCGCACACTGGTTGTGTCGCGGGTAGGCTAGCCGCAGGCGAGCCACCAACAAGTGTGGGCACCGCCGTAGCCCGGCGCTGCGCTGGGGTCCTGGTCTGGTCTCGGTGGCGGGGCTATTGATTTCCGCCGCCGGCTGGCAGACAGGCGGCCGGCTCTGTAACCAACAGCCAATACACGCCGCACGCTGCACCCCGCTGTTCTATTCAGGGCAGCCCAGCTCTCTCTAAACACGCAGCTGCTGCTCAGCGCCAATTAGCCGCTGTTGCGATGTGTGCCGGGCACACCTCTGAACTTAATAGCGTAGCAGCAATAATCCGCACTGCAAAGGAGTGGCGCTGTTATTGACGGTCCAAAGGAGGGTAGTTACCTTTCTGCTACCAACTGATTGAACCGATACTGTGAAAAGAGTTTCTTTGATCAAGTGACTGAAAAGCTAGGGTTCGGTCTGGATCTATTACACACCCCAACGAACCACAGGTTTTTCCAGGTTCTTTCATTCCTTTACCACCAACATCTCCAGCATCATCCATATCATATCCCTGTCCTAGCGGCAAGTCGATGCCAGGAAGTTCGATTTTTTCCGCGTATTTTTATAGTATGATGAATTTGTCATCTATTAGCCGGCACACTCTCCATCTTTTGATGTTTCGTCCGTTCAGAGTTACATCTAAAACAGCCAGTCTGATCTCATTAAAAGCCTCAGTAATTTATTTCCTGCCCTTCATTACCTTTGGTAACTGCCTTTGAACTTCCACAATTTTTTTACTGATTTCTACTCCCTATTTTTCTTACACTTCTTCCAGAATCTCTTGCCGAATGTTTGTTAAAGCTTCTGTTGCTAAAATCTTCCCAGTTGCACACGTGCCTCATCATCAGCATTCTATCCAACAAACCTGACAACATGTGTGGACACACAATTATATTACGGAACCCCTGAGAAACTAAAAGAAAATATAGTCACTACCAAATGGAAAATTATCTGAGAGCATTTTCTCTGACGTTTTGTTATCATCTAATATTATTTTATTCAAAGCAACTGTGGTATGTATTTGAGAATAAAATTCAGTTGTCTTTTGCACAGGTATTTCTATTTCCTTTATTAGTTTCAATGAGTTAATTCATCATCTTTAGATACCTACGAAATTAGGGACATTATAAACCATTAGATACTCACGCCGCTATGTAAGCTATAAAAAGTGTATTACTTACGCTTTACATAAATGTATGACCAAGCTATAATGATTTATAATATCCCTAATTACGTGCGCTTCTCAGGATGATAAATTAATTTGTTGAAACCAGTAAACCGAAATAAAAATATCTGTGCATATGACCAGTGAATTCCATTCTGAAATCACCAGATACTCATTTTAGTAGATATTTAACGATTTTCGAAGTATTAAAAGTGATTCATAGTAATTCAAACATAACGTTTGGAATGGGGCTACAGATTTGAACAAACTGATAAAAACTACAACCATTTGCAATATTACGTGTTGGACTGGAAATTCGACCACTACATTTTGGTGTAATCGTTGTAAACAGTGTTGGTTATTGAAGTTAAATACTTCGCAACATTTTAGATGCTTAGAAAGCACTTTTAAGCTTTGCCGTAACTTTTGTTCGGAATTTCACTTTCATAAATAACAATAATTCCTACTAAGAAATACCTACATTTAGTGTTTAAGAAAATTCTAAGGAGTGAATAACAAATCTCCATTCAAATGCAAATTGTCTCGTTCCACATACCAATGAGTGTTATTTACATAATACTGATCTTGGGACATTTAACTTACTTGGTTAAGTACTCTACAGATTGAGTTGTCCAAGCATGACTCACGTTCCACCCTCAAAGCACCGGTTCCAACTGTACCTAACCTACACAGATAGCCGGCCGGTGTGGCCGAGCGGTTCTAGGTGCTACAGTCTGGAACCGCGCGACCGCTACGGTCGCAGGTTCGAATCATACCTCGGGCATGGATGTGTGTGATGTCCTTAGGTTGGTTATATTTAAGTACTTCTAAGTTCTAGGGGACTGATGACCTCAGAAGTTAAGTCCCATAGTGCTTAGAGCCATTTGAACAATCTGATATGACAGAGATCTCCTGCGTACACTGTTTTTGTTGTTGTGGTCTTCAGTCCTGAGACTGGTTTGATGCAGCTCTCCATGCTACTCTATTCTGTGCAAGCTTCTTCATCTCCCAGTACCTACTGCAACCTACATCCTTCTGAATATGCTGCGTACAATATGTGATCAAAAGTATCCGAACACATGGCAGAAAATGACTTACAAGTTCGTGGCACCCTCCATCGGTAACGCTGGAATTCAATATGCTGTTGGCTCACCCTTAGACTTGATAACAGATTCCACTCTCGCAGACATACATTCAATGAGCTACTGGAAGGTTTCTTGGGGAATGGCAGCCCATTCTTCACTGAGTGCTGCCCTGAGGAGAGGTATCGATGTCGGTCGGTGAGGTCTGGCACGAGGTCGGTGTTCCAAAACATCCCAAAGGTGTTGTATGGGATTCATATGAGGACCTTTTGCAGGGCAGTCCAATACAGGGATATTATTGTCGTGTAACCACTCCGCCACAGGCTGTATGTTATTAACAGGTGCTCCATCGTATTGAAAGATGCAATCACCATCCCGGAATTGCCCTTCATCAGTGGGAAGCAAGAAGATGGTCAAAGCATTAATGTAGGCCTGTGCTGTGATAGTGCCACACAAAAGAACAAGGAGTGCAAGCGCCGTCCATGAAAAACATGACCACACCATAACACCACAGCCTCTGAATATTACTGTTGGCACTACACACGCTGGCAGATGACGTTCACCGGGCATTCGCCATACCCACACCCCGCCATCGGATCGCCACATTGTGTACCGTGACTCGTCACTCCACACAGCGTTTTTCCACTGTTCAATCATCCAATGTTTACGCTCCTTACACCAAGCGAGGCGTCGTTTGTCATTTGCTCTCGTGATGTATGGCTCCCTTCTAACTGTCTTAGTACTTGCAGTGGGTCCTGACGCAGTTTGGAATTCCTGTGTTCTGGTCTGGATAGACATTACGAACCTCTTCAACTGTCGGTGGTCTCTGTCAGTCAACAGACGAGGTCGGCCTATACACTTTTGTGCAATTCGTGCCCCTTCACGTTTCCACTTCACTATCACATCCTATATAGTGGACCTAGGTATGTTTAGGAGTGTGAAAATCTCGCGTACAGACGTATGACACAAGTGACACTTGTTCACCTGACCATGTTCGAAGTCCGTGAGTTCCGCGGAGCGCCCCATTCTGCTCTCTCACGATGTCTAATGACTACTGAGGTCGCTGATATGGAGTACCTGACAGTAGCTGGCAGCACAATGCACCTAATATGAAAAACGTGTGTCTTTGTGTGTGTCTGGATACTTTTGATCACGTAGGGTACCTAGCAGAACTAGCACTTTAGTGAGAAACTATATTGTGGAGACATAGCTCATCCACAACCTAGGGACTTGCTTCCAGAATATGGAGATGTCGAAAAGAGACACTGAGAGAAGCGAAACATATATTTTATGTCGTTTGGTTATTTAACCGGATGACCTTAGGGCACTCATCCCCTCTCTCTCTCTCTCTCTCTCTCCCATACACAAAGAGAACTTTTACATCACTGCTACTTACAGAACGATCATAATTTCAGATCTAATGGCACGTGCAGTAACAGGACTGACTAATAATGAATATAAACAATTTGTAAGCAGGCACAAGGTACTGGCAGCGACGTGTATAAATAACGACACCGTGGAGTAACATGGTTTAAAGAGAAAAAAGACAACTGCGTTTGTGTAGCAAGAAAGGTGGTTGGTGCAAAAAACGCACAAGTCTCAGGAATATCATTGGAGAATTTTTCGGAGACGGGTGATGAGCGCCATTGTTTAAGCGTCGCTGAAGGAAACACAGGCGTTCATATTCGTATACATACGGCTGCCCTCTGGATTGCTACCATTAGCGCACAAGAAAGCCAGCTTCATAGTTCCGATGTCCCAATAAGTTGAAGATGTCAACGAAATAGAGGCTGCAACATTATCAGGCATTGGACGCAACTGACCACCGACCGAGTATTGTAAGTAGGCTGCTTAGGTTTTTTTATAGGTAACACCACGTAGCGCTCTGTATGAAAATCACTGGCTGTGCTGTGTGCAGTCTGTGTCTGGTTGGCATTGTTGAAAAATTCTGTATTGTAGTGGGTAGTTGGATGTTAACAGCGCGTAGCGTTGCGCAGTTGGAGGTGAGCCGCCAGCATTGGTGGATGTGGGGAGCGAGATGGCGGAGTATTGAGAGGGGATGATCTGGACGTGTGTCCATCAGAGACAGTAAATTTGTAAGACTGGATGTCATGAACTGCTATATGTATTATGACTTTTGAACACTATTAAGGTAAATACATTGTTTGATCTCTATCAAAATCTTTCATTTGCTAACGATGTCTATCAGTAGTTAGTGCCTTCTGTAGTTTGAATCTTTTATTTAGCTGGCAGTAGTGGCGCTCGCTGTATTGCAGTTGTTCCAGTAAGATTTTTGTGAGGTAGTCAGGGCCATTCTTTTGTAGGGATTATTGAAAGTCAGATTGCGTTGCGCTTAAAATATTGTGTGTCAGTTTAGTGTTGATCAGAATAGGTAAAGAGCGAAATGTCTGAGTACGTCCAGTTCTGCTCAGCTTTTTGAAAATCAAATAATGTAAGAGGTTTGTCAGCACAGTAATTCATAAATTTTTCTAAGGGGACGTTTCAGTATGACCACATGTAATACAACAGTATCTTAGATCACTGCCGTGTCGTAATACGGTAGCCATCAGTCTTCCCAGAGATATAGTCTCACGACAACTGCACTGAATCTATCAAATGCTATGTAAATATAACTCAAAGAAGCGCCTTGTTATCAATGTGTGAAGCATCATTTCTCTGAGAAATGCGGAGAACTAAGCATGGATAGAAATGAATAATTGTAGGCACACTTTGAATGCTGGTTGCGGAAGACGGAACTTGTTAGAAATATTTGACTGTTTAATAAATCATTCATATAAACATAGCATAATTTGACAGCAGTTGAAAAGATTGAAATTCATCTAGCCATATTAGTATTCCTCTGAAGAACTGGAGAAATAAAAGGAGTGCTGAAAAGTAGTGCTGCTGAATTTTTTAATCTGTTGAGGTATTATGCATATTGCTCGCTCGTGCGCACGTGGACCACCCTCTCGTTCAGCATGACAATGTCAGACCACACACGATCGCTACGACATCTGCGACAATTCGACCCCTAGCGTTTGTGTCATTGATCATCCTCTGTACAGTCCCAACTTGCCCACATTAGATTGTCGGCTGTCTCCAAAGCTTCAAGAACACCTTTGAGGACTTCAATTTGATAACGATGAAAGGTTGCAAGGAGAGGTGAGGGTGTGTCTGCGTCAACGAACTCAAACATTCTGCATTGACATTGCCAACGAACTGTTCCCTCGTTGGGAGAAATGTGTTCATCGCCAGGGTGACTATGTTCAGAAATAAATATGTAGGCATGAGGAATAAAGACGTAGAATGTTAATAAAGACGGTTTTTTTTAATAAGATTCGAAAAGTTTTCACATAAAAAACTGTGGAGGTATTTATTTTCAGCATGGCCTCTTATCTTACAGG
Source organism: Schistocerca americana (assembly GCF_021461395.2). Lineage (NCBI taxonomy): Eukaryota > Metazoa > Arthropoda > Insecta > Orthoptera > Acrididae > Schistocerca > Schistocerca americana. Next base: position 379,564,412 of record NC_060126.1, read on the forward strand.
GTCCTGTACAGTTGTCATTTCACTTTAAAGTATTTAAGACATTAGCAAAGATGGCAGAAAGTTCATTTGAAAGGGCTTCTTTCTTGTTCACCACTGAACACGCCAAAGTGGCCGTTGCGCCGGGAGATATCCTGCCGTATCTCCGTTAAAAGGAAATAACGTGAGACTTGGTTACGAATACGGTTTCGTGGCCCCTCGGTACATTCTTTTTTTTTTTTTTTTCTTTTTTTTTTTTTTATCAGATTCAGAAAGCAGACTCACTCACACGATTGCTATACAAACAGACATGTGTCACATCTCCTGCACTTCGGCCGTTATGTTGACATCGGACCTGGATGAGGTGATGACTGCTTAAGTCACTCCTCCATGACCGAAGTAATAAAAAAATATCTCGCTGTGGCGATTACATACGTCCTGCCGGTTTAATTTTTAGCACAGCATAGGACTCGATACGTTGGTCTTCCAAAATGCTGAGAGTACATAGAATCTGTTACGCACTGAATCAAATTGTTTATGATCCGTTAGCTCGTGCTTAACTGGGTATTGGTCCAAAGTGCGTACGCCGTTACGTCCGAGCCTCATGGAATAGTACGACAGCCTGTAACCAGCAGCCTTTCCCTCGCAATTCTGTCTGCACAAGCTTACCCATGAGGGTAACCGGTGCTTTTTCTGATACTTGATTCAATTTTTCCGCGTTTGTGATTCTTGTTCCAAAGTATTCAGTATTAATATTTACTGTAAAATGTGTAATCATTAATTATTTATTGTAATTGCTAAGTAACCTTTGCTGCAGAAGTGAGAAGTAGTAGCTAACCTGTGCAATTCGAACCTTTTGTAAACTAGGCAGATATAAAACAATTGTATTCAAAGAAACAAACGGTCAGGTATCAACATTTCTGCCTATCGTATGTTAGGTCGGTTTTGTGGAAGCTATTAATTTATTATGCGCCAACTGCAAGTGTACTCATGCCCATATGGGCCACTGTGTCAATGTCCACATTAAAGAATAGGATTAATCTGGTAACGCCGATATCTCTCGCATTTAACAACGATTTAGTGATGAACAAACAAGTTGTGTTTCACTCTCGCGTGATGACCAAAAAAAATGTTTTAGCATGTTTACTGGAATACTCTCTTTCAAATTCTGAATGTGGTAGGAGTGAAATACAATTTTTACAATTGGCACAGAAACCGGATGGAAATTATAAGACTCGAGGGCCATGGAAGTGAAGTAGTTGTTGGGAGAGGAGTGAGACAGGGTTGTAGTTTACCCGCGATGTTATTGAATCTGTATATTGAGCAAGCAGTAAAGGAAACACAAGAAGTATTTGGAGTAGGAATTAAAATCCATGGAGAAGAAATAAAATCTTTGAGGTTTGCCAATGACATTGTAGTTCTTTGAGAGCCAGCAGAGGACTTTGAAGAGCAATTTAACGGTATGGACAGTGTCTTGAGAGGAGGACATTTAAGGTGAACATCAAAATGGTTCACATGGCTCTGAGCACTATGGGACTTAACATCTGAGGTCATCAGTCCCCTAGAACTTAGAACTACTCAAACCTAACTAACCTAAGGACATCACACACATCCATGCCCGAGGCAGGATTCGAACCGGCGACCGGAGCGGTAGGACGGTTCCAGACTGAAGCGCCTAGAACCGTTCGGCCACACTGGCCGGCCGGTGAACATCAACAAGAGCAGAACGACTATAATGGAATGTAAGCAATTTACATTATGTGATGCTGAGGGAATTAGATAAGCAAATGAGACACTTAAGGTAGTAAATGAGTTTTGCTATTTAGGAAGCAAAATAACTGATGATGGTAGAAGTAGAGACCATTTAAAATGTAAACTGGCAATGGCAAGGAAATCGTTTATGAAGAAGCGAAACATCGGGTATAGATTTAAGCATCAAGAAGTCTTTCCTGAAAGTATTTGTAGCGAGTATAGCCATGTATGGAAGTGAAACAAGGATGATAAATACACTCCTGGAAATGGAAAAAAGAACACATTGACACCGGTGTGTCAGACCCACCATACTTGCTCCGGACACTGCGAGAGGGCTGTACAAGCAATGATCACACGCACGGCACAGCGGACACACCAGGAACCGCGGTGTTGGCCGTCGAATGGCGCTAGCTGCGCAGCATTTGTGCACCGCCGCCGTCAGTGTCAGCCAGTTTGCCGTGGCATACGGAGCTCCATCGCAGTCTTTAACACTGGTAGCATGCCGCGACAGCGTGGACGTCAATCGCATGTGCAGTTGACGGACTTTGAGCGAGGGCGTATAGTGGGCATGCGGGAGGCCGGGTGGACGTACCGCCGAATTGCTCAACACGTGGGGCGTGAGGTCTCCACAGTACATCGATGTTGTCGCCAGTGGTCGGCGGAAGGTGCACGTGCCCGTCGACCTGGGACCGGACCGCAGCGACGCACGGATGCACGCCAAGACCGTAGGATCCTACGCAGTGCCGTAGGGGACCGCACCGCCACTTCCCAGCAAATTAGGGACACTGTTGCTCCTGGGGTATCGGCGAGGACCATTCTCAACCGTCTCCATGAAGCTGGGCTACGGTCCCGCACACCGTTAGGCCGTCTTCCGCTCACGCCCCAACATCGTGCAGCCCGCCTCCAGTGGTGTCGCGACAGGCGTGAATGGAGGGACGAATGGAGACGTGTCGTCTTCAGCGATGAGAGTCGCTTCTGCCTTGGTGCCAATGGTGGTCGTATGCGTGTTTGGCGCTGTGCAGGTGAGCGCCACAATCAGGACTGCATACGACCGAGGCACACAGGGCCAACACCCGGCATCATGGTGTGGGGAGCGATCTCCTACACTGGCCGTACACCACTGGTGATCGTCGAGGGGACACTGAATAGTGCACGGTACATCCAAACCGTCATCGAACCCATCGTTCTACCATTCCTAGACCGGCAAGGGAACTTGCTGTTCCAACAGGACAATGCACGTCCGCATGTATCCCGTGCCACCCAACGTGCTCTAGAAGGTGTAAGTCAACTACCCTGGCCAGCAAGATCTCCGGATCTGTCCCCCATTGAGCATGTTTGGGACTGGATAAAGCGTCGTCTCACGTGGTCTGCACGTCCAGCACGAACGCTGGTCCAACTGAGGCGCCAGGTGGAAATGGCATGGCAAGCCGTTCCACAGGACTACATCCAGCATCTCTACGATCGTCTCCATGGGAGAATAGCAGCCTGCATTGCTGCGAAAGGTGGATATACACTGTACTAGTGCCGACATTGTGCATGCTCTGTTGCCTGTGTCTATGTGCCTGTGGGTCTGTCAGTGTGATCATGTGATGTATCTGACCCCAGGAATGTGTCAATAAAGTTTCCCCTTCCTGGGACAATGAATTCACGGTGTTCTTATTTCAATATCCAGGAGTGTAGTTTAGGCAAGAAGAGAACAGAAGATTTCGAAATGTGATGCTACAGAAGCATACTGAAGATTAGATGGGTAGATCACGTAACTAATGAGGAGGTACTGAATAGAACTGGGGAGAACAGGAATTTGTGGCACATCATGAAGGGATCGGTCGGTAGGACATGTTCTGAGGCATCAAGGCATCACCAATTTTGCACTGGAGGGCAGCGTGGAGGGTAAAACTCGTAGAGGGAGACCAAGAGATGAATACACTAAGCAGATTCAGAAGGACGTAGGTTGCAGTAGGTACTTGGAGATGAGAAAGCTTGCACAGGATAGAGTAGCATGGAGAGCTGCATCAAACCAGTCTCTGGACTGAAATCACAACATAAACAATGTTTTAGCAGTCATAGCAATGATTTGAGTAAGCGTGCTATGACCAATGGAACCAATAACATGGATTAGTGTGTGCTGAAGATTTTTTGTTTGCTCAAAAAGTTGCAACCTTAGTCGCAGGCAGGATCTCACATCCCGCCGTGAGGCATGCATGCTCGCCACCGACGACATTCTGCGTCTGCTTCCTAAAATAATGCTGCTGCAGCATTTTGCGGCGCAGCAGCGGTGGTCTGGATTACTTCTTGGTGTGGTACAACGCCTTGCGCTTCCGCAGTCGTCCTGATAACGAGGAGCGAGTTCCATCCCAAGATACCCGATTCTCTCAAGTATAAACGCCACCCATTCTTGGAATTCCGCCAGCGCCGTGACACATGAGAGTTGTCGGTCCACTGCATGACCTAGTAGCTACATGATCTACGAGCAGCGTCATCAGCTAGGCGAAGCTGCTGGTCTAATAGCAGCCAACCACACTTATTGGCTCTCGTCATGGATCAACATTTATCGTCGTCACAGGATTTCATGGAATCCATGCAGTTATTGTAACCATGTTCTTAACAACGTGCCTACTTTGAAATTCAATAAATCAGTTTTGACCAAGAGTCTGTAAGATCCCCCTTCCTGGGCTAGGATATAACTGACCGTGATCGCATATGTCTTATAAAATATAACAGAGAGTAAGGCTATCGTTACCGAAGGAAAACAACACCGGTTAGTTGGAGGAAAGTGTACAAGAGACTCTTCTGAAGGAAGAATATATTCCAAATTTAAGCTAAATTTAGATGATAATTTTGAAATGGGTGGAATATAGTGCAAACGCTCACGAACCGCACATGGGGAATAAGGGTACCATATTATACGAATATTTACTGCAAAAGTTGAAACCTTCCCTTCTCCTCTATATCTCTTTTGTTTCGCAACGTTCCCTTCTACAATAACCTATGAAACCTTTCCTTAGGATTTCTATCGGTTGCTAATAGCAAATAAAATCTTCCCTTGAAATTTATTCTCTTTCTCAATCTTCGCATACAAATTTAAATGCTGCTTATTAAAAGTTATTTTCTGATTATTTCAACGAAACATAGAATGTGTCGTCGTCGTGGCTCTCAGTCGTTACGTGCAATAACCCAAAACTGTTCCTTACCTTTTTTATTGTTCCTGGATCGCCATCTGACTGCTACATCGAACTGCGACATGAATATACTTACTCTGTTTTACTATACTCTATTAGCGGCTGGTGGGCTGTCATAACTAGTAGCTGTGTTCATTACCAAAGCTGACGTTATTCTTTAATAGCAAAGCTGACGTTATTCTTTAATAACAAAGCTGACGTTATTCTTTAATTAATTTGACTGAAGCTACGTAATTCATAGTTAAACTTTTTCATGAAAACAATAAAATTTTGCGAAGTTTTACGTTGATGGTTTTTGAGATGGATTATAATCAGTAATGCAAAAATTAATTATATTCTGAATGAAATAATTTTACAAACGTTCAAATGGGACTTACTTTTTACAATAATCTTACAACTAGCATTACGCAAACATATCTTCAGTAGTCTTGAGTTTCCCAAAAAATTAATTCAATAATATTAGTTCCTCTTATGATAATAGTTAATTGATGTCTCTGTACATCCGTTTATAATCTCTTGTAGATCATAGCTGGTGGCTGGCAGGCACGCCGCTCCTCTCAACCTCTCGCTTCAGACCTGCTACCGACTCGCTTCACATCTCGCTTACCACTGACTTCCTACGAACGCTAAAGTGCGGTCTCTCCTCCGAACAATGCTTTCTGGTGCAGACAATCCCCGCTACCATTACAAAATCTATCAATGCGCGGTCTTTTCCACTCGTTTCTTAAAATGTATCCATACTCGGTCTATCCCGCCCTTTTTAATATTATGTCAATGTGCGATCTCTCTTGCCAACAATACTTTGGTGCAGACATTCCCTGCTAACATAATTATTTCCAACATGACAAATATAAATTATTCCTACTTAATCCTATTAATAAAATATAAACATCTTTCATAAATTGTGGTTTGACAATAGACAATAGAAATGTACACGTCTTACAAAGTCATTGGTAACACAAAGAAGATACTGTTTAGCTAAAAGAGGGATAATTAAACGTTGCCAGCCCGCTAGGGTAACGAATCTCCTGAATCTTGATGAAAGTAATGGCAAAGAAATTTAAGCCAATAATCACTGGCGTGGCAACAGAAGGCTTTCACGCTTTTCCACAACACAACATTTTACGAGAAAATACATCAGTCAGAAAGCAGTTTGCAGTTACTCATTCTGAAATACTAAATTTTGAAAGTAACATTAAATGAAATTACTGCATAAATAAATTACTGGCGTAACTTGAACTTTGACACGTAAAAAATAACTTTCAGTAACATAAGTGTAACGTAATGCAAAATTTAGAAAAAGGCAAGCCATTTACTTCTGATTATTGAAAGACTGAATTGAATTTAAGCAAATGAGCAATTGATTTTCCTTTTAAGATAACAAAAATAAAATACATACCAAGCAACAAGAAGTCACTCTCGAAGCAAAATACAGAATAAATTAAACTGTGCACTCTTAATTTCGGCTTTATCTTTGGTCATTAGTTTTGCCAGTGAAATTTTACTTTACTGTAAGTAGCCTCTGTTATGCAGTACACGAATGAACAGTTACTGAGGCAGGAACTTTAGACTGAGACTGGCAATAAATAGCTCGTTTTTGTTATTCTGGCTACACTCGGTGATTGAATGGGATGCAAAGGGACTTTGCTTGGTAATAATGTCTGAGGACAGTGACAACACAGGTGCCCTACAAGATTTAAGTCTTGCTAGTTATTCATACTTTGTGAAAGAAATGTCAAAAGCCGTGCGGAAGACGAAGAATGTAGCTGACGACAATGCAGAGCTGCCGTTGTTGTTGTTGCTGCTGCTGCTCGATGAGAAGAACATCGAGTCATCTCCAGAGCCACGGATAATCGTGGGACAGGCAACAGTTGGAACTGCAGCTTCCTCCGCCCCTGTCCACTCCTTCTGTGCTCTCAATACTCAATACTGACCACCGCGTCGGCGGGAGCGCCCAACATTGACTTCGCACTCCTTCATAAATCCAGCTTCCCTGATCTCCTCTCTGTCCGCAATGCGACAAAGACCTTCCACACCCAAAGCTAAACAACGGCGCAGCTACTACCATTTCGCCGCTGCTATCGATACTTTTCAATAGTGTTTCCTTGGCTATTACCCAGCAATTCATTATAATTAGAATAAATTATGTACAGAGTGATATTATTGGATTTCAGACATTTTGCATATGAGAAAAGGATAGCCATCGAGCTGTAGTTTGTAATGATACTAAGCATGACAACGCGAGAGTAAAGAAACGAAATCTGTTTATAACGTGCGCCTATACCAAGACGCGCGGCCAGCGTTTAAAAGGTACTTTTAAACACTATGACTCGCTGGGCGGAGATATTTAAAATCATTTCCGCAGCGCTTGATAGCAAGAAGCTGTGAAACAGGAGAAAGAACAGTTTATCATTTGTTAGAAAAATTCTAGAGTATTTATAGTTAGTTGTACTTCTGGTCGCCGATATGTTAACATGTACTTCATTACCTTTGATGTTCGGTCGCCGACTTGTTAAGACGTGTTGTGTAGCACCGCTACAAGTTATATTTCATTTAGTGTGAAAAACCACGTTATCACCAAGAAAAAAAACGCTTTTGTAAACCTTGTGACGATAAAAAATACTTACGCGCACGCCAGGACATTTAATTTTTACAAAATATCACACATACAAAAGCAGCGATTGTTGGACTGCTCCATGTATGAATAAAACATAAAAATGTAAGTTTTGTATTCATTGTAAATTTCTTAATGTTTATAGTTTAACGCCTTTGCTCTTTAAGAATATATTGATGTTTCACTGTACAGAGAATCTATGCTTATTCTTTTCTTTAAATTAACCACAAATAATGTTTATGTTTAAATAAATTTGTTACAGATTCGCTCTTTATCGCGGTGTCTCGATTATATTTGGGAGACCATTAATGTGTTCAATTTCCGATCTGACAACTTTTTTTACAAAATTTCACTGTTTTGCATTCATTTCCAATTTATTTTTTTTTATTATTCAAATAGGTCCCTTAGGTAAATTCATTGAAGAGTCTGATTGGGTGAAAGCAATCCGGGTTAAGAGGTCATTTGAGAAACTATTTTCGCGCAATCAATCTGTACGTCTCCTGAACACAATCGAGAACCGACGCTTCAGCGATCATTCATTAATTTTTCTCTCTTTCCAAGTCGTAGCAAAAAACGGCCAAGGAGAACTGCCGTGAGTATGCAATCTAGTGTTAATAGTTGCATTCTTTATCTTGTCGGCAAACATTGCCATAAATTATCATCATCAATGTTATATTTGGTTAAATGGAAAAAGCAAAAACCTTTTAACGCTAGAACAGCCAAAAATAGATACACTAGTACACCGATTACGCAATAAACATGGTCTCTCTAATACAGCTTAAAGCTTCAGAATCAAAAGTACAGTGCAAGTTATGAACGAATATTAAACGGCGAAAATTATTTATGGTGCAGAAGGTGTTTTATCTGCATTTTCGGTGTCACACCACCACTTTGGGACTGATTAAGCGGAGAGCAGGTCTCTCCTCGGGTGTCACCGCCTAACACTACTAAGGGCCCTGGGTTTAAAGGGTCCTGGGTTTAACATGGAGCATTTGCTCACTGCTGCCGGCATCCTGGAACTGTTTACAGTATAATAATAACGAATACTTTTATTGAATGAAAAGTTTTAGTTCTGCGCTTGCCGTGTTACAGGAAAATCCCAACACACAGATCACGCACGCGCTGTCCTGGGGCCAAAGGTGCCGTCCTGCATAGTGCTGGTGTCGCTGTTGACTGTCGCACCGCCAAATCGTTACACAATTTTAAAAAGGAATGAAATTCAGGATAAAGTGCTATTCTGCGTCATAAAGACATTCTTTACAATGTTTGTGTTGCGTTGATAACTTCGGTAGCGCGAACATAAACTCACCTTAAACACATGGCAGATTAACAGCACAGCTCTATAAAACATAACGACGAGATAGATAAAGTAACGTAACTCGGCGCCAATAAATGGAAGTGTTGGAGTATTTTGCCAGACGTATCCAAGTCGTGTACAAGAAGCTCGACGCGACGTGGTGCGACGGTACCGTGACTGTACCGCCAAATGGAGCTGCCGCATCAACACGACGCAGTTGAAGGAGAGGGTTGAAGACATAGTGCGCCAACCATGGAGTAGTTATGGTGCGCTGTTCTGTTCTTTATTACAATGTGGCCTGGAGACAACATTTGGATTACTTCACAATGATTGAATCATTGGGGAACTGGGAGAAGGATGAAGTGTGAGGGTGTAGCCCAGGAGTTTGGTATTGTTCATAGTATTGTTCCACGTGCATGGGGATCGTTCTCAACCACAGACACTGTTGCCCGTAGGCTAGGAAGTGGTCGACTGCTTTAAAATGCAACAGCAGATAAGAACTGTATTGTGAAGCAGGCAAGAAGTGACTCAAGTCAGACAGTGGGTTCAGTTGTAATAGAATTTAATAGATCTCAAGGCCCATAGTTGCACGGCGGCTATATAGATGTGGTCCCTTCTCCCGACTGTCAGGAGATCGGTGCAAGATTTCCGATGGTGTCAATAGGGACTGCATCGACGAGGAATGGGGTCTCCGAGCACTTTCGTATGACAGTGAATTCAGGCTGAGTACCTCGTACCCTCTCAAGCCGCGAGATGGGAACACGTAACGGGCCCGAGAACAATTTCGGTGGTCCAGGTCTTATGGTGTATAAAAGCATAATGTTGCATGGGCGTATTGACCTCGAAATCTTTTAACGCAGTACACTCACTCACCAATGTTACTGTGACAATGTACACCTTCAAATGAATGTTCAAATGTGTGTGAAATCTTATGGGACGTAACTGCTAAGGTCATCAGTCCCTAAGCTTACACACTACTTAACCTAAATTATCCTAAGGACAAACGCACACGTATCTACGCCCGAGGGGGGACTCAAACCTCCGCCGGGACTAACCGCACAGTCCATGATTGCAGCGACTCAGACCGCTTGGCTAATCCATCGCGGCTGTACACGTTCCCCACGTGCGTCTTTTCAATGGTGCGTTCGTCCCAGGCTTTATTTTTATGGATGACACTGCGCCATAGCATATAACAGATCAGCTGGGAGCTCTTGGAGCTAGAAGATATTCGGCAAATGCGCTGGCTTTCCCGTTCGCACGACTTAAATCTCATCGGGTAGTGGTTAGCACACTGGACTCGCATTCGGGAGGACGACGGTTCCATCCCGTCTCCGGCCATCCTGATTTAGGTTTTCCGTGATTTCCCTAAATCGTTTCAGGCAAATGCCGGGATGGTTCCTCTGAAAGGGCACGGCCGATTTCCTTCCCAATCCTTCCCTAACCCGAGCTTGCGCTCCGTCTCTAATGACCTCGTTGTCGACGGGACGTTAAACACTAACCACCATCATCGGGTAGTTGTGGGATGCGGAAGGGAGACACCCTACACTAAGTCCACACATACCAACGACCGTCCAGCAGTTTTCATCCTCGCTGGTGTATGAGTGGTACGTCCCAACGCTAGAAATCGTTACCAACATTGTGGTCAGCATACGAGCACGTTGCTGAGCATACACCAGCGACCTTGGTGATTACACACCCTGTTAGCAAACATGTCTTGCCTTTTATAAAGTCAAGGGAACCATCATAAATAGCGGTGATTTCAGTGTAACTGCTGTCTTCGAATGAAAGTGTCGTTCCTGTTCGTCTCACTGCCCATTTCTTTCAGTTAGCTTATGTACTGTGCCTTAGCAGTTTCTTCCATGTATGGTCCGAGTTTCCTCGAGCTGTTACTTGGTAGTTCTGCATACTAATATAGCTACTAGCAGTTATCTCGGTTGCATAGAGTATTTTAACACCTAAAACTGCACTCAAGAACAAAGCCTAGTAACGTCATATCATTGCATATATTTTGATTCTGGTGGTAGCACCGGCTGAGATAATAGTTCAAGAATAGTCTGGCTTTTTCAAAAAAAAAGCAACAATCGTGCAGTAGGACATTAGGCAAGCTCTACAAAATCAATGATAAACGTCTCTCGAGCTTCCAGCCACGTCAAGTGGTTTAAAATAACGAGCCTTCGGTCGAGTCCTCCTAGGTCGTTGTCAAGGGGTGACTGTCTTTTGGTTTCTGTTACCGTCGTTACAGAGCTCCAAGCCCTAATAGAAAGCACTGAAGCTCAGATAATTATAGGTACAGAAAGCTGGCTAAAGTCGGATATAAGTTCAGCCGAAATTTTTTCAAACGGTCTCACAGTGTGCAGAAAGGATAGATTAAATACAGTTGGTGGAGTATTTATTGCTGTCAGAAGCAGTTTGCCTTGTAGTGAAACTGAAGTAGATAGTTCCTGTGAAACAGTATGGGTAGAGGTTATACTTGACAATCGGACTAAACTAATAATTGGGTCGTTTTACCGACCCCAGACTCAGAAGATATTGTTGCTGAACAGTTCAAAGAAAACTTGAGTCATTTCAAATAGTACCCCACTCATACAGTTATAGGCGGTAGTGACGTTAATCTACCCCCCATATACTGGAAAAATTATGCCTTTAAAGCCGGCGGCAGGCATAAAACATCACCCGAAATTGCACTGAATGCTTTGTCGGAAAGATACTTTCTGGACTGAAGGCCCAAAACCACACAAAAAACAAGAACGTCTGAAGGCCTGGCTTAGAAATCAAAGGTAAAATTTAGAAAAAAAAACATGCAATTGAAAACAATTAGCGGCTGAAGGATTACACTACACGTCTGAAGGACAACTATAATTAAACACATTCATAAACATTTTTTTCTAACCAAGAAATTTCTTTTTAAACTTACAACAGAATCCCCAAAAGCCTAATTAAAGAATTATTAACTTTTTGCACGGCTGAAAGCTTCAAATAAATCTGAAACAACGGCTGAAGGCCTGAACAACACGTCAGACAAACAATTTAAAATAAACCCCTTCCTTCTTATAAAAAAATTTTCCTTTAAAGAATACACATGGCTGAAGGCCTTATTGAAAGGGGTTCACGTAAATCCTTGGCTGAAGGCTACACATAACACATCAAACAACTAACGTCTTAGGGTAGATAGAACAAACGTAAGGAAAAAATATTTTCTTAAAGAAAATCAATCTTCGAACTTTTAACACAGCTGAAGGCCTTTATGTAGAATTTAAAAAGGAACTGAATTAATGCACGACCGAATGCCTCACACAATACTTCAATCTAAAATTAAAATCAAAATCTACAACAAACAGAACTACGGGTGCTCATAAGTGTTCCAAGGGTCGGCCTAAGAAGGTAGCTCAAACGTAAGGTGAGGTGAGACAGACAGCCAAGAGCTGAAGTTAAATAATCGTATGGCAACCCAGACTAGGGACGGCCCAAGGACCGACCAACAATTTATCCAGTTCCCTTCCATCCGAGCAACAGTACAACAATGGAAAATATCGGCCGAGGACGAGGATACGAACAGCACTACATCTTCACGAATTGGTGTCTAAAAACAGCCAAGGGAACAATAGCAACTCTTAGCAAAATATAAACCAAACAACTCAAAGGCTGTTGAACTACACGCCATGGCAGACAGCATCAACACGACAAGGAAAGGCACATGGCTGGAATACTATGCTAACGATCAGGGCAGGTAACTGGGGCGTTAACGGCCACAGGGCAGAAAATACCGTTGGTGAACTTCAATGGCAAGTAACAGTCTATTTAACAATTAATCACAATATAAGAAGACAGCTGCAAGATTTCGCTGACTCCTGCACAGCATATATTTCTGGTAGCCCAAATGGCCCAGAAAGCAACAACCTGCAAATGAACGAACAGATGTCACAATAGTTGAGGTTTCGTAACATGTTAACTGATCACTCAATTTCAGTGTCCAGGTTCGGTGGGCAACAAACTTTGTCGCTCACGATCCGACAGCGCGTGCGCACTAGCAGCGGTCCTGGCCTACCTCGGGCCGCAGAGACTTCCTCGCTGCTCCGTCCCAACCGACTGACCACTACCTCCGCCCAGAAATACTAGCGGTAACACCAAAGATAGTACGACAGCGCTAGTATCGATAACCGCTACTGCTGCCACTCAAGAAGTTAAGCCGGCAACTTCGTTACGCCAGTAAGCAAGGAAGAAATAAAACGCCACTCGATGTGACAAAATGCCAACGGCATGAACGCGAGCCGCACACATCTCATCCTTTTGCTTGCGTTATTTCCGAAAAATGGCTTGCAAAATCAGGCGGTTGTTGTAGCCATTTTCCCTGAACACTATCTGTACGTGATTCAGTTCCTTCGGTAGGTTTTCAGCGTCTGAGACGGCTTCCGCTCGATGCACCATGGTTCTCATAAACGAACATTTCTGCAACGAATGGTGATAGTTGTTAACGAGCAGGTATCGGTCCGTGTGGTAGGGTTTCCGGTAAACATTGTGCCTGAGATACTTGTTTGCTTCACGACGGACAATGACGTCAAGGAATGGCAAGGCACCGTATATCCTTACCTGCGTCATGAACTTGATATTGTCATGGATACTGTTGATGTGATCGGAGAATTGTCCCAGCTTTTGACGTCCATGAGGTCAGACAACGAACATGTCGTCGACGTAACGATAAAAGCAATTGGGTTTTGTAGGAGCCGTGTCCAGGGTGATATCCTCAAAGTGCTCCATAAAGAGGTTGCCTATAGCTGGAGCTATTATCGCGACGCCGTCCACCTGGTTGATGTATTCTCCGTCAATCAAAAAATATGATGGCCTCAGTGTGCTTAAAAATTCCACCACAGTATCGTCAAATAAATGGGAGAGTAGATCTGTAGAATCTTTAATAGAATCCTCGTCATTCAAAGCTGATTATAATATTTGATCCAGGACGTAGGTATTTATTTCCACTAATGAAGTCAGTCGCATTCCTAATGTGCTGCACACAGCAGACCAATGTGCAGAGTAAGAAGGCTGGCCAAAAGTTTCGCCAGTTTGTAAGTCGGCTATCCAGTGGAGCTCACGACGGGACGAAGAGGTGTGTACTACTTCTGAACCTTAGGGAGGCCATTCGCCAGTAGACGAGGTGCCAGATGAAGAAGGTTTTCAATGACGTTCTCTTCCAGAGAAAACTACTTGAGAATCTCCGACGTCTTCCTCATTCGAATATTCTATAAAATAGCATATTCTATAAAACCAGTTTTGTAGGCAGCATTCAAACCCATTACGAGAAAAGACATCGAAATGTAGTTATGCACGGAAAAGTGTGAAATAAGGTCTCCAGTAAAAAAAAAATTGAGGATACAAAAAGAAATTCTTATATGGATGAAAATTCCGACACACCACGCCTGATTGCTATTTAAATATTCACGACAAGAGGATTAATAACTTTCAGATAAGAACGAGAAAAATTACATGACGCAGTTTTTAAACGCATACACAGGATATAGTAACTGTGAGAGCTTGACATATCCGACAGATACTTACCGCCTTAGATTATTCTTGGGAGAGAGTTGCCGCTCCTATATCTGTATCTTACAAATATTTTCCGAGGACGTCATACCTGAAACAAAATAAAAACGAAATGTCATGAGTATTGTAATCATACGGTAATACTATGACTAAATGCACACTAGTGTTCAAAAATTAAGTGTAAAATGACAGGAAGTTACTGCAAACATGCGCGAATATAGGGTGTTTTTATAAAGAGTCGCATATTCCTACAGGAGGTAGTACTGGTCTAAACTCGAAGAAAAGTTCCTGTAATTACATGTCCGGAAACCAATACCTGTTCAAATATGCGGCAGTCTGTCCTCTCATTCTCTTCTATCTGTTGTGTGGAAGTACACGCTACAGGCAGATCTGCATGTGGTTAGCATAAGTCGTGGAACGTCGTTCAGCCCTTCTTCGCCACTAATCAGACACTCTTTCAAATACGCCTGGCCGCATTCCGACAGTGTCACATGCACTGCTCTCACGTACATTGTCGATGGATTGGGAATACCCCAAAGCCTTTAAATGTCCCCACAGCCAGAAATCCCACGAATTCTGGTCCGGTGAACTGGGATTCCATGCTACCTCATCGACTAATCCATTGCCCATCAGACGATGCAGTGAGGTACTGTCACATGATCTGTGGAAAATGGAATCGTTACCCGTCGTGCATAAACTACAACCTATGAGTCTATTAACGACAATTGTTGCACATAAATTGATAGATAAACAATGATTATCCTCATAATTTCTTGAGGATTTGCATCTTCCCAAACATGAGTATCATGGTAATTTACTAGGCCAACTCATTTAAATCGGGCCTCACTGTAAATAAAATGCAGGCTGTGAACTACGGATTTTCTGCCCGTATCTCAACAGGAATTCGTTCCCGGATGTATAATTACAGGAAATCTTTTTCTGGATTTGACCAGTATCGCCCCCTATAGGAGAGAGTGACACTTTCTTTCGTCAAGAATAAGAACAGTTCAAGTAACAGTACTCACTACTTCCATTACTTATTTCAGTTAAAGGCAGTGAAATGAAGTCCTATGACGACGAGCCTCAACTGCACATCAACACCCATTGGGATCTGTCATCAAGCGGTGCCATGACTAACCTAAATGTGTCGCCTGTTTCCTCTTTCTTTCGTTTTGGGGGCCATGTTGAATAGGAAGCATCTGTTTAGTAATTTGAAAGTGACACTGTACACGCCAAAAGAGCCTGCAGACCTATCGCTGTTCTGGAGAAACTGTAGGGAAGAAAGTTTATGCCCGACTAGGTGCCAGTTTTGTACTTTATCAGGACTTGAGCTACAGTGTACTAAGGCAGCGTCAGTAAAGTGTGAAACTCGTATAAAATTTGCCAATGAAACATGACAGTGCCGTGGGTTTCCCTAGGCTACGATTCGCAGGAAAGATTAGTATAGTTATTTTGCTTATTGATATTGTCTTGGTATGAAAAGAAACCCGCTTGCCCATAATTGAGTTACGCAATGACCAGACACGCGTGCAGTAACTTTGAGCGAAGCCGCTGAAGTTTTGAAAAATCAGATAGTCGCACTGATGCAGGAAAAAACAGAACGGAGGCAGGCTAATGAAGAAAAGTAGAGGCAATTAACCCCATTACCAGCACCAACTGTGCTGACGCAGTCAGGAGAGGATACTAGCCCCGTAGTTAGCGCGCCAGTTCCCTCTATAGATACTCTGACAGCTAGTCCCATTGCAGCTTTTTCTAGGGAAACATTTGAGAATGTGTCGGCTTTTCTAGATGATATTAAGCAAGCAGCTCGGTTAGGGAACTGGTCCGATGTATTTCTATGGCGAAGTGATTCTAAAACCTATCTCACATACCAGGAGATACTTGGTAGGGCACTCCACTGGCTCGAGGACTAATCCCCAACGCTATTGTAAGAAAAACAGAGACAGACGTTCCAGCGAAAAGCTCATGGGGTTAACGCAAGAGCATAATGAATCAGTAGAGGCATTCTCTGCCAGGGATCTTAAAGTAAACTCGGAGACTTACGTATCAACGCACAATGCAGAAGCCGACAAAGTCCTCTTGAGAAGCAGAGAATAAGGCCTTCGACGTATTCGTGAGAGGTTCCAATCTGTGTGAATTCCTAATGGACCAAACTGCTGAGGTCTTCGGTACCTAGACGTACAGGCTACTTAAACAAACTTAAACTAACTGATGCTAAGGACAACACACACACACCCATGCCCGAGGGAGGACTCGAACCTCTGGCGGGAGGGGTCAAGCAGTCCCTGACATGGCGCCTCAAACCGCAAGGCCACACCGCGCGGATTCGTGAGAGGTATTTCAGTGGATCTGGGTAAGGATGGAGAATCCTAGTGATTTGACCTCTGTAATTATAATTGACAGTTCGATGAAATAGATCTTGTGACTTGAAAACTGATTGGCCATGGTATTTTGTTCTCGAATGTTAACTATCACAGATGTGGACAAACGGGTCACAAGAAGAGGCACTGTCCACAGCCAAAGCGCTTTGACTGTGCTAAGATTGGACGTAAGGCGCATTTCTGCAGCAGCAGTAAGCACGAAAAGCCCAAGATGAAGACGCGTTTGTTAAACGTAAACTACATTGCTTTGACTGCCGGAGGTCGCTCACAATAAAACAGACACCGTAGTAACGAGAGCGGAGACGAACTGTTGCTTGATTGACGAAGTAGGGACTAAGGAATCTCAATTCTTGTTAGACAAGGGTGCGCAACTGACAGTTGCTAGTCTGCATCTCTTAGATAGGAGGAGATTTCAGTCTCCACGATATAGGTTCCATGGAGTGGGCAAATATGAGGTACAATCGTTGAGGACAACGCTGCTCTCTTTTAGCACTGGGCTGAAAAGTTTAGGGAGTATATGGAGGTGCTGCCGCATGCATCTAGGCGTAACCATAGAACGAACTTAAGTGGAACGACAATATAAAACAGATAGTGGTAAAAGCAGACACTAGACTCAGATTTATCGGGAAAATGTTAGGGAAATGTAACTCATCCACGAAAGAAGTGGCTTATAAGGCGCTTGTTCGCCCTATTCTTGATTATTGTTCATATATCTGGGATCCCTATCAAGTAAATCTGACAGAAGAGATACAGAAGACCCAACGAAGAGCAGCGCGATTGCTCACGGAACCATTTAGCAGGCGAGAGCGTCACGGAGATGCTAAACAAACTCCACTGGCAGACGTTACAAGAGAGACGTTGTGTATCACAGAGAGATTTACTATTGAAATTTCGGGACAACACTTTTCAGAAGGAGTCTGACAACGTATTACTTCCCCTCATAAAATCTCGGGTATTGACCATGAGAGAAAATTCGATAAATTAGAGCCGATACGGAGGCTTACCGACAATCGTTCTTCCCATGCACTATTCGCGAGTGGAACAGGGTGTAGTAACCGAAAGTACCCTCCACCACACATCATTAGGTGGCTTGCGGGGTATGATGTAGATGTAGTTGCTGCTGAGGGGTATTGTGCCGCTTTCGGACTCGATTTTCTGAATAAACATCGCGCAATAGTTGATCTTTTTCAGCATACGGTCGAACATGTTCGAACTTTGTTTCCGTTAGGAGAGAAAACTGCTAGTGAACCTATGTCGCAAGGTGCGCGTGTCACGAAGATAGTAGCAACTGAACTGCGTACACGTACACTAACTGTTAACTGCGCGGAAAACATGCCAATAGTTACAGAAAAATTAATGGGTTTCGGTGTAGGTATGCACTAACTGATGGAGTTACTGACAATGGTAGAACTATCGGCATGCAACGAGTAACTAGCTAAGTTACATTGTAACGTGGGCAGGAGCGTGGTACGCATTTCGGAAAGCCTGTCTGTAAGTACATCTTTATACAGGATGATTGAGGCACTTCGTGTGTTAAATATAAAATGTAACACTTATTTCGATTAGAAGCAAGTTTGTATCATGTAACTGTGTATCTGTAAGTACGAAGTGTGTATTCTTTGTTGATTAAAGTCATTGATTTGTGAAACGAAATTTAAAGTATTGTAATGTATATACGGAAAAAGCTAAATGAAGGGCAAGGAAGTATGCACACCAACACCTGTTATCTTGTTTATCCTAAGTCAAAGGAGCCACTCGGTGTTTGTAATATTGTGTATTTAGAAACTTATATCCACAGAAATGAGTTATAAAGGGCAAATTGAAAACGTGTATATGTATACAATCAAATAGTATTTTACTCCATATGTTCTTGCTCTTGATGTTGTATTCCTAAGTGTAGCTATGTTGGAAATAAGTTATTGTTATCAGACTACTGATGCATGCATATAAGTTTCAGATTCGATATAACATAATTGGATATACAAAATACATGTAAACTTCCGGCTATGAATTATAGGACTGCATTGGTTGAATATTGCAGCATGATCGGAAGGACTGCCAAAAGTGTGCATAGGCAGAAAAAGGGTGAAAGTTTACATAGTGTATTGAATATTCTGTTCCCTTACTGAATTACGTAAACGTATATTTTCAGCAGACAAAACGTAGTTTCCTAATGATCATACAGCGACAAATAGTTTAGATTAACCACATGCAATCGAAACTGTGTACGTAAGCAATATATATATTACAAGATGGACTCCTATCTGCAATATTGTATTTATTCTGAAAGCGACAGAATTTCATTTTTTTGTTATAATACTTGATAGAACAATGTTTTATATGAACCGTTATGTGAAGTGTGTTTGTGTAATGAATTTTCAGAAATTTTTTTTATCGCCGAACACTGTTTGGAAGTGTTATTGATTTTTCATTGAAATATCCCTGTCGGGAAACCTCAATGAAACATGGGGCGTGTGTAACACTTGTATCGATTACTAGTAGGTTTATATTATGTAACTGTGTATCTGTCATTTCGAAGTATGTATTCTTTGTTGATTAAGGAAATTTAAAGGATTCTGGTGTATACATGGAAAACGCTAAATGATGTTTAAAATAATGATTTTTTTTTAATATGAGTGCATTTAGAGGGAAAACGTTGTATGCTGGAAGCTAGTTCATGCTTAGAGCACTTGCATTGTAAAATGTAAAAGATGTAGGGAAGCCCTCCCTAACGGAAGTGGCTCGGTGCGATGTAAAAGGTGATTTTTGGCGGTCGAACTGGGCGGCTACTTGGTGTGAACGGTACGCAGTCAGTGGCTAACCGTTGCACGGTACACATCGACAGTGCCAAGGGAGGCAATCTGAAGCCGTTTGGCAAAGGAATTTTGCCTCCGATGTGGATTTGACTGTTGCATGGTGGTCTCGGCGATAAGGAATGTCTGTAACACATTAAAAATCCGCCATCAAGAAGCAATTGTATAGAGCATTCAAACATCAAGAGTCGTGAGTGCAGTTAGCCGCCACTTCGCTTGCCACCATTACTTCGCCACTGCTCTATCAACCTCATGTACACAGATATGTGTCAGAGCATGGACCACTTAATTTGTGTGAGTGTTCATAATAACAATCAAAGTGCTATAAAACTGTGTCTAGAACCATAACTTTTATCCTGATCATGAACCTATGCAGAATCCGCACTTAAGTGTCTATAAAAGCGAGCATCCTGTTTCAAAAGCACTATTATTGTTTATTTATGTTTGTCAGATGTGCAAGAATTATTAAAAGCGAAGCTAGTTAGAATTTTACTAAAATACTCTCAAGTTATTACAAAGTATCGTTTTGCAATAATCCAGTCCCAGACTATGTAAATGTTAGTATCTCAAATACCTGCTTCATGGGTGACGTAAAAAGGCAAATAAGTTTTACTCATTTGAAACTTAATTCAGCTTTGATTACTATCATGAACCAATTTCTGAAGTTAATTGAGCTCAATGTTGAATAATTTACTTTTAAAAGCAAATACATAATCTATTCCAAGTGAAGCTAAGAATTAAATTTGGTTGATAGAGTTTGACTGGTGATACATTATCAGTTTATGGGTCCCCACTATATTATTCTCATATTAGAAAGATAACTGGAACGTACTGCTACTAAGGAATTCTGACATATATCTTTAAATGGGAGTGTAAACAGTGTTATTGTGATATTATTTGTTTTTTCTTTTATTACTGGTTGTTACATGCCAGTTAAGTTAGAAGTCCCTCCATGTCCAACATTAGTTCAGTGCTTCCCACAGTAACTTCTCAGTACTAAGTCACATAATGATCGTGATTTTAGCTTTTGTTAGTGTGAGTTTGGTACAAATTTTGCTCTCTATGATAACTAGTACGTGCAGTATTGGTAACTACTGCTACCCACAGGTTACATTGCCCTGTGTCCGTTTGTATCCTGTGTGCTATTAAAAGGGAAACTTAATGAAAGTCACTTCAACAACTAATATTCAATTTTGTTACACATATATTTTCAAATTAATGTGTCTAAATGGGCTGGCAACCGTTCGATTTTTCATTCATATATGAATTCACTACTTTCATTAACACCAAAGTTAAAGGCTGTTTAGTTTTTCTATTAATTGCACTAAGTTCAAAATTATATCCCGCTACTCTCTTTCACTAGGAAAACACGCCGTCAACATTTTCAAATCCTCTCAGAGGCTAACATTAGCTTGTGTCACGGCAGGCTAGTGTTATACGTGGCTTTTCCTGTGACAGGACTTGATGTTCGGTGTTTAGGGAAGATTGGCGTGTAACAAGTGTTATAATGTCAAATCAAAAACACCTTCAGCCGTCTGCATTTGCAATTATATTTTATTTATGCTGCCAGTTTCGGCGTTTCGCTTCTCCGTCTTCCCGACCCTGTATGAAGACGATACAATAGTGTGCGCTACACACTAAACGGTGTGGTGTAAAATCAATTACATCCAGCGGTAAAATATAGTATAACTCAAACGAAATTGTACAGTTAGTGATATCATAGTTAAAGATAATTTAAGGAATTATATTATTTAGCTTATGGCTATTACAGACATATCATGAAATTACATATACATATGTACATATTGACACACAAGAAACTTAAGTTTGTCTTTACAACTGAATATCCAGTCCTTCAATCCAGCGCACTGCATCTGGAGTTGCTAGCAGCAAGTCCTCTTTGGCGCCGTGATAGGCTCGAATCCTGCATTCACTGACAATGTGGTGAACAGTCTGGTATGGAGCCCCGCAGTCACAAGCTGGATCAGGCAGCTTCTTCCACTTAAAGAGAGCATCCCTGCATCTCCCATGGCTGGTACGGATTCTGTTGAGAGTAGACCAGGTCTTGCGTGGAAAGTCGAATCCACTTGGAAGTTTAGCACCTGAGAAGATGTTATGCAGGTGCACATCTGTAACTGCTTCCCACCGACCTTTCCATTCTTCAACAGGGAGGTAGCGTTGCTCACGTCCGTAGGTTTAACCTTAAAATACCCTACACGTGCCTCCTGGGTGGTGCTAATTGAGCAACAGTGATAACAGGCAGCCAGACTATCCATAGGATCTCCTGGCAATGACATATCAACTAAATTTAAGGAATAAAACGAGAGAACAGCTGAACATTGTGTGATAAGATGCAGTAAACATTAAACTAAAACCAAATTGTACAGGGTGTCACATCAAAGTCAATGATAAATTTACTGACTTACATGAGAGAACAGTTGTAGCTGTTTGAATATAAACTTGTAAACAAAATATATATTCCGTATAATTGGGTGTCACATATTGAGAAACAACCAGTATTTAATGGTGAGAACCAGTATTTAAACTCCACCATACCTGGTCCCAAGCCCGATTGAGAAAGGAGGAGGGGGAGGAGTAACACCTCGTTAAAAAAACCTTGGATCACCTGGCCTGGGTAATAGTACCCTTGCCAGGGATACAGTGAAGACCTCAACGGCAGCGAAGGCGGAGAAGATAGACTTCGGTACGGCGGAGCTGGCGGAATAGACACTTTTTCTCTTTGGGTACAAAAATAATTCAAGTAGCGACTGAACCCCAGAGGGGCGGCTGTAGACAGCGTCTGACTCATGGTGAGTGGCTGACTTTAGGCTGGGCATCCTACTGCCTATTGGGAAAGTAAGGGGAAACTACGAGTACCACATTAAATTCCCAAGCAGTACATGGTATGTCTCTCCATGTGAAAGATTCTGGAGTTAAAACTTCACCTCATTCGGATCTACAGGAGGGGAACACACTGAGAGTAGATGTATTTGAAAGGAAGAAAGGGACAGTGAAGGGAGGAAAGATAAGGATTGGAACATGGAATGAGAGGACACTACTGCAACCAGGAAAGCTAGAGAATACAAAACAGGAGATGAAAAGGAACAGATTAGATGCCCTCGGTTTGTGTGAAATGAGATGGGGAGACAGAAAGTGGAGATTATAAGCTCTTTTACTCAGGGGAAATCAAGAGTGGTAAAAAAGAAGTCGGAATATTGATAGGGCAAAAGTTGAAAAATAAGGTAATTAAGGTACAATATATTGATGGAAGACTGATGATGATACGACTCAAGCGTAGTTCAAAAGATTTGGTATTAATACAGGTATATATGCCAACCAGACAGCATAGAGATGAGGAAGTGGAAGAATATTATGAGAAAATACAAGAACTCATCGAGAAAGAAAATAGAAATGCCTGCGTTATCATCATGGGGGAATGGAATGCAGTCGTGGGTGAAGGAAGAGATGCATAGGCAATAGGAAAATTTGGATTAGGAATAAGAAATGAGAGAGGTGAACGACTAATTAGTTTCTGTAAAGAAAATTCATTAGCAGTGGGTAACACATTATTTGAACACCACAAAAGGAGACGTTACACATGGATATCAAATTTGAATAGGGGATGATATCAGTTGGTCTACATCCTGATACAAAAAAGGCTCAGGAACTGTTTGAAAAATGCTAAAACTTATCCAGGAGCGGATATAAATTCAGACCACAACCTAGTAACGGGAGAAATACAAGTAAAGTTGAAAAAAGTCTGGAGAGGTAAAGGGAACGACAGACTCAACACAGAGAGACCCAAAGAGGCAGGAAATGCATCAGATTTGTAGAACAGATTTATGTAAAAATGGCAAAGAGGTAGTGTTGATGAAAGTGTTAATGCCAAATGGATAAAAATGAGGGAAGGACTCATGGACTCTGTCAAAGAAGTACTAGGAATTAGAGTATCCCAAAGCACCAGGCAAGAATGGATAACAGAAAACTTGTTGAAAAAGATGGAAGAGCGGACAAAGTGGAAAAGTATAGAAGCTGAAGAAGGCAAAAAGAGATACAGGAAACTGAAGAAGCAAGAGAACCAGAAATGCGATGAAATAGAGAAAATAAACAAAAAGGGAAAGTATGAAATATTGTATAGACTGGCTAGTGAGATAGTTTTTGAACGTAAAAGAAAGAGGCATAACATGGAAATAGAAAGAGCGGATGGTACTCTAGCAGAAGAACCCGTTTTGAACAGGTGGCAAGAATATATTGAGTGTCTGTATAAGGGAGATGAAATGCAAAGCGAAATTAAAGTTGAAGAGGAACAATATGTGCTGGAAGATGGAAAGGGATTTACCATCTTGGAAGCAGAAGTGGAAAAAGGCGCTAAAGGTGATGAAGAATAGGAAGGCATGTGGAATTGATGATTTGCCAGCAGAACTGTTGAAGAGTCTGGAAAACAAGGCAAGAAAAGAAATAGTCTACCTCTGTAATGAGATATATGACAAAGGGGAGTGGCCTGAGGACTTCCTAGCTGTGATACCAAATAGAGAAACACTAAAAAATGTAAAGAGCACCGGACCATCAGTCTAATTTCTCACGCAGCTGCAGTCTTGCTGATTTGAACAGAAGGCTAAATGGCAAGCTGGATAGAGTGATTGCAGAGGAGGAGTTCGTATTTAGAAGAGGAAAATGAACAAGAGATGCTATTGGCCTGTTACGAACTATAGGGGAAAGATATATGGAAAAAGGCAGATAAATCTTTGCTGTTTTTATAGACTTAGAAAAGGCTTTTTAAAAAGTTCAGTGGAACAAGCTGATGGATGTTTTGTAGAGGAAAGGAGTAGATGGGAAAGAGAGACGACTGATACAGAATCTATATTTACACCAGAAAATAAGGATAAGGACTGGAAATGAAATGTCAGAAGGAAGCAACATTGGACGAGGTGTTAGACAAGGTTGTTGCCTTTCCCCTCTGTTGTTTAAAATATATCTTGAAGAGATTATTGCAAAAAGCTTAGATGGGAAAAGAGGAATGTGTATTGGTGGAAAGAGAATAGAATGTATAAGATATGCTGATGACATGGTATTAGTGGCAGAAAGTGAGCGGACAGTGAGTAACATGCTGAAAGATCTGAATGAAGCTTGTGTGGAATATGGGTTCCAAATACACACAGCAAAAACAAAGAACATGGTCATCAGTACAAGACGCAGACTGTCCAATGTTAAAATAGGACAATCCACCATTAGACAAGTAAGCTCATTTAAATGTCTTGGAAGCACAATAAACTGAAGACTTGAAATGTCACCAGGAGGTGAAAACTCGAACTGCCATAGCGAAGGAGGCATTCAACAGAAAGAGGAGACTCTTATGTGGTAAATTAGATAAAGGACTAAGGAAAAGGTTTGGCAAATGTTTGTCTGGAGTGTGGCACTGTATGAGGTATAAACATGGACGCTGAGATGAGAGGATGAAAAAGGTTAGAAGCAGTTGAGATGTGAGATTTGGAGGAGAAGGGAGAGAATAAGCTGGATGGAAAGAGTGAGTAATGAAAGAGTATTGGAAAGGATTGGTGAGAGGTCTGTCTGCTGAAGATTGTAAGAGAAAAGAAAAAGAACTGGTTGAGACATTCATTGAGAAGGGAGTGCTTGCTAGCAGAAGCTTTGGAAGGATTGATTTGTGGGAGAAGACTGAGAGGAAGAAGGAAATACAAGATGATAGACGACAAAAAGGGAAGAGGAAATTATGCAGACCTGAAGAGGATGGTAGAAGACTGGACAGCCTGGAGAACTACCATGTGAAAACCTGCCTTTTGGCAGAACACTGATGATGACCAGTTTTTAATGGTGATCTTAATGCCCGTGAACCAACTGATGCAAAGAAGTCACAGTTATATACTGATGAGTACATGGTAGGTATTTATTTCCATGTTATCATGTAACAGTAAAATGTAAAACCATAGAATATTCCTGGCAGATTTAAATTATGTCCCGTACCGAGACTCGAACTTTGGACCTTTGCCTTTCGCGGGAAAGTGCTCTACCATCTTTCCTTTATTTCGGTATTGTTCGTTGCGTTTGGTCTGGGCGGACGTCACTCGACATCCGTTCAAGTTAATCATTAGTTCGTTTACCAAATTTTTTTCTTACACTCGGCAACCAGTCCTCTGACCAAACACGGTGAGCTATTGTGCCGGCATCTGAGCTACCCAAGCATTACTCTCTCCCCTATCCGCACAGCTTTACTTCTACCAGTACCTCGTCTCCTACCTTCCAAACTTCACAGAAGCTCTCCTGTGACTCTAGCAGAACTAGCACCCATGGAAGAAAAATATTACGGAGACATGGCTTAGTCACAGCCTGGGGATGTTCCCAGGATGAGATTTTCACTCTGCAGCGAAATTTCATATCAGCGCACATTACGTAGCAGAATGGAAATCTCATTCTGGAAACATCCCCAAGGCGGTGGCTAAGCCACGTCTCCGAAATATTCTTTCTTCAAGGAGTGCTAGTTCCGCAAGATTTGCAGGAGACCTTCTGTGTAATTTGGGAGGTAGGACACGAGGTACTGGCAGAAATAAAGCTGTGGAGACAGCTGAGTGAGTCGCCCTTGGGTAGCTCAGATGGTAGAGCACTTGTCAGCGAAAAGGTCCCGAGTTCGAGTCTAGGTCCGGCACACAGTTTTAATCTACCAGGAAATTTCATATCAGCGCACACTTCGCTGCAGAGTAAAATCTCATTACGTATAACCCACATTAACTACCTGTTTCATAGTGTACCACCTACAAATAACTAAGAAAACGAGAATTTAATTTATTTCAGTATAATTTAAAAATCAAAGATTCGTTATGTGCCCTCTATTTAATAGAAGACATTTTAATGAACTAAACTGTGAAGCATTTGTAATATACCATAAGTAATTAATACTATGTACAGAGTGTTAAAATATCAGGTGGAAGAGGTCGTAAGCAACATTATCAAGTGGGAAATCTGCTGGTAGGCAGATTTGTGGCTAGATGGTACAGCAAACTGTAAACTATAACGTAAGTCTAAGAAAAAGAACTGCAACACATATACAGTATATCAGAATCCAAAAACCAAAAACACATAACTCCATGCGGCACTTAGGTCATATACAGGATAAGACAGAGGATAGTGTGACCCACGACCATAAAAAAACACACTGGCAAAGTGGAGCCACAATAAAGAACAAATCCACTTGTCATGTAGTAAATACTAGATCGTGGCGAGGGCATATAAAAATATGAGAGCAAATGTTCGTCGTGAGTATCCATAAATGTGGTGCAGAACCAGATATACAGGGTGAGTCACTAACTATTGCCACCTACAATAACTCCGAAAGTATGATAGGAAGTCATACGTTTTGGGACAAAAGCTGCATGGGACAAAGGGGCCATAATATGACGTTGGTTTTTTGTTGCTAGGTGAGGTCGCGTCAGAGATATGAAGGTCAACTTTTTTTAAATTGGATGCTACAGTTTGGTACTTACCTTCTGATAGCGGCTATCGAGACAAATCCAATAACATAGGTCAAAGAAGGTCACAGAGGTGGCATGAACATCCATTTACAGAAGGTGTTCGAGGAGATAACTATTGGTATCAATGCAGTGCTGCAATCTTCTTATAATGGATTGAGTGGTATTCCTTGTCACATCAGCATTTATCGAAGCACATGCTCTGACAACTCTCTCTCTCAAATATCTACAGGGGTAGATGGAACGTCTTCATAAACAATATCTTATAAGAGTCGCCACAAGAAAATCTCCAGAGGCGTCAAGTCTGGCGAACGAGCCGGCCACGACACAACTCCTCCGCATCCATTCAAACAATTTGAGAATTGTCTCTGCAACTCATTTCTAGCCTTCAGCGAAAAATATACCAAAACCCATCGTGTTGATACCACATTCTGTTTCTTGTTCCTAAAGGTATTTCCTCCAATTACAGACCTAATGTTTCTTGGAGGAATGTGGTGTACTTCCTACCATTAAGATTTCCTTAGGTGAAATAGGGGTCTATAATTGTGTCCTCCAGTATCCCACACCATACATTCACTAAGCACGGTTTTTGGTGCGCAACTTGCAGCAGCAAACGTGGATTTTCAGTTGCCCAATAATGCATGTTATGCAAATTAACATTGCATGGTTCGTGAATGTAACCTCGTCAGTAAATTAAATTAAATTAATAAATGTGTCATCCCTCTGAAACTGAAGCTGAGCCCACCGTCAGATTTCAATGCGACACATAAAATCCGTACCAGTTCATTCTTGGTGGATACTGCTATGGTAAGGATGATATTGATGGCGATGCAGAACATGAACAACACTACTCTGGCTCACGCCAGATTTCCTTGCGATTTGATACGATCTAACACAAGGATCTCGAACCACATTGGCAAGGGTACCAATAAAACTAAACACAGATCAATCGAGAAAACAGGAAGAAGTGGTGTGGAACTATGAAAAAATAAACAAAATATACAATCTGAGTAGTCCATGTGCAAGATATGCAACATCAAGGAAGGTGTGAGCTCAGGAGCGCCGTGGTCCAGTGGTTAGCGTGAGCAGCTACGAGATGAGAGGTCCATGGTTCAAGTCTTCCCTCGGGTGAAAATTTCACTTTCTCTATTTTTGCAAAGTTATGATCTGTCCGTTCGTTCATTGACGTCTCTGTTCACTGTAATAAATTTAGTGTCTGTGTTTTGTGACCGCACCGCAAAACTGCGCGATTAGTAGACGAAAGGACGTGCCTCTCCAATGGGAACCGAAAACATTTGATCGCAAGGTCATAGGTCAACCGATTCCTCCACAGGAAAACACGTCTGATATATTCTATACAACACTGGTGACGGCATGTGCGTCACATGACAGGAATATGTTGTCGACCCACCTAACTTGTACACTTGGCGAATGGGTAAAATGATTCTTCTACCTCGCCCGATTTAGGTTTTCTTGTGGATGTGATAATCACTCCCAAAAAAGTGATGAAAACATAAGCGTTTGTCACATAAACTGAAAAAAAAAGTTAAAACTTTTCACCCGGGGGAAGGCTTGAACCACGGACCTCTCGGTCCGCAGCTGCTCAAGCTAACCAAAAGACCACGGCACAAGTGAGCTTGCTCTTTCCTTTTGTTGCCTATCTTGCGCATGGACTACTCAGTTTGTATATTTTGCTTATTTTTTCATAGTTCCATATAACTTCTTCCTGTTTTCTCGATTTATCTGTGTTCAGTTTTACAAGGTCTATCCACTGTGCCAACTTATAACTAAATCTGAGGGGGGTGCGATGGGGAGGTTCCTTGTAAGAAAAACATAAATGTCGTGCTATAACATGAATAGTACAACTGCACTGTTTTAGAGAAGCCTAGAAAGAATACATTAATAGACCCTATACATATAAGAAATATGTACGGAGAAATGTCCCTGTATATAATGAAGACCATTAAAACAATGTCGTGCCCAGCGTAGTAAGCGAAATTGCTAGCGAGACGTACAACAATTATAACTTAAAACTATGTATCCTCTGTGAAGTGATTTCCCATATATTTAGTACACGTGGAAGCTTTGGCAACATAATTATTAAGTCATAGCCGGTAAACTATATTAACGTTTGCTAATACATAGCGACACACGGACACAAAGTAGAGCCTTACTGTAATTAGCAATGAACTAAACGATAAGACAAGCGAAACTTCCAATACGTTGTACATTAGTCACCAACTATAACTGGGAGTCCCAACCTCTGTATTTTATACAGCCCGATCTTGAAAGAAAGAAACGAGTTGCACAAGCAACCAACAGTGGTCATGGTATAGAAGCAACATATGTGAATGAATGCCTAACACGCTGACATGATTCCGAAAGGGAAGATTACGAAAGAAAGTGCATCCATATGCAAATGAAAACAACCAATATAAATATGATAACTTTGTTAGAAAGCACTAGTAATAAATAAGCCGCTACAGTGTAAATAGATTAAACCAGTAATGAAATTCGTGTCATAAAAAAGTAAAACGATTAACACATCACAGTGTTGTCTACACAAAAAAGTGCTAATTCTGCTAGTTCTGAAGAACGTTTTTTGAAATATTTCCAGATTATCTGCAAAGGTTTGAGATCAGAGTGGCGTGGTAGGAGTGTCAGAACACCATATTCGTTACACTTTAACACAGCATCTGATTGATATGCGGGGGTGGTTCATTACAATGCACGATTCAGAAAACCTCCTGTCTTGTTGATTGATTCAAAACTGATTTCATTCTGAACGAACGATTCATTTATGTCCTTTTACGATTAGCGATAGTGGGTCTGAATCTGTCTGGGCAATATAATGCGATGCCTCATGAATAACTGCAGTACTACCAGCTGAGACGTTAAGAACCAGTTTTCCTTCTAACCATTTATGACAACCATACCCATTTATATCGTCGTGAGAATCTTGGCCTTTAGTTTCTGAATCATAAATTAACGTTGTTCCCCCAGGGCGAACAACACTAGTTCTTTGGCCTGTACGGCTATTAGTCATAACAATCTGAAGGTCTTGATGCCGCTAGCACTTTCTCATTATATAAGGTGTACGCACCCACGTGCCGTTCGTGAATACCACTGGCTTACTTTTCCCCCGTTTCGTAACTTCTGATCGCTCTCATGTATTCCGCATGCTTTGGAACAATATCTAAATGTCTGTTTTCTGTGGTTCTCTCATTTTTACATTTTCTGAAACGAAATATCTGTTTCAAAATTTTCGAGTATGTTCCCTCTCACCCCCCCCCCCACCCCCCACCCCCGCCCCAAGATAATTTATACCACTTTATGAAACTATAAGCAGCTGTCTCAGTCTTCGGAGTTCCTTCTTCTGCTCATGAAACTCTAAAAAAGTTTTTCATAAAAATTATGTATCGAAGTCACAGAGACAAACTACTTTCCTAGAGCGTCTTTGTTTTCTATGAGTCTTCACTTTTTCCTCAGTTTCTTCCGCTTTCTTTAAGTCTTTGAAAATATATTTTACTGTTCTTTAGGACTCCCCTACCAGTTTCACCGTCCGCGAGGTTCCATTCTCTAGAGATGTAATTACCTGTTTGTGCTTTCTCATTTTGGCAAAATCGTACAACTTTTAATGTAAGCTCCTGTCCACTTTCACTACATCATTCGCTGTTTTCCACTCTCGTGGGCAGCCACCATGACGGATCAAACTGCATTGCAAAACTGACGATATTTCACGAGGACACGAACCATCTGTTAGTGCATGCACAAATAACCTGAAAGCTTTCACAGTGCGCTGTATTTGTTTACCGAAACGTCACCGCGTGTTTCCAAGAACCGCCACGCGAGGCCAGGTGCGATAACATTATGGTCGGTTAGCGCTTGAGAACTCGTGCGTTTGCTCTCCTTCCTACACTGACATAGTCTGGTTGTACCCGGCAGAAGACTCAAGCGACGAGTTTTCGATTAGATGGACAGCGGCAGAGATCCGAGCATACGGAGACAGCGAGTTAGAAGATGTCATAGGACCTCCTGGCGAGTTTAAAGCAAGCTGATCTCTGGGCTACAGTAGGTTGTGTAACAGTTCTCCTGTCTTCGGCGCAGATGTCGATCAGGGATAATATTAACGTGAGTGTATTCTTTTTCCACGTTCCAGTCGAGGACGGAATATGAACGAATGACTAACTCGTATGAAGTACCCTCTACCATTTACGCGTGTATCGACTCGTGGTACACCTTGTGTTTAGTTTGCTTTGGTTTTCCTTTTCTTCCCCTGACATGTTTGTCTGATATGTTGTTTGTCATTAAGTGACTGCTTGGTTGTCAAAAACAGCTGTACCATAATTCCTATCGCCCTTAACTCCAATAGAAAAGGTACGATATGCAACAATGTCTCTGTCATAATAGGCCTCCAATCCTTCAAGAGGCTTATCACTACCTCTCACAATAGCAATTGTTAGCCAACTACTACCCGTAACAACCTCTGTAGTTGTACAGGAAAAATTAATCTTGGCTCCAACGAAAGTAATTGGACCACTCAGTAACTCTACTTGTGCTACATTATTTGGAGTCATTGAAAAAGTGTCCACTATCTTGTTAACAGGCATTCTTCATCTTCTTGTATATCTTCTCCTCCTGTACGGCATGGCTGTGTGCTCCGTGCGGCTGCCTCGAGTGAAATGAGCGTGCTGCTGCCTGCATGGCGGATGTACGTCACTGATAAGATGGGCGCGGCAGGAAGTAGAGCGCTCGAAAAGCGCAATGGCGGCGCCGGAAGTGCCTTTTTTCGGCGGATCGCCCTTACTTAGAACTATGGGCGATCCGCCGAGCCCTGTCGGCGGCTGAGCGAAACTCGTTCAAGGTCACCCGCCAATATGGCGGCGCACACAGCCATCAATGAGCTTCTTTAAGTCCTCCGTTTCAACACTCTGCTATCGATATCTGCGTTTTGCTTCCGGGACACTGCTATGGAGGAAGTGAGATCTTTGACCGGTGGTGACTCTGTGTGGTGGCGCGGAAGTAGGGGGCTGCGCTCAGAGAGAGTGTGGTGGACATGGGAGGGCAGTGTGGCTCGCAAGCGCGGACCAGGAATGGTCGGTTGTACTGTTTCTCCACGTGATGTATGTCGGCTGTGTGTAACGAGCGGGTCGAGTTGACGGAAGAGCTCTCCGCGGGTTGCTTGTATACACAATGGACCCACGAGTAGTTGCTGTTCATTTCACCTTGGTGGGACGTTGACAAGCTTCTTTAAGTCCTCCGTTTCAACACTGGAGTTTAAAAAGGAGACACCTAACATGAAGCAGCGGTCCCTACCCGTCAACGTTGCAGACAAGACGTGAACTCCAGTTACAGAGCGTGTTGTCGCGTGATCGTGGCGTGTTGGGTACACTGGCGACGCGTGCGCGGCCGGATGTGTGGATCCTTGCCCTCGGAGGTCGTGTACTGCTTGTTCGAGCATAACTGCAAGTTAAGTTAGTTGAAGGTTTCATCATTAAGTAATAACTTTGCGTAACCAGTGTCTCTTCTGCCTTGTGGCCTAAGGCGATCGGGTTTCCTGTCCCCAGCACCGGTGTAATTGAAGACAGTGATCTTTCCTCCTCCTCTAGTTACTGCCCGATGGGAGGTGTAGTTTTGGCAGTTTAATTGTTTCGCTATTCTGTCGTGGGTTATGAGTAAATTCATGCTTCTTGTTGGTTGATCATGTGGTCGCTCATGCAGGACTGTGTGGTGTAACGTTTCCTTGCACGTGGTTAGCTCTAATTCTTTCAGCAAGTTAAGCCATCTTATTACAAGTTTTCGCTGGCTGAAAGTCAATACAGTGACCAGCCTGAGAGTGGCAATTGTGTTTACGGGCGTATTTAAATTGGTCAGTATTCTGCCTAGCCTGACCATCCCTGAGTGAGTGATTTGTGACCGCCTTCCACGGGTCCGTCATATCTGTTATGTTCTAATCATATCCCAGGACACTTTGGTTTAAAAACCTTTTAAATTCCTCCATTGCTTTATTGCCATTAATCGTGTGTTTGCTGAGACATTTGATTTTTTTTTAACGGCGGTGTCGGTAGCTTCACTACCTCACCGTACTTTATTAACTAAGTTCTGTATTCACGTTAGTAGCCTGTTTACTAATGTTGTTTAAATTTTTAGACTGTTGTATTGCTATAAATTACTTGATTGCCATTAGCGGCGTGTTTTGAAAGGCTGTTATTGCCGTACTGCTAGCTTGTGTGTTTTTTTGAAACAGAAATTTTTAAATTGTGGTATTGCTATAAATTACTTGATTGCCGTTAGCGGCGTGTTTTGAAAGGTTGTTTATTGCCGTACTACTAGCTTCTGTGCTTTTTTTAAAACATAATTTTTTTTTTAAATTGTGGTATTGCTATAAATTACTTGGTTGCCGTTCTTAAACTGTTGCAGTGCTGTAAATATCTTGATTGCCGTTAGCGGCGTGTTTAAAAGGCTGTTTATTGCCGTACGGCTAGTTTCTATAAGAAATGAATAAAACATTTGTGTGTGAAAATCTCAGCTCGGCAGTAAACTACTAGAAATTTGGCCCCGCTTCCCAACTTGTGGTGTGGCTTGTAGTAACCGTAACCACTGTGTGTGTCAACCATGTTATACAGAGTACGGTCCCTATCTGATTCACATTGGCCTTAGAGTAATACCATATACAGATATAGCCAGTTCTGAACCATTTTATTGGAAAAGAACTACGTTTTATTGATAATGAAAGGCAGAAAAATCACACATCAGTTACTTTCTGAGGAAAAGCACTTAACGGCACAGACGTTTTGAAACTTGACTATAACATCTACCTGTATTGAATTATTGAAATCATTCCACACGAGAATGTTAATAGCGAAGGATATAAATAGTAGTCTTATGCGTTCATTTTTTAAAATAAGATTCAGTAAGGCACTGCTTTCGTTGTAATGCAATGATGTCGTAATGTCGCTCTTTAGCTGAGCACGCTAATGTGCCGCTTTCGACGAGGGTAGGCGTGCCCTGGGTCGAATCCGCTCAGCGGATTAACAACGAGAGCTGAATTCCACTAATTCCGTCCCAGGGGGTGTGGGATTGCGACAGGAAGGGCATCCAGCAACCCTCCGACACCAATATCGACAAATCCATAGTAACACGGCTGACCCCACCTTGGAGTGGGACAAAGGCCCAAAAGGAAATTATGAACTGCATACCAATTTCCACCAGTAAATGTGAGAGGAGGTTTTCATAAATGAAACTTGTTTTAACCTTATTAAGAGTTTCATTGCACTTGAAGACTGTTGGTCAGCTTGACATTAATCAAACTGGTAGGATCGCCCACACAACTGTTCAATCCAAATCTTAACGCGGAGACCAGGTTTCTGAAAGAAAGACAGCTGACTACAGACGACAAAACTAAGAAGCAAAAACAGGAAAATAAGAAGCAAAAGCAGAAGAAATATGATAGCAGTATTCTGGAGCCGATCTGGGGCCTGCTTTAAGCAACGAGGTTCATCTGCAAAGCACCTGTTAAAGTTAATTCTCGGTATTATATATACATTTGTATTATTTGTTTATTTTAAGATGCGTGTTGAAAGTATATTACCTTTTCTTGTAGCAGTAATTTGCAAACGTCAGACATTAGCTACAAGTAACTCGGAGTGCCAATTAATATTTCTCCAGAAAATTAATACTGGACATAGCTAACCAGAAACCATCTCGGAATTACTGAAACAAGCAACAAATAATTGCTTTTAATTCGAATCATCTTAAAATGAATTCTTATGAACAGAAAATAAATGGTCTTCGAACTGTACGCAAGAAAATTCGAACAGCAGATAACAAAAAAGAAAAATAAGTGATAATGTGCTTCCGTTTAAACTTATGCGTGCATACAGTTTATCGATTTTGGGAATCGGGGGTACTGACAATGTTTACGTGTTATCGACATTGATGCCGGAAAGTTATCGGTCCCAGGTATTCCAAGACTTCCGAGAATGTTTTTATTTCAAGTTTGAAGTCGGATGACAAATTAAAAGAGAGCTATTTTCGTGTGATTTAACTGCATCAAACTATTTAGGATTTTTCCCTTCATTTGTACTGTAAAAACCTGATTCTTGCCAAATTTCGTGATTCTAGGTCAACGGGAGTTACCATATAGAATATAGATTTTGAGTATCAACGTAGCCTATGTGACACAAATGTGATTGTATTTACTTAGAAGCTCGAAAAATTTTGCACCGCCAAGAGAACATTAACCTAAGTGCGTGACATAAATTCGAACTTGATACGTCCAAGTGATCCACAGAAAATTAGTCTTAACAAACGAACACACAGAAAGACAGGCGGCTGAAAAAAAAGACAAAAATTTTTTTTGTTGTATAATTAGAAATTAACAATTTTCAATTTTTTTTCTCTTTGTTAGTATATGGAATCCTGTTCCTCGTCAAATTTTATGGTTCTAGGTCAACGGAACCGGCATATAGTGTTTGAAGAGTGTGTTTTCCAATATCAAAATACGTGATGTAAATGGCCGTGTCTTTTGACTATATTGACATAGACATTTAAAATTTTTACACCGCCAAGAGACTATACATCTTAAAACGTGATATTAATTTGAACTGTTGGCGTCCACTCGTTCCTGAGAAGAATGGTTCTTAATAGACAGGCAGACGGACAGCAATGGATTCCGTTTTTACGCTTTGGGGCACGGAATCCTAAAAATGACAACGAATTCTATGTAACTACTATTTAGCGCACTCTCACGCCATCTGAAAATGAAACAGTAATTCCCATGCATAGTTCGCGATAAATCTAGCGTCTTTCGCACAGTTTTGGGACTATCCCGCATGAATTATTGCTGACTTTAAGATCCTCTCTCATCTTTCTCATTTCGGATCACGGAAATTTATCTTTATTTCACTCGTGTTCGAAATCGAGCACTACCTCGACGTTTATTTACGGCGCGACCGAAATTGAAGAAATCCCTCGCGAAAAGAATTTCGGACTGCTCAGCGCAGTCGCCGTAACTGGAGCCCAGTACGTCGCGGGACGACGCGATGTCATATTAATCTGAGACCCTCTCGCGACCGCCATACCGGAAGAAATCGATACGCTCCTCCCTCACTTGCGCTGAACTGGTGACCTTTCTCCCCGTAGTGAAAAGCCTCTTCACCGCGCGGTGGAAAAAAGGGGAGGGTGTGGGGGGAGGGAAGTGGAGGAGGGATGGAGTGGGGAGCGAGCGGCCCGAAAGTGGTTGGGGAGGGGGAAGGACGGGGTGGCGAGAGTGATGGTGGAACAGCCGCTCAGTGTCGCGTATTGAATTACGGGGTTATTCTTGCTGCGCACTACGCTTTCTCCATTTCCTTTTCGTGATTAGACGCAGGTTCCAAGGATCCAATGCTGAAGTTTACCTCCTCCGTCCCGAAAGCACCGTAGTGGCAGGGTAAGCCTTGCTTCTTCAGTCGTACTTCTAAGATTTCATGTTACGTAGTCCACAGTGATCCAGCTCGTACAATGTTTCATAGGTTTCACTGTGCTGGTAAACTTGAACGAAATAATGGCAGCAATTTGCTTTAATGTGGTCAGTGTTGTTTAATACGTTAATTGTAAGAACTTTAATTCAACTGTCAAAACATTAATCCGAATGCTGAATTGTGATGAAACTGAAATGCCTAGGCTAGCAGGACAGAGCGCATTATGTTGTGGAAAGGGGCCAACATGACTTCCTGTCAGCTGCACTCAACTTACAAACTTTATTTATCAACACACAATATTCCAACAAGGATGTAAAACACTCAAAACTTTTATTGACCTCCTATGATTAACTTTAGATCGGCTGAAGACCACATTCAAAATACAAGCCACAAAGCTTAAAAAAATTGAAATACAAGGTTGTTCTGAAGGTTTCACCCAAGAATATTTTCTAAATCTTCAATGTAATTGGCTGAAGGGCTTAGCAATTTAATTTTAATGGCACAAGGCTGGAGGTCACATATGAGGCGTTTCAATCAAAAGACAAAAGGCCTTCAAATGGTTCTGAGCACTATGGGACTTAACATCTGAGGTCGTCAGTCCCCTCGAACTTAGAACTACTTAGTCCCTAACTAACCTAAGGACATCACACAACATCCATGCCCGAGACAGGATTTCAACCTGCGACTGTAGTAGTCACGTGGTTCCAAACTGAAGCGCTAGAACTGCTCGGTCACAGAGGCTGGCAAGATGAACTTATCTTAAAACATTTCACGTAAAACAAAGAATAAAAATCGCATGCCTTAAGGGCAAGACAAGGACATTATTTTGAGAGATATTAATCCTCAGCTGAAGGCCACATATGAACAAAATATGTTTAACAGTTTAAGGCCTAGAAAGAGTTTCAATCAAAAGGTCAGAAGGCTTTGTCTTAAAACCTCTAAAGTAAAATTCGGCTGGAGGCCCCATATGAAAATATAACAATCTCACGACTTAAGGACAAGGCAAGAACGTTAATTTAAGAGATATTGGTACTCGGCTGAGAGCCACATATCAACCAAATAACTAAAATCCAAACAGGGAAATTACTACAAGGAGCGGTGCTCAGACTATTTCAAGGGTCTGCCTGGCATTGTAACACAAACGGCCGTTTAGGTGAGACAGGCAGCCTGTCCAGCGACTTCATAATCTGGAAGCAACCCAACTGACAGACAGCCGACCGACCAATCAACCAAATCAGTTCCGCTCCATGCAACCATCAAAACTTCAAAAAGATTTCAGTACACGACACACAGAATAGGAAACTACTCTGCCTAAAATTTCGTCAACAACCAGGGCAGGTAACTGGAACGTCAAAGGCCACAAGGCAGAAGATACCGCTAGTGAGATTCAATAACAGGGAACAAACTAAGTTAATTTAAATTTCACAGGAAGATGGCTGGAATCTTTGGCGATTTTAATACACACACATTATTGCTCGCGGAAATGTCGCAAAAGTGCCAGCCAGGGACAAATGAAGAGATGTGGACAGTTGTGGTTCGTTAGTAAGTTAAGTGAGGACCCAACTTTCATGTCCAAGATCGGTGGGCGACGAACTTCGTGGCACTCGCAAGCAGCACCTCACACTCCAACCGCAAGTGCACGCCGCCACTGGCTCCAGCCCGACTCCACGCGACAGGGGCTTGCTTGCTGCTCCATGCCAACCGACAAACTGGATTGTCCGTCGGTCCGTGACTGCTGCTCCGTCGCGACTGCACTGCTGGTGCGTCTCCCACTCACTCACTACCTGACACACGACGACCCGGAAATACTATCGGTCGCTCCAGAGATGGTACGACAGTGCACTTATCGATACTCGCTGCTGCTGCCACTGACAGGCAACTCAGTCAGGAAGTTAGTGACGCCGGTAAATGGAATAAGAAAACGAGGTGACACTACCATAATAGAAGATGACAAACAATTAATGGATGAACACGAGCCTTGCACGGCTGAGAAACATTTGTATTTTGATAGAGTAAAATACGCCCCAAATGCGTGTTGAGAGGCTCAGCGCTCCAGATAATACACTATTGCTTGTAAAAAGTTAAACAATCAAAGCAATGGTCTGCAACACGATACGAGGTCTTTTAGAACATCGGGAGCATAATAAGTGATTTAAATGACAGAGAGGTGGCGAGGACGTAGGCTCAACAGCGTCCTCTTTTGTGATACTGGAAAGGTCAATACTGCGCAACGCTTAGTCTGTGTAAACCGTCAAACGAAGTGGAAACACGTAACCAAGTGCCAGTTGGCCTCACCGACATCGCAGGGTGTAATACTGGCATGTGAGTGCCTTTGAACTGTGCAGGATTATTGCTGTTCAGGAGGCTAATCTGTCGTTGACATTAAGGCTCGTACAGGCATACTGCTTCAACAGTGAAGCGAATGTGAAACCACTGAAGAGGGTCGCACACAGCGTCGCCAGGGTACTGGAAGACACATGTCACCATAGCGTGAGGTGACAGCCATCTGGTCCACTTTCGCCCACACTGTTACGCAACATTGGAGCACTAGAAATGCAACGCCCATGCGCCTTCGACGTCGTCTTCTACGGGTTGGAGTGACAGCAAGCTTGCCATTCCGTCGGCTTAAACTGACCAGACCCCACCACAGCAGCAGACAGCAACGAGCTTGTGAACGCCGACACTGGCGCGCTGAGTGGCTAAATGTAGCGTTTCTGAATGGGTCCTGTTTCAACTTGTCGTAAAATGACAGCTGCATATGCGTTTAACGCCACCATGGACGCAATAGGACACACTGTATGCTATAGCGGACTAACGCCAAGTGTGATGGTTTGGGACGCCACTGCCGGCCGGGGTGGCTGAGCGGTTCTAGGCGCTTCAGTCTGGAACCGCGCGACCGCTACGGTCGCAGGTTCGAATCCTGCCTCGGGCATGGATGTGTGTGATGTCCTTACCACAGAAAAGTACCGTGAAGTAGTTGCAGTCGAGCAAAGATACGACGAGAGGGGATATATCGATATGTGCTGCTAGCGCCGGTCACGGTCAGACAAGGCGGCAACTCAGTGACAGTAGTATTTTAAATTAACGTAATGAGGTGCAAGTACGTTAAAAAGAGGCTGTAAAGTAGATTATGGCGGGAACACGAGCCACGCACCGCCCGGTGATCACTTCTTTTGGTCTTGATGTTTCACTTTTCCTAAACGGTAATGTATATATCTGGATGCACGAATTGAAACCTGATAATAAGACCAAGGCATCAAGTTCTGGGCTTAAGGTGAACGTTTATTCTGAATAAAAGAAACTGGTATCGTGGTACACTAAAGCGCTAAAGAAAATTGTATGGGCATACGTATTCAAATACAGAGATATGTAAACAGGCAGAATACGACGCTGTGGTCGGCAACGCCTGCATAACTGTCTAGAGCAGTTGTTAGATCGGTTACTGCTGGTACAATGGCAGGTTATCCAGATTTAAACAAGTTCCAACGTTATGTTTTATCGGCGCACGAGCGATGGGACACAGCATCACCGAGGTAGGGATGAAGTGGTGATTTTCCCGTAAGACCATTTCATAAGTGTACCCTGAATGTCAGGAATTCAGTAAAACATAATATCTTCGATATCGCTGGGGAAAGGATCCTGCAAGAACCGGACCAACGACGACTGAAAAGAATCGTTCAACGTGACAGAAGTGTAAGCCATCCGCAAATTGATGCAGATTTCAATGCTGGGCCATCAACAAGTGTCAGTGTGCGAACCATCCTTCGAAATATCATCGATATGGGCTTTTGGAGCCGAAGATCCACTCATGTACATTTGATGGCTGTACGTTAGTAATTTATACGCCTCGTCTGGGCCCAGCATCACCGACATTTCTCTTGCTCATGACTGGAAACAAGTTGTCTCGTTGGACGATTCTCGATTCATATTGTATCGAGTGGATGGACGTGTACAGGTCTGGAGACAACCTCATGAATCCATGGACCTTGAATGTCAACAGGGGATTTTTCAAGCTGGTTGAGGTTCTGTAATGACGTGGGGCGTGTACAGATGGACTGATTTGGGAACCCTGATACTTTTAGATAGACTGGCTGTAGACACGTACATAAGCATCATGTCTGATCACCAGCATTCATTCATGTCCACTGTGCATTTCGACGAACTTGGGCAGCTCCAGCACGGCAATGCGACACCCCACGCGTCCAGGATTGATAGAATAACTCCAGGAACACTCTTCTGAATTTAAACACTTCCTTTGGCCACAAACTCCCCAGACATGAACATTAGTGAGTATATCTGGGATGCCTTGCAACGTGCTGTTCAGAAGAGACCTATGCTACCTCATACTCTTACGGATTTGTGGACAGCCCTGCAGGATTCATGGCGTCAGTTCGATCTAGCACAACTTAGTCGAGCCCATGCCACGTCGTATGGCGGCAGTTCTGAGAGATCGCGGGGGCTCTACACGATATAAGCCTGGTGTACCAGTTTCTTTGGCTCTTCAGTGTAGTAGACTGTCACAAGGAGGTGCTTCCCACTGTAAAGTTAGTAAGGGCATGTTATGAATAAGTATTTGTGAAAATAGGATTATAAGCCCAAATCTGTCTAGTGTGCTATGGCACTGT
Source organism: Schistocerca americana (assembly GCF_021461395.2). Lineage (NCBI taxonomy): Eukaryota > Metazoa > Arthropoda > Insecta > Orthoptera > Acrididae > Schistocerca > Schistocerca americana. The sequence continues at coordinate 379,605,523 of NC_060126.1, forward strand.
ATACAGTTAGTACACTGGAGTGTAACACTTAAGGACGAAATAAGCTTTCGCATCACAGATCGGTGAAACTTGGGCCATACATAGAGAAAACTGCTGTCGTGTAGTACTAAAGGTAATTGAAAGAATTATACAATGTAACGAGAAGATAGGACTCTTTCAATCAAAGATAATAATACCAGTGATATGAGAGCGGTTCATGGTGGTTTCCTGGACATTACTATCGGCGGGATATGACTCCTAACAGATTGTGTGATTACCACCGAGCGTAGTGGGTGGTCTGCAACGTGCTCCCAAGCTCGTCACAAGGGTGGTTTTGAGTTCCCTTGTGGTAGGGCGTTCCATTCCTCGACCGGCGGGGTGACAACTGCCGAATGGGCGATACTGCATTTGGAAGTTCTGCAGTAATTCTTCTCAATGCATGCAATACGTACTCTGTGGTATTTAATTCGGGGGATAGGAAGGCCACTTCATTCACCGAATATCCTCCAAGAGCGCCTTCACCCGTGATGTTTGATACGATCGCGCATTGTGATCCATAAAAATGAGGGCAGGGCAGAATATAATCCTGAAAAGACGCACTAGGGGAAGGAGTAAAATGTCACAATAACATTGTCTGGTGAGTCTATCATATTAAAAAATTTGGAAATCAGTACGCCCAACCAACAATATGTCTTCACACTCCCTAAAATCCGGACTACCAAAACGATATTGTTCGTTAATGCCGCACGTATCCTGATTTGGCGAGAGCTGGGAACACGTAACGCATCGAGGAACAATGAAATTTTGTTCAGTTCACAGCCTTCGAGTTCGTGTAATGTGTAGGCTAAAATAAATTTAACGGATTCCTTTTAGTACTCATGTGAATGATATACTGTTCAGTATTTAGAGTCAATTTCCACTTTGAGCACTATACAGATGTCTTGTCTAAATCTTGTTGCAGTTGTCTCAAGAATTTACATGACTTGGTTTTAGACCAGTGCAGCAATTAATCTTCGGAGGAAACTTCTCGTGCTTATACGCTACAGCGAAGGTAAAATTCTTTCCTTTATTCATCATCAGTTTCTTGGATCGTGTGCGAATTCATCTAGCACGGTACTGATGCACTTGTCAGTTCTATAGACATTGAATGGGAATTTCGGAATTAAATAGGTCTAACAGTTTTGCCGAGAATAGTAACTATAGCTACAGTGAAAATTGTAATTGCTGATAGGCAACTGAGACAATTTCCAAACATAAAAATTCTGAGTTCCAGCTGCTTAAAATTATTGAAAACCTACATTTGAACAGGGTGCGTCTGAACGAAAAAGTGATTCCCAATAACGCCAAATTTCATATACTACACGACAGAACGTCATCTGCTAAATTAAAACAAAATGTTGACCAGAAGTAAATTGATGAAACATGATATTGTGTCCTAAAATGTCTGTTATAAATCAGAATATCCAGTAAAATATACATGTAAGTCGCTTCTCCATAGCTTACTGTATGAAATGTGATATCAAAGAATGATTTCCAGAAAAATTGTACAGGAAATTTTTGGTACTCCCAAGAAACTGCCAGCAGAAAAGAAAGTTCCGGACAATGCAGGGAAAAATATTAATTGATTTAGTAATTAACATCACAGACATAAGTAACCAAGAATTATAGGTACTTAGGAAAGGCCTCAAGTTCAATACACAGACACAATCTTACGAACAAAGCGTCCACATAATTGTTACTGATGAAACTGCTGTTACAATATGAGATAAAAGATTGTAACATGCAAAATGCAGAAATTAATTCAGAAATAGCTGTAAAACACACAAAATCCTTCAACTGTTCCCTTCATGAAAGGAAATAAAACACATCTTAATTCTGACAGCAATAGAACACAACACTCATATCCCAATGGCCTAAAAAGGAAACACCACTCAAAAGTACTTTCGAAATGCTTTTTCTCTCAAGATAATATTGTGAAAATAGCAAAAGAAACTACTGAACACTTTCAGCAAAAAGACAACAGGGAAGTTTTAATTTACGTTACATACATTCAATGGAGTTCAGTTCAAAGTTTGACTAGAATACTATAGAGAGCCATACAGTCCCTCTTGGAATACGTTGCAAAGATCATAATTCTGTGAGAAAGACAACTGTAATGCTGGCAGAGAAAAGGACTATGCAGAAGCTGTTGTCCGCGTGTGTAGAGCAAACTAGTTTCCATCTGAAAGTGTGGATAAGCAGTTCCAGGTCATAACAAGGAAAGACGACGGCGACAGTCATACCAAGGATGTAGGGGACAAAGTGTAGCGATACGAAAAACCTCAAATAATGCTAAAGTTCTACTGAAACACTCGTCAGAGCCAATATACACTAGTATAGAAGTTTCTAATGTCACTCTTGCTGATTTTCTGAGAATGTACGTTCGGAGCTGAGCAGTGTACGGTAAGCAAACATGGGAAATCGAAACAGAAAAGAATCGAAGCAGTTCACATGTGTTGCTATTGAGAGGCGTTGAAAATTACGTGAACTGATCATATAAGGAATGAGGAAGCAGAATTAGCGAAGAATAGAACTGATGGAAAACGCTGACAAGAAGAAGGACAGGATAATAAGTCACGTGTTAAGGCATCAGCGAATAGCGTGCATGGTACTAGAGGGAGCTGTAGAAACAAAAAACGGGGTAAACTGAATGACCATGAGCTGTTTTAAACAGACTTCAAACTGTAAGGCCACAACTACCCTGCGCGCCTTGTAGCAGTAACTATCTCGGAATTTGCCAGTCCCAGCTTTGTCAAGCTAGACCTGTAAGTATGTAAATCCGTGCAAATATGAATTCTTTTTTTGTTTGTTTGTTCTTAAACTGCAATACCAAGGCAAGCTCAGTATTTTCGTAACAGGGATCAACGGATGAATAATACTATCAGTGCTACTACTACACGAATTTCCTGTAAACTTGTTGAACAATAGAAATTAAAAACAGAGGTATGTGATGTTGTATTGTGTATGTAGGTGTACTGATTAAGTTAAATCACCCGCTAGCCCCCTGTCATCTCTGTCTCGACAATGAGTGGAATCTCAGTATGCTTCCACACAGTAGATATTTCGGTTAGTTACATACTACATCGTAAATGATTTGCGACCTGACATATGATGTTGCTGGAGAATAGTAAGGAGAGTAAGAATAGCCGACGTTAGAGAGTGAACTTTTATGTAGTTAAACACGGCAAATATTTCTCTTCAGATTCGTCGCACTGGAAATGGAAGTGTTGCTAATGGTTTTGGCACAGGATAATATTCACATAAGCATGCATGAGCTAACAGTAATTATCCGGAGCATCAGTGGAAAATCCATCTCTAATCGCTACCTGTATAATTAAGCTACTGTTTGGTTCCTAAATTTACGGAACCATCTATTCGTGTGTGTATTAATTAAACACAAAGCATTAATGGACCGCAGTATCATGGAACCGCATGAAATGTAATCGCCATTCATCGTGTGGAGTAGACAGAATGAGAGCTTTGCCCATCAGCCTCAAGCGTGTCCTACTGTCCGGCAACGAACATTATTTGCGTTGATGATACGCCCGGTCATAATTAGAAGGAACTTTCGTACGCGTGAAATTGTACTAATGTGATAGCTTTAACGGAAGCAAGCGTTAGAAATTCTGAAAAAATTAAGAGTACGTTATAGCGAAACACATGTACCATGCAACGTGTATAATAACGAAGAAGGAACGATAAGATTAGCAGACCATGAGCAAAGCATTCCGATTAAAAAGGGCTGTAAGACAGGGATGCAGACTTTTTCGCTTACTGCTCAATCTGTACATAGAAGAAGCAATGATGGAAATAAAAGAACAGTTCAAGAGTGGGTCTGAAACTCAGGGCGAAAGGATACCAGTGATAAGATTCTCTGGTAACATTGCTGTCTTCAGTGAAATTGAAGAGGTATTACAAGATTTGTTGAATTGAATGTACGTTCTAATGACTAAAGAAAATGGACTGAGAGTCGAAGTACATTTCAGTATAGTTTGGAGAGTATGGGTGTACATGTAGATGTCAAAAAAGGTGATCTGATAGAGTTCAAAAGTTGGAAGTACCGTAAACGACGGGTCAGAAAGGAAATCAATCTAAGGAACTAGCCAATCAAAAGAAGACTCATTTTTGTGGGAAATTTAATAGATAAGGAAGTATCTAACACGCCTGTGAGAAGAGTGGTAGCTTGCTAGGGGGTCAATAAAGACAAGAATATCGAGGATGCTGTATGTTACAAAACGTACAGTTGAAAGCGTGGCAAAAGGTTACAAATGTAAATAATAATTCATTACATTAATTGAGAAGTAAGATGTAAGTTTCCGACGCGTCTTTTCGGAGATCAACACCCCATTATACTGTCGTGTTGAATGGGATAAATTGGAGGTAAATAAGGCTGTTTTATCCTACAAGCTAGTCTGACGTTGCAGCCACAGTGGCACATCGGCGAGCGAAAAGCGTACGCAGTACCGTACGTATTCTGCTAACTGAAGGTCGTCACGCGCAAAACATCACCTTTGGTTCTCTCAAGTTGTAACGTTGATAGTTGTTGTTGTTGTTGTGGTCTTCAGTCCTGAGACTGGTTTGATGCAGCTCTCCATGCTAAACTATCCTGTGCAAGCTCCTTTATCTCCCAGTACCTACTGCAACCTACATCCTTCTGAATCTGCTTAGTGTATTCATCTCTTGGTCTCCCTCTACGATTTTTACCCTCCACGCTGCCCTCCAATGCTAAATTTGTGATCCCTTGATGCCTCAGGACATGTCCTACCAACCGATCCCTTCTTCTAGTCAAGTTGTGCCACATACTTCTCTTCTCCCCAATCCTATTCAATACCTCCTCATCAGTTACGTGATCTACCCACCTAATCTTCAACATTCTTCTGTAGCACCACATTTCGAAAGCTTCTATTCTCTTCTTGTCCAAATTATTTATTGTCCATGTTTCACTTCCATACATGCCTACACTCCATACAAATACTTTCAGAAATGACTTCCTGACACCTAAATCTATACTCGATGTTAACAAATTTCTCTTCTTCAGAAACGCTTTCCTTGCCATTGCCAGTCTACATTTTATATCCTCTCTACTTCCACCATCATCAGTTATTTAGCTCCCCAAATAGCAAAACTCCTTTACAACTTTAACTGCCTCATTTCCTAATCTAATTCCCTCAGCATCACCCGACTTAATTCGACTACATTCCATTATCCTTGTTTTGTTTTTGTTAATGTTCATCTTATATCCTCCTTTCAAGACACTGCCCATTCCATTCAACTGCTCTTCCAAGTCCTTTGCTGTCTCTGACAGAATTACAGTGTCATCGGCGAACCTCAAAGTTTTTATTTCTTCTCCATAGATTTTAATACCTAATCCAATTTTTTTCTTTTGTTTCCTTTACTGCTTGCTCAATATACAGATTGAATAACATCGGGGAGAGGCTACAACGCTGTCTCACTCCCTTCCCCACCACTGCTTCCCTTTCATGCCCCTCGACTCTTATAACTGCCATCTGCTTTCTGTACAAATTGTAAATTGCCTTTCGCTCCCTGTATTTTACCCCAGCCACCTTTAGAATTTGAAAGAGAGTATTCCAGTCAACATTGTCAAAAGCTTTCTCTAAGTCTACAAATGCTAGAAACGTAGGTTTGCCTTTCCTTAATCTAAGTCGTAAGGTCAGTATTGCCTCACGTGTTCCAACATTTCTACGGAATCCAAACTGATCTTCACCGAGGTCGGCTTCTGCCAGTTTTTCCATTCGTCTATAAATAATTCGTGTTAGTATTTTGCAGCTGTGACTTATCAAACTGATAGTTCGGTAATTTTCACATCTGTCAACACCTGCTTTCTTTGGGATTGGAATTATTATATTCTTCTTTAAGCCTGAGGGTATTTCGCCTGTCTCGCATATCTTCCTCACCAGATGGTAGAGTTTTGTCAGGACTGGCTGTCCCAAGGCCATCAGTAGTTCTAATGGAATGTTGTCTACTCCCGGGGCCTTATTTCGACTCAGGTCTTTCAGTGCTCTGTCAAACTCTTCACGTAGTACCGAATCTCCCATTTCATCTTCATCTACATTCTCTTCAATTTCCATAATATTGTCCTCAAGTACATCGCCTTTGTATATACCCTCTATATACTCCTTCCACCTTTCTGCTTTCCCCTCTTTGCTTACAACTTTGGTTCCATCTGAGCTCTTGATATTCATAAAGGTGGCTCTCTTTTCTCCACTTTAATTTTCCTGTAGGCTGTAACTATCTTACCCCTAGTGAGATAAGCCTCCACATCCTTACATTTGTCCTCTAGCCATGCCTGCTTAGCCATTTTGCACTTCACGTTGATAGTATCAACTCAAAATAAAATTTCTGCATATTCACTGCTGCTTCAAATGAATTACTACCCATTTGAATACTAATGCATCATCTTTTCACAACCAGTTAAAGTTTTATGCTACCCTCCTTCCACCATCTCCTAAAAATTAATCTGTTACATGTTGACCATTGTACTGCGGTGGTGTAATGGTTAGCATTTCTGCCCAGCAAGCAAAAAAAAAAAAAAAAAAAAAAAAAAAAAAAAAAGGTTGCATAAATGTTTAAAGTATGAATTTCTCTTCGGTGTCAACTGGTTAAACATTGTATACAATGACTGTAAGGGTACAGCCTCTTAAACGAGAACAATTACCGTGTACAATAGGCTTAAAACCGCAATACTCACTTCTGAATAAAAATTCAGATTCCTGTACATTTTTTATCTCTGTGAGTTCATGAACGAATACGGTAGATGTGTTAATAAGTTCTGTAGCTTGATTCCTTCATTTTGTAAAGAATTTGCACACTCTTGTACTTACATTCCAATAACAAAACATCACTTGATGCTCTCCGAGCGCTCGATAAGTATTCCATCGTGTGGCGATAAGTTCTCTTATTTTGCAAAGTACTGAGAAAACTGAGCTTGTTAGTCATTGCATCGGTGAACACATTCGCAAGGCTGCTAGTGGCTTGCAGGAATAAGTGTCTAGAATTAAAGTTTACAACGTCATGTGTGTAAACAAATAACACGGCTTGACTTAGTCTCTAAAATGCAGCAGTGGTTGAATAACTAAATTTACTGATAGAAACTAAGGTATATCATGGGTTATTGTAGCCGCTAAAGAAAACAGTTGCCAAAAAAGATCTGTTGAGCTTCATACGCCCCTGTTTACATATTCCATGGATCATTATTAGGAACACTCGCCACAATCTGAAACAAGTCCGTTAGTGTACAATTGAAATACCTATCTCAGTGGAACTTACGGCAACATGTTGATCAACATAAGGTTTTCCCTTATATTAATCTTAAGCTATATTTCATTTTTCATATGGTGATTTAAGCTACAATTAACTTACTGTGCAGTCTCCCCACTTCAAATATACAGGATGATCCAGCAAACGGCAGTGATGTCAAGTACCACACACAAGACGCTCTCCCTCGCTACATGAAAACTGTCAGTCCTACAAAAATTATGAATTGGACCTTTTGTAGGCAGTTTAATGTAGCTGAATTTTGTATTAGGACATGTTTACGCTAGAGGCCGTAGAATTAATCAAGAATAACGTACAAGACAGACCTTAAAAGGCTTTTTTCTTAAATAACTTTAAAATCGCGTCCACCAGTGAAAACGTATCAAAGCACGAAACTTCATTAATTTTCCTCCATATAGGTCCAGTTCATTTTGTTGAGTGTAGTGAGTGATAATGTATGATAATCTTCGGCGTGGTTTTCGAAGGCGTTGCATAAAACCTAGGAATTGTCTAGCTCGTATGATATCTATTTGTTTTCTAAGCTGAATTTATTGTCTGTTAGACTCTTCATATAATTGCGTATGAATTGAAAACCTATTATGGCTGTATACCTCACACCTTTCTTTGCCACACTACGACTGAGCGAAGAGTAATGTGACTCATTCCTGTTCCTGGTATTATGAACGTTATAGTTTTAATACAGACATGTAGTGTTGCACATTCGTAAGAGAGTAAAGTCAGGCAGTTGTAAGCACGCCCAAAATGTAAAGGGCCTTTTACAAGGGCGGACACTACATATATTATCCTTATTATAGGCTTCCGTACAACGAACACTTTTTCCTCATCGAATAGTACCCAACAGTGTGACACCATAAAACATTACTGAATGGAAAGAGGCCACACATGAAAATGCTTTTGGCTTCACATTTACAAAGTCTGCGTAAATAAAGCAATGGCCGAACCGCTATTTACAAAGCATTTCTTAACAACATGAATACAAGAAATTCATGTTGGTAGGCCATGCAAAAAAGCATACAGGTGGAAAAATTCACTTCTACGTCATCCTCTGTTGGAGCACATGTATACGAGAAACACCGTGTATCCTTGAATCCCTGGATCATGATAGAATTTCTGCTGCTGTTTGTAAGATCATTTCGGCGTGTTAACATCCAGTGGACATGCTGAAAGGAAAGTGTAGTGGCTAAACGATGACGCAGTTCAATGAAGCAAACTTTGTGCCAGGCCCGAGATTTAAATTTGTATTCTGTGCTCATTCGCTACACATAATAGCAAGTGGCGCATCTTCCCTAGCCTTCATAATCGCTGGATACAAATTTTATGAAGACATTGTGCTCTTTCTTGCAAAATCGTTAAAGAGTTGGTGAATTTCTCGGGCATACCTCAAGGAACATGAAAATTTTATTTACAAGAAATGCTACGCAGTATTATTAATCACTTTTCACAACACATGTTTCCCCAAGTCTTAGGAAGGTCCAGGCAGTTATGTATGCTAAAACTTATCCTGCACCGTACTGGGAATGTGACGTTTAATTTTTCTTTTCGCCTCTGCTGGTACTGTGTATTATCTCAGCGTTGTCTTGCTTGGTGATGAAGAATACAAGGCGCTTTGTACACAAAGAGATTAGCAGCAGTAAAAGGAAATCGTGCTTAAAAATTATCACTCGCTTTTCTAGGGGTAAGAGCATCAATGAACTTTGCCGGCAATTAATGCTCTCGTTACGGCTGCTATTTTATTTAAAACTTAATTAATTTTTACAGAAGATAAGCGTTTTAATGTGTAACAAGCCAAACACAAGCTAAATGAGGAAATATTTACAATGTTCTTGATTAAAGTGACGTAAGCCTAGAAAGCTGTTTTCACGGACTCGTCACATTTAGCTGAACGCTTCCCAGACTTTTCATCAATGTTGTTGTTCTTTTTAGTTGTTTAACCCTCTAAATTCAATGGTTGCAACGCAATACTCTGGTGAATTTTTTACTGATTTGTACAATTAAACAAGAAGAGGATTTTATAGCAGTTCATTAACATGTAATCTGCAATCAGTAGCTTAATACACTTTTGAAATGTTTAATTGCCTCATTATCCAGATTTCAAGCCAGAGCGTGCTCGTCGTCAGATGTTGGATAATCAGAAGAACTGTATTTTGTTGTTCTCGAACAGCTTGCCGCCATAGCTGTGGTGACGTTGTAGGATATATAAAGTTGAGAAAACGCACTGCCAGAGAAACTGATTTACTTTCAGCGTAAAGATATTCAGCGTAAAAAAGCTGCATTCAACTGCTGTGTCTAAATGATTGTGTAAAACTCGATTTACCCAGCGTATTCCGTACATCGATCAACAAAAGAGGGACCCTTGTAGGATCACTCTGTTGTACGTCTCTTTTGTTTGTCTGCCCAACTGTTACAAATTTTTTTCGTTCGGAACGGATGGACGTATAAAGTTGCAGTGTATGTCACAGACTAAGATATAAGGTTCCTTGGTGATGAGAAAATTTAAATTTCTTAGCCAAAGCAGTCCAAAGATAGGGACATTTATGTCACATACATTGTTGAGCCAAAACATAATGGGCACCTACTTTCAAGCTTGTGGGTCCATTTCTGGAACGCAATTCAGCAGTGATTCTGCGTGCCATGGATTCGACAAGTATTTAGTAGGTTTGTGGGCGCGGAGCTGGCGCCTATAGCGCCACAGTTAGGTTTCATCGGATTCAGATAAGCCGCACTTGATGGCCAAGACATCAGCGTGAGATCACTGCCGTGCTCATCAAGCAATTGCGGCAAGATTCGGGCCAGTTGTCCTCCTGCAAGATGTTCAAATGTTCAAATGTGTGTGAAATCTTATGGGACTTAACTGCTAAGGTCATCAGTCCCTAAGCTTACACACTACTTAACCTAAATTATCCTAAGGACAAACACACACACCCATGCCCGATGGAGGGCTCGAACCTCCGCCGAGACCAGCAGTACAATCCATGACTGCAGCGCCATAGACCGCTCTGCTAATCCCGCGCGGCTTCCTGGAAGGTGCAACGCTGATGAGGAAGACATCAAACTCAAGGAAGACATCAAACAGGTAGTCCCTAACAATTTTCATGTAGTCCTCGGCTGCTAAATGGCCTTCGGCTACTACCGCATGGAAGCCCAGGTGAATGTCACCCATAACATAACACTGCTCCCACCGGCCAGCATTCGTTCTGTGCAGTATATTTCGAGCAGCCGTTCGCCTGAATGAAGGCGTATCTCGAAACAATTAACCACCTGGTTTAAAATAAACGAGATTCATTCGACCAGGCCGACACGATTCCACTGATCTGCGATCCAATGTCGATGATCCCGTGCCCACTGTAATCATAGTAGACGATGTTGTTGGGTCAACGTTGGAACACATACGGGTCCTGTGCTCCAAAGCACCTGACATTACGCCAGCACCGTACTCGGTCATCAGATCTGCCACACATGGCCACATATTATTCTTTAGAGAGGGGGGGATGTCTCCGATGCCTGTGTTCTGTGACGAGGTATGGACGTCCAGTATCTCGTAACCTAATCGTGCTTTCACCATTCTTCAACCATTTGCCATAGATGCTCACGACAGTAGCACGCCGTCAGCCGACCAGCTTCCCGCTTCCAGGCATGGTCGATAGGGTTTATGACTGGAGAAGATGAAAGCCACTCTAGTCGAGCGATGTCGTTATCGTGAAGGAAGTCTTTCACAAGATGGGCACGATGGGGGCGCGTATATGTTGCCGATATGTTTGCACTATCGGTCAAAGGATGGCATTCACGTATCGTGCAGCCATTACGGCGCCTTACATGACCACCAGCGGCATATATCTGCCCCACATAATGCTACCCCAAAACAATCGGGAACCTCCACCTTGCTGCACTCGCTGGACAGTGTGTCTAAGGCGTTCAGCCTGACCGGGTTGCCTCCAAATACGTCTCCGACAATTGTCTGGTTGAAGGCAAATGCGACACTCATGGGTGAAGAGAACGTGATGCCAATTCTCAGGATCGATTCATCATGTCGTTGGGCCCATGTGTACCGCGCTGCATGGTATCGTGGTTGCAATGATGGACCTCGCAGTGGACGTCGGGAGTGAAGTTGCGCATCATGCAGCCTACTATTCGCAGTTTGTGTTGTAAGACGACGTCATGTGGCTGCACGAAAGGCATTATTCAACATGGCGGCTTTGCTATGAGGGTTCCTCAGAGCCACAATCTGTAGGTAGCGATCATCCACTGCAGTAGTAGCCCTTGGATCTCTCTGTGTCTCCTTCATGTCCAAACAACCTTCTGGTTGCCTGGACACTTCCCTTGTTGAGAACCCTTCCTGGCACAAAATAAGTACGCGGACGCAATCGAACCGTGGTATTGACTGTCTAGGCATGGCTGAACTACGGACAACACGAGCTGTGTACCTCCTTCCTGGTGGAATGACTGGAACTGATGGGCTATCGGACCCCCTCTGTGTAATAGGTGCTGCTCATGCATGGTTCTTTACATCTCTGGGCGGGTTTAGTGACATCTCTGAACAGTCAAAGGGACTGTGTCTGTGATACAGTATCCACAGTCAATATCTATCTTCACGAGTTCTGGAACCGAAGTGATGCAAGACTTTTTTGATGTGTGTACTTCGCTTACCACCCCACGCGCCACCAGGCAGCATACAACCTCTAGAAGTGCAGTGGTAATAATGTTTTGGCTAATTAGTGTACTTTGATGCTCGCTAACTCAGGCATTAAAACCTATAAGATACTTTTCATTGGCTTACAAAAACTAAATTTATAAATAAGCACAGTTTAACAAGACAAACAAAGGAAAAGAAGAATCTTTTATTATATGACTTTAGACTTAAAACTGAAACATTCTCGGAGGTTTCGGAATTCCGGTATCTACATCTTGACAATATCAATGTCGATAACAAGCGAAATTCGCCAAGTTTCTCGATTCCTGTGTGTGGATGAGCTGACTGTATACACAATTAAGTTTGTGCTGATCCCTCAGGCCGTATTCGCATTTGCCTAACTTTCTTCTAATAACTTTGCTAGAATCCACTAGTAGTTGTGTTCACCAGGATCACAACCGCAGTTACTAGTTACACGTGGACTACAAAGTACATTTCACATTAGTGCACAGAAAGTGGCCCAAAAAAAGAAAGAACTGATTACTAAAATAGTGCAGACTCTGATATGTAGAAACTGCAGTGATAAAATAGAAATAATTTTGGTGGGACTTCACAGTGGAAGAACTGATGAGAAGGTTGACTAGCTAAGAAGACAAACATTTTCTGATGAGTTATGTCTTTATAACACACTTCCTCATAACCATTTTTAAACCTGTCTGGCATCGAGGATTGCTACTAAGTGGGTTCGGGTAAGTCACATTGTGGTGGCACTACAAGGTGTCTTCCCGGCCGAGACCAGATTGAAATAAGATAATTTGTCAAAACAGAACATAGCTATGATCTACAGGATAAAATTTAGACACAGATTTTTCCGCCTCTCTCAACAACTGGGCAGTGCCATTTTCTGACTGTGACAACAAGTCAGTCGTAAACCTAAATCACCTTTTGTTCCCTAGCAGCAAGTATATAGTTGCGAGGATACATCAGAATACGAGTTCATTACATATCCGGTTGGCACATAGCATTATTTCTGTTTTCAATGAGAACAACGTCAAGTTCTTATATCAATGATTGAAGAAATTTCGGGAAGCAATTTTAGATGGAGTATAATTTAATTTCTGGTTGCAACATATTCGTTCTGTACTGAATTATATGTGCTTTATATGATCTGTGTTTTGGTGTAAGTTGATGCCTGTCGATAATTTTATCTGGTTTACCGAAAGATTTTGCTCAGAAAATATCTCATTTTCGATACAACAACAATGAATCTAATGTTCAGCTGTCGACATCCAAATAGGATAACTGTAATTACTTACTGATCAAATAACATTAAAACAGTAAAAAAACAAAAATTTGACATCGAATGACAAGCCAGAAGTGGCTCTAAAACTGGATGATGATAAAATAAATAATTAAAGAATATTACGAAGACTTTACGGCTTTTTCTACTGACAACAACCACTTTTATTCGGCTATCATATTGTTATGCATCCAGAGAGAGTAACAAAAATTTAAAAGATATTCTTTAACAATCTGGTCGCGAATCGGTGGGTGAGTCTAAAACAACAAACTGGGTTATATTTTCGACTCACTGAGTACCCCGAGGTACAAGGCTTACAAAATGTCGGATGACTCTGAGGCAATACCACCCCATGATATCTTCCGAGAGTGTTCTATCTCGTTTGTACAACAAATCAACGGAACATGTATTTCGAACACGTTTTATCGTCGCTCATTAATACCTTTATTTAGAACGAATGCCTTTTCTGTATTAACCAACATGAATTAAGATAACCGAGATCTTACAAAACTCAGCTTACGCTATTCACCCACGTCGTCCAGAGAGAAGAAGACGTAAGTCACGAGGATTGATGTCACATTCCATGAAATCAGCCAAGTTTTCGCTGCTGTTCTGCTCTGTTCCTCAGTGTACAGAGTAATACTTAACTATCTCAGCGAGTCGACAGAGTCTGGAACCGCGTGACTGCTACGGTCGCAGGTTCGAATCCTGCCTCGGGCAAGGATGTGTGTGTTGTCCTTAAGTTAGTTAGGTTTAAGTAGTTCTAAGTTCTAGGGGACTGATGACCTCAGATGTTAAATTCCATAGTGCTCAGAGAAATATGAACTATTTGAGCAATTTGAGGCGACAGAGAACTTCCTAGCAGAAATAACGGCACAAAGTGGTCAGATATATTACAGTAATTTTAAGTGTATCCGACAGCAGTTTTAGAGGCTCAGTACTGACCTGGTGAATAAAGTACGAATCTTTGTGAGGCTGATCACGAAAAAATGTACAGGGTTATTACAAATGATTGAAGCGATTTCACAGCTCTACAATAACTTTATTATTTGAGATATTTTCACAATGCTTTGCACACACATACAAAAACTCAAAAAGTTTTTTTAGGCATTCACAAAATGTTCGATATGTGCCCCTTTAGTGATTTGGCAGACATCAAGCCGATTATGAAGTTCCTCCCACACTCGGCACAGCATGTCCCCTTCAATGAGTTCGAAAACCTCATTGATGCGAGCTCGCAGTTTTGGCACGTTTCTTGGTAGAGGAGGTTTAAACACTGAATCTTTCACATAACGCCACTGAAAGAAATCGCATGGGGCTAAGCCGGGAGAGCGTGGAGGCCATGACATGAATTGCTGATCATGATCTCCACCACGACCGATCCATCGGTTTTCCAGTCTCCTGTTTAAGAAATGCCGAACATCATGATGGAAGTGCGGTGGAGCACCATCCTGTTGAAAGATGAAGTCGGCGCTGTCGGTCTCCAGTTGTGGTATGAGTCAATTTTCTAGCATGTCCAGATACACGTGTCCTGCAACGTTTTTTTCGCAGAAGAAAAAGGGGCCGTAAACTTTAAACTGTGAGATTGCACAAAACACGTTAACTTTTGGTGATTTGCGAATTTGCTGCACGAATGCGTGAGGATTCTCTACCGCCCAGATTTGCACATTGTGTCTGTTCACCTCACCATTAACAAAAAATGTTGCTTCATCACTGAAAACAAGTTTCGCACTGAACGCATCCTCTTCCATGAGCTGTTGCAACCGCACCGAAAATTCAAAGCGTTTGACTTTGTCATCGGGTGTCAGGGCTTGTAGCAATTGTAATCGGTAAGGCTTCTGCTGTAGCCTTTTCCGTAAGATTTTCCAAACCGTCGACTGTGGTACGTTTAGCTCCCTGCTTGCTTTATTCGTCGACTTCCGCGGGCTACGCGTGAAACTTGCCCGCACGCGTTCAACCGTTTATTCGCTCACTGCAGGCCGACCCGTTGATTTCCCCTTACAGAGGCATCCAGAAGCTTTAAACTGCGCATACCATCGCCGAATGGAGTTAGCAGTTGGTGGATCTTTGTAGAACTTCGTCCTGAGGTGTCATTGCACTGTTATGACTGACTGATGTGAGTGCATTTCAAGCACGACATACGCTTTCTCGGCTCCTGTCGCCATTTTGTCTCACTGCGCTCTCGAGCGCTCTGGCGGCAGACACCTGAAGTGCGGCTTCAGCCGAACAAAACTTTATGAGTTTTTCTACGTATCTGCTGTGTGTCGTGACCATATGTCAATGAATGGAGCTACAGTGAATTTATGAAATCGGTTCAATCATTTGTAATAGCCCTGTATAGAGGAAAGTTCCAGAACGAGTAATTTGTAGTTAATTTCATGTGGACCATCAGAGGTCTGAGGCCCCGTGAAGGAATTGCCAGTTGTGGCTCTCCGTAAATATATACTATTGTTGTTTACTTGCTGTTGTCGTCGTCGTCATCGTCGTCGTTCTGTTCAGTCCGAAGGCTGAACTGTCTCCAAGCTACTCCATCATATGGAAACTCCTCCATCACTGCATTACTACTTCAGCGTGTATCGATTTGGACCTACACTGTAAGAGAGTTTTGACTGCTCTCTAAAACGTTTGCTCACCACACACCCCTTCATAACAAAATTAATGATTCTTTGTTATCAACTTTTAGTCGAGTTATACCTTTAATTCGTTTATTATTATTTCGATTCGGTACCTCCTCATTAATTATTCGATCCTACAATCTGACCTTCAACTTCTGTAGCACCCTATTTCAAAGATTACTGATCATTTCTTATCTGAATTACCTAAAGCCAACATTTCAAATGGTTCAAATGGCTCTGAGCACTATGGGACTTAACATCTGAGGCCATCAGTCCCCTAGAACGTAGAACTACTTAAACCAAACTAACCCAAGGACGTCATACACATCCATGCCCGACGCAGGATTCGAACCTGCGACCGTAGCGTCGCGCCGTTCAGACAAGCGCCTAGAACCGCTCGGCCACTCAGGCCGGAGCCAACATTTCACTTCTGTACAACGCGACATTGCAGAAAAATACCTTCAGAGAAGACTCCTAAGACCTAAATTTACGAGTATATTTGATGTTTATAAATTTATCTTTTTCATAAATGCGTTTTATATCTCTCCACATTTACCATCATCAGTTATTTTGCTTCAAGGTGACATCTTTATCTACTATTTCTAGTGTTTCATTTTCAAATTCTCTCAGCGTCACCTGGTTTTATTCGACTATACTCCATTAGACTTATTTTACTTTTTATTACATTCATCTTATAAACTCTTGATAACATACTGTCCATTCCATTCAACTTCCCTTTCCATATCCTTTGTCTTCTCTGATAACATTAGAGTGTCAAAAAGATGGCTCTGAGTACTATGGGACTTAACATATGAGGTCATCAGTCCCTAGAATTGAGAACTACTTAAAATTAACTAACCCAAGGACATCACACACAATCATGGCCGAGGCAGGTTTCGAACCTGCGACCGTAGCGGTCGCGTGGTTCCGGACTGAAGCGGCCGGCTCATTAGAGTGCCATCGGTAAATTTCACAGCATTTATTTTTTCTCCCTGAACTTTAATTCCCTTTTCGGATTTCTTCTTGATCTCCTTTACTGATTACTCTATGTGTAGACTGAATAGGTACGTAATGTATTGACTAAAATCCTGTCTCACGCCTTTTTGCGTTGCTGCTTCCATTTGATCACCTATGCTTCTTATAACTGCAGTCTGTTTTCCGTATAGCTTGTAGATAACGATTCGCTCCTTGCATTTTTTCCTGCTCTCTTCACAGTTTCAAGGACTGTATTCCAGACCATTTTGTCAAACGATTCATCTGAATCTATAAATATAATAAAAATTAGATTTTTTGAAAAAACTTCTTTTTAAAAATCAGTCTTGATCGCACCACGTATGCTACAATTGCATAGGTGAACGGTGTAAGTAGGCTGTTTATGTTTTCTCTATGTAAGTAGGCTGTTTATGTTTTCTCTATGTAAGTAGGCTGTTTATGTTTTCTTATTGGCAACGTTACGTAGCGCTCAATATGAAAATCACTGGCTGTGCTGTGTGCAGTCTGTGGCTGCTTTGCATTGTTGTAATACTCGCCATTGTAGTGTTAGGCAGCTGGCTGTGAACAGCGCGTAGCGTTGCGCAGTTGGAGGTGAGCCGCCAGCAGTGGTGGATGTGGGGAGAGAGATGGCGGAGTTTTGAAATTTGTCATGAACTGCTATATTTATATATGATGATATCAAGGTAAATACATTGTTTGTTCTCTATTAATATCTTTCATTTGCTAACTATCCCTATCAGTAGTTAGTGCCTTCCATAGTCTGAATCTTTTATTTAGCTGGCAGTAGTGGCGCTCGCTGTATTGCAGTAGCTTGAGCAGCGAAGATTTTTGTGAGGTAAGTGATTTGTGAAAGGTATAGTTTAATGTTAGTCAGGGCCATTCTTTTGTAGGGAATTTTGAAAGTCAGATTGCGTTGCGCTAAAAAATATTGTGTGTCAGGTTAAGCACAGTCATGTATAATTGTTCAAAGGGGACGTTTCATATGTCGACCCTTAGCTGAGGATACCTCACAGGAATCTTCTGATTTTTTGTTGTAGTTTGCGTAATTAGTGTAGATTTTGTTTATTGCTAGCGCGTAATTGTAGAGAAAATCTCCTTTGTAGTTGCAGTCTTTCATTGTTGTACAGTAAAACAGTTGTGGCATGCATGTAGATTTGCACCAAGTATTTCGCAGCTGCAATTAACTTGATATTATTTTCAGTGTTATGTTAATGTGTTCTCTTATTTTTGCTCTTCAAATTGTGCTTTTCTGTGTTGTCGTGTGAAATATTGTGACAATAATGGCGTGTGAAAAACGTAATACTAGGCTCCAAAGTAAACTGAGAAATGACAGTGAAAATGAAAGCAGTGTGTTAGCGCCACCGAGTAATGAATTAACTGATGTTCAAAGTAGTAATTTGGTAATTGTGCATAGGGAAATGGAGCGGGCTGCAAACAATGGTGTAGACAGTGAAACAGGTAGTGAACAGGGAAGCATTATCGATCGATCGGTCGGCAACAGCTCGCCTCAGGAATCCGAAATGACAGGACACAATTTCGCAAATACTGTAGATTCAGGTTTTGGGTTATCACCGTTTTCTCAAATAAGTCAAGACGCATTTTCTGCTTGTCAAAATGTGAATGTTGCCGGTGCAAATGCACTGCCGAAAAGCGTAGAGAAATAGATTCCAGACACTAATACATTATTATTGC
Organism: Schistocerca americana; assembly: GCF_021461395.2. NCBI lineage: Eukaryota > Metazoa > Arthropoda > Insecta > Orthoptera > Acrididae > Schistocerca > Schistocerca americana. Next base: position 379,624,064 of record NC_060126.1, read on the forward strand.
AATTAATGCAACAAATGGAACAAAATCAGAGACAAATGGGACAAAATTTTAAAAAGTTAGACACAGTGGAACAAAATCTCAAAAAGTTAGACACAGTGGAACAAAATCTCAAAAAGTTAGACACAATGCAACAAAATCTCAAAAAGTTAGACACAATGGAACAAAATCTTCAAAAGTTAGACACTACACTTGAACAAACACGTGAAGATTTAACCACTGAGTTACATAACATCGAATCGAAATGTCAAAAGGTCTGTAATGACGTAAAAACACAAATTTGTGAGCATTTCCAACCTATTTTTTCGCGTCATGAAAATGTATTACAGAATCACGAAGCAGCCATAAAAGAACTGCAAACTATTGTTCATGAAAATCATGAGACCTTGCAAGCTAAAATTGACGCAGTTGCATCTACCGATTCGGTTATGCAACTTGCAAGAACTCAGGAAAACTTAAAGGACACAGTAGATATCCTGAAAATTGGTTCAGAAAGACACATGGAGGAAATAAGTACACTATCGGAGAAAGTAGCCGAACTTTCGGATCAGGTCACTAACTTATCTACAAAGGTAGATGATGATCTGAATGACACAAGACCCGTAGCCTTCACTGACACAGAAGAGTATGAACAAATAAGAAAATTCAAACAAAATCAAAATCAAATCAATACACAGTACAAAAGAGAAATCTGGGAAGTACAACATCAGTTGACGCAGGTAATACAAGAATTACGTATTTCAGAGGACACTCGCGCTCCAATACGGGAAGAGGGACATAGAAATACGGAACAACCACAAAATAATAACACAGGACACTTCGGAAATTATGAAAGAAATTGGCAAGGCGCATTGGATTTTGAGATGGAACCGCCGAAACGAAGTAACAATGACCGACATGCGACTCGCCGACATGACGATTTTGACTATAAGCTGTTCATTACTACACGTACATTCAAAACATTTAAGAATTCTGGCAACGACATTCATCCACAAGCATGGCTCCATCAATTCTCTCATTGTTTTCCTCCCAACTGGTCGTTAGAACACAGATTAGAATTTATGTGTGGCTACTTGGAGAATGAACCAGCTGTAAGAATGCGATCGGTAATTCACGATTGCCACAGTGAAGGAGAGTTTTACCATGCCTTCCTCTCAGCATATTGGTCTCAAGCCACACAAGACCGAGTAAAACATGGCATCATAATGATGAAACATTTCGAACAATCTGAATTTTCCAGTCTTGTGAAATATTTTGAAGACATGTTGCATAAGAATCAGTATCTTTCAAACCCATACAGCCCCTCAGAACTCATCCGCATTTGCTTACTCAAATTGCCTGAACATTTACGACATATTATTTTAGCAGGACGTTGTAAAGAAGACATTGAGGCTTTTCAGGGACTGTTACAAGAACTGGAAATTGACACAGACAGTCACGGGATGCGAAAACAGGAAAACAATCACTACTGGTCACTTCCGTCACAATTCCGTGACGACAGAAACAATAACTGGACACGACAGGTCTATTCTTACAACGCAAATCGTGACCAAAATAGACACCACCCGTACGACAACCGTTGGCAGAGTAGTAATAATTACAGGGAAAGATCACCTCTTCGCGGTAGTGACTATCACAGAGACAATCAGAGAAACAGACAATATGGGAACGAAAATAATTATTATTACGGGAGACAGAATAACTTTAGACGCAACGGTCCAGCGCGCAGTTACGATTCAGGGAGAAATTCTCCACCACTTAACCGACAAGAAAGAAACTACAGGAACTACCGACATGACGACAGACGATGTGATCGTAACGACAGACCTGAATTGCATCAGAACTGGCGGGATTCAAACAGAGCAGGGCCTTCTCGTCACGGCGAATTTGTAGACGTTAGGTCTCCAAATCCCAATAACGACGCGCGCCAACAAAGAGACCATAGGCAATGACTCACACCGCTGGCTGCCACAAAACGTACTTATGAAACTGACGACGCAGCTGCCGTAGCTAGTAATTACGTAAAAATGGAAGACATTAGGGACATCTTACTCCAAGAACACGACGTAAAACATAACAACATTGCATATCCTGTGATTCACATTACAGTAAATGACGTAAAATTTACGGCAGTACTTGACTCTGCCAGTCCCATTTCAGTAATCAGTGAAACAGCCTTTAGCAAATGCAACAAATCGAACGATTCCCCCACACTTCCGTTACGTAAGATTAAATTACAAGGTGCAATCTTTGGAAAAAGTGTAGATGTACGCCAACAAACCAACTTAGAATTCTTTTGTCAAAGCCACAGCTTCTCTATGAACTTTCTTATTGTTCCATTATTGTCGACGGAAATTATACTGGGAGTAGACTTTTTGAATGAATACAAAGCAATCTTAAACTTTCACGATGCTGAAATAATTTTAGAAAAAGAAGGTAAGTCAGTAGCTTTGAAATTTGAAGATTGGCTCTCAAACCATGACGAAGAAATTAATCGGCTTTACCTCCTGTTAGACAACAGTTCGGAATTTTCGACGGAACTTGACGCTAACAATCATTCTGCAAGTACTGACAGGGATGATATCGACAGCGCATTTGACACTAATAAGTTAATTCAGAATAAAATTCAAACAATTGAGAATTGTAATGACACTGATAGGCAGGACCTTTTTGAGATTTTACAAGCACATTCCACAGTTTTTACTCACAAAACAGGAACAATCAAGGGATTTCAATACCAATTTCTTGTTCGTGAGCATACTAAATTTTGTGTTAGACCATACGTAATTCCAGCACATTATAGGGACCGTGTTAGAACAGAAATAGAATCTATGCTTGACGAGGGCATTATTGAGCCTGCAGTAAGCTCATACAACAATCCGTTACATGTTGTTGAGAAGAAAAGTGGATCGATCAGGCTTGTCTTAGATTCGAGACAAATCAATACTATCATTATTCCTGAAACAAACAGGCCGCAGACGATGGAAGAACTTCTTCAAAATTTTAATGGTGTAAAAGTGTTGTCTTCCATTGATCTCAGATCCAGCTTTTATCAGATCGAACTTCATCCAGAATGTAGAAAATACACAGCTTTCCTTTGTTTCGAGGTTTGTTATCAGTTTCGGAAACTTCCCTTTGGTTTGAACATTTCTTCAGCAGCATTCATTCGCGGGCTAAATTCCATATTACCTGAGTTCTTAAAACGTCACATCACCTTATATGTGGACGATATTCTAATAGCAGAAGCTTCATGGGAACAACACAATCGCATCCTCAACAGCGTGTTACATATTTTTGCAGAATCTGGAATTACAGTTAACTTGGAAAATTCTGAATTCAGTAGGACAAAAGTGAAGTTTTTGGGACATATTATTTCTTCTGAAGGCATTCAGCCGGATCCTGAAAAGTTAGAAGCAATCAGAGCCATTCCAGTTCCATCTACAAAAAGACAAGTCCGCAGTTTTCTAGGTCTCGTAAATTTTTACCGTCGTTTTCTGAATATGCAAATTCTTGTTACACCAAAACTTTGTTCTCTCACTGGAAAAAATACTATTTGGAACTGGGACGAACAAGCACAGTTGGAATTCAATTCTTTGAAAGAATCGCTACTTAACGCGCCAATACTAGCTCATCCAGATCTGTCACAAGATTTCTGCCTTAGCACGGATTCTTCTAAAGTCGGTCTTGGTGCCCATTTATTTCAAGAAGCCATAGAAAATGACACTACCGTTCAGAAAACCATTGCTTTTGCTAGCCGAGTGCTAACAAAATCTGAAAAAAATTATTCCGTTACTGAATTAGAAGCTTTGGCTATCGTTTGGGCATTTAACAAATTCCGTTTCTTTCTTTCTGGTAAGCACGTTAAAGTATACAGTGATCATCGCGCATAACAATTTCTTATGTCTTCAAAATTAAATCATGACAGGTTAAAACGTTGGGCATTGTTTCTGCAAGAATTCCGCTTCACAATAGTCTACATTCCCGGCAAGGAGAACATTGTTGCGGACGCACTGTCACGCGCACCTGCTGGGCTTGAGAAAAGTAACACAGAAGGCAACCTCGAGAAAAATTTCAGTATTCTTTACATTCAGAAAGTCGCCTTTGAAAACTTCATCACCACATCTTTAAAGGACATTGCTCATGAACAAGATAAAGATCCGATTTGGAAAGACATCAAGTGCAAATGGCATGAAAAGACACACACACAGATTCGGCATTATTACCTGGTTAGAAACAACATACTCTTCAAACGCTGCACTGTTGATGACAAGCTATGGGTACTTTGCATTCCAGACGATTTTGTTAATAAGCTCATTTGGTACATTCATTTCAGCTACGCACATTTTGGTCCACGAAAATGTTATCATATTCTTCGAACGACTTGTTATTTTAACAATATGGAAAAGAGAATTCGAAGAGTCTTGTCTATTTGTAAACTTTGTCAAAAGGCGAAACCATCTACTGTCTCACATCGTGCTCCGTTATTTCCTGTTATTCCTTCTAAATTAAAAGAATTTGCTGCTGTTGATCTCTTGGGACCGCTTGTCAGAACATCTAATGGATTTTCGTACGTTTTAGTCACTGTTGAACTTACTTCAAAATTTGTTTCTTTCACTCCGTTACGTAAAGCCACTGGACGATCTGTATCCAACGCCTTTGTTAAAAATTTCTTACGTGAAGTTGGACACGTTAGCAAAGTCATTTCAGATAACGGACCTCAATTTAGATCTGCTGTTTGGTCACGCATGCTTTGGAATCATAAAATCAAGCCTGTTTTTATTTCATTGTACTCACCACATTGTAACCCGTCTGAACGGATTATGAAAGAAATCAATAAGCTTTGCAGACTTTATTGTCACAGAAAGCATCAGAATTGGGACAGATATTTACACTTATTTCAAAATGTGCTGAATGAAATGCCTCATGATTCCACTGCTTTACCACCTACTCTTGTACTAAAGAATGAAGAACCACCGAACAGAATCAGAGAGCTTGTACCTTTCCCAAATACACGTATACTTCGACACAAAGACATAATTGATTTGGCTCTTAAAAATATAAAATCTGCAGCAGACAAAAGGAGAAAACTACACGGTAAAGCAAATGCAAAGAAATTGTATATTGGTCAGAAAGTTCTCATTAAAGCTCATTCATTGTCACATAAGAAGAAACACTTGAGTCACAAATTCTTTCTAGTTTACAATGGACCTTACAGAATCCGACGTATACCACATGATAATTGCGTTGAAGTTGAAACTCTGCGTACTAGGAAGAGTAAAGGTTTACACCACATTTCACATGTAAAACCGTTTATTGAAAGATAATCTGTTTTTTAACTTTGTCTTTGCCATAAAACTTTTCACTTCACATTTCTAGTATGCTTTGTCAGATTTAGAATCTGTTAACATGTAACAATGTTTGAAGTGAAATATCCAGTCAAGAACCTAGGGAACATTTTTAAACAGAAATTACGAATGCATAGTTATAGTGAACAGACGACACAGTGTTGTATTTGTACATTCTTGCTTGTTAGTTGCACGATTACGTAACGACTATAAGGCTCACATACTTAGAACATTTACCAGTACTGCTAATGAGATTTTAATGCAACATTTTGGTTTACTTGAAAATACATTCTGGGTTTAAAGTACTTTCTGTGAGATACCAGATGACACAGTGGTTAGTTTATGTGACAACTACACGGTTTTATCACGACGTTACTAATGAGTGAAAATTTACAATGTTGCTTTTGCAGTGTTTCTGTTTTATATCTGCACAGTTTTCTGTTTTATTCTGGAAAGTAAAACAGGTTTTAGTAGTAACTTTTGTAGTATAGCTACAATGAGACTGCCTTTTCCGTAGCACAACAATACGTTACAGTACAGTACTTTCTTCATCACGGCAATAAGCGTAATAACTAAGACATTTATACGCAAAGCATTTCACTTTTGTGTATTATGTGGTAAGTACATTGACTTCTGCAGAACTTAGCTTTCGGAGGACGATAACTACGACACTTCCACACAGATTATGTTGCAACAAGACGCACATTTAGCGCTACAGTACACGTATTTGAGTGATTAATTTTGTACTTAAAACATTTATTTTTAAAGGTTTTTGAATTACAAAGAAAGTTTTCCGTGATACATTTCATTCCATTGCTGTAATCTGTAACACCTGAGGGTATAATTACATTAATCCTCAGGGGGGTACATGCTTACTTTGTGTACCATGTGTGTGGCAACCACAAGGAACCCTAGCTAATATGGTATTTGCTTATACAACTTTACACATCGGTACCATATTTCTCTAACACACAAATTACACAGCTATCTAAACTTTTTTTATTACATCAGTGACAGATGTTTACGCAATTACACAGTTGGATAACTTCACACTTATGAAATTGTATTTTGTCTGTACTTTGTGAAATGCTCATATTTTTTCGGAACCATTGTGATACTATGAGAGCTTTGAATGATATATTTGGTAAGGGAGCATGATTTTAAAGTACGTTTGAGGTAGGTGACACTATTTAAATGAGCAGAGAATTCTTTTTAGGCTTTGAAATTATTGGAGGAAGCTACGACGATTTTGAGATTTGACTGAGGTGTTATGATGTTATTTTTATGACGACGATGTGTATTATGCTGCTGAGGTATGTTTATGATTAATAGGCTGAGGCTATATGAGTTATTTGATTATGCTTCATATTTATAATGACGAAATATTGACGAGTGTCGATGGATACATATATGTGTAATAAGGTAAGGAGTAATGAATAGTGGGTAGGGACTCTTGACTTGTGAAACAGGATGTTGGAAACCAAGAATCGTACTTTAAGAGTTATGAAATGTGTGTAAATGCGTGAATGTATCACAATGCCGGAGAAAATTTTTTGGACAACGTTATATTCATAGGATTTTCTTTCTACAGATTTGCAACGCAAATTCTTGACCTGTGAAATATTTTTATGTGAGACTGTCACTGTAGCGGAAACTGGTGTCGTAAATATTTCCGTAAGAAAGTTAAGTGACCACCTGCACGTAATGCATCGTGGGCACGCAGCTGTGTCAAACACCTGGAGAACAAGCCATTAGGGTGTGCCTTTCCGGAAGCACAGGTAGAAAAAAAAAAAAGAAAAAAGGCAGGCCTTTATCCTCGCCATTGACATTCCTTTAGAGAAAATATTGCAAATGCGACACCCTCATTACTTCCATTAACCTTGCTATTGACATTCCTTTGTAGAAAGCATCGCAAATATTACACGCTCATTACCTGAAAACATATGATTACTCGTACTTTGTGCTAATTACTGAAATGCTTATGAATTGATGGGAAATATTCGTACATCTGCACACCTGATTATGACAAGTGTCTTTCTACGAGAGTTGAGAGCTACTGACTTACGAAATGCCACATGACTATTGAATGATATTTTTATGCTTTGCTTTTCGTAGTTGCTTATTTCACTTGATATCTGGTTTCCAGCTGTGTTGCAGCATTGCTTTTATAAAATAAAATGCATTTGCTAATGTGAACACTTTCTGTCAACAGATCTATTAAATAATTATTTTATGATCCACATTCTTTCAAAAAGGAGCACTTGGAAAGGAAAGAACAATAAGAAGGAACTAGTAACAGTAACACATTACTTTCTTTTCAAGTACATGGTAATATTTTTTTTACAATAAGTTGTTGTGGTGCACCACTTTAATTACTTAGACATTAAGATGTGATTATACACTTCCCTTATCTGCATTGTTGTTTTTACTGTAATATCTTTTCTGCTTGAGCTTTGTCATGTATAGATATAAGTTTTATATTTTTTACATTTTTTATATTTGCTGCTGCTGTTTGCCAGGCATAATGCTACTGAATTTTAAATTGTGTTACTCTGTTAAGCTAGTTTTACTACTGACTTATTTTTCTTGTTACTGCACATTGGCTCATATTAGTTGTAATGTTGCATTGCTTGGTAATTTATATTTACTGTAGCTTGCTTTGCAATTTTCCATTTTTTTGCATTGCTGTTTGTATTAATTGTTTTATGTGCTGCTGCATTGCCTCGTCCCTTAGTTTAGCATCTGATCTCAGTAGATTTAAGTTAGCTTAAGAGGGGGTAGCCTCTAAGAGAATGAGTTGCGATGAATTGGAAGAAATGCATTGAAAAGTTATACGAAAAAAATACAGAAAACAGGTTTAGGTAGGATTTTCTTGGAAATAAATGTTGAGGTAAGATATGTGTGAACATATAAATACAGAAAGCATGCTTAGATAGAATTTTTTTTGGTGGAAACAAAGGATGAAATAAGAGGAAAGATATATGAAGTTTTGGGCTGGACTGCAGTACCACATGTTACACTGAAAACGAACCCTGTCCTTTCCTATTGGTGTTATCCCACTATGTGTTTGTGTACCCTTGTGTATTTGTTTTCTTCCTGTCTCTGTGTAATTTCATAGAATTTTTTTCTTCTTTTAATATTAAGCTACATTCACTATGATGAGGAATATTGTTATCCTCGAATATAATTGGCATTAATAATATGTTATTTACTTTGTAAAGATGTTAGATATTATTAATTCTGTTCTGTTTAATGCTCATCTGTGAAGTTGATGTTTCGAAAGCTACTCTGATCTTTTATGTATGTACTCATGTCATAATTCCACTGATGTATATGGTAGTTCGATTCTTTTGTAAAGCCTGTACTACAAATGTTATCTGTAATGTTATGTTTTTAATGATGTATTTTGTACCTTTGTTATTGTATTCTTATGTTATAAAATTGTAATTGTCACCAGTTCCTGATATTATTAATTTGTTAGTTACATTTCACTGCACACGTTTCTGTTGGTCATAGTATATGGACAATATGTGAGAAGTTGGGACTGTTAGTGTTTGCACGTGTGTTACTAATTCAGCAACGGACTGGATAACAGCATTGCTGGTTCTAAGGACAATTCCAAAAACTTTGTGAGTGCACAAGTGGTGGTTTATGGACTTGCTATATTCTCCGCAAGACTCTTCGATGGTGAATGTGCACCTGCACAATCGCAACAGATGGCTGCTGGCCATCTCTACAAGGACTACAGTGGGTCTGCATCTTTGATGGCCCACCATTACCATTATCTCTACAAGGACTACAGTGGGTCTGCACCTCTGGTGGCCCACCAATACCGTAATCTCTACCAGGACTACAGTGGGTCTGCTCTGTGATGACCTACCTACCAATATTCTTCCAAACTTCGAATGACTCTGCTGTGGGTTTGCTCCATTGTGGCCCACTACCTGTCAGCATGTCAAGAGTCAGCACTGTCTTTCCGTTGGAAGGACAACACAACTTCTTCAAGACGGCATGGAAATCCACTACTTCCGTGTGCATTGTCTTTTACTGCTCAGACTTTGAGAAAAGAAACGGCAGTTTCACTGTGATGAATGATCAGGACTGTCTTTATAGACTGTGAGAAAATTTGAGCTTTTGACCAACATAATATCAATAAGTGTGTACATTTGATTTCTTTGTTATTGTAATTATGAAAAATATTATCAAATCATTATTGGCCACCGCCCAAAAATATTTAGCAAAATTTTTTGTGGGGAGCATGGGGGCTATGTAAGTAGGCTGTTTATGTTTTCTCTATGTAAGTAGGCTGTTTATGTTTTCTCTATGTAAGTAGGCTGTTTATGTTTTCTTATTGGCAACGTTACGTAGCGCTCAATATGAAAATCACTGGCTGTGCTGTGTGCAGTCTGTGGCTGCTTTGCATTGTTGTAATACTCGCCATTGTAGTGTTAGGCAGCTGGCTGTGAACAGCGCGTAGCGTTGCGCAGTTGGAGGTGAGCCGCCAGCAGTGGTGGATGTGGGGAGAGAGATGGCGGAGTTTTGAAATTTGTCATGAACTGCTATATTTATATATGATGATATCAAGGTAAATACATTGTTTGTTCTCTATTAATATCTTTCATTTGCTAACTATCCCTATCAGTAGTTAGTGCCTTCCATAGTCTGAATCTTTTATTTAGCTGGCAGTAGTGGCGCTCGCTGTATTGCAGTAGCTTGAGCAGCGAAGATTTTTGTGAGGTAAGTGATTTGTGAAAGGTATAGTTTAATGTTAGTCAGGGCCATTCTTTTGTAGGGAATTTTGAAAGTCAGATTGCGTTGCGCTAAAAAATATTGTGTGTCAGGTTAAGCACAGTCATGTATAATTGTTCAAAGGGGACGTTTCAACGGTTTCGGTCACATCACATGAAAATCATCATACCCATGGCATCCTTCGAAGATGGTAGGTGGAGCACTCTTATCAGTTACTGTGATGTCAACTGGTCAAGTTACCAATGATTACACTGTGATTTTTGGAAAATTATACTGGGTGGCTTCCCCTTCTTTTGTACCCCCTCCCCTTGCCCCCAAGGCTCAATTTGTCCATTATTCTTTCTCTTGCGTCCTCTATTTGGCTAAGGTTGTCTAGCAGGTAGGGCACTCGACTTCGTCGGCTCTGGAGGTGCCAAGTTCATTCTTGAATAAAACTAAAGTCCTCACGAACAGACCATGAAGGCCCAAAGGTACCGACCGTCAGCCGTGTCGTCCCACCGTCACTGGATGCGGATATGGAGGGGCATGAGGTCAGCACACCGCTCTCCCGGCCATATGTCAGTTTCCGAGACCGGAGACGCTACTTATCAGTTAAGTAGCTCCTCAGTTTGCCTCACAAGGGCTGAGTGCACCCCGCTTGCCAACAGCACTCCGCAAGTGCTAGGCTGGCCCGACAACGCTTAACTTCGGTGATCTGACGGGACCCGGCGTTACCACTACGCAAAGGCCGTTGGCTCATTCTTCAATAGGGGCGGGGAATTTTCATCGTTCCAGTGCCTCCAGGAAGGGTCTACGTACACTCAGCTTGTTGTCAAAATGAGTGCTGAAGTTCTTCCATGGAGTAAAAGTCAGCCGGAGCGATGACCTCATCACCTTCTCTCTCCTAGCGCCTTGGTGAATAGAAAGGTTGCATACTCCCTGGAGGCAGGCAGCTAGTCCGGACACGGGATTGCTCCACAGACTTCCTTCTTACCTCAACTTTCTTTCCCTATCATCTAATACCAGTACCACCCCCCCCCCCCCCTTGTTTAGAATTAAATTTTGGTCTCCATTAACTATCTGACGATCTCATCGTACCTTATCTCAACGTCTTCATCATCTTTGGAGTAATCATTAATTATTTTACTGAGTGTTGGTTGTGTCTATTTTGGGTACTACAATGCTTTCATTACGCTATTCATTGTGGCTTATCATCATCCTTAATTGCTTATCCATGTAAGGGGAGAACAAAGGGTTTCCGTTCGAAGGCCGTAAAATCTGGAATGGGTATGCCAATCGGGCAAAATCCCCGTGGGCACTGATGCGATCACCCCACCGACTCACCAACATGAGAGTACTCGTTTGATAAAAAAACGTGTCCAGGTGCGTGAAGGAATCCGTACCTGACAAGAATCATTGAACAATCGAGTTCTTTTTAGAGGAATGAAGACGTGAAAATCGCATGGGGAGAGATGAGGACCGTGGGAGAGATGAGGACTAAAGGGGATGGGCTCTACTGTCTCTCACTTGAGTTGAAATCATCCGTTAGGGATGAGGCTTACCTACCAGATCGACTGGCTTCTTGTGACGAATTACGACCAGCACAGATCTTGGCGCACCATTCCACAACGATGGTTTTCTTCATTCTGCGATGGACGTCCAGCGGTGTTTGCCATTTAGCAGCCAAGATAAGAACAACAACACGCTAGTTCTGCTTGGGCACATTAGGTGATATTCTCATATTAAAACTATCTTATTTTGTATTATAACCTTTCACACACCTGCCCAGACGTTCTGGTCTTTCTGCCACCACACATGCCTAATTCGCACCACATTTAAATTCAGCCTAACCATTTGCCGTCATAAATTATCTAAATTACGTACTCAAATAAGATATCCAACATACTACGCTCTGACCGATAAAACACATTTTGTTTTTCCTGACGTCTTCATCCTCCTGAGTAGTCCCCACACAGAGCTCACAACAGGGGACTATTGTACCTCTGGAATATTCTATCGAAGGGGATTCCATACAGCACAGTTGCATGCCCACGAGTAAAATTACGATGTAGTTTCCCCCTTACTTCTCAGCTGTTAGTAGTACCAAAGCAGCGAGGTCAGGTAAGTGTTACACAGGCCTCTGCATGAGTAATTCCCTGGTACGGTTGCACATACTGGCTACAAAGAGGTGGACAGGTTTATCGCAGTGTGATTAGTGCATTATTTCAATTAGTTTTGCTCACTGATCTGTTTCTTGAAAGTTAGAGTTTGATAGTTAACTACTTTGATGTTATTAAAATATCATAACTGTAAAATCGTGATGCATTTAGTATCTAACTTCAATAGTAATTAATATTGTTCGTATTTGTCTCACGTTAGCGCTGTTTTAGACATTATTACCAGAGTATGTTGGTGACCACAGTCAAGAAAAGAGAAATCGAGAAACAAAACCATCCTCCAGAAATCTATAACTTATAACCCACGCTTTTATTTGTTATTTATACAAACCACTTTCTCCGGCGTTGTACCTCCTATCTTAAAGGGAAGTTACAATATGGGTAGCGTATGAGATCCTAAAAGCAAAACAACATCCTCGAGGCTAGTTGAGATTTGGTTATTTAGTGTTCATATAAACATTTCACAAGTAAGAAATGCAGCCCCACTGTCAATGATCTTCTCGAACGCGTTAATAGTTGTTCTTAAACGGCTGGAAATATCTGTGACAACCGTTAAGTGATTGCAAGCAGCTTCTAGTGAGTACGTTGGGCGAAACGCACAAAAGTATCCTCAAATTAACCTGTCCTGTGGATACTGTCTCCTCTGCTGGTAGTAACAGGATCTACCACTGCCCGTCAATCTGATTTAGTGGCGTGTCACTTCTAGGCAGTGGCCTGCATAGGGAGGGAGAGGTCTAGAACGCCAGTAGTTACGCATTCCGCCGCGTCCATACAGCATTTCGCCCTGCTAGTTGCCGTCTGTGTCGCCGAGTTGGATATCTCGGGTGTATTCGGGTCTGAATGGGTAGGGTCGGTTACGAGTGGTCGTCGAAATGGCGACTGTTGCACCGGCCGCTAGGTGCTGTGGGGTGTCTTGAACAACAAGTATATTCGCAGCGAGCGCTCGACCGTCTCGATATCGCGGGTATTTCCGGATCTGAGTGGATATGTAACGGACAAAGGCTCCAGTGTCCACTAACCTGCAAAAGTGTATTCAAGGCTCGTTTCGTATGGTGTTCAATAACTCACTATTCTTACGTCGTTTGTTAGGACTCAAGGCGCTTTCAGGACAACTTGCTTTGAACTGGTATTTTTGATATTGGAATACTTTTTGGATGTTGACACCGCTAGGAAGTAATGGCTGCGTTGTTCTTTTCAGAAGTGGAGGATATAATAAAGCAAAGTAGTTACATTTCTCAAATACTGAAGTCCAAGAGCAAAAATTAAACTTAGGGACCATTTTCATGTACAAAAAAATCAAGACAACGCTATGATCCCTGGATTTGTTCAATGTGTAAAACTTAAGCATATATATTATGATTCGAATCATCATCAGGGGAATATGAATTTGATTAGAACGTAAGCTTGATACTCTGCGGAGACAAGCGTGTACCAGCAGAAGAAGAGCATCTCAAAACAGGTGAAACAGACATGAATCCGTACATATTATAAAAGTGTATGTATGTATGTAATTACGTCCCACATCTCCTCCTAAACCACTGGATCGATTTCATCCAGGCTTTCTACACATATTACTTACTGTGTCTAAAGAACCACAGTGTGGGCAAGAATCACCTAGCTGTCAGAGGAGGGAGAGAGTCAAAAGGCAGTGTAGCTCACGATGCACAAATAGTCAAACTATATTCATCTGTTATTTGAGAATGAGAGTACTTATTGGCTCGCAACAAACTTCGCACATATACCACTGAATGTGCCTGCAAAATTATATTTTAAAATCCACAAGGATATGATGTCCTAAACATCGTGGTGCTTGGAACCGAAGCTGCAGTGAGAAATTCGCTAGAGATTCAGGTGAAGTGCACTATGTGACCAAAGGTATCCGGACACCTGGCTCAAAATGACTTACACGTTCGAGCGCCCTCCATCGGTAACGATGGAATTCAATGTGGTGTTGCCAATCTTTATCCTTGATGACAGCACCCGCTCTCGCACTCTTGCATTCAATCAGTTGCTGGAAGGTTTCTTGGGAAATGGCAGCCCATTCTTGACGGAGTGCTGCACTGAGATGAGGTATCGATGTCAGTCGGTGAGGCCTGGCACACTGTCGGTGTTCCATCACACCCCAAAGGTGTTCTATAGGATTCAGGTCAGGACTCTGTGCAGGCCAGTCCATTACAGGGATGTTAGTGTCGTGTAATCACTCCGCCACAGGCCATGCATCGTGAACAGTTGTTCAATCATGCTGGAGCATGCAATCGTCACCACCGAATTTCTCTTCACCAGTGGGAAGTCAGAAGGTGCTTAAAACATCAATGTAGGCCTGTGCTACGATAGTGCTACGCAAAACAACAAGGGGTGCAAGACCCTCCATGAAAAACATGACCACACCATAACACCACCGCCTCCGAATTTAACTGTTGGTACTACATACACTGGCAGATGACTTCCAAAGGGCATTCGCCATACCCAAACGCTGCCATCGGATCGCGATATTGTGTACCGTGAGTCGTCACTCCACACAACGTTTTTACACTGTTCAATCGTCCATTGTTTACGCTCCTTACACACAGCGAGGCGTCGTTTGGCATTTACCGGCGTGATGTGTGGCTTATGAGAAGCCGTTCGGTCATAAAATCCAAGTTTTCTCACCTCCCGCCTAGCTGTCCTAGTACTTGCAGTGGATCCTGATGCAGTTTGGAATTCCTGCCTGATGGTCTGCCTATTACACATTACGACCTCATGTGGTGCACGCTCTTGCGCTGTACGTGTTCCTTCACGTTTCCACTCAGTATCCCATCGGAAACAGTGGACCAAGGGATGATGGGGAGTGAGGAAATCTCGCGTACGGACGTATGCCACAAGTGACACCCAGTCACCTGACCACGTTCCAAGTCTCAGAGTTCCGCGGAGCACCCCATTCTGCTTTTTCACGATATCTAATGGCTACAGAGGTCGCTGATGTGGAGTACCTGGCAGTACGTGGCAGCATAATGCACCTAATATGAGAAACGCGTATATTTTGCGGTGCCCCGATACTTTTTATCACATAGTGCATGCGAATTTTTTTAAATATATATGATGTATACATGAATGTGCGTATGCGGGCAAAGCAACACATTTATTTCTCCTCCAAAGCCCCTGGAACGATTATTATTACCTGAAAAGAAATACTGTGGAGGTAAGAACTAGCAGCGTCCTAGTGGGGTAGGGGTGATTACGTGGAGAGGGAAGAGGATAGAATAAGGAGGACAGAGAAGGGTGAGGAGGAGAGGGACGAAGATAGGGGGTAGTAGATAGACAGAGAGAACGGGCGGGGAAACTGACAGGGGAAGGAAGATGAGAAGATGGACCAAGAGAGTATGTGGAGGTGCACAGAGAGAGATGCGACGGATATGTACTTAGAAGGAGTGAGGAGGAGATGGAAGCGAAGGAGGATATAGTCAGACAGAGAGAGGAGAGGAGATGGACTTATAGCCTTTGAGGATGTAATGGGAGGAGATGGAAAGACAGAGGATAACAGGAGATGGACAAAGAGAGGGAGGAGGACGAGACGGGCTAATGAAGTAGATATGTATCCGGGCAACGCCGTTTACTCATCTAGTAATGTAAACGCTATCTTAGATTTCTTCGATTTTTTTTCCCACGATCTCTTTGAGTATTTTTAGAAACTTTCATTTCTCTACGAATATTACCGACAGTAATTATGATCCCAGTACTGTTTTTTCGGTTTTGTATCTGTGCCTTGAACGTGCGTGACCGCTTCAAGAAAGCCAGTGTACCATTAAGTAGCACTAGATGTGTGTCGATTCGTAGCTGCGGAGGGGTGACGCTTCATTAAACTCATGCAGAAGCCTGTTACTGTGGGAGCAACAGTCAGAATGGTAAACGCCAAAGAACTTGTTCCTTACCCTATGACAGCTGCTCGAACACTTCCCAGCGGTACAAAGATGGCAATAATGACCGTCCCTCCAGAAGCTATTGCAGAAATCAAACGAGGAGATATTCAGCCAGCACAGATATGTGGAAGGATGAGGGTAGAAGCTACACTGCATTTTAGTGTCACTTCATTAAACTGACGACGCGTAGTCCAGTGCAAACAAGAGAATTTTTACTCAGAATTCCCAAATGAGCCGAAGACAGGAGGAGCAATTTTTCAGGAGATGCTTCTTCACTTATACTCGAAGGAGGTTTATCGACGCTGATGTGGGTGACAGATCAGGCGTCTAATATAGTGGGTGTCTTAAAAAGATACGAAAGGCAGTAATATCTTGGCAATAAATTGGCCTCAGTCTTACGTCATGCATTTTGTAAAATTATTTGTTAGTAGAAAGCTTTTGTGAATTGATCAAAAAATACCGATTTGCAGAAATTTAGAATAGTACATGAAAAGCATAGGATTGTAGCCAGAATAAGAGTTGTGACTGCGACAGGTATATGACATACGTTTTAATTCAAAAGTAACTATGTTGGAGTCAATCTGTCAAAGTTCAAACAGATTAAAGTTATATTGCAGCAAAAGAACAACATTCAAAAAATAGATACAATGGACAAAGACGTCCCCCAAATTTTTGTGCGCTTTCCAAACCGTTTCACAATGAAACAGAAATTACGACAGTGGAAATATCATACAGTGCAGTATTGCCTCCTAAGTTACCTAAGAATAGTGCAGCACTTTCCTTACATTGTCACATTTGGAACAATGCAAAAAAATTTCTAAAGAGAGCTTCGCAGTACTTGCGCCAGAAAGTTCATCTTGGAATGAATTAAAAGATCATTATATTCCTCGTACTTTTCTCTTCCATAGTAAAGGTAGAAGTTCGATCAGCTTGTCGAGATTTTTGTAGGAGAATGCCACAAAGTGCAATGGAAGAGGAACTGCTGGAGAAGGGAAGGAGCAGAGAATGCAAGGGAAGAAGATTTCATTATTACAACTGGCGTGAAACTTAACTGGTGGAAACAAATCTCCCCGATACTCCCACAACTATCACAAATAGCAAGAAATAAGTTTTCTTTTCCTGCTACAGCTGTTGTATGTGAAAGGACATTTAGTATGGCTAATAATATTATTCAGCAATAAACGCACCAATAAACACTGAACTTGCTGAGGAACTTTCGTTTCTAACAGTTAGTATAAACGTACAAAATACTTGTGATGAATGCATTGTTATAAAAATATTATTAAATGTATATTGTTACTTTACGGCTTTTTGTGTTAATTATAACTCTAAAAATAATGAAAATCGTATAAAATGCTTTGATGTTTGGATTTAATAAAAATACGTCCCATGTCTTCATCTACATGGACTGGTATCTACATCTAAATAGATACTCGGCAAATCACAGAGGGTTCATCGAACCACTCTCACAACAATTCTGTAACAATGTACAGAAAAACTTAACCCCTACATCCTTACGTGTAAGCTCCGATTTCCCGTATTTGATTATGATGATCATTTCTCCCCATGTAGGTCGGCAACAACAAAATATTTTCACATTCGGAGGAGAAAGTTGGTGAGTGAAATTTTGTGAGAAGATCCCGCCGCAACGAGAAACGCTTTTGTGTTAATGATGTGCTCCCCAAATCTTGCATCATGTCCGTGACAGTCTCTTCCCTATTTCTCTATAATACAAAACGTGCTCCTCTTCTCTGAACTTTCTCGCCGTACTCTTTTAATTCTTCTCTATGGAAACACTTAGGCACGTAGAGATTTCTGACTTAACCATCAGTGATATTCCTGCTATGAATACAAGCAGTACAACTGACATCGTATCACCACATTCTACCCACCAAAGACTGTTATAGCCCATTCTTTATGTAGCTCTATGCCAGAATTCTGTGTCTATTTACAATACTTGGTGTTGTCTGTTTCTGTTACATTGGTCAACAACCAATTGGTATCGCCAGCCAGTACTCAATAATGGGATGTTGCAATACTGATGACCGATTACCACAGCTGTCAACTATATCGGAAAGTATATTTTTAACTTGCATAAAAATTCAGTACAGATTTTACAGTCCAACTTAAGCATTGTCCTGACGAGACAGGGTTTGCTATTAGAACTAATTTCTGTATTTAAAAATGTAATAGAAACATTTATTTGATATTAACAAATCCGTACATAATCAAGTACTCGGAAATGATGATTGAAGTTGAATATATTTCAAAATTCTCTTGTGAAGGGGAAAATGACAGGTTATCAAAGCTTTGACACATATTTAGAACATAAGATGATGGATGATTAGTGTTTTAGGACGCACAACAACGAGGTTATCAGCGCCCGTAGAACATAAGATCATGTTGCTCACATTCTTTCAATGTAAACACATTCCGCCGCACAGCATGCAAAAATTTACTCGTACCTGCTTTCGGGTTATATTATTTATTTGTTGATAATCCGTAAATATAACGTATGTTTCTAATGTCATAGGGTAATGTGTGAAACCTTCAGTGACTACCGTAGCAGAATCTTCTTGAAAGATCTCTCACAAAACCCAAAGAAAAGCCGATCATACGCAGCCATCGGTACCAAACGTAGTTCTAGTTTCTCCATGTTGAGAGGGTGCTGTTCGTCCGTCTGGAAGGCCGCTCCAACTGCCGGTCCAATTATTATTTACTAGCTCAGCGCGCTCTGCTTCCCTCGTGTAGTCTGAATGGCCTACACAGATTTTTTTTGTCGTTTATATTTCATCGAATTTTAATATTGTTCAGAAATTGAAACACCTTCCAAGCTTTTCATGCTGATTAAGGCCACACAAAAATGGTATTTGCCGAAAGGTCGACTGACCAAAAATCGATTGTTGTAGCTGGAGTCCACAGTTTTTGTTAATCATGGCTTTTGCATTATTGTGGAGGTATTTCGAATAGCAACTTTTATACCCTAACAAATATTTCTTTACATCTAATCCAGGAGTGAAATTCCAGTTTTCATAAATTTAGCTTTAAAATTATTTTTAAGGTAACGAAATATTCTCTTAAAAATTTTCATCGTCCGTTAGGCGTTGAATTTCCAGAATCACAAACTAACTCTTTATTTTGCTGCTAACCAAAAAGCCAAATACGTATTGCAATACATGTAGCCTTAAAACTTCTTTAGTAGTTCTTTAGTAATTATTTATTTTCAGAAAACTTTCACCCACTGATTAAACGAATTTTTAAATATGCTGAAACGCGAATTTTTGGTTTTCTGACTCAGAAACACCCAATTACCAGTTTCCGTAGTTCTAGATTCAAATTCACTTCATAACGATATACTTTCAAAAGCATTTCATCCCCCATTTCACCCAATAGGAGTGGTATTTCGGACAATCCCTTCGTAAACGATGCCTACAGTATAAGATCCACACTCCAAAAGTCGAAATGGAAATGTGTGGTAAGGACTATGGGACCAGACTGCTGAGGTCATCGATTCCTAGGCTTACGCACTATTAAATCTAACTTACGCTAAGGACGACACACACACACCCATGCCCGAGGGAGGACTCGGACCTCCGACGGGGGAAGCCGCGCGAACCGTGCAAGACGTCCTAGACCGCAAGGCTAAAGCGCTCTATTCCACACTCTCTCAAAACTTCAAGTTTCTATCCTCAGCGATTTTGGCTGGGCCATGATGGGTTAGAGAATCGGTCTGACCCTACTTCACCCCGTTGCCGGTCGGGGTGGCCGAGCGATTCTAGGCGCTACAGTCTGGAACCGCGCGACCGTTACGGTCGCAGGTTCGAATCCTGCCTCGGGCATGGATATGTGTGATGTCCTTACGTTAGTTAGGTTTCAGTAATTGTAAGTTCTAGGGGACTGATGACCTCAGAGGTTAAGTCCCATAGTGCTCAGAGCCATTTGAACCAACATTTTCGATCACCCCTTTAGGGGTTGAATTTCCAAAAACAGTGAAAAATGTATTTTTTCATCTCCAGGCAGAAGCCAATTACCAGTTATCAAAGATTTTGCTTTAAAAATGCTTTCGCAATGAAACATTTTCATACAAAGTTTCACCCCCTATCCCACCCCCTTTCCAAAATCAGTGAAAGACATATTCTTATATTTCTAACTGAGAAGCCAAATTCAAATTTTCATATATTTAGCGAAAATATGCCTTCATAAAAAAGTATTTTCGTTATAAAACATCCCCAGTTTTTTTTTATTTGTAACCGATAAGTCAAATACCAATGCTCGTAGATGTAGATTAAAAAATGACTTGTAATTCTTTAATGATGTTTTTTCAGAAATCTGTCACTCACTACTTTACCCCATAGGGTTAAATTTCGAAAAATGTTGAAACACATATGTTTTTATTTCTGACCAAGAAACCAAACACCAAGTTTCCTAGGTCTAGCATCAAAATTTCCTTAAAAGCGACATTTTCAAAAAAATACCTTCATTCGCTATTTCACCTCCTGAGGGTTGGGATTTCGAAATATCGCTTCTTAAGCGATACCTACAGTATATGATCCAATCTTCCAAATTTCTATCCTTACTGGTGTGCACTGGACGATGATGACTGAATGAGTCAGTCAGTCAGGGCATTGCCTTTTATACTCGATATAGGGATTTAAGTACAGTGCATCACCTGTTTCGGTCTTCCACGGCATTTATAGACAGTTATTTAAGTTGTCGGACTCATACCCATTCTTCAGAAACCCATTTTCAGCAACGCATTTTAATTCTCCATCGAACAGCTCTGGTTCACAGGTGTTTCTCGCTCGGCACTTCAGCGTTTTCATGACAATGCATTTTTCCCACCTCTGGTTATTAGAATTCCTATATAATTAACAGTCAGTGTGAGTGACATTTTGATGTTGTGTGTGATCCAAGCAACCATATTATTTCTAACCCAAAAAGTTAATGAAATACTTTCCTCCTCCTCCATAATCAACGGAATCCAACGATTAATCTCACAATAGCAGTAATTAAAGTCCTCCTCCTCCATAAAATATCTGAATCTAATGATTAATGACGTTGATTTCTTAATGAAACAAACTTACTCCTGTTTTTCCATGCCTTCACAACAAAACATATTGATCATATAACGGGCCAGACGTTCGATTATTCGTGAGTGTCCCCAGCGTCTGCTCTACGAAATTTTGCTGCGATAGATCTGAAGCTAACTAACGCCAAAACTGGACATACGATCAGTGACTGAATATAATTGCAGAGAAAAATTAAAGAATTTGTTTTCTGAAAATCAGGCAATTAATTACGTAAAGTACGTGTTTTTAGATATTCAGTCAACTTCCTTTCGCTTCTCCTCCTGTTTTATAGACACATAATAACATAGGTTACATTTTGTTATTACTGTGTATTAAAGAAGACTTCAACAAGCATAAAAGTTGCTCAAAAGCTTAGCCGGACCTGGTAGCTGAGCGGTTCTAGGCGCTTCAGTCCGGAACCGCGCGTCTGCTACGGTCGTGGGTTCGAATCCGGCCTCGGGCATGGATGTGTGTGATGTCCTTACGTTATCTAGGTTTAAATAGTTCTAAGTTCTAGGGGACTGATGACCTCAGATGTTAAGTACTATAGTGCTCACAACCATCTGAACCTATTTTGTTCAAAAGTTTAATTAAGTTATATTTTATGTAGAGGTGCGAAGTGACAAATAATCGAAACCATAGGCACTGTGTGCAGCGTGCTTGTTGCCGCTTAATTTGAAATTGGTGACATATCATATTTAGAACAGAATCATCAAAGTAATTAAACCCTTAATACCTTCTTAAATGCGTATGTGGGACAGTGTCCCTTACCAGGTACGATCTAGGGACCCATACTCAAGGAAATAGTAGCAATAAAATTGTGAGAGTCTAACTGAACAACACATTCTACGAAAATTGTAGTTATAAACGGTTAAAACGCTAATTTTGCAATAAATTTAGTATATTCGTTTCTAACATTCTGCGTGGTGTCTGTTTGTTCTATATCGTGTCTCCCTACCACTTTCGCGGAACGACGCTCTGAGCGTGTTTTTTAGGGAACTGACTAGTTTCAACCTGGGACCTGTTGCTGGTAAGGAGACGCTAGACCACATATGACATGTAGAATTCAGAAGAGTTCAGTGAGACTAGCGATGATATGATCAAATACTTAATGATTTCAGCATCAGCTCCACTGCACTCCCTGTAAAAGAATCTTAATACTAACTAAATTTAGTGGAAGCGGTTCAAGGCTTTCCTATAACGTCGAAAAAGCAGTTAAGTTTACCATTGGAAATTTTATTCTACTCACAAAGCATTGTTTATAAATTGCACTATTGATAATAGGAAATGTTTTAATACAGGATGGTAAAAACCAACTGCGTTCAACAAAAATGTGAACGAATATTGCCTGAGTGGGTTTCCAAGTTCTACAATGGATTGAAGGATGACCTATGCCATATCACATCTATAATCTAGGTTTAAATTAAGTTTCACGAAAGAGAAAACTATCAAAATAATCTACAGTGACCCTCAATTATCTTAATGCTAACTAACTTCTCGTAAATTACAGTGGCTGATATGGCTTCTCAATAACTATATAACAGAAAAATCATCGCATTTCAGATTTTTACTTCAAGTGCCAAATGTGAACACCATGAGCTTTAATTGACGATCGACACTAGTATTACGCAAAAAGGGGGTGTAACAGATGAGACTTCTGCAGTTCTGAGTGAAGCTTTATGCGCTGTTATGCGGCATCACGTGCGTTCATTACCTTGTCGGTGTTCGTCAGGGGGCGGTGGCCAGCACAGCTCTGCTCACCTCGCCATCTCGGAAGCAACTCTCCAGTAACTTCTCCTTACTACAATTTACCGAAGTTGGTTTAAAAAAACTATCTGGCTGTTTTTTCATCAGAGCTATCAAGGTCTCAATGTTAACCTTAAGCTCTGCCTACAAGAATTCTGTCTATTCAATGAGAAAAGTTATACTTTTCGTGGTGGGGCAATGTTTTTAAAGTTTGCAGCGTAACAGAGACGCGAAAAAGTCTCACGCAAAAACTTGCAGCATTTGTGGTCCTTTCAGTGTTATCGTAAGATCTATACTGTTCTTCTGGAGGGCTCTAGCTTTTAACATGGGCTGGGGGGTGGTCCTAGCCGTTAGTTGGCGACGTGGGTGTCTGTCCCTTATCGTAGGGCCTTCCAGTTTAACACGGTTCTGCTCTCGGCTTCTGTTCTCGTTTCTCCCCTCGGAACTGCATATGTCTCACTGTGGGAAGGTATGACATGCATTTAGGCATTCTTGTGTTAGTCTGTGGTATTCCATTTGCTCACTCGTTACTCGTATTACTTTGGTTAATTTAATGTCACGATTTATTCGGAGCTATGTGAGATACTACTGGATTTGCTTATCATGTCAGGGTTTTCATTGAAGGTGTTGGATTTGCCTGACACCTTACACGTTCTTCACTGATTCCGGAACAAACACTCCTCAGAATACTGGTTGCTAAACGTCAGCAACTATTCACAGACTGTCACACAAATGACTCCTCGAAATTTGAATTAAATTCTGGTTAAGAAAGTATTAAAAATTGACGGCTGAAAGTGAGCTGAAGTTCAACAATCAAAGAGGTGAATGTAATCTAGTAATAAAACGTGCATATCAATAATTAGTTCACGTTTTGTTACTGGTATGGCAATGTAAAAACTTAAATTTAATTTCTCTGTCACTCATTTGATAATTTGCACTAAAACTGCACTACGATTATTTAACACGTCTAAATTCTTGAAGGAAAATTAGGAGATGCTGGTTCTCTCTTTGAAATTCCCCATTTCGGCCACAAACTATTAATTAAGTTGAAAAGTACTTCTGTATTACTCGAAGAATCGCGTTCGGTGTTTGTTTCATACTGTTGTCTCAAGAGTAATGAAGGAGCGCAGTGAAAAGTAGCAGCAGCATAACGTAACACCATGTTTCAATACCAGTGTAGCCAGCAGACCGTTCCTTCTGAAGGTATCTACTTGACACAGCAGTGCTTTCGCCACTTATTGTACTACGGCCGCGGTGTAGAATTTCTCGAGTTCTCCAAAACTTGGAGCATTCAGAGGCTGCGAGGTCGTTCAAAGCCCAAGTTTACTTCCGCTTTTTCCGCGGGGCAGCCTGCACTCGGTGGGCCCTTTTGTTCCGGCCTGCTATTATTAAATTCCTCCGCGGGCGGCCGGCCGCTGGCTCAAGTTGTTCCTCTCAGGACTGTCTCGTGTCTCCGGTAATTCGCCTCCCCCCTCCCCCCCCCCCCGCTCCACCCACTCCAATCCAATCCACCCGCGTCCTACCCTACCCATGGTCCGTGTAGTACTTTCACCACTGCCGAGTTAATTGGCACCTGTATCGGGCGTTCCATAGAGCAAACGTTTCTGTGACTATACAACCTGAGCCAACGCTAGATATACATTGCGTGCCGAGAGAAAGGACAGTGTACCGCAGAAAAAAGGCATGCTTACTTGACGTAACGAGCATTAGATTGATATATTATAATTTTCATTATTTTCTGAGATATACTTTGGCCAATTTCTAATTTTATTATTTAGAAACATGACAATGAACTTTATTCCGAAGTGTGTTGATTGTACACACATCAAAAAAGTTTTGCATCACCCCGATTCCCAGAACTCCTGAAGATAGTCGTTGACTGTGGATATTGTATCACAGACACAGTCCCTTTGACTGTTCAGAGATGTCACTAAACCTGCCCAAAGATGTAAACAACGATGCATGAGCAGCGCCTATTAGACGACAGGGGTCCGACAGCAGATTAGTTCCAGTCATTCCACCAGGAAAGACGTACACGGCTCGTTTTGTCTGTAGTTCAACCATGCCTAGACGGTAAATACTGCGGTTCGATCGCGTCCGCATTGTTACATTGTGCCAGGAAGGGCTCTCAACAAAGGAAGTGTCCAGGCGTCCCGAAGTGAACCAAAGCGATGTTGTTCGGACATGGAGGAGATACAGAGAGACAGGAACTGTCGGTGACATGCTCAGGCCACCGAAGGGCTACTACTGCAGTGGATGACCGCCACCTACGGATTATGGCTCGGAGGATCCCTCACAGCAAAGCCACCACGTTGAATAATGCCTATCGTGCAGCCAGAGGACGTCGTGTTACGACCCAAACTCTGCGCAGTAGGCTGCATGAAGCGCAACTTCACTCCCGACGTCCATGGCGAGGTGCATCTTTGCTACCACGACACCATGAAACGCGGTATAGATGGGCCCAACAACATGCCGAACGGATCGCTCAGGATTGGTATTACGTTCTCTTCACCTATGAGTGTCGCATATGCTTTCAACCAGAAACTTTCGGAGGCGCGTTTGGAGGTTCGAAAGGTTCAAATGGCTCTGAGCACTGTGCGACTTAACTGCTGAGGTCATCGGTCACCTAGAACTTAGAACTAATTAAACCTAACTAACCTAAGACCATCACACACATCCATGCCCGAGGCAGGATTCGAACCTGCGACCGTGGCGGTCGCTCGGTTCCAGACTGTAGCGCCTAGAACCGCACTACCACTCCGGCCGGCCGCGTTTGGAGGGGAACCAGGTCAGGCGAAAAGCTTTAGATACACTGTCCAGCGAAAGTAGGAAGGTGGAGGTTCCCTGCTGTTTTGGGGTGGCACTATGTGGGGCCGGCGTACGCCGCTGGAGCTCATGGAAGGCGCCGTAACAGCTGTACGATACGTGAATGCCATCCTCCGACCAATAGTGGAACCATAACGGCAGCATATTGGCGAGGCATTCCTCTTCATGGACGACAATTCGCGCCTCCATCGTGCACATCTGGTGAATGACTTCCTTCAGGATAACGACATCGCTCGACTAGACTGGCCAGAATGTTCTCCAGACATAAACCCTATCGCACATACCTGGGATATCTGTAATTATAGGTTATTTGTCTTGAGCTGACTGCAATGTAATTAAAAAGAACTACAGTAGACGCGTTTTGATTTTATTTACAAAGCATTATCTTTGGTATTCTGTGAACTGGATACACACGTTTGTACATTTATTTTTTGATTCTTTTAGGTTAAAAATAGCATTTTCTTTATGCCTGGTGTAGATTGAAAAGGGCTGTTTAAGACGACGTGACTCACCAACCACACTAAGGGATCTACGCCAAATCGCCGTTGAGGAGAGGGACAATCTGGACCAACACTGCCTTGATGAATTTGTTAATTGTATGCCACGACGAATACATGGCCGCGCAGGGTAGCCGCGTGGTCTGAGGCGCTTTGACATGGTCCGCGCGGCTCCCCCCGTCGGAGGTACGAGTCCTCCCTCGGGCATGTGTGTGTGTGTTTTCCTTAGCATAAGTTAGTTTAAGTTAGATTAGGTAGTGCATAAGCTTAGGGAATGATGACCTCAGCAGTTTGGTCCCATAAAACCTTACCATAAATTTCCAATAGCCCGCATCTCGTGGTCGTGCGGTAGCGTTCTCGCTTCCCACGCCCGGGTTCCCGGGTTCGATTCCCGGCGGGGTCAGGGTTTTCTCTGCCTCGTGATGGCTGGGTGTTGTGTGCTGTCCTTAGGTTAGTTAGGTTTAAGTAGTTCTAAGTTCTAGGGGACTTATGACCACAGCAGTTGAGTCCCATAGTGCTCAGAGCCATTTTTGAACCAAATTTCCAATTTTACGAATACAGGAATGCATCATTGCAAGAGGACGTGCTACTGGGTATTAGAGGTACCGGTGTGTACAGCAATCTGGACCGACACCTCTGAGGGATCCATAAAAACGTAATTATACACACAGACAGTTGAGTTATATGTTTTGATCAGTGAACTTGCGAGTATTAAAATACGTGTCAAATTTATTGCATTTTTTGATTGCATTGTCTTAGAAGCCTAAATTCCTACACCGCCAAGGAACTATAGATCTCTGTATTTGACGTAAATTTCAACTTCGCATATATCTGTTTCGGAGAAAAAGGGGTCTTAACAGACGGACCAACAGACGGCTAACAAAGTGACAAAGTGACCCTACACGGGTTTCGATGTTACCGATTGAGGAACGGTACACTAAAAATACAAGAAAGTAAGAGTGTATAATTAACACTAAACGTAAACACAAAAATACTAAAAAATCAAAAGTAACGCAAAAAATAAGAACAGATCCAGAATCTTTCACTTAAGTTACAAGCTAATTGTCATCATGCTCACCTAAGAGCAAAAAAATGGTTCAAATGGCTCTGAGCACTATGGGACTCAACTGCTGAGGTCATTAGTCCCCTAGAACGTAGAACTAGTTAAACCTAACTAACCTAAGGACATCACAAACATCCATGCCCGAGGCAGGATTCGAACCTGCGACCGTAGCGGTTCCAGGCTGCAGCGGCTTTAACCGCACGGCCACTTCGGCCGGCACCTAAGAGCAACCGACTGAGGTTAGCTCACTGGACTCATATTCGGGAGAATGATGGTTAAAACGGGCTTCCGGCCATCTTGATTTAGGTTTTCCACGGCTGACCTCCTTCTACATCCTTCCCTAATAAAAAAAAGAGAAATTCAAATGCGTGTGACATTTTATGGGACTTAACTGCTAAGCTCATCAGTCCCTAAGCATACACACTACATAACCTAAATTATCCTAAGGACAAACACACACACCCATGCCCAACGGAGGACTCGAACCTCCGCGGGGAAAAGCCACACAGTCCATGACTGCAGCGCCTGAGACCGCTCGGCTAATCCCACGCGGCCTTCCCCAATCCGATGGGACGATGTCCTCATAGTTGGACCCTTCCCTCAAACCAACCAACCAACCAACCAACCAACTTAAAAGCAACTACCACGCCCGCTAATGCAGCGTATTTTTAAGAACAGTTATTTTTGGCAATCTAGCACGCTTGACACCAGTTTGATTTATGATTGCATTGTAATTCTGTCGGAGACGGCAAGCTGCTTTAAAATTCACTTGAATGGAATGTTTACTGTCTTCAAGCTAAGTTCTACAGGAACGTCAAAATAAAATAAAACAAATGTAATGAAGTGCTTTCGAATTAAATTAGGCAATGCTGAGGAAATTTGATAAGTTAATGAGGAATTAACAGTAGATTTGCTATTTGAACAGCAAACTATCTGACAATGGTCGAAAAAGCCTGGTATCAGCAAAGGTAAGCCATTCTGCAAAGAGAAATATTTTAAAGTGCAATGTAAGTGTTGTGAAGTCTTTCTGGAAGTATTTACTTGGAGTGCCGCCTGCCACGGAAGAGAGCCTGGATACTAAATTTCCAAGAAATAAGAAACAGTCTCTGTTGCGTTTCATTAATAATTACGCGTTCCGCGCTTGTAGCGCTTCTTCAGCCATGCGAATCCCTTCATTATTAATAAAACTCTTGCAGCACAGTCTGTTATTAATTATTTAAACACTCATCCAATGTGTTACATCAGGCCAAAATGGAGTAGTGTGAACTGTGCAGTAATCTTTACGGACAAGGAGCCTTTGTAATGTGGTGCCAAAGAATAATAGTAAAGATTACATGAGTAGTTCCCGTAACTAATGGACAGACATTGAACCGAACTGGGGATAAAAGAAATTCATGTGACAGTGCCATTAAAAGTATTATATTTTATGGAAACCTGCAGTTCCAAATATTGAAATTTATTCCTGAAATTCAACTTAATTGTAATGTTTATAGGTGTACTGACTAAAGCGACATACGAAACCTTATGCCTGATCGGGACTCTAAAGCGGGTTTCCCGCTTATCGCGAACAGTCGCCTTCCAACTTAAGCTATCAGAGGGTACTTCCCGGGTCGACCCTAATTTCCATATACTACATAGATATGTTTGTGTATGTGTATTGAACCGGGGACCTAGATACGACGGAGGGACTTCGTCCCGCCATAGCCCTCAGTGGTTCTCAACCCCACAGCAGTCCAACCACCACACCGCCACCCGTTACTGTGAGGTCCGCCCCCCCCTTCCCCCCCCCCCCCCCCCCCCCCCCCCCCCGAACAACTCCGAGGAACGTCTCATACCAGACGAGTGTAACTTCAAATGTTTGTATGGCACAGTAACTATGGTGTACGCGTACGTGGAGACGATGTTTGCGCAGCAACCGCCGATCTAGTGTAACTGAGGCAGAATAAGGGCAACCAGCCCGTATTCGCCTTAGAAACCATCCGTAGGCTAGACGGCACACCGGACCTCTACTCCAACCTGCCGGTGGATTCGTGGCGGGGATAGGCACGCCTTCCCGCTCGGTAAGTAACGCGTTACACCGCGCGGCTAGCCGGGTGGGGTTACACATCTATCTATTTCTTCTCAACTTCATGTATCGACACTAGTACACAGGATATAGTAGCATGGGGAGCTGCAGCAAATCAGTCTGAGGACTGAAGACCACAACAACATCCACACTCGCACATCTCATGATACCGAGGCAGGTTTTAGAAATGACTACAATGATAAATATACCTATTACAGTTAAGCTGAGTTTCAGGAACAAATTTCAATATTTGAAACTGTCGTTCGTTATCAAATACAAATATCTATAAATTGAAGTCGAGCCTATGACTAAAATGATAACGATAGTGTACGAATTCTCGTTGATTGATTCTAAGACCTGTATGGACATCACAACATGTGCGAGTGTGGGTAAGTGAATTAATAATCTGCGTGTAGAGATAGATAGTTTTGTGTCATATGGAAGTATAGATCATTCTGGTGAGCGTACTGGATTCCCTAAGTTAAAAGGCGTCCGCCCCAAGACAAGCAGGAAATCAGGGTTCCAATCCCGGCCCAGTACACCTGTACTGTTACAGTGAATTAAAATTGTAGAGCAGCCACAGTTCACGTGTAATTTTCTTTACTTTCACATGTATCAGACTACTAACGCGATCACCATCATCTTTAGAAATTACGTAACTTAGGGTCACAGGTTACAAATATCAGCCAGTGTAAGCGCTCCCGTCATATATAATTGTTACTATTAAGTTGAATTTCAATAATGAATTTCGCTACTAAAAGAACTCATCGGTTAGATGAACACTTCCTGAGCCGCTAAGGATCTATTCGGTAATGTACGGAAATGGGTGGGGTCAAAATTGGATTGGGAAGGACAAAGTTTTGACAGTAGCGAACTATCTGAAGGATTTGTAGGTTCCAAGGGTTATGCAGATCACCCTTGTACAGGACAAACTAGGGTGGGTAGCTACACTAGACTAGTTTACGAGTTATGGCTGCAACAAAGGAACCAACAACAACTAACATTTACGGAAAAAATTGGAGTCTGTGTCAATTTGGATGTGAACTGGACAATTAAAGTACAAATAGTGTTGACGTCACATGGTGGATTAGTGATGCATATCTTTCTTGTTTCCTAACTACGAATAGTAAAATTAAAATCGAAGCATATGGAATGATTGCGCTTTTCCAGCGTCTGGCCCTGTTTGTGCCCTGCAGTACTTGGTTAGTTTTCTGTTGATTTATTCTGCCTCTGGTCTAAGAACGCATATTCGTTATAAAAGTTAAAAGGTAAACAGTCACTGAAATGGATTGTTCCGCACATAACGGAGCGACGATGGCTCGATACCGCTTAATGAATTAACGTCGAGGCCAAACGTCCACGCACAGTACATTCCGCCGCAAATCACGTTACGTTCCGGGACACTGAAATGCCAGATTGTACATGATCAAAGCAAGAAAATGTAGCAGGACAATGTGACAGCCGTTTCAACACATTTGCGGTGCACAGTAATCGCATTTATTGTGGTATTTTTGACATATGTCCGCTTCAGTGTTGGCACTCGGTCCGCTTCTACAAATGAATTGCGCGGAACGGGAAATATCTTACGCATATTTCTCTCTAATTCCACTCGATTAATTTACAATCCCTGGTGTTGTTGCTGTTAACATTTGTGCACGCTTGCCGACAAACAGGTGATAATTTGATTTTAGCTCGTTAACGATACAATGGCCGGGCGAACAACTTCACTTACATCTACATGACATCTATTTCTGCATAAGTACTCTGCAGCAGTTGTTTCAGAGTGTTTCTCTGCAGTTCCGCTCCCGATCACCGCGTGGGAAAAATGAAAGCTTAAATACTTTCTTGTGAGCTCTGATTTCTCTTATTTTATTACGGTGACCATTTCTCCCTACGTTGTTTGGTGTCAGTACAATATTTTCGCATTCACAAGAGAAAGCTTGTGACGGAAAATTGGTAATACAGAACGAGGTGCTACGAGAAGCGCCTTGGTTTTAATTATTGCTGATCCCACTCGTGTATTATATCCGTGACACACTCTCCCCTATTTCGCTATGGTACAAAACCAGCTGCCCTTCTCAGGACTTTTTCGATGTCCATCGTCAATCATCTAGCAGGGGACGGACAAGCGCAGTGTAGGTACTCTCTTCCTTAGACCCGATACATCTTTTAAGAGTTCTGCCATTAAAACGCAGTCTTTGGTTTGGCTTCCCCCAACATTACCTATGGGAGCGTTCTAATGTAGGTTGTCCGTAATTGTAATTCCTAGGCATTTAATGAAAATGACAGCCTTTAAATTTATTTAGTCAGCTGCCATTTTTCACGCCAAACAGTTGTCGTGCATAAGTTATTTTGCAATTGGTTTTCATCTCATGATGACTTTACTAGACGGTAAAGGGCAGCATCATCTGCAAGCAATCTAACAGAGTTGCTCAGATTGACTCTTAAATCATTTATACATAGTTCAAGAGCGCCGAAAGGCCTGTAATAGCTCCTTGAGGGACGAGAGAAATCACGTATGTTTTACTCGATGACTTTACTTTGATCACTACGTAATATGAATTTTCCGACAAACAGTCCGGTCGCGTCAATGAGACGTTGTCCCATAGGATGACCCATTCTGAGGAATGGTGACAAAGCCTTATGGAAATCGAGAACTATAGAATCGATTCCATTACTTCATGTGAGTAACGAGCTACTTGCTCTTCACAAGATCGGTTTTTTTCTGAATCTCTGTCTACTATGTGCCAAATACCGTTTTCTTCGAGGTACTTCGTAATGTTCAAACGTAGCGTACGTTGTTAAATCCTACTGCATATTGGCGACAGTGAAATAGATGTCTAATTAATCGGATCACTCATATTTTCTTTTCTGAGTATTGGTGTGACCTACGGAACTTTCCGGTCGTCATGTAAGAACCTTTCGTCCAGAAAGCGGTTGTACGTGCTTGCTAAGTATGAAACTACTGTACTAGCATACTCTGAAAGGAAACTGACTAGTATACTATCTGTCCCGAAGGACTTGCCTTTATTACCTGAATTAAGCTGCCTTGCAACACCAAGGATATCTGTTTCAAGCTACTGATGTTGGCAGCTGTTATCATTAGAATTCTGGAATATACTTTTCTTCTTCTTCTTTGGTTAAGGTATTTCGGAGTACTGTGTTTATTGACTACGCTTTAGTGGCACTGTCGTCGGTAACATTGCCACTGGCACCGTGTCATGGAAGGTAGTGATTGCGTCTTGCTGCTAGTCTGCTTTGTATATTAGTACGATCTCTTTGGATTTTCTGCCGGATTTCGAGACAGAGTTTCGTTGTGGACGCTATTAAAAGCATACAAGCATTAAAAGTTTCGCACTGGGTTTCGATCATCAGTGAAACATCGCCGGTCTTGAAGTTTTGCGTTCTTTTAAATTTGGAATGCTTTTTACGCTGCTTCTGCAACAGTATTGTGACCTGTATCAGTTCCATATTTTACCAATTCGTTCGGTATGAATCTCAAAATTGCCACCGATACTATTTGAATTGAGCCCATGCCTGGTCTACACTTCATTGTTGGATTGGAAGGAGTGAAGACTGTGTCTTGGAAAAGCGTCAAGCGAATATATATATATATATATATATATATATATATATATATATATATATATATATACACTCCTGGAAATTGAAATAAGAACACCGTGAATTCATTGTCCCAGGAAGGGGAAACTTTATTGACACATTCCTGGGGTCAGATACATCACATGATCACACTGACAGAACCACAGGCACATAGACACAGGCAACAGAGCATGCACAATGTCGGCACTAGTACAGTGTATATCCACCTTTCGCAGCAATGCAGGCTGCTATTCTCCCATGGAGACGATCGTAGAGATGCTGGATGTAGTCCTGTGGAACGGCTTGCCATGCCATTTCCACCTGGCGCCTCAGTTGGACCAGCGTTCGTGCTGGACGTGCAGACCGCGTGAGACGACGCTTCATCCAGTCCCAAACATGCTCAATGGGGGACAGATTCGGACATCTTGCTGGCCAGGGTAGTTGACTTACACCTTCTAGAGCACGTTGGGTGGCACGGGATACATGCGGACGTGCCTTGTCCTGTTGGAACAGCAAGTTCCCTTGCCGGTCTAGGAATGGTAGAACGATGGTTTCGATGACGGTTTGGATGTACCGTGCACTATTCAGTGTCCCCTCGACGATCACCAGTGGTGTACGGCCAGTGTAGGAGATCGCTCCCCACACCATGATGCCGGGTGTTGGCCCTGTGTGCCTCGGTCGTATGCAGTCCTGATTGTGGCGCTCACCTGCACGGCGCCAAACACGCATACGACCATCATTGGCACCAAGGCAGAAGCGACTCTCATCGCTGAAGACGACACGTCTCTATTCGTCCCTCCATTCACGCCTGTCGCGACACCACTGGAGGCGGGCTGCACGATGTTGGGGCGTGAGCGGAAGACGGCCTAACGGTGTGCGGGACCGTAGCCCAGCTTCATGGAGACGGTTGCGAATGGTCCTCGCCGATACCCCAGGAGCAACAGTGTCCCTAATTTGCTGGGAAGTGGCGGTGCGGTCCCCTACGGCACTGCGTAGGATCCTTACGGTCTTGGCGTGCATCCGTGCGTCGCTGCGGTCCGGTCCCAGGTCGACGGGCACGTGCACCTTCCGCCGACCACTGGCGACAACATCGATGTACTGTGGAGACCTCACGCCCCACGTGTTGAGCAATTCGGCGGTACGTCCACCCGGCCTCCCGCATGCCCACTATACGCCCTCGCTCAAAGTCCGTCAACTGCACATACGGTTCACGTCCACGCTGTCGCGGCATGCTACCAGTGTTAAAGACTGCGATGGAGCTCCGTATGCCACGGGAAACTGGCTGACACTGACGGCGGCGGTGCACAAATGCTGCGCAGCTAGCGCCATTCGACGGCCAACACCGCGGTTCCTGGTGTGTCCGCTGTGCCGTGCGTGTGATCATTGCTTGTACAGCCCTCTCGCAGTGTCCGGAGCAAGTATGGTGGGTCTGACACACCGGTGTCAATGTGTTCTTTTTTCCATTTCCAGGAGTGTATATATATATATATATTGGGTTTACTTCGGTGAAATTGGATGTAACGGTGTTCAGTCACGTTAAAGAGCAGATCGTTGATGAAAGCTTGATGTCCGTCGACGATCGAGGTACACAATCTGCCATTCAGCTCATAATTTCTGTAGCTTTTGCAGTTCCTTATATATACACAAAAAGGCTATGTAATCGATCGTTTATTTTTTAACAGGTGTCTGCTGCAAAATTGAAAGGAAAAATCAGGTCACAGCTGAAGAACTCGCAAGCAAAGAGCTATCCTCCAGGCTGAATGACAAGCAACGACACTCACCACCTATTACACGGCATGATAAACACATCAAGGAACGCAATAATGAGAAACACATCTGAAGCGATAGGAACGACGGTGTCAGCACAACCACGATAAAAAATGTTACGGATAGTTTAGTACCTATCTTAACAGATATATTTAATTTTTCGAGTTCTCTACCCTTCGCGTTCTTAATATCTACTAGCGAGAAGATGCCTTTCTTCGGACCGAGGATGTAAACGCATGGTGTTGTCACAGTATTTTCGTCCAAGCAGCATCATAAAGAAATGGTTAATACAGAACAGAAGCCACAAGGGTTATGTGTGAACAGTGCACTTGGCTGGTACAACTGCCTCACTTTGCTCGCGTTCAACAATGGAGTGTATCTTACTAGTTTGCTACAGTATTGTAGGTTATCAAAGGTTAGCGAGTGAGAGGTGAAGCAGATACGTAATGTGACGGGTACCGTCCGATTTTTCTACTAATGTCAACTATGGACAGGAGTGAAACTGTGGAAGCTAAAGTGCGTCAAAGTACAGGGTGTCCCACTCCGACCTCCCCGATTTCAAAGACACAGGGGAAAAAAAAACACAGTAGATACGATAATGAAAAATGCACCACATTGTAGAGCATCTCAATGAATTTATTTATCTATCATAAATACGCCTCTACAAGTGAACCATTTGTTGAACGAAGAACGTCGAGTCTATATTCAGTTTCTTGCCAAGTTCTTTGTAACAATTCCTCTGTTATTGTTGCAGTCGCATTATTGATACAATGTCGCTACGTAGGAATATCGTCCACTATGGTCGCATATACGCAGTCCTTCACGAATCCACACATGACGAAATCAAACGGCGTAATGTCGGGTGAACGTGGTGGCCAAGCAATGGGTCCTTAGCGTCCGATCCAACGACTGGGAAATTTCCTATCCAGGAACTTGCGAACAGCCGTTGACCAATGTGGCGGAGCTCCATCTTGTTGAAAAGCGATGTTGCGGTGCAAGTCTTGTATCTGAGGGTACAACGTGCTCTAAAATGTCCATATACACGGGCTAATTCACTGTTTGTTCCGCAAAGAAGAACGGTCCATCAATCCCGTACTGTTTTAGCCCGCACCAGACGTTTAATGACAACGTGCGGATTTTGAGAACCCCAAATCCGAACATTATGCGTATGAACCCTTCCTGATAGATGAAAGGTTTGCCTCATCTGAGAATAAACATCTTTCCATGAAGCTGGCATCCATATCAATACGCTGCAGCATATCTGCAGCAAATTATTGTCGGCCTGATTTGTCGTTCGGCGTCAGATGTTGCTGAATTTGCACTTTGTAAGGACATATACAAACACTCTGGTGAACTACACGATGCAATGTTGATCGAGGTATATCAAATTGCGTAGTTGCTTGACGAACTGATCTACGTGGGTTTCTGACACACGTTTGTCTGATATCCTTCACTGTCTCTTCTGAAACTCCTTAACGTGCACAACCAGAATATTACAGAGCACTTCCTGTTACCAGAAATTCCTGTACCATTCCTTAATTGTTTTCACATCAGGTGGATCACATTCACACTCAAGAAGATAATTTATTTGCACAGTAATCGGCGATTTTGCATCTGCAAACCACACTACCGCTTGCGCGCGTTGCTGTGGAGTCGCATGCGAACATGCTGCACTCTGGCGACGATACTTGGCACTTCTGACGCGGGCACATAAATTCATTGAGATGCTCTACAATGTGGTGCATTTTTCACTGTCGTATCTACTGTGGCTTTTCTCTACTGGGTCCTTGGAATCAGTGAGGTTTGAGTGGGATACCCTGTATTTCATAAAATATTAAGTAACTGGCACGCAGATCTTACTTGCGACACTCCATTTCATATCATTTTAATTTATTGCTGGAAAGTCCATAAGTGAGAGCTCTGTATCTAATTTTGCAAAATATACAGCAGATGTAGAGCACTTGCCCACGAAAGGCAAAGGTCCCGAGTTCGAGTCTCGGTCGGGCACACAGTTTTAATCTGCCAGGAAGTTTTATATCAGCGCACACTCCGCTGCAGAGTGAAAATCTCATTCTGTGTACAGCAGATGTTGGTGAGCAGCAGAAATATCGATACAGCTGAGCTAGTTAATGAAATAGTGAAAAGCGAAATAGCTTCCAAATTGCAGTGGAAAGAGCTCACGGAGCACAGAGACAGCTTCCCGTTTGGGTTAGGACATGATTGTTCAAACATCGAAATAGCTTCGAGGATATTTACGACAATTGCAGTGACTGCAACATCCTGTAAATGACGTTTCGGGAAATAAACTACTTACGGTGGAGCATAGGTGAAGTAGACGGTCAAATTTAGCTATTTTGTTGATAGAATACGACAAAGTAGCTAAAACTGACTTTGGTGCAATAATAAACAAGATTACTTTGCTAAATCTAATAGAGATGGAAGGTAAAATTGTATTAAAATCTCAGTTCTTGGAAAGGAATGTGTTCTGAATACTTAATTATAGCATTTTTTGTTTTATTTCGAATTAACAATTTATTCATATTAATAATGTATCAGAAGCAATTATCATCTACGCTTTATTATCATCATACAAAATACAGTAGCTGCCATATGCAATAGAGCATGGGCTTTGTTGCACTTTCAGCTTGTTTAGAATGTTGTTACGATTTGTAATTTATTTACTACAGTGATACCTAACTTCCTGTGTGTAATATTTTTCGTTTGTTTATAGTATTTTTTCAATAAGGCTTCGTTGTTGTTAAGATATGTCCCACAAATTAGAAAATGTTCTAAATACGTGCAGAAAAAAATCGGAAACTAATTTTTAAAGGGATTGAAGGAGGACACAGCTTTGGGAGTTCTATCAAGGATGCACGATCACCTCACCACCTATGACTCTACCATCTGATTAGCACCTGACCATTCCCATCTAAAACTACGGAATTTATTGTTGACTATGAAATAACTGAATATTTACGCAATTTCAACTTCTATGGTTAATAAGCGGTCAAACATTATTAATACTAGTGCACTGGTTAAGTGAAGTTATTAAAAAAATCCGGAAGTATGTGCTTTATGTTCGAGATTAGCATCTCTGCTAATAAAATTAAAACTATTTATTAGAATAAATGCTCACAAGTTGTGCATAAGTTACGTAACTTACATAGCTTTGCGATATTACACCTCGTTCGTCACATTTCAATATTCACATTGTTCCTTATTTACAGAGTTCTACCAGTGATTTTACTCGTTTTTTACAGCTGGTCACATGAGAAGGATCACAGGATTGGTCGCACAATTCACACAAACAGTGAAAACAATTTGGAACACTGTTGAAAGGGAAAGTGGGCAACTGAGAGCACAGAGAGACTGCATAAATATCGTATTCAATGAAAAGTCATTTAACAAAAAGTCAGAAGCAGAAAATATTTTTATTAGTAATTTTTTAAGCGTTGTAGAGAAAATAGGACCCAACTATTCATTAGAAATGCAAATCTGTATATGGAAGAGGCAATCCCTATGCAATTTGATAAAACAAATTGAATCCACTTCTCCTACTGAAAATAGGAAAATACGAAATTCACCCAGAAGTAGAAGTTTGCATGGAATTGCTGCATTTCCAACAGGGAACTAAACACTTGCTCTCAACAGATAAATAGGATTCTCAGCCACATACGTAATAGCTCACTGAAACAGGGCATATTTTCAGATAGACAAAATATGCTATTATTAAACCAACGCATAAAAAAGGGGATAGGTCTGATGCTAACTAACAACTACTGCCCAGTCTCATTCCTGACAACTTTTCCAAAATTCTTGAAAATGTAATGTATTCAAGAGGAGCTTCACATATTTGTAAAAATGAGATACTAACAAAATATCGATTTGGTTTTCAAGAAGTCTCTTCAACCATAAATGCTGTATATACTTTCACTGATCAAATATTAAATGCTCTGAATAACAAAACACCACCGACTGGGATATTTTGTTATCTCTCAAAGGCTTTCGACTGGGTGGATCATGAAATTCTTCTAGATAAGCTTAGGTGTTTTGGTATGAGTGGGGCAATGCAAAACTAGATTAATTCAAATTTAACCGGAAAAATTTAGAAGGTTGAAATTAAAGAGACAGATAGCCTGCAAAAATGATAAGAATACCTAGCTGGGGAGGTATCTAGAATAGTGTACCAAGGGTTCAGTCTTGGATTCCTTATTGTTGTTAATACATATGAATGACTTGCGACCCTATATTAATGAGGATACGAAGCTAGCTCCTTTTGATAATGATACTAGAATAGTAATGATACCAGAAAAGCAAGAATTAGCGGAGGAAATTGTAAATAACGTCTTTCAGAAATTTATCAAGTGGTTCTTTGGAAATGGCTCTCACCCAATTTTGAGAAAATACAGTATACACAGTTATGTACAGTAAATCGAATAACACCATTGATAATAATAAACTCTGAACAGAAATCTGTTGCCAATGCAGAATATTCAAAGTTCCTGGGTATGTGCATTGATGATAAATTAAATTGGATGAAACACATTGATGATCTGCTACATATGGTATTAGGGTTATTACCAATTATGGTGATACATCTATCAGTAAATTAGCCTACTATGCCTATTACCATTCACTGCTTTCATTTGACTTCATATTTTGGGGTAATTCATTACTGAGACAAAAAGTACTCATTGTTTAAAAACAACAGAATAGTAGCTGGAGCCCACCCAAGATCATCTTGTTGACATTCATTCAAAGAACTCTGGATAGTCACAGTGCCCACACCAATTCAAAATTAAAGCGAAGTTCTTAACTACAACACTAGAAGACTGGATTGTCTCTACTATTGTGCGTTAAATCTGAATCTGACACGGAAAGAGGTAAATTACGCTGCCACAAAAATCTTTAGTCATTTGCCAAATAGCTTTAGAAGTCCTTCAGATAGCCAAACAACATTTAAAAACAAATTAAAAGAATTCATGAATGACAACTCGTTCTACTCAATGGTTGAATTTTTAGATATGAAATAGGAACTGTAGAAAAAAAAGAAAGGAAAAGTGCAATGAAAACTTAGGTTCCTCATCATTACGAAATGTCACATTTAAGATCTATGGAATAAGTATTAATGCAATGTAATAATGCAATGTATGGCACATATTAGTCCGTTTTGTAAATACCATAGTTCCAACACTACCTTAATTAAGGTGACAAATAAACTGGAATCTGTCTTGGACAACACTGAGACCACAGTATTGACGTTACTAGAATTCGGCGAACCATTTGATGCCGACTTTGACATACTGCTCAGAAAAATGCGGTAGCTAAAATATTCAAGTAGTACTCTGAAGTCTGAAAGTTACTCGAAAAACAGAAACATGTTGTATGCGGGAGTAAAAACTCGACCTGGAAGCATGTTGTCTCAGGAGTGCTAAGGTTGTCATTCCTGTACCCACTACTGTTTCCTTGTACGTCAATGGAATCTCATCAGTTGTGTCCGTCTGTAAATGCCATTCCTACGCTGACGATTTCCAGTTGATGACGAGCCTTCAATACTGCGATCGTCCACATAAATTATGAGCTGTCTTCACACTATTAAGATGTGTGCGACGCCTGGGACTAAAAATAAATGCGAGAAAGTCCCAAATAATTTTATTAATAAATCATAAATGGGCAAAAAATACTGTCTTAACATGCAGAAAGACTTCATGACACCTACGTTCGTTGTACCGAATCCCTCATTTAGCTATGTAAACCAACACGGCATGAATAGGTCAGTAGCCGATTGAAACTAACGGTGAATGCCAGTATGTGTTATATCTCCAGAAATGTTACCTAACTACCACACGCAGTATCTGCTATATCCACTTCATTGTTTGTTGCTTTAAAAAAAAAGGAAAAAAGAGAGAGAGTTGGGGGAGTGGGGGGAGGGGGGGTGGGAGAAGAAGGAGAAGCTGAAACGCTTCCTCCTGTCATCCTCATAACAGTTCACCAAAAACAAACGCCTATGGCCTGTTTTCCCGCTTTGAAACACTAAACCAATGCCTCCAACTTCTCCCATTTCGATTCCTTCTCTCAGTCAATGGCATCACTTCCGTTAGCTTTGTTTTCACATTCTGATGTTTTAATCACGTCCCTGTTTCTCTGTCTCTCTGTTCTACGTCTCATACCTCAAAACTACCTACCCGTAACTTCTCCCTGTTGTTCTACTCATGAAGGAATACAAATTATGTGTTTTTCCTCTTCCTGTGCATAGTAATTATTAAATTTTTTAGAACTGTATACTAGGTAACGTAGGCCTATCGTAATAAATATATTGCAAAATATGTAGAAGGCCTGGTTTTGTGTAGAAGAGGATCTGAAGAGCCCTAATCTTGCTCCGTTAAATAAATAAATTAATCAGTCCATCAACCAAAAGTTCAGACATCTGTAAATTAATTGCGCTTTCATCAGGCAAAGTTGCGACAGATTTCGAACAATTATGGACACTCTAGACAGCTTAAAACGCAGCTTCATTTCTGAATGACTGAGGCCACAGGCATCGTCTCTGCTAAGCAAAATTGATTCAAAAACGAACCAGAGAAATTCATTTTATATGATATACGCTACATAGCATATAACTTATATATACGATTACTGAAATGAAAACAAACAAAATAAAAATCATCACAGGAAGATTGTAGAGAAATAAGCAGTAGACCAGAGGAGAGAAATATTAGTATATTACGTTGCCAAATCCGTTCATCAAAAACGTTTTTCGAAGTACAAGCGCCGAACATAGCATAATGGGTCTATACGATCTGTGGATGCATGTTATAAAACAGTAATATTAATAGACAATTTACATATATGCACTAATCATTATATACTTTTATCACTCACCAAAATTTTGTCTTTATATTTAACTTCTTAAGAAGTATTTCGGTTTATCAGACTGTCAGATCTGTGACATAAAATACACTGTAGAGTGTAGAACGAAACACAGAAATACATGTTACAATGAAGCAGTGAAGCTGAGTAACATTCCTTCGACATTGGTTCATGGTATTTTGTCACTTGAAATCAGTCCATTACAACATGGCTGTCCAAACTGGCTCAGGCAGGGAGACATGAAGTAAAAAATCTTCCCAACAATGCGGCGTTAGTGACAATATAAAATGCCTATGACAAGAGGCATATCTGTGGCGTGTCAGTGCTTATTACAAGTACATGTATTATGTAACTTCAGTTATATAAAATATTAGTACTGAAGGCATAAAATATTAAAGCAAGTGGTGCATGCTACACAACATTACAGAAAACTAACGCACTAGAAACGTAGTAATATGGGAACGAGATACTATTGGAAATACAAAGGTCCTCAGCTGAGCTGCCGAAAATGTTTGTCATCTATAAAGTGTCATCATATTTACATTACAGTATTCCAAACCAGTGCAGCACACTTTTAGTAGCACTGTGTTTCGGAAAATAGATAATGAAAATGTCTAGGTAGCAGAGGTCCTCTGTAATTCCAATAATTTCCTCATTACCCTGTTACCACCTTTTAAGTTCGGTAATGTTTTATAATTTACTGTAACGTGTATTAATAGCTTTTATATATTATGGTTTGTGTACTAATGTTTTATATAACAGAAATTAAATAATAAAGGTAATAAGTGTTGAAATGTCACAGATATGTCTGTTGTCATAGGCATTTCGATACTGTCACTGACACCGCCTAGTGAAAGAGACTATGTATCTTATAACATGTTGTAGTTACCGAGCCAGTCTGGGCCTGATGTAGAGGGTGATTATTAGTGATAAGATACCGTGTGTCGATATAAAGGCATGTTGTGTGTACTGTGCATTGTATATTGAACGGGGGGGACTTTAAACGACGCAGAGGTTTCGTCCCGCAAAGCCACAACAGACCGCAGCAGTCCACCCACCCCACCACCGCCCTACACGGAACCCAGGGTTATTGTAGCGTTCGGCCACAGTGAACCCCTCGGGAACGTTCACATGGCTCTGAGCACTATGGGACTCAACTGCTGAGGTCATTAGTCCCCTAGAACTTAGAACTAGTTAAACCTAACTAACCTAAGGACATCACAAACATCCATGCCCGAGGCAGGATTCGAACCTGCGACCGTAGCGGTCTTGCGGTTCCAGACTGCAGCGCCTTTAACCGCACGGCCACTTGGGCCGGCCCCTCGGGAACGTCTCATACCAGACGAGTGTAACCCCAGATGTTTGCGTGGTCAGGTGTACGCGCACATGGAGACAGTGTTTGCGCAGCATTCGCCGACATAGTGTAACTGAGGCGGTATAAGGGATACCAGCCCGCATTCGACGAGGCAAATGGAAAACCGCCTTAAAAACCAGCATTCGCCGACATAGAGTAACTGAGGCGGTGTAAGGGATACCAGCCCCCATTCGACGAGGCAAATGGAAAACCGCCTTAAAAACCATCCACAGGCCGGCCGGCACCCCGGACTTCGAAACGAATCCTCCGGACGGATTCGTGCCGGTTACCGGCACTCAATCCCTCTCGGGAAGCAGCGCGTGAGACCGCGGGGCTAGGCGGGCGGGCATAAAGGTATGTTACTGACTTCCGTTTTACACTGCATTCCTACGCCATTCCTACGCCAGAGATTTGATAGTGGGGAAATCGAAACGTGTTACGAGAAAAAAAAGGTTTTGGTGAGGAAGTCAAGTGTATCCTTGTTAGTGTCAACATAGTTGCAGATCCTTTCAGATACTTTCTCTCTAAGGTGATGATGACATAATATCTACATCTACAGAATACTCCACTATCGACCAAATGGTGTGTGGCGGAGGGTACTTTCAGAACCACTATCGATCGTTCCAACCCTGCTCTGCTCCCGAATGGTGCATGGGAATA
The DNA here is from genome assembly GCF_021461395.2 of Schistocerca americana. NCBI lineage: Eukaryota > Metazoa > Arthropoda > Insecta > Orthoptera > Acrididae > Schistocerca > Schistocerca americana. The sequence continues at coordinate 379,667,727 of NC_060126.1, forward strand.
ATGATTGTCAGTAAGCCTCTGTATTGGCTCTAATTTCTCGAATTCATTGGCACTAATTTCTCGAATTTTCCGCTCGTGGTCAATACACGAGATGTATTTGGTGGGAAGCAATATGTTGTCCGACTCCTCCTGAAAAGTGCTGTCCCATAATTCCAATAGTAAATCTCTCCGTGATGCACAACGCCTCTCTTTTAACGCCTGCCAGTGGGATTTGTTGTGCATCTTCGTAACGTTCTCTCACTAGGTAAACGGTCCCATGACGAATCGCGCTGCTCTTCGTTGGATCTTCTCTATCTCTTTAATCAGTCCTACCTGATTGGGATCCCAGATAGATGAACAATACTCCAGAATCGGGCTAACAAGCGCCTTACAAGCCACTTCTTCCGTGGATGAGCTACATTTCCTTAAAATTCTTCCGATGAATCTGAGTCTTGTGTCTGCTTTTCCCACTACATGTTTTACGATCATTCACCTCAATGTTGCCCTGGATAATTACGCCTAGATTCCTGCGGCAACACCTCAATATGCTCCTTAAACTTTTCAGCCCAATGATAAAAGAGAGCAGCGCTTTCTTCAACAACTGTACCTCATATTTGCTCACTCCACATAACCTATATCGTTGAGACATCTCCGTAACGCTCTCTCGCCAGCTAAACGATCCCGTGGCGAAACAAACCGCTCTTCGTTGGATCTCCTCTATCAGTCCTACTTGAAAAGGCTTCCAGATAGATGAAGAACACTCAAGAATCGGTCGAACAAGCGCCTTATAAGCGACTTATAAGCGACTTATTTCGTGGTTGAGCTACATTTCTTGAGATTCTTGCCGTGAATCTGACTCTGGTATCGGCTTTTCCCTCTATCTATTTTATGTGATCATTCCACTTAAGGTCACTCTTTATATTCACGCCTAGATATTTTACGGCAGATGCTGTCTCCAGCTGTGTGTCATCAATAGTGTAGCTGTACAGAAGTGGATTTCTTGTCCTATGTATGCGCAATATGTTACATTTATTTGCTTTCAGGTTCAACTGCCAGAGCCTGCACCATTCATCAAATCTCTGCAGGTCATTCTGCAAATTCTTATTATCCACTGCTGTTCCTCATTTGGTATAGACAACTACGTCATCTGCGAATAGCCTCAAAGAGAATTCGACGCTTTCCACTACATCATTTATAAATATTGTAAACAGTAAAAGTCCTATCATATTTCCCTGTGATACTCCAGATATTACCTTCACAGCTGCCGATTTAGTTCCGTTAAGAGCGACGTGTTTAATTCTATCAGTAAGTAAATCTTGAATCCAATCGCATGTCTGCTCCAATACTCCGTAAGATCTTATTTGTTTCATTGAACGGCAATGCGGGACGGTGTCAAATGCCTTACTGAAATTAAGGGCATCAGCCTAAGCGTCGTTTTCCACTGCTATGTGGATCTCATGGAGGAACAGAGGGAGTCGAGTTCCGTACTATCTTTGTTTGCAAAATCCATGTTTATTTTTATAGAAGAGATTTTCATTTTCCATAGACGCCATAATTCCTTAGCATAAAAGATGTTCCATTATTCTACAACAGATTGACGTCAGCGATATACGTCTAAAACTGTGTGGATCTGTCTTACAGCCTTTCTTAAAAACTGGAATGACCTGCACATTTTTCCAATAGTTAGGTACCTTTCGTTGCTCAAGCGTTCTACGATAAATCACTGCTGGAAGACGAGCGAGGTCTTTTGCATAATCTGTATAGAATCTTATAGGTATCTCGTCTGACCATTGTAGCTGCTTATCAATTCCGCGATCGATTATTTCAATATCTACTATTTCGACGTTCGTACGACGATTGAAAGGAGGGGCAGTGTGTGCATTTAACAACTCTTTCGACAAACACAGTAAGCCGACCATGTTTATGCAGATACCGTCCAACCACAGTGTCTGCAGTGCAGTGCGAATAGTGCAGTCGAATTTGTTCCCCACAAAGGGCTAAGATGTCAGATTTCGATCAGGCAAGGATCACCCAGGTAGCAGAAATGAATGCACCACAATTAACCTTTCGCAAGTAGTGGTCGATGTTGTTGTTGTTGTTTGATGCAGCTCTCAGTGCAACTCTATCATTTGCAAGCTTTTTCATGTCCGAGTAACTACTACAATCTATATCCTTCTGAATCTGCTTGGTTTATTCATGCCTTTGTCTCCCTCTATGATTTTCACCCTCCGCGCTTCCCCCGAATACTAAATTGCTGATCCCTTCACGCCACGGAACGTGTCCTACTAACCGATCCCTTCTTCTAGTCAAGTTGTGCCACAAATTCGTCTTCTCTCCAATTCCATTCAGTACCTCTTCATTAGTTACGTGATCTACCCGTCTAATCTTCAACATCCTTCTGTAGTACCACATTTCGAAAGCTTCTATTCTCTTCTTGTCCAAACAATTTATTGTGCATGTTTCGCTTCCATACATGGCTACACTCCATACACATGCTTTCAGAAAACACTTCCTGATGCTTAAATCTATACTCGGTGTTAACAAATTTCTCTTCTTCTGAAGGGAGAAATAAATATAAATTATGACATTGTGTTTCACCGTTTTTTTTTATTACGTTTCAGTGAAACTATACTAATAGCGTCTGAAAATCGATGCCGATTCAGTCTACCTTAATTAACTGAGGAACGCATAGTCCACATGTACAGATGCCTTGAGAAATTTATACCGACTGAATTAATAGAATATAGTACAGCTACGTGTGGATCTCATAGGACTAAAATATGATTCCATATGACCATCAGCAGTCGCAGCTGTCTTACGGGAAGTTTTCAAATCCCTAAGCTGAACTATAATATTATTGGTAATTATAGGCCTAAGAGGAAGAATAGTAACTTCGTGGCTGGCGGCACGCTTGGATAGCAGCTACATTTGAAACAGTATTCTGTGCTGGTGCAAAGTGCCAATTGTTGCTGATTTGATAGTGAATATTGCCTGGTAGGAAACTTCTTGTGACGTCACGGTTGCATTTTTACTTGTGCTAGCCATTGCAATATACGGAAGAATCGTGTGTCAGGTGTGGTGGCGGGTTTGCTACCTGTGAGTCCGTCCCGATCATTGGTCACAGGGACTCCCTGTGAATTACGTCTGCTTCGTTCCTGAACGACAGCTATATTATGCAAGGACCCTGTTGCTAGCAGTCTTTATTATTTGAGACCACCGTACGTACTTACATCCATACTGAGAAATTGCGGTGAGCATTTATTTTTAGCTTTTGCGGTATTTATGTCAACAGCAAACCAACACCGACAATGATAGTTCTGGTATACATGTCGACATCACAGGCCGACTATTAACAGATAGACAAAAGTATATGAGAATATTGAACGGCTGATTCAGTAGGTAAACGGAGATGAAAAACTGACATTTATAGGCGACTGGAATGCGGTTATAGGGGAAAAAGTACAAGAAAGGGTTACGGGAGAATATATACTTGATAGTAGAAATGAGAAAGGAGAGAGACTGATCTCTGCAATAAATTTCAGCTAGTAATAGGGAATACTCTGTTCATGAATCATAAGAAGAGGAGGTATCTTGGGAAACACCGGGAGACATGGGGGATACGTTAGATGACGATCAGTTTGGGCTTAGGGAAGGTAAAGGCTTCTGGGAGGCAGTTCTCGTTAATAATGGAAGCAAGTCATGAAAAATGAGTTCATAGGATCTGTCGACGTGGGAAAAGCTTTCGGCTGTTCAAATGGTGCAAGATGCTCAAAGTTCTCAGAATAATAGGGGTAAGCTACAGCGAAAGACAGGTACTGTACAATATGTACAAGAACCAAGAGAGAAAAATAAGAGTAGAAGATATGAACTAAACACTCAAATTAAAAAGTGTGTAAGACAAGAATGTAGTCTTTCACCCCTTACGTTCAATCTATATATCGAAGCAGCAATGACAGAAATAAAAGAAAGCTTCAGCAGTGGAATTAAAATTCAAGGTGAAAGGATATCAATCATAAGATCAGGTTAAAACATTGCTATCCTCAGTTCTGCTGAATGGAAAGAACAGTGTAATGAGTACAGAATATAAATTGAGAGTAAAACGAAGAAATGTGAGAATAATCAGAAGTAGGAGAAATGAGATCAGTGAGATCGTAATATCACGATTGGTGATCGACAAGTAGAAGAAGTTAAGGAAATCTGTTGCCTGGAAAGCAAAATAACCCATGACCGACGGAACAAGGAGCAGACTATCGCTGGCAAAAAGGGGATTCCTGGTCTGCTAGTGTCAAACATTGGCCTTAATTCTATGATAGTGGAAAATAGACAGTGGGAACACCGCAAGAGAAGAGAATCGAAGCAGTTGACAAGTGGTGATATAGAATGTTGAAGATCAGGTGGGCTGATAAACTGAGAAATACGGAGGTTCCCCCCGGTATCGGAGATTAGAAGAATATATGGAAAACATTGACAAGAGCAAAGGACACGATGGTAGGACAGCTGTCAAGACATCAGGGAATATCTTCCAGGGTACTAGAGAGAGCTGTTGAAGGTACAGAGAGATTGTAATACAACCAGCAAATAATTGAGGACGTAGGTTGCAAGTGCCACTCTGAGATGGAAAAGTTAGCAGATGAGTGGAAAATGTGGCAGACTGCATCAAACAAGTCAGAAGACTGATGAGCGCAAAAAAAAGAAAGATCTTGCCCTCTGTGTGCTTTCTGTCATCGTTACCCCAATCCTGCCGAAAGCACACTAGAATCAGTGAACTAGTTATGTCAGGTTGGTTGTTAAGTGATTTTCTAGTGGTTGTCTGCAACTGTTTTTGTTGTGTTAGTGGAGCTGCTTGATGAAGTCAGGTCGTGTTGATGGAGGAAAAGTTCGAAATTGAAAAGCCTTGTGAGACCTCGTAGCTAAAGCTTTATTGCAATTTGTTTATTGTATCCTTGGAGGACAAGCAGTCCCTTAATCTCGACGTGATATGTTCTGTACGTGTATAATTTGCAATTTTTAAGACTGTTTATCTGTTTCTCACGTGTTTCAAGAATGATACCTAATAATCCTGTCTGTTCATTTTGATTATTCATGGACCCCAGAATTGGGGTCAGCGTTTTATGAGCAACACTTCTGCTGAAACAGATAGCTAACTTGCTACGAAAAACGTTTACATTGCCGATAATCGGCACGAAAGGAGCTAAATTAAGAAATTAGTTACGCTGGGCAGCTGCTTATTCTATTGGTGCCAAATTTCTGTTTTGGTCCTGCTACCGTTACCATCTGACCGTCCCATGTTACGAACATAATTTTCTACTATTTCAGAGTATGATGGATGGTAATGATGTTTTGTCGCGCTAAATTATGAGTGTCCATTTCGTAATAACTTTTCTGATTGAATATGAGTACCGTTTGTTTTGACTTCTGTTATTTAAATGGGCTTAATAAACACGGTTGCCCCCATATTTCTCTCGTCTGCCTATCCTGAATTAAATATAAGTTTCACTGAAATTTTCAAATATAAAATAAATTTTAATAACGTCTTGTTGGCAGTTGCTATTTAATTTTGTGCTCATCTGATCTTTGTATTAAATTAGGCGACCAGTTGCTTTTCTGATGCTGCAATGCAATATTAAATCTTGTTGGCAGTTGCTGTATGATTTTTTGGTTATTTCACCATTCTATTACGTTCTTCTAACAGTTGCCTTTGGTAAGTCACTGAAGTAAACGCTGTTGGCGATTATTTCTCAAATTAGTAGTGCCAACAGTGGCTTTTCTTAAGTTTGCGATGGTAAATCTTGTTGGTAGTAATGCTTAATATCTGATGTCAATAACTGTTTTTAATAAAACTATCGAGGGTTTATTTAATAAAACATTAAGAGCAAATCTGGCTTTGTTTGGATTTTTAGGAAGTTTGTAGTAAATTCAGTTGGCACTGGTGTTCAAATTTGTGGTGCCAACAGATGATTTCATTTAGTTGCATTAGTAAATCTTGTAGGCAGCGTTGCTTTATATTGATGTCTAGAAACTGCTGTGCTGGAGTTTGCATTAAGTTCTGCCACCAGTATACTTTCGTAAAGTCATATTACTAAACTATGGTGTACGTGTTGTTTTTCTCTGATGTTTAAGCTTGTTTAAGTGTTTTTTCGTGTGAACTTATTTCCTTCCTTAATTTAAATTTTAATACACTCATCCTGGTGCAGTGTCTTACCACTCAGCACCAGCGCCCAACAACTTTTAATGCGAAAACCTGCAACTGATCTACGACTACCGCTTGTACTGGCATTTCGTCCTGAACGTAGATAAACGTAACGAATTGCGTACAAACAGGTGAACAAATCCACTACCATACGGTTACGCAGTTGGCGGTAGATTACTGGAAACAACAACTAGTGTAAAGTACCAAGGAGTAGCCATCCGCTGCGAGCACATAAAAAGAAGCCGTAGGAAGAGCAGATGCCGGGCTGACATTCATTGTAAGAATCTTAAGCAAATGTAATTTATGAACGATAGAAGCGGCTTACTTTTTTGACCGAATCTTGGGTTTGATGTAATTATATTTTCCTGGAGACATATTCTCAACTTTATCTTCGATAAGGATAGAAGTTGAAGAAATGAGTTAAAATTTGTGCCAATGCCGGGACGTGAACCAATGTTCCTCCTTACCAAGCAAAGGTGTTATCCAGTACAGTACCTTAGCACTGTGGCTGACAGAGTTGCAGTGACTTTGTTAGTCCAGTGCCCTCCCTAACATAAACTTCAATGTACACCTCTGTCTATTTCCCCTTTCTTAAATCGTTGGTATTTCGAAGATCTCTGATATTGGTATAGCACTGATTATGTACCCGGCTGCGATGCTATTCAAATATCAGAGAGCCTCAGCATTAGAGACGTTATAAGAAGAGATACAAGGGCGATGTACTTGAGGACAATATTATGGAAATGGAAGAGGTTGTAGATGAAGATGAAATGGGAGATAAGATACTGCGTGAAGAGTTTGACAGAGCACTGAAAGACCTGAGTCGTAACAAGGCCCCGGGAGTAGACAACATTCCATTAGAACTACTGATGGCCTTGGGAGAGCCAGTCACGACAAAACTCTACCATCTGGTGAGCAAGATGTATGAGACAAGCGAAATACCCTCAGACTTCAAGAAGAATATAATAATTCCAATCCCAAAGAAAGCAGGTGTTGACAGATGTGAAAATAACCTAACAATCAGATTAATAAGTCACAGCTGCAAGATACTAACGCGAATTCTTTACAGAAGAATGGAAAAACTGGTAGAGGCGGACCTCGGGGAAGATCAGTCTGGATTCCGTAGAAATGTTGGAACACGTGAGGCAATACCAACCTTACGACTTATCTTAGAAGAAAGATTAAGAAAAGGCAAACCTACGTTTCTAGCATTTGTAGACTTAGAGAAGGCTTTTGACAACGTTAACTGGAATACTCTCTTTCAAATTCTGAAGGTTGCAGTGGTAAAATACAGGGAGCGAAAGGCTATTTACAATTTGTACAGAAACCAGATGGCAGTTATAAGAGTCGAGGGGCATGAAAGGGAAGCAGTGGTTGGGAAAGGCGTGAGACAGGGTTGTAGCCTCTCCCCGATGTTATTCAATCTGTATATTGAGCAAGCAGTAAAGAAAACAAAAGAAAAATTCGGAGTAGGTATTAAAATCCATGGAGAAGAAATAAGAACTTTGAGGTTCGCCGATGACATTGTAATTCTGTCAGAGACAGCAAAGGACTTGGAAGAGCAGTTGAATGGAATGGACACAGTCTTGAAAGGAGGATATAAGATGAACATCAACAAAAGCAAAACGAGGATAATGGAATGTAGTCAAATTAAATCGGGTGATGCTGAGGGGATTAGATTAGGAAATGAGACACTTAAAGTAGTAAAGGAGTTTTGCTATTTAGGGAGTAAAATAACTGATGATGGTCGAAGTAGAGAGGAAATAAAATGTAGACTGGCAATGGCAAGGAAATCGTTTCTGAAGAAGAGAAATTTGTTAACATCGAGTATAGATTTAAGTGTCAGGAAGTCGTTTCTGAAAGTATTTGTATGGAGGTTTGTGGTGTTTAACGTCCCGTCGACAACGAGGTCATTAGAGACGGAGCGCAAGCTCGGGTTAGGGAAGGATGGGGAAGGAAATCGGCCGTGCCCTTTCAAAAGAACCATCCCGGCATTTGCCTGAAACGATTTAGGGAAATCACGGAAAACCTAAATCAGGATGGCCGGAGACGGGATTGAACCGTCGTCCTCCCGAATGCGAGTCCAGTGTGCTAACCACTGCGCCACCTCGCTCGGTGTATTTGTATGGAGTGTAGCCATGTAAAAATCGTAGAGGGAGACCAAGAGATCAATACACTAAGCAGATTCAGAAGGATGTAGGTTGCAGTAGGTACTGAGAGATGAAGATGCTTGCACAGGATAGAGTAGCATGGAGAGCTGCATCAAACCAGTCTCAGGACTGAAGACCACAACAACAACAACAACAAGAAGAGAAGATTGGTCTGAGGTGTGAATTGAAGTTTGTGTTAGTGAGCCCAATAGACTAGGCTGGCCCACGCAGCCCTGTCAGCCATCGTGCTAAGGTGATGTAGTGGATAACACATCAGCTTAGTCAGCAGGAAACCTAGGTTCATGCCCTGGTCCTGGCATAAATTTTTACTAATTGCTTCAGCTTCTATCCTCATTGAATATGAAGGTGAAACTCAGTGCGTCTAGGAAAATATAATTACATCATACCAACAGATCACCTACGCCTATCATACATATAGGATTTTCCCATTACACACAAAATTGGGGTGGTACTGCAAAATCAGAGAGCTCCTGCAGTACTCACATTTTAATAAGGTAAAAATGGGCTGAGGTGTGAAGCGAAGTTTGTGTTAGGGAGGGCTAAAGCATTCTGTGCAGCTGTGTCAGCCACAACGCCAAAGTGGCTAACGCACCAGCTTAGTAAGCAGGAGACATTGGTTCAAGTCCCAGCCTTGGTATATATTTCACCTCTTTACTCCAATTTCTACCTTACGATAGAACGTTGAATATTGTATATCAGTCTGAAATCCTTTCCATATTACTTTAATATAGGGTTTCTCGTAAGTACCTCTGGAGAATGTACGAAAACTAAAAGACAACAGAAAAACGGCAGATACTGGTGGTCAGACCAGTTTCTATACATAATAAAAGTCGTAGCGTAGTTTTAGAGTGCATCCCTAGGAGCTTTGGAAACACATCAGCCGCCCTGCATTGTGTCATGGAATCAGTTAACACCTGCAGATAGGCCAGTGAACACATTTGCAAAGGAGGCTACGTGCAGCAACTTCAACGAGTTTCATTTTCCGTGTGGGAGGAATCTATAGCCACACTACACAGCCAGTAGTAATACCTGATTTTCGGCTGATGTACCAGTGTCCTTTGGACATCCGACAATGGAACAGGGTATTTTGAAATCTGCAACTAAAAATAAAATGATAAAATCGATACTGCGTCGTTTGAGGAGTCGGACATAAGACTACGGCAACTTGTCTGTGAAAACGATTAGAAACGATGGAAGGTACTAGGTCGGAGATCTACGAGAAAGGGAGCGGCAACCTGTCGGGCACCTCGGGCACGCGTGCAGTCTACTTTGCCCCTGCGCATCTCATCATTGTGAGTTCTCCAAGTCGCAGTCACCTCAAGATACCAGCCGATGGTACCAGTGCTCGTAGGAGGCACCACTTCTGAGGGACCTACTCGCATTCACGTAACACGTGACGAGAGAACAATATCACGAGTATTTCGCCGCCGGTAGTTATAAAGGCCGGCGCATGGACCACACTTGGCAATTCTTCCGGCTTCAACAGCGTCTCATATCCACTGGCCGGGTCCCACATTGTCTCAGGACGTTCTCGAGGGACTGACGCCGCTGTCTCAGCTTTCATCTTGCTTCCTCTGTGCTCGTAAACTGCTCTGTCAAGCTATGTTGGATCTAATCAGGACGGAATTCTTAGATTAGTTCTCTCGCAGAAGCTCCTAGAAGTATTGTTACATTCTACAACAGTTAGGCGACTTTATGTAGCAGCTCTGTCAAGCTTCTGTAACAGCACCTAGTGAGGCGCTGTCTTTGGTGTCCTTTGTTCTTACCTTCTAATCAGAGGTTTTTTGCTATCAATAAACTTCTTGAAAATTGAACACTGTTTTCCCCGTGTCCCCACGAGGAAGCATTAAGATGCATCAGGTGATTCATTGACAGCGTTAGTAATGGATAATAGAGGCGTTTTTTCCTCTAGAGTTGTAGTTGTGGATATCACTGTCCTTCTCAAATTGTGATGGTTTATTTATGACGAATGTGATTAGGGAGTATACGTATTGGGGCGGTGTGGTAAAAATGCTTCATCTTGAAGAGGTATCTATATGACTACCGCGGGTGCACGTCACGCTTTTGTACTATCAGTACTTTCTTTATAAGTAATGAGCTAGCCCAGAAAATAATTCCATAATAAACTAATGAGAGGAAATAACCAAAATACATCAGCATTTATATTCGTTTCTTTCCTTGACTACATATTATACGAAGATTGAAAGTAATATCCCACTTGCAGTTCAAGTGTTTGTCAACAAATACATATAAAAAAATTTGGAGCTTTCTGCCCTATTTACTGACTCCTCTTCACGTGCTATGCCAACTCTTGCCATCAGTATTTGTTGAACGGAACTGAATATAGTGTTTTTCCTCAATATTTTGGGAGCGTCCATTTTGAGTGAATCACATAGTACATCTTTGAATATCATCATTACAAATCTCTTCTGTTCTCTTCTCTCTTTTGGTGCTTACTATAACATCAGTAACGTTTGCAAAATGTAGCATTTCTGCTTGTTGAATGTTAAATGGAAGGTCATTCACAAGGGTCTTCTACGTAGATTTTTCTGTCTTGAGGAATTTTCATCGTCTGTAGAATCCCATCACCCCATCGAGTCTCATCCGCTAGTAGAGTCTCACCTCTGCTGAAGTACTACAACTCCCGAAGCCCTACGAATTCAACAACTCGACACCTTCCATGAACCAAAATTTTACTTTTGCAACTCTGTATAATGTGTGAATCAGCTTGTCGTTTATGTGCCATAATTTTCACACGTTAAGTGCACATTTTCAAACAGGAAAAATAGAAACATTATACTAGAAATTCTATGCGCTACTGACATATTCGTGTCAGAATCGTCGTGAAAACTGTACCGTTCTCCACACACAACTCGACCGATGCCAGCACACAAAAAGAAAAAAAAAAACGGAAACCATGCACATTGACATATGCATTGTGAAGTAGATATTTGGCGGAAGTACCGGAATGCCGTTCGGAAAGCAGCCTCTGCAATTTTCATAGCACCGGATTAGCTCACGCGCCACCTGGCCGCCCGCCTGCCGACGCGGACTGCATAATGAAACCTCCGGGCTGACAATAATGGAGATAAAACATCCGCACCGCCCCTCCGCATCGTCACCGGTCGACCTGAATGGGAATAATTTTTTTTCCCTACCAAGTACGTACCGTCTACGACAAAAATTATTAACATAGGCGCCTTTTTCCGCATATGTTGTTTGCATTAATATTCCGCACCGGAGTGTGGGTAAATGTTGTTTCCCGTGCTTTTGTCGCTCGGCCAGTATTTTAAATATGCGTTCCCGTATAGCGCAAATGCATTTGCATTTTAGGTCCTCGTGAATAAAAACGGTGCAAAGCGGGGGAAGAATTTGCGGCGGCCAGCGCGTAGTTTGCACGTGCGGCTCTTGTAGGGGCATTAATAACGCGCCGGCGTGACGAACAAACTACACCGCGCTACACGCCCACAGTCCGCCGGCCGTCCCAGTGCAGCTGCCGCCGTGTCTCGTTACGCTAAACACACTCGGCGGCGTGTTTCTGTGCGTCAGCAGGGGTGCAGACTGCGTTTCCGGTGGAAATGACGCGCAGGTAACACTAGGACACGTATGTGAGGGGAAAAAAAAGGAAGTGCAGGGATTAACATGCACTGCTGTATCCATACTAAGACTTTCGCTATCAATTCCTTTTGTAGAACTTTACTCGCATTCGTAACTTCTGTTTCGCTTTGGGAGCGGTTAAGGCACCAGAGAGGCAGTTCTGACGTTGCGGAGGCGAGACTTAGGAAAAATGAAGACACTTTCGTAGGATTTGTCGACTTGGAAAAAGCGTTCGACAAAGTCAAATGGAGCAAAATGTCATAAATTCTAAGCAAACTGAAGTTAAGGTATAGGGAAATGAGGGCACTATACAATGTGTACAAGAACCAAAAGGGAACAATAAGAGTGGAAGATCAAGGATGAGGTGCACGAATTAAATAGGTTGTAAGACAGACATGTAGTCTTTCGCCCGTACTGTTCAATCTATACGTCGAACAACCAATGACGTAATTAATAGAAAAGTTCAAAAGTTATATTAAAATTCTAGGTGAAAGGATATCAGCGTTAAGATTTATTCATGGAGATCTTAAACGTGGCTGCGAAACACCAACTATGTGATTCTGAAGAGGTTAAAAAAAATCAGCCAACCAGTTGCAAAACAATGGTTTATTAGTCCTTGACCTAGGTTTAGATATTTCTAAAAAAAATCAACTTTAGAAGGAGTGGGACTTGTTAGATAACATAATGTACATTAGACTAGAAAAATTCGAGCGACTCTTGTTCTTGACATAACAAGAATTATCCCAAGCCATGGCTTTAGATAGGAACCAGATTACATTAATATCGTACTTCAGAATGAATTCTCACGAGTAAATGTCCGCAGGTAGACGCTCTTGTCAACATAAAATTGTAACAAGAGACACGCGATGAAATATTTGCAAAAGTTATGTGTACATCATGCCAGAGACTAAGGCCAAATGAACTTCTCATAATCTAATGTACCGTCATGTGATGTAACAAGGCTCACTCCTTCTGAAGAAGATATTTTTAGAAATATCGAAACCTACATCGAAGGCTAATGAACCGTTGTTTTGCAACTGGTTGGCTGGTTTCTTCAACTTCTTCAGATTTGCTCATCACATGGTGTCCTCAGTGAAAGTGAAGAAGAGTTACAGGACTTGTTAAATGACATGAAGAGCCAAATGAATAAAGAATATAGACTGAGAGTTAATCTAAGAAAGAAGACAGTAATGAAAGTAGCAGAAATGGGCACTGGAGAAACTTAACATCATAATTGGCGATCAAGAAGTAGATGAATCTGAGGAATTTTGCTATCTAGTCAGCAAAATAATAGACGACAAAAGTAAAGAGAAGGGCGTAAAAAGCACTGGCAAAAAGGGCACTTCTGGCTAACAGATATCAATAGAATCAAATATAGATCTTAATTTGAGGAAGAAATTTCTGAGAATATATGCTTAAAGCGTGGCAGAGACAGATGGACTCTGGGAAAAACGTAACACAACAGATTAGAGGCTGTCGAAATCTGGTAGTACAGAAGAATGCTGAAAATTAGGTGAACTGTTAAAGTAGGGAATGAGAAGGTTCTCCAGAAAAACGGAGCAGAAACACTCACAAGAAGAGGAGACAGGATAAGAGGACATATTTTAAGATATCACAGAATAGCTTACTAGGTACTAGAGGGAACTGTAGAGGGCCAATATGTAGAGGAAGACAGAGATTGTTATACACTCAGCAAATAATTGAAGACATGAATTGCAAACAGTAATGAGAGATGAAAAATTTGGTACAGGAGAGGAATTTGTGGCGAGCCGCATCAAACCAATTAGAAACCTGACGACCCAACAAAAAAAAAAAAAAAGTTTAGCGTTTGCAGAACTCACCGCATCTATATGGCATGCAAGTTGTCCATCTTCCATTTTCCAGGTCTGAAACCCGACTGACTGCAGACCGCAGCAGAAGTGATGTAGATTCACAGGTATGAAGAGTTTGTTTATTTGTGCAGGTGCCTAGCCCTGTGTATAGGCTTTACATGTTTACAGTTACGTTCTCACAACATGTTCCGATTGCATCATCGCCACATGTTCGAGCCTTTGAATGCCGCGCGAAACCTTCCCGCGCGAGTACTACAGTGTGGCGCGACCAACTCAGGTGTCTCCCTCTGCCGACTGCCATGAGGGACGACCGGGGAGAAGGTTGCTACATCTGCCATATGGTGACTCCCCACTCACTTCGCAACCGACGGTGTTCCTCGTGACCTATGCTGCGGCTTTACACAGTGAAATAGGAAACATACCCGAACGAACAGACAGCGGCAGCCTACGAAGAACCGTGGAACGGTTACGTCACGCTGGCCCGCCCACAGCTGTCGTAGGACATCCTATCTTAGGAGCCACCCGCGGCCTCCTCAGACATGCCAGTTACGAACGGAGCCGATCCCAAATACGACGATAATCAAGAGGCCATACTGACCTCTGACTAGAAGTCTCGGCAACAGAAGCAGCTATCACCTAAACTCCGGAAGAAGCACCACCTCACGGTGCAGTACAATCGGCAAGATCGAAAAGGGAATTCTGAAGTGTTTCCGTGTATAGATCAGCCGACTATGGATATAGAAGAGCTTCCTAGCGTGGATGCTGGGGGCGCCAGCAGAACAACGACAATTGTTGGCCGCGATGACGGCCTGGAAGCACCGGAGGAGTATGACCGACGTCAGCAAGATTTCGGGGAGTCTACGGCGCCTGTAACGCACGTCAACGGAGGGACACTGGCAAACGTATCACACGACCCGCCGCAATAGGCATCAGATGAAATAGGAGAAGCTGAACCTGCACACTCTCCACGGAAGGGTACACGGAATAACGGCATACCACATGAGGGGGTGGTGGAGGGAAGGGGAGAGGGGCAGTAGTAAGTGCGCATCCACCTTATAAGATAACAGCTATGCAGCTGGACTCGCATTCTAGAGGACGGCGGTTCAGTCCCGCGTCCGGCCATCCTGATTTAGGTTTTCCGTGATTTCTCTAAATCGCTCCAGGCAAATTCCGGGATGATCCTTTTGAAAGGGCACGGCCGACTTCCTTCCCCGTCCTTCCGTAATCCGATGAGACCGAAGACCTCGCTGTCTGGTCTCCTTCCCCAAACAACCCAACCCAACTCAGTGACATGTTAAGTGCTGCGGACTTACACACTGCGCTGTTACAGAAAGTCGCCCTGATCTTTCTCCCACCGCTTCCCCTCGGATTTTGCGATTATAACGTTTACTGTTCCTAGTGTGAAAAGAGAGGCGTTGCGACAGCGATGTTACTTCAGGAAGAGACACACCCAGACGACTTGGAGTATTTGACTTCGGACTGTAGTACGGCCGTTACCATCGGCGGCGTGCGTTTGACGGATATTTACGAGCCCTCAGGCTATGATAATAAAATGGAATGTGGAGAATTTTGCGCCCACGACTTTGCACCATTGATTCGAGGGCGATACGATGCTTGTATAATCGGCGGAGATTTTAATTGTGTGATCAATCGGAAGAACCAACATCCTAACTACACCCCGAGCCATGAACTTTGCGAGCTAATCAACTGGACAGAACTAGACGATCTATGAGACTCTAAGCATCGCAACCAACATTGGTACACATGTTACACGAGCCACTGCACAAGCCGTTTGGACCGGGTGTGTTTTTCAAGCGAGTTAGTGATGTCGACGGTGGACGCAGATATTTGGTCATGGTGTTCAGACCATTTGAGGCATATATTTATAGGATTACCCCCGTTAGACAGCAGATATGGAGACGGAGGTTAATTGGAAGACGAACGTCTCTTAGCTGCGTGACGTGGTTTGCCGCCGCATGGTGGAGCATATGTCGCTCGGCTGCCTCCGCCGAAGACATGCTTGTGGTTCTGTCCTGCAGTGATGGGTCGAGTGCGTGAAATCAACTTTAAGAAGGACATTAATAGGTTACGACGGCCCCCCAGGAAATGTTTGCTCTACTACCTTCACCGGAACGTCAGGTAGCCGTCCACCGAGTCAAAGCGAAGCTGACATAACTTACTACTCTAAGGATGGCGAGTAGAGTGGTACGCGACGGTGATGCCGTACTGCATGCCCAATGAACTACCTTCGATGCATCATGTTGTACGGGAAAGACGATGCAGACGTGGGACATTATTCATGAGCTCGATCTCGGCGAAGGCCGTTGTTTTACAACACAAAGGGACATAGCACAGGCGCTCACGGATCATTCTCGCAGGTTCCACAGGACCTGTGATCAGGGAGCTGGAGACCGTCCTGGACGAGACCACAAACTCGAAAAGTGCGAACAGGGAAGCAGACGTCTTAGCTGCAGTTACGAGTGAGAATCTGGAGAAAGCGATCAAACGATCACCCAGGTCCTCACGCGTTCCCGTTGTAATTTTACCCTATATGATTGACAATTATGACACTGACATGGTTATGAATGTTTAATAAGCTTCCGAAGAAGGAACCCCCGGTTCCCACTGGACTCGAGGAAGGTGTCGTGTTCCCGGTACCCCAGCCGCGTGGCGGCAAGCGACCATGTGATTACCGCCCCTTGACCCTCCTTATTAGTGAGTATAGGATTTTTATGCGCGTACTGGGCGCCCGTATGAAAACGTCGCTGACGGATCATATGCATGCAAATCAGTCGTTTCTTAGTAGCACTAGCAATATCCGTAGTCTTCCGGGATATCGTGACGTCGTCGACCACGCCGCTGCGTGTCGCCTCCGCGGGACACTGATTGTCGGAGATTGCGACCATGGCCTTCGAACCGGTGGTTCATTCATACTTCGTGGCGGTGATGAACAGCATGGGTATCCCACTACTACTGACCACGGCAGTGATGCGGCTGTTGCACGGTGTCAGATCAGCAATGGCGATCAACGGAGGGACAACGGAGTACTTTAAGATCCTACGTTTCGTGAGGCAGGATTCCCCCTTGTCGGCCCGCTGCACGCGTTTGCCATAGAACCGCGCCTAGCAAGCCTACGGTATCGGTTAACTGAGGTATCCCTACGGTATTCATCATACAGCTGTACAGCATGCGCAAATGGTACTGTGTTTTTCGTCATGACGAGATCAGCTCAGCACTGGACTGGCTACACATGTATGGAATGGCAACTGGAAGCGAGGTCAGCTTCCGCTAAACACAACACATGCACGTAGACTTGAATCAGGAACGGATAGACCCTTACCTGTGGTGCCAACTCTATGATGTTTGGGTGTCATCTTTCATAAGGAGTCGGTGGGAACGACTGTGGCTACCTATCGTCCGTTATGGAGCAGAGATGGGACGTCTGTACGATGAAACGCTCTGCAGTTGATAGATATGCCGCCGTGAGTGTCACTCGTCAACCCTCATCTCGCTTCCACGATGCGCCACTTGGCACACCTTCACCCTACGACGCTTACTGTGGCTTAGCGGATTCACGCGGCTTTTGGTTGCTACTTAAGTTTCGGGCAGCTCTCCCAGCACGAATACGGGGTTCAGTCAACGTCCACAAGGCCCGCGGTCCTTGTATATTAATGTCATGCATGAACGGTGGTGCGACAGGTATAACTGCCTTACAGGGGTGCTCATATGTCGCTACCATTAACGTATGTGCGAACATTCACCGTTGAACACAGTTACGTTTGGGCATTTTTATTGACTTCCCCACCGCCAACGTCGAAGGACGTGTACAATCTGCTTCTTCGACACATTGCCCGGAATAAGGCGGAACAGAAACATCCTGCCGCAAGTGTATTGTGCTGTTGCGCACAATTCACCACCCTACCCGCATCAGTCTACTTTGTGCTTCGTCATGCTCCCGACGAATGACACAAGGTACGCTATTCAATTGGTGGATTCGCTCATGTGTCAACGATGCGGCGTGGCATGCTGGATTCTGGAAAGAAAGATCATAGCATCTACGTGGTGCACTAGCCATACAAAACTTTCTTATGTCATAGTGTGTTTTTTCCGGAGGAAACGTATTTTCCACGCCATAAGACGAATGCGGTGACGAGGGTCAAGGATATAACGGTACATATATATATATATATATATATATATATATATATATATATATATATATATATAGAGACACAGATACGAACGTATTGGGTTATTAATAATATATGCAAGACGGCAATACAATACTGTTACGGCTATTCAGATGCAAGAACTGGAATGTAAATATCTTATATTACATATACCAAGATACAGATACGAACTATTGGATTACTGACAATACATGAAACACGGCAATACTTTACTGTTACGGCTACTCAAATACAAGGATTGGAATATTAATTTCTTAGGTACGTTTTCTGCGGACCCGACAGGTAGTTGGGGTGTGCCGAAAGCGCAGAGATGAACAGGCAGATGTTTTGGAAGCGATCAACTCAGGAAAAACAGCGAATAAACGAGTCGGTAACACTGAACAGATGCGAGGCTCGCAATAGGTTTCTTTATCGATCAATTATTCAAAATTTCAGTCACAATCGCACTATTTATTTTGCTCGGTCTCAACCCGCGATGGAGTCATCTTCAGGGCAATTTACACCATATGGTCGCTCGCTGGAGACGTCACCCTGCTTGTGCATAGTTACCAACCGTCTAAAGATGACCCCATCGCGGGTTGAAACCGGTTGGCGGCAAAATAAATAATGCGTTTGTGACAGTTATTTTGAATAATCGATTATCGCTGTTTATCTCATACAACTACGTTGTCTAAAAATTCTTTCTCGATAATTTTACTTCATTATATGTTTTATTTTTATTTACATTTGCGAATTGTTGAAGGACTCTGTTGGTGGTGTCACCTTGTTGTTATTTCCTACTGCGTGGTTGGACGCCAGCGGAGTTCTTCCAGGACAGTTACAAGGTTGTCAGGACATACTAGTCTTTTGTTAATAGCAAAGGTTCCTGTTTCTCCCACTTCCTATGCCCACAACCCAACAGGTTGCTATTTTCTTGGTGAACGAAATTCGTTAATAAATTACTTAGCTGTCAGTTGAAACATGACTAAATTATCTTCCCAAAGAAACAATGACAGGCTTTTAAGCTATACATGGCGCTGTGTCTCTATAAAACGTTCAGTCAATCGAACAGGAACTCACTAACCTTTTTAGTTGTTCTTTTTTCGAAAAACGTGTATCATTAGATACAAAACATTTTACGAGGGACACTACAAAGAAATGCACACATTTTTTTTTGGTAAAAATACAGTTTTCTTTCTGCACGTGTGAAAGTTCTACAGTGTGTAGCTACATCCTTCCCGCTTGTTTTCAAACTTAGTTCAACCCGTTCCCGTGAGTGGCGCCGTCACAGCAAGCCTTCAAGATGGCTGCTACACTTGACAGAAGCAACGTGCTGTCATAGAATTCCTGGGCTGTGAAAACGAGACAGTGGGCAACATCCAGAAGAGTTTGAAAAAGGTGTATGGGGATGCTATTGTCGATCGCAGTACAGCTAGTCGGTGGGAAAGCAGGTTACATGATAAAAGCGGGCACGGCAGTATTGAGGATTGTCCTCGCAGCGGCAGGCCTCGTAATGCACACACTCCAGACAATGTGCAGAGAATTAAAGAATTGGTGACTGCTGACAGACGCATCACAGTGAACGAATTGTGACGCTACGTTGGGATAGGGGAAGGAAGTGTTTGCAGAATACTTAAAGTGTTGGCGTTAAAAAAGGTTTGTGCCAGGTGGGGTTCCCAGGATGTTGAAAGCGTCTCACAAAGAAATAAGAAAAACGGTTTGCAGCGAACTTTTGGAACAGCACGAGAATGGTTGAGATGAATTTCTTGGAAGAATTGTGACAGGTAATGAAACATGGCTCCATCATTTTTCATCAGAGACGAAGAGACAATCAATGGAGTGGCATCATGAAAATTCACTCAAGAAAAAAAAATTCAAAATCACACCTTCTACTGGAAAAATTACTGCTACGGGTTTTTCGATTCCGAAGGACTCTTGCTTATGAACATCATGCCAAGTGGAACCACCATAAATTCTGATGCATATGTGACAACACTGAAGAAACTTCAAGCTCGACTGAGTCGTGTTCGATCACATCGGCAAAATCAGGATGTTTTGCTGTTGCACGACAATGCACGGCCACATGTCAGTCAAAAAACCGTGGAAGCGATCACAAAACAAGGATGGACAACACTGAAACACCCGCCTTATAGTCCTTACCTGGTTGCATATGACTATCTCTTTGGGAAACTGAAGGACGCTCTTCGTGGAGTAAGGTTTGAAGATGATGAATCCCTTGTGCACGCTGCTAAAGAGTGGCTCCAACAGGTTGGTCCAGAATTTTACTGTGTGGGTATACAGGTGCTGGTTCCAAGATGGCGTGATTTAGTAGAGAGGGATGGAAATTATGTGGAGAAATGAAAATATTGTTCCAAGGGAAGTATCTACACACTGTAAGACTTTCAAACATGTAGAATAAAAGATGGATTTTTAAAAAAATATTGTGCATTTCTTTTGGAGTGACCCTCGTATTTACATCTCGTTTGCCGTTCATTTCGACATCTGTCTCAATGACACAATTTCCTACGAACATGCCAAAAGAAAACAAAAAAGGATAATTAAACATTGTGAGAACTAACATGAAAATAACACAGAAACTAGTAACAATGATTGTTCTTAATGCATACCTAGAGATCCTTACCTCATATTTCCAATTTTCGGAGTAAGAAACAGGAAAGTAAGCCACGGACATTTAGCTGGAAGCTAGACAGCAGTATCGTGGAAGGATTTTGAGTTATCGCCGAAAATTTAGTTCACGATATTTCGAATTGTTCTAGAATATTGAGCCGGTTTGCGTCCAAATGGTGTTATATTTCGGCAAGCTAACTTATTTCCATCTTCAGACGGTTCTGATGACTGATTTGCCTTCCGCAGAGAGCCGTCTGGTGCACCCCGTGTCCTTCGCGTTCTCGAGCTTGGGTCGGTTGTATCCGTTGACCGTTCAGCTGGCGCGGTGCCCGAAAGCGAGTCACTGCCCTCCATCTATGCCTGGTACGTCAGAATGTCATATGTTGACATATCGACATATTAGAACCAAATGTAATTTTCAATCGATATTCGTCCTGCCGACATATCGGCAACATCGATACTTTGTCGAGATATATTTAGATATTATTATTATTATCACCATCCAACTTGTAACAGAGAAAACTCAATTCTGATTTCCTTTTGATACTGGAATATTAGCAAGAAAGAACGGTACCTATAGTTTTTCTTTTTGCTTTAAAGTTCTTAAATAAATATTGTTTGTTGTCAGTTGGGTACTTTCGTAACCTCTCTTCACTCGTTACTAAGGTAGCAAAATATCGGAAATGTGGAAGCCAAAAAACGAGAATAACCCTAGACGTTGAAGACACATTTAGAGATTTATCATTATGTTTACCAGTACTACCCCGTGGACGGTTAAAAAATAAGTCATTTACAGCCTGCCAGGAAATACCTGAACCTTGTTCCAGTCCGTATCAGACAACTAGGAATTATCTATCTCATTCGGCAGGTTCAGTTCCAGCAGAAGACTGTTTTCAAAGGTTTCTACTCATGGAAGTGTATTGAAAGCAGAACATCTCCACAGACTACTTTTGTAAGTTGTTTATAAATTAAGTTTTACAACTAATGAACATTTGCATTTATATTATCTCTATTGTGCATTTTTATACGCTGTATTTCAGTTTTTCTTTCAGTTTTACGAAGTTTCTCAGTTTATAAGTAAAATGAGTAACTGGGTATCCTCAATTTTTATGAGTTCATAAAACACACTCCTCACTCTTTTAAACAATAGAACTTAGTGCCGTTGTAATTATACCACATTATAAAACAAAATTTTTGACATTGATATATCGATAACCATCGATCGAGTAATCGTCGATATGGATATACTATAACTAATTCTTCAATCATACCGCAGATAGAAATTTGTCAATTGGAGTCACTTTCCTTCCTAAGTTGCCCGCCCGTAATGATGCAACCACCATAACAGTGAAATCATAACAACGCTGTGAGCGAGGACACATCATACGCTCGATTCGATGTTCTTGTATGCGGCTTTGTGTGAGTGTTGGCACTCAAATATTTGATCTATCGATTAATTAGTTTCAGACTATTATGTGCATTATCGCACTTCGAAACTGCTAAAAATGGCTGTAGACTGAAATCGACATAGGAACAAATGAATATCCTCCAAGATACAGTTACATGCCATAGATGGACCTTATCACACTTATAAAATAAATAAGCGTCTTGATATTTGCATTCGATATGAGCGTGGTTCTATCAACGAATTCTATGAATAGTAGTACCGTATGAGTGGTGTTTAATAGGTGACATATAAATTATATGTTGCAACCAAAGTACAGATACTGTACGCAAGAAATACCTACGGTTGTTTTCACCTTATTCGGATTGTGGAACACTGAATGAGCAGAGTTTTAAATGGAAATAGAGGAACTTACAGTGACACGACTTGGATTCATCGTGACACAGTAGCACTGTGTTCCAAGCAAACGTTGAACTTCTGACGCAGAGGATGATCGCCACAGCGCATTTCTGCGGATGAAACGCTAACTTCAGGTGCGTACACCCACCTTCTCCCATGGACATGACCTCAGACTCCCACAGCAGAAAAAAGACGATTATGAGAGGAAACATTTCGACCACCGTCAATTGCAAGATTTAATGGCAACTGGTAGCGGTGAGGAAAGCACGCAGCGTATTTAAAACAAGTATTCCACATTTTGAGAGATGGCAGTGTGGAAAAAAGAATCAAGAAAAAACGTCCAGTAAACATGGTCTCTAAAATGTATGCGTTAAGGATTATGAGCACTTGTTCAGTAGAAGAGATTTGGTGTACAGTAGCGAAGATGAACAACTGCTCATAGCTCCTAAGGTATGAATCTTAGAGACAACGTTTGCTGGATATTTCTTCATGTCTTCGTTCATTCCACCGCCTCTCAAAATATGGAACATATTTTTAATACCCGCTATAAGCTGAGAAGAGGCGAACAGAAAATCGTTCTAGAAATAAAAAGAGCCGAAAATGGGACAATCTAGCGACATAAGCGACCTTGACAAAAGGCAGATTGTGATTGAGCGGCACCTGGAAACGATCATCACGGATATGACAAAGCTGATCTCGTGTTTCTGTGCTAATGTCCCGCTCATGTAAGAAGAGTGGTTGAAGGATGGTGAAACCATGAGTGGCCGAGAAGATGGTGGTCCTCCACTCCTGATCTCAGATTGTGCTTGCGATCTCTGTAAAGCAAGACAGGCCGCCATATGTGGCAAATCTGACGAATGCTGCACCAGGCACGAGTTTTCTTCGGAGCACACCGTTCGGTGCACATTACTGAACATGTGGTACCGAAAGCAGACGACCTAATCGTATTCGTGTGTTGACCAAAGGACAATGCAATTGAGATTGCAGTGGACACGTTTTCATCAATGAAAATGTGTCGCTTGGTCAGATGAATCACGTTTATTTATACGCCAGGGCGATGGCTTTGTCCGGGAACGCCGTCATCCAGAAGAACGGCTACTCGAATCATGCGGTTGTCCACAGACGCAGGGTTGTTGGTTATGAATTGTATTGGTGTACATTCACCGGGTCTTCCACGAGGCCTCTGGAAGTAAGGCACTATGACAGCTGCTGGACTACGTGAACACGATCATGGACCACCTGCATCCCTTCGTGCTTGATGTTTCACCCAGCAGCAAAGAAGGAACACTAGGGATTAATATCCTGTTAACAAGCGCGGTCATTAGAGACGGAGCGCGAGGTCGAATTGCGGAACCGTGGGGAAGGAAAGAGGTCGTGTTCTTTTCAGAGGAACTGGTACAGGCAACCAGCGAGTGTATCTTAGGAACACGACTCCAGTATGTCCTAGAAGACCATAACGATCAACCATAACAACTGAGTCCCCGATTGCCACACTCACTTTCAACAATAGAGAGAACCAAAACCTTCTAACTGACAAAGAACGTGCTCAACTCTCCGGGGCCGAGCTATCGAATTCGTCTCACGTCTCAGGAAACATACCAATTGGTCTCGAGTGGTTTAGAGAAATCACGCCGAAACTAAATCTGGATGGTCCCCAAAGGCGACGTCATCTTGCAGCAGGTGAACTGTCGGTGTCTCATGGCTCAGAGTCGTGCTACAGTGGTTTCAAGAATATGACAGTGATCTCATGTTGATGTCTTGACCACCAAATTCACGTGATCTGAACCAGACGAACACATCTGGGACGCTGTCAGAGAAAGAACTGGACCCACAAGACACCTGAATTTAATTTACGAGTACAGCGTAGATTTCAGGTACCACATACTCCTAGAAACCAATCAAGCACTTGTCAAGCGTGCGTCACACAGAATCGTTGCTGCACTGCGTTTCAAATTACAGACCAGCATGCTGTAAAGCAGGAGCCCGTAATCATCGCTCTACACTGGGGGGCCAAAAATTATGGGATACCTACCAATATCGTGTCGGACCTCCTTTAGTCCAGTGCGGTGTAGCAGTTCGACGTGGTATAGACAACAAGTCGCTGGAAGTCCTGTGCAGGGATGTGGAGCTATGCTGCCGCTGTAGACGTCCCCAAATGCGAAAGGGTTGCTGGTGCAGGATTTTGTGCACGAATTGAGCCGTTGATTATCTCCCATGGGATTCATGTTGTCTGATCTGGGCAGCCAAGCCATTCTCTCGAACGGTACGGACTGTTCTTCAAGCCAATAGTGAATAATTAAGAGCCAGCGACAAGGTGATTTGTCATCCATAAAAATTCCATCTTTGCTTGGGAACATGAAGTTAAAAAACACTGCAAATGGTCTGCAAGTAGCCGAACATAAGAATTTCCAGTCAGTGATTTGTTCAGACGGACCAGGGGACCGTCCGTTTCATGTAAACGCTTTATGGAGCCACCACTAGCTTGCACAGTGCCTTCTTGACAACACGGCTCCATGGCTTCGTGGGGTCTGCACCACACTCTAACCATGCTATCAGTTCTCACCAACTAATATCGAGGCTCGTCTGACCAAGCCATGGTTTTCCAGTCGCGTAGGATGCAACAGATATGGTCACGAGCCCAGGCAGGCGCTGCAGCCAATGTCGTGCTGTTAGCTAAGGCATTCGCGTCAGTCGTCTGCTGCCATAGCCCATTAACGCCAAAATTCACCCCACTGTCCTAATGGATACGTTGGTCATACATGCCACGTTAATTTCTGGCGTTATTTCACGCAGTGTTGCAATTCTACGCAAACGTCGCTGCACTCGGTCGTCAAGTGAAGGTCGTTTGCCACTGCATTGTCTGTAGTGAGAGGTAATGAATGATATTTGGCATTCTCGGCACACTCTGTGGATCTCGGAATATTGAGTTCCGTATCGATTTCTGAAATCGAATGTCCCGTGCATGTAGCTCCAATTACCATTCAGCGTTAAAGCCTGTTAATTCCCTTTGTGTGGCCATAATCACGTCGGAAGCGTTTTCACATGAATCACCTGAGTACAAGTGACAGCTCCGACAATACATTGCCCTTTTATACCCTGTGTACGCGATACTAACGCTATCTCTAAATGTGCACATCGCTAATGCGTGCCTTTGATCACATTACTATGTAATATCTTAATATTGTCACCCAGTGTCTTGAAGCAAGCGACTACTTTCTTCTATCATGAAGAAATTATTATAAATCGTTACAGTTGCAGTATATATATTTTGGCGACTAGATTGGAGCTGACTGGTACAGTCTCAATCCGTTCCCACTAACGCTGCTCTGAAAGTGGCTCATCTTAATGACCACCATGTAAAATCGGCAATACAATAGTCACACAGTGCCAGAAGACATATATATGCTCACTGTGCAATACTGAATGAAACACGAGTTTGGTCTGACTTGTATAGGAGCATATCTATGTGACGTACGTCTACCGGCAGTGACAATTTTAGATGGTTGTCATTAAGGTAATGTACACTACTGACCATTAAAATTGCTACACCAAGAAGAAATGTAGATGATAAACAGGTATTCATTGGACAAATACATTATACTAGAACTGACATGAGATTACATTTTCACGCAATTTGGGTGCACAGATCTTGAGAAATCAGTACCCAGAACAACCACCTCTGGCCGTAATTATGGCCTTGATACGCCTGGGCATTGAGTCAAACAGAACTTCGATGGCGTGTACAGGTACAGCTCCCCATGCAGCTTCAACACGATACGACAGTTCATAAAGAGTAGTGACTGGCGTATTGTGACAAGCTAGTTGCTCGGCCACCACTGACCACACGTTTTCAGTTGGTGAGAGATGTGGAGAATGTGCTGGCCAGAGCAGCAGTCAAACATTTTTTGTATTCAGAAAGGGCCGTACAGGACCTGCAACATGCGGTCGGCGCATTATCCTGCTGAAATGTAGGGTTTCGCGGGGATCGAATGAGAAGTAGAGCCACGGGTCGTAACATGTCTGAAATGTAATATCCACTGTTCAAAGTGCCGTCAATGCGAACAAGAGGTGACCGAGACGTGTAACCAATGGCACTCCATACCATCACGCCGGGTGATACGCCAGTATGGCGATGACGAATACACGCTTCCAATGTGCGTTCACCGCGATTTAGCCAAACACGGATGCGACCATCATGAAGCTGTAAACAGAACATGGATTCATCCGAAAAAATGACGTTTTGCCATTCGTGCACCCAGGTTCGTCGTGGGTATACCATCTCAGGCGCTCCTATCTCTGATGCAGCGTCAAGGGTAACCGCAGCCATGGTCTCCGAGCTGATAGTCAATGCTGCTGCAAACGTCGTCGAACTGTTCGTGCAGATGGTTCTTGTCTTGCAAACGTGAGTCAGGGATCGAGACGTGGCTGTACGATCCTTTACAGCCATGCAGATAAGATGCCTGTTATCTCGACAGGTAGTGATACGGGGCCGTTGGGATCCAGCACGGCGTTCCGTATTACTCTCCTGAACCCACCGATTCCATATTCTGCCAACAGTCTTTGAATCTCGACCAACGCGGGTAGCAATGTCACGATACGATAAACCGCAATCGCGATAGGCTACAATGCGACCTTTATCAATGTCGGAAACGTGATGGTACGCATTTCTCCTCGTTACACGAGGCATCACAACAACGTTTCACCAGGCAACGCCGGTGGACTGCTGCTTGTGTATGAGAAATCGGTTGGAAACTTTCCTCACGCCAGCATGTTGTAGGTGTCGCCACCGGCGCCAACGTTGTGTGAATGTTCTGAAATGCTAATCATTTGCTTATCATGTCATCTTCTTCCTGTCAGTTAATTTTCGCGTCTCTAGCACATCTTCGTGGTGTAGCAATTTTAATGGCCAGTAGTGTACTTTCAGTGCGGCCTCAGGGCATACGGCTTGTGGTGGAACCAGTCGGTTCGATACTACTCACGAAAGTGTTTGTGCTGCTACTGTGACAGTTTTGCAATAAACCTTTCATGAAAGAAAAGATGTGCTGGTTGTACATATCGAAATGTCGTAACTTTTTCTTTCTTTAGAATATCTTATGTTATTATTAAAGTTGACTAAATACTCTGATTATTCTCCATTAGCAGTCAAAATCATGTATATACTGAAAAGAGTATACATAAAAGCTCCGCGTATGTAAGATTACATGCCACTGCGCGAAATCACACATTGGTGATACCATTCGTACTTTTGAGGACTGGTCGAACGGAACATGGAAGCCATAAAAGGTTACAACAACCCGCAAAATCTGCGGCAGTGGAGTATTGCTTAGCAGAGACACAAGCAGTGAAAAATACCGAAACACGGGTGTGGGTGTGTTATGAAAGAATTGTGGGACTGTGTTATGAAAGAATCCGTCGAAATTAAGATGGTCGATAGTATTGTTAACAGTGGCAAGGGCTATCTTCTGAGAAAGTCTTGGAAGCATGTGCTTGCCTGCGTTAGAACACGACTTTTTCGTTCAGGAAGAAGATTTTTATGATTACTGCGGAAGTGATCCTTACCTCAGTCTGTAAAGACACGACCCCTTGTATTATCTCGTTATTGTCCGTCTGTCTGACTGTTTGCCTGTCTGTCCGACCGATTTAGGAAACTTTTTCTTAGGAATGGGTTGAGGTATCAAGCTGATATCTACGTCGCATACTAAAGTTTATGATCTAGTGGCGCTAAAAATATTTAAGCTTATAGGTCAAAGCAGTTAAAATATACAGCCATTTCTGTTACACATTTTGATATTCTCAAACTCACTTATCAAAACCTATAGAGTACTTCTTGTTAATCTAAAAACATTACATTTTGCTTGAAGCATCGTTTCACAGTACAAGTGAAGGAACAAATCTGAAAATTGTTAATATGTAATTATATCAAACGAAAATATAGTTTTCTTAGTTATTTGTTATCCGTCTGTCTGTCTGTTACGACTTCTTTTTCTAAGGAATTGGTAGACGTATCGTGTTGAAATACGCTACTGGCCATTAAAATTGCTACACCACGAAGATGACGTGCTACAGACGAGAAATTCAACCGACAGGAAGAAGATTCTGTGCTATGCCAATGATTAGCTTTTCAGAGCATTCACACAAAGTTGGCGCTGGTGGCGACACCTACAACGTGCTGACATGAGGAACGTTTCCAACCAATTTCTCATACACAAACAGAAGTTGACCGGCGTTGCCTGGTGAAACGCTGTTGTGATGCCTCGTGTAAGGAGGAGAAATGCGTACCATCACGTTTCCGACTTTGATAAAGGTCGGCTTGTAGCCTATCGCGGTTGCGGTTTATCTTATCAGGATACTGCTGCTCGCATTGGTCGAGATCCAGAGACTTAGCAGAATATGGAATCGGTGGGTTCAGGAGAGTAACACGGAACGCCGTGCTGGATTCCGACGGCCTCGTATCACTAGCAGTCGAGATGACAGGCATCTTATCCGCATGGCTGTAGCGGATCGTGCAGCCACGTCTCGATGCCTGAGTCAACAGATAGGGACGTTTGCAACACAACAACCATCTGCACGAACAGTTCGACGACGTTTAAAGCAGCATGGACTACCAGCTCGGAGACAATGGCTGCGGTTACCCTTGACGCTGCATCACTGACAGCAGCGCCTGCGATGGCGTACTTAACGACGAACCTGTATGCACGAATGGCAAAACGTCATTTTTTTTGGATGAATCCATGTTCTGTTTACAGCATCATGATGGTCGCATTCGTGTTTGGCGACATCATTGTGAACGCACATTGGAAGCGTGTATTCGCCATCGCCACACTGGTGTATCACCCGGCGTGATTGTATGAGGTGCCATTGGTTAGACGTCATGGTAACCTCTAGTTCGCATTGACGGCACTTTGAAGAGTGGACGTTACATTTCAGATGAGTTACGACCCTTGGCTCTACCCTTCATTCGATCCCTGCGAAACCCTACTTTTAAGTTGGATAATGCCCGACCGCATGTTGCAGGTCCTGTACGGGCCTTTCTGGATACAGAAAATGTTCGATTGCTGCCCTGGCCAGCACATTCTCCAGATCTCTCACCAATTGAAAACGTCTGGTCATTGGTGGCCGAGCAACTAGCTCTTCACAATACGCCAGTCACTGCTCTTGATGAACTGTGGTATCGTGTTGAAGCTGCATGGGCAGCTCTACCGGTACACGTCATCCAAGCTCTGTTTGACTCAATGCCCAGGAGTATCAAGGCCGTTATTACGGCCAGAGGTGGTTGTTCTGAGTACTGATTTCTCAGGATCTATGCACGCAAACATGTCAGTTCTAGTATAATATATTTGTCCAATGAATACCCATTTATCATCTGCATTTCTTCTTGGTGTAGCAATTGTAATAGCCAGTAATTTATATGTCACTTACTGAACGCTACGGTTCCTTGGTGCAGCGAACAGTTTTGGGCTTCTACGTCAATGCAGTAAAAAGATGCGGCCATTTATGTTGCACACATTGATACCTTGCTAGATCGATATAGAAGAGAAGCTAAAATCGTCGAAATTTTCGATTCCGATGGTGGATGACCCATCTAGATGCATAATTAAGTTTTTGCGGAGTCTGTAACACTATTATCGGTATAACAAATAACTGTCTTATGTAATTTCTCTGTTTGTTTTTATTTAATGTGATTTCTGTATAACCGTGCCATTTGATCTAATATCGATTTAAATGTTTCTTTCTTTATTTATAACAATTTTTGTAATTTTAATTAATTTATGGATGTAATGTCAAAAGTAATTCCTGCCAAACAATGAAAATTGTATACCGTACTTTAATGGTTCATTCATAAGGAAAGTAAGTTTGAAACCATGTAAAACTCGGGGGGGAAGTATCTCCGCAAAGTGCCTTACATGGCAGCAACAGAAAATGTGGATGTGGCGCTCGGACAGCAAGGCTCCTGTGTGGCATGAGTCAGTCGGTGGCTAGCGGCCAAAGAGTGCGCATCCAGCGAAATGAAAGAGGCGAGAACAACTACAATATTTCGTAATATAGCGGCGGATGCGGAAGTAAAGCGGCTTATCATTCATGGCATCCTTTGTTTAGCTTATTACTACTAAAATTCCACTCTAAAAAGAAAATTTTCAGAACCTATTATACACGAAACGCAAAGGATGTCTTTGCCACCCTCTTTTGAACAGCAATGGAGATCGACGCTGCCACCACCTTCAGCTCAAATTATCAACTCAGAACTTTATTATTGGGTGGACCAGTTATGTGGTTTCAACAATACTTTTGTGTTTTGTAAACGTGGTGTTGAACCACAGTATTTTATCCTTAATCAGGTACCTAGACATGGTCCTATTCCAAGTGCTACGATAAATCCGTGAATCTCGTTTTGCTGAAATGAAAAGCTATTATCGTCTTTAACAAATGTTAATAAACTTTGTGAAGTTGTAAAGCAAATAATTATTCTGTTAGCATAAGTTTTTATATATTCCTCGCACTTGTCATAAAAGGGGAGCTAAAACATTCAGTTCAAAGATTTTTCTTATTGAAATAACAGTGTTTACAATTTCCTGTGTTATAGGTCTATAGTTAGCAGTGTTTCCAATATTGTGTTGTCACTAAAGCGTTCAGCCACGATCCGAGTCTAAAGATAAATTAGTTTCTGGATATCCTTGCTAATAGCTGAGCCAGATTTAAATGCCGTATTACAAAAACATCAATCAATAAAAGCAACTGTTTACCCAATATTCAAACTATACAAAAGACATAATTACTTCATAACTACCTCAATTGTAGTAATTTCCTATAATAAAACTGAAAAAGAATGTCTCGTCCAAGTCAGTAGTGCTCCACCATTAATAAGCATTTTATTTGTAATTATCATTATCTTCCTACTGTGATGTACAGGTAGTAAGTGTTATAGAGAGCCAATTGTTTCCTAGACGTATTAACACTCCTCCGGTGTCACTCAAGTCAAATCATTGGCGCATTATTTGCAAAATTGTGCTAATGTCTTGTACGTTACCAGCAGAACGGAAGTTTAGTATCAAGTACAGCCAACCCACGTAGTTAACTTTCTTTATGAACCATGCTAGTACTGGGTACAACTTTGCCAAATTAGGCTGGCGACCTTTTCTTTTTAAGTAGTTACATTTTACTTGATTACTAATAGAACTCTGGTTCGATTTTCGTTTATTTTGTTATTGTTTCCTCTCGATAACAATATTTCTAGAGTGGAAAAATTGTCTGATGCCTTTCCATTGCACACGATCACGATCACAAAAATCCTTTCACGGGAATATTATAGCCGGTCGGGGTGGCCGAGCGGTTCTAGGCGCTAAACTCTGCAACCGCGCGACTGCTACGGTCGCAGGTTCGAATCCTGCCTCGGGCATGGATGTGTGTGATGTCCTTAGGTTAGTTAGGTTTAAGTAGTTCTAAGTTCTACGGGACTGATCACCTCAGATGTTAAGTCCCATAGTGCTCAAAGCCATTTTGGTTCAAATGGTTCAAATGGCTCTGGGCACTATGGGACTTAACGTCTATGGTCATCAGTCCCCTATAACTTAGAACTACTTAAACCTAACTAACCTAAGGACTGCACACAACACCCAGCCATCACGAGGCAGAGAAAATCCCTGACCCCGCCGGGAATCGAACCCGGGAACCCGGACGTGGGAAGCGAAAACGCTACCGCACGACCACGAGATGCGGCAAGCCATTTTGGTCTACGTTTTTTATCGACGGGTGCTTGTTCCAACATACAACAAACACAACGAGGATCTTTGAAGGAATACGGCAGTAGTGCTTGTGCCGCTGCGATTCATACATTGAGACTGGTGGTTGTCGCATTGAACCTGACTTCCAGTTAAAATGTTGCGCTGTGTATGTCCATAACCCAATTAATATGCATTTCTGACCATTGGTACCCTGCCTCAGTTTAATCGGTTGTTAGCTGTTTAAATTTGACCCAAAAGCTTTGAGACACTCGGCTTAGTGTTTGCTTCTAAGAGAAAGATGACAATGAGAGGTCAGACTGGCCTACATCTCACAAGGGGAGGCCGCCAATTGTGAAATTCAGATTCGATTCATACTGCGCATAATAGAAGCTCATGGCCAGAGGTGTAATGTGGCAAAGCACCAAGATGCACTTCGCAGCCGTTGTCGAGAAAATCGACAGTTAAAAGAAACCGTTGCGGTGAAATACTCTCTACGATTAATAATTTTATACAGCGTCGTGGCGCAGCGGTATGTATATATATATATATATATATATATATATATATATATATATATATTAATGAATTGCTTATGCATGTTGGTGAAGGCGGATCGCTCTCCATTTGTACCGCCTCCATTTTTCCGTTTTTTTTAACAGGGTGTACCAAAGCTCTCCCGTCCGCACTGATTTTCGACGATGTTATAAGTTGCGCTAGGGACCGCATCTACCTTCTTTCGAAGTTAGCAGGCAACTACACTGTTATGCGGCGGCTCGTTTCGGCCCATTCAACATCTGTCCTCCAAGTGTAACGAGCGAGTAACGGAGTTTATATTTCATACCTGCCACAGCAAATTTGTGTTCGTGGGGTCTCTATTCTAATTCGAACGTTTGACTTACGCTATACGTATTCGTTTCGGAATATCGTTTCTACGTCTTCCGTTAACTATACGTGGTTAACATTATGAAGACAATTAATAACATTTGTGAAATACACACACACACATATATATATATATATATATATATATATATATATATATATATATATATATATATATATTTGAATTACAAAAAACAAATACTAAGAAAAAAAGGT
This sequence comes from Schistocerca americana, assembly GCF_021461395.2. Lineage (NCBI taxonomy): Eukaryota > Metazoa > Arthropoda > Insecta > Orthoptera > Acrididae > Schistocerca > Schistocerca americana. The sequence continues at coordinate 379,700,914 of NC_060126.1, forward strand.
TGCATGGCGCGAGATTCGATCTGGCGACCTTCGGCTTACGAACCCGAGCGCTTACCGCTGCGTCACTACGCTGTAGAAAATCGTTAATCGTAGAGAGTATTTCACCGCAACGGTTTCTTTTAACTCGATTTTCTCGACAACGGCTGAGAAGTGCATCTTGGTGCTTTGCCACATTACACCTCTGGCCATGGGCTTTTATTATGCGCAGTATGAATCGAATCTGAATTTCACAATTGGCGGCCTCCCCTTGTCAGCAGGCATTGGTCTCTCGAGATATCATTAGCGGAACTTTTCTTGCGATTTTGACCAATATTATCTTCTTTAGCCACACTTTCCTTAAATACCACATACGCTGAAGAGCCAAAGAAACCGTCACACCTGCCTAATACCGTGTAGAGTCCCCGTAAGCAAGCAGAAGTGACGAAACTCGACAAGGCATAGACTCGACTAATGTCTGAAGTACTTCTGGAGGGAACTGATTCCATAAAGACTACAGGCTGTTCTTAAATCCGTAAGAGTACTTTGCAAGGCATCTCAGATATGCTGATCAATGTTCATGTCTGGGGAGTCTGGTGGTCCGAGGAAGTTTTTGAAATCAGAAGTGTGTTCCTGGAGCCACTCTAGCAATTCTGGACGTGTGAGGTGTCGCATTGCCTGCTGGAATTCCTCAAGTACGTCGAAATGCACAATGGACATGAATGGATGCAGATGATCAGACAGGATGCTTGCGTACGTGTCACTTGTTAGAGTCGTATCTAGAATTATCAGGGTTTCCACATCAGCAACTGCACACTCCTCACACCATTACAGAACCTCCCCCAGCTTGAGGAGTCCCCAGCTGACGTGGAGGTTCCATGGATTCATGAGGTTGTCTTCATACCCCTATACGGCCTCCCACTTGATGCAATTTGAAATGAGATTCGTCCGACCAAGCAACATGTTTTCAGTCATCAACTGTCCAGTTTCGGTGTTGATGGGCCCAGACGAGGATTAAAGCTTTGTGTCGTGCAATCATCAAGAGTACACGAGTGGGCTCTCTTCTCCGAATACCCAAATCGATGGTATTTCGTTGAATGGTTCGCACGCTGATGCCTCTTGATGGCCCAGCACTGTAATCTACAGCAATTTACGGAAGAGTTGCACTTCTATCACGTTAAACGATTGTCTTCAGTCTTCGTTGGTCCCGCTCTTGCAGGATATTTTTCTGACCGCAGCGATGTCTGCGATTTGATGTTTTACGGTATTCCTGATATTCACGGTACACTCATGAAACGGTCGTGTGGGAAAATACCAACTTCATCGCTACCTCTGAGATGTTAAATCCCAACACTCGTGCGCCGACTATAACACCACGCACAAACTCACTTAAATCTTGACAATCTGCCTTTGTAGCAGCAGTAACCGATCTAACAACTGCGCCAAACACTCGCTGTCTTATACAGGCGTTGCCGACCGCAGTGCCGTCATCTCCTATTGCGTATTTGAATACGCATGCCTATAGCAGTTTCGTTCGCGTTTCTGTGTATCAGGGCCCCAGATTCAGAGTGACAACACTTCGGCGAGTCCCAACAACAGAAGCATGTTACCAGGACAGCCACGTGGAGAGTCGAAATATTGTATCAATTTGGAGAACCAGCTGTAAATCAAAGTAGAGTATCACAGTAATTGATATTGCTGGTCTGATGTGAGATAGTGTATTCATAGATATGCTCAAGTTCTGATGTCGTCCACAGAATGAAGTCTGATACAAAAGTCGGTACCTGACGCCGGGACCGCAAGGAAAGACAGTCGCTGCCTGACTCATCAAGGAATTTGAGACGTCGACGTAGACACGCATCCAAGTTTCCCCTTACACTGTCACAGCCGGTAAGTTATTTATGTTCTAGCGCAGCGTCACTCATCCCAGTCTCTATGTGATCGCCCACTCTATGTAATCAGCGACCACCTGTAACCATCGCTGACGATGTAATAGCTCACATCCAGCTGTGTGCGAATACAACAGTTATTTTGAAATTAGTATCAGTTAATCACTGTCGTACTCTGACGTGAAACCATGATTCTGCAGTGACGAAGAGTTAAATATTGTGTTAGCTACAACATGAAAGACGTTCCATCAGTGTGGAAATTAACTGTTTTCAAAGTGTTTAGCATGTTGAGGATTTAATAAATCACCAATAATTTGTGGATTTTGAGTTGTAATGTCTGCTCGACCTCCTGCTGAAGAAGTTTTTTGGTTGATGAAATACACCAAAGAAGTGAAACTATGCAACAATTAAAAACGAATTTTACCTTTCGGTCATATTTGTCTGAACCGTTGTGACACCTTAGCATATGGTTCAAATGGCTCTGAGCACTATGGGACAACGTCTGAGGTCATCAGTCCTCTAGAACTTAGAACTACTTAAACCTAACTAACCTAAGGACATCACACACATTCACGCCCGAGGCAGGTTTCGAACCTGCGACCGTAGCGGTCGTGCGGTTCCAGACTGTAGCGCCTAGAACCGATCGGCCACTCCGGCCGGCCCCTTAGCATAATTTTTACATAGTTTCCCTAGAACTTGTTCCTCCTTTAGGTGTTTTCAGCCCCATTTCACTATACGCCGAATCCGTCCGAACTGTGTCTAGACTGGTCTACCGTTGTTTGTCAATCAAGGTGGTAAAGCTTCCCGACACGGATACCGTTTGCCATGTACTTTACAGAGTCAGGGTTTACGTAAGATGGATGTTACAGGCCTCATTGTGTATATTGTGAAATGAATAGTACTGTCTGGCTTATTATAGGTGTATAGAGTAAGTAATGGAGCGCAGACTTGTGTGAGGCCTTGAGTTTGCATTTTTTTTTTTTTTTTTTTTTGGACAAACACACCAGTCGTTTCTTAAATTTCCTGGTAGTAGCACAGCTGTTCGGACCGGCTGGCACGCGGGAGGTCGGACAAGTTTGCGAGACGTTGTTGCCATGGTGACAGACGTCTCGCCCAACGACTCACCGTGGTTTTGTTCACTCTCACGTCTCCGTAAACATTCTGCAAGCGCCTGAGAGTAACTGCGATTCTCTGGTTTTTCGCCAAAAGAAACTTAACTATTGCTCTTTGCTTGGAACGCACCTCTGTTAGAGACGCCAGTTTGAAGGTTACATGTAGCACCACTACCTAAAGAAACTACATGAAACTATAGGGGCTGAAGCAGCAGTATTTTGTGATGTTCCACAACAAATTCCGCATTTTTTCAACGTAATTTGGTTGGGAAAATGGTGTGTTGCATTATTATTTAAAGCCCCTCGTACCTTAGCCTGGTGATACGTAGAACTGAGATGTTCTCTGCGCTATAGGTAATGAGCACTGTATACGCTGTCGCCAATGAGGACGGCTAGATACGACACAGAGAGGGGAAGTCCCGTCGGCGCGTGTTGCGGCTGTGGCGGAGGTCAGACATGCTCAGGGATTTCATCCATCAGGCGCCTACGCGCCTACCCGCCTGCAGGCCGTAGCGCGCTGTCAATGGCACGGTAGGGTGTAGGGCCCGGCTGTACACAAACAGCGCCGGAGGACTGATGAGGCGCTGCCGAAAACTCCGCCCGCGGGCGCCACTGGCGAATGCCGCAGCCCGCCGCCGGTGGCTTGTGAGGAATGCACCGGCAGCGGCAGCGGCAGTGGAGGCGGTATTGACACGGCCCCACCGTCTGCCACTTCAAAGCTCTGCTCTGTGCTTCCCAGCAGTGGCTCACTTTCAGTGTTTCCTATTTACGCTCACAACGGGAGGTCCCCACGGATGCGGTCGAATTTTTGAAACCACGTACAAGATTAGGGTCTCAGTGTAGCCATTCTCTCTGGCGGGCCTTTTTAACCTATACGCTAACGACCAGCAAACACCTAATCATACTAAGCATTTCCTATGCGCAGATGACCTGGCAATCACAGCAAAGAGGAGAACTTTCGTGGAGGTAGAGCAGAAGCTGAAGAAAGTGCTCAGATACTTCTCAGAATATTATTAAATTATTAAAATAAAGTTGACAGTCAGTCTCCACACACCACACCGGTGTTACTTATATTTTAATGTTTGACCTTTTGAATAACATTATGTTTTATATTTTAATGTATGACTTGAGCAACTCAGCTCTTAAGTCACTGTACATCTTTCGCGATATGTTCTTCATGTAATTTACCTTACCTTCTGATGAAGTCACCTTTAGAGGTGACGAAACCTGATCAAGGTATATAGAAAACCTATGCAACCGGTTGGCTGATTTTTACATATTTATCAAATTTGTGTATACGGTTGTTGCAAAAAATGGTTCAAATGGCTCTGAGCACTATGGGACTCAACTGCTGTGGTCATAAGTCCCCTAGAACTTAGAACTACTTAAACCTAACTAACCTAAGGACAGCACACAACACCCAGCCATCACGAGGCAGAGAAAATCCCTGACCCCGCCGGGAATCGAACCCGGGAACCCGGGCGTGGGAAGCGAGAACGCTACCGCACGGCCACGAGATGCGGGCACGGTTGTTGCAAACGTCAGCTATGTTCAAAGTTGTAAAATAACTCCCTTAAACTGAATTTTTCAAAGACTCAAGCAAGCGCTTTCTACCTTCGATCGGCAAGCAAAACGAAAACTCAACGTTTCCTGGAATAATACCACAATGGAAAACACAAGTAAGCCGAACTATCCCGTGTGTGATGTTGGATAGATCCCTGTCACACAGATACCAGTGTGAAACGATTGATCAGAATGTGGCCTCCACAAACAATATTTTGCGAAATCTCTTAAAAGGTCCTTAACCACGGCCATCGAAGAGCCACCACCTGACGGTCCACCAGCCAGGTAGAGCCTGGTGCCTCCACAACCAAATGGAAAACATGGAGGACCAAAAATCGTTCAAATGGCTCTGAACATTATGGGACTTGAGATCTGAGGTCATCAGTCCCCTAGAACTTAAACCTACTTAAACCTAACTAACCTAAGGACATCACACGCATCCGTGCCCAAGGCAGGATTCGAACCTGCGACCGTAGCGGTCGCGCAGTTCCAGACTGAAGCCCCTAGAACCGCTCGGCCACAACGGCCGGCCATGGAGGACCCTGAACTGCATAAGAAGTGGGGTGCCCCAAGTCAAAACAAAAATGTTCAAGCTAGGTCACGGTAGGATGACGAAAAATACCTCTGTGTTGCTGTGAAAGACATGAAAGACCTCATCGCCTGTCCAAACTGTCCATACAGATGCGACGTCGATAAGAGAGAAGCCCTCGAAGTGTCCGAATACAGTTCTGAAAGACTATCACTGGTTTCCTGACACGAAACAGTAAAATAAAGTATTGTCTCGAATGGATAACAGCCACAGTTGCAAGTTATGTTTATTTTAAACCTTGACCATGGTTTCTGCTATAGTAATATAGTCTTCTTTAAAAGTCCTAAAAATGATCAAAATGGCATCTTGACCAGTAATACAATCTACACATAAACTTCAGAATTTCGTAAGCGATAACATATTACTTACATGCACACTAATAAATGAAAAACGTCTTAGCCCAGCGTCTGCGTCAACACCAGTGAAATAACTTCGACATAAGCCTGTTTGGAACATAAGTTCAAATGGTTCAAATGGCTCTGAGCACTATGGGACTTAACTGCTGAGGCCATCAGTCCCCTAGAACATAGAACTACTTAAACCTAACTAACCTACGGACGTCACACACATCCATGCCCGCAGCGGTCGCGCGGTACCAGACTGTAGGGCGCAGAACAGCTCGGCCACCCCGACCGGCGGAACATAAGTAACATTACATATGGCATCGTATGTCCTCCGCCACTACCTATGCTATACTGTCCGTATAGTCATCAAGTGTGCCAGACCCCGCGCACCATAGGTGGCGCTAACCACAGTAAGCTACATCGCACCGTTTATCAGGGTGGGTGGGTGGTTTTGGGGAAGGAGACCAGACAGCGAGGTCATCGGTCTCATCGGATTAGGGAAGGACGGGGAAAGAAGTCGGCCGTGCCCTTTGAAAGGAACCATCCCGGCATTTGCCTGGAGCGATTTAGGGACATCACGGAAAACCTGAAGCAGGATGGCCGGACGTGGGATTGAACCGTCGTCCTCCCGAATGCGTGTCCAGTGTCTAACCACCGCGCCACCTCGCTCACTACGTTTATCAGTCAACTAGTGAATACATACGACAATAAACTCATCACAAGCCTACATGTGCAAATGTCATCCGTTGTACATTCGTACTATTGAGTATATGGTCCTTCATTTTACTGAAATGTAAGGCCAGGATGGCTCGCCACGAAGAGCAACAAAGCGGGGAGTAGAATATCGACGAAGTGCCGCTCCGCTATGGGATGCCGTGGATTACAACCAAAGGGATATTGCTATGAAATGACAAGGCACACCGGACCGACACTCCTGGCTCTCGGGCCGTATGCCCGGCGACAGTCAGGTTGGCACCCACCGCTGTCCGGAAAGTCTGCAGACAAATATTCGTTGATCATTCGGGCTCAGTTCGAAGCCGAACTCATCACTGAAGACAATTCTATGCCAGTCCATAGATCGCTCCCATTCAAATTTCGAGTAATTCGCAGAATACTCCAACCGGCTTCTTTAAGCCCTGCTACATGTCCTCTCTCAAATGCAGACTTTTCGTATACGAGTATTGTGCACGCGTCTGTCTGTGAGGCATAGTCACTGTCCAGGTACACGAAATGAAATTCGCACAGACTTTATTCCCTGGTATCGATATGTCCCCTGTTTACTACCCGTAACATTTCCGCCAGCCCGGATACCAGCCGGCACGGTACGTCAGTGTGTTTGGGCAGAGAGGCGGTGGCCCTCTGCAATAAAAAATGTGACGTTCGCCCAAAAAAAAAAACCTCCACGAACAACAGCAAAATAAAACCTTTGGTCAGCCCGACGGAAAGCCTTGCAAAGGGGTCCGCGTTCGATTCCTAGCTGAGTCAGAGATTTTTCCGCTCAGGGCCTGGGTTTTATGTTGTCATCATCATCATCATCATCATCATATCATCCCCATCGACGCGCAAGTCGCCATAGTGGCGTCAACTCTAAAGACTTGCACCAGGCGACCGTGAGGCCCCAGCCACACGACATTTCATTTTTACTACCCTTTCCAACTGTGTGGTGAAACCACACAGCAGACTGAAAATCCTATCCACAAGAAGAAAAGCCTGATACAAAGTGGGAGACTGCATGCATCCTGGACAAACGCTTTCAGCAACCATAATGAATGGAAATACTATCAAGTAATATATTTAGGTCAGTCATGACCATTGGGGTCTTCACGAATTTCCTTGGCAGTCTTACAAGGCTTCTCACATCATGTGGAGGGACCAATTCAGGAATATGCGGTTCCCTTTTCACTCCTGAAGTCAGACTTGTTTCGAATGAACAGAAAAGTATCGATTTTACGTCCAGCATTCACGCGAAATATATCAAATTCTTACAATAATGTAAAACAATGCAGTTCATTACCTCTCATCGCTTTATTTGCACGAACTCTCTCGTACCATTCTTATTGTCGTTGTCGCATCGTTTCACGTGTATGAATAGCGTTTTATTTATTATTATCATCATCATCATCATCATCATCATCATCATCATCATCATTTAAGACTGATTATGCCTTTCAGCGTTCAGTCTGGAGCATAGTCCCTCTTATAAAATTCCTCCATGATCCTCTATTCAGTGCTAACGATGGTGCCTCTTCTTATGTTAAGACTATTACTTCAAATCATTCTTAACCGAATCCAGGTACCTTCTCCTTAGTCTACCTCGACTTCTCCTACCCTCTACTGCTGAACCCATGAGTGTCTTGCGTAACCTTGCTCCTCCCATGCGTGTAACATGACCCCACCATCTAAGCCTGTTCGCCCTGACTGCTACATCTATAGAGTTCATTCCTAGTTTTTCTTTGATTTCCTCATTGTGGACACCCTCCTACCATTATCCCATCTACTAGTACCTGCAATCATCCTAGCTACTTTCATTTCCGTAACCTCAACCTTATTGATAAGGTAACCTGAATCCACCCAGCTTTCGCTTCCATACAACAAAGTTGGTCGAAAGATTGAACGGTGCACAGATAACTTAGTCTTGGTACTGACTTCCTTCTTACAGAAGAGAGTAGATCGTAGCTGAGCGCTCACTGCATTAGCTTTGCTACACCTCGCTTCCAGTTCTTTCACTATGTTGTCATCCTGTGAGAATATGCATCCTAAGTACTTGAAACCGCCCACCTGTTCTAACTTTGTTCCTCCTATCTGGCACTCAATCCGCTTATATTTCCTTCCCACAGACATTAGTTTTATTTTGGAGATGCTAATCTTCATACCACGGTTCTTACATTTCTGATCTAGCTCTGAAATATTACTTTGCAAACTTTCAATCGAATCTGCCATCATAACTAAGTCATCCGCATATGCGAAACTGCTTATTTTGTGTTCACATATCTTAATCTCACCCAGCCAGTCTACTGTTTTCAACATATGATCCACAAATAATATGAACAACAGTGGAGACAGGTTGCAGCCTTGTCTTACCCCTGAAACTACTCTGAACCATTATTTATTAATTGAATCGAAATTGGAATCAGAATGAAAAGCTGATTCTAAAATTATCTACTTCCAAAAATACTCTATATGGACGCTGGGTGTAATTTACTACGGAGAGAACTGGGTTATTGATCCTCTGTCCTACATAGATTGTCTAAAGTACGGATGTCATTCAAGACACAGTAAGTTATTGCTCAGTCAAGACTCTATGCACTTGCGTTATGCTAAATTTAAAGGGAGTAACATTACTGAGTCCTCCGGATATGACCACAACTAAACGATGGTACTCGTTGACAATGGGAAAAAGTATTTTGCATGAGGACTCAGGGCAAAGAACCGCAAGAGGCTGTATGAGAATAGCGGTTACATTTTTCGAGTCGAAGGTATACTGCAATGTTATCAGTTCTGAGTGACAAATATGAATTACACAGGGAACTGATCAATGAATACGTCACGTGCAAATGTTGGAGGATTAAGGTTCCGTAACTGGAGATCCGAACAAGAAGCTGATTTCCGCAAATGATGGGTTTCATTTCATCTCCTGTAATCACATTAATGTTCTCAGACAGCTATGTGTCAACGTTTACATTTCAAATGGAGCTCGATACGCGCTGCAAGTACTAATTTTCAGTATTGGCGTAGCCCTATTAGCAGAACAGAGCAGCTGCTGATGGATTAATAGTGGGCTTCCACTCAGTTAAAACGGTGGAGCTCTCTTTCGTCATCCTTTATACTTTTATTCTCCACCAATAAACTCCGAAATGTTTCATCTGAAAACTGCTGTAAACATACAAATTGCTAATCAACGGGAAACACAAACTGTTGTTTCAGAGAAATATTCCGGCTGTTATGCACTTTCGAGAAATTAATGGATGGTCAGATATTCGGTCGGCATGTAGTAGCTCTTCAGAAGCTTAAAACAGTGTAGCTTCGACAGCCTACTTGTTTAGTTGTTAATCTACAAATAATGTCAAAAGTGTAACGGATCATATGCTAAAATGTGACTTACCACAACCAAGTTGAGTTCTATAGTCACTGTATCCTGACGCACGTTGTTAGTCCTAATACATGTCGCTGACACTACTTGTGTGTCCAATAATGTGCTTAGCAATTACTTATATTTTTAACAATATAAATATGAACTTGCCTTATAAACTTCTATATCTGGTATCGGTTTGGTTGCAGTCAAGAAAGCTATGCTACATGTTGGAAGAAAATTACCTAACTGACTCATCCTCTCCAAAAGTTCTCAGAAAGGAGATGAAAAAATTTCAAAATCTGTTTCAATACTGCGAAAACAACACAAGAGCAAGTGAAAAAGTGAGATTGCAATTACGGCGCCGTCTCATGTTTTTGTCCAAGCGTAATCACAAAAATAATAAATTAAATGCACATATATTCTCAGCTTGTATAAACACACGCATTCGTCACATAAATTAGTATTAAACACAGATAACGAATCACTGACCACAATACGTTCGAATGTATATGTTTTAGACATTCGAATAAATCTCTTCATTTCATCATGATACTTCAGTCAAATTCAATCGTTCTAAGTCACTGGCATGAGGGCCAAGAGAATGTCGAGACAATGTTCCTAGTGTACCGTCATACATCTTTCTATGTGACACTGCTGGTTACGTAAAGTTCATCGAAAGAGGCAACGTAACCACGTTGCTGCAGTTGTAGCGTCAGTTGCTAACAGTAGCTATGCATCTAGAAACATTTGCAGATACCGCAGTTCCCGACTATAGTGCCTAGAATCGCTCGGCCACCCCGGCCGGCTCGCCGCTGGAGCTCCGGAGAGGAGATGCTTGCATTTCATTGGCAGCGGCGTGATCGTTCGTGGCAGCTCTCTCGTGCCACGGTGGGTGCTGTAGGAAACGCGGCAGCATAACAGACGGCGAATATTTGAAAATTCAGCCGACCGGATAGCGATCGGTTCCGCCGATTACACCCCTGCCTTTAATGTTTAAAGTGTGTCGGCATGAATTTGGTATAGCGCTGCTAGGCGTTTGGCATCAAATCCTTGATCCAACAGTATAAAACATATGCAACTCGCTCCTCATTCAGTTTAGGGTGCCCACAACTGAGATGATGACATGCACAGCACTGCAAATCATGTAGTGATCTGTGCTTGCCATTTAGGCACCTGTTGGCTACTGATTTTACGATTCAAACAATGGTACAATTTGTATGCTTTCTCTCTCTGTCCAAGTGGATTGAAACCGGTAGGTTTTAGAAAGTTCCTACATACGTAGGTGGATGGAAACTTATTGCCAGATTTTATAATAACCTGAATAACACCGCGTTACACAATATTGATCTCTGTTGCCATATTTTAAACTTGTATTAGGTATAGACAGTAAGTACAACAGCAGCTAACACTTGGTTCTACTGGTGTCATGTTCTCGTTAAGTTACTGTAAAAGGAATGTGTTACTTACGAGTTTCGTTATGTTAGACGAGAATTACACATTAAACCATGGGAAGAACTTGTTAATTACTTGAACTTAGCTTAATAGTTAAGTACTAGTCATAATACCAAAATTTGTCTACGTAAACGCATTCTGTTAATAGAAGATCTTCTTTAAACTTTTTTTTAAAATTAGCTGCGGATTGTTTATTTTTTGTCGATGACATAAATTCACGATAAGCTTGTTTCGGTATAATACATAACTCCTGTTGAAAATAAATTTAGCCTATATATATAACTTTATTCTACATCTACACAATAATATTACGAGATTTTATATTATGTTATGCCTAGGTGGAATGAAGCCGATAAATCATTTTATTACATTCTTTTACATACCACGGTTTTAATATAGGTCACGTATTTCCTTTCTATAGAAATTTGTTATTTTTTGACTGTTGTAAAATGATAGCTCACTCCAATGCTGCTTTATTTTAACAAGTTTGTTATATCTCATATATTTACAAGTACCAAAAAACAATAAGTAGTTTCACTGTTATTCGCCTATAAAAAGTAAATATATCACCTAGAACATAGTACATAAAAGCACTTACGTTCCAAAATGATTTATGGAACTCACTCACATCTAGATGTGATTGTAGGACAAGGTAAAACCTCATATTACTATTATACGGACTTGGAATAAAATGATATATGAGTGTACTGTCAACAGGAACAAATTTGTTTTGAACTTATGTAATTAAGAAGAAATAAATGATTTGCGGCTAATTTGGTCGAAAGACCGCCATTTTCAGTATCAATTAAAGCATGGTTGTTCTCTAGAACCTTCTTCAGAGTGTTGAAATTGTAAAAAAAGGTGGTGAACACGCACTGGAAAACATCGTCATTTGCTGTAGTCATACAATGAAATGCATTTTTATTATGTGCCAACAAGACAATGGACAGTATATAGTTAAAAACTCCATCATAAGCGAGGCATGTTGTGAACAATAATCTCAAAATACGACGGGAATAAAGAAGGAAAACTGCTAGCAGCACTTGTAAAACTTGTATCACATGCCCATGATTTGCTGCTAATCTTGTACCGTTGTGTATAAAGTTGTCACTACAATACCTGCTGTAGGACTGCAGTTACTAACGTAACTGGCAATTTTCATCCGTTATTACCGTCATATTGCGAGATTACGGTTTACAACCTGACTTTCTCATGATGTTTTTAAATATATGGACTGTATAGCCTTGATGGCACATAATACGAATCCATTTCATTGCATGACTGTACCTAATGATGATGTTCTTCAATGCATGTTCACTGCCTTTTGTTTACGATCTGAAGGTGGTTGTAGGAAACAACCGAAACTTGTCATCGTGTTGTAACTGTATGCTGAAAACTGTGATCTAGGCACAAAACGTTTTTATATTATTATTTTTTTCTCTTAAATTAATGATATTAAGACGGCCGTACCCGTCCCTTCGCTGAGAATGTCAGATTTCACTAACAAACGAATGTATCTAATTTTAATAGATTTTGATAAACATTTGCTCCAATTTTGTCCAAATTAGTACTAACGACCCCTCCAGAAACAAAACATTGTGTCGGTACACTGCAGAATAAATAAGTCATTGCTACAAAATTCACCAGGCTACGCCAGTATAAAGAGTCAGAACTCATTTGTCGCAGGAGGATATTCAATACCATCAAAGCTATTCGCAGCTGTTCTCATAATTTTAAAATGGTAATGCGAATAAACAATGCCTTTGAATGGATCATGTCTGAACCACCTTAGTTCTGCTGACTACCACTACGCTTCGGGCCGTGCAACACGGTGAAACATACCTCCACTCAGAGACTATCGATTCGTTGTAAGCACATCGGACAGTCGCCATTGATGCACCAACAAATAGGGGAAATTACGATGTTTTGGTTAGGGGCACGTCCAGCCACGACACCTCCTTGCTCACATTCTGTCACTACAACACATGAATCCATCTAACTACGCTGATTCCACACAACAGACTGAGACATACGCACCGCTTCACTACAACGACTTACGCCAGCAATGTACGGTCACGTGACAGCGTGGTACCACCTGTACACCACCTTAGGTGATACAGATTCGCCTGTGCGCTGTTTTAAAGGACCGAGTGATATTTTGTATGTTGAGCTTATAAGACGTTGAAAGAAACATACAGAAAAGGAAATAGCACGAAATAACGACGTGGTCGTGCAAAATCATTAGATAAGTTTTTCTATTTAGGACATTTAACGAGAACGACTGGATGGGGAGCAAAAGAAATTAGCACAGCAATAATACTAAGCTCGAGTTCTTTCGTTAAACTAGATACAGCTTTAGGAAGGAAACTTCAGATTCATGTATAGGGGAAGGTTTATATACAGTCAGCGCATGTTGCCACTTTTGACTTGAGGTATGAAAACGACTTCCCATTCTGACGGACCCATCAGGAAAATAAACCGAAAACAGCAGTTAGTTACATATCGGGGATCACTAGAAACGTAATGGAATTAAAGACGTTACAGCGAATTTAATGGTCATTACTTGAAGGGGAGGGGAGGGATAGTGGATAGACGTGTATCCAGGTAAACTGCCATTAGATGCTAATCTACATCTACATCTACATCCATACTCCGCAAGCCACATGACGGTGTGTGGTGGGGGGAACATTGAGTACCTCTGTCGGTTCTCCCTTCTATTCCAGTCTCGTACTGTTCATGGAAGAAGGATTGTCGGTATACCTCTGTGCGGGCTCTAATCTCTCTGATTTTATCCTCATGGTCTCTTCGCGAGATATACGTAGGAGGGAGCAATATACTGCTTGACTCCTCGGTGAAGATATGTTCTCGAAACTTCAACAAAAGCCCGTACCGAGCTACTGAGCCTCTCTCCTACAGAGTCTTCCACTGGAGTTTATCTGTCATTTCCGTAACGCTTCCGCGATTACTAAACGATCCTGTAACGAAGCGCACTGCTCTCCGTTTGACCTTCTCTATCTCTTCTGTCAACCCTATCTGGCACGGATCCCACACTGCTGAGCAGTATTCAAGCAGTGGGCGAACAAGCGTACTGTAACCTACTTCCTTTGTTTTCGGATTGTATTTCCTTAAGATTCTTCCAAGAAATCTCAGTCTGGCATCTGCTTTACCGACGATCAACTTTATATGATCATTCCATTTTAAATCACTCCTCATGCGTACTCCTAGATAATTTATGGAATTAACTGCTTCCAGTTGCTGACCTGCTATATTGTAGCTAAATGATAAGGTATCTTTCTTTCTATGTATTCGCAGCACATTACACTTGCCTACATTGAGATTCAATTGCCATTCCCTGCACCATGCGTCAATTCGCTGCAGATCCTCCTGCATTTCAGTACAATTTTCCATTGTTACAACCTCTCGATATACCACAGCGTCATCCGCAAAAAGCCTCAGTGAACTTCCGATGTCATCCACAAGGTCATTTATGTATATTCTGAATAGCAACGGTCTTACGACACTCCCCTGCGGCACACCTGAAATCACTCTTACTTCGGAAGACTTCTCTCCACTGATAATGACATGCTGCGTTCTGTCATCTAGGAACTCTTCAATCCAATCACACAATTGGTCTGATAGTCCATACGCTCTTACTTTGTTCATTAAACGACTGTGGGAAACTGTATCGAACGCCTTGCGGAAGTCAAGAAACACGGCATCTACCTGGGAACCCGTGTCTATGGCCCTCTGAGTCTCGTGGACGAATAGCGCGAGCTGGGTTTCACACGATCGTCTTTTTCGAAACCCATGCTGATTCCTACAGAGTAGATTTCTAGTCTCCAGAAAAGTCATTATACTCGAACATAATACGTGTTCCAAAATTCTGCAACGTTAGAGATATTGGTCTATAGTTCTGCACATCTGTTCGACGTCCCTCCTTGAAAACGGGGATGACCTGTGCCCTTTTCCAATCCTTTGGAACGCTACGCTCTTCTAGAGACCTACGGTACACCGCTGCAAGAAGGGGGGCATGTTCCTTCGCGTACTCTGTGTAAAATCGAATTGATATCCCTTCAGGTCCAGCTGCCTTTCCTCTTTTGAGCGATTTTAATTGTTTCTCTGTCCCTCTGTCGTCTATTACGATATCTGCTATTCTGTCATCTGTGCCACACACTAGAGAAGGAACTACAGTGCAGTCTTCCTCTGTGAAACAGCTTTGGAAAAAGACATTCAGTATTTCAGCCTTTAGTCTGTCATCCTCTGTTTCAGTACCATTTTCGTAAAAGAGTGTCTGGACATTTCGTTTTGATCCACCTACCGCTTTGACATAAGACCAAAATTTCTTAGGATTTTCTGCCAAGTCAGTACATAGAACTTTACTTTCGAATTCATTGAACGCCTCTCACATAGCCCTCCTCACACTACATTTCGCTTCGCGTCATTTTTGTTTGTGTTCAATGGTTTGGCTATGTTTATGTTTTTGCTGTAAAGTTCCCTTTGCTTCAGCAGCAGTTTTCTAACTCTGTTTTTGTACCACGGTGGCTTTTTTCCATCTCTTACGATCTTGCTTGGCACGTACTCATCTAACACATATTGTACGATGGTTTTGAACTTTGTCCACTGATCCTCAACACTATCTGTACTTGAAAACTTTTGTGTTGAGCCATCAGGTACTCTGAAATCTGCTTTTTGTCACTTTTGCTAAACAGAAAAATCTTCCAACTTTTTTAATATTTCTATTTATGGCTGAAATCATCGATGCGGTAATCGCTTTATGATCGCTGATTCCCTGTTCTGCGTTAACTGTTTCAAATAGTTCGGGTCTGTTTGTCACCAGAAGGGTTATCGCCACGAGTCGGTTCTCTGTTTAACTGCTCAAGGTAGTTTTCAGATAAAGCACTTAAATAAATTTCACTGTATTCTTTGTCCCTGCCACCCGTTATGAACGTCTGAGTCTCCCAGGCTATATCCGGCAAATTAAAATCTCCACCCAGAACTATAACATGGTGGGGAAATCTACTCGAAATATTTTCCAAATTATCCTTCAGGTGCTCAGCCACAACAGCTTCTGAGCCAGGGGGCTTATAGAGACATTCAATTACCATTTCTGAGCCTGCATTAACCGTGATATTCACCAAAATTATTTCACATTTCGGATCTCCGTCAATTTCCTGGACCGAAACAGCGAACTTATAGACGAAAAAGAGGAAGAAGAATAGTCTTATTAAGAGACATAAAACGGAGCCACGTAAAATAATGGGAAGGTCAAATGTTGCGCTGAGATTAATCTCAAGATTACCTCAGAAATGTAACATCTTTACAATTAGGTATCTAACAAGACTCTTGTGAAATTCGCGAGATCGGTTAGTCTGTCTTGAGAGTGTATCAGATACAACTAAATGATAAAACTGAAAATTATGGGAAAAACTGTCTTACTTCTAGCAAGTTTATTCGGTCGATAAGGTTTCGAAATTCTCGTTAGTCTCTACCGGAATTCTGCACAGCAAATGCGTCTTAATCGAATAAGAGATTAAGAAACTTCCTGACAGATTAAAACTGTATGCCGGACCGAGACTCGAACTCGGGACCTTTGCCTTTCTCGGGCAAATGAAGTTTGGAAGGTAGGAGACGAGTTACTGGTAGAATTGAAGCTATGAAGAAGGGTCGTGAGTAGTGCTTGGGTAGCTCAGTTGGTAGAGCACTTACCCGCGAAAGACAAAGGTCGCGACTTCGAGTCTCGGTCAAGCACACAGTTTTAATCTTTTAGGGAGTTTCATATCAGTGCACACACCGCTGCAGAGTGAAAATCTCATTCAGGCATAAGAAATTACTTTTATGTTTCCAGAACTTTGATTCCCCATAGCTTTTATAACCGACTACGCTACGTATGTATCTCGTTTGTTATAGGCGATAAAGTGTGACGTAGATTAAAACACATAAAACATTTTTTCAGGTCGCTGACTTCTGCGCTCCATTACGAATTCCTGTACTGTTGCGTTTTCTTCAGTTCAGAGAAAAAGTCGTAGACGACGTCCTCAGTTATTCGTTTATTATATAATGAACTCTGCCTCCTCCTACGCTTTTTACCCTCTACAGTTCCCTCTAGTACCACAGAAGTAATTTTCTCACGTCTTGACACACGCCCTGTCGCTCCTAGTCAATTTAGCAGAGGACCTCCCCATTCCTTATATTTTTTAGTCCAAAAAATTTCAGCATATTTCTATAGCACCTTACCTCGAACGCCTTGATTCTCGTCTTTTGCGGTTTTTCCGCCGTCGATACTTCTCTTCCCTACAATTCTGAGCTCCAAACGTACATTCTCAGAAATTTCTTCCTTAATTTTAAGCCGATGTTCTACACTACTGGGCTTATTGTTAACTATGAATTCTCTTTTAGCCTGTCTCAGTCTGCTCTTTATCTCCTCCTCGCTTCGTCTGCCATATTTTGGTTCCGAGGTTGATGATTTCTCTACCTTAGGAAGACGCTGCAAAATTTCGCCGACTCCAACACACCATACGTTGCTGCTAACCGGAACGGCCCAGGAAGCAACAACCGGCAATGAACGAAGAGATGTCACAGCAGTTGAGGTTTCATAACATGTTTACTGATCACTCAACTTCAGTGTCCAGGTTCTGTGGGCAACGAACTTTGTAGCTCTTGCAGCTACCGCCTCACAATCCGACCGCACGTGCATGCCGCCAGCGGTTCCGGCGGAGACCTCCTTCCTGCTTTGTCCCAGCTGACTGGCTACCTCAATCCACCATGCAGACAGCATTAAAATAACTGCTCAGTCAAAACCACACAAGTTATACACTGTCCCGCAAAAACACTTCCATAAACAACTCGAACAATCCTAAAACCAGTCACTGTGGGACAACTAGGAGGAATCACAAGTAAGTCGACACACACAGAGAACCCGGAAGCGGTTGGCGACCAAATACGCGTCGTCCGATGGGACGACGGACCGAACGACCAACCAAGGTCGTCGTCACTCAAGTCATGTGTGTTGGCAATGGTTGGGCGAGTCATGGCTCTCCGGACCTTACTGCTGCTCCGTCTCGACTGAACTCCCGACACACGACGACCCGAAAATACTAGCCCTCACTCCAAAGATAGTACGACAGTGGTCTTATCGATAAGCGCTGCTGCTACCACTCACGGGCAGGCAAGCCAGTAACTTAGTGACGCCAGTAAATCGAGTAAGTAAAGGGTCGGCAGTACTGCAAAGGCAAGATGTCAAGCAATAAACGGCACGAACACGAGCCGCACACGGCTCAGTAACTAATCTCATTTCTGGTACTCCTCACCGTCATTCTTCAGTGAACTCTCAAGCCATGGTCTAAGCTATCAGACTAATCGCATGAGCTTTACTTTCATTTCCGTCATGTTGAACAGTAGGGTAGTATGAGTGAATCATTGCCTAACGCCCCATTTTCATATCATGGTCTTCTATTGATCCTGCTTGGTCCGATAATATTACCTGCCTTTCGCTTCAGCTTACGCCTGTTCTTGTGAACGTCGTCACCAGTTTACTTACCCGAACGGTTTTTCTAAGTCGTGTTCATTTTTTCTAGGTCTTTCATCCATCATTAAGCGCTTCAGTGCCGCCTCTCTAGTGCGTTAAACTTTCCTAAAACCAAGCTGTTCGTCATCTAATGGTGTTGACCGTCATGATAATTTCGTGTCATCTACGGTGGAACGACTAACACAAGACTTACCAAAAACTTAGAGTGCTACAATTACTGATCTGTAATTTTTCGCGCCCCATTAACGGAAGCTCTCCAGTTTCGTTGCTGTCAGACCTCATGTTTATTAACACCTACTGAAACATACTGTAACTAATGTCTCATCTCGTATTAAATACTATATTACATTAGCCCTCTTCTCTACATCTCTGTTTCTCTATTAGTCTCCCACACCAGGCCAAAAAAAATGAGTGGATGTAAGTAATTGAAGCAATTTATCATCCGGAAATTAATACACTAACATACAACAGGTAATGCAGTATTTATTTCTGCAATTTTTGTCCTATAGTCGAAAAAATGATTCCAGTATTCGACTCAGAAACTTCCTGTAAGACAACACTCAATGAATGTAGTCAATCTGAAAGTTTAAATTTAGTTTAATCGCGGCGCGAATGATTGAAGTGAACATCATCTAGTACTAACTGATCCCTGTGTTAACACACACACGCACACACACACACACACACACACACACACACACACACACACACACACACACACACATACACTTCCACATGTCTGTATCTCATGATTACAGCAGACCAACTCTCGTTGATTCAAATACTACAACTAGTGCGCACACATTGCGAACAAAACAAAGCTGGCGGGTAAAGATTATTTGTACTGCTGGGAACTATTCAACCAGCTGTGTATCTGTAGACCTATCGATAGTTCACGTCTCTGTACAGCTGCAAAAATATTATCCTTAGTAAAAGTGCGAAACAAATATTAAATACTGGTGACTTGTGAGGACATAGGAGCGTCACGGTACACATGGCGAAATTTTGTAGTGCAGCCCTCCCAATTGCACACCGCCTCTCCAGTAGCTTCTGCGGTTAGAGATGTATGAGCATCTCCAAGAAGCCTTCATGAACGAATCCTTGGTGAAACTCCTCTTCTTTCGATCTTATAGTACCTGACAGGGGTCCCACGCTGTGCTGAAAGTCTTAGCAATCCGTCAAGCAATGATTTAGTAAACTGCTTCTTTTGTGAATGAATTATATTTCCTCTACACTCCTGTAATAAAGTGCAGTCTGGTATAGACTACAGTTGCTGCAACTAATAATTTCAAGTTGACGTTTCACTATATGCCACTCCAGAGGAGTACTTGTAGATATTCAACAGTCGTGATTCTCCCCTCTAATCAAGCAACAGTCAAACAACAATGAGTCTTTGCGCCGATTCACTCGCAATGCTTACAGTGTCGGGGCCATCTACTGACAACCTAGGGAGCGATTAGTCAAACATTTTTCACCCAGATAGCGTCCAAAGTGTCCTTCTAGTAGCCCAGTAGTTCTTCACGCACCTACGATCAGAAGCGATATTTCGGCAGCGTGCTGATCACCACTTTGGGTGCCACTGACCGTCCGGTGCCTGACATACCCGGTAGCATTTAGGACCGCCCCGTAACCAACATGGCTCAGACGAGAGGACCGTTGTAGCCCGCTCCTCCCAGAATCCCACGCAAGTGTTCTAACCAATGTACCAGGTGAAAGTATTAATTGGTTCTACGTATTGCAAATGGCAAGGTCCGTAAACAGGCAGTTCGGTGTTTAGACTTTCAGATGCCAATTAATTTACATGCTTGATAGTCTCTTGTAGAACCTCTATGAGAGTTCAAATGGCTCTGAGCACTATGGGACTTAAGATCTATGGTCATCAGTCCCCTAGAACTTAGAACTACTTAAACCTAACTAACCTAAGGATAGCACATAACACCCAGTCATCACGAGGCCGAGAAAATCCGTGACCCCGCCGGGAATCGAACCCGGGAACCCGGGTGTGGGAAGCGAGAACGCTACCGCACGACCACGAGCTGCGGACTCTATGAGAGTTATGTGCCGCAATATGGTGCAGGTACTTTTGTTAAACTCGCGACAGACGCCACACAAGTTGAAAGTGAGCGAGGAACAACTTTACTGTAAGATAAAACCATGCATAAATGATCGCCTGGGAGGATGGACTGCAGTAGATGTTACTAAAAGATCGACGACAAGATACGGACCCATACAGTTACGAGGGAAATGTTTAGATGAGGAAGTACGGTCAATCCTAGAATGAATTTTTGCTCTGAAACGGAGTGCCTGCGGCCTTGGAACTTCCTGGCGTATAAAAACTGTCTTCCTTACCGGAACGCGACACTGGAACCTTTAAATTTGGCTACGAAATCATTGGTCCCAGAATTGAGCCCCGGTCCGGCACACGGTTTTAATTAGCCGGGAAGATTCAGTGGGGTGCCTCTCTCTCACTATATAGCACAGGTGAACAGTGGAGATACATACTGAGAGATGATGTACAGCTGTTATATTACTTTGCCTTGTAGTCGGAGAACTCAGCAAACAGCAAGGTAATGCAGCAGTTTCGGTCTGTGCCACACGTCGTATCGTATGGATGATAGTGCAACGAAATAAGGTGAGGAAGGAAAATAGCTTGAAGTATACTCCAAGAAAAAAAAAATAACGCAATAAGAAGGAATTATCCGAATGGGACGGAAATCGGTAGATGTGATGTACAAGTGCAGACAAATAAATAATTTACAATTTGAGAAGACATGGATGATTTTCTCAAGAGAAAGAGCTTCACAAATCGAGATGCGTTAATCCTCCGCTACCTCTTATGCAAGCAGTTATTCGGCTTGGCATTGATTGGCAGGGTTGTAAGATATCCTGCAGAGATATATTCGTTGAAATTCTGCCATAATGGCGGGTTAGATCGTCAAAATCCCAACCTGGTCAGATGCCCTGCCATTATTGCTCAATGGAATAGAGATCCGGCGACCTCGCTGGCCAAGGCTGGGTGTGGCAGGCAAAAAGGCAAGCAGTAGAAACTCTCGCCGTGTGCGGACGATCAACATAATTCACGCCTACACACGGCAAAAGTTTATATTGCGTACCTTTGTGCTTGCTAACCCAACCTTGGGCAGAAACGTCGCCGGATCTCAACCCAGTTGAGAGCCAGTGCTCTCGCTATCAATCAATTCCAATTCCAATAACCTCTTACATAAGAGCCAGAGGTGGATAAATGCTTTAATGACTTGCTCAATCTGTAAATCTCCTTTTCTTGATTAATTTAATCAAT
Source organism: Schistocerca americana (assembly GCF_021461395.2). Classification (NCBI taxonomy): domain Eukaryota; kingdom Metazoa; phylum Arthropoda; class Insecta; order Orthoptera; family Acrididae; genus Schistocerca; species Schistocerca americana. The sequence goes on from NC_060126.1 coordinate 379,722,734, forward strand.
TTTTCTGAAATTGTTTGTATGTGCATGTACATAACGTCTACCCATTTCAGTCCCATTCAGATAATTCCATCGTGATGTGTCGGTGTTTTTGTTTTTTGTTTCTTTACTTAGAGTCTATGCAATTCAGTGGACGCAGACGGAAGAGAAGTTCAGGTTGGCGAAGTAGGGCAAGGATGCCAACTAAATTGATTTTAAGGAACTGTCCGGTACAAAAGACAAATGCAGATACCGCAAATTATCAACTAAAGCAGATTACACGCGTTGCTAGACAAGAACGAGTATTCAGAATGAGATTTTCACTCTGCAGCGGAGTGTAACTTCCTGGCAGATTAAAACTGTGTGCCGGAGCGAGACTCGAACTCCGGACATTTGCCTTTCCCGGGCAAGTGCTCTACCATCTGAGCTACCCAAGCACGACTCGCGCCCGGTCCTCACAGCTTTACTTCTGCCAGTATCTCGTCTCATACCTTCCAAACTTTACAGAAGCTCTCATGCGAACCTTGCAGAACTAGCTCAGATGGTAGAGCACTCAACAGTTCGAGTCTCGGTCCAGCACACAGTTTTAATCTGCCAGGAAGTTTCAAGAACGTGTAGTTCAGTTTCGCATCTCTGTACATGCGTTAATTAACCGTGAGCTCGCTTCCAGCAATGAACCTACAGTAAATCTAGTTCTCGTTACGTGACCGGAATCTTCGTAGTTTCAAATCTGTTCTTCCCTATGAAAGACAGAGTATCATGATCCCTCAACAATCAGTTTCAAACTTGAGTAGAAGTGATGGACCACAGAAATTGTTACCTGATGATTTTTGACACTGATACCTGCCTGTGTTTTGGGGGAGTATCAGCGTTGTACCTAAAATTCAGATGTCAATTTTTTACAGTAGCAGTTTCCTTTGAGCTTATTTAACAATTACGACAACACGTACTGATAAAATTGTACAATTAACTAACGGAATAAAACAATGCCATGAAAATATCTGTACGGATTTTACCCACTAATTATACATATTTTACTAGCTATACTCCCACAAAGGAGGCGATTGCTTCCATTTAACTCTGAGGTTTTCTTTTTTCGCCGGCCGCGGTGGCCTCGCGGGTAAGGCGCTCAGTCCGGAACCGCGCGACTGCTACGATCGCAGGTTCGAATCCTGCCTCGGGCATGGATGTGTGTGATGTCCTTAGGTTAGTTAGGTTTAAGTGGTTCTAAGTTCTAGGGGACTGATGACCACAGATGTTAAGTCCCATAGTGCTCAGAGCCATTTTGTTTCTTTTTTCATCATTGGCGAATTCCTCCTGCCTACAACACCTGCGAAAAATGGTAATGTAATGGGAACTTCAATTCGTACTGATGTACAAAAAAATATTTAAAAACTAAGGAAACGTTATTGTCATCTCTGCAGGAAACTCAAGTGGTAACACGTTGGTTTTATTAAGCACCACAGACAAAAATAACGACCATTATATCACGGACGCACACCGTCCTATGTTGTACTACAGAAATACAAAACTTTCCTCTAGCTCAAAGTAAAGCGAAATTTGCAGGATAGATTCTGTGTTGGCGTCTGACGATGTGCCCAGCTCCGAAATTAGTTACGGTAAAATAAAGGATTCCTCAAAATGTGTGGCTGGTTTGAGCTTTTCCTTCAGTGACGTTTGCGAAAACTGCTGCAATGTTTACAGAAGATTATGGAAAATATTGTATGAGGAGTCCTTTACTGAATACATTTGTCTAAAGTGCAATCTTTTATGGAAGTGAAATTAGACGGATAGAAGAAGTTCACGCATGAAGAACACGGGCGGTATTGACATGTGGTGTTACAGAAGATTGCCAAATATTAGATGGACTGATCAAAAAACTATCGAGTAGGTAGAAACTTTAACTGGGGAAAAATAATTTTCTGATGAAACTTGACTAAGAGAGGGGTCGATTGACAGGATAATTACGAACCGTAAATGGATAGTCGTTTTGGTCATGGAAGAGGGCGTGTGTGTGTGTGGGGGGGGGGGGGGGGGGGAGTGGAGGGATGTGGGGGCAGAATTCTAGATGGAGAACAAGGATTGCAGATTCAACTGAATGTAAGCAGCAGTATTTATGCAGTTGAAGGGACAGACACATTACAGGTCTTCATGGAGAGCTGCCTCAAAGATGTCTTAAGAATGAAGAACACAACAAGAATACAGCCTTCACTATTGCCTTCACAATAGCTTAAAGGTAACGTGAATAAAATTAGTTATGTGATTGACTTTCAGAACTGGGATGTCACCATTGCAGGGCATTTTGATTCGAAGTCACACTTTAATTTTTGTGAAGCGTCACTTGGATAACTACCATTTTAGTCGCATACATTGACGAATGAGGAGGTACACACTTGTTGTGGCTTGGTTCTGTTGGGACGGGTCAGTGAAGCTCGTTGTGTTCCTTCCCTTAGGCGGATTTTCTTGCGAACGCGCTTGGTGGGTGACGTCTTTTCTTAGCCCTTTCTGGCAATGAGGACCGAGTAAATCGGTAACCAGCATCGCGGTTCGTGTTGGTGAGCCGACAGACTGTTTCGATCGTCTCCCTTGTCATCTTGTTGCTGGAAAATGGTTGCTGCCTAGCACGCGAGCCTGCTCCAACTGCGCATGTTTCCCGCATACAACAACCACCGCAGACCTGTTTGGTTATTCTACTATTATATGAAGATCGTGCTCTGTAAGACTTGTTATGATAGATCGCCCACCTCTTCAATGTAAATTACTCCGCACTCACTGCTGATCTCGTTAACTACCACCGAGTGCATCGTATTGACTCCATATTTAGTTGGTTGCATCAGGTGTCTAATTTCATTGTTACTTCTACAAATCGCTTTTATGCCCATTCCGGGAAAGGGATTAAGTAGATTAGTGTGTTGGTACAACAGATTTAGCAGCAGCATAAGCTAAGGGATGAAACTGACTAGCCGCTGTGGGGACGTGTACATTTCTTATCAACAATACACAGTTTATTAACAGCATAATAGTCTAGACAATTTAAAGCAAGTGACGAACACTTCAATTAAAGTCTGCCAGCAATCATAGAACTTGAATAGAAAACTTTTAAATAAAACAAAAAAATGAACTGACACTTACTAGGAGGCACGATTCACAAACCGCCCTCACAGCTTTACTTCCACGAGTACCTCATCTCCTATCTTTCAGTGTTGAAGCACAAAACACATACAGAAGGAATTAGGAATTTTTTTGTTTCGAGCTAACATTAAATGAAAAAGAATGTATTTTGCGGGGAGGTTACACTAAAATTAGAATCATTATCCATAATATTTATTATATTATTTTTTGTGGGGAGGTTACACTTGTAAGCTCGAAACAGAAAAATTCCAAAACCTGGTAATAAAAATAAACTCAGTAACCTGGTAATAAAACAATGTAACTAAACTCTCAATTAAATTGTCGCTCACTTATGACTTTTCAATAATTCACTGTGAATTTAACCTGGTAAATTTTGGACGACAGCAGTGCTGTGTCATCGCCCTGTAAAATAATTCTGAATAAAAAAAGGAAAAAATTCTTACCTCAGTAAAATTGGCGAATATATCTGCTCTTACAATAAATTTTTCCGGCACAGCCCTGTGTAATGCTGGCCGATAGATTTGTCATTTATGAAAGGAAGCAACTGATTTTTCTTTTGCAACAATCGGAATGATCATGGATTGGAGAAATTACTAAATTCTTTAAATTGAAATGAATGCTTGTTAAAAAATTACTTTATATGACAAAGATTATTATTAGGACATTTTTAAAACATTTACATGGGAGTTCAGGACATTACTAGATATGCGCGACTCTGCTTTTTTACCTTATACAATAATACTCAGGCTCCGGCATCGCTGCACCGCGACCGGCCAGCCAACAAGATACACCATACCAGACCAGACCAGACCAGAGCAGACTACAGACTAGCAACAACTTACTGCTACAGCTACACGTTTCTACTGCAGTCAACACTGTTCTCTGGTCAGCGATTCTCTTATACCTTGCATATCGCAGGCAGCGCATGAGCAATACATCGAAATTACATCTGCTCGGAGCTCTTACATAAAATTATATCTGCTCGGACCTCTTACAACCTGTTCTTAGTTATTTTCACAGGAAAAAGTTGTTTGCTAGTCGATAGGTGACAACAATTTGTTCTGGAAACAGAACTTCTACGCTTTGGCATGAAAGATTTCTACGCATCGTGCTGCGTCATACAAAACTATACCGGAGAAACCAACGATTCGACCATAGCTGCAGTGGATTCCTTCTAAGTGGACCCAGGAGAAGGTCACTGTAAACTAGGCCGAAACGTTACTTTCTCCAGTAGAGTTATTTACATTTATGTCAACTGACTGTCCGTGGAAGACAACGCAGTGAAGTTCTATACCTCTATTTTATTTTTATTTAATTCATATGAGTGTTGGAACTTAATCGGTGATAACTATTTGTTAACAATTTACACAGAACAGATAAATATTTCTAAGTTTCATTGTCCTTCAAAGTTATCAACTAAAAACATAAAATCTGAAAATGAGTCCGTGATCATGTTGTGGCACTTTATTGTACAGGTCCGTCTTGATCGTACGAACTTTTACACTTCACTACTACCGGTTTCAGCTACTGCCATCTTCAGATTTGTCACAAATAAAAAAAAGTATTGTAACCAACTAAATTCAATTTGCTGAAGCAAAATCTATAAAAGTCCTTGCACTACATAACAAAAATATAAAGTATTCACATGATTAACAGCCATGCATACCAGCCACACATACACTAAATATTCTGATGTAGGTATCAACGTCAAGTTATACATGTAGGTACACAGTTAGGGCTGGTGTCTAGTATCTACACAAATAACTGAGACCAGCAGTGGGCACTATAGCTGCAGCACACGAGTAACCAATAGCACAAACTTAATAGTTAAAATGCAAAATGCGTAGCTATTAATTAAAATTATTTCACATGGCAAAATAAACGTCTGTCACTAAAACATGTACTGACATACAATATATGGAATTAGATCCATACTTACAATTGAAACTCTCCATGCGCAATAAGGACTATTGATGACCTGGATGCGTCTGGTATTTATACAAATAACTAGTCAGGAAGAGGGCCCTATAGCTGGAGCACATGAGTAACCAGTATCGCAAACTTGATAGTTAAAATATAATATGCCTAGCTCACAACCGTACCCCCCTCAGATTTAGTGGTACGCTGGCGCATTCGATTGCCTGTCAAAAACTCAACTCAGATCAAACATGAAAATGGGAAGAAGGTGTCCTAAACTGTGGAAAAAGAAGAGAAACGGAAACAGTGAACGGTCCAAACTTAATATGTGCAATATCGAGTAACATTACCCGTCATTGTGCCGTGGTTGTGTGGTCATGGTGTTGGACGGCGACGAAAATCCGGGTTAAAATCTCATTTGGTCCAATTTTTTTTTCCACAAAATTACGAGCTCCCCGTCCGTTCACTGACGTGTCTATTGCTGTAGTCAGTTTGTGTGTGTCGCGGCGTATTGTCAGTTTGCAGCAGCGACGTGTAACGAAGGGACCTTCAGACGTATGTAGCTCTTATTTATTCTACAGAGATACCACATGTTATGCCTCTTGCGTTCCGTTTTGGTAGTTTTGATTCTTGAATTCCGTCGTTGTAACATATTTAACTATCTTTTATTTGTTGTTTTCATTTTTGTGAGAGGTCTATGCAGCATCTCGCCTGCTCTCACTATACATCACATTTACTTGTGATGGTAATAATTCTTACCACATGACTCATATTCTGTGAAAAGTAGTGAGAGCAGGCGAGATGGTGCGTATTCCTCTCAGAGAAATGAAAACAACAAGTCAACAGGTGTGAATTATGTTACAACGAAGGAATTCAGGAGTGAAACTTCCACAATGGAACGCAAGAGGTATAACATGTGGTATCTATCTAGAACAAATTTGAGTTACGTACGTTTGGAATTCCCTTCGTTACAAGTCGCTGTTGCAAACTGATATTACTCCATGACACATACACAAACCGAATACAGCGAACAGACATGTCAATGACTGAACTGAAGGTTCGTAATTTTGTGTAAAACAACAAATGTGACCCAATTCAATGCGTCGCAGTCAAACACCATGACCACACAACCACGACACGATGACGATTAACGTTACTCGACGTTGCACATACTAAGTTTGAAACGTTAACTATTTCTATTACTCTTCTTTTACCACAGTTTGTCCGCAGCTCGTGGTCGTGCGGTAGCGTTCTCGCTTCCCGCGTCCGGGTTCCCGGGTTCGATTCCCGGCGGGGTCAGGGGTTTTCTCTTCCTCGTGATGACTAGGTGTTGTGTGTGTTCTTAGGTTAGTCAAGTTTAAGTAGTTCTAAGTTCTAGGGGACTGATGACCATAGAAGTTAAGTCTCATAGTGCTCAGAGCCATTTGAGCCATTTTTACCACAGTTTGTGACACCTTCTTCCCATTTTCATGCTCGATCTGTATTCAGTTTTTGACGGGCTATGCAATGGGCCAGTTTACTACTACGTCTAATGGAGTGCCATAGTTATCCTGTTAGAATCCATATAAAGAGAGCAAATAGTGACATTCTTCGAGCAATAGACCGATGCAACCGATCAACACAACAGGCTCTGCTAAGGGTATCCTACGAATTCCGTATAGCTGGCAACAGGTGACGCACAATCGTCGTGCCTACTCTGAAGGACACTAAAACAATGAAACGTCTATCTATTTTGTGTAAGTTCTAAATGAAGTTACTGCCCTCGTATTTGTTTTTTTTGCGAATAGCTTCTGCGCCGCGGTGCCACTCTCGAGCACTCAATCGTGCATCCAGTAAGGCAGTTAAGCCAGATTCTGGCATCTTCTTTCGTTTGTCAACGATGTAGCTGTGCAGCTTCGGTATCCAAAAGAAATAGACAAGCCGTACCATAACTCCACAGAGAAAGTGTTACTGGTTGTTCAAGAATACTTTCTGACTATTTTGATACAACGGATCCAAGGTCTCCAGCGGCTTACAGAATTAGTGTATTTTGTTTGGATGATGATGGATTCGTCACGGTAGTCCTATTCCATGGCCAGCTTGGTCACCAGACATAACACAAGTGAACCACTTCTTACGGGATTATTGAAGAGTCTAATTTACGAGAGGTTGGTCGACACTAGCACGGACCTGGTTGCTAGAATTACTGCCGCCGCGGAAGTACAGTAGCACTCCAAACTCCTGGAATTCTTCAACGTGTAAACAGTCCATGGTAAACAGCTGTGCACTGTGCCGTGACCATGGTGGTCGAAGTTTTCAAGAATACCTGTAAGGGGACCGATTAGCATTTGTTACGTGCTATACTAGAGGAGGAGGAGGAGATTAGTGTTTAACGTCCCGTGGACAGCGAGGTCATTAGAGACGGAGCGCAAGCTCGGGTGGGGGAAGGATGGGGAAGGAATTCGGCCGTGCCCTTTCAAAGGAACCATCCCGGTATTTGCCTGAAGCGATTTAGGGAAATCACGGAAAACCTAAATCTGGATGACCGGAGACGGGATTGAACCGTCGTCCTCCCGAATGCGAGTCCAGTGTACTATACTAGAGACTGACAGATCAGACTCAATACACGGTGATAAAAGTGTGCGTGTTTCATCTCAAAGATATTGCATTACTCTTTTTATATGTTGTCCTTTTTGGATGCTGCGTATTATAGGATTCTTCAACGTTGTGAAAGTATTTTTATACTAGCATCGTGTAGGGCTGCCGGGAGCATGCAAGAGTTCCGCAGCACTAGGTGGCATAGACTCGACTAATGTCTGAAGTAGTGCTGGAGGGAGTCGACAACATGAATCCCGCAGGACTGTCCATAAATCCGTAAGAGTATGAGGGGGGTGGAGAATTCTTCTGAACAGCATGTTGCAAGGCAACCCAGATGTCCTCGACAATGATCATTTACGGGGAGTTCGGTGGCTAGCGGAACTGTTTAAAAAGCTGGAGCCACTCATTAGCAATACCTCCAAACGAGTGAAGTGTCGCTCAGTCCTGCTGGAATTACCCAAAGCCGTCGGAATGTACAATGGACACGAATGGTTGCAGGTGATCGCACAGGATGCTTACGTACGTGTCACCCGTCACAGTCATATGTAGGCGTATAAAGGGTCCCATATCATCCAACTGCACACTCCTCACACCGTTACACAGCCTCACCAGTTTGAACAGTCTTCTGCTGACATGCATGTTCATGGATTCATGAGGCTGTCTCCATACCCGTACACGTCCATCCACTCGATACAATATGAAACGAGCAACATGTTTCCAGGCATCAACAGGCCAATGTCGGTGTTGGTGGGCCCAAGCGAGGCTTAAAGCTTTGTGTCGTGCTGTCGTCAAGGGTACACGCGTGGTCCCTCGGCTCCGAAAGCCCATACCGATGATGCTTCGTTGAGTGTTTCGCACGCTGACACTTGTTGATTTCCCAGCATTGAAATCTGCAGCAGTTTTCAAAATGGTTGTACTTCTGTCACGTTGAACGATTCTCTTCAGTCTTCATTGGTCCCGTTCTTGCACGATCTTTTTCCGGCTGCAGCGATGTCGGAGATTTCATGTTTCACCGAATTCCTGATATTCACGGAACACTCATGAAATGGTCGTGCTGGAAAATACCCACTTCATCGTTACCTCGGAAATGCTGTGTCCCATAGTTCGTGCCCCGACTGTAACACCACTTGCAGTAACACCACTTGCAAACTCACTTCAATCTTGACAAGCTGCCATTGTAGCAGCAGTAACCGATCTAGCAACTGTGCCAGGCACTTGTTGTCTTATATTGGCGTTTCCGACAGCAGTGCCGTATTCTGCCTGTTTACATATCTCCGTATTTGAATACGCATGCCTATACCAGTTTCTTTGGTGCTTCAGTGTAGAAACAAGTGTGATTGCGGTTAAACAACGAATAAACTGCAATTACATTATTGCTCTACAAGGAGACGGTGGGACCCTTACTCGAAAATACTCAAAAGGTATCCCTGAACAACTTTTGAAACTTTGTCGGTGTAGTTATGGTTCATCCTGCAGTATAATGGGAGGTCAAAAAGGTCCCGCACGAAGGCGTTGTTGCAGCGTACATGCAACGTAGCGCGACTTCGATGCGGGTGTACAAGCACCGACATTTTGCCAAGGGATTAGTGAGACACTCGTGTCCTTCCAATGTGCGTGCGACAAGCGCGGAAACGTGAACTACGGTGACGTTGTGTAACGTTCCCTGGCAGCACACACACTATTAATAAACTATAATTTAATTGTACTATATACGCCGCTATGAAGCAATTTGTATATACCGTACTTATTTAACAAAAAATATTATTTAATTTTGTGAAAACGACATTCGTTATTATTGTAATATTTTCTGTAATAGTATTCTCGATGTATTTATGATTGTAATATTTCTATACTCATAATGTAATTACGAAATGTGTCAATATCTGCAATAAGAAAAATGTAAAATACAGCCCCAGATTGCAAAGAGAAAATAACGATTGAGAGTCGTATAAATAGGAATATATAGTGTTCATTCTTTGTCGTCTTCCTCGACAGCTGAGAGAGAGAGGAACCTGTGACGTAGCATTTTATGAATGGGTAAACTTCATTTGTCTGTATCTAGATTTAGCCGCCATTAGAGGAGAAGTTACAAACTAATGTAAGTTGAATTATTGTTGTGGTCTAAATACATTATAAATTATCAAAAGTGTGTATTACTAATGTAAATTAGCTTGCCCATGTCATCTATGATATTTCTTTAAAGAATTTTCAGCATTTTTAGCAATTATCGCTGGTGTTGCTGGGCTGTGCCGCGACCGAACGATTTGTAGCGGCGGCACATTTGAAAAATTGTTCCGCTAAGAAAAATTAACCAAACCCGTAAATCGGGAGCAGATATAAATTAGCAGTGAATTAAGAAAATGTTTTTCTTTTACAGCGATCCTGAGACTGACGGAATTTATTACTAGTTTCACATTTGTGCATTCATAGGCGGATAGTTAACGTTGAAATTTAACAATTTGTTGGTTCTTTCAAATAACTTAAATATATAGTGAAGTGTGTTTTATCAATGATAATTAAACGTCGGCTTGGCAATATTTAACCATTTTCTGCTAACAGAGACAGTCTTGTGTTCCATAGCTAACGCCGGGAAAGAATTCAGTAAATATATATATAAAGAAAACACTGCATTTAGAAAATGTGTGCCAAGGCCGAATTATGTAAAAGATATAATTCTCAACTAAATATTCTTAATCAGTTAATATGAATTTATCAGCATGAGAGGGTTGACTAAGTTCACGTAGTTTTAAATGTACTTAATTCTGTCTAAATGAATTTTTATTACCACACGTAAATAAGAGGTTCTACAACAAAGTTCGTACTGACTGAAAGAAAGGTAAAAATAACAAAAAACAATTTAAAACAAATAACTATTTACTTTTACTTTTTTTAATTTAATTTAATTTCATTAAAGTTGTTACCAAATGCGTCCAAACGGGACTAACGTGGTGTTGTTCTTTTCTTGGCTGTCAAAGATACCAGTAGACATCCATCACCGAATCAAGAATGTGCAAAGGACAGCTTGTTTGTCGAAATCCATCGTCTGTATTAACTTTTATCACGCACAACAAATGTTTATAGATAACAGAGCGAGTAGCTTATACGGCTCAAATACTCCTTTACGACTACTAAAGACTGATTATCTCTGACTCGTGATATATAGACTCTGTGGATATAATGAGGAAGGTTACGTGTACAATGAACTCACTTCTTCTGGTTAAGAATTTCCAAGAGTAGGTTCACAGTGGAACTGTAACTAGTGGCGTTGCTGTAACCTGCCATCTAGAATACGGAATGAAATTTGATTCGTTATAGTAACATTTCATCACATACAAGAAGTTGATGTATGCTGGAACGTAGGTAGGAAAATCGTTTACGGAAAATTATAAATTCATGAAGAGAAAAGGTACCTTCTATTCTTTGGTTACTTAAACTTCTCCCTTGTTTGTGGTTCGGAAAATTATTTGGTGTGTCGTAACTCGTAGGGATCGTTGTATCCTGGGAAATCAGTAGAGACTGCACCACGGTCGTTTATGCTGTATTTTATGAGATTAAATTTTGGGATAAATTCTAGTGTCCGATTCCACCCGTCTGCTTTAACCAATGACGTCATACGTAGGGCAAAGATGCTGCACATCGGCAGTCTATGAAAGGAACGGACCATAGTTGTAAACAAACGCATATAACATGCGACAAAATTATACATTTAACGCTAGTATTATTTACGCACGAATTACATGTAAACGATTTGAAGATAACCGAAATGAATAGGAGCAAGAATACAAAAAATCTGAGGCTAATTAGACTTATAATCACAATTTCTGCGAGTGGAGGGGAACAGAGAACCATAAACTGTATTACAGTATATGCATGGTGAAATCGTCTTAATAAAAAATTACATTAATTTTATTATTAATTATTGATTCAAACGGGAGAAGCGCAGGATAGTTAGGGTTTTGGGTGGGGAAATTAAATTAGAAGAGAAAAACCGAAAAATAAAGCAAATTATAAGAAATAAGAGTTCCTAAAATAAAATCTGAAGAAACGAACACCATAAATCCTATAAAAAGCAAGAACTCAAGTAACGGAAATCCATTAAAAATTAACGAATATTGGAATCGATAACTAGAAGTGACCTATATAAGAGGTCAATTCTAGTTATCGATTCCCATGCTTGTAGCTGTTTCGTGGTAATTCAGAGAGCAATTACGAGCGGGAAAATGTTATTACACATAACCGCTGTAAAAATAAACATCCAATTATTGAACTTCCGAATAGATGGAATCGGTAATTAGAATTGACCTGATATATAGGTCAATTCTAGTTATCGGTTCCAATTATACTAACTTTTTCGCAAAACTTCAGAGAGCAATTTCGATTGCAGGTATTGTATTTATTGTATTATATTTTCCACACGTACTACAAAAACGATCTAAGTAATGAACCATCGAATAGTGGGAATCGGTAACTAGAAGTAACCTATATACGAGGCTATTGTTGTGTTGGCAGAAGAGCCAACACCGTGTTATGAATGGAGGCCGAAATGCACGCGTTTTAGCTCACGCAGGCTGGCGTGAGGAGGGAAGAACTATACTGACGTGAGGTCTGGAACATGACAAGGAATAAGAATTCAGAAAGCCGACGAAATTAGTTTGATACTTAACTTTAATACATTAATGATGAACATCGCTCTTGGCGGTACATGATTCACATTATTGTCTGTTCAGAATTCATTCTAATTACTGAATATGCCGCCTTACTAGGTCGTAGCAAATGACGTAGCTGAAGGCTATGCTAAACTATCGTCTCTGCAAATGAGAGCGTATGTAGGCAGTGAACCATCGCTAGCAAAGTCGGCTGTACAACTGGGGCGAGTGCTAGGGAGTCTCTCTAGACTAGACCTGCCGTGTGGCGGCGCTCGGCCTGCAATCACTGATAGTGGCGACACGCGGGTCCGACGTATACTAACGGACCGCGGCCGATTTAAAGGCTACCACCTAGCAAGTGTGGTGTCTGGCGGTGACACCACAGTTATTTCTAGTTATCGATTCCAATATTACTGTTTCATGATGGTACAAAGAGAAATTACAGGTACAAAAATCTTATAACATGTGAGAAATGTGCTTAAAAAGTGATCTTGTTACTGAACTACAGAATACGACCAGACTTCCCAAAAATGAAACTCTTTACACCCATTACTGCACACTAAAAAAAAAATGAAACACAAAAATGACCAAACCTTGCACCGATAACTATACTACAGTAAAACGACACCAGCTACAGTACTTAGTAAAACTGATACATCAGGAATGAAAGTAAAATTAAGAGAAGTACAGTAAAAACATCGAAAAGGAAAACGTAACAGCGGCTACATAAAAGGGAACTTACCGCATATGAACTTCCAAAGGAGTGAAAGATCGAGGCTGACAAGAAGAACAAAATGAGGACATAACAAAGAATAATAATGTTAGGAGGTCCAACTACAGCGAAATACGCAAAATCCAGAATAACTAATAAAAGAATTAATAAGAAACACAAACTGCCAGGCACGAAAGGGGTACCACAAAAATCAGTTCTTCGCTACCACCCATCCTCAACCAGAGGCAAAACTTTAAAATAAAAAAATAAAAAAATCTCGCGTCAATCACATAATACCCCGACATAGACACAATAACCTCCCTCGGCCCACTATTGCAACCAAAAAATATTAAAACTACAGAAAAACCCTCCCCAAGAGAAACCAAAATAGTAGCAAACGCACAGTACAGTAACAGAAAAAGTATCAGACCCACCAAACCCTAACTAACAAAACGAGGATTGTACATTTTGCTGACTATTTTCATAAATGCCAGAAATACACAATGACCTTTAGATATACTCTTCCTCCAACAGTATTCATCCAAATGGCCTTGCAAGACGGATATTCTTCTCTTTTCCCGCCTGACAACAGATTTTATAGCCCCCCAATACCCCTTGGTAGTACTGGTACATGCCCTCGTCTTGTGATCTTTAAACGGAATATTGTGATTTACGACCAAATTATGATAACCCCTTTCACCCAAGTCCTTGTACGAAGCAAACCCATCCGACATGACTACGGAACATTCTTCCACATATTCTTCTATTATAGATGTCAACACTTCCTTTGTACGATTTGGTACGACCCTAAATACATCAGCACAATCCCCTCCAGAAACTACTACTCCAAAAACGCAAAGCCCAACCACCTCATGCAACCTTTCGTACGTCCTCTTTCCAAAATGTGACTCATCTGCTTTAACTGTAACCGCTGCCCCACCCCCCAATGATTCCCTATACTTTACCAATTCCCCGAAAACGTCTCAACAAAATGAAAACCAGTCACCTACAGTGCTACACGAAACCCCAGCTTCGTACATGACACATTTACAAGAATACTGATAGCAAAAATAGTAGGTTAACATGACTATTACTTCTAAATTCAACCTCGACCTTTCGAACCAGGTCCCACTGCGTATAGACCTCCATATATTATTTTTTCTGCACATCCACATGTATTCGTCGGAATCTCATGTTAATGGAACCTTTGTCAAAACCATATAATTTCCACAAACACTGCACTTCCAAAAGTCTGCAATAACTCCCACTGATTGCAAAAATATTATAGTTGATTTACGGTCAGTCATTTTCTGAAGGAGAATTTTAGCTGTAAACACAACTGACTCATCCATAACAAAAAGCAATTGCGTGAAAAATCAAGATCTTATATATCACGACTACTTTCATTAACAAAAGATGCCGAAAACAAATTACGATATAAAAACGAAACAACTAACAACGAATTTTTAGTATACGTGCGTAACGAGGAAAGTCAGAGAAATTATTTAACGTTTATTGACCCCAATCTGCGGCACAAACAAAATAACATTGGTTATAGCCGACGGATGGAATCGGACACTAGAATTGACCCTTGTATATTATCCAAATTGATACACAATGTGGGCACTGATTCCCAAGCTGCAGAGTGAGTATGTCATTGCACCCAGGACGACTTCCCTATGGCGTACGATTGTGCTTCTGATTATTTTAAGAATTTTCAGACACGACGATCGCTGGAATTCTGTAGAACCAAAGAGATTTCATTTAAAGTTCAAACTTCGAAGGCGAGAGTCAGAGTATGATTATGAACTCTAACTTCTAATCATTTTGTTTTGTAGACTTAAGGATTCAAAACAATAACAAATTTTTTACCTGTAACTGTGGCAGACATTTGTGTGAAAATATTGGAGAAGCGACTTCTCTCGACCAAAATTTCACTTTCAAAACTTTCAAGCAACTACATATTTTTCCGTCATAATAATTTAACTTCAAATTTTAGGGGGAGAGAAGTTAAATTGGCGATCTTTTAGGCCAGGACTCTGTATATAATATTTGTGTTTATCTGTTTCATGCCACAAAGGAATAAGTATTTTTGTTACGACATTGCGTGAAGACTACGCAGGTCTGTCACATGCGAATTTCAGACCAGAAACTCGACGAAAGGCAACATATAAGGGCAGGACCTATAACCAATTACCTTTCTGCCTATTTTATGCCACCAACTTCGTTCTTGTAGTGAGTGGAAGTTGCAAAACTCTGTTGCCGTGCTATGTAAAGGATAGTTTTCCATTTTCGCTATCACCCTGTAGACAAATTTCCGTAGTGATAGTTTGTGAAGTGCTAGGAGATTTAGGAGATTTCAATTGCGTGTGAAATAGTGACTCAATTTATTGTGTGTTATAATCAGGAAAGTAGAGGTTTCGGAACTGCTGGCAGCATTTCATGGTCTTTACTCGCGCGCTGTTTAAAATCAAGCGGAACAAGTGAAATGCAGTCAGGTAACGTAACCGACGCTATAGACGGCCCCACAGCTGCGGCGTGGGATCTAGCTAGGTCGTCAGCACCCGCGATTGACAGGTTTACTTAATCCTGCTGATAGTGCAAAACTGAACGATATGCGAGAGAGATAGGTAATCTTATTTGAAAACAAGAGGCTTTGTCGAATGAGTTATAAGAGTTGCGACAGGCTCAAGTAAAATTTCCAACAGAAATCGAAAAGATACGTGATACTGTCAATGAAAATTTGAATCGACAGAATCAGGTAGAAGTAACGGTTACTAGCCTCAGGAAAACAGTACAAAATATTTCCTCAGGACAGGAAGATAAAAATCAAAGAACACTTTTAGGTACATAAACGTTATTTTTAGGAGGAGATGGGTAATTCGGTAAAGACGAAAGAACAGCACCTGAATCAGGTGATAGCAGATTGTGTAAAATCTACTGTCTCATCCCTATCCCCGGATAAATTGCCAGAAGAGATTTCTTTTTAAGAAAGAATCGGAAGAGGTTAATACGGAGCTAGGCTCCGATTTTGTGAAATGGAGGGAGCAAGGCGAAGAATCTATTAATATGAGCAAAGGAAAAGTAAAAGATTTTCGAGGGGCGGTTAACAGTGATAGCAAGGTGTATCAAGCTCCATGACAACAAACTTCGGGAGACGCATCCAGCGGTGGTAATTCAAACCTGTATACGCCATACTATAGCGGCACATACACTTCACAAGAAGCCGATAAAGGCCAGTACATGTATTCTACACCTAATATCGAAAAGAAAATGCTCAAACAGTGGCAAATTCACATATTCAATCCCGAAAAGAGGACGGTAAATCCGCAGCGTTCGTGCGAAGCGTCAGGGGAGCTTTGCCAAGGAACTGGACCGATGTTGAGAAGATAAGTTTTGTACAAAGTTATATTCAAGGACAAGGTGCACTGTGGGCAAAAACGCATACGAATCTTCTCGTACTTTTCGATGAATTTGAACAGGCGTTCTTAGCAAAATACTGGTCGTGTCTAATCAACAAAGATTCTTCCAATAAGTATTTTACCCTGTACAATTCTCATTCAAGCAAGGGACGTTAAGAAAGTATTCTGAAAAATATCTTAACAAATGTCACAACCGGGACGATCCGTTACCACAACAGGTTATAATGAGAATATCAAAATCTAGATTACAGGTCAGTGTGAGAAATCGGCTAGTTAATGTATCAAATGAAAATTTGGAGGAATTTTTATCTGTGTTAGATTCGATCGACCTGATCCAAGAAGATCTTAAGTCCACGACAGAATCGAATGACGGGTAAAATAAGGCGCAAATAGTTGCGGTGATGCGAGTTCAACAAACTAACTGTGACTGCCTAGAGCTGCAGAGACGCGGTCAGGGAATCGAATAGGGATTACCCCCAGCAATTTGCGGATGCTACAGTATAACGGTATTACGATGGAAAGGCATTATAGGAGGAATTTTGTGGGGATGTTTATCAGTGTGACGAGGTTTATGCTTTCCTGCCAAAGTCGGAAATCGTTGCTACAATCGAAGGAATTCCAGTCAGTGTAAAATTAAACACGGGAGCTCCTGCTAAGGTGATATCGAGCGCTCTGTTCCAAAAGCTATCGCGAAAAGCAGAACAACCAATTTTGCCAGTGGAGAAGTGTAGAGTTATAGGAGCACTAAGCACAAGATCCACAACTGTCAAGATGCGAACGCTACGGAAATTGAATTTGGGAACTGCAGCAATTACGTGCGCATTCCTAATTCTTGAAAAATTAATAGAATGCATCCTGGGCGTCTATACGATACAGGGACGTAAGTGTCGCTTTCTCAACAGGGAAAGCAACACTTTTGGTCGGAGGTGCTTCAGTGGAGGTTGATTTAGTACGGAAGCAAGGAATACATGAGCGGAACTGCCGTGCGGCCCGCATAAGGCTGATCATCAGAATAATAATGGACGAAGAATGTATATATATATTTGAGTGGTTGTTTGATCTTCAGTTTTAATTACTTAAGTTTTGATTTAGGGTGTGACTACGTGTTTTATGCACGCATTTTTTAGCATCATAAGTTACTCCTTTGTGTGAGAGGAAGTATGCCTTTGTGACTGAACTTACCCGAAGGAGGTATTCTGGTTTATAACGACGGTGCCATTTCAGGGACTTGCAGGAATCATCGATGACGAACAGTTAAATTTTGCTACATTCTCGCCACTTAGCGTAGCTGCACTTTGGTTGGTACGTAAGGTGCAGATTGGGATTGGTTTGATGGTTACTGACCCTGATGAATTTTACTTTCAGGAAGATGAAATCCTTTATGTACGTTTGTGCAATTTATTTGGATTCAAACGATCATAAATATAAGAGGAGTTAATTTATCTATCTGCTCTAAAGTGAATTCAGATTCTGGCGTGGTCTGAAAAGAAATTGAGAACGCGTAGGTGTTTAATAGAAAAACGTATAATGAAAGCGTAGAAATGGTGTGAACGCAAGGTGGAATATTCACTTTGCATTTATATAAAAATTTGTCTTGTCTTACTATGAAGGCAGATATTGTGATATAGATGCCCAGAGGGAAGGACTCCCGAAATGCTGGATGAGCTTTCGTGAATATCGGCTCATACGAAAAAATCCATATACGTCGAGTTATGTAGCGTAAGTTAGAAAATTATTTGATGATTTGCCGAATTCATGTAGTCGAAGAACACCTAAATTAATTAACCGGCCATTAGCAGTTATTTGCTATGGAAAGACTTATTTAAAATAGATAAAATCGATTACCAAGCAGTGGACACTGCAGCGGATCATACCTCTTCTGAATCTACAGAATTAATGAAGGATCCGCTGGAGATATGTGCTACCAACCCGTTCTAATTCAGTGTGTACGGTAAAGATCTCCGAATGATCCAGTGTCTCAAATTGTTTCGTGTCCTATTGGTCCGATTTGGTGCCGTCAGGTAAGAGATCAACACACTTACCTGCAACCTGGTTCCCGCAAGATTCGTTCCACCTCAACTCCAACAGTTCCAGTCAGCCTCCAGCATCCAGCTGACGATCAACTCCATCCAGCTCCATCAACCTTCGTAGAATCCGTCTAGTCAAGGCAACAGATTATAATTGTTGCCAGTGAACTGTTTTAACCACACAAACTGTAGTTTATTCACTATTAGTAAACTGAACATTCACACACTTTACCAAACGGAACTGGTTAACGTTCTAAACATAAAACGTTGTTTGTACATGCTGTTTTAGTTTTTCTTTTCGGTGTGTAATTTTCAAAATTTTAATATCCATTTTATCTATTTATCGTGAATAGGTCAAGGTTTCGCTCCTATATTCCGGGGTTTTCCTTGGTTTCCTTCTGGAATAAAGATCCCTAATGGGTAGACATGAATTTGTTGTGATTTTCCATGGTTGTGTGATAGAGTGAGTTATGCACCTCTCCACAAGTCAAGGTGAGCTACCTTGTACCAAACGAGGTATCCTTTTGAAAACCCATGTTAAGCTGAAGAGAATGAATAGAAATCTTGTAAAAAAGTGATTAAGACACCAAATTTTGAACAGTTAGCAAATGAAGATGATTGATATTTCTTCGTTCTAAATATATTAAGAACGATCGAACATTCTTTCCTTAATTGGTAGCTACCAAATTCAGATGGCATTTAATGTTTGCTACTAACACCAGGAGCGTTTGTAGAGACACCTTATCTGTATACATTTTAATAACACATCACAAATTAACGGGCGCTCGAGGAAGCAATTTATATGGCTCAAATACACCTTACGACTGCGAGAAGGTGATAATCTATGACATGTGATAAAAAGATTCAGTGGATATGATGTGGAACATTATATGTACATGACCTCCTGATTAAGAATTGCGGAGAGTATAATCATAGTGGAACTTTAATTAGCGGCATTGTTGTAAGCTGCCATCTTGATTACGGAATGAAACTTGATTAGATATAACAACATTTTATCTCACCAGAGGATAATGTATTCTGTAACGTAGCTACGAAAATCGTTTATGGAAAATCATAATTTCCTGAATGGTAAGGGTTCGTACAATTTTTTGTTTATTTTATGTTCTTCCTTGTTTGTGGTTCGGAACATTATGTGGTGTGAACTTTGTATTCTGGGAAATCAGAATGCTCGATTTTAAGAGATTAAATTTTGCACTATTGATACACAACTTGGACACTGATTCCCATGCTGCAGAGTGAGTACGTCATAACACCCAAGACGGCTTCTCCACGACGTGCGATTGTTCCTGTGACTATTTTATGAATTTTCAGCATCGACGATCCCCGGAATTCTGCAGGGCCACAGAGATTTTATTCCAAGTACGAACTTCGACGACGAGGGTCAGACAGAGCATGGTTATGAACTTTAACTTCGAATCATTTGTTTTATAGACGTAAGGATTCAAAACAGTAACAAAATTTCTACCTGAAAGCGTGGGAGACACTTGTGTAAAAATATTGGAGAAGCGTCTTCTCTTGACCAAAATTTCACTTTCAAGTAACTACACTCCTGGAAATGGAAAAAAGAACACATTGACACCGGTGTGTCAGACCCACCATACTTGCTCCGGACACTGCGAGAGGGCTGTACAAGCAATGATCACACGCACGGCACAGCGGACACACCAGGAACCGCGGTGTTGGCCGTCGAATGGCGCTAGCTGCGCAGCATTTGTGCACCGCCGCAGTCAGTGTCAGCCAGTTTGCCGTGGCATACGGAGCTCCATCGCAGTCTTTAACACTGGTAGCATGCCACGACAGCGTGGACGTGAACCGTATGTGCAGTTGACGGACTTTGAGCGAGGGCGTATAGTGGGCATGCGGGAGGCCGGGTGGACGTACCGCCGAATTGCTCAACACGTGGGGCGTGAGGTCTCCACAGTACATCGATGTTGTCGCCAGTGGTCGGTGGAAGGTGCACGTGCCCGTCGACCTGGGACCGGACCGCAGCGACGCACGGATGCACGCCAAGACCGTAGGATCCTACGCAGTGCCGTAGGGGACCGCACCGCCACTTCCCAGCAAATTAGGGACACTGTTGCTCCTGGGGTATCGGCGAGGACCATTCGCAACCGTCTCCATGAAGCTGGGCTACGGTCCCGCACAGCGTTAGGCCGTCTTCCGCTCACGCCCCAACATCGTGCAGCCCGCCTCCAGTGGTGTCGCGACAGGCGTGAATAGAGGGACGAATGGAGACGTGTCGTCTTCAGCGATGAGAGTCGCTTCTGCCTTGGTGCCAATGATGGTCGTATGCGTGTTTGGCGCCGTGCAGGTGAGCGCCACAATCAGGACTGCATACGACCGAGGCACACAGGGCCAACACCCGGCATCATGGTGTGGGGAGCGATCTCCTACACTGGCCGTACACCACTGGTGATCGTCGAGGGGACACTGAATAGTGCACGGTACATCCAAACCGTCATCGAACCCATCGTTCTACCATTCCTAGACCGGCAAGGGAATTTGCTGTTCCAACAGGACAATGCACATCCGCATGTATCCCGTGCCACCCAACGTGCTCTAGAAGGTGTAAGTCAACTACCCTGGCCAGCAAGATCTCCGGATCTGTCCCCCATTGAGCATGTTTGGGACTGGATGAAGCGTCGTCTCACGTGGTCTGCACGTCCAGCACGAACGCTGGTCCAACTGAGGCGCCAGGTGGAAATGGCATGGCAAGCCGTTCCACAGGACTACATCCAGCATCTCTACGATCGTCTCCATGGGAGAATAGCAGCCTGCATTGCTGCGAAAGGTGGATATACACTGTACTAGTGCCGACATTGTGCATGCTCTGTTGCCTGTGTCTATGTGCCTGTGGTTCTGTCAGTGTGATCATGTGATGTATCTGACCCCAGGAATGTGTCAATAAAGTTTCCCCTTCCTGGGACAATGGATTCACGGTGTTCTTATTTCAATTTCCAGGAGTGTAC
Source organism: Schistocerca americana (assembly GCF_021461395.2). Classification (NCBI taxonomy): domain Eukaryota; kingdom Metazoa; phylum Arthropoda; class Insecta; order Orthoptera; family Acrididae; genus Schistocerca; species Schistocerca americana. Next base: position 379,744,133 of record NC_060126.1, read on the forward strand.
ATATTATTCAGTCATAATAATTTAACTTCAAATTTTATGGAGAGAGAAGTTAAAATGGGAAAAATGTGACAAGGGTACTGCTTATTCATGATATTCCCATATCGCAAATTCGTAACGCAGAAGTTACGGAATTCAAGTGGGAGACACCCGCCCTGTATCCTGATCTCTCTCCCATGCGATTTTTACGTCATCAGTCCCTTAAAAAAGACCTTTAAGGGTCGATGATTCCTGTCGGACGAAACAGGAGGCAGTTACGGACTTTTCACACAGAAGAATATGGTGTTTTAAGAAACGGGGATCTTCAATCTGGTGCATGGGTGAGATGATTGCCTCAACGATCATAACGAGTTTGCCTGATAGGCATATCAATTCTGGACGTTCGAGCGGAATTTTTTAAATTTTCCCTTATACATTTGAGGTAACGAGTATAAGTGGAGATTTTTTATATGTGGTAATTTAATATGTACAGACATAAGGGTGCTGCTTGTTTTTTCTCTCCATCGAACAGTCTTCCTAAAAACATATCACCAAATGTATGGTCTGATGCTTTGTGACTGGCCTGTTGCACCACGTCTTTCAGTATAGAAATGTATATTAATGACACTCTTTCACATGCATTTGGAGGTACTAACCAACCTAAAAACATATGACGTAATGGCTATAATTATAAGTCTGCAATTGACGTAAGTACTGATGTCATATTGTTCAGCACACCGCCCGTAGTAAACAATAGTAATACCAGCACTTACACCCCGTTACACTTTGTAGACGATATCTCTACCGTGAGATACCACGGAGGGGTTTCTACACAAAGAGTAAATTGTAATTTACTCTAGTCATTATCGTACACTGCTGAAAACACCACGAGTGTATCCCTGCTTTGACATACAGTCGGCGTTCCGAGCTAATACAGAAGGATTAAGCGTGGGCGGAAGTTTTCCCGGACTCAGAGAAGTTGGATCCCCTCAGCCACCTCCCGCAGCTGTCCTTTGGCTCAGGCGTCGGCCATTAATCTAGTGAGGACGAGGGAAGCGACGCGCTGAAGGGAAAAGGGCTGTTCTCTTTCCCAGACTGTCCGCGGAGAGATTTCTAATTTCGGCAGAGAGAAGCCGGAAAGAAAGCGCGTGGGCCGTCTCTCGCTGAAGAGGCCCCTAATAACCTATAGAAAACATCTCTGAGTCGACGGCGAATGAAACCGGCCACAAAATTACTTAATGGACTCTGTCATTAAGCGGTGGGGTGGTGCAGGAGCTGCGACAAAGCGACTGGATGGGGATCGGCGTAGGATGGGGGCGTATGAGACGCTAAGCGCGTACTCTCTGGGCGAGGCATTCTTCTAACACAAACACACAGCCTTCGATAAGACTTGTCCGGTTCGTATACAACTTTCAGTACCCAACGGCGCAATTATCGCTATCCATTGAAGTTAATACTATAAAAATAAAACTACTTTTCAGTTCTTGTGTAATGAATCAATACGTGGTCTTGATATTAGTTACTACAGCCGCAAATACGAGATCTGTTGAGAGGCAGTTTTTGAAAAAAATTTTGGTTAGAAGGTTTTCTATTTTCACTCGGGAATTGCATTTTATCTTTGTTATAAGACTAGTCGTTCGTTACTGGAGAAACTGCAATATTTTCTGACAAAATATATTTGTATATACACAGATTCGTGATTTCGTGTCAGAGTTCGTAGTAATTGAAAAAGTCATCAAGTAAAACAAGAACTGATTTCTGGAGTTCCCCTAGGTGGTGCTAAAAGGAACTCGTTAAACATCGGTTACACGATAAATCAGTCTAATCTAAAAGCTGTAAATTCAACTAATTACTTTGGTATTGAAATTACGTACAACTAAAACTGTAAGGAACACACAGAAAATGTTGTGGGGAGCCGGCCGGAGTGGCCGTGCGGTTCTAGGCGCTACAGTCTGGAATCGAGCGCCCGCTACGGTCGCAGGTTCGAATCCTGCCTCGGGCATGGATGTGTGTGGTGTCCTTAGGTTAGTTAGGTTTAAGTAGTTCTAAGTTCTAGGCGACTGATGACCTCAGAAGTTAAGTCGCATAGTGGTCAGAGCCATATGAACTAATTTTTTCCTGTGGGGAAGGCTAACCAAAGATTGCGTTTTATTGGCAGGACTCTTAGAAAATGTAACAAATCCGTCCTCATTTAGAATACTGCTGTGCCGTGTGAGATCCTTACCTGATAGGACTGGCGGTGTACATCGAAAAAGTTCAAAGAATGGCAGCACCTTTTGTATTATCGCGAAAGATGGGAGAGAGTGTCACAGAAATTATACAGGATTTACTCTGGACATCATAAAAGAAAGGCGTTTTTCGTTGCGACGGAATCTTCTGAAGAAATTCGAATCACCAACTTTCTCCTCTGAATGCGAAAATATTTTTTTGACACCGACCAACATATGGAGGAACAATCACCATGATAAAATAAGGGAGTTCGTTCCTTCCGGGCGCTGTACGAGATTGGAATAACAGAACTGTGAAAGTGGTTCGATGAACCCTCTGCCAGGCATTTAAATGTGATTTGCAGAGTGTCCATGTAGATGTAGAGCACCCCTTGGGATGCAGTTCGTGAATGGCAGCACATCAAAAAATGTTTCAAATGGCTCTGAGCACTATGCGACTTAACTTATGAGGTCATCAGTCCCCTAGAACGTAGAACTAATTAAACCTAACCAGCCTAAGGACATCACACACATCCATCCCCGAGGCAATATTCGAACCTGCGACCGTAGCGGTCACGCGGTTGCAGACTGAAGCGCCTAGACCCGCACGGCCACAACGGCTGGCGGCAGCACATCATGTCGAATCACTAGACTGACGTACAAATTTGCGGTCAAGGTGCTTGAGATTACCACGAGAATACTCCTGCTGGCATACGAAATCACATCCCTGACCATAACTGCAGGTGTCCGTACAGTGTGTCTAGCACGTAGACAAGTTGGTCGCAGGCCCTCAGCTGGCCTTTCTCTGACCAATGCACAGCCATCGTTGGCACCGAGACAGAGCCACCTGTCACCACAAAACACAACAGGCCTCCCTCCACCCTGCCCTCCTATGAGCTCTCGCTTGACACCACTGAAGTCGCAAATGGAGATGGTTTGGGGTCAGTAAAATGCACACTGCAGGGTGCCTGATTTGGAGCTGTCCTGGAAGTAACAGGTTTGAAATAGTCCGTTGTGTTATTGATGCCAACTGCTGCTCAGATTGCTGCTGTGGATGCAGTACGATACGGCAGAGCCACATGCGAAATACGACAGTAGCCCTTGGCCGTCTGGAGCCGTGTCCTCTTGCGACTCTACATTCCCGTAAAAGCCGCTTCCATTAATCACGTACAGTGGCTACATACCTGCCACGCTTTTCTGCAGTATCGTGGCAGGAACATACAGCTTTTCATGGACCTATTACTTGACCTCGTTGAATCCCAGTGAGGTGCTGATGATGGCGCCTTTGTCACCTTAAAGGCATCGCTGATGAGTTTTATCTCTCCACTAAGATAACTAATGCCCACGACCGTTACAGCGTGTATTTAAAACGAACCTGATATGCATTCTCATAACAGTGCTACTAGCACTACTCTTATGCGACTGGCGTGACGTTTGAATAGACATCATCTTTCAGATGTAGAAATATGACTGCCAACTTTCGTTTATGTCGGACAACTCCTTCTTGGTGTTGCGATTCTTTCCCATCAATGTATAGACTGCCTAGCTAGAAAAGTGAAACACCCAGAAGGAGACGAGGAAACGAAATAAATATTCATAGTTTTGAGAGGTGTGTATGATGTTATAACAGTTATTAGAAAATAGAGCATGAGCCCACTTATCGGTATGACGTTGAACCTGTCCGGTACGAAGGTAAGCGTTTTTTCGGTTGGGAAGGACGTTGTAAAGGCCTGGCTCGCAACTGTGGTAACTGCTTCGTATGTCCTGGATACTGCTTCTTACCTGCAGTTGACATCTGAGCTGGTCGCATAGATGTTCTATTGGGGACAAATCAGGAGACCTCTCTGACCAGAGGAGTACCTCTACATCACGCGACGTCTCAAAGAGGCACATACCTTACGTGGACGAGTTTGCTCTTTAGCAAAATGGCGCCACAGTACTGTCGGGTGTAACACATGAGGACGCAGGATATCCGTGACGTATCGCTGTGCCGTCAGAGTTTCCTCGATCACTACCAACCGTGACTTGGTCATACCGATAGTTTCCTATACCACGACGTCAATAGTAACACTGTCGTGCCTCTCCAAAATATTTGGAGAAAGGGGTATCGCCCCAAGTCGACGCCGTATTCGCCGACAATAATCATTCAGGATAGTGCATAGACGCGATTCAGCGTTGAATACAGTGCTACGCCATTCATCATGCTTCCCAGTCATGCCACCGCTCCAAAATCAACGTTTGTGTTGCGGTATCTTACCTATGGGATACTAGCCTCGTGTCACTGTTGCAGGATGATAGAGAATGTGAAGTTCTTGTATGGCAGGTGGAGATGCGAAGGGATTCCGGTGTGCTCAGAGTACAATACGGTGTTGCTCCTATGTAGTGGTCAGACGGGGTTGACCGGAAAGTTGACGAGAAATGTGTGTCCTTACTTTCTCTTGAACGCCAACATCGGACCACTTACCTCCGCATGCACCACAAATCTGGATATTGCATGATTCGACCAACCAGTCAAATGAACAGCCGCAATGAAACTTTGTCAGGTGCTGATGAAGCCATCTCATACGCGTACGCTTCATCTCCGTGTCCCTCATAGCGATCACTCAGCCTCTGAAACTATTCACGCTCCTTATATAGGCTACTACTCGTAGTAACAACACTAGGCATGAGCAACAGTAAAGCACTGTGATGGGTGTGCTGCGTATCAAACAGAATTGCAACTCCAATCATTTACATACCCGTCGATGGCGTGTACTTGTACCAAGTTACATTTACATCCGACGATGTCTCTAGCGTGCCTCACCATTTTATCCGACACGTAGAGGTACAAGTATCTTATAAGAGTGAAATCGAATTTTGTTTTACAACAGTCTGCCAGACAGCCCGAAAGACAACATGAAAAGAAACCCTGATGCAGGATCACAAACGTATCAGGAAACATTTGAAACATCTGCCTATGACACAAGCCATGAGCGAGTATTTAGTTCCTAGCCGCTAATGACTTCATTAGGAAATACTCTCCGAGTTAATACACACAAATTTGGAAAGTAAATTTTACTGGGCTCAAATTTTGACAATGCCTTTCTAAAACGTTGTGGAATCTGCTATATGAATGATTGGGCACCGATACAACCTGCTGCTGTAAAACCAGATCTGACTTACCAATGTGGTCTAAGATGAACAGATCGAGCACGACTTGTACCCTGGCTTTCGAAATCACTTCACAAATATTTTTCGGTATGGGCTAATTTAAAAATTATGTGTATGGAATTGGAACAATGAATAGTGCAGTCTTCTAAAGCTTTAGAGCTGTACTAATCGCTGTAGAGAGTATTGTGCTGTTGTACCGATGTCACAGTACAACACTTGCAACATCTTTACCCTTTATGGGTACGACAGTGCAGTAAGCTATAACATGTAACGTGCTGAAAAGAGTTTTGTGCTTCTTGTTAAGGCAGACCATTGGAGACATTTTAAACCGATTAGATGGGAACTTAATCGAAAAGTATACATTTCAGTTACATTTGATACGCTGGGTTATTCCGTGATGATGTGACAAAGTTTCAGTGGTTATGTAGAAGTATAACTGTATCAATGTGAGGTAAGGCACCTGGTCCGGAAAAGACGAGTCGAAAGTTGTATGCGAAAATCTTTGTGACACCTCTGACAGTGGAGTACATCTCGACCGATACTGTTTTTCCTAAGATTGTAGAGTCGGCAAGTTTCAGAGGACAAATAAAGAAAAAATCATACCCCAAGAGCTATGAAAGATTGTTCATTCTTCACTAGTGTGAAAAAAACTCTCCTACTGGTTTTCATATTTGAGGAGCAGGTAGCATGAACCAAAACACAACAAAAATTATCCAATAAATATCGGCTCTAAAATGCTTACGAGCTATCTGCATTTGTTCAGTAGCAGAGATGTGTTCATAGTAATGGAGATGAGCAATTGCTCGTAGCTCTCAAGTTATACATTTGGGATCCACGTTTACCAGAATCTTTTACTTGTTTTAATCCATACTACTACGTCTGGAAATTGCTACTCTACAATCTTAGTAGCAGCAGTACCGGTACATACATTCATCATTCAGAGGTATCAAAAGCGTTTGACTCCGTAGTTTCTGGACCATGGTCCCTGAGCTCAAATTGATACGTTTACCCTACTCCATCATTCCTGAAAGTTTATTATCACGCTGTATATTTAATGTTTCTCTCTCTGTCTGTCTGTCTGTCTGTCTGTCTCTCTCTCTCTCTCTCAAAAATGGCTCTGAGCACTATGGGACATAACTGCTGTGGTCATCAGTCTCCTAGAACTTAGAACTACTTAAACCTAACTAACCTAAGGACATCACACACATCAATGCCCGAGGCAGGATTTGAACCTGCGACCGTAGCGGTCGCGCGGTTCCAAACTGTAGCGCCTAGAACCGCTCGGTCACCCAGGCCGGCCTCTCTCTCTCTCTCTCTCTCTCTCTCTCTCTCTCTCTCTCTCTCTGTGTGTGTGTGTGTGTGTGTGTGTGTGTGTGTGTGTGTGTGTGTGTGTGCTTGTGTATTGTGTGCCACTTTTTATTTATTTCGCAATAACATTTTTATTCTCACTTCACAAGCTCTGTCAGTCTCTTGAGATTAATATGGTGGTTTTATCGTCTGATTACTTCGCATAAATGTGTACTGCGAAACGAATACAAAAGCTCTGTTCTGTATAAAAACAAGATTATTTCAGTAGGAACAGTAAGCCTTTTAGGAGGTGTTGGCACAGACAGCTTCGAATAAAACATCCCACATAACATGTGATCAATTGTTATTCGTCACAGAGATACTGCTGTTTACAGAGATCAGTTTTTATTCCGCGTGTTGGGACTCAAGATTGCTCAAGGTTTATTAACAGGCTATAAACTTCTTTTTGAGGCTCAAGTTGTCTGTGTTTCGTTTGGACACTGAAACTTGCAACTGTGACTGTGGTTTGTTGGCCAGTTCCACTGCATTGTTTAAGCATGCCGCACGTATTTGTAAACGATGAGAGTGCTGATATGGTATTTGTGTGAGCGTTTTGTAGTGGAAACTATGCTGCTGATTTTGGAGAATACGGTAGACGATCCCCCAACCACAATGTGCTAGATTTGTAGGGCTGGACGAAAAAAATTTAGACATTCGTGTCGGCAATGTAGTGGGTCCTAGTAAGCCCACATTCACTTCTGGGGGAGATCGAGAGAGTGAATGTCGCTTCATCGGTAATCAGAAATAACGGCATCACCTGGTGATTTGCACTTATCCAACGACAGAATTCCAATCATCCACCTTCATCTCTTTCTCGAAGGTGTTGAATCATCTGTAACTGATCAGGAATCACGCCATTCATACGTAATGTCCACCATGGTCTTATGTGGAACACCGATACGCTTGGAAATTCTGGGTAGGCCTGTTGGAGGACTGCCCCCTACCAACTGAATGATGTCTTCTACTTCGTCCCAGCGCTGTTAACTTGAACATTCAGATGGGATGTGCCGGCTGGACACGGAAGCATCGGTACACAGTTAAGTGAAAATTCGCGTAAACACACATGAATCTTGTGGTACTTCGTCAAAGCTGGTTCCTCGCGACGGAACCACACGTAAGAACAGTCGCTGCCTGACACTAACTCGAATGAGAGACGTATGTGCAGACACGCCCTCATGAAGTTCCATCCGCCGCCGCTGCCGGAAGATTACTTAGATCAGAACACAGCGCGCTGTTTAGTCACTGCTTGCGACAATAGCATCGTCTCAATGAGATCAAGTAACGTGAGTAGTCTTAGAAGTGAGACGTGTATATCGAATTTTATCTCAGTTATGAGACAATACTGTCATTCTCTGTAGTGCCCAGCGAAAGTAACACATACTTAACTAACATTCCTATGGATATGTATCTGCTCGATCTCCCCCAGAAGTGAATTTCGGCTTGCTAGGACCCACAACATTGCCGACACAAATGTCTAAATTTTTTTTTGGTCCAGCCCTAGAAATCTAGCATTTTGTGGTTGGGGAATCGTCTACCGTATTGTCCACAAATAGCAGCACAGTTTCCACTACAAAACGCTCACACAAATACCATATCAGCACTCTCATGTATAAATACATACGTGTGGCACGCTTAAACAATACAGCAGAACTACCCAACAAAACCCAGTCACAGTTGCGAGTTTCAGTGTGTAAACGAAACACAGACAACTTGAGCTTCAAAACAAAGTTCATAACCGATTAATAAACCCGTATCAATCTGAGTCCCAATACGTCAAATTAAAATTGATCTCTAGGACTCACATTTGCGGTCCGACCGAAGTTCCTATCCCTTTGTGGATACACATTTTTCAAGAACGCTTGTCTGTTTATGTGAGATTTGATCAGGTAACTAATTGATGATACCTGTTGCGTTACCACATAATCTTGCAGCGTCAAGTCATCTATGATTTCTTTACAACGATCTATCAGAATTATTGGAAGAGAGTCCCTTGGCTATCCGAATGGTTGTATTTTTACGGCATGATGGGGCCTCTGCCGATTCTATATCTAAATCTAACATTCCCCGGAAGACGGATAAACTGAAATGGACATCTTTCTTGGCCACCAAAGTCACTTACCGATTGCAATATCTGCCTGTGGGGATGGTTAATAGACGACATATATGATGAAAAATGAACAGTAGAGACGACTCGTTCGGATTATGAACAGTTATGGCCTCATGAAAGAATGCCGAGACGATCCGAGAAGAGCTACACCTGGTACTGTTAACAGAATTCAAAGTTCATTAACCCGGTATAACACTCCAAATATAGAACCCCTAATGGAAGCCCTTTGGTAGTACAGAAGCTACTGACAACAAAATTAACACTATTGCAACTTTGACTACCAGGAATACTATGTAAGGATTAACGTTTATTATGAACAAAGGACTAAACGAAAGGCTATCAGGTGATACGAAGTCTGAACCTTTAAATAAATAATTCAAAATATGTTCTTTACGAAGGTTAAAGACCTGACCAAAAATAGATCAGAGAAGAGAGTTGTAGCCGCATCCAGCTGTAAGTTCTCTGCAACTACAATGTAACACGACAATGGAGATGTTAATTCAGTATCTCTTCGAGACGTCGCAATAGTAGTAAGGCTATTGAACGCTATTAGATTGTTTTAAACCGAACTGAAGCTTTAAAAGTTTTCCAGTGTCAACTAGGCGTACTAGTCACGATTTAGAACTGAAGTAAAATAACATTTACGGTCTAGCCAGACAACGGAGCAGTTATTTTACGTGAAGGAAAAGTAAATCGCACGATACCTGATTAACGCTGGGACTTATTGGCCTTCATGATCTGTGATTGTCACGAACATCAGAGGACACAGCAATGTACCGAACGCCGACATGAACTCTATTATTAGCCTTGAGTAGGGAACAGCTACACGCGATAACGAAGAACTTACAGTTACGCCGTGTTATCGGAAGCTGTAGTTAATGTCAAAATCACCGATGCAGTAGATTCAAGACCCTGAATAAATGACCAGTGTGTTTTCAGTGCAGGTTTAAATAATTACGAAGTTCAATAAACTCCAATATAATCTTAATGCTACGTGTCGGCTACGTCATTTTATGAAAATTTACTGTGTAATTGTGAAATTAACTATTTCTTGAGAGAACGCAGAAGTTAAAGGTGATTTAGTGACTTTATTAACAGTGAACAGCAAGTTTACACCGAAATACGACGCTTTCTGTATTTTATCTCTGGAATTACGTCGTATTAGTTGTTGAATTAACGCCGTAGCGACGCCTTGACGACGCTATATTAATTAATATTTCAACATCCTCGCAAAACTATGATGTGGCATCGGCTTGAGTGATGGACTTTATAATTCAAGATATCCTATTATCTGCGTCTGCACAGTCATTAGCAAACCGGGCATATGAAATACAGTTATCAAGTACGCGTAAGCTTATCAACCTGTCGCGAACACACGAAGCTTATTTGTTACTTGTTTCAGATCAAGGAAGTGGTTGCGGTACGGAGTGGTGTAGTCGCTGTGGGTTCGAAGTAAGTAAGACCGACAGACTTTGAACACCAGTGCTTCTATTTTAAACAAGGGCTGCTCACACATTCCGGCGTACTGCTACATCGATACGCTTATATCAGTCTAAGTGTCTGAAACTAATCAACAAAGCGAGGAGTTTGTTTTTAGCAGTTACAGATCGGAGTCGTCACGATCGATGTACACTGTTCCATGTCAACCAGACTGGGACAACCATCACACAAATAAAACGCCACACCGGTGATAAATCTCATAAAAATCTACGTTCAACTTACGCATTTGCCTTTGCGTGACATCTTTAGCGACTTCTTGTTCGGCTTACATATGAAGAACAGTATTTCTGTAACAACTGAAAGCCGAACAAGTGCCAGTAGCCCTCACGCTCTGAGGGTACTGTGCAAACTTAATAGATATAGGGAGTCTATCTATGGGCTTTCATGAGCGAGTTTACGACTACCAAAATATGTGATATAAACGGCGGTATCTCTTGATTACATTGACTCAGATGCTTAAACATTTTACGCCGACAAAGGACCGTAACCTGAAGTACATGACATAAATTACAACTTGATACCTCTACCCGTTTCTGAAAAGGAAGAAGTCTCAACAGACGAACAGAGAAACGGATAACAAAGCTATCCTATAGTGGTTCTGTTTTCACCGATTGGGTTCGAATCTTTAAACATTACACATATTTTAGACGGTTTAGGCAAATGAGGCTATACTCCTAAAACAATTTCATACAGGGCGGTCATAAACAGTCTGAAAACTTTTAAGGGTGTTGCAGGATAAGTTTTGCTGCCCATAACATGTAATAAATGTCAGTTGTTCTCACAGAATAGCTGATAGCGTATGAGACTCAGGTATGATCTCTACTACCATATCACATCCAGTTTTCCTACCGAGTTCTTTCCGGTTCTACGAAATCCAACGATGAACACGTTGGGCAACACCCTCTCTGGTGGGCTGCTTCAATTTGCGCGCTCAACGACCTGATTGCGTAACTTCAGTACTACACTATCGGCCAATGAAATTGCTACACCAAGAAGAAATGCAGATGATAAACGGGTATTCATTGGACAAATGAATTATACTAAAACTGTCATGTGATTACATTTTCACGCAATTTGGGAGCATAGATCCTGAGAAATCAGTACCCAGAACAACCACCTCTGGCCGTAATAACGGCCTTGATACGCCTGGGCATTGAGTCAAACAGAGCTTGGATGGCGTGTACAAGAACATCTGCCCATGCAGCTTCAACCCGATATCACAGTTCATTAAGAGTAATGACTGGCGTATTGCGACGAGCCAGTTGCTCGGCCACCATTAACCAGACGTTTTCAATTGGAGGGAGATCTGGAGAATGTGCTGGCCATGGCAGCAGTCGAACATTTTTTGTATCCAGAAAGGCCCGTACAGGACCTGCAACATGCGGTCGTGCATTAACCTGAAGAAATGTAGGATTTCGAAGGGATCGAATGAAGCGTAGAGCCACGGGTCGTAACACATCTCAAATGTAGCGTCCACTGTTCAAACTGCCGTCAGTGCGAACAAGAGATGACCGAGATATGTAACCAATGGCACCCCATACCATCACGCCGGGTGATACGCCAGTATGGCGATTAGGAATACACGCTTCCAACGTGCGTTCACCGCGATGTCGCCAAACACGGATGAGACCATCATGATGCTGTAAGCAGAACCTGGATTCATCCGAAAAAAATGACGCTTTGCCATTTCCATCCAGGTTCGTCGTTGAGTACACTATCGCAGGCGCTCCTGTCTGTGATGCAGCGTCAAGAGCAACCGCAGCCATGGTCTCCGAGCTGATAATCCTTGCTGTTGCAAACGTCGTCGAACTGTTCGTGCAGATGGTTTTTGTCTTGCAAACGTTCCCATCTGTTGACTTAGAGTCCGCAGCCCGTGTTCGTTCGGTAGCGTTCTCGCTTCCCCCGCCCGGGTTCCCGGCGGGGTCATTGATTTTCTCTGCTTCGTGATGACTGGGTGTTGTGTGATATCCTTAGGTTAGTTAGGTTTCAGTAGTTCTAAGTTCTAGGAGACTGATGACCATTGATGTTAAGTCCCATCGTGCTCAGAGCCATTTGAACCATTTTTTTTTTTTGTTGACTTAGGGATGGAGACGTGGCTGCACGATCCGTTACAGCCATGCGGATAAGATGTCTGTCATCTCGACTGCTAGTGATACCACGCCGCTGGGATCCAGCACGGCGTTCCGTATTACTCTCCTGAACCCACCGATTCCATATTCTGCTAATAGTCATTGGATCTCGAGCAATGCGAGCAGCAATGTCGCGATACGATAAACCGCAATGGCGATAGGCTACAATGCGACCTTTATCAAAGTCGGAAACGTGATGGTACGCATTTCGCCTCCTTACACGAGGCATCACAACAACTTTTCACCAGGCAACGCCGGTCAACTGCTGTTTGTGTATGAGAAATCGGTTGGAAACTTTCCTCATGTCAGCACGTTGTAGTTTTCTCCACCGGCGCCAACCTTGTGTGAATGCTCTAAAAATTTAACCATTTGCATATCACAGCATCTTCTTCCTGTCGGTTCAATTTCGCGTCTATAGCACGTCATATTCGTGGTGTAGCAATTTTAATGGCTAGTAGTGTAATTAACTCGGAAACGGCACAACGTATCGAATTTTTAATCAATAATAATCTCTCAGCACAACTTACCCTCCAACACCTTTACAAGCTTTACAGACTGTTTCTGACCACCGTGTACAACAGTAAAAGGTGGCTTCCTACGACTATAATGATGTAGATTTTAATATCTAAGCTACAGCATCTAAAATAGGGAATAGTCGTAGAAAGAGCTACAAAAAATCCTCCTATTGTGGACACACAGACAAGTGTCACAAGCCTCTCATCTGTTCTTGAATCGCAGTAGACGACACAGCGTTACAGTGCGCACAGGTCGTGGCGCTGCAAGCAACGACCTGACGAGTAATTCCTGGCCTGTCTTCCTAGCGTGGATTTACAGTGTTTTTCTCGCGAGGGATCGGCGGCCATATATTGGGGGTGCAACCGCCACGAGCGAGCGGCCAAATCCCGCGCTGGAGGACCCCTGGCACGCTGCTGACGCTCCAGACGTGCCTCGCTGGAGCTCTTCTGGCTGGCTCTCTCTCTCTCCCTCCCCTACCTCCCCCCCCCCCCTTCCTCACTCGATTCTCAGCCTTTAAAGGGCACCTACACAGAACTCGGAAGCAGATACGACGCAGCGTAGCGTACCTCTTGCTCGTCCTTCACTGCTGCCATCTGTTGCCACTTTCGCGTTACACAGCAGCAGCATCTAACATTTTCTAGTAAGCTTTTGTCAGTAACCAACTGTTTAAGAATACCGAAAATCTTTTTGCTACGATTGTTTCAAAAAGTATTATCCAACTCTAGAAGAGGCTTGTCTTACCTTGGTATGAATTTTAACTTCTTCAAAGGACATAAATTATTCATTCCCAAAGAACTGTTTGATTCTATAGTGGTATACACTTGACGTGTATACTCGTGCAGCCTTGATGTACTTTTTATAGTTACGTTCAGCATCTTAATTTTCGTTTACCTTCCAAAAGTGTGTAGTACGCCGTCTATCGCACGCACGATAGAAAACCATACGATAGTTGTCCAATAGTTCTGCGAGCATGTCTGGTGCTACTTCACTTTCTGGAGTTTCAATGCAGCATCATACGAGTTCATCCAAAAGCTGATGAAATCAGAAGCGAACGAGCTAAGTTATTCAAAGTCCCCCGCAATAAAAACAGTGAAAATTGCCTATTGTGATATCAGACAGCCTTGCCGGCCAATGGCGCCGGGTGGGATCCGTATGTCTCCTACGCTGAAGCCGACGGCACACGGACCATCGAGCGAGCCGAGTTTCTGGCGTTCGAGCGTGGAGAAAAGCGTTTTGGAGTGTAGAGCAATATCAAGCAACGACGGATATTCTGGGAGTGAGTTTGAATGTGGATCAATGAAACAGAAAAATGCCACCTAGATAACACGCACGCCATCTCTTTGCAAAGCAGAATCAGGAGACACCATATTGGTATTCAGTTCAGGCCCATGTTTCGTGGATTTTATATTACACCTTACGTCATATAAATATATGCAGTTTCAGACCACCAGCAAATTGATCTCTCGAAAACGCGTAGCTTATTGGTACGATTTGTTGCGATAAAAGGGCGGGGAATGTCATATCAGTGATTAAACAATTTTGCATGTTATGAAAGTCTGCCGTTTCATGGCAAATGAGAACTGAAGATCCATCAAAAATACATTTTTCTTGGGATGATTTGTTATATTTATGGGTCATTTACTGAACACGTAGAAACGTGGCGGCTTGTGCATTCGGTACGCATGTCTTCATGTTGTATACGTGGTCGGCTATATCTACCTAACAACTCACATAGTTTGTTTACGAAATGGATAGGCGTAAAATTCGTATGTCAGTTCTGTCAAAACGCACAATTCTTCCCGTGTCCATATCACAGTCACGTTGTTTTGTCTGTAGTATAAATAAATAAAATCTTCAATATCCATGAACAATGACCATATTTTAAAGGCACAAGAGGAAGTTCCATATAGACTCAGTCTGGACATCACCTTAGAAAAATTCCGTTACGCTCTTTTGTATATAAAGCCTAACGAAGACACCAACCCCTGGAAGAAAGAGCGCACTTATATTTACATACCAAGGAATATTGTTGAATGTACATGAGTTACATTTAAAAGAAAGTATCAGAAACTATTAGAAGGCGCGAAGCTGGCTAAAACAAAGTTATCTCTAGTGAGACGCAAACCTGTAAAACACAAAATTTCACTTTGCGCTTCTACGTCTCTATCCATTGCCCTACACTGAACATACATATCACGTGACCAAATCTTTTATGGTTATATGTTCTGAATGCTTTAATCGCGGAAATATTAATAACTGGCATTTAATTATATAAAATCGTCCCAAGACTAACGTAGTTTGATGGATCGTCAATCTCTCGTTGCCTTGAAACGGCAGACTTACCTAACACTCAAGTAACAATATTGTTTAACCACTGATATGACGTTTCCCATCATTTTCTCGCAACAAATCGTACCAATAAACGACGGGTTTTGGAGAGATCAATCTATTGGTTCTTTAAAACGGCATATAATCATAGGACGAAAGCTGTGACAGGAAACCCACAAAGTATGGACTTCAACTGAAAGCCAATATGTCCTCTCCAGACTCTGCACTGAACAGAGATTGCGCCCAACTAACGTAGGTGACCTCCTTCTATCTCTCTTCTCCACTTAAATGTGACTTAAATGGAACTGAACAATGAACAAGAAGGTAAATTATCTTCCATCACTACCCTCAAAATAGGCACATGAACCACAACGTGTAACAGTTTCTAATGCTTTCGTGGAAAGCTCATAGCAGTAGAATCTTGCATTCTTCGAGACACAAATATTGCCGCTAAACACTCCAGACAGGCACACAAACTATGTTACCAAAAGTATCCGGACCCCTGGCTGAAAATGACATACAAATTCGTGGCGCCCTCCATCCGTAATGCTGGAACACAATATGGTGTTGGCATACGTTCAATCAGGTACTGGAAGGTTTCTTGGGAAATGGCAGCCCATTCTTCACGGAGTGCTGCACTATGGAGAGGTATCGATGTCGCTTGGTGAGGCCTGGCATGAAGTCGGCGCTCCAAGACATCCCAATGGTGTTCTATAGGATTCTGGTCACGATTCTGTGCAGGCCATTCCATTACAGGGATGTTAACGTCGTGTAACCACGCCACCACAGGCCATGCATTAGGAACAGGTGCTCGATCGTGTTGAAAGATGCAATCGCGATCTCTGTATGGGAAGCAAGAAGGTGCTTAAAACATCAATGTAGGCCTGTGCTGTGATCATGCCACTCTAAACAACAAGAGATGTAAGCCCCTTCCATGAAAAACACGACCACTTTATAACACCACCGCCTTGGAATTTAACTGTTGGTATTACACACGCTGGCAGATGACTTTCAAAGGATATTCGCCATACCCATACCCTGCCATCGAATCACATCATTGAGTACATTGAGTACCGTGATTCGTCACTCCACACAACGTTTCTCCACTGTTCAATCGTCTACCCCTCGCCCCCCCCCCCCCGCCCCCTCCCCGAGCCAGCGGTCATAGCACTTGCAGTGGATCCTGATGCAGTTTGGAATTCCTGTGTGATGGTCTGGGTAAATGTTTGCCAATTACACATTAGGACCCTCTTCAACTGTCGGTGCTCTCTGTCAGTCAACAGACGAGGTCAGCCTGTACGTTTTTGTGCGTTTCCACGTCACTATCACATCGGAAACAGTGGACCTTGGGAATTTTTAGGAGTGTAGAAATCTCACCTACAGACATATGGCAGAAGTGACACCCAATAAACTGACCACGTTCGAAGTCTTGAGTTCAGCAGAACGCCCCATTCTGCTCTCTCACGATGTGCAATGGCTACTAAGGTAGCTGCTATTGAGTACCTGGGGGTAGGTGGCGTCACGATGCACCTAATATGAAAACGTGTGTTTTTGGGGGTGTCCGGATACTTCACATAGTGTAGGTAACGGCTAACTCTCGGCTGGCGAGTAGACATCTATAGACAACGTACAAAACCCTGCTGAGTGCCCTCTGCATCTTGAGCAATAGCACGAGAGTAACGTTTGTTGCTATATTTATCGCTAGTATAAACATAACTCACATAATACCTCAAATAAACTGCCAATATAGTGAAAATTATGGCGCCATCGTTGAATACTTTGTGCTTTAGGAGTACTATCGTCGAAAAACGCGCCACACAGATGTAATTAAATTTCACCTGTAGAAACGGAAAATGCAAGACGTCATTGGTTACTGTGTTATCGCCACGACTAATCGGTACACATTTGTAATGAACAAGGGAGCAAAATAGCTAGCTTCACCGGCAACGACAGGAACCTGCAATTTACACCTCGCACCAAGGTAAACTTTAGGTCCCGATATGAAAGATCGATCTTACCTCACGTCTCCGCCTTCATTCATGTGGAAGACATGACATTGTGAAACATGGTGAACCTGTTTTAATACTCTGCACGAACAACAGTCTGCCAGCAGAGCTCTGTTTTATTGACCATTGCTCAGGCCACATAGGTCATTGCTGGGGTTGGACATGAAGGCTTTTGGATGGTGAAACCTTCCCGCAGAACACCAAGCAGGCACTCGGTTTTGCTACGTCTGCAGAAAATTATCGTCGTTGTACAACAACTTGAACAAGGCTATATTTTCTTACAGGAGTGCTAGTTGTGCATGGTTCGCAGGAGAGCTTCTGTAAAGTTTGGAGGGTAGGAGACGAGGTACTGGCAGAACTAAGTAGCTGTGAGGACGGGGCGTGAGTCGTGCTTGGGTAGCTCAGATGGTAGAGCACTTGCCAGCCAAAGGCAAAGTTCCCGAATTCGAGTCTCGGTCCAGCACACAGTTTCAATCTTCCAGGAAGTTTCATATCACCTCACTCTCCGCTGAAGAGTGAATATCTCATTCTGCAAGCTTCACATCGTGTAATTAACGGTAGCTCTCGTAATACGTGGACAGACACGAAGAACGTTTTATATTAACTTCAACTTTAGTATTTCCAATCATTCATGGCGCGCCATTTGATTCATAATTACAGCTGCAAGTACGTTGCGCTTTGGTCAAAGCGCAGGTGGCAGGAAAATCACTAGGAGTGTAATCCCTGCACAGTATAGCTCAATTTCCTAACTGCTCTCATTGCGTGAGAGGACAAGATGAAGTATAGACATCAAGCTCAGCGCTGGAAAACGTGCAAAGAGGGGGTAAATACTGCGGATGTTCGCAAGGGATTGTTGGTTGTGTGCGCAGAGTGTGTACCGTCACAAAAGGCGCTCTTGCAACACGACAACGCTCGTCCCCATACGAGTAGGAAACCGCAGCTCCCATCTCTAAACTGGCGTTTCAGGTACTGCCGCATTCTCACTTGGCCCCCTCTGGTTACCACTTCTTCGGTTTCTATGAAGGAACACCAGCGCGACATCATGTCACAAACTTTCAGAAATTGCCAACAGCTGCCCAGCGGTGGATGCGATGAATTTCAGGCCTACAGAAGGGTCTACAGAAGTTGAAGGGGTTAAGTCAGGAGTGCTGCATGTTGCAGGAGCTCTTTTCGTGACGACGCACACTCTCCACACATTATCACGTGTCGCCTGTGTATACCTGCAATGTTTACAGCCTCCTTGCACGCAACCCACGTCGTTCACGACTACACTCGATGTTGTCCGCTGACGTACTGGCAGCAGTTAGGAACGGATGATTGAGTCAGGAGTGATTCTGCGACGTATGTTCAGTGGATACCGTATTTCACATAACGGTAAGATGGATGGTGAGGATTGGATTTTGGACGCTCAATAGCATGATCCCCAGCGACATCACAAGGTATCAACAAACATGTCTCGTGTTTTGAACAATGTCTTCTCTCGAAGGAGATTGTTTATAAAAAACACACTGTGCCGTAACGGATATCTTAAGAATTTATGGCTATTTTAACACAAATGTGTGATTAGTATGTACTAAAATCGTAAAATGGTTTGGAAAGCCAAAGCACTTTAAAGACGAAGCTGAAAATTAAAATACTTAGTACAAACTGCATCATAAGTAACAGGCAGTTTCATACTTTTACTCACTTTAAATTTGAAGATACAGCTAAAAATTTAGGAAAATGAAGTTACTTCAGCGATTTGTTTCCCAAGACACACTTATCATTCATATAGTTCATCTTTCTTCGTGCCTCTTGTTCGTATCGGTTGCCGTCCCATAAAATTCCGTTTTGACTCACGTTTAATGCCAGCAATCCCAAAATGGCAAAATGTTGCGGTGGCTTTCAGTGAGTGGTAGCCACCAAAAATATGACCTTTTTTTTATTTTATCGGTGTATGGAATCGGAAAGAAATATGATTTGGAAAGAGGCGCCATGCCTTGTACTTCGCGTTTTAGCGGGTTTCAAAATTGGGGGTAATTCAGAAAGTCCGAGGTCGAGGCACACATACTGTTTATGACTGCTTAATACTGGAAATGGAGGCACTGAGCCACTACTGATACAACATTGTGTCAACGAAATAAAATTACCAGGACAGTATGCTCGGAGTGGAGACATTTATTACTGTTACAAAATTATCTCAACGAAATAGAATACCGAAATATTATCACTTACGGTAGTTATCTTAATTTTTTATTTTGTTTTGACGTTTAGGGTCCTAGAACCGGAGCGAGCTGTTTCATATCTACTGACCTCCGTCTGACTTTTGTGTGATAAATCTGTAGTTTTGTTTTAGTTCAGAGACTGTCGCTTGTTTCTTAGTTACATTAAAATAAATATAAGCAGTGAAAAATATAATACTCGTATCTGTCTGTCATACTATAAGCGAGAATATGATATCATTCTCTCCTACTGTGACCGAATATTCGTATGAAGAGGTTGTTTTTATATGGCGATAATATAAATAATTATAATGAAAGAAAATAATCCATCGCGTTTTCAGAGGAACAGTGATATACATACCTGTAACACTGAAGGGAAAAATGACATTTATTACCCATTATTAAAGCTTTCAGTGACTCGGAAAGGAGTTAAATATGCAGTAACAGAAGTCTTTTACTATTTGCCCTGTACCACAAAATGCCTGGCACGTAGGAAAGCAAGATTTAAATCTAACTGAAAAACTTTTCTCCTCAGAAAATTATAGGCCGTAAAAAAAACAAAAAAGTAGTTTTTACGTGTAGTTACATGCGGAGGACTCAAAAGTTATTTATTCATTAATGCTGACACCTTCCACGTAAACTCATCCTGTGAACGACCTGTTCCATATCCTTTCAATTAAAGGCTCATTCAAATAATCTAGGAAACATATAAACATCTAACGAATGAAACCTCTACATGATGGTTCTTAACGCTTCTCATCGTTCCTTATGGTTTTGGTGGACAATTATGTTCGACTTCATTGACGCATCAAACTGCTGTGCTGAATTAATTATTTTATTCCGAACGAGCTGAGCTGTGGCTCAATCTCCTTAAGTGGAAAATAAAGTGAAGAGGAAGTACACGCTTCTAGTGTCGATGAGCACTGGATATATGTCCTAATTCCCTCCCCCCCCCCCCCCCTCCTTTTCTCTGTTCATCTCCTCCTCCAACTTTCTTTGTCCATTTCCACCTCCTATCCCCCACTCTGTCCATCTTCACCACCTCTCATTCTACCATCATCTCCACTCTTTATCTGTCCATCAACTCCTCCCACCTCTCTATGTCAACTTTTCCTCTCTCTCTACAACTTCTCCTTCACCCTCTCTCTGTTCATCGCGTTCTTTTCGCTGTCTTCGTCCATTTCCTCCCACCCCTCTGTCCACCTCTGGTTCCCCTCTCTCTCTGACACTGACCTTGTTTGTTGTTACTGAAAATTCAGATTTAGTAGTAGTGTTCTAATAATGAACCCATAAGCCACATATACAATTTTTCTGGTTCCTATCAACACTTTATATTTAAAAATTTACAGCCTGTATGTGTCCAAACGTTTATTAGATGAGTGCAATGTTGCGTAAAATTTGGAAGAAATCGGTGAAGAACTTTCAGAAATTTAAGATTCTGAGCCAGCATTTATATTTTTGTATAGATTTACCAAACAAGTATTATACATGTACTTGTATACCATTGGCGTCTCAAATGCAACGTTGTGTGAAAATTTGAAAGCAATCCTTGAAGAACCATCGGAGATTTAATATTTTCAACAAACAAATATTTATGTTTCTGTTTATATAAATGTAAAGGTTTGTTTCTTCAAAATTGTACACCTCCAAGTGTACTTCTCTGAATGTTCTTCACCAATTTCCCCGAAAATTCCACACAGCATTGCACTCGACGCTCATATTCAAATGCAACGTCTTGTAAAAACTACAAAAAATCTGTGCCGTAGTTTAATAGGTTTAAGATTTTGAACAAACGAACATGATGTTACTGCTAACTACATATCCTCTTTCCTATTATATATGTCTTTCTACACCATAAGGCAGTCCAATAGGTATATAAAAACACACTCGTGTTCGAATGCTACGTTGCGTCATAATTTAAAAGCAATCGGTGAAACACTTTCCGAGATACACGATTTTGAAGGAAAGAGTGCTTATATATAGATTGCTTGGTGACCGTGGTTGAGCCATTACTGTTATAACATTATGTTAACAAAATAAAATTACAAATACTATATGATCTATCGTGGTTATTTCACTTTCTTGTGATGTTTTGACATTTAGGTTTCTAAATGATAAGTGATCAACTTGTGGTTTCGATTTAATTCAGAGAATGTCGCTTGCTCGTTAATTATATTAAACTAAACAAAAGGACTGGTAAACAGAATGTCACCCACTACTACTGCAGCCGTGTGTCAGTATGATGAAATGGATAATGAGATACGAGTAAAGATAATGGCCGGTCGGGGTGGCCGAGTGGTTCTAGGCGCTACAGTCTCGAACCGCACAACCGCTGCCGTCGCAGGTTCGAATTGTGCCTCGGGTATGGATGTGTGTGATATCCTTAGGTTAGTTAGGTTTAAGTAGTTCTAAGTTCTAGGGGACTGATGACCTTAGAAGTTAGGTCCCATAGTGCTCAGAGCCATTTTTTTTATGAAGATAATGGTACAATAAGAAATTGGAATTGTTAAATTAAATCCAGCCTGACTAAAAGAATATTATAAACGACTAAGGGGCACATTCTGAAATCATTTTGTCAAAATCCTTTACTCCGTTTGCCACAAATATTCATAACCTTTAAGAACAGCAGTGTTCCCTACTCCTGTTTCTGTACCGTTGCCACTGTTGTGTTACTTTGTACACGGCTTGAAGAATAAATTGATTTAGTTTGACTAATTGGAAGCACTCTCAGAGTTAATCAAGTCAGTTTCTACTTACTGTCCAAACTTTTGGATTTGTTTTAAGTGGTACCTACCGCCTTCACATGCCACGTAACTTTAAGTTTAGTTCAGATACAAGTAGACAGAGGCGTAACTACATGTGGCAACCAGAGTGTGTGCAAGGGCGCAGTTCTACGACGGGCGGAAGAGAATTAGGAGGGGAAAAAGAACTAGTAAATGTAAACTGTGCGTGCTGCTTTATAGCACATATCCCGATGGTAACCGCGGATAGCATGACGAGATTTTACTCACTCGTACGTCACACTACGACTTCAGAGCCTTACCACTGCGGCGTCTCACATGGTGTGTTGAGGGACAAAAGGAAAGACGTAGAGGGGATACGAAGTAGACAGTGGAAGAAGACGATACTATTGTATCACATTTAAACCGTAGTGGTATGGAGATGATGAAAATAAATCACGACGAAGGTCGAATCGGAAAAGAAACCACGAGGAAATTCGGATTGGACTGATATTTAAAATATTAAATATAATAGTTTGTTGTTAATGATGTAAACCACGCTGTGCAACACAATTAATGAATCACTTTCTCGAAACCAAGTAATTATCTCACACTGCATCGCAGATGATTTTAATTTGTCAGGAAAGTGCCTACATCTATCCTCTGTAATTGTGCAACCGCTTGGTACCCTGTGTCGTCACATTCGGACTCATCGACGCTTTAAACAGAAAGATGTTGACACACGTGAGAAAAAGGCCGTAAGTTAGAAGTTCATGTGACGCGTGAAGCGGATTAATTACGTCACATTGGCACCAAATTTCACCAAAACTCTGCCCAGACGTGTCACGTGGTGGGCGGGTCGCCACGCCTCCACGCATTAACATTCCACTCCTCCTTTTGCGATGGAGATCAGAACCGTGAAGCTCAGATTTGAAATCAGATTTTACGATGGGTGGCAACGATTCACATACACTTCACTCATGATCGACACGAAAAGGCCTCAGAGGATAGTCCCTTTCTTGGGCCGTTGATTCCCACACATTTCACGGTCGAAAACGACAGTTCGCAGTGCGATGAGCAACAGCACGACGTTTTTGACAACTTTTGACACAGCTGGCGCCACAGAACGTTTCAACCCTCCCATTAAGACTTTGCGGGCTACATTTCTATTGAACGTGATCACATCCGTTCCGAGTGCAATAGACAGGTTCAAATGGCTCTGAGCACTATGGGACTTAACATCTGAGGTCATCAGTCCCCTAGAACTTAGAACTACTTAAACCTAACTAACCTAAGGACATCACACACATCCATGCCCGAGGCAGGATTCGAACCTGCGACCGTAGCTGTCCCACGGTTCCAGACTGAAGCGCCTAGAACCGCTCGGCCACACTGGCCGGCTGCAATAGACGGCCTTATTGCTCTAGTATATAGGATGAAACTAATAGGGGCCGTTCAAACCCATGCGACGAAATCTGACCGCGAAAAGAAGCAGGGAAAAGGTTCTTACGCATCTTCAGCCTTCCTGCTTCGCGCCCTACTAAGGTGTGACGACAGGAGCGTGCCACATTGACACATGCATCAATAAAAAGACAAAGGGTCCCTCTATCACCGGCACCTGCCCACCTTTGTTGAGAATTTTAAAAATATGTGTATAGGGACAAGCTGATCAATAATCATAGGCGCCTGCAGATAGACAACCCTTAACACGCCTCTGATTCCAGAGGTCTGCCTGCAGGTACGTAGATTCACTTCCCTGGCATCATTTTTAAAATTACAGCAAAGGAAGGCGGGTGCCAGCGGCATATTGCCGAACTGGGCTCCCTTAGAAGGACCCTTTCCGATATATTCACGCATGTGACAATGGCACAGGCCAACAACAACACCCCTACCCCCGTCCCACCCCCGCACCCTAGTTATCACGCCAGAGGAGGATTCGAAACAGAAACTAATCATCCTTTGCTGCTTCGTCTAATGTTTTTCAACTCTGCCTGGGCCGGCCGAAGTGGCCGTGCGGTTAAAGGCGCTGCAGTCTGGAACCGCAAGACCGCTACGGTCGCAGGTTCGTATCCTGCCTCGGGCATGGATGTTTGTGATGTCCTTAGGTTAGTTAGGTTTAACTAGTTCTAAGTTCTAGGGGACTAATGACCTCAGCAGTTGAGTCCCATAGTGCTCAGAGCCATTTGAACCATTTGAGCCAACTCAGCCTAGTGGTTATAGCCTGTACACGAGACCAATTATCAGCCACACTGCACTTCAAAGTGGTGCGATCACCTTCAGTGGGAAAGCAGGAATGCAATGTCCTTGTAGAAGGGATAAACGCCTGGAGGTGTCTGCAGTGCCAACCAAATGTTGTTAAGAATATCGTCCTGTTGTTCGTCGCACTGTGAACTGTCGTTTCCGACCGTGAAATGCGTAGGAAACAATGCCCCAAGAAAAGGCGTGGTTCCTTTGAAGCTCTTTATGCTATCCGGTGAGGCCTTCTCCGTGGCTGGGTGTCTGAAGCGTTTTCTTCGGCCACCCGAAACAAAACTGTGGGATTTCAAAGCTGTTATGCCTCAGCCGCAGAGGCTCAAGGAAATAATGAGAGAGGGGTGTGACGAACTTTCTATCGTGTGACACATGGAGGCGCTGGGGAGATTTATGGTGAGATCTGGTGACAGTGTGACACAAACAACTCATATTGAACGTCTCATGATCATCTGAGCACTGGCCTTTTCTTCACATTTGTCGACATCTTGCTGTTTGAATTATCGTTGAGCATGAGAGTGACGTCATAAGCGTCACTTGTTTGTACCGTTACAGAGGAAGGTCGTAGGCCCCTTTGAGCGAAATTATAAACTTCTGTGTTGCAATGGAAGGCAATTGCGGCGTTTCGGTAAACTGATGCTTTAATTTTGTCGCGAAGTTTTGTTATTGTGCTGACTGTTACAATAAGTATTTCAAAAATAGCGCTGTTGCAGCATCTTCCTTAACGTGATATCATTTATCAATTCATTAATACCTACTACACAATGGAAGAAGCCGTTTGTATCTTATTCTTGGCTACTAGATGGAACCTCTATTGCGATCCCAAGTGAGACAAAGCGACGAAACTGGGTGTTGTGTGATGTCCTTAGGTCAGTTAGGTTTAAGTAGTTCTAAGTACTATGGGACTGATGACCATAGATGTTAAATCCCATAGTTCTAAGAGCCATTTGAAAGCGACGAAACTGTACGGGGCATTTAAGATTTTTTTATTTTTTTGAGTCAATTTTGCATACATAGGCAATAAAGCAATGAGAAAGTAACCGCGTTGTTCTTGCATGGAATGTGACTGCAGGGATGAGTATTAAATGGAAAGTGGAGCAATTTCGGCAACGAGGGAAGTGGAATCACAACAATTCTGAGGCAACATCATATTCCAAGATGTGGGATTATTGATGTTGTACGTAACGCATTATAAGCCATCTTCCGACCGACTTACAAAATCACATACTGCATCCCCTGAAGTTATGTGATAATACCAGAAATATTGTAATAATGGACTGTGGCTGTTGCGCGTGCGCCTCTGATTCCAGAGGTCTGCCTGCAGGTACGTAGATTCACTTCCCTGGCATGATTTTTAAAATTACAGTAAAGGAAGGCGTGTGTGTGTGTGTGTGTGTGTGTGTGTGTGATAGGACAGCATATTACCAGCCACGTAAGAGCATTTAAATGTCTTTGAAGTACGGGATTGAACACTTAAGATGTAATGAGGAGGTGCAAACTTGCACTGCTATAACAGAGGGGGCACTGAGTAGAAGGAGGAGATTATTATGCAGGGTATTACATAAGAGGCTGAGGAAACAGTTAGGAAAGTGTTCTATCTGGGGAATGGGAGTACATTGGGCAGAAACTGGATCAGCAAAGAGAGGCGATGAAAAAATCGCTAGAAGCATCTTAGCAGAGAATGGCGGGGGTAGGCTAGTAATGAAAGAGTGTTGGAAACAGTGAGAAGAAGATCGCTGCATGTTTTAAGAGAAATGAAGAAGAATTCGACGGGATACTCATTGAGACGGGTGTAACTGCTAACCGGCGGTTGGGAAGGCCTAGTTTGTGTTAAGACTTTGGAAGGAAGCAGGAGATTCAAAATGATGGACGACATAATTGGGAGCGGACATCCAGCGAACCTGGAGAGAGTGGCACAAGACAAGAGAGAGTTACCGTGTGAAAACCAGCCTATGACAATAACTGCAGAACACAAAAGTAAATATAGTGACCTACGGGACGCTCAAGGTATGTCAATCTCCCCCCCCCCCTTCCCCACCATTCTCCTCTTGATACCCACAGCCACAGTGGTGTTGATCGTTCCATGCAACTCCAGTAGTACGATACATGGGGTGTGAAATTTCAAGTCATCCGATCTGCCTAAAGCGACTGTTTTATGTAGATGACGCAAGCGTCATACATCTTTGTATTTTCTTTCTCAGCGAAACTTTTACATTCTTCTCCTTTTTTTTAAAAAAAAGAAGGCAAAGCGAATATTCTGGGATTTTGAGGAAACTATTCCATTTATTATAGTCAAATATAATAGCTTGATAATGAACTTAGTTTCTTTCCTTGTCATCCATAGTCAGTTTACATCTGTTGCATTTTATACCATACATTATTAGGGGGTGAAGTATACCTAACATATCGAAATTGTTTTTAATGTTAGAAGGAGATTCATTCATCTCTTGGTATGGCAAGGTGGCTGAGATTGACATAGGTAGGTCGATGCACCAGTTACAAGAACTGGTAACAATAAATATAGACAGTTCATAATTCTGATATGAAGATTGAAAAGTGAAGCCACTTCTAGTAGAAATAGACATTCTCGCTATAGTCCAGAGAGGGATCTTGATCGCTACTGAGTCGACGTTGCTTAGATGACTTGGTCGTTAATTTTGCTGGAATCCTGGTCGGTGGTGCAGTTGGTATCTCCAGGCCTTGCCTGAGTCGACGTCCAGCCGATGGTAGCTTCCGTCAGGTGGGCTGTAGACAGCAGTCGGTGTCGAGCCCGGATCTAGAGTGCCTAGCTGCTGTTCGAGCGTCTTCTGAATTGGTTGCTCCTATTCGTCGTTTTAATGCAGTATATTACCCAAAGGTTATACATGCCGTGTCTGATCTGTGATGGTTTGTAGTATGGCCTTCTGGGAATACTGGTTTTCTTCACAGGTGCCTTAAAGAGATATTAACAGCAATAATAAATTCATGTGGCCCTACTGCCTATTGGGGCCTCAGGCCACTTAAAGCTGTCGGCTGTTTCATCACGCCATCCTAATCATCATATGAGGGCGTTTGACGACGATGTGTTCCTTGTGTTCCGGACATCGTGCAAGCACAGTTGGTCCCCCTCTGCCTGGTGAAGGTAATAGATAGGGTAATTATTGGATACGTGGAAAATCCGCCGAGGCGCTTTATTCTGGATGCGCCGCAGATATCGGTGTATGTATGTTGGCTGCTGTGTCCCACACTGGACAGGCATACTCTGTAACACAATGGAAGGACGCTTTGTACAGAGTGCCTAGCTGTGACCACTATGTGCTATATTAAACTCGGCGGATGGATTTCAGTGCGGGTCACGTGGCAGCCGAACGAAAAGCAGAGCCGTGGATTGCAGTGCACGGTCGCCTGTGCGCGTTGCTGCCACGTGATTACGGCACCTCTCGCTGTACTTACTGGAATCTTGTCTGTACACAGACGAAAGCTTATCCTATCGTTGTCCTTCGAGCATATAGCAGAAATGTTGCTGTTTTAGTCTGCCCTATACACAGCGCGGTGCAACCGGAGTATTGGTTGCTATGCGTCCCTAGCTTCGGTAGGGGACGCCTACGATTGTGGCAACCCGCCACCCACCGATGTGTTCCATGCTGGTTTGTGGCCAGGCGAGTGCCTGGATAGTACAATACTCCCTTCCATTCTTGAGAAAAAACGCAGGATATATTGGAGATTGTCCGCTATGAGGTTGGCGCTTAAGCGCTACATACTTGGCTATAGCCGTCTGCAATGCAGAGTGCGAAGGAGTCTCGTGCTTCTCTTCTTCTTATGTTGCCGATACGAATCGCAGCTGGAAATGAAAGATAAAGAAATGAAAGGACACGGGCATACATCAGATCATGACGCTGACTGTATGCTTTTAAGGTTCCGTACCTCCATCGGCAAAAATTAAACCCTTATAGGACCACTTTGTTGTCCGTCAGTACGTCTCTCTGTCTGCTTGTAGGACTACTGAAAATCCTTTCCTCATTAACGGACAGAAATATCAAGCTGAAATTTATGTCACATACTAAGATCTACAGTCCCTTGGCGGTGTAGGAACTTTACCTGTAAGTCAATGTAATCAAAGGAGATGGCCATTAATGCCATATATTTTGACACTCGTAAACTCATCAAAAGATACAGGTTACTTCCTGTTGACCTAGAGTCATTAGATTTGACAAGAATCAAGGTTTTACAGTATGAGTAAAGAAAATATCCCAAAATTATTTATTTGTAATTATATCACACGAAGAAAATATTTTCTTGTCGTATTATCCGACGGTCTGTCCGTCTATTTGTGACACATACTAAAACCTATGGTCCTTTAGCGGTTTAGAAAAACGTAAACCTCTATGCCAATGCAATCAAAATATGCGTATTTTGTTTACTTAACTGTAAATTAATAACACTTCGGTGATTAAAGCCTGTAGAAGACTGTCAGATACTATCCGAAGCTGTTGATAACCAAGCCACAGCCTTGTGTAGTATCCAACAGCGCTATGTCATGGCTCTGTTAGATCGATATACTGTTTGAGTCCTGTTGTATGCTTTCTTTTTCCTTTTTTATCTTCGTGTTTCCCAAACGACTTGGGGCTTTCTCAAAAAATGTATAAAAATAATTTCTGCGATACCTGATGTTATGAAAATATAAGTAAGTCCGCTGCTATGAATGAGTTTGTTCAATTAGGTGAACTTTTATAAGCTGATTTCCATAGTAACTCAGACACTTACCTTTTCGTATTATTAGGGCTACTGAAGCTCTTATTTACGTGTGCCACAGATGGAACAAGATGAGTAACATTTGGACAAGGGAGGAAATGTGCGTTTTAATACAGTTACTGTAGGAATTTTACACGAGTCCTTTTTCTTGAACAAACTGTGTGATCTGCGAGCCAAATAAAGCTGACAACTGCCACTAGAGAGCACTGGGAGAGCAAAATCACGCTACCCACATCGTCCCGTGTACCGAGGGCACTGTGTCTCGTGACTTTGGAATCCCGTCTGCGTGCACGCCAAAGCTAACTGCCTCCCGGGTGTCGACGGCCCGACTCACGATGCGCAGATTACCCAGCTTACATTCATCCACTCTGGGTGATTTGTACGCCTGAGTTACGTTGTTAAGGACACACGTACGCACCCTATCTAGCCATAATACTGTATTTGACTTATTCATCCAATGATCGTCTCTGTCGACGAGGGGTATTAAATTTCAAAACGAAAGGACAAAAGGAAGGAAAATTATTGGATGTATCTCACAATGGAACACCAAAAACTGGCGAAGGAGAGAAAGCAAAGGGAGAATTACGCAAGCCTCTTAAAGAATACCATAAAATAAAACATAATGGAAAAACAGCAAGAGATGTAAAACCCAAGGAAAAAACAGCAAGAGATGAGCAGGGAAAGAGCTACAACAAGGCTCTGTGACCTTTCAACCTATGGACTGGTATTAACTATTTATTGCAGATTTTCTCTGTAAGAAAACACTTGATTCTGATTTTTGCGAAGGAAGAAAGTTTAATTCTTGTAGACCACTGCCTTAAATTTATGAAATTTGTATCAAACTATAGAAAGAAAAGACATGAATGCATGATGGAAAAAATTGTGTTTACTGAAAGAAGATTTGGATTTATTCTTAGGAAGAAAGAGGTCTTCATGTTTCTTTTTTATAATAAAATGGAGAAGAGAAAAAGTGGTAGAGTGTTGCTTCGCAAGTAGATAGTCCTGCGTTCATATCCGAGGTGCTCCACAGTTTTTTTTCGTATAAATTTACGTTTATACTTGAAATAAATTTGTTCTCTTTACATTTACAGAGTTTGAGGTCGTTTTGTTGATTTACCTATAAAACGTTTACCTCCTGCGAAGCATTCTTTCGTTACATCTACGTTTAAATATCAGCACCCATTAAAAAGTAACGGTACTGTATATGGAAACGAAGTGGTCAGCGTCGCTGCCTACGGAGCGGAAAGACCCGGGTACAGTTGCCTGTTCCTCCTCAGATTTTCCCTGAGGTTGGGAGGTGTGTAATGGGATACACTCAGCGTCGTGAGGTCAAATGAGGCGCTTCTTGAATAAGTAAGCAGTCGCAAGATCAGCGTTCATCTGCTGCCTACTCTTCTGCAAGGACCGGTGGCACGGTGGTTTGAAGTCCCCTGATCATACATGTCGCCTGTCACACTGTCTTGTAGGCAGCAGCTAGTCCGAGCAGACAAAGTCTCAAATGCAGAGTGGTGTTTACGTTTATATACATTCTGCATATGAGAATGAGACCACTTAGCAACTTCCGACAAGCTCGACACATTATTTCAAAACTTTGAAAAACTTTTTCTCACTACACCCTCCCCCCCCCCTTCCTCCCCCAACCCAACAAAGGAAAATGTTTATCGCTTACTACATTTTCCCTGAGCAAACAGTAGAATTGCAGCATCAGGCATGATGTGTTAATTTATTACTTGTTTACTACTAACTTTATTCGCAACAGGTTCATCAAAATCGCCAATGAATTTACCTGCAAAATTGTATCATTGTGCAATACATTGCTCGGATGAAATGAAGTTTTATACTTTGGAGTTCGATTCTTTAAAGAAACGGGGCGGAGGTGTTTACTGGTATGATATTACGTACGCTCTGTCACGCACTTGCTTGTGTTTGCAGAATGTAGATGTAAGTGAAGATACTTACGTAGACATACCATGAAAAAGATCATTGGCAGCTGTTTGAATAAAACCGTTTAAGTCGTTTCGTTGACATTCTTTCCCAGAGTAGCAACTAGGTTTTTGTAGGCTCGATACCGTGAGTAACACCATTTGAAACCTTTACTGTATCAATCTGTGGCAATCGATGGCTTCAGGGAGATTCCATAACTCCTCAAATGAGGAAACTAGTATTTGATCATTTTCAGAATTTATTGAATTAGACTGATAAAGTCACGTGAACAACACATTGATACAAGCTTGAGATTATCACATAACATAATTTTTAATACGATGCTTTTTGCAGATGACCATGTTACTGTAAATGGCATTCGTTAAGCAGATCCACGTGTAGACTGCACAAAATTTCTAAGGAATATAATATGAGAACATCCATTCCAAAACCAAAGTGATCGCTTTCAAAGACACAACGCTTCTGGGAACTAAGTTAATAATAGAAAGCAATACCTCTGAACAATTCAGTCACTTCAGTTACTTTCAAATTGTTATAAGCTACCACAATGAACACCACATTGACAACGAACCACAGAAATATCAACTGAAATGCGGAATAATCAAAAAAACATTGAGAATTAAAGTAAGTAAAGACACAAAAATGGCCACACCTACGTTGCTATTTGGAAGGGAAACCTGGAAGATTACTAACGAGCAAGAAAGTATTACTCAAGCGGCATAAATGAAATTTCTAAGAAGAGTTAAGGTTTGTACAAGATTACACAGACTTGGAAACGAAGACAGGAGGAGAGAGTTTGGGATATACCCTATAACTAAAGAGATCAAGTCTAATCGACAAAGCTAACTAGAACAAAAAATATTGCCAGATTCACGACTACCAAAGCAAACCTAAAAATTTAAACCTTTTGGTACAAGATCCGTAGGAGGACCAAGAGAAAATGGCTGCATACTTAGAAGAGGGAACAGGCCTCTATGGCCTAGAACAGTGGTTCCACAACTTTTCTGTAACGCACCCACTATTATTCTGGAAACATTTTCGCGATCCAATATATAGATATATACACTCTACCATTGCAGGCACTATGCAGTAGTTTATAGTAATATAAAAATTATATATAATAGTAAACTGAACTTAGTAGTGTTTGAAAAAATGCTTTGCTGAGTAATAATTTTGAAAATGGTGAAGGGAACATAATTAAAAGGAAAGAAACAATACTTTCGCCCGTAAGAATTTTATTTCATGCAAATTAAATGTTGGGCTTAATGGGACAAGTGGTATTGTTTAGTATAGATGTCAACGACACTTTCTATATTTGGATTGAAGCTTGTTAGTTTTAGTCTTTTCCACGCAAAGTTTGTTTCTATATTTGGTTTTTAATAAAAACCAAGCTAGAAGAAGCACGTCACATAATAAAGTAGTTGTGAATCCTATAGTTCCTTCAAAGCTATATTTGCCTGCACTATTTACTCTCCCTTCCTTTTGATCCAATATGGAATTAGGCTTAGTTTTTGAAATAAAGTTTTCAAATAAGAATCACATGATACTTCTACTAGGGAGTCTTCCGCAGATGCCGACAGTTTTAACTTTTTAAGGCTGTCTTCTTCAAACAGATTTCTTATCCATAGCAGTTCATGAGGAGCTCTTGGAAAGTAATACCTGCAAGAAGAAATCAATATTAAGCAACATTCTTGAATAAACAAACAACTGTCGGTGGGATTAATGTGGAACTATCAGATTCTTTTGAGTTCCCTATATGGGGACGACCTAACTATCATTTCGAAAATGGGGGTGGCTGAACTTAACTGTAACTTTTCTGTATTTAGTGAAAAACAATAACATGAAAATTATAAACATGTTTAATACGGAATATTTCAAGTCTAAGTGATAACTAGTAAAATTATTTCATAATAAGTACCTGAAGCTAGAGGCCATGCTTCAAGATTTCCCTTCATGGGAACTGCTGTTTCCTCGTTAACTTTGATTCCATGTGTTTCTAAGAAATCACTGAAAAGTGGAAATGCATCAAAACAGCTCTCTTTCACTTTACTGGACCATCTTTCAAGTTTTTTAATAGTTGGTTCCACTTTCTCTTGAATATAGAATTTGTGGTCATCCTTCCTTGGCAGCTATAAATTGAGCGTACTAAGAGCACTGAATACGCCACGCAAATATGAAAGACGTATTAGCCAGTTTTCGTCATTTAACATGTTCAAGAAACTGTTCACAGATTTCGCATCACTTTTTTGCTCATCCCAACACTCTTGATAGCACTTTCCGTCTCGACAAACAGCGTACTTTACAGTGCAGGAGAAGTGTTTTGTGCTCACTGCCCATCTCGTCGCACAGTATGACAAACAATCTCGAGTTTTTTTGGTCTAGATTTAATGAAATTCATAATGTTCACTGCGTTATTAATGATTTTCATTAGGTTTTCAGACAGACTTCACCTACAAGGGC
The DNA here is from genome assembly GCF_021461395.2 of Schistocerca americana. Classification (NCBI taxonomy): domain Eukaryota; kingdom Metazoa; phylum Arthropoda; class Insecta; order Orthoptera; family Acrididae; genus Schistocerca; species Schistocerca americana. The sequence goes on from NC_060126.1 coordinate 379,777,705, forward strand.
CTCTAGTAGCAGGCTACTGGGAGTCCACTGAACAGAAGAGGCAACTGCCTGAGTAAATGCCAGGCATTGTACGGGCATCATCAGTCGTCAGTGCAACACATTTTGTCCACTCTGTTTCATTTTCTACCATAAATCCACCAAGACATTTAAAAACTTCTTCCCCTGTTGTTGCCACTCATTTAGAAAACTGAATTCTTCTTCAACACTCCCATCAAGTTCAAACCTACGAAAAGGTAAAACAATAGCCATATATCTGTGTTTTCAACAAACTGAAGTGAAGAGTACCCACTTTGCTTGAAAACTGTGATCATGGACTGTTTTAAAAACTCCGACATTTCATCGATCCTTCTCTTTACCGTTGTATTTGATAGGGGTATGTCGTCAATTAGTCTTATGTTCTTTCCGCCAGATAAAGGATAAGATATTATTTTGGACTGTGGTAAAATAATATCGTCTCCTACGGTGTGAACTGCCCCCTTTTTGGCTGTCAATGATGTCAGTCGACATGAAGTGATCATAGGTTAATTATTTTGTTCCCCAGAAATCAATTTTTTCATCACTCGTTTTCTGTTTTGGAAAAAATCGATTGATTTACTTACGTATTGTGGATGTTTCTTTGATAATTTATTTTCAGTTTTGAGGGTTTCACACTCTCATTATCAAGGACTTCAAAGCAGAGAACACACTGAGGAAGCGGCTCTTGATCTGTGCCAGTATACACAAACTCATGTTTCAAATAATCATCATTGTATTTAAGAAAGCAAAATTTTGACTCCTTCTGGAAGGAGTTCAGTTCACTAACGTCACTGGCACAGTCACCTTTAGGTGTATTACATGATGCACTGGTACGGGATGTGGAAGGTCTGTCGTGATTACATGAAGTCTGTCCCTTACAGCACGATCCTGTTTTAATCCATACGTCCATAGTGAAATAAAATGAAACAAGCAGCCACAATAAACACGCATGCACACACTAGACCAACAAACAAACAAAGCACTTTCTGACAGTCATGAGTGACACTGTCGCAAGTGGAAGGGAAAGCAGTGTTGCACTAAAGCAATTACCGATGAGTTATGCGCCTGCGCTCTTCTCGTTTCACCCAGAGCACGTTATTAACCCACAACAGTTTCTTCCTTAGAATGACTTTGTATACAACTGCCCAGATTATAAAACTTTCCTCTTGAAATAGGATTTCATATTTTCAGTCGGTATTTTACTGTTTGAGAAGCACTTACCTAGGCCGTGAGGAAACAAGGAGAACGACACAGTCAGAACAGTATTCTTATTTCCACCACTAACAGACCCCTTATTTCACACTTCTTCCAAAGCCCTTCTAAACCGTAAAACACACGCATAACATAGAGCGTATGAGAACACACAGTGTAACATACAGTATCACTCTGATACATGTAAAGTAATACTGAGGTAGCTTTGGCTCCAAGCACTCGTATTTATAATAAATCACATTGTTTTGGCATACTAGAACAATGCTATCAAGCCAGTTTATAGAGGGTGTCCAGAAAAGGGCTCCCTGATTTCAAATTTAAATATCTCGAAAACAAAGGTGTAAGAAGTTTATACAGCAGTTTGAAATAATAGTTGCAAAAGCTGCTAACAGATGGCGCTGTATGCTGTACAGCTCATATCAGCATACATAAGTGAAATAATCGTATGAAAACAATCTTTGCAAACAATCACATCACAATGTTTTCAAAATGTTCACCATTGGCACTACAGAGGTGGCGCAAACGAAGAATGAAATTCGTCATCACATTTCGTAGTGTCTCATCCGAAATGGATTCACATGCCACAGAGATCGCCGATTCAAGCTCGTCCAGCGTGGCGGGATGCTTCGGGTAGACTACAGGGGTGGCGCAAACGAAGACTGAAATCCGCCATCACATTTCGTAGTGTGTCATCCGAAATGGATTCACATGCCACAGAGATCGCCGATTCAAGCTCGTCCAGCGTGGCGGGATGCTACGGGTAGACCATGTCTTTCACTGTGCCCCACAAAAAAAAGTCACAGGGAGTCAAATCCTGCGAATATGGAGGCCAATCCATGCCTGCACCAGTAAATTTGGGATATTCCAAAGCAATGACTCGATTCCCGAAGTATTCCTCAAGAAAGCGAAACACTTGTTCGGTCTGATGTGGTCGGGCTCCATCTTGCATAAACCATTCAGTACCTGGTCGATCCTCTAACGCTTGCTGTGTGGCGACAAATTGTTCCAAAATTGCAACGTAACGTGCACCAGTGACCGTTTCTCGAATGAAAAAAGGGCCAACAATGCTTCTGCTGCATACTGCAGCCCACACAGTAACTTTAGGAGAGAACAGGGGTTTTGCTTCACACCAATATGGCTTTTAGGAACCCAAAAATCGCCAGTTCTGCTTATTCATGTATCCATTCAGGTGGAAGTGTGCTTCATCTGTAAACCAGATGCAGCCAACATCAAATCCTTCACTATCAATCATTGTGAGCATCTGATTAGCAAAGGCAACCCTTTGTTGCACAGCTCGTACGGGTATGGCCTGGAGCGTTTGAATTTTGAATGGAAATATGTGTAGGCTCTTTCTCAGTATTTTCTGCGTGCTGGAACGCTTCAAACCAGTCTCAGATGCAATTCTATGGACGGATGACATTGGATTTCGCTGAATAAATCCCGAAACGTGGCGATATTTTCCGGCGTAACTGCGGTTTGCTTGCGGCCAACATGCCCCACTAGATCATCAGTTACGCTGCCTGTTCGTTGAAATTTTGCGAAGAGCGTACGAATGGTTTTCGCATCGGATCCTCTTGGAACATTAAATCGTACTTGAGAACTTCGCCTTGTTGCCGTAGGACTCTCTTCTAACCTGTGGTACTCTAGCACCAGAAAAACGCGTTGTTCAATGGAGTACATGGTTTTAATCTCTTCCTTCGGTACGCTAACCTCATTTCACGTTTCAATAGTGGAACTGACCGCTCTGGGCTTCGGATCACTATTTATACTAGGCATTACGTATGGCGATTACAGCGCCATCTGTTAGCAGCTTTTGTAACTATCATTTCAAACTGCTGTATAAACTACTTACAGCTTTCACAATAAACATACCGTTTACTGCATTCCTCTATCGATCTATGTTTTCAAGATATTTAATTTTGAAATCAGGGAGTCCCTTTCTGAACACCCTGTATATTTAACGTCCACTAAATACAAACAGTGAAAAGCGCATTATTGGCTTTTAAAAAGTCTGTGAATCACAGTTTTGATGATAAAAGTTTACATTACATCGGAGTAACATCAAAACTGTTCCAAATATTTGACTCGGAATAGTTGTTTACCTTTTACACAACTGCATTTTTATGCATGAGACAAACTTTTGAGTGAACGGTTTTATGAATATTTAATTAATTGTTAATTAGTGAATAATTAAATATTGCTCGCTATATCATGGAACATATTTGGGAATTCGTAAGTACACGTGGTTTATTTGAAACGAAACCTTATTGAATTTTTAAGCAAACTGCATGTTTTCGGCATGCTAATGTTCTTTAAATTATGCTTTTGAACTGCTTTAACGTATAATTCATAGGATGACTATTGCCCTGTGACTATGTTCTGTTGTTTAGCTTCGTAAACAAACATAAAATTTAGGCAGACTGAAGATTAGCTTCGAGTTCCGTGTTCCTCGCTTGAAGTTTAATGTAAAACTGGCATCGTACGATTCACTTTATCGCTTTCCCCAGGTTATAGGTCTGTTACACGATGCAGAGGTTATCTGGCACTCCCATTTCACAGTTCATTCCAGCAGTACTCTCTGTGTTCCACCCGTAACCAGTTGCGCTCTCCTGGAAGGATCCGAGCCCAGTCAGCGGTCGACTCACAAAAAAACAGCAGAGGGAGCGACCGAAGTCTGCACGGCAGGAGCCGGCAACCGGCAAGTTAAATTGCATCAGGCTGTGGCGGCACTTGCTGCTGGGCTGTGGCTATCTGCTTTCCCCGCCACTACACAAAAGAACTCTCCAAAAAAATTTAAAAAGTAAGAATGGGGTTGAAGGGGAGGGGTTGGAGAGGTAGTGGAGGGTTGGCACAAGCGGCGATGTTGCGGGTAGCAGGTGCGGGTTGGGGGGTAGAAAAAAGCTCAAGCAAGTGGTAGGGACGTGGCGCTGAAATGCGACTTTGCGTATCTCGCCTTCCGCATGGCGGCCGGCTCTGTTCCTTTATCAACTCTTTAAAAACAACTGCTGCGTAGGTGGAGGAGGAACAAAGGGTGAGTGAAGGGGAGGCCGGGGAGAGCTCAAGGAGGCCGAGGTAGGGAGGGAGGGGGGAGTCCAGAGCGGAGGAATTAATATTACATCGAGGAGCCGGCCCCGGCGCCATCGTCGTCGTCGTCCTGTTGACATCGCGCCTCTCCGCCAGACGGCCTCCTAAGCCCTTACTCCTGCCTCTCTTGGTCCTTTCCTTACGTCCGATTCTCAAGAAACGTCTTGGCAAAGAATTTATAATTAATAGAACTACTTCAGAAACGCTCTTATTTTACATGCCTTGGACAATGAACGTTGTAGCGAATTTTATAGTTAAAGAAAGCAATATCTACATCTACATACATACTCCGCATATCCACCATACGGTGCGTGGCGGAGGGTACCTCGTACCAAAACTAGCATCTTCTCTCCCTGGTCCATTCCCAAACTGACCAAGGGAAAAATGACTGCCTATATGCCTCTGTACGAGCCCTAATCTCTCGTATCTTTGCGGTCTTTCCACGTAACATAAGTTTGCGGCAGTAAAATTGTAATGCAGTCAGCCTCAAATGCTGGTTCTCTAAATTTCCTCAGTAGCGATTCACGAAAAGAACGCCTCCTTTCCTCCAGAGACTCCCACCCGAGTTCCTGAAGCATTTCCGGAACACTCGCGTGATGATCAAACCTACCAGTAACAAATCTAGCAGCCCGCCTCTGAATTGCTTCTATGCCCTCCCTCAATCCGACCTGATAGGGATCCCAAACGCTCGAGCAGTACTCAAGAACAGGTCGTATTAGTGTTTTATAAGCGGTCTCCTTTACAGATGAACCACACCTTCCCAAAATTCTACCAATGAACCGAAGACGACTATCCGCCTTCCACAGAACTGCCATTACATGCTCGTCCCACTTCATATCGTTCTGCAATGTTACGCCCAAATATTTATTCGACGTGACTGTGTCAAGCGGTACACTACTAATGGAGTATTCAAAAAATTACAGGGATCTTTTTCCTATTCATCTGCATTAATTTACATTTATCTATATTTAGAGTTAGCTGCCATTCTTTACTCCAATCACAAATCCTGTCCAAGTCATCTTGTATCCTCCTACAGTCACTCAACGACGACACCTTCCCGTACACCACAGCATCTTTAGTAAAAAGCCGCACATTGCTATCCACCATATCCGAAAGATCATTTATGTAGATAGAAAACAACAGCGGACCTATCACACTTCCCTGGGGCACTCCAGATGATACCCTCACCTCCGATAAACACTCATCACCGAGGACAACGTACTGGGTTCTACTACTTAAGAAGTCTTCGAGCCACTGACATATTTGGGAACCAATCCCATATGCTCGTACCTTAGGAGTCTGCAGTGGGGCACCGCGTCAAACGCTTTCCGGAAGTCAAGAAATATGGCATCCGTCTGATACCCTTCATCCTTGGTTCGCAAGATATCATGTGAAAAAAGGGCGAGTTGCGTTTCGCAGGAGCGATGCTTTCTAAAGCCGTCCTGATGCATGGACAACAACTTCTCTGTCTCAAGGAAATTCATTATATTCGAACTGAGAATACGTTCGAGAATAATGCAACAAACCGATGTTAAGGATATTGGCCTGTAATTTTGAGGATCCGTTCTTCTATCGTTCTTATATACAGGAGTCACCTGCGCTTTTTTCCAGTCGCTCGGGACTTTACGTTGGGCAAGAGATTCGCGATAAATGCAAGCTATGTAAGGAGCCAATGCAGTACAGTACTCTCTGATAAACCGAATTGGAACCATCCAAGCATTCATTGTTTTGGCAGCCGACAATTCATAATATTTCTTTACCTCCTTTGTCAATACACGAAAACGTAGAAGAATGTGTATATGCAGGGGTTGGACAAAAAGATACGGAAACACAAAGAGAAACGCATGCTTGAACTAAAATGCAGGTAATAGCCAAGTCTCCGGGTTGAGCTGTTGCATTTGACCGCGGACGGCACCTGTGCCATGTCCTCGACACGTTTCCAATGTCAGTCGCCGTCAAAACAGTGTTCTTTGTAGGTGTAGTGTTTTATGCTAGAGCTAAATAAATATGAAAGTGGGAAAATTTTTGGTGCCTCCGTAACAAAGGTAGCCGAGCTGTTTGGTGTCTCAAGAGGCACCGCGTCCAAGGTTTATAATAAACACACAAGGATAACAGAAAAGCAACAACCGAAAGTCACAACGTGGACAGAATTGTGTGTTGCGTGATTGTGACAGACGGCTATTGAAGAGGACTGTGACGAAAAATATGAGGAAAACAACTGTAGAAGTCATCGAAAAACTGAATGTCGTACTGACGAATCCTTTCAGCTACAAAATAACATGAAGGGAGCTCAATGGCCTAGGAATGGCTGGGAGTACTGGAATTCCAAACCGTTCGTCAGTGATGGAAATGCCTGTTAAGGAAAATGTTGTTTCCGATGATCACCATATTATTGAGCTTCTGTGGAGCAATGGAAGAAAGTCGCTTTGTCGGGGGGACTTGACATCCCAGTTGTGAAACATTGCAGATGTTTGGTAAAGATTTGGGCCACCGTATCGTAGAATTCCGTGAAGTCCACGGGTGCTCTGCGAGGTTCCATAACTACCGATGATTATGTGACCATTCTGGCTGATCAGGTCCATCCCATTGTAAACTGTTTGTTCCTCAGTGGTCCCAAGACTCAGGGCCTCAGCTCACACAGCTCACATCCCCTAAGATTGTCCTCGATGGTGAGAGTTCATCGGAGTAGAGGGTATCATATGGAGTGCCCCAGGGACGTGTGGTAGGTCCGCTGTTGTTTTCTATCTACATAAATCATCTTTTGGATATGGTGGATAGCAATGGGCGGCTGTTTACTGATGATGCTGTGGTGTACGGGAAGGTGTCGTCGTTGAGTGACCGTAGGAGGATACAAGATGACTTGGACAGGATTTGTGATTGGCGTACAGAATGGCAGCTAACTCTAAATATAGATAAATGTAAATTAATGCAGATGAATAGGAAAAAGAATCCTGTTGTGTTTCAATACTCCATTAGTAGTGTACCGCTTGACGCAGTCACGTCGATTAAATATTTGGACGTAACATTGCAGAACGATATGAAATGGGACAAGCATGTAATGGCAGTTGTGGGGAAGGCGGATAGTCGTCTTCGGTTCTTTGGTAGAATTTTGGGAAGATGTGGTTCACCTGTAAAGGAGGCCGCTTATAAAACACTAATACGACCTGTTGTTGAGTACTGCTCGAACGGTTGGGATGCCTATCAGGTCGGATTGAGGGAGGACGTAGAAGCAATTCAGAGGTGGGCTGCTAGATTTGTTACTGGTAGGTTTGATCATCACGCGAGTGTTCCGGAAATGCTTCAGGAACTCGGGTGGGAGTCTCTAGAGAAAAGGAGGCGTTCTTTTCGTGAATCGCTACTGAGGAAATTTGGAGAACCAGCATTTGAGGCTGACTGCAGTACAATTTTACTGCCACCAACTTACATTTCGCGGAAAGACCACAAAGATAAGACAGATTAGGGCCCGTACAGAGGCATATAGGCAGTCATTTTTCCCTCGTTCTGTTTGGGAGTAGAACAGGGAGAGAAGATGCTAGCTGTGGAACGAGGTACCCTCCACCACGCACCGTATGGTGGATTGCGGAGTGTGTATGTAGATGTAGATTGTTTTTTTGTGCATAATCACGAATTGTCCAATCTCTTTTGGCGACCACAATCCCCACATCACGATATTATAGTGTTTTTGTGGTGTATTTCGGAGACAAGGGTGTGTGATCACTGTCCACCTCCATCATTGTTTCTGAACTTGCCACAATTTTTCAGGAAGAATGATATAACCCTTTAAAACTCTATAGGATCTGTATGTATCCGTTCCGAGACGACTGGCAGCTGTACTGAACGATAACTGTAATGCGTTATGCTTTTGGTGCGTCCATAATTTCTTTCACCCTTCACATATTTGGTCACCAACTATACTTCCGCTTTCACGCTGCTATGTACGAGTTCTTATGCGCCATGTATGAGTGGCATGTAGAACTTGTGTGTAAGAATTGAAATTTGTATAAGGACATATGGGATCAAACTGCTGAGGTCATCGGTCCCTATGCCTACACAGTACGTAATCAAACTTAAACTAACTTACGATAAGGACAATACACACACGAGGGAGTTGCACGGACCGTGACAAGGGGCCTCAGACTCCGGCTACCCCGCGCTGCGAACTTGTCTGTACGGAGTATTCACAATTATGAATAACCGGTTGTAATAGGATATGACTATTTACTGTGGACAGCCTGTGTGTTTGATGAAAACGACATCAGTTCGAATCCTGGTGGTGGATGCAAATTTCGCTTTCCACCGCTAGTACTTGGTCAGCAAGGGGAGGAGGAGTTGTGACGAAAACTTTCTGATCGCCAGTCTTTGTCTGCCAGTCTGTGTCATGAAATGACGACGTGTTACACTGTTGACGGTGAGTTATCAGTCGTCCTTGGGCTCTTTGGTGCTATTCCTGAGGAGTGGGCTATATGCCAGCTCTGGTTTTCACGCTCACCCTTCTTTCATCGTCCATCACGAACATGACACAACACAACACACGCATCATTACAGTCGCTCTCACACTTCACGATTCTGAGGGTAGAGAGAACAATTCCAATTAGGCGACCAAACTTGCAATAAGTGGTCTCCCAGCCATTCAAGCCATACGTCTTTACTATGAAAATAACGACATAGCATCGTTGCCTTATGCAGGTATTATTCCCAGCAGGATTGGTCGTATTCAGCGGAAACATGGCGTGAACTGCCTTTTACGCCCACCATATAAGATTGGAGCCCTTTTACTACATGTAACAAATTACCTGAGTTTCCGTAAGGTGGATGTCCACCGTATCCTGTTGAGTTGTTGCACGTCAGACAGTGGTCAGCCCATGACGGCCTCAGAGAATTGGATTCAGAGCACAAGCGTCACACACACAACAAGCGAGCAAATCTGCTGTTGCTGAACACTGCCTCGGTATCGGTTATACCATGGAGTATAACAATAGAGAGATTCTACGTACACTTCAGCTATTCGGAAAGTGTTACCAAAGAAGCAGCTGAGAGTAAATTAGCAAGCGCCCTCATAAAAATAGATGGTACTTTTTGCTTTTAGACGCTGCTTGCTCTCTTCCTGATCAAAGAACTGAACGACAGAGTTACCTTACTTGCTCACACGTTGATAATTAATATCCACTATCGATAACTTCTAACGTTGGTCGTCTTTTGCAGTGTGCTGGCATAGTTGGGTTGGGTTGTTTGGTGGAAAGAGACCAAACTGCGAGGTCATCGGTCTCATCGGATTAGGGAAGGATAGGGAAGGAAGTCGGCCGTGCCCTTTAAAAGGGACCATCCCGGCGTTTGCCGGAAGTGATTTAGGGAAATCACGGAAAATCTAAATCAGGATGGCCGGACGCGGGACTGAACCGTCGTCCTCCCGAATGCGAGTCCAGTGTGCTAACCAATGTGCCAATTCGCTCGGTGTTGGCATAGTGGTTTACAGAGAGAGAGAGAGAGAGAGAGAGAGAGAGAGAGAGAGAGAGAGAGAGAGAGAGCGTCTGTGTGTGTGTGTGTGTGTGTGTGTGTGTGTGTCCACTTAAGCTCCATCATATTCCTGTAACAAATCAGTCGCTTCGATTTTCTTCCTTTCAGGTTTCCCCACCACCCCAACTTTACATCTTAACAACACTGTGATCCAGACACACATTATCAGAAACCTCATTCGTAATTAAGGTTTGTTTTGATACTAGTACAATTCGACTGCGTGTCACTTTCTCCTATCTGTGTTAGCCTCCTCTTTCTCTTTCCCTCGTTCGTCAGGCACTCTTTTGACTTCGAAGTATCAGAATTCAATCACTTGGTGTATTTCGTGGTCAACAATTTTCACATTTTTGTCGCCAATCTATCTGTCACTTCTTAATATTCTCGTCTTTCTTTGGTTTACACTGATTCCAGTCGTATTCTCATTGGTATATTCATTCCACTGAAAATCTCTTATAATTCTTCGTCACTTTCACAAAGGGTGGTCAGTGAATAGTACCATCGATGTAGATGGGTGACGGAGGAGGCACTGTTCTACTCCCGTGATATTTCATCATGAGAACTGACCGACATATTAGGGTGCGACGAAAGGTACTGTTGATCTATGACTGAAGCCACGTAACTCAACAGTATGGTGGTCGCACCTAAAGAAGTCTGACCCACTGAGAATATATTGTGCGGATATCAACACATCCGAAGTCTCAAGCAAGAACCATTTCTATAATTAGTCCATAACAAAAGCATCAAGAAACTCCGGATACCACTGATTTTCAACATGAAATTTATTTAAATGTTATGCGTAAAGTTCAGTAGATATTAACTGCTTGATACATCAACGTAATATATGTAGACCAGGAGGTACGAGAAATACTTTCACACTTTTATAAGTCTTACATAGCTACATATTTGGAATAAGTGTAGTCATTCGAATAACGATAGTTGGCATCAATCACAAATATGTCTGTCTTCGTTTAGAAAAGTCACATTGTAAGACAGGCAGAATAATGAGCTACCACAGTAGTCACGGTATGCTTATAATGAAACTCTATACAACTTATCTAGTGAATAAGTACTTTAAAACAAAGGAAATAATATTTGTAATAAGATAAAATGGAAAAGCAGTCTTTTATTCGTGGTCCATAAGACATCTTCGAAAAATATGGGTAAGAATCCGGGCTTCCACGATGGCCTTCTGTCTGTGATAGTTAAAAGGCTCTTTTATTTTCAACAAATAGTAGGTTTCCACACAAAATCGTATGAAATGCCAGAATCCGGTTAAAATGTTTTCTAACGATACCTCATTCATCCCTGAACAGACAGTATGTGTTGAGAAAAAGAGATGTTGAGACATAATGTCTATGATCAGTTATTAAAGTCATAGGTGGAGATGTAAGTTTTATAAAGTGATGCGCACTTACTCCCGGCCAATTTACGGAGTATTTGGCTGAAGTATTTTCAGACTATGATGGCATCTCCACCCATTGCGAAAAGGTGTGTTTGTGTACATGTAAATGTTTTATGGTCAACTGATTTTATGATACACTAAATTACAAAAAATATTATCCGCAAAATAAAAAAAATTTGGACTATTTCTGTGACCCATAAGTAGCCAAACGACACAAGTCTTAAATTACGAGCTAGTGAAATCGGTTCATGTGCTGAACGGACATTCAGATCTTTTTTTACAGGAAGTAGTATTTTTGAGAAAATCAGGTAACAGAGCAAATTTATAAATATGCTACTTTATGAAGTCATCAAATAAAACTTTGTAATTACTGCAGAGTTAAACCAAAGGCTTTAATAACATAAATTGCTTCAAAGTTTACCTATTTAGAAATAAGGAAACATAATCACTGTATTTCCTCTTGTATAAAATTTGAAGAGAATAATGTTCCGTTTAATTGTCAGCATTGGCTAATTGAGCATCAAGCGAAGTAAGCGTAAAATCAATATTCATAAGCAAAAACTCATTTTACAAAATTGTATTTGTTTTTCTCATCCGATATATGTGTGAAGAGCTTTTACTCAAAGATGAGTCACAATGAACAAACACAAAATCAAACCAGAGTAATGGATGATTTTGTTACGTAAAGACTAATTAGATACTTTAACGTCAGCATTGACAGTATGACACTACAACGTCAATATTCAAATTAAACTGTTATTGACACATTAAACCGTAAAATCGATGTAGATGTTTACATCTTAGAAAAGAATGAAACATAAGGTAGAAAATTGTTTCAGCTCCTTTAATATTACTTTGTTTAATTTTATCATTCCTTTCGGCTCTTAAGTCTGAGACAGAACTAGGAAATGTTCCTCAAAACAGAAAATTGTTGAATTGCAAAACCCAGTGCCCACGGATTCTTCTATATACTAATTTGCATACTTCTCTCACATTTTTTAGTATTTTTTGTTAGGAATATTATCCACACATTTAATTTATGAATCGTTTTGTACGAAAACCAGCGATTTATTTACAGAACCCTTAGAAAATGCAGCAGGTCCACTGAAGAGACTGCCTACACGACAGTTGTGCGTCCTCTTCTAGAGTACTGTAGCGTGGCGTGGGATCCGCGTTAGACAGAACTGACGGAAGACATTGAAAAAGTTCAGGTAACTGATCTCGTGAAATAGGGGAGAGAAGGTCACGGATATGAAACATGCGTTGGGGTGACAATCATTGAAACATTTGTGTTTCTCGTTGCAACGTGATCTTTTCAGGAGATTCCACTCTCCAACGTTCTTCTCTGAAAGCGAAAACATTTTGTTGAGACGCACCCACCTAGGGAGAAATGATCATTTTAATTAAATAAAGCAGAATTCGCACGTCAAGATTTAGGTGTTCGCGAGTGGAATGGTGGAATTGTGTGAAAATGCGTCGATGAACCCTCTTCCGCGCACTTAAGTGTGAATTGCAGACTAATCATGTAAATGCTTCCAGTTTCTCCCGCTTCACTTTTCGTGGAGCCTAACAGCATGATCTGTATTTGTTGGGGCTAATAATTCATAAACACTAACAGGCTTTTGGAAAATAAATTAACTCAAATTTAGATAAGGGAGTCTGTTAGGTAACAGAGCCAATTTACACATTTGCTACTTTATGAAGTCATCAAATAATAATTTTGCAATTACTACAGAGGTAATGAAGTAAATTTTTCTTAGTGTTCTGGAACAGGTACTTGCTTTAGTGGCATTCGATAAAGTGTTGAAGTAAGAATACACGCGTACAGCGTATTTCACAATGTTGATAATGATATTGACGAAATGTCATAAATACGAGGTTTATCAGTACGCTACGTAAGTATTTGAGAAAAGTGGAATGAAGCTACAACTGAGCTATTTCTAAAAGAAAATAAGGTATTAGGAAGATTTCTAGTAGAGACGAAAATGAAATGGCAAACGACGTTTCACGAATATATATAGAGTGACGGAACTAGGTAATGAGGACCCGTGCTGCATGCGACAGGTTTCACCTCACAAAGCAGTCGACTCTGACAGGAAATTGGTCGTTAGACGCGGACAAAGAAGTCGTAAGAAAAATAAAATGTGAGAGAGGTACAAAACTGGTGGAAAGCATTTTGTGCAAAGCCTTTACGTCGGCGTTGCTTGGATTTAATTGATCGAGATGTAATACAGTTGCAATGGAAGAGGATGACTGGAGCCGAAATTGTCGGTTTTTGTGTTGGCATCACTCGTAAACGTATCATAGACATTACTGTTATCTGAGTGGGGAGGAAGAAGACCATCTGTAACCTACGTCTGCATTACGCTCTCTTTATTTAAATCGTTCATATTGGCAGATTTGTCCGGATTTGCTTTTTTGGTGGCATCCGCAGATGTTTCTGCAAAACGTCTTTAGAAGATGTCGATTAAGAGTAGACAACAGCCATTCTGACGTCAAGACTCATGCGCTAGTGCTTACTAAAAGTATGAAATTTACGTGTCATGTCTGTTGTATTCAGATACCGGTAAGCGGGCAGGTATTTGAAGTGATAATCAAGAATGTTCATTTAGAAAGGACCTACCCGATATCTTATTTGGCTTTATGCATATTCCATGTGGATGGTTAGATCTATTTGGGATGAACAGTAACTGTTTGATACATACAACAGTGGCTTAGAGGAAATCGAATCATTTGATATTGACATTAATTGTGATCTATCAGACTGATAAGCAGCTTCAAATTATATATTTTTTATTGTATATATTTTGAATATCCTCTCACCCTCTTACGCCCCGGACTTGTTCTCTCTAAACCGTTTGAATTTCATTTCTCTTTTTCACTAACATTTTAACAAAGTAACGATAGCCGTTAGACTGTTTTGTTTTTCTAGCCATCTTACTACGAGGTTACTGTGCTTCTAAGGATTATACTTAGATCAAATTGCAATCATGATTAGGGTTTACATAAAACCTTAGTCTTTCATTATTATCACGGGAAACTTGTTTTAACGCAGTAAAGAATTTCAGAATTCTGACCGACTAATCCAGTCGCATAGGAGGACGAGAGGATATTCAAAATCTCGCGCGTTGTGCACGCGTTGTAGCTTAGATGGCTTTTGTAGCCCAATATTGGGTTGTTTCCGAGATTGATAGACCACTATCGTCCTATAACAAATTGTTCTTGACTTCCTCTGCAGCACGGCGATAGCGGGTCGCCTCGCCAAGTGACTCTACAGTGGCGCTCCTAATGCATAAAAAGCAGACTATAGCGTCCGCGACGTGGGTTAATGCAATGATATGAGTGGCACCCCTTCCCGGATTTGCCACGCCAACAAATTATGGCTGAAAACACGCATATTGGATAGTACATACAATTCATATTCACCCCATCTATAAACGTTTTCATTTATTTACGCGTATAACATTGTTTCTTTACTTACGGCGTTTTGCAGCAACCGCACAAAAAATTTCTATTGCAATATTCTGCAACGCCGTTAGTACCTGGCATATATGACCAAATATGGTTTTTCCAGAGGGACCTGTATTTCATACCAGTCTGATGTGTTTTTGCATGTAAATAAGTATTTGTGCTTGAAAATGTCCTAACGCCGAAATCTGTGTCGTATAACAATAAAATAAAAATTACTGTAGTTGAATGGCGGCAGCACATTTCAAAAAATTTACCATGATGAGTCTCCAGCGAAAAAAAAGTTATCGACGAAGAAAGCATTTACGAAAGACCTAAGTTTGTAAACCATTTGCCTGTCGCTGTGGTTACAGTATACCGCGCATGACAAAATGACGCTATCCGAAACTGGCATCGAGGCAACTGTTCTGCCCCACGGACCATTGATCACAAGTCGGGGGGGGGGGGGGGGGGGGGGGGGGGGGAGGGGAGGGGTGATCGTATAGGCGTGCAGCTGTTAAGCAATTGACCGCCCAGGTGAACCAAGAGGCTACCAGCAGCGTCTCCTCAATGACCGTTCAGCAAACGTTAGTGCAAATGGACCTCCACAGCAAGCGCTTGGTTCATGTACCCTAGCTGACTGCTGTTGTACGGCAACGAAGGCCGGAGTTACCACGCAAATACAGCAACTGTACGTCCACTGAGTGGTTAAGGAAATTCCTGTAGCTGCATCACGATTTATGCTCCACGGAACAGACGGCCGATAGCGTGTACGGCGTAAACCGTCTGAAAGGAAGCAACCTGCACTATCATCGGAAGGGTCTAGGACAGAGGGTGTCTATCAGGTGATCCCGTCCACCTGGAAGGCACGATGAATCAATACAAGTATGCATCTGTCCCCGGGAACGATGTCCACCCTGTAATATTACCCTCCCACACATCACTATCAAATTTTTATTAGTGCCTTCAGTAGTTTCAAAAGCTTCGACAGACGTAAGGTATACAAAAAAAAAAAAAAAAAAAAAAACTTGTTACTTATCTTCATCATCTCTTCTTGTTGGTGACTCCAATTATTGCGTCTAGGGGTACATTCCCGCGGCTGGCCGGCTGCTGTGGCCGAGCGATTCTAGGCTCTTCAGTCCAGAACCGCGCTGTTGCTACGGTTGCAGTTTCGAATCCTGCCTCGGGCATGGATGTGTGTGATGTAGTTAGATGAGTTAGGTTTAAGTTATTCTTAGGGGGCTGCTGGCTCTAAGCACTATGGGACTTAAAATCTAAGTCCTATACTGCTTAGAGCCATTTGAACCATCTTGCGGCTGAAATTTTGATTTATAATCTTCGGAGCTCCTGATGAATAAATAACTGACGAAGATTTGCCTGTATTATTCTTGAATTTTATTCTTTGTCACACTTTTAACATCACACCACAAATTACACTATTAGTGACACAATCAAAAACACGCCTGATTCCATCAGAGGCATGCACACTGCCACTAACATTCTGTGTTATTCACAATATTCCAAAGAGTTTACAAACTTTATTCACAAAGAAAAAACTTCACTAAAATATATTATTTTGTAAATGAGTCCATAGGAAAATTTTATAATTAGCCTTAGATTGTGCAGTTAATAATGTGAATTTTAAATATGCCAAATATTTGGTAATTTCAAATACGAGGTAGAATCCAAAATTTTCTGGACTGGTGTTGCCTTCTGGAAAGTAGGAGGAATAGATCTTTGCACCGCTAGATGGCGAGAGCTGCATATCTGATGAGTCAGTGTGCGTGGTGGCATTCAGCTGGGAGGACGTGTTGTGTGTCCCCAATGATTTCCGTAATACTCTGTGTTTGGTGTGGCGATTTTACGATGGATCCGCGAACAGAACAGCGCGTGTGTATCAAATTCTGTGCGAATCTCGGGAAAAGTGCTACGGAGACTCTTGCAATGATTCAACAAGTCTTTGGGGGACAGAGAATGCACGTACAACGAAGCAAGAATAGTCCCAGTGGAAGAGCCCGGACTGTCCAAGACTCGAAAAAGCGAGACAGGTGAAGAGCAGCAAGTGAGGAGCACGATCATCGTTTTCTTTGATACCAAGAATTCGTCCCACACAACGAAACAGTGAATTCCGGTTACTACTGTGAAAACGTTCGGCGACGACGGCCCAAACTTCAAACTTTGGCGTCAAGGGAACTGGATGCTGCATCACGACAACGTGCCCTGTTACACGTCCATGGTCCCCACGACATTTTTGGCAAAAAAGAGGAAGAAAGAAAGAAAAAAAGAAAAAACCCACCATACTCGCCAGATCTGGCACCTTGCGACTTCGCGCTATTCCCAAAACCGAAACTCAAGTTGAAAGGCGTTCGGTTCGGCACTCTAGATAGGATTCAAGAAGCATCGCTGGCGGTGATAAACACCCTCAAAGAACAGGACTTCCAGAAAACGTTAAACTAGTGGCAAAAGCGCTGCGACCGGTGTGTACGAGCGGATGGGAACTACTTCGAGGGTGATGGTGACCATTGGTCCAAAGGTAAGATTTTCAACAGATGGCAGCATCAGTCCAGAAAATTTTGGATGGCACCTCGTATTTTTAAAAGAAGAGTAATTTTAACTGTTATTACACGTCGACTGTCACACAGTAACTTCTTTTTATACACTTTATCCTGAAATATAATACATCGTACACAAAATCAAATCAAATTCTTTCAGTGAAACAGCCGAGAATTTTCACCCATATAAGAATCAGTAGTATATATGTTATCGGCTATTTCTATAAGAAAAAAGGGCAATGCTAGAAGAGGGTGTCCCATTACAGCCCCTGCATGCTGTTTGTTTTCCCTCTACACGATGGCATCAACCAGCAGGATAATGCAAACTGTCACACTGACCACAGTGTACTTGCGTGGTTCAAATGGCACTGCAATGAGTTTGCCGCAGTCTCCTCAACGCCAAACTTAACGGATTTATACTCTGTTGAGAAGCTGAGGGGCCACCTCGATCGGGCTGTTCGCGCTTTGGATCCTGAACCGAGAAACGTAGCGCAGATGGCCACGGTAATGGCGCCCATGGTTTCCAAATCTCTGACAGAACCTTCCAGAAACTCACTGACTCTCTTCCTGCCCGTTTTTCAGCTGTCCAACCTGCAAAAAGTCGTTCTTCAGGCTTTTGAAAGGTGGTCCCGTTAATGTGACCGGGCAGTATACGTATTGCATACACAAATGTGAGATAGCATGTCACAGTGTTTTATAGAGAGCATCCACTTTTTATAGATACCGTCCACCTGCTCGAGAACAGTTTCATAATTACCGTAGGAAACAGGTTGAATGCGCAAGAATGTTTTATTTCCTAGTTGGTAATGTTTGCGCTGGACTGTTGGTAGTACTGTTATCGTTAGTCACTTTCCCGAGTGTTTAAAATGGCTTGTTGTATTCGCCAATTTCTACTCATCCCAAGAGGCTAGTGAGTTTAAAAATGGATTGTAACGTTCCTGTGGAGGGTATAAAAAGTGATCACTGTTCAAAGAAACAAATTTCGGATGGTTAAAAGAGCCCAAACTGGAGGTGCACAGCAAAAACAAGTAAGTCATGTATCTCCTTTAAACGATGCTTCAACCCACAATCTGTTCGTTAGTGCAGTCAGTCAGAACCATGAAACCACTGATATTTTAAAGAGACAAATAACACTCTTATGTGAGAGACCTCTAAATTTAATTCGTGGCGAAGTTGCCTATAGTGGACGCGATATTTCCAGCCAAGAAGTCACTGACATAAAAGAAAGTATTATCGTGTCAGAAGGAATATTTTTCCGCCATTACCGTAAACGTTAACTGAAGTGCATACTGTTTAACAAGAAATGTTGATTTTAGGAGAAAAAAAGAAAATATGCTATTCATCAACGACTCTAACCTTAATGTTGCGTCCTTTTCAAATGAAAATAATTTACGAATGCATGGCGATAGTGACAATACTCCTGTTGAAGGCACCTTCGACTGCTGTTGGAAATTTGTCTGTCAGTTATTTACAATCTACACTCCTGGAAATTGAAATAAGAACACCGTGAATTCATTGTCCCAGGAAGGGGAAACTTTATTGACACATTCCTGGGGTCAGATACATCACATGATCACACTGACAGAACCACAGGCACATAGACACAGGCAACAGAGCATGCACATTGTCGGCACTAGTACAGTGTATATCCACCTTTCGCAACAATGCAGGCTGCTATTCTCCCATGGAGACGATCGTAGAGATGCTGGATGTAGTCCTGTGGAACGGCTTGCCATGACATTTCCACCTGGCGCCTCAGTTGGACCAGCGTTCGTGCTGGACGTGCAGACCGCGTGAGACGACGCTTCATCCAGTCCCAAACATGCTCAATGGGGGACAGAGTCGGAGATCTTGCTGGCCAGGGTAGTTGACTTACACCTTCTAGAGCACGTTGGGTGGCACGGGATACATGTGGACGTGCATTGTCCTGTTGGAACAGCAAGTTCCCTTGCCGATCTAGGAATGGTAGAACGATGGGTTCGATGACGGTTTGGATGTACCGTGCACTATTCAGTGTCCCCTCGACGATCACCAGTGGTGTACGGCCAGTGTAGGAGATCGCTCCCCACACCATGATGCCGGGTGTTGGCCCTGTGTGCCCCAGTCGTATGCAGTCCTGATTGTGGCGCTCACCTGCACGGCGCCAAACACGCATACGACCATCATTGGCACCAAGGCAGAAGCGACTCTCATCGCTGAAGACGACACGCCTCCATTCGTCCCTCCATTCACGCCTGTCGCGACACCACTGGAGGCGGGCTGCACGATGTTGGGGCGTGAGCGGAAGACGACCTAACGGTGTGCGGGACCGTAGCCCAGCTTCATGGAGACGGTTGCGAATGGTCCTCGCCTATACCTCAGGAGCAACAGTGTCCCTAATTTGCTGGGAAGTGGCGGTGCGGTCCCCTACGGTACTGCGTAGGATCCTACGGTCTTGGCGTGCATCCGTGCGTCGCTGCGGTCCGGTCCTAGGTCGATGGGCACGTGCACCTTCCGCCGACCACTGGCGACAACATCGATGTACTGTGGAGACCTCACGCCCCACGTGTTGAGCAATTCGGCGGTACGTCCACCCGGCCTCCTGCATGCCCACTATACGCCCTCGCTCAAAGTCCGTCAACTGCACATACGGTTCACGTCCACGCTGTCGCGGCATGCTACCAGTGTTAAAGACTGCGATGGAGCTCCGTATGCCACGGCAAACTGGCTGACACTGACGGCGGCGGTGCACAAATGCTGCGCAGCTAGCGCCATTCGACGGCCAACACCGCGGTTCCTGGTGTGTCCGCTGTGCCGTGCGTGTGATCATTGCTTGTACAGCCCTCTCGCAGTGTCCGGAGCGAGTATGGTGGGTCTGACACACCGGTGTCAATGTGTTCTTTTTTCCATTTCCAGGAGTGTATATTCCAAACAATGATCGGCACATTCCCTTAGTAATTTGTTCATTGCTCAACAAACATCAAGTACGTAAGAACAAGTATTAATTGAAACCTTAAATGCTTCTGAGGATATTAATATTACGTTTCAACGGTCAACCATTGCATCTGAGCCATTTTCATCAATTGTACCATATAGATTTCATTCGAGGCAGGTCTTGTGGGGGAAAATTTAGGAGTTAAAACTTGTTTCCGATTATAAACAGACTGTCACTGTTGTAGGTAAATGGTTACGCTGGGTTTTTAATTTATCTTCTCTCCATGCAGACGAATATGGGGGTGCTTTTGTTGAAGATTTAATGAGCATTAAACCCGAAAGTGAAAATGTTAGTTGTTTATCTGATTATTTGACAAACGAACTTCATAGACTCAAAATGTTGGTTTCCGCCCGAAATTTGGCCTTCCACTACAATAAGTACTGGAAGAACAACCAGTTTTTGTGAGGCATTTCAGAGTGCACATTCACTTACATGTAATTTTGTTGATGTTTTAGTTCAGATTTGGACAACCACCTACGTTAAAATGAATGCTTGAGACAAGCCTCACCGATCTAGCTATAGATGTGAAAAACAGGAGCAATATATGCAGGAACTAAAAATGGTTCAAATGGCTCTGAGCACTATGGAACTTGACATCTGTGGTCATCAGTCCCCTAGAACGTAGAACTACTTAAACCTAACTAACCTAAGGACATCACACTCATCTATGCCGGAGGCAGGATTCGAACCTGCAACCGTAGCAGTCGTATGCAGGAACTGATTTTAAAGAGCAGATATAGATACGTGACACGTTTGAACTTTTTTAAACGGTCTTCTTATTATTATGGAATGAAAACAGTTTTCATGTCTTTTTAAATAGCTTGACGAGTGCCTCATTATCGGCGTTTTATGAATCATTTTAAGCATACCTATGACCGGTGTAGCTTAGCAGTCATAGAGTCCCAGATCTCTGAAAATGGGAAGCAAAACGTTCTACTGTCAACTTAGCTGGAATTTTCCTCCATGCGCAGTTGACTTCACTCAAAACCTGCCCAACACAAGCGATTGACCTATTTCGAAATATTACAGAGTGTAGGCGAAATGTTGAGTCTGTTCGCAGGCTGCATCACCAGAAACCTTTAAGTAATTTCGCTATCTTGAGCACTTTCCACATTAAACAAAATAATGGTGGATGTGGAAATTACTTTAGTCCCTCCATTCAATGGTCCTCAACGCAGGCAGCCCATCGGTGTTTTTAGCTGACCGGGGAAAAACTCATCAAGTAAGATTATGATTTTTAGTTAATTATCAATAACCTCGAAATTGTTTTGTGGAATTACAAAAATAATTTTATTTCGTCGTGGTTTTTTTTATGCTAGTGACTGGCCTGGACAGGACTGGCCTAGACAGCCATTTTGGCTGGGCCATGAGCGTCAAAAGCCTTAAAAGAGACTCCGCATTATTAACACATACTACTTTAATTTAACTGATGATGCCCGACACATAACCATCGCCTCCATCCAGCTCACAACTCACCCACGGTTGGGGCAGATTGACACCCGACAAGGCAGAGAGCTTCTGTAGTTCGATATTGAAGCCGATTATAGATTTTACCTCGTTTTATGGACCTTCACTTCGGTTTTGCGGAAATTCATTGACATACTGATGCGTAAGGCTATTAAGGTATGAGCTAATCGATACTGGTTCAGGGTCATGTTACTGGCAGTCCTAACTTTTACTCTCTCCTGCATTTGCAACTATGTGTGGCTTTCCACACGCTGTGAGGTTCAGAGCAGATTCTACTTGGTTTAGTGTCAGGTTATGACGCGATGGCACACAGAAGACTCAGTGAAATTCAGTACCAGTATGTACCGGAGTAACTTTTGCGTCACGCTACGGAGAAGACACCATTGAAGAGTCGCAAGCCGCAAGCGCTGAAGGAGCAACAGCGCGGCAGCGAAGGCGGTGGCGGGAAATCCCCTGGCCGGCCGGCTGGCTCTACGGGTCCTCAGGGATCACCCGGCGCCTCTGGGAGGGGGAGAGATTATCCCCTCGCCCCTTCGCCGTACCTCCACCACGACGCCAGTCCCTCACCAGGCTGCTGCACACACACGCGTAATCGGTTGATCTGGCATGCGGGAGCAGCCGCACGCTGATCCAATCGGCCCTCGTCCCACGGAGATTGTAAGGCGAACCAAGCGTCTCCAATATAATGCAAAATGAATATCTCCTACCAATTTTTCCAATCCAGCGTATCGTATATTAACATTCATATTCATATATCTTTGTCTTGCTTCTGCCGAAAAATTTTGATCCACAACAAATTTCCTAATTTCTTCATCCATGAATATTATAAAAATGGACGTGTGCATGAGTGTATGTTTCAAATCTCCTCCTAAACCACTGGACCGATTTCAACTCAACTTGGTACACATATCCCTTGCTGTCAGACAGCAATCGCTGGGGGGTGGGGAGAACCATCTTTCTGTCATAGATCAGGAGATACGACGTCATAAAAAACCGTGCGTGAAAAACCGACGCAACATGCATGACGTTTAAAATTATTACTACTATGCTGCTAACTCTATTCGAGTAGAATTTCGCAGACAATATACACATATGCCGCTAAATGCACCTACAGAATTAAATCATGGTACCACACATTGTTCAGGAGATATGATGTCAGAAACACTGAGACGCATGGAAAATTGCTGCCTTCTGCAGAACGTTAAATTTATTACTTCTTTGCCACTAACTATATTCGCAGCACGTTTCACATACAGTATCCGGGTATTGTGCTAAGTGTACCTACATAAATATATGAGTGTACGACTCCAGTTCAAGAGATGTCACTGAGATGTGAAAAACTGCCCCATTATGAATAAAGTTTTGATACAATTATTATTTACTGCCTAGACACTCCTACAATCGAGACAGCTTAAAGAAATCCTTGAGAGCTATGAAGAAGCGTAGCCATACAGATGTTTACAGAATCGCGTTGTAAACACACGAGGCAGCTGTGACCAGCGTACAGAAATTGTTTCATAATTTCGCAGGTGTTATCACGAACAAATGGGCATGAAATTTTACCGGTATTACACTACGAGCACAGGTCGCTTTTGATACCGTTTCAGATAGAATATTGGAAAACTGAATACGAGGGCAGGTCCGGGTTTGTCAGCTAGCGTAGTAAACGTATAAAAATGACTATTTGATTTTTCCTTTTCTGCTGGATCTTCCACCATTCATCTGATGGCAATGAAAATTTGATGAACTGTCTTGCGAGGACATGTATATGTGTCTGTGGGGGTAAGAACTATATACTACATATATGGGTGGGGATGAAAAGGGAGAGACATACAAGCTTAACTGGGGCAATTTTCGGTAGAATAGGAGCCTCTGTAGGGAGTGAGAGGATGTGTCACACAAAAACAATCCAACGCTATGACCAACACGACCAATACTAGCACGAAATCCACAGTATCTGGAGTCGATAGACTTACTGGTGACCGCTACTATGTCTTTTGTGTTGGGGATGAAAAGAGAGTAGTGTGTCAGCATACATTTCTGTAAAACTTGACGCACTCTCTGGCAAAACTGGTATATGTATCCCTCTTTATTCAAGAAAATTTTCTGTGACGCTAAGACACCGCTATCAATTCTATGGCAGAGGATCATGGATTGAAAATTAGCTCCACAGACGCATAGCTCTGAAACGCCTTCAGAAATTTCAACCAAATTCGTTATATGCATGAGTTGTTATTTCTTTTCAAATACTATGAGAGTAATATAACGGTACTAGCGCTAAGAGCTGCGGTGACGATGAGAATTGGTCATATGTAGGTACGTTCGAAGGCGACCTGTTGATATTTGATTCGTGTAAAATAGCTGTCTTATAATATTTTGAAAGTATTAACACCCATCTACTTCTCATTTGCGTTGTTCAGTGCACCGACCACATCGTGAGAATGATCACTGCTGGGAACCAACAAGGTTGCCAACCTGTGCCATGGCCAAAAATCAGGCCTCACCACTCAGTCGAGCAAATTCAACCGAATTTGGTACATGCATGACTTATTGTTTTCGAATACTTTGGGAATAATGTACTCGTACTAGCGCTAGGAAATGGGGTGACGATGAGAATTGGAGATACCTAGGTACGTCTGAAGGTGAGCTGTTGGTATTTCTTTCCTGTAAATAGTTGACTTTTAACACTCTAAAGGTATTAACGCCCATCTGTTTCTCATTTGCGTTGTTTAGTGCACCAACCACATCGTGATAACGATCACTGCAGGGAACCAATAACTTTGCCAGCCTGTGTCTTGGCCATAAATCAGGCCACACCACTCAACACCACAGATACGTTTCACGCCCACACGTGGTGTAAAGTAGTGGAGAATCAGACAGTAGATAGCTACAGTCCTTTTCCTCGAAGCGACACTGAGTTACTGGCAGAATTAGAAGTTTCCTCTGAATTGAGATGCAAGCGCTTGACGAAATTAGCTAGAGATTCGAGTCAAATGTTTGTGAAATACACACATGAAAAAAAGTTTTGCATCACCTCGTATGCACAGAAAAATGGAATTGAGATCAACATAAACATCATTCCCGTCCTTTTCATTGCTCATGAAAATCACACATTGCTGTTGTACCACAATACAGCGAGACCTTCAGAGGTGGTAGCCCAGATCGCTGTACACATTCCCGTCCTTTTCATTGCATCACCTCGGATGTACAGAAAAATGGAATTGACATCAACATAAACATCATTCCCGTCCTTTTCATTGCTCGTGAAAACTACACATTCCATGTTGTGCCACAGTACAATGAGACCTTCAGAGGTGGTGGTCCAGATTGCTGTACACACCGGTACTTCTAATACCCGGTAGCACGTCCTCTTGCCTGTATTTGTCGTGGCATACTATCCACAAGTTCATCTAGGCACTGTTGGTCCAGATTGTCCCTCTCCTCAACGGCGATTCGGCGTAGATCCCTCAGAGTGGTTGGTGGGACACGTTGACCATAAACAGCCCTTTCAGTCTATCCCAGGCATGGTCGATAGGGTTCGTGCCTGCAGAACATGCTGACCACTCTAGTCGAGCGATGTCGTGATTCTGAAGGAAGTCATTCACAAGGTGTGCATGATGGGGGCGCGAATTTTCGTCCATAAAGACGAATGCCTCGCCTATATGCTGTCGACATGGTAGCACTGTCGTTCATAGGATGGCATTCACGTATCGTACAGCCGTTACGGCGCCTTCCATGACCACTAGCGGCGTACGTCGGCCTCACATAAAGCCACCCCAAAACAGTAGGGAACCTCCACCTTGCTGCACTCGCTGGATAGTTACAGCCTGACCGGTTTGCCTCCAGACACTTCTCCGACGATTGTCTGCTTGAAGGCATATGCGACACTCAGCGGTGAAGAGAACGTGATGCCAAACCTGAGCGGTCCATTCGGCATGTTTTTGGGCCCATCTGTATCACGCTGCATGGCGTCTTCGTTGGAAAGATGAACCTCGCCATGGATGTCGGGAGTGAAGCTGCGCATCATGCAGCTTATTCCGCATAGTTTGAGTCGTAACACGACGTCCTGTGGCTGCACGAAAAGCATTATTTAACATGGTTGCGTTGCTGTCAGGGTTCCTCCGAGCCATAATCCGTGGGTAGCAGTCTTCCACTGCAGTAGTAGCCCTTGGGCGGCCTGAGCGAGGCATGTCATCGACAGTTCCTGTCTCTCTGTATCTCATCCATGTCCGAACAACATCGCTCTGGTTCACTTCGAGACGTTTGGAACTTCCCCTGTTGTGATCCCTTCCTGGCACAAAGTAACAATGCCGACGCGATCGAACCGCGGTACTGACCGTCTAGGCATGGGTGAACTACAGACAACACGAGCCCTGTACCTCCTTCCTGGTGGAATGACTGGAACTGATTGGCTGTCGGACCCACTCCGTCTAATAGGCGCTGCTCATGTATGGTTGTTTACATCTTTCGGCGGGTTTAGTGACATCTCTGAACAATCAAAGGGACTGTGTCTGTGATACAATTCCCGCAGGCAACGTCTATCTTCAGGAGTTCTGGGAACCGGGGTGATGCAAAACATTTTTGATGTGTGTATAGAAAACGCATGTGAAATATATACACGTGTGAAACATATGTGGTGTATGCGCACAAGATCAAAGCAGTAAATAAAAAGGTGTTACATTACGTAATAGTTGTTAGTGAGCCTGTAACAGTAAAAACATAAAGTCACTTTTCGTCAAGAAGTTAATTTCTGCAACTAATTATTGTTGCATTACTCTTATAAGGGCGACAGGTTTCCAGAGTTAATTCTTTCTATAAGGCCCTGTCATATTTATTGTTATACGTTCAAATGGTTCAAATGGCTCTGAGCACTATGGGACTTAACATCTATGGTCATCAGTCCCCTAGAACTTAGAACTACTTAAGCCTAACTAACCTAAGGACAGCACACAACACCCAGCCATCACGAGGCAGAGAAAATCCCTGACCCCGCCGGGAATCGAACCCGGGAACCCGGGCGTGGGAAGCGAGAACGCTACCGCACGACCACGAGATGCGGGCTATTGTTATACGTGATGATCAATTTGTGGGCTATTCCTTATTGAGTTAGTACATTTTGCATTTCCCTTCATTTGATTTTAATACTGTAATGAGCGATCACCAAGTCTCAATTTGAGGGTGTCGCTGCAGCATATTGCAACATACCGCGACTCTGCTGTCTGTCTATAAACAACTATGTGTAGGAAAGAGCTCTGTGTGACATCTTTCCCTTTATGACTTGCGTGCGGTAATTGCGGGTACGTGAGCTATGGCGACGTTATTACCAATTGCGTCCAAACAGGACCAACGTGTTGTTAGTCATTCCTTGGCTGCCGAAGGACAAACACCAATAAACATCCATCGGCTAATTAATAACATGCGTGGGGCAGCATTTCTGTCGAAAGCCACCGCTATGTATTACTGCACCACGGGTGTTGCTGCTCCATTGTGACGCACGTCTCCATATCTTAAATGTTGTAATGCAGTAGGCAGTAACGAACAGACGTTAGTATTCAGCATGTACTTCGTTAGAATGGCAACATGTACCTAAACAAACTAAACAGGAAGAGATATAAAGGGAAAAAACAATAGTTGCGACCTTAAACCATAACTAGTGACAGAAGACTAATAGGGTTGCAAACCAGTTAGCGCAAAGAACATGAAAAATGTGATGAAATAAGTTCGTAACCTGAAAATGTGCATATGATAGCTTAGTGAAGTTTTAGTGCGACGTCCAGCAAGAGACCAGATGAGAGGAAACGCAGAAACCAGCTAAAAACACGAATAACTGTTAGTAATCACTTAATAAAGTAAAAAAGAAGTGAACGGTTTTATAACCTAGAAATATCACATTTCAAAACAAACCTTTATCATTCTAGATTCCACTGAAGGGGCCTTAGAGTAAAAGACGAACTGCGCCAGGTGCAAATAAAACAAATTGCAACAATAAAAGGGGGATTTTTATGTACGAGACGAGTAACTATTTTGTGCTCACACGCACTTCCAAATACAGTGATGAAATGAAAGTCCACACTGAAATATTTGAACAAGTAAACCAAACTGAATTTCTGAGCACTGTTTTCATTTCATGAAAGAGTGTAGAAAATGAATATAAATCCCGAGGAAAAACCAAAATGTGTGTCTACGAGCTATTTATACAATCCGTTCTAACAAAAAAGTGTGCAACATCGGCTCTGAAAAAGGAAAGTGAGGGAGTCCTTTGGATATCTGAGAGGAAAGTACAATGTAAACTTTATGACTCTGTTGGTGGAGAACGGCGCATAAAACTTGTAACTGTGACATATTTAAATAGCCTGATAATGTATCAAAAACAAAAGCTAAAATGATGAAGTAGGTGTATGACGTACTGGGATTATAAGAAGATCCATAAAGGTTGTGTTAGAAGACTCCATCACAAGAATGAAACACCAGCAACACTTAGATAAAGATTTTAAGATGATGTAGAAAATTACATCTTACAATTATTAAAACTATGAACTGTAGAAATGTTCAGCCGGCCGGTGTGGCCGTGCGGTTAAAGGCGCTTCAGTCTGGAACCGCGTGACCGCTACGGTCGCAGGTTCGAATCCTGCCTCGGGCATGGATGTGTGTGATGTCCTTAGGTTAGTTAGGTTTAATTAGTTCTAAGTTCTAGGCGACTGATGACCTCAGAAGTTAAGTCGCATAGTGCTCAGAGCCATTTGAACCACATTTTTTTTTTTTTTTTTTTTAGAAATGTTCAAAAGTGTGTGAATACCTAAGGGACCAAACCGCTAAGGTCATCGGTCCCTTACACGCTACTTAAACTAACTTATGCTAAGAACAACACACACACACCCATGCCCGAGGGAGGACTCCAACCTCTAGCTGGAGGGGTCGCGCAGTCCGTGATATGGCGCCTCAAACCACGCGGCCACTCGGCGAGGCACATACTCTAGAGAAAGCAATAAAAACGGGCAAGTTTGGGAAAATATTGTTAACTCAGCAGCAAAGAGCGTTCATAGATATCCTAACCGAAAGGGGGATGTTCGTTAGAAACATTTGTCTCCTGTTTCAAAATGAATGGAAGGGGCGAAGCTACGCTGTGTGTGCGAAGCAATTGCCTTCGTAATCTCATTGATGCCATCCCATATGGCACCACCTTTTTGCCATTTGTGAGAACGTCTAACACGTTTTAGACAGTTCACTGTATTGTGTTGTTTTCAACCAGTCACCTTGTATTCTATTTTCGGAGTAGAGGAAATGCATTTAAACATTCGATCGCAGGCGGGGATTGAGATTTTAGTTATCCATTTTATTTCGCTCAAATGCCTTCGCTTGTTTTGATGTATAACATGGTCTGTTCGTACTTTGAGTACATTTTTCCCCGTATACCTCCCACACAAAATACCATCTACTAACCACCTTACACGTTCTTACCATGGTCATCCCTCAAAATATGCGCGTTCAGATACTACTAGACACCTGAAGTTCACTACTACTGGTTTCCTTAAACGATGTTGCACAAATGTCTCTCTTTATCGTTCTAATTAGAGTTCTTTTCTAACGTTACTTGCACACTTAATTTTAATATCACTCTTTGCCACAACAGTTCAAATAATTTTGTTTTCTAGCACAGTCCATCTAGACATACACGTACTAACAATAACTCAAGAACATTTCCTCAATTAACCATCAATATTTGAGCATTCCTTTCGAATCAAGAACAAATGACAACATGAGGAACGTAGAAGGAAATATCCTCTGAGTAGTGAAGAAACTTGAATTATTTAATAAAAGCAAGTCTTCTGCTCCAGACTGTATACCAACTAGTTTCCTTTCAGAGTATGCTTATACAGTAGCTCCATACTTAACTATCTTATACAATCGTTCGTTCGACGAAAGATCCGTACCCAATCCTGCAAAGTTGCACAGGTCACACCAATACCCAAGAAAAGTAATAGGTGTAATCCACTAAATTACTGGTCCATATCGTTAACGTCGATATGCAGCAGGTTTTTGGAACATATATATTGTTCGAATATTATGAAATACCTCGGAGAAAACGGTCTACTGACACACAGTCAACATGGATTTAGGAAACATAGTTATTGTGCTGCACACTTTTCACTCGCACGAACTGTTCAGTGCTATTGACAAGGGATTTCAGATCGATTCCGTATTTCTGGATTTCCGGAACCTTTTGACACTTTACCACACAAGCGGTTTGTAGTGAAATTGCGTGCTCATGGAATATCGTCTCAGTTATGTGACTGGATTTGTGATTTCGTGTCAGAGGGGTCACAGTTCGTAGTAGTTGATGGAAAGTCATCGAGTAAAACAGAAGTGATATCTGGCGGTCCCCAACGTAGTGTTATACGCCCATTGCTGTCCCTAATCTATATAAACGATTTGGGAGACAATCTGAGCAGCCGTCTTAGGCTGATTTCAGCTGCCGCTGTCATTTATAAACTAATAAAGTCATCAGAAGGTCAAAACAAATTGCGAAACGATTTGGAAAATATATCTGTATGGTGCGAAAATTGACAATTGACCCTAAATAACGGAAAGTGTGAGGTCATGCACATCAGTGCTACAAGGAATTCCCCAACTTCGGTAATACGACAAATCAGTCAAATCTAAGGGTCGTAAATTCAACTAAATGCCTAGGAATTACAATTACGAACAACTTAAACTGGAAGGAACACACAGGAAATGTTGTGGGGAAGGGTAACCAAAGACTGCGTTTTATTGGCAGGACACTTGGGAAATACACTCCTGGAAATTGAAATAAGAACACCGTGAATTCATTGTCCCAGGAAGGGGAAACTTTATTGACACATTCCTGGGGTCAGATACATCACATGATCACACTGACAGAACCACAGGCACATAGACACAGGCATCAGAGCATGCACAATGTCGGCACTAGTACAGTGTATATCCAGCTTTCGCAGCAATGCAGGCTGCTATTCTCCCATGGAGACGATCGTAGAGATGCTGGATGTAGTCCTGTGGAACGGCTTGCCATGCCATTTCCACCTGGCGCCTCAGTTCGACCAGCGTTCGTGCTGGACGTGCAGACCGCGTGAGACGACGCTTCATCCAGTCCCAAACATGCTTAATGGGGGACAGATCCGGAGACCTTGCTGGCCAGGGTAGTTGACTTACACCTTCTAGAGCACGTTGGGTGGCACGGGATACATGCGGACGTGCATTGTCCTGTTGGAACAGCAAGTTCCCTTGCCGGTCTAGGAATGGTAGAACGATGGGTTCGATGACGGTTTGGATGTACCGTGCACTATTCAGTGTCCCCTCGACGATCACCAGTGGTGTACGGCCAGTGTAGGAGATTGCTCCCCACACCATGATGCCGGGTGTTGGCCCTGTATGCCTCGGTCGTATGCAGTCCTGATTGTGGCGCTCACCTGCACGGCGCCAAACACGCATACGACCATCATTGGTACCAAGGCAGAAGCGACTCTCATCGCTGAAGACGACACGTCTCCATTCGTCCCTCCATTCACGCCTGTCGCGACACCACTGGAGGCGGGCTGCACGATGTTGGGGCGTGAGCGGAAGACGGCCTAACGGTGTGCGGGACCGTAGCCCAGCTTCATGGAGACGGTTGCGAATGGTCCTCGCCGATACCCCAGGAGCAACAGTGTCCCTAATTTGCTGGGAAGTGGCGGTGCGGTCCCCTACGGCACTGCGTAGGATCCTACGGTCTTGGCGTGCATCCGTGTGTTGCTGCGGTCCGGTCCCAGGTCGACGGGCACGTGCTCCTTCTGCCGACCACTGGCGACAACATCGATGTACTGTGGAGACCTCACGCCCCACGTGTTGAGCAATTCGGCGATACGTCCACCCGGCCTCCCGCATGCCCACTATACGCCCTCGCTCAAAGTCCGTCAACTGCACATACGGTTCACGTCCACGCTGTCGCGGCATGCTACCAGTGTTAAAGACTGCGATGGAGCTCCGTATGCCACGGCAAACTGGCTGACACTGACGGCGGCGGTGCACAAATGCTGCGCAGCTAGCGCCATTCGACGGCCAACACCGCGGTTCCTGGTGTGTCCGCTGTGCCGTGCGTGTGATCATTGCCTGTACAGCCCTCTCGCAGTGTCCGGAGCAAGTATGGTGGGTCTGACACACCGGTGTCAATGTGTTCTTTTTTCCATTTCCAGGAGTGTATAACAGACCTACTAAACAGACTGCATACACTACGCTTGTCCGTCCTCCTTTACCATACTACTGCGCGGTGTGGGATCCTTACCAGATAGGACTGACGGAGTACATCGAAAAAGTTCAAAGAAGGCTAGCACGTTTTGCATTATCGTGAAATAGCGTGGAGAATGTCACTGAAATGATACAGGATTTGGAATGGACATCATTAATTCAAAGACGTTTTAAGTTGCTGTGTAATCTTCTCACCAGATTCCAATCACCAACTTACTCCTCCGAATGCGAAACTATTTTGTTGACACCGACCTACATAGAGAGAAACGATCACCATGATGAAATATGGGAAACCAGAGCTCGTACGGAAAGATGTAGGTGTTCGTTCCTTCCTTGCGCTATACAAGATTGGAATACTAGATATTTGTGAAGGTGGTTCGATGAACCCTCTGCCAGGCACTTCAATGTGATTTGCAGAGTATCCATGTAGATGCAGATGTGTATGTAGAAGAAAGCTTTGTTGGACTTCATCAGTCTGTTTCGGTTCGCTTCCTTTCTGCCATTTCCTATATACTATTGCTTCATGGATAGCAGGATTTATTCTCTAATCCTACTACGTCTTTCCCAGTTAAGACGTGCCTGACATCAGTTCCTTCTCTTTTGTTCCGCAGTCCAAGATTATGTGGTAGGTTGCAATTTTTCCGTTTTTCTTCTCTCTCTTCACCATTTTTGGCCAGAGGGTCTATACGGCGTATAATCTTTGTCAAAGCTATCTGTTCCCTGTGGACTAAAACTTTCGTCCGTTTCACATACTGCTTCTTCCAGAAACAAATTATAAAAACCCTGTTTTTGTCACGATTACTGCCATGTATCTCGTTAGTATTCTTATACTGTACTTCTGCAATATCAATAAAAATGAATGAAAATATTGTGTAAACTTCTCCTGCAAAATCTGATGAAAATTTCAGTCGTGAATCGTTGTCTGCGAAACTATGGGTTTGATCAGAAAAGAAATGGTTTGCTCATGTACATTACTATTGTCATTATACAGGGTTATTACAAATGATTGAAGCGATTTCACAGCTCTACAATAACTTTATTATTTGAGATATTTTCACAATGCTTTGCACACACATACAAAAACACAAAAAAACATTTTTAGGCATTCACAAATGTTCGATATGTGCCCCTTTAGTGATTCGGCAGACATCAAGCCGATTATCAAGTTCCTCCCACACTCGGGGCAGCATGTCCCCATCAATGAGTTCGAAAGCATTGTTGATGCGAGCTCGCAGTTCTGGCACGTTTCTTGGTAGAGGAGGTTTAAACACTGAATCTTTCACATCACTATGTGTGAAACTTGCCCGCACGCGCTCAACCGTTTCTTTGCTCACTGCAGGCCGACCCGTTGATTTCCCCTTACAGAGGCATCCAGAAGCTTTAAACTGCGCATACCATCGCAGAATGGAGTTAGCAGTTGGTTGATCTTTGTTGAACTTCGTCCTGAAGTGTCGTTGCACTGTTATTACTGACTGTTGTGAGTGCATTTCAAGCACGACATACGCTTTCTCGGCTCCTGTCGCCATTTTGTCTCACTGCGCTCTCGAGCGCTCTGGCGGCAGAAAACTGAAGTGCGGCTTCAGCCGAACAAAACTTTATGAGTTTTTCTACGTATCTGTAGTGTGTCGTGACCATATGTCAATGAATGGAGCTACAGTCAATTTATGAAATCGCTTCAATAATTTGTAATAGCCCTGTACATAACGAGTCTGTGATAAGGTTGTCAGTTTGGTTTCATTCTGACAATTGTATACAAAATAGCGCAATTGTTCAGAAAGGTTCTAGATGTTTTCCCTTAGACAACTATAAAATTATCCGATAAATCTGGTCAAAACAGTAAACAGTCCTTTCCGTAGTTCAGCCGCAACCACCATTGCATTGATAACGCTAAGGGACTCTTTCTGTGTACATGAACGCACCGCCGCTACACGAGTCCGTAAATTACCAGCACGCATTTGCATTCAGTTGCCTGTGTCAGATTATGGCTATTATCCCGGCATATCACGAATGCAATAATGCAAATGCGCTGAGAATATTAATGATTTTGCATACCGGAGCACGGTGCGTTGTTAATTGACAGGTGTATTTGAAATCAGATAACCGAAATGCGTCAGCCGAAATTTAAGATGAATAACTGCTCCTGATCGTACTTCATAGAACGTTTTGTTTGTAGCAAATACCACAGACGGAGGGGTTTGACATAATCTACAGTGAGGTAGTAACGCAGTTTGTTAAGATAGTCGTCATTCCATGTAACGGAACAAGTCATTAAGAACAGAGCTATCTTAAGACTGTTGCAGATTTGAAAAGCAATGTAAAATAACGTCTTTTTTCGCTGGGTGATACATCATCGTTTGTGGGTGATATTCCACTGAAGCCTCTACCTTTCACAATATTAGCTAGTTACTGCAGTCTGCCTTTGCTTATTTGACGTATTTTGCTAA
This sequence comes from Schistocerca americana, assembly GCF_021461395.2. Lineage (NCBI taxonomy): Eukaryota > Metazoa > Arthropoda > Insecta > Orthoptera > Acrididae > Schistocerca > Schistocerca americana. The sequence continues at coordinate 379,812,076 of NC_060126.1, forward strand.
TAATTATTGTTAATTGAATTTTCACATTTTGAGGGAACTGAAGGGCGATCTGTGTAACTGTTAAAAACCATGCAACAGATTACATCGCATAAAATATTTTTTTCTTTAAGACAACCACTTTCAAAGAATATACTCTTCTCTTCAGGTCTTAAAATCTGTTGTTGTAAAAGATGTTCATTTTACGCTGACCTCATGCACAAAATGTCAAGTGGATAAAAACAGCACTTTATAAAAGTTTAACTGGATATTATAAAAGTTTTCATCGCTAAAATATTTAAAAATATGAAGCACTTGTGGAACAGGCTATGTCCATATACATAATGTTCACAGTTGCTTGTTGCATCATGTAGACACGGCACACAATAGCACAACTGTTTACATATGCTGGACATATTCTGCACAGATGTTTAGAACGTTCCTAGCTCAAATACGAACACAACATCCAGACCCCTGCCCCCAAAACCGTGAATCTGCGCGCAGCCTTCCCATACATATTTGTTACATCGCTCCCGTGCTGTGGCGATACAATCGATTACAGGGCTACGCTGCAATAGTAACAGGAGTAGTGTTTTATTTCCGTCTGACTTGTAAGCTTTCTTTTTCCTTTTTCCTAGTATTGGTGCCATGATGGATGAGGCTATGAGGTTCCAGAGAATCAAATTTTTGCCTAATATGTTCCTTAAATTCGTCTGAGGAAAGTGTGCACACCTCCATTCCCGCATTGTAGGCGAGAGAGTTTTTTGTTCTTTTGTGGAAACACAGCGCGCTTTACACAATTTCACCTCATTGACATGGTATAACAGTTGCAGTTGCTTCAGAATCCTGAAATAATGTACTATCAGACAAAGGACAGAGGACAAGATGATGTCAACAGCTTATGAAAATCTCATGGTCAGCAGCAAAATGCGCGTGTGAACCCTTCGCTTATTTCATTACAAACCCGTACTAATTCTCATTTCACGAACTATGGGCCTTAAAATAATTACTTCACTGAAAATATCTGAAGTTAATCATGTATTTCAGTAGATCAGAAACTTTCCAATGTTAATTATAAGGCGAGATACTCTTAAATTTGTGTGTTGTCATGTACTTTGATATCTCAAACCATTTATGAGATATGCAGGAAGTTATTAATATTTTACTTCCATTCTGTTGTTTAACACATGATTGCGAGGGCTCTACAAGCAATCAGTTATCTCAAGAATGAACATAGATATTTAGATCTTGACTCAAATTTAAAGAAAAATTCAATATGTTATCTACATTTCAAATGCAACAATGCAACCTGACGTCCACAAAACTCAAAAACTGTAGAGAATCTCTTTTTTTTTCACTGCAATATTTTCGAATTTCTCTCAGAACTGTAGTAAACATATTTCACAATAACTATAACCATCAACGAAATTGTAGGCAGTTCATAATGAAGCTGATGGATGAGGCTATGAGATTCGAGAGAATCAAATTTTTTACCTAATATTTTCCTTAAAATCTTCTGAGGAAAGTGTGCACACCTCCATTCCAACATTGTAGCCGAGCCAGGGAGAGAGTTTTTTGTTTACAACTAATGAAACGCACTTGACAGCAAAATAAAGCACTCGCCCTTGGGAGCAGACGGGTGGACTCGCCCTGTGATGAAAACGAGAATGCGTTTATGTCCTGGGACCAAGTTATGTTGCGAAATCTCTAGTTTCTTAGATATACAATCTCGCGATAAATTCACATGTTTCCGTGATCAGTCCCAGAAGCTTTGTCTCGACTAACAACACAAACTCACTCATTATTAAATTATTAACGGGAAATGCTAAGATGTCACTGTCAGACAATGCAAATCCGTGTTGGACTGGATTTTCGTCATAAATTAACGATGTGCAACAACAGGCGTTTTGTGTTCTCAGATCGTGCAAGTCATTTGCTTTTGGGCAGTATAATTTTCGTCGAGAGTATAGGATTGCATCTTCTACAGCTCAAAGCATTCCATTCTAACGGTCCAGCTACATTCCATTCTTTAAAATTCCTAACGAAATTATTGATTTAAACTAGGAAACTATTAATGTGAACGTGTTTCTGAGTGGTGGGAGAAGGGCGCCAGAGGGGAAAATTTCTTCTGTTAATAAATTTTGACAAAATAATTTTTCATCTGAACGGCAAAGGATGTTCGAGCCAAAATCGAGTTTCAAGATCCGGCGAGGAAGAGGAGATTAGTTTTGAACGCCCCGTCAACATTTAGAAATTTGTAGTAAGAGCCTATGGGACCAGACTACTGAGGTAATCGGTCCCTAAGCATACACAATACTTAATATTACTTAAACTAACTTAGCCGGCCGTGGTGGCCAGCGGTTCTAGGCGCTTCAGTGCGGAACCGAGCGCATGGTACGGTTGCAGGTTTGAATCCTGCCTTGGGCATAGATGTATGTGATGACCTTAGATTAGTTAAGTTTAAGTAGTTCTAAGTTCTAGGGGACTGATGACCCCAGATGTTAAGTCCCATAGCGCTGAGAGCCATTTGAACCATTCTAAACTACCGTACGCTAAGGACAACACACGCACCCATGTCCGAGAGCGGACTCGACCTCCGACGGGAGGCCGTCCCTCAACTTTGAGGTCATTAGAGGCTGATACCAAACTCGAATTAGGGAAGGATGGAGAAGGAAAGCGGCCGTACCGCTTCGAAGTAACCATCCCGTTATTTGCCTTAAGCGATTTAGGGAAATCACAGAAAACCTGAAGCAGGATGGCCGGACGCGGGTTGGTACCGTCCCCCCCCCCCCCCCCGCCAAACCCCCACCCCCATCCCACCCAAAAGCGAGTCATGGCGCGGGGTAGCCGAGCTGTCTAGGGCGCCTTGCAGAGGTCCGCGCTGCTTCCTCCGTCGAAGGTTCGGGTCCTCCCTCGAGCATGGGTGTGTCTGTTGGTGTGTTGTCCTTAGCGTAAGTTAGTTTAACTTAGATTAAGTAGACTGTAAGCAGTCTGGTCCCATAAGAACAAGATTCTGACGCATTCTGACAAGTATCACTGATGTGTTTCGAATCGCATCACATGCAGCTGCAATCCTGGGAACGAATTTCATCTCTGTGTCCACTGAGGTATCAAACACAAATGACTTGAGACGTCCCCATAGGAAATAATCAAAGGGATTCAGGTCAGGTGACCTCACAGGCCGTGGAATACAACTTTCCCTCCCAATACAGCGACCAGGAAAAACAGCATTGAGATGGCTGCGCACATCCACACTGAAGTGAGGCGGTGCACCGTCATGCTGTATCCACATCATCTCTCGGACAGCCAAGGATACGACCTCCAACAGCTCAGGTAGAACTCTTTATACGAACTTCAAGTACGTGAGGCCATTCAGACGAACAGGTAGAAGATACGGCCCAGTGAGATTGTCGCCTACAATGACGGCCCAGATATTCACAACAAAATGGACTTGGCGGTATGACTCTGCTACAGTACGATGGTTTTTCTCATCGCACGCATGGCTATTCCTACTGTTCGAAATACCGTAATGATCAAATGGCTCTGAGCACTATGGGACTCAACTGCTGTGGTCATAAGTCCCCTAGAACTTAGAACTACTTAAACCTAACTAACCTAAGGACATCACACACATCCATGCCCGAGGCAGGATTCGAACCTGCGACCGTAGCGGTCGTGCGGTTCCAGACTGTAGCGCCTTTAACAGCTCGGCCACTCCGGCCGGCCAATGATCAAATAATGCTTCGTCAGTAAACAGCAAGTTTTGGTGGAAATCTTTTCGATCAGTCTCCATTGTTGGAGCAACTATTGACACATTGCGACTCTTGGTGCAAAGTCAGGCGCCAGCATTGCATCGACTCGTTGTAGATGATATGAGTGTAATACTCGTATATTGTTGTTCGTGGAGTATTCGCCACGGGCTAGTATGTGCAGGGCCCGCTTCACGTACTTATAATGAGGTCCACTGCAACACGATTCAAAATCGGGTGTGCAAATGGTCTTCATGTTACTAGGTCCATCGTTTCTTCTTTCCGATGAACCTGTCTCCCGCATTTGTCGATCGAGAGACATAAACACTCTTCGTGACGGATGATGCCTGTTGTAATGTCGTTCCCTGTACAGCCTTTCAGCAGCGACAGCATTGCAGCGTACTTCCCCTCACACAAGCTGCATGTCAGTGAGTTCTGCGAAACTGTACCGATGCTGCTCCATCGTGTTGTACTGCACGCTCAGAATAGCACTGACTGATGAATGGGCCTGTCGTTGGTTCATAGCACGTTCTGTCATGGGACAATATAAATACTACAGAGCCGCCTTATGGACAAGTAAACAATACCTGAATCATGACATCCTAGTAATCACGCTCGTCCTCCTTGTTTCCTTGCAGGAAATAAAAAATGTACATATAAATAAACAGCACCGTCGGTGTAATCTTGTAAGCATATTGCAAATAAGTGGGAGAACAGTAATGCTAGACAAAACGGTAGGTCCCCTACCTCAAATTCTTCAGTGGAGCATTCAACATGTCCTATTACATTTTTACATCCTCTTACGTAAACACCTGTATGTATCGAATATTACGTTTATCCAACAAAACACTAAACAACATAGTTCACGAAAAGAAAATAGTGAAACTATCAGCTTAATTAACTATGGAACAGATGCGAAACATTAATAGTTCTTTTCTAAGATAGCGACAAAAATGAAAAAGACTCGAGTATAAGCGTATTTAATAATTGGTCTCTAGCATATCTACGAAACTACTAACGCTTTTTCAGATAGGAATCGCAGCTATAGTTTTCAGAACTGTCCCATCCACAGCATTCAGAATGACGCCAAAAGGCACAAGCAATACACAGGTACGAAGCCTCGTCATCTTTGCGAATTCACCTAATTCTACACACAGATCACCTCTGGTATGTTGTGCTGCAAGGAGTCTCTCTCCAGCATAAGTCCCATTGTGAACAGGATTAACAGCATTTTCTAAATCATCAACAGTCCAAGAGATTCTCTGTTTTACGGGTATACGTCCTCTGTATCTGAACTGAGGAACCCATTATTATAAAAATTATGTACTATGTTATTATAACTTTCATTAAACATACATTAAGGTATCTCATTTAGCTGCATACATTCATTATTGTGAAACTTTAGTGAGGTAAAAGTCACGCACTCGGCCTTTGTGCGTCACATTACCCCAGCTGCAGTACCATAATCGCAGTTTGCTTGGTGGAAATAATACTTCCATAACCATGAGTATTAATTTTCAGAGATAGTCATAAAAACAATTTGTTATAACGTAAAACTAAATGGCCTCCCCCTTAGCAACTAGAGATCAAACGTTAGAACAAACAAAGACGAAAAACACTCTTGCATCTCGCATCGACAACTGGCAGTAACAATTCCCTCATTCTATACATTTATTTATATAACTGAGCACCAGGCAGCAGCACCTATCAGATAAGACTAGCGCTCACAGTTGTGTATAGTTTTAGCCACTGCACCAAATTCCCCCACTCTCCCCTTCACTTAAATCTTGTGACGGGAAGGTCAGCAACACTGAATTACGGAATTGTGTATAATCTTTGCAAAATTCTCACTGCGAAAATGTTGTTGTTGTTGTTGTTGTTGTGGTTGTTGTGGTCTTCAGTCCTGAGACTGGTTTGATGCAGCTCTCCATGCTACTCTATCCTGTGCAAGCTTCTTCATCTCCCAGTACTTACTGCAACCTACATCTTTCTGAATCTGCTTAGTGTATTCATCTCTTGGTCTCCCTCTACGATTTTTACCCTCCACGCTGCCCTCCAATACTAAATTTGTGATCCCGTGATGCCTCAGAACATGTCCTACCAACCGGACAATTCTTCTTGTCAAGTTGTGCCACAAACTCCTCTTCTCCCCAATTCTATTCAATACCTCCTTATGGGTTATGTGATCTACCCATATAATCTTCAGCATTCTTCTGTAGCAGCACATTTCGAAAGCTTCTATGGTCTTCTTGTCTAAACTATTTATCGTCCATGTTTCACTTCCATACAAAGCTACACTCCATACAAATACTATCCGAAACGACTTCCTGACACTTAAATCTATACTCGATGTTAACAAATTTCTCTTCTTCAGAAACGCTTTCCTTGCCATTGCCAGTCTACATTTTATATCTTCTCAACTTCGACCATCATCAGTTATTTTGCTCCCCAAATAGGAAAACTCCTTTACTACTTTAAGTGTCATTTCCTAATCTAATTCCCTCAGCATCACCCGACTTAATTCGACTACATTCCATTATCCTCGTTTTGCTTGTGTTGATATTCATCTTATATCCTCCTTTCAAGACACTGTCCATTCCGTTCAACTGCTCTTCCAAGTCCTTTGCTGTCTCTGACGGAATTACAACTTCATCGGCGAACCTCAAAGTTTTTATTTCTTCTCCATGGAATTTTAATACCTACTCCGAATTTTTCTTTTATTTCCTTTACTGCTTGCTCAATATACAGATTGAGTAACATCGTGGAGAGGCTACAACCCTGTCTCTCTCACTTCCCAACCACTGCTTCCCTTTCATGTCCGTCGACTCTTATAACTTTGGTTCAAATGGCTCTGAGCAGTATGGGACTCAACTGCTGTGGTCATCAGTCCCCTAGAACTTAGAACTACTTAAACCTAACTAACCTAAGGACATCACACACACCCATGCCCGAAGCAGGATTCGAACCTGCAACCGTAGCAGCAGCGTGGCTCCGGACTGGAGCGCTTAGAACCGCACAGCCATCGCGGCCGGCTCTTATAACTGCCATCTGCTTTCTGTACAAATGGTAAATAGCCTTTCACTCCCTGTATTTTACACCTGCCACCTTTAGAATTTGAAAGAGAGTATTCCAGTCAACATTGTCAAAAGCTTTCTCTAAGTCTCCAAATGCTAGAAACGTAGGTTTGCCTTTCATTAATCTTTCCTCTAAGATTCGTCGTAAGGTCAGTATTGCCTCATGTGTTCCAATATTTCTACGGAATCCAAACTGATCTTCCCCGAGGTCGGCTTCTACCAGTTTTTCCATTCGTCTGTAAAGAATTCGTGTTAGTACTTTGCAGCTGCGTCTTATTAAATTGATAGTTCGGTAATTTTCACATCTGTCAACACCTGCTTTCTTTGGGATTGGAATTATTATATTCTTCTTGAATTCCGAGGGTATTTTGCCTCTCTCATACATCCTGCTCACCAGATGGTAGAGTTTTGTCGGGACTGGCTCTTCCAAGGTCGTCAGTAGTTTTAATGGAATTTTGTCTACTACCGAGGCCTTGTTTCGACTTAGGTCTTTCAGTGTTCTGTCAAACTCTTCACGCAGCATCGTATTTCCCATTTCATCTTCATCTTCATTCTCTTCCATTTCCATAATATTGTCCTCAAGCACATCGCCCTTGTATAGACCCTCTATATTCTCCTTCCACCATTCTGCTTTCCCTTGTCTGCTTCGAGCTGGGTTTCAATCTGAGCTCTTGATATTCATACTCTCGAATTCCAGTCACCCATAACTATTAAATTTTCTTCTCCCTTCACTAACTGAATAATTTCTTTTATCTCATCACACATTTCTTCAATTTCTTCATCATGTGCAGAGCTAGTTGGCATATAAACTTGTACTACTGTAGTAAGCGTGGGCTTCGTGTCTATCTTGGCCACAATAATGCGTTCACTATGCTGTTTTTAGTAGCTTACCCGCACTCCTATTTTTCTATTCATTATTAAACCTGCTCCTGCATTACCCCTATTTGATTTTGTATTTATAACCCTATATTCACCTGACCAAAAGTCTTGTTCCTCCTGCCACCGAACTTCACTAATTCCCACTATATCTATCTTTAACCTATCTACTTCACTTTTAAAATTTTCTAACCTACCTGCCCGATTAAGGGATCTGACATTCCACGCTCCGACCCGTAGAACTCCAGTTTTCTTTCTCCTCTTGAGTAGTCCCGCCTAGAGATCCGAATGGGGACTATTTTACCTCCGGAATATTTTACCGAAGAGGATGCTATCATCGTTTAACCACACAGTAAAGCTGCATGCCCTCGGGAAAAATGACGGCTGTAGTTTCTCCTTGCTTTCAGCCGTTCGCAGTACCAGCACAGCAAGACTGTTTTGGTTAGTGTCACAAGGCCAGATCAGTCAATCATCCAGACTGTTGCCCCCGCAACCACTGAAAAGGCTGCTGCCCCTCTTCCGGAACCACACGTTTGTCTGGCCTCTCAACAGATACCCCTCTGTTGTGGTTGCACCTACGGTACGGCCATTCGTATAGCTGAGGCACGCCAGCCTCTGCACGAACGGCAAAGTGCAGGGTTCATGGGGCTGTCACGAAACAATGTCGTTACATAAAAACTGTAGTGAAAAAGAGTTAACTCTCTGGTCACCAACAACACTCATGGTTTCTTTCAGTAAAACAGGAAAAGACTATTTAGATTCCATAGACGAATCTGGAAATGAATAATTTAGTTCCAGGAAAGGAAGCGTTGCTGCCAGGTTTCATACGTATAAATCGCATTATGCCTGACTATCTACCCTAAATAAATTAATATCGGCTTTCCCAGTAAAATATCGATATTGATATTTCATTTCAGAGGCGCTGGGTAATGATGCTGCGTGCATGCCTTAATTGTATGCTACCAGCCAATGTTGGAAGCAAACGCTTTTATCCTCGTGTATTTGCTCTGCTGTACGAGGAAATGGTCCATCGTGTGAATGTGTCTTCGATGGAACGTAGCACCGTAGCTAATACGTTTCATGTTTCGTCGTGCACCGGTATAATTTAAACTTACTCGAGAGATGGCAAAGGGTGGAGTCTTGTCGCTTCTTGGCAGCAGCAGTTTTACAAACTAAAGAAAAAAGGTAAGCGTACTCAAGGGATTAGAAGATACTTACTGAATTTGATGCAAAGGTTACAGTAAAAGTTAAGAACTAATCGCAAGACGCTTTGCATTCAGAAATGATCACTACACGAATTACAAAAAATTCGGTAGAAAGTTTTCCGAAACTGCAGAACAGTAAAACAGCAACCACCAGACGTATTTTACGGTTCTGTTGTATACTCTCTTTGAGGGGTCCATGAGCTCTATTGTCACTCACTTTTGTATCTGTGGAGGATCTGCGGGGAATTCGAGGAGTGTGTGGTGGCGATGACGGTAAAAAACAGATCTTCAAATGGTTCAAATGGCTCTGAGCACTATGGGACGTCACTGTTGTGGTCATCAGTACCCTAGAAATCCTGCAGATAATTTTCTTTCAGATGTCATCAGATTCACAATCTGTCCACAGTCGCGTCCAGTATTTCTGGTTCGCGGCGACATGATTCACGTTACTACCATCCATCTCCATGTTTGGGAGATGTTGAGCAGCTTGACATCGTGTCCAATGCTTTGTATTCTGCAACTATGATAGTTTATTCGGGCAGCTACTCGTTCGGTTTTTTATTTTACCTTTTATAAAAAAAATTGTAGCAGCCAGTGCGTAGGATTTCACATAATCTCTCCCAAATAAGTATTTTTCCTTCTGTTCGAGGCGGGTAGCTATTCCTAATCTACATTAAAACCGCGTAAAAATTTTTAGTTGCCACGCTCGAAAACTACTGTCAAAGGAGAAGTACAATTCAATCGTGTGAATGAAAGGAAAAAAGACTTTATGTAGTCAATAGCATTTCTTCATTATAAGAGGAATTTTCAATATTAGCCAGAACACTGGAGATGCATCTAGCAGAAATTTTTTTTTATCACACATGCGAACTTATCCGCTCTTCTTTAGAATGCGCTGGATAAAATGTTGCTATGGAAGGCTAAAATTACATACATAAATGCGTAAAACTGTAAGGGTGCACTCGCCATTTTAAGCCGAGGGATTCTGCAATGTCATTTATATACTACCCTTCTACGAACAGTTATTACACCGCGGCTACGTTATCGTTTCGTCAGCTGCTCAAAAAAGAGGTGAAAATACGACTGGCCGACTAGGGACGCATGTTTATCAAAACTAGAACTTGAAGTGACGTCTTATACGGGTAGATCTACTCTAAAACTTGCGTTAAGAAAGATTTGTTTTACATACAACTGCAAATAACCTCCATTATCTACAACTTAAGCAACTTAACCTTATTTTGTCGTAAAGGGGAACCAAGAATGCAGCCTACAATGTTCGACTACCTCCACTGAGTATTCTAATGAACATTACAGTTTTAAATGTTAATACTTGTTCTCATATACAGTTCCTTCCTATTTTGTATGTCATGTTGCGTGCATATGAGTAGCAGAAGAATACGACACGAGAATAATTTTTACCTCGCCATTGAAACTTCAATACCTGAAAAGAGAGTAAATCACAAAATTTCACCTATTATGCGTGAACGGTATAGTAGGAAGAATGCGTGATTAAATGAATACATAATTTTTAGGTATACGGAGCGCGAAATATAGTACATAGCGCGGTCAACAATGGCAGCAATAAAGGCTCAAATTCTGCTGGGTTTCGGTTCTAACCGAGCTTGGACGACACATTTGGATACGACATTCTACCCTATTTTGCCAGAGGTCATTATACGTAATTAATTGTGAGCGCCAGTGTCTCTGCAACCCATAACTAGATATTTGCAGTGGCTGAGAGGTCTGGAGATCGAGGTGGCCGGGGCAACACTCTAGCACCATCTGTTCCCAGGTAGGTTAGCAGCCCGCAAGAAACGTACGGACTTGCGTTATCTTGTTGAAAAGTATCTTCGCAGGAAACGTTAACATAAGGCACTGGCATCGACCGTAACTCGTCACAAATCTTACACACGATGTCCGACCTAAAACTGGTACTCCTCACGTACCGGTTAATCATCTCGAGTCGGACTGCTTGTGAGGTGGCAACACTGTCTCGGAAGTTGGCTACACTACATTTTATCGAATAGTTGAGTGCAGCTGTGTGTTCGTGCGTCAGTTGTTGTGAGAAGCTCGTACTGTTGAGTTGTTACAACAATGTGGCAGTTTTCATTACAACACTGAACTGATTATTGTGGAGAGTTACATAACGACAGGCTCCACCAAGGAATGCAAAGAAATGTTTCAAGCGAGGTATCCTGATAGGAAACTCGCCACAACCAGCACTATTCAAGATCTGTATATGAAATGGAGAGGCGTAGGGATGGTTCAGATTGTGGAGAGGTATAGGCTACTGATAGTGGCGACGCCAGAAACTGTAGACAGAGAGTTGACATTGGAGGATCAGAAAAATAAGAGTTCATTACTGTAACTGGTTGTTAACATCAATTGCTAACTGGCTGTTAACACCAATAGCTAACGGTTACTGGGACCTCTTGCTTTACTTCATGTCGGATGAGGCTGGTATCGTTTGTCAGGTTATGTAAACTCCCAGAATTCCAGATACTGGTCGCAGGACAACCAACATTTTCTTCATGAAGAACCTCTCCACTCAGAGTAGATAGGTTTCTGGTGCGTATTGTCTGGCATGCGCATTATTGGCTCAGATTTTCAGTTACTGTTTAAACAGTGCCAGATTCCTAGAGATCTTTGAGTCTTTCTGTGCACAGTTAACAAACGCAGAGAATATGATGATGGTACTTGGTTTGTGAGGCGCTCAACTGTGTGATTATCAGCGCCCGTACAAATTCCCAATCTTTTCTCTGTCCAGTCTCGCCACTTTCCCAAATGACAATGAAATGATGACAGCAACACAAACACTCAGTCTCCGGCGAAGAAAATCCCCGAAGCTGCCGGGGACAAAAACGCAGAGAAGCTTTATGCAGTATTCCAACTAGATGGAGCAACTGCTCACACGTCCAACTTAAGTATGGCTCACATCACCAACCGGTTCCTTGAAGACAGACTCGTCATTGGAGGCTTTCGGCCCCCAAAGTTTCCGAAGTTAACATCGTGTGATTTTTACTTATGTGGCTCATCAAACAACCAAAGTGGTCTTGTCATTATCACTCCATGGACATTTGATTTGATTTTATGATTATGTCTCGTCACCGGTAGCCGCGTAGCGGGCAGTGCGGGAGTTACGGCGCTCGTATGGAAACACTCACCGAAATCAGTTAGACTGATGGTGGTGTCAGAGGGCGGCCGCCGAAAAGAAACATCCCGATGGTTTGCGGAATCGCAGGACGGCGTGGCCGTGCGGTTCTAGGCGCTTCAGTCTGGAACCGCGTGACTGCTACGGTCGCAGGTTCGAATCCTGCCTCGAGCATGGATGTGTGTGACGTCCTTAGGTTAGTTAGGTTTAAGTAGTTCTAAGTTCTAGGGGACTGATGACCACAGATGTTAAGTCCCATAGTGCTCAGAGTCATTTGAACCAATTTTTTCCAGACTCACGACAGTCAGCCTGTTAGAGAACAGAGAACTGCTTTACTATACATTTAGATTATTTGACAGAAATATCGGAGTCTAGCCATATGCTTTGTAGAGTACAGTCATATTTGGAAGACTCAAGTAGGATGTCAACGTCAGTATCAATCGTTTGAACACTGAGGTTTACACTGACATCCAAAATGAAACGTGGATTCAAATGCATTGCTTCTTAATTACAAACACAGAGAAACTTGGTAGTTTTCGATTATAGCCTCATCTACCACGTATGAGAAACAATGGCTTGAGTAAACCGTACGTATTTTTTAGCACAGAATTGAATATGCAACATGAATCGGAAGCTTCCATTTGAAAGTACGAAGTTGACCCCGCACACGCAAGAAAGTTTGACTAGGAGGTGGGCAGTTGTAGCACGGACAGATTTCCGTTTACTAATATTTGATTTTAACCTAGAACATTTTTTCGTACTATTCGTCGTTTTCGAAGTACGTAATTGTCTCAAGTTAAAACAAATGCCTTATGTGTTGTTCCATAGGCAACTTCATTACATTACAACATCAAAGCCGGCCACTGTGGCCGAGCGGTTCTGGGCGCTTCGTCCCGGAACCGCGCTGCTGCTACGGCCGCAGGTTCGATACCTGCCTCGGGCATGGATGTGTGTGATGTCCTTATGTTAGTTAGGTTTAAGTAGTTCCAAGTCTAGGGGACTGATGACCTCAGATGTTAAGTCCCATAGTGCTTAGAGTCATTTGAACAATATCAAAGAGGAAAACGTTTCCCTGTATCTACTTCTTCATACTGTCGTGTCCGCAGTATAACGTACAAGACTAGAAGGAATTACACGTGAACGAGCTTTAATATTAATCTTCTTTACTATCAATCGTCGGAAGATAGTCTAATATTTATTGGCTGCGTACTTTGCTCCTTTCTGTGGTATAGGCAATAAATGATAACTTTAGTTTTACGCAGGACTAGCGACTCTCGTAAGCTTAAATGTTGCCAATATTGGTCCTTTTACTTAGATGTGGTCTGAGTTATAAAATAAACAAAAACAGGACACGGAATCATCTACACTACAGTAACCAGAGAAGGCTTACTTTTTGAATTACTGAAGCGAGAAGCGTGTGCCGTGTGGTTCTTTGTTCTGATCGGTGCTGCCATCTGCACTTTGACGGCTCCTCATCTGCAATGTAGAAGAGCTCCGCCAACACCAGGGCGGCCAACTGCTGCAAAGCTGGAGGAGGCGAAGCTGCCACGGCGGCGTGCTGCAAGCAGTTACGGCGAACTGGCGGGAACGGTGCTTTGAGTTCCCGTCTATACTGGTCTCCTCCGTCTGTAGTCTATGCAAATTTTGGTCCTCCTGCGTTCAGTCAGTTTTGGTTCGTGCCGGCCGGTAGTAATTACTGCATCTGACTTTCTGCCTGGAATCCTTCGCGCGGTGTTTTTGAGTATGCCTTTTAAAGACATAAGCGAACATTTCTAAAACGACATTTTTCAAGTTACAGTTCTTCCCATGCTGTGTGGATGCATTTGATCACTTTCCTCGTAAATTAAAGGTGTTAGCAAATAATAAAAGTTTCAAAAGCGAATTGAACTCTTTTGTTTTCAAGAAGATTTCATATTATTTATTTGAATGTGTTGTATCATCACAAGAGAAGATTTTTGCTGTAGAGTAAGTATGGCAAAAAAAAAAACTCCCAAGTGAATGGCCAGCCTGTAGCCAACTTTTCACAGAGAAAATTACATCACACGGTACGTCGGGTAGCGCGTTTCCACGTCAGGTAACAAATTAATACGTGAGACGGATATTGATTTAAATAGTGAAACGTAAGAAACGTCACGGTAGAAAAATGACCTCTACGCTTTTAAATACAGAGCTCTTAATTAGATAGATCTATCTAAATTAAATGCATAAGGACCAAGTTGTATCAAATTTTCATGAATTTAAACCAAAAATGTTCAAAATTTTGAGGGTGAATGCAACATTTTCTACGCAACTACCTGTGCTCATACGGATAGTTTGGTGTAGGAATGTTGATTTAATTCAGGCGTTTAAGCGAATGCCCATTTTCCTAAATACACTGCGGGAGATCATTTGAGGTTTTGGTTAAATCGGGCAACCGTGTCGACGATTCACGAGGATCATGGCGTCGAAACCATGTGACTTGTACTCAAAAGCGTAAGGATGTGTTCTGCATTCTAGCCCAGCATGACTTAATACGTTGCAGCGAGGGTGCTTGCCGCTCCACGACATTCGCAACCGTACGTCTCGTCCTCAGGTCGCACCACTCTTAGATGGTCATTTTGCTGTCAGAATGTCCCTCTAAACACAGCCAATAAAGTACAACATGCTACATCAATCCCTAAAACTGAATCTTGCCAGCTTGTTAACTATAGCTTGTTTAAACTGGCTTGCAGTTAGTTAAGCTAATTGATTGAAAAAAAATGATGCTCTGTTTAAAAAATTTTAATTTATTGGTATAACTTGCTGAAAAGTAATTAAAACTGTACGAAACTCGAGAGTAAGGAAGTTTCTTACGTCTATCTGTATACACATATATTTATTACTCATGTTAGTTTGTAAGTTCCACATAGTGCCGTGTTGTCGCGAAATACAGGGTGTTCAAGAAGTCTCTTCGCAGGATCGTGTGATTGTAGCCGCGCGTGTCGTATGCCGCAGTAATTACGAGGCGTGTTGCCACTTTGTATGGGAAAAGTTCTAATTTTTTCCTTACAGCTGTGTGGGCCGTTCCGATGCTAACATCGTTTCCTGGGCGAGTTTTCTTACTGACTTGTTCGGACTCATGTACATTTTATCCGAAATATCGAGTAGTTTATCCTCAGACAAAACGCTAGGACGACCACTTCTCGGTGCATCTGTCACTGAACCCGTACTTCGAAATCTCGCACAGAATCGCAATGTGGGAGTCTTGTCTCCGGGAAAACTGAATTAAATGTTTGACGAACTGAAACTGTGTATTTACCGCCAGCTTTGAACACTTGTTCTTCAGTGTTTAACATTTTAACAGCGACCAAAAAAAAAAACGAACAAAGGAACTAAACTTAAACGTTCACGTCAACACCTATCGACACACATCAACTATATTACTGACGCTGACAGAGATAAACGAAACAGTGGAATGTTGTGAGAGTCCACTTGAAGGTAAGTAAGCCAGGCAGGCGAACAATCATACGGCACTTCGGAGAGACTTTCTGAACACCCCGTATTTAGTACGAATGTTAATTTATAAGTTCCACATCGTGCCAAGTTGCCGCGAAATACAACCCACCTAAGACGCAAACAAGGAAACTAAACTATGTAATACATGACGTGAAGGATTCCATTTACACATTTCTCGGAATTCTCCTGCACCTCTGCTTCGCTCTCACCGACACTTGCGCCGTATTCGTTGCTTGTAGCTCCGAATCCTACCTCCAGTTGGCACGACAATTCATATAACTGAGGGACATACATCTTCCTAGTACTGAATTCCGCGAACGCCTCACGGTACTGTGACTACAAAGTACGCAAGCAAATGTGTATACTGGTATCTCTGCCACAGATCGTCAGTCGCATTTTCGCCGGTTTTCCAGCAGATATTAGCAGTTTCCTTTTTTACAGCGTGTACCTGGAGTCAGCATAGATATATCCTGTTCATCACGTCCTTCATACGACGCCCACAGCCGACTGAGCCGTGGTAAAATTTTCCGTTTCGAAGAGCGCGCCGCAGCGCGTAGTGTAAAGCAGTCGCCCTCCGTTTCTGGCGGTGGCGCCGCCGTGGCTATTGCAGCTTTGTTGTCTCCCTCTGGTGAGAAAGGGGAAAGGTAGCCTGTTCAAGTGCATTTAAGGGGCGCTATGAGCTCGCTCCGACCCCTCCTCCCTCTTTTCGTTTTTTCCTCTCCTCCCTCCTTGTTTTTCCCCCTCCTCCAGGTCCGCCCCTCCCCCCCCCCATCTGCCTTGGCTCGGGAGTGTCATCTTTGTGCCGCCATTTTCGTGCAGTGTTTTACAGTGAGTGCTTTACAGTGGGTGTTCTGTGTTGTGTCTTTTGGGAAGTGTTGCGAACGGTCATCATACTGTCGCTGGGTGTGATTGTTTTATCTCTTGGGAACAGAAACCAGACTGTCGCCATGTTTTTTAATTGTGTGTCTACTATGTTACTTGTCTGATTCCTGTGTCTTATTAACATCGCCAACCCCTTTTGCTTTCTGTTTTAACTTTCCGCATTTTTACGCCATTTTTACACTTTTAAGTCACCGTTTTATCGCCTGTTTTTCTTGTTTCTTTTCTTCTTCCGTTTTTTAAAAAAAGTCTGTAGGCTGTACGAAAAAAAAAAAAACTCGCTCAGAGGAGTCTGGTCAGTTGGTCAGCCGGTCAGTGTGGGGCAGTCAGTATCTGTCTGTCGTCCGGAGTGCTAGTATGTGTTAGGCCGCCAGTCTGCTCGAGTTTGTTCAGGCAATGGTCATTGGCGGTCGGATCGATCGGTTGGTCGGTCGCGCACTGGAACACAAGACGACTTGTCCGTCTTGAGCGTCGGCGCATGTGAGGTCGCCACGTGAGTCCAGTGGCCCGCGCCGTATGGTGAGGGGTAGTGGCTTCGCGACCGACACGAGAGCAACAGGACCCAACGCACGACATCGGTCTGGCCGCTGCGAGCTGCGACGCCGTGGGACGGCGATTCGTGATATGTTTCATTTACTTGTTAAATTCTACTTGTTTTCTTGATCAGTCTCTCGTCCCCAGCTTGCTCGTATGTCTCCCGTCCGCATTTGTTAGGCGGTTAGTGTCTGTCTGTCTGTCGTACGTGAATAGCTGCCTCTGTCATGTTTGTCGGATTTGGTGTTAACGAATTTATTCCTTGAAGTGTAACGGCCGAATGCCTGAAATATGATTTTATCTTGTCCATCATCTTGAGAGGCGGTATATGTGTACTGTAGAGCATGTCTGGCCTACCTTTTATATTTTATGTAAGACTGCATTTCATGGGTTTTTATTGAAATGGTCATTTTAGTACATAATGTTGCCACCCTTCCACCATAAGATTTTTTTTTTTTTTTTTTAAATCAAGTTGCACTTTCGGTGGAAAGTCAATCTTTTAATGTTAGTGTATTGTATCATTTCCATCCCTCCTACGGGGTGCATAGTTAATGTGCTTGTGTGAGTTGTTAAAATTTTTAGTTTAAAGTAATCTGGTGTGTTGCAGATATGCACCAGTGTAGTCTTTCAGAGGTTGTTGTGAGCGGTCGTGACTACGGTCGTGTCAAAAGGGAGCGGCAAGGTTCTCAGCCCGAAAGCTCATACTGTCAAAAATTTGTTCTTTCTGCCTCTGCATAAATTGTAACTTGATATTTACAGGTTGCTTTCTGATTATAATTTTAAATCTGTATAAAAAGAAGCGCTTTTAGGACTAAAATTTCCATTTGTTGAACGAAATTTGATTTCTTTTCATCAGTTACCTACTGGCAACTACTTCCACGCTCACATAGTCTGATTAAATGTGTTAACATTCTTGATGAATCGCTAGTAATTAAAGTAAATTCTTAAGAAAAGGTGTTTAAAGTAAATTTAGGGTTCACCGACGTAAAGCGTTGGTTTATTTTCTATCACAAACAAAATGATTTTGAAAGTGGAATTTTAGGATCCCATCCAATAGAGGGGTCCCCAATTAGCCTAAATCAAATTCGGCGTTATTCTTTTTTATCGGTGTGTATTAACGGGATCGGTAAAACTCGAAGTGTAATCTGTACTGTAGCAGCGACTGTGCGGTGCTTCTGCATGACAGTGGTATTCATAGCGAGCCAGGCTGTTGCTTCAGATCATGGAATATTGGTTACTGCGTGCATTACTGTCCCTTTTAACACATAACCGTAAGAGGAAGATCGTGCTAGACTGAAGTTGCACTGTCGAATGGGAACGTAAAATTTCACATTAAAAGTCGTTTCGTTTGTAACGTAAAACAAACTGACGCTTCCCGTAAATACTGGGCGTCACTTGAAAGACGTAATGAGCAACATTTGTTTGGGTTGACTTCAGCTAAACGTTGCAGAACAGGAATTGCAAATATCTATCGAAACACCAGAGAAAATGCTCCTGACGACTCTTAGGAGGGACACCCTATATATACTGAAGAGAAAAAATATGGTACACCTGTCCAGTATCGTGTAGGACCCCCGCGAGCACGCAAAAATGCCGCAGCACGACGTGACATGGACTCGACGTATGTCGGAAGCAGTGCTGGGGGCAGTTGACACCATGAATGCTGCAGGCTGTCCATAAGTCCATAAGAGTGCGGGGGACTCGATAGCTCTTCAGAATAATGTTCATGTCAGCAAAGTTTGGTGGCCAGCGGAAGTCTTTAAACTCAGAAGGGTGTTCCTGGAGCCACTCTGTAGAAATTCTGGAGTTGGGGGTGGGGGGGGGGGGGGCGTCGCATTGTCCTGCTGGAATTGTGCATGTCTGTCGGAATGCACAATGGACACGAATGGATGCAGGTGATTAGACAGGGATCTTAAGTACATATCACCTGTCACACACGTAACGCCTCACACCATTACAGAGCCTCCACCAGCTTGAACATTCCCCTGCTGACAAGCAGGTTCCATGGATTCATGAGGTTGTCTCCGTACCCCAACATGTCCATGTCCAACGTCTCTATACAATCTGAAACCAGCTCCACCGCACAACGTGTTTCCAGTCCAATGTCGGTGTTGGCGGGCCCAGAGGAGGCGTAAAGCTTTTTACAATGAAATGAACACCATTAACTGCATACAGGAGTTAACATACGTCAACGGGGATAGATGGAAATGTGTGCCCCGACCGGGACTCGAACCCGGGATCTCCTGCTTACGTGGCAGGCGCTCTATCCATCTGAGCCACCGAGGACACAGACGATAGGGCGACTGCAGCGATTTATCTCTGGCACCTCTCCCGCGAAACCCACATTCTCAACGTATTGTCGCGCACTACATTCGTAGTGCCCCCGCCCATTATACTCATTACTCGCGGCGCGTTGCCGATTCCCGTAAGAGTTCGGGCACTGTTTGTGCAGCCGGCCGCGGTGGTCTCGCGGTTCTAGGCGCTCAGTCCGGAACCGCGGGACTGCTACGGTCGCAGGTTCGAATCCTGCCTCGGGCTTGGATGTGTGTGATGTCCTTAGGTTAGTTAGGTTTAAGTAGTTCTAAGTTCTAGGGGACTGATGACCTCAGAAGTTAAGTCACATAGTGCTTAGAGCCATTTAGCCACTGTTTGTGCATTCGCACAGAAGAAGATGGTCAAGTGGCCGGTGAGCCTTAACTATATCGTGCAGTCATAAAGAGTACACGAGTGGGCGTTCGGGTCGGAATGACCATATCGATGATGTTCCGTTGATGGTCCAGCATTGAAATCTGCAGCAATCTGTGGAAAAGTTGCACTTCTGATAGGTTGAATGATTCTCTTCGGTCGTCGTTGGCCCCGTTCTTGCCGGATCTTTTACCGGCCTCAGCGATGTCGGTGATTTGATTTTTACCAGATTCCTGATATTCACAGTACACTCGTAAGATTGTTGTACGGGAAAATGGTCACTTCCTCACTAGCTGGCCGGCCGCTGTGGTCGAGAGGTTCTAGGCGTTTCAGTCTGGAACCGCGCGACAACTACGGTCGCAGGTTCGAATCCTGCTTCGAGCATGGATGTGTGTGCCGGCCGAAGTGGCCGAGCGGTTCTAGGCGCTTCAGTCGGGAACCGCGCGACCGCTACGTCGCAGGTTCGAATCCTGCCTCCAGCATGGATGTATGCTATGTCCTTAGGTTAGTTAGGTTTAAGTAGCTCTAAGTTCTAGGGGACTGATGACCTCAGATGTTATGTCCCATAGTGCTCAGAGCCATGTGAACCATTTTTGAACCTCGCTACCTCGGATATGCTGTGCCCTATCGCTCGTGGACCGACTATAACACCACGTTTACACACACTTAGATCTTGATAACGGGCCACTGTAGCAGCAGTAACCGATCTAACAACTGCGCCAGACACTTGTTGTCTCATATAGGCGTTGCTGATCATAGAGCCGTCTTCTGCCTGATTACATATCTCTGTATGTCAATACACATGGCTATACCAGTTTCTTTGGCGCTTCATTGTATGACATAGTTGCCGTACCTAAGAGATTTATGCAGCTCGCAACGTCTTCAAAAAGCATGTGTGGTATTTTCATATTCCCTCATTCACTAAAGGCCAACTATTGGTCCTAAAACAAAAGAAACAAAATAAAAAGAAAACAGAGGAGGACATTTTTGTATGAAATGTAACGTAGTAACACATTGTCCTGGGATACGTTTTCACTGGAGGCCACGTTTCCCGAGTTAGCCAACAAAAAGGGATTTGAAGATCATTTTCGTAGTTTTTTATTAATGCGGGAACTATGACCTCCAGCGAAAGTGTATCGAAGTACAAAATTTGGCTACGTTACATTTCCGTAAGAAAGGTCATGATCATTTTTTCTGTAAGAGTGGTAGCCTCCATGTAGTGAGTGAGAGAGTCTGAAAATGATGCGTGTGGTATTCACAGGTCTCGTTTCATGAACACTTAGTTTATTTAACAAATACAGGGTGGTCCATTGATCGTGACCGGGACAAATATCTCACGAAATAAGCGTCAAACGAAAAAACTACAAGGAACGAAACTTGTCTAGCTTGAAGCGGGAAACCAGATGGGGCTATGGTTGGCCCGCTAGATGGCGCTGCCATAGGTCAAACGGATATCCACTGCGTTTTTTCAAATAGGAAGCCCCATTTTAATTACGTATTCGTGCAGTACATGAAGAAATATGAAAGTTTTAGTAGGACCACGTTTTTCGCTTTGTGATCGATGCCGCTGTAATAGTCACAAACATATGGCTCATAATGTTAGGCAAACAGTTCGAAGAGGTAGTTTTTAAAATTAAAATACAGAACGTAGGTACGTTTGAACATTTTACTTCGGTTGTTCCAATGTGATACATGTACCTTTTTGAACTTACCATGTTTGAGAACGCATGCTGTTATAACGTGATTACCTGTAAATACCACATTAATGCAATAAATGCTCAAAATGATGTCCGTCAACCTCAATGCAGTTGGCAATACGTGTAACGACATTCCTCTCAACAGCGAGTAGTTCGCCTTTCGTAATGTTCGCACATGCATTGACAATGCGCTGACGCATGTTGTCAGGCGTTGTCGGTGAATCACGATAGCAAATATCCTTTAACTTTCCCCCACAGAAAGAAATCCGGGGACGTCAGATTCGGTGAACGTGCGGGCCATGGTATGTTGCTTCGAGGACCAATCCACCCTTCATGAAATATGCTATTCAATACCGCTTCAACCGCACCCGAGCTATGTGCCGGACATCTATCATGTTGGAAGTGCTTCGCCATTCTGTCATGCAGTGAAACATCTTGTGGTAACATTTGTAGAACATTACGTAGGAAATCAGCATACATTGCACCGTTTTGATGGCCATCGATAAAATGGGGACCATTTATCCTTCCTCCCATAATTCGACACCATACATTAACCCGCCAAGGTCGCTAATGTTCTACTTGTCGCAGCCATCGTGGATTTTCCGTTGCCCAGTAGTGCATATTATGCCGGTTTACGTCACCGTTGTTGGTTGATGACGCTTCGTCGCTAAATAAAACGCGTGCAAAAAATCTGTAATCGTGCCGTAATTTCTCTTGACCCCAGTGGCAGAACTGTACACGACGTTCAAAGTCATCACCACGCAATTCCTGGTGCATATAAATATGGTACGGGTGCAATCGATGTTTATGTACCATTCTAAACACCGACGTTTTTGATATTCAGATTCTCGCGCAGTTTGTCTGCTACTGATGTGCGAATTAGCCGCGACAGCAACTAAAACACGTACTTGGGCATCATCATTTGTTGCAGGTCGTGGTTGACGTTTCACATGTGGCTAAACACTTCCTGTTTTCTTAAATAATGTAACTATCCGGCGAACGGTCCGGGCACTTGGTTGATGTCGTCCAGGATACCGAGCAGCATACATATCACACGCCCGTTGGGCATTTTGATCGCAATAGCCATGCATAAACACGATATCGACCTTTCCCGCAATTGGTAAACGGTCGATTTTAACACGGGTAATGTATCACGAAGCAAATACCGTCCGCACTGGCGGAATGTTACGTGATACCACGTACTTATACATTTGAGACTATTACAGCGCCATCTATCACAAAGCGAAAAAAGTGGACCAACCAAAACATTCCTGTTTCCTTACGTACTACATGAATATGTAATAAATATGGGGGTTCCTATTAAAATAAAGCGCAATTGATATCCGTTTGACCTACGGCAGCGTCATCTAGCGGGCGAACCATAGCGCCATCTGGTTTCCCCCTTCAAGCTAGACATGTTTCGTTCTTTGTAGTTTTCTCGTTTGATGGTTATTTCATGAGATATTTGGCCCGGTCACTATCAATGGAGCACCCTGTATAGTTGCACAAATGTATTGTACCAGAAACGTTATTTATATAGTTGGATGTGAAACATGACACACGATTGATATCACAGTTGCTTTGATGTTTGGATCAATTTTTGTCGTTTATAAGTGCAAAACTGAGGCAAAACTGACTCTAAATGGTGATTTGTCAAGGAGTGTCAATATTTTATTCGTTAATGTTCATTTGGGAAGAAAACTGTTCACATTTGTAAGATGACCCAAAGCGGCTAGCGCTCTTTCGCACAATACCTACCAACAACCTGAAAAACTTCCTGTCGACTCAACAAAAATTCAGCACAATTACCTCATCAAATTTAACTCGCAGTGTCTCATTATCTTTTTTTGTCCATTAGGAAAGCTGCACATTTTCTGTTGCGTTTTCCGATATAATGACAAAAGAGTTTGTAAATATATCTAGGAACCTGTGAAACGAAAAGAAAAAAATATACAAGAAAAAAAGTGACGAGCAGGCCCCACCACAAGATCAATTTTTGACCTTAAGCGACCTTCGTGCCGCGGTCTGTCCCTCCCTGATGTAACAATTGCGCACCAGCATCACCTACGGAACATCTCATTGCTCGTTTACGCGCTGCGTCCGTGCAGTTTCACCTGCGACGCCTACATGTTGGAGAGCCCTGGGTGGCTGCCACCACACGCCTCCTCTTCGTCGCTGGCGGAGCGACAAATTCCGGAGGTCGCGGCACCTCATTACTGGACGCGGAGGCAGCTTTATTGGTCACTAAAGCCTGGCCCTCGCCGCGCCTCGCCGCGCCACGCCCCCCTGGCCCTCCAGCTTTATGAGGCGGCCATGGTAATGAGAGCCCCACATCACGGCGCGGCCGAACGGAGACGGCACGCTGCCGCTGCCTCCCACTCACAGCATTTCCTTCCCGCACTGGCGGCACCAGGGAGGAGTGCCGACGCCTTTCTACGTCGTCAGTTTCCGACGACCGGTCCTAAGGGGAAGAGGATGAACGTCACACACCTACGCTTGAAACTATACTACTGCCCATTAAAAGTGCTACACCACGAAGATGACGTGCTACAGCCGCGAAATTTAACCGACAGGAAGAAGATGATGTGATATGCAAATGATTAGCATTTCAGAGCATTCACACAAGGTTGGCGCCGGTGGCGACACCTACAACGTGTAACACAAGGAAAGTTTCCAACCGAGTTCTCATACACAAACAGCAGGTAACCGGCGTTGCCTGGTGAAACTTTGTTGTGATGCCTCGTGTAAGGAGGAGAAATGCGTACCATCACGTTTCCGACTTTGATAAAGATCGGATTTTAGCCTCCGCGATTGCGGTTTATCGTATCGCTACTGCTCGCGTTGGTCGAGATCCAATGACTGTTAGCAGAATATGGAATCGGTGGGTTCAGGAGGGTAATACGGAACGCCGTGCCGGATTCCAACGGCCTCGTATCACTAGCAGTCGAGACGACAGGCATCTTATCCGCATGGCTGTAACGGATCGTGCAGTCACGTCTCGATCCCTGAGTCAACAGATGGGGACGTTTGCAAGACAACAACCATCAGCACGAACAGTTCGACGACGCTTGCAGCAGCATGGACTATCAGCTCTGAGACCATGGCTGCGGTTACCCTTGACGCTCAATCACAGATAGGAGCGCCTGCGATGGTGCACTCAACGACGAACCTGGGTGCACGAAAGGCCAAACGTCATTTTTTCGGATGAATCCAGGTTCTGTTCACAGTATCATGACGGTCACATCTGTGTTTGGCGACATCGCGGTGAATGCACATTGAAAGCGTGTATTCGTCATCGCCACACTGGTGTATCACCCGGCGTAATGGTACGGGGTGCCATTGGTGACACGTCTCGGTCATCTCTTGTTCCCATTGACGTTACATTTCAGATGTATTACGACCCGTGGTTCTACCCTACATTCGATCCCTGCGAAGCCCTTCATTTCAGCAGGATAATGCACGACCGCATGTTGCAGGTCCTGTACGGGCCTTTCTGGATGCAGAAAATGTTCGACTGCTGCCCTGGCCAGCACATTCTCCAGATCTCTCACCAACTGAAATCGTCTGGTCAATGATGGCCGAGCAACTGGCTCGTCGCAATACGACAAATTTTGGAACACGTAGGATGTTCGAGTGTAATGACTTTTCTGGAAACTATAAATCTACTCTGTAGGAATCAGCATGGGCTGCGAAAGAGACGACCGTGTGATACCCAGCTCGCGCTATTCGTCCACGAGACTCAGAGGGCCATAGACACTGGTTTCCAAGTAGATACCGTGTTTCTTGACTTCCACAAGGCGTTCGATACAGTTCGCCAGAGTCGTTTAATTAACAAAGTAAGAGCATATGGACTATCAGACCAATTGTGTGATTGGATTGAAGAGTTCCTCGATAACAGAACGCAGCATGTCATTCTCAATGGAGAGAAGTCTTCCGAAGTAAGAGTGATTTCAGGTTTGCCGCACGGGAGTGTCGTAGGATCGTTGATATTCACAATATATGGATAACATCGGATGTTCACTGAGGCTTTCTGCGGATGCTGCCGTGGTATATCGAGAGGTTGTAAGAATGGAAAATTGTACTGAAATGCAGGAGGATCTGCAGCGAATTGACGCATGGTGCAGGGAATGGCAAATGAATCTCAATGTCGACAAGTGTAATGTGCCTGGAATACATAGGAAGAAAGATCCCATATCATCTAGCTACAATATAGCAGGTCAGCAACTGGAAGCAGTTAATTCCATAAATTGTCTGGGAGTATGCATTAGGAGTGATCTACAATGGAATAATCATATAAAGTTGATCGTCGGTAAAGCAGATGCCAGACTGAGATTCATTGGAAGAATCCTAAGGAAATGCAATCCGAAAACAAAGGAAGTAGGTTACAGTACGCTTGTTCGCCCACTGCGTGAATGCTGCTCACCGGTGTGGGATCCGTACCAGATAGGGTTGATAGAAGAGAGAGAGAGAGAGAGATTGGTTGGGGGATTAAAGGGACCAGACAGAGAGAGAGAGAGAGAGAGAGAGAGAGAGAGAGAGAGAAGATCCAATGGAGAGTAGTGCACATAATTACAGGATCATTTAACAATCGCGAAAGCGTTATGGAGATGCTAGATAATCTCCAGTGGAAGACTGCAAGAGAGATGCTCAGTAGCTCACTACGGACTTTTGTTGAAGTTTCGAGAACATTCCTCCACCGATGAGTCAAGCAGTATATTGATCCCTCCTACGTATATCTCGCGAAGAGACAATGAGGATAAAATCAGAGAGATTAGAGCCCACACAGAGGCATACCGACAATCCTTCTTTCCTCGAACAATAGGAGACTGGTGTAGAAGGGAGAACCGATAGAGGTACTCAAGGTACCCTCCGAAACACACCGTCAGGTGGCTTGCGGAGTATGGATGTAGATGTAGAACTGTGGTATCGTGTTGAGGCTGCATGGGCAGCTGTACCTGTACACGCCATCCAAGCTCTCTTTGACTCAATGCCCAGGCGTATCAATTGCATTATTACGGTCAGAGGTGGTTGTTCCGGGCACTGATTTCTCAGGATCTATGCACCCAAATTGCGTGAAAATGTAATCACATGTTAGTTCTAGTATAATATATTTGTCCAATGAATACCCGTTTATCATCTGAATTTCTTTTTCGTGTAGCAATTTTAATGGCCAGTAGTGTAGCAAGACTTGAATAATTATGATCTTTAATCGCTCGTCTGAGACAAGATTGGATAATGGCTTGAATGAATGTGCACTTCTTCTCATTCCAAACTCCAATGGAAAGCGGTACACGACTAATTACGATCTCGGGCAGACCCAGAGCGGATACTACGAGCCCAGGTCTGGACCGCTGTATGTACTGGACTCTCTCACGGGTCGTGCCTCAGTAGGTCACGCTGCCCCTTCCACACTGGCACTTCCCGACACTGTCCTGTACGGCCTCGAATGTGACCATATACGGTCACTGCCAGGGCACTGCGTGCTAGCGGCTTGGCACGTGAGCTCACGTGATACCTTGTAAGTCTACATAACATTTCCGGCCAACGCCCAGACGAAAGTCCTTCCTGTGGCGTCTTCTTTGTACTCTGAGAACATTCTCGACATCTTATTTGTTCCGGCTGCAGTTCTGTCGCGTTTCAAGAGTTGCATTTTTTAAATATGCGACAAATTGTACCCCAGGAAAATACCTAAGGACACAGCCTTTTTCATGTAGTATCTTAATTACCCCACTCAAACTTTTCGCAGACGGTGCAGCTATGTAAGCGAAGTACGGTGCGTAAAAAGCTACACAAATACCCAAACAAATACCCAATCAGATTTCCTTAAGAATCCGAAGTTGTGCAAAGGTTGGCAACTTGATTTAATTGTGCAGAAATCTAAAATTGTGCAAGAAACGAAGGCATATAGCAGGCTATCACTACAGTAACGACGACTCACAATTGTAAACAGTTAGCTCGTACCTTGGTGTAACAAGTTGTAGGAACATGAAATGGAACGGTCACATAGGTTCAGTAGCAGGTAAAGCGCGTGGCAGACTTTGTTCATTGGAAGAATACTAGGGTTACGCAGCCAGTCTAGAAAGGAGATTACTTTCAAACTTTAGTGTTACTAATCCTAGAATAGACTTTCAAGTGTGTTGGACCCATACCAAATAGTAATAATAATGGTATTAAATATATACAATGAATGGTCACAGTTTTGTTTCTCCCTCGTGAGAGTTACACGGATATACTAAACCGACTCAACTGGTAGACACTTGAAGATAGCTATCAGCACGCTCATCTACGAACATACTCCGCAAGCAGCATGGCGGAGCGTACTTCGTAGCCTACTAGTAATTTCCTTTCCAGTGCCACTCGCAAACAGTGTGAAGGAAAAACGCCTTTCTATAAGCCTCCTTACGACCGTACGAACCCTAGTTTCTTTTGCCTTACCTTTTTGGACCCCATGAGAAATGTACATTGGCTTCATTAGTAGCCACCTGCAGTCGACCACAGATGCGAGTTATCTAAATTTCCTCAAGAGTGGCTGGCGAAAAGAACGTCGTCTTCCCTCTGGGGTTTCACGAAGCGTCTCTGTAATGAAAACCTGGGACTTAGGGAAAGGCAATATTCGGCGTGTACGGGGCCATAATCAGTTGCAGTTGGTTGCCCAGATTTTTTTAAATCACGTACACTTTATTTGGAAACAATTGCAAATAAAGTTGACAACAAGGAACAGTTATTCAATTTGACTGTTAAGACGCAATGTCTAATTTAAAGAAATTTTGAGCAAGTTGCACTCACGGCTGGAGGCCTTATTGACCAGAAATTCAATTTTTTGTAAGCTGAAGGCCCCAATAGTAATAACTCAAAAAAAATTTGACAGCTGAAGACCAGGATAGCAAATTCTTAAGAACCAGGATGACTTTGTAAGAGGTCCGAGCAGATGTAATTTCGATGTATTGCTCATGCACTGCCTGCGATATGCAAGGTCTCCGACCAGAGAGCAGTGTTGACTGCAGTAGGAACTGTGTAGCTGTAGCAGTAAGTTGTTGCTAGACTGGTCTGGAGTCTGCTCTGGTCTGGTCTGGTGTATCGCGTTGGCTGGCCCGGTCGCGGTGCAGCGATGCCGGAGCCTGAGTATTATTGTATAAGGTAAAAAAGCAGCCTCGCGCATATGTAGTAACGTTATCTCAAGTCGCATGTAAATGCTCTATAACTCTCATAATAATAATCTTCCTCATAAAAAGTAACTTTTAACAACCATTCATTTCAATTTAAAGAATTTACTGATTTCTCCAATCCATGATCATCCCGATTATTGCAATAGAAAAATCAGTTGCTCCCTTTCAAAAAATGACATAGGTCGGCCAGCATTGCACAGAGCTGTGCCAGAAAAATTTATTGTAAGAGCAGATATATCCGGCCACTTCATTGAGGTAAGAATTTTTCCTTTTTTTATTCAGAATGATCTTTCAGGGCCATGACGCAGCACTGCTGTCGTCCAAAATTTACCAGGTTAAATTCACAGTGAATTATTGAAAAGTCATAAGTGAGCGACAATTTAATTGAGAGGTTAGTTACATTGTTTTATTACCAGGTTACTGAATTTATTTTTTTTATTGGGGAGGTTACACTGAATGTGAACGACATAATTATAATTTTTACTGTTGAGAGGTTTAGGAATTTTTCTGTCTTGAGGTTACGCTAAATGTGAATGAATTTTGAGCTTAGTTTAAATGAGAAAGAATCTTGTAGGGAGCTTACAAATGAGAAAGAATTTTGTAGGGAGGTTACACTAAATCAGAATCATATTCATATTTATTTGTTTTATTTTGTGGGGAGGTTACAACTTCTCCATCAGATACTCAAGCATTTTAAAAAAGACATTCATCAAAATTTCACTATTAAGAGACAATATCTAATTAAAAATTCTTAAGACCAACTGTGTTCACGGGTGAAGGCCCCAATAACAATAACTTAAAAAACAGTTGAATGGCTGTAGACCTGGATAGGAATTTTTTGAGAAGCAATTAAACTTCTTTAAGAGATATCTAAAGAACAATCATCAACATTTCAGAGTTAAGATATTTTGTCTAATTAAAATTCCTTAAGACAAGTTACACTCACTGCTGAAGGCCTTATTAACAATAAATGCAAACTCTTTGTCAGCCGAAGGCCCAAGCAGTATTGATTCATAGTTAAAATCATCACAATCTGATCAAATCAAGAGAGAAGTGGGTCTCAGACAGTTTTCCAAGGATGGACCTGGGAAAGTCACTAAACCTCGCAAACGATGAGACAGGCAGCCAAGAGTTGTATTCACTTAACCGGATGTCAACTCAAACTAGTGACAGTTTAAACGCAGGCCAACACTCTTGCCAAATCTACCTAATGTCTGGTAACCAATACAGCGATGGAATAACCCAGGCAAGGCGGAATCAGCGGACAGCACTGAGTCTTCAGGATCCGGTGCTTAGAACATCCAGAAGCAGAAGGAACCACTATGACCAAGGTAGCCCAAAAGAAACAAAATATCTGAACCACAATCAAGGAGGCCGTCGAACTACACGCCTTACCAGACAGCAGAGGCAAGGCGAGGAAAGGTACACTGCCGCGAAAATGCGCTAACCTCCAGGGCAGGTAAATGGGACGTTAGCGGGCACTAGGCAGAAAAAAAATAGCGCTGGTTGAACTTCACCAATAATAACACAATGAATTCAATGATTAATAATAAGAAGTGAATGACGGATAATTAAATTCGCCAACTCCAAAGACTCCACTCATTGCTCTTCGTCTCAGCGACCCTGCGAGCAGCACCGCGCGAACAAACGGCGTGATCTCAAAATAGTGGAGGTTTCACTACTGGGTTCATGTTCACTCAATTTAAACGCCCTGGTTCCAGTGGACAGCGAGATTGTGGCCCTCGCAACTACAGCCCCTCGATGCGGCAATGCCTCCGTGCTGCCAGCAGTCCTGGCATGCCCTCACGCTGCGAGACCTCACTGCTGCTCCCTCCCAACCGATCTAAATTGGCGGTGACAGATCTAGCAGAATGCCTCTGAACTTTTTCTATGTCTTCCTTTAATCCGAACTGGCAGTGATGCCATACTCTCGAGCAGTACTCACCAGTTGGTCGTACTAGTGTTCTATATACTGTGTCCTTTATAGATAAGATACACTTTCTCACAACTGCCCCAATAAAACCAGGTCGACCGTTCGCCTTATCTACTGCCACCCTTACATGCTTGTTCCATTTCATATCGCTTTGTCACGTTACGCCTAGATATTTAACCCCCGATGGCCGAGCGGTTCTAGGCGCTAGAGTCTGCACCTGCGCGACCTCTACGATCGCAGGTTCGAATCCTGCCTCGAGCATGGATGTGTGTGATGTCCTTAGGTTAGTTAGGTTTAAGTAGTACTTAGTGGACTGATGACCTCAGAAGTTAAGTCCCAAGGTGCTCAGAGCCATTTGAACCATTTTGAATTTAACCAACGTGATTGTATCAGTCAGCACACAACCTATTCTGCCATGAAACATTAGTGGACTGTCTCCTACTCATGTGAGTTTACTTACATTTCTCTACATTTACAGAAACCAGCCGTTCGTCACACTATAAATTTTGTCTAAGTCATCTCGAATGCTCTTACAATCCTATAGTCACTCCACAACAACTGTGCACCAAGGAAGTGCTGGGGGACTTCTAATATTCTCAGTAAATATAAACAAACACTTTACCAGTGACCGTCAGTATCACTATAAAATTGCACGCAAACGATTGCTGAAAACTCTGTCAAAATTTTCATATGGTTACTGAATGGTAGCTCATCTCTTTGTAAACATGAGTAAATGCAAGATAATTTCCGTAAGGAAGAGAATGAAACCGATAGTATCGCATATCTGATAACTACGTAAATGATGAACATTCAGTTTACCTTACATGGAATATAAATTTTTAGGAATAATACTAAGAAGTGGTATTAAATGGAAAAACGCAATATCAGTAGCAAGGTAGAATGAAGTATTCCACAATGTGAATTGCTCATTGAACATGGTGGCAGAAGTCGAACGATTCTGATACCACGATACTAGGATCGTATCAGCTCGGCTCACCTCATACAACTGTAAGTCAGAGATGCTCATTTAACTTAAATCTAAACACTTCCAAATGTTCTGCACAATCACTTTTATTTTGTTACCAATCGGCTTACAGCTTCTCAGGCCATCGTCAGATGACAAGTGACTCTCTCTCTCTCACACACACAAACACATACAGATATTTACACCACTGGCCATTAAAATTTCAACACCAAGAAAAATGCAGATGATAAACGGGTATTCATTGGAAAAATATATTGTACTAGAACTGACATGTGATTACATTTTCACGCAATTTGGCTGCATAGATCCTGAGAAATCAGTACCCAGAACAATCACCTTTAGCCGTAATAACGGCCTTGTTACGCCTGGGCATTGAGTGAAACACAGCTTGGATGGCATGTACAGGTACAGCTGCCCATGCAGCTTCAACGCGATACCTCACTTCTTCAAGAGTAGTGACTGGCGGTCGTGCATTACTCTGCTGAAATGTAGGGATCGCAGGGATCGAATGAAGGGGAGAACCACGGGTCGTAACACATCTGAAATGTAACGTCCACTGTTCAAGATGTGATCGAGACGTGTAACCAATGGCACTCCATACCATCACTCCGGGTGAGAAACCAGTATGACGATGACGAATTCACGCTTCCAATGTGCGTTCACCGCGATGTCGCCAAACACGATGCGACCATCATCAACAGAACCTGGATTCATCCGAAAAAATGACGTTTTGCCATTCGTGCACCCAGGTTCGTCGTTGAGTACACCATCGCAGGCGATCCTGTCTGTGATGTAGCGTCAAGTGTAACCGCGGCCATGGTCTCCGAGCTGATAGTCATTGCTGCTGCAAGCGTCGTCGAACTGTTCGTGCAGATGGTTGTCTTGCAAACGTCCCCATCTCTAGACTCGGGGATCGAGACGTGGCTGCACGATCCGTTACAGCCATGTGGATAAGATGCCTGTCATCTCGACTACTAGTGATACGAGAGCGTTGGCATCCAGCACGGCGTTCCGTATTACCCTACTGAACCCACCGATTCCATATTCTGCTAACAGTCACTGGATCTCGACCAACGCGAGCAGCAGTGTCGCGATACGATAAACCGTAATCGCGACAGGCTGCAATCCGACCTTTATCAAAGTCGGAAACGTGATGGTACGCATTTCTTCTCCTTTTGCGAGGCATCACAACAACGTTTCACCAGGCAACGCCGGTCAACTGCTGTTTGTGTATTAGAACTCGGTTGGGAACTTTCGTCATGTCAGCACGTTGTAGGTGTCTCCACCGGCGCCAACCTTGTGTGAATGCTCTGAAAAGCTAATCATTTGCGTATCACAGCATCTTCTTCCTGTCGGTTAAATTTCGCGTCTCTAGCACGTCATCTTCGTGGTGTAGCAATTTTAATGGCCAGTAGTGTATATACCAAGTGACGTGCGATTTACACAGATATCATTTATACACACAAAATGATGGCATGTAGAGTCTCTACGTAGCTAATTATCACCATTTTTTATGTCATGGACGAACATCCACAGTAACGAAAAAAGAAATAAAATTTTTAGTGTGGAATTACATTTAACAAGTGATGAAAAATATAGATGAAATTACAATTATAATTCTAAATATGATTACTGAAGATTTCGGAGAGGATATAAAGAACACTGAGTTGGATCATTTAATGGTAAGCTGGGATCCCCTTGTCATATGTTTGTTGATACCCAGTATTTCCAGTAGTTTTCTTAACACAGAGTGAATCTTCAGATTTTACGTCATATGAGTGGTTTTCTCTTTAAAGTAATGCCAAAATTTGAGGTAACCTTACAAGAAAGTTCAAGTCTCGCTTCTACAGATCTGCATGTCGTAATACCAACAGTGTATAAAATGTTAATTCAGTAGGAAAGGCAAACTGTAATCTTTGGATGAGAGTGGTGTGCCCTATGAAATTACATACAAGCACTGAGGAAAACTGTATACTTGTAAGTCAGACAGAGGTGTGGCATTTAGGTTATCTGAACATGAAGGGGCTGGTGATAAAGAACGTACTTTAACAGAAAACTACTCACACCACATGGAAACGGCGTTCAAGGAAGACTGTGCGACATTTCTGTTGCCATCTTCGTGTATTTCGCACAGGAATGTCAGCAGTACATGGATATGACTGAGAATGACATTAAAGGGATAACACTCTGTGGTGGGATGTAAAGTCATTATTTTTCCTTCAGTACGAGAATGGAACATGACAGTAACTCAGTAATATTGTTTTACATTGAGCCTAGCTTGCCCAGTATACACATGGGTGATTAAACTGCGTTTGTCAGTGAGAGTGCAGGCGGTATCTCACTGTTCTGTCACTGGATTAGTGCTACAAGCAATTGGAGACAGGCTGATCGCCTTATAATTACGTATTATCATGGAGTGTCACTGAAAGCTGTTGAGAATTAGCGATCTATTATTGTGGAACGTCATGTTCGAATGCTATTCTGACATTCTGAAGGTCGTCCAGAGACCGACGGGAAGGTATTTACCGATACGTCCGTGCTTCCTAATGTTACAGAGTAATGTAGAGAGATCGTAAATACGCCAATTGTTGTTCATTGTGGACGTTGATGGTTTTGCTTCAATCGACCAGTTGTAAGGATGGTACCTATCAATAGTAGTAAACTGTCTTATTCGTGTGATAGTGGGCAACAAATCTTCTACAATAAGAATTAATTATTTTATTCCTATTCGGCAAGGGCACATTAATAAAATTACCTTTCGATTCGGTGGCTTTTTGGTAAATGGTCTCTCTTATCGGTGATAATAGCATGAGTGATCGACGATTACACTCACTGATGAAAGAAAACTCTCCCTGCGTAACCGTTGCCACGGGGAAGATTGTCCGTGAGCAGACATCAATCAAACTGTGCCAATATGCGAGGATCGACCGGCGAGCGTCCCTGTAACAAGTCCTCCACGTGGCCATGATTGATCTCTGATATAATATATGGCCACGAACGCTCGGCGGAGGGAGAAATAGGTGGGAGACTGGAGGGTGGGATCGGTCAAGGAACCGGGCACGTTATCGGAAGAGACCGCAAAAGGGAGGTCGCAGAGAGGACCTGGCAGTGAACGACGGAGGCAGGGAAGCGGGGACTGCGACGGCGAGGGAAGAATACAGCAATTAGGCTCAGCACGGACGCGAACCCCTATATCGATTCTGGACTGCGGCTCAATTACGTGTGGTACAGAGCAATGGAGCAGGGCGCTGAAGCAGTGGGTTTCGGGCGAGCTCGTACATCACTGACTAATTTGCCATCGAAAAATTAACAAATACTTTCACTGTAAAAATTCTCGTTTGCTTGTGCTCTATTTCGCATAGCGGTTTGTTAAAAAGTGTTCATATACAACAGCGAATGGAAATTTTACCAATTTAGGCGTAACTAAATCAACTTCTTGGACGGTTTTCAACACACACCGTGTTTCATATTTACTCTAGTCTTTCTTCATATTCACGTGATCGTGTAAACAACTATCCTAAGGCAAGTGGAGTAGAGGTAAGTAAAACGTGGGTACTCACTGGAATTAAGTAAAACGTGGAACGGAGGATCCACCAAGAAAATGGCTCAGAGCACTATGGGACTTAACAGCTGAGGTCATCAGTTCACTAGAACTTAGAAGTACTTAAACCTAACTAACCTAAGAACATCACACACATCCATGCCCGAGCCAGGATTCGAACCTGCGACCGTAGCAGTCACGCGGTTCCGTACTGAGGCGCCTAGAACCGCTCGGCCACCTCGGCCGGCGCTTGAACGTTAAACATGTTAGGAAACAATATGAGAATGATAAGGCTTCCTTCAAAGCAACCATCCTCTTAATTTCAATCGGCAGCCAAGTTGCGACTGGATCACAACCCGTACCTTTTGACAATCTTATTTTGACTAAAGCCCTAATGACAGTTAGCTGTTAATGTTTTCAAAGTTAAACTGATTGTCAGTTATTAAGACCGCTCTGAAGGAATGTCTTAAAACATTACTTGTGAACCCTTATTACAAGAGAACTCACTCTGCCGAAAGACAAGTTCCAGCAAAAATACACCAATAAGACTCGGTCTTTCAAACACAGCAACGCACAGGTTAGTACAACAGGTTATTCAGGATATAACTAATGACTCAGAAATGCAATTACAATCAAAGAACTGAACTGGTTAACATCCAAATCCCACCACAAGGCCCCTGTTTTATTTCAAGGCAACCTGCTCCTTAGTACAATTGTTCCGGCTGTATTTACGACCAGGAGCTGATTCATTAGAACATATATGATCGGATATAAGCCAGAGAGGAAAGGCAATAGCGGGACACATTTTCAAACGGTACCTATTGTTTCAGTACAATACTGCGGCCTATATTTACAACGAAAGAGCCGTCCGGGTGAAACTCTGAGGGTCCGGTGCAAACCAGAAAATAATAAGAAAGGCAGGTAGGCAATGACACATATCGCCACGAGGATTACAGAATGTTACTTCATCAATAAGCAGTTCCATGGATCCACGGTCCGTAGCATCGGTTACTGAGTGGTGCCTATGAAAGCCAGGTAGAGAAAGGCAGCCAAGTCACGTGCGGTCGTCCGACACGAATGCTGCCGATCAAGCGACGGGATGTCGACCTGCTGCTTGTAGTCGACGCTGACCCCGGTGAAGTACTCCCGTATCTTGGCTCTGCGCAGGCCTTCCTTGCGCAGCTCATGACTTGGGCCGCTCGGGCCTCGTGACCACCTTTTATTGCGACGCTACCACCAATCCCCAAACTTCGCGCCTCTGCCTCTCGGGCCAGCGAAACACGTATATACACTACTGACCATTAAAATTGCTGCACCAAGAAGAAATGCAGATGATAAACGGGTATTCATTGGACAATTATATTATACTAGAACTGACATGTGATTACATTTTCACGCAATTTTGGTGCATAGATCCTGAGAAACCAGTACCCAGAACAACCACCTCTGGCCGTAGTAACGGCCTTGCTACGCCTGGGCATTGAGTCAAACAGAGCTTGGATGGAGTGTACAGGTACAGCTGCCCATGCAGCTTCAACACGATACCGCAGTTCATCAAGAGTAGCGACTGGCGTACTGTGACGAGCCAGTTGCTCGGCCACCATTGACCATACGTTTACAGTTGTTAAGAGACGCGAATAATGTGCTGTCCAGGGCAGCAGTCGAATATTTTCTGTATCCAGAAAGGCCCGTACAGGACCTGCAACATGCGGTAGAGCATTATCCTGCTGAAATGTAGTGTTTCGCAGCGATCGAATGAAGGTTAGAGCCACAGGTCGTACCACATCTGAAATGTAACGTGCACTGTACAAAGTGCCGTCAATGAGAACAAGAGGTGACCGAGACGTTTACCGCGAAGTCGCCAAGCACGGATGTGACCATCATGATGCTGTAAACAAAACCTGGGTTCATCGAAAAAAATGACGTTTTACCATTCCTGCACCCAGGTTCGTCATTGAGTACACCATCGCAGGCGCTCCTGTCTGTGATGCAGTACCAAGGGTAACCGCGGCCATGGTCGCCGAGCTGATAGTCCTTGCTGCTGCAAACGTCGTCGAACTGTTCGTGCAGATGGTTGTTGTCTTGCAAACGTCCCCATCTGTAGACTCAGGGATCGAGACGTGGCTGAACGATCCGTTACAGCCATGCGGACAAGATGCCTGTCATCTCGCTGCTAGTGATACGAGGCCGTTGGGATCCGGCACGGCGTTCCGTATTACCCTCCTGAACCCACCGATTCCATACTCTGCTAAGAGTCATTGGATCTCTACCAACGCGAGCAGCAATGTCGCAATACGAAAAACCGCAATCGCGATAGGCTACAATCCGACCTTTATCGAAGTCGGAAACGTGATGGTACGCATTTCTCCTCCTTGCACGAGGCATCACAACAACGTTTCACCAGGCAACACCGGTCAACTGCTGTTTGTGTGCACGTTGTAGGTGTCGCCACCGGCAACAACCTTGTGTGAATGGTCTGAAAAGCTAATCATTCGCATATCACAGCATCTTCTTACTGTCGGTTAAATTTCGCATC
Organism: Schistocerca americana; assembly: GCF_021461395.2. Lineage (NCBI taxonomy): Eukaryota > Metazoa > Arthropoda > Insecta > Orthoptera > Acrididae > Schistocerca > Schistocerca americana. Next base: position 379,849,537 of record NC_060126.1, read on the forward strand.
TCTAGCACGTCATCTTCGTGGTGTAGCAATTTTAATGGCGAGTAGTGTATATCGGTTAGGAAAGACCTTCTAAGGACGTAACCCACAGGTACCGACTCTTCCTCATTGACATTGGCAAGGAGCCGCAAGAGGGATAGTCGATACTGCCCTTGAGCCAGTGGAGCCAGACGCAGCAGTCTAGTAACTCAATGACGTCACGGCTAACTAAGACACTCCCACCATCTCCAGTGACGTTCCACGGAGCCCCCTATTCGTAGTCGCTTCCAGAATCCACTCTTACGCTGCCGTCACACGGGACGTCCCAGCTAAAGCTGACGTGGCGCGCTACTAGTTTTGTGTCTACTTTCTGCTGTTTCGTGTTGAGGAGCCCACAGCGTATAAATATTTATAAAGTGAGCACTCGGATGCGCAGAACGAGAATCGGTTTTGCAACGCTTCCTACAGCTCAAGTGACGTGGCTTTGTTACGGCGCATTTTAGGTCGAATAGCGCTTGTGTTTTGAAGGTTATTATAATACTTCGCTGCTACAGGAAAATTACCTTGACAAGTACCGTGAAACTGTTATGCATAAATTTTATCTCCACATGAACATGGCACCAATATATATAAACTTACTGGCAATTTCTTCAAACACACTTGCAAAATTTGTTTATCACTTGTCTCGTAAACACACGGCCATAAAATCGCAGAAATTATTTTTACAATACAAGACTTTGTAGCACAGTATGACGATATTTTCGAACACACAAAATGACTCACATCACAATGACATTTACAATTATATATATATATATATATATATATTTGTGCATATATGTGAAATCAGACTTGTACTCCTTTCACATACTTCCATTTACATCCCTAGCAATGACAATGCTGGACATTAGCTGTTGATTAAACTCAAACGAGCCGAAACGTATATAAAAGCACGACGAATTAGTATAACATTCATGTTTCGTTATTGTTACATATTGTAGGCATGCAGCGTCGTCCCAAAATCAAGTGAGTAGTCCAGTTTGATGTTGAGAACATGAGCAGTAGGCTATGCTCACTCTGAGCATTATTGCATGAGCAATAATTTCGCAGCAAACCACGCATAATGGATTACCTTTCCGAAAACTAGTTCATGCAATAGATTATGATCAAGATATATTACATGAATTTCACCTAAAATAATTTCACATAATCTTTCCATTCTTTGTTCTTATTCTTATTTTTAATTCATTCACCAGTCATGTAATTAGTAGAAGATTAACGACAACATTATTTCAGTATACCTTGGAAGACATTCGTATAGTAATCTTCTGCGGACCTGGGTAGGTGAATGAAAAACAAAACTAACAGTGGGTTTCGAACACGGGATGTGAAAGTGTGAAGCCGCAACCGTAGCCACTATCCCATCCACCGCATTTATTGGAATTCTTTCTCGCTAAAGGGCGCATAAAGTACATCGAAAACTTTAACCGTCGTTTTCTCAGAGACGGTCGAATATCTGTGAATAAGCCGAGATACCTAATCACATATTTTGGCTGCTCTTCCACTGAGCGGAGTTTCTGGGAAATCGGTTTGTGAAGCTTGCCGTGTTCTCCTCTTTCAGTCAGAAGCCACTAAAGCGTCGAGCTCCTACATGGGTAAACGTCATGTAGGTGAAGCGGAGAACTGTCTATCAGTGTTTAACTGACCTGCGGTTCCGTAAGATGTTCTAGACGTATAGTGTTGTAGTAAACACTAAAATAACTTGTTGCGTATGGTCCCTACGGTCTTTCTCGACTATTTTGTCGATAATGACATGACATCTGGCCCTATGTGACAGCTGAACTGTGTCGTCTTGTGGATCACAAAGTACTTTTTTTCATAATACTTAATGGAGCTCCAACGTTAGGCGGGTGATGGGGCCCCTTAGGGAAATAGCGGAAAAGTAGGGGAAGAACGCAGTGTTCCCTCTGTCTACTTACCGGTGGTTCTCATCCGAGATGTGGAGGAGGCCCTGCCGTTGGCGATAGAGAGCACTGGGTGCACCCGACTGCAAATTGTTGCTCATGTTGGCACAAATGACTCCTGCCGTCTGGGTTCAGTTCATACAGGCGGTTGGCGGAGTTCATGAAGGCAGAAGGCCTCGCTCGTGGGGTGGAATCTGAGCTAACTATTTGTAGTGTCGTTACCAAAACCGATCGCGGTTCTCTGGTTTGGAGCCGAGTGGAAGGCTTAAACCAGAGACGCAGACGATTCTGCGGAGATCTGGGATGCAAATTTCTCGACCTCCGCTATCGGGTGGAGAAATGTATGGTCCCCCTGAACAGATCAGGCGTGCACTACACGCAGGAAGCGGCTACAAGGGTAGCGGAGTACGTGTGGAGTGCAAATGTTGGTTTTTAGGTTAGAGAATTCTCTCCCTCGGCTCGACAAGACACCTCCCGGGATGCGACAAGGTAGGAGTAGGCAAAACGCAACAGGAAATAACAATATTAATCTTCTAATAGTAAACTGCAGGAGCGTCTATAGAAAGGTCTCAGAACTGCTCTCGCTAATAAACGGTCACAATGCCCACATAGTACCACGGACGGAAAGTTGGCTGAAACCAGATGTAAACAGTAATGAAATTCCAAACTCAGATTGGAATGTATACCGCAGAGAAGGCTGGACAGTGAAGGGGGAGGCGTATTTATAGCGATAAAAAGTGCAATAGTATCGAAGGAAATTGACGGAGATCCGAAATGTTAAACCAGGTTCAAACAAGGTAATTAGATATCTGTATAGGCCGCCTGACTCAGCAGCTGTTGTGGCAGAACACCTGAAGGAAAATTTGGAAAATATTTCCAGTAGTTCTGGGTGGATATTTTAATGTACCAGATATTAACTGGGAGACTCAAACGTTTATAATGGGTGTCAAGGACAAAGAATCCAGTGAAATTTTTTTAAGTGCATTATCTGAAAACTTCCTTGAGCAGTTAAACAGAGAACCGACTCGTGGCGATAACATATTAGACCTTCTGGTGACAAAAAGACCCGAACTATTTGAAACAGCTAACACAGAACAGGGAATCAGCGATTATAAAGCGGTTACTGCATCGATGATTTCAGCCGTAAATAGAAATATTTAAAAAGGTAGGAAGATTTTTCTGTTTGGCAAAAGTGACAAAAAATAGATTTCATGGTACTTGACGGCTCAACACAAAAGTTTTATCTCAAGTACAGATAGTGTTGAGGATCAATGGACAAAGTTCAGAACCATCGTCCAATATGCATTAGATGAGTATGTGCCAAGTAAGATCGTAAGAGATGGAAAAGAGCCACCGTGGTACAACAACCGAGTTAGAAAACTGCTACAGAAGCAAAGGGAACTTCACAGGGAACATAAACATAGCCATGTCTTGCAGATAAACAAAAATTATATGAAGCGAAACTTAGTGTGAGGAGGGCTATGCGGGAGGCGTTCTATGAATTCGAAAGTAAAGTTCATGTACTGACTTGGCAGAAAAACCTAAGACATTTTGGTCTAATGTCAAAGCGTTAGGTGGATCAAAACAAAATGTCCAGACTCACTGTGACCAAAATAATACTGAAACAGAGGATGACAGACTAAAGGCTGAAATACTAAATGTGTTTTTCCAAAGCTGTTTGACAGAGGTACACTGCACTGTAGTTCCCACTCTAGATTGTCTCACAGATGATAGAATGGTAGATATCGAAATAGACGGCAGAGGGATAGAGAAACAATTAAAATCGCTCAAAAGAGGCAAGGCCGCTGGACCTGATGGGATACCAGTTCGATTTTTCACAAAGTACGTGGAGGGACTTGCCCCCCTTCTTGCAGCGGTGTACCATAGGTCTCTAGAAGAGCGTAGCGTTCCAAAAGATTGGAAAAGGGCACAGCTCAACCCCGATTTCAGGAAGTATAGAGCTATATCTCTAACGCCGATCGTTTTAGAACTTTAGTACACGTATTATGTTCGAGTATAACGACTTTTCTGGAGACTAGAAATCTACTCTGTACGAATCAGAATGAGTTTCGAAAAAGACGATCGTGTGAAACCCAGCACGCGCTATTCGTCCACGAGACTCAGAGGGTCATAGACACGGGTTCCCAGGTAGATGCCGTGTTTCTTGACTTCCGCGAGGCGTTTGATCAGTTACCCACAGTCGTTTAATGAACAAAGTAAGAGCATATGGACTATCAGATCAATTGTGTGATTGGATTGAAGAGTTCCTAGATAACAGAACGCCTCATGTCAGTCTTCCGAAGTAATAGTGATTTCAGGTGTGCCGCAGGGGAGTGTCCTAGGACCGTTGCTACTCACCATATATACCGGGTGGTCCATTGATCGTGACCGTGCCAAATATCTCACTAAATAAGAGTCAAACGAAAAACCTACAAAGAACGAAACTTGTCTAGCCTGAAGGGGGAAATCAGATGGCGCTAGGGTTGGCCCGCTAGATGACGCTGCCATTGGTCAAACGGATATCAACTGGGTTTTTTAAAATAGGAATCCTAATTTTTATTACATATTCGCATATTACGTAAAGAAACATGAATGTTTTAGTTGGACCACTTTTTTCGCTTTGTGATAGATGGCGCCGCAATAGTCACAAACATATGGCTCACAATTTTAGACGAACATTTGGTAACAGGTGGGTTTTTAAATTAAAATACAGAACGTAGGTACGTTTGAACATTTTATTAGGGTTGTTCCAATGTGATACATGTACTTTTGTGAAATTATCATTTCTGAGAACGCATGCTGTTACAGCTTGATTACCAGTAAATACCACATCAATGCAATAAATGCTGAAAATGATGTCCGTCAACCTCAATGCATTTGGTAATACGTGTAACGACATTCCTCTCAACAGCGAGTAGTTCGCCTTCCGTAACGTTCGCACATACATTCATAATGCGCTGACCCATGTTGTCAGGCGTTGTCGGTGGATCACGATAGCAAATATCCTTCAACTTTCCCCACAAAAGAAATCCTTAGAAGTCAGATCAGGTGAACGTGCGGGCCATGGTATGGTGTTTCGACGACCAATCCACCTGTCATGAAACATGCTATTCAATACCGCTTCAATCGCACACGAGCTATGTGCTATTTTGAAAGTATATCGCCATTCTGTCATGCAGTGAAACATCTTGTAGTAACATCGGTAGAACATTACGTAGGATATCAGCATACTTTGCACCATTTAGAATGCCATCGATATAATGGAGGCCAGTTATCCTTCCTCCCATAATGCTGCACCATACATTAACCCGCCAAGGTCGCTGATGTTCCACTTGTCGCAGCCATTGTGGATTTTCCGTTGCCCAGTAGTGCAAATTATGCCGGTTTACAATAGCGCTGTTGGTAAACGACGCTTTTTCGCTAAATAGAACGCGTGCAAAATTCTGTCATCGTCCCGTAATTTCTCTTGTGTCCAGTGGAAGAACTGTACACGACGTTCAAAGTCGTCACCATGCAATTCCTGGTACATAGTAAAATGGTACGGGTGCAATAGATGTTGACGTAGCATTCTCAATACCGACGTTTTTGAGATTCCCGATTCTCGCGCAATTTGTCTGCCACTGATGTGCGGATTAGTCGCGACAGCAGCTAAAACACCTACTTGGGCATCATTGTTTGTTACAGGTCGTGGTTGAAGTTTCACATGTGGCTGAACACTTCCTGTTTCCTTAAATAACCTAACTATCCGGCTACCGGTACGTACACTTGGATGATGTCGTCCAGGATATCGAGCAGCATACATAGCACACACACGTTTGGCATTCTGATCACAATAGCCATATATCAACACGATATCGACCTTTTCCGCAATTGGTAAACGGTCCATTCTAACACGGGTAAAGTATCACGGAGAAAATACCGTCCGCACTGGCGGAATGTTACGTGATACCACGTACTTATACGTTTGTCACTATTACAATGCCATCTATCGCGAAGCGAAAAAAGTGGTCCAACTAAAACATTCATATTTCTTTACGCACTACACGAATATGTAATAAAAATGGGGTGGTGGTTAGTGTTAAACGGCCCGTCGACAACGAGGTCATTAGAGACGGAGCGCAAGCTCGGGTTAGGGAAGGATTGGGAAGGAAATCGGCCGTGCCCTTTCAAAGGAACTATCCCGGCATTTGCCTGAAACGATTTAGGGAAATCACGGAAAACCTAAATCAGGATGTCCGGAGACGAGATTGAACCGTCGTCCTCCCGAATGCGAGTCCAGTGTGCTAACCACTGCGCCACCTCGCTCGGTAATGATAAAAATGGGGGTTCCTATTTTTAAAAACGCGGTTGATAGCCGTTTGACCTATGGCAGCGCCATCTAACGGGGCAACCACAGCGCCATCTGATTTCCCCCTTCAAACTAGACGAGTTTCGTTCTTTGTAGTTATTTCGTTTGGTGCTTATTTCGTGAGATATTTGGCCCGGTCACTATCAATGGATCACCCTGTATAAATGACCTTGTGGATAACAGCGGAAGTTCACTGAGGCTTTTTGCGGATGGTGCTGTAGTAAATTGGTTCAAATGGCTCTGAGCACTATGGGACTTAACATCTATGGTCATCAGTCCCCTAGAACGTATAACTACTTAAACCAAACTAACCTAAGGACATGACACAACACCCAGTCATCAAGAGGCAGAGAAAATCCCTGACCCCGCCAGGAATCGAACCCTAGAACCCGGGCGTGGGAAGCGAGAACGCTACCGCACGACCACGAGCTGCGGACTGCTGTAGTATATCGAGAGGTTGTAACAATGGAAAATTTTACTGAAATGCAAGAGGATCTGCAAAAATTGACGCATGGTTCAGGGAATGGCAATTGCATGTCAAAGTAGACAATTGTAATGTGCTGCGAATACATAGGAAGAAAGATCTTTTATCATTTAGCTACAACATAGCTGGTCAGCAACCGGAAACAATTCCATAAATTATCTGGTAGTATGCATTAGGAGTGATCTTAAATGGAACGACGATATAAAATTATAAGTCGGTAAAGCAGATGCCAGACAGATTCATCGGAAGAATCCTAAGGAAATGCAGTCCGAAAACAAAGGAAGTAGGTTACAATACACTTGTTCGCCCACTGCTTGAATACTGCTCACCGGTGTGGGATCTGTACCAGATAGGGTTGATGGAAGAGATAGAGAAGATACAACTAAGAGCAGCGCGCTTCGTTACAGGATCATTTAGTAATCGCGAAAGCGTTACGGAGATGATAGATAAGATTCTGCTGGAGAGACGCTCAGTAGCTTGATACGGGCTTTTTTTGAAGTTTCGAGAATATACCTTCACCGAGGAGTCAAGCAGTATATTGCTCCCTCCTACGTGTATCTCGGAAAGAGACCGTGAGGATAAAATCAGAGAGATTAGAGCCCACACATAGGCATACCGACAACCTTTCATTCCACGAACAATACGAGACTGGAATAGAAGGGAGAACCGATAGAAGTACTCAAGGTACCCTCCGCCACACACCGTCATGTGGCTTACGGAGTATGGATGTAGATGTAGATTTCCGTCGTCCAAGAGGGTGATTCTCAGACTGAATCCAGCATTCATGTAACGTTCCCGTTCAGCGTGTCTAGAATGTTTTTGAATTCTCATATACATTTGTGACACATCTGTCCAAATGACTAACCGACTAATTTGTAATGTGTACAGTTAATGCATTCACACATAAAACACTAACTATTGCACTTTTCCCTGATGAGTCGCCTTGTCTCTGTATCTACAGTGTCGCTTCACGTTCTTCATCGATCACGCCTGTATCGTGTTTAACGCTGGCTTCTCCGCCCCCACAGTTTCAACAGTTAGGAGAACGTTGTTTGTCGTTAGGCGTGTGGCTGCCGTCACTGAGCCTCGTAAGTAGCCGTCGTTAGCAACTCGCCTGATTTGTCAACGTCACTGCCATTCTCCTGCCAGTGGAGCGAACGATGTTCTCCCTCGGTGTACCCGACTTTACATTCCTCAGTTGGTACTGGAAACTACATTCCGTTTGTCCCCAGCATTCACCTTCTTTCGGTGGAACTGATTTCAAATAATCTTCGTTTACTTGAAAATGGTCCAGGTGACGAAACCGGTCATACTATAAAACAAGTATAGTGTACACTTTATTGGTAGAAACTGAAGTTTAAGCAACTACATGTGTTAATTATTTAGTTCAATTACGTTCAGTTTGTTGTGCCTTGCAAAATGCCACCATCCATTATGAATACGATTTTCTTCCTACCTTTCTAAGGAAGTGGCATCCTTAATTTGGTGAATTCTCACTCTCTTGCACATGATATATTAAAATAGAATGTGTTTAATATTTAGCGCCCACCACGGTATGCTGCGTCATTGTCCTGACTGACTGACTGACTGACTCATCACAGACCAGCCCAAATTCTTAGGAACAGAACCTTGAGAGTTGGAGAACGTGTGGATCTTGAGAGGTAGGCCACGGTTAAGAAGGGATTTTTCGAGATTCCAGTCCTAAGTGGTTGAAACTGCGAATGAAGGGGTTTTTGAAAAATGTTTCTATTAAGGCAAATTTGAAGCTAGACCTACGAAAATTGATACTTGGTTTCCCGCTCAGAAATAAAGAAATAAGAGTTTCAGAATTTTTTGAAATTTAACCAGATGGAAGTGTGGCAGGGGGGTGAAAACCTTTTTTGAGACTTCATTGTCATTAAAGAACTTCTAAAGTATCTTAAAGCTAAATCTATGAATATTTTTATCTGACTTCTATGTTACAAATGAAAAAAAAATATGTTCCAGTGTTTTTGGAACTAGGACCCATAAGGGGACGAAATAGGGGATGAGTTATTTTTATGAAAATATTTTATTAAGAAAAAATTTTTGAAGCTAAATCTATGAAAATTTAGATTTGGCTACTCAGTTAAAAATAAAAAAATACTTTTTTCACTGTTTTTAGAAATCGAACCCCTATCGCGGAAAGGTGGGGGATGAAAGTCTGTATGGAAATATTTCATTATGTAAGCATTTTTGAAACTAAATCTATGAATGCTTGTATTTGGTTTCTCTGTTAGAAATAAAATGTTCACATTGTCACTGATTTTGGAAATTCAACCGCTAAGGGGGTGAAATAGGGGGTGAAAGGTTTTATGAAAATATATGATTGTGGAATAAATTTTAGAGTGAAAATTTTGAAAATTAGTGTTTGATTTCTCGGTTAGAGATGAAAAATACGTGTTTCACTGTTTTTGGAAAGTCAGCCTCTATGGGAAAGGAAATAGGGTCAGACCGGTTTAGTGACTCATTATCACCCAGCCTGAACTGCTACTGATAGAAACTTGAAGTTTCGTGAGAGTGTGGGATCTATATTATAGGCATGACTTGAGAAGGGATTGTCCGAAATTCCACTCCTAAGGGATTGAAATAGTGGATGAAAGGCTTTTAGAAAGTATGACGCTATTAAGATAATTTTAAAGATAGAACTTCATAAACTGGTATTTGGTTTCTCAGTCATAAAATATAAAATACATTCTTCAGCATTTTTGAAATTCATGCCTCTAAAGGGATAAAACACAGGATGGAAGTTTCTTGAAACTAATTAATTATGAAACAACAACTAAATGATTTTTAAGACTACATCTCTGACAATTGGTATTTGACTGCCTGATTAGAAATAAAAGAACTACTTGTGTCAGTGTTTCTGGAAATTATACCCCTAATGGTGTGCAATAGGGAGCGAAAATTTTAAAAAATGTTTCGTTACCTTAAAATTATATTGCAGATAAATTTTTTAATATTGGTATTTCACTTCTCGGTTTGATACACAGAAATATTTTTTATAAGACGAAAGTTCCTCCAGAAGAACGCAAAAGGCATGATTAACAAAAGCTTTGGACACCAGCTACCAGAATCGCTATTTAGCCACAAGTACATTCGGAAAATACCACGCTTATGTGGTCTTAACTTATATATGGACACCTATACAGACTGACCAAACAGATCTTTGACTGTGTAACCACTAGAAACAACAAATGGGTGGCGGAGGTGAAAAATTACATGAACCAACTCAACATAACAGCAGACACAAACGACAGAATAAAATTCAGAAACATCATTAAGAAAACTAAACTAAATGAGATACACTGTGACAAACGTGTGTGTGTGTGTGTGTGTGTGTGTGTGTGTGTGTGTGTGTGTGTGTGTGTGTGTGTTAAGAAGCCCATTACACCTATAAAACTATTATATATAATTGGAAACAGAAAATTACAAAAGAAAAAATTTTTTATTTAAGAAGAGGGATAAGAAAAAATATGACGGCCTCAGTAGCAGATGTCCCTTCTTTGCCCGGATGAGGCCTTGGAATGTCGCTATCCAACATCGAATCCAAGTCTGCCACACAGTTTTTGATGTGCCGACTGATCCAGCGTTATTTTTGTAAACAACTAGTGAGCAGTTTCAGCTTTGCAGGGGCAGCATTAAGTATCTACATATGGGCTTGTATGGCATAGTGGTAAGAGATTATATATACAAACCTGCCTCGTGAGTCAATCTATTCGTGGAAACCGTATTAACGTCGACATTTGGTGGCAGATTAAAACTGTGCTTCGGATTGTGATTCGAACCGGGCCTTCTTGCCCTTTCGCAGGCAAGTGTTCTACCAGCTGAGCTTCCCAATGGCGACTCGTGGCCCGTCCTCACAGCTTTACATCCGGCTGTATCTTATCTCCTACCTTCAAAACTTCAGAGACGTTCTCCTGCATAAACTGTGGGACTAGCGTTCCTGGAAGAAAGGGTGTTGTGGAAATATGGGTTTGCCACACAATGAGGGATAGTTTCCACAATGGACTTTCTACTGTGTAACTGAGTAGTCCTATGTGCTGATACGAAACTTTCGGGGGTCCCACTCTGACGCAAAATTTTTATGTGCACGAAAGTTTCGTATCAATGCACAGACCGTTGAAGAGTGAAAAATTCATTCTGAAAACAACCCTGGAGGCTGCTCTAAGCCATGTCTCGTCAATATGCTTTCTTTCAGGAGTACTAGGCCTAAATGTTTTGAAGGGAGAACTTCTGTGACGTTTGGATTGTAGGAGATGAGGTACGTACGGGAGTAAAGCTGTGAGGATAGCCACTAAGTCGTACTTGTGTAACTCAATTGGTAGAGCATCTGCCCGAGAAATGTACAGATCCCAGGTTTGAGTCACAGTCCATCACACAGTTATAATCTTCGAAGGAGTTTCGTAGCGTCGCACACTCCACTGCGAAGGGAAATGCGTTCTTGTACGAAAGTTCTTTCAATAGTTGCTGAGATCTCATCACATATAAACAGAAATAGGCTGTGGGTGACTTTAATTCAACATAGTTCTGCCAGTTTGCAGGATATATTTGTAAATTATACACACAAATTTTTCTCACGAATCAATCTGTCCATTGGTGGGAACCGTATCAAAGTCCACAGTCTAGTTCTGAGGTGAGTCTTTACTTACAGACACAAAACTACGCGTTACTATTTAAAGTCCCTCCTCAGGTTTTTCTATATGTGAAGACTAATTTTAGAAAATACTGTAGGAATTTTCTACGGTTTGCGCTAATAGACTGATTCACAAGGAAGGCTTGTGCGCCAGCAGATAGGCTTAATGCAGTCCAAGTAAGCATCAGGATGACCAGAGCTACCGCTACCGGCAGGCTAGCGCTATCTACCGAAGACTGTCCTTGGATAGGGAATATTCTCAATCTGAATTCTTTCAGAAACTGGATGTAGTTCGATGCACGCTTCAATGTTTGCGAGAGTGCAGTATCTAAGGCTGTGATTAATCTGAGGTAATGTTTGGCAGTTCATCATCTGAGGAGCCGCTCTGCCAATTACTTATCAGTGTCCCATTCACGTTCGTCAGTGATACAAATGCCCGTGACGCCATAGCAGGTCGCTGCTCATGACCACATTACTGTCGCTATTATTTGTACCATAAATGCAATGTCACAGTGAACAATGTAACTTGATTGGTGCTGGAAGTATGTAAAAAAAAAAAAAATTAAAAAAAAATGTACTTTTATAAATCGCTATCACTTTTGGTTCTCTCGTGAAATACCTGTTCCAACTGTTGAACTGAAATGTATATATCTAGCAGTCTGAAAAGATGCGGAATAGTCGAGGGGTGTCAGCTTTACCATTCATCAGCCTTGCCACTGTGGTAACTGCGGTTCCCATCAGATCACCGAAGTTAAGCGCTGTCGGGCTGGGCTAGCACTTGGATGGGTGACCATCGGGTCTGCCAAGGGCTGTTGGCAAAGCGGCGTGCACTCACCCCTTGTGAGGCAAACTGATGAGCTACTTGATTGAGAGGTAGCTGCTCTGACCTCGGAAACTGACATACGGCCGGGAGAGCGGTGTGCTGACCACATACCCCTCCACATCCGCATCCAGTGACGCGTGTGGGCTGAGGATGGCACGGCGGCCGGCGGTAGCTTTGGGCCTTCATGGCCTGTTCGGGAGGAGTTTAGTTTAGTTTTAGCCAGCTTTACCGGACTCACAATAATCTTCAATAATGCCCAATGCTGGCATTAGTCCACATACTTTTGACGCACGGATGTGCCAAAGTGGAAACCGCTCCGTTGCTGATTTGTCGACTGCTCTGAATACTGATATCCGGCGTTATGGAGATAATGTTACGCTCACATATTCCGGTGGGAAAACGATGCTGGTATCTTCGGATCCACTCATCTGGAGATTCCCGTACATGACAAATGGCTAAGATAAACAGACGCCACCAGAGATAAGATAATCTGCTTTCCGAACCATTTCCCACTAGACAACCCAACAGTGACCGTTGTGAAAGCTATAGCAACACAAGAGATGAATTTGAGTCCGATTCGATTGAAAAATGTAAAATATCGAAAAAATATTTCAGTACGACAGTTTAGAGTTTTAACTCGTTATTAGTGACCTCGAACTGCTTAATAACCTACGTTTAATGTGAATCCACTAATTTTATAGTTTTTGATCCACCAAATTGGATCCAACAGTTTGAATTTTGTAATCCGGACACAGGATTCCAGACCAGCGACCAAAAGAATTTCAAGAGAATATAGTTTTGTAGGGGTTTATATCTAGTTTTCTATTTTGCCCACTACAGATTGTGATGCGAGTTGGCCCATTGCGCGACGGCCTCATGAGTGCCTACAACGGCATCGACACTGTTCGTGGCAGGAAAGTGAGAAACTATAAATGTTATTGCCAAAATTGTTTCACTGAAGTAAGTCGTGCTTAGGTTGATGGATTGAGTTGTCACACAAAGGCCAAAATGACAGATATCGGGATAGAAAATCAACTAAAACCCTTCAAAGAAGTATTATTAATAATATCTGATGGGATTCATATACAATTCTACATAATGCGAAAGAAATTAGCTATTCTACAGCAGCAGTTTACCGTATATCATTGGAGCACCAAAGTGGCCCTAGTGACAAATATGCGCCGGAATAACCCGTTCTCAAGAACCGTCCAGATCGAACGCATGCAACTGCAGGTCCTATGACGAACTGTTCGTTGACTTCTGTTTTGGGATCTTCGGCAGACATTCGATTAACGATGATCCTGACGTTTTGGCAGCGCTAGTAGCCGGCAATGTCAAAGCTGCACCTTCCATTAATGGTGACGAATCAGCCACTTGTGCCAGCACAACGACAGGGTAATCGTAAAGAATCGTCAGCTGAAACTCTCCAACCAGAAATCAACAAGCATTACAGCAACAAGTGACTGTTGAAGCTTCCTTAATACTGAAACAATTTTGCAACGCGCTCTACTAACATGACCCTTCTGCAGAGTGAAAATCCTCTCTCTAGCAATGAACATGGATTCAGAAACCAATATCGTGCGAGAAATCCTGGTAACCTCGGGTCGTTCACGAGACCCAGAAGCCAGTAGATACCGAGAACAGGTTGATGCCTCGGTTCTTCTGAAAGGCGATAGACACGATTCGGTGCTGTCATCCAGTGAACAAAACACAAGCGTACGAACTATCAGACCAGCTTTGCGATTCAGCTAAAGAGTTTCTAGCAAATCTTCAGCAAGCCCTCCAGCAGTTTGCTATCTTTGTAATGAACAGTGGGACGATCTGCAGAGAATCTACGGCTGTTGCACGGACTGGCAGTTCACACTCTACGTAAACAAATGTAACGTACTGTGTACAACCAGGCGGAGAGGTTCGTTTTTGTTGCACGATTCTAGCGTAGTTGCTTGATGCATTCACATCGCTTAAATATCTGGAACTATGCCTACGGAGCCGTTTAAAACGGAATTGTCAGACCCAAAACTAATCGCAGGAAAGGCCGATGCAGATGAAGACTGAGATTCCTCGGAAGAATGATCAAAGACTGAAGTCCAGACACAAATGGGATAACATACAAAGCCATTGATCGATTAATACTTGATTAACGATTGTCAGTCTGTGACCCATATCAGACAGGACGAATGCAAGATATGGTGATGATCCAATGAAGTGCAGTAGTTTTTGCCTCAGATTCATTTAGTGAGAACGAAAGCTTCATGGAGAAGCTCATCCAACTCTAGTGGTAGACGCTACAAAAGAGACATAGAGCATCTTGAGGTAAATCACTGTTGAAATTCGGAAAACTATGTTCCTAGATTATTCAACCAATATATGGCTGCCTCCTTCGTGAATATCTAGAGAGCAACACACACGAAAAATTACAGAGATTCGAGCTAGCACGGAGATTTAGCAGCAACCGTCATTCCCGTGCACCAATAGTGACTGCAACAGCAAAGGGGGAAATAACAGTACTCACCGCCCCATACCATAGGGCTGCTTTCGAAGTATGGATGTAGGCACAGAACCACAGAAGCAACTAATACTTCTCGTACGGACTCAAATACGTTCTACGCTGAAAGCAACCACCACGAAGCGGTCGCGTTTGGTAAGCGTACATACTTAACCGGATTAGTTTCTTTCTTTTGAGTCGGTTCTCGTACAAACGTTTCTAAAGCACTGTTTTGTAGGAAACTCCTTGAGTGTTGTCAGTACAAGGGGAATTGGAGAAAAAGGTTCCGTTTGAGGTCGTTGCCGCAGCATATATGCGACGTACCGCGACTCAGATGCGGGTATATGAGCACCGACATGAAGGCAAGGGATTAGTAGGGAATTCTTGACTGCGATGTGCCGATAAATGCGGCGTCGTTAACTATGGCGAATTTATTACGAAATGTGTACAAACAAAACTTAAATGCTGCTGCTCTTTTCTTATCCGCCGAAAGACAAACACCGCTAGATATCCAACCGGGAATGAATGATGCGCGCGGGGCAGTATCTCCGTCGAGAAGCATCGTTGTAGAATGCTGTGCCAGATTTCGTGCTGGCAGCGATTCGAAACGAAACGCTTGTGGATCTGTGAGGCCATCCTTATTCAGAACGGATGATTTCAATTCAAGTGAGAGACTCTCGGGTACCCGCCCTGTAGTCCAGATGTCTCCCCACGCCATTATCACCTTCTCGAACCCTTAAAAATTTCCTTGAAGGGTAGACGTTCCCTGTCGGACGGGGACGTGCAGTAGGCACTTACGAGTGGAATTCTTCACGCAGTAGGACACAGTGTTTTACCAGCTTCAATCTGGTACTTTGGTATTGCGATTTGCCTGACTGGTAAAGAGAATCTGGACAGTACGGCCTTGGAACAGAAACTTTTGGATAGGTCCTTATATACTGATTTTAATGAAACTCCCAGCAGCATTACAGTTCGAGAACAAGAACCAGTCTGGACACCTATTGAACATAATTTTACTACAGTCGACATCTCTTGGGCGTTGACACAAAGTGATTTGAACCTATTTTCACTTTTACGTAATTATTTTTCATGTATGTTAACAATTCCTTTTCTGTTTGAATAAGTGCTGGATATCGTGCATAACCTGTTTTTAATTTCTCTACAGTACGATGTATATTTCTGGAATAAGTGACACTATTACCTGTCGTTCCTAATGGTTTCTCGATGTATGATGTATACTACTTCTTCACACCTTGTATTTTAAATGTATTTCAGTAACACAATTAGAATTACAGGTATTTGTAAGTCTGCTTTTATTTCATATGGGTCCCACTGCTATTATAAGTTATGTAAAATGAAGTTATTTTTATTATTATTCAAAACCGGTTACCTGGCAGTTTTATTACTGTTTTATTAACCTGTGAATTTGTGTATGGGTTCTGCCCCAGTGCTGATGTGGAAGCGTACAACCAGTGTTATAAAAAATGTTAGCTTGTCCAAATGGTACGAATGATCCGTACATCATCGCGTCGTTAAATATGATAGCAAAATTGTTAGTCTTCACCCTCAAAACTTTTGTTGTTGTAATGAATATTGTTTCGGGGTATTTGAGTTGTTACTTAGTGGCATTTTTCGTGCTATTACTATTTCTTATATATTTGACTCCTCAGTTTTAACGTAATATTTCACGTAAATCAAGAACGATATACTTCTAACTCCCACGCCAAATTGTGGGTGCTGTGTTTTACATTAAGCAACCGTGTATGTCTGATGTCATGTATGTATGGGTTCTGACGCAGTGCTTATGCGGAAGCGTATAATCATTGTTATAATTATAGCTTGTCCAAAGTGACAAACGAGATGTACATCATCATGTCGGTTAAATATGATAAGATTGTTTGTCTACACCTTCAAAACTTATTTATAATTGATATTGTGTTTCACGGCATTTTAATTATTACATAATGCCATTTTCGTACTATTACTATTTTTATACATTTGACGCCTTAGTGTTAACGTAACAAATGGCTCTGAGCACTATGGGACTTAACTGCTGTGGTCATCAGTCCCCTAGAACTTAGAACTACTTAAACCTAACTAACCGAAGGACAATACACACATCCATGCCCGAAGCAGGATTCGAACCTGCGACCGTAGCGGCCGTGCGGATTGTAGTGCCTAGAACCGCTCGGCCACTCCGGCCGGCCTTAACGTAACAGTTTACGTAAATCACGAACGTTGTACTTCTAACTTCCCACGCCAGATGGTGGGTACCATTTTTTTTAACTCTGTTATACCTCATTTCATGTTATTCATGTATTATTCTTTTTCCTTTTCTTTTTTTTCTTTTACTTATCCTGTACTCTGACAACTTATTATCGATCTGTTATATGTTTTGTAATTTGGTTTTTTAAAAAACAATACGCCAGTGTATTTTAGATGTTCCCTTCCCCCTTCGTCTGCTATGTTTTTTACGTACATTTTAAATTTGAATTACTTCATCGGTCACAAACGCACAAGAGGTATTTTCTGTTAATATCTTTCAAAACCAGTAATATGAAGTCTTTACGTGACACATGACACATAGAGGGCGTTCCAAGCCCTGTCGCAACGAGGTCTGCTGTATAGGTGCATGTAAACAGCGGCCTCAGTTTATGTCATCGCTCTAAGCTTGTGGTTATAGCTTGATACCAGTGCCTACCAATTTTAATTCTATATTATAGGTATGTTCCTACAAATTGTTATGTTCATACGCAGGTGTAGTTGTGATTTTAGGTTTTATACTCTCTGATCGTTATGTGAAAATTTTTAACTTCTAGCACTGAGGATGGTCACTAAGTGACCGAAAATAGATTTCACTGATAATAAAACAACAAAATACGGCCAATGCTGATTTTCCTTCCAAATCTATCCACTATTTGGTCGTGGTGCACACAACACGCCATGGAGTCGCCAATCAGTCACACATTGATACACCACGAAAAAAATCAAAGCCCTAACAACACATCAGGAACTATGACACCATAGTACCATTTCAAACTATGATTAATTACAAATGTTATTATCAAGGTTTAAAACGTTGTTACACATATTTGGCTTTAATATAACTAATTCGACCCAGAAAGACCTTTTCCAACGTCACAATTGCTTATGTATAAGGATGCTACGATGATCTGCAAAGAATCTATGGCTGTTGCACGGACTGGCAGTTCACACTCTACGTAAACAAATGTAACGTACTGTGTACAGCCAGGCGGAGACGATAACAGTTTTGGATCTAAACAGATTTTAAAAATAATATAGGAATAACTATTATTAACATATTGACAAGAATAATTACTGTTCTCCGTTTATAACAGATTTTTTACAATCGTTCTAACGAAATATGTTTTACCTTAATTGTTTGTGGCGTCTAGAGTGCTTTTTATGTTTCTTATGTTTAGTGTATGTTCATTATCACTAGTGTACACACTTCTGGAACCTCTTAACTACATATTAAAATGTTCACTGCACTTTACCTTGTCACTATAATCTTACCCAGTACTGCCGAGTTGGGTGAACATGTTTAAATACAATAATAAAAATTCAGTGGCAGCAGTCGAATTAAAATCTACAAGATAAATGGCATTCAAATGCCAACTCCAGAATTGAGGCCGCAAATATTAATACTATAAAATTCTTAATTTTAGCAGTTGTCTATATTTTCAGCTTGACTCATTAGGGAGAATTTGCAACCTGAAAACCTATTCCACTTCCAAAATCTAGATCTGAAACGAAAAACTTTACTTACGGTAGTAACGCTGATGAAGTGCGCTGTAATACCTTAGTCTTACTACCCAGTAAGGAGAAAGTCACTATCATAGAACTATTTCATAACTGAAACCCTTCCGAGTTATATGTTTTTAATTCCCCTTCTCACAAACTAAGTGGACCCTGTAGCTCCAAAAGTGGCAAATTAGCGGACTACCATATTTCCGACTGCAAGCGGTTTTTTCCTTACTTCCGAATAGCTCCGGTCTGAGCGAGAATTAAGTTCGAAATGTTTTGAAACAATTCATTCACTGTTGGCGGTAAAAATAGAGAACAACTGAGATCTCTTACGCAGTCAAAACAGATGGTATTAACTGCCGCCGATTTTGTTTACCCCTACAATTGGCAAAATAAAAGCCAGTAAGCGAGCTCTACTCAAAGACGACAAACAGTTGCTTCGGCTTCACTGTTTACTTTTAAAGTTTTAAACGTTGTCGAGAAGTCATTAAGCACAATTAATCGTGGATAGGTAAAAACTGACGATTCATTCACGTTATTATTTGCCTTAACACTCTCCTCTCGCCCTCTGTAAGATGAATGTAGCTGCGTCGTATTCTCAAAAAAAAGTTTTAATAAAACTGTCGAGCATCAGGGTCTAGAGGTTGCGTACTTTATTAGTATTAAAAATATCTTAGGCCCGGGCTCGAATCCCGCTAGTGCTTAGATTTTGAAAAATAATCAGCATTGCCGGCCAAAGATTGCCGGTATCAGAAATCATTCTCATTTCGTCAACGGCCTCGTCAAAGAGGGCGGATGAATGAACAGAGGTTCAGGGCACTCTCTTGCCCCCAGAGTGGCAAACTGCGCCTAAAGGCCGACGAATTAGCAATGATCTTTGGCATGAGGACGCAGAAGGCAATGGAAACCCCCACATTAAAGACACATAATTTGTATCCCCTTGAATAAATGTCATGATGATCTATCCATTGGAAAAAGTTTTTGGATTATTTCCACTTTCGGATCAGTGAGAGGAAAAGACTGAATAACCAACGAGCGTCTAACGTTCAACAAATTGGAGTGCAGAAGGTCAGAAGTCTGAAGGTAGTAAGGGATATAGATAATCTCAAAAGGGAGCTGCAAAGGCTCTAGCTAGATATTCAGTGAAGTGAAATGAAAGACGGTAAAGAATTCTGTTCAAATGAATATAGGTTAATATCCACAGCAGCAGAAGACTGAACAGTTCATGGATGGGTTCATTTTCATCGAAATCGATGGCAAACGAACACGGACAACGATAGTTCAGGTATACATGCCGACTTTGGAACTGATAATGAAGAGATAGAGAGAGTTTATGAGGATATTGAATGGGTTATGCAGTTCGTAAGTGGAGATGAAAATCTAATGGTGATGGGGGCGTCGAACGCGATTGTAGGAGAAGGAGTGGACAATAGTGTTACGGGAGAATACGGGCTTGGTACTATAAATGAGAGAGGAGAAAAATTTATTGAGTTCTGTAATAAATTTCGGCTAGTGAAAGCGAATACTCTGTTCAAGAAGCAAAAGAGGAGGTATATTAGGAAAAAACAGGGAGATACAAGATTATTTCGGTTATAACTATACTACGGTCTGACGGAGATTTCGAAATCAGATACTGGATTGTAAGGCGTACCCAGGAACTGATATAAACTAAGATCACAATGTAGTAGTGATGAAGAGTAGGCTGAAGCTTAAGACATTTGTCAGGAAGAATTAATATGCAAAGAAGTGAATACGAAAGCACTAAGGAACGAAGAACTACGCTTGAAAATATCTAAGGCTACAGATGCTGCAATAAGGCCTAGCTCAGTTGACTGTAGAGATGAAGAAAAACAGACATCTCTAAAAAGGGCAGTCACAGAAGTTGGAATAGGTACAAAGAAGGTAACTGCGAAGAAACCATGGGTAACAGCAGGAATACTTGAGTTAACCGATGAAAGAAGGAAGAACAAAAATTTTAAGCGAAATTCAGGAATGCAGAAGTACCAAGTCTCTGATTAATCAAATAAATAGAAAGTGAGGGGAAGCTAAGGCAAAATAGCTGCAGGAAAAATATGAAGAAATATGAAAAGAAATGATTGTCAGAAGGACTGACTCAGCATATAGGAAAGTCAAAACAACCTTCGGTGGAAATAAAAGCAATGGTGTTAACATTAAAAATGTAACGGGAATTCCACTGTTAAATGCAGAGGAAAAAGCAGGTAAGTGGAAAGAGTACACTGAAGGTCTCTATGAAGGGAAAGATTTTTCTGATGTGATGGAAGAAAAACGAGTCGATTTCTAAGGGTATCCAGTATTAGAATTAGAATTTGAAAGAGCTCTGAAAGGCTTAAAATGAAATAAGGCAGCATGGATAGAAAATATGCCATCAAAATTACTAAAATCATTGTGGGGAGTAGCAAAAAAACGACTCTTCACGCTGGCGTTTAGAAAGTATGAGTCTGACGGTGTGGCATCTGACTTTCGGAAAAATATCATCCACACAGTTCCGAAGACGGTAAGAGCTGACAAGTGCAAGTCAGTTTAACAGCTCGTGCATTCACGTTGCTGACAAGAATAATATACAGAAGAATGGAGAAGCAAATTGAGGATGTGGTAGATGACGATATGTTTGGCTTTAGGAAAGGTAAAGACACCAGAAAGGCAATTTTCAAGTTGAGGTTGATGACGGAAGCATGAATGAAGAAAATTCAAGACACGTTCATAGGATATGTCGACCTGGAAAAAGCTTTCGACGATGTCAAACGGTGCAAGATGTTCGAAATTCTACGGAAAGACGGGGAGTGTACAACATGTGCAAGAACCAAGAGGGAGCAGTAAGAGCGGAGTACCAAGAAGGAACAGTTCGGATTAAAAAGGTTGTGAGGCTAGGGTATAGTTTTTTGCTCCTACTGTGTAGTTTGGACATGGTAGAGGCAGTGATGGAAAGAAAATAAGGTTTAGGAGTGGAACTAATATTCAAGGTGAAAGGGTATCAATGATACGATTCGCTGATGACATTGCTATCCTTAATGGAAGTGGAGAAGAACTATATGATCTGCTGATTAGAATGAACAGTCTATTGGGTACAGAATATACATCGAGAGCAAGTCGAAGAAAGACAAAAGTAATGAGAAGGAGGAAACATGAGAACAGCGAGAAACTTAACATCGGGATCGAAAGTTACGAGGTAGATGAAGTTAAAGAACTGTACTACCTAGGCAGGAAAATAACCAGTGATGGACGGAGCATGGACATCAAAAGCAGACTAGCACTGGCAAAAAGGATATTCCTTGCCAAGAGAAATCTACTAGTATGTAACATAGGCCTTAATTAGAGGAAGAAGCTTCTGGGAATGTGCGTTTGGAGCACAGCATTGTACGGCTGTGAAATACGGACTGTAGGACAACCTTAAGAGAAAAGAATCTAAGCATATGAAATGTGGTGCTACAAATGAATGCTGAAAATTAGGTGGACCGAGGTAAGGAATGAGGAGGTTGTGCGCAGAATCTGAGAGGAAAGGAATGTATAAAAAACTCCAACAACAACAAAGGACAGGATGATATGAGGATATGTGTTAGGTAACATCCAGCAAGAGAGAGAACAGACCCATACATATTATAAAAATGTACGTACATTCATATGTTTGTATGTATGTATGTTCCACCTTCTCCTAAATTACCTGATCGATTCCAACCAAAGTTGGTACATTTATCACATAGTGTCTGGAAAGAATAGATGTGGGTGTGGCTGTGAAATAGCAGTGTAGCCCACGATGGGCGAATAGCCATACTTCAGTCATTCAGTATTTAAGAGTGTGGGCATAAAGAGACTTGCAGACATCCTGACATATAATATCTAACCCTTAAGAAATTTTCGCTAGCTGACAACCCCCACAAAATGAAGAATGGAAAACAGTTTATTGCTTACTACACTTTAGATGTTTGTGTAGTAAAATTGTCGCACGAGGCATGATGTTTAATTTATTATTTCTTTACTGCTAACTGCATTCGAGACACGTTGTGGAGACAGTATTCACATATACCACTAAATAAGCCAGCAAAGTAATATACGACACATAGTTCAGGAGATATCATAAACACTGAGATGCGTGAAAAACTGCCCAATCATGCGTGACATTTTAATTTACTACTCACTCTACTTGCAACACAATCCACAGACAATAGTCACACATATCGCCGAACGTTCCCGCAAAATTATTCGATTGTACGGCACCATGACCAGGAGATAAAACTTCATAAACACTGAGCTGCTTATAAATGAAACTACAGGTTGAAATTCGCTAGAGATACAGCCGAAATATATTTAGCAACACGTGTCAAATATGTTGGAGGAGAAAGACTAAAAGAGGTGCAGGGGAAATGGGACCCAGGGAGGGGGGGGGGGGGGGAGTGGAGTGGAGGAGATGAACAGAAGGGGGTGGGTGATGGAGCCATTCTGGCATTTGGCTTAACTGCCTTAGGAAAAACTGATGAAATCTAAATCTGAAAGGCCGGGCAGTTAATGCAGCTCCGGTCACCGTAAATGTGTCTCAACCATTGGGTCCCCTTTGACCCACTGCAATATACCTTAGTCTTCGACATTCGCCATACTAGCTACTGATCACGTAAGAGTTTACGTTGACAGTGTTTCACACCGTAACGTCATTCGTCCATCATACATTTGACAACGTATCTGCAAGAAGTAGGACAAACGTTCTTGTTAGACTGTATTAAGAATAGTGGTGTGCGTGACCGCTACGTTCGCAGGTTCGAATCCTGCCTCGGGCATGGACGTGTGTGATTTCCTTAGGTAAGTTAGGTTTAAGTAGTTCTAAGTTCTAGGCGACTGATGACCTCAGATGTCAAGTTCCATAGTCCCCAGAGCCATTTGAATCATTTTTGGAATATTAGTGTATTTCACAGACAAATGATTTGGCGGTCCACTTGCCTGGAGCTTATTCCAGGCTGCGTCTCAATATCCTGTAGAAACCGGTCCTCCAAACCTGGTGTACGCACAGTCCGCCGCCACCCTGCACATTCGGCAGTCTGAAAGGACCCATGATCACACAAACGCCCAGAAAGGACATGAAGTGTTGTGTGGTGGGTTGGTGTCAGTGAAGGTAAAGCCATGCTGCCTCTCGGCCTTTTCCATCTGCCTGGCTGTACAGGAACTCCATCTCTGCTTTTTCCCTACGCGAATACCGCACCATTCTGCAGCTTACAGTACGCTGCGTGTTCAGAGGAACTTTCATGTGTCAGTGCTATCTGCCGTGGCAATGATACATTCCCGGACGCGTATTCATACTACCTTTTTCCTCCGTTTCCTACAGGAACGCCTCCCTGCAGTTTGTCAGTTTTATGAATGTTCATATAACGGGAATAAGGTTACTTAAAAAAAATTAATGGTAAATTTGCTACATTCTAAACATTTACGTGTTAGTTTCTGTAACAGTAAAAGTGTTTAACTCAGTTATAGAAGTAAGTACGTGAATCTCGATTACGTTAAGTCCTGAGAACGATACCATGATGTATACGAGCCCAAACTAACGTGAAAAGTGCGTACCATGTGTTGGATTGAAATTGTATGCACCTTGCTGAAAATAGCCCTAGTTAAAGAACTATGGTGATTTGATCGAAATAATACGGCATGGATGAAGAATTATTGTTATCTGCCATTTGTTTTCGTACATCAGAAATGTATCTGTCATTATATGAGTGAAGAGTGATATTATATCTACATAAATTGCTTGTGTAAGCACTACGGGGCCCTTGTTATTTATTCCTTCCTCTTTGCTATTTGTCAGGATCTAATTTTAACAATGTGTTCATTACATAATTTCTGTTCACACAAATTGGAAGAACTGTGTTTACGAATTACGACACTGATTTCAAAGATAGTCGTTGTCACCAGATGATGGTCATTCACTCTGAAACAACTAGCGAATAATGTTGTTTAATTCAACAGCTGGTGGACTTAATCACAAATGTCTTTCTTGTTGCGAAATCCCTAGTGCAAATTCAAGAGAGGAAGGGAGTATATATCATCGTCTCGATGATGACGTCACCTGAGGAAGAGCGGAAGTAAATCGTGCTGCTCTTTTTCGAAGGACTATACTGAGATTTAAACCACCTTCGTCACGAGTAAGATTCCTTTGTATTACCTTTTCCAGCAACGCAGTCTGTAGTACAAATCCCGGCATCAGACGACGCTTTAACTTGCCTTTACTAAGTTTACATACAAAAGAAACAATATAGAGGAGAAACGGCTTAATCTCACCAAAGGTACTATATTGTTTCCAGAAGGAATGTTCCACTGTGCAACGAAGTGTGTGCTATTTTGGAACTTCCAGGCAGATTAAAAGTGTTTGCGACACTAGGACTCGAACCCAGAACACTGCCCTTCGTGAGCATCACTCTTATCGACCGAGCTATTCATGCGTGATTCAGCATCCGCCCTGTTCCGCATGATACCCCACCTTCCAAGAGTGCTACTTCCACAAAGCATACAACAGAGCCACTGAGAGATTTGGAATGCAGGGGAGAGGTTTTAAAGCCGCAGGGCTGAACCAGAGTCGTGTCTGCATAGCTCAGTCGGCAAGAGCACTCTCTGTAATATTCAATGTTGGTTCTGGGTTCGAGTCCCGATCATGCTCACAGTTCTGATATACAAGATATTTCCGCACTAACAACATTATTTTGTTCCCAGAATTTAGACAAAATTTCAATAAATTTATGTTCAGCAATTTTGTGTATTGCTTGGGAAACAATTCTATTGAATTCCCTACTCTTTTCGTAAAGCCCAGCTCGATCGCCAACAATCGATCCATTCCATATCGACGAATACAGATGAAAGTTTCTTCGTAAACAACACACTAAAATTCTGCGTAATAAAGGTTGATTCTGTTATAATGTAACAGACGGTTTGGCCACCACCTGGTGCATACAATTAAACTTTCCCTATTTAAACCTTATAAAATGGAAATTACTTACCGTACGAGAACCAAACTTGATAGCATTACTGTCAAGGACATGGGGAAGGAAAGTAATGCAGAAACAATGCAACTGAAACACTTTTAATGTGCTGCTATAGTACATCATACCATTACATACTAGTACCATTACTGCTACAAAAGTGACTCAATATGGCGCGCACAAGTGTGCAGAAGAGTCTGAAAGCGCAGCACAGCATTCTGCACAGCAGAACGAAGCATGTCAGTAGATATTCTGGCTACCTTTCTTGATATGCAGCGCTTCAGTTCAGCACATGTGTGAATATTCCGCTGGTAAACCCTGTCATTCAGGCAGCCCCACAACCAGAAACGGATGATATTTCGATCGTTTCCAAACGTGTTCCGGAGAAACAGGTGAACTTCACGAACGATGTGCGTTGGGGGTCTCCAGTGTGCATGAAAACAGTACAGTTCAATGCGTCTCTCTCCTGTAGGGCGGGTATGACATGCTAGCGAAGCATATCGCATCGCAGTAGCGCTGGCCAGTCACACTGCACGTCTTTGGTCCTTGAGCGCCAACCTGTTCAAAAAAGAATGGGCCAATGATGAACACAGCCCTGAAGCCACATCATACGGTTCACCATACAGAGGAACTTCATGCCCAGTGACTAGAGGTGAAGATCCCTAAACTGTGTGTTCACCTCACCCGTCAGAGAAAAATGAGCTACATCTGTCCATAGGAGGGTCCAGAAGCAAACCTCGTCAAGTTAAATTCGTGCGAGAAAGTGGAGAGCGAAGTCAATATGCCGTTGTGCGTATTGTGGTGCAAGCTTCTGTACGATATGGATCTTGTACGGATACCATTTGAGAATGGTTCGAAGCACCTTGCGTACAGTGGACCGTCGTGATGCAGCACGCGCACTGCCTGACGATCGGGAATTGCGATCAGCGTTTTCTGGCACAGCAACAGCGGTGTCATCAACCAGATGGGCTGCAACCGGTCGTCGGCCTCTTTCTGGACCGACGCCCAGTTCTCCAGCTGATATGAGCTTCTTCATCATGCTACGCACAGCAGGTCGAGAAAGAGGACCCTTCCGTAATCCTTTCAACCGACGATGTTCTCGAAGTGCGCATGCAGCATTACTGTTATTTAGATTATAGAACTTCGCCAATAATGCCCTGCTCGTTTTGTCCAGGCCCATGTTGACAGGTCAACAAGCTTTATGCGATTGGTCAGGTGTGTGAGACTATGAATCACGATGACTGATTACGGCCCTTGGTGGACGTAGTTGCAACCAGCCGGTGGCTCTGTGAAGCATGAAAATCATGCACCACCATGCTCTGGACATTAATGCTACCAAGATTGGTACTCGTACGGTAATTAGTTCCCGGGTTATAAAGTGTTAAATAGGGATAATTTTGCTATAGTCAACCGGTATATAATGTTGCTTGAAATTATCCGTTCTTAATATAGCAATCTTTGTACGTGCATTACTGCGGCGGAACATGGAAACCAGCCCGGTATACACCTAGTGAACTGTGGCAAACCACCTAATAAAAACTACATCTAGGCTGGCTGGCATACAGATCATCGTCATCAATCATCTGGGCGGATTCAGTCGGGGGCTGCGCTACCTCCCCTACCCGGAAGTGGGCGCGTTAACACGCGCAGGTAACTCGGCAGCTATTCATCTGGTGCTTCAGACTTTCGTATCTGTTTTCTATTTCAGAAATTGTCTCCAGCCGCACTAATATGCATTGGCAAGTAGAACCACCTCTTACTCTCAGTGACTTACGAGCGGCATTCAATAAATCATGCCAAACTCTTTCTTTCTGTCTTTATTGGTTTTATTTAGGATTCCAATACACTATATTATTCCCCGCACCTTTGGCTACGAGAAAACTATTTCTAAACGTGACATCTTTTCAATGTGACGGTTTGACACCGCCTTATCTGGAGTGCAATGTATGCGCGCCCAACGTGAGCAGCTCTCTTATCTGGGGTTGGTACCACTGGTCGACGTCGCAGCCAGCCTCACCATCATTCACGTACTGCTCTCCGCGGAGTGCGTCCGCCAGTGGGCCATACAAATGGTGCATCGTCGCTCTTTATGGTCTTACATTAGGCTGCGACAACCCCCCGGCACCCCAACTGGTACACGAGTGTGTCAACAGTATCAACACGTCCAGTTGAGCTGCAGGGTGTTTTATTGTGATCCGTTCACTACACAGAATGAGAGTGTCCGCATGTTCCAGCATCGCAGCAGTCGCAGTTGTGTGCGCGACCTTGTTGCGATGATGGCAAACGCCTCGCCCAACGGCTCACTGTGATTTTGTTCACTGTCAGGTTTCCGTAGGCATTCTGTATACGCTTATGAATATCTGCGATGGTCTGGTTTTTAACAAAAAGGATTGCAGTGACAGCTCTCTACTTGGAACGCACCTCCGTTACAGACGTCATTTTGAAGGTCACATACACCGCCGCCGTCTATAGAAACTTTACGAAACTACAGGGGCTGAAGCAGGACTATTCTGCGATGTACCTCGACAAATTCCATGTTTTTCAAGTGAAAGTGACCAAGGGAAAAAAGTTTACATTACACAATGAACGCTTCTCGAGTAGCTTTAGTTGGGCGATAGCTTCCATGATCTTCAAAGTCTGCTCATCGTAATTTCGACAGTGCTTTAGAATAGCCTTTTGAAGTAATGAAGGCATTTAAGTCACAGCGAGATGTCCAAATGCCTTATGATAATGAGTTTTGTGTAAATGGTGTTTCAAGTTTTATTAAATAAATGAAACATCGATTAAGATACACCATTAATTCTCGTTATACGTTGCGAAGACAAAATCTAATTTCAGTTTCTTCATGTTCCCATCAAATAGTAATCGTTTTATATACACATCCATAACAATGACTGATTTTTATTTTGGATTTTTTATAGTGATCTTTTCTTTTTGAATGTTTTCATACCTTCAGCCCTATCCCCTTTCAATCCATTTCAATCAATATATTATAAACACGCCTGTATGCGAAAAGAAGAGGCAGTTTGTGAGGCACTATAAACGTCATTTAAATGCAGTGAATTACTTGTTGAAAATACTGATTTGAAATTCTCACTAGGCCAGCAATGCAGAGCTGTAGATGTTGAATAGAGTTGGAGGCAGGCCACATCCTTTCCTCACAGCCTATGTCGTTTTTGACTGTGCAGACAAGTACATCCATCATTTCAGAATGAGATTTTCACTCTGCAGCGGAGTGTGCGCTGATATGAAACTATCTGGCAGATTAAAACTGTGTGCCGGACCGAGACTTGAACTCGGGACCTTTGACTTTCGCGGGTAAGTGCTCTACCAACTGAGCTACCGAAGCATGACTCACTTGGTAGAGCACGCGCCTTGAAAGGCAAAGGTCCCGAGCTCGAGTTTCGGTCCGACACACAGTTTTAATCTGCCAGGAAGTTTCACATCCATCATTGATTACGATTTCTATCTCTTTGTAAGAAGCTATAACAGAGTTAATTAGATACTGTCGGAAGCTTTCCTTTTACATGATCTACCACAATAGGTTCTACTGAATAATCTACAAGCGTTATGTGTGTCCTTAAGTTAAATTATATCCTTTACTTTAATAATTGTTTTTGACAAAAAAATCGTCAGGGCTTTATCGTCCATTAATAAAAAATAATTTTTCTATACACTTCAAAAAAAGTTTTGCATCACCTCTGTTCCCAGAACTCCTGAAGATAGACGTTGACTGTGGATATTTTATCACAGACGCAGTCCCTTTGACTGTTCAGAGATGTCAGTAAACCCCCACCAATATGTAAACAACCATGCATCAGCTGCGCTTAATAGACGGAGGGGATCCGACAGCCAATCACTTCCAGTCATTTCACCAGGGAGGAAGTACACGGCTCGTGTTGTCTGTAGTTCAACCATGCCTAAACGGTCAATACCGTCGTTCAATCACGTCCGCACTGTGACTTTATGCCAGGAAGGGCTCTCAACAAGAGAAGTGTCTAGGCGTCTCGGAGTGAACCAAAGTGATGTTGTTCGGTCCTGGAGGAGATCCAGAGGGATAGGAACTGTCGATGACATGCCTCGCTCAGGCCACTCAAGGGCTACTACTGCCGTGGATGACCGCTACCTACGGATTATGCCTCGGAGAAACCGTGACAGCAAAACAACCATGTTCAATAATGATTTTCGTGCAGCCACAGGACGTCGTGTTACGACCCAAACTGGGTGCAATGGCCCGCATGATGTGACATCCATGGCGAGGTCCATCTTTGCAAGCACGACACCATGCAGCGCGGTACAGATGGGCCCAACAGCATGCCGAATGGACTGCTCAGGATTGGCATCCAGTCCTCTTCACCGATGAGTGTCGCACATGCCTTCAATTAGACAATCGTCGGAGACGTGTTTGGGGGCAAACCGGTCAGGCTGAACGCCTTAGACTCATTGTACAGCGAGTGGAGCAAAGTGGAGTGGCATGATGTGGAGCCGACGTTAGCAGCTGGTAATCATGGAATGCGACGTAACGGCTGTACGATACGGGAATTGCATCCTCCGACCGATAATGCAACCATATGGGCAGAATATTGGGGAGACATTCGTCTACATGGACGACAATTCTCACCCCCATCGTGCACATCTTGTTAATGTTTTCATCCAGAATAACGACATCACTGGACTAAAGTGGCCAGCTTGATTTCCAGACATGAACCCTATCGAACATGCCTGGAATAGATTGAAACGGGCTGTTTATTGTCGACGTGGCCCACCAACAACTCTCAGGGATCCACGCAGAGCCGGCCGGGTTCTAGGCGCTACAGTCTGGAACCGCGCGACCGCTACGGTCGCAGGTTCGAGTCCTGGCTCAGGCATGGATGTGTGTGATGTCCTTATGTTGGTTGGGGTAAGTAGTTCTAAGTTCTAGGGGACTGATGACCTCAGAAGTTAAGTCCCATAGTTTTCAGATCCATTTGAACCATTTGATCCACGCCGAATCACTGTTGAGGTGTGGGACAATCTGTACCAACAATGTCTTGATGAACTTGTGGATAGTATGCCACGACGAGTACAGGCATGCATCAATCCAAGAGGACGTGCTACTGGGTATTAGAGGTACCGGTGTGCACAGCAATCTGGACCACTTTCTCTGGAGGTCTCCCTGCATTGTGGCACAACAAGCAATGTGTGATTTTCATGAGCAATAAAAAGGACGGAAATGACGTTTATGTTGATCTCTATTCCAATTTTCTGTACAGTAGGTCGCAGCTCTAGGTTTTATATTGTAATTCTTTTTTAGATGTTTGGATTGGCTCTGTAGATTTTCTTCAATGTGGAGAAAATTTTAGCTCGATTGCAATCCTGAGTTACATTGCCCGCAGTCCGACACAATTTAATAAGGTGCCGTATGTTTCTTCAACGAAAGACCTCCGCATTTGAACAGTTAGGCATGTATTATGTCTGTCCCTGTTGATTTTCTGTTCTCATATTTGGGCATTGCTAAATCTATGTAATTTGTTTCTATGAGATCTGCATTTCTGTTTAGCAATTTTCACAGTATTCGTCCGCTACTTAATCGTCAGTTCAAGGACTTTTATAATGTTGTTTCCATCTTTCTCAAGAACATGTCCCTTGACATTCATAGGGAACTGCTTGCTACAATCCTTCCGCTTCACTGTGCGTAGCATAAGGGGCAGTCAAATGAAATTCGAATACCTGCCACAACACACAGTCCGTGCGACAGATGGTTTCCCTGTTGTTACTTTTCGATACTGTCGCCGCTGTGGTAGGGGAATGGCATAGTACCATATCACAGGTGCAAGCAGGTGTTGGCTTACGACCTTGGTTTTTGGTGGAGTGGCTAGCGCGGTCGTCCACCTGTCATAGTATCAGACGGGTAGCGCCTACGTAGTAGACTACCCTTCATACGGCTCCGTAGCTTACGTTGCCCGAGTTCCTCGCCCTCTCTCTACACGGACTCCGGTGATCATGTGAAAACAAGTTCCTCAGGCGGGGAACCACAATCAGACGAAGGCTACACTTCAGCGACTTGTTTGGGGAGCACTGCAGCATCCTCCGTACAGTCCTGATCTTCTACCGTGAAATGTTAACATTTTTGGCGACATGAAGAGAGGCGGTACGTGGACCTCGATTCCAGTTGGACGAGGGGATCCAAGAATGAGTGCGGCTGTGCTTACGTCAGCAGCCGACCGCGTTCTATGATACAGGAAGTGATGGTCTCGTCTTCTAGTGGGATAAACGTCTTAAGGCGTGTGGTGATTATTCTTGAATGAAACCATTCCATGGTCGTGTTAAGGCAGTGTTCGGTTTTCATTTGACTCCTCCTCATAATTAATCATCCCGCCGTATTTAACGTTAATAATTTCGCAGAAAAAAGACTCTGAGAAGAATACAAATGAACACATCTCATTGTAACAGGCTTTTGATGTCCCAGGTTTACAATCCATTGGTCGTGGAAGGACCGAGAATGTTAATGATGTTCAATAAAGAATATGAGATAACAGTCTCTGGACTTGAAGCTTTTTGTCCACCATACACAAAGGGTCAAGAGATTAGAGCGATTAGAGAATAACAAATTACCAGACAAACGAATGGCCAGAATTTTTGTTTATACGTCGTAACGGTTCCAAAACAGTTGCATGCTCATATTACGAGGGTTGCCTAGATAGTAATGAACCGCATTTTTTATCTTCACCAATTCTTTATTGAACACACGAACATAATGGGAATTATACACGTGAAAGAATGGTATTTTATCTACGCATTAAGGAATATTTACACTGCAAAAGTAGCAGCAATTAAAGATGCAATTAAATTTGGAATTGAAAAGGGAACAAAACACTAACTCTGACTCACTGTAAACGAGCTTTGGAGCAGTCAGAGCATTGAAAGTGAAAAGCTGTTAACAGCTGTGTCTACGGTGTGATAGAATTACTAGTGTGAGCCAATAATGACAACAATCCGTACATCTTATGTGGCAAAATCATTACTAAGAGATTCAGCATGCTGAAGTAGTACATTGTCTTGCAAAAGAAAGCTCCATAATTCGATTGTCCCCGTGCTTCAGAGAAAGGGACACAAGGATAATTTGAAAAGCAGTGGCAAATATCGCAGCTGAAAATTGGCTTTTCGTTCGCTTAAATCTGTTGGATTTTACGAACAAAACCATCTGCCAAGGAGACACATAACAACAGCAATTAGAATAAAGTCGGGACATGCTGCTTTCCCAGCACGTCTCTATAGGATTGGAGTGAATGGCTCTCCTATATACAGACAACATGCAGAAGATGTTAGATATCTTGGTAATATCATTTTGGGATGTTCGAAATAAGTCCAACAGTTTTGTGGGAAAACCCAGAAATAACGAAGATACCCGTGAAAACAAATATTAGAACACTGAGTGAGAACAACCTCAAAATCAATGATTATAAGAAATTGAGATAAATATCTAAAACAACAAATTTGTAAATTTACATATGTATAAAATGAATTCTACTTGAAATTTAATTGCAGCCTCTCTACTCACTAAACTAACAAATTACAGTGGCTGCATTGCTTGCTACAAAAGGTCAATAAAATTAATTTAAAAAGAGTTTGGACTATTTCTGTCTCTTTTTGATTGATGTGTTTCATTAATTAGAATGTTTGTGACTGTCGTCCTTGAAAGCATTTTCAATTTCGTTGATGAAACTGTCTCATGATTCCAGTTGCTTTTCTCTGATAGATAAGCTTGGACCGCTTCGCCATTCACTCCTTGAAGAACCAACACCACACAGCGAAAGAAAAAAAAGTAGTGAATACTCAAAATTATTGTTGCTATTTGGAATGCTAAGATCACCTCAATGAAATTATGGATGCGTGGTGATACAATTCGAACAATCAACTGTCACAAGATATGTACAACCACGTGAGTTGTGGATTTGAGAATCTGTTTACGGGGCCTCGCTTTTTGTAAACTAAACATTGAAGCATAGTTATATCTCAAGCTTTATATTTAAGGTCACGCTAAACACGCTTCTGAGATGATGTAGGTTGTGGTTACGTTAGTAGGGATACGTTATTAGTTCGGTACGTCTGCGGGAGATTAGTTGAGACTGGAGGAACCGTATTGGTGCTGGAACGTTACCAGGACCCCCGGAGGTAACGGCGACGCAGAAGACGTAAGACTGTGAGACCAGTTGGCAGTAGTTGCGGACCCAGCACTGAGATTCGCGGGACGGCGCTGGCTCCTTTAAGCTGTCAGCCCCAGGCGCGGCTGTCCGCGATGGCTGTGCTGCCTCAGCCGTGGAGCAGACTGACGGGCCGGGGCCTCGAGCACGGCTTCATTACACCCCACAGCGACCGTCGGAGGAAACTTAAGCAAATCCAGAAAGTCTCTTCTCACAATTCAACTTTATTAAAATGAAACTTATTAAGTTTGTTGAAAATGACACTCGTGTCGACGACTGGAACAGTGGAGGTTAATTCAAATGCACAACAGTGTGAGTGGTACTCTGACGTTCTTATTTAATTAGCACTGCACTGCCGGAAGAAAAAACGGAACACCCTCAAAAAGTCTTTTTATTGACAAGGTTTATTGACAGGTAGTTCGTCACAGCAGGAGTATATGATAAATTCAGAACAAATGAAGCATGTCACAGTAGAGGGTGCCCAAACTGTTGCACCAGTACGCAGTGTAATTCCCTCTGGCATTCAAACGATCATAAACATGTCGAATGACGTCCTGCGATAGATTGCCCCCAAGAATTTTGCGCCTTTTGGTGAAATTTGGCAATGGTTCTTGGAGTTCCTGGAGAACGGGTAAGTTCCCGCTTCATCGTGTCCATTAATATGGTGATATTGCTGGCCAGGGCAGTTGTTGTACACCGCGAAGAGCACCTTCTGTCGCAGTAGCCGTATGGAAACTTTCATTGACCTGCTGAAAAAGCATATCAGCTGCTCCCTGTGGGAGGAAGGGCAGCAGCACGGTGATAACAGACTGTGCAATGTGGTGGGTACTGGTTTCTATACTCTGCTTAAGAACCTAATGTGACCCCAGATTGTAAATGATGGCCCTTCACTCCATGAAGCCTAGGATGACGCCTGTCTGTCGTGGGAGAATACATTCTCGAATCGGTAGTTCGCCAAGCATACACAATACACGTGTAATCCATCACTCTTACATCGAGACAACGTATCCTTGTCACTGAAAACAACAGAGCGCCATTTTTAACAAAACTGGACACAGAACCTATCGATGATAGATCGTCTAAACTCGGCGAGCGTGCTGTCGGAGACAGATTCTTCCGTCGTATTTCGCTGAAGGCACCTGACATACTCTGACTTGCGTCTTTCAGATGACGATGTCCCCTCAGCACAGTAGAAGCTCAGGTCATGGATTCGCCGGACTCAGGATCTGGATGAATGGCTGTAACGGTGTAGAATGATGTAAAGTCTGACGCAAGTTTTGGAAGAGATGCCACTTCTACACTCGTGTTCAGAAAATATAATAACAGAACACGTTGAACGACTTCATATAGGACCTGCATATTTACAGGACATATACATCTGTATGTACTGCAGATATGATTCACATTTGAACCATGTCGGCCCACGGGTTCAAGGTCAACATCGACACCGCGCTCCAACACCACGTACCGCTAAAATGCACCAGTGGGTCTCGTTGTCACTATAAAACGAAGGCAATGAATCATTGTGACTTGAGCAGACTTGCAGTATGCCTCACAGACGTATGCGCGAATGGTACTGTCAAATCAGTGAGTTTGAAAGAGGGTACATTGGTGGCATGAGAAATTGCGATGTTCCTATCCGGGAAACTGCTGCTCGCGTAGGACCAAGCGTTTCGGGAGCGCAACGGGTGTTTCCAGAATGGTTCACAATGGTCGCAGAAGAGGACGGGACAGGTCAGATCTCATCACTCAGACCACTCCTCGAGAAGGTCGACACGTCATCGTAATGGCATTGCAGGACGAATCTGCGTCCTCCTCGGCTCTGGCGCAACAAACAAAAAAAAAAAAAAAATGGTTCAAATGGCTCTGAGCACTATGGGACTTAATATCTGAGGTCATCAGTCCCCTAGACTTCGAACTACTTAAACCTCACTAACCTAAGGACATCACACACATCCATGCCCGAGGCAGGATTCGAACCTACGACCGTAGCAACAGCGCGGTTCCGGACTGAAGCGCCTAGAACCACTCAGCCACAGCGGCCGGCTCTGGTGCAACAGTGTAACGCATCGTACACTGTCAGTGGTAACTGTTACCGCAGTTTATTACGGCAAGGGTTACGTGCGCGTCGTTCACTTTTCCGCCTATCTTTGATGAATGTGCAGAAACATGCTAGACGGCAATGGTGTGTGGAACGACATCACTATAGCCAGGAATGGCATCAGATAGTGTTTTTAGACGAATCCAGATTCGGTTGGTTTCTGCACAACACCTCAAAGGCCATTTTTCAGCAAGACAATGCACAACCTCGTGGTGCTGCAGGAACACTTGCATTACTGGTGTCGCAGAATGTCTGACTTTTGTCCTGGGCCACCAGATCACCAGACTTGACGCCAATCGAAAATGTCTGGGATTTGATGAAACGACGGGTGCACTGCTGTTACCCGACGCCAACTACCATGGATGAACTTTGGAACCAGGTGGATGCAGCATGGATGGCTATTCCACAGGACGCCATTCGCGCCTTATATGCGTCGGTGCCATCACGAGTGGAACACGTTATCAGAGCCCATGGTGGACCATGTGCCTACTAGGTAACAGCACATGCTGAACCGAGGTGGCTGAAGTGCTAATCATTTCTGCAGAACATTCTAGTGTACATGTACTGTGAATGTGAACGTCCAATCTTTAATCGTTTCATTTTTTTTCTGAACATGAGTGCAATTCTAGTAATTTTCTTTGTGGTGGTGTACACAATACGTTTACACAATCACTTATCACACACCTGCACCGCATGCAGATAACAACGGTATTACACTCACGTATCGCACCAAATCAATG
This sequence comes from Schistocerca americana, assembly GCF_021461395.2. Lineage (NCBI taxonomy): Eukaryota > Metazoa > Arthropoda > Insecta > Orthoptera > Acrididae > Schistocerca > Schistocerca americana. The sequence goes on from NC_060126.1 coordinate 379,886,034, forward strand.
AGAATTACATTTAACAAACTCTAAACAGTGCCATGTTACCCCGACGTGCGGTAGGAAAGTACTTCCTTGTGTTTTGCGCCTGTCGGAGCCCTTCAAAATGGTTCAAATGGCTCTGAGCACTATGGGACTTAACATCTGAAGTCATCAGTCCCCTAGAACTTAGAACTACTTAAACCTAACTAACTTAAGGACATCACACACCTCCATGCCCGAGGCAGGATTCGAACATGCGACCGTAGCGATCGCGCGGTTCCAGACTGAAGCACCTAGAACCGCTCGGCCACACAGGCCAGTTCGGAGCCCTTCGTTTTGTTGCCTTTATATGTTTTACCTTCTGTGACCGACCAATTTCCGTCTTCTTACGTGACTGACGTAACGTCACGACACCAGAGATGCTAAGCAACATGCTCTCTGTTCCCCAGTTTATTCACCCTGTCTCTCACGCAGTTAACTGGTGACATGTTGCCCAATATCGCAGAATCAGAGATATCACGCATCTAGTATCCCCTGTTAACATAATAATGATACATTCTCCAGTCGCCACGCGTGGTAGCCACGCGGTCGGGGGCACCTTGTCACAGGTCGCTCGGCTCGCCCCTTCGCAGGTTTGAGTCCTTCCTTGGGCATGGGCGTCTATGTATTGTTCTTAGCGAAAGTTCGTTTAAGTTAGATTAAGCAGTGTGTAAGCCTAGAGGTCGATGACCTCGGCAGTTTGGTCCTATAGGAACTCACCACAAAAAACCATTCTCCAGTCAATGCTTCCACGCACGACACAATAGTAGCCATGCTTCCCGGTGTCGTGGTTTCAGTTGTACCGGGCCAGAGGAATACGTGACTTTCATCCTACGGCAAGCAGATGGATTTTTGGACAACATGGTTGTGAATATGAAGCAGTGGTTAGTATGATTAATCAATTATTCAAAAACAATCGTAATGGCATTTATTATTATTATACCGCCAACGGTTTTCAACGTGATATAGGGGTCATCTTCTGGGTGTTTACACCACTGGTCTACTGCTGGTGCTGTCACTCCTGTCTACAGTTTCCTGCCGTTATGTAGACAGGAGTGACACCACCAGCAGTCGGCCAATGGTGTAAACGCCCAGAAGATGACCCCTACGTCGGGTTGAAACCGGTTGGCGGTGTAATAATAATAAATGCGATTAAGACTGTTTTTGATTTATTGAAGAAGATGGTTCCCAATGGTCCACGATGACACAGAAAGTGCAACAAGTTCACGGATTTCGTCCCTGGACGAATTTCCGTCGGCCACCAACGCTCGCAAAATGAGTCGATCTTGATGTGCGCTTTGTATCACTCGAACGACCAGAACTTGGTCAACAGGTCTGGGAATGGTTCGGGGGCCACTGATGAAAGAAGCGACACACCACCGATACAATGTGCCCAACATGTGCAGCAGTCCGTGCATACGTCCATCCAGCACAATGTGACACCGTTCAAATGGATTGATGTCATTGTAGTCGTCGTGTAAGGGGAATCGTGGAGCGGTATAAAAATGGAAATGTCGTGTGGCTACGGCCTCCCTTCGGGTAGACCGTTCGCCTGGTGCAGGTCTTTCGATTTAACGCCACTTCGGCGACCTGCGTGTCGATGGGGATGAAATGATGATGATTAGGACAACACAACACCCAGTCCCTGAGCGAAGAAAATTTCCGACCCAGCTGGGAATCGAACCCGGGCACTTAGGATTGACAGTCTGTCACGCTGACCACTCAGCTACCGGGGCGGACCGTGGAGCGGTATGGCATGGTTCTACCCTAGGATGAATGTTGGAAACACTCATCACCTCTCAGCTCAGCGCAACGTGCAGAGTCAAAACTGAAGGTGCCCTTAGAGGTCTTCTGAGCGCCATCGCGTTTCAGATTAACATACAAGTTCATCACTAACGTTACAGCCCCCAATATAGACATACTATATCTTGGTGCCATTCAACACAGTCCTTGATGGTGTTGCATTTTTTCCGACAGATTATTACGTGAAATAACGCTGAAGTAAGTAAGAGGACCATCCGTAAGTGATAATCAGACTTATCACAGGCACCTACATGCAGAAGGCCTTTGAAGACATCCTGTGTTCCAACACTGAAATACCTCGAAGACAAAGATCTACTGATAAATATCCACCACTGAGTCAGAAAATATCGTTCTTGTGGAGCAGAGCTGTCTCTTTCTTCACACAAAGTAGTGAGGGCTACCGAGAGTGGAACTTTATTTTTATATTTCCAGCACAGTTTTGTCATAGTCACCACAAGCAACTTCTAATGAAACTGGAATGAGATTTTCACTCTGCAGCGTAGTGTGCGCTGTTATGAAACTCCCTAGCAGATTAGAACTGTGTGCCGGACCGAGACCCGAACTCAGGACCTTTGCCTTTCGCGGGCAAGTGCTCTACCAACTGAGCTACCCGAGCAGGACTCACGCCCCGTCCTCACAGCTCTAATTCTGCAAGTACCTCGTCTCCTACCTTCCAAACTTTACAGAAGAAGAAGAGGTACTGGCAGAAGTAGACCTGTGAGGACGGGGCGTGAGTCGTGCTCGGGTAGCTCAGATGGTAGAGCACTTGCCCGCGAAAGGCAAGGGTCCCGAGTTAGAGTCTCGGTCCAGCACACAGTTTTAATTTGCTAGGAAGTTTCTAATGAAACTGCTTGCCTACGGAGTAGCGTGCTAGTTGCGCCACTGGATTCGTGATTTTCTCTCTGAAAGGTCTTACATTGTAGTCGTCATCTAGTGCAACAAGACTTATCTGCAACTCCCCAAACAAGTATATTAGGCTGTCATTTACCACCCAGTAAAATTAATTGGACTGATAACGTAAGAGTCAGCGTGGAAAGGAATCCATTACGTTCTCAAAAATACCCTAACACCCCTACGTAATGCAGTATTGACCGCTATACGTCATGAGCGTTTGATCTGGGGAGTATTGTGTTGTCAGTAACTGCAAATGGGTTGGTCAGGAGGGATCAGCGACTTAGAACGTGGAGCAGAAATTGGATATCAACAGAGAAAACATCAGGGGTGTGTCAACCCTTCTCAGTGGTGAGGTGGACACGTGAATTAACGACAACAGGTGAACCAAGTCCAGGCAGACATCATGCACTGACATCAAGTAATAACGAACTGGGACAGCTGAGTGTTGTGGATAGTGGTTGTCAGTATCGCATGAGATCAGCGGAACGAATCACTCGTTGAGTCCAAAGTGTCATCTACAGTCCGCTAGCAAAATAACTATGCGTAAGGAGATAAAAAGAATCCGGTACATTGGCAGAGCGGCTTCTCATAAGCCACACTGGACACACTAGGTGGCCTAAGGCGCGACGCCAACGGACAGTGGGTAACTGCAAATGAGTGATTTCCAAAGCTGAATCAGACCGTAACATATAGCAGTCCAACAGAAGAGTTTGGGTGCGACGAATCTAGTAGTTATGAAGCCCCATCTCTTCAGGTTGTCTCTGGATCGTCCAACTCCTGATCGTAATCTGTTTAAAGATTTCCACACCAGCCAGCTCTCGTTGCGTCCAGGTGGTAGTTCTTCAGCTTCTGGCGTCTGCAGGTGAGGCGTCGACTTCTTCCATAACTCCAGCCTTGCCTTCTCTGGTGAAATGGTGAGATTCTCGGATGTTCTCCGGAAGCTATTTCGCGATGACAGCCGTTGCTGTGGTGGATTATGTCCGTGCAGTGGATGGGCACTGTCGTGTTCCACTTTCAATCTCTCCTTGTTGGCAACCACTGTTCTGCGTATCCATCGTGGCGCTATCCCAGCCAGGCAGTAGAGCTTATAGTTGGGGTCTTAAGCAACCTGTGACCAACCTGCAGGTTTCATTGAGAGCAATGTCTACTTGTCCGGCATGAGATGACCTGTACCAGACTGGAGAAGCATATTCAGCAGTAGAAAAGCACAGTGCCATTCCAGAACAGTGAATAGTTTGTGGATGTGATCCTCACTGTGTCCCCGCTAGTTTCCGAATTAAGTTGTTTCTAGCGGAGATTTTCATTTTGGTGTTCTTGCAGTGAGTTTCGAACGTCAGAGTTCTATCGAGAGTGACTCCCAAGTATTTAGATGCGTGATGATGCTGGAGTTGGATGCCTGACCAGGCAATATGTAGCCCACGATTGGCTTCCCTGTTCCTTAAATGAAAGGCACACACATGTTTCTTCGAGGGGTTTGGTCTGAGTTGGTTCTGACTAGTAGTTTGAGAACGTTACCTACCACCATTTGTATATCCAGAGTGAAGTAGAGAGCAGGTGGCGTTAGGGTGTGGGGGTGTGGGGGTGTCTGTTGTCATTATGGTGTGGTTCCCTTTTTGCGCTTAAGAAAACATTAAATGAGATAGGATATAAACATGTTTCACAGCATTTTGTAGTAGTGAAAATGTTCCGAGACGATGACTGAATCAGCATGACAGTGCAACGTGTCATGAGGCTGTACCTGTGAGGCAGTTGTCTGTGAACAATAACGTTCCTGAATCGGGTTGCCCTGCCCATATTCCCGACCCGAAGCCTATGTTACAACTTTGAGAAAGTGAGGTGTCTAGATACTTGCGATCGGACAGTGTAAACGTAAAACATTAAGAAGGAAAACTGCTGGGTGAAAGGAGAGATGACATTTATCTGCCTTTGCTATCTTTGGAATCCTTTAGAAGAGAGAGCCTGATTTATTGTCTCCAGTATTACAGCTTTCGCGCAGTAACTGAAGTATTCATTCCCACCGCCAATTCCTCTATTATTAGAAATATTCAAAGAAATCTTGTCACTATCTTTTGCCCTGATTTTTCGGTCCAACTGTGATTGTAACGCTTCATCATCCAACCGCAGACTATTTCCTCTTGTCGTTAGCAGACTCGTTCTCTCGTAGAGGCCCTCACAAGATGCTTTTTCCACATATCCATTCTTTCCTTTGTATTTAAGAGTGGAATTGTTTTTCCATTATTGTTTGCGCTTTTTTATGCTTTTCTGTATGCCGAATCTTTGCTCCCGATCATCAGTTCCAATTCCCTGCAGCCATTTCGATTTACATTTTCCGCAGTTCCTATTGATTTCATTCGTACGTGATTTATATTGCTGTATTCCTACATTTTCCTGAACGTTTTTGTTTATCCTTCTCTTGTCTAACAATGCAAGTGTTTCTTCTTTTATCCAAGATTTTGTCCCATTACCTTCCTTGAATCTATATTTGTCTGTCCTATTTCCGTCATTGCCCTTTCTACTGCTGTTCTCTTTAACTCAACTACCTACGTGTTATGATGTACGTCAGGAGCACAGCGTAATATGGATAAATATCGTGGACCGGAAATTGAATCAATGAGTGAGTTGCGATGTTACAAAAGCGTGCTGAAATTAAGTGGGCTTATGAGCTAATAACTGAGGAGGCAAGAACAGGGCAGGAAACTAAAGTGTGGGAAACGAAAATGAAATGAGACCGGACGATGGGACATGTCTTAAAACACCAGGGAATAACTTTCATGGTATAAGATAGAACTGTAGAGGTCGAAAATTGTAGAGGAAGACAGATGCAATATATCCAACAAGTTATTGAGAATATGGGGTATAAGTGTGCGAAGAGGATGACATAGGGCAGAAGTCGTGACGAACCGCATCAAATCTCAAGACAACGACACAAAATTTAAAAAAATGATGCTTACCTAATAAGTTCTTCCCAAGCACAAGAAACAAAAGGAAATGAACAGAGGAGAAGTGATATAAGCAGGCTACTCCACATTCCATAAGCTGGTTTGCAGAACACGAATCAACAAAAATGTGTAAATATGATGAGCAGTAGTTTATAATGGGAGTACCGAGAGATTTTTAATAGAAAAATTGATCTGAGGTCGATGTTTATAACACAAATATCGTTGAGAGTGTACCGTGACACCCAAGACTATAGCTACTTAGGAATCACAAATTTGGCTTCTTGGCAGTTTGTAGTTGATGGAGAATGTGGCATGGTGTTTTTACGTTCATGGTTTAATGTAATGCGTAATGTTTTCTGTTTAGTTCAGTTGAACCTATTTCTACGTCATATGTACATTTATGTAAAGGGCGATCAAAAGGTTTGCGTTTCATGGCGTTGCTGCAGGGTAATGCAAAGGAGGGCGACTCCGATGCGTGTATGCCATGTTGGCGTTGTAGGCAAGGGATTAGTGTGACATTGGTACCTTTCCGACTTGCGCTTGGTAAATGTGGAAACATGAGCAATGGCGACGTTATTACCAAATGGACCAATGTGTTGTTATTTTCTTCTTGGTCGCCGAAGGACGAACACCGGTAGACATCCATCGTATAGTGAAGGATATGCCTGGCGCAGCATGTCTGTCGAAATCCACAGTTGTGGAATGGTGCACTATTTTCCGGGCTGGTCCCGGCTATGCACATGCCGCCGGTCGACCTGTTGTAACACAGAAGTTACGCCAACAGAAGTGGATGATACTCAAGCACCCTCCTGATTTTTCCCCACTCTATTATGATGTCTTCGGTCCCTCAAAACAGGCCTCGACGGTCGACGAATCCCATAGGTTCAAAAATGTGCAGCAGGCAGTTATTGACTTTTCACGCTACATGTGACAGTGTTTACCAGATGGGTAACTTCTGCATGTTGCGTCGGTGGGATGGCTGCCTCAAAGCTTACGACTGGTTTGCTGATTGGAGCTTACAATTTTCTAACAGAAACTTTTTGATCGTCCTTTATAGTACTGGGTGTTACATTCAGTGTAGATACATATTTTCGTAGCAGTAGCACACTCAATACAGAGGTCAATGTTCACGACTGTGAATTTATGTTTTCTGAATTTACTGAACGCGATAAGCGGTGCCGTTTATCCAGAAACTTATTTTTCATTTCTCTATCTCTGCTAACACTGTTGTGTTATCCTGACCGATGTTCTACGTTTCCTGTTTACGGTAAAATTAGAAAAATGATGACTCAGACAGAGTCCAAAAAACATCGACCTCCGTGCACAGCACCAATAAACGTAACAGGAACATCGGAAATATGGTACCGCTATAGAATGTATCCTGCTTCAAGATTTGCGAATCCACTTGCCACCAACGCTTAGCTTACATATGAAAGCCAATTAGGGTCCGTTATTAAGTTATTGTGTGTAAGCAGAACTCTATTTTCCACACTCTGAAAGAAGAAGGCTAGGTGAAGCATTGTGTGTCCCAATGTGAACCAACAACATTTGTTTAGGTACACATGCCAGTATTGCAAAAAGAAGATAAAGTGATATGGTAAGTATCTGAGGATATCTGAACGGGTAATTCAATGCATAGAAGTCGTGGGGGAACGGATTGCAACTACAACCTATGGAGTACAAGAAACGGTTACGGGAGAATATGGGCTTGGTACAGGGTTGAGAGGGGTGAAAGAATAGTCGAGTTCTGTAATAAATTTGAACTAGTAATCACAAGAAAATGATGTAGCCTTGTAAAAGTCTTGGAGGTAAGATTCGTTAATGACGTTGGTACGCTCGGTGAAAACAAAGAATTACACGATCTGATAAATGAAGTGGAGAGCGACGGGAATACTGATATGGAATTAGCGTAAATCGAAGATAGGCGGAAATAATGAGAAGCAGCAGAAATGAGAACAGCGAAAAATTTAACATCAGAATCTATGATTAGGAAATAGATGAAGTTAGGAAATTCTCCTACATTGGTAGAAAAATAACTCATGAAGGGCGGTGTAAGGAAGACATAAAAACAATCATTTGCAAAAAGACCAATCCTGACCAAGCGAAATGTAATAATATCAGTCCTAGGACTTAATTTAAGTGTTTTCGGAGAATGTATGTTCGGAGATGTGCATTGTATGGTAGTGAAACATGGACTGTGGGAATAACTGAACAGAAGAAAATTGAAGTATTTGCGATGTTACGCTAAAGATGAATGTTGAACATTAAGCTAACTGATAAGCTAAGGAATGAGGAGGTTCTCTGCTGGATCGGCGAGTAAAAAAATATACATGGAAAACTCTGACAAGTAGAAGAGACAGGATGACATGACATATGTTAAGACATCAGGGAACGATTCCCATGACACTAGAGAGAACTGTAGAGGATGAAACCTGTAGATTGAGATAGAGATTCGAATATTCCCAGCAAGTAACTGAGGACGTGTTGTAACTGATACTTTGAGTTGCTACTTTGAAAACATGTTCAAATTTGTGTGAAATCTTATGGGACTTAACTGCTAAGTTCATCAGTCACTAAGCTTACACATTACTTAACCTAAATTATCCTAATGACAAACACACACAGTCATGCCCGAGGGAGGACTCGAACCTCCGCCGGGACCAGCCGCACAGTCCATGACTGCAGCGCCTTGGACCACTCGGTTAATCCCGCGCGGCTGCTACTTTGAGATGGAAAGCTAGGCGCAGGAGAGAAATTCGCGGCGGACGGCAACAAACCAGTTAGAATACCTATTATTCAGTAAAAGAAAACGGGCAAAACTTACCTAACATCGTTACTGTGATAACTGTAAATTTTTCTAAAATATACATAATACTGAGCTATCGGCTGGATTCGATATCACTACAATATTCTACATTAGCTATAAAGAATGACTGGTAGTCGAAAGATGTAAGTAACACAGCTGAATATTACACACACAACTGCCTATAGATTCATAGGGAATACAGAACTTAAACAAATTCATCACATCACAAGGAGATTCTTCACATTATGTAATCTATAAGATATCTAATAGTTATCTGCTTTTGCAACTTTACGTCGTAATTATTTCTTCCGCGATCTATGTTGTATACAACACATCAATTATTAAGTCTCTGAACCATTACACAGGATAACTGTGTGACTAAAGGTACAGATAATATTCAGACTACAATTTCAACAGCCTCGGAAAATGAAGAAACCTCGAATAAAGTTGTGCACGTAATTAAAGCAATCTGAAACGTTATGTACATTCTTGAGGCTGAGTAGAAACAAATAGAAGCGACTTCACTTTCTGTTTACATTACCTTACACTCTGTTTGCCGAGAAGATGTCAGAGCTAACCTGCTTAATGAAATACAAACAAATCGGTGAAATTGAATTTCGTCAAATAGTTTCCTTTTGGTAACAGACATATACTTGCTAAATAGCACAAGAAAACTTTTATTTCGTTTAGTGTACGCTAATAATTCCCGCACTTTTAAAAATGCTTGCGTATCACATACTTTCCAGGACGCTGTGTTATGAAGACGCCTGATGTTGCATTGTGAACGTTCTTCCATTCTCTAAATATTTCTGTTTCTTTCCGTGTGTGTGTGTGCGTGTGTGTGTGTGTGCGTGTTTTGAAACAGGTCTGTTTTGAGTTGGTTATTTGCATATCTTGAATTGGTACATACTTTGGCTGTCTCAAACAGTAAGCGATAATGTTGATCGCTTATTATTCGCGCGCAGTCTTTGCTCACAGTAGTTACTTTGCTGGAAGATGTGTTTGTTTTGTCATCGCTGCTTGGCAGTGAGGAGCGCGAGAGTTCTGTCGTCTGAGTAGCAGTGAGACAGACGCTAAGCACGTGATTCATGGCAATGTAGATGTAAAATTAAGTGCACTGCAGTCACGGGTAGTTAGAGTCAATGAGTTATCCATATCAGAGAAGCTTAGATTTTTCATGTAAATGTTGTGTCCTGCGGTCGGTTGGAAAGAAATAACGATGAAGTTTGAAATCACTTTATTATAACTAAAACGCCTTCTTGGTGTGCACTAATTTCCAAACGCAAGACCAACAAGAAGCACAATAATTCTTGTGGTGGAAAAAGCCAGATAACAGTACAAGACAATGAAAGAAATTTAATAGCCAAAATACTACTCTACACTATTACAAAGATTCAACTTTCTACGGAAAGATACGGCGAGTGTCTACAAGGTTAGAGCCGGTATAGGTACAGGCTGGAGTTGTCCCAGCTTTAGGTACACACAGTCGGCCTGACTCTGCTGGCGTGCTTATTACGCCTAACCGGCGGAGTGGTACACGTAGTCACATTAGTTCAAATTGGTGGATCTCCGTCACAAGGCTTTTCACGAAGTAGTGCCGTGTTTAAGCGGAAAGTCTATTGATGTTTACATCCACTGGTAATGTTTTGATCTGAGCTCTTGAAGGGAAGTCGGCAACCCACCTTGCTTGTCTGTTGTGCGGCCCCTCTAACTGATAAGGGGCCGCTACGATAGTAATTTTCACTGTAATGTACTTTTCATGTTTATTAATTATTTGCCCAACATTTGTGTGCATAAGAGTTCGGTACCAATGTTGCCTTTTGCCAGTGTTAGTGACTGCTGTAACATGAATTGCTTACAAGAAGTAATATATCACATAATTGAAAAACAATTTGTTACAGGATTATTTCTCCTAACAGTTTTGTCCACATCGTCGATTCAAGTCACTTTTATTTAAAGGTGTGTATCACTCAATGATGTGTATAAAATAGTTTACTTGTTGTCTGGAGCATTGGACTAGGCTCACAGCTACAGTAGTTAGAAATTTGCAGCTGACACAGAGATAGCAGCAAGCACTGCGTTTCCAAGCAGTTACATTACGATGTAAGATATTTTCATTTCGGGATCATTTGTTATCAAAAATCATCAACGCATACGGACCAAAAGAACAGCATTATTAGGCAGATCATTAACGCACAGGGATCATTTTGTTTAATTAGAGAGTAAAGTTCAGGATGAAATTCGTTTGCACATTTTTTAGAACGATTAATACAGGGCTAAATTCATGTTGTATTCTCGCAGGCAGATATATTTGGTTTCTCTCGCAGTCAGAAATGCACAGTCGTCCAAACCTAAACAACAGCAACGAAATGTCAACTCAAATGTAAAGAGATGCAAAAATGAAATGTTTCTACGAAATTTTTCTGTGTGTGTGTGTGTGTGTGTGTGTGTGTGTGTGTGTGTGTGTGCGCATACGAAAATACCCATTATCTGGATAATGGCAATGAGCACAATTTCTAGCAGAATCTTAGGTGGTTGAAACTGTAGTTTTTTGGACCACAGTCTTTAATGCCTCATTAATACGCTGACCGTTCGTGTTAGTATTAATAGAGTCCGAAAAATCTGCCACAAAATAGCAGCATTCTAGCGCCAAATGGTTCATCTTCATTCTCTGCAGATGCAATTTCTACAAATTTATCCCTGTTGTCTGGTGCACTGCACTAAGCTCTCAGCAGCTGTAGTTACAAAATTTGCAGCTGGCTGCGTAGGAAGATAGGGTCTAGGTTGGACGGAGAAGAGTTCGAAGTTTTCCTTTTTAGACAGCAGTAACTTACTACAAGCATTCCAAACACACAAAGTCCAGAAATAATGTTACTCCATGAAGAAAAGGAGGACATTGTTGTCTTTGTTGCACTTGGAGATATCTCCACATTTTTCGTTATAGACATAGTTACTTACCACCTTACAGTGGGTGGTGGAGTGGACTTCGTATACCACTTCGTCTTTGTCCCTTATTCTTGGTGTCACGAATGGTACTCGTGGACAATGAATTTTGGTGAACATTCAGGTAAATAATAATGTCGTGTGACGACGGCCTCCCGTCGGGTATACCGTTCGCCTTGTGCAAGTCTTTCGATTTGGCGCCACTTCGGCGACTTGCGCGTCGATGGGGATGAAATGATAACGATTAGGACCACACAACACCCAGTCCCTGAGCAGAGAAAATCTCCGACCCAGCCGGGAATCGAACCCGGGCCCTTAGGACTGACAATCTGTCGCGCTGACCACTCAGCTACCGGGGGCGGACAACATGCAGGTGAGCTCGAATCTCTCTGATTAGGCTGAGTTCACGCAATATGTGTTCTATGACTGGCCTTTCATTTTTTTTTCTGAAAGCTGGTTGGTATTTTTCAGGATTCCAACAAACCATATTACTCCCCACCCTTCTAGATACAAAACGCTATTTTTCAACACAATCTTCATTCAAAGCGACGGCCTTACTCCACCTTACTGGGAGGGACTGTATGCCTGCATGGTACCACTCTACTGGTCGACTGCATGAATAACCTTCCCATCATCTGTGTACTGCTTCCCTCGGAGTTCATACAGATACAGCCATACAGACGGAAGTTTTAAGGTGCAAGGTCGAGGCTGTATGGTAGCTGAGAAAGAGCAATCCAATGAATTTTTTTGAGCTGCTTTCGGATGTGCAAACTTATGTGAGGCCTTGCGTTGCCGGCTGCGGTGGCCGTGTGGTTCTGGCGCTGCAGTCCGGAACCGCGGGACTGCTACGGTCGCAGGTTCGAATCCTGCCTCGGGCATGGGTGTGTCTGATGTCCTTAGGTTAGTTAGGTTTAAGTAGTTCTTAGTTCTAGGGGACTTATGACCTAAGATGTTGAGCCCCATAGTGCTCAGAGCCATTTTTAGCCTTGCGTTGTCCTAGGGAAGGAGAAGTTCATTTGCATTCATGAGCCATCGAAGACGCTGAAGTCGCTTCTTAATTTCACTGAGGGTAGCACAGTACGCTTCGGAGGTGATCGTTGCACCACGAGACAGGAGATCAAAGAGGATAGAGCCTTCGGAGTGCTAAAAGACCGTCGCTATGACTTTAGCGGCTGAGGGTGCAAATTTGAACAATTTCTTCAGGTGGTTGGTGATATAGCGACACTCTGTGGATTAGTTTCGTTTCCCGGTTCGAACTGATGAATCCATGTTTCACTGCCTGTGATGATGATCGATAAAATATTGTCACGATCAGTATCGTAACGCGCGAGTCATTCCTCACAGATGGTCGCTCCTCTTTACGGTCTTCTGTTAGGCGGCGAGGAACCCAGCTAGAAGACATTTGAGTACCACTACTCGTGGACAACTTTGTCAGCACTATGAACAGAGACGTCCAGTTGTGCAGTGAAGTGTTTGACTGCGATCTGTCGCATACCTCTAGTGAGAGTGTCCGCACGTTCCAACATTGCAGGAGTCACATCTGTGTGCGGCCGGCCGGCACGCGGGAGATCGGACAGGTTGGCTCGACCTTCTTGCGATGATGACAGAAGCGTCGCACAACGACACATCGTGCTTTTATTCATTTAGAAATATCTATAGATGTTGCACAAGCGCTTGTGAGCATCTGCGATGGTCTGGTTTTCCGGCAAAAGACACCCAATGAAACCCCTCTGCTTAGAACGCACCTCCGTTGTGGACACCATTTTGGAGGCTATCGGAACTTCCTGAAACTCCTAGAGCTGAACCGAGAATATTCTACCATTCGCTACAACGTACACCGCCTTTTCGCAACCTAAACTGAGTACGAAAAAATTTATTGCATTACTAACTGAACGCCCCTCGCAGAAAACTTTTGTAGGAACACAAGATCCTGGATGTTCAGTGATAGCTACACCGTAATGAATGTTTCCTCTCTTGTAGCGTCTGCCACCAGAGTTGTTTATATCTCCATAAATACTACCTTCTAAGGGTTGCAGACCAAGGTGCAATACTGTAGCATCCGTGCAATGAGTTTTGGAAGCCTCGTGGGTGAACTATACTTCCAGAGGATGCTTCTACTGAATGTCAGTCTGACATCGGCCTTTCCTACAATTAGTTTCATGAGGTTGTTCCACTTCAAATCTCAACTTCGTATGCGTGCTCCCATTTAATGGATGGACTTTCTTTCGTGAATGCTCAGCAATAACAGGTCTTTCCGCCTATGGATGCACAGTGCTACATTTAGTTCCTTCCAAGGCCAACATCCAACACCTGCATAGAGCGTTGATTCTCTGCAGGTTATACTGCACTTGACAACAATTTTCTGACTGTGTGCCATCTTTATTTACAATATCAACATAAAGATTTTGCTCACAAATATGTCGTAACCGAAACCTACCTAAATCACGTTAGAAATATAAAATTAGGCTTTCTTCAGTTTTATGTCAAGTGTATAGTGTTGAAGCGAACAAGGAACACACATATGTTTGCAAGGAAACGATCAGCATTTGGAACTGACTCAGAAAAATTTATTTATTATCACGAGTGCCGCAGCATGAAGGAAATATCGACCGAGGTTTGCAACGAGACTGTAAATTTTTCTCTTACACTAAACATATCTGCCTGGAATGTTGGATACTTGTCATTTTATCCACCCAAACTCAAGGGCACTGATATACAGGAATTTATAGACTACTTTTCATTAGAACACTGATGGCTTAAAACTCACCTAGAAACCAGTTACGGACTGTCAGAGCACAGTTGCCTGTTTGTGATTCTCAAGACAGGGGAAGAAATGGCAAAATGAGGAAGAGAGTACGCATTAGGCGGAAACATAGCTCCTTGGAACAAAATTGGGAAAGCCTCAGAATTAGGCTTAGAACGCAGACTGTTCTGAGAACACATATGAGAACGCAGCAGCGACAAACCTTTTTAGTGTAACTCTGTGTGTTCTTAAAAATATATTATTATTATTTCTTTCTTTTCTCAGACATTATGTTATTATTATTATTATTATTATTATTATTATTACACTCATATTCAGAAAAAAATAAACAACTTGAACGACTAGAGATAGGACGTTTATATTCACGGAAAGTATACATTAGTAGGTTCTGTAGAAATGATTAGCGTTTGAACCACGTCGGCCCGCGGGTTTAAGGTCAGCATTCATATCGCGGTGCAACGCCCCTCACCTGTAAAATGTGTCTGGTTTCGCTATAAACCGAAGCTAATGGATCAGTGTGGGTTGAACAGACGCGCAGGATGGCTTGTAGACCTATGCGCGAACCGGACCATCAAAATAGTGAGTTTGAAAATGACGCTTTTTTGGTATGAGAGAAAGTGATTCATCCTTTCGGGCAGCTACTGCTCGTGTAGAATCAAGTGTTTCGGCAGTGCAACGGGTGTCTGCAGATTGGTTCACGGAAATCCGTAGAACACGACGAGATAGGTCAGGTTTCCTCACTCAGACCACTCTCTGGGAAGATCGACACCTCATCCGAATGGCATTGCGTGCTCCTTCGCTATGGCGCAACAGTGGAACAGTGTAACACATCTTACACCATCAGGGGCGGCAGTTCGTCGCCGTTTATTACTGCATGGGTTACATGCACGTCGTCGAATTCTTCACCTACCTTTGACGAATGTGCAGAAATGTGCAACACAGAAATCGTTTATGGAACAACGTCACTTTGGACGGGAATGGCATCAGAAGTGTTTTCGGAAGCATCGAGGTTCCGCTTGTTTGAAAACTATGGTCGCATTTTGGTTCGTCACAGACAGGGGGAGCGGCGTGGCAGTGACCGCATTCGCAGAAGACACACAGCGCGAACAGAAGACCTTATGGTGAGGGGCGCTATTGGGTAGTTGGTGAGTGTCCGGGACACTGTGACCAGTGTGACCTAAGTGAATGACATCCTGCGACCCTCAACCATACCCTTTCTGCACAACGTCCCAGACGCCATTTTTCAGCAAGCCAATGAACGACCACATGTTACTGCACAAACACGTACCTTCTTGGTGTCACAGAAGATCCGCTTTTGCCCTGGCCCGCCAGATCACCAGAAGCAGGTGAATTCAGCATGGATGTCTATACCTCAGCAAGCCAATCGCGCTTTATGCACATCGATAGAATCACGCATGGAACAATTTGTCAGGGTCCATGGTGGACCCTGCACCTACTAGGCAACAGGACTCATGCTGAACCAAGATGACTGAAATACTAATCATTTTTGCAGAACATACTAATGTACAAATCCTGTGAATATAAAGGCGCTCTGATTTTTCCTGAACATGAGTGGATTATTATTATTAACGTTGTTGTTGTTGTTGTTGTTGTTTTAAGTGTAAGAGAAGGAAATAATATGTTTGTATCCCACCATTACTCTCATATGCATTCAGTTCAATGGACAGATCACTTTCATCTACAAAAAAATTGAACAAATTATTCATATAATTAATATATATCGATTGTTGATTTTTTTTCTAATATGCGTGAAACCCTTATTTTAGGAATAAGTGGGATTCCTACAGCATTTGGAGAAATTCTACATTTAAACTTTCTAATTTAAATCTGGAAGCAGTTAAAACAATTTGTAGCTTTACATATGGAAAAGTGTCTGCAAGACGAACCAGAAGCTACTTGTGTTGTTTAAAAAGTATGTATTCCCGTGGATACAAAATGTTCAATGTTATAGTCGGCCTTTTCAGCATCACATTATTGTCATTGCTATTAATTTCTTGTTTGACATAAGCAATCGGGAGGGATGATGGTTAATCTATGCATCAACGTACAGGATGTCCGAGAAGTTCGTTAACATTTGAAAATTCAATGCTTCGCAGAATAATGTAGGTAGAAACGTAGAAATTGACACACATGCTTGAAATGAAATGAGGTTTTACTGAAACAAAAGAAAAGACACAAAAGGACCAACAGATGGCACTTCATATGCTACAAAAGCAATAATTAACATAGCAACTGATTTTTAGCAAAGGTGATATTCTTTATAACAAATACTTAGCACGTAGGCCATCATTCATCAACAATACCTGTAGTCAAGAGACAGTGTCGAAATAGCACTGTACAACATATCAGTAGATATGATGAGCAACTGTCGTCTGTTGTCTTTTAGCATCCCTAAAGATGTCACGCGATTGCGGTAGACTTGCGACTTGAGGACTTCGATCAGTAATCACATGTATTGAGATCTTGGGCCTGGGAGGCTAAGCATGACGGAATTGAAAACTCAGACCGCGATCCCAACCAAACGAGCCGGGCGGTGTGGCCGAGCGGTTCTAGACGCTTCAGTCTGGAACAGCGCGACCGCTACGGTCGCAGGTTCGAAACCTGCCTCGGGCATGGGTGTGTGTGATGTCCTTAGGTTAGTTTGGTTTAAGTAGTTCTAGGTTCTAGGGGACCGATGACCTCCGATGTTGAGTCTCATAGTGCTCAGAGCCATTTGAACCATTTGAACCAACCAAACGATGAGTGCAAGGGTTCTTTCACTCTTGTAGCAGTATGGGGTCGAGGGCCATCATGCATAAAAGTCGTAACTTCCAGGCAAGCTAAGGATGATGCGGTTCTATAAAATATGCGTGCCTCACACGCGTAACGATGACAGTTTAAAAATCAGCACCCTGTATTTCCTTGAAAAAAAAAAAAAGGGTCCGATCACGAGGTAAATTCATATCACAGCGTGACTTTCTCGTCATGAAGCGGCGTTTCCACGACAGTTCTAGGATATCCGGTAGCCCAAATTCTACAGTTGTAGATATTAATAGGAGGTCAGAACGTGAAATGAGCTTCATCTTACCCCTCTTTTGAAAAGGCCACACCGCAGATGTTATCCATGTCACATATATGTGGCTAACGGTTCATGATGATATTGAATTTTGTACGCTTCTCATTGGATAGCACACTTTTGTGTTCTCCAAACAGCAGTACGTGGAATGCAGTTGCGACTTCAGTCTTCACATGCTCTGATTACAGGAAGCGGAGATTGTCTCTATTTCTTTTTCAACTGTCCGTTCAGCGGATGATCGTCTAAATAACCCGTGACTTGTAATCTCGCTATCATTTTCTTCCCTGTGACGTTTCTTACAGGACCTTTACCCGTTAAAATGCCCTTCTTATGGTGATAGGTTCTAAAGCTGCACTAGAGATTCTCCATTTTGACAATAAAGTTTCACTAACAATGCCTTTTCTGGTTAAGCTGACATACCGGGATTACTGGCGCATCTGACTCCACCTCTCTCACTACAGCTCATTTTATGCGTGATTCCCGTGCGGAGTCAGTGACTAGCTGCTGTGCAGCCCCATCTGTTGGTCGGTTTTTGCACTCGTTTTCTGCTTCAATAAAAACCCCTGTCATCTCAAGCGTGTGTATCAAGTTTTACCGTTCTACCTACATTATCGCCCGCCGTTGTGGTTCTAGGCGCTTCAGTGTAGAGCCGCGCGACCGCTACGGTCGCAGGTTCGAATCCTGCCTTCGGCATGGATGTGTGTGATGTCCTTAAGTCAGTTAGGGACTGATGACCTTAGATGTTAAGTTCCATACTGCTTAGAGCCATTTTTTGAAGTCAGCCTGGACGTACAACCTTACGATTTTGGCATTTGAGTTCAATAATACAAGTAGTTAATAAAAGAAAAGCACAACGCGCAGTATGCCAACTTGCGAGACGTGGAAGTGATCCAGATTCTGACCGAACCCTTGCGGTGGATTAACGAACGAGGCTGGTGCACCACCTAGCATGATTGCAGTTTACAGGCGGTTTCCCATGCAGTCCTGGCAAATGCTGATCTTGTCCCCACTTCCATTCTGAGAGAATGCAGTACTCAAACAGTTAAAATACGTTCACACACTGAACAGAGTTTACACATCGCAGACAAGTAGAGCATGCGAACAACCTACCTCGGACAACAGGCGATTCGAGTAACACGAAGTGCATCCAGCCGCAAGATGAAATAAAATAAATTTTGCGAAAACTGTAATATAGCAGAGCCCATATTAGCGTTATTAACGCTAACGAAATGAAGAAAAATGGTTCTGTAACATTCCCTCGGCGCTGTGACTGAAGCTGTTTCACACCTGAAGATTTCTCTCGACATGCTGTGTTCTGTTTGATTTGCAGTCTTCAGTCGAAACACTGGACAGGTATCTCGTACGCTCCTTTTTGTTAATTAGGTAACATTTCGGAGTTGTATCTATCTCGCACGCTCCTTTTTGTTAATTAGGTAACATTTCGGAGTTGTATCTAAGGCCTTCCAAAAATCGGGGAACCCGGGCGCCAGCGAGAACTTCTCACAAGTTGGATTTCAGTGCGACTGAAGTGGGCAAAACTTTCCGTAAGTAATGCAACACATTTCTTTTAATTTCCTAAAAGCACTCTGGTTTTATTCGGCACACCGATACACCATATTATTCTCCACCTATTCTTCACCCTTTTTGTTACAAAATCCTATTTTTCAATACAATCTCTGTTCAATGCCAAGGCCTTACACCACCTTCCTCGAAGGACCTTTAAGCATGGAACAACTGTAATGGTCGTCCTGGGAACTAAAGTTTTACTGTATCAGTAACTGCTTCCCGTGGAAAGTATCCTTCATTGGACCCAACAGATGAAGGTCGGAAGATACGAGATCCGGCACAGCGTGAGTGAGGAAGAAAGGTCCAACAAGTTTTATGAGGCGCTCTCGGGTGCGCAGGCTTGTGTAAGGCCTTGCGTCGTCCAGGAGAAGGAGACGTTTGCATTTTTGTGATGACGCAAAGCTGAAGTCACTTCTTCAATATCCCGGGGATAGCACAATATACTTCATTGCTCATCGTTGCACTGTGAGGGTAAACATCAAACAGAATAACCCTTTCAGAGTCCCAGAAAGCCTTCGTCTCCACTTTATCGTCTGTGGTTTTGAACTTCTTCTTCGGAGGAACGGTGGTGTGGCGTCACACCATGCATTGCCAATTTGTCTCCGGATCGAAGTGATGAATGTGTTCCTTCGCCTGTGACCACGTTCGACAAAAAATGTGACTATCAGCTTCGTAAGGCGCAAGTAATTCGGTACAGTTAGTCCTTCATTGCTCTTTACGGTCTTCTGTTAGGCGGCGAGGAACCCGGCCCACACCTCTGAGTATCCCAACTGCTGGACGAGTGTGCCAGCACTACGAACAAAGGCTGGCCGGTGTAGCCGAGCGGTTCTAGGCGCTTCAGTCTGGAACCGCGCGACCGCTAGGTCGCAGGTTCGAATCCTGCCTCGGGCATGGATGTGTGTGGTGTCCGTATGTTAGTTAGGTTTAAGTGGTTCTAAGTTCTAGGGGACTGATGATCTCAGATGTCCCATAGTGCTCAGAGCCATTTGAACCATATGAACAAAGATGTCCAGCTGAGCAGCGAGGTGTTTGGTTGTGATCCGTCAATCACTTGGAATGAGAGTGTCTGCATATTTGTATACTACAGGAGTTACAGCTATGCGCGACCAGCCTTCCCACAAGAGCCCGGACAGGTTTGTGCAAACTTCTTGTGATGACGATAGAC
This sequence comes from Schistocerca americana, assembly GCF_021461395.2. NCBI lineage: Eukaryota > Metazoa > Arthropoda > Insecta > Orthoptera > Acrididae > Schistocerca > Schistocerca americana. The sequence goes on from NC_060126.1 coordinate 379,906,002, forward strand.
GCCTCGCCCAACGACTGTGTTCTTGTTCACTGCCAGGCCCTTGTAGATATTCTAAAAGCGCATATGAATATCTGCAATGCTTTAGTTCTCCGCCTAAAGAAACTCAATGGCTTCTCTCTACTTGGAACTCACCTCCGTTACACAGGCTATTTTGAAGGCTGCGTATAGTTCTGGTACCTATCAGAAGTTCATGATACTATAGAGATTGAAGCGGGTATATTCCACGTTGTGCCACAAAAAATACGGCCATTTTTCAACAGAGATTAGTTGAGATAAAAAGTGTGGCATTACTTATTCGACGCCCCTCGTACTTCGTTTAACTTCTTAAAGTGTTGGACCTTTCTCCTGAATCTCTACAGATAACAATACACAGAGGTTGGCTGTACCAGATATGGCCTAATGCCCCTTCCTTTCAACTTTTTGGTTACGCGCTCAAGTTATTATTTGTAATGTACAAGAGCATCGTCTCGATAATCTGTACCAGAACGCTGTAAATGGGTCCTGTAGCCATATGACTGACGTGTCGTAATCATTTTCACTGGCTCCGTTGTTGCTGGCTTGTGGTGTTTCTGTCTTCCTGACTTGCTTCGGGGAACCTTGAAGTTGCTGATGCCTGCACTGTCGAAATCAATCTGACTTCTTGTCTAGCTGCTGTCTGAGTAAATTGATCTGCGCTATTATGTGATATGGTACTAGCACAACCCGATCACATTGGAGTTTTAGTGGTATTCGGAGACGAAGACGTGGTTGTTACGTAATTACTGGTAAATAAACATTGAATCAACCTCATAAAATCACCGTCAGATAACGGTCTACTGACACCTTTCGGTAAGCACGTTCTTATCCTCACGTTAAGTGCACCAAGGTGTTTCGGCTTTGCTGTCAATCCACAATTACATATTTTCCGATTGGGTACTGGCCAGTCTTCTTCGGGTGAGCCTTCTCTTTCCCGCAATTTATTGACGCAATTTTTGTTTTCTGCTGTTCCTTTAGTACAGTGGTGGCAGACTGGCCACAATAGCCGGCGGGTAGCGCCATCGGCGATGGAACTGCGAAAGTCAAGGGTTGTCGCTCACCGAAGCCATCGGCGTACTTTGTAGTGTGATCTCCCAGCCAGCACTGTCTTAACACGTGCGCGGAAGACATGCAGAGCACTAATAAATTTCACATTAAGTGCACAAGTTTATTCAAAGAGGTTTCGACGTTCTTAAAGGTCCTCGTTATCCTCGGTAACCTATTTTTCGACTGGGTACCTGCAAGTTATCTTTAGGTAAGCCATTGAAGAACGAGGCCTTCCTGTCCCGCATTTTATTAGTGCGCTTTAAATATTCGGCGGTTGCGTTAATAATGTGATGGAAGATTGGCCTCACTACCCGGTGGGCAACGCCGTCGGTGATATGATTGTGAAAGTCTGGTTTGTGGCTCACCGAGGCCATCAGTGTACTTTGTAGTGTGGTCAGCCAGCCATCACTATCTTAACGCGTGCGCAGAAGACAAACAGCGTGGTAATAAATTGTAGGACGGCGGAAGTTATCTTCTGTCTTTGAGGAGCCCTTCGAAAAACTGTAGAAACAACGTTCAGTAGGAAGACCTGAGCTAACTTCAATATAAGGTCGGAGAAATTTTGAAATTACTTCACAGATGTATATCTAACCCGAGGATACCAACTTGCGTGTAAAAACGCTGTGTTTGAATTTAGTTTTATCACATATTATACATGGTGTTACAAAAAGGTACGGCCAAACTTGCAGGGAACATTCCTCACACACAAAGAAAGAACATATGTTATGTGGACATGTGTCCAGAAACGCTTACTTTCCATGTTAGAGCTCATTTTATTACTTCTCTTCAAATCACATTAATCATGGAATGGAAACACACAGCAACAGAACGTACCAGCGTGATTTCAAACACTTTGTTACAGGAAATGTTCAAAATGTCCTCCGTTAGCGTGGATACTTGCATCCACCCTCCGTCGCATGGAATCCCTGATGCGCTGATGCAGCCCTGGAGAATGGCGTATTGTATCACAGCCGTCCATAATAAAAGCACGAAGATGGTTCAAATGGCTCTGAGCACTATGGGACCCAACTGCTGTGGTCATAAGTCCCCTAGAACTTAGAACTACTTAAACCTTACTAACCTAAGGACATCACACACATCCATGCCCGAGGCAGGATTCGAGCCTGCGACCGGAGCGGTCGTGCGGTTCCAGACTGTAGCGCCTTTAACCGCTCGGCCACTCCGGCCGGCCCCGAGCACGAAGAGTCTCTACGTTTGGTACCGGGGTTGCGTAACCAAGAGCTTTCAAATGCCCCCATAAATGAAAGTCGTGAGGGTTGAGGTCAGGAGAGCGTGGAGGCCATGGAATTGGTCCGCCTCTACCAATCCATCGGTCACTCTGGTCATTCCCTCAAGAGGCGTATCGATATACAGATCTCGAAATGGCAACATATAATGCCGATATTTTATTTCATATTATATTTTTTTGGTGATTTTCGATAAAAACAGATATTTGACGTTGTTATTTTGAAATTGTAGAGAACGTAGTTTTACTTTCACTGTGTGGAGAAGTCTCATTGCATTTGAGGTTTTATCACGTCCAGTCTTTGTCTTTGACTGTGTGAAACAAGTACAGACGCGCTGGGGGAAAGGGGGGGGGGGCGGGTGAAGGTGTGAATGGAATAACAAAATATCCGATGTGAAGAAATGGCACACCAGTTGCTGAAACTGATAAACAAAAGTCTGAATGTTAATACGTGTCTTTGCGATGGGTGGAGACGTGTGAGGGGAAATGAAGACTTAATCGTCTCTCGGCGCTAGCAACTGAAACCGCAACGTTTAGCTTCAGCACGCAATTTAGACACTACAACTGCTAGGTCGAGGCATTGAGAGATATGAAAAAACAAGGAAGTCGATATGAAGTATTCCGGACAAATCCGATATGTAATGATCCGTCGGACACCTTTTATTGTGCCACTCACCTGCAGTTACCACTGTTAGCGAAGTGTTTATCGCCTTGTGTGAACTTGCTTCGTTTTCCTTTCAATTCCTGCTATAAGGGGGATAAGCAGGCTGCTAGCTTGTTGATGTACAGAATATCTAATAACAAATCAATGCTTAAATATACAGCTCTAAAACTGGCAGTCGATTTTCAGAGTGCAGACTTTTCTTTTGGTGTGTACTTAGATACTTTTTCCGTTGTTATATCGATATAGTGAAACTTTAATCGATATTCTGCGGGCCGATGACATTTTTTAAATATCGATATATTGGTTCCCCGATATTTTTTAAAATATTAACAGTACTGCAGTGAGATTCAGCACAGCGTCGGTACAGTGAGAAACTCTTTGTTGCAAGCATGTTTTCTTTCCTGCACTATCGTGCCGACTCGGTATTTGATTACCCTTCTAGTCTCATATTCTCAACGGAGTAAGGTAGCTGCAATGGCATGAACTACCGAATGACTAACGCGAGATTAAGAAGTTTCTGTTCAAAGGTCGTACAAGGCAAAATAGGTATGCCAGTCAGGCAGAATCGGAGTGAGTGTAGAGTCAATCATCCCACCAACGCACCAGGTTGATTTGGTAAAACGTAGTGTTCTGCTGCCTGTTGCACATACTCGTCCGACAGGAGTCGTCAAAGATTCATCGCCTTTCATACGGCACCGAACGTGTGGGGGGAGATTAGGCCTGTAGTGCGGATTCCCACTTGAGTTGGCGTAAATTCTGCGTCGCAGCATCAGAGATACAGGGACATGCGAGACCAATCGCGACCAGCAGGTGACTTTCCGCACAACGGTAGCTTTCGACACACATCCTCCTGACCCATAAACATTCTTAATCCTCCGATAGATGCCTACCGATGTTGGTCCTTCGGTAGCCGAGAAAAGAAAACAGCACGTCGATCCTCTTTGGATACGTTTTTGATAACGTCGTCGTAGTTCATGTTTCCGCGTTCCGCGTCCGTCGCACGCTCCGCGAACAGACATGAATGCCGCAGAAATCCGTTGCCTTCATGTCGGTGCCTATGTAACTGGATCGGAGTCCCGCTGTGTTGCATATACGCTAAAGCAATGCCCTCAGACGGAAACTTTGTAAGTAGGCTGTTTAGGTTTTTATGTTGGTAGCGCCACGTAGCGCTCTGTATGAAAATCACTGACTGTGCTGTGTGCAGTCTGTGGGTGGTTGGACTCATTGTTGGAATATTCGCTATTGTAGTGTTGGGCAGTTTGATGTGAACAGCACTTAGCGTTGGGCAGTTGGAGGTGAGCCGCCAGCAGTGGTGGATGTGGAGAGAGATGCCAGAGAAATACATTGTTCTCCACCAAAATCTTTCATTTGCTAACTATGCCTATCAGTAGTTAGTGCCTTCAGTTGTTAGAATCTTTTCTTTAGCTGAGAGTATTGGCGCTCGCTGTATTGCAGTAGTTCGAGCAACGAAGATTTTTGTGAGGTAAATGATTCGTGAAAGGTATAGGTTATTGTTAGTCAGGGACACTATTTTGTAGGAATTACTGAAAGTCAGATTGCGTTGCGCTAAAAAATGTAGTGTGTCACTTTAGTGATGATCAGAATAAGTAAAGAGAAAACTGTCTGAGTACGTTGAGTTTTGCCCAGCTGTTTGTAAAGAAAATAACGTAAGAGGTTTACCAGCACAGTAATTCATAATTTTTCAAAGGGTACGTTTCAACTTTTCATCGCTCCTTGCATTTGTCTTTCGTCACGTTTTCTTTTCCTCGTGAATTTCACGCCCGGCACAGTCCGAGTCTATAGTATTCGTATTACTCCAGTTTGTTTATATCCACACACTACGATTTCCGTCGCGCGGCAAGTCGACGGATCCCATGCAGCCATAGCGTTAAACGAGGACTTTCACGGACTACAGGACGTGGCTGAACGCAGAAACTTCCGTCCGGCGACAGCGTAGTTTACCGACATGCCTTGCCACTGCAGAGGGCCGCCGACGTACGGTGTAACTGCAGTGTCTCCCTGGTCTCTAAGGCTGTGGAGGTATTGGGACAATGCGGCGAGAGCCGTACCACGAACAGTAGCGGGTTCAAATGGCTCTGAGCACTATGGGACTCAACTGCTGAGGTCATTAGTCCCCTAGAACTTAGAACTAGTTAAACCTAACTAACCTAAGGACATCACAAACATCCATGCCCGAGGCAGGTTTCGAACCTGCGACCGTAGCGGCCTTGCGGTTAACAGTAGCGGGGCAACACACTACTCTATTACTTACGTTCTTTATTGTGTGCACAGTGCTTTTGTGTAAAAATGAATGTAATTTAATATAGGAAAGGTCTTTGCATGGGACCAGAACACAGATACAAACATCGCACTGCCACAACTATTGCCTGGAGAGACGTGCGTACAGCTACAGAAAAATCTGGAAGTCTGTTCAGAGGGGAAAACACAATTACATGCTTACTAACATTTCATTATACACTAGCTTCAACACAACACATGAAACTCTACTCTGTTTTGTTAAATATGGTTCAGTACATATCTTCTGAAAACAAAAATTCGTACGTTTTCTCCGAGGCGACGCATGTGTTGGCACACTAGACTCGCATTCGGGATGACGACGCTTCAAACCCCCATCCGTCAATACAACCTCAGGTTTTCCGTGAGTTCCGTAAATTGCTCCAGGCAAAAACTGTGACGATTCATTTGCAAAGGGCATGGCCGATTTCCTTCCCCATCTTTTCGCAATCCTAACTGGTGTTCCGTCTCTAATGACCGCGCTGTCGACGATACACTGAACACAGATGTTACTTTTTTACTTGCTTTTCACATGAAGCTGTGGTACGCATTGCTTTTGATCTAAATGTCTGCTGATGCTTCTTCAGCCGCAAAGGCGGCCCTTCGAAATCTGCAGCGCATACAACACAGTCTGTCTAAATGATAGGTCTCTGATTTTCAAATACAGTTAAACGTAAAATATGAAATCTCGATACTTATTGCATCATGTAAAGCAAATAGAAAGTTTTAGTCGGATTTCTCTTAAATGATTCCTTTTCATGTGTTTCATGTGTGCTAAATAATTATCAGTAAAGGCTACACTTCAAAATATAGCCCATTGCGTTGTGCGGTACGCAGAAAAGAAATCATTCACCGCTATCAAAAGAAATTTCCAAGGTGAATTTCAGTGGAAGCAACCAGACGATAATACAACTGAGCGTTGGTATGAGTATTTCGTAACCCGCGAAAGTATATAGCAGATGTCAAGTTCCGACAGAATTGGCACGTCTGATGAAATGGTAAAGGAGCTCAGAGAGAGTTCGGAAGGAAGCCCATCAAAGCCAGTTCGCCGAGCTAAACGTAAACATCTCTCGTTCAGCAGTTACCTAGATGCTGCATAAACGACTTGGCTTCCACTCTCGCAAAGTTCATATTGTGCGAACTCTGAAGTGAAACGACTTGCAGCTATACCAACAACTTGTTGTTGAGATGGTGGACTGGACCGAGCGAAACCAGAACTATCTAGAAAGAGTTATTTTCTCTGACGGAGTAACCATCTGCACATGTGGAAAGATTAACTACTACAGCACTCTCATCTCAGGATCACAAAATTTTTCTGGGTCATATCAGAGCGAAAACTTGAATGTGTGGTTTGCGCTCATGAAAGACGGCATAGCTTGACCAAGTTTTCGAGCAGACAGTGACGGGAACCATTTGTCTGGACATGCTTGATAAATATGCTGTCACTCTGTTTTTTCCAAATATGATCTTCCAGCCTGGCGGTGAATCACCGCGTTTGAATCTACAAGTTCATGACTTTCTGATCCGAACATTTTCACAACTATGGACAGGACGTAAAGGACCAACCAAGAGGTTACCGCCATAACGGGACATAACCTCTCTGGATTTCTTCCTGTGGGATTATCTGAACGACATTTCATACGCCTCGCCTGTACGTGAGTTTGGCAAACTCTGCAGGAGTATTTTGGATGAAGTAGCCTCCTTCGCCCGTACGTGACTGTAGGCGCATGGGTTGAGAATAGAGTATCGTGTAGACGTTTAATGGTTTATGAAAGGAGTCCATGTCTTCAATTTTTTGTACAAAGCTTTGAGTTACTTTACGTGATGCCGCAGGATTTCCATATGCAAATCAGGAGTTTCACATGAGCACTCTGTGTTGTTGTTGTGGTCTTCAGTCCAGAAACTGGTTTGATACAGCTTTCCTTGATATTCTGTCCTGTGAGAGTTTCTACATTTCTCAGTACCTACTGCAACTTACGTCCTTCTGAATCTGCTTAGTGTATCTCTTGGTATCACTCTACGATTTTTACCCTCCACGCTGCCCTCCAATACTAAACTGGTGATCCCTTGATGCCTTAGAACGTGTCCTACCAACCGATCCCAACTTCTAGTCAAGCTTTGCCACAAATTTCTCATCTCCCTAATTCTGTTTAATACCTCCTCATTAGTTATGTGATCTACCCATCTAATCTTCAGCATTCTTTTGTAGCACCACATTTCGAAAGCTTCTATTTTCTTCCTGTGCAAACTATTTATTGTCCATGTTTCACTACCATACATGGCTTCACTCCGTACTAATACTTTCAGAAACGACTTCCTGTCACTTAAATCTATACTCGATGTTAACAAATTTCTCTTCTTCAGAAACGCTTTCCTTGCCAGTCTACATTTTATATCCTCTCTACTTCGGCCATCATCAGTTATTTTGCTCCCCAAATAGCAAAACTCATCTACTAATTTAAGTGTCTCATTTCCTAATCTAATTCCCTCAGCATCACCCGATTTAATTCCATTACATTCAACTATCAGCTTCAGAAGGATGTAGGTTGCAGTAGGTACTGGGAGATGAAGAAGCTTGCACAGGATAGAGTATCATGGAGAGCTGCATCAAACCAGTCTCTGGACTGAAGATACAACAACAACAATTCAACTATCCTCGTTTTGCTTTTGTTGATGTTCATCTTATATCCTCGTTTCAAGACACTGTCAATTCCGTTCAACTGCTCTTCCAGATCCTTTGCTGTCTCTGACAGAATTACAATGTCATCGGCAAAGCTCAAAATTTTTATTTCTTCTCCACGGATTTTAATTCCTACTGCGAATTTTTCTTTTGTTTCCTTTACTGCTTGCTCAACATACAGATTGAATAACATCTGGGATACGCTATAACCCTGTCTCACTCCCTTCCCAACCACTGCTTCCCTTTCACGCCCCTCGCCTCTTATAACTGCCATACAGTTTCTGTCAAAATGTAAATAGCCTTCAGCTCCTTGTATTTGACAACTGCCACTTTCAAAATTTGAGAGAGTGTATTCCAATCAATATTGTCTAAGACTTTCTCTACGTCTACAAATACTAGAACCGTAGGTTTGCCTTTTTTAATATATTTTCTAAGATAAGTCCTAGGGTCAGTATTGCCTCACGTGGTCCAACATTTCTATGGAATCCAAACTGACATTCCTCGAGGTCAGCTTCTACCAGTTTTTCCATTCGTCTATAAGGAATTCGTGCTAATATTTTGCGGCTGTGACTTATTAAACTGATAGTTCAGTAATATTTTCATCTGTCAACACCTGCTTTCTTTGGGATTGAAATTATTTTATTCTTCTTGAAGTCTGAGGGTATTTCATCTGTCTCATACATCTTGTTCACCAGCTGGTAGATATTTGTCTTGGCTGGCTCGCCCAAGGCTGTCAGTAGTTCTAATGGAATGCTGTCTACTCCCGGGGCCTTTTTTGGACTTAGGTCTTTCAGTACTCTGTCAAACTTTTTATGAAGTATCGTATGTCCCATTTCATCTTCATCTCCGTCTTCTTTATTTCCATAATATTGTCCTGATGTACATCGCCCTTGTACAGACCCAGTATATAGTCCTTCCACCTTTTTGATTTCCCACCTTTGCTTAGTACTGGATTTCCATCTGAACTCTTGATATTCACACAAGCCATTCTTATTTCTTCAAAGGTTTCTCTATTTTTCGTGTAGTCAGTATCTATATTACCCCTATTGCTATATGCATCTACATCCTTACAATTGTCCTCTAGCCATCCCTGCTTAGCCATTTTGCCCTTCCTGTCGATCTCATTTTTGAGACGTTAGTATTCCTTTATGCCTACTTCATTGACTGCATTTTTATATTTTCTCCTTTCATCAATTAAATTCAATATATCTTTTGTTACCCATGGATTTCTACTAGCCATCATCTTTTTACCTACTTGATCCTCTGCTGCCTTCACTGTTGCATCTCATTCTTCTTCTACTGTTTTTCTTTCTCCTGTTCTTGTCAGTCGTTCCCTAATGCTCTCTCTGAAACTCTCTACAACCTCTGCTTCTTTCAGTTTATCCAGGTCCTATCTCCTTAAATTCCCACATATTTACAGTTTCTTCAGTTTTAATCTACAGTTCCTAGCCAATAGATTATGGTCAGACTCCATATCTGACCCTTCCAGTGTCTCCAGGCCTCTTCCATGTATACAACCTTCTTTGGTGATTCTTGAACCAAGTGTTAGGTATGGTTGGGTTATGCACTCTGTATAACATTCTCAATTTTCATCTAGTTTTCAAACATAAGCTGAGAAACATCGAATGACACTTTTTTCACTAGTAGGGTGAATTCATTTCATTCTGTGATGCTGTTGTTATGCTTGGTCCAAACTCTAAAACGTGCCGAACGATAATTAGACGCAATCACACTATTTCAGTAGAACTTGTGTGAATCAAGCACAAGAGCTCGGCAACAGAGATTTTTCAATGGCTTCAGATATTTTAAGGTAACACGTCTTTCAAAACTGATTGAAAAATTTTTGATGTGAAAAATCACGTAAGATGAAAAAGTTTCTTTGATATGTGAGTATACGCATTACTGAAGGATTAAGTTCCTTAACTTATTTGTCATGATGCCGTTAAATAAAAATGATTTACTGCAATTAAATATGTTAATATAATACCTAGCTACCGTATGCGGAACATAATCGGAACCGTGCGAATAGCGTATAGTCAATGATCAGGACACAGAGTAGTTCGTCGTACGCCGGATATCACAGCGTGAACAACAGGCCGTTCTAGTTCATTTCTTCATTCAATGGAATTTCCTGTGCAATAGATGGTGTGACTAATGAGTGAATTCGTATGGGTTTTAAGGGCAGTTTAGTTCATTTTCTCACCGTGTAGTCAAATCCTAATGGGGCGGAAAAGAAACGAAATACATGTTGCTTTTTCTTCAGAGCGCAACCAGGGAACAAAGCAATTTTTTATTTATGTATAAATTGATATTCATTTGACGATAGACCCACAAAAAATTCAAAAAAAAGTTTCTAAAAAAATCCGGTTCACATATGACTGTACATTCCCATCAGAACTGCAACGTCTACCACAGGTTTCCTATCTACCACGTCCCTTGTCTTAAATAATGCAAAACTTATTAGCAAAGTTATACACCTACATCTGTGATGCGAGCTCGGTAATTAAAGAATGTCATACCTCCCAATCTTCGTAAAACGTTTATGAGTATGGCATTGGAAAAACTCCTAAAGTTAATTGTAAAAAATTTCCTGGCATTTTCTGTTGTAGAAAATCCCGATTTTTTGAACTTCGGTATTACGAGCAACCCTGTTATTACACAAGTCCTTCACAATGTTTGCTCATTACTGGTCCCTTGGTACAGTTTAAGGTGTTCAAGCAATAGGTAAAGGAACGAGAAATGTGCTTCAAACTCGATGACGGTAGCAGATGGATAGATTGCTCGATCCACCTCTTGACTAAGAATTACAGCACACTACGCACTGGATGACGACTGGAAATTACATTCAGCAGTGTACTGAGTGACACACTGTCGAATACCTGAAATATAAAACAGCCTGACACTTACTACAGAACGGAAGGTAATTGACAAAATATTTGTCTGTGTAACAGGCAATGCAGCTAAAGCCAGTATGTTTACGAAGTTTAATTGTTCATTCCGGATTTAGTAAAGAAACCAGAAGGTCAAATTTATCGTGGAACGTTTTCACAGAGGCCTTCTAGCCAGAAAAAATTACACAAACTTAGAAACAATTGCGACCCACTCAAACAGTCTTGAAATTTAAGTCAGATACTGTAAATCATTGGAACAATGTAATGGAAATGTTAGAAGATCAGTTAATCTGCTGGTAACATTAAATACCCCATCTCATTTGGTACATAATTCTATGCAAAACCTACCAGAAGGACAATAGTAGCTTCTACCGGAAATAATAGAAATTCTGATAGATTTTAAACAACTTACAGCCGTAGTGCTATGTCTTAGGGAATTCATTTCATCGAAAGCCTTAGGAGGCACGAACAGAGAGCAACGAACGCTAAATAATTTACGTAGCGCTGATAAATTAATCACTAAACTCGACGATTCATTCAAAAATAACTCGCTGCAATCAGCAACGTCGGCAGCGACGCGTTTTGGCTCATCGCAGATTCAAAATTTGGGTATTTATTAATGGTGGATGCTACGAATGCGTCAAAATTCTTTAACGTATGAGTTATAGCTGAGTGAGCCGTATGCAAACCTAAACATCAAACAGAAGAAACAACCAGACCGTAAATTTGACCAAGATCCAATTTGAAATTAACTTGGTGTGACAACGACTGAGTACTTGCAAGGTCAACTGTTACCACTCAAGCCAGTACAGTCTTCATGACTTCATCGGTATGTAGAAGAGAAAAAGTCTATTGAAGTAAGAAAACCCACTCTATTGGTAGCATCGACGAGTACTGTTATATCCACCACTTGCAAGGTATGCAGGAAGGTCTGTGTAACTGTTACATAAAAACGTCGTTCTGTAACGGAAGAAATGAGTAAACAATATTTTGCAACGCGTATTTTTCTCTACAATACCGATTACAAACGGTACAACATTTTTCATTTACTTCTTGTCAGGAATGACTTTATAGCTTATTGCGTTACTGAAGTCGTCAGCGAATGTTCCCGAAGACACACAAAAAAACTGATTGATTCACTAAAAAGCTGTGTTAACTTAGCAGCTATCAACCTTAAAAATTACCTTAATACATCAGAAAATCGCGACATCGTCCGCTATAAAAAATGGCTCCTCGATGTATTTACTTTAATATTGAACATAATTCTGGTGGCCTATCTTACTAGCCTCATACTATGTAATGTCCATAAATTCTGGGATAACATGTGTCGAACATACCGAGAAAGAGTCGCCTATCCATACATTGCTTTAATCTGCATTGACTGAAGTATTTCATGTTTCTGGTACGAAAACTCGAAATTATTACACACTTTTCTGTTGGTGTTAGATTGGCGGAGGAATTTCCGCACTAATACAAACCCTTCGTTCGCTGTGATAGCAGAGAGTTGTTCATTTGTTCAATGATGTGCAGCATACAGAAATTTTTTAATGTGAGTGAATTTCAGCTAACACTGTCTTAGAGAAGGAAACACAATCTTGAACTTTTTATTATGCATTTAGCATCGTGTCGAAGCGATAAAATCTCAATTATTATACGGTTTTTGGCGTTGCTTCGATTAAAAGCATCTCGCAACTGGAGCATGACGTGAATGGACAAGAAATACCTCGTATGTCTAGTTCAGAGTCTCCTGCAAGTATGATTTGAGTTTACCTTAACACGAAAACAAAGAAACAACATAAGATGATAATAGTATCAGAAGTTTTCAGATGGTTTAAACCTTTTATTTTTTTTTAATATTAGGTCTGAATGAATGTTGAAATAAACGAAGAGATTAGCACATTAAGGTGAGGTCTGGTGTAACATGTGGAGGTACTCATAAACAAAGATAATGGTAGAAATCACTGCAGCGTAGCACACGTGTTTCTGGGAATTGGAATTTCATCTGTAAAGCGTTTTCTGATGTGCAGTATGGCAGTGGAACAGAAAAATACGCCGGCGGAAACAAAAATCACAGACCAAGGAAGGACTCTGCGACATAAACGAAAGTTGATAGACGTGTTTCTGCATAAGAAAGGTGAAGTTCATTCGAATTTCACGCCAGTCGCATTAGAGTGACGGTAGTGGCGCCACTATGAGGATGCAAATTAGGTTTGCTTTCACTACACGCTTTAACTGTCGGGAATGAATGCTGGCAGCGGCGGTCACGAGAATGGGCAGTTGCAAGAAGAGCAGCCTGTGGATGGCCACGTGGCACTACCGAAGGGAGAGACCATCCTGTTCGGGCTATGGCTATGGCGCATCTTACCGCGCCTGCAGCAGCAATAGGAGCAGCAGCTGGCACCACAGTGACGCAAAGAAATGTTACAAATCGGTCACTTCAAGGGCACCTCTGGGCCAGAGCTTCCATTCCACTGACTCCAAGCCAGCACCGTTTGCCACTTCTGTGGTCTCAAGCGAGAGCTCATTGGAGGGCAGGGTGAAGTTCTGTTGGGTTTTCTGGTGAGAGCTGGTTCTGCGGCGGTGCGAGTGATGCCCGTGTGCTGGACAGGGGGAGACCAGTTGACGGCGTGCAACCAACCAATATGCGTGCTACACACACCGGACTTACATCTGGAGCCGTGGTATGGGATGCGTTTTCGTACGACAGGAAAAGTACACTAGTGGCTATCGCATGTACCCCGACTGCAAATTTGTACGCTATCGTGCAGCAATTCATGAACAGCATACTAGGGGGTGTTTTGCAGCAGAATAACGCTCGTCCACATCCCGTTGTTGTAGTCCAATATGCTCTACAGAGTGTCAACATGTTGCCGTGTCCTGACCGATGACCAAACCTGTCGCCAATCGAGCACGTATGGACATCATCGGATGACAATTCCAGTGTCATTCACAAACGGCATTAACCATTCCTGAATCGACAGACCAAGTGCAAGAGGCTTGAAACTCCATCCCACAAACTAACATCGCGCACCTGTACAATACAATGCATGTATGTTTGCATGCTTGTATTCAACATTCTGGCGGTTACACCGTTTATTAATGTACCAGCATTTTATATTACCATTACACTAACCTGAGATCATGTGACGTTCCTCACTTAAATATCTTTCCTACACAAATTTAATCCCGAAATTCCACTGCTCCACAGTAATTATGTTTTGGTGTTGCACATTTTTTTCTGGTCAGCGCCTATTTCACATCAAGCGCAAAAAGTTGACGATATATTACACTACAGGCCATTAAAATTGCTACACCACGAAGACGACGTGCTACAGACGCGAAATTTAACCGAAAGGAAGACGATGCTGCGATATGCAAATGATTACCTTTTCAGAGCATTCATACAAGGTTGGCGCCGGTGGCGACATCTACAACGTGCTGACATGCGGAAAGTTTCCAACCGATTTTTCATACACAAACAGCAGTTGACCGGCGTCGCCTGGTGAAACGTTGTTGTGATGCTTCGTGAAGGTCGGATTCCAGCCTATCACGATCGCGGTTTATCGTATCGCGACATTGCTGCTCGTGTTGGTCGAGATCCAATGACTGTTAGCAGAATATGCAATCTGTGGGTTCAGGAGGGTAATACGGAACGCCGAGCTGGATCCCAACGGCCTCGTTTCACTAGCAGTCGAGTTGACAGGCATCTTATCAGCATGGCTGTAACGGATAGTGCAGCCACGTCTCGATCCCTGAGTCAACAGGTGGGGACGTTTGCAAGACAACAACCATCTGCACGAACAGTTCGACGACGGTTACAGCAGCATGGATTATCAGCTCCGAAACCATGGCTGCGGTTACCCTTGACGCTGCATCACACACACGAGCGCCTGCGATGGTGTACTCAACGACGAACCTGGGTGCACGAATGGCAAAACCTCATTTTTTCGGATGAATCCAAGTTCTGTTTACAGCATCATGATGGTCGCATCCGTGTTTGGCGACATCGCGGTGAACGCATATTGGAAGCGTATATTCGTCATCGCCATACTGGCGTTATAACCCGGCGTGGTGGTATGGGGTGCCAATGGTTACACGTCTCGGTCACCTCTTGTTTGCATTTACGGCACTTTGAACAGTGGACGCTACATTTCAGATATGTTACGGCCCGTGGCTCCACCCTTCATTCGATCCCTGCGAAACCCTACATTTCAGCAGGATAATACACGACCGCATGTTGCAGGTCCTGTAGGGGCCTTTCTGGATACAGAAAATGTTCGACTGCTGCCCTGGCAAGCAGATTCTCCAGATCGCTCACCAACTGAAAACGTCTGGTCAATGGTGGCCGAGCAACTGGCTCGTCACAGTACTCCAGTAACTTCTCTTGATGTGCTGTAATATCGTGTTGAAGCTGCATGGGCAGCTGTACCTGTGCACGCCATCCAAGCTCTGTTTGACTCAATGCCCAGGCGTATCAAGGCCGTTATTACGGCCAGAGGTGGTTGTTCTCGGTACTGATTTCTCAGGATCTATGCACCGAAATTGCGTGAAAATGTAATCACATGTCAATTTTAGTATAATATATTTGTCCTATGAATACCCGTTTGTTAGCTGCATTTCTTCTTGGTGTAGCAGTTTTAATAGCCAGTAGTGTAAACAGTGCGACAATAGAAGTCTTCGGAAGATGAATAAAAGGACTACGAAAACTCAGTATCGAAGTTTCAGAAGTTGTTGCTCTTATTTCTTACATGATGTAAAAGAATAGAGAAAGAGCAAATGCTGGAAGAGCAAATGAATAAAAATCACAACTGTCACTTTTGTTTCCAAAGGTTTACTGCAGAAGAATGCTCTGATTTGCTGCTAAGAAGTCTACGCCTCGAACAGGCATACGTAGTATTGATATTCACATTGATCCTTGTTTTATAGGTTTTAACATTTGATCTGGATATGACAGTAGATGAAAAGACGTTATAAACAGACATTCGGTCACTGATAAAGACGCATTGCCATCTGTCTGTGAGCACACAAGCGACAAATATTCATGTAGTTACTTCTAACACGTCAGTCTCTTCTCTCTCTTACGTGAATTACACTGCGCGATTCCTTTGCTTACTATTAATACAAAAATGTTCAGCACCAAAATTTCGCCCTGTGCCCTCTTCCCGTAGAAGCTGTTCGTCAAAGAGCGTCAGTTTGTCAAAATTATACTACAAATGTCGTCATTCAACACGTTACAGTGCGGTTTCGAATGACTTGCGTACAATTGTGTGAAAGAATACAAGTGAATGATGTAGCTATGTGAGTCCTATGGGTGCAGGGGATTTACCCACGAGAAGTAAAATGTTAGAGGATATGAGAGGTAAAGCAAATCGAAAAGGAGATAGGGAAAATTGTTTTTCTTCTTGCTTTTTGTGGTGGGGGGGAGGGGGGGGGGGCTGTGCAACGGAAGGTGGATGAAGCACCAGAGAACGTAGATCAAGGTAAGATAACATAGAAAACCCTTAAAATCAAAATGCATCTTCAGATATGGAATAATAAGAACAATTGTACTCTCTTCTCTGTATCGGTATTAATAAACTACAAGTGCTTTGGATAAATGATTAAGGATGATACCCCTTCACGTAGAGTAAAATTAGCATACAACGCGTAGACCTACTTCAAGAACCGATCCCTCCAACTCGAGTAATCTAACCCAACGATGTAATGTAACTGATGATGATAAACAGAAGGCCGAAATTCTAAACCTAGCTTTCAAAAACTCGTTTACGATAGAGGACTGCAGCACCATCCCCCTTTCAATTATCGAACAAATGAAAGGATGGCTGACATAGTGGTTAGTGTATCTGGGATTGTAAAACAGTTAAGATCCTTAGACGTCAGAAAGGCATCTGGCCCAGACGGTATCCCCGTAAGATCTTATGTTGACTATGCTACAAATATAGCACCATACGTATCCGTCATCTACCAGAGATCATTGGAATGGCGGAAAGTTCCACGGGACTGGAAGAAGTACCAGGTCACAGCAGTCTATAAAAAGGGTAGAAATTCTGATGCACACATTTACAGGCCAATTTCACTGACATCGATTTGTTGCAGACTCATGGAACATACATATTTTGTGTTCAGACATAATGGCTTTTCATGACTCTGAGAAGCTCATCTGCAGAAACCAGCACTGTTTTAGGAAACAGCGGTCATGCGAGACACAGCTAGCCCTCTTTCTGCATGATATACCGGCTCCCAGGTTGATGCCATATTTCTCGACTTTCGAAAGGCGTTAGGCTTAGTTCTGCACTGTCGCTTGCTACAAAAAGTGCGCGCTTACGGTCTATCGAGTGACATATGCGGTTGGATAGAAAGTTTTCTAACTGACAGGGAGCAGTATGTCGTCCTGATCGGGGTAAGTTCAACAGAAACAAGAGTAACTTCAGGTGTGCCCCAAGATTGCGTAATAGGTCCTCTGCTTTTTACGATTTACGTAAACGATCTGGTTGATGGTATTGACAGCGGCCTTAGACTGTTTGCCAATGATGCTGTAGTCTATAGGAAGGTAGTATCACACGAAAGTTGTGATCAAATCAATGAGGATTTGCAGAAAATAAATGCGTGGTGTAATGACTGGCAGTTATCTCTCAATATTAGTAAGTGTAACCTACTGCGTATAACAAGGCGAAAATCCCCATTAATGTATGAGTACAAAATAAATGATCAGTTTTTGGAAGCGGTGACATCAGTCAGGTATCTGGGTGTGACTATTCTAAATGATCTCAAATGGAATGATCAGATTACACAAGTAACGGGTAAGGCAAACTCTAGATTGCGGTTTATTGGTAGAATCCTGAAGCAATGCAGTCCTTCAACAAAGGAAATAGCTTACAATACGTCAGATCGTCCAGTGTTAGAGTATTGTTCGTCTGTATGGTACCCTTACCAGTTGGGTCTGATTCAATAATTTGAGAAGGTCCAAAGAAGAGCGGCAAGATTCGTGAGTGGCACATTTAGCCATCGCGAGAGCGTTACAAATTTCATAGAAATTTTGAAGTGGGACACACATGCAGATAGACGACGCGCTAAACAGAAGGGGCTGCTCACTAAATTCCGAAATCCAGTCTTCACCGAGGATGCAGAGCAAATATTATCAGCACCAACTTTCAAATCGAGTAATGATCATCACTTAAAGATAAGGGAAATAAGAGCTCGTACTGAGGCGTTCAGACAGTCGTTTTTCCCTCGTGCGATCCGCGAGTGGAACAGAGGGAGGGGAAATATGACTTTGGCACGAATTGTGCCCTCCGCCACACACCGATTGGTGGCTAGCGGAGTATATATGTAAATGTAGAACGATATACCCACTTCACCAAATACTTATGTACTCAGGAAAACTATTTCAAACATGTTACTGTTTATGATATATACAAATGATCTAGTAGAAATCGTCGGATGCTCTTTAAGGCTATTCGCAGATGATGTAGTTGTCTATACCAAAGTAACAACGCCAGAAGACAGTTAGAATTTGCAGAACGACCTGCAGAGAATTGATTAATGGTGCAGACTCTGTCAGTTGACGCTGAACGTAAATAAATGTAACATATAGCGTATACATAGGAAAAGAAATCCACTACTGTACAGGTACACTACTCATGACAAACAGCTGGAGACAGCTTCTGCCATAAAATATCCAGCCGTAACTATCCAGAGCGACCTCAAGTGGAATGACCATATAAGACAGATAGTGGGGAAAGCAGAGACCATAGATTCAGCGGAAGAACCTTAAGGAAATGTACTCATCCACGAAAGAATTTGCTTATAAGGCGCTAATTCCAAAGATTCTTTAGTATTGTTCATATATCTGGGATCCTTATCAGGTGGGACTGGTAGAGGAGATCCAACGCAGAGCCGGCTGGGGTGGCCGAGCGGTTCTAGGCGCTACAGTCTGGAACCGCGCGACCATTACGGTCGGACGTTCGAATCCCGCCTCGGTCATGGATGTGTGTGATGTCCTTAGGTTAGTTAGGTTTAAGTAGTTCTAAGTTATAGGGGACTGATGACCTCAGCCGTTAAGTCCCACAGTGCTCAGAACCATTTGAAACAACGCAGAGCGACGCGTTTCGTCACGGGATCGCTTAGCTGGCGAGAGAGCGTTACGGTGATGCTATACAAACTCCAGTGGCAGACGTTACAAGAGAGGCGTCGTGCATCACAGAGAGTTACTATTGAAATTTCGGGACAGCACTTTTCAGGAGGAGTCTGACAACATATTACTTCCCCCCACACACATCTCGCATATTGACGACGAGGAGAAAATTCGAAAAATTAGAGCCAATACAGAGGCTTACCGACAATCATTCTTCCCACACATTATTCGCGAGTGGAAGAGGGTTAGAGGCATCAGATAGTGATACCGAAAGTACCCTCGGCCACACACCATTAGGTGGCTAGCGCATTATGATGTACATGTACGTCCTCACATTTTAACGAACGACGTTTATGGACGGAGCTGTGTTGTAATTTAAGTCTGTTTTGTGGCTGCTTGGTTCTCACTTTTTTCGAAGAGTTTCAACGCCAACATTAAAAAGCATTTTATAATTTTACTAGAATTTTGAAAAGATTTCGAATGCCATTTAAAAATGTAGTTCCATAAAAAAATTGTTTCAGTGCTCTGTAGATACAGCACTTGGTGGCATTAATTATACAGCTACGCATAAGTACCACTCTATACTACGATATCTTGAACCGTTCATGAGCCGTTAAAGCGGATGAAATTAATTCAGTAATAGCATGTTACAAACTAACAGCTAATCCACACAACGCAGTGACATCACCCTCATGTTCTCAATATACAGCGCGTCCCAGAAACCTTGCTCCAGATGTGGCGGGATTGTAGAGGATGTCTTGAGGAACGAATCGCGGATGGGAACGTGTGTCCGGAAACGTCATCCAAAAACGCTACAAAGCGTAAAAGTTACAGGAGCTATCGCCTGCCACTAGGCAACCCATTCGACAGCAAACGCGACTTTGTGCTCTGAGGGACCATAGGCGGAACGCCTCGTAACGCTGTTATTAAGTGGGTACGACTGACTGCCGCGATGCTGCTAGGGCAGAATATGGAGCTATCTGTTGCGAAGAGAGGCCTTATCTCTTATGAATGTTCTGCTGCCTTGCTGGATGACGGTTTCGGTCACGAGTTACCACCTGCAGTTTATTTTTCTCCTTAATAAAGAAAAACATTGGAGATTTTAAGGTTCCTCGACAGGGCATTGCATTCGTAGCCTTTCTAATTGGCAGGTAGCACCATCTTCTTGCGATCGCAGCAATCACTTGCCATCACAGAATAACGCACAGCGAGATGTTACGCCTATGGTCCGTCAGCGTAGAAATTCACCTTTGCAGCCGGAGGCGTGGCCTGTTAGCTGCCACGGCGCCTCTAACTCCGACGCTATGTAGCGTCATTGGATGTCGTTTCCAGGCCGTGGTTCTTAAGTTTAATTCGTTAAAGACATCCTCCAAGCCCCTCAAAGTTGGTTGCAACATTTCTGAGACACCCTGTACGTGAATCGGGGAGCTAACAACTGCCTAAAACTTTCAAAACAGCCACGTGTTTCAGCCAAATGGGCAAACAGCTCATCTGGAGTGTCTGTCAGAGTCTTGTACGCCAAACACTGAAAAGAAATCGTTTAAAACAAGAGTCATCACATGGCAGTTCAAGAACCGTCTCGAAACATAACTGGCGTCAAAACTGTCATGAAACCCTAACGCGGAAACGGTTCACGTGTGACACTTTTGTCAAATAAACTAATTCTTTCTATATATGTACAATTATTTTTTCTTCTATTTTGTATCCTATATAAGCAGCAATGAAAATTGGTCATACAAGTAAACGTTTGAACCCGATTAATTCTAGAATAAAGTGACGATATTAATAGCATTCACGTTACATGAGAGACCTGTGTAACACAATGAGAGTGTATTCCACAAAAAAGCGTATTCGATGCTAAAGAGTGTTAGAAAAACCTGCTTACCTGTAGCGCGTATCGGGCGACTCCATCCCAGCGTGGCAACGCTGCAGGAAGACTGTTTCTGTTGTCGAATTCAATGTGCGGCGGCAACGTCGGCTGCAGCTGGTAAAGGTGTCGCTCCAAAACACCGACGAAACGCCAAAGACAAGTCCACCGCTGTCTGCAGGCGTGCAAACCCTCCGCCCTCACTCACTCGGCCGATTCGGCAGGTTCATTCACGCGCTAAGTGGACCTTGCTACTAGCTCAAAAGTTCAGTTCACCGTGTGACACGATCGTCTAACATACAGAGATGAAAACACTCTGGGGCATTCCAGAACTGTAACAAGCCTACGTTTAAAGTATTTATTAGTGAGCACTACAGACTCAACCGTCGATAATTGGTACGCACGCCCTACGAAATTTACTGTTCCGAATGCTGAGATTTTCAGTCCCCCACCTACTTCTGCTAACAATGACAGATGTCTGCAACCAAAGCAGATATTATTAGGTTCCAAATTTTAGCACGAAGAACACGCTAGACGTAATGCAGCATAGCGACGAACTGTCAGTAGGGCACGCGACAGAAGCTCTCAGACTCATGGGCGGAAAAGCTACTGTCTACCCGCTATCGATTCCAGCTGGCACTATTAGGACACTTGTAGGCGCCCTCTGCGGAATTTGCTGGCTACAGATGGGCACGGTAATCATCGTAACAAACGTCAGCGTGAGTAGCGACCGGCTGTTCTAGCCTAATCATCGATTACAGTATGCTGAGGTGCTGAAATTTTCGGTATAGCTCCTGAAAGTTGCCGATAGATGAGTAATCCGTCCACGTCAGACCCACAATGTCCAAATAATATACAGTGTACTACTACACATAGCAACACGTGACCCGAGGTCTCGGTGTAACATAAAATGCAATTTCCAACAAACAACTTTAGTATCTACTGCGGCGATTTAGTGATGAGTGTGGGGCATATCAAGGCCCGATTGACAGTTATCACTAATATAATACCGCCGGAAGTCTGTGTCTGTAGCGAACTGGTTGCGTTCTCAAATTGGTCACTTAATTTTCATCTACTAGCTTAATCTTCCAATGCTGAAAACAACTGACAAGTTTCTTGTAACACCGTTTTCGGTCTTATTATAGGAGCTTACTGTCTGATACTACCAGCCAGTCTGGTGGAGCTACTCTATAATGCATGAAATGTATCGGTCTCACCAGTGAGTGTATCTGAAAGTCTGCAACATCGCTGAGTAGTTCTGCATGCCACTGTGAGAGATTTTTACGTTCTGAGTGCTAGCAACATTTATGGGATGAACGAGATTAGTGACTACATCAGAGCGTACACATAAACACTAACAGTCAAACGCGGCGTTCCCGCTGCAAATTACAGATGCAGTTTTCTCGTCGAGCCTGCTTGCCGCAGCCGACACACTAGAGGCAGTCCTCGGAGTAGTACGGAGGCGGAGAGAGACTCGGCGACCACTCGCGTCGACCGGCGCGGCCGTCGGCACGTACACACGTACGCAGCAGCACGCACTGGGAGGACACTCTGCCCGTGCGCTCGGCCCTACTGCTGGCGCTGCGCGCGCCCGCCGCCAGGAGCGCTGCCGTAGCTCCGCCTGGGCCGACTACCCCGCCGGGGGGCGCCTACCCCTCCCGGCCAGCAGACGAACCGAGGTGCGTGCAGGATGCCTCGCTGCGCATGCGCGGCGCAGATCCCGCGACGTAGCCGCTATACGCCAGTGCGCCTCACCCGAAGTGTCGGAGAATTTTATTGCGCCTACTCTCAACCCCTCCTCCTCCCCTACCCCCCTCAACCTGCGCTCCCGTACTGGCTACCACCCACACATTACACCAAATGTTTGTGTCTCCTGGAATTTATAGCGAAAGCTCCTTGGTAGTGACCTCTCCTGGAGTCAGTGTGAAAGGTGGCAATTTGTAATCAGGTGGCTAAAAACTGGCATTCGAGCGCCACTGAATGAATTTCTCACTTACCTGGAGTTGTCACGTTTGACAGAGCAGCAGAAGCATCAATTGCAAATATTGGACCAGTTAACGTACGTCGTACAACACTGAAAGACGTGAGGTTCTGGTAGCCCCTTGCTGACATGTGATAAAATGATATGATTCGAGATAACTTTTTCAGGTGTCAGGTATCTATGAAGTATACATACTGACTGAAGTGTCAATTAAAAATTTGAACTGTACCCGGTATTCGAATCTAGGTCTCTTGCTCAGGAGACAGATATGCTATCCAAGTCGGGTGATGCTGAGGGAATTAGATTAGTAAATGAGACACTTAAAATAGTAAAGGAGTTTTGCTATTTGGGGAGCAAAGTAACTGATGATGGTCGAAGTAGAGAAGATATAAAATGTAGACTGGCAATGGCAAGGAAAGCGTTTCTGAAGAAGAGAAATTTGTTAACATCGAGTATAGATTTAAGTGTCACGAAGTCATTTCTGAAAGTATTTGTATGGAGTGTAGCCATGTATGGAAGTGAAACATGGACGATAAATAGTTTGGACAAGAAGAGAATAGAAGCTTTTGAAATGTGGGCTACAGAAGAATGGCTCTGAGCACTATGCGACTTAACAGCTATGGTCATCAGTCCCCTAGAACTTAGAACTACTTAAACCTAATTAACCTAAGGACATCACACAACACCAAGTCATCACGAGGCAGAGAAAATCCCTGACCCCATTCGACGGCCAACACCGCGGTTCCTGGTGTGTCCGCTGTGCCGTGCGTGTAATCATTGCTTGTACAGCCCTCTCGCAATGTCCGGAGCAAGTATGGTGGGTCTGACACACCGGTGTCAATGTGTTCTTTTTTCCATTTCCAGGAGTGTATTATAATATTTTATAGAACTTAAGATGGACGTATAGACCAAAACCTGCCGTCATATGTAAACTAACTGTTACGAACCAGTTTCTAGAAGCAGTACACATAGTTGTCCCTCTTCCCTCCACCCCCCCTCCCCCCCACGCACACACACAGTTGACAGCAACGTACAATGTACGTGCCACGTGTTTTACCAGCTGTAGTGGCAGTCGACTCCAATTCTAATAAACTGCGATCTAATAAACTCTGATCGTCTGAAACTGGCTCCCCACCCAGTACACAACACCAGACCTACAGCTCTTAAATTCGCAGACTTAGCTGACCGTTTCATTCGGCAGTACTCTTCATCTCCGAGCAAAAAGTCGACCACGGCAACTCGTCATATAAGATCGTTATCGTCCATGTAAAGGAAATCTGGCCAAAATGAGTATTTGAAAAGCCACACAACTGGTCGCAATATCTCACATTAGTATTTATGGGCATTAACAGTACTTTTCGGCCACATATGTACGTATGAACCGCTACATGCGGAACTGCCAGAATCTCTCCCCCCCCCCTCCCCAGCCCCGCCACCCAAATCACGAAAATTAACCCTTTCCCATGGTGTACATGTGACTGAAGCGGTTATCATGTCCTGACAATCGTGCAACCACAAACATTCGGCGGTCTCAACTGCTAGACTTCATAATATACCCCTGTCGAAGGATATACGAAAGCAAAACATGATGCCTAAAGAGCTGAACGAACCACCAAGAATCTGCGCCTTCAGACGAGCTTGTCGATTTTGCTGCACCCTGCTACCTCTTTGATTTGTTCGCTCGTGGTCTATAGTTTTTCCTCCAGAGTGTAGAGAGAGCAGAAAACTGTATTCACACATCAAAAAAGGTTTTGCATCACCTCTGTTCCGCCGGCAGCTGCGGTCGAGCGGTTCTAGGCGCTTCAGTCCAGAACCACGCTGCTGCAACGGTCGCAGGTTCGAATCCTGCCTCAGGCATGAATGTGTGTGATGTCCTTAGTTTAGTTAGATTTAAGTAGTTCTAAGCCTAGGTGACTGATGACCTCAGATGTTCAGTCCCATAGCGCTTAGAGCCATTTGAACCATTTTGAACCTCGGCTCCGAGGGTTCCGGAACCTGTGCAGTAAATTGGAACATAGATCAACATAAACATCATTTCCGTTCTTTTTATTGCTCATGAAAATCACACTTTACATACCTTCATACAGCGAGACCTTCAGAGGTGGTGGTTAAGATTGTTGTACACATCGGTACCTGTAATACCCAGCAGCACGTCCTGTTGCATTGCTGCATCCATGTATTCGTCGTGGCATACTATCCGCAAGTTCATCAAGGATGTGTTCGTCCAAATTGTCCCACTCCTCAATGGTGATTCGGCGTAGATCCATCAGACTGGTTGGTGGGTCACGTCGTCAATAAACAGCCCTTTTCGAGCTATCGCAGGAATGTTCGATAGGATTCATGTCTGGAGAACATGCTGGCCACTCCACTCAAGCGATGTCGTTATCCTGAAGGAAGTCCTTCACAGGATGTGCACGATGGGGCGCAAATTGTCGTCCATGAAGACGAATGCCTCGCAAATATGCTGCCGATGTGGTTGCACTATCGGTCGTAGGATTTCAGTCACTTATCGTACACCCTTTACGCCGTCTTCCATGACCACCAGTGCCGTACGTCGGGCCCACATAGTGCCACCCCAAAACAGCAGGGAACCTCCACCTTGCTGCACTCGCTGGACAGTGTCTCTAAGACGTTCAGCCTGACCGCAATACCTTCAAACATGTCTCCGACGATTGTCTGGTTGAAGGGATATGCGACAGGCTTAAATGAAGGGGTGATGCCAATCCTCAGAGGTCAATTCGGCATGATGTTGGACCCATCTGTAACGTGCTGCAATGTGCCGCGATTGCTACAGTGAACCTTGTAATGAACGTTGGGAGTGAAGTTGTACATCATGCAACCTATTCCGCACAGTTTGAGTCGTAACACGACGTCCTGTGGCTGCACAAAAACCATTATTCAACATGGTGGCGTTGCTGTCATGGTTCTTCTCAGCCATACTCGGCAGGTACCGTTCATCCAGTGCAGTTGTGTCCTTGGGCAACCTGAGCGAGCGTGTCATCGGCAATTCCTGTCTCTCTGTATGCGTTCCATGTCCGACCAAAATCGCTATGGTTCACTCCGAGATGCGTGGACACTTCCTTTGTTGAGAGCCGTTCCTGGCACAAAGTAACAATGCGGACACAATCGAACCGCGGTATTGACCGTTTAGGCATGGTTGAACTACAGGCAACACGAGCTGTGTGTCCCCTTCCTGGTGGAATGACTGGAACTGATCGGCTATCGGCCAACCTCCGTCTAATAGGCGCTGCTCACGCATGGTTGTTTGTATCTTTGGGCTGGTTTAGAGACATCTCTGAACAGGCAAAGGGACTGTGTCTGTGATACAATACCCACTGTCAACGTCCATCTGCTGGAGTTCTGGGAACCAGGATGATGCAAAACTTTTACGGAAGTGCACGTTGACGCCGGAGCTTAGCCGGATTATAGAGGGAGGTGACCAGTGGTGCGAAGAAATGCTTCCGGCGATTGAGGACTCAAGTTGAAATAGGCGCAAGAGAAACGGGCCACCGCGTGTGTGCCAAGTAAAGCGCAGCTCCTGCGGGTATGACTTGTGGCAGTGAGGGCAGTCTTCGCTCGTGCGTATCTTGGTAGTGCCCTATCAGCCCAATGAGGTGCATTTGTGTGGATGAGCCACTAATTTTAGAATATAGAACTGTAGTCTCATCAGTACTGTGGCACGCTCTAAGAAGGGAAGGTCACGGTAGTTGTCGCAGAGAATAGAACGAATCTATTTTTTTTGTCACTGACTAAAAAAGACAACTCTTTGCAAAAATTTTAGTTGCTACACTGCAACGGTATTAAGATCAGAGGCAGCAATGGGTAAAGCTGTACTAAGTTCCTTCTCTCCACAAAAACCCTCGATTTACATATCGCTCTGCAAGCAGTGCAATAATCACAGTACATCCGATTGGTGTGTGTTTACTGTTAGAGTAGATCAGATTCTCTTTGTGATATGGAAGCGTGTTTACGAAGTTAGTAAGCGTATTACCCTATGTTGAGACTAGCAGTAAATGTGCGACTGTTGGTGGAGTAATTCGAGTGCATTATTTGAACAAATAAAGCATCAGTTGACAGAAGAGGACGCTGTAATAGCAGAGGCTACTAGACTTCTGATAGATGAAGAGGCATCAGATAAAGATGCATCAGGTGAAAAGGCGTCAGATGAAGAGGCATCAAACTGGTTGGTTGGTAGCTTGGCTATGACTGAAACAGACTAAACTACAAGGCCATCAGCCCCTTCATCCGTTAAGTGGCAAACCAGGATTAGTCGTCAGAGGGAGGAAGTGAAAGGCAAATCCTGGAAAGCCACCCCAAAAAAACAGATTTAAAGCCCAGAAAAAGCGCAGATTAAAAGATCATTCAAGACAAAGTGTTAAAACTAAGGAATGAATAAAGAGAATAAAAAGGTGGAAAAGGGCAGAGGCCAGGCTGGGCTAGCCACCAAGGCCCACTAAGGACTCCTGGGGTTAGGGAGGGGGGGTGGGGGTAATCTGGAGAGCGGTGCTCCACCAGACCCATAGGCAGTCACTGGCGCCAAAATGTCTGCTAATACCAATGGGAGTATGTCAGAAAGATTAAGGTGCCGCCTCAAAGCTGCCAAATTAATGCAATATATGAATAAGTGGGCTACCGTCAGGTGGGCTCCAGATCAGCATAATGGTCCACCAAGTGTGGCTATTGTGGAGTCTATAGAAGACAGTTGATTCCGTGTGGCAGGCACACAGGGAAGAATAGCATATGGTCGTGGTCTCCATAATTGTCCTCAGTTTGTTTCTGGAGATCAGGGAAGATCATTCTGAGTTCAAGGCTTCCAGAAATCGATGGCGTTTACTCAATGTCTAGTTCTGCATGGCCAGCTGGTCAGCTCGTTAATTTCCCCAATATGACCAGAGGTCCACACGAAAACGACTGGCCATCCCGCTTGATGGAAGTCTGAGGCTAGATCCTGGATAGCCTTAAACAGTGCATGAGGAGAGCAGCACTGGTCTATAGCCTGAAGGCTGGTAAGGGAGTCACTACAGAGTAGGTTACTCTTGCTATTGCAATAAACAAACATGGCTAAGACCTAATTTAATGGCCATAAATTCAGCTATGGAAACACAGCCGTTCGTGAGAAAGTAGAGTTCACTACACTGTGCTTGTTTCTATGCAAAGCCTGCTCGTCTGTCGACTTTTGATCTGTTGGTGAATTCCTCTTCCAAACTGAGAAACTTCTCAAGGGCTGCCAACAGGCGACGAAAAATCGTTGGGTCAGCGTAATCTTTCGGACCAAAGAAGACTTCCAGGCATATTACAAGTCAGAGCACAAGCCAGGGGGGCAAATTCAATGTCTCTCTGATCAGAGGCGACATTGGAGAAAGTTGCAGTTCCAAACAGGGACAATGGGGGTTTTCAGCAATTGTAACCCTAGTTCTGGGTCGCCATTTCTAAGGTGTAGTTCCTTTCCAGGGAAAAGGACACGGTAGTTGGGATGCTAGGGAAGCTACAAACGCATATAGCATAATTCAGCACCTGTCGTTGGCTCCTGACAGGAAATGGGAGGAAATGGAGGACTTCCAAAGGCTCCTGTCACAAGTGGGACGCTAAAATGATAAATGGGCTCCAGTATCTGAAATGCTGAGGGGGTTGCTGAACCATATGCAAGACTCCCATAATCACAGGGAGCATGAAAGTGATAAGTCCCTGCAGGCGCAGGGATAGAGCGTCTGCCATGTAAGCAGGAAATCCCGCGTTCGAGTCCTGGTCGCGGTACAAATTTTCAACATGTCCCCAATTACGTATATCAACGCCTGTTTGCAGTTATGGTGTCGATTTAATTATCATTTCATTCTAGAGAAGCTGTACGGTCATCAATGGTATCTGTCCTTTCGGGAATAGGTACTACCTTCATATACACTCCCTTAATCGATATGGGACAGAATAAGGGCTTAGTAGAGTTACAAAAGGGTAGAGGGATCTGCATCCCAGCTAGAGTTGCTGAGGCAGTGGACTGTATTGAGGTGTCATCAACACTTCCGCTTAAGCTGGCGAAGGTGGGGAAGCCACAACATCGAGGAAATGAAGGATAGTCCCAGAAAGCAGTGTGTCTCAATTACAAGATGTAATTGATCATCTAGGTAAAGCTCTGGGTACGGGTGGGCAGTACAATGACAACAGAAGTAAATGATATGAGTCTTTGTGGCTGAAAACCGAAAGCTATCGTTGAGAACGATGACTGTGCCCTGTAGACTATGCTCAGCAACAACCATACTAGAGGGTCAATAATAAAACCAAAAATTGTCGGCCTGTTAGAAGGACGATACTGCAGACAACAACACCACTGATAGAACACTGACGGCCATCAGAAAGAGGGGGACACTCAGTAGAGAGCTCTGTGGGACCCTGCTCTCTTGGATAGGTGGTGTGGGTCATGTGGGAGGTACTGAGTGAAGCGTTCACTTCAAACCTGAATGCATGGTGCGACAGGAAGATCTTGACAAAATTGGTAGTGGATCCCACTCATGTAAACCAGTAGGGATGTTGTGACGCTGTGTCGTATCATAATGGAAATGAGGTGTGGATAGCGTGCAAAGGCTGTCCGGATAGTGGACTCCAGGTGAACCAAAATTTTCAGCAGTGGAGCAGCCTTTGGGAAAACTGTCCTAAGATACAGCCAAAAGTCTCCGAGACGCAAGGAACCAGCACAGCTGCTTGCTGACCATCACTGAAACAACTTACAGAGAACGTCGGTAAGGTTGACTTGGCGATAGCTGTCCACCTAGAGGGCATTCTTAGCCAGTTTCAGTACCAGAGCTATCGCTCCTTCTCTCTGCTGAGATGGGAACTCACCCTCATTCCAGTTCCGATCAAAAAGGACAGGGTTGTGCCGCTAACAGTCCACTGAGATGTTTCAGTA
This sequence comes from Schistocerca americana, assembly GCF_021461395.2. Lineage (NCBI taxonomy): Eukaryota > Metazoa > Arthropoda > Insecta > Orthoptera > Acrididae > Schistocerca > Schistocerca americana. The sequence goes on from NC_060126.1 coordinate 379,935,720, forward strand.
TTTGGTTGTGGATGCAGTGTGGCCCTGGAGCCGTATCAGGACAATGGGCTATGCCACTGGTGAGTTACCATTCACTGAATGGAGCATGATGTAGCTCCCAGTGGCACGTAGTAAAAGAAAGCACATTCGCTCCTCCAGTGTCTGGATCAATACAAATGGCACCATCTTAGGAAGTACTTGGTACACCTGCAGGGCACTAGAAGCCATAGAGTCATCTGATCCTTGCCTATACATCCGATGCAGAGGAATGTATTCCAGTTGTGAGAACGTACCTTTCCTAGGAATCTTGCTTTTGTCGTTTTATAAGGAAGCTAACACAGGCTTGGATCCATTAAAGGCAATGAGGTGCTTCAATGAAGGGCCTGCTTAAGATCTCTAATGGCTGCAGTAATCTCTGGGGTGCACCATGGTACCATCTTCTGATGGGAGGATCCTGAGGAAGAGGGGGTGGCTTGATTGGCTGCCAAAAGAACGGCAGACATAGCATGCTGAACAAGAACATCGATATGTGCCTTGAAATGGGCACCTGTGGACTACAGCAGAGGTGAACCCATCCCGATCACCATTATAGAGAACCCATCTGGATGGGCATCCAGGGGAGCAACACTGAGCCGCAGGCAGAAAGATTGGGAAGTGGTCACAACCACATGGGTCTTCATGGGCCCTCCCACAGATAGTTGGTAGAAGACCACAGAGAGATCTAGTCCCTTGTGTTGCACCAAAGTATGTGGAGGCACCAAAGCTCAAGATTAAAAGATCAAGTTGTGCCAGTTAAGCTTGAATGCCTGTACCATGGCCAGTGATTATTGCTCCACCCCACAAAGGGTTACAGGAGTTTATGTCGCCCGAGACCAGAAATGATGGGAGAGCTGAGAGAGTCATGCAGACACTACGACCTGAAACACAACATTATCAGGAGGGACATAAAGATTACAGATGGGAAAAATCCTCTTGAGAATGTACCCAAACAACCACAACCTCCAATGGAGCATCAAGAGGCTCAAGCCCACTGTGTATAGAGTCCAGCACTCACATATAAACTGCAGCTGATACCATCTTGTATTCCTAAAATAACCTGCCCTAGCTTAGCCAGGTGGTGGACAAATACCATTACAATTCCGCTGGAGGATAAGACCCAGGGTCATATACTGCCACTGGTTGAGATGTCATGCGATCCACTGACAAGAGGAAATAAATTCTCTTTCTCATCATACTGGACATTGTATTCGAATCAGCAGAATTAAAAATCATAGTACTGCAATTATCGAGGGAGATCTGGTGCCTCAGGGCCTACTGGGATCTCCACCTTGGTCACAGAAGGAGTACTTGCAGATTTCAGTTATGGGGGGCTAGTAGAGTTTCCTTTGTCTTAGAGGATTTCATTTTGTCTTTCTTATCCTGAGACGAAGAGGACTGAGAAGGTTTCTCTGCATTGGTTGCAAGTACAGAAAAGGAACAAGAAGTTTCACAGCCAGAATCCTGTGGCTCCTTCAGCAATTGGCTCGCATTTGGCTGTGGACTAGCAAGAATCATGGAAGAAAGAGTCCCAAGGGACCTTGTACTAACTAGAGAAACTGGAGGAGGATGAGGTGTCTGCAGCTGAGGGATGGGGACTGGTGCCTGTGTCAGGTCCCCAGTGTTCCCAAAGCGGATGTGGCAAAGCACCAGAAGGGCAGCCAACCACCTGGAGGCAGGTATCAGTGGGTGGCTTGGAGGGCCCATGCAAGAGGCGCAACAGAGGAAGTCATTGTCGACATAGAAGATGACGACATTGCAGCTGTAGAATAAGATCACGTCATTTGTCTGGGACTTAGGCACTCATACTTTTTTCTGGCCTCCTTATGCGTGAGTCTGAGCGGGGTCTTGTACTCTTGCATTTTCGTCTCACACTTAAAAACGGAGAAATCAGGTAAGCAGCGAGAGTGGAGCTCACCGCCGTTTACGCAGGTGGGGGGAGGGGAACAATAAACGTTCATGTACAGCAGATGTCCATATCCCTGCAGACAGAGGTGGCATTGCAATGGGAAGACATATGTCCAAACGTCATACACTTGAAGCATCTCAGAGAAGGAGGGACATAGGGTTTCATGTCACACTGGTAGCCCATCACCTTGACCTTCTAAGGCAACGAATCACCCTCAATAGCCAACATGTAGGATCCTGTTGCACCTCTGTTTTCCCCCTGATTTGGCCCACAGCTCATCGTCAGATTGCAGAAGAAGATCACAGTGAAAGATGACACCTTGGACCATATTGAGATCTTTTGGGGAGTGATAGTCACGGGAATGTCACCCAACTTTCCCCAAGAGAGCAGATCCTATGAATGAGCAGGTGACGACGATTTAATGAAGAAGGAACTGCTCTTAATTTAGATGTTCAATGTTTCGTACAAAAAATAAAGGTTCCATAGCCGAAAAGGTGCCCCTGTCAGTCCTGGTTAGGGGAGAGGGGTCGTTTAGTCCTGCATTCTTCGCATGGCATGGCAAGGCAAGGAAACACATTACGATCGTACATTATTGCATCGCACGAGGCCTTTCCATTTGGAAAGATTTCTCGAGCCGTATGACCACCAGAAGGAGAAAGTTTAAGTTGCTTCTTGTGCGAACCATCCTCCATAGAGCTACCCACTCTGAATGGGGCCTGCCCCATGATCACTCAGCCACGGCAGTGTCTACCCGTCCAGTAATCTGTAGCCGGGAGTCCCTGTGCCCAATCATGACAGAAACATACTCCATGACAAAATTGTACATACTCAGTGTGCAGCATAGGCACCAACAACTTGGTCCCTGAATGGTCATGAGGCTACCATCGCGCAGGTACTTGACAAACAATCCACAATGTGGTGGCTACCGTACTGCGTTTCGGGCATACTACAACAGGAAGGAAGGCTGCCACGGTAGATAGGCATGGAGGCGGTGTATACAACACAGTAGGCGACGTTCCCTGCACGACACGCACTTCTGTAAAATTTGGAAAAGATAGCAGGACAAACCCAATGATGTGGCGCATATAATCGTTTCATGTGCCTCTTGAAATGACACTTCTCTGCATAAGGACACTTTGCTCACACGTGTAGAGCAAACACGTCTGAAATCTTTAAGGGATTACAGCACTACCTTTCGAGGGCGTTCTTAAAAGGTACGCCTCCAAAATTTTTATGCGAAAACTATTAAAACGTTTTAAATAAAACGAAAGTTATCAACGTTCCACATGTCTGTTCTTCACGTCCACATAACTGCTACCCTCTGCCGCTAGAGGTCTACCAGTTGTAAAGTGTAACATGGCAAGATGTAAAGTAACTAAGTCTGAGCGTGAGAAACAGCATGCTGTAGTCGCGTTTCGAATCTAAAAACTTCTTCCACAGATGTAAAATCCCTCCGTTCAGCATGACAATGTAGGGTCAAGATCAAACACCAGCGCTGCGACGTTTTCAACAATATATATGGCGGGACTGTATGAAGGATGATCGATGATAGTGAACCCAAAGGGTCAGACTGTTGAAAACGTTACAGCGTTGGTGTATGGTCTGACATCACTATAGATAATACACGCAGTAATAAATACTAACATCACATGACAGGTATACAGGGTGTTACAAAAAGGTACGGCCATCTTTCAGGAAACATTCCTCACACAAAAATAAAGAAAAGATGTTATGTGGACATGTGTCCGGAAACGCTTAATTTCCATGTTAGAGCTCATTTTAGTTTCGTCAGTATGTACTGTACTTCCTCGATTCACCGCCAGTTGGCCCAATTGAAGGAAGGTAATGTTGACTTCGGTGCTTGTGTTGACATGCGACTCATTGCTCTACAGTACTAGCATCAAGCACGTCAGTACGTAGCATCAACAGGTTAGTGTTCATCACGAACGTGGTTTTGCAGTCAGTGCAATGTTTACAAATGCGGAGTTGGCAGATGCCCATTTGATGTATGGATTAGCACGGGTCAATAGCGGTGGCGCAGTACGTTTGTATCGAGACAGATTTCCAGAATGATGGTGTCCCGACAGGAAGACGTTCGAAGCAATTGATCGGCGTCTTAGAGAGCACGGAACATTCCAGCCTATGACTCGCGACTGGGGATGACCTAAAACGACGAGCACACCTGCAATGGACGAGGCAATTCTTCGTGCAGTTGACAATAACCCTAATGTCAGCGTCAGAGAAGTTGCTGCTGTACAACGTAACGTTGGCCACGTCACTGTATGGAGAGTGCTACGGGAGAACCAGTTGTTTCCGTACCATGTACAGCGTGTGCAGGCACTATCAGCAGCTGATTGGCCTCCACGTGTGCACTTCTGCGAATGGTTCATTCAACACTGTGTCAATCCTCATTTCAGTGCAAATGTTCTCTTTACGGATGAGGCTTCATACCAACGTGATCACTTTGTAAATTTTCACAGTCAACATGTGTGGACTGACGAGAATCCGCACGCAATTGTGCAATCACGTCATCAACACAGACTTTCTGTGAACGTTTTGGCAGGCATTGTTAGTGATGTCTGGATTGGACCCCATGTTCTTCCACCTACGCTCAATGGAGCACGTTATCATTATTTCATACGGGATACTCTACCCGTGCTGCTAGAACATGTGCCTTTACAAGTACGACACAACATGTGGCTCATGCACGATGGAGCTCCTGCACGTATCAGTCGCCGGCCGCGGTGGCCGTGCGGTTCTGGCGCGGCAGTCCGGAACCGCGGGACTGCTACGGTCGCAGGTTCGAATCCTGCCTCGGGCATGGGTGTGTGTGATGTCCTTAGGTTAGTTAGGTTTAAGTAGTTCTAAGTTATAGGGGACTTATGACCTAAGATGTTGAGTCCCATGGTGCTCAGAGCCATTTGAACCATTTTTTTGAACATTTCAGTCGAAGTGTTCGTACGCTTCTCAACAACAGATTCGGTGACGGATGGATTTGTAGAGGCGGACCAATTCCATGGCCTCTACGCTCTCCTGACCTCAACCGTCTTGACTTTCATTTATGGGGCCATTTGAAACCTCTTGTCTACGCAACCCCGGTACCAAATATAGAGACTCTTCGTGCTCGTATTGTGGACGGCTGTGATACAATACGCCATTCTCCAGGGCTGCATCAGCGCATCACGTATTCCATGCGACGGAGGGTGGATGCATGTATCCTCGCTAACGGAGGACATTTTGAACATTTCCTGTAACAAAGTGTTTGAAGTCACGCTGGTACGTTCTGTTGTTGTGTGTTTCCATTCCATGATGAATGTGATCTGAAGGGAAGTAGTAACATGAACTCTAACATGGTAAGTAAGCGTTTCCGGACACATGTCCACATATGTTCTTTCTTTGTGTGTGAGGAATGCTTCCTGAAAGTTTGGCCGTACCTTTTTGTAACGCCCTGTATAGAGCGTGTGAAAAAGAATCATCCGATTTGGCACGCCTATATTTCTGAAACTAATTAACACACACAATGAATTTTTTTTTATTAACGGGAAATTCGAAATGTTTTCTTTCATACCTTTTCATAGGTGTTCAATATTCCCTCACTGAGACGCACGGCGTTCGTCGATGCGGCATTCAAATTTTTCCCACACTGCGACGAACATGTCTTGAGTTACAGCTTCCCCAGCTACTGTCATGCGATGTCTCACTGTCAGATCATTCATTGTTGTTGGTAACGAAGGCATGTAAACAAAGTCTTTTATAAACCCTCACAAGAAATAATCACATAAAGTCAGGTCCGGTGAACTTGGAGGCCAGTAATGTAAGGCTGAATCGTTTGGTCCAGTGCGATTGATCCACCGTTCAGTAATCGTTTGATTTAAAAATTCCCGCGCTTCCAAGTGCCATTGTGGCGGTGCTCCATCCCATAGGCAAATGAAGTCTTCCGAATCAGTCTCTAACTGTGGGAAAATAAAGTTCTCAAGCACATCGAAGCCGGCCGTTGTGACCGAGTGGTTCTAGGCGCTACAGTCTGGAACCGCACGACCGCTACGATCGCAGGTTCGAATCCTGACTCGGGCATGGACGTGTGTGATGTCTTTAGGTTAGTTAGGCTTAAGTAGTTCTAAGTTCTAGGGGACTGATGACTTCAGATGTTAAGTCCTATAGTGCTCAGAGCCATTTGGTTTCAAGTATATCGAGATACGTGCTTCCTGTAACAGTGTTCTCGGAAAAGAAAAATTGACCATTCACCTTTTCCCCTTGAAGATGCGTAAAATACATTAAATTTTGGAGAGTCCCTCTCATGTTGTACAACTTCATGTGGTAGTTCCGTACTCCATATTCTCACATTATGACAGTTCATCTTTCCATTTAAATGGAATGTTGCCTCGTCACTAAACATTGAGTGTGGAAGAAACATCCCATCCTCCGTCTTGCCAAGAACGAAATTACAGAACCCCACACGTTGTTGTTTGTCACCTCCACGAAGAGGTTGCAGTATAGTCTGTCGATAAACTGAAGAGCGAGCGAGCGAGTCCCCACTCTGCCTACCCAGCTACGTCACAAGGCGCTTCTACAGGCAGTTTCACAACTTAGTACCGACCCAGCCGCGGCGCGCGCTTCAAATCTGTGGCGAAGCCGTGTACAGATACGTCTCGGCTGCGTTTATTTTTAGACAAATGCATTAAGACCATTAGGAATACAAAAACGATAGCTTCTTCCGAAACACAACATTATAGAGTAAATAATATTTATAAGAACGGAAGTCAGGATTCTACTACAAACATAGAACCAAATGCCTGTTCATGTGAATGTATTGTTATTCGTAAAACGAACCCCATATAATGCCATCAATCTGTAGAATTTAAGGCTTGTTCTTACTTTGTGTTTCTACTAAAAGGTAGAAGTTTTCTTTGAAGGACTTGCAACACGAAAAGTGTTTAAAAGGTAAGCAGAAATTTATAATTTTGTGTATTGTATTAGTCCTATTTGCACTACTTTCTTGTCACTGTGTTCGTAAACATGTCTCAAAAGTATGTGTACAATGTTATGCATATTGGGTATTTACTCTGTTGTCAGCTGTCAAAAAGGTTACATATGTTTTGGTAGCATCAAGGATTATTTGTTTTGTATAAAAACAGATTAGAGAATCAGTATTAAATTTTGTTATAGGAATGGAATAAAGTGTATGAAATTTTTAAAAATGTTAAATATTGCTTTTGATGAGTCTGTATGTTAGTGAACCAAGGGCATACAAATGGTATAAACATTTCAAAGCAGGCCTTAAAGGACAGCAGTTTTACAAGCATGGGTGAGATTAAAAATGCACATTTAAGAGACCTATAAACTATCCGGAAGAAACAGTTCCTCAAGAATTTCGGGAACTGGAAAAAGCACTGGCGCAAGTGTATAGTATGTAATGGGGAATATTTTTGAAGAGGATAACATTGCTGTAGATTAACAAATAAAGTTCTTACCAAAAAATAAACATTAATGTGTGAACGCACCTCGTATGTCAAGTTTTTTGCTTAGAAGTCCAGAATCGATGTACATGTCTTGAAGAAAATTTCAGCAGTGTTTAGAAAAGCTATTGAGCACATATTTCAAGCAATATGTCTCAGAATCAGGTGAATAGTGACCGAGATAGAGATTTAGTGTTCCACAAGAATCAAAGGTGTTACGTGATTTTGAACCGGCCTATAACGATCAGTTTCGTCCCAAAGTTATTAGTTTTCCTTCATGGCGATTCCATTAAACTATGCGGCTTATTTTCGCGTTCGTTCCTTATGCGTCCTATTGGATGAGGCTGACGTTTGCATAAATTGCAGCCCTTTGATTGGGACTGGTAACATTCGCCAACATTTACTTTTGGGTCGGCTCTTTAATACACGCTGTAATAACATTAGAGACGATCGAACGCTCGTTACTCCGCAAATACCTCCTCTTCCTCGTATTCTTCACATTTTCTTGGAATGTTAGACGATTATCCATCACTTCCGGATATCGAAGTACATCAGTAACTATACAGGGTGTTACAAAAAGGTACGGCCAAACTTTCAGGAAACATTTCTCACACACAAAGAAAGAAAATATGTTATGTGGACATGCGTCCGGAAACGCTTACGATCCATGTTAGAGCTCATATTATTACTTCTCTTCAAATCACATTAATCATGGAATGGAAACACACAGTAACAGAACGTACCAGCGTGACTTCAAACACTTTGTTACAGGAAATGTTCAAAATGTTCAAAACGTCATCCGTTAGCGAGGATACATGCATCCACCCTCCGTCGCATGGAATCCCTGATGCGCTGATGCAGCCCTGGAGAATGGCGTATTGTATCATATCCGACCACAATACGAGCACGAAGAGTCTCTACATTTGGTACCGGGGTTGCGTAGACAAGCGCTTTCAAATGCCCCCATAAATGAAAGTCAAGAGGGTTGAGGTCAGGAGAGCGTGGAGGCCATGGAATTGGTCCGTCTCTACCAATCCATCGGTCACCGAATCTGTTGTTGAGAAGCGTACGAACACTTCGACTGAAATGTGCAGGACCTCCATCGTGCATGAACCACATGTTGTGTCGTACTTGTAAAGGCACATGTTCTAGCAGCACAGGTAGAGTATCCCGTATGAAATCATGATAACGTGCTCCATTGAGTGTAGGTGGTAGAACATGGGGCCCAATCAAGACATCACCAACAATGCCTGCCCAAACGTTCCCAGAAAATCTGTGTTGATGACGTGATTGCACAATTGCGTGCGGATTCTCGTCAGCCCACACATGTTGATTGTGAAAATTTACAATTTGATCACGTTGGAATGAAGTCTGATCCGCAAAGAGAACATTTGCACTGAAATGAGGATTGACACATTGTTGGATGAACCTTTCTGAGAAGAGTACCCGTGGAGGCCAATCAGCTGCTGATAGTGCCTGCACACGCTGTACATGGTACGGAAACAACTGGTTCTCCCGTAGCACTCTCCATACAGTGACGTGGTCAACGTTACCTTGTACAGCAGCAACTTCTCTGACGCTGACATTAGGGTTATCGTCTACTGCAGGAAGAATTGCCTCGTCCATTGCAGGTGTCCTCGTCGTTCAAGGTCTTCCCAAGTCGCGAGTCATAGGCTGGAATGTTCCGTGCTCCCTAAGACGATGATCAGTTGCTTCGAACGTCTTCCTCTCGGGACACCTTCGTTCTGGAAATCTGTCTCGATACAAACGTACCGCGCCACGGCTATTGCCCCGTGCTAATCCATACATCAAATGGGCATCTGCCAACTCCGCATTTGTAAACATTGCACTGACTGCAAAACCACGTTCGTGATGAACACTAGCCTGTAGATGCTACGTACTGATGTGCTTGATGCTAGTACTGTAGAGCAATAGTCACATGTCAACACAAGCACCGAAGTCAACATTACCTTCCTTCAATTGGGCCAACTGGCGGTGAATCGAGGAAGTGCAGTACATACTGACGAAACTGAAATGAGCTCGAACTTGGAAATTAAGCGTTTCCGGACACATGTCCACATAACATCTTTTCTTTATTTGTGTGTGAGGGATGTTTCCTGAAAGTTTGGCCGTACCTTTTTGTAACACCCTGTATAAAGTTAACTCATTAACACTGGCAACTAAGATCCCAGGAACAAAAACGACGTATATCACTGCACGCCGATCCACACCGCTAGACAGGTAACCGGCAATACATTTTGGGTGCCCCTGTAGGCCGGTGGCAGCGTTCTTCCGGGAAAGGCCGCTTCCCCCACCAAAAGCGCTGGTCACTCTTGAGTTTACAGACAGACTATAGCTGAATTATGTATGGTTCCCTGTGTAAAGGTCGACGCAACACACGCCAGACGGACATTGGAGGCACGTTGAGCTGTCGAGCTGCACGGCGAATCGATTTCTGCAGACTGTTTGTGATACTATGGCGAAAGCTTTCGACGTTGTACCAGACACTCGGGGACAACCTGGCAATTTTCCTTTAATCAAACAACCTGTTTCTCGGAATTTTTCATGTCATCGTCTAATTCTCTGTGCTGTAGGAGGATCTACATCATACTTAGTACGAAAGTCACGCTAAACTGTTATAATTGACCCGCCCTGCGCAAAACGTAGAACACAAAACGCTTTCTTTTGTCCCGACACCAATTTTACTAGAATTGTAGTGAACTTACAATGTTGCTACCTATCGGGAACCATATAGATCTCGAGAGTTTGCTGTTTCCAACACTGCGTTGTTCACACATATATCTCAAATAACGTAAGAGTTATTTTCAATTGTTTTACACGCAATAACACTAACATCACGTGACGAGTACGTGATTCATATAGGATTTATTTTCAAAAAGAGAGTATTCGTAACGAATGTCTGACAGTAGACAGAACACAGCATCAATTTATTCAAGATCTGCTTGCATTATGCTGATAGTGTAGGCTGCTTATTCAACATGAAAACAGTGGTACACAAGAAGACTGATAAATCAAGTAAATGTTTATGACAGTGTGAACTTCTAAAGTCCTCGTCAGTGCAGTCATTCGTGCTTCTTCCAATACTTTTGTAGAAAGCTTCAAATGGCTATCTAGTACGGGGCTAGTACCCATTGCCTGCCAGTTGACGTAACTTAACTTCTGTGACGTGCGGAGGAAACCGAGTTTTCAGCTGTTAATTTCAAGTGTGGTGTGAATAGCAACATTTAATTAGAGTATATTCTTGGGGGTGTTCAAAAAATATTCAAATGTGTGTGAAAACGTATGGGACTTAACTGCTAAGGTCATCAGTCCCTAAGCTTACACACTACTTAACCTAAATTATCCTAAGGACAAACATACACACCCAGGCCCGAGGGAGGACTCGAACCTCCGCCGGGACCAGCCGCACAGTCCATGACTGCAACGCTTGGCTAATCCCGCACCTTGGGGGTGAATGCTCATATTTGATGGTATTTGCTTCTGGATTAACAACCTTACGCGTGGATGAGTAAGTTCTTCTTTAACCTTTGATTCTTGCTAAGGATTCTCTTAAGCGTCGGTACTCTTCATTGTTAGTAGATTGGAATCTCAGGCTATATCTGATTCTGCTTCTGGGTGTCTCCATCTCATTATAACGTAATGAAACTGGTACCTTCCTCTGTCTCATTGCATTTATCCACACCATCCTGCTATGATATATGAGGAGCATATTTGCTATTACCAGCTCAAATTTACTGCATAACGCAAGAAATCTTTCTCCTCTCTCGTACCTATTGCCGAGTCTGCTTTCTCCCACAACACTGTCATACTTATTCCCCTACGATAGCGTTTTAGCACCCCATGATTAGTATATTTTTCCAGCGACCAGTCTGACACGAGGAACGCCTTCTTCTCGGCAATAAAGCGAGTTTGGTTGCCACACGTCTTAACCACCTGCCTGCTTCCGCAGTTGGAACAGTTGACTTACACATTACTTGAACTAACTTAATCTAACTTATGCTAAGAACAAAACACACACCCAAGCCCGAGGAAGGACTCGAACCTCAGGCGGGAGGTGTATCGTCCGCAGCTAGGAAAATAAATATTTCGTGTTATCCAACCTCGACTACTACTAGACACTGCTACAACTAGGTGTGAGACTACAGTCATTGGCCAAATAGTTTTCGCATCTTGAGTTTTTAACATAATACGAGTTTAGGAAGTACAAAAAGCGGGAAGGATTATTTTGATCAGTCTAAATTAAGGGATTTAATTTTCTTAGTGGGTAAAGATTATTAGAAGTTATAGACCACACCGCGCTAACATTAATCGATTTTACTTTTAAATGATGTCCAATAATCGGAGTTAGGATTAACTTCTTGATACGTACTTTCTCACGCTTCATTTAGCAACTATTAATGCTTCAATTCGCATTGGAAAACTATTAATAAAGGCTTGTCCCGTGTCCTACATCTGTGCACCATAATACCATACTTGAATAATCTTTCCATTCAGACGAATTTTTGTTGTGACAGTATCCAATATCACTTTGGTGTTCGCCAGCTCCCAAACTTTCCTTTCTGGGTTCATTTCGGGCGAATTTCCTGGCCAGTGCAACTCCACTGAAATGGAGATGAGCGTTTGGCACCATCGGCCGGGAGGCCCCTTGCGGGGCAGGACTGGCCGCCTTGGTGCAGGTCTTATTACATTCGACGCCACATTGGACAACCTGCGCGCCTTATGGGAATGAAATGATGACGAAGACAACACAACACCCAGTCCCGGAGCAGAGGAGATCCCCGACCTAGCCGGGAATCGAACCCGGGCCCGTAGGACGGCATCAGTCACGCTGACCACTCAGCTATCGGGTTGGACGTGTAACTCCACTGATAGAACATAACATGCATTTGGTGCTATGTTGCACAGTCTGTACAACACAGTCGAGATCGTACTTTCCACAAGGGCGCCTTCGTACGAACTGATATTTATTTACCGAAATATCAATTGTTGACTCATCACTAAAGAAAAGCACACACGAAATGAAAAAGCTGTTAAGATTTGCTTCAGGATTGTCCTTGCACTCATAAAATTCATACATCGCTACTGTGTGAAGGTAAATACTGCCAATCTCAATGATACTCATAGATTGCCAGAAGCCCAAATACCAAAGCGTGTGCCACATTGTCCCTGCAAGACGTTTTGGCATCACGGCAGCAGTTAATTTTTGCTTTCAGGCAGGACTACGAGCTCTGAAGTTCATTTACGAAAGTTTGCGCCTTACAGTTCTCTCAGATGCAATAACACCACTGTGTTCCAGTTTCGTTTTAGATTCTTTGAAACCAAAAGAATCTGATTCCCTAGACATATCTTTTTCAAAAAGCGTATGGACCTTGGAGAAAATACTGGTCTTCTGCAAAGCCTGATTCTCCTTCTCGGGACTAATGTCTCACCAGAATCAATTTTCTTCTCTATTCGCATTACGGATGATCCTGATAAGCCCACTCTTCGGGATATCGCCCGAATTTAATACACATTGATGCTAATCAGTGCTTTTACTTTCGAGGCGTTATATCAATTACTTTAACCTTGTATTGTATTGTATGTTAACCGGGGGGCCAAGAAACGACGGAGAGGCTCCGTCCCCGCCGCAGCCGCAGTGGTCTACAACCCCACGACGACTACCGCAGTCCACCTCTCCGTCTCCTCACATCGAATCCAGGGTTATTGTGCGGTTCGGCACCCGGTGGACCTCCCTAGGGAATGTCTCACACCAGACGAGTGTAACTCCTATGTTTGCGTGGTAGAGTAACGGTGGTGTACGCTACGTGGAGAACTTGTTTGCGCAGGAAGCGCCGACATAGTGTAGCTGAGGTGGAATAAGGGGAACCAGCCCGCATTCGCCGAGGCAGATGGAAAACCGCCTAAAAACCATCCACAGACTGGCTGGCTCACCGGACCTCGACACAAATCCACCGGGCGGATGCGTGCCGGGGACCATGCGCTCCTTCCCAGTCCAGAAAACTTTAACCTTCATTTTCATGTCTCACTGATTCTAGAATCACTCAGTAACGAGCAAACTTTATCAGGCTACAGATGGTAAATAATCTAGGAAACGAACAATGCTATATTAAGAACGCACTCACATATCAAACACCTCAGCTCTAGCTATTTTCAAAACTGTAGTTGGCAAATGTTCATCAACTGTTCAGCTCCCACAAGAATGACGGAGAACAACAAACGAGTTCATTTCATTCAAGAAAATTGCTCACGTCTAGTAATATGGCCAGGGACTGTACGGGGTGCTCCTAGTCCAGGGTGCGGGACTGGTGCCTTCCATCTGGGGACCAACTGCTAGCTGCCTGCCGGCCACGGTGGCCGAGCGGTTCTACGCGCTTCAGTCCGGAACCGCGCGACTGCTACGGTTGCAGGTTCGAATCCTGCCTCGGGCATGGATGTGTGTGATGTCATTAGGTTAGTTAGGTTTAAGTAGTTCTAAGTCTTATGGGAATTATGACCTCAGCTGTTGAGTCCAATAGTGCTCAGAGCCATTTGTACCATTTTGCTAGCTGACTTCGACTGGCTTCAGATCAACTTGGGTTCCAGAGTGTACTCCAGCGCCTGCTGCACCGGTCCACCTCAGGCAGCTGGCCGATCGCAGATTCGCGTCAAACTGCGTGACCGGTTTACAGGGGGGTTTATTGCCGCGATCTGCCAGCCGCACGTTTCTGTCTGACACACTTCTTCGCGCCAGCCGATACAATGACTGCCTTCTTCACCAAAGTCGCTTGTCTGGTCTGGTGACTCCACGCCATTGGCCGCCTCCTGCTGCCGTGTGCAGAAGCGCCACAGTCCGGGGTCAGCGTGCACCAATGGCGTGCTGACTACATTGAGAGGACGACTACCGCTGCTGTATGGAATATGATCCATCCACTGAGGTGACAAGACATGGGATAGCGATATGTACATACACAGGTCACAACAGAAACGCGTACGCAAGGTACAAAAGGGCAGTGCATTGGCGGAACTGTCATTTGTACTCAGGTCATTCGTTAAAAGGTTTCCGACGTTATTATGGCCTCAAGACGGGAATTAACAGAGTTGGAATGCAGAATTGTACCTGGAGCTAGACGCTTGGGACATTCCGTTTCGCAAATCGTTAGGGAGTTCAATATTTCGTGATCCACAGTGTCAAAGTATGCAGAGAACAACAAATTTCAGGTAATACCTGAAACCACGGACAACGTAGCTGCCGAAATTTTGACTTAACCACTGAGAGCAGCAGAATTTTCGTTGAGTTGTTAATGCTAACAGACACGGCGTGAAATAACAGAAGAAATCAATGTAGGACGTACGATGAACGTATACGTTAGAACAGTGCGATGAAACTTGGCGTTAAAGGCCTATGGCAGCAAACGACCGACGCGTGTGCCTTTGCTAGCAGCACGCCCATCGCCTGCAGCGCCTCTCCTGGGCTCGTGACCACATCGCATGGATCCTAGACGATGAGAAAGCCATTGCCTAATCAGGTAAGTCCCGATATCAGTTGCTAAGAGCTGATGGCAGGATTCTAGAGTGGTGCAGATCCCACGAAGCCATGGACTCGGGTTGTTAAAAGCACTGTACAAACTGGTTGTGGCTCCATATCGGTATGTGCTATAATTAAAGGGAATGAACTGGGTCCTATGGTCCAACTAAATCGATAACAGACTGGAAGTGGTTGTGTTTGGTTACTTCATTTGCAGCCGTTCATGGACTTTATTTGTCCAAATAGCAATGGAATCCTTATGGATGGCAATGTGTCATGTCACCCGGCCACAGTTCTTAGCGACTGGTCTGAAGAACATTCTGGACAGTTCGAGCCAGTGCTTTGGCAACCCAGAATGCATGACGTCAATCCCATAGAACATTTATGGGACGTAATCGAGAGGTCAGCTCCTTGTAAAAATCCTGCACCGGCAACACTTCCACTTATGGGCGGTTATAGAGGCAGCATGGCTCAATATTTCTGTAAGGGACTTCCAACGAATTTCTGAATCCATGGAACGTCGAGTTGTTTTACTATGCAGGGCGAAAGGAGGTCCGACAAGATATTAGGAAGTCATCTCAGTGTATTATTATTCTCTCACTGCCTCTGTGCTGACCACCTGATTGTTAGTACCAACTGTACTGTCAGAAATACTGTGTCATCGTAGTTAAGAGGGCAGCAAACATCCGATCCATCCTGACTCCGCTACAGTACTGCTGTAGGGTGCAGCTTCCTGCCGACATTTTCAGCGGTGTGTTAAAAAACACCAGTTATCCTGCAGAAACCACTTGCCTTTGAAAACAGCTGGGATGGACTAGGCCACCTCATTATAACTGATTTAGGAGAACCAGACCGTTTATCTACAATCCAGAGAATACCTATAATCCAGAGAATAGCCCACTCCCGCAGAATCCGGAAAACCGACTCTACCATTCACAATAGGGATCAGCATTCATAAAATCGGCGACCATCATTAGGCCACGCGCATGGACCTGAAGTGATGCGTTGCAATCTGTAGACAATACATATGTCAAAAATCAGCTTCGACGCATTACATAATAATACTTAGTTACACATCTTTTATTTAAAGAGATTTGAAGGGTAGGAGCTGGTTGGGAGGTGGTAAGGTACTGGGAAGACAAAATAAAGGAGATTCGAACAGTAATTTATTATCAGAAACATACTTTTTACAATGATAAAATCCACAATTTAATTGTGACAGCTCAGATGACTAACGAATAGTGAAGTTATGGCCAAGGGTCAACACATTTACAAATATAATCCATGAAACGCTGGATCCTAGATGACAATTTACAAAGATAAGATTACCCAAATACGTTCAAATACTAGCAGTTGTAGTAAATTTATTAATTGCTGACTTGCGTTGCTCGTTAATAGACAATTACAGATAAAAACATCAGTTGATCAGGCATATAATTACACTTAACAAACGCACGAATGGCTTAAGGCCCAATGATAAATGGCTAGCTTAGCGAAGCCAACAAAATTTAGAGTACTAGCCGGTAGCAACGCGAGTATTACTAACAGCTACTGGTCAATAACATCAATTTTTCACGAAAACAATAACAACACTTAGTAACTGCACAAACTGCTTAATGCCCAACGATAAATACCTACCACGGTGAAGTCAAAATAACTTAAAATACTAAAATTTTATATACGAATTTTATTAAGGAACACGACATCCCGGCCCTGAAGACCAGTTTACAGCAACAGCGACAGATATTAATTGAATAGAATTTGACTACAATAAATTTTAATAGCATTTAAGACAGATATACTGTATGTACCTTACATTAAAACAGATATTATTTATGTACCATACACACTTGAAATATAGAACACCAAATCAAGGCGAACGTGTAATCTCAGGGGTTGCAGGTAAGCAAACAACGGCAGTAGCCGACCCCATACAGGATATTTATAAACGAATATCGGGGTTTTAACGCTTTATGGTATTTATTATATTAATCTTACAGCTATAAATGATATGTCAAATGAAAGAGCAACTCAAACAGTTTTACCAAGATACTTACAAATGTTCAATGTGACCACCATTTGTCACACGGCACACATAAGTCTATAGCCGAGTTCTTCCGAAACGTTGATAAGTGTGTCTTCAGTGATTGCAGCAACAGGTGCTTCAATCCGTTTCTTAATTCAGAGAGGTCTGCTGGTAGCGGAGGCACGTGCACACGATCCTTGATGAAGCCCCAATGGAAAAAGTCGTATGGCGTTAGGTCGGGTGAACGTGGAGGCCATGCAAAGCAAGCGCTGTCATTGGGCCCCTTGCGGCCTATTCAGCGCTTGGGTACATGGGTAAATAGACTTGATGTGTGCCATATGACAAATGGTGCTCACGTTGAACATTTGTAAGGTTCTTGGTAACATTGTTTGAGTTGCTCTTTCATTTGACATATCATTTACAAATGTAAGTTTAATGTGATAAATATTATAAAGCGTTAAAACCCCGATATTCATTTGTAAACACCCTGTATACAGAAGGAATTAGCAAAGCCGGGCAGGCAGAAGTACCAAACAAACAAATGATAATTACTAAATGGTCATGCAGTTCGACAAATAGCTGATAGCAAGTAATTCACATTTACTAGAGACAGCTGGTCAACTGTCTTACCAAAATATATACCTTTCCACAGTTAGAACTAAATGATTTGGCGAATGCCACAAGACCAACAAAAGCATACAGCGGGGCCCCTTTTCGTATTTGCTCCATTATTCAATAAATGAGGTACTAAATACTGTGTAATTTGTCTACGCGAGCTTGCGTAGACAAACAACCAAGCTACGTTACCCAGTTGAGGAGTAGGCAACAAATATCAATTTATCATCCACGTTCACCACAAATTGGGAGTAACTGTCCTAAGTTTTATGGTATTGTATGGAACTGGGGACGTAGAAACGACGGAGAGACTTCGTCCCCGCCGTAGCCCTCAGTGGTTCACAACCCTACAACAGGCTACAGCAGTTCACTCACCCCACCACCGCCCCACACCGAACCCAGGGTTATAAGTGTCCGGATAGTCGGCTAAACACAGCGTGGTTGAAAATACAAAAATTCGTTTGCTCACACAGAAAATCGGAATAACGACCACAATAACAGCTAGATCCGAAAGCAGCCAGGATACAGTGGCTCGCACACTGGTTAAGAACAAAATTACTGTCCTTTACAAAAGGCGTCTCCATATGTGCGCATGCAACAGTTTCCAGAGCAGGCTCGTTTCAGCCAACGGACGAGCAGCTGACAGACTCCAACCAGAGTGATAGCGCGAGTAACACTTCACAAGTCATTCCACGGCCTTCCAGCAATGTTCGGCCCAACAGAGTGCCCGGACCTCCAACTGCCCACAGCGGTGCCAGCAAGTCACTTGAGTCTGGCTTTTGTTGAGCGCGCTCCTACATCGACGTCCGCCGTTGCTCACGGACTGTCTTGCAGGCCGGCGTCCTCCAGTTGCCCAGCGAAGAGGCAGAGACATAAACAGGGCAGATGCAATCGATTATAGAGCACCATGGATATCGTGCTTGCGTGGCACAATCCTGTCCCCTTAACCTGGAAACGGCTTGCGTGGGAGCGCAAGATATGTGAAGATTGCCCCCCGCCCCCCCACACGCCGTATCTACCCCTCCCTCCCTCCTCCACCACAATGGTGACCTGCAGCTTGCTGATACGAGCCCCAGTTAATATACCGGCGGAAAGGTCCTGGATCAGGAATGGGAAAGTGACTTGAACCCCCTTGTATGGTTCCACAAAGTACCAATATTTCAGAAGCGACCTTCTGTCTTCTTTTACTTTGCGCCAAGAGTTCTTCATGTAGACTTCGTATCCCCGCGTACCTAGGCTGGAACCCGGCCCTTGTTACGACGGACGGCCTCACTCTGGTCTGCAAACGTGGTGTTATTTTTATTCAGATTCCCAATTCTTCTTAATGACCATTCGATCGTTATATTCAGGAAGCAGGTCATTATCTGATCATAGGTTGGAAAGTGGTAAGTCAACAGGGAATGCTAACAAAAGTTTGGTGGCCGTGGTTCTATGATTCTCATGCACGGGCCTGTTAAATACAAAATTAAGCCACCCAATGGACTAATCCCATTTGGTCTGTCAATTCGTGTCGTAGATGATCAAGGCCGACTTAAAATTGTGGTTCACACACTCTGCACATGAGGGTTATGGGTAACAGTAGATGGTGGTGGGATGAGAAATGTGTTTTTGTTGTTGTGGTCTTCAGTCCTGAGACTGGTTTGCAGCAGCTCTCCATGCTACTCTATCGTGCGCAAGCTTCTTCATCTCCCAGTACCTACTGCAGCAAACATCCTTCTGAATCTGCTTAGTGTATTCATCTCTTGGTCTCCCTCTTCGATTTTTACCCTCCGTGCTGCCCTCGAATACTAAAATGGTGATCACTAGATGTCTCAGAACATGTCCTACAAACCGATCATCTCTTCTAGTCAAGTTGTGCCACAAGCTCCTCGTCTCCCCAATTCTATTCAATACCTCTACATTAGTTATGTGATTTACCCATCTAATCTTCAGCATTCTTCTGTAGCACCACATTTCGTTGGCTTCTATTCTCTTCCTGTCTAAACTATTTATCGTCCACGTTTCACATCCATACATGGCTACACTCCATACAAATACTTTCAGAAACGACTTCCTGTCATTAAAATCTATACTCGATGTTAACAAATTTTTCTTCTTCGGAAACGCTTTCCTTGCCATTGCCAGTCGACATTTTATATCCTCTCTCCTTCGACCATCATCAGTTATTTTGCTCCGCAAATAGCAAAACTCCTTTACTACGTTAAGCGTCTCATTTCCTAATCTAATTCCCTCAGCATCACCCGACTTAATTCGACTCTATTCCATTATCTTCGTTTTGCTTTTGTTGATGTTCATCTTATACCCTCTTTTAGAGACACTGTCCATTCCGTTCAACTGCTCCTCCAAGCCCTTTGCTGTCTCTGAAAGAATTACAATGTCATCGGCGAACCTCCAAGTTTTTATTTCTTCTCCATGAATTTTGATACCTACTCCGAACTTTTCTTTTGTTTCCTTTACTGCTTCGTCAATATACAGATTGAATAACATCGGGGATAGGCTACAACCCTGTCTCATTCCCTTCCCAACCAATGCTTCCCTTTCATACCCCTCGACTCTTATAACTGCCATCTGCTTTCTGTGCAAATTGTAAATAGCCTTACCCTCCCTGTATTTTACCCCTGACACCTTCAGAATTTGAAGGAGAGTATTCCAATCAACATTGTCAAAAGCTTTCTCTAAGTCTACAAATGCTAGAAACGTTGGTTTGCCTTTCCTTAATCTTTCTTCTAAGGTAAATCGTAGGGTCAGTATTGCCTCACGTGTTCCAACATTTCTACGGAATCCAAACTGATCTTCCGCGAGGTCGGCTTCTATCAGCTTTTCCATTCGGCTGTAAAGAATTCGCGTTAGTATTTTGCAGCTGACTTATTAAACTGATAGTTCGGTAATTTTCAAATCTGTCAACAGCTGCTTTCTTTGGGTTTGGAATTATTTTATTCTTCTTGAAATCTGAGGATATTTCGCCTGTCTAATACATCTTGCTTACCAGATGGTAGAGTTTTGTCAGGACTGGCTCTCCCAAGGCTGTCAGTAGTTCTAATGGAATGTTGTCTACTCCGGGGGCCTTGTTTCGACTCAGGTCAGGTCTTTCAGTGCTCTGTCTAACTCTTCACGCAGTATCATATCTCCCATTTCATCTTCATCTACATCCTCTTCCATTTCCATAATATTGTCCTCAAGAATATCGCCCTTGTATAGACCCTCTATATACTCCTTCCACCTTCCTGCTTTCCCTTCTTTGCTTAGAACTGGGTTTCCATCAAAGCCCTTGATATTCATGCAAGTGGTTCTCTTTTCTCCAAAGTTCTCTTTAATTTGATGACTGGGTGTTGTGTGATGTCCTTAGGTTAGTTAGGTTTAAGTAGTTCTAAGTTCTAGGGGACTGATGACCATAGATGTAAGTCCCATAGTGCTCAGAGCCATTTGAACCATCTCTTTATTTTTTCTGTAGGCAGTATCTGTCTTACCCCTCGTGAGATAAGCCTCTAATTCCTTACATTTGTCCTCTAGCCATGCCTGCTTAGCCATTTTGCACTTCCTGTCGATCTCATTTTTGAGACGTTTGTATTCCTTTTCGCCTGCTTCATTTACTGCATTTTTATATTTTCTCCTTTCATCAATTAAATTGAATATTTCTTCTGTTACCCGAGGGTTTCTACTAGCCCTCGTCTTTTTACCTATTTGATCCTCTGCTGCCTTCACTATTTCATCCCTCAAAGCTACCCATTCTTCATCTACTGTATTTCTTTCCCCCATTCCTGTCAATTGTTCCCTTATGCTCTCCCTGAAACCCTGTACAACCTCTGGTTCTTTCAGTTTATCCAGGTCCCATCTCCTTAAATTCCCACCATTTTGCAGATTCTTCAGTTTTAATCTACAGTTCATAACCAATAGATTGTTGTCAAGAGTCCACATCTGCCCCTGGAAATGTCTTACAATTTAAAACCTGGTTCCTAAATCTCTGTGTTACCATTATATAATCTGATATCTTCTAGTATCTCCAGGGTTCTTCCACGTATACAACCTTCTTTCACGATTCTTGAACCAAGTGTTAGCTATGATTAAGTTATGCTCCGCGCAAAATTGTACCAGACAGCTTCCTCTTTCATTTCTTAGCCCAAATCCATATTCGCCTAATATGTTTCCTTCTCTCCCTTTTCCTATTCTCTAATTCCAGTCACCCATGACTTAAATTTTCGTCTCTCTTCATTACCTGAATAATGTCTTTTCTCTCATCATACATTTCATCAATGAGAAATAGCGTTGACAAAACAGTACCTCTCAAATTCACAGGACACAACAGCTGACGCACAGTCGCTCAACAGAGCTAGAAGAAGGTTAATGGCTATACTTGTAGTACCTGCTCAACATGGCCACAGCCAAAGAAAATGGGAGAATCCGTAAGCCACTACCACCAACACGTCCCAATTACCTTGTTTAATACCGGGTGGAAGACCTAGGTAATCGGTGAACACTTTCCGTAAGATCTTCCGTCGTACCTTAGTTAAGCTTCCAGACCCAGGTGTGGCCTTCGATGGCAAGTTTTCATCAGAGGCAAATGTATTGTCAGGAATGGCCCAGGGAAGAGTTACAGGATCGCTATTATTTTCTATAAACACAAATGATCTGGCGGACAGGATAAGCAGGGGTCTTTGTCTGTTTCCTGATGATGCTGTGGTGCATGGGAAGCTGTCGTCCGTGAGTAACTAGAAAACATAGGCAATATTTATGATTGGTGTGATGACTGTTAGCTAGGTCTAAATGTAGGAAAGTAGGTAATGCAGATGGGTAGGAAAAACAAACCCATAGTGTTCATATACAGCATTAGCAGTGTCCAGCTTGACACACTCAAGTTGATTAAGTGTCTAGGCGTAACGTTGCAGCTCAATGTAAAATGGAACAAGCGTGTAAGTACTGTCATAGGGAAAGCGAATGGTAGTCTTCAGTCCACTGGGAGAACTTTAGGAAAGTATGGTTCATCTGTAAAGGAGGCTGAATATAGGGTACTAATGCTACCTATTGTTGGGCACTGCTCAAGTGTTTGGTATTCGCATCACTCTGAGTTAAAGGAAGTCATCGAAGCAGTTCAGAGGTGGACTGTTAGATTTTTTAATACACTACTGGCCATTAAAATTGCTGAACCAAGAAGAAATGCAGACAAAGAAATTGGACAAATATATTATACTAGAACTGACATGTAATTACATTGTCACGAAGTTTGGGTGCATAGATCCTGAGAAATCAGAACCCAGAACAACAACCTCTGGCCGTAATTACGGCCTTGATACTCTTGGGCATTGAGT
The DNA here is from genome assembly GCF_021461395.2 of Schistocerca americana. Lineage (NCBI taxonomy): Eukaryota > Metazoa > Arthropoda > Insecta > Orthoptera > Acrididae > Schistocerca > Schistocerca americana. The sequence continues at coordinate 379,958,569 of NC_060126.1, forward strand.
CAAACAGAGCTTTATGGCGTGTAAAGGTACAGCTGCTCATGCAACTTCAACACGATACCACAGTTCACTAAGAGTAGAGACTGGAGTACTGTGACGAGCCAATTGCTCGGCCACCATTGACCAGACGTTTTCAGTTGGTGAGTGATTTGGAGAATGTGCTGACCAGGGCAGCATGCGAACATATTCTGTATCCAGAAAGGTCCGTACAGGACCTGCCACATGCGGTCGTGCATTACCCTTTATGGTTTCTCAGGGATCGAATGAACCGTAGAGCCACGGGTCGTAAGACTTCTGAAATGTAACGACCACTGTTCAAAGTGCCGTCAATGCGAACAAGAGGTGATCGAGATGTGTAACCAATGGCACCCCATACCATCACGCCGGATGATACGCCAGAATGGCGATGACAAATACACGCCTCTAATGTGAGTTCACCGCGATTTCGCCAAACACGGATGCGATCATCATGATGCTGTAAACTGAACCTGGATTCATCCCAAAATATGACGTTTTGCCATTCATGCACCCAGGTTCGTCGTTGAGTACACCATCGCAGGCGCTCCTGTCTGTGATGCAGCGTCAGGGGTCACCTCAGCCATGGTCTCCGAGCTGATAGTCCATGCTGCTGCAAACGTCGTCGAACTGTTCGTGCAGATGGTTGTTGTCTTGCAAACGTCCCCATCTTTCGACTCAGGGATGGAGAGGTGGCTGCACGATCAGTTACAGGCATGCGGATAAGATGCCTGTCATCTCAACTGCTAGTGATACGAGGCCATTGGGATCCAGGACGGTGTTCCGTATTAACCGCCTGAACCCAACCATTCCATATTCTGCTAACAGTCATTGGATTTCGACCAACGCGGGCAGCAATGTGGCGTTACGATAAACCGCAATCGCGATGGGCTACAATCCGACCTTTATCAAAGTCGGAAACGTGATGGTACGCATTTCTCCTCCTTACACCAGGCATCGCAACAACGTTTCTGCAGGCAACACCGATGAACTGCTGCTCGTGTATGAGAAATCGGTTGGAAACTTTCCTCATGTCAGTACATTGTAGGTGTCGCCACAGGCGCCAACCTTGTGTGAATGCTCTGAAATGCTAATCTTTTTCCTGTCGGTTAAATGTCGCGTCTGTAGCACGTCATCTTCGTGGTGTAGCAGTTTTAATGGCCAGTAGTGTAGTAGGTTCGAACTACACACGAGTTTATGGAAGTGCTTCGGAAACTCAAATGGAAATCTCTGGTTAGAATGCAAGATTCTTTCTGAGAAACGGCATTGAGATAATTTAGAGAAGCGGGATTTGAAGCTACTTTAGATTGATTCTACTGCCGCCAGCGTAAATTTCGTGTAAGGACCACGCAATATTCGTTTTTCCCTCGCTCTGTTTGCGAGAGGAACGCGGAAAGAACTGACATAGAAAGGTACAGGGTAACCCCACCACGCACCGTGTGGTCGCCTCCGTAGTATGTATGTGGATCTAGTTGTAGATGTAATTTACGAATGTCGCCATTAAAAGTAGGTCACGTGAGTTGCTCTTTAATCTTCATAATGGTATTATACACCCCATGTGCCCTTGACACAATGTATGATGTGAGTAGTTAAACACCAGAGGGGTCAGTTCCTTGAGTAGGCAGATCCTATCCTTTCCAGATAGTGGGTATGTATGTAAAGCAATCCCTCTCCAAGAAAACACCCTGACACCTCTTCCCCTTCTTCAAGCTACTGTTTTATTTTCAGTTACAGAGGCCCACCGTCCTGCTTTTCGGCTAATCCTTTGAAAAGCCTAGGAACTTCCACGAGGACTGTCCCCACACAAGTTGCTTATTCCTCGCAGTGCAGGAGGTGTATTGTTCACATTGTACACTACTGGCCATTAAAATTGCTACACCAAGAAGAAATGCAGATGATAAACGGGTATTCATTGGACAAATATATTATACTAGAACCGACATGTGATTACAATTTCACGCAATTTGGGTGCATAGATCCTGAGAAATCAGTACCCAGAACAATCACCTCTCGCTGTAACGACTGCCTTGATACGCCTGAGCATTGAGTCAAACAGAGCTTGGATGGCGCGCGCAGGTACAGCTGCCCATGCAGCTTCAACACAATACCACAGTTCATCAAGAGTAGTGACTGGCGTATTGTGACAAGCCAGTTGTTCGGCCACCATTGACGGACGTTTTCAATTGGTGAGATATCTGGAAGATGTGCTGGCCATGGCAGCAGTCGAACATTTTCTGTATCCAGAAAGGCCCATACAGGACATGCAACATGCCGTCGTGCATTATCCTGCTGAAATGTAGGGTTTCGCAGTGATCGAATGAAGGGTAGAGCCACAGGTCGTAACCCATCCGAAATGTAACGTCCACTGTTCAAAGTGCCGTCAGTGCGAACAAGAGGTGACCGAGACGTGTAACCAATGGCACCCCGTACCATCATGCCAGGTGATACGCCAGTATGGCGATGACGAATACACGCTTCCAATGAGCATTCACCGCGATGTCGCCAAACACGGATGCGACCATCGTGATGCTGTAAACAGAACCTTGATTCATCCGAAAAAATGACGTTTTGCCATTCGAGCACCCAGGTTCGTCATTGAGTACACCATCGTGGGCGCTCCTGTCTGTGACGCTGCGTCAAGAGTAACCGCACCCATGGTCTCCGAGCTGATAGTCCATGCTGCTGCAGACGTCGTCGAACTGTTCGTGCAGATGGTTGTTGTCTTGCAAACGTCCCCATCTGTTCACTCAGCGATCGACACGTGGCTGCTCGATCCGTTACAGCCATGCGGATAAGATGCCTATTATCTCGACCGCTAGTGATACGAGGCCGTTGGGATCCAGCACGGCGTTCCGTATTACCCTCCTGAAACCACCCATTCCATATTCTGCTAACAGTCATTGGATCTCGACCAACGCGAGCAGCAATGTCACGATACGATAAACCGCAATCGCGATAGAATACAATCCGACCTTTATCAAAGTCAAAAACGTAATGGTACGCACTTCTCCTCCTTACACGAGGCATCACAACAACGTTTCACCAGAGAACGCCGATGAACTGCTGTTTGTGTATGAGAAATCGGTTGGAAACCTTCCTCAAGTCAGCACGTTGTAGGTGTCGCCACCGGCGCCAACCTTGTGTGAATGCTCTGAAAAGGTTATCATTTGCATATCACAGCATCTTCCTCCTGTCGGTTAAATTTAGCGTCTGTAGCACGTCATCTTCGTGGTGTAGCAATTTTAATGGCCAGTAGTGTAGTTGATACAGTCGGCTGAAGGCGTACCTAATATATGATGAACTTTAAAACGGGAGGTGGAAATCCACAAAAACCACTGGTGTATTCTACGTGTAATCTCTGCTCATGCTAGAGCCCAAGTTGAGGCCTGGTTGTTGGTCTGTAGATAACACATACGCAAAAGCAATATTAAACTCTGTATAAAATGTATAAAATATTCTCGGTATTCTTGCCGCGTCAGTTCTAGATAAAATCTCGAGCTTTCGACGATTACCTCCATCGTCATCGTCAGGAGCTGACTGTCTCTACTGCTGCTATGGTAGCCTCTATATAGCCCGAAGACGGCTTCTGATTGGTCGGATTCTGATTGGTCGGCGATTACGTGCTGCTGTCTCAGACGGTGTCACTGTGTGCGCCGGTGGCGCCACCGCTTCCGTTTAAACGTAAACCTTGGAAGGAACGTCTCTGCTGCTTCTCTGCATCAAGCGCTCGTTTCCACGCACAGCTCAGATGGTATCCGCTATCGCGGTTAAAGTGCCGCCGCGAAAAACTTCGTTCTCATAATATTAAACTCTGTTCTAATAAAATATAAAACACCAACGAATGCAACAAGATTGGTAACTAGTCAAAACTGTGAACACTGTTCTAAAAGAAATACAAAACACCATTGAATAAGCAAGGTTGGTAAATACTGAATAGATAATATACTCCACAAGTGGTTTCAAGTCGACGTTACAGACATAACTGACAGAAAGTGCGCTCTTGGGTAGACAAACCACCAAGCGACTCTACTCAGTAACATGGAAGTACGCAATAAAGATCAAACTATCATATACATTCACCACAAATCGCAAATACGTGTCTAGAAAATCGGCTAAACAAAGCCTTGTAGAAAATACAAGTGAGAACCTTCGCTCGGAAAAAAATCAGAGGAACGACCACAAATATACCATCTAGACCTGAAAGGACTCAAGATAAAACGGTTCACACATTAGTTACGAATGAAATCGCTGCCCGTTATCCAGTATCCCTTTCCGTTCATGTATTCCACCCAGGTACAACGAAGAAATATGAAATGAATCGGTTGGACAATTTACCTGTTACTTTTACACTATTCTCTGAACACTGTTTAAGATAAGAGAAGCCAGCTGACCACAAAGCTTTCTTTTCTCCTAACAAACACTGTTGTGAGCATCATTTCTTCTACAACTTCCAGGACAGGAGTAAGATACCGTAGCATCTAATTAACAGCATCTGTAAGGCCGGGAGCATGAACGAGAAATTAATTCAAGAGAATTTTGTTATAGAGAAGAGAGAAAACACTATCCCCCCTGTATAAACAGGAAAATGCTTCAGGGTAACACGACACTCTCATCTACATCTACATCTACATTTATACTCCGCAAGCCACCCAACGGTGTGTGGCGGAGGGCACTTTACGTGCCACTGTCATTACCTCCCTTTCCTGTTCCAGTCGCGTATGGTTCGCGGGAAGAACGACTGTCTGAAAGTCTCCGTGCGCGCTCTAATCTCTCTAATTTTACATTCGTGATCTCCTCGGGAGGTATAAGTAGGGGGAAGCAATATATTCGATACCTCATCCAGAAACGCACCCTCTCGAAACCTGGCGAGCGAGCTACACCGCGATGCAGAGCGCCTCTCTTGCAGAGTCTGCCACTTGAGTTTATTAAACATCTCCGTAACGCTATCACGGTTACCAAATAACCCTGTGACGAAACGCGCCGCTCTTCTTTGGATCTTCTCTATCTCCTCCGTCAAACCGATCTGGTACGGATCCCACACTGATGAGCAATACTCAAGTATAGGTCGAACAAGTGTTTTGTAAGCCACCTCCTTTGTTGATGGACTACATTTTCTAAGCACTCTCCCAATGAATCTCAACCTGGTACCCACCTTACCAACAATTAATTTTATATGATCATTCTACTTCAAATCGTTCCGCACGCATACTCCCAGATATTTTACAGAAGTAACTGCTACCAGTGTTTGTTCCGCTATCATATAATCATACAATAAAGGATCCTTCTTTCTATGTATTCGCAATACATTACATTTGTCTATGTTAAGGGACAGTTGCCACTCCATGCACCAAGTGCCTATCCGCTGCAGATCTTCCTGCATTTCGCTACAATTTTCTAATGCTGCAACTTCTCTGTATACTACAGCATCATCCGCGAAAAGCCGCGTGGAACTTCCGACACTATCTACTAGGTCATTTATATATATTGTGAAAAGCTATGGTCCCATAACACTCCCCTGTGGCATGCCAGAGGTTACTTTAACGTCTGTAGACGTCTCCCCATTGATAACAACATGCTGTGTTCTGTTTGCTAAAAACTCTTCAATCCAGCCACACAGCTGGTCTGATATTCCGTAGGCTCTTACTTTGTTTATCAGGCGACAGTGCGGAACTGTATCGAACGCCTTCCGGAAGTCAAGAAAAATAGCATCTACCTGGGAGCCTGTATCTAATATTTTCTGGGTCTCATGGACAAATAAAGCGAGTTGAGTCTCACACGATCGCTGTTTCCGGAATCCATGTTGATTCCTACATAGTAGATTCTGGGTTTCCAAAAACGACATGATACTCGAGCAAAAAACATGTTCTAAAATTCTACAACAGATCGACGTCAGAGATATAGGTCTATAGTTTTGCGCATCTACTCGACGACCCTTCTTGAAGACTGGGACTATCTGTGCTCTTTTCCAATCATTTGGAACCCTCCGTTCCTCTAGAGACTTGCGGTACACGGCTGTTAGAAGGGGGGCAAGTTCTTCCGCGTACTCTGTGTAGAATCGAATTGGTATCCCGTCAGGTCCAGTGGACTTTCCTCTGTTGAGTGATTAAAGTTGCTTTTCTATTCCTTGGACACTTATTTCGATTTCAGACATTTTTTCATTTGTGCGAGGATTTAGAGAAGGAACTGCAGTGCGGTCTTCCTCTGTGAAACAGCTTTGGAAAAAAGTGTTTAGTATTTCAGCTTTACGCGTGTCATCCTCTGTTTCAATGCCATCATCATACCGTAGTGTCTGGATATGCTGAGCCACTTACTGATTTAACGTAAGACCAGAACTTCCTATGATTTTCTGTCAAGTCGGTACATAGAATTTTACTTTCGAATTCACTGAACGCTTCACGCATAGCCCTCCTTACGCTAACTTTGACATCGTTTAGCTTCTGTTTGTCTGAGAGGTTTTGGCTGCGTTTAAACTTGGAGTGAAGCTCTCTTTGCTTTCGCAGTAGTTTCCTAACTTTGTTGTTGTACCACGGTGGGTTTTTCCCGTCCCTCACAGTTTTACTCGGCACGTACCTGTCTAAAACGCATTTTACGATTGCCTTGAACTTTTTCCATAAACACTCAACATTGTCAGTGTCGGAACAGAAATTTTCGTTTTGATCTGTTAGGTAGTCTGAAATCTGCCTTCTATTACTCTTGCTAAACAGATAAACCTTCCTCCCTTTTTTTATATTCCTATTAACTTCCATATTCAGGGATTCTGCAACGGCCTTATGATCACTGATTCCCTGTTCTGTACATACAGAGTCGAAAAGTTCGGGTCTGTTTGTTATCAGTAGGTCCAAGATGTTATCTCCACGAGTTGGTTCTCTGTTTAATTGCTCGAGGTAATTTTCGGATAGTGCACTCAGTATAATGTCACTCGATGCTCTGTCCCTACCACCCGTCCTAAACATCTGAGTGTCCCAGTCTATATCTGGTAAACTGAAATCTCCACCTAAGACTATAACATGCTGAGAAAATTTATGTGAAATGTATTCCAAATTTTCTCTCAGTTGTTCTGCCACTAATGCTGCTGAGTCGGGAGGTCGGTAAAAGGAGCCAATTATTAACCTAGTTCGGTTGTTGAGTGTAACCTCCACCCATAATAATTCACAGGAACTATCCACTTCTACTTCACTACAGGATAAACTACTACTAACAGCGACGAACACTCCACCACCGGTTGCATGCAATCTATCCTTTCTAAACACCGTCTGTACCTTTGTAAAAATTTCGGCAGAATTTATCTCTGGCTTAAGCCAGCTTTCTGTACCTATAACGATTTCAGCTTCGGTGCTTTCTATCAGCGCTTGAAGTTCTGGTACTTTACCAACGCAGCTTCGACAGTTGACAATTACAATACGGATTGCTGCTTCGTCCCCGCATGTCCTGACTTTGCCCCGCACCCGTTGATGCTGTTGCCCTTTCTGTACTTGCCCAAGGCCATCTAACCTAAAAAACCGCCCAGCCCACGCCACACAACCCCTGCTACCCGTGTAGCCGCTTGTTGCGTGTAGTGGACTCCTGACCTATCCAGCGGAACCCGAAACCCCACCACCCTATGGCGCAAGTCGAGGAATCTGCAGCCCACACGGTCGCAGAACCGTCTCAGCCTCTGATTCAGACCCTCCACTCGGCTCTGTACCAAAGGTCCGCAGTCAGTCCTGTCGACGATGCTGCAGATGGTGAGCTCTGCTTTCATCCCGCTAGCGAGACTGGCAGTCTTCACCAAATCAGATAGCCGCCGGGAGCCAGAGAGGATTTCCTCCGATCCATAGCGACACACATCATTGGTGCCGACATGATCGACCACCTGCAGATGGGTGCACCCTGTACCCTTCATGGGATCCGGAAGGACCCTTTCCACATCTGGAATGACTCCCCCCGGTATGCACACAGAGTGCACATTGGTTTTCTTCCCCTCTCTTGCTGCCATTTCCCTAAGGGGCCCCATTACGCGCCTGACGTTGGAGCTCCCAACTACCAGTAAGCCCACCCTCTGCGACCGCCCGGATCTTGCAGACTGAGGGGCAACCTCTGGAACAGGACAAGCAGCCATGTCAGGCCGAAGATCAGTATCAGCCTGAGACAGAGCCTGAAACCGGTTCGTCAGACAAACTGGAGAGGCTTTCCGTTCAGCCCTCCGGAATGTCTTTCGCCCCCTGCCACACCTTGAGACGACCTCCCACTCTACCACAGGTGAGGGATCAGCCTCAATGCAGCAGTATCCCGGGCAACCACAGTCGTAGTCCGATCAGGGGATGCGTGGGACGAGCTGACCGTCCCCGACAAACCCCCATCCGGACCCCCACAGTGATGCCCATTGGCAACAGCCTCAAGCTGTGTGACCGAAGCCAACACTGCCTGAAGCTGGGAGCGAAGGGATGCCAACTCAGCCTGCATCCGAACACAGCAGTTGCAGTCCCTATCCATGCTAAAAACTGTTTTGCAAAGAACGTCTGAACTAATCTACAGAGAGCGCAAACAAATCGACAAAATTTAAACGGTTATTAAAATACAAGATTGCCTAGTAAATGCAGTAATGCTGCTACTTGCGCACTGCTGACACTGCTCGGCGGCGGAAGGAGACTACGCGAATTTACACTATTCAGGTACTAAAACGCGATGCTACACTCTCAAATACTATAATACGCCAGAAATTTATGAATTAAACAATGCAAGTACCAAAACCACGCAAAGAAATTAAGAATTAAACTATGTACCAAATGAGTGAGCTAGGAGAATACGATTTGCTGCTGCAGCTGCTTATCCAACGGCGGCAACATTTTAACAAAATCATCGCAGGCGCTCCTCACACAACCTTACGATTCCTAGACGGTAGCCCTCACAGTACACTTGTTTATTACAGAATGGTTATCCCAGAACTAAATAACATTTCCAGGTTAGATACTATTTGTAAAGACCTCAAAGGGAAACAAAATTTGATTTTCAATATTTCGAGCAGTTATGGATCATATCTAAAAATTTAAGATGCTATCATAGTCTACTCATCAAAAGTTTAACACAGCACATGGAACCTCTACGACAGTAAAAGAAAAGAAAAAAAAAGGCCGACGCACCACAATGGTACTCTCCGAACCCGACGGAAACAGGTAGATGTGATGTACAGTTTCTGGAAAATCGTATGATTTCTTCAAGAGAGAGAGTTTCACATATTAAACAAGTCACTAAAGCTTTGGTCCACAAATGTACATTATGCAATTACTGACGACGCCTTTTGGCATAATTGTTTCATTATTCTCCAGTGCATGATGTAATTTTAGTAAGTACTAAAGATAGTGTGCCTGTATTACTTTAGCAATTTCACCGTTATTTAAGCTTCTGTTTCTCACTTTCGTTGATATGGCTTTTCTAATGAATGTGTCTTTCTATTCAGGAAGTTTACTTCTGATGAAGGTATGTTTATATGTACCGAAACCTTGGTCAAGAATTTTAATAAAAAAAATTCTATCCTGCAACTGTTTTTGGCTGCCATCCTTTATTGTGAAGAATTTTAACAGTTGCTGCTGCAGCCATGTTTAAAATCTTGAATTATGCAAGCAGTTAATCGGTTTGGAACTATTGACTGAGTTTTCGGATATCTTCCTGAGGGATATCGTTTTAAATTCTGTCAAACTGGTTGTTAGATCACCAAAGATGGTTTGAGTGCCCTCCTCATAATGATCCAAACGTCCTTGGTAGAGTTCCGGCAACCTTGCTGGCCAAGATAGAGTCTGAAAACACAAAGACAAGCAGTAGAAACTCTCGCCGTGTACAGGCAAGCATTGTCTTGCTGAAATGTTAGTCAAGGATGGCTTGCATGGAGGACAACAAAAGAGGACGTACAATATCGTTGACGTACCGTTATGCTGCACGGCTGCCGCGTATCACAACCAAATGTGTCCTTCTATGAAAATAGATGGCGCCCTAGACCAGCACTCCTGGTTGTCAGGGCGTGTGGGGGAACACAGTAAAGTTGGTACCCCAATAATGTCTAGAGCGCTCCAGACACATCTTCACCTCGAATGTCATTGACTGGACTGAATTGTCTTCATTGATGAGTCCTGCTTTGAACTGAGTCCCGATGACCATCGAAGACATGTCTTGAGACTCTCTAGCTGGCTGGAAAGGCCTGACTGTCGTCTGCCATACGGCTCCAAAACCAGGAGTGATGGTCTGGGGCACCATTTCGTTTCATAGCAGGAGCTCTCTGGTTGTCATCCACGGCACCCTCACTGCAGAGTGGTAAGTCGAAGATATTCTAAACCCCGTTTTGTTGCCCTTCATTGCAAGCCATCCTAAGCCTACATTTCAGCAAGATAATTGCTCCCGCAGAGGGCGAAAGTTTCTTCTGCTTGTCTTCGTGCTTGCCAAACCCCGCCTTGGCCCTAAGGTCATGGGATCTCTCCTCCAGCCAGCTCGAGATTTTGACGATCTAACGTGCCAGTTCAAAATACGAGGGTCACTCCAAAAGAAATGCGCACCATTTTTTAATACATATTTTATTCTACATGTCTGAATGTTTTACAGTGCAATATTTTTATTACTCCACAAGATTTCCTTCCCTCTCAACTGCCTTACGCCATCTTGGAACCAGCGCCCGTATACCCGCACGGTAAAATTCTGGGCCAACCTGTTGGAGCCACTGTTTGGCAGCGTGCACAAGGGAGTCATCATCTTCAAACCTTGTTCCACGAAGAGAGTCTTTCAGTTTCCCAAAGAGATGATAGCCACATGGACCCTGGTCAGGACTGTAAGGCGGGTGTTTCAGTGTTGTCCATCCGAGTTTTGTGATCGCCTCCATGGTTTTTTGACTGACATGTGGCCGTGCATTGTCGTGCAACAGCAAAACATCCTGCTTTTGCCGATGTGGTCGAACACGACTCAGTCGAGCCTGAAGTTTCTTCAGTGTCGTCACATATGCACAGAATTTATGGTGGGTCCTCTTGGCATGATGTCCACAAGCAAGAGTCCTTCGGAATCGAAAAACACTGTAGTCATAACTTTTCCGGCAGAAAGTGTGGTTTTGAATTTCTTTTTTCTTTGCATGATGCCACTCCATTGATTGCCTCTCGTTTCTGGTGAAAAATCATGGAGCCATGTTTCATCACCTGTTACTATTCTTCCAAGAAATTCATCTCCACTATTCTCGTACTGTTCCAAAAGTTCGCTGCATACCGTTTATCTTGTTTCTTTGTGAGCCACTGTCAGCATCCTGGGAACCCACCTGGCACAAACCTATTTTTAAAGCCAACACTTTCAGTATTCTGCAAACACTTCCTTCCCCTATCCAAACTAAGCGTGACAATTCGTTCACTGTGATGCACCTGTCAGCAATTCGTTAACTCTCTGCACATTGTCTGAAGTGTGTACAGTACGAGGCCTGCCGCTGCGAGGACAATCCTCAATATTGCCGTGCCCGCTTTCATCACGTAACCTGCTTGCTCACCGACTAACTGTACTGCGATCGACCGCAGCATCTCCATACACCTTTCTCAACCTCTTGTGGATGTTTCCCACTGTCTAGTTTTCACAGCACAGCAATTCTATGACACCGCGTTGCTTCTGACGAACGTCAAGTGTAGCAGCCATCTTGAAGACATGCTGTGACGGTGCCACTCACGGGAACAGGTTGAACTAAGTTTGAAAACAAACGGGAAGGATGTATCTACACACTGTAATACTTTCAACATGCAGAATGAAAACTGTATTTTTACAAAAATAGTGTGCATTTCTTTTGGTGTGGCCCTCGTAATATCCCTCAGGACATCCAGCAACTCTGTCGATCAATGCCTAGCTGCTTGCATAAGGTTCAGAGGTCGGGAGCAAAGCGTTACTGACTTACTCAACTTGTGATGCTCCTCTCTTGAACACAGCAACCAAAGAATCTGAAACTGTAATCACTTTTTTTTTGCGTGTACAAGAACGTAACATCTACCGATCTCCGTCCCATTCGGATAATTCCTTCGTGGTCCGTCATTATTTTATTTTTCTTGGAACGTATTACAATTAGAAACTGCGTTTTTGTCCTGAGGCAGCGTAACAGAGGGGACGCAAATACTTGACTATATTCATCCAGTATTTAAAAATGAGAACACTTAGGAACTTCAACAAACTTTACACATAACTTGGAACCTGTAAGGAACCTATTACCGTTGACACCCTCCACAAATTACCGATAGCAAAAAGGTTTAACGCTTAGTATATTTTCGCTGTTCATGCAATAATACTTCAGCCCCTGGCATGATTTTTTAATTTATTACTTCTTTACAACTAACTCTATTCGCAACACACCTTTCTAAGAGTATCTAAACTTATCACGGAATGAACCTGCAGAACAACAACATTGCACCGGCCGCGGTGGCCGTGCGGTTCTAGGCGCTGCAGTCCGGAACCGCGGGACTGCTGCGGTCGCAGGTTCGAATCCTGCCTCGGGCATGGATTTGTGTGATGTCCTTAGGTTAGTTAGGTTTAAGTAGTTTTAAGTTCTAGGGGACTGATGATCTCAGATGTTAAGTCCCATAGTGCTCAGAGCCATTTGAACCAACAATATTGCGTGACCCATTGTTCGTGAGATATATCTTTGTATACTTTGAGATGCATAAAAAAATAACTTTTGCTTAGAACGGTGTGCAGGGAACTTCGACATCAGGTTCTAATTTATTGCTTCTTTACTGCTGAGTCTTTTTGCAATCCAGTTTGAGGACATTAGCTACGTTTATCACTGAATGTAACTGCAAAGTTCTCTCATTGGTGGACAAACAGTTACGACGTAATAAGTATTTAAATGCGTGATTAACTAGCCTTTGTTTGAAACAGAACGTAAATTACCCCAAATATACTCATCCAGTGTTTCATAATGAGAGCAATTAGCGACTTCTAACAAACTTTGAGTATAATTTCGAACCTATCCTAAACTATTTTTCGCTAGTGACATGCGTGACAATGACATTAACACCTCATTAAAATTATTAGTGCTTCTATGTGGATATTGCTAACTATAATCGACTGATTTTAACATTAGAATATTCCCATGGGGATGTACTGCTGGTTTCTTTTGGTAGTTTGGATGTATTTGGTCTGTGGCAATAAATCTGTCACCTATGAAGGTTGTTTATTTCTAGGTACTCATTCTTTTTTAAGTAGAACTTAGACGAACTGTAAAGCTCTAAGGTTTCTAGTCAGACATTAATCCGACTCTAAGAAGAAAAGCAGTGCTTCGAAAATTGCGTAAGAAATGGTTCAAATAGCTCTGAGCACTGTTGCGCGGTTCAAGACTGTAGCGCCTAAAACCGCTCGGCCACCTCGGCCGGCTTGCGTAACACAGTGACGGTGCTGCCGTACTTCCTCTAGCGAAGTACAGCGTTTTATGAACGTCTTGCAACCAAAACCTTTAGCTCAAAGATGTTTGGAGTTAGTGGGTTATGTTAAGACAGAACGGCTTAGTTTCTACATAGATATTCAGTTCGTGTAGCAATAGTAATGTACTGCGAACTTAGAATAATTCTTTCGTTACTAATAGAGTGCCTAATTATCTTTTATTAATTATTCCACAATTCGTTTCTAACGGATATGACATACACACAACAGAGTGTCAGATCAATAAACATCTCATACCAAAGGAAAGCCGGCCCGAGTGGCAGTGCGGTACTAGGCGCTACAGTCCGGAGCTGAGCGACCGCTACGGTCGCAGGTTCGAATCCTGCCTCGGGCATGGATGTGTGTGATGTCCTTAGGTTAGTTAGGTTTAATTAGTTCTAAGTTCTAGGCGACTGATGACCTCAAAAGTTAAATCGCATAATGCTCACAGCCATTTGAACCATTCGAACCAAGGGAAAACTAAAGTGAAAACAGTCATCTATGTGCTGTTATGTCTATAGTTGTTGAAGTTGTGACGAAAGATCGTTTAATACTATGAAGCTGGTTTCATTGGCTCTTCGTTTGAATACGCAGGTAAGGACACCTTTCACATAAGATCTGTGGTAGTAACAAAACGAAGAGAGCTACCTTCTTTTTTCTGTCACAATTCTAGCAATTCTTTAAATGAATTGCTTAGTGTGTAAAAAAATCTTAGTCTTTACGATCAAGAGTGTTTTGTTTGTTACGACTATGAAAGAACTGTAAAAGGAACAGAAAAATATGAATTATGAAATATAAGAATTAACTAGTGTTACGATGAATTTGTACACACGCAATGTCCTATAGGAAGGCAAAATAAATTACATTACGGATTCGGTTGACAGATTTTTATTGTTGGTGCATCTCCTAACAAACAGCGTAGCAAGAACGAAAGAAATAGACGAAAAACAAAATGAAACGATATTAATATGAGAACAGTATGCCGTATTCATAACTAAATTCCTAACGTAACTGAAACTCAAAGATTCGCCATAGTTCATCGTTTTCTTGTGTCTTTGTCCCACATAGACGCAAGATCGGCATGGTTGTTAATGGATATGGCATAATTATACTGAGGGGTGACCAAAAGCTCTTCCTGTCGCAACCTAGTTACCCCGTGTACTCCAATCGTGTGCGTGTAGTGTTATTCATGTAAAAATGTGCGACACTTTTCGAAATTGTTGCGAATCCTTGTAATTGAGGTGCGACTTGGGCACCAGCCCGGCATTAACATAGTGACATGTGGAATACCGCCAAAAAACCAAATGCAGACTGGCCAGTACACCGATCGTCTATATTATGTCGCCACACAGTGGGCAAAAATTGCAAAATCTGCCTAAGTATGGCCAAGAATGGGTATAATGCAGTTTCTGACGATTTTTATACAAAAATTAAAAAATTCAAGATAGCAGATCCAACAAGGTGAAAAGAATTTGTGAAAAATTAATGAAGTTGATAAAAAGGTAATGGTAAACCTTATTACAAATCTGCCTCTATCACTGTCTTTATTACAGAAAATGTATGTTAGTAACAATAATTGAGAGTTTTATGTCTTCTCAGTCTTCTTCCTCTTATGCTTCTCGTTCTTCATCTTCATTAGCTGCTCCATCTTCGTCACCGACATCTGTATCATCTTGATCGTCCTCAGCAGCTGATTAATCGTAATTCTTTGTAGCAGGTAGCAAGAGGGCCGCAGCTTCCGGCAACAGAGCTTTCACTTCCCTCGGAAATGGTTTCCACGAAGAAGAAATACTTAATAGTAAAACATAATTTAACAAAATTAAATTTATACATTCAAAGCTTAAGGATATGAAATAATATCGTTATTTTATCAAGGCCACGTTCTAAATTTTTGAGATATTTAATATATATTCTTATATTTAGCAATTACATTTTTACATTGTACTACCTTATTAGGAATTTTACAGAAATAACACTAATAAAATTATGTTTGCGTATGTATTTTATACATATTTTAGTAAAATTTTTAATTCTATTTTCTTAGTGTAAATATTGTCGTTTTGCACGTGTAGCTTAAAAATGGCTCGGGGCCGATGTTGCTCCTAGTAGATGCATTTAAGTTTGATTCGAGAAGATAATATTACATACTTACGGACGGAATAAAATAGAAGGCAGAATGTCGCGGAATTTAAAACATACCTCTTTTATTCGCTAGCGTCTTACAGTTTCCGTTTGTTTGCATTCCGGTAAGAATTTAACAAAAACTCGTCTTTAATTAATGATTAATTAACAAATAAGCGTTCGTAATTAAGTACATGCATCCTGGAATAGCCTCCATAAAAAAAATCTGGCTGATTTCGCTGTACTAAAATATCGCATCCGAATGAAATTAAACCATCGAAGGATCGGCTGGACACTTCTTTGACTGGGATTCAATAGTGCCAACAAAATTCTAGCCAGCCTAATAAGCTAAACTTCTTAACTATTTTTTCTTTTATTTATTGCCAGTGCACTACGTGCACCGGGCGTATTCGATCCAGGGCTAGTGACCCTCCCCGTCCTCCGGGTGTACCGTAAACTTAGACGATATGCATATATACAGGGTGAGTCACCTACCGTTACCGCTGGATATATTTCGTAAACCACATCAAATACTGACGAATCGATTTCACAGACCGAACGTGAGGAGAGGGGCTAGTGTAATTGGTTAACACAAATCATAAAAAAATGCACGGAAGTATGTTTTTTAACACAAACGTACGTTTTTTTAAATGGAACCCCGTTAGTTTTGTTATCACATCTGAACATATAAACAAGTAGGTAATCAGAGCCGTTTGTTGCATTGTAAAATGTTAATTACATCCGGAGATATTGTAACCTAAAGTTGACGCTTGAGTACCACTCCTCCGCTGTTCGATCGAGTGTATCGGAGAGCACCAAGTTACGTAGGGATCCAAAGGGAACGGTGATGGACCTTAGGTACAGAAGAGACTGGAACAGCACATTACGTCCACATGCTAACACCTTTTTATTGGTCTTTTTCACTGACGCACATGTACATTACCATGAGGGGTGAGGTACACGTACACACGTGGTTTCCGTTTTCAATTACGGAGTGGAATAGAGTGTGTCCCGACATGTCAGGCCAATAGATGTTCAGTGTGGTGGCCATCATTTGCTGCACACCATTGCAATCTCTGGCGTAATGAATGTCGTACACGCCGTAGTACATCTGGTGTAACGTCACCGCAGGCTGCCACAATACGTTGTTTCATATCCTCTGGGGTTGTAGGCACATCACGGTACACATTCTCCTTTAAAGTACCCCAAAGAAAGAAGTCCAGAGGTGTAAGACCAGGAGAACGGGCTGGCCAATTTATGCGTCCTCCACGTCCTATGAAACGCCCGTCGAACATCCCCTCAAGGGTCAGCCTAGTGTTA
Organism: Schistocerca americana; assembly: GCF_021461395.2. Lineage (NCBI taxonomy): Eukaryota > Metazoa > Arthropoda > Insecta > Orthoptera > Acrididae > Schistocerca > Schistocerca americana. The sequence goes on from NC_060126.1 coordinate 379,975,420, forward strand.
ATTGCGGAATGTGCAGGTGCACCATCACGCTGATACCAGATACCTCGACGCGTTTCCAGTGGGACTTTTTCAAGCAACGTTGGCGGATCATTCTGTGGAAACGCGATGTATGTTGCAGCTGTTTGGGCCCCTGCAATGAAGTGAGGACCAATGAGGTGGTCGCCAATGATTCCGCACCATACATTTACAGTCCACGGTCGCTGTCGCTCTACCTGTCTGAGCCAGCGAGGATTGTCCACGGACCAGTAATGCATGTTCCGTAGATTCACTGCCCCGTGGTTTGTGAAACCCGTTTCATCGGTAAACAGGTAGAACTGCAACGCGTTCTCTGTTAATGCCCATTGACAGAATTGCACTCGATGATTAAAGTCATCACAATGTAATTGCTGATGTAGCGACACATTAAACGGGTGAAAGTGGTGACGATGCAGTATGCGCATGACACTACTTTGACTCAGTCCACCGGCTCTCGCAATGTCCCGTGTACTCATGTGTGAGTTCATGGCAACAGCAGCTAACACACCAACTGCACCCGCTTCTCCTGTGACGGGATTGTTACGGACCCGTTTCCGTGCTACGACCATACCTGTTGCATACAGTTGGCGGTAGATATTTTGCAATGTGCGGCACGTTGGATGCTCTCTGTCCGGGTACCGTTCTGCATACACCCTGCAGGCTTCAGCTTCATTTCGTCGCCACTCGCCATAGATGAGTATCATCTCCGCCTTTTCAGAGTTCGAATACACCATGGTCACAGTTCCTGCAACACTACTTATCACAGACGACTGGTAACACGGTGTACTACAGTTGGTCTGCGTGCGGAGACGAATGCAGAATAACAATAGCAGTAAGCGCTACATCCGGACACTGCGACAGCTAGACCAAACCACAACAGTGCACTACAGCCACACTCGCAAAAACGGTCGTCATCGTAAACATGTCCCTGCAGATGCTGCTAGCCGACTGTTGCCCGTGTTTGTTACAACACGCAACTGAACGTCGGAGGTTGCAAGCGTCAACTTTAGGTTACAATATCTCCGGATGTAATTAACATTTTACAATGCAACAAACGGCACTGATTACGTATTTGTTTATATGTTCAGATGTGCTTACAAAACTAACGTGGTTCCATTTAAATAACGTAGGTTTGTGTTAAAAAACATACTTCCGCGCATTTTTGTATGGTTTGTATTAAACAATTACACTAGCCCCTCTCCTCACGTTCGGTCTGTGGAATCGGTTCGTCAGTGTTTGATGTAGTTTACGAAATATATCCAGCGGTAACGTTAGGTGACTCACCCTGTGTATGTATTCGGGATAACGAGAAGTGAAAACAAGGCAAACAAATATTGGGGACAGGCCTTCTGTTTGCACTCTTGTAATGAAGTACCACTGGGCTGTGCCCGTCTGACTTCTAGGAATGCGCTAGGGGGTTCATGAAGATGGTGGTTTGGTTTGTGTGCGTGTTTTTGAGTAAATGTTTGTTTTTTGGGTGTGTTTGTGTGTTTTAAATGTCCCTAAAGTGGCGCGTAAGGGTTAGTTTAGGCCTCTTATGTTGAAGGTCTGGATGTTCGCAGCCTAAATTTCGAATGAGGTGATGGGGCGATGTTTGTGTCCTCTCATAAAGTTTGGCAGATTTTTCCTTTATGAGGGAATAGATGGTGGGGTGTTCTAAGAAATCTCTGATTTGTGTGTTGCGGACGTATCTGTCAGCACCTGTGATTACCCAGAAGTTTTTATTTTGTAGCCGTTGTAGTCTTGAAAGTGAGGTTGTAACGACAATTATACGTATAATAATTTTTTTCTTTATGAATTTAGATAAATTAATAATAGCAATGTGTTGAATTTCTTTTTCGATTCTTTTCGTGTCATGTTAAAGAAACTGTGTGTAACTTTTGAAACGAATATTATTATTTCTGTTAGATTTCAAATAATGTGGTAATCAAAGGGAAGTGTATTTAGTGTTAAAACTATTGTAAGATGTGAAAATTGTAATTTATACACTTGGTCCATACGTAGGTAATGCGTTAGGATATGTGTAGTAGAAAACCTGTGGTGAATACCCTACCTGTAGGGGAGCGGGAAAAGGTGGAGGCAGGCGAGGCGGGAAAACGCACACTAGCGCGGTTCTGCACAACGGGCTCAGTAACACAGTCGGAGGCGAGCAACAGTCGGAAGTACACGTACTGTACCGAGGAGGCTACCCAGGAAAAGTGGATTCCATTGAGCCTCGGATGAACCGATTCCGACGACTACTTGGCATGGCTATATTCTGAGGCACAAAATTGGAAAAATTACGACGCTAAGAAGATGGAAAGTGCCGATGTTGTGTGAGCCTTAGCCGTGCTTGTATGTGTGCCGTGCTGCCCGCTATCTCGCTGCCCGCCATCCGCCGCACCGACTTGCACAGGTCAAACATTTATTCCATCTTTAGAAGTGTATCTGTGTGGACCAGTGTCGAAACTGTTTCTAATGGTTCAATAATAACGTGACTTTTACCAGAATTGCTTTAGCCATGACTTATCCCGATCACTGACCTAGACAGGATCCTTACCTCGTATTGTGCAATCCGAGTATCCTAAACTGAAAGTTTAATGTTTGTGTTAATGAAAATTATCAGCAGATTAATCTATGCCATAAAGGAATCTATAGTTCTGTATGTTGTTGCAAATATTGGTAAAGACCAAAAGAGTTTTTTTTTTTTTGAATTGAGTTAGCGATGTTATTTAATTAATTTGAGACAGAAATAATGACAGTTAAATTATTCAGAAGTAAGACAAAAGAGTAGTTATCCAGAGATTGATAAAATTTGTGTGTTAATTTGCCTTCAGTACTTAACAGTTTCAGTATAACCACTATAACAGTTTCAGGGCCCCCCCCCCTCTTTCTCTTATCCATCCGTTCAAACCTTGATGTGTACTGCTCAGATTTGACCAGTAAAGCTAAATTCTATATTATACCTAAGTGTATTAGTGTTTTTCCATCTTTAATAGTAACATTGTATATGTGCTTTCAAAACTGCTAATTATAGGGTAATCTATGCCCGATGTCAGTCTGCTCAACATACAAAAATGTAGTTAGTAGTAATCATTACTGTGTGGTGTTGTGTAAATGTAGTTCGTCCAAATTAGTACAAAAAGAGCAAACTTTAGTTCAGTGGATTTTTCGGATTCCAAACTTTGCCATATACCGTATCGTTACTACGTGTTACTATGCTTGTACATGCACCCACTTGTACAAGGAAAAAACTCACTAATTGCCTAAGTAGGCTGGCGACCGAATTGTTAGTTATAGGTAGCATCTACTGTGTGTACTTCTTGTCCATGCGAAAGAATGATTATACTGTACATTTGCTTGATGCGTCACTGTAGTTATTGACTGAAGATAAGTCCGATTTTGCTTCTATTAGGTACACGCGGTCAACTAATGTACTAAAAATCCTTGTTTATAAGGTGAAGCCCGTGAACTTATTACAGTACAGGCTTTATAGAGCTAACCTACGTCCAAGCAGGGCGGTAGTGTTACAAGTGGCTTCCCGGTGACAGGACATCCATCTGTTGTCGGTTACAAATTAATGTAAATACCGAACAGTGGATGTTCAGTGGCACGAATTGCAATAAAGTTTAGCAAAATAAACTGCAGTGTGAGTCAAGTATAATAGTGTGGTATAGTTGGCATTCAATATGGACAGGAACGTAGGCAGGGTAGATGCGCCAAGTGAAATGGAGAATGCGGCTGGCAGTAGCCGGAGTTTACGCGGCCAGATAACAGATGGCGTTAGCGAAAGACAGTTGGCATACATACAATACCACGAACATGTCAATGAACAGATTGAAAGGTTGAGATCGCCTCGAACACAACAAGGGACAAAACAGGAAGCAGAGGGTGACTTTGTAGATGATAGTGGGTATGTGAACGAATCCACTGACATATTTGATTCACCACAGATAAAGAAAGAACCGAAAGAAACTTCTGAAGTAGAATCGGAACACATCGATCCTGTAGAACAAAACAGTATAAAAATTTTAAGTATGAACGACTTATTTGAACAATTAACCAAACAAATTGCAGGACAGAATGAGCAACTTCAAAATCAAGTCGGCAATCAGGTTAATCAGCTTAAAACACATGTTGATCAGCAGCTCAAAACGCAGAATGAACAGCTCAAAACACACGTTAACGAGCAACTCAAAACACAGGTGGATCAAATTAAAGCACAGGTGGAAGGACAGGGAATTAAAATTAGTAAACAGATAGAACAGGTAGAACAAAAAGTGGGTAATTTAAGTTCTGTGGTAAATACTCTGAAATTTGAAATTGATACCATTAACAAAAATATGGATACTATGCAGGAGGAAATTGGAAACATTAATAGTAGATTTGATGTTGAAATTCTCAACATCCAAGAGAAAGTAGAACCTTTGGTTGAAACTAAGGTAGACGAAAAAGTTTTCGGTCTTAAAACTGAGGTCGTAAACAAATGTCAACACGGGATATCGCAATTGAAAAAGGTAGTTTTGGACACTGAAAGTAATTTAAGTAAAAAAGTATTCGAATGTGTTCAAAATTGTGAACAAAATACTACGAAAATTCAGGGCAAAATTTTCGATCTGGAAAGCAAAATTAAAGATAGGTCTGGTGTTGTCTGTAATGGCACACCAATTACGAAGCTGTTAGAAGACGAGGAACGCTTCGATCCAGCCAAGAAACATAACGGGTGGCATCCGTTAGATTTTATTAAAAATTGCGAGAGAATATTTCCTGAGCACTTGTCTGATCAGGAAAAGATAAACGTTGTAATTAGCGCCTTAGCAGGTGACGCTAAGCGCTGGGGGATAAATTTAAATACCGAACGAATGACGTTCGAGGAATTTAGGCAGAGATTTACGGAAGAATATTGGTCTGAACAAAAGCAGGACCATTTATGGCGCGAGTTTATCATGACCAAACAGCATGATAACAGGGGCAGGAATTCTTGGAAAGATTTCTGCGAGCATTGGTACCGAAAATTGACACACTTAAGAGGTAGAAGATCAGATTCAGAAATTATCTGGGAGCTATATAAAAAGCTTCCGGAGGATTCCAAGAGGTACGTAGGAAGCAATCATCGTAGCTTCCAAGCATTTCTAGAAAGGGTCGAAGATGAAGACCACTGGCGCGAAAGTCGTGCCAATTATCAAAATTTTGGTAACCGTAATAACCGACACAATGACGAACGAAACGATGGCGATGGATTTCGCGTCAATGTAATACAAAGAGGAAGAGGCAGAGGAAGAGGCAGAGGAAATAATCCAGGTCGCGGTAGAGGGTATACCGCGCAAAACAATAACGACGCGGGAAACTAATTTCCGCGAACGTTGCGGGCCAAACGGAAGCGGACAATACATACCGGCCCCGATTCAAGAAAAGATACCGGACCGACCGTAATGTAATGAGACAGGCTAGGGACGAGCATGGAACGCCGCGACGTGTTGTGGCGAAACAAGCGTCAGGTGCGAGCCAGAATGAATCATCGCTGCCGCACAGAGCGCTACATGTTAACAGGCGAGTGGAGCATCAGAGGGCAACGGCCCAGCCTAGCCGAACATCTGTTCGGAAAGAAGCCGCTAGCAATACGGCAGCAGTAGGTACGAACGTAGCAGTCAGAACTAATGAAAATTTTACGAGTGATAATTCCGTGGCAAAGGAAACAATAAATGAGACTGTGAGTAAACAGAGAGGTGCGGTTAGCAGTGTTTGCAATGAGGTAAAAGGCGATAATGAATTAGCGAAAGTTACTGATTGGCGTGTGCAGATCGACGATCTGTACAAGGGCCTAAAGCAATGTGAGTGGGAGGATTTTAAAAGGGAGTATGAGGCGGAGAGATTAGTTGGTGGAAAGAGAGATAGTAGGGACGTCCATAAAGTGACGTGGCCCAAATTTGAAGAGGGGAGAATAAATAGCGCCGCGCAAAGTACGCGTGCTGCCGATAGGAGGAAGGTTAATGATAGGAAGGATTTGGAGGATGAAATCCTCAGCATTGACGAAGAAATAACTTCTGCTAACAGTCCGCCAATAGTACAAGCCGCTACCGAGAGGCACCGTGTAGAAGGGGTAGATGATTACCTGAAAGTAATTAAAGTCCACGAGAATTACACCGAATATGAAGTCACAGTGGATGTGAATAAAGCAGAGGATGGGGCCGTTTTGCCAAAAGAGGAGATTGAATTGAAATCCAAGCCTGACGACAATACAGAGGAGGAACTTAGTGCCTGTCTCAGAAAAGCGTTTATGTTAGAACCTGAAAGCGATCCGGAATGGTCGGATTCCGACGATAGTTCAGATAATGAAAGATACGCAAATACAGACGGAAATGAATGTACTCACGCTCCCTATTGTGCAAAAGTAGCGTACTTAAGTGAATCTGATGTAGAGGAAGAGAGTAGTGATGACTCTAGTGAAGATGAATTTTCAGGTGTAGAGGAAAATGAATATACTTTTACTGAAAGAGGGTATGAGAAAATCAGTGGAAATAAAGGGGATGCAGTTAAGTACGATATTGTACCTAACGATGACGACGTATCAAAACAAAATCCAGACGTTGAAACTGAACAAAGAAAGAAAGAGCCACCTGACGACTCTGTGTTTATTTTGCGAAGAGTTCAAGTAAGCAAAGACTTTGAACTCCAGAAGCCTAAGAAGCCACCAGACTTAAGTGACTGTTTTATGAACCAGAAAAGACTGCCTTGTTAATAAAGAGATTAGGGGGCAGGATGTTGTATTTTTATATATTATTAATATTGTGCATGACTTTATTATTACTGTAACTCAGTTTTATCTGAAAGTGAATTATTGTTTGTTGAATCATAGAGCCTGGGGCAGGTTTATATCGGATTTTGAGAATGTCATGAACACATTACATCATGAAACTACAGGATTTCCACCGGAAGAAATTTTGTTAGGCAGAAGTAGTAAAAGTTTAATTGAAGAAAAACTAGAGTTTCCACCTTGTACAAGTTTGGGATTGGATCAAAAGAAAGAATTGGTGATAAAAAGGGCAAAGCAAAATGCTGAATCTAGATCTAAAAGACACAATAAAAACTTAAAAGTTTCAAAATTTAAAATTGGAGATTATGTTCTTTTAAAAACCCACGAAAAGTCTAGTGAACTAAACCATGAAATTTCAAAATTTAAATATATTTATAATGGACCATATGTAATACAGAATATTCCACACGACAATGCTTACTACCTGATCTACCCAAAATCCAAAAGACCTTTAGGCGTAAGAAATATTGTGGACCTAAAATTGTATGTACCTAGGAACGAGTAAATGTGCTGTATCTTATGCTGAACCCAAATTATTCTAAATGTATCTAATCTTTGTAAATGTCTGTATACCCTTGAAAGTGTGCTAATGTAGTTATGTGAGTTTCAGATTACCAATTGTACTGTAACTGTAAAAATGTATGGAGAAAAGGACTGAAAAGAAAGGATAAATGCTATCAGTCAGATAAAAGATGGGACTGTCAAAATGAAAATGGGCAGTGTATGAACCATAAGATGAAGGATTGCCAAATACCAATGAGGGCAGATAAATAATCGATGGAAAATTGTAAATGTGATCCAGGAGATGTCACCATATGAAGTGAAAAGGACTGCCCAAATCCGCATAATAGGCAGCAAATATGTGTAGTTAATTTTCTGAATATATGTGTGTGTGTTTTGTTTAGTAAGTAAGAAAATGGACTGCTATTCAAAGCAAGCAGCGACAAATTATCTTATAGTGTATACAAAATATGAAATTGTTTTTGTAGTTAAATGTTGGTATTCCAGAATTTTAAATTATTTCTTTGAGAAATTTAGAAAAAATAAGTAAATTGCTATTTTAGTGAGATTGTGATGAGAAGTTGGACTGTGCGAAAGGCACTTGAGTAAATGACAAGTCAGTATTCTAGAAGTATTAAAAAAGTGTAAACCTATATACAGTGAGCAAAAGGAAATATGTAGTGTAAATCTTTTTGGACAATTAAGTAAAAATTCAGAACCACTGTATAATTGTAAGATTTAGTGTTCCCATAAAATTTGGACTTAAGAAAATTTTCTGGAAACAGGGGCATGTGTAACGACAATTATACGTATAATAATTTTTTTCTTTATGAATTTAGATAAATTAATAATAGCAATGTGTTGAATTTCTTTTTCGATTCTTTTCGTGTCATGTTAAAGAAACTGTGTGTAACTTTTGAAACGAATATTATTATTTCTGTTAGATTTCAAATAATGTGGTAATCAAAGGGAAGTGTATTTAGTGTTAAAACTATTGTAAGATGTGAAAATTGTAATTTATACACTTGGTCCATACGTAGGTAATGCGTTAGGATATGTGTAGTAGAAAACCTGTGGTGAATACCCTACCTGTAGGGGAGCGGGAAAAGGTGGAGGCAGGCGAGGCGGGAAAACGCACACTAGCGCGGTTCTGCACAACGGGCTCAGTAACACAGTCGGAGGCGAGCAACAGTCGGAAGTACACGTACTGTACCGAGGAGGCTACCCAGGAAAAGTGGATTCCATTGAGCCTCGGATGAACCGATTCCGACGACTACTTGGCATGGCTATATTCTGAGGCACAAAATTGGAAAAATTACGACGCTAAGAAGATGGAAAGTGCCGATGTTGTGTGAGCCTTAGCCGTGCTTGTATGTGTGCCGTGCTGCCCGCTATCTCGCTGCCCGCCATCCGCCGCACCGACTTGCACAGGTCAAACATTTATTCCATCTTTAGAAGTGTATCTGTGTGGACCAGTGTCGAAACTGTTTCTAATGGTTCAATAATAACGTGACTTTTACCAGAATTGCTTTAGCCATGACTTATCCCGATCACTGACCTAGACAGGATCCTTACCTCGTATTGTGCAATCCGAGTATCCTAAACTGAAAGTTTAATGTTTGTGTTAATGAAAATTATCAGCAGATTAATCTATGCCATAAAGGAATCTATAGTTCTGTATGTTGTTGCAAATATTGGTAAAGACCAAAAGAGTTTTTTTTTTTTTGAATTGAGTTAGCGATGTTATTTAATTAATTTGAGACAGAAATAATGACAGTTAAATTATTCAGAAGTAAGACAAAAGAGTAGTTATCCAGAGATTGATAAAATTTGTGTGTTAATTTGCCTTCAGTACTTAACAGTTTCAGTATAACCACTATAACAGTTTCAGGGCCCCCCCCCCTCTTTCTCTTATCCATCCGTTCAAACCTTGATGTGTACTGCTCAGATTTGACCAGTAAAGCTAAATTCTATATTATACCTAAGTGTATTAGTGTTTTTCCATCTTTAATAGTAACATTGTATATGTGCTTTCAAAACTGCTAATTATAGGGTAATCTATGCCCGATGTCAGTCTGCTCAACATACAAAAATGTAGTTAGTAGTAATCATTACTGTGTGGTGTTGTGTAAATGTAGTTCGTCCAAATTAGTACAAAAAGAGCAAACTTTAGTTCAGTGGATTTTTCGGATTCCAAACTTTGCCATATACCGTATCGTTACTACGTGTTACTATGCTTGTACATGCACCCACTTGTACAAGGAAAAAACTCACTAATTGCCTAAGTAGGCTGGCGACCGAATTGTTAGTTATAGGTAGCATCTACTGTGTGTACTTCTTGTCCATGCGAAAGAATGATTATACTGTACATTTGCTTGATGCGTCACTGTAGTTATTGACTGAAGATAAGTCCGATTTTGCTTCTATTAGGTACACGCGGTCAACTAATGTACTAAAAATCCTTGTTTATAAGGTGAAGCCCGTGAACTTATTACAGTACAGGCTTTATAGAGCTAACCTACGTCCAAGCAGGGCGGTAGTGTTACAAGGTGTCTGACGCCATTGACCACACTTCCGAACCATACAAGATGACCGGAAACATGAGTTGGCGCCAGAGAAACATTTTGCATTTCAAGGTGAGTCCTTCACCCTTCAGAAGTGGGTGTAGTTGGGACAGGAGCGCGCACCCCTTGTTTGCCGCTTTCTTCATTTGTTGTCTCCACGTGAGGCGGTTGTCGATCTCCATCCCGAGGTAGGTAATACAATTTCGCCAGGCTAGGTCCCGACCACCAATTGTTAGTTGTTGGTCTGGGAGTTTTAGCCTGGTTGTGAAGTATATGGCCTGGGTTTTACTCGGATTGATTTTAATTTTCCATAAATTGCACCACTGCGTTATGGAGTCGAGGAGGGCTTGCAGCTTTCGTCGTATGAAGGTTGCGGCTACTCCTGTAGATGGCATTGTCATCGGCGTAGAGAGCGATCTCTCCGCCGACCTGCTTCGGTATGTCGTTCGTGTAAATGGAGTATAGGACGGGACCTAAGACGAACCTTGTGGAACTCCGGCCGCAATCGGTCGCATCTGGCTCGATCCTGTCCCATTTCTTACGAAGAAGTGACGCTCCGCAAGAAATGAGTCAATGATCTTTATGATATGTTCTGGGCACCCTATGTGATCTAGTTTGAATATTAGGCCATCGTGGCAGACGCAGTCGAACGCTTTCACTATGTTCAGGAATACTGCTCCTGTGGATTCTCTCTTTGCCCTGGCCACACAAGCGTGCTCTACCAAGCGCAGGCGTTGTTGGACTGTGGAGTGCTCAGCGCGGAATCCAAACTGCTCAGGCAACAGGATGTTTTCGTCAGTAAGGAATTGCTGGAGGGTTGTGAGTATTTGCAGCTCAAGGATTTTACTCATGCCAGTGAGTAAGAAAATTGGTCTGTAACTTTCGGGTAGGAGAAGGTTTTTGTTAGGTTTGGGGAGGGTGATTACCTTGGCAGTTTTCCACGCTGAGGGGAAGTAGGTGAGTGTTAGGCAAGCGTTGAAGACGCTTGCCAGAAATGTTATGGGGGGAGGCGGAAGGTGCTTTAGGAGAGGGGTGCGGATGCGGTCAGGGCCAGGAGCCTTGTGGTTTCCCTGTCGCTTCATGAGTGCACTTGTTGTCGGCTCGTTAACGGGCACGAATTCTGTGTTTGGGCGCGAATTTCTTATCTGAGTCACTCGTCCGATGACTATTCTTTCCTGCCACTCACTCTCGTCATCATCGATGACGTGAGTTCGGAATTGTGACTCTAGTGATTTTGCCAATATTTCCGCCTTTTCTTGGTCTTCATAAACTAGACCGTTCTCGCCGTGGAGTGGCCTGTTCTCTCTGGTGGGGGCTTTCCGCTGCCGGGCTATTTGCCAGATCTTGCGCTTGCTGTTCTCTGTTTCGGCGGTTTGTAAATATTGGGGGGGGGGGGGAGGGGGGGAGTGTTAAAGAACAACTTCACGGTATGGCAAAGTCTTCATTAAATTTTCCATAGTACATTTGAAAGATTCTTTTATTAAAATGATGTGGAACGCGTCGGTTTCAGGATGTGTACACATCATTAGGGCAAACATTAATGAACATATCATCAATTTATCCCTACATGTTTGTGACTGGCTACCAGTTCTGAAGTAGGATTTCCTCAATGGAATAGAAGGTGTCGTCTAGGAGAAATGATTTTAAATTATATTTAAAACTTGCTATTTTACCTGACAGACACTTTATGTTACTTGGCGAATGGTCAAAAATTTTTATTGCTTCATATTGAGCTCCTCTATTGAGTCACTGATAACTTTAATAGTGGGTAATAAAGGTCATTTTTCCCCCTAGTGTTGTAGGTCTGTACTTCACTGTTCTCAGATTGTGATGGATTATTTTTGACGAATTTCGTTAGCGATTGTATGTATTCTGACGGCGCACTTAGAACGCCTGCCTCTTGAAGAGGTGCATACATGACGTGCATTGCTGAATCGACATTTTGTTCTTACTGCTCGCTTTTGTGGAATCAATATTTTCTGTCTAAGTTATGAGTTACGCCTGCCTCTTGAAGAGGTGCATACATGACGTGCATTGCTGAATCGACATTTTGTTCTTACTGCTCGCTTTTGTGGAATCAATATTTTCTGTCTAAGTTATGAGTTACGCCAGAAAATTATTTCGTACGACATTACTGATTGGAAATATGAAAATATGTCGGGAGATTGATAGGTTTGTTTCCAAGACTAGCAGTTGTAGGAAGAGCAAAAGTAGCGAACTTAATTGTTTGCGAAGCTCAATAATACACTTTTTGCTGTTCAGAGTTACAGCAATATGTGCAACAAAGAATTTGGAACATAATACTCTAGTAACTCATTCCCGCCCGTGTGCTACATCAATTGTTTTCTATGACTCCATTTATTGTACAGAACTGAATAGCGTGTGTGTTTCTCAAAATTTGCGGAGAGTCTATTTACAGAGAACCACTCAATAATTTTTACACTTCCGTTGCTTTTTGTCTAATGGGATTTATAAAAATGCTAGTATCGTCTGCTAGAATGTTAAGCGGAAACCCATTCACATGTATAACGTGTAGGAGTAGACGGAAAATAGAATCCTGTGGGCTTTCTTTGCAATTTTACCTCAACCACTAAAATTTTCTACCTATCCGACATTGTATGAATTATTGAACACAATCCTTAGCATTCAGTTTGTCAAGTGTGATTCAAACCAGCTGTATGTAGCCACCATAAAACAAGTTTTTCTAACAGAGTATCACGATCTATACAATCGAAGATTCAAAATTGCTCTGAGCACTATGGGACTTAACTGCTGAGGTCATCAGTCCCCTAGAACTTACAACTACTTAAACCTAACTAACCTAAGGACATCACTCACATCCATGCCCGAGGCAGGATTCGAACCTGCTACTGTAGCGGTCTCGCGGTTCCAAACTGTAGCGCCTAGAACCGCTCGGCCACTCCGGCCGGCACAATCGAAGGTCTTGGTGAGAAAAAATGGTGATACATTTTTATTTAAGGCTTGTGCTATTTAATCAGAGGATATAGGAAGAGCATTCTCAGTCGTGCAACCTTCCAGGAATCCCAACTGGGATGTGCTCGTAAACTGTTTTCATTCATGTGTGCGACTACTCTGCCCTTGAACACATCACTTTTTCGAATGTTTTGGAAAAATATCTCAGTAAGGAAACTGGATGGAAATTGTTTTCAGTCTAGTCATTTTCCTATTAATTAGTTGAATGTTTGTATACTTAAAACTGGAAACATTTCCTGTGCCAGTGAAACGATAGTATGGGAACATTGGCAAGGAGATTCTGACTGGGTTTGTTCGGCTGCCTGGTGCAAGTCATTCTATTTGACGCCACTTCGGAGACATGAGCATCTTTGTCATCGCGAAGAAAAACTCCGATCTGGCATGGAATCGAACCCAGGATCCCGCTGTCCAGAAGCAGCGACATTGACCACTAGTCTCTGAGCTGAATGAACTACGGGCGACGAAAGGAAGCTTGCCAGCAATTTCTCCACTGGGTTTTAGTAATCAGAAAAATGACATGGTAGACCACTACCTGGTAAAAAGATGGACAGACATCGCCTGCAGACAAATTATACTTGGATATGCAAAACTGATGAATCTAGCTCATAGCCACTTTTGGAAGAGATCTTTGCGCAGCAATAAATTAAAAATTAGTAACGCTGAACTAATGTCGCTACCTGGTATGAAATGCAAGATATCGACTCTTATAATAGTTCAACCACATGTACATCTCACCACCGGCAATATTTCCTTGCCGATGGGTTTAAAGTAGGATACGTTCGTGTATCCAGCAACCAGTCGTTTAGGCAACAAGCAAAATTTGTCCTCATTGCGTATCTACAAAGTCCTTCTAGCGCCGTCTTCGATCTTTGTTATTTCCAGTCTCTTCCTATCGTTATCCTTCACTCTTTCTCAGAGATGTTTTACAAACTGAATCCAGAATACTTCCCGTTTTGTATCTCTTGGGGTGACCTCTTAAAGAACTACTGAATCAAAAGCAATTTCATCGAGAATATTGTTTTGTTTCTTCACTCAACTTATGTTCTTAGACATGGGCAGCTAGTAACCTAAATAAATAATAGGCATGAGCAGATAGTAACTTAAATAAATTACAGGTAAAAACCTAAACTTGAAAGACATGTGTGTGTTTAGAAAAGCTAGGATAATACCATAAGCAGTGATAATCAAGGTCTGATACCTTGAAGAGAAGCAAAATACATTGACAGAAAAAATGACAACACCAAGAAGGAGTTATGCGACATAAGTGGAAGTTGATAGGCGTGTAAAATTACGTCTGTCCAAATTTAGCGCCAGTCGCTTAGAAGTGGCGCTAGTAACATCACTCTGAGGATGCAGATGAGCTTTACTTTAAATACGCGCTGTAACGGTCGTGAGCTTTAGTAACTTTACAGATTAGTCATGGTGACTTGATGTTAGTCAAGAATCCCCTTAAGATGACAAGCTATTACGTTTGTACGAGGTCATGTAATAGGACTACGAGAAACTGGATGTTACTTCTGCGGTATTGCAGAAAGACTTGGCAGGAATGTTGCCATTGTAAATGATTGCTCGCAGCGGTAGCCGCGAGGCACGAGTATGTGCGGTCCCAAGTGATCAGACTCCGGAAGGCGACGTAGCACTTTCGAGAGGCACGACATTGTGTTGGGGGTGTGGCTCTGCCGCATAATAATGTATCTACAGCAGCGATAGGAGCTGCAGCTGGCACTACAGTGACACAAAGAACTGTCGTAAATCTGTTATTTCGAGGATAGATCCGAGCCAGACCCCCAGTAGCGGGAATTCGACTGTCTGCAGACTACCGCCATTTGCGACTTAAGAGCTGTCAAGGAAGAGCACGTTGGAGGGCTGGTTGGAGGCCTGTCGTGTTGCCTGATGAAAGCTGGTTCTGTCTCGGTGCCAGTGATAGCCATGTATCGGTTAGAAGGAAACCAGTTGCAGAATTCCGACAAGCCTGTCTGAGTGATGGACACAATTGACCTACACCTGCAGCTATGGTCTGGGGTGCTACTTCGTATGACAGCAGAAGACACTCGTGATTATCCCACGCACCCTGACTGCAAATTCGTGTGTCAGTCTGGTGATACAATCTACTGTTCTGTCTTTCAAGTACAGCATTCCAGTGCATGTTTCCCAACGGGATAACGCTCGTCCACATACCGCTGTTGTAGCTCAACATGCTACAGGCTCTATGGAGTTTCGACATATTGCCTTGGCTTGCTCAGTCATCAGATCTGTCCCCAATCGTACACATACGTGACATCATCGGCCGATAACTACAACGTCATCCAGGAACAACATTAACAATCCCTGTATTGACTGACCAAGTGCTAAAGCCATGGAACTCCATTCCACAGACATCCGCCCCCAGTACAACACAATGCATGCACGATTGCATGCTTACATTCAACATTCTGGCGATTTCCCTGGTAATTAATGTACCAACATTTCAAATTTTCTGTAACGTATCTCGCGCTTACATTAGCCTGTAACCTTGCAACTTCAGTCACTTAAAAATGTTACATAGGCAGTTATATTCCCGACATCTGAGTATTCTACGTTAATTACTTTTGGTGTTCCGATTTTTTTCCGTCAGTGTACATAATACATGTTTCTCTTGACGGGACATCCAGAACTGTTAATATTCATCATCAATAATAAGATGCGCTATTTTTTTTCTTCTAAAAGAATAAACAACCCGGTTTCGGGACCAGCGTCGCAGCTTCAGTTGCACATAAAAGGTGAGTCTATAAAAGTAGAATAAAAGGGGTGAAATTAGGTTGAAATAGTGCATCTCGGTAGGTGGGATGAAAAAGGAGACAATCTCCATACCTAGGTCTGCCAGAGAGCCTCTCACAGCACAGGACAAAGGTATGGGTGTAAATGCAGTGATGCACATCCATCCATCAGGCGCGTGACAGTCACACAGCAAAGTGTTTCAGCATCGAAAGACCGCCATCTATCTTCGTGCTTATCAATCTTTGACACGCTATGAACCCCTGACCCACCCGTTTTGCGAGAGGCTCTCTAGTTGGCCTAGGTGTAGAGATGGTCTCCTGTTTTATGCTATGTACCAGGAACGCAGTATTATAATCTAATTTGAACTCTTATTCGACTTTTACGGACTCACATTTTACATGCAGCTCATGCTGGGCACCGGATTGCACTTTCCTTTCTCAAAACAAAAAGTTTCACTTATGTAACTGATCTTATCACTTATGAAAGAAACGTTTAGATTCGAAACGCCATCTGTCGCGTAAATTTGAATGAAATAACTTAACACCCATAAACTTCCATAAATTCAGCGCAATGGAGAGAAGTGTACCTGCACATTTTATACACGTACACCGATCTACCAGAAAATTCTGACCACCGATCTACTATCGACATATATCCGTCCAGGTGACAGCAGCGTCGCCTGACGAGGAATTACTGCTAATCAGACACACACTCCGTGCATGTAGCATCAGTGAGTGTGCTGTGCATGTCTGTAGTGGGGAAGGCGTGCCATCTATCTGACCGAGAGCAGGTTGTGATAACCCGGAGGGAACTGCAAGACTAGTCGAGTGTTCGAGGAGTGCTGTAGTGAGTGTCTTCAACAGGTGGCCAAACTAAGGTGATACCACGTCCAGACGCCGTGGGGTTCGGCGGTCACCCTCATTACAGTTGTCGGACGTCGTAGGCAGGGCAGTCAGGTAAAAAAGGACAGGTGGCGAAGTGGGGCGGAAATAACGTCAGACAAGTCTGTCTGAACACACACTGTACCGAACACTTCTAATGATGGGCCTCCACAGCCGACAACACTTGCATGTGCCAATGTTAACACCACGATATCGACAACTACGTCTGAAATGTACACTTGACCATCGGCTGGACGTTGGCGCAGTGGCAGAGCGTTGCATGGTCTGATGAATCCCGATACCTTCTTCATAATGCCGATGGGAGGGTATTAATCCGTCGTCTTCCAAGGGAGCAGGTCCTTGCTCGAGTACTGCGGGACGGAGACAACATGGCGGCGGCTCAATTATGCTCTAGGGAACATTCACGCGGGCATCCTTGGATCCAGTAGAGCTTGTGCAGAGCACCATGACGGCCGAAGAGTATCGTACAGTAGGCGCAGATCACGTACACCCATTCAGGACGATCATGTTTCCCGAAGGCAATGGCATTTTTCAGCAAGATAAAGCTCCATGTCACGAAGCCAGGAATGTGATGGAGTGGTTCGAGGAACACAGTGGCGAGTTTCAGTTGATGTGCTGGCGCACCAACGCACCAGATCTAAACCCGATCGGGCACACGGGGTGTGATTGAAAGATGCCTCAGACTTAGTCGCCCCGTCCCGGAATTTAAGGTAATTAGATGACTTGTGTATGCAGATGTAGTGCGAATCCCCTCCAGCGACCTGCCATGGCCTCATTGCTTCCCTATCACGACACGTCGCCGCTGTTATGTGTGCCAGGAGTGGACATACCACCTATTAGGTAGGCGGTCATAGTGTTCTGGCTGATCAGTGTATATCACATAGCGGTCTCTGAATCGTGAAGAGAGTGAACCAAACTAAATATGTGTTAGCCTTCTGATTACGGCGCTCAGCTATGCAGTGACGAAGTTTTCTTGATCTTGTGATTGCTAATTTGATGTTCAAGTTGAGTAACTAATTCTCGGTTCTCATTCCTAAATAACACAGTAATGGAAGAAATATCGTTGCACACTGACAAACAGCAATCAGCAAAACAGCATTTGTCGACATTCTTTAACATCATACGGAATCCAACAGCATGCAAAGGATGACTATTTATTGCTAATATTTCTTAACTACACCTCAACAGGCGATTTCAAGTCCTTGAGAATATACGCGAATCGTGAAGCGACCTCACACCAATAAGAAGATGGCTGCCAAGCGAAGTGGGACCACATTCAGTGTCGCATAACTCGGAGTAACCATGCTGTTTCGAAATAAACCTGAAAAATTAGAGAAATAACGATTTACGTATTCTCAGTACAAGAAAGAAAGCTTACAAACCAGCTTTGGCACTCAAAACTAAAAGTATAAGATTCATATTCACGATAAACAAAAAGAACATCATTTTCTTCAAGAAGCCAAAATCTATACTCCTTGAGAGGATAACAAACATTGAATTTACACCCGACGAAGAGAAAAGATAACTTACGCCACTATAACCAGCTTCTATTCGACTAAATTTCAGCAACGTATAACCATCCATTTTATTACGCACAAGAACATAGCTCCGTCGCTACTCGCGAGGTGATCTCAGCTAACCAGCGTCAATCTAACCTCGCCATTTTCAGTTTCTCCGCGGCAAATACAAGGCCCGAGGAAAGATGTCCCGTTTGTGGACACTGCTGCAGCGTATGTGCAACGGAGGGTGACTACGATGCGAGTATACAGGGTGGTCCATTGATCGTGACCGGGACAAATGTCTCACGAAATAAGCGTCAAACGAAAAAACTAGTAAGAACGAAACTTGTCTAGCTCGAAGGGGGAAACCAGATGGCGCTATGGTTGGAACACTAGATGGCGCTGCCATAGGTCAAACGGATATCAACTGCGTTTTTTAAAATAGGAACCCCAATTTTAATTACACATTCGTGTAGAATGTAAAGAAACATGAATGTTTTAGTTGGACCACTTTTTTCGCTTTGTGGTAGATGGCACTGTAATAGTCACAAACCTATGGCTCACAATTTTAGACGAACAGTTGGTAACAGGTAGGTTCTTTAAATTAAAATACAGAAAGTAGGTACGTTTGAACATTTTATTTCGGTTCTTCCAGTGTGATACATGTACCTTTGTGAACTTATCATTTCTGAGAACGCATGCTGTTACAGCGTGCTTACCTGTAAATACCACGTTAATGCAATAAATGCTCAAAATGATGTCCGTCAACATCAATGCATTTGGCAATAGGTGTAACGACATTCCTCTCAACAGCGAGTAGTTCGTGGTTCATGGTGTGGGTTCCTGTAGTCATGTCCTAGTTCATGAACCACGTGCAACGTATGAGTGGCCAAGTAAGTGGTCCCGACAGTCGCGATACCAGTTACTTTGGAATAAGTCTGGGCATCTCGGACATATTCTGCGTTGTGGTCACCTTTGTGCTCATACGGCAAAGACTACCAAATCCCCCGGTTAGTCCCTCAACCGTTAGGGGTAAAACTCTATGGGACTCGGGGCAAGTAAGGCTAGCAACCTGCTTCTATGATGCTGGCAACAATCAGAGCAAAATGCCTCGGATCTTTGAAGGTGACGGAGTCCCACCTCTAACTGACAAACGAGGGACTCCTAAGATACAACTTGGCAAACAAATGGTAATGAGATGGGGAGCTATTAATATCAATGGGGGCTACTCTGTGAAGAAGGTAGAGCTGGCAGAGGCTGCAAGTAGGATGGGGCTGGACGTTTTAGCAGTTAGTGACATTCGGGTAAGGGGTGAGAAAGAAGAGGAAGTGGGAGGATACAAGGTCTACCTGTCAGGAGTCAAAGCAGGAATAGCACAATGGGGTGTAGGGCTTTACATCAGGAAAGAAATGGGACCCAGCGTCGTTGCAATAAGGTATGTAAACGAACGACTGATGTGGATAGATTTGACAGTGTCTAGCAAGAAAATTAGGATTGTGTCAGTATATTCGCACTGTGAAGGGACAGATCAAGATAAGATGGATAGTTTTTATGAGGCACTCAGTGATGTAGTTGTCAGAGTAAAGGACAAGGACAGTGTTCTGCTCATGGGTGATTTTAAAGCCAGGATTGGAAATCGAACAGAAGGCTATGAAATGATTATGGGTAAATTTGGAGAGGATATGGAGGCCAACAGGAACGGGGAACAACTCTTGGATTTATGTGCCAGTATGGGCTTAGTAACCAAAAATTCCTTTTTAAACATAAGAACATTCACCGGTATACTTGGGAAGCCAGGGGAACCAGATCTGTCATTGACTATATAATAACAGATGAAGAATTCAGGAAGGCTGTGAGGGACACACGTGTATTCAGGGGATTCTTTGATGACACTGATCATTATTTAATCTGCAGTGAAATTGGGATTGTGAGGCCGAAAGTGCAGGAGGTCAGGTCCATATGTAGGAGGATGAGAGTGGAGAAACTTTAGGATAAGGAAATCAGGCACAAGTACATAACAATGATCTCAGAAAGGTACCAGTTAGTTGAATGTAGTCAATTACAGTCATTGGAAAAGGAATGGGTAAGGTACAGGGACACGGTACTAGAAGTGGCTGAAGAATGTCTTGGAACAGTAGTGTGTAAAGGTAGGATGAAGCAAACAGCTTGGTGGAATGACACAGTCAAGGCAGCCTGTAAAAGGAAAAAGAAGGCGTATCAAAAATGGCTTCATAATAGAACTCAGGTAGACAGAGAAAGTTATGTTGAAGAAAGAAACAAAGCCAAACAGATAATTGCAGCATCCAAGAAGAAATCTTGGGAAGACTTTGGAAACAGGTTGGAGACTTTGGGTCAAGCTGCTGGAAAACCATTCTGGAGTGTAATTAGCAGTCATCGAAAGGGAGGTAAGAAGGAAATGACGAGTATTTTGGACAGGTCAGGAAAACTGCTGGTGAATCCTGTGGATTCCTTGGCCAGATGGAGGGAATATTTTGAAGAGTTGCTCAATGTAGTTTAAAATACGATCAGTAATGTTTCAGATTTCTAGGAACAATGGGATAGGAATGATGATGCAAATAGGATCACATTTGAGGAAGTGGAGAAATTGGTCAATAGATTGCAGTGCAATAGAGCAGCTGGTGTGGATGAAATTAAGTTGGAACTCATCAAATACAGTGGAATGTCAGCTCTTAAATGGCTACACAGGATAATTGAAATGGCCTGGGAGTCGGGACAGGTTCCATCAGACTGGACAAAAGCAGTAATCACACCAATCTTTAAACATGGAAACAGAAAAGATTGTAACAACTACAGCGGTATCTCTTTAATCAGCGTTGTGGGTAAAATCTTCTCAGGTATTATTTAAAGGAAAGTGCGAGTATTAGTTGCGGACCAATTGGATGAAAATCAGTGTGGGTTTAGGCCTCTTAGAGGTTGTCAGGACCAGATCTTTAGCTTACGGCAAATAATGGAGAAGTGTTATGAGTGGAACAAGGAACTGTATCTATGCTTTATAGATCTAGAAAAGGCATATGACCGGATTCCTAGGAGGAAGTTATTGTCTGTTTTTCGAGATTATGGAATAGGAGGCAAACTTTTGCAAGCACTTAAAGGTCTTTACATGGATAGTCAGGCAGCAGTTAGAGTTGACGGTAAATTGAGTTCATGGTTCAGAGTAGTTTCAGGGGTACGACAAGGCTGCAACCTGTCTCCACTGTTGTTCATATTATTTATGGATCATATGTTGAAAACAATAGACTGGCTGGGTGAGATTAAGATATGTGAACACAAAATAAGCAGTCTTGCATATGCCGATGACTTAGTTGTGATGGCAGATTCGATTGAAAGTTTGCAAAGTATTATTTCAGAGCTAGATCAGAACTGTAAGGACTATGGTATGAAGATTGGCATCTCCAAAACGAAAGTAATGTCAGTGGGGAAGAGATATAAACAGATTGAGTGCCAAATAGGAGGAACAAAATTAGAACAGGTGGATGGTTTCAAGTACTTAGGATGCATATTCTCACAGGATGGCAACGTAGTGAAAGAACTGGAAGCGAGGTGTAGCAAAGCTAATGCAGTGAGCGCTCAGCTACGATCTACTCTCTTCTGCAAGAAAGAAGTCAGTACCAAGATTAAGTTATCTGTGCACCGTTCAATCTTTCGACCACCTTTGTGGTATGGGAGCGAAAGCTGGGTGGATTCAGGTTACCTTAACAACAAGGTTGAGGTTACGGATATGAAAGTAGCTAGGATGATTGCAGGTACTACTAGATGGGAACAATAGCAGGAGGGTGTGCACATTGAGGAAATCAAAGAAAAACTGGGAATGAACTCTATAGATGCAGCAGTCAGAGCGAGCAGGCTTAGATGGTGGGGTCATGTTACACGCATGGGAGAAGCAAGGTTACCCAAGAGACTCATTGATTCAGCAGTAGAGAGTAGGAGGAGTCTGGGCAGACCAAGGAGAAGGTACCTGGATTCGGTTAAGAATGATTTTGAAGCAATATTCTTAACATCGGAAGAGGCACCAATGTTAGCGCTGAATAGGGGATCATGGAGGAATTTTACAAGGGGGACTATGCTCCAGACTGAACGCTAAAAGGCATAATCAGTCTTAAATGATGATGATGATGATGATGAGCGAGTAGTTCGCCTTCCGTAATGTTCGCTCATGCATTAACAATGCGCTGACGCATGTTGTCAGGCGTTCTCGGTGGATCACGATAGCAAATATCCTTTAACTTTCCCCACAAAAAGAAATCCGGGGACGTCAGATCCGGTGAAACTGCGGCGCATGGTATGGTCCTTCGACGACCAATCCACCTGTCATGAAATATGGTACTCAATACCGCTTCAACCGCACGCGAGCTATGTGCCGGACATCCATCATGTTGGAAGTACATCGCCATTCTGTCATGCAGTGAAACATCTTGTAGTAACATCGGTAGAACATTACGTAGGAAATCAGCATACATTGTACTATTTAGATTGCCATCGATAAAATGGGGCCAATTATCCTTCTTCCCATAATGCCGGACCATACATCAACCCGCCAAGGTCGCTGATGTTCCACTTGTCGCAGCCATCGTGGATTTCCCGTTGCCCAATAGTGCATATTATGCCGGTTTAGGTTACCGCTGCTGGTGAATGACGCTTCGTCGCCAAATAGAACGCGTGCAAAAAATCTGTCATCGCCCCGTAATTTCTCTTGTGCCCAGTGGCAGAACTGTACACGACGTTCAAAGTCGTCGCCATGCAATTCCTAATGCACAGAAATATGGTACGGGTGCAATCGATGTTGATGTAGCATTCTCAACACCGACGTTTTTGAGATTCCCGCTACTCACGCAGTTTGTCTGCTACTGACGTGCGGATTAGCCGCGACAGCAGCTAAAACACCTGCTTGGGCATCATCATTTGTTGTAGGTCGTGGTTGACGTTTCACATGTGACTGAACACATCCGTTTTCCTTAAATAACGTAACTATCTTGCGAACGGTTGATGTCGTCCAGGATACCGAGGAGCATACATAGCAGACGCTCTTTGGACATTTTAATAACAATAGCCATACATCAACACGATATCGACCTTTCCTGCAATTGGTAAACGGTCCATTTTGACACGGGTAATATGTCACGAAGCAAATACCGTCCGCACTGGCGGAATGTTACGTGATACCACGTACTTATACGTTTGTGACTCTTACAGCGCCGTCCATCGCAAAGCGAAAAAAGTGGTCCAACTAAAACATTCATATTTCTTTACGTACTACACGAATATGTACTAAAAATGGGGGTTCCTACTTTAAAAAACGCAGTTGATATCCGTTTGAACTATGGCAGCGCCATCTAGCGGGCCAACTATAGTGCCATCTAGTTTCCCCCTTCAAGCTAAACGAGTTTCTTTCTTTGTAGTCTTTTCGTTTGATAGTTATTTCGTGAGATATTTGTCCCGGTCACTATCAATGGACCACCCTGTATAAGCAACAGCAAGTAGGCAAGAGGTTACTGTGTGTGGCATTCGAGCCTATCCGACGCGCGTGCGGTGAATACGGGAACGTGGGCTATGTCGACGTTTTTACTAAATGAGTCCAAACAGGACCAACGCGCTGTTTTTCTTGATTTTGGTGGCTGGAGACGTTTTCAGTTACATTCCTCATCATCTGCGCAACCAAAGGCATCCTGAATGCTTGAGATATACTCCGAAATAGTAATTTTGTTTCGTTGTATGGTCTTTGCACATGGGGGTACTAGATGCCATCTCTGTTTACTCAGTGTTTAAAAAGTGTGATGGTGTACGTGACGTACCAGAGCTAGGAAACGAGCCTGTGACCACCGTAGATATTACTTTTGTTTTATTTATATTTATTTCACACTCATATTTTCGTTCATCCTTTAGCGAAAGCCCTCGACAAAAGAATGAGCCATGTCCTGAAACAGTATTTTCTTTGTTGTGTTGGCAGAAGAGCTAACACCGTGTTACTAGAGGAGGCCGAAATGCACGCGTTTTAGTTCACGCAGGCTGGCGTGTGGAGGGAAGGACTATACTGGCGTGAGGTCTGGAACATGACAAGGAATTTGAATTCAGAAAGCGGACGGAATTAGTTTGACACTTAACTTTAATCCATTAATGATGAACGTCGCTCTTGACGGTACATGATTCAAAATATTATTTGTTCAGAATACAGTCTTGAAGATAGTAATTATAGTAACTGGCGCCTTGCTGGGTCTTAGCAAATGACGTAGCTGAAGGCTATGCTAAACTGTCGTCTCGGCAAATGAGAGCGTATATAGACAGTAAACCATCGCTGTCCAACTGGGGCGAGTGCTAGGGAGTCTCTCTGGACTTCCCGTGTGGCGGCGCTCGGTCTGCAGTCACTGACAGGGGCGACACGCGGGTCTGACGTATAGTAACGGACCGCGGCTGATTTAAAGGCTACCACCTAGCAAGTGTGGTGTCTGGCGGTGACACCACATTCTTTTTCTTTAGTAGTCAATGCCACTGGTTACTCCAAAGTTGTAACACAACATATTAAACCATATAAATCCTCATGATGATGGAGGACTAAGTCTTCTAAAAACGTTGAGTTAATAAATGAATAAACAGCAGTGACATACAAAAGTAATCTCGCTGTTTCACTCAGTATCAGTACCCACATTCTGAATTAAATGATCCGAACTGGCCATAAAATACTTCTTATTAAAGACACGATTGGTTTCACGTCAGCTGAAAACGCATCCTCAAGTGATAGAGATTCCTTTTAACAAGTCAGTGCAGAGCGGTCAGTATTGCCTTGACTGCTGCTGCTCGACCACCTTCCTGTTCATGACACAGTTCTGCCAACACCTTCATTTTGGCTATGGAGTACCGCTTTTAGCCCGCTGTTTGTTTATAACATGACATGACTGATGGACAATGGCTCTAAGGCACTTACCTCTCCGCTATGACTTGTTACAAAGAATCTCTATCACCTGAGGATGCGTCTTCAGTTGACTAGAAACCGGTCATGGCTTTCAATAAGAACTATTTTACAGCCAATTCGGATAATTTCATTGAAAAAGAGAATTGGTCCCGATGATTACTATTGTTTGAAAAGATGTATAGCAAGGGCAACACTGATCCTGTAACACTTGTATTCTCTGCTCTCGTATTCTTGATGTCATAAACGTTTCACTAAGATAAGGGCCTCAGACATTAACTTAGACATGGTATCTTTGGTATATTTAGAAAAAGCAATAGGCTACAGAACAGCCCACACTGAACTGCTCTCCACGTGCTGCTGAACAGACGAGTAGGAGACGGATGCGGCTCCTCCTGTCGCCCGCGCGAGCGTGCCTGTGACGTCAGCAGTGGGCGGCCGCCCCAGGAGACAGCTGAGCGCCGGCTGGCGTGGTGACCCGGCGCCGGCCGCTGCGCCCCCATAAACAGCTCATCAATCAATACACAGCGGGGCGAGGCGAGGCGAGGCGAGGCGAGGCGGTGTCTCTGGCGACGCGAGCCGCCGCAGGTGGGCAGCCGCTGCGAGCACGCCGCCCTCCCACTGCCCCCCTCGGCGGTGTGCTTCGTGTTTGCTGCTGAACAGACTGCGGACTGTTTTCACGATCGAAGACTTTCACACGTACAGCTTTTCACTGGCTCTACTTGCTTTGTTTTATTGCTGGCGTAACATCTAATATATGAGATAAAATATGTTGCTACGAAAAGAGCCCCGAAATACTTTTTAGGGATACTGTGCTGTGACTTTCTTTGGATCATTAATTTTCAACAAAACAAATTATATTATGTTCTTATTATTCTGGATCTGGCTATCTATTAAAAGAACATTTTTTTTCGTTACTGTAACTCGTCATAAAGTTCAACATATCTTCTTTCCTTTACAGTTATTGAAAAGGTTACTGAAAATTATTTCGTTATCAATACTGATGTTACAGTACGCAACGTTTGTTCAACATCAAAATTTTGCTGTGGATTTTTGTTAACAGTAAAACACCAATAAGTACCACGACTAACACGAGAACATGAGACTATTATCAGAGAAAAAGATGTTTTTAGTATAATGTTTTCCAGACCAGAACTACGCACAGCAAGATTTCTTTTATGCTATGAAGGTAAATTATCTTTTTGCACTGTTAATAATGTATCATCGGCAGCAAGCGTCAACCTGTAAAACACATCATAAAATCTACTGCTCTGCTCCGCAATTCCGTAAGCTGAAAGAAACAATTTTAGTTAACTATTACCTGTTCGCTTCTTTGTGATATGATTGGTTTCATTTAATGCAGTTTGAATGCGCCGCGGCAGCGGCTCGTTCGTTCGTAGAGCAGCTCTGCACCACAAATAGTATTTAAATAGCTGAAAATGTTTTAAAGGGATGGGATAAAATACCAGGCAAGCTTATTACAAATCATAATCCAAGTTTTCACTAAGTAACTCTATTCAAAACATTTAAACAGCCTAAATTATTACACATCTTTACAATGAGTACCTAATGGCGTACGTCTCTCTATCTTGACAAAAGAATGCTACGCAAGCGTACAATATAACGTCACAGGCTCTTCCTACTCACGTAACTCTAAGAAGACGACAGAGAAATTAATGCTCGGTCACTACAATTGAAACTGTTAAGACACATTCTCATCTTTGTTTGATATTTAATAAGTATAGTCTGTGGCGATTTCAGTACTCGCCGACACAGATATTATCTTTAAAAAAATCGGTACATAATTCTTTACAAGAACAAAACCTGACACATAATGCTTTCTCTTTATTACATAAAGTTCACACAATCGTTGTCCAAGCAAATACAATCATCCAGTTCAATTATTCTTTTCTCCTTTTTTTACCACATATAATACGTGTTTTGCTAAGAGACGTTACAAGCTACACCTACGCTCAGCAAACTACTGTGAAATGATGTCAGGGAGTATTTCTCTTGTACCTCTTTACAAAGATTCTTGCTGTTTCATTCCCATACGGAATGCGGAAACAATGATTGCTTAAATGCCTCTGATATAACTGAATTTTGTATTTGGCTTGAGCACAAATACGCGGTCCAGTCACAGTAATGTGAGCAGTGCCTATGTTCGACGTCTGCGTGCGGTAACCTCTCACAGCCGGCAGATGGCAACCGTAGCAGTGGAAGCTATTTAAAGCGCGTCAGGGGACGCGAAAAACAGTGCATTTGTTGTAGCGCGTAAGCGAAGCTATTTAGGTGAAGTTCCTGATCATTATTTTCGGGGCCCGGGTGTAAGCATTTCTGAAACATTTCAGTTTTTAAACTGCATGCCGCCATGGTTGAGTTGCTGCGAATACATAGAAAGGAACATCCTTTATCATTTAGCTACAATATAGTGGGTTAGCAACTGGAATCAGTTAATTCCATAAATTATCTGGGAGTAGGCATCAGGAGTGATTTAAAATGGAATGACAGTATAAAACTGATCATCGGTACAGCAGATGCGAGACTGAGATTCATTGGAAGAATCCTAAGTAAATGCAGTCCGAAAACAAAGGAAGTAAGTTACAGTACACTTGTTCGCCCATTGCTTGAATACTGCTCAGCAGTGTTGGATCCGTACCAGATAGGGTTGATAGGAGAGATAGAGAAGATCCAACGGAGAGTAGCGCGCTTCGTTACAGGATCATTTAGTAATCGCGAAAGCGTTACGGAGATGATAGATAAACTCCAGTGGAGGACCCAGCGAGAGAGACGCTCAGTAGCTCGGTACGGTACGGGCTTTTGTTGAAGTTTCGAAAACATACCTTCAGCGAGGAGTCAAGCAGTATATTGCTCCCTCCTACGTATATCTCGCGAAGAGACCATGGGATAGAATCATAGCGATTAGAGCCCACACAGAGGTATACTGACAATCTTTCTTTCCAAGAACAACACGAGCCTGGAATAGAAGGGAGAACCGATAGAGGTACTCAAGGTACGCTCCGCCACACACTGCCAGGTGGCTTGCGGAGTATGGACGTAGACGTAGATGTAGATACCGCACATCGTAAAATGGTGCTTTCCAAATGAGGCGCCGAAGCAACTGTGGTGTACCACGTGCCATAGATGACAGGAAAGGAGGACGGCTTCGGAGAAGTGTACGGGCATGACGAAGTGCGTTAAGCAAGTAACCGCCCAAATGAACAAAGCGGCTACCAACAGTGCCCTCTCAACGACCGTACAGTGAACATAGCCGCGTATGGACCTTCGTAGCAGGCACGTGGTTCAAGAAGCCATGATGGCTGCTGTTGATAGGCGACGAAGGCTGGAATTTGCACGGCAGTACCGCCACTGGATGTCCATTGGATGACGACAGGTGGCCTTTTCAGATGAGTCACGACTTAATCTACATTGGACAGGTACCCGCTGACGTCTACGGCATGAAATTATAAAACACCCTGCAGCAAATGTCAGAATTTTCCAGGCCGGACGAGGGAGCATTATGGCCTGGGGAATGTTTTAGTGACATTCCCTGGGTGATCTCGTCATTCTGGAAGGCACAATGGATCAACGCAAGTATGTGCCTATCCTGAGGGACCAGGTACAGCCCTACATGTAATTTATTCTTTCTTCGCGCGATGCCATCTACCAGCAGGACAACGCAGCGTGCAGTGTTCGTGCGTGGTTCAAAGAGCACCACGAAGATTTTAGCGTACACCCCTGGCCACCAGACTCCTCGGGCTGTTGGCACCTTGTAAGGTGGCTATAATTTCACACCTTATAAGAACTCGTCCACATACTTTACTGTGATCTACAAACACAATTAGGTATCATGTGATTGGTTGTACATCGTATATATAAATATATAAAGGAGACTGACATTGTCACTTATGCCTTGTAAATAATTGTTAACGCTTATTGCATGAAAGGTGACGGAATGTCGTTATTATCATATTAGTAGAGGTTGGAATGGTTCAAATGGTTCTGAGCACTATGGGACTTAACTTCTGAGGTCATC
Source organism: Schistocerca americana (assembly GCF_021461395.2). NCBI lineage: Eukaryota > Metazoa > Arthropoda > Insecta > Orthoptera > Acrididae > Schistocerca > Schistocerca americana. Next base: position 380,004,403 of record NC_060126.1, read on the forward strand.
AGTCCCCTTGAACTTAGAACTACTTAAACCTAACTAACCGAAGGACATCACACACATCCATGCCCGAGGCAGGATTCGAACCTGCGACCGTAGCGGTCGCGGGGTTCCAGAGTGTAGCGCCTAGAACCGCTCGGCCACTCCGGCCGGCTAGGTTGGAATGACAGTGGAAATGAAACGGCAAGTGGAACTCAAGTCCTAGATGGAAGGCCCACACGGGTGTGTTGGTCCTGCTTAAACACAGGAGGTAGCGAGACAGACGTTGAGACACCTGAACGCTGGGGCACAATAGAGTCGCAACCGGCCGCTATTGTAGTAGGGCCGCAAGGATAAGCAGATAATACTTTCAAACTTTACAAATCGTAGACTCAGGTGAAAGGAACGAAGAGGCGGCACCTTGGAAACCCCGCAGGCTGGGTTATTTTCAAGGATTTATACTCATAGTCGTACCATTGTACGAGTATAGGTTTTTCCTCGCAGACTTTCCACTCTGGACGAAAAAAGACTAAAATATGTTTGGTCGGCGTTCGGAAGAATCTGTAGAGAGAGAGAACATTCTGTGGTTTCGGGAATATAATTCGTTTTCGGGACTACGATGGTGGGGAACTGAGCCTTGCTGGGAAGCCAGAGGTGGAGAGACGTGGTCTTCCGTTGTGAGCGCCCGTGTGTGACGGTCACTCAGTATCATCTTTTTTTGGTACAGATGGACTTGCTGGCTTTGCTCTCAGGAGAGTTTATAGTTAGAACAGTTAGGCACTGTGCTGTAGCGAACCTATACGATTCTGGACTTCACCTTTGGGTCGGAAGTCGTCGTTGAGTATGTAGCGTTCAGTAATTGAGAGCACTTCCTCTGCCTATATTTACGTTGAGACTTTATCTGAACTCCGTCCTTGTAGCTGGGAGTTCATGTTTCTCGTCTGTAGAACACAGAGAGGAGAAGACAGTATTAGAGATATTAGTCAGGGGACCGCCTTCTGCCGTCCTAGTGTTTGGAAGAGTTTTTATTTTGTGCGTAGAGTTCTTCCTACGACGCAGACGCGTACGTGAACCAGCATGCCGACGCACCAGACGCAGTACATACGGTGATATTGCAAATTGCTTCGGCTTATTACGGCTATAAAGCTAAACAGCATTGATCACGTTAGTTTATTTCCACCGAGGCTCCACACCACCGTAAATAATCTTTGAAAGTAGTGTCTTCTAGTGTTTGGTACGTAGATGATGTCAGTCATTTCGCGTTATTAATATTAGATCGCGCAGTCGTAATAAGGGGCAGAGTTGGACAATTGATTAGTAACGTTACTTACGAAATGTAACGTTTGTAATTTAAAGGTTTTTCTTAATCTACAATAAGTATATAAGCAGGAACGACGTTTATCACTTAGTAGGATTAGTTGCCTTCATCATTCATTTATATTTATATTGTAATTTATAGGCTTAAGAGATCCTAAGATCTGCTTCAGGAGGTAATCAGACAGGTCAAAATCTTCATTTTAGCGTTTATTATTTTCCGTTGCGCACATTCATTTTACACCCGCCTGGAGTAGCATTTAGGAATCTTGGACCCTCAACCGAGTAACCTGGAGCATCTGACCACGGCACTGGAGTCGGCATGGCTCCACAGCCCTACCTGTGCTCTCCAGAACCTCAGTGATACTCTTCATGATCGTCTTGTGCTGCGACAGCTATTTATTGAGGCTTTTGTTACGTGGTCTCTTTAATGTGGCTAGACAGTGTATTTCATGACTCTTCTGATGCGTTTGGGTCACAGATCGTCTGAAAGAGGGCTCCAAAGACAAAACAGTTCGACGTGACATGAACAGAAATCGATAGAATGTCATCTTCCTTTGAACATGGCCTATTGCCACTTCCGCTATGGCTTTCAGTCTACACTTACGATTCATGACGTCAATATACAAGGTGAACCAGAGTTGTTCAGGGATGCATTCTGAGTACGTTGGTGCAAGAGACTCACTGTTCGTTACAGAATAATAACTTAACTGAGATTTACGCGGTTTGTTAGCTCAGTTACGTTAAGTTCTGTGAAAATACTTTCACAACGGTGAAATAGCCTGTAACATGCATTAATGAACACCTACAATATCAAATGAGAGTAATGTGACAACCCCTGATACTAAAACACTGTGATGGCGTTGCCGTCACTGCGAGAACTGGTCGGCGTAGAATCGTCACGCTGCTCTTCCCTTGCATTCAGCAAACCCAAATACGTTCAACACAAAAGTTCCTCTTCAGTAAACAGGTCCCTACTGTTTGCATCAGTGTTAACGTATTGACGTACAACTTACGTTGCCGCAAAAACAAACCCGAGACAGGATTGCGGAGTACTAAATGCAAACTTGATGGCAGCGAGGTAAAGAGGACTTTACTGTTATCGGCAGCAGCTACCATGATTGTTTTCAGTGCGATACAGGCACAAAGCTAACTGGAGAAGAAAATAAATGAAATTGAGTATCTCTGTAACGAACCACCGGAGTCAGTGCGTCACTTACACACAACTACCTCGTAGGTACCACTGCACAACCTCTAAAGGTTTTCGGTGGAATTCTGGTTCACAATTTCACAATTTATATATATATATGGACGGAAATCGATAGATGTGTTGCACATGTACCGACAAATAAATAATTACAATTTCAGAAAAAATCTGATGATTTATTCAAGAGAAACAGCTTCACAATTTAAGCAAGTCAATAAGGCGTTGGTCCACCTCTGTCCCTTATGCATCGGTTGATAGTGTTACTGAATTTTCTACGGAGGGATGTTGTGCAAAATTCTGTCCAACTGGCGCATTAGATCGTCAAAATCCTGGTTCGAGGGTCCCGCCCACAATGCTCGCAACGTCCTCAGTTTGGAAGAGATCCGGCGACCTTGCTGGCCAAGGTAGAGTTTGGCAAGCAGGAATGCAAGCAGTTAAAACTCTGACCATGTGAGGGCGGGCATTATCTTGCTGAAATGTAGGCCCGGATGACTTGCCATGAAGGACACAAAACGGGGCGTAGAATATCACCCACGTGCCGCTACGCTGTAATTGTGCCGCGAATAACAACCAAAAGGGCAAGGATGCACATACGATAATTTGTAGGGGACGGGGGCAACATCTGGGAGTATGGAGTACTCTTAATATTTTGAAGACGAATGGTACCTCTGAGCAACCGTAAACAGATCGAGTTCCGACCGTGTTAAAACCCTTCGTAATACAGAGTATTAAATCATTTTCTTGAAAGAAAAACACCAGACTACGCCGTATTTGTTTCCTTTCCCTGACAGCTAAGGTGATGCCACGCCACCTCGCTACCCCCTCCTCTCCCGTTGCCACCGTGTATGTGTTCCCTTGCAAAGTGGTCTTGCTATGAAATGAAAGACCATCATTCCTGGTTCTTGGGTCGTATGGCGGGCGACGGTCAAGTTGGTATCCCACCGCCGACTGGGGCGTCACCCGACACGTCCTCGCTGATCATCGGGGTTAAATTCGAAGTGTGGCGCATCACTGAGGACAATTCTACTCCAGTCAACGAAATTCCAGGTCCAAGACGTATCTGGCGACGCTTCGTTCAACTTTGGGATACCATCCTGACCGTCGCCCGTATTATTGCCCGAAAACCAAGAGAGACAGTCCGTAATGTCATTTCTTTCCATAGCAGGGCCCCTTTGGTTGTAAGCCGCGGCACCCCTACAGCGTAGCGGTACGTTGACTATATTCTACGCCCCGCTTTGTGGCCCCTCATGGTAAGCCATCCCGGACTGCCGCTCTCACACGGTGAGTGTTTTCCTGCTTGTTTTCGTGCTTGCCAAACCATACTTTGGCCAACAAGGTCATCGGATCTCTCTCCAACTGAGAACGTTTGGAGCACTACGGGTCGGATCTTCCAACCTGTTCGAAATTTTAACGATATAACGTACCAGTTGGACACACTTTGACACATCTCTCAGGAGGACACCCAACAACATTATCATTCAATTCCTAGTCGAATAACTACTTTCATAAGGGACAGAGATCGATCAAAGTGTAGTTGACATGCTCTTTTTATGAAACTATTTCTGTTGTATAAATCTTTCATTCTTTCTGAAATTGTAATTGCTTATTTGTCTATATACATCACATCCACTGATTTCAAATCGTTCAAATGGCTCTGAGCACTATGGGACTTAACATCTGAGGTCATCCGTCCCCTAGTACGTAGTACTACTTAAACCTAACTAACCTAAGGACATCACACACATCCATGCCCGAGGCAGGATTCGAACCTGCGACCGTAGGGGTTGCACGGCTCCAGGCTGAAGGGCCTAGAACCGCTCGGCCACACTAACGTCACTCCCATTCATATACTTTTTTCGCGATGCGTCCTTTTTTTTTATCTGAGAGTGTGCTTTTTAAATGGCTGTGTTCGTGCTACAGTTGGGCAAATCTTTTCTTTACTGCCAACGTGGGAAGCGTTATCTAGTGTTTTTTCGTATTTTCTAATTTTTCTAGTTATTGTTTCTTGAAACTTTTTATGCGGGTTTCGAGATAGAACCGCTGTTTACGGAGACGTCTGGCAGTGCTGGTTAGCCAGCATTTCATGTGACGCTCTCCCGTGGGATCAACAAACATGTGACAATATACGCAGCTCTCCCTTGCATACTTTCAGTATCCCCTGGCATTGCTGTTCGGTATCGTCCCATATACTAGAACAATATTATAGAATTGGTCACACGAATGTTTTGTAAGCAAACTCCTTTCCCCAATATGCTGCTACGACCATCACCTACGACTGAGACTGTGGGTCACTCAATTTCATATTCTAACGAACTGTTCCTCCCAATAATTTGCCTGAGTTTTCTAATTCCATATGCGACTCACTGCTACTGTAGTCATGGCACACTACTCTCCTTCGTCTGTGAAGAACAAAATTTTACATTTCTCAACCTCTAAAGCAAGTTGTCTCTCTTCTCATGACTTTCAAGTCTTACCAGTACCGGGTTCAACGTCTGTGCAGCTTCTGGTACAAAATATCCGTGGGATACGAGACAGATGGACCCAGCTCTCAATGAAACATGTAGACTGATTAATTGCTGTTTCAAGTCTCCTCCGACTGACAAACTTTATTATCGCTGGAACAGTGCCAACCTTTGTACGCAGAGAAGTGGCTGATGGTAAGGAGAGACTCAGCCCTTCTACGGTGTTTATTCTGAGCACACATTTCAGCTGTTCGGTTAAAGAGAGACCTGTCTTTTTTCCTCTTTCCTGTAGGTATACTTTATACCTTTACACATCTGTGAATAGAAATCATAAATAAATTTATAATTTTGATAATTTAATGTAATAATTATTGAAGCTGCATAATAAGATAGTATCAATCCAATAATCGAATATTATGATTATGTCTGTGTTGATTTTACTACATTGCGCATAACCTCTACCAACAGTTTTTACATGTGTATGTAAGATGTTTCTTGGAAGTCGGTTTTTTACACTTGATGCATTTTGCTGAACTTTTGTCATCAGTTTTTCCATGTAGATGGCATCTGCCACTCTTCTTACTTCTAGGATCTTTTTTCCGATGTTGGGGGTGCAGATCCAAACGATGTTCTTCCCTCTATAGCTTCTATTGCAGCATTCCCTGCTGGAAGATGTCTTCGACTCTTCATATCGCCACCAATCATCTACTCGCCAAGAGTTTCTAGGAAAAGTGTTCTCGCTGTAGGGTGTTTGCTTTCCGTTGGGGTAAATTGCCTTGTGTAGCAGATATGAGTAATATGCTGAAATGTCGACGATATTTGAGAACACAGAGAACACAACGACTGGCCATCTGTTCCTCTTCCTTTCTACTGCAGTGTGTTCACAGCTTCTTTCGTGTCGTTATAGTCTAAAATAATTTGAGGTTCTCTCTTGGTGTCATCGTGGTGCAGAGTGCTCTGCACAACAACATATTTGTTTTTATATGGGATGTATATGACGAGCGTTCTGTCCTTTATGAAAGTAAATGTTGGTGTTTATTTAGGAATCCACTTGGTCTGCAATAGATTTCGCGGGATGGACGGTTTGTTTTTACACACAGTTCCAGTCATTGTGATATCACTCTTCATTAGCATTTATCCTAGGTCGTAGGATATGAAAAAGTTGCCGCAGATCATGTTATATTCTTTCAAGCCATAAAACAAGTCAGTTACTACCATTATACTTTGGGTCTTTTGGGGTGTGCTATCTGATTATTTCCCAGTATACCACTGAATATTCCATACACTACTTGTTTCATTGTCACAAAGTACCCAAAACTTGATGCCATACTTTGCATGGTTACTGGACATATATCAGAAGAAAGTGCCGTTCCCTCTGAATGCAGTAAATTTTTTATCTACTGTAACGAACAGATTGGGAATGTACAATTTAGGTAATACATATACCCATTTCTCCCAAAAATACCTTGTAATATGCGCATGGGGCACACAATACTCATTAAAGCCTGTGCTATGGTAATTGAGCGGGGTTCACCTTATGAGAAAGGATTTTCTTACAGATATTGACCGCGTGTACGTGAATGGTGGCAAATCAAACTTACACACACTCTGTAATAACAATGATCCGTCAAGCAAGCCCGAAATGCAACTACACGTCAGGATGGACCAAAAGCTACACTGAAGATGCTACCAATTTAATAATAATACTGTCGCCAGCATAATTAGGCATTAACTGACTTTCTTCCCTGTACAAGTTGGTATATATTCATGCAAAACAAGTAGTGACACTGCATAATATAGTAGAATTTTAGAACCAGAAAATCTATTGAACTGATAGTTTCACGTTCTGTACTGATATGGAAACACCATGAATACATAACACTACACTATAATGTATACTACAAAACTTCGTACTGTCTATCGATCTGATTAAAATCGGGCATAGGTTACCCTAGAAATAGCACTTTCGAGCCACACACAAAATGTCAATTTTGATAAAGATAAAGCACTGATAAATTTTGGCTTTTATATTGACTTTAACTTTTGCTGGTCAAACCAATTTAGAACACTTCAGAATTCAAATGAATAAAAAAAGGGGGGGGGGGACCCTGAAACTGTTATGATCACTGTATTAAAAAAATTGATTACTAAATTTATTATGCGTTCAAGATTTCCAGTATATAAGTTACTACTCTTTTCATCTTATTTACTGCTCATTTAAATACCTTTATATCTACCTCGAAATAATTAAACTTCATTACTATATCAATATTAAATTTATCATTCAACTTCGTTTGACCTTCGTTATTCATTTACTGGTTCATTAACAAAACAGTTCTTTAAACACCATTCTAACATAGTTAGGTCTGCAAGTAATTATTATTAACACAAAAATTAGTTTTTCATTTCGGGACACTCGGATTGCACAACATTTGGAAAGGACCCTGTCTGGGTTAGTTGTGAGGATAATTAAATGATGGGAAAGTTCTGGTAAATTTAGGTTATTATTGAATAGTTCACTCTCTGGTCCATACGAATACAGTACTAAAAGTTTCAACCTGCTTGTATCGATGCGGCGGTTGGCGGGTGGCGGGATGGTGAGGCACAGCACACACATACAACCACAGCTATGGCTCTTTACGTATCGGCACTTTAATTGTTCTTAGCGCCGCAATACTTTTCCTTACCACGCTGTGTGGGATTTGGAACGGCATAACCGAGGCTCAGTAAAACTACGTCTTCCAGGAGAGCCTCCTCTCTCCAGAAGGTGTTGCTCAAACCAGTGCCAGACTCCAACTACTCTGCTGAGCCCGTTGTGCCGTGCAGCGCCCGCGTGCATTTTCCCGCGCTCGCCTGCCATCCACCTTTTACCGCTCCCTAACAGACAGGGTATTCACCCGAGGTTTTGCATTCTACATATCCTAACACATTGCCTACGTATGGACCAGACGCACAGTTGCAATTTTAAACATCTTAAAACAGTTTCAACATTTGTTACATTTCAATTCTATTACAATATTGCTTGACATTTGACATAAACAATAATATTCACACTGAAACTTGTTTACAGTTTTCTTAACATAATGACATGAAACAAAAAAGAAATGAAATCAGAACATCAATTACACTAGTTTATCGAAAAATGAGATGGAAAAAAAATTTACTTATATGTACAATAGTACAGCGTCGTTGTTGTTACAACCTCTTTGATGCAAAACTGTCTTGTTCACGTTTTCGTTGTCTTGTTTCACGGTAATCTAATCGAATTCCCTTTGATATCTTTTCGAACGTACCTAGTGACGTTGTAGCTCTGAAAACTGGGCGACCTTTATACTCATCCCATAAACTTTCAGTAGACTCATTATGTGACTTGTAAGCTCCCTGTAATAACAGACCTATGTAAACATCTAGGTCAAGAACAGCTTTTTCCACTGGTCTCCTTAGAAAGGCATCCCTTCAGCTTTAGAATGAATGAGTATAATCTTTTCAATTGTTGGCGAAGGAACACTTTGTAAGCTGGGTATTCATTAAACGCGAGAACTGGCATTGATTTTCGCTCCTGGAGACAGGTGAATTATATTGCATCCTGCATTCCGTCCCAGTTGAGGTAGGGATTCAGTCTTGCACTCAGTTGATATATCCTTTGACATCACAACTAAGCTGTTAACCAATTGCTCTTATAGTGTATGATCTGCCCTTCTAGTGAATATGTAGAGCTGGATTCCGAAACATGGTAATCCACAGAAACAGTTTCATGACTATCAAATATATTCATCAGTATGTCTACTATTTCATCATCTTGCAAAGAGGCCATTATCTTGGGAAAGAAACTTACAAAATACATTCAAGCGCCAAAGAATTGATATAGGCATTCGTATTAAAATATAGAGATATGTAAACAGACAGGTTGCTGAGGTCGGCCACGTCTATATAAGACAAGTGTCTGACGCAGTTGTTAGTTTGGTTACTGCTGCTACAATGTCAGGTTATCAAGATTTAAGTGAGTTTGAACGTGGTGTTATAGTCGGCGCACGAGAGGTGGGACACAGCGAGGTAGTAATGAACTGGGGATTTTCCCATTGGACCATCTCTCCAGTGTACCGTGATTATCAGGAGTCCGGTAAAACATCACATCTCCGACACCGCTTCTCCTGGAAAAGCATACTGCAAGAACGGGACCAAAAACGACTGAAGAAAATCGTTCGTCAGACAGAAGTGCAACCCTTCCGCAAATTGCTGCAGATGTTTATGCTGGGCCACCAACACATGTCAGCGTGCGAACCATTCAATGAAAAATCAATGTGCACTTTCGGAGCAGAAGGCCCACTCGTGAATCCTTAATGACTGCACGACACAAACCTTTACGCCTCGCCTGGGGCCGTCAGCCTCGACATTGATCTGTTGAGGACTGGAAACATGTTGCCTGGTCGGACGAGTCTCGTTTCAAATTGTATCGAGTGGCTCTAGGAACACTCTTCTGAGTTTAAACACTTCCGCTGGACACCAAACTCCCCAGACATGAACGTATGTGGGATCCCTAACAGCGTGCTGTTCAGAAGTGTTCTCCACCCCCTCTTACTCCTACGGATTTATGGACAGCCCTGCAGGATTCATAGTGTCAGTTCTCTCCAGCACTACTTCAGACGTTAGTCGAGCCCATGCTACGTTGTGTAGTGGCACTTCTGCGTACTCGCGGGGACCCTACACGATATTAGGCAGGTGTACCAATTTCTTTGGCTCTTCATTGTATGTGATTTGCGAAGATAGAAACCTAGTGACCTGAGCAGAATTGAATCACTTTACTAACTGATTTGATGACAGATAAAAACAATGACCCCTACATCCCCTTCCCTCTTTTTCACAGAAATAGATATTCCATTGCTGTGTTTTAGGGACTATCTTTCTTTGCTCTCACCTTACTGCACCCACAAAACTTCCATTGTTGGCAAATTGAATATTGTCAGAATTTGCTGTAATAATAAGTTAAAATACAGAGTGTGAAAAAGTGCCGGAACAGTTGGAGATGTACTATTTCTATGGATTCGAAACTAAAGCTCTATAACTATTTATTCCTGTTAGAATATACTTCGCTAAGGGCAAACCAAGTCAAGGGAGGAAATTATTGAATCAATGGTTCAAATGGCTCTGAGCACTATGGGACTTAACTTCTGAGGTCATCAGCCCCTAGAACTTAGAACTACTTAAACCTAACTACCCTAAGGACATCACACACATCCATGCCCGAGGCAGGATTTGAACCTGCGACAGTAGCGGTCGCGCGGTTCCAGACTGTTGCGCCTAGAACCGCTCGGTCACCACGGCCGGTGGCAATCATTAAAATTAAATATTTTCAAAATTACAAACCAAAAAAATTGTTTTGGGTCACAACACACCTTAGGATGGTTAAAGGGAAGAACAACAATGCCGACCCATGGGATGAGCATACATATAGAATCTCAAATACAGCGGTGAAATATTTTGGCACGACAGAATTTCGTTTTGGTACAATGTGCTGTATTAACTCGCCAAACAAATTCACATTATCATCATTTGGTTGCAGACGACAAGTGCCCAGTCCCAAATAATGTACAGAATGTCCTGTAGAACAGTATAATTTGATACATTAAGTTTATGACAACAACAAAAAAACCCTTTCAGGCCTAATTTTCGTAGAACAAGTATCACTTAAAACGTGTTCACATTTTACGGGTTTTACTGAAGGAAGCCCCCTGACAATGGCACAAAGGTGCTGAAAAATATTTGATCCTATAAGAAAAATTTGTGCTTGCATAACATGGAGTATTTTTTTCTGTACGCACGGGCACTGATGTAGCAACAAAAGCATGTGATAAACACATATATCTGAGATTCCAGACAGAGTTTCCTACGGTCATGTGGAAGCTTACAGTGCCTCTTGAGAGGGCGAGCTAGGAATAGTGGAACATCTCCGCAGACGGATAAGATCAGCTTACTGGCTACCTCTCCTGGACACAGTGAAAGCTTGATATTGTAGAAGTCACTGAACAGATAGCAATCTACAATGTTGATATCCAAGGACAATATAATGTAGGCTCTAACGATATATAAGAATGCAGACAAGAAGAAACACCAACCATATGCAGCAGTGTTTTATGTGTGCAGCATCCTACATAGAGCAAGACGTCCTTTGTTGCAGAGTTTCTCCTATTTAACTATGCTGGTGTTCGTCTCTCAGTGTGGCTATTTGGTTGTATTAAACGTTCAATGAACGTATTTCCTGAAGTTTGGGATTTCAGCGTGATGGACATACTGTATGTTACAGGGAGAACTAAAATGTTTTGTTATTTCTACTACCGATTACTCACCTTCACCCTCACATCATAGACACACACATACACAAATACACTCTCTCTCTCTCTCTCTCTCTCTCTCTCTCTCACACACACACACACACACACACACACACACACACACACACACACACAATTTTAATTTTTGTCAGGAACGTTGCCTAACACTCTTCCAATAATAAAATAAAACTGTCCCAAACTTCTGGTTCCGACCAAGGTTTTCCAGAGGGTTCCCTTGGTTATCAGGTGACCGCCAGACTGGAAGTCCCCTCTGAAACATTCTCAGTTGAGACTCCCTCTGCACCACTACCAACCTGTTGGGACGTTTGACCGAAAGGAACCATGACTCTTTAATGGCCCGTATCTCAACCAGCCTGCTTTGGTGATGGAAGTGTAAAATAAAAGGTATATAAATAAATAAGAATCAAACAATCACCCCTTGTAGTTTCCCAAAAGCAACAGTGGCTCTGCAAAGGGCTGCATTCCAAACGGGATGCTCCAGAGAAAAAAAAGGTTAAACACCAGCAACCTCTTCTCATGAAAATTGTGAAATAGCTTGTAACCATTTTTCTTCGAACCTACCCATGTAAATTTATTCGATATTCTTCTTTGGCTATATTCATCTTCGTCTCCAGGATGATGTGAATACTACTTGTCTTAATAAAATTCGTCTTCTTCAAGCATGAATAATACATTGTTAGAGGTCGTTAGCACACAGTATAACAGTCTAACAATGCGAATATCATCCCTGTTAGTATTTGTTCCCTTACCCTGTTCAACTCTTTGTACAGAATTACACAATTATAGACTTTTTATGTCATTAAGGTATTCGTAAATTATATCACTCACTACATAATTCAAATGTAAATGGCTATCAATGTTATCTGATGAAAACGGCAAGTAGGTGCACGAGATGAAGGCAGTCATTCAATAGTTACGAATAGTTCATTGACTTCTAAATTGGATAGCCATAGATACAACGTCCACAGTAGATGGGCTGTGGCAGCTGATGAATCGAGGCCAGGACAGATAGATGATGTTGTGTCAAATGGTGTCAGAACTTTTGGAAACACAGCTCAGCGACTTTTATAGCAGCGCATCGTTCTGCCCCAGTAATGCCCCAAGAAGAGGCTCTTGTGCCTTCGTAACTTGGTCGGAACAAGCCGGCAAGCAGCGCCAGCAGCATATGATGATGGCATGGGATCAGGACCAGGGACTGGGCTCAGAGCTGAGAGGACATTAGCTCGTTCCCCAATCCATCCACGCTGTGGATGGACCCCAGCCAGTGGTCCCGTCAGTTTGGTGGATGTATGATGGTGGAAGCCTAGCTGTGTTAACATGCCTAGCTTAGGCAGAAAGCCAAGGTTTATACATGATAACGCAGGTCTTGTGGCTGAAGTCACATACACGGCCTACCAAGCAACACCAATTTGTCTCAAAATTTAGGTTATTGCCCCATTGCCCAGGCCGTAGTTGAAGAGCTGCTGGCACGGCACTCTGAGCAATCGCCTGGATTTCAGCATTAGGCCCTGGCTTCTGACTGCTCTACTGCACTCCTCCCATCTTGAATTTATTTGGCCCACTGAATTCCTGATTAGCTGAAACAGAGAAGCTGTTACCTTTATTGTTTATACTTTTCCAACTTCCAGTCAAAACACAAGTCCATAGTACTCATTTAAGGTTAGCTGCCTTATGGCTAAATTCCTCAGTCCCTATTTACAGCAATCCATATTCATGGCTCTCAAACAGTGAGTCTTTGATTCTCGATCCCTACATTACATCACATCAGTTCCGCAAGGCTCAGTAATGTATTCACTCGTGCCGACACTTTTCACGTGGGCCCACGTGTAAAATTATGCTAACTGTGGGATATGGATAGCTCTACACTCGAGTTAGCATAAACAGGGCCTACCATCACCAAGAGCCAAGGGAGGAGGCACGGTAGTCAGCAGAGTGGGTACCCATTTGGGAGGATGATGGCCATCTAGATTTAATCGCTTAAGGCAAATGCCAGGATGGTTCATTTGAAAAGGTATGGCCTACTTCCTTCCCCATCCTTCCATAATTCAAGTTTGTGCTCTCTCTTTATGACCTCATTGTCAATGAGAGGTTAAACATTGATGCTTATTTGTTTTTACTGTTAACAAGATGGTGAAAGTGACCGATTTGGTAGTTCTTATTGCTGTGAGCTTACACTGACGTTCGGTAAGTTATCTCTTTACATGTCCTAGCAAATGTTCCAGGGATACATGGTCATACAGGGCGGCCATCATTTGATCCAGGACGTCTACGATGGTTGAGTCTAAAGTGACATTCAGATAGGTTAGGTTTACCTTAGGTAAAATTTCGAATGGCAGGTCCTGTAAGTACAGTGCCAAACGGGTAATGTTCCGTGTTGTTGTTCCAAAGATGGTAGACTGTAACTAGAAGCTTGGTCCAGAAATGTTGTAAGTGCTCCTGTTGATTTGCATCCTTCGCCTTTGCAGTGATAAGTGCTATGTGATACCAGGGTATCTTTATTTGTAGCAGGTGCAGATGGTGACAAGGGAATCATCTACTGAAAAGAACCAATGTGATCCAACTTTTTTCCCTGCAGTTACATCCCTAGGACACCTGAATGCAGGTTTCCTGGGGCGGAGTAAGCTGAGCTCGCATGATTCTCGTACCATATGTGTTTGTTTATTGGGACACAACAGCAGTTCCAAAGTACAGAGTAGTATGAGTGATTTCCTGTTTGGTAGTACCTGCAGTGTCTCGTGTACTTTCAGTTGCAGTGATTTATTATTGGGCTCCCCATCATTCTAAACAAAAAAATCGACTCAGCAAACAACTCGCTTGAGAAAGAAATCTTCAAACTTGAAGCTAAATATTCAGTATTAGCACTGACTCATGTATCCATTACCACTCAATGATAAAATACTCCTATTACATTCCTGCACTGGACGGATATCTACTTCTGCACAAGCTGCACTCTTAACAAAATGATGAACATGGTGCATTTCATAATGTCTTGGCGCCCTAGACATCTGGCACCATGTACAAATTCTTATCATACGGGCTGCAGCAAGCTCAGCTCCAGCAGTGCAGACGACATGAAACTTCGCAGGCAGAGTGCGTCAGCAGCACTCCAGCCAGGGTACCAGGTGACGTAGACGGCGTCGATAGAGGTCGCTGGCAAAGTGCACCTCTTCATGCATCTGCTACATGCCAACAGATATCTATCTGGGAGGCGATTATTTACGCCGGCGCAAGAGCTCCACCAAAACCCGTCACGGCCAGAAAACTGAAGACCTCTGCTATGCCATACCAAGCAGTGAGCCATCGGCATTTGGAAAGTACGTCGCCTGCTTAGCTGGGACTCCAAGTGATCAGCAACGTGCTCTTGGAGACTTGATGCAATTGTACTGTTCTTTCTTCCAAAGAGAATATGGTGTCAGACTGAAAGTTTCTATGCTTGTCAGACAGATATTTCATTACTGTTGGTTCTCAACGCTTTGTATTTAAACATGAGGTGGGAGACTTATTATTTCGTTTCAACCTAAAGTTATGATTTCCAGACGCTGCTCCTGAAAGGGAGTATCACTGCTGAAACTTAATTCATCGTCTTTAATGTAAGGCTCTGAAGACTTGTGTTCACTGAACCATGTGTAGCTCTTTCAGGTATCACAGAACTTATTTATTTACTTTGTGATTGTGGAAGTCTAAATGGTCCTGTTATTTATGAACCATCATTTACTTTGTGTGACTTACTGAAAGACAAGTAGCCATTTTGTTTCACTTACAGGATAACCATCCTTTCGTTTGTTTCATTGTGGAGAATATTTCTATAGGAGTTATGTTCAACAAACTTTTGTTTGTCCCCTATACCTGGGTTGTTCATTTGTGCCTTCACATATCATCGATGTTTCCCTAACAAACTACATCAGTTATGCTAAGTTTCCACTATACACATTCCCAGTAACTAATACGAATGAAAACCCAGATAAAATTCACATACACATGAGGACTTAGAAAAGAGGGTTACAAACAGTTATCTCATAAGGCCACCTCTTGATCATATGGCATATGGATACTTTGCAGCAATCACAGAGGTACTTTGTCCCTCTCACCTGACTTTAACTTTCTTGCTTACTGTATTCCTTCCACCTTTCGAAGGAGCGACCAGCAACAGAAGCAGTGTTTCAGTGTTGGCCCTAAGCAGATGTACTCGCCCTACATGTTCAACCATGGCACGACCTGGGAGTTGCAGTTTTACATTAAGTGAATATGCCATTTCAGTGACTTGATAATAGCTTTGGTACAGAGTAACAGGTCTCTTAGTTTTCCCTTCTGGCAGTTAGAGGTTACTCAACATAACACACTGTCCGATGTGATACTTGTGTAGCTTGGGTTTCACTTTTTGAATGTACTTTTGCCACTCCAGGACTTTTGAGCATCTAAATCACTATGGAGGATATGTTCATAAAAAGTTAAAATTTTCTCTTTTGTTTGGTGCACAAGCTCTGTCGTCCCATTGGGTTGCAGAAGTAGTACACTACTTCTTCCCTTCCTAATTTTTAAAAGTCGGCATAGTTGCTTCATCAGTTCAGATGTAGAGTTAGTGCCCTGATCCATTATTATGATCTCTGATATCCAAAACTTTAAAAATCACTGGTTAAGTATTTTCACAGCTGCTTTATCCACTTACTAACTTGACAACCCAAACATGGACATAAATCTTGAAAAATGATCAATTATAGCTAACACAAGCCAATTACCTACCGGTGTGTTTAAAGGGACCAAAAATGTCCATACCTATCATTTGGTAACCTTTGCAATGGAATCTGTTAATGATTGGTCTCTACTTTTTGTGTACACAGTAAGCAAATTTTCGTACATACTCCTCACTTCAACATTATCCACCAATAAGTTTCTGCAACATATCTTTCTGCAGCTCATAGACTACCAGTCCCTGTCAATATATGTAGAATCATGAGCCTGCCTCTGTGCTTTATAACATAAACTTGCTGGTATGACTTTGTGTCAACCATATCTTGTTTATTAGGGATACACTCCACTGTTAGCTCTGAACTAAGCCTGCATTCCAAATTGTTGATAATTTTGATCAGTGTTCTTATCCTTTCCCCAATCAACTGCAGATATCCCAGTACTTTCCATGGCACATACGCTTCATCTCATTGCATCAGCATTACCTTTTGTCTTGCCAGTGAAATGTGTGAATTCACAATAGAACTCGCTTAACAGTAAGCCCCACCACATCAAGTGGCTACATGGATTCTTAAGGATCACACGCCATTTCAGTGTTGCTTGATATGTTAGTTTTAAAACATCAAGTGTACAACTACCAACATAGATAATTGATTTCATAGATAATTGATTTCATAGATCATACTAAGCACCTGCTTTTCAGTAGTTGAGTAATTTTTCTCCACCTTATTTAGCCATCTAGAAGCACAAGCTATCAAGTGCTGTGCTCTGTCAAATTCCTAACTCAAGATGTATTCAAATGCATCATCGCTCATATTACCTGATGAAATAAATTTGGAAAAGTAACAAGGAAAGGACCTGTGGTCAGGAAATCCTTTAATCGCTTAAAGACTTCTTTGCATGCTGCAGTTTACGGAGACTTCATCCCATTCTTCAGTAAAGTGTCAGTGGTCTTGCTATTTCTGCAAATTTTGTCACAAATTTCCTGTATTAATTAGGTATCCTAGGATAGAACTTAGCTGTCTCACTGTTCTAGGCATTGGATTGTACAAGATTAGGGGCAGTTCCCATTCCATGCTGGGAAATATTGTGGCCCAGGTAGCGACCTACTTTCTGTACACAAAGACACATCACCAAATCAAGTGGAAGTTATTCTTCAAGTAACGAACTAAAGACACCACATAGTCGTACCATGAGCTGCTGGATGTACTCTGAACAAACATCATCCAAGTACACCAGCACTGTTTCGGTTTCGAACGATGTAGCACACCATCCAATAGGTCGACATAAAAGTTTTCTGGGTATGGTTTCGGGCCATAATGTAGACCCAGAACAAGGCTGCTGCAACCATAGCCGAAACGTTGGTTTTTTCTCCAGCAACAGTAGTTTTACACATTATGTCGCTGTACCATACCCAGAAAAGTTTAATGTCGACTGACTCTGGCCGCGAAAGCCTACGCAGGTACATCCAATAGGTGTTGGAATGTTACTGGTGATTTCTTGCTGTGGCATTCTCTGGTAGCAAAACACAGTTTTTGGTCGATGCTTTGGTGCTCCCTCTAATTAATGGTGTTCATATCACTAGTCGATAGCCATAAAATAACGGCATTCCTCAGGTTAACTACCTCCTCGATGATGTTAGACATTTGGTACAAGTCCACAACTATCTTTTGAGTTAAATACCTGTAATCACAACAAAATCTATTGGTGCTGATTCTGTCTGGACTCTTTTCTCGGTAAAATTACTACCGGTGTTGGTCAGAGCTTCCACAATCTGATTATAGAGCTCCTAGTAAATAAATTCCACCACCACACTTGGTATATGTGGGATTTTGTATGGTTTTCTCTATACTGGGGCTTCATTCCCAGTGGGAATCATACGCTTCATTATTGTCATATTTGACAATGATCCAGGAGGGTTGGACATAAGAACGTTTTCCCATGTCGTCCCTATGACATGCTAATTGCAGAACCTTCCTCCACAGTGCAGGTAAGTCTGCAGTCTGTCCCAGCTTCCAATTCCTATTCCTCCAACACTTACAAGCTAGGTGTCAGTCCACATCATCATATCTCTACGTCCAGTAAACCGAAATTATCTATATTAACCGGCACTACCTGATTTCCCTTGCCCTCTTGTACACAGGGTAAACTGTGATAACTAAACGCTTTGCCTTATCCCATTCTGCATTTTCCAACGAGTGCTCAATCATAAATAAAGTACTGTCTGCGCTTTCAGTATTATTTGCTGTGAGTCGAGTCTAAGAGACCGAGAACACAGATTCAAAAAATGGTTCAAATGGCTCTGAGCACTATGGGACTTAACATCTGAGGTCATTAGTCCCCTAGAACGGAGAACTACTTAAACCTAACTAACGTAAGGGCATCACACATATTCATGCCCGAGGCAGGATTCGAACCTGCGACCGTAGCGGACGCGCGGTTTCAGACTGAAGCTCCTAGAACCGCTTGGCCACACTGGTCGGCAACACAGTTTCCTTGGCACGTGGCGTGTCCCTTGGATCTGTATGGGCACGTGGCGTGTCCCTTGGATCTGTATGGTTTTTTGAGCAGAAAAACTGAGATGGAACACCAATCCCTCCATCTACATTTTGCGCTGCTGTATATCTACTTTGGTGTAATATTTTATCAGAAAATCTAGCTCAATGTGACACTATGACATTGGAGATTGACCCAACAATATCAAAGCATTTTCCATAACGTGTACTATCTAGGCGATAATTGTTGTTAACATTGATTAACAAGGTTCTTTTTAAATAGGTGCTAATGTGTAAGAAGGGTCCAGAACTTGAAAATATTTTTGACTCAATTTTAGCAATACCAACAGGTTGCTGTAAGGTGCATATAGAGGGAAGTGGTATTTTAAGGGAACCAATAAATAAATAGAATATGATTTTCATTAATTATTGTCGTTATCTTTTAATGTAAGAAGGATCCCGAACCTCAAAATACGAATATGACAAATGTTGCAAAAAGTTGCATTCACTATTAAAACTTAAATTTTTGTGTAAAATTTTACTAAGAACTTTAAAACAATTATATAATTTGGCCTAAGAAAACATTAAAACCAATAAGTTTTTTTCAAAATTTGAAAATATAAAGTACAAGACTAGACTGCAATATTGTCAGAAGGTAGGCATAAGGTACTCCTGTCCTCCATTCGTGGCAAAACTTCCACACAAACCCAGCAGCCTTTCCCTTCACTCGAAAAGCCAACAGTGTTGGGTAGTGAACACTGCCCAGTCTACATCACCTAACCTACAACGAGATGGGTTAAGATTCCTTATACGAACTACACGTTGACTGGCTGTGGTTGTCTGTGACCACGAATTTAGCAAAAATTTGCACGCTCTTTCTCCTTTATAGCTGATTAAATAATAGTCTGTCTCTGATTCAGCACAGGTGTGTCTTGTGCTATTCGACACAGATGTGTGTTTTGCTAACATTAGATGAGAAAGCTGCACGGTGGCTGCAATGTATGCTCTCCTGTTTGACGTTGGGGTGCTAGAGCCGCCCAGGGACCAGCTCTCTCAAGTAAGCATGTCCCTGCACCAGCAACCACGTTCTGAGTGTCCAACCTTACACTTCTTACACTGCGACCTTACGTTGCTGACCACATCTACAACACACAGTCACTCTCTAGGCGCGGTCACTGCATCAGTCTGGGCCAAAGCTGCCATGCGTCTTACAGCATCGTTTAGAATTTTTGATGTTCTCCGTGCGCTTAGCGTCACATCTCCATCGGTAAAAGCCACAGTGAGGCTACCACAGCCTTTTGGTCTGCAGTTGGCTAAATCGCTGTGTTTCCGTTGAAGTCATTTGACTAATCTTTTATATTAACTTTTATCTTCTATATGCAATCCAAAAAAACCTCTACAGACTCTTCCTTTCTGTGTGATATCCCACAAAATTGTTCCCGATAGTATCTATGTGCATTATTTCTTCCTCCTGGAAATTCTGGAAGGTTTGAGCATTCCATAGCTTTAATAGACGAGGGCGTTGGTGGCCGCACAACGCTGGAAACAAAGGATGAGCCGAGAAGTAATTAATGGACACTAAATCAGGTGAAAGATTCGGGACGGTTTCACGAGGAACAAAAGCGCTGCTGTACCCATAATTTCATTTCAGAGTACCTAAAAATTCAAAAAGGAATTAAAGCGTCAAAGAAATTACAGGGAGGAAGGAACTGTGTAATAATAATTTCCTACATACAGTGGAACTGAAATCTGCAAACACGGCATTTTGAGAGGAATTAATAATTTGTTCCATACAGCGGTGGCCCTTAAAAAGATCCAAGTTTAAAAGAAGAGCCTTCTTGTTCGAACACACTTAAGCCATTCGTTCTGACGGGCTAGGGGGCCTCTGGAATAAAAAGGAAGCGGCTTGTTCTATGGTCCAGCAGCAAACTGGTAGCCATTAGCGTGCCTAATAGATCAGCAAAAAAAAAAAAAAGGTTCAAATCGCTCTAAGCACTATGGGACTTAACATCTGAGGTCATCAGTCCCCTAGACTTAGAACTATGTAAACCTAACTAACCCAAGGACATCACACACATATCCATGCCCGAGACAGGATTCGAACCTGCGACCATAGCAGCAGCTCGGTTCCGGACTGAAGCGCGTAGAGCCGCTCGGCCACAGCGGCCGGCAACAGATTAGCACAATCCCCATTTTTTAAAGCGTAGTTATACTACAGTGAAGCACCAGCCAGCTAACAAAACACTGGCTGCCGTCGGATCAGCCATTCTGCAAAATCTTCCTAGAATGACCAGCAGCTGCCGTCTCATCTGCACCCGCCTCTTGACTGTAGGTACTCACTGCCATGCTTAAGTGTCATGCTTAAGTATCCGTTACTTTGGGCAGATTTTAGTAATGACGCTCTGATTTGGTCGCCATATGGCCCCTGCAGCGAACGTGAGGATTTCGCGATACAATGGCACAGCACTAGCGCCAACCATGTGGTAAGGTTCATTGAAGACTTACACCCTACCGTTGTTACCTAAATCTAGTTCTCATGGCTCAGCATTCTCTCTCCGACATGTTTTCAGCTCAGATTGAGTACTTCTACACAACTGGCCATTAAAATTGCTACACCACGATGATGACGTCCTACAGACGAGAAACTTAACCAACAGGAAGAAGATGCTGTGATACGCAAATGATTAGTTTTTCAGAGCATTGACACAAGGCTGGCGCCGGTGGCGACACCTACAACGTGCTGATACGAGGAAAGTATCCAACCGATTTCTCATACATAAACACCAGTTGATCGGCGTTGCCTGGTGAAACGTTGTTGTGATGCCTCGTGTAAGGAGGAGAAATGCGTACCATCACGTTTCCGAGTTTGATAAACGTTGGATTGTAGCCTATCGCGATTGCGGTTTATCGTATCGCGACATTGCTGCTCGCGTTGGTCGAGATCCAATGACTGTTAGCAGAATATGGAATAGGTGGGTTCAGGAAGGCAATACGGAACGCCGTGCTGGATCCCAACGGCCTCGTATCCCTAGCAGTCGGGATAACAGGCATCTTATCCGCATGGCTGTAACGGATCGTGCAGCCACGTCTCGATCCCTGAGTCAACAGATGGGGGCGTTTGCAAGACAACAACCATCTGCACGAACAGTTCGACGACGTTTGCAGCAGCATGGACTATCAGCTCGGAGACCATGGCTGCAGTTACCCTTGACGCTGCGTCACAGACAGGAGCGCCTGCGATGGTGTACTCAACGACGAACCTAGGTTCACGAATGGCAAAACGTCATTTTTTCGAATTAATCCATGTTCTGTTTACAGCACCATGATGGTCGCATCCGTGTTTGGCGACATCGCGGTGAACGCACGTTGGAAGCGTGTATTCGTCATCGCCACACTGGCGTATCACCCGGCGTGATGGCGTGAGGTGCCATTGGTTACACGTCTCGGTCACCTCTTGTTTGCACTGACGGCACATTGAACAGTGGATGTTACATTTCAGATGTGTTACGACCCGTGACTCTACCCTTCATTTGATCCCTGCGAAATCCTACATTTCACCAGGATAATGCACGACCGCATGTTGCTGGTCCTGTACGGGCCTTTCTAGATACAGAAAATGTTCGATTGCTGCCCCGGCCAGCACATTCTCCAGATCGCTCACCAATTGAAAACGTCTGGCCAATAGTGGCCGAGCAACTGGCTAGTCACAATACGCCAGTTACTACTCGTGATGGACTATGGTATCGTGTTGAAGCTGCATGGGCAGCTGTACCTGTACACGCCATCCAAGCTCTGTTTGACTCAATGTCCAGGCGTATCAAGACCGCTGTTACGGCCATAGGTGCTCGTTCTGGGTACTGATTTCTCAGGATCTATGCACCAAAACTGCGTGAAAATGTAATCACATGTCAGTTCTAGTATAATATATTTGTCCAATGAATTCCCGTTTATCATCTACATTTCTTCTTGGTGTAGCAATTTTAATGGCCAGTAGTGTAGTTCACGCTCTTCCTGTATGTCGTTTTATGATTGTGTTTACACTGCATGTCACTGAAGGCCGTCCTCGGCTAACAGTTCTTCATTTCAGCATACAACTCTGTTCTAAATTATATTTTAGTGTTGCGATCTCTACCCCATTTCCTCAGAATTCATACATAATAGTGAACGTGACGTAGTCAGAGCTTCCTACGGCCTGATACTGAATACGGTATTAATCTCAGATCCCGATGGCCTGTTATCTCGTTCGCTGACTCGAGCAAGCTCTTTTCATTTATGACACCCTGACAAATGATTACACCGTCATCATCTGCTAATTGCAGACGTTATACTTAACAATTGCTCTCCTTCCATTACCTAATCTTGCATCTGTATGCGACGAATGGATAAAAAAAAATTATATCCTGTCTACATTTACCCGAGAATGGAGTCACTAATGAGGTGTTGATTCCATGTAGCAAAGGTACGGATATGTTACAAGCTCAGTGGTTCCTTCTTTCCTCGTTAGCCTGTTAAGTTAGTTACTCAATTTTACATTATCATTCCAAGACCTTTCTAATTTCTCACTTTAATACAACTTGTGTCTGACAAACTTCACTAAATATGTGCTAGATTGCCTACCAAGGTGACAACTCTAGCAGCTGATGCCATTACGATTAGTGTCTGTTATTATCCCAGGAAAGAAAAGGAGAATATGCAGGTAACAAACAGACAAGATTGCACAGAAAAAAACTTAGATTCGGCACCTACATATTTTCATTGAATGTCACTGCTACATCATCACCATCATTCCAACCCTCAACAGATCTGACACTACTTGTAAACTGGTCTTTTTTCATGTGGGCAAGTGGTTCTCAGGTGGAGGTGGAGAGTAGGCGTAGGAATGAAGACACAGGAATGAAGACGTCCAGTGGTGACAAATAATTTATTGACTGTCCACGCCTGGTAGCTGAATGGTCAGCGCAACCTAACGGCCCGGGTTAAATTCCCGGCTGGGTCGGAGATTTTCTCCGCTCAGAGACTGGGCGTTGTGTTCTCCATATCATCATCATTTCATCCCCATCGACATTGAAGTCGCCGAAGTGTAGTCAACCCGAAAGACTTGCACCAGGCGAACGGTCTACCAGAGGGGAGCCTCTCACCACATGGCATTTACATTTTACATTTATTGACTTTTAAGTTGGACGAGTGTAGATGCGGCGTCCACATAAGGTGGACGGCGGCGACCGGTGAAAGGAGACCGTGACGGTCTGGTGATCTTGTGCCGGTGTCAGCGCTTTTGTCAGTATGAATCGGTGGCGTCCTTGCTAACAGCGTATTGCACTGCTCTTTTGCTGCGTCAGGAGCTGGTGACTCTGTTCTTATTACTGCTGTCTGAATGTGACAATATGAAGCCCTAGCTATAGACGGCGGAGGTCCATGTCCTGGACCCGGGAAATGTGACTGGCGCTGTCGAATACCAGTAGCTCAAAGCTGAGTGGATGTTAGTACAATCACAGTTCCGTTGTGATGGTGGAGGTATGTTAGAGGCACCGCAGTGGAAGCCAACACCGAGTCGAAGCTTAGCTGTGTCAATACTCCCATCCTGTCCCAACTGTCAGTTTCTATACACGACGCGGCAGCTCTGTTGCGGCTTAGGAAACATATGCGGAGTGCCAAGCTCCGACGAATTGTCTCGAAACGCCAGCTATGGCCCCAGCACCCAGGTTGTAGTTGCCAGCTCTGGCGTGTCATATGTACTGAACTATTGGGTCTCAGCAAGTGCTTCAATTTCAGTACGTGGATCTGTTTTGTGGGTGCGCCACTACAGAAATGACTAACTTCTCTATTGCTTTATCAATTAAACGATCTTTTACCTTCTTTTCCTACTATTACATGTTTATTCTACGTATTTCGTTTCTCTTAAAGACATTTTATTCGCGGAAAAAGGTGCATTTCTTGGTTTTAATATTCCCACTTTATCACAACAGTCTCATATGATCTCCTAATTAGATGTAATTTACTGCAGGACATACGAAGATTGTAAATGACAAACTTCCTAGGTGTTATTTTTTGACAAAACGCATGTCCAGTTCAGTTCTAGAGTGTACTTGGTACTATGTCGTATGTCCAAAGGCCCGATGTATGTGCCAAATCATGGAGAATGTCTTTCAAACACGAATTAGTAGATGGCACATGGTCTTCGTGCCAAGCTCTGCTGTCCTCTGGACTTACAAAATTTAAAAGATGCGTTAAATGATTTTTGTTGTCTACAGTTTTGCTAGTTAAATAGCTAACGCTGTATTTTCGTGAGCCAAGCGGCTCCTATCGCTCTCTTTTTTCCGACGGGGGTTGTGATCTCAGACTGACTGCAACGCCGAGTGAGTTAGAGGGCGTGCTCGGAGGGCGCCAGTGGTGTAAGCGACCACAGGCATACATTACTAGACTGCCAATACCGTATACAGTTTTACTGGTGTCACTGAAGCCAGGAGCCGTGCGGTTAAAGGCGCTGCAGCCTGGAACCGCAAGACCGCTACGGTCGCAGGTTCTAGGGTACTAATGACCTCAGCAGTTGAGTCCCATAGTGCTCAGAACCATTTTTTTGAAGCCAGGAGTTTACGATAGCAAAAGACGTGTAATCAGCTGTTTATTTACCGATTAAACACTCGTAAGAAATGAGAATAAACTGCTGTAACTACGTTGCCTTTAGAGTTTTGACGTAATGGTCAATACATGTATCGTGCTTCGCTATAATGTTTTGTACAGTGGAAGATAAAATGAAGGGAACGTGTGTCAATACAACTACAGCTAGAAAGACCTCACGTATTTTCTGCTTTTGTACTTTATATAAGCCTAAATAATTAGCGGGCCGGTGTGGCCGTGCGGTTCTAGGTGCTTCAGCCTGGGACCGCATAACCGCTCCGGTCGCAGGTTCGAATCCTGCCTCTGGCAAGGATGTATGTGATGTCCTTAGGTTAGTTAGGTTTAACTAGTTCTAAGTTCTAGGGGACTGATGACCACAGATGTTAAGTCCCATAGTGCTCAGAGCCATTTGAACCATCTGAACCTAAATAATTACATTACAGTTTCTCTTACGTGTATTTTAAGGTGTTTATAAATCTAGTATTAACAGACCTAGCTTAATGAAGTGCTTTTAATCAGTTTTGATCAACTGTGGCTTTCCTTCGAGTAGTATGCTAGTTATGAAAGTGCTCCTATAAGTAGAACGTACTATTTGTCGATGACAACAAGTGTCCTTTTTTCATTTGAGTGTTCTGAAGAAACCTGCAGAGTGCTTTGCACGTGTATGTAAGTAACTTCTCATAACACTATTCTTCATCTATACTGTATGTGTTAGACTCAACGAGTACGAAATTTTTTTTTTCAACTGTAGAAATTCTTTAAATCACCTTGTAAATCTTACAACGTAATTTCGATTCAGAAAATTGTGTTTCGACCACACACAACCTTCCTGATGCCGCCATCACACCTCACCAAACGTCAGGCTTCAGCAGAAGTTACGTCTTTGCCAGTCTAGTAATGATGTCCGTGAAGGGGACAGTGTTCGGAACGCCGGGGACAGCCATGGAATGACGACTCGTACAGGAATCGGGAAGTGAGACGGAATACCGAGTGCAAGCGTGACGAGCAGTGGTCCGTCGTCGTGGCATGGCTCCGGGAGTGAATTTTAGGCGGCTTGCCGACCGGGATCGTATTCTGAGTAACCTGCATGGTTATTGGGACGTACCGTACGGTCCCGTTCGATGGGAAACCTTGCCTTGAATTTCATGCATTTTAATATCACCTGCCTGTACCGGGAATGTGCTTATATTAATTCGCCTGGCTATCTGACAAGACTACAAATTATTTGGTGAGCAGTTTTGTTGTTTGTGTAACGTTGCTTCCGTTTAGGTTCACTGTAAAGTCTGTAGTACGAGCTTGATATATTACGTCACAGGAAACACAACCAATTTAAATGGTGATTGATTCAGTTGATGTTTGTGTCTTGTGGAAATTGACAATTCAACTCAAAGCATGCACATGATAGCCTTTGCGTGTTTTGTATTTCGTAGGTAACCTTTGGACATGAACTGAGGTCAAGCTGCTAAGCCAACGTTCTTATTGTTTGTCTTCAGGTTTCATTCTGCTTAATAAGACCAAAAAATGTTCAATTGTGTGTGAAATCTTAGGGGACTTAACTTCTAGGGTCATCAGTCCCTGAGCTTACAAACTACTTAACCTAAATTATCCTAAGGACAAACACACACACCCATGCCCGAGGGAGGACTCGAACCTCTGCCGGGACCACCCGCACAGACCATGACTGCAGCGCCCAAGACCGCTCGGCTAGTCCCGCGCGGATAATAAGAACAAGTAAAACATATTTTTTATACATGGTAGCCAATATAGGAGGCCCCATATCTTATTAACAACACATTCGTTTGTTGTAAGTAAAGAGTGTATAGTAGTAAATTATTATTGTGATAACAACGTACAGAGCATTCAACTGATGGATAGTTCACACGAGGTGATGAAAATGTTCACCATGTGATACGGAGCTCAGCACGCCTCGACACGTTTCTGGAAACTTGCCAATTCATTTGATGTGATATACGCAATCACAATGTGAAAGCTTGTTTTCCGTTGTTCAGTCGAATGTGGGTTGTTACTGTAGACTTCTTCTGAGTTGAAGTAAAGATCTGTAACTTTCAGCGACAAGTGTGAGTGACCATTCGCAACGGTAGTTTCGTTGTACGTAATCTGTAGTTTTTAATGCTTGCATCACTCTTACTTTGAATCCTTGCATACTGAACAATTTCATCACGTTCTGGCATCACTTTCGTTCGATGTTTAGCTGGGTGGATAGACGTCTGGTTGATTTCCGTGTACTTCTTGCCATATTCTCGTGAACTCTATCAACATTTTGCGGCGAAGAAACATTCTTTACACCGTTATATTTGGTGTTAGGACCGAACCTGTTGGTCTAGATTTAGTGATCAATTTCTGCACAACACTTTTTGCAGGAGCAGTTGTCTCTCGACATTTTATCGTGAACCTTTCGTCTAACATTTTAACGACGTACAACAGAAAAATATTTCAGCATACACCCTTTGTTCGACTGATGAAGGCATTCTGCAGAACTGTATTCACAACAAGTTTCAAACTAACCAGAGACAGCGCAACACTGATCACTAGATAACCGCTCGACATCACGTGACCCGCCTCGAGCGCCGCAAAAGTGTTAAGGAATAAGAATATTCATATAGCTTCAAATACCATGTTCAGTACAACACGGTCTCTCTTTTAACTTGGCCACCCCGTACCATTTTGGGGGGCAAAGCGCTTTTGATTGTTGTTAATCGTAGGCTTAAGTATTTTGTGGCTTCCTTATATTGGCCAAATTGAGTAGGACACTTTGTTGCCTAGGTACGTTTACGTGTTTTTGAAGCTGTAAAGCTGCAGTGCAATCGGAATCTTATTTTGGAGCCATTATAGTGCGTTGTGCTGCAGGTTGAACTCTCCTTTCATTAAGTAGTTTAATTCACAAATTCATTGTAGTTACCATATAAATATAAATTTTACCGCACAGCTGACCGTTACTGGCTTGAAACTCTTATAGCTATGAAACCTCAAGCAGGTATTTGTTCTTAAGGCATTCATTTTTAGTTA
The DNA here is from genome assembly GCF_021461395.2 of Schistocerca americana. Lineage (NCBI taxonomy): Eukaryota > Metazoa > Arthropoda > Insecta > Orthoptera > Acrididae > Schistocerca > Schistocerca americana. The sequence continues at coordinate 380,032,535 of NC_060126.1, forward strand.
CTTCTAATTGTAACGCATTTCTTATGGTCAGTGCTGCTTAAACAAGAGGCTTTCAAAAGCATACAGGAATTTCCTTAAAGAGATTGGATACTGAAACGATTCAGTTATTTGTGGCCGTTTAGGCTGAGCAAAACTGAGTATCCATTTTTTTAAATAAAGAAACTCATCATCATATTCCAGTTGCCTTCGTTTCAACGTTGAAAGATCTTTTAGCTTCTTTCAAAAATGGAACTTGTTGGAGCTCTGTTTATGTTTCAAGCGTAGTTTTAGTTTTAAGTTTGTTTTTGTGATTTGGTTCTAACTTTCCTTGTACCAATGTCTGTGGGCCATGCTGGGTGATCCCGTTATGGCGAATGAGCCTGCCGTGTTGTGAGTGTCACGGATGGCGCTCACCTCCTGGTTCTCGTTCAAAATTTGATATATATTTTCTGGAAAGGCTTTACAATCAAGATTTTAATAACTTCATTATAACTGGTGTGTAAACAAATACCTTAAAACAAATGTTTATTGAAATTCGTTACTTAATTGTGAATTTCCATTTACTTGTTGTGGGCTGTCACTCCCACGCAACAGCTAATTATGCTGATGCCACAATGGCAAACCACATTTCATTAACTACGTCAAGTAACACGTAATACCTCAGTATTAATAGCACTAGCGACAAAAACTTTTTACCTGATATTTTGTGGGCGTGACCGTCTACAAAACAAAAGTTGATTCTTGTAAAGAAGAAAACAGCAACTATCCACTACTAATAACTTTATTTATTTCAACAAATAGCACTGATTAGTGGTTTCGAACCTACAGGTTCATCTTCAGACGAGTGTTTTCGTTTATATTGCACTTGTTCTTCACATGAACAGTTGAAGAAAAAACAGCCAAGAACAAATGTAAACAACCAAAAATTCATCATAAACGCGAAAGTGATTCTGTTATGTTTTCACGACTAAACCGCTGCACCGATTTTAATGAAATCTAGGCGGTAGCTTAAGCCCTGAGGAAGGTCTTAGGCTGCTTAAAAGAAAATGTCGATCGACCCTTAAGAGGGTGTAATACGGAATGGTACATCTACCTTACATCAGTGAACAAAAACCAAGTTTATGTAGTAATGTATAGCTACTTCAAATAGCACAATGTATAGATGTGCTCTGCTGTCCATTCCCCACGACACGCACAGCTCTCCAGCGACACTGTGGGTGGTGCGTCTTCGTGCATTAGGGGCAGTTAGCTTTGAGGGCGTGGCGGGCCGAAAGGAGATAGGACGAACGCACAGCCTGAGCAGGCAGATACGTGAGGGCAGTTGACGTTACATCAGGTACAACAACTATAGAATTTGCCCTACACCAAACTGCAAATTATTAATTGTCTATCATTTTCAACATAACGGTGTTTAATAATATTAGAAAGTGCTCATCTTTATACCTTGAAACCTGCATCCATTTTGTAATAGGTAATATACAGCTTGTCCCAAAATAATGTATACCGTACATTCTTTTAAACAGAATATCTTTTTAATTAAAGGTGAAGAAATACAATATTCATGGGCAATAACTGAGATGGCGGTGAAAAACATAAAAATGATTTCTTTTCATTCAGGAGTGTCAGCAAACATGGCATTATCGTTGGAACAACGAAAATGGGTGCTGAAGTGTTACTGGAAAACAGAGAATGTGAGTGCACTACGCCGACGTTGGAGAGTTAAATTTGGAGCACCACCACCGACAAGAGTAACAATTACAAGAATCAGAGATATATGAATAAGGGACATAGCGGACGAAAGAGAGGTTCAACAGACAATGAGAGTGTTGATGCAGTAATCCAGGCGTACACACGGTCCCCGAAGAAATATGTGAGGCAATGCTCTCGTGAGACTGGGATCTGCAGAAGCAGTGTTCATAAAATTTTGCGGTCTGAGAACTATAAGCCTCACATTCCAAGACTTCTCCATGCTATTAACGAGGATGATCCTGATAGGCAAAGCGAATTTTATGAGTGCTTCCTTAACAGATGTGAAGAAGAGCAACGTTTCCAAGATGGAATTCTTTGGTCAGATGAAGCGACCTTTCAACTTTATGGAACAATTAACCGCCATAGTTGCGTGTACCGGGTCAGGGATAATCCATACGTAACAGAGCAAAGGCATGTTAACCTACCAGGAGTAACAGTCTGGTGCGGTCTGTCATCTAGAGGGTTAATCGGGCCGAACTTCTTTGACAACACTATCACGGGCGACTCGTGCTTGGAAATTTTGGAAATGATAATTTCTGGTCTTACAGTTGTGTTTGACAATGATGATTATTACCTTCTACGGGATGGAGTGCCACCTCACTTTCACCTGGATGTAAGGGCATTTCTCAATCGTACAATCCCTGTCAAATGGATAGGTTGAAGAGGGAGTGTGGAGTATCCCGCTCGATCTCCAGATTTAACCCCTCTAGACTTCTTTCTGTGGGGTAATCTCAAGAACACAGTTAACGCTGCGAGACCACACACACTGGATGACCTTAGAAAGCAAACTGAACAAGCCTGTGACGCTATTCCGTTGGAAACAATAATGTTGGCACGTTGCTCAGTCGTAAGTCGTCGTGGACGGTGTATTGCGATGGACGGACACCAGTTTGAACATTTTCCACCTTATGTCGGACCATGAGGCCCCTAACACTACTAAAATTGTATTTCTAACCCCGTTCATTAAAGAGATGACCAGTTTCAAAGAGTGTATGCATTAGTTAGGGACACTCAGTATAATTCATGGTTTTCAGTTTTTTATTTAATTTAGTTTTGATAATAAAGTCCAAATTAAATGGGTTTCTAGCAATTTATTGCATTTCTTCGTGATCCTTTTCCCTATAAATACCCTCTACTGATCTGTCATAAGTAATCGTCAATAGCTTAAGTAAGTGAAAAAGGCTTCTAGTCTTTTCAATTTCTAGAGCAACCTTTACATCTTTTTTTACACTTGATACTTGTGTTACTTCTTTGGGTACTGCTAAGAAATATTTTTAAATTCGGTATACGTGAGTGGGATACAGACGACGCTTGCTTGGAGATAACCGAATTGATGGGTTTATCTATTCTGTGCCACTGCTGTCCAATGTTTACCATCTTACTACCTTACCATCACTCAGCCGAAAAGAACTACTGATCTGTGAGCGCAGCCACTGGTAACAGCTTGTGTAACATAAACTCTAAGAGCCATCCGAAAACGTAACTGAAGTTTGGAAAGCGGTAATGGCTAGTTACTATTTCCTGTTTCAAAGAGTCAACTTGTAGAAACTTGGCACTTAGAACCAGTAAGTTTGCTGTTACAGTATTTAGAATATTTCTACTAAAGTATTTGTTTTATAATTTTGTCTCACTATTTTTACGGTGATGCGATGAGCAGAACATAACTGTGGTATCAGAACACGTTCTCAAGTTTTTGGATACAATTATTTACAAACAGATGTACACTGTTTTCCATTCTCCAGAAGCGTGTCAGATTTGACACTTAGAATATTTTCTGGTTCTACTCTTCATATACCAACAGGTGTTCCGTAGTTTCTGAATAGTGTCTACATAACCACTGAATTAATGGGTAACAAGTGATATCCTAGTCTGGCGTAATGTATTATTCTGTGGTTTACACAGGTAGACAGTAGTGTTTTCTGAAAGTACTTCTTAATCCTTGTTGTTCCGGGCTGTATAGTTGCAGACTACGTTTTTCTAAAGCTATGTCTGGGGAAATTATGCCCAGCATTTCGCCGACCGCAATTTTGGTTCCTCTCATGCTGCTGGTCATACTAACCGCTACAGTGTAGCTACCCCAGCTCTACTACGTCATGTACTACTTAGACAGAGCGCTGGCCTCAAACCAAACTTTCAAGTCCTCAACAGCAAAAAATGTAACCAAAACCTGTGGGAAAATATGCTGCTGTCTTTTATTGATACTGACAAAGACAAATTTTGCAGTTCTTGCCATGGCAGCAACCTCAGTTGGTACAGCTGTCGCAAGCAGCATTTGACTGGTCATTTAGAAGCATCAACAATAGCAGTAGAAAAAGATAACCAAAACTAGGTCGGAAAATACTGATTTTAAAATGATCAATCATAAACGTGGGCCAGACATCAGAGTTATGAAGCAGTTTTCATTAACGACATTTAAAATAAAATAACTAAAAACAAACGTTTACTGCTACATAAACCATGCTCATTCATTAACACTATAAATCAGTTTAAAAGTTTTTCTCCTGCAACGTTTTCTTGCACAGATTTCTTAAGCTCGTATTTATTAAAGACACTGAATCAGAGAATACTATATAGCATGTGTGTAGTAATATCGTTGTATTTTTTTACCTAGGATTTCTGACTCAAGCACATTACCGTGCGAAACACAAATACCTTATGGGCTTTGGGCCTGCAATGCACAGTAACCTCCCTACAAATGTTTCATTGAAGCATTGTGCAGTCTCAATTTCCTTGCTTGATAACTAAGATCCCACATCCGCATATGATGCCTCCTGGGTAGTTTATACCTATATCATGCACTGATAACTACATTTCAGACCTAATTCTTTTGCAAATAATGATCCTACCTACACGCTGAACATGGGAGTAGGAATGAAATTACAAAATAAGTGTAGATACTGAAGGCATTGTTGCTTTTACCACTACGACATATGGCATAAATATGCTTTTCAACAAACATTGTTAGATTATGAATTGATATAAAAGCAGCAATTTAGCTGCAAAACATCAGTGTTGTTTACTAGGACTGACTTTATACATTTTTCAATATTTGGAAAAAATTTACTATTGGAAAAAAGGACAGCACATAACCTTTAAACTTCTTTAAATTTAACGTGAACAACGAACACCGTTTGAGGCACTTATTGTACTTAGTACTTGCATTTGCAATTCCAAAGTGCAGTATAGAAACAATTTTAAAATATAGTTCAAATGACATTAGCAAGTGTTTTACGTTTTCCTCATCTTCTTCTATCCTTTCTTTACTGTAACAATACACAAAATGCACATAAATCAGTTATAATAACATGCAGCATTATTTGTGAATTTAATGTTAATTACGAAACAAGGTGTCATGTTCGCACTTTATGCATTTTTGAGTATATGAAACAACAGTCTGCATCTCTCCCTTAAGAAGGAAAAGTGCAGCCGAAAGCACAGAACTCTGACTTTCTTCCACTCGAAAATTTTGCAACACAGTTTACAGGAGCTTTCGATATGGGGCAAATGTCACATGACGGGAATTCAGCTAATCACGAAATGCTGACAACGCCGCTTTTGCAAGGGGAGAGGAAAAGGATGCCCATACTTTCCCCATACGATGGTTTCGGTATCAACTGATAACTGGCGCAGACGTAGGTCATTAAGCATCTAAGAACATACCGAAGCAAAAACTGCCTCAATGCTAGCCAAATAACTTCCTACTTTAATGACTATCCGTATCCCTACAACTTTTGTGTCAGACGTAGCGACCGAAACTGAGATGCACCTTGCTAACGTTAATACGTACATGTATTTGTTAAAATTCCATTTTCTCAGCACAAAGTGCTCTATGGGCCGTAACGTTGTGGTACACAAAGATTTTAAAGAAAAGGCCTCTTATTTCTCGGTGGACCTGTTCCTAATTATAACGTGCTATTGGTGTTACAGTCCTATTACAAGAAAGATTCATGTTCGTAAAATGAACTGAGACTTCATTTTATTCTTCTCTGAAGTTCAGAAAAGATTTCATTCATTTCCAATCTCTCCTTCCGCAGGCAAATTTCCACCGTCCTTGTTCCTCAAAATCCTGGACGCTGCCCAACCTGTTATAATCTAAACAAACCTACACCCCGGTCTTAATTCCTTTCATTACCTTTTGTCATCTTTTCCCTTAAAATATGAGTTTTTCGTTAATTATTCTCGGTTTCCTGCAAAACAGACGAGAGAGTTATGTCTGAGATCTTCTTGTTTTTATTGCTTTTCTGTTTAACAGCTAAAATAAGTACAATACGTCAAAGAACAACGTTCCGAGAATTTTATCCATGTTAAACGACACATGTAGGAGTCTGGAAACACAGTCGCCTGGGGTCTTTGTCAAGCTCCTGACTCAATATGAGAGCCATGAGGCTTCAGTTTTACCTTTTTTATTACTAAATTACACTATGGGATTCCTGTATTTACAGTGAACGTTTTTACATTAATTGTGAAAGAACTTTTCTTAAGTATTGTATTCGTATATTACTAATAATCGTCTTCATTATCGTAACCAGTTGCGGTGACTTGATGAAACTAACACAGAAAGTACGACAGATGCCTGTGTATTCGACGCTTTCATTTATTTCCATTATATCTTGTATCTATTGGAACACATTTATGATTGCTACAGTTTATGCAGGCCTGCTAAATCAGTACTAATTTGTTGATGTAAGCGCTGTAGCAACCACTTTGTTTGCTCACTACGGCAGTTTTATGTCTCTGGGGTCAGTATTGCTTTCGTTTAGTGGGATTCGTTCGCGTGTGCCATACCATGAGATTCTGCTATACAAGTTAGACTGTGGGCGGGGGAGAGCTGTGAAGGGGAGGGGGGGGGGGGGGCAGGGGAAGTAGCGGTAAATGAGAGAAATAAAAAGACTGGGTGTGGTGATAGAGTGGCGGCTGTGTATTGGTGGAATGGGAACAGGGAAGGAACTGGATTTGTGAGGACAGTGACTATTGAAGGTTGAGGCCAGGAGGGTTACGGGAACATAGGATGTATTGCTGGAAAAGCTCCCACCTGCGCAATTCAGAAAAGCTGGTGATGGTGGCAAGGATCTATGCGGCACAGGCTGTGAAGCAGTCATTGAAATGAAGGATATCATGTTTGTCGGCGCATTCTGCCTCATGGGCCACTGGTTTCTTGTCCGCAGTTTGTCGGTGACCATTCATGAGGACAGACAGCTTGTTGGTTGTCATGCCTATATGGAATGCAGCACAGTGGTTGCAGTTTAGCCTGTAGACCACATGAGTATTTTCACAGGTAGCCCTGCCTTTGATGCGATAGGTGATGTTAGTGACCAGACTGAAGTAGGTGGTGGTAGGAGGATGTATGTGACAGGTCTTGCATCTAGGTCTATTACAGGGGTATGAGCCATGAGGTAAGGGATTGGAAGCATGGGTTGGGTAAGGATGGACGAGTATATAGTTTACGTTCGGTGGATGGCAGAATACCACTGTGGGAGGGGTGGGAAGGATGGTGAGCAGGACACTTCTCATTTCAGGGCACAACGAGAGGTAATTGAAATACTGGCAGAGAATTTAATTCAGTTCCTCCAGACCCGGGTGGTACTGAGTTACGAGGGTAATGCTCTTCTGTGGCCATACAGTGTGACTTTGGGAGGTGGTGAATTTATTCAAGCATACTCTGACGTCATCGTATTTCTTGTGTGGTGGAGAATATTTCTACCAGACGAATGGCGTTGCTATGAGAAGCCCATTAGCTCCAGTTGTAGCCAGTCTGTTAGTGAAGCACTTTGGAAACATCACCTTTGACAGGGATTTTGAAAAACCTAGATGCTTTTATCGTTATGATGACGACACGTTCGTTGTCTGGTCTCATGGAAGTGAAAAGCTGGGAGAATTCTTGGACCACATCAACAACATCCATGACAACATCAAGTTCACGATGGAGATAGAGACAGATGGTGCCTTGCCGTTCTTTGATGTCCTCGTCCGCCACAAAGCAAATAGGTATCTCAGCCACAGCGGACACCCACCCACACAGACCGATATCTACGCGCTATCATCATCCGTCGCAGAAAAGTTCTGTTCTGAGGACCTTAACACATCCAGTCGAAACCGTCTCTGATTCTGAAAACTTGCCGAAGGAACTGAGCCACTTACGAAAAGTATTCAAGGAAAATGGCTGGAACAACCGCCAGATTTCGCAAGCTATCTTTATGAAAATACGCAAGTAAAAAGACTCCAAGGAGGATTTGAACAAGTTAGCGTTCTTGCCGTTTTGTGGCTCAATAATAGAAAAGATAAGCCGGCTTCTAAAGAGGCATAAAATCGATTCGGTCTTCAGGACACCAGCAAAAATTCGACAACTCTTGAGTCCTGTAAAAGACGACGTAGGCTTCAGAACGCCAGGAGTATATAAAATACCATGTGGGTGTGGACGGTTCTATATCGGACAGACTGTGCATACTATCGAACAGCGCTGTGTAGAACACGAGAGATGTTTTCGCCTACGGTACCCAGACAAATCAGTGGTAGCAGAGTATGCATTAGAAAACGGTCATCGTATTGCGTTCGACGAGACATCTATTATCACATGGACTAACAGTTTTTGTGGATAGCATTATAAAAGAAGCCATCGAAATAACAATTTGTGACAACACGTTCAATAAAGACATAAGCCTGCAGCTAAGCACAGCGTGGGACCCGGCCATCGGAAGGTTGAAGCTGGCGCGGTGGCCGGACAACGCAAACATTAGGATATACGATGCCGCAACGGATATCAGTGACGTCACGGAAGGCAGCGCGGCTATATAAGGACGGTAACAGCAACCAGAAAACAGTCACCACTTGACAATGGCCGAGGAGTACTTGACCGAAAGCTCGTGGATTTTAAGCCACTTGACGCGGCTGGAAGCCCGAGAAACCTTTATTAGTATATACCGCCGTGAAACTATGCACTCATATAAGAATTTAATGTAGGTTACTCCATCTGAGGTCCAAGCACGTTCTGCAACATTCATTACCAGACATGTGTAACAGAAGATTGAATTTCTTATTTCACAAAAAAATGGCTCTGAGCACTATGGGACTTAACTTCTGAGGTCATCAGTCCCCTAGAACTTAGAACTACTTAAAACTAATTAACCTAAGGACATCACAGACATCCATGCCCGAAGCAGGATTCGAACCTGCGACCGTAGCAGCCGCGCTGTTCCGAACTGAAGCGTCGAGAACCGCTCGGCCACCGCGGCCGGCTCTTATTTCACATCGACAATGCCAGTCCACACGTTTGTCTAAGGAAGGAGAAAATATTCTGGTGAAACTACTTTTGCTTTTGCATGCATTTTGAGTCTGTACAATGTTTAAATCAGGTCTTGGCGATCCTGACTCTTGACGGTCCTAACATTTTAAGTTCCAACAATCTCTCAAAAGTAATATATTGACAACCAGTAGCTGAAATACTGTTTACGCTATTCACGCCACTCATTTTAAACAGAAAACTAGCGCATTAGTTACTCACTAGGTTGCCCTTTCAAACAGTATAATGCACAACGAAACAACCAAACGACTACCACGGGTGCATAAGAAGCGAATTTCATGAAGATGATTGTAACTGTTGAGAGATCAGAGTTTTACAGCACAGTTTTTGAAAGCTACTCCTTTTTCAGTCAATCAGTTTAGTTTCGTCTACCATCTCCCTCTTCCATCTTCGTTTCGCGTTGACGCCGTTCCAGGTAGGCTTACACAACGTACTGCTTCCATCCAACTCCCAATACCCCACTCTTCCACAAGCGTCCATTACTTGCATGTCGCCGCGTGGGATAGCCGCGCGGTCTCAGGCGCCTTGCCACGGTTCGCTCGGCTGCCCCCGTCGGAGGTTCGAGTCCTCCCTTGGGCATGGGTGTGTGTGTTGTCCATAGTGTAAGTTAGTTTAAATTACATTAAGTAGTGTGTAAGCCTAGGGACCGATAACCTCAGCAGTTTGGTCCCATAGGACTTACCACAAATTTCCATCACTTGCCTTTAAGCCACCGGGACGGTTTGCGGAGATTCCGACAGTGTACCCACTCCAAAAACATTAATCATTCGCTCATAGGGGTTGATAATCTACACATTTTAAAAACTTTTATCATTCGTATACAGGGGCTGGCACTACATGAAAATTAAGTGAGTCGATTTTGGATTCCCGTTTCATACATACTGCAGTCCTGCAAGTGATAGATTTTACTGAGAGGACGCGACCCTGGAGTCCTCAAAGAATAGCCGCTACTGATTGAGAGCATTCTGTTCGAAATAGTTGAGAGAGTCAGATCTTGGGCACACTGCTGAGTGGTCTGGACATAACTAGCACAACACGGGGATTTCCATTTCGGAAACATGATTTTTCAATGACAGATTTGAGAAACATGAAGACATTCGGGTAATGTCGCTGCATTGCTTGCCCAGGCGTAATTTATCAAGAGTTTGAGAGAGTCAAATATTTAGCACGAGTTTTTCTTTATTGATTGGGCTCATTTCGATTGTACCTACGTGATCAAAAAAAAGTCTACTCACATAGCTTGCACTCAGAGTTACCATTTCAGCTGAATATTATATGGCAGAGCAGAATTTATTTATAAGAAATGAATTTTATGGAGATTATTGTAATCGTTGAGAAATCAGAGTTTTAAATTACAGTTTTTGAATGCTACTTCTTTTTCAGTCAGTCAGTTAAGTTTAGTTTCGTCTGCCATCTCCCCACGAATTTTTTTTAATTGTCTGTCGCTGTTGCACTGAGCGGAACAAAGTCACTCAAAACATAAAACATAATATGCACAGCACAGTTGCTTTCCCTTGCATTGGACTTGGCAAGGTTTTTCTGTAACTGGTTTGCTGTTGCCCTACATTTTAGTATTGACCACTTTCGAGCAGTACTGAGCATTCGTTGCCACAAGATAACTCATAAATATTTGTTGGGGCCAGTTTAATATCTGCCACTAAGACACAGTAACATCGATCACAGTCAAGCTTTGCACTCGAAAATTATCATCAGGCTCAGTTCAGTAAAGTTCATTTCATCTGTCATTCACGGTGCCAGACAGTCTTATTCTTACAGTGCAGTGTTACATATATGTGTGTGTGTGTATCATTTAGTGTTGGTTATGTTTTTGGCCACTCTGGGTACGTAAAAGTAGAGGGTATTTTAATAAAAGCATTTTGAACACTGAATAAATTTTCAGCTGCCAAGATGGTGAAAATCATTTACTCATATATATTGCCAGGTTAGGTAATTCTCTGTCACCATCTTCGGATCCATGTTTAAATCATGAAAGATCCGAAGGTGGCAACACATAACTGCCGAAGCTCGTAATCTATACGCACAAATGATTTTAGCGATCCTGGCAGTTGATAATTTGTACAGTGTTCGTAGTACTACATATTGTCCCCATGCTGACGACGTCAGAAATGTGAAAGCGTTTCAGAGCTCCATTTGTAATTTTATCCAAAATTTTTATTCTATTAGTTTTGTGTGTTGTAACTGAAACACAGCACTATGACTTCACACACTGTAGCGTTGTGCACTCCATTTGTAATTTTATCCAAAATTTTTATTCTATTAGTTTTGTGTGTTGAAACTGAAACACAGCACTATGACTTCACACACTGTAGCGTTGTGCGCTGCACTGCACGATACACGAATTTCACGCGATGATTTATTTAATACACATTTTTAGGATTTTTATTTATTTTTGGCTAATGTTAACTGTCATACAGTTACACAGTATCAGATGGATTTGGCGACTTTATCAGATAGCGTTTACGTAATCACATCGCTTTTTTTCTTCAAGTTCACATTCAACACAGACATACACGGAAGGTAAGATTAAGATACCAGTTGAAATAAAAATGTATAAAAAGACCAGTTACTTACACTCACCCTCTCTTTCTCTGTCTCTCTCTCTCACACTCTCTCTCTCTCTCTCTCTCTCTCTCTCTCTCTCTCTCACTCACACACACACACACACACACACACACACACACACACACACACACACACTCTGTGACGTCGCCTCTCCCCTTTTTGTTGTCGCTGTTAATGTTGAGCCGCTACTGCTACAGCTCGGTCGGTGGAATGGAGATGCGACGTTCAGTGATGGTTGTTCCCGTCGGATAACGTGGAACAGCACCTGAAAATCTCTAAAGAAAATTGTTCCTCGCATAGTGTATGAAAGTCCGTTTGCGAGTCCGCACAGTCTTCTCAGATATGCGAACTGCTATGTCCGGTTAGTTAGTTATTGAAGTATTGAGTGAATCATTCATCGCCGGCGTCGTTTCACATCACTGAAGTGAGGAAAAATTCATTTCCGGTTCAGTATCAGTAGTTTTTGTTACGTTGCTAGGTAGAATTGTTCACTAAGGCACGACGCAAATCCAGAGATAATCTATAATGCTATCTTGCTTTCGTGCGTCGTGATATTATTTCGGCAAAACACTCCTTTCCATGCTCAATGTTCATCAAGTCACTCTTTCAATTAGAATGTTCATAGTTAATTAATTTTGATTACCAACTATCACACAGTTCAGTTAATGATGGAACCAACAAGTGAGATTTCCATTACTGACGAACAATTTTTATTGTTCCTTCTTAACAGTCAGTTTATAATCATCACACCACACGCACACCGATGGATCAGATCAATTACGATTCTTTTCATTTCGGTGATCGTGACAATCACGACAACTTTTACAATCGGCGTATTTGTATTATTTTCGTGTGGTCCTATTAATGCTTCCTAATCCAGAGTAAGTAGGTATTGCAGTCTTCGATGCTATGTCCATTCTTCGTTGTAACTGCTCACTTTCTTGAAGGTTGAGTCCAACAGTAATATCTACAATATTCAAAGTTCATTAACTCGTCGTACACTATCAGAATATCACTTCAGTTCAAGTTCTCAAGTCAGAATAACTCAGAACAAAGTCCAAGCATCTCTATCACAAAATATTACTTTTTTTAGAAAAGGAAACAATCTCGTAGCGTTCCGTTTGTAGTACTGTAACAAACGATGCTCTCTCTCGACTTGATAGCAAGCGACTAACATTTCCATGATCGAGCATTGTAGTCGCATTGAATTTCCTTTTCGCCGCTTTTACAACTCTCTTTCACAATAAACGTTATCTCTGACTGACATATTACTTTGGATTTAACTTTCGTCGTACTGATTTGCAGTTACTACTGAGATGTTTGATAGCTAACTAAAACTAACCTTTCTTTCTTTCTACCTTTATATCATGACATACTCAGTAATTATTGAAATTGGTTCCAGAATGAGATTTTCACTCTGCAGCGGAGTGTGCTCTGATATGAAACTTCGTGGCAGATTAAAACTGTGTGCCCGACCGAGACTCGAACTCGGGACCTTTGCCTTTCGCGGGCAAGTGCTCTACCAACTGAGCTACCGAAGCACGACTCACGCCCGGTACTCACAGTACCTCGTCTCCTACCTTCCTAACTTTACAGAAGCTCTCCTGCGAACCTTGCAGAACTAGCACTCCTGAAAGAAAGGATATTGCGGAGACATGGCTTCGCCACAGCCTGGGGGATGTTTCCAGAATGAGATTTTCACTCTGCAGCGGAGTGTGCGCTGATATGAAACTTCCTGGCAGATTAAAACAGTTTTAATCTGCCAGGAAGTTTCATATCAGCGCACACTCCGCTGCAGAGTGAAAATCTCATTCTGGAAACATCCCCCAGGCTGTGGCGAAGCCATGTCTCCGCAATATCCTTTCTTTCAGGAGTGCTATTTGTGCAAGGTTCGCAGGAGAGCTTCTGTAAAGTTAGGAAGGTAGGAGACGAGGTACTGGCAGAAGTAAAGCTGTGAGTACCGGGCGTGAGTCGTGCTTCGGTAGCTCAGTTGGTAGAGCACCTGCCCGCGAGAGGCAAAGGTCCCGAGTTCTAGTCTCGGTCGGGCACACAGTTTTAATCTGCCAGGAAGTTTCATTGAAATTGGTGTTCATCAAAAATTTAGGGTGTTATATTATTGTCAAAGTTGTCGTACCTGTCAGGATAACACTGTTCCCTACTTTAAATTATCATGACATTCTTATTTGGGTTTTCTAGTTCCTTGGGGTGTTACAACACACACACACACACACACAAACACACACACACACACACAAACCGTATCATTGTAATAGTAGTGATAAGTAAAGTGTTATTTACGTACAAATTTTCCCGCCGTTGGCAACATGATTTTTGTCCTTAATTTTTTCTTATATGCTTCTTTGATTACCTAATTAAGTACAAATTATTAATTTATGTATGCTTGACACAAAAGAATCTGTGATCATTACACGTTATTACACTTATATTTCAACTCATGTACGCAAATAAAGACGTCCACAATCCTTTGAAACTTTATTCGAAATAGTGTAATGGTTATCCTATACGTTCTTTGCACTCGGAAATTGTTTTATTGTTTTGCAATATGTTCGTTCCCTCAGTGTTTACAAAACGTGGTGGTGTATGTGATACACCAGGACAAGGAAAGCAGTCTGCCAACACTTGAGGTATTATTTTTATTTTACTTATTTTTCTTTCACTTGTATATCTTAGTTGATCCTTTAGTCAAAGACTTCTGCAAAGTTTGAACCATGTGTGAAAAAGCGTTTTTTTTTTCTCTACTTGACAGTGCCACAGGTTACTCCAAAGTCGTAACGCAGTTCATATATCCATTTTAATCTACATAAATCAACTTAGCTCAGGTTTAAGCTTTCGAAACGTATCGTACAAATGAGTAAACAGTGTCTATTAACAGTGAACGCATTCTTTTAACAGAGAGGCAAAAGAAAAAAAAAAACAGAACTAGAAGTACAAAAAGGAAATTGAACTGATAAACTTACAACTGGCCAGTACGAAAAAAACTGGCATTGAATATTATGGAATCAAATACTCTTCATTTTTTACGCGTAGAGGTGTTTGGTAGACTCCCTCCGTGACAGTCTTTTTGAAGTATAAATATAAACACAGCGCAAGCAATAGCGAATTTTGAACGTTTCTGTTTTTGACGAGTTTCGGATGTTTCGCTGCATCACCGGGTGGCGGTTTCAGTCTTAGGCTCAGTCTGTGCTAAACACTGGAAGTCGGTGCTGAATACTGGAAGTGTTTAGCTCAGTCTATGATGAACACCGGAACTGCATTCTCATTATGGAGCAAAGCATTCGAAACACGAAGTAAATAAATAAAACTTAATATTTCCTGACTGGTTATGTTTTTATTTATATCCAGAGTCTTAGCGTAAGGGTGGTAAAATCCATTGTAGTCGATAACTCCATAAGTTATGCATCAAAATTAAAAGTTTTGTGTCGAATATCGAAGTTCAGTTGATGCCATTTGAACACACCATATAATAGCAAACTGAATATCATCAGCAAGTCCTCAACGTTTTGCAAACAGAGTGGAACACGGAGAAGCAAATGTATACTCAATTTCTTTTTACACACTCTCCTTACCTATTGATTTTGCTCTGAACAAAGAAACAAAATATTGAAAAAGTTCATACTACAGATCACAACCACTGCAATAATGTCCAACGTTATAGTGCAACTCTTGTTCATAAATAGTAAAGTCTAACTTCGCGTTATACACAATAATTTTGTTAAACAGATTAAGAAAAATTTTAGTAGTTCATACAGACGTAACCAACTCTTTGACGCCGGCCGGTGTGGCCAAGCGGTTACAGGCGCTACAGTCTGGAACCGCGTGACCGCTACGGTCGCAGGTTCGAATCCTGCTTCGGGCATAGATGTGTGTGATGTCCTTAGGTTAGTTACGTTTAAGTAGTTCTAAGTTGTAGGGGACTGATGACCTTAGAAGTTAAGTCCCATAGTGCTCAGAGCCATTTGAACCATTTTTTGAACTCTTTGACAGGGAGAGCGAAGGAGCTGACAGCGGTTCACGGCACTCTCCCGCCCTTCAGGTGGGAAACTGCCCTCAAAGGAGGAAGACCCAGCCATCATCAACAGCATGAGGATGCAGAAGGCCATGGAAACCACTGCGTCAAAGACACATAATGTGTCTCCACAGGACATCTGGCCTGCAATTTAAGAAGTACATTACTGGCCATTAAAATTGCTACACCACGAAGATGACGTGCAACAGACGCGAAATTTAACCGACAGGAAGAAGATGCTGTGATATGCAAATGATTAGCTTTTCAGAGCATTCACACAAGGTTGGCGCCGGTGGCGACACCTACAACGTGCCGACATGAGGAAAGTTTCCAATTTCTCATACACAAACAGCAGTTAACCGGCGTTGCCTAGTGAAACGTTGTTGTGGTGCCTCGTGTAAGGAGAAGAAATACGTACCATCACGTTTCCGACTTCGATGAAGGTCGGATTGTAGCCTATCGCGATTGCGTTTTATCGTATCGCGACATTGCTGCTCGGGTTGGTCGATATCCAATGAGTGTTAGCAGAATACGGAATCGGTGGGTTCAGGAGGGTAATACGGAACGCCGTGCTGGAGCACAACGGCCTCGTAAAACTAGCAGTCGAGATGACAGACATCTTATCCGCGTGGCTGTAACGGATCGTGCAGCCACATCCCGATCCCTGGGTCAACACATGGTGACGTTTGCAAGACAACAACCATCTGCACCAACAGTTCGACGACGTTTGCGGCAGCATTGAATATCAGCTGGGAGACCATGGCTGCGGTTACCGTTGACGCTGCATCACATACAGGAGCGCCTGCGATGGTGTACTCAACGACGAACCTGCGTGCACGAATGGCAAAACGTCATTTTTTCGGAAGAATCCAGGTTCTGTTTACAGCAACATAATGGTCGCATCCGTGTTTGGCGACGGCGCGGTGAACGCACAATGGAAGCGTGTATTCGTCATCGCCATATTGGCGTATCACCCGGCGGATGGTATGGGGTACCACTGGTTACACGTCTCGGTCACCTCTTGTTCGCATTGACGGTACTTTGGACAGTGGACGTTACATTTAAGATGTATTACGACCCGTGGCTCTACCCTTCATTCGAGCCATGCGAAACGCTACATTTCAGCTGGATAATGCACGACCGCATGTTGCAGGTCCTGACGGGCCTTTCAGGATACAGAAAATGTTCGACTGCTGCCCTGGCCACACATTCTCCAGACCTCTCACCAATTGAAAACGTCTGGTCAATGGTGGCCGAGCAACTGGCTCGCAACAGTACGTCAGTCACTACTCTTGATGATCTGTGGTATCGTGTTGAAGCTGCATGGGCAGCTGTACCTGTACACGCCATCCAAGCTCAGTTTGACTCAATGCCCAGGCGTATCGAGGCAGTTATTACGGCCAGAGGTGGTTCTTCTGGGTACTGATTTCTCAGGATCTATGCAGCCAAATTACGTGAAACTGTAATCATATGTCAGTTCTAGTATAATATATTGGCCAATGAATACCCGTTTATCATCTTCATTTCTTCTTGGTGTAGCAATTTTATTGGCCAGTAGTGTAACATAATGATCTCTCCATTGCAAAAGAATCCGGAATAGTTCCCCAATTGGATCTCCAGGAAGGAACTGCCAATGGGGAGGTTACCAAGCGAAAAAGATTGAATAACCAACGAAAGGATAAAGCTCTACGACTTGGGGTGTCGAATGTCAGAAATACAATCCCAAAAAAGAAGGTGCTGATATGTGTGTATACTACTGAAACATCAGTTTAGTAATTCATCACTCCAAAATACTATCACGAATTCTTTACAGAAGAATGGAAAAACTGGCAGAAGCCAACCCCACGGAATATGTTTGGTTTTCGGAGAAATGAAAGAGAATACGAGACAGTACTGGCCCCTCTATTTGTCTTAGAAGATGGGTTAAGGAAAGGAAAATCTACATTTACAGCATTTGTAGATTTCGAGAAGGCTTTTGACAATTTTTATTGAAATATTATCTTTGAAATCTGAAGGTAGCACGAGTAAAACACAGGGAGCAAAAGGCTATTTACAAGTTGTACAGAAACCAGGAGGCAGTTATAAGAGTCGAGGGACATAAAAGGGAATCAGCGGCTGAGAAATGGGACAGGGTTTGTAGCCCATTGCTGATGTTATTCAGTCTGTGCATTGAGCAAGCAGTACAGGTACCGAAAAAAATGAGTAGGAATTTAAGTTCAAGGAAATGAAATAAAAACTTCAAGGTTTGCCTGTGACGTTTTAATTCTGTCAGAGACACCAAATTACTTGGAAGAACAGTTGAACGGAATGAACATTGTCTTCAAAGTAGGAATAAGATGACCAACAACAAAAGCAGGAAAAGGGTAACGGAATGTAGCTGAATTAAATCAAGTGATGGTGAGGGAATTAGATCCGGAAACGAGATATTTAAATCAGTAGATAATTTTATTAGAGCAGTAATATAACTGACGATGGTCGAAGTAGAGAGGAAAGCGTTTCTGAAGAAAAGAAATTTGCTAACATCGAGTATAAATTTATGTGCCAGCAAGTCTGTTCTGAAATTATTTGTATAAAGTGTAGCCATGTATGGATGTGAACCCGTCGATGGAAAGTAGTATAGACAATAAGAGAATAGAAGGTACTACAGAGAGTACTGAAGATGGGTAGATCGCATAATTTATGAATTGGTACTGAACAGAATTGGCAAGACAAGGAATTGGTGACGCAACCTGACTAGAAGAAGGAATCGGTCGGTAGGACACATTCTGAGCCATCAAGGAATCACAGATTTAGTGTTCGAGGAAAGTTTCTGGTGAGGAGGGGGGGGCGGGCACAAAATGTAGAGGGAGACCAAGAGTAAACAGATTTTAGAAGGATGTAGGTTGCGGGAATCATTTGTCGATGTAGAGGCGTGAATAAGATAGAGCATACAGCCGGCCGAGGTGCCCGAGCGGTTCTAGGCGCTACAGTCTGGAACGGCGCGACGGCTACGGTCGTAGGTTCGATTCCTGGCTCGGGCATGGATGTGTGTGCGATGTCCTTAGGTTAGTTCGGTTTAAGTAGTTCTAAGTTCTAGGGGATTGTTGACCGTAGAAGTTAAGTCCCATAGTGCTCAGAGCCATTTGAACCCTTTTTTAGAGCATACAATGTGCCGTGTCCAGGCAATGCTTCACTACCGCTAATTTATCAGGCTGCCCAAGGTGTGGATGACGACGGTGTTCGACGTAACGTTCTTGTACGATTCGGGATGTCTGCCCAATATAAGATTTTTCACATTGGCGTGAGATTATATGCGCGTCACGTTTCCTAAAGCTTTGACCGAGTACAATAAATTCCGCAATTTTACTGGTGGCCGAAAAACACTCTTGATGCCGTGCTTTATGAGTATTCTTTCTATTCTCGAAGACATGCCGCCAAAATAGGGCAAGAACGCTGTCGCCGTGGGTGCCTCCTCATCTTCATTTACATCCCTCCTTCGAGTCTGCTTCGAAAGGAATGCGTGGCGTATCTGCCCATCGAAATAGCCATTTTGTTGGACTACCGTTCCCAGGTGTTGTAGCTCACCAGATACCTATCGGCATCTGAGACAAGTGTTTTATGTACCAAAGAGCGTAGGACACAATCGCGTCGCGTAGGGTGATGACAACGTGTGGCCTGAAACCATATCTTCGTACGAGTTGATTTGCAATAGATGTGGCGTCCCAGTATACCAACAGTTTTTCTTCTGACTATGACGTCCAGGAACGGCAGACGCCATCCTTTTCCACTTTCATTGTGAAATGTATATTGAGATGGCGCGAGTTCAGATGTAGGAGGAAGTCCGGTAATGTCTCTATTCCGCGGGGCCACACCACAAAAGTATCGTCTACATACAGCCAGAAGTAGGAAGGTTTGAGACTTGCCGACTGCAGTGCTGCACGACGCAGCTGTTGCAGCGGTCGAGAAGGGATTTAACTGTGCACCAAACACCACGGATAGCTCCAATCCGAGATGTCATAGCTGGCATAGAACAGGCAATTTTGAAGCTTCCCAGTGACGTTGCATAAGTGATTAGGACGGACACTTGCCGAATTTTAACACGAGCCGCACCGAGAAAGTTCAACATCAGCTTATCAGAAAGGATGGCCCTGCTAGGCTCAAGAGCAGACAAAGAACTCGTCATTTTACCTGCCGACAAAGGGAGCGCCAACGTCCTTCTCTCGCGAGTTGAATACAAGATGGAGTCGCTGCTCGACGATCCTGTCTACTGCAAGACAAGAGAGTATCCGACTGGAAAAATCCAGAGAAAAACGTTAGATCTTCCCAAGAGGAGTTCTATCCCTTCTAAAGTGACCAAAAGCCTGGCCAACAGACTGCAGTTCCCCCAAGACTATACGGCCTATCCAAGATAATTAAGGATGGAACAACTCTTCGCCCAAAAGTGAACGACGTTGGAGCTCCTGCCTATTTTCTGGCCAAGCACCCTACTACACTGTTGGAATCCTCACATAGGCAAGTGTGATCACCATATTCGGAATTCAGAGGCCTTCATAGGACGTCTGAAGAGACTAAAGCTACAAGCATCGGATATTCTGGTTAGTTTTGACGTTAAATATTTCTTTACGGAAGTACCTCTTCAGGACTCGTTATAGCTTATCAGTTGCCAGTTTCAGAAAGACATTGCGGCATTATTTAACATGTGCTTACCTAAACTTCTTTCTTACTCAATGACCAGTATTGTGGCATTATTTAACATGTGCTTACCTAAACTTCTTTCTTACTCAATGACCAGTATTTTGAACAAGTGGACAGAGTCGCCATGGGAAGTCCTCTGTCTCCCATGGTGGCCTACTTATGGAAGACTTTTAGGGAAAAAAAAAGACTGCAGTCGGCAAGTCTCAAACTTTCCTGCTTCAGGCAGTATGTAGGCCATACTTTTGTGGTGTGGCCCCTCCGGAATAGAGATATTACCGGCGTTCCTCCGGCATCTGAACTCACTCCGCCCCAGTATATATTTCACAATGAAAGTGGAAAAGTATGGCGTTTTACCATTCCTGAACGTCATAGTCAGAAGGAAAGCTGTTGGTATACTGGGACACAACATATATCGCAAATCAATTCGTACGGAGATATATTTGCAGGCCACAAGTTGTCATCACCGTGCGTTCCGCTGTAAAAGCCGCTTTCCGGTCCGCCATTGCTGTTTTCGAGCGCGTTACTTCCTGCCGCGTCCATTGTTCTCAGTAGCGACTTCCGCTTGACAGGCAGCAGCACGCTCATTTCACTCGAGGCAGCCGCACGGAGCACACAGCCATGCCGTACAGGAGGAGGAGATATGCAAGAAGATCAAGAATGCCTGTGTACAAGACTGTTGATACATTTACTATGACTCCTAATAATGTAGCACAAGAAGAGCTACTAACTGGTCCAATAACTTTTGTAGGAGCTAAGATTAATTTTTCTTGTACTACTGCTAAGATTAAGTTTTCTTGTACTACCTTTTCTTTAGTTCATAGAGCACATGTGGTCTCGCATGCCGACAGTGTACATCGTGAGCTACAACTCCTGAGAATGGTATTCCAACAGAATGGTTATTCCGACAGGCAGATACGCCTTGCATTCAGTTCTAAGCAAACTCGAAGCAGGGATGTAAATGAAGATGAGGAGGCACCCACTGCAACAGCGTTATTACCCTATTTTGGCACCATGTCTTCGAGAATAGAAAGAATCCTGAATAAGCACGGCATGAAGTCTGTTTCTCGGCCACCAGCAAAATTGCGGAATTTATTGCGCTCGGTCAAAGACGACACTGGCCTAAGGGAACGTGACGTGTATATAATCCCAGGACAATGTGGAGAAATCTGATATTTGGGCTGACATAGTGAACCGTGCAAGAACATTACGTCTAACACCATCGTCACACACACCTGGAGCATCCTGATCAATCAGCGGTTGCGGAGCATTGGGTGGACACGGGACATCGTATGCTTGACGAACAGACGCAAATTTTATTTCCAGCGTTATCTTTCTGGAACTGTGATGTTAAGGAGACCATGCATATCCGTACGGCGGAAAATATTATCAACAAGGACGCAGGTTTTCAACTACGCGGCGCCTGGAATCCAGCACTGGTTGCCATTAAATCAAGACAGGGAAAATGAGAACTTCCGATTCATCACATGACATAACACGCTACTGCGATTTAGATCAGGCTTTAACCGCTGGAGCGTCCGGCAGCACAGTCATTAGCCATAGCGTACGCGCGGAAGGTCTTTCAACGGCTCCCAGCAGGGGGCCCGAAAGCGCTGCTTTCCTCCAGCCACCAGCGTCTTCCCGCTCACGCGTATTGCCTGCTCCCGGCACGATGAACTTCGACTCCACCGTGCGATTATAATCAGTCGCGCCTTGCAGCAGCGACAGCAGCATCTACCACCTCCTGATGAATTAGACAGAGTTGCATCGATGAAATATTGTGCGAGTTAGACAACACGATCTGACGGCAAACCCGAGAAGGGAAAGTTTAATTATAAACACCCGGAATAGTGTGCATGGCATATCTTGGCTCCATCGGAACGTGGGGCTGTGGCAACTGTGGTGCGCAACGGGCTATAGTTGATAAGGGTGAACGATTTCTGCAGTGATACGTGTGGTATCAATAGCTACGATGCCACAATGTAGGTACAAGTTCTTAGGTTGGCACTACGACACCGACACCGATGACAGCGCCTTCTAGCCGGCGCTGTGCAGCTCTACGGGCGTCGCTCCAGATTCTGCCCATTTGATCAAGAGCAGACGACCAATCAACATTGTTTCTACTTCATAGGGGGCTTTCCATTACAGACTTTGCCTTTGTTACTTGTTTGTCCAGCTGTTAGTGTTGATACCTGTATGGCTTCACACCTACGTGCTCATCTCAGCCAAAGTTAAGTAACCATTATGTAATCATAATTTTGAGTAGAGTAAAACGCTCCTTCCGTCTCCATGATTTTTGCCTCACCCTTTATGGTCGTCCCATCCAGCTCACCCCCACCATGAGATATCTTGGCCTCACCCTCAACCATCACCTCACGTGGACCCCTCACCTCCAGACCATCCAGCAGAAAGCCCATTCCCACCTCTGCCTCCTGAAACTCCTGTCTGGCCATACATGGGGATTGCACCCTTCCACCATCCTCCACACCTACAAATCCCTCAACTCTCCTATCCTCTGTTATGCCAGCGTTGCCCAGATCTCTGCACCCACCCGCTTTTACAAGGCCTTCCAAATCCTCGAATGCCATGCACTCCGCCTTGCTTCCATATCCGCCTTCCTTCCCCACACGGCTCCTGTACGAACTCATCCCCTTCCCCCACCTCCTCCTCCAGTTTCTCCAACATCTCCGCATCCCTTACATTGTCCACAGGCTTGATTCCCCCCACCCCCGGGTTTCCTCCTTCCTCTCTACACCCCGCCTGTTGCCGCACCTCTATCGCTGTATCCCTCTGTCTCTATGCCTCCACACCCTCCATCTCCTTCATCAGGGCAATTTCCAGCACCTCACCCTCCCAGATGATGAACTTCACTGAGACATATACCCTTCCTTCCAGCTATAATCTGGCCTTGTTCTCCCCTTCCCCAGGGCCCCCTTTTTCCCCTCCCTTCCTTCTCCCAGAGCGGATTTTCCTCCTCCTCTCCCCCCCCCCCTCCTGAAACGCAGCAACCCATCCTCGCCTCTTTCTCTCCCACATCCTTCCCATCCTCTTCGGCACGCTCCCCGCCCATCTCCCCCCTCTCTTCCCCTCCCTCCCCTCTACCCTTCTCCCTCATATCCTTGTGCCTGGCAGATCCTCCGCTTTGATCATTGTCAGTGTGCCACATCAGTGTTGTGTTTAATGCTGTTCTCCTGTGGGGTGTGATTTTAATTGTGTGCTAGCCTTGTACTTAGTATTACTGTCAGTGATTGTTATGTGCTATGCTATCTGTCAATACTTTTATGCTCCAGTCATACTGCGCCTTGCATTAATTGTCCCAGTGTGTAGTTTTTTGTGTGCACTACTTTTTTACTGTGTTTATCACCAATTTACAGTCGCCCCTTTTTTGTCTATATTGTTCCCCCTTTTTTATATCTATGTACACCATGTTTTCTCCTTTATGTTATTTTTAAATGTCTTCTATTGTTTGATCTATGTCTTCCGGCTGAAGAGCAGCGCATATGCTGCTGTCAGCCCGCCCCGACGGAGAACTGAAATACAATAGAGAAAAAGAAAAAAAAAACTAAAGTAAATTTGTAAAATCTACCAGCAGTACCGAAGTACTTCACCCTTTCCTGCTCCTACTCGCGTCCTTCACTCTCGGCCTACCATGAAAAAGCAAGTCACAGGAGCAGATCCACGCACCGCCTATGCAGGCGGGATGCAAAAATGCATACTAACGAAAAGACGTGGAATTGCTGAGCAACTGGCCAGCGGTATGAGGTGCTATCAACAGAGTTTCATCTATGTCCGTTCAGCGAACATTCCTGCGTATGAGCCACTACAGAAGGCGCCTAGTTCATACACTCATGCTGGCTGTTGTTCACCAGCGGGGTCAGGGATTTTCTCTGCCTCGTGATGACTGGGTGTTGTGTGATGTCCTTAGGTTAGTTAGGTTTAAGTAGTTCTAAGTTCTAGGGACTGATGACCACAGATTTTAAGTCCCATAGTGCTCAGAGCCATTTTTTTTTTTTTGTTCACCAGCCACGAAGGCTGGAATTTGCACACGAGTAATGACACTGGACAGAGACTTACTGGTGACAAGTGGTCTTTCCAGATGAATCACGTTTTGTGCCCCGTCTCCGACTGATGACCATCAGTGAGTACGGTTCTGCAACAATGGTCGGATGGGTGCAGGCGAGGGGGGGGGGGGACATTATGGCCTGGGAAATGTTTTCGGGACATTCCCTGGCTCGTCATTCTGCGAGGCACAGTGGATGAATCTATTCCTGAGGGCCTTGTCCAACCCTAAGTGCAGTTTGTTTTCTCCTCAGCACGATAGCATCTACCAGTAGGACACATATCTAGCAGTGTACGTACGTGATTCGAAGAACACCACGATGAGTTTACCATACTCCCCTTTCCACCAAACTCCCAGGATTTAAACCCAATCGGGAATATGTGGATCCACCCTGATCGGGCTGTTCGCACCATGGACCATCATCCGAGTAACCTAGCGCAGCTGGCCACTGCACTGAAGTCGGTATGGCTCCACATACGTGCCGGTACCTTCCAAAACCTCACTGACCCTCTTCTTGCACGTCTGCACTGCAAAAGGTGGTTATTCAGGCATGTGGCAGGTCGTACCATTAATGTGACTGGATTGTGTACTTTTTATATTACTTTCTCATAAATTGGTCTGTAGTGAGAGGCAATTCGCTACATTTGTACCTCAACGTTATGCAGCGAAAAAAGTCTGTTCAGCAAACCAGTTATTTCACTCTTCAAACATCATATCTTACTGATCGACATTTTTTAGGCAATAGTTTATAGTAAGAATCACTTATATACACATGTTTATTGAGCTCCCAGCACGCGCTATTCTCCGAAAATAGTCCAGTCAACAAAACACGTTATTCCACTGTCCGCACCTTGCAATTTTCAAATTGACTTTGTGAGATGTTTGCCCACGACAAGGATAGCTTCGTAACATTTATATTTTAACGTCACAGTCCACGATAAGTACTGATAACAGTCCGCGTAATACACGGAGAACACACCCTAAAACTAATGTTACAAATACTCCATTCCGCCAGTCACGCACTCCCGTAATCAGTGTCCTGTTTTCCCCAGACTGCTTCGTTAATGTTGCACAAAGTGACCTCCTGGTACAATTCAGAGATCATCTCCCGCAAGAGATTAAAATATTTTCAACTCTTAAGCAAAATTACAGGTTTATATTAATATATAACTCTATGCACACACAAACTTTTTAAGCACACAGCAACAAGAAACGATAAATAAGAATTCCCTAATTAGTTATTGAAATGAGCTGTTGCAGTTCTCTTTGATGTGAAAAGGAAAAGGAGAATGGAAATGAATAATACATCTAGCTCTAGTAGTATATTCACAAGTACTGTTTGACAGTCCGAATTCTCCCATTAATTTACAACGTACATCTACTTTTAAATTAGTTGACTAAAGAAAATTGTATGTACATAAAAGCAACTTACATCTAATTTCGACAGTTTCTCTGTTTTCCGTTTTTTTCTGAGACAGGACCGAATTCGTTCGGCAAGAACGAAACTGCTATAGGGTGACTTTATCGTTCGTCTGTCTGTCTGTCTGTCTGCCTGTCTGCCCGACTGTTAAATCTCCTTTTACCTGGAATGGGTAAACGTATCAACTTTAAATTCACGTCACATGCTGAGGTGTACGTTCCCTTGACAGTTTAAAATAAAGTTCAACGTCTAAGTCCATGCAGTCAAAAAATACGACCATTTCTGTCAAGTATTTTAATACACGCAAATGTACTCATGAAAATCTACAGAGTACTCCCCTTTGACATAGAATCCTTAAATTTGACACGAAACAAGGTTTCAAGATGCAGGAAAGGAAAACAGTTGGAAAATAGTTAATGTGTTACTATGTGGTGTGAAAAAATATTTGTTTTGTCATTTGTTATCCGAATTTCAGCCTGTCTGTATGTTAAAACCCATTTCCTCACAGGAACAGATAGACGCAACACGTTGAAATTTGTCGCTTACTAAGGTCTACGTTCTCTAGGTGATGTAAAAACATTAAACTTTCAAGTTAGTGGAATCAAAGGAAACGGCTATTTATGTCACGAATTTTGATATTCGCAAACTCAACAATCACGACAAAAAGGGGTACTTCCCGTTGACCGTGAATCATGAAATTTTTCAAGCAGCTAGTTTGCATAGTACAAGTAAGAGAAAAAAATCGAACATTGTTAATTTGTAATTATATAACACGGAAAAATTATTTTTGTCATTACCTATCTGTCTGTCTGTTAAGTTCCCTTTTTCTTGGGAATTACAATAGCAATGGAAAAATTACCAAATAAATTAAACTTAAAATTACACAGATTCTAGAAGCCTTTGAATTTGCGGACCCGATTTTTTCCAGTATCGATACCGAAACGGACAAGTACTGTCGATATCCTCTTTTGACGGAATGGATAAACTGCACTACTGCCCATTAAAATTGCTACACCACGAAGATGAAGTGCTACAGACGCGAAATTTAACCGACAGGAAGAAGATGCTGTCATATGCAAATGATTAGCTTTTCAGAGCATTCACACAAGGCTGGCGCTTGTGGCGACACCTAAAACGTGCTGACATGAGGAAAGTTTCCAACCGATTTCTCATACACAAACAGCAGTTGACCGGCGTTTCCTGGTGAAACTTTGTGGTGATGCCTCGTGTAAGGAGAAGAAATGCGTACCATCACGTTTCCGAATTTGATAAAGGTCGGATTGTAGCCCATCGTAATTGCGGTTTATCGTATCGCGACATTGCTGCTCGGGTTGGTCGATATCCAATGCCTGTTAGCAGAATATGGAATCGGTGGGTTCAGGAGGGTAATACGGAACGCCGTGCTGGAACCCAACGGCCTCGTTTCACTAGCAGTCGAGATGACAGTCACCTCATTCGCATGGCTGTAACAGATCGTGCAGCCACGTCTCGATCCCTGAGTGAACGGATGGGGACATTTGCAAGACAACAACCATCTGCACGAACGGTTCGACGACGTTCGCAGCTCGGAGGCCATGGCTGCGGTTACCCTTGACGCTGCATCACAGACAGGAGCGCCTGCGATGGTGTACTCAACGACGAACCTGGGTGCACGAATGGCAAAACGTCATTTTTCGGATTGATCCAGGTTCTGTTTACAGCATCATGATGGTCGCATCCGTGTTTGGCGACATCGTGGTGAACGCACATTGGAAGCGTGTATTCGTCATCGCCATACTGGCGTATCACCTGGCGTAATGGTATGGGGTGCCATTGGTTACAGGTCTCGGTCACCTCTTGTTCGCATTGACGGCACTTTGAACAATGGACGTTACATTTCAGATGTGTTACGACGCATGGCTCTACCCTTCATTCGATCCCTGCTAAACCCTATATTTCACCAGGATAATGCACGACCGCATGTTTCAGGTCATGTACGGGCCTTCCTGGATACAGAAAATGTTCGACTGCTGCCCTTGCCAGCATATTCTCCAGATCTCTCACCAACTGAAGGCGTATGGTCATGGTGCCCAAGCAACTGGCTCGTCACAATACACCAGTCACTACTCTTGGTGAACTGTGGTATCGTGTTGAAGCTGCATGGGCAGCTGTACCTGTACACCCCATCCAATCTCTGTTTGACTCAATGCCCAGGCGTTATTACGGCCAGAGGTGGTTGTTCTGGGTACTGATTTCTCAGGATCTATGCACCCAAATTGCGTGAAAATGTAATAACATGTCAGTTCTAGTATAATATATTTGTGAAATGATTACCCGTTTATCATCTGCATTTCTTCTTGGTGTAGCAAATTTAATGTCCAGTAGTGTATCAATATAGGATATTAAGTTTGTACGGAACCTTCAGAGCGCAACTCCCACCCACACCCGGCCGGGTTTTAGCTCTAGATGCCGCATGTATCTTTAGAAGCTGTTATGCAGACGAGTTCATCAAAATAATTCCTCATGCAGGATCAGCTACATAGAATCTGACACGCAGTATGCATCAGTTACAGCCTACAATGATTCAAGAGTTCATATATTCGGAATAAAAGGGAAGTTTTCAATTTTTAGATTGAACCCATAAGATAGAATATCTGTACAGTTTATTACATTTGACTAATGAAGTCTTCAATTTTTAAGGTATGCGACACTCCTGTCTTGGCATATAGTAATTACGTGGAAACGTCTTGATCTCTGGAAACACTATTTACAACACGTTTCCAGTCATCATCATCAGATAAAACATACATAATGCTCGTATAAGTGAGCAATAGAAGAAAAACGAGCAGTCATACGCAATTTCTGTTAGGCGATCCAGAATGAGATTTTCACTCTGCAGCGGAGTGTGCGCTGATGTGAAACTTCCTTCCAGATTAAAACTGTGTGCCCGACCGAGACTCGAACTCGGGACCTTTGCCTTTCGCGGGCAAGTGCTCTACCAACTGAGCTACCGAAGCACGACTCACGCCCGGTACTCACAGCTTTACTTCTGCCAGTACCTCGTCTCCTACCTTTCTGTTAGGCGATATTTGCAAAAGAAGCTATTTGGAGACTTCGCATACCCGACTAGTGAGTTTCATCTGATGATGATTACTCCAGAAGTGTCATAAATAAATGTTTTATTTATCAAGGCGTTTCCGTGTTATTACTACGTACCACATATGAGCGGTGCTGCTGCTCGCATTGGTGCTGTTGTAGGTTTCCGTCCTCTGTTGGAGGCCAGACTCTATGGTTTAGCCGTCCGGTGTGGCCGAGCAGTTCTAGGCGCTTCAGTCTAGAACCGCGTGACCGCTGCGGTTGCAGGTTCGAATCCTGCCTCGGGCATGGATGTGTGTGATGTCCTTAGGTTAGTTAGGTTTAAGTAGTTCTTAGTTCTAGGGGACTGATGACCTCAGATGTTAAGTCCCATAGTGCTCAGAGCCATTTGAACCATTTTGTATCGTTTAATTGACATGGGTGCGGTTGTTTTTATTCTTATTTTGTTGACTGGCGC
The DNA here is from genome assembly GCF_021461395.2 of Schistocerca americana. Taxonomy (NCBI): domain Eukaryota; kingdom Metazoa; phylum Arthropoda; class Insecta; order Orthoptera; family Acrididae; genus Schistocerca; species Schistocerca americana. The sequence goes on from NC_060126.1 coordinate 380,061,853, forward strand.
CTCTTGGTTTCGCAAGCATTGCCTGTCCGCTGGTGGCAGCAGCGGCGTTATCGATGTATAGTAACTGTCATCATATCTTTGGGATGACGTGGTTGTTCTTCCGGTGCGTGTGAGTGAGCAGTTCGGTTGGGCACTCCGGAGAAGCCAAGAGGGTAGTGCAGGGGAGGAGCCAAGAGGGTAGTGCGGGGGAGGACGCAAGAGGGTAGTGCCGGGATCGCTGGTGGCATGCATGCACTACCGGATGGAAGGGCTGTGGTCGCGAGGGTACACGACTTGCTCGTCATCCTGATCCAGCAAGCTTTAAGTTGAGTGGATTTTAATTCCAGCTGTGAAACCCTCACCAATGCGAGATCTCGCGATTCTCCAGTGACTTGGGTTCGTTTTGCTGCCCGCAGTATTGCCGGATCGAAGAGCAGCGAGTGGAGTGCTTGGGGTAAGGCGGATCTAATTAGCTTTCCTCGACTTCTTGTTACTAATTGCTGCATTCTATGTGTTACTGTTCGTTAAATTCAACCAGAGATATTTTTTCTGCCTCGTGGCCTCTAACGCCCCAGTTACCTGCCCTGGAACTTAGTGTATGTAACGGCAGTGTACGTTTCCTCGCCTTTTTGCTACTGTCCGGTAAGGCGTGTAGTTTTGACGGTTTCATTGATTTGTAGGACGGTTGGTGTTCATTCTACTGTGGTAGTAGTGGTTCATTTCTCCTTTCGGACGCTCTAAACACAGCAATCTGAGGAGGTAGTGCTGACCGCCGGCTCTGGCGTTGGCGTGATGTTCCATCGCTGCATTGGTTATCGGACGTTAGGTAGCTTCAGAAGATTATCATTAGTCACTCGTTGGACTGCCACTAGTCTGAGTTACTACCTCGTGAAGTGAATGCAACTCTTGGCTGCCTTTCTCATCACCCGAGAAAGTGTTTTTGGCCTGACCTACTCAGAGGTCGATTCCTGGAGCACCGTCTGTGACTAGCCTTTGTGTTTTATTATTGTGTTATTATTTTATTATTGTGTTACCAAGTTACCATCATGTATCTCACCTGTTTAGTGATCAGTTTCTTGTCCATTTGAATTAACCTTGTTATTACATTTGCGGTTCTACTGTATGTTTTTAAATTTTTTTAATATAATTGCCATTCTTGGCGTTACACCAAGTTTAAACGGTTGTGCTACCAAGTTTACTATCATTTGTTTCACCTGTTTGGTGATCAGTTGCCTATCTTTTAAATTAAGTTTTTCTATTGCCTTGCTGTTTGACAGTATGTTTGTTAAAATTCTCTTAATAATTCCCATTATTGGCGTTAAAGGCCATGAGCCATGACTGTCGCTACATGTTTCAAAATTCTAATGTGACTGTGGTGTCACCGCCAGACACCACACTTGCTAGGTGGCAGCTTTTAAATCGGCCGCAGTCCATCAGTATACGACGGACCCGCGTGTCGCCGCTGTCAGTAATTGCAGACCGAGCGCCACCACGCGGCAGGTCTAGAGAGACTTACTAGCACTCGCCTCAGTTGTACAGCCGACGTAGCTAGCAACAGACACTGACGAAGACGCTCTCATTTGCCGAGAAGATAGTTAGCATAGCCTTCAGCTAAGTCAATTGCTACGACCTAGCAAGGCACCATCACCAAGTTATATTGAAATGATAATACTGTATCAACAAGACCAATGTTCCCCAATTGTGGATTAAAGTTAAGTATTCCAGCAGCTACGTACTTTTCTTTATAGCATTCATTACGTATCCTGTTTCAGACCTCACGCCATCCTGCGTGAGCTTATAGCGTGCATTTTGGCTTCCTCAAACAACACGGTGTTGGCTCTTCTGCCGACACTTCAGTGACAATTGTATTTTAGCAAAAAAAATGGCTCTGACCACTATGGGACTTAACTTCTGAGGTCATCAGTCCCCTAGAACTTAGAACTACTTAAACCTAACTAACCTAAGGACATCCACACATCCATGCCTGAGGCAGGATTCGAACCTGCGACCGTATCAGTCGCGCGGTTCCAGATTGTAGCGCCTAGAAACGCTCGGCCACTCCGGCCGGCTGTATTTTAGCAGTTAACCTTTATGACCTTGGTGATTCATTTTCAGTATTTTAATAACTGTAGTTTGTAAGTTGCAACGAGTTAAGCAATTCTTAGTTTATGGCCATTAAGGTCTTCAGCCGTGAGTGTCGTTACTTGTCTTAAAACTTCAATTTTTTGCAGCGAGCTTTAAGACCTTGGTCACTCGTCTTTCATATTTTAATAACTGAAACTGTAAGTTGCAGCATGTTTAATCAATTCTTAATCTATTGCCATTAAGGCCTTCAGCCGTGAAACAATTCTAAAATTGTTGCCATTACTTTAATTTGTTGTCGATTTTAAATAAATTGGGTTATTAAAAGAAAAGCCAACCAGTAGTAACTGATTGCGACCCCGTCCACAATCGCAACCGAATCCTGCCTTCCTTGACCACCAGGTCACAACATCCGCACGAGTTCATTATAAATTGCCATTACATGCTTCGAGGATTTGTAGAAAATACGGAGTGTGTACCGTTTGTGAATGAGTACTCCAATATCGTTCGGACGGCATAGTCTTCCCAACAGGCACCTCGCAGACTCGGGAGATATCAGCTAACAAGAGGTGCGCTGACAGACTTAGCAACTGGCCATTTGCAGTTATCACCACGAACATCTGTCCCCTGTGGTCTACGCGCGATACACCCCCTGCATCGCAGCTTTGAAACCTCCCGTCATCATCTGACAGGTCATTAGCGGAACATTGTTCTCGCTGATGAATATCGCTTTAACCTTAGCGCCGATGACGCTCGCGCAGGATTCGATGGCACAGAGCCCCGCGGACAATCCCCTCTTGATTCGTGTCCGCCACCGGTTACGGACACCGAGCGCCCGCGAAGCTGTCAGTTTCTGCCGATTGTCAGTCTCCTTTGTTGCATCTGTACTGATAGACATGTCAGCGGTTACATTTGCCGTCGCTTTGTCGGGACGTACACGCAGTCATGTTGAAGCAAGATAATGTCTACATACACGTATCCCAGCGTTCGCGAAAACTGCAAAGCCAGTGAGAAAAAACATGATTGACACGAGATTTATGACACAGATTAGGTACATTACAACACGCAGAGGGTTGATAAAACGGTAGATTTTTTTATATGAAAGCGTTCCGAAATTAATTCGCAGACAGCGAATTCTTCCAAATGAATTGTGTTTAGTGTAGATAAATGGTTTCCAGTCTAAGGATAATTACTCAGGGGTAAATACAAAATGGTACGACTGCGTTTCCGTCACCAAATTAAATTAATCTTCATAGATCATTACTATTATCACTAATTTATAAGACGAAAGTACTGATTACATAAGCTACCAAATACTAGCATTAATGCATTACACCACGGAGTGAAATGAATGAGGGAACGACATCTTCCTCACATAGACACCCACTACACTTATTAAATTGTACTCTGTACTCTGCATCATGCATGTACGACAGCAAAATTGTGACATATAAGTCACATACTTGAATCTCACGAAGAAGCCTTCTTTGAGCCGTAGGTAGTTGCAAGAATGGGTCAAACATTGCTTCATTATACATTTCGCAACAGAAAATTTATGTGATCCTTACTACACTACTATAGGCCCTACATTGTATTATTATTATTATTACTATTACTATTATTAGTGACAGTAGGCAGGCATAGAGCATTGGTAGCCGGAAATCTTAATATTTCTGTTAGAAGTAAGGAGTCCATTAGTCAAGTGATTTACAAACAATATCCAAAGTGCACACATTTTAATTTGTTGGCTTTTAAATGGAAATTAAGGACAGGGGTTAAGCCAATATTGCTAGGGAGAGGAATGCTGTAGAGGGAGCATGCTTTTGTAGCAAGTGTCTAGTCTCAGTGTAGATACTTCGCCTTCTTCTCTGAGAAGATACATTGAGGTACAATGAGAATCGTTCATCGTTCTATAGGAAAACGATGTTAGAATTAAGCAGTGCTAACTATCTCACTGACTCATTGTTTGGTGGTGGATTAAGATACCTAAGAAAGCTAGATAACTATTTATCTGTCGTCATTTTAAAAATAAAAGAGTTCAAAGAAAATTCATTGTCGTTCTAAAGTTAGCAAGGCGCTAATGATGATGTCTGCTAGGAGGAGGAGGTGAGGGTATCAGCCTATATTTGATAACGGGTAATAGTCAAAGAAATGTTGGGAACCTCTCGTATAAATTTACTAGCCAATTGCGACAAACGAAAACTTTTGCCTGACGGGAGTCCAACCAAGGTTCCCCACTTATCGCAATAAACTGTACGAAACCTATTTAGAAATCTGTTTTCTGACTGTGAATTTCTTGACTTCAGCTAAAGGCACAGATCTACCACCCAACAGTGACAAATGAAAATTTGTTCCAGGCCGGGACCCGAACCCGAATTTCTCGTTTTAAGCAGGAAATCCAGCCTCCGCACCACACAGATTTTCATATGTCACCATTGGGTAGTAGATATGTACCTAATATTGGTGAAACCAAATTCACAGTCAGCAAAACGATGTTTCGAAATATTTTCTACAGCTGTTGTTTCAGACGGGCATATAAGAATATTTATACTCCAGGTAATTAAAACTGCAAAATCGGCGAGGACAATGTGTAAGTAGGCTGTTTAGGTTGTTTTATTGGTAACGCCACCTCTGCATAAAAATCACTGGCTGTGCTGTGTGCAGTCTGTGGCTGGTTTGCATTGTTGTCTGCCATTGTGGTGTTGGGCAGCGGCAGCTGGATGCGACCAGCGCGTAGCGTTGCGCAGTTGGAGGTGAGCCGCCAGCAGTGGTGGCTGTGGGGAGAGAGATGGCGGAGTTTTGTAATTTGTCATGAACTGCTATATATATTATGACTATCATTGTAAATACATTGTTTGTTCTCTATTAATATCTTTCATTTGCTAACTATCCCTATCAGTAGTTAGTGCCTTCCGTAATTTGAATCTTTTATTTAGCTGGCAGTAGTGGCGCTCGCTGCACTGCAGTAGTTCGAGTAATGAAGGTTTTTGTGAGGTAAGTGATTTCTGAAAGGTATAGTTTAATGTTACTCAGGGCCATTTCTTTTGCAGGGATTTTTGAAAGTCAGATTGCGTTGCGCTAAAAGTATTGTATGTCAGTTTAAGGACAGTCTTGTATAAATTGTTCTAAGGGGACGTTTCATATGTCGACCCTTGGCCGAGGATACCTCACTGGAATCTTCTGATTTTTTCTTGTAGTTTGTGTAATTAGTGTATATTTTGTTTATTGCTAGCGCGTAATTGTAGAGAGGATCTCCTTTGTAGTTGCAGTCTTTCATTGTTGTACAGTAAAACAGTTGTGGCATGCATGTAGATTTGCACCAAGTATTTCGCAGCTGCGCTGGCAATTAAGTAGACATTATTTCCATTGCTATGTTATTTTATTTTGCTCTTCAAATTGTGCTTTTCTGTGTTATCGTGTGAAATATTGTGACAATTATGGCGTGTGAAAAACGTAATACCAGGCTCCAAAGTAAACTGAGAAATGACAGTGAAGACGAAAGCAGTGTGTTAGCGCCGCAGAGTAATGAATTAACTAATGTTCAAAGTAGTAATTTGGTAATTGCGCATAGGGAAATGGAGCGGGCGGCAAACAATGGTGTACACAGTGAAACAATTAGTGAACAGGGAAGCTATATCGATCGATCGGTCGGCAACAGCTCGCCTCAGGAATCCGAAATGACAGGAAACAATCTCGGAAATACTGTAGATTCAGGTTTTGGGTCCTCACCATTTTCTCAAATAAGTCAAGACACATTTTCTGCTTGTCAAAATGTGAATGTTGCCGGTGCTACTTCACTGCCGAAAAGCACTGAGGAACATGTTTCAGACACCAGTGCATTGTTATTACAATTAATGCAACAAATGGGACAACAGCTTAAAAAGTTAGACACAATGGAACAACACCAGAGACAAACACAGCAACAGTTAGACACAGTGGAACAAAATCTCAAAAAGTTAGACACAGTGGAACAAAATCTTAAAAAGTTAGACACAATGGAACAAAATCTTCAAAAGTTAGACTCATTGGAACAAACTCTTGAACAAACACGTGAAAATTTAACTACTGAGTTACATAACATTGAATCGAAATGTCAAAAAGTCTGTAATGACGTAAAAACACAAATTTGTGAGCATTTTTAACCTATTTTTTCGCGGCATGAAAATGCATTACAGAATCAAGAAGCAGCCATAAAAGAACTGCAAACTATTGTTCATGAAAATCATGAGACCTTGCAAGCTAAATATGACTCAGTTGCATCTACCGATTCGGTTACGCAACTTGCAAAAACTCAGGAAAACTTAAAGGACACAGTAGATACACCGAGCGAGGTGGCGCAGTGGTAGCACACTGGACTCGCATTCGGAAGGACGACGGTTCAATCCCGCGTCCGGCCATCCTGATTTAGGTTTTCCGTGATTTCCCTAAATCACTCCAGGCAAATGCCGGGATGGTACCTCTGAAAGGGCACGGCCGACTTCCTTCCCCATCCTTCCCTAATCCGATGAGACCGATGACCACGCTGTCTGGTCTCCTTCCCCAAACCAACCAACCAACAGTAGATACTCTGAAACGTGGTTCAGAAAAACACACTGAGGAAATAAGCACACTATAGGAGAAAGTAGCCGAACTTTCGGATCAATTCACTAACTTATCTGCAAAAGTAGATGATAATCTGAATGACAGAAAACCGGTAGTCATTAATGACACAGAAGAGAGCGAACAAATTAGGAAACTGAAACAAAATTTGAATCAAATTAATACGCAACACCAAAGAGAAATCCGGGAAGTACAAGATCAGCTGACACAGGTAATACAAGAATTACGTATTTCAGAGGACACTCGCGCTCCAACACGGGAAGAGGGACTTAGAAATACGGAACAGCCACAAAATAATAACACAGGGCATTTTGAGATGGAACGGCCGACACGACCTAACAATGACCGATATGCGACTCGCCGACATGATGATTTTGACTATAAGCTGTTCATTACTACATGTAAATTCAAAACATTTAAGAATTCTGCCAACGACATTCATCCACAAGCGTGGCTCCATCAATTCTCTCATTGTTTTCCTCCCAACTGGTCATTGGAGCACAGGTTAGAATTTATGTGTGGCTACTTGGAGAATGAACCAGCTGTAAGAATGCGACCGGTCATTCACGATTGTCACAGTGAAGGAGAATTTTACCATGCCTTCCTCTCAGCCTATTGGTCTCAAGCTACACAAGACTGAGTAAAACATAGCATCATGATGATGAAACACTTTGAACAATCTGAATTTTCCAGTCTTGTCAAATATTTTGAAGACATGTTGCACAAGAATCAGTACCTGTCAAACCCACACAGCCCCTCAGAACTCATCCACATTTGCTTAATCAAATTACCTGAACATTTACGACATATTATTTTAGCAGGACGTTGCAAAGAAGACATTGAGGCTTTTCAGGGATTGTTCCAAGAATTAGAAATTGAGACTGACAAAAGCGAAACGCTAAAACAGAAGCACAACAATTACAGGTCACATGCGTCACAATTCCGCAGGGACAGAAATAATAACTGGACACGACAAGGCTATTCTCACAACGCAAATCGTGACCAAAACAGACACCACCCATATGACAACCACTGGCAGAGTAATAATAGTTACAAAGAAAGATCACATTTCCGTAGTAATGAATATGACAGAGACAATCATAGAAACAGACAATATGGCAACCAGAACTATTATTATCACGGGAGACAGAATAACTTCAGACGCAACAGTTCAGTGCGCAGTTACGATTCAAGGAGAAATTCTCCACCACGTGACCGACAAGAAAGAAACTGTGGAATCTACCGACATGACGACAGACGATATAATCATAGCGACAGACGTGAATTTCATCAGGACTGGCGGGATTCTAACAGAGCTGAGCCCTCTCGGCAAGGCGAATTTGTAGAAGTTCGGTCTCCTAATCCCAATAACAACGCGCACCAACAAAGAGACAGACAATGACTCGCACCGCAGGCAGCCGCGTGCGCTGGCTGGCTCAGAGAAAAATTACATAGGCGCTAACCTTGAGAAAAATTCCAGTATTCTTTGCCGACGTGTACCACATGATAATTGCATTGAAGTTGAAACTCTGCGTACTAGGAAGAGTAAAGGTTTACACCACATTTCACATGTAAAACCGTTTATTGAAAGATAATCTGCTTTTTAACTTTGTCTTTGCCATATAATTTTTCACTTTACATTGCTAGTATGCTTTGTCAGACTTAGAATCTGTTAATATGCAACAATGTTTGAAGTTAAATATCCAGTCAAGAACCAAGAGAACTTATTTAAACAGAAATTACGAATGCATTGTTATTGTGAACAGACGACACAGTGTTATTGTGTGTGTACATTCTTGCTTGATAGTTGCACGTTTACGTAACGACTATAAGGCTCACACACTTAGAACATTTACCAGTACTGCTAATGAGATTTTAATGCAACATTTTGGTTTACGTGCAAATACATTATGGATTCAAGGTGCTTTCTGAGAGATACCAGGTGACAGAGTGGTTAGTTTATTTGACAGCTACACGATTTTCTCACGACGCTACTAATGAGTGACAATTTACAATGTTGCTTTTCCGGTGTATCTGTTTTATATCTGCACAGTTTTTCTGTTTTATTCTGGAAAGTAAAACATGTTTTAGTAGTAACTTTTGTGGTATAGCTACAATGAGTCTGCCTTTTCCGTAGCACAACAATACGTTACAGCACAGTAATTTCTTCATCACGGCAATAAGCGTAATAACTAAGATATCTATACGCAAAGCATTTCACTTTTGTTTATCATGAGGTAAGTACATTGACTTCTGCAGAACTTAGCTTTCGGAGGACAATAACTACGACACTTTCACAGAGATTATCTTACAGCAAGACGCACATTTACCGCTACAGGACATGTGTTTGAGTGATAAATTTTGTACTTAAATCACTTATTTTTTAAGATATTTGAAGGACAATGATACAAAGGTTTTCCGTAATACATTTCATTCCATTGTTGTAATCTGTAACACCTGAGGGTATAATTACATTAATCCTCAGGGGGGTTCACGCCTACTTTGTGTACCATGTGTTTGGCAAGCACAAGGAGCCCTAGCTAATATGGTATTTGCTTATACACCTTTCCACATCGGTACCATATTTCTCTAAGACAGAATTACACAGCTATCTGATCATTTAACTGAGAGAGACAAACATTTTTTTACTACGTCAGTGACAGATGTTTACGTAATTCCACAGTTGGGTAACTTCACACTTACGAAATTGTATTTTGTCTGTACTTTGTGAACTGTTCATATTTTTTCGGAACCATTGTGATGCTACGAGAGCTTTGAATGATGTATTTTGTATGAGATCATGATTTTTAAAGTACATTTGAGGTAGATGACGCTTTTGAAATGAGCAGAGAATTTTTTTGTAGGTTTAAAATATTCAGAAAGCTATGACGATTTTGAGATGTGATTGATCTGTTATGATGTTATTATTATGACGACGATGTGTATTATGCTGTTGAGGTATGTTTACGATCAATAAGCTGATGCTATATGAGTTATTTGAGTATGCTATGTATCTGTTATCATGAAATATTGAAGAAGTGTCGACGAATAAGGTAAGGAATAATGAGTAGTGGTTAGGGACTCTGGTTTGTGAAAAAGGTTGTTGGAAACCAAGAATCATACTTTAAGAGTTATGAAATGTGTGTATAAGCGTGAATGTATCACAATGCTGGCGAAAATTTTTTGGACGCTGTTATATTTACAGGATTTTGTTTCTACACATTTGTAACGCAAATTTTCGACCTGTGAAATTTTTATATGAGACTGTCACTGTAGCGAAAACTGCTGTCATAAATATTTCGGTAAGAAAGGTAAGTGACCGTGACGTAATTCGTTGTGAGTGGCCAGGTGTGCCAGCCGCCTTGAGAAAAAGCCATTAGGTGGTAGAAAAAAAAAAGGGGAGGCCATTATCCTCGCTATCGACATTCCTTTGTAGAAAGCATCGTAAATACGACACCCTCAAACCTGAAAACATGATTACACTGTAGAGTTCTTAATTTATGATATTTACTGAAATGAAATGATGAGAAACATTTTATGTCTATTGTCTTGTTAGTTGAAAGATTGTTTACTGCATTATGAAATGCCATATGGCTAGTGAATGACGTTTGACGCCTTGCTTTGCCTTTTTTTTTAATATCTAATTTCTAGCTGCACTGCAGCATTGGTTAAAATAAAATTTGATATATGGACTAATATAGTTATTTTATGCCTACAGATCCAGTCAATAAGAAATTTATGATCTACTTCCAAGAAAACGAGGGCACATAAATAGACATTTCCCTTCACAGGAATTGCATAAATAATTTCTTTACGATTTGGTAACTTATCTGCTAGTGTAATTTCTCGTGATGCATCACTCTAGGGTTAAGATGTGACATAGGTATTAGACATGGCCATTTTTAGTGTAATATTTTTTTCTGCTTGAGCAATGTCATGTTTAGGTATATGTTTTTTTTTATTTGCTGCTGCTGTTTGCCAGGCATAATGTTACTGAATTTGACTTTGTATTACGCTGTTAAGCCAGTTTACTACGCATTTATTTTTCTTGTTTGCTGCACAGTGCCTTACATTAGCTGTAATATTGCAATTGCTTTGCCTATTTAAATTTTTTGTCATGCTGTTTGTATTAATTGTTTTATGCTGCTGCATTGCCTTGTCCCTTAGTTTAGCATCTGAGCTCAGTAGATTTAGGTTAGCTTAAGAGGGGGTAGACTATATAAGAAACTGACTATGGACAATAGGAAAAAAATGCATTGAGAAGTTATATGAAAAAGATTTGGCCCAAAATGAGTATTGTACAGTGGAGAAAAACTATTTTGAAAGAGGATGTGAACAGAATACAGACAGCAGGCTTAGATAGTAATTTTTGGAATAATGATGAACAAAGGGAGATCTCCATGCAAAATACTGCAGTAAAACAAACCCTGTCCTTTCCTTTTGTGTCATCACTCTATATGTTTGTGTACCCTTGTGTATTTATGTTCTTCCTGTTTTTATGTGTTTATCTGATAAGACTTTTGTAAAGCCCATATCACTACAAATGTTATTTGTACTATTATGTTCTTTAATGATGTATTTTGTACCTTTGTAATTGTATTTTCATGTTGTAAATTTATAATTGTATAGACACCAGTTCTTCAAATTAAGTTACATTTCACTGCACACGTTTCTGTTGGTCATAGTATATGGACAATATGTGAGAAGTAGGGACTGTTAGTGTTTGCATGTGTGTTAATAATTCCGCAAGGGACTGGATAACAACATTGCTGGTTCTAAGGACATTTCCAAAAACTTTGTGAGTGCACAAGTGGTGGTTATGGACTTGCTATATTATCCGCAAGACTCATCAATGGTGATTGTGCACCTGCACAGTCACAAAAGATGGCTGCTGGCCATCTCTACAAAGACTACAGTGACCCACCAATACCATTATTTCTACAAGGACTACAGTGAGTCTACACCGTTGCTGACTCATCAGTACCATTATTTCTACAAGGACTGCAGTGGGTCTGCGCCTCTGGTGGCCCACTAATATCGTAATCTCTACCAGGACTACAATGGGTATGCTCTGTGATGATCTACCTACCAATATTCTTCAAAACTTCGACTGACTCTGCTGTGGGTTTGCTCTGTTGTGGCCCAATACCTGTCAGCATGTCAAGAGTCAGCACTGTCTTTCCGTTGGAAGGACAACACTACTTCTTCAAGACTGCATGGAAATCCACTACTTCCATGTGCATTTTCTTTTACTGCTCAGACTTTGAGAAAAGAAACGGCAGTTTTACTGTGATGAATGATCAGGACTGTCTTCATGGACTGTGAGAAAATTTTAGCATTTGACCAACATTGTATCAATAAGTGTGTGCATTTGATATCTTTGTTATTGTAATTATGAAAAATTTAATCAAATCATCATTGGCCACTGCCCAAAATAATTTGTAAAATTTTTTGTGGGGAGCATGGGGGCTATGTAAGTAGGCTGTTTAGGTTGTTTTATTGGTAACGCCACCTCTGTATAAAAATCACTGGCTGTGCTGTGTGCAGTCTGTGGCTGGTTTGCATTGTTGTCTGCCATTGTAGTGTTGGGCAGCGGCAGCTGGATGTGACCAGCGCGTAGCGTTGCGCAGTTGGAGGTGAGCCGCCAGCAGTGGTGGATGTGGGGAGAGAGATGGCGGAGTTTTGTAATTTGTCATGAACTGCTATATATATTATGACTATCAAGGTAAATACATTGTTTGTTCTCTATTAATATCTTTCATTTGCTAACTATCCCTATCAGTAGTTAGTGCCTTCCGTAGTTTGAATCTTTTATTTAGCTGGCAGTAGTGGCGCTCGCTGTACTGCAGTAGTTCGAGTAATGAAGGTTTTTGTGAGGTAAGTGATTTCTGAAAGGTATAGCTTAATGTTACTCAGGGCCATTTCTTTTGCAGGGATTTTTGAAAGTCAGATTGCGTTGCGCTAAAAATATTGTATGTCAGTTTAAGGACAGTCATGTATAAATTGTTCAAAGGGGACGTTTCATAAATGTATTAAAAATTTACTAATTGTGCTGGTAGTGTGTAGCCGGAGGAATGTATGATTAAATCGTAGTGATTTGGGTGGCTACAGAGTGCAGAAATGAATACGAATGAAGTCAACAGCAAGTGCAGGGTAGTTAAGCGTAAAGAAATGGTGAACGACAGAAGGACTTATGAAGATTAAAATAGCAATGGCTTCAGCATTTAACATACAAAAGGAATGCTGCTGTCAAATGCGAACGAGAGCAGCTATGTGGGAAAAGTACGTCGAGAGCCTCTGAATCTGTCAGCTGTAATGATAAAAGACACGTAATTAATTATTATAGTCTGCATTAGAAAGATCTTTGGAATACTTGCAGGCACACGAAGAAGAAATCATTTCTTCCGGATTTATAAAATATTTGGTGGAGTAGCAATCGAACGAATATTTAGGTTAGAGTGTAAAATCTGTGAGACCAGAGGGATACCATTGGACTTTCAGCAGAGTGTTGCCTTCACAGTCTCTGAATCCTCGAGATACTGACGGTAGAACTGCTGCACAGCAGTTGATGACGGAGGTAACACCAAAGGAAAACGAAGACACCTTGACAGGATTTGCCGACCTGGAGAAAGCGTAAGGTGACGTAAAAAGGTGCGAGGTGGTAGAAGTATCTCTATTCAATAGGTGTAAGTTATAAAGAATGACAAGTAACGCACAATATTGGTGGGAACCAAAAGGAATCGGATTAAACAAGGTGATGAAGTTTTTTCCTCCTCTTCTGTGCAACCTATACATCCTATCATTTTATAAATTGAAGACACTGTAATTATTACGTTTAGAAAACATTTCCTGTACTGTTATGACTGGCATATGTGTGTCAATAGCGTATATATTGAAAGGGTACAGTACCGCCCGACATTGAAAATAGGTACAACATTCTTCGTTATTCTTGTCAGAACAACATATTTTTTGTAATAATAACTCAATTTCACTTAATACACCGAACCCGTATACCAGCGTAGGAAAGAAGGACAATTTATTTATGTAATTGATCACATGTACACTCCCACAAAATAAATCCCTACATCCAATTTGGTTAGATCTATGAAATGAATGAATGTATGGTCATCTGCTAACGGCAGATAGTGAATGTGCAATATATGATCATCTTTGAGACGGTCCTTTGGTCACCTTTGGTGGAACCAAAGAGATGAAGTTTACCTGAGCTTTGAGCGCCTGAAATGTGGCTGACCAATACGGTAGCATGGTGCTCCCCCACCTCGGCGGAGGTGCGAGATGGCCTGAAGAACGGCCATGTTTCAGCACTCTGGCGCTGGATCTTGTGTTGGTAAGACCTGTCTTAGGTGTGCTCCGTAAAGACAAAAGAGTGGAGTGCATGGTATGCGTGTGAAATACTTAAGAGTAGTTTGGTATAACTATTTCTCTATTTCAGGAACTTTTGGAGAGAGAATTAAATGACAGGCAGGTAATATTAAGGGGATCGTAGTAATATTCGGAACTGACCAACGGTCACAATGAAACCACGTGTAGCAATAAGTTGAAATACTTGCGAGTGCTAGTACTAAGTTGAAATACTTCCAATTGCTAAAGTTAAGCTGAAATACTGGCGTGTGTACTATAAGTTGGAAATATTTAAGAAATGGCGTGTGCAGGACTTGAAATTAGAGACGAGCACTTCCACGTGGTGAGTACTGTGTGAGTCTCAATCTGTGTATGGAACAAAGGATAAAGAGAAGGTATCAGTTGAGGACTCGCGTGTGTGACGAATATGATCTTAATATTACATTGCGTGTTATGTTTTATTGTGATGCTAGTTTCAAACTCTAATACTCTGAGCGAGAAGCAACGTGAGTCAGCCGCCTATCCAGCAACGCCAATTGCCTTGCATTGCACAGAAAGACGTGCATATATCCTCCAGAGTTCGTAGTAGGAAAGAAAAGTTACGAAGTGGGGCAGTGTCGTGTGAAATTGGGATGAATACTAATTGAAGTGGGAGAGCTTAAAGTGAAGTGATTCTAACGTTGTGACTATAGTTTGTGATGTATTCTATGATGCCAGTGTGATGTATTTCATGTAATTTAAGTATGTGTGGTTTGCATGGGAGAGTAGGAAGATAGGTTCATAGGCAGTGGGTTATGCATGTTCCTTTTTGTACAGCTTGGTCTGGAGGAAATTTTCGTGATGATGGGTGTGAGAGTCGAAGTATGAGATATAGCAAAAGATCCACCATCCTATCCAGAAAGTGCACTGTAGCGCTAGGTAATTACGAGACCATAAGACAGAGAATCACCAATGTAAAGCCATGCCCACTGGGCGGAGTTCTCCTGTGTAATTGTTGTATAAAATGTAATGGTGGGTTTAGGTTATCTTTGAATCATAATAGAATTTATCGCAATAAAAAAGATAGTGAAAAGAAAAAGATTGGTGGCCTTGTTCTTCGAATAATGTGCAGCCATGATAGCCAGAATTTATTATGTGTGCGCCATTCATATTCAGTGCCATGGCCACGTGTTGATCAAAGCCATTGGGTAAGAAAGAAAATGTGGTATTGCCAGAGCGTAGTGAACAATCAGAGTTGTGTAAATTACTAATAGTCAGATGTGCGTTATCCATTTACGTTGAGTAATATTCAGACAGGAGAGTAATTTGTAGCTTAATTGGGGGTACTAGAGCTCATAATCAGTCATAGATGTTTTGCGAGAAATAAGAATAAATCCACTCGCTTGGCAGACCGCTCATCTTGCAGGCCTGGCTGCTTGATGTCGCAGTATGAGCAAGGCATGTGGGTGCCTCTCAATATATACCTCATGGAATGTGTAGGAATTCTGTGCTTCCTACATTCTGTTCCCTTCTGTTGGTTATACATAATTTAGCACCTTTATTTCTCTTCACTTACTCCTTGTTCAGCATTAAATGCTGTTACGGTACTCGTATCTTAACAATTACTTCTTTCTGTTTCCATATTTCATTTCCAATTGTCTTGGGGATGGTTATTACGTTATGATTGGAACCTTCAGTACTGTGTATTTTTCTGTTATTCAGAATAAAACACCGACATGCATTTAAGTGTAGCCCATAAGTGAATATGCTTTGAAGTACCCTGAACGTCAGATAAAGTTAATTTTTATTATACAATATATTTCGCGACTACGTCGACGGTCTGCTAATTTCGTAGTGACTGCCCGTGATGAAGTATATTTAAAATTTTTGTTTATGCGTACTGTATATCAAATTAATAATTTTAGCATACTTATGTATGCTGTAGTGTCTGGAATTTTAAGTTAAATTTTCTAGAAATAGTCACAGGTATTACACTAAATCGATGTCAAATCTCTATCGCCTACATTATCGATTGGGTTCAATCATCTGTGCAGCTCTCATATTTCTATCTGCAAAACATTTCATTGTACTCTACATCTATTGTTCAACTCTGTAAGAGTATTAGATGTTGACTGACCTGCCACCTGGTGGCAAATTCAAAGAATCAAAGTCTGTACACGCAGTGCCGGTCAGTCTGTCTGTTGCTCTCAGCTGGATAGCTACATCCGACGATGTCAACAGACAAGATAGCTCATTATGTTCCTTCATACCATTATGATGTGCCTGTTACACAGCACAATACAATGGTGCTTAGCCTATATACATTATAACTACAATTTTTGGGGTATGTTTACTCCAAAAATGTTTTTGTACATAATTTTCTTCTGATGGCTGTGGACTATCTCGATCTTATCTTACAGCATGGAGTTGTAAACATGGCTGTGACAAAGCAAGCAACTCGCTTTAATAACCGATGTAGACACTGCTTTCTCTCATGTGGTGTAAAATTAAACTGTCGGAAAAGAAATCGGAAAACGAAGAAGGCACTGTGCAGTGTACACGAAAGGCGTATTTCTACATTTGAAAAATTATGTCTATTCAAATTTCGCTGCAGTTGCATAATAGTGGAATTGCTAGTGCCACTATGAGGATACAAATCAGGTTTGCTTTAAACACGCGATGTAACGATCGTGAGCGTTAGTTACCTCTGAAATTTAACGTGGTGAGTTGACGTTGGTTAAGAATACCTTTAAGATGACATAGATGCCATTATCGAGACAGCCCAGTGATTGGACGAGTTCGTGCAACATGGCCACGAGAAGCTCGATGTTCCTTCCGTGATATTGCGGAAGGACTTGGCAGGAATGCCGTCACTGTACATGATTGCTTGCAGCGGTGTTCACGAGAAAGGACAATCGCAGGAAGATCGTGTTATGGAAGGTCACATGACCTGACCGAGAGGGAAGGCTATCGTGTTCATCAGATGGCTCTTACGCCGCGTACGGAATCTGTAGCAGCAACTTGAGCAACAGTTACCACCACAGTAACACAACGAACTGTTACAAATCGGCATCGTGCATTCCATTCACCCAGAAATCATCGCAATTTGCGACTTCAGCGGTGTCAAGCGAGAGCTCGTTGAATGCCAGGTTACAGATATGTTATGTTTTCTGATGGACACTGGTTCTGCCTCGGTTGCAGCGATGGCAGTGTGTTGGTTAGAAGAAGGCCAGTTAAGAGCCCACAACTTACCTGCGTGCTAGACAGCCGGTCGAAGTGGCTGAGCGGTTCTAGGCGCTGCGGTCTGGAATCGTGAGACCGCTACGGTCGCGGGTTCGAATCCTGCCTCGGGCATGGATGTGTGTGATGTCCTTAGGTTAGTTAGGTTTAAGTAGTTCTAAGTTCTAGGGGACTGATGACTTCAGATGCTAAGTCCCATAGTGCCAGAGCCATTTGAACCATTTGTTGACTTGGCCTGCTCGATCACCAGACCTGTATCCAATCGAGAAGGTATGGGACATTATCGGTCGACACCTCCAGGATCATCCACAAACGCCATTAACCGTTCCTGTATTGACCGGTTATTAACGTACCACCATTTCACGTGTTTAATGGCTCATCTCGCGCATACATTAACAGAGACCCTGGAATGTTAATCACTT
Organism: Schistocerca americana; assembly: GCF_021461395.2. Lineage (NCBI taxonomy): Eukaryota > Metazoa > Arthropoda > Insecta > Orthoptera > Acrididae > Schistocerca > Schistocerca americana. The sequence continues at coordinate 380,079,516 of NC_060126.1, forward strand.
AAACATGGTACATAGACGAATACATTTCCCAAATTTTATTACACTCCATTAATCATTTTTTGGAGTTGCTACTTTTTCCCGAGTGTGTATTGTTAAAACAGCAATGGTGGCGAGGGACTGAACTAGCTAACAAACCCGTAATAACTCAAAAAATGGTTCAAATGGCTGTGAGCGCTGTGGGACCTAACATCTGAGGTCATCAGTCCCCTAGAACTTAGAACTACTTAAACCTAACTAACCTAAGGACATCACACACATCCATGCCCGAGGTAGGATTCGAACCTGCGACCGTAGCAGTCCCGCGATTCCGGACTGAAGCGCCTACAACCATTCGGCCACCACGGCTGGCCTTAATAACTCAAAGCACATTTATTACAACTAATTTTCCAGAGGGTAAACAGGACGTTGACTACACATTTAATTCATCACGTCCACAACGTACGTTAAAAAGCAAGTATTATAGAAGAAAACTCAATAGCAACTTCTCAATTAAATTCTGAAACACTCATGTAACCTTAAACATTAGTAAAATACTGTTCCTACAAGGCAAAGAGTTCTTACAGTGAAAAAATTTACTAGTTACCAAGATTAAATCGCAAGTTAAAAACAGTTAAAAATTGACGTAGCGTTTTGTTAAATTAAGTTCTATCTAAGCCACTTAATTCTTTAATTGTTACACCTCAATCAGGCTGCAAGTTGTCTCAAGAATCAAAATAATAACAGACTCAGGCACCACGTCCAGAATCATCTGGCACAGCTACTGCCAACAGGTGACGGAATAATTAGACGTAGCGGTAACAAGGGATCACTGAGCCGTGACATACATAACGCCCGTCAGCTTTCAGTACATGGTCTAGGATTTAGAAGTACAGTTATTTAGGAACCTGTAACTGGAGAAGGAAACACTAGTAAAAGCTCTGAACAAATGAAAACATACAATTTAAAAGTAACCCGTTCACGTTTCCACAAACGAATAAGAAATGAACTATTTGGAGGTTATCAACTACTGCGCTGATCAAGGAAGTGACTCGAAATAACCATTTACATGTATCACGGGCTCCGATCAGTGCTTACAGCTACGTAATTGTTTAACCAAAGTGACAATCTGTCACCAAACGTATCCGCACTCACCACACTTTAATTACTTCACAAGTATCAGGACAAATTTTGTCACAGCGCGAATAACAACACTCAGCTCGTTTCCGGACTCTCTTCGCCGTTTATCTTTTAAAAACTTCACTACGGCAGACAATGAGAGTGTGATGTGGGTGGTATGTTTCCCCGTAGGAATAACAACTTCCCCTTGGAAATATATCGGAACTCACCACTAAACAAAGGAAGTCTCCACAACGCAGACTAATCAAACGGAGGTCACAGGATGTGGACGATCTAGGCGAGAAGTCACCGTCGCACTGCCGTATCACAACAGCCGAGGCTCCTCCCAAGGCGTGCAGTAGAAGTTTCAGTTCGCTGTACCCCAGGCCAGCGAACCCACTGGCCGCGGCGCGCTCCAGTATGGCTCAAATGGTGCAAATGGCTCTGAGCACTATGCGACTCAACTGCTGAGGTCATTCGTCCCCTAGAACTCAGAACTAGTTAAACCTAACTAACCTAAGGACATCACAAACATCCATGCCCGAGGCAGGATTCGAACCTGCGACCGTAGCGGTCTTGCGGTTCCAGACTGCAGCGCCTTTAACCGCACGGCCACTCCGGCCGGCGCGCGCTCCAGTACACCACGACAGTACAGGCGAGCTCCATCCTTTCGGCACTCAAGTCCGTGGCAAGTGCCCTACCACCACTAGCAGTGCCCACGCCGTCTCAACGAATGCCATCCAATCTTGTTTATTTTTCGATCGCTCACCAAGTGAGAACACCGAGCATCTGCTCCTCTGCGTTATACTCTCTGGTTGCAACCAAACATTAGCCACTACCAACATCTGAGACAAAGAGGATATTCGAGCGAAGGTAAATACGACGGTAATCCCAAAAGTAAGGTCCCCAATTTTTTTATAAGTACATAGACCTGTATATTTCTACAGCGGTTTACATCAGTTTACAGCTTGAACATTTAGCTATTTTTCGACATAATCACCATTTCTGTGGATTCATTTTTGTAGACGCTGTGGCAGTTTTTGTATGTCCATGACATACCAGCTCGCCCACCATGGTGTACAGAAAGTTATGAATCTCTTCCTTTACCTCGTCGTCGGAGCTGAATCGCTTTCCGGCCAAATGTTCTTTTAACTTAGGGAACTTAGGGATGCTTTCCGGCCAAATGTTCTTTTAACTTAGGGAACTTAGGGAACAGGGCACCAATTCAGGGCTATGGGTGGTTATGTTCCACTGAAACTGTTGCAGGAGAGCAACGGTTTGCTGAGCGATGTGTGGGCGAGCGTTGTCATGGAGAATGTGTACGCTCTTGCTCAACATTCCTCTTCTCCGTTTCTGAATTGCCCGTTTCAGTTTTTTCAGTCTCACAGTACTTGTCAGCGTTAATTGTGGTCCCAGTGGGCATCAAGTCGACCAACGATACCCCTATCCGATCCCAAACCACGGTTGTCATGACTTTACCAGCAGACTGTGTTTGTTTGAGTTTCCGCGGCTTTGGAAAAGAAGGATGCCGCCACTGGCGTAATTGTTGCTTGGTCTCAGGTGTAAAGTTGCATGCCCAGGTTTCGTCGCCAGTGACAATTGAGCCCAGAAAGTTGTCCTGTTCGGTTGCAAGGTGGTGAAGAAATGCGCGGGAAGCATCAACTCGTTGCCACATGTGGTCCTCAGTCATCATGTGTGGCACCCATCTTGCACACACCTTCCGGTAGTTCAATGTTTCCTTGAAAATTCTGTGAGCGGTGCTTCGGGAAATCTGAGGAACCAACGTGCAGAGATCATCCATGGTGATCCGCCGATCTTCACGCATGCTTTGCTCAACTTTCAACACTGTCTCCTCAGAAATTGACGGTCTCCCGCTCCTTTGTTCGTCGTGAATTTCAGTCCGACCAGCTGCAAACTCTCTACACTTCTTACGAACATTTTTGACATCCATGCACGACTCACCATACACTTCCGTCAATTGGCGATGGCTTTCAATCGGCGCAGTGCCCTTTGCGTTCAGAAACCGAATAACTGCGCGCAATTCGCACTTCGCTGTAACGTCCAACGGGAGCTCCATTGTCAACGGCTACCAAGCCAAGACTGAGCGCCTCAACGCGGCGTGCGCATGTTTACACACAGTGCGTGAACCACTCTTCAAAACAGTGTGACCAACGGCCACAGAAATAGAGTGCTCTACTTATAAAAAAATAGGAGACCTTACTTTTGGGATTACCCTCGTAGAACTACCACGCAACGAATCAGAAACATTTATTTCGTCTATGCGTTGTATTATGAATATTGGTTTGCAGCCTTCTGTATACTTTCAGATCTCAAGATGGCCATTTAACTGGTCGAAACTAGTACTCGTTGTATCCTTCCCTGTGAGTTTAGAAAATAAAGAAAATGCTCCGAAAGAAGACCGCGGCGCTACAATTGAAGATCGTCCCTTGCAACACTGATAATATCAGGTGATTATATTCGTTATTTTTGTCTTTTATTATCTTTCTATAGGATGTTTAGTGGACGGGAGTTCCAGTTTACGTTTTGATCAGGTGCTCTTACAAGGTGCTACAGTATGATGGTAAGGTGATTTGTTCAGTTGTGACCTTCGAGATACAAGCTTCGAGATACAAGTCGTGAGAACGGAAAGAATTGTAGGATTGCTGGAGGGTACCACTGCTTAACTACAGATGATTCAGACACCACTTATGACAAATTCATTTTAGCCAGGAGATGTGTGAGCTTATCTGCCTGCCTCTGCTTCTTGGTATTAGACATTTGCCTTAAAGTGACTGTTCTTTAGCATCACTCAGAAGACACGACAAAGCGTCATACCAACCCAAGAACTACAGCTCAATCGCACAACTGAGCACTACTTATAAGTGCCTTTGAAGAATTCTGTACTATCGGATTAGTCCAGAAATATTTCAGAACCTTCGTACCGTGCAGGCTGTATTCCGACCAGGACGGAGGTGCGCTTATCAAGTTCTATCTGTAACATCTATTGAAGCAATATACCAAATAAAGCAGAAAACATCAGTTGCTTTCCTTGATCTCAGTGCTGCATATGACACGGTATGGATGCATGGACTGCCTTATAAATTTCTGCAGCTTGTCCCATGCAAACGAACAGTAAAACTAATTGAAAACATTTTAACTGGAACGACATTCACAATAAGTACAGAAAAATAACAGTTGCTGCTTTAAAGTTTTGAATAATGGCTTACCACAGGGATCCGTCCTTGCTCCTCTCTTGTTTAATTGATATATACCTGATATTCCTCCAACATAGTTCCAGAAAGTTTGGTTTTGCAGACGACTGGGCAATAGCTACCCAACACAAAACGTTTGAGACAACTGAAGAAGTCCTAACTTCTGATCTAGACATCTTAAGACACTATTTCCGTAAATGTATGTTACAACCAAACTCAAGTAAAACAGAAATTTCATGTTTTCATCTGATCAGAAGGTTGGCATACATAGCCATCGATACCTATTTTGAAGCAGACGAACTTCATCATAATATGCATCCAACATCCATCGGGATCACAATAGATAGGACACCTTTTAAGGAACACTTGATACGAACATCTGCAAAGCTCAAAATCAGAAGCAGCATTCTCCATAAACTCTGTGGCTCTCGTTGGTGATCATCATGCAACACTCTCCGAGTATCATTTCGCTGTTTGGCACACTCAGCAGCAGAGTACTGTGGGCCTGTCTGGCGTAATAGACCAAACGCAAAGCAGATGGACGTACAACTTAACGAGGACAAGCGCTTTGTTCAAAATGGTTCAAATGGCTCTAAGCACAATGGGACTTAACACCTGAGGTCATCAGTCCCATAAAACTACTTAAACCTAACTAACCTGAGGACATCACACACACCCATTCCCGAGGCAGAATTCGAACCTGCGACCGTAGCAGCAGCGCGGTTCTGGACTGAAGCGCCTAGAACCGCTCGGCCACAGCGGCCGGCATGCGCTTTGTAAGTGGGTCAATACGATCAACAAACTAGCTACCTACCTTGAGCGACATCACACCTCCTGTTGTCACACAGAAGAGCGCGCTACTACGTGAATACCAGAAGATTGCTAATATCACCAACCTTCCAATAATGAACGACGTAATTCCCACCGCGCGAAAAAGTCTAAGATCAAGAGATCCTACTCCCGTCAGTCAGTACTCCCATGGAAACTGAATTCAGTTCCATCGACGAATCGAAACGCTGCTAGTAACAAAACTGTTCTCCACAGTGCCTGAAGGTGCCTAGCATGCAGAACAATCCCCCAGAATTCGACTATCCTCGGGCTGTTTGGACTACCTAGAACCGCATCTGAACGGGCCATGGACGATGTGCAGAACTCTCTACAAGTGGTCCAAATCTTCATCGCTATTATGTGAGTGCGATGCGAAACGACAGACAGTCGCTCATGTTGAATCGACATGTCCCGCACGTGACTACAAAAACCCTTTCGAAGATTACCTCACACCGGCGAGTGACGTCATAAAATACAGAAAAGATCTTGATATCTATATGTATTTTGTAGTTGGAAGGATGTGCTTAATGTTGACGTGTATAAGATTTGTAATTTTTGAATATATATTGCCTTACGATAAATAAATAGAAAAAGTAAATGAAGAAGACATTAAAGAACTGGGGATCACACAACATAAAAAATAGAGAACAGTTTAGAAACATCATGAAGAAACAAACATTTACACAAGAACATACGGAGAACAGAACGGGAAAAAGGTGGTCGGAAGAACGCAAGAGAGAACACAGCAAATTTATGAAGAGAATTTGAGAAGAACGAAGAAAGAAGAATAAATCATGACTACTCAAGTTCAATCACTGTCTCAAAAGGGAATAATCAAAAATAATAATAATAGGTAAATCAGACTGCACTTTTTTGGTTCGTTTGTTATTTAAAAGCCATCGTATGATACTGATTAGTAACCTATGTGTAACACATATACCAGTTCAGCAGTGCGTTTCGGAATCCCCTCTTTTGTGAATTTTTAGCTGGTCCAGAGCAACACTCCCATGCCGATAGTGGTTGCAGCTCCGGCGTCGTGTTACCTCGCCACACTTCACCGAAAGGCAAATGTAGCGGCAAATGAAACAGAGCTGCCACTCGCAACGGTACAAGTGGTCATGTATGAAAGGGAAGCCTTGGCAGAAACGGGTACGCACGTTGCTAGTAGGAGAGAGAGTGAGGGAGAAAGAGAGAGAGAGAGAGAGAGAGAGAGAGAACGCCGACAGGCGAGTGGAGTTTTGGAGGGCGCTCGTCCATCGGCCCGGCAGGTAACATTTCCGTCGGCAAACTCAGGCAGTGCATGAGGACAACGAGGCGAGGTGCCTGAGGATGCCGCGCGGTGCGGCAGAAAAGCGGGAGGGAGCGTATCTGACAAAGGGCAGCGCGTGTGTCCTCTCTCAGGCAGAGCGAAGCTCGGTGCGGTGCTCAAACGCGAAGTGGCTGCGCTAACGCGCGCCGCCACTGCCTCTACCGCAGCACGCTACGAGACGAGTGGAGATCACGTGTGCCCAGCCGCGGAGGACCCCCAGAGGGCCAGAGAGGGAGATAGTGCTCCTCCCCCAACTCCTTCCCCCTCACCGCTCTCTCTACCTCTCTCTTTGGTGCCTGCTCTCTAGCTATAACTTCAGCCAGAACGGACCTATAAGCCCTTACGGTATTGCAGTACAGAATTTCAGAGGAGAGAAGGTACACCTTTTGTAATTTTTTTGTTTTTTTGTTTTGAATTAATTTGATGCGGTCCTTCACGAAATCCTATTCATCTCAGAGTACAGCTTGCAACCTACGTCCTCAAATATTTGCTGCTTGTATTCCAATATCTGTCTTCCACTACACTTCTTAACATCTAGAGCTCCCTCTAGGTCCACCAAGCTTATTACCTGATGTCTTAACAGAAGTCCTATGATCCTGTCCATTCTTCTTGTTAGTTTTATCCACATATTCCTTTCCTCTCTGATTCTAAGCGAAACCACCTTATTCCGTACCTTAATCAGCCCATCTAATTTTCAACATTCCTCTGTATCACAGCGTCTCAAATGCTTCGATTATCTTATGTTCCGATTCTCCCACTGTCCTTGTTTCACTAATATGCAATACTGTGCTTCAAACTTTCATCCTCAGAAATTTCTTTCTCAAATTAAGGTTTACGTTTTATACTAGTAGACTTCTCTCGGACAGGAACGGCCTTTTTGCCAGTGCTAGTATGCTTTTGATGTCCTCCTTCAATTGTCCGTCATTAGTTATTTAGCTGCCTAAGTATCACAGTTCATTAACATCATCTGCTTCGTGACCATCAATACTTGGTTCAAAAGGCTCTGAGCACTATGGGACTTAACGTCTGAGGTCATCAGTGCCCTAGAACCTAGAACACTTAAACCTAACTAACCTAATGGTTAGTGGGATGCGTTGCGGTAGAGAGAATTGGGAGTTGCCTGCTCGATCTTCACTTGGAAAACCTATGAAGGAGGGAATTGCATGACCACAATCTGGCGACCTACCTTCCCTTGGATATAGTAACAATCTACATTAATTTTATACTATTAAAATATTATTTTTAATGCTCTGCGGTTTTTCCATTCTCTCCAGCGCGGATACTATAAGTCCTAGAGAAAAAAATGAACAAACATTTTTGTAGGAACTTTATTATAGTTTGATTTTATGCAGGAATATAATTTCATCAGAAGCCATGGTTTTCGAGTCATTCATGAAAACCTTAAAAAAGACCTTCTTCTCCCCGATCAGTATTTTTAACTTCTTCATTATCATCCTCCTTATCAATGCACAAACATTCGCAGCTACAAGAATTTTTTCCCTAATGCTGGTGTGGACTGATAGATATTTGACTGACCGTCTCGATAACACAACGAAGTACGTCAACGATAGAATACGAGCCGGCAAAAGAGAAATCCAATACGAAATGGAATTACATAACGGGGTCATAAACACTGGGCTGGTATAGGGGGTTCCTAACAACTTCATACAGCTCATAGATATGCTCTGGCATACGTTGGGGGAGACTTACAAGCGGACTGCGCCCACTGGTCATCACCGACTTGCTCCAAATCTATGGTATATACAGTGCCCGGTCAGCAATGAAAGTAACGGGAGTGAGAAGTGGCAGTGGTCGGGCGCTTAGAAAAAAACAGCAGTTTTGACTCGGATCGCCGGAGACATGAGTCATTCAAGTTATCATAGTGTCCAGGCAGCAGTAGGTGCAGCGGAATAAGTACACAACCGTAATCTTTGGGTCATGGTAACATTTTTCCTTTTTTATGTTTTCAATTTTCAAGTTACTTACACCTCATATAAACCGAAATAATGCTCAGCATAAATATTGATATTTTCATAAAATGCGTGAAAAGGCAAGGCAAAGGAATGTTTGGCATTGTAAATAACTTTTCAGAAAGAGATTGTAGAGCATACACGAGAACTTTGTATGTAAAAAAATGGCTCTGAGCACTATGGGACTTAACATCTGTGGTCATCAGTCCCCTAGAACTTAGAACTAATTAAACCTAACTAACCTAAGGACATCACACACATCCATGCCCGAGGCAGGATTCTAACCTGTGACCGTAGCAGTCACGCGGTTCCGGACTGCGCGCCTAGAACCGCTAGACCACCGCGGCCGGCTTTGTATGTAAAATTAGACATTTCATTATCTTATAGTTGATGTGTTATACGTGCTACGGTGTTATCCACTGTAAAAACAGAAGACGAAGTAATTTTCTCAGCATCCGGTACATGCTATTAGCGCTACATTTTTAGAATTACATGGCTGTTTTAAAATTTTGGGAGAAAACGTGGTTTACATTCACGAAGGGCTCTCTCTCATTGGGCAGTTTTGGAACAAACTGGAAAGTTCTTTGCAGTCCCAAATTTTCCTTCGCATTTCTTCTTATATCTGTTATGGAAATGTGATTAAACACAATATACCGAGCACTATTTCGGTTTATAAGCAAGTGCTCTACCACCTCAGCTACCCAAGCACGACTCACGCAGCCTCCTCACAGCTTTACTTCCGCCAGTACCTCGTCTCCTACCTTACCCGCGAAAGACAAAGGTCCCGAGTCCGAGTCTCGCTCCGGTACACAGTTTTAATCTGGCAGAAAGTTTCATATCAGCGCACACTCCGCTGCAGAGAGAAAACTTCATTCTGGAAAAACGAATCTATTTATTTAAAAAATGTAATGTACGAAGTTATTTTAACTGCATACTGTTTTAATGGGAAAGGAAATACTGACTGAGAAATACTGATTGATTGGTATGTTCGCAGTAGCAACAACAGCGTATCCAACATTAATATACACTGAAGAGCCAATGAATGTTATACAGCTGCCTAATATCGTGTAGGGCCCCCGCCAGCACCCAGGAGTGCCGCAACACTACTTCTCATGGACTCGACTAATGTCTGAAGCAGTGCTGGGCTGATCACAAGTCCGTAAGAGTACGAGGGAGTTGCAGGGCATCCAAGATATGCTCAATAATGTTCATGTCTGTGGTGTTTGGAGGCCAGAAGTGTTTAAACTCCGAAGAGTGTTCCTGGAGACACTTGTAACTAACCTGTTACTACGGGTTATTCCTTATTATTGGGAATGGAAAAACTTATTGCTTATGAAGTCAACGTGAGAAGAATAGGGTCGCCACCGACTCTAACCATACAACTAATCAAAGATTTGGTCGAGTCGGAAAATAAATTAACTTGATCACAGACCAAAAACTCACGAACATGCATACGTTGTTATGTCGCTCATATGGGATACGATGTAATTAATAGTGTTCCCCGTGCACTGTTCACGACAATCAAACATTTAAAATAAAATAGCAGATGCAAGAACACTGTGCAGAAGATCAGCTCCCAGCAACACACCTGAAAATAAGACTTAATCTACAGCATTTGTTATAAAATACAAGGGGAGACTAATCACTGGACCTGTGCACAAGGAAACGCATTGGATGTGCTAACGGGAAAGCTACGAGGTGAGTGGCTTAGGCGCAAAAACGTAATCTCGGAACACAGGAGTTATTTTAGATAAAATTATTTATTCCTAAGATAAGGATATGAGGCATGTACACGATTCCTGATAACACGTGGTTTGTGGAGACTATTTCTAGGTATAGTGCCAAATTCCGACAATATCACATCACACAATCATGTTAACATTATCTAAAACAAACATGCGATCGGACAGTTAGTGATACCGGTAGCCCAACAACTATAATGTTCTACCACGTGGTTGGCTCCCCACGGACGAAAGACACTTAAATCAAGGAAAATTTACGATAAGGCAAGGCTCTAAATATTCAGAAAGGTGAAAGCTTATGCAGGCACAGCTGAAGGCAAACAGACATTCATACAGAAGCGAGTGCTCACTTCTTATCGACACCTTTGTGTGGCGCTCTTCCGGCGGATCCAAGTCTGCTACAGAAATTTGCTAAAAGAAAAATCTGCCAAAGTTTGGCATTCCTCGCTGCGACAAGGCAAAGCAATCTTCTAGATCTGAAAAGCGAGACCAAAGGCTAACAGCTCTCCCCTCGCCAAGTAACAACGCGCCACGCGGTCAGTCTAACTCACCCTTCTTCGACTGGAGCACAGCTGTGGACGCTTCCCGTACCGGCGGCAGACTGCCTTCCGCTCCTCCAGCCTCTTCCATGCTCCGCATGGCCCGGAAAACCCAAAGATGCCATTTCCGCCACCAACTTAACGCAGGTGGATTTCTCACAAGTAGCGAAAACCTCTTTGCCTACTTGACCACTACGAGAGTTGGCTATTCTGTACAACTGCTGCTGAATCTGTACGACTATCGCAGACTTTCTGCAGCAGACTACGCCACCGTCTAGCAACGTGACACACAACCACATTCATTCAATCACACTACTATGAGAGTAAAGAGAATAGAGAAACGAGGAAAAGAAAGCGAAATGGTAATGAAAATGGGCTACCGGACTAATGAAAGGTGGCTACAGGACCCTTTCACACTGTGTAGCAATTCCGGATGTGTTGGATGTCGCAATGTCCTGCTGGAATTGCCCAAGCGCCTCGGAATGCACAATGGACGTGAATGGATGCTGGTGATCCGGCCGCGCGGAGTAGCCGCGTGGTCTCGGGGCGCAATGTCACGGATTGCGCAGCCCCTCTCGCTGGCGGTTCGAGTCCACCCTCGGGCTTGGGTGTATGTGTTGTGCTTAGCATAAGTTAGTTTAATTTAGTTTAAGTAGATCTTAAGTCTTGGAACCGATGACCTCAGTAGTTTGGTCGCTTAGGAATTCACACACATTTGAACGCAGGTGATAAGACAGGGTGCTTATGTACGTCTCACCTGCCAGAGTCGTATCTAGACGCATCAGGGGTCTCGTGTCACTCCAACTGCACACGCCCCACACCGTTACACAGCCTCCACCGATTTCCCCTGCTGGCATGCAAGGTCCATGGATTCATGAGGTTGTCTCCATACCTATACACGTCCATCTGCTCGAGACAATTTGAAACGAGACTTGTCCGACCAGAAAACATGTTTCAAGTCATCAACAGTCCAATGTCGGTGTTGACGGGCCCAGGGGAGGCTTAAACCTTTGTGTCATGCAGTAATCAATGGTACACCAGTGGGCCTTCGGCTCTGAAAGTTCATATCGATGATGTTTCGTTAAGTGGTTCTTAGGCTGACAATTGTTGCTGGGCCAGCATTGAAATCTGCAGCAATTTGCGAAAGGGTTGCATTTCTGTCACGTTGAACGATTCTCTTCTGTCGTCGTTGGTCTCTTTCTTGCAGAATATTTTTTTCCGGTCCGCTAGTGAAATGTTTGTACGGGGAAAATTCCCATTCCATCGCTACCTCAGAGATGCTGTGTCCCATCGCTCGTGCGTTCAAACTTATATCTTCACAAACTGCCATTGTAGCAGCAGTAACCGATCTAACAACTGCGCCAGACACTTCTTGTCTTATATAGGCTTTCCGACCGCAGTGCTCTATTCTGCCTGTTCACATATCCCTGTATTTGAATACGCATACCTATACCAGTATCTTCCGCGCTTCAGTGTATTATCAGCTAAGTGCGAACGGTTTCGCCTTATGTGCTCCCGGTAGCAACTATTAAATCTGTAAATATCGATCGATTTCTTCTTTGTACAAAAATTCAGTTATCACCTTTTATGTTTGTACTGAGCTGTGCCAGGCATTAGTGCGGTGGATATCGATTTTACTGTTGTATTTCTGCATCTCAAACTGTGGAACCGAGCCGGCTTACCTGTTTGGAGCCGCCGTGTTGTGTAGCTTGCTTTCTTTTCGCGGGAAGTTGAAGTGCAAATTAGCCTATATAATAGCAACCCATTCATCCTGAGTATCCTTGTTCAATTTTGAAAACAGTGCGAGCGAGCCTACCTAAGTTTTATGGCCCTTTCTGCTACTTTTGTGCGCTGTCTTCTCCCGTGTTAAATTTTGTTTTTAGTCTAACCTGACTTCCATGTGGAGCTCCTTGTGAGTCGTTTACTATTACTGGCTAGAGAGAGGCAGATAACATCTTAAAACTAATTATTCACTGCGTTCTTAGCTCGCTCACCTCAAGATTTGGTTTCATCGGTCAGTCGTAAGCTCGACTAACACCCGGTATTGCGGTCGGAGCCTTTAACTGGTATTGAATTCTTATGTGCATTTGTAAAAGAATATTTTGTGTGTTACAGACATTTTGTTCCCGTGCTTAGCCTAAAGGTCAGTGCGGCGCGTCGGTTGGCCAGCCTGCGCCTGACGTGATGGTATACCGCCACAAGGGCGGCTAAGGCGGTTTGCACTAATCCTGCTGTTGCTGTATTTGTGATACCGCTGTTACTCTAAAACTGCGTTTGCTGGTAAATTTTTATTTTAACTTTGGTACAGCTCTTGGAGCACTTGATCTTCACCTTATGGGTTTCTAATTAGTAATTTAAATCATTCCCGTAGAGTCGAAAAACAGCTTAATAATCCTTATTAAATATCTTTCAATTTGGGTGATGCTTTGTCATTAAGACTCCAGTATAATTGTTCAGTACTTATTTCAAAGCTCTGACGGAGCCTAAAGGCTATTGTTTTTTGTACTAATCGAAATATTTTCGCTACCAAACTAGTTTTACATTTTCCCTAAGGTAGCATTTCAATCCTGTTGTGCAGTTTTAAATAGATTTATGTATTTCACTTGGGCCAAACCCTTACAAAGCCTTCAGCAATCAGTAACTCACAGGAAGCGTACCATACTCCATCTCAGATGTTGCTTCTTTTCTGGTCATGTTGAATACTTCGTTTTATAGCTTTCTTATTAAAAAATTCTTTTTATTTATTGTAAAGATCACTAAATGTGAGTAAATACAGTATTATAGGCGTGATATCAACGTTCGATACCATGCTTGTTAGCGGTTGCAGATATCAAACGCGGTCCGTAACAGATTTCTTTGGACCCTTGATTCGCGACCAGCGCCGTTAGCGCCGTTCCGACGCTTGTATCAAGTTTCTGGCGAGCTCTAGTCCACTCTTGCTCGGGACGTCAACTAGAAATGCAGCATAGCCTTCAGCTGATAGGAAGCAACCTCTAACAAGGCGCTTAGTGAAGTATGGCGTAAGTAATGCCTCTCTGTATATGTTTGTAATTATATGTAAGCAGAATATGAAGAAGCCTGTAATGTAAATTAAGTACAATATATATTATTTTTTACCAACGACTACTAATTACTTCAGTCATTGCTGATACAGACTGTGCAGCCAGCTCCTTACCGACTTCACTGCCAAGCCTGCAATATATGTTGCTATTTAACATTGGCCACCCGTCATCATAACAACTGACGACGAGAATCATAACAACAGGTTCACATGGTGTCTACAGATTACATAGTTACTCCTAAGGTCGTTTGTAATCGAAACACAATCGAATTTTTCGATAAGATATGTAAAAACAGTATACTGGAAAACTGGAAATTTGTGGTAAGGACTATGGGACCAAACTGCTGAAGTCATCGGCCCCTAGGCTTACGCACTACTTAATCTAACTTAAAGTAACTTACGCTAAGGACAACACACACACCGCTGCCCGAGGGAGGACTCGAACCTCCGACGGGGGGAGCCACGAGAACCGTGACAAAACGCCCTAGACTGCACTGCTGCCCCGCGTGGCACAGTATACTATTTTTAAAATCTTATATATACGTAGGGGAAATTTGGAGGATTTCTTATCTTTGCAGCTGGATCTGAGTGCCGTACCAATCACAACTGTACTTTAGAACAGGTCCGAGAACCGCTGACACACATTCTAAACTGCTAAAGAAAATGACAGACAAACTATACAGGGTGTTACAAAAACATACGGCCAAACTTTCAGGAAACATTCCTCACACACAAAGAAAGAAAATATGTTATGTGGACATGTGTCCGGAAACGCTTACTTTCCATGTTAGAGCTCATTTTATTACTTCTCTTCAAATCACATTAATCATGGAATGGAAACACACAGCAACAGAACGTACCAGCGTTACTTCAAACACTTTGTTACAGGAAATGTTCAAAATGTCCTCCGTTAGCGAGGATACATGCATCCACACTCCGTCGCATGGAATCCCTGATGTGCTGATGCAACCCTTGAGAATGGCGTATTGTATCACAGCCGTCCACAATACGAGCACGAAGAGTCTCTACATTTGGTACCGCGGTTGCGTAGACAAGAGCTTCCAAATGCCCCCATAAATGAAAGTCAAGAGGGTTGAGGTCAGGAGAGCGTGGAGGCCATGGAATTGGTCCGCCTCTACCAATCCATCGGTCCCCGAATCTGTTGTTGAGAAGCGTGCGAACACTTCGACTGAAATGTGCAGGAGCTCCATCATGCATGAACCACATGTTGTGTCGTACTTGTAAAGGCACATGTTCTAGCAGCACAGGTAGAGTATCCCGTATGAGATCATGATAACGTGCTCCATTGAGCGTAGGTGGAAGAACATGGGGCCCAATCAAGACATCACCAACAATGCCTGCCCAAACGTTCACAGAAAATCTGTGTTGATGACGTGATTGCACAATTGCGTGCGGATTCTCGTCAGCCCACACATGTTGACTGTGAAAATTTGCAATTTGGTCACGTTGGAATGAAACTAAAATGAGCTCTAACATGGAAACTAAGCGTTTCCGGACACATGTCCACATAACATCTTTTCTTTATTTGTGTGTGAGGAATGTTTCCTGAAAGTTTGGCCGTACCTTTTTGTAACACCCTGTATACTGTTTAGCAAAACTACCCAGTGTCGATACTCAGCTATAGATTTAAGTAATTAGATTAGCTCGTATTTTAAATACAAGCTGTTACATTCTTTAACATTGAGCTCTACTTGTGTTTCAAACCGTCATTTAGCGAAAAAAATAGGATGAAGTTAATACCTTAATCAAGAGTAACGTCACCCAAAAGAAAAAGCTGTTCTTCAGCTGTTGCTAGGGATTAGAGTTGTGACACTACTATTGGTCAGTTACTATAAAAGATAGGTGCTACGATCATTGGGTGAACGTTAATATTTGCTATTTCCGCCGGGATTTCGGTAAAAATACTCCACTGTGGCGCCTTCCAGAGGGGCTTTGTTCAGGCTGCAGTCGGCTGACCCGTGGACGTTTTCGAGGAGTTTCCTGTATGCAGTCTCCGCCCGGATGTCTCTCGCGCGTGACCTATTGCAAGTCGCGCTCTGCCGCGGTATTCGCGCAGTGCAGCGGGGCCGGAGGGTTGGAGGGGGAAGCCTGATGTAGTCACGCACGCGCCAGGCTGCTGACGCTGCGCCGCTTCTGTGACTACCTTCCTGTCTGCAACCTCGTGGTCGTCGCCATCACTCTCTGCTGCGTGTTCTCCTGTGGCGAGCTGCGCCACCCAGAGTGCAGGCATCCCGTCTTGGCGGTTGTGCGAGTTCTGGCTCAATAAAATACGCTGCTGTTTGGAATTAGTGAAACACAAAAACTGAGACATGTGATCACAATGACATTTATTCCCCCGATTAAGGGCAAGACACTACACAAATGAATAGGATTACAGACTTTTACATGCACTGCGACTGTGGAAATTCAGTACGGAGTAGGACCATCATGTGCTGCAGTCAGAGCCGCTAGAATTCATGGCATGAAACTATAAAGCCCCTGAACATGCTGCTGGTGAATACCCTTCGATCCGGTTGGTAAACGCGTCTACAAAACCTCAACTGTGGCTGCAGGAGGACCTGAACGAACGAGATGCCCACCGGCCGTATCCCATACGTGTTCGATGGGCGACATTTCAGGCGAACTTGCAGTGCAGGGAAGCAGTGTCACCCATCGTTCTTCGAAGAAGGCTTGCATATTCCTCGCCACATACAGCCCGATGTAATCCTGCTGAAACGTAGCGTGTGGAACGGCTTGCGGGATGGGAAGTGTCTCGGCCTGTGACACCTCTCTGATGAGCGGTACCCGTTCAGATGTAGGAGGAGAGATCGCGTGGTGTCGGCAATGTCGCCCCAAACCAGCACACTTGGTGTCTGTCCGCAATGCCGCTCAACAATTTAGTCCACCAGATTGTTTTCACCACGGCGGCGTCGAACACGTATGTGGCCAACACTGCAGGACTAGTTGAAGCAGGACTCGCCCAAAACCGCTACACTTAACCACTCAGGATGCCAATGTCGACGCTCACGTGCCCTTTGCAGTCTGCGGCGTTGGCGGGTTGTGGTCAGTGGAAGCTGACGCAGTGCTACACCGTCCTGCCAACACGGTGGACGATGCTGCTCTGTTTGTTACGGCAGAGCTGACAAGATGGCCGTCATCTCACGCTGTGGTCAGCCAGTACCCTGTCGGCGCTGTGTACGGCCCTCTTCTGTCCACTGGTTCCACGAACGCCTCACTGTTGAAGCAGCATACCCTATACGCGATGTCACGGAACGACAGACCCGCCTTCCGGAGACCAATCATTCTGCCCCACTCGAACGCACCCTCGTGCCGATATTCCACCTTGTGATGTCGCCGAGGCATAGTGTCACTTGGTTACACGTTTCCACTTCGTATGATGGCTTCGCACCGAATGAACATTGCATAATACTGACCTGTCCAGCCACCAAAAGAGGGCGCTGTTGGCCCAATGTGCACGTCAACTCTCTGCCATTTACATCAGTTATTAACCATTCACTATTCTACACGTCTTCTTGGAATAGCGTGTTGGAGACCACTCCTTCTCATTGTTTCACTTTATACAAGCAGTAGTCCTAGAATCTGTACCAAGTGACATACACTATTCTAGTATGTGGTGTTTGATTCACTAACTCTCCAAGTTTGGTTCTTTTTGCAGTTGGCAGGTCTGCTTGGCCTTGAGATGGCACCAGTGCTGTCTCTTCCCTCTGTTCTCTCAGTTCAGTCCAGGCGTGCGTGCAGTGCAGTGTAGAGCAACTCAGCAACAATGTGGACTCCTCAACAGAAAGAGCAGTGTCTTATTTGGCTTCTGGAAATAGAGTCAGTTATAACAGTACAACGTAATTTTAGACGTCAGTAGGGTGGTGATCGGCCTACAGGATAAACTACGTCATTGGCTAAAGCCTTTCAAGGAAACCGGTACTATTTTAAAAGCAAAATCACCAGGTAGACCGAGAACTTCTGAAGATGTTTTTGAACAGATCCGTGCTTCGTGTGTTCGCATCCCGGAGAAGTCATTAGCCAGACGTAGTCTACAATTATGAGTGCTTAAAGGTACTGTGTCTGATGTTGTGAGTAAAAGACTTGAGTTGTGTGTCTACAGATTGCAGCTGTTTCATGAAATAAAACCTACTGATAGAATCGAAAAGTATGAGTTTGCCGTTGGCACTCTACATAGAATTAATGATGTCAGTTTTTTATAAAAAGATTCTCTTTTCTGATGAGCCAACATTTCATGTCAGTGGAACAGTTAATGGTCATAACTGTAGAATTTCGAGGGCAGAGCATCCACGTGAAGTTATTCAGCATCAACATGACTCTCCCAAAGCAAATGTCTGGTGCATTTTGACGGAAGATCGTGTGATTGGACCTTTCATTTTTGTAGAAAAAACAATAAACTTGGATGTTTACTGTCACATGTTGACAGGATATGGACGATATTGAGTTGGAAAAGGGGCGTGTGTTTTTCCAACTAGATGGCGCCCCACCTCACTGCAGCAGCCATGTGCGTTCGGCTCTTGACACTCGCTTTCCAGGAAGAAAGGCAGGCAGGGCTGGCCCAGTACCCTGGCCACCACGAAGCCCAGACTTAACCCCATTGGACTTTTTATTTTGGGGCCACATAAAAAATGTTTTGTACAGTGAAAATATGAGAGACATCAATCATTTACGAGAAAGAATCGTCGCGGCAGTTGGGACAGTTACATCTGAAATGTCGGTGAATACGTCGCGAGTAGTTGAATACCATCTCGACGTATGGAGGGCAACAAATGGATCCCTCGTTGAACTCTACTAACATTAAACGAAACTTGAAGGAATTCTCTTTTATGGTATAAACTCATTCATGTAATTTTTTATTAATTTCCCCATTAAATGTATACTTAAAACTGTGGATTTCTTTTTGAGACACACTATAATGCAAAACGAGAGATCGCGGTGCTGAATCCCACTATGACCACTGAAATTATCAGTCTGCACTTATCCTAGCCTAGGCCTCTCAGCGATGTGATAAGCCGCTGGGGACGATACGTGGTTATACTTAAAACTATGGATTTCTTTTTGAGACACACTATAATGCAAAACATTCCGTGTCAAACTGTAGGACCCCTTATCCCAGTTGGATAACTAACGTAGATTAGGGGCACGCAAGTCGCCGAAGTGGCGACCAACTGAGAGACTTGCATTTGTAGATGTATATCAATAATTGGTGTTAAATTTCTGTTTATACTGAATACGTCTTCAACAAGAAGCCCTACAATTTTTTTTGGCTAGTTTGAGAAAGAATATGAGCCGGTGGTTGTTTACCTACAGATTCCTCCAAATATTTAAAGTAAAATTTGATTACATCTGTTATTGCATATATTTTGATGCCACATTTGTCAATTTTCGATGGCTTGTACTGAATCCGCGGACAGCGTCCACAAAAAGGATGCAACATTTCGTCAAAAGTAAGAAGATCACTCATATTGCAAGGTTTCCTCGCATTTTGAGCAAAGCTGCTGGGTAGTTCTGGGTTGAGCCTTCATCAAATCCGAGGCTACTTTAAATTAGTATAAACCTGCGAGAACTCATGGTCGCTCTCAGAAATGTCATTCCCTTCCCATCCTTTGCCCGTAGCACACCCTTAGTTACCATTTACGACTTTTTCAATCCGATTTGAGCAATGATACCGACAGTAGCCACTAGTTCTTCTCTGGTTAGATCAGCGCAATCTCAGGGCCACGTATAAACTGGCCGTAGTTTCTCGATTTTTAAATTAGTGTGTCTTATAATTTTATCAGTTATGCTGAAATGTGCCCTCTGGATAGAAAATTTTTTTCAAAGGATACTCATCCAGCTAAGCGACATTGAAAAATGCGGAACATTAAAAATTTCGCTTGCGTGTAATCTCTCGTCAAGAAGACTCATTCCAACGGCGACGGGATTATCTTTATTGCTGGAAGATTATATAAATGTCTTTTGTAACAAATCTTAAGTGATGTGAAAAAAATCAGTAATAATTACTCCCATCGCCCTAAAATTGATGATGCGTCGGGTCCATGCATTAAGATGTCTGCCGTCATTGTTCAGTGGCTCTCGACTATGAAAGTTTAGTAAAGTTCTTACAATGAAGATACATAAAAATTAATGCAATCGGTATTTGCAACCGACGAAGATAGATTCATTCCCTATTAAGGTAATGATTAACGAAAGAGCAAAAATATTTAAATTGTTTGGTTATTGAACAGTTAGGCTCCAAACATTTGAAGACGACCTCTGAAAATCATTAATAACACAAGTAATCCAAGAAATGGTATTCAGACAATGGACGTAAGGTGTTTCACCTAATACTGCGAAATTAAAGACAATTATGTTATTATTCCGTAAGCAGCTTACTTGTCGATTCCACAACGACAAGACAGAGAAAAGTATGTAAGTATGGAGGTAACGGATGAATGTCAAACAAAAGTTGGCTGAAACAAAATAATGTAGCCTGTAGCTATCCTCTCAGGCTCTTGAGTTTAGTAATTGACATTGGTATTCAAAAACTGTCAAACCAGCGTCCTCTTTTTTTAAATGCCATGTATATAAAGCAAAATAAATCCGTCACACATTTTAATTTGTGATTAAGAAGAAGTGCTATAATGTTAACGTCAAAATCTTCCGAAAATACATCAATTGCGGATACGGAATCTCTTACTATTCTTCTTGGACCATGTAACATGTTTATTATTTATTTTCTTAATTTTTGAAGAGTTCAATCAACCGGATTTGCACTGTTTCGTAACTTTATCTTTCCCACCATAAAAGTCTCCAGCCGTTGTTACACCTTCGTCCCTCCACCGCTATCCTCAGCTTCAGTTTCAAAAGCGTGGTCAGCATTTATTATTCTGCCTTATTAAAATGAGAATTTCTTTCCTCAGAATTAGGAGTTGATTTATTTTAAGTTTATCCTTCATTCACTCTTTGTAATTCCTGCAAAATTCGCGGAATATCTTCAAATTTTACGTGGCTCCCCCTAATAAAAACATCTCGAATATGTGGTGTTCTGCGGACTGACATTGAAAATAAGGAAAACAAAAAATAATCCATAAAAATTAACCAACATGGTCGGGGATAATAGCGCTCTCTTACAGTGGATCACCTATAAAAAACAGTCAATATCGCAGAATCTCCCAATTATTAACCTGACCGGTTTGGTTCAAATGGCTCTGAGTGAGAAAGAACCACACTACCATTTGGAGTGCCCCTCACATCGGAGGTTCGTATCCTCAAAAATGGCTCTGAGCACTATGGGACTTAACATCTTAGGTCACCAGTCCCCTAGAACTTAGAATTACTTAAACCTAACTAACCTAAGGGCATCACACACATCCATGCCCGAGGCAGGATTCGAACCTGCGACCGTAGCGGTCACGCGGTTCCAAACTGAAGCGCTTCTAACCGCACGGCCACACCGGCCGGCCCTGACCGGTTTCGGCACGTTTCAACGGTCATCTTAACTGTTTTTCTAAGTTATTAAAACATTTAGCACGAGAGTGGTCCGCGTTGAACTCCGTACAATAGCCACACACGTACTGGCTAAATTGTTTATTGGCAGAAACGTTAGCTGCAACAGGGGCATCGGGAGATGCAGACGCCAAGATGGGTACTGTCACTAGGAATAGGTGGCGCCAGTATTCCCAAAAGCGATGAGCAGTTCAAATAAACCAGCGGCCTTGTGGTTAGATTTAGATGTTAACCGCTTCAGTTCTTTGATTGTAATTGCATTTCTCAGTCATTAGTTATGATCTGAAAAGCCTGTTGTATTAAGCTGTTCGTTCCTGTGTTTGAAAGTTTGGGTGAATATTGGTGTATTTTAGCTGGATGTTGTGCTTCCGCCGAGTGAGTTCTCTTGTTATAATAGTTCCAAGTAATGTTTTAAGACGTTCCTTCAGTGCGGTCTTAACAATTGAGAATCAGTTTAACTTCGAAAATATTAGCCAACTGTCACCAGGGCTTTAGTCAAAACAAAATTGTCAAAACTGACGGGTTGGGATCCAGTCGCACCTGGGTTGCCGATTGAAATTAAGAGGTTGGTTGCTTTGAAGTAATCATTGTCACATTGTTTGATAATCTGTTTAACCTTTAAGCACCGGTGCGCATCTCAACCCCGCACCTTTCGACATACAGCTTTCAAAGTCATCTGTTTTGAGTAACTGAACTACTCTTGTCATCAATGGTGCTTCTATAGTTTTCATGTGTTATAGAAGGGCATTTAATAAGATAGACTGTGCCCAGCGCTGTAGTAAACCAGATAACGGGCGGGCTGCAGGTTCAACGTCTTGTAACCATTGTCATATTGTTTGCTGACTTACAATACAGCACATTAGAATTCTTTTCCAAAGATTAAAAGCTTATTCAATTTAAGGTTTAAGATCAAAAGAATTTTGTAAACTTGTGTATTTTGTTAAAGAAAATTTTATGGTTAAATGCTTCGATTATCTGTAAATCGCAGTTCAATTAACAGATTGTGTGAGAAGGAAATTATATTGATGGGTCCTCCCTTCCACGTTTTCCTTAATTCCAGTAAGTACCACGTAAAGGGGGGGGGGGGTGGAGTTGGGGTGTACAGTTTCTCAAAACGTCTGTGAATTCCTAAGGGACCAAATTGCTAGGTCATCGGTCCCTAGTATTACGCACTACTTAAACTAACTTACGCTAAGAATAACACACGCACACCCATGACCGAGGGAAGATACTAACCTCCGATGTGAGGGGCACTCCACATGGCAGTGTGGTTCTTTCTGGAGAATCTACGGAATTCTTTCGAATAGTCTTTGTGGACTTTATAGATATTTCGTTTAGTTTAGTGTATGTCATGTGCCAGTCCAGAAGCTGTTTGCCTTGTAAGTAACTGTAAACATTTTATTTGAGCTGTCGGTGGCTTTTGGGCGTGTCAGAGTGATAGTAGAGAGTTTGGAAAGGGATATGGGTAGAAATGGCATCCGAGATGGTGTCGTT
The DNA here is from genome assembly GCF_021461395.2 of Schistocerca americana. NCBI lineage: Eukaryota > Metazoa > Arthropoda > Insecta > Orthoptera > Acrididae > Schistocerca > Schistocerca americana. The sequence goes on from NC_060126.1 coordinate 380,102,272, forward strand.
TAGGAAGACAACCTCATTTTGGATGTTGTCAGGATTTTGAAGGTTGGAATCATGGTTTTTGATTAATCTTGAATTTGGGCCTGGTATGGATTCCATTCTGCTCGGGAATAACCCTAGATATGTCAGCGTTGATGTTTAGGAGCGGCGCAGGTTGGGTTGGGTACATGATATGAAACTTGGAGAACGAGGCAGGTAACATTCCACTTGGATTTAGGACACTTACTGTGGTGCGCCTGAGTGGTATCTGTGTCAGGACTAGTGTGGAGAGGGAGATGGATATCACAGCCATCGAGGCTGTTGATAAATGTTGACAAACTGATGCCATCGCCCTTTTTTGGAGGGTGTGCGGGATGAAGACTAAAGTCGGCTGCAATTAAGTGTGTAGCAAAGTTTTGATCTGCATGGGTCAGAAAACCGTAAGGTATGTGATGGTTAGGGTGGATAGTAGATAGTGTCAAGGATTAATATGAGTTTTGGGAGAATGATGGTGAGGGTGAGGTGCTAGGTTGTATCACTGAGCAGCAGTTTGGGACTGGATGGGATATTTCGGAGATGGGGCTTCGGACAATAGGATGGGGATTATCAGAGCAATGGACGATTTAAGAAGATATGTGGGTGGAATGGTGGGGTTGGAGAAAGGTTTCGTAGGGGAGGCATTTCGTGGGATGATAATATATTACAATGGAGGGAACGGATATATTGATAAAGGATGTTGTATGTCTGCTGCACCATTTGCAGTAAAACAAAGTGTTTCAAGGGTAGGGTAGGCTAGCGTTTCGAGACGATTAAAAATGGAATCGGCTTGATATTGGGGATATGTGATGCAGGTAACTGAGATGCAAGATGGTGGAGGTGGCGAGACTTATTTTTGGTAGAATGTGGAGTGCCTCTAAAGGATGTATGTTTTGTAGGATTAATATTATCAAACGGATTGTATTTTGAATGGTGGGTCCAGGAAGAGGGAGTTATTTGTGCAGAGTGATTGATCAACTGTGCATATTGTGACGTGAGTTCCGACTTTTGGGAAGAGTGCCTAGGTTAGCATTTGTGATAGTAGGTTGGGTCAGGTTGGTCCCACGTGTTGCAGGTAGATAGGATGTTTAGGTTCGGGCATCGTTTCTGAAGATAGTTTTGCTTGCGATGAGGACAAGTGGGTGGGTTCGTGCGAAGTTCTATCTGATTGTACTGTAGGCATCGTTGACATCAGTGCTCTTGTTAGTGGATCGCAATACTTCTGCAGTATGGTTCCGACAGTAAATCAAGGCCCCATTTTTTAAAATTGTGTCAATGTTGTCACGTGATTCTGAGAATACTTGTACTAAGGAGCTATATCCATCATTACTTTGAATGACGAGTGGCTTGTACACATTGATTCCCGGTTGTCAGTTGAGTCGATGTCTTCGTCAGTGTACTCGAATGCGACTTTTTTTTTATTGCTTGGAATGTTTGGGTTCAGCGTGGAGGCTGGGGTTGTTTAGGTGGAGGGTTTGTAAGAATCGCAGGATTTACACCAAAAGAGGGAACATTTCGGAGGAGGAATAAATGGGAATGACTTTCGTTAGTTTTAATGATGATCGAACTTCTCATAGGAATGCAATAGTGGACTTGCATTGCTGGTATATAGCGCTGAACATGAGTTAGGAATGTCTTTGGGTAGAGAAACTTTGGGTCACACCTGCTGAGCCAAAAGGAAGAGGAATAGTACTAGATGTAGCTGTTCTGGAACAATCTCGCCCTGCATGTTGTCAGTATCTGGGAGAGTTAGCTGTGTCCTTTTAGTTTCACGCTGATGATCAGTAGTAGTCGGCCTTTTGTTAGTTTTAGTGGCAATTTTTGATGGAGTGTCGAAGGGAGGTTGTGGGCAGATTGCAGGGTAGGGAATGTTTACCTGCTGGTAGCAGAATTGTGTTGTATCTGGTGTTGCGGCTGGCGGCGTTGGGGCTGCTCCTAGTGGTGATGTGGGGGCTGCCGCTATGGCTGCTCATGGTGATGGTGCGGCTGCTGCTGTTGCTGACGATGCTGCCGCTGACGACATTGCGGCGATGGTGTTGCTGGTGCTGTGGTCTGGGCCGTCACCGGCGAGGTTTGTGGTGCTGGAGTGTTGTTCCCAGGTCCTGAGAGTGTTCGACATGTGCTTGTTCCCCATGTAGTTGTCCATATAGCAGGCTATGTCGTACAGATTCAGGCTGTATTTGTTGTGCAAACAGCTCCTGGGGTTATCCACATTCTGAAGCCTTGGTCGTCGTGTACCAAAGCGGCGAACAAGGTAGAGGCCGTCCGCGACAGAAGAAGCTGACCTCTTGGCGATGATTTTGTGAACACTGCTGGCAATGGGTGTCGCGGCAGCGGTGGAAGCTCGACGCGATAACAGAGCGGTTTAGACAAACATATTCCGTATCTGGAAGAGTAGCTTCTAGCGAGTCTGTCACTGTGATTTAAGGGACTCCAGTCCCAGCTGTGACCGTGGCTGGCAGGATTTTCTGCTTGTACAGCCGCGATTACGGCGTCTGGCGCCGATCAGACAGGCACGAAATGACTTGTGCGCGGAAGGTGAGTTGTGCAGTTCGTAACAGCTCTGGCCCGCCGTGGGGCCGAGTGACGGTAGCTGACGTAAAGAAGCCGCCGCAAAGTTTGGAAAAGACAGGGTGATACGGAACGATTTCAGTTATATTGCATCATTTTCAACAGAGATTCCGAAATCATATACTGGGCTGTAATGCGTACCCAGGAGCAGATATAGACTTAGATCACAATGTATAGTGATGAAGAGTACATTGAAGATTAAGAGATTAGTTAAGAAGAAGCAATACGCAAAGAAATTGGTTACAGAAGTACTAAGGAATGAAGAGATGCGCTTGAAGCTCTAAAAGACTATAGATGCTGGAATAATGAATAGTTCAGTAAGCACTTCATTTGAAGAGGAATGGATATCTCTAAAAAGAGCAATCACAGAATTTGGAAAGAAAAACATTGGCACAAATGAGGTAACTGCGAAGAAACCATGGGCAACAGAAGAAACACTTCAGTTGATCGATGAAGGAAGGAAGTACAAAAATGTTCAGGGGTATTCAGGAATACATTAATACAAGTCGCTGAGGAACGAGACAAATAGGAAATGCAGGGAAGCTAAGACGAAACGGTTGCATGAAAAATGTGAAGAAATCGAAAAATGAATGGTTGTCGGAAGGACTGACTCATCAAACAGGAAAGTCAAATTAATGTTCGGTGAAATTAAAAGAAAGAGAGTTAACATTAAAAGAATAACAGCAATTCCATCGTTAAATGCAGGGGAGAGAGCGGATAGGTGGAAAGAATACACTGAAGGCCTCTATGAGGGGGAAGTTTTTCCTGATGAGATAGAAGCATCAGGAGCCGATTTAGAAGCTATGGGGGATCCACTATTAGAATCAGAATTTAAAAGAGCTTTGGAGGACCTAAGTTCAAATGAGGCGGAAGGAAAAGACAACATTCCATCACAATTTCTAAAATCACTAGGAGAAGTGGCAACAAAACGACTACTCACGTTGGTGTGTAGAATGTATGAGTCTGGCGATATACCGTCTGACATTTGGAAAAATATAATCCACACAATTCCGAAGACTGCAAGAGCTGACATGTGCGCGAATTATCGCACAATCAGATAAATAGCTCATGCATCAAAGTTACAAGCAAGAATAATATACATTAGAGTGAAAAAGAAAATTGACGATGTTTTATATGACGATCAGTTTGGCTTTAGGAAAGTTAAAGGCAACAGAGTGACAGTTCTGAAGTTACGGTTGATAATAGAAGCAAAACTAAAGAGTGACCAAGGCACCTTCATAGGATTTGTCGACCTGGGGAAAGCGTTTGACAACGTAAAATGATGCAAGATGTTTGAAATGCTGAGAAAAGTAGGGGTATGCTACAGGGAGAGGCGGGTAATACACAATCTGTGCAATAATCTGTGCTCGGGTTAAGAAGCGTGTGAGGCTGGGTTGTAAGTCTTTCCCCCCTACTGTTCAATCTATACATCGAAGAAGCAATGATGGAAATAAATGACAGGTTCAAGAGTGAAATTAAAATTCGAGGTGAAAGGATACCAATGATACGATTCGCTGATAACATTTCCATCATGAGTGAAAGTGAAGAAGAATTACGTGATCTGCCCAATGGAATGAACACTCCAATGAATACATAATATGTATGGAGACAAAATCAGAAACGACGAAATAATGAGAAGCAGAAGAAATGAGAGTAACGAGAAACTTAGCATCATGATTGATGGTCACGAAATAGATAAACTTAAAGAATTCTGCTACCTAGTCAGTAAAGTAACGAATGACGGACAGAGCAAGGAGGATGTCAAAAGCAGGCTAGCACTGGCAAAAATGGAATTCATAGCCAAGAGAAGTCTGCTAGTATCATATGTAGACCATAATTTGACGGAGAAATTTCTGGAGATGTACGTTTGGAGAACAGTATTGTATGGTAGTGAAATATGGATTGTCGGAAAACGGGAAAAGAAGAGTATCGGAGCATTTGATATGCAGTGCTATAGACGAATGTTGAAAATTAGGTGGACTGATATGGTAAGGAATGATGAGTTTCTGCGCAGAATCAGAGAGGAAAGGAAAATGTGGATAACGCTGACAAGAAGAAGGGACAGGATCATAGGACATCTGTTAAGACATCAGGGAATGACTTCCATGGTACTATAGGGAGCTGCAGAGGGCAAAAACTGCAGAAGAAGAGAGGGATTAGAATACATCTAGCGAATAATTGAGGACGTGAGTTGCAACTACTACTCTGAGAAGAAGAGATTGGCACAGTTGAAGAATTCGTGACGTGCTACATCAAACCAGTGGAAATATTGACGACTGAAAAAAAAAAGAAAAAGGAGGCTGTAGCGGCAGCTTCATACGTGGCGACGACCCACCGTGCCACTTGAGGTCACTTGGGCCCGTAGTGGGCCGGAGCTGCTATGTGCTGTCCAACGCATTTTCATCGCACGCGTCATTTCGACACCCTGTGCTGGGTGCCAGAGGCCGTTTCGTGAGTGTATGAATGGAAAATCGTGCCATCATTGACAGTCAGCAGTTACACTCCTGACGACTAGGGCGTTGACAGCCATCGAAAGCTCGAGAATTTTAGTCGAATTAATGCGGCTTTAAGACCGAGATGATTTTACTCATAATCTGTGTTCCATGCGACGGCCTTACGCCACTTCACGGGGAGGGCCTGTACGTCCTCATGCTACCACTCTACTAGCCGACGACGTTGGAGACAACGATTTGCTGCATCATCAGTAACCTCACCGTCATCGAGGTACTGCTCCCCGCGGAACTGCAGAATGTGCATCGCTCGTTCTGCCTAACAGATGGAAATCTGAAGGTGTCCAATCTGGACTGTATGTGGATGAGAAAGAACAGTAGAATGAAGTTTTGTGAGCTCCTGGCGAGTGCGCAGACTTGCGTGAGGCCTTTCGTTATCAAAAAAAGAAAAAAATGTTCAAATGAGTGTGAAATCTTATGGGACTTAACTGTAAAGGTCATCAAACCCTAAGCTTACACATTACTTAACCGAAATTAGCCTAAGGACAAACACACACACCCATGCCTGAGGGAGGACTCGAACCTCCGGCGGGATCAGCCGCACAGTCCCTGACTGCAGCGCCAAAGCTTGCGTTATCATGGCGATCGGTCGGTCACCTTGAACGACAGCGCTGCACGTTCCAACATTGCGGTTGACCGGCACGTGGGAGATCGGACAGGATAGAGCGACCTTGTTTCGCCTGACCCAACGACTCACAGTGTTTTTTGTCACTGCCAGGTCTCGGTAGCTATCCTAGAAGTCCTGTGAATATCTGCGATTCTCTGGTTTCCGCCAAAAGAAACTGAATGACGGTTGCCTACTTGGAACGCATATCCGTTACAGACGCCATTTTGGAGGCTACATATAGCGCCCCCACCTATCGGTACTTCATGGAACTATAGGGGCTGGAGCAGGAATATTCCACGATGTCTCACAACAAATTGCCCTATCATTCAACAGTAAATGGCCGAGAAAGGAACTGTGTTGCATTACTTGCTGAAGGCAGGTCTTAGTTTCAATGGAACTCTGTAGTGCTTATTGTCTGTATTGTTCCATGAACTTCAGCTAGACAGGGAATGCGCGCTGGGTATAACTAAACATTTGCTGCTTGAGACGGTCTCCGTTATAAATGAGTGATAGTAGGACAATGAAACTTCATGGAAATATTTGTAAGAATATGCGGAGGAGTATTAACGAATAAACCACCATAAGAAAAACATTTTAATTTCCAGATAAGTCGGTAATTACCGAACATGTTTACGTTCCAGAACACAAACGTTGCTCATTGTGATTACCGAACATGTTTACGTTCCAGAATACAAACATTGCTCATTGTGACGAACGTCCACAGGGGCGGCATCCTGAAGCCACACTAGAGATTGATTTCTGTTGCCCCTAACATCTCAACTGGAAAGTTCCCAACCCCTAACAAGTTTTAGTTGTTGTTGTTGTTGTTGTGGTCTTCAATCCTGAGACTGGTTTGATGCAGCTCTCCATGCTACCCTATCCTGTGCAAGCTTCTTCATCTCCCAGTACATACTGCAACCTACATCCTTCTGAATCTGCTTAGTGTATTCATCTCTTGGTCTCTCTCTAAGATTTGTACCCTCCACGCTGCCCTCCAATGCTAAATTTGTGATCCCTTGATGCCTCAGAACATGTCCTACTAACCGGACCCTTCTTTTTGTCAAGTTGTGCCACAAACTCCTCTTCTCCCCAATTCTATTCAATACTTCATCATTAGTTATGTGGTCTACCCATCTAATCTACAGCATTCTTCTGTAGTACCACATTTCGAAAGCTTCTATTCTCTTCTTGTCCAAGCTATTTATCGTCCATGTTTCACTTCCATACATGGCTACACTCCATACAAATACTTTCAGAAACGACTCCCTGACACGTAAATCTATACACGATGTTAACAAATTTCTCTTCTTCAGAAACGCTTTTCTTGCCATTGCCAGTCTACATTTTATATCCTTTCTACTTCGACCATCATCAGTTATTTTGCTCCCCAAATAGCAAAACACCTTTACTACTTTAAGTGTCTCATTTCCTAATCTAATTCCCTCAGCATCACCCGACTTAATTCGAAAAAATATACAAATGTGTGTGAAATCTTATGGGACTTAACTGCTAACGTCATCAGTCCCTAAGCTTACACACTACTTAACCTAAATTATCCTAAGGACAAACACACACACACACACACACACACACACACACACACACACACACACACACACACACCCATGCCCGAGGAAGGACTCGAACCTTCGAACCTCCGCCGGGACAAGCCGCACAGTCCATGACTGAAACTTAATTCGACTACATTCCATTACCCTCGTTTTGCTGTTGTTGATGCTCATCTTATACCCTCCTTTGAAGACACTGTCCATTCCATTCAACTGCTCTTCCAAGTCCTTTGCTGTCTCTGACAGAATTACAATGTCATCAGCGAACTTCAAAGTTTTTATTTCTTCTCCATGGATTTTAATACCTACTCCGAACTTTTCTTTTGTTTCCTTTACTGCTTGATCAATATACAGATTGAATAGCATCAGGGAGAAGCTGCAACCCTGTCTCACTCCATTCCCAACCACTGATTCCCTTTCATGCCCCTCGACTCTTATAACTGCCATCTGGTTTCTGTACAAATTGTAAATAGCCTTTCGCTCCCTGTATTTTACCCTGGCACAATCAGAATTTGAAAGAGAGTATTCCAGTCAACATTGTCAAAAGCTTTCTCTAAGTCTACAAATGCTGGAAACGTAGGTTTGCCTTTCCTTAATCTTTCTTCTAAGATTGCTCGTAAGGTCAGTATTGCCTCACGTGTTCCAATATTTCTACGTAATCCAAACTTATTTTCCTGGAGGTCGGCTTCTACTAGTTTTTCCATTCGTCTGTAAAGAATTCATGTTAGTATTTTGCAGCTGTGACTTATTAAACTGATAGTTCGGTAATTTTCACATCTGTCAACACCTGCTTTCTTTGGGATTGGAATTATTATATTCTTCTTGAAGTCTGAGGGTATTTCGCCTGTCTCATACATCTTAGTCACCAGATGGTAGAGTTTTGTCAGGACTGGCTTCCCCAAGGCCGTCAGTAGTTCTGATGGAATGTTGTCTACTCCTGGGGCCTTGTTTCGACTCAGGTCTTTCAGTGCTCTGTCAAACTCTTCACGTAGTATCGTACCTCCCATTTCATCTTCATCTACATCCTCTTCCATTTCCATAATACTGTCCTCAAGTACATCGCCCTTGTATAGACCCTCTATATATTCCTTCCACCTTTCTGCTTTCCCTTCTTTGCTTAGAACTGGGTTTCCATCTGAGCCCTTGATATTCATACAAGTGGTTCTCTTTTCTCCAAAGCTCTCTTTAATTATCCTGTAGGGAGTATCTATCTTACCCCTAGTGAGATAAGCCTTTACATCCTTACATTTGTCCTCTAGCCGTCCCTGCTTAGTCATTTTGCACTTCCTGTCGATCTCATTTTTGAGACGTTTGTATTCCTTTTTGCCTGCTTCATTTACTGCATTTTTATATTTCTCCTTTCATCAGTTAAATTCAATATTTCTTCTGTTACCCAAGGATTTTTACTAGCCCTCTTCTTTTTACCTACTTGATCCTCTGCTACCTTCACTACTTCATCCCTCAGAGCTACCCATTCTTCTTCTACTGTACGTCTTTCCCCCATTCCTGTCAATTGTTCCCTTATGCTCTCCCTGAAACTCTCTACAACCTCTGGTTCTTTCAGTTTATCCAGGTCCCATCTCCTTAAATTCCCACCTTTTTGCAGTTTCTTCAGTTTTAATCTACAGTTCATAACCAATAGATTGTTGTCAGAGTCCACATCTGTCCCTGGAAACGTCTTACAATTTAAAACCTGGTTCCTATATATCTGTCTTACCATTATATAATCTATCTGATACCTTCTAGTATCTCCAGGATTCTTCTATGTATACAACCTTCTTTCATTATTCTTGAACCAAGAGTTGGCCATGATTAAGTTATGCTCTGTGCAAATCTCTACCAGACGGCGTCCTCTTTCATTTGTCACCCCTAATCCATATTCACCTACTATGTTTCCTTCTCTCCCTTTTCCTACTCCCGAATTCCAGTCACCCATGACTATTAAATTTTCGTCTCCCTTCACTACCTGAATAATTTCTTTTATCTCATCATACATTTCATCAATTTCTTCATCATCTGCAGAGCTAGTTGGTACATAAACTTGTACTACTGTAGTAGGCGTGGGCTTCGTGTCTATCCTGGCCACAATAATGCGTTCACTATGCTGTTTGTAGTAGCTTACCCGAGTTCCTATCTTTTGAATCATTATTAAACCTACTCCTGCATTACCCGTATTTGATTTTGTGTTTATACTGTATTCACCTGACCAAAAGTCTTGTTCCTCCTGCCACCGAACTTCGCTAATTCCCACTATATCTAACTTTAACCTATCCATTTCCCTTTTTAATTTTCTAACCTACCTGCCCGATTAAGGGATCTGACATTCCACCCTCCGATCCGTAGAACGCCAGTTTTCTTTTTCCTGATAATGACGTCCCCTTGAATAGTCTCCGCCTGGAGATCCGAATGGGGGACTCTTTTACCTCCGGAATATTTTACCCAAGAGGACGCCATCATTTAAGTATACATTAAAGCTGCATGCCCTCGGGAAAAATTACGGCTTTAGTTTCCCCTTGCTTTCAGCCGTTCGCAGTAGCAGCACAGCAAGGCCGTTTTGGTTAGTGTTACAAGGCCAGATCGGTCAATCATCCAGACTGTTGCCCCTGGAACTACGGAAGAGGACGCTGTCCTCTTCAGGAACCACACGTTGGTCTGGCCTCTCAACAGATACCCCTCCGTTGTGGTTGCACCTACGGTACGGCCATCTGTATCGCTGAGGCACGCAAGCCTTCCCTCCAACAGCAGGGTCCATGGTTCCCGCAACAGGTTTTAGTATCACTTGAGCATATATGTCTCTTGCAGCCTAAATGTTATATTGTAACCACGTAAATAATTTATATCAATCAATGATTCATTACGCCTGTGAGAAACATTAACTCGTGATACAAGAACTCTGTGGATATAATGCGAAACATTTCGTGTATAGTGAACCTACTTCAAATTTAGAGTTGCATAGAGTAGGATGACAGTGGAACAGTAATTAGCGGCATTGTTGTAAGCTGCCATTTTGAATTATGAATGTAATTTGAATAATTACGATAACATTTCATCTCATAAAACAGGTTGATGTACCCTGAAATGTAGCTATAAAGATCATTTAAGGAAAAATATAATTTCATGAATGGAAAAGTCACATTTTATTCTTTGGTTATTTTATCTTCTCCCTTGTCTGTAGCTCGGAGCATTATTTGGTGTTGTAAGTAGGCTGTTTAGGTTTTTATATTGGTAACGCCATGTAGCGCTCTGTATGAATATCACTAGCTGTGCTGTGTGCAGTCTGTGGCTGGGTGGCATTGTTGTAATATTCGCTATTGTAATGTTGGACTGTTGGCTGTTAACAGCGCGTAGCGTTGCGCAGTTGGAGGTGAGCCGCCAGCAGTGGTGGATGTGGGGAAGTGAGATGGCGGATTTTTGAGAGCGGATGATCTGTACGTGTGTCCATCAGAAACAGTACATTTGTAAGAATGGATGTCATGAACTGCTATATATATCATGACTTTTGAACACTATTGGAAGAAATGCATTGAGAAGCTATAAGAAAATGGTTTAGCCAAAAAAATATTTTGAAAGAGGATATGAACAAAAAAGTAGGGTTAAGGCACAACAGGTTTAGGTAGGATTTTCTTGGAAATAAATGATGAGGTAAGGTAATGGAAAATAAATAATGAGGTAAGAAATATGTGAACAGAATACAGAAAGCATGCTTGGATAGGATTTTTTTTGGTGGAAACAAATGTTGAAATAAGAGGAAAGATCTACAGAATGAAGTTTTGGGTTGGACTGCAGTACCAAATGTCACACTGAAAACAAACCCTGTCCTGTACTTTTGTGTTATTACGCTATGTGAATTTGTGTTTTTCCTATCTTTATGTGTTTAGCTAATAAGATTTACGTTGCAGAATTTTTCTGACAATATGTTATTTACTTTGTAAAGATGTTTAGACATTATTTATCTGTTCTGTTTTGTTGCTCATGTCTGAAGTTGATGTTTCAAAAGTTATTCTGATCTTTTATGTATGTACTTATGTCATAATTCCTGTAACACTGTTGTATATGTTATTTCGATTCTTTTGTAAAACCCGTATTACTACATATGTTATCTGTACTATTATGTTCCTTAATGATGTATTTCGTACCCTTGCAATTGTATTCTTATGTTGTAAATTTATAATTGTATAGACACTAGTTCATCAAATTAAGTTACATTACACTGCACACTGTTGCTGTTGGTCGTAGTATTGCACAATAGATGAGAAGTTGGGACTGTTAGTGTTTGCACGAGTGTTCATAATTCAGCAATGGACTGGTTAGCAGCATTGCTGGTTCTAAGGACATTTAAAAAAAAAATTTGTGGGTGCACAACTGGTGGTTTATGGACTTGCTATATTGTCCGCAAGACTCTTCGATGGTGATTGTACACCTGCACAGTTGCAACAGATGGCCGCTGGCCGTCTCTACAAGAACTACAGTGGGTCTGCATCTTTGATGGCCCACTAATACCATTATTTCTACAAGGACTGCAGTGGGTCTGCACCTCTGGTGGCCCACCAATACGGTAATCTCTACCAGCATTACAGTGGGTCTGCTCTTTGATGGCCTACCTACCGACATTCTTCAAATTTTCGACTGACTCTGCGGTGGGTTTGCTCTGTTGTGGCCCATTACCTGCCTGCATGTCAAGAGTCAGCACTGTCTTTTCATTGGAAGGTCAACACTACTTCTTCAAGACTGCATGGAAATACACCACTTCTGTGTGCATTTTCTTCTACTGCTCAGACTTAGAGAAAAATACCGCTATTTTACTGTGATGAACGATCAGGACTGTCTTTATGGACTGTGAGAAAATGTTAGCTTTTGACCCACATTGTATCAATAAGTGTGTGCATTTGATTTCTTTGTTATTGTAATTAAAACAATGAAAATTTTTTTTCAAATCTGTATTGGCCACTGCCCAAAACAATTTGTAAAATTTTTTGTGGGGAGCATGGGGGCTATGTAAGTAGGCTGTTTAGGTTTTTATATTGGTAACGCCATGTAGTGCTGTGTATGAAAATCACTGGCTGTGCTGTGTGCAGCCTGTGGCTGGGTGGCATTGTTGTAATATTCGCTATTGTAGTGTTGGGCTGTTGGCTGTTAACAGCGCGTAGCGTTGCGCAGTTGGAGGTGAGTCACCAGCAGTGGTGGATGTGGGGAAGTGAGATGGCGGATTTTTGAGAGCGGATGATCTGGACGTCTGTCCATCAGAAACAGTACATTTGTAAGAATGGATGCCATGAACTGCTATATATATTATGACTTTTGAACACTATTAAGGTAAATACATTGTTTGTTCTCTATCAAAATCTTTCATTTGCTAACTATGCCTATCAGTAGTTAGTGCTTTCAGTAGTTTGAATCTTTAATTTAGCTGGCAGTAGTGGCGTTAGCTGTATTGCAGTAGTTCGAGTAACGAAGATTTTGTGAGGTAAGTGATTTCTGAAAGGTATAGGTTAATGTTAGTCAGGGCAATTCTTTTGTAGGGATTTTTGAAAGTCAGATTGCGTTGCGCTAAAAATATTGTGTGTCAGTTTAGTGTTGATCAGAATAGGTAAAGAGCGAAATGTCTGAGTACGTTCAGTTTTGCTCAGCTGTTTGAAAACCAAATAATGTAAAAGGTTTATCAGCACAGTAATTCAATAATTTATCTAAGGGGACGATTCAGTGTGCCGTAACTCGTAGACTACTTTGTGTCCTAGGAAATCAGTAGAGCCTGCACCATGGTCGTTTATGCTTTATTTTGAGAGATTAAACTTTGGACATTTATCGAAATTAATACACAACTTGGACACCGATTCCCTCGCTGCAGAGTGAATACGTCGCAGCATCCAACACGGCTTCCCCAGGGCGTACGATTGTGCCTGCGACTATTTTAAGAATTTTCAGAGTCCGCAAATCGCTGCAAGGCAACAGAAATTTTATTCCAAGTGTTGATTTCGACATGAGAGGCAGACATATTGTGATCATGAAGTCTAACTTCTAATCATTTTGTTTTATTAACTTGAGAATTAATTTTATACCCAGAAGTGTGGGATTGTGTTAAAATGTTGGGGAAGCGTCTTTTCTCACCCAAAAGTTTCCATTTAAGAAACTAGATAATATTCAACCATAATCATTTAACTTCAGTTTAATGGAGAGAGATTTTAAATTGGTGAACTGTGACAGGACTCGAACCTGCAATCTTTCACTCTGAAAATTCTTAAAATAGTCGAAGGCACAATCATAGGCCGTGGGAAAGCCGTCTTGAGTGCAACGACGTTCTCACTCCACAGTATGGAAATCAGTGTCCAAGTTATGCATTAATTTCGATGAAAATCCCAAATTCAATCTCTCAAAATAGATCATAAACGACCGTGGTGCAGGCTCTACTGATTAAGCAGAATACAAAGTCCCCTACGAGTTACGACACACCAAATAGGATTCCGAGCCACAGACGAGGGAGAAGTTGAAATAACCAAACAATAAAACGCGACTTTTCCAGTCATGAAATTATATTTTTCCTTCAATGATCTGCACAGGTACATTTCAGGATACATCATCTTATTGTAGGACATGAAGCGTCATCATAATTAATCAAATTTCATTCAGTATTCGAAATGGCAGCTTGCAAAAATGCCGCTAATTACTGTTCCACTGCCATCCTACTCTCCGCAATTCTAAATCAGAAGTAAGTAATGTTTAAAGCTTTCCCGGAACAGAAGTAATTAGTCCGTTGTACACGTAATGCTCCACATTATACCCACAGAGTTTTTATATCACGAGTGAGAGTTAATCTGCCTCTCACAGTAGTAACGAGTCTTTGAGTCATATAAATCACTTGCACACAAGGGAAATGAAATGACAGATAACTGTTCATACTTCTATGTGTTAGTGTGCTGTTGATGTACCCCGCCCTTTAGATAAACCCATAGCAAGAAATCACACGGGTTAGAATGTGGTAATCTTGGTGGCAAAGCAGCTTGGAATGATCAGCAAATTATTAGCTATCTCTAACTGTGTTACGGGGCTCCATCGTGCATAAAAACAGCCGGTTTAAAAGCATATATCTTCCGCAGAGCAAGGGTCACATGTTGGCCAAGAGTTCACAACAACGTCTGCCGTTCGCGTTGTGTGTTCTCGGTCCTTGCGAACTCCTCAAAAAATAATGGAACAATCACGAACTGCGCTGTGAAGCCACACCATACAGTGACGCGTTCACTGTACAAGGAAACTTGACCGTTGATTGGCGGTGACAATCCCCATATGCGATAATTTTGTGTTCACAACCCCAGTGGGAGTAAAGTGTGCTTCATCACTCCAGAAGGTGTTCTAGGTCCAAATGTCGTCAGCTAAAACTCTTACAAGAAACGTAAGACCAAAGTCCTCTCGAATGTCTGCGTCACGTAGCAAAAGTTGGCGAATGGCGTAAAATTTGTACGGCTACGATTTCACAACTGTTCTTAGCACTCTCTGAACGGTGGACTACGGAAGGTTCTGCTATCGTGACACAGTTCATGCACTTATTTGAGATCGTTAGGTCTAGCATTCTCAGCCGTGCCAACGAAACTTCAAGGATTTGCGGCGTTAATGGCCATCGGCCTCTCCCAGGAGCAATTCCCAAAGCGAAATCGCTATTTAATTCGAACTTCCGAATCGCAGTGTTGCGGTGACTTCATGAAACAGCACTATTGCTTTTTTATAGCTCTGCCCACTTTGTCTTCACCCACGTTGACTGTCTGCAGCTCTAATACACACGGATGCCTGTAGAACGTATGTCGCTGTACCAGTACCGACGCCTAACGGCACGCTCGGATACTAACATTAGTAACAATGCAAATCCTGCAACGTACAGTCTGAATATCATTCTTATAAAGTTGGATACCCATACGGTAAATACACTGAAGAGCCAAAAAAACTGGTATACCTGCCTAATATCGTGTAGGGTCCTAGCGAGCACGCAGAAGAGCCGCAATACGACATGGTATGGCCTCGACTGTCTGAAGTAGTACAGGAGGGAACTGACACCATGAACCTGCAGAGCTGTCCATAAATCCGTGAAAGTACGAGGAGGTGGAGGTCTCTTCTGAACAGCACGTTGCAATGCATCCCAGATATGCTCAATAATGTTCATGTTTGGGGAGTTTGGTGGCCAGCGGAAGTGTTTACACTCAGAAGAGTGTTCTTGGAGCCACTCTGTAGCATTTCTGGATGTGTGGGGTGTCGCATTGTCCTGAAGGAATTGCACAAGTCCTTCGGAATGCACAATGGACATGAACGGATGCAGGTGATCATACAATATGCTTACGTACGTGACACCTGTCAGAGTCGTATCTAGACGTGTCAGGGGTCCCATATCATTCCACTTGCACACGCCCCACACCATCATAGACCTCCACCAGCTTAAACAGTCCCCTGCTGACATGCAGGGTCCACAGATTCATTTGGTTGTCTCCATACCTGTATACGTCCATCCATTAGGTCCAATCTGAATCGAGGCTCGTCCGACCAGGCTATATGTTTCCAGTCATCAACAGTCCTATGTCGGTGTCGCCGGGCCCAGGCGAGGCGTAAAGCTCTGTATCGTGAAGTCATCAAGAGTACACTAGTGGGCCTTCGGCTCTGAAAGCCCATATCGATGAATGTTTCGCACGATGACACTTTTTGATGGCCCAACTTTGAAATCTGAAGCAATATGCCGGAAGGGCTGCACATCTGTCACTTTGAGCAATTCTTTTGAGTCGTCGTTGGTCCCGCTCTTGCAGCATCTTTTTCCAGCAGCAGCGATGTCAGAGATTTGAAGTTTTACACGATTCCTGATATTCACGGTACACTCGTAAAATGGTCGTACGGGAAAATCCCTATTTCATCGCTACCTCGGAGATGCTGTGTCCCATCGCTCGTGCGCCGAGTATGACACCGCGTTCTAACTTATTTAAATCTTAATAACCTGCCATTGTAGCAGCAATAACCGATCTAACAACTGCTCCAGACACTTGCCGACTCCAGCGCCGATTCTGCCTGTTTACATATCTCTGTAGTTGAATACGCATGCCTATACCAGTTTATTTGATGCTTCAGCGTAGTTTTCTGTCTACTCTGGCTCCAGTAGCGAAAGTTTGATTATCATAATCTTCTATTTTTTTCCTTGTAGCAAAAATATGAAAGATTAGAAGTGACAGTCGACGGGTGAATAAGTTTAAGACGAAACTTGATGATATCTACTTTTCTACTGCCAGGACTTTTTTATTTCTCTGTGAATACCACTGTCGTCATATAGACCACAAGTAATTTGGACGGAGTGTATTGGCAAGATTTTAATGAACTAGAATGGAAACGTACATTACAGCTGCTCAACATAACAGCCATCGCTCTATTTTCATACATGTTACATTCAAAACCAAATGAAATTCAGATTAAGGTCAAATAGACCCACGTGGTAGTGCAAAAAGCTCTGAAGAAAGTGAGGTATATTGTAAATATAAAAGGGAGCAAAATACCATTGAAAACTATTGAATAAGAAAAGAAATTCATATATTGCCAAAATAACAGTTTTCTAAACAAGAGAAGTATGTATTTCGAATGGCGCCACATTGACTCCTATGTAGTTAAGAGCGCTAAGGTGACTAGGATACGAGCAGTGGGGTGGCTTTGGGAGAAATTTAATCAATTTGTGGAAGAAAGATCTGTTTCGGTTGTGGCGAAAGGACTGGATGCTTGGATGAAATTAAGGATAATGCCAATGGATGGAGAACACTGTTTCTTTATCCGGACAGAGGAGACGTGCTTGTAACTTTCTAGAAGAGGATTGTGGTACCATTGTTGCCATAAATTACTACAGGAAGAAGAATTTTATTTTTTTAGGAAATTTTGTCAGAAGAACAATACGTTTTGAAGACCTCGGAGAAGAGAGAAGTCACAAGCAAGAAAATTTTAGAAGAGACCGTTCTACGTATTTACAAGGGGGAGTCGACCGATAGCGTTCTGTCCATCGAACTGTGATCTGTATTATTTAAAACTGTATTTTGAACAGTGTGATAGCTAGGTTTCCGATCAATTACTTTTTATTAAAACAATGAACTAACGGTTTGCTATACAAATACTGAGTGTAGCAGCCACATTGTTGAGTACGCTAAACCAGGGTCCGTTTCTGTTGACACGGAAACACATGCTGGAGAAGGCGTGGAATTATATTTTAATTTAATTATTAATTTAGCTAACCAATGAAAACACAACAGTCAACTTTCAGCAGCGGAGCAATCATGGAGAACAGTGGAGCACCAACTCCAGAGAACTTCCATCACGAGATGGGTAGTATCAGTAATTCATCCCATAGAACAAATACGTACTGAATGGTAATAAATTTTCTGAAAGCTGTGGTTTTGAAACACAAAACCTGCAGTTAAACGCACTAATATTGTATTATTAAGTTATAGATACATTTCTCAGGAAATTGCAGTAACATCAAAGACATCTACGTACCTGTGAAAGGTAATACTGATTCCTTTCTCGAATTTATTTACGCAATTAAACGCTGCAGAGCTCTTTGCGGTGTGTTTTCGCCTGAACTTGAATGTATAGACAGTACAATTACTGTATAGTACAAATACTGTAAACATGCCCCGATAAATATATTATGTTTGATCTGTGTCCTTACGAGCCACTATACCCTTGTACTTACCATTCTCTTACCATTACGACAGTGTCCAGTCGAAGGTTACAAATATTCCACTACTGCAGCGCTCTCGGAGAGTTTAGTTACTTTTTATAAAGTCTTTGAATATAACAAAGAATTTTAGCTAGTTGACAGCAACATTAAGTTAAGACTTCATACAGAAGTACTATTATCATTCCCTGGATTCCAATGATAATCAGCATTAAAGTTAACTCAAGTTAGGTTTCACGTCGGGTATGCTGCAGGCCTTCAATAATTACCAGTTAAATAAAACGTGTCTTGCAACTTTGGCTGTTTCAATATCAATCAATTTAACATCTTGTTATTATGATCAAAATGACTCATTATACCGATTTGTAAAAATAAATCATCAAACCATGGCGGATTACATTCTCAATCCATAACAGCCAAAAATTTTAATTCTGATGCTTGTCTACACATTTATTTTCAACAAAGAAGCTTTAGTTGTATTTACAGAATTCATATGTATTCCTGTATTTAACTGTACTCAGTCTTAGGTGTACATTTGTGCATCATTGATCATTTCAGTACATATAAAGGAGAAATCGAGGTGACAGATGAATTCGTAAATACGGTCCTGATTGTAAATATTGTGCATAAAATCGAATGTTACAGGAGGACGTCGCCCTTAGAATTAAATTTTGATCCGCGAGGCGATGATGTAGCTGCGTTACGTACTGAGGCATTAAGTATCTCTGACAATACCGTAAAATCTAGTAAGTAATCGTTGAACACACCGTGGGGGATGGCGGAAAGTCGACGACAATGGTTTCATTCATATCTGTTGGTTACAGTCAAGCTATCGTGAAGTACGTCAACGATTTGCAACCTCCACATACTTTTGTAAAATTACTTTATTCAGTAATAGCCGTAAAGAGAGTCAAGCAGCAGCCGGAAGCAAGCGGTCACAGAGATGTTAGGACCATTTAAGTGGCAATATTACGTTTTGCAAGGTGTTAACGAAAATATATAAGAAGCATTACTTCCGGACGCAGAATTACCTCGTCCTTCCAAAGGGATGTCCTGGCAGAGAAGCTACAGAGCACAGCAAAATGAACTCCACGGTTTCAAGCCAAACAGATACGCGAGGTAACGGTGTAAAGTGGCGGGAATTGTGTCATTTGGCTGCTGTGCGTGCGCCATTGCCAGTGTTAGCCATGACTTGCTCTGGTGAGCATCGTGCGTACGTAGCCGAGGGGTTTATGGAAATTGGCGGATCGCCGATACCGACAAGGCCATATTTCCGCTTCCACTTTGTGCTTGGCCGACGTGATCCTGTTCCGGATGAGAAAACTATTTACATATGGACTCGGAATTGAGAAGAAACAAGTTCTGCTTTGCAAAGAAAATGTCTTGGCCGCCCTTGCCCGCACAGGAAGAGGACCCTTCATGTGGCTTTAGAAAAGCATGCAATTCGACAGTATCCACAGGGCTCAACACGAAAACATGAGACGATTATACATTTATTGGCTCGAGTGTTCATCGACTTCTCCGCCGATAAATTTTCCTGTAAGATCGTGGTAATTGAGGAATTGAGAGAGTTTGAAACCCGTACGAGATCGTGCCAAGGCATTCTTCGAAACGTGCCATGCACAGCTGTCATCCTCTTGATACGTGAAGCAAATTTTCATCAGTAAATAAACGAAATTTCAGATCCTGTACTGATAACTACCGTCGAAAGCTTCGTCAATGCCTACTTCATAGCCCGACAGTATCGGTTTTGTGTTCAGTTTATCAGATTACGGTGTTGGGTCTTCCCCTTTCAAATGGTTCAAATGGCTCTGAGCACTATGGGACTTAACTTCTGA
The DNA here is from genome assembly GCF_021461395.2 of Schistocerca americana. NCBI lineage: Eukaryota > Metazoa > Arthropoda > Insecta > Orthoptera > Acrididae > Schistocerca > Schistocerca americana. Next base: position 380,122,056 of record NC_060126.1, read on the forward strand.
GGTCATCAGTCCCCTAGAACTTAGAATCACTCAAATCTAACTAACCTAAGGACATCACACACATCCATGCCCAAAGCAGAATTCGAACCTGCGACCGTAGCGGTCGCGCGGTTCCAGACTGTAGCGCCTAGAACCGCTCAGCCACGCCGTCCGGCTCTTCCATTTTTTTGAAGCGGTGTGACAGATACAGTAAACAGTGACCGTTATGGTTCATGCAGCTTAACTTTCCCCGACCAAAAGTGATCTATATTATTAATGAACACGGAGTAGAACACGATCAGTTTCAGCAATACGGTGCAATATCCTATACGTCTCGTTGTCCAGTTGAAATCATTTCCTGGACACATTGTTTCCTTACGAAGTGATATCAGGTGAGCTCCTCTCTCACCCTGCTTCATACCCTGCGACTTTTTCTAGTGGAAGGGGGGGGGGGGGGAGTGGTGGGAGGGGTACTTAAAACCCAAGACGTTTCAGTATCGCCCCAGTACCTTGGAAAATCTTAAGGGAGCAATAACGAAGGTGTTCGCTGCCATTCAGCGCTAGATGACTTGCAGATTCACGTAAACGTTCCGAGAGAGGCTCAATCACTGCATCGACAATGGTGGCAGCCATTTGAGTGATGTACAGATCAAAATTCCGTGATCTAAACTGTTACTGTGTGTGGCATTTTTTTTACTGTTTCAATAAAAAGAATTTGTAGGTATCTCCAACTTCTGTTTTTATAAATTCCCAAAATTGAAGAGTACTTTTTGGGCACCCTGCACCCTGCACCCCGCGAATAGATGGGAATCTGCCACTCCCTACCCACACTTAGCGCCAAATATCTCCTGGTAATGTGACTGTACGCTCACGAGTAACATGGCATAATGCAAGAACCTTCTTTTAATGACTGACTGCATTTAAATTAACGAAATCACAAACTGAAATTAACATCGTGAAATCAATTGCATTGACTGATATCCTAGCAATTGAAAGACAATTCACTACCTCTCATGTGTCTCTAGTTAGGAATCAAAGTAGCAAAATTGTCTCTTAAAGGCCAAGGAACTATTAATAGAATATTGTATTCAAAATTCTACATAATCAGTCAATTAATTTGGTACCATCAGCACAAACACGTGCGTTTAATTATATGTCTGTCTATTGCCTCTTTGAACGTTATGTTGCATATTCGCCTACTTTTTCCGAGTCGTCTGCATCCTTCGTGTGGTTCTGACTTGAAGGGACGAATCATGAAAGACTCTAATGATGGATGTCTCTTCAGACTGATTAGCTCAAAGCCGGACTATCACGTGGTGTGAGTGATTACCAGTGAATTCCCGCCTCAGGATCGCACCGCACTGAGACGCCGCGGACCTCCAGCACTTCTCAGTTCATGTTGCATACCTTACCACGGGTGAACAGTCTTCGTAAAACGCTGTATACAGGGTACTGCAGTACCAGTTTTCAGCTTTGACCCGTGACATAGTGAACATGCGACGGACGTGTAAACACTTAGCGACTGTTCAAAAATGGTTCAAGTGGCTCTGAGCACTATGGGCCTTAACATCTGAGGTCATCAGTCCCCTAGACTTAGAACTACTTTAAATCTAACTAACCTAAGGAGATCACACACATCCATGCCCGAGGCAGGATTCGAACCTCCGACCATAGCGGTCGCGTGGTCCAGACTGAAGCGCCTAGAACCGCTCGGCCACAGCGGCCGGTCTTAGCAACTGTAATGTTACATCACTGCCGACATTTTGAAACTTAAGGCACACACTGTTTTGATTGCAATAACTTACTACATTTTAGAAAAAACAGTGCGAAGTACTGGGATTGTGATTAGTCACGTAACAACAAGAGGAAAATTTCTTGGAAATAAATGAATCGAGCACCATAAATGTTTTACAGCAGGAATGGACATCTCGGAAGTCAGTACGAAATAAAGAAAAATATTTATAGTAAACAAACCGTAGCTAGTATCGAAAAATATATTGTTTAACTGGCGAGTGAAACGCAGTTTGGAATACACGTATGTATGAGCTGTAAATCGAATCTGTTATTACAAAAGTAGAGCTTTATCTACTTATAAAAAAAAAAAGAAAATGAATCAATTGCCAGAAAAAACCGACAGATGTTGTGAGGACCACAATACATATTACGAACTAAAACAAAGTTAATCGTAAATAAATCGAAGGTATTATCGAAGAACATTCTGTAGTAATATATCAAAATTGAAAACAGGTATGTAATTAGTAACATAAGCTTATTTTATGAGTAAAGCTTATATTATGAGTATTATGAGTAAAGCGGTCATCCCAAGAAAGGCTTTAACTATTTATAGCAAAGAAAACGAACTTATTATACTAATAAAGCCCTATAGCTGATGTGGAGACCATGATTAACAACACGAATTTTTAAAAAATCGTAGCAAAAATAGCCTGATAACTCGAGTAAATATAATTCCTTCCGAAACAAAGGTGGGGCTTTTTTGTCTCTCATACATAGCAGAGGTTACAAATGTAATTTCTCCCCATGTCAACGAACAATGACAAGAAACAGCGCTTTAACGGAATTCAAAATGCACACGCAAAGGTGAATTCCAAGCAGCCATTATCATTAACGTCACTGATGATACCGGTACCTTGCTGTTGGCCCTTCTCCTCAGACGGATTAACGCTACACAGGAGTATTTTTGATTACCAGTGACTTTCTGGCACTGAGTCTCACCTCCTTGAGCTACTGCAGTCCACAAGCCCTTTTTAGTAGACGTTGTTGTTGTTTACCATGCCGCGAGTGACCAGTCTTCGTGAAACGCTATGGTACAGTCTGCGAAAGAACGTCCCTGACAATTACATTAAGCTTGGCAGAGATTCCTCACGCTTCTGCTTAAACCAGTCACTTGACGTTATTTTATTTATATCTCTATAGCAACGCCTCAGCGTTGTCGCTGCCATATAGTTGACCATTGTTTTCGCTTCCAGTCGTCTGTGCTTCGCATCTGAATGCAGGCAAAACCGCTGCCAGCTATTAGTAATGTTCTTTCGCCGACTCTACTGTAGGCGCATTCTCAACGAGATGGCCGCCGCTTACCGTCACATACAGGGAATAGGCAAAATAATGTGAACATTGGTAGTGATGAGATGGTTGTGTTTGACGGTCAACAAAGCAGGTAAGGCAAGTGTCGCGCTGGTTGTGCATATTCAATACGGACTAGGCATCATTGCAGATTGTTTACGAATAGTGCACATTACGTATTTGCATTCAGAGGCCGAGGCCGACGTGCAATGAAAGACCTAACAGAGTTCCAAAGAGGGCACATTGTGGGGACCCGATCAGCTGGAACTTCAGTAACCAAGACAGCTAACTCACTAAATGTTTCAAGAGCAACTATTTCAGAAGTCATGACAGCCTAACAAAACATCCAAAGACATCCCCGTGTAAACGTAATGGTGGGCGCAAATCAAAACTAAATGGCAGAGATCGTCGTAGCTAACACGAATTGTGTCACAACACAAACCTACGGCGGGTAAAATGACTGCAGAGCTCAATAGCCATCTTCAAGACCCGTATCAATCGACACTGTCCGCCGAGAACTCCATAAAGCGAATATTTATGGATGAACTGCTATACCGAAACCAGCAGTGACGACAACCAACGCAAAGAAGCGTAAACCATGGTGTCAGGAGCATAAATCCTGGGCGGCTGATCCGTGAAAATACGTCATTTGGTTCGACGAGTCGCCGTTTTCTTTATTTCCAACATCGGGCCGTGTTTACTTCTGGAGAACGCCAAAAGAAGCCTACTATCCTGATTGCTTGATTCTGACTGTTAAGCATGGAGGTGGAAGTGTGATGGTGTGGGCAGCCACATCACGGTATTCTGCTAGTCCATCATTACTCTCAAAGACCGTGTTACAACCATTATTTTAGGTGGTCAGCTGCCCCCACCACGACTGGTCCCCAACATATTTCAGGACGATAATGCACCCGTCCGCACAGCCAGGATAGTACAATCGTGGTATGAGGAGCATGACACTGAACTGCAGCGTCTTCCCTGGCCAGCACAGTCCACGGACTTTAACATTATCGAACCCTTGTGGGCGGTATTGGAGCGCAGACACCGGGGCAGACGTGTGCGTCCCTCGTCACTACAGGAGTCAGAAGAGATTCTAATCAATGAGTGGCATAACATTCCCCTGGAGCCTATACAATCATAACATGCCAGTATTTTAAGAAGAATCGCAGCTGTATTACGGGCAAATGGGGGTCCAACTCTCTTATTAATAAACCATTCCCAAGTAAATTCAGGTGTTCACATTATTTTTCCTATCCCCTGTATATCGAAGCTGGCAGCGAACACAGCTAGGGATACCAAGTTTCCCTTTCTTTGAGCGTTGTTAGCGTGGTGGCACATAGAGCAAGAAACTACGTCGCAGGATATAGGCTACCACGTACAATTACGTTTATAGTCTTAACTGTAACAATTATTGTGAGATTAATCTCTCATTCAGAGCAAGCGCTCTGAGATGCCTTAAGAAAAAGGTGTAGTTTGCAAGAACGCTTGCAAGTATATACATCGAAGGTGTGACTGTCAAGAAGCCAGATATCGATTTTGAGAAAAGCCACATCACGAAGATTTTTATATTATGTTAATGGTAGGAATACGAGAGACAATACTGACCCTACGACTTATATTAGAATGTCGGTTAAGGTTGGTTGGTTGGTTGTTTCGGGGAAGGAGACCAGGCAGCGAGGTCATCGGTCTCACTGGATTAGGGAAGGACAGGGAAGGAAGTCGGCCGTGCCCTTTGAAAGGAATCATCCCGGCATTTGCCTGGAGCGATTTAGGGAAATCACGGAAAACCTAAATCAGGATGGCCGGACGCGGGATTGAACCGTCGTCCTCCCGAATGCGACTCCAGTGTCTAACCACTGCGCCGCCTCGCTCGGTTGTCGGTTAAGGAAAGGCTAACCTAAGTTTATACAATTTGTAGACTTAGAGAAAGCTTTTGACAGTGTTGACTGGAATGCTCTCTTTCAAGTTCTGAAGGTGGCAGGGGAAAAATACAGGGAACGAAAGGTTATTTGCAATTTGTACAGAAATGAGATGGTAGTTATAAGAGTCGATGGACACTAAAGGGAAGCAGTGGTTGAGAAGGTAACGAGACAGGTTTGTAGCCTATCCCCGATGTTGTTCAATCTGTATATTGAGCAAGCAGTAAAGAAAACAAAAGAAAAATTTGGAATGGGAATTAAAATCCCAAGACAAGAAACAAAAACATTGAGGTTTGCCGATGACATTGTAATTCAGTCAGAAACAGTAAAGAAGTTTGAAGAGCATTTGAACGGAATGGACAGTATCTCGAAACGAGGAATAAGATGATCATCAACAAAAGCAAAATGAGAATAATGGAATGCACATGAATTAAATCAATTGTAGTAGATGAGTTTTGCTATTTGGGCAGCAAAGCAACTGATGACGGCGAAGTAGGGAGGATATAAAATGTAGTCTGGCGTTGGCTAGAAAAGCATTATTGAAGAAGAGAAATTTGCTAGCATCGAGTACATATTTAAGTTTCAGGAAGTCCTTTCTTGAAGTATTTGTATGGGATGTAGCCATTTATAGATGTGAAACATAGAAGATCAACAGGTAAGACAAGAAGAAATTGGTTGAAATGGCTCCGAGGACTATGGGACGTAACATCTGAGGTCATCAGTCTCCTAGAACTTAGATCTACTTAAACCTAACTAACCTAAGGACATCACACACATCCATGCCCGAGGCAAGATTCGAACCTGCGACCGTAGCGGTCGCGCGGTTCCAGACTGAAGTGCCTAGAACCGCTCGGCCAACAGGGCCGGCCGACAAGAAGAGAATAGAAGCGTTTGAAAGGTGGTACTACAGAAGAATGCTGTAGATTAGCTGAGTGGACCACGTAGGCGATGAGGAGGTAGTGAATAGAATTGGGAGAAGAGGAATTTGTGGCACAACTTGACTAGAAGAATGGATGGGTTGGCAGGACAGATTCTGAGGCATGAAGGGATCACCAATTTAGTATTGGAGGGAAGCGTGGAGCATAAAAATCGTAAAGGGAGACCAAGAGATGAATACACTAAGGAGATTCAGAAGGATATAGGTAGCAGTCAGAGACATGAAGAGACTCGTACAGGATAGAGTAGTATGGAGAGGCTGCTTCAAACCAGTTTTTGGGCTGAAGGTCACAACAACAACAATGATAGAGTTTTGCGACTGTTCCCGACAGAGTTGACGTGACATGTAATGGTATACTGCTGCTGGTGTAATAGAGATGAGTGAAGGAATTAGTGCGTTGAATAGTGCTAGTCTTACATAGTACCATTCAAAGTAGCTTAGACCTCTGTTGGGAGAACCATTTGGTGCCAAATCGGAACCACAGAACTTGCGTGGATTGCTACGTGCAGCGAAATGTGAACCTCGGTACCAAAAGTACTGATTCGGAATTCCCATTTCGGCTATACTGTACAAAATGCCGGGAAATGCATGTAAGGAGAAACAAGAGGTTCAGCAACTGCAGACTGACAATTCAACAGAGTAATATCTTGATGGCTCGCTGGACTAAGAACTACATACTGGAGAGCACAGCATCATAAGCAGACATATCTAAAAAAGTGTGTGTAACTGCTATGGATTCTGCTGTGAAGTGTGACTAATGATAGCGTTCGTATATACGATCGCAAAAAAACTGTGGAAATCGATGAGTCACAACTAACTACCCGGAAGTACAGTTGAGATCCCCTGCTATACCCACAAGACAGGACCGATAGTTTAATTTGTGGAAAGGGGCCAAAATGAGTGACTGTCAGTATTCATTTGACAAACATTACAAGAGTAAAGAAACATTAAAAACAGAGCAAGCCAAACATTAACTTTAGAACTTAATTCCCAGATAAATGCGCCATCAATCTCACGCCTTAAGGGCAAAACAACTTTAGTTTAAAATCAGTTAGAAGTCGTATACAAACAAACAACAAGGACAAATAAGGGAAGGCAGCACATCAAACGGGGCTCAAAGTTTCCAAGGGTCGGCCTGGAATTCAAACACTAACGCTCGCTTACGTGAGACAGGCAGTCGGTACAACAATTCTCAATTCGACGGCAACTCCACCGACAGACAGTCAACGGATCAAGCGACAGGATAACTTCCGCTCCACACGACCAGTCTACAACATAGAATTCAATGGAACAACGCAGAAGGCATCGGCGCCCACAACGAATTACACATTCAGCTGTCAAACTTCACGCCGTGCTGGACAGCCACAACACGATGAGGAGAATACACTGCCTGAATTTACGTCAACGGCCAGGGCAGGTAACCGGAACGTTAACGGCCACACGGCAGAAGGTTCCGCTGGTGCACTTCAATTCAAAATAATAAAGTTAAGTTAAACTACACAGGAGGGCGGTTCGAATTTCGTCAACTTTAAAACACACGTTGTTGATCGTGAGAATGTCCCAACAGCCCACAACTAAATTCGAACGACACAATGTGAACAGTTGGGGCTGGCTGGTAGATCTAGTAAAGACTCACCTTTCGTGTCCGGAGTCGGTGAGCCACGGACTCGTAGGAGTGGGAACAGCACCACACACACTGACCGTGACTGGATGCCGCCGGCGGGCCCGGCCACACACGTGCCAGGGAGACTTCCTCGCTGGTCCATGCCTACCAACCAACTGCCCGCACACGGCACAGCCGGAAACTATAAGCGCGAGGCCAAATATAGTGCAAGGCGAATATCGATACACGCTGCTGCTGCCACTCGCAGAGAGAGAGGATAACAGCATAATCGCGACAACCGCGGGAGACTAATCACAGAATAGCAACCACGGTTTAATTCAAAGCATAACACAAGCTAGCCACGGCTCAGCAGGAAAGGACGACCTTTAAAGAACGAACGTGATCGGATTTGGGTATCTGGAGATACTGAGAGGGAACAAAAGAAACAATTCGTTGTGAAAGTTTATTCCTGGACAAAACGAACTTCACTACCTGTTCTAAGAACTTCATCCTACCCGGAAGAAGAGTAATTACAGATGGCTGGAAATTTTATAAGACATTCAACAACGAAGGTTTTTGATCAGGATTTTGTGAATCTCTCACTGGTATTCGTGTCCTCTAATGATCATTCTGTACATTAGGAGAACATAAAACGTCTATGGAAATCTCTCCAAGCCGTCTATCAAAAGAGAAGACCGACCAGGAGAACGAGACGACCTGCACATCTTTCAGTAAATCTACTTCCACAATTTCGTGGCATAAAACTTCCTAGTGACACCTTTTGCACGAGAAACAGCTAGAGTCTATCCTGGTTATTGAGGGAAAGGACTCCTACAGGCTGCATACACATCACGTAGAATTGTGCTTTACGGGTCAGTTTGTTCGTAAAGGGAAACGAACCAAGTCCTTCCGTCGACACTGGGCATCGAATTACAGACGTGACGAGCAGTATTTTTTGGTCTGACTCCAGGTACACATCCAAAAATGAAAGTGCAAATATAAGCCGAAACACCAGAAAAAAATTGTCTCACGTCTCTTCGGAGATACACCCGGTATAGTTCCTTATTACCAGTTCCAACCCAGCCCATCCATCAATAGCTCAATATCAATAGCTCAGTGCTCAACTTCTAAAAGTATCTGATTCTGTGGGAGCGCTCACTAAAAGTTGAATAACCCAGACCCTCAGTCGATATTTTGATTGGGCTCAAACAGATATATTGCGTGCCTTGCAACACTACCTACTGGGCAAAAACTTATTGTCAAGGCAGGGTGTACTTAGTCGTTTCTGGCTTTCTTTGGAGATAAAATGGTACGTAACTGTGTTATGGCTGATACTGATGCAGTAATTTGGCAATTAGACTTCTTATGGTTATGATAGTGCTAAAGATACTGTATTAAACACGGATAAATTACACGTAGCAAGGGCTTACGTACTATTTGTACAGTAACCAGTTTACGTTTATAAGAATCGAAGTACACGAGTGGAACACGATGTTTCATATGGACTGAGGCAGGGTTGATGCCTATCCCCACTTTGGTCAATCTATAGGTTAAGCAAGCAGTAAACGGAATCAATGAGAAATTTGTAAAATATTTAACATTAAAGGGGGAGAAATAAAACTAATAACGTTTGCCGATGACATTATAATTCTTTTTGAGAGGGCAAGGTACTTGGATGAGGAGCTGAAAGGAATAGGCCGTGTCTTGAAAGGAGGATATAAGATGAACGTTAATAGAAACAAAACCAGGGTAATGGATTTTAGTCGAATTAAATCCTGGCACAGCAAAATAAACGGTAATGGCCGATGATAAAGATTGCAACTGGCAACAGCAAGAAAACATTTTTGAAAAAGAGAAAGTTGCTGAAATGAAGTATACATTTAAGTGTTCGAAAAAAAAAATTCTTAAAGATATGTCTGGAATGCAACCTTTTACGGAAGTAAGACATGGAGGATAACTGTTCAAAAAAGTTGCTTTTGAATTGCTGGTGCTGCAGAGAAGGGCTCAAGATTAGAAGGGAAGAGTACAGAACTAATGAAGAGGTACAGAATAAAGCTGCGGAAAAGAGAAATTTGTGGCGTAACCTGAGTAACTTTAGTAGGAGTAGTGGAAAGGGATGTCGGGGTAGATACTATTGAGCCTAACTTTAGTAACCTTGAGAAATAGTGGAGATGGGTGTCGGGGTGGATACCACAGGGTGACGAAAGCTTGACTACAGCAACCAGGTTCAAATGGATGTAGGTTGCAGCAGTGACGTAGAAATCAAGAGGCTTTCATAGGATAGACTAGCGCAGGAAGCTGCAACCAACCAATCTTCAGACTGAAGACGACCGAAGATAACAATAGCGTAACACTTCCACTGTTATAACCACGAAGTTCAGTGTACAGCTCCCTTAAATGAATGCTCGTAGGCCGCCGTTCGTGCACAGTTGTGTGAGTAGCTGGATACGGCATAGTAGCCCCACTGAGCCAATGCGTTATCTCGTAGAGTTAACGCTCTATCAAAGCCACTGCTCCATAGTTTTGGTACACCACATAAATGTACTAAATAGAAGGATTCCCGGTAGTAGTGGCAGCATAGTTAGGGAAAGAAAAATAAATGACTGTATAAAGAGAGACACTGGGAACAGACGACTTCTCTTTGTTTCGTGTTTGTATTTCATATAATTAGAACTGCACATCATTCAATGTTAGTCCATTGTATATTTTACATCATTACGGAACACAAATTGCGTTTTGTACGTAACAAAAATTAGTTGATTGTGTTTTTATGCTAATATAGTCTATGTGCATGAACATAAAAGTTATATATAATTATCGTTGCTATTTTGTAATCAATAGAGCGTTCTTCATCTTGATCAAAGGCAAGTGTCTCCCATTGTTGTCGATAACTGTTAAAGTTGTTTATGAAGAACAGAAACATCTTTTATATAAGTCTGACGAAATATTGAAGCGATACTTGATGTATTTTCAGTTGTGAGTTTTTTATTTTACACGTCTGTTAAGGAAATTGAGTTTTCTAACGGTTTATGATAAGTCTGTATTGTCTGCGTTACTACAACATCCCTTTGTTTCGTGCTACAAACCAACAATTTTTTAATAAAGCCTGAATTAAATGTCGACAATATTAAATTTGGCGTAAATACTGCTTACTCTTAAGTAACGGACTGGAGGATACCTATTTAGGGTAAAAATATTCTGTAGGTTACCTGGTCCTTTATGTACCCCATTCAGTTTGTAGACGGTTAACCGCTCCTAGTTTTTAGGTAAATCTAGTAAGAGACCGGTTGCATACGTAAAGAATGCGATCGTTATGAGATAACGTCCAATAAGTGTGCACAACACCTAACAGGTAACACAGGTACGAGTTTAACTGACCAAAGCCGCTAGGAAAGGTTGCTTATGATAGTCTACGGTAGCCTATGTTAGCTTTACATCTGTAGTTACCTCTACACGGTCAGTTACTGCCTCTACTACTCAAACACCATAACTGTTAGCTACTCGTTTTAAGACTGGGAACAGTAATTTACGTGAAGCATGGATGTACAGATAAGGAAACCTCCACATCAAGTCCAGCACTGCGTGACAACCCAGGCAAGATTGTATTTAGTAGAAGTTGATCCATATTAATAACAGAACAAGAGAAAGACAACATTCGTTTAAATTATCTCAGCACACTACCTTTAGATCAGTATATCCCAGCAGCTAGTTTACGGCTAATACGGCAGAGATACTTAACCAGAAAAAACAGAAACGAGGAAATACTTAAGATTTCATACACTATGCCAATCACAGTTCCATGTTGGTATGGACGATCACTTACCTGGCGAAGTCTTCCCAGAGCGTTGTTCAGCGAGTCGTCTCCAGTAGCTACTCAACATGTCACTGCTCGTCATCAGTCAATCGCATATTTTATATATATATATATATATATATATATATATATATATATATATATATATATATCGCATCTCATGGTCGTGCGGTAGCGTTCTCGCCTCCCACACCCGGGTTCCCGGGTTCGATTCCCGGCGGGGTCAGGGATTTTCTCTGCCTTGTGATGGCTGGGTGTTGTGTGCTGTCCTTAGGTTAGTTAGGTTTAAGTAGTTCTAAGTTCTAGGGGACTGATGACCATAGATCCATAGATGTTAAGTCCCATAGTGCTCAGAGCCATTTGAACCATATATATATATACTGAAGCGACGAATTTATACCTAGGCCAGGATTCGAACTTCGGTCCCCTGCTCAAAATGCAGGTGTGCTAAGCATTTCGCCACACTGGCACAGTGGCTTTGCGTAACTTCAATCCCAATTACCTTTCCGACCTGAGCCCACGTGGTATTTCCTTGAAACCCGAACAGCATCGCAGACGCTCTCCAACTATATTCGAAGACTATCTCAGTATCGCAGGAAATGGGAGATCCTGCCTGAAACCCAGAAATATAGCTCCTTCAATGAAATTAAATATATGGTTCTAGAGACCATGACAAGTCCCAAACATTCATAATGTCTATATGGAGACTGAAGTAATAAATGAAAGGTGCATGAATGAGCGTGGTGTGCTGGTTAGCTCGTCTACCTAATAAGCAGTAGACCCGTGTTGGAATCCCAGCTTTGGTAAAAAAAATTTATTTGTGGTATCAGCCTGCGTGCATACATCACAGATGTTCGAGACTTAAAAAGATCTCTGGAACCGTATAGTTACGTTTGGTAAATTAGGGTGACTTTCATTTCTTTTTGTAGTACATAATCAGCTGCAGTCAAGAAAATCTGATAATAACGGTAGTGTAAACATGATGAATCATCGCTACACAGCAATCGGCTACCATCGTCACCTTCAAGACTATCACCTGTCACATCATAATTATGCTAGGCGCCACGAGCGTCAACCACTCGTTGTTCCACCTGGAGTGTCTGAGAAGACCGCCTGGCCAGCTCTGGTAGTCAGTGCTGGCGACGCCGTCTGTCTCTGGCTGTGTCGTTAGCGGCTTGCAGCTTCTTGCCTCGTTTCATGCTCACCAGCCACTTACGGATAAACATAGCCTCTGTTGCTTTGTTTGCATCTCAACAGAGCAGTCTTCTGATAGGTTCCCATAGATATAAATCTTTCTTTTATGACGACTTAATCCATCAGGTGGCTCATGTTACAAAAATTTTGTATGTCATTTATTTACATAAATATGTCATTATGGCCTTACCTGTTTATTCACCATTTCCTTAAATGTTTAAAAGGAGTTAGAAAGTTTAGAATTTCTAAAGTTGTCTCCTACTGTCTCCATCACCTGCCACATGCTTCTTCTTATTGAAGTTCACTTCTGCGTATCATGTATAAGAGATTCGAATACATCTATCTTTCTACCTCTCAAGCAATATTGGATAATGTTAAGTAAATAACGATTCGAAAATATTAATACCGCATCGTAATACTAACGTTGAAAACCTGGAAGTCTATGGTCTTACGAGGGGCGCTGAGTAAGTAATGCAATACATCTGTCAAACGATCCGAACAGTCGAAGACCGCTTCAAAGAACACCAACGCCACAAGCACCTAGGCCAGCCCAACAAATCGGCACTGGCAGAACACTACTTGGAAACTGGATGTCTCGCGAAATACGAAGAGACCAAGATTCTGGCCCCTACCAGCTTCTACTGGGACAGCATCTTTAAGGAGGCCACTGAAATTCGCGTAACGGACAATCTCATAAGCCGAGACACAGGTTTTCAGCTGAGCAAGCCATGGAAACCCTTACTTAGGTCCGTCAAGGAGTCACGCCTCAATCGAACACAAGATCCTTCCACTACGGCCGCCGGGAACACTCCACGGCCTTCTGCATCTTCCACCACCCGGCGCGACGCCGGGGACGGCGCGGACGTGGGTCGGCGCCAGCAAACGGATGGTCGGCAGCCGCAATCGGAGCGTCGGCGCTGGGGATCGAAGCCCGACTGATGGACATAAATAACACTTACAATGAGCAGACAGACAATTCCATCAGAACCAACTTATGGCGGAAAGGTTATTCGCCAAAATATCGTGGGATTTCAACGATCGCAATCGGCTGGACACCCGAGAGCCCTGGAAACAACACATACGCCGGGAAAGCCTCCGATCACAAAGCAACACATTTTTTTCCTGAAAGCGGATTGGTTTTATTCAGGATTCCAATCCACCATATTATTCCCCACTCCTTTGGGTACAAAACAGTATTTTTCAGTTGCTGCATCAGTAACTTCCACATCATCAACGTACTGCTTCCCCCGGAGTGTGTCCTTCATTGAGTCAAACAGACGGAAGTTGGAATGTGGGAGATCCGCGATGTGGGATGGGTGAAGAAGATCAGGCCACTGAAGAGCGTCAGCACTATCAACAGAGACGTGCAGTTGTGCAGCGAGGTGTTTGATCGCGATCCGTCGATCACCTCGAAAGAGAGTGTACGCATGTTCCAACATTGCAGGAGCCACAGCTGTGTGTGGCCTGCCGGCAAGAAAAAGATTGGCCAGGTTCACGCGACCTTGTTGTTATGATGACAGATGCTTACGACTCGCCATGCTTTTGTTCACTGCCACGCCCCCTTAGACATTCCGCAATCGCCTATGAATATCTGCGATGCTCTAGTTTTGCACCAAAAGAAACTCACTGAGAGCCCATTGCTTGGAACGCACCTCCGTTACAGACGCCATTTTAAAAACAGCGTGTAGCGCTGCCACCTATCGGAACTTCATGAAACTATAGCGGCTGAAGAAGCGAGAATATTTTACGAATTCTCACAACAAATTCCGCATTTTTCAACAAAAATTGGCCAGGAAAAAACATAAACAAACTGCATTACTTAATGAACGACCCTAGTACATATGGGCACTTGTACTGATGAACATTGCAGACAGACAAGTAAAAGTTGGTACAGAATTAACAAATGTAATGAACGAGGGTCCCTCCAAAAGAAATGCACACTATTTTTTTTTAAATACATCTTTTATTCTACATGTTTCAAAAATGTACAGTGCGTAAATACCTCCTTTAGGAACAATATTTTCATTTCTCCACATACTTTCCATCCCTCTTAACTGCCTTACGCCATGTTGGAACCAGTGCCCGTATACCCGCACGGTAAAATTCTGGACCAAACTATTGGAACCACTGTTTGGCAGCATACACAAGGGAGTCATAATCTTGAAACCTTGTTCCACGAAGAGAGTCTTTCAGTTTCCCAAAGAGATGATAGCCACATGGAGCCAGGTCAGGACTGTAAGGAGGGAGTTTCAGTGCTGTCCATTCGAGTTTTGTGATATCTTTCATGGTTTCTTCCGCGCCCGATTTAACGCCAACACTTTCAGTATTCTCCAAACACTTCCTTTCCCTATCCCAACATAGCGTGACAGTTCGTTCACTGTAATGCGTCTGTCAGCAGTCACCAATTCGTTAACTCTCTGCACATTGTCTGGAGTGTGTGCAGTACGAGGCCTGCCGCTGCGAGGACAATCCTCAACATTGCCATGCGTGCTTTCATCACGTAACCTGCTTGTCCACTGACTAACTGCGCTGCGATCGACAGCAGCATCTCCATACACCTTTTTCAACATCTTGTGGACGTCTCCCACTGTCTCGTTTCCACAGCACAGGAATTCTATGACAGCAAGTTGCTTCTGACGAACGTCAAGTGTTGCAGCCATCTTGAAGACATGCTGTGACGGCGCCACTCACGGGAACAGGTTGAACTAAGTTTGAAAACAAGCGGGAAGGATGTATCTACACACCGTAAAACTTTCACACATGCAGTATGAAAACTGTATTTTTACAGAAATAGTGTACATTTCTTTTAGAGTGACCCTCGTAGCTTTATGCTGATCTGTTAGAGACTCACTTTTGATCTGTACTGTTTTGACTCATTCATCTTCGCCATATTGAAATAATGTGTTTCATAATGTTTGTTCCGGTCCATTCAGGATATACCAATCCTGGCTGCTAAAATCACACTTTACGTCGTTTATATTTTAAATATCAACATTTTCTGTGGTACCATCTTCTTTTCCGGTACAGTTCATTTTAAAATTATTCTTCTGCAAGTCTCAGAGCAGGTTAATCCCAATTCTAATTCTCCTATAGAACCAAAATTTTGCACCAATTGTCTTGGTGAAGTGGTACTGGATATATTCATTAATGCGTTCCACCACCCTGTAAAAGAAGTGTCTGTCGCTTATCTGTCTGATGTAACTGGATTTGATGAAGTGACGAGTTATTGTAGCTGATCACGGCAGCCTTTTATTACCATTGTTACCGGCCTTCAGCAAGCTTATTTTTATATAAAACATACATGTACTGGTAGATAATTACTGTTAGAGTACTTATTTGGTGGTTTGCACACACACACACACAAACACACACACACACACACACACACACACACACACACACATCGAACAGAACGTACACAGTTATAGATAGACAATACAGTATAATCATCGTAAATTAAAATATTATAAAACGTCTTTTATCGTACATTACCTATGATCTGTTTGTTGTTCATACATGCAGATACTTTTGACAGCAGTGACTTTCTGGACGGTGTTGAAAAATCTCTGAACATGTGTTGCTAACAAAGCAACGGTTGTAGTATTTTCACGTTGTCGGCGGACCCCACAGAAAATCTTACCTGCATCCCCTTCTTCCCACAAGAGGAGACGGGTGGCCTTTCCATGAGCAGCCTTTGAAAATGTTTACGGAAGCATCCATCGTTAAGCGAGAGGTCGGGTGCTGAGATACTGAATGTGCACTGGATATCTTGGAACAGGAGCCGGATGGGTGAATCATTGTGTACTTAATACTATTACGGCTTGTTCCCTCCCATTCACGTTACCAATCTTCTATCATGTTTCCGTGCCGCACACGTCGGTAATTCGTACTTGGGGATACGGTCCAAGAACTGTGACATACCACAGCACCTTCTTTGGCTAAGAAGTAGACAGATTTGTTGTCATTGATCCCATAGTGTGATTTAACCCAAGTTAATGATAATGTCTCCTTGACACAACAATTGTTCAAATGTTCAAATGTATGTGAAATCTTATGGGACTTAACTGCTAAGGTCATCAGTCCCTAAGCTTACACGTTACGTAACCTAAATTATCCTAAGGACAAACACACACACACCCATGCCCGAGGGAGGACTCGAACTTCCGCCCGGATCAGCCGCACAGTCCACGACTGCAGCGCCTTAGACCGCTCGGCCACAACAACTCCAATAGTGTGATAATCCTGTATACAATGCTGTTTTAAGTGAAACAAGTAATAAAATTTTAAAGTACTATTAAAAATGACAATGACTCATTCACTATGTAACGTAAAGATGCTGTTATCCGTAATCAGAAACGAATTGCTTTTAGTATAGCAACCAGTTCCGCGATCATGATACTTGCCCCTGTGGATAATGTGAACAGCCCAGGCTTCCGCAAACTTGATACGAGGGTTGAAATAGTAGCAACTATTTATTTACAGCTCATAAAAATACATACGTGTTTCAAAGTTTTACTGACCTTCAAAGTAGGCACCAGCATTGTGTATAACCTGTTGCCAGCGATGTGGAAGTCGTGGCAGTGACAGTTCTATTGGCAGTTCGAGCGGCGCGGCATGTTGCCCGACGAATTTGTAGCAGTTCTGAAGCGAATGCCGTGAAGTGTTCCCCTCAGTTTAGAAATCGAGTTGGACTTACGAGGGCTTACTTCAGGGGAGTGCAGTAGGTGGTGTAGCACTTAGCATCCCCACCAGTCAAACAAATCAGTAACAGCTCGCACTGCACGTGCTGGAGCATTGTCTGCTAAATGATGGTCAGGTGCTTCAGAAACTGTCATCACTTCTGTCTCTGTGCTGTTCATTTTTGGAACACAACCTACGACCAGCTTAGAGACAGAAGTGGACACTTTCTGCAGGACCTGACCATCATTTTGCAGGACAATGCTCCAGCACGTACAGTGCAAGCTGTTACTGATTTGTTTGACTGGTGGAGATGCTAAGTTCTATACCACCTACTGCACTCCCCTGACTTAAACCCTCGTGAGTTCAACTCGATTTCTAAACTGAAGGAAACACTTCACGGCATTCGCTTCAGAACTGCTACAAATTTGTCGGGAAATAGACCGCGGCGCTCGAACTGTAAACACAACTGGCATGGCATAGAGTATCCTGCGACTTCCACATGACTGGCAACGGGTTATACACAAAGGTGGTGACTACTTTGAAGGTCAGTAAAACTTTGAAACACGTATCTATTTTGTACGGAACGTAAATAAATAGTTGCTATTATTAAAGTTCCAACCCTTGTACACAATAAGCGCTTTGAACAGAGTCACTGCTTTTGGAGCTGGCAATATAGGATGCAGATTGCTTCCGAATGCCGCATAAAAATGGGCCAAAGAAAACAGGGCCAAAGTTTTATCACTGACGTGGCCACATGTTCAAAGATAATGCCACTTATTACGTTCACCTCACAGATTTGATGGGAAACACACTGTCCACAACTATTTAGACTAGGTATTTGTTAAAACCCCCTGAGTATTTAAGTACACTTGGACTTACGGAGGAAGACTTATAGCAAGCAAGTAGCATTGAGTTAACCACGTCGTTTTGACGGGAAGGGCTGCATATTATTTGGAGCAAAGTTACGGACGCTGTAGGTGGGTTGGAGGTTCATATGTTTGAACCGAGAGCACATTGGCGGTAGTGGACCACATTGCTCCAGCACAAGCTCTCAGAGCTTTTATTGGCATTTATGAATTTTTTTGAGGCAAGTGTCACGGGCAGATACATGACGACTGTTCCTATAACCAAGGACTGGACGCACTATTCTGATGAAACTGTCTTCCACAGCTGAAATATGAGGAATTATTTGTGCACACATTTACCTTAGCTGAACTTCATTGTTATATAGAAGAAGCAGTGAAGCTCACGGAATACGTCTTTTATTAAAGTGACCGGCTGCGGCACTTCTAAACAAGCATCGTCAGATTATGAGCGCTGTAAGGATATGGAAGTGCTTGTCAATTAGGGAAGTCAACCTTTACATAAGATAGATGAAATATCAGAAATACTATAGCGTGATATTTGGCTTGACCATTACATAATTTGTACGAAAGATAACTAGTAGCATAGCGCAGTGTCTACATATGTGTTTGAACCTGTCGACGTGGTCACAACGGTAACAGTTGCTAGTCGCTATCCTGTCGCGGGTTAAATGATGTACGAAGACCAGCGCATTTGCTGCAGCCAATGACAACTTAACTTACGTAAAAAACATTATAGCTTGTGAGTAAATGGCAAAATAATTGAACAATTGTGTGTATAGCATTATACAAATCTAACTGCTCAAGCAAATAACATAAGTTTTTACCATAAATTAATGAAATCTTCAAAATAGAAATGCCAAACAGGAAGTGTAGTAGGATCCTTGAACTCCAGCTGGCGACAGTCTGTCGTACTTTTAGCGACGCCGTCTCCTTTGAAATATTAGCTATTGGTAGTAAAAGGTTATGCTGTACTCGACACTGTAATCACGGTAATGTTATAGTTGGATTAACCTCCATATATGCGAATAGAAAACGACTGGACGAATTCGACGAGAGTACCTTGTATCGATGTAAAATACCACTGCAAGTAAGCTGACATTATGCCATGGTTCAAATGGTACAAATGGCTCTGAGCACTATGGAACTTAACATCTGTGGTCATCAGTCCCCTAGAATTTAGAACTACTTAAACCTAACTAACCTAAAGACATCACACACATCCATGCCCAAGGCAGGATTCGAACCTGCGAACGTAGCGGTCACGCGGTTCCAGACTGAAGCGCCTAGAACCGCACGGCCACACCGGCCGGCCTGACGTTATGCCATATTGGCGTTTCTATTTTTAAGTCTTTCACAAATTTATAGCAAGATCATTTAAGATTTGTGTTATTTGATTGATACATTATTTCCACAATGCTATACACATAACTGTCCTATTATTTTTACATTTATTCACAAGTTAAAATTTTTGTAACGTAAATTAAGTTCCCGTTAGCTACAGCTAACATAATGCAGCAAATGTGCTTGTCTTCAGACATTATTTGACCTGAGGGAGAACAGCTACTACCAGCAATTACCGTTTTGACCACAAGCAGCTGTTCACTACACCGACAGGTTCAGCCAAATGGGTAAACACCACGCCTAGAATTTCTGATATTCTGTACACGTTATTTAAAACTTCAACCAAATATCACGCTACAGTATTTATGATCTTTGTTTATGTTATGTAAAGAATGACTTCTCTAATTAACAACCACTTTCATGCCTTTTTACAGCGATCATAATCTGAAGATGACCGTTTAAACATGGCCAAACCGAAAAGATTCATAAATGAGATCTTCTGCAATCTTGACAGATTTTTTTCTAATTGATCATGGAGAACCGATCGTTGTTCCCTCCTTGCCACGTTGGTTAAAATTCTGAACTTCGTTACTCCCAGTTCTGTTTGTTATCATTTTTTAGCCAACAACTTACATACACAGTATGCAAATCGGGCAGTGTTGAATTCCTCATATTCTTATTTTTATTCTTTACATGCACGACAGGTAAAGGAATTTGAACAACTCAAGTGGCCCTGAACACTACGGGACTTAACATCTGAGGTCATCACTCCCGTAGAATTTAGAAATACTTAAACCTAACTAACCTAAGGACATCACATACATCCATACTCGAGGCAGGATTCGAACCTGCGGCCGTAGCGGTCGCGCGGTTCCAGACTGAAGCGCCTAGAAACCGCTCGGCCACTCCGGCCGGTCATTTGAATAACTAACAGTACGGTAATGCGTTTTTGAACAAATGGGCAATAATTCAACGAACACGAGTATTTGCGTTATAATGAAGCAAGATTAGAGTTTAAAATGCAGTTGAATTTATTTCACAATTAGCAGTGTTAAACGATTTATAATGTCCCTTTATTATTACAACTCCCAGAAGGACAAGGGTTTCTCGAGTTGTTCTTTTACTTAGACATCTTTTTTCTTCGCACAGAGCAACTAACGAAAACACTGATGAATATGTGAGACATACTGGTCTTTTTCTTCTGTCTTTTTTGTGTAAATAATGGAGCTCAATTGTTCAACACATCACCTGCAGTTTCATTACAATCTGTTCATTGGTGGATGTCATAAACTAATGAAATCTTGCTCACAAATTCTTATTTCAGTGACACTAAAAGGCAAATTAGTCGACTAATATGTTCTGCCGATTTTTCGTCTTAATTGTTTGCCTTTAAGACCGTCAATGAAACTTATAGTAAAATTACTTCTTACTACATGAGCCTGCTATCTTCATCTCGTTATATTAAATAAAATCTGGAATGGATATCTATAACCATGAGACAGATACGGAAAACTGCCCACTTATGCGAAATTTAGATGGGAGATAAAACTTGTAAATTCGGAACTGCAGTTTCGGAGAAGAATGCATCCTATCTAATCAGAACTACCCGGCGAGTCCTATGTAATGCGGTATCAGCTACTAGAAGCGACGAGACGCGTGTCCACTAGTATAAGAGGAGATGGGAGTATTGCGTTGTCAGTAGCTAAGCAGTAACAGCAGAAAGGGGCTGTTCAGGAGACTTCAGTGAGTTCGAATGTGGACCACTCACTGGACGTCACCGTTTCGGCAGATCCAGAAGGTACATTTCTCCCCTTATAAAGCTGCATAAGTCGAATTTTGGCGGTTATTTTGAAGTGGAAACGCAAAGGAACAACCACAGCTGCGAATGGGAACCGTCGAGCATTGTGGAGAGTCGTCGTAAAAAATTGCGTTTAATCAGAGGAGGAATCGCTCGTGAGTTTCAAAATGCTACCAGCAATCTAGCTGTATGAATATCAAGAGCTCTGATGGAAAACCAGTGCCAAGCAACGAAGGGAAAGGTGAAAGGTGAAAAAATATATAGAAGGGTCCATACAAGGGAGATAAAAATGAAGGATATATTATCAAAAGTGAAGTGGACGCAGACGAAGATGACATGGGACATACGACACTGCGAGAAAAATTTGACAGAGATCTGTAAGATCTAAGTTGAAACGAGGCCCCAGTGATAGGCGATATTCATCAGAACTACTGATAGCCTTGGGAGAGCCAGCCATGACAATACTCTTCTAACTGATGAGGAAGATGTGTGAATGGAATGGTTCGAATGGCTCTGAGCACTATGGGACTTAACATCTATGGTCATTAGTCCCCTAGAACTTAGAACTACTTAAACCTAACTAACCTAAGGACAGCACACAACACCCAGCCATCACGAGGCAGAGAAAATCCCTGACCCCGCCGGGAATCGAACCCGGGAACCCGGGCGTGGGAAGCGAGAACGCTACCGCACGACCACGAGATGCGGGCGAAGATGTGTGAGACAGATGCAATAACCTCAGACATCAAGAAGAATGTATTAATTCCAACTCCATGGAAAGAAGTTACCGACATGTGTGACAATTACCGAACAATTAATTTAGTAAATCATGGTTGCAAAATACTTACACCAATTATTTACAGAAGAATGGAAAACTGGTGGAAGCTGGCCTGCGGAAGTTCAGTTTGGATTCCGAGGAACACGCGAGGCAATACTGACCCTAAGACTTATCTTAGAATATAGGTTTAGGAAAGGCAGACCTACGTTTATAGCATGTGTATACGTAGAGAGAGCTTTTGAAAAATTTGACGAATAATCTCTTCGAAATTTTGAAAGTACCAGAGGTAAAGTACATGTAGAGAAAGGTTATTTGCAACTTGTACAGAAAGCAGACGGCAGTTAGAAGAGTCGAAGGATGTGAAAGGGAAGCAGTGGTACAGAATGGGGTAGAAAGCAGTAAAAGAAACAAAAGAAAAATATGGAGTTGGAATTAAAGTTCAGGGGGAAGAAGAGAAATTTGTTAACAATTAACATAGATATGTTAGGAAGTCGTTTCTGAAGTTATTTATATGGAGTGTTGAGATTATGGAAGTGAAGCATGGACAATAAACATATTACACAAAAAGAGAACATAAGCTCTCGAAATGTGATGCTACAGAATAATGTTGAATATTAGATGCGTCGATCACATAAGTAATGTGGAGATACTGAACAGAATTTTGGAGACAAAAAGTTTGGGACACAACTTGACCAAAAGACACGTTCTGACACACCAAGAGATCACCAATTTAGACCTAGAGGGAAGTGTGTGATGTAAAAATCGTAGAGATAGACCAAGAGATGAGTACAGTAATCAGAGTCAGAAGGATATAGGTTGCAGTACTTATTCGGAGATGATGTGGCTCGTACAGTGTAGAGCAGCATGGACAGCAGCGTCAAACCATTCTTCGGACTGGAGGCTACAACGACAGCATCATCGTAAGGCTGGGTTAGTCGCCAATGGTGGCCGCGTCTTTATTGCAGTAAAGAACTCTACAATATCTGATCCCAAATGTAAATTAATCTGAGTAACATGAAGCATGGATGACTTTATTGACCACATGGCTTAGGAGCTGTGGCTGTAGAGCACTTCACAAAGATCTTACAGGGTATAGTTAGCGATTTTCCTCATCATGCGCCTTAAACTTGCCAGGTACAGGTTGTGAGAATCATGCTATACAAACTGGTATTAGAGACAAGGATTCTTGTGACATTATTCTGAATGTTTTGCCCGAACATTTCTTCGAGCAGATAAAGAGCCAACTCATGAATGTAGCGTCTTAGATCACCTAGAAACAAACAGATCCGAAAATATCGAGTAGCTGACACAGAGGAAAGTATCTGCGATCATAGGGTTGTGATAGCAACTGTGAATAAAGATTGGACAAGGAATACTACTAAAGGTAGGGAGATATTTTTCTCTAGCGGGAGTAATGGGGTACATATTGCACAGTGCCTAAGTAGCCAGCATCAAATATTCAGTGATGAGGACGATGATACGGAGCTCAAATGAAAAAATTCAAAAATAGCGTTGAATATGCCTCAGACAAACACGTTCCGATGATGATATTAAGGGATGGGACAGACCCACAGTGGTTTAATACCTGTGTTTAGAAAGCTGCTCCGTAGACAGAGAGAGCTTCATCTCAGATTCAAGAGGAGTCGAAATCTAACTGAAGAAAAGTCCGAATGAAGCGAAAACCAGCGTAACGAGAGCAATGAGAGAAGTCTTCAATGACTTTGAAAGTAAAATTTTGTCAACCTATCTAAATAAAAATCTTAAGAGGCTTTTGTCTTATATAAAATTGGTAAGCGGTGCGGAACAATCTATTGATTCACTCAGAGATCATACTGGAACCCAAACGCAAGATAACCGAGAGAAGGCCGAAGCAATAAATTCGGTCCTCAGAAATTGTTTCATTGCGGAAGATCGTAACACAGTACTTCCTTTCAGTCATCGTACGAACGCCGTAATAGCAGATATTGAGAGAACCGATTGTGAAACAGAGAAGTAGCTACAGTCGCTTAGTAGAGTAAAGATATCGGTACCAGGTGAGATACCTTTAAAATTCTGCAACGATTCTGATGAAAACTTAAAACTTATTTCCTTCCTAACAGCAATTTATCGTAGATCGCTGGAGAAACGAAGGCTACCTAGCGACAGGAAAGAAAAGCGCCGGTCATTCCCGTTTTCAAAATGCGCCGTAGGACAGGTGCATCTAATTATACACCTATATTGTTGACGTCATTCTATTGTAGAATTGTGGAACACTTTTTTAATACGCAGGAATTTTGACGTTTTTGGAGAACTAAAATCTGCTCTAGGATAATTAACAATGATTCCACAGACAGTTCGCTCTATTCCTCCACGAGATGCATAGCGCTGTAGACAATGGGGTCAAATCGAAGCCGCGTTCCTTGACTTCAGGAAACCATTTGACACGGTACCGCATTACCGTTTAGTGGAAAAGTACGACCTCGTCGAGTATCGGACCAGATTTGCGATGGATCCAAGACATTCTCGCAGACAGACTGCAACATGTTGCTCTTAAAGTAACAAAATCGGCACATGTAATTGCAATTTTCGGAGTAGATAAATAAAGTGTTAGGAAAGCGACTCTGGCAATTGACATCGAACGTTCATAAATGTAACTAGGAAAATGACTCTGGCAATTGACATCGAACGTAAATAAATGTAACTTCTTGAGCATGTGTAGGAAAAGAAATCCAGAAAATGTATGAAAAGCAGACGCCAGACTCAGAGGAAGAAAGTTAAGGTAGTGTCACTCATTCACGACGCAAGTGTCTTATAAGAGGCTTGCTCGATCGATCTTGTGTATTAAAACTTTCGAGCAGGTTAAAACTGTGTGCCGGACCGAGACTCGAACTCGGGACCTTTGCTTTTCGCGGGTAAGTGCTCCACCAACTGAGCTACCCAAGCACGACTCACACCCCGTCCTCACAGCTTTACCTCTGCCAGTACCTCGTCTCCTACCTTCAAACTTTGTAGAAGCTCTCCTGCGAACCAAAGTTCCTGCAAAGGTACTGGCAGAAGTAAAGCTGTGAAGACGGGGCGTGAGTCGTGCTTGGGTAGCTCAGTTGGTAGAGCCCTTACCCGCGAAAAGCAAAGGTCCCGAGTTCGAGTCTCGGTCCGACACACAGTTTTAATCTGCCAGGAAGTTTCGTATCAGCGCACACTCCGCTGCACAGTGAAAATCTCATTTTGCTCTTGTGTATTGTTCATCAGCATGGGATCTTTACCAGACAGGAATGGTAGAATGGAGGTGGAGGGAGGGAGAGAGAGACAGAGAGAGAGAGAGAGAGAGAGATCTAAGAAGAGTGATGCGTTTTGTCTCGGGATCGTCTTTCGGTGCGAGAGTGTTACAGAGATGGCAGACGTTACAAGAGAGGAGTTGTGCATTACGGAGAGGTTTACTGTTGACATTTCGAGAGGGCACGTTCTGGGAAGAGCCGGACAACACAGTACTTCAGTTTCTGTAGTTCCATTGTGTGTGAATGCAATGGGACTGCGGCTTGTCAAAGACGTGAAGAACATAAAAAGCGACAGCCATAATTTTATTAATAATTATTTGGCTACCAGAGTTGGTGTCACATTGGCACCATTTTGAGACTCCTATACACGTAGATGCCATTATTATTATTTATTCGTTTCGCCCTCTGAGGAACACGCGGAACCATTAATTAGCACTGCTCTTGTAAGTTCTCTTGTTCTTCTTTTCTTTCCAA
This sequence comes from Schistocerca americana, assembly GCF_021461395.2. Lineage (NCBI taxonomy): Eukaryota > Metazoa > Arthropoda > Insecta > Orthoptera > Acrididae > Schistocerca > Schistocerca americana. The sequence continues at coordinate 380,147,774 of NC_060126.1, forward strand.
CATTTCCTCATCCTTTCACTGTGGGCCTGTCTCCTTTCTTGTGTCCGTGCGTTTTTCAGTTTCAGATTCTTTTCCGTCGGGTTTTTGATTGTGAACCTATGAGAGTTGATTTTCTGTCCATACGCAGTCCGTGTGGTTTCTAGTGGGTCAATACTGACTTCAGTGATGTCATTTTGGGTTTCTGTTAACGAGCGTGTCCTGGTTTGGCGAATTCTTTCGATGAGAAACAAGATTTTCTTGGTCATTATAGAGGCATCCATTCTTGCTAAATATCCGTAGAATTTCAATCGCCTTTTCCGTGCAACTGACGTGAAACGTTCAGTCCTTGAGTTCAGTTCTTCAGAGCTTTTGCGTATCCAGATACCATCTTGGATCTTGGGTCCAAATATTTTCCTGAGTATTTGCCTTTCCATTTCCTCAATATCCTTGATGTTGATGGTTAATTATGATGTTTCAGTTGCCTAGAGCGCTTATGGAAGAGTGAGTGTATGATAGTGGTGAAGTTTTTCTTGGGTGGATAGCGATTTCTTGTTGTATGTGTTCCCGGTCATTGTATATGCTTTACGCAATTTTTCTACTCGTGTTTTGTGAGCTACTTTTTCGTTGCTTGTGTTGCTGATCATTTCACCCAAGTACTTGAAGTACTTAACTTGTTTGATGTCACCATATTTTGTTACAAGAGGTTTCAGATTTGAACTTTTGGAGTCCATGCATTGTGTTTTCTTGTAAGAAATTTGGAGCCAGGTTTTGATAGCTACCTCATGAAATTTCTCGATGGCATGTTTGGCTTCCTCGGGAGTCCGCGTAATTATTGCTAGGTCATCAGCAAAGTCAAGGTATTTTATGTTGATTCGTTTGTCCTTTGTTCTCATATTTATTCCAGTTATTTCTTTCTCCCACGTCTTGATAACCTTGTCCAGTACCAGGTTAAGGAGGAGTGGAGACAGCCTATCACCCTGTCTCATTCCTGCCCTAATTTGAAAAGGTTCAGAAACTTCTTCCATGAATTTTACTTTTGATGTTGTGTCTGTTAAAGTCTGCTCAATTACTGAAGTAGTTTTGTTGCCTACACCATATTCACGAAGTGTATTGAACAGACTGGTGCGATGAATCGAGTCGTATGCTTTCTTTAAATCTACGAAGCTGACTACTGTGCGGTTCTACTGACGGTGTTGCAGTATCATCTTCAGGTTCCAGACCTGTTCTGCGCAAGTTAGATGTGGGCGGAAGCCTGCCTGATATTCACCGATCATACGTTCTGTCTGTTGTTCGAATGTGGTGAGAAGAGCTCGTGAGAGCACTTTGTCAGCGACTGGTAAGAGTGAAATTCCTCGATAGTTGTTGGGATCGGTCTTGTCGCCCTTGATGTGTAGAGGGTGAATCAAAGCAGTTTTCCAATCTGCTGGTATTACTCCACTTTCCCATACATTTGCAATAATAGTTCTTAGTCTGTCAATCAAGAATGAACCTAAAATCTTGAGCATTTCGGCAATTACACCGTCTTCCCCAGGTGCTTTGTTGATTTTTAGATGTGATACAATGTTTGTACCTCCTCACGTGTAGGTAGAGTTTCCTGGTCTGGGATCACAACATGGAAGTCAACTTTGTCTACTGGTGGTTCACAGTTGTGTAACTTCTCGAAATGTTGTTTCAGGATTTCACAATTGGCGTTTATGTTCGTCTCAAGTTTCCATCATGGCGTCGAAAACAAAGATTGGGTGACTTAAAGTTTACTAGTTCTTCCCTAAATGTCCCACAAAAATTTCTGTGGTGTCATTTCTTTTAAAATCATTATCAATTTCCTCTAATCGTTTGTGATGGTACGTGCGTTCAGTTTGTCTGATGGTTTTAGAGGTTTTCACTGTGTTTCCAAAAAGTTCAGTCAATTCTCCGGTGTTTGACGGCTGTGCCAAATCTTCCAGGATTGAATACGTGATTTAAGTGCTCTGCCGCAGGCAGTTGTCGACCACCTGGGTTTCCTTTTCCGTGATGGTTGACAGAGTTTTCTTGATAACTGCTGGATGGTTCCAAGAAACTCTTCCCATGTTTCCGTGTTAGAATCTAGTGATCGTGCAAACTTCTCTGCATGTTCTTCTAGGTATTTCGGATCAATGCGCAGCAGTTTAGATTTTCGGCACTTTTTTCGATTAGCTATGAGGCGCATTTTGACTTTTAAGAGGTGGCCATCAGACTCCAAAAACCTTTGCGTACCCTCACGTTCACGGTTCCTGAAGAGAATTTTCTAATTATCGCTACATGGTCGATTTGATATTCCCCAATGTGATTGTTTGGAGATTTCCATGTAGTCAATTTCCTCGGTGGTTTCTTAAAGTGAGCGGATATTATTTGGAGGTTTGCTATCCCACAAACGTTGATAAAGCGATGTCCATTGGTGTTCGTCTTTTTGTGTGCTGAAAAATTTACAATTATATGTTCACATCTTCTGCCTATTTGCGCACTGAAATCTCCCAACAGGACATTGACATGGTGTTGACGGTTCGAACCAGGTATTTTTACCAAAGACCCTACCCCTATACTACAGGTGCAGAGAATGTTATTACAGGGATCACGTCTACAGAGAAGTTTTAGAAATCTATAGAAGCCATTTGAAATTGGTGAGCCCGATAATAACACAAACTTCTAGATGACTCATCTATCTGCATATATGGTAGTCAAATAATAATTAATAAAATTACGGCTGCGGGTATTTATCTTCTTCAAGACATATTGCTTACCGCCATATAAATCTCGCCTAAGGACCACGATGAGGAAATTTGAGAAATCAGAGGCAATTCAGAGACTTACCGACAATCATTTTTCCTACACGCCATTCCCGATTGGAACAGGGAAGAAGGGATCAGTTAGTGGCACCAGAAGTACCCTCCAAGACTCACCATTATGTAGCTTGTGGCGTATGATGTAAATATAGATGTAGATTTTAAAACACGGTACAAACAACACATCATATGTTGCAATAGTGAAAGAAATCATTCCTCAGTAGCAAAATTCTGAAGATACGATAGCCACCGTCATACCAACTTAGATCAAGATATGAAAATGATTAGGTTAAACAACCACAGTAAATGTCTCACACCAATGCTGGAATACAATCGTATCCAGAAAGTCACTGTGACTAACGAACATGCCATAAACGACCAGACACCTATCAACAAAAAAGTCTGTGGTAAACTTAATAAAAGGAAGGAAAAAATATTTTGTAAAATCCTCTCACATGTAGAACCTTGTTAAAACCAACACTATCCAAAATACAATAGCAGACAATAAACGTTGATTTCTTAGTATTGTGAAAACGAAATTTCGTACGGCAGAAAGCGGAAGAACAGCTGTCAATCAGGAGAAAGGAACACATGTAGAGGCCGGCTGGGGTGGCCAACCGGTTCTAGGCGCTACAGTCTGGAACCGCGCGACTACTGCGGTCGAGGTTCGAATCCTGCTTCGGGCATGGGTGTGCGTGATGTCCTTAGGTTAGTTAGGTTGCAGTAGTTCTACGTTCTAGGGGACTGATGACCTCAGAAGTTAAGTCCCATAGTGCTCAGAGCCATTTGAACCATTTTGAACACATGTAGACCAGAATCTACGCAACTTTGGAGTAGAAATTAGTGCTATAACTGCATCATAGATGAGCTGAAAGTACAAGAACTGTTTAGAACCTCAGTAAATAATGTCGAAAATGTAAAGCAAAGTGGTTTAGCTACAGATATGTATATATTCCAGGCCACGAGCATGCCTTGTAAATAATAAAAGCGAAAAGTTCATTGGAAAAGAAAATTGTCTTATTCAGTCTTGATTAGACGTAACTAAGATAATAAGTATCAACATAATACTATACACAGCTGATGATGATAGATCAATAAACAATCAACGAAATAAAGCAGTATGTTGACTGTGGTTATGTTAGATGCATAATTTTCGGCTCCCAATCTGATGTTGACCCTTCTGAAGGTGAGAAAATTATGCTACAAACCAGTCACTATAAATGATACTGAAACAGTAGTTTAATGTAATTGACATCAGGATAATAGGAGCATAGATTACAGAACACTAACGGTTTTTGTGGTTAGCTACTACGGTCAGAATTACTGAAACGTAATCAAACTTGATTATTTTTGTGTAAAATCTCTGCAAACATATTTTTCTCCTCAGATTATGTTCAAATTAGTTGATGTTTGTGTTTTAAACTGTATCCCTCGTCCTTGACGGTCTGACTACTTACCACCAACAGTGTTTCGTGCAGAGTTTCTGGTTTTCACTGTGGATGTTAAAAACACGCACCTCTATTCTGATGTTTTCACCGAGTTTACAACGCTTAATAAATTTAAAATTTCTGTGGACTGCGAGTAGCACTCATATTTAGTGCTGGCATCTAGAACCTAATACATGCTACGTTCTCCGGGAAAAAACTAGCAAAAAGGTAAACTCGATGCCGTACGAAAAATATGACTTCCATTGTGATTCACATCTTGTTTTTCGCTATAACTTGTCTTGGTTTGATGTGGTAACAAATATTGTCTTCATTCAACCGAATACATATTACTGGAACGTAAGTATAAATCCTAAAGAAGCAGTTTTCGACGGCTGACTGCGATGCAATAATCTGAGTTCGATGATACAATATGTTTGCAATATCTGTTACATGAAACGACCGCTCTCTCTCTCTCTCTCTCTCTCTCTCTCTCTCTCTCTCTGTGTGTGTGTGTGTGTGTGTGTGATAGAGAGTGAGACAGAGAGATAGATAGATAGAGAGAGAGAGAGAGAGAGAGAGAGATAGAGAGTTGTTAGCCTGATCGCTCGATCTCAGAACTACTTGGACCCACTATCGAAAATGGCCCATCGACTTCGACGATCTAAGAAGGTAATTCCGGTATGACGAAGTCATTTCCGAAACGAATTGGAGACACAGCAAACGCTCTACGCATGTTTGCCATCGTTTTACGCATAAAATACCATATCGTAAAATACCGTATTCTAAATCAGTATAAAATAGCCCTAAATCTCGAGACAGTTTCCAGTACTCTCTTCAAATCTTAATCTTCCAGTCCCAGAGTTGCAGTCGTGTTGGAAGTAACATAGTTTGGAAAATTGGGCTATTACACTGCATGCAGTATTTTTGTGCACAGAACTTATCGGATATCACTGTAGTACAAATTTTAAAATTAGAGCGTCTTTCTCAATATAACATGATTTCTTATGTATGCTTGCTCGCTTTGAACGAATAATTTTTGCATAACTTTACTCTGGCTTTTTATGTTCGGCTACTACAGTGCAGATATACGAAAATGAAGTAGTACATTCATGAAGTGTGCATAGAGTTCCACTCCGCTGTGTTCCAATTCGGAAATGTCGTCTGCAGTTAAAATATGATTTCATATTCAAAACTGAAATTTTCCAAAATTTTCGCAGTGTGTATTGCAGTCTACTAACGCCGAAACAAGTCGGGGGAAAATAACTGAACTAACAAACGCTGTGTAAAATGACCACTTAAAAAGTACACATGTTTATTTCTATTTTTTATATCAAATGGGTGAATTTCTGTGACGGTATGGATATCCTCTAGCAGAACTTCCTACCGATGGGATTAATTTTTACGAAATTTCGATTATTTATGACTAATTACATCAACAAGAAAGCGCTGGTGAGATTAGAAGAAATCATCCTTAGCATCTGGATGGATGACGGTTGCAGATAGAATGGCATAAGTAGAACGCCTGATAGAATGCCCTCTAAATTTGATGCATTTGTGACTCACTGCCTCAAAAAACAGTTACGTAGAGTTGAATTACAACTAGGTTATACACAAAGGTCTTTACATAAATTCGAACAGGGCAGAATCATAATATATTCTCCATTTTCCAGGAATGTAAAATTAGGTTACTACATCATACCATTAGATGTTAAAAAACAAGGTACATACATAGAAAAGTGGAAAATTCGGATGTGATGGATATTCTGTGCCACCCTGGTCATCATCTAACAACCGGAATAAAGAAGTTAAATATCAGGAATTACAGAGTAGTTACAGGACAGTGACTCGTCAAAATTTCGTTACTCTTTAACGGTAGCTGTGTGAGGGGTTAAATATGTTGGGCATATTAATTGAAGGAACTGATATAGCACGAAGGTGAATACATGTAGCAGACGTTATTCCACGGATAAAGTTGAGTCCACAGATTACTCTTTTCGGTTTCAGAGATAGGCATTACTAGTGAATGGATTGCAGATGGTTGCGTTTTACCCAAGGATATTTTTATTGCTTGCTCAAGGTATATTTCACCCAACGATTTATATTCGTCTTGCTGCTGGACAGGAAGCTGAATTGCTTATAGTACACTGATGTTTTAATTTTACTCTTGCATGGGGACTTATTGCAAAATATTTCACTTATAAATTAAACATAAAATTATAGGTTTCATGAGAACCGTGGTTTTGACAGTAATCGTACTGAAATATTTTTGAAAATGAACGTGTTTTGTCAGCCTGATGGTGGCTCGCGGCTAAGCAGTAAAACTACATCTAAGGCTTGATACTGACAAAAATTTCCATAGCCGCTTCAGAAGCAGGACAAATGAAATAACTGATTTTACATTGTAGATAGATTTAATGTTTATCCTGGAACGCTTTCAGGGCTATATACAAAAATTAAGAAGTAACACAGTGTGTAATATTTTTATTTATTTTCAGTATGCAAAAATACCAATATCAGCAAACAACTTCAGTCTGACATAAAAACACCAGGCACAATTTGATCCTCGTAGGGTGTATTTACAAACTTTCACACGCTTGAAAAAGAACTGCGAGGACAATGAAAAGAAAAAGAAAAAAAAGACATGAAACAACGTCTTCATTACCATGCGGTTATTTCGACCCGCGGCACACGTCAGCTCTTATTTAGCGATGCGTAGTTTCCCTCCCGAACAGTGCAAATATCAAAAGTAAAGGATGGGGGAAGGGATTGGGAACGTGGGTGGGAGAAGGGGGTGGGGGGCGGGGGGTGGGGGGGGGGGGGGTGAAGGGGACGAAGCGAAAACACGGCATTAAAATTAGCTATCGCGAAAACGTCACACGCAAGCGCTTCTGCCGCAAAGGAAATAATTTAACTGGGATATAACAACGCTGACAGCGGCAAAAAATTACGCCGCTTGGCGACGACCGCACCAACATGCACAAACACTAGCACGATTAAACACACACACACACACACAAACACCCACACACTTTGCTGGCGTGTACAGACGCACGGCGCTTCAGTTGTGCCGTTCTGAGCGCCCGGGACGGGTCCTGTGCCATAAATCGCCGGACTCTTGACAGTAAAGAAAATTGCGCCTGGATGGTAGCATTATTTTTTTTTGGGGGGGGGGGGAGGCTGTGTGCGTGTCTGCGTTTATTCCTCAGAGAGACTGGAGAGCAGCAGGCGAAAATCTGTACAGATTGCGAAATTCCCAGCCGCTCTGGTGGCAGGCGTAAAAGCTGACACAGGCGTCTGGGACCGGCCGCGCGCGGACCTGCTCCCAGCCGAACAGGTGCCTCGCGATCTCGGCTAGGCGGCGCTCTTAATAATGCATCCTCATTCCGAAACGTGTACAATGCGCGCACCTGGGCAATCAACGCCCCCGGAATCCACTTTGCATCCCAACAGAACCGGTGGCTTGCGATTTTTCAATATTTATTTCTCACCTACAGTTCCGACTAGCAAATCGCGGCTAATATTCTTGTCTCGCCTGGGCACCCTCTTACACCCCTCGCACCAACACACACACACACACACATACACACACACACACACACACACACACACACACACACAAAATGAATGTTCATCTTGGGAATCACGCCATTGGACCTAGCGAGGAAAAAGCAAGGGGGAATTAAGTCCGGCGCCACTATCCTTCCCCCACAGAAGTTTCTCGGCGCCGTCTCCTTCTTCTGCCTCTTTTGCTCGGTTCGCAATTTACACGCCTTCATTAGCCGCCGTTTCCGCCCCCGCTGCTGCCGCTGCCGTGTGTCTCGCCGACGCGGGACAATTTTGGCGCGGACAGCGCGGGCGGGAAGCAATTTGCACGTCTGTGCGGCCGCCCGCCCGCCGCACCTTAATCTGCAGCAATCGCGACTGCACAAAGCCGGCAGCACGAGGCGCACACAAAACTCGGCAGCCGGCCGGCCGTTTGAAGTCGCGCGGCGCCTCCTCCGCCGCCGCTGGCCAGGGGCATTCTCCCGGCGCACTGCCTCTTTGGACGAAGCCGGAAATCGCAGCGACGCTGCCGCCAAAGGGCGGGACTCTGCGTTTTGGCGGTCTCGTTGTGGCTCTTCTACCTGTGAAAAGGAAAAATCATCACAACATGTATTCCCGTGTCAGTTCAGCCATTTCATAGGCAAAAAAAAACACTTTTGGGTGTGTCACCATGTCATGAAATATAGTATGTTCTTTCTACCGTGTACAAACTTTAGGGAATGATCTACATCTACATCTACATTCACACTCCACAAGCCACCCGACGGTGCGTGGCTACTTTGAGTACCACTATCGCTTCCCCCTTCTATTCCAGTCTCGTACTGTTCGTGGAAAGAAAGATAGTCGGTATGCCTCCGTGTGGGCTCTAATCTCTCTGATTTTATCCTCATGGTCTCTTCGCGAGATATACGTATGAGGGAGCAATATACTGCTTGACTCCTCGATGAAGGCGTGTTCTCGGAACTTCATCAGAAGCCCGTACGGAGCTACTGAGCGTCATTCCTCCAGAGTCTTCAACTGGAGTTTATCTATCATCTCCGTAACGCTTTTGCGAGTACTAAATGATCCTGTAACGACGCGCGCTGCTGTCCGTTGGATCTTCTCTATCTTTTCTATCAATCCTATCTGGTACAGATCCCACAGTGCTGAGAAATATTCAAGCAGTGGGCGAACAAGTGTACTGTAACTTACTTCCTTTGTTTTCGGATTGCATTTCCTTAGGATTCTTTCAATGAATCTCAGTCTGGCATCTGCTTTACCGACGATCAACTTTATATGATCATTCCATTTTAAATCACTTCTAATGCCTAGTCCCAGATAATTTATGGAATTAACTGCTTCCAGTTGCTGACCTGCTATATTGTAGCTAAATAATAAACGATCTTCCTTTCTATGTATTCGCAGAACATTACACTTGTCTACATTGAGATTCAATTGCCATTCCCTACACCATGCGTCAATTCGTTGCAGATCCTCCTGCACTTCAGTACAATTTTCCATTGTTATAACCTCTCGATATACCACAGCATCATCCGCAAAAAGCCTCAATGAACTTCCGATGTTATCCACAAGGTCATTTATGTATATTGTGAATAGCAACGGTCCTACGACACTCCCCTGCGGCACACCTGAAATCACTCTTACTTCGGAACACTTCTCTCCATTGTGAATGACATGCTGCCTTCTGTTATCTAGGAACTCTTCAATCCAATCACACAATTAGTCTGATAGTCCATATGCTCTTACTTTGTTCATAAACGACTGTGGGGAACTGTATCGAAAGCCTTGCGGAAGTCCAGAAACACGGGATCTACCTGGGAACCCGTGCCTATGGCCCTGTGAGTTTCGTGGACGAATAGCGTGAGCTGGGTTTCACACGATCGTCTTTTTCGAAACCCATGCTGATTCCTACAGAGTAAATTTCTATTCTCCAGGAAAGTCATTACATTCGAACATAACACATGTTCCAAAATTCTACATCTAATCGACGTTAGAGACATAGGTCTATAGTTCTGCACATCTGTTCGACGCCCTTCTTGAAAACGGGGATGACCTGTGCCCTTTTCCAATCTTTTGGAACGCTACGCTCTTCTAGAGACCTACGGTACACCGCTGCAAGAAGGGGGGCAAGTTCCTTCGCGGACACTGTTTAAAATCGAACTGGTATCCCATCAGGTCCAGCGGCGTTTCCTCTTTTGAGCGATTTTAATTGTTTCTCTATCCCTCTGTCGTCTATTTCGATATCTACCATTTTGTTATCTGTGCGACAATCTAGAGAGGGAACTACATTGCAGTATTCCTCAGTGAAACAGCTTTGGAAAAAGACATTTAGAATTTCGGCCTTTAGTCTGTCATCCTGTGTTTCAGTATCATTTTGTTCACAGAGTGTCTGGACATTTTGTTTTGATCCACCTACCGCTTTGACATAAGACCAAAATTTCTTAGGATTTTCTGCCAAGGCAGCCCATAGAACTTTACTTTCGAATTCACACTGATTAGAGGATACGCAACAAAAAAGATCTAGTGAACTTATGTCCGGAAACACATGGTTTCCATGCTAGAGAACATTTATTCAATCTTCCACTGTTAACGAGACTTTGGTCTAGTACGCCCTGTACCATGCAGCCACAGTTACAGTACACGTTGAAAATGGTTTCCATGTGCCTCAACACATGCGTGTAAGCGCCGTAGCATGTTGTGTCTCACAGGTTCACATCGGCCAGGATGCATCTGAAAAGTGTAAAAGGCAGCATGAATACGCTGCTCCAGTGTCTCCACATCTGGAATCGGCTCTGATAGCCAGAAATTTCACGGATTGAGATCCGGTGAACGAGCAGGCCTTGCAACTGGATCCCCTCGTCATATACATGAACCAGGAAAGACACTATTGGGATGCTTCTGGACGTTACCGGCGAATTGAGCTTGAGCACCACCATGTAACAGCAACATAACCCTTCGAAGCATCACGGAACTTCTTCCAGCGGGAGAGGCAAAGTCACCCGCAAGAAACGCCTGTAGCTCCGGCCTGTTAGGTGACGTGGAAGGAAGACTGGTCCCAAAATACGGTCGCCAATTATCCCAGCCCATACATTCCGGCTGCACCGATGCTGATGATTCGATGTCACCATACCATCTGCATGTTATCCCACAGATGACTGTTATGAAAGTTGGCCGGCCGGAGTGGCCGAGTGGCTACAGGCGCTACAGTCTGGAACCGCACGACCGCTACGGTCGCAGGTTCGAATCCTGCCTCGGGCATGGATGTGTGTGATGTCCTTAGGTTAGTTAGGTTTAAGTAGTTCTAAGTTCTAGCGGACTTATGACCACAGCAGTTGAGTCCCATAGTTGGACCGAGCGAGGTGGCGCAGTGGTTAGACACTGGACTCGCATTCGGGAGGACGACGGTTCAATCCCGCGTCCGGCCATCCTGATTTAGGTTTTCCGTGATTTCCCTAAATCGCTCCAGGCAAATGCCGGGATAGTTCCTTTGAAAGGGCACGGCCGACTTCCTTCCCCACCATTCCCTAATCCGATGAGACCGATGACCTCGCTGTCTGGTCTCCTTCCCCAAACAACCCCATCCCATAGTTGGTTTAAATGGTTCAAATGGCTCTGAGCACTATGGGACTTAACAGCTGTGATCATCAGTCCCCTAGAACTTAGAACTACTTAAATCTAACTAACCTAAGGACATCACACACATCCATGCCCGAGGCAAGATTCGAACCTGCGACCGTAGCAGTCGCGCGGTTCCGGATTGCGCGCCTAGAACTGCGAGACCACCGCGGAGTCCCATAGTGCTCAGAGCCATTTGAACCATTTTTTGTTATGAAAGTTGAAAATGCCACCCCTCGTAAGGGTGGCCTCACCTGTGAATACCATGGATGACACAAATCCCGTAATCGTGATTGCCCGGTGAAGATACCAGTGACAAAACTCCTCCTGATGTGGAAGGTCTTTCACTGGTAAGTGCTGTACAGGCTATAATTGATAAGGATAGTAACAATTCTCATCGACAACGTTCCACACAGTTGTCTGAGTAACACTGTACTGGCGGGCCAACTGCCTCATACTGACACGGAGGTTGCCTTCCACATCGTTAATCTTATTTTCCAAGTCCGGTGTCCAAACAGTTCCGGTACGTCTTCATGATTTCCTGCTCTCCAAAACGATACTGTCTCAGACAAGCGGGGAAACACTGTTGTAAACATTGAAGGCTCTGGTTGTTGTCGGCGGGATAGGTCTCCTGATACAACCTTACTGCCCGCAGCCCGTTGCCATTTGTCTTTCCGTAAATAAACACTATGATGGCAGGCTCTCGATTCGAATACGGTAACATTGTGTACAGTGCTGTATCACATCCACTAAGAGGTGAGCATTGTATCGAACACAACATTAACAATTACTATGGCAGGAGAGGACGCTAGGGCATGACGCATGACGAAGAGTACGAGTCTCTAGGAGGAAACCACGCATACTGTAACTGTAGCCGCGTGGTACAACACATATTAGACCGCAGTCTCTGTAACAAAACATGATTGAATAAATGATCTCCAGCATGGAAGCCATGCATTTCCGGAGATAAGTTCATTAGATCTTTTTTTGTTCCATATCATCTCATTCATCAATCCCTAGAGTTCGTACACGTTGCAAAAAATCACCCTGTATAAATAGTAATATTAAAATTAAACTCCGCCTGAACAGGTGTCTATCGACCTCCGTGTCATCCCCAGCGCATAGGCGTCACTGGACGAGGGTATGGAGGGGCATGTGGTCAACACACCGCACTCCCAGCCAATGGCAGTTTACGCAATGGCGGCCGGTTATCATGTGCGAATATGCTACACCACACTGTAAACATCGCACTAAAAGCATTCTATTTCTCTGCAAGTGCACTCCGGAGATTGCTCCAAAATTACACTGTTTCTCTTCTAATCCTAGCCGCAAATCGCATCGAAATTAGCCATTTCTCATTGAGTGCGTGCTTCTAAGCAAACAAAAGTGACGAAAACTTGTGTAACTAGAAACCGGTGCCGAGTGCTGAAAGGATGGTAGGCCACGCTACGATCAGCTCAGAGAAAGGACGCAACCGTCTTGTTTTCAACCATGCACGCTCTGATGTGACGTCATCCCTTCCGTCATTACGAGTGCTACGTTATTCGCAGTGCCAGGTCGGTATTTTTCTTTGATGTTGCGTGTAGAATACGGTGAAAATGTAGAGAATAAGCAATTTTTGAAAATCTGTTGTCACTGTGTTTTTAATTGCTCATAGTGGCAGTACGTGCACCCACGTTCGTTTCCTGTTGTTACCGACTTTCTTAAATTTATTTTACTCCTTGCGATGTTAAACTATTAATTATGAAATTTACATACAGTTAAAGAGTTCAATTTATATATGTAATATTATTATAATCGGATTTCTTGTGGTGCACATTTCACATTCAATTTATATTCAAAAGTTTATAGGCCATCACAATCTAGCAAACTTGCATAATTTTGCAAAAGCTGCCAGTGAATTTATGAGCTGCTACTTCTCAATCAAGTAGCTCCTCAGTTGCTAACTAGGAGTACAAGATGTATCAGAAGCTATGCCACAAGGCATGGTGGTTGGTGGACGATACCATGTGAGCACATTTTACTATTAAACTTACGTATGAAAGCGTTTTGTTTGCGTGCTAGCGTCTATAAAACGTGGAGGAAGACATAGGCGGTTTGGACAACAGAAGATATGTAAGGAGGCTTTTTTTTCTTTCTTTTTTATCTTTTTGATTTGCAGCTCCTTGTACGTATTAGCCGTGTTTGCAGTTAAAATTGTTGAATGTGCGGTCCGCCAGTTATGCAAAACACCGTTTTTCTCAGTACTCAAACATGTTTCGGCACCACCGTGCCATCATCAGTGGGTTTTCGTTTTTATTTATTCTTTACATTTGGTGTGCATGAATTTTCTGGATCACATGTGTGTTAATTACTGCCGGTAGCTTGTCCTGTTTTCGTGTGGCAAGCACTTCCATTCTACGATCACGCTGAGGTGTTGTGATGCACACGTGACTATAACAAGCATTTTCCACAAATAGCGTAGTAAAACACGTTTCACTTCACCAGAACACAGTGTGATGACATACAGTATGCTATAAACTGGTCTTGATTATTCTTTAGTCTTGCTTCCATTAGCAAACGCAACATCAGAATTGCCTCTCTGATGCCTTTACCTTTCCATCTAGCACATCCTTCTGTTTATTATTATTGTGAGCAAGTTCGTTGCATGACTTGTTGAGCTGATTTTGCGATAATTCTCGCAGCTGTCAGACCGTGCAGTCTTCGAAATTTGGTGGATGATATTTTTCCGAAGGTCAGATCGTATGTTGCCAAACTCATACATTCTTGCACACAAACATGAATAGTCGTCTCGTTGCCGCTTCCCCCAATGATTTTAGAAATTATAATGGTATGTAATGTTATCTATTGCTTCTGTCTTATTTGATCTTAAGTCCTCCAAAACCCCTCAAGTTTTGATTCTAATACGGGATTCTCCATCTCTTCTACACCGACTTCTGTTCCTTCTTGTATGAGATCAGACAAATCTTCCCCCTCATAAAGGCCTTCAAAGTACTCTTTCCACCTATCTGCTATCTCTTCTGCATTTTACAGTGGAATTCCGGTTGCACTCTCAACGTTATCACCCTTGCTTTTAATGTCACTGAATGTTGTTTTGACTTTCCTATATGCTCTGTCAGTCCTTCCGACGATCATTTCTTTTTCGAATTGTTCGCATTTTTCATACAACCATTTCGTCTTAGCTTCCCTGGACTTCCTACTTATTTCATACCTCAGCGACTTGTATTTCGTATTCCTGAATTTAAATGAAAATTTTTGTACTTCCGTCTTTCATCGATCAACAGAAGAATTCCTTCTGTTACCCACAGTTTATTCGTAGTTACGTTCTTTGTACCTATGCTTTTCCTTCCAACTTTTGTGATTGCCCTTTTTAGAGATGTCCTTCCTCTTCAACTATACTGCCTATTGAGCTATTCCTTATCGCTGTATCTGTAGCCTTAGAGAACTTCAAGCTTGTCCCGCCGTTCCTTAGGAGTTATTATCCCATTTCTTTGCGTAATGATTCTTCCTGACTAAGCTCTTGGACTTCAGCCAACTCTTCATCACTATTGAATTGCGATCTCAGTCTGTGTCTGTTCCTGGGTGCGCCTTACAATCCAGTATCTGATTTCGGAATCTGTCTGACCATGATGTTATCTCCCCCTCTTGTGATTTTTGAACAGAGTATTCGCTATTGCTAGCTGAAATTTATTACCGAACTCATTAGTCTCTCTTCTCTACCGTTTCTTGTCCCAGGCCCATATTCTACTGCAACCTTTTCTTCTACTCCTTCCCTTACAACTGCATTCCAGTCCCCCATGACCATCAGATTTTCATCACCGTTTGTGTGTTGTATCACCCTTTCAATACCCTCATTTACTTTCTCTGTCTCTTCATCTTCAGCTTGCGACGTAGGCATGTATACGTGAACTATCGTTGTCGGTGTAAGTTTGCTGTCGATTCCGAGAAGGAAAACGCTATCACGGGACTCTTCCCTGTAATAAACTCTTTGCCCCACCTATCTACTCATAACGAATCCTACTCCCGTTAAACCATTTTTGCTGTTGTTGATATTATCCTGTACGCATTTGACCAGAAATCCTTGTCTTCTTTCCGTATCACTTGACTGATCCCTACTAAACCTAGATTGAACAGCGCATTTCCCTTTTCAGATTTTCTAGTTTCCGTACCACATTCAAGCTTCTGACATTCCACGGACCGACGCGTAGAACGCTATCCTATCGTTGAATATTCAATATTTTTATCATGGTCACCTCCCCCTTGGCAGTCCACTTCTGGAGACCCGAATGGGAGACTGTTCTGGAATCTGTTGCCAATGAACAGACACTTTTTTTTCAATTCTAGGCCACGTTATATGTCTTAAATTAGTGACTTCCACTGCCTTATGCATCCTAATGCTGTTGATCATTGCTGATTTGATATTAATACATCCAAAAATATTGAATACACGCTGAAATTTTCTCGGGCTTCCAGACGCGTCAAGTAGCGGCTTAAAATCTACGGGCTTTCTTTAACCGCTTGACAATGACCGAGGAGTACTCGGCCGAAAGCTGTGTGTGTGTGTGTGTGTGTGTGTGTGTGTGTATGCGCGTGTGTGCGTGCCTGTGTGTGTGTGTTTGTGTGTGTGTGTGTGTGTGTGTGTGTGTGTGTGTGTGTGTGTGTGAGAGAGAGAGAGAGAGAGAAATAACGCATAGGTACGTTGGCCAGGCCGTACGCGTAAAGCTCATTATTCCTAAATTAAACGACTGTTACTATGACCGCTATCAGTCAATACGAGTCTTTGCGATGACATAACTCGAGCGAAGAACAATGAAAAAACCTTGTCTAAGCTGTTTTTTCATCTACACACTTAAAAATGTAAACATTCGTGTTTCATAATCTTAAATCTTTGAAAGTTCATCGATTGCTTTGAAATTTTGACACAACCTTTCATTCGAATAGAGGTGTGCTTTTATATGCCTGCTAGCGCACCACATATAATATGTAGATACATATATATGTAATATCAGTATGGGAAACCTATATAGAAGTGTAAATGTTCAGCCGGCCGGAGTGGCCGAGCGGTTCCAGGCGCTACATTCTGGAACCACGTGACCGCTACGGTCGCAGGTTCGAATCCTGCCTCGGGCATGGATGTCTGTGATGCCCTTAGGTTAGTTAGGTTTAAGTAGTTCTAAGTTCTAGGGGACTGATGACCGCAGAAGTTAAGTCCCATAGTGCTCAGAGACATTTGAACCATTTTTTGTAAATGTTCATTTCTACAAAATCTTGAATCTCTGAAACTTATTCACCGGTTGCTTCGAAATTCTGATACAACGTTGCATTCGAATACATGAGTGGTTGTATGTATCTCTTTTCAGCATACATAACAAGTAACTGGGAACAGTGGGAAAGCTATTGAACGATTTTCTTCAGTTTATTGCAGAATAATCTAATGAACAGAAAGACACACAAAAACACCCACCCACCCACCCACACACACACATATATATATATATATATATGCACGCTACAGTCTTTGTGTCCTCCTCCCCCTCACTTTATACATCTCCTCCTCCTTCCCTTCTCCCTGTCCGTTACCTTCTCCTCCCTTTCTGTCCGAACTCCTCTCGACCCCTCCTTCTGCCCTTTTCTCTCCACCTCCTCATCACGTTTCTCTTTCCCTCTCTCTCTCTCTGGACATCACCTTCTTTCCGCTTTCTACGTCCATTGTCTCACACCCCTCTGTGCACCTCCTATTCTCCTCGCTCTCTCTCACCCTAAATCTTGTTTATTTGTTTATTGTTATTGCAACTTTAGATTCTGTCGAAGTAATCAAATCTATTCTAATCATAACCTGATGAGCCATAAATACAACTTTTCTATTTGTTAACTATATATATATATATATATATATATATATATATATATATATATATATATATATATATAGTTAAGAAATCTATTCTAATCATAACCTGATGAGCCATAAATACAACTTTCCTATTTCTTATATATATAGGGGACAGGAAAAAATGGAGAGAGAGGGAGGAGAAGGTATTGGACAGGGAGAAGGGAAGGAGGAGAAAATGCATGAAATCAAGGGGAGGAGGACATAGGCAAAGGCAGGGGGAAGAGTGAGAGTAGGATGTATACGCAGTTCCCATACACATATCAGAAACATGTGCTTTCTCTATTCTTTGTTTCCCATTTAATCAGACTGAACCACAGCAAACTGTGGCTAGTTCGGTGCTATTTTTTTTTCCACTTTTCCTCACTTTTCCTGCCACAAAATTCAGCCTTTCTGTTGATGAATGCATCCAGCAATCATTAAAATGCCTTGCTTGTTGCTTAGTGTCTGCCCTTACTAACGAAACTGCCAGAGCTGCCACAGCGCGCCCGCGCAGCCGCCGCAGCTTGCAGAAGCGGACGCCAGGACAAGCGGCCGCCAGCGTCGCGGTGACCCGGCGCGGCTACCCCTGCCAGCCAGTGTCGTGTACCGCTGCCCAGGCGCCCGCGGCGGCCTGTCCGTAATCTGCGCCGGCCAGGCCGTGGGCCGGCGCTTTTCTTGTGAGGAACAAAGCGCGCTGCCGTCCCGTCTCCAGGCCCAGATTACCACCCTCCGCCACCCACCACCCGCCACCGGCGACCGGCCGCACAATACGACAGCCCGGCTGCGAGTCCGCCACGGGCCCTCTGGCTTTGCTGCAGTTTGGTCGCCCAGCACATTGCGAAAAGGAAACCTTGCGTTTCCGCCGCATGCTCTTGTATCTTCACTTTTGGCTGTTCGTACGTGTCTGGCGTCCCAGTTGCACGGTGGCGGGATTTGACCAATGCAAATACACTACTGGCCATTAAGATCGCTACACCAAGAAGAAATGCAGATGATAAACGGGTATTAATTGGACAAATATATTGTACTAGAACTGGCACATATTTACATTTTCACGCAATTTTGGTGCATCGATCATCAGAAATCAGTACCCAGAACAACCACCTCTGGCCTCTGGCCGTAATACGCCTGGGAATTCAGTCAGAGCTTGGATGGCGTGCACATGTACAGCTGCTCGTGCAGCTTCAACACGATACCACAGTTCATCAAGAGTAGTGACTGGCGTATTGTGACGAGCCAGTTGCTCGGCCACCATTGACCAGACGTTTTCAATTGCTGAGAGATCTGGAGAATGTGCTGGCCAGGGCAGCAGTCGAACATTTTCTGTATCCAGAAAGGCCCTTACAGGACCCGCAACATGCGGTCGTGCATTATCCTGCTGAAATGTACGGTTTCGCTGGGATAGAATGAAGGTTAGACCCACGGGTCGTAACACACCTGAAATGTAACGTCCACTATTCAATGTGCCGTCAATGCGAACAAGAGGTGACCGAGACGTGTAACCAATGGCACCACATACCATCACGCCGGGTGATACGCCAGCATGGCGATGACGAATACACGCTTGCAATGTGCGTTCACCGCGATGTCGCCAAACACGGATGCGACCATCATGATGGTGTAAGCAGAACCTGGATTCATCCCAAAAAATGACGTCTTGCCATTCGTGCACCCAGTTTCATCGTTGAGTACACGATTGCAGCCGCTCCTGTCTGTGATTCAGCGTCAAGGGTAACCGCAGCCATGATCTCCGAGCTGATAGTCCATGCTGCTGCAAACGTCGTCGAACTGTTCGTGCCGATGGTTGTTATCTTGCAAACGTCCCCATCTGCTGACTCACGGATCGAGACGTGGCTGCACTATCCGTTACAGCCATGCGGATAAGATGCCTGTCATCTCGACTGCTAGTGATACGAGGCCTTTGGGATCCAGCACGGCGTTCCGTATTACCTTCCTGAACTCACCGGTTCCATATTCAGCTGTCATTGCATCTCGACCAACGCGAGCAGCAATGTCGCGATACGACAAAACGCAATCGCAATAAGCTAGAATCCGACCTTTATCAAAGTCGTAAACATAATGGTACGCATTTCTCCTCCTTACACGAGGCATCACAGCGACGTTTCACCAGGCAACGCCGGTCAACTGCTGTTTGTGTATGAGAAATCGGTTGGAAAGTTTTCTCACGTCAGCACGTTGTAGGTGTCGCTACCGGCGCCAACCTTGTGTGAATGTTCTGAAAAGCTAATCATTTGCATATCACAGCATCTTCTTCCAGTCGGTTAAATTTCCCGTCTGTAACACGTCATTTTCTTGGTGTAGCAATTTTAATGTCCAGTAGTGTAGAAACAGCTCGTCTTCCACAAGTGGAAAAATGCGCAACACGCGTTCCACAGGGTTCAATAATGCGCCCATTACTATTCTTGCTATATACTAATGGTCTGCCATTTTATTTGAATAACGAGGTAGAGTCTGTCCTTTTGCAGGTGATCCAATGGATTATTAATGTTAATTGAAACCATAACAACTTCATATCAGGTTCGTTCTAAATTAACATCATAAGGGGACGTTCAGATTTCATC
The DNA here is from genome assembly GCF_021461395.2 of Schistocerca americana. Classification (NCBI taxonomy): domain Eukaryota; kingdom Metazoa; phylum Arthropoda; class Insecta; order Orthoptera; family Acrididae; genus Schistocerca; species Schistocerca americana. Next base: position 380,167,590 of record NC_060126.1, read on the forward strand.
ACCTGCCTTCGTAACTAATTCTCACTACCTGAGAGGAAGTAAACACCTTAGCCTTTAGTGTAGATTAGATTACCGGTTACAGTAAGCATGGTTACCAACTTCAGATCTGTGAATGTGTTCATACAACTTAAAATTATTCAGAATAACACTAGATGCTACGTAACAGCAAAATCATGTTAAATAATACCTCAGTACAAGGATATTACATGTCTCCTGTACCAGTTGTACAGCTGTCTTTCTAAACATTCCCAGTTACGTGCAGAAGGCGATGAATGACGCATCGGCAAATCAAGGTTAAAACCACAGCATACAGAGCAACTCGCCCAATGCTGGTGTCCCGTACCACGCACTATGGTGTACTTCATGGCAGCGAGGACACCACTAGACTATTAGCTTATGGCCGGTACTGGCGGGAAAATTGACAATTGACGCTGACAGATGTCGTTAGAGTATTCATGTACTTCTTACTTAAGCTTATTTATGCATTTTAATAACAGCGCCATTTCTGTTACGTGCCGATAAAAGAGATTCTAAATTGATTCCGTATTTATATTGATCGAAAAGGCTTTTGACACTGTAACACACAAGCAGCTTGTAGTGATATCGTCTGCTTAAGGAATATCGTCTCACCTTGTCACTGGATTAGTGATTTCCTGTCAGTAAGGTCACAGTTCGTAGTAATTGACAGACAGTTTTCGATTAAACAGAAGTGATTTCTGGCGTTCCCCAAGGTAGACTTACTGGCCCTCTGCTGTTTCTTATCTATGTGAACGATGTAGGGGACAATCTGAGCACCCGTCTTAGGTTGTTTGCAGATGTTGCTGTCGTTCATAGTCTAATGAAATCGTCAGAAGATCAAAACAAATCGCAAAACGATTTAGAGACGATATCTGTGTGGTGCGTGAACAGGCAACTGACCCTCAATAACGAAAAATTTGAGGTCATCCACATGAGTGCTAAAAGGAATCCGGTAAACTTCGGTTACACGATAAATCAGTTAAATCTAAAGGCCGTAAATTCCACTAAATACCTAGAATTACGAACAACTTAAATTGGAAAGAACACAGAAAATTTTGTGGAGGAGGAGAACAAAATAGTGCGTTTTACTGACAGAACACATAGAAATTGTGGCAAGAGTGCTAAACCGACTGCCTACGCTAAGCTTGTCCGTGATCTTTTGGAGTACTGCTGCGCGGTGTGCGATCCTTATAGGATGAACCGAGTACATTGAGAAAGTTCATCGAAGAGAAGCACGTTTTGTATTAACGCGAAATAGCGCAGAGTGTGTCACGGACATGACACAGGATTTGGGATGGAAGCCATTGAAACAAAAGCGTTTTTCGTCGCAGCGGAATTTTCTCATGAAATTTCAGTCACCACTTCCCCCCCCCCCCCCCCCCCCCCCCCGAATGCGAGAATACATAGGCAGAAACGATCATCACAATAAAATAAGCGAAATCAGAGCTTGCACTGAAAGATACAGGTCTTCGATTTCTCCGCGCGCTGTTTCAGAGTGGAATAATTGAGATTTTTTGTGAAGGTGGTTCAATGAACTCTCCGCCAGGCATTTAAGTGTGATTTGCAGGGTATCCTTGTACGAGGGTTGGAACATTATTAGAGGCAACTATTTATTTACAGCTTGTACAAAATACATACGTGTTTCAAAGTTTTGCTGACCTTCAAAGTAGTCACCACCATTGTGTACTGCCGTTTCCAGCGATGTGGAAGTCGTAGCAGTGCCAGTTGTGTTGATAGTTCGAGCAGTGCGGTCTGTTGCCCGACGAATTTGTAGCATTTCTGAAGCGAATGTTGTGAAGTGTTTCCTTCAGTTTCGAAATCGATTTGAGCACACGAGGGATTAAGTCAGGGGAGCGAAATAGCTGTTACAGCACTTAGCAGCCCCATCAGTCAAACAAATCAGTAACAGCTCGCACTGTACGTTCTTGAGCAGTGTCCTGCAAAATGATGGTCTGGTTCTGCAGAAAGTGTCATCACTTGTGTCTCTTATCTGGTCGTAGGCTATGTTCTAAAAATGAACTGCATAGAGGTGGAAGTGATGACACTTTCTGCACGACCTGACCATCATTTTGCAGGGCAATGCTCAAGCACGTACAGTGCAAGCTGTTACTGATTTGTTTGGCTGATTGGGCTGCTGAGTGCTATACTACCTACTGCACTCCCCTGACGTAAGCCCTTGTGAGCTCAACTCAATGTCTAAACTGAAGGAAACACTTCACAGCATTCATTTCAGAACTGCTACAAATTCGTCGGGCAACAGACCGCGCTGCTCGAACTGTCAACACAACTGACAATGCTAAAAGTATCCTACTACTTCCACATCGCTGACAACGGGTTATACACAATGCTGGTGACTACTTTGAAGGTCAGTAAAACTTTGAAACATGTATCTATTATGTAAGAGTTGTAAATAAATAGTTGCCACTATTAAAGTTCCAACCCTCATAGATGTAGATGTAGATAAAAGATTCCTAAACACCTTTCTAAAATAGTTATTTAAACAGAAACTAAAAATTATTCTTACTACGTTCACTTGAACAAGTATGCCTACGTAGAAGCTGTTCTACAACTTGGTACAGTTTCCACAAATTGATATGCAACAGATTGCTGAATAACAATATTTTGTAATTAATAAAAATCTACAGATATAATTATTAAATTATTAAAATTTTAAAAATATTCAAAAGCAAAGTTACAAAGTGGGCTTCCACTGTGTGATTTCGATAGCAATCTACGCTGGAAATTAGAATCTAAATACTTACCGCATATGGAAGTCGTAAAAGAATTACAGTGACAGTGAATAACACAATTCACGTAGTAACAACAGTTAGACTAAGTGAGAGCCCTAATCAGAGTCACAATCTGAGGCCACATTGTGCTCCAGGGACCAACCACTTATAAATATAGACCCACCACGACGATATTAATGGATAGGCTAAAGTCACTGAGTTATCAACACGTTAAACATATATGAAAAAGTTAAAAATCTCTACGTAGTGAACAAATTAAATTCTCTAATATGACGCATGACTCTCCCACAAAATGCTCGTTGACTATGTTAAGCATATCTTCCCGTGAACTATATTTATCTCCATTTCCTGCAGTTCTTATCATACAGAAGAAAACGCAATGTCCTAAAAAGCTGATTGTGGAAGGACGTGTCGCCCGATGTCTACGAGTGACACCGCTCCTTATTCTGACACGTTATCTTCATATGCCAACGAATAACCTAAAATAGGCATCAATGGGAGCATGTAACTGAACTAAAAAGTTCGCAGCCAGTAGAGATGAGCAAGAAAGAAGCTATAACTATGGGTTAAACAGCTCCGGGCACAATAATTAATATCGTGTTTTAGCTAATTAATAAGTACAAACGATGAGCCCTTGTATCAGTCTACTAGGCAAGCCACACATACGATACTATAAAATACATACTGAGCTACTGGACACAATATGGCTTGGCCACTGATTTCAAACAGGTGCAGTATGCAGAAAGGAGGTGACAGTTACACGTTACTTATTTTAGACATGGGCCTGCCACCTTAGCAGATATTTACTGTAAAAACATCTATAGAGTGGAGTATCAACAGCGTGGCTCCAAGTGTACATCTATTCTGACGAAGTGGTAGAAATATGCAGCCACAATGTTCACAAAAGTCTAATCGCAACACGAAATTCGAAAAGGCTTATATTAGTGCGTGACTAGCGAACTGATTCACTTCGCCGACCAGCTGGCAGAAGCATAGTGATCACTATGTTCATCTTTCGTTCACGTATTACTGGCTTCCTGGACAGAATACGTATTGAAAATACAGGACACACAAAAAACAGAATAAACGTAGTGGGACACTAGAAACAGTAACGAGAAACATTTTACGAAAACAAGCACTTTAACCTGACGCTTCAGGATTGATGATGGTTAGGTCAACTGAATCAAAATGATGATAAATGAAGATATCTAGTACTTCAGTATCCCACTTCTTCTCACACTGAGTTTTCCGGAGCGTTCCATTAACTTCAGTCTACTCTTCATCACTACTAAATCGTGATCTGAGTCAATATCTACTTCCGGGTACGCCTTCCAATGTGGTATGCTTTAGGACTCTCAATCTGGCCATGAGGCAATCAATTTGGAATGTTCCAGTGTTTCCGAGCCTTCTCCTAGTATACCTACTCCTCTTGTGACATTCGAACAGTGTATTTGCTGTTACCAGATAAACCTTATTCCAGAACTATAATAATTATTTTCACTTTCATTCTTCCTAACAAACACCTATCCTCAAGTAGCCCTTTCTTATATTCCTTCCCGTAGCACCGAGATGCATTCCTCCTTCATTAATTTAAAATTATCATCTCCCTTTACATGCTGGGTTATTCTTTCAGCGCCCTCCTCATATACCGTTTCTATTTCTTCATGTTCTGTTACTGGCGTCCGTATGTGTACCTCAACTATTGGTGTCTCTGTCTCTGTCTCATTTCACTAACTCAAGTTACATCTATTTACAGCCTTTCCATTTCCTTTCTCAGATATGTTAGCTTCTCTATAACGTTAAAATTTCTGACATTCCACGCTAAGACTCATAGCATGTTACCCTGTTGTTGACTGTTAAATTTTTATCTCATTGTAGCGCGCCCTTTGAAGTCCCCTCCCGGAGATTTGATTGGTAAATAATCCGGAATCTTTTTCCAGTAGAGAAATCATTATGGCACTTTTTCAATTACAGGCATGCCCTGTGGGTACAACTGTGTCTTTAATTCAGTGGGCACCGTTTCCTTCTGCAGCCTCATGCTGTTGATCATTCCTGATTCTTCCTCCATTTAGGGGCAATTTCCCACACCAAGGGCAATAGGTTGCCCTGTAACTCAGTCCTCTTGTCCTCCTTATATCACAAGGTCGCAGAACGAAGATGGTTCCTTACACTTGACAAGTCTTCTGCCGTCATTTTCAATGACTTTTTTTTTCAAAATATGTAATAGCTGTATTCAAACTCGGGATCCAAGGACGTTTTGATGACTAGTCAAAGACGCTACCGTTAGAACAGGGTACCAGAAGACTATAAAACCGAAATTTTGTTAGGCATCGCAAAGATCATGAGGCAGAATTGAATGTGAATTTAACTGTGTGGACTCAAGTTTGCTGTATTGTCGCTAAAAATATATTAACATACATATTAGAACTATCTCTCTAATTACTCACCTTGGAACCTAACAAGAACTATTCCACTGGTTTACTGCGAAGTTTTTCCGCAACACATTTGTACAGGACATATTTGTCAACGAAGTACGGATTATAGTCCATAATGCGCGGTGAATAAGTGTTGTTTGTTTCGCCTGAATCGGGATGCAGTCGAACAATCCGAGAGATTAAACGGAACAAGTGAAATGTGTCTTTAGACACCAGATGAATTTACACGGCAGGATAAACGTGAGCCGCGAGGGATTAGCCGAGCGGTCTAAGGCGCTGCAGTCATGGACTGTGCGGCTGATCCCGGCGGAGGTTCGAGTCCTCCCTCGGGCATGGTTGTGTGTGTTTGTCGTTAGGATAATTTAGGTTAAGTAGTGTGTAAGCTTAGGGACTGATGACCTTAGCAGTTAAGTCCCATAAGATTCCACACACATTTGAACATTTGATAAACGTGATATTGCAAACAAAACAACACACCACGTTTGACAGGGTTTGTGGCTAACACAGAGAAAGCAAAGCATTCAATAGTGCGAAGCTTTTGTCTTCTCGACTAGCGGCGATATGGCCCATCATATTACTCTGTCCACAAGGCCCAGAACATTTGAAAACTCTTCATCTCAGTTACACCATGCAGCACTCAATCAGACGAACACTATCTGCAGGTCAATTCGGATGTTTTCACTCACAGTGCAGCAAATCGCATAGTAGCAGCTGGCGTGAGTGTCAGTCCAGCCAAGAACTTGCACAGCCGCGCTACGACTTACTCTAGGTATCTTTTTTTGTTTATTTATTAAATCCTTAACCACTTTGAGGGCCATTCCTATAGCTGCTACTATGTGACATACGTTGGGAATACATTCAAAACTGGTTCCATAAAACACAGTACACTTTGCGATACTACATTTCTTTTTCCTTCATGTTTCTTTAAATTTGACAATCGTAGGGTTAACAGAGGGTTCTGACGAATTTATGGGCCTTCGTAGTGAAAACTGTGACGGCTGGTCTAACGTAAAAGTCATAATTGTTAAAACTGATTAATTTTCAGATATTTACAGATTTGTGTGGATGTATAGTAGACTTCCCAACCTGTTGAGACCTGCTTGCCCATTGTGTATTAGCTCAGGAGCACCATCGCCCATTAGCGTCGAAGAGTGTTACATAAATTCGTCTGTATACATTGACAGAATGAAAGAAAGTATGAATCATCGCAGAGCGCAATGCTCTGAAATTTCTCTCCATCAGCGGATGATGTAGATGGTGATATCCATCTACTCGGATTAAATGTTATCTACTTTTTTTTGGTCTGGAATACAGCCATTATTCCGAATAATGTTTATGATGTAGGTTATATAATTTTTATCAGACTTTTTAACACTTTTCCTCTAAACCTCTTTACAATGGTTCCAATGGCTCTGAGCGCTATGGGACTTAACAGCTGAGGTCATCAGTCCCCTAGAACGTAGAACTACTTAAACCTAACTAACCTAAGGACGTCACACGCATCCACGCCCGAGGCAGATTCGAACCTGCGACCATAGTGGTTGCGCGGTTCCAGACTGAAGCGCCTAGAACCGCACGGCCACACCGGCCGGCACCTCTTTACAATATTCAGTGATATACAGCGAAATGAAAGAGGTGATGATTTACAAGTTCTTGTGAAATCGTGGAGTCTATTGCCAACACATTTAGGTTATCATAATATTCATGCGTTTCACAATCACAGCCTTGTGATTTATCAAACGATGGATAATATTATATTCTTATTTACATGAGATATATAATTAAAGTAGCAGCTGAGGAAGAAGGGCTACAAAAATAACTATACAATTTCGAATGTCCATTATCACCGTATGAGATGACCCACGACCACGACACAACGAAAACCAAAACTGAGTGCATGAAGATAGCCTACAACTCAACAACGTACTTCCGGATACCACTAATATGACGGAAGAAGCTTCTCTGGAGTTAGCTGGGCAGTAATTTACCATATCCCGGTCTTGCCAATCTTCCAAAATTTCCGGATAGTTCTTTTTGCCAGTTAGGCAACTGAAAACGTCCTTAAGAGGTGGTGAGAATAGGCTCTATGATTACGAATCTCCTTTCTTCTCCCATATTACAGTTGTAAACTGTACACTATCAGATGAAGGGTAATGTAAGGTAAGGCTGAAACAGCGTCTCGTTTCCTAAGTGCTGTTTACAGAACGTTTGTTCAAAGTTTGTCAGAAGCTTTCTCATATCTATGGATAGGAGTAAAGCCATAATTATAGATCATTAAACCGTTTTATAATATCGTCCAGATTTAGTAAATAACCCATATGTTTTTTGTATAATTCAATGTTGTATTCTGAAGTACCTGCAAGTTGACAGTAGGTAACTTCTTTAATTATCAGAAGCATTCATGAATTCATCTTCGACCACCAGTCAGCCAGTAACTTCGATAGTATATTTCTGAATCATGTTCACTGCACGTGTAACGACTGTATTTATGTTGATTATGTGGCTCAATGGTTCTGTGGGGGGAAAATACGTTTGCTGCCTGTATGGCACACTTGTTAGTGATTTTGTACTTATCCACACGCTGGGACACACAGTCTAATAGAGCTTATCGATGACTCCACTTAAGGAAGTCTGCTTATACTCAATACTGTTTCAGCTGATAATAGCTTAAGGCCGAAATCGTGATAATAATACAAAAAAGTTTGGACAGTCAAATGGCGGAAATATCATTCAAACATTATTACATGACAGTGGTCCAAAAATGTAGGAAGATTACCTACGTTCAGTGATGTTCTGGAATGTATCGACAGGGACGTGGAGCCATGCTGATTGCAGTGCCGTAGTCAGATGCGCAAGATTTCTCGGTAGAGAATCCATAGCGCGAAGATTCCGGTCCAGTTGTTCCCACAGGTTGTCTGTTTGGCTTAAATCCGGTGAATCCGGTGACCAGAAGGGTTCGGTGAAGCTCATCCAGTGCTCTTCGTGTGACACAAGTACACTTGGTTTGTGTTACACATTGCATTATCCTGCTGATAGATCCTTATATGCCGAGGGAAAACAACCTACATGTAGCGGTGCACATGGTCTCCCAGGGTAGATGCATGTTTGTAGTGATCCATTGTGCCTTCCAGAACGACAAGATCACCTAAGATCACCGAGGGAATGTCCATCAGCCTGGACTTTTCCAACGACTGTTGCAGGATGTTTGCTTTCAGACATTTCATCCCATACACGTGAACGGCCACCTGTCCGATGGAGCATAAAACGTGACTCATCTGAAAAGTCATCCTGTCACCATTCCGTGGACGTCCAGTTGCCGTACTGGAGCGCAAATTCCAGCCTTCGTCACCGATGAACAGGAGTCAACGTAGGTGGTGAATTAGGCGGCTGCTGTGGAGGCCCATATGCAGCAACGTTGGCTGAGAAGTTATTCTGGAGACAATGTTGGTAGCCCCTTGCTTCATCTGGACGGCCAGCTGTTTAACGGTTCCACGTCTATTCGTCCGTACACATCTCCGCAAATGTTATCACCTGTTCGCCATGGCATGTGAAATACCACAGTTGCCTCGGCGTCAGATTTGGATAGAGCCATTTTGCCATGTGTGGAATACTTTAACCGCTGTGGCACGTGCTTGCACACGTGGCCCGTAAGGAAATGATCGTGCCCTTTTGGACGTCAGATGAATCGCTGTTTCCGCTGTACAACAACGACTGCAATGTTTTCTGCATCCCCCCGATACTCTTGATACGTCCTTCACTACTGGTCCTGCCACGTGCCGTTTGTTAGAGGATACTGCACGTTGACACTGATAATACGTAGTGGTCACATTAACGTGGCTGGACCCTGTGTACACAGGGTGTGATGGGCGTAAGTGTAGATATCTCTATTGGCGACTGAAAAGAGTTCGCTGAACAACATTAAATCAGTATTTATGTCGTTTGCAAACTAATAATTACAGCTTTTATAAATCGTACGTTTTAGGTTGATTAGTAGCTCCAAGTACATGTGGCAAGAACAAGCGATTAATTCTTATTTTCCCCTGGGCAGTAGGTCAGTGTTGGAAGTGTGGCTGCGCGGACGCTAAACGTTTAGTCTATACTGACAGGCAACTCCTAATTGTGGTGCAGTTGTGAACGTACAGAAAATGTCAGGTCGTAAGATTTGTGACGTGTTAGTGGGAAGATTGCTAGAGTTCATATTGGGATGCCACATATAAAAATATCTGCAATTAAAACCATATATAAAACTTTCCATTCGCATATGACACATACATAAGAGGCGCAGTGTAAGATGTGGGGTGTAGTGAAAATTAAACAGTCTTATAAAAAGGAGTGAAGCACTGAGAAGACGTAAACACTATTGGCTGACGTATAAATGATTAGTAGAATCAGGATTTTTTTGATAGGTATTCACTTCTCAGTAAGACTGACACATTATTAAATTACATATAAATGCCTGTTATGAAATAAGTACTCGTGTATGAATTACTGTACGTTGTTGATTCGTGTTTAAGCCTATGTGGCCTTTTCTCCCTGATAGAGCATGTTTTAGTATGCTGATGTTCATATTCGGCATACTTTCACTATTTCGGGACACTAGATACTTTTCTAATACAATTACTTTCTTCTGTGTTACATTGTTTTCAGAACTTAGCATTTCATTTGCTTTCGTGACAAATGGTAAATATCTGACTTCCTCCCATATTTCGCCTGAAGTCACCTAATCGACTACTTGCGTTTGTGTATCCTACTGTAACTCTTTGAGTAGGCGTTTGCTTAGGTCCTAAGCCAATCTGAAACCTGGATTGCAGCCAAATGTCTCATTGTGTTATTCCATCATGTTGCAATCGGAAGTGTGTGCTATGTAGTTCAGGAAAAATGCCTAAAATGAAGCCAAGCTTTCAAGCAAAAGTCCAAAAGTTTCTGTCTCAACATGGTGAGAAAGTATTTTCGTTTGATGATTGCAAACGGTCCAACATGAGAGTAGATCCGGAGAGAAAAACACTGACGTGGACTACAACAGACTGAAAATGGGAAGAAAATCCAGCAAATGCTCCTTGGGGTATCCTGCCATACTTATTCACCATACAGTGAAGAAGTTGCGTAGCTTTCTTTTGTACTAACATTTACTTAACTGAATTCTTTAAAAAATACACTGGTTCTTCCACACTAATAAAGGACTAAATCATCTGAGGACTCGAAAAAGCAATGGAATAAATAAGACAGCGGATTGAAAATAAAGAAATATGGGTATCAATTGGTAAAAAACATAGTTTTTGGGAATATGTATTGAAAATATTATTGTGAGAACTTTGGAAGTAAACTGTCGAAAGGAAAAATATCTGATAAACTGTGTACATTCAGAAAAAGTAAAATTTTCCACCATTAATAAATTATTCGACAGATTTATGGATGCCAAACGTCTCGAATTCGTTTAGCGTGGCAATGTACTGTTCTTCGTAGCGGATGCTGCGCCTTATATAATGAAAGTTGCCGATTTACTAAAAGCATTATACAGTAAAATGGTGCAAGTGGCTCAACTTTTGAACAAAGTTGCAGAATAGATCCGTAGTATATTCAATGATTTTAACAATTTTATTGGGTGAAACAGAAAGGCTTTTTTGAAAGCTTTTACAAGTGTTGCAGCAATTAAAGAGGCAAAGTATGGAAAATACGATGGGTGTGGTAATGTCTGGAATCCATTTTCACAGATGGCAACCGTAGTTTTCCGACCCGAAAGGGGACGACCGTTGTCGTGTTGGAAGAGCACTATATCCGCAGTGTTTACACCCTTCTTCCACAGAAACGACGTCGTCCGGGAGACTTACTACACATCATGTCGTCCGTTCATGTAACGAAAACAGTTGGGAAATTTGGGCTGTGCTGTGCAGGGATACAACACTTCCAGTGATTTTTCTTCCATATACGGTTAGAGCAAAATACTACATACTTCTCACTGTAAAGATTAGCCAAATGGGGAACCATGAATGTCTGGAAAAAATAAAGTGTAAATCACTAGAGAGTGCTCCTCGTACATGCAAAAGGCTGCAGGCTATTCAGTTTTATATTGAAAAGATTTTAGTTGCTAGAATTAATGTCTACATGTTTAAAGTTTTTAGAAATTTCTAGCCATGTACACCACAAAACGTAGACACCTTGTATCCTGTGACAATAATAGCAATGGAACGCGATTGAAACCAGTCAGCTGATATGAATATATGGATGTAGCAGTTAGTTGGAATGTGGAATGGAATACTTACAGAGGCTCAGTCGCAGTGAAGCATGTTGGAGGGATTGTGTCTTTGGTAGGACATTGAGAAAATACACAATGAGAGTGGACACATCCACTAGTACGGCTAAAGTGTGCTGAGTCCATATCAGACAGTACCAAAAGGTTACATGGAATGCATACGATCAAGGTCACCGAGCACGGAAACTTTGGAAAGTTTGAACGTGCAGACGCTTGTGGACAGACTTCAACTGGCTGCGATGACCTACTATTAAAATGAAAACCAGTATTAAGTTAGAAATATAGTTACGTTTATTTCCTCTCACTTTTTAAAGACAAAATCTTACGAAATGCAGCGCACATGCCGCCATTAAACTGTCTGTATTCGCAAACGCCGTTCACAAATTGAACGAGAAGAGTAAGACACGATACAGTGCGGAGTGCCCTCTACAATGCACTTGTCAGAGGTTTGCAGCATATGTATGTACGTATGTGTGTCTATTTCACCTGAAGTAAGGCATACTGAAGAGCCTTCGCAGTTATCTCCAAGCAATCGTTTCGGCAAGCTCGTGTAACTTGCACGAACACCGGTACAATGCCTTCGACATTCTTCTGGTTTTTTCTCATCGCAGTACGGCTGTCATTCTTATTTCTCGTCAACTTTTATGAGTTAGCCCCCTACACAGGAAGAGCAACCGAAATATCCAAACGGCATTCTTGCAGATATACTACGAGCAGTTTCACGTTGAATCTGCTCTCGATTTTACAGCTTTGACCTGAACTGGTAACATTTATGAGGCGGTGGAGGGCTTTTGAGGGCAATCGCCACAACTTCCTCTTTCTTTAGCCTTTTGTTCCAGTGACAACAGACGTAAGTGGTTACTTTCCGACATGCCATTCGATAATTCCAGGGGGAAATCATGGAGCTAAAATGTGCCTCCAGTCGGTTGAATAATTACATGTTGACTTCTATATTTTAAGGGCTCTTTTTTCCTTAGTCGCAGCTGTCCAATTTATGTAAGCTAAATGATGCCTTTGGCGACTGTAATAAAAGTCTTGTGGACCAAACGCGTTTTGCTTTATTTTAAAGCATACTCAGTGGCCACATGAAAAATGCCGTTTCCTTTGTAATTTTATTGCTAGGATAATGAACAGTTCGCATGCTTCAATTTACCGGTATGAACAGTATAATTGCTATCGTTACTCGCTGTTCTTTTTTTTTCTTTTGTTCCTTACGTCATTCTGCTCGTTTTTCTGCATCTATGAAGTAGATTTTAGCACACAATATTTCCACAACAGTAAATATATGCACGTTTTATATTATGAAAAACCACTGTTATCTCGCAATTTCGTGTACTTTGTTTTGATTTTGAGGGATGCGTTCGTCTTTTGTTTAGTTCATGATATGTCCTCGTTTGTTAAATTTTTTTGTACTGTGTGTCCGGGCTTTTAATGCGTATGTGTATTAATGAAACCAGTGCAAAATTAACAGAGACGTGCGTGGAACAACTGGTTCTTACTAACCTTTTGGTCATCAGTCTACTGACTGGTTTGATGCGGCCCGCCACGAATTCCTTTCCTGTGCTAACCTCTTCATCTTAGAGTAGCACTTGCAACCTACGTCCTCAATTATTTGCTTGACGAATTCCAATCTCTGTCTTCCTCTAAAGTTTTTGCCCTCTACAGCTCCCTCTAGTACCATGGAAGTCATTCCCTCATGTCTTAGCAGATGTCTTATCATCCTGTCCCTTCTCCTTATCAGCGTTTTCCACATATTCCTTTCCTCTCCGATTCTGCGTAGAACCTCCTCATTCCTTACCTTATCAGTCCACTTAATTTTCAACCTTAGCGTAACTGAACTCCTTGAACTCCGATCTGACTCTTTTTGTCTTTTTGACGCATCTTAGAGATTTTTACCATTTAAATGTATATTATTACTACGACTAGTCCTGTGCTCGAAGTCACATGCATACGAGGGAACATAGTGTAACTTCAAGGTAATTTCAGGAATAGTTTCTCACACTCAGATGACAATGCAGGGTGTCTATATGAAAAGATTAGCAAAAACATATGAAAAAAGTAGGAGAAACAGATGTTTGCGGTTAGCGGCATCTTTTCCTACCACTCGAAAAGTAACTGTAGACTCTTTTTTCTAAGAGTTTCCTATGTTTGATTACAGGTTTTAAATAATCGCAAAAAACGACTACACTCAAGAGCGAGCCTAATGCCTGCTGCAATATGCGGAAACGGAATTACCTACTGCTTTCAAAAGACATGTCTAACGTGAATTTGAAACTGACCCAGCAGATGTTAGATTAAGATCACTGGTACTGTAAACAGACTCTCAGGTTCTGGCAGAAAACACAAATGTAATTAAAAGGGGAATGAGATATTGGAGCCCTTACGAAGAACCAAATCGGAGTCAGCATTCCGAGCGTCATGAGAGCTAAACACGCGTCGCTCAACATTTCACGAGGTGCTGCATAAGCGACTTCGTTTGCACGCTTACGAAGTTGAAATTGTGCACGCATTGCAGCTAAGAGACTAGGTTATTCGCCATGAATTTGCTGTTGAGACGTTGGACCGGATCGGGGAGGACCGCAAGTGCCTATGTAACGTCATTTTCTCTGACGAAGCAACCGTGCACGTGTGAGAAAGTTAGCCGGTGAAACACAAGCATCACGGGTTCGGAAAACCCCCATAATTTACAAGAAAGTGGCAGAAACAGCTGAAATGTGAACTCGGGGTGTGCGCTGATGAAAGCATAGTTGCCGTTTTCCTTTATCAAGCAAACACTAACTTGAACCGTGCCTCTGGACGTGGTCTGAAAGGGCTCCTTTCTCTTGTCGGGCCGTGTTGTGTGATCTAGTTTGACGGGGTTAGCTGGCTCTTTTACTGCCCTGCCCTGTGTGATTCTTCCCTGAAGTTGGAAATCAGAGGATTTCATGTGGACTCCTTGTATGTGTTATGGTCATGGGTCCGGAAACATTTCATTTCCGTGTCAGCACTCTTTCCTACAATTCTCGATAACGCAATGTCAAGCACAGAGGACCAACCAGAACGTGCCAGAGTACCGCATGGTATTTACGATATCCAGAAAAACTGTCGAGATTACGTGTAAGATAGTGGAAAGGACCACTGTTTTCAAATGGTCACACACTACGTTCCGGCATAAAGTCAAGAGCCGGCACGCCTGTCGGCAACGAGAGAGCAGAGACGATTGTGAAGACGTCAGTCTACTGCACGCTGACCGACCTGTTTCTAGGACGACAACGAGACGGAAGCGAACTCTATGGAAAGAGCCGCGCCGACTGGCTACAGCCCACTTCTGCAGCAGCATCAAGATTAGACCCTCAAGACCATCGACTCAGGAATTGTATACAGGGTGTTACAAAAAGGTACGGCCAAACTTTCAGGAAACATTCCTCACACACAAAGAAAGAAAATATGTTATGTGGACATGTGTCCGGAAACGCTTACTTTCCATGTTAGAGCTCATTTTATTACTTCTCTTCAAATCACGTTAATCATGGAATGGAAACACACAGCAGCAGAACGTACACATGTTGATTGTGAAAATTTAAAATTTGATCACGTTGGAATGAAGCCTCATCCGTAAAGAGAACATTTGCACTGAAATGAGGATTCACGCATTGTTGGATGCACCATTCGTAGAAGTGTACCCGTGGAGGCCAATCAGCTGCTGATAGTGCCTGCACGCGCTGTACATGGTACGGAAACAACTGGTTCACCCGTAGCACTCTCCATACAGTGACGTGGTCAACGTTACCTTGTACAGCAGCAACTTCTCTGACGCTGACATTAGAGTTATCGTCAACTGCACGAAGAAATGCCTCGTCCATTGCAGGTGTCCTTGTCGTTCTAGGTCTTCCCCAGTCGCGAGTCATAGGCTGGAATGTTCCGTGCTCCCTAAGACGCCGATCAATTGCTTCGAACGTCTTCCTGTCGGGACACCTTCGTTCTGGAAATCTGTCTCGATACAAACGTACCGCGCCACGGCTATTGCCCCGTGCTAATCCATACATCAAATGGGCATCTGCCAACTCCGCATTTGTAAACATTGCACTGACTGCAAAAGCACGTTCGTGATGAACACTAACCTGTTGATGCTACGTACTGATATGCTTGATGCTAGTACTGTAGAGCAATGAGTCGCATGTCAACACGAGCACCGAAGTCAACATTACCTTCCTTCAATTGTGCCAACTGGCGGTGAATCGAGGAAGTACAGTATATACTGACGAAACTAAAATGAGCTCTAACATGGAAATTAAGCGTTTCCGGACACATGTCCACATAACATCTTTTCTGTATTTGTGTGTGAGGAATGTTTCCTTAAAGTTTGGCCGTACCTTTTTGTAACACCCTGTATACTGAAGAGATATCTTATTTGCATGTCGCAGTTTTCTTGCGACACTTCTGTGTTATTGTGAAAGTTAAGTATTGTCATTGTTCATTTCATAATAAAACTCATTAATACGATTTGTTTGAATGTTGTCTAGCGATTCGCGAAAGCAGATTTCCTAGATACGCCATATACGACGACTAGGCAGGATTCAACATACGAGGCGTATTCTAAAAGCATTGGAGCTATGCATATATTTAAATGTGGGCACGTCAGCACGAAGTTGAAAGAACGCACAGACCCTCTCTTGACTGTTACTGTAACTACAGAAATCATCGTTTTGATTCAGAAGTCACTGTAACTACAGAAATCATCGTTTTGATTCAGAAGTCGCTGACTGCTGCTGAATGCAGATAACAATGGCTCGAAAATCTTTCCTCTCAATAATTGTGAAATATGTAATATAATTCGACTTGATCGTACAAAACGATGTACATCTATTCAGAATCATCAGGCCCTGCACCTCATTTACGGGTGTATAGTAATGAACGAAGAAAAAGTTAGACAACGCTGTCGACACATTAAAAGTTGCCGTAAAAACTTGCATGATCGAGGTTTGATTGGTGAAGGTATGATGACGACGTACGATCTATGATCATAAGAGCCCGGCAGTGTACTGAGTTAAGTCACAAACCACCACCCAGTGCCTCAAGGGGTGGGGATATCTGACATTTGGAGATATACGTCGCAGTTGAGAGTGATCCGTCCAACAGCTTCGGACGTTAAGATCGGCTGTTCCCTTATGTGATATTCGATTCGAGGGAGGAAGGATAGGAAACAGGATTATGTTTTGACGTTCCGTGAACGAAAAGAGCACTAGGTTCGGATGACAAGCTCTAGCGGAAAAATAGTAGGGACGGAAATTTGTCGTGTTCTTTCCTTAGGAACCATTAGACTGTTCGTCCTAAGCTATTTACGATGGGTATTAGAGCTCTACTTTCTCCAGAATTCAAATCCAGTGACTAACCCCTTGCCTTTCCCCGCTTGTTATTCGGGACGAGTTAATTATTTTTCAGTAGGTCCTCTAACACTGGAAGTGCTTCATGTAAAGACCTAACAACGGCATTTTCTTCTAGACCTGCTCGCAACTGACACGAATGCAAATTATCTTTAAGACTCCAGACACTTAACGTAGAAAAAATGCCTGTGATCTGAAATAATCTTTCTTAATTTGAAATCAAATAAGAATACCTGTTGCAATTTTATTTTTAATTACCACCACCGATTTTGGCAACCAAGTCCATTATCCAGCGATCACATGTCTATTGTCATGGGTATATATAGACACACTAACGAGGACAACAAAGCAAGTGCCATAATTGGACTTCCCAGCAACTTCGCTCACTGGAAGAGAATTACATATAAGCTAACATGTGTTTCGGCTTATCCCTAAATTCTCGACAGTTTCTGAGAAAAAGTCCAAGTTTTTGAGGTACTTTACGTATCCTTTAGCGAGTAACTAGTTCAACCAAAGCCGTGGTACAGAGGCTAGCCCCGCGCCTTCACCGTTTTGCACCGCTTTTTCGAAACCCGATTAATTGTTTATTTTTATTTTTTGTTCATTTATCTACCCATGTCCCTATAAAGTAGCTACACGAATATTTTCCAAGGTATCCTGAGAGAACGTTGTCCTTATTCGTGTACTAATTGCACGTCTGTTGAAATAATTAAAAAAAAGAACAATAAATGAACAGAAAAATTGTTTGTAGCCCTTCCAGCGAAATTTCTGTAGCTTATGTTGATTTATAATAAAGTGCTAGCACCAGTTTACAGAAAAGTGATTCGGTATGCATAATTTGACATGAAATTACTGCCAACATGTAAAATCTTCACCAATATTAGCGACGTTTCTGCCCCGAGTGTGATTGGTGCGAAGGAATGCCACTGTGGCAAAGCTGCCTTCGCGCGGTGCTCGCGGTGTCCGTAATTTCTTTTAGATTAGATTAGATTAGATTTACTTTCATTCCAATTGATCCGTAGTGAGGAGGTCCTCCAGGATGTGGAACATGTCAGAAAAACAACAATACATGACAAATATTTACAACTAAAACAAATAAGCTAATGTACCATTCCACAGGTCCCAAGTGGAATGATCGTCATTTTTTAATGAACACTAAGAGTCATTTTACAAATACTATTGCACTGAATTTAAAATAAAAAAGTTTTTTATTTATTTATAAGGTAAGAAACATGTAATACAACTACTGTAATACTTATTTACAATGAACACATTACTGCACTGAAATGGTGCAGAAGTTAAATTATACTTACACACTTACACACACACAAGCACACACACACACACACACACACACAAATTTTCAGTGAACACATTACTGCACTGAAATTGTGCAGAAGTTATGTTGTACTTATATACAAATCAGTTGGTTTTCCTAAGAAATTCATCAATGGAGTAGAAGGAGTTGGCCACCAATAAATCCTTTAGGCTTCTCTTAAACTGAATTTCATTGGTTGTTAAGCTTTTTATGGCTGCTGGCAAGTTATTGAAAATGTGTGTTCCTGAATAATGCACACCTTTTTGTACAAGACTAAGTGACTTTAAATCCTTGTGAAGATTATTCTTATTTCTAGTATTGATTCCATGAATTGAGCTGTTGCTTTGAAAAAGTGATATATTTTTAATGACAAATTTCATTAAGGAATAAATATATTGGGAAGCTGTAGTTAGTATCCCTAGTTCCCTAAACAGGCTTCTGCAGGATGTTCTTGAGTTCACACCACATATAATTCTTACTGCACGTTTTTGTGCCCGGAAAACTTTAGCTTGGCTTGATGAATTACCCCAGAAAATAATCCCATATGACATTATGGAATGAAAGTAAGCATAGTATGCCAGCTTTTTCATTTTTATATCCCCTATGTCTGACAAAATTCGCATTGCAAACAGAGATTTGTTAAGACGCTTCAGCAGTTCTGTGGTGTGCTCCTCCCAGTTGAATTTATTATCAAGCTGTAATCCCAAGAATTTAACACCGTCCACTTCTTCTATCTTCTTGTCGTCATATGTTAGACATATACTCTTGGGACACCCCTTACAAGTTCTGAACTGCATGTAGTGTGTTTTTTCAAAGTTTAGTGACAAAGAATTGGCTAGGAACCAGTGATTAATGTCCACAAATATTTTATTGGCTGATCTTTCTAAGACTACACTTGATTTGCTATTTATTGCAATGTTTGTATCATCAGCAAACAAAACAAACTTGGCATCTGGTAATGTTACTGATGAAAGGTCATTGATATACACAAGAAAAAGTAAGGGCCCCAAAATGGAACCTTGTGGGACCCCACATGTAATTAGTTCCCAGTTGGATGATGCCTGATAGCTTGATACATGTCTCTTTCCTAATAACACCCTTTGTTTCCTGCCAGAGATATAAGATTTGAACCATTTTGCAGCATTTCCTGTTACACTATAATATTCTAGTTTACTTAAAAGGATATTGTGATTTACACAGTCAAATGCCTTTGACAGATCACAAAATATACCAGTTGCCTGCAATTTTTTGTCTAATGAATTAAGTACATTTTCACTGTAAGTGTAGATAGCCTTCTCAATATCAGAACCTTTTAGAAATCCAAACTGTGACTTTGACAGTATGTTATTTGAGATAAGATGGTTATAAAGACGACTGTACATTACTTTTTCGAAAATTTTTGAGAATGCTGGCAACAGTGAAATTGGACGGAAATTTGATGCTATTTCTTTATCTCCCTTCTTAAACAGTGGCTTAACTTCAGCATATTTCAGCCATTCGGGAAATATTCCACTGATAAACGACTGGTTACACAGATAGCTTAATATGTTACTTAGCTCAGAATCACATTCTTTAATTAACTTTGTTGATATTTCATCATACCCACTAGATGTTTTTGATTTTAAAGATTTTATGATGGACGTTATTTCTGTTGGGGTAGTGAGGGTCAAATTCATATTATGGAAGTTACTTGAAATGTCTGGTCTAAGGTAATCCATAGCAGCATCTACCGAACCTGACAACCCCATCTTTTCAGTAACAGTTATAAAATGTTTGTTAAAAAGTTCTGCAACACTATACACATCTGTCACCAATGCATCATTTACTCTTAATGCTATTTGTTGCTCTTCATGTCTGGTTCTACCGGTCTCCTCCTTCACTATATCCCATATTGTCTTTATTTTGTTATCTGATATGACTATCTTTTCCTTGTAATATATTTGCTTTGACATCCGTATTACAGTCTTTAATATTTTGCAGTATTTCTTATAATGTGCTATAGCATCAACATTGGAAATGTTTCGGATTGACAGATACAGTTTTCTTTTTGTTTTACAAGATACCCCTATTCCTCGAGTAATCCATGGCTTCTTTGTAGACTTTGCTCTAACCTTGGTAAGTTTTGGGGGAAAGCAGTGTTCAAATAAGGTAAGCACTTTATTAGCAAAAATGTTATATTTTTCATTCATGCCATGAGCACTGTAAACATCAGTCCAGTGAATGTCTCTGAGGAGTGTCCTAAAATAATCAATTTTTGGCTTACTGATTACCCTCTTGAGCTCAGATTTAACAGATTTTATATCCTGTTCAGTATTAACATTTAACAGAAGGAACTGCATGTCATGGTCTGAGAGGCCATTGACTATTGGTTTTGTAATATAATTTTGTTCATTTGACTTTTCTATAAAGATATTATCAATGGCTGTTTGTGAGCAAGTGGTTATCCTAGTGGGGAACTTTACTGTGGGAATTAAGTTGAATGATAGTGTTACTAACTCAAATAGGTTCTTGTTGGGAGAGTCTTTAAGGAAATCTACATTGAAATCACCAGAAACCACTATTTCTTTGTTTTTGGTTGTTAAATGGGCCAGTACAGCTTCAAGGTGGTTTACAAACAGATTAAAGTTACCTGCAGGTGCTCGATATACACTTAATATTATGAAAGATTTTTTGTGAAAATCTAATTCTGTTGCACATGCTTCCATATGCTGTTCTAGGCAAAATTTATGAATGTCTATGTTCTTAAATTTATGACAGTTCCTGATGAATGTGGCAACTCCTCCTTTCTCCATTTCTGATCTACAAAAATGAGATGCTAACCTAAACCCTGAAACACTTAAAAGTTCTATACCAGTGGTCACATGATGTTCAGAGAGGCAGATTATGTCAGCTGGGTTTGAAGACTCTAATTCATCTATGCAGATAGTTAATTCATTAATTTTATTTCTCAGTCCTCGAATATTTTGATGCAATAAAGATAGCTGACATTTCACATTGACTGACTTAAAATTGGGTGGAGTTAAAATATCTGCTGACAGTTGAAAATTCTTAACCAATGGTTGTTTATGTTGATGTAATAAGCTGGAATTATGTTTTTTGATTTCTTTCTCAAACTGAAGGTTTGTCTCAGTTCTAACCTCTCTTAAAATTTGTTTTCTTTCTGTCCTCCCTACCCTAAAAAAGGGTCTTTTCTGAATCCTATAACCACTGGTATTTTACCACTCATGACAGTGCCTCCCCCCTTTAACTTTCTTGCTATTTCCCCAGCCAATTTACCCTTCTTTCCCCAGCCAATCAACGATTTGGATGTCTCTACGATCGGTATCGGGTGATGCTGAGGGAATTAGATTAGGTAATGAGACACTTAAAGTAGTAAATGAGTTTTGCTATTTGGGGAGCAAAATAACTGATGATAGTCGAAGGAGAGAGGGTATAAAATGTAGACTGGCAATGGCAAGGAAAGCGTTTCTGAAGAAGAGAAATTTGTTAACAGCGAGTATAGATTTAAGTGTCAGGAAGTCGTTTCTGAAAGTATTTGTATGGAGTGTAGCCATGTATGGAAGTGAAACATGGACGATAAATAGTTTGAACAAGAAAATAATAGAAGCTTTCCAAATGTGGTGCTACAGAAGAATGCTGAAGATTAGATGGGTAGATCACATAACTAATGAGGAGGTATTGAATAGAACTGAAGAGAAGAGAAATTTGTGGAACAAGTTGACTAGAAGAAGATTGATAGGACATGTTCTGAGGCATCAAGGGATCACCAATTTAGTATTGGAAGGCAGCGTGGAGGGTAAAAATCGTAGACGGAGACCAAGAGATGAATACACTAAGCAAATTGAGAAGGATGTGGGTTGCAGTAGGTACGGGGAGATGATGAAGCTTGCACAGGATAGAGTAGCATTGAGAGCTGCATAAAACCAGTCTCTGGTCTGAAGACCACAACTACGATGGGTATCATCCAAGGGAATCTTCCTGAAGAATAAAAAAAAATTTTTAAAACACGAATTGATATAAGAAAGCAACGTAAGTACCGTACGTTAGAATTTAAAAAAAATTGTAATGCCTGTAAATACTACACACATCACATATATTATGTAATAAATCTGAAACACTTATTGTGAAATCCGGTTGTAATTTTATCATAAATGTAACATCCTTATATCGCTTAACTTAAAAGGAAATATACGTGTACTAACCTCCTACGAGCATGGGTAGCAAAATGAAAAAATAAATAAATAAATATAAAATAAATACAGTAATAGTGTTTCGAACACGCGACGCCAAAATTGAGAAGCTGGCTACCGTGTCACCATTTCGACTGAGCTCATCGCGCGCTAAGAGGCAAACAAAGTCTCTCCAAAAGTTTGAACGTAGTTTTCTCAGTAAAGGTCGCGTACCTTCGAATAATTCCAGACACGTGTTCGCTTATTTTAACTCCTCTTTCTCTGAGCGAAGTTTCTGGGGAGTCGGGTTATGCTAATTACCGTGTTCTTCTCGTAAGTGGTGACAAGTTGTCTGTGTACTCAAAAGAAGGTAGACGCTTGAGGACTGAAAATTGGCCTTCATGACCAGAACCAGTTTAGGTAACTAAAACTTAACAAAAAAATGTAACTCGTGCTGCAATTTGACTTCAGAAATACAACAGATGCGGAACTTGCATCATCGTGTTCCATACGCAGGAGTAGAAATTCTGTTTAATTTAGCTGGTGATCCAATAACGTTTGGTGTCCAGGGCACCAACGCCGTACGATTCTGTTGTTTTATATTTGTGCTCCTTGCCCACGAGTTACGTGCCATTAATTGCCAGGAGCAGTTAACTAACTATACGGGCTGCTTGATGTGTCAAGCTATTTTCCGCTGATACCTAAAGCGCTTTGAGAAGACTCACCGAGCAGGTGGTTAAAGGCGTTTGGCTACTAACAGCCGCGACGCGCCTTCGTTTAACGAGTCGGCAGCTTTTGATTCTCCCTCTAAATGAAACTGTATAACGTTGCCAAGGGAACGTCACGTGTAGAAGATTTGCTAATACAAGATGAAGCTACAAACAGAATTACTTTCAGCCCAGTAGACAGCAGAACAACGAATTGCTAAAGATTAGTACACGAGAGTAAACAGCTGTTGGTGACTTAAAACTATTTCGCTATCTAGGAAGCAAATTTGTACGAGATAGCAGCAAGAGAACCGATAGTGGAGTGTATCAGGTAGAGAGAAATACGATTTTAAACTAAAAAAGAGATAAATTAGTACCAATATTGACCTACACATGAGGTAAAATCGAAACATTGAATTTTTGGGTCACAAAATAGTGTACAAGAAAACAAAGGGCTTCGAAAAATAGGAAAATAAAAAACTGCATCATTTTTTAAGTTTGGTGCTATGAAATAACGTAGAAAATTTGTTGTCACCTTGAAGAAAAGAAGTTTACCTCTACGCAAAAAGTACACTATAAAACTAATTTACATGAAACGCTAAAAACATTGGGCGTGCGGTAAGGAAGGAAAGTTGACAATGGAGTTTGTGGCTGAGAAGGTAAGTGGTATATGCAGAGGAAGTTTTAGATTACCTACGTAATAGAGGTGATGATTGTTTCAGTAATATAGCGAAGAATAGATTAGAAAAGCAAAAGATGATACGCAGGGCGATGATTTATGTAGCGTATCATAATAAGATAAATTATTTACCTTTACGTACTACTGTCAGTTATCGAGGGCATAACGGATCTGTTAAACTAAATTGGATAACTCATGGGTAGATATTCAACACAATATCACATTATCTGTTATGACCATTTTGATCGGCCCACAATTTTAGCGCCCAATGGTGTGAGAGAGATATTTCAGAAATTTTATTTTGCCATAGAGTAGCTTCTTTACAAAGAAAGAAACGTCGGACGAGGAATTCTTTCACCTTTGGCTTGAAAATCTAGGGTTCATGATTAAATTACTTCAGTTCTTCTGTAAGCTTTTTGAAAATGAAACCTGAAGAACAGGACAAAGCCTTCTGTACGTTTAAATAAGCATTGTAGAAGTGACAACCGTTTATGTGCGTGAGTTGAGTGAATTGTGCAGTACCTTTTAAATGAAACATTATTAAGCACGAATTGGACAAGTGAGTATAAGCATAGGAATGACAAAGTAGGGATTCTGAGACACCTGAGCAACGACATGCATGAAGTTCGTGAACTGATACTGCATACCGTTGCGACTGCCCTTTTTTGAGTATCAAATATACTCCTTGAACCCCCACATTTTCTCCAAAATCTCATACCATTAGATATAATACAGCTGTAAAGTAAGCACAGTAGCATTTTGTTTTTACGCAATCTCCTAGATGTGATACTACTCAGACGGTTGTCATCTATCCTCGGTTCCAAGAACTAAGCATACCTGATTTAATGATTTCTTTTACCGTCGTGTGACAATAAAGGTTCTACAATGTTTCCGTGTGGGGAATGGTATGCACTGCTTAATTTAGGATGGTCGTCAGCAGTCCATTTCAGTAAAAAGAGCAAGACAACTAAGGGGAGCACTGGGTTCAAATTTTCGTCCAGCCATACTGATTTAGACTTTCTTTGGTTTTCTTAAATCACCTAATACAAATGTTAGGATGGTTCCTTTAGATAGAAATGAGCGTAATCCCTTCATATTGATCACCTATTTAGTTATTTTGTCATCGACAGAACACAAAACTCTAATTTCCGTTACGGAATGAGATCTTATGTAATATAATGGGTCTGTCAACTTCTGCTAGCAACAAAATAAATCGAGTAATAGTCTGTGCCAAAAACCACACATAAAAGTCTACTTTATTAAAAAGTTAATTTAACATGGAAGTGATCTTTTGTACGAGGGCTGCTCAATAAAGAATTGTCATACTTTTTCATGGTCATAATTTCTCGCGCTAAAATTTAATCTTATGATATTCTGTTAGCTTAATGTGCAAAAAACATGGCATAGTAGTTTCATTGTTGGGACTCCTGGTACCCACCTGTAAGAGGCAGGCAAGGTCAGACATGTTCAGTATCGCCTACCGCTGCAACACGCGAGGAATAATAAGCAGCTTTGAAATTTTCCTTTCGTCTCAACAAATCTTCAGCTGAGGCCTATACAATGTACTAAGAGGCTTATGGACAGTCTGTTCTTCCGTACAGCAGAGCTCGAAGGTGGTTTAAAATGTTTAAAGAGGGGAGACAATCAATTTCAAAGGAAGGTGGACCCAGTTCAGTTACTGCTCTTACGGAAGAAAACATCAACACTGCTTCTCTCATTGTGAGACAGGATCGACGATTTACCTTAAGATCACTTACTGAAATACTGAACATTTAATTGGGTGCCACCCACAAGTTGGTGACGGTAAAATAACGCATGACACGTGTTTGTGCGCGATGGATTCCAAGACTGTTGACTACAGAACAAAAGAACCTTCGCGTGCAGGTCTGCATGCAGCTACAGTTGATGTTAGAGGAACATTGGGAGTTCCTTTCAAATTTAATCACTGCTGATGAAACTTGGCTACATCATTTTGATTCTGAGAGCAAACTGTAAAGCTCAGTTTGGAAATCTCCTTCGTCACCAACCCCCAAAAGAGCAAAAGTGATTCCTTCTGTTGGGAAAGTTATAGTCATCTCATTCTTTGATATTCATGGAATGGTTTATCAGCGTGTTGTACCTGCTCACACATCAGTAACTGGAAAAACTATATGGATGTCCTAAAAACATTGCAAGTCCATATCTGGCGCAAAAGACGACATTTCCGCGAAGCAGGCTGGATGCTACACCACGATAATGCGCGACCGCATATTGTTGCTGAATATCTTGCAAAAATCAATGTGAAGTGCATCCCTCACCCTTCTTATAGTCCAGATTTAGCCCCAAGTGACTTTTTCTTATTCCCCAACATGAAGAAACGCCTTCGTGGGAGGCGTTATCAATCTTCAGAAACAGTGGTGAGGGCTGCAAGGGCGATTTTGAAGGACCTCTCAAGAAATGGTTTCCAGAATGTATTTAAAGACTGGCAGACACGCTGGGACAAGTGCATCCCATTCATGGGAGACAACTCTGAGAAGGACCATCAAAATTATGAGGATGAGTAAAGATATGTTGTCAAAAAAATTATGATCATTCTTTATTGAACAGCCTTCGTACAGTTAGTCTACCAGAACCGCAAAGATAATGATGGATTACAAGTTATATAGGTTAATACTGTCTTTTGCCACTGTAATAGAAGTCGTATTACGACCAAGCGCATTTCGGTTTATTTCAAGGCACCTTCAGCGGACAGGTTTTCTTTTTCATTACGTCGTTCTTAACGTTCTTCCTCACATACGTGTTAGACTTTTGCACACAGCGCTTCCATTGTCACAAAATATATTTTCGTGTTTATGCTTTGTAGGTCCACAGCCGTCTCGCCATTACTAGATTAGTGAGAAAAAGTGATGATATAGCGTCAACATTCTGGGAAACAATAATAGAGCCATGATTATTCCATGACTGCCTGCCGTAGACAGGAAGATAACGAAGAGGACAGGCCTTAGATTACAACGCGAGTTACTGCAACCATTACTGCTCCATTTATATTGAAGGTTATCTTACCGCCCTCGGCTTCACTCGTATAGACTGCATGGTCTTTCACTTTCCTTTAACCGAGTTTTCATGTTGTTCACAAATTACAACATCTTTTAAACTTTTCACATTAATTAAGGCCATAGAGGTAGCTGGAGCCGGAGGTCTTTGTTAAACCTGCCTTTTGAGGTCTGAGGCTGATATTTCGAACCTTTCATCCCCTACATTTTTTTTAGAAGTCAAATAGCAGTTTTCATAGACTTTCTTTTAAATATGTTTTAATATAGCGAAATGTTTTCATACAAATTTTCGTCCTCCCTTAGGGGTTGAATTTCCAAATGCATTGAAAGAAGTATTTTTTGTTGTTGTTTCATACCAATTGTCATAGACGTGGTTTTAAAAGTGGTTTAATATTACTTCAAGAATTATTCACTTTCAGTGTAAGCTCTAAACCACTATCTTACTTCTTTAGTCGTCTAATTTCCAAAAACGCTAAAGCATACACTTTTTTTAGATTTATGTCCAAGAAACCAAACACCAATTATCTTAGTTCTAGCTTCAAAATTTCCTTAATAGTGGCATGTTAAAAAACTGTCATCCCCTACTACCCCCCCCCCCCCCCCCCCCCTTACGGATGAAATTTCCAACAGTCCCTTACTGAACGATGCCTGCAGTATAAGATCAACACCCAATCCAAATTTCAAGTTTCTGTCCTTAGCAGTTTGAGCTGATCGCTGGTAGCCAGCTAGTCAGTCAGAAAGTACATTTCATTTTATACAGGGAGTTCATTTTAACTGAACACATTGAAATATCTCGAAAACTACGCATCGGATCAAAAAAGGTTATAATTACAATTTCTTTGTCGCGGGGGGGTGACATCCAATGATACCACATTCGACCTGCACCCCACCCCGTGCTTGAGTGGCGGGGACAACTTCTAAATCTTTAATGGGAGCCCCCATTTTTTATTGCCGATTACGATTCTGCGGCGAAATCTACGTCCGTTTTGTCTGAAGCATTTTCTTCGTTTCGCCACAGATGGTGTACATTGGAACACAACCGTAATATACGACCTACTACTCAATGGCCGTTCAATAACCAATCGCACGAGGGAACCCACCTCCATGCTGCGAGAATAGGGCAAACAGTATTTCATAACTTGTGCTTGGAAACCGCATTCGCACCGTTGTATCCCCCCGGCATATCGAATAGGGAACTACCCGACTCGCCGCTGTGGCCGTGGCTCGAGGAAAACGCTACTCTACTTTTCCAATTATAGTAAGTGTTGAAACGTAGCACCGCCAACGTCAGTACACACAATGATCTGATTTTCAAACAACTGTTCACCGGGCGGAAGCATATCTGCGGTAGTGTCAGAATAGGCGTTTCTGATGCGGCCGACCAATGTTGGCACTTGCTGGTACATCTTCTCCTTTAAATATCGGCTCGGAAGGAAGTACAGCGACGTCAGATCCGGCGACCTAGTTGACAAATTAATAGGATCACCTCTGCTGATCCACCGACCAGTGTAAACATGGTCTAATACCTCCCGTGCTTCAGTTGCGTAATGTGCTGGGCATCCGTCATTCTGAAACCATATATGTTATCGAACGTTCGGAGCAACATCCTATAGTAGTACCGGTAGCTCCTGTTCCAAAAACGGTCATTATTTGCGTCCATTAAACGTGTCAACGCTAAAATACAGATCAATGAGTTTGTTCCCCATGATGCCAAGGCACACGTTAACCGACCAAGGACGCTGATGATCAGCTTGCCGTAACAAGTGGGGTGTCTACACTCCAGTGAAGCATGTTATACCGGTTAACACTACCATGCTTTGTGAATATAGATTCATCTGAAAATAGTACCTCGGCAGAGAAAATGGGGGTCGTTTGCATTTGTTGACGTACCCACTCACAAAACATTACCCGGAAATCGGCGCCATGAAGTTCTTTATACAGTGAAACGTGGTAGGGATGTTACGTACTTATGGCGATGCAATATTGTGACAATACTACCTACAGACTTCCGAAGTCGCCGTGTAATTGCCGGGCGCATATACATTGGCTGTGGTGCTCTGTCGCTAGTACAGCTATTTCGTTAGCTTCTCCTGTAACACGTTTGCTTCGTTTCCTTTTGCTGGTCTGTACGCTGCCATCAGACATAGAGACGTCCACAACCTTGTAAAAGAACGAACGAGAGACAGCTTTCTCTGCCAAACGCTCGGCGTACAAGGTAACAGCAGCAAAAAATTTCTCCTACATTCTCCGTAAAACAGGATTATTTCAGTTCTCTCTTCCGAGTTTGTAACAATCATCGTCCACTTGGACGTCTGTTCTCCAAATTATTGGCAGGGGCGCAAGTATTATAATGTGTAGAGCCTCTGTCTGTTCGTCTGCAAGATGCGTGAGCTCTGTCCGCAGAGTACTGCCTATTATGGTACATGGTAGTTCGCTACAGGGCCATGGCGGAGCGCCGAGTAGTCCCCTATTCGATATGTCGAAGGAATACAATGTTGCTAATGGGGTTTCCAATCATAGTATGAAATACTCTGTTATTCTACCATCACAGCATGGACGTGGGGTCCTAGGTGCCATTGGTTATTCAAGGGGAATTGAGTAGCATCTCGATTGTGTAACAATTTATATTTCTCCTACTACAGCGCCGTCTGTGGCAGAAGGAGGAAAAACCAGCCGGCCGCGGTGGCCAAGCGGTTCTAGACGCTTCAGTCCGGAACCACGCGACTGCTACGGTCGCATGCTCGAATCCAGCCTCGGGCATGGATGTGTGTGATGTCCTTAGTTTAGTTAGTTTTAAGTAGTTCTTAGTTCTAGGGAACTGATGACCTCAGATGTTAAGTCCCATAGCGCTCAGAGCCGTTTGAACCATTTTTGAACGGCATGGCAACGCTTCATCGCCGCCCGACTGAAGCAGTCCCTGCAAACGTTGTTGTGCGCTCCGACCGTGTGCTGCTTCAGTCTCGATCCATGCATGTTGAATTTGATCTTCATTTGCGCTTAGGGCAACACATCTAACGTATCTTTTCAACATCATGTAAACAGTAAGTGGAAAACGTCTTGTAACTCAGTGATTCGTTTTTACTTTTGCATTACCTATTCTTTAGCACGTATATAATGTTAACCATTTTAAGTGTTACTCATTGGTTCTTCTGAAAAAATCGTTTTTCCAAACTTCGAAACGTATGTCATGGGGTTTTCAGTAAACCTTGCACTATTGCAAGTGATTTTCCAATCTTTCACATCTCCATGACAACACACATGGAGTAGCAACATTTGAAATCGTAACCAACACCAAACGATACTTTAACCACACGAAATTGTGCTACGAAATTTATTTCTAATCTGACAAACATAAGAAAACGTAACATATTTCTTCCCACTCTATAATGCATATTATAAGAACAAAAACGTATTAAAGTTCATTAAAGAGGCTTCAGAAGTAGAAAATGCGAAACTCGTATGGCCAAAAATAAATTCCCTTTCACGCAGTTGTTGGACGGAACATACGTCTATGAATAGTACTTTTGTCTCCCTGTTTACGGGTTCTTTCGACGGTCATTATGCCAAAATAGAAACATACGCATAACACCAGTTACATAGTTTGTTTACGTCCAGATCAAAGTATGGTTCAAATGGCTCTGAGCACTATGGGATTTAACATCTATGGTCATCAGTCCCCTAGAATTTAGAACTACTTAAACCCAACTAACATAAGGACATCACATAATCACGAGGCAGAGAAAATCCATGACCCCGCCGGGAATCGAGCCCGGGAACCCGGGCGTGGGAAGCGAGAACGCTACCGCACGACCACGAGCTGCGGACGGATCAAAGTATGATGCAACAATATTCCGACAATATGGCTTCATTACGAGTTTAGGCACTTTCATACTAGATGCACTGAACACACCGGCTCTTACACACAAAATGTATTCTCAGTATCAGCCGTCGTAACACAAGAAACACTGGATATTCGTTCGCAAACTTGACTGAAGATTTTAAGGTACTTCATCACTTCCGGGAATAGCGTACAATGGATTTAATGAAAGAATTGGAAATTTTTGTGCACAACAAAAAGCAAGACGAAAAATTCTCAATGAAAAATTAGATAGTGAAACGTGTAACTACTTCGAACCGTATAAAATAACTATAGCAAATCTGTAACTATGTTCATTCCTTCATACATTCCAATATCTGCAACAAAACAGAGGAAAATAGAATATAAAGCATGATCGATGGTTTAAAAGTCAGTAATGGTCAGGAAGGTTAAGACAGATGGTATAAGTGGCAACCTGATGTAAATAATGTAATCCACGACAAATTTAACACCTGTTGCTGTTTCCAGACATTCTGTGAAGCCACACTGTCGTTTCATCTTCCTACCATATTTTGATGTCTGCATAAACAAACAGTCGTGGTTTGGAAGTGGGTGGATTTCTACATAATGAAGGAGGCGGAAAACCTAAGTAAACAGACAAAAATACATTTTTTTTAATATTAGCATGTAAAAGATCACAATATTTATTTTGTCACATTTTCCGGTAGCAGTAGAACCACAGACAAACGGCTGCAAGCCAAGAGAGGACAACACTAATGCAATAAAGTGAAATACCTCCATAAATACTTGATAGGGTGAATAAATTCTGGAAACGCTTCCAGCTAAGAATCAAGAAAATAAGTAACTTCGCAGGGTTCCAATACTTAGAGCATGGTTACTTGTTCCATAGTTTTGTGCCTGCCATCGTACGGCATTCTAAGCACATTCACCGAAATTGTGACACTGGTGGCATTATTCTTTTACCACATTTTGCCACGAATAAACTTGTGGATCAGCTAACGCCAGATCTTTAAATTATTTAATCCATGCTGCACTGTTTTAAAGGGCAGCGATTTGTCAGGTAACGTCCTAATAAGACAATTATCTGCGCCAACCACTCACTGTTAACTTCAGCTACGCGTTTTGACTGTGATGCCATCATTATCATTCTTTGTATTCGAATGTGTAGAAAGCAACACACGTGATGCGTTATGCAGCTAGTGTTTCATTTCTGTTATGCATACGACACACGTTCTTCCCTCGCATCGATGCCGTACAAAAACAAATTGCATATGAATGCTATGAATGAAAGGTTTGCAAACATTTGCGCTAGGAGGGCCACGCGTGAGTTCGAAAAAAAAGTTCTGTCCCCTGATATGACAGAAATTCCTAAGAGATTTCGGTGTTACGTAAAACCAGTAAACGGATCAAAGCCACCAATCCAGATATTCTGCGACAGTTATGGCCTCCAAACGGAGAATGACAGAGAGATGCCCGAAATACTGAACGCCTTTTCCCAAAACTATTTGACTGAGGAAAAACGTACAGCGGTTCTCCCTTTAAATCACTGTAGTAATTTTAAAATCACAGATACCAAAATAAGTGAGCATGGAATAGAAATTCAGCGGCATTCGCTCAGCAGAGAAATGGCTACTAGACCTCGAGTTTTGTCAGTACGATTCTACATAGAGTATCCGAAAGAACTTGCTTCTCTTCTAACAGCAGTGTTCCATAGGCTGTTCAGGAGTGAAACGTTCGTAGCGATTGGAAGAAAGCAAGGGTAATTTCCATTTTCAAGGGAGGTCGCCGAGCAAAATGGCTCTAAGCATTATGGGACTTAACATCTGATGTCATCAGCCCCTAGCCTTAGAACTACGTAAACCTAACTAACCTAAGGACATCACACGCATCCATGTCCCAGACTGGATTCGAACCTGCGACCGTAGCAGCCGCGTGGTTCCGGATTAAAGCGCCTAGAACCGCTCGACCATAGCGGCCGGCGTCGAACAAAAGCACAAATTTTGTGTAGACGTTATCTCTGACGTTGGTATTTTCTGGGATTTTGAAACATGACATTTCTGGAATCCGAAATGTCCTCTGCAGGAATCAGTATCGGTTCCGAAACTAACGATCGTGCGGAATCCAGTTGCACTTTTTCGTCCATAAGACGCAGAAGGCACTTGATATCGAAGCCGACATTGATCGCGTATTACTTCCCTTCAGAAAAGTATTAGGTACTGTTGTTCACTCCCTCTTAATGAGCAAATTGAAGGAATACGGAATATCAGACCACGTCTGTGACTGTATTGAAAAGCACGTCATTCTACTGAAGAGCACGTCATTCTTAATGGAGAGAAATCTTCAGACGTAGAATTGAGTTCGGGCGTACCTCAAGGCAGCGTTATAAGATGGTTCAAATGGCTCTAAGCACTGTCGCACTTAACATCTGAGGTCATCAGTCCCCTAGACTTAGAACTACTTAAACCTAACTAACCTAAGGACTTCACACACATCCATGCCCGAGGCAGGATTCGAACCTGCGACCGTAGCAACAGTGCGGTTCCAGACTTAAGCGCGTAGCACCGCTCGGCCACAGCGGCCGGCAGCGTTATAAGTCCATTACTTTCCACACTATACAGGGTGGAGAAAAATTGTGTCGTGAAATTTCAACCCTGGATAGCTGTTGCAAGTAGGAACTAAAATTATTAATGTTGTGTAGGTCGACAACGCACAATTTTTAAACTACGGATAATTCGGCACCACGCGCTCCAAATGGCCACGGGACTGCCCTGCTGCCGGATGCTCTGGACAGTACATGACCGCGATTGCTTCCCTGCTGGAGATCACGATGTATCCAAGGCGGCCCACAAGCTCGGTGGTAGCGCGCCAGCCTTCCACTCTGGATGAATGGGGACGAATCCGCCAGGGTCTCGACACATACATTGCAGCTTCATCATAAGACGTACCGGGAAGAAACCCGTGAGCAGCTGTTAGTTCGCGTATATAAAGTCTTTTACAATTTGTGTCGGCCCTGAAAACGGCCTTTTTTATAGCCAGAACATTGTTTACTTCAAGCAGGTGCTCGAACTGGCGACACGCTGACGCGACACAAGCTTGGTAAAGTCTAACGGTGATTTGCCGAACTCTTTCAAAGATTCCTGGCATTGCCCTGATGTGATTGGCGGCATGCTGAACGCGATCTATCAATTCCTCTTCGTTTCTAGGTGTTTCGTGTCCTGGTGGGTGAACGAGAACCTTGAAGAATCCCCACAGGAAAAAGTGATCGCGTGAGCCATGTCTTACGAGCACATCTGACTGTTATGTGCTGGCGCCCCATCATGCTGCAACCACATGCGTAGCCGTGTGTCGAGGGGAACATCTTCATGCCGGGTAGAGTTTCTTGCAAAAAGTGAAGATAATTTGCCCCAGTAAGTCGAGGAGTTAGACAGACTGGCCCAGTCAGATGGTCACCCCAAATGTTGAGCGAAAATCGTTCCTGGTGTCCGTGGACGTAGGAGACGTGAGGATTTCCTCTTGCCCAATGATGAACCTTTCGAGTGTGTAAAGGCCACCCCAATGGAAGGTGTACTCGTCGGTAAAATGGCTCTGAGCACTATGGGACTCAACTGCTGAGGTCATCAGTCCCCTAGAACTTAGAACTACGTAAACCTAACTAACCTAAGGACATCACAAACATCCATGCCCGAGGCAGGATTCGAACCTGCGACCGTAGTGGTCTTGCGGTTCCAGACTGCAGCGCCTTTAACCGCACGGCCACTTCGGCCGGCTACTCGTCGGTAAACTACACAATGGTGGGGAAGTTGGGATCTTGTGCAACATGTCGCAGAAACCACCGGCAAAGCCCTAGCCTGTGTTGATAGTCCGCCACAGAATTTAGGTTTTCGACAGGCTGGAAACTAAATGGATGCTTGCCGTCATCCCTCAAAACCTCCAGGACTAACCAGTGAGTGACCCCCATGTCGTGTCCAACCGCCGGCCGCGGTGGTCTAGCGGTTCTAGGCGCTCAGTCCGGAGCCGCGCGACTGCTACGGTCGCAGGTTCGAATCCTGCCTCGGGCATGGATGTGTGTGATGTCCTTAGGTTAGTTAGGTTTAAGTTGTTCTAAGTTCTAGGGGACTGATGACCATAGATGTTAAGTCCCATAGTGCTCAGAGCCATTTGAACCATTTTTTTTTCGTGTCCAACCGCCCGAGTACTTGTCGTAGGTGCTTTCTCGAAGCGCTCGAGAATAGGCTCTTCAAATGCAGCATCCCGTCGTGTTCGATGTCTTCCAGCATCACCGTAATGTCCCGCTAACGAGCCTGTTTCGCCAAGTGAATTGCTGTAAACGTTAGCGGGTGTGGGTGGCGTCTTGCTGGGTACCTTCCTCATACAATCGTCGCGCTTCATGTGCATTGCCGTCGGCTAATCCATATACAAAAACCATATCTCCTTGTTCTTCAAACGAATACTGTGCCGCCATGCTTACTGTATAACTAAATCGCAGGTTACGTGTGTGTGCTCCGAACCGAAGCTTACGTTTGAATGCCTCTGACTTGAAATGGAGACCTAGACGACACGCGTGCGTATCACGATGGGGCAGTGACAGGCCGAAGGACGTTTGCATGTGTGAACCGACAACTATAGCGCGAGCTAACAGCTGTTGACGGGTTTGTTCCCGGTTCGTCTTATCATGAAACTGCAATGGATGTGTCATGATCCTGGCGGATTCACCCCCATTCATCCAGAATGGAATGCTGGCGCGCTACCACCGAGCGTGTGGGTCGCCTGGAATACATCGCGTCTCCAGCAGGGAAGCACTCGCGGACATCTGTCCAGAGCGTCCGGCAACAGGGCAATTCCCTGACCAAACGGAGAGCGTGGCACCAAGCTTCCGTACTTCAAAAATGACGCGTTGTAGATATACACAACATTAGTAATTTAGGTTCCTACTGGCATCAGCTATCCAAGGTTAAAATTTGGTGGCACAATTTTTCCTCGTCCTGTATATAGGAAACACGTAAATTTTTTTCAGTGAAAATGAAATCTGGAGGTACAATTAGTGACAACACACTTGTTCTCATTGTTCAAAACCTCATACGTTCTGAAATACGTGGTCTTTAAAGGGTAGCAGAGTTTCTGCCTCCAGCTGCAGAACAGGGTTCCCTACAGGAGGCTTCAGGACAATGCAGACAACCCGCATTACAGCATTAGAGCATTACGGCATAACCTGTTACATTTTTTCCGTTACTTAAATTCTACGCACCCCGGAAGGTATAAGGTTTAGAGCATTGAAACCAAGACTGCCATCAGTGATTGTAGTTTTAATTTTCATTTCGGCGGAAAAAAGATACATGTACCAATTAAAAGGTTACTTTGGTTGAAAGTGATCTTAGTTTACTTGTAGGGATTTTGCATTCTTGCCTATGTGTCAACCCCTGGTCAATTGCATTTTTCATATTTTGTTTCGTTTTGGAAATATATGAGGTGGCAAAGTTAGGTGGGACACCCTGGTTTATGACGTCAGAGGTTCCATGAAGATTTAGCGGATGATGGTGTTATATAAAGAAAAGTCAAGCATAGATGACTGTCGTCAGATGCAGGAAGCTCTGTAAAGGATCGGTGCTTGATGTAGGGGTTGGCAGTTTTCCATCAACAGAAACAAATGTAACCTATTACACAAGAATTGGGGACAACGATGCATTATTGTATTATCACACGAGTGCAGAACAATCGCCAAAAGCAATCACGTCCATTAATGTCTAGGAATATGCATACAGAGCGATTTGAAGTGGAACGACTACATTAATGCAATGGTAGGGAAGTTAAATGCTAGGCCGGCCGCGGTGGTCTAGCGGTTCTAGGCGCTCAGTCCGGAACCACGCG
Organism: Schistocerca americana; assembly: GCF_021461395.2. Taxonomy (NCBI): domain Eukaryota; kingdom Metazoa; phylum Arthropoda; class Insecta; order Orthoptera; family Acrididae; genus Schistocerca; species Schistocerca americana. The sequence continues at coordinate 380,204,014 of NC_060126.1, forward strand.
ACCGCTACGGTCGCAGGTTCGAATCCTGCCTCGGGCATGGATGTGTGTGATGGCCTTAGGTTAGTTAGGTTTAAGTAGTTCTAAGCTCTACGGGACTCATGACCACAGATGTTAAGTCCCATAGTGCTCAGAGCCATTTGAACCATTTTGAACAAATGCTAGACTGTAAAAAGTCTCAGCAAGCGTAGTCCTCCCACAAGGAAGGTACTTAATAAAACCGTTTCTCGACAATTACTTGAATATTTCTCGTCAGTCTGTGATCCGTACCGGATTGGCGGAGGTAGCAGAGCAGCGCTTCCCGACAAGTTCATTTAGAAAGCACGAAAAGGTCACGGAAATGCGGGGAAATCCAGTACCAGAAGCTACAGCAGAGGCGTTCTGCATTGTTTAGTGTTAACATTCCGAAAGCGTATGTTTTTGAAAACAATCAACCAATGTAACACACGTGAAAAAAGTATGGAAGTAAAATCAAGGCAATTTGGAGTCACACTAAGACTTACCAACAATCATTCTTCCCACGCATCCCTCGCGACTGGAATATGAAAAGGGGTAAACAACAATGGTACTCAAAGTATCCTCTGCCTCACACTGTAAGGCCGCTCGGAGAGTACAGGTGTAGACATAGAGGAGGACGGAGAAGGGTGGTGTATGCTGTCTCTTTATTAGATATGTTGCCTCTGTTAACTGTGCTATCAATAAAACGCTATCTTTAGTTCGCCTTCTCCATAACAATTTCTGTGTGACGATTCCAGTAACAGTTGTTCGTAATCGTAATCCCTAGGTATCTAGTTGTATCTACAACCGAAATTCAACGAAATTTTGCTAGTAATTAAGTGGAGTTCCTCACCCTTTCTACTATTTAGGATCAATTTACTCGTATATACACGAGGGTCGTTCAATAAGTAATCAACCACAGTTTTATCTAGGTCAATTTCTGTAGAAAAAAAGCGAATTTGTTCTGTGAGGTCGTGGAATATTCTCGCTTCAGCCCCTGCAGTTTTATGAAGTTCCGATAGCTGGCGGTACTATAAGTAGCCTTCTAAATGGCCTCTGTAATGGACGTGCGTCAAAGCAGAGAGTTGCCTCTGAGTTTTTTTTAGCGGAAAATCACAGCATCGCCGATGATCATTGGCTCTTGTGTGATGTCCCTGGATAACTGGTAGCAATCCCTGGGTGTGACGTCTGTCATAATCGCAAAAAGGGCGCGCAAACGCGTCCGATCTCCCACGTGATTGACTTCTGCAATGTTGGAACGTGCGGACACCCTCATTCGAGTGATCGACAGCCCAGGATCAAATACCTCACTGCACAACTAGACGTCTCTGCTGGTAGTGGTGACACACTCGTCCACCAGTCGTGGTACCTCAAAGATGTGTTCCCGCTAGGTTCTTCACTGTCTAAAATAACGAAGGACCTTCTGTGCGAAATTGCTTTCGCGGCACGAGGTTTATCATAACAATTTTTTCTCGAATATCGTCACAGATTATGTAATGTGTGTTCATCACTTCCAGCCGGAAACAAAAATGCAATGCATGGAGTGATGCGACACCGCCAAGAAAAAGTTCAAAGCCGCACCCTAATGAAGATAAAGTCATGCCGACGATCTTCTGGAAATATGAAGGAGTTACTCTGTTTGATGTCCTTCCTCGTGGTGCAACAACCCACTATGAAGTTCAAAAATGGTTCAAATAGCTCTGAGCACTATGGGACTTAACTTCTGTGGTCATCAGTCCCCTATAACTTAGAACTACTTAAACCTAGCTAACCTAAGGACATCACACACATCCATGCCCGAGGCAGGATTCGAACCTGCGACCGTAGCAGTCCCGCGGTTCCGGACTGCGCGCCTAGAACCACTAGACCACCGCGGCTGGCCCACTATGAAGCGTTTTGTGCTACCCACAGGAAATTGAAGAACAAACTTCAGCGTGTTCGTCGCCACAAAAATGCAAACGAACTTCTCCTTCTCCATGGAAATGCAAGGCCTCACACAAGTCTGCGCACACTAGAGCAGCTCACAAAGCTTCATTGCACAGTTCTTCTTCATCCACCAGACAGTTAAGATGTCGCACCTTCAGATTTCCATCTGTCTGGTTCAGTGAACAATGTACTCTGCGGAAAGCAGTACGTTGTTGATGGGAAGGTTATTGACACAGCGAGATGTCGGCTCAGACGCGAAGAAGAGAGTGTTACGTGGGGACTTATGGGCCCTCCCAGTCAGGTAGCGTAAGATCATCATATTGAACACAGATTACTCTGAAAGATAAGGTTTTGTAGCCATAATATTAGCCAATAATGTTTTGGAATCCTGAAAAACCAATCTTCTTTCAGAAAAAAATGCGTTGCTTTACTTATTGAACGCCACTGGTACATCTACGTCATACTCCGCTAGTCACCTAACGGTGTGTGGTGGGTGGTACTTCCAGCACAACTAACTGACACCCCCTTGCCTTTTCCACTCGCGAACTGCGCGTGGGAAGAATGATTGTTGGGAAGCCTCTACATCATCTGCAGATTCTCTAATTTTCTCGTCGTGGTTCTTCCCAGAGTTGTTTGTGCGAGGAAGTAACACGTTTTCCGAGTCTTTCCGAAAATTGCTCTTTCGAAATTTCATTAGTGAACCTCTCCATGATTAACAACGTCCCCCTTGTAACAACTGCCACTGGAGTTTGTTGAGCATCGCTGAACGTTCCATGCACACATCATGTCTTCTGCTTCACTGCTTACAACAGCCTGTTAACGCTGGAGTAACTTGTCGATTCTGCGGCAGTAGAAGTCATGTGGCTCTGAGGTGAAGAACTCGTCGAGTCGTGTCCGCCGCTCAATTTCGTTCGCAAAGGAAGTTCCTTGAACGTAGTTACACACCGTGAAGGGTGAAACTCTGAGAGCGCAAGATCAGGTAAATAAGGTGGGTGTGGAATGAGCTTCCCAGCCAACTCCTGTATAGCGTTCCCTGTCAGTCTAGCAGAAAGTGGGCAGGCTTTATAGTGGAGTGGCGCCACTTCACGCAGTCTTCTTGGTCGTTGTTCTGGGATTTCGTCTGCAAGACGCCTCAGTTGTTGGCAGTAAATGTCCGTAGTGATGGTTGACACCTCGGTGAAGCAATTCGTAGTACACCGCACCGTCGCTGTTGCACAGGTGCACAACATTATCTCTTGTGGATGCGTGCAGGTCTTTGTTCGGGGAGCTGGTGCTTTTTTGGACTCAACCATTCCTTTTATTTCCTTATGTTGCATAAATACACCATTTGTCGTCATCAGTAACAATACAGGATGGATTCACAAGCCGACTGATGACGAGCAAGCAGAGATGCACATACGGTCAACCGCTGTTATTCGCGATTTTGGTTTAGAGCATGCAGTAGAGTTCACGCATAATAATGTGGTAAGTAGATGCGCAGTTAGTTGGGCAAGCATAGAGAGAGCGGTAGTTGTGTGGTTACGGGTAGGTGCTGCAGCGGAAATGCCGAGGATTGGAGGAGAAATGCCTTTCTAAAATGAACTCTATACTCGTATTTTTGTAAATATTAATTAAAGTGGCTTCATGTATCATTTGCATGGTAATCATTCAAACAGATCTCTCACCTCTCTATGGCTGGTATCTAAAAGCAATTTTGCTGAAAATGCAACAAAAGCAGAAATTTATTTTGGCCTGGTTTGTTAACAGTTTGTAACTTTTAGAAAAATGACATGAGTGGCAATTTTCATTTAAACCTACACATACCTCTTTTAGTCACATTACCGTTCGCTTCTTTTGCTAAGACACAGAAAATTTTACACACTAACACCTCACTAACATGTTGTGCAGACGCAAGAGTGAGAGGATTCGGAAAAAGTGGTTTCTTAAATTTATTAAGGTCAGTAGCTTATGAAAAAGCACACCCTCGGTACAAAAATAAATGTGCAATGTCTTCACTTGCGTAGTCCCAAAACCCTTAGAAATTCTTGTTTCGCTAGCTACTTACGGCCATTAAAATAGCATTATTTCACCGAAAAAGTCTGTAGTTAGTCGATAAACATGGCAGATAAAGGAATTTGGCATAATAACCATATGGGGAAATACTGTCTTCTTTGCATGCTTTCATTTGCCAAAGTCGCATTTCAAGATCTCTACAGTTTATGAAATATGAGAAATGTTGTGGATATTTCACTCTGACTTTATGGGTGCCACTCACAGTCGCGAATGAGTGCTCTACGTCAGATCAGATTTCATGAGAATGGTCAGAAATAGAGAAAGCCACCCAAATCCAAAGAAAAATTGGTTTAGAGCATGCAGTAGAGTTCACGCATAATAATGTGGTAAGTAGATGCGCAGTCAGTTGGGCAAGCATGGAGAGAGCGGTAGTTGTGTGGTTACGGGTAGGTGCTGCAGCGGAAATGCCGAGGATTGGAGGAGAAATGCCTTTCTAAAATGAACTCTGCACTCGTATTTTTGTGAATATTAATTAAAGTGCCTTCATGCATCATTTGCATGGTAAACATTCAAACAGATCTCTCACCTCTCTATGGCTGGTATCTAAAAGGAATTTTGCTGAAAATGCAACAAAAGCAGAAATTTATTTTCGCCTGGTTTGTTAACAGTTTGTAACTTTTAGAAAAAATGACATGAGTGGCAATTTTCATTCAAACCTACACATATCTCTTTTAGTCACATTACCGTTCGCTTCTTTTGCTAAGACACAGAAAATTTTACACACTGACACCTCACTAACATGTTGTGCAGACGCAAGAGTGAGAGGATTCGGAAAAGGTGGTTTCTTAAATTTATTAATGTCAGTAGCTTATGAAAAAGCACACCCTCGGTACAAAAATAAATGTGCAATGTCTTCACTTGCATAGTCCCAAAACCCTTAGTAATTCTTGTTTCGCTAGCTACTGACGGCCATTAAAATTGCATTATTTCACCGAAAAAGTCTGTAGTTAGTCGATAAACACGGCAGATAAAGGAGTTTGGCATAATAACCATATGGCTAAATACTGTCTTCTTTGCATGCTTTCATTTGCCAAAGTCGCATTTCAAGATCTCTACAGTTTATGAAATATGAGAAATGTAGTGGATATTTCACTCTGACTTTATGTGTGCCGCTCACAGTCGCGAATGAGTGCACTACGTCAGATCAGATTTCACGAGAATGGTCAGAAATAGAGAAAGCCACCCAAATCCAAAGAAAAATTGTATATGTTAGCTAAATTTCATGTGCAGCAACATTTTTTACGCTATGTGATCAAAGGTATCCGGACACACCCAGAAACTTAGGTTTTTCATTAGGTCCATTGTGCTGCCACCTAATGCCAGGTACTCCATATCAGCGACCTCAGTAGTCATTAGACGTCGCGAGAGAGCAAAATTGGGCGCTCCGCGGAAGTCACGGACTTCGAACGTGGTCAGGTGATTGGGTGTCACTTGTGTCATACATCTGTATGCAAGATTTCCACAATCCTAAGCATCTCTAGGTCAAATGTTTCCGATGTGATACCGAAGTGGAAACATGAAGTGACACGTACAGCACAAAAACGTACAGGCCGTCCTCGTCTGGTGACTGACAGCGACCGCCGACACTTGAAGAGGCTCGTAATGTGTAATAGGCAGACATCTATCCAGTCCATCACACAGGAATTCATAACTGCATCAGAATCCAAGTACTATGACAGGTGGGAGGTGACAAAACTTGGATTTCATGGTCGAGGGGTTTCTCATAAGCCACACATCACGCCGGTAAATGCCAGGCGCGCGTAGCTTGGTGTAAGGAGCGTAAACATTGGACGATTGAACAGTGGAGAAACGTTGCGTGGAGTGACGAATCACGGAACACAATGTGGCGATCCGATGGCAGGGTGTGGGTAAGGCGAATGCCCGGTGAACGTCATCTGTGTAGTGTCAACAGTAAAATTCGGAAGGAGTGGTGATATGGTGTGGTCGTGTTTCTCATGGAGGGTGCTTGCGCCCCTTGTAGTTTTGCGTAGCACTATCACGGCACAAGCCTACATTGATGTTTAGAGCACCTTCTTGCTTCCCACTGTTGAAGAGCAATTCGGGGATGGCGATTGCATCTTTCAGCATGATCGAGCACGTGTTCATAATTCACGGTCTGTGGTGGAGTACTTACACGACAATAACATCCCTGTAATGGACTGGCATGCACAAGGTCCTGACCTGAATTCTTTGGAACGCTTTTGGGATGTTTTGGAACGCCGACTTGGTACCTTGCGTTACCGACCGACATTGATACCTCACCTCAGTGAAGCTTCCCCAAGAAACCTTCCAGCACCTGATTGAACGTATGCCTGTGAGAGTGGAAGCTGTCATCAAGGCTAAGGGTGGGCCCACACCATATTGCATTCCAGCATTACCGATGGAGGGCGCCACGAACTTGTAATTCATTTTCAGCCTGGTGTCCGGATACTTTTGATCACAGTTTATAATGTGCACCAAATTCAAAATAATAGCCATCCCTACTTTCCATTGCAGACTGTTTCGAATTCAGATCAGTATGTTACTTCCATGCAAGTAACACAATAGCTATGACCTTAAGCGAAATGACAGGTACATCATGATGAAGATCACATATAAAGCTATAGATACCGCAAAAATCAAATTATTTTACAAAAAAGTTTCTGTGAAACAGTTTGAGGAAGATTGCACATACGCTATTTTTGAAACTTCCGCATTGTATGCAAGTGTCGCACGATGGTGGAAAGATCACACTACATCACGTTTGCCAGTTCCCGAGTAGGCGAGGATCATTGCTGATTCATGTGTTTTAACGATCTGGAGGTCTTTCTGAACTAATGTCAAAACGATCCTCCTTAAAAAGAGAAAACCAGTTTCTTATTGTATTATGCAAGTGTCGCACGATGGTGGAAAGATCACACTACATCACGTTTGCCAGTTCCCGAGTAGGCGAGGATCATTGCTGATTCATGTGTTTTAACGATCTGGAGGTCTTTCTGAGCTAATGTCAAAACGATCCTCCTTAAAAAGAGAAAACCAGTTTCTTATTGTATTATGATGTTCTTTTCTCTCTGTGCAGGCTAGCTTCAATAAAATATTTTCCCATTAAGAAGACAATGTTGGTGATTGAAGTATCGTGAAAAGGATGTGCGGTAACGAAAAACACCTTTGTTTTAACGATTGCCACCCCAACTCGTTTAACATATCTGCAACACACTCTCCCATCTTTGGCGGTAATACAAAGGACACTGGCCTTCACTGGACTTTTTCGATTTCCTCCGTCTATCTTATCTTCTAAGGATCCCACACCGCACAGCAGTGCTTTAGATAGGGCGGACAAATGTTATCTAAGCAGTCTCTCTAGCAGATCTTTCGCACCAAAAATGTTCTGCCAATAAAACGCAGTCTTTGGGTTGCTTTCCTCAGGACATTATCAGTGTGATAGGGCGCAGCCCGGAATCCTTCCGAAACCTGGTAGGTAAGCAGGTAACAGAAGCGAATTCTCCCAAACTGACACATTGTATGTTGTATTATAGACAATAATATAATTATCTCTGCCATGATCCTTATCTCCTTCCCGTACGCCTCCCATGTTTTGAACAAAAAATATTGATTCACTTATGCACGCTTTGCGAGTGACCTTGGGCGGGACTTAGTCACTGTCGCTGTGCCGGCTGGACTTTATCTCAATAAGCTGGAGAAAAAAAAATGGTTCAAATGGCTCTGAGCACTATGGGACTTAACTTCTGAGGTCATCAGTTCCCTAGAAGTTAGAACTACTTAAACCTAACCAACCTAAGGACATCACACACATCCATTCCCGAGGCAGGTTTCGAAACTGCTACCGTAGCAGTCGCGTGGTTCCAGACTGAAGGTCCTAGAACAGCTCGGCAATAGGATAAAAGATAAAACTTTTAAACGTACTCACAATACACGCGAAAATTTTTTACATCTTCTACTGTAACTTCAGATGCTTTCCTTTGCCTACTTGGAGGATTGAGTCCCATCGCTTTTCAGACCCTTACGCGCTTGGGGACCGCGGGAGCGTTTGGGGCTGCGCCCGTGTGGTCGTTCCGATTTAAGTTGTTCGTAATTGTAATTTGTATGTACTTAGGTGGATTGACAGCCTCTGGATTTCTGTCCAGTTGCATTATCCCCACACACGGCACAAATGTTTGTTGCTGCCTTCGCTTTCAGTCGCCCCTCTTCAACCAAACAGAAGAATACGTCGAAAATGTTCCTTTTCCTTCACTTGGCAGTCCATTTTCTAACGTCGACAGCTCCACTCACTACCTCCAAATGAGAAAATGACAATATTTAAACAGTAACGATGAAATACAAATACAAAATGACAATCAAAATGTTGAAATGTGTGTGAAATCTTATGGGATTTAACTGCTAAGGTCATCAGTCCCTAAGCTTACACACTACTTAACCTAAATTATCCCAAGGACAAACACACACACCCATCCCCGAGGGAGGACTCCGGGACCAGCCGCACAGTCCGTGACTGTAGCGCCTCAGACAGCTCGGCTAATCCCGCGCGGCAAATGACAATCGATAAATAAACTGTTAGCAACTGGATTACCAATATGCAAAACAAAAACGCTACCCACTTATGCACCAACTAGTGAATGACTACTTACAGGAGCTACGTTGACGACCAGGGAGCGCGGCTGGAGGCGTTAGGGGTAATTTATCCCTCGGGCAGCATCCGGTACTCCGGTCGGTCCCTCACGGCGGCAGTGATAGCGGCGCGCAGCTTTATTCGCCAAGTTCGCCGTCCGATGCGGGCCGCACCCTCTTCAGGCCGCACAGCTCGGCTCGCCGGCGCTACTTTCCAGCGGCCTGTATTTGCTTAGCCGGCCAACTTCTGCCACAGCTGCCGCCAAGTTGGGCGCTCCGCGGCTTGTATTGTCGGCTATGGCTCCGCCGCCGCTGGCCCGGTACCGCAAGCTCTCCTCATTCTGTTTCTTTTTTTTTTTTAATTATTTTCGGACATAGAAGCTACCCCTAATATCTGTTACTTGCAGCCGGCAGCGACCGAGAAGTTTTGTGACGACGTGGCGTTGTACCACAAGCAGTGTCAGGAAGACAGCGTGCCACGTAAAATGACGGGGCTTGTCGAGAAGCGCAGTTGAATTCATCCTGATTTCCGCGAGATTTATTAAAAAAAGGTACTTCAAATTCCGTTGCTACATGCGTCATGGGAACCGAGTGAAAGAGAAAGTTCTAGGAATTACTTAGGGCCGTCCGCACACGGTGTTACTCAGAGGGAGCGAAGCTGGTAAGTGCCCTAATTCGCTAAGAGTTACCGATTGGCTGACAGCGCTGTTCAACTCATTGAGCTAATTTGAAGTACCGACAATGCAGTTGTGTGGCGATCCTGCAAGACAGAGCGTACTGCTTGCTGTTATCTATAATCCACCTCTCCATATACGTGACTACTCTGCGTTTCATCCATAGATGTCTGGCAGAGGGTCCACTGAACCACCTTGAGTTTATTTCTCTACCGTTCCGTTTTCGAATATCGCGTCGGAAAAAAGAACACTTAAATCTTCCCGTACAGCTTTGATGTCTCTTATTGTGTTATGATAATCATTTCTCTCTATCTACGCTGACTTCAATAGAATTTTTTCCCATTAAGAGGAGGAAGTTGGTGATTGAAATTTCGTGCAAAAAATACGCCGCAACGGAAAACACCTTTGTTTTAACGATTGCCACCCCAACTCGTTTATCATGTCTGTGACACACTCTCCCATCTTTCGCGATAATACAAAGCGAGCTTCTCTTCACTGGACTTTTTCGATGCCCTCAGTCAGTCCTATCGGGTAAGGATCTCACGCCACACAGCAGTGCTCTAAATAGCATGCACAAGTGTAGTGTAGGCAATCTCTCTAGTAGACCTTTTGCTACTTCTAAATCTTATGGCAATAAAACGCAGTCTTTAGGTTGCCTTCGTCATAACATTAGCAATGTGATCGTTCCGATTTAAGTTGTTCGTAATTGTAATTCTTAAGTACTTAGGTGGATTGACACCCTCTGGATTTCTGTCGTTTGTAGTGTAACCGAAATCTAACGATTTCCTTTTGCTACTCAAGTGGATGACATCATGCTATTCCTTATTTAGAGTCAATTGTCACCCTTTGCGCTATACAGATACCGTGACTCTTATTCTGAAATGATTTTGATCTACTGATAGTAGATTACAAGACTGTCAGTGACAGCATTTTCTGCAAACAATCTAAGAGGGCTGCTCAGATTACCTACTACAGCGTTTATTCGGATCAGGAATAGCTGAGGGTCTGTAACACTTCCTTCGGGAACGTAATATGTCACTTCTGTTCTACTCGATGACTTTTCGCCGATTACGAAGTACTGTGATTTTTCTGACAGTACACACAACTGAGACGATTCTCTGTAGGCAAAAGATATGATTAGATGTCTCTTATGATGAAATGTGTTAAAAGCCTTCAGACAATGTAAATATATGGAATCAAATTTAGATCCCCTATCGATAGTACTCATTACTTCGTGCAAACAAAGAGCTAGTTGTGTTTCACAAGAAAGATATTTTCTGATTTTGGGCTGAGAGAGTGACAATAGACCGTTTACGTCGAAGTAATTTATAATGTTTGAACTCACTGCGTTCTACTGCAAATCGACATCAGTGAGGTAAGTCTGTAATTCATAGAGTTACTCCTATTACCTTTCTTGAGCATTGTTGTGACCTGTGCAACTTTACCCTCCTCAACTATTCTCCAACATTTTATTGTAACATCCCATACAAGTATGTCATGAAAAACGTAGAAAAAATATTATTTTTAGAGTTGTAGCTTCATCATAATTTTGCGAAGTACCTATTAAATAGAAGATTAGGTACAAACTAATACCCTTTTCACAGTTTCCAGCAAAATAACTTTTTCTCAAATTTAGTGAAAGTCCCTTTGGCGCTAGACCGTTCATTCTGCCCCTACCTAAGAGTAGTTTCTCTCTTATGGTGAACAATGATATGTATGAGCCTTACTACTGACATATTTTAAACATTCACTAAAACTGTCTGTTAACTGTCCGCCAATTTGTTGCCTCTGTATCGAACTACATATTAATCAGATTCACGTTGAATTTCGTCTGACAACTTATGATCTAATTTACAATTGTGTTGAGATACAACACTGCACATGCGTATTTGTCATTTTTTGTTGTTCTAAATAGTGCACGTGTGTAGTTGCCTTTAATTGCTGTGATTGTACACCCTATTTCGTTCTGAGTAATTGCGAAGCGCAAGTGAAATGTGTTTGTTCAGCCACAAATCTGTTAGTACGTATGTTTCATTCGTTGCTCTTGACGGCTCTGTTTTGTGTGACTAACTGCATTTTATGAAATATAGTGTCGTGAAAGGGGTTGAAACGACGTATGAACAGGAATTAATACATTTTGCCTCAAGTTCTCTATAAAAGTGCTGCAGTAATTTTTCATTGTTCGCGTAAGTTATGTATTGGCTCCGGAGGGACAATTCATGTATCATTATAGTTTTTATTTTGATCTATTAAGTCCACGTCCACGTGACATTTATAGTTGATTACGAATAGTTAATTACGTACATTTGTGTCGCTGTACGCAACAATTACTATTCCGACATGCAGATCGTAAAACCAGTTCTCCATTTTTCAGTATTAAGACAGGTAAAAGTGGCACTGAGTGTCCCTACGTTTTATTAGCATAACAGCAGACGAAAGCCATATTTGGCAAAAGCATAACAATAGTATTATTAAATTTAACCTTAAGTCTGCTCTAGTGCAAGATGAAAATAATTATGTGCAACACACAAATTCAGTGTAATGACAAGTGCTGGTGGTGTAGGAAACAGACTAAGAGATGCAGTCATGAGACTGTTCTTAGAAGCACAAAAGAAACATTGCATTACTCCAAAGAACTGCTGCAAGACTGTGCAATCTTATGCTACAAAACGTTTTGATAGAAAACCTACTGGAAGAGGTGATGATTGAGCAGAGGCTGAATGACGGCTTGTATTCTGCTGTCCATAGGAAGGTTTCACCACCAGAAGACTGGCAGGATACAGTAGTACCTGCACAGTATTGATGACTGTGGACTGGTAGTTAACACTTAACGTGAATTAAGGTAACGTTCTACACACAAGTAGGCTAACGGAGCCATTTCCGTTCAATTGACAATTGACAATACATTACTGGAATCAGTAACGACGGTAAAATAACAGCGAGTAACCCTGTAAAGATATATCTATATGAAACAAGTTGTAGGAAAAGCAGATACTAGACTGAGAAACGTTGGGAGAGTATTAAGGAAACATAATTTAGCAATGTATGAATTGGCTTAATAAATAGTTATTACGATCTCTTCGTGAATATTGTTCACCACAATCTGGCGGTTAACACGTTGTATCGAAGAGATAGAGAAGATGCAATGAAGAACGGCGCGTTACATCACGGGTTCGTTTAGTCGGTGCGAATGCGTTACCGGGGTGCTCAGTAAACTACGATGGTGGGCGCTGTTAGCGAGACGTTGTACATCACGGAGAGCTACTCCAAAAGCGTATGTAGGAAGAAGAGACGGACAACACATTACTTCCTCTGAAAACAACACCTGAAACGACGACGAGAAAAAAAATCTTCTAGATCAGAAGTGATGAAGAGGTTTATCGAATCGTTCGTCCCATAATCCATTCGTTAATGGAACGCGGAATGGTGGAAACGGAGAGAGTATCAGAAACGCACACGACAACACATCGCAAGAGAGAGAAAAAAATGTATGTTATTATTAGACAGAGTGGGCAAAATGGCAGCTATAAAATCAGATCACAAATTAGTAACGATAAAGAGTAGACGGAAGTTTGAGATCCTCCCGGAGAGACCCGCTTGGGAGTAAGTCAGGTACGGAAGTACTGAGGAATCATGAGACGTGTTTGAGATTCGCTAATGATTTGGGTACTGTGACGAAGAATACCAGAGTAGATTGTTCAGTTTAAGAGTAGTGGTCTTCTTTAAAAAGTGCAGTCACAAATGAGGAAGAGACAAACATACACTACTGGCCATTAAAATTGTTACACCAAGAAGAAACGCGGATAATAAACGGGTATTCATTGGACAAATATATTATACTAGAACTGACATGTGATTACATTTTCACGAAATTTGGGTGCATAGATCCTGAGAAATCAGTACCTAGAACAACCACCTCTGGCCGTAATAACGGCCTTAATACGTCTGGGCATTGAGTCAAACAGAGCTCGGATGGCGTGTACAGGTACAGCTGCCCATGCAGCTTCAACACGATACCACAGTTCATCAAGAGTAGTGACTGGCGCATTGTGACGAGCCAGTTGCCCGGCCACCATTGAACTGACCTTTTCAGTTGGTGAGAGATCTGGAGAATGTGCTGGCCAGGGCAACAGTCGAACATTTTCTGTATCCAGAACGGCCCGTACAGGACCTGCAACATGCGGTCGTGCATTATCCTGCTGAAATATAGGGTTTCGCAGGGATCGAATGAAGGGTAGAGCCACGGGCCGTAACGCACCTGAAATGTAACGTCCACTGTTCAAAGTGCCGTCAATGCGAACAAGAGGTGACCTAGAGGTGTAACCAATGGCACCCCATACCATCATGCCGGGTGATACGCCAGTATGGAGATGACGAATACACGCTTCCAATGTGCGTTCACCGCGATGTCGCCAAACACGGATGCGACCGTCATGATGCTGTAAACAGAACCTGGCTTCATCAGAAAAAATGACGTTTTGCCATTCGTGCACCTAGGTTCGGCGTTGAGTACGCTCCTGTCTGTAATGCAGCGTCAAGGGTAACCGTAGACATGGTCTCCGACCTGATAGTCCATGCTGCTGCAAACGTCGTCGAACTGTTGGCGCAAATGGTTGTTGTCTTGCAAACGTCCCCATCTGTTGACTCAGGGATCGAGACGTGGCTGCACGATCCGTTACAGCCATGCGGATAAGATGCCTGTCATCTCGACTGCTAGTGATACAAGGCCGTTGGGATCCAGCACGGCGTTCCGTATTACCCTCTTGAACCCAGTGATTCCATATTTTGCTAACAGTCATCTGATTTCGACCAACGTGAGCAGCAATGTCGCGATACGATAAACTGCAATCGCGATAGGCTACAATCCGACCTTTATCAAAGTCGGAAACGTGATGGTACGCATTTCTCCTCCTTACACGAGGCAACACAACAACGTTTCACCAGGCAACGCCGGTCAACTGCTGTTTGTGTATGAGAAATCGGTTGGAAACTTTCATCATGTCAGCACGTTGTAGGTGTCGCCACCGACGCCAGCCTTGTGTGAATGCTCTGAAAAGCTAATCATTTGCATATCCCAGCATCTTTTTCCTATCGGTTAAATTTTAATGGCCAGTAGTGTAGGTACAACGAAGGTAGCTGCGAGGAACCCTCTGGTAACGCAAAAATGTTTCAATACATCGACGACAGAAGGAGGTAAAGATATGTTCAGGGAAAAACAGGAAATTCCGCAACATGAATGACTTAGAAATGAAATATGTAAGAAGCACACGGCTGCCAAGACGAGATGACTGTATGAAAAATGTGAAAAAAATCTAAAAAGAAATTATCTTCGAGGGAACAGACTTAGCATGTAAAAAAGTCACTACAGCCTTGAGTAAAATTAAAAGCATGGGTGGTAATATTACGACTACTACCGGAATTCCAGTATTAAAAGCAGAGGAGAGAGCGGATAGATGGGATGAGTAGATTGATGGCCTTTATGTGGGAGAGGACTTCTCTGATGATGTGATAGAAGAAGAAATTTAAGTCGACATGAAAAAACATAGGGAATCTAGAGTTAAGAGTCAGAATTCAAAAGAGCTCTAGAAGGCTTGAGATCAAATAAGGCAGTTGTCGAGCACGAAGTAATAGAAACTCTCGCCGTATGCAGGCGGGCATAATCTTGCCGAAATGTAAACCAGGATGACCTGCTACGAAGGGCAGCAAATACCGCTGCGCTGTAAGGGCTTAACGTAAGACAACCAAAGGGGGTCCTGCTATGACTAGGAAGGGCATCCCAGACCATCAATCCTGGTTGTCGGGTAGTAAGGCGGGCGACAGGATGGTATCCCACCATTGTCTGAAGCGTCTCCAGACACTTCTTCGGCAGGGAACAGAAATGTCTTCAGTGATGAGTTCCGCTTTGAAATGAGCACCGATGGCCAGCGATGGAGATGCCACGAACAGCGGTCGAATACCAACCTGAGTGTCGCCAGCTATACGGCCCGTCAGCCAAGAGTGATGGTCTGGTATGCCATTTCTTTTCATAGCAGGACCATTTTTGTTGTCATCCACGACATCCTTACAGCACAGCGGTACGTCGACGCCATTCCATATCTAGTTTTGTCAGCCTTCATAGCAAGCCATCCTGGTTTACATTTCACCAAGATAATGCCTGCCCGCACACAGAGTTTCTACTGCTTGTTTTCGTGTTTTTCAAACCCTATCTTGGTCAGCGAGGTCGCCGGATCTCTCTCCAGCTGCATTATGGGCAGAGTCCTCCATCCATCTCGCAATTTTGACGCTCTAACGCACCAATTGGACTGAATTTGGCACTCTTAGGAGAACATATAACAACTCTGTCAAACAGTGCCATGCCGAACAAATGCTTGCATTGGGACCAGAGGTGGACCAACGCAGCATTAACTTTGTCACTCTGTGAAGCTCATTCTCTTGAACAAATCATCAAATTTTTCCAGAAATTGTAATCATTTCTTTTTCTGTTCATGTGTGTCTCATCTACCGATTTCCGTCCCATTCGGATAATTCATTCGTGATGCACGTTTTTTATTTTATTTTATTTTACGTTTCTATTTTTTTCTTGTATTAAACTGTAACCTGATAGCATTGTTAACATCCTCTTCCAACTTTCAAGAGAAAAGACTTGTGTAAACGAAAAGCGCGGGATGATTTTGTGTTTTCCAGCTTATTTGTTATGAAAATATGTCGGTCCAGTCCCTGCGAAAATCTACAAAATCTACATCTGCTAAGTGGAAACCACGACAACATTTTACATCAAGACTGATAACACGTCGCATTGTTACCGTCGTTGATATAAGCCAAATTCCCCTAAAAAACAAGTTTTGACTAAGCCGTGCTTCCGAACTCTAAATGTGTGTCTGAAACATTTATTTCGCATAGAATGAAAACCTGTTCCTCTGTGATTCACTGTCACGAAGCAATCATGGCCGTAGGTAAACCCACATGAATTTCAGATCGTCTAGTAATAACTATACCGTTCCATTTAGTCATTTAATGTACATAAAAAATTTTCTTTCTGTATACCAATAGAGCCGTTTCCTTTTACTGTTTTCTGCGTAATGAAAATACACATTGCTTTGTTATAGCTGCAACCAGAATGACTATGAGAAGCACAGTCGAACACCGTCTTATGATTCTCTTCGCCCGTCTATAAGTGTAACGAGCAAGTGATATTGCACACAAGAAAGCCAAGGAGATTCTTTTACATCTACCGCTTTAAAATGACAGTGTTGTCTATGTTATGAAATCTAAAGTTAATTTCATACAGCTAATATTGTGTTCTGTGATTTCAAATCGTTCCATCTGTGGATGATGATGTATCAGATTATTTCAGAAATGTCCGTTTAGAATTGCCTACCATTTATGGAGAGCAATGAGTTTGTATTTCACTTTCCCGATATCGGTGTTATTGTCCTGACCAGTGAGTTAATCTCGACCGCAATTAGTCCGATTGCCAATAAACGATTATGAGTTTGCTTAGCGGAAGTTAATTTCATAGGGTGTCGAGGCCCTGTAGGGAATTTCGATATGACACTATTGCACTGAAGCTGTAGCTAAGATAAACAAGCGTAGCTTGCGAAGGCATTTTCTGATCTGTAGGTACCACAAGTATAGATATATGGGTATGCAATGGGTGAGACTCCCTGTACGAGATTCCTGGACGTCTAGGTAGATAATAAACTGAGATGAGCCAGGATATGTATACGTTAAACGAAAACCTCGGTTGTGCCTGCTTTGCCATAGGAAATATCATTTTGTTTATCTTCAGACAAGATTGCTTGTATGCTTTCACTCAGAAAATGTATAAACGTCGGAGTTAGTTCAGGTAGGATGAAAAACGTATCTATTCTACAGAAGCGTGAAACAAAAATATTTTGTGTGGTTGATAACCGAACATCTTACGCAAGTTTCTTTTGTAGTCCCAAGATTCCAGTAATTAGTTAAAAATCGTTGTTAAGATTAAAACAAAAGTGACTCTGGGATAAGTAATGCAATTCACAATCATAGTACTACACGTAAAAATGTGTTTCGCATAAACTGGAGAGAAATTTTGCATTATGCAATACAGCTTTTAGATTTTCTATTACCCAGGCACGTTTCAGAACAGTATGTGCCATTTTCATTGGTATCTTTGTTTACTTTTTTTTCACACGACACCATTAGTTGTGTGTGCTGGTAGCTTTATGTCTACCAGACATTCCACAGCTTGTTACGGTTTCTTCATGTTGGAGCCTTACTTCTCTTACTTGTGGCGTGTTAAATCACATATTTCTGTTTGCTATTGTCGTTTATTATTGTTACACACACTTTTGATATAACTTATCAGCAAAGCACAACAGTTCTGGCGTCATTTCACTCGTTGTAATGAAGAGCTACAAAATCCAAAAGATGATAATTTTCATCTCTGGGTTTCTGAATTGAGTTTATACTCTGGTGCAAAAGACTGTAACATATTGCCAGTGGACATCAAGTAGGAAACTGAAAATCCCCAAATATTCAAAGTGAAGTAATACCTCATTAGCCACTCCATCTACAGTTTATCAGAATCTTTACGCCAAACTGTAACACGGCATACGCCCAATTATATGAGTTAATGTGGAGCCGTCGTTGCACTGATAAACGAGAAACACACATAATCCGAAATACACAAGTCTGTACCGGAAAATGCTATTCACTGTATTTACCAAGCAAGCTACTTGTATGTGGAATCCCACAATACTAATTACGCGCTACTCTTCGCAAACTACAACTATTTTTACTCCGAGTGAGGTGGCGCAGTGGTTAGACACTGGACTCGCAATCGGGAGGACGACGGTTCAATCCCGCGTCCGGCAATCCTGATTTAGGTTTTCCGTGATTTTCCTAAATCACTCCAGGCAAATGCCGGGATGGTTCCTCTGAAAGGGCACGGCCGACTTCCTTCCCCATCCTTCCCTAATCCGATGAGACCGATGACCACGCTGTCTGGTCTCCTTCCCCAAAACAACCAACCAACCAACTATTTTTACAAAGCTAAATACGCTGTATTTGTATCAAAAGCTTTTGATTACCTTTCAGAAAAAATCTTCCCACTTTTCCCGTTTCTGTTCTTCATCAACTTTTTCCCTGGTGGCTGTTCCCATTCTCCAGTGTGTCAAAACTTCGGAATAGTCAAACGAATTTTGACGCATACTCCAACAAGAGATCGACTCACTTCCAAACCACAGTGTGCGTGATAATGTGCTCCTTCATGGCCTTGACTTGGCTCTTTGCCGTACACACTTTGTGGTAATATATTAGTGTCACTTAGTTCCTCAAATTGAAGTTGGTAAGCATTCACAATGTCTTTATCTGCAAAAGAAGAGTGTTACCGAAGCAGTGAGAAATGATGCGGAACGTCTGACGTTCACCAAGGCTGTAGCACCTTAATCAGTACAACTGAAATGGGGAAAGGAAAAGTTCTGCTCATATTCTGCTTATATTAAGACAGAACACAATTTCATTAACATTGAGACAAATATATTCTGCAGTGATAAGCACACAGAAGTCCGTGAACTAAGATTAAAAATAGGTCATTTTAATTGTAACCGTGTATAGTTCCCCACTGGGAAATTCTGAACTATTTGTGAATAATATGTGGTCTCCACTTGCAAATCTGTCGGACAGTGGCAAACAGTTAATAGTCTGTCGCGATTTCAATGTAGGTTTTCCAAATGAGTCTGATAGATATAATGATCTTGAAACCTCGTCGGATTCTAAAATGTAATTTCAGTAGTTACAATTCCAAGAGAGACGGACAAGCACATTAGGACCCTAATTTATAATGTTTTCTGTGATGATGCTCGAACCAAGAAAGTGACTTCATGCCCAGTAGCGAATGTATTCATGGTACACGGTGGGAACACACAAGATAGTGATCATAGCTTTTAATGTAAATGAGATGGAATAATTAATGACTCCGGGACAAATATTTGTAAGAATAGTTTGCAGAAGATTACCTGGGATGAAATGTATATCCGGTCGAATACTGATAAAAAGTCTAATTTATTCCATAACAGATTCATGTCATCATTTGAAAATAACTTTCTGCATAAGGTAATAAAAAAGGAGGCTAAACAGCCACGTAGAAAACCATTATCACAAGAGAGAATAAAATATCATGTGAAAGGAGAAGGGGAAACGTTTTTGTTAGCATGAACAACTAAAAGTCCTGCAGCAGTTGCATATTACAACAACTACTCAAAATTATCAATAAAAGTTGCTAAAAGTTAAGAAACGTGCATATTACGTCAGAAATCGGTGATTCCAATACAGACAAGGCTGTATGAAGAGACAGAACAACAGGCCACAGAACAGGATAACATCACTACTGAATTAAATGCAAGAGGTACAAACGGTTAGTCATAGGTAGCAGATACGTTGAACAATCATTTTTGAGACTTCCCCTTAGAAAAATTTATGAATTACTGTGCTGATAAACCTCTACGTTATTTATGACTCAAACAGCTGAGCAAAACTGAACATACTCAGACATTACTCTCTTTACTTATTCTGATCAACACTAAACTGACACGCAATGTTTTTAGCGCAACGCAATCTGACTTTCAAAAATCCGTACACAAGAATGGCCCTGACCAACAACAACCTATACCTTTCATGAATCACTTACCTCAAAAAAAATCTTCGTTACTCGAACTACTGCGATACAGCGAGCGCCACTACTGCCAGCTAAATAAAAGATTCTAACTACTGAAGGCACTAACTACTGATAGGCATAGTTAGCAATCGAAAGATTTTGATAGAGAACCAACATTGTATTTATCTTTTTGTCATCAGTCTACTGACTGGTTTGATGCGGCCCGCCACGAATTCCTTTCCTGTGCTAACCTCTTCATCTCACAGTTGCACTTGCAACCTACGTCTTCAATTATTTGCTTGACATATTCCAATCTCTGTCTTCCTCTACAGGTTTTGCCCTCTACAGCTCCCTCTAGTACCATGGAAGTCATTCCCTCATGTCTTAGCAGATGACCTATCATCCTGTCCCTTCTCCTTATCAGTGTTTTCCACATATTCCTTTCCTCTCCGATTCTGCGTAGAGCCTCCTCTTTCCTTACCTTATCAGTCCGCCTAATTTTCAACATTCGTCTATAGAACCACATCTCAAATGCTTCGATTCTCTCCTGTTCCGGTTTCCCCACAGTCCATGTTTCACTACTATACAATGCTGTACTCCAGACGTACATCCTCAGAAATTTCTTCCTCAAATTAATGCCGGTATTTGATATTAGTAGACTTCTCTTGGCCAGAAATGCCTTTTTTGCCATAGCGAGTCTGCTTTTGATGTCGTCCTTGTTCCGTCCGTCATTGGTTACTTTACTGCCTAGGTAGCAGAATTCCTTAACTTCATTGACTTCGTGACCATCAATCCTGATGTTAAGTTTCTCGCTGCTCTCATTTCTACTACTTCTCATTACCTTCGTCTTTCTCCGATTTACTCTCAAACCATACTGTGTACTCATTACACTGTTCATTCCGTTCAGCAGATCATTTAATTCTTCTTCACTTTCACTCAGGATAGCAATGTCATCAGCGAATCGTATCCTTGATATCCTTTCACCTTGCATTTTAATTTCACTCCTGAACCTTTCTTTTATTTCCATCATTGCTTCCTCGATGTACAGATTGAAGAGTAGGGGCGAAAGGCTACAGCCTTGTCTTACGCCCTTCTTAATACGAGCACTTCGTTCTTGATCGTCCACTCTTATTATTCCCTCTTGGTTGTTGTACATATTGTGTATGACCCGTCCGCAGCTCGTGGTCTTGCGGTAGCGATCTCGCTTCCCGCGCCCGGGTTCCCGGGTTCGATTCCCGGCGGGGTCAGGGATTGTCTCTGCTTCGTGATGACTGGGTGTTGTGTGATGTCCCTAAATTAGTTAGGTTTAAGTAGTTCTAAGTTCTAGGGGACTGATGATCATAGCTGTTAAGTCCCATAGTGCTCAGGGCCATCTGAACCATTTTTTTTTGTATATGACCCGTCTCTCCCTATAGCTTACCCCTACTTTTTTCAGAATCTCGAACAGCTTGCACCATTTTATATTGTCGAACGCTTTTTCCAGGTCGACAAATCCTATGAAAGTGTCCTGATTTTTCATTAGCCTTGCTTCCATTATTAGCCGTAACGTCAGAATTGCCTCTCTCGTCCCTTTACTTTTCCTAAAGCCAAACTGATCGTCACCTAGCGCATTCACAATTTTCTTTTCCATTCTTCTGTATATTATTCTTGTAAGCAGCTTCGATGCATGAGCTGTTAAGCTGATTGTGCGATAATTCTCGCACTTGTCAGCTCTTGCCGTCTTCGGAATTGTGTGGATGATGCTTTTCCGAAAGTCAGATGGTATATAGCCAGACTCATATATTCTACACACCAACGTGAATAGTCGTTTTGTTGCCACTTCCCCCAATGATTTTAGAAATTCTGATGGAATGTTATCTATCCCTTCTGCCTTATTTGACCGTAAGTCCTCCAAAGCTCTTCTAAATTCCGATTCTAATACTGGATCCCCTATCTCTTCTAAATCGACTCCTGTTTCTTCTTCTATCACATCAGACAAATCTTCACCCTCATAGAGGCTTTCAATGTATTCTTTCCACCTACCTGCTCTCTCCTCTGCATCTAACAGTGGAATTCCCGTTGCGCTCTTAATGTTACCACCGTTGCTTTTAATGTCAGCAAAGGTTGTTTTGACTTTCCTGTATGCTGAGTCTGTCCTTCCGACAATCATATCTTTTTCGATGTCTTCACGTTGTTCCTGAAGCCATTTCGTCTTAGCTTCCCTGCGCTTCCTATTTATTTCATTCCTCAGCGACTTGTATTTCTGTATTTCTGGTTTTCCCGGAACATGTTTGTACTTCCTCCTTTCGTCAATCAACTGAAGTATTTCTTCAGTTACCCATGGTTTCTTCGCAACTACCTATTTTGTACCTATGTTTTCCTTCCCAACTTCTGTGATGGCCCTTTTTAGAGATGTCCATTCCTCTTCAACAGTACTGCCTACTGCGCTATTCCTTATTGCTGTATCTATAGCGTTAGAGAACTTGAAACGTATCTCGTCATTCCTTAGTACTTCCGCATCCCACCTCTTTGCGTATTGATTCTTCCTGACTAATGTCTTGAACTTCTGCCTACTCTTCATCACTACTATTTGGGATCTGAGTCTATATCTGGTCCTGGGTACGCCTTACAGTCCAGTATCTGATTTCGGAATCTCTGTCTGACCATGATGTAATCTAATTGAAATCTTCCCGCATCTCCCGGCCTTTTCCAAGTATACCTCCTTCTCTTGTGATCCTTGAACAGGGTATTCGCTATTACTAGCTGAAACTTGTTACAGAACTCAATTAGTCTTTCTCCTCTTTCATTCCTTGTCCCAAGCCCGTATTCTCCTGTAACCTTTTCTTCTACTCCTTCCCCTACAACTGCATTCCGATCGCCCATGACTATTAGATTTTCGTCCCCCTTTACTTACTGCATTACCCTTTCAATATCCTCATACACTTTCTCTATCTGTTCATCTTCAGCTTGCGCCGTCGGCATGTATACCTGAACTATCGTTGTCGGTGTTGGTCTGCTGTCGATTCTGATTAGAACAACCCGGTCACTGAACTGTTCACAGTAACACACCCTCTGCCCTACCTTCCTATCCATAACGAATCCTACACCTGTTATACCATTTTCTGCTGCTGTTGATATTACCCGATACTCATCTGACCAGAAATCCTTGTCTTCCTTCCATTTCACTTCACTGACCCCAACTATATCTAGATTGAGCCTTTGCATTTCCCTTTTCAGAATTTCTAGTTTCCCTACCACGTTCAAGCTTCTGACATTCCATGCCCCGACTCGTAGAACGTTATCCTTTCGTTGATTGTTCAATCTTTTTCTCATGGTAACCTCCCCCTTGGCAGTCCCCTCCCGGAGATCCGAATGGGGGACTATTCCGGAATCTTTTGCCAATGGAGAGATCATCATGACACTTCTTCAAATACAGGCCACATGTCCTGTGGATACACGTTATGTGTCTTTAATGCAGTGGTTTCCATTGCCTTCCGCATCCTCATGTCATTGATCATTGCTGATTCTACGGCCTTTAGGGGCAATTTCCCACCCCTAGGACAAGAGTGTGCCCTGAACCTCTATCCGCTTCTCCGCCCTCTTTGACAAGGCCGTTGGCAGAATGAGGCTGACTTCTTATGCTGGAAGTCATCGGCCGCCAATGCTGATTATTTATCAAAATTTAGGCAGTGGCGGGGATCGATCCAGGGACCGAAGACGTTTTGATTATGAATCAAAGAAGCTACCCCTAGAGCACGGGTCCTAACCTTGTTTTAATAATGTTCAAAAATCATTATATATATATATATATATATATATATATATATATATATATATATATATATATATCTCAGTTCATGATATCCAGTATTACAGATTTATTCTTTCTGGCGGACACACGTCCAGATCGTCCGCTCTTAAAACTCTGCCATCTCTCTCCCCACATCCACCACTGCTGGCAGTTCACCTCCAACTGCGCAACGCTACGTGCTGTTCACATACAGCTGTCCAACACTACAATAGCGAGTATTCCAACAATTCAAACCAGCCACAGACTGCACACAGCACAGTCAGTGATTTTCATACAGAGCGCTACGTGGCGTTACCAACATAAAAACCTAAACAGCCTACTTACATTATTAGTGTAGTAGAAATGCAGACAAACAGTTCAAGAGAAAAATCACAGCAATTTGTTGAAAAATTAAATTATAAAATTCAATCGTATTGTTGTATCGCTAACCTCTCCTTCTGATATCAATGTAATCATATATTGTCTCAAAAATTAAAGCTATCTGATGGGCAGGAATCGTCCAGCACTGCGAATGCCGTTGGTAAAACTCTCATTAAATCAGCAGAAGGAGTCACTCGTGAGTTCCAAAGTGCTGGCACCAGTGCAGCTAGCACCTGCGTCTGTTTGCAGGGAGCTAAAAAGAATGGTGTTCAGTGGTCCAGCAGCCCCTCGCGAGTCACTCATTTGTATACTCAATGTGAACGGCGCTTGAGGTGCTGTACACAGCAACGCCGCTGGTCAGTGGATAAAATGAGATGAGCGTATGGCATTGGTGGCCGGGAGGCCCCATCCGTGGAAGTTCGGCCGCCAAGTGCAAGTCTTATTACAGTCAACGCCACATTGGGCGACTCGCCTGCAGGTGATGAGGATGAAACGACGATGAAGACAACACTACACCCAGTCCACGAGAGGAGAAAATCTCCAACCCGACCGGAAATTGAACCCGGGTCCGCTGCATGGGAGGCAAATAAGTTACCATTTTTTTTTTTGCTGATCTCATTTTTTCGTTATATTTGTTCGGGGAGGACGTTCCATGATTCTTGTTCGAGTTCATAGTTCATCCATGAATTCAGTTTTTTTATTACACAGGGCAGCTAACCCTCTGACCGAACTCGCTGAGCTACCGTGCCGACATCCATCCAGCTAAGCCGGTGGACTTGGTCATTGGATGACTGTAAACGAGTGATTTGCAGTGATCAGTCATGCTACACCCTCTGCCAATCTAATGGAAGGGTTTGGTTCGGCGAATGCCTGCAGAACGTAACCGGACGTAACGTGCAGTGTCAATTGTGATGTGTGGAGAAGGGGTTGCAATGGCTGAGCAATGTCACCTCATATCGATTATCTTTCCCTGGTAGATATCTATGATGATTGCTGAACAATGGCCCTAGAGAGCGCGCAGTATGTTTGCCTGTGGAATCTTGAAGACGCTCGCCATGCGGTTGGATTCTGTTCTCGGTCCCGCACTGGAGCGGTTTGGAAGATTGTATCCTGGCTGAGTGCGGCGTATTACGACAGCACCGAACTACGTGAGGAAGTGGGCGTGCTGGATGAAGACTTTTATGCTGTAATATGCAGTGGGTTGAGTGGCACGATCGGTCGCCAGCAATTGTTGTATGCGCTGGTGCACAGACTGTGGAAGCATGCGGGACCCAACTTCTTTACCCGTGACCGATACAAAGTGGAAGTGAATTTGGTGAACGCCTTTCTGAATATTTGCCCACTACATTTATGAGTTCTGGGAAGCAAACAGGCTCGAGTTCATTTGGTTCCCTGTTTCAGCAAGTTTAAGTGACAATCGTTTAAGTTTTATGTCATCTTCGAGCGACAGCGCGGATCTGAGAGCTGGTAGTTTCTGTCTGCTTGTTTGTCACTTAAAGATATACCAGTTAAATTATTTACAGTTATGTGTAAAGATTCCTTTTAAATTATTCTACCTTATATTGTGATCTCTTGTGACTAAGGTTGTGCCGGCCTGAGTGTCCGAGCGGTTTTAGGCGCTACAGTTTGCAACCGCGCGACCGCTACGGTTGCAGGTTCGAATCCTGCCTCGTGCATGTATGTGTGTGCTATCCTTGGGTTAGTTAGGTTTAAGTAGTTCTAAGTTCTAGGGGACTGATGACCTTAGAAGTTAAGTCCCATAGTGCTCAGAGCCCTTTTGAACTAAGGTTGTCGGGTACATACCCAACACTTTAAAACTGTTGTGAAATTCTGAAGAACTTTGGTAGCCAATTACTGTCAGTTTAACTTGAACTTCCATACAATATTCACAAAGTTGTTGGATCATTACAAGCAATTAGGTGCCCTATCTCGTCTGCAGATTACTATCTCATTTCATTTGTTAAGCAGTTTTAAGCTCAATTGTTTCTTTTTGATTTGTTTTATTATCACATTTAGAATTATTTACTTTGCCGATATTTCCGGATGCTCATATTTTGTTAATCACTTGAGCTTAACAATCGCCACAGAAACTTCACTGATTCCCACGTAAAATTGTGATACGTATTCTAATGGCGACCTTTCAGGATGTCATAGTACATCCAGTGACAGTGCAAACTCACACCAAAACCGCCAGATGTCAGACACTCATATCTATACCAAACATTGTATTCCGATGTCCGCCCCTGGTAGCTGAGTGGAACCAGTCTGCCTTCGGCGGTGCTACGACACGGACGTCTGTTTACGTCCCTGCCGGAAAAGTCCGCGCTCGCGCGGTTGTTTACCTCTTCGGCGTACTCGTGCGTTTAGACGACTCGATATAGAATGGCACATGCATACCGAAAGTCGACTCTCAAGATTAGTTTTTCGAATGAATATGCGAGACCGAAAGCCTACGAAATAGAAAGGTTCCTACGAGACGAAGTTAAACTTGACTACAACGAACTTATCGGAATCCCTCTCCATAGTGAGCAGTGTCGTTTACGTCAAGCTGATTAACGATGCAGTATGTGACAGAATCATCCGAGATACTAAACATGGACTAAAATTTCGTCACTCTGATGGACATGTTGGAGAAGTAACTATTGATCATGCAGGACTGGCTTTACGAAACATACGTATTTTCGAACTTCCCTTCGAGGTTCCGTCTGACTTGGTCGTTGACGCCTTACGCCCATATGGAAGAGTGCTTAGTCACGTTGAGGAAAAATGGTCCCACTTCACGACTACCCCGTTCTCAATGGGGTGCGTCAAATCAGAATAGAACTGCCACAACATGTACCCTCGTACTTGTTCATCGGCGGATGCAGAGCTATAGTCATCTACGATGGACAACCCAAAACATGCTCAGGCTGCGGGAAAGAGGGCCATGTCCGTTCCGAATGTATGCAGCGGAGGATAGTGCAAGTTCCAAACGGCGAACCCGTACCTCCGTCCACGTTGACGCCGCTGCCACTAACGTATGCGGACGCATTCCGAACAGATCCCATCCCGAAGAATGACCAGCTACAGAATCCTGACAGTTTACGGCAACCGACTGCAGCAGAGACTGCCTCCAGTGACGAAACGACGCACACCTCTGCCGGCGCCGATGACGCACTTAACTGAGCGGAAAGGATCAGTAGGAGGTATGGAAATTGATCCTGCTGTTGTGCCGACAGCTGCTTTCGTCCCTGAGCACCGGGAGTCACTTCCGCACTCGGATACGGAGGCGCACACGCGCAAACAACGATCGCCGAAGCGCCACAAGAAACGGCGGCTAGCGCCGTCGGATACCTGCTTACTGCAGTCCACGTCAGATGGACTTGGGTGTAATGTCGATACAGTGCATCCGAATGCGCAACGGGAGGTTCTACCTCCCACACAGCAGTACGACGCGAATCATGCTAGACAGGGGGACGGAAAGCCGACGGAAGGAGTCCCTCCACCCACTGCAGCAATGCCACCGCCTTCGGTCAGCCCTTCCGGAGAGACACGACGGGAGCTGGACCTCCAGCACAGGAACTGGGCCGACGAATCCGATACTGACCCACACACCGACGACGCACCCGCAATGGCGAATGCTGCGTCCACCGGATGTTAACCGCGCAGAAGATGCAGACTGACGCACAGACAGCATGTCACCGGGCAGCGGCACACAAATTAACATAAGCGTTCATGTGCGCTTTACGCACTGAGGAACAGTGGCAAGCATATCGAACAGCCTCTATTAACATAAATATGATCAGAACGCCTGTCAAATTGCAATTATTACGAGACATGTTGCATGCGTCAGACGTCGACATCGTTCTGCTGCAGGAAGTATGTGTTGAGAGCTTCCCCGACCTCTATGAGTACGGTACATACATTACACCAACTACCGACGGCGGCAGCGGAACAGCGATTCTTCTCCGTAGCGGCATAGTAGCCGAGGACGTGGTGTACCTGCCGTCAGCGCGAGGACTGGCGCTCACAGTGCTGGGAGTACGGGTCGTTAACATTTACGCACCGTCAGGGTCCGACAGACGGCGCGACCGATCCCGATTCTACGCAGAGGAGATTGCAACACTATTCTTAGGTTGGTATGAACATGTCTTATTTGGAGGCGACTTCAACTGCGTGCTCGCACCAAAAGATCAACACCCACGATATACTTCATGCCCGGAGCTGCGGCAACTCATAGAGGACATGAATCTCATTGATACATGGGAGAAAATACATGGCGACAGACGTTGATGCACCTACGTCACGTGTCACTCTGCAAGTCGTCTCGATCGCATTTACGTAACACGTCGTCCCGAACCTGCGATCCTCGATGCGGAATTGTGGCCTGTCGCCTTTTCAGATCACGTAGCATATATATGCACGGTCTCCCTAAGTCGTCAACAAGTGTGGAGGAGTCGCAGTGTTTGGAAACTGAATACAGCACACCTCAGGGAACCTGAGTGCAGACGCTTAGTCTAAGACACTTGGCACGTGTGTGAACGACGCCTCCCGACATATCCGACGACGTTGCAGTGGTGGCTTGAATGCGTTAAGCCTGCATTGCGTCGAGCGTTATTGCATACGGAAGAGAGCAGATGATGTGGAGACGATACACGACGGAATTTTATTTCAAGATGCTCCGCGAACTTTCTGTACAAGCACCTTCACAGGAGCGTCGTGCCGGTATAAAACGAGCATAGGCCCAAATAATTTCCATAACGCGCCGCCGTCTGGAGGGTGTCGCAATCCGTGCAAGGGCCTTTGAAGGAGTCCGTGGAGAATCACCGTCGATGTATCACGTTATCAGAGAAAAGCAACGTAGCCGCAGAACCTTAATACAGACGGTCGTACTGCCAGATGGTCGCCGCATGACAACGCAAAAAGATATTGCCAACGCTTTTGTGGAACACTAGGGTCATCTCTATGAAGAAGCGGAACGCGATCAGGCAGCCTTTCATGAGGTCCGACGAACGCTCTCCGCGTGTCTCGATGAGTCGGCCAACCTGAAGTTAACAGGTGAAGTCACAGCTGGTGACGTAATGGAAGCGGTTGATAAGGGAGCGTCGCACAAATCGCCGGGGCCCGACGGGTTTCCGTTAGAGTTCTATCGTACATTTAAAGATCTCATGATTCCACGATGGACTGCCATGTACTGCGAATTGATGTCTCCCAACGTGCCTCTTCCACCCTCCTTCGTGGAAGCAATGATCATCCCCATCCACAAACCATCTGGCGACACAGGGATACAGGCCTACCGGCCACTGACACTTCTTAATTGCGACTACACGAACTACCCCAGGATACTTGCAGCACGCTTTAAACGCGTAATACGCCAAGTGATTTCACTCGACCAAACCTAGCTAGGAGGAGATAGCAATATACAAACGGCACTCAGCGACTACCGCGATGTTATCGCACTGGCATCAACATGTCGTCTCCGGGGTGTATTGGTATCGATAGACTTTGATCGCGCATTTGACAGGCTGAGTCACGCTTATCTCACGGACGTGATGACGAAAATGAAGTTTCCGGAAAGTTTTGTCACCGTCGTCATGAGACTACTCCACGGAGCCGCATCCAACGTGCTCATCAGTGGACGGTTGGTGGGGCCCATCATCATCTCACGATCGGTCAGACAAGGGTGCCCGCTGTCAACGATATTGTATGCCATCGCTGTCGAGCCGTTGCTTTGCAGGCTCCGGAATCGACTCCAAGGAATGACGATAAGGCACAACAAGTTTATATGCCGAACATACGCAGATGACCTAGTGTTTTTAGCACGGTCAGGCGACGAGGCAAGAGCGGCCTTGCATTGGATTAATTTGTATTGTATGGCTACGGGAAGTCGCCTGAACATGGCAAAGTCGGGAGCGATGAACATCGGGAAAGGACTCCCAACAGGAAGTGTAGCACCATTACAGCCGATCAACAAGATGAAATGCCTAGGAATTATCTTCACTACAGACGTTCGACGCACGGCGGCACTGAGTTGCAGACATCTTCTGCAAACAATTCGTGCGAGTCTTAGAAGTCACAGGTTAAGGGCACTGGATATGATACAACGGGTCACCTTTGCCAACACTTATCTAGCCTCTCGCATCCCCCACCTGGCACAAGTTCTTCCTATGCCGGTGGTGTTGGCCCGCCGAATCCTGGCGGCACTAGGATACTTTGTGAGCACAGGTCTGCTTTTTAAGGTAGGATACGAAACCCTCACCCTTCCTCGTAGTCGTGGAGGTCTTGGACTAGTCCTCGTACGCGACCGAGCAGTGGCTATTTATGTAACCACAATGATAAAGTTGTGGACACGACACCAGACAAGTCTGACGGGCACCTTGATAGACGAACTCGCTCCACCTTCTCGTTCGGCTCCGGTAGCGGTGGCTCACATCTCACCATCGCTTGCCCATATGCGAACCTTCTTTGTGGAACACAGTTATGTACATATGGAACTACCGACTACCAGGACGGCAACGGCACGTGATATATATCACATCTTGACTCGACGACGGCCGAATAATGCCGTAGAGCGCCGCCAACCAACAGTTACGTGGTCAGTGGTATGGCGTACAGTGCACCACCCACACCTTGATACGGGAACGCGCGCACTGTGGTATCAGGTGGTAAATGGGAAATACGTGACTCGTTCCAGGTTGCATACAATTCATATGGCGGACGAGCCACTGTGTCCGCAGTGCAATGTTATAGACACTGAGGAGCATCGCCTGATATGCGGTCCTTCGGCGGACGTATGGTGTTTGGTCAAAAAAATGATCGCCTTCCTCCGCAAACAATAGAACCACGCACACTACTTCTCCCAGATAGGACATATTATCCCCGAACGAAGACAAACGCAGTGACTTGGATTCGAGGTTTGACTGTGCGTTATCTTTTCCGAGACGGCAGTAAGAATGTGCTTGACTTTTGGGCCTTGCTACAGGAACATCACTCACAGCTTATGAAACATCCAAGATATCGAACATATTACGCAAATTTTTTAGGGAGTGCCTTGCTTGATCCCCCACCCAGTTGGGGTGTCCCGGGTAGGAGAATGTAATTATTGTCTATAAGTGTCAGAACTAGAAAGGACCAGGACAGTGGAGAGGATCCACAAACACAAGTGAAGACGTACCCGACACCAACGCGAGGTATGACGGGATTAGCGAGGTACGCGCCCAAAAGAGGAGCGTAGACCGTTTTTCTTTTGTACTGACAGAAGTAGGATATTTTTTTCACTATTATGTAAAAAAAAGTCCACTTATTTACGTTTCTCGGAAAAATTTTATTTTATAAAGTCATCGTCTTATATATTTAAAAAAAAATGCTAGAAGCAGTTTATGTTTATTATTGTTACACCATTCTGCAAAAAAAAAAAAAAAAAAAAAAAAAGTGGTCAGCGCGACAAAATGTCAGTCCTAAGGCTCGGGTTCGATTCCAGGCTGAGTCGGAAATTTTCTCCGCTCAGGGACTGGGTGTTGTGTTGTCCTAATCATCATCATTTCATCCCCATAGACGTGCAAGTCACCGAAGTGGCGTCAAATCGGAACACTTGCATCCGGCGAACGATCTACCCGACGGGAAGTCCTAGTCACACGACATTTACATTTATGTCGATAGAGCATCAACCAAAACTATGATTTAGTTCGTACTGTGTGCTGTCTTTCAGCAGAACGGGCGTAACCGTTAAGTAAAAGTAACACCAAAACCACAGAGCATAGGAAAAGTGGAACTGTAACCAATTAATTAAGAGTGGCTTCCGCGTGAATTGGTAGAGCGTTACATCGTCGTACCTATGTTCCCGGGTTCAAATCCTACTGACCACGTTTTCTTTCCCTTTTTTGTATTATGCGTGAAAGTGTTATATGGGTCAACAGGTTTAAGACATTTAAAAGGGCTGTTTGGAATTTACAGCGGTGTCCTCTTGGCAGTCTGCTTTCGCTTTGTTTCTTTAAAAGAAATAAATCTGTACATTAGCCGTGTCACAGAATACACAATCAGAACAGAAAAATAAAGGAATAATTGCATCACACGTGCGAAAGTAATATAATAATACACTTAATAAAACTAATAGTGGTAATACAAACAAAATAATAAGATTAATAATAAGTACATAACGTTCAAAAAACACTTAATACAGTAGAAAATAACGTCATTGGCATTTAAACCCAGTACCCGCGGAGGCCATTCGAAATTAATTACTCACAGTTACGGTTTTCCTGTGCTCTGGTCCTTCTGGTGTCACTTTTAATTAACGTTTACGCCCGCTGTACTGGACGACAGCACCCAGTACGAACTAAATCGGAGTTTTGATTTATACTCTATCGATGCACAACGTTTGGTACTGATCTGAGTGTTACACCGTAAAGTCAAAAGCCTTCACGACAGTCGGGAAAGCTAGCGTAGAGAGGGCTGTTAAGACGTCATCCAATTTCACGCTGACCGACCCATCTTCAGGACGACATCGCGACAGCAGCGGCCTCTATGCGAAGAGGACATAAGCGCCGCCCCCACCTGGCAGCGGGCCAGTTCTACAGCGGCTTAAAGACTAGTTACTTGTATAGCAGCGACTTAAGAATTGCTATACTGAAACGGTTTCTTATTTGTCTGTCGCCCTTTGTTTGCGACACATATAATTCTCGTAGTATTGTCATTTGCTTTTCGCAAAAAAAATCATTAATACGATTTGCTAGAATTGTTGCCTAGCGATCCGAGAAAGCAGATTTCCTAGACACCCCATATTCGACGACTAGGCAGGATTTAACACTGAGTGTCTGACATCTCGAGGTTTGCGTGTCAGACGGGAGTAGTGTTAGGGCGTCACCCCTACAGTACTGGTGGCCAGAGTTGACTTCTTCCTCTTCTTATTATCCGCTAATTGTAAAGGACCTGGCTGGTTCTTTCAGCATCTTTGTTTTATTGTGTCCTTACGGCAGCTATTTATATTGTTTGGATGTTTAACTAAGCCGGCCGCGGTGGTCTCGCAGTTAAGGCGCTCAGTCCGGAACCGTGCGACTGCTACGGTCGCAGGTTCGAATCCTGCCTCGGGCATGGATGTGTGTGATGTCCTTAGGTTAGTTAGGTTTAAGTAGTTCTAAGTTCTAGGGGACTGATGACCACAGATGTTAAGTCCCATAGTGCTCAGAGCCAATTGAACCATTTTTGTTTAATTAAATCAACATAGGTCCTGCTATAAGTAATTAAATTTTTCGATCTTTATGTGAGAGTGGTGATTTTTTTTTTTTTTTTTAGATTGTCACTTCTTTCACAGTTTCTTGCTAACTACCTTTCAACAGTATGGATGTGTTTCTCGTGGTTAATGCCTGATCCCCATATTACGCCTCAGGAAACGCTAATCCGGAAGGATACGAACATATTTTATAGCGTTTTGTATTCATTGCGGTAGAATAAATGGTCGGAGATGATAGTCTCAGAATGAAAATGTACCCTGTCATAAAGCGACATCTGCGAGGCCATGGTTTGTGCTTATTAACAGTCCAGAAATGGACTGATCTGCTGAGTTAAGTAACGTGTATTTTTCGCTACTCTCATACACTCGTTGTAATCCAACGCACATTTTGATTTTAATTTTTTGGTAGTAGTTTCGCGGTCCAATTTCACATTTGATTCCTCTGCAGATTATGGCATTTCGCCATCATGCATGCGTCTCTTTTTGTCATGCCATTTCTAAGTCGACATAGCGTCTTTTGAATTGAATGCCATCTCCCCTGTCTGCAGTTTGGCTTCCAGTGTTGGCATACTTTTCTTGTTTCTTTATCTACTGCATTGGTTCTTTTTTCGTGTAAGTAGTGGTAGAGAGAGGGACATGCCTTGCAATTACCCACATACAGCTTGTGTTTCACAGTGAGCATTTACTAAGAAAATGTCAAAACATATATATCCGGCTTTAACTCTCCTGGCATGCTCGGTTTCCGTCGCATTAATACTCGTATGCCAGTAGCATAGGAGCCACGATGACTGTGCAGTGATATATACGTCGGTAGCAGTTTCAGCATTAAACATATTGTATTAGTAGCATATAAGGAGACGAATGTAACGTCTAAAAACATTTTATCTCACTAATTTAAACACTAGCTTGATTTTTATAAGTGACTGCTTTCTCCATCATAAATTTGAGAAGGATTTTGCCAGTACTTACTAAGGCCATCTGTACGCTGACATTCACTGAGTGATCATAGTGTTCTGGTTTGCACTTAGTGGTAATAGTAAGCCAGTGGTTCCCACAACCCTAGGTTTTTTACCAGCAGACAGAAACCGTCTAGAAATAGTTCATCAATTACTGCTCACATTAAATATAAAATGTGTCGTATGAAAAATTCGAAAAGTTTCAACTTCTTGATTTAGTTTCACAGCGCACTCCTAAGGAACAGAACACGCAATAGCACATCGAGACACACCTTTCTGCGAAAGTCATATCTATGTTGTGCTTATAACGGAGGAATCAGCAAACATAACGCACTGCGACATTCGCTGGGAGACAATGAGCAGACAACCGTATCTCAAGGCTGTAAACATTTAATAACTGGATAAAAACTTTACAAACATGCGTCGGAACACTGTACGAAACGCTACTGTAAAGGGATACTTTACAATTAGTGAGAGAAACGTACCTCTATATCGGAAAAACATCAGTAAATAGCACTAACTATAATTCAAACTAGCTCTGGTTGTCAGACATGTACACCTACTTCTACATTTATACTCACCAAGCCACCTGCCATCTGACGGTGTGTGGTAGAGGGCACTTCTAGTACCATTGTCAGATCAGCCTTTCCACTCGTGAATGGTGCGTGGGAAGAATAACTGTCGGTAGACCGCCGTATCAACTTCACGAATTTTGTCGTCATGATCATTCCGTGAGACGTGTGAGAGAGCAAGTGATATGTTGGCCACTCTTCCCCGGACGTACCCTCTCGGAATGTCGATGGTAAACCTCTCCGTGATGCACAATGCCTCTCATGTAGTTTCTGCCACCGCAATTTGGAGAACATCTCCGTACCGACTAAACGAACTCATAACAATCGCGCCGCTCTTAATTGGCTCTAGTATGTCTGATCTGTTAATCTATCCTTCCAAGAGATACAGGCTGAGGAGCAATACTCAATAAACGGTCGGACATGCGCTTCGTAAGCCACATCTTTCGTGGATGACTATCTTATGATCCTACGAATATCGTCTACCACCTGATTTTCCTGTTATTTGTTTTATGTCACCTCATTCTACTTAAAGTCGCTCCAGATGTTACTCTTAGGGTATTTTACGTTAGTTACTATTTCCAGAAATTTTTCACCAATAGTGTAATTGTACAGTAATGGATATCTTCACCTGTGCATGTGTCAACAGCTTACTTTTATTTGCGGTCAAGGGCACCTTCCAGGCCTTTATCAGCTGGTGTTCGCTACAGTCAGCTGACATTGCTACCTTATTACAGGCAGCCCCATCACCTACAAACACTCTTCGAGAGCTTCTGACACTTTCTGTATAGATCATTTATACACTGTAAGTGTGCTGCTTCGGTGTTGGCAGCGCTGTGTAGCGCTTTGCATTGGATCTCTGACTGCGCTTTCTTTGTAAGAGACCCTGTTGCTAGTCGGACTCGTTGTTGGAAGATAATCGCCAGTACTGTTAGGCAGTTGGAAGTTATTCGCGAGCAGTGATGGAAGTACTGTCGGGCAGTTGGAGGTGAATAGCCAGCAATGATGAATAAATGTGAGTAGTTAGCATCGATGGAGGGCAGAGATCTGAAGTGTTAGCGTAGGCTAACGATCTGGAAGTATCCGACTTGGACATTGATAATTATTCATGATTATATATCTTTGTATTGGATGACAATGACGATTTATACTCGTGTTTGAACTGGATGTCACGTTATTAAGGTAAAAAATATATTATTTGGTTTGCAACAAAATCTTTCCTTTGCTTACCACATGCCTATTAGTTGTTAGTGGCTTTAGTAGTTAGAATCTTTTATTTACCTGGCAGTATTGACGCTCGGTGTATTGCAGTAGTTCGTGTAATGAAGATTTTTGTAAGTGCTTAATGAAATGTATAGGTTATTGTCAGGATTGCTTCTTATTCAGTGCCGTTCTTTTGTATTAATTATCTGTAGTCAGGTTGTAATTTTTTTTTTTTGAGCAGTCAGTTTGCGTCGCGCTACAATATTGTGGGTCAGTGAGAGAAAGTAGGCTCAGTACGTTTAGTTTTACTCAGCTGTTTCAGAATCAAATAACACAGAAATTTCATCTTCTCAATCATTCAGCAATTTAAGTACAGATTCACATATTCAAATAAAGAAGTTTCAATACGTGCATTGTACTTTGTCCTGCCACACTTCGAAAATTACCTTTACATCTATCGATTTTGTTCCTTTAAGAGCGAAGTGTTCTCACTAAGCTCGTATTTTTTCACTAAACGGGAGTGTGGGACTATGTCAACTTCTAATCTACTCAACTCGTCTTCCACTTAGAGGCCTATGCCGTTTGACAGCACGGTATAATAGAAATTTTTTTCCGGCAAACGTTGGTAACAATGTAGAGTAAAATATCGTTGTCGAATATATTGTGGTGCAAGTTCTTATTAATACACAACAGGTTACAGTGGAAGAGAATATGTAAATTAAACACATGAGGTGGTTTGCAATACACTGAGGCGACGAAAGTCATGGGATACCTGCTAATATCGCGCCTGACCTCATTTATCCC
The DNA here is from genome assembly GCF_021461395.2 of Schistocerca americana. Classification (NCBI taxonomy): domain Eukaryota; kingdom Metazoa; phylum Arthropoda; class Insecta; order Orthoptera; family Acrididae; genus Schistocerca; species Schistocerca americana. The sequence continues at coordinate 380,240,791 of NC_060126.1, forward strand.
AGCACAGAGCAGGAACTCGATGTCGTATGGACTTAACTAGCGATATATTGAGCCATGTTTCCTCTATAGCCGTTCATAACTGTGGAAGTGTTGCCGGTGCAGGGCTTTACGCATGAACTGACATGTTCATTACGTCCCATAAACGGTCGGTGGGATTTATGTCGGACGATCTGGGTGGTCAAACCATTCGCTCGAATTGTCCAGAATGTTCTTCAACCCAATCGTGAATAATTGTGGCCTTGGCACATGACGCAGTGACATCCACAAAAATTCCATCCTCGTTTTGGAACATGACATCCATTAATGGCTACAAGTGGCCTCCACATAGCCGAACTTCCACAGGACTCAGTCCATTCCATGTAAACACAGCCCACACAAGTATGGAGCCACCATCAGGTTTCAGAATGCCTTGTTGACAACTTGGGTCCTAGAGTCTGCGCCAAATTCGAAGCGTACCATTAGCTCTTACTAACAGAAAACGGGACTCATCTCACCAGGTTATAGTTTACCAGGCGTCTGTGGTCCAGCCGATGTTGTCACGAGCCCAGGTGGGGTGCTGCAGGCGACGTCGTGCTATTGGCAAAAGCTCTGAGCACTATGGGACTTAACATCTGTGGTCATCAGTCCCCTAGAACTTAGAACTACTTAAACCTAACTAACTTAAGGACATCACACACATCCATGCCCGAGGCAGGATTCGAACCTGCGACCGTAGCAGTCGCGCGGTTCGGGACTGAGCGCCGGCATTGGCAAAGGTACACGCGTCGGTCGTCTGCAGCCATAGCCCGTTAACGCCAGATTTCGCCGCACTCAACCAGATTACGTCCCATATTGATTGCTGCTGTTATTGCCTCTCTCTTAACACTGACAACTCCACGGAAACACCGCTGCTCTCGGTCATTAAGTTAACGCTGTCGGCCACTGCTTAGCCCGTGGTGGGAGGTAATGGTGGAAACGTCGTGTTCTCGGCACACTCTTGACTCAGTGGATCTCGAAGTATTGAATCCGCTGACGATCACCGAGATGGAACGTCCCTTGCGTCTACATCCAACTACAATTTCACTTTCAAAGGCTGTTAATTTCCGTCTTGCGGCCATAATCACGGCGTAACCATTTTCACATGGATCACCTGAATACAAGGGGCAACTCCACTGATGCACTGCCCTTTACTACCTTGTGTATGCGATACTATTACCGTCTGTGTATGTACCGGGTGATCAAAAAGTCAGTACAAATTTGAAAATTTAATAAACCACGGAATAATGTAGATAGAGAGGTGGACATTGGCACACATGGTTGGAATGACATGGGGTTTTACTAGACCCAAAAAAAAAGTATTGCTAGACGCGTGAAAGATCTCTTGCGTGCGTCGTTTGGTGATGATCGTGTGCTCAGCCGCCACTTTCGTCCTGCTTGGCCTCCCAGGTCCCCAGACCTCAGTCCGTGCGATTATTGGCTTTGGGATTACCTGAAGTCGCAAGTGTATCGTGATTGACCGAAAACTCTAGGGATGCTGAAAGACAACATCCGACGCCAACGCCTCATCATAACTCCGGACATGCTTTACAGTACTGTTCACAACATTATTCCTCGACTACAGCTATTGTTGAGGAATGACGGTAAACATATTGAGCATTTCCTGTAAAGAACGTCATCTTTGCTTTGTGTCCTTTGTTATGCTAATTATTGCTATTCTGATTAGATGAAGCGCCATCTGTCGGACTTGAAATTTTGTATATCTTTGGTTCTAATAAAACCCCATGTCATTCCAAGCATGTGTGTCAATTTGTACCTCTCTATCTACATTATTCCGTGATTTATTCAGTTTTCAAATTTATACTGACTTTTTGATCACCCGGTATATATCGCTGTCCCATGATACTTGCCACCTCAGTGTACGTAAAATGTGCTTCAATGAAGCAGAATTACGACGTCTGTATTCTGTAAACACACTATTATTTTCAATATAATAGATTCAGAATCTGCTAAGGTTAATTTTTTCAATGAAAAGTTCGGGAGCGTGGCTTCAGGACACGCATCAGCGCGGGGAACGTAGCATGTGTTACATATGCTACATGGACACCAACCTTAATTAGTGGCTGAATTCAATGTTGGTGCTGTACGGATAAAACGGCCGGCGGTGTTGCGTGCTACAGACCCGCCAGGTTAGCCGAGAGCGCCAATGCGCAGCTTTCTCGACTCTGGTAGGCGCGTAGGCCCCGGTTCGAATCCGCTCGGCGGATTGACGGTCGGGTGCCGGTTGGCCTGGATGTGGTTTTCCACATCCCCCTAGATGAATACCGGGCTGGTCCCCACATTCCGCCTCAGTTACACGGATCGCAGTCACTTGAAGAATTTCGCTATTTCATGGATTACACTAGTCGCAGACAGTTGGGGTGCACTAATTCTGTCCCGGGAGGTACGGGGTGGCGGCAGAAAGGGCATCCGGCCACCCCTTACACTAAAATTGCCAAATCTGATTAACCATGCCGAGTCTGCCACACTGCAGGAAACAGGCACAAGCGACAGAAAGAAAGGTGTCGCGTGCTACACACCTGTGTCACCGGCAGCCGAAGCAGTTGCGCACGGAGCGCGCGCACGAGCGGATCTTGTGAACGACCTCCTCCTGCATGAGGTTGAAGCACATGGCGATGAGCGCCATGCCGAGCATCAGGTACATGCTGCAGAAGATGAAGCTCAGCTCGATGCCCTCGCTGTAGATCTTGTCGCCGGGCACGATGTCGCCGAAGCCGATGGTGCTCAGGCTGATGAAGCAGAAGTACGAGCCGTCCAGGAAGTCCCACGACTCCCACTCCGAGAACAGGAAGGCGCCCCCGCACACGTACCTGCAACACGGCGGCCAGCGGTGAAGCGCCGGTTCAGCCACGACCACCTGTCTGACGAAGTTACTGGTCACACGTAAAATTGTGTGTGTGTGTGTGTGTGTGTGTGTGTGAGTGAACGGGCTCTGAACGACAGTCAGCCCCTTACTAAAATAAGCTGAAATGTATGTAGCTATAATGTCTAAAAAATCTAAATCGTTTCAAAAAAATAAAAGATACACGAAAGTCTTATCTAAAAAGAAGCTGAACTGTCCCAATATCTTCCACGTTGACACTCAAAGTCACACTACCAGGCATCTTTTAAGGGGGGTAGGACGTCAAACGGGCCGACTTGGAGCAGGAGAGGCACCACAGGACATTTTAATATCCAGTGTCTATACTTCTACAAATAAATTCATAAAACTCTGTCAGCATGACCAGGAAGCATTCATAGCAGTGGAAGTTCGAAAACATAACGAAGTAATTTTTTGTACACGTGAAATTTCATCATTTTTTTCACTTACTAATGGCAGCATTTGTTGCTATATGTACACTTTTCTTCATAAGTAAGAGAGATGGTTCGATGAATTTTGCACAGCATACAAACCATACTTAAAGGTGTATGAAACTCTAGAATTTTCCAAATCTATTAAAAACTGTGGTAAAAATTGAGGTAATTAACTGCAAAATTTGTGTTTTATCTAAACATGAAGTTTAAAATACAACAGATCATTCGTTTTTTCATAAATTAAATAAATTCTAGAGTTTCATACAACTGCAAGTATGGTATGTATGCTGTGCAAAATTCATCGAAGAATATCTCTAACTTATGAAGAAAAGTGTACCTATAGCTACAAATGCAGCCATTAGTAAGTAAAAAAATGATGAAATTTCACACATAAAAAAATTGTTTTGTTATGTTTTCGAACTTCCACTGCAATGAATATGAATCCTCAATCCTTCCTGGAGATGCTTACAAAGTTTTATGAATTTATTTGTAAAAGTATAGACACTGGAAACGAAAATGTCCTGTGATGCCTCTCCTGCTCCAAGTCGGCCCGTTTGACGTCCTACCCCCCTTAAGGTATTGCAAATTCGGTGAGACGTTATGTTCTTCATCATCTTCTTCTGCTTCTTCTTCTTCTTCTTCTTCGTCTTCTTCTTCTTCTTCTTCTTCTTCTTGCCCTTTCCTGTTTCTCTACGGGGCAGCAATTAATACACAGGTTTTGGCAATGACAAGGCAGTTGGTGGCCAGGATGTCCTTCCTGATTGCACCACTCCACATGGGATGGAATCTGTGTACCCCAGCTGCCTGCGTCTAACCTCTAATCTCGTGTGCAAGTGTCAGAAGCATCTCAAAACGTTTTCATAACGTATGTCTAAGGCGAGACATGATTAAAAACATTATATTTTCCTAGTAGGTTGTAGGAAATCGCCTAGAAGCCACGTCCAGACTTGTCGGCTCACCAGTCCTCGTTTATCAGAGAGGTGGATTCGATCAGGTGCATGCTCGTCTCCCCGAATCCCAGAAGCGACACGTTAATGTGCTTGCTTTCCGGATGCATGTCAAACGTTCTATAACGAAGGTGTGCTTAAAAGTAATGGCTCCACATTTTTTTATGTAAAAACTCTTAAATCTTTTTAAATAAAGCAAATGATAATAACATTCTACGTCTTTTTTCTGCGTGTCTTCCTATTTTTTTCCCAACATATTCACATTTCTCCCAACGAAAGACCAGTGTTTTGATACCGTCCGCGTGGAATGTTTCACTTTGTTCACGAACCAATTACCTCAGCTCCGCTTGCATCGCTTCATCATATCAAAGTGAAGTCCTCGCAGATATTCTTTTATTTTCGAAATATCTGAGCTCTCTCTCACATGCGTTGAGTTTAGAACCACCGTTTGCTTCATTACTAGCACGAACAACTCAACGTCGCGTATTACTCACGTCGACACCATCATCATCTTACTCATTTTTAACCCTTCTATGCATTTCAATTGGAGGCACGTTTTCTGCAGTTACAGTCTCGATTACAGCACGCTGTTTCTCACTCATCGGCCTAGTTACGTAACGCACCGCCACGTTACACGCTACAATTCGGAGCCCTCTATCGGCAGAGAGATGCAACTTGCGTCAGCGAAGCATGAAATTTGACCGAGTAATATCTATGGCGTGTAATACCTCAGCCGATATTGAGAACAGAATAATAAATTCGGAGGCTTTAGTTTAAAGCATGCTCTCGTATAACACACGTAATACAAGAACGCAGCTGAAACAACAAAACAACGATACGTGGCTCCTTTATCACTCTTAAAAAAAGGAATGAGCTAGCCACTCTGAAATTAACACATTAAAAAGTCGTAAATGGCTTAGGGGGCAAGTCGAATATTTCACAGAATCCTAAAAGCCGTGTCACACTGATAATCTAAAATAGAGGGCACATTAGGGGGTAAAACTAGTCTCTCTAGATAAATTAATCTTTGTTTTCTTGTCGGAAAGTCAAACAGGTTCACTCAAAAGGTGCTGCACTGTAATATGTACACCACAGCCATCACATGTTGCAGGTTCCTCTCGCTGGAGAAAGAAACCATGTGTCTTAGAGCTGTGTCCTATGAGAAGACGAATGAGAAGAGCTCATGTCTGTTGCATGTCTGGAAGGAGGTACGTTACAGTCGCACTGTTGATTACTAGCTGCATCTTGCTGTCTGACATATCCATCCATTATTCTTCACATGTGCACATGATTCTTTATCTCTTCAGCGATGTGATAGCATCTAGGGGGACGGAAAGCTGAACTATGTAACACGTGCCGGCCAGTGTGGCCGAGTGGTTCTAGGCGCTTCAGTCTGGAACCGCGCGACCGCTACGGTCGCAGGTTCGAATCATGCCTCGGGCATGGATGTTTGTGATGTCCTTAGATTAGTTAGGTTTAAGTAGTTCTAAGTCTTAGGGGACTAATGACCTCAGATGTTAAGTGTTGCATAGTGCTCAGAGCCATTTGAACCATTTTATATAACACGTCTCCTCAGCTGGAAGCCTTTTAGAGAGTAAAGTATCGGAGCGAACTGAGCAAATAGCAGTTTGAACACTCCTGATCCCCTCCGGTGCCCTCTAAGGCGGTTATAGCGCCATCGTAAGAGTCGGAGCTTCCCAGAGGTTTTTGCACACTCGCTGCAAATATCCATGACTCTCTGATGAGGTGGTTGTCAATCATGTTTGCTGAAAAGCCAGTATTGACAATGTAGAGCGGCACCTCGCGCCGACTTTATTATTAATTGGTAACTACATTAGTATGATATGAGATCCTAATACACCAGCTACATTAAGAGCGAAGTTCTGATCGTCTAAAGACTGTAGCATTCGGAACACTTCATGTCGACTGTTATCGGTTTGAAATTGCTGCCACGCTCAGCGACGGTAACATTGTGACACTGTAGTTGTCTAAAGAAATTTTGTTGTGTTGCCTGCGTGACTGTGTGGTTAATTGATTAACAACAGTAACAGTATATACATTTAATTACATTATGCAAAATGAGATATCATTACAAATGGTAACTAAAAGTTTTAATGTAATTTTCTTCTGCTCATAGCGTACTATTATTTATCTATTTATTTTCGTTACAGCCATCTACTGGCCACGTTTACACAACTTCCCTCACTTTCTAAATTTCTCTTCCTTCCTCTTTCGCCAGTACTTCTTCTTCCGTTGGCTCACTCGTGCAAGTTCTTCTACCGAGAATACTCTCTTCTTCCTCGTTTTCTCCTCGAAGAAATTCTTCACCTCCTCAACCTTTCTCCTACCCATCTGCCTGTTCACAATTTCTTCTGCCGTGATCTCGCATTCTCCTATATCCCAGTGTACTTCTTTCGCCCATGGAACTTCTGTCTTCCTGTTAACCTGGAAGAGAGGAATCTTGTGGGCGAGCCTCTCTATCCTTTTAATATGTCCATAGAAAGACAGTCTTCTTTTCTTCATTGTGATAGTGATATTTTCAAATCGTTGAGAAAGTTCTTGATTTGATCTTAGGCGGGACATAAATTCATTAGATAATTTTCTGGGGCCAAGATATTACAATAGCGTTAATTTTTTTCATAACCTTTCCTACAACTATGTACCACATTTGAAGATGACCGTCTCTATAATGCGTATTCACGAATTCATGTTACGCCTGATCGAAATTTGTACCATAGTAGGTGATCGGTACGAGTAGCACACACCCGTGAACTGTCGGTACTACAAGATAAACAATGAAACATTCCTCTTCTCACATCCCCTAACCCAGCAGTGGTCATGCTACTTTTCCCTCTACCCCTGAGATAAGTGGCCTACTTTACATAGCTCACAGTCAAATACACTAATGCCAAACTTTTTTTTTTTACTGAACAGGAAAGCTACGCTGTTAAGAAGCTCTTAACATTAGTTGACTTAGTGGATTCGAGTGTTGGCCTAGTTGCTACATGCATATTACTCGTATTACAAAATAAGACTGAGAAAAGGGGGCCGTACGAATTCTTAATACGGACCATATTCCGTCCGCGGACCGCAGTTTGACTGGCAATGCTCTAGAGGGTCGCATCTAAAAGTGTCCGCCCTGCTCCTTGGAAGAGAGGATGAGAAGCAGATTACAAACAAATCGGTACCAGAAACTTGAGCCCTGTCGTCGTTGATTTCAGCAGACTCACCCCACCATGATGGCCAGGCAGAGGGTGACGGGCACGGTGACGGACTGCGGGTCGTAGCTGGACGTGCTGCTGGTGGAGTCCTCGTCAGCGGAGTCGTCGAGGTCCTCGTCGGCCTCCGGGTCGGAGACGACGCCGTCTTCCGAGAAGGCGCCGCCGCCGCCGTCGAGTTCGCGCAGGCCGCCCACGCCCACCCCCACTTCCGCCCCCGTTCCCAGGGGTCGCTGGCCCAACGAACGGCGCATCGGGGGCGCCCGGCGCTCCATCTGGAACTCCTGGAAGGACGCTGGAGCCGATGACGACCTCTGCACATCAGAGAAAGGCATCAGGCGGAATCCAATTCTGAGCATATTAAACTCGTGATCGTATAGGAACACAAGTCAATAAAATTACAAACTATTTTAATAAACTTTTTTGGAACAGTGATCAAAAACTTTTAAAATTTTTCTTTTTAAAATTCAGTCTTGATCACACCACGTATGTTACAAGAACATAGGTGACCGGTTTCGGTCATATCACATGACTATCATCAGACCCATGGCGTCCTTCGAAGACGGTAGGTGGAGCACTCTTCTCAGCTGCTGTGATGTCGAGCTGAGAAGAGTGCTCCACCAACCATCTTCGAAGGATGCCATGGGTCTGATGATGGTCATATGTCCGAAACCGGTCACCTATGTTGTTGTAACATACATGTTGTGAACAAGACTAAATTTTAAAAAGAAAAATTTTACAAACTATTTCCTGAATCAGGAAATCGCTGGCGTCATTTACAGGAAATAGTTAGTTTATAAACAACAGCACGAGGAATGAAAATACAAATTGAGAAATTAGCACCGTGCCATCCGTTATTTGTCCACTCAATTTTGGATCCGAAAACACTTAGAGGTTGCATTCAATTTCCTGTTATCTCTACTGAATCAACACGCGCACAACGAAAGATAATGAGAAGAAAAGTCTTGTCATCATCGAAGGTTGTGTATCGCTTATAAAAAATGTCGAGATGAGCTCCTTCTAGCAGTACTGCGATTAAACGTGGCAACCACACAAGACATTCTTAAAATTTCATTACATAACATGAAGTTTGCAATCCATAAAAATCAAATTTCTTGAATGTCAAATTTTAAATATCCGGGGTGCTATATGAGAAGTGATAATGATAATAATGTAGATGAAAACATGTACAAATTTCAAACGATATGTGGTAATTTCAGTGGAACATTTAACTGCAAGACCATAAAACATAATAAAATGAAATATATATAAACCATGAGGATAGCATAACTGTAGTGTGTACTTGAGAGCTGCATAAATAAAAAGAAAGGTAACAGAAAATTACATATAGCAGGCATAAAATACTTGAGGAGAAATAGATTGTGAAACAAGCGATGTAAGTAAAAATGGAACTGTCCAAAGTCGTTTGCCTTTATATGGGCAAGAAAGTGAATATAGCTATAGTTTGAGAAACTTCCTAACAGAATGGAACATGAAGAAGATCCAGCACTTCAACCGAAAACGGTGAATATAAACTTCGTGAAGACTGGACAGGCGTATGCAGAAAGAATGTGACGAAAGTATAGCGGTTGGCGATGAATACGTACCTTTTCAGATAGATTTGACGTATGTAATTCTTATTCTGGGGATGCCAGAAAAGTGCAGATGCGTCTTTTACCAAACGTCTAGATAGCTTGTGAAGACCTTGCAATCATTTTTTAGTGCGATACATGATATGAAGTAAGTCACCCCTATCGCCGTCTCTTAGTAGGATTGGTTGACAGCTGCATAAACTAAGGTGATCATGACGACTGCGTTTGGTGCACAGTGTCATGTACGTATGAGGACAGTCGGCTATATCATATCTCACATTTTGTAGTGGTGTAACTTCTCAGACTCGCCCCTTAGGAATCACGTAAATATAAGAAGCAAAAGCGAAATGGATACAGGGAAAATGTGAAGGAACTGGAAAATAAATGGTCTAAAACAAATAGAAAATAAAAGAAAGTTTCTGAAGATACATTAAAGGCCTCTACGAGAAGAAGGAACTGTCTGCCATAATGATAGAAAATGAAGAGGGTGCCGATTTCAAACACATCGGGATCCATTATTACAGGCACAGTTTGAAAGAGCTTTGAAAAACTTTAACTTCGACTGCAGACGTACCATCGATTTTGAGGCAGAATATCATCCACACAATCACCAAGATATGGAAGGTAGTTATGAAGTTTTAAGTGTCACCTATAAAAAACGAAGTTAATCAATTGTTTGTGTGTTTATTTGTCTGCATACCTGGTACACACTGAAAACCGCATGAGAGAGTATCATCACTAGAAGACCCAAAATCAAAGAGCAAATACTGGCGGTAATTCGTTTTCGGCAGCAGGAAAATAGTATAACTGTCTTTGGGTGTCTATATTGTCCTTACATAACTGCAGTATTTCCCTGCTACCGAAAGCGAATTACTACACGATATTATGAACTGGCTATGGTTTTGGTTTTCGATTTTTGGATAGAGGAGTCTGTTAGATAGAAGCGGCTCGGAATGCTGTCTCTGTGGGGTGGAGAGGGAGAGCTGGGGAATCCACGACAACTCTACATGCCATTCTTCACTGGAAACAGACTTGCTGCTTCTATGAGTTATCAAATATTGACTCATTCCTTGTATTGTCTTCCTCTTTTCTCATATGAGGAAACCATTTGGTGAGGACAATTTGCAGAATTTATGTAATTACATCTGCGCCGCAACGTTATCTATGATAATGGTAGAAGCCGAAGAAACGAAATAAAATTTATGCCGTCACTTGGATCTGAACCCAGGCCTCCTTGCTTACTAACAGGTCTATAGATCACTTACACCTTGGGTATAGGCAGGATTTCCCCATTATATCCAACGCTGAGATGCCATTCCAATACCGTAGAGCCTTGGAAATAGTGACTAATTAAGAAGGGGAAAATAGACTGAAGATGTGGATGGAAGTTTGCGTTAGGGGGGGGGGGGCATGGGATAAGAGTAGTTACGTAGACTGCTACTGCGGTATAATGGCTAGCACACTTGACTATTAAACATGGAGATCTGGGTTCAAATCCCGCCTCTGGCAGAAATTTTAATTCGTTTCTTCAGCTTATATCATTATTGTAAATTTCCAGAAAGCAGACGAGTCGATTCCCCAAATAGACAAGTTTTGTAGCAGAGAGAGCGACTGCAGAATTATTTTGAGGAGATTTCGGAGTGAGTTAACAAGGGAGGAACACGTGGTGAGCTTCACAATATCAAAATTATATACTGTCGGAAAAGTGACACTTCTAAAGTCATAATCGGCAAAAAGAACATAAATAAGGGTAGGAGTAACTCGTTTGAGCCAGACCTCAAGAGGCGCTGACCGAGGATGGATCTGTAAGGGATGTCTGTTCCGCGTCACTGACGCAATAATCTATTCGGTTGGTCATCTGATGTTAGCAAAGTACAAATACGAGTAGTCGCATGGGAAGTCACTTTCATTGGTGTTTGAAAATTATATTTTTGAATGTGACAACATCTACAGATATAGACGGGATTAGCTGCGATGAACAAAGATTATGTTGCGCTATTGAGTCATCTCTCAGAATGATGTCGATAAATAGGTCAATGCTTCTTATCTTACTGTGGACTTTCTTAGTGTTGTGTTTGGCAATCGCCGATAGCTTTTTGATCGTAATTGCGGGCGTCATTTTTTGTCATCTTGGAGACTGTCGCGTGTTTCGGTGTTATGAAGTTTCAGATTAATCCTGACGTTTCCTTTACAAAGTCCCATGTGGCAGTGCCACTATTATTTGATCTCAGCGAGAAGTCACTAGATAGACAATTTTAAGAGAGATTAGTATTACGAGGAACTGGCTGCTACAGTACAAGCTCCGTGAATTCTGAACGTTGAGTCTTTTATGCTTAGGTTGGTATTGATGCTAATGTACTTAATGTCTACAGAATTACATACGGTCTTGACAAAATATTGTTTTTTCACCATTTTCCTTACTACTTATTTGAAGATGTACAAATTTCTTCACTAACTGTTTTCAGTAATGCAAAGAGTAGGTATGCTACGCGGGTTGGAGCTCTTTGTCAGAACAAATGCGGATCAGGTAAGTGCAGATAGGGATTAACACGCACAATCAGTACGGAACGGCAGCGACTGCACTGAACCAGCGGATACGTCTCTGGCTAACAGATGACGCAAGCCTGTTAAACCATCGCTCATTGCTGCAGATAGTTTGTTCTTAAGGACTCTGCCAGATTTTATTTGTCGTATTCCTCTTAACCTTCCTGAATCTATAAACTAGTTACTAACGGGTATGTAGGATTGACAACACAAGTGGAATTTTACGAGACGGCAAATTAAACTTTGTGATTAGGCCAACTCCGACATGAAACACTGATGGTATTTCGACACTTACGTCCCCTGAGAAGGACAAGAATCCTTTCGGAAACGGATGGTGAAGAGCAGACGGTAGCTTGAAGACGAGGAGGCGGCTCACCTACCTGCCAGGGGGGCGGTGGCGGTGGCGGTGGGAGGCGGCGGCGGCGGGCGCAGCCGCGGCACAGGCAGAGGCGCGCGAAGGTCCACTTGAAGCTACGCGCCAGGATGTCGCCGATGTTGGACAGGTAGAGCAGGAACAGCGGCATGCCCACGATGGCGTACACGATCGTCGCCAGCTTCCCCCACTCAGTCTTGGGCGTCACGTTGCCGTAACCTGCCGGCACACGCCGCCTTCACAGCTCAAGCACTTCTACACTCTGCAGCTAAAAATCAAATGGTTCCAATGGGTCTGAGCACTATGGGTCATCAGTCCCTAGAACTTAGAACTACACTACTGCCCATTAAAATTGCTACACCAAGAAGAAATGCAGATGATAAACGGGTATTCATTGGACAAATATATTATACTAGAACTAACGTATGATTACATTTTCACGCAATTTGGGTGCATAGATCCTGGGAAATCAGCACCCACAACAACCACCTCTGGCCGTAATAACGGCCTTGATACGCCTGGACATTGAGTCAAACAGAGCTTGGATGGCGTGTACAGGTACAGCTGCCCATGCAACTTCAACACGATACCACAGTTCATCAAGAGTAGTGACTGACGTATTGTGACGAGCCAGTTGCTCGGCCACCACTGACCAGACGTTTTCAGTTGGTGAGAGATCTGGAGAATGTGCTGGCCCTGGCAGCAGTCGAACATTTTCTGTATCCAGAAAGGCCTGTACCGGACCTGCAACATGCGGTCGTGCATTATCCTGCTGAAATGAAGGGTTTCGCAGGGTCAGAATACATGTGAAATGTAACGTCCACTGTTCAAAGTGCCGTCAATGCGAACAAGAGGTGACCGAGACGTGTAACCAATGGCACCCCGTACCATCAGGCCGGGTGATACGCCAGTATGGAGATAACGAATACACGCTTCCAATGTGAGTACACCGCGATGTCGCCAAACACGCATGCGACAATCACGATGCTGTAAACAGAACCTGAATTCATCCGAAAAAATTACTTTTTGCCATTAGTGCAAGCAGGTTCGTCGTTGAGTACACCATCGCAGGCGCTCCTGTCTGTGATGCAGCGTAAAGGGTAACCGCAGCTATGGTCTCCGAGATGATAGTCCATGCTGCTGCAAACGTCGTCGAACTGTTCGTGCAGATGGTTGTTGTCTTGCAAACGTCCCCATCTGTTGACTCAGGGATCGAGACATGGCTGCACAATCTGTTACAGCCATGCGGATAAAATGCCTGTCATCTCGACTGCTAGCGATACGAGACCGTTGGGATCCAGCAAGGCGTTCCGTATTTCCCTCCTGAACCCACCTAATCCATATAATGCTAACAGTCATTGGATCTCGACCAACGCGAGCAGCAATATCGCGATACGATAAACCGCAATCGCGATAAGCTACAATCCGACCTTTATCAAAGTCGGAAACGTGATGGTACGCATTTCTCCTCCTTACACGAGGCATCACAACAACGTTTCACCAGGCAACGCCGGTCAACTGCTGTTTGTGTATGAGAAATCGGTTGGAAACTTTCCTCATGTCAGCACGTTGTAGGTGTCGCCACCGGCGCCAACTTTTTGTGAATGCTCTGAAAAGCTAATCATTCCATATCACAGCATCTCCTTCGTGTCGGTTAAATTTCGCGTCTGTAGCACGTCATCGTCGTGGTGTAGCAATTTTAATGGCCAGTAGTGTACTTAAACCTAACTAACCTTGTGGTGTCACCACCAGACACCACACTTGCTAGGTGGTAGCCTTTAAATCGGCCGCGGTCCGGTAGTATACGTCGGACCCTCGTGTCGCCACTATCAGTGATTGCAGACCGAGCGCCGCCACACGGCAGGTCTAGAGAGACTTCTAGCACTCACCCCAGTTGTACAACCGACTTTGCTAGCGATGGTTCACTGACAAAATACGCTCTCATTTGCCGATAGTTTAGCATAGCCTTCAGCTACGTCATTTGCTACGACCTAGTAGGGCGCCATATTCAGTTACTATTGATATTGTGAATCATGTACCGTCAAGAGCAACGTTCAATATTAATGGATTAAAGTTAAGTATTCCACCAGCTACGTCCGTTTTTCTAAATTCTAATTTCCTTGTCCTGTTCCAGACCTCACGCCAGCCTGCGTGAGCTAGAACGCGTGCCTTTCGGCCTCCTCTAGTAACATGGTGTAGGCTCTCCTGCCAACCACAACAAACCTAAGTACATAACACACATCCATGCCCGAGGCAGGTTTCGAACCTGTGACCGTAGCAGTTGAGCGATTCCGGACTGATGTGCCTAGAACGGCTCGGCCACCACGGCCGGCTCTACAGTTAAACTGTCCCATCAAAAGTGTCCGAACACCCTTATGTAACGTGGAATTGAACACTAGACATCAGGAGAGCGGTCCACCACAATAGTAGGAGGCGGGAGCATTGTGTTGTCAGTAATATGGGACCGTCAGGAAACCTCAGTGACCCCGAAACCGGACAAGTCACGGATATCACCTGAGTAATAAATGCGCCACATGGACAACCACTGCGAAACCTGACTGAGCTCATGTATTAGCGGGCAGAGACCATTGAGCATTGCGAATGGTAGTTTTAAATAATCGCATGAAATCAAAGGGAGGAATCACTTGCGAGTCGCATAGGACTACCAGCAGTGCAGGTTGCACAATGATTGTGCAAAAGGAGTTAGGAAGAATGGTGTGGAGTGGTCGAGCACTCTTTGTAACATGCATTCTGTAGTCAATGCTGTCCACCTGCTTAGCTGATTGGTAACGTGCCTGCCTCCCATGTAGCGGGCCCGGGTTCGATTCCCGACCGGGTTGGAGATTTTCTCCGCTCGTGGACTGCGTGTTGTGTTGTCCTCCTCATCATTTCATCCTCATCACTGGCACGCAAGTCGCCCAATGTGGCGTCGACTGAAATAAGACTTGTAGTCGGTGGCCGAACTTCCCCGGATGGGTCCTCCCGGCCAAAAAGGTCACACGCTCATTTCATTTTTTTGTAGTCTATGCTAAGCGACGGTTGAGCTGGGTTTGGCGGGTGCATGTGTAGTGCCAACAATGAAGGATAGAGGAGGTCGGGTTATGGTATGGTGATGTTTATCGTGGTTAGGATGTTGTTGACTGAATTCGAAAACATATGAAAATATTTTACTGAGTACAGCAGAGGAACTGTATAAAGCAGCATCTGTGGACAATAATGTTCCGGAAAAGAAATGGTGGGCCTAGATTCCCGACCTGAGCCAAATGAACTGTTGACTTCCCTCCAGACCCCAGCGTCCAGCATATTTAACTTGTGTGGTTTCGGCTCTTAAGGAGGGTCGGCTGCTGTTCCTACACAGACTCTCAGACACCTCGGTGAAAGTGTCCACAGGACCACTGAAGCAGTCATAAAGTCGAACGGTGGACGTTCCCCATATTAACGTTGACTAGTAGGAGTTCAGAAACTTTTGATCACACAATGTATAATTAAAATAAAACGGGAAACTTGTAAAGCGAAATATCGGTTAACACGAAATGATACTGCGATCGAAACATAACGCCATATAATCCCATGCAATTTCCTTTTTTGATACGAAAAAGAAGTCTGTCTTGCGTTTTATGCACCTTTATCCTGCGACTGTGGTTTAAATGGCGGATTATACGTATTAACACTACGAACAGTCGCTGTATAATGCTTGCTCTTTAAAACATTAATTCTCCAATTAGCTAGCTTTCGATCCACTGTAGTCTCTTCAAATATTATGCCAGGTGCAGCTAATCTGTGGGATAGTATCGTGACGAAGGTGTAAATCGGTGGATTGTATAGATTCTGTGTTTTAAGGCCGCAAGAATCCTGGTGTTATTTTGTCACAAGTTATTAAGTTCCTGAAGTGGGAATGACAACACTTTGAAATGATCCATTACCCACGTATGTGGTAGATACAGCAAAGAGAACCACTTTCGACAACTATTACTGTTCACAGCTTAAATTTGAGTACTTTTAGCAATAATATCATTTGCCTTCATAATCTTTAATTTTTGAGGGATTTTGTCAGACACAACGAACGCAGTTTTAATTATGTGAGTATGCTGACATACGTAGATGCAGTCACGTGGCTGCCCACATAACTTACCTTAAATATCATCACTTGTATATTCCCGCAGTTTTATAATCTTAAGAGGAGTTGGAGCGGAATTTTTTTTTCACATTTTCCGAAAATGTGAAAAAAAAGTTTTTCTGCTCCAACTCCCCGTAATATTATAAAACTGTATATATATATATCGCTTATAAACTCACATGGGAAGTATTTAATTTTTTTTAAATATAATCTTCAGAGGTTGAAAATGTTAAAATTTTTACGTGCATTACTTCAACATCTAATAAAATAGGTAATTTTTTTTATACAGATGTCGGTGGATTGCTGTGTTATAAAGGATAAGAGTGTTGGTCATGTCCAGGAGAGAATGGGCACCAGGATGAGGAAGTTGAAACAAAGTTTGAGAGACAAGGAACTTTCTGATGGTAAATCCATGCGAGGCAAGCTGACAGACAAAATGATTGATGAACTACAGCAGTATTATAGGATGCCATTAGAAATAATATTGAGGTTTCTTTAAAAATGAAGCAGGCAGTATGGTCTACCTTCTTCCACAGACTGTCAACTGATGAAAAACCCGGGGCACCACCTTTGCCCTCCTGGACCTTGTTCATGTTGCAGTTACCGCAATGCCCAGTACTCAAACAGTTCATACATCCATAAACATTCCATCCCAGTAGCAGTCATGGATATCGTAAAAACTATTTACAGAGACCTGGCAAATTCTGAATTACTGGAGAAGTGTCTGCACAGTCAGACTCAAAATCACAATGTGTCGTTCAGTAATCTTATATGGACTAACTTAACAAAAAAATTTATTGTTAGAATGAAGACACTAAAATGGCGGGTCATTCATGCTGTTATTGCTTTTAATGATGACACCATTGGTAGGGTGAAAGTGCTACAGCATATGGGAATTAATCCTGGAAAAACCTGCAACAGAGAACGGATGGACAAGGTTGGCATTGACAAAGCAGAGTATGCAACACAGATGGCCAGTAAGGAGTCCAGAAAGAAGAAAAATAAGAAAGAACTTGGAAAAAGATCTAAAGGATGATATTCAATGTGATGCAGAATGCTTCTGAGTGACTAAAAATTAAAAAAAATTAAGCATATATTGAGTGAGTTGCACTCTTTTGAAACTTTTGAAGATGTTCCCGAAAATTTACATTATCTGTTGCATTTTTCCCTAAATCTCAGAAATCATTTCGAGTAGAGTATTCAGATTTTCAGGGAGTAATACCAAACATATCCTGAGTCTACTAAATTAAAAGATGAACATAATGTTACGTATAATTAAATTATTTTGGAAAATGTATAAAAAAGTACACAAAATTTAAATGAGTAATCAAAAAATTGTATTTCCGAAAGCAATTGCTTAAATGCAATTACTGTAGCTCAGTAGGCTTACAACATACAATTTAATGTCCTGTAAAAGTTTCATATCAATGGCTACAGTGGTCCCTGAAATACAGGGAAGCCAGTCACTAAATTTAACATTATCGGGATAGGGCGTTCCAACTCCCCTTAAGTATGACTAAGTTGGGACAATAGGGTGATTTCACGTTTGTTTGGGCGGGGCAGGAGGAATAATAAGTGGGCAGCAGAAGAGTAATGCAGGTGGGTAATTAGGGAAGTAACTGGGAAAATCGTGCGACAGAAAGAATGTTGCTGTATAGGGTGGTTATAATTCAGTGTGACTGTGAAATAATAGGGGTAGTGGGTAATTGGAAATAATGAGCCATAAGGTCAAGAGGGGAGAAATGGGTTGTAATAACGAATGAAT
This sequence comes from Schistocerca americana, assembly GCF_021461395.2. Taxonomy (NCBI): domain Eukaryota; kingdom Metazoa; phylum Arthropoda; class Insecta; order Orthoptera; family Acrididae; genus Schistocerca; species Schistocerca americana. The sequence continues at coordinate 380,258,677 of NC_060126.1, forward strand.
CATTGGGGAGGTGGGGAGGAGTTATCAAGTAATGAGGAAGCATAGTGGTACACAAGTAGAGGTGGTAACTGGGGACGAGTGTAAATGGATTCTATTCTCACATAGTGTTGCTAAGGGAGGGAAGGAATAGGGTACCTGTGTAATTGAGAAGGTAGCATAAAAATGAGTTGATATAGTAGTGAGATAATGGTGTTTCCGAGGAATAGATAAATTTTGATAAATGCGAGTAATATAGAAGAATGAAAAGACAATAATTTTATAAACAGGTATTGAAACAAAAAAATTCGCCCATTAAAGACGAAGTTGCACTTTTTAAGTTGCTCGGTGTAGGTAAGCATTTTACACAGATGCACTGATGAAATCTCCCACTGCTCGCTGCCACACCCATAATTATTGCCAAAAGACTGACCAGGTGCACAGTCACCGGTCCCAGTTGCAGGTTGCCTATAACGGCTTCCAGTACAACAAAAATTTCATTTTCAGTATTCGTTTCATTACTGACCGAATTTAAGAATTTAAAATGCTGTCTTAATCTGCACAGCAAGCAGTATAATTTTACGTTAATATGAGATTAAAGATTTATCGCGGCGTATCTCACGGCGCTCAAAATAACCATATTTTATTCTCCCAGTACCTAAGAATGAGGGCACTTATAGACTTCCAATATGGTTTACACATAACTCCCACAGTAATGAAAGGTTCATTCAGTAAAACTTCAGCATCAGGCTCGTCTTTTTAATTTATTACTTCTTTACTACCACCTCTATTCGCAACACACATTACAGACAATATACACATACACCGCTGAATGTAGTTGCTCATTTGTATCACCGTACGACATATGGTTCATGAGATAAGTCGTCATAAACATTGGTATGTGTGGAAGAATATCTTTTGCTTAAAACAAAGCGCAAATTAACCAGACGACATTTATCCTATGTTTGATATTGAGAGCATTTAGCGAATTGAAACAAACTTTATACACAGTTTGAAGCCTGTTATAAACTGATTCTCGCTTACATTCTTAACCTCAGGTACTTAACACGTTAACTGTTTTGTAAAGTTAGCAGAAGTCTGAAGCCTTACGTAAAGGAGTTCGCTGCTGTAAAGAATGAGAGGTTTACTGGTGTCGACTAGTACAGTAAGAATATTATTTTTGTATTGACTCTGCTGCTCAAGGTGAGAGAATTAATACGTGAACAGATCAAACGGAATTATCTGTAAATATTGTGATGTTACGAATCCCATCGAATGTTTCTCATTCTACGTTGTTGCACCATTCCAAGCTAAAAAAAAAAAAAAAAAAAAAAAAAAAAAAAAAAAAAAAAAAAAAAAAAAAGGTCAGTAGTCTTAAATTTCCGCACACGTCTCCGTAGATCAGGTTAGCATAGAACGCTTGCACTGCACTCATTGACTTGAAGGCAGCTGGTTCGAGTCCCGATGTTGGATGTAAGTTTTATTGCTGGTATTCGACGGGCAACGGGAGACGATTTGGTGCCCTACTGTACCCGATTATCATAATTTCCGCTAATGGCGCAGGTTATTTCCAAATGTGTCCAGAACACTTCTCTATGAAACTGTTGGGGGGATCTGTCCGTCAGAACGGTCTTTAAGATTGGTATCTACTTTCCCCTCAGCCCTCCCTCCCCCCCTCCTCACTTAGAGATATTCGAGATGAAGATACCATATGTTGGCATCGAATATCACGCTTTCACTGCTTTATCATCATTATCATCATCATCATCATCGTCGTCGTCATCGTCGTCGCCGAAACAACAACAACCATAAAAACCGAAATATGAAACTAAACGCTGCATGCAATTATACATTAACGATATTGAGCAATTATACTTCAGACAGTTGACACGTAAACCGCTGAAACGTGGTACACTAAAAGGTTGTTTTCCGATTCATGTACTTTTTAATCACGTTTTTAGTCCGCATGAATATCACATTTGATATGTATTTCTTTTTTAAATACAGAGTAATTTTTACTAGCACGTTCCAAACTATCTCAGTTTTCGGAAGAGTATTTTTATGTCTGAGTTATCCCATTGCCCGACTACTAAGTGGTAAAGTTCTCAACTACGTAGTCCTTGTTCCGCAGTGCTACTGTAACGGTTCAGTTACATCCGTTTGTTCTATTTCGCCAGCCGGCCGGTGTGGCCGAATGGTTCTAGGCGCTTCAGTCTGGAACCGCGCGACCGCTACGGTCGCAGGTTAGACTCCTGCCTCGGGCATGGATGTGTGTGATGTCCTTAGGTTAGTTAGGTTTAAGTACTGGGTGGCCCAAAAAGCATGGTCGGATTTGAACTGCGTAGTACCATTGAAAGGTGAGGAGGGAGGACCACTGCCGGCCGTCTGCAAGTCGGCCATTACACCCAGTTTGCCACGAGATGGCGCAGTGGACGGTCGAGCATCGTGTTTTTGCTGTGGAACAGTTTTTCAGAAATGATGAATCGTTTATTACTGTGCAACGATTGTTTCGACAACGTTTTGGTGTAGCGCGTGATGGACCCATTCCAGATCGCAGATCCATATCACGTTGGGTGACTGCATTCCGGACAACAGGGTCTGTCAAAAGTGGTAAATCTACAGGGCGTACACGTACGGCAGTTACTCCACAGAACATTGACGATGTTAGAGCGTCAGTGCTGCAAAGCCCGCGTCGTTCCACTAGGCGTCGTGCTCAAACTTTAGGCCTCAGCCGTAGTTCGTTGCAGCGTATTTTAAGCCGTGAGTTACAGTTTCACCCATACAAAATTATGATCACGCAAAAGCTGTATGATCGTGATTTTGAGCAGCGAAGACGATTTTGTGAATCAATGCTTGACATTTTGTACTCTAATAATGATGTTGTGCTTCTTATGTCAGATGAAGCCCATTTCCATTTAGACGGCTATGTCAATAAACAAAACTGCAGGTATTGGGCAGCAGATAATCCCAGAGAATTGCACCAAAAGCCTCTTCATAGTGCTAAGGTAACAGTCTGGTGTGGAATTTCAAGATTGGGGATTGTTGGTCCTTATTTTTTTGAGGAAAACAACGCTACAGTCACAGTGAACTCGAAACGTTACGTTAACATGCTACGTAGCTTTTTGGTGCCGAAACTGCGAGAGTTACATGTAAATCGAGATCGAATTTGGTTTCAACAGGACGGGGCCACGGCCCACACAGCCAATGACTCCATGTGTGTTTTAAGGCGGATGTTCCCCCACCACATCATCTCGCGTTTTGGAGATGTCCACTGGCCCGCGAGATCACCTGACCTCTCAGCCTGTGATTTTTTTCTTTGGGGATACCTAAAGTCAAAAGTCTACGTAAAGAAGCCCCGAAACTTAATTGATCTGAAGGAGGCAATCAGTGCGGAAATTATGGCAATTCAAGAAGAAACAGTAGTGAAAGTGATGGAAAATTTCGAGGAAAGACTTGTGGAATGCATCACCGAGGAAGGACACCATCTTCCGGAAGTCATTTTCCGTACATGATTTTTTGTGGTTAGTTCTTGTAATTGGGTGCCTGGGAGCATTTAGTTACGTAATTGAATAAAATTAATTTGTAAAACTGATGGAGTTATAGTTATTTAAAATGTGACCATCCTTTTTGGGCCACCCTGTAGTTCTAAGTTCTAGGGGACTGATGACCTCAGATGTTAAGTCCCATAGTGCTCAGAGCCATTTGAACCATTTTTTTCTATTTCACCCTGAAACATTAAGTACAAATTTAAGGCCATGATAATGACTCTGAAACGTTTTCTGAGTAGTCAGAGAAGGGCGGTATGTAAAAATGAAACTTTTTTATTAATAAGTTTGTGAATATCTGTTTCATACTGTCATCAATGAATGAATCAGCTATTACTCAGGATCATATCCCGATGGACATAGTACCAAAGTGGATGCGGTGGAGGCGTGCAACAATTGAGAGATTCGGCGACCACAACTGGTCGCTCTTTACTGAAGACTGAAGACTAAAATTTGATTGTATGGAGCGAACCGCTCATTCTGGACTGACCGCCTTACACAGGGGTGACAGGGGTCCAGCGAAGACATCCCTGATTTCAAAAATAAATACCTCAAAAACTAGGATCAATAAACGATTGCTAAAAACGACACAGATATTGTGAAAGCTGGAAGAATTTTCTACTGAACTTTATAGATAGTTCAACTGCCAATAGATGACGGTGGAATTGCAATACATAGTGTCTATAAATACACCATTTCAACTCGGAAGGAAAAGCTATGTAGTTGAAACGTGAAAGGAGGTTATGAAATTGAGGGAAGGGGCTTAAATCATTCTGTTTCTAGTACTGGAATATCATAGGTTATAACACAGACCTACAGCAAGATGCAGATACATGATTTCATGTTACAAAGGCAGTGAATGTTAAAACTATTTGCAGTCTCTTCACAGAGTTCCAACGGACAGACAGCGTGGCTGGTGATTGAGCGAGGAATGTTGGCCCCAGGCAAACTTTAGTTACTCTTGAAATTTTCACCACGGTTTCTGAAATTACTCAGCAAAATCCAACAAAACCCACTCGAAGAATTGTAACAGAGACTTGTTTGAAGCGTTAGAGCACGCAGGAAATACAGAGACTGAACTCAAACATGTTCTCATTCGAAATCCAGTCACCAGTCCGAACTATTCGTGACAGAGGGCTGACTTTATGAACCAGATTCTCTACATCTACATCTACATCTACATTGATACTCCGCAAGCCACCCAACGGTGTGTGGCGGAGGGCACTTTACGTGCCACTGTCATTACCTCCCTTTCCTGTTCCAGTCGCGTATGGTTCGCGGGAAGAACGACTGTCTGAAAGCCTCCGTGCGCGCTCTAATCACTCTAATTTTACATTCGTGATCTCCTCGGGAGGTATAAGTAGGGGGAAGCAATATATTCGATACCTCATCCAGAAACGCACCCTCTCGAAACCTGGCGAGCAAGCTACATCGCGATGCAGAGCGCCTCTCTTGCAGAGTCTGCCACTTGAGTTTATTAAACATCTCCGTAACGCTATCACGGTTACCAAATAACCCTGTGACGAAACGCGCCGCTCTTCTTTGGATCTTCTCTGTCTCCTCCGTCAGACCGATCTGGTACGGATCCCACACTGATGAGCAATACTCAAGTATAGGTCGAACGAGTGTTTTGTAAGCCACCTCCTTTGTTGATGGACTACATTTTCTAAGCACTCTCCCAATGAATCTCAACCTGGTACCCGCCTTACCAACAATTAATTTTATATGATTATTCCACTTCAAATCGTTCCGCACGCATACTCCCAGATATTTTACAGAAGTAACTGCTACCAGTGTTTGTTCCGCTATCATATAATCATACAATAAAGGATCCTTCTTTCTATGTATTCGCAATACATTATATTTGTCTATGTTAAGGGTCAGTTGCCACTCCCTGCACCAAGTGCCTATCCGCTGCAGATCTTCCTGCATTTCGCTACAATTTTCTAATGCTGCAACTTCTCTGTATACTACAGCATCATCTGCGAAAAGCCACATGGAACTTCCGACACTATCTACTAGGTCATTTATATATATTGTGAAAAGCAATGGTCACATAACACTCCCCTGTGGCACGCCAGAGGTCACTTTAACGTCTGTAGACGTCTCTCCATTGATAACAACATGCTGTGTTCTGTTTGCTAAAAACTCTTCAATCCAGCCACACAGCTGGTCTGATATTCCATAGGCTCTTACTTTGTTTATCAGGCGACAGTGCGGAACTGTATCGAACGCCTTCCGGAGGTCAAGAAAAATAGCGTCTACCTGGGAGCCTGTATCTAATATTTTCTGGGTCTCATGAACAAATAAAGCGAGTTGGGTCTCACACGATCGCTGTTTCCGGAATCCATGTTGATTCCTACATAGTAAATGCTGGGTTTCCAGAAATGACATGATACTCGAGCAAAAAACATGTTCTAAAATTCTACAAGAGATCGACGTCAGAGATATAGGTCTATAGTTTTGCGCATCTGCTCGACGACCCTTTTTGAAGACTGGGACTATCTGTGCTCTTTTCTAATCATTTGGAACCCTCCGTTCCTCTAGAGACTTGCGGTACACGGCTGTTAGAAGGGGGGCAAGTTCTTTCGCGTACTCTGTGTAGAATCGAATTGGTATCCCGTCAGGTCCAGTAGACTTTCCTCTATTGAGTGATTCCAGTTGCTTTTCTATTCCTTGGACACTTATTTCGATGTCAGCCATTTTTTCGTTTGTGCGAGGATTTAGAGAAGGAACTGCAGTACGGTCTTCCTCTGTGAAACAGCTTTGGAAAAAGGTGTTTAGTATTTCAGCTTTACGCGTGTCATCCTCTGTTTCAATGCCATCATCACCCCGTAGTGTCTGGATATGCTGTTTCGAGCCACTTACTGATTTAACGTAAGACCAGAACTTCCTAGGATTTTCTGTCAAGTCGGTACATAGAATTTTACTTTCGAATTCAATGAACGCTTCACGCATAGCCCTCCTTACGCTAACGTTGACATCGTTTAGCTTCTGTTTGTCTGATATGATTGATAATGAAGGATTCGATGTTGGAAGCATCTGGTTCACACATGAAGCACACTTTTATGTCAATGAAGAAAATTAGCGATTTTGAGGTTCTGAAAATCTGCATCTGCGTGAAGTGAAACAATTGCACTCTGTTTGTTCTGCGGTATGCAGTAGAGGCATTATGGGCACCTTTTTCATGCGAGAAACGACCACTAGTGATCGTCACGTTGCTGTTTTGTAACTATTTGTCGCCAAAGAGGCACCGTTGGAAGATCTACCACGCACCTAGTGGTTCGAGCAGGATTGGGACAGACCACGTCGCACCGGACAGGTGATTTGTTGTCTTGAAGAGTACCTCGGGAATTGTCTTTGCTTTTGATTATTGAAAATATACTGGCGCAGGGATGGACTGCCCGCAATATTCGCTCGATCTGACATCTTGTAACTTCTTAATGTGCGGCACATTGAGAGACTCTCTCTACCGGAACCAGCCCGCCACGCTGGACGAGTCTGAATCGGCGATGTGAATGGCACCTGAATGCTTCTCCGTTGAGAAGCCGCAGAAAGTGATGTCAAATTCCTTTCTACGTTTGCGCCACTTCTGTACTGCGAATAGTGGACACTTCTAAAAGATTGCGACGTGATTCCAGAGACTTTGTACAGGACGAGTTTGATTACAAACGCTGATACTGTACGAACTGCACAGCTTACAGGGCAATCGCTTAGCAGCTTTTCGAACTAGTTCGAAACCTCTGTACAAAATTCTTACTGTTTTCATAACAAACTTATCTTTTGCTTCACTCGTCTACCTACCTTAGTTTCCCAGATATTTAATTTTGAAATCAGTGGCTCCTTCGGTGGAGATCCCGTAGTAGCCAGCTGGAGGTGCTGGATGAACAGTCTGTGGAGTAGATATCTCATTCGTCAAAACGTTTCGAGACTGGGTTTATAAATAATAGAGGAAGATTTAGAGTGTTATTTTAACGCTTCAGGATTTCTACATAGTCTCCACTCACCTGAGAAACAACGCACAGAAGTTTATAAACCATCTCAAAAGAATGATGATGATGGTCAACTATCGCTTCACATTCGCTTCAATGTCAGTTATGTCGTCAAAGCTTTGCCCATAAATGTGATTTTGTGTTCTTCGTCGTTTCCTGGTAGGTTCGTGTTAATAAAACCAAGTCTCGCCATTCGTTGTAAGACGTCGTGATCTCCTGCCCTTCATTGCTTACATATTCTGCCCTCACAATCATATTCCGCACATCAAGACGCTTCATTCGAACCCTAACTCGATAAGATAAAGTCAATGTTGTACGAATTCATGTAAACGATATGCAAATAACTAATAAATCAGAAGTGCGCACCATGGTTGAAATACTCGAGGCTGGCGTACACACATACATTCCAGACGCGACGGTCACAGGAGCTTTTAGTTCGGGAGAGCAACCGCACGCCAGGACGCCAGTCCCAAACTATCTACGTCGGCCAGTGACTGCCCGTAGAGCAGACAACGTTTGCCCCAGTGAAAGGACGACCCCGTGTTTAGCTTAAAAGCAAATTCCGCTACATTGTGTGGGAGCGCCCAGCCTACACATCCTTTACAAATATAGCACGCAGTTTCAGAGATTTTCACAGGAAGACAGCACACGCCAAATGCCGATGCTACAGATTTCCGGATTGGTCGCCTTAAACGAAGCGTCATTCTCCCATTTTAGAAGAGCAATGCTGATTGGCAGACGATATTCCTGACGCCTTGAGCTGAAGGAGTAATGGAAGAGAACGAAAGATATACCCCTTCACGTCTGGGATGGAGAGGGGCCGTTCCGTTGTCGCTCTCAGAGCGAGAACACGTAACCAGAGCGTGCGCGCTCGTACGTGTACTCAAAGAGGGAGGAACAAGTCTCTCCTCACTACTTCACTGGGAGAGCACCTCTGTCGAGAGTGAATCGGAATGCGTCTCTATATTGAGTCCTTGCGATTAGACGGTGTTCAGTGTGTTGGCCGTAACACTTATTGTGCGGTGTGAACGGACAGAGTTATAGTTAAACGGCTGTGAGCGAATTTTTGAGTGGCATCGCGGTGGACTGGTTATCTGACCGGTGTACCACGCCAATAGACTAGGGGCGAATAGGAGTCCTTGACTTCATCAAAGCGTAGGGAGAGTTTGATTGGTGAAGGTCAATCCAGATCGAATGAGAGTTATCTTATTTGTCAGCAGCGAGTGGTGCAGACAGCAGTCATCGTAGCTTAAGGTATTGTGCGCTACAGCTCTTGCGAGCCCCATATTTCCTCCACAACAGTACAATTCACTGCATTTCACACACGACAGCCCCGACCATACCTAGCAACATTCTAAAGGATAATTATTCAAGTTGAGTAGTAGCGGCTCTCAGCTATTCTGCCTAGTGAATAACAATCTTAAACTTTGTATAGAAATTTCATTAGCGAAGCCTATCCTTAAGAGGTAACTTCACATTCCAGAAAAAACCCGTAAATAACGTGTTCAGTTCATAACTAAAAGTGCCATTGTGATTTCTCAGAATTTTCGCAAAATAAATTAATAACTTTCGTTAGTTTTATGTTGTTCTTACACTAACTAACACTACTCCAGTACCCAAGTATCCCACTAGTTACGTAAGAAATTTTGTGAATTTTTGTGTCATTTCCTTACAGTGGACGACTCCAGAAGATATTTATTGCTGAAAGTTTTTCAGGCATTTCTCTTTAGAACTTTAGGAGCGTCTGTCTGACTTCTGTAGTAGTGTGGGGGTGTAAATTGCATCTTACAGGAGCCACAGGGTAAAGGGTACATCCCAGATTAATCTGTTGCGCAGAATGATAGAATAGCACCCATACGCTCACACCATGGTGAGTCTTTCTTCCAGAAAATAATTACTCGCATTTTGCATGTCAATGATGGCGCATCCTGCGTTGACACGTCGTTTTCGTTCGGGAGTCAAGAGTGCTAGACAAACTTTGCACGCACGTTTCTCTTCTTCAAAACGTTCTGGAGAATGTCTCGCACGATTGATTTAGAGCTCTACAGTTAGTTGCTCCATTTCGATTTGTGACACAACAACTTGACACAATACAATTACACGTTTTCTCTACATGGAGGTTCGGTTGTACACTGTTGAATGGAATCCATACATAAGCGTCTAAGGTTCATCAAACGGACTTAGGAACCAAGCAGCGAACGATGCTTGTATACAATATGTATAATTATAATGAATTAAGTCACCGATCAGTGAATCATACTTATGTACAACATGTACAATTATAATAAATTAAGTCACAATGGATCAAGGAGACAGTCACTTAGGATAATAACGCAGTCTTAACACACGTTTCAGTTTTTATAGCTAATTTAATCACAGAAGATGCAATTCTAGAAGAGCGAGCAGAACAGTCGCTGGGAACCTACAACCATTATACAGTGCATTCTGATCTCCTTCGAATAAATGGTTCACTAAGAAATTTCGCTCTCATAACTTTCTTACGTTAGCAATTTATAAGTCTTGATATCTTCCAGCGATGCACAGAGACTATTAAATTCCGAACAACTGAATACAGAAATGTGTCTAACTGAGACACGTTCAAACATGTGTAGCATTCTGCCACACGGTCGACCTTATCCCACAAACCTCCACCAGCAAAAGACCTCGATGTCCGCCATGTGTGCTCTGTCTTCAGTGATATCAGGTAACACCACTTTGCTCATAAGAACATCTGTTTTCCTGACCATTTGTATACACATTTTTCCACATGTTTTAAACATTTCAGTATATGTATATTATACAATGTCGTTCACAAACATTTAAAAGTAATTTCATTGCCTCTACACGTTGTCCTATAATTCACTTTCTTATTTTCAACGTTTCACAAATCGGTACAGCCATTGCTAGTCAGACATGCCCCTTTATTCGTTCTCGCCGTTTCCGAACTACGTGGATCAAATGTTTTCTTGTAAATATTGGTATGCAAATTTATTACTAAATAAATAGGGACAAACAAATATTAGTGTTAACTATCCACGTATAGGCTAACTGTTTCGTGTGTTGTGGAGAATTTTGCTGGTGACAGTCCAGTCTTAATCGGAGAATTCTGTTCATAATCAATCGGCAGTTTTATTTATCTACATCCAAAACATTTTTTGTTCGAGGATTTTATACACAAATAGTTGCTATATCATGTGCAATGTCAGTGTGTTGACACGTATCGTTAAACTTATTACATGAGTTTTCACAAGCTATTGTTTATAGCTTATTCTATAAAATGTTGACAACATGGTGATTTTTACTGGGGCCGTTTTTATCTTCCAGTTTTAATATTTTATTCTTTTGTATTTTAGCTCCAAATGCAGCCAGAATCTCGACAGTTTAGCGTGATGTAGCCAAGCGGTTCCTCAGTTCCACCTCTCTCCCCTCATCGGAAATTCGCGTAATATCCGTCAGTCAGTTCTTGTCGTCTAGATTTGCTGGTCAACAGCAGGGTTCACAGATCCGTCGCTAGCAAAGATGTAACTTCACGATACAGTGTAGACTATTATCTTACACCTGTTGTTTAGTAAAAATTGGCACAGTATCAAAGCTAGTAAGATTGCTTGTATGGGAGGATCCCGTTGGACGGACAATGTATTTAAATCTAAATGATTAATGGAAAATCTCATATAAAGATGTGAAACACATACTAACAAAGAGATAGAGGGGCTGGCCAGTACTTACCTCAGCTTTGTACAGCCGATAGATACACATAAAACAGAACCGAAAATTTACGTTCCTAGCTTTCGGAACAAATGTTCCTTCATCGGCGAGGAGAGAGGGGAAAGAAAGGGAAGAAGGGAAAGGAGATTCAGTTACTCACAACCCAGGTTATGAAGCAACAGGGAAAGGAAAATAGGGAGGGTAGCAAGGATGGAGGCATGGTTGTCAGAGGGAAGCCAAAGATATTCTTTGGCTTCCCTCTGACAACCATGCCTCCATCCTTGCTACCCTCTTATTTCTTTTTTGGCTTTGGCTTAAATTTACGTTCCTAGCTTTCGGAACAAATGTTCCTTCATCGGGGAGGTGAGAGGGGAAAGAAAGGGAAGAAGGGAAAGGAGATTCAGTTACTCACAACCCAGGTTATGAAGCAACAGGGAAAGGAAAATAGGGATGGTAGCAAGGATGGAGGCATGGTTGTCAGAGGGAAGCCAAAGATATCTTTGGCTTCCTTCTGACAACCATGCCTCCATCCTTGCTACCCTCTTATTTCTTTTTTGGCTTTGGCTTCCCTCTGACAACCATGCCTCCATCCTTGCTACCCTCCCTATTTCCCTTTCCCTGTTGCTTCATAACCTGGGTTGTGAGTAACTGAATCTCCTTTCCCTTCTTCCCTTTCTTTCCCCTCTCACCTCCACGATTAAATTGGCTTCCCTCTGACAACCATGCCTCCATCCTTGCTACTCTCTTACTTCTTTTTTGGCTTTGGCTTCCCTCTGACAACCATGCCTCCATCCTAGCTACCCTCCCTATTTTCCTTTCCCTGTTGCTTCATAACCTGGGTTGTGAGTAACTGAATCTCCTTTCCCTTCTTCCCGTTCTTTCCCCTCTCACCTCCCCGATGAAATTGGCTTCCCTCTGACAACCATGCCTCCATCCTTGCTACCCTCTTATTTCTTTTTTGGCTTTGGCTTCCCTCTGACAACCATGCCTCCATCCATGCTACCCTCCCTATTTTCCTTTCCCTGTTGCTTCATAACCTGGGTTGTGAGTAACTGAATCTCCTTTCCCTTCTTCCCTTTCTTTCCCCTCTCACCTCCCCGTTGAAGGAACATTTGTTCCGAAAGCTAGAAACGTAAATTTTCGGTTCTGTTTTATGTGTATCTATCGGTTGTACTGAGCAGAGGTAAGTAGTGGCCAGCCCCTCTATCTCTTTGAATGTATTTAAATCCTAATGGTACGATAATGGAATTTAACCCGATAGACAAATACTCAGTGGAATTTAAGCATCTCCATGCGAACTCGACAATATATACAGACAAGATATACGACAAAGAGATAATTATTCCATGTTGGACACTGGAAGAGAGATATTCTATGTCGGATGGAGAGGAGGTTGTTGGAAGCCGCCATTAAAGCAGTAATCTATATTTTATGGTATTGAAGAAAATAAATACATATAAAAGCACAAGGAGTATCAGGTGTGTAGAGTTCATAGCCCTTAATCATTTCAAAAGAAACATTCAGTGATTACAAAGACGCAAGTCTTTCGGAAGTGTTGGGTTTGATGGTGCGAACCTGCAGTTGTACACGGTTTTGGGATTCGTTGAGAATATTTCTCCAAAGACCTAAATCATTTCACGAACTAAAGTTGGATGCCACATTCCATACACATGACGCAGCATAGCACTTGTCTGTACTGATCGATTTCCGTAGAGCGATAAATTATCTTTAGCGATTTAAGATGGAGAATTTCCAGTAAGGAGACTCAACGAGGCCTGCTACTGCGAAACGCATATGGTATTACCGTATTCTTTAACTTGCGGAAAACAGTAAGCAGTATAGACTTCATAACCATCGCAAACATAAGTAAAAGGACTCAAATGAAAGAAGCAGACAGTAAAAAGGAATCACTAAACCAAACCATAAATAAAAGTCAGTTAATAATAATACGCAATCGCATTAATAAAACGCTCATGAAATAACAGAGACAATAAAAATAAGAAGTTTAAAGTAGTCAGTAAGTAGCTGTAAGGCTATCAGTTTTCGAGTGCGGAGTATTGAGTGCTTCAACGCTATCCCGCAGGTCAAAGCGAGGCACGACTACCTTATATCGACTAATTTCACACTTGTAGCAATGTACAGATATAGTCGGCATCCTCCGGTAAAGGTTTCCGATTAAATTTGTGGATCAGTTACGTCGTGTAATATGTCTCGCTCGCCGCACATCGACAAAAGTGCAGGGTACTCTTGAGTCCGCACACGAGTGTGGTTTCACGCGGTACCACGGAAGCTCCACAACATGGACAAAATCAAAGTTTGAAGATCGCCGTTATCTTTCATGACACGATGCTGCCTTTCTGTCAGATACCGATATCACTGGCTCGGTTCTTACTTATTACCGACCTGCCCCCTTCTGTTAAATATTGTTGTAGGGTACTAAATAAATTTGGAAATTACACGGAGTGCGTTTTATATGTTCTATATTTCTGATCGCTTACCTTAGTGTCACTTCTTGAGAATGTTTATTTATGTTTATAAAATGCTATTTTCCGTGGCGCAAGAAATAATTACTTTCATATCAGGCTCTCTAGGATGCAATAACTTCCTCTGAGCACATGTGTTTTGAGTTTGGATGTTGTAAAACATTACCACGGTGTGTCTGTCCCTGTGATTGGAGGTGGGCTTTTAACAGGTGATCAAGTTTCACTGAGTATTTCTGGAAATTGCTTTTTACGCCGGAAACAAAGCTTCTGCTATTTATTCCAGTGTAAACTAAAATGGAACTGATACTCTGTAGTTTATAAATTTGATATGTAATATCTGTGGTTTTGATCTTTATATTCCGTTGCTGTCATTTAAAGCAAATAAATAAATAAAACCGTTTCTTCGACCGTTAGTAAACGAGTAAAGAAGACCACTACAAGTCAGAGGCGTTAGATTTGATTAACAAAAGAAAATTCGATTGCAAAACGCGTTCCCTAATATTTATTCCATCACAACACTTATGCATCATAAATACTGAAAAAAGTACGAGGGAGTGCTGATAAGTAATGCCTCCGAATTTCTTAGGTGTAAAATCGTAAGCATTATTGAATAAAACAAATGTCTTTAATATTATCCATCTTTATTATTCATGTCTACATATTCGCTCCCCTCGGCCGCTAGGAGGGCTCCGAATTGCAGCTTGTACCATGGCGCTGTGTAACGTACTTATGTCGATGGGTGAGAAACAGCTTGCTGTTATCGAGTTTCGAATTCGAAGAGTTCTTCCACGTAACAACATGGGACACCCTCATGAGAATGCCAGACTGAACACGAGGGCTGCGTCATTAGTAATCGGAAGCCTTGTGTTCACTATCATCGATCATCCTCCATAAAGTCCCGAATCGGCAACATCCGATTTTCATCCGTTTCCAAAAGTCAAAGAATACCTTCGAGGACTTCACTTTGGTACTGTTAAGGCGTTGCGAGCAGAGCCGAGGCTAGGCTCCGTGAAAAAATTCGAGCGTTCTACTGTGACAGTAACAACAAATCACCCACTCGTCGGGAGAAATGTTTTCGTCGCCAGGGTGACTATGTTGAGAAATAAATATGTGAACGTGAACAATAAAGATTTGAAATGTTAATAACGTTTGTGTAATTTAAAAGCTTTAACAGTTTTCACGTAAATAATTCAGAGGTATTGCTTTTCAGCATCTCCTAGTAAAAGTGTAAAAACTGTGTATCGGACTGAAGTTCACGCTCGCACCTTTAACTGGCCCGGGAGACTTCCTCGCTGACTGAAACTGTGAAGGCGGTTCCTTTGGTCAACTTTGTTAGCTCTGTCGGCGACGGCCTTGCCCATAAAAACAATAGTCGTTATACGGATCGTAGTACAGCACACAGTTTTATTGTCTGGAAGTTTCGTAGCAATGCATACTCTACTAAAGTTAAAAGACTGATTCATGAAGAATGTAAGTAACTAATACTTTTCTACAAAGCCACGCTTTATAGGGTTGTCTTCCAATGGCTGTAATAGTTATATCTACCTTGAGTGTATCGCAATATTCGATGATGATGATGATGGTGTCTGGTTTATGGGGCGCTCATCAGCCCGGTCATCAGCGCCCGTACACATTCCCAGTCTGTACACAACCCAGTCTAGCCACTTCCATGAATGATGATGGAATGATGACGACAACACAAACACCCAGTTCCTGGAGCAGAGAACCCGACCGGCAATCGAACCCGGGACCCAGTGACCCAGAGGTAGCAACGCTAGCCACTAGATTACGAGCTGCGGACGCAGCATTCGAAACTGAATGTCATGGCGTGATGCGATAGTCTTTAAACATTTTAAATACCTCATTTATAGATTCTATACCGTAATACTGGAGTGTGAAAACTTGTCGTACGGGAGTATTGTGATTCAAGAACGAATACAGTCGTCTTTTACTTTATAGAAATACAAAATCATGGGATTAGCAATTGTGGCCTTCCATTTACCGCTTGCTGTCCTTGAAACTGAAAACGAGCATAATTTCGACATAAATAGCACTTCAGCAGTGTGTTGGTGATAAATCGTGTGTTTAGGAGCTACAGTCTTTGTAACTAATCCTATTTGGGAACGCACTCTCATCCAATCGTACACAGTATATGAATAATCAATGCAGTTCACCGTCTCTGGTAATATGCGTCGAGACACTGTAGCCAGAGCTGGTATTTGTTGCAAGCAGGAAGAGGCGACAGAAAATGGAACCTAGTTCGGTAGCATGACAAAGCCGAATGGAATCGTAAAGGGCGTTATGCGAAAATTAACAATGCTTCCCCTAACAGTTTCAGTTTTGATGCCACATACCTTAAACAATATGAAGAAGCGTTTGAAAGTACATTACAAAAGTGTGTTAGATCTGGTAACAATAGGGGGAAATCTGTCTCTTGAAATAGTAATGTGTACGCGGTCGCGAATCGTTATCGAGCCGTGTAACAGCATGACTGATAAACTAAGTAGTATTTACAAACTATACCGTACCTCAGATGCAGATACGTCGTAGCTGACATTACGCTTCTTGAATTTATAAATAATCTTTCGGGAGTGCGTAGAAAAATATTTAGACTTTGCGTGTTCTGTAATACATCATAAATAATCCACCGTGTCCATACACGTGTTATTAACTCTTCCACGGAACCAAGGTCATTATTATACCTGCGGTGCAACTAGTTAATGTCGTTGAAGAGTGGTGAGAATATACTCGTGTGTTTCTGGACTTGTGGAATGTTACTCGAAACGTCGCCTACTGCTCATTCAGGACTGAGCTGATAAGACGTGAAATCCCATTTATACCCACAATGAATAGATATATAGAGCTGTGGTTTTCGCTAATATATAGTGGATAATCTGGCAAATTTATGACTTACACCATTAACTTTTAACTTTTGTACCTACCTATTATGACACACAGTATTTTGAGATAATTGTATTAGGCATTGGAAAAAGCACACGAAGAGAATCTGACTGGTTTGATGCGGCCCGCCACGAATTCCTCTCCTGTGATAACCTCTTCTAGTCGGAGTAGCACTTGCAACCAACGTTCTCTATTACTTGCTGTATGTATTCCAGTCTCTGTCTTCCTCTATAGTTTCTGCCCTCTACGGCTCCCTCCAGTACCATGGAAGTCATTCACTCATGTCTTAACAGATGTTATATCGTCCTGTCCCTTCTCCTTATCAGTGTTTTCCACATATTCCTTTCCTCTCCGATTCTGCGTTGAACCTCCTCATTCCTTACCTTATGAGTCCACGTGATTTTCAACATTCGTCAGTAGTACCATATCTCAAATGGTTCGATTCTCTTTTATTCCGGTTTTCCCACAGTCCATGTTTCACTACCATACAATGCTGTACTCCAGACGTACATTCTCAGGAATTTCTTCCTCAAATTGATATTAGTAGACTTCTCTTGGCCAGGAATGCCTTTTTACCATAATTAGTCTGCTTTGATGGCCTCCTTGCTCCGTCCGTCATTGGTTATTTTACTGCTTCGTGACCATCAATCCTGATGTTAAGTTTCTCGCTGTTCTCATTTCTACTACTTCTCATTACCCTCTCCTTTCTTCGATTTACTCTCAGTTCATACTCCGTACTCATTAGACTGTTCATTCCGTTCAGTAGATCATGTAATTCGTCTTCACTTTCACTCAGGATAGCGATGTCGTCAGCGAATCGTGTCATTGATATCCTTTCACCTTGAATTTTAATTCCGCTCCTAAACCTATGTTTTATTTCCATCATTGTTTCCTCGATGTACAGATTGAGCAGCAGGGACGAAAGGCTACATCCTTGTCTTACACCCTTTTTAATAGGAGCACTTCGTTCTTGGTCGTCCACGCTTATTATTCCCTCTTGCTTGTTATATATGACCCGTCTCTCCCTATAACTTACCCCTACCTTTTTCAGAATTTCGAACACCTTGCACCATCTTATATTGTCGAACGCCTTTTACAGATCGACAACTCCTATTATCGTGTCTTGATTTTTCTTTACTCTTGTTTCCATTATTAACCACAACGTCAGAATTGCCTCTCTCGTGTCTTTACTTTTCCTAAAGCCAAACTCGTCATTTAGCGCATACCCAATTTTCTTTTCCATTCTCACGTATATTATTCTTGTAAGCAACTATGTGTGGAACTTGAGCTTCATCAAAGAGTAACAAGATAACAGCGCGGCAGACCACATTCGCGCTGTCCAACGTCTTGCCTACCTTACCAAATGTAAACATACTCGTAACTCAGGCGCGGTTCGGGTGTTTACCTGTGCGCTTGAAGCTGATCAGCCTATGCTCCGCTGTTGTAGTGATCACACCCCTTGCTCTTGACGCTGACCAGACATCCACAATTTATACGGTTGGGGTTACTGTTTACGTTTACGACGAATATCATCAGACTGTTAGAGGAGCGGTGCGGTTCTCTGCTGATAGATAATGGTAACGCCGTGCCCTCACGATCTGTCTCTCTGGATACTATAAAATAATCAAAAATCTTTAAGTGTGAAGAATGAAGGGTGCTAACAAGAAGCAACTACAAAACACTGTTAACATTCCGTATGTCACTACGAAGAAGCCTGAATTTACTAGCACGATAAACCATAGTAGTGTCCCGCGAATACTATGAGTAGATGCTAACGTATTTTATCCTTTCCACTTTTCTCTCCATCAACATCTTCGTGACAACGACTTTCAAAACGGTCACAACTCTCCTACACCGAGCTAGGTGGCGCAGTGGTTACCACACTGGACTAGCACTCGTAGGACGACGCTTCAAACCCGCGTCCGGCCATCCTCGTCTAGGTTTTCTGTGATTTCCCTAAATCGCTTCAGGTAGATACTTCCTATGAAAGGTCAAGGCATACTTCCTTCTCCGTCCTTCCCTAATCCGATGGGACCTATGACCTCCCTATTTGGTCCCCTTCCCAAATCAACCAACTCTCATAAAGATATCACGAAAACTGCAAATTGATGTGGTCGTTCTTTCCAAGCTCCAATTGAATCTCAATGTAGACAAGTGTAATGTGCTGCGAATACATAGAAAGAGATATCCCTTATCATTTAGCTACAATATAGCAGGTCAGCAACTGGAAGCAGTTAATTCCATAAATTATCTGGGAGTACGCATTAGGAGTAACTTAAAATGGAATGATCATATAAAGTTGGTCGTCGGTAAAGCAGATGCCAGACTGAGATTCACTGGAAGAATCCTAAGGAAATGCAATCCTAAAACAAAGGAAGTGGGTTACAGTACGCTTGTTCGCCCACTACTTGAATACTGCTCAGCAGTGTGGGATCCGTATCAGATATTGTTGATAGAAGATATAGAGAAGATACAACGGAGAGCAGCGCGCTTCGTCACAGGATCATTTAGTAATTGCGAAAGCGTTACGGAGATGATAGCTAAACTCCAGTGGAAAACTCTGCAGGAGAGACGCTCAGTAGCTCGGTACGGGCTTTCGTTGAAGTTTCGAGAACATACCTTCACCGAGGAGACAAGCAGCATATTGCTCCCTCCTACGTATATCTCGCGAAGAGCCCATGAGGGCCGGCCGCGGTGGCCGACCGGTTCTAGGCTCTTCAGTCCGGAACCGCGCGACTGCTACGGTCGCAGGTTCGAATCCTGCCTCGGGCATGGATGTGTGTGATGTCCTTAGGTTAGTTAGGTTTAAATAGTTCTAAGTTCTATGGAACTGATGATCTCAGATGTTAAGTCCCATACTGCTCAGAGCCATTTGAACCATTTTTAGACCATGAGGATAAAATCAGAGAGATTAGTGCCCACACAGAGGCATACCGACAATCCTTCTTTCCACGAACAATACGAGACTGGAATAGAAGGGAGAGCCGATAGAGGTACTCAAGGTACCCTCCGTCAGACACCGTCAGGTGGCTTTCGGAGTGTGGATGTAGATGTAGATGTAGCAGCTGCTGATTACGTTCGAAGTTACGCCAACAATCGGTGGGCAAATCAATCTTCACAGTACGAACTACTTATCAGTTCAAGGACCACGCTGGCTGAGAGAAGCGAATAATTAACGACCTTAGTGCGTCAACGAGTGGTGGACCTCTTCAAGAACCGATTCATTGGTCCCTGAGTTATTGAAGGGATTCTAAATAGCCACATTTATGTAGAATTCGTAACAGATGCGCTGCCGCAGTTACTCGAAGATATCCCACTAGATATAATGCAGTCCACGTGGTACCAGTACGATGAAGTCCTAGCGATTAAGCACAAATAATTACAGACGTGAACAGAACATTTGTAGACTGCTGGAACAGTCGTTCGGGAAACACAAAATGACACGTGCTTTCACCAGAGTTATCACCTCTGGTCTTGCTTGGGTCAGAAAAATCGCTTCATTGTCTGCAAAAATTATGAAAGCCGTATCTCTTTATACCTACAAGTTGTTTATATAATTGGGGAGCCCTGTCTTAGCAGCCTGCCTTTTTTTGTCATCAGTCTACTGACTGGTTTGATGCGGCCCGCCACGAATTCCTTTCTTGCGCTAACCTCTTCATCTCAGAGTAGCACTTGCAACCTACGTCCTCAATTATTTGCTGGACGTATTCCAATCTCTGTCTTCCTCTACAGTTTTTGCCTTCTACAGCTCCCTCTAATACCGTGGAAGTCATTCCCTCATGTCTTAGCAGATGTCCTATCATCCTGTCCCTTCTCCTTATCAATGTTTTCCACATAATCCTTTCCTCTCCGATTCTGCTTAGAACCTCCTCATGCCTTACCTTATCAGTCCACCTAATTTTCAACATTCGTCTATAGCACCACATCTCAAATGCTTCGATTCTCTTCTGTTCCGGTTTTTCCACAGTCCATGTTTCACTACCATACAATGCTGTACTCCAGATGTACATCCTCAGAAATTTCTTCCTCAAATTAAGGCCGGTATTTGATATTAGTAGACTTCTCTTGGCCAGAAATGCATTTTTTGCCATAGCGAGTCTGCTTTTGATGTCCTCCTTGCTCCGTCCGTCTCTCCCTATAACTTACCCCTACTTTTTTCAGAATCTCGAACAGCTTGCACCATTCTATACTGTCGAACGCTTTTTCCAGGTCGACAAATCCTATGAAAGTGTCTTGATTTTTCTTTAGCCTTGCTTCCATTATTAGCCGTAACGTCAGAATTGCCTCTCTCGTCCCTTTACTTTTCCTAAAGCCAAACTGATCGTCACCTAGCGCATTCTCAATTTTCTTTTCCATTCTTCTGTATATTATTCTTGTAAGCAGCTTCGATGCATGAGCTGTTAAGCTGATTGTGCGATAATTCTTGCACTTGTCAGCTCTTGCCGTCTTCGGAATTGTGTGAATGATGCTTTTCCGAAAGTCAGATGGTATGTCGCCAGACTCATATATTCTACACACCAACGTGAATAGTCGTTTTGTTGCCACTTCCCCCAATGATTTTAGAATTTCTGATGGAATGTTATCTATCCCTTCTGCCTTATTTGACCGTAAGTACTCCAAAGCTCTTTTAAATTCCGATTCTAATACCGGATCCCCTATCTCTTCTTAATCGACTCCTGTTTCTTCTTCTATCACATCAGACAAATCTTCACCCTCATAGAGGCTTTCAATGTATTCTTTCCACCTATCTGCTCTCTCCTCTGCATTTAACAGTGGAATTCCCGTTGCACTCTTAATGTTACCACCGTTTCTTTTAATGTCACCAAAGGTTGTTTTGACTTTCCTGTATGCTGAGTCTCTCCTTCCGCCTATGTATTAATATTTTCAGTCCTGATCTGATACAGTGCGGACAATGAAGGCAGCATGTGATATAGTCTATTCTGTTACGGTTAGGCTTCAACGAACGTATAAGTATCACATACAACTTTCAATGTATAATGCTTCGTATATGGGTAATGGCAACACGATCGAAATATCAACGTAAATGTGCTTATACGTGTCTGCGCTTACGAAATTTGTAAGTAGACTTTTCAAATTTCGTCGTACGAAATAAACCAGGTAGTGCATCCCAGCAGGCCAAATTTTGCCACAGTAGGTCTTGAACGATCCTTCGTGAGAAATTAAAACCGAGCATAGCAGCAGCTCCGTTTTGCGAAGATAAGTCTTCCGCGGCCACTGCCTTCCTGTCAATGATATCTAAGAACGATTCAAAGGCCACCGGAGAACTTCAAGATGTCGCTGCAGTTTCCGTTTTCTGCACACAGCGAGGAGGACTTCTTTGACACTCCGCTCATATCGACAGCGGACATCGTCTGCGCCACACGATGAAAGCACCTGGAGAGGAGAACGGACATGTAAAAGATATACCCGGGATTCAAAGAGTACTCGGGTTGCTACGCCTATGCGCGGAACGAGTATCGGAAGAGTTGCGTAGCAGAAACGTATTAACTCTCACATTATATGCTCTGCTAAAACCTCAGGACGAAATTTTATTGCTCAGAACTGCTTGCTGTACCGCTCCAGTACTTTTAAATATGAATAAATGCAACATAATGCCCACAACAACGTGAAAGAACGTCATGGAAGCCGATTACAAAATTACTGGCAAAGTTCCGGAGTTCGATATTTGAATGGCTGGGAGTAGTTATACCAGACTCTGTCAAATGGACCAAACAAAAGGAAAGGGCATGGACGATCCACATTTGTTGAGTACATTCTGGGAAAGCGGGCAGTGTAAGTCTAATAGCTCACACACAAACTCAGTGTGATAACATTTTAGGGTAGTGATAGTGTGTTTTGTGTCCTTACCGGGTAGGCCTAAGAGAAGACATTGAAGAAACTCGAATACATGCTGCAAGTATAGTAATAGGTCGTTACCGATCGTACAAATGTGTCACAGAGATATTTAGGAAACGTAAGTCGGAACCGTTGAAAGGAAGGCGATGAAGTTTTGCGAATGCACGCCGACCTGTTTCGGGAAAATGGTATTCGTAGTAGCTGCATTACAGTGATGTTGCCTTTATCACGCATGTAACGTAGACATCATGACAATACACTACTGGCCATTAAAATTGCTACACCACGAAGATGACGTGCTACAGACGTGAAATTTAACAGACAGGAAGAAGATGCTGTGATATGCAAATGATTAGCTTTTCAGTGCATTCACACAAGATTGGCGCCGGTGGCAACACCTACAACGTGCTGACATGACGAAAGGTTCCAACGGATTTCTTACACACCAACAGCAGTTGACCGGCGTTGCCTGGTGAAACGTTGCTGCTGTGCCTCGTGTAAGGAGGAGAAATGTGTACCACCACGTTTCCGACCTTGATAAAGGTCGGATTGCAGCCTATCGCGATTGCGGTTTATCGTATCGCGACATTGCTGCTCGCGTTGGTCGAAATCCAACGGCTGAATATGGAATCGGTGGGTTCAGGAGGGTTATACGGAACGCCGTGCTGGATCCCAACGGCCTCGTATCACTAACAGTCGAGATGACACGCATCTTCAATGTTATTTTCACTCTGCAGCGGAGTGTGCGCTGATATGAAACTTCCTGGCAGATTAAAACTGTGTGTCCGACCGAGACTCGAACTCGGGACGTTTGCCTTTCGCGGGCAAGTGCTCTACCATCTGCGCTACCGAAACACGACTCACGCCCGGTCCTCACAGCTTTACTTCTGCCAGGCATCTTATCCACATGGCTGTAACGGATCGTACAGTCACGTCTCGATCCCTGAGTAAACAGTTTGGGACGTTTGCAAGACAACAACCATCTGCACGAACAGTTGGACGACGCTTGCAGCAGCATGGACTATCAGCTCGGAGACCATGGCTGCGGTTACCCCTGACACTGCATCACAGACAGGAGTACCTGCGATGGTGTACTCAACGACGAACCTGGCACGAATGGCAAAACGTCATTTTTTCGGATGAATCAAGGTTCTGTTTACAGCATCATGATGGTCGCATCCGTGTTTGGTGACATCGCGGTGAACGCACATTGGAAGCGTGTATTCGTCATCGCTATACTGGCGTATCACCCGGCGTGATGGTATGGGGTGCCATTGGTTACACGTCTCCGTCAGCTCTTGTTCGCATTGACGGCACTTTGAACAGTGCACGTTACATTGCCGATGTGAAACGACCCGTGACTCTAACCTTCGTTCGATCCCTGCGAAACCCTTCATATCAACAGGATAATGCAAGACCTCATGTTGCAGGTCCTGTACGGGCCTTTCTGGATACAGAAAATGTTCGACTGCTGCCCTGGCCAGCACATTCTCCAGATCTCTCACCAACTGATAACGTCTGGCCAATGATGGCCGAGCAACTGGCTCGTCACATTACGCCAGTCACTACTCTTGATGAACTGTGGTATCGTGTTGATGCTGCATGGGCAACTGTACCTGTACACGCCATCCAAGCTCTGTTTGACTCAATGCCCAGGCGTATCAAGGTCGTTATTACGGCCAGAGGTAGTTGTTCTGGGTACTGATTCTCAGGATCTATGCAGCCAAATTGCGTGGAAATATAATCACATGTCAGTTCTAGTAAACTATATTTGTCCAATGAATACCCGTTTATCATCTGCTTTTCTTCTTGGTGTAGTAATTTTAATGGCCAGTAGTATAGTACAGAAGAGTTTCGGATGCGTTCGTACGCATCAGATGGAGACAGTTAATTTTTTCTTTCACTCCATACGCGAATCGTGTGGGGCAGAGAATAGCTAACACTTTTAAAAAGTATATTATGTGCAAATTAATTGGGAAAATATGGTTAAACTTTAACTGTGCACAATTGATATTATATCTATATTACAGTTAATAGCTTATTGAATATTAATAATTTCTCCTCCTCTTGCTTTAATGAGCTTCTGAACACGTTTTGGCATAGATTCGACGGGGTTAGAGCAAAAATTCCGTATTTCGTCGTCATGAACCCACACTTCAACAACATTTACTAACATGCATTCTTTTTTTTTACAGCCTCATTTACCAAGATGCCTTTTCACGGTACCCCACATATTCTCGATATTATTAAAGTATGTTGAATTACCAGGCCAATGAAGCATATCAACGTTGTTTTCTCCTCTGAACGTCTTTAGTACTTTGCATGTATGGCAAGGGGCTACATATTGCTGAAATGTTGCCCCGTCATTTGCAAAGGTCTGTAGGAACGGAGCACTCCTGCGCCTAAGGATTTACATGTTTGTGGCTCAATTCATTATGCCATCAACTGCAACTAGTACCCCCAGGACTGCTTACAGCGGCTGATAACCTCGATGTTGAGCGCCCATAACCCCCAAGCTTACAGCGAGAAAAACACAAAAACTCTTTTGGGACGGTAGTTTACAGTCTGCTCCAGATACTCAACTCTCAGTGCCGAATGGGTGCTTCGTCTGACAACCCTTGCTCGCTATCACCGAACAATAAAATATTACTCATTTCTGAAAATTACATGTTTCCTGTCATTTGATGTCCACGGTTTATACATTTTGACCCCTACCAAACCGTATTTTCTTCGTGGCAGGTGTTCATAGGCACTCCGTTTTCAGGCCACAAGTAGTCCACCGGGACTATACCACCACCGTGTTACCCTCAGCTGAGGATGCGGATAGGAGAGGCGTGGCCGGCTGCTGTGGAAGAGCAGTTCTAGGTGCTTTTGTCCGGTACCGCGCAGCTGCTACGGCCGCAGGTTCCAATCATGCCTCAGGCATGGATTGTGTGATGTCTGTAGGTTAGTTGGGTTTAAGTAGTTCTAAATCTAGGGGACTGATGATCTCAGATGTTTAAGTCCCATAGTGCTTAGAGCCATTTGAACCACTTTTGGAAGGGCGTGTGGTCAGCACACCGCTCTCCCGGTCGTTGTGATGGTTTCCTTTGACCGGAGCCGCCACTATCAGGTCGAGTAGCTCCTCAATTGGCCTCACGAGGCTCAGTGCACCCCAATAAATAGCAACAGTGCATGGTTGCCCGGATGGTCACCCATCCAAGTGCCTGCCACGCTCGACAGCGCTTAACTTCGGTGATTTGATGGAAACCAGTATACTCACTGCGGCAAGGACGTTGCCTCAGATGTTAATAACTACTTCTTTATTGGCTTTCGCGCCTGGCACCCATAATCAAGAAGACTACGCCGTACTGCTAAAGAGTCAATTTTAAGCCCAGTAGCCAATAAATCAAGGGGACAGAGACAGGCGAAATACCCTCAGACTTTAAGAAGAATATAATAATTCCAATCCCAAACAAAGCAGGTGTTGACAGATGTGAAAATTACCGAACTATCAGTTTAATAACTCACAGCTGCAAAATACTAACGCGAATTCTTTACAGACGAATGGAAAAACTGGTAGAAGCGGACCTCGGGGAAGATCAGTTTAGATTCCGTAGAAATGTTGGAACACGTGAGGCAATACTAACCTTACGACTTATCTTAGAAGAAAGATTAAGAAAAGGCAAACCTACGTTTCTAGGATTTGTAGACTTAGAGAAAGCTTTGGACAATGTTAACTGGAATGCTCTCTTTCAAATTCTGAAGGTGGCAGGGGTAAAATACAGGGAACGAAAGGCTATTTACAATTTGTACAGAAACCAGAAGGCGGTTATAAGAGTCGAGGGGAATGAAAGGGAAGCAGTGGTTGGGAAAGGAGTGAGACAGGGTTGTAGCCTCTCCCCGATGTTATTCAATCTGTATATTGAGCAAGCAGTAAAGGAAACAAAAGAAAAATTCGGAGTAGGTATTAAAATTCATGGAGAAGAAGTAAAAACTTTGAGGTTCGCCGATGACATTGTAATTCTGTCAGAGACAGCAAAGGACTTGGAAGAGCAGTTGAACGGAATGGACAGTGTCTTGAAAGGAGGATATAAGATGAACATCAACAAGAGCAAAACGAGGATAATGGAATGTAGTCAAATTAAATCGGGTGATGCTGAGGGAATTAGATTAGGAAATGAGACACTTAAAGTAGTAAATGAGTTTTGCTATTTAGGGAGTAAAATAACTGATGATGGTCGAAGTAGAGAGGATATAAAATGTAGACTGGCAATGGCATGGAAAGCGTTTCTGAAGAAGAGAAATTTGTTAACATCGAGTATAGATTTAAGTGTCAGGAAGTCGTTTCTGAAAGTATTTGTGTGGAGTATAGCCATGTACGGAAGTGAAACATGGACGATAACTAGTTTGGACAAGAAGAGAATAGAAGCTTTCGAAATGTGGTGCTACAGAAGAATGCTGAAGATAAGGTGGGTAGATCACGTAACTAATGAGGAGGTACTGAATAGGATTGGGGAGAAGAGAAGTTTGTGGCACAACTTGACTAGAAGAGGGATCGGTTGGTAGGACATGTTTTGAGGCATCAAGGGATCACAAATTTAGCATTGGAGGGCAGCGTGGAAGGTAAAAATCGTAGAGGGAGACCAAGAGATGAATACACTAAGCAGATTCAGAAGGATGTAGGTTGCAGTAGGTACTGGGAGATGAGGAAGCTTGCACAGGATAGAGTAGCATGGAGAGCTGCATCAAACCAGTCTCAGGACTGAAGACCACAACAACGACAACAGCCAATAAATCTCACTAAAGGTCCTCACGTGTCTCGTGAGGATGAATTCTGATGTTTCGAAGTACAGTTTCTTAAATTGTAGGGGTTCCTTTTCGTTTCCGCCTATGTCATTCTTTACTCTTTGTAGACCATAAGGCAGTGTCATTATATGCCCTAATATGTCTTGAAACACCATATTTTCCTACACCAACAACAAGACGATGCCTCTTATAGTCACAGATACGAATTCATGAAGAGCAGCTACTTTTTCTCTCTTCTTAGTTGTAATGTCCATTTTAACAGAAAGTTCTCCTGTCGAGAGCATAGAAATAAAACACGCTGTTACTACACATAAAAGCATTGAGCTGAAACGGAGGGGACAAGTGTTGTTCGTACTCAAGACGACAACAACGCGCCAAGGGACCTAGCAACAGTGTGGATAAAACTGGTTACAGGTAACCAGTTTCAATTGCTTGAAAAATATGGGCTTACGCCAATTAATTTGTGCAGTGCTGTAGTCCTGTCATGTGCTGTATGTACCTGTATGGCTCATACCGTCTGCCATATAATATAAGTGGCTGGGGAGTATTCGCCAGCCCTGAGACGATGAGATTTTACTGAACTAGCAGCGCCTGATAACCAGGTGAGCAGCCAATTACCTACACAGTAGAAAAGAATGAGTGTTCCTAAGCAGAGAAAGACATTTTAGAAGGAACTTTAATTTTGCTGGGTCTGCCCCCATTCACACACAGCACATGGCTGGACTGTAGGCAACACACAATGCATACGCACACCGCAGAATACTTACGCCCTGCCCCCTCTAAGGGCAATAACCACTTAGGGTGGCTAGTGCCGCTGAAAAAATAAGGAAATATTTTGTCTGTAACAAACATTTTCCCCACGAAGTGATCTATCACCATTATGCGTTTCATGCAAAGACTTTAAAACTAATCAAATTGCAATTAAAATAGCAATTCAGCAAGATATATTAGCATGTCAAGAACAAGTACTATAAATCGTTGAGACAAAAAGACAAAAGGTTCCATAAATGGTAAGGAGTTGTGAAAATAAATCCAATAGGCTTTCTTTCAGCAGCAAAAACATTCGTCCTGTCGACATACAGGCTCCACCTCTGTCGAAAAACAGCGGCAACGTGACTAGAAAATTATAACAGTTTCAAACAGAGACGGAAAGAAAATTCACCCCTGCAAATATCAGCATCATTCACATCATCTGCATGTCACCCTGTAAGGCACACTAGCTCAAGGAATATAGTTTACAGCATATACAGAAGGAAAGTCCTGGAAACTGAGTTCAGACCAATTATATTCCCTGTCTTGACGTACAGTAGTTAACAAGCATCACAATGGGTACACTACAACAACAAAAAACTGGGTACTCTGAAAACACTGCACTGCAACCGACACTTCCAAGCAGCCATAAGCCCTGAGGCTGCCAGAAGCCATGCAATTTGGGTCACCACTAACGAGCTGATTGCTTTTTCACTTTATCACGCGGTGGGAGAGATGTTAAAACAGAGCCCGGGCCAAATTTTTGTGCTACGCAGTATGAATTTGGCAGTCGCTCAAAGACTTAATTAAGTTTTGTGGCAGAGCAGGGAAAAAAAGGCCCCCTCCTCTTTTTTGCGTCATTTGTTATGCCGGCTGAGCTCATCATTTTTGTACTGTCACGTGCAAACAAAACGCAGCATCGTCCTTATCGCCAGGCTCGCTATCCTTCACGTTTCTTTGATCTGCTATAGCTAAAGCTATTAAAATTATACAAAAACCATTACGGTACATTGGTTTTCGCCATTAATTCCCAAAAAATTGTAGATGAAAATTTTTCTCCCATTACATTTCGTTTACTTCAGCAGATGATGATAATGAAATATTTTGCGTCTGCGACACTGCCGTCCTTGAACACCAGCAAAATAATAAATTGCAAACAGTTGTCTTCACTGCCGTAAAGCTCGAGAAAGCACGATGAAGACCTGTGTAAACAGATGAAGAATTCCAAGAATGAAGCATTTATAATCAAAGTTCGTTAGTATTTAGCGTCTGTCTTTTCTCGAAACAAACAAAGCGAGTACAGGTGACAATTACGATCGTTATAAATATACATGACACTGAAACTAATGCGGTTTCTTGAAAACTTGTTCCGTGGAGGTGCGAATATGGTATGAAGACGAGAGAGACAGTGCTTGATAGCTGTAAGCTTGCACTAATAAACAAAAATCGACAAACTGAAAAATGTGTTTTTTTAGCTTTAAGAAATGTAAAGCACTCATTGTGAGAGCTATAAACAGTTAAGAAGAATTATATATTTCCAGGTTTGTGATCACGATGTAATGTTGTGACACTGACTAACGCTTCAGCCATTGTCGCACATGACCTGATGAGAGGTTTTCAAAATATTTGTAGTTAGTCCCTAGTCAATTTTATTTCCACTAAACTGTCTTTTTTGACGAAACTCGTCTTGATTTTGCAATTCTGTAAATGTTACTTGTGGTCATAACAAACCGTTCTTATCTGACATTTAAGTTTTCCTGTTGACAGGAAAAGAACTGTTCGTGTCTGAGTTTTCCTCTCCTTGCTTGTGCGTCAATGTTTACCAAAAGTGTATTTCATTCACTTATTTACATTGGTATCTAGCCATTTGTTTTTTGGTTCAAAAATGGTTCAAATGGCTCTGAGCACTATGGGACTCAACTGCTGAGGTCATTAGTCCCCTAGAACTTAGAACTAGTTAAACCTAACTAACCTAAGGACATCACAAACATCCATGCCCGAGGCAGGATTCGAACCTGCGACCGTAGCGGTCTTGCGGTTCCAGACTGCAGCGCCTTTAACCGCACGGCCACTTCGGCCGGCTTGTTTTTTGGCTGCGCAATACAATTTTCTACATTGTTGTACGTTTTCATCAGATATCAAGCGACAGCAGTTCATAACAGTGTTTTCTTGATACAAATTACTCATCTGCAAGAGATATTTTTCAATTAAATTCAAATGCTCAGCAGTACAAGCAGTAATAATGCTACCACCATTTTGTTTTGTAGATATTCATAGAAAAACTGCGAAGTTGTGCATTAGGTCCTTACATTACTTACTTTCAACCAGCTGTATCAGATGTTCTAAACCATCTTTCGGAAAATCCTCGTTTATTAAGTTTGTTACACAGCAATATGGCCCTTCCGAATGTTTCTATTGTTACTCAATTCCCGTTAGCTAACTGATGATTGACCAGGCAGTTCGTTAACATGAACTTCACGTGGCATGGAATCCTTTCCTGCAATAATAAGTTTACTCTAGACAAATCGTTAACGTCTTGATAAGAAGCTATAGCTGGAAGAGCTAACAGGGAGTCGCTCGGTATCACTACGTTTAGGAACTCGATTATTGGACCATGAAGGTTGCGAAATGCAACATTTACGGTTTAACTTCAGCTTAAAAGTTTCTGTAATACCTGTCAAGGTTACTGTAGAAAAAGAGCGTTAGTTGTATCTTTGCTGCACCTTGTGCAAACTGACTTATTTAACAGCTCATTATACTGTACTGCAATGATTTTCCCGCGTAAGGCAGTGCGATGAATTGCTTCACACTCAAATGTTTTGTTTTTCTCTTTCGGTATAAGGTCCTGGAACTGTTCGCTATGTATCAATGAGTTGTTTATGTGGTCTAATCTCCTATTTCACAATTAAGCTTAAGTGATATAATTCGTGGCAGAAATTGTGGTATATCTGGTCAGTTTCGTAGATGCTTTATATCAAATGTGTAATTATGGAAATTTCTAGAAGTGAGAGTTAAAGTCTCATCGTAATAGCTTTTGTTAGTGGCAAAGCACTAGCTCAGACGTAGAAATGTGACACATCCTAGCTGTGTTTCATTGAAGGATCCATCTTAGAATCACGGCCTTCTATGGGAGTGTAAGCGTGCGGATGAACAACGATCTGTTAGAAGAAAGAACAAAAGACCAACAATTCACATTATCCTTACACCAAGAAAGACATATTACTGTTTTCTCATAATTGAACTACCATTCTAGAAAACACAAAAGAACATCATTAATAAATACAAACATGATGTGTTAAGCCTGGTTATGAAAGAAAATTTGTCACTTTTACACCCGGTTCCTGAGCCTATTCGTGTAGGAGGAGTTAAATGGCATGTATCACAACTGTGTCAAAGAAATCTGTGTTACAAATTTTGACACCTTGGACAACCCAATGCAGAGGCGCTGATGAAACTGTAAGGTAGGGTCTGAAGTGATTGTACTGTGTGTTTCCCTTCGCTGTGTGGCGAAATTAGTACAGATCGAGCTCCGTTATCAACATATCAATTTGAAGAAAGGTCATAATAAATTAGGAGCCTTAGAATTAATTTACATTCTTTTAGGTTATGCATCATCAGAAATAATTAATCATTCTGTAAGTCAGTATAAATTAACAGTTTTGAAGAGCAGAGTAAATTCCGATGCTCTACTGATAGGTAAAATCGGTAGATTTCACTGAGAGAAGGGAGCAGTTTTTTGCTGGTGTGGCGGAAGGACATGGGAGGTCGGTCCGTTACCAGGCCAACCGCCGCAGAAAGCGGCCAGGGCGAGAAATTCTTGGAACGCCGTAAGTCGCCGAACCAAGTTTCCTCCAGGGACATTAACTATTATTCTGCAAGTATCACACACTTCAAGAGTAAAGAAGGCTTTCATATTAGCTCAATACACCGATTTTCATATTTAAAAAGAAATACTTTCCCTGCTACGAAAAGTTTCAAAAAGTTTGACTACACGCAGTTATGTGTACTTTAATAGTTTATGTTAATCCGTCACACGTTGCATTCGTTGGGTTCGGTTACAGGCTAAGAACGGCAGGTACGTGATAGCATGGTTTGTAATGCCTAGCCGTGGGAGCAATAAGATAACTATACTTGTGACTTACGTAAATGATATATATAGAAGCAGTGTTAGAGATACTGAAAACTGCAGTACTTCTTATGAATCAACACTGTGTAACCGTGGAAAATTGTTGTTCTGGTGTTGTAATTACTATCTGAACAGAGCCTGGGACAGTTAGAAGAAGAAGCAATACTTCTTCATTCGCAACACAGTTATGTTCTAGAACAGCGCCGGCTGGGGTGGCCGAGCGGTTCTAGGAGCTACAAGCTGGAACCGCGCGACCGCTACGGTCGCAGGTTCGAATCCTGCCTCGGGCATGGATGTGTGTGACGTCCTTAGGTTAGTTAGGTTTAAGTAGTTCTAAGTTCTAGGGGACTGACGACCTCAGCAGTTAAGTCCCATAGTGCTCAGAGGCATTTGAAACATTTTTTTTTAGAACTTCAGCGGTAAAGTTTTCGCGGTAGCCAGTAGTGCACAGTGTAACGTACTCCAAATTTTGCTTTGTAACTACATTATAAACAAAACAGAATGCTTCCAGTGGTCCTAAGTACCACTGTCTTCATACTGAAACCGTTTCTCAAACGATTTTCTTAGCATATCGTAGTTAGGATTCCAGAATGACTATTTGGTTGCGAGTGAGATTTACACATCCATTCATCAAGTATCATCATCATCATCATTTAAGACTGATTATGCCTTTCAGCGTTCAGTCTGCAGCATAGTCCTCCTTATAAAATTCCTCCATGATCCCCTATTCCGTGCTAACATTGGTGCCTCTTCTGATGTTAAGCCTATTACTTCAAAATCATTCTTAACCTTCTCCTTGGTCTACCCCGACTCCTCCTAACCTCTCCTGCTGAACCCATGAGTCTCTTGGGTAACATTGCTTCTCACATGCGTGTAACATGTGCCCACCATTTAAGCCTGTTCGCCCTGACTGCTACATCTATAGAGTTCATTCCCAGTTTTTCTTTGAGGATTACCAGCCTTAAATAGTAAAATATCGCTAGGTGTCCTTTTTGTGATCAATTAAGACTTTCGATTATGTAGATGTTGTTACAATCTTACAAAAGCTAAACTGTTTTGAAACTGGTGACTTTTTAAACGAGTGATTTCAATCATAGTCACAATGCAAAGAGCTGGGTTGCGTAATTCAGACAATGTTGCAAGGAGAGAAAATTTTAATGCCGTTAGAGAAATTACGAAGGGAGTCCTACAAGGTTCGATTTTTGCTCTGCTACTTTTTCTTATACATGTGAATGAGTTTTAGCTCAACATTTATCAAATGTAATTGGAACATTTTGCAGATGGTACCAGTATTATTAAAGTCCTGATCAAGAGAAAGCAAGAAAAGAAACCGTTCATGATATTTTCCAAAGACTTCTGAAGTGACCATCCGAAATTCGACACTCTCATAACTTTGAGAACAAATATGAAATTAAAAACTGATGGTCTGAAATAACCTAGTGTTTATTGTATTTACATGACTAGAACCGAAAAATAATAAGTTCATATTGGTTTGAACTATTCATGTATTCGGTCTCTTGTGTGCAGGGCTTCACTTGATCCTAAAATCGGTCAATTAATTGATATAACGACCAGGAAAATGATGTGCACCTAGTTATACTATTCACATGATATAACACTCCACACTATGAGATCAAAAGTATCCAGATACCCCCAAAAACATACGTTTTTCATATTAGGTGCATTGTGCTGCCACCTACTGGCATATACCCCATATCAGCGACCTCAGTAGTCATTAGACGTCGTGAGAGAGCAGAATGAGGCGCTCCACGGAGCTCAAGGACTTCGAACGTGGTCAGGCGATTGGGTGTCACTTGCGTCATACGTCTGTACGCGAGATTTCCACATCCATAAACATTCCTAGGTCCATTGTTTCCGACGTGATAGTGAATTGGAAAACGTGAAGGGACACGTCCAGCACAAAAGGGTACAGGCCGACCTCGTCTGTTGACTCTCAGTCATCGCCAACATTACAGAGGGTCGTAATGTGTAATAGGCAGACATCTATTCAGACCATCACACACGAATTCCAAACTGCATCAAGATCCACAGCAAGTACTATGACAGTTAGGCGGGAGGTGAGAAAACTTGGATTTCATGTTCGTGCATCTGCTCATAAGCAACGAATCACGCCGGTAAAGGCCAAACGACGCCTCTCTTGGTGTAAGGAGCGTAAACATTGTACTATTGAACAGTGGAATAACGTTGTGTGGAGTGACGAATCACGGTACAAAGTGTGGCGATCCGATGGCAGGGTGTGGGTAGGGCGATTACTCGGTGAACGTCATCTGCCAGTGTGAGTAGTACCAACAGTAAAATTCGCAGGCATAATGGGGTGAGAATCATACACCACGTACATGTCGTATTCACCATCTCGCTCCCTTCACTAGCAGAATAAATGAAGACAATAACATCAAAAAGCGAAAATAATAATTACTTTTGAAACATGATAACATTACGTAAGGGGGAAGTCCGGGTTCGAGTAGCGGTCCAGCACAAATTTTGTTTGTCATCATTCAATTATATAGCCGATGGTTGTTGCAAATGAGGATACATTTCGTATGTTTCATAATGGCTGTAGTCGCCACAGTGCCTGTTCCTTCCGACAAGCATGCATGTTCGAAGAAAAACTACATCTTTACTGAAACTTCCTGGCAGATTAAAACTGTGTCCCCGACCGAGACTCGAACTCGGGACCTTTGCCTTTTGCGGGCAAGTGGTCTACCAACTGAACCACCCAAGCACGTCTCACGCCCCGTTCTCACAGCTTTACTTCAGCCAGTATCTCGTCTCCTACCTTCCAAACTTTACAGAAGCTCTCCTGCGAACCTTACAGAACTAGCACACCTGAAAGAAAGGATATTGCGGAGACATGGCTTAGCCACAGCCTGGGGGCTGTTTCCAGAGTGAGATTTTCACTCTGCAGCGGAGTGTGCGCTAATATGAAAGGTCCCGAGTTCGAGTCTTGGTCCAGCACACATTTTTAATCTGCCAGGAAGTTTCATATCAGCGCACACTCCGCTGCAGAGTGAAAATCTCATTCTGGATACATCTTTACTCTTAGTAACACAGGCTCTGCAATGTCATATTACGTAATGAACAAAATAATGTTTAAGAATTTAGAGACCAACTGTGTTGTTTAACTCCTCCTACGATGTACTTACAGAAACGTATTAACGTGTTAGGATATTGCTTTTTAGATGAAGTTATAAAATTTCAAAGCGATTGGCCTATTGTACACGCAAGTGATTACCAGTACCAAGTAGCAGTAGTAAATGGGGTACCGGACCATAAAAGAACGAATTTCATATATGCGAACATGGAGCGACAGATGAAAAATTACCAGTGTGGAAAAGCGCTCTGTAACGCACTGGGCCACTAACTAAGACGAATGTTATAGTTTTCTAATCGTCAATGTATATCTCTGTCTTCTTTTTCTTCTTCTGCTTATTCTTCTTAACTGTCGCTTGGGCCTTGGAGACCATGCGTGTTTTCTACATTCCTCTTCCAGTGCTCTCTGTTACTGGTTTTTGTAGCCCATTGTCCTTTACTCAGGCCCATAGCCACCGCGTCCTCGTCGATGTCATCCTTCCATCTGGTTCGTGGCCTTCCTCGCTTCCTTTGCCTCCTATGGATCCCGAGAATGATGCTTTAGGTAGTCGTTCCTCCTACATCCTAATTAGATGTCCGGACCACATCAGTCTCCTCCTATTCATCCTTTGACTAATATCAGCCTGTTGATACAGCTCCTTCAGTTCCTGGTTTTTAAGTATTCAGCGCTCCTGTGTTTCTGTGTCTCTCTTGAGTCCAAAAAGTTTCCTTCATATTTTCCTTTCAAAAAGTACTAATTTTTGTTCATCTGTTTTCCTGAATGTGAAGCTTTCTGACCTATATAGAGCTACTGGCAGAATTACACTCTGATATAGCCTAAACTCGAAGATTCTGTGAACAGCTCTACTGGATAACACATCTCATGGGCCAAAATAATGTACATCTCTGTCACACACATTAATCGTCAATGCTTCTATAAAATTCTCTTCAATAGTTCCTCAAATTAGCCCCGTTACACAAAAAGAAGTGAGCAGTGGACTCCAGTTTATGTATGTAGAGAGAAAAGATGTAATAAAACATGAGTACAAGTTTATTTTTTCATGCAGTAACGTTCATCTGTTATGCTTTTGAACTATGATGAGTGCAATGTATGTTCAATTGGAAAAATATATTTTTGTGTGATTTATGTACAGTTAAACAAGTCCCGTACTTTCCAATTTACTTGCACTGTGAAACTAGTTTCTTGCCGAATTTCATGGTTCTAGGTCGACCTCAAGTACCCTGTAGGATTTGATGAGTAAGTTTGTGACTATAAAAATTTGTGCCATAAACGACCGAATATTTTGACTGCATTGTCTTAGAAGCTTACATTTTTTACACCGCCAACAGGCCATAGACTTTAGTATGTGACATATATATGAACGTGGTACGATACTCTGTTTCAGAGAAAAAGGGTCTTAACATATGAAAAGACAAACAGACGGATAAAAGTGAAAAATATTTTTCGTGTTTTCGTGTTATAAATAACAAATTAACAATTTTCAGATTTTTTCCTGTACTTCCACTGTGAAATTTTGCTTCTTGTCAAATTTCATTACTGCAAATTAACACGAAGCACTCTACAAGTTCTGATGAGCGAATTTTCGAGTGTGAAACTATGTCACATAAATGTCCGTATCTTTTGATTGCATTTACTTAGAAGCTTACAATTTTTATACCGCCAATTGACCGTAGACATTAGTATGTGATATATTTTTGAACTTAATAAGCCAAACTTTTCCAGAGAGAAGGGGTCTTAACAGGACAGGAACACAGAGCGACGGATAAAAATGACCAAAATATTTTGTCGTGTTATGTAATTCAAAATTAAAGGCTTCCTGATTTTTTCCTTGACTTTCACTGTGAAACCTTGCTTCTTGTCAAATTTAATGATACTAGGTCAACGGGATGCACGGTGCACGTTTTAATGAGTTAGTTTTCCAGTAACAAAATATGTGAGATAAATGTTCGTATCTTCTGATGGAAGTGACTTACAGGCTTACAACATTTTCACCTCCGAAGGACCACAGACCTTACTACGTTACATGAACTTGAAAGTGACACGTCCAGCCGTGCCTGAGAAAACGGATTCTTCACAGTCGAATGGACAGACACGGACAGACGGGCAATGAAGCCATTCTGTATGGGTTCTGTTTTTCCAAACTGAGCATCGGAACACTAAAAATCAAGCGGCAGAGAAACATTTGTCTCTTTTGGCTACCAGTACATAACGAAGTTGCGTGGTAATGAACACAATAACTACGGTAATAAATTGGATATCGGACGACATATACTGAAGTGATTATATAGCATTTCTCGCCACGAGACACTCTGTCTTCTTCGTTCACCTGGTACATGACTTTGTAATTTAAGCGTCTTCGGCAACTTGCACCTCTTTGTGATGATGAGATGAAATGTTTAGGACAACACGACAGCCGGCCGGAGTGGCCGAGCGGTTCTAGGCCATTCAGTCTGGAACCGCGCAACCGCTACGGTCGCAGGTTCGAATCCTGCCTCGGGCATGGATGTGTGTGATATTCTTAGGTTTGTTAGGTTTAAGTAGTTATAAGTTCTAGGGGACTGACGACCTCAGATGTTAAGTCCCATAGTGCTCAGAGCCATTTGAGCCATTTGACAACACAATAACAAATTCCTCGAGCGAACTAAGACTCTAAGTCGGCCGGGAATCAACCCCGTGACCCAGCGGTTTTGAGGGCCTCACACTGTCCACTAGACCACGAACTGTGGACAGTTTGTAATGATGACTTACCGAAAGAACAGTTCTGAAGTTCCACATTCGTGCCACCTATAGACTGTGTGTTCACGTCACTTTCCAAAAATAGCCCCACTAGACTCATGGATGCCCATGTAAATATTAGAGCATAATGTAGCCGGCGTCAGCTTGTCTCCGTCCCGCAAGGAGCAGTTTCCTGGAAGACGACGGACTCGCGCCCTCCCGTCGGAAGGACGAAGAAGGTATCGGGATTCATCCGACCATTCAACGCTCTGTCACTGTGCCAACGTCGTGTTCAGATGATCACGTGCCCATTTCAGTCGTAGTTGCCGATGTGGTGCTTTTAAAATTGGCAAAAGCATGGGTTGTCGGGTGCAGGGACCCATCGTTATGAGTGTTCGGAACACTGTGTATTCAGACACACGAGTACTCTGCCCAGTATTAAAATCTTATGTTAGTTCTGCCACTGTTCGCCACCTATCCTGTTTTACCTGTCTGCCCAAACTACGGCGTCCTACATCTGTACTGAGACGTGGCCGCACAACCTGACAACGTCTGGACGTGGTTTCACCTTGGTTTCGCCACGGATTGAAAACAGTCACCATAGCACTCCTCGAACACCCTACAAGTCGTACAGTTTCCGAAATGGTCGTGCCCAGCCTCCGGGCCGTTACAATCTGACACCGTGCTTGTGTCTGACTAGCAATCATTCGTCACCAGGTGGCGCTGCAATCACTTGGACGGTTTTACGTCGATAGTTGGTAGGTGGTCATAATGTCCTGGCTGATCAGTGAGTGCCGAATCCGGTATCTTCTGAAGATAGCAGAAAGAAAGGGAAATCTATTGGGCATCAATAAAACATCAAAAAGACGCATCATGGTGCTAGCCATAGGAAAGCTTCTGTGAACTGTCGAAACTGTGATACTTTGTTACCGACAACAGCAGGCTCCTTACGGCTACTCTGACTCATATGATGAGAGTTGTTGATCTCTCTTCGGGTTCCAAAGTGAAGCATGCTATTTAGTTTTACAAAAGCATCTTCAGAATGGTTCTAAGAATAGACCGTACACGTGAGCATGTGTTTAAAACCAAGTAATAGAAATATGATGTGATATTATAGAACACCAAGTGGTCCACAGAGTGAGCAGTTCTGTGCTTCGCCGTTCTCGTTAACGAAAGCACAGACTATACAAGAACTGAGCAACTCTATTTGAGTCCTCGCTATGTAGATACAGCATTATGACTCTTAAAGACTTCCAGATGTTTACACCTGTTACAGACTTAACAGGGCATGGGATAGCGAACTGAATATTATAAAGTTGGAAATTATTCTGTATTAAGTGTGACGTTTCAGTGGGTCGGGAATACGGCGGAGCTGCGGCAATGAGCAGTGGTCACTCTATGAAACTAGCGTTAGCTCATTCGCATTTTCTGCACTTTGCGTGGAATTGCGTAGCTACGGTAAAGCCCGTCGAAATCTTCTGTAGTAGTTCCGGTAAACATGATGACGTCCTGAAACAATTTTTAGCAAATTTATCACCAGTGGCCATTCCATCAACGCTGTGTGTGAAACCCCGTGGATTCTCAGACATCAGATTATTCTCCATTTTGAAGGAATATATTTAGTCATCGCGCAATAATTATAACTGCGCGCTGACAAGGAAACCACTCGAAAAACACACCAGTTCTTCCGTGCTGGCACTCACAGCCAGTTCATTGTTTCTCTTGTACTACTGGAAAAAGTCTTCTCCTTAATACTTTCTCTCTGGAGAACGCTTCAATTACAGCACGTTAGCTATGTGTTCTCGTCTTGGGACGTGTAGTACGGACAGTGATACAGATTTTAAATATCCATTTTTACCTTTCGTTCATCATGTAAGACTTCAGCTCCACGACAGGTTTCAGAGCAGTCAGTATTTTATTAACTTACTTCCGATAGCAATTACGAGGAAATTCATAAACTGCAGCACCGAAGATATACTGGAGTCCGTCACATTCTGTCACTCAACTGTCGATAAAACCTTCATCGATAGCTGGGGAATTTTCTGCTTGAAAAGAAAAGGTTTTTAAAGAAGAACCAAATACACGATTAGAAAACGCTTTGTCCACTTTGTAGAGAAATACAACATAATTTTTGTTCCCGGTATCACATTTCCGCTCCAAATTCTACTCAGTCACCCTCCCAGTTTCAACAGCGTCGTCAGAAACGACCAATTCAACTTCAAAACGTTTAAAAATCTGCTGGTAAACCTTTCGAGATGTGAGGTCATGGTCCAAGAAACTTTTCTGTTCCTCACGTTTCGTCCAACATTGCGCTGGACATGCTCAGAGGCGCTCCTAGGCTGAGTCGGCAAGACTTCACATCCCGAAAGGTTTATGAACAGCTATATCATCCGGTCGTGAAAGCCTTCACTTTACGTTTAAAAATCTCTCTAGACTAAATGGTCATACTCTGGTCTTACTGCATCGCAGCGTCTCAACTAATCGACATGTGATTGTGACTCACTTTTCCAAGCTGCCACGATAGATAGATACTTGTTAAATTTAAGTACCAGGAACTATTCTGCGTTTTACTGCTTAATGTAGATAAACTTCTGGCCTGAAATTAAATAATGACTATGGAGTATTTATAAAACTTGTGTAAGCGTATTGTCATATGGATGGCTTAGTTGTGGAGTATCTTTGCGGGCAGCCGCGTCTGCAGAGTCGACCTCGGGACACGGAGCTGTTTGTTGTGTTGTGGCTCTGTATGTGAGAGGCATTGTTGTTATGGAAGTTCAAGTGTTGCTACAAGTGTTATTACAGTAAAGTGATGAAATATGGAACTGATTCAGAGGAAAGTGCGTAATGATGTAATTAAAAATGAGCAGTTCCGCCGATAGCGCATTTGTGTATGCTCTCGTGGCGTGTCGCACAGTACATCAATCACCCGCGCCGTGTTCGGCCTCTCAAAATGAACTAACGTCGATCAGCAATATATTTTACCACGAGAGAGAGAATTCTAGTGCCAGTGTCTTGTAGCGAGCGTGAGAACGTGCGTTCGGTCACCGCGTTTCCGCATTATCAACATTCAGCCGCGCCGCGTCGGTTACGCGCATTCTCGTACAAGTGAGAACTGAAAAATGAACCTTATGAAGAGTGTTATATCATTACTAGTGTCCAGGAGGTCTGGTACCAAAAGAAATCTGTATGCGTGGCTAGTGTAGGAACTTTCGTTATATTATTCGGCTTCCGCATCATCAACAATCATCCGCGCCGTGTCGGTTACGCGTACGCTCGTGAGAATGATATTGTGGACTGTTTATCATCCATTAATTGGGGGTAAAGACTTATGAATTGCCGGCCGCGGTGGCCGAGCGGTTCTAGGCGCTCAGTCCGGAACTGCGCGACTGCTACGGTCGCAGGTTCGAATCCTGCCTCGGGCATGGATGTGTGTGACGTCCTTAGATTAGTTCGGTTTAAGTAGTTCTAAGTTCTAGGGGACTGATGACCACAGATGTTAAGTCGCATAGTGCTCAGAGCCATTTGAACCATTTTTTGAACTTATGAATTATAATGTAAACAGTGCAACCTGCGATTTTCTTTTATCGTCTCAGAATATAGTTGTTCATACCAGACGTAGAACTGTGTTGTGTTTTAACGTTGAGTGGTTCCCCTAAACCCGCTTGCATATTTCGATAGATAATTTCAGGCAAGCCAGCAGCAGTGTGGAGCAGAACAATACGACCGCCGCGGTATTATCAGGTACGTGGTGTGGACAGGGCGCACGTTCCTAAGCGACAAACTGCTTCTAACAGCAATGTGCCGACAAATGCGAAAGTCAGGCTGGATCTGAGAAGTTCATGTGAGATTTAAGGTGGGCTAATGCTGTCACATTGGCACGAAATTTCACCTCAATTCTACCCAACACCACCTACATGTAATCCCTTGTTTTGATGCCTCCGTGATGGAGGTTACAACAGCGACGCCCGGGGTTGAAATCACGCGGTTTTCTTACATACGGAAGAGAAAAATATCTCAGACACTCCGCCTCTGAGACTCGACAAGAAAAGGCCTTAGGGAGTGGCAAAATGTGCGTCACTGAGACCACCACATCACTTCAGGCGTTGATTACCACACATTTTGTGGTCGAGCACGACAGTTCGCAGTGCGATGAGCAGCAGGGCGACATTATTGACACTTCAGCCTTTCTCTAAAGTCATCGTACGCCAGCAACCCCGAATAAGGTAATCACACCCCTTAGGAGAGCAGTGCGACTTTTTGCTCTGGTGTACAGGGTGGCATGAATTTCTGAGCTCTGATCTTTTTTCGCACATGTCGAGATCTTGCTTTTTCAAGCTTCAGCGAGGCTGAAGGTGACGTAACATGGCGCCACACTTTTGCATCAATAGAAGAAGAAGAGTGTAGGCAACTTTGAGCCAAGATTCAACTGATACGTCGCAGTGGGAAACACACTACTGACCATAAAAATTGCTACACTAAGAAGAAATGCAGATGATAAACGGGTATTCATTCGACAAATATATTATACTACAACTGACATGTGATTAAATTTTCACGCAATTTGGGTGCATAGAACAACCACCTCTGTCCGTAATAACGGCCTTGATACGACTGGGCATTGAGTCAAACAGATCTTGGATGGCGTGTACACGTACAGCTGCCCATGCAGCTTCAACACGATACCACAATTCATCAAAAGTAGTGACTGGCGTGTTGTGACGAGCCACTTGCTCGGTCACCATTGACCATACGTTTCCAATTGGTGAGAGATCTGGAGAATATGATGGCCAGGGCAGCAGTCGAACATTCTCTGTATCCAGAAAGGCCCGTACAGGACCTGCAACATACGGTCGTGCATTATCCTGCTGAAATGTACGGTTTCGCAGGGATCGAATGAAGGGTAGAACCACGGGTCGTAACCCATCTGAAATTTAACGTCCACTGTTCAAAGTGCCGTCAATGCGAACAAGAGGTGACCGAGACGTGTAACCAATGGCACCCCATACCATCATGCCGGGTGATACGCCAGTACGGCGATGACGAATACACGCTTCCAATGTGCATTCACCGCGATGTCGCCAAACACGGATGCCACCATCGTGATGCTGTAAACAGAACCTTGATTCATCCGAAAAAATGACGTTTTGCCATTCGTGCACCCAGGTTCGTCTTTTAGTACACCATCGCAGGCGCTCCTGTCTGTGATGCAGCGTCAAGGGTAACCGCAGCCATAGTCTCCGAGCTGATAGCCCATGCTGCTGCAAACGTTGTCTAACTCTTCGTGCAGATGGTTGTTGTCTTGCAAAACTCCCCATCTCTTGACCCAGGGATCGAGACGTGGCTGCACGATCCGTTACAGCCATGTGGATAAGGTACCTGTCATCTCGACTGCTAGTGATACGAGGCCGTTGGAATCCAGCACGACGTTCCGTATTACTCACCTGTACCCACCGATTCCATATTGTGCTAATAGTCATTGGATCTCGACCAACGCCAGCAGCAACGTCGCGATACGATAAACCGCAATCGCGATAATCTACAATCCGACCTTTATCAAAGTCGGAAACGTGATTTCTCCTCCTTACACGAGGCATCATAACAACGTTTCACCAGGCAACGCCGGTCAACTGCTGTCTGTGTATGAGAAATCGGTCGGAAACTTTTCTCATGTCAGCACGTTGTAGGTGTCACCAGCGGCGCCAACCTTGTGTGAATGCTCTGAAATGCTAATCGTTTGCACATCACAGCATCTTCTTCCTGGCGGTAAAATTTCGTATCTGTACCAGGTCATCTTCGTGGTGTAGCAATTTTAATGGTCAGTAGTGTAATTATGCCGTTTCGGATAAGTGATCCCTTATTTCTGTTGTGCACTGTATATTTCCAGCATTAAAACCTTTGTTATAAATTTCTTTTTAGTGTCTGTTTTGCACGTGATTAATTCCTTGCACTTATTGTTAGGCCTCACGGCTACTGGAGAGAGAGTTTTACTCTTTTTCTGCAGTACTGGGTTCAGAATATAAAATAATTCGTTTCTTTGGTTTCTAGGCCTGGAAACTTCATTCTCCGCTCTCGACTTTTGAAGAATAAGACTTCGCGATAGATCTCTAGTGTAGGGAACCTGTGCAGAACACCCTGAAAATTGAAAAAAAACTAATACCAGAACAACTTTGACAATATAATATTATTTAATAAGAAATATTGTAAGTGAAATGCCGCGCGAGATTAGCCGAGCGGTCTCAGGCGCTGCAGTCATGGGCTGTGTGGCTGGTCCCGGGGGAGGTTCGAGTCCTCCCTCAGGCATGTGTGTGAGTGTTTGTCATAAGGATATCCTCCCTCAGGCATGTGTGTGAGTGTTTGTCATAAGGATAATTTAGGTTAAGTAGTGTATAAGCTTAGGGACTGATGATCTCAGCAGTTAAGTCCCTTAAGATTTCACACACATTTGAAGATTTTTTTTTAGTTAAATCATGATTTGGCCAGATTTAGTCACGTGTCGTATATCACTGACTGGCTTCAGGACTCTCAGTTTTTAGCTATTTCTGCTGTAAATTATACATCCTGTCGGTTCGTGGTGAAAAGAAGAATCGAACCAATCGAACCAAAGGGAATGAACTGCCTACTGTATATTAAACGCCTTGCAAGTGCCTCCAGCTCCACCCCCACTACTTTTCTCTCTCTCTCTCTCTCTCTCTCTCTCTGTGTGTGTGTGCCTCTTTCAGACACACACACACACACACACACACACACACATACATACACAAGTAGATAGAAACGGGAGGAGGGAGGGAAGGAGAGAGAGAGAGAGAGAGAGAGAGAGAGAGAGAGAGAGAGAGAGAGCGCGGAGACCTCCACACTGCTCGTCGGGTCCGCCGCTGGAAGCTTTCACGAGACATTGAACTTCT
Organism: Schistocerca americana; assembly: GCF_021461395.2. Lineage (NCBI taxonomy): Eukaryota > Metazoa > Arthropoda > Insecta > Orthoptera > Acrididae > Schistocerca > Schistocerca americana. Next base: position 380,303,528 of record NC_060126.1, read on the forward strand.
GGATAATTTTGTTTCCTATCACAAGTTTATTGAATCTGCCGCCGGGGCTGGGGAGTGAAGACAGATGGTGCGGTTGTGGCTCCACCCTACGGCTCCCCCTCTTCTCCCCATCCTTGCCTGCTCCTCCCCCTCCCCCCCACCCCAGGCCCACCGGCCGCCGCCTTCCAGAGATACTCCCTCCTGCTGGGCTCGCAGGCCTCGTGAGGCGCCAACGCCCAATCCGCCAGCCGCCAGTCCTGCTCTGCTCTGTGCCCTGCCCCGCCAGAGCGGCCACGCCGCCGCGACCCCTACACAGCGAGCAAACTTCCTCATCCGGTCGCGGTCCCCGCTGAGGATTTGCCGTAGTTCAGCCGCAACTGTAGGGGCTGGAGGCGCAGAAGGAACCGACGAAAAGCTCCAGTTTCTACGGCGCCAGGGGAAGGCGGCGTGATTGTAGTCGACTAAAGCCGGCGAGCCGTAGAAACATAACAGATGGCAAGGCGGCGTTTCTGCGAGATGCGCGGGGCTTACCTACCAGCGGCTCTGCGACTCTGCCAGCGGGAGACGAGCAGGGGGAACAACTTAAAGGCAGCACATACGGAGGCCATCAGCACTCCACTCCTCACTGTAGGGTGACTGGTTAGTGTGACCTACACCGAGGGAAATCGAAGTCCTACGCTTTCTGACACCTGTCCGATATTTATAAAACTTCTCGGAGACTTCTGTATCCAACAGTGACCCGTATTCCCCGCCTTGGCCGCGTATCGGTCAGAGATATATGGTCCTCATAATTAAAGTTCCATTTTCAAAAACTCTCTCAAAAAAGAACCACACTCAGAATAACGCCAAATTTGAACGAATTACAAAGCCGGAGAGAAAATTGGTGCACCGTTTTACAGATTTCCAGTTCACTCAAGATTATTTGTTACAACAGTAGAGATGGAGTACATAAAGTGTTAAATATGTAAATAAGTAGCACAAGTGATTCTGAGGTAGCAGGTACCGCCCCGTGCTGGAACTCCCACATAGTACATGCTGTAACCTATACGGGTGGCAATGCAGGTGTTGACTGGCATACATTCGATCTTACAGATGGCATACACTTTCCAGGGTCGCGGTATACAACGCCAGATCGAACTGTTAAGTTGTTGACGAATTTCACATTTCACCTCCCATCATATTCCACACGTGTTCGACTGAAGATAAGTCTTGAGGTCGTCCTGGCCAGGGAAGTTGCTGCACGTCTTCCACAGCACATTGAGTTTGAGATGCAGTGAGAGGGCGAGCATTATCCTGCTGGAACAACACATCACCTTCCCGTAACAAGAATGGAAAAGAACGAATCTAACAACATTCTCTAAGTATCGAGCGCTGGTTAGCGTCCCCTCCAGAAATACCAAAGGTGAACGAAAGTTGTAGCTTATCGCAACCCAGACTATAAGGCCTGTGATAGGACCAGTGTGTGTGGGACGCATGCATTCTACGAGATAGCGCTCACCAGGTCTACGTCTTACGCGCAAATGACCATCACTTGCGTGCAGGCAGAATATGCTTTCATCGTTGAAGACCACGGCATGCCGTTCCACCTCCCAAGTGAACCTCTGACGGCGACAGTCGAGCCCTGAACGTCAGCGCTGGGGCGTGAGTGGAATAAGGGCTACACTCGCGCGTGCCCGTAGTTTCACTGCTAATAACCAGCTCGGAACAGTTGGTGTTAACACGTCTGGGCTCACAACCTCTTTTACCTGTGATGATGTAGCTGCACGATCTGTAACTGCTGCCCTTACATTACGACGATTATGGCGGGCCTCTGCCGTGCGTTGACGTCCTGAACATTGTATAAGGGTGTGAGAATGTTCACAAGACAACTGACACCAGCACCGTTGCACAACTAGGGCAGCATGTCCAACTTGTGAAACTTCTCCGAATGGACCCTCCGGCCACTCGGAAGACCACAATTTGACCCCTTTCAGACTCGCTAGGTTGGCTGTAGGAACCACAAGTGCGTCTGTGTCGTGGTTACCTCAGTAGGGGCGCCGAATTATTGGGGGAGGGGCATGCCCCGATAAATTTTATAAATTTGAGATGAAAAATATTGAGTTTTAAATTTTTTTATGCATTTTAGAGTCATATGATCAATATTAGAACCACATAAACTGGACTCTCGATAATTCGACACTCCGCCGGACTGTGTGGCAGAGCGGTTCTAGGCGCTACAGTCTGGAACCGCGCGACCGCTACGGTCGCAGGTTCGAATCCCGCCTCGGGCATGGATGTATGTGATGTCCTTAGGTTTAAGTAGTTCTAAGTTCTAGGGGACTGATGACCTCAGCAGTTAAGTCCCATAGTGCTCAGAGCCATTTGAACCAACTCGACACTCCAGGAAACTCGACAAGCCTGACACATTGTTTGGCTTTGAAAAAAGAAGCAAAACATGAACATGCACGGTATTGTCAGAAAAAGCTAATTTAATTTAGAGTTATAATCATGCTTATAGACTACTACAGAGCAGTGGATATATAGCTCTGAAAGGACTGAAATTATATTTAAATAAACCCCGAACTAACATTAAAAGAATAAAACATAAAATATTGCCGTAATTTTTATGGCTTATTCACAGAAAAATCGATTTTCAATCACATAATGATCATCTTCAGTGCTGTAGTGCACAAATTAATCTCATAGGCACTTGAGTCAAGTTGTTATCAGTAACCAAAGCAATGAAACCATCACAATATTGTGATTGTTTCATAGCTTTGGTTACTGATAATAACTTGGCACAAGCACCTATGAGTTTAATTTGTACACTACAGCACTGAAGATGATCACTATGTGATTGAAAATCGATTTTGTTGTCAATAAACCATCAAAATTGCGGCCAACGCTGACCTTTCCCTCTAATTTCACGTATATGGTCGTTGTGCACACAGCACTCTATGGAGCCAATCAATAAATTATTGCTCTTGCACAGTAATAGCACTTAGATTAGTAAGTGGAATAGCTAATTTAAGCTTACTTTGAATAAGACTCAGGGTTCGTTTAATAAAAACAGTATCTCAAAGTTACTGCTTTAAAACAGTTAATGGAGTTAATATAGTATGCCTAAAACTTTGAGTCAAAAAGAATGTAAATAGCGGGTTTTAGTTGGGTCTTACACCCTAAAAACATCTAATTATTTGAAAATAACTAATACAGTACAGTACTAATATAGTAATACAGTACTAAACTAGTACTAATATATCGAAACTGAAAATTTTATATTATATATGCATTTAATTTTCTCTTTTACAAAGATTTTTAATAATACTCTAAATGCCATTATTAGGAATCTAGTGTCTTTAGATAGGTGGAAATGTCGACCGTCTGAATGGATTACTGAATATGAAGTCGTTGATGACTGGTCGGATATCCAATTCATCCATAACATCTCGGTGGGCATGAAGAACAGCCAAGTTGTTCAATTGGTTTGATGCAGCTCTCCATGCTACTCTATCGTGTGCAAACCTTTTCATCTCCCAGTACCTACTGCAGCCTACATCCTTCTGAATTTTCTCAGTGTATTCATCCCTTGGTCTCCCTCTACGATTTTTACGCTCCATGCTGCCCTCCAGTACTAAATTGGTGATCCCTTGATGCCTCAGAACATGTCCTACCAACCGATCCTTTCTTCTAGTCAAGTTGCGCCACAAACTCCTCTTAGCCCCAATTCTAATCAATACCTCCTCATTAGTTATGTGATCTACCCATCTAATATTCAGCATTTTTCTGTAGCGCCACATACCGAAAGCTTCTATTTTCTTCTTGTCTAAACTGTTTATCGTCCATGTTTCACTTCCATACATGGCTACACTCCATGCAAATACTTTCAGAAACGACTTCCTGACACTTAAATCAATACTTGATGTTAACTAATTTCTCTTATTCAGAAACGCTTTCCTTGCCATTGCCAGTCTACATTTTATATCCTCTCGACTTCGACCATCATCAGTTATTTTGCTCCCCAAATAGCAAAACTCCTTTACTACTTTAAGTGTCTCATTTCCTAATCTAATTCCCGCAACATCACCCGACATAATTCGATTACATTCCATTATCCTCGTTTTGCTTTTGTTTATGTTCATCTTATACCCTCCTTTCAAGACGCTGTCCATTCCATTCAACTGCTTTTCCAAGTCCTTTGCTGTCTCTGACAGAATTACAATGTCATCGGCGAACCTCAAAGTTTTTATTTCTTCTCCATGGATTTTAATACCTACTCCGAACTTTTCTTTCGTTTCCTTTACTGCTTGCTCAATATACAGATTGAACAGCATCGTGGAGAGGCTACAACCCTGTCTTACTCCCTTCCCAACCACTGCTTGCCTTTAATGTCCATCGACTCTTATAACTGCCATCTGCTTTCTGTACAAATTTTAAATAGCCTTTCGCTCCCTGCATTTTACCCCTGCCACCTTCAGAATTTGAAAGACAGTATTCCAGTCAACATTGTCAAAAGCTTTCTCTAAATCTACAAATGCTAGAAGCGTAGGTTTGCCTTTCCTTAATCTTTCTTCTAAGATAAGTCGTAGGGTCAATATTGCTTCACGTGTTCCAATATTTCTACGGAATCCAAACTGATCTTCCCCGAGGTCGGCTTCTACTAGTTTTTCCATTCGTCTGTAAAGAATTCGCGTTAGTATTTTGCAGTTGTGACTTATTAAACTGATAGTTCAGTAATTTTCACATCTGTCAACACCTGCTTTCTTTGGGATTGGAATTATTATATTCTTCTTGAAGTCTGAGGGTATTTCGCCTGTCTCATACGTCTTGCTCGCCAGATGGTAGAGTTTTGTCGGGGCTGGCTCTCCCAAGGCTGTCAGTAGTTCTAATGGAATGGGTTCTACTCCCGGGACCTTGTTTCGACTTAAGTCTTTCAGTGCTCTGTCAAACTCTTCATACAGTAACATATCTCCCATTTCATCTTCATCTACGGCCTCTTCCATTTCCATAACATTGTCCTCAAGAACATCGCTCCTGTATATACCCTCTATACACTATTTCCTCCACCGAGCGAGGCGGCTCAGTGGTTAGGCACTGGACTCGCGTTCGGGAGGACGACGGTTCAATCCTGCGTCCGGCCATCCTGATTTAGGTTTTCCGTGATTTCCGTAAATCACTCCAGGCAAATGCCGGGATGGTTCCTTTGAAAGGGCACGGCCGACTTCCTTCCCCATCCTTCCCTAATCCGATGAGACCGATGACCACGCTGTCTGGTCTCCATCCCCAAACCAACCAACCAACCATTATTTCCTCCTTTCTGCTTTCCCTTCTTTGCTTAGAACTGGGTTTCCATCTGAGTTCTTGATATTCATGCAAGTGGTTCTCTTTTCTCAAAAGGTCTCTTTAATTTTTCTGTAGGCAGTATCTATCTTACCCCTCATGAGATACGCCTCTACATCCTTACATTTTTCGTCTAGCCAATTTGCGCTTCTTGTCGAACTCATTTTGGAGACGTTTGTATTCCTTTTTGCCTGCTTCACTTGCTGCGTTTTTGTGTTTTCTCCTTTCATCACTTAAATTAAGTATCTCTTCTGTTACCCAAGGATTTCTACTAGCCGTCGTCTCTTTACCTACTTGATCATCTGCTGCCTTCACTATTTCATTCCTCAAAGCTACCCATTCTTCTTCCACTGTATTTATTTCCCCCATTGCTGTCAATTGTTCCCTTATGCTCTCCCTGAAACTCTGTACAACCTCTGATACTTTCAGTTTATCCAGGTCCCATCTCCTTAAATTCCCACCTTTTTGCAGTTTCTTCAGTTTTAATCTACAGTTCATAACCAATAGATTGTGGTCAGAGTCCACATCTGCCCATGGAAATGTCTTACGATTTAAAATCTGGTTCTTAAAACTCTGTCTTACCATTATATAATCTATCTGAAACCTTTTAGTATCTCCAGGGCTCTTCCATGTATACAAACTTCTTTCATGATTCTTGAACCATGTGTTAGCTATGATTAAGTTATGCTCTGTGCAGAATTCTACCAGCGGCTTCCTCTTTCATTTCTTAGTCCCAATCCATATTCACCTACTACGTTTCCTTCTCTTCCTTTTCCTACTCTCGTATTCCATTCACCCATGACTATTAAATTTTCATCTCTCTTCAGTACCTGAATAATTTCTTTTATCTCACTGAGGGTGCTAAATGACCGTTCTGCTGTTGCTGTTGTGATCGGAGCTACTTGGAGAAGCATAATGCCCTTCACTACTCCACATAACATTTCTCCAACTGCAGGCTCTTGTGTAATATACTTCCTTACATTACGCATGTTCTTTAACACCAGTTGTTTTTCATTAGCGATGTCGGCTAACATATTCAAGTGTAAGTGCAATCACTCAATGTCGATTCAGAGGAAGCGAAGGATCATGAACTTCTGGAGCTCTTTCTTTTAAACACATTTCCCAAAATTATCCAAAACTATCACGATTTCCATTCAATATACAAATCAAGCTCTCATATATTTTTTCCAGATCAGCAACATTTAGATGAGGGCATTGAATTTTTTCATTGACATTCGCTACTGGTTTCATTGCATGGCAATAAAGACGTAAAAAGTAATGTCTTGAATTGTAACATTGACTCAAGGTAGTCTGCACATTTGAAACCTGCCTCTGTTTTGTTCTCTGCAGAAAATATTTCAAAAAACTCTAAAAGTTCTTCAAAGTTGTTCAATATTCTCAAGATACTAGAAGCCTACATAGTCCATAGGTTCGGGCGAAGGGGTCATAGACCAGCTTGGTCATTGGCTCTCTCGCAGTGTATGCTTGTGAAAAGTCCCATCCTTTGGTTGGATTCCCTTACGATGTTTATTAAGTCCTTGGCTAAAGCCATAAAATCCCTCATAGACTTAAGATGGCGGAGTCTGGCTACAACTGCCAAGTCGGAACTGTAAGCAGTGCAGTGCAGATAACGTGCTTTTGATTGTATATCCAATACTAACGTTTTTAGTCCTTTGAACCTACCTCTCATATTCGAGGCACCATCATACCACTGTCCTCTTAACTTGTCCATTGACAAATCAAGACGAGCAAAAACGTCTTTTAAAATACTAAACAGAGTTTGTGATTCAGTGTTGGGATTCTCGTATAAGCTATGAAGTCTTCGTTGATGATTAAGGAATCATCGGCAGTACAAATATAAAATGACACTTGTTCGTGAATCGAAGAATCACTTGTTTCATCAACCACAATAGAAAAATGTTCTGTTCTTGATTGAAGCCAATACCTTTCTCAACATACACATTCCTAGTGATCTCGTTCTGAATATCGTAAGAGATCCACTTACACCTCAAACGCCCTAACCAATCTTTAAACTGAGGTATGTCATTCTTTCAGAGTTCCAACAATTGAAAAAACAATTGAGTTTAAATCTTCGTGCCCTCTAATTACTAGTCTATGTCGGCATAGAAATTGCAAGGTAGTAAAAATTGTCTCAAGAGGTAAACGGCTCTTCTTCATATCGGTATGTAACTGTTCATTCAATTGGGAGGCCACACTTCGGTTAGTGATAGAATTTAGTTTCAGAACACCTTCTTTATGCGTAAACTTATTTTCATGAAGACGGATTTTTTCCAAAGCCTTTTTCCAGTTAGAAAACCCTACTGAAGTAAATGCATTTTTTTTATTGTAATAGACTTTTATCATCTGCCTCTTTGCAGTTTTGTAAAAAAGTTTTTCGGTAGATGCTTCATATTCTAGCCATGTATATTTGATCAAACAATACTTCTGAAATGATCTTCCCTTATATTGTCCAGGTTTCGGGGGGACTGATGACCATAGATGTTAAGTCCCATAGTGCTCAGAGCCATTTGAACCAGGTTTCGGCTGTGAATGGTTCCCGTCTGAAGACGACGAAGCAATTGACGATACAATAATTGATGGAGGTTGACTTGCAGTATCACCAACTTCCAAGCGCGCCATTTTGTTAACAAATATATCCATTGCAAACTGAATTCACAATACACTAAGAGACTAAAGTAAACGAATGAAATATAGTCACATAGTCAACTAGACACTAAAGTCATAACACTAAACACGTCTGCAGCATGCTCTAAACGAAACTATCCACACAGAATGACTGCGACATCAGGGTGAGCTTTATTTAGCCACTGTCGTAATGTCTGGAAGCGTTAAGGCGACACGAGATGGAGGGTTCCAGGAGCTTCTGTTCCAGTCCTTTTGATGTCGCTGCGGCCGCAGCGCTGGCCCACCGGCGCCAGACTTTACCCGAAGGTCCAGGCGCTGGGACAAATTCCAAGTGTGCCCACAGCACCGTAACACTATGATGATTAATACCACTCGGTGTCAGTTAACCTGCTCACTGCCATAATAATTATTTCTTTTAACACGTTACTGAATGTATTTTAAAAGGTAACTATTGTCAAACAAGGAAAATAAAAAAAAAACCAACACAAAGTATAATATAACTAATAATTTTCTTCAATTATTGGTGGGCTCCATCCCCTCCGCCCCCACCCCCCTCCCACAAACTAAGAGAGTCAGGCCCCGTGGAGTCGGCGCCTGTGGTTACCTGCTTGCTTCACAATTTTGCACCACACGAGCCTTCTGGATGTCAGTATTCCCTATTAAAGGGTGGACACAGATAGTGCTCTGGTAGCTATGCCACTACACTATCTATTGGCAGACGATGTTACAACCATTAGCAGTAGATTTACTATCCCTTAGGTGGCCGATGCCATCATTGGATCAAAATCTACCTCGTCTTCCCACGTAAATTAACTTTCCTTTTTCCGGCAATTTATTATTGAAGACGAAAAAAATTTTATGGAAAAAAATTCAAAGTAAATTTTATCACTGCAAGTAGCAGTCTACGAGAGACGCGGAGTACGCAGCTCTTCCTCAGTTTGCGTCTAAGAGTGTCAGGCTGACGGCCTGAATGCAGGATCGTGCGCTGCCGGTAAAGCTCTTTTGCAAGAACGATGACTATATGCAAGTAGCCCAGTAGAAGGTTCGGACTCTCATGGGGATGAAAAATGAAGTTGGTCCGATGTCTGGTCAAGGTTCGGAGAAAATGATTACGAACACAGGTTCTATTGAGGTGCATTGTGGTACAGGGTGGAAAACAATTAACCCGACATCAGTATAACATGTGGCCACAGTGCTGTAGGAGGGGTCGAGCGGTGTTGTGCAATGTGTAGTGCAATGAGAACTGAACGAACTTTGGATATGACTGAGCACGATGCATAAAATTCTACGAAACACGTTTAACGCTATCCACGTAATATTACACAGCAGTTGCTCTACGCTTACCTGCTAGTGGGACAAACGTCCTCTCTAGAATTTCTTGGTCGTAAGGAAATGGACAATGAATGGTCATGGAACATTCTGTGGACGAAAGAAACCCATTTCCGTCTCCAAAGACAAGTCAATACGCATAATTTCAGAGTATCACGAATGCAAAATCCACACACACGTCAACCGGTGCCGCTGCATTCTGCAAATGTGACTGTGTGGTGCGGGTTGACGGCGTTGTGTATCGTTAGCCCGTATTTTTTGAGGAGATGGGTCCTGTAGGTCCTGTTACATGCATAGCGTTGCTGCTTCTGTATCACGGGGTCGCGGTTTCGATTCTCTGCCGGATCGGGGATTTTCTCTGTCTGTGGAATGGGTGGTTGTGTTCTTCTTATCATTTCATCACTGCTCGGGAATGTGGCGAAAGTGAACGCTTGGGAATTTGTACGGACGCTGATAACCGTGGAGCTGAGCGCCTAACAAACGAAATGTCATCATCATCGGCATCATAATTGTCTGTATTTTCACTGGCAAACGCGATGAGAGACTTTAGCGCACCAAAGTTACACCCACCCTTCAACAGCAAGGATGTGGATAGAATGATTTTTATGCTATATGGCGCATCTGCACACTCTGAACAGCCATTAAAGCAGCTGCTGCAAACGCATTGCAGCTGCTGCAGCCGTCATTGCCCTATAGACTGGCCGTCCAGATCACCTGATCTTTAGCCTTGTGACTTCTGGCTGTGGAATTATCTAAAAGATGTGGTGTTCAGCGCTCCGACACCAAACGTAGCTAAAATGAAGGAACGCATTTTGCAAAGCATGCTGAATATGACTCTGAAACATTCTGATCTCTTGCGGAACATGCTGTTTCTCGATTTGAAAGTGTGGTCGGAAACGGTGGGCAGGAAACTGAACATGTCTTTTGCCAGTCTTAGAACTGTGAAGAACAGATACAGTTGTGGCTTTTTTTGCGGGTTTTGGCCTCAGGACAACTAAAATCCGATTTCATTGTTGCTTTTTATGCGGTACATGGCTTCAGGAGCGTTAAAAATAACGTTTCCCATCCGACGTGGTACGACCTGGGTGTGGTGGGTATCGGGCTTACATAAACAACAGAGTCACACATGTTGAATGCCAAACATAAGCGATCATGCTCACTGCGAGTACCTTTTTTCTCTTTTTGCCCATTAGGTTTCCTCCTTCTTCAATAACATTCCTTTCATTCTGCGCAGTGGTTCTCTTTCTCCAGAGCTTTGAAACTGTAACTATAATCACTCTGCTACATACTCCAGTGGCAACTTGCAACCACAGCGAGCATATCATTCGAGCCAGCCACAGACGGGAGAGAATGCCGGGCCGACACTAGCTAGACAGTCCAGCAAATTCCATGAGGCGTGAACTACACGTCATTGATCTCATTTGTTTGATTTGATCTGCTTCTTGGAGTTTTGGAACACACTTAAGACGATATTAATACACCTTGGACTTGTTTTTGGCTGTCCGTTCACTTCGTGAATTCTACTGTAAACGATCTCAGGAAGTCCTTGTTTATGCCTCCGGTTACTGCGTTCCCACCAGTGCGAATAATCATAAATTTTGTTCTAATTATTCAGAATAGGATGCAAACGAGTCGTTCATCACATGACTGTTATTATACGATTAAACCTTCATTTCGCTCGGGTCTATTTCATATATTTTTCACTATATATTATACTTGCTGCTCTTGACCATGCGATACTGTAGCTCACTCTGATTAAATAACAAGAAAAGAAAAGAGAAACCACACATTTATAATATGTTTTGGAAATTGATATACGTCCTAATATCCTTCTCCGTCCACCTCCGTCCATCTTCTCCTTCCCATCTCACTCCATCTCGTCTTGCTGCCTCTTTCCCTCCCCCTATGTCCATCACTTCCTCCCTCCTATGTTCATGTTGTCTTCCCCCTTTCTCTCCACCTCCCCCTGCCACCAGTCCATCTCCCCCTATCCGCTTTCCATGTTAACTTCCTCCACCCTTCTGGCCATCTTCTCTTCCACTCTCTCTGTTTGACCTTGAGTCTCGTTTATCGTTATTGCAGATTCGGACTCTGTGCGAGAAACTTATAGGTGAAGTAAGGCAGATTATAAGGATTGAGAATTGTATAGCAACTCATGGCCATAAACGTCAGAGGTAAGTGGTAGCAGAGATCGAAGATCGGAAAGGAAACAAGGGAGTGATTTATCTGAAACATTTTATTGGACAAAACGAGCATATATGGTTCACGAGATGAATACAGCTCAGACACCGCGTATGCCTGACACCGACAGAACATTGAGTGCCAAACATGTTCGAACACAACGAGAGTTTCATTGATTGTAACAGCTGCACAGGCGATTCTAGCTACGAAATCCGTTTCATATTTCAAAGGATCGCGATTCGCGAGAGATTTGCTCATTTGGACTGGCTCTGTGTGGGCTTTGGCACAGGTAATTCGAAAATCGATGGATTGGGCATGGTCGACCGATTCCTTGGTAACAACGCTTTTATATAAAGCTAAATGTTCGTCTGCTCAAAATCTTGAATCTCCGAAAGTTCTACAGATTCCTTTGAAATTCTGATGCAAGAGTGCATTGGAATATGCGCATGTTTTTAATACCTGCAACTCTGAAGCGCCAAAGAAACTGGTATAGGCATGCAGAGATATAGTACGTAAACAGGCAGAATACGGCGCTGCGGTCGGCAACGCTTATGCGATATAAGTGTCTGGTGCAGTTGTTAGATCAGTTTCTTCTGCTACAATGGCAGATTACCAAGATTTTAGTGAGTTTCAACGTGGTGTTATAGTTGGCGCCCGAACGATGGGACACAGCATCTCTGAGGTAGCGATGAACCGGGGATTTTCCTGTACGACTATTTCAGAAGCGTACCGTTAATATCAGGAATCCGATAAAACATCAAATCTCCGACATTACTGCAGCCATAAAAATATTGTGCAACAACAGGACCATCAACGAATGAAGAGAATCGTTCAGCGTGATAGAGGTGCAACCATTCCGCAAATTGCTGCACATTTCAGTGCTGGGCCATTAACAAGTGTCAGCGGGCGAACCATTCAACGAAACAATTTCGATATGGGCTTTCGGAGCCGAAGGGTCACTCATGTCATCTTGGTAACTGCACAAGACAAAGCTTTCCGCCTCATCTGGGCCCGTCAACACCGACATTGGATTGTTGACGACTGGAAATATGTTGCCTGGTCGGACGAGTCTCGTTTCAAATTGTGTCGAGCGGATGGACGTGTAGGGATATGGAGACAACCTCATGGATCCATGGACCCTGCATGTCAGCAGGGGACTGTTCAAGCTGGTGGAGGCCCTGTAATGGTGTGCGGCGTGTGCAGTTGGAGTGATATGGGAGTCCTGATACGTGTAGATACGTCTTTGATAAGTGACATCTACGTAAGTTTACAGTCTCATCACCTGCATCCATTCATGACCATTGTGCATTCCGATGGACTTGGGTAATTCCCGCCGGACAATGCGACGCCCCACACATACCGAATCGCTAAAGAGTGGCTCCAGGAACACTCTCCTGAGTGTAAACACTTCCGCTGGCCAACAAACTCCCCAGACATGAACATTAATGAGCACATATGGGATGCCTTGCAACGTGCGGTTCAGAAGAGATCTCCACTCCCGTGTACTCTTACGGATTTATGGACAGCCCTGCAGGATTCATGGTGTCAATTCCCTCCAGCACTACTTCAGACATTAGTCGAGTGTAGAGTCCATGCTACATCATGTGCGTGCTCGCGGGGGCCTTACACGAAATTAGGCAGGTATAGATCAAATTTTTGTTCAAACGAACATTTATGTTTTTATTTTCATAGACCTTCTTTTATGACACTTTTGGATCCAATGTCATGCAAGTGAGGGATTATGCACTACAGTATTTGGACTGTCTTACGTGACTGAAGAAGAGCAATGTAGTCCTCCTCCTAAGGAAGACAGCTACTGAGCAGCCGCATGTACATTCTTCCACATGAATGTCTGTAATGCTCTTACTCGGAAATACAGCTGTATACTAGGTTGTTTGATTCTACTGAAGTAATTATAATATGATACAGTATAGACACTATCTATAGCTCTTGTCTACTATAAAGGTTTTAACATTATGTCTTTCACATGTTCCTACGTAAATGGAGGAGATTCAATTTAATGCTGTTAGTGTTAATCAGTGCTAAACAGGTGTAACTGAAGGTATTCTGATGTATTTTGTGCTGCATCGCAAATGACTTGTTTGCTGTATTCATGGGCCTGACGATGGTGAACAGCAACACCGAAACCGGGTGCGTATAAATAAAGCCCTTACATACATCTGATGGTATTATCCGTGTTAAATTTGAGAGATTATTCTATGTTAAAGGTATTTTGTAATCAAAGTGTAGTGTAGATCACGGTTTTTTATTGAACTGATCGGTTTAGCCCATCTTTAGATCAAAAATACGAAGTGCTTTGTCAGTTTTTATGCGTTTTTTTGTTGACTTTCACCGATGATGCAGGTGATAGTCCCATATTTTAGACCTTCATATGGTGTAAACAGGCCGAAACCGGCCGATAGAACAGAAATAAGTGTTTGTCACTTGTTAATAAAGTTACAGTTCTGTTTGTTTATATAATGAGAGATTTAAAAGTCGGCATCTCCTAACAATCACTGTTTGTCAAAGAAACCGCTATCCTTTTTGACTACACTCACGTGGCGAGAGGTGAAAACACGTAATGGACCCAGGAACAATGTTGTCGAAAGAGATCGTATTGGTGGTCCTAGTGTTACGGTGCGGGGAAGCATAATGGCTGGTTTATCGGTTGATTTGGGGGAGGAGACCAAACGGCGAGATCATCGTTCCCATCGGATTAGGCAATAATGAGGAAGGAATTCGGACGTGCCCTTTTAAAGGAACCATCCCGCCGATATTTGACTGAAACGATTTAGGGAAATCACGGAATGCGTAAATCAGGATGGCTGGATGCGGGTTTGAACAAACTGACCACGCCGCCTATTGCTCTCAGTGGACACCACCGCCCCCACGCACCTCCCGCTGCCAGAGCGGCTCGCTCCACCCACGCTGACAGATAGCCGAGTAGAGCCGGGCGCCGTGTAGGTGGGATTCCCGCAGAGCCGCCGGTACATCGACCGCGCCCCGGCGGCGATGCCTCACCATTCCCTGGGACGCCTGTCAAGTTCCCATGCGTGAAACCTCATCCCAGACAGTGATTGAGAAGCTACTGCATGCACTGATCTGGCAGCTTTCAGTACGTCGTCGTCCCTTTTGTTCCACGCGCCAAATAATAGCGGCGCCCAAACAGTTCCGATGCCTATGCTTTCCATGGAGCACCTTATACCCACTAACGCTGGTCCCATGATCCTCACAATTTGCGACTCTGATGTTTGTTGTGATCTCACTGCCAATTAATTGCGCATTGCGACAGCAGAGCTTGTAGAGGCTGGCACATGTGCAGGCATGATACTGGGCTTGTAGGAGGGAGTGAAAGGGGTATTAATATCAAATGTCAAATGAAAACACGTTCAGTTGGTTTAAATTTCCAGTTGTTATTTTATTTGAGCATCCATTTTCAGCGCTTCATTATGCCAGGTTCAGGCCCCCTGACTGAATTGTAGAAAGAATTCCAACTCTGTTCCAGACAAAATATGGGCAAGCATTCAGCGACTGCTATCGGTAGATTTTTCACAGAGCGATCCCTTCGACTATCTCGCGTGGCCATATCGTGGTTTACATGCAACGGCTATTCTCTAAGAAACTTGGACGTGCCACTTCCGAAGGGATCCAAGCTATGCTTGCACAGCCAGTGACTTCAAACTCTCGGGGAAGGGGAGGGGATAGACGGTAGAGGGTAGAGGGTAGAGGTTAGAGGATATAGGGGGAGGGGGGAGGGGGCAGGAGAGAGGGGAGAGGGGAGCGGGGAGCGGGGAGAGGGGAGAGGGAGGTGCGAGTTGTCGTTGGCAAGTTTCTAGTCCAAAGGTCTTTTACAAGTGAATAAACACAAATATCCAAACAATAGCAAAAATATTCACAAGATGTGGAACTCTTGTATAATTGTTTCATACGGTATGTAAGTCGTGAAACGTTTTCCTTAAGTGTCAGTCTTCTGCAGACGATGTCAGCCTTCTGCAGACGATCACAGGAGTAAAATATATAACGAATTAATACCTCTAGATAAAGTATATACTGATACCAAAGTTCATGCATATGAAATACTGTGACCCAAAATTTAACCTTTAAATAAGATACATGAAGAAAACAAAGCTACACAACAAGCTGATCGTTCAAATGCATTTTAACTTAATCGTCACCTTACAACTATATTTTCTGGAGACGGATATACACAGGGTTAATTGAAGCTGTAGAAGAACAGAAATTTAATTTTATAAAAAAGTTCTAGTCGAGAAGTTCCCGGTGAAGATCCATGTGGATACAGTTTACATCCAACAAAACAACGTAATACTGCAGCAGATGTAATAGAGAGGCTCATGACTTGCAAGCTAGAACTGGTAGTGCATATCATATGGTGGTGATAGTAAAAGTGATGTTGCTGCACTAAGTGACTCTGGAAAGTTTTTATTTGGAAATTTTTTATTCCAGTTTAAAGTAAATATTCACTTTATTAATACTCATTTATTTCAAGTGTGGAGATGTGGATATCGTTGGGATGGAATTATGACTGGTGACCAAACAGTCGCTTCAAAACAATTGAGTACATTAGGTGCCCAAGACATTCTAATCATTTAGCCAAGTTTTTGTCTCCATGTCAGCATGCATCTCTACTTTCTTGTTTTTATACAAAAAGAATATGGTTACATACTATTCTTGTAGATTTTGAAGACTCATTTACAACAGCTAAAAAAGTATCCTTATTTCTATCACATACTCTTAAGTTGTTAGTAGTATCATAATGACAAAAAGCAAAGGTTCCAGTAAATGTGGGCTTATTAACGAGCTGTTGGCGAGATACAGTGTCTGATCAAAAGCACTGGGACATCTATTCATATTACTGCAGGATGTGCCCATTCTTTGCATTTAGGAAGGCTTGAGGTCAGCTGCGGAATGGAGGGATGGTAGCCCATTCTTCTTCATGAGCCCAAACTGGAGGAGGCAGTGATGTTGGACATTGAGGTCTGTAGCGAAGTCGATATTCTAAGTCATTCCGAAGGTGTTACGCAGGGTTCAGATTGGGACTGTCGACAAACCACGGTCTCACAAAAGTTGCCCTATGATAGGCTGCATTATCTCGCTGGTGCAATGACCATCCCTGAACTGCTCCTCTACAGTAAACAGCTCAGAATGCTATAAAATGTCTTCATAATCTCCCATATTTAACGTCTTCTTATGCACAATAACCGGACTTCATTGTAACCATTTATGTTACCATAAGTCAGGATTTCAGACGCCTACAAGCACTGAAATAAATATGGTAAAGGCTGAAAATTTGTGCTGGACTGGTACTCAAACCCAAACTCTCTGCTTCTCTAGCATTGTTGTCTTAAATGGCTTGGCTAACTGCACCCACTTCTCAATCTGTCACGCTCAAGTGGGAACCCATACATTAGCACCACTGTTCCTAGCATTCACTATATTCCAAAGGGTTTAGGAAGATACTGCACATCCAACACACATTCTCAACCAATAACTCTCAGGTAGCAGCCCCATACATTAGCCCTACTGTTACTAGCATTCATTATGTCCCACAGGGATTAGGAAGATGAGGCACATTCAACACAAATTCCTAACCTGTCACGCTCAAGTGGCGCCCCATACGTTAGCCCCACTGTTCCTAGAATTCACTACATCCCACAGGGATTAGGAAGATATGGTGTATCTGCAGTGACAGTACCTAGAGCCAATCTCGTTCATATGCATATTGATATGTGGTGTTGGTGCTGTCAGACATGTCCACCAGAACAGACATTACTGGTGGCATAGCAGCCATAAAGAAACTATATTACAATCAGGATTCAGCCACCTACAGGCAGTGAAATAAATCAGTAATTAAGGTTGAATTTTTTGCCAGACCAGGACAAGAATGCAGATGCTCCACTTGTCTGGAATGGTTGGCTTAACCACCACAGCTACCTGTACATGCTTCCCATCCAACCATTGGACCTATAGTTCAAAATCCAAGATGACAACAGCTACTGATGGCTGATTTTATATACAGCCACCTAGTGTAGGCTACCATGTGATATGATGAATCACTACAACCATGTATAACCAGAATTATATGTAACAAACAGGTGAACTATGCAAAGGGTTTGTGCCAGGTAGAGCGTATGCCCTGTATGTAAGAAGCCTTTGTCTAATAAGAAGAAGCAGGAAGTAAAGTTTACAGAAGATGGAGGATGTGAGACAGTTTACATATTAAGTTCTTGGGAATCTGCCTATAATGCAGCACACTTTGGTCCACAGGAGCCATGCATACCTTTTGTGAACTGCAGCAAGGAAGTTATGTTGTTATTGTTGTTGAGGTCTGTAGTCCAGAGACTGGTTTGATGCAGCTCTCCCTGCTACTCTATCCTGTGCAAGCCTCCTCATCTCTGAGTAACTACTACACCTTACATCCTTCTGAATCTGCTTAGTGTATTCATCTCTTGGTCTCCCAGTACGATTTTTACCCTCCAAGCTCCCCTCCAATATTAAATTGGTGATCCCTTGATGCGTCATAATGTGTCCTACCACCCAATCCCTTCTTCTAGCAAAGTTGTGCCACAAACTCCTCCTCACTCCAACTCTGTTCAGTACCTAATCATCAGTTAATTGAACTATCCACCTAATCTTCAGCATACTTCTGTAACACAACATTTCGAAAGCTTTTCTCTTCTTGACTGTAGTGTTTAATATGCATGTCTCACTTCCATTCGTGGCTACACTCTGTCCATACACTGTCAGTAAAGACATTGTGACACTTAAATCTATACTCGATGTTAACAAATTTCTCTTCTTCAGAAACCCTTTCCTTCGTATAACCAGTCTACATGTTATATCCTCCCTGCTTCGACCCCCATCAGTTACTTTGCTCCACAGGAGAACTAACTACTTTATGTGTCTCATTTCCTAGTCTAATTGCTTCAGCATCACCTCATTTAATTCGACTATATTCCATTGTCCTCGTTTTACTTTTGTTGGTGTTCAACTTATATCCCCCTTTGAAGACACTGTCCATTATATTCAGCTGCTCTTGCATGTCATTTGCGTTCTACGACAGATTTACTATCTCGACAGTAAATCTCAAGTTTTTAATTCTTCTCCATTGATTTTAATTCCTACTCCGAATATTTCTTTTGTTTCCTTTCTGCTTGATCACTATACAGATGGAATAACATCAGGGATAGGATACAACCCAGTCTCACTCTCTTCTTAACAATTGCTTTCCTTTCATACCCTTCAACTCCTACAACTGCTATCTGGTTTCTGTACTAATTGTAAACACCCTTTCGCTCCCTGTATTTTACACCTGTCACCTTCATAATTTGAAAGAGAGTATTCCAGTCAACATTGTCAAATGCTTTCTCTAAGTCTACAAATGCTAGGAATATAGGTTTGATTTTCTTTAATCTATTCTCTAAGATAAGTCGTAGGGTCGGTGTTGCCTCACGTGTTCCAACATTTCTACGGAATCAAGACTGATCTTCCGCGAGGTTGGCTTCTACCAGTTTTTCCATTCGTCTGTAAAGAATTCGTGTTAGTATTTTGTAAGAATGACTTATTGAACTGATAGTTCGGCAATTTTCACACCTGTCAAGCCTGCTTTTCTTGGGACTGGAATTATTTTGTTCTTCTTGAGCTCTGAGGGCTTTCCGGCTGTCTCATACATCTCGCTGACTAGATGGAAGAGTTTTGTCAGGGCTGGCACTCCCAAGGCCATCAGTAGTTTCACTGAAAATTGTCTACTCCGGGGGCTTGATTCGACTTAGGTCCTTCAGTGCTTTGTCAAATTCTTCACACAGTATCAAATTCCCTATGCTTCTTCATTTACGTCCTCTTCCATTTCCATAATATTGCCCTCAAGTTCATCGCCTTTGTGTAGATCCACTATATTTTCCTTCCATCTTTCAGCTTTCCTTTAGGACTGGTTTTCCATCTGAGCTCTTGGTACTCACACATGTGGTTCTCTTTTCTCGAAAGGTCTGTTTAACTTTCCTGTAGGAAGTAACTGTCTTGCCCCTAGCGATATATGCCTCTACATCCTTACATTTCTCCTCTAGCCATCACTGCCTAGCAATTTTGCTCTTCCTTTCGATCTCATTTCTGAGATATTTGTATTCCTTTTAGCCTGCTTCACTGACTGCATTTTTAGATTTTCTCCTTTCATCAATTAACTTCAATATTCTTCTGTTACCCAAGGACAAGCCTTTCTACTAGCCCTCGTCTTTTTACCTACTTCATCCTCTGCTCCCGTCACTATTTCATCTCTCAAAGCAACCCTTTCTTCTTCTACTGTATTTCTTTCCCCAGTTCTTGTCAACCTTTCACCAATGCTCTCTCTGAAACACTCTATGACTTCTGGTTCTTTTAGTTTATCCAGGTCCCATCTCTTTAAATTCCTACCCTTTTACAGTTTCTTCACTTTTAATCTACAGTTCATAACCAATAAATTGTGGTCAGAGTCCACATCTGCCACTAGAAATGTCTTACAATTTAAAACCTGTTTCCTAAATCTCTGTCTTACCATTATCCAACCTATTTGAAACCTTCCATTGTCTCCAGACCTCTTCCACGTGTACATCATTCTTTCATGGTTCTTAAACCAAGTGTTAGCTTTGATTAAGTTATGTTGTGTACAAAATTCTACCAGGTGGCTTCCTCTTTCATTCCTTACCCCCAGTCCATATTCCTCTACTGCTTTTCCTTCTTTTCCTTTTCCTAGAATTGCATTCCATTCCCTCATGACTATCAAATTTTCATCTCCCTTAACTATCTGAATGATTTCTTTTATCGTATCATACATTTCTTCCGTCTCTTCATCATCTGTGACGCTACTTGGCATATAAACTTGAACTACCGTGGTAGGCGTTGGCTTCATATCTATCTTGGCTACAATAATGAGTTCAGAATACTGCTCTTAGTGGGTTATCTGCATTCCTATTTTTTACTCATTATCAAACATTCATTACTGTTATTTGATTTCGCATTCATAACCCTGTATTCAGCTGGCCATAAGTATTGATCGTGCTGCCAGCAAACTTTACTAATTCCCAGTCTAGCTTTGATCTATCCCCTTTTTAAATTTTCTAACCTTCCTGCCCAATTAAGGGATCTGACATTCCACTCTCTAATCCATACAACGCCAGTTTTGTTTCTCCTGATAACGACGTACTCCTGAGTAGTCTCCGCCTGCAGATATGAATGGAGGGGGGCTATCTTATCTACATAATATTTTACCCAAGATGACACCATCATCATTTAACCATAGAGTAAGGCTCCATGCCCTCAGGAAAAATTATGGCTGTAGTTTCCCCTTGCTTTCAGCCGTTTGCAGTACCAGTATGGCAAGGCCGTTTTGGTTTATGTTACAAGGCCTGATCAGTCAATCAACCACACTGTTGATCCTGCAACTACTGAAAAGACTGCTGCCTTTCTTAAGGAACGACACATTGGTATGGCCTCTCAACATATACCTGTACCCCTCCATTGTGGTTGCACCTATGGTACAGCTATCTGCATTTCTGACGTATAAAACAAAGTTCTCATAAATACTATGTCTCATGTGTATTAATTACAACAAAGGCTGCAGCTTATATTAAACTTTGAGGAACTGTAATGATTGGTAGCCCTATAACTTGAAGTGTATTACCATCTTAACTGTATGTGACTGTGAAGGGCATAACTGTGCTAAATCTCTTTGATATAGCAAACAACTGAACTGTGAAGACACTCTGATATTGCAAATTTGTGAACGACAAGTATCTCTCTCCAACATTTGAACTTTTAAGCATCATGGCATATGTATAGGATGGAGGAAAACATATTAAAACTGGTAAAAGAGAAATACAATTTGTTATTATACATATTTTTGATGCACCTTTTATACATTGCTAATATATATTTGCTACTTTATTAGCTGTGGGGAATATATCGACATGGCCAAAAATAACAATTTCATTCCCTTTTTTCTACATCTACACTTACTCTGCAATTCTTTCCAAATTACCTTTTTTATGTGCTTTAAAATCAGTATGTATTTCAAATAATCCAATTGGATCACTAATAGATTGAAGAATACCATCTGTCATCTCCCCTTGCATGGAATTTCTGTTTATAGGACTAATACTACCAGACTTACTGTATAGCACACACACATACACCTATACACACATACACCTATACACACATTTAACTCCTCATCCTTTTCATGCAATTCATGTTCTGTTAGATATTTGAAAGCATCACTGAACAGTGGTTTGACGTAACTTCGCCTTAGACTGAGTCTCTCTGTGGGTGCCCATACTGTTTTGTCGTCGCATAACCACCAAACAGTTTGATGGTGGTTGCATTGTTCCCGCCAAAGATGTTGATGCAATGAGCGAAAGGATTTTATTCAGTAGTCATGAAGTCTTCGATATATTTCAGCTCGCTGAACAGTTATAGCACTCCTTATCTCTGAACTGCCCGTTTGTACACCTCCAGATTTTCTCTATTTCCACTATAGCTTGGAATCTATGTCAGGTGCTAGACCAACGTTAACTCACTTAAGTCTGTTGGCAGTCAATTCACGAGTAGTATTGAACAACAGCAGCACTCTGTGTCGACGTGGCTGAGACTGGATGAGTGGTGCAGCTGTTGGACACAGTCGGATCACATTTCTGTGTCTTGCTCCAATAAATTGGGCACTGCATCAGAGATCTTGTCTGCACTGTGATTTAGTGGTGGAAGTGACAGATACAGTAGAGACTACAGCTGCCTCTTAGACATATCAAGCATTACATCATCTGCACCATGGAGCTGTGGAAATGAGAGCAAAATAAAAGAAGACCATGAACACACTTATAACGATTAATAAACATTGAGGGAGAGGAGTGATTTAGTAGCCAACTGAGTGTGGGAGTCATTCCTTCTGCCTGATGGTGGCAGATCTGTTGACTCTTCATGATGTCGTTATTGAGTATAGAGAACAAGTTACAGGGTCGCTTGATGGGTAGTAAGCCTTAACAGTGTGGGTGACTCATGGGGGTGGACAACTGCAGCACCATGTGAACTGGAACAACTATTTTCGATTGTACTCGTATCCCCAGGTCAGCCATTTTGGATTCTGATGTCACTGAAGATGTCATGGATCCTAAACTTCGAGCCACACAGGTTATTATCTGTAGGTCGACATCATAGAAATACCATTACCCTGCTCAATGGTTTATAGTGCTGGAATGTCACATGTGAATAATGTGCTAGAAAATTGCAGCAGAGACTTCTTTCCAAGAGTTCTGACAGATGAACTCTGTAACAATTCTTCAGAATACTCCTTAAAATCTGTACGTGTAAGGATGTGGCACACTAGACAGTTTTGCTGACATGTGAAAGGTTTCCAAAAAAGAGTGCACTGTATGTTGCTCTCAATGTTGATGTACATTTCCCTGTTTTTGCTTGTGTTTCATGTGCACTTATATCAAATTTCGATCACACCAATGCATGCCTACAGTGCAAATTGGCGTTAATTAAAAAATGATACTTGCACTTTTCAAAAGAGTGGGTGAGCCACTGCAGGTTTTCTGGCTACGAATTCTTGAAATCTTAATTCGCTTTGAGGCCTACTGTTTGAATCTGTTGATAGTAATATTCTGATATAATCTATAACACTATGCCAATGGAGCCACAGCGACCAATTAAATAAATGAATTATAATAGCACATTTCCTGTACAGGCATTTTTACCATTCATCAAAACTGAGTGTTGTGTTGTTTGGTGTATGGGTGGTGTGTGGTGTGTAGCGTGTGTGGTGAGTGATGTATGTCTCGTATGAGGTGTGTTAGATGTGTGACACATCGGTTCTGATGTGCGAGGTGTATGTAGTATTTCATCTGTGGTGTGTTATATGGTTTGGCCAGGTGTGGTGTTTTCTGAATCATGTATGCTGTTGTGTGGTGTGTGTATAGGTATTGTGTGTAGCGTATGGGATTGTGTGTGGTGTGAGTGTAGGTATGGTGTGTAGCGTATGGGATTGGGTGTTGTGTGTGCTGTGTGAGTTGTGTTGGGTGTACGAGATGTCCTTTTTGGTGCACATTGTGAATTTTGTGTCTGATTTGTTGTCTGTGATGTGTCGTGTGGTCTGTGGTATGTTTTCTGTGGTGGGATGTGTTGTTCAGTGGAAAGTGTGTTGCATGTATATTGTGAGCGGTGTGGACTGTGTATGGTATGGCTTGTGGTATGTAGTGGTGTTTGTGTTATTTAGTTAGTGGTATGTGTAGTTAAATGTTATGTGTGTGCTGTGTGTGATGTTAAAGACTTTGATGCTGCTTCTGCTAGGACTCATAACTTAGAAACATTACTACATATACCCTGCAAACTCTCATACAACGAATTGTGGAGAGTATCTTATATCACTGCCAGTAGTTCCCTTTCCTGTTGCACTCGAAAACTGAGCAATAGATGAAGAATTTTGTTCCTCTGTACATTATGTGTTCTCTATCAAGTAAATTTCAAGCAATCAATTGGGGGTGAACTAGTGCAACAAATACCCTGCAATATGGATTGCTATGGAGAGTGTCAATCCATGGTGGACATGTCTTAGACTGATTTCTAACTATGTTTTCAGTATATGTTCGAACATAAAGTTAGCATTCCTGGCTTCTGAATGAATGGTATTAAATACAGTCCTGAGATGTCAATGCATGGCCAAAATATGAAACATAATGTTGGATTTATAACTGAGTTAAAGAGGGCACCAATATTTTCCACAATGAGTGTGGCACTCCGAGTTTTCTAGATGTTGTGGTTTTAGATCTGTACCAGAAATGGGAACACTTAAGGTGGTAATTCAGTGGATAATACTGACACATGTTATTCGATCTACATTCTACGATTTTCTGCAAGCATGTCAGCCATTTCCATTTACAAATCCTATGGTAAAGTCTGAAGTCATGTGTGCAGTGTTGGCATGTAGCCTGCGTAACAGTGTTCTGCAATATGTCCACTTGGTCATTAGATGATCACATTTTGTATCTGTGAATATGGAAACAGTTTGCTGAGTTTTTAAAACTGGTTGTATAACTATGTATAACAGCAAGTTGTTTGCTAAAGAGACTACCTTACATGATGACCATGTGGAACTCGATAAGATGGACCCCTATACTATTTATGACTCTATAGTCAGCTTACCGAATTTATAAAGTGTCTCACTGAAGAAGGAAACGGCATTAGTTTATGATTTATATTACAGTGTTTGCCTCTACACAAACAAACATCAACAGAGTCGTAAGAAATAGTAAGCGACTGATAGAAAGTCTGTGACCGACTGATGAGGGAACAAATTCGGAGTCTACTGGTTCATAGAGTGGAAAGAGTTGGGACTTTCTTTGGCTTTTTAAATTACAGGAGAAGCAGCTGGATGACTTAGATTTCTGGGAAACATCAAAAAGCCGTTATATCACTAGCAACAATATTTCTCAAAATGTGCATGGAACTCAGTTCGCTGGTTGTGGTTTTCGATCTGTAGCAGAAATGACAACACCTAACATGATAACTCAGTGGATTATGGTTCCGCATGTTTTTCAACATACATTTAACGACTGTCCGTATGCATGTCAGCCGTCTCCATTTGCAGATATTATGGAGACGTCTGATGTTACGTGTGCAATGTGGAACACCTTAGATGTGAAAATCAGTAACATGTTTGCTGCTGTTTGTTGTGCTGGACAAACTAGAATACTACCGTTCCTATATCTTCAACTCGGGCTTTTTGGGGCTATTATACATTCTCACTGAATAAATCAGGATTCCAGGTGCACCTTAAAACGATAATTCAATGAATACTCACTGTTTTCAACGCCAAAATCAATGTTGTCGGTACAATATTACTTGTAGGAAACATAATATCGCACCTGGAGACTGAGCTCACCCTTATTTGGGGACAAATTTAATTGATTTCGGAATTGTATTCGCTATATGAAACGCAAAATTGTGTTGTCTGTACAATTTTTGTTTTAAGAGTCTAAGACCTAATCCATGAGTGATAAAATTTTACTTGTGTGTGATCAAAGACTGCTGTGCAAAACCCGTTCTGGCTAATAATACAATAATCAAATTTCATTTTTTTGTATCATGCTCTCATGTTAGTCGTGGGAGTTAATAGTGTTCATATACTTAAAAAAAATCCACTGCAGCTTTTACGTTTAGTGAACATAAC
Source organism: Schistocerca americana (assembly GCF_021461395.2). Taxonomy (NCBI): domain Eukaryota; kingdom Metazoa; phylum Arthropoda; class Insecta; order Orthoptera; family Acrididae; genus Schistocerca; species Schistocerca americana. The sequence continues at coordinate 380,329,194 of NC_060126.1, forward strand.
ATACTATAACTTCGGTACAGGTAGTAAGAGTAATTTTCTGTGCATTCAAGAGATGAAAGTAACGAAGGGCATTTTTTAATTCCATAATAAGTCACAGTATTAATACGATGTTCCATATCTAACAAGCCAGATCAGTATTATATAAAAATAGTTTGCAAATTAAAGATCGTACGTCCACAGCAGAAAATCTTTAAGTGCTGCGCGTATCCCCACATAATAGGTGAAAGTGCATAAAGTTAAAATATTTTCAACTGCAGAAACTAATAGTGAGAATCGTATTTTATCTGTCGTGCTCGCATCAATAAGCAATATAAAATTAATTAAAATATTATTACATATAAACTGCATATAGTAAAAAAGGTGTGCTGTTGGGAATACGTGACAAACTCATATGCCACTGCTTGCTCTTAGCGGAGTACTGCAGATGAGATGGTGATCATGAACTTTGCGTTCACAGAATACCGAGCTTTTCCTGGCAAGATACTTGTTTAATTAAGACAGAAATGTTCCTACTCAACAGCATTCAGTTTGGACTTTAAATTAGGGGAATAAGTGGGGGTGGTAGCCTTGGACATGCACTAATATTCTTTGTCTCAGGAACTCTGTTGTCATAGTGTCAGTATTACAGAACTGTGATGCTTACATCATTTAGCTAGTGCCAGTATTCCGTGTCTTGGATACGGACGTCGTAGAGCCAGAGCCAGTAACCTAGGTCAGCCATCTTGCATTGTCATTTTCGATTCTAACGTAAAAGAGCCTGTGCTGATAGTCCGAGTCTTGGATTTTGATGTCATAGAGGCGGATCCAATATTCCAGTTGTTGCCAATATGTCCTGGTGGCGAGCTTGGCATCTTGTATTCCACACCAGCCATCTCATTTTCTGACGTCATAGATCCTGTCGCAGTATTCCAAGTCTTGCATCCTGAAGCCATAAAGCCAGGTCCAGTATTCCAGGTCAGCAAACATGACAAAGTGCCATCTTGGATTTTAAAATTTATACTTAGAACAACAGCCCTACGTCATAAGGGTGGTGGGGAAACACACTAGCGCAACAGGTGTTTTCTCGATTTTGCACCATTTCTTAATATCTCGCCCAAATTCGAATTACCCACAATTTTATCCTTAGTGGAACTGAACTTTGTCAGAACGTAAATCCCATAACTCATCAGTGGCATTGTCGGTGACGTTCTCGGTGACACACTCTGTCCTCGTTTTTCCACTGCCTGGCTACTCACCGTTCAGCGCACATCACTGAACATGGAGTTCTACAGCAGAGGACCCACTGTGTGTTCCCATGTTGACCCAATTACTGTTGCAGCATGCACGTGATCACCAAGACGGGCCGTGATCAATGGAAACGTGTCTCCTGGTCTGAGAAATCATCTTTCCTGTCGTTACACAAGGTCGATGGCCTTGTTCGCATACAGTGTCATCCGTGTGAACAGACTGGGGTGTAGGCTATACCGGTGACGGCTGTGGTTGCAGAGCTGCCTCACTGAAAGGAATGGCGTGGGATCCAGAACCTGGTTCCAGGAGCGCCCGTCTGCTGTGTCTCCGAGCGGTAGGAACCTGCGGGGCAGAGAGATGAGCAGTCCTCCTACAAAGGGAGATATTCCTCCCGCAGGCACCAGGCGCCCGGAATTATGTGTCTGCCGATTATTGAATGCGTCGTTGTTTTTCCCGGCAGAGGGCCCCGCCAGCGGCACGGGGGATACGAGAAGAGAATAAAATCTCATGAAACGGGCGGCCCACCGGCCCGAGATGAAAGGGACAGGCGGGGGCGGGCGTGCGCGCGCGGCCGCAGGTTTCACCCGCAGGCGTCTACAGCAGTTCCAGGCGCTCGCTGTACTGGAAACACGAGGATCGTGGCGCTCAGTGCTGTCCACACTTGAAGTGTGTTTTGATATAAGGAACATACCTCTTCCATTACATAACACAAAAGTGATAACATATCGTGATTTTTAGAAATTTAACTGCATAGCTGGATGGCACAATTTCAAGAGTTCATAAGGCTCATTAATGGAGAGTGTTTCGACGAATGGGCAAGCCGTTACCGACCAACTGCTTAGGTACTTTGCTGAATGCGCTCATCCTCACAGCCGCCCGGGGTGGCCGAGCGGTTCTAGGCGCTTCAGTCTGGATCCGCGCGACCGCTATGGTCGCAAGTTCGAATCCTGCCTCGGGCATAGATGTGTGTGATGTCCTTAGGTTGGTTAGGTTTAAATAATTCTAAGCTCTAGGGGACTGATGACCTCAGAAGTTAAGTTCAAATGGCTCTGAGCACTATGGGACTTAACATCTATGGTCATCAGTCCCCTAGAACTTAGAACTACTTAAACCTAACTAACCTAAGGACAGCACACAACACCCGGTCATCACGAGGCAGAGAAAATCCCTGACTCCGCCGGGAATCGAACCCGGGAACCCGGGCGTGGGAAGCGAGAACGCTACCGCACGACCACGAGCTGCGGACAGAAGTTAAGTCCCATAGTGCTCAGAGCCCCCTCCTCCTCACATGTTACGCCCATTTAGAATACGAATCATTCAAAACTTGGGTTTATCTTGGCGTATAAAATGGTTCACAGCTTGAAACATCGGTGATTGTTGCAGGTATAGAAGGGGTGCATTGCCGTAAGTTACTGTGAAGCGTGTGTTGGTTGGGTGAACAGCTACAGTTCGCGGCTCGGGTTCCTGCCGTTTCTCCACTTAACATTACACATTGCCGAAAGATGGAAGAAATTTCCTTCGGAGATGTACGAACTGTCATTGTCCCCTAGCAGATACTGAACTGCTGATCTTCTGTTCCACGCGTCGGACTTCATTTCTTATACCAGGTGTTTCGTCGCCTAGTAAAGAATTGATTAAAGAGACAGAAGGGAAGATACAGACCAAATAAAGTATAGTCTATGTATGAAGGTAGTATCTGTTCCCGAAAGAACAGATATCATTGATGACCGTGCAGCTTCTGTAGAATGAAATGATAACTAAATCGACACCCTAGCTGCAACCCGGCGTTGATATACATAATTGGGAACATGTTGAAAATGTGTGCCCCGACCGGGACTCGGACCCAGGATCTCCTTCTTACACGGAAGACGCTCTATAGCGTTTAAATAAAAACATAAAATGAGAAATTTGAGGCAGCACTATGACATACCAGGTGTACTATCATAATGGATGTACAGTTTGTGGTACCAATGGCACGAACAAGACGGATACATGTCACATATTTCCTCTTGGTTGTATAATGCCATGCTGGCTGCGACAGAGCAACTGACGAATGGTTTCGGAGTATAACAAGGTAGCGCTGAGAATTACCACCAGATGGTGGTCTGCATTGCATGTCGTCAATTACAATTAACGAAACAGGATCGCACTTTTGTTTGACGTTGGAATTAAAAGATGGATTCAGAGTACTGAAATACACACACCAACTAATGATAACGGCAAGATCTGAAGATGGCAATACATATACCGAAACTAGTAATCCAGTAGTTGTATTAATACAACGATATTGGCAAATAAATTGGTTTTCATAAGAAGGCTACAATACCAAAAATTTATATTGTCGTTGGTTTAACTAACATTAATCATAACAGCGATAGTAATACACCAAACATTTGCGAAATACGTAATGTTACTAACGTTAGGCATAATTTCTAAAAATGGATCTAAAAGGGAAGCTTTGAGTCACACTATGAGTGCTGACTGAGTAAATGTAAGAAAACTCAATCTAGATGAGATGGATTATCTCAAGCAGTTTTATGATGTGGCCAAATGTGTCTGCTGTGATGCATCCAAACCTACTTATATTACAGGAAAATTCAGATTATGATGAACAGAGGGCCTTCTTATTCGTTGACTGCTTGCACTCTTCAACTGGTCGAGTTCCGTGACTACGAACGCTGGGAGCGTCTCTGTGTGCCAATCTACGTGACACTAGAGTAAGTACTTTTCATGCACTTTTATTTTTTTATTGGCTGCTCTTAATTTCTTTAATTATTTAGGTTACAAGGATGTTTTCCTTTCTATGCAGTATGTAACGCTTCCTCTTATATTATGTCTTGCTATTGTTAGTGTTAGAAAAATCTTTATTCAGTCGGTCGTCGAAATTTTGAAATAAAAGTTATTGTGAATGTCACGTACTAAATATTTCGCGTGAAGCGCTGTTGCGACACAGGCAAAGATCAATTGTGAAAACTAAGACACTGAATATTACAAATAATGTTATTAAAGAATACGGCCGACTGACTACATCAAATAAGAGGGCTCGTACATTCGTAAATTAGTGGTCAAGCGTTAATACTGTGTAGGAAATGAGTCTTAAATATAGTTACACTTGTACACACTCAAATGTGTGCGAACATACGAATGGGATAGAGCCACGTACATTTTGAGTGCAATCATCCCCCGTGGCCTGGATAAAAAGAATTAGAGTTAAATGCATTTATTCATCTTAGGAAGTAAATGAGTGGACTTCGAAATTAAGTGAAAAGAAAGACTGCAGGTTCTGAATGTCGCGGCAAATATATTGAAATCGATGGTAGTGGCCACGAGAGAGAAAAAGACGAACACATTCACGTACCTCTATTGTTGAGCAGCGTTGCCGTAAAGATCGTCACCTCCACCTAAATTCTCTGCATAAAATTAAAACAACAGTAATAATTTTCCAGAATTTCAGGAGCTGCGACCCATGGTATCACAAAAGACGAAATCCCTCTGCTTGAAAACCACTTTCATTATGTAACCCAATTTTATCAGTAAGAAATGGTACAACACGTCTTAACACTAGGACAGGATAACAGCGATAGGTAACTTATTCCATAACTAATAAAGGAAGAGCGTAAAGCTTCGTTTGTTCAGCAAATGCTTTACGCATTAATCTCTGGTAGCTGAACTAGTGTCTATATATTCATAAAAAAATTTTATATAATTCCTTTACCTGCAGATGCTGCTTCACCAGTCGTGTGAATAAATTAGCAATCAACTACTGTTTGAGGTTTTATCAAAGTTCAATTTACTATCAATTTCAGCGACTGTGGCTGGCCGTGTTATAAAACTGAATTAGATGTGGATCAAGCCGCATTCTATCTCCGAAAATTTACACACAAACACACAACCCATTATATATGCACACATGTAACTGAAAAAGGTTCCCGAGGGGTCGAGTATTTACGAACCTGTAGAGACTGTCCTCAGTGGTGGTTCTGCGATAGCAGAACTGTCTGCTTGTTTTGTAAGGAAGTTTTCAGCAGAGGTGCGAGCAAACAGTCACTCGTTCTCGTGTGGCGTCAACAGAGCAACGACTCCGAGCGCTGACGTCACCGGGCCGGCGCGACGAGCCGTATCCATGGCTACGCAGCACCTGCGCCGCTCCGTCGGCGGATACGGCTTCCCCGAAAGCGCCAGTCAAGTGCTTTTGTGTGGCCGTGCTTCTCAAGGTCACCGGCGCCGTTCGACGACCACAGCCGTCACGTCGAGAGCCCGCCGACGCCTGAATAACCCAGTCATTACTATTAGACGCCCTTGTCGCGTCAAGTGCCGTCGACTCACAAATTTCGAGGCACTCTTTCTGAAGAGCTGTTGGCGGCATACGACCCGTGAGTCCATCGACCTCGAAAATTGTCCAAATCGGACACTTCGTGCGTGAACGACCGCTAACGAGAACGCAAACAACTTGTTCGGAGCAGAGTAAACTGCTTGTGAATTTGAGACGGAGCATCATTACCCACTTTTAGCGAATATGCAACTACACAGCAGTCCCTGCAGAAGCGAAGTGGGAATTCGGGTGACCTGAGGTTTTCTGTGCAGTCGCGCATTGTACGAACTATAGCGAGACCACATCATTACGCATACTAACTGGAGGCTCTTTGGAGAAGAATGTATAAGACAGAATACAAGAACCATATAGTAGAGTTAGCTATGGAGTGAACGAAACATACTGCACAAGTCTAGCAGCGCGGGGTTGCCGCGCGGTCTTGGGCGCTTTGTACAGTTCACGCGGCTCCCCGTCGTCTTAGCGTAAGTTAGTTTCTAAGTTAAATACTTTCCAACTGCACAAGTCTGCAACATCTATGCGGAATCGTTACGTGCTTAATTGCTTGTTTACTTTTTGACATGTTTTCACACATTTATTTATCAATAACTGCATACAACTGTTTCTGCAACAGATGCAGCCTGGCATACATTAAAGTATATGCGATTACTACTTTAGTTTCCATAAGTACAAATAGTGAAACATGGACTGTGGGAAAACCGGAACAGAAGAGAATCGAAGCATTTGAGATGTGGTGCTATAGACGAATGTTGAAAATTAGGTGGACTGATAAGGTAAGGAATGAGGAGGTTCTATGCAGAATCGGAGAGGGAAGGAATATGTGGAAAACACTGATATGGAGAAGGGACAGGATGATAGGACATCTGCTAAGACATGAGGGAATGACTTCCATGGTACTAGAGGGAGCTGTAGAGTGCAAAAACTGTAGAGGAAGACAGAGATTGGAATACGTCAAGCAAATAATTGAGGACGTAGGTTGCAAGTGCTACTCTGAGATGAAGAGGTTAGCACAGGAAAGGAATTCGTGGCGGGCCGCATCAAACCAGTCAGTAGACTGATGCCCAAAAAAAAAAAAAAAAAAAAAAAAAAAAAAAAAAAAAAAAAAAAAAAAAAAAAAAAAAAAAAGTACAAATGAAGATGAAACGAATGGCGCAGTAAAAAACTAAGTATTTTGGTCCTAAAAATATTTCAGAATGTGGTAATTCGGTGATTTTCTGCACGCCATCGTTCTAAATACGATGTTTTGCGGGAAACTTACACTATGACGTATTAGGAAGTCATTCTGAAATGAAGCTGCAATACAAAAATAGAGATTTGACAATGCGATCAATTTCAGTATAACATCTAAAAGTAATGGTGGCTATCCCAATTTCCCTATAGGGAAAAAAAGAAAACAGACAAAAATCCTGTCTGAACAGTGATACTCGTCTCATACACGAGAAATGTTCACTGAAATGAAAATGCAGTTGCTAGCCAAACTTGACGGCGAAAGGTAGCTGTGCAATTTCTTCAATACGTTGCAGGTGTAGTTCGTGGTCAGAGGAGTGTTCTACATATTTTTGAATGTTGAATGTCGAAGTTAAGTGAATTCGAACTTCAGCGCATTGTTTACGCTCGTATCGTGAGTGCTTCCGCAACGAATTTATGAGTAGTCTAACTGTCTAGTGTTTCAAGGCTCACCGTACCGAAGTTTTATACTGTGTACAGAGAAAACGGCGGAACGTCAGCCTCCAAGTCGCAACGCGAATGAATGTGCGTGTTGAGTGCTCGTGACGGTGGCCATTGATGACGACTGTGACGACAAGTAAGTATTACAGGTGATTCAAAAATATTTCTGTTTGCTGATGACACCAGCTTGGTAGTGAAGGATCTTGTGTGTAATATTGAAACAGTATCAAATAATGTAGTTCATGAAATAAGTTCATGGCTTGTGGAAAATAATTTGATGCTAAATCACAGTAAGACTCAGTTTTTACAATTTCTAACTCACAATTCAACAAGAACCGATATTTTCATCAGACAGAATGGGCATATTATAGGCGAGACGGAACAGTTCAAGTTCCTAGGCGTTCGGATAGATAGTAAGCTGTTGTGGAAAGCCCATTTCCAGGATCTTGTTCAGAAACTAAATGCTGCTTCATTTACCATTAAAACAGTATCTGAAATAAGTGACAGTTCAACACGAAAATTAGTCTCCTTCGCATATTATGTCGTATGGTATTATTTTTTGGGGTAATTCTTCTGATTCAAAAAGGGTATTTTTGGCTCAAAAACTGGCTGTTCGAGCTATATGTGGTGTAAGTTCGAGAACCTCTTGTCGTCCTCTATTCAATAGTCTGGGAATTCTGACATTGCCCTCACAGTATATATTTTCTTTAATGTCGTTTGTTGTTAGCAATATTAGCCTATTCCCAAGAGTTAGCAGCTTTCACTCGGTTAATACTAGGCAGAAATCAAATTTGCGTGTGGAATGCACTTCCTTGACTCTTGTGCAGAAAGGAGTGCAGTATTCTGCTGCATCCATTTTCAGTAAGCTACCACAAGAACTCAAAAATCTTAGCAGTAGCCCAAACTCTTTGAAGTCTAAACTGAAGAGTTTCCTTATGCCTCACTCCTCCTATTGTGTCGAGGAGCTCCTGGAAGAGCTAAAAAATTAAGCAAATTCCAGTGTTACATTGTTGATTTTCTTTATTTAAACTTACGACTTGTCGCCTGAATATGTTTTTTTATATTTCATTTTATCTGTTTCTACTATCGTGTTATAATTTCATGTATTGACTCGTTCCATGACCATGGAGACTTCTCCTTAATTTGGTCCCACTGAACAATAAATAAATAAATAAATAAAATAAAGACGACTGCTGCAAAAGTCACTGAAGAGCTCAAGTCGCACTCGCGAACCATTTCACCATCAAACCGACACGAAGGGAATTCCATAAGCTGGGGATTGCGAGGCGAGATAAATTACGTAAACACTTATCAAATTGATTCAAATGGCTCTGAGCACTATGGGACTTAACATCGGAGGTCATCAGTCCCCTGGACTTAGAACTACTTAAACCTAACCAACCTACGGACATCACACACATCCATGCCCGAGGCAGGATTCGAACCTCCGACCATAGCGGTCGCGCGGTTCCAGACTGAAGCGCCAGAATCGCTCGGCCACTCCGGCCGGCAAAACCACTCATCAGTAATGCAAATTCTCGTAACAGGAAAACGTGGGGCCGAATCCATAAAAACTGGACTATGGAGCAATGGAAGGAAGTTATGTATGAGCCCTGTTTCACACTGTTTACAACTTCTGGCAGACTTTCCGTGCCAAGAGCGCAACTTGGCTGGCCAGCCGTATCGTGGTATTCCACGGCCTCCATGGTTATTCTGCAAAGACTGCCGAAGATTACGTGACCATTCTGGCTGATCAGTTCCATTACAATGTACAACGTTCGTTGTTCAGTGGTAATGCTGTGTTACCAGACAGCAGGGCCTCTGTTCGTACAGCTCGTATCATCAAGGTCTGGTTTTGTGATCTCTAGAATAAATTCTTGCAGTCACCAATATCAGTATCATTCAACCCCTATTTTGTAGAGAAGGGTTTCCATACTTCTGTTCATCTTCTGTACTCTTCAAAGATTTAATTGATGTCTATTCTAAATATCAAATGAAAATTTTTAGGGTGCAACTGAAACGCATGTTCTATTGGTCTAGTATCTTAGAACGTTGTCTGTATGTACTAGTAACGGAATTACGCTCTAAATCTGCAGAGTGCTTAAAGGAAAACATCAAGCTGTTCTATAGCCACATAAATTTTTAGGTGACAAATTTCTCTTTCGCTCATCTCCTTACTACATAGATATTCCTACTATATAACACGATCCAGCGACATACATGGCTCGTGTATGCAACCCATTTGGTTTTTTCATTCAGTTTACAATTATGATACTTATCTTCTCTACGTGTGAAGATTTCGCAAAAGACAATGAAGTTACAAATGTAGAAATGTCAGTATATCAGAACATAATGTTAAATTGTCTTCTGAAAACGACAGGTCAAAGTTGTTGTTTACTCAGCATTAGGGAAACGAAATTCCCGGGAAATTATAAGTAACATCGGATCACAACAATCACAAATGTTGCATACGTTCAACTGTTAAAGGACTTCTAAAATAGAACGTATTTGTTAGCTAAAGAGAGTAACGTGGTGTTCACTTTTCAGTTTACAAGCGTGTAAATTCGAAAGACGTGTGGCATGTGGTACCGTATAAAATAGTACGTTCTTTGACTAATTTCTCTGTAGTCATTAAATTCGTTTACCTTAAAACACTGATTGTACACAAATGAAGAGCTTTTCAGATGAATGGAATTGATAGGTGGCAGAATACAAAAATCAACCGAAGATGATGGCCTTTGAGATATAGGTTTCATTCAAACTGACGCTAACAGTAAGCTTTGTTTTATGAGTTTTGATCTGATGATGGCTGTAACCGAAATTTTGTCTCTTAACTTTTTTAGGAGTCAGTGTTACTGGCTTCCTGTACCATAGCTCCCTTTCTTTACTATACATAAAGGGACGCTCGTATTCAGAACCATTTTCTTAATAATTATTTTTCTTTTCTTTCTACTAGTCATGCTAACTTCTCCGTTACTGGAGATTTTCTTCACCATGATTACGTAGGTTACCTTATCTATTCTGTTGCAGTGTCTCCATCCGCAACCTTGTATCCTTAATATAACTTACTCTGAAAATTCGACATTTCTTGCACTATTACGTCTAACCAGTGGATTGGCGGTTTGGTCTGTTTTATACTGTGTTTTGTCATTTACACTTGCAGAAAAATCATTAAACGTTTTTAATATTTTTATTACTTGACAATTGCAATAATAATTCCACGTTCATTTGTTTTTATTGTTTACTCTCTCTGAAGCCTACTTCAGTTAACGGCAATCGTACAGTAACATTGTTTTAACTCTGTCAGTAACGAGTGGAGTTTGAGAGGAAACGTTATGGTGCGGCAGTGTTGTTAGCTATGGTTTCTTCGATTGTCCCTCCCGCCCTCAGTATTAGTTCTGCCGGTACCACTCTATCACGTACACTGAAGAGCCAAAAAAACTGGTACACCTGCCAAATAACTTGGAAGGCTCCCGCGAGCACGTAGAAGCGCCGGAACACAACCTGGCATGGACTCGACTAGCGACTGAAGTAGTGTTGGAGGGAACTGAGACCATGAATCCTGCACGGATGTCCATAAATCCGTAAGAGTACGAGGGAGTGGAGATGTCTTTTGCAGAGCAAGTTAAAAGGCATCCCAGACACGGTCAATAACGCTCATATCTGGGGATTTTGGTGGCCAGCAGACGAGTTTAAACTCAGAAGAATATTCCTGGAGCACATCTGTAGTAATTCTAGACGTGCGGGGTGTCGCTTTGTCCTGCTGATATTCCCAACTCCGTCGGAATGAGCAATGGCCATGAATGGATGCAGGTAATCAGGAAGGAAGCTTACGTACGTTTCAACCTGTGAGAGTCTTATCTAGATGTATCAGGGGTCCCATATCATTCCAATTGTACACGCCCCACACCATTACAGAGCCTCCACCAGCTTGAACACTCCCGTGCTGACGTGTAGGCTCCATGAATTCATGAGGTTGTCTCCAAACCCGTACACGTCCATTCACTCGATACAATTCGAAACGAGACTGGTCCGACCAGGCAACATGTTTCCAGTCATCAACAGGCCAATGTCTGTGCTGACGGGCTCAGACGAGGCGTAAAGCTTTGCGTCGCGCAGTGGGCCTTCCGTTCCGAAAGCCCATTTGATGATGTTTTGTTGAATTGTTCGCACGCTGTCACTTGTTGATAGCCCAGCATTGAAATGTGAAGAACTTTGAGGAAGGGTTACGCTTCTGTCACGCTAAATGATCCCCTTCAGTCGTCGTTGGTCCCGTTCTTGCAGGATTTTTTTCCGGCCGTAGCGATGACAGAGAGTTGGTTTTACCGGATTCCTGATATTCACGGCACAGTAGTGAAATGGTTGTACGCGAAAATCCCCACTTCATCACTACCTCGGTGATGCTTTGTCCCATCGCTAGTGCGCCGACTATAACACCATGTTCATACTCGCTCAGATCTTAATAACCTGCGATTGTAGCAGCAGTAACCGATCTAACAACTGCGCCAGACATTTGTCTTATAAAGGCGTTTCAGACCGCAGCGCCGTACTCTGCCTGTTTACGCATCTCTTTACTCGAATACGCATGCCTCTATCCGTTTCCCTGGCGCTTCAGTGTACATGTGTACCGAGGCACCTGTGATTAGCGCGGCAGTCTGGTCTTGCCGAGACGTACGTGACATGCGGCGGGCTGGGCTCTCATATTGTAAGCCACTTTTGAGGTTCACAGTTCGGCAATATACATAATTTATACTTTAATTTTACTTTCTTAAGCCTATGCCACATGTCTGGCAGTTCGCAGTTTGTTCGTAGGCTAGTTTTCTTCGGTTAGGATCCGCCTAACCAGTTTGGTACTGGTTGACTCAGAGATACTTTTCATGCCTTACCCGTAAATGATCTTGCACGCTACTTCATAAATTTGCGGGTTTATTTAAATAACTGATACGAATTTCTCGTGCACAATCGAGGTATTATCTGAGGTTTATATTTCTATAGAACATTTTAATGACAGTTACTTTTATATACTATCCCTCCTAGTTTCCCATACTTTAATATCAGATTTGCATCCTGAAACCCGAGTTGTGGGTACAATTTTATCCAAATAAAGGATTTGTCAGTTACAACTGGTGCGGATTCACCCCTCACTAAAAATTGTACGAACAGTCGTGGATGTCACGGAAAGGGTAATTTATGACAGTTTTGTCCGACTGTCGGCAGACTTCCTTGTTATTTCCAGAATGCCACAGGAGCAAATTATTCAGAGCTGTTCATGGGTTTCGGAGACATCAGGTAAGCTTATGAAAATCATCCTTCACGAATTAGATAGCTATTCCCAGGCCTAGACCAGGTCAATGAAGGCCAATTTCTGCTTACAAGGAAGGTTCGCCACTTCCAGTGATACAGCCCTCCCACACATATCCGTTCAGCAGACTGATTCGTCGACCTCACTGTCAAACAGAACTACGACGAGCCTACCTTGTAACTAATGAACACCTTGTGCACGTTTCTCCAGTACCCTGTAGTGAACATGGGAATTCAAAATAAGTATATACTGAAATAGTCCACCAGCCTTCTGGATTACGTTTACGCCTGCATCATAAAATAAAAACATTTTTAGTATTTTGGAGAAACACCTTGAGGAAACGACTGCAAAGCTTGGGGATTCCCCTTGACCACATTGTAGACGACGTAACATGACGAATACCCCATTGATAAAGATATAAAGAAACGCTCTTGGGTACTAACATTATCGACGTTTTCAAATCTATTTAACAATGAAAGTACTTCACCTCAATGGATAAAACTGAAAAATGTTAATAAAGGAAATAAGTCTGATAAATAATCATGCTACTAGTATAGATATTTTATGAATAACGCCATCTGGGTCACATAATGCACACTGATAAGTCAGAGCATTATGACCGCTGCCAACCACGGGAATTAATATCGTCTGATGGCTTTGTGAGCACAGGGCGAGGTGAATGTGTCAGTTAATGAAGCTCGTAATTCCTGCATCGCTAAGTAGTTTCTTTCCACCGCAACATTTGTCATATTATTCCAGTTATCTGCTGATATTCGTACATAACAGATCAAAAGTTTAGAAGGTCGACAGCTGATGGAGTCATGCAGAGTGACTCATACAGAGTAAATATCTTAGATTTGTAATCTACAATTGTGTAACACTCCAGTTTCGTTTTTATTGAACATAACGTGACAACCTATTAATTTTCCAGATAATTTTCAGATTTCTTTGATAAAAGAGACAACACACGCAAGGATATCTGTGAATGAATCCCAAACACACTCAAAATTATACTATTAGTAATTATTATTATCATTATTTATGAGAATATAAAATTGCAGGCATTCTACAGTACATGATAAGCTTTGTGGGGCGAGTCTTTCAATAAACTGTTCCACCAAACCTGGTAGGGGTGACCACAGCAAATTTACGCTCATTTATTTTAGATATTTTCGAAATTTTTTTGGTCAGATTTATCCTGTTTACTCATATAACATGGTTATTAAAGTATAATTTAGTATATATACTTCTACCTCAACATCGCATTTGAGAGTGCAAAATAATCTTATGTTGGCTGAAGTTCAAATGGCTCTGACCACTATGGGACTCAACATCTTAGGCTATAAGTCCCCCAGAACTTAGAACTACTTAAACCTAACTAACCTAAGGACATCACACACATCCATGCCCGAGGCAGGATTCGAACCTGCGACCGTAGTAGTCCCGCGGTTCCGGACTGAAGCGCCTAGAACCGCACGGCCCCACCAGCCGGCTTGGCTGAAATCAAGTGCGTAAATGTTCCCCTGTTGAGGGGTAGATTTAGGCACCTATGGGGGCATGTTTACGTGTATCATAGATCACAATAATGAGTAAACAAGACACACTGCCAACCTTTTGAAAATACGTTTGTCGGCAGTGAACAACGTTAAAAGTCTTACTTACACTAGTTAACATAATAATACACAACCATTCTACTGGTAGTAAACAATCTTTTTTGGTAAACATCCACCTGTTAGCATGATATGGCCTGCACAGAAGTTTGAATATTAATTAAAGGCCTAATCATCATCAGTGTGCGAGTTGCAATTTATGCACAAAAAAATATAGTGTTCCCTGTGGCACAAACATCGTGAGCCTACCTTTCCTATCTAAAGCACCTGACCCATTATTGATTTCTCTTTGATTACTTGTATTGTTTCAAGCAATGAATACAAAGGCAATTTTCATCCTCTTCACCGGACTACTGCTTACTGTAAAACAAATGAAGAAGAACTGGATGGGACATTCTCTGAGACGTGAGTGACTGCTAATGGACGCTTTGGAAGGTTTAGTTTCTGACGGGAGATTGAGGGGAAGGGGGCCATACAAGATGGCAGACGGCGTAATGGAAGCATAAATTACGGAACCTCAGGAGGCTGACAGACGACAGGAACGCATGAAGAGCCATCACACAAAAAGCTGACTCAGATGTAGGTCTATTCATATTTTCCCCTGTTCTTGCACATAGCAGTTTCTTGCCGTTATCAGTCCTTGTTCTCAGAGAATTAATTCTCTCTGCTTGAGATTCATTAGGTTCAAACAGCTTTTTAGCAGATTCTACCTTTTAGTTTGTCCTGTGCCTTCATTTTTTAAGATTGCGTTTCCTGCTGTTGTCATCTTAAAGTTTCCTGGAAAGAGTATTAGTTAGGATGGCATTGCAAAATAGTGCTTAAATGTGCCCCAACAGAACTGCGAAAATGTGCCCCATCGCCACCTTTCAATTAGTTTCGAAACTGTGTAAGTAGGCTGTCTAGGTTTTTATGTTGGTAACGCCACGTAGCGCTCTGTATGAAAATCACTGGCTGTGCTGTGTGCAGTCTGTGGCTGGGTGGCATTGTTGTAATATTTGCTATTGTAGTGTTGGGCTGTTGGCTGTTAACAGCGCGTAGCGTTGCGCAGTTGGAGGTGAGCCGCCAGCAGTGGTGGATGTGGGGAAGTGAGATGGCGAATTTTTGAGAGCGGATGATCTGGACGTGTGTCCATCAGAAACAGTACATTTGTAAGAATGTATGTCATGAACTGCTATATATATTATGACATTTGAACACTATTAAGGTAAATACATTGTTTGTTCTTTATCAAAATCTTTCATTTGCTAACTATGCCTACAGTAGTTAGTGCCTTCAGTAGTTAGAATCTTTATTTAGCTGGCAGTAGTGGCGCTCGCTGTATTGCAGTAGTTCGAGTAACGACGATTTTTGTGAGGTAAGTGATTTGTGAAAGGTATAGGTTAATGTTAGTCAGGGCCTTTCTTTAGTAGGGATTATTGAAAGTCAGATTGCGTTGCGCTAAAAATATTGTGTGTCAGTTTAAGCACAGTCATGTATAATTTTTCTAAGGGGACGTTTCAACTGCAGTAGTAATTTTCAGGCTATCAAACTACACAGATGCACCTAGTAAAGCGGAATAATCTCCGGTAACCGAAGATGTAATTATCTATTCACAGTTCTGAAAGCTATTCACTCCATGAGTTTCGATATTTGAGTGACAAAATGTAATCACCTTGAACAAAAGCACAAATATGTTCGCCGCGCTAAAACATTCACTCAGCTGGTGCCGTGAGGTTTATGAGAGCTATCAGGAGATCTTCCAGTGTCGGTAGCAAGAACGTGTCCGGAGCAAAATGCTCTGAGTAAACGTGCCCCGTTCGTAGACGTACCTCGGTCTTCCATATGTGACGATTGGTCAAAGTTATATCGCATCAGTGGAATATATATGTCTGCTGTTGCAGTCGACGCAGTAGCCGGTAGTCCGAAGACTGGTTTGGTACAGCACTCTATCGTGTGCTTGTTTCATCTCTGCATAATTGCTACAATAATCAGTTTAAATCTGCTTATTGCATTCAGCACTTCCTCTACTTCTACAGCTTTTACCCCTCACACATATCTCCAGTGTTAAGTTAACTATCTCTTGATACCTTACGACTTATTACACGAATATTGACCTTCTTTTAGCCACTTTGTCCCATAAATTTTTTTTCGTGGAGTCGATTCAGCACCTCTGCATTAGATACTTGATCTAAGGTTCAACTTGTATCTGCTGTTCAGCCACCAACAATTCCTGCACATGTGGCGTTTGCCAGAAGTATTTCGAAGTGTGCCTAAAGCCTGATCACAAGTGCTGGAGTATATCACTTACTAAACCAAATGTGGTTATTCTAATGAAGGTAATTAATTAATAGTTTAACGGTATTAAACAGCTAGCCGAAAAAGACGCACGTTGATGTACTACATCACAGTCTTAGGTAACAATCCCCTCACAAACGTACAACTCCATTCCCGCCATCCATGATTATTAGACCTTCATCTCCCTTTACGTACTCAATTACCTGTTCAGTATCCTCATATATTGGCTCTACTTCTTCAGCTTCTGATCGAGATGTCAGCGTGTATATCTCAACTATTCTTATCGGTGTTGGTTTGCTGTCGCTTCTGATGAGGCCAACCCTGTAACTGAACTGTTCACAGTAACTCACTATCTGCCCTAACCTTCCTATTCACAATTAATCTTACGTTGAACCATTTTCTGCTGCTGTTGATATTGCCCTATATTGCTCTGGCCAGATATCGTAAATCTACATCGAGCCTTTGCATTTTCGAACTTCAGTTCAAGCATGTGACATCCCACGCCCCGACTCTTGGATAGTTAGCCTTTCGTTGGGTGCGCAAACTTTTTCCGATGGTAGCCTTCCACCTTCCCTCTTGACGGTTCTCTTTTGAGGTCCTAATGGGGGACTAGTCAAGAATCTTTTGCCGCTGAGAGAACATCATGAGACTTTTTCATTTAAAGGCCACAAGTTCTGTGGCTACTCATTACCTAATGCAGTGGTTTTTGTGGCCGCAATGCCGTTGATCATCGCTTCCTTTCCCGCATTTTAGGGGAAATTTCCCATCCCATGATCAAGAGAGTGCCCTGACTCTCTGTCCGTTCCTCTGCCCTCTTTGACAAGGCCTTTGGCAGAATGAGGGTGACTTCTTGCGCCGGAAGTCTTCGACCGACACTGCTGATGATTTTTCTTGAAAACCTAAGACGGCGGGGTTCGAACCCGGGAAAGAGGACGTTTCGCTGTCTAATACCCTAGAAAGAGAGACAGACAGCTTGATTGGTAGAAGCAATAATTCACGATGACGCCGTGACTGACGCTTTCAAGAACTGCTTTAGTGATGACGGAACTGGCCTGCTCAAAAGTTCTTTCGGAAGAAAAGTGCAAGTGCTTGAAGTACACTACTGACCATTACAATTGCTACACCAACAGGAAATGCAGATGATAAACGAGTATTCATTGCACAAATATATTATACTACAACTGACATATAAATTACATTTTCACGCAATTTGGGTGCATAGATTCTGAGAAAGCAGTACCCAGAACAACCACCTCTGGCCGTAATAATGGCCTTGATACGCTTGGGCATTGAGTTAAACAGAGCTTGGCTGGCGTGTACAGGTACAGCTGCTCATGCATCTTCAACACGATACCACAGTTCATCAAGAGTAGGGACTGGCGTATTGTGACGAGCCAGTTGCTCGGCCGCCATTGACCAGACAATTTCAATTGGCGAGAGATCTGGAGAACGTGCTGGTCAGGGCAGCAGTTGAACATTTTCTGTATCCAGAAAGGGCCGTACACGACCTGCAACATGTGGTCGTGCATTATCCTGCTGAAATGTAGGGTTTCGCAGGGATCGAATGAAGGGTAGAGCCACGGGTCGTAACACATCTGAAATGTAACGTCCACTGTTCTAAGTGCCGTCAATGCGAACAAGAAGTGACCGAGACGTGTAACCAGTGCCACGCCATACCATCACGCCGGGTGATACACCAGTATGGAGATGACGAATACTCGCTTCCAATGTGCGTTCACCACGATGTCGCCAAACACGGATGCGACTATCATAAAGGTGCAAACAGAACCTGGATTCATCCGAAAAAATTAAGTTTTGCCATTCGTGAACCCAGGTTCGTGTTGAGTACACCATCGCAGGCGCTCCTGTCTGTGATGCAGCGTCAAGGGTAACCGCAGCCATGGCCTCCGAGCTGATAGTCCGTGTTGCTGCAAACGTCGTCGAACTGTTCGCGCAGATGGCTGTTGTCTTCCAAACGTCCCCATCTGTTGACTCAGGGATCGAGACGTGGCTGCACGATCCGTTACAGCCATCGGATAAGATGCCTGTCATCTCGACCGCTAGTGATACGAGGCGGTTGGGATCCAGCACGGCGTTCCGTATTACCCTCCTGAACCCACCGATTCCATATTTTGGTAACAGTCATTGGATCTCGACCAACGCGAGCAGCAATGTCGCGATATGATAAACCGCAATCGCGATACGCTACAATCCGACCTTTATCAAAGTCGGAAACGTGATGGTACGCATTTCTCCTCCTTACACGAGGCATCACAACAACTTTTGCCCGCATCTCGTGGTCGTGCGGTAGCGTTCTCGCTTCCCACGCCCGGGTTCCCGGGTTCGATTCCCGGCGGGGTCAGGGATTTTCTCTGCCTCGTGATGGCTGGGTGTTGTGTGATGTCCTTAGGTTAGTTAGGTTTAAGTAGTTCTAAGTTCTAGGGGACTGATGACCATAGATGTTAAGTCCCATAGTGCTCAGAGCCATTTGAATCATTTTTGAACAACAACTTTTCACCAGGCAACGCCGGTCAACTGCTGTTACTTCAGACGAATTCAATAATTATTGACTTTGTGCTTCATCGCGAGCAAGTTCTCGATAGCACACGACAAAATTAAGACCTCTAGTGGGTGCCTTTTCAATTAAATATTGATTTCCCGTGGGCACTGCACGGAGCCGAGGGTTCACCAAGTCTGGCGGACAAGCCGACTAGTGTGACATCACAAGTCCGTTGCAGGGCCCGTATATCTCCCTGGCCCTGAGTTACGGATCGTAAACTCAGAGGCCGATAACGGTCGACACGTGCTGTGATGCAATATAAAGTGGGAACGGAAGCTCAACATTATCCATGGAAAGAACAAAAGCAAGCATCAGTACGAAGAGGACACGGTTTTACATAATTTCAACACTCTCTTAGTTTCGAATTATGTGAATACAACTTCAACTGCTTGGAGCAGTCCCTCCAGTATGCTGAAAGCTTCCTATCGATTCTGCTCGTATCAAATTTACAAGGCAACAGACTGAATCATCACATTTTCTGCGGTGTATTACTTCGCCATCCGTACTGCTTGAAGACGGCCAACAGGAATATACACGCCCAGCGCACTGACTGGCCAGCGCCGGTCAGAGATCTGGTGATGCTACAGGAGGTATCTGCACTTTCCTGTATGCAAAGATGTACCACTCTCGCGGATAGGAATGAGTGGCTGTGAGGCAACATGGGAGTTGGCGAGAGTGCGACATTTTGATAGACAAAAAAAGAGCTGCCTTGCAATTCTTTATAAAGTATCCCGGTATCAACTGACTAGTAATTGACAGTAGTCCATAAAAAAACTCTTAGGAGTCCTTTGACAGGAGCGTTGTGAAAATGTAATTTCCTAGTATGATTTCATCCCCTCATCAGCAAAGAAGTGCTTGTGGGGAACTGTTAATCGCAACTAGACAGTTGAAACCAATGCAACCGTTAAATAATGTATGTGAGGATTATCTGAAATAAACTGTGCATTGAAAAATATGGTTCTCTCTCATTCTCTCTGTTTGTGATATGGAAGATATTAACTAGTTTTGGAACATTTGTGGTAAGTACTATGGGACCAAACTGCTGAGGTCATCGGTCCCGCCGGCCGGTATGGCCGTGCGGTTCTAAGCGCGTCAGTTTGGAACCGCGTGACCGCTACGGTCGCAGGTTCGAATCCTGCCTCGGGCATGGATGTGTGTGATGTCCTTAGGTTAGTTAGGTTTAAGTAGTTCTAAGTTCTAGGGGACTGATGATCTCAGTAGTTAAGTCCCATAGTGCTCAGAGCCATTTGAACCATTTTTTCATCGGTCACTAAGCTTACACACTACCTAATCTAACTTAAACTAAATTACACTACGGACAACACACACACACAGCCATGCCCGAGGGAGGACTCGAACCTCCGACGGGAGGAGCCGTGCGGACCGTGACAAGACGGCTTAAACCGCGCGGCTACCCCGCTCGGCTAACTACGTAGTTTTCAGATTAATGTTCTCCCTCATTCTTGTCTGGTCCAAACCGCACTGAGGTGACACGTCATAGGATAGCGATATGCACATATACATATGGCGGTAGTATCGCGTACAGGAAGATACAAAAGGGCAGTGCATTGGCGAAGCTATTATTTTTACTCAGGTGATTCATGCGGAAAGGTTTTCGAAGTGATTAGTGCTGCACGACACCAACTAATAAATTCTGAATGCAGATTGGCACTTGGAAATAGAGCATGGGACAGTCCACTTCGAAAATCGTTAGGGAAAACAAATTCCAAGATCCACAGTGTCAACAGTGTACCGAGAATACCAGATTTCACGCATTACCTCTGACCATGGACGACGCAGCCTCCAGCGATCTTCACTTAACGGCCGAGAGATGTTGTCTGCGTAGAGTTGTCAGTGCTAACAGACAAGCAACACCGCGTGAAACAACTGCAGAAATATGTGGGACGTACAATGAACGTATCCGTTAGGACATTGCGGCGAAATTTGGCGTTAGTTGGCAATGGAAGCAGACGACAGACGCG
This sequence comes from Schistocerca americana, assembly GCF_021461395.2. Taxonomy (NCBI): domain Eukaryota; kingdom Metazoa; phylum Arthropoda; class Insecta; order Orthoptera; family Acrididae; genus Schistocerca; species Schistocerca americana. The sequence continues at coordinate 380,350,147 of NC_060126.1, forward strand.
AATGCTTTGCTAAATCACGACATAGTCTGCAACGCCTCTCCTGCGCTCGTTACCATGTCAGCAGGACTCTAGTGGCCTGATCAGACGAGTCCCCATTTCAGGTGGTAACACCTGACGGCAGGTTCGAGTGTGGCGCAGACCGCACAAAGCCATACATCCAAGTTGTCAACAAGGCACCGTGGAAGCTGGTGGTGGCTCCATAATGATGTGGGCTACGTTTACTGTTTCCTCTGGTCCAATTGAACTGATCATTGACTAGAAATGATTGGCTACTTGGAGACCATTTGTAGCCGATCATTGTCTAGAAATGATTGGCTACTTGGAGACCATTTGTAGCCATTCATGGACGTCAAGTTCCCAAACAATTATAGAATTTTCATGGATGACAATGTGCCATGTCACCAGGCCACAGTTGATGACGCCTCATTTGACGAACATTCTGGACAATTCGAGCGAATGGTTCGGCTACCGAAATCGCCAGATATAAAACCCATCGAACATTTTATGGGACATAATCGAGAGGCCAGTTCATGCACAAAATCCTGCACAGAAAATACTTTCGCAATTATAGACGTGCATACAGGGTGGTCGGAAATTACCGTTACAAACTTCTAGGACATGTAAAGGGTAGTGAATACATAGCAGTTTGAATAGGAACTCATGTCCGGAAACGTATCGTTTCCATTCTACGACAGTTTCAATGCAGATGATTATCTCATCCACGCCCACGTGAGGAATGTACTTAGGCGTGACGCAGTGCAATTGTTGCAATCCATTTGAAAAGAATACTGTAGGCGCCCGGTGGTCCCGGTCGCCTATGATGGACTGGAGGGCCGAGCGGTGACCTCTCCAGTTGTCAGGATGCTAGGAAATGGCTGTGGACGCGTCAGAAACGCCAAAGAATCATTATTAATTCATAACACCTTCATTCCTGCCTACTACAATGCGGCTTGGTGATATCAACGACCTTCCCCGAGTCGTCGCTGACTCGCAGCGATGACACCAGATCCGGGCCGCACCAATCTTGCTAGCGCAGCGCCGCGTGCTGTGACGTAGCGGAGGAATGTCCTTACATCAGCCGCGCGTGGCTGGCGGCGCCCGGCTGGCTCGGCTGCGGACAGCAAGCTGCTGCGCGTGGAGGCTCTGGGTTTGAGTCCCGACGCTGTCGGCACGAGAGGCGTTTTCGTAGTGCGGAGTGTACTCTGTCCCACCCCGTCTTCTTCCCTGCTCCTCCTGGTGGCTCGTCCGCGGTGGATGGGCGGAACGGGCTGCAGTCCCCCAGCATCGTCGGCTCACCCGGTTGTGACGGCGGATGCACAGGGCCTAGGCTCACTGATGTGGTCAGCATTGGCGGCGAGTGAATCTACCGCGATGTCTGCTAATCCTGGGTTGATGATTGACAGCGGCAGCAGACAGGACCAGAGCTGGTACCTCCCCTTACGTCTGTTGCTGGATGGCCCGCCCTTACTGCAACATCTCTTTAATAAAGATTGACATGTCGATCACCGAACTGAGCGCTACGCAGCGACCCAGTACACATCTAACTGCAAGTCTAACTGCGAGTGCCTTGTTGCTATCAAAGCTGGCGTATTTAAAGGAAGCACGAGCGACGTCCTGAAGTCATGAACGTTTGTAATGAACGCATTCGCTCCACTTATACTGCCGATTCATCTGTCTTACTCGCCCCTTAGGTGTTCTTACGACAGAGTGACGTGTTGTTACGGCAGACTTACACGAAGTTGTGAAATGCAGTACAGCTGACCTTATACCTCTGACTTGCACTCTACGAAAGTCTCCGTCTAACACAAACCCGCGTGCTAAGCAATTCTCTCTCGCCTGTTGTGTGTAACCAGGCCATTGCCCCTGCGTGACAACACATTCCGACATATGTGCAATCCTCCAACCTCTTGGCTAACGTACTGCCTCTGGCTCTCGGCATAGGCAACGAAACTTTGACAATATTCCACGTTTCCAACTCTTTACTATTCCATGACACTGCAATACTGACTCGTTCCATTATTACTTACACATTTGCTTTACATCTTACACCTTATGGTTTACATTAGTCGACAACAACAAGAACCCAGCATCTACGGCACCAGCCGCAACGTACCGATGCATTACATCGCTATGGCGACCAACTACGTTGTTACACGCATTGTACCTTCGAAGCGTGTTCTGGTACACTCTCCATTCCACCTGTTGTCTCTTCAGTGTCTTGTGCAGCGGCCAGAACTCGTACCAGCAGATCTTCCTCTGTCTCGAGGTGTCTCATAAATTAGGCTCTTCCTACGACCCCACAAGTAGTAGTCCATAGGGGTTAAATACCCCGATCTTGGCGGCCACGCGTAGGACCACCACGGTCTATCCATCTTTCACCATACCATCTTTTGAGATGTCTCGGGACAGCCAGTGAAAGGTGAGGTGGTGCTAAATCATGCTGAAACCACATTTCTTGACGGACATTCAATGGCACAGCTTCCAAGAACGGGTCCAGTACGTGTCGTAGGAAGACTAACTATGCGGGACCCGCGAGCTTGGATGGAAGGAGGTATGGTCCAGTCACATGACCGTCCAGAATGCCTGCCACACGTTAATTCCAAACCTGTCTTGAAATCCCTGAACATGCATAGCATGAGCGTTTTCGTCCACCTAGACATGGCTATTTCGAGCATTCATAACACAAACCCTTGTGAACCTACGTTCATCTGTGAAGAGAACTCGACGCGGGATCAGGGACGCGTCGATGAAACGGTGCAGGAACCATGTGCAGAAGGCGACGCGTTGTGGAAAGTCTGCTGGGCCCATAGCGTGTACCCCTTGTAAGTGTTACGGATGTAATTGTTGCTCATGCAGGACGTCCAAGACGGTACTGTGACTAACAGCCATTGCACGCGCAATTGTTCGCGAACTCGTTGACGGGCTATTTTCAGTGCGACGCAGTACACCTTCTTCAGATTCGGGAGTGCGGCGTCGCCGTGGAGCACCACAGTCCTGCCTCCTCACGGTGAAGGTACCTGTTTCTCGTAGCCCTTGTGTAACTTCGGCAAACAGTTTGTGCGATGGAGTGTGACGGTGTTGAAAACGTTCGTGATACAACCGACTAGCAGCTCTTCCGTTACCTCCAGCTTCGCCATACACAGGGAGCATGTCTGTGTATTCCACAAAAGTGTACCGCACCATGTTTCCTCCATCGGTGATGCACAGGTATTGACTCGGTCTCACAGCGAAGCGGACAGTAAGTGATATCTGGGGAACTTTTTACGTAGTGCACGTCATCGTGTCTACTCTGTTGCATACCAGGAAAGGGAACTCGGAGACGTTTCTCTTGTCCTCAGCAGACGTTGACGAGGTACACATCTGAATTGAAACTGTTGTAGAACGGAAACGATACGATTCCGGACATGGGTTCCTGTTCAAAATGTTCTGTACTCACTACCCTCTACATGTCCTAGAAGTTTGTAAAGGGAACTTCCGACCACCCTGTAGAAGGATCATTGCTCAGTATTGCTGCAGGAGACTTTCAACGACGTTTTGAGTCGATGTCACATCGAGGTGCTGCAGTACACTGGGAGAACGGAGGTCCAACATGGTATTAGGAGTTATCCCACCACATATGTCGCCTAAGTGTAGTGTTGCATTTGTAATGGCATAGCTCCGGCAGCATGCTAAACCTTGATCTCCACTTTCGATACAGGACCAAAAACATATCGTCGACAACAACGTCTGTATTGAAACTTCCTGGCAGATTAAAACTGTGTGCCGGACCGACACTCGAACTTGGGACCTTTGCCTTTCGCGGGAAAGTGCTCTACCAACTGAGCTACCCAAGCACGACTCACGCCCCGTCCTCACTGCTTTATTCTGCCAGTATCTCGTCTCCTACTTTCCAAACTTTACAGAAGCTCTCCTGTGAACCTTGCAGAACTAGCACTCCTGAAAGAAAGGATATTGCGGAGACATGGCTTAGCCACAGGCTGGGGGATGTTTCCAGAATGAGATTTTCACTCTGCAGCGGAGTGTGCGCTGATATTAAAGGTCCCGAGTTCGAGTCTCGGTCCAGCACACAGTTTTAATCTGCCAGGAAGTTTCAAATCAGCGCACACTCCACTGCAGGGTGAAAATCTCATTCTGGGAACGTCTTTATTGGTTATCCATGTTATAGGATGGGGGTAGGAAAGGGAGGTAAATCACACTCTCTTTTTCAAAGGAACCTCGCGGTTACCGAACCACCAACCTTTCGATTGCGATTCAAATGTCTTACCAGTACGCCATCTTGCTTGGGACTACTTGCAGCGGTTGCTTAGTCTCTAGAATTTGTACTATGTGTAATAAGCTGGTATTTGTCTATCATTCCCCTCTCCTTAAGACTATGCTTTTGTGCGTGAAGAAAGTCATTCACATATTTCGCTGCCCCATTTTACAGTCTCCTATCACTTCGTTAACTGGAATCCGGTGTTTTTAATAAACTTCTTTCAATTTCATTTCTAGCACTTCTATGCTTTCGCACTTCTCGTAAAGGCAGCTTGTATTCATATAATCTCATATCGCCCTTTCTAGTGGACAGTACACTTAGACTGTGTGCACCTACAGTCATTCTTCTAAATCGCACAGACGTATCGAGTTCGTATGTTATAGGTCGGTTGATTATGTGACTGAAAAAATTATTAAACAAAGAAAGAAGTTACGCTGAAAGCAAAAAAGCTGAGCCACAGACGTTAGCCACTCCACTCAAATATTTTTTGCCGAATACAGAGCGCATGTTTTAACAAGGATGTACTTTGTGTGGAAACTGGCGCGAGTGCAACAGATCTGGGATTTTAATTAACAACAGCTGTTTGCCAGTCATCAGTTAAACAGTATACTCTCACCATCGATAAAAAAAAATTAATTGCACTGAATGTATTGACTTTATTTCCCGCAACACCTATCGCAAAGCACCTACTCTATGTAAATTGACAGAGCTCCACAAAATTTAATTAATAATATGGGGGAGACGCGTATTTATGAAGTTTTAGTGTTGTTACGTTTAATGTTATTGGATGACACGAGGAAGAGGCAGATCCGATTATCATCGACTGGTGCACGTTATAAATGGTAAAGCCCGGCCTCAATTTGTGCTCAACAGAGGAACTTTTTCATAGGCGATTCGTTGGAATCTGTTCTAGCTTTCCTTTTTTCCAATGACCTTGTAAGATTGAGAAAGATTACGACGCTGTCATAATAATGACGGATGAAGTTGGTGCAGTAGTGACCTTGCGTATGGTAGACTGAAAAACAGTTTTCGAAAATGCAGAGCAACGCCTCAGTATTTACACAGCCATTCACATTTCTTCCTATTTTATTTTTTGCTCTTGAGAAACACAAAGCACACCTCTTTGAGAAATTTTTTCTTCTCAGTTGGGGGTACATACATCGGGAAATAAGACCACGTTTGTACCTGAAGTCTCATAGTGATTATACTCACTGGTAGTCGCACGTAAAGTGTACTCAGTTACCTGTGTACTCCTTGGCAGCTGCTCTGCGACGTTGGTTCTGAAGTCGGGTAGGACGCTTTTTTATTTGCTCTGATCTCGCGATTAAAAGAAGGGGTTTAAAAATACGCCGGCCGGAGTGGCCGAGCGTTTCTAGGCGCTTCAGTCAGGAACCGCGCGATCGCAACGGTCGCAGGTTCGAATCCTGCCTCGGGCGTAGATGTGTGTGATGTCCTTAGATTACTTAGGTTTAAGTAGTTCTAAGTTCTAGGGGACTGATGACCACAGATGTTAAGTCCCATAGTGCTCAGAGCCTTCTGAACCATTTAAAAATACATGTATAAAAAAGAAAATAATATCTTCCTAAACTGCTTCACCGTTAGTCGTATGAATGCATTGAAAGCCGTTATCTGCTCTTGAAGGTCTACGCCATCCATTTGCTTTTTCACTTCCTTTCACGTCACCATGTGACACTCACGGCTTGTGTTCGTTTTAGAACGCATTTAAGGGTCATCTATTAGTTAGGAAGTGAACGCTTTGCATTCGTACACCGAACCACGAGTTTTCGGATGTGCTATGTGAGCTGTGGTGGCAAGCATTAAAACAAAGGCGTTTCTCTTCGCGGTAGACTCCTCTCATGAAATTTCAATCACTTTGTGAAAATATTTTTTTTGCGCTCATCTACATAGAGAGGAATGATCATCAAAATAAAATAAGAGAAATTAGGTTTCGCATAGAACTATTTAAGCGTTCGTTCTTCCCACGCGCTGTTCGATAATGGGACGTTAGAGAAGTAGCCTGAAGTTGGTTCAATGAAGCCTGTGCCACGTTCTTAACTGTCGGTTTCAGAGTAATCAACAACTGAGAACGTCAAACAATTTAAATGCCATAAAACTTCATGCGACTATAGTTCGTTATTTGGTGTGACTGGGTTAATGGTAGAGGTGAAGTTAAAAACAATAACTGTGTAAGTTAGTTACATGTTCTATGGATCATTTTGCACGGGAGATCGCAATGATTTGGAACGAGTCATTTCACACTTACATCACAAATTAATTACACACAGCTATATTCTGAAGATTTCTAAGACTTTTTTCCGAAAAATAATAGAGATTCTTCTATGGAACAGAAGTTGTCAACGAGAAACTTCCTCAGTTAGTCAAATTTTACTTTGCTGTCTGTCAGACATTTTATATAACCGGGTAAACGATCAATAACTTTTGTTGTAACATTGTGCACCCGTTTTGGTGCTAAAGACGACGTTAATTTCCGTAAATGAATTCCATTTTTTCTTCTGGTATTGTAAATATGTTGCTTTTGAACTGGGCAATTGTCTACAGCAAACTTTATAAGGGAATAAATATGCTACCAAACAGTACGCCAAATGCCAAAACATTCAAACATATGTCTACAACATGACACTGGGTGAGCACCACATATCATTCTTAGAGCACGTTTCTGCGTACTGAAGACTTTCTTTCTTAAAGATGAGGTACTCAGGATATTATTCCATATGAGATTATTGAATGAAAATATGCCAAATGACTTTGTACTTATTTTCCTCTCCCGAAGATTTGCAATGATTTTAAATGGATATTTGACTGAATTAAGCTGTTTTAGAAGTTCCAAAGTGTGCTTTCTCCAATTTATTTTCTCATCAAAATGGGCACCTAAAAGTTTTGAAGTTTCAACCTCATTTATTATTTCTTAACCCCAGGGTACACTACTGTTGGTATAGTATCCTCAGATGTCAAGAATTAATTTCTTGTGTCTTTTTAGAATTGGTAGTGAAACCATTCGCAGAAAACCAATGATACTTCTGAGATCTTCATTTACCATGCCTTCTGTCTCTGTTTGTATGATGAATTGATTACAGTACTAGTGTCATCTGCAAAAACAAATACTTCTGCTTGTTGCATATTATATGGAAGGTTGTTAACACAAATGAGGAACAATAGTGGATCTAAGATTAAGCCTTGGGGAACCGCGTACGTGATTTCTCCCCAGCCCAAATTAAGTAAACGAACTATATTGGTTGAATTACTAGGTACAACTTTCTGTATTCTTTTGGTTAGGTATGGTATCATCCGTTCGTTGGCTACACAATCACTCCCACAGCGCTTGAATTTATCTAGGAGAATACTGTGATTCACACTGTCAAATGCTTTAGCTGGGTAGCAGAAAATACGAACCGGCGCTATTGTACTATTTAATCCTAGTAAAATCTTCTGAGTGAACATGTAAACTGCATTCCCAGAAGATTTAGGATGCAAAGCGGCACCCAGACGACGAGGTAAATTATAGTGGGGCTGCGATCACAAGCTCACACGAAAAGAAAAAGTACGAGCACAGCAGATGCAAAACACGTCGATAGACATCTGTGTACATTAGAGATGAAATCCAGTGTACATTACACAGTGCTGGTTTCAGGAGCTCGCGTGTCGACACACACACACACACACACACACACACACACACACACACACACACACACAGAGAGAGAGAGAGAGAGAGAGAGAGAGAGAGACCCATTTTTTCTACTGGATACATGAGGCCTGAACAGGCGAAATGCCGGAGAGCTTACAGTCTTGACGCAACGCTAAATGGGGCGCAAAGCCGGATCCTTCCTCCTCCTCCCGTTTCATATTTCTCAGCTCTCCAGTTCTGTCACGACGTGGTCCCCTCACCTCTGCTGCTGTGTCCTAGGCTACAAAGACCAGAAGCGCACTTTCTGCAGCTTTTCGGTGATTCGCGCAACGTATCAGCTGTGTTATGTTCGCAGAACTAATCAACGTACATCGAAAAAACCTTATGACTTTGTCTTTAACTTGTTCATTGCCCAATTAAATCGCACATTTCGCTACAAGCACTGTAGTTGCACCATACCAGACAAGGCGATGCAGCAGATACACAGAGAATGGGAAACATTGTTCCGCATCCAGCTCAGTATGTACTGTTATTATATTCTATGCTACTGCACGATTAACGGCCATGAAACCATTTTGAAATATCATAATCACAGTCAATAATTCACTGTGTATTATGAAACAGCCACTTCAAAACACTGTGAAACTTCATCAACACACACACAGACAGACAGACAGACAGACAGACACACACATATATATACACACACACACACACACACACACACACACACACACACACACAGACAGAGGGAGAGAGAGCACAGGTTAGGTGCATGACAAGTAACAAATGATAACCCTTTCAAATCTGTACATGTTCTTAAAGAAATGTTTCTTTCTTAGGTCACAGTGAATTTTTAACGATGCTATACTGTAAAGTAAACTGTTGATTCTAATCAATATGTTCAAAAATGGTTTTTATAATCGAATCTGTACAATAGCGAGGAATAAAGGAAACGTTTCTTAAAATCAGAAACCGCACTTCCTAGGAAGTTTTTAAGTGATTCCACCCATTTGTCAGTTTTTCCTTTATTTTCTGTATTGTCTTACAATTTTGGCTTTAGGTTACGCTTATCAATGGTACTCTGCAATGACCTTGCATCACTCCACGATCGTCCGCAGCTCGTGGTCATGCGGTAGCGTTCTCGCTTCCCACGTCCGGGTTCCCGGGTTCGATTCCCGGCGGGGTCAGGGATTTTCTCTGCCTCGTGATGACTGGGTGTTGTGTGATGTCCTTAGGTTAGTTAGGTTTAAGTAGTTCTAAGTTCCAGGGGACTAATGACCTCAGCAGTTGAGTCCCATAGTGCTCAGAGCCATTTGAACCATTTTTGAACCACTCCACGATCGTAGCTTATACCGTTTTCGTTATACATGGCAGCCCAACATGCTGGTGCCTGGCTGACCCGCTGACACGTATGCGGCCATCACTGCAGGACACGTTGAAGCGAGACTCATCCGAAAAGATTACATGTCGCCACTCAGCACCCCAGTGACGGTGGTCACGTGCCCATTGCAGTCGGAGGAGCTTGTAGTTTCTGGACAGTGGAAGCCGACCTAATAGCAGGCGTGCATTGAGTCGAACCTGCAGCAGACGGCGACGAACCGTCGATGAAGACAAGTTCACACCTGCTGCAGTACTCCAGCGACGAGCCAACACTATGGATGACGTTGTACGGTCCGTAATGGCCATGCGGACAAGATGATGGTCATCCCGCGTAGTGGTAATGTTCGGTGGTCCAGTTTCCACTCACCGCTGCGTACGACCTTCCTCTATCCACTGCCTCCACATACGCATCAATGTCGCATCAGGATGCCCTGTGCGAGCCGAAATGTCACGGTATGACAACCCTGTTTCCCGGAGACCGATCATTCTGCCCCGTTCGAACTCGCTCACATGCCGATAATGCTCCCTTTGAAGTCCACGAGGCATACTGGCACTCACTGTATTGTTTCCTCTCTGTGTGACAGCTCTGCACCGACTACACTAGGCTCTACACGTACCCTGTCGGACCGACACGAGAGGGCTCTGCTCGACCTACGTGTACCCCATCTCGCTGCAAAACGTATCACGTATTGCTTGCACATCCATGGCCACTTCCACCAAGTGTGGCGCTATTCAGGTAATTCCTTCTCGGTGCTGACTTCCCTCAAACGGCAGTGTATAACGTTATTCCCCATTTGTTACTATTTTTCTACTAGATCTGGCTGTTTTCAGTGGATATGACACCTTGTGGCTCTGAGCACTATGGGACGTAACTACTGTGGTCATCAGTCCCCTAGAACTTAGAACTACTTAAACCTAACTAACCTAAGGACATCACACACATCCATGCCCGAGGCAGGATTCGAACCTGCGACCGTAGCAGTCGCGCGGTTCCGGACTGCGTGCCTAGAACCGCTAGACCACCGCGGCCGGCGACACCTTGTCTTTGGACGCTTATTCAACATATAAGGGACACAGGGGTCTGCCATCTGCTGGGACATGATTGTGTTATTAAAAGCATAATTGAAGGGACTGTAAAGCGGAAGAACACAATAGGTTGGCCAACACTGGAATACAAGAAACAGATCGTGGGGGATACCATCGCCACCACCTATACCGCTCTTAAGGCGTATTTGAAGACAGTATGTCATAGCTAGCTGCCACCAACTATTGTCGTCTTTGAATTTCTAAGAAGAATATGTTAACCACATATCTGATACAGTTTGAGTGTTTTTGATAATTAAATAGCCTCTTTGTACAAGCCGGGAGAGAGAATAACGTTTAGGTATCCAATTAACAATTGTCCAGGGATGGTTGTACTCTGTTGGATGTGTAGTTATATGAGACAAGTAAGGCCACACGACCAGAGTATTGTGTGAGGAGGCCAGTTAGTGTGGGTACCCAAATACCCGAGCTATAGCTAAAATGGATTACAGAAATGAGTCCAACAGGTGGCCGAAAGTACTTCCTAAATGAGCACGCATACGTTCTGTATGGTTTCAGTGAATGAATGCTTATGACTCTGAGCACTATGGGACTTAACATCTGTGGTCATCAGTCCCCTAGAACTTAGAACTACTTAAACCTAACTAACCTAAGGACATCACACACATCCATGCCCGAGGCAGGATTCGAACCTGCGACCGTAGCAGCCGCGCGGTTCCGGACTGCGCGCCTAGAACCGCTAGAGAATGAGTGTTTATCCAAGTAGTAGTGCACTGTTGGTCTTGTTCAATGCTGAGCATTCTTAGCTCTTAGTAATAACAGACTTGTTCTACATGAGGCCGGCCGGGGTGGTCGAGCGGTTCTAGGCGCTACAGTCTGGAACCGCGTGACCGCTACGGTCGCAGGTTCGAATCCCGCCTCGGGCATAGATGTGTGTGATGTCCTTAAGTTAGTTAGGTTTGAGCAGTTCTAAGTTCTAGGGGACTGATGACCTCAGATGTTAAGTCCCACAGTGCTAAGAGCCATTTGAACCATTTTTGTCCTACATGAGCACTCGCAGGTGTAGTATACTGTTCTCGGCGTAAGTAAAATGGCACGTTCTGTGAAATCCCAAGTAGGCTTAGGTATCCCATTGTATTCGTAGTATATATCATGCCCGTGTGCAATCAAATTTGAGTGCACTGGTACTATCAGCAATAGTATGTCGTGTTCCAAGCACAATCAACGCTTCCATGTTCTATTAACGCACCCTTATAAGAGCGGAACCCATTTTTTTTTAAGTTTTAAGCACAATCCGGTCTCTTCAATACCAACAGCAAACTAGTTAGGTATACGTGTTCTACGTTCTCAAGGCAACATCAGTGTCATGGACTGTCTAAGATATCGAGTTCTCTACAATGTACAAGGGTGTGCTGACAAGTAATGCCTCCGAATTTTTTATGTAGAAACTCTCAACGCTTTTTAAATGAGACAAACGCTGTTAACATTCCACACCTTTATTAATCATTTCTACATATTTTCACCCCTCTATCGCTAGAGGGCTCCGAATTGTAGCATAGAAAGTGGTGGCGCGCAACGTAACTATGTCGATGCGTGAGAAATACAGTTCTGTAATAGAGTTTCGAATTCGAAGAGTTCGTCCAAACATGGAACACCCTCTCCTTCAGCATGACCACCCTCAAGTGCTGCGGCATCTGCAACTATCCGACGAACTAGGTTCACTGTAATCGACCATCCTCCATGCGGTTCTGACTTGGCCCCGTCCTACAATCGTCTGTTTACGAAACTTAAAGAATACCTTCGAGGAGTTCGAAATGATAATAATGAAGCGATGGAAGCAGACGTGAGGTGGTGGCTCCGTCAACAAAGTCAAACATTCTACAGTAATCATCTAAGAAAATTGGTGTGTCGCCAGGGTTACTATGCTGAGAAAGAAATATGTAGAAATGAAAACTAAGGGCGTGGAATGTTAATAAGTTTTGATTTTTCAAAAACTTCAAGAGTTTTCAAGTAAGACATTTCGAGGCTTTACTTTTCAGCATGCTCTCGGAAACTGTGTTATGAGTATGCCTCCTGTTGTACTTACTCTTCAAGAGAGTATTCGCTATTACCATCTGAAATTTACTGCACAGCTCAGTTACTCTTTCCCTTTTATCATTCCTACTACCAAGCCCATCTTCTCGCATAATCTTTGTTCTACTTCTTCCCCTACAACGGTATTCCAGTCTCCTGTAATTATTAGATGTCATCTTCCTTTAAATACTAAATCACCAGTTCAGTATCCTCATATGCTGTATTTGTTCGTCTTCTGCTTGCCACGTTGGTACGTATACCTGAACTACCGTTGTCGGCATTAGTTTTCTGTAGAATCTGATGAGAACAGCCCTACAAAGGTATTGTGAACACTTATGTCAATGTATGTATGCTGATTTATCTGAGTCTGTTATATGGAAATAAATTCAAGATGACACAAGGCCATATGTTAATACTCCTCACATTGTTAATATATTTATATTCCACTATGAAATTAATACATATGATTCTAGCCCTTCCACTCCAAAGTTATGCCACTGTCATGACAGTCTGAAATATTTATAAATAGCACAATTATTATGGCAGAACGTAGTCCAACAAGCACATACAGAATTTATACACGTATCGGTGTTCGACATACAAAAATACTGTGAACACTACATATGAACGCAGAGACGCACCGCTAAACCCGCAGGACAGTGTAACCTTCCCACAAAAATTACGAAAGACAATATTTAAATGTTAATGAGAATAGAACCTAGTGTAACCTCCCAGCAATGGAATTTAATGACAATAAATGAAAAATAGCAATCTGAGCCAGGTGTAAGCTCCCCACAAAAAATGGAAGACTTAAAAATGTTCCAAAATTCAGTTCCCCACAAAAATGAAAGATAATTCAATGATAATGAAATCTCAGTGACAATGAAAATGCAAATAGACCGAAATGTCGATCGTAGGCCCTGTTCTTACCTCAGTAAAATTGCATCTGCTCTTATTTTTCGCCATAGCTTGGAGGAAATGCATCGCAAAAATTCTTTGAACTTAAGTAAAGTTTTTCTTTAAGGAAATGCATGGGAAACTTTCTTTCAATAAAATGTTTGTTTTGTTATAATGCTTGGTTTGAAAACAAAATTATTATTGGGGCGATTCTTGAACAAATTAATTACACTTAAGATGCATTACATTATCAGATGAGCGCAATGCTGCTTCATTACCTTATTTAAAAAATATACCTCGTCCTGAATCTTGACCAGAGGCCCATGTCGACGCCCGCCGACTCCTCACACACAACTGTGACTATCTCTCGCGCGCTATTACATGTTCTCGCGACTCGCTACGTACAACTACTTTCTTACAACAGAACTCGTGACCGACTGCTACTCGCAACTGCAACTGTCTCTCGCGCGGTCAAGCGCAGACTAGGAACGATAAATAACTCTCTGGTCAGCGATTCTGTCATGCCTCGCCATCGCTGCTACAGAACATACGTCTTTCAACAGGACAGATAGTATTGTTGTGGGTTGGCAGGAGAGCCAACACCAGGTTACAAGAGGAAGCCGAAAGGCACGCGTTTTAGCTCACGCAGGCTGGCGTGAGGTGTGGAACAGGACAAGGAAATTAGAATTTAGAAAAACGGACGTAGCTGGTGGAATACTTAACTTTAATCCATTAATGGTGAACGTCGGTCTGACGGTACATGCATCACAAGATCAATAGCAACTGATAATGGCGCCTTGCTAGTTCGTAGCAAATGACGTAGCTGAAGGCTATGCTAACTATCGTCTCGGCAAATGAGAGCGTATTTTGTCAGTGAACCATCGCTAGCAAAGTCGGTTGTACAACTGGGGCGAGTGCTAGGAAGTCTCTCTAGACCTGCCGTGTGGCGGCGCTCGGTCTGCAATCACTGATAGTGGCGACACGCTGGTCCGACGTATACTACCGGACCGCCGCCGATTTAAAGGCTACCGCCTAGCAAGTGTGGTGTCTGGCGGTGACACCACAAGTATAAATTGTGGAAAGGGGCCAAAATAAGGGCTGTCAGTTACACTCGGACGTACAACTTTATTATTTGATGAAAAATTACAAGATCCCCCCAAAAAAATTGAAGAAAACATACACAGCCTTAATCCGTGGGACTTAATTGCCGGCTGTAAGCCACTTTCATTTAAAGACGGATAAAGGCCAATAACTTAAAACGCAAGCATAAGCAGAACTTTAACAGGTAAGCCTTATCTTAAAACAGTTCTTTAGTTAGGCTGAAGTAAACAAGTTAAATTCAAATCTGCTCAAGGCTCTGAGCACTATGGGACTTAACATCTGAGGTCATCAGTCCCCTAGAACTTAGAACTACTTAAACCTAACTAACCTAAGGGCATCACGCACATAAAGCAGTACACTCAAGAGAGCTCACATGTTCGAGGGTCGGCCTGTAATTCAAACACTAACTCTCGCTTAGATGAGACAGGCAGTCGGGCCAACCAGTCACGAACCGACGGCAACCCAACCGACCGACAGTCAACGGACCCACCGACAATATAGCATGTTCCAACAGCCGACAACGAAATCCAAACGACACAATGCGAACAGTGGTCACTTGCTGGTAGATTAAGTAAAACTGAACTTTCGTATCCACGATCGGTGAGCCACGGACCTCGTAGCAGTGGGAACAGCAGCACACGCTCCGTCCGCGAGTGGACGCGGCCAGCGGGCTCGGCCAAATCACGCGCCAAGGTTTCCTCGCTGCTGCACGCCAACCGACCAACTGCCTGCTGGTCCGTCCGCGACTGCTGCTCCGTCGCGACTGCACTGCTGGTGCGTCTCCCACTCACTTCCAGACACACGACGGCGGAAATAACGGCTCGGACCCAACCACGCAGAGGAAACAAGCCCACTGGCTAACCGACATCCCTGCACCAGGAAAGGACCGACCCAAGTTCCACAAGATAGTAACTGAAGGGGCCCAGAAGCGGTCAGAGAACCAGTTACACATCGCATGATGAGACGACCGACCGAACGATCAACCAACAGTCGTCCGCGTTCAAATCCCCTTCCGTCTCCCGTTCATGTGTGTCGCCAGCGGACGGGCGAGTACTGGCTGTCGGCGCCTCATCGGCGCTCCGTCCCCAACTTCACTGCTGGTCCGTTCCCAACTGACTTCACGACGCACAACGACAGGGAAGTAATAGCAGTGCCGCAAAGATAATAAGGCAGGGCTTATCCCGATAAGCGCTGCTGCCGCTGACGGGCAGGCAAAGCAGCAACTCAGTGACACATGTAACTGAAACTAACGTAACGAGGTGACAGTGCGGCTGAATAAAAGATTGCACGAACACGAGCCACGCACAGCTCGGACGCCTCTGTCCTGATCGTTTACACAGAATTCAACATAACAGAGAAGCAGATGACCGTGAACGATTGGAATTTTGTCGTTTGCTAATTGTAAATCACCGAGTAATCCCATTAATACTGATTCACTCGTGACTGTCAAAGCACTAGTAATTCAGATCGGTGGTCTAACGAAAACCACCATGGTTTCATGGAGACACGTATTCAACGTGTGGCTCAAATGGCTCTGAGCACTATGAGACTTAACATCTCAGGTCATCAGTCCCCTAGAACTTAGAGCTACTTAAACCTAACTAACCTAAGGAAATCACAGACATCCATGCCCGAGGCAGGATTCGAACCTGCGGCCGCGGTAGCAGCGTGGTTCCGGATTGAAGCGCATAGAACCGTTCGGACACAGCGACCGGACATTGTGTGGTGTAGTATGATAGACATTCAGTTGCTTAGGTCTGTTGTGTTTACCTCACCGTTTTACAGGGCCCATTACATAGAGTTTCTTGAGAACACTTTCTCTTCATCATTATAACAGATTATTTGGGCTACAGGAATCTGAGAGTTGTTCCAGCATGACGGGGCCGCAACACATTCCAGTCGTCAGGTGACACCCAACATCTGCTGAAGATGGAACCGCAGAAGTGGTTACGTTCCTTGGCCGTCTACACAAATCTGCACCCAACTTCACTTTGTTTGTGGAGGTGCTTGAAAGCTAACATGTACAAAAATAAGCTCAAAAGACTAATTCACTGAATTATGACTAGTGTAGCTCTCTCAAAAGAATGTCAGTACTACCACACAAGAGCTACAGGTGATGTTTTCAATGGCCACAAGGTTTGAGGCGCCATGTCACGTGCTGCGCAGCCCCTCCCGCCGGAGGTTTGAGTTCACCCTCGGGCATGTGTGTGTGTGTGTGTGTGTGTGTGTGTGTGTGTGTGTGTGTGTGTGTGTGTGTGTTTTGTTCTTAACATCAGTGAGTTTGAGTTAGTTTTAGTAGTGTGTAAGTCTAGGGAACGATGGCCTCAGCAGTTTGGTACCTTAGGAACTGTCCGCAGCTCGTGGTCGTGCGGTAGCGTTCTCGCTTCCCACGCCCGGGTTCCCGGGTTCCATTCCCGGCGGGATCAGGGATTTTCTCTGCCTCGTGATGGCTGGGTGTTGTGTGATGTCCTTAGGTTAATTAGGTTTAAGTAGTTCTAAGTTCTACGCGACTGATCACCGTAGATGTTAAGTCCCATAGTGCTCAGAGCCATTTGAACCTTAGGAAGTCACACACATTTGAACATTTTGATGTTTTCAAGAAAATTCGAATACACTTTGAAGTCTCAAATGGGATTTATGAAAATAAAATTTGAATGTAATAATTTGCCTTTCCTTAACGCCTTATGTAATGTTTTTTTGTTGCATTCTAAAATAGATGCACATGTAAGCAATGGAAACCAGACACGTATTAAACAAATTGTCTTATTCTAAATTTTCTACAGTGCCACCTTCTAAATACATTACTCACCAAGGTCGAGTGTGGGCTGTAAATATCGTATATCTGCGAAACTTTGTAGATATTCTAATGCGTTACTGCATAACCGATTTACGCTGGAAGAAAATTTTTTACCTCTGATCAGCAGGCGAAAATCTTTCACTGTGAATACAAGAAAGACTTATAGAAATGTTTCCATATGTAAGGGATTAGGAGAGGGATGTGGGCAGATAAATTCGAGCAACTGAGAAAGGCATAATGTTAATTTTTTTACTAATTACACCTTACACCGTTTATTGAGTATGAACACCTGAGAAGTAAGAAACACCTTTCCAACTTGGCCAAGAAGATATAAACACGAGTGAAACTTCTGAGAAAGCTGTCAGGCAGTTCTTGGGGAGCAACCACATCAGTCCTCCGAGGAGCATCCCTTGCACTGGTATACTCTGCAGCAGAATGCACCAGTTTGGCTCCGAAGCGCCCACGTTGTGAAAGTAGACGTCCAACTGAACTCAGTTATGAGAGTAATTAGTGGCACATTGCGGCCTACACCTACTTGCTGGCTACCAGTGCTTTCAAACATCTGTCCACCAGACCTCCGTCGCAAGGCTGATCTTCACAACCTATGTCAGCAAGTTTCTGCGCCGGCCGGTGTGGCCGTGCGGTTCTAGGCGCTTCAGTCTGGAACCGCGTGACCGCTACGGTCGCAGGTTCGAATCCTACCTCGGGCATGGATGTGTGTGATGTCCTTAGGTTAGTTAGGTTTAATTAGTTCTAAGTTCTAGGCGACTGATGACCTCAGAAGTTAAGCCGCATAGTGTTCAGAGCCATTTGAACCAAGTTTCTGAAAACAACTCGATCCCTCTGCATGACTTCCCAGGAAACGCCTCAAATCTAGAACATCAGCATATGAAATGGGAGCCCAAATGCTATCCATAGGATTCGATCAGGACGCAGAGTGGAAACGTGAGTGGAAAGCAACAAGAACCCGAAACCACGAATTTGTAGACCATCTAACAGTTCCAGTCCCAGGCTTGCTCCAACCAAGGGAGGTGTGGGTGCAGTGAAACAGATATCGGACCGAAGAGGGTAGGTGTAAATGCAACATGCACAAGTGGGACTTTTCAAGTGACAGTGTGTGTGACTGTGGTGACACCAAAACAATGAGCCACATTGTGAATGAATGTCCAATATGACGCTTCCCTGGTGGCACTGAGAAGCTCCATCAAGCATCCCACGAGACACTCGCAGGATAGAGTCCATAAACATCCGAGTGCAGTCTGAGCTGTTTTAAAACATGTGAACTGTATGTAATTTGAGATGTTTTTTTTTATATACATTTCTTTGTTTTGCTAAATGTGTATTACTGTAATTGATGCATACGATAATAATAATAATAACCTGAGAAGTCTAAGAGATGTTGTGTTGTTGTTGTGGTCTTCAGTCCTGAGACTGGTTTGATGCACTCCCTGTACCTACTGCAACCTACATCCTTCTGAATCTGCTTAGTGTATTCATCTCTTGGTCTCCCTCTACGATTTTTACCCTCCACGCTGCCCTCCAGTACTAAATTGGTGATCCCTTGATGCCTCAGGACATGTCCTACCAACCGATCCCATCTTCTAGTCAAGTTGTGCCACAGACTTCTCTTCTCCCCAATCCTATTCAATACCTCCTCATTAGTTATATGATCTACCCATCTGATCTTCAGCATTCTTCTGTAGTACCACATTTCGAAAGCTTCTATTCTCTTCTTGTCCAAACTAGTTATCGTCTATGTTTCACTTCCATACATGGCTACACTCCATACAAATACTTTCAGAAACGTCTTCCTGACACTTAAATCTATACTCGAAGTTAACAAATTTCTCTTCTTCAGAAACGCTTTCCTTGCCATTGCTAGACTATATTTTATATCCTCTCGACTTCGACCATCTTCAGTTATTTTGCCCCCCAAATAGCAAAACACATTTACTACTGTAAGTGTCTCATTTCCTAATCTGATTCCCTCAGCATCACCCGACTTAATTCGACTACATTCCATTATCCTCGTTTTGCTTTCGATGATGTTCATCTTTTGTCCTCCTTTCAAGACACTATCCATTCCGTTCAACTGCTCTTCTAAGTCCTTTGCTGTCTCTGACAGAATTACAATGTCATCGGCGAACCTCAAAGTTTTAATTTCTTCTCCATTGACTTTAAATCCAACTCCTAATTTTTGTTTTGTTTCCTTTACTGCTTGCTCAATACACAGATTGAATAACATTGGGGATAGGCTACACTCCTGTCTCACTCCCTTTCCAACCACTGCTTCCCTTTCATGCCCCTCGACTCTTATAACTGCCATGTGGTTTCTGTAGAAATTGTAAATAGCCTTTCGCTCCCTGTATTTTACCCCTGCCACTTTCATAATTTGAAAGAGAGTATTCCAGTCAACATTGTCAAAAGCTTTCTCTAAGTCTACAAATGCTAGAAACGTTGGTTTGCCTTTCCTTAATCTAGCTTCTAAGATAAGTCGTAGGGTCAGTATTGCCTCACGTGTTCCAACATTTCTACGGAATCCAAACTGATCTTCACCGAGGTCGGCTTCTACCAGTTTTTCCATTCGTCTGTAAATAATTCGCGATAGTATTTTGCATCCGTGACTTATTAAACTGATAGTTCGGTAATTTTCACATCTGTCAACACCTGCTTTCTTTGGGATTGGAATTATTATATTCTTCTTGAAGTCTGAGGGTATTTCGTATGGCTCATACATCTTACTCACCAAATGGTAGAGTTTTGTCAGGACTGGCTCTCCCAAGGCCGTCAGTAGTTCTAAGGGAATGTTGTCTACTCCCGGGGCCTTGTTTTGACTCAGGTCATTCAGTGCTCCGTCAAACTCCCATTTCATCAACATCCTCTTCCATTTCCATAATACTGTCCTCAAGTACATCACCCTTGTATAGACCCTCTATATACTCCCTCCACCTTTCTGCTTTCCCATCTTTGCTTAGAACTGGGTTGCCATCTGAGCTCTTGATATTCATACAAGTGGCTCTCTTTTCTCCAAAGGTCTCTTTAATTTTCCTGTAGGCAGTATCTATCTTACCCCTAGTTAGATATGCCTCTACATCCTCACATTTGTCCTCTAGCCATCTCTGCTTAGCCATTTTGCACTTCCTGTCGATCTCATTTTTGAGACGTTTGTATTCCTTTTTGCCTGCTTCATTTACTGCGTTTTTATATTTCCTCCTTTCATCAGTTAAATTTAATATTTCTTCTGTTACCCAACGATTTCTACTAGCCCTCGTCTTTTCACCTACTTGATCCTCTGCTGCTTTCACTACTTCATCCCTCAGAGCTACCCATTCTTCTTCTACTGTATTTCTTTCCCCCATTCCTGTCAATTGTTCCCTTATGCTCTCCCTGAAACTCTGTACACCCTCTGGTTTAGTGAGTTTATGCAGTTCCAATCTCCTTAAATTCGCATCTTTTTTCAGTTTCTTCAGTTTTAATCTACAGTTCATAACCCATAGATTGTGGTCAGAGTCCACATCTGCCCATGGAAATGTCTTACAATTTAAAACCAGGTTCCTAAATCTCTGTCTTACCATTATATAATCTATCTGGTACCTTCTAGTATCTCCAGGATTCTTCCATGTATACAACCTTCTTTCATGATTCTTGAACCAAGTGTTAGCTATGATTAAGTTGTGCTCTGTGGAGAATTCTACCAGGCGGCTTCCTCTTTCATTTCTTAGCCCCAATCCATATTCACCTACTACGTTTCCTTCTCTCCCATTTCCTACTACCGAATTCTAGCCACCCATGTCATCATACATTTCCTCAATTTCTTCGTCATCTGCAGAGCTAGTTGGCGTATAAACTTGTACTACTGTAGTAGGCGTGGGCCTCGTGTCTATCTTGGCCACATTAATGCGTTCACTATGCTGTTTGTAGTAGCTTACCCGCACTCCTATTTTTTTATTCATTATTAAATCGACTCCTGCGTTACCGCTATTTGATTTTGTATTTATAACCCTGTATTCACCTGACCAAAAGTCTTGTTCCTCCTGCCACAGAACTTCACTAATTCCTACTATATCTAACTTTAACCTATCCGTTCACCTTTTTTAATTTTCTGACCTACCTGCACGATTAAGTGATCTGACATTCCATGCTCCGATCCGCAGAACGCCTGTTTTCTTTCTCCTGATAACGACGTCCTCCTGAGTAGTCCCCCCCCCCCCCCTCCCCCCGGAGATCCGAATTGGGGGACTATTTGACCTCCGGAATATTTTACCCTAGAGGACGCCATCATCATTTAACCATACAGTAAAGCTGCATGTTCTCGGGAAAAATTACGGCTGTAGTTTCCCCTTGCTTTCAGCCGTTCGCAGTACCAGAACAGCAAGGCCATTATTTTGGTTAGTGTTACAAGGCCAGATGAGTCAATCATCCAGACTGTTGCCCCTGCAACTACTGAAAAGGTTGCTGCCCCTCTTCAGGAACCACATGTTTGTCTGGCCTCTCAACAGATACCCCTCCGTCGTGGTTGCACCGTCCGCAGCTCGTGGTCGTGCGGTAGCGTTCTCGCTTCCCACGCCCGGGCTCCCGGGTTCGATTCCCGTCGGGGTCAGGGATTTTCTCTGCCTCGTGATGACTGGGTGTTGTGTGATGTCCTTAGGTTAGTTAGGTTTAAGTAGTTCTACGTTCTAGGGGACTGATGACCATAGATGTTAAGTCTCATGGTGCTCAGAGCCATTTGAACCATTTTTTTTTTTTTGTGGTTGCACCTACGGTACGGCTATCTATATTGCTGTGGCACGCAAACCTCCCCACCATCGGGAAGTTCCATGGTTCTTGGGGGGGGGGGGGGGGGGAAGAGATGTTGTACAGCGCCATATTAGCACCTGGAGACCAAAATTGGAACTAATTTTTTCCAGCTTAAATCGGTTCGGCATTAGCAGCTTATCTTATCTATTAAGTTCCGCTGACATTCAATAATTGCAGTCCACACTGCAGCTACACTTTAATTGTGACCACCTGGTACATTTTTCAGTGTTAACTCTAATGAGGTGCACCTACCTTGTAGCAATAGAATATTGATAAATTTAAATAGATTAATATTAAACAAAGGAGACTGACGCCCCCTCTTGTCAGAGAAAGTCTCTACTAAAGGCTGAATTTTTCGGTTCCAAGCATACAAAACGAAAAAAAAGGAAGCTTGCCAGCGCAGTCATCTCTAGATGATCGGCCCTTGCGGCTGCCAGACTGGAATCCGATGTCGTATTTCAGGTAACTGGGCACTTTCCGCTCTCGCGTCTGCCCTCGGGCACTCAGCGGACAGTCATTTTTGATGGCAGTACAAACGATTGCTGCTCTTCACGCCGCGGGACGGACGTTATCAATAAAAGCACAGCGCCTGTTATGTGGTGTGCAAATACGTGAGCGCACGTTTCGTCCCGATATGTGGCGCGAAGAATGAAACGAGAAATACGGCGACATCGACGAACACCCGGAGGCCACGGTATATTGCACTCCTAGCCGGCTCTTTTCTTCGCCTGGTACTTTCTTTTCTCCACCATCAGAGCCGCCTTTCGCGTTCCGTCGCTTCCACCGGAGTTCGTTCAGAGGAAATCGGCTGGGCCGCAAAAGGCCGCTCTTGTTTCTCCCTTAACAACGGCGTTTTTTTATCTCCTTTACAGCCGAGAGGCAAAACGTGGAAGGAAGAATGGGCGCCTCAGCTCGCAGTATGTGCGTGCGAAACAAGAGGGCGAGAGGGTGGCAGGGAGGGAGGGAGGGAGGGAGAGAGAGAGAGAGAGAGAGAGAGAGAAAGGAAGAGCGTTGAGAGAAAGACAGGGCCACTTATCTCCCCTGTATAAGAGGGCGCGACACGGCGCATGACGTAAGTGCTTAATAAAAGTGCGTTAGCGGATGACACCGCCTGAATTGGCCCCCCACCAAGTCTGCTGGTAGACGATGTAATACAACACAATGGTGTGGGGAGGAGTAGGTCGCCTTTATTTTCCGGTTAGCCGTGCAAAACTGTCACCCTGCAGACAACCCGACCCGCAAGAAATTTAGCAAGAAAGACTTCGTTAGCGAACTCACGACCGATTTGTAAAGACGCAGATGAAGCACCGGGCGCTGTTCGGCCGACTTATGTTTTCATTTGATACGAAAAAATCTTGAAGTTGTTCCACTGATCACCTCGATGTCGCAGCTCAGACAAGATCATGCGATTGTTGACTTCTTGTAACTTACGTTCTGTGAGGCACCGGGCCATTTGTACTGCCTATATCAATAAATACGTCGTAACCTGGTTCTGTCCATTCTTCCCCGGCAGTCTTTGTCGAACTGAACAGACCAAACCCTCGCGTTCGTATTTAGTGTTAGTGTTTGGTCCGTCGAAGTCGATAGATTGGTCAAGTTTCATCATATTTGTCAAATCATGAATATACACTCCTGGAAATTGAAATAAGAACACCGTGAATTCATTGTCCCAGGAAGGGGAAACTTTATTGACACATTCCTGGGGTCAGATACATCACATGATCACACTGACAGAACCACAGGCACATAGACACAGGCAACAGAGCATGCACAATGTCGGCACTAGTACAGTGTATATCCACCTTTCGCAGCAATGCAGGCTGCAATTTTCCCATGGAGACGATCGTAGAGATGCTGGATGTAGTCCTGTAGAACGGCTTGCCATGCCATTTCCACCAGGCGCCTCGGTTGGACCAGCGTTCGTGCTGGACGTGCAGACCGCGTGAGACGACGCTTCATCCAGTCCCAAACATGCTCAATGGGGGACAGATCCGGAGATCTTGCTGGCCAGGGTAGTTGACTTACACCTTCTAGAGCACGTTGGGTGGCACGGGATACATGCGGACGTGCATTGTCCTGTTGGAACAGCAAGTTCCCTTGCCGGTCTAGGAATGGTAGAACGATGGGTTCGATGACGGTTTGGATGTACCGTGCACTATTCAGTGTCCCCTCGACGATCACCAGTGGTGTACGGCCAGTGTAGGAGATCGCTCCCCACACCATGATGCCGAGTGTTGGCCCTGTGTGCCTCGGTCGTATGCAGTCCTGATTGTGGCGCTCACCTGCACGACGCCAAACACGCATACGACCATCATTGGCACCAAGGCAGATCACCCCTCATGGTAATGTACATGTGCGTCAGTGAAAAAGACCAATAAAAAGGTGTTAGCATGTGGACGTAATGTGCTGTTCCAGTCTCTTCTGTACCTAAGGTCCATCACCGTTCCCTTGGATCCCTACGTAATTCGGTGCTCTCCGATTCACACGATCGAACAGCGAAGGAGTGGTACTCAAGCGTCAACTTTAGGTTACAATATCTCCGGATGTAATTAACATTTTACAATGCAACAAACGGCACTGATTACGTATTTGTTTATATGTTCAGATGTGCTAACAAAAGTAACGGGGTTCAATTTAAAAAAACGTAGGTTTGTGTTAAAAACATACTTGTGTGCATTTTTTTATGGTTTGTATTAACCAATTACACTAGCCCCTCTCGTCACGTTCGGTCTGTGGAATCGATTCGTCAGTATTTGATGCGGTTTACGAAATATATCCAGCGGTAACGTTAGGTGAGTCACCCTGTATAGTAGTGGGGCATGGACTGAGAGACAATTAGGACATATGTGAATCGAAACCTTTGAGATGTGGCGCTACACACGAAAATTAGGTGGACTGAAAAGGTAAAACATGAGGTGGTTCTACGCAGAATCGGCGAGGAAAGGAACGTATAGAAAACACCAATAAGAAGAAGAAGGAACAGAATGTTTGGACTCTCCTGGAAATGGAAAAAAGAACACATTGACACCGGTGTGTCAGACCCACCATACTGGCTCCGGACACTGCGAGAGGGCTGTACAAGCAATGATCACACGCACGGCACAGCGGACACACCAGGAACCGCGGTGTTGGCCGTCGAATGGCGCTAGCTGCGCAGCATTTGTGCACCGCCGCCGTCAGTGTCAGCCAGTTTGCCGTGGCATACGGAGCTCCATCGCAGTCTTTAACACTGGTAGCATGCCGCGACAGCGTGGACGTGAACCGTATGTGCAGTTGACGGACTTTGAGCGAGGGCGTATAGTGGGCATGCGGGAGGCCGGGTGGACGTACCGCCGAATTGCTCAACACGTGGGGCGTTAGGTCTCCACAGTACATCGATGTTGTCGCCAGTGGTCGGCGGCAGGTGCACGTACCCGTCGACCTGGGACCGGACCGCAGCGACGCACGGATGCACGCCAAGACCGTAGGATCCTACGCAGTGCCGTAGGGGACCGCACCGCCACTTCCCAGCAAATTAGGGACACTGTTGCTCCTGGGGTATCGGCGAGGACCATTCGCAACCGTCTCCATGAAGCTGGGCTACGGTCCCGCACACCGTTAGGCCGTCTTCCGCTCACGCCCCAACATCGTGCAGCCCGCCTCCAGTGGTGTCGCGACAGGCGTGAATGGAGGGACGAATGGAGACGTGTCGTCTTCAGTGATGAGAGTCGCTTCTGCCTTGGTGCCAATGATGGTCGTATGCATGTTTGGCGTCGTGCAGGTGAGCGCCACAATCAGGACTGCATACGACCGAGGCACAGAGGGCCAACACCCGGCATCATGGTTTGGGGAGCGATCTCCTACACTGGCCGTACACCACTGGTGATCGTCGAGGGGACACTGAATAGTGCACGGTACATCCAAACCGTCATCGAACCCATCGTTCTACCATTCCTAGACCGGCAAGGGAACTTGCTGTTCCAACAGGACAATGCACGTCCGCATATATCCCGTGCCACCCAACGTGCTCTAGAAGGTGTAAGTCAACTACCCTGGCCAGCAAGATCTCCGGATCTGTCCCCCATTGAGCATGTTTGGGACTGGATGAAGCGTCGTCTCACGCGGTCTGCACGTCCAGCACGAACGCTGGTCCAACTGAGGCGCCAGGTGGAAATGGCATGGCAAGCCGTTCCACAGGACTACATCCAGCATCTCTACGATCGTCTCCATGGGAGAATAGCAGCCTGCATTGCTGCGAAAGGTGGATATACACTGTACTAGTGCCGACATTGTGCATGCTCTGTTGCCTGTGTCTATGTGCCTGTGGTTCTGTCAGTGTGATCATGTGATGTATCTGACCCCAGGAATGTGTCAATAAAGTTTCCCCTTCCTGGGACAATGTATTCACGGTGTTCTTATTTCAATTTCCAGCAGTGTATATAAGGCAGCAGCACTGAATTTTTGCGAAATCATGCTATCACGCTATGTCTGTGCAGTAAAATGATGGATCATCTCAAAGCAACCTCTATAGACCAGGCTGCTCCAGCATTCTTGAAAGGTGCTGATCGACTTGATGGCAGCTGGTTCGTCTCCTAATATTGAATGAATGTGCAGAAAACATCAGGTAGTAACATATGTGACTTGTTTGTGGGAAGACTGTTAGACGCAGAGGCTAAATTAACACATTCGAGGGGGTAAATGTTATGGTACCACTGATCACAATATCTGTATTTATACCCTTAACACCCCGTGGATAGCCTAACAATATAAAGATGAAACCAGAAAGGGGGGAGGAAACGAAATAAAACCAGGAGTTGAGGAGGTATGTGATGCTATTTCTGTGAGTACAAAATCGAGTCTAATTTGCAACGAATGTGACATTATGAGCCATCTTATCAGTATGTCATTTCACTCTATCTGGCCCAGATGCAGGCATTCATTCGGGTGGGAAGGGTGTCGTAAAGCCGTTGTATGCTCTCCTGAGGTAAACAGGTCTCCAGAAATGGTGTAAATGGTCATTGATATCCTGCACATTCGTACTGGGACAGAGGTGACGTCAGCGATGATCATAAACGCTTCTATTGGCGACAGATGTGAGTATCTTGAGGGTCGAAGAAGTAACTCAAGATCATTCCAGTTTCAAAGTGAGTGTATGGAGCATTGTTCTGTTGAAAAATGGCACCACGGTACATTAGTTTGAGAGGTAACACATTAAGACACATAAGGTTCTGTTATCCTGCCCGAGTTCCCACAATGACTACTATAAGGTGTCCCGACTTTATGACCCTTACATGAGTTTGGTCCATAACGACAGTACAATGCAGTATGAGATCCTCCGAAAACTATATTGTCAACAAAAAGCATTTGCAGTAATCCCAGGTACCGAAAAGTAACAAAACAATATCTACCAATATATGGGCAAGGGCGTGCATGAATAAGTTAAAGTGAAACGCATTTTGGAGACAAACCGAGCAGGTTGTTAACGGCATTGTAAAACTCCACTTAACAAAATAATGCCGAGCTTTAGCACAGAAAGGGAAGAGGTCAGAACACTACGTTATTCCTTTTAATGTGAATACGGCGAGGACCGAGGGTAAGTGGCTGCATGGCTTTAACAGGGCTAGCGGCGATCCGGCGAGAAAAATAAAATTTCATCTCTAATGAGATGGCGGTTGGCTGAAGCCATACTGGGTGTCGCAAACGCGACATGTTTGGAAGATCCCCATTATATAAAATCATTCTGAAACCTAAAAATTGCTAGATCTCTCTCGTCTCATGGCAGACCGCACAAGGGTGTGGAAAATAGCCAGGGCGTTGACAGCTTTGCATCTGCGAAGTGTTGACGATATGCTTCACGTATCGTGGCGACAGATAGCAAAGAGGTAGTTAATTATTCCTGTGGGAATTTTTGCAGGCAATGAAATTGTGCACGTGGCTCCAACCCTCAGCAAATGTGCAATAGCCATTATTTCGAGTAGGGAAACATTAACATTCTACCGAATGCAGGAAATTTGAGATTGAGTGAATTCAGTCAAGGCCAGAGTAGGGAATTAGCGTTTCATATCAAGCACAGAGAGTATGTCATTGCATACCCTGAGTGGTAAAGTACCATCATGCATTAGGCCACAGTAATGTTGAGTCGAGATTTTGCTCACTCCAACTAGTGTATGGTTTGACCATTGAATATCAAATGCTAGGACACTAACCTACCCTCACATTAAGTACACGAGAGTTATTTCAATGGTTTAAAAAGGTAAATTTATTCTCCACCAACTTAGTGCATTGACCAGCTACGATATCATAGAAGTAAATTTAATAGATCAAGATTTCTGATCATTCGTACCTGTGATAACATTTTCTTTTGTAGAGATAACGATTTAATAATTGCCAGTTCAATAGATCCAGGAATTAAATATTTTGTTATTGAGTGTTGAAAGTAATTGAATATAATTGTTGTGTATCACTTGAGCCCTGAAAGCACAGTTGATAAATTATATGTAGAATGAAAAAGGGAACAGTTGTTTTGTCTTTCTAGAATAGACCCCATGCATACTAGTATGTGACAGCAGCATTTCTAATTAGCTTGTTACGACCCACACGTAGTATTAGCTACCTTCCAGGGACCGATTCATATCTATATAGAATGTCTGTTTAGCATTCTGGGCTTGAGAAGGCACTTCAGATGCATTATCCACCTGCGCGTGTATCTTACACTACTAGTCGTGACTCCACATACCATGACGGCAGGAGGAAAATCACTGCGCCTCTACAAGAAACTGGACTTCCCAGATCGCTTCCATACTCATCGACGATGGTCGTCTGGCATAGCACAGAATCGCGAATCATTGCAGAACACACTGTGAGGCGGTCCGAATGCTGCTAACACCTAGAGTGTGGATGCAAACACCGCTGCGTGTGGATGCTGTCTACATTTGGTATGAAAGATAGTGCACCGGGTACACCGTATAGGAAAGGCATTTTAACGTATATTGGTTATTAGGAGCTTACGTTTTGTTTCGTATAAGCTGGAGGAAGATATACCAGTATTTGTAGGAATCCGACAGCAGCGTGTGCGTGTCGACTTGAAACTACTGTTCATCGTTCCATCGTATTGCTGACCAGGTGGCCGCCATTCGATGACATTCATGCGAAAACGAACTTACACTGTGAGGACAGAAGTCATGAGATACCTCCAGGTATCGTGACGAACGTCCTTTTGCCTGGTGTGATGCACCAGCTCGACGTCGCATGGACTCAACAAGTCGTTGGGAAGTCCCCTGCAGAAATACTGAGCCATACTGCATACACAGACGTCCGCAACTGCCAAAGTGTCACCGTTGCTGGATTTGTGCGCATCTAGCTATTATCTCACGTGAATGTTCGATGGGATTCATGTCGGGCGGTCTCGGTGGCCACATCACTCGCTCGAAATGTCATGGATGTTCTACAAACAAAGTGCGAACAGTTGTCGCCCGACGGCATGACACCTTTGTTTGAGAACATGGAGTTCATTAATGGCTGCAAATAGTCTCCAAGTATCCAGAATGAGATTTTCACTCTGCAGCGGAGTGTGCGCTGATATGAAACTTACTGGCAGGTTCGCAGGAGAGCTTCTGTAAAGTCTGGAAGGTAGGAGGCGAGATACTGGCAAAAGTAAAGCTGTGAGGACCGGGCGTGAGTCGTGTTTCGGTAGCTCAGATGGTAGAGCACTTGCCCGCGAAAGGCAAAGGTCCCGCGTTCGAGTCTCGGTCGGGCACACAGTTTTAATCTGCCGGGAAGTTTCAGTCTCCAAGTAGCCGAACATAAAGATATCCAGTCACTGATCGGTTCAGTTGGAACAGCGGACTCAGTCAGTTCCATGAAACACAGCCCACACTATTATGGAGCCAACACCAGCTTGAACAGTGCCTTTTTTAGAACTAGGGCCCGTAGCTTCGTGAGGTCTGCGCCACACTCCAATCCTACCATCAGCTCTTTTACCAAATGAAATTTGGACTCATCTAACCAGGGTACGATTTTCCAGTGTCTAGGATCCAACCTATATGGTCAGGTGCCTACTCACCCCGGTCGTCTGGAGCAATAGTGTATTAGCCCCAAATTTTGCCGCACTGATCCAATGGGTACATACGTCGTGTGTTCCACATTGATTTCTGCGGTCATATCATCCAGTGTTGCTTGTCTCGAGCAGAGACAACTGTACACAAACACCGCTGCTCTCAGTGGTTAAGTGAAGACTGTCGCCCGCTGCGTTATCTATGGTGAGAAGTAACGTCTGAAATTTCGTATTTTCGGCACACTCTTGACACTGTAGATCTCGGAATAATCAATTCCCCACATATTTTCATAATGGAAAGTCAGATGCAGCTAGAATCAACTATCATTCAGCGTTCAGTCTGTTAATTCTCGTCGTGCGGCCATAATGACTTCGGAAACCCTTTCACGTGAATCACCTGAGTACAAATGTCAGCTCTGCCAACGCACTGCCCCTTTATACCTTGTGTACACGATAATACATCATCTGTATATTTGTATATCGGTATAGGTGTAAGGGGACCATATCCAACGCCATACAGAATCCCAGTGACCCCACGCGACTAGCACCTGAGAGGAAAGACAAATTGTTTGCTTTATCGTACAGGATGGAAGACCCACATCTCGTACCTTGCGTAAGGAAATGGACTAGTTGTAGCAAGACAGTACCATATTCTGTGTGCAGCAAAACAAAGGACAGTGTCCACCTGGTTCTGCGTACAGAATCACGAAATTGGTATCTGTGTGTGAATCCTCGAAGCAGGGGGAACATTAGCAGATTACATATGTCATCCTCACACTGGTACAGCACGTGGCCGAAAAGCATCTGTACAGATGACAGCACGGCTTTAGAAAGCATCGCTTGGGTAAAACTCAGTTTGTCCTTTTCTTACATGATATACTGCGAACTACGGATGAAGAGCAAGAAACAGGTTCTATACTTCTGGATTTCCGAAAAGTATTTAACACGGTGCCCCACTGGGACTGTTACCGAAGGTACAAGCATATGGAATACGTTCTACATCTACATATACGCGATTACTCTGCTATTCACAATAAAGTGTCTGCCAGAGGGTTCAATGAACCGCCTTCAACCCCTCTCTACCGTTCCACTCTCGAACGGCGCGCGGGGAAAACGAGCGCTTACTTTTCTCCGTGCGGGCCCTGATTTCTCTTATTTTATCGTGATGATCATTCCTCCCTATGTAGGTGGGTGCCAACAGAAAGAATTCGCAATCGGAGGAGAAAACTGGTGATTGAAATTTCATGAGAAGATTCCATCGCAACGAGAAACGCCTTTTAGATTGCTACTCCAATTCACTTATCATGTTTGTGGCATTATCTTCCCTATTTCGCGATAATACAAAACGACCTCCCCTTCTTTGTACTTTTTCTATGTCATCCGACAGTCCCACGTGATGTGGACCCCACACTGTACAGCAATACTCCAGAATAGGGCGGACAAGCGTGGTGTAAACAGTTTCTTTAGTAGACCTGTTGCAACATCTGAATGTTCTGCCAATAAATCGCAGTCTTTGGTTTGCTCTACCCACAACAGTATTTGGGTGATCGCTCCAATTTAGGTTATTGGTAAATGTAATCTCTAAGTATTTAGTTGAATTTATGGGCTTCGGGTTTGTGTGACTTATCGTGTAATCGAAATTCAGCTGATTTCTTTTGGTACTCGTGTGAATAACTTCACACTTTTCTTTATTCTGGATCAATTGTCGCTTTTCTCACCATACAGGCGTCTTATCTTAATCATTTTGCAATTCGTTTTGGTCATCTGATGGCTCTACAAATCGGTAAACGACCGCATCTTCTGCAAACAATCTAAGACGGCTACTAAGATTGTTTCCTATGTATGTTAACATAAGATCAGGAGCGACAGAGGCCCTATAACACTTATTTGGGGAACGCCGGATATTACTCGATGACTTTCCGTTTATTACTACGAACTGTGACCTTTCTGACAGGAAATCACGAATCCAGTCGCACAACTAAGGCCATATTCCATAGGCACGCAGTTTGGTTAGAAGACGCTTGTGAAGAACGGTGTCGAAAGCCTTCTGAAAACCTAGAAATATGGAATCAGTTTGACGTCAACTGTCGATATCACTCGTTACTTCATGAGTATAAAGAGCTAGTTCTGTTTCGCAAGAACAATATTTTCTGAATCCGTGCTATGTGTCATTAAATCGTTTTCTTCGAGGTTCTTCATAATGTTCAAATACACTCTATGTTCCAAAACCCTACTGCAAATCGACGTTAGTGATATGGGCCTTCATAATGTTCAAATACACTCTATGTTCCAAAACCCTACTGCAAATCGACGTTAGTGATATGGGCCTGTATTTCAGCGGTTTACTCCTGCTTCCCTTTTTGGGCATTTGTGTGACTTGCGCAATTTCCCAGTCTTTAGGTACGGATCTTTCTGTGAGCGAGTGGTTGTATATAATTGCTAAACATGGAGGTATTTTATCAGATACTCTGAGAGGAACCTGACTGGTATGCAATCTGGACCGGAGGCCTTGCCTTTGTTAAGTAATTTAAGCTGCTTTGCTACACCGAGGATACCTACTGCTATGTTTCTCATCTCGGCAGTTGTTCTTCATTAGAATTCAGGATATTTACTTCGTCCTCTTTGGCGAAGGAGTTTCGGAAAACCTTGTTTAATAATTCTGCTTTAGTGGCACTGCCATCAGCGACTTCACCGTTGTTATCGCGCAGTGAAGGTATTGATTGCGTCTTGCCACTGGTGTTCTTTAAGTATGACCAGAATCTCGTTGGTTTTTCTGTCAGATTTCGAGACAGAATTTCGATGTGGAAATTATTAGAAGTATCTCGCATTGAAGTACGAGCTATATTTCGAAATTCTGCAAAACGTTGCCAGTCTTGCGTTCTTTTAAATTTTTCATGTTTTTTTTCGCTGCTTCTGCAACAGTGATCTGACCCGTTCTGTGTGCCAAGATGGATCAGTACCATCACTTATTAATTGATATGGTACTTACTTCTCAACTGCTTTCGATAGTATCTCTCTGTAATCATTCCTCAACTTTTCTACGCTTACATTATCAGATCGGAAGGAGTTAAGACTGTCTCTTAAAAAGGCATTAAGGTTCAGACTTTGCTTTAGTGCGTTTAACGAACACAGATTGTTTATTCATTTGGCTCGTATTCAGATTACTTTCAGCTACTGTGTATGTTTATCTTGCATGTTTATCAGTTACAATTGTTAAGCAAAATATATCACAGTAATCAGAGTACTGTGTTAAAAAATGTGTTCTCCTACACTCGTAACGACGCGAAGGTAAATTTTATATTCAGTGTTTAGTTCAGTCATGATACAAGAATCTTACACAGTTATTTATGTAAAAGTTGATTTGGCTAACTTATATGGTGATATTGTACAGTTAAAAGATTGTATAAAACGTTCTATACTAGAAATTTAAAAGTAAAGATCATGTGTGAAGCTTACACAGTGATTCAAAAATCACATATTGAAGGTCAGATCCGTAGGCTTCACACAGCAGGCATAAAGCGTACACAACTATGCGCATCGGAACCTCAAATACGGAAGCTCAACATTGTCTCACGTAATGGTTTCACGTAGGTAGCTAGAAGCACAAAAGTTACAAATTGCATTGCGTGGTTTATATGGCTTTTTTCTGAGGCAGTGTCTTCCCCAATACTCTTCAGATTGTAAAAATTCAGTACATACAGCCCCCTGTGTGTTGCGACAAAAATAAACATACTTCCTCAATGTACCGGGTGATCAAAAGGTCAGTATAAATTTGGAAACTGAATAAACCACGGAATAATGTAGATAGACAGGTACAAATTGACACACATGCTTGGAATGACATGGGGTTTTATTAGAACCAAAAAAATACAGAAGTTCAAAAATGTCAGACAGATGGCGCTTCATCTGATTAGAACAGCATTAATTAGCATAACAAAGTAAGACAAAGTAAAAATGATGTTCTTTACAGGAAATGCACAATATGTCCACCATCATTCCTCAAAAATAGCTGTAGGCGAGGAATAATGTTGCGAGCAGCACTGTAAAGCATGTCCGGAGTTATGGTGAGGCATTGGCGTCGAATGTTGTCTTTCAGCATCCCTAGAGATGTCGATCGATCAGGATACACTTGCGGCTTCAGGTAACCCCAAAGCCAATAATCGCACGGACTGAGGTCTGGGAACCTGGGAGGCCAAGCGTGACGAAAGTGGCGGCTGAGCACACGGTCATCACCAAACGACGCTCGCAAGAGATCTTTCACGCGTCTAGCAATATTGGGTGGAGCGCCATCCTGCATAAACATCGTACGTTCTAGCAGGTGTTTATGATGCGATTCTGTAACATATCGGCGTACATCTCACCCGTCACGGTAGCAGTTTTGCTGTCCAGCGCCATCCGTCGGACATTTGGCGAACTTCGCTTCTTTTTTGGTTCTACCTTGTTTACGATATTAAGGGCAGCGTCACAACTGCCTATGTGGTCCCTTTTACCCTGGTCAGCAGCTTGGGTGTGTGAGCTACTAAGCCAATTGTGAGATAGTTCTTGCACTTATCGGCCTTTCTATGTTTGTAATTTTGTGGATGATGTTTTCCCGAAAGCGTGATAGTATGCCGTCAGTCTCATAGGTTCTACACACCACCGTGAATAGTCGTTTCGTCGCCTGTGCCGCAATGTTTTTGGAAATTCCGATGAAATGTTAGCTATCCCTTCTGTCTTATATGACCGTAAGCCTTCAAGAGTTCTTTTAAATTCCCAGTCTAATACTGGACCCCTATGTCTTCTACGTCGACTCCTGTTTCTCTTCTATCAGGTCATCAGTAAGTATTCCTCCTTACAGAGGCCTTCAATGTACTCTTTCCATCTACCCGCTCTCTCCTCTACCTTTAACAGTGGAATTCTTGTCGTATTCTTAATATCAGAGCCCTTGGTTTTAATTTCATCGAAGGTTGTTTAAATTTTTCTTTATGCCGAGTCCATGCTGCCGACGATCATTTCTTTTTCTTTCTCTTTTTCTACACTTCTTTCTTGCAGCCATTTCACCTTAGTCGTGGGGAATTTCTTAGCTATTTCATTCCTAAGGGATTTACATTGCTTTAGTCCTGTCATTCCCTGAACGTATTTGTATTCCCTTTTTTCGTCGATCAATTAAAGTACCTCTCTTACCGACAGTTTCTTTGCAGTTACATTTCTTGTACCTATGTGTCTGTCGAACATCTGTGGCTGCCCCTTTTAGAGATGTTCACTCCTCTTCAACCGAATTGTCTACTCGATATTTCTTATAACAGTATCAAAATCCATAGCGAAATTAAAACTAGTCTCATCATTCGTCAGTACTTCAGTATTTCACTTCCTTCCACGATGATCCTTCTGGACAATTCTCTTAAATTTCAGCATATTCTATATCATTAGCAAATTATGATCTGAGTCTATATTAATCATTGGCTACGCTGTACAATCCAAAATCTGATTTCGAAATCTATCTGACCACGATATAATTGAGCTGGAATCTTACCATGTCTCCTGGACTTGTCCAAGTATACCTCCTCGTCTATTGAGTCTTGAACTGAGTATTCACTATTACCAAACAAAATTAATTGCTGAACTCAATTAGACTCTCTCCCCTCTCATTCCTACACCCTATCTCGGTTTTATCCGGTAGCCCTTTCCTGTATTACTTCCCATAGCCGGCCGGAGTGGCCGAGCGGTTCTAGGCGCTGCAGTCTGGAACTGCGCGAACGTTACCGTCGTAAGTTTGAATCCTGCCTCGGGCATTGATGTGTGTGATGTCCTTAGGTTAGTTAGGTTTAAGTAGTTCTAAGTTCTATGGCACTGATGACCTCAAAAGTTAGGTCCCATAGTGCTCAGAGCCATTTGAACCATTTTTGAACTTCCCATAAAAATGGTTCAAATGGCTCTGGGCACTATGGGACTTAACATCTGAGGTCATCAGTCCCCTATAACTTAGAACTACTTAAACCTAACTAACCTAAGGACATCACACACATCCATGCCGGAGGCAGGATTTGAACCTGCGTCCATAGCGGTCGAAAGCTTCCCATACAACGGCGTTCCAATATCCAAAGGCTACTAGACTTTCATCTCCCTTTACGTACTGAATTACCGTTCGACAACCTTCTGCTTGCGACGTCGGTGTGTATGTCTGTTGGTTTGCTATCGCATTTGATGAGAAAAACAGGATCACTGAACTGTTCATGTGGCTCACTATCCACCCTACTTTCCTTTATGTAACCAGTCCTTCTCCCGCTATACGAGCTTTTGCTGAAAAGAAATTCCTCCAAATGTTTTATGTGAAGAATTTTAAAGCTTTTTAAGTAAAACAAACGTTAAAAAATGAAATGATTGTATGGCATTGCTGCAGGGAGGCCCCATCCGGGGAAGTTCGGCCACTGAGTGCGAGTCTTATGCCAGTCGACGCCACATTGAGTGACTCGCGTGCCAGTTATGTGGATAAAATTATGATGAGGACAACACAACACCCACTCCACGAGCGGAGGAAGTCTCCAACCTGGCCGGGAATCGGATCCGGGCCCACTGCATGGGAGGCAAGCACGTTACTATTCAGCTAAGCAGGCGGACAAAGCAATAGTTATTAACAGTCCACATGTTTATTCTTCATGTTCACGTATTTGCTGCCTTAAGAGCACGTAACCGTAGCATCTAACATGGCGGTGTGGAAGAAAGTAACTACGCCGGAGCTTGAGAAACTGTGTGCTGTAATCCATTTTTACGAATTCGAGGAATTCGTCCACACATGGAGCATCCTCTGCTCCAGCACGACAATGTGAGACCACACACGAGCGCTGCAACGCCTTGACGTCACTGTTATGTATCATCCTCTATACAGACCAGCCTTGGGCTTATTCGGTTTTGATCTGTTTCCAAAACTTAAGGAACGCCTTCGAGGACTTCAATTTGACATTGATGAAGCGTTGCAAACAATTGTGAGGTTGCGGATCCCTTAATAAAGCCAAAGTTTCTGTGGTGACAGTATCCACAAACTGGTATCTCGGTGGGAGAAATGTGTTTGTCACGAGGGTGACTACGTTTGGAAATAAATTTGTGAACATGAAGAATAAAGATGTAGAATGTTAACAAAGCTTATTTCATTCAAAAATTATTAAATTTTTTCGAGTGAAAATTCGAAGGCATTGCTGTTCACCACACTCTCCTATAATTTTTTGCTGCTGGTGATATTATCCTATACTCGTATGGCCTGAAATCCTTGTCTTCTTTCCGTTTCAATTTATTGATCCTAGCACATCCAGACAGAGCCTTTGGGATCCCCTCTTCAGATTTTCTTGCTTTCCTACTACGTTCTGATTTATTGTATTTGATATCACGTATTGAATATTAGTGTTGTATAGTAAAAATGTGACAGACGGTTAAATACAGTAATGGCAAGATATTCTGCAGTGTCATACTTTTAAACGTCAACAAAAAATGTGTTCCTAGGTACGTGACCACGCTCTGCCTTGGAATATGTTTTCTCTCAATTTTTCCACAGTAATTTTTGTAACTGTAGAAAAAGACTGCACCACACTAAAAAGTAACAGTTGTTATTTAAAAATGAAAGAAAAAATATATTTGGATTACTGGCTAGAGACGATAGTGTGAGAAGTGTTCCATAGTACAACATTCTTCCATGCGTTTCAAGTAAAAATTGAAAAATCACTTCCATTTATTCCTTATAGTTACAACTACAGCTGTAAATATAAGTGCAAACAACAAATATTTAGCTACTGATTAGACCGATCACGAAAATCTTTTCTTCTGGCTGGATGACTTGTGGCAGTAGTACAGTTTGGTGAATTATTAGCGGTTCGGAAAAACGATTCCACTTCGAAAAATACGTCATATGTCTGGGATAATCAGAAAGATGTATAGGAAATGTATGTCAGTTTCACCAAATTAATGCGATGCGTAATAGAATATTTTGTGTTAATTGCCTAGAAATATGGCTACCAGGCAGATATAAATGCTTCACAGGTTCTTACTGAATTTTACACTGTAGAGTGAAAATTTCATTCTAGAATATTGGACGTGTATTGGCCCCTTAGACACCAGTCTTAGTACGACAGCGTAAATCTCTCGGTGTGCAGTACCGACGAATAAACAACGCCGGCAAAAACGGAGGTGGCAAGAGGCAGCTCGGCGGCCGAGTAGAGTGCGTGGCGACCCACATCTTCTGTTCTTCGGTCCGGTCGTTAACCAGTGACGTCGTTTGCTGATAGGTCTGTGGTCTGTGTTTGGGGGAAGATACTTTTGCAGCTAATGACAAGTGGGGAGAAAATGTTGTGGTTGTGGCTGGTTAGGTATGTGACTTGTAAGTTGTCGACAGGCAAGCAGGCACTGGCTGGTATAATTTAACGAGTCTAGTGAGAAACCCTTGGTGAAACTGAACACAACAAGTAGTTAATGTTTGTTGAGCTGTCTAGCATACGCGTAGCGATATGCACATGACAATCAGCATAATAGCTTGTTTGTCCGTCTTTCTAAAGAAATAGATTAATGATTCTGCGTATCAGAGATCCGACAGTTTGTTGGTAGATCTGTGGAGGTACGTGACATTAGCTGCCTACCCTCAGGTCATGCAACTCCCGCAGAAAACGCACCACTGATTTGCGTAGGCGGTGACAGCGACCCAGATGGCTCCATAGGATATACGTTAGGAGAACATGGTTCCAGACATCAACGTGAGTTTATTATGATGCTCCTAAAACCACTGTATCACGGTTCTGGATCAGAGACACGGACAATTATACTGCTGAAAAGTGACATCGCGCCGGCCTGTGTGGCCGTGCTGTTCTAGGCGCTTCAGTCTGGAACCGCGTGACCGCTACGGTCGCAGGTTCGCATCCTGCCTCGGGCATGGATATGTGTGATGTCTTTAGGTTAGTTAGGTTTAAGTAGTTCTAAGTTCAAGGGGACTTATGACCACAGATGTTAAGTCCCACAGTGCTCAGAGCCATTTGAACCATTTTTTTGAGTGACATCTCCGTCTGGGAGACACCCAGAATGAAGGGAAGCGTGGCTCGCAGCTTTCAGCATGTCTTTGATTACTGCCACAGGTCCCATGCAAGCGCAGAAGGATGTCTCCCATAGCATAACATTGCTCCCACCAACCTGAGTCCGTGGCGCGTTGCACGTTACGAGCAGACGTTCACCTCGATAACGGCGTCTGTTGAGACGACCATCGAGTTAATGTAGCAAAAATGTGATTCCCCCGAAGAGCTGACATGTTTACGTTGATCGACGAACAAATCCCCATGCCCCGTGCCCTCTGCAGTCGTCATTGACGATGTGGTTGGGTCTACATGTGAACACGTAGGGGTGGACTGCTGCGGAGCTCCATGTTCAATAATGTACGATGAAAGGTGTGGTCCGAAACACTTGTGTTTGCACCAGCATTGTGCTCTTTCGACAGAGATGCCGCAGATCTAACCTACCTTACAGAGAAGACAAGCCTCCAAAGTATACGTTCTGTGAAGAGTCGTGGACGTCCAACCTTTTACTGCCTAGAGTTAGTTTCACTGTCCTTCTACCTCTTTCCGTAGGTGCTTGTGACAGCAGCACATGAATATTCGACCAGCCTCACCATTTTCGAGACACTCGTTCACAGGCTCTGCGTAATAATAATTTGCCCTCTCTCAGAGTAGCTTATGTCAATGGTTTTAGCCACTTGCAGCCCATATCTTCACTAAGATGGCCCCCGTCCGTGTCTGCTCCGCGTACGTACTTTCATGTCACCTCCCTGCAACGCCACCAGGTGGCATCCAACGTCCCGGTGGGCAGTGGTCTTATTGTTTCGGCTGGTCAGTGTACAACTGGCCGTAGCGTCCCTTACACAAGGTATAAAAGAGCAGTGCATTGACAGACTTGACATCTGTACTCAGGTGACTCTCGTAAAAACGTTTCCAACGTGATTATTGTTGCCAGACGCGGAATGGTAGTTGCAGCAGAACGCATGGAGCATTCCGTACCGGATATCGTTAGAGAATTCGATATTGTGAGATCCACAGTGCTAAGGTGCCGAAATTACCAAATTTCAGGGATTGCCTTTCACCACAGACCATGCAGTGGACGAAGACCTTCACTTGACGCCATAGAGTAGCAGCGTTTGCGTAAAGTTGTCAGAGCTAACAGACAAGCAACTCGATGTGAAATAACCGCAGACATCGATGTGAGATGTACGATGAACGTATTCTTTAGGACAGTGCGATGAATTTCGGTGTTAGTGCGCTACGGCAGAAGACAAACGACGCGAGTGCCTTTGCTAACAGCGCGACATTGTCTGCAGCGCCTCTCCTGGGCTTGCGATCGTATTGGTCGGATGCTGGACGACTGGAAAACCGCGGCCTAGTCAGATGACTCCCCATCTCATTTGCTAAGATCTGATGGTAGGGTACCAGTGTTGCGCATCCCTGCAAAGCCATGGACCCAAGAAGTGGTCAACAAGGCTCTGTGCAAGCTAGTGGTGTCTCGATAATGGTGTGTGATGTGTTCACATGGAATGGACCGGGTCCTCTGGTCCACGGGAAACAGTAACTGACTGGAAGCGATTATTTCCGACTACATGGAGATCATATTCAACCATTCATGGACTTCATGCTTGCAAATAACGATAGAATTTTTATGGAAGAAAATGTGCTATGTCACCGGACTACAGTTGTTCGCGATTGCTTTGAAGAGCATTCTTAACAATTCGAGTGAAAGATTTGGTCATTCAGGTCGCCCAACGTGAATCACATCGAGCATTTATGGAACTTAACCGAGAGTTCAGTTTGTGTACGAAACCCTGCACCGGCAACACTTTCGCAGTTATGAGCGGTTATAGAGGCTGCATGGCTCAGTACTTCTGTAGGGGACTTCCAACGGCTTGCGTCCATGCCACGTCGACCTTCTGCACTATGCCGGGCAAATCGAGGTGAGACACGATATTATGAGGTATTGCATGACTTTTGTCACCTCATTATATAAGGAGGTAAGTTAACGTCTCTTGGGAGAATCCTGAGACTGCAGTGAAACGTTATAGAGAGTTAAGTGGATTTTGAGCCTGAGTAAATGTGAAGAGATACCTGGAAGCTTGTAAATGGTTTCCGCTAAGCAGGTATGGAGAAAGCCTACGGACAATGAGAAGATCAGCGAGAGCAAGCGATCTGGATTTACCGGCTGGGATGTTACATGCGGCAGCAGACAGCCGCGATGAACCCTAAAATATAACGGCAGACATAGTGCACACTTTAATAACATGAAACGAGTCTGGGAAGACTGGTACAGGAAGTGCAAGAGCATCAGATCAACCAAAAGAGTAGAACGCTTAGTATAAAAAATTTCCACCTACAATCGTAAACACATCTGCATTTAAAAAATTCGCTAAAACGTAAATGTCTACACTTACAGAGTGATAAACACTTTTCTCATACACAAGAAACCATATGGCTAGTGAAATGAATGTATGGCATTTACTGGCCGGGGTATCCCCTTCGGGATTCGGCCGCCATTTTGCAAGCCTTTTTAGTTGACGCCACTTCGGCGACTTGCATGTCAATGATGATGAAAGACACACAACACCAAGTCCCCCGCCGGGAATCGAAGCCGGGCTCCCTTGCGTGGTAGGCGGTAACGCTACCGCTGCGCTACGGAGGCGGATATATGGCTGGTATTAACACTGCACAGTAGCCATCTTTGAGCCGAAAGATGAATATTAAATTGTGACTGTTAAATAATCTATAATATTAAATTTGTATGTCTAAGAATGTCAAATCAAATTGTTCTCCACAATTACACTGATAAAATGAAGCAGTATGGCGTTATTAGTGAACCGATTTGTTAATGTTTTGAATGTTCGTTATAATTAGGATGCGCTAGAAGCAAAAATAATTCGCTATTAATTAGCTATCCTGTCAAAAATGATAAGATTAGTATCAGCAGACACGTCAAGTCGTAATCCGTCAATTAGAATACGTATTTCAGCTACAAAATCATTAGCGTAGGAATAGTGTTCCATTTTCCTGTATGTCTTAGTGTTATACGAGTCGTGTAAATGCTGGGGTGTTCAAAAAATGGTTCAAATGGCTCTGGGCACTATGGGACTTAACATCTGAGGTCATCAGTCCCCTTAGAACTACTTAAACCTTACTAACCTAAGGATATCAAACACATCCATGCCCGAGGCAGGATTCGAACCTGCATCGTAGCAGTCTCGCGGTTCCGGACTGAAGCGCCTAGAACCGCTCGGCCACCGCGGCTGGCTGGTGGGGTTTTGTTCGATCTTTCATTGACTGAAGGGTCATGACCGTAGTGGATGTTGGTGGTTGAAGAAGTGCTCTTCGGAACAGGGTGGGCGAAAAGAAAAAAGAACAGTTCAGGACATTGATCCAGAAGGAGGGACTCTGGTTTGTCCCATCGGAGAGCACTTCAGAGTGGCGGGGTACAATTTATGTAGAAAGACTTCGAATCGCTTATCGGCTGTAAGTTACGGGCATGTAAGAATGAAGGTGAAGAAACTTATGCACTGAGTACACGTGGTGTCTTGATCTGAATGGGGAGTCTGTCATCTTTCGCGTCACGCCAGAAAATTCAAGGGCTGTGATATATTTCAATTAACAACTTAATTAACGTAAAAACTGCTTGTAGGATCACCATTCAATAGCAGCCTGGACGTTACTGAATGAAACATCTGTTCATAAAAGTTCATTCTACAGTGTTTCCCGTGTGTATTACGAATGTTTCCCTGTTTGGTTACGTCATTAACTGCGTAACTTGTCTACCGTCAACTATTCGACAACAGAATCGCACAACAGGGTGTAAAGCAGACGGTGTACTGCTCGTCACTACGGTATTTGTTAGCCAAGATGTACTCAGAGCCATGAATTTGCCCTCTGTCACGTTAAATTCAGAGCAGGAGAGTCGCACGGGTTCAAGTCTGTGTGTGTGGTTGAAGCTGATTTGAACTTGAGGGCAATGAGATCAGCGAATAGTTG
Source organism: Schistocerca americana (assembly GCF_021461395.2). NCBI lineage: Eukaryota > Metazoa > Arthropoda > Insecta > Orthoptera > Acrididae > Schistocerca > Schistocerca americana. The sequence goes on from NC_060126.1 coordinate 380,393,176, forward strand.
CTGTTGTAGCTAATTACTGAGCATATCTTGTTCACGTACGGCACGTCTTGCGCCGCCGCCCCCCCCCCCCCTTCCTCAATCCCCCTCTTCCCATGATAGTAACTGGACAAATCTGTGATTTATTGCGAGGTGGTCGTATTTGTACTGTGTACCTCGTCACCGCCTTTTGAATTAAATCATTGGCTGGTACTAGTTAATTGCACATTTAATTGAGAATTTTGTTACGCACCCTAAATAATAACTCAAGTGGCACTTGAAAAGCATTTGTGCTTAGTTGATTTCTATTTAGCTGAACCCTTACTTGAGAATTTTCGTATAAACTTTAAGCGCCATTCAAGTGATAACTGAAGCTGGAGCTCAAACTTCTATTGATATATGAGTACTGTAAATGTTGAAACGATGCCTTATGTAATCTTACGCTGCTTGATAGTTGCTACAGAAGAGAAAACGTAATCACAGGAAATATGGACGACATAAAAATCAGTTCATTCGTAATAAAGTGGAGTGGTATAATTACAACGAAGAATGGCACAGATTTTATCACCCGGAAAAGCAAGACAACAGAGATAAATTACGTTTATATTTGACAGAGGTCAGACATCCAACATAACTGTCGATATCGGACTCGCAGTAAGTAATAGGCCTTCCTTTGGCGCCAATGCACATTTTGCACCTGTTATTCATGCTGGCTACCAAGCTGTTGAGGAGTCCTTGGGGGATACTGTCCCCCTCGTCTCTCGCGGCAGTTTTCAGTTCTTCAGGTCTGCCAATGGCATCCCACACTTGTCTCATACGGTTTAGGTCCGGAGAATACGCTAGCAAATCCATACCTTCAACATCTTTACTTTTCAATATGCCGGACACCTCAAAGGTGTTGTATGGGCGTGCATTGTCGTTCATAAACAGAAGGTCGAGACCTACTGCACCCTTAAACAAACGTAGTCCAGAATAGTCACCCTGTAACACTGCTGTGCAGTAACGGTACCTCGCGCAAAGATATGTCACCGTGTTCGCCATTTTGCACAGTGCCTTCCTACACTATAGCACCCTGTCCATACTGATGACGCTCGTGAACATTCTGTGGTTTGTAACGTGTTCCCCTCTCTCTCCACCCTAACTGATGGTCAGATTCAATTGCCCCAGTGAAGCGGGATTCGTCGGAGGTCATCACTCTGGTTCACTGTTGCTGACCCAACCAACATGTGATCCAAACGACGAACTCCTTCTCGATGATGACGTCACTGAAATGAAGTGGAATGCATTGAACATGTTTCCGAGCATACAAGCCAGCTTTATTCGAATCGCCGTGAAATTATTCTGGCGAAGACACGAGAACCAGTGATAGACTCAATGCTGGCAGCGATCTACCAAGGGGTGAAGCATTAAGAGTACGTATCAAGGCTCCTCTGGTTTCGTGATCCACATACGACCACCGCCAAACTATTGCAAACAATACACCATTCATCGGCCTTTTTTAAATGCGAGATGGAACTTTTGTACACATTCTTTAATATGGCCACAATAGTGGCACACTGGCTGACTTCAAGCAGTCCAACCGCTCGTCAACGACCATAAGAACTCAAACGGTATCTTGCAGACATGTCGCTTTACCACACGGAATGTTGTGCTAATCGGTTCCACAACAACCTTCGTCAAACACCGTACTGCAAAAACGGTCAAATCGATACAGAGTGTTCGTCCCAGGCTTCGCTGCAGTTAACACGTCCCGCCCTCTTACTTCTTTTATGTCCGCGGCTCGTGGTCTTGCGGTAGCGTTCTCGCTTCCCGGCCTGGTCAGGGATTTTCTCTGCCTCGAGATAACTGGGTCTTGTGTGTCTTTCATCATCATTTCATCCTCATTCACTCGCAAGTCGCCGTAGTGGCGTTAAAGAGTTGTGGAGCGCCGGCCGAACCACCCCGCGGGGGGTCTCCCGGCCACCAATGGCTCTGAGCGCTATGGGACTTAACATCTGTGGTCATAAGTCCCCTAGAACATAGAACTACTTAAACCTAACTAACCTAAGGACAGCACACACATCCATGCCCGAGGCAGGATTCGAACCTGCGACCGTAGCAGTCGCGCTATTCCGGACTGAGCGCCTAGAACCGCTAGACCACCGCGTCCGGCGCCGGCCACCAATGCCATATGCTCACACACTTCTTTTATCATCATTGCTAGGAGTTTCCGTAGCAGTTGTCGGTCGTTCCGTAGAAACTGCCAGCTGTTCCTTACAACGTGTCAGTTGTTCCTTAGTAACTGTCAAGCAGTGTACAAGTCACTGTTGAGCTTAAAATGTTTTAAATGAATAGTATTACTAGTGCACTGGCGAAAAAAACCGCAATACCAGAGAATAATTGATGTAGAGAATGAAATTCCTGCAATGCATTTTTCTAAGTGATATATTTTAGTGACTGGCCTTGCAAGATCAAAGTTTAATGTAAGCGCGACATAATGCATTGAAAATACGAAATTCTTCTAAGTAGATAACCGGTGTAACCATCAGAATGTTAAAAGCAACCATGCAAACGTTCATGCTAGGTGTTGTGTAGGTGTCGGATGTCGCTTTGTGGGATGGAATTTCATGCCTGTTGCTCAATATAGTCATGGCTAATGGTGAATGTGTATGACACTGCAGTTGTGCTATGTGCTCGACTGCTGTCACATCTGATGATCGAGGAGTCCGTGGGACAAAATTCAAATGGCTCTGAGCACTTCGCGACATAACATCTGAGGTCATCAGTCCCCTAGAACTTAGAACTACTTAAAACTACTAACCTAAGGACATCACATACATCCATGCCCGAGGCAGGATTCGAACCTACAATCGCAGCGGTCGCGCGGCTCCAGACTCAAGCTGCTAGAACCGCTCGGCCACAGCGGCCGGCTCCGTGGGACATACCGACACTCTGTAGACCATGTTGGTTAACTACAGCAACACATGGGCGAGCGTTAATCTGTTGGAAAACACCCGTGTGCTGCTGGTCATGAGTGGAAGCACAACAGGTCGAATCACCAGACTGGCGCACACTATACAATTTTCCAGTGACGGTGCGTGAGATAACCACAGGCGTGCTCGTGTTGCCATACGAAATCGCACTCCAGGCCATGACTCCAGGTGTACATCCATTGTGTCCAGCACGCAGACAGGTTGGCTGCAGGCGCTCATCTGGCCTACTCCTAACCAAGACACGGTCATCACTGCCACCGAGACAGAACCACCTTTCACCAGGAAACACAGCAGACTCCCACCTCTTCCTCCAGTTAGCTCTCGCTTGACACCACTGAAGTCGCAAATGGCCGTGGTTTGGGGTAAACAGAAGGCACGCTACACGGCATCTGACTCTGAGGTGTACTTGAAGTAACCTATTTTGTAACACTTCACTGTATCACTGTGGCATTAACTGCTGCTGAAATTGCTGCTGCACATGCAGTACGATGCGCCAGAGCCCTACCCTGAACACGATGGTTTTCCCTCTCGGTAGAGCCACGTGGCCGTCCGGATCCCGGTCTTCTTGCGACCGAATGTTCTCGTTACCACCGCTGCCAGCAACCGTGTACAGTGGCTACAATCTGCCGTCCGCAGCTCGTGGTCGTGCGGTAGCGTTCTCGCTTCCCGCGCCCGGGTTCCCGGGTTCGATTCCCGGCGGGGTCAGGGATTTTCTCTGCCTCGTGATGACTGGGTGTTGTGTGCTGTCCTTAGGTTAGTTAGGTTTAAGTAGTTCTAAGTTCTAGGGGACTGTTGACCATAGATGATAAGTCGCATAGTGCTCAGAGCCATTTGAACCATTTACAATCTGCCAAGTGTTTCCGTAGTGTCGCAGAAGGAACATCCAGCATGTCGCAGCTCTATTACACGACCTTGTTCAAACTCCGTGAGGTGTTGTGAAACGTCCCCTTAGGAAATTATGAATGACTGTGCTGATAAACCTCTTACGTTATTTGATTTTCTAACAGCTCAGCAAAACTGAACGTGCTCAGACAATTATCTCTTTACTTATTCTAATCATCACTAAACTGACACAATATTCTTAGCGCGACGCAATATGACTTTCAATAATCCCTACAAAAGAGTGGCCCTGAATAACAATAATCTTATACCTCTCATGAATCACTTACCTCACAAAAGTCTTCGTTACTCGAACTACTGCAATACAGGGAGCGCCAATACTGCCAGCTAAACAAAAGATTCCAACTACTGAAGGCACTAACTACTGATAGGCATAGTTAGCAACTGAAAGATTTTGATAGAGAACAAACAATGTATTTACCTTAATAATGTTCAAAAATCATATACGAGGGCCGTTCAGAAAGTAACCTCCGGTTGATTTAAGAAAATACACCAAGTTAAATAAAAATATTTTAATATATACATCTTACAACTACATCTTTGCACTATTTTTCTACATAGTCTCCATAGTGATTGAGGCACTTATCGTATCTCTTCACAAGCTTTGAAATTCCTTCTGCATAAAAATCACCCGCTTGTGCCTGGAGCCAGCCTGTGACCGCATTTTTGAGCTCTTCGTCGTCATCAAACTGCTGTGACCCGAGCCATTTCTTCAAATGCATGAAGAGGTGATAATCACTTGGCGCCAGGTCTGGGCTGTAAGGTGGATGGTTGATAACGTCCCACTTGAAGGACTCAAGAAGGGCCGTTGTTCTGCAAGCAGAGTGAGGACGGGCGTTATCGTGCAAAAAAACGATACCGGAAGTCAGCATACCACGGCGTTTGTTCTGTATAGCCCGTCGTAACATTTTATTGTTTCACAGTACACGTCTTGATTAATGGTCGTACCACGTTCCATGAATTCAATCAACAACACCCCTTTGGCATCCCAAAACACCGTTGCCATCAGTTTTCTGGCAGAAAAATCTTGCGAGGCTTTTCTTGGTTTGGTAGGCGAATTTGAATGTGCCCACATCTTTGATTGTTCTTTTGTCTCAGGGTTCACGTAACTTAATCCAGGTTTCGTCACCGGTCACGATTCTGTTTAACAATGGTTCTCCTTCGTCCTCATAACGTGACAGAAAGTCTAATGCAGAGGCGATTCTTTGAGTTTTGTGGTGGTCGGTAAGAATTTTGGGCACCCATCGTGCACAGAACTTACGGTAACCCAATCTTGCTGTCACTATCTCGTACAAGAGAGTCTTAGAAATCTGTGGAAAACCAGTAGACAACTCCGACATTGAGAAACGTCGATTTTCACGAACTTTTGCATCAACTGTCTGAACGAGTTCGTCAGTCACCAATGATGGTCTACCACTCCTCTCTTCATCATGAACGTTTTCTCGTCCACTTTTAAATAAACGTACCCATTCACGGACAACTCCTTCACTCATAACTCTTGGTCCGTACACGGCACAAAGTTCACGATGAATAGCTGCTGCAGAATATCCTTTGGCTGTAAAAAACCTTATGACAGCACGAACTTCACATTTGGCGGGGTTTTCTATTGCAGCACACATTTCAAACTGCCACAAAAACTAAACTAGCGCAGGTACGACGTTCACTCGACCACGGCTTGATGCCGACTGACCTGTTGAGTGCGTGAACGCACAGAGGGCGTCGCTACTCCCCCACAACCCGCACTGTGACCAATCGGAGGTTACTTTCTGAACCGCCCTCGTATATTTCCTTTTTCTGGAGGACACACGTCCAGATCGTCCGCTTATAGTGACCTCTCAAGACTTTGGGATCTCTCTCTCTCCACATCCACCACTGCTGGCGGCTCACCTCCAACTGGCGAACGCTACGCGCTGTTCACATCCAACTGCCCAACACTACACAAGCGAATATTCCAACAATGCCAACCAGCCACAGACTGCACACAATACAGTCAGCGATTTTCATACAGAGCGCTACGTGGCGTTACCAACATAAAAACATAAACAGCCTCCTTACAGTTGATAACGGTGTCTTTGTTGCCTTGAAGGCATTTTTTACTAACATCAACTCACCGCATCTAGTCTCAAAGGTAATTAACGCTCACGACTGTTACAGGGTATTTGAAGTAAACGCGATTTGAATCCTCACAGTGGGGTCAATAGCTTCACTCTTATGCGACTGTTGCCAGATTGGAATAGACACCATCTTTCAGGTGTAGAAGTACGCCTATCAACTGTCGTTGATGCCACACAACACCTTCTTTGTGTGGCGATTTTTTTCTGTCTGTGTACGTATTAGATTGTTTCAGGATATAGCCTATATCATGGAACAATTGCGGCTCTAACTGGATCTGGGTTCCCTCCCTAGAATCACAATTTTTATTTCTGTTTATGTCCGTTTGGATACTGAGCGCAGACAGAAGAAATTGTCCCTGCGTCCCTGCTGGCGTCTTGTTCCGGACAGACCAGAGCACAGCCAGCAGAGCTACCGCAGCGTCCCGGTGCAGTAGGGCCCTTCTGAGCTGCTTACGTGTGTGGTACTTGAATTTAATAACAAAATTGCAAAAGCCATTCAGAGCTCCCCGTGAGGGTGGCAAGTAGAGTGTGAGCGGACAGCGAGAAGTGCGAGCGTCAAGGGTAGTTTGAGCCTTCATTAGCCGGCCTCGCCTCCTGCGGCTGGGTGCCGCGTTCGCAGCTGCGCAGCCGCGCCCCCCGGGCTGCAGGGTGGAGCCGCGCGGTTAATGAAGCGGTCGGAATGACGACAAGTGTCGGCGGGCAGTGGCCCGAATGTTCCGCCGCCTCTACCTGATCCACCGCCGCCGGCTTAAGCCTGGCCGCTGGAGGTAAGCTCATTAGCGACCGAGCGAACGGCCGCTGCCCCGGGAAGAGGGAAGAGGGCGACACTCGGCGCGGCGCTCCTGATTTACTTTCCTCGTGGCTGCCCACGGGCGGCATTATCTGGCTATTCAGTTACGCTTACAAGCGTTTCCCCTCACGCATTTGCACAAGTCGAGAGGGTATGTTTGTCAGACGTTTTGTGGTCACTGGGATTGTTACTGCTACTTTGCCTGCTTGTGTGCGCGTGAGTGTGTGTGTGTGTGTGTGTGTTTGTGTGTGTGTGTGTGTGTGTGTGTGTGTGTGTGTGTGTGTGTGCTTGCGTGCGTGGGTGTCCTACACGGACTTAATACATGATATGAGAGATTATGGGAACATTAGGTAACGAAAGAAAGAGTTGTTTGGCTGTGTTGGCTGTCAGCTACAAAGGGATTTTCATGCTTAGGGGTCGTTTTTCCTAAGCGAAAATGGGTCACATTTGGGTGTGAACACTGTTTATTCATAAAATCCGTTATTGTATTTTCGATCGTGCAGCCATTATCAAGTAGGGGACTGGGAAAATAGTGCTGCTGCTCATGTCAGAACTTAAAACTGTGTTGATAACAATATGTGTGTGAAATCCTATGGGACTTAGCTGCTAAGGTTATCAGTCCCTAAGCTTACACACTACTTAACCTAAATTATCCTAAGGACAAACACACACGTTCATGCCCGATGAAGGACTCGAACCTCCGCCGGGACCAGCCGCGCAGTCCATGACTGCAGCGCCCTAAACCGCTCGGCTAATCCCGCGCGGCATATCAATATCGTGAATGCGTGTAGTCGTTTAATGTTATTTACTCCAAAGATGACAATAACGGTTAGTCTAATTTACGAGTAAATAGATTTTACAGTCAAAAGAGACTTCTACGTCCTCATACAAACTGCGCAAGCCACAGTATGCGGCGTGTAGAGGGTCCGTTCTACCACTACTAACTATTTCCCTTCCTGTTCCACTCGCAAACAGTGCTAGAGAAACACAGCTGTCCATATACCTCCGTACAAGTCTTAATTTCTCTTACCTGGTATTCGTCGTTCTTATGTGAAGTATACGTTGGCGACAGGATCACTCTACAGTCAGCTTCAAATACCGGTTCCCTAAATTTTCTCACTGGCGACCCTTGAGAAGAAAGCCGGCCGCTGTGGCCGAGCGGTTCTAGGTGCTTCAGTCTGTAACCGCGCTGCTGCTACGGTCGCAGGTTCGAATCCTGCCTTGGGCATGGACGTGTGTGATGTCCTTAGGTTAGCTAGCCTTAAGTAATTCTATGTCTAGGGGACTGATGACCTCAGATATAAAGTCGCATAGTGCTTAGAGCCATTTGAACCTTGAGAAGAAAGTCGTCTTCCCTCCACTGATTCCTGGTCCCGAAGCATCTCCGTAATACTTGCGTGCTCATCGAAACCATCGTCGCGGCGACTTTAGGGTGAGGGGGAATCGTGTGTCCTTCACCCCGAATACTTTTTTGAAAATCAGTTTCAGTATTTTAAGTCTTCTTTGAAAAAAAAATTATTCTGCTGAACGAATGTATCCAAATTTAACTGATTACATATACTAAAAACTCTTGTGGAGTAAGAATTAATGGTTTTGAGGATCTAGTAACTTGCCACTAAATCAAATTCATATATATTATTCGTATGAAACACAATATTCCAACTAATAATGAACTACTACGAGTGATGAAGGAGCTAGACAGATAAGCACGAATCTGCTTTGTTTTGCTGTAAGCTTATGGCAGGGATGCCCTGGCCGAACGGCACGCGACAGATTCTAAAGGAAAAAATTATTTCCTAAGTGGCTGTCTGAGGGAGGCACCCTCACGAATTTCTATTGCATTAAGAACTTTACAGGGAGGAACATTTTGGAATCCCCGATGCGGCTGTCCAACGTCTTATGTATCAAATACTTAACAACATGGCACAAATAAACAGATTTCCTTCAAGATGCTGCCATTGGAGAAAGAAGCACATGATGTGGTAGCTCTGTACTCGGCAATCGATGTTGAGTCTCTGGAAGGAGAGCCGCAGTGCTTTCATCTACGATACGACGTAAAGTCCTGATAGAAAAAACAGATGATTTCTTTTCCACGAACAAAATCAGTTCAAGAATTATTTGCTAATGCTGAAGCTTCCGTAAGACTTATGCTTGTGTGCTCGGCTTCAAGCTGTGAAGAACGCAATTTTACAGCTCTACGAGGACTGAACAACTACCTACGTTCAACATTGAAAGAGTAGAGGCTCAATCACGCAGCAGTTTGCAGTCTGCGCAAGTAGCTGTGGGCTCAAATACAATTAAGATACGTTTCTAGGATATTTATACCCAAATTTGACAAAAAGGAAAGCTGTATTTAGATCGTCACTCGACGAACTTCGTAATATTTTTTTACTTTATGCTCTTGACATAGTATTTACTTATCGTATCTTACTTTTTAACTACTTACAATGTTATTCCTACTATTTAACGGTTTCAATTTGTCTTTTGAAACACATTTTTAATGTCTCGAAAATAAACTAAATAAAATCGTTTATACAATACTCTATTTACATTTCCAGTGAAAATCAAGCAGAATTTGAAAAACTATTCAGTTTGAAATAGTTTCCACGCTTTTTATGACATAATAAACAATAATCATTCACACACCGTCGATAAATTTAAATGTTGACACAATATTAACTTTTTTATAGTCAGTAATTGCGAAATACATTTCAATCCAGGTTTAAACCGCCACGCCTTAATAGTTTTAAGTGCCATTGAAACACAGTGTGAGGAATCCAGAACGCTCTAAAAAGTGATCTTAGGTCCTATTGTTTTCGACTGTTTTCAAGGAGATCACCCGTTTATACCCCCCTTGTGATCCATTGAGTCATCCCCCACAGTAATTTAGTGCCGGAGTAGCCCGTGACCGAACCCACAGGTAACAAATCTGGCGGGCCACTTCTGAATTGCTTCACTGTTTTCCTTTAATCCGACTTGGTTGCGGTCCCAAACACTCGAGCTGTACTCAAGAATGGATCACACTAGTGATCCACTTGCAGTGCTCTTTACAGATGAACCACACTTCCCTAATCCTCTCCCAGTAACCCGAAGTCGACTATTCGCCTTTCCTACCAGAACCCTGTATGCTCGTTCACTTTCATACGTTACACCTAGATATTTAATCGACCTTATTGTGTCTAGTAGCACATTCTTAGTGCTGTAGTCCAGCAGTACGGGATTTTCTTTCCTACTCATCCACATTAACTTACATTTCCTACATTTAGAGCTAGCTGCCATTCATCACACACCAACTAGAAAGTTTGTCTCGGTCATCTTGTATCCTTCTATAGTCATTCGACACCTTCCCGTGCACCAAAGCTTCGTGAGCAAACAGCGTCAGTCTGCTGCTCACGCTGTGCGCCAGATCATTAATGTATAAAGAAAATAAGAGCGGTCCTGTCGCACTTACTTGGGGTACTCCTGACTAGAACCTTCTCTCTGATGAACGCTCGCCTTCGAGGACAAAGTACTGAGTCCTATTACTGGAGAAGTCCTCGAGCGACTCACATATCTGGAAAACTATTCCGCATGCTCGCTGGGGCACCGTGTCAAACGCTTTTCGGAAATCTGGAAATATGGAAAATGCCTGTCCATAGTTCGTATAACATCCAGGGAGGTGCCTTTTTAAAGAAATCCCAAATGGACTGTTGAGGTGCGTAAGGGGCAAGGCTTTCTATTCCTCTGTAGAGGAATATCTGTTTCAACCTGCTGTACGAATATGCTATCTTATGACTTGGGTGTAGGGGAATTACAATTTGTGTGTAATAAGTAACGTCTATAAAAACATGCGTCGGAAACTTAAGCGATTTATTCTTGACATCAAAATATTACGAAACTTTCGTATGAATAAGGGTCGGAAAATCCTTCGCTGAGGACGTGTGAAAGGAATTCCTATGATAACTATCGGTTGTGTAATTCACCTCACATTTATATTTTTACTCGCTTTTTTTACAGTTGATCATGACATTTGGCCTCGTGATGACTGGGTGTTGTGTGGTGTCCTTAGGTTAGTTAGGTTTAAGTAGTTCTAAGTTCTAGGGGACTGATACCCATAGATGTTCTAGGGGACTGATGACCATAGATGTTAAGTCCCATAGTGCTCAGAGCCATTTGAACCATGGCATTTGTTTTGAAAGTTGTGTCCCAGTCTATATACAAGTCCAGCAGTGGAAGCGCAGTGCCCGTTACAAAACAAATCTCTGATCGTACAGCTCTTTCCAGTGCAAGGCTCATTCTGTTTTTGTCTGAGTTCTTAATACAAATGATGGTTGACGTTGGGCACTGTGCACAACGATTACGCCGACACAATCGGAAGCATCGTGTTATATTTATTATCAGTGTTTCGCCTGACCATAGAAATGTTGTAGGAGAATGTTAAGGATCTGATAATTTAAGTCAAGACACAGATTAACACATGTTTATTTGCTACAACGACTGACAGAAGTCAGTTATGATTCTCGTCGTCATTTGTTATGATGACAGGTGGTCAATGCTAAATAAAAGCATATATTGCAGGTTTGGCAGTGAAATCGGTAAGGAGCTGGCTGCATAGTCTGTATCTGCAACGACTGAAATAATTAGTAGTCGTTGATAAAAATAGTATTTATTGTATTCAACTTGTGTTACAGGCGTCTTCATATGCTGCATACATACAACTACAAACACATATATAGAGAGACATTACTTATGCCATACTTGACTCAGCGCCTTGTTGGAGGCTGCTTCCTATCAGCTGAAGGCTATTCTACATTCCTACTTGACATCCCGAGCAACAGAGGACGAGAGCTGGCTAGATACCTGTCACAAGCCGCGGAGCGGCGCTAGTCACGACTTGCTGGTCCAACGATATCTCTTACGGACCGCAGTCGATATCTGCAACCCCTGACAAGAATGGTATCGAACGTTGATACCACAGGCACAACGCAGCTAACTACACTCCTGGAAATTGAAATAAGAACACCGTGAATTCATTGTCCTAGGAAGGGGAAACTTTATTGACACATTCCTGGGGTCAGATACATCACATGATCACACTGACAGAACCACAGGCACATAGACACAGGCAACAGAGCATGCACAATGTCGGCACTAGTACAGTGTATATCCACCTTTCGCAGCAATGCAGGCTGGCCAGGGTAGTTGACTTACACCTTCTAGAGCACGTTGGGTGGCACGGGATACATGCGGACGTGCATTGTCCTGTTGGAATAGCAAGTTCCCTTGCCGGTCTAGGAATGGTAGAACGATGGGTTCGATGACGGTTTGGATTTACCGTGCACTATTCAGTGTCCCCTCGACGATCACCAGTGGTGTACGGCCAGTGTAGGAGATCGCTCCCCACACCATGATGCCGGGTGTTGGCCCTGTGTGCCTCGGTCGTATGCAGTCCTGATTGTGGCGCTCACCTGCACGGCGCCAAACACGCATACGACCATCATTGGCACCAAGGCAGAAGCGACTCTCATCGCTGAAGACGACACGTCTCCATTCGTCCCTCCATTCACGCCTGTCGCGACACCACTGGAGGCGGGCTGCACGATGTTGGGGCGTGAGCGGAAGACGGCCTAACGGTGTGCGGGACCGTAGCCCAGCTTCATGGAGACGGTTGCGAATGGTCCTCGCCGATACCCCAGGAGCAACAGTGTCCCTAATTTGCTGGGAAGTGGCGGTGCGGTCCCCTACGGCACTGCGTAGGATCCTACGGTCTTGGCGTGCATCCGTGCGTCGCTGCGGTCCGGTCCCAGGTCGACGGGCACGTGCACCTTCCGCCGACCACTGGCGACAACATCGACGTACCGTGGAGACCTCATGCCCCACGTGTTGAGCAATTCGGCGGTACGTCCACCCGGCCTCCCGCATGCCCACTATACGCCCTCGCTCAAAGTCCGTCAACTGCACATACGGTTCACGTCCACGCTGTCGCGGCATGCTACCAGTGTTAAAGACTGCGATGGAGCTCTGTATGCCACGGCAAACTGGCTGACACTGACGGCGGCGGTGCACAAATGCTGCGCAGCTAGCGCCATTCGACGGCCAACACCGCGGTTCCTGGTGTGTCCGCTGTGCCGTGCGTGTGATCATTGCTTGTATAGCCCTCTCGCAGTGTCCGGAGCAAGTATGGTGGGTCTGACACACCGGTGTCAATGTGTTCTTTTTTCCATTTCCAGGAGTGTATGTCCCAACACACAGCTGCGAACATCCTCATAGGATCACAGACGTTATCCGCCAGGTCATTTACACATAAATAGTTCATCAATCAGGAGCCATAGTATCGCTCATGGAGCAGCGTAATCTTTACAAACGAATGTTAGTTTGATAGGATCTCTGAGGCAAGACGGATGCTACATTTGTCTATAAAATGGTTCAAATGGCTCTAAGCACTATGGGACTTAACATCTGAGGTCATCAGTCCCCTTGACTTAGAACTACTTAAATCTAACTAACCGAGGGACATCACACACATCCATGCCCGAGGCAGGATTCGAACCTGCGACCGTAGCAGCAGCGCTGTTCCGGAATGAAGTGTCTAGAATTGCTCGGCCACATTCGACTATAGCGATTGCGTTCTAAGATGAACGACATTCTGTCTTTTAACAGGTCATATGGCTAACCGTGTATTTATTCGGATACTTCGTATGTAAGTTTTTCTTTTTTATTAAGTGTCACTGCGAAACACCATAGAAGGCTGTCCTCAAGTCCAGTAATTCAACGTTAGCTTCGCTACATGCAGCATTCATGATTTTCGTTTTGATTCGGTACAAGTAATATTTACATCAAGCACTATATTTATTAGCACAGACGACTTCGCTAAATGCTGCGTACATGATGTTTTGTTTTGTTTAAATGCAACTAATATTTACATCTAGCTCTATAGTTATTAGCACAGTTTGTAAACGCTTACAGAGAGACACTTCATTTATCTTATGTTTTTGCGTGAGTTTCATTCTTTTTCTTGATCCTCCACACTTCTCTCGTTAGTCCTTTGAGTATATCGGATGCGATTAGACGCCATTGCTCGTCTACCTCACGTAACAGTATTATTTTGACTGCAGTATTAGCCCAAGTGGCGCAGGCTGGTGTAAACTGTTATTCTGAAAGCAAATAATAATACTAAGTATGTTACGTAGTACCGTGTACTAGACTGAGGCTACACCGACCACAAACTGAAGTACTAGTATTTCATCCAAGAGATTTAATTTTTCTTTTAACCTATTTTTCCTCTCTATATGGGCGAACGGAGCAAATGGGTTGTACTTTAGCTGTTGGTAAATGCACACATTATTTAATGGAAATGCTGTACGTGAGACGAAACAAACCAATGTTGCAGCATTTCCCACACATTCAATGTCAGTCGAAATCCAACACAAAAAGCTTGTTTTCAGAATAGATGCATCTAAGCGAAGTTAAATTGTCTCTGAGGTACTCGACCATCACTGGAAATGGAAATTCCATGTGGCTAGAGCCTCCCGTCGGGTAGACCGTTCGAGTGGTGCAAGTCTATCGAGTTTACGCCACTTCGGCGATTTGCGAGTCGATGGGGATGAAATGACAACACAACACCCACTCCCTGAGCGGAGAAAATCTCCAACCCAACCGGGAATCGAACCCGGGCTGTTACGTATGACATTCCGTCCCTCTGACCACTTAGCTACCAGGGGCGGACTCGACCAATACTAAAATTACTTCATTTCATCAGAAGTTGGTATCAGAAGAGAGGAGGCATTTTATGCCATTTTTTTCACAAACTTAATCAATTTCTAAAGTAATTCGACAGTAACTAGTCCTATGTCGCTCTTACATTACCAGAAAAGAAATGTCTAGAGAGGTTTAAATTAGAGTCTTTATCAAAATAAGCACAGACTGCGACTTGTTTAGCACGCTTACAACTTACCGTAAGATTGGGTAACACACCAACGTAGTCTCCGCGGCAATACCTACTCTGTGTTTTTGCCACTTCAGTTATTAATTTTTAAGATTTGTCCATCAGGTACTCAAATTTGAAGACAGCTTCAACCATCATATACGTAGAACAGGTGACCAAGTAAAAACAATTTTTCCGATTTTAGAAATACTTTGACATCCTAAGGAAACATACGATTGTGTAAAGACATAAGGGAAACAGGGTGTTTAGAGAGCCTGTCTTCCCACTGATTAAGTTTCCAGTTTCTTTCATTTTTTACTACCAGCCACAGGCGGTTTACTTCCCCTTACTTCCCCTTACCTCCCCTCCAGAGCCTGTCTTCCCACTGATTAAGTTTCCAGTTTCTTTCATTTTTTACTACCAGCCACAGGCGGTTTACTTCCCCTCCTTTATTCTGTTCTGAGCGCTGAGGAAAGACTGACATGATGACCTAATAGAAAACGTGGAAGACCAATATAGCAGGAACCATAATATACTGACAAGTCTGGAGGATTCAGTTATAGCAGCGCGGAGTGGCCACGCGGTTTGAGGTGCAATGCACGGATTGTGCGGCCCCTCCTGCCCGAGGTTCGAGTCCTCCTTCGGGCATGGGTGTGTGTTCTTAGCACATTTAGTTTAAGTTAGTTTAAGTAGTGTGTAAGTCTAGCGACCGATGATCTCAGCAGTTTGGTCCCTTAGCAATTCACACATATTTGAACATTTGATGCAGTTATCCGAGGGTGGCAGTGGCAGATGACGATGTGGCTGTTGATATCATGTCTCAGTGCAAATCCTATGTATGCATCCATGTTTATTTTCCTTGATGTCCTTTCACGTTTTCAAACGTGAGCACATTCGCAAAGCGCCTATTTCCTTCAATTTTGCTTCAACTTTCTGCATCAAGTCTTCAGTAATACATACGATCGCAGACTTCGAATTTTATTATAAACATTATTACAACTATCTTTAAATGCATTAAAAAATTTTCTTACCATTCTGTCTCTTGTAGTGTTTTATTCCTAATTTTCTCAATCACTTCCGCGTATTATGCGTAATGAAAGTGAATCGCTGCACGTATTTCACACTTCACTGTAATCTTAAACTATGTAACACGGTAAAGCTTACGGGAAATGGATATCAATCCTAATCTCCTTCGCATCTCCTTATCCATCTCCTCCTCTCCCTCTCTTTGTCCATCTCTGCATCCCTGCCTCTCTCTCTCTCGGGCCATCAATTCCTTTTCCGCTCTCTTCATCTCCTTCTACCTGCCTCTCACTGTCAGTCTCCTTTTCCCACTCTCTATCTCCATTTCCTCACCTCTGTATCTATTTCCTCACCTCTGTATCCATTTCCTTTTTCCCTTTCTCTGACCTTGAGCCTTGTTTGCTTTTGTTGAAAATTCAGATTCCGTAGATTCTAATCATAAGCCGATAAGCCACAGCCACAACTTTCCTGTTTTCTGTGGAAATCGACAGCGAGGAACAAAAGAAAACGACGCATTGTTCTGTATACAATATTTAAAAGAAAACGACGCATTGTTCTGTATACAATATTTATTTAAAGTATGTACAGGGAGTTAGATGTATAAGTGCAGGAATTCTGACCATTAGTACCTTAATACGTACCCATATCCGTGTGTTTTCTATTTTTTTTTCTGCATCTAACAGGCTTCCAGCGAACGCATAATGTATTTTCAACCTGATCTTTTCTGCACTGACGTTACCTCCCCCCTAAGTTGACTGCTACCCAGGAGAAAATAAGTTTTGATAATTTACTCTAGTCACATACACTTGGAGTTACTCACCAATCTAAATAATGCTTCATCTAATAGCTGTAATTTTTAGTCTACTAATGAAGTAAATACCGATGTAATGTGGTTTAATACACTGTTCTTAGTCACCAGAAACACATCTGCGGTTATAGCCTAGCACACTGAATAATATAATTGGACATTTACAGGACAAACAGCAATGTTTCAAATGTCATGCTATCGTGTTTAAAACTGACTGCGAGAAAGAAAAAATGGCTCTGAGCACAATGTGACTTAACATCTGAGGTCATCAGTCCCCTAGAACTTTGAACTCCTTAAACCTAACTAACCTAAGGACATCACACACATCCATGGCCGAGGCAGGATTCGAACCTGCGACCGTAGCGGTAGCGCGGTTCCGGGCTGAAGCGCCTAGAACCGCTCGGCCACACCGGCCGGCACTGCGGGAAAGAGAACAACCATACATTTTCACAACAGAGCAGAGCACAGTTTTTACTTTCTTGCAGTTAGTTTTAACAGAGTACCTTTACATCGTTGTCCAAAAATAAAGAAAAAGTAAAATAGCCTTTGTCTGTTTGAATGTTTATTCTAGTATCGTGTAAACATTTGGAGTAAATGAGTCACAAACTTTTCCAGATTTAGCTGACAATATTACCACATTTATATATTATGTTATATACATTTAAAAATGTCCGGAGCTCGTGGTCTTGCGGTAGCGTTCTCGCTTCCTGCGCACGACGTCCCGGGTTCGATTCCCGGCGGGCTCAGGGATTTCCCCTGCCTTGCTCGTCGGAGTATGGGACCTCATAATCATCATATTTAAAAATATATTGCGTATGTCCATCCGGAAATGTTTATTAGAGCAACGTTGCTAATTTGAAGGAAATTAGTCAAAAGATTTTTGGTAAGAATATTTCCTCTCAACATATTACAAATTAATTTACATGTCATACATATTTAAAAAATATGTAGCTTATGTTTGCCCGAATGTTCATTAGAGTGTCAAGTAAAAATAGGACAAGTGCCTTTTGAGATTTTTAGCATCAACATTAAACAACGAATTGTCTTTATGTAATATATTGATATAGATTAACTGATGCGTTTGAGATAACCACAAACAAACGTTAACACGGTCGAATTCTTGCTTTAGGGCATCTCTGGGTAGCCAAAACGCGTTGTAACTCAGAGCGCATGGGCATATTCCCGATGGCAGTGCTGCAGTAACCATATTCTTACTTGGAACAGACACATTTTATTAACCATTGGATTAATTAGTTACGTGTTCCATAGATCGTGTTCACCGTGAACACTATGATGCGGAATGTGTCATTAAAAAGAAGGCACTACACATACAAAATGACACAAATATGTATGGCTTAGTCCTGGCTCTTCCTCCTCTTTTTCTGTGTGAATGAATTATCATTTCTAGTCAAAAATTCATCTGTGGTATGGAGGGAAATTGTCACAGGGAAGCATCTTTAATCTACATTTGAAAACTCTTTCCTTATCTTCGAGGCGTTTTATTTCAGTGGGTAGAACTCCAAAAGGTCTTGTAGGTGCATATTTCTACCATTTCAGTGGCCCTCTTAGGTTCATTAAAGGGTGATGCAGTTCATTTTTGCTTCACGCGTAGTACTTGCAAATATCTCTGTTAGCTTCAAAAATATAGATTATTGATACCGAATTTCATAAATGAATGAATGTTCTGTGTGACTTTGTTGAATATTACCAGCTACTTAACGAGAAGCTTGTTGCACATACATGTCTTAACCTCACACATAATTATAATTACTTACTCCGGAATGTTAATTTGTGCAGTAGTGTTATAATGAGTGATCAGCATTGTTCAGAAGTACATTTAAGGGAAATTTGTCTAGGTTTTCGCTACATTTAGCTTTCATTGTGTATGTGGATGAGTCATCTGCATCACTAAAGAACTAAAACAGTCACCCGGTCACCAGGTCGCAGTTTCGGGTTGCCTATCTAGCGTCTTCCAGAAGCAACAGAAATATGTATGATTATTAACCGAATTTTAAGAATTTTAAGTATATTCATTACCTACCCATTTAGAGGTATAATGTTATGTTAATTCAGAGGTGAGTCATGTCCACTACTTCGGACTGCTGTCATTGGTGTCCGGAATCACTCCTTCGTTTGCAAACACACGTAGTCCACTATAGTGGACATGCTCGACTGATGCTGCTACGTACATAGTTCCTGCTGAAACCATTATACATGTAAAGGTCCGAATGAAACAGTGGTAGCTCAGATGGAGAGCGTGAAGTGATAACGAGCGGCAGTGTTCTCTATTATTCCTGTTTGTTTCTATGGGTATTCATGAAGATTGGTAAATAATTTTACAGTCGTTGTCTAGTAATATTGCTATATAGTTATCAACTTTTTAGGTGGCTATAGATACTTACAGTCTTTCTAACGTATTATACGAGATCATCTGTCCAATCAAGTGGACATCGTGCATTACCGGTCTTACTTCACTCTAATCGCCATGAGGCACTTTTCTCATTAATAATTGCGACGTGATTTACCGTACACGATGTATCAGAAAGTATCATCCGATTAAAGGAAACCATAACTATTAAGTTGTTTGAGATGTTGTTGTTGTGGTCTTCAGTCCAGAGACTGGTTTGGTGCAGCTCTCCATGCTAATCTATCCTGTGCAAGCTCCTTCATCTCTAAGTACCTATTGCAACCTACATCATTCTGAATCTGCTTAGTGTATTCATCTCTTGGTCTCCCTCTACAATTTTTACCCTCCACGCTGCCCTCCAATGCTAAATTTGTGATCCCTTGATGCCTCAGGACATGTCCTACCAACCAATCCCTTCATCTAGTCAAGTTGTGCCACAAACTTCTCTCCTCCCCAATCCTATTCAATACCTCCTCATTAATTACGTGATCTACCCACCTAATCTTCAACATTCTTCTGTAGCACCACATTTCGAAAGCTTCTATTCTCTTCTTGTCCAAACTAGTTATCGTCCATGTTTCACTTCTATATACGGCTACACTCCATACCAATACTTTCAGAAACGACTCCCTGACACTTAAATCTATACTCGATGTTAACAAATTTCTCTTCTTCAGAAACGCTTTCCTTGCCATTGCCAGTCTACATTTTATATCCTATCTACTTCGACCATCATCAGTTATTTTGCTCCCCAAATAGCAAAACTCCTTTACTACTTTAAGTGTCTTATTTCCTAATCTAATTCCCTCAGCATCACCCGACTTAATTCGACTACATACCATTATCCTCGTTTTGCTTTCGTTGATGTTCATCTTATATCCTCCTTTCAAGACACTGTATATTCCGTTCAACTGCTCTTCCAAGTCCTTTGCTGTCTCTGACAGAATTACAATGTCATCGGCGAACCTCAAAGTTTTTATTTCTTCTCCATGAATTTTAATACCTACTCCAAATTTTTCTTTTGTTTCCTTTGCTGCTTGCTCAATATACAGATTGAATAACATCGGGGAGAGGCTAGAACCCTGTCTCACTCCCTTCCCAACCACTGCTTCCCTTTCATGTCCCTCGACTCTTATAACTGCCATCTGATTTCTGTACAAATTGTAAATAGCCTTTCGCTCCCTGTATTTTACCCCTGTCACCTTTAGAATTTGAAAGAGAATATTCCAGTCAACATTGTCAAAAGCTTTCTCTAAGTCTACAAAAGCTAAAAAAGGTAGGTTTGCCTTTCCTTAATCGTTCTTCTAAGATACGTCGTAAGGTCAGTATTGCCTCACGTGTTCCAACATTTCTACGGAATCCAAACTGATCTTCCCCGAGGTCGGCTTCTACCAGTTTTTCCATTCGTCTGTAAATAATTCGTGTTAGTATTTTCCAGCTGAGACTTATTAAACTGATAGTTCGGTAATTTTCACATCTGTCAACACCTGCTTTCTTTGGGATTGGATTTATTATATTCTTCTTGGAGTCTGAGGGTATTTCACCTGTCTCGTACATTTAGCTCACCAGATGATAGAGATATGTCAAGACTGGCTCTCCCAATGCCGTCAGTAGTTCTAATGGAATGTTGTCTACTCCTGAGGGCCTTCTTTTGACTCAGGTCTTTCAGTGCTCTGTCAAACTCTTCACGCAGTATCGTATCTCCCATTTCATCTTCATCTACATCCTCTTCCATTTCCATAATATTGTCCTCAAGTACATCGCCCTTGTATAGACCCTCTATATACTCCTTCCACCTATCTGCTTTCTCATCTTTGCTTAGAACTGGGTTTCCATCTGAGCTCTTGATACTCGTACAAGTGGCTCTCTTTTCTCAAAAGGTCTCTTTAATTTTCCTGTAGGCTGTACCTATCTTACCCTTAGTGAGATAAGCCTCGGCATCCTTACATTTGTCCTCTAGCCATCCCTGCTTAGCCATTTTGCACTTCCTGTCGATCTCATTCTTGAGACGTTTGTATTCATTTTTGCCTCCTTCATTTACTGCATTTTTATATTTTCTCCTCTCATCAATTAAATTCAATATTTCTTCTGTTACCCAAGGATTTCAACTAGCCCTCGACTTTTTACCTACTCCATACTCTGCTCCCGTCACTATTTCATCTCTCAAAGCAACCCTTTCTTCTTCTACTGTATTTCTTTCCCCAGTTCTTGTCAACCTTTCACTACTTCATCACTCAGAGCTACCCAATCATCTTCTACTGTATTTCTTTCCCTCATTGCTGTCAATTGTTCCCTTATGCTCTCCCTGAAACTCTGTACAACCTCTGGATTAGTCTGTTTATCGAGGTCCCCTCTCCTTAAATTCCCACCTTTTTGAAATTTCTTCAGTTTTAATCTACAGTTAATAACCAATAGATTGTGGTCAGAGTCCACATCTGCCCCTGGAAATGTCCTACAATTTAAAACCTGGTTCCTAAATCTCTGTCTTACCATTATATAATCTATCTGATACCTTTTAGTATCTCAAGGATTCTTCCATGTATACAACCTTCTTTTATGATTCTTGAACCAAGTATTAGCTATGATTAAGTTATGCTCTGTGCAAAATTCTACCAGGCGGCTTCCTCTTTCATTTCTTCCCCCCAATCCATATTCACCTACTACGTTTCCTTCTCTGCCTTTTCCTACTCTCGAATTCTAGTCACCCCTGACTATTAAATTTTCGTTTCCCTTGACTACCTGAACTATTTCTTTTATTTCATCATACATTTCTTCAATTTCTTTGTCATCTGCAGAGCTAGTTGGCATATAAAATTGTACTACTGTGGTAGGCGTGGGCTTCGTATCTATCTTGGCCACTATAATACGTTCACTATGCTGTTTGTGGTAGTTTACCTGCACTCCTATTTTTTTATTCATTATTAAACCTACTCCTCCATTACCGCTATTTGATTTTGTATTTATAACCCTGAATTCACCTAACCAGAAGTCTTGTTCCTCCTGCCACCGAACTTCACTAATTCCCACTTTAACCTATCATTTCCCTTTTTAAATTTTCTAACCTACCTGCCCGATTAAGGGATCTGACATTCCACGCTCCGATCCGCAGAATGCCAGTTTTCTTTCTCCTGATAACGACGTCCTCTTCTGTAGTCCCCGCCCGGAGATCCGAATGGGGGACTATTTTACCTCCGGAATATTTTACCCAAGAGGACGCCATCATCATTTAACCATATAGTAAAGCTGCATGACCTCGGGAAAAATTTCGGCTGTAGTTTCCCCTTGCTTTCAGCCGTTCGCAGTACCAGCACAGCAAGGCCGTTTTGGTTAGTGTTACAAGGCCAGATCAGTCAATCATCCAGATTGTTGCCCCTGCAACTATTGAAAAGGCTGCTGCCTCTCTTCAGAAACCACATGTTTGTCTGGCCTCTCAACAGATACCCCTCCGTTGTGGTTGCACCTGCGGTACGGCTCTCTGTATCGTTGAGGCACCCAAGCCTCCCCACGAATGCCAAGGTCTATGGTTCATGTGTGTGTGGGGGGGGGGGGAATTCGAGATACATGCATGAAAAACGTTCTGTTGGAAAGAGCAAACTATGGAGTTTTACATGGTTCCCGCTAGGTAACACAGGCATCTAGAGTCGCGGGAATTTTCAAACATGGGATTACTGAACGATGGATCAGTCGCACTGGACCAAGTGATTCAGCCTTACACTACTGGCCTCCAAGGTCACCGGACCTGACGGTATGTGATTCTTTCTTGTGGGTGTTTCTTAAAGGCTCTGTTTATGTGCCTCCGTTATCAATAACAGTGAATGAACTGAGACATCGCACAACAGCAGCTGTGGAAGCTGTAACTCACGACATGCTCACTGCAGTGTGGGAGCAGTTTGAATACCGCACTTCAAAATGGTTCAAATGGTTCTGAGCACTATGGGACTTAACTGCAGTGGTCATCAGTCCCCTAGAACTTAGAACTACTTAAACCTAACTAACCTAAGGACATCACACACATCCATGCCCGAGGCAGGATTCGAACCTGCGACCGTAGCGGTCAAGCAGTTCCAGACTGAAGCGCCTAGAAACGCACGGCCACACCGGCCGGCAATACCGCACTTGCATATCCCATATATCTCAAGGGTGGTATATTAAACACCTATGAAAATGTGTGAAAAAAACCTTTTTGAGTTTCCAGTTTATCAAAAAACAAAATTCATTGTATATGCTTCTTAGTTTCAGAAATATAGATGTACCAAATCGGATTATTCTTTCTTGGGGCCTTTCTCCTGATCGAATGCGGGGTCGGCTTTGTTATTACGGATTTGGCAGTGTCAATTGCAGAGGGTGGCCGATGGCCTTCCCGACGCCATCCCGAACCCACCGGGACGGAAGTGGTGTACCCCGGCTGTCTGCGTCGAGTGTAAGTCATGAAATAGTGCGAACGTTTTCAAATGTCTGTGAGTTGTGTAGCTGAGGCGGAACTTGGGTACCAGCCCGATGTTCACCTAGCGGGATGGGGAAAATCGAACCACATCTAGGCTGGCCGGCATACCGGCCCTCGTCATTAATCCGCCGGGCGGATTCTTTCCGGGGCCGGCGTGGCTACCCGAGACCAGGAAGCAGCGCATTAGCGCTCTCGGCTACCCTGGCGGGCTGATGATACACCATGAACATTATTTTAATGATTTTGATTATTATGATTGCGAATCTCCAGTGAGAGAACTCATTGTGTCACCTTCGTTTCTGTCAAATCCAGAATGTAACTGAACATAATTTCGGTATGTAATGACGTTACCATCACTAAATGATTTGCCTCGGGCATGGATGTGTGTGATGTCCTTAGGTTAGCTAGGTTTAAGTAGTTCTAAGTTCTAGGGGACTTATGACCTAAGATGTTGAGTCCCATAGTGCTCAGAGCCATTTGAACAATTTGTCCTAGCTGCTCTGAGAATCTCCACTCAAGAAGGGCAGGCAACTAAATTTGTGCTCAGGTCCTCAGACGCACTGTGTCCACTCCAGTGGACGTCACTGCCTTTTTTTTTAATTACAAAAATGGATAAAATTCGATATTATCTGACAGTACTCGGATTATTATATTTAGGGAAACCAATAACTACCATTTCTCAAGTCGATTGATAAATGGTTCATGACAGGGTTAAATTTTTAACCCAACAAGTACAGTATTAGCCGCGCGGGATTAGTCGAGCGGTCTGGGGCGCTGCAGTCATGGACTGTGCGGCTGGTCCCGGCGGAGGTTCGATTCCTCCCTCGGGTATGGGTGTGTGTGTTTGTCCTTAGGATAATTTAGGTTAAGTAGTGTGTAAGCTTAGGGACTGATGACCTTAGCAGTTAAGTCCCATAAGATTTCACACACATTTGAACATTTTTTTACGTATAGTATTAAAGTTAGAAACTCTGTGTATGTTTTCAGGCAGCGTAACTCTCAGCGCGCAAATTACCCAGATTATAATCACCCAGTATTATAAAATGAGGGGCCTAAGCTTCTTCCAACAAACTTTCAACGCAATTTGAGACTTTTCTGAACTTTTTCGCATTGAAACCCCCCACAAAGTAATGAACGGAAATAGGCTTAACGCTTTGACATTTTCACTCTTCATGCAGTAAAATGTTATCATGCACTGCCTTTTAATTTATTACTTCCTAACTACTAATTCTAATCGTGACACACTTTGCAGACAGTATCCACAATTATATCACTGTACGATTCACAGTTCAGAAGATATTCTTCAAAGAGTAAGGGATGAGAGGGCTATTGGTACTGTTTGATTATTTCATAGTCAGTCAGAAATGGGCTGAATCCAGTGGGAAGCAGATTGAATTATTAGATCTGTTTAGCGGCGAGACTAAATCAATTGGTTGTCGCTGCTCTGCCAAACAAATACGCAGGTAATGAAAACAATTAATGTTTGGACGATATTATTATGAAATCTGGAGTTTGTTTGAGAGATGACAATGGCATTTAGATGGCTGCGTCTTGTTTAGCACGGCAGCTATAGCTGGGTCATCCGATTTTAAGGCAGTAAATTTTCCAAATTAATTCATGTACAGATATTATTGATGGATGAGTAACATCTCAAACCGACCATGTTGTAACGTATCATATTAAACACAGACACATGTCACCTTAGTGGGCGCGAGTTATGAGTGGATGGGCAAATATCTATTAGGTACATTACGTATGTAAATTGTGGACAGTTGGGAATGTGGGTCTCACGGGAAGCGGGAAGCGTGCAAGGGATAAGTCCCTGTAGTCGGGCTATTCATCTGTGTCCTCGGTGGATCAGATGGATAGAGCGTCTACCATGTAAGCAGGAGATCCCAGGTTCGTGTCCCAATCGGGGCACACATTTTCAACTGTCCCTGTCGAGGTATACCAACAACACCTACCAGCAGCTGAGGGTTTAAATTAATTATCATTTATTCTAGAGAAGCTGCACTGTCATCAATGGTATCTGTTCTTTCGAGAACAGTTACAGTCTTTGTACCAGCGATGCTGCCGGCCAAAGTGGCCGTGCGGTTAAAGGCGCTGCAGTCTGGAACCGCAAGACCGCTACGGTCGCAGGTTCGAATCCTGCCTCGGGCATGGATGTTTGTGATGTCCTTAGGTTAGTTAGGTTTAACTAGTTCTAAGTTCTAGGGGACTAATGACCTGAGCGGTTGAGTCACAAGCTATTGGGTCACAAGCAAAACAAGTAGAAATATGCACTTCAATTTTTTTATTTTCTTCGTATTCATTTGTTTGTCTCTATAAGTGGTAGCGGGTGGATGTATGACGAGTTCCACAGAGTTAATATTGTCAAAAAAATGTGTATTCCAATTGTGGATAAAAGGTGTTATAGAAAGTTCTCGAGATTGAAAGTGTATTCATAAATTCGCGACGACCGTACCCGTCTGTTCATCAATCAGCGACGCGCCGAGAATCCTGCATCAAGAGGCTCGAAGCAGACAAGAATAATTTGCGTGAGCAGAAGAGGGGCAATCCGGAACCAGTACTGTCCTGCCAATCCTATGCACAATGGGGTAACTTGAAAAGAAGTACGTAAATTTAGGTGCTGAATATATGTATTGAAGATTGAGGGTCTGCTGATATTGTTGCCAGTTAAAGTTCACTCAGGATGTGTGTATCTTCCAATTTTCTTGAATTATTCTTTCAAAATTTTATTTTTTTAAGTATTTAAGTCACAACTATTAATCAGTTTCCAATATATGCTACATTTTTTCCCCTCGTCCCTATTCAACGTGTGCACCTTGATCTGTACCAATCCTATCAATGCCCTGGCCATACGACCTACTTCCGAGTGGTAATCAAGTTCATGCCGTACTTTACACAGCAACATCTTGCTAACGTCCATCACAGCAGCGTTGATGCGTTCTCTGACCTGTTCCAATGTTCTAGGTGGTCCGATGATGGGGCGCCCCTCCTTGTTGGTGGGTGAAATTCTCTGAATCAACAGTAAATGATAACTGCAACACGTTAAGGTGAGAGGTCTTTTCACAGAGGGAAAAAACAAACCATACAACTTCGTCTATAACATTGCACAAGAAACATTAACTTCCGTCGAATCTTGTTGGTTCAAAAATGGCCCTGAGCACTATGGGACTCAACTGCTGAGGTCATTAGTCCCCTAGAACTTAGAACTAGTTAAACCTAACTAACCTAAGGACATCACAAACATCCATGCCCGAGGCAGGATTCGAACCTGCGACCGTAGCGGTCTTGCGGTTCCAGACTGCAGCGCCTTTAACCGCACGGCCACTTCGGCCGGCTCGAATCTTGTTCACATCCCACAATTTCACGAGGATGTTCTGGGGTCCAAAGTCACACATTGTGTCGGTTAACCGCACCAGATAAATGGAACGTTGTGACGTCTGAAACTTTCCCGGCGTATTTCGTCTTCTAATAATTTCCGGGTATGCAGCCGGATCCCGTCGACATTCTGCCACGATATTTCGGCCCAGAGACGTCCGGCCATCATCAGATGAGTACACAACTACTGAAGAGCCCAGGTGCAGTCGCGGTATTTATGCCGAATCTCGCGCATGCGAAATGTACTGGCAACCTACAGCGCATGCGTCAGTTGTTGACAAACGCGGCATAGCCGAGTTGTACGTGCTGCCCTCGGTGGTGAAAGTAAAAGATCATCTAGTCATTGAGTATCGAATGACGCTGTCGATTCCGCTGTGATTTTATAATTTTAATAATAGGATTCCAATTTTTATCCAGCTGAAAGCCGCTGTCACGATTTATAAGATTATCGGCAAGACGTATTTCCACTGATTCTTTCATTACGGAATCCCAAAATCCGGAAACCGGAGCTAAAATTTTTGTTTCATTGTATTCTATTGAATGTCTCAAAGAAATACAGTGCTCTGCTACTGCCGATTTTGACGGTTGCCGCAGACGGGTGTAGACGCTGTAGGATGCCAGTACATTTCGCATGCGCGAGATTCGGCATAAATACCGCGACTGCACCTGGGCTCTTCAGTAGTTGTGTACTCACCTGATGATGGCCGGACGTCTCTGGGCCGAAATATCGTAGCAGAATGTCGACGGGATCCGGCTGCATACCCGGAAATTATTAGAAAAAAAATGGAACGTTGCTTAATCGCACAATAAAAGTGTGGATGCGAGAGGTTCTTTCTCAAGTAATTCTTACATTGTGACGCAAAACTGATGGAACTGGCCGTATTCTTCCTCTTTTAAATGTTGCACCACCTATAGTCGGTACGGTTTGAAAAGCAACCGCTGTTACCAAGTGTTCCATGCTGTTTGCTGCGGTATTCCAAGTTCATGGCTTGCGCGGACCCTTAATGTTTTTGGACTGCGTACGTAACTGTCCCTTAACCTCCCCACGTTTGCAGCTCGCAAACTTGGAGGACCGATAAATATCTGTTTACAGGGAAAACCAGAGCCCCTAATTCGTCGATGTCAATTTTCGGTGCTCTTTTTACGTGGAGGATCTTTTCCATTGGCTAATTCCGTCTGAATGCATGCTGCACAGTTAACAAACATCTGTCATAATCCGACAGGTAGAAACTCTTTTCTTGCTATGTCGCCCCATTGTCAAGGTTGTGCACTCATAACACCAAATGGTGGGCACAATGCAAGGTCGGTGAGTTTACGGTTCTAAAGAAAAAAAGCGTGTGAAATCTTATGGGACTTAACTGCTAAGGTCATCAGTCCCTATGTTTACATACTACACATAACACTACGTAACCTAAATTATCCTAAGGACAAACACACACACATCCATGCCCGAGGGAGGACTCGAGCCTCCGTCGGGACCAGCCGCACAGTCCGTGACTGCAAAGCCCCAGACCGCTCGGCTAATCCCGCGAGGCTTTACGGTTCTATTCACGTATCAATCATATCTTTACACGTAACACATTGAAAAATGTAGAACTCTGAAAACGAACAAATCACTTATAGTAGCCCTATATAACATTTGAACAGTTCGAAAAATATATCTTTCCCGCATAGGACAGATAAAATGGAAATACCATGTGGCTAGGGCCTCCCGTCGGGTAGTCCGTTCGCCTGGTGCAAGTCTTTCGAGTTGACGCCACTTCGGCGACTTGCGTGTCGATGGGGATGAAATGATGATGATAAGGAGAACACAACACCCAGTCCCTGAGCGGAGAAAATCTCCGACCCAGCTGCGAATCTAACACGGGCCATTAGATATGACCTTCCGTTACGCTGACCACTCAGCTACCAGGGGTAGACATAGGACAGATAGTAGCATTCTATGGATGCCTATCGTTATTTTCCAACAGTGCATTCTATAAGGATATCATTAACTCGGCAGTTTGATTCAAAAGATGCTTCCGATTTCCTAAGACTATATCCTGTACAACAATGAAGCAAAACGTGGACAGAATTTTAATATGCATCTCGACACTAAAAGTTTACCTTGAAGCCAGTTGTAAATTGTCGGTTCTTGCGTTTGATGGTACGGGTCTCCCTGTTGCAGCTTGTTCCTCACCCATTTTGTGTCGATATGACGAATGCTCAGTAACAAATGGCGCTTTGCGTTATCCTTTCCAACATAAGGTCTTGAATTCGGCACTGCACCTCTCAGAGCTTAATTCCTGACTGGTTGTTTATGTGAAGGGAGATGCACAGGTTGTCCCCGTAAGATCGTGCCAGAATTGTAGTGCATTTAAAATTGGAAATTTGTGGTAAGTTCTATGGGACCAAACTGCTGAGGTCGTAGGTCGCTAGGCTTACACACTACTTCATCTAACTTAAAGTAACTCACGCTAAGGACAGCACACACACCCATGCTCAAGGGAAGACTCGAACCTCCGACGGGGGGAGCCCGAGAACCGTGGCAAGAGCGCATGCAACAGCTTTTTACGTGGTCTACCGAAGTCTACTCATCGTACGAGCTGAGAGTTAGAGATTCCACGCGTGTTAGCGTGTGGTCTTTTGAGGTGACGTTCATTTTGCAAACCATACAGGATTCAATTGCTACAACACCAGCATGATGCTCACAGATAACATTTTACAGACTGTAGAGTTTCATGAATTCATTCTGACCGTAGAGATAGAAGATAAAATTTCCCTTCCACATTTAGAGTTCATTGGTGGACCCTCCAGGTTAGCCTAGAGCGCTAATGTGCTGCTTCCTGGACTCGGGTAGGCGCGCCGGCCCCGGATCGAATCCTCCCGGCGGCTAAACGACGGAGGCCGGTGTACCAGCCAGCTTGGATGTGGTTTTTAGGCGGTTTCCCACAACCCACTAGGTGAGTACCGGACTGGTCCCCACGTCCCGCCTCAGTTACACAGCTCGCAGACATCTGAATCCATTCACACTGTTCCATGGATTACACTAGACACAGACACTAGACACTAATTCCGTCCCAGGGGGTACGGGGTGGCGGTAAGAAGGGCATCCTGCCACCCCTTAAATTAACCTTGGGAAATTCGATTAACCATGCCGACCCTGCGTCATTGCGGGACAAAGGCAGAAGCAAAAGAAGGAGGAAGATTTATTCACTGATGAGTCTACACTTGGTTTACGTGGAAAAGTGAACCGTCACAAAGTAAGAAAATGAGGGACACAGCAGCCTAGTCGAGCGTAGGACGTAGGGTACCACTTGTACTCCTGCCATCAGTGGGTGTATTAAAACCACTCAGAATGTCGAGCAGCCAGTCAATTTCTTTTCTTAAAAGTATTAAGTCGGAAAGTAGATAATTAGACGTATGTCTTGAATCAACACC
Source organism: Schistocerca americana (assembly GCF_021461395.2). Taxonomy (NCBI): domain Eukaryota; kingdom Metazoa; phylum Arthropoda; class Insecta; order Orthoptera; family Acrididae; genus Schistocerca; species Schistocerca americana. The sequence goes on from NC_060126.1 coordinate 380,423,317, forward strand.
ATACCAAAGCGGGTAAAAATTGCGGAAAATAGTGCTCCAGTGCTCCACCAGCAATTATTTTGTTATTCTGGATGGAAGAATTTATAATTCTTTTACTCTTTTCAGTTATGAAGTTAATAAACTTGCATTAAAGCTGCAATAATATTTAAATAACAATACAAAAACACCATCCGAACAGGTCTTGAAGGCCCAACGGTACCGACCGGCCGCCGTGTCATCCTCAACGCTGAGGCGTCACCGAGTGCGGATACGGAGGGTCATGTGGTCAGCACACCGCTCTCCCGGCCGCTGTCAGTTATCGCAACCGGTGACGCTGCATCTCAGCCACGTAGCTCCTCCAGTGACCTCACAAGGCTTGAGCGCTCCCCGCTTATCAACAGCACTCGGCAGACCCGGACGGTGACAAATTTAAGTGCCCACTAGCGCTTAACATAGGTGATCTAAAGAAAACCGGTGTTACCACTGCGGCAAGCCCGTTTGCTAAAATAAAATTGGGCAAATAATTAAAAGTGGAAGTCAGATGCGAATCAGTTAAAATACACGATCAATAGAATTTTTTATATACACTACTGGCCATTAAAATTGCTACACCAAGAAGAAATGCAGATGATAAACGGGTATTCATTGGAAAAATATATTATACTAGAACTGACATGTGATTACATTTTCACGCAATTTGGGTGCACAGATCCTGAGAAATCAGTACCCAGAACAACCAACTCTGGCCGTAATAACCGCCTTGATACGCCTGGGCATTGAGCCAAACAGAGCTTGGATGGCGTGTACAAATACAGCTGCCCATGCTGCTTCAACACGGTACAACAGTTCATCCAGAGTAGTGATTGGCGTATTGTGACGACCCAGTTGCTCGGCCTCCATCGACCAGATGTTTTCAATTGGGGGAGATGTGGAGAATGTGCTCGCTACAACATGCGGTCGTGCATTATCCTGCTAAAATGTAGGGTTCCTCAGGGATCGAATGAAGGGTAGAGCCACGGGTTGTAACACATCTGAAATGTAAAGTCCAATGTTCAAAGTGCCGTAATTGCGAACTAGAGGTGACCGAGACGTGTAACAAATGGCACCCCATATCTTCACGCCGGGTGATACGCCGGTATGGCGATGACGAATACAAGCTTCCAATTTGAGTTCACCGCGTTGTCACCAAACACGGATGCGACCATCAAGATGGTGTAAACAGAACCTGGATTCATCCAAAAAAATGACGTTTTGCCATTCGGGCACCCAGGTTCGTCGTTGAGTACACCATCGCAGGCGCTCCGTCTGTGATGCAGCGTCAAGGGTAACCGCAGCCATGGTCTCCGAGTTGATAGTCCGTGCTGCTGCAAACGTCGGCGAAATGTTCGTGGAGATGGTTGTTGTCTTGCAAACGTCCCCATCTGTTGACTCAGGGATCGAGACGTGGCTGCACGATCCGATACAGCCATGCGGGTAAGATGCCTGTCATCTCGACTGCTAGTGATACGAGGCCGTTGGGATCCAGCACGGCGTTCCGTATTACCCTCCTGAAGCCACCGATTCCATATTCTGCTAACAGTCATTGGGTCTCGACCAACGCAAGCAGCATTGTCGCGATACGATAAACCGCAATTGCGATATGCTACAATCCGTCGGATCAGAAATGGCTCTGAGCACTATGGGACTTAACATCTTAGGTCATCAGTCCCCTAGAACTTAGAACTACTTAAGCCTGACTAACCTAAGGACATCACACACATCCATGCCCGAGGCAGGATTCGAACCTACGACCGTAGCAGTCGCGCGGCTCTGGAATGAGCGCCCAGAACCGCTAGACCACCGCGGCCGGCTAATCCGTCGGATCGATGGTAAGCATTTCTCCTCCTTACACAAGGCATCACAACAACGTTTCACCAGGAAACGCCGGTCAACTGCTGTTTGTGTATGAGAAATCGGTTGAAAACTTTCCTCATGTCAGTAGGTTGTAGGTGTCGCCACCGGCGCCAACCTTGTGTGAATGCTCTAAAAAGCTAATCATTTTCATCTCACAGCATCTTCTTCCTGTCGGTGAAATTTCGCGTCTGTAGCACGTCATGTTCGTGGTGTAGTAATTTTAATGTCCAGTAGTGCATGTTTGGAAACGTAATGACATTATTCCTCTCGTGCCATTGTCTACGAATAGATATCTTTGAAGCAGGAATACTTCTAGAGCATCTCGAAGCATATTAAAAAATTCTTATTATTCGACTCATCGCTTATCAGTTGTGTTAAAGTTTAAAAAAATATTTTTTTGCCCCAACTAAAGCAATATAATTGGTGACTGGTTTGAACTTTTTTAATTATAATTGCAATAAATACGAGAAAGCACTGCATTAAGCACATCTCGCAAAAAATATGATGCTGAAACCCATCGTTAAATCTTAATGTATTGGACTCAGCAGGACTCGTAGTAAAATAATAATGGATACTCGACTACTGTTATAATCGTCCGCACAGGGGTATCAGATACCACAGCATTAAAATCTTACATGGCTAAACTTAGTATGAGATCGTGTAACATATTTACTTTTCTTTTCACGACTGTTTTTCAATAGTCAGAAATGAAAGGATAATATGACTCTTGGACAAAGGTAGGGAAAGGTAGACAGCGGTGAAAGGTCGCCACAGGCTGTGTGCGAGGCATGAGGGTACGGTAGCGAGAAGCAATAACTACACTAAGTGGACAAACAGTTTCTCTAATTGGGACTTCTCGGACCTTGATGCACCTGGTGCGCTGTTTGAGCGACTGTATTTCCTGGTAGCACGCTACTCAATTCCCTACACCACTTCAGGGATCTGTTCTGCACGTCGCGGTTCCACATAACTGATATGAATACCGCTGGTAGCAGCTCTTACACGAAACGTACTTGCGACCTGCATATATTACAGTACTAGTTGCTTCACTATTGTAAGTATACAGTTTTGTCCAAGCTTCCTTTCCACCATGTAACTTTCCGACCCTTAACCCTAGCAACACAAAAACATTTTCCCACAACGCGCGTTACCAAGGAGGGGAGAGGGAGCGCTACTTTAGGTCATCCTAAGAAAATGAAAAAAAAAATACAAAATACGTTAACAGTTGTTGTTGACTTATACTAACAACATGCCTTTAAAATATCTATAGAGGTGGTAGAACTGTCCTGAACATTAAAAGATCTCTTAGCACAGGCTAAGCAACAACGCAATTTCAATAATGGGTGCTAGCGAGAGGGGTCACTTTATGCACTCTCAAAAAAATCATAAATGAAATTTTGTCAGCTGTTGTCGACTTTTACTAACAAAAATACTTTTTAAAGAAGTACTGATGTGTAAGTAAGGTCCTGAGCCTGAAAATATTGAATTTTTCGTACTTTGGAAAAAGTGACGTATAGCACAAAGACTTAAATTTTTAAAATGAAAAGTTTAAAGTATTTATGGAATCTGGTAGAAGAATTCATTAAAAAAATTTTAGAATTTAAACTGCCTGCTTCCATTACAATATTTTGAAAACCACGCAAAAAGTACCTCCCTCCCCCTAGGTACTGAAATGGTTAATGTTAGCCACTGATAGAAAGTAGGCTATTTTCCTGTGTTAAAAATATGGTTTGGGTTGTTATGCCGCGTCCCTGTAATATTTAAGTAGCATTTAGGTCAGTATTCTTACAAAATATCTGTTATTTTTATGTAATTAAATCTTAAAAGTCATTAAATATCAATATTTGGTCACGCTCTGTTATTGGCTGAATCGCTAGAGAAGTCACAGACTGGGAGTAAGACAAACGTAGACGTGTGTTATAGGAGTGTTGGCCGAAGTTACTATGACTTTCCGCACTTTTTCTGCAAACAGCTTAGTTCTTTAGTGATAGGAAGCGCAATTACAAGCTTTAAGTAACAATAGAAAGGAATGTTGTGGACGCTGTTGTCCATACAGCACTAGTTTGAATCCAGCCCGAAAGAATATTTTAACTTACTTTTAAAGCGACTCGACAGTCCTCTCATACGAAAACCAAATTACAATTACAAAACTTCACCAAATCCATCAGAAACAGGTTACTATTTTGTTTTCCTTGTCGTTTACAGGCGCTTACCTTTGCAATAGCTGTTCCCACGCCACGTTCGAAGAGATATTTTCTAGTTATTGTAAACACACCCTTATTACTTTATTACAAACAATGTTTATCTTCGTCGTGTCCAGCTAGGAACGTCATTGTTTAAACTCTTGAAATGTTGTCATCTTACATAAAGATGAAGTAAGTTTGCATTAGACATTGAGTTTAGCTTACACTCACCAACATCACAGCCCTTACATTAAGGTTACCCGCATATTGTCCATGCTTTATATCTCTCCGTATACAAAACCTCATCATCCTGCACCTCGTTTTACCATACGCGTATGGTGATGTCTTCATTACTACCAACGCATTCCAAAAAAGTGATTTGTTTGTACGCAAAGTAAATGCATTTATCCTCACTTATCCATTGCTCAGAGTAAGAGTAATTTGAATCTATATTTTATACATCCCACCATTTAAACAACTGCCTGAATGAGATCTTGCAAATACTGTTTTCATATTTCATGCAATACTTTTGAAGCATATGAATTTACCAGTATTTGAACGTCTGTTCTCTTTACTTGCAGTCAAATGAACTATCCGTTGTGCCACGGTAAGACTGTTCATAGGTGTCCCTCGGCTGAGTATCTTACACAGAGGAAATCAGCACCAACGTTGGTTGGTTGGTTATTTTGGGGAAGACCAGACAGCGAGGTCATCGGTCTCATCGGATTAGGGAAGGACAGGTAGGGACTTCGGCCGTGCCCTTTGAAAGAAACCATCCCGGCATTTGCCTGGAGCGACTTAGAGAAATCACGGAAAACCTAAATCAAGATGGCCGGACGCGGGATTGAACCGTCGTCCTCCCGAATGCGAGTCCAGTGTCGAACCACTGCGCCACCTCGCTCGGTAGCACCAAGGTTTGCCAAGAATAATTTTATTGTGTTTTGAGTCGTAGTTCATCACTGATAGCCGACAATCTAGCTAAATATACGGATTCATTAGTAAAAGTCTTACAATTCGTTAGTTTTGAGCGAGTGTAATGATGTTTCAGGGAGCAGAGAAGAAATTCTACAGTCTATCGCTCTAGCAACTGAGCTAGCAAACGATGTTGTGAAATGGATAAAACGACAATTTTCACTAAGAGTTTAATGTCGTTGAATGAAGCTATCATTCCTAGTAACAGTGGGAAAGCATGTCTTGGAGGTAAAGTAATGCTAATTTCAGAGTGCAAGACATTTTGATTAAGTTAGGGATTAATTTAGCGAAGTTGTGCGTCGACTTGGTAGCATGTTTTCGGTACTGTGCAACGACATTTTACGCAACTTCTCATTCTTTGGAACACTCAAAAACAGTTTTTCATAAGTTTTTACCGATGTATTTCTACAGTGTGGTACTGTACATCATTTTTAACCCATTTTCCGAAACGAAGATACCAAAACAAGACATAGCTGTATATGAGCTTAACGACAGTAGAAGCAACGAGTTAGCCAGTGACCACACAGACAGCACACGACTCAAATAGAGCGTTTTAGCGGGCTTTCTAATTATTTGAATTTAATTTCCGTTTTTATAAAAAAAATGCCGAAATCCAAGAGGAAAAGGGCATGCTATGATCATAAAATTACATAATTAAAAATTTCAGACGATTTCCAGAAATCAGTCAAATATTCTATTGTGTCTCCACTTAAAAGCACGCCACGTCTGTTTCGGAGATTAGTCTCTAATATTCTCATCCATAGCGCCACGTGTCGTTTCTACTCGAATTAACTTATTTAACTGTTGTCAGGATTTTATATATTCTTCTTACATTAGTTATGCGCACTTTCATTTTCGTTTATGCCTTATGGCACTCACAGTTGCGTAATTTTTGTTTTATCATTTTATTGTACTCTTGCCCCCATCCTGAGACCAATTTCAAGACATGCATGTCATTAGCTGATAAGTTTTAAATCTGGCATAATGTTTGCAGTTGTTAATTGGTTTATGTATGCCATTTTTGTACAGACACTACGATCCATATGGAAGGATTTACGAGCTCTTCTTGAGTTAATGGTCTAATTATTTTATCGCGTATTGTTCTCGTATTTTTCACGACCAATCAGTACGCTGCTAACATCTACGCTCACAAACAGGGAGGTAATTGTAAGTATGTACCATTTTTATTGTTAAATTTAAAATTCACCATTCTTTAAATTTTAATCTTCTTATGTAAATTATACTTATTTGTGGTATATTTTACTGTACAGACTTCTGGACGGCAACGGCCTTGGCCCAGTGGATACACCGATTCCCGTGAGATCACCGAAGTTAAGCGCTGTAGGGCGTGGTCGGCACTTGGATGGGTGACCATAAAGCCCGCCATGCGCTGTTGCCCTTTTTCGGGGTGCACTCAGCCTCACGATGCCAATTGAGGAGCTACTCGGCCGAATAGTAGCGGCTTCGGTCAAGAATACCATCATAACGACTGGGAGAGCGGTGTGCTGACCCCACGCCCCTCCTATCTGCATCCTCAACTGAGGATAACAAGGCGGTCGGATGGTCCCGGCAGGCCACTCGTGGCCTGAAGACGGAGTGAGTACAGCCTTCTGAAAAAGAGCACTGGGTGCCTGAAACCGGTAGCGGTATAATATTTCCTTTGTGCTGCTGGTTGCTGATTATTTCAGCAAAGAGATATACATTTGCTGAATTGAATAACATACTTGCTCTCTTGTTTTCAGTGTCCGGTGGAGTTGAGCACTTGTCTCTGTATAAATGGCGAAGAGGGAAGCCGGTTACCGTTGGATATAAGTAGGCGCTGTATTCTTCATTCGGACGTATTAGAAAGTAGCGAACAACCTTCAGGTAGCTTCTTTTGGAGATATAAGTGTCTGTGTTAATCGGCGGGACTGTATTCCATAAGGATATTTCATAGTATTTATTTTACGTTCTCTTTAATGGAAAATGGATTCCTATGTCTTCTTACATACAGCAGGAACACTTAGTCTTCCTAGCCCAGAAGGGACGGCTTCTAAAACTCGTACAGGCTCTAGAATTCACATTAAACCGTTTAGGAGCTCTTTTTGCATTAACGTATTTACTATTGTATTAAATATTGTTCTCCTGTTTTTTATGACCAAAGAATATGCTGTTACATCTACCTACGCATATAATACGACAGTTGTATGTCATATGGTCGCCGCTGTCCAAGAATTGCCTTAGATTTTTCACAAGGCAATAACTCATCGCGCCGTAGAATTTGAACAGCCACCAATACCACTTGAGTGCGCTGGAGCGTAATATGTACGCATATCACTTCCAACAGTTTTCCACCACAATTTCACTTAAACTTTCGGTGAGAATGTAGGACCAGTTATTTTTTTTAAAGTTATTTGTCTCACTTAAAAGGCGAACCCAAATCGAATCTTATGCTGTGACTGTGAAATCGCCAAAAGTTCTATGACTTGCGGCAGTTTAGTCGTAACCGTTATGTTCTGATATTAACTCTTGAGCTAACACCGGATTGAAATATCAATTCGAGGGATTGTTCGAGATTAGTCACTTTAAGGAGATTTAGGTTTCCCTCTTTCTATTTTTCTGAATTACGTTCCAAATACTTTTTTTGGAACTAGTTCGTTTTACTTTACTGCTCATGTTCTGATGTGCCTCATAATACTTTCCAAAATAGACTGCTCGCTAACACCTTCTGGTTCAAATGGCTCTGAGCACTATGGGACTTAACATCTGTGGTCATCAGTCCCCTAGAACTTAGAACTAGTTAAACCTAACTAACCTAAGGACATCACACATATCCATGCCCGAGGCAGGATTCGAACCTGCGACCGTAGCAGTCGCGCGGTTCCGGACAGAGCGCCTAGAACCGCTCGGCCACCGCGGCCGGCAACACCTTCTGGACGAGAGTTAACTGATCGTTGAAACTTAAAATAAGAACTCCATTCCTTTAAATATATACATCACTCATAGGCTTTTCACTGTTACTCAGAAATCACTAAACTGAAATATCTCTTCCTTGCTTGTTGGCAGGATCACTACACTACTCAACATACTTACGCGACACACATTTAAATTTACACACTTTTTATTAATAACATATTGATATGATATACAGCGGTAATTTTCAAGACGTCTCGTGACCTACCTAATCCTACATAAATCAATTTCAAACATCCTTTTTAATAAGAATACGCAGAGATTTGACAATTACGGAACGATGTTCTCGCCGTCGCGAACCGTCAGCAACCTTGTGTATAGTGACCCGTACTACCGCTTATTGCGTTGGTAGACCATCGTTGTATCACTTCATTAGCATCTTCCCCGTGTGACATGAGCAAACAGAAAATACATTTTAGTACACATATCATATGCAAAATGTGTAATTAAATGATACATTTTTCTTGCGAACCTGATGTCGCTGAAGCGGAAACTAAGAATTGTGCTGTTCTGCTGCTCACTAAAATCTGGAGCCCCACAGCATATATGTAAAAGATAATCCCCGTATAAAATCGGATACTTCTTTTGAAATTAAAAAAACAATTTTGTAGTCCTAAGCGCTAGTTAAAATTTACCGCAAGTCTCTTTCTTCAGTCATTTAGAAGATACACCGAAGCGCCAGAGAAACTGGTACACGCACGCGTATTCATATACAGAGATATGTAAACAGGCAGTATACGGCGCTGCGGTCGGCAACACCTATACATGACAAGTGTCTGGCGAAGTTGCTAGATCGGTTACTCTGCTACAACGGCAGGTCATCAAGATTAAAGTGAGTCCAACGTGGCGCTATAGTCGGCGTACGAGCGATGGGACGCATTATCTCCCAGGTAGGAATGAAATGGGGGTGACCGAAAACATGTTGCCTGGTCGCACGAGTCTCGTTTCAAATTTTATCGAGCGGATGGACGTGTACGGATATCGAAACAACCTCGTGAATACGTGGACCCTGAATGTCAGCAGGGGACTGTTCAAGCTGGTGGAGGCTCTTTAATGGTGTGGGGCGGGTACAGTTGGAGTGATATGGGAGCCCTGATATGTCTAGATACGACTCTGACAAGTACGTAAACATCCTATCTGATCACTTGCATCCTTTCCTGTCCATTGTGCATTCTGACGGTCTTCGGACTTGGGCAATTCCAGCAGGGCAATGCGACACCAAACACGTCCATAATTGCTACAGAGTGACTCCAGGAACACTCTTTTGAGTTTAAACACTTCCTCTGGCCACCAAACCCCTCAGACATGAACATTATTGGGCATATCTGGAATGCCTTGCAGCATGTTGTTTAGAAGAGATCTCCACCGCCTCGTACTCTTACGGATTTATGGACAGCCCTGTAGGATTCATGGTGTCAGTTCCCTCCAGCACTACTTCAGACATTAGTTGAGTCTATTCCACGTCGTCTTGCAGACTTCTGTGTGCTCGCGGTGGCCCTACACGTCATTAGGCAGGTGAAATGAAATGTCGTGTGGCTGGGGCTTCCCGCAGTGTAGACCGGTCACCTGGTCCTAGTCTTTTGAGTTGACGCCATTTCCGCAACTTTGCTCGTCGATGGGTATGAGATGATGGTGGTGTAGACAACATAACACCCAATCCCTGAGCGAAGTCCGACCGAGCCGGGAATCGAACCCAGGCCCCTTAGCATCGCATTCCGTCGCTCTGACGAATCAGGTATCGAGGTGGCGAGTGTACCAGTTTCTCTGGCTCTTCAGTGTAAGATATTGTGGAATGGAATGAATCTTTTTGAAACACCTTGCTGGATCTGCTCACTACATGTAACGTGAACCATTAGCTGTCTCAGAAGCTGCACACATCACAAGCTGCAGACCATCATCAACACATGTCAACGTAACCTCGCTCAGTGCAGCCACGCCGAGAAGACAGACAGTAGAAACCAGCTTATAGAAGTGGCTTTTCCGACGCTCCACACTGTTTTTCCAGGCTATGACGGTTGTGACAGGACGTTTTCGAAAGTAGTGTTGTAGCTTCCCTGAACTTCTAACAAGCGGCCATCAGATTTCTTAATCACCGCATTCGGTCTGTCTTAGGTATTTTGTAGAGTGTCCTCTCCTTAGTACCTGGCTAGTGGATTTTACCTGCTACATCTGTAACGTTTGTCATCTTTAGACTAAGACAGAGTAGTGCAATGGCTACGGTCGATACGTACCACGCTGGAGGTACTGGTTCAAATCTTAACATAGAATTTTTTTAATGCTTCACAATAACATTAAATAGTATATTTCACGGAAATTTATTGAAATATAGTATTTTTCACTGTTGTAATTTTGCTAACAAAACCATCATTACAGCAAATTTTCTTGAAATGTATATTCGGTTTGTTACAGATTAGAATATACAGTCGCTATCGCTTGCTGTTCTAGAACAGAATACCGCGTGGTATTGTCGCAGAAGCAGCTGAAACACTAATTCATAGAGGAACATGTATAACTAATGAAAGCTACTGCATTACAAACGTACGGATTATTCATAAACGATGCGGGAAAACATAGTTCGTCTAGATACAAAGATATTTTTCCTAGGTTGATCAACCATAATACTAGCCACGGGTATTTAATCATTCCTTTGAAAGCAGGTGCACCAAGTTAATGCGGAATTGAAGAATTTATTTAATGGGATCTTGCCTCCAAACGATTTCTCTATTTGTCTTTAGCATATCGGGAACGTTCTGAATTTTTTTCGTAAAAATTTTTACCTGTGTGTAAAACTAAACATTACAAGTTCGCATTTCGCTACTGACGGTATGACAGCCGTGCGCCTATCCTCGACGCTACGCTCACTGGTCGAAACAGCACTAATGTTACAGGTGTGGGAGGCACGAACAAACATTCAAATCGATTTTCTCGGAAACCAGGGGCCCTCGCACGGAAATCCACTTGCCAGGCATCAAAATCCGCTATTCACCTGTACGATGGCCGCCTTTATCAAAGTCAAACCTTAATTCATAGGAGCTATACGACCACGATTTTCGCAAATGCTTTTCGTGCATATTTATCATAAATCTTGATGTTGTTCTTTACTTTGTTGAAATGTGAGGAAACCTTTTTCTCTTGGGTATGACAACTTCATTTACTGAGTTTATTCGTCTGTTATTTACAGACTTTTTTAAATGAAAGGAAATATTCTTAATCGTCCAAAAATTGTATGTGTCACAGAAAACAGAAGCTAGGAAGTGAACTATATTGCGACAATTTTAAAAGAGGTGTTCAGGAAACTTTTAGTGGTACGTAACACGAATCGTACTGTAGTTGAAATGAATATAAAATTTTAAGTATGTACTACATGATACACTAGCGACGTCTCTCGGCGCAGTTGTCAATTTTCCAGCCAGTACCGGCAGCGAATTGCCACTCTAGCGCAGCCCTAGCTGCAATTAAGTGAGCTGTTGTGCGCGGTGTGGGACACGAGCATTTGGTGAGTTATTTGGTATAATGTGGTTTTGACCTTGACTGGCGATGCATCTCGTCGCTCACATAACTGGCGATGTTTTAGAAACAGCTGGTATAGGAGACATGCAATAACCCTTCATCGAGGTAAGTTGTAACACGACTTTTCTACTAAATTCCCCTGCTATTTTTTACTTAATTTTATCTTTGTATATTTTCACATTTTGTGAATGTATTCACAATTCTGAAGATTGTAACCATGCTTACCGAAGCCGACACACGACAATAAAATTTGTATACAAGCGATCTTAGCTAAGACGTTCACCTTCTCTCAAGTAATTATTGCAAATCGCCCCCCTTAAAATTCAAAATGAGTAATTTATCTACATTTCAGTAATGAAATTTTTAAGGTATTATATTGTATTTATTAATTAGTTGTACATCACTGTGAATTTGTTTACGAAGATCCATAGCACGACAATACTGTCAGCATTAATTCGAGTGATTTTTAGTAGTCCCTTCATCCATCTACTCGTTCATCGAAGTTCAGAACCAAGTGCTTCAATTAGCGTAGCTATCGTGAAGAGTGGTGTGAGGCAATTACCGTGTATTTTCTGCAGACGCCCGACTGTTTTTGTTTATAAACAGCGGACGTGTCGTTAATTGCCCTCCTGTTGTTTCTGCATGCTCTGCATTAAAACAGAAGAGAGATACCGGGCTGATATGTTACGGAGCAAGTGTCTAGAGGGCAGATTTTTGAGTATCCGTGTGTTTTTGCAGCCTTTATTATCTCACATAATTTGCTTAATTAAAAGAGAGATGATATGACGAAAATGAAATAGAATTATCTTGTAACGTGGGTCAGATTGTGTGTGCCAGCGTAGAATGTAATCATCTCAAAATCAGTACCATAAAGTAGAAAAAGCTAGCTAAGACATTACGCACTGCTGACTATCACGTTAATTTTCTCATGAAGTAAAGCGAACATATTGTATCAGCTTCTATTGTAACGTATGTAACAATGGTTTTGTTAGATTGCTCGTCAGAGCCACAGAAAATTCACTTTTAGCATGCGGGTCTCACTTTTTAAACATATTCCTGTAAAATCTAGTTGTTTGTGATGTGATCAAAGGTTTATCTGCATTCCCATATTTCATACGTCCTGTAATTTCGTAAATTCATTATCACAAACCAACCCTAATTCCTTCAGAGTTATTTCAAACCGAAGTGCAATGACACTTCAGAATAGTTTCCCTTATATCCCATTCTGGAACAATGTCAGAGGATCTGATGTTAGCTGATTTCTGCGAGATCAACTGGTGGAAGTAATAATGCTCCATAAACGTTCTACATTTCACTTCTAAAGCAATTTAGGTTAGGATTTCGTGCAGCATAATTAAAACTGCTCAGTTGCCGGATGCATGATAACCGGATTAAATAAACGGACCCGCCCCTCTTTACGTAAGGACACTGAATGGGCCTCGTGAGGTGATAACTGGGCACTGGGTCGCCCCTACAGCTGGGTCCGCACGCGAAAGAGACGCAGGCTATTAAACGGCACAGATTAACGAAAAGTCCCGAATCCGGTACCGGGAGCTCATCATTCTACTGGCCGCTAAAAGCTTTTGAAATTGGCTCTAAAGACTCCAAGTCCTATCGGCTCACATAAAAAAAGCTTTTTCGCCAATATCAGGGACTTCCATTGACCGTAGGACGTGCTGCTTCTGGCGGAACCTCGTTTCCAGAATAGTATTTCTACACACCTCATCAGGGTGCCAGATGGCTTTCAGCTTTTATTTAACAGTTTGGAACGTATGTGGACATTATTACGATTTCAATTCCGGAGAGCGTAGCTGCTGGAAACTTCCTCCCATACACTATCTTTTCACGTTCACAATTTTCATTTCATCGACTATAAGCAGGTAACATGTTATTCGGGGGGATACAGAACATACGAATGTATCTCTCTATAGGAGTAGTAATATTTAAATTTGGTCGGTAAACGGCGTGGGTGCGTAACTTATAGTTGTCCTCATTGAAATGCTGTTTAATTGTTAATTCAGTGTTTTGATACGTCGAATATTTCACTGTTGCGCTTATGTCACTGTAATACTTTCAGTCTATATAAAAAACTTCTGGTGTTGCCTAACAAACAATAAAAAAAGCACAGAGTAACTAATACGTTGAAAATGAAACCAGAAATCAATTTTATACCGACATGACGCAACAATTTCGGAAATCAATGCAATTTTAAGATAATTACAAATTAAGAAGGCTATTCACAGTTCAACCGCAGATAATAGAACATTTGTATTTTTTTAGCGTGTATATAACATAGTTTTAATTGTGTCGTAGTTGTCCTCACTTCCAATTTACGTCACTGTGACAGTTCCAAACTAGGTAATCGTGTATATTATTAGCGTAGAAAATACTACAGATACGTTTATGATTGAAGAATTGGAACAATTAATGTCTACGCTAACTTAATCTGGACGTCGGATTTGTAGTTCTCAATATACAAGAGTCCATAGACTTATGTGAAACACTCTGCGTTATCAATAACTAAACTATACTTTCGACGGCTTATTACCAGACTACAAAGTAAAACACCATTGTTGAAGTCTATTGTTTAAAGCGACCAGGTATGTTTCAGCCGTTGAAGGGTCTGTGGACGAACCTACACCTTCTGTGCTAACCTGAGATACTGTTTATTGTGGCAGAATTATAGATAATAAACGATTTTGGGGAAACATTCTTATACACAACGTGTACAAGAACCAAAAGGGAAAAATAAGGATTCAGGATCAAAGAGAGAGTGCTCGAACTAAAACGATGTAATTTAGTGGTACTCTCCTACCCACTGCCCTGTTCAACATGTACTGCATCGAAAAGAGCAATGAAGAAAATAAAAGAACGGTTCAGAGATCGTATTAAAATTGAGACTGAATGGGTGATAATGACAAGCTTCGCTAATGATATTTGTATTCTATAAGAAGTGGAGGACGTCTTAAAGGTCCTACTGAATGGAGTGAAGAGTATAACGAGCACAGTTTATGGGCTCAGAGTAAACCGAAGGATGTCGAAATTATTAAGGCGTCGTTAAAATATTAGCACCAAAGATAACATCAAAATTGGTGACTAATTAGAATACGAATTACGCTACCTTGGGGGGGAGGGGGGGGGGGGGGGAAATAAGGCAAAATAAGATCTAAATACGGAAAAGGATATCGTAGACAGATAGAGAAATCCTCCCCAGCACATGCCTACTAGTATCACACACAGGCCGTAATTTGAGTAAAGTATGTCTTATAACATTACTCTTTTCTTTGTATATTATTGTATGGTTCTTTAATTTTGAAACTTATAACTTTTTTTTTCTTGCGGAATTGTAGCCATCCTTTCTCTGGAGTGGGACGATAATTGTTATCAACAAATTTGCTTCGTCGAGAATAGGAATCAGAGAATAAAAATATCATTATTCAAAATGGTTCAAATGGCTCTGAGCACTATGGGACTTAACATCTATGGTCATCAGTCCCGTAGAACTTAGAACTACTTAATCCTAACTAACCTAAGGACATCACACAACACCCAGCCATCACGAGGCACAGAAAATCCCTGACCCCGCCGGGAATCGAACCCGGGAACCCGGGCGTGGGAAGCGAGAACGCTACCGCACGACCACGAGATGCGGGCAATATCATTATTACTCTATATCGTACAGAAGAGAGTGAATACATTTTAATGACTGCCTATAATTTATGAAGTATATGTCTACGAAGGTGTGCGGCTGTGCACTAATAATTTCTTCTGATCATTATTGCATATACTGCTGTATCCATAAAACTGCAATTAATCGTAGACAATACGAGGGGCGTTCCATAAGGAAGGCAACACATTTTTCTGAAAGTAGGTTGGTTTTATTCATGATTCCAGTATACCATATTAATCACAATCTTCTGGCTACAAAACCCTATTTATCAGCATAACCTCCGATCAATGCGACGGCCTTACGTCAATTTACTGGGAGAGAATGTGTGCCCGTATGGTACCACTCTAGAGGTCGACGCCAGAGCCAACTTGTTGCTGCATCAGTTACCAGCCCATGAGCTGAGTACTGCTTCCCGGGGAGTGCACCCTTTATTGGGCCAGACAGGTGTAAATCGGAACGCGTGAGGTCCAGGTTGTAGCGTGGATGAGGAAGAACAGTCCAGTGAAGTTTTTGTGAGCTCCTTCCAGATGCAGAGACTTGTGTGAGGCCTTGTGTTTTCATGGAGAAGAAGTTCGTTTGCATTTTTGTGACGACGAACATGCTAAAATCGTTTCTTTATAGTTTCCTGAGGATAGCACAATACACCACTTCACAGTTGATCGTGGAACCATGAGTGAGGACATCAAACAGAATAACCCCTTCAGAATCCCAAAAGACCGTCGCCATGACTTCGGAGGGGAGGTGGTGTCGTCACTCCGTAGAATGATTCTTTGTTGCCGGTTCGAAGTGATGACCTCATGTATCACACCTGTGACGACCTTCTACATAAAATTGTCACCGTAAGCCTCGTAGTGCAATTCCGTGCAGATGGACCTCCGTTGCCCTTTGTGGTCTTCTGTTAGGCGGCGAGCAACCCAGCAGACACACACCTTTAAGTACCTCAATTAGTGGACAAGTATTTGAGCACTACCAACAGAGACTTTCACTTTTGGAGAGATGTGTTTGAATCGAGTAAGAGTGTCCGCACGTTCCAGCACTGCACGAGTTACAGCTGTGTGCGGGCAGTTGATACGCGGGAGACCAGACAGGTTTGCGCAACTTGATTGCGACGATGAAAGATGCCTCGCCCAACGACTCTCTTAGCATTTGTTTACTGCCAGACAGGTCTCCGTAGACACTCTGCAAGCGCCAACGAGTACCTGCACTGCTCTAGTTTTCCGCCAAAAGTTAACTCAATGACAGCTACCGAGCGAGGCGGCGCAGTGGTTAGACACTGGACTCGCCTTCGGGAGGACGACGGTTCAACCTCCCGACCGGCCATCCTGATTCAGGCTTTCCGTGATTTCCCTAAATCGCTCCAGGCAAATGACGGGATGGTTCCTTTCAAAGCGCACGACCGACTTCATTCCCCGTCCTTCCCTAATCCGATGAGACCGATGACCTCGCTGTCTGGTCTCTTTCCCAAAGAACCCAACCCCAGTGACAGCTCTCAAATTGGAACGCACCTGCGCTACAGATGCCAATTATAGGCTACGGGTAGCGTGGCCAGCTATAGGAATTATATTAGATCACAGATGCAGGGTCACATGATCACTTAGTACCAGTGATAAACTATCTATAGCGCTCGAAAGGTACCATTGTGCTCTTTTAACCGGGTGACTACTGTGGTGTCACCGCCAGACACCACACTTGCTAGGTGGTAGCTTTAAATCGGCCGCGGTCCATTAGTACATGTCGGACCCGCGTGTCGCCACTGTCAGTGATGGCAGACCGAGCGCCACCACACGGCAGGTCTCGAGAGACTTACTAGCACTCGCCCCAGTTGTACGGACGACTTAGCTAGCGATGTACACTGGCGAAGCCTCGCTCATTTGCAGAGCAGATAGATAGAATAGCCTTCAGCTAAGTCAATGGCTACGACATACCAAGGCGCCATTAGCATTACATTGCATGTATCTACAGAGTCTCACTTGCATCGTCAAGAGCGATGTATACAAATGATGGATTAAAGTTAAGTATTCCAGAAGCTACGTACTTTTCTTTATAGCATTCATTACGTATCCTGTTTCAGACCTCACGCCATCCTGCGTGAGCTTATAGCGTGCATTTCGGTCTCCTCAAACCACACTGTGTCGGCACTTCTGTCGACACATCAACTACCATTTTTTCCGGTGAGGCTACGATATGAGCTCTCTGACACCTCTAGGATTTAAGTGCGTAGACATCCACGATAAGAGAAAATTTGAGTAAAAATCTGTTGGGTGTTAGGCAACGTCATTATGAAACACAAAACAACCAGCTTATTTTCTACATCCTGTTCAAGTATAAAGGGCGCTAGACAAGGAAGGGACTATAGGGCAATGAATGTAGAGGGTGCACAACATAAACCTGACCCGAAAAATATATTTCGGGCACGTTAGAAAAGAAAACCCAATATACATCTTTTTCCCTCAACGGGGATGGTGCAAGTTGAGTTGCGTACATAAGTTGCGTCAAATATACAGTGTGCAAGAAAATTAAAGGATCACTTTGTCTGAACCTGTTATCTCCCATTGCAATGCGTAAGTTTGGACTTTGGCTCAAAGGTGCCTACAACCTCCTTCAGTATTCTGGCACTCTGTGACATCACCCCCGGGCTTGTAATAAAAACGTGTCAGCATATGCGGAAGAAACGACACACTTCTGAAGTTCTTTTGAGCTTTAAGATCCATTAATTTCGTCATACTGGCAACACGTATCACAAACATTCTGCCCAACGCCACTGTTTACGTGTCACACAATTGCAAGGTCGTTACATCCTCTTTTACCCAAATTTCACCCCTTCTTTTGATGCCTCTGCGATGAAGGTGACAACCACGACAAACAGCTTTGATATCACGAGTTTTTCGTGTGGGTGGGCGAGGATAACATTTAAGACACACCGATGCTCAGAATAGACACGAAAATGCCTCTGTCGTTGGTATTAAGGGCGTCAATAAAGCCATCCCTTCACTTGGGGCGTTGATTCCCACACAGTTCGGGGTCGAAAACGACAGTTCGCCGTGCGATGAGCAACACGACGACCTTCTTGACAAATCTGGCCACTTGTGCCACCACCTGATCGTTTACACTATACACTAAGAATACCGTGGGCTTCAACTTCACCGAACATAATCTCGCCACTTTGAAGTGCATTACGACAACAATTATTGCTGTACTGTATGGGTTTGAGCCACTAGAGACCGTTCAAAACCATTCGAAGAAATTTGAACGTGATGCGGTATATCCCTATTTTTTCGCGCCCGTCTGTGGCGTGATCACATGAAGGTTCCACATTGACAGTTGCGTGGATAAAATGAAAAACTGTTCCTCCAAGACAACCCTCCAAGACCATCCCTCGAGCACACTAAAAGTTTACCTGTCAGAATCTACGACAATAATTCACCCTCGAAGCTGCCTTAGCTGTCCACTTAGTTTGATTTCGCCTACATTCAGGCGCTGGGACAGCCGCAAAGCTGAATAGCTGCCGAAGATTCTGACAGGTACATTTTAACATGTTCCAGATAGGTGCGTGGATGACACCGAAGGGGTTAGTGAACTCGTGGTCTTAGATGATCGCCGTCCGGAGTGACCGAGCGGTTCTAGGCGCTACAGTCTGGAACCGCGCGACCGCTACGGTCGCAGGTTCGAATCCTGCCTCGGGCATGGATGTGTGTGTTGTCCTTAGCTTTGTTAGGTTTAAGTAGTTCTAAGTTCTAGGGGACTGATGACCTCAGGAGTTAAGTCCCACAGTGCTCAGAGCCATTTGAACCATTCTTAGAGCGCCCCATGTTATATATCTAGTCGTTAGCACACTGACAAATACTCTCCGAAATTCTTTCTAAACCCTTTGACTGACGATACTCGAGACATTAGGAAACATAACATCAACGTGAAGTGTCCTCTCTACATTATTCTGAGCCCATCAAACGAATGTAAATAACCAAGTTTCTCATTATCAGTGCTTGCGGAAGTAGAGTTAATTGTCACAGAGGAGTTGCTGGTGGCCACACGTAAGGGGAGAAACTATCAGCGATAAAAACACAAAACTAATGTGTTTCTTCGTCAATTACGAAGCGGGGCTCTGCAGCCACACAGTGTGTGTGTGTGTGTGTGTGTGTGTGTGTGTGTGTGCTCGCGCAGAACGCCAGACAGCTGACCTAACTAGCAGCCATTGTGTGGGCGTGCGACAATTAAGTGCTGATTGCGCGGGGCGCGGCCAGAGAGCGGACATTTCACACAAACTGCGGCGGTGTACTACGCAGCATTCTGTAGTACTGAATTTTCATTTCTCAGTCACTGCCGTCCTCCACTCTGCGTCCAGCTCTCTTATTTACAAATTATACAACAACGCACATCTGAAAGTTTCTGTGACTCATATCACAATGGTAAAGGAAACAAATAAAGACGTGAGCGACGTATCAGCTTTTTAGACGACGAAAATCGCCTGACTGACGGGATGCTGTCCGCGCTTATTTCTTTTTTCTGTACCAAGCTTTTCATCTCATAATACTACTTATCTCCAGTAAACAGGCAGAACACGGCGCTGCGTTGGGCAACGCCTATATAAGACAACAATTATTTGGGACAGCTGTTAGATCGGTTACTGCTACTACAACGCCAGGTTACCAATATTTATGTGAGTTTCTACATGGTGTTATAGTCGGCGCACGAGCGATGGGACACAGCATCTCGGAGGTAGCGATGCCGTGGGGATTTTCTCGTACTATCTTTTCGGGAGTGTGCCGTGGATATCAGGAATTCGGTAAAACATCATATCTCAGACATCGCTGAGGCCAGGAAAACAACCTGCTGGAACGGGTCACACGACGACTGAAGACAATCGTTCAACGTGACAAAGAGCAACCCTTCCGCAAATTGCTGCTGATTTCAATGCTGGGCCATTAACAGGTCAGCTTGCGAGCCATTCAATGATATAGTATTTCGGAGCCGAAGGCCCACTCGTGCATCACTGATGACTGCACGACACAAAGCCTTAACCCTCACCTGGGCCCCTCAGCACCGACATTGGACTGTTGATGACTGAAAAGATGTTGCCTGGTCGGACGAGTCTCGTTTCAAATTGTATCGAGTGGATGGACGCGCACAGGTACGGAGACAACCTCATGAATCCATGGACCCTGCATGTCAGCAGGAGACTGTTCAAGCTGGTGGAGGCTATGTAGTTGTGTGGGACGTGTGCAGTAGGAGTGATACGGGACACCTGTTATGTCTAGATACGACTCTGACAAGTGACACGTCCGTAAGTACCCTGTGTGATCACTTGCATCCATTCATGTCCATTATACATTCCGAGGGACTTGGGCAATTCCAGCAGGACAATGCGACACCCCAAATGTCCAGAACTGCTATAGAGTGGCTCCAGAAATACTCTTCAGAGTTTGAACACTTCCTCTGGCCGCCAAACTCGCCAGACATGAACATTATTGAGCATATCTGGGGTAACTTGCAATGTGCTGTTCGAGGAGATCTCCACCCCGTCATACTGCTCGTATTACCGATTTATGAACAGCCTTGTAGGATTCATGGAGTCAGTTTCCTCCAGTACTACTTCAGACGTTAGACGAGTCCATGCCACGTCGGGTCGCTGCACTTCTGCGTGCTCGCTGGAGTCCTACGTAATATTGGGCAAGTGTACCAGGTTCTTTGGTTCTTCAGTGTATTACAGTCTTTGCCTTCATCTGTAGTTTTCACGCTTCCTGTAGTAACATGGAAATTAATCTCTGACAGCGTAAGATATATCCCATATTCATGTCCCTTCTACTTGTCATAGTTTCCACACGCTTCATTCTTGGACGTTTCTTCGGAGTACCTTCTCATTTCCACACTTAACAGTCCAACTTATTTTCAGTATCCTTCTATAGCACAACATCTCAAACGCTTCGATTCTTTTTTTATCTGGTTCCCCCCTCAGTCCATCATTCATTACCAATACAATGCTGTGCGCCAGACATTAGTTCTCAGTGTTTGACAGTAGCAGATTTATTTTTTTGTAATATGACTCATTTTCTTGTGTTAGTTTACATTTTATGACGTCCTTGCTTCGTCCATCACACCTTTTTTTCCTGGCAAGTTGGCAGGGTTCCTTCACTTCGTCTTGCTTCGTCGTCCTCAGTTTTGGTAACTTTATCAGTAACCACATACTGCTATTCATCATTACTTTCGAATTCTTACGATTTACTGACAGAGAATATTCCGTGCTCACAAGGCTGTTGTTACTATCGAGAATTTCCTGTAACTTTTCCTCGCATTCACTAAGTATGGCAATGTCATCAGCGAAGCTGATGGTTGACTTTTTTTTTTTATTTGTCTCTTACTTCTGCCGTTGTTTCTTCGATATATAGATTGAACAATAAGTGGGAAAGACTGCTTCTGTGACTTACACTTTTTCAGAGCACTTCGTTCTTTGCTTTCCATTATTTTGTGCGGTCTTGGGCCTTACACATATTATATATTATCCGAATCTCCCTGTATGTTACATCTATTTTTCTGAGAATACAGAACATATTATACCATTTACACTGTCGAATGCTTTTTCTTGATTGAAAAATCCTACGAAGGTAACATGATTTTTCTTATAGTTGCTTCCTTTATCAAGGGCAACGTCAGAACTGACCCTCTGGTGGCTTTACCTTTCAGAAACCCAGACTGATCGTCATGTAACTGACCTTCAATTTTCTCGTCCATTCTGCTCTATATTATTCTCGTCTTAACATGAGTGCATGAATTATTAAGCCGATTGTGCTGTAATTCTCGTACTCCGCCCATCTATCGTCAGGATTGTGCGGGTGATATTTTGCCGAAAGTCTGGTGGCATGTCTCTAGTGTTTCATATTGTACACACTAACCTGAAAAATCAAATGGTTCAAATGGTTCTGAACACTATGGGACTTAACATCTGAGGTCATCAGTCCCCTACAACTTAGAACTAATTAAACCTAACTAACCTAAGGACATCACACACATCCATGCCCGAGGCAGGATTCCAACCTGCGACGTAGCAGTCGCGTGGTTCCGGACTGAAGCGCCTAGAACTGCTCGGCCACCGCGACCGGCCCTGAAAAATCGTTTGGTAACCACTTACCATAGTGATTTTAGAATCTGTGCCTTCTCGTTTATTTGATCGCAAGTCCCACAACGGACTGTCAAACTCCGTCATGTGGATCCCCCATGTCTTTCTCATCGACTACAATTTCTTCAGAAGACAATGCGTCTCCTGGCAGAGGCCTTCAATGTACTGTTCCAAATATCCGTTTTCTCCTGTCCTGCGTTCTTCATGTTGATATGCTGTTTTAAGTTTCATCTAAGTTGGTTTGGACTTTTCGATGTGCACCATCAGTCCTATTGACGATCATTTCTTTTACGATTCCTTCAATTTTTTTGTGTATCCATTTTACCTTACCCACCCGGTACTTTCAACTTACTTCATTCCAAAATGACTGTTATTTCTATATTCGTGTCTCTTCTAAATATATGGTAGTTCAACTATCTCTCCTATTACTCATGGTGTCTTCGCAATTACCTTCTTCGTTCCTATGCCAGTCCAACTTCTTTGATTATCGTTTTGACATATGTCCATTCCTCTTCAACTGAACTATCCATGTACATCATGTTCCTCAGTTCTTTAGTGTACCATTTCTTTGCACTCTGATTCCTCATCTCGATTCTCTTAAACGTCGGCTTCCTTTTCATGGTCGTTAAATTCTGGTCTGATTCTACATCTGATCCTGTGTACATTGTAAGATGTCGTGGTCTCCTGACCTTCATTTCTTACATATTCCGCACTCACAATTGTATTCCGTGCATCAAGACGCTTCATTCGAACCCGAACTCGATAAGATAAAGTCCATGTTGTATGAATTCATGTAAACGACATGCAAATAACAAGTGCGCACCGGGGTTGAAATACTCGAGGCTGGTGTACACACAACATTCCAGACACGACGGTCACAGGAGCTTTTAGTTCAACAGAGGCAGACCACACACCGGGAGGCCGGTCCCTTCAGAGGACGGGTCAACCTCGGCCGCCCGTGGAGCAGATAGCATGTGCCCGAGTGAAAGGGGCACAACCTACGCATTCTTTACACATAACACGCAGTTTCAGAGATTTTCACAGGGAAACAGCAAACGCCAACCGCTGATACTACAGATTTCCGGATTGGTCGACTTAAACGAAATGTCATTCTCCCGTTTTGGAACAGCAATGCTGATTCGCAGACGATATTTCTGACGCCTTGAGTTGAAGGAGTAATGGAAGTGACCGAAAGATATACCCCTTCACGTCTGGCATGGAGAGGCTCCATTCTGTTGTTGCTCTTGGAGTGTGGAACTAGTCTCTCCTCAGTACTTCACTGGGAGAGCACCTCTGTCGAGAGCGAATCGAAGTGCAACTCTATGTTGAGTCCTTGCGATTAAGCATTGTTCACTGTGCTGGCCGACACACTAATAGTGCGATGTGAACGGACAGAGTTATAGTTAAACGCCTGCGAGCCAATTATTGAGTGGCATCGTGGTGGACTGGTTATCTGATCGTTGTACCACGCCAATAGTTAGACTAGGGGCGAATAGGAGTCCTTGACTTCATCAAGCCGTAGGGAGAGATTGATTGGCGAGGGTAAATCCAGATAGAACGAGGGTTATCTTATTTGTCAGCAGCGAGCGGCGCAGACAGCAGACATCGCAGCTTACGGTATTGTGCGCTACAGCTATTGCGAGCCCCATATTTCCTCTACAACAGTACACTTCACTGCATTTCACACGCGACAGCCTCGACCATACCTAGCGACATTCTAAAGGATAATTATTCAAGTTGAGTAGACGCACCTCACAGCCATTCTGCCAAGTCAATAACAATCTTAATACTTTGTATACAAATTTCATTAGCGAATCCTATCCTTGAGAGGTAACTTCACATTCCGAAAGGAACCAGGATATAAATTCTTCAATTCATAACTAAAAGTGCCATTGTGATTTCTCAGAATTTTTGCAAAATAAATAAAAATTTTCGTTAGTTTCATGTTTTTCTTACACTAAGTAGCACTACTCCAGTATCCAAGTATACCACAAATTAAGTAAGAAAATTTGTGAGTTTTAGTGTCATTTTCTTTCAGCGTACGACTCCAGAAGATATTTATTGCCGAAAGTTTTTCAGGCATTTCTCTTTAGAACGTTAGGAGCGTCTGTCTGACTTCTGTAGTAGTGTGGGGGTGGAAACTGCATCTTGCAGAAGCCACCGGGTAAAGGGTACATCTCAGATTAATCCGTTGCGCAGAATAACAGAATAGCAGATCAAACCCACGCTTCACTATTAGATTTCGGACTTTTTTGCCTGATTATGATGCGAACCAGCTGATATCTTTGCGTTCCTCTTGGACTTTTCGAAGTATACCGCTTTCTCTTTTGAAGTCTGAACAGTGTAATCATTACTACCAGCTGAAGCTTACTGCGGAACTCTATGAAACATTCTTTTCTCTCGTTCCTACTACCGAGACCAGCCCTTACCCCAGGAGAGAGCAATGAGAGCACGAGCCTTGCGTATTTAGAGGCAAGCGCAGGGCGCTGAAGGAGAGATTCTTACCAGCCGACACCAAGTTGGGCCTACCATTGCTGTGTATGCGGCAGCCGCAATCTAAAGTATCTTGGACGGTTATTATGTCGACAAATTTAATACATCAATAGTGACATCAATGAGATTTTCTCGGCTACTTTTAGACTAATTTGTAGACGAATTTTGTAGAGGCATTTCGTATTTTGCCCTCGACAGCTCTATAGTAACACCAGTCTGAATGATATCAGATAACTGAATATGGGCTTTTAACTAATTTCTTAATGCTGATTTTTTAATGGTTCTTGGTACTTTCCTATCATATACAAGTTTTCATAATCGTTTAATGGACATTTTAAGGCACTTATTGTGGCCAAGATAGACACGAAGCCCATGCCTACTACAGTAGTACAAGTTTATATGCCAACTAGCTCTGCAGATGATGAATAAATTGATGAAATGTATGATGAGATAAAAGAAATTATTCAGGTAGTGATGGGAGACGAAAATTTAATAGTCATGGGTGACTGGAATTCGACAGTAGGAAAAGGGAGAGAAGGAAGCATAGTGGGTGAATATGGATTGAGGGAGAGAAATGAATGAGGAAGCCGCCTGGTAGAATTCTCCACAGAGCACAACTTAATCATAGCTAACACTTGGTTCAAGAATCATGAAAGATGGTTGTATACATGGAAGAATCCTGGAGATACTAGAAGGTACCAGATAGATTATATAATGGTAAGACAGAGATTTAGGAACCTGGTTTTAAATTGTAAGACATTTCCATGGGCAGATGTGGACTCTGACCACACTCTATTGGTTACGAACTGTAGATTAAAACTGAAGAAACTGAAAAAAGGTGCGAATTTAAGGAGATTGGACCTGCATAAACTCACTAAACCAGAGGTTGTACAGAGATTCAGGGAGAGCATAAGGGAACAATCGACACGAATGGGGGAAAGAAATACAGTAGAAGAAGAATGGGTAGCTCTGAGGGATGAAGTAGTGAAGGCAGCAGAGGATCAAGTAGGTGAAAAGACGAGGGCTAGTAGAAATCTTTGGGCAACAGAAGAAATATTGAATTTAATTGATGAGAGGAGAAAATATAAAAACGCAGTAAATGAAGCAGGCAAAAAGGAATACAAACGTCTCAAAAATGAGATCGACAGAAAGTGCAAAATGGCTAAGCAGGGATGGCTAGAGGACAAATGTAAGGATGTAGAGGCTTCTCTCACTAGGGGTAAGATAGATACTGCCTACAGGAAAATTAAAGAAACCTTTGGAGAAAAGAGAGCCACTTGTATGAGTATCTAGAGCTCAGATGGAAACCCAGTTCTAAGCAAAAAAGGGAAATCACAAAGGTCGAAGGAGTATATAGAGGGTCTATACAAGGGCGATGTACTTGAGGACAATATAATGGAAATGGAAGAGGATGTACATGAAGATAAAATGGGAGACACGATACTGCGTGAAGATTTTTACAGAGCACTGAAAGACCTGAGTCGAAACA
Source organism: Schistocerca americana (assembly GCF_021461395.2). Lineage (NCBI taxonomy): Eukaryota > Metazoa > Arthropoda > Insecta > Orthoptera > Acrididae > Schistocerca > Schistocerca americana. The sequence goes on from NC_060126.1 coordinate 380,449,569, forward strand.
AGGCCCCAGGAGTAGACAACATTCCATTGCAACTACTGACGGCTTTGGAAGAGCCAATCCTGACAAAACTCTACCATCTGGTGAGCAAGATGTATGAGACGGGTGAAATTCCCTCAGACTTCAAGAAGAATACAATAATACCAATCCCAAAGAAAGCAGGTGTTGACAGATGTGAAAATTACTGAACTATCAGTTTAATAACTCACAGCTGCAAAATACTAACGCGAATTCTTTACAGGCGAATGGAAAAACTGGTAGAAGCCGACCTCGGCGAAGATCAGTTTGGATTCCGCAGAAATGTGGGAACGCGTGAGGCAATACGAACCCTACGACTTATCTTAGAAAATAGATTAAGGAAAGGCAAACCTACGATTCTAGCATTTGTAGACTTAGAGAAAGCTTTTGACAATGTTGACTGAAATACTCTCTTTCAAATTCTGAAGGTGGCAGGGGTAAAATACAGGGAGCGAAAGGCTATTTACAATTTGTACAGAAACCAGATGGTAGTTATAAGAGTCAAGGTATCATGAAAGGGAAGCAGTGGTTGGGAAGGGAGTGAGACAGGGTTGTAGCCTGTCCCCCATGTTATTCAATCTGCATATTGACCAAGCAGTAAAGGAAAGAAAAGGAAAATTCGGAATAGGTATTTAACTCCATGGAGAAGAAATAAAGACGTTGAGGTTCGCCGATATCATTGTAATTCTGTCAGAGATAGCAAAGGACTTGGAAGAGCAGTTGAACGGAATGGTCAGTGTCTTCAAAGGAGGATATAAGATGAACATCAACAAAAGCAAAACGAGGATTACGGAATATAGTCGAATTAAGTCGGGTGATGCTGAGGGAATCACATTAGGAAATGAGACACTTAAAGTAGTAAATGAGTTTTGCTATTTGGGGAGTAAAATAACTGATGATGGTCGAAGTAGAGAGGATATAAAATGTAGACTGGCAATGGCAAGGAAAGCGTTTCTGAAGAAGAGAAATTTGTTAACATCGTTTATAGATTTAAGTGTCAGGAAGTCGTTTCTGAAAGTACTTGTGTGGAGTGTAGCCATGTATGGAAGTGAAACAGGGACGATAAATAGTTTGGACAAGAAGAGAATAGAAGCTTTCGAAATGTGGTGCTACAGAAGAATGCTGAAGATTAGATGGGTAGATCACATAACTAATGAGGAGGTATTGAATAGAATTGGGGAGAAGAGGAGTTTGTGGCACAACTTGACAAGAAGCAGGGACCGGTTGGTAGGACATGTTCTGAGGCATCAGGGGATCACAAATTTAGCATTGGAGGGCAGTGTGGAGGGTAAAAATCGTAGAGGGTAACCAAGAGATGAATACGCTAAGCAGATTCGGAAGGATGTAGGTTGCAGTAAGTACTGGGAGATGAAGAAGCTTGCACAGGATAGAGTAGCATGGAGAGCTGCATCAAACCAGTCTCAGGACTGAAGACAACAACAACAACAACAACAACAACAACAAGATAGTAGGCGAGTTCTGCTATTTGCGCACAAAATAGCTGCCGATGTCCGATGCAGAGAGGATATAAAATGTTGGTTGGTTGATTGGTCGATGTGGGGGAGGGGACCAAACAGTGAAGTCATCCATCGATACAAAACGTAGTCTGGCTATGGCAGAGAACAGTTTCTAAAGAAGAGACATTTTTGAACATCGAATTTAGATTAAAGTGTTGCAGAGGTTTTTCTGAAGGTATTTGTATGGATCTAGCAACGTGTGGAAGTGAAACACGGACGATAAACAGCTTAGATAAGAAGTGCATAGAAGCTTTAGAAGTGTTGTGCTGCAGAATAATGCTGAAGAGTTAATGGATAGGTCATATAACTAATGTGGCGGTGTTCAATTGAATTGAAGAGAAAAGAAATTTGCGGCTCATCCAGACTAGAGGAAGGAATCGGTTGGTAGAACACATTCTGTGGCAAGGTATCAGCAATTTAGTACTGGAGGAAACAGAGAGAGAGAGAGAGAGAGAGAGAGAGAGAGAGAGAGAGAGAGAGGGAGGGAGAGAGAGAGGGAGGGAGAGAGAGCGCTTTTTCGGGTGAGGGCGGCCCGGTGAATCGTAGAGGGGACCAAGAGAATAATACAGTAAGCAGATTCAGAAGGACATAAGTTGTAATAGTTATTCGGGGAGGAAGAGGCTAGCACAGAATAGAGTAGGATGGATGGCTACGTTAAACCAATCCCTGGACTGAAGACCACAACAGCAGCAGCATGGAATTTTATTGGCGAAGCAACAAGAGTATACGAAAATGTCTTCCTTTCTATCTGAGTGTGTGGCAACTGAGCAAAGAAAAAGCACTGGGGTGTTAAAATTTGACAAAATCGAAGACATCTTTGTGGCTGGGACAAGAAAAACTTAGATGAATCGCCAGTAGACCACAGAAAAATTGGTCCTTACACCATTTCATGTCAAACTGAGTTTGATGAAGTAGACTGTAAGGGCTCTTCTACAAGGTGGATTCTGTGTTAAGTACCATGCTATGACATTTCCTTTCACCACTCAAGAAAAATTGAAAGCTTTTGTTAGTACTGTAATTCACGAACTGATGAACTATGGTGAATTGGAAAATACTACGGCTGTTAGAGAAAAAGAAGCAAGAAGAGCCTTCAGGTCTGTAACTGACAATTTTCCAGGCAACAAAAAACCTCCAGAATACAAAAACCTTACAAAACTAAGTTAGAGAATTTCAAAAATGACGTATTGTAGCCTGAGTGTAAATCTTCACTTTCTACATTCACCTATTAGTTACTTTCCTCAAAATTTGGGATTTTGTAGTGGAGAGCAAGAATTACGCTTCCACCGGGCGTTATGCAAAAGAAGAAGTACTAGGGTAGACGGAACGAAGGTGTGATGGGACAACTAACATGATCGTTCTGCGAGAAAATCAGAGAAGAAGAAATTTGGAAATTAAATGTAACCGAATAATCATAATATTACTTAGAAAATTTTTTACGATATTTTTAGTGTATGAAACTTGAGTTGGAAAAATATCGTTGATTGAAACAGCATTTACTTAAACCTTAAATGTATGAGACACAATTTTGTGAAAAATTCTGAATGTGGCACAAAGAAAGGAAGTAATTTTCATAATCAACATTACAGAATGTTTGTAGAGTAACTATCTTTGACAACTCATCCATACAAAACATTTAGAAATACAGGATTGTGTTGTCTGATGTGTCTTTGTCTGTGGTTGCCGTCCTCTGTCACACAGGAATCTAACATCAGCTAATCCATAATAACTACAATGCCAGAAACAGTCTGTTTATGCGCTAGCTACTGTCGCACCTGCTGGATACAGACTGCCGTTACGCTCGTTGACGCTCGCACTGCCTGCGGGGCATCACGAAAACTCTTCATTCCGTTCACAAACCATTCGAGCGATTTGTCAATACAATTTTTACACAGCGCTTCCTATTTGTATATTAGCATGAGAACCGCATGCTCGCCGGTAGCTGTTTTCCCAGTTTATCGAAAAACACGACGTTTATGCGTTGCGCAATTGCGCTAAGTCGCGATTTTTTATTACTTTCGACTAGCCGCAGCGAAGAAACCTGCTTCAGCTGTGCGTTTTCTGACGTCTAACTTTATGTAGATGGATTACACTAATGCGTAAAATACGCTGTCATTTATACAGTCGCCAGTATTTAGATTCTTATTGAACGTGTTAGAAGATACTTGTACAGATAGGGCTAGGAAATGTAGGCACATATTCATCACTCAATCTACGTATAGAGGAGACGGCGTCTAGTTGGCCTGGAAGATACTTGTACAGATCGGAGTAGGAAACGTTGGCATATATTCATCATTCAATCTACTTATAGTGGAGACGGTGCCTAGTTGGCCTGAGGGGTATGTTGACACAGAACTGTATTCCTCGTGTAAGGACTACGTGCTACCATCGCCACAATGAAACAACCTTAATCCGTCGGCACACGGACCGTGCATCCGAACGCTGAGCGTTGAGCGTGCCGAGTTTCTGACGTCATAGCGTGGAATAGCACGTTCGGGAGTCTTTCCGAGCTTGCAGAGCAATATCTGGCGTGTCAGATACTCTGAACGTGCGTGTGAGCGTTGACCAATGAGATGGCACAACGCCACCTACGTCACACGCACGCCGTCTCCCTTCAGTACAGAGTTGTGAGGCGCCATATTGGCATTCATTTCAAGCCTATACGCATATATGCCGTTTCTGAGCACCAGCAAATTGAGAATCACTGGAAAACCCGTAGTTAACTGTGTGATTCGTTCCGATAAAATAATGAGAAACATCATATTCGTGGCAAAAGTGTTATTGTAACTTGTGTATATTAGAGTATGCTATTTGAAGGCAGCGACACACTGAAGATGCAATGTTCTTGGTACAATTTCTTATAATTAAATTTCAATTAGAAACATATCTACGATTAGGGGTTTCAGCAAGTGGTAACATGCTATGATTAGATGGCAGTAGTGCGCTGTTGGTTCAGCATGATGAGCAGCGTCACTAACCCGTTTGCCGGCACGGTAGCTCAACGTGTTCGGTCAGAGGGTTAGCTGCTCTCTGTAATAAAAAATCTGAGTTAATTGATCAACGACGAACTTAAACGGATGCCTCACGACGTCCGCCCCGAGCAGATGCAACGAACTAAAACGAATAAAGTGAGATTTAAGCCGTCACGCTAGCTCAGCGTGTTCTGTAAGATGGTTATCTACCCTCTCTAACACAAAAAAAAGACCGTAGCGTGTTACTTAGGGCGGTGGTTGGCGTCTCGACACTTTCAAGTTTTTTTTTTAACATTCGGGTATTTATTAGGTTCTGATTCTTTATTATTAGTTTAATGGAAGTATATACTATAATATTTGATGTTATGTAAATATATGTGGTGTCACCGCCAGACACCACACTTGCTAGGTGGTAGCTTTAAATCGGCCGCGGTCCATTAGTACATGTCGGACCCGCGTGTCGCCACTGTGTGATCGCAGACCGAGCGCCACCACAAGGCCGGTCTCGAGATACGGACTAGCACTCGACCCAGTTGTACGGACGACTTTGCTAGCGACTACACGGACGAAGCCTCGCTCCTTTGCCGAGCAGATAGTTAGAATAGCCTTCAGCTAAGTCAATGGCTACGACCTAGCAAGGCGTCATTAGTAACATTGCATGTATCTAAAGAGTCTCACTTGTATCGCCACAATTTCCAGATGTACCAAAAGGATGGATTAAAGTGAAGTATCCCTGAAGCTACGTACTTTTCTTTATAGCATTCATTACGTATCCTGTTTCAGACCTCACGCCATCCTGCTTTAGCTTAGTGCGTGCCTTTCGGCTTCCTCTCATTGTGTCTAGGCTGTCTTGTCTAGACACAACAATATAAGTTCACCTTTTTTTGAGGGGTGATTTTGTTCGATTGGCTTCATCTACAGGACAGCTTGCCCTACTTGTATTAAGATATTTTGTTCCTTTTTCTTTTACGCTAATGCACATGTTGCAATGATTCTGCTACTGGGCAGGAACAGTGATCAAGTAAGACTGACCTTGGGGTTTTACTAAAATGTGGGAATAATGAAGTAATGTTTATCTTATACGGAGAAGTATTCCGAATTTGTACCGCACTGTTTGTAATGGAACTTTTATAAGCCTGTGTCCCTCTACTGTTTGGACATGGTGCTTTTCTTTTCGTGGACGATGGAGGAAATGTGCGTTTTGATAGAGCTAAACTGGGAATTTTACGCGCGCCCGTTTAGTAAACAGTGTGATTTACGAACTAGCAACATTCAGCAACTGACGCTGTAGTGCGTTGTGATCGCATACACCACGTTGGGGTCCACGTACCGTATGCACAAGTCGCTTCGTTTCTGAGCGTTCATCAGCACGTTGAACTTAATACGAGGTGCGGCTAGAAAAAAACCGGACTGATGCTGGAAAAAACATTTATTTACAATTATTTACAATTTCATGTTATCTCCTTCAATGTACTCTCCTCCTCGGTCTCTACACCGCTCCATACGAATTTTCCACTGTTCATAGCAATGCTGCAGATCATTTTCGGTAAGTCCATACATTACTTCCGTCGCTTTTTCTTTTACTGCTTCAACAGTCTCAAATCTAGTTCCTTTCAAAGCTGACTTGACTTTAGGGAAAAGAAAAAAGTCACAGGGGGCCAAATCAGGTGAGTAGGGTGGATGATCTAAGATGGGAATGTTGTGTTTTGCCAAAAACGTCTTCACTGACAACGCACTGTGAGCTGGGGCATTGTCTTGGTGAAGGATCCATGACTTTTTTCTCCATAAATCGTTCCGTTTTCTCCGTACTCGCTCACGTAGGGTAGCCAGGACGCTAATGTAGTAATGCTGATTCACTGTTTGTCCCTCTGGTACCCAATCAATGTGCACAATCCCTTTGATGTCAAAAGAAACAATCATCATTGCCTTGAATTTCGATTTTGACATTCGTGCTTTTTTTTGTCGTGGAGAACCAGGAGTTTTCCAATGCATCGATTGGCGTTTAGTTTCGGGATCGTAAGTAAAAAACCACGATTCATCGCAAGTAATAACATTTTGTAAGAAGGTGGGATCACTTTCAATGTTTTCCAGGATGTCAGAACAAATCATTCTTCGGCGTTCCTTCTGTTCAATTGTGAGACACCTTGGAACCATTTTTGAACACACTTTGTTCGTGTTGAAACTTTCATAAAGAATCTGCCTAACACTTTCCTTGTCAACTCCTGTTAGCTCAGACACTGCTCTGATTGCTAAACGGCGATCTTGTCGAACAAGTTTACCGATTTTTTCAATGTTTGCATCAGTTTTTGCTGACAATGGTCTGCCAGTGCAATTGTCATCACTGGTGTCTTCGCGGCCATCTTTAAATCGTTTAAACCACTCAAACACTTGTGTTCGCGATAAACAATCACCGCCGTACACTTGTTGTAACATTACAAACGTTTCACTTGCAGATTTTCCTAGTTTGAAACAAAATTTGATGTTAACACGCTGTTCTTTCTGTACACTCAACATTTTCCGACGCACAGACAAAACGTCAACTACTTAAAACAGACGCCACGGGCAGACTGAGTGCAGGAGGCAGATGAAACTCGAGCAGTAGGCGGAGCGAGAGTCACGTGACAGGCCACGCGACTTTCAGCCTTATTGCATTCGTTTTATTGTTTCACCAGTACTAGTCCGGTTTTTTTCTAGTCACACCTCGTATGCTCAACGTGGACGCTCCACAGCAGGGTACGTGTGCCGACGGCTTTAGTGGGGCCGCCGCAGCGACTCTCAATTCCAGAGAGGTCTGCTCGCAGGGTAGCGGGAACTGGGAGTGTCTCTGACGCAGACCAAACCCGAGCAACACCCGCTAGAGGTAGCTGCGGCGGGAGAGACAGAGGGAACGCAGGTGCCTGTAGAGGAGAATGGAAGTAGCCGCCGAAGTGAGAGGAAGAAAGTAACGTGGCGCAGCGCGGCGCCAGATTAGCAACGAGTGTGCCTGGCCTGCAGCAACCCGCCCAAGTTTCCCCTCAATGACGTGACGCCAGTGCACCGGGGAGGACACGTGGCTGTGGTTGCGGAGTTCTTCCTCCAGTTGTATCCATTACTAATTGTGGACAGAGGAGAGGAGTGAAAATTACGCACACCGATTACGAGGTAGTGGGCAGTGGTGACCTTCACCAGACAGAATCCAAAGTCCCAAAAATAAGCGACTGTCTGTAGTCTTAAATTTATAAAGGTGTTTTGTTGGAGCAATGCTCTGAGCAATGATGGGACATGTTATACGACGTGGTAGTGCCCACAGAATCTGCCTAAAGCATCGTGTTTATCGGTGTTTTGTTGAAACAAGACACCACATGATGATGAGACTGCGTTGCACTGAATTATTCAGTCTGGTCAAGTCATCACGTTTGGTGTTGCTGTGAGTATGAAATGTTTGCTAACAGACACTTCCGCAAATAGTTTGTTTCTTGAAGATCACTGTGTGAAAGTGCTTTCCTCTAGAGATTCCAGTTGAGCGTCATTATATCCCGTGTGGTTGTTATGCATAACAGCTTCTACCACGTTGGATATAGTACAATGCTGCGAACCTAGCCTGTAGCACATTAAGAGCTGTGGTTGTAATGCGTAACAGGTTCTACCCTGTTGGACGAAGTAAATTATTGTTAAACTCTTCCGTGGCACATTTACATTAACAGATTTTACGTAATTGTTGCTGCCACGTGTAACAGGTTCTGCCCTGCTCGAAGTACTAAGATTGTGGAGCGGCACTTTTAGACCGAGGCCTTACCACAAGAGATACTAGTTATTTCGGAATTATGACGATTGTTAGGTAAATAATAGTTGTGCAGAACTTCCCACATATAGTAACTCTGTGAATGTTGTCATCATTATATGTTGCCTCTCATGGCTGTTGGGATAGGTTGAGAAAAAAATCAACTGTGCTCGCGTCGTAAAAGAAAGCATTTTGCTAATATTTATTCATGTTGCTGATGTATTTATGTAAGGATTTCTCTAACGTACTCTGAAGGCCGCTTAAGAGGTTCAGAACTGATTAACTGAACTTAAATGCTGTTGCCACACGTGCTTGAGGGAATAACCATCCTAAAGACATACTACACTGACGGGCCAAAGACATTGGTATAGGCATAAGTATTGAATTACAGAGGTATGTAAACGGGCAGAATACGCCGCTCTGATCAACAACGCCTATATAAGACAAAATAAGTCTGGTGCAATTGTTAGATTGGTTACTGCTGCTTCAATGGCAGGTTATCAAGATGTAAGTGTGTTGGAACGTGGTTTTATACCCACATCAAAAAAAGTTTAGCATCAACCCGGTTCCTGAACCTCTACAGAAAATTGGAATAGAGGCCAACATAAACATCATTTCAGATCTTTCTATTGCTCATGAAAATCACACATTGCATGTTGTACCACCATACAGCGAGACCTTAAGAGGTGGTGGTCCAGATTGCTGTATACACCGGTACCTCTAATGCCCAGTAGCACATCCTCTTGCATTGAAGCATGCCTGTATTCGTCGTGGCATACTACCCACGACTTCATAAAGGCACTGTTGGTCCAGATTGTTCCACTCCTCAACGGCGATTCGGCACAGCATCTCCGAGGTAGCGATGAAGTGGGGATTTTCCCGTATGATCATTTAACGATTGTACCGTGAATATCAGGAATCCGGTAAAATATCAAATCTCCGACATCGCTGCGGCCGGGAAAAGATACTGCAAGAAAGGGACCAACGACGTCTAAGAGAATCGTTCAACGTGACAGAAGTGCAACCCTTCCGCAAATTGCTGCTGATTTCAGTGTTGGACGATCAACAAGGGTCAGTGTGTTAAACATTCACTGAAACGTAACCGATACGGGCTTTCGGAGCCAAAGACCCACTCGTGAACCCTTGATGACTGCGCCACACAAAGCTTTACTCCTCGCCTGGGCCCGTCAACAAAAACACTGGACTGTTGATGACTGGAAACATATTGCCTGGTCGGCCGAGTCTCGTTTCAAATTGAATCGAGCGGGTGGACCTGTACGGGTATGGAGACAACCTCATGAATGCATGGACTCTGCGTGTCAGCAGGGGACTGTTCAAGCTTGTGTAGGCTCTGTAATGGTGTGGCGCGTGTGCAGTTCGCGTCATATGAGACCCTGATACGTCTAGAAACGACTCCAACGTAAACATCTTGTGTGACCAGCTGCAGCCATTCATGTTCAGTGCGCTTTCTGGCGGACTTGGGCAATTCCGGAAGGACAATGCGATATCCGACACGTCCAGAATTGCTAAAGAGTGGCTCCAAGAACACTCTTCTGAGTTTAAACACTTCCGCTGGCAACCTAATTCTCCAAACATGAACATTATTGAGCATATCTTCGGTGGTTCAGAAGAGATCTCCACCCCTCGTATTTTTTTGGATTTATGGACAGCCTTACAAGATTCGTGGTGTCAACTCCCTCCACCACTACTTCAAACATTAGTCGAGCGCATGACACGTCGTGATGCGGCTCTTTGCGGGGCCCTACATGGTATTAGCCAGGTGTACCAGTTATCTTAGAAGAAAGATTAAGAATAGGCAAACCTACGTTTCTAGCATTTGTAGACTTAGAGAAAACTTTTGACAACGTTAACTGGAATACTCTCTTCAAATTCTGAATGTGGCAGGGGTAAAATACAGGTAGCGAAAGGCTATTTACAATTTGTACAGAAACCAGGTGGCAGTTATAAGAGTCGAGGGGCATGAAAGGGAAGCAGTGGTTGGGAAAGGAGTGAGACAGGGTTGTAGCCTCTCCCCGATGTTATTCAATCTGTATATTGAGCAGGCAGTAAAGGAAACAAAAGAAAAATTCGGAGTAGGTATTAAAATTCATGGAGAAGAAGTAAAAACTTTGAGGTTCTCCGATAACATTGTAATTCTGTCAGAGACAGCAAAAGACTTGGAAGAGCAGTTGAACGGAATGGACAGTGTCTTGAAAGGAGGATATAAGATGAACATCAACAAAAGCAAAACGAGGATAATGGAATGTTGTCGAATTAAGTCGGGTGATGCTGAGGGAATTACATTAGGAAATGAGACACTTAAAGTGGTAAAGGAGTTCTGCTATTTAGGGAGCAAAATAACTGATGATGGTCGAAGTTGAGAGGATATAAAATGTAGACTGGCAATGGAAACGAAATCGTTTATGAAGAAGAGAAATATGTTAACATCGAGTATAGATTTAAGTGTCAGGAAGTCGTTTCTGAAAGTATTTGTATGGAGTGTAGCCATGTATGGATGTGAAGCATGGACGATAACCAGTTTGGACAAGAAGAGAATAGAAGCTTTCGAAATGTGGTGCTACAGAAGAATGTTGAAGATAAGGTGGGTAGATCACATAACTAATGAGGAGGTATTGAATAGGATTGGGGAGAAGAGAAGTTTGTGGCACAACTTGACTAGAAGAAGGGATCGGTTGGTAGGACATGTTTTGAGGCATCAAGGGATCACAAATTTAGCATTGGAGGGCAGCGTGGAGGGTAAAAATCGTAGAGGGAGACCAAGAGATGAATACACTAAACAGATGCAGAAGGATGTAGGTAGCAGTTGGTACTGGGATATGAAGAAGCTTGCACAGGATAGAGTAGCATGGAGAGCTGCATCAAACTAGTCTCAGGACTGAAGACCACAACAACAACAACAACACCAGTTCGTTTTGCTCTTCAGTGTATATTTCATAATACGAGATCTCTCTCCTGCTGACAATGCGAGGTATCTACATCTTCGTCAAGTATTCTACCTACACGTTTAATCTGCAACATTATTCTCCAGCACCACATTTTAAAACTTCTATTCTCTTCTTTTCTGATCTGCTTATCGTCTGAGTTTCACTTACGTAGAGAGCTATGCTAACTGGCGACACTTTCAGGAAAGGCTTCCTAATACTTAAAATTTGCATTTGATGTTAGTTTACTTCTCTTATTTCGAAACGCTTTTTTTATTATTGGCAGTCTAAATTCTATATCCTCCGTACCTCAGTCATCATCAGTTATTTTGCTACCCAAATAACAAAACTCGTCTACTGATTTTAGTGACTCGTTTACTAGCCTTATTACCTCATCATCGTTTCATATAAATCGACTACATTCCTCGACCTCATTCCACTAGCCAGGTTGTAGTTTTGTTGACATTCATTTTATAACTTCTTTTCAAGGCAGTATCCATTCCATTGAACTGGTCTTTTAAGTCCTTTACCGTCTCTGACAGAATTGCTTTGCCATCGGAAAACTACAGATCTTTTGGTTATTGTCCTTGAACTGAAATTACTTTAATTAATTTCTTCTTGGCCTCCTTTTCTGCTTGCTCAGAGTGCACATTGAAGAACATCGAGGAGATACTATTAACATGTTTCATTCCTTTCTCATCTACTACTTCCCTTTGATGCTTTTCCACTCTTGTAACTGCTGTCTGGTTTCCGCAATGTTGTACACAACTTAGGCTCGCTGTACATTACCCCCGCTACCCTCAGAATTTCGAGGTATAGCCCAATCAACATTGTCCAAAGCACTCTCTAAATATACAACTGCGTTAAATGAGGGTTTGCCTTCCTTCAGTTTGTATTGGAATACTAGTTGAGTACCCGGTGTTCCCCAGGTATATATTTATTTCAGTTCTATTAATCAATCTCCTCCTTCTACCATCCTCTATCCATTTCCTCCTGACCGCTCTCTGTACATCTGCTATTCCCTCCTCTCTCTTTTCATCTTCTCCTACCTTTTTCTCTGTCCTTCCCCTCTTCCCATTCTATGTCCACCTTCTCTTCCCGTCCTCCTCTCCATCTCCTCCTCTTCCCTTCCACTGTACATCTCGGCCACCTCCCCCCCACTCTCTCTGTATACCTTCTACTCCCCCATATGTCCTGAACTATATGTTGATCAGAAATACAATTTTGTAGGTACATTCAGAGGTATATGTGGATAGTATCTGCTAAACCTATTACGAATTGAGTTAGAAGCAGTGAAGTACTAAATTGAAATGTCATGACGTCATGCCTGATGCTTGTTTTACTGCATGAACAGTGAAAATGTAATAGGCGATACACTCTTCTCCTTCCATATTTTGAGCGGGTTGTAAGCGAGAAAAATTATCGTACAGGTTTGAAATTATGTGGAAAGTTTACTTCAGCCGTAAGTGCTTCCGTTCTCAAAAACATGACAGCGAATCGCAGTTGCACGTAATGCAACGTTTTCATTACGCAACAAAAAGTGAGGAAGTATGAATTACACACACTGAAAATTGTATAAGCGATGTCTTCATTATTTTGAATCGTATCACGTAGCACACTTCAACAAGTAAAAGATTTTTCATACACATGATAAAATTCAAATGCCCTAGAGTAACTAAGTCTTTCAATGAATAAATATGTTTCCCTAATTACCGTAATACTTTTCAGATCAATACGTATCTGTAGTACACACTTTCCAATGTAGCCTATGTCGTTCCTCAAGGTTCATGCTACCTCATTACCAAATTTCCTCGAACACTGTTCAGGGGGATAGTAAAAATAAATTTAAACTTCGTGTGTGATGCGGCAGTTTTTCACGCATGTCAGCGTTTATGACATCGTGGATTCTGAACTACGTCTGGTAAAATGATATAATTCTGCAGGTACATTCAGGGGTATACGTGAACAACGACTGCAAAATTTGTTGTGAATACGATTAGAAGTAAAGAAGTAATAAATTAAAAGATCATGTCTGATGCGAAAAAGTACAGCGAAATTTATCATCTTTTGGGGGATGTCATCGAGAAAGTTTCGTGAAGTTCTGAAATCTTGTGTAAAGTTTGTTGAAAGTCACTAAGTTGCCTCGTCCTCAAATACTGGATGAATAAAATCTCGGTATTTGAGTGTCGTGGCCTGCACTTCTTTTTCACCTCGGCCCCGACACCTCTGATAGGTACGTGGTTCTTACCGCCACAGCAAATCTTTCCAGATAATTATATGTGTACCCGGATAATTGAAGTCGGTCCCCTGGTTTGGAAGATGATGGCGAAAATACATGCTTACAAATACCCACGCTTTTGTAATGTGTATGAATATCCATTTTTTCAGTGACCTGATTTTGGTGAAATATACTTCATACGATGCCCATTGCTAATTCTTAAAAACCAGTCAACTACTCTTCCAGGTAAACATATTTAAAGGCATACAGACATGACGGCAAAGCTCAGTATTGCCTCAAGCGTTCCTACGTTTTTCTGGAGTCCAAACTGACCTTCCCCGATGTAGGCTTCTACCAGTTTTCTTTCCATTGTTTTGTAAGTAATTCGTGTCAGTAATTTGAAACCATCATTTGTTAAAGTAATGGTCCGGTAATATTCAGCTATATCGGCTGCTTAATCCCAACTACGTTACCCCTCTAATTCAAAAGAATGACAGGGGATAGAGAGAGAGAGAGAGAGAGAGAGAGAGAGAGAGAGAGAGAGAGACAGAGAGAGAGAGAGAGAACGGGAGAGCTGGGTAACGACCTGCGACCATTCGTTGGTATTTATTGGCTGGAAGCGAGATGTAGCAAGGCTGCGACAGACGGACCGCGGCGCTGTGGCGCAATCAATCAGCGCGGTTCTCCCTTTGTGGCGGGCCCTATCGACAGATGTCTCTGTCGGACTTCAGCTGGCAGCTTACTCGCCTGCTAATACGTTAGCCTAACGACGCTTTTGCTGTGCTATCTGCGGGAAACTGATTGCTTGTACAGTATACTTTTCTGTTAAAGACGTCCATTCCAGAAATACGGCCACATTTTAATTACACTGTCCAAACACACAGGACCTAATAAAATTGCAAAATACGTCGTTCAGATCTAATACAGTTTTTCTGTGCTTGACAGATATTATACAGGGTGTTACAAAAAGGTACGGCCAAAATTTTAGGAAACGTTCCTCACACACAAATAAAGAAAATATGTAATGTGGACATATGTCCGGAAACGCTTAATTTCCATGTTAGAGCTCATTTTAGTTTCGTTTCTCGATTCACTGCCAGTTGGCCCGGTTGACTTCGGTGCTTGTGCTGACATGCGACTCATTGCTCTACAGTACTAGCATCAAGCACCTCAGTACGTAGCATCAACAGGTTAGTGTTCATCACGAACGCGGTTTTGTAGTCAGTGCAATGTTTACAAATGCGGAGTTTGCAGATGCCCATTTGATGTATGGATTAGCACGGGGCAATAGCCGTGGCGCGGTACGTTTGTATCGAGACAGATTTCCAGAACGAAGGTGTCCCGACAGGAAGACGTTCGAAGCAGTTGATCGGCGTCTTAGGGAGCACGGAACATTCCAGCCTATGACTCGCGACTGGGGAAGACCTAGAACGACGGGGACACCTGCAATGGGCGAGACAATTCTTCGTGCAGTTGACGATACCCTAATGCCAGCGTCAGAAAAGTTCTGCTGTACAAGGTAACGTTGACCATGTCACTGTATAGAGAGTGCTACGGGAGAACCAGTTGTTTCCGTACCATGTACAGCGTGTGCAGGCACTATCAGCAGCTGATTGGCCTCCACGGGTACACTTCTGCGAGTGGTTCATCAAACAATGTCTCAATCCTCATTTCAGTGCAAATATTCTCTTTACGGATGAGGCTTCATTCCAACGTGATCAAATTGTAAATTTTGACAATCAACATATGTGGGCTGACGAGAATCCGCACGCAATTGTGCAATCACGTCATGAACACAGATTTTCTGGGAACGTTTGGGCAGGCATTGTTGGTGATGTCTTGATTGGGCCCCATGTTCTTCCACCTACGCTCAATGGAACACGTTATCATGACTTCATACGGGATACTCTACCTGTGCTGCTAGAACATGTGCCTTTACAAGTACGACACAACATGTGGTTCATGCATGATGGAGCTCCTGCACATTTCAGTCCATGTGTTCGAACGCTTCTCAACAACAGATTCGGTGACCAATGGATTGGTAGAGGCGGACCAATTCCATGGCCTCCACGCCCTCCTGGCCTCAACCCTCTTGACTTTCTTTTATGGGGGCATTTGAAACTCTTGTCTACGCAACCCCGGTAACAAATGTAGAGACTCTTCGTGCTCGTATTGTGGACGGCTGTGATTCAATGCGCCATTCTCCAGGGCTGCATCAGCGCATCAGTGATTCCATGCGACGGAGGGTGGATGCAAGTATCCTCGCTAGCGGAGTACATTTTGAACATTTCCTGTAACAAAGTGTTTGAAGCCACGCTGGTACGTTCTGTTGCTGTGTGTTTCCATTCCATGATTAATGTGATTTGAAGAGAAGTAATAAAATGAGCTCTAACATGGAAAGTAAGCGTTTCCGGACACATGTCCACATGACATATTTTCATTCTTTGTGTGTGAGGAATGTTTCCTGAAAGTTTGGCCGTACCTTTTTGTAAAAACCTGTATAAGAGGTTTGTTCGGAAAGTAAGGAACGATCGGTCGCGAAACGGAAACCGCAGTGAAATCAAAACTGTTCTCTTTGCACATTTAGCTGCACCTTCCAGGTACCTCTCTACATAGCCGTCGCTCCCACTTGGACATTTGTCGGAGCGTTATACCAAATTGCCAACACCATTGTCATAGAAGGCAGCCACCTGTGCTTTCCGATAGTTCTCTACGCTGGTCTATAGCGAGTAGCCTGCGCCCCAAATGTTGTCTTCCTATCCAGCGTTTCATGTGAACAGAGATGATACTAAAAGAGAGCCGATTAGGGCTGTGTTGTGGGTGATCGAACACTTCCCATCGAAAATGCTGCAGGAGCGTCTTCACTGCCCCTGCTGAGTGCGGCTGAAAATTGGCATGAAGAAGGAAGTGCGTGGCAGTTGCGTTAGGTGGGCTGCATTCATTAAGGCGAAGCCTCTCAGTGGGCCCTCCTACTTGGCGGGAGACATCGTTGTTCTAGGCGCCTTTACTTGTTCACAGTGTGGTCACAACTGAAAAGAGCGTCTTGATGCGATCGACGGTCGTACTAGAGACGTTGCCCAAAACGTCTGTGAAAAGCCTCGTCGGATTTTCATAGTGGTTTCCAGTTCGCGACCAATCGTTCCTCACCTCTCACCTTTCGAATAGCCCTCGTATTTATCCATCCAGAGAAACAGAAAAAGCAAGCGAGCAGGAGAGAGACAGAGAGAGAGAGAGAGAGAGAGAGAGAGAGAGAGAGAGAGAGAGATTGGTTTGTTAATAACTCAAGTTAGATAAAGAAATAAATGTACATTATTGTACCAGCAAACCTGTTTTCAGTCTATAGCAATTTACGTAAATTTTTTTTTTGTACAAATACATAAGACATTCCCTCCTGTGTTGTTGCCTTACAGCTGTAAAGAAATTTCTTTATCAGTTACTGTACACTGGAGGTGCTTTGAACAGGGTATATTGCATGTATTTTTATTGTGTACGTTAGGTCACTTCGTTGTATCTTTTTTATCAACCATTCAGGACTACTTTAACTTCAACTGCTTCTTTCCTTCCTTTTCCTCCGTACTTCATATATCATAGTGTTGTTCTCTCCATCCTCCAATCCAGCGTGTGCCTTGAAAGTTGCGTGTTAAACAGCACTTTCGTTCCATTCCCAGTTTTGCTTACTTTTAACTGGCGACATCATTTTCGAATAAGTTTTTCTGATGTAACCAGGGATGGATAACGATTGCTCACGTAAACTCTTCAGGCTATCTCTTTCTGAAACATTGTTGTAGCTAAGTTTTTCACGTATGAAGAGTTCCACGTCTTTCGCCCAATTAGGTGCGACAGTGCTTGAGTGGGCCACGAAGCCGACGTAGTTTCATTACACTAGACTATGCTTTTGTCCCGGCCAAGAGTTGAAACCTTATGTTCGCAGCTGGATATTTGACAAGGTCGTTACTGATGTTTACAATGACTATTCTTCCGCAACGTGTAAGACATTTCGATCAGGAGACATTACTGTTTGCACGTATAAATTTCCATCATTTGCTGCGACAGTTTGGTGATAAACTGTGAACATGAACATGTACTTAGTCATGTGGCATTGTAAACGTTCAGAAATAGGTTAGTTACATATTTTTCGTAAGCTGGAAGCTCATTACCGGACTGTATCGTACTACATTATTCACTCAATTTATTCGTGCTCTCCTGCCCGTTTAAGTTTATTTAAAACACCTGGAATAATCGTATAACTATCTCATTCATGCGAATACTGAATATTCGATGCATGTTCACGTATACTGAACAACCATGTGGTGTTTACCCATGGACTGAGTGTGTGGAGGTTAATACAGAGTGTTAATTGAGCATTGGTTAGTTACTCATTTAGGTACACTTTAGACATTTAATTAATTTTCATTCGTATTATTGAAGCACATGTTCCGAACACCATCTTAGTGATAACTGTTGCCTGCATCCATTTACCAATTTAGTCGTAATCAGTGACTCATATACTGAAATAGTTCAGTCATACACAGCATTTCACACGAGTAGCTAATAAATGTCCCGTCTCTACACGTATAATTTCCAGGTATCGGAAAGGTGAGTTTCGTCGATGATGTTGGAAAGGAGCTTCGTTGTGGGATATTTCTCGAATACACTCGAAGAAAAGAAAAACGAGGCACCACGAAGGAATAATCCGAATTGGATGCGATCGGTAGATGTGATGTACATGTTGAGACAAATAAAGGATTACAATTTCAGAAAGACTGGATGATTTATACAAGAGGAAGAGCTCACAAATTGGGCAAGCCTATATCGTGTTCATCTGCCTCTGTCCCCTACACAAGAGTTTATTCGACTTGGTACTGACTCTGTTCCTGGATGTGTTTCTGAGGGACATCATGCCAAATGCAATTGTCGCGTTAGAGCGTCGAAATGGCTCTGAGCACTATGGGACTCAACTGCTGAGGTCATTAGTCCCCTAGCGTCGAAATCCTGAGCTGGTTGTATTGCCCTGATTATAGTTATTCAAACGTTGTAGTTGGGGAAAGATAAGGCAACCTTTCTGGAAAAAGATTGGGCTTAGAATGCACGATGACATACAGTAAAAACTCTTGCCGTCTGCGGGCTGGTATTATCTTGTTGAAACGTAAGCCTAGGTTGGCTTGTCACGAAGGGCAACAAAACTTGGCGTGGAATATCACTGACGAACCGCTGTGCAGTAAAAGTACCACAAATGACAACCAAAGTGGTACTGCTATGAAAAGAAATGGCACCACAAACCATCACTCCTAGTTGTAGGGCAGTATGGCGGCTGACCCTGAGATTTTCATCACACAGCTGTCTGGGCGTGTTAAGACACGTCTTCGGCTTGGAATCTCATTGACATGGGTAGTACTGTCTTCAATGATGAGTCGCTCTTCGATGTGAGCTGGTATTTTGACGATATAAAGCGTCAGTTTGACAGAATTTGTATCGATGTTCCTCAACAGTACATCGAACAACTCTGTCATACCGAATAACTGCTTGCAGAAGACCTAGAGATGGACCAACGCGTTATTGACTTGCTCAATTTGTGACGCTCTTTCACTGGAATAAATCATCCAATTTTTGTGAAACTGTGATCATTCCTTGGTCTGTCTATGTACATCACATCTACCGATTCATACCCATTCGGGTAATTCCTTTGTAGTGTGTCTTTCTTTATTTTCTTCTCCTTAACGTGTATGTACATTGATGTTCTCATGCAATAATTCGTGTAGAATATGTTGTCACCTTGTGTCACGACGCCTAACTAAAAGCTAATCACATTAAATTCTATAAAGTGATCACCCAGCATTTGATGTTACTAGTATGAGCTGTACATATGAGCTTTCTGTTTTACCGCATTTCTGTATGTGCGCGCTGCTATGTTCGATTCTTTTGGTTAATTCGCAATCAGATTGGGATCAAAATTGATTACTCTGTCGTGAATATGTAGCATAGGATTTTGTTCGAGTGTGTTTATTTTTAAATAACATTTTTCACAACGATATATTATAACGTGAGATTCAAAACGTTAACAGAAATATCTTCAACAGTTAAATCAGAAAAAATAGTCTGTCCAAAAGGATCCAAATATTCATAAAGAATAATTTACTCGATCCAGGTGACATTACAATTAGGCACCTACGAAGAAATTAATATAACGAATTCAGCCTATAAGGCACCCAGATTTTACGGACCTTACATGAGCTTGATCCATAATGACAGGATGATACAGTATAATATCCTCGGAAAATAATATTATATATATATCAACAAAAGGTAATTTCATGTACTGAAAACTAACAAAACAATGTTGGCCTCCATCACGTGGATGTTTGCAGGGCTATTTTTGAAACTTTATTGTACAGAGTCGGATTGACTAAAAATTTTTATAATACTGCGTAACTTCTGTTTCTGATAATAAGTTTATCAGCAAAGTATTTTGCTTCTGTAACAGTGTTCGTCGCTTACTTAGCAATACTGTCAAACTTGCAGTTTTGTAGTGGTATGAGGCAAGGAACGTAAATATGGTGTACACAGTTTCTCAACAGTATTCTGTCATGAACAATTCATCAAAAATGGTTTATAAACGTTTCCGAACTATGATTTTTTAAAATATATATTTGACTTTTACTGAGAGAATTCTGTACACTGCAGCGACACCCGTTGTGCTTGTAGCCAGTTCGTCTCATTAATGGGTTATTGGCTGTCCTGTGGCGCCCTGTTACACATGACTTCTTATGTTATAGGAACGGTGTTTTGGCGAATTCTTAAATTGTTGACGTGCCAACGAATCGGTCATTTCATGTTTATGTACCTGGAAATTCAATCAAAAGATTTTGTATGTAGCTGGAACAAGATAACTTTAATAATCTACGAAGCTATGTTGTCATTTGGTTCTTCAATGGCTTAATGTTGCAGTGTTTGTATAACAGTTTGTAGCACTTCTTGTATATTTATTGCAGATTTGAAGATGGTAATTGAAATTTACCGAAACCAGTTATCTACATTAAAGTTTTTGCGGCGATATTGGCTAAGAAGCAGTTCTTCGCCTAACGACATCACAAAATCGAGACATAAGACGTTCGGGAAGCCGTTCACGAAGTTCGTCCATTGTCAGACTGACAGTGTGTGCATTTCTCCACCCTGTTGGTTCAAACGGCTCTGAGCACTATGGGACTTAACTTCTGAGGTCATCAGTCTCCTAGAACTTCGAACTAGTTAAACCTAACTAACCTAAGGACATCACACACATCCATGCCCGAGGCAGGATCCGAACCTGCGACCGTAGCAGCAGCGCCTAGAACCGCATGGCCACCGTGGCCGGCTGGTCGTATTTCGCTCAAAAGACACACTACATGTTTCACCATTGTCATTCCGAAAGAAATATGAACCGGCGATCCCTACCGTATACAGTTAACATCGCACCGTTAACTTAGGGCCTTGTAGCACCTGTTGATGTACTTGATGTGGGCTCCCAGTGCTCCAAAGCCTGTAGTTTTGATTGTGAACTGCCCTGAATTAAGAAGTGTGATTCGTCAGTCATCATCAAGCTGTCAAGAAATCCTGGATAAATCGGTCACAATTCCAGATGTGTGTCACAAAACTTAACATGTGGGGTGTGACCTCGTCGATTGCCCGTAAGTGTTCCACCACCACTATCTTGAACGGCCGCGTATGCAAATAGGTAGCCGCAACTCACATTTAGTGTCAGCGATTTTCGGCGGAGCGATCGGCGAATATTTGTTCAAATTGATGCCCACACATGTTTGACGTTCTCCTCTGTTCTCAAATTTGAGATTCGTCCAGGAGACTTGCTGTCACGTACTCATCCATTCCTTCACTACTTTCCTATCCAACGTCATGTGATAAGGCCCTCCGGTACGTGTCTACGATTGTTTAATCTGCGGAAAGGTTGTCGGATCACGCCGGCCGGTGTGGCCGAGCGGTTCTAGGCGCTTCTGTATGGAACCGCGCGACCGCTACGGTCGCAGGTTCGAATCCTGCCTCGGGCGTGGATGTGTGTGATGTCTTTATGTTAGTTAGGTTTAAGTAGTTCTAAGTTCTCGGGGACTGATGACCTCAGATGTTAAGCCCCATAGTGCTCAGAGCCATTTGAACAATTTTTTGGCGGATCGCTACTATCGACTTCGTTTCAATGTAAAGCTTTACTATAGTGACACGCTCTTGAACACGCCACTTCCCAATACTAACATAATTTTTCACTTCCTTTCAATGCTGCCAACTGATAAGGGGCGTTCTTTCTGACTCACACAGTACTTACGTACGGGGTACAGGGTCATTGTCGCAACACTAGCACAGTCTGTATCGTTCGATTTCTACTTTCCCTTGTTTTTTGATTGGTTGGTTGGTTGGTTGATTTGGGGGAGAGGTCCTGACAGCAAGGTCATCGGTCCTATTGGATTAGGGAAGGAAGGGGAAGGAAGTCGGCCGTGCCCTTTCAAAGCAACCATCCCTACATTTGCCTGAAGCGATTTAGGGAAACCACGGTAAACATAAATCAGAATGACCGGACTGGGGTTTGAAACACCGTCCTCCCGAATGCGAGTCCAGTGTGCTAACCACTGCGCCATCTCGCTAGGTCTCTTTTTCCTCGCTAATTTGAAGTAAATGTTCGGATCTTTTCTTCCCCTTGTACATGTGGATCAGTGCCCCTCAGGCAACGAAGTATTTGAAATTTGTGGCGAAATAAGCAACTCATGGCTGTGTACTGCAAAAGAAAACCTGAATAATTAATGGAATTATACCAAATTGCCAGCAAAAGTCGTCAAAAAACGTCGGCTGAAGATTGCGAGATGAGTGGAAATGAACAACACGTCACGAAGTGGCTGCGAAGACCCCGACAATCTTACTCTTTGGTGCCTTTCCATCTTGGTTTTTGTGTTATGGAAACCATAGAAAATGCAATCCTGGATGAACGAATGTGTGTTTACGGAGCCACTGTTTCACACGAAGAAAAAAGTAATTGAGAAAGAAGTCAGCTGGTATTTATGCAGTGTGCCTTTACACAGTTCGGTGGCACAGGCAGGCGGGATTTAGCGCCAGTTAACGAAGAGCCGCGGCGAAGCCCTTTGGCAGGGTCCCGGCACGTGGAAGGGGCTGGTGCCAAAGCAATCGTTCGACAGCGGCTGGCGGTGAAAGTTCGCGGGAACGGGAGGAGAGTCGAGGTGCGAACAGCAGCTAACAACAAATTGCTAGCGGACCATCGCGGTCGTGGCGCCGTGCCTAATTACACGAGCCCTGCAGTCAGGCGCCGCGCCGCTGGCGGCGAAAACGCGCCGCTGACGGCTCTGTTGACGGCGTGTATGGCCAGCTATTAGCGCCGAAAACAGAAACACGCGCAGTTGAAGTCCGGGAGCGTTGCGAGGTGATACGCAAGAGACAGTGACCACGAGCATATGGCTGAATATAATTTAACCTCTAACTGCTTTAACGACTAACGTAAAAGCTCTGTGAGATCAATGAAGTGTTTCGTCTGTTGCACAGTGGTGTATTTAATTGTAAGTAGCCTCCTGTCAACGACTTCGACTGGACTGCGCACACGTATTTCACGTAAGTCAGTCTGTCTCTCTCGCACACGCACGCACGCACGCACGCACACACTCACACACACAACACACACACACACACACACACACACACACACACACGTGCAATGTGATGATGCTGGAGTTGGATGCCTGACCATGCAATATGTAGCTCACGATCAGCTTCCCTGTTCATTAAATACTTGGGAGTCACTCTCGATAGAACTCTGACATTAAAAACTCACTGCAAGAACACCAAAATGAAAATCTCCGCTCGATACAACCTAATTCGCAAACTAGCGGGGACACAGTCGGGATCTCATCCACAAACTATTCGCTGTCCTGCAATGGCACTGTGCTTTTCTACAGCTGAATATGCTTCTCCAGTCTGGTACAGATCATCTCACGCCAGACAAGCAGACATTGCTCTCAACGATACCTGCAGGTTTATCACAGGTTGCTTAAGACCTACCCCAGCTGATAACCTAATACCTCTACTGCCTGACTGGAATAGAGCCACCATGGGTACGCAGAACAGTGGCTGCCAACAAGGAGAGACAAAGTGGAACAGGACAGTGCCCATCCACCGCACGGACATAATCCACCACAGCAACGGCTGAGATCACGAAAGAGCTTCCTGAGAACATCCGAGAAGCTCACCATTTCACCAGAGAAGGCAAGGCTGGAGTTACGGAAGAAGTCGACGCCTCACCTGCAGTCACCAGAAGCTGAAGAAGTACCACCTGGACACAACGAGAGCTAGCTGGTGTGGAAATCTTTAAACAGATTACGATCAGGAGTTGGACGATCCAGAGACAACCTGAAGAGATGGGACTTCATAACAAAAGATAGTGCTGTGATTGTAGACAAGAACAAACCACAAGCCACTTGCTGCAGTGCCTCTTATGCCCTACATCCTGCACGAAGATTGATCTCTTGCAAGCAAATCCAAGCGTCTTGGAGACTGCAAAGTACTGGGCATATGTAATATAAATACAATATATATATATATATATATATATATATACTCCTGGAAATTGAAATAAGAACACCGTGAATTCATTGTCCCAGGAAGGGGAAACTTTATTGACACATTCCTGGGGTCAGATACATCACATGATCACACTGACAGAACCACAGGCACATAGACACAGGCAACAGAGTATGCACAATGTCGGCACTAGTACAGCGTATATCCACCTTTCGCAGCAATGCAGGCTGCTATTCTCCCATGGAGACGATCGTAGAAATGCTGGATGCAGTCCTGTGGAACGGCTTGCCATGCCATTTCCACCTGGCGCCTCAGTTGGACCAGCGTTCGTGCTGGACGTGCAGACCGCGTGAGACGACGCTTCATCCAGTCCCAAACATGCTCAATGGGGGACAGATCCGGAGATCTTGCTGGCCAGGGTAGTTGACTTACACCTTCTAGAGCACGTTGGGTGGCACGGGATACATGCGGACGTGCATTGTCCTGTTGGAACAGCAAGTTCCCTTGCCGGTCTAGGAATGGTAGAACGATGGGTTCGATGACGGTTTGGATGTACCGTGCACTATTCAGTGTCCCAACAACGATCACCAGTGGTGTACGGCCAGTGTAGGAGATCGCTCCCCACACCATGATGCCGGGTGTTGGCCCTGTGTGCCTCGGTCGTATGCAGTCCTGATTGTGGCGCTCACCTGCACGGCGCCAAACACGCATACGACCATCATTGGCACCAAGGCAGAAGCGACTCTCATCGCTGAAGGCGACACATCTCCATTCGTCCCTCCATTCACGCCTGTCGCGACACCACTGGACGCGGGCTGCACGATGTTGGGGCGTGAGCGGAAGACGGCCTAACGGTGTGCGGGACCGTAGCCCAGCTTCATGGAGACGGTTGCGAATGGTCCTCGCCGATACCCCAGGAGCAACAGTGTCCCTAATTTGCTGGGAAGTGGCGGTGCGGTCCCCTACGGCACTGCGTAGGATCCTACGGTCTTGGCGTGCATCCGTGCGTCGCTGCGGTCCGGTCCCAGGTTGACGGGCGCGTGCACCTTCCGCCGACCACTGGCGACAACATCGACGTACTGTGGAGACCTCACGCCCCACGTGTTGAGCAATTCGGCGGTACGTCCACCCGGCCTCCCGCATGCCCACTATACGCCCTCGCTCAAAGTCCGTCAACTGCACATACGGTTCACGTCCACGCTGTCACGGCATGCTACCAGTGTTAAAGACTGCGATGGAGCTCCGTATGCCACGGCAAACTGGCTGACACTGACGGCGGCGGTGCACAAATGCTGCGCAGCTAGCGCCATTCGACGGCCAACACCGCGGTTCCTGGTGTGTCCGCTGTGCCGTGCGTGCGATCATTGCTTGTACAGCCCTCTCGCAGTGTCCGGAGCAAGTATGGTGGGTCTGACACACCGGTGTCAATGTGTTCTTTTTTCCATTTCCAGGAGTATATATATATATATATATATATATATATATATATATATATATATATATATATATATATTGATGTGTACGGCTACTGTAAATTTTTTTAAAAGCGGAGTTTACGTGTCCATTCGATAGAGCAGTCCGAAATTAACCCAGTGCGATATTCGTTCCGTCGGTACGTATTGGCAGTGACGGTAAACCACAATAAATAACCAGTACTCCAGCAGCTCCTGAGTAGCGCTTCTGCGTGGCGGCAGCAGCCAGTGCAGACCACGGTGGTTCGCGAGTCACTACTGGAGTTCTAATTATTCTTCATATTTCACAATAGCACTAGGCTAATTTGGGACCATTCTATCCGATGGCCACGTCAAACTGCGCTTCAAAAATCATTTCACCTGTGACGGAAAACGAGCTGACGCTTTCCGCGTGAAAGGCGTGATGACCAGTATTTGTTTGAGCTTACTGCAGTTACACATTTCAAACACAAAATGGTAGATATGTGCTTAAACACAAGAGAAAAGGCGCCTCACGAGAAATACCCAATATACAGGGACTCCCAGAAGGAGTGGTCAGTATTCAGGAATATGAAAGGAACTATCATTTGAAGCAAGAAAGTGTAGTAAACACGAACAGTAAAATGCAAACCTTAAGAGCTTTGAGCACTTGGTTCTCTTCGATACTGTGAAACAAACTTCTTGTACTGCAAGCCCTTCGTTTTTCATATTTTATGAGGTGACGGTATGAACCGATCCAAGAAAAAAGTGTCTAGTAAACATAGCCTCTAAAGTGCGTACCTTAAGATTTATGCGATCTTGTTCATCTTCACTCCTGTGCTGAACGAGCGCTCACCGCTCTTGAGGTATTCACTTCCGAGCACATGCCTACTGGACCAGTTTTTCTTGTTTTGGCCCGTACTACCTCCTCCCAAAATGTGGAAAACAAAGAGCTTGCAGTATAAGCGTATACGTTCTTAAGGTATACATTCCAGAACCCATGTTTGCTATAGTTTTTGCTTCGAATGATTATTCCCGTCATACGCCTGAATACTGACCATTTCTCCTTGGACACTCCTGTATATACAATGTACAGCAGGTTTTAGTCAAATATTTCTATTCGTTGTTGAAGACAGTGTACTGAAGAACATTACATCATTATTTACATCATGCAGACTAATAATTATAGCTACTGAACGTCGCATGCTTTTAGGTTCGGTAGTACTTCCAAGTACGTGTGCCAGGAGCAAGCTATTAACGTTTATTTTTCCCTGCGCGGCAGGTCAGATGTTGAAGTGCGGATTCCTGGGCCCCAAATGGTTAGTCTATGCTGACACTGTGGGCTTATTGAAGCAGTTACGGCTATGCAGAAAACTAGATCGCAACGCTACTGACGTGATTGAGGGAACACTGCTCGGCACAGGGAAAAAACATCCGACACAATGAAGTGTGTACATACTAAGGAACCACAAATAAAAGTATCTGCATTTATAGCCATTACACCCTGTACGGTGAATTTTGCCCTACAGTTCCACCTGTACCCTGAGGAAACTTATAATCCTGCCTGGGTAACAAGTACGCAACAAGTGTTGGACAATGAATCAACTTCTTCAGGCGTGAAACTGAACCAAGTACCTTTTACTTTTGCAGTTGATTATTTGCCCAAGTTTTAGTGACACATTCCTACAAAGCCGGAAGTCGATGGAGTCGCTGATAATCTTTTTAATTTATTAGCTGTGGTTTGGCTTGGTTTTCCTTTCTTCTGAATCTGACCAATAAATATCCGTCTCGTTTGAGGATACTGGCAACAAAAGCCTCATTTCGGCTCTCCACCAATAGAAAAGAAAAACATTCACTATTGGTGGGCTAGTAAGGAGAAACTGAAACAAAATGAGGAAGACTAAATGTACAAATAGAGCACTGAATACAAAATGGCCAAAACTAGAAGATGATTTGTTGAAATGGTTTCAAGGACTCCATCAAAATGGCATTGGAATTAATACAAAAATGATTCAATTACGTGCTCGTAAGATAGCGTTACAGTGGAATTTAAAAGTCGTTCAAATGGTTCAAATGGCTCTGAGCACTATGCGACTTAACTTCTGAGGTCATCAGTCGCCTATAACTTAGAACTAATTAAACCTAACTAACCTAAGGACATCACACACATCCATGCAAGGGGCAGGATTCGAAGCTGCGACCGTAGCGGTCGCTCGGCTCCAGACTGCAGCGCCCAGAACCGCACGGCCACTCCGGCCGACTTAACAGTCGTTAAGACTGGAGTTAATTGATGGTAAGGGTTGATGAAGCGTCATGGACTTAGCATGCGAACCAAAACCAAAATATCTCAGAAATTACCGCAAGAAATTGAAGAGAAAATATTATCTTTCCATCGCTTTATAATTCAACATCAAAAGAAAACCATTGTGCAACTAAGCCAAACAGCGAATATGGACATAACTCCTGACATTTGATGTGCCGTGTAATAGAGCTATTGCAATAACACGTGCTAAAATTGCAACTACAAAAACAAGTGAAAGTGAAAAAATGCACTGCACTGTCGTCCTTTCACGTTGCGCTGATGGTGCTGAACTGAATCCACTGATCGTTTTCAAGCACAAAACAATGCCAAAACCTGAAATACGGCCAGGTGGTGCTGTTCACGTACATAGCAAGGGATAGATGGACGAGGCTAGTATGAAATTACGGATTAACAGGGTGTGAGAGAGAAGGAAAGTTGCTTTACCGAAGAAGAGTTCTCTTTTTTGAGCTATGTCAGTTTAGTGGTCATTGAAAAATTCTGCGAAAGAGAAACTGGGAGAGGGAAATACAGAGCTTTCTGTTATTCCGGGAGGTCTTGCTTCACAATTGCAACCTCTTGATGTCTCGGTAAATAAACCATTTAAAGTGTATTTGAGAGACGAAAATGATGGATGACACCAAACATGAATTCACGGCGAACGGAGCTTTAGAAAGACCTACAACCAAATAAGACTGTCAGTGTCCTAGAGTGATAGAATACACTAATGTTAAATCTTTCAAGAAGTGCAGCAGTGAAGACCATCTTATAATTAAAGAGGAAGACGACAAAAGGGACGAGGTGCGGAGGGGGGGGGGGGGGGGAGGAGGAGGAGGAGGAGGAGGAGGAGGAGGGGGAGGAAAAGTTCAGATGATTTTCAGGGATTCTGAAGGTCAAATCGGTTTATTAAACTAAGATTTTTTTTACATTGGATTTGCAATCTAGTAATAAAAATAGTAAAAATGTTATTTTCAAACACTTTTCTTAAAAATTAACGTGCGTGCTATAGTCCTTAGGGTATTATTCTCCATAAAATAAGGTATTTTATGTAAACTCTGTATACTTTAATGTTAGTCATATTATTTGTTCTTGAACTTAGAGACGCAAGTAGCAATTATATTAAAGCTTATTTCCCTTCATTGCATCTCGAACCAGAGTAATTATTTCCAAGAAGCAACAAAGTTCAGATTAACTGATGTGCAGTGTTGGTTTCTATTAAATAGGTAATTAATGTGGAGCCTAAAATCTATTTTTTTTCCATAAAGTACATTCGCGTATGAGAAGTGACTGTTACTGATGAAACTGAAGATCAAATATGCGAGCAGTCAACAAGGTGATAACTATTGCTGACAATTGCTGCAAGGATTAACTCATTATGAAATAAGTGTGGTACTGAACAAATAATTGTACCAACATTAGTAATGGACGAAAAACTTTCCCTGTTGCTGACAATGCTACTGCCGACCAAGCTATTCTGCCGTATGTCTAGTTCTGCCTTTTCAGTTTCTATACCACCAGTAGCTCTCTCGTACTTTCCTTATAAGTTCACAGAAATTTTCAAAACAGTATCAGCTTACAGGTTGACATTGTAATTTCCGCTTCGTCATAAAATATTCCTTTTATTTCGTTGAGAATTTGCACGTGCAATAAAGGTTTCCTATTCATCTGGATATGCTTTTGCAAAAATACTGAACTCATTTCAGCGTCTTACGTCATTTGAACTACATTTAGTAACTGTCTCCAGTATCAGTGCTTGCTTGATTGAAAATCTATTACTTATCGTTCATTCTATGAATGCATGGTCTCGAGGAAATCTGAATTATTAAAATATTGTCGGGCTTCCAACCGCGTCGGATGGTTAAAATCCCAAGAGCTTTTTGCCGCGCTCTCCTCGGCCTTTGTCAAGTGTTACAGGAATGCCGGGTCACCGTGGCCTCGCCCTTATATAGCGGCGTTGCTGGCTGTGACGTCACTGGTGCTCTCTTGCTCACCAGACATGGTAATGTTTTCGTTCCGCGTCCGTCGTGCCCACTTCAACTTATCGGTTTCTGGGACCCATGTTGTGCTGAGGTACAAACCGCTGTCCGTATTAATGGTCTTTTCAGACATCTTTATTTCTATAGCCTCTTTCGTGACGCCATTCCCAAATCCGTTAGTTCTTATGATGACAGATATTTCGTCTTACAGAATCCGGAGTTACTTTTCTTAATTGTATTCTGCCACGGCCATTGGTGATTTTTTAGGATAGCGTAGGTGTGAACACCTCTCATGTCACTCTGACATGGTATCTTGTAAACGCCGGGCGTTTTAAGACCTAGATCGTCATTCACAGTCTTCATAAACAATCGTACTTTGCTGGGGTCCTGGCCGGGCGTTGTGGCCGTGCGGTTTTAGGCGCTACGGTCGCAGGTTCGAATCCTGCCTCAGGCATGGATGTGTGTGATGTCCTTAGGTTAGTTAGGTTTAATTAGTTCTAAGTTCTAGGCCACTGATGACCTCAGAAGTTAAGTCCGATAGTGCTCAGAGCCATTTTGCTGGGATCCTGAAAACAGATGAAATATTGTGCCTCTTCAGAAGCCGGGTAATCCTTCCTGACACTATGCAAAATTTCAAGTTTCTTGTTCTCTTCGTAGGTGGTGATTTTCTTGCGCGTTTCATCAAACACAGCCTGTGATACCTGGAAATGATGTTAGCAATTATCTCAAAAGACTTTCCGGAGGTGGCTTAGTTCTAGCGTCAGGTTTTCATTGTCTGAGACGACTTCAGCACGATAGACGAGGCTGGGGCGCTGCAGCCATGGACTGTGCGGCTGGTCCCGGTGGAGGTTCGAGTCCTCCCTCGGGCATGGGTGTGTGTGTGTTTGTCCTTAGGATAATTTGGGTTAAGTAGTGTGTAAGCTTAGGGACTGATGACCTTGCCAGTTAAGTCCCATAAGATTTCACACAAATTTGAACTTTTTTTTTTTCCTCAATGGTTTTCCGCCAAACGATGACGTCGCGGACCAGTGACGTCACCGCGGCTATATAGCGGCGAGGCCACAGCGACATGGCAGTCATATAACGCTTGACAATGTTCGAGGAGAGCTCGGTCGAAAGCTTGTGAGATTATAACCTTAAGCGGCTGGAAACCCGAGAAGATTTTATTTTGCTTTGTTCATTCCTTCCGTTTTCTAACGATCTCTTAATTAAATGTTGTGTGTCTTTGATTAACAGAAATTTAGCTTTCAGCTCCAATTACACTATGAAGGCTTTTTTACAACAAACACTATTTATCTAACATACCACTAAAATTGAAATGTGACAGCTTAATTGTAACAATTACGCTTTCTTACTGAACTTAAAAAGACATTTTTAAACTTGTTTAAATGATCCTATCGGTCTAGTGTAATAATTCATAATAAACAATTCGAGTTATTACAGTGATGGCTGTGATACACTTGTTGGCAGGTAGCGCAGTATTTTTCATGCGTGTGAGGCTGCAGACAGCAAATATGTGAGAGTATCTTTATCTCCGAGGCACTTAGTAGATTAACAGGACGCGGACGCTCGCTGTGTCAATAGTCGTAATTAGAACGGCGCGCTGTGAACTCGTTCCAGCGAGCCAGAGCCGGAGGTTTTGTTCCCGACCGGCCGAGTGAGGCAGCGTGGGGCGGTCAGGCGGCCCAGCTGCAACGCTGGAGCTCCGCGGGGTTGGCCGCATTAATTAGATTTGGAGCCCTATCGGAAATCGATTGTTAGAGTGAGCGAGTCAGCCCGACTCACTGACTCGGTTTTAGGAAACGGACGGGCAGGTATTAGCCAAGCTATCTGCCCTCCTGAGACAACGGTGGATGAAGGATTAGGACAACTGAGCACATTCAGATGATATAAGAGTTAGATAAGTCTAGTATCTAGACTTTAACTTCTGATTTGCAGCGGAGAGAAATGATGTAACTAAAAGATTCCGACAGCGCTTCGTTGTAGAAGAACTAGGCAATCGTCCAACGCACCCTGAGGGGCCTCAAACATTGGACAGAAATCCAGAGCGCGGTACATTCAACGAATCTTTTTAATGGTATCGCCACGCCATGGGCATAATACAGAAATAAATAGCTCTTGTGGCCATGTTGCCATGTGGAACGTATCGATTGTCTTTACCTAAGCAGCATTCAATGCAGACTTGCCAGTATGACCGTGAGAACCTTAATATTCAGTCTCTAAGAAGAATGGAATGCTCAGAGAAAAAGAAAACGGTAAGATAATAATAATGTAACTGTATACAGCGTCCTGACTGTTCTTCCATTCTCGTCACTTCATATCTCATCAATATTGCCATGCAGTATTCTTCCGATCAGAAAGGGCTGCGATATTTATGTCATATGAAGGTACCGAAACGTGCACTAAAATTGTGATTTGAAGGAATTCTTACTGTTAAAGATATGTTTTTATTTTACGTCGTATACTGAAGTGAAGAGTTTGACAGACCACTAAAAGACCTATATCGAAACAAGGCCCCCATGAGTAGACAATATTCCATTAGAATTACTGATAGCCTTGGGAGAGCAAGCCAAGGCAAAACTCTACTAACTTGTGATCAAGATGCATGAGACAGGTGAAGTACCTTCAGACTTCAAGAAGTCTATAATAAATCCAATCCCAAAGAAAGCCGGTGTCGACAGGTTTGAAAATTACCGAGCTACCAGTTTAATAAGTCACGGCTGCAAAATGCTTACACGAATTCTCTACAGGCGAATGGGAAAACTGGTAGTAGCTGACCTCGGGGAAGATCAGTTTGGATTCCATCAAAATGCTGGAACACGTGAGACAATAATGACCCTACGATTTATCTTACAAAATTGGCTAAGGAATGGCAAACCTACGTTTGTAGCATTTGTAGACTTAGAGAAAGCTTTTGACTATGTTGACTGGAATACTCTCTTTCAAAAAAATGGTTCAAATGGCTCTGAGCACTATGGGACTCAACTGCTGAGGTCGTAAGTCTCCTAGAACTTAGAACTACTTAAACCTAACTAACCTAAGGACAACACACACATCCATATCCGAGGCAGGATTCGAACCTGCGACGTAGCGGTCGCGCGGTTCCAGAATGTAGCGCCAGAACCGCTCGGCCACCAGCGGCCGGCATACTCTCTTTCAAATTCTCAAGATGGCAGGCGTAAAATACAGCGAACGAAAGGCTACTTACAATTTGTACAGAAACCAGATGGCAGTTATAATAGTCGAGGGGCATGAAAGGTTCAAATGGTTGAAATGGCTCTAAGCACTATGGGACTTAACATCTGAGGTCATCAGTCCCCTAGACTTAGAACTACTTAAACCTAACTAACCGAAGGACATCACACACATCCATTCCCGAGGTAGGATTAGAACCTGCGACCGTAACAGCAGCACGGTTCCGGACTGAAGCGCCTAGAACCGCTCGGCTACAGCGACCAGCACATAAGAGGGAAGCAGTGGTTGAGAAGGGAGCGAGACAAGGTTGTAGCCTATCCCCGATGTTATTCAATCTGTATTCTGAAAAAGCAGTAAGGGAAACAAAAGAAAAATTCCGAGTGGGAATTCAAAATCTTGGAGAAGAAATAAAAACTTTGAGGTTGAAATTGTAATTCTGTCAGAGACAGCAAAGAACCTGGAACAGCAGTTGAACGGAATGGAAGGTATCTTGAAAGGAGGATATAAGATGAACATCAGCAATAACAAAACGAAAATAATGGAATGTAATCGAATTAAATTAGGTAATGCTGAGGGAATTAGATTAGGAAATGAGACACTTAAGGTAGTAGATGGGTTTTGCTATTTGGGGAGCAAAACAACTGATAATGGTCGAAATATAGAGGATATAAAATGTAGACTGGGTCTGGCAAGGATAGCGTACGTGAAGAAGAGAAATTTGTCAGGAAGTCTATTCCGAAAGTATTTGTATGGAGTGTAGTCATGTATGGAAGTGACACGTGGACGATAAATAGTTTCGACAAGAAAAGGATAGAAGCTTTCGAAATGTGGTGTTACAGAAGAATGCTGAAGATTAAATGGGTAGATCCTGTAACTAATGAGGAGATACTGAATATAATTGGGGAGAAGAGAAATTTATGGCAAAACTTCACCAGAAGAAGGGATAGATTGGTAGGACATGTTCTGAGGCATCAAGGGATCATTAATTTGGTACTGGAGGGCAGAGTGGACGATAAAAATCGTAGAGGGACACCAAGAGATGAATACACTAAGCTGATTCAGAAGGATGTAAGTTGCAGTAGTTACTTGGAGATGAAACAACTTGCGCAGGATACAGTAACACGAGGAGTTGCATCGAACCCATCTCTGAACTGAATACCACAACAGCAACTGAAGTGAAAATCTCATAACAGGATCACGAAAGTTTCTTGTTATTTATTAGTACGTAGTGCAGTCGAACCTCGATAATTTGACCTTCTATAATTTCAAACTCTCAATAATTTGAAAATCTTTCCGATTCCTTGAAATATGCTCTGTAAAGAGAAAAATGGTAAATATGTTTTGGTCTCTTCGGTAATCTGAAGTTGTAGCAGTAAGAGCATCTCACCAATTCCTGTTAATCTGACGTCAGGGCTGCCGCACTCCCTACAATTTTAAGTCCCCGGTACAGGCTCAGACCACCTGTCGTTAGGTTCTCCGACCGCTGCCCCGTTCAATCTGTAGTCTGCTGACCTAGTGTGTTGTAGTCAATCCCTGTTTCTTGGAACTGTGAAACGCCATGAGCGCTAGAAGGAAGAAGTGTCTTCCTATTAATGAAACAAAGCTTGTAATTATAGCAATGGAGAGTGAAACTTCGATAAAAAATATTGCAAAATAGTTCGCTATTTTACCATCTACACTGTCGATGTTTTAAAGAAATAAATATTTTATCACTGAAAGTGTTTCCCGCACAGGAAGAAAGGGGTCACTTCACGAAAGATTTCCCCATCGCGAAGAGTGCTTGCTCCGGTGGATAAATAAGTGTAGAGGATAAAACCCGCACGTGGGTAATTTCTTGGTGAAGGAAAAAGCGAAGTCTGTTGTTCAGTCTTCCCGGCTTGAAGGATTCGCGGCAAGTGAGGGGTGAGTCTCAATTGTTAAAAAACTTGAAGCCATCACGCTCAGAAAATCTGCGTAGAGAGTGCCAGCATGGATAATTCCGTTTGTATTGTATGGATTGACGAAGTAATACTTCTGAATACCTATTAACCAAGTAAGATACTCATTACTGATGAAACCGTGCTTTTTTTATAGTGATAATTTGACACTTTGACTCCATCCTTTAGTTCATGGAGTGTCGCATCATATTCGACTACTATAATTCTTCCGGAAAACAACGAACAACACATCATATGCAAATGCTACTAGACCGTTTATGTTAACGCTGCCAAATGGGTACTGTTGTACTGGCTCAGATGCTACATTCCAAAAGTGTGGACCACACACTGATCCCTGCGAACTACAGTTTTGCTGTGATCTTCGTTGTTTCCTTTCCTGAGAATATTAAAGAAACATGTCTCTCGCGGCAATAATCTCTCAGGTAGTTGTACAGCGCCTTCAGACACTCCAACTACATAAAGTGACCAAAGATAAATGGCCACCGCAAGTTATAGAAAGGACTAGTAGAACAAAAAATATCGCCGAAGGTTTCGTTTAAGGAGTATCTGCCGCTATCGATAAACCACAACCAATCGAAGATTTTCTCATTTGTGCAAAAAATAACTGGTGGTGGATGGTGTAGAAAGGATGTAGTATTCAAACTAGCCATGGTAAGAAACGCGCTTCTGGAAAAAATATTTTTTTTTTACGTCCAATATAAATTTAAGCGTTAGGAAGTCTTTCTAAAGTGAATTGTGGATGATAAGTTCAGACAAAGGAGGGAAGAGGCTTTTGAAATGTGATGTTATAGGAAAATGTTGAACATTTTATGGATGGATCGAATAACTAATGAGGAGGTACTTAACCGATTTAGTGGATAATAATTATGGCACCTGTGGTCGAGTGGTAGGGCAGCGTCGTCGGTCCCGCGTTCGAAACCAGTCTCCACTTAAACTTTGAATAAAAATCATCAGCAATGGCGGCCGAAAACTTTCGCCATAGAAGTCACTCTTATTCAGCCAACGGCCTTTTCAAAGAGGGCGGAGGTACAGATGGAGGTACAGGGCACTTCCCTGCTCCTGAGGTGGGTTGCCCCTTAAGGCGGAAGAATCAGCAATGATTAACATGAGTATGCAGAAGGCAATGGAAACTGCTGCATTAAAGTTACATAACGTATATCCACAGGACATGTGACCTGTAAGCGAAAAGTGTCATGATTAGCAAAAGCTTCCGTAAGAGGCCCCCATTCGAATCTCCGGCAGCCGACTGAAGCGGGAGAGGTCACAATGACAAATAGGTTGAAAAATCAACGAATGGGTAACGTTCTGCTTACGAGTCGGGGCGTGGGATGTCAGACGTTTGAACGTGGTAGGGAAGCTATAAAATCTGAAAATGGAAATGCTGAGGCTCAGGGCTAGATATGGTTGGGGTCAGTTAAGTGACTTCGAAGGAGGGCAAGGATTTCTAAGCAGACGAGTATGGGAAATGTCACTAAACACACCGAAATATGTAAACAACCATGCATGAGCAGCGCCTATTAGACGGAGGGGATTCGACAGCCGATCAGTTCCACTCATTCCACTAGGGAGGAGATGCACGGGTCGTATTATCTGTAGTTCAGTAATGCCTAGACGGTCAAAGCAGCGATTCGATCGCGTCCGCATTGTTGCTTTGTGCCAGGAAGGGCTCTCAACAAGGGAAGTGTCAGGCGCCTCGGAGTCATCCAACGAACATGGAGGAGATACAGAGAGACAGGAACTCGCTCAGGCCGCCCAAGGGCTACTACCGCACTGGATGGTCGCTACCTACGGATCATGGCTCCGCGGAACCCTGACAGCAAAGCCACCTTGTTGAATAATGCTTTTCGTGCAGCCACAGGACGTCGCCTTACGACTCAAACTGTGCGCAATAAGCTGCATGACGCGCAACTTCACTCTCGACGTCCACGGCGAGGTCCACCTTTGCAACCACGACACCACGCAGCGCGGTACAGATGGGCCCAACAACACGCCGAATGGTCCGTTCAGGATTGGCATCCCATTCTCTTCACCGATGAGTGTTGCATTGCCTTCAACCAGACAATCGTCGGAGACGTATTTGGAGGCAATACGGTCGGGCTGTTGGCCTTAGACACACTGCCCAGCGCACTGGACTCGCATTCGGGAGGACGACGGTTCAATCCCGTCTCCAGCCATCCTGATTTAGGTTTTCCGTGATTTCCCTAAATCGCTTCAGGCAAATGCCGGGATGGTTCCTTTGAAAGGGCACGGCCGATTTCCTTCCCCATCCTCCCCTAACCCGAGCTTGCGCTCCGTCTCTAATGACCTCGTTGTCGACGGGACGTTAAACACTAACCACCACCACCACTGCCCAGCGAGTGCAGCAAGGTGGTTCCCTGCTGTTTTGGGCATCACGTGGGGGCCGACGTACGCCGCTAGTGGTCAAGGAAGACGGCGTAACGGCTGTACAATACGTGAATGCCATCCTCCGACCGATAGTGCAACCATATCGGCAGCATATTGGCGAGGCATTCTTCTTCATGGACGACAGTTCGCGTCCATATCGTGCGCATCTTGAGAATGAATTCCTTCAGTATAACGACATCGCTCGACTAGAGTGGGGAGCATGTTCTCCAGACATGAACCCTATGGAAAATGCCTAGGATGGATTGAAAAGGGCTATTTATGGACTACGTAACACACCAACCACACTGTGGGAACCAAGCCGAATCGCCGTTGAGGGGTGGAACAATATGGACCCAACAACGTCTTAATGAACTTGTGGATGGTGTGCCACGACGAATACAGGCATGCATCAATGCAAGAGGGCGTGCTATTGATTTTTAGAGGTACTGGTGTCTACAGCAATCTGGACTACCACGACTGAAGGCCTCGCTGTATGGTGCTACAACATGCAATGTGTGGTTTTCATGAGCAATAAAAAGGGCGAAATGATGTTCATGTTGATCGCTATTCCAATTTTCTGTACAGGTTCCGGAATTCTCGGAACCGAGGAGACAAAACTTTTTTTGACTGTGTACAAAGGAATGGAAAAGAAAATTGTGGATGTGCTAGATGACGATCAGTTTCGCTTTATGAATGGTAAAGGCACCAGGCTGTTCTCACGTTGCAGATGATAATGGAAGCAAGACTAAAGAAAAATCAAGACATGCTCATAGGTTTCGTCGGCCCGGAAAAGGCGATCGACAATGTAAAATGGTACAAGATCTTCGAAATTCTGAGAAAAATAAGGGTGATCTGTAATGTAAGGCCGGTAATACAAGACCAAGAACAAAGAGGTGAGGTACACGTACACACGTGGTTTCTGCGGCAGTACTGCGGCGTGTACGACATTCATTACGCCAGAGATTACAATTGTATGTAGCAAATGATGTCCACCACATTGAACATCTATTGGCCTGACATGTCGGGACACACACTATTCCACTCCGTACTTGAAAACGGAAACCATATGTGTACGTGTACCTCACCCCTCATGGTAATATACATGTGCATCAGTGAAAAAGACCAATAAAAAGGTGTTAGCATGTTAACGTAATGTGCTGTTCTAGTCTCTTCTGTACCTAAGGTCCAGCACCGTTCCCTCTGAATCCCTACGTAATTCGGTGATCTCCGATACACACGATCGAACAACGGAGGAGTGGTACTCAAGCGTCAACTTTAGGTTACAATATCTTCGGATGTAATTAACATTTTAAAATGCAACAAACGGCACTGATTACGTATTTGTTTATATGTTCGGATGTGCTAACAAAACTAACGGGGTTCCATTTAAAAAAGCGTAGATTTGTGTTAAAAACATACTTCCGTGCATTTTTTTATGGTTTGTATTAACCAATTACACTAGCCCCTCTCCTCACGTTCGGTCTGTGGAATCGATTCGTCAGTATTTGATGTGGTTTACGAAATACACTCCTGGAAATTGAAATAAGAACACCGTGAATTCATTGTCCCAGGAAGGGGAAACTTTATTGACACATTCCTGGGGTCAGATACATCACATGATCACACTGACAGAACCACAGGCACATAGACACAGGCAACAGAACATGCACAATGTCGGCACTAGTACAGTGTATATCCACCTTTCGAAGCAATGCAGGCTGGTATTCTCCCATGGAGACGATCGTAGAGATGCTGGATGTAGTCCTGTGGAACGGCTTGCCATGCCATTTCCACCTGGCGCCTCAGTTGGACCAGCGTTCGTGCTGGACGTGCAGACCGCGTGAGACGACGCTTCATCCAGTCCCAAACATGCTCAA
Source organism: Schistocerca americana (assembly GCF_021461395.2). NCBI lineage: Eukaryota > Metazoa > Arthropoda > Insecta > Orthoptera > Acrididae > Schistocerca > Schistocerca americana. The sequence goes on from NC_060126.1 coordinate 380,488,652, forward strand.
TGGGGGACAGATCCGGAGATCTTGCTGGCCAGGGTAGTTGACGTACACCTTCTAGAGCACGTTGGGTGGCACGGGATACATGCGGACGTGCATTGTCCTGTTGGAACAGCAAGTTCCCTTGCCGGTCTAGGAATGGTAGAACGATGGGTTCGATGACGGTTTGGATGTACCGTGCACTATTCAGTGTCCCCTCGACGATCACCAGTGGTGTACGGCCAGTGTAGGAGATCGCTCCCCACACCATGATGCCGGGTGTTGGCCCTGTGTGCCTCGGTCGTATGCAGTCCTGATTGTGGCGCTCACCTGCACGGCGCCAAACACGCATACGACCATCATTGGCACCAAGGCAGAAGCGACTCTCATCGCTGAAGACGACACGTCTCCATTCGTCCCTCCATTCACGCCTGTCGCGACACCACTGGAGGCGGGCTGCACGATGTTGGGGCGTGAGCGGAAGATGGCCTAACGGTGTGCGGGACCGTAGCCCAGCTTCGTGGAGACGGTTGCGAATGGTCCTCGCCGATACCCCAGGAGCAACAGTGTCCCTAATTTGCTGGGAAGTGGCGGTGCGGTCCCCTACGGCACTGCGTAGGATCCTACGGTCTTGGCGTGCATCCGTGCGTCGCTGCGGTCCGGTTCCAGGTCGACGGGCACGTGCACCTTCCGCCGACCACTGGCGAGAACATCGATGTACTGTGGAGACCTCCCGCATGCCCACTATACGCCCTCGCTCAAAGTCCGTCAACTGCACATACGGTTCACGTCCACGCTGTCGCGGCATGCTACCAGTGTTAAAGACTGCGATGGAGCCCCGTATGCCACGGCAAACTGGCTGACACTGACGGCGGCGGTGCACAAATGCTGCGCAGCTAGCGCCATTCGACGGCCAACACCGCGGTTCCTGGTGTGTCCGCTGTGCCGTGCGTGTGATCATTGCTTGTACAGCCCTCTCGCAGTGTCCGGAGCAAGTATGGTGGGTCTGACACACCGGTGTCAATGTGTTCTTTTTTCCATTTCCAGGAGTGTATATCCAGCGGTAACGTTAGGTGACTCACCCAGTATAGTAGTGCGGCATGGACTGTGGGAAAATTAGGACATATGTGAATCGAAACCTTTGAGATGCGGCGCTACGCACGGTTATTAGGTGGACTGAAAAGGTAAGACATGAGGTGGTTCTACGCAGAATCGGCAAGGAAAGGAACGTATAGAAAACACCAATAAGAAGAAGAAGGAACAGAATGTTTGGACTTCCGTTAAGGCATCTTTGGATAACGTCCTAAGTACTAGAGGAAGTAGCAATAGAGGGTAAAAATTGTAGAGGAAGATAGAGATTGGAACATACGCAACAAATAATTGAGGACGAAGGGTGCAATTGCTACTCTAAGATGGAGCTTCGTCAAATCAATCTACGCACTGAAGGCCAAAACAAAAATATAACGCAGACATAATATAATTTATTTGTGAAGAGAAAATTCTTTGTAAATGAAGGTAAAATTCAATATTCTTGTACGTATTTTGGAAATGGATGAGGCAATAACAGTTTTTATACAAAAGAAAATATCATAAATGGTATCTTGTCAAATATTTTATCCGTCATTCATGTAGACAGTTTACGAATAAGACAGGAATCCCTGACAGATCGTAGCAAACGCAGACGTCTGCTCCATGAGACACAGCGACCAGTAGGAAGTGCAGATAATCTAGTTCAGGTCACTAATTACTTGACCGAATTTAAAAATTTCGCCGACCGATGTGGTCGAGCGGTTCTAGGCGCTTCAGTCCGGAACCGCGCTGCTACGACGGTCGCAGGTTCGAATCCTGCCTCGGGCATGGATGTGTGTGATGTCCTTAGGTTTTTTTTTGTTTTTTTTTTTTTTTTTTTTTTTTTTTTTTTTTGGCTGGTTTGATGCGGCCCGCACCGAATTCCTTTCCTGTGCTAACCTCTTCATCTCAGAGTAGCACTTGCAACCTACATCCTCAATTATTTGCTTGACGTATTCCAATCTCTGTCTTCCTCTACAGTTTTTGCCCTCTACAGCTCCCTCCAGTACCATGGAAGTCATTCACTCATGTCTTAACAGATGTTATATCATCCTGTCCCTTCTCCTTATCAGTGTTTTCCACATATTCCTTTCCTCTCCGATTCTGCGTAGAACTTCCTCATTCCTTACCTTATCAGCCCACCTAATTTTCAACATTCGTCTATAGCACCACATCTCAAATGCTTCGATTTTCTTCTGTTCCGGGTTTCCCACAGTCCATGTTTCACTACCATACAATGCTGTACTCCAGACGTACGTCCTCAGAAATTTCTTCCTCAAATTAAGGCCGGTATTTGATATTAGTAGACTTCTCTTGGCCAGAAATGCCTTTTTTGCCATAGCGAGTCTGCTTTTGATGTCCTCCTTGCTCCGACCGTCATTGGTCATTTTACTGTCTAGGTAGCAGAATTCCTTAACTTCATTGACTTCGTGACCATCAATCCTTATGTTAAGTTTCTCGCTGTTCTCATTTCTACTACTTCTCATTACCTTCGTCTTTCTCCGATTTACTCTCAGACCATACTGTGTACTCATTAGACTGTTCATTCCGTTCAGCAGATCATTTAATTCTTCTTCACTTTCACTCAGGATAGCAATGTCATCAGCGAATCGTATCATTGATATCCTTTCACCTTGTATTTTAATTCCACTCCTGAACCTTTCTTTTATTTCCATCATTGCTTCCTCGATATACAGATTGAAGAGTAGAGGCGAAAGGCTACAGCCTTGTCTTACACCCTTCTTAATACGAGCACTTCGTTCTTGATCGTCCACTCTTATTATTCCCTCTTGGTTGTTGTACACTTTGTATATGACCCGTCTCTCCCTATAGCTTACCCCTACTTTTTTCAGAATCTCGAACAGCTTGCACCATTCTATATTGTCGAACGCTTTTTCCAGGTCGACAAATCCTATTAAAGTGTCTTGATTTTTCTTTAGCCTTGCTTCCATTATTAGCCGCAACGTCAGAATTGCCTCTCACGTCCCTTTACTTTTCCTAAAGCCAAGCTGACCGTCACCTAGCGCATTCTCAATTTTCTTTTCCATTCTTCTGTATATTATTCTTGTAATCAGTTTCGATGCATGAGCTGTTAAGCTGATTGTGCGATAATTCTCGCACTTGTCAGCACTCTGTCTTCGGAATTGTGTGGATGATGCTTTTCCGAAAATCAGATGGTATATCGCCAGACTCATATATTCCACATACCAACGTGAATAGTCATTTTGTTGCCACTTCCCCCAATGATTTTAGAAATTCTGATGGAATGTTATCTATCCCTTCTGCCTTATTTGACCGTAAGTCCTCCAAAGCTCTTTTAAATTCCGATTCTAATACTGGATCCCCTATCTCTTCTAAATCGACTCCTGTTTCTTCTTCTATCACATCAGACAAATCTTCACCCTCATAGAGGCTTTCAATGCATTCTTTCCACCTCTCTGCTCTCTCCTCTGCATTTAACAGTGGAAATCCCGTTGCACTCTTAATGTTACCACCGTTGCTTTTAATGTCACCAAAGGATGTTTTGACTTTCCTGTATGCTGAGTCTGTCCTTCCGACAATCATATCATTTTCGATGTCTTCATATTTTTCCTGCAGCCATTTCGTCTTAGCTTCCCTGCACTTCCTATTTATTTCATTCCTCAGCGACTTGTATTTCTGTATTCCTGATTTTCCCGGAACATGTTTGTACTTCCTCCTTTCATCAATCAACTGAAGTATTTCCTCTGTTACCCATGGTTTCTTCGCAGCTACCTTCTTTGTACCTATGTTTTCCTTCCCAACTTCTGTGATGGCCCTTTTTAGAGATGTCCATTCTTCTTTAACTGTACTGCCTACTGCGCTATTCCTTATTGCTGTATCTATAGCGTTAGAGAACTTCAAACGTATCTCGTCATTCCTTAGTACTTCCGTATTCCACTTCTTTGCGTATTGATTCTTCCTGACTAGTGTCTTGAACTTCAGCCTACTCTTCATCACTACTATATTGTGATCTGAGTCTATATCTGCTCCTGGGTACGCCTTACAATCCAGTATCTGATTTCGGAACCTCTGTCTGACCATGATGTAATCTAATTGAAATCTTCCCGTATCTCCCGGCCTTTTCCAAGTATACCTCCTCTTCTTGTGATTCTTGAACAGGGTATTCGCTATTACTAGCTGAAACTTGTTACAGAACTCAATTAGTCTTTCTCCTCTTTCATTCCTTGTCCCAAGCGCATATTCTCCTGTAACCTTTTCTTCTACTCCTTCCCCTACAACTGCATTCCAGTCGCCCATGAGTATTAGATTTTCGCCCCCCTTTACATACTGCATTACCCTTTCAATATCCTCATACACTTTCTCTATCTGTTCATCTTCAGCTTGCCACGTCGGCATGTATACCTGAACTATCGTTGTCGGTGTTGGTCTCCTGTCGATTCTGATTAGAACAGCCTGGTCACTGAACTGTTCACAGTAACACACCCTCTGCCCTACCTTCCTATTCATAACGAATCCAGCCCGCATCTCGTGGTCGTGCGGTAGCGTTGTCGCTTCCCACGCCCGGGTTCCCGGGTTCGATTCCCGGCGGGGTCAGGGATTTTCTCTGCCTCGTGATGGCTGGGTGTTGTGTGCTGTCCTTAGGTTAGTTAGGTTTAAGTAGTTCTAAGCTCTAGGGGACTTATGACCACAGCAGTTGAGTCCCATAGTGCTCAGAGCCATTTGAACCATAACGAATCCTACACCTGTTATACCTTAGGTTAGTTAGGTTTAAGTAGTTCTAAGCCTAGGGGACTGATGACTTCAGATGTTAATTCCCATAGTGCTTAGAGCCATTTGAACCATTTTTTTTTAAATTTCTAACGCTACCACAGTGTAATAATGAAAAGGCGTAATCCTACACTAAACGTCTAACACAAGAAGATAATTATTAAGTCCCTTCTCACACACCAACACAAAATAATGAATGGAATGACTTTTTGGGTACTACATTTTCGTTGTTACTACAGTAAAGCTTCGGCAACGGTCATGGCCGTTTTGTGCTCCAATTATTTGATACTACCTATATTCGCAACGTATCTGAAGGCAGTATACCACTGAATGTACACTATGTGCTCAAAAGTATCCGGACACCCCCAAAAACATACGTTTTTCTTATTAGGTACATTGTGCTGCCACCTACTTCCAGGTACTCCATATTAGCGACCTCAGTAGTCATTACAGCAGAATGGGGCACTCCGCGGAACTCACGGACTTCGAATGTCGTCAGGTCACTTGTGTCATACGTCAGTACGCGAGAATTCCACGCTCCTAAACATCCCCAGGTCCACTGTTTCCGATGTGATGGTGAAGAGGAAACACGAAGGGACACGTACAGCACAAAAGCATACAGGCCGACGTCGTCTGTTGACTGACAGAGACCACCGACACTTGAAGAGAGTAATGTGTAACAGGCAGACATCTATCCAGACCATCACCTAGGAATTCCAATCTGTATCAGGCTCCAGTGCAAGCACTATCACAGGCGCGAGGTGAGAAAACTTCGATTTCATGGTCGAGCAGCTGCTCATAAGCCACAGCCAGTAAATACGAAACGACGACGCGCTTGGTGTAAGGAGCGTAAACATTGGACGCTTGATCAGTGGAAAAACGTCGTGTGGAGTGACGAAACACGGTACACACTGTGGTGATCCGACGGCAAGGCGTGGGTGTGACGAATGCCCGGTGAACGTCATCTGCCAGCGTGTATAGCGCTAACAGTAAAATTCGGAGGCGGTGATGTTATGGTGTGGTCGTGTTTTTCGTGGAGGAGGCTTGCACCCCTTGTTTTGCGTGTCACTGTCCCAGCACAGGTCTACATTGACGTTTTAAGCACCTTCTTGCTTCTTACTATTGAAGAGCAATTCGGGGATGGCGATTTCAACTTTCAACACGATCGAGCACCTGTTCATAATGCATGGCCTGTGGTGGCGTGGTTACACGACATTAACATTCATGTTATGCACTGGCCTGCGCAGAGTCCTGACCTGAATCCTACAGAACACCTTTGGGATGTTTTGGAGCGCCGACTTCGTGCCAGGGCTCGCCGACCGACATTGATTCCCCTCCCCATTGTAGCACTCCGTGAAAAATGGGCTGCCATTCCCCAAGAAACCTTCCAGAGTGGAAGCTGGCTAAGTGTGGGCCAACACCATATTGAATTCCAGCATTACCGATGGAGGGCGCTACGAACGTGTAAGTCATTTTCAGCCAGGTTTCCGAATAATTTTGATAGCATAGTCATCATCATCATCAGCCAATTCAATCATTAAATGATGTGGCCTCTTCGAGTCGTGGATTGAGGTAGGCTTTCAGCAGTCTTCTCCAAGTGGGACGGTCTTGGGCAGTTCTCTGCTAGGTGTTACCAGCGATCTTCTTGATGTCTTTGTCCCATCTGTCTGGTGGTCTTCCTCTAGGCCTCCGGTGCTCTCTCGGACTCCACTCAAGTACTAGCTTCGTCTACCTGTTGTCTTTTCCTCTTGCGACGTGGTCAGCCCACTGCCATTTAAAGGAACCTACTGTCTCTAAGATGTCATTAACCTTCGTCACAGACCGGATGTCGTCTGCCCTTTTCCTGTCCTTTCTTGTATAGCCCAGCATTGATCTCGCCATGGCTCTCTGTGCTGTCCTAAGTTTCCCTTTTGCAAATGAGGTCAGTGTCCATGTCTCGCAGCCATAGCTATCATAACCTTCGAGTTATGAGAGCATAGTGTACCTCCAAAATTACAATACATAGTTAAGGAGGTATGACATCCTCAACATTGGAATGCTTGAAAAATTAGCGTTTCTGCAAAATCAAAACTAATGAAACCTACATAATCATGGTTTTTCATCTTCAACATAAATATTTAACGAATTGACATACATTTGACCCTGTTTTATACGTATCAGTTCGACTCTGTAAATAATCGCGGATGCGTTAATAGTAGTTACTAAAAGAACTTGAGATGAGGTATATTGCATTATTATACATATTAAAAATACAGTCTTATAGTTTGCAATAGTTTTACGGTTCGAAGGAGACGGAATGGCGAGGAATAAACACAAGAGACGAAGAAAAAGGTGGATGCCATATCATCAGGCCCGACCCTGCTTACAGCTGATACGTTTTAGTGCAGTCGATGTTATCCTTCCTACATTAGGTCCTTTACCTCATTGATTAATCGTGGGAAAATTGCGGTTCTTATATCATTTTGGCATTTAAACGTATTTCAGTTGTGAGATGTGTCAGACTGCTTACTGTTACTCATTTAATTTTGGAACGCTACCGATAATCTTGGAGATATGGGGTGGGGTGACAGTAAGAGCACATTGAGAACAAAAATCCTCAGTTGGAACACTATCTTCATTGTAAATTGAAAAGAACAACAAATTACAACAAAAATTAAATCGTCAAATGCGGTCGGTAAAACACTCAAAAGTTGGCGTTAATGTACGCTTTTATGTGCTCTATTACTGACAGAATACCAGCTGAATTAGTTTGAGTTCGTGTTCTAAGTGTTCGCTGCGCCTTCTACAAGAATAAATGAAAATAGCGTTTCAAAACCCAAGTCAAATTATTCCTAGAGAGATAAATCTAACTGGTTTAGCCGACGTGTCACTGGACGTTGTTCGTCATAATTCCTATACACTGTGCCATCGATGGATAAAGTGCGTACATACACTCAACATTTTTCTCCAGACATTCCCACCAGTAGCTCAATGATTATCGGTAAAATTTTGAAACACGCTCTATCAGAAGGCTATCAGAATCAGAAGACTGTCACATATGGGCCATTCTATTTCATATCTGACGAAAACTGAAAAAACTGACCTCCTACTTTTTAAAATCATTCATAATTGTTACATGTGTCAATTGTCAAAGAAAACAGCTGTCCCTAAGTTCTCTTGAATATTTACTAGATTTAGAGTTAGTTTTACGTAATTTTCGTACCCCGATAATTTGTCTGCTTTTATCGGACTTCAGTGAGCTGCGATTCATTTTTTGTTGGTAGAGGTAGGTAACAATAACGTAATACTATCTAACAAAATTTCTGGAAACCTTTCATTCGTGTAATAAGCACAAACACCATTCTCATACAGATTAAACTTATATAGCCTTGAACCTCCTGTTATTGCAAATTGGTTTTAGTTTTGAGATTTATGGAGCACCTTGTTGGGAACGTGGAAAAATAATTAAATAATAAATATTTAGGCTCACGCTGCAGTTAGGTTGCCATAAGCTGCCTTGTAACGTAAACAGCAGGCCATGCGCAACGGACTCGTCAAGATTCATGGGTGTTGACACTGTTTCAGTTTACTTTTTTATTTTATCTACAGTTCTCCATTGAAGACATAGTTTTTAAATCAAATGCTGGGCAATATGGCATAATAATTATTCCATTTAAAATGGTGTCTTTCAGATAAAATACGAAAAACAGGTTCAGAGAATGGATTAGTAAAGAACTTTGCAGGTGCGAGTAGCCGTCGCGCACTGAGGCCCAATCAGACATAACCATGTATGTAGACAGTTCATCCATTCAAGGAACAGAGTAATTCGACGGCGTATCCCTGTTATGGACACTGATACTCCCAGGAGATCGGTGCCAGGGATTCCAATACTTTCGAGAGTGTTTTAATTTCTATTTTTAAGTCGGCTAGCAAATGAAGAGAGAAAGATTTTTTCGTGTGATACAATTAAAAGTTAACAATTTTATGGATTTTCATTTACTTGTGCTGTAAAACGTAGCTTCCTGCAAAATTTCATGATCCTAGGCCAACGGGAAGTACGCAACAGATTTTGATTAGAGGGTTGGCGAGTAGCAAAATGTGACATAGATGCCAGCATCTTCTGATTACATTGACTTAGAAGTCAACATTTTTACACCGCTGAAGGAGCGTGGAAATTAGTTCGTGACATAAATTTCAACTTGAAACACGTAACCGCTTGTGACAAAAAAAGGGGTCTTAACAGATTCAAGGATAGACAGTCGGATAACAAACGACATTTTTTTTTTCCATCTCGCAATTGTAAATTACAAGTTTCGGATTTTTCCCTATACCTGTAATGTGAAAACTCTTCTTGCCATTTTTCATGACTCTAGGGCAACATAAACCCTAATGCTCATTATTATCAATAAATTTAACTTTCAAAAACACAACATGAGTACCACATAAAACTGTACAATATTCTCTACTTTTCTTTATCAATTTTACTTTGCATAATTTCTGAGCTACGAGTTTCAGAATCTCGTTATTTTATTTAATAACTGTAACTTTGACCCTTAAGGAAACCGGGAATCACTTGTGTATTACAGCTGCGAGTTTGGAAAAGATACTACCTTACCGTCTACTTTGGACAGTAAACAGAGCCCCACAAAAAATGCAAGGTTTCCTGCTGTCCGAAATGGTGTAGAACTGCATATATACGTGTTTGATTATGTTTTGCATTTCAGTTTCGAGAAAACTGATGGAATCAAACACACACAGTTCCTTTCGTAGGGGGAAGGAAGGAAGGTTGTTAAATTCATTAACAACCTGTCCACGGCGATGCCAGTAAAGACGGAGCACAAGCCGTGTAGTTTTGAAAAGGACCGACTCGGTATTTACCTTTAATTACATAACGGACACTGCACTTGAATGTATCATAGATTCCTGTAGCAACAAACATAAGACTGAGGAATAGCTGCGAGTGTGTTCTTGATTTATCTGACACTGATAAATGAGGGTGCAGATGCTGACGTAATTATATCAGCGCAAACTGCGTAAGATTGTAGGTCGCAGGTGTGGCTCCTAATTAATGAGTCACACCATTCTAAGGAGAATCCATTAATCATCAGAAACGGTAACCTGCGAAGACTTAGAAGACGCAACGACTATTTTTATAGCTGAAAATCTGGACAGAATTTCTTAGCAGTGGCCTAAAGGATCTCTGTGAATGGGGCAGTGCGAGAAATTAGCGATCTGCGGAACGATATCAACGCAGAGCATTTTTCTGTACCAGGTATGAGGGACAAAAATTAGGCTCAAATACCAACCGTGCTAAGGACGTAGGTATGGTAGAAATAGCACAAAGAAAACTTTGTGTAGTAATTCTGAAACAATTGCTAATGAATTCTAATAACTGAGTTGGAAATATATTAAATTTCCTGTAAGATTTACGGCAGCCTTTGCCCTTTATTAATCGCCGAGAGGATAAGGATATGGCCTGGAAATCGTCCGTGTCAATATTTAAGTATCGTCCTGGAATATTTTCGTAGATTTTGGGACACAGATAAGTACCCAAACGTGGCGGAGAGCGTGAAGACAATTCACCTACGAACTTCGCCTTAAAAGCTCACAGGGAGATTATGCTACATGGGAACAAACCGCAGGATACGGTCCCTGAGAGCGTAATGACCAGAAAAGATCGTGTGGACGGAAATGTGTTCAAGGGAGGTACAAACACTTGATTGCAGAAATAAAAAGTCTTTGACAGCGAGGGAGGTGTCGGCGTCAGTAAGGTTGTCTCCATGACAGGTGCCACTATATGCACGTTTACAACGCTCCCACGCCATATTAACTACAGTGTTACCTTCGCAGCGACGGTTTTGACGTCGTTTCGCAGCACGGCCACTACAGCGCAGGGTTTTGTCATCCATCTAGCTTACATATGAGGCTACGTTTACGAGGGATGGTATTCTTGACAACAGCAATCTGTGGGCTGTGGAGAATAGGGATGGGAAAACCCGACAGGTTGAAGCTGATACCGGTATATTACTTCTGAAAAACGGTATGTTAAGGTATTTGGTCGAATTCTAAAAGGTTTTCTTACTAATAACTGGGTAAAAAAGAAATCGTAATATGCATTACCCATAGCAGCAGTGCTAAGATTTTTCGTTTTTGAAAATTTTTTACAGAACGAGTAATTTTTATTTTTAAAATTTGCAATGCTTTGGTATAGTATGTTATTATAGAAAATGGGAAAAACTATAAATGATATTATAATGATGCTGACAGAAACGAGCGACAAACACACAGCATTGCTGAGACAATAATGTACCCATTACCACTTGGCACGGCCTGTTTGATGGGATGCGTGTACATGCTATGTAGATGCCATGTGCACCATCTGGTCTGTTTGGTACTTTCTGACTGTCATAATTTAATTTGCTTTAAAAGACGAAAAACTCGAGAAGCCACAACAAACTTGTGATATACACTGAAGACCGAAAACAATATGACCACCTGCTTAATAGCTTTTTGGTCCATTTTTAGATGGAAATACAGCGCCGATTCTGCATGCCATCGTTTCCTCAATTTTTTTGGTAGGCTTGTGGAGGCACGTGACAGCTGATGACTTCGCACAAGTCAAGTAATTTCCATGAATAAAGAGTCGCTGATTTGTGTAAATGGCGATAGCAGCAGATAGCGACGCAGAAGGGTCCCATGGGATTCACATCAGGCGAATTTGCTGGACATCATCGTGATTTGACTATCAAGCTCTTCAAATCATTGCAGCGCGATTCTGGCTTCGAGACACGGACAATTATACGGATGAAAGATGATATCGCCGTCGGGGAAGACATGAAGTATGAAGGGATGCACGTGGTTCGCAGTTGGCAGCATGTCTTCGATTACTGTCATAGGTCCCAAGCAGACGCAGGAGAATCTCTCCCACAGCGTAATACTGCTGCCACCAGGTTGCGTTCGTGGTGCGCTACACGTTTCGAAACGCCGTTCACCTCGATGAAGGCGTTTTCGGAAAGGAGCATCGACTTAGTGTAACAAAACTGTCTTTCACCCGGAGAGCGACACGCTCCCATTGATCGACGGCCTAATCCCGATGGTCCCGTGACCACTGCAATCGTAATCGACCACGTCGTTGGATGTGAGACGTAGGGGTCTGCTGCGGAGCTCCAGGTTCAACAATGTGCAATGATCGAAGTGCTCTGAAACACTCGTGCGAGCACCAACCTATTGCTGTTTCGGCAGGGATGCCATAGATAGCCATCTGTCCTACTTCACACAGCAGACAACCTTCCGAACCCCAAGTTCTGCGAAGAGTCGTGTGCGTCCAACCATTTAGCCCCTAATTGGTAGTTTCACTGTCCTACCTCTTTCTTTAGGTGCACCCGACAATATCACATGAAGATTCAATCAGCTTCACCATTTTCGAGATACTCGTTCATAAGCTCTGCCGTTTTTCAAAGTAGTTTATCTCAGTTGATTTCCCCATTAGCAGGGTTATTCGCTAGGATGATCCCCTATCCGTCTCTGCTCTGCTTACACACTTTCCTTACCGCGACACGTGCCCGTAGCACCGTCAGGCAGCATCGAACGTTCCGGTGAGCAGTGGTCATATTATTTTGGCTGTTCAGTGTAATAAAAGGAGAACACTTGGAACTTAACAGTTCATTCATTCTTAGACATAAAATATCTTTATCTGCTTGTAGTCTCTGAAAATGGGTAAATTAACACGAAAAATAGTCAGCCCTCAAAAACGTCTCACTGGCCAGGCATATTTGCCCTTCCAGCACGTGATCCAGGCTCCTCTGCTGGATGTGCCTTCCGTGGTACGAAGTGTGATGCGGTTACTTTTTGATAGTGCTCGAGCACACTGCCCTCTTGAGTGTGGATGTAGAACATTCAATGGCTCTGAGCACTATGGGACTTCCATCTGTGGTCATCAGTCCCCTAGAACTTAGAACTACTTAAACCTAACTGACCTAAAGACATCACACACATCCATGCCCGAGGCAGGATTCGAACCTGCGACCGTAGCAGTCGCGCGGTTCCGAACTAAGCGCCTAGAACCGCGAGACCACCGCGGCCGGCTGTAGAACATTAGCACAGAACATAACCACTAGTGTGGCGTGTGTTCTCAGGCGTGCTTTAAATCACTGAAACCCGCAATGACAAATACTTCTTATCTCCACTATCAAGTGGGTATACCTCCTTTGGAATGGGAGTATGTCCATATGATCTTTCTCGCTCCTTATGCTCTCCGGCATCGTTTGTTGCGATGTGTATCGATACGCGTACTAAATGTCTTCCATGTGAAACAGAGAAGAGCCTGGCAAGCATACAATGTGTTGGGTGTTGTTTCTAAATGGCAGTAGTGCTTACTAGAATATATGCAAAATACACGTAAGTGCTAGAAGACTGACAAGGAGACCAAAGATGGGTCAAGCAGTCCTGGCAACGGCGTATATTGTGTAACATGACTCTCAGCACCTGAGGACGACGACTTGGTCCGTCGCCGAAAATTTTGCATAAATAGGAACAACAAAACACCTAAAATCATATCTTTAACCAATCACATGGTAAAAACCTGACGGATAAATGCTATGTAAAGAGGTCGTAAGTAATAGTTTTGCTCTGTTGTCTGTTGGGTTCAGTTTCTTTCACGAAATTGAGAGTCGTGTTTCACCATTGCTGTCGATAGCGTCACGCTCAATGCTCATGTTAACACTGAGAAATGGGATGAACACTGCAAGTCTTACCTTGAGACGATCTGGTGCTATACGCTCCTGCTAAACGCAAGAGCTACGGTGGCCGCCCAAGTGAAGAAGTTCACAGTTAAGATGACTATAGCCCTTCTAGCATTTGTAGACTTAGAGAAAGCTTTTGACAATGTTGACTGGAATACTCTCTTTCAAATTCTAAAGGTAGCAGGGGTAAAATACAGGGAACGAAATGCTATTTACAATTTGTACAGAAACCAGATGGCAGTTATAAGAGTCGAGGGACGTGAAAGGGAAGCAGTGGTTGGGAAGGGAGTAAGACAGGGTTGTAGCCTCTCCCCGATGTTGTTCAATCTGTATATTGAGCAAGCAGTAAAGGAAACAAAAGAAAAATTCGGAGTAGGTATTAAAATCCATGGAGAAGAAATAAAAACTTTGAGGTTCGCCGATGACATTGTAATTCTGTCAGAGACAGCAAAGGACTTGGAAGAGCAGTTGAACGGAATGGACAGTGTCTTGAAAGGAGGATATAAGATGAACATCAACAAAAGCAAAACAAGGATAATGGAATGTAGTCTAATTAAGTCGGGTGATGCTGAGGGAATTAGATTAGGAAATGAGGCACTTAAAGTAGTAAAGGAGTTTTGCTATTTGGGGAGCAAAATAACTGATGATGGTCGAAGTAGAGAGGATATAAAATGTAGGCTGGCAATGGCAACGAAAACGTTTCTGAAGAAGAGAAATTTGTTAACATCCAGTATTGATTTAAGTGTCAGGAAGTCGTTTCTGAAAGTATTCGTATGGAGTGTAGCCATGTACGGAAGTGAAACATGGACGATAAATAGTTTGGACGAGAAGAGAATAGAAGCTTTCGAAATGTGGTGCTACAGAAGAATGCTAAAGATTAGATCGGTAGATCACATAACTAATGAAGAAGTATTGAATAGGATTGGGGAGAAGAGAAGTTTGTGGCACAACTTGACCAGAAGAAGGGATCGGTTGGTAGGACATGTTCTGAGGCATCAAGGGATCACAAATTTAGTATTGGAGGGCAGCGTGGAGGGTAAAAATCGTAGAGGGAGACCAAGAGATGAATACACTAAGCAGATTCAGAAGGATGTAGGTTGCAGTAGGTACTGGGAGATGAAAAAGCTTGCACAGGATAGAGTAGCATGGAGAGCTGCATCAAACCAGTCTCAGGACTGAAGACCACAACAACAACAACAGCCCTTCTATTACCAGGGATGGGCATTTATATCTGTGGTTGACAAATTCACAACCTCAGACAGTTGCAGGAACCCGAAACAGGTGGGTGTCTCCTGACGATGCGTGCTCTCCTCGTCACCAACTTCTTAGTTACGGCGTTGAAGCCACTGGGTAACTGAATCGGCGCCGCTCCATAAAGCAATTCAGTTGCCGACCTATTGTGGAGACGATAGTAAGAAGACATTTTTGCGACATTTTGTCGCTTGGCAATTCTAGAGAAATTCTAATAGGAGTCGTTTGTTCAAAATAATAGCGGCGTAAAACCTAGTAGTAATTGCCGTAGATAATTACGCAGGGAGACAGAGAGCCCGTCTACTCGGTCCTACGACCAACGGCGCCACATATGTACAGCCAGCAGCGACGAAACTGCAACAGGCCGTCACATGATGTCACGACAAGTCACGTGGCGCGGTCGCGTGTTGCCAGAGTGGGATAAAAGCTGCCCGCATAGCCACAACAAGCCCCCTTTAGGGGGAATCGAAACTCAATAAAGGAAAAAAAACAAAACAAAAAAAACCACAACAAGCCAGTGTCGTAAGCAGTCCACATGCTTACAATATATGTGCCAGCTGCCCTCTTGTACATCATCTGGGCTATGGACTTTAAGCCGGCCGCGGTGGTCTAGTGGTTCTAGGCGCGCAGTCCGGAACCGCGGGGCTGCTACGGTCGCAGGTTCGAATCCTGCCTCGGGCGTGGATGTGTGTGATGTCCTTAGGTTAGTTAGGTTTAATTAGTTCTAAGTTCTAGGGGACTTATGACCACAGCAGTTGAGTCCCATAGTGCTCAGAGCCATTTTTATGGACTTTAACTACGTTTCGTGCTTGTTTCAAGCCTTATTTCTTGTAGCTGTACGAAAGAATTAAAGCTTTATTCACAGTGTGTAATCTTTGTGTAATCGCTGTCAGTCAGAAGTTAGTTAGTTATTAGCATGTTTCGTGCACCACAACTGCGAACAACCTCTACAATATGAAATGAATTTACAGTACATCTTTTCAGCGGAAAACATAATTTATAAGCTTTTCTTCAAACGAATATAGTAATTTAAAGTTTACCATGTTCAGTAACTCTCTCCATTCCTCTCTTAAAAACACACACACACACACACACACACACACACACACACACACA
This sequence comes from Schistocerca americana, assembly GCF_021461395.2. Lineage (NCBI taxonomy): Eukaryota > Metazoa > Arthropoda > Insecta > Orthoptera > Acrididae > Schistocerca > Schistocerca americana. The sequence goes on from NC_060126.1 coordinate 380,504,530, forward strand.
CACACACACACACACACACACAAAATCATACCACTACATATAAGAAACTCTTCTATGGAGATATGGTTTCAGTTTTTGTTAGAAATTAATTTTATCATCGCTTAAATTCTTCATATCGTTTGATAATTGGCACCTCACTAAGACTGGGTGGTAGTGTAAATCATTTACCCTTGTAGTATTGGAATTGTGAATGTTACTGTTGTTTCCACACCGTGACTGATTGTTGACAAAAATTTAATTCGTGAGTAAATGAACTGTGAGACCAATGTCTAAAGAGCTGTCTGCGAGAGGCTGTAGAATGGTCACAACAAATTCTCCTTCTATTTGCTTCTGTGCAACTAAGAGCTTTATCCTGAATGACGGATTACCCCTGAACATGCTACCATAAGACATTATGAGCGTCTTAAAAAATGAGAATCTGGTAATATAAGAAATTAAAAAGTTTCAGACCTAAGACCTTTAAGATTTGTTTCGCGTGAATTCAAGTTCTTATCAGTATAAACACCCAAGAATTTAGGTTATATTGTTTAATTTCTTAATTTACCCTCATGCGTTATTTCTGCTGACATTGTCAGAACTTATGAGGGAACTGTGTTTTATCCACATTCAGTGACAATACATTTACACTTATTAATTTTCAAAAAGAAATATTATTTGCATTTTGAGGTGTTGAACATATTGCACTGGACTTTATCATAATACTTACATCATCAGCAACAAGAAATATTTGTGCTAGTTGGGTGTATGATTAAAGACTGTTTATATAGGGTGATTCGGCTGGCCCCATAAAGCTTATGGAACTCGCAGTGCTTACAAACACTACCCACGAGATTTTCATATTCTTTTTCTTGTACATACAAGCTATTAGTCCTACAGAAAAAATGGTCAGGACCTTTTTTTGTAGAAAATTTAGTGTAGTTAAATTTTTTACTGTGGTAAATTTTCATTAGAGGCTGTAGTTTCAGAATTATTCTAGAAAATGGAACAGAAGTGACCTTCAAACTTGTTTTCCATAAACAACACGAAAACTGTGGCCTCCAGTGAAAACGCGTCCCAGTACAAAATTTAATCAAATCAAATTTCGTACCAAAATATGAAAGTCTGGTGGGTGGCGTAGGTTGCATAAAACCTATTGATAGGGGCAGCTGAATCACGCTCTACAAGAAGCCAAGTGCCGCACTTGGCACTCAGCATACGATTCCTCAACCCAGTTCAAGGAGAAAGTGCACGTAGCGTAACCTAGACCTGCCACTAGATCTTATGGAAGTAAGATTTAAAAAACAAGCCTCTGGCAACGTTGTAACAGTGCTGTAGCTGATTGTAATTACATGGATGCAGTTTTTCATCGCGCATCGCTTCAACAACCAGTCTTTGAGATATCTGGAAGTGCCTTATAGTATCATGGATACTTCGCCGAGTGATTGATGAACGCTTTCTGAAATCACTCCTCCGTCTGTGGAGTACATCTTGCTCTTGGACGATATCTGTCCATTACTTGTGGACAAAGATTGCCTTTTGCCACAGGCGTTGGTCCAGGCGACAAAAAACATTCTTACTGGGATGGTGCGTTCGAGGGTAGCGAGCAGCAGTACCTTAATTATCATATGCACCAAGTACCGAAATCATATCGACCTATTCATCACTGTACCGTTAGCAGACACATGGATGCATTTTAATATATCCACTTTCGTGTGACACGCTATTGTCGTGTGACGGTGTCCTGTCAATAAAACTCTTCTGGGTTTGGGACGCCATTGTCAACTATAAAATTCCGACGTTTCGGCGACTATTGTAAGACGCCTGCCTCAGGGTGCATTGCTAACTGCTGAATGGGCGCTATTTTTTTCCTTTATTGTCATTTCATTCCCCTGCCCCATATGGGCAGGGGAGGGCTGTCAGCAGCGCAATCCGCCGCTCTTCAGCCGAGTGACATGACAGCTAAATTAAGAATAAAATCTTACATACATAATGCGATAAAAAAGGGGAACATGAAACAGAGTAAAGGGAGAAAATGGAGGTAAAAACAGACTGACATGGAGACGTACATGGGGGACAGTTAAAAAAGTCACCAGAAAGGTAAAAGACACTGTTGGTGATTCTTAAAACACAGAGAAGACACTGAATGCACATGTACAGGTTAAAAATCGGCCACAGTATTAAAAACACTCCAGAACAACACACTTAAAACCCACTTGTAGCACACACGACGAAGAATAAAACTGCCAGGTGGGACCTGCCGAGGGAAAGGTCGGAGAGGATAGAAAAGGAGGGGAGAGCAAGGAGCAGCAGGGGAAGCGGCGGGATGAAGAGAGGAGGGGCGTCAGCGGGTACACAGAGAGGCAGGAGATTCGTGGGTGGGAGATGAAGAGGGAAGACAGGGCAGGAGGGAGTGCAGAGACACTGAAAGGGGGCACAAGAGAGGGAGGGGGAGTAGGAGGGGGAAGCCGCTCAGGAGGAGGGAGGGGGAGGGGAGGAGGAGGCAAGAAGATGGGGTTAAAGTTGGTAGGAAGGGTAGATGTCAGGGCGAAGATCATCATCCGGGAGGGGTAGACGGTGGAAGTTGCGTTGGGAAAGGAGATGGAGGGTGTGGAGATGGAGAGAGGGTAGGACACAACGGTAAAGGTGCGGCAACTGGTTGGGGGTGGAGAGGAAGGGAGACACCAGGTGGTGAGGGGGATCAAGGCGGCAGACAATATGTAGTGTGCAGATGTGTTCAAGGAAAAGGAGAAGGTGGGGGAAGGGGATGAGGTCTTAGAGGAGAATGGGCTCTAGTTTGATTACTCATATACTATGGCAGATCGGCGTTGGGCTTTGCATTACGTGTTGCCTTTGGCGGATATAGGCGTTTTCCATTGGAGTTTCCTTTATTGCTCGCCTTTGGTGGAAATCGGCGAATAGCAAAGTGAGCGGCTAGTGCAGTGAAGCGTTGTTTACTAATTGCCTAGTATCGACTAGGGAGCGCCAGCACTCTGTGTCCCCTCCGCCGCTGTGGCCTACCGCGCGCCTGTTGCTCTGCGAGAGCTGTCCTTCCGTCACAGCTGGCAGCCAAGACGCTGGGAGACGGTACCAGTTTTCTCTATTCATGTTGTCGGGTCGCTTGGCTATTTCTATAGCCTATCTAATCTTCCTCCTCAGACGGCTGTTTCGCCAGTACGCGGGCCTCTCGAACTTCGATCTTGATCCTGCACTGTCGCTGGTGTACCGCCATCGCTGATTTGTTGTACTGTTTAAGACGGATGTATCTCTCGTGTTCAGATAACCTTGTGCTTATTGAGCACCCTGCCTCGCCTACATGCACCAGTCCACATTCGCACGCAATTTCGTAAACTCCGGCGGCATGAAACCTGTCAACTGTACCTTTTGCAGAGCTCATAATGTCTTTTATTTTGTTGTTGCTACGAAAAATCGACTTAATACGTGCCCGTCGAAGAATTTTGCCCAGTCTATCAGTCACCCCTTGTACGTATGATAGCCAGACGGTGTTCCTTGCTTCGTTCTACATTTCCCTATTGCGCTTCACTTTGGCGCCGTAGCTCTGTTCATAAACCAAAAGAAATACGAAAGAACGTCTGAAACTTCCTGGCAGATTTGCGTGCCAGACCAAGACTCGAACTCGAGACCTTTGCCTTTCACGGGCAAGTGCTCTGCCAACTGAGCTACCCATGCACGACTCACGCCCCGTCCTCACAGCTTTAATTCCGGCAGTACTTCGCCTCCTACCTTCCAAGCTTCATAGAAGCTCTCCTGTGAACCTTGCAGAAGTAGCACTCCTGGAGAAAAGGGTATTGTGGAGACATGGCAAAGGCAAAGGTCCCGAGTTCGAGTCTCGGTCTAGCACACAGTTTTAATCTGCCAGGAAGTTTCATATCAGCGCACACACCGTTGTAGAGCGAAAATTTCAGTCTAGGAAAGTACGTCTTTTTGCGCTACTGCCTTTATCCCCCATTGTGCAGAGGGTCGGCAGGGTTAAGTAAGGAGTTGGCATGGTCAATATTTTAAGGGGTGGCCGGATGCCTTTCCTGCCGCCACCCCATACCCCCCCCTCCTCTCCCCCCCCCCCCCCCCCCGCCTGGGATGGAAGTAGTGTCCCCCAGCTGTCTGTGCCTAGTGTAAATCGTGAAATAGTGTGAATGTGTTTCAAATGTCTGTCAGTCGTGTAACTGAGGCGGGACGTGGGGACCAGCCCAGTATTCACCTAGTAGGATGTGGAAAACCGCCTAAAAAACACATCCAGGCTGGCCAGCACACCGGCCGTCGTCGTTAATCCGCCAGGCCAGGAAGCAACGCGTTAGCGCTCAAGGCTACCCTAGCAGGTCAACTAGGAAAGAAAGTCTAAAAAATAAAAAAGGAACTCGATAACGATTTGGAGCGTGGATGCTTGGTGGATATGTGTTTGATGTCCCAGTAGTCTACTCATTTAGCGAGGACGACTGTAACAGAAGTGAGAGTGATACATGTTCCACCAAAAGGGCAGACTCAATATCGATCTGTGTAGTAAACTTGCAGAGTGATGATTCCTCAAGCTGAATTTATGCAGTAACTAAAGTTTTGTTTAAATAAAGGGGGCGATATCCGTTCCAGGAGTAGTGTTGTTACCAGCACAGCAGATGTAGATATTGGTAGACGAGAGAGCGGCCGACTCACCGATAGTGGTGATGACGGTGAGCGAGTAGAGGAAGGCGCCCGAGAAGGTCCACTGCGAGCGCGGGCGCGCGCTGCTGCCGTCGAAGCCGTCGCGCACGAGGCGCACCACGTCTCGCTGGTAGCGCGCCAGCTCGGGCGCCACGGCCTCGGCCCAGCGCGCGCGCCCCGGGATGGGGTTGAGCTGCTCGGTGAGCCGCCACAGGCGCGCCGCCGTCTCGCTGCGCATGCGCTCCGCCTCGTGCGCCGGCCAGCCCGGCTCCGAGCCCTCGATCGCCATGAACATGAACGCGCCCGCGATCGTGTAGCCCACCACCAGGCCTGCAACACACCGCCGTCGCCGGCTCACACGTCTCCGCCGGCAACTCTCTCTCTCTCTCACTTGGCATCTGGCCCTGAGGCTGCTCGTGTCAGCGGGCAGGTCAGTGGTCGCATCTGGCAAGGTGTACAGGGGTATACATTGATCACGAGCGGGCCAAATATCACACGAAATAAGCGTCAAACGAAAAAACTACAAAGAACGAAACTTGTCTAGCTTGAAGGGGGAACCCAGATGGCGCTATGGTTGGCCCGCTAGATGGCGCTGCCTTAGGTCAAACGGCTATCAACTGCGTTTTTTTTAAACGGGAACCCCAATTTTTATTACATATCCGTGTAGTACGTAAAGCAATATGAGTGTTTTAGTTGGACCACTTTTTTCGCTTTGTGATAGATGACGCTGTAATAGTCACAAACATATGGCTCACAATTTTAGAAGAACAGTTGTAATAGGCTGTTGTTGTTGTTGTTGTGGTCTTCAGTCTTGAGACTGGTTTCATGCAGCTCTCCATGCTACTCTATCCTGTGCAAGCTTCTTCATATCCCAGTACTTCCTGCAACCTACATCCTTCTGAATCTGCTTAGTGTATTCATCTCTTGGTCTCCCTCTACGATTTTTACCCTCCACGCTGCCCTCCAATGCTAAATTGGTCGTCCCTTGATGCCTTAGAACATGTCCTACCAACCGGTCCCTTCTTCTGGTCAAGTTGTGCCACAAACTCCTCTTCTCCCCAATTCTATTCAATACCTCCTCATTAGTAATGTGATCTACCCACCTTATCTTCAGCATTCTTCTGTAGCACCACATTTCGAAAGCTTCTATTCTCTTCTTGTCTAAACTATTTATCGTCCACGTTTCACTTCTATACATGGCCACACTCCATACAAATATTTTCAGAAACGACTTCCTGACACTTAAATCTATACTCGATGTTAACAAATTTCTCTTCTTCAGAAACGCTTTCCTTGCCATTGCCAGTCTACATTTTATATCTTCTCTACTTCGACCATCATCAGTTATTTTGCTCCCCAAATAGCAAAACTCCTTTACTACTTTAAGTGTCTCATTTCCTAATCTAATTCCCTCAGCATCACCCGACTTAATTCGACTACATTCCATTATCCTCGCTTTGCTTTTGTTGATGTTCATCTTATATCCTCCTTTCAAGACACTGTCCATTCCGTTCAACTGCTCTTCCAAGTCCTTTGCTGTCTCTGACAGAATTACAATGTCATCGGCGAACCTCAAAGTTTTTATTTCTTCTCCATCGATTTTAATACCTACTCCGAATTTTTCTTTTGTTTCCTTCACTGCTTGCTCAATGTACAGATTGAATAACATCGGGGAGAGGCTACAACCCTGTCTCACTCCCTTTCCAACCACTGCTTCCCCTTCATGTCCCTCGACTCTTATAACTGCCATCTGGTTTCTGTACAAATTGTAAATAGCCTTTCGCTACCGGTATTTTACCCCTGCCCCCTTCAGAATTTGAAAGAGTATTCCAGTCAACATTGTCAAAAGCTTTCTTTAATTCTGCAAATGCTAGAAACGTAGGTTTGCGTTTTCTTAATCTAGCTTCTAAGATAACTACGGGTAATGTATCACAAAGCAAATACCGTCCGCTCTGGCCGAATGTAATGCGATACCTCGTACTTATACGTTTGTGACTATTACAGCGCCATCTATCACAAAGCGAAAAAAGTAGTCTAACTAAAACGTTCATATTTCTTTACGTACTACACGAATATGTAACAAAAATGGGGGTTCCTATTAAAAAAAAAACGCAGTTGATATTCGTTTGACCTATGGCAGCGCCATCTAGCAGGCCAACCATAGCGCCATCTGGTTTGCCCCTTCATGCTAGACGAGTTTCGTTCTTTGTAGTTTTTTCGTTTGATGCTTATTTCGTGAGATACTTGTCCCGGTCACTATCAATTAACCACCCTGTATAGCGAAACAGATGCCTCACGACTTCTACCAGAAATGGTCGTGTTCGTATAAAAAATTTAGTCATAAAATAATCGATCTTTTAAATTAAATCAGAAAGCATGTTGCAAGTGCAAGAATTCTGATACGTTTCCAATGAAATGAGTACAAGAGCTCATTCACATAATTTTGCAGTAACTAAAAATATAATATTTTAACTATTCTAAATATTCACGGACTATCACATTCACTCAGATTGAAACAATTAGGTCAAGGTGCCTCATTTTCTGATGTTGGTCTAATTCCGCTGAAACTATTTGAACTCCTTTTGCTTCCGCCATTATAGAGGTCAGTTCACTTCCACGAGCATCAGTAGTGCTCCGTGCTCGCAGTTGATTTGTTTTTCTTAATATCAAATTTGAATGTAACGCTCTGTAGAAACAAGATAAGCTTCACGGCTGTATGGTAAATAGTTTGATATTTAGTCTTATTTATATGTGATTGTCTTGAGCCGTCACAAGACGTCACGCAGCCACCTCACGTTAAAACCCGAACGATTGCGTGGCATACCTGGTTTAGCAGCTCGGTGGCGGCGCTGCCCCCTGCGCATCGCGACATAGGCGCCAGCGAGCAGATCTTCGCAGGACAGATAGCACCACGAACAGTTTTTCGGGGATGAGTGAGTATCTACCAGGGTCATACCTCAGTAGAGGAGGCAGTCGTTGGATCTAAGTGAAGTCGTGAACAAATCAATGAGGATTTGCAGAAAATAAATGCGTGGTGTAATGGCTGGCAGTTACGTCTCAATATTAGTGCAACCTACTGCGTACAACAAGGCGAAAATACCCATTAATGCACCATTACAAAATAAATGCCCAGTCTTTGGAAGCGGTAATATCCGTCAAGTATCTGTGTGTGACTATTCGAAATGATCTCAAATGGAATGATCAGATTACACAAGTAACGAGCAAGACAAACTCTAGACTGCGGTTTATTGGTAGAATCCTGAAGCGATGCAGTCCTTCAACAAAGATAAATACACTCCTGGAAATTGAAATAAGAACACCGTGAATTCATTGTCCCAGGAAGGGGAAACTTTATTGACACATTCCTGGGGTCAGATACATCACATGATCACACTGACAGAACCACAGGCACATAGACACAGGCAACAGAGCATGCACAATGTCGGCACTAGTACAGTGTATATCCACCTTTCGCAGCAATGCAGGCTGCTATTCTCCCATGGAGACGATCGTAGAGATGCTGGATGTAGTCCTGTGGAACGGCTTGCCATGCCATTTCCACCTGGCGCCTCAGTTGGACCAGCGTTCGTGCTGGACGTGCAGACCGCGTGAGATGACGCTTCATCCAGTCCCAAACATGCTCAATGGGGGACAGATCCGGAGATCTTGCTGGCCAGGGTAGTTGACTTACACCTTCTAGAGCACGTTGGGTGGCACGGGATACATTCGGACGTGCATTGTCCTGTTGGAACAGCAAGTTCCCTTGCCGGTCTAGGAATGGTAGAACGATGGGTTCGATGACGGTTTGGATGTACCGTGCACTATTCAGTGTCCCCTCGACGATCACCAGTGGTGTACGGCCAGTGTAGGAGATCGCTCCCCACACCATGATGCCGGGTGTTGGCCCTGTGTGCCTCGGTCGTATGCAGTCCTGATTGTGGCGCTCACCTGCACGGCGCCAAACACGCATACGACCATCATTGGCACCAAGGCAGAAGCGACTCTCATCGCTGAAGACAACATGTCTCCATTCGTCCCTCCATTCACGCCTGTCGCGACACCACTGGAGGCGGGCTGCACGATGTTGGGGCGTGAGCGGAAGACGGCCTAACGGTGTGCGGGACCGTAGCCCAGCTTCATGGAGACGGTTGCGAATGGTCCTCGCCGATACCCCAGGAGCAACAGTGTCCCTAATTTGCTGGGAAGTGGCGGTGCGGTCCCCTACGGCACTGCGTAGGATCCTACGGTCTTGGCGTGCATCCGTGCGTCGCTGCGGTCCGGTCCCAGGTCGACGGGCACGTGCACCTTCCGCCGACCACTGGCGACAACATCGATGTACTGTGGAGACCTCACGCCCCACGTGTTGAGCAATTCGGCGGTACGTCCACCCGGCCTCCCGCATGCCCACTATACGCCCTAGCTCAAAGTCCGTCAACTGCACATACGCTGTCGCGGCATGCTACCAGTGTTTGCGATGGAGCTCCGTATGCCACGGCAAACTGGCTGACACTGACGGCGGCGGTGCACAAATGCTGCGCAGCTAGCGCCATTCGACGGCCAACACCGCGGTTCCTGGTGTGTTCGCTGTGCCGTGCGTGTGATCATTGCTTGTACAGCCCTCTCGCAGTGTCCGGAGCAAGTATGGTGGGTCTGACACACCGGTGTCAATGTGTTCTTTTTTCCATTTCCAGGAGTGTAGCTTACAATACGTTAGTTCACGCAGTCTTAGAGTATTGTTCGTCTGTGTGGGACCCTTACCAGTTGGGTCTGATTCAAGAGATTGAGAGGGTCCAAAGAAGAGCGGTAAGATTCGTGACTGGTACATTTAGCCATCCCGAGAGCGCTACAGATTTCATAGAAAGTTTGAAGTGGGACACACTTGCAAATAAACGGCGCGCTAAGTGGAAGTGGCTGCTCACTAAATTCCGAAATCCGATCTTCGCCGAGGATGTAGAGCATATATTTTTACCACCAACTTTCAAATCGCGCAATGATCACCATTCAAAGATAATGGAAATTAGAGCTCGTGCTGAAGCGTACAGATAATCGTTTTTCCCTTTCGCGATCCGCGAGTGGAACAGACGGGGGGAAATATGACTTTGGCGCGAATTGTGCCCTCCGCCACACACCGCTTGGTGGCTGGTGGAGTATATATGTAGATGTAGTTGTAGAAGCAATAATTAAAACGTCACGTCACTAAGCACATGAGCGAAAGAATGTTCAAATGTGTGTGAAATCTTATGGGACTTAACTGCTAAGGTCATCAGTCCCTAAACTTACACACTACTTAACCTAAACTATCCTAAGGACAAACACACACACCCATGCCCGAGGGAGGACTCGAACCTCCGCCGGGACCAGCCTCAAAGTCCATGACTGCAGCGGCCGAGACCGCTCGGCTAGTCCCGCGCGGCAAATACACTTATTCTCTTATTATTGTTTGATACTAGTACGTCTGCAGTGAACAGCATTTCTACAGATTTATTAAAGTTCTTGCGAGAGTTAGCTGAGACAAGCTGTTCGAAATCGACCGTAAGATGTATCAGATGGGCGAAATTGTATAAAATTTCAAAAGTAATGTAATAATGTCACCTCCAAGGAAAGCAGGTGGTGACAGGTGTAAAAATTATCGGACCATCAGTTTCTTTAATCATAATTGCAGGGTAAGGACATGAATTATTTACAAGATAGTAGAAAGACACATTTAGGGAAGGGGGATATCAGTTTCGTGTACGTAGAAACGCAGGAACACGCGATGCCATAGACTCTCTCGACTTGTCCTAGAAGATAGAGTGAAGGTATTCACACGCCCATAGCATAAATATGTTTACACAGAAGTTTTTGAGCGGTGACTGGCCTATATTCTTATAGATCCTGTAGTATAGGGGAATTACAGGAAGCGAAAAGTTAGCTACAAGCTATACAGAAACTAGACTGCAGTCGAAATATGGATAAATTATTAAAGGAAACCATCGACAAACTTGGAAACGGAGTTGAAGTTCAGGGCGAACAAGTAAAATCTTGGCGGTTTCCCGATATCATTGCTATATTCTCAGAGACGGCAAAGAATGAAAAGTAGAAATAATTGGATGTCTGTAATCGAGGTTGTAAGATGAAATATCAACAAAACTAAAAGAGTAGTGCACTGTAGTCGAATTAAATCAGATCAAGAAAAGAGATACTCAAAGAAGTCGATGAGTTTTGCAGTTTGGACTGAAAAACAACCGACGATGTCCGAAGTAGAGAGCATATGAAGTGCAGACTGGTAATAACAAGAAAAGCGTTTTACTTATAGCGCAGCCGCGCCGAGTGGCCGCGCGGTTAGAAGCGCCATGTCACGGATTGCGCGGCCCCTCCCGCCGGAGGTTCGAGTCCTCCCTCGGGCATGGTTGTGTGTGTTGTTCATAGCATAAGTTTCAGTAGTGTGTAAGTCTAGGGACCGATAACCTCAGCAGCTTGGTCCCTTAGGAATTCACACACGTTTGAACATTTTTACTTGTAGCACAAACGCGTGTAGTGAAATACAAATACTGCCTGTAGGCGTCTTCCTAATGCGTCGCTAGTCATTTAAGAGACTGTCAGAAGAAGGGCAGGTCTAAAATTAGAAAATAGCTTCTACAAGCTCCTCGTTACCAGTTACTGACAGTAAGGAGTGGGAATTTCGCCCTTCAGTTTCGAGCGGTTCTAGCGCTTCATTCTGGAACCGCACGACCGCTACGGTCGCAGGTTCGAATCCTGCCTCGGGCATGGATGTGTGTGATGTCCTTAGGTTAGTTAGGTTTAAGTAGTTCTAAGTTCTCGGGGACTGATGACCTCAGATGTTATGTCCCATAGTGCTCAGAGCCATTTGAACCATTTGAACCCTTCAGTTTGCTGCCAATCTATATAGTTATGACCGAAGACTTTTATTACCGCTTTGTAAACTTGCCATTCTTCTGTAAGGCTCCCACTGATTTTGTACTTCTACCTCATTTGATGCCGATCGCAGCAAGTACTCAGAATTTAATAGTAAATCTTCAGCTATCATATATTCGCCAAAAGATGGCGGAGGAGGGAACAGAATTTCAGGACATTATACTACCCATCAGGTGTGAAATTGCGCCTAAAGGTACAGAAACCAGCAATAATAAACAGCATGAGGGTGCAGAAAGTAATGGAAGCCGCTCCTTTCAGGACACATTGTGTGTGTCTACAGGAAACGTAACCAATAAATGAAATACAAAGTATCAAAATGATCTCCCACGTGAAAAAATTTCCAAATCGGTTCTCCAAATTTGTCTCCGGCAACGAACTGCCTGGGAGGAGATAATGACGAGAAAAAAAATTAATAGCCAACGAAACGATAACATTATAAGGCTCGCTTCGTGGAATGTCAGAAGTCGGAATGTAGTTGGGCAGGTAGAAAATCTGCGAATGGAAGTGCAACGGCTCAGTCTAGAAATAGTGGGAGTCAGTAAAGTTCAGGACAAAGAAGAGTTTCTAGTCGGACGAGTACAAAGTAATATCAACAGCAACAGATATTATAATTGTGGGAGTATAATTCGTTGTTAACAACACGGCAGCGCAAAGAGTAGTTTTCTGTGATAATTTAAACTATAGTAATTTCTTATCAAAACTGAAACCAAATCAACTCCAACGACTACCGTTCAGGTACACATGACACCGTCACAGGCAGAAGATGAGGAGACAGAGCATGCAAAACGACTACATACAATAATCTTGGGTGACTGAAATGCTATAGTATGGAGCCGAATAGATTGCACAGTTACCGGCGAAAACAGGCTCAATTTAGGGAATGGGACAAGCAGGAAGGCTCTTTGAGGTCTCCAGCTGATTTCAGCATGCAAGGATAAATATAATGGCAAAATACGTTCTACGAAAACCAGAAAGGTTTATTTATTTGATCGTATGATTGGGGCCCCCGCCCGGAAAGCCGTTGATCGCTATGTTTGGTCGTTGCGGATGTCACATGACATCCGTTCAAGTTCGTTTGTTCATCCTTCCACAAAGTTGTTTTTTTTTTTTTTGTGCAGAGGCCAACCCGCTCTCTGACCGAACACGCCGAGCTACCGTGCCGGTAACCATTCAGCTACCGTAGGCGGTCGACCAGAAAGGTGACGATATATCATTCAGCTGCCGGGGACGGACGACCAGAAAAAAATGGTTCAAATGGCTCTGAGCACTATGGGACTTAACAGCTGTGGTCATCAGTCCCCTAGAACTTAGAACTACTTAACCCTAACTAACCTAAGGACATCACACACATCCATGCCCAAGGCAGAATTCGAACCTGCGACCGTAGCAGTCGCGCGGTTCCGGACTGCGCGCCTAGAACCGTGAGACCACCGCGGCCGGCGGGACGACCAGAAAGGTGACGATATATATAGTAATATTCCAGCTGCATTACATTATATCATAATTATTCAGAATCAAATACTGGATTATAAGACTTCGTCAAGAACAGATACAGACAGAGATCACAAAATGGCAATCACGAGGAGCAGGATGGAGTTTAAGGGAATCGACAGGAACAATCAACATACAAGGAAGTTGGATACTCAAGTACTGAGGAATGACGTGCGTTCGAGGTTTTCCTAGGCAGAAGACACGTCATTATAAAATACGCATATTTCATCTGAACACTGATGGACATCTACAGAAATTTTAATAACAGAAGCTTGACAGACATGACATCTGTGCAGCGAAAAAATGTTGTGCGATAAAAAAATTACTTCAGTGGATCGATTAAAGTTTGGGATTCAAAAGTTCTCAAGAAAAGAAAGAAATAAGGAGAAAGTACATGGGAGACGAAGTAAAATGTTTCTAGGGAAAACGTAGAGACATTGAAAAATGAATGGTCGTCGGAAGAACAGTAGACAGACAAGTCAAATTAACCGACGAAGAAATTAAAATAAAATGCACCAAAATTAAACACAGGACGGAGTTGATAGGTGGAAAGATCAAATCTACAGTACACGTCGAGCAGCTCTGCGTTGGAAAAGAAGACAGAAGATGAAATAGCCTTCGATTTAGAGGGCTTGGGGGATATAGTGTAACACGTTGAAAGGATTTTGAAAAACATGCGATCGATCAAACAAGAAAGTATTGATACCAGACTCTATAAGACTTGATACTTCCCACTGGATTGACAATCCTGAAGATAGTGCGGCCAGATGAATCTAAGAAATATCGCATAAACATCTTTGCCGCTGATGCATCCGTAATACAAACCAGAACAATATACATAAGACAGACAAAGAAAATTGAGGACCTATTACATGAAGATACGTTTATTTAAGGAAAGGTAGATAAGCCAGTGAGGAAAATCAGGATAGGCACTCAGGCCAGAAACTGCGTTTGATAATGTGAAATGGTACAAGATGTTCGAAATTCTGTGGAGAAGAAGTTCAATATACAACAACGAGCAATAAGAATGAAAGACTTACAAGGATCTGCTCGGATGAGAAATTGAGTAAAGCAGCGATCTAGTGCATTGTTCAGTCTGTTGATATAAAAAGAAATGACGAAAATAAAAGAAGAATTAGGAGTGAGATTAGAATTCAGGATGAGAACTGTCAATTATATGATCTCTGATGACGTTGCTTTTCTCTGCCAAACTGAGGCAGAATTATGCAAACTGTAGAAAGGGACGGATTGACAGTAAATCAAAGAAATATTTGAGTATTAAAAACAGCAGAAAAGAACTCAGCGACAAATTTTACATGAAAATTGAGGACCTTGTAGTAGACGAAGAGGATGAATTCAACAACCTTGAAGGCAAGTTAACGCGTGGAGGACGAAACAAAGATGCAGAAAACAGACATCTACGGTGGCAGCAGTAGCACTATTTCATCACATATTCCGCCAATCGAAACAGCTGTAATTCAGCCATGATCTTGGTGTCTATTTTGGCATATTTGAGATGTCCGTCGGCAGCAGGTACGTCTCAGAGGTAAGCAGGATGTCGAATCTGTGACTACAATGAAATCCTTTAGCTCGATTTTCTTGCTAGGCATACCATTCGCGTTTCATATGCAGTTACGAATGGCTCTTGCAGAGGCCGCCACGTCGTCAATCCGGACCCTCCAGTTGTGCTAATGTTTCCACCAGAATGACGATCTTCGACAACATGTCTTCAGCCGATATCTTCCTTCCGCAGTGATGAATTTCTATAAGGGATTCTTGCTTTCATAAGTTGTTACCTCCGTAAGGGCTACATGGGTGTCCCTGTCCAGGTCACTCTCGTTGCAGGCCATCTGCTTTCACGTTGTGATTTTGTAAGACAGAAGAAAACACTGTCACTTGTGAGATGGAGGCGTAGTCCGTGCTTGGTCAGTTGGTTCAAATGGCTCTGAGCACTATGGGACTTAACTTCTGAGGTCATCAGTCCCCTAGACATTAGAACTACTTAAACCTAACTAACCTAAGGACATCACACACATCCATGCGTGAGGCAGGGTTCGAACCCGCAACCGTAGCGGTCGCGCGGTTCCAGACTGTAGCGCCTAGAGCCGCTCGGCCACCCCGGCCGGCTTGGTCAGTTGGCAGAGGCATTGGAGTTGGAGGGTCTTCCTTAGACTGTCCCTCAGCGGTGGTTATCCCATTTTTCAAGCCGTCGACATCATTTCTTGGTACCATCTGTTCCTTGGATATGTTTGCCGCCGATGAGCTGAATTTCTTTAGCGCCTTTTGAAATTAATGGCATCTTTTCCAGGAAGCAGCATTTTATTCTTTGTATCCCGAACACTTGGGAATGGGTCTCTTCGTAAGTTTGCACTAATCACTGGGGGCCATGTCACCGCACTTTACACACCATGCCGGTGACTAGCAATTGCTGGTTCTGTGTGTCCAACGTTGACGACATTTGCCCCTGGAGGGTTGATTACGAAATACGAGTAGATGGTCTCCTACCGTCACCCTGTAAGTACAGAGGACATGGCGAATATCATAGATGATGAAACGATTACGCCAGGCTAAAACTGTGTGCCTGACGTAGATCTGATCTCGGGACCTTTGCCTTTCGCGGGCAACTGCTCTAGCAACTACGCTATCGAAGCACAACTCACAAACTGCCGTCACAGCTTTACTCCTGCTAGTACCTCGTCTCCTACCTGCCAGCACTTGGCCGCCAAAGACAAAGGTACCGAGTTTGAGTCTCCGTCCGCAACACAATTGAAATTTTGCAGGGAAGTTTCTAATCAGCACACATACCCCACCGCAGAGTGAATATTTAATCACAGGTGGCATTTGACTTGTCACTTTTAAGCAGCAGGTGGCATTCGACTTGTCACTTTTAAGCAGCGTCACTGCATACACAGAAAGTGGAACTGGTTTCCTTCGTTTTTCCTCGTTAACCTGTACACGCCCGTAACTGTGAAATAATCGTGCAGCAAGTCCTTGCGGACCTTGTCCAGTGAAACTGTAGGCGGAAAATCTTTAATAACAACTTTCTTGTCCTTACTAGTAGAATCCTGGTATCAAATGGCTGTTGCCGATAGTGACAAAATTTAAACATTTTGAGATAGTTCTCAAAAGTATCCACATAATATTTTATGCTCTCACCGGTGTATGCCATTCTTAAGTTTCTGGAGGTAAGTCGTTTCAGGGCTATGCACAAGTTTACGTGGTTGGAACAATGGTAAATCATTACAGGCGACACGTTAGGTAGTGGCGGGGCAGTCAGTGGCGCTGCAATTGGCTCGGCTGCTGCAGTACTCTGTGAAGTCATCCAGCTAAGGTGGCGTATCCGTTACTTGTAGCCAGCTGCTGTTGCGCCTCTTGCTCCACATCTTCCTCCGCCTGACAGTCTTCTTTCTCCTCACGGGCTGATAGCACTCGTCTACTTTGCCCACGACCTTCTGAGAGTCCATTTCTTGACCTCGCTCTCCACAAGGACACTGTACCCCCCCCCCCCCCCCCAAATGTATAATCGCCAGTTTCAGCCACTGATTATGCCTCAGAATCGCCGTCCGTATCTTCCTTTATTTGTTGTTGAGTATTTTGTATCTCTTCCAGCGCTTGTCTGCGCGTACGTCGACATTAGTCATGTTTGTCCTTTGTTTTAGCTTGATGTCTGGTATCTACATCTAGATTAATACTCCGCAAGCCACCGCATGGTGCATGGCGGAGGGTACCCTGTATCACTGCTTTTCAATTCCTTTCCTGTTCCACTTTCAAATAGAGCGCGGGGAAAAACTACTTTCTATATGAGTCCGTATGAGCCCTAATTTCCCATATCTTATTTTCATGATCCTCACTCGCAATTTATGTTGGCGGCAGTAGAATCGTTCTGCAATCAGCTTCGAATGCCGGTTCCTAAATTTTCTCAATAGTGTTTCTCGAAAGGAACGTCGCCCTCCTTCCTCGGTTCCCATTTGAGTTCCCGAAGCATCTCCGTACACTTAAGGGTTGTTAGAACCTACCAGTAACAAATCTAGCAGCCCGCCTCTGAACTGCTTCGATGTCTTCGTTTAATCCGACCTGGTACGGATCCCAAGCACTTGAGCAGTACTCAAGAGTAGGCCGCACCAGCTTCCTATATGCGGTCTACTCTACAGGCGAACCACTCTTTTCTAAAAATCCTCAAATACAACGAAGTAGACAATTTTCCTTCCTTAACACAGTCCTCACAAGCTCGCTCCACCTCATATCGCTTTACAACGTTATGCCCTGATAGGGCACCAGTAACACTGTATCCGAACGTTATAGGTTTGCTCCTCCTACTCATCCGCATTAACTTAAAGTTTTCCACATCAAATGGAAATTTTGTCTACGTCGTCTTGTATGTTCCTACAGTCACTCAACATCGACACCTTACCGTACACCATGCCACCATCAGCTGCCCAACCAAATCATTTAAGTGTACAGCGGTACTATCACATTTCCCTGGGGCGCTATGACCATACCGTTGTCTGTGATGAACACTCGCCATCGAGGACAAACTGCTATGCTGTATTGTTTAATAACTTTTCGAGCTACTTACATATCTCTGCTCGTACTTTAACAGCTTGCAATGGGGCACCGTGTCGAAAGTTCTCCGGAAATCTAGACATATGGAATCTGTCTGTTGCCCTTCATCGATAGTTCTCAGTATATCATCTGTGAAAAGGGCAAGCTCAGTTTCTCACGAGCGATGCCTTCCAAAGCCCTGCTGATTTGTGCACATAAGTATCTCAGTCTCAGGAAAGTTCATTGTATTCGAACTGAGAATATGTTCAAGGATTCGGCAGTAACCAGAAGTTAGCGATATTGGTATGTAATTTAGCATACCTTTCTAGTTTATTGGAGTCAGCTGTGCGTTTTTCCAGTCGCTTTGGACTTTGCGCTGGGCGAGAGACTCACGATAAATGCCATCTACATAATGGGCCAATAACGTAGAAGATCATTCTAAAATCGAACTGGGGTTCTATCCGGACCTGTTGATTTATTTTCTTTCAAATCCGTCAGTTGTTTCGCTACGCCAGGTATTCTTATTACTATGTCGTCCATACGGGAGTCTGTCCGACGGTCAAATGACTGTATGTTTGTACGATTTTTGGAACGTGAAATTTAGAACTTCAGCTTTCGTTTTGCTGTCTTTAACTGCCACACCAGACTGATCAACAAGGGACTGAATGGAAGCCATACACCCTCTTAGCGATTTTACATACCAGCAGAATTTTTCAGGTTCTCTTCCAGACCTTTAGTTAAGGCATGACGGTGGTACTCGCTGTATGCTTTCCGCATAGATCTTTTCACGGATGCACGGATCTCTACTAACCTTCGTTTGTCGTCATTTATGCGTTCTCTTTTGATCCGAGAGTTCAATAGCTTCTTCTTCCTCAGCTTCCACCGAAATTCGTCTTTACAGCATGGTGGGTCTCTTCCCCCCCTTTATTCACTTAATAGGCACATAACTCTCCAGATCACAATTTACTATCTTATTAAAGTTTACCCATAATTCCTCTACATCCATCTTACTAGAAGTGACGGCAATACACGGTCTAAGTGAGATTCTAATAATTGCTTACAGACCACTAGCTGCTTCCGCCGCAGCAGGGGTAGTGAATTGGTGAAACCTTGAGCCTGTAAACGCAGACTCCAGCTGTTATGAAGAGTTTTGCCCGAAAAAGTGACTTAACACTGTCCGCCAGAAGCGGTTGTGAACAGACGACAGTTTGCTGTAAACGCGTCAGTGTGAAGCGTCCGTGTATCGAAAATCGTGCTGCACATTCCGTTCGTGGTGTACATCGTTGGGGCGTCTACCACACCGCCTGCTTGCTTGCTGTTGAGCAGCGTCTTTAATAGACAGCACGCGGAAGGATACCCAAGTGGCGCACGGTCAGACATGGGAAACGCAGATGTAACATAGTACCGCCTCTGCAGCGGCGGACAGTTGTAGGTGCGCATGCTGCTTATGGGCGAGGTTGATGCCTGTGGTAGCACCTGGAAGCTCACGTGTCAGCGGGCGGGCCATTTGTCGGCTGCATTGTTGTCAGTTGCCAAACACGGATTGCCCTTGCATTGCCCTGTGCGAGTAGCCTCCCCGACGGAGGAACGCCTGGAGCCAGACTACCCGCTGCTTCACAGTGCTGTGCCGGAGGCAGAACTGGCTGGCATATGGCCGGTACATGCCAATCTCCATTCTTGATGTGACAACAGTGGTTTGTCGCACTTTATCTTGTTTGGTAGAGTTCTTGAAACGCTCTTTGGAGTGCCATAGAAAGAAGTGGGTAGTGACACTGAAAAAAAGTCATCAGAATACGATAGATGTAAACGCTGAAACTTACTTGCATTTGTTAGAAACTTTATCATATTGTCCGCTATTATTTAGCAAAGACCGCTCCGGCTGTATGTAGAGTGCTCATGCCTTAGCTACCTCTTCCTGTACAACTCGATGTAGATGATCGCACAGCAAAGCATAAGGAGACACTAAACAGGGTGCTGACAATTAGTTGGACTGATAAGATACGAGGTTCAAAAAATGGCTCTGAGCACTATGGGACTCAACATCTTAGGTCATAAGTCCCCTAGAACTTAGAACTACTTAAACCTAACTAACCTAAGGACATCACACACACCCATGCCCGAGGCGGGATTCGAACCTGCGACCGTAGCAGTCCCGCGGTCCCGGACTGCAGCGCCAGAACCGCTAGACCACCGCGGCCGGCAAGATACGAGGAGATTGTCCTCAGAATAGGTGAGGAGAGAAACATGCAGAAAATATTGATAAGAGGAATGCACGTAAGGATAGGAAATGACTTATGATATTAGGGAATGACTTTCAAAGCTAACTATTGTAATTTGAAATGCTCAACAGAAATTTTGAAACCATGTGATAACGCTATCTGAAACGATAAACTGACAACCGTTAACATTACTCAAGTTTCGCAAATTTCCTTGAAATTTTTCTGAGGGAAATGTATTAGTGAATATTAGTAAGATATTCTTCAAAGCTAATGGATACTTCGTGTAACGAGGCCCATTTCGTAGACGAACACTAGAGAAATATAAATGTACGAGTGTTTGTGATCTGTATGGTATGAAGCTAAATATCCGGAAAAATTACCTTTTAAACCATAATAATAATCGACTAAATACGTAGAAGACTGATCTGAAGCCATTATTGTAGATGGTATTACCAAATCGTAACACGTATATTTTAACATGTAACTGAAAATACATTGACGAAAAATATTGCAAAAACCAAAAAATAATTAATTTGGATAATAAAATATCTAGAATGAGATTTTCACTCTGCAGCGGACTGTGCACTGATATGAAACTTCCTGGCAGATTAAAACTGTTTGCCTGACCGAGACTCGAACTCGGGACCTTTGCCTTTCGCGGGACAGTGCTCTAGAACTCATTGTTATATATAAGACAATTAAGTGATTATCATTTCAAGATCGCAGGTTAATGTAAATGCGAGAGAAGCCATTGCAAATGTGAAACGCTGGTACGTTAGTAACCAGTGTAACGTCCAGAATGCTGAATGCAACCATGCAGACGTGCATGAATTGTGTTTTGCAGGTGCCGGATGCCAGTTTCTGGGATATAGTTCCATACCTGTTTCAGTTGGTCGATCAGTTCAGCGACGGTTAATTTTGTATGACGCCGGAGTAGTCATCCGACGGTATCCCATATGTGCTCGACTGGAGACAGATCTGGTGACCGAGCAGGCCAAAGCAACAGGTCGACATTCTGTAAGGCACGACAGGTTACAGAAGTGTTATGTGGGCGTGTGTTATCCTGATAGAAAACACACCCTGGAATACTCTTCATGAATGTCAGCACAACAGGTTGAATCACCCTACTGACGAATAAATTTTCAGCCAAGGTGATTGTGTTGGTCACCAGAAAGCTCCTTCTGCCTTGTGAAATCGCACAGCACACCGTAACTCCAGGTAGAGGTCAAGGGTGTCAAGCATGCAGACAGGACGGTTCCAGGTTTTCAACTAACCTCCTCTTACCCACATACGGCCATCACTGGCACCGAGGCAGAACCAGCTTTTACCAGAAAACAAAAGACTCCCACTTCGCCCTCCAATGAGCTCCTGCTTGGACACTACTGAAGGCACAAATTGCGGCGTTTTGGGGTCAACGGACCGCACGCTACAGGGAGACTGGCTCGGAGCTGTCCTTGAAATATCAGATTTCTAACAGTTAGTTGTATCACTATGGTGCCAACTGTTGCTCAGATTGCTGCTGCAGATGCAGTACGATGTGCCAGAACCATAAGGAGAATACGTTAGCCCTCCCTCTAGGTAAGGTCACGTAACCGTCCGAAGCCCGTTTTTCTTGCGGCCGTATATTCTTGTAATCACCGCTGCAGCAATCATATACAGTGGCTACATTCCTCCAAAGTCTTTCTGCAGTATCGTATAAGGAACACGCAGACCTATTACATGACCTGGTTCAAACTTAGTGAAGTGTTGATAATGTCGTCTTTGTCGCCTTAAAGGCATTGTAGTCTAACATTAGATCACCACGGCCAATCTCAAAGGTATCCGTTACGGCGTGTATTAAAAGCAAATACACTCCTGGAAATTGAAATAAGAACACCGTGAATTCATTGTCCCAGGAAGGGGAAACTTTATTGACACATTCCTGGGGTCAGATACATCACATGATCACACTGACAGAACCACAGGCACATAGACACAGGCAACAGAGCATGCACAATGTCGGCACTAGTACAGTGTATATCCACCTTTCGCAGCAATGCAGGCTGCTATTCTCCCATGGAGACGATCGTAGAGATGCTGGATGTAGTCCTGTGGAACGGCTTGCCATGCCATTTCCAACTGGCGCCTCAGTTGGACCAGCGTTCGTGCTGGACGTGCAGACCGCGTGAGACGACGCTTCATCCAGTCCCAAACATGCTCAATGGGGGACAGATCCGGAGATCTTGCTGGCCATGGTAGTTGACTTACACCTTCTAGAGCACGTTGGGTGGCACGGGATACATGCGGACGTGCATTGTCCTGTTGGAACAGCAAGTTCCCTTGCGGGTCTAGGACTGGTAGAACGATGGGTTCGATGACGGTTTGGATGTACCGTGCACTATTCAGTGTCCCCTAGACGATCACCAGTGGTGTACGGCCAGTGTAGGAGATCGCTCCCCACACCATGATGCTGGGTGTTTGCCCTGTGTGCCTCGGTCGTATGCAGTCCTGATTGTGGCGCTCACCTGCACGGCGCCAAACACGCATACGACCATCATTGGCACCAAGGGAGAAGCAACTCTCATCGCTGAAGACGACACGTCTCCATTCGTCCCTCCATTCACGCCTGTCGCGACACCACTGGAGGCGGCCTGCACGATGTTGGGGCGTGAGCGGAAGACGGCCTAACGGTGTGCGGAACCGTAGCCCAGCTTCATGGAGACGGTTGCGAATGGTCCTCGCCGATACCCCAGGAGCAACAGTGTCCCTAATTTGCTGGGAAGTGGCGGTGCGGTCCCCTACGGCACTGCGTAGGATCCTACGGTCTTGGCGCGCACCCGTGCGTAACTGCGGTCCGGTCCCAGGTCGACGGGCACATGCACCTTCCGCCGACCACTGGCGACAACATCGATGTACTGTGGAGACCTCATGCCCCACGTGTTGAGCAATTCGGCGGTACGTCCACCCGGCCTCCCGCATGCCCACTATATGCCCTCGCTCAAAGTCCGTCAACTGCACATACGGTTCACGTCCACGCTGTCGCGGCATGCTACCAGTGTTAAAGACTGCGATGGAGCTCCGTATGCCACGGCAAACTGGCTGACACTGACGGCGGCGGTGCACAAATGCTGCGCAGCTAGCGCCATTCGACGGCCAACACCGCGGTTCCTGGTGTGTCCGCTGTGCCGTGCGTGTGATCATTGCTTGTACAGCCCTCTCGCAGTGTCCGGAGCAAGTATGGTGGGTCTGACACACCGGTGTCAATGTGTTCTTTTTTCCAGTTCCAGGAGTGTATGATTTGCATCTGCATAGTGGCGCTACTAGCGTTTTCCTTATGCGACTGGTAGGAAATTTGAATAGATATCTTTCAAATGTAGGAACATGTCTACGAACTTTCGTTTATGTCGCACAACTCCTTCTAGGTTTTAAACATTTTTGGAATATGACTGCCAACAGACCTTACGTAATGTTTAAAATGCATCTTTAAACCATCAGCTGTTTTAATTTTAAAGCCAAATTCTAACGGTTTCAGTCTTGAACCATCTTCACGGATAGATCTTTTTTCCGTCAGTGCACTGCGGTAGAAATCGAGTTCATTTCTCGTATAAACAGAGCCTTGAAATGGTACCAAACGTAGTGATAAGCCAAGTTTTGGTCTGGAATGTGCGGGGCTACGTCGTTTTATGCTCAGAGAAAGGGAATTTTTAATATTAGTAAGCAACGAATACTGAATCTTTTGTAAATAGCAGTTACAAACCGTCTCAGGTATTGCGTAAAAGCCATCAAATCCCACGTTATACATCATGAGCAAGAGACAACGTAACCAAAACAGTCTGCTTGCTAACAGTTGACAGAGACTGAGGAGAATAAATGACACGAACGCTCAGGGATGCGTGAGGTATAGATGGATATCTGTATCCACGTGGATCCATGTTACCTAGCGGACCACAAAGAAACGCTGGGTCCCATTTTAACTGGCCAAGGACGCGACGCAAGAAGGTTCTGCTTGTAAATATTACTTCAAAAATAGTAAGTCCTGCAGGCAACAGCCGGCCGAAGTGGCCGTGCGGTTCTAGGCGCTACAGTCTGGAGCCGAGCGACCGCTACGGTCGCAGGTTCGAATCCTGCCCCGGGCATGGATGTGCGTGATGTCCTTAGGTTAGTTTGGTTTAATTAGTTCTAAGTTCTAGGCGACTGATGACCTCAGAAGTTAAGTCGCATAGTGCTCAGAGCCATTTGAACCTGCAGGCAACAGCTATAGAAAGCGCAGTTTAAGCCAAAATAATGTAGCAGTCTCACGCAAATATGTGAATCAGGATAATGCACCCAGCTTCTTCAGAGTACATAACACTAATCCAAAGTGCTGAGGCTGCCAAGCCACACTAGCAACGAAACTTCGCGGCAGCGCCTCCGATTGGTTCTTGCAGAGGTAAGTCCCTGATCTGCACGAAATATACGACGTTCGACCTCTCAGACTTTTGGCGGCAGCCAGCCATGTATCGCAGCCTGTCATAATCACAACACTTTGGAAAAGCGGCGAACTGGTAAGCGGTGCACCTGCGGGCTTACGCAGACAGACATTAGTGTCAGACCGGGCTTGCCCGGAATGGACATCAGAATGAAGCGGAACTAGACGCGACAACTGAACTCGACAGCAGTCGACGAATGAAGAAGTTGGATTTAACTTTTTTTTATTATTATTATGACAGTATCCTGTTTCAAGGCAATGGCACATCGAAGAGTTATCAATGCTAAGATCAATGACATTGTTCAGAGTTGTATGTGTTCACTGTGGTCTTGTGGTTAAATACATGGTTACAGAGTCGAAGGAAGAAGGTTTAAGTCCTCCTATATACTAATACAGTTTTGCTTTTTCATTTTCGTATTTGTAACGGATTTTTGGACTTTCTTATTAATGTAATATAAATGTGTTCTATCATATTCGATGTTATTTACATTTAAAGGTGTAATGTCTCAGCCATGGGTTTCTTCTCTTGTAACTTCTGATTGCTTGAAAAATGAAAGATGAGACTGCTGCGATTGAAGCTACCGGCAGTGATATTTGTATTTTTTGTATTTACGCGTTTTTTCCGAGGGTGTGGTCACGCAGGAATCTATCGAGGCGGATTAAATAACTACGAGTAAAGCTAGCAGTGGTGACATTTATATTCGCCCTTGTCATAAATATTTAGCTGTTGTTTCTGTGAATACGTTGCGATTTGCGAAGTGCTCTCTGACACAAGGGAGAATACGGTGTCACTCGCGGATTACTGTTTCGAGTGCTATCGAGTTCCGTGGCCGGAACGAGTGACACGTCATTCCAGCGTCACTTCGCAGTAAGCGAGACTCACGAGAAAGACAGGCCGTGGTGTGTAAAGCACAGCACGTGACATTGCAGGCTTACGAAGGCCAGAAGCCGTCTCCAGTATTTGAGACGAGTTTAGTATCTTTTGACTGAGCATTTAAATTGATGCGAGCTCTCCATAACACACGACAAAGGTAAGATCGTGAGAGGGAACAGCTTGTCCATCTCTTTATAACTAGTTTTTTTTTTCCTTGCATTATATGGGATACTGTAGATGTTTATGATACTTTCACCATTTTCTTTAAATTTAAGAAATATTATAACTCGAGTGAAGAAATGGACTACCTGTTTATTTAATTCATGGTTAGATAAATGCACTTCCTTTCCTAGCCGGCCGCGGTGGTATCGCGGTTCTAGGCACTCAGTCCGGAACCGCGCGACTGCTACGGTCGCAGGTTCGAATCCTGCCTCGGGCATGGATGTGTGTGATGGCCTTAGGTTAGTTTAAGTAGTTCTACGATCTAGGGGACTGACACCACAGATGTTAAGCCCGATAGTTCTCAGAGCCATTTGAACCGTTTGAACTTCCTTTCCTTAATCCCTCTACACTGGCTTGAGTTAATTCACTTTGGGGTTTGTATTAAGAGTTCGTCTGCTGGTAGTGGCAAGGCAGAGACGTCTTCACTCTGTAGGTTGGTTAGTGCCAACATAAACTTGGAGTAAAGGCAGCGATGACGCACTTGTTTGCAAGGGGTAGTTCGGTGTTGGTAACAGGTTCCCCTCCCCTCCATGTAAGAGAACGGCCGTTGAGAGCCGCCATGATAGTCACTGTAGGGGTAGCTGTAGAACTGAGCGGACGGAATCGAGGGCGATCTCCGTCTTTGCCGCCAATTTTACTGTGGGATGAGGTATTGTGTGTCTGTTTTTTTTTGTGATCAGTCTACTGACTGGTTTGATGCGGCCCGCCACGAATTCCTTTCCTGTGCTAACCTCTTCATCTCAGAGTAGCACTTGCAACCTACGTCCTCAATTATTTGCTTGACGTATTCCAATCTCTGTCTTCCTCTACAGTTTTTGACCTCTACAGCTCCCTCTAGTACCATGGAAGTCATTCCCTCATGTCTTAGCAGATGATCTTAGCAGATGTCCTATCATCCTGTCCCTTCTCCTTATCAGTGTTTTCCACATATTCCTTTCCTCTCCGATTCTGCGTAGAACCTCCTCATTCCTTACCTTATCAGTCCACCTAATTTTCAACATTCGTCTATAGCACCACATCTCAAATGCTTCGATTCTCTTCTGTTCCGGTTTTCCCACAGTCCATGTTTCACTACCATACAATGCTGTACTCCAGACGTACATCCTCAGAAATTTCTTCCTCAAGTTAAGGCCGGTATTTGATATTAGCAGACTTCTCTTGGCCACAAATGCCTTTTTTGCCATAGCGAGTCTGGTTTTGATGTCCTCCTTGCTCCGTCCGTCATTGGTTATTTTACTGCCTAGGTAGCAGAATTCCTTAACTTCATTGACTTCGTGACCATCAATCCTGATGTCAAATTTCTCGCTGTTCTCACTTCTACTACTTCTCATTACCTTCGCCTTTCTCCGATTTACTCTCAAACCATACTGTGTACTCATTAGACTGTTCATTCCGTTCAGCAGATCATTTAATTCTTCTTCACTTTTACTCAGGATAGCAATGTCATCAGCGAATCGTATCATTGATATCCTTTCACCTTGTATTTTAATTCCACTCCTGAACTTTTCTTTTATTTCCATCATTGCTTCCTCGATGTACAGATTGAAGAGTAGGGGCGAAAGGCTACAGCCTTGACTTACACCCTTCTTAATACGAGCACTTCGTTCTTGATCGTCCACTCTTATTATTCCCTCTGGGTTGTTGTACATATTGTATATGACCCGTCTCTCCCTGTAGCTTACCCCTACTTTTTTCAGAATCTCGAACAGCTTGCACCATTCTATATTGTCGAACGCTTTTTACAGGTCAACAAATCCTATGAAAGTGTCTTGATTTTTCTTTAGCCTTGCTTCCATTATTAGCCGTAACGTCAGAATTGCCTCTCTCGTCCCTTTACTTTTCCTAAAGCCAAACTGATCGTCACCTAGCGCATTCTCAATTTTCTTTTCCATTCTTCTGTATATTATTCTTGTAGGCAGCTTCGATGCATGAGCTGTTAAGCTGATTGTGCGATAATTCTCGCACTTGTCAGCTCTTGCCGTCTTCGTAATTGTGTGGATGATGCTTTTCCGTAAGTCAGATGGTATGTCGCCAGACTCATATATTCTACACACCAACGTGAATAGTCGTTTTGTTGCCACTTCCCCCAATGATTTTAGAAATTCTGATGGAATGTTATCTATCCCTTCTGTCTTATTTGACCGTAAGTCCTCCAAAGCTCTTTTAAATTCCGATTCTAATACTGGATCCCCTATCTCTTCTAAATCGACTCCTGTTTCTTCTTCTATCACATCAGACAAATCTTGTGTGTTACACTGTTATTAATCCGCTCGTTTTCAGGGTGGTATTAGTTAGCGTGTCGTTACGGCCATTCATTTTTGAGAAATTTTTCCTGTATAATTAAAATTTTCAGTTAGGCTTTCTTTTCCAGTGGTGAGATTGCGGTCTCAGATATCCATTTATAGTGCTGCAATCAGTTGGTGCCTTCAGCACACGAGAGCAGCAATAGCACAAAAAAATCGTTTAGTTCCACTCTTAGCAGCAGCGTTTTGAAAATATAAAGTAAGCTGGGGCCTCTCCCCACCTAGTTAGCTTAACACATGGCCGTAACTGTTGATGAGTAATTGAGACGACGATTCCGTATGAAACCTGCTACAATATGCGTGTGTTTTTTGTGAGTTACTTAAGGTTCTAGGCGTGTGACGTAATTTATAGGCCATTTCATAAATTTTGTTCACGGATCTTTTGATTCATGATAACTCCCATTTGCAAGCAGCATGTCAGTACTTTGGGAAATAATATGTTATGCGTGTGAATTATTGTATAGAATGGAAAACAAGAACGAACAGAGGGGTGAGTACAAAGAAAGTAGCCGTTGGTATCGATCACCCACGTGGCGTCTAATTGCACTGCCAGCGGGCTACCAGTTCGTTCTTGAAAATTATTTACGGTGACGATGCTTGATTAACCCGTGGTCTAGGGGTAGCGTCTTTGATTCTTAATCAAAACGTCTTCGGTCCCGGGTTCGATCCCCGCCACTGCCTAAATTTTGATAAATAATCAGCATTGGCGGCCGAAGACTTCCGGCATAAGAAGTCAGCCTCATTCTGCCAACGGCTTTGTCAAAGAGGGCGGAGGAGTGGATAGAGGTTCAGGGCACTCTCTTGTCCTAGGGGTGGGAAATTGCCCCTAAAGGCGGAAGAATCAGCAATGATCAACGACATGAGGATGCAGAAGACAATGGAAACCACTGCATTAAAGACACGTAACGTGTATCCACAGGACATGTGGCCTGTAACTGAAGAAGTGTCATGATGATCTCTCCATTGGCAAAAGATTCCGGAATAGTCCTCCATTCGGATCTCCGGGAGGGGACTGCCAAGGGGGAGGTTACCATGAGAAAAAGATTGAATAATCAACGAAAGGATAATGTTCTACGAGTCGGGGCGTGGAATGTCAGAAGCTTGAACGTGGTAGGGAGACTAGAAAATCTGAAAAGGGAAATGCAAAGGCTCGATCTAGATATAGTAGGAGTCGGTGAAGTGAAGTGGAAGGAAGACAAGGATTTCTGGTCAGATGAGTATCGGGTAATATCAACAGCAGCAGAAAATGGTATAACAGGTGTACGATTCGTTATGAATAGGAAGGTAGGGCAGAGGGTGTGTTACTGTGAACAGTTCAGTGACCGGGTTGTTCTAATCAGAATCGACAGCAGACCAACACCGACAACGATAGTTCAGGAATACATGCCGACGTCGCAAGCTGAAGATGAACAGATAGAGAAAGTGTATGAGGATATTGAAAGGGCAATGCAGTATGTAAAAGGGGACGAAAATCTAATAGTCATGGTCGACTGGAATGCAGTTGTAGGCGAAGGAGTAGAAGAAAAGGTTACAGGAGAATATGGGCTTGGGGCAAGGAATGAAAGAGGAGAAAGACTAATTGAGTTCTGTAACAAGTTTCAGCTAGTAATAGCGAATACCCTGTTCAAGAATCACAAGAGGAGGAGGTGTACTTGGAAAAGGCCGGGAGATACGGGAAGATTTCAATTACATTACATCATGGTCAGACAGAGATTCCGAAATCAGATACTGGATTGTAAGGCGTACCCAGGAGCAGATATAGACTCAGATCACAATATAGTAGTGATGAAGAGTAGGCTGAAGTTCAAGACATTAGTCAGGAAGAATCAATACGCAAAGAAGTGGGATACGGAAGTACTAAGGAATGACGAGATACATTTCAAGTTCTCTAACGCTATAGATACTGCAATAAGGAATAGCGCAGTAGGCAGTACAGTTGAAGAGGAATGGACATCTCTAAAAAGGGCCATCACAGAAGTTGGGAAGGAAAACATAGGTACAAAGAAGGTAGCTGCGAAGAAACCATGGGTAACAGACGAAATACTTCAGTTTATTGATGAAAGGAGGAGGTACAAACATGTTCCGGGAAAATCAGGAATACAGAAAGACAAGTCGCTGAGGAATGAAATAAATAGGAAGTGCAGGGAAGCTAAGACGAAATGGCTGCAGGAAAAATGTGAAGACATTGAAAAAGATATGATTGTCGGAAAGACAGACTCAGCATACAGAAAGTCAAAACAACCTTTTTTGACGTTAAAAGCAACGGTGGTAACATCAAGAGTGCAACGGGAATTCCACTGTTAAATGCAGAGGAGAGAGCAGATAGGTGGAAAGAATACATTGAAAGCCTCTATGAGGGTGAAGATTTGTCTGATGTGATAGAAGAAGAAACAGGAGTCGATTTAGAAGAGATAGGGGATCCAGTATTAGAATCAGAATTTAAAAGAGCTTTGGAGGACTTACGGTCAAATAAGACAGAAGGGATAGATAACATTCCATCAGAATTTCTAAAATCATTGGGGGAAGTGGCAACAAAACGACTATTCACGTTGGTGTGTAGAATATATGAGTCTGGCGATATACCATCTGACTTTCGGAAAAGCATCATCCACACAACTCCGAAGACGGCAAGAGCTGACAAGTGCGAGAATTATCGCACAATCAGCTTAACAGCTCATGCATCGAAGCTGCCTACAAGAATAATATACAGAAGAATGGAAAAGAAAATTGAGAATGCGCTAGGTGACGATCAGTTTGGCTTTAGGGAAAGTAAAGGGACGAGAGAGGCAATTCTGACGTTACGGCTAATAATGGAAGCAAGGCTAAAGAAAAATCAAGACACTTTCATAGGATTTGTCGACCTGGAAAAAGCGTTCGACAATATAGAATGGTGCAAGCTGTTCGAGATTCTGAAAAAAGTAGGGGTAAGCTACAGGGAGAGACGGGTCATATACAATATGTACAACAACCAAGAGGGAATAATAAGAGTGGACGATCAAGAACGAAGTGCTCGTATTAAGAAGGGTGTAAGTCAAGGCTGTAGCCTTTCGCCCCTACTCTTCAATCTGTACATCGAGGAAGCAATGATGGAAATAAAAGAAAAGTTCAGGAGTGGAATTAAAATACAAGGTGAAAGGATATCAATGATACGATTCGCTGATGACATTGCTATCCTGAGTGAAAGTGAAGAAGAATTAAATGATCTGCTGAACGGAATGAACAGTCTAATGAGTACACAGTATGGTTTGAGAGTAAATCGGAGAAAGGCGAAGGTAATGAGAAGTAGTAGAAGTGAGAACAGCGAGAAATTTGACATCAGGATTGATGGTCACGAAGTCAATGAAGTTAAGGAATTCTGCTACCTAGGCAGTAAAATAACCAATGACGGACGGAGCAAGGAGGACATCAAAACCAGACTCGCTATGGCAAAAAAGACATTTCTGGCCAAGAGAAGTCTGCTAATATCAAATACCGGCCTTAACTTGAGGAAGAAATTTCTGAGGATGTACGTCTGGAGTACAGCATTGTATGGTAGTGAAACATGGACTGTGGGAAAACCGGAACAGAAGAGAATCGAAACATTTGAGATGTGGTGCTATAGACGAATGTTGAAAATTAGGTGGACTGATAAGGTAAGGAATGAGGAGGTTCTACGCAGAATCGGAGAGGAAAGGAATATGTGGAAAACACTGATAAGGAGAAGGGACAGGATGATAGGACATCTGCTAAGATCATCTGCTAAGACATGAGGGAATGACTTCCATGGTACTAGAGGGAGCTGTAGAGGTCAAAAACTGTAGAGGAAGACAGAGATTGGAATACGTCAAGCAAATAATTGAGGACGTAGGTTGCAAGTGCTACTCTGAGATGAAGAGGTTAGCACAGGAAAGGAATTCGTGGCGGGCCGCATCAAACCAGTCAGTAGACTGATGACCAACAAAAAAAAAAAAAAAAAAAAAAAAAAAAAAAAAAAAAAAAAAAAAAAAAAAATGCTTCCGTGAATTGTTAATTTGCGTGTGACAAATTTCACAGGATACTTTACTTTTAAAGAAATTTTTTGTGCATACGGGAGCTGTTTGTGTCTGCTTTGTTCCCCCGTTTTCCCGCCAAGAATCTTTGTTATAATTTTGGCTATTCGTAGCAATTTGGGGTGCGAATTTCGATCACTGTCCAAGAAGACAGACTACAGAGGCAGCAACGAAGAACTCTTCTCTTTCCCAGTGCATGATTACAAATGAGATGCCTGATAGTTTAGGCAACTTCAGTGTGAGAGGGTATTAAGTGAGTTCCTGCTAATATGCGCGCCTTCAGTGCTACACAAAAACAGAATTTAATTAGAATTGGCTTTGTTAACTGCAGTTACAACGTTTGTAACGTTCCTGAGTACGTAGATAATAAATTTGTCATATAAAATTGATTCATAACACCCCCAACCTGTGTAGAGAGCAATGTTGGTACTAAAGTGGAGTCATGATAATCTGGCGGGAAAGAAAATTAACAAGGGTAGAGAATACAGATGATGTTAGAGCGTGGTAATTAGTTACTTGCCCACTTGGCTTGAGCCCTCCCCCACGTTATCCGTTGCGAAATTTCAATATAATAATCATCAAATCATTCAACTACTGGCTTTGGGCCAGCCCCCTTAAATGAATCCTTCCGACCACTGAACCGAGCGGGCAAGCAGTATGTGTATGAGGTGCTTTGGCAGGCGCGCACGCACACACACACACACACACACACACACACACACACACACACACACACACACATCCGGCATCCTCTAACATAGACTGAATGAATGAGAGAAAGAGAATTATAATAACGGAGAATGGTGGTAACCGTTCAACCTCTAGTGCGTACCTTTTCAGTTATACGGCGTGGTTCATTGATAGTGACCGGGCCAAATATCTCACGAAATAAGCATGAAACGAAAAAAACTACAAAGAACGGAACTCGTCTAGCTTGAAGGGGCAAACCAGATGGCGCTGTCATAGGTCAAACGGATATCAACCGCGTGTTTTTTTTTATAAAATAGGAACCCCCATTGTTTATTACACATTCGTGTAGTACGTAAACAAATGTAAGTGTATTAGTTGGACCACTTATTTCACTTTGTGATAGATGGCGCTGTAATAGTCACAAACGTATAAGTACGTGGTATCACGTAACATTCCGTCAGTGCGGACGCTATTTGCTTCGCGATACATTACCCGTGTTAAAATGGACCGTTTACCAATTGCGGAAAAGGTCGATATCGTGTTGATGTATGGCTATTGTGATCAAAACGCCCAACGGGCGTGTGCTGTGTATGTTGTTCGGTATCCTGGACGACATCATCCAAGTGTCCGGACTGTTCGCCGGATAGTTACGTTATTTAAGGAAACAGGAAGTGTTCAGCCACATGAGAAACGCCCACCACTACCTGAAACAAATAATGATGCCCAAGTAGGTGTTTAAGCTGCTGTCGCGGCTAATCCGCACATCAGTAGCAGACAAGTTGCGCAAGAATCGGGAATCTCACAAAAGGTCGGTGTTGAGAATGCTACATCAACATCGATTGCACCCGTACCATATGTCTATGCACCAGGAATTGCATGGCGACGACTTTGAACGTCGTGTACGGTTCTGCCACTGGGGACAAGAGAAATTACGGGACGATGACAGATTTTTTGCACGCGTTCTATTTAGCGACGAAGCGTCATTCACCAACAGCGGTAACGTAAACCGTCATAATATGCACTATTGGGCAACGGAAAATCCACGATGGCTGCGACAAGTGGAACATCAGCGACCTTGGCGGGTTAATGTATGGTGCGGCATTATGGGAGGAAGGATAAATGGCCCCCATTTTATCGATGACAATCTAAATGGTGCAATGTATGCTCATTTCCTACGTAAAGTTCTACCGATGTTACTTCAAGATGTTTCACTGCATGACAGAATGGCGATGTACTTCCAACATGATGGATGTCCGGCACATGGATCCCGTGCGGTTGAAGCGGTATTGAATAGCATATTTCATGCCAAGTGGATTGGCCCGCAAGTTCACCGGATCTGACGTCCCCGGACTTCTTTCTGCGGGGAAAGTTGAAGGATATTTGCTATCGTGATTCACCGACAACGCCTGACAACATGCGTCAGCGCATTGTCAATGCATGTGCGAACATTACGGAAGGCGAACTACTCGCTGTTGAGAGGAATGTCGTTACACGTATTGCCAAATGCTTTGAGGTTAACGGACATCACTTTGAACATTTATTGCATTAAAGTGGTATTTACAGGTAATCACGCTGTAACAGAATTCGTTCTCAGAAATGATAAATTCATAATGGTACATGTGTCACATTGGAACAACTAAAATAAAATGTTCAAATGTACCTACGCTCTGTATTTTAATTTAAAAAAACTACCTGTTACAAACTGTTGGTCAAAATTGTGAGCCATATGTTTGTGACTGTTACAGCGCCATCTATCACAAAGCGAAAAAAGTGGTCCAACTAAAACATTCATATTTCTTAAAGTTCTACACGATTATGTAATAAAAATGGGGGTTCCTATTTTAAAAAACGCAGTTGATATCCGTTTGATATGTGGCAGCACCGTCTAGCGGGGCAACCGTAGCGCCATCTGGTTTCCCCCTTCAAGCTAGACAAGTTTCATTCTTTGTAGTTTTTTCGTTTGACGTTTATTTCGTGAGATATTTGGTCCGGTCACAGTCAATGGACCACCCTGTATAATGATTTCCCGTGGGACCTGCACGGAGCGTTTTCGAAGTGTGGCGAACGGGCAAAACTATTGTGACGTCACAAGCACGTTGCGAGGTCTGTATTTTTCGTGGACAGTGCCAGTAAGACGGAAATGAAACAGACGTCTCTCGCTTATGAAGCAAGTCAGCGCGAATGGTCCCCGTATTTCAACGTCAGAGGGACTAGAGGACCCTGTACAGGAAAAGACAGAGATTGGAATACTCTTAATCGAGGACATTCGATGTACGTGCTTTTCTGAGATAGAGGATGGCACAGGAGGGGGACCCGTCGCGGGCCGCATCAAATTGGTCCACATAACCTAAAAAGAAAAAGAGAACAGTTCCCAGACTAGACAAAGTGTGGAACTCACCAATGATGCCGACATTGCTGAACATGAAGGCGAGGAAGTGTCGCAGGTAGTCCTTGCAGCGCTCGGCCCAGCTCTTGCGCGGGCGGTAGCGGTAGCGGCGGCTGGAGCGCTTCCTCTCCATCATGGAGCATGTCGGCTGCTAGCGGAGGCCGCCGCGGCCAGCTGCGGGGGCGGTCGCGGCTGCGGGGTTGGAGGCGGGGGCGGAGGCAGAGGCTGGGGGCGGCTGCGCTGGGGCTGGAGCTAGCAGGGGGCGCCATCGTGCGCGCCCACGCCCGGCATCACACGGCGCTCCGCCTGCGGGCACACCGCCGCGCCTCAGACGTCGCACACGCTGACACCACACAAACAGCTCCAGCACGTAATACACTTTAGTGGTATTGCTTATGCTTCCCTGGTTTCTTAATCCTAGATGAATGAAGCTTTCGTACGCATAGGTACTTATTGAGAAGCAGCACTACCGCTAATAGTTGTGACTAAAGCCCGTAACTTAGTTGACATACCTTCCGTAGCCTTGAAATCATAGGCCTGAAATGAATCAACAGTTAATAACTATTTGCGCAGCAGAATACCTCTGTGTATCTTGTAATCTCATGCAGCGACAAACTTACCTCATTTGCTCAAAGAAGTAACTCTGTAAGCCTACTTCACGTGCAGTACAAACAAGTTTCTCATTTTACTGTAACAAAAAAAAAAATCCCAGTGCAAAGAAATAGTTCACGTAGAGTAACGAAATTTGAGAAATACATTTGTCTAGGTAACATACAGTATGTAAGTGATTAACGTTGCAAGATCACAGGTAAAAGTAAGACCGGGAAAAGCCATTGCAAATCTTAAATCCTGCTACATTAGTAACCGGTGTAACCTCCAGAATTTTGAATGCAAACATGCAGATATGCATGCATTGTGTTGTATAGGTGCCGCATCTCAGCGTGTAGAATGGAGTTCCATGCTTTTGCACTTGGTTGGTCAATTCAGGGACGGTTAATGATTGATAATGAAAACCCTGAGCTGCCGACACGTGTTGTCGATATACCTTGATAGGGACAGCTGAAAATGTGTGCTCCGACCGAGAATCGAACCCGGGATCTCCTACTAACGTGGCAGACGCTCTATCCATCTGAGCCACCGAGGACACAGATGAATAGCGCGACTGCAGGGACTTATTCTTTGTACGCTTCCCGTTAGACCCACATTCCCAACTGTCCACAATCTACGTATGTAATGTTCCTACTAGATATTTGCTCATCCATTCACTACTGGCGCACGCTAAGTTGACGATTCCCGTAAGAGTTTGGGCAACCTGTGCACATTCGCACATATATGAAGATGGTAACTGTTCTCGAAATAACAGATACCATTGATCAGCGAATGCGCACAGGTTGCCCGAAATCTTACGGGAATCGTCACCTTAGTGTGCAGGAGTAATGAGTTGATGGGCAAATATCTAGATATGTGGATTGTGGACAGTTGAGAATGTGGGTCTCACGGGAAGCGTGCAAGGGATGAGTCCCTGGAGTCACGCTATTCATCTGTGTCCTCGGTGGTTCAGGTGGATAGAGCGTCTACCATGTAAGCAGGAGATCCCTGGTTCGAGTCCCGGTAGGGGCACACATTTTCAGCTGTCCCCATCAAGGTATACCAACAACACCTGTTGGCAGCTGACGGTTTCAGTTCATTATCATTTATTCTAGAGAAGCTGCACGGTCATCAATGGTATCTGTTCTTTCGAGAACAGTTGCCATCTCCATATACGGTTAATGGTATTTGCGGGTGACGCTGGAATTGTTGTCTGAACATACGTGGTCGATTGGAGAGATATCTTGTGATCTGACATGCGAAGGCAACATGTGGGCACTCTGTAGAGGATGTTCGGTTACAAAAGTGGTTTGTGAGCGAGCGTTATCTCGTTGGAAAACGCCGATTGGAATGCCGTTCATGAACTGCAGCACAACAGGTCGAATCACTAGATTGAAGTACAAACTTGGAGTGAGGGTGCGTGGGGTAACCACGAGAGTGCTCCCAGACCACAACTCCTGGTGTAGGTACAGTGTGTCTAGGCCGCAGATGGATTGGTTCCAGGCGATCAACTTACCCCCTTCCAATCAGCACACGGCCGTCACTGGTATCGAGGCAGAACCAGTTCTCATCAGAGAACTCAACAGACCCGCATCCTGCCCTCCGATGACTGCTCGCTTGACACCACTAAATTCGCAAACGGTGGTGGTTTAGGGTCGGTGGAATGCACGCCACGGGGCATCTGCATCGGAGCTGTCCTTGAAGTAACCAATTTGTATCAGTTCGCTGTGTCGCTATAGTGCCCACTGCTGCTCGAACTGCAGTTGCGGATGTAGTACGATGCGCAAGAGCCATACGCCTAACACGACCGTCTTCCTCCTATGTAGTGCCACGCGACCGGACCCGTGACCAATGCTGGCAGCAGTTACGTACGGTGGCTGAATTCCTGCCAAGATTTTCTGCATTATCGCGAAACGAACGTACAACTTAAGCAGTCCGTACACGACCTCGTTTAAACTCAGCCAGGTGTTGATAATGCCGTCTTCGTCGTCTTAAAGGTATTCTTCACCAACTTCGACTCACTACGTCCAGTCTGAAAGATAACTAATCCTCACAACCATTACAGCGCGTATTTAAAGCAACCTCATTTTCATCCTCATTGTGGCAATAGCAGCACCACTATAAGGCGATTGGATCGAATTTTGAATAGAAATAACCTTTCACATGTGATACACTCCTTCGTTTACCTCGTACAACTCCTCCTTGGTGTTGGGAGTTTTTTTTCTGTTAGTGTGTTACAAAAGAGCCCTAGATTACTGAATTATTATTTGAAGGGTCTGTGAAATACGTCACAATACTTTAGAGTATATCTATATGGAGACATGAAGACTAAATGTAACGGCGGTCCCAATCACAATGCAAGCATACACATGGCCGAATGCTAGAGCCACACAAAGTATGATCACGTGTTGACGAGTGTGCAAGTCTCAACTCTCATAATTATAGGAAAGGCATTGAAAACATTCCTCAACATTCTCGAATGTTGTAAAATGCTCTCGAATATTCTAGAATGTTCTGGAATGTTACAGAAATTTCTAGAGGGTGAAACTTTCCAGCGCTTACTGCTTCAAAAACACGTTGTTCAGGTAAAAAGAAGAACCTTCTTCAAGGATGACGGATAGAGGGCTACCACACCACACCACAAAACTCCCTCGATCGTACCTAAACTCGTTTCTGAGTTTTAGCGGCGTGCACATTGTACACTTACTTTTGTAATACATATTGCTTACTTATTCTCATTTGGTTCATAACACTTGTTTTATAAAATGTCTGAAGTAAGTCAGCAGTCTCGTGTCACGCTTTGTGGAATTGGGTCTTGGAGCCATCCCCAGAAACATCGATAATGTCAGTGCGAGTAAGAAATTTTTCCGACTTCCAATACATGTTATTAATATTGGGGAGGACGTCTAAGTAGAAAACTAAATGCGAAAACTTGAATCACACGATGAAAGCTGATAAAGGCAATGTAACGATTTATGGAAAATGACGAGTAATTTAAAGCAATTTTATTTTGCAGCCGGAAGTGGCTGTGACGCTACTTCAGAACTGAGCCATGCTGCGGCTCACGTTGGTGCTGTTTGTAGGTTTCCGTCCTCTGTTGGAGTCTAGACTGTTCGT
The DNA here is from genome assembly GCF_021461395.2 of Schistocerca americana. NCBI lineage: Eukaryota > Metazoa > Arthropoda > Insecta > Orthoptera > Acrididae > Schistocerca > Schistocerca americana. The sequence continues at coordinate 380,542,984 of NC_060126.1, forward strand.
TTAGCTGACATGGTGGCGATTGTTTGTCTTCTTCTCGTGTTGACTGGCGCCACTTGGTTTCGCAAGCGTTGCCTATCCGCTAGTGGCAGCAACGGCGGTTGTCGATATGTAGTAACTGTCGCCCTATCTTTGGGACGACGTCGTGGTTCTTGCGGGTCGTTTCAGTGTGCAGTTCGGTTGGGGATTCAGGAGAAGCCTGGTCCGTACAGAGCGACAACACGCCAGGACCGCTGGCGGCGTGCATGGACTGGCGCATCGAAGGCCTGTGGTCACGAGGATGCGCGACCTCCTCTTGAACCGGATCCTGCAAGCTTTGAGTGCATGTGGATTCAAGGAGAGAAACCTCCACCATTGCGAGATCTTGTGAATCTATAGTGACTTGGCTTCGTGTTGCTGCTCGTGGTGTTGCCGGGGTGAAGAACAGCGAATGGAGTGCTTGGGGAAGGCGGATCTGATTAGCTTTCCTGGACTTCTAATTACTATTTACTGCGTTCACTTTGTTACTATTTGTTAAGTTCAACCAGCGGTATTTTTCCTGCCTCGTGGCCACTAGCGCCCCAGTTACGCCGGCCGCTGTGGTCTCGCGGTTCTAGGCGCGCAGTCCGGAACCGTGCGACTGCTACGGTCGCAGGTTCGAATTCTGCCTCGGGCATGGATGTGTGTGATGTCCTTAGGTTAGTTAGGTCTAAGTAGTTCTAAGTTCTAGGGGACTGATGACCACAGCAGTTAAGTCCCATAGTGCTCAGAGCCATTTGAGCCATTTTGAGCCCCAGTTACCTGCCCTGGAGTTAGTGTATGTAACGGCAGTGTACGTTCCCTCACCTTGCCGCTGCTGTCAGATGAGGCTTGTAGTCTTGACAGCTTTCTTGATTGTAGGTTGGTTGGCGATTCTTCTACTCTGGTGGCAGTGATTCCTTCTCTTTCCGGGAGCTCTAAGCACAGTATTCCGCAGGCGGAGTCCAGACCGCTGGTTTCGGCTTAGGCGTATTTTTACATCTTTGCATTTGATTTATTGGATGTCAAGATTATCATTAGTCATTCGTTAGGCTGCCACTAGACTCAGTTACCAGCTTGTGAAGTGAATGCCTATCACATCGCTCTCGAAAGCGTTTTTTGCCGTACCTACTCAGAGGTCGATTCATTTTTTACCGTCTGTGACTGGCCCTTGTGTTCTATTAATGTATCCGCTGTTTTATTGTATGTTTCTAAATGTTTAATATAATTGCCGTTATTGGCGTTACAGCAGGTTTAAATGATTGTGCAACCAAGTTTACCATCATTTTGTCTCACCTGTTTGGTGATCAGTTGCTTGTCCTTTTAAATTAACCTTTGCTATTGCATTGCTGTTTTACAGTATGTTTGTTAAATTTTTTATAATTGCTGTTCTTAGCGTTAAAGGCCTTCAGTAGTGACTGTGGTTACTTGCCTTAAAATTCTAATTGGGGTCGCATTGGCTTGTTTTTAAAACATTATCTGTTGTGTCTGTATTTTATCCTCATTTGGTATATCGTAATGCACTGAAAGCACTATTAATTACACAGTTGTTTATTCCTTTATTAATAAAGTGTGATATCTTGATTTATTGCTGAGTCTCGAATTATCGTGTTAAAATAAATGTAACTACAAAAGGGAACCAATAGTACCTGATTACGGCCCCGTCCACAATCATAACCGAATCCTGCCTTCCTTGGCTACCAGGTTTCAAGAACAAACTTCTGTTAAGTTAAAATGTAGATTACGAGGAGCCTTTTGTTGGAAGTAGTCATATAGGTATAGATCCAGCTCTTGCAACCTATCTCTAACTAACAAAAAATATACTTAACTATAATTATTTCACAAATACTTCATCCTGATGTCTACTGCCGCTACGTTAGATGTGTTTCTCATTGTTATACTACTATACCAACATCCTCTTTCGCCAGCGTATGGTGCTAAGTTATTTCGGCACATAAATCGAGACAATAACTTGGAAGAAGGCCTTGCTTTAGACGCTATATTCGTCGTTGGTGTCTGCGTGTGGGCGAGGCTGCAGATCCAGCGTCTAGCAACAGTCTGTACAAAGAAGACACGGTCGGTCAGACATAATCACAGCGTCCGTTTGTGTTTACTACAGAGAGCAAATACGCGCCCGAGAACAGCGGCTTATTGTTGCCGGTTGCACGCCACGTCCGTGGAGACGGGCGGTTCGATAGTCACGTCAAATATTGGGACGCTTCGGGAAACAATGTTTGACTGCACAGATATCAGCGGCCGTGTGAGATCGTGTTTCAACACGGCATGTTCTAAGAAATAACGCACGTAAACAATGCAGTGAACAATTCGCTTGGGACCACCTCGCCAGATGAACACACACACGGCAGTAAACATGTTTCGGATATAGTACGATTTGTTCTTGTCTCTAGAAACACAGGAAAAAAGATAGACATGTCCGATGGGCTATAAAACAACAACGGTACTTTCCATTATTTAAAAATAAAGGAAGTTTTAATTAGCTGTTTTCGTCAAAATAATCAGAGAAATGTTCAATCTAACGACCTTTCCGAAGTAGTTAAGAGTACATATTTGCAAATACATAATTCAGGGCTTACAGCTATTCAGAGCATGCTAGGGGTCAACATGATACTCCTTCAAGGGGACTGATTGAGGATAGTCTTTTTTTCCTTTCCTTACCATTCATTTCATCTCCCCTCCCTCTTCCCCACACACAAAATGTAGGTCGGCTGGCAGCAGCAATATTGCTGCTCTTCGGCCATTCGATGTTATACAGGGTGAAGAAAAATTCGCTCATTCTGACTTCACAGCGCGATTCCTCACATACTAGCAACACAAAAATCTCTGTCACAAAATTTCCTCCTGAACGTATTTCCGGCAGTAAATGGACGCTAAACAATGGCAATCTGGCAACACTTCAATAACATACGGTAATTACTTCTGTCAGCGTATAGCAAGAGTACTGTGCAGTGGACAGCGTTTTGGGTTAACATGCAGCAGGTCAAGGTCGAGCCACATTTGCTTTTAATTGCCAATTTCATTCCGCCCTTTAACTCGGTGGTATACACCGTTTCTTAATCCACATGTATGCGACATTTTCATAGTATACGTTTGGAAATTATTTGCAAAGTACGTTGCTAGACCTACTGGTGACGTAAGGCCAAAACCGAAATGGACATGAACGTGGGAAGTATAATAGTTGGTACTAATCGATGGGACCACTGGGGTAAGGTACACTGAAAATATGTTTGGGCTCTAGCAGATGCAGCTGTGTCAAACAATTCCCTTCCACGACGTACAAAAGGCTACCGTGAAAGCTGACCAGTAAAAACGAGCGCACTTCCACTTCTGCTTTCGTAGTATGTAAGTGCAAATGTTGTGTAGAGGACTCACTGTAAGCTATGTTTGACGCTTCAGACACCAGATACCGTACCACGCAGACTAATAAAAACAAACACGTCTCGACCCAGGATCGAACCCCTGATCTCCTACATGCTAACCCAAAACACAACACACTGCACCAACTCCTGAGAGAAGTAGTTACCGCACATATGACTACAGTGTTGCCAGAAGCCACTCTTTAACGTCCATTTTCTGCCGGAAAGATGTGCAGGACGAAATTTTGTGAGCGATATTTTTGTATTGCTAGTACATGAACATCACGCTGTGAAGTCCGAGTGCCCGATTTTTCTTCACCATGTACAATCTTGCCACTTTTCTAGTAAACCAGTTTACTATAAAACATAGATGGTTATCGTGTGGCTGCTGCTAAGACTATGACGATTATGATCACGGTGACACCCAGCAAGTATTTTTGGGTTAGCTCCCGGTATACTGCGTGAGGATGGGACTGAAGGAAAGGGAGATGGATGGGGAAAAGTACACTACAGATAAATGTATTCCTTTATGACAGCGAAGGGGAAAAATGTTTTTGCTTAAGAAGCGGGAATCTTCAAGTTATCACCAGAGCAAGAAGTAGTCAACAGCCTTGCTACAGTGGTAACACCGGTTCCCGTCAGATCACCGAAGTTAAGCGCTGTCGGGTTGTGTGACCACCCGTTCTGCCGAGCGCTGTTGGTAAGTTCCACTCAACCCTTGTGAAGCAAACTGAGGAGAAACCTGATTGAGCAGTAGCAGCTACGGTCTCGTAAAGTGACATACGGCTGGGAGAGCGGTGTGTTGACCACATGCCCTCCATATCCGCATCCAGTGACGCCTGTGGGCTGAGGATGACATGGCGGCCGGTCAGAACCGTTGGGTCTTCCAAGGCCTGTTCGGATGGAGTTTTAGTTTTTTAGACCAAGAAGTAGCTATGTTGTTTGAGGAGTAAGTCATTATATACCCAGATTTTTCTCCGGAAACAATTACAATGTGTTTTGTATTTATAAGTTTAAAAATAATGTAGACATGTCCATAATTATTTGATAACGTTTCAAAAGTATTCCGAAAATCTGTATGGCGCTCGCTAGCAGCGGCGAATAATCCGACGACCTAATTTCAAAGGTAGCAGAGGTGCTTGATTTTTTTGGCGACTTATGGCCAGGTCATAGATGAAGAACTCAGCGATATATTTAGTGAATGTAGTAGGCGTCCACTGCTTGAAACGGACGTTACATCTGTGCTGGCTAGGATACGAAGTTTTTCCAAGCTACTGAAGCATTAACGATGCCTTTAAATATTTTGAACAAGCCAGCAAAGTTCCTCGAAGATGACGCTGGCGTCAGCTGCTACGCAACCACCGTTACGTTAAACTGTGGAGTGTTACTGGGCGGTGATGGTGTGTTACTTGTTGAGGATAGCAGGAAAGCGACAACCTTTAGTTCCAGAATACATTCAGCAACGTAATGCAACAGAGATGATAACAGATACAAAAGTAAAAAATGAACAACAGCCAATCTTACTCAAGGGTAGCAATTTCGAATCAGATCGGTAAATAATACAAGAAGTACAATTTATGTAATGTAGGACATGTGGAAGATAATACTGTGTATTTTCTGGATGTTAGTATTCAAAAAATTAATACCATGCATGACTGTAATATTTTGCGAAAACTTTCAGGTTCAACCACGTTAATTAATCAATCCGGCTGTCATTCATCTTAGCCAAGCATGTCTTCCACAATTTCGTGCAGCTTGCGTTACACATACTGCTTCACTGCGAAGATAATATTACTAGAAGAGATCTCAGTATTAAACTGCTTTGGTTAACTGCTGAAATAACAACTTAGTCTGTAAATTGTACAAAAAAATTTCAAAGTAAGTCAAAAAGAATTAATAACTCAAATAGAGTGAAAGCAACGTTTCTCAATATGACTTACAGAGTTAAAACATCAATACGACAGTCAAATGTTTTCAAAATATTTGTTTGAAAATAGCCTTTATCACCGCTCATCGAGTGAGAAACAAAAAAATGTGTGTGAATTCTTATGGGACTTAACTGCGAAGGTCATCAGCACCTAAGCTTACACACGACTTAACCTAAAATATCCTAAGGACAAACACACACACCCATGCCCGAGGGAGGACTCGAACCTCCGCCGGGATCACCCGCACAGTCAAAAATGGTTCAAATGGCTCTGAGCACTATGGGACTTAACATCTGTGGTCATCAGTCCCCTAGAACTCAGAACTACTTAAACCTAACAAACCTAGGGACATCACACACATCCATGCCCGAGGCAGGATTCGAACCTGCGACCGCATCGATCACGCGGTTCCAGACTGAAGCGCGTAGAACCACACGGCCACACCGGCCGGCCACCCGCACAGTCCATGACTGCAGCGTCTTGAGTGAGAAACAAATCAAGACATAAAACGAATAAATTTTTTTATGATATTGCTGTCCGTAAGCTATCGTGCAGCTGCTAAGAGGTCGATGAGAATTATATTGAACAAACCGGCATAAGACTTCTGTAGCAGCACCCTAGAATACGTCGCTTGTGCCTCTTGTATGAGCCGGCCGCTGTGGCCGAGCGGTTCTAGGAGCTTCATCTTCAACCGACCGCGCTGCTGCTACGGTCGGAAGTTCAAATCTTGCCTCGGGCATGGATGTGTGAGATGTCCTTAGGTTAGTTAGGTTTAAGTAGTTCTAAGTCTAGGGGACTGATGAACTCGGATGTTAAGTCCCATAGTGCTTTGACCCAATTGAACCTCTTATATGTGATCTACTGTACAAAACCAATGAACTTGGCTAGAAAAATCTATATGTTCTAGGTTTTTTCCCTAATACAGTGTTTCCCTGATCGTCGCATTTTAAATGTCCTCAGACAGCCAAGCGATGATTATCAAGGATCAATGTACACTAATAAAGAATGGAACTTGTCACTGATGGAGGTTTGTTATGATTTCCACCAGAAAGTGATTCCGAAGCCATTCACCGCAGACGACGCCGGGATTTCAATACGGCGTACATTACTTCTCTAGCCGAGAGAACGACAATTCCTGACTAACAGAGAGTAATGAGGAGGAAACTTATTGGCAGGTTAAGAAAAAAGCATTTTCCAACGACCGTTCAACAACGTGTGACATTGTGTACGTTTGGCTGATGTTTACGTTCTCGGAACCCGTGCCGTGTGCACCGAACGAGGTCGATGGTGCGTTGTATGAGCTGGAAGGGCACGAGCACGCGGCCTGTGTTTGATCTAGTAACGAGTAAACAACGTTGTTAACGCCCACATGTCTCGGGGGATACGCAGTATGCCAGCTTTCAAAGGCAGCATCTAATATACGTACGTGAGGGCTTATACTACATGCGTGAGCAAACACTTTGCAACCTACTTTACATACACACGTCCTTTGCTACAGGTTGACGGGCGTCAACTACCTCGCCGCTGGATCTGATGTCTGGTGGGCAGTCGCTTAAAGCCCTGGGAGGAGCGATAGCAGCGTTCATTCCGTACTCTTCTGGCATACAACTGAGTACTAATGGGTTACAGAAAATGAAATTCCCATATTAAATCTAATATAACTCATCATTATTTTTTTTATGTGATCAAAAGCATCCGGACACCACGAAAAACTTACGTTTTTCATATTAGGTGTATTAGGTGCATTGTGCTGGCACCTACTTCCAGGTACTCCATATCAGCGACCTCAGTAGCCAATACACATCGTGAGAGAGCAGAATGGGGCGCTCCACGGAACTCACGGACTTCGAACGTGGTCAGGTGATTGGGTGTCACTTGTGCCATACGCCAGCACGCGAGACTTCCACACTCCTAAACATCCCTAGGTCCACTGTTTCTATGTGATACTGAAGTGGAAACGTGAATGGACACGTACAGCACGAAAGTGTACGGGTAGAACACGTCTTTTGACTGACAGAGATCGCCGACAGTTGAAGAGGGTCGTAATTTGTAATATGCAGACATCTATCCAGACCATCACACAGTAATTCCTAACTGCATCAGGATCTACTGCAAGTACTATGACAGTTACGCGGGAGGTGAGAAAACATGGATTTTGTGGTCGAGCAGCTGCTCATAAGCCACACATCACGCCGGTAAATGCCAAACGACGCCTCGCTTTGTGTAAGAAGCGTAAACATTGGTCGATGGAACAGTAGAAAAACGTTGTGTGGAGTAACGAATCACGGTACACAATGTGGTGTTCCGATGGCAGGGCATGGGTATGGTGAATGCCCGGTGAATGTCATCTACCAGCGTGTGTAGTGGCAACAGTACACTTTCAATTCGGTGGTGTTATGGTGTGGTCGTTTTTTTCATAGAGGGGGCTTGTACACCTTCTTGGTTTGCGTGGCACTGTCACAAAACAGGCCTACATTGATGTTTTAAGCACCTTCTTGCTTCCCACTGTTAAAGAGTAACTCGGGGATGGCGCTTTCATCATTCGACACGATCGAATACCTGTCCATAATGCACGGCCTGTGGCAGAGTGATTACACGACAATAACATCCTTGTAATGGACCGACCTGCACGGAGTCCTGACCTGAATCCTACACAACACCTTCGGGTTGTTTTGGAGCGCCAGCTTCGTGCCAGGCCTCACCGACCGACATCGATTTCTCTCCTCAGTGCAGCACTCCGTGAAGAATGGGCTGCCATTCCCCAAGAAACCTTCTAGCACCTTATTGAACGTACGCCTGCGAGAGTGCAATCTGTCATCAAGGCTAAGTGTGGGCCAACACCATATTGAATTCCAGAATTACCGATGGAGGGCGCCACGAAGTTGTAAGTCATTTTCAGCCAGGTGTCCGGATACTTTTGATCACATAGTGTATTTATTCATTCGTCTTCTGACTGGTTTGATGTGGCTTGCCACTGATTCCTCCCCTGTGCCCAACTTTCCAGCTCAGATTAGTATTTGCAGCCACCGTCCTCAATTATTTGCTTAATGTATCCCAATCTTTGTCTTTCTCTATGGTTTTTACCCTCTACACCTCCTAGTAGAATGGAAATTATTCTATGATGTCCTAACAAATGTCTTGTCATCCTGTCCCTTCCTTTTGTCAGTGTTTTCTGCATATCCCATTCCTTCCCGATTCTGTGCACAACCTCCTCATCCCGTATCTTATCAGTCCACTTAATTTCCAACATTCTTCTGTAACACCACGTCTCAAATGATCGAGTCTCTTCTCTTCCGTTGTTCCCACAGTCCATATTTCACTACTATACTGTACTGTGCTCCAAACGTACATTCTCGGAAACTTCTTCCTCAAATTAAGGCGTATTTAGCCAGAGATGATCTTTTTGCCACTGACAGTGTACTTTATATGTCCTCGTCGCACCGTTCATCATGGGTTATTTAGCAGCCTAGGTAGCAGAATTTGTTGCCTTCGTCTGTGTCGTGATACCTAAATGTGATGTTTATTTCTGATAATTCTCATTACTGGCCGACCGCTGTGACCGATCGGCTCTAGGCGCTTCAGTCCGGAACCGCGCTGCTGCTACGGTCGCAGATTCGAATCCTGCTTCGGACATGGATGAGTGTGATGTCCTTAGGTTAGTTAGGTTTAAGTAATTGTAAGTCTAGGGGACTGATGACCTCAGATGTTAAGTCCCATAGTGCTTAGAGCCATTTGAACCATTTGAATTTCATTACTGTCATTTTTCTTCGGTTTACTCTCATATCCTGTACTGATTACACTGTTCAACCCATTCAGTATGTTCTGTAATTCTTCTTCACTTTCATTGAGGATGACAAAGTCATCTGCGAATCGTATTTTTCATGTCTTTTCACAATGAATTTTAATTACACTCTTGAACTTTTATTTATGTCATTATTTCTTTGCCGTATAGACTGACCACTTTTTAAATCGAGCACTTCGTTATTGGTCTTGTTTTATCCCCTCCTTTTTTCTTGTACACATTGTATATTACTCATCTTTCCTTAGACCATACTCCCATTTTTCTCAGAATATCGAACATCTTTTATTATTTTACACTACCAATTACATTTTCCAGGTCGACAAATACTGGGAAGATGTTTGTATTTTTCTACAGCCATGCTTCCATTATCAATCGAAACGTCAGAACTGCCTCTCTAGTGACTTTACGTTCCCAAGGCCAAAATGATCGTCATCTAACAGGTCCTCATCTACGCTACATGTATATTTCGAATTTCACAAGACGATGCATAGCGTAGCCTACTTTGCAGCTCTGCTAGTCATTCCCTTCTCGTTTCCCTCATGAATGGAGCTAGGGAAAAACGACTGCGTCCGTACGAGCCCTGATTTATCTTACCTTCTCTTCGCGGAATTTAAGGAAGTAGAACTGTTCTGTGATCTGTCGCAAATGCCAGATCTCTGAGCTTTCCAAACAGTGTTTCGAGAAAAGAACTTCTTCCCTCTTGCAGGAATTACCATTTGAGTACATAGCACGTATCCGTAATACTCACCATTTAATAATAATAATATTAATAGTAATAATAATAATAATATTTGAAACGGACACAATATGTAACATCTACATCTACACTCGGAAAACCCGTGTCAAGGGCACAGCGAAGGGCACTTCCCACAATACAGAAGCTAAAAGGCTATGTCCTGTCTTCCAATACATTCTCCACCTCATTTCATTGAGGTGTAATAAAACTCCATTTATCGGTCCCTCAGCCATTGACAAATGTAACAAATGGTTCAAATGGCTCTGAGCAGTATGGGACTTAACTGCTGAGGTCATCAGTCCCCTAGAACTTTGAACTACTTAAACCTAACTAATCTAAGGACATCACACACATCCATGCCCGAGGCAGGATTCGAACCTACGACCGTAGCGGTCACGTGGTTCCAGACTGTAGCGCCTAGAACCGCTCGGCCATTCGGCCGGTCTGACAAATGTAACAGTGACGTCATTTCAGCGCTTTGCTTTTCTGGCCCCCTGCTAAACATGCATGACGTTGCGTCTTATAAGCTGTTTTAATTATTTGTGATGGCTCCATCAGTTTTTATACATTTAGTTTTCGTCCTTGATTTCATCCAAGATATACATAAGCACCGTGGCGGTTTTCATTTCTTCATCTGTTATGGATGACATCATAGATTGGTTGCAGTTCGCGTGCAGTGAGGGCTTCAATCAGCCGGCCGGAGTGGCCGAGCCGTTCAAGACGCTACTGTCTGGAACCGCGCGACCGCTACAGTCGCAGGTTCGAATCCTACCTCGGGCATGGATGTGTGTGATGTCCTTAGGTTAGTTAGGCTTAAGTAGTTCTAAGGTCTAGGGGAGTGATGACCTAAGAAGGTAAGTCCCATAGTACTTAGAGCCATTTTTTTGAGCTTCAATCATACGCCACCTCGTGTGTCGTAGGCGAAAAATATAAAAAAAAAGGAAAGAATAATAGGACATTGCAACACAGAGGCAGAATTTCTACACCAAGTAATAGATATCGTTACGTGTAAAAGCTACTAATATACATCCTTACAAAAGTGTGAAGCGCCCAGAAGGGAAGTAGGAATCTAAATTAAACATCATGAGTTGAAAGGGAAAGTGATGTTTTTTCAGAAATCTGTAAATACGGTCAGATTTACAAAGAACCTGGTAGTATGAGACCACTTGTCAGTATTACGTTGCACAACCTCTGGCCTGAATGCACGAAGCTCGGTTGGAAATGATGTCACTAATACCCTCTCTTGAGATCGGCTGGCCACAACTGGTCATGATGTCATGGATACTAACACAGACACCGAGGTGACGTTCGAGTTATCACTACACGTTCTATAGGGGAACCTTTTTCGGGAAGGGATACGTCAGTATGACACAGCTCTATCATAGGGACACGTTCCTTCTGTGGACAGGAACTGTCCTGTTGAAAAATGACGCAACTCTATTGTCGGAGGAGGTTGGCTGGTTGATTTGGGGGAGGTCATCGGTTCCACCGGATTAGGGAAGTACTGGGAAGGTAGTCGGCGGTGCCCTTTCAACGTAATTATCCTGGCATTTGTCTGAAACGTTTTAGGGAAATCACGAAAAATTTGAATCAGGATGGTCGCACACAGGTTTGAACCGTCGTCCTCTCGGATGAGAGTCCATTGTGCTAACCACTGTGCAACCTCACTCGGTGCTGACGGAGGAAGAGGCGGGTTGTGTGTTACGTAATGTTGGGCTATCAGATTTCTTTTAGTTACTACCAGCCGTTACGTCAAGTCATACCCGATATTTTCCCACACCATGAAACCGGCATTTATCACAGCAGTGAGTCCCCAGCACATAGGTTGCCACCATACTAGACAAAGATGTCCATACATAGTAGGGCAAACCGTGACTCATCACTTGACACGAGTCAACGGTTCCCGGTCACAGAAACACCCAATGCTCAGTTTGTGCTGTGCTGCCTACTCAAAGGACGATAGTTCCCTATTCTGGCTGCGGCCATCCTCCAACAAATGGTGCGGAATGACACACATTGTAGCAGGGAGTCCTTTATTGTTCTTCGATGGGGCGCAGAGTTGTGAAGGGATTAAGACGTTCTTGGTGCACAAAACGGTGTTCCCATATAGCTCGACATCCTGCCACTGTCAGATCTGAATGACCCAAAATTCAGGATTCGATCAGCTGGCCAAACTAAGACCCACAATGAGGCCTCTTTCAAATACTGTCAGGTGGCGATAAAAGTATCACAAGAGATAAGTGGCATCTCGCGTCTTTCACAGTGACTACTCAACATTTGAGGCTGTTCACGCCTCTTACACTACTGGCCATTAAAATTGCTAAACGAAGTAGAAATGCAGATGATAAACGGGTATTCATTGGACAAATACACTCCTGGAAATTGAAATAAGAACACCGTGAATTCATTGTCCCAGGAAGGGGAAACTTTATTGACACATTCCTGGGGTCAGATACATCTCATGATCACACTGACAGAACCACAGGCACATAGACACAGGCAACAGAGCATGCACCATGTCGGCACTAGTACAGTGTATATCCACCTTTCGCAGCAATGCAGGCTGCTATTCTCCCATGGAGACGATCGTAGAGATGCTGCATGTAGTCCTGTGGAACGGCTTGCCATGCCATTTCCACCTGGCGCCTCAGTTGGACCAGCGTTCGTGCTGGACGTGCAGACCGCGTGAGACGACGCTTCATCCAGTCCCAAACATGCTCAATGGGGGACAGATCCGGAGATCTTGCTGGCCAGGGTAGTTGACTTACACCTTCTAGAGCACGTTGGGTGGCACGGGATACATGCGGACGTGCATTGTCCTGTTGGAACAGCAAGTTCCCTTGCCGGTCTAGGAATGGTAGAACGATGGGTTCGATGACGGTTTGGATGTACCGTGCACTATTCAGTGTCCCCTCGACGATCACCAGTGGTGTACGGCCAGTGTAGGGTGTTGGCCCTGTGTGCCTCGGTCATATGCAGTCCTGATTGTGGCGCTCACCTGCACGGCGCCAAACACGCATACGACCATCATTGGCACCAAGGCAGAAGCGACTCTCATCGCTGAAGACGACACGTCTCCATTCGTCCCTCCATTCACGCCGGTCGCTACACCACTGGAGGCGGGCTGCACGATGTTGGGGCGTGAGCGGAAGACGGCCTAACGGTGTGCGGGACCGTAGCCCAGCTTCATGGAGACGGTTGCGAATGGTCCTCGCCGATACCCCAGGAGCAACAGTGTCCCTAATTTGCTGGGAAGTGGCGGTGCGGTCCCCTACGGCACTGCGTAGGATCCTACGGTCTTGGGGTGCATCCGTGCGTCGCTGCGGTCCGGTCCCAGGTCCACGGGCACGTGCACCTTCCGCCGACCACTGGCGACAACATCGATGTACTGTGGAGACCTCACGCCCCACGTGTTGAGCAATTCGGCGGTACGTCCACCCGGCCTCCCGCATGCCCACTATACGCCCTCGCTCAAAGTCCGTCAACTGCACATACGGTTCACGTCCACGCTGTCGCGGCATGCTACCAGTGTTAAAGACTGCGATGGAGCTCCGTATGCCACGGCAAACTGGCTGACACTGACGGCGGCGGTGCACAAATGCTGCGCAGCTAGCGCCATTCGACGGCCAACACCGCGGTTCCTGGTGTGTCCGCTGTGCCGTGCGTGTGATAATTGCTTGTACAGCCCTCTCGCAGTGTCCGGAGCAAGTATGGTGGGTCTGAAACACCGGTGTCAATGTGTTCTTTTTTCCATTTCCAGGAGTGTATATTATACTAGAACTGACATGTGATTACATTTTAACGCAATTTGGGTGCATAGATCCTGAGAAATCAGTACCCAGAACAACCACCTCTGGCCGTAATAACGGCCTTGATACGCCTGGGCATTGAGTCAAACAGAGCTTGGATGGCGTGTACAGGTACAGCCGCCCATGCAGCTTCAACACGATACCACAGATCATGGCTAGCGTATTGTGACGAGCAAGTTGCTCGACCACCATTGACCAGATGTTTTCAATTGGTGAGAGATCTGGAGCATGTGCTGGCCAGGGCAGCAGTCGAACATTTTCTGTATCCAGAAAGGCCCGTACAGGACCTGCAACATGCGGTCGTGCTTTATCCTGCTGAAATGTAGGGTTTCGCAGGGATCGAATGAAGGGTAGAGCCACAGGTCGTAACTAATCTGAAATGTAACTTCCACTGTTCAAGGTCCCGTCAATGCGAACAAGAGGTGACCGAAACGTGTAACCAATGGCGCCCCATACCATCACGCCGGGTGATACGCCAGTATGGCGATGATGAATACACGCTTCCAATGTGCGTTCACCACGATGTCGCCAAACACGGATGCGACCATCATGATGCTGTAAACAGAACCTGGATTCATCCGAAAAAATGACGTTTTGCCATTCGTGCACCCAGGTTCGTCGTTGAGTACACAATCGCCGGAGCCTCCGTGTGTGATGCAGCGTCAAGGGTAACCTCAGCCATGGTCTCCGAGCTGATATTCCATGCTGCTGCAAACGTCGTCGAACTGTTCGTGCAGATGGTTGTTGTCTTGCAAAAGACTCATCTGTTGACTCAGGGATCGAGACGTGGCTGCACGATCCGTTACAGCCATGCGGATAAGATGCCTGTCATCTCGACTACTAGTGATACGAGGCCCGAGGCCGTTGGGATCTAGCACGGCGTTCCGATACGATAGGCTACAATCCGACCTTTATCAAAGTCGGAGACGTGATGGTACGCATTTCTCCCCCTTACACGAGGCATCACAACAACGTTTCACCAGGCAACGCCGGTCAACAGCTGTTTGTGTATGAGAAATCGGTTGGAAACTTTCCTCATGTTAGCACGTTGTAGGTGTCGCCAGCGGCGCCAACCTTGTGTGAATACTCTGAAAAGCTAATCATTTGCATATCACAGCATCTTCTTCCTGTCGGTTAATTTCGCGTCTGTAGCACGTCATCTTCGTGGTGTAGCAATTTTAATGGCCAGTAGTATACATTTCCTACTACCCCTGTTAACAATACTAAAGACGAATGACTCTGATTGACTCTGATGGCCATTCTACTTATCACAGTGAGTTGCAAGACAAATCATTTAAATACTCGCCGGAGGTGTTTACGTGTACGAAGCTACATTGAAATCCGCCCAAATTGTTAAAACAAGAAAAAATAGCTTTTTTAACTCTCTAAGACAGAAGTAGACGACGCACAACGAAGAAATTATGTAAGTCGCATGGAAATCGGTAGATGTGATGTACATGAACAGACAAAAAAATTATACAATTTCAGAAAAATTGGGTGATTTATTCATCTGAAAAACTTTCACGCGTTGGTCCACCCGTGGCCCTTATGCAAACGGTTATTTTCCTTGGCATTAATTGAAAGAGTTCTTGGATGTCCTCCTGAGGGATATTGTGCCAAATTCCGTCCAACTTGTGCGTTCGATCGTCAGAATCCCCATCTGGTAGGATGGCCCTTGCCATAATGCTCCTAACGTTCTAAGTTTCGGAAAGATCTGGAGTCCTTGGTGGCGGAGGCATGGTTTGGCATGTACGAAGACAAGTAGTAGAAACTCTCGCCGTGTGGGGGCATGCATTCTCTTGCTGAAAGGTAAACCACCGATGGCTTGTCATGAAGGACAACAAGAGGGGGCGCAGAATATCTCCAATGTACGGCTGTACTGTAAGGCTGCCGTGGATGACAACCAAAGGGGTTCCTCTATGAAATGAAATGGTACCCCAGATCATCACACCTGGCCGTCGGACCGTAGTGTGGATGACTGTGAGGTTGGTGTCCCACTGTTGTTCGAAACAACTTCAGACGCCTCTTCGTTGGTCATTGCGCTCAGTACGATGCGGGACTGTTCACTGAAGACAATTCTACTCCAGTCAGTGAGATTACAGGCCGAGAATACGTCTGGAAAAGTCCGAGACAGCGGTGGGGCACGGCCAGACAACCAGAACTGATGTCCTGGGATGTCATTTCGTGTCATAGCAGGATCCCTTTGGTTGTCATCCACGGTTCCCTTACAGCACAGCTGTATGTTGGCGATATTCTACGCCCCAGTTTGTTGCCCTTTGTGGCAAGCCGTCCTAGGCTTACATTAATAATGCCTGTTCGCTTAGGACCAACGTTTCTGCTGTTTGTCTTTGTGCTTGTCTAACCCTACCTTGACCAGCAATGTCAACGGATTTTTTCTTCAGCCAGTTGTTGACAGCCTTCTGTAGCTCATCGCCGGTCATGAGATGCTGAGTGACCATCCAGGCCTTCATATTGGGGAAGGGATGAGAGTCGCTTGGAGCCACGTGCGTACCTATATGGAGGATGTTGAAATATCTCCCAGAAGTCTGCTTCCTTCTCTCGAATCGCAGTATGGGACAGCGCACTGTCGTGAACGAGAACGATTTCTTAGGTAATCATCCTGCCTTGAACTGACTTACGAAGCTTAGTGAGAATTTCACAATAAACCCATATTGTCACAGTATTCTCATTAAATCTCTTCTCAAAACCGTTTGCGATCCGAAATAAACTGCTGCTTTAATTCTTTGTGCTTACAGAGGAAATGAGTGTAGATCCAGTGTTCGTGTTGTGAACTGGGGTCGCCTGCCACTGAAAACGACTAATAAAGGTGTCCTGCTAGGACAGATGCATGGGTTCTAGGGTAGCACACACAAAGAACGTAACGCAGAATTGTCAATGGTAAAATATATTACTCAAATTTGATAACGCTGGTTACAACAATTGTAGAATGCATGTTTATACTGGCTATAATGCTTTAACAGCAGTTCCATTAACTCCAATTAATTAATGCTCTCTGATTGAAGTCGGAAAAGAACTGATCTTCTGTCTTGATGTACTATTGGAAGAACAGTTCCAAACTGACAGTACTCAGTTAAATCTGTAGGTAAGCCGTCTCTTCCCATATACAATAACTCTACTCACTGTTCTGTTACTGCCGCGCGGGGTAGCCGTGCGGTCTCAGGCGCCGTGTCACGCTTCGCGCGGCTGCCACCATCGGTGATTCGAGTCCTCCCTCGGGCATGGGTATGTGTATGTGTGTTGTCTTTAGCGTAAGTTAGTTTAAGTTAGATTAAATAGTGTGTAAGCTTAGGAACCGATGACCCCAGCAGTTTGGTCCCATACGACTTTCCACAAATTTCCAATTTGTTCTGTTTCTCCTGAAGACTAACCATTGTCTGTCTATTGCCCGCTGTTTCTGTCTCACTCGACTACTTGAAGACACTACGAACGTTCTGCAGGAACTTCCTAGCAAAACTCGGTCTGGCTAACAACTTGAAACTCACTAATCCCGTTTGTGCACGTTTACTTGAGCGTGCGTCTCCCTCTTCCTGGTGGCGTTGCCGCTCCAGGTGGGGACATTCTCGCGGGCACCGTGGTTGGTTTGCACGCAGCGATGTTCCTACTGCGAATGGACGTCCACGACGGTACTTCTAGTACGAACTGTCGCAAACTCTTCGCGTGTGGTGTCTCAGTACAGAACAATTTCGACCGCTCCTTAGTGTCAGAGTTCATGTGAAGGGCCCACGGCTTGCCCCTGGCCACGATTTGTTCAACCCCCCACCACCACCCATCTGTTCTTCAAGGAATGACAAGACCCCAACCTTTATTTCAGTTTTGTTAACATCGATATGACATTTGTTACCCACCATGCACACGACTTATGACAACCTAACCATCGTCATAAAGTACGGTAACTGTGACCGAAGTCTTACATCCACAGTTTCGTCTACATGTTTCACAAGTTCAACAGTCACACCTCAATGTCTTTCTCAACAACTCGCATCATGTGTGTGTGTGCGGCCAGCCTTGAATTTTCCACATCACTCCCTCACAACACGATCACTCCTAACGCCATCTCAAAAGAAATACGCGACACAGTCGATGATGGATCTCGATGACACGAATCAACAAACATATATCGCAACTGGCGGGAGACTCAGTAACACCGTCTGTACCAATCGGTTGCTAGTTGCACATTGAGGAAAACAACAGCAACGTGATTCTTAAGGCCTTCTTTCCCAATTATGCGCGAATCATGAAACTACAAGTCTTTGTTTGTTTTTAATAGCCAATCGAAGTATGATTTATGAGTAGCCCTTTCATGTGTGGAGCTGTCGTGTCATCTGCCTCAAACCTACACATTGATGTTAAAGGCTGGAAACAGGTCAAACTACAGCTCATCGTATCTTTCATGTGACGTTGATCTACTACAGGAAACGAAGATTTGTTCCTGATAACAAAAAAAAAAAAAAAAAAAAAAAAAATGCTTTTGAAAGTGCATTTCATGTAGGGGAAGGTGAGATACAGTCTAAATCGGAACAAAGTGCAAGATTTTAATTTGTGTGTAATTTGTCATTTTGGTAGCCTTCCTTGTGTTAATCCCATTTACAATTGTCAATTGTTAGCCACTGTTCTTTGTAAGGGACTGGTATTCACTTTTGTTGTGCAGTAAAAAAATATCTTTAGAGGTATGTGAACGAAATTTGGTATCGTAATGAACAGTCTCTCTATTGCTTACAGCCACCAATAATTCTTCTGATTATGAGTACTATGGCCATAGCATATAATTTTGTATCAAAGTGCCTTGCAAAATAATTCATAGTGTTCTCCACTTTCCCTCGAAACTTATGCAGTTATATAGAACTGCCATATGGTCCACAGTGCAACAATGTTACAGTGATGTAAATAGTGCGACAGTACAACACTGACAATGTTGAGGGTCAAAGCGTGTCACAGAAAGACCCTTCTAATACACCCTCTGAGGATGACATATCACAGCAGAATGTTGTTGCTTCTGATACTTCTAGATGTTTCCCTAAAGGTGATTGGAATAAATGAGCAAATGAAAAAAAAGTGAGAGAGGAATGCGTTGCATTCAAATAGATCACCAATTTAAAAAGTGTTGGAAGCTCACTCAAGGTGGCGGATGATAAAACAGCAAAAGGAAACTGAAATAACAAGAGAAATTTGTTCTTAAAATAATGTGATTTGACTCGACATTTAAGTACAGAAGACGACTAAAAAAGTTTCTTGTTGACGCGTTCTATGAACAGAACGACGAAATTGAGAATTTCAGTAACAGACTTAAATAACTAAATTTGCAAATATCGAGCTAACTCCAGTTGACGATGTAAAATAACTCGTCGGAAAGTTTCAAACAATAGCACAGAGTGAGTCTGAACCTGTTTAAATGGAAATTGACGGTTGAACGCGACGCGTTTGGGAATATGATAAAGATGATCCACAGGTTACCACTGGCGAAGTAAAAAAATTACTAATAAGGATCACCTATGCGTTTGACGAATTATGGAATCAAGTCATGAACGTCACGAATTGAATTCAGCAACGCAGAAACTTCTCGGTTTTCACGCCTGGCAAAACCAGTGTATTCACTGCAGAGCTTGTGGCCATATCTCGTGCACTTCAGTACATCCGTTCATGTTCTGGTGTGTCGATTCTTCTCTGTTCTGACTCCCTGAGCAGCTTACGAGCTGTCCACCAGTGCTACCCTCGGCATCCTTTGGTAGCGAACTTCCAGGAGTCCATCTCTATCCTGCAACGGTCCAGTCGTTCAGTGGTGTGTGTGTGTGTGTGTGTGTGTGTGTGTGTGTGTGTGTGTGTGTGTGTGTGTGTGTGTGGACCCCAGGACACGTCGGAATCCCAGGCAACGAACTTGCTGACAGGCTAGCCAAACAGGCTGTGCGGAAACCGCTCCTGGAGATGGGGATCTCTGAAACTGACCTTCGCTCTGTCTTATGCCGCAAGGTTTTTCGGCTTTGGGAGACGGAATAGCTTAACAGTATGCACAACAAACTGTGTGTCATTAAGGAGACTGCGAATGTGAGGAAGTCTTCCCTGTGGGCTTCTCACAGGAACCAGTTGTCCTTTGCGACTCCGCATTGACCATACGTGGCTCACATATGGTTATCCCCTCCGTCTCGAGGACCCGCCTCAGTGTCGCTGTGGCTCCCAAATAGTGGTCCACCTCTTGCTGGACTGCCCACCATTAGCCGCTCTGTGGCCGAATTTTAACTTTCCCAGAGCCCAACCTTCGGTGTTAGGAGACAATGCCTCAACAGCAGCTTTAGTTTTAGGTTTTATTTGTGAGGGTGGGTTTTATCATTTGATCTGAGTCTTAGTACATGTCCTTTGTCCCTCTGTGTCCTCCACCCTAGAGCTTTTAGGGTGGAGGTTTTAATGTGTAGCCGACTGGCTGGCTTCTCCTTTTTTATTCTCGTGGTTATCCAGCCATCGTAATCTGCTTTATTGTTTTTAATCTCCTTTCCCTTTTCCTTGAGCCTCTCTGTGGGTTTCTTGCCCATTGTAGTCTTTGTTGTCCTTCTGTTATTCTTCTGGTTCTTCCTTTGTCCTGTTATTGTGCCGTACGTCTTCTTTGTTTTCTTCTTTCCCTTCGGCAATTGTTCTACTGGGAACAAGGATTAAATGGCTCTGAGCACTATGGGACTTAACATCTATGGTCATCAGTCTCCTAGAACTTAGAACTACTTAAACTTAACTAACCTAAGGACAGCACACAACACCCAGTCATCACGAGGCAGAGAAAATCCCTGACCCCGCCGGGAATCGAACCCGGGAACCCGGGCGTGGGAAGCGAGAACGCTACCGCACGACCACGAGATGCGGCCTGGGAACAAGGGACGGATGACCTCACAGATTGGTCCCTTCCCCCCCCCCCCCCTCCCCCCTTTTAAACCAACCAAGAATTTAAACGACTAAAATGCGAAGGGTGGGAAACTATGTAAACTAATCTTAGGACGAAAGGGTTTATAAATCTGTTAAGTAATGTAGCCTAGTACGGTTTAGAGTGAAGAATATTCCAATGCAATCTTAAGAGTAAAATTAAAATTTCGAACCAGCTTAGATAACAAACTATTCGACGTTCCGATATACACTGAAGCGCCAAAGAAACTGGTATAGGCAGGCGTATTCAAGTACAGAGATATGTAAAGAGACAGAATACGGCGCTGCGGTCGGCAACGCCTTTATAAGACAACAAGTGTCTCGTGCTGTTGTTAGATCTGTGTGCTGTTGTTAGATCTGTCACTGCTACTACAATGGCAAGTTATCAAGATTTAAGTTAGTTTGAACGTGGTGTTACAGTCGGCGCACGAGCGACGGTAGTGATGAACTGGGGAATTTCCCGTATGACCATTTCACGAGTGTACCGTGAATACCAAGCATCTGTTAAAACATCAAATCTCCGACATCACTGCGGCCGGATAAAGATCCTGCAAGAACGGGACCAAAGACAACTGAAGAAAATCTTTTAACGTGGCAGAAGTGCACCCCTTCCGCAAACTGCTACAGATTTTATTAATGGGCCATCGACAAGTGTCAGCGTGCAAACCATTCAACGAAACTTCACCGATTTGGGCTTTCGGAGCTGTAGGCCCACTCCTGTACCCCTGATGAGTGCACGACACAAAGCTTTACGCCCCTCCTGTGCCTCTCAGCACCGAAATTGGCCTGTTGATGACTGGAAACATGTTGTCTGGTCGGATGAGTCTCGTTTCGAATTGTACGAGGGCTATCCACAAATTAAATTCCTGGAAATGGAAAAAAGAACACATTGACACCGGTGTGTCAGACCCACCATACTTGCTCCGGACACTGCGAGAGGGCTGTACAAGCAATGATCACACGCACGGCACAGCGGACACACCAGGAACCGCGGTGTTGGCCGTCGAATGGCGCTAGCTGCGCAGCATTTGTGCACCGCCGCCGTCAGTGTCAGCCAGTTTGCCGTGGCATACGGAGCTCCATCGCAGTCTTTAACACTGGTAGCATGCCGCGACAGCGTGGACGTGAACCGTATGTGCAGTTGACGGACTTTGAGCGAGGGCGTATAGTGGGCATGCGCGAGGCCGGGTGGACGTACCGCCGAATTGCTCAACACGTGGGACGTGAGGTCTCCACAGTACATCGATGTTGTCGCCAGTGGTCGGCGGAAGGTGCACGTGCCCGTAGACCTGGGACCGGACCGCAGCGACGCACGGATGCACCCCAAGACCGTAGGATCCTACGCAGTGCCGTAGGGGACCGCACCGCCACTTCCCAGCAAATTAGGGACACTGTTGCTCCTGGGGTATCGGCGAGGACCATTCGCAACCGTCTCCATGAAGCTGGGCTACGGTCCCGCACACCGTTAGGCCGTCTTCCGCTCACGCCCCAACATCGTGCAGCCCGCCTCCAGTGGTGTCGCGACAGGCGTGAATGGAGGGACGAATGGAGACGTGTCGTCTTCAGCGATGAGAGTCGCTTCTGCCTTGGTGCCAATGATGGTCGTATGCGTGTTTGGCGCCGTGCAGGTGAGCGCCACAATCAGGACTGCATACGACCGAGGCACACAGGGCCAACACCCGGCATCATGGTGTGGGGAGCGATCTCCTACACTGGCCGTACACCACTGGTGATCGTCGAGGGGACACTGAATAGTGCACGGTACATCCAAACCGTCATCGAACCCATCGTTCTACCATTCCTAGACCGGCAAGGGAACTTGCTGTTCCAACAGGACAATGCACGTCCGCATGTATCCCGTGCCACCCAACGTGCTCTAGAAGGTGTAAGTCAATTACCCTGGCCAGCAAGATCTCCGGATCTGTCCCCCATTAAGCATGTTTGGGACTGGATGAAGCGTCGTCTCACGCGGTCTGCACGTCCAGCACGAACGCTGGTCCAACTGAGGCGCCAGGTGGAAATGGCATGGCAAGCCGTTCCACAGGAATGCATCCAGCATCTCTACGATCGTCTCCATGGGAGAATAGCAGCCTGCATTGCTGCGAAAGGTGGATATACACTGTACTAGTGCCGACATTGTGCATGCTCTGTTGCCTGTGTCTATGTGCCTGTGGTTCTGTCAGTGTGATCATGTGATGTATCTGACCCCAGGAATGTGTCAATAAAGTTTCCCCTTCCTGGGACAATGAACTCTCGGTGTTCTTATTTCAATTTCCAGGAGGGTACATTACGTTTTGGAATTAAAAATAAATAAAGTATTGGAAATTCTTTTTTAATATATACAGATGAAAGCCACACTTAAATACTACTTTTCTGCATAGTTGCCAATTAAATTAAGGCACTTATTGTAGCGATGGACGAGCTTGGAAATTACTTCGTCGTAAAATTCTGCCGCCTGCGCCTTCAACCATGTGGTTAATCAGTAACCCGGCAGAAATACGATTTTTGTGGATTTCCTGGAAAGAGGCACTACAATAAACTGTCAAAGGTATTGCCAAACTCTGCACAACCTTAGAAGAGCAATACAAAACAAGCGCAGGGGAAAGTTGGGCTCAAAGATCTTGCTGATTCACGACAACGCCCGAGCCCACACGGCAAATGCCACTCGTGAAATTCTCGAATCTTTTAAGTGGGAGTTGTTTCCTCATCCGCCGTACGGTCCCGACCTGGCACCGAGCGACTTCCAGTTATTGCCAGCAATGAAGAAGTGGTGGACTATGCAGCGTTTTGATGACGACGCACAGCTTCAAGAAGAGGTAACCACGTGGTTGAAGGCGCAGGCGGCCGAATTTTACGAGGAAGGAATTTCCATCGCTACGATAAGTGCCTTAATTTAAATGGCAACTATGTAGAAAAGTAGTATTTAAGTGTGGCTTTCATCCGTATATAATAAAATAATTTTCCAATACTTTATTTATTTTTAATTCCAAAACGTAATGTACTTTGTGGATAGCCCTCGTATCGACAGCTTTATGAATCCATGGACCCTGCGTGTCAGCAGCGGAATGTTAAGCTGGTGGAGGTTCTGTAAAGGTGTGGGGCGTGTGCAGTTGCAGTGCACGTCTAGAAACGATTCTGGCAGGTGACATATACGTAAGGATCCTTTCTGATCACCTGTAACCATGTCCATCTGACGGACTTGGGCAATTCCAGCAGGACAATGCGACACCGCACACGTCCAGAACTGCTATATAGTGGCTCCAGAAATATCCAGAGTTTAACACTTCCTCTGGCCACCAAACTAGCCCGACAAGAACATTGTGGAGTATACTTGGGATTCTTTGCAACGTGCTGTTCGGAAGAGATCTCCACCCCCTCGTACTCTTGCGGATTTGTGGACAGCCGTGCAGGATTCGTGGTGTCACTTCCCTCCAGAGGACTACTTCAGACATTGGTCAAGTCTATGCCACGACGTGTTGCGGCACTTCTGCGCTCTCGTGAGGCCCAACAGGATATCAGGTAGGCGTAGCAGTTTCTTTGGCTCTTCAGTATATAAACATTATCATCGGC
Organism: Schistocerca americana; assembly: GCF_021461395.2. Lineage (NCBI taxonomy): Eukaryota > Metazoa > Arthropoda > Insecta > Orthoptera > Acrididae > Schistocerca > Schistocerca americana. Next base: position 380,567,118 of record NC_060126.1, read on the forward strand.
GAACAGGTCCATACGACTCCTACGTTAGCCACCAGCCCTTTAGGATTTATCGTGCACTTAGACGCAAGGCGAGTTGCAGGAAACAGGAAGAAACTCCGGTGTACCGAGTGCTGAACTCGAGAAAACAGAGTCTGCGATGGAGCGAGAGCTGAACAATTAGCCTCTGCTGTCGCAGTGGATGTTTCAAGACAATTTATGTCTCTATACGAGGTCCTGAGCTTCGCCAGGAGTCACCGTACGGCCGAGATCGGAAAGTCTCCAAGTGCGACTCAGCGCTTCTATAGACTTGCCCGAGAGGCAAAAACCTGTGAGCGCCGTACTCCACAGTGCAGAGAAACCGGCGCCAAGATCTCTCCGTCTTACGTGGTACTGTGAGCTGCGGGTCTCACGGCGAGCGAGTGAGCGCGCCTCAGGATGGTCAGGCGAAGCAGGTGTGTGAGCCAGCCGCCGCGCGCGGACCCCGCCCCCCCCCCCCCCCCCCGCCAATACGCGGGCTGGCGCCACGACAAAAGACGGCGTCGGCGGACCGCTCGCCAAGACGTCGCTCTTCGGCCGGCGCTCTATTTTTGCGGGCCTCGGCGTCGCCGTTCCGGAGGCCGGGCGAGTCCGCTGTGACCCACTCTAGAGCTACAGCTACATCTACACTACTGGTCATTAAAATTGCTACACCAAGAAGAAACGTAGATGATAAACGGGTATTCGTTGGACAAATATATACTAGAACTAACATGTGATTACATTTTCACGCATTTTGGGTGCATAGATCCCGAGAAATCACTACCCAGAACAACCACCTCTGGCCGTAATAACGGCCATGACACGCCTGGGCATTGAGTCAAACAGAGCTTGGATGCCGTGTACAGGTACAGCTGCCCATTCAGCTTCAACACGATACCACAGTTCATCAACAGTAGTGACTATCGTATTGTGACGAGCCAGTTGCTCGGCCACCATTGACCAGACGTTTTCAATTGCTGAGAGATCTGGAGAATGTGCTGACCAGGGCAGCAGTCGCACGTTTTCTGTATCTAGAAAAGCCCGTACAGTATCTGCAACATGCGGTCGTGCATTAGCCTGCTGAAATATAGGGTTTCGCAGGGATCGAATGAAGGGTAGAGCCACGGGTCGTAACACATGTTAAATGTAACGTCCACTGTTCAAAGTGCCTCAACGCGAGCAAGAGGTGACAGAGACGTGTAACCAATGGCACCCCGTACCATCACGCCGGGTGAACGCCAGTATGGCGATGACGAATACACGCTTCCAATGTGCGTTCATCGTGACGTCGCCGAACATGGATGCGACCATCATGATGCTGTAAACAGATCCTGGATTCATCCGAAAAAATGACGTTTCGCCATTCGTGTCCCAGGTCCGTCGCTGAGTACACCATCGCAGGCGCTCCTGTCTGCGATGCAGCGTCAAGGGTAACCGCAGCCATGGTCTCCGAGCCGATAGTCCATGCTGCTGCAAACATCGTGGAACTGTTCGTGCGGATAGTTGTTGTCTTGCAAACGTCCCCATCAGTTGACTCAGGGATCGAGACGTGGCTGCACGATCCGTTACAGCCATGCGGGTAAGATGCCTGTCATCTCGACTGCTAGCGATACGAGGCCGTTGGGGTCCAGCACGGAGTTCCGCATTACCCTCATGAACCCACCGATTCCATGTTCTGCTAACAGTCATTGGATCTCGACTAACGCGAGCAGCAATGTCGCGATACGGTAAACCGCAATCGCGATAGGCTACAATCCGACCTTTATCAAAGTCGGAAACGTGATGGTACGCATTTCTCCTCCTTACACGAGCCATCACGACAACGTTTCACCAGGCAACGCCGGTCAACTGGTGTTTGCGTATGAGAAATCGGTTGGAAACCTTCCTCATGTCAGCACGTTGTAGGTGTCGCCACCGGCGCCAACCTTGTGTGAATGCTCTGAAAATCTAATCATTTGCATATCACAGCATCTTCTTCCTGTCGGTTAAATTTCGCGTCTGTAGCACATCTACATAGTGTATCAATTTTAATGGCCAGTAGTGTACATGGCACCTCTGCAAATCACACGTAAGAGCTAGGCAAAGGGTTTATCGAAGCACCTTCGCAGTAACACTATTATTCCACTCTGGAACAGCGCGCGAAGAAAACTAACACCTACATCTTTCCGTGCGATCTCTGATTTCCCTTATTTTATTGTGATAATCGTTCCTTTCTATGTAGGTCAGCGTCTACAAAAGAATTTTGTGTTTGGACGAGGATTTTGGTGATTGAAATTTCGTTAGAAGATCCGTCCTTTGTTTCAATTATATATTTTAAGTGTTCTGCCAATAAAATGCAGTCTCTGATCCGTCTTCCCTACAGCATTTTCTGTGTGTTCCTTCCAATTTAAGTTGTTCGTAATTGTAATTCCTAGATATTTAGTTAATTTTATTGCCTTTATATTTGTTATAAGTGACAACATGATCTGCAGACAGCCGAAGACGGCTTCTCAGATTGTCTCATAAGTCGTTTATACACATCCGGTGTAAGGTGGTTATAATTTCGCACCTTACAAGGTCTCATCTACATACTTTGCCATAATTTACAATCGGAATTACGTATCATTTGATAGGTTGTCAATCGTTATATGAATATTTAAAGAAGACTGACATTGTCACGTACACCTTGTAAATAGTTTTTAACACTTATTGCATGAAAGGTGATGGATTGCGTATTATGAAAACGGGGTAATGAATGATTGCTTATACTAGCAGAGGCTGGAACTCCAGTGGAAACGAAACGGCAGGCGTAACTCGGGCAGTGGGTGGAAAAGCCCGCACAGGTGTATTGGTCCAGCGTAACCCAGGCTGAGTTATAGGAGATAGCAGGTGTAAGATCCTGGCTGCATAACACAGGAAGTAGCCCTAGATGGGCGGTCGGAGATCCTGAGCGCTGAACCACAATAGAGCGGCGACCGGCCGGTTTGTAGCGAAAATTAACGGGAATACGTATTTACTCGCAAACTTCCCGCGCTGAACGACAGAAGAGTAAAATATGGTTGGTCGGCGTTCGGAAGAATCCGTAGAGAGGGAGAATATGCAGTGGTTTCGAGAATATGATTCGAGTGTTGCAATGACGAGGGAGGGGAACCGAACGTTGATGGGAAGCTAGCGGTGGAGAGTAGGAGGTCTTCCGTTTTGAGCGCTCTGACGCTCGCTCAGTATCAGCTTTTGATGGTACAGAAGGACTTGCTGTCTTTGCTCTCAGGCAATTTTTTAGTTAGTGAACGGTTAGGTATTGTACTGTTGCGAACTTGTACGATTCTGGACTTCGCCTCCGGGTAGGGAGTCGCGAGTTCAGTGATTGAGACCACCTCTTCTGTCTATACTCACGTTGAGACGTTATCTGAATTCCGTCCTTGTGGCTGGGAGTTCGAGTTTATCGTCTGTGGAACACAGAGAGGAGAAGATGGTATTGGATTATACTAGTCAGAGTACCGCCTTCTTCCGTCCTAGTGCTTGAATGAGGTTTTTTTATTATATTTTATGGCTGGAGTTCTACCGTCGTCGCAAACGTGTACGAGATCCATCAAATCTTCATTTTAGTATTACGCTTTGTTTTAGTGGCAAATTGCAAACGTTCTGTGACGACTTGGCTATTTTTTCCATTCAGTATTCTTACATAAACGAGGTCAGATATCTGAAAGCAAAAAATTATAATGGTTTTGCACTAACATAACAGAGCTCACGCGCCCGAGGCACATAAATAAGAACATAAGTTAACGAAGCTATTTTCATTAAATGACATTTCAAGTGAAAAGTTCAGCTTTAATGAAATAGAACAATACAGTTTTTATGACGTTATTAGTTACGTAAGAAAGAAACAGGACGTATAAGATAAACTGCCTCCATTTATTCCTTTATAGCTATTGTTTGAGGTGTATGTATGTACAGTTTCCCCAGCAAATAAATATTGATATTTTGAAACATTGTTTCAGTTCTCAATACTTTAACTGCTGAAGAAAATACGTTATGAAATTTGCCCTGGCTGTTAATAAACGTTGTCGTTGTTATGTCCTCATTTCCGACACTATGCCTTTTTATATCACGGATGGTGATTTGTAACCTCGCTTTCGCAGTTCGGTACTGAGTTAACCGAATTGACGTGACTGACAAAGCAAATGCACGCTGACGTAGCTGTGCCGTATCGTGATGGCCATTCTTTTTGCTTCCCAAAGCTAAGGGCCCACTTTATTTCAGGTACGAAGTGCAATTTGTCATCGTGTCTACAAATCGCCTATATCAAAACCACAACACCTACGAAGGGAATCTTTCTGTACTAGCAATATAATGGCGTTCTAAATTTATTGGACTCATTACAGACATCACGGACGCCGTCCCGAGATCACGATGGTAACGTACGAAGACAAAACAAAATCAATTCTGTGCATCTGAATGTTCACTCCAAAGACTTTTCTACCCTATGGCTGCCCTCGAAGGCTTTTTTTTACTACAGTGTTTTGTTTTCCACTGCTTACAACATTAACAACCTTGCAGTCGTAGCACCGTTGGTGCATGGTGTGCGTGTGTTACTGGAAATGAACTATCTGCAACATTTAAGCATGAACGTCCATAGAATCTGATTCCACAAAACGTTACTTTTGTGTGTCATTTCTACCACAGCACCTGATCAGTACGCGACATAGAAATTGGTAGCAGTGTGAGAGACAGAGGAAAATATTTCTCTTGTGTGTACGTCTATTTAGTTTTGTCTCTCTTAACGGCAACGAAAACAACTTTTTTATACACGTCTATGACAAAGTTACTTTCGAATTAAGCAAGTTTCACTAGCCTCTTTGTATAATTCCTATTAAAAATTGGTACTTTAATTTTTGATGTTCATGTATCATCATTATGACAATTATGTTATTGTAAGATTTCACGCCATTTTGTACTAGCGGTAACAGGTGGCCACACATTTAGTATATGGCCACAAATACGTTTCCATGGCAATAGAATAGGTAACGGTTTTTGCTACTTTCATTTTAATATAGATTTATTCGAAATTGTAATTATGGCTTTTACGGACCCCCGGCGTAATCTTCTCTACTCTACCACCTATCTTTTCCATGTTCATAATCTCTCTTTTTTGTAACATACTAATCTACGATCATTTCACACTGACAAGGGAACCATCAAAACTGTCAATCAGGGATTTTCATGAGTGCCTGGCTAGCAGGTTTTCATGCAACGGTCCCCAGTTTCCGATGAAACTGATGAAGTTTTATGCGTATCTTCTATACACGCAATGTCAGCAAGTTAGCATAGGGCAACGGCTAGGGCTCACGGATACCACACGGGTGGTACGTAAAACTTCAACATCGATTTTCTCGGAAACTACCGGCCATACACGAAAAGACGCTAGCCTGGTACCCAGGACAGATATCTCTAACATACCGAAGACTCATGAAAATTTGTGATAAACTAGAATAATGGCCCACTTGTGAGACATAGAAAATTTTTGTTTCAGCGTATGAGATACATTTGTCGCTGCACGATTCTGCGAGGTGCGGGAGAGGTGCACAGAGAGATTCTGTTGCACACATCTTTAGAAACTGTAGATTTACTTAAAGGCTATAAGTAATAAGATGGATTTTTAATTCTCAATAGGTATGGGTGCCACCAACTAGCAAAGTAGTGACTGCTTTCAATAAAATTGACTATTAATTGCTATTACCGAACTAGGCATAAACACATGGGACTTAAAAGTTCTTTTCTGCTCATGGTAGATGCAGCAAAACATACTTAGAAACATGCTGTCAGTGTTAGTGCACAAGGACGTAGAGACTGAGAAGCTCTAAGATTATACCACGAAACGTTTCGCAACAGGAACTGCCCTAATTGGATAAAAATTTGTCGCTGTGGATACAAGTTTCGAGAGACATTGGGTGCTTGAAGCACTGTGGTGACAACTTTTTCAACAGAAGGTTACGCAGTGGAATCTGAGAAGATGGAGTTGAATCTTTTGGAAAAAGATTCATCTATAGCTACCGTTCAACTCGGCAACGAAATGCACACATCGTAGAATACAGAGCGTAGGGTACCGACAAAGCAGTACTATAACCTTATTATCAACCATAACCGGCGTGTGCGAGCAGTGGGAACGAAACATTACTCAACGATGTAACACGTGAATCGAGACAGCGGGCCATAGCTTTGAACGCTAAGAGCTTAGGTTGTTGCCATAAAACATAAGTCCCTTGTATCTTAGAAAACTAGATATTCTGTTCCGCCCATAGTTCCTGTAACTGAAAAATCTAACTTTAGGCCCGTATACCGTATTCATAATTTTGACTCTAAAGGCCTAGACAACTTGTACAACCAGAAAGAGATTTTCACTCTGCAGCGGAGTGTGCGCTGATATGAAACTTCCTGGTAGATTAAAACTGTGTGTCCGACCGAGACTCGAACTCGGGACATTTGCCTTTCGCGGGCAAGTGCTCTTCCATCTGAGCTACCGAAGCACGACTCACGCCCGGTACTCACAGCTTTACTTCTGCCAGTAGGAGAGCTTCTGTGAAGTTTGGAAGGTAGGAGACGAGATACTGGCAGAAGTAAAGCTGTGAGTACCGGGCGTGAGTCGTGCCTCGGTAGCTCAGATTGTAGAGCACTTGCCCGCGAAAGGCAAAGGTCCCGAGTTCGAGCCTCGGTCGGGCGCACAGTTTTAATCTGCCAGGAAGTTTCAACTTGTACAACCTTTACACTCAGATACTGCTAGGAGACTTGAAGTCTTGTGGTTGTTTCTTGTGGTGGTGGTAGTGTCGTCTTAAGTCCTACCACTAGTTTGATGCAGATCTCCACGTTAGTCTGTTCTGCGCAAGCCCCTTCATCTCTGCCTAACTGCTGCAGCATACATCAAGCTGAACATACGTACGTACTGTAGTCAAGTCCTGGTCACCCTCTACACTTTTTGACTCCACGCTTACCTCCCTTACTAAAGTGATGGTTCTGTAATACCTCAGGATATTTTCTATCAACCGGTTTCTTGATGTACTCAAATTGTGCAGTAAATGTCGTTCCCCTTCAGTTACGCTGCCTGATGAGAGTAAAACACCGGGAATGCATGATTGGATGTCAAAGTAACTTTGTACACGTACACACCAACGGCACGTAAGTAAATGGTTACAGCTCAAATTCTCTGTGGCAGACAGAATGGCCGTCTGTGAAAATACTGTTGTTCATGTTTAGTGTTGTTACTAGGCCAAGTAGGGTGTACAAAAAGAGAAACACCGCCCGAACAGGCCATGAAGGCCCAACGGTACAGACGAGCCGCCGTGTAATCCTCTGCCCACTGGCGTCACTGGATGCGGATACGGAGGGTCATGTAGTCAGCATACTGCTCTCAGACCAGTATGTCAGATTACGAGAACGGAGCCGCTAAGGACACGGAAATAACGCGTACTTGTGTAAGACGGAGCTATCCGAACCTGACGTCAGTCTCCAGCCTGCAGGCTGGTCGAATCGTGCATTTTTGGTCCGATGAAATGTTATATGACATTAGTAACCACAGGATCGCATCTGGGATTCGTCTACCTAGTGTATTTTATTTAATCCCCCCCCCCCCCCCACCCACCCTCTCTCTCTCTCTCTCTCTCTCTCTCTCTCTCTCTCTCTCTCTCTCTCCCCCTCTCGGCGATCTGCGCATCGAAGATCATGAAATGATGAAATGGTGGCGAGACAGCACAACACCCAGTCACCTTGCAGACAGCATGTCTGTTCTGGCTGGGAATCGATCCCGTACCGACCTGTATGGCAGTCAGCTACACAGATCACTCAGCTGCGGACCGAATATAGTGTCGTGATGTTGGACTGCGTGGGAACGTGAGAGCAGGCACACGCAACACACTGTTCTTGACGACTTGATCGGTCCACCAAAAAGTAGGACCGCCACATTGTGAACCAAGCACATTTGGCCCATCCACATTGATGCCTGCCATCTCAGAGCGAGTAATGGACTCCCTGCAACATTCTGCGTCATCCAGCACCACTGACTCTAGCATAGCAGCATTTAAACTAGGAAATTACGGTCCCATGCGTAGCCTGCCTGTCAAACCACAAACGGCGCCTTTTGTAGTGCTGGAATGACCGAGAAACATTAGTAATGTATGGCACCACAACGTGTCCAGCGTCAACTGCGTTTCTTCATCGTCCAGGATGCCCATCGTCGGCAAGTATGGGGCCATCTGAGGACAATTTCCGTTCTTCCAGTGATATGGTGAGGCACTACGGTATTTTCCTGGCATTACGGTGTCGGCAGCCATCAGGTCAGGGCTGGGAGAGATGGAGGGAACTCCGACGGCATAGAGGGTAAGGTATGGTGGTGCCATTTTTCTGCAGGACAGTTCTAGTCTACACGTTACGTGTCTCTATTAACTGTCTGAGTGATGCTGAGTTGTTCCCGTGGCCAGCGAGATACCCAGATAGGTCTCCGATAGGATATGTGTGGGAGCAGCTCCGATGTCAACTCTGTCCCAGTGCCAATATCCAACATACCACATACCATTGACCAGTTACAACAGTTGTTTGACAGCCTGCCACAGGAGACGATACAACGACTTTATGATAGCGAGGCCTTCTTCTTTGTGGATCATTGATGCTGTCCATCATGAGGGAATTCGGCTGGCCACGGGCGCTTATAGTTCCAGACCCATATGCAGCCTCTGTGCTGAGGCGGAGAAACCGCCACTCACCATCCGGTGCCAGCTGTTCATGGTGAGCCAAGCATGTAAGTTCCTGGCAGCTCCAACTTCACCCGCACACCATACTGTTGTTCGTCCACATCTGGAGCGCCTTTTTGCCAACCGTTCACACGCCACGGTCCCATTTGGGATCCATGTGCAACATGTGCTGGAGTCACTCGCTGTGGCGCCAGTACGACCCCAAGTCCAGGGTTTTAACCGTCTGCCACCCTCGTTACTGGAGCGGCCCATAGTGATTTTAGATTTGGTGCTGTACAGTAGAGATAGCACTCCTGCTTCCGCTTTTAATGCGGTCTTTTTCTGCCGTTTTATCTGAGCACCACGACCATGTAGCTGTTTTTACGGATGGGTCTAAGGAGAGTGACTCAGTCGGTTGCTCTGTCGTCTTCCCGGATCGTGTCCACAAGGTCAGACAGCCTCTCGAATTTACCATCTTTGACGCAGAATTATATACAATCTTGCGGGCACCGGAGCAGATGAGACATTCACCCATCGTTAGATTTCTCGTCTGTTCAGATTCTCTGAGCGCCCTTTACTCTCTACAGTGTTTGTACCCAGCAGATAACGTAACCCAGACTATCCAGGACGCCCACCTCCAACTACAGCGACTAGGGAAGCAGGTGTCTCTCTGCTGGGTACCAGAGCACATGGGAATTCTGGGGTGTGAAAGGGTGATCGAGCATCCAAGAAGACGTGTCGTGACCGTCAGGTCTTTCAGTGTTCTATCCCCCCTGCATTCCCTCACCTCGGTGTTGCGGTATAAAGTCCTGTGTCGCTGGGAACATGAGTGGCTAGAAGTGACCGACAACAAACTCCTCGTCGTGAAGGCCACAACTCGGCCGTGGCGTACTTCCTTCCAGACACGTCGACGGCACGAGGTCCTCCTTACTCATCTTCGTGTCGGCCACAGCCCTATGACGCATGTATTTTTACTTCGGCGAGAGGACCCTCCGATGTGTAGTGCTTCTGGAGTGCAGATCACGGTGCACCACATTTTATTGGACCGCATTTTATTTGCTGACCAGCGGGCTGCAGCGGATTTTCCGGCGGATCTGCAGTCTATTTTATGCAATGATCAAACGAATGTGGTTCGCGTTTTGAAGTTTTGTGAATTGTCCCACGTTTTTAACAAGATTTTGAAGAGATGTTTTTAATGTGTCAACAGGGTGGATGGCTGACCCAAGTTTTTTGTAAGTGGTCAGCCAGTCACATTTCCCTGTGCTGTTCTTTTAGCTCTTCTGTGTTTTGTTTTCCCTCTGTTTTAATTTCTTGATTAGCTATCTTGCCTCATTCGTTTTTGTGTATGTGGGAGTCCTGTGCGATAGAGTAATTGTGTGGTCATTTGGTGTGCATTCGTGTACGACAGTTTTCGTTCTTATCCACATTATTTTAATCACTGTTATGGCGCTGAGAAACTCGCCGTTGGATGCCCATAAGATCCGCAAACCACACACCCATTCCCAACCTAATCAGTGCGCGCATCCACGTCAAGGGGCGTTCAGCGTCATGTTACAAAGTGGGCTCGTAATGTCAGGTTCTTTGTAAATTTTCTACATCTACAACTACGTTGATATTCTGCAAATCACACTTGAGTGCCTGGCAAAGGGTTCATCTAACCACCTTCACATTGATTCTCTGTTATTCCACCTTAGAACAGCGCGCGGATAAAACGAACATCCATATTTTTCCATGCGGGCTCTGATTTCCCTTATGCGATTATGATGATCGTTTCTCCCTATGTAGGTCGTCGTCAACAAAATATTTTCTCTTTCGGAGGAGAAAGTTTGTGACTGAAATTTTGTAAGGACAGGTTTCCACAACGGAAAACGCCTGTGTGTTAATGATGTCCACCCCAAATCCTGTATCATGTCAATGACAATCTCTCCACTATTTCACGATAATACAAAATGTGCTGCTCTGTTTTGGTCTTTCTCGATGTGCTACATTAATCCTATCAGTTAAGGATTTATAACGATATGTTTACGTAATGTGTACACATAAACATACAGTTATAAATGTCCCCGTTCAAAAATGGTTCAAATGGCTCTGAGCACTATGCGACTTAACTTCCGAGGTCACCAGTCGCCTAGAACTTAGAACTAATTAAACCTAACTAACCGAAGGACATCACACACATCCAAGCCCGAGGCAGGATTCGAACCTGCGACCGTAGCAGTCCCGCGGTTCCGGACTGCGCGCCTAGAACCACTAGACCACCGCGGCCGGCAAATGTCCCCGTTCGTAGTCGCTAATTATAACAATATTTTTACTTTTGTTCTGTAACATATAGCTATAATCAGCGGTGGAAATATATTTGCGAACGCCGACCGTGTGCGGCTGTTTCTTGTTGGATCGTCTGATCAGTCGGAAGTTGCATTGCAGAGGAGAGTAAATGCCTATTCAAAATATAATTATTTTTCGATAGCTCAACATGAATTTCCTAAGGGACCGTAGTTTGTCATGCATTTACCAGTAGAATATGGCGCGGAGAAAATATTTCGCCGCATACAATTTCCGTCCGATTTCGACGAAAGAATTCGTGACTGTGAACTCTCTATTTGGCAGAAACATAAAGAAAATTAAATAACTTCATGAAGGAGTGAGACATAGATTCTATATTAAATAAATAGTCCATACACCAATTGCATTTAAATCTGAATTTATGGCAATTAATAGATGAACTTACACTGCAATGAAAGATTTAACATGGATGCCGTTTTGCCTGGCACTTCTCTCCTCGTAATAAAAATAATTCCTTTGACGTTTTCACATACACGTCGCACAAAAAATCTACTGCTATGCAGTACTGCCCTTATAGTATTGCACTTTTACTTTACACTAAAATATTATTATTTTTAACGATAATAATACGGCGGCAAGACATGCGCGTCCGACACAAGTTACAAGAGACAAGAGAAGAATGAGTAACTGAGTAACTGTTCATCGAGAATATCGCGTACACAAAAAAAAGTGTAAAAATGTTCTTCTTCTGTCCGCGGTTTCCAAAGTCAATAACTCACTGCATCTCTGACGGCGCTTCGACCAACAAGTTACGCCACAGGTCGTTCACCTTTTACATTCTCGCAACATTATTTGTTAACTGTAGCTGTTGCCGAGCGACTGCTCGATTAGTGAATGATTTAAAATGATTAGGCAGTCACATAATGTTACAGATTCCACACTTCGCACCAGTACTCCAAATTAGGACGGAAAAGCGTAGTAGTGTAGGCAGTCTCTTTAGTAGATATGTTATATTTCCTAAGTGTTCTGCCAATAAAACTCAGTCTGTGGTTTACCTTTCCCACAACGTTTCCTGTGCGTTAACTTGTTCTTAATTATTATTCCTAGCTATTTTGTTGAATTTACGGCCTTTGGATTTGACTGATCTATCGTGTAACCGAAGTTTAACAGACTTCATTTAGCACTCAGGTGGAAGACCTCACACTGTTCATTGTTCAAGGTCAATTGGCAATTTTCGCAGCGTGCAGATATCTTTTTTTCTAAATCGTTTTGCAATCTTCTGATGTCCTTACTAGACGACAAACGACGGCATCAGCTGCAAACAACATAAGACTGCCGCTCATATTCTTTCCTAAATCGTTTATGTAGATACGTAAAGCAAAGGGCCTATAACACTACCGTAGAGATCGCCAGAAATCACTTTACTTTTATTCGATGACCTTCTGTCAATTACTACGAACTGTAACCTCTCTGTCATCAGATCTCGAATACAGTCACATAACTGAGACGATACTCAATAAAATTTCACCACAGGCGGCAATTTTATCTGATTTCGTAATCAATGAAATAACAGCACACCCCTATCGACTCGCGAAGTTTCAAGTCATTTCGTCCTTCCCTTCTGGGTGCTTCACTCTTTATTCAGACAGTGCATATTCGAATTAGTTATTCGATATACTCACCTAATCTTCAGTATTCTTCTGGAGCGCCGCTGTTCAGAAGCTTGTATTAAATTGTTGCCTACAATAAGGCTTCACTTCCGCACAAGAATAGGCTACATTACCTTCAGATCTGACTTCGTAACAGCTGTATTTCTTTTCGATGTTAACAAGCGTGCTTGGAGACACTGACAATTTTTAACGTGTTTGGTACTAATTTGATGTTGTTATATTTAATTTTGTCCTAAGTACACTGCCTTGGATTTATTAGGACAGGATTTTTAAGGAGGATTTTTTTAAGGAGTTTCAGTTGTAATTTGTTCGTCATCGCAGTGGGCCGCGCGATTTCTTGGCTGTTAATTTCCTACAATTTGTTGAACTTCTGAGCCTGAGTTGTGGGTCTCACCTACGTCTTCGGACCCGTGCGTTTCCTTCTTTCTTAGTAGCCTCTAACGTTTCATTTATGCTCCAGGTACACCCAGTAACATTAGCCTCTTTTGCAATATACTGTTCGAGGGAGTAAATGTGACACAAAGTCGGTCTCAGACTTGTATTCCTTGCACTATTTGTCGGGTCGTCAATTTGTGGTCGAGCGGGACAACTGGCCATCGTGTACGTTGCGTGTTACGTACGCCGCTCTCGTCTACATCTGGTTGGTACTGGAGCTCAGATATGTTTATAAGATAAGTTTACTGGTCCAAGATCCACAAACTTAAAAAGAATTTCTGTATATGTAATTACTGCCTGTCCTTTTCAGGCGTTAGCTAAATTGTGTTTCATATGGAAGGTTACGAATGCATTTATCAACTGTGTCATGTACTGTATGTAAGTAAATTTTGTCACTGATCAGCTTGTTGCCGCGCGGGATTAGCCGAGCGGTCTTAGGCGCTGCAGTCATGGACTGTGCGGCTGGTCCCGGTGGAGGTTCGAGTCCTCCCATGGACATGGGTGTGTGTGTTTGTCCTTAGGATATTTAGGTTAAGTAGTGTGTAAGCTTAGGGCCTGATGACCTTAGCAGTTAAGTCCCATGAGATTTCACACACATTTTAACTTTTTTTCAGTTTTTCTTCAGTCTACTTCTCGAGATACTTACCCTTGAGATCATTTTATTGTAATCGCATTACTATAATCCCACGAAATTTACATCAGCCTCAGTTGCCTTCTGCCGTTTGATCTGTAACGATTGATCCTTATCATTCTACTGTTAATCATGCTGCGATAATCCCACGATAGTTCCATTAGAGTACATCGGCTGCTGCCGTCTGATGTGTAAGTAGTAATCACTATAACAATAAGCTGTTCAGAGAACTGTTATTTAATCCTAGTTTTTTGCTATTACTGATTTTATCTGTATCGGAATTATTGTCTCGAGGGCAAACTTGTGCCTGTTTAGACATCTGGTAACCACTCATTAGAGAGAATTTTTCATTACAGTTGTTATTTGAATCGATTATTTACATGAATAGTACTTTGTTCAAAAATGGTTCAAATGGCTCTGAGCACTATGGGACTCAACTGCTGAGGTCATTAGTCCCCTAGAACTTAGAACTAGTTAAACCTAACTAACCTAAGGACATCACAAACATCCATGCCCGAGGCAGGATTCGAACCTGCGACCGTAGCGGTCTTGCGGTTCCAGACTGCAGCGCCTTTAACCGCACGGCCACGTCGGCCAGCAATAGTACTTTGTGTTCAATAAAAGATGAAAGAAGTTCTACCTCCTCCAAGATCCAGTCCTGCCACTTAGTTCTTTATGGGCGTTTCACGAGGCGTTGGTGTATCCCCTCACCAGTCGCCTTCCGACTTGGACATCTGAAGTAAAGTGGTAGCAAATTTCCAACACCCTCATCACGGCAATTGACCCTGGCCTCAACGGCCAGCAATTGTCGTGAGCGAAGAGATGAAAATCAGGGGGCACCAAGTCCAAAATCTATGGTGAATGATAAAACATCTCCCATCGAAACTAAAACCACAGGGAAAATCCAGTTAAACTTTGTGCAAATATATTGCAGACTATCTGTAGTATTCCCGAAAACGTTGCACTGGCGTCTTTGTTGCAGATGCATGGTTGACGACATATGGACGTTTAGTCGTGATATAGCCTAAGGGTTAGGCGTCCACTCGTGACATGATGTAAATCGGGTATCGAGTCCCGGTCCGGCACAAATTTTCATTGTCGTCATTCCATTATATAGATGATGGTTGTCCAAAATCGCAGCTGTGAATACGTCTAATGTGCGAAATGGAAGGGACATCTGTCGTATTGGTAGCACAGTGATTGACTTATGTCCAAAAAATGGCTCAAATGGCTCTGAGCACTATGGGACTTAACATCTATGGTCATCAGTCCCCTAGAACTTAGAACTACTTAAACCTAACTAACCTAAGGACAGCACACAACACCCAGCCATCACGAGGCAGAGAAAATCCCTGACCCCGCCGGGAATCGAACCCGGGAACCCGGGCGTGGGAAGCGAGAACGCTACCGCGCGACCACGAGATGCGGGCACTTATGTCCAGAGGAATGTCTTCCAATAATTGCAGCAGCAGCGTATCTTATTAGCTCGAGATAGCTGATTATATTTATATTCCCAGTGAAGAGACAGGAACTTTTTAAAAAACTTGATAGACCAATAGTGTTGTTCGTACACATTACTTTGAGTCGGTCGCTGTTGAGACACTGTCGGTAGCCCCTTCGTTCATCAACGTTGTCAGCTGATCAACAGTAGCACGTCTCTGCAGCAGTCGTTCACCCCTGTCACCTATGGCCCATGGTGCACCACACTTGCCTCGGCGCCACTTTTGGATAGCGCCATTTTGCCATGCACAGCAAACTTTAACCATGGCGGCACATGAACATTTTACAGACCTAGACGTTTCCGAAATGATTCCACCATTGGCCCAAAAGTAAACGATCATGCCCTTTTGGTTTTGAACGTCGGACTGATCGCTTCGTTTCGCCATTAACGCAACGACTGCACGGCATCCAGCGTCCACCCACATACCCTCCACTGCTAGTGCTACCGTCTGCGAGTGGTTATTGAACGTCGAACATAGGCGGTGGTCACATTAATGTTATTGTACCAGGTACCCCGTCCCTCGCACCAACTCATGTCGTGTGTACTCTATTTGGCACCACCATTGTAGTCGGGGCACTCGAACGTTTATGACGTTAGTAATTTTCTGCCAGGGGTACAGATAATGACTTGCTATGGATGAATAAGTGGCTGGTGAAGCAAAGATGTAAATGACAGGGGTGCCTTTCATAACCATGGTGGAGGTACCAATCTGGGGAGTTATAACTCTCTCCCAGCTCCGCCCGTCCTCTTTCTAAAGTTCTGTCGGCTGGAGACAAGTCCTCGTTAGCGGGCCGCTTCATACGTCATTTAAGCCCTCGCCGACCGGACGAGATAAAAATGACTTCGCCAGTGCGCCTGTCACGGAAGGGAGGAGGAGGAGGGGAGGGGAGAGAGGAGGAAATAAAAAGGGAGAAACGGACTCACGTGACAGCGAAGGCGTGAGGAGCGAAGCGCCGGGGGTGGACGGAGTGCTGCGGAGGAGGGAAGGTTGGAGGAAGACCTAAAAAATACTGGCAGGGAGTCGGCGCTCGCCGGTGGCAAAGCGCAGCGCCGTTCTTGCAGACGACCATGGCCCCTTACGGAGGCAGCGCTAAATTACTCGGACGGTAAAGGAGGCAGCGGGGAATGAACTGAGGGAGATGCCGTGGAGACAAGGAGCGGAGCCCCGCCGTCCATTTGTATCTGACAGGACATTGCGTGCCGGAGGGCGCGCCACATGATATTCTGCGAGCTTTGCCCATTAAACATCCTGGAGGCATTTTATTTCAGAGAGGGGGCCCATTTCATAAGCTGAAACAATGATAAGTGCTTTTCAGCAAAGTCCTTTACATTCCTTCTTTTTTTTAATATAAAGAGCTGCTGCGGAGCAATAGCCGCAGGAAGTCCTTGTAAGAAATTAATGGTCTAATGAAGGCGTGTAGAGGACATAATGACGGTCTTATTGCGACGTCCAAGTCACATACCTTTCTCACTTGCTCTCTCGACGAAAGTCTACTTGGCCCGTACAGTGACGACACGTTGTTGCGATAAACAACCGCTCAGTCAACCGTGGCAGGAAGACCCATTACTGTATGATTACACAATTGTAGAACAATCACTGTAGCAGTTATTTCCATGAAACCTCTAGGAATACGCGTACAGAGCGAATTAAAGTGGAACGACCACATAAAACAGATCGCAGGAAAGGCACACATCAGACAGAAATACATTAGAAGAGCCCTCAGGAAATCAATTCCATCAACAATGGTGGTAGCTTACAAAACACTCGTTCGATCGATTCTTGAATATTGTTCGTCAGTTTGGGATCCGTATCAGACAGGACTGATACACGAAATAAAGGAGATCCAAAGATGAGCAGCACTTTTGTCACAGATGCGTGCGGTAAACTCGAAGGTATCACAGCGAGGATCTAGCAACTGCAATGGCAAAATCTGCAAGAGAGGCGTTCTTCTTCACGGTGTGGTTTATTGTCGAAATTCCGTGAGCGTAATTTCGAAGCGACTGTGTGGAATATCTGTAAACGTGCGAACCTGCCTATGTTTACTTTAATTGTTGCAACGGAATATTATCCTGGTTTGATTGTAAAATAATAATTACAATAAATTGTGGTTGTCTTACTGATTCTATCAGTGTATAACCAAGACAGTACCGAGACTCTCTTAAAACCGATACTCCATTCAACAGGAAGCAATGTGAGTTCGCGAAAAATTTAATCCGGTCAAAATCTGTATGTGAGGAACATATGTACAGAACAAGAAAAGGCTTCAGTTGCCACCAATTTTCTTAATTTATTCCACGACCGGTTTCGAAGCGTGAATCTTTATCTTGAAGTGGCACCAATTTCTTGAGCCATCGGTCCTCTGACCTGATGCGGCTCGCCACGAAATCCTCTCCTGTGGCAACCTCTTTACCTCCGCGTACCGTTTGCAACATACATCCTTAATTATTTGCTAGATGTATTCCAATCTCTGTCTTCCTCTACAGTTTTACCCTCTACAGCTCCATGCAGTACCATGGAAGTTATTTTCTGATGTCGCAACACGTCTCCTACCATCCTGTCCCGTCTGCTTGTCAGTGTTTTCCACGTATTCCGTTCCTCACCGATTCTTCGGAGAACCTCCTCATTCCATACCTCACCAGTCCACCTAATTTTCAACAGTCTTCTGTAGCATCACATCTCAAACTCTGAGATTCTCTTCTGTTTTCGTTTTCCCACAGTCCTTGTTTCACTACCGTACAATTTTGTCCTCCAAAAGTACATTCTCAGAAATTTCTTCCTCAAATTGAGGCGTGTGTTTGATACAAGTAGACTTCTCTTGGCAAGGAATGCCCTCTTTCCTGCGCTAAATTGGTTTTCATGTTCTCCTTGCTTCATCCTTAGTGGGTGCTAAACTTCGTCAACTTTGTGATCACCAGTTTTGATGCTACGTTTTTCACTGTTCTCATTTCTGCTAAGTCTCATTATTTTCGTCTTTCTTCGATTTACTATCAGTCCATGTTCTATTCCCAGTAGACTGTTCATTCCATTCAGCAAATCTTGTAATTATTTTTCATCTTCACTGAGGATAGTAATGTCATCAGCAAATTGTATCATTGACATCCTTTCACCTTGAATTTTAATTCCACTGTTGAACCTTTCTTTTATTTCCTGCATTTCTTCTTCGACGCGTAGACTGAAAACTAGGGGTGAAAGACTACAACCCTTTCTTATACGCTTCTTAAACCTAGCACTTTGTTCTTCGTCTCCCTCTCTTATTGATCCCTCTTGGCTCTTGCACACATTGCGCGTTACCCGTCTTTACCTACAACTTACCCCTATTTTTCTCACAATTTCGTACATCTTGCACCATTTGACATTTTCGAACGCTTTTAGCAGGTCGACAAATCCTATGAACTTGTCTTGACATTTTTTGCTTCCATTATCAACAGTAAAGTCAGAACTGCCTCTCTGGTGCCTTTTACTCTCCTAAAGCCAAACTGATCATCATCCACCACATCCTCCATTTTCTTTTCCAGTCTTCAGTATTCGATTTTTGTCAGCAGCTAGGAGCATGAACTGTTAAGTTGACAGGGTGATAATTCTGACACATGTCGGCAATTGCTATGTTCAGAATTGTTTGGATGATAATTTTCTGAAAGTCTGATGCTATATCACATCACATACATTCCCTCAATGATTTTAGAAAGTCTGATGGAATGCTACTGAACCCTCTGCCTTATTTGATCTTAAGTCTTCCAAAGTTCTTATAAATTCTGACTCTAACACTTGTTTCTCTATCTCTTCCCTATGGACTCCCGTTAGAAGAGTCTTACCCGTCAAAGAGGCCTTCAATGTTTTCTTTAGACCTATCCGCTTTCTCCTCTGCGCTTAACAGCGGATTTCCCGTTGCACACTCAATGTCACGACCCTTGCTTTTAATGTCACCAAAGGTTGTTTCGCCTTTTTTTCTCGATCCCTGAATGCACCTAAATATTTTTGTACTTCCTTCTTTCATCGATCAACAGATGTATTTCTTCTGTTACCAATGGTTCCTTTGGAGTTACCTTCTTTGTACCTATGTTTTTCCTTCCAACCTTCCAATTTCTTCATGACTAGTCCCTTAAACTTCAGCTTACTCCTCATCACTGCTAAACTGTGATCTGGGTCTATATCCGGTCCTGGGCACGCCTCGGTTTTCGAAATCTCTGCCTGACTATAGTCGGCCGCGGTGGCCGAGCGGTTCTAGGCGTTTCAGTGCGGAACCGCGCGAGTGGTACGGTCGCCAGTTCGAATCCTGCCTCTGGCATGGACGTGTGTGATGTCCTTAGGTTAGTTAGGTTTAAGTAGTTCTAACTTCTATGGGACTGATGACCTCACATGTTAGTCTCATAGTGCTCAGAACCATTTGAACCATTTTTCCTGACTATAATGTAAACTAACTGAACTCTTTCCGTATCTCCCGGCCTTTTTCGAGTATACATTGTCCTCTTGTGGTTCAAATGGCTCTGAGCACTATGGGACTCAACTGCTGTGGTCATAAGTCCCCTAGAACTTAGAACTACTTAAACCTAACTAACTTAAGGACATCACACACATCCATGCCCGAGGCAGGATTCGAACCTGCGACCGTAGCGGTCGTGCGGTTCCAGACTGTAGCGCCTTTAACCGTTCGGCGACTCCAGCCGGCGCTGTCCTCTTGTGGTTCGCCAGTAGCAGCAGACGTTTACTGCAGAACTCAATTAGTGTTCCTCGTCTCTCATTCTTACCACCAAGCCCATATTCTCTCGTAACACGTTCTTTTGCTCCTTTCTCTACAATCACATTCTAGCTCCCCGCGGCTATTAGAATTCTATATTGAGTTTCCCGTTCAATATCCTCACATACCTCCTCTCTCTCTTCATTTTCAGTTTGCTACGTCGGCGTGTATATCTGACCTATAGTGGTCGTCAATGGTTTGCTGTCGATCCTGATGAGAACAACCCTATCACTGAATTGTTCACAGTAACACACTCTCTGCCCTAGCGACCGGTCCATAACGAATTCTGCTCCAGTTATACCATTGTCTTCTGTTTTCATACTACTCTGTACTCATCTGAGCAGAAATCCTTATCTGATTTCCAGTTCACTTCACTGATCCTTACTACATCTACATCATCCTTTCCCATCAGATTTTCTAGCTTCCCTACCTCTTTCAAACTTTCGAAATTCCACGCCCTGACTCGTAGAACATTATCCATTCGTTGATTATTCAATCGTTGAAATGCGTATTACCGAGTAAGGCTTATTATTAACAATATATCTTCTCATTTTTCTTGTGCCTTTGTCTCGGCTTCGGTGCAGGTTCGCCGTGATTATGAGCGAATTTGGTATGGTTAGGTTAGGTTGTGGGCAGATACTTTTCCTGCCGCCACTATGTTACTCCCCAGGTGGGGAGTAACATAGTACCCAAAGTGTCTGCATGTAGTGTTATTTATGTGAAAGTGGGGAAAAAGCTTTCTAAATGTTTGGAATCACATAATTCGGGCTGGACATGGGTACCACCCCGGTACTGACATATTCGTATGAGGGAAACTGCCCAAAAACCACACCCAGGCTGCCCGGCACACCGACCCTCGTCTTTAATGCACCGGGTTGCATCCTTTTATTAGGCTCACTGGCGGAAAATGTATCGTCTTTGAATGTCCTTGCAGTGTCAAACCTTTTTTGTGAACTATGAAAAGCTGTTGCATACCGTGAGGCATGTTATCTCATGGTGGGGGTAAGTTAAAAGAGCCGATGCTTGCTTCATTATGTCTCTGCTTTAGTTACCATATGCGTCATGTATGAGGCAAGGTCCTTCAGTCTGATTGAGCAGTGGTTGGTCATTCGGAAATTAAGACGCCCGATAACGTTGAAGCATATCAACAAACTAATTTTTCAAACAAAAATTCCATTACGAAAACAAGCAAAATTTGACTAATTTCTGCGCCCGCAGAGGCGTTCAAAAAGTCGTTCTTCGAACGCTGCATACGAGAAAAGAAGTGGAAGGAACACTAATACGTTCAAACAACTTACGAGACTAAGGCTGGGTGACCGACAACCGCCAGGATAAACTCTAACGGCATTGCCCTTCGCCACTCACTTCAGACAGTTTTGTAGAGTAGGGGCGTAGTTGTAAAACATATTCACATATGCTGGCCCCCTATGTACACGCATATATGATCGATTGTTAATATTGATTGTCTGCCCACTAATAACAACGGAAAGCTCAATGACCTCCACCGACTATTAGGTAGAATTTATACAAGGACAACCTCAAGCAACCAAAGTACAAAATTTGTTGTTATCAACAAATGTCTTGTATCGTGCGACAAAAGATTCGATTTCATGGCACTTCAAGTACTAAAGAGAGACCACTCAGAATGTTTTTCGCACGAGTAAATTATCTAGAGGGGATTTGTGCTAAATTATAGTAAACAATGTGCTGAATATTCTGATGCAAGCATGTAATTTTTAAAGTTTATAGCTACGGAAATGTGACACCGACTTGGATTTTATTTAGAACGTATTATACAGGGTAGTCCATTAATAGTGACAGGGCCAAATATCTCACGAAATAAGCATCAAACGAAAAAACTACAAAGAACGAAACTCGTCTAGCTTGGAGAGGGAAACCAGATGGCGCTATGGTTGGCCCACCAGATGACGCTGCCATAGGTCAAACGGATATCAACTCCGTTTTTTTAAAAAGGGATCCCAATTTTTTATTACATATTCGTGTAGTAAGTAAAGAAACATGAATGTTTTAGTTGGACCACTTTTTCGCTTTGTGATAGATGGCGCTGTAGTAGTCACAAACGTATAAGTACGTGGTATCCCATAACATTCTGCCAGTGCGGACGGTATTTGCTTCGTGATACATTACCCGTGTTAAAATGGACCGTTTACCAATAGCGGAAAAGATCGATATCGTGTTGATGTATGGCTATTGTGATCAAAATGGCCAATGGGCGTGTGCTGTGTGTGCTACTCGGTATCCTGGACGACATCATCAAAGTGTCCGGACCGTTCGCCGGATAGTCACGTTATTTAAGGAAACAGGAAGTGTTCAGCCACATCTGAAACGTCCACCACGACCTGCAACAAATGACGATGCCCAAGTAGGTGTTTTAGCTGCTGTCGCGGCTAATCCGCACATCAGTAGCAGACAAATTGTGCGAGAATCGGGATCTCAAAAACGTTGGTGTTGAGAATGCTACATCAACATCGATTGCAACCTTATCATATTTCTATGCACCAGGAATTGCATGGCGACGACTTTGAACGTTATGTACAGTTCTGCCAATGGGAACAAGAGAAATTACGGGACGATGAAACATTTTTTGTAGGCGTTGTATTTGGCGACGAAGCGTCATTCACCAACAGCGGTAACGTAAACCGGCATAATATGCACTACTGGGCAACGGAAAATCCACGATGGCTGCGACAAGTGGAACATCAGCGACCGTGGCGGGTTAATGTATGGTGCGGCATTATGGGAGGAAGGATAAATGGCCCCCATTTAATCGATGACAATCTAAATGGTGCAATGTATGATCATTTCCTACGTAATGTTCTACCGATGTTACTACAAGATGTTTCACTGCATGACAGAATGGCGATGTACTTCGAACATGATGGATGTCTAGCACATAGCTCGCGTGCGGTTGAAGTGGTATTGAATAGCATATTCATGGCATGTGGATTGGTCGTCGAAGCACCATACCATGGCCCTCACGTTCACCGGATCTGACGTCTCCGGATTTGTTTCTGTGGGGAAAGTTGAAGGATATTTGCTATCGTGATTCACCGACAACGCCTGACAACATGCGTCAGCGCATTGTCAATGCATGTGCGAACATTACGGAAGGCGAACTACTCGCTGTTGAGAGGAATGTCGTTACACGTATTGCCAAATGCATTGAGGTTGACGGACATCATTTTGAGCATTTATTGCATTAACATGTGGAAAAACATTGTGTGGAGTGACGAATCACGGTACACAATGTGGCGATCAGATGGTAGGGTTTGAGTATGGCGAATGCCCTGCGAACGTCATCTGCCAGCGTGTGTAGTGCCAACAGTAAAATTCGGAGGCGGTGGTATTATGGTGTGGTCGTCTTTTTCACGGAGGGTGGCTTTCACTCCTTGTTGTTTTGCGTGTCACTATCAGAGCACAGGCCTACAGTGATGTTTTAAGCGCCTTCTTGCTTCCCACTGTTGAAGAGCAATTCGGGGATTGTGATTGCATGTTGCAGGGCTTGTGGCTTGTGGCGGAGTGGTTACACGACAATGACATCCCTGTAATGGACTGGCCTGCACAGAGTCCTGACCTGAATCCTATAGAACACCTTTGGGATGTTTTGGAATGTCGACTTCGTGCCAGGCCTCACCGACCGACATCGATACCTCTCCTCAGTGCAGCACTGCGTGAAGAATTGGCTGCCGTTCCTCAAGAAACCTTCCAGCACCTGATTGAACGTATGCCTGCGTGAGTGGAAGATATGGTCAAGGCTACGGGCGGGCCAACACCATACTGAATTCTAGCATTACCGATGTAGGGCGCCACACACTTGTAAGTCATTTCCAGCCAGGTGTCCGGATACTTTTGATCACACGGTGTATCAACGTCTGGGCCGGAATACTGGGTGGCAGGTATTTGGTCCCCTACATGTTGCGTGACTGGTTTAGTGCACAAAGGTATCATGCACTCCTTTGAAATTATCTGCCTGATGCGTTGGAAGATGTTCCAATAGATGTTCGGTAGAGGATATAGTTGCAACATGATGGTGCACTTCCACTCTGGAAATAATGTGCGACATTATTTGGACAGAACGTTTCTAGGGAAATGGCTCGGACGTAAATGCCCAGTTGTATGGCCACCGCGTTCACCTGATCTAAATCTCCTGGGTTTCTCCCTGCGGGGTACTTGAAGGAGAATGTGTAGTCTGCTCCGCCGACGAATGTGAAGAATTGGTAGCTCGTATTCATGCTGCTCTTATTACTGTGGACGCAGCTTTGCTGCAAAGGGTCCAGAGCTGCATGATCTGGTGGGCTGCGCAATGTTTGGATGAGCATGGAGGTCACTTTGATCATCTGTTGAGGACAACGTATTCTTTTGTGAAGGTCATGCGGTCATTGATATGGACGTTATTATTATCACTAGTTGCTAATGTCCGACAGCTGAGCGCTCATATTACATGTAGTATAAATGACAGGTAGATGTGTTATTGTACCGTGCTTTGATCTTTAAAATCTCGATATTAATATTGTTTTTGTAGTTATTCTGCCCTATGGCAAGTCATTTGTTTCAACTCTATTTCTTATCTGTCTAACCACGTATCTGTTATGTTCAGCGTTACAAAATTTTGTACATTTAAGAGACAGGTGGCCTAAGAAACGGTATATATTACCGTACGAAATGTCATAGTGAAATTAGCAAATAAAAAAATGCGTCCCAAACCAGGATCGAATCCTCGACCTCCGGCATGCTAACCCAAATCTATAACCATTGTACCAACTGTACAGCACGACTAAAATGTGCTGACAGATGGAGTGACCATGCACGTGATTACAATGTTGCCAGATTGTCACTCTGTAACGTCCTTTTTCTACTCGCCGGGCGAAATTTTGTGACATACATTTTCTTATCGGTGGCACATGAGAAGTCGCGCTGCGAAGCCAGATTGCGTGAATTCGCTTCACCCTACGTAATCATGAAATTTGGCTGGAAGAAATGTTTCACAACACAAGTGTCAGTTGATTCTAAATAATGGGAAGTGTGAAGTAATTCACAAGACTACTAAAAGGAATCCGTAAAATTTCGGTTAACGATAAATCACACAAATGTCAAGGCAGTAAATTCAACTAAATACTTAGGAATTGAAATTACGGACAAATCAAATTCGAACAGTGATGTAGATGACCAGGGAAAGCAAACCAAAGACCTCGATTTATTGGCAGAGCGCTTAGAAAACGCAACAGGTCTATTAAAAAGACTGCTTACACTATGCTTCTCCGCCGTCTTCTGGAGCTCTGTTCTGCGGTGTGGCACCTATATCAAACAGAATTGACTGAGGGTAGATACCCTTCTACCATCTTGAAATGAGGGGGGGGGGGGGGAGGGGGAGACTGCCTCGGATATGATACGCGAATTATGGTGGCAGTCATTTTTTATAAAAAAAAAGGCGTTTTTATTGCGACTGGATCTCCTCATGAAATTTCAATCACTAACGTTCTCCTTATAGTGTTAAGTACCGGGTGATCAGAAAGTCAGTATAAATTTGAAAACTGAATAAATCAGGCAATAATGTAGATAGAGAGGTACAAATTGACACACATGCTTGGAATGACATGGGGTTTTATTAGAACCAAAAAATTTCAAAAGTCCAAAAAATGTCCGACAGATGGCGCTTCATCTGATCAGAATAGCAATAATTAGCATAACAAAGTAAGACAAAGCAAATATGATGTTCTTTACAGGAAATGCACAATATGTCCACCATCATTCCTCAACAATAGCTGTAGTCGAGGAATAATGTTTTGAACAGCACTGTAAGGCATGTCCGGAGATATGGTGAGGCACTGGCGTCGGATATTGCCTTTCAGCATCCCTAGAGATGTCGGTCGATCACGATACACTTGCGACTTCAGGTAACCTCAAAGCCAATAATCGCACGGACTGAGTTCTGTGGTCCTGGGGGGCCAAGCATGACGAAAGTGGCGGCTGAGCACAGGATCATCACCAAACGACGCGTGCAAGAGATCTTTCACGCGTCTAACAATACGGGGTGGACCCCATGTCATTCCAAGCATGTGTGTCATTTTTTACCTCTCTATCTACATTATTCCGTGGTTCATTAAGTTTTCAAATTTATGCTGTCTTTTTGATCCCCCGGCATAATGGCGCTCACCTACATATTGCCGGCCGGTGTGGCCGAACGGTTCTAGGCGCTTCAGTCTGGAACCGCACGACCGCTACGCTCGGAGGTTCGAATCCTGCCTCGGACTTGGATGTGTGTGATGTCCTTAGGTTAGTTAGGTTTAAGTAGTTCTAAGTTCTAGGGGACTGATGACCTCAGATGTTAAGTCCCATAGTGCTCAGAGCCATTTGAACCATTTTTGAACCTACAAATGGACAAATGATCATCATAATAAAATGTAAATCAGACCTCGCATGGAAATGTGTGTTCGTTTCCCGCGCGCTTTTCGATAGTGGAACAGTAGAAAAATAGCTTGAAGCTGGTGTGATGAACCACTTGCCAGGCACTTAACTGTGAATTGCAGAGCAGACAGGTAGATATAGATGTAGGCCGCTTCTGTCTCATGTACAAGCTGTGCACGCAGAGGTTATCACGGATGTCTGTTTTGTAAGGCCAGGTGCAAAGTGAGATTTAGTATTCCTCTGTACAGTTTTGTGTATTCACTTAGTCTGACGCTGAGTGACAAGTAATACTGCAACAAACATTAACGCCACACGGTATCACATGATCCCTGAGCTATACAAAAAATGTTGTAAACAAAATAAAATACTAAGCCTCTGAGAAGCTGTATCTTCTAGTTGCTGTAGATGCTTACAGGCCTTATTACAGAGTATATTGCAGCTGTCTCCCGTATGAGCTGGTCGTATAAAAGTAATCGTGAACCTCGGCTTGAGCAAGACCCGGTGAAAATTGTGATTTAAGAGCAGATGCCGAGGCGGCAGCGGTGAGGTGAGAAGCCACTGCGGCCGCCCCATGCAGCGAAGACAAGGGCGCGGCCGTATCCCACTTAGGGAAGTGCGGTCGGCAAGTTGGCGCTTGTTTCCCAGGAGGCCGGCACCACCTGTGTTCTCCAATGACGTCACCCGGGCCCCTTCCCTCCCCAACTCCCCTCTCCTGTATGCGTTTGTTTTTACTTCTGCAGACAACTACAAGCATCTCGTGTGTCGGCGACAGGCGTACAATTCTTGACAGGACACAGCTGTGCCTGATGGAACTGCTCGCTGACACCGTAAAGGAAACGTTGACTCACTGATGCTCAATGTGATGAACCTTCTCTTCTTCCTGTCATGGAGTTGCCACGGAAGTGGCCAGGCCAAGAGCATCTGCCGTTAGGGCGATGTGCGATTTCATTACGGGATGCATCTACAGCATTGACGACGAAGGAAACATTAATCATCGGATGCTAGTTTACTTCTCGCTTTCCTGCGCATACGAAGGATGTGTCGTTAGTATGTTAAAAATAAATTAAACATAAAGTATTACAAAACCAATTTTTAACACTCTCATACCCTTGGAGGTGCTCAGTGTTTCCTTGAAGAGTGATTGATTTAATTTTCCCCATAATATGCGTTCCGTTGCGTTTATCGAACGATCATTCGAACTATGTGTGATTTTCTGTTAAGCCTCTGAGAGGTACCGCGATACCGTGATTGCACAGAAAGGTACGGAAAAATTGAAGCCAACTGAAAAGAGGTGAGATGGAATTTAGGTCAACAGAAAATACGGCAGCTTTGAAGTGGCATCGCAAAGGAGACGTGTGCGTTGCCGACATGCCCTACAGCTCCAGTGAAATCAGCTATGAAAATTGGCCACCAAACTCATACTGAAATTTTAAACCAAATGTGTTTTGGCTTACAATAAGTCGATGGGCGAAGCGGACAAATACGACGTGTTCTTAGATCAACGGAACACGTTTGAAAAACGCTGAAAATGGAAAAAAAACGTTCTTTTGCTGCTTGGAAATGTGTGAGCTAAATTTCCAAGCCGCGCGGGATTAGCCGAGCGGTCTGGAGCGCTACAGTCATGGACTGTGCGGCTGGTCCCGGCGGAGGTTCGCGTCCTCCCTCGGGCATGGGTGTGTGGGTTTGTCCTTAGGATAATTTAGGTTAAGTAGTGTGTAAGCTCAGGGACTGATGACCTTAGCAGGTAAGTCCCATAAGATTTCACACACATTTGAATATTTTAAATTTCCACGCTATTTACAACGTTCATATTTCAATGGATAGTCCGCTCGCCCAATTACATCTCAGCTTCATTCGTGAGATTTTAGAGACTTTCTACCTGGGCAGGATAGCATAAAAAAAAAATGGTTCAAATGGCTCTGAGCACTATGGGACTCAACTGCTGAGGTCATTAGTCACCTAGAACTTAGAACTAGTTAAACCTAACTAACCTAAGGACATCACACACAGCCATGCCCGAGGCAGGATTCGAACCTGCGACCGTAGCGTTCTCGCGGTTCCAGACTGCAGCGCCAGAACCGCGCGGCCACTTCGGCTGGCAGGATAGCATCAGAAGTTCGTCGATCAGATGAGGAAAATCCACTGCGGCTTCAAAGAAGGAACTTTCCAAGCATCGTTGAATCGTCAGCAAAACAACACGAATCTGTGAGTAGCCATATCGCATGCAGCAAGAACAAAAAACGAAAGGAATAGCGCTACTGCTGTAAACAATTCGATTTGGAACTGTGTGCTGTGTCTTGTTTCGAAATATATCACACAAAAAATTTCTTATATTGCAGTTGGTTTAAAAGAAGGGCAGCAACAGCTAAATCTTACACATAGTTTAAGGAAATTTCGAGCAGTATACTACAGATGTTAAAAATCAATGACACTGAGGAGCATATAGCTGAATGAAAGCTCGGTAATCCACTGTAGCGGTAATACAGGATGGTTAGAAACAGCCTGAAAAGCTTTTTATCATGATACAGGTTAGGTTGTGCTAAGAGACAATTGTTAAGAAACAACTGAACATGTCGCCCAGTTTCCAAGTTCATTACTAGCTTTTCAGACTGTTTCTGACTACCCTGCATATAGCGAACGTTTGAATAATTCCACGTGCAAGCTCTCCCTCATCCCCAAAACAGTATAGCAAAGACTGATCGGCTTCCAGCGCGCATCTAAATATACGAACCATACTAGAATTACGTGTTTGCTTATATTTGGTACGTAGGGACTTGAGAAAATGAAGTTATAAATGACTTGGCACAATGCTAAGACAATTATGCAATAACAGTACACGTTCGGGATTTTTTGTAGAGACAGTTTTGCTGCTATGGTGCAGATAACAGGTGCATCACACAATGAGAGTGTAATGTTGCGGCACCTGGAAATGCAGTCCTAAGCTGAACTACGCGGGAAAGTACGATACTTGTGGGCCCAACGTCTAAACTGCACACACAGTTATTCTGAAATTCTGGCGGTATATGGAACAAATACATCAAGTTCAGAAAAAAGAGAACCCCTTGAACGACTAGAGGTAGGACATTCATATTCACAAGACATGTACATCAGTATGTTCTGCAGAAATTTTAGCATTTCAGTCACGTCGTTTCAGCACGTGATCTGTTGTCTGGTAGGCACAGGGTCCGCCATTTGCGCTGATAACTTGTTCCATGCGTGATGGTGTCGACGCGTATGAGGCGCGAATGGCGTCCTGTGGTATAGCCATCCTTTCTGCATTCACCTGGTTCTAAACTTCATCTGTGGTGGGTGGCACTGGGTCACAGCGTTGCACCTGTCCTTCCACCATATCCGACATATTTTCGATTGACAACAAGTCCGGTGATCAGGCGGGCCAGGGGCAAAGCTGACATCCTGTAACACCAAGAAGGCATGTGTTCGTGCAGTAGGATGTAGTCGTGTATCATCTTGCTGAAAAATGGCTTCTGTGGTGGTGTACAGAAAGCGTACGGCCACGAGTCACAGGATGTCATTCACGTAGATCACTCTGGTCACAGTGCCCTGGACACACACCACCTGTGATTAGTGGTTGTGCCCAATAGCACACCATACCATAAGGCCTTGAGATGGCACTGTATGACTTGTGCGAATGCAATAACTGTGATGCCGCACTGTGGGGCGGCTGGTTGGAATTATTTTGTTTTATAAATGATATAGAATTGTAATGCAGAAAAGATGCATTTCCCTGCCGTCTAACCATATGTGGGGTGGCTGGTAGAATTATTGTTATTTAAATGTTCCTATTATTTATGCTGTTGTTTTGCCGTTCTCAACACTGGCTCTCTAACTACAGAAAGTGATTAGCAAAACGTGAAGCCTGTAATTAGAATTCTTAGTGCCCACTTCACCTGAGAAATACACTTATAGCTACAGCTTATAGCTCTGAGGAATTAGGAGATTGTCTGGGATTCATAATCAAAAACGATCGTGAAAAAAAATGTTCTCTGTATTCTGAAAGTCACAGATGAAAAGAAAAGAATCCACACAACCTAACAGAGCAGTTCAGACTCTAATGCGCTGATGCAACTATAACTGTCCAAATTAAATGTTTAAATGAATGCTCGCCATAATTTGATGATAATGTTCATCAAACCCCACGCTAAATAATGGTAGAATGTCTGTCCCGCGACGGCACATAAAAATACGACATACGCAAACTGAAGATATATCATTAAAGTCATCCCAGAATTAACACTTCACTCGAAAACGATTTCATGGTTACGCGTATCCCAAGTAACTTAATACGGCATCCAAGGCTGTTTATAGCAATGATACTGACGCGACGCGACTCCCGACACAGATGGTATGCTATTCAGCGTGTGGAGAGAACTGGGGCCTTTTTTCCTCGCGCAGCGTTCTTATATAGAAAGCCGCAGTGCGGACGGCTATGGGAACGCCTGATCAAATTGGCTCTCCCAACTAGCCGCTGGGCTAGTAATGCACCACTTTAAGTCATTGAATAAATCATAGCTTCTTTTGCTGATGGCCGATGAAGCTCTCAATTTAAATGTGCATTCAGCACACAGGTAAGTAATCATAAGAAAAGTCTTACGTGGCTAAGTAAAATATTTTGGGCGAGAGAATTAATTTAATTACACTACACGCAGTAGATGAGCTCTGAACTTGCCCTTTGGAGATACGCTATCGCTATAGTTATATAGTTATTCAATTAAAACTTTTCACATCTTTATGGTTATAGCGGATCTCCATTCTACTTAAATATAAACATCCTAGCCTTATTTATTAGCCTACTTAATCTATCTTGCTTCCGTAATTTTTAATACAAAAACCAGAAATTATTGAATTTCAAATAAAATCTTAATTTGTGAGATCCAAAGTACTGTTTCTATTAAATTATTATGAAAAAGGAATCTAAATATAACTTTAAGTCTCTAGCTCTTTTCTGAGGCGCCAATGACTTTTACAGATAAACGTCCAAATTTTGAAAATAGTTAAAGTTATTGAACTGACATTCAACACATATTGATTTAGTATTACTCCTGACATGCCAGAAACGTTTCATGTTTTTTACTTGATTTTAAAAGTATTGCGCAACATTTATGATGTCAGAGCTAGTTACAGCGGACTCGGCTGGCACACAGTGGAAAGACTGATGAGAATTTTATAAGGTGTGAGTAGGCTGCTTCCCTACAGCACCCCCTGTCGTCGGTGAACCGAAATGCGACCATTATCTTCAAACAAACAGAACCTACAATCATGCTCTCAATTTAAGGATAATGGTGATACATGGTGAACCGGCCGGGGTGGCAGAGCGGTTCTAGGCGCTACAGTCTGGAACCGCGCGACCGCTACGGTCGCAGGTTCGAATCTTGCCTCGGGCATGGATGTGTATGATGTCCTTAGTTTAGTTAGGTTTAAGTAGTTCTAAGTTCTAGGGTACTGATAACCTCAGAAGTTAAGTCCCATAGTGCTCAGAGCCATTTGAACCATTTTGATACATGGTGAAACAACGCCCTGGTGGGCGGTTTGCGGATTTAAATTACCTCGTGGTATGACCATGCGGGGCATTTGACCTGCGGTCGTTGCACGGTGGCGCTGGCAGCAGTCCACATATGCATAGATGTGTTGGCGCATGTCAGAGTACGGTGCAGCGAGTAAATGTTTTCAGACGTGCTAATGGTGACTGTGTGTTGAGAACAGCACAAAGAACAGATATTGATGACGTTATGAGGGGTAGAATACTAGGGCGACTGGAGGCTGGTAAAACACAGCAGGTCGTAACACGGGCCCTCCGTGTGGCACAGAGTGTGATTTCAAGATTATGGCAACGATTTCAGCAGACAGGAAACATGTACAGGCGCTACAGTACGGGACGTCCACAGAAGACCGATATCTCACCATCACTGCCCGCAGACGGCCACTGAGTACTGCAGGTAGCCTTGTTCGGGACCTTACCGCAGCCACTGGAACAGTTGTCTCCAGACACACAGTTTACAGTCGACTGAACAGACGTGGTTTATTCGCCCGGAGACCTGCAAGGTGCATTCCCCTGACCACAGCTCACAGGAGAGCCTGTAAGGCCTGTTTGGGGGTCGTCCGGATACTTTTGATCACATAGTGTATCAAAGCGAACTTCATATCCACGGTCGCGGGTGACGTGTGGGTTAACCTCACAGCAGTGATGGGCGTTGTGCATATTGGAGACACCCTCATGAGTGAATGCTGCTTCAATTGACCATATTAAGACTTTTACAAAGTCATCGTTGGGTTCCTGTTGCTGTTGGAACTGTTCACAGAATTGCATCCGCTGATGGAAATCTGCAGGATGCAGGTGTTGCGTCAAAGCATAACGCTAGGTTGCAGTCCATGCCGGTGCAGCACGTTAACGACCATGCATTTTGAGACACGCAGTTGCCTTACTACGCTACATGTACTTCGCTGAGGTTCTTGGCGTATGACCTCCAGAATGGCTTCCCCAGTATCTGGAGTATGGGGAGTCCGTGGACGACCTCTGTCACGCGTTCGTGGAACGAGAGAACCTGACTCCCGAAGGCGCAGCTCTGGAAGACGGAACACATTTTTTTCTGGATAGTCGACGAGGATATCTAGCACCAGCCCGGTTATCAGATGCACCAAGGACCAGAAGAATATCCATATATTCATCGTTTGCGTATGCCATACGTCTGCTACACATGAGGAAATTCGATAGTGTACGCATGTACAATGGAGTCAGTCACGGGCGCGTTGGTCCCTGTCTGGTGGACAGTGCATACAGTATAAACATGCCATCAGTCCTGCACGCTGCTCCACATAAACCACATTACCCCTCTGACATATCATTCTACATTATTCATCCCGACACCGCTAACTGTGAAATATTCGATACCGAGTTACACTGCTTCCCTAACGGTAGTAGATGCGATGTTTCCACAATCCCTTCTAATAATAAAAAATGCATTGAGATATGTACTAAAAAGCATGCGGGTTTTTTGGAAATTTGTGGTTAAGTTCCTATTTGACGAAACTGCTGAGGTCATCGGTCCCTAGGCTTACACACTACTTACGCTGAGGACAACACTCATTCCTATGCCCGACGGAGGACTCGTACCCCCGACGCGGGAGCCGCGAGAATCGTGCAAGGTGCCCCACACCACGTGGCTACCCCGTGCGGCACAGTATGCGGTTACCAGACAGCGTTGAAAGGCATAATTAGTGGGACCATGGTGATAACACATACAAATAGTGACGGAGTTAGGACATTATTGGCAAAGCACCTTGCTAGTCCTACTGGTAACGTAAGGCCCTCACGAAATGGAATGGGAAATAATTCAAAAGCCAAGTCGAGCAGCGGTCATGTACCAAATAGCTTTATCTTGTGGCTGCGGTTTTACATATCTTATGGAAAATAATGACCATGAGAGCAATTGTTTTTAATTTTTTGTGACCATGATTTTATATCAGCTGGTCTGCCTCATGTATCGTTATATCCAAATGGTTTACAAATGTTAATCTACACTACTGGCCATTAAAATTGCTACACAACGAAGATGGCGTGCTACAAACGCGAAATTTAGCCGACAGGAAGAAGATGCTGTGATATGCAAATAATTAGCTTTTCAGAGCATTCACACACGGATGGTGCCGGTAGCGACACCTACAACGTGCAGACATGAGGAAAGTTTCCAACCGATTTCTCATACACAAACAGTAGTTGACCGGCGTTGCCTGGTGAAACGTTGTCGTGATGCCTCGTGTAAGGAGGAATAATGGATACCATCACGTTTCCGACTTTGATAAAGGTCGGACTGTAGCCTATCGCGACTGCGGTTTACCGTATCGCGACATTGCTGCTCGCGTTAGTCGAGATCCAATGACTGTTAGCAGAACATGGAATCGGTGGGTTCATGAGGGTAATGCGGAACGCCGTGCTGGACCCCAACGGCCTTGTATCGCTAGCAGTCGAGATGACAGCCATCTTATCCGCATGGCTGTAACGGATCGTGCAGCCACGTCTCGATCCCTGAGTCAACAGATGGGGACGCTTGCAAGACAACAACCATCTGCACGAACAGTTCGACGACGTTTGCAGCAGCACGGACTATCAGCTCGGAGACCATGGCTGTAGTTACCCTTGACGCTGCATCACAGACAGGAGAGCCTGCGATGGTGTACTCAACGACGAACCTGGGTGCACGAATGGCAGAATTTTATTTTTTCGGATGAACCCCGGTTCTGTTTACAGCATCATGACGGTCGCATCCATGCCTGGCGAGATCACGGCGAACGCACATTGGAAGCGTGTATTCGTCATCGCCATACTGGCGTATCACCCGGCGTGATGGTACGGGGTGCCATTGGTTACACGTCTCGGTCACCCCCTGTTCGCATTGACGGCACTTTGAACAGTGGACGTTACATTTCAGATGTATTACGACCCGTGGCTCTACCCTTCATTCGATCCCTGCGAAACCCTACATTTCAGCAGGATAATGCACGACCGCATGCTGCAGGTCCTGTACGAGCCTTTCTGGATACAGAAAATGTTCGACTGCTGCCCTGGCCAGCACATTGTCCAGATCTCTCACCAACTGAAAACGTCTGGTCAATGGTGGCCGAGCAACTGGCTCGTCACAATACGCCAGTCACTACTCTTGATGAAATGTGGTATCGTGTTGAAGCTGTATAGGCAGCTATACCTGTACACGCCATTCAGGCTCTGTCTGACTCAATGCCCAGGCGTATCAAGGCCGTTATTACGGCCAGAGGTGGTTGTTCTGGGTATTGGTTTCTCAGGATCTATGCACACAAATTGCGTGAAAATGTAATCACATGTCAGTTCTAGTATAATATATTTGCCCAGTGAATATCCGTTTATCATCTGCATTTCTTCTTGGTGTAGCAATTTTAATGGCCAGTAGTGTACATTCATATCCGATGATTGCACCTTTGGTGTGTTGAAACCGGTTGTGCAGTAAACAGTATTTAAGCGATCTTGGCTTATGAATTATTTCCACAACAGTGTGATCGCCCCACTACCCCCTATATGTTCACTGCAGAAATGTAATGGAACTGAACAAGGCAAGAATGATGTTTGGTACCAATCTATAGAACCATTGGAGAAGGGTACAAAGAAAACAGATTTTGCATCTAGCAGATGAAGTGGCCCGAATAAATTCACACCAACGACGTGGAAATCGCTTCTTTCAAAGCTGACCAATCTCTCCGATTGTGGTATGTAAGGGCAAATGTTTTCTAGAGAACTCGCTATAATCACTGTTGACGATTAAGATGGCAGGTACCGTACCATCTGGACCAAATTTAGCAAATGAAAAACTTAAGCCTCAACCTAGGATTGAACCATCGACCTCCTACATGGTATCCTAAAACTCTACCCCCTTTTTTTTACTGACCTGAGACCCATTGCACCAACTGTACAGCACAACTAGTATGTGCTGACAAAGGTAGTTACCATACATGTGGTTACAGTGTTGCCAGATTGCCACTTTTTAACGTCCATTTTCTGCCGGATGTACTCGCCGGACGAAATCTTGCGAGACAATTTTTTTTATATCGGTGGCATATGAGCAGTCGCGCAGCGAAGCCCGAGTACGCGAATTTCGCCAGCAGGAAATATCCTATAGATTTTGAAGAGTGACTTTGCGAATGCCAGAAATCTGACATGAATTGGCGTATCTTTTGATTCCATTGACTTAGAAGCCGTGTGCCGGCCGCGGTGGTCTAGCGGTTCTAGGCGCTCAGTCCGGAACCGCGCGACTGCTACGGTCGCAGGTTCGAATCCTGCCTCGGGCATGGATGTGTGTGATGTCCTTAGGTTAGTTAGGTTTAAGTAGTTCTAAGTTCTAGGGGACTGATGACCACAGATGTTTAGTCCCATAGTGCTCAGCGCCATTTGAACCATTTGAACTTAGAAGCCTAACACTTTTGCACCACCAGAGGAGTACAGATCTCAGTATATGACAAATTTAAACCTAACACTTCTGCTAACCCCTATGAAAAATTGTTTTGCAAATCAGACAAACAGACCGGCAACAAAGTAATCCTATAAGGTATAAGGTTTCCATTTTTACTCATTGTGGAACGGAACCCTCCAAAAGCGCGTATTCATTATCGAGTAACAACGAAGCACTGTTTGGGGAAAAACGTGTGCTGAACTGTTTTCGCGAGAGTTTAAGATTGGAAGTATTTTGCCAAATCTGAAGCGAAGTCTGCAACCAAAAAACTTGGTGGCAAAAAGGTCTCTGTAACGAATAAATAAAAACCTTAATTTTCAGAAAAGAATTCGCACACCAGAAAACATTGCTCGAAGGAAGGAGATCCTGAAACTAATTGCGACAAAATCCCAACTCTGACTATCGGTACACATGGGAATCAGGAAATCGTCGCGTCGAGACATTACCGGAAAGTACCTGCATCTGTATTCTTAAAAAATACTTTTATGCATGGACGAAAGCGTCCAGACGAATTTCCACATGTTGAGTCCTACCGGTAGTGTCTGAGTGTAGTGAG
This sequence comes from Schistocerca americana, assembly GCF_021461395.2. NCBI lineage: Eukaryota > Metazoa > Arthropoda > Insecta > Orthoptera > Acrididae > Schistocerca > Schistocerca americana. Next base: position 380,604,041 of record NC_060126.1, read on the forward strand.
ATAAGGGTGGAATCAGGACTTCTGGATCCTGAGGTTTTCCTTTTTTCAGGTGAGGCCTAGTTCACCCCGTCGGGTTATGGCAACACGCCGAAAATGTGCCTGTATGCATCAGAAAACCCCCTTCAGTACTCTGAAGAGACATTGCATAGTCACAAGATCAGTGTTCGGTGCGCAATGTCTGTTGTCGACACGATTCTATCACAAACAGCTAATGCTAACTGGTGTGGTCAAAACTATAGAATCCATATGTGGATAAACTCTTAAGATAAACAACTGTTTGGATACTTTCAGCAAGACGGAGCAACAGACACATGGCTTTGACAACCCTGAGGTGTTCTGTGAGGAGAGGGCAATGGCCGAGGCAGTGTAATATATTGGCCACACTGAAGTGTCAGGTGTAAGATAATTCTTACTCACTGGCAGAACTGAAATGGAGCGTTGAAAGTCATATTTATTAGTGCTGGTGCAACTGATGACTAAAAATTTTGGTAATTCACATACAGAGAGCATAACAACTCATAGCAGATCGCCATAACACATCACAGTAACGCAAGAAATAAATTTGATTTACAAATGGTCAATGCGTAATACAGATACCTTTATTTTTTCTGAACTCAAATTATGAGATAAACTTTTGGTTTCACGATCACTTCCATAAGATAAAGAATGGTCTGCTATAAATGATTCATTCGTTTTCGGAGTCCTATATTTTCCGAAGTATAACATGTACTGCGACTATTGAGCCATGAATAGAACCGTCAACTCACCAAGTTTTAATTGTGTACGCCAGATGGCGTTACCAGCGCAGTAATTTGACAAAATGGCGACATTTGGCCTTCAAACTGATATTCAGTGACGAAGCAATCTTCTACTTATCTGGAAAGGTTAATCACTACAATGTGAGAGTAAAGGGCACTAAAAATCTTCAAGAAATTGTGGCACATGAACGAGATTCACCGAAGGCTTATGTTTTGGGTACAGTGTTATAGATGAAGCTATATGGGCCGTTTCTCTTCTCCGAAAAGACTGCGACTGGTACCTCTTTCCACAAGTGATTGCTGATAACGAGAATTTCATTTTCGAACAAGACTGGGCACACCACTTATTTGATCATCGATATTCGTCGGTAGCTAAACGACCAACTTCGGCAACGCTGGATTAGGCGTAGTGCGTAGATACTGCTCCGTCAGATGGCAGGCAATCCATTGGACGCTACAGAAGCTCTCCATAGAGGTTGTCACTATCATATTTACAGGTTATAGTCTCTTAAAATATACATAATAATTCTATAGTTTGTTAGGTATTTTATGTGGCAGTAGGTGGTTTACTAGTGGGACACTTATGTTCTAGTTTGGTTGGTTATTTCTGTAAGTGACTATGTGGCCCTGTAGTGCCCAGTCTGGAGTTCAGTTACCGTCTAATATGAAGTCGGACGAACGAGTTGAAAGATCTCTTACGCTTATCCTAAGATTGTGACTGAGGAAGTCAGAGTGACCGAAGTGCATCCTCATGATTGAAGTGAGGTGCCATCTACCGAATTTCCAAATCATAAACAACGATCTTCAAGGGAGAGCAGGTTGCACATCCCAGCCCCATGTTTCTCTTCACCTATTTTCACACTCTACACTCATTCGCTCTAAGGTTAAGTATGTTCTTCTATGTATTGCAACTGGGATTAAGTGAATGCTTGTTGTGCGCTGTGTCCTATGCGAAAAAGTCCACGTACCCATTTTGTTGAACACCACGTTGCGATGGCTTAAGTTAACCAAAGTTCTATGCCATTGTACCTGAGTCTCCTTCCAGATTATGTTCACAATACGTACGCTTTCTCTTCGTATAGGTGAGACGTCAGGTACCGAGAGTATCTTAAACGCGGAAGGAATTTACACGCAAGGAATAGTCGTGAAGACTCAGTGACCAGCAAATGAACAAAGTCGACCTATATGCCACTCCTTAATATAGCTACCATATCACTCCACCAGCAGAGGCCAATTGAATTGCTCCAATACTTCTGGAAGTGAGGAAGAATGAGGGTTAAATAAGCATCTGCGCGGAGGATTGAATCGACTGCATTCAACGCATCACAACGAAAGATAATTATCAAGTACACAGTCTAGTCACATTAATGTGACCACCGACTACGTTCGACATCAAAGTGCAATAACCACACACAGATGGCAGGTGAGAGCACTAGCACTGGAGGGTACATAAAGGGTGTTGCGAAAACGTGGCAAACAGTGCAGTCTTAATGCGGAAACGGAGCGATTTATCTGACGTCCAAAAGGGCTTCACCACTGACTTGGAGGGTCAAGCGAGGGAGCATTTCCGAAACGGTTAAGTTGTCAACTATTCGCGTGCCGCCGTGGTTAAATCATATCATGCATGGCAAAATGGCGTTATCCAAAACGCAGCAGACGAATATGTGGTGCACCGTTGTCCATAGAGGTGAAAGACGGCAACGAACATGTGTACGGGCGAATAGACGAGCAGCTGTTGAACAAATGACTATCCAGAAGAGCCGAGCGGCTACCAACAGTGTTTCCTCAACGACTGTTCAGCGAATGTTGCTGTGTATGGGCCTGTGCAACAGGTGCCTGGTTCATGCACCGATCAGGAGCCGCACGACCGCTACGATCGCAGGTTCGAATCCTGCCTCGGGCATGGATGTGTGTGATGTACTTAGGTTGGTTAGGTTTAAGTAGTTGTAAGTTCTAGGGGACTGATGACCCCGGATGTTAAGTCCCATAGTGCTCAGAGCCACTTGAACCATTTTTTCATGCACCGATGCTGACTGCTGTGCATCGGCTACGCCAGTACTTCAAGTGGACGTCCACTGATTGGCGACATGTAGCGCTTTCAGATGAATCACGTCTTATGCTCCATCGCACAGACAGTCGTTAGCGTGTACGACGCGAAACGTCCGAAAACAAACAAGGCGGAATTTTATACCCTGGGGAACGATTTCGTGACATTCGCTGGCTGATCTCGTCACTCTCGAAGGCACAACTGATCAAACAAAGAGTCTATCTATCACTGGGATCTGTTTCCACTCCTACATGCAGTTCGTTTTACCTTGGCCTCATGGAATCTACCAGCAAGACAATGCAACGTGTCACATAACTCGCAGTTTACGTGCGTGTTCCCAAGAGCTTAACGTACTCCCCTGGACCCCAAACTCCTTGAATTTCTGCCGAGTCGAGAATCTGCGGGACCACTTAGATCAAGCTGCACGTGCCATGGACTGTCAACCGAGAAACTTGGCGCAGCTGGTCATCGTATTGGTGTCAGCGTGGCTCGACATCCTGGTTAGTACCTCGCAGAAGTTCCTTCCTCAGCGACTGTCCACCCGCAGATCTAGCAGTAGTCCGCGCTACACAAGATCGTCATTCAGGCTTTTGACAGGTGGCCACATTATCCGCACAGTGCGTATAGAAAACTGATCCTTTCGTTTCGTAGAAATGAACACTTGTCAGTGACATTAAGACTGAATGCCGCCTGGTCACGTGGTGAGCACGTGATGAAGTAAGGAAAGTGTGTAACTGGAGCAGAGACGATTGTAGATCATTCCATTGCACCAAAATCTTTTTAACCCTCTACGCATACTCACTGTGCTGGCAGGAATTCTAGCAGCACTTTCCTTCCGCTGTCTTTTTTTAAAAAAACATCCTCCAAAATGCTACACGGTCCCTATCCGTCAGGACATCTGTCTAGTTTTGCTTTGGTTATGGTTCTTCCCGCACGTTCCCCCTCTAAAATCACGTCACCAACAGTTTACTAGAACAATTTTAGAAAGGTCTCGGATGACTTTGTTACTCAGGATACCCTTAGAAAGGTTGAAATTCCCCTGATGCCTTTGTCACTCAGATGACATCCATTGACTAGTCCATCTTTGAAGTCACGGATACCTAATGATCGACCCATTCTGCTACACTGACAACACACTATTTCCTTTTATACTGGTGTGCCCACCTTACTTCGACGTTCAATGATCAATTCTGCATTACACAATGGTGGCTAAAATGGCTCTGAGCACTATGGGACTTAATTTCAGAGGTCACCAGTCCTCTAGAACCTAGAACTAATTGAACCTAACTAACCTAAGGACATCACACACATCCATGCCAGTGGCAGCATTCGAACCTGCGACCGTAGCGGTCGCGCGGTTCCAGACTGTAGCGCCTAGAACCTCTCGCCCACGCCGGCCGGCTTACACAGAGGTGTCCGGATACTCTTGATTAGATGGTATAAGAGTTTAGGGTGCAGTTTCTCAATCTTCATCATTATCTTAGAAAAAAACTTTAAGAGATACAAACCTATGACATATAATAAAACTTAAGAGTCATCTAAAATTATTTTAAAATGAAATCGCAAATTCTGATGTGATTATCACCGCATGACAGGAATTAACATAATTACTGGCCATTAAAATTGCTACACCACGAAGATGACGTGTTACAGAAGCAAAATTTAACCGACAGGAACAAGATGTTGTGATATGCAAATGAGTAGCTTTTGTGAGCATTCACATAAGGTCGGTGCCGGTGGTGACACAAAGTGTTGACACTAGAAAATTTTCCAACCGCTTTCTCATACACAAACAGCAGTTGACAGGCGTTGCCTGGTGAAACGCTGTTGTGATATCTCGTGTAAGGAGGAGAAATGCGTACCACGACGTTTCCGTCTTTGATGAAGATCGGATTGTAGCCAATCGCGATTGTACTTTATCGTATCGCGATATTGCTGCTCGCGTTGGTCGAGATCCAATGACTGTTAGGAGAATATGGAATCGGTGGGTTCAGGAGGGTAATACGGAACGCCGTGCTGGATCCCAACGGCATCGTGTCACTAGCTGTCGAGATGACAGGCACCTTATCCGCATGGCTGTAACAGATCGTGCAGTCATTTCTCGATCTTGCCTCAACAGATGGGGACGTTTGCAAGACAACAACCATCTGCACGAATAGTTCGAAGACGTTTGAAGCAGCATGGACTATCAGCTCGGAGACCATGGCTGCGGTTACCCTTGACGCTGCATCAAAGATAAGAGCGCCTGCGATGGTGTACTCAACGACGAACCTGGGTACACTACTGGCAAAACGTCATTTTTTCGGATGAATCCAGGTTCTGTTTACAGCATCATGATGGTCGCATCCGTGTTTGGCGACATCGCGGTGAACGCACAGTGGAAGCGTGTATTCGTCATCGCCATACTGGCGTATCAACCGGCGTGATGGTATGGGGTGCCATTGCTTGGTTATACGTCTCGGTCACCTCTTGTTCGCATTGACGGCACTTTGAACAGTGGTCGTTACATTTCAGATGTGTTACGACCCGTGGCTCTGCCATTCATTCGATCCCTGCGAAACCCTACATTTCAGCAGGATAATGGACGACCGCATGTTGCAAGTGCTGTACGAGCCTTTCTGGATACAGAAAATGTTCGACTGCTGCCCTGGCCAGCACATTCTCCAGATCTGTTACCAATTGAAAACGTGTGGTCAATAGTGGCCGAGCAACTGTCTCGTCACAATACGCCAGTCACTACTCTTGATGAACTGTAGTATCGTGTTGAAGCTGCATGGGCAGCTGTACCTGTACACGCCATCCAAGCTCTGTTTGACTCAATGCCCAGGCGTATCAAGGCCGTTATTACAGCCAGAGGTGGTTGGTCTGGGTACTGATTTCTCAGTACCTATGCACCCAAATTGCGTGAAAATATAATCACAAGTGAGTTCTAGTATAATATATTTCTCCAATGAATACCCGTTTATCATCTTCATTTATTCTTGGTGTAGCAATTTTAATGGCCCGTAGTGTATTTTGACTGAGGAACGGTTGTTGGAGCTAGACATTCCATTTCAGAATCGTTAGAGAATTCAATATTCCGAGATCCACAGTGTCAAGACGGTGCCGAGGAGATAAAATTTCACGCATTACCTCTACCGTGGACAACACTGTGGCCGACGACCTTCACTTAACGACCGAGAGCACAAGCGTTTTGAGTAGAGTTATCTGTGCTGATAGACAAGCACCACAGCGTGTAATAACGCAGAAATCTATGTGGGAATTCCGACAAACGTATCCGTTAGTGCAGTGCGGTGAAATCTGGCGTCAGTCGACTATCGCGGCAGACGACCGGCGCGATTGCCTTTGCTATCAGCATGACTTTGCCTGCAGCGCTTCTTCTGGGTTCGTGACCATATCGGTTCAACGCTAGAGGACTGGGAAACCGCGACTTTGTCAGATGAGTGGCTCTGAGCACTATGGGACTTGACTTCTAAGGTCATCAGTCCCCTAGAACTTAGAACTACTTAAACCTAACTAACCTAAGCACATCACACACACCCATGCCCGAGGCAGGATTCGAACCTGCGACCGTAGGTTCCAGACTGTAGCGCCTAGAACCGCTCGGCCACCACGGCCGGCTCTCAGATGAGTTTCGATTTCAGCAGGGAAGAGCTGGCGGTAGGGTTCGAGTGCGGCGCAATCCCCTCAATGACATGGACCAAAGATTTCAGCACGGCACTGTGCAAGCTGTTGGTGGCTCCATACTGGTGTGGGCGGTTTTTAAATGGAATGAACTGGATCATCTGGTCAAATTGAACCTGCGATTGACTGGAAACGGTGACGTTCGGCTACCTGGAGACCATTTGCAACTGATGATGGATTTCATGTTCCCAAAATGCGATTGAATTTTTTGGATGAAAATACGCAATGTTACCGGCCACAGTTGTTCACCACTGGTTTGGAGAACATTCTGGAGAATCTGAGCGAATGATCTGCCCACCTACATGGCTCGACATAAATCCCACCGAACATTCATGAGACGTAATCGAGAGGTCAGTGCGTGCACAAAATCCTGCACTGGCAACAATTTCGCAAGTATGGACGCCTGTAGAGGCAGAATGGCTCAGTATTTCTGCAGGGGACTTTTTACGCTTTTTGGAGTCCATGACACCTCGAGACGCTACGCTAGGCGGGCAAGAGGAGGTCCGATACGATATTAGGAGGTATCCCAAGACTTTCATCGCCTCAGTGTAAATACTTCGATCCTCTCATATAGATGGTGTCAATGTCATGTATTTCAGAAGAGAGTTGTTGGGATTAGAGCTTTAAGCAACCGTGCGCGGTTCTGGGAATACCGAGAGCATGTGACTCCAGAGTGACGAGGGCCGTCGTGCGACTGCGCGGACACCGGGAAAGCCGCGAAGCGTCGCCCTGTGGCGGCTGGCGTCTATTTCGGAACGCCGCGACGGCCGCCTTGTACAGGCCGGGTCAGGCGACAGTAGACGCTGATTAATGGCGCGAGCACAGCAGCCGCTGTGACGGTGGCTTGGTAAGGGGGGGGGGGGGATGGATGGACCGGGGGGGGGGGGGGGAGGGGCGGGGTGCCGCATACCGCGGCGAAGTCCGGCGGGGCTGCCCAGCCGCGGCGGCGGCCACTGGTATCTGGGAAACCAGGCCCTAAGTCCAAACATCCACGTAGTAACCATTATTTGCACTCCAACATGTTAATGTATCCACATTGGATATTGATTACGAATATCAGTAATGCATAGGACTGGCTGAAAACCAGTAACATTCAAACGCTCGGCTCGGAAATTCCTCGTTACTCTACTGCAGTTCAGCCTACTTTCGAATACAAATCATCGCACGTCTATCATTTGCCGCGTGCGGGACGAAATTATTCACTTTTGCTATAAAATTTTATTGTTTCACTATTAATATTGTAATATAAGCTCACTGGACAAAAACATCTGTCACATATATATAAATTATTACAAATATCGAAACCCGCCACCGCGTATGTATTGCATAAAAAATCGTCAGCTCTAGTGCCCGAAGACTTCCTGCAAATGAAGTTATCCTCATACTGCCAACCATCATGTGGTAGAGTGCGGAGGAGCGGACAGAGGTTGACGGCACTATCTTGCACTTTGGGTGGGAAACTGCCCCTGAAGGCGGAATAATCAGCGATGATCAACAGCATCAGATTGCAAGAGTAAATGAAGTCATTGCATTAAAGGTACATGATGTGTATCCATAGGACAAGTGGCCTGTAATTGAAAACTGTCAGGATTAGCAAAAGCTTCCGTAAGAGTCTCCATTCCTATCTCCTGGAGGTGACTGCCGCGGGGGACGCCACCATGATGGAAAAAAAATTGAGAAACCACCGAAAGCGCCACGGAGCACACCAGGGCGATGCTTCTCGGCTTTCCTGGTGATCGCACAGTCGCACGACGGCCTTCGCCACTCTGGCATCACATGCTCTCGGTATTCCCAGAACCGTGGACGGTTGCTTAAAGCTCTAATCTCACCAACTCTCATCTTAAATACATGATATTGACACCATTTATATGGGAGGATCGAAGTATTTATACTGAGGTGACAAAAGTCTTGGGATAACTCCTAATATCGTATCGAAGCTCCTCTTGTCAGCCTAGCGAAGCGTCTTGACGTGGCATGGATTCAACAATTCGTTAAATGTACCCTGCAGTAATATTGAGCCATCCTACCTCTGTAGGCGTTCATAATTGCTAAACTGTTGCCAGTGCAGAATTTTGCGCACGTACTTAGCGTTCTAGAAGTCGGGGCGTGGAATGTGAGAAGTTTGAACTTGACAGGGATACTAGAATATCTGAAAAGTGAAACGCTAAGGCTGAATCTAGATGTGGTGGGGGTCACTGAACTGAAATGGAAAGGCTCTCTGGTCAGATGAGTATAGCGTAATATCAACAACTGCAGAGGATGGTATGACGGGAATAGGGTTCGTTACGAACAGGAAGGTAGGGCAGAGAATGAGTTACTGTGAACACTTAAGTCACATGGTTGTTCTCATCAGAACTGACAGCAAACCAACACCGACAACGATAGTTAGGGTACACATGCCACGTCCCTAGCCGAAGATGAAGAGAGAGGGAGAAAGTACCGGGTGATCAAAAAGTCAGTATAAATTTGAAAACTTAATAAACCACGGAATAATGTAAATAGAGAGGTAAAAACTGACACACATGCTTGGAATAACATGGGGTTTTATTAGAACAAAAAAAAGTTCACAAAATGTCCGACAGATGGCGCTGGACAGCAAAACTGCTACCGTGACGGGTGAGAGGTACGCCGATATGTTACAGAATCGCATCATCCCCAGCCTGGCTGTTGAACACCTGCTGGAACGTACGATGTTTATGCAGGATGGCGCTCCATCCCATACTGCTAGACGCGTGAAAGATCTCTTGCGCGCAAGTGTATCGTGATCGACCGACATCTCTAGGGATGCTGAAAGACAACATCCGACGCCAATGCCTCACCATATCTCCGGACATCCTTTAGAGTGCTGTTCACAGCATTATTCCTCGACTACAGCTATTGTTGAGGAATGATGGTGGACATATTGAACATTTCCTGTACAGAACATCGTATTTGCTTTGTCTTACTTTGTTATGCTAATTACTGCTATTCTGATCAGTTGAAGCACCATGTATCGGACATTTTTTGAACTTTTGTATATTTTTGGTTCTAATACAGAATACAGCCCCATGTCATTCCAAGCCTGTGTGTCAATTTGTACCTCTCTATCTACATTATTCCGTGATTTATTCAGTTTTCTAATTTGTACTGACTTTTTGATCACCCAGTATATGTGGATATCTAAAGTATAATTCAATAAGTAAAGGGAAATGGAAACCTAGCAGTGGGAGCTAAATGAAGTTGTAGGGGAGGGAGTAAAAGAAAGTGTTGCAGGACAAAATGAGTTTGGTAGCAGAAAAGAGAGAAGAAAGACTGAGTTATGCAATATGTATCAGTAATGTCGAATATTCTGCTCAAGAAATACAGAAGAAGAAGATATACGTGGAAACGGCCGACAGATAAAGGGAGGCTTCAGTTAGATTACATCATTGTCAAAAGAGATTCCGGAATCAGATACTGGATTGTAAGGCGTACCCAGGAGCACACAATTTAGTAGTGATACAGGGTAGGCTGTAGTTTAAGCGATTAGTCAGGAAGAATCAATACCCAAAGAAGTTGAATATGGAGGTAGCAACGAATGAAGAGATATGCTTGAAGTTCTCTAACGCTACAGATAATGAAGTAACGTATAGCTCAGTAGGCGTTTCAGTAGAAAAGGAATGGACATCTCTAAAAAGAGCAATCACAGATATTGTAAAGAGAAACATAGGTACAAAGAATGTAACTGCGAAGAAATCATGGGTAACAGAAAAAATACTTCAGTTGATAGATGAAACAAGGAAACAGAAAAAAGTTCAGAGAAATTCAGGCATACAGAAATACAAGTCACTGAGGAATGGAAGAAACATTAATTGTAGGGAAGCTAAGACGAAATGGCTGCATGAAACATGAGAAAAAAATCGAAAAAGAATAAGTATTGGAAGAACTGACACAGGATACATAAAAGTTAAAACAACATTTCGTGAAAATAAAAGAAAGGGTGGTAACATTAAGAGTACATCGGGAATTCCGCTGTTAAATTCGGAAAAGAGAGCGGATGGGTGGCAAGAGTACACTGAAGGCCTCAATGAGAGGGAAGATTTGTATGATGTGTTAGAAGAAGGAGGAAGAGTCGATTTATAAGAGACAGGGGATCCAGTATTAGAAACAGAATTGGAAAGAGCTTTGGAAGATTTAAGACCAAATAAGACAGAAGGGAAACATAACATTCCATCGGAATTTATAAAATCACTGAGGGAAGTGGCATTCAAAAGTACTGTTCCATTTGGTGTTGACTGTATGAGTTGCGACATACTCTGGGCAGACTCTCGGAAAAGTATTGTCCTCACAATCCCGAAGACTGCGAGAACTGACAATGCGAGAATTATCGTACAGTCAGCTGATGATATCCTCCATCCAAGTTGAGGACAAGAATAATATACAGAAGAACGGAAAAGACAACGGAGGATCTGTTATATGGCCACCAATTTGCTTTATGAAATGTAAATACGAAATTTCTGACGTTGCGGCTGATAATGGAAGCAAGACTAAAATAAAATCAAGACACGTTCATAGGATTCGTTGACTTGCAAGAAGCGTTCGACAATGTAAAATGGTTAAAGATGTTCAAAAAGCTGTAGGGATACAAGGGTAATGAAGAAAATGTATAAGAGCCAAGAGGGAGTAATAAAAGTGAACGACCAAGAACGAAATGTTCGAACTGAAAAGGGTGTAAGACATATGTAGTCATTCGCCCCTACTGTTCATTGTATACATCGAAGAAGCAATGATGGAAATAAAAAACAGGTTCAAGAGTGGAATTAAAATACAGGATGAAAAGATATCAATGATAAGATTCGCTCGTGAAATTTCTATCCGCCGTGAAATTGAATAAGAATTACAGGTTTTAGTGAATGAAATGAACAGTCTACTGAGTACATAGTGTGTACTGAGAGTAATTCCAAGAAATACGAAAGTAATGAGAAGTAATAGAAATGAGACCTGCGAGGAACGTAACGTTACGACTGATGGTCAAGACGTAGATGAATCTGAGGAATTCTGCTACCTAGGTAGCAGAATAACCAATGACGGACGGAGCAGGGAGGACATCAAAAACACACTACCGATGGCAAAAAGGGCATTCCTGGTCAAGCAAAGTCTATTAGTATCAAACATAGGCCTCAATTTGAGGACTAAATAACCACCTATATTGGGTGAGGAAGCGATACCACATGGCTGTGCAGGTACGTCGCATCTGGGTTAAGTCACTCACTGGCTATTTGATCGCGTATTTCCACCAAACTGCGATGATGCTGATGTAGACTTGTATTTACTGTTTCAACATCTTCCACAGATTTTTGTGGGTTTCAAGTCAGGTGATTTTACAAGACAATTGAGATGCGACAGGGTTGGGGGAGTGTTCAAAAAACAAGTTACATATTGTTCCAGCCAGATAAAACGTGCTGTTGTGTTCATGTGTGTGTGTGTGTGTGTGTGTGTGTGTGTGTGTGTGAGAGAGGGTTTGAATGAGATTTTGATTTCAAAGCCGTGAAATGTATCTCCGGTCCTCTCAGTTAGGACCTTTTCCGCCAGTGTACTGGCGTCCCGTTACGTGGCCGCATCTGCCACGCAGCTCCTTGTACACACATTGAACAGTCTGCTGCGAAATGCCAACAGATCTAGAAACTTCACACACCGCACGGTCATGGGCACGGCCAAATATTATTGCCCCTCTTTGCCACTCCGTCTCTCGGGCTTCGGTACAGTGCATGCTTGAAACAAGGATGCCTCACTTATCGCTACCCACGTGTACAGGCAGTGTGCGTGCACTCGGTTGTGCTAGTACGGAGCAAAACTACAAGTAAATATCCAGTAAATATGAGCTTCAAAGTGCTTACCTTAAGAAGTATAAGCAATTGTTCGTCTTCGCTATTGTGAAACACACCTGTTGTTCTGAACAAATGCTCATAGCTCTTAAGGTATGCGTTTTGGAGTTCATGTTTACTGGACACTTTTTCTTGTTTTGATTCGTATTACCTCCTCCAAATATACGGAAAGCAAAGAGCTTTCTGTGGATGAGACGTGTCTCACAGTAACGTAGATGAACAAGTGCACATTACTGTTAATACACTAGTCTTATAACCCATGTTTACTGGACATTTTCGCTGAAAATTGCAGTGAAAGCAGTTTGGGTACATCTATTTCACTAACTGAGGTATCACCACAACGATCGTTAGTGAACTGTGTTACGGTTATCACTGTTTTGGTAATATGGTAAATGACGTATATAATTTGAAATTAACAAGTTAGTTACGATTTGACAGTACTTTGACAGCTCAGCTCCTACGGCGTTATATGTTACATGAAATACATAGCGCCGTAAGAGATGAACTGTCAAACTGCTGTAAATTTCAATATATTTACGTCAATTACCATCTTATGAAAAAAGGTTCACTAACGACGTAATATGGACGTTACATTAGTACAGACGTACTTTTAGATGAGTTCCGAAACAGTGTATCGTGAATAAAGATTAGATCTTACGAGCAGCTGTTCTGGTGTAGCTTTGTAAGTATCGCAACGATTTTCCCTTGTAGCTTTCTATTCGTTCGTGTTTGGACCAGGGCCCCTTATTTGATACTGATACATTTATCCTTCTCCACGATCCCTGAAAGTTCATAACATCATTACAGAATCACCCTGTGTAGTATTGTTTCATAGGGAATGTACACTGATGGTAAATAAAATCGCAACACCAAAAAATCATTAATGTAGAGTAATGAAATTTTAGAAAACATTTGTCTTGGTAATACGAAACGATTAACATTGCAATATCAAAAGTTAATTTAAGCGTGAGAAAAGCCATTGCAAATGCAAAATGCTGGTTCATTAATAACTGGGATAACCGCACAAATGTTGAATGTAAGCTTGCAAACCTGCCTGCATTGTGTTGTACAGGTACTGGCACCGAGACAGAACCAGTTTTCGCCAGAAAACACAACAGATCTCCAACCTGCCCTCCAATGAGCTCTCGCAAATGGTGGTGGTTCGGGAGTAAGTGGAAGCAGGCTGCAGGGCGTCTGGCTCGGAGTTGTCCTTGAAGTAAGCGATTTGTAGCAGTTCGTTTTGTCACTGTGGTGCCAAATGCTGTTCAAATTGCTACTGCAGATGCAGTATGATGCATCAGAGCCATATGCCGAACATCATTGTCTTCCCTTTCGTTAGTGCTGCGGCGGGGAGGGTTGGTCTCTCCCTATTCTTTAAACAATCAGTGCACCTACCTGGATAGATTATTTATTGTCTGCGCCTTCACTCTGCAGTGGTTGATACTGATTTAGCCGACAAAAGCAGCGTTGACGAAAATTCGACTAATTATCTATCACCCAAAGACCACGTAGCTCCATTCCATTGGCAGAAGCTGAAAGTTAGTTAAACCATCGAGCGTCCGGGATTGTTCCATGACTCGTTTGACAAAAAAAAAAACATTTAAAATCTCCTTTCTGTTATTCTATTGTCTTTAAAACACAGAAAATGGCTATCAAGTCCGTATGTAATATCCCAACATCAATTTTGCAATGTTACTGATTGTCTCAGTTACAAGTTCCCACATGGACTGAGCGGCTGGTCCCGGCGGAGGCTCGAGTCCTCCCTCGGGCATGTGTGTGTGTGTGTGTGTGTGTCCTTAGGATAATTTAGGTTAAGTAGTGTGTAAGCTTCGGGACTGATGACCTTAGCAGTTGAGTCCCATAGGATTTCACACACATTTGAACAATTTTGAACAAGTTCTCACCCGAAAGCAGCCAGAAGATGTCTAGCCCGACTCGATATTTTTAACGTCCTAAAAAGTCACTGACCGACAACTACTTGCGAGTTAACACATTCAATAGTTCAGCAGGCATCTTGTAAAGAAGTGATCGCCATAACATCTCCTGATCTGTACAAAACACGCCACTTTCTGTTACTGTACAACATGAAATGTTCACACATACATAGCTCCATAAATAAACCACTCACAAGGCTCAAAGTTTAACAAAATAATCATTACTGTAATCGCTTTTCGCCAACGACAGGAGAACCAGTCAAAAGCGCGAATTTCTTCATTTTGGTAAAATTATGACCCGTTCGGTTTAACATAGGTGTTTACCAGAAGACAGCTCCGAGCGACTCTATCGACTCACAGATCTGAGGCACGAAGCCCCACTCAAATTCGTGGGAAAATGCTCAATTCCTATCGGTAGTATGTTAAGCAGCGTAACAGATTATCTTCAGCAGTTCTATACTCGGGGTATTTCTAATGTCAGCCTATCGCATTAGCGCAAGTAATTTAAACTATAAATTTCGTAATGCCGAAACTGAATGAAATAATATTCCCTTCCATAAAATAATTACTAATAAATTTAATACTCAACGTTCCTTCTGGCTGCCTTTTACAAATCCAAGCTCACTTCGACATACATCGCAAATTCCCCTATTGTACAACAACTTTCTCACTCATTCAGCAAATGTATGAGTCACTGAACATCAACATTTTCATCGTGAACGCCAGTTCGGTGTTTGGATTATGCTGACGCATATTTTAGCAATTACAATAGCCAGATAAATTAATCCATGCTTCACTCACGAGCGATGATATTCCCAACGTTCTCCCTACAAGAAACAGCACCAACCAGCATTATTCACAGCACGATATTGCTTTTCACGCATCACTTGGCATCAGCACCGTCAGTTCCACGCATTCCTCGTGCGTTTGCCCTCCTCTGGAATGTGCAGCACGGCCTCTCTGCCTCCTGCGCGGTGGTGCGTGAGGATACTCCACATTCCCAAAAAATTCTCTGTCGTCACTGTTCTGTCGCTTAAGAGTTCATGTGTCTCACTCTGAGTGATACTCCTGGAAGGGAACATCACGTACACGTTATTCCTTCCAATATTTAACATATTTCATTTCCATATGTTGCATGGCATTTTAAGCTTTCTTTATGAAAGTTAACCCTTTCACTTCTCCGTACATAAATATACGCTAATCGTTTCAGTGCTCCAGACGTATATATACCATTTGCTATAAAAAATACTTACAGCGGTTCCCTGCTACAGTCGTATAGTTACGTATAACTCCGACAATCGGGCCAGCGAGTCTGAGGTAATTGTTGCGCAAGTGTGCAGTTTAATTGTTGGCATACTAGGAAATACCTGAACGACTATAGAATTCTGAATGCTCTTTCTGCTGAGTTCATTCGTATCGCCATATTACCTAGTGTGTGTGCGGCCGTAACCGCGTTACCGAATAAAATGACGAGACGTTACCGTCCGCTTACAGACGATGAGCTGCTGAGAATTCTAAACGAAAGTGACGACGAGGACATCATCGTGCCCAGTCCAGGTGATTATGGGGTGACAGATAATGACGACGACGAGCTGGCAGATAAATCTGTCACCACAAATACAAAAAATATTTGTGAACCAACAAACGTTGAATCAGTAAATGCTGATCCAGATTATGATGTTATCGCCGATTCTTTCTCCGGTTCCGAAGAAGAGCCTGAGCGTATGCCTGAAAAATCTCCAAAGAGACACAAAACAGTTGAGTTTAGATGGAAAGACTCTGATTTGGACCCTAAAGTGTATAATTTCGATAACAGTGGTTCCGGTTGCAAAACCGTCAATTTAGGTGATTTATGTACTGTATACGACAACTTCCAAGTTTTTCTTAGCCAAGAAATTTTGAGCTACATAGCTGAGCAATTTAATTTATATTATGAACACCTTTGCAATGATGCCAGTGAAAAATCAAGACTGCGACGTTGGAAAAACACAAACAGTAACAAAGTTTGCTGTTTCCTTGCTGTAAATTTTCTGATGGCTCAAGTGAGAAAAAATGAAATAAACAGTTATTGGACCAATGATCAGTTACTGTCTACTCCAATGTTTGCGCTAATCATGCCGAGAGATAGATATCGTCTGTTACTTAGAATGTTACATTTTGCTGGTAACAGTAAGGACCCTGGAGATGACAAAATCTGGAAATTACGTCGAATTGTGGATCATTTAAGAAAAGTATTTCCAGGTGCTTTCTATCCTTTTAAAAGTTTGTGCATTGACGAAAGTTTAGTGCTCTTCAAAGGTCGTCTCTTCCTCAAGCAGTACTTTCCTTCCCAAAGCCACAGATTTGGTGTAAAATTTTTTGTGTTATGTGATTGTGAAACTGGTTATATTCTTGACTTTACTATTTATGTGGGTGCAGCAACAGACGTGAAGAAAGAAACTGACTTTGGTGTAAATGTTGGAATACCTGGAAGCATTGTTCTCACTTTACTTGAACGTTACCTTGGTCAAGGTCATACGTTATATGTTGACAATTGGTACACTAGCCCAACTTTATTTTCTTATTTGCATGACAGAGTGACTAATGCCTGTGGGACTGTGTGAACAAACCGCAAAGGCATGCCTGCTTTATCAAAAAAACTTAGAAAAGGTGAAATCGAGTTTCTGTCAACAGATAAACTTCTTGCTTTGAAGTGGCAGGACAAGCGGGAAGTGAGGCTGCTTTCAACTCTTCATACAAGCGAAATTACAGCGAGTGACAAAATTGACAGAACGTCGAATGAACCAAAAACAAAACCAGCTTGCATCGTAAGCTACACTGAAATTATGGGGGCCGTCGACAGGTGCGACATGATGCCAAGTTTAGTAGAATGTGTACGAAAAACTGTAAAATGGTATAAAAAAGTATTTTTTCATTTGGTGGATTTGTCTCTGCTCAATGCGCATGTCTTTTTTTAACTCAAACGGGACGAAATATTTTAGTATCTGATTTTCAACGCAAACTTATCAAGGAGATCCTAGAGATTCAGCACCAACCGCAAACAGAGGGACGTCGTGGAAGGAGATCGGCTGATGGTGTCAATCCCTTGCGCCTAACCGAGCGCCACGTTATCTCGCTAATCCCAGGAACTTCAAAGAAGAAGGCCGCCCAGAGAAGGTGTATTGTGTATGCAAAACATGATAAACGATGTGACACAAGATACATTTGTGTAAAATGTAATGTTCCTTTATGTTTGAATGTTTGTTTCGAGAGATATCACACATTGAAGTATTGCTAATGTAACATGTTTTGTATTTTTTTCTCTTAATAAAGTACCTTTTATGAACAAAATAAGACTTTCTGAACAAATATTTAAAAAAAGAAACGATTCACACCGACAATACCGAATTTTGCGACCCATTTTTATCTCAATAATAACGGTAGACTGCTACAGTCTTATATATATACACCGCGTGAAAATAAAGCGCACAGGGCGGCAGCCACTGAGAGTAAATGCGCAGTGAAAGGGTTAACTAAAAAGATACTGCGTGTACACCTACGTATGCTCTCAAGAGTCATTGTAGATGGCAATCTTCTGTTTTACAGGTGCATGTGTTGTACAACTAGTTTTTACTCTATTGCATTACTCATCGTTTTGCAAAAGGTGGTTTTATAATTTTTACCATAACTGTTTCACAATTCAGAAATCGCTTACATAGAAGCAAGCGCCATGTAAAAATAGCTCACGTTCTTTCGGAAATTACCAGTTAACTACCTTCTTCCGGCATATAATATTTTTCTTGAAATTTAAATCTGAGACCTCGAGCTCATAGGGTTATATGCAGATAAACATTTCATGAGGATACTGTATGCCTTTGAACAATGACCGTGTAATCTAAAACAAGAGTGTTGGAACAGCTCAGTAAAATAAAAATAGGCATCTGTTGGGTTTGTATTTACAAATAATTCTTCTTCTGCATACCTAATGATAGCTATCGTCATAATCGAATGTTGTCAAATTTTTGCTTCCTTCACAAAAGTTAAAATGGATCAGACGTTTGTATCTGAACGTGACAGACATTGTGTGTTCGCTCTTCCTTCTAGCCTCACAGATTTTATTTTATTATTATTGAGTCTATGTTTTGTTTACTACTTGAAAATTTACCTATAGTTTTAAAAAAGCCGCGTGGGATTAGCCGAGCGGTGTTAGGCGCTGCAGTCATGGACTGTGCGGCTGGTCCCGGCGGAGGTTCGAGTCCTCCCTCGGGCATGGGTGTGTTTGTTTGTCCTTAGGATAATTTAGGTTAAGTAGTGTGTAAGCTTTGGGACTGATGACATTAGCAGTTAAGTCCCATAAGATTTCACACACATTTTGAACAGTTTTAACAAAAACATTTATGTTATGAACTAGCGAACTGAAAGTTTATACTGATGATTTCTGTAATGTTAACTTTATTCTATCCCTTAATTGCTGCTGGTAATACATTATGCAGTATTAATTCTTTGTACCTGGCCAGTCTGCATGAACATGATAGGTTCAAAATACTGCGCAAGTTAACAAACATGGTTTATACTGTGTGTAATGATTGAACTTTATTTGATCCGTTACAACCTAATTATTTCTTCTCATACAAGTTTTATCCATTTCTTATAGGGAATATATGAATGTGTGGTGTCTCCTTTTAGACACGTGTGAACGAACAGACTTCGCATATTGATATGATTTATTTGCCGTGACAGGCAATGGATCCACCACATTGAGTACAGATTTACAATTATGTACGACTTCCTGTGAGAATCTCTAAGCAGCGAGCATAGAGGACATGGACAGGGACAGTAGACAGGTGGCGTCGGGTGAGAGCGTGGGTTTGCTGAGAGACGCTTCAAGGCACGCTGTGCAGATGCGGTAGACACTACGTCCAGTTGGTACAGTGGTTAACGCCACTGCATAGTAAGCAAGAGTTAATGGTTTCTAATCCCAGTGCAGCATACATTTTTCCACGTCGCCATTGATGCCGCGCAGTCCTGCTGCAGCTGATATAAATAATCCCTTTCCTCTCCTTTCTCCCCCATTTCCTCCAGTTTATATAATATTACGTATTTGCTTTATTTCTTATTTTATGCCATCGATCTTCTATTTGTTCCTACTTGTCATGTAACTGGCAGAGGGCATCAGTAAGTACATTTTTAACTGTCGATCATCCGACAGGAACCTTAAGGAAACGTTGGCTCTTACAGCACTTCGATACAGCTGTTGGCCAAGAAGTATCTGTGAGCTATTGATGACAAGTCAGTTGAGACGGGCATAGCCACAAACTGAGTGAAACATGCAGTTGTTTGCTTGATGGTAGTCGCTAGCTCAAGACTTTAATGAGCTCTGTACCTCCACAGCACCCATTATCTCATTACACTCCCACTAACAGTGTGTGGGAGTATGGAAGTAATATATCAATAGTACCTTGGGCACATAGTGTAAGTTTCCGCCGCTAGTCAGCGCTGCAGTACCCAAAGAATACAAGATGATCTAAAAATGCAAGATGGGGGCGGAGGAGCATTTAAAAACCCAAGTTGGTGGGCCTAACTGAAATGGGCTTTGTACTTCCCTCCCCTTCCACTCGCAATTTCCCCTTCAGCCTACGCCTTTCCTCGTCCCCCCCCCCCCCCCCGCCCCTCTCCAGTCTATATCGATGTCGGGTTAAAACGAGGCACTCAGTCACTGTAACTGCGTAAAAATGGCGTTCATTTCGAAGATAGGTATTAGTTTCAAAAATATTGCATATGCTTCAATTGAGGAGGCATCACACCTAAAGATTTGTGCTTTTGAATGGCGTTATATCAAAGGTAGTTACCCATGAATTAATCTCTGGGTTTTTTACATCTCCATCAATACTGTACTACACCTTCATTCAATTTTATCTCGTATTTGTACACTCAACATCAAAAAATAGATAGAAAATTTCCACTTCTTCCTCCCCTCTCTGTAATGGTTACATTAATGGGGCTGTTGTTGTTGTTGTTGTTGTTGTTGTTGTTGTTGTGGTCTTCAGTCCTGAGATTGGTTTGATGCAGCTCTCCATGCTAATCTATCCTGTTCAAGCTCCTTCATCTCCCAGTACCTACTGCAACCTACATCCTTCTGAATCTGCTTAGTGTATTCATCTCTTGGTCTCCCTCTACGATTTTTACCCTCCACGATGTCCTACAATGCTAAATTTGTGATCCCTTGATGCCTCAGGACATGTCCTACCAACCGATCCCTTCTTCTACTCAAGTTGGGCCACAAACTTCTCTTCTCCCCAATCCTATTCAATACCTCCACATTAGTTACGTGATCTACCCACCTAATCTTCAACATTCTTCTGTAACATCACATTTCGAAAGCTTCTATTCTCTTCTTGGCCAAACTATTTATTGTCCATATTTCACTTCCATACATGGCTACACTCCATAGAAATACTTTCAGAAACGACTTCCTGACACTTAAATCTATACTCGATGTTAACAAATTTCTCTTCTTGAGAAACACTTTCCTTGTCATTGCCAGTCTACATTTTATATCCACTCTACTTCGACCATCATCAGTTATTTTGCTCCCCAAATAGCAAAACTCCTTTACTACTTTAAGTGTCTCATTTCCTAATCTAATTCCCTCAGCATCACCTGACTTAATTCGACTACATTCCGTTATCCTCGTTTTACTTTTGTTGATGTTCATCTTATATCCTCCTTTCAAGACACTGTCCATTCCGTTCAACTGCTCTTCCAAGTCCTTTGCCGTCTCTGACAGAATTACAATGTCATCGGCGAACCTCAAAGTTTTTATTTCTTCTCCATGGACTTTAATACCTACTCCGAATTTATCTTTCGTTTCCTTTACTGATTGCTCAATATACAGATTGTATAACATCGGGGAGAGGCTACAACCCTGTCTTACTCCCTTCCCCACCACTGCTTCCTTTTCATGCTCCTCGACTCTTATAACTGCCATCTGGTTTCTCTGCAGATTGTAAATAGCCTTTCGCTCCCTGTATTTTACCCCTGCCACCTTCAGAACTTGAAAGAGAGTATTCCAATCAACATTCTCAAAAGCTTTCTCTAAGTCCACAAATGCTAGAAACGTAGGTTTGCCGTTCCTTAATCTTTCTTCTAAGATAAGTTATAGGGTCGGTATTGCCTCACGTGTTCCAACATTTCTACGGAATCCAAACTGATCTTCCCCGAGATCGGCTTCTACCAGTTTTTCCATTCGTCTGTAAAGAATTCGTGTTAGTATTTTTCAGCCGTGGTTTATTAAACTGATATTTCGGTAATATTCACATGTGTCAACACCTGCTTTCTTTGGGATTGGAATTATTATATTCTTCGGGAAGTCTGAGGGTATTTCGCCTGTCTCATACATCTTGCTCACTAGATGGTAGAGGTTTGTTAGGCCTGGCTCTCCCAAGTCCGTCAGTAGTTCTAATGGAATGTTGTCTACTCCCAGGGCCTTTGATTCGACTCAGGTCTCTCAGTGCTCTGTCAAACTCTTCACGCAGTATCGTATCTCCCATTTCATCCTCATCTACATCCTCTTCCATTTCCATAATATTGCCCTGAAGTACATCGCCCTTGTATAGATCCTCTGTATACTCCTTCCACCTTTCTGCTTTCCCTTTATTGCTTAGAACTGGGTTTCCATCAGAGCTCTTGATATTTATAAAAGTGTCTCTCTTCTCTCCAAAGGTCTCTTTAACTTTCCTGTAGGTGGTATCTATCTTACCCCTAGTGAGGTAAGTCTCTACATCCTTACATTTGTCCTCTACCCATCCCTGCTTAGCCATTTTGCACTTCCTGTCGATCTCATTTTTGAGACGTTTATATTCCTTTTTGCCTGCTTCATTTACTGCATTTTCATATTTTCTCCATTCATCAATTAAATTCAATATTTCTTCTGTCACCCAAGGGTTTCTACTAGCCCTAGTCTTTTTACCTATTTGATCCTCTGTTGCCTTCACTATTTCGTCCCTCAAAGTTACCCATTCCTCTTCTACTGTATTTCTTTCTCCCATTCCTCTGAATTGTTCCCTTATGCTCTCCCTGAAACTCTGTACAACCTCTTGTTCTTTCCGTTTATCCAGGTTCCATCTCCTTATATTCACACCTTTTTGCAGTTTCTTCAGTTTTAATCTACAGTTCATAACCAATATATTGTGGTCAGAGTCCACATCTGCCCTGGAAATGTCTTACAATTTAAAACCTTGTTCCTAAATCTCTGTCTTAACATTATATAATCTATCTGATACCCTTTAGTATCTCCAGGGTTCTTCCATGTATACAACCTTCTTTCATGATTCTTGAATCAAGTGTTAGCTATGATTAAGTTATGCTCTGCTCAAAATTCTACCAGGCAGCTTCCTCTTTCACTTCTCAGCCACAATCCACATTCACCTACTATGTCTCCTTCTCTCTCTTTTCCTAGTCTCGAATTCCAGTCACCCATGACTATTAAATTTTCGTCTCCGTTCACTAGCTGAATAATTTCTTTTATCTCATCATACATTTCATCAATTTCTTCGTCATCTGCAGAGCAAGTTGGCATATATACTTGTACTACTGTAGCAGGTGTGGGCTTTATGTCTATCTTGGCCAGAATAATGTGTTCACTATGCTGTTTGTAGTAGCTTACCCGTACTCCAATTTTTTTTATTCATTATGACACCTACTCCTGCATTACCCCTATTTGATTTTGTAATTATAACCGTGTATTCATGTGACCAAAAGTCTTGATCCTCCTGCCACGGAACTTCACTATTTCACACTATATCTAAGTTTAACTTATCCATTTACATTTTTAAATTTTCTAACCTACCTGCCTGATTAAGAGATCTGACATTCCTCACCCTGCTCCATAGAAATGCAATTATATATTTAATGGTTTCTGAATATAATAAATGGGAGTCTTTGGATTTAAGGTACAGCCTAAAGGCTTCCAAATAAACTTCTGATAATTAGAAAAACTAAAATCTATTCATAATCAATCGACCTGAAAATAGAAAATAAAATATTAAACAATTTCAGAAAGATTTAAGCAGAATTTTCCAAATGGCCAAAGGTAATATTAGTTTTAAGGAGTTTTATAAATTCAATTGGATTGCAGAAAAATCCATTGTATACATAAAGTCGAATTTAAATTCATTAAAGGAGATTAACAAAAAATTCATCATTATGAGTATGATTTTATTCTTATCAATGCTTTTGTTTTTGGTCAAAATATAAATAAAAATTTCTCTTTAAACAGTTTTGATATTAAATGTGTTTTATACAGTTTACAATGTGACTGGTGACACTGTATGAATAAAAATCGATTAAAAATCAAACTTCCAAATAGTAATATTAAAAGACTCTGCCAAAACTCTATCAGTAGGTTCCAAAAGTATATTTGGTGAAATAATTTGATTTTAATGAATATAAATGACAATTACATCTGGTGATTACAGTGCAGAAAATTTACTGAGATTCACCACCCTTGAAGAGTCATCACTAAAAATGGAAGACAACAGACTAAAAAATATAGATCTGTGTCAAAATTTAATTTTGAATATTCATGAATAAATAATTAATGAGTTATCTAACCACAAAGCTAAAATTTTAAAAGAAGAAATGTTGTTTCTTTCGGTATAAATGATTTATGGCTAGCTGATGTAGTAGAAATGGATTCTGGTAAACCGAAAGGATATTAAAAATTAAGTGAAGGATATAGATATTCATTAACTGTAATCGATGCTTTCTGTAAATTAGCTTGATCTGTTACAGTTAAAGATGAAATGGGTGGAAATGTAGTAATCGCTTTTGAAAAGTATTTGGAGAACGAACTCCAAAAAAATTACAAACAGATAATGAGAAAGAGTTTCAAAAGAACGATTTTCAAGAACAAATGAAAAAATATAGCATTAATCATTATCCTGCTTTTATGGAGCTAAAAGCATCTCTCACAGAAAGATTTAATAGAATATTAAAAGGAATAAAATATGGACTTGCTCATCAAGGTAATTATAAATGAATAGATATAGCCCCAGAATTAGTCTACAAATGCAACACAATGAATTCAACAATAAAAATTACTCCAATGGAAGTTAATGAGGATGCTGTAAGCCAGCCACATTTTCATCTAATGATAAGTCTAAATTTAATACTGGAGATAAAATCAGTAAATTTAAGGGAATTTTCGGAAAAGGTTATAGAGCTAATTGTTGAACAGAAATTTTTGAAATTGGAGATGTAATTCATTGTAGTCCAATGATATGGAAATTGAAGCCATTCAATGGAGAAAAATAAAAGGAAATTGTTTTTAATATCAATTATGGAACACAAAATATTGATATTTATACATACTTGAAAACTTGTAAGAAAGTTGGGACACCAAGTATATGTTAAATTGTTGGGATTTTATAATTCACATTATAGTTAGGTAAAGGTGCTATAATAGAAATATATTTTTATACTGTTTTTATTTTATTTTCCCAATAAGTTTTTTCTAACTAAATAGGTCTCCAATCTAAGGTTTGTACAACAATGTGGGGTTCAGAAATCAATGAATATTTTTACTTCATATAATTATGCAAGGGGTGGATAAGGATTACTGTGGGGACCATGTTTATGTATAAAGAATAAGAAATGTATAATAAAAATATTTGCATTAATGGAAAAAATTCCTAAGTACTCTTACACAGAGTATTTAAAATGAATTCTGAGTGATGAACACATAAAAATATCGTTATCTATGGAAACCATGAAATATGATGATTTGACTGACAGGACTTAAAGAAAATGTGCAAATTATCAAGAAATGGAAGATTTAATTTTTTATAAGATTCAAGGCCCAAACAAATGTAAAAATATATTCTAGAAAACAACAAAAATAAAAAAAAATTACGTTTATATAAATGGCTTTGCTTACAGTTTGGTATAGTTACAAAATTTTAACATAAAATACATTTTGGAACAAATATCAAAAGTGTTATTCGATAGATCTATACAAATGTTAATCATTATATCCATAGTTTACATTGTCAATTTGGTGTATTTATCTTATTAGTAGCTCTACTTTTAATGGTTCATTAATTAAACAATTTTTCTACAGTCGTCTAGTTTTTCATAGCAGTAAAATGTAATAAACACCACAAAAATTAATTTTTGGTTCCTTTTTTATTAATTTGACTTAAAATAAGCCGAGATAAATATTTTCCAACAGAAGTATGATTTATTTTCCGATTTAAAATATAACAAATTAATGTTTTTCTTTTTCAGATTTTGTTATTTTTAATGGAGTTACATAATAATACAGTTCATTGGAGAATTTTTACCTGAAAGGAATACACATTAACATATGCATAACTTTCATTTCAATTTTTGGGATATCATTAATTTCAACAGGGGATGAAATATGCAGCATTTTCTCTCCCAACACTGTAACAATATCTTTATATTGTAATATTAGTACTTTTCGCCTCACAAACATTAATATACGCTCAATAGTAAACGCCTGATGGCCTAAAGTTATCGAACGATCTTAAAGTAAAAGAAATGAACCATTGCATAGCAGCGACAAATCTACTATTCTTTATCTTTGCCGTTCTTGCGCGGTGCCAGTAAATCTCTATGTGCATGCATCGATTAATGGTGTAAAAAAGAATTCTGTTGTTTCAAGACAAATGAGGCTTTTGGCGCCTCACCTATTACTGTTTGTACTCTATGAAAGGCGGACGCGGACTTGCTGCGTCCCGCAACTGTATTTTATATTCTATGTGAAAATATTGACTGAAAATGCTAAATGTTATTTTTTTTTCAATCAGAAAGCATGTAGTTTCTTGTAACTGATTACGAACAGACAGCATCATGAGGACATTTTGACTGTTATGTATGAAGTATTTAACCACAATGGTCATCTGTTGTAATTTAATATGAAAAGGTACGTAGCATTAAAAAAACGTGTGTTAAAGATAAGTGTGCTTATTTTCGTAAATTAACCTTGATGATTCCATCTCCTTATTTACTTGAATTATAATTATTTTGTGTTACATCATCATCAGAAGTTACGATCACGCTGATGGGCCGAACGCAGCATGAGGCAAAAGGAACATCATCGCTTTCCTATTATTTCTGAACCAATTTTTTTTGTGTAGTGTTGCATTTCTTTTAAAGTCTATAAATCTTCTGGTCCCTTAATGTTGATCCGGGTATGACTACATCGCGACTATAAAAAATACACAGAAATGATAATGTTTCTTCTGAGAGATCTCATATATATATATATATATATATATATATAATAAATCCCTGATTCTGTTGCCAAGTGGCCCACCAAAATATTCACTTGTTCGACATTAAAAGAAAAGTAACAATTCTTTTTATTTTCGTCCCCCAAGAGCAATGCTACAATATTCACTCATTGTGTTGGAATTTTTACATTTCTATGTATCCACATCAACACAATTTTTTTGTTTCATTGGTTAGTTTACTTAACAGTAAGGCAAACCTCTTACAGAAACATATTTATTAATTTCCAACTGGAATACGATGATTTTGCTTAATGTCAAACCCAAGCCTCATGCATGAAAATTAGAAATCTTTGTTAAAATGAAACATCGAATGTGCCGCAACTCTGTCTCGCTCCGTTCTCATCTACTAATTCTCTTTATGCACTTCGATTCTTATTACTGCAGTTTGATTTCTGTGCAAGTTGTAATAATCTTTTGCTGTCTGTCAAACATTATTTTCAGTAGAAAGGTTTGCTTTCCTGCAAAAGGCACAACTGGACAACGTTTAATGAATCTTATTGTTCATGAAAAACACTGTGGTCATTGTACTGCAGGATGTCACCAATAACTATAGTAATCATTGTTCTACTCAGTAGAAAGGGATAAACAGTGAATTTGTCGAGAAGTCAAACTCATTTTAAAGCCTTTGTGAGAAGATGAAACAGTGTTCCCAGCTGTGTTTATTGCAAACAAGCATCCACTACTCTACTTTCTGCCTGACTTTGGCAAAGTTTTCGTGTTGGAAACTCACTGCTCGCTATTGGCTGTTGGAACATCGCATCTGGTTGCTAGCTGGGAGCCTTGTTCATTCACGCTGCATGCTCGCTGCCCGTAGGGAGTAATTACAATGCAGCTGTTCACGTATTGAGCACAGCGCTGGCAACGACAAACGGGACACTGCTGGAGTGACCTTGAAACAGCCAATCAGAGCTCACGTTTCAGGACATTCGGCTATGGTCACACAAATCAGCTTGACATCATCGTCTGGTGAGGATCGAAGCTAGCAGGGGGGTGAGCAGCGTTTACGAAGGTTAAATGGGATGGTCAGCAGCAGTGGGTTTCATTCATCATCACCGGGCCACGGCGGCGAGCAGTGAGGTGGCAGCATAAACCCACCCAAGGATTTGTGAACAAAGAAAACCAAGTTGATCCGGTGGTCATAAACTTTCATCTGCATCCGCAACTAAGTTCCGTAAACCGACCTTATAGTGTGTGGTGGAGCGTATTTCTGATGCCACCATATAATCTTCACTTAATTTTTTAATTTGCGAATATGCAAGGGAAGAAATACTGTCGGAAGCCTTCAAATTATACCTTTCTCTGACTTTCTCTTCCTGCTCATGTCGAGAGTCGTATTTCGGAGGAGGTAACATGTTGGATCGTTTGCGAAGTGGAAAGACAAACACACCCTTCAGCATCGAATTCATCAGCCACTACAAGCGTGGTGTGATCTTGCTTCACAATTACTGTCAATAGATTATGGATGGAAGGAGACAACTCAACTCTACTTAAATAAAAGCCACTCACAGACTCAATTAAATGTGTATCTTTCCATTAAGATACACAAACGTATTAGAAAAGAAGTTCACTACTGAAATAATAGAGACAGAACTGCAATGGTGCCAAAGTGTCCACACAGCAGTATAATGGGACCGGTAGAAAGCATTTGGTCAATTAAGGAAACACACACATAAGTAATCGGAGGACATATAATGAAAAAAAAGTGTAATAGAAGGCGAATGAGAGAGAGAATAATTATGGCACGCAACGGTAGAACTTAACAGCTCACCTCAGTGATGGAACTGAGGCGTCGACAGCTGAGATGCAATCGTAATAACGAGTTTCCATGGTAATTCCAGATAGTCCGATTGTTGCAGGTAGCTAACTTCCACTGTATCATGGACCCCCTGTAGCACTCAAATACATTTTCCCAACATGGCTGCTTTACGGTCGGACCGTTTGGTCTGGAGGATACTTGTACCAGACACGGAAACGCGACCTGATGGCAGAAAAAAACGGGACCCTGTGAGGCAGAGCTATTGATGTGGAGGTTGTTCAACACCACGGGTTACAGAGAAAACGGTCGACTACGTGAAGGGCTGTGCTTCTGATAAAGCTAAAGGTGCTCATTTGCACAGTTTTGAGAACATTGCTCACTTAAGTCACATTGCCAGAGAATGATGCCTAACGGGCAGAACCGCTTCGGTGGTGCCTGTCTGGTGTATTCATGAACGGAGGATCGATCAGACAAGAAATAAAGGCCTCCCTAACAACAGAAAACGGCATATTGTCGAAAATTATCGACTTCCGAATTAACTATGACTGGCAAGAGTTACGAGAAATAGCTCTATACAGCTTACTGTCTACAAAGTATTTCTTGTTGGGCCTCCGGAACTACGCGACTGCTACGGTCGCAGGTTCGAATCCTGCCTCGGGCATGGATGTGTGTGATGTCCTTAGGTTAGTTAGGTTTAATTAGTTCTAAGTTCTAGGGGACTGATGACCTTAGAAGTTAAGTCCCATAGTGCTCAGAGCCATTTGAACCATTTTTGTTGGGCCTCGTAGGACAAATGAAGCCACTGATCAAATGACAGTCAAAATTAATTGATATCATTGCTAACCTCTAGAGCTTGACAACCTCTACTTTACTTAACTATCATGCGATAATCGTTGGCCACAGGTGGAGCATATGGGATCACAACCCGGCTCATTTGGTTTGGGATGGGCAGATGCTGCGTGAACTGGAAGTGAGTTTAGTTCTCACTGGTAGGGAATGGATGGAAAGTTGGTTAGTTGTGTGCAGAAAAGGGGAACTGCCTGCTGTTCAGAAATAGCTGTTAGTCCCGGTGACTTTTGCCGACAGGATTGTAGCGGCGGCCTCGGGCACCAGTGGGAAAAGCCTGTCATATATTATGCCTCTGGAACCACTCGAAAATGCTGTGTCAATGTTGTCATGAAATGTTGAAAAGTCTCGCTAGTTCGTTCTTAAGCGAGGTTCAGATGCGAGCAATGGTGGTTTCGCATCTCTCCCTGCGTGGAACTGTAACTCGGGTGCTGACCATGTGATTATTCGTTTACGTCTTACTGGTATTCCTAAAATATATATCGCCAAAGCTATTGGGATATATTCCACTGAAAACAGGCGAGCCACTTTGTACCAATATGACGGATGCCCCACCTCTGTCACGCAACTACTTAGATACCACCTTAACTTGACATTTTAAGATTGTTGTATCGGTCATCCAAGAAACAAAAATTGACATCAACTTCTCTCAAACACATGAAATGCATATAACATGGGCCAGTGCCGGGATAAGTTCACATGAGATTAAGACTGAAACATTGTCTCTGCTGAATCTTTTAATAATATGTCTCATAGGTCAAGGTCAATATTTTGAGAAATAGATACGACAGTGATGATGATAAACACGAGAATAGTATCTGACTTTCATGTTTTCTTTCATTTGGATATGCGAGGCAGGGGTTCATGGTGATTTTTTTCTTGTTACTATTTGTCCAAGTCCAACACATGCTATATCGTTGAATTCCTATTCAAAGGCTCTTTCTATTGGCACAGATATGTCAACCGGTGTCACAATTTGGCAGCTACAGACATTAAAAACTACCTGAGTACGTAAGACGACCCGACATATTTTCTGCTGTAACGCAGCGAAAACCACACCTTTACACATGTACTTGTTCCGAATACATGTAGGGTGGGCATGGGAATTTCACTTTTAAATGCAAAGGAGAGAACGGATATATCGAGAGAGTACAGTGAAGGCCTCTGTGAGGGGCAGAACTTGTGTGATGATGTAATAGAGGAAGATATAGGTGTCGATGGAGAAACGATAGGGGATCCAGTATAGGATCGGTGTTTAAAAGAGCTTTGGAAGACTTAAGATTAAGTAAGGCAGAAAGGTTGGATAACATTCCATTGGAATTTTTCAAAACCATTGCGGGAAGCGGCAACAAACCACTACTCATGCTCGTGTGCAGAACGTGTAAGACTGCCGGAATACTATCGGACTTTCTGAAAAACATCATTCACATAATGCTGAAGACAGTAAGACCCGTCAGGCGCTCATGCAGCCAAATTTCTGCAATGAATATTATACAGAAGAATCGAAAAGAAAATTGAGGATTTGTCGACAAGGTGATCAGATTGTGTGAACCATGACATTTTACAGAAATTAGAATTCTACGGTATAAATGGAACAGTAAATGAGTGGTTTAAGTCATATCTACAAAACAGGAAGGAGAAGGTTTCTTTACATGGATTAAGTGATTTAAGAAAGTTTCCCACTTCATTTAAATTGGGTGATATTACATTAGGTGTTCCACATTGTTCGATCATCTTCTATTCTTGATACGTGTGAAGGGCCTCCTTTCTTATATGAAAGAAGAAACTGAACTGACACTGTTTGCTGATGATACAAGCATCATTATTAATCCACTAAAATTATCTTCAGTAGAAAATGATACAAATAATGTCTTTGGAAAAGTTATAGATTGGGTTTCTGCGAATGGGCGTGCTCTTAACTTTGAAAAATCACAGTACATCCAATTTTCTACTGCAAGGAGTACAGATCCGTCAATAAATAAAAAGCGTCAGCAGAAGTCAGTAGCCATGTTAGAGCTTACTAAGTTTTTGGGTGTACATATAGATGAGAATCTTAATTGGAAAATTCATATTTTGGATCTCCTAAAGTGACTAGGTTCAGCCACTTGTGCAATCAGAATATTTCCTTATTTTGAGAATATGGAAATTAGCAAGCTAACATACATTGCATACAGTCACTCTCTGATACCATACGGAATGATATTTTGGGATAACTGAACACTTAAGCAGAAAGTATTCACTTCTCAAAAGGAAGGGGCTAGAATAATGTGTGGAACTCATAGTCGCACGTCCTGTAGGTATCTGTTTAAAAGGTTAGGAATTCTTACAACAGCCTCACAATTTATTTACTCAGTGATGAAATTTGTTCTCAACATCACGGACCTATTTAAAAACAACAGTTCCTTCATGATTATAATACCAGAAGAAAGAAAGACTTACACTATCCTCTACTTAACCTTTCTTTGGCACAGAAAAGGGTAAAATATGCTGCTGTAAAACTTTTTGATAAATTACCAGATGAAATGAAATGTCTGCAAGACAGCAGTAAATGTTTCAAAAATAAATTGAAATCATATCTCCTTGACAACTTCTCCCATACCATAGATGAATTCTCGAATAGGAATAAACAAATCTATAGATATAATATATGCATTTTGTGCCACTTAAGGTAATGAGGGTAGGTAATAAAAATTTTAAGCTTTTTTTTAAAAAAAGGAAAAAAAACAAACGTTGACTCATGTGTGCATTTCTTATACACTTGACACATTCCACGTCATAACGGTTTCCGTGAGATTGATCAATAGAACACGTAACTAACTAACTAACTAGGAACGGTAAAGACACTAAAGAGGCTCTTCTGACGTTACTGTTGATAATTGAAGCAAGACTGATGGAAAATCAAAAAAATCGTTAGAAAATGTAAAATGGTGCAACATTTTCGAAATTCTGAGAAAGTTGGCGTAAGCTACACGGATGGACGCGTAATAGGCAATATGTACAAGGACCAAGAGAGGACAATAAGAGTGGAAGACTAAGAATGTAGAGCTCATGTTAAAAAGAGTGAAAAACAGGGATGTAGTCTCCCGCTCCCACTGTTCATCTGTACATCGAAGGAACAATGACAGAAATAAAAGAAAGGTTAAAGAGTGGGATTAAAATTCCAGGTGAAAGACTTTCAGTGGTAAGATTCGCCGATGACATTGCTGTCTTAAGTGAAAGTGAAGAAGAGTTACAGAATGTGTTGCACGGAAAGAATAGTCTAATTAATACAGAATAAATGGAAGAAAGACGAAAGTGATATGTAGTAGAAGTGAGAACAGCGAGGAAGTTAACATCAGAGTTCGTGATCACAAGGTGGGCGAAGTTAAAAAATTCCTTACCTAGAGAGAAAAATAATCCATGACGGACGGGGCACGACAATATAAGAAGATTCCTGTCCAAGAGACGTCTGCTGATGTGAAACATAGGTCTCAATTTTAGGAAGAAATTACTGGGAATGGACTCTTGGAGCGCAGTGTTATATGGCAGTGACACATGGACTGTGAGTAAAGGGAACAGAAATGATTCGAAGCATTTGAGATGTGGTACTTCAGAAGAATTTTCAAAATTAGGTGGATTGATAAGGTAACGAATGAGGAGGTTCTTCGCAGAATAGACAACCAAAGAAATATGTGGAAACCACTGACAAGAAGAAGAGACAATATGATGGCACATGTTTTAAGAAGTCAGGGAATGTCTTTCATGGCACTTTAGAGGGAAAAACTGTAGAGGAACACACAGATTTGAATAGGTTGAGCAAATAATTCTGGAGGTAGGTTGCAAGTGCTACTCTGAACTGAAGTGGATGGCACAGGATATGAACTCGTGGCGGTCCGTCTTAGCTGGCTCATCCTGGATGCTAGTCAGCGATCCGCTAAACTTTTTGTACTCTACACATTCGTTGTGGTTTCAGACATGCTCTAGCTATAGCAAGAGAGTCAGGAACGACCAAATAACCTACTATGGTTGGTCGACAACAGCGGTTCGCCGAGTGCAAAAATGAGAAAACCTACTCCAGAGACGGCACGGCGAAATGAAAAGTAAACACGAGTAATCCAGGAGCGAAAACCTAAGACGTACCGAAATCTGAGACCAAAATAACAAGGTGCGTGTAATGAGAACGATACGAGAGTGCAGCGAAGAGACAACTGAAAGCAGATCCACAGCGTGGCTAGCTTTATAGTGCGTGCCCTCGGAGGGCTTTCAAATTCGCTGGACCAGGATATCAGACTACCACTTTGTCCTTTCTTCAAGTTATTGATAATAATATGTTCAATAAATGACCGCTTCTCGTTATGGTCCAAAAATTATTTCACAAGCTCTCAAGCAGAGCTTGACTTTACATGATTCGTTATGTTAATTGGTACGGTCTTACAATGAATATATATATATATATGTATCATGAAAACATATATTTACAGACAAAAGAAACAACAAGGGTCAAGGGAATGCCAAGCAAAACACTGCTGAAAAATAACGAACGTAGAGGTGCCGAGGGGAGAGCTGCAGCGAAAGTAAAAGAAAGAAGTCCAGCAAATGCCTGCCAACACAGGTGAAAAGTGACTATTGAACCTGAATAATAAAAAGTACGACGTACACCATCTCATTACTAAAAAATTAATGTACAGTTTTACTTACAAGATTAACACACAAAGCTAGTGGATTCAACTGAATACCTAAAGATTAAAATTAAAAAGTTGTCTAATTTTTCAGTCTGCAAATGGCACATTTTTATTTCCATATTACTGGTTTTGTGCTATGGTGCCCCCTTCAAAAAAATGTTCAAATGTGTGTGAAATCTTATGCTAAGGTCATCAGTCCCTAAGCTTACACACTACTTAGCCTAAATTATCCTCAGGACAAACACACACACCCATGCCCGAGGGAGGAGTCGAACCTCCGCCGGGACCAGCCGCACAGTCCACGACTGCAGCGCTTCAGACCGCTCGGCTAATCCCGCGCCGCTTGCCGCCTTCAGATCATATGTTGCGGAAATACAAAACTGAGACAGCGTTTCGTTGGCAGAATACTTGAAAGGTACACCCAGTCTATTAAAGAGGGTGCTTACATTAAACTTGTTCTTCCTGTTTCGGAGTACTGCTGCTCAGTATGGGATCCTCACCATATAGGATTGACGATGGATATCGAAAATGTTGAAACAAAGGCAGCCCGTTTTGTATGAAGGCCAGGATATAGGAATACGTTGCTCAGATTCCAAGGAAACTGCCGTGAGCAACTGTTGAACACGTCGTTTTACGAATGGAGCGTCTCATTCACGTCTGCAGTGCTCCTATTGAACAAAATGTGAAAGCGGCTGTTAATAGAAAATCAACATTATGCCATTCTCACTTGTTTCACGTTTTCTTCCGCGTCCAATTCCTAATCCATTAAATATCAAAACATTTCTGTGTGTCTTTGTTGAATTCATATCGAATCTTGGTAACCGAAATAGGAACCACCATTTCGCAGTGTAAATTGGTTCTCATTAACTCATTAGCGTATCTACCGAGTTTTGCTACCATACGGTAATAACAGTTGACACTGGGCCTCTGTGGGAAGCTTCATTTAATTATATCCGCCCAGTACGTCATTACTCTTCAGTTAACACTTAGGTGTTTGGTAGAGGTTTCATAAAACCATTTGCAGACTATTTCTCTACCGTTCAAACCACGAACAGCGCGTGGGACCAACACACAACTACAAGTTTCTGTGCCAGCTTTCATTTCTCTTAGTCTGTCATTTCCTCTATTTAGGAGACAGTGAACAAAATATTTTAGCGTTCGGAGGAAAAGTTTGAAAATAAAATTTCGTAAAAGATGTCGCCTCAACGAAACAGGCCTCTCCTTTGATGATTGCCACACCAGCTCGCTTCTTCTTCTACTTTCTCTACTACCATTACCTAGCGTAAATTCTGTTTTAGGATGGAGTCCATTGTTCTCAAGTTTAACAGTGCCACAAAGTCGACAATTCTGTGTATCGACTGCACCCTTAATGTAAAATATCGTTCGTCATTCCGTAGTATACTGCCGAGCTACGTCATCGACTTCGATCCGTGTAAGAAACAGAAGAGCAGATTCAGAACGCTGCTGCAGACAATGAGGTTTCAGCTGCTGCACTGCCTGGAACTTGCACTGGTGCTAGTGTAAATTACACAGCAAAACTTTGTGTGGCGTCGATAGTTCCGATGCCACACCACTTTTCGTAATCGACTAAATTACAGGCCCATATCGTTAACGCCGATATGCAGCAGGATTTTAGAACATATATTGTGTTCTAACGTAATGAATTACCTCGAAAGCCGTCCGGCGTGGCCGAGCGGCTCTAGGCACTTCAGTCCGGAACCGCGCGACCGCTACGGTCGCAGGTTCGAATCCTGCCTCGGGCATGGATGTGTGTGCTGTCCTTAGGTTAGTTAGGTTTAAGTAGTTCTAAGTTCTAGGGGAGTGATGACCTCAGATGTTAAGTTCCATAGTGCTCAGAGCCATTTGAACCAATTACCTCGAAGTAATCTGTCTATTGACACACAGTGAACATGGGTTTATAAAACATCGTTCTTGTGAAACACAACTAGCTCCTTATTCACATGAAGTGTTGAGTGCTACTGACAAGGGATTTCAGATCGATTCCGTATTCCTGAATTTCCGGAAGGCTTATGACACTGTACCATACAAGCGGCTAGTAGTGAAATTGCGTGCTTATGGAATATCGTCTCAGTTATGTGACTGGATCTGTGAATTCCTGTGAGAGAGGTCATACTTCGTAGTAACTGACGGGAAGTCATCGAGTAAAACGGAAGTGATTTCTGGCGTTCCTTAAGGTAGTGTTATAGGCCCTTTGCTGTTCCTTAACTATATAAACGATTAGGGAGACAATCTGAGCAGCTGTCTTCGGTTGTTTGTAGATGACGCTGTCGTTTATCGACTGATAAAGTCATCAGAAGATCAAAACAAACCGCAAAACGATTTAGAAGATACATGGAAATGGTGCGTAAAGTGGCAGGTGACTTTAAATAACGAAAAGTGTGAGATCATCCACATGACTGCTAAAAAGAACTCCTTAAATTTCGGTTACACGATAAATCAGTCTAATCTCAAAGCCGTAAATTCAACTAAATACCTAGGAATTACAATGACGAATAATTAAAATTAGAAGGAACACACACAAAGTGTTGTGGGGAAGGCTAACCAAAGGCTGCTTTTCATTGGCAGGACACTTAGAAAATGTAACAGACCTACTAAGGAGACTACCTACACTACGCTTGTCCGTCCTCTTTTAGAATACTGTTGCGCGTTGTGGGATCCCTACCAGATAGGACTGACTAAGCACATCGAAGAAGTTCAAAGAAAGGCAGCACGTTTTGTATTATCGCGTAATATGGGAGAGAGTGTCACAGAAATGATACAGGATTTGGGATGGACATCATTAAAAGAAAGGCGTTTTTCGTTGCGACGGGATCTTCTCACGAAATTGCAATCACCATCTTTCTCCTCCGAATGCGAAAATATTTTGTTGACACCGACTTACATAGAGAGGAACGATCACCACTATAAAATAAGGGAAATCAGAGCTCGTACGGAGAGATATAGGTGTTCATTCTTCCCGTGCGTTATACGATATTGGAACAATAGAGAATTGTGAAGGTGGTTCGATGAACCCTTTGCGAGGCACTTAAATGTGATTTGCAGAGTATCCATGTAGATGTAGATGTAGGTTGGCACTACGAGAGCGGACGAACTACGCCGACCATCGGGCTCTCTAGCCGACGCTGTGGAGCTCAACGAGCGCCGCTCTGCTTTCTGCCCAGTTGATCAAAAGCAGAAGACCAAGCAACTTAGCTTCTACTTCATAGGGGCCTAGCCATTACAGACTTTGTCTTTGTTACTTAGATGATAGTTTGCCCAGCTACTAGTAACTGTTAGCTGTAATACATGGGCCGGCCGGAGTGGCCTAGCGGTTCTAGGCGCTTCAGTCTGGAACCGCGCGACCGCTACGGTCGCAGGTTCGAATCCTGCCTCGGGCATGGATGTGTGTGATGTCCTTAGGTTAGTTAGGTTTAAGTGGTCCTACGTTCTAGGTGACTGATGACCACAGCATTTAAATACCCTAGAGCTCAGAGCCATTTTTTTGTAATACATGGACAACAGCTTCGCACTTACGTGCTCGTCTTCACCGAAAGTTACGTATATATCATTGACTAGTGTTCTCTATTAAATGTGCTTTTACTTTACATGCAGTACCGAAGTGCTTTACCTCTCCAGCTCCTACTCGCTTCCTTCGTTCGGCCTATTTTGCAGATCTCAGGAGCAAACCCACGTGCCGCCTTCCAGGCGGGATACAAAGCTTTGTGTGCTGTTGTACATGGCATACACAATCCTCGTTATCACTACGCGATCACTAGTGCTACCTGAGCCACGTGCTATATGGTCAGACCCAGCAACAGCGACTTTCCCATTATCTTCCACCGGAATAAGATGCCATCTCTTCCAGGTGCCACACCAAGCTCACAACTGTTTCCTAATTTCATTATCATCTTCTTTAAACCATTTAGTGACACCGGGTCTCTCCTCAGACATTTCAGTCAGTGATACTCTCTCAATGCAGCACGGTAATTGCTGCCGTTCACATAAAACAGTTCCACTAACGTCGCACGGTCTCTCTTCCCAATAGCCATACTGCTCACTCATGTTATGGCTTGTTAGTTGAAGCGTGGCTGTCATATCGTCGTACAAACAGCGTACAGCCCCAGATTGGCACCTGGTGACCACAGCTGGAACTATTTTGTTTTCCAGCGTAAATCGGTTCCACATTAACGAACTGGCGTATGTACCGACTTCCGTTGCCATACGATAATTACAGCCCAGAATGCACCTCCTTGACTAGTTGCGCCATAATTACACAGAGGTGACAACAGTCATGGCACACGTTCCAGTTTGTGTCGGAGCTCCCTTTGTCCGGTGTAGCGCAGCAATTCGATGTGGTATGGTCTCAAAAAGTCGTCGGAAGTCCCCTGCAGATATATTGAGGCAAGCTGTCTCCATAGCCGTCCATAATTTTGAAACTGTTGCCGCTGCAGGGTTTTGTACAGCAACTGACCTCTCAATTAGGTTCTATAAATGTACGAAGGCATCTCGTCGAGCGATCTGGGTGGCCAAATCATGTGCTGGAATTGTTCAGAATGTTCTTCAAACCAGCCCAGTGAGATGGAGCATTCTGAACCGTAAAATTAAGTCCACGAATGGCTGCAAATGGTCCACAAGTAGCCGAGCATGACGATTTCCGGTCAATGATCGGTTCAGTTGGACCAAAGGACGCAGCCCATGCCACGTAAACACAGCCCACATCGTTATGTAGCCACCACCAAGTTGCACAGTGTCTTGTTGACGACTTTGGTCCATGCCCCATCCTCGAACCCAATCATAAGCTCTTACCAACTGAAATCGGGGCTCATCTGACCAGGCCACAGTTGAAACTTCCTCGAAGTTTAAAACTGTGTGCCGGACCTAGACTCGAACTCGAGACCTTTGCCTTTCGCGGGCAAGTGCTCTACCATCTGAGCTACCTAGGCACGACTCACGCCCCGTCCTCACAGCTTTACTTCCGCCAGTACCTCGTCTCCTACTTTCCAAACATCACATAAAAATGGTTCAAATGGCTCTGAGCACTATGGGACTTAACTTCTAAGGTCATCAGTCCCCTAGAACTTAGAACTACTTAAACCTAACTAACCTAAGGACAGCACACACATCCATGGCCGAGGCAGGATTCGAACCTGCGATCGTAGCAGTTGCGCAGTTCCGGACTGAATCGCCTAGAACCGCTTGACCACCGCGGCCGGCCCAAACATCACAGAATCTCTCCTGCGAACCATGTAGAACTAGCACTCCTGAAAGATAGGATATTGCGGAGACATGGCTTAGCCACAGCCTGGGGGATGTTTCCAGAATGAGATTTTCACTCTGCAGCGGAGTGTGCGCTGATATGAACCTTCCTGGAAGATTAAAACTGTGTGCCGGACCGAGACTCTCCGCAATATCCTTTCTTCCAGGAGAGCTAGTTCTGCAAGGTTCGCAGGAGAGCTTGTGTAAAGTTTGGAAGGTAGGAGACGAGGTACTGGCAGAAGTAAAGCTGTGAGGACGGGGCGTGAGTTGTGCTTGGGTAACTCATATGGTAGAGCACTTGCGCGCGAAAGGCAAAGGTCGCGAGATCGAGCCTCGGTCCGGCACACAGTTTTAATCTGCCAGGAAGTTTCATATCAGCGCACACTCCTCTGCAGAGTGAAAATCTCATTCGGGCCACAGTTTTACAGTCGTCTAGGGTCCCACGGACTTGAACACGAGCCCAGGAGAGATGCTGGAGGCGACGTCATGCTGTTAGAAAAAGCACTCGCGTCTGTCACGTTCTGCCATGGGGCGTTAACGCAAATTTGACCACACTGTCCTAACGTATACGTTCGTCGTAAGGCACCCCATTGATTTCTGCCATTATTTCACGCAAGGTTCCTTGTCTATTAACACTGCTAATACTGCGCATACGCTGCTGCCATCGGTGGTTAAGTGAAGGCTGACGGCCACTGCGTTGTCTATGGTGAGAGTTAATGCGAGGGATTTAGTATTCTTGACGCACTATTGACGCTGTGGCTCTCGGAATATTGATTTCCCTAATGATTTCCTAAATGGAATTCCCATGGGCCTAGCTCCGACTACCATTCTGCTTTCGAAGTCTGTTAATTCCCGTCGTGCAGCGATGATCACGTCGGAAACATTTCAACATGAGACGGTTCCACCAATGCACTGCCTTTTTATACCTTTTGTAGGCGATACTACCGCCGTCGAGATTTGTCCGGAAAATACGTATAAAAGTTGAATAATTTCGTTATGTTACAAGTTGCAGTCACCGCCATGTGTGACTACTGCTGTAATCAAACCCATCAACGTTAAGTTCGAGTCAGAGCACTCTGTGTGAAGGTGGGAGTGTGCGGTAGCTTGTTGACAGGTACCCTTTTTCACCTGCCGTCGGCATGGAGCTCTCTCTGATTGAGGAACAGCGCGTCAACATCAAGTTTCTTGGAAAGCTAGGCAAGAATGGCCGTGAGATTTTTGAGTGTTTGAAACAGGTTTACGGAGACAATTCTCTGAAGGAACCAACCGTGAACAAGTGGTTAAAAAGGTTTCGGGATGCCCGAGAAGAAGCGAACGATGACCCTCGCCCAAGACGGCCATTGACATCGAGTTCCGATGCAAATGTTGAACGAATTCGGGCTTGTGTTCTTAAAGACCGTAGATTGACAGTCAGAATGATTGCTGACGAGCTGTCAATCCCCAAAACAATCGTTCTCGAAATCCTGACACAAAAACTTGAAATGAAGAAATTGCGTGCGAAAATCGTACCGAAGCTCTTGACGCCAGAAGAGAAAGCAAAGAGGGTTGAGTGCTGTGAGTACTGGTTGGAAGCAGAGGAACGAGGGGACTTTCTCAACCGAGTCATCACTGGAGACGAGTCCTGGTTTTAGGAATTCGATGTAGAGCTCAAATATCAAAGCAAGGAATTGAAACTAGCAGGAGAACCGAGAGCAAAAAAGTCGCGAAAATCAGGGTCCAATGTGAAGACAATGTTGATTGTTTTCTTTGATACTAGGGGCATTGTTCACAAGGAATTTGTCCTTCCCGGCCAGAGAGTGAACGGAAAGTTTTACGTTGAAGTTCTGACACGTCTTAGAGCTCGTGTGGCCCGAGTTCGACCGGAGTTGGCAAAAGGGCGCAGGTGGATCCTTCATCACGACAATGCGGCCGCTCACAAGTCGCTCGTTGTGCGCGAGTTTTTGGCCCAAGCTCAATCACCGTGACAGACCACCCGCCTTTTTCACCCGATTTAGCCCCGTGTGACTTCTTCATGTCTCCGAAATGCAAAATGGTGCTTCGGGGGCGGCATTTGGGAGATGTGGAAGCCATCAAGGCGGAAACGACACGGCAACTGAACAACATCACAACTGAAGA
Source organism: Schistocerca americana (assembly GCF_021461395.2). NCBI lineage: Eukaryota > Metazoa > Arthropoda > Insecta > Orthoptera > Acrididae > Schistocerca > Schistocerca americana. The sequence continues at coordinate 380,645,237 of NC_060126.1, forward strand.
CTTTCAGCAATGTTATCAACAGAGGCAACGGCGTTGGCAGAAGTGTATCGCGTCGCAGGGCGAGTACTTTGAAGGAGAGCGTATTGCAATACCTGAATAATTGTAAAATAAAGTTATTATTCAACTTTTATACGTATTTTCAGGACAAACCTCGTATGTGCGTATTGCTGTCCCATGACTTTTTTCACGTCTGTGTACAACCACGTGATAGGTGTACAGATGACGGCTAGCGGTGTGTACACCAGAAGCGGGGAGTCGAGATCGCAGAGTGATTGTGACAGCAGCGTGCTGTGGTGCTCCAGCACGGCCCGCGCGCGGCACCGCAGCCGCTATTTCCGGTAGCAGCACGTGGCGTGCGCCGCCGCGCTGACGGAGATTAATGGCGGCGCGTCGCCGGCCTTGTCTCTGGCGGCAATTACGGCCAGCCGGCAGGCTGCTCGCTTTCATATCGCCACATGCTGGCCGCGCGTCACCGGCCCTTGTATCGCATCAAACACACGCGGCCCGCCTACATCACCTCCCGAAAGGGACGCGACACTGGGCCGCCTGCAAGAAAATTGCTTCTCCAGCAGAACCTGCGTCTACATGCGGGATGATGCAGTCGCCCCTACCGATGTAATCTCGTGGAACCTGCAGTGTTATATTTGCCATTCAAAAACCACGTGCTAGATTTTCATATTTTCTCGTTCGCTACGCAGTTTTACAGAACAGGAACTTTTTGTACGAAATTTGACGTAGTTAAATTTTGTTCTGGCATACGTTTTCGCTGGAGACTGGAGTTTTCGAATTATTGAAGAGAAACGTACACAAGTGACCTTCCATTCCCACACCCAGGCCGCCCTCGCCCCACCCCTTGCCCCCAGTCAGGTTCTCTATCATGTTTCCCATGTGACTCCCTTCTAACACATTTGTGACACCTCCCTAACCCAAGGTCCTCGGCGGTACTTCTGGGGCAGCCACCACAAATTGTATAAAGCGTGAGTAGTGACCACGATGTAGCTATGTCTGTTGGCCGAAAAATAATTAATGACAAGAATTGAGCCAGCTATAATGAAGAGATAACTTATCTTTATTTCTGACGAAACGTGCACCAGCAATACAAGTCCAACTAATATCCAAGAGTAATCCGTGTACTGAGCCTAGTCGAATACAATACCAAATATCACACTGCAATGGCTCCGCTATAGACTCCACAAAAGGCTAGCAATAGACAATCGACAATAGACTGTCCATCTTGGTTTTTTTTCTTTATTGTGATTTCATTCCCCTGCCCCATATGGGAAGGGGAGGGCTGTCAGTGGCACAATCCGCCGCTCTTCAGCCGAGTGACACGACAACTAAAACAAGAATAAAATGATACACACATAAGGAGATAAAAAAGGGGAACATAAAACAGAGAAAGGGGAGAAAATGGAGGTAAAAATACACTGACATGGAGACGTTCATGGGGGACAGTTAAAAAAGTCACCAGAAAGTTAAAAAACACAGTTGGCGATTCTTAAAACACAGAGAAGGCACTGAATGCGCATGCAGAGGTTAAAAGTCGGCCACAGTAAAAAACAGTCTGGAACAACACACTTAAAACCCACATGGGGAACACACGATGAAGAATAAAACTGCCAGGTGGGACCTGCCGAGGGAATGGTCAGAGAGGATGGAAAAGGAGGGGAGAGCATGGGGCAGCTGGGGAAGCGGCGGGATGAAGAGAGGAGGGGCGTCAGCGGGTTCACGAAGAGGCAGGAGACATGTGGGGCGGGAGAGGAAGAGGGAAGACAGGGCAGGAGGGAGCGCAGAGACACTGAAAGGAGGCACAAGAGATGGAGGGGGAGAGGGACTAGGAGGGGGAAGCCACTCAGGAGGAGGGAGGGGGAGGAGAGGGAGCCCTGAGGAGGTGGCAGAAAGATGGGGTTAGAGTTGGTAGGAAGGGTAGATGTCAGGGCGAAGCTCATCATCCGGGAGGGGTAGACGGTGGAGAGGAAGGGAGACACCAGGGGGTGAGGGGGATCAAGGCGGCGGCCAATATATAATGTGCAGAAGTGTTCAAGGAAAAGGAGAAGGTGGGGGAAGGGGATGAGGTCATAGAGGATGCGCGTAGGGGACGAAAGGCGGATGTGGAAGCCGAGGCGGAGCCCATGGCGTTCGAGGATTTGGAGGGCTTTACAGAACCGGGGGCATAAAGCCAAGTGATGCTGGCATAACAGAGGATGGGGTGGATCAAGGATTTGTAGGTGTGAAGGATGGTGGAAGGATGCAGACCCCACGTCCGGCCGAAGTTTCAGGAGGCGGAGGCGGTGGTGAGCTTTGTTTTGGATGGTAAGGAGATGTGAAGTCCAGGTGAGGTGGCGGTCGAGTGTGAGGCCAAGATATTTGAGGGTAGGAGTGAGGTGGATTGGACGGCCATAAATGGTGAGGTAGAAATCATGGAGGCGGAAGGAGTGGGTGGTGCGGCCTATGATGATCGCCTGCGTCTTGAAGGGATTAACACGGAGGATCCCTGGTTGCACAAAGCGGATTGGTCAAGGTGAGTTTGGAGGGTACGTTGGGACCGTTGAAGGGTAGCATAAAGGGCTAGGAAGGCGGTGTCATCAGCGAACTGGAGAAGATGAACAGGAGGGGGAGGTTTGGGCTTATCAGCAGGGTACAGGAGATAGAGGAGAGGGGAAAGGACAGAACCTTGGGGCACGCCGGCAGAGGGATAGAAAGTACGGGAGTTGGAATTGTGGATAGTCACATAGGTGGAACGATGGGAGAGGAAGGAAGCAACGAAACGGACGAAGTTGATGGGGAGAGCATAGGTCTGGAGTTTGAAGAGTAGCCCGGGATGCCAGACACGGTCATAGGCGTTCTGGAGATCAAGGGAGACGAAGATAGCTGAGCGACGGGAGTTACGTTGGAGGGAAAGAAGGTTGGTAAGGTTAAGGAGCTGGTCGCCGGCGGAGAACGAAGACCGAAAGCCACATTGCGTAAGAGGAAGGAGGCAGTGCTGGTTAAGGTGGCGGTGAATACGGCGACAGAGGATGGCGTCGAAGACCTTACTGAACACGGAGGTGAGGCAGATTGGACGATAGGAAGTGGTATCAGAGGGGGGTTTGTCAGGTTTAGGGAACAACAGGACATGGGAAGTCTTCCACAGGTCGGGGTAAAATCCAGTGGAGAGGAGGACTCCGTCTCGGGGCCAGCTCTCCTCCTTATATGCAAAAGGCAGAGGGCGCTGCGGACCCGAGCTCAGCCATGGCGCGATCTCTTCCGTCGGCGGTAACGCCCTGAGACGCCGACGGCCGCGACAGGAACTGTGGCCAGCGATGTCAGGGTCAGGGCGCGCGTGCGCGAGTTGGTTGTTGGTTGGTTTGTCGGGTCCGTGGATACAACATACCACTGCACAAAACTTGCGAGTGCACGAATTATTTCCCTCATTCGACCACTTTTTCCCGTCATTGACTGTGCTTATTACGCCACCGGCTTACTCGAGCACTTAAAAATCGTAAAACTGACATTTCTGTAAATTTTACCTAGCAGTTTTGTGAATTTTAACAGCGTAAAATAAACGACTACATAGTTATACTTATCAGGCCTTCTGGCTAGTAACTACTGTGCCTCAAAAGGTTAATTTTCGATCGAATTGTCAACGTATTGTGCTAGGCGTCTGTGATCACTGAAACAAAATCCGGCAAACGTGTCTGATCCCCCGTGTGCTGGCCGGCTGCAGACCGCTGTGACTCCTGCAATGTCGCAGCGTAAGGACACACTTATTGGAGGTGATCGACCTGTCACAGTTAAACACCTGGCTCCACAACAGGACGTCGCTGCTGGCACTCATCCACCAATTGAAGTGTGTGCCCTGTGTGCTCCTTGCCGCTCAACAGAAGACATTCAGAGCAATTAAGAACGATCTGTGCGGAGTTGCTTGCGTGGCACAAGGCTGATCGTGAGAACATTTTGTCTAGCGTGGTCACAGATGATCGAACTTGGGTTCATGACTTCGAGCTGGAATCGAAATGACAGTCTAGAGTGGCGTCACACCACATTCCCTCCGAAGAAAAAGATCAAAGTTTCACCCTCAACCGGTAAAGTCATGGCGATGATCTTCTATGACTCTGAAGGAGTTATTCTGTTTAATGACCTCTTATGGTGCAACGATCAACTCTGAATTGTATTAAGCTACCCTCAGACTTCAGCGTGTTCGTCGTCCTAAGCATGCAAATGAATTTCTGCTTCTCCATGACAACGCAAGACGTCACACAAGTCTGCTCACCCGAGAGGAGTTTACAAGACTTCATTGGAATTTTCTTTCTCATCCACCCTAGAGCCCGGATCTCGTACCATCCAACTTCCATTTACTGCCCCAATGAAGGACGCTCATCGCAGAGGTCAGTACGTGGCAACGGTCGCAGGTTCGAATCCTGCCTCAGGCATGGATGTATGTGATGTCCTTATGTTAGTTAGGTTTAAGTAGTTCTAAGTCCTAGGGGACTGATAACCTCAGAGGTTAAATCCCATAGTGCTGAGAGCCATTTGAACTATTTTTTTTTTTTTTTTTTTTTTTTTTTTTTTTTTTTTTTTTTTTGCAGTATGTGGATGATGGGGAAATTATTGGTGAAGCGATCAGTAGAGAGGTACCACGGGGACACAGAGGCCCTTCCAGTAACCTAGCATAAGGCCTTGGCACAGAAAGGAGACTGCATTGGAAAATTGGGTTTTGTAGCGAATAGATTGGGAAATAATAAGGTGTAAAGGAATTCTCAATGTAACCATCCTGCTTTCAGAAAGAAATATGTTGCATTACTTATCGACAGCCCCTCGTAGGTTTTCCTTACTTCTCAGTGTTCTTAGCTGCTGCAGTCTCCTTATATTTCCTTTCTCCAGAACTTGCTATATCAGTAAACATCTATTTTACGCACCTATTGAAACCTGGTTTCGCAGGACAGATACGATCAGGTTGTGGAAAGGGGCCAAGGTCAATTACTGTTAGTTTTAAAAGAACACACAACTTTATTCCTCAAACCAATGCACCGTTTTCTCTTCAAAACAACAAAGAACAATTCACGGCTGAGGGCCCAAGTAGCTTCTCCAGAGTAAGTTTAAATGATTCGTTTTAAAACACCAAGGTTCAGAGTAACGACTGAAGGCCATACATAAGTAAAATTGCAATATCTTCTAGGCTAAAGCCGAAATAATATTTCAGATCAGCCACGGAAATTCTTTAACAAAAATAAAAAGGAAGAATCAATTCGACACACAGAGAGCTTCCACGAGCGGTCGGCGACCAAATACACGTCGTCCGATGAGAAGAGCGACCGAACGACCGACCAGGTCGCTCCCACTGAAGTTACGTGTGTCGGCAACGGTCGGGCGAGTCTTGGCTGTCCAAAGCTGACTGCAGCTCCAACCCGACTCAACTCATTGTCCGTTCGGAATACGGAGACATGGCGACCCGGGCACACTGGCTCGGACACAACCATGCAGAGGGATAACTTGCCCATTGGGCACCCGACATCTCCGCCCAAGGAAGGAACCGACCCACGTCCGGCAAGATGACCAGGTGACGAGGCCCAGAAACGGTCAAAAGACCAAATACACGTCGCCCGATGAGACGACCAACCGAAAGACCAACCAACGGTCGTCCCGCTCCAGTCTCCTTCAGTCGGACAGTGCATGTGTGTCGCCAGCGGTCGGCAAGTACTGGCTGTCCGCATCTCACTGGCGCTCCGTCCCGACTGCTGCTCCGTCCCCGACTTCACTGCTGCTGCGACCCGACTGACCCCCTAACTGAAACTCCAGACACACACCGACCCGGAAATACTAGTGGTCGCTCCAGAGGTCGTACGACGGTGCACTTATCGATAAGCGCTGATGCTTCCACTCACGGGCAAGCAAACCAGCAACCTAGTGACACTAGTAAATAGAACTAAAAGAAAAAAACGAGGCGACAGAACCGTAAAAAAAAGATGACGAGCAATAAATGGCATAAGCGCGAGCCGCGTACCGCTCACCTATGAGTTATTGTATATCTGACACTATCATTATTGTTACTGTTATTATTATTATTATTATTATTATTATCATCCTTTCCTTTCTCAGACTTTATGTCTGGTTAAAAATGGAAAGTGACGTGGACCTTGATCAAGCATGACTTCCTTTTAACTGTACGGTATATGTTACAATGTATTTATGAACTTTTGGGTAATTGAACATGTATCAAAAATTATAGATTTCTGTAGTTGTATATATACGTTTGGATGTAGCTGTATTGTATTGATGTACTGGTGGATATTGTGTGGTATGACTCCTGTAGTTGATAGTATAATTGGTATGATGTCAACTTTATCCTGATGCCACATGTCCTTGACTTCCTCAGCTAGTTGGATGTATTTTTCAATTTTTCCTCCTGTTTTCTCCTGTATATTTGTTGTATTGGGTATAGATATTTCGATTAGTTACGTTAATTTCTTCTTTTTATTGGTGAGTATGATGTCAGGTTTGTTATGTGGTGTTGTTTTATCTGTTATAATGGTTGTGTTCCAGTATAATTTGCATTAATCATTCTTCAGTGCATTTTGTGGTTCATACTTGTATGTGGGAAAGTGTTGTTTTACTAGATTATGTTGTATGGCAATTTGCTGATGTATTATTTTTGCTACATTGACATGTCTTCTGGCGTATTCTGTATTTGATAGTATTGTACATCCGCTTGTGATGTGATCTACTGTTTCTATTTGTTGTTTGCAAAGTCTGCATTTTTTCTGTTCTGGTATTGGGATCTTTAATAATATGCTTGCTGTAATATCTGGTGTTTATTGTTTGATCCTGTATTGCAATCATGAGTCCTTCTGTCTCAGTGTATATATTGCCTTTTCTTAGTCATGTGTTGGATGCGTCTTGACCGATGTGTGGCTGTGTTAGATGGTACGGGTGCTTGCCATGTAGTGTTTTCTTTTTCCAATTTACTTTCTTCGTATCTGTTGATGTCATGTGATCTAAAGGGTTGTAGAAGTGGTTATGAAATTGCAATGGTGTAGCCGATGTATTTATATGAGTGATTGCTTTGTGTATTTTGCTAGTTTCTGCTCGTTCTAGAAAGAATTTTCTTAAATTGTCTACCTGTCCATAATGTAGGTTTTTTATGTAGATAAATCCCCTTCCTCCTTCCTTTCTGCTTAATGTGAATCTTTCTCTTGCTGAATGTATGTGATGTATTCTATATTTGTGGCATTGTCATCGTGTAAGTGTATTGAGTGCTTCTAGGTCTGTGTTACTCCATTTCACTACTCCAAATGAGTAGGTCAATATTGGTACAGCATAGGTATTTATAGTTTTTGTCTTGTTTCTTGCTGTCAATTCTGTTTTCAGTATTTTTGTTAGTCTTTTTCTATATTTTTCTTTTAGTTTCTCTTTAATATTTGTATTATCTATTCCTATTTTTTGTCTGTTCCTAGATATTTATAGGCATCTGTTTTTTCCATCGCTTCTATGCAGTCGCTGTGGTTATCCTATATGTAATCATCTTGTTTAGTGTGTTTTCCCTTGACTATGCTGTTTTTCTTACATTTGTCTGTTCCAAAAGCCATATTTATATCATTGCTGAATACTTCTGTTATCTTTAGTAATTGGTTGAGTTGTTGATTTGTTGCTGCCAGTAGTTTTAGATCATCCATGTATAGCAAATGTGTGATTTTGTGTTGGTATGTTCCAGTAATATTGTATCCATAATTTGTATTATTTAGCATGTTGGATAGTGGGTTCAGAGCAAGGCAGAACCAGAAAGGACTTAATGAGTCTCGTTGGTACATTCCACGCTTAATCTGTATTGGCTGTGATGTGATATTATATGAATTTGTTTGGATATTGTGGTTTTCCAATTTTTCATTTCTATGTTTAGAAACTGTATCAATTTAGAATCTACTTTGTATTTTTCCAATATTTGTAGTAACCATGAGTGGGGTACACTATCAAAAGCTTTTTGCTAATCAATGTATGCATAGTGTAGCGACCTTCGTTTAGTTTTAGCTTGATATGTCACCTCTGCGTCTATTATCAGTTGGTCTTTACATCCTCGTGCTCCTTTGCAACAGACTTTTTGTTCTTCATTTATAATTTTGTTCTGTGTTGTATGTGTCATTAATTTGTCTGTAATGACTGAAGTTAATATTTTGTATATTGTTGGTAGGCATGTTACGGGGCGATATTTTGCTGGGTTTGCTGTGTCTGCTTTATCTTTAGGTTTCAGATAAGTTATTCCATGTGTAACTGTATCAGGGAATGTTTATGGGTCTGCAATGTAACTGTTAAATAATTTAGTTATATGTGAATGTGTTGAGGTGAACTTCTTTAGCCAGAAATTTGCTATTTTATCTTTTCCAGGGTCTTTCCAATTGTGCGTAGAATTAATTGCTCGGGTGACTTCACGTTGCAAAATTATCACTTCAGGCATTTGTGGTATCATCTTCTATGTGTCTGTTTCTGCTTGTATCCACCGTGCATGCTTGTTACATTGTACCGGGTTTGACCATATGTTGCTCCAGAAGTGTTCCATGTCTGTTATGTTTGGTGGATTGTCTATTTTAATGTGTGTGTTATCTATTTTGGGGTAAAATTTCTTTTGGTTTGTGTTGAATGTTTGGTTTTGTTTCCTTCTATTTTCACTTTTTTTGTATCTTGTAAGTCGTTTGGCCAATGCTTGTAATTTCTGCTTCTTTTCATCTAATTGCTCTATCGCTTCTTGTTGTGAGATTTTACCTAACCTTTTTCGTTTTTTTTCTGACATTTCATTTCTTATAAATTGTGTTAGCTGTCCGATGTCTTTTCTCAGTTTTTCTATTCTGATCTGTAGCCTGTGTTGCCATGCTGGTTTTGTGGGTTTCTTCTGTATGTTGGTTGGTTCTGATCTCTGCCTAGTGTGTCTATTGAGTGTAGTGAGTGCTCCTATATAAACCAGTAGTTGTACCTCTTCCATGGTTGTGTTTTCATTTATCTTGTTGTGAATTATTGTGTTGACAGTTTTTATTGTTGTTTCGACTTGTGGGTTATTTGGAGGTCTATGCAAGAATGGTCTAATGTCTGTATTTGTGTCTTTGAATTCTATATATGTCAGCTGAAATTTTTCTTGTATATCTAACATGTGAGTCACTTCATGTTCTATTTGTGCTTGTTCTGGTGGCCGTCTTAAGATTTCCTTTTTCCTCCGATTGTTTAATTGATGTGTGGTGTTCTTTGTTTGTTTGCTCTGGGATGTTTGAGTCAATTACTGTATTTTCTTCTTCTTGTGATTGCACATTATTTAGTTCTAGTATTTGTTGTACTTGTTTGATGTTTTCTAATTGTGACTTTATTATTATTATTATTATTCCCATTATGGCGTTTAGTGACAGTAGCTGCAGTAGTCCAGGTACTGCCAGTATAAGCTTTACTCACAGGCAGTATTATTTACTCACACTGGCACTACAGACTCTCAAATCATTTTAACATTGTTTGTAATATTAAAATTGTTAGCTCTTAGGTAACTGTGATACAAGAAAGGTACGGTATGTGTGAAACTCTGGTCCGATACGAACCAGGTACTATGGCCATAATCAACGCAGATTACGTAAATCAGTTAAGTAACTAAATAAAATAAATTTCACTAGTGGTAGAGTTATCTCTACCAAGCATAAAACATGTTCTATTCCGATTTATTTTATCCTCATATAAGAAACTTAAGCTCAAAATTTGGCGACTTCCAATGGATTTTCTGTTCCTCGATGAAGTTGACTTTCTGTGCAGAGGGCTGGCCTCAGTCGTCATTTAAGCATATGATGAACAATCTGGTCTTCTGCACATTGGCAGTGAATATCATCTTGATCACTGTAGCCCCTACATGCCAAATTAACCTTTTATCTGCCAACACCAAACCTAATTCTGTTTAGCGACTTCCAAGTCCTCCTTTTATCATGATAGCCAGGAGGTGGGATTTCTCAAACCGTATTCCAGCCAGGGGCAATGTAGGTCGTAGCACTCGATAGTTGTAACCTTGTTTTCTTTCAGCTGTGGTTCCACGTGCCATCGATGTTTCAGGGAACTCCTATTTGACTAACAGATGATGCATTCTCTCCTGCTCTTCTTTCTTTCTTTTCTTATTCACAGCTATTCCTCTTCGACCACGAGGTGGTGCTATTCCTGTAAGGTGGTAAAAATCTTTCGATTGGAGTGGACTTCTGCAGGTGTCATTGACAGCTACTTCCACCTATTACGCATATGTTGAATTATGTAAACAGGACACGCAGACTCTGCCACAGAAGAGCATGGTGCCATTGCCGAAGTTCGTAGAGTTTCAGGTTGACTACCTCACGGTGATCTTCATCTACATCTACATTTATACTCCACAAACCACCCAACGGTGTATGGCGGAGGTGACTTAACGTACCACTGTCATTACTTCCCTTTCCTGTTCCAGTCGCGTATGCTTCGCGGCAAGAACGACTGCCGGAAAACCTCCGTGCGCGCTCGAATGTCTCTAATTTTACATTCGTGATCTCCTCGGGAGGTATAAGTAGGGGGAAGCAATATATTCGATACCTCATCCAGAAACGCACCTTCTCGAAACCTGGACAGCAAGCTACACCGCGATGCAGAGCGCCTCTCCTGCAGAGTCTGCCACTTGAGTTTGCTAAACATCTCCGTAACGCTATCACGCTTACCACATAACCCTGTGACGAAACGCGCCGCTCTTCTTTAGATCTTCTCTATCTCCTCCGTCAACCCGACCTGGTATGGATCTTACACTGATGAGCAATACTGAAGAATAGGTCGAACGAGTGTTTTGTAAGCTACCTCCTTTGTTGATGGACTACATTTTCCAAGGACTCTCCCAATGAATCTCAACCTGGCGCCCGCCTTACCAACAATTAATTTTATATGATCATTCCACTTCAAATCGTTCCATACGTATACTCCCAGATATTTTACAGAAGTAACTGCTACTAGGGGTTGTTTCGTTATCATATAATCATACCATAAAGGATCCTTCTTTCTATGTATTCGCAATACATTACATTTGTCTATACTGACCGTCAGTTGCCACTCCCTGCACCAAGTACCTATCCGCTGCAGATCTTTCTGCATTTCGCTGCAATTTTCTAATACTGCAACTTCTTTGTATACTACAGCATCATCCGCGTAAGCTGCATGGAACTTCCGACACTATCTACTAGGTCATTTATATATATTGTGAAAACAAAATGGTGCCATAACACTCCCCTGTGACACGCCAGAGGCTACTTTAACGTCTGTAGACGTCTCTCCATTGAGAACAACATGCTGTGTTTTGTTTGCTGTACACTCTTCAATCCAGCCACACAGCTGGTTTGATATTCCGTAGTCTCTTACTTTGTTTATCAGGCGACAGTGCGGAACTGTATCGAACGCCTTCCGGAAGTCAAGGAAAATGCCATCTACCTGGGAGCCTGTATCTAATATTTTGTGGATCTCATGAACAAATAAAGCGAGTTGGGTCTCACACGATCGCTGTTTCCGGAATCCATGTTGATTCCTACAGAGTAGGTTCTGAGTTTCCAGAAATGACCTGATACGTGAGCAAAAAACATGTTCTAAAATTCTACAACATATCGATGTCAGAGATATAGGCCTCTAGTTTTGCGCATCTGCTCGACGACCCTTCTTGAAAACTGGAACTACCTGTGCTCTTTTCCAATCATTAGGAACCTTCGGTTTCTCTAGACTTGCGGTACACGGCTGCTAGAAGGGGTGCAAGTTCTTTCACCTACTCTGTGTAGAATGGAATTGGTATCCCGTCAGGTCCAGTGGACTTTCCTCTGTTGAGTGATTTCAGTTGTTTTTCTATTCCTTGGACACTTATTTCGATGTCAGCCGTTTTTTCGTTCGTGCGGTGATTTAGAGAAGGAACTGCAGTGCGTTCTTCCTCTGTGAAACAGTTTCCTGCCAGTTTCCGTAGGAGATTGGTCCTGGTGGAATCTTTTGACTTGCAGTTCATGCAGTGGTTCTAGAAAGTAAGAGATCTATCAAATGTCACTCTTATATATGTTGGGTTCTCTCAGTGTTCCAGTTGAGCACCAAATTGCTACTAGCTTTTCTGTTTCTCAAACGGAAAGCACACACATACATCTTTGGGGGATTTGGTTTGATCTGGTTTATGTTGTAGTCACTGATGACAGTGCCACTAAAGCAGAGTTATTAAACACGGTTTTCCGAAACCCCTTCACCAAAGAAGACCAAGTAAATATTCCTCAGTTCCAATCAAGAACAACTGCCAAGATGAGAAACATAGAAGTAGATATGCTCGGTGTAACAAAGCACCTTAAATCACTTAAAAAGACAAGGCCTCCGGTCCAGATTATATACCAGTCAGGTTCCTCTCAGAGTATGCTGATAAAGTAGCTCCATATTTAGCAATTATATACAACCACTCTCTCACAGAAAGATACGTACCTAATGACTGGAAAATTGCTCAAGTCACACCAATACCCAAAAAGGGAAGTAAGATTAATTCGTTGAATTACAGGCCTATATCACTAACGTCGATTTGCACTAGGGTTTTAGAATATATACTGTATTCGAACATTATGAAGTACCTCGAAGAAAACGATTTATTGAAATATAGTCAGCACGGATTCTGAAAATATCGTTCTTGTGAAACACAACTAGCTCTTTATACTCATGAAGTAATAAGTGCTATCGACAGGGGATGTCAAATTGATTCCATATTTTTAGGTTTCCAGAAGGCTTTCGACACCGTTCCCCACAAGCGTCTTCTAATCAAACTCCGTGCCTACGGAGTATCGCCTCAGTTGTGCTACTGGATTCGTGATTTCCTGTCACAGGTCGTAGTAATAGATGGAAAGTGATCGGGTAAAACAGAATTAATATCCGGCGTTCCCCAAGGAAGTGTTATAGTCCCTCTATTGTTCCTGATCTATATTAACGACATAGGAGACAATCTGAGTAGCCGTCTTAGATTGTTTGCAGATGATGCTGTCATTTTGTGTCTTGTAAAGTCATCAGATGATCAAAACTACTTGCAAAATAACTTAGATAAGATATTTGTATGGTGTGAAAAGTGGCAATTGACCCTGAAAAAAGAAAAGTGCGAAGTTATTCATATGAGTACTAAAAGAAAACAGCTAAATTTCGATTACGCGTTAAGTCACACAAATCTGAGAGCTGTAAATTCAACTAAATACTTAGGGATTACATTTACAAATAACCTAAATTGGAACCATCACATAGATAATATTGTGGGTAGAGCAAACCAAAGACTGCGATTCATTGGCAGAACACTTAGAAGGTGCAACAGGTCTACCAAAGAGACTGCTTACAATACGCTTGTCCGCCCTATTCTGGAGTACTGCTGTGCGGTGTGGGATCCGCATCAGGTGGGACTGACGGTTGTCATTGAAGAAGTACAAAGAGGGGCAGCTCGTTTTGTAGTATCGCGAAATAGGGGAGATAGTGTCACAGACATGATACGTGAACTGGAGTGTCAATCATTAAAACAAAGGCCTTTTCGTTGCGACGGGATGTTCTCATGAAATTTCAGTTTTCTCCTCCGATTGCGAAAACATTCTGTAAGCACCCATCTACATAGGGAGAAATAATCATCACGATAAAATAAGAGAAATCTGGGTTCACAAGGAAAAATTTAAGTGCTCGTTTTTCCCGCGTTCCGTTCGAGAGTGGAACGGTAGAGAGACAACATGAAGGTGGTTCATTGAACCGTCTGCCAGGCACTTTATTGTGAATAGTAGAGTAATCACGTAGATGTAGATGTAGATGTACAGTCGTGGACAAAACGAGCGGGACCCCTCGCCTTTTTGTTACGCTGATCCGCACAGCTTTAAAGTCTGCTACACAGTATAACAGGCAAGGCTACGAAGTGCTACCAACATACTATGCACAGGCGTGAAATTGAAAAACTATCCGAACTTTGTCAGACTGTTTTCAATCATGTGTAAGACTACATTAATGATGATTAGTTCAAATGGTTCAAATGGCTCTGAGCAGTAAGGGAGTTAACATATGAGGTCATCAGTCCCCTAGAACTTACAAATACTTAATTCTAACTAACCTATGGACAACACACACATCCATGCCCGAGGCAGGAGTCTAATCTGCGACCGTAGCAGTAGCACGGTTCCAGACTGAAGCGAGTAGAACCACTTGGCTACAGAGGCCGGCAATGCTGATTAGTGTGTTAAGCACAATACGTAAATATAAGATATAATTGAGAGAAGGAACGATAATTAGAATGAACTGTATTAATAAAAATGAATTTCAGCTTATCGAGATAACCTAGATGTTTTAGTAAGACAAAGTACCCCAGATCGTTACGAATTAGCAAACCGCGGAACGGTCTGTGTCAACGTTCAGACCAGTGATACTGGACTACTGTAGCTGACCTACCATAAAAGTGTGCATATTTAGCAGTGCGTGAAGATTCATAACGAAATTCAGTAAAAAATATTTCAGTGTCACACTTAAGTCAATTCAACTATTGACAGAAGCGGAAAAAGTAGGCAGTAACAAGTATGAAATTTTACAAGAGTTTCATATCGACATCCACGGAGCGCCGATACAGAATAAAGGTAGTAATAAAACGTGTTGGGGGCGCGAGAATTTCTTGAAATTGCTTTACTGATAGTCTATCGACCTCTATCGAGATTAGAACAGAAAACAAACCAGACCTCCCTTGCAGTAGCAAACATATTTCACTACACCAGCAGACAACCCAGCAAACAGCCCTCTATTTTTACCCCAGACATGAATAAGCCAGCAATTTCGCAATGAAAATGGCTAAATTAATTGCAGTTTCTGTTGTATAGAGTTTTCTGGACTCAAAAACATGAATCTTCTACCTTTATGTCACCGCTCATGCGACAATGAATCGGAATGTTTATCAAAATAACAAAATACTGTTACTAGCGAGTAACTTTAGTATGATAATTCTGCACCACCCCAAGAAATAAATGGCGACATAGCTGCCAAACGTATTCTACAATGTTTCGAATTCTCCATTAGACTCGGCACAGCGAGAAAACGTTCATTACCCGAAGTTTTTCTTAAGCTAGCTAGCAATGGGAATGCTCGCACTTCTAAAACGCATTAGCATTAATACTGGGATCTGAATTATCACGTGTATAGGCAAATGAACTTTATTTGCATTCCTGTAAACGGGTTTTGGTTCGAAAGCGTAGCTACGATTAATATGCTGATGTATCGACTGCAACTAGAACATTTCGAATGAAGAGTAGAGGGAGTTATTTATGCGTCCCTCATCTTTAGTAACTGTCGTAGCTATTTCGTTCTTAGGGTTTCGTCACCTAAATCGGTAAAAATAGAACTCTACTAGTTTCACTTTCTTGACCGTCTATCTGTCTACCCAACTCTTAAAACCCGTTTACCTCGAGTAGACATAATAAGCGGAAATGTATGGCAGTTCCTGCGGTATGCGGTCCCTTGGCGGTGTAAAAATGTGAGCTATGTTAGGATCTAGTATGACTGGTCTGAACAATGACACAGACCGTTTCGCTGCCGAATGCACACAATATTTAGCTAATTCTTAATGATCTGGGGCACTTTGTCTTACTAAGACCGTTATGTTATCTC
The DNA here is from genome assembly GCF_021461395.2 of Schistocerca americana. Lineage (NCBI taxonomy): Eukaryota > Metazoa > Arthropoda > Insecta > Orthoptera > Acrididae > Schistocerca > Schistocerca americana. The sequence continues at coordinate 380,660,849 of NC_060126.1, forward strand.
GATAAGCTGACATTCATTTTTATTAATACATTTCACACTAATTAGCGTTTCTTCTTTCATTTATATCTTATATTTACGTGTTGTGCTTAACAAACTATCAGCATTAGTATAGTCTTACAGATGATTGACAACAGTCTGACAAAGTTCGGATAATTTTTCAATTTCACGCCTGTGCATAGTATTTTTGGTAGCACTTCGTCGCCTTGCCTGTTATGCTGTGTAGCAGACTGTAAAGCTGTGCGGATCAGCGTAACGAAATCGCGAGGGGTCTCGCTCGTTTTGTCCACGACTGTACATGTACACTCCTGGAAATTGAAATAAGAACACCGTGAATTCATTGTCCCAGGAAGGGGAAACTTTATTGACACATTCCTGGGGTCAGATACATCACATGATCACACTGACAGAACCACAGGCACATAGACACAGACAACAGAGCATGCAAAATGTCGGCACTAGTACAGTGTATATCCACCTTTCGCAGCAATGCAGGCTGCTATTCTCCCATGGAGACGATCGTAGAGATGCTGGATGTAGTCCTGTGGAACGGCTTGCCATGCCATTTCCACCTGGCGCCTCAGTTGGACCAGCGTTCGTGCTGGACGTGCAGACCGCGTGAGACGACGCTTCATCCAGTCCCAAACATGCTCAATGGGGGACAGTTCCGGAGATCTTGCTGGCCAGGGTAGTTGACTTACACCTTCTAGAGCACGTTGGGTGGCACGGGATACATGCGGACGTGCATTGTCCTGTTGGAACAGCAAGTTCCCTTGCCGGTCTAGGAATGGTAGAACGATGTGTTCGGTGACGGTTTGGATGTACCGTGCACTATTCAGTGTCCCCTCGACGATCACCAGTGGTGTACGGCCAGTGTAGGAGATCGCTCCCCACACCATGATGCCGGGTGTTGGCCCTGTGTGCCTCGGTCGTATGCAGTCCTGATTGTGGCGCTCACCTGCACGGCGCCAAACACGCATACGACCATCATTGGCACCAAGGCAGAAGCGACTCTCATCGCTGAAGACGACACGTCTCCATTCGTCCCTCCATTCACGCCTGTCGCGACACCACTGGAGGCGGGCTGCACGATGTTGGGGCGTGAGCGGAAGACGGCCTAACGGTGTGCGGGACCGTAGCCCAGCTTCATGGAGACGGTTGCGAATGGTCCTCGCCGATACCCCAGGAGCAACAGTGTCCCTAATTTGCTGGGAAGTGGCGGTGCGGTCCCCTACGGCACTGCGTAGGATCCTACGGTCTTGGCGTGCATCCGTGCGTCGCTGCGGTCCGGTCCCAGGTAGACGGGCACGTGCACCTTCCACCGACCACTGGCGACAACATCGATGTACTGTGGAGACCTCACGCCCCACGTGTTGAGCAATTCGGCGGTACGTCCACCCGGCCTCCCGCATGCCCACTATACGCCCTCGCTCAAAGTCCGTCAACTGCACATACGGTTCACGTCCACGCTGTCGCGGCATGCTACCAGTGTTAAAGACTGCGATGGAGCTCCGTATGCCACGGCAAACTGGCTGACACTGACGGCGGCGGTGCACAAATGCTGCGCAGCTAGCGCCATTCGACGGCCAACACCGCGGTTCCTGGTGTGTCCGCTGTGCCGTGCGTGTGATCATTGCTTGTACAGCCCTCTCGCAGTGTCCGGAGCAAGTATGGTGGGTCTGACACACCGGTGTCAATGTGTTCTTTTTTCCATTTCCAGGAGTATAGTATCTGGAAAGGTGTTTAAGGGCATTCGTGAGGGTGTTCCGATGATAGATGGTATACGAAATATGCGGCGTGTTACAGACGCTCTGAAGATAAGCGGATCCGGAAGTAGCGAAAGACGGCGACGTGGGCCAGCGCCGGCGAAGCGTAACGCTCAGCACGGCAGAGCAGACCTCACAACGCGCCGCAAAATTTGTTTCGGTACGCGTTATTTGATTTCGTTTGCGGCGGGCTGGCGGGCCTATGGCGGCGGCCGATTGTGCGAGCGCTGCTCTCAGGCCCCCTAACTCAATAACGGCGGGAGGAGCAGTCGCGGGCGGCGGCGGCGGCGGCGGCGGCGGCGGCGTGTCTCCCCAGAGCAGCCGGAGCGGGGGCTGCCTTTGGAGGTAGTATTATGAGCCGGCAAGCAGCAAAAGGCCACCGAGCTTCAGCCACAAGCGGCAGCACTTGCGAAACCCGAGGCGTCTTCTTCTGCGACTCTTCGAGGGCCGGAGAGCTTCGAGACGCCTATACACCAACAGCGTCGTCGACGGCGTTACTTCTGGAAGCGCTCGTCCGATCCCGCAAGCGACGTTCTTAATTGAATCTTGTCTCGCAGCTTCTGCGCCCTAGCTTTCGCCTGTAGACGGCATCTGTTCCGTAAGAGTCGTGTAATCGTCTTGGTGTGGAAAAGGGTGGCGAGCGACACTTCGGCATCTCGAATCGTCTTCGAATGAGAATCCAGAACGAAACTATAGTCGATGCAAATGCGTCCTCCAACGTTTAATGCGCGTAAAGATTATCATAAATCTAAGGACGCAGCTGCTTTGGGGGCCATTATGAAGGTGCAAAATTTTAACTGCACTACTGGCCATTAAAATTGCTGCACCAAGAAGAAATGCAGATGATAAACGGGTATTCATTGGACAAATATATCCTACTAGAACTGACATGTGATTACATTTTCACGCAATTTGGGTGCATAGATCCTGAGAAATCAGTAACCAGACCAACCACCTCTAGCCGTAATAAAGGCCTTGATACGCCTACACGATACCACAGTTCATCAAGAATAGTGACTGGCGTATTGTGACGAGCCAGTTTCTCGGCCACCATTGACAAGACGTTTTCAGTTGGTGAGGGATCTGGAGAATGTACTGGGCAGGGCAGCAGTCGAACATTTTCTGTATCTGTGTCCTGTAGGACCTGCAACATGCGGTCGTGCATTATCCTACTGAAATGTAGGGTTTCGCAGGGATCGAATGAAGGGTAGAGCCACGGTTCGTAACACATCTGAAATGTAACGTCCACTGTTCAAAGCGCCGTCAATGTGAAAAAGAGGTGACCGAGACGTGTAACCAATGGCACCACATACCGTCACGCCGGTTGATAACGCCATGGCGATGACGAATGCACACTTCCAATGTGCGTTCACCGCGATGTCGCCAAACACGGATGCGACCATCATGATGCTGTAAACGGAACCTGGATTCATCCGAAAAAATTACGTCTGTGCCATTCGTGCATCCAGGTTCGTCGTTCAGTACACTAACGCAGGCGCTCCTGTCTGGGATGCAGCGTCAACGGTAACCGCAGCCGTGGTCTCCGAGCTGATACTCCATGCTGCTGCACACATCGTCGAACTGTTTGTGCAGGTGGTTGTTGTCTTGCAAACGTCCCCATCTGATGAATCAGGGATCGAGACGTAGCTGCACAATCCGTTACAGGTATGCGGATAAGATGCCTGTCATCTCGACCGCTAGTGATACGAGGCCGTTGGGATCCAGCACGCGGTTCCGTATTACCCTCCTGAACCCATCAATTACATATTCTGCTAAGAGTCATTATTCCTCGACCAACGCGAGCAGCAATGTCGCGATACGATAAACCTCAATCGCGAAAGGCTACAATCCGACCTTTATCAAAGTCGGAAACGTGATGGTATGCATTTCTCCTCCTTACACGAGGCATCACAACAACGTTTCACCAGGCAACGCCGGTCAACTGCCGTTTGTGTATGAGAAATCGATTGGAAACTTTCCTCATGTCATCACGTCGTAGGTGTCGCCACCGGCAGCAACCTTGTGTGAATGCTCTGAAAAGCTAATAATTTGCATATCACAGCATCTTCTTCCTGTCGGTTAAATTTCGCGTCCGTAGCACGTCATCTTCGTGGTGTAGAACTTTTAATGGCCATTAGTGTATATTGCATGTAAGGACAAGGAAGGTAGGATACGAGAGATTAGGGCTCATATAGGCAATAGTTTTTCTCTCGCTCTAATTGCGAGTGGAGCGGGAAAAGAAGTTACAAGTAGTGGTAGAGGGTACTTGCCACGCACCGTACGGTGGCTTGCGGAGTATCTACGTAGACGTAGATGTAGAATATTGTAAATCGAAATTGGTAGTGAAAGGAGCGATTTTTGTAGCAACTAACAGTGATAACAACTGGATATTCGGTAATGTAGTTGCTCCGAATGCATGTTCCACACGGGTTTTGTAGTAGGAAAGTGTATCTCCCTTCTTCTGCTTTTATCCGAAGTAGGAATGATGCAGGAACGAACATCAGAATATTAACCGACGCCGGCGCAGACATTGTGTATTTCCGACAATACGCCGCCCGGCGCCCGTTATTCGCACTTTCAAAGTGCAGGGGCCACTCGCGCCGCAGCTGCGGCGGTACGTGCGCCAATAACGTGAAAGCGGCAGACGACACGGCGGGGGGCGGCCCACCACATCGTGCTCGAGAAGAAAATGCGACGGAGCGCGGAAGAAAGTGTGTGCGCGCGTGTGTGGGAGAGGAGACGGATCGTGGCACATGAATAATTCGCGTGCGGCGCGCACACGAGCCAGCCCATTTGGCGGTGAGCGCGGTCTCACAGACGTCCCCAGACCGGAATTACGACCCCGACCGCGCCGAGCTTCATTAACAAAACACTCGTGACCGCGGCGGCGTACAGCAGGGAGGGTAGTGTCCAATAACCAGCAGCCAGTGCAGCAGCGGGGATCCTGGAAAGAGACCTCACGAACCCCACGCTGAGGCCGAATAAGTTGTCGAAGATATGTTTGGGAAGAGTGGACGCAAACTTGCAAAATTAGACGGCTGTGCTTCAAAGATACAGCATTTTATGACATGTGGCAAGGAAGAAGGAAAAGCTCATACACACATACACACACACACACACACACCCACACACACACACACACACAAACACACAAAAAAGCACACACGGACAGAAGCATCATAAATAAAGCCTCCAGTTGGTTAACGACAACAACAAACATAACAATAGGGTGGGAGAGGGAGGGGGAGAGAGGGAGGGAAGCAGGGAGAGGAGGGAGGGAGAGGGAGAGGGAGAGAGGGAGAGAGAGACGGAGGGAGGGAGGGAGGGAGGGAGAGGGAGAGAGAGAGAGAGAGAGAGAACGTGCGTGCATGCGAGCGTGCTGTGGTGGCAAGGATTCTTAATTGTAGAGGCAAAAGACCATCTTTACCAGAAGAGCACCGAGAACAGATGTAAAGGCACTAAACATACTGTGAGCAATAAAACAAATATTGGGTGTACTATTTGTGGCTTAGCAGCACAATATTCAGCGTCACAATATGCATCTTAAAAGTCAAGCAGCCGAAACCAAGGGAGGGGAGGGGGTATTTAATACCGACCTTTTGAAAATACTGTAATCGAGTCAGTTCACATTTTAAAATTTTGAGATAATTATTTTTTAATGAATTGTTCTACCAGATTTCATATACGTTTAAAATTTTTTAGTTTAACGTAACCCAAGAATTGTAGTCTTAGTAGTAGATGTCATTTTCCGCGGTGTATTTTATTCAATATTTCCAGGTTCAGCGTCATATTTATACATTATTTCTGAAAAAAATTGTCAAAAGTGTAAAAGTCAATAACAAACAACGAAATGTGCCTTTTTTGAGGTCATATAAAGTAACACCCCCCTCCCCCCCCCCCCCCCTCCCCCGGTTAGTACACATTATTGAAACAGCGCTGATAGTGCTAAGAGTGGCGCTACAAGGTATATCAGGTTCTGGACACTAATCGCAAATCAGCTCTCTTTACAAAGCATCTTATTAATATCATTCAGCAACAGTTAAGAAATTTTTTTTTAATTTTATTTGGGGGTGGACATAAAGTACACCCCCCACCACCACCACCATTACCCTTGGTAACGCGCATTGCCGCACATGGTAGCCGCGCGGCTTCCCGCATCGGAGGTTCGAGTCCTCCCTCGGGCATGAGTGTGCGCGTGTGTTTGCGTGTGTGTGTGTGTGTGTGTGTGTGTGTGTGTGTGTGTGTGTGTGCGTTGTATTTTGCGTAAGTTAGTTTAACTTAGATGGTTCAAATGGCTCTAAGCACTATGGGACTTAACTGCTGAGGTCATCAGTCCCCTAGACCTAGAACTACTTAAACCTAAATAACCTAAGGACATCACACACATCCATGCCCGAGGCAGGATTCGAACGTGCGATCGTAGTAGCCCCGTGGTTCCGGACTGAAGCGCCTAGAACCGCTCGGTCACAGCGGCCGGCCAGTTTAAGTTACATTAAGTAGTGTGTAAGCTTAGAGACCGATGAGTTGGGTTGTTTTGGGGAAGGAGACCAGAGAGCGAGGTCATCGGTCTCATCGGATTAGGGAAGGAGGGGGAAGAAAGTCGGCCGTGCCCTTTCAAGGAACCATCCCGGCATTTAACTGGAGCAATTTTAGGGAAATCACGGAAAACCTAAATCAGGATGCCCGGACGCGGGATTGAACCGTCGTACTCCCGAACGCGAGTCCAGTGTAGGGACCGATGACTTCAGCAGTTTGGTCCCGTAGGAACTTACCACAAATTTCCAAAAAAAGCGCTCTTTGCTGAACATGCTTTGGCATTCCTAAGGTTAAGACAACAAGTATACCCATTTCGTGGAAGGAAAACGCCTAAAAGAACTGAAGGGAAAACGTGTGGCAAACAAAAATTGCATTTATTCGTGGAACATAACAGTCATGAGCTGAAAGTCTTTTAATATAGTTATACTGACAACTAAGGTAGTATGGTCTATAATTACTTTTTCTATGCATGCACACTGTGAACCCGAACTCTATCAGCAAATTTCGAGTGTTGTCCTGGGATATTCTCAGAGTACTTAGGTTCAAAATGGTTCAAATGGCTCTGAGGACTATGGGACTCAACTTCTGAGGTCATTAGTCCCCTAGAACTTAGAACTAGTTAAACCTAACTAACCTAAGGACATCACACACATCCATGCCCGAGGCAGGATTCGAACCTGCGACCGTAGTGGTCTCGCGGTTCCAGACTGCAGCGGCTAGAACCGCACGGCCACTTCGGCCGGCAGTACTTAGGTATGAGGAAAATACGGTCTGCTGTGGCTCGTTACAAACTGATAATGTGCTTGTAATTTATTCTGTTTTAAGTTCTCATACCATCGTGATGTAGGCAGATAAACGGGCGTTGCTAGTGCGGCGGAGTACTGCAGAAAACTGCGAAACATAGCGTTGGCAGACCCACTGACAAAAGTGTTTACCTGTGGACGGTAGTGAGACCAAGCAGGCCAGACCCTACACGATGAGTCAAACCACCGCGGGCCATAGCGATTGCTGTTGCCGAGTGGTCAGTCTTCAGCTGCCTGCGCCAATCGCGTGGCTGAGTTTATTGTCGCGCACTTTTATACACGGTTTCGGACCCCCTCCTTCCCCTAGAAAGACTCTCACAGTGAGTTTCGTTTCCTCTCACGGGAATCTGTTCCCCTATTATTAATGAGCCAACGGCCGCCCCTGAAGTGCCTGCGCCAACACCGTAGTGCAGCAGCGTCCTCATGCCTGTGCGGATACTACAGGGGTGACGGGGGACTTTGTTATGCGTGTGATACCCCTATTTCATTCTTTCTCTTTAGCTAGCGTTTAACTCTCGGCAGTCTTGGCAGGAACAGATGCACCCATAAAAGGAACAGCAGCGGCAGATGCAGCTGTCAAAGAACCAAAATGCATAGTTATTGCACGCCCTTTTCCCGCCTGCAGGCGCTTGTTGTGCAGTTTCCTAATTTTCTTACCCACCCACGCCAATGCTGATGCGGTTTTCCGATTTCGAAGTGTCTGCAGAAAGGTGGAATAATTACTTTTGCCGCTTCTTTGGGCACTGCCAGGCCTCATCGTTCCAGTTAACGAGGCTGCTTTGTAGTTGACAGCAGCGCGAATTTATACCAAGTTCTCCAAAATTTCGAGCCCACCACAGAGCCCAAGAAACTGCCCTTTGACGAGCGCTGTCGGTTGGTAACGCCATATTGCGGACTTCAGACCCATGTGATGGCAGCACAGTTGCAGTTTTCACACTCACAATACATGTCCTACGCACTCGTATATGCCCTGGATCGCCAGTCTTCTGACCTTCTCGCTCGATTGTCGTTTTGGGTGTCCGTAATGTGCTGCCTCTTATGCAGACTCGCTAATTCGGGACGTGGCCCTCCAGTTAGGGTTTGATGCCGGGGTTTGGCGTTGACCTTGTCCAACCCATCCTTAGCCAACATTGCCCAGACCGTGGAATCTCGTGAACTTTCAGTGGCGGCAAGGGCCGTCCTGTTTGATAACTGGCAGACGGCTCTATTTGTTGTCCACGGTAAACAGCCCCCGCCTCCCCCTCAGTAGCCGTGTAATGACGTCGTTATTGACGCAATTGCAGTGGCGTCCCGGTGCTGCCCGTTGTCGCCCGCCCCCAGCTTGCTTCGCATCGGTCACAGGATCGTAATGCCCGTCCGCGGCGGTTTGTGAGTCCTCGACGACGTTCTTCTTCCGCACGTTGGGGAGCCAGGGGTCCTCCCGATTGCCATTCGTTGCATGCTCGACGAGACCATGTTTTTGGAGGTGATTCAGAAGCCTGACGGCGCCGTGTGCCTTTGCGGCTTTAAACAATCAACGCGTAATGTGCCGTGGAATCGTATCCATTTCTTCCGCAGCCAGTGGAGTTGTTACTGAAGTTGTCGGAGGAGGAGGGGAGGGGGGGGGGGGGGGGGGAGCGGCTGTATTTTTCACTCATCGACTTGCGCCATGCGTATTTGCGGTCGCCGTTGGACGTAATTGTAGATATACACAGGTGTTTCGAAGAGTGGCATCGAAATCACTACCTCGTGAATAAGTTTCATCTATGCCAATCTTAACAACGAAAATAAATTTCAAGCCAGTGAAGAAGCGTCAAAATACTGTTACAGATAATCACATTGTATGCCATCATCATGAGCACAATTTATTTCAAGTGTCCGCTCGGTGTGTTACGGGATGACTAGATACAACATTGTTGATGATGAATGATCAGCGATTTTGGGACTTGAAGCCTGGCGAGCCAGTTAGCACTTTATGACAAGAGTGGGCTTAGTGCCAGGAAAACATTTCGTACTCTCACTTCACACGTCTTTCATCAGCTACGTCTATATAACACATCACCTACATGTTCTCACCGCATTCAGCTGATTTGAATGGCTTCAATTTGTTACACAAACAACGTGGCACAACGATGTGTGATGTAGAGAAAATGGCTCTGAGCACTATGAGACTTAACAGCTGAGGTCATCAGTCCCCTAGAACTTAGAACTACTTAAACATAACTAACCTAAGGACATCACATACATCCATGCCCGAGGCAGGATTCGAACAGTAGCGGTCGCGCGGTGCCAGACTGTAGCGCCTAAAACCACTCGGCCACACCGGCCGGCTGATGTAGAGAAAAGTATTAAAAGAGCAATGACTGAGCAAAGCTTCCACATCGTCCAGTTAGCATTACCGCATCAGTCGCCCTACAAAAGGCGCAGTAACTAATTCGTGCTGTGGTCAATTTCAGCGTGCTTAGGAGAAAAACTGAAAAACCACTTGCAAAAATAAACTGAACAGATGAATCAGTCGAATAATACGAGTTACTGCCTTCAGTCGCAATAGTTTGCTTACAGGAAGTCAGTTGCAGAGATGATAAGGCCAGGAAAACCTATCCAATTTTATGAAAACGGAGGAATCTCAGTAGTGTACCTTTGCGAAAGCTGTTGCACACTGTAGACCTTTTATTTGTTTCCTTTCCTCTTTACAATCGTTTCAATGTCGACGCAAGTAATCGTGAAACTCTATCCTGTGTTCATTCATGATTATGTGAAAAATATTCAAAATAACATTGGCCATTCTGCATTAATACAACTACTTGCCAATGGCAACGAATCTGGTGCACCTCTTAAGACAAAATTTATGTGTACCACCTCTTTACGGACAACATTTACAATATAATTATTATCATCAACAGCCTCCACAGCATCCTTAACAGTATCCACAGCAAAACTGTTGACTGCAGCTACACTCTGCAAGACACAAGAAACATTTGACACATTTACTTAGTTGTACATGTCCATTCACGGATGCACATGCTACAAGCTCTACAGCCTGCATATATCACTCATCAAGTTCGAATGGCCTAGATACCACTGCACATAAATCAGTATCATCCATGTTGCTATTCACACACTCACTTATTCTGTACAGCACACATTTATTCCTGTACCACTACAAAAAATGGAGAATCCGAATTCACACTGTTAATCTCACAGTACTTTCTTTAATTCTCACAATTTGACAACTTTCATTTAAAAGTCTAACTGCCACGAAACTGCTGGCAGCGCAGCAGCGCCACCTGCTGTGGCCAGTGGCAGCCACACATGAGACCACATGTTAATGTCAGGCAACAGCAGCCGGCAGAGGGACAAGCAGCAACAGGCAAGTAACTGATTTGGTGACATTTTGAGATTTCCTAAGCAGAAACGAATTATTTTACACTAGAGGTCCGTAGTGCATGTCCATAATCCTTTCTTCGTCCGTCGTGTAGTTATACAAAGTCTTTAAAGTGGATAGGAACTATGATTGTTGTGTGCGGATGCCAGACGATTTGGTGACACTTCGCTCTCAGCTCCAGGCTGTGATTGCTTCGTCTACACAACTCACCCAGCAGTGGACGGGCTTCACCATTGTGGGCAGGCTGTGTGTATCCAAAGGACGTCCTGCACGACACACGATTCCGCTGAGCGATCGAAACTGGCGGCCAGCCCAGTTTCTGTTCACACTGACGTTGACCCGTCATACTTCATGAGAGAGAGGTCACCACAGGGAGTGGAATGCAGCTAAAGACTTCCCTGGGGGCCGAACGTAAGCCGCACCCAGTTAGTCTGACAAACAGTTTTCAGATGCTGTCTGTCACTGACACTGTCCCTCAGCCGTCGCTTGTGCTGTTTCGGAGGAAATCTCTCGGCCTGCAAGATCTGGGCAATCACAGGGGATGTGATTGTATGTAGTTTGGAGCTCCAATGTTGGGAGCGTTATGGGGCACCTTAGGAATATGGCTTCCAAGGAGGTGAAGAAAGCCAATGTGCACTTAGTGTGAATACCGGTTGGAGTCATTCCAGACGTGGAACGGTCCCTTCAGACATCATGAAGTGTACAGGGTGCAGCCAGCTGCAGGTGGTGCCTCGCCTCAGTACCAATGATGTGTGCCACTTTGTAGCGGAAGGGATTCTCTCTGGTTTCGAGCGGCTATTAGAAGTGGTAAGGCTGCCAGTTTTGCATGCGAGATGAAATCAGAGTTCACCATTTGCAGCATAGTCGACAGGAACGATTGCGAAGGGTCTGAATCAAAGGTTCTGCGACCTTGAGATGCAGGCATACCTCAATGCGGTATTCAGATTGTTCCCACACTGTAGCGAGTATGACTTGAGTTACAGCTTCTACACCTGCTGTTATCCGATGTCTCAGTTCATTCATTGTTGTTGGCAACGGAAGAACATAAACAAAGTATTTTATTAACCCTCACAAGAAACAATCACATACAGTCAGGTCTGGTGACTTTGGAGGTCAGTAACGTAAGCCTGAATCATTTGTTCGAGTGCGACCGGTCCCATCGTTCAGTAATCCTTTCATTTAAAAATTCCTGCACATCCAGATGCCAGTGTGGCGATGCCCCGTCCTGTCGGTAAATGAAGTCGTTCGAATCAGTTTCCATCCGTGGGAAAAGAAAGTTCTCGAGCATATCGAGGTATATGCTTCTTGTAACACCTTTTCCCACGAAACTGCACAAAATACATTAAGTTTTGGAGAGTTCCTCTCATGTTGTACAACTTAGTGCGGTTGTTCTGTAGCGCCAGTCGTTGTGGCCGTGCGGTTCTAGGTGCTTCAGTCTGGAACCGCGCTGCTGCTACGGTCGCAGGTTCGAAGCCTGCCTCGGGCATGGATGTGTGTGATGTCCTTAGGTTAGTTATGTTTAAGTGGTTCTAAGTCTAGGGGACTGATGACCTCATGTGTTAAGTCCAGTAGTGCTCAGAGACATTTGAACCATTTGTTACAAGTAGTTTGTCTTTTAGCGAAATTGAAGTAGATAGTTCCTATGAGTTAGTGGGGATAGACGTCACTCTTGGAAACAGGAATAAAGTAATAACTGGATTCTTCTACCGACTTCCCAACTGCTGAAAGGTTCAATGAAAACTTGAGTCTGATTTCAAACATATACACGACTCATACAGGTATTGTTAGTGATGACTTTAATTTACTCTCGGTATGTGGGCGAAAATACATGTTTAAATCCGGAGGTACGTATAAAAAAATCACCCGAAATTATGCTTAAGGCATTATCTAAAAATTATTGCTAGCAGTTGGTTCCTGAGCCCAGGAATAGTGAATTATTGTGAAAACACCTTTGACCTCCTAGCAATTAATAATCCTCAGCTAATAATGAGCATCAAAACGGATAGAGGTATTAATGAACATAGGCTTGTCACAGCGAGACTGAATACCGTAACTCCCAAATGCTTCATAATTGAAGGAAAAATATACATATCCGGAAAATGAGATAACAGTTCCCTTGGTGCCTTCCTGAGACACAATCTCCACTCATTCTAAAATAACAACGTAAGTGTAGAACAGATGTGGCTTGAATTCAAAGATATACTATCGACAGCAGTTGTGAGATCTATTCCTGTAGCAGAAAAAGCGAAAAAGCATGCCAAATTCAAACGAACGCAAAATCGCCAAGATTGGCGATCATTCACAAGAACTCAAAATTTGGCGCGGACTTCAATGCGAAATGCTTATATTGTTTTCACAATGAAACTTTGTCTCGAAAGCTAGGAGAAAATCCAAAAGTATTCTGGTCGTATGTAAAATATGCTATCGGTAAGACACAACCAAGGCCTCCTCTGTGCGATAGAAATGGAAGTACTGTCGATGACAGTGCTGCTCAAGCAGAGTTACTACACACAGCCTTCCGAAATCTCTTCACCAAAGAACACGTAGTAAATATTACAGAATTCGAATCAAGTACAGCTGCCAACACGAATAACTTACAAGCAGATATCCTGAGAGTAGTGAAACAACTTAAATCACTTAACAAAAGCAAGTCTTCCGGTCTAGACCGTATGCAAAGTAGATTCATTTCAGGGTATGCTGATGCAATAGCTCCATATTTAAAAGCGGTATATAACTGCTCGCTCGACGAAAGATCCATACCCGAAGACTGGAAAAACTGCAAAGGTCACATCAATATTCAGGAAAGGTAACAGAGGTAATACTCTACATTAGAGGTCCATATCATAAAAGTAGATATGCAGCAAGATGATGAAACATATGTTGTGTTTGAACATTATGAATTAGCTGGAGGAGAACGGTCTACTGACGTATAGTCAGCAAGGATTTACAAGACATCGTTCTAGTGAAACGCAATTAGCTCTTTACTCACATAATTGGCTCTGAGCACTATGCGACTCAACTGCTGAGGTCATCAGTCGCCTAGAACTTAGAACTAATTAAACCTAACTAACCTAAGGACAGCACACAACACCCAGCCATCACGAGGCAGAGAAAATCCCTGACCCCGCCGGGAATCGAACCCGGGAACCCGGGCGTGGGAAGCGAGAACGCTACCGCACGACCACGAGATGCGGGCTACTCACATAATTGTTGAGTAATGTTGATAATGGATTTCAAATTTGTTCCATATTTGTAGATTTCCAAAAGGCTTTCGGATCTGTATCTCACAAGAGGCTTATAATCAGATGCGTGCTAATAGAAAATCGTCAGAGTTATGTGATTCGATTCGTGATTTTCTGTCAGAGAGATCAAATTTCACAGCAATAGATAGAAAGTCAGAGTAAAACGGAAGTGACTTCTGGTGTTACCAAAAGTCGTGATATAGACCCTCTAATGTTCCTTATCCATATGAACAATTTAGGAGCTAATATGAGGAGCCGTCTTAGGTTGTTTGCGGATGACGTTGTCGCTTATCGTCTAGTAAAGCCATCAGAAGACCAAAATAAATTGTAAAACGATTTATAAAAGGTATCAGTATGGTGCGAATATTGGCAACTGGCACTAAATAATGGAAAGTGTGAAGTCATCGACAAGAGTGATGAAAGGAATTCTTTAAACTTCAGTTACACGATCTATCAATCGAATATAAAGGCCGTAAATTCAACTAAATACCTAGGAATTAAAATTACGAACACCTTTTATTGGGAAGAACGCACAGAAAGCGTCGTGTGGAAGACGAACGATAGACTGCACTTTATTGGCAAAACATAGAGACTGCCTGCATTATGCTTGTCCGTCCTCTTTTGGAGTACTGCTGCATGGCGTGAGATCCTTGCCAGACAGAATTAACAGAGTGCATCGAAAGTTCACATAAGAGCAGCATGTTTTGTGTTATCGACAAATATGGGAGAAAGTGTAATGGACGTGATACAGGATTTGGGGTGCACATCGTTAAAACAAAGGCGTTTCTTGTTCTAACGGGCTCATGTCACGAAATTTCAGGCACCAACTGTCTCCTCCCATTGCAGAAGTATTTTGTTGACACCAATGTACATAGGAAGAAATGATTATCATCATAAAATAAGGGAAATCAGAGCTCACAAGCAAAGGTATAATTGTTCGATTTTTCCGCGTGCTGTTCGAGACTGAAATAATAGAGCATTATTGTGAAGGTGATTAGATGATCCTTCCTCCAGGCACTTAAGAGTGATTTGCAGAGTATCCAGTAGATATAGAATGTCCCCATACCATAAAGATTGAAGTAACTTCCACATTAATCAGCTCCTGTCCACCTCCCATGTATAACCGTTCTCGCTTCATTAATTCGGCGTACCCCATCAATAAATCTCTCGACAGGATCAATTAAGCCAATGGTAGTTGAATGTAGAGTGGGAGCGATTAAACTGAATGAGACTCTATTTTCTCTTACAGAATTTAACTTCTTGTGCCGCTCAATACAATCAGCTCTCAACTGAGCAACCAGATTTAAGGGGGACTGCACAGCTACCTGGATGGTAATCACCTGCGAGTTTTACTCAGTCATCGTGAAAATGCTACTACATAACAGGAGGAACCACAAACTGTGATAAGACAGTGACATATAACTGTACGACTTTGTTTCATTTTTCTCAGTTGTCTTATTGAGAGCACTGGACAAGTTTTGTTGCGAGGAAAGATTTGCGTGTTTATTACTGGGAAAGTGCGCTCCCTGAGTGATTTTCAGTTCCTGTTTGTCAGCAGGAGCTGGTCAGTAAGTCTCATTAGGAGCGGAGAGCAGCCTAGGGAGTTGAGCACTTTCACAGAAGTGGGGCCACGAGTTGCACCGTGCTTACGTTGGCTCTAGCCGGTGCCTGTCCTCACTAAGGACAGATACCATGGTGCCATCTCCAGAGGATAACTGAGCAACGTAATAAAGTCGGTTGCTTTCACTTCTGGTGTTTCCATCTGTGAGTTACCCCACCATCATGCTTTGCACAAAGACGTCATCTAATCAGTGGGGCAGTGCTACATGCCAGCACCAATACTCTACTTGTCAATGTGCATTTTGCATGTCTTAAGTGGGAAGTTTCTGCTGTGTTCCCCTGGTTCTTTGTGAAATAAGTGGTAATCTGGGTTGTCACATTGGCTACAGCACTGAGTCGTCCCCTCCATGTGGAGGTGTTTTTCATGTTGAGAATTGAGGGCAGAGAAAGACGTTTCTGGGCTATTTTTCTCCTTATTTCTCTCCTATGTACCATCTGGTACTGATTGGCACACACTACATGATTTTTGGGTAAATTAAGTGTCGTAATTGCCCTATTCCAAGTGGCTCATGACTTACTTGCATTTCCATACAACATATGTAGATCATTTGGTTATAATTGTTGGTTTCTGTTGAGGGCATTTCTGACCATGGTTGTAGAGGATCAATTTGGCCACTCCTGACGCCAGCTTTAGTGCGGTCAGGAATGAGGATGTAATTAGGTATCCCATAACAGATCGCGAAGGCATGGCGAGTTGATTAGTAAGGTAGCAGCTTTATGGAGTCAGGTGGATGTCCACAGATTAATCGCAGAAGCAGTACACAACAGGCCATTTATTTAGTAAATTGCAGTGGTTGTACAGTTGTCTGGCTGCAGTCATAAGCCCTAATGGGCACTCGCCAATGAGTGTGGAGAGAATGTCGAACTCAGGGTGTGGCTTTGAAGAGGCATCAGCTCACAGCGTCACCCCGCCAAGAAACCGACTGCGGAGCGGAGTCCCCCTGTTAGCCCTCTGGCGAGCGAAGGGGTGGAGCGTCGGGTCCCAGGCAGGTAGCCAGCGTGCTGCTGCGACAGTGTCTGTATCAGTAGGTCACAAATGGCTGCTAATGAAGTAGTAAATGCTGAAAACATCCGAGCACAGAGTTGAAGCAAAGACCCAAGCGTAGGACAGTTACAGCGATAGTGGCCTGCAGAGGCAAGCTCGTAATAGGGTGGGTTGTGAATTAGCAGTTAGTCAGACCCAGGTGTTAACCATGGACCACCCGGTATCCAATCCAAAGTTTGTAGAGCTTGGCCAAAAGTTGATTTCGCTGCTGGAATGCACAATTCAGCTCCCACTGCCAACAGGTCTAGGTGCAGCCTGTAGTTCTGCAACTATAGGAGACAGTGCCTAGTAATAGCAGCTAAATGCTTCACTTCAAGTCAACGACTGTTGTAGAGTACCTTCCGAAGCTGGCTGCACGTGGTGGCAGATACTGCATCGCTGAAACGGGCTATATTTACGGTGGCTCATCCCACCACCATTTTTCTGGGCCATCACTCGCCATCACGTGGGCCAAGGAAGTAACCCAGTGCTAAGCCTGATGTGAGACAATCCAGGTCATCATTGCTGAAGTCTGGTTTCTGTACCTTTGCTACCGGCCTGTGTGTCCGAGCGGTTCTAGGCGCCTCAGTCCGGAACCGCGCTGCTGCTACGGTCGCAGGTTCGAATCCTGCCTCGGGCATGGATGTGTGTGATGTCCTTAAACCTAACTAATCTAAGTAGTTCTAAGTATAGGGTACTGATGACTTCAGATGTTAACTCCCATAGTGCTCAGAGCCATTTGAACCATTTGTACCTTTGCTGTGTCAGTGTTGTTGCAGCCCTCGCAGTGGCCTAGAGGTAACTTGTTGTACTGTGAGGCTCAGGCAGTGGTTCTTGCCATATGAGCACTACTGCCTGAAGCCTCCTGTAAACGAACACCTTGATGGCATCCCTTTGCCTCGCCTCTTTAAAGCTTCTTGAGTCAGGCAGAGGTGGCACTTTCTGCCACCTTGCCCATGGACTTCAGTCGCCAATTAAACGAGCAGTGGAGCAACAACTTTTTTTTTCTGCATCGACAAATCTCATTCATTATCGTGTCGTGATGTTTTCGTAAATCGTGCTTCCTTTATCAAGTGCCACTTCTAAATTGCTTCTGTGGTGCCCGCAGCTTTCCTAAAGACAAACTGATCGTCACCTAACAGATCTTAAATTTTCCCCTTTCATTCTTCTATATATTATTCTTGTCAGTATCTGGGATGCATTAGCTGTTTAGCTGACTTTTCAATAGCTCTCGTACTTATCTGAGTAAGACATTGTATCTTATGGACTGTTGGATGATATATGTAATGTGAAAGTTTGTTGCTATGACTACAGATACACAGATTCCACAAACGTACTTTAATAGTTACCAGTTGCTTACCACTTTCCACAATGACTTAACCTACTCCGAAAGAATGTTATCTAAATCCTACACAAGATTTTGGATGTGGCTGCGCTTCAGCAACTGTGCATCCATGAATTTCATGGATTATAAATAACAGCAACCCACATCCAAAATACAGGTTTATTTAAACTTTACCACTGTCTTCTTCAGAAGATGTCGTATCACACTGTCTGTAGTGAACGTGGAAGTCGTTGACTGTCTAGTATATGTCATTCACTTCAACATCATTTTAAATGCGTAATATAAAAGTAGTAGCCGTCTACTGTAGAGCTTTGTCTTCAAACTTTTGTATATTTATTTTAATATCACGTCTTTGACGCAGGTCATTTCCAGTCCATTGAAGCTATAAATATTACACCTTATTTTATCGGAAGTTCTGTTAAAAATCTAACACTATGTCTTCCATATACACTCACATTGCTTCTTCTATCACATCAGTAGTTCCTCCACATCGTGGAGGCCTTAAATGTACTGTCTGCAGCTATACGCTCTCTCCTCTTTATTTAACAGTAAAAGTCCTGTTGCACTCTTTATGTTGACGCCTTTGCTTTTAATTTCACTGCAAGTTTTTTTGGCTTTTCTACCTGCTGAATCAATGCTTCTGACAGTCATTTGATTTATTCGCAGTTTTCCATTGTGAAGATGACTTTTTGGCGTGATGTCACCCTAGTTCTAGTTCCTGTTCCTGAGAGGCGTTAGGCCTGCGTTCAACCACCCTAAAAATGATTTAAACTACTGTAGTACTGTATTACTTGTCCCCTGGTCGGATGAATCTCAGTCCCTGTTACAACAAGGCGACATTTGTGTCCATCTATGCCGTCATACAGACAAACTTTTGATCGAAACACACACCTCGCCATCGACGCAGGCCGGTAGGGGCAGCATTTTGCTGTGGATGATACTCTTTCGGCTTACACTGGACTTGTGGAAGTAATCGATGGCACCTTAACACCTGCAGAGTACGTGTATTGCGAACCTTTTTCACCCACTCATGCTTGGTGTCCGCCGATGATGGTGTCATCTTATCACCGATAACTATCTGTGTCGCAAGGCCAAGTCGTGCTACAGTGTTTTGAGGAGCATGATAGTGATCACCTGTTGATTTCTTGGGCACCAATATTGCTTGAAGGAAAATTGGGTTTGACATCGAAGTCATTAAAGACGGAGCTCATTGTCTGATTTTGTCAAGGATGGGGAAGAAAACTGGCCGTGCGCTTTTGAAAGGAACGATCCCGGAATTTACCTGGAGCGGTTTAGGAATATAACGGAGAACCTAAATCTGAATGGCCGGACGCGGGTTCGAATAGTAGTCCTCTCGAATGCGAGTCCATTGTGCTAACCACTGCGCTACCTCGCTCGGTAAATTTGCCTAATCTGAACGTGATGGGACATTTCTGAGGTAAGCATGCCAGCGCCACTTCCATAACTGACAGGCCTATAATTTCAGGGAGGCCGGTCGGAGTGGCCGAGAGGTTCTAGGCGCTACAGTCTGGACCGGTACGGTCGCAGGTTCGAATCCGGCCTCGGGCATGGATGTGTGTGATGTCCTTAGGTTAGTTAGGTTTAAGTAGTTCTAAGTTCTAGGGGACTGATGACCTCAGCAGTTAAGTCCCATAGTGCTCAGAGCCATTTTAACCATTTCAGGGAGTTACGTGGGAAGACACCCGGCGTCACATACCTCCGGACACCTGCAAAGGAGTTGTCTAACCCATACCACGCAATATAACTTATGCATAGCGTTTCAAAGGCATATCAATTCGATATTAAGCAGGTGCTCATAATGTTTTGGCTGATCAACAGTAGGCGATCTCTAGGAATACTGATCTCTCCGCCTGAACCGCAGTGTATTATAGTAATTTAAGATTTAGGTACTTATAGACTTCACTTCGAGAGGGGGAGGGATATAAACGGGGCCGTGGCGCCTATTTCGAAACGTTTGAGAGTTGTTCTGCAGGTGCCAACGTTCTGAAAGAAAAGCCCGGAGTTCCGGAACGACTTTCGCCTGAGGCTGTCTCTACAGAGCACTCATTGGCGGACAGACAAACACTGTGCACTCGCTTAGAACACCGCTTACCAAGTGCCGTGCCGCCCGCCGTCAGGCTATTCTCTGCCTCACGTCTATTATAAAAGCAGCTGCTCCATTCTCCCCGCCTTTCGTCGTGTCTGCCATTCGAATTTGCCTTTCTTTGTGTGCGGGCGTTCACAATGAAATACGAAATGTTTTCTTCTGTGGTGGTGGTGGTGGTTAGTGTTTAACGTCCCGTCGACAACGAGGTCATTAGAGACGGAGCGCAAGCTCGGGTTAGGGAAGGATTGGGAAGGAAATCGGCCGTGCCCTTTCAAAGGAACCATCCCGGCATTTGCCTGAAACGATTTAGGGAAATCACGGAAAACCTAAATCTGGATGGCCGGAGACGGGATTGAACCGTCGTCCTCCCGAATGCGAGTCCAGTGTGCTAACCACTGCGCCACCTCGCTCGGTCTTCTGTCACTTAACCACTTTTGTTTACGTGACACTTAACGTGACGGCGGCGGCATGGAGTCAGGGTGAATGAAAGGCGGTCAGCTGGTCCATCACAGAAGCACCTTCTTCTCATTACGACGTATGGCGACAAGACGGTTGCTAGTCTCCAGAGTGATATATATATAAGGTGTAAACTTGAAGTTGACAAGCCAGAATAACTCGAAAAATAACCTTCATACAAAAAAAATGTGTAGAATCCAAAGCTGATTATTTTAGAGGGGGACATCTGCTGGTGCTGAAATTTGCCCGCCACCCCTACTTTAAAATTTCAAACGGAACCCCTATTTTTTATTACGGAATAAGACTGTACGTAAAAAACTACGTACATTTTGTCTTAAACATTTGTTTTGTTTCTTGGTATTTGGCGCTATATTTCAAGAAAATCCATGATCTCATTTTTGCGCGGAAAATGGTTACGGATAAATAAAAAATGCATATTTACTTCGTAAATTTTGATTCGCTGAAACTAAAACTCTCCCTCTCTCCCCATAGGGTGGGGTTTGAGAGAGAGGAATTAGAGTTTGCAAATGTTGACCAAAATATCCGGTTTGAGAGAGAGGAATTAAGAGTTTTACAAAAATTGTCCCAAATATTGGGGTCAACATTTGTAAAACTGTAATTCCTCTCTCTCAAACCCCACCCTATGGGGAGAGAGGGAGAGTTTTAGTTTCAGCGAATCAAAATTTACGAAGTAAATATGTATTTTTTATTTTTCCGTAACCATTTACTGCGCAAAAATGAGAACATGGATTTTCTTGAATTACAGCGCCAACTACCAAGAATAAAAAAAAAGTTTAACACAAAATGTACATAGTTTTTTTGTGTAGAATCTTATTCTGCAATAGAAAGCCGGCCGCGGTGGCCGTGCGGTTCTGGCGCTGCAGTCCGGAACCGCGGGACTGCTACGGTCGCAGGTTCGAATCCTGCCTCGGGCATGGGTGTGTGTGATGTCCTTAGGTTAGTTAGGTTTAAGTAGTTCTAAGTTCTAGGGGACTTATGACCTAAGATGTTGAGTCCCATAGGGCTCAGAGCCATTTGAACCATTTTGATTTTGCAATAGAAAATGGAGCTTCCCATTTGAAATTTTAAAGTTTCCTCCCGACCCACCCCAGGGGGCTGGGGTGACGGGCTAACTTAAGCACCAGCAGATGTCCCCCTAGAAAATAATCAACTTTGGATTCTACACATTTTTTCGAGTTATTCTGGTTTATCTACTTAAAATTTACACCCTGTATACGCTTACATTCAATTTGCACCTCATGAAGGGAATAGTTGCTTTCCGGACGTAGAATGGAGAGTGGTTGGACAATGTTTACAATTTAATATACTCATGAGATCTCAAAGTCTTGCAAGTATATTTCACTGAAATGCCAGCTAGTATGCTACGTAGCAGTTAAGTTTTAAAAACACACCGAAATCATTTTTATTTAACAACTCCTTCCACTCCACACTTGCATTTATGAGTAGAGTGTATGTATCTGGTTTGCTTATTTCATTAAATTGTCTTGTACATTAGGATTTTATTTTAAAATTACACTTGCGTAAATGAGGAGCTCGCAGCTATGTTTTCACAGTAGAGTACAAATATCTCGCTCTTCGTTAAAATTCAGCTGTCCATTCTAAACAATATTTGAAAACAGTTAATGCAAAACGTAGCTTCGAGAATAAAAATTTGTCGTCAGAAGGACGTTACATCATAATTCATGTTCCTGCTTTCTTCCCAGTGTAATTAACCATTATTTAACTCTATGAACAGCTTAATGAAAAAATACAGAAAGTCGTGAAAAAGTTCTATGATTTGTTTCGTATTTTGCTTTAGAAGTTGAGACACCAGCTCCTTTTTTCCTTTTCTCTAATCTACGTACTGGTTAACATTTCCTCTTCATTGCCTTCTTTCGTCTTCTTCTGCGATCTGTGACCCTTTTGAAGACAAATGTTTCTTCCGGGGAGAAGCAAACACTTTGTGTAGACATGCCCTTATACTAATTTCTCTTCTGGATTCTTTATTAAAGCTCTCATTCCCTAGTAATCATATTCAGAAATCTGCCGTCGAAAAATAGCTAAAGAACTACATTATTTCCATTAAGCTCTTAGTTTAAATTAGTAATTTGCTGTGTACTACTGGCTAATTTACAGAGTTTGCTTATTTTCAATTACATCTCGGAATAAGTATCCAGAAACCAAATATAAATATATTGATGCAGTTCAGTTGCGTATGTAGTTAAACTATATCTTGTCTGTTGGTCTAAGTAAGCATACACTGCACTTTCTTGCGTCAACCGCCAGTATACCAACATCTGCAGGCCCAGCAACACCGCGCAACAATATTCCTGTGATGTGACATCACTGGGTTTGCAATTGAGTACTGTGACCAAACACAGATTGCTGACGACATTATCAACAACTCTGGCAAGCATGTGACAGCGGGCGCTATGTAATACGTTCCAAAACGCGGCGCATTGAGAATGGACTTTTTTCGGGCCTCGTACGTCTGATCTGTTATTGACAGAAAGCTAGGGTCAAGTGTTTTGGATAGTAGTTTGGCTAGGGATCATTTGTATAACCAACAGAAGGATAGTCTTACAGTAACTATCGTACAGTACAGGGTCAAAGTTCGAATATTACGCACTTCCTCCACATTAGGCAAATAGAGAAAATCGGTTGGCTCTTTCTGCATTAGGTGTGGTCCTTGGTGTACCTTACTGGGCTCATGGAGGAACCATTTCGTTCATGGGCGGGTCCTGGAAAAACCTGTAAAAAGCGTTTTCCAGCATTTCTCGCCGTCAGCAGCGGACATATGAGTATACGTAACAGCAGCAAGTTTCTGAAATGTTAATGGTGTGACCTCTAGGCATTTTTCTAAAGTGTCATCTTCCAATTTCCAAAAATATTTATCGATAAATACTCCAATGGGTACCAAAACACAGCCGCAAATTGCAAGACAGCTATACACAGAAAGTGGCTGTAATTTTTACGACGTATTCCTAAGATCCTGTTCTCGAATAAACTCGAAAATTATCTTTATATCTTTATCCATTACATACAGAGGTTCAAAGTTACCTCACATGTGCCCGTAAAATCAGGTGTGAGGCAAAAACTTTTATAAAGTAACATAGCACGGAGAAATATGCTTAAAGTGTCTCCGTTATCATGAAAATGGTTTTGGAAACCCCATGTTGTAGTACTAATGCTCATGCAAAATTTTTATGCATGCAGAAGCTGGTCTGAGATGTAAAATTAATTTTGGGCTGTTTAAATTTCACTTAAGTAAACTATCAAGATTTTATTGGCCCATAAGGTTATTTTCATGTGAGTCAACATACTCTGCTGCAGCAGGGAACAGAAGGAAAACCAGCGGGAGCACAAAAAACGCGAATATGCTCCTCTTTAAAAGCCTCACACTGAAAAACTGATTGCACACTGGACTCGCATTCTGGAGGACGACGGTTCAATCCCGCGTCCGACCATGCTGATTTAGGTTTTCCGTGATTTCCCTAAATCTCTCCAGGCATTTGCCGGGATGGTTCCTTTGAAAGGGCACGGCCGACTTCCTTCCGCATCCTTACCTAATCCGATGAGACCGATGACCTCGCTGTTTGGTCTCTTCCCCCAAACAACCAACCAACCAACCAATCAACCTGAAAAACTGAGGTGCCGGCTACCTCATTCTACCTTATTTAGCACCTTTAAAAATTTTCCCAAAAATATTGGCATGCAAATACATTCGTGCTTTTGTATGCTGAACGGAGCTTGTGGGAGTGAAAGTGAGTTGCATGTTAGAAATAGCGCGAATACGTACGTATGCCAAAATGTTTGGTAAAATTTTTAAGGGTCCCGAGGAATATGGAATGAGGCAGCTGATACATCACTTTTCAGTCCGAGTCTTTTAAACAGCAGCTTATTCGCCTTTTCGCCACTGAGTTACAATATGTACATGTGGAAGGACACAGTCAATGAAAAAGAATCTGTATGTCAACCTTTTCCCAATGAAAAAAATGGCCTTCAGTCGGGCAGAAGAACAAACTGGCCATGCATGTGGCAACAGCACAACTCACGATGTAAGATACAGGGTCACTGCTGTTCAAACAGACACAAATAACCTGACGGGTTGCATATGAAATCTACATGAGTCTCTTTGTGGATGACGCTGTTGTATTCAGGGAAGTCACAACCCTGTAAAATTGTTGTGAAATGCAAGTAATAAAATGGTTCAAATGGTTCTGAGCACTATGGGACTTAACATCTGAGGTCATCAGTCCCCTAGAACTAAAGACATCACACACATCCATGCCCGGTTCGAAACTGCGACTGTAGCGGTCGCGCGGTTCCAGCTGAAGCGCCTCGAACCGCTCGGCCACCCCGGTCGGCTGCAAGTAATACCTACACCTCATTATTTGTGTGATCTACCCATCTAATCTTCAGCATTCTTCTGTAGCACCACATTTCTAAAGCTTCTGTTCTGTTCCTGTCTAAGCTATTTATCTTCCATGTTTCACTACCATACATGGCTACACTCCATACAAATACTTTCAGAAACGACTTCCTGACACTTAAATCTATATCCGATGTTAACAAATTTCTCTTCTTCAGAATCGCTTTCCTTGCCATTGCCAGTCTACATTTTATATCCTCTCTAATTCGACCATCATCAGTTACTTTGCTCCCCAAATAGCAGAACTCATCTACTACTTTAAGTGTCTCACTTCCTAATCTAATTCCCTCAGCATCACCCGATTTAATTCGAATACATTTCATTATCCTCATTTTGCTTTTGTTGATGTTCATCTTATATCCTCCTTTCAAGACACTGTCCATTCTCCAGTGATTTGTGCTCTACATCCTCATGCCGTTGATGAGTGCTGATTGTTACGCATTTTTGAGGCAGTTTTCCATCCTAAGCGCAAGACAATTTCCTGAACCTCTGTCCTCTTTTCCATTCTTATTGACAAAGCCATTGGCTAAGCGACGGTTACTTCTTACGCCGAAAGTCTTCAGCCGCCATTGCCGATTATTTTTACTCAAAATTCAAGCATTGGTTGGGTTTGAACCCGGTACACAGCAAGGTATGCTTGATGGCTGGAAACATGTTGCCTGGTCGGATGAGTCTCGTTTTAAATTGCATTGATCGGATGGTCGTATACGGGTATGGAGAGAACCTCATGAATTCATGGTCCCTGCATGGCAGCAGGGGACTGTTCAATCTGATGGAGGCTCTGTAATGGTGTGGGGCGTGTGCAGTTGGAGTGATATGGGACTCCTGACACGTCTAGATACGACTCTGACATATGCAGCGTCCGTAAGCATCCTGTCTGATGACCTGCATCTATTCATGTCCATTGTCCATTCCGACGACTTGGTCAGTTCCAGTAGGACAACGCGACGCTCCACACGTCCAGAATTGTTACAGAGTATCTCCAGAAACACTCTTCTGAGTTTAAATCTTCCGCTGGCCACCAAAGACCCCAGACATGAACATTATTTAGCGTATCTTGGATGCCTTGCAACGTACTTTTCCGAAATGATCTCCACCCCCCCGTAGTCTTACGGAGTTATGGACACCCCCGCAGGATTCATGGCGTCAGTTCCTTCAAGCACTACTTCAGACATTAGTCCACTGCATGCCACGACGAGTTACGGCACTTCTACGTGCTCATGGGGGTCCTATACGATCTTAGACAGATGTATCAGTTTCTTTGGCTCTTCAGTGTAATTCTATATGTCAGGTGTTCCTGTTCTCTCTGAACGCCTAACATATGCATATGACTGAAAAATTGCCTTAGTGGCCGAAAACGGTCATGGTTGTTAAAATAAAACTGAAAGTGCAACTAGCTATGGCACATTGCTTAAAATCAGTACTACGGTTATGGAAGTTGTGTCAAGATGCTATATATGCTGGACAAGATATGAAAGAGCAATACTATGTAACATGTGCTCAATACCGTGAACTGCTCTGAATTACTTGTGCATTGTGTCGAAGCAAAGCCAGAGGAAAAACAATCACAATAGATTTCACTGCGGGAGAAGCTGTAAATTTGTGAGCTAGTGTAGTTTAAGAAATGACTACGGTGATGCCGTCTCTGCAGCCCCGTGTCTTGACGCATCACAATATTTAATCTTACTTTACTTTACTTTACACGTGGCTAAGGCCTTATCGACCATACACCTGCTCTACGAGCCTCTTCCAATTATTTCTATCCAGGGAAATTGTTGTCCAATCAGAGTTGATGCCCATCCTAGCTGCATCTTCCCGGATATTCTCCATCCACCTAATTCGAGGTCTTCCTCTTCTTCTCTTTCCTTCTAATTTCTTAGTGGATGCTATTTTGGGTAGTCTGTTCTCCGGCATCCTTGCTACATGACCAGCCCAGTTCAGTCTTCTCTTCTTTAACATTTCCACAATGGTACTACGTTTGTACAGCTCCCGTAGTTCTTCATTTTCCCTTATCCTCCACTCCATGACATTTTCATCGAAGATTGGTCCAAATATTTTTCTTAGTATTTTTCTTTCAAATATCAACAGTTTTTCTTCATCTTTTTTCCTGAATGTAATAGCTTCACATCCATATAATGCTACTGGTACGATAGTTGACTGATAAAAACGGATTTTGAATTCAGTACTAAGTGATCTCATCCTTAAAATTTTGATACAGCTGTAAAAAGTTCTATTTAATTATATATTTAATTAATTCTATATAATTCTATATAATTAATTCTATATTTAATCTTTGGTGTTGTAAATTTCTCGCAAGAAAATTACATGTACTGCGTATTTATGCTCCTTTACCCCTGATCAAATATCACAGTTAGTGATGGGATACGTTTTTATGAAGCAAATCTTAAGCATCCACATGTAGAGACTTAGAACGTATAGTGGAACTAGTGAAAGAATGAAGAAATGGAAGAGACCAAAGTATGAAAGATGTTTGAAAAACGACAATATTCGGGTCGTGCATAATTACGAGTGTGTGTTGAAAGATAAGGCCTCCGAAATTTTTGTGTGAAACTTTTGAGTCTCATTGAATAATACAGACATTATTAATCTTGTACATCTTTATTCTTGATGTCTACTTATTTGCAGCAATCTTCTACTGGAGGGTTCCTGACTGTAGCTTGTTAGCATGGCAGTGTGTAACCTAACTATGTAAGTCGGTGACAGTGTGGTGTCATCAGGTTTCGTATTCGAAAATTTCGTTCATGTATAGAGCAACCTCTCCTTCAGGATGACGGAGCCATTACATACACGAGCGTTGCGACGTCTTCAGAGATCCGACACCTTGGGTTCATTGTCATCCATCAACATCCATTTTGGCCACATCAGATTTTAATCTAACTTAAAAGAGCTCCTTCGTTGACTCTACTTTGATACTGATGCAGCGGTAAAAGCAGATGTAAAGTTGTGGCTCTGTCAATAAACTCAGTCATTCTTCAGTGATGGTATCAACGAACTGATCTCTCATTGGGAGAAATGTGTTCGTCGCCAGAGGAACTACGTTGAGAAATAAATATTTAGACATGACATAAAATAAATAAATGTTAAAAATTATACAAGACGGCCATTGTGTTTCGTTTAAGTTGTCTGCACAGTTTATATTACAGTTTATATTCACGCTTTTCTTAGAAATTAGTGAAGTGGTGAGCCTTTATAGAGTCGGAGTCTCATGTATAAAACAGCCCAAAACATCCCGTTACTTTTCTAATGAGTTAAAATGTTAAATGCTTGACGTTAAGAGTGTAAGCGGGAACAAGTTTAGAAAAAGTTTGAAATTATGGTTGAAGGTTGTTGAGAGTAGCTAAACGCTCTAAGTATCAAACACTGAATGAGCATAGTTTATCTCCGTTTTAAGCAAGTATTACTTTTTCACACATCTCAATGTTTATGGCGTCATGTCCCCTGAACTGTATGTCGTACAACGATTTAATTTTGCAGTTACATTCAGTAGTATACATGGTGTTTGGGGGAGGAAAGGTCAATATTTTACACAGTGATAGTATAAGCAATTCTGAACAAAAAATGTTAAACGAACGTAGGTCCGCAAATACTTCGTTAGGAAAGTATGGGTGTTGAAAGGAACTTTAATTCTGCAAAATCGATTTGCTCAGCGTCTTGGGAATAGCGTTAATAGAGAAGGTGTAATAAATTGAAACGTAATTTCTGACGCTGGAACTTTACTACATAAACAGCGAAAGTATAGTATGCGATAATTGTTCTAAATGTACATGATTACTCTGCAATCACAAGCCAACGCTTGGCGGAGGATCCATCGTACCACCTTCAAGCTATGTCTCTTCCATTCTCAGACAGCACTGGGGAAAAACGAACACCTAAATCCTTCCGCGTGATATCTGATGGTTCAAATGGCTCTGAGCACTATGGGACTTCACTGCTGTGGTCATCAGTCCCCTAGAACTTAGAACTACTTAAACCTAACTAACCTAAGGACAGCACACAACACACAGTCATCACGAGGCAGAGAAAATCCCTGACCCCGCCGGGAATCGAACCCGGGAACCCGGGCGTGGGAAGCGAGAACGCTACCGTACGACCACGAGCTGCGGACGTGATATCTGATTTCTCTTATTTTACGAGTACTATGATGTTCATTTCTCCCCACGTAGGTGGGCGCCAACAAAATATTTTCGCACTCTGAGGAGAAAGTTGATGATTGAAATTTCATGAGCTGACCCTGCAGAAACGAAAAATGCCTCAGTCTTAATGATGACACGCCATTGTGCGTATCATATACGGGGCACACTATCAACTGTTTCTCGGCAATACAAAAGGAGCTGCCCTTCTTTGAACTATTTCGATGTCTTCCGTCAATCCTATCTGATGCGAATCCCACACTGCACAGCAATACCCCAGAAAAGGGCTCACAAGAGTAGTGTGAGCAATGTTTTTAGTAGGCCTGTTGCACTTAATAAGTATTCTGCCAATAAATCGCAGTCTTTGGTTAGCTTTCCCCATATCGTCATCTGTGTGTTCGTTTCACTTTTATTCCTAATACCTAACTACTTTTCCTTTCGTCATTTGTGGGCGTGTCAGCGAGAAACACGTTCATAAAGCTTTGAAATAATGTGTACGGTATGTTGCAAACCAGTAAGTGCTCTCATTCTCAGATACAGGAAGAATATAGTAAGGGTAACTGCGCTGCGTCAAGACATAAGCACAGGTTCTAACTAAAAATTTTCTTGTTGTGATAAACGTTTAACTTAAGGCTATAGCTCTTATTGAGTATATTATGTCAGCATTTTATACTCGTATTTTGAAATTCGGCCTATAACTAAGCGAAATACTAAAAATGAAAATTCGTTGCGCCTGGCAGCCGTTAGATAGGCAACGTGTCACTGGGACTGAGAAGATCCGGGTTGGCCATTTAGTGATGCAAAATGACGGAAAAAATCGCAACAGCAACAAAAAAAATGAATGTAGAGTAGTGAAATTTGGGAAATACATTAGTCTAAGTGACATATTTAACTGATTAAAATTGCAAGATCTCAGATTACAATAAGAGCTACATAATCCATTGAAAATGCGACTGCTGGTACATTAATAACGGGTGTAGCTGCTCGAATATTGTACAGGTGCCGGATGTCTGTTTGTGGGATGGAATTCCATGTCTGTTGGGGGTGGTTGGTCAGCACAGGAATAGTTAACACTGGTTGTCAATGACGCTGGCGCTCTCGTCCGATAGTGTTGGAAACAGGTCTGGTGGCCGACCAGGCCAAGACAACATGTCTACACTGTGCAGAGCAAGTTAGGTTACAACAGCGCTATGTGGGCGAGCGTTATCCTCGTTACCCTGTTATGATGTCCATCACTGGCAACACAACAGGTCTCAACGCCAGACTGACGTACAAAGCCGCAGTCAGGGTGCGTGGGATTACCGCGAAAGAGCTCCTGCTGTCATACGAAATTGCAGGCAAGTCCGCACATTCTCGTCACCTTGGCTGACAGCGATCATATAGAGGAGCCACATTTCTGCCAAGTCTTTCTGCATTATCGGGAAAGAAAGATCCAGCTTCTCGTAAGCCTATTGCGCCATCTTATTCAAACTCAGTGTGGCGTTGATAATAGCATCTTTGTCGTCTTGAAAGATATTCTTGGCTATCATCAGCTCACTAAGTCCTAACTCAAATGTGATTAACGCTCACGACCGTTACAGCGTGTAATTAAAACAAACCCGATTTTCATCCTCATAGTAGCGCTGCTGGCACAACTAATATATGTCTAATGCGAAATTGTAATACACATCATTCTTCAGATGTATAAACACGCATACTAACTTACCTATATGGTGCACAACTCCTTCGTAGAATTGCGATTTCTTTGTCAGTCAGTGTAGTAAGCAATTTACTGCCGTCGTTATGCTCCGCTATGGGGTTTTCTCGTAGTGGAACACGATACGCTAGATAACACTTGCAGCTAGAAAATAACCATGATGATTGTTTATATCCTCCAGAGTATATCAGTGTGAACGACACCAGTCCAGCAAGCGTCATGGTTCAATTATTCTAACTACTCTCCCCCTCCCTCCCCCCCCTCCTCTCTCTCTCTCTCTCTCTCTCTCTCTCTCTCTCTCTCTCACACACACACACACACACACACACACACACACAAACTATCTGCAATGACGTTCACATTATTCGTCCAAAGAACAAAAACGAGCAAGAAACAATGCACACATGAAAAATCTCTTACAGGGAAGGGGCGGAAGACCATTCGGTGAACAAAGCAGGGGAGGGTTACACGGTTGCTTACTTGGCGGAGCAGGACTGCGAGGCTTTCCCTGTCCGAGAGATAATCTGGCCACGACACTGCCAGCCGTCCAACTCTCCCACTAGCACAGCCTGTGCTGCAGAACACCGGACGATTTCTGCAGAGTGCACCCCGTAGTTCGCCATTGTCTTGAGTGTAAATTCTCTTGACATCGCCGCAGAATCGTCAAGACTGTGTCCGAAATGAATCCTCAAAACAATACGTTTATAAAGGATATTTCTCCAACGGGTAAATGGCATATATTAACAACACTGCTTGGCATGAAACTGCGCTAGAAAAATATAACTTTAAAATATCGAAGAGTCAGGAGGTAGAAAGAAGTATCTATGTAAACATCTGTGTTGAGCTGATCTTTATTTGCTTCTTCAGGTTGTGTCTAAACATGGAGCCCAGAGTTTGAAACTTGAAATATGCTCTGAGGCTCAGTACAAGGCATTACCTGAAGAAAATGAAACGTAAGAGTAAGGATGAACGCTCGTCGAAAAAATGGCTCTGAGCACTATGGGACTCAACTGCTGAGGTCATTAGTCCCCTAGAACTTAGAACTAGTTAAACCTAACTAACCTAAGGACATCACAAACATCCATGCCCGAGGCAGGATTCGAACCTGCGACCGTAGCGGTCTTGCGGTTCCAGACGGCAGCGCCTTTAACCGCACGGCCACTTCGGCCGGCTGAACGCTCGTCGATTGCTACGTAATCACAGACGGCGGTTGGGAAGACAACAGGGGGGGAAAGAACATTTTCTGTCTCCTTTCGAAGCAACACTGCCAACACTCAATTCAATCACTTTTGGCTAAAGACGAAAAACTTAAATCAGGTTATGAAGTCGGTGGGTGGGGGAGAGGAGGGTGGATTTGAACGTCGCGTTTCCCCTCTATGCGAGTCGAATGCTTCAACTACTTACCCACCTCATTCGGTGCAAAATCTGAAGCTTTAATTTCTTCATTACTGTAAGACTCTATACTAGCGATAAAAGTAATACAATTAACGCAAGAACTTGTTACAGAGAAGTACCACTTCGTGTATGCTGACTGAACCGCCCTACTCCTCCTTTTTTTCTTGTATTTCGTTTAGTACAAAGACGAAGCAGTGATTACCTGATAATGAAATTGCTCAACTGCTTTGTAACATACATAAAAGGGAGGTTCTAAGGTTTCGATGTTAAAGCGAAAATAGTCAGGAAACTATTGCTTATAGGCCAGTACAAAATGAATAAAAGGACACTGAATCACAGGTTAGTTAAGTTTTATTAATTTATTGTTGGTGTTTTAACTGCGTCTCATAGTAATCACGCTATTATGCACCCATTGGTGTGGAGTAATGAAAAATGAGTTACGTTTACACGTTTGGAGAAGCAGTGTCTACGGTGCAAACTCCAGAAAATCTCGCATATCCGCATTCCTCATGTTAGACAGTCTACTCTGTTAGTTGCGTAAGCAAGAGTAGAATAACATTGAATCTGGAGGTCTTGGTGACGTAGTAGTACTTCTTCTCTATCTGCAGTTTCAATTGTTGAGTATTAGACCACCGAAGATAAACCCACAGCGAAATGTTTACATTATGGAATAATAATAATAATGATAATAATAATAATAATAATAATAATAATAATAATAATAATAATTATTATTATTATTATTATTATTATTATTATTATTATTATTATTATACAAATTATAATACAAATTATACTGGAACAGAACCATTATAACAGATAAAACAACACCACATAACTAACCTGACATCTTACTCACCAATAAAAAGAAGAAATTAATACAACTAACAGAAATATCCATACCCAATACAACAAATATACAGAAGAAAAGAGGAGAAAAAATTGAAAAATACATCCAACTGGCTGAGGAAGTCAAAGACATGTGGCATCAGGATTAAGTTGACATCATACCAATTATACTATCAACTACAGGAGTCATACCACACAATATCCACCAGTACATCAACGCAATACAGCTACATCCAAACGTATCTATACAACTACAGAAATCCGTAATTATTGATACGTGTTCAATAACCCGAAAGTTCCTAAATACAATGTAACATATACCCTACAGTTAAAAGGAAGTCACGCTTGATGAAGGTCCGTGTCACTTTCCATTTTTAACCAGACATAAAGTCTGAGAAAGGAAAGAAGATAATAATAATAATAATAGGGGAACACATACGAAAAAGAAAATGAATGCGTTACTGATTCGTATTTTCAGTTAACAAAGATGGAATTGTTGAGTAACTCTGAAATATTTTGGACTGTATAGAAAATTAATTGTAGTTAGTTACTGAAATATTTCAAAGATCTTTTCAATGAGTGATTTTGTCTGAATGGTGTGCAAAAGGATAGTTATGGGATTAAGTTTAATACTGACGAGCATATTATTTTTCAGCGCTACTCAAGCAACAGCACCTAAAACTTAGTTTTTGTTGCGGGCTACCAGTTTTTAGATAAAACTTCGTCTGTTGCAGAGAAGGATTTGTCCAATTTATTCTTCTAGAGTTATAGGTATGGACATTGTTATTCTTCATAAATTGTGATGATTTATTTCCGATGAACTGCGCTAACGAATATATATAAGGTGCAATTAATGTGCTTAACTCTTTAAATAGATACTCGCGTTTGTGCAATCTATACTTCCCATCTAATTGACGAGTTTCTGCAGAAAATTTTTCCTTAAGGCATTACTGAGTGAAAATGTGCACCGTAAGTTAGGAGGTCGATTTCTTCGTTTCCAAGACTACCTACCATACAAAACGAAGAAGTAGCGGAACTTAATTATTTGGTCGGCTCAACATGGATGATCCAGCTGAAATATTCATTATTAAGTACGCCCAAAAAATTGGAGCAATTTCCCTGACTCCTGTTCATGTGCTACATCGGTTGTTGCTATGACTCTACTTTTTATTCAGAACTGAATATAGTTAGAAAGAGTCACTTTTCAGGAAACTATTTAATAATCCTTTGGAAAACGTCATTAAAAGGTCATTCTCCATCTATCTCTCTAACAGAATTTATTATATCACTAATATCATTTGCTAAAAGTATCAGCTCTCTATGTTGAAGGTTAAATGGAAGGTCGTTCATCTATAGAAGGAATAGGTGTAGACCCGAGATTAAAACTTGTCAGATTCCCTTCTTGATTTCTCCGCTGTCGCTAAAATTTTCTTTCCTTCTAACGCTGCTTCATTTATTCTGAGCAGCTTTTGCTTTCTGTATGAATCAGGCCAGTTGCTTGCAGACCCATCAGTTCCATAACACTTAAGTTTTTCTACGACAGTAACGTGATCTGCACGGTCAAACGCCTTGCAATTATCACAGAAAATAGTAATAGGCAACATTTTATTATTTTAAGCTTGTGATATTTGGTGAGTGAATGTATAAATAACATTCTCTGTGAACCAGTACTTCTGGAATCCAAGCTGTTCTACGAAAATTGATTCTACTTGTATGTGAGCTACTCTTGAGTAAATTACGTATCCAGTATGTTGGAAAAATCTATCAGGAAAACTTCCCTCTGCCATTAGTACGTTACATATTACGTGACATATTGAACTAGAACAACTCCTCAGAATTCTGTCTGAAGTTCAATCGACACCATACGAGTTTGTTTGTCAGAACTTATACCATTAAATTAATTTCAGTGAAGGATGTTGGTGCTGCTGCAAGTTCGTCTTGAGCTGAATAGTTCAAGCATACTTTTACAGTCATATTTAGAAAGTGATTGTTAAAGATACTCGCAGCTTGTGCATTATCAGTCACAACATCTTCATTCAGTTTCGCTGCAATGGTATATTATGCACTAAACGGTTGTCCTGTCTTCTGACAGAATCTCAAAGAAATCTTCCCTAAAATACAAACAAACTACTGCCTCTTCGTGTCTGACAGATAGCTGCCTAATGCATCTACAAACTAGTTATTCATGTGGGACCTTGTATGCTGTGTTTTACAATGAGTTGACAGATGTCATGGCATAGCGATATGCACAGATACAGATGGTGGTAGTAACGCGTATACAGAGTTTGAACGCGGAATGGTAGTTGGAGCTAGATGGATTGGACGTCCCATTTGGGAAATTGTTAGAGAATTTACTTTTCGGATATCTACAGTATGAAGAGAGTGCTGAGAAATTCAAAGTTCCGAAATTACCCGCCGAGCGGGATTAGCTGAGCGGTCTAAGGCGCTGCAGTCATGGACTGTACGGCTGGTCCCGGCAGAGGTTCGAGTCCTCCCTCGGGCATTGGTGTTTGTGTGTGTGTGTGTGTGTGTGTGTGTGTGTGTGTGTATACTTAGGATAATTTAGGTTAAGTGGTGTGTAAGCTTAGGGACTGATGACCTTAGTAGTTAGGTCCCTATAAGATTTCACACAGACACACACACACACACATACACACACACACATACACACACACACACACAACCACACAAACAAACAGAAATTACCTCTCATCATGGCAGTGGCCTACGGACTTCTCTTAACGCTCGACAGCTGCAGCATTTGCATAGAGTTCTCATTGCTAACAGATAAGAGACACTGGGTGAAACAACAGCAGAAATCAATACGTATCCATTAGGACAGTGCGGCGAACTCTGGCGGTAATGGGCTATGGCAGCAGACGACCGACACGACTGCCTTTGCTAACAGCACAAAATCGCCTGCAGCGCCTCTCCTGGGCTTTTGACCATATCGGCTTTACCCTAGAAGATTAGAAAGCCATGGCCTGGTCAGACGAATCTCGATTCCAGTTGTAAAGAGCTGATGGTAGTACTAGTCTGTAGTAGATCACACGAAGCCATAGACCCAACATGTAAACAACGTACAGTGCAAGCTATTAGATGCTCCATAATGGTGTGGGATGTGTTTATATGCAATGGACTGGGTTCTCTGATTCAGCTGAACCGATCATTAACTGGAAATGTTCGGCTACTTGGTGACTACTTGCAGCTATTCATGTACTTCTTGTTCCCAAACTGCGATGTTATGTCACTGGGCCACTGTTGTTCGCGATTGCTTTGAAGAACATTTTGAACTGTTCGACCGAATAATTTGGCCATTGAGATCGCCCGACATGAATCCCATCCAACTTTTATAGGACCTAATGGTGAGTTCAGATAGCTCACAAAATCTTGCGCCGGCAGCACCTTCGAAACTATGGACACCTACAGACGCAGCATCGCTCAATATTTCTGCAAGGGGCTACCAACGACTTGTCGAATCCATGGTAAGTAGAGTTGCTGCACTAGGCAGGGCAAAAGGAGGTCCGAACCGATATTAGGAGATACCCCATGAATTTTGTCACTTCAGTATATAGGCCTATACAGTATTATAAACATAATTTTGGTTCATAACCAAACTGTAACTGTCCACTTTGGTCTTTGCAGAAGAGGTGAAAAAAGTCGGAACCGGTTTACAACAGAATATCCAAATAGAAAAAAAGTTCAAATGTGTGTGAAATCTTATGGGGCTTAACTGCTAAGGCCATCAGTCCTAAGCTTACACACTACTTAATCTCAATTATCCTATGGACAAACACACACACACACACACACACCCAACGCACCCATGCACGAGGGAGGACTCGAACCTCCGCCGGGACCAGCCGCCCAGTCCATGATTGCAGCGCCTAAGACCGCTCGGCTAATCCCGCGCGGAACCAGAATATCTATTGTCACTGTTGCAGGCACTCGTGAAATCAGGCGACGATTAAACCGGCTCAATGTTCCCTTATATCGCGTAACTGTTTCCCGGGTGGCATCGAGGGGTTGGCTAGGTAGGACCCGACCGAGGGTGCAGACGGAGGGGCGCAAAACTAACAAAAAACTCTTGAATTAATAGGGAGAGGTATATGAGCGTTCCTATCTTTTGCGTACGAGAATGAGCCTTTCCCTCAATCCGCGATTGTAAACGAACGGTGCAGTCACAGAGCCATTTCAACAGTGCCATTTCGTCCAAGCGGCATCATACAGAATCAGTTACTTTAGTTTAATCCTCTACCGTGACATAGTTTATCAGGAAATAATGTGCTTCGTTCACACAGCTGCTGCCTACACAGCTCTCTAATGCTCAACGATGGAAGTGTTGATGCTACATGCCGGCGAGCGTGTGCTAAATCAGATACGCTTTATGACCGAAAGCTTCCAATTTTTAGCTATTTCTGTCAAATGAAGGCCGAAACAAGTCGCGACAGAGAAGAAAGCGAGCAGAAATGATGGGGAAAATACATTAATTAATTTTTAAAAAAAATGGTTCAAATGGCTCTGAGCACTATGGGACTTAACTACTGTGGTCATCAGTCCCCTAGAACTTAGAACTACGTAAACCTAACTAACCTAAGGACATCACACACATCCATGCCCGAGGCAGGATTCGAACCTGCGACCGTAGCAGTCGCGCGGTTCCGGACTGCGCGCCTAGAACCGCTAGACCACCGCGGCCGGCAATTAATTTTTATTTACACGTCAAGTTCCGTAGGACCAAATTGAGCAGCAAATCTCCAAGGTGGTGGAAAGTGTCAGTACATGAAATTGAAACATAAAAGTAATAACAGATAAAAATAAAATGTTTATGAATCCGAAAAAAACTCAATCCATAAGTAAACGCAATCAACAATACACCAAGAATCAGCTTAATTTTTCAAGGAACACCTCAAGAGAATAGAGGGAGTGTCCCATGAGGAAACACTTCAGTTTCGATTTGAAAGCGCTTGGATTACTGCTAAGATTTCTGAATTCGAGTGGTAGCTTATTGAAAATGGCTGCAGCAGTATACTGCACACCGTTCTGCAAAAGAGTTAACGAAGTCCGATCCAAATGCAGGTTTGACTTCTGCAGAGTATTAACTGAGTGAAATCTGCTTACTCTTGGGAATAAGCTAATATTGTTAACAAGAGAAGACTGTAAGGAATATATATATTGAGAGGCCAATGTCAAAATACCCAGACTCGTGAACGGGGATAGACAAGAGGTTCGAGAACTTACACCAGTAATTACCCGAACTGCCCGTGTCTGAGCCAAAAATTTCCTTGGCTCAGACACGGGCGGTTCGGCAATTAGTGGACGCAAGTGGACCATATGACATAAGTGAATGAAAATAAGCGAAGTAGACTAATTTTCCTGTCGAACGATCACTTACTCCAGATACCATTCGAATAGTAACAAGTCTTTGAACAATATCCTGTACGTGGGCTTCCTACGACAGTTAACCATCTATCTGAACAACTAGAAATTTGAACTAATCATATGCCCATTCTGTGAAATTAAAACGTCAGATTTCATTGAATTGTATGTTGTAAACTGTAAAAACTGAGTGTTATTGCGATTTAGCGTTAGTTTATTTTCTAAAAGGGGAGTTGGACCACTTTTTTTGCTTCGTGATGGATGGCGCTGTAATAGTCAAAAACATATGGCGCACAACGAACAGTTGGTAACAGGTAGGTTTTTTAAATTAAGATACAGAACGTAGGTACGTTTGAACATTTCATTACGGTTGTTCCAATGTGATACATGTACCTTTGTGAATTTATCATTCCTGAGAACGCATGCTGTTACAGCGTAATTACCTTAAATACCACATTAATGCAATAAATGCCCAAAATGATGTCCGTCAACCTCAATGCATTTGGCAATACGTGTAACGACATTCCTCTCAACAGCGCCTTCCGTAATGCTCGCACATGGATTGACAATGCGCTGCAGCTCGCGGTCGTGCGGTAGCGTTCTCGCTTCCCGAGTTCCCGGGTTCGATTCCCGGCGGGGTCAGGGATTTTCTCTGCCTCGTGATGACTGGGTGTTGTGTGATGTCCTTAGGTTAGTTAGGTTTAGGCAGTTCTAAGTTCTAGGGGACTGATGACCATAGATGTTAAGTCCCATAGTGCTCAGAGCCATTTGAACCATTTTTATTTATTTATTTTTTTTTTTTTTTTTACATTTCGCAGACGCATGTTGTCAGGCGTTGTCGGTGGATCACGGTACCAAATATCCTTCAATTTTCCTCACACAAAGAAATCCGGGGACGTCAGATCCGGAGATCCGGTGAACGTGCGAGCCATGGAATGTTACTTCGACAACCAATCCACCTTTCATGAAATATGCTTTTCAATACCGCTTCAACCGCACGCGAGCTATGTGCCGGACATCCATCATGTTGGAAGTACATCGCCATTCTGTCATGCAGTCAAACATCTTGTAGTAACATCGGTAGAACATTACGTAGGAAA
Source organism: Schistocerca americana (assembly GCF_021461395.2). Lineage (NCBI taxonomy): Eukaryota > Metazoa > Arthropoda > Insecta > Orthoptera > Acrididae > Schistocerca > Schistocerca americana. The sequence goes on from NC_060126.1 coordinate 380,700,111, forward strand.
TCAGCATACATTGCACCATCTAGATTGCCATCGATAGAATGGGGGGCAATTATTCTTCCTCCCATAATTCCGGACTATACATTAACCCCCCAAGATCGCTGATGTTCCACTTGTTGCCACCATCGTGGATTTTCCGTTGCCCAATAGTGCAAATTATGCCGGTATACGTTACCACTGTTGGTGAATGACGCTTCGTCGCTAAATAGAACGCGTGCAAAAAATCTGTCATCGTCCCGTAATTTCTCTTGTGCCCAGTGGCAGAACTGTACACGACGTTCAAAATCATCACCATGCAATTCCTGGTGGAGAGAAACATGGTACGGGTGCAATCGATGTTGATGTAGCATTCTCAGCACCGACGTTTTTGAGATTCCCGATTTTCGCGCAGTTTGTGTGCTACTGATGTGCGGATTAGCTGCGACAGGAGCCAAAACACTTACTTGGGCATCATCATTCGTTGCAGGTCGTGTTTGACGTTTCACATGTGGCTGAACACTTTCTGCTTTCTTAAATAACGTAACTATCCGGCGAACGCTCCGGACACTTGGATGATGTCCAGGATACCTACTAGCATACATAGCACACGCCCGTTGGGAATTTTGATGACAATAGCCATACGTCAACACGATATCGACCTTTTCCGCACTCGGTAAACGGTCCATTTTAACACGGGTAATGATCGCGAGGCAAATACCGTCCGCACTGGCGGAATGTTACGTGATACCACGTACTTATACGTTTGTGACTATTACAGCGCCATCTATCACAAAGCGAAAAAAGTGGTCCAACTAAAACATTCATATTTCTTTACGTATTACCCGAATATGTAATGAAAAATGGGGTTCCTATTTAAAAAACGCAATTGATATGTCTGAGCTATAGCAGCTCCATCTAGTGGGCCTACTATAGCGCCATCTGGGTTCTCCCTTCAAGCTAGACGAGTTTCGTTCTTTGTAGTTTTTTCGTTTGATGCTTATTTCGTGAGATATTTGGCCCCGTCACCCTGTATAATAACTCAGCGAAATCTGCGTATAAACAATTTCGGAGCAGTATTAGGTGGGGAAGGCACGGAGGGTTGGGTAAGTCAGCTTTGTCAGGGACACTGGACCACCTTGGTACAGATCTGGCCGTTCGCAATCTCCCATGTGTTTATCGTCGCCGTAAACTGAAGCTGCGGTATACAGCGGCTATCCATGCCGCCACTGCGCATGTGCGTAGTGCCCGTGGTGGAATATACTCGGCCGCGGCTGTAGGTCTTAAAAAGACAGCTCGGGGGCGTTTCCCAACTAGGCTTCGCCACCGCTGTTCCAGTGGTGGTCTATCGCCGCATCTTTACTGCCGCAGACAGCGGACTGCCACCGCACCGAGCTGTGTTCGGGCGAGGCGGTGGGTTCCATCTGCTGCGCTGCACTTCCGAGATGCTCCCGCGATAGTGTTTATGGGTATTACCGAGGGAACAACGGGGCGCCTTAGCGAAGCGGGACGTGCCCTTCGACAGAGCTTGTGTTCTCACAGAGCAGCGGCGGAGAGCACCGCAGTCACCTTGGGTTCAGCCTCCTTTTCACGTGGTCACATGGACAAAAACGCTCAAAGTTTTACTATGGAATGATTAGAGATATTTTAATCATTTACCCTGTAAAGTGAAACGAAACATCTTCACTCGGAAGATTTCTGAATAACTTGAGGCACTGATTCATGTTTAGCGCATGCTTTTAGTTTACCATGTTATTGCTGTTGTTGTTGTGGTCTTCAGTCCAGAGACTGGTTTGATGCAGCTCTACGTGTTACTCTATCTTGTGCAAGCTTCTTCATCTCCCAGTACTTACTGCAACCAATATCCTTCTGAGTCTGTTTAGTGTATTCATCTCTTGGTCTCCCTATACGATTTTTACCCTCCACTCTGCACTCCAATACTAAATTGGTGATCCCTTGATGCCTCAGAATATGCCCTACCAACCGATCCCTCCTTCTAGTCAAGATGCGCCACAAACTGCTCTCCAGTTCTGTTCAATACCTCCTTATTAGTTATGTGGTCTACCCATCCAATCTTCAGCATTCTTCTGTAGCACCACATTTCGAAAGCTTCTATTCTCTTCTTGCCGAAACTATTAATCGTCCACGTTTCAATTCCACACATGGCTACACTCCATACAAATACTTTCAGAAACGAATTCCTGACACTTAAATCTATACTCGATGTTAACAAATTTCGCTACTTCAGAAACGCTTTCCTTGCCATTGCCAGTCTACGTCATATATCCTCTCTACTTCGACCATCATCATTATCAGTTGTTTTGCTCCCCAAACAGCAAAACTCCTTTACTACTTTAAGTGTCTCATTTCCTAATCTAAATCACGCAGCATCACCCGATTTAATTCGACTACATTCCATTATCCTCGTTTTGCTTTTGTTTATGATCATCTTATATCCTCCTTTCATGACACTGTGCATTCCGTTCAGCTGCTCTTCCAGGTCCTTTGCTGTCTCTGACAGAATTACAATGTCATCGGCGAACCTCAAATTTTTTATTTCTTCTCCACGGATTTTAATTCCTATCCCGAATTTTTCTTTTGTTTCCTTTACTGCTTGCTCAATACATAGATTGAATAACATCGGGGAGAGGCTACAACCCTGTCTCACTCCCTTCCTAACCATTGCTTCCCTTTCATACCCCTCGACTTTTGTAGCTGCCATCTGGTTTCTGTGCAAATTGTAAATAGCCTTTCGCTGCTTGTATTTTACCCCTGCCACCTTCAGAATTTGAAAGAGAGTATTCCAGTCAACATTGTCAAAACTTTCTCTATGTATACAAATGCAGGAAACGTAGGTTTGCCTTTCCGTAATCTATTTTCTAAGATAAGTCGTAGTATCAGTATTGCCTCATGTGTTCCAACATTGCTACGGAATCCAAACTGATCTTCCCCGAGGTCGGCTTCTACCAGTTTTTCCATTCGTCTGTAAAGAATTTCTGTTACTATTTTGCAGGCGTGACTTATTAAACTGATTGTTCGGTAATTTTCATATCTATCAACACCCGCTTTCTTTCGTATTGGAATTATTATATTCTTCTTGAAGTCTGAGGGTATTTCGCTTGTATCATACATCTTGCTCTCCAGATGGTAGAGTTTTGTTAGGCCTGGCTCTCCCAAGGCTGTCTGTAGTTCTAATGGAATGTTGTCTACTCCCGGGGCTTTGTTGAGTATACCATGTTCAGTATAAAACCAAGGACATCAACACTGAAGGAAAAAAGTTATAACACCAGGATCTGGAAGAAGATGTAGAGTGACATAGGAGTGGCGCTACTATCCCTATTATGAAGATGCAAATCAGGTCAGCTTTACATACAAGCTGTAACGGTTGTGAGCCTTAGTTACCTTTGACCCTGGACGCGATGAGCTGACGTTAGTCAAGAATGCATTGATGATGCTAAATACGCCGTTATCGACACCTCACTGAGGTTGAACGAGGCCGTCTTACGGGGCTATGAGAACATGAATGTCCCTTCCGCAGTGCTGCAGAAACACTAGGCAGAGACGTATCCATTGTTCATTTTGAAATTACAATGAAATCCTAACCATTAGATGCTTACAGCCGTTGATAAATATCAACGGGGAAATGTCCGAAATACCAGATACCATAGTCATACAGATAAGGCTTACCGGCCAATGACCTTCTTCAGTGCAGATGCGCTCACATTGCTCAGTCTTACGGGAATCGGTAGATTGACAGACGTAAGTAATGAGTATAGCAGGCAGGGGCACTACAAATGTAGTGTGTCGACAGAATATTCGAAATGTGGGTCTCACAGGAAGTGTGCGACGGAGTCGCACTGTACTCTGTGTCGTCGAGGGCTCAGTCGGATAGAGCATCTGCCATGTAAGCAGGAGGTCCTGGTCAGCAGTGCTGCAGTTAGCGTTGATGCTGTTTGTAGGTTTCCGCCCCCTGTTGGAGGCCAGACGGTATCGTTTAGTTGGCATGGTTGCGGTTGTTTGTCTTCTTCTCGTGTTGACTGGTGCCACTCGGTTTCGCAAGCGTTGCCTGTCTGCTAGTGGCAGCAGCGGTGGTTATCGATATGTAATAACTGTTGCCCTATCTTTGGGGCGACGTCGTTGTTTTTCCGGGTCGTGTGAGATAGCGAGTTCCGTTGGGGACTCAGGAGGAGCCAGGTCCGCGCAGTGCCAGAACACGCCAGGAGTTCCGGCGGTACACATGGACTGCCGGATGGAAGGGCTGTGGTCACGAGGGTGTACGATCTCGTCGTAAACCGGATCCAGCAAGCTTTAAGATGAGTGTATTTCAGTCCAAGTAGAGAAACCTCCACCATTGTGATGTCTCGCCATTCTCCAGTGACTTGGGTTCGTGTTGCTGTTCGTAGTGTCGCTGAGGCGAAGAGCAGCGAGTGGAGTGCTTGGGGAAGGCGGATCTGCCTAGCTTTTCTCGACTTCTTATTACTATTTACTGCGTTCGACTTGTTACAATTTGTTAAGTTCAACAAGCGGGAATTTTTATTGCCTGGTGGCCACTAACGCCCCAGTTACCTGCCCTGGGGGCCAGTTGGTGATTCTTCTACTCTGGTGGTAGTGATTTCTTTCTCATTCCGGGCGCTCTAAGCACAATATTCTGGGGACGTAGTGCAGACCGCCGGTTCCGGCTTTGGCGTATTGTTCCATCGCTGCATTTGGTTTATCGGATTTCAGGTAGCTTCAGCAAGATTATCATTAGTCATTCGTTACACTTCCATTTAGTCTGAGTTACCATTTTGTGAAGTGAATGCAACTCTTGGGTGCCTATCTCATCGTTCGCGAAAGTATTTGTTGCCGGACCTCCTCAGAGGTCGATTTCTGGAGTACCATCTGTGGCTCCTTGTTTCTTGTAAGACAAGTGTGTTCTAAAAGCAGGTCTGATGGCCAGTAGTTCAGTGTAATACTCCTTCAGTCAACGCCTTCTGCGGGTGTAATCTGCCTTAGTACACTTTAAGCAACTTAGATACTGGTCCTTTAGTTTAATTGCTGTATTATTTATTACAATACCTTGTAATGCCTATATTAAAGGTCATATAGGTCTCGTTAATAGTTCTGGTCGCCTTCTGGAATAAATTTAGCAGTGTAGTGTTCAGTGGATGTTAAGAGTTGTGTTACGAAGTTTACCACCATCTTATTTCCCCCGTTTGGTAATCAGTTGCTTTTTTTTAAATTTAACCTTCGCTATTGTAGTTGCTGTTTTACAGCAGGTTTCTAAATTTTTTGTATTATTGCCGTTCCTGGCGTGAAAGTCCTTGAGCCGTGATTGAGGTCATTTGCCTTAAAATTCTAATTTGGTATTTGTATTTACGCAGTAATTCTTTAAACCTTATTTACTGCTATTCCTGGCGTCTGGTGCCTTCTGCTGTGTTTGTGGCGACTTGCCTTTAATATTTCAATACCTGTAAGTTGTAAGCTGCAGCGAGTTTTAAACAGTTCTTAATTTTTTGCCATTCCTGGCGTTTAAGGCCTTCTGCCCAGATCACAGTGGCTTGCTTTTAAAACATTACCTGCTGTATCTGTATTTAATGGTGATTTTCTAAATTGTAACTCACTGAAAACACTATTATTTACACTTCATTAATAAAGTGTCGCATTTTTATTTATTGTCGAGTCTGGAATAAATTGCGTGTAACTGTAAAAGGCACCCCGTTTTGAGTCCCGGTCGGGGTACACATTTTCAACTGTAGCCGATGATATTTATCGACGCTTGTAAGCAGCTAATAGTCTGCAATTCATTGTGATTTCATTCTTCGAGAGCTGCAAGATCACCAATGGTTTCTGTTCTTTCGGACATATCGGACATCTCCGAAAGAACAGAAACCATCTTCATATTACATATACGAAGACAGGAACTTGTTCTCGAAAGAACAGTTACTGTTGATGACCGTGCAGCTTTTCCCTGGAATAAATGATGATTAACTGAAAACGTCAGCTGCCGACAGGTGTTGTTGGTATACCTCGATGTGGACAGCTGAAAATGTGTGCCCCGACTGGGACTCGAACCCGGGATCTCCTGCTTACATGGCAGACGCTCTATCCATCTGAGCCAACGAGGACACAGATGAATAGCGCGACTGCAGGGACTTATCCCTTGCACGCTTCCCGTGAGACCCACATTCCCAATTGTCCACAATTCTATATATGTATTGTACATTATAGACATTTGCCCACCCACTCATTACTCGCACACTCTCGTCACGATAGTTCATAGGCGATGTACTGGTGCTAAACTGTGTTCGCATTGACTCTGTGTCCATAATCATGTTGTACAAATGAAGATGATGTCTTAACTATTGACGACGCCTTTGGCACAATTGTTTTATTAATCTCCATTGCAGGATGTAATTTTAGATTTTTTACTTGTGATGAAGGTATATTTATATATACCGAAATCTTGGTCAAGTATTTTAATAAATCTTTATCCTGCAACTGTTTTGGCTGCCATCATTTACCGTGAAGAATTTCAACAGTTGCTGTTTCAGCCATGTTTAAAATCTTGAAATTCATGAACTGCATTGGGGGGATGTCTTCCAACAGGGTAACGCTCGCCTACGTATCGCTGTTGTAGCCCAACATGCTTTACAGAGTCTCAACACGTTGGCTTGGTGTGGCGTGCTGCATCACCGGATCTCACTCCAGTCCAGCACATATGGAATATCACCGAACGAATACTCCAGAGTCATCAGCAAACACCATTAACCGTCCCATTATTGACCGTCTAAGTACGAACCCTGTTTTTTTAAGTAACGTTTTGAAATTAAAAAAGACGTGCGAAGATATCTCAATAATTTTATTTTTACATGAAATCCTGTACCTTAATCTACTTTTCTACATAATTTCCGTCAATATTGAGGCACTTGTCATAACGTTGTACAAGTTTTTGAATACCCTCCTCATACAAGAAAGCTGCCTTACTTGTTAGCCACTGCATCACCACTGTTTTGACTTCGTCATCGTCTTGAAGACGCTGACCGCCCAGGCGTTTCTTCAAGTGCAGGGACAGATGGTAGTCACTGGGCGCAAGATCGGGGCTGTACGGAGGATGATCTAGAGTTTCCCATCGAAAAGATGTGATGATATCTTTGGTCTGATTCGCCACATGCGGACGGTCATTGTCTTGCAGCAAAACGATGCCCTTGCTCAACTTCCATGGACTGTTGCTTTGATTCTGGTGTGACGTAGGCCACCCATGTTTCATCGCCCGTAACAGTTTGGCTTAAGACCTCATCACCGTCGTTGTGGTACCGCTCAAGGAAAGTCAACGCTAAACGTTTCGTTTTGTGCACATCCGTCAACATTTTCGGTACCCAACGTGCGCACCATCATCGGTAATTCAAGTGCTCGGTCACAATGCCATACAAAACACTACGAGAAACTTAGGGAAGTCATCCCGCAAGGAGGAAATCGTAAGGCGTCTGTTTTCCGTCACCTTATTGTCCACTTCCTGCACCAAACTTTCATTAACGACCGAAGGTCGCCCACTCCGTTGTCCATCATGCACATTTGTGCTGCCATCTTTAAATTCTCTCACCCACTTTCTTACCATTCCATCACGCATAATGTTTTCTCCGTAAACTGCACAGACCTCACGATGAATATCGATCGCATTTAGGCCTTTAGCACTAAGAAATCTTATAACAACCCGTACTTCACAGTCGGCGGGACTCACCATTGTCGGATGCTTCTTGAACACTCAGTATACAACTTTAAACAAATAAGAATCAGACTGTAATGCCGTCAGTGCGTAGATTAAGGTACAGGCTTTCAGGTAAAACTAAAAGTATTGAGATATCTTAGCACGTCCTTTTTAATTTCGAATCGGTACTTACTTAAAAAACACGGCTCGTACAACTGTCATGAATTCCATCCTACAAACTGACATTCGGCATGTGCGTTTGCACATTCTGGCGGTTTCACCAGTTATTAATGTACCAGCATTTCACATTCGCAATGGCTTGTCTTGTCCTTACACTAACCTGAGATCTTGCAGTCACCTAAATGCTTTACCTACACAGGATTTCACTACTCTACATTAATAATTTTTTGGTGTTGCGTTTTTTCCATCAGTGTATTTCATCAACAATAAGGAACACACGCATAACTTTCACAACTTGGGAAGTTCTTCAGTTCGAGTGTAATCTAAAGCATTATGGTAATATTCACAGCAAAATTCACCAACTGCATTACGAATGATGACATACGAAAACTATACTAAGAAGCCTTCATAAGATAGCGCGTCTACTGTCGGTGATGTAGCAAGAACCTGCAGCATTAAGAACCATTACAAGAGATGAATAATTAAGGTGTCCACGTAACTATATAGACGCCCGACGAAGAAAGTCAAAGGCGTATTTTCAGTCTGAACTAAGATCTACACAGCGTCTAATAAGTTACCCACGATATGCTGCTAGTATTGCTTGCAAACAACAACAGAACTAAAAATATCCATATTCTATTCTCTATTGACCTGTAACTCTAGCCTGAACAAAGACAAATTAATTGCTAGAGTTACGAGTAACGTAGACTGTTACGTATCTACGTTGACGGATTGTTTAAGACGCCCGCATGCCAGGAAACTCATTATTGATTATGTTCATAAGAATTTGTTTGGGTGAGAAAAGTATTCGTGACGTATGTGTATTGATGGATGGTCTGAGACTCACGAATAAAACTGGACGACCGCGATAGCAGAAACGGTTCATTAATTCGCAGCCAGGACCCACATCGTCCACAGCTAAACAAACGGCCCCTGCCTTAACAGAAGCAGTAATCTATTCAGCGGCAGAGAAAATCCATTGCAGGTTCTCTGCCGACCGCTGATTAAAAAAATACCTACCACCTCCGCTGGTCGCTGTTCGCAGTTCCGTTGAGGGGCACGGAAGGAAAAGAAGGGTAAAAGGATAAAGAAATAAAGGGCTAAAAATCAACAGCTTCTCATCTGCAGCCTAGTTCCATCTTGGCTAGACCGTCAGCTATTCTAGATAAGGCTGCTGCCGGCGAGGAGAAACTGCGTATTTTAATTGCCGAAACTTTCGCATTACCTAAATTGCAAAATGTTTCCTCTTTAGCGGAAAGAGCAATAATTAAAAGTAAAACTTTGGAGGAGAGGAGGGTGGCCCGGCCCCTGCGCGAAACCGTGCAGTCATTGTATTAACAGTTCATAAAGCGAGGCGGCCGCGGCGGGAATTTATTGCTCGCGAGGTTGGTACGCTAGCTTTCCGCAGCCCCACACCACGTCGCCCGCCGACGCTTTAACCTTCTTCCGCCACGGCGGTTACCCTGCCCACCGAGTTCGCTCTCGCCTCGGCCCTCCCTCGCCGTGCGACGGGCTTTTTAATGGCGATTCATTAAAACGGTGAAATATGATTACTAGCCATAAACCAGGCGGCGCGAGCATGCGCGTACAGCGACACGGCTGGCGACAGTTAACGATGGTGTCGCACCCAGCGGCGTCGAGTGGAACCAGGGAGCGCTTGTGTTAGCTAGTGCAATCGAGCGAGCAGCCAAGGGGCAGGAACGCGTTACTAATATACAACTTGACAGTACACCTTTTACTATGATCTGATCGAGAAATTTAATTTGAACAATGATTTAATTAAGTCGAGCGAATTATGCGACTAAGATATGAAGATAACCCTTGTCAGTTCGTTGTGAAAGAGCTTAACGCTCTTCGCATTGCGGCGTTTACTCCTCTAAATGATAGTTGACGAAGATGAAATTGTAATAGACTAACTTCTGTTTTAGAACTAGACCGTCGGTAGATTTTATTACGACTAGATCCAATTTTATAGTTGAGGCATTGTTAGCAGTCGCAATTACGGAATTTCCATTACATGTTGACTTTGTGTCATTGCTGTGAGTTACTGAACAGAGAATTTGCATGGGACGGATAGCGAAAAGATGTACTGCTTATTTAAGAATGAAATTTGACTAATATTCAAAAGTAAAGTTCACTTTATGATTCTGTACGTCAACCCTTATGATTCTCAGATCCTAGGGCGATTCATACACTCACGCTCATAAATTAAGTATAATGCTGATACATGGCGAAACGATGCTCTGGTGGGCGGTTTGCGGGTTTAACTCACCTCGGGGTATGACCATGCGGTGCATCTGACCTGCGGTCGTCGCACGGTGGCGCTGGCAGCAGTCCACACACGCAGAGGTGTGTTGGTGCATGTCGGAGTACGGTGCAGCGAGTAAGTGTGCAGACGTTTTCAGAAGTGCTAATGATGACTGTGTGTTGAAAATGGCTCAAGGAACACACATTTATTACGTTTTGAGGGGTAGAATACTGGGGCGACTGGAGGCTGGTCAAACACAGCAGGCCGTAGCATGGGCCCTCCGTGTGCCACAAAGTGTGATCTCACGATAATGGCAACGATTCAAGCAGACAGGAAACGTGTCCAGGCGCTACAGTACGGGACGTCCACAGTGTACAACACCACAAGAATACCGATATCTCACCATCAGTGCCCGCAGACGGCCACGGAGTACTGCAGGTAGCCTTGCTCGGGACCTTACCGCAGCCACTGGAACAATTGTCTCCAGACACACAGTCTACAGACGACTGAACAAACATGGTTTACTCACCCGGAGACCTGCAAGTTGCATTCCACTGACACCTGGTCACAGGAGAGCCCCTAAAGCAGTACATTTTTATTGGAACAGTGGTCTCAGGTCATGTTCACGGATGAATCTAGCTATAGCCTGAACAGTGATTCTCTCCGGGTTTTTATCTGGCGTGAACCAGGAACCAGATACCAATCCCTTGTTGTTGTTGTGACTGGTTTGATGCGGCTCTCCATGCTACTCTATCCTGTGCAAGGTTCTTCATCTCCCAGTACCTACTACAACCTACATCCTTCTGAATCAGTGCTTGCCTGTTCGTTAAAACAGGAAGACATACAGGCAGCCGTATGAACACGTCTGTTGTAATACTGGAAGACGTAGAGGAAAGAGGAAAGAGGAAAACGTGGTCACCGAAAATCCACACACGTTATTATAGTATGTGAACGTATGCATGTGTGTTCCACATCTCCTTCAATACCACTGCATCGATTTCAACCAAACTGTGTACACGTATCACTAAGCGTCATTAAATAATCGTTGTGGAAGTTAAAACCAACTACCTCTCAAAGGGGTAGAGGTGGTAGTGAAAAGGCATCTTAGCCCATGACGCACAAACACAGACTATTCAACCAGTATTTGTGAATGAGAGCACTAGTAACTTGAAACATGCTTTATACATAAGTTCAAACCTATACGACGCTTTTTCTCGTTTATAGCACTCATAAAATGATTGAAATCTGGTTTCACAGGACAGAACGGATCAGGTTATGGTTGTGGAGAGGAGCCAAGATCAATTACTGTCAGTTGCACAAAACACACAAATTTTATTTTCCTAAAACATTCAATCACACATGCCCTTGAAAGCATTCAAACCAATACGTCTGAAGGCTCGAACACAAGTTATTAAAATTGCCTTAGTTGCAAAATTTTACATTAAAAAAATGGTTCAAATGGCTCTGAGCACTATGCGACTTAACTTCTGAGGTCATCAGTCGCCTAGCACTTAGAACTAATTAAACCTAACTAACCTAAGGACATCACACACATCCATGCCCGAGGCAGGATTCGAACCTGCGACCGCAGCGGTCGCGCGGTTCGGGACTGTAGCGCCTATAACCGCACGGCCACACCGGCCGGCTTTTACATAAAACTCAGCTAAGGGCCACATACTGAACATAGAACAACTCACGGCTTAAGGCCTGGATAACGAGAATTTGCAACAGAGCAAAATTCCCTTAAAAAAAAAATGTTCAAAGAAGAAGATTCAAAGTTTTAACTTAAGACGTCTGAACGCCTTATTTAAAAATTAAAACAAACTAAATTAATAGGCGACTGAAGGCCTCGCACCGTACTTGAGACAAAAATCACAATAGAAAAACAACAGAACAGTGGTGCTCAGAAGTGTTCCAAGGGTCGGCCCGAGGAGGTAACTCTAACCTAAGGTTAGGTGAGACGTGCAGCCAATAGTAAGACTAAATAATCGGATGGAAACCCAACCCACGGTCGCCTGAAGGAACGACCAACAACCTAATCAATTCCCTTCCGCCCGACTAATGGCACGAGAAAGGAAAATATCAGGCGAGGACGAAGATACCAGCAACACTACGTCTTCAAAATTGGCGTCTAAAAACAGCCACTCAGAAATATTAGCAACACCAAAGGCTGTCAAATTACGCGCGGCACGGACAGCATTAACAAAGCGAGGACAAACACACTGCGGAACACTACGCTAATGCCCTCGCCGCGGAGACTTCCTCGCTGCACTGTCCCAACCGACCAACTGCCTACTCCAGTACGCAGACCGCATTAACGTAACTGCTGAGTCGAAATTACACAAGCTAGACAAAGTTCCACGAAGACACTTCCACACGAACTCGAACAATCATAAAGCACGGCGTCGAATGTTGCCTTTAGCATCCCTAGAGATGTCGGTCGATCACGATACACATGCGACTTCAGGTAACCCCAAAGTCAATAATCGCACGGAGTGAGGTCTGGGGATCAACCAGGACACGTCGACACACACACAGAACCCAAAGCGGTCGGCGACCAAATATACGTCATCCGATGAGGCGACCGACTGAACGACCAACGAAATTCGTCCCCACTCAAGTCATATGTGTCAGCAACAGTAGGGCGAGTCCTGGCCGTCCGGACCTCACTGGAGCTACATCCCGATTCAACTCCATGTCCGTTCGGAACTCGGAGACACGGCGACCCGGACACACTGGATCGGACCCAACCACGCACAAGTAACATTTGCGCATTGGCCACCCGACATCTCTGCACAAGGAAGGAACCGACCCACGTCCGGCAAGATGACCAACTAACGAGGCGCAGAAACGGTCAAAAGACCAAATACACATCGCTCAATGAGACCACCGACCGAACGACCAACCAACGGTCGTTCCCGCTCCAGTCTCCTTCCGTGGGACAGTGCGTGTGTGTCGCAAGCTGTCAGCGAGTACTGGCTGTGCGGACCTCCCTGGCGATGCGTCCCCACTCAACTCACGGCACACCACGACCCGGCAATACTAGCGGTCGCTCCAAAGATAGTACTACAGTGCTCTTATTGATAGCGCTGCTGCTGCCACTCACTGCCAGGCAGACGAGCAACTTAGTGACGCCGGTAAATCGAATAAGAAACGGGACGGCAGTACCGCAAAGACAAGATGTCAAGTTCAAAAATGGCTCTGAGCACTATGGGACTTAACATCTGTGGTCATCAGTCCCCTAGAACTTAGAACTACTTAAACCTAACTAACCTAAGGACATCACACACATCAATGCCCGAGGCAGGATTCGAACCTGTGACCGTAGCAGTCGCGCGGTTCCGGACTGCGCTCCTAGAACCGCTAGACCACCGCGGCCGGCCAAAATGTCAAGTAATAAACAACATAAACTGGAGCCACGCACGGCTCAATGCCGGAAGGAACAAATTTTAATCGCTTACTAGATTTTCGCTGTTAATTCAGCAACACTATCGCAGCTGTCACGACCTCTTGACGTTTGAATATATCACTTCTGTACTGCTAAATGTATTCGAGACACATTTTGTAGGCATTAGCCATATACAGCAATGACTGTACCTCCAAAATTATACTATTGTAGGACACTTTATTCAGGAGATATGCCATTGAGATGTAAGAAAAACTACCGCATCTTGAATGCCGCTTAAATTCCGTACTTGCGACACATTTCTCAGACAGTATCCACATACGCTGCTGAATGCACCTACTAAATTATATCATTGTACAATAAATAACGGGTGATCAAAAAGTCAGTATAAATTTGAAAAGTGAATAAGTCACAGAATAATGTAGATAGAGAGGTACAAATTGACACACATGCTTGGAATGACATGGGGTTTTGTTGGAACCAAAAAAATACAAAAGTTCAAAAAATGTCCGACAGATGGCGCTTCACCTGATCAGAATAGCAATAGTTAGCATAACAAAGTAAGACAAAGCAAAGACGATGTTCTTAACAGGAAATGCTCCATGTGTCCACCATCATTCCTCAACAATAGCTGTAATCGAGGAATAATGTTGTGAACAGCACTGTAAACAGGTCCGGAGTTATGGTGAGGCATTGGCGTCGGATGTTGCCTTTAGCATCCCTAGAGATGTCGGTCGATCACTATACACTTGCGACTTCAGGTAACCCCAAAGTCAATAATCGCACGGACTGAGGTCTGGGGACCTGGGAGATCAAGCTCGACAAAAGTGGCGGCTGAGCACACGATCATCACCAAACGACGCGCGCAAGAGATCTTTCACTCGTCTAGCAGTATGGGGTGGAGCGCCATCCTGTATAAACATCGTACGTTCCAGCAGGTGTTTATCAGCCAGCCTGGGGACGATGCGATTCTGTAACATATCGGCGTACCTCTCACCCGTCACGGCAGCAGTTACAAAACCAGAATCACGCATTTCCTCGAAGAAAAAAGGCCCGATGTGGTAGATCCAACCCATACCGTGACTTTCTCGTCGTGCAATGGAGCTTCCACGACAGTTCTAGGATTTTCGGTAGCCCAAATTCTGCAGTAGTGGGCGTTGATAGACCCTCGGAGCGTGAAATGAGCTTCGTCGGTCCACAACACGTTACTCAACCAATCGTCATCTTCCGCCATCTTTTGAAACGCCCACACCGGAAATGCCCTCCGCTTTTCTAAATCTCCAAGTAACAGTTCATGATGTCGATGGATTTTGTACGGATAGCATTGGAGGGTACGCCTAAGTGCCAACCATACAGTAGTGTATGGAATGCCGGTGCGACGTGCGACTGCACGATCGCTGACTTCCCCGTGCATAGACGAACCCGCTACAGTCTCCATTTCTTTCTGAACTGTCTCAGCAGCATTACGCCTTGTGCTCGGTCGGCCACTACGGGGTCTATCGTCTTAACAACCCGTGGCTTCTAACTCCGAAATCATTCTCGCCACAGCTGCATTTGTCAACGGACCTTCACCCGTTCAGATGGTTCAAATGGCTCTGAGCACTATGGGACTTAACATCCGTGGTCATCAGTCCCCTAGAACTTAGAACTACTTAAACCTAACTAACCTAAGGACATCACACACATCCATACCCGAGGCAGGATTCGAACCTGCGACCGTAGCTTACCCGTTCAAATCCCCTTCCTATGGTCAACATGCTGCGACTACTGGCGCATCTGATTCTCTCTCTCATTACAGCTCCTTTGATACACGATTGTCATGCGCAGTCACTGACGTTTTGCTGTCCAGCGCCATCTGTCGGACATTTTGTGAACTTTGTTTTTTTTTGTTCTAATAAAAACCCATATCATTCCAAGCATGTGTGTCAATTTTTACCTCTCTATCTACATTATTCCGTGGTTTATTAAGTTTTCAAATTTATACTGACTTTTTGATCACCCGATATTTTTGGAGATACGACGTTATAAAAGTTGAGATGCGTGAAAAGTTAACTGCAGGGTGGAATTCGCTGTGGATACGGGAGAACTATGGTAAAGAGGTTAAATATTTGTGAAATACACGTGACATGTGAGTACGCCGACAAAGCCGCGAGTAAAAAGCAAATCGGGCAGTTGCAATCACAGTGTGGTCACGGGCACGCACGAAGACGGTAGGTCGTTTCTGTCACTCAGTCACGTCTCCACGTCGACCCGTTTTGCGTGCGCTGACTCTATATAGGTGATTGTCACATACACACCGTTTCACTGTCATGAGCTGGGTCTGCCCAGGAGGATCCATTGACTGGCGTCAGCTCTACATCACTCACAGCAACCCCGGGCGAACACTGTGCTCTTTTAGGGAGTCTATTGTATTTTCTCTGGGGATCTTATAACCGTTTAGATAATCTTTATACCTACACTGTACACGTTACCAGTTCTTAGGGGACTAACGATATTATTTTCACAACTGCAGATTTGCTTAAGTCAGCTGTTTCTCATACTTTGTAAGTAGGCTGTTTATGTTTTCTTATTGGCAACGTTACGTAGCGCTCTGTATGAAAATCACTGGCTGTTCTGTGTGCAGTCTGTGGCTAGTTTGCATTGTTGTCTGCCATTGTAGTGTTGGGCAGCGGCAGCTGGATGTGAAAAGCGCGTAGCGTTGCGCAGTTGGAGGTGAGCCGCCAGCACTGGTGGATGTGGGGAGAGAAATGGCGGAGATTTGAAATTTGTAAGACTGGATGACATGAACTGGTATGTATATTATAATTATTAAGGTAAATACATTGTTTGTTCTCTATTAAAATCTTTCATTTGCTAACTATGCCTATCAGTAGTTAGTGCCTTCAGTAGTTTGAATCTTTTATTTAGCTGGCAGTAGTGGCGCTCGCTGTATTGCAGTAGTTCGAGTAGCGAAGATTTTTGGTGAGGTAAGTGATTTGTGAAAGGTATAGGTTAATGTTAGTCAGGGCCATTCTTTTGTAGGGATTTTTGAAAGTCAGATTGCGTTGCGCTAAAAATATTGTGTGTCAGTTTAAGCACAGTCATGTACAATTTTTCTAAGGGGACGTTTCAACTTCCACCATTGGTCAGGAGCGAGATTAGATGACAGCCTATTTTCTGAAAAGATAAACATACACTTTCATTAATTATCTGTGGCCACTGCAGCTAAGGGCAGCTACTTTACCGTAACGAACAGGTTACTTGTTTTGTACTGCTACCGCTCATTGTATATCGTTTCGAATCGCAATTCTTCACTGAACTTTATACATTTACGAAGCTTCTGAGAAACAAAACCTTATATGCGGCTGAAGAAATTTTTCCAGACAGGGTAAAATATGAGATTGTTAAACCACTTTATAAGAAACATGACAATACAGACTGAAATAATTATCGTCTAGTTTCCTTGCTAACATATCTTTGTTAGATTGTGTAAATCACGTTACTCTCTTAAAAATACTGAAGTTCTCTGGAACTGATGGCTTTATGCGTAGCTGGGTTGAATCTCACTTAACAAACAGAATGCAAAAGGTTGTGCTGCATAATGCAGGCCATATAGCAAAAGTAGGAAATGTTAGCGAGTAGGGGCAGGGGTGGGGTGGAAATCACAAACGAAGTTCCACGGGGTTCATTTTTGGGTCTACTATCGTTTACGTATGTGAATGACCTTCCAGTCAGAAATAGTATGTTTTGCGGATGATACTAGTGTTACAATAAATGCCATTAGAGAGAAAGCAACAGAGGAGTTGGCAAATGATCTTATTCGAAGAATTGTTAAGTGGTTCTCTGAAAGTGGACTCTCCCTAAATTTTGAAGAAACACACTATATTCAATTCGGTACTGCACCCACAATTGATGTAGCACATGAGCAAGAGTCATTAATTAATAATGCTCTAAATTTTTGGGTGTATATACTGATGAAAACTTGCACTGGAAATTAAGTTCAGATAGTTTTGTTCCTCGTGTAACTCCTAATCTTAGAAACAAATCTATCAATCTTCTAACATGTTTTGACATTTTCCACTCAGTGATGTCATACGAAATAATTTTCTGGGGTAACTCACTACTTAGAAAGGAAGTACTAATCACACAAAAGCGAGCATCAAGAGTAATATGTGGTATTCACCCAAGGATGTTATGTAGGTACATATTCAAGGAACTAGGCATTTTAATTGTGCCGTCACAATACATATGAAATTCGTCACAAATAATCCATCACCATTTGAGACGTACAGTGATGTCCATCCCAACAGCACTACAGGGAAAATGACTTTTGTTACACTTTGTTAAAGTGGTCAGTGCCTCAGAAACGATTTCAGTATGCAGCAACCAAAGATCTTGATTATTTGCCCAAAAACATAAAATGTCTGAAAGGTAGCGAAGTAAGTATAAAATTTAAAGTTAAGTCATTTTCCTGGACAACTTCTATTCCATTGACGAATTTTATCTAAAAACAGGTTGCCACTAAAAAATAAATGAATTTAAGTATAGTTTCATAAGTAAGACCAAAAATAATACTGTGTTCATTAATGATAACACGAACCACGTATACATGTCCTGGAAGCCGGTTCGTTGCGCAACATTTCGATATGGGAATCCTTCTAATGATGTATGGAACACGTAACTAAGCAACTAACTAACTAACTAACTAACTAACTCCCCTACTGTCCTGTGGCGCAAGTCGAGAGCAGTCTAGTGCACTGTTGCAAGACGAGAGAGTAAAATGCTCGTTGCCTGAAGACCGAATAATAGGAAGAACTAAATTGTACTGATCAAAGTCGAGTGGTAGGAATTCTCTTTGCTTTGAAGAAATAATAAATAAGCTGTCATTTCATTTGGCCACTGAGCCTAGGACAACACCATCACAGAAAAACGAACGAATTAAAAATACAACCAATTACATTTTTGTTTTTTAATGGGTCGCCTAACCAGGAATGGTTGTAGGACGAGTTAAAGGATTCTGAAATCTTAGTCAAAACTGAGATTAACAGTTATTTATTTGCTGTAATGATTGGCATAAATCACAACGAGAATAATAGAGAGCAAAATTTTGTATAATTCAAATTAAACTACACAATTACGCTAACGCAAGTGGAAAGCAAAAAACTGTGGAGGAGTGTATAGAGCTAGTGCAACATGATCTGGTTACCTGGGCGGTTCGTGTGATTAAAGTCACAAGAAGCAGCCAGCGATGTAAGCACAATAAGCAGCGGGGGTTACACGGCGGGTGAGCAAATAACGAGCTGGACGGTGTAAGGAAGGGGCCGCCACAATTGTGCTTCTTACATTCCCTTTAATAGCTCGCGAGTGCCGACCAGCATCAAACAGCGGCTGGAAACGTCACCCTCTCTACTGCGGCCCGAAGCAGTAAGCTTTCCCCGCTGCTGTCCAGAAAGCGTGACCAGAATCCATGTTCACGCCCTCAACTGTCCACACTCTACTCTCCAGAAACTTTACATGGAGGATGCTGTTGCCAATTTGAGACAGACAAAAGATAGGAGGTGATTAATTCCCTTCACATTTTGGAAAAAGAACATCGAAAATAGCACAAATATGCACTGTAGAGCCGAAGAAGCTGGTACACCTGCCCAATATCATGTAGGGCTCCGCGATCACGCAGAAGTGCTTCAGCACGACGTGGCATGGACTCGACTAATATCTGAAGTAGTGTTGGAGAGAACTAACCCCATGAATCCTGCAGGGCTGTCCATAAATCCGTAAGAGTACGAGGGGGTGGGGATCTCTTCTGAGCAGCACGTTGCAAGGGATCCCAAGTGTGTTCCATAATGTTCATGTCTGTGGTGTTTGGTGGCCAGCGGAAGAGTTTAAACTCAGAAGAGTGTTCCTGGAGCCACTCTGTAGCAATTCTGGACGTGTGGGGTGTGGCACTTTCCTGCTGCAATTGGCCAAGTCCGTCGAAATGGACAATGGACATGAACGGATGCAGGTGATCAGACAGGATGCTTGCGCACGTGTCACCTGTCAGAGTCATGTCTAGACGTATCAGGGGTCCCATATCACTCCAACTGCACGCGTCCCACACCATTACAGAGCCTCCACCACCATGACCAGTCCCCTGCTGACATGCAGGTCCATGGGTTCATGAGGTTGCCTCCATACACATACACGTGCATCCGATCTTCACAGTTTGAAACGAGAGTCGCCCGACCAGGATACATGTTTCCAGTCATCAACAGTCCAATGTTGGTGTTGACGGGCCCAGGCGAGGAGTAAGGCTTTGTGTCGTGCAGTCATCAAGAGTGCGCTAGCGGTCCTTCGGCTCCGAAATCTCATATTGATGACGTTTCGTTGAATGCTTCGCACGCTGACACCTGTTGATGGCCCAGCATTGAAATCTGCAACTATTTGCGGAATGGTTGCGCTTCTGTCACGCTGAACCACTATCTTCAGTCGTCGTTGGTCCCGTTGTTGCAGGATCTTTTCCCGGCCGCATCGATGTCGGAGATTTGAAGTTTTACCGGATTCCTCATGTTGTTGTTGTTGTGGTCTTCAGTCCTGAGACTGGTTTGATGCAGCTCTCCATGCTACTCTATCCTGTGCAAGCTTTTTCATCTCCCAGTACCTACTGCAACCCACATCCTTCTGAATCTGCTTAGTGTATTCATCTCTTGGTCTCCCTCTACGATTTTTACCCTCCACGCTGCCCTCCAATACTAAATTGGTGATCCCTTGATGCCTCAGAACATGTCCTACCAACCGATCCCTTTTTCTGGTCAAGTTGTGCCACAAACTTCTCTTCTCCCCAATCCTATTCAATACTTCCTCATTAGTTACGTGATCTACCCATCTAATCTGCAGCATTCTTCTGTAGCACCACATTTCGATAGCTTCTATTCTCTTCTTGTCCAAACTATTTATCGTCCATGTTTCACTTCCATACATGGCTACACTCCATACGAATACTTTCAGAAATTACTTCCTGACACTTAAATCAATACTGGATGTTAACAAATTTCTCTTCTTCAGAAACGCTTTCCTTGCCATTGCCAGCCTACATTTTATATCCTCTCTACTTCGACCATCATCAGTTATTTTGCTCCCCAAATAGCAAAACTCCTTTACTACTTTAAGTGCCTCATTTCCTAATCTAATTCCCTCAGCATCACCCGACTTAATTAGACTACATTCCAGGATTCCTCATATGCACTATATATTCGTCAAATGGTCGTACGGGAAAATCCCCACTTACTTCATCAGTACCTCGGAGATGGTGTGTCCCATCGCTCGTGCGCCGACTATAACATCACGTTTGAAGTCACTTCATAACTTGCCATTGTAGCAGCAGCAATCGATCTGACAACTTCTGCTAGCACTAGTTGTCTTATATAGACGTTGCCGACTGCAGCACTGTATTCTGGCTGTTTACATGTCTCTGAATACGCATGGCTATACCAGTTTCTTTGGCGCTTCAGTGTATATTTGGTGTGTTATACTTATCGAAAAACGCTACGAACTTACTCACAACCTAACATTAAAATTATCTGGAAAATTTCGTAAATTCTTGAGCTACAAAATTTTATGATGAGTAAAATGCTGTATATTTTAGACCTATTTATATAACATGTGGACAGCTAAGCTATACTTCGACAGTCATGCACCATCTTGTAAGATGAAACATAAGAAAGACTTTTACAATACTCGCAAGTGGAACGAATTTCTTTAATTTTACTAACAGTTTTACGTGCCTTGAAACGAGAACCCTGTGTTAGTTCCAGTAGCTTCTATTCCACAATGTATCTAACCTGTATCAGGCTTTTGATATTTCTGGTTAATTTAATTTCACTTACTGATTATTTGTGTGTATTAGAAAATGTTAACTATAGTACTGACAAAATTTTCTCGATTGCAATACTTTTAAATTGCAGTCGAACTGTTCTTTGGAACAATTTTTTGAGTTTAGAAAATTCTTAATTTATTCAGTAACTTTTTTAATTTAGACTGCTGCACGTAAAAAATTTATGGGGTCATTTAAAAATGGAATAAGAAAATATATTAAACTTCTGTTACGGGACTGGCTAGGGATAAGAAGTGTAGAGATGGACAAAACTCTCTTTTCTTTTCTTCATGATACACAATTAAACAATGCCCAATGCATATGCCTATGTTGCACTTGCTGCGCAGGTATGTAGCGTCTTTCCTTCAGGCCTTTCCTTCTTACACGCAAGAAATTAAAAAATATTTTTAATTTTTTAAAAAAATGAAGAAACATCAGGAAGGAACGCAACTTTTTGACGAGTGTTTTACGAAATAAGAACGAGAAATAGTCACCTGAAGTTAGACGCAATTCTTCTCGCACAAAGTAAACACCATCACCTGAATCGTCGATATCGTTATGCTCATTGTCATTGTCGACAATAACTTCCTCCAATTCGCGCAAAATTTCCTCGTCCGTAAGAAAACATGAAGCCATATCTGCTACCCTCCAGCAGCTTGACTTCGCACAATAACGGACTGTTGTAGATGCGACAGGTCTCTAGCAACGCAAAGTAGATCGCTCGAGCCGGTCAGTATACGCGAATTCGTATACAAAAGAGCCAAAATACAGTACCCCGTTGAATGTGGGGATCGGCAGTTTATCGACAATAACGCCATTCGCCAATCGGCATGAATGGCGGTCGAAGAGTTAAATTTGCTCCGATTTCATTCCGTGCCTAGTATTATGCGAGCTACACCGCTTTCTTTATTTTTTTGGAATTACTTCAACGACTATCATGCGAATGCTGCGATTTTATACAAATACTTTTGAGGTCTACGAAGATATAATCTGGATTGGAAGGAGAGGCGCCTAAGCTATAGAACTTTTTTTTTTCTACCCTTAGGAAATTTCTTTTTTTTTCCCTCTGGGTGTAATTTGCTCACAGCCTGGGAACTACTGATGAAGACTGATGGTACACTTGTGCGGTCCTCAGACGAGGAGCAGCCCTGGGCTCTGTCTGGCGGAGCGCACGTGTGTGGCTGAAGGGTGGAAGTGCCACCACCACCGCCGCCACCACCAAACTTGGTTACGGCCGCAGCCGGCGCCACGCCCCTCATCCCTCAACCCTTTCCTTTCCCTTTAATTCGTGACGTCAGTCAGCCAGTGGGAGCGGAGGAGGGCGCTCTCTCTCTGCCGGAGCCAGAGCTGTCCGCCTCCCGCCTCCCTCTCACCCCCCCCCTCCCCCCACCACCGCCCACCATCCCTTGGAACGCAGATTGGCAGGTGCGGCTAATTGGTCGAGCGCCTGGCTGTGATTCCGTCGTAGCGCCCGCAGCGCCGCGCCTTGACGGACGAGCGAACAAACTGATTTATTTGCGTCGCGTCGATTCCGAAGAGAACTGTAGAATGCTGCGCGGCAGGTGGAGGAGAAACGTCACGGAAGACGGCGGAGTACGAGAAACAACAGAAACACGCAAGTTGGCCGATAGCTCTGTAGCGATGACGACGTGACTTAACATTGTAAGCGAGAGAATAGTGGTTTCTTTTGCTACAAAATAACATTTACTGCGCCCTGTTACCATTTCCCTTCGTCTGCCGCAAGATGCGTTTCGTAATACGATTCTCATTATCAGGTTCGTTTGTCTGTTGTTACCACGTCTCTTGCTTTTTTTCAGTTTCTTCAGAGCTAGTTCAGTGAAAAGCGAGATGTTTAATATTGTGTTCGAAATGAATAGCGAACGATGTCCATGAATGTACAGAAAAATACGAGAGGGCTTCAAAAAGATGAAGTTACTTTTATTGGATGCTGCATTTCATTTCAGAATGATGTCTGACCTAAGTCTGTTCAAAACAATCCGCACGTTTCTCCACACACTTTTTCTACGCTTACTTTTTACTTATTGTGCATTGTCTCCTTCGAAATTCCTCCACGATTGATACACCAACCCAACGCCGTTTCCACTTCCGTAAGCAGTCCTGGTACGCCTCTTGCTGGATCGTGCGAAGCGTCTTCTGCGAATTTTCTTTTATCTCGTCTATCGTTGGAAATCTTCGTCCTTTCAACGGGGTTTTCAGCTTTGGAAATAAGGAAACAGGCCGCAAGGGCCAGGTCTGCACAGTACGGAACATGAGGCAGCACAGTAATTTCGTTTTTTGTGCAATAGTCACGCGCCGATGGGGACGAAAGTCCAGGTGTTTTACAGTGATGCAAGAGCCTTGAATTGTCTCGCCACATTTTAGGACGTTTCCCTGGCGCATTTCCTCGCAGGTGTCACAACAGGTCCCGATAGTACCATCGATTAACAATTTGTCCCTATGGCATGAAATCATGATGACCCAATCCCTCAGAGCCAAAGAAAATTACCAGTATGACTTTGACATTTGATCTGACGTGACGCGGTCTGGACAACCTTTCCCGACCCATTGTGAAGACTGAATCTCGCTTTGTACGTCATAATCGTACACCATGACTCCGCACCAGTTATGATTCTCTTAAGGAATTCCTCGTTCTCATTTGCGCCATCCAAAAGCTCTTCACAGATTGCGAAGTGAGGATCTTTCTGGTCTTGACTCAAGAGCCGTGCGCTGAACTTGATGGTAACACGATGCATTCCAAGGTACTGTGTCAGGACATCATGACATGATCCAACTGAAACGTTACTTTCTTCTGCAACCTCCCCGTCAGTCAGTCTTCTTTTGGCACGCACATTCTCGTTGACGTTCCTGACATGAGCGTCGACGGTGGACTTCGAAGGGCTTCCTGAATAAGGGTCATCCTTAACTTCCGCCCGGCTACTTTTAAACCGTGTGAACCATTCGTAACACCGAGTACGGTTTAAGCACTCACCACCGGAGCCTTCCTGCACCATTTGGTGTCTCTCTGTAAAGGTTCCCTTCAGTTTCACGCAAATTTGAATGCAGACCCGTTGCTCCTCTAGCTCTTCCATCTCGGAATTCGCAAACCGTGAGTCACAACGTTGTAATTAATGCCGCGCTGAACAATAACTAACAGACATAAAGCAATGAAACTTTCGGCATTTACAGATTAAACACAGGCGTCTGCAGCGATGCCAAACGCATTTCAAATGGTTCAAATGGCTCTGAGCTCTATGCGACTTAACTTCTGAGGTCATCAGTCCCCTAGCCTTAGAACTACTTAAACCTCACTAACCTAAGGACATCACACACATCCATGCCCGAGGCAGGATTCGAACCTGCGACCGTTGCAGTCGCTCGAAACGCATTTTACTCCAACTCACCAAGGGCCTGAAATTACGAATGTTCCGGAATTTTCTGAGCAGACCTCTTTTTTTTTTCTACGTGGTCAGTAAACGACTGTCGAAAACGTCTGACCTGTCGTTCTGTTCCTCAACGGTGGACTTCTCTTCCTTGGTCACGGAGCCATTCGAGTACCGCTGTGTGAACGTCATCATAGTCAGAAAAATCTGAGACGGCTGCAAATCAGTTTCTCCGCTGCACAGATATTGTAGTGTGTGGTCGATGTCGATGGCCTTTCTTTCCAGTCAGTATCACCCAGATATGTGCGACATTGATCACATTTTTGGCGTTGTTGCACCTCGGCTGGAATCGACATTCCATTTGATCCACATACCGCCAGAATCTCCTTGTGAATATGAGTGCAATTGAGACTTTCTCCCGCAAGAATTGTACTGTACCAGCTATTTCAGCTTTGGAACTAGGCTTCAGTTGCCATGCCACTTCACTCCAACTTGGGATGCAAGTGTTATCTGTACTGCAGTAGAACAGTTTCAGCAGGAAAGCATAATACACTACTGGCCATTAAAATTGCCACACCAAGAGGAAATGCAGATGATAAACGAGTATTCATTGGACAAATATTATGTACTAGAACTGACATGTGATTATATTTTCACGCAATTTGGGTGCATAGATCCTGAAAAATCAGTACCCAGAACAACCACCTCTGGCCGTAATAACGGCCTTGATACACCTGGCCATTGAGTGAAACAGAGCTTGGATGGCATGTACAGGTACACCTGCCCATGCAGCTTCAACACGATACCACAGTTCATCAAGAGTAGTGACCGGCGTATTGCAACGAACCAGTTGCTCGGGCACCATTGACCAGACATTTTCAATTGGTGAGAGATCTGGAGAATGTGCTGGCCAGGGCAGCAGTCGAAAATTTTCTGCATCTAGAAAGGCCCGTACAGGACCTGCAACATGCGGTCGTGCATTATCCTGCTCAAATGTACGGTTTCGCAGGGATCTAATGAAGCGTAGAGACACGGGTCGTAACACACCTGAAATGTAACGTCCACCGTTGAAAATGCCATCAATGCGAACAAGAGGTAACCTAGACGTGTAACCAACGGCACCCCATACCATCACGCCGGGTGATACGCCAGTATGGCGATGAGCAATACACGCTTCCAATGTCCGTTCACCGCGATGACGCCAAACACGGATGCTGTAAACAGAATCTGGATTCATCCGAAAAAAATGACGTTTTGCACCCAGGTTCGTCGTAGAGTACACCATCGCAGGCGCTACTGTCTGTGATGCAGCGTCAAGGGTAACTGCAGCCATGGTCTCCGAGCTGATAGTCTATGCTGCTGCAAACATCATCGAACTCTTCGTGCAGATGGTTGTTGTCTTGCAAACGTCCCCATCCGTTGACTCAGGGATCGAGATGTGGTTGCACGATCCCTTACAGCCATGCGGATAAGATGCCTGTCATCTCGACTACTAGTGATACGAGGCCGTCGGGATCCAGCACGGCGTGCCGTATTACCCTCCTGAACCCACCGATTCCATATTCTGCTAACAGTCGTTAGATCTCGACCAACGTGAGCAGCAATGTCGCGATACGATAAACTGCAATCGTGATAGGCTACAATCCGACCTTTATCAAAGTCCTCCTTACACGAGGCATCAGAACAACGTTTCACCAGGCAACGCCGGTCAACTGCTGTTTGTGTATGAGAAATCGGTTGGAAACTTTCCTCATGTCAGCACGTTGTAGGTGTCGAGACTGGCGCCAACCTTGTGCGAATGCTCTGAAAAGCTAATCATTTGCATATCACAGCATCTTCTTCCTGTCGGTTAAGTTTCGCGTCTGTAGCACGTCATCTTCGTGGTGTACCAATTTTAATGGCCAGTAGTGTAAATAACAACTTTTGATTGGATTTACGTATAAGCGCCTAGGAACCGTGGACTTCAATATGTAACATAAATTTCAACTCTGTCAATTCGTTCCTGAGAAAAAGGATGCTTGACAGTTGGGTAGGCACGAGAGACACCAAGCTGATGCTATAAGGGTTCTATCGTTACCCATTGAGGAGCGGAACCTAACATTTATTAAATTTGTTTCATAATGAACACATTTTGTAATACATAGCTCTTTCAACTGCAGAATGCAGAGATGTGCATTCCTGTCCAAGCTACTTAAAGTCGCCGCTCGGCAGCGACGAGCGTACCGCATTATCGTGCATTAGGACAGCCGGAGAGTGGGGGACGTATGTCACAAGCAATGCTCACCTGAACAGGAAGACAGATGAGGGAACCTGACGTTACTGCACCTGCAGTAGCTTACATACTCATCTCTCACCGTAACAGAACTACTGATATGGGATTGCAGCTGCAGGGAAACGGCCGGCCGCTGTGGCAGAGCGGATCTAGACACTTCAGTCGGGAACCGCGCTGCTGCTACGGTCGCAGGTTCTAATCCTGCCTCGGGCATGGATATGTGTGATGTCCTTAGGTTAGCTAGGTTTAAGTAGTTCTAAGTCAAGGGGACTGATGACCTGAAAAGTCCCATAGTGCTTAGAGCCATTTGAACATTATTTTTTATTTTTTTTGCAGGGGAACGGCTTGTATGAAAATAGTGAGTCAAAAACATCAATGGCAGCATACAATAAAGAAAGGAAAGTCGAAGTTCTAATTTACGTAGGTAATGATCTAAAAGAACAGAGTCATTTACACTCCTTTTTTTGCGCCGAAAAACGGTGCTTTGGTATTTAAGGTTGTGTGCGGTTTGTCTGGTCATTATAACCTTCAACTAGTTGTGGTGTATAAATTTATCACGTGAAATTTCACGTCGTTGGCGATTGTTTAATGAACCATTGCTTTCATAGTAACTGCTGTTGTCACACTATAACGCTTAACATCTCTTCCTGCATTTCGCGCTAGCCAGTGTTAGGCTGCTGGTTTTAGTATTTTAGTGAACTTTGTATTAATACTAGGTTTGTGTGTTCTAGAAGCCGTTATTGGTGTGCACTGGCCCTTCTGCTTCTTGTCACTTGACCGCAGACGCGCTGCCGATGTGAACGCCAAACGTCGCTATGTGTTAATTGCTGGGTAGATCTTTCAGGATATCATACCATCATATTGTCGAATGTTATCCATAATAACTAATTCTCGTATTTATGAGATCTTGGTGCTTGAGTCTTTTTAAAAACCTGATAGCTTTTGCAAACAGCTATTTTTCATATTC
This sequence comes from Schistocerca americana, assembly GCF_021461395.2. Lineage (NCBI taxonomy): Eukaryota > Metazoa > Arthropoda > Insecta > Orthoptera > Acrididae > Schistocerca > Schistocerca americana. Next base: position 380,728,055 of record NC_060126.1, read on the forward strand.
ACAAGGCTTGATAATCGACTAGTCAGCTCATATCTGTAGTTATGTTAAAGTTATATTTGCGTAAAGTGATTTTTTATCAGTTTAAAGTTTGGGCCATAAGGCTATTTTAAAATTTGTTCAGTTATTCTCATTTATTTGATACAATTGCATAATCGATGTAAATCACCGCAATTTTCAAATACCAATTAAACACTGTGTTGTTACCAGTGCTCTGTTTTAGTTAATGTGGCGAAAATAAATTTTTTGTATTCTCAAATGGGTTCAGCATTCCACTCCAGCAGCCCATATACCCTCCTAACCAATCCACCACCTTACCAGCATTGGTTTTCGGACATTTAATAACAGGAATTTTTCTTATATTTATGAAGAAAACTACTAACATGTGGTTCATTTTTTTAAACGTACTGTTAAGTACCAACTATTAAAAGACGTGCGAACTAGAACTTGTACACTCAAATATGGATGATCTCTAATACCGTCTGCATAAGAAAGACTACGTTCTTCGGACATACGAGGCTTCGGATAAGCCACGGAAGGTTGGCACATCACATAATAAATTTTCTTGTGAACAAGATCAAAGCACGCCGGATCCTAGAGTTAAACTCGAATAAATGAGAATATGGGGAAAAGAGATTTAGAACGGGATTTCTTCTAAAGGCAAGACTGAGGCTGTCTTACGTTACCAGGACAAATTTAGACCCAGGACATAAGCATTGCAGGCAGAACTGGGAAGAAGGTTTCAAAGAATGTGAACGAAAGAATATTTAATAGAAATACTCATTTTAAAAAAAATTAAACAACCATTAAAATGTTCTGAAAACTTATGGTATCCGCATCAGCTGTTGATAGTTCCTTCATACAGTATCGCGTAATATCCTGTAATACGGAAACTATTAACAGCTAATGCGACTACCAGAAATTTTTTAGATGATTTTAATTTTTTCTTAAATTTTAAACAGTTCCATTATGTATGTAAGCTATGTGGATCCCAAACTGTAAAACCACATATGGGAAGAATATTTGACTTGAACAAAAAAGTAGTAAAGGAGCTTCTCCGAGTTGACTTGGTTCTCAGATGCCAAAAACGGAAAGAATAATATTACAACAAGATATTTTTACAGGAGATCCTGAGTCAGCCGTATTATTCATTTAAATTTTTAACGTCATTCTCTGTCATTTGCAAAACACAATACTTTACTTTCTACGAACTCCGTCAGTATAGCATAACTCTGTTACTTTCTCTGTAACTGTGCATTCAGTTTTTCTGATGATGGCGTAGGTAGTCGAAAACGATTTGTGAGTACATAAATACGAGTGAAACATCTAGAACGTCACGAGAGTCTTTCTTTTTTTCTCCTCAGAAAGTAGCAATAATTCTACGTATAGTGCCCACACGCCAGGTTAAATTGCTTTCCTTTCACTGTATCCATGAAGAAAGAACGTCTCTAGCGGTTCATTTATTTGGACCGTAACAACATCTACCGACTTTTACCAAGGAAGTTGCAAAAATTTTTTGTATATTTTACTGGGAAAGCAGGATCGCGCTAAAAAGAGATCTGCAGAGAAGCAATTAAAGCGAAGAAAAGGCGTACGAAACAGCGCCATCTTTGCAGAATGCCTCGGCAGCAGCTTACCTGGAAATGTTTCGGCAAGTTTATCAGCGGAGAGCCGGCCGCTACGGCTGGCCAGAAGAATGAGTTCTCCCAGCGGCGAGGCAGACGCAGATACGCCTGAAACATAAAAATTACACAGGCTCTAACCGGTGCCCCGGGACCACAGAAAAGCTTGAGATTGGCAGTAAAACAGAATGCGCCGCTCCAGGCCGCGAAGACAAAGCGCTTAAAACTCTTTTCAGGAACGCTACTGAGTCCGGCCATTTAAATATATACAGAGTGAGTCATAAATGAGGAAAAATACACCGATGACCAAATGCTGCTTTGCAAGAGTCAAGTACGTCTGTTATATTATTTTTTCCTCCGGAGGAACAAAAAATTCAAATGGCTCTGAGTACTATGGGACTTAACATTTGAGGTCATCAGTCCCCTAGAACTTAGAACTACTTAAACCTAACTAACCGAAGGACATCAGACACATCCATGCCCGAGGCAGGATTCGAAGCTGCGACCGTAGCAGTCGCGCGGTTCCGAACTGAAGCACCTAGAACCGCTCGGTCACCTGGGCCGGCTCCGAAGGGAACAGTCCACTAAATAAAGAAGTTAATCAAGTAACGGACCACTAAAGAAACCCAGGATAACGATGTGTTATCCCCCTACAGACGGATCACGCAACACATTAAACGTCAGATTTGCGTGAGCTAGCATTGGGAATATAGGCGAACTGCCTCTCGTCTCGTCGCAGAGTACGAGCGACTGTACAGCTACTTGTGAAACACACGTCGCCGACAATGACAGTGTGTAGCACACGACTCAGATGTACGCTCGTCCTCAGTAGAAATAAAGAACAGAGGTCGCCAAGAATTAGGCTCGCGCGCCGGCCATAGCATGGCATGAGCGATTAAGGCGCTCAGTAGATACGGCTGCCACGTTTCCCTCACCGCCGGCCGCGGTGGTCTCGCGGTTCTAGGCGCGCAGTCCGGAACCGCGCGACTGCTACGGTCGCAGGTTCGAATCCTGCCTCGGGCATGGGTGTGTGTGATGTCCTTAGGTTAGTTAGGTTTAAGTAGTTCTAAGTTCTAGGGGACTGATGACCACAGCTGTTAAGTCCCATAGTGCTCAGAGCCATTTGAACCATTTTTTTCCCTCACCGCCACGCCATGCCGTCTGAGCATGAGGAGGAAAATGCGAATGCACCGCATTTAAATCACACTGAAATGGCAAGGAAACAGGTACAGGCATGCATATTCAAATACAGCGATATGTAAACCGGTGGAATACGGCGCTGCTGTCGGCAACGCCTATATAACACAACAAGTGTCTGGCGCAGTTGTTAGACCAGTTACTGCGGCTACAGTGGCAGGCTATCAAGATTTAAGTGAGTTGGAACGTGGTGGTATAGTCAGCGCACGAGCGATGGGACGCAGCATCTCCGTCCCATAGCTCCGAGGTAGCGAAGAAGTGGGTATTTTTCCGTATACAGTGGATATCAGTAATCCGGTAAAACATAAAAACTACGACACTGCTGCAGCCGGAAACAAGGTCCTGCAGCAACCGGACCAACGACTACTGAAAAGAATCTTTCAACGTGACAGAATTGCAATGCTTCCGCAAATTACTACAGAATTCAATGCTGGGCCATCAACGTGTGTCAGCGTGCGAATGATTCAACGAAACATCGATATGGGCTTTCGGAGCTGAAGGCCAAGTCGTGTATCCTTAATGACTGCACGACGCCCGGGCACGTCAACAGCGACTGGACTGTTGATGTCTGGAAACACGTTGCCTGGTCGGACGAGTCTCATTTCAAATTGCGTCTAGCGGATGGACATGTACAGGTATTGAGACAAACTCATGAATCCATGGACTCTGCAAGTCAGTAGGGGATTGTCTAAGGTGACGGAGGGTCTGTAATGGCGTCGGGCGTGTGCATTTGGAGTGATATGGGACCTCTGATACGTCTAGATGTGCCTCTGACAGGTGACACGTACGTATGCATCCTGTCTGATCACCTTCATCCATTGATGTCCGTTGTGCATTCCGACAGAGTTTGGCAATTCCAGCAGGACAATTTCGCGCCCAACACGTCCGGAATTGCCACAAAATGGCTCCAGGAATATTCTTCTGAGTTTAAACACTTCCTCTGGCCGGCCACCAGACTCCCCAGACATAAACATTATTGAGCATATCTGGGATGCCTTGAAACGAGCTGTTCACAGGAGATCTCCACCCCATTGTATTCTTCCGGATTTGTGGACAGCCCAGCAGGATTCGTGGTGCCAGTTCCCTCCAACATTACTTCAGACTTTAGACGAGTCCATGTCACGTTCTGCTGTGGCACTTGTGCGGGGTCGTGTGGTCCCTACGCGATATTAGCCACGTGTACCGGATTATTATTATCATTTTTTTTGTTTTGCTTCTGAGTATGTAATGCCGACGCATGCATATCACTCGGTTTTACATTTCACATTTCTTAAAAATAGCCGGCTGCGGTGGCCGAGCGGTTCTAGGCGCTTCAGTCCAGAACCGCGCGACTGCTACGGTCACAGGTTCGAATTCTGCCTCGGGCATGGATGTGTGTGATGTCCTTAGGTTAGTTAGGTTTAAGTATTTCTTAGCTCTAGGGGACTGATGATCTCAGAAGTTAGGTCCCATAGTGCTCAGAGCCATTTGAATCATTTTTCTCTTAAAAATATAGACCAAAAACATAACTTTTCAGTAATATTTAATTATTTTTGGTGCGCTGAAGATAGATAATTTTTATCTGGAGCAAAATGTCGGCATATGGACAGACGTAGAAAATTAGATTTTCGGCCTCAGGTTGCAACGCAGTCGTGACTTATTTAGTGTCATAATAGAAAAAAACGTCTTTCACACATATTTTGCTCGAAATGTTGTAGCGCTTTTGCAACCTCTACGGGAAGTAAAGGATGTACACGTCCTGGTCAGTTTTAATGTTACATTGATTTGTCTTTCAAATGGAATTATCGTACCACTCAGATCAACAAGTTACATCTGCACATGAACAGGGAAGCTTTCAACTGAAACTGCAAACGGTCTCAAAAACTGCTCGAAAACAGGTATAAGATTGGCAGTGTCCTCAAAATGTTTATGACACCATCCTTGCAGTTCTTTTGAGGCCACAATGAATTCTTTAACTTCACATTTTTCTTAACGCCAGTGAGCTTAGTTAACCGTACTGTGTCAGAATTGGCCCCTTCTTTTTTTTTCTAGATGCATCCCCATCGAATCAGAAATAAGCTGATTCTCTCCTTGCAATGTCTTATTATGGGTACTGTGCAGTGAAGTCCACTTTAAACGCATGTCTGAGTCGATTCCAGATATTCCCATTTTCGTTCCTGCACTCTTTGGTTTCTTCACAAATTCTACAATAGCACGTTTTAAACCGAAAAATGGTTCCAAGCATGCCACTTAACCAATTTACTTTGCAGTGATATGTAGTTCCATACTGTTCGTTCCATCGAAAACTGTTGCAGGTGACAGCGAAATAATGCGAGCGACGTCAGAAATTTTACCATTCGTACCTCCAATTTCTTCTCGTCCTCCACGCCCACAAATTTAGCACACACTGCGGTTGATGCACGAAGCAAAGAATCCCGAGGCAATATTTTGCTCTTTCATTGCCAACTAAATCTTTAAATTCTGGCTGCGTGGCATTGTAATGTTGTTTCATAGCGAATTTGCAGTGCCCGTCACCTAAGCGACTGCAGAATATACTTTGAGAATTCTCGTCACTCTTTTCTGTCATTACCATTTACACTGTAAGGTGTCAGGCAAATCCAACACCTTCCATGAAAACCCTGACATAAGCAAATCCAGTAGCATGTCACATAGCTCCGAATAAATCGTGACATTAAATTAACCAAAGTAATACGAATAACGAGTGAGCAAATGGAATACCACAGCCTAACACAAGAACGCCTAAATGCATGTCATACCTTCCCACCGTGAGACAGAAGCAGTTTCGAGGGGGGAAACGAGAACAGAAGCCGAGAGCAGAATCGTGTTAAGCTGGAAGGCCCTACGATAAGGGACGGACGGACACCCACGTCGCCAGCTAACTGCTAGGACCACACCACCCGCAAGTTTTAGCGTGAGACTTTTCCGCGTCTCTGTTACGTCAGGACCACCCCCCAGCCCATGTTAAAAGATAGAGCCCTCCAGAAGAACAGTATAGATCTTACGATAACGCTAAAAGGACCACACCAGCTGCAAGTTTTAGCGTGAGACTTTTTCGCGTCTCTGTTACGTTGCAGACTTTAAAAAACATTGCCCCACCACGAAAAGTATGACGTTTCTCATTGGATAGACAGAATTTTTGTAGGCGGAGCTTAAGGTTAACGTTGAGACCCTGATTGGTCAGATGAAAACACAGCCAGATAGTTTTTTTAAACCAACTTCGGTAAATTGTAGGACAGAGAAGTTAGGAGAGAGTTGCTTCCGAGACGGCGAGGTGAGCGGAGCTGTGCTGCCCGCCAGCCCCCTGACGAACACCGACAAGGTAATGAACGCACGCGATGCCGCATAACAGCGCATAAAGCTTCACTCAGAACTGCAGAAGTCTCATCTGTTACACCCCCTTTTTGTGTAATACTAGCGTCGATCGTCAATTAAAGCTCATGGTGTTCACATTTGCCACTTGAAGCAAAAACCTGAAACGCGATGATTTTACTGTTATATAGTTTTTGAGAAGCCACATCAGCCACTGTAATTTACGACAAGTTAGATAAGTAATTAAAGATAATTGAGAGTCACTGTAGACCATTTTGATAGTTTTCTCTTTTGTGAAACTTAATTTAAACCTAGATTATAGCCGGCCGCGGTGGTCTCGCGGTTCTGGGCGCTCAGTCAGGAGCCGCGTGACTGCTGCGGTCGCAGGTTCGAATCCTGCCTCGGGCATGGATGTGTGTGATGTCCTTAGATTAGTTAGGTTTAAGTAGTTCTAAGTTCTAGGGGACTGATGACCACAGATGTTAAGTCCCATAGTGCTCAGAGCCATTTGAACCATTTGAACCTAGATTATAGATGTGATACGGCATAGGTCATCCTTCGATCCCCTGTAGAACTTGGAAACCCACTCAGGGAATATTCGTTCACATTTTTGTTGAACGCAGTTGGTTTTTACCATCCTGTATTAAAACATTTCCTTTTATCAATAGTGCAATTTATAAACAATGTTTTGTGAGTAGAATAAAATTTCCAATGGTAAACGTAACTGCTTTTTCGACGTTATTTTACCAGCTAACTAAAAATAGGAAAGCCTTGAACCCCTTCCACTAAATTTAGTTAGTATCAAGATTCTTTTACAGGGAGTGCAGTGGAGCTGACGCTGAAATCATTAAGTATTTGGTTATATCATCGCTAGTCTCACTGAACTCTTCTGAATTCTACATGTCATGTGTATTCTGGCGTCTCCTTACCAGCAACACGTCCCAGATTCAAACTAGTCAATTCCCTAAAAAACACGCTCAGAGCGTCGTTGCGCGAAAGTGGTAGGGAGACACGATATAGAACAGACAGACACCACGAAGAATGTTAAACACTACTGGCCATTAAAATTGCTACACCACAAAGATGACGTGCTACAGACGGGAAATTTAACCGGCAGGAAGAAGATGCTGTGATATGCAAATGATTCGCTTTTCAAAGCATTCACACAAGGTTGGCGCCGGTGGCGACACCTACAACGTGCTCACATGAGGAAATTTCCTACCGACTTCTCATACACAAACAGCAGTTGACCGGCGTTGCCTGGTGAAACGTTGTTGTGATGCCTCGTGTAAGGAGGAGAAATGCGTACCATCACGTTTCCGACTTTGATAAAGGTCGGATTGCAACCTATCGCGATTGCGGTTTATCGTATCGCGACATTGCTGCTCACGTTGGTCGAGATCCAATGACTGTTAGCAGAATATGGAATCGGTGGGTTCAGGAGGGTAATACGGAACACCGTGCTGGATCCCAACGGCCTCGTATCACTAGCAGTTGAGATGACAGGCATCTTATCCGCATGGCTGTAACGGATCTTGCAGCCACGTCTCGATCCCTGAGTCAACAGATGGGGACGTTTGGAAGACAACAACCACCATCTGCACGAACAGTTCGATGACGTTTGCAGCAGCATGGACTACCAGCTCGGAGACCATGGCTGCGGTTACCCTTGACGCTGCATCACAGACAGGAGCACCTGCGATGGTGTACTCAACGACGAACTTGGTTGCACGAATGGCAAAACGTAATTTTTTCGGATGAATCCAAGTTCTGTTTACAGCATCATGATGGTCGCATCCGTGTTTGGCGTCATCGCGGTGAAGGCACAATGGAAGCGTGTATTCGTCATCGCCATACTGGCGTATCACTCGGCGTGATGGTATGGGGTGCCATTGGTTACGCGTCTCGGTCACCTCTTGTTCGCATTGACGGCACTTTGAACAGTGGACGTTACATTTCAGATGTGTTACGACCCGTGGATCTACCCTTCATTCGATCCCTGCGAAACCTTACATTTCAGCAAGATAATGCACGACCGCATGTTGCAGGTCCTGTATGGGCCTTTCTGGATACAGAAAATGTTCGACTGCTGCCCTGGCCAGCACGTTCTCCAGATCTCTCACCAATTGAAAATGTCTGGTAAATGGTGCCCGAGCAACTGGTTCGTTACAATACGCCAGTCACTACTCTTGATGAACTGTGGTATCGTGTTGAATCTGCATGGGCAGCTGTACCTGTACACGCCATCCAAGCTCTGTTTGACTCAATGCCCAGGCGTTTCAAGGCCGTTATTACGGCCAGAGGTGGTTGTTCTGGGTACTGATTTTTCAGGATCTATGCACCCAAATTGCGTGAAAATGTAAGCTCATGTCAGTTCTAGTATAATCTATTCGACCAATGAGTACCCGTTTATCATCTGCATTTATTCTTGGTGTAGCAATTTTAATGGCCAATAGTGTATTTTAATGGCTTGTGCCGATAGGCCAATGGTCTGCCTCTTCTGCAAAGTCACTGAACCTGTGTTAGTCCTCTATATCGCGAACAAATAGCGAAGGGAAAAGTTTGGCATGCCGAGGTCGGCCCTAATATAAAAGTTGATGTACAAGCACGACAGTCAGGGAGATAAATTAAAACGTGTCTGGCGTGAGGTCAGTCGCTTGACGGCGCGTTTCGGCGCGGGCCCGCCCGTTGCCGGCGCGCCGTAAGGCACAGAAGCTCGCACTGGGGCGTATCGCTTTCCAGTCGGGTGTACCGCGGCAGTCCTCACAGGGAAAGTGACGCGTCTCCTACAGCCTCTCCTTCCCAAGTGGCTCTTTCCGCCTTCCCGTGGTGCCAGATGTTAAGCTTGGCATTTTGCCTTGCGACAAAAGGGAGAGCTGCGACCCAACCCGATGCGAAAGCGAAGGGTGCGTGGCACAGGGGGATCTGTGTCGAGGGACCGAACATCAGTCCCTTCTGTTCGCAGGGTACAGACCAGCACGTGCTCTGCATGCCGGCGATCTCGTTTGTCGGCGTGGGATCGCGGCGCGAGTCGGCAAGGGCGCTTCGCCGCGCCCCTGGGTAACCGGGGCGTGTTCTGCCAAACCCAGGAGGTGGTGACATCGCCTGGGCCAGGTTAGATGGGTCCAGACCGCCGAACGTCTGTGGGACCGACCCGCCACCTGAGTAGGAGTGGGTCCTTGGCCAGGAGGTGGAAACTCGGGCAAGTAGGCGGCGAAGGGCGAGAGGTGCATCCGCCTCTCCAGAGTGCGGGGTGCAGTTGCCGAGGAGCGTCGCGTGAAATCGTCGATGACGGGGACACCGAGGAGGACCAGTGCACTGGCGACGGTGTGCTGAACCTGGCAGTTCGGAAGTGCCCTTGACCTAGGGGCGAGCTGCAGAAGTCGTCCCCCCCCCCCCCCCCCACCCCCCCCCCCCCCCATGCCAGAGGAGCCGGTCCGGGGCAAGAGACGGGCTCCCACCCCTTTTTTTTCATCATTCGTTGAATCATGGCTACAAACGAAACGAGTGATTCGTGTGCGCCTCAACGAGCTTCCGCTGCGCCTGATCCCTCTCCCCAGGACGAGCAGGGACAGGCAGAGAATGAGACAGTCATGCAAAGGTATACCAGAATTACGACGCTCATGGAGCAACAAATTAAAAATGGCAAGATAAGCCAAGCTGGACTTGCCATCATTAAGAATGAGCTGGCAGCATGGGCTATTGCCCACGCTAAACTAGAAGGTAGGGTCGAAGAACTCGAAAAGGAGAACGATAGGCTAAGGAGGCAACCGGCAAAGACGTGGGCGGCCGTGGCCGCGCAAGCGCCCACTAAGCGCCCACAAAACACGACCAAAGACACTATCGACAAAATCACAAAAAGAACAGATACAGCAGTTTTCCTTAGGACACTGCCTGGGCAGGATACAAGTGTTAAGAGAATTCAAGAATTATTTACAAAAACTGTAGACCCTGTAAAAGATAAAATCCGAATCAAAAAAGTTAAACCGAGCAGAAATTCTGTTATAGTTGAAGTTGCCTCTGAGGAAGATAAAGACAAACCGCTGAACAACCAAAAACTGAACTCGGTGGCCAAATGCGAACCACCGAGGAAAAGAAATCCTCTCATCATACTATATGACGTTCCCACAATAATGACTAACGAAGAACTCCTAGATACAATTAGGCAGCAAAATTTTGAGGAAATAAATGAAGAGGAATTTAAGAATTGCTTTAAATTAAAATTTAAGACTGGGCCACTGGGTCGTGATGTTGTTCATCACGTCGCCGAGGTGTCAGCGCAAATGTGGAAAAACATAACAACAATGGGCAGAATATATGTTGGCTTTCACGCCATAAACACAAGAGATTATGTCGTGGTACCTCGTTGCCACAACTGTGGTGACTTGGCTCCCGTCTTAAGGCTGTGCACCAGGGAGCCGGCGTGCACTAAGTGTGGGGAACATGGTCACAGCCGCAAAGACTGCAAGGCGGCGGCAGTCTGTATACCATGCAAGAATAGAGGGAAGAAGTCTTGCGGAGCCACAGGCAGGAATTGCCCGACATACAGAATGTTGGAGCAAAGATTAATCTCCAGAACCGACTATGGTTGAGCCCGGCATACCGAACAGGATCCAAAGCGAACCCCGAGCAAAAAGGGGAGGGATGCCATGAGGGCAAACAGATTCAAGGAGTTTTTGAGGTCGCTCTCGGGCGCCACTAAAACTGAAACAAAAGATAAAGCTATACAGACCGAATTTCCAACAATGGACATTGGCATACAAACCAATCTCCCCCTCATGGCCGAAACTCTCTCCTCTGGAAGCCGGGGAACAAAGCCGGAACTACACCAACAACGGCAAGGGCATCCTGTGGCTGTGGCAACGCCTAAAGATAGTAATATAAATAAACAACCCATTCAAGGAAACACAGTGACAAGCTCATGTACGAGCCCCACTGCACTAAGTTCACCAATAGTCAGACTGCCACCGGTCGATCCGGTTAGGGTGTACCCCAACTTGGAATACACTATGAACTGTCCAGACTAGAGCAGCCGGCTACCCTGACCACTGCCTTACGACATGTGGTCCGTGTAGGACATGAAGACGGCAGGAAGATAACCTTCTCGGTTATGGAGGCTGTCGACAGAATCCAGCTAAAATCAGTGAATCTCCCCACCGACTTCGGAGCCTTGCGAGATCTGCTCAAGAAAGTGTTCGAGAGACGAGGTGAGATATTTGACCTTAACGACATCTACGCACAATCAGTAATAGCACATGGACGAATTGCTTTCGACTGGAGTAAGACCTGGCCACATGACCGAATACATACGTACTTTCCCTAATGACAAAAATAACTATTGGACAGCTCAATACTCATAACAGCAGACTCGTGACGCAGGAGCTCCGAAGGGAGGTGGAGGAGAGGAGACTTGATGTACTCTGTCTACAGGAGCCATACTCCCTGGCTGGAAAAATAGCTTTTGCTGCCGCGAGCTGGCAAATAGTCAGCAGAGGGGATGACCCGAAGGCGGCGATTATAATCACAAATAAACTCTTGAGAGTCACTACACTCTCGCAATTCACAACTAGCCACTGTAACGTCGTGGAGCTACAAACCCCTATGGGAACAATAACTCTCATAAACATGTATTTTCAGTATGGGGACAATATAGAACACTACATAGACCACCTAGCGAGAGTTACCACGGCGTTGCAGGGAAGAAAGGTTGTAATAACAGCTGACATTAATGCCAAATCCCCCCTGTGGTACAGTGGCACGAGAGACGCAAATGGTGAAAAAGTTGAGGAACTTATAATGGCATCACAACTTGTGGTGGCAAACAGGCCTGGCAATCCTCCTACCTACGCTGCAGGAGGGGGACAGGGCACAAATATTGACGTCACCCTTGTAACTCCAAATACGGCTAACATTATTCAAAATTGGAGAGTCACAGAGAATGCCACCACAAGCGACCACAATCTGATATCCTTCACCTTGGGAGAAAGAGAGTGCTGCTGGGCCACGGGGTGGGAGGTGCAACTAAATTATAGAAGGGCTGACTGGGAACGCCTAGCTAGGGAGTGTGACATCCCTCCATCACCGGGAGGTGACATGCATCTGGACATGGACGTGGACCAGAGAGCTGAGGAACTGGTGAATGCAGTGACAAGAGCGGTGAAGGCAGCCGTATCTACAAGGAGGAGGGCCATGGCGGCTTCTCCGTCACCATGGTCTGCTGAACTAGGAGAACTGCGTCAATCTGTCAGAAGGCTGAGGAGGCACTACCAGCGCACTGTCGTCTGGCAGGAACGACAAAGGTGGCAGGTGCTATATAGGGAGGAAAAGCGGAAGTTCCAAAAGGAACTACGTGAAGTTAGGATGAGGAGTTGGGAAAACTTTGTGCTCAATCAGCTAGTCACGGATCCATGGGGGCTTCCGTATAAGTTAGTGAGAGAAAAAATCCGCTCTCCTCTGGAGCTATCAACAGTCAGGTGCGGGGACAGGATGACGGAGTCCTGGCAGGAGACTGCGGGGGTCCTCCTCCGGTCCCTGTTGCCTGACGACAATGCGGATGGGGAACAGAGGGGCAGAAGCAACTCAGAGACGAAGATCAAGAAGTATACGTTAATGAGACGGCTGTCTACCCCTTCTCAGAGGAGGAGGTGGCAACCCACATAAGATCATTGAAAAAAGGAAAAGCACCTGGGCCAGACGGCATTGTGGCGGAGGTGGTGCAGTTTCTGGCGCCTCAGCTGACTGCGCCACTAACACAACTATATAACGAATGCCTCAGACAGTGAAAATTCCCTAAGAGATGGAAAATTGCAAATGTAATAATTATAAAGAAAGGACCAGACAAGGACCCAGCAGAAGTGAAATCTTACAGGCCGATTTGCCTGCTGGATGTATTTGTCAAAATACTGGAGAAACTGCTGGCTGACAGATTGACAGCACACCGAGTATTGTGTGGGGTGAGCGACAGGCAGCTCGGGTTCAGGCCGGGGCGGTCGGCATCTGATGCAATCGCCCTCGCGGCCGAGGTCTGTGGCTCGACCCCGCACAAATACGTAGTTGGCATCATGGTTGATATCAGTGGCGCCTTCAACAACCTGTGGTGGCCTTCGTTCTTCTCCTGCTTGCGGGAGAAAGAGTGTCCAGGGTCGCTATATGGTTGCCTGAGGAGCTATTGCAAGGATCGGGAGGTCTGGTTATCATCATCTGGTGAAAGAGTTGGAAAGATAATTACCAAAGGATGTCCACAAGGTTCTGTCTTAGGACCCCTCTTCTGGGACATCCATATGGAGCCTTTATTAGATAGATTACAACAAAGTGATGAGGTGCTAGAGGTGATAGCCTACGCGGATGACCTCCTCCTGTTGGTTGGTGGCCGTAGCCGCGAAGACATTGAACCGAAAATAGAGACAGCATTAGACAAATTACAACAGTGGTGCCACACGACTAAAATGACGATATCGCCCAGTAAATCCACCTACCTATTACTAAAAGGACATCTTATTAGAAATCCGACTGTGAGAATAGACGGTTCACCAGTTCTCCGACGACGTGAGACACGCTACTTGGGAGTTATCATTGATGAGAGGTGGAGTTTCGGAAAACACATTGATACTGTCACTCAGAGAGCCCTTCAGATATTAAATTACCTGATTTCCATAGGCCATAAAAGATTCCATCTTCCTCCACACCTAATTAGACTCTATCACAACAGTATCCTAACCTCAGTTGTGGGCTATGGCTCGGGAGTCTGGACGCACAGGCTCACGAGGGTTGTGCCCGCCATGGCGGTGAGAAGGGTTCAGAGAAGCATGGTATTAAGAGCTGTGGGAGCCTACAGAACATCTCCAGGGGGGGCCCTATTAGTCATAATGGGGCTCTGCCCTCTGGACATATACATAAGAGAACAGGAGGCTTGGCACTGGGTCAAGAAGGGAAATTACGAGAAGATTGCGGATATTATGGGTATTAGGGTGGGGGATAAAAGAGAGATAAGGAAAAGAGGGGAGGAGCTCTGGCAGGAGACTTGGGAGGCAGAAGAGGCTGGACGACGAACCTTCCAGCTTCTACCTGATGTGATGGAACGACTTGGACTGAAGTATTTTGAGCCCACAAGAGGTCTGATCCGCTTTCTCACTGGCCATGGACCCTACTCGACTTACTTATGTCGATTTGGGAAGAGGGCAACACCAGCGTGCGACTGTGGCGATCCGGAAGGTACACCCGAGCATGTTGTTTACGAACGTCCCCTCTTCAATGATATCGCAAACACACTACGAGACAGACTACCCAACCGAGACACATACCATCTACTCAGATGGGAGGAGACCTTTCAGACCTTAAACACCTTGGAAAACGAGGTATCTCGAAAAGTTCTATATGACTTTTTAGGCGAGATACATTAAATAATGACAATCACCACCGATTGCGTCCATAAGACCTATTCCCATGCCGCCTGTGCGCGGACTGGCCGACTACATCTAAGTTGGAATCCGCCGCGTGCAGGACTAGGGGGAGTAGGGAACAACCACCGATTATGACACACACCGAATATGACGTAGGTTAAGTTAGTTAGATTGTAGGACTTAGTTACAGGAAATTAAGATAGGGACTGCAGCGAATTCAACATCGAGGCCTGCCCAGTGCCAGGGGCATGCTCTTCGGGGTTAGCTCGAAGAGCAAGGCATACGAAAGTAGGTTTATATCCTCACTGGCACACATGTGACGCTGCAGATTACATACATAAATTAAATTAGTTGTAGGAATTAGGTACAAACAGTATATGTAGATAGTAGATGCCCATTGTTATGTTAATAAGTGTAGCTCACATACTAACATTAAACTAGCTGCTAAATTTACATACAAATGTATAACTGTTTAGGACCCACTAATGAATTAAGGAAGTGGGTTGATTTGTATAATTATAATGGTTTAATAATGAAGAATTTTTTTTTAAATTAAAACTGAGGGTTTCAGTGAATCGAAACACTGCATACGAATAAACAACGCTAAAATGTACCTATCTTTGTTACTTGGTTTTACCTATCTTCAGTATAACTGATCAGCAACATGCGTTAAAGATAAAGCAGAAGTTCTCTTCGCTAATTTAATTTGAAACTTTTATTTTCTCATTTTACAAACATATTCATTACTCCGTCTCGTTAAAAATACTCTCACTGATTCTCTGATACACTTTGTAATCACAAACTCTATCAAGTAAGTTACCAGTGCTAACGGTTAACGATGGCTGAGGTAACAAAATGAAACGGTGAACACGCGGGGTATCAAGTAGCATATTCTACCTGAAACAAAGTCTTGCAACTACCAAGTATCGGAATCTGTACCCATGTCTAAATCCTCTGCCTGTATGAAGCTGATTTCAGGAACTACTACAGGGATTTTGATACGTTTTTCATTAACACACACACACTAATTCACAGGGAATATTTTCATCTGTAATCTATTAGCGCTACACCACACAAGTCGCCCGACCATACACACTTAGTGCTATGCTTACGAAGACAGGGCAGATAGCTTTCGTCTTATTAGGGACACCATGTTAACACTGATTATCACCACCACTGACCTTAATAATGGTCTCATTTCAATGAGGAAACGGTTCCATACATTTCTTCACGAATATCAGCTAAAATCATTGGATCATTATATCCCGTAGAGCTACCACATTTCCGGGATGATCATCTTACGTTTCACCAACTGTTCCAAGCACTGCCAGGCACATTCTGTAGTATTCAAAGAACTGTGACTGACGCCCGAACAACAGGGAACTGACATGTATCGAGAATCGAAAATAATGCATTGATAATGGCTAGGCACTAGCCGAAATCTGGATCTGCAAAAAAAAAAAAAAAAAAAAAAAAAAAAGACTGATTGCTTCGCTCTATAATTTATAAATACCACAGTCGCTGAGTGCACCAGCTTTCCTAATGGAAGGTAACTTGACATTCTATAGGATTACGATCGACTGATTTAGCGGGAAACTTGACGTGTATCCGAGTGTTCGGCAAAACGACTAATGTATGCGTGCAGAGCTGTGAATTCGTTTGCCTTCATGTGCGTCGACAACATATTCGTGGTAGAAATGTCAAACTAAGGGTTGCAGTACGCCTGCATACTCCTCGGATGAGGTGACTAACATTTTGTCCGCGAGCTTACATAAAATGAAAATCTCGCAAGGAGACAAGAAAGCAGTCGGAATATTATTTCTTTTTATTTATCGAGCAGTATGTACAGAAATGATGCAACTCTCAAAAGTACTTGAAAATAGGAGCTTCAATTCACTGAAACTAGAGCAAAGAACCGATGGACCACGTTTCCCTGTGGTAGTGCGCTCAATTGCCATGCGGGTGAACCTTCTATTCCCAGCCAATTCAAAATTGTAAACAAAAGTGCATTTCGATATTTTAGAGAACACGAAATAAATTTAAAAAAATCGGTAATGCAGAAAAGCGGCAAGCCATTTCACATGTCCCATTTCATTTAAGATGACCAATATAAACTAATTAGAGAATAATGACAGAGTGAATTGGAATAATGAGAGTGAATTGGTTTACAGTGGCTGTACATACTGACTTCATACTAAGTACATTTAACATGATGCAGGTCTTCCTTATTTTACACCACACTTTCTGTGAATGTATGGGAATGGGAAGCACGATGGATGTGGGACAGGCAAGGCAGTGATCATCGTAACGAAAACAGCGGGCCTCTGTCATTGTGCCACTGGCACAGGTGGGCAGTCACTGGTGTTTACTGCACGATCACGATGGTTGCCACCCTGGGCCATCCATGGGGGGCGGGGGGGGGGGGGGGAGGAAGGTGTGCGCACCATTATGACCCAGTCCTGCCCTGCAGCCAAACTACTGAGGACACGGAGGGGACTATGTCGGCGAGAGGTCGGAGCCGTCCCATGTTCCGAAGAGCGCCTTCGGGAGACATCATGCTCTCCTAAATAAACACGGCTTGCAGCAAAATAAGAGCCCAGCCTCGACTGGAGTTTTTACTTTCAGATGACCTCTTAATCGAGGCTAGTTGCTGGGTACGAAAATGCCAGATTGGCAAAATTATTTGTGACGTCTTGCAGATGGAGAAGTTTTTGAAGAAGGGCGAATCTATGAGTCATCGGCGTTTTATTATGGTGCGTTTTTCTTGTGTGCTCGAAGGAACCTCGTCATTGGCTGGCTGAATGTTTATATTCTGCGACTGCATTTCGCATACATCGTAGCAGACGTGTAGTCCAAAATGGTTGAAATGGCTCTGAACACTAAGGGACTTAACTTGTGAGGTCATCAGTCCCCTAGAACTTAGAACTACTTAAACCTAACTACCCTAACGCAAGGTTCCAAACTGAAGCGCCCAGAACCGCTCGGCCACTGCGGCCGGCACAGACGTATGGGGTCCAGTGTTAATGTCGACGGAAGCTCAACCCTCGACCTGTGTCGCAAAGCCACACCCACGACAGAAGTGTTCTGCACACGTTATGCTGATTTATTACAGTGGGCATAATGAGCAACTCCGGCATCATAGGACCGCTCTTGGTCCGCATTTGCTCAAGACATTGCTATCACGAGTCTCACTTTCTGCATTGGTTTAGTGGACGCATGAGTTTCTCCCGAATATCAGGGCGACAATCACTGCATTGGTTTAGATAACAGTTCTTGAACAAATCTGAGATTGTCAGTTGAGTCTAAGGGACACGTTTTCTTATTCATTCAAGTAATGCTGAAATCCAGCAAGTTCGCTTGATAGACTTTACATAGCGGACATTTGTGTAATCAGTTGATAATAGTCACATCTATTTAATGTATGTTTTAATTGAATAAATTACTGTGTTAATCGAAAACTTATTTCTGGTAACACCATCCATTGACATCAAATTTAATATGTTGTAAAACTATGTCCGCGGGTAGCGTTCTCGCTTCCCGAGCACGGGGTCCCGAATTCGATTCCCGGCGTGGTCAGTGGGTTTTCACCCGTATCGAAATGACTGGGTGTTGTTGTGTCGTCTTCATCATCATCATTCATCCCCATTACGGTCGGAGGAAGGCAATGGCAAACCACCTCCATTAGGACCTTGCCTAGTACGGCGGTCCGGATCTCCCGCATCGTCCCCCTATGCTCTGTCGAGGAGCATGGGACTTCATTTCCAATACTAACTATAGGATCCATGACCATTTTCGCGTTATCTATTCCAGTGTGCACAATAAGTACAGCTTGGTTCTTAAAGATGTACCTGGCTCTTAACTACCTCTTTAGGCCAGGGTAAACATTTTTACGTGCAAGGAGTTTGCTGGTAATTATCGAATCATTGATTCGAGTTTTGTTTCAGTTATTATTTCCTTCGTTTTCTTCCGGTTAGTTCGCATACGTACGTCATTCAGCAAATATCTGATCAACACATAACTGGTTGTCATTTTTTAAAATGAGAACATGTCTTCCTATTTTTAATTCTACATCACACACAAATAATCAGTTTTCATTGCAAATATAAATTACGATTTTTTGTAACTGTGTTAATAAAGATATTTTAAATTAAAAAACGTAACCTACTTCTTTCATTTTTTTCGGTTTTCGTGTTTCGTGTTTTCATGTTTCGTAGAAGTACTTATACGATATGTACATCTGTGTAAAAATTTTCATTGGCTGGCAATCAAACTCTAATCGCACACAGGGTAGCCCAACATTTTACCACAGAAGCATGGTGGCTGTGGAAAATCTGTTGGCAGCTTTAGTGAGCTGGTTCAGATGGTTCAAATGGCTCTAAGCACTATGGGACTTAACATCTGAGGTCATCACTCCATGAGACTTAGAACTACTTCAACTTAAGTAACGCAAGAACGTCCGCAGCTCGTGGTCGTGCGGTAGGGTACTTGCTTCCCGCGCCCGGGTTCCCGGGTTCGATTCCCGGGGGGGTCAGGGATTTTCTGTGCCTCGTCATGACTGGGTGTTGTGTGATGTCCTTAGGTTTGTTAAGTTTAAGTAGTTCTAAGTTCTAGGGGACTGATGATCATAGATGTCCCATAGTGCTCAGGGCCATTTGCACCATAACGTAAGAACATCACACACAGCCATCCATGATCGATGCAGGATTCGAACCTGCCTGCGACCGTAGCAAAAAACGGTTCCGCACTGAAGCGCCTAGAACCGCTCGGCCACAGCGGCCGGCTTTAGTGAGTTAATGACTCATGTAAAACTTCAAAGGCGATTTTCTAAAGAACGTTTGAGAGTTGTATTGAAAGATTTTGGGCGATTTGTATTTGAGTTCTGAATTTCACGTACCGTAAAGATAAAGAAAATTGCAAAAAATGAAACTGCCGTCAGTTTAGTAATTAATAATTTTCTTTTAATAATTTTTAGCTCTTATTATTACTTCTATTTCAGTCTGTGTGCAGTTGTATTACAAGCATAATATCACTCTCTTATTTCACTGTCACACTCTCGCGCATTGACGAAATGGAAGAAACTGTTCAAGGAGAGTCAGGGATATTATATGGGCAGAACTTACGCTGTGACGTTACGCACTGCACTGCACTGCACTGCAACTGCGGTCGTAGTCCTGTTATACAGTTTTTTCTTTTTTCCCTGTGCTACGATTGTTCCATGCTCGCTCTCTCTCTCCCTCCCCGTGTTTGTGGGCGGGAGGGTGGGGCCGTGCGATGTTTGCGTGCGTGGCCGTCGATGCCGCTCGTAAAAGCTGGCCATAACGCCGGCCGGCCAGACCGTATTAACCGGCCGCAGCCGGCCGCGGCGCGTGATCCGGCGTCAGATAGCGCCCCCTCTTATTTCCGCTGCCGGTCGGACGAGCGGTGGCGGCTACGACGCACTGGGGGGCGCAAAACAACGCAGCCGGCCCGCGATTGCTCGCGCCGACGTCTTGTTTACGACTCTCATCAGCGCTGCTCTGTTCTGTTCTGTTCTGTTCTGTGCACTAAAACCGGCAACGCACTCGTGTGCCGTATTACTCAGGAACAAAAAATGAGCACCGACTTTTCCTCTACGCTTCCTAGTACGTAATACCACATACCTCTGCATGTACGAAAATAAACTCCAAAAATATTTTCTCCCAACGTTTTCTAGTTCCACTTTTGTCAGTAGACTATGAGCCATACGATAACGTGTGATTCTGGTGGTATTTCCCCACGGACCTAAGACATATAGAGCCGGCCGTTGTGGCCGTGCGGTTCTAGGCGCTACCGTCGCAGGTTCGAATCCTGCCTCGGGCATGGATGTATGTAATGTCCTTAGGTTAGTTAGGTTTAAGTAGTTCTTAGTTCTAGGGGACTGATGAGCACAGATGTTAAGTCCCATAGTGCTCAGAGCCATTTTTTTTAAGACATATAGACGAAAATGTACTGCCTATATGGTAAAGTATGATGCGATGTTCCTTCGAACCTGCATCCATGTCCGAAGCAATAGTCACTGCGGCGACTACACCTGCTATGAAAGACATTAAATGTTTTCGCATTTGCGAATATGAACCACCTTCAGCTGTATAATGCAACGATGAAAATGAAAATTTGTGCGAGACCGATTCTGGCACTGAGATTTCCTGCTTTACGTCAGCTTCAGCTATCGGTGGGCGACTCACGGACTTCCATACTAGTATTGCGTCGTCCATGTGTTATATCTGGTGATGTTTTGTTTGTGAGGCACCCGTACGAAGTCCCAGCTGTCACACAGTCCAATTTTTTCACAGTCCACTCTAGCCACTGCCACAAATGATGATGATGATGATGATGATGATGATGATGATGAAATGGTAAGGACAACAAAAACAAACAGCCTCTGAGCATGTGTTATATCTGTTCTCGTACATGCATTAACACTATTTCGGTATCGGGCAGACATTTTGTCTGTACGAGATTGCAGTGCCTGTGTTATATTGATTACAATGCACAAAGCTCCTTTGGACATGCATGCATCTCCGAAGCAACACGCACTGCGGCAACTACAGCCGTAATGAAATACATTGCATCAATTCGCAATTGCGAATAAGGACAACCATCAGCTGTAGAATGGAATGACGACAATGAAACATTGCCCCCGTCGGAGGTTTGAGTCCACCCTTGGGCATGGTTCTGTGTGTGTCGTCCTTAGCGTAAGTTAGTTGAAGTTAGATTAAGTTGTGTGTAAGCGTAGGGAACGATGACCTCCGCAGTTTGGTCCCATAAGACCTTACGTTAATCCAAAACGACGGAACAGTAAGAGCCTACGGAATATCAGACCAGCTGTGTGACTGAATTGAAGAGTTTTTAGCAAACAGAACACAGCAAGTTGTTCTCAATGGAGAGACGTCCACAGACGTTGAAGTCACCTCTGGCGTGCCACAGGGGAGTGTTATAGGACCGTTGCTTTTCACAATATATATAAATGACCTAGTAGATAGTGTCGGAAGTACCATGTGGCTTTTCGCGGATGACGCTGTAGTATACAGAGAAGTTGCAGCATTAGAAAACTGCAGCGAAATGCAGGAAGATCTGCAGCGGAAAGGCACATGGTGCAGCGAGTGGCAACTGACCCTCAACATAGACAAATGTAATGCATTGCGAATACATAGAAAGAAGGATCCTTTATTGTATGATTATATGATAGCGGAATAAACACTGGTGGCAGTTACTTCTGTAAAATATCTGGGAGTATGCGTACGGAACGATATGAAGTGGAATAATCATATAAAATTAATTGTTGGTAAGGCGGGTGCCAGGTTGAGATTCTTTGGGAGAGTCCTTAGAAAATGTAGTCCATCAACAAAGGAGGTGGCTTACAAAACACTCTTTCGACCTACACTTGAGTATTGCTCATCAGTGTGGGATCCGTACCAGGTCGGGTTGACAGAGGAGATAGGGAAGATTCAAAGAAGAGCGGCGCGTTTCGTCACAGGGTTATTTGGTAAGGGTGATAGCGTTACGGAGATGTTTAGAGAACTCAAGTGGCAGACTCTGCAAGAAAGGCGCTCTGCATCGCGGTGCAGCTTTCTGTCCGGGTTTCGAGAGGGTGCGTTTCTGGATGAGGTATCGAATATATTGCTTCCCCTACTTATACCTCCCGAGGAGATCACGAATGTAAAATTAGAGAGATTCGAGCGCGCACGGAGGCTTTCCGGCAGTCGTTCTTCCCACGAACCATACGCGGCTGGAACAGGAAATGGAGATAATGACAGTGGCACATGAAGTGCCCCCCGCCACACACCGTTGGGTGGCTTGCGGAATATAAATGTAGATGTAGATGTAGAATAAAGCTAAACACAGGGACTTGGAGGAAGGCCCATAAAATACTCGATAGAAAAGCGAAGGTCCTGAACTAAAAATTAAATAGCCTTCGCCTTACTGCTACTACGGGTGAAAAGTAAAACGCGGTCGAAAACGTTAGAAGGTTAAAAAAAAGGGCATTCCGTCATTAAATGGTGAACCGTCAAAGTTTGAGTGCAGTGAGTACAATGTGGTGGGGTAGCACCACTTAACAAATGGTGATGGCTAAAAAGACAGTGCCCGATGCACAATCTCTGCTAAAATTATCTCCTCACGGACAGAGCCGCTGGGAGAAGCTTAATAACCCCTAGCTTCTTCCCATGAAGGGAGAACCAGTGGTGATGGCGAAGGGACACAACCTCCTAACTGGGACTCGAACCCGCATTTCCCGCTAATCGCGAGCGCTCGCCTTACCAAGCGACTATCCGTGCACGACCCATGGCCATACCGAAACGCCCATGCATCCACAATATGTACTCGTACTTCCATTAAGTATATGCCCTTACAGGTCAGACGGCACCGGTACAAATTTTCATTGTCGTTCGATTCTGCAGCTGATGGTTGTCCTTACTCACAAATGCGAATTTATTTAATGTACAAAATTTTATTTGTAAGTCGTAGGCCACGTATCGGCAGATAAATGCGAAATGCATGGCCTGCGACTTGCACTCTTAATGTTACCACCCTTGCTTTTCATTTCACCGAAGGTTCTTGTCACTTTTCTATACGCTGAAACAGTCCTTTCGACAACTATTTCTTTTTCAATTTCTTAACATTTTTCCCCTCAGCCATATCGTCTTAGCTTCCCTGCACTTCCCGTTCTTTTCATTCCTAAGTGGCCTGTAATTCTTTATTTCTGTATTTCCCTGGACATATTTGTACTTCCTTATCAAAACGATCAACTGAAGTATTTCTTGGTTACCCTTTCTTTCTTCGTAGCTACATTCTTTGAACCTATGTTTTCGTTTCGAACCCCTGCGAGTGCCCTTTTTAGAGGTGTCCATTCATCTTTAACTGAACTGCCTACGGATTTATTCCTTATCGCAGTATCTATAGCCTCAGAGAATTTCAAATGTATCTCTTCATTTCTTACAAGGAAACCTCCCCATCGCACTCCCCTCAGATTTAGTTATAAGTTGGCACAGTGGATAGGCCTTAAAAAACTGAACACAAGTCAATCGAGAAAACAAAAAGAAATTGTGTGGAACTATGAAAAAGTAAGCAAAATATACAAACTGAGTAGTCCATGTTGAAGATAGGCAACATCAAGGACAGTTCGTACTTAGCAGTGCTGTGGTCCCGTGGTTAGCGTGAGCAACTGCGGAGCGAAAGGTCCTTGGTTCAAGCCTTCCCTCGATTGTAAATTTAATTTTTTATTTTCAATTTATGTCACAAACTCTTATGTTTTCATCACTTTTTTGGGAGTGATTATCACATCCACAAGGAAACCTAACCAGGGCAAGGTAGAAGAATATTTTTACCCATTCGCCAAGTGTACAAGTTAGGTGGGTCGACAACATATTCCCGTCATGTGACGCACATGCCGTCACCAGTGTCGTATAGAATATATCAGACGTGTTTTTCTCTGGAGGAATTGGTTGACTATGGCCTTGCGATCAACTGTTTTCGGTTCCCATTGGAGAGGCACGTCCTTTCGTCTACTAATCGCACGGTTTTGCGGTGCGGTCGCAAAACACAGACACTAAACTTATTACAGTGAACAGAGACGTCAGTGAACGAACGGACAGATCACAACTTTGCGAAAATAAAAAATTAATTTTTCGCTCGAGGGAAGACTTGAACCAAGGACCCCTTGTTCCACATCTGCTCTCGCTAACCACGGGACCACGGCACTGCTCAACTTACAGTTTCCTTTATGTTGCTTATCTTGCAGATGGACTACTCAGTTTGTATATTTTGGCTATTTTTTTTCATAGTTCCACACAACTTCTTCCTATTTTCTCCATTGATCTGTGTTCAGTTTTTCAAGCCCTATCCACTGTGCCAACTTATAACTAAATCTGAGGGGGGTGCGATGGGGAGGTTCCCTTGTTAGTATCTTCGTATCACACTTCCTTGCGCACTGATTCTTCCAGACCAGTCTTAGCCTACTCCTCATCGCTACCAAATTGTGATATGAGTATGTATCTGCACCTGGGTATACCTTACAACGAAGTACCTGATTTCGGAACCTCTCTCCGAAGCAACTGAAATCTTCCCGTATCTCCCGACCTTTTCCTTGCATACGTACCCCTCTCGTGATTCTAGAACAGAAGTAGATTAGCATTTCTCATTTCAGATTTTCTAATTTCCTTACCAAGTTCAAATTCTAACATTCCACGCCCTGGATCATAGAACACTATGCATTCAATCTTATTCTCCAGGTCACTTCCCCAGTGGCACTCCTCTTCCGTATATCTGAATGGGGGACTAGTCCGGAATTTTTTGCCAATGGTGAGATAATCATGACACTTTTTCAGTTTGACAGCACATGTCTTGTGGATACCCAGTACGTGTCTTTAACTCACTGGTTTCTATTGGCTTCTGCATCCTCGTGCCGTTGATCATTGCTGATTCTTCCGACATTAGGGGTAGTTTCCAACCCCAAAAACAAGAGAATGGCCTGAACCTTTGTCCGCTCCTCCGCCCTCTTTGACGAGGCCATTGGCAGAACGATTTTTTTTCTTCAGAATTTAAGCGGTGACAGGGTTCTAACCAGTGACCGATGAGGTTTTAATTAATCAAAGACGCTACTCTTACACCATGGGTGCAAACCAAAATCGCTTATCGCAGTGGATTTCTCCATATGCGACCCACATTGTCGCATGAATGATTGTCCATACGCCTTTTCTCCACTTATATACGAGCGTTGTTCATAAATTAACCTCCAATAGGGTATTAACACAAGAAAAAATAGATAACTTTTTTACACACCATCTCATTGATGTTAACATTACTTTTCCATATAGCTGATAACCTAGTATTAGCATTTGTCGTACTGTAATGTTAACTTTCTCTATCTTTTTAGCAACAAAACTTGCCATCTGGTACTCCAGCACCTTTGAGTCCACTGGCAGTCGTGAAGAGTTGAGTATCCAGTCAGACATGCATCTCGCTGAAGAGAGGGAAGTCGCTCGGTGCAAATCCGCACCACTGGCCTCCTTCGATTCACTATATTGGGTCGCGCACGCTACATCTACAAAGGAACGGTCTCTAGAAGCAGTTACTTCCATAAAGCGTCTAGGAATATTCCCACGGCACCATTCGAAATGGAAAGAGCCAATAACATTAACAGCGAGTAGGGTAAATGCCATTTACATTCATTGGAAGATCCTCAGAGAATGTAGTCCATCAAAAAGGAAGTAGCTTAAAAAGCAGCTTAAAAACACCTGTTCAATCAATACTTGACATTGTTCTTCAGTATCAGATCCTTACCACTTAGGGCTGATAGAGGAATCAGAGAGGGTCCAAAGAAGTGCAGCGCGTTTCATTACGGGTCCATTTTGCAAGCACGAAGGGTCACAAAGGGTCACGGAGGCCACTCTGTGTACCACTGCTCGTTCCCACTTCACTCCTCTAGTCACGAACGGAACAAATCTGGTGGTCTCGAAAGTTGAACAATAATCTAAACCGCGATGCAGAATGCCTCTCTTGCAGCCTCTGCCACCATAGTTGTGCCGGCCGAAGTGGCCGTGCGGTTAAAGGCGCTGCAGTCTGGAACCGCAAGACCGCTACGGTCGCAGGTTCGAATCCTGCCTCGGGCATGGATGTTTGTGATTTCCTTAGGTTAGTTAGGTTTAACTAGTTCTAAGTTCTAGGGGACTGATGACCACAGCAGTTAAGTCCCATAGTGCTCAGAGCGATTTGAACCATAGTTGTTTACACACCTCTGTGACGCTTTCGCGCTTATTAAATCAGCCTATAACGAAAAGCGCCGCAGTGGGAATATGCAGTTGTGGAAAAATCACTGTCTGTAAGAATCAGCACACATTTTACACCCTTTATTTACCAATACTGCAAGAGCGTCATATCTTCATCAGATTCTGAAAAAAATCTACGTAGCACACTGTGTCTCGTTGACACATCAGACCACGTTAATAACATTGGCATTCAGTTTTTCTGTACCACATCAGCCTTCAACGAAAATGAAACATCAACTAAATTATTAATGTAATCGGCATAACTATTTTACATACTAGTATTATGAATAACAAATGGCTCAGGAATATGTAGAGGTATGTATTCTTCCCTTGTCACTACGAAATTTTCGTTTGTGTCTTGCACTTTTCTGACATCAAAAATCGCTCCTCATTACACAATCAGAAATATCAGATAGTTCTGAAACTATTTATCTGACAATTACGACATATGGAAGTAACACACCTATAGCTGTACGAATACAACATTTTCCTTTCGAACCTTATTATATGAACACTTCCCCACATTTGTCCTGTTTCGTAGTCAGTAGAAACAGTGTTCTATACAGAAGCTAATATGCTCTCTAAGCTATTAAAAACGAAATATTGCCTTTAAATGTGTCCACACAATTATTAATAATATTTTATAAAAACAAATATAAACAACTAACTTTCCAATTGTTATATTTCTCAATTATGGATCGGCCCATTCTTTCTAAACGGCTCTGCGTAAACGTCAGCTCCATCCATAGGTCCTGGTGAGCGCTAGTTGCCATCTGCAGACACAGCGATCACGCCAGAAGGCAATAGTATTCATGCGAACACATTGGACATTCGTACATACTTCCAACCACTAAAGAACGCAATGTCTCCACATGTCCATTGCCTGCTGCAAAAGGGAGATTTTATCCACTGCGGTTGGTGGTGATGCCTTGACTAAGCTAACATTATTAATGTAGCGAAAACTATTCGTCTTCAATCAAATGGTGACTTTGATTAGAGTCACAATGTGTTTTGAGTTCTGGATGCCGATCTTCCGGTTCCTAATATCATTATGTAATCGTTATTTGTACAACTGACTGATCCAGATATAGAAATGTAATTTGTTTTGATGGTGGAACAATTGTAAGTAACGTAAACATTTGTTCAGAAATTACTTACCTACTATGTTATTAGCTGTAAATATTTAAAACACAGATAATTTATATTTCGAAACAGAGGTTTTGTACTTTATACTACTTTGATTCCTATAAGTAGTGCACCCTTAAATAACCAGAATTTTGCCTCCTACTGTGGCTGTTTCGCAATGTTTGCATTCGTTTCTTACCACTCGAAAAGAAATAAGATAATTGTAAAACGTGTGGCACACATGAGTCATTTATATGAACGAAGTATTGAATATCTACAATAAAGTACCCTTGACCCAACACTAAATCAGTCATTTCTAGTGCGATCAAGAGCAGTAATAAGAGTTTTATATGTTGCAGCCTCGAATCAAACTTGTATTCGATGTGTGCCCAGGGACACAGTTTCGAGTACAAAATTGTTTGGTACTGATTTAACAGTAGGTGATGGACGATACACATTGGTAAAGGCATCGCATTCAATAATTAAACCACAGAGTGAAACGTCATAAACCTGGTCAGAGAAGAAGAAGACACGAATGACACTGGAACAGAACTCTTTGGACAAATAGGCTTGCAGAATGGAGGAAAATTAACAAGGCTTTAGATAATAATTTAAATTATTAGTACTAAAACTAAAATGGAATTACTGAAATGGAGAAAATCTAAGAGACGATAACAGCCCGCATCTCGTGGTCGTGCGGTAGCGTTCTCGCTTCCCACGCCCGGGTTCCCGGGTTCGATTCCCGGCGGGGTCAGGGATTTTCTCTGCCTCGTGATGGCTGGGTGTTGTGTGCTGTCCTTAGGTTAGTTAGGTTTAAGTAGTTCTAAGTTCTAGGGGACTGATGACCATAGATGTTAAGTCCCATAGTGCTCAGAGCCATTTAGACGATAACAACAATGTTTAAAAAACAAAAATGTATCCTCAGAAAAATAGTTAAAGATGTTCTTATAAAATAGAAATCACAGGCAGAAAATCTTTATAAAGTGTTTGCTTCATATGATTTTAGCTTACAAGCGCGAGAATATCAAATGAAATTAACAGAAATATCACAAAGAAATAGTAGACTCTAGACCCCCAATGTGTTTCATTCTAAGGACTAGTGAAACATTTATAAAGAAAGTGAAACGAAGCAAAAATTTAGACAGTCTATGAATACGAGAAGAGGATTAAGAATGCATCACAGCTGAAGAAATATAGAATTAGAATAGTTAAAATCATTTCCGAGAAAATGCCAGAAAGTGTAGTGAGAAGATTGTCGAAAGAATAGTAAGTCCAAACAAAGCATAACGGAAATCACAGTCACAATCAGCTATATATGAGCGACGCCAAAGAAAGCATTAGGGTGGAAATTGAAATAACTGTTTGTACCTCAGTCATAAGTTGTATTGACAAGTAAACATCTCAAT
The DNA here is from genome assembly GCF_021461395.2 of Schistocerca americana. NCBI lineage: Eukaryota > Metazoa > Arthropoda > Insecta > Orthoptera > Acrididae > Schistocerca > Schistocerca americana. Next base: position 380,756,893 of record NC_060126.1, read on the forward strand.
TCAACTTAAGATGGAACTGGAACCATTTATTTCTATTTTAAGACATATTGCGGACCTATTTTTCACCTGAAGCGTGCTGAAAGTTCTTAATTAAGTGGAAACCTACAACACGTTAGAGATGCCGTAAGTTCTGTGCACTTGCTGCGTATTTTAAATCTTGGTGAAAGATACATTCTCAGACTCACCCAACCAGTTACACAGAAAATCGCACTTTTAGAATCTTCTTCCTCTTCGAGGAATTTCTGTATTTTATGTACCAAACATTCAGTCCATTTTTATATCTGTTATTTCAGAGTGTCATCGCACAGCGTTGCCAATGAAATACTTCTGGTCTTATTCCTTTTCGGTTGGTCGCAGCTGGTATGCTAGCAAGAAACCCGAGACGTCGTTAACCGTGACCAGCAGGAGTTCGTCTGTGCCCTGATCTCACCACTATCCCGTTATTTATTGGTGGCGTCCCTCGCCCTCTTGCTTCCTTGAGCGGTACGTCTTTGGGTTGGCAAGGACTTTTCCTACCCAGCTGTTTCAGAGGTGCTGTATTAGCTATACACTACATTAAGCCTGTTACAGGGATCTCCTGGAGGCGTTAACTGGGAGTAGGAAAGAAGTTGAAGATCTATATTTCATGTAAGTTCAAATGGCTCTGAGCACTATGGGACTCAACTGCTGAGGCCATTAGTCCCCTAGAACTTAGAACTAGTTAAATCTAACTAACCTAAGGACATCACAAACATTCAAGCCCGAGGCAGGATTCGAACCTGCGACAGTAGTGGTCTTGCGGTTCCAGACTGCAGCGCCTTAACCGCACGGCCACTTCGGACGGCTTTCATGTAAGTAGAATACAATTAAATGACTACATATTATGAAAGATGTTAATGATAATTAACTGCAAACCAGATCATTAACACTGAGACTTTCTATGAAAACATTCTTCAGTGGAACAGAAAGAGTTTTCCAGAAGAGAGTTAAGTGGATGATCATCACGATGGTCTCATGTATACAACGAGGTAATGCACCGCATTTTTTTCCTTCAACAATTCTTTATTGAACATAATGAAAATTACACACACTAAAGAGTAGTGTTTTATCTACGTAATCTCCATCGCGTTATACGGCCTTCCACCAGCGCGAAACAAGGGTGTGTTTGCCCTGTCGGTACCAATCCTTGTTCTGGTGACGGAGCCAGAGCTCCACTGAGTGAATCACCTCCTCATCGTCCTCAAAATGTCTTTCACTAATGCCATCCTTTAATGGCCGATGCAAGTGGAAGTCCGAGGGGGTAGGTCAGGTGTGACAGCCGTGGATGGCCTCCCCGACAGCTGCAAATCGTAGAGAACCGCCGAACCGCCTTCTGATGACGTCATCCTCCGTGCCCAGCGACTAACTGAAATACTGTCGGCAGCAAATGCTCCATAGACTTTACACAATCGTTTGTGAATATTCCCCACAGTTTCTCTCTCTGCAGTGAGAAATTCAATGACGCCATGTTGCTTGTAACGTACATCACTTACAGACGCCATTTTGAAACTGTCCTGCAGCTACGCTATCTGTCGGAAGTGACGGAAACTTGCTGCTCTCACCCAAGAGACTTCATATAACACATACGTAACGTTTCGCACTCGTAGCATTGTTTTCGGATGAAAAAAAGAAGTTTCGCATTACTTTCTGGGCAACCCTCTTAAGCAGTCCGACCTCCCGAAACAATCGTCAAACGACATCCATCTACCAGGGAGGCACACTAGTATGTTTCGACTGCACTGTGCTCTAAAAGGGGGCCTGTCCGTGACGTGTGAACAAGTTCATTATACTGGATGGGTGGTGTTACACGTTAAAGTCCACTTACCACACGCCTACTGGATTCGGCAGCATTTCCACAAAATTTTCTCAATCTTCTCGCAGTGCACTCAGGAACACCAGTACCATCCTCCGGCTTCCGTCGTCCTCAAATTCCCCTCCTCCACAAGGTCACGAACTGATTGTTGACGATGAGGCATGGCGCATGAATAATGTGACGCGACTGAAAGCGATGGCCGTGAGGGCATTCGACTTGTCTCGTGTGCTGTCGGTAGTTGTCACAGAACGAATGGTGCGCTTGCGAAGCTTACTAGGCGCGACACGCTGTCAGCCTATTACCGTGTAATATAAATAAAACTGTGTGAATAATTCCCACGTATTATGTCAGGGAGAGGTAGTGGATTTCGGTGGTCGACTCCAGAGAGAGGTCATTCTCGACAAGAACTTGCGCTCATTGAATAGCCAAAATCCCTTTCAACCTTCTGTCAAATTAGCTCACGTCATGAAGATGTTTCACATACAGTGAGGTGTCGAAGGTCATGGGACAGCGGGATGTACATATACAGGTTGCTGTAGGGCAGTGTATTGGTGGAACAGTCATTTGTACTCACGTGATTCAAAAAAGGTTTCCGACGTGATTATGTCACACGACGAGAATTAACAAACTCTCAGAGCTAGACGCACGGGACATTCCATTTCGGATATCATTAAGGAATTAAGTATTGCGAAATCCACAGTGTCAAGAATGTGCCGGTAACACGAAATTTCTAGTATTACCTCTCACTACGGACAACGCAGTGGCCAACTGCCTTCGCCTGACAACCGAGAGCAGCGGCGTTTGCCTAGAGTTGTCAGTGCTAACAACACATAACCACGAAAGTCAATCTGGGACAGCAGAACATCGCCTGCAGCCCCTCCAGGGCTCGTGACTATATCAGTTGGACCCTAGATGACTGGAAAGCCTTGGCCTGGTCAGATGAGTCCCGTTTTCAGATGTTAAGAGGTGATATTGTGGTTCGACTGTGGCGCACTCCCACGAAGCCGTGGATCCAAGTTGTCAACAAGGCACTGTGCAAGCTGGTGGAGTGTTGGTGGCTCCATAACGGTGTGCGCTTTATTTACAGGGAATACAAGGGGCCTTTTGGTCCAATTGAACCGATCATTAGCTGGAAATGCCTAAGTTCGTATACTTTTCGACCATTTGCAGCCATTCATGGACTTTAATGTATGACAATGCGCCATGTCACAGGGCCACAATTGTTTGCGATTTGTCTGAAGAACCTTCTGGACACTTCGAACGAATGATTGGTCCACCCATATCGAGCATCTATGGGGCATAATCGAGAAGTTAGCCTGCACAGCAACACATTCGCTATTCCGGACGCCTATAGAGGCAGCAGCATGGCTCAATGTTTCTGCAGGGGACTTGCTGAGTCCATTCCACGTGGTACTCCTGCACTATGCCGCATAGAAGGTGGTCCGACACGATACTTGGACGTTTCCAATGACATTTGTCACTTCAGTGTGCAACACAGAGCAAAGTAACAACTCTGAGAACGCGCTACTATGGTGTTGTTGCCGTCGTTGCAGGAACAGTTCAGTATAGCGTCGTTGTGGAGCGCTTCCATTGCATCAAATCAGGCATGGGCAACCTTCGCCGACACACTTAACACTTTGCCGTCCGCACGTCTTGAAAAAATGTATTCGCTTGGCGCCGGCAGCGCTAATTCGGATTACTTGGATTGTCGCCGGCCGCTTGTCACCTTTCCGTTGATGACTGGCTTCAAACACACTGACTTCTGCGCGCTTTAATTTTCCGGAAATTCTCTATTTCGCCGTATCGTTCCACAAACTCGAATTTTCTTTTCAAGTAACTACTCTTCAATTTCTACAATGTGATAATTATCCATGCAGAGGTGATGTCACTTTCCATCAGAAGGTGTCAATAGTTACATCACTGTTTATGCTAATGGATGTCCAGCGCCGGAATATATCTTGAATGAGGAAATGTAGCCCGTACTCGAATCACACGGCATCCGAATGAGTATGCCGTATATCGTAATTTCGACGGTTTGTAAACTTTAAAATTTAACCGTCCACACCACAGTATCATTCCTTCACCAGATGAGATGTTTTGACTTAGATTAAAGGTTTCTTTAAACTTTCTGGAAAAATAACCAATTAAGAATTGCACTTTGACAAGCCGGTCGGCATTATCCGGTTTATTGTTGCTGTCGGAAAAATGTAAAAATGATAATATTTGTCTGAATCGGTTGCGGAACATCGTTTTGCGAAATATTGGTGTGTCTATTAACCGGTTTCGTTGACCAGTAATCATCGATCTTTGCTTTTTTGACAATTCCCAAAAGGATAGCCAGTCCAAACCATTTTCTAATTGCGGGTCACAAATTTGGCATTTTTTAATCCATTTTCCTTCTATTGCAATTTTGACTGTAGTACTTGTTGGTTTCGTTGCTAATATACTCAAATAGATCGTTCCCAACATATAATTCTACGATATCCTAGACGCTCTGTGTATCTTTGTGAAATATGTTTGGACCCGGGGATCCTTCAAATTTGTTATTGGTCCTCGGTAGATCAAAGTCTGACCACTGTGCACTGTCTTCTTCGCCTGATTCAGCCGAATCAGTTGGCAACCGTAATGTTCGCCGAATTCTCCTTGGACGTATTTCACTATCTTCCTACGATTCTGCTTCACTTTCATTTTTTTGATATCCAGTGTCTTATTCCCAATCGGCCAAGTCGTCCGGAACGTCAGACAAGAAGCATTCATCGTAAATAATCCTATGGTCTCTGTCATCCGTCATGATTAAAGGGCACAGGTACTTATAAAAACAAAAAACTTATTGACGTGTGTAACTTATTGTTACCTAAATAAAACACCAAGAGATTGCAAAATATACTAAAGTGCTGTCGCCGGCCACTGCGCGATACCACGCTCACGACACCATTGTGGTGTCGCCGGGCGCTGAGCGATACTATGCTCACAACAGCACTGTGGTGTCGGCAGCCGTCGACCACTATTTCGCGCACGACACCACTGTGGTGTCGCCGGACGGCATAGTGCTAAGCTCGCTAGCCGCCTCTTTGCGTGACACGTCATCAGCTCTCTTAGCACTTAAAGTCAAAGCTATATTGTTGTTGTTGTTGTTGTGGTCTTCAGTCCTGAGACTGGTTTGATGCAGCTCTCCATGCTACTCTATCCTGTGCAAGCTTCTTCATCTCCCAGTACCTACTGCAACCTACATCCTTCTGAATCTGCTTAGTGTATTCATCTCTTGGTCTCCCTCTACGACTTTTACACTCCACGCTGGCCTCCAATGCTAAATTTGTGATTCCTTGATGCCTCAAAACATGTCCTACCAACCGATCCCTTCTTCTAGTCAAGTTGTACCACAAACTTCTCTTCTCCCCAGTCCTATTCAATACCTCCTCATTAGTTACGTGATCTACCCACCCTATCTTCAGCATTCTTCTGTAGCACCACATTTCGAAAGCTTCTATTCTCTTCTTGTCCAAACTAGTTATCGTCCATGTTTCACTTCCATACATGGCTACACTCCATACAAATACTTTCAGAAACGACTTCCTGACACTTTAATCTATACTCGATGTTAACAAATTTCTCTTCTTCAGAAACGATTTCCTTGCCATTGCCAGTCTACATTTTATACGCTATAGCGTATGTGACGTAAATGTTTATGGACTAACGCACCGAAATGCATGGCACATCTTTTCTTACAGGCTACACCAGCAAATTATGACTGAAAATATCAGTTTTTAGAGAGCTTTCAGTTGATGTCCACCCATCTTCAGATGCTTACGTTTACTTACGTATTGTGAACATTGTTTCTTTGCGTTACACAATAACTGTTAGAAACCTGTGATGCAAAATTCTGCGATGCAGTTAATAGTAAACCGATGTTCACGACATGTAAAAATGTAATCATGTGGAGGTAGGATGCCAGGCTTCTTGAAATGTCACCATTGAAGAAAAAAGTTCCCACAATAGAAACTGGTTGAAACTAATTAGCTAGAAATTAGCTTTAATCTCAATAGCTACAATGTTCTGATACGTCCACAAGGGACTAGATTTATTTACTAATGTTAATGTGAAAATATCCAAAAATATGTCCCGGTGGAGTACAATGGTACAATGTGAGCGTGTCTCTCTCTCTCTCTATCTCTCTCTCTATCTCTCTCTCTATCTCTGTCCCTCCCTCTCTCTCTCTCTCTCTCTCTCTCTCTCTCTCTCTCTCTCTCTATCTCTCTGTGTCCCTCTCTATCTGTCTCTGTCTGTCTATCACCCCCCCCCCCCAAACCCACGGGCTGCATCCGTGCTTCCGTGCTTTAAGTGAACACACAAACGAGATGCATGCATTTTGCCCAACTTTTCATCAGTAAACCTATCGGCCCTGTAGTGTACCACTGTTACTGTACAAGTAACACTGTGGGAGAACTAAAACCAAAGAGAAAACCAAGCAATACTGAATGCAAGCTTGAAAGTGCAGAGTAAAATTCGTACTAATGTTGTCAACAGCAGCTATCGTGAGTGAATGAAAACAAGTTACACAGCGCATACAGTCAACGGTACAATCGAAATGTACACTGTTGCGCGCTGTTTTCAGGGCACCACAGAAACAAGGCTAAATACTACAAGTAACCAATAGAAATAGAGCAACTCTGGAAACAACCACTGGAGACAGTACTGAGGAGGTATCCCTGAACAACCTCTGGAAGTTTGACTACACGCTTGATGGTTTGTAGCGTAATTTTACCAGCCATTTGATCTTTACAAGCAGCTTGACAGTTGACTGGCACTTACAAGGGGAGGCCGCCAATTGTGAAATTCAGATTCGACTCATACTGCGCGTAATAAAAACTTATGGTCAGAGGTGTAATGTGGCAAAGCACCAAGATGCGCTTCTCAGCCGTTGTAGAGAAAATCGACAGTTAAAAGAAACCGTTGCGGTGAAATACTATCTACGATCATTAATTTTAGTACAGCGTCGTGGCGCAGCGCAGCGCAGCGGTAGGCGCTCGGGTTCGTAATCCGAAGGTCGCCGGATCGAATCTCGCGCCATGCAACTTTTTTTTTAGTATTCGTTTTTTGTAATACATATATAATTCCCGGCAATCAGTTGCAACAATTATGGATATAATAAGTTGTTGAAAGTCGTTTGTCGTGGAAAAACTGGCGACTTCGAACGTCATTATGTTTTCCGCAAACAAAGTTGTATTTCACAAATGTTATTAATTATCTTCATAATGTTATCCACGTATAGTTAACGGAAGACGTAGAAACGATATTCCGAAACGAATACGTATAGCGTAAGTCAAACGTTCGAATTAGAATAGAGACACCACGAACACAAATTTGCTGTGGCAGGTTTGAAATATAAACTCCGTTGCTCGCTCGTTACACTTGAAGGACAGATGTTGAATGGGCCGAAACGAGCCGCCGCATAACAGCGTAGTTGCGTGCTAACTTCGAAAGAAGGTAGATGCGGTCCCTAGCGCAACTTATAACATCGTCGAAAATCAGTGCGGACGGGAGAGCTTTGGTACACCCTGTTAAAAAAAAGGGAAAAATGGAGGCGGTACAATTGGAGAGCGATCCGCCTTCACCAACATGCATAAGCAATTCATTAATAGTATATATATATGAATTACAAAAAACTAATAATAAAAAAAAGTTGCATGGCGCGAGATTCGATCCGGCGACCTTCGGATTACGAACCCGAGTGCTTTCCGCTGCGCCACGACGCTGTAGAAAACTGTTAATCGTAGAGAGCATTTCACCGCAACGGTTTCTTTTAACTGTCGATTTTCTCGACAACGGCTGAGAAGTGCATCTTGGTACTTTGCCACATTACACCTTTGGCCCTGAGCTTTTATTATGCGCAGTATGAATCGAATCTGAATTTCACAATTGGCGGCCTCCCCTTGTTAGTTAAGCACACTAGGTGTAGATGTGGATGTGTGTGTGTGTGTGTGTGTGTGTGTGTGTGTGTGTGTGTGTGTGTGTGTGTGTGTGAGGAGGGTGAGGGGGGGGGGAGGGTGAGGGGGGGGGGGGAGGGTGTTCTCTTTCCTGTAAAAGTGAACATCAGTTATGAGGCTTTCTTCGTAGCACCATCATGTCGAACGACGTGAAGCGAACTTGATGGAAGAGTTAATTAGAGCATATGTAAATTTCTAGTACATCAAATTGAAAGCTAATCCCCATGAGGCTAACCGCATACAATCAAAATAAATTACATAAAATACTGCTTCAGTTTCAAGTGTCTTTGTTATTAAAGGTATCAGTGAGGACCAACTTTACAGGAGGGATAATTGTTAATACGTGGCAGCTACAGATGGTGTTTATAAGCTAGGATACTACTGAAACAGAATTGCATAGGTGCATATTCCAGATCTTTGTAACTTGTTCCAATCTCGATTAATCTCAATACTCCTGTCAGTCTTTCGTGCGACATTAAAGCGTTTCTCAGGATTCTAGTATGTGTTTCACTCTAAGGTTTTGCTGGCACCAGAAGGATCAAATACGATTCGTACTTTATCCTGCAATAATTTGTGCCGACGTGTGGATATGTGTATCAGTTTGGTGACTTAGTGTGTGCATTAGTTTTGCATTTCATTTACCTGTCTTCACACCACATATCACGGTCTATCTTTCTTTGTTTTCTTATACTGCAGAGGCAAAGCTAGCGCATTACTGTCGTCCAAGTTCGACATATTTGAAACAAAACTAATGCTTGAGCTTTGTGGGGGTAAGCGTATTTCTAATTGTTTGTGCAAAATGTTTCATCATACATTCTTGCCCATCCTACAGTTATGCCTGCAGCCAGCTTTTAAATTACAAGCAGCAATCTGATAATGTCGTAATAAAAGCGTTGTTCATTTAACTCTCTTTATACTAATATTCGCATATAAATAAAAATAATTTCAGGCGCACGAACTGTAATTTACATTTCCGTTAATTTGTTGATGATAAGTAAATATTGCAACAAGTATTAACAGAGTTTTAAAAAAACAGGAATTAGAAGAACTAATTACGCAATTTGCATCTCTGTAAATATTGAGTGTTGTTTACATTTCAGAGGAGAGACTGAAAGAAAGAAATGCGAAATAAAGAAATATGAGAAAATTCACATGTCTATGTTTATACGAATCCCGATAAACAGACAGCAGTGGTCTCCGCGAAATACATTTCTTTTTCTACTCTCATTGTCGGAAGAGTGCATTTACTACTTATCATAGATTCACCACTAAATTTTATTTCGTGGATCTGGAATGGTCTTATAAAGCAGCCACATGCACCAGTGGTTTTTCCAGAAATATGCTTTTATATTTTATACATTTCCAGCTGGAATACTGCATTCAATATTTACCGGAGATTTACTGCTAAATACTGCTTTGTCAATCTGGTGTGGTACCATGAAGTAAATAATACAAATTTCATTGATGTAATGTGTGATTTTAGCTTACCAGTTGCTGATATCGTTTCTGTCACTCATGGATTTATACGTACTCTTTCAAGAGAACACATCTACAGATTGCATTTGATGTTGACGAACTCACATATGCTTACTATGAATCAGAATTCAGAAACGCGAAAAGTAATGTATTTTCAATATAGGAAGAGGATATCAAATAGTGTCCTAAAGCAAAGCTTCGCGTTGGAGTAGATTTTAATTTTTCTTCAAATCTGAACGGTAAATGTCATTTATTACTGACACTGACACAGTCTCCGATACTGGCATAGCGTTCGTTATAGAACAATATAGCGATGCGCTAGCATTCTCGGTGTTATGTAAGCACACGAAGCAACCGGCACATTTGTCACGCCTAAATTAAAAATTTACTTCCACACTAAACTAAGGGCTCTGATTGTTTTTGTTTCAGTAGTGTACATTGTCATAAGCACTAAGTATTCCTGTTCATCTTACCAACTGAAAAGCCTTTTCCTTACTACTGTCTACGCTTACTTACGTTTGTCCGGCCGAAATCTGTAAGTATTAATTTATAAACGTAAAATTGGGCGTGAACTGTTTTACAATCTACAAATATTGCAGACAAAACAAACCGTATTGGTGCAGATTAAATCATCTTCAGATGATTTAATCTAAAAGACGGAACACGCCTGGAACATAAAGAAATAAATTTTTGGCATCATCTGCAAGAAGCTTCTTCCAAGGAATACGACATACCTTTCGGAACTTTTTAAGACGCTCGTAGTACTGAAGTTAGTTCCCGAGGGAACGACTTGGGAATTGGTTACTCTTCCTGTCATTCTAATGACAAATGTTTCAAACTAACAGTATTTCACAATAATAGCCTCTATCCTCTACTTTAAGAAAGGAAAAGATTGACAACTTTAAACAGTCTTTATCGTCATAACAGCACAAATTGATATCGATATCCACTTCTTCCAGTACACTACCTTACTCGTGCCTTTCTTGTGCAGTACTAAAGTAATTGAGCAATTCTAACAAGTGTCAAGGACAAACTGTAAGCTCCAACTTCACTCTAAGTGCCCTTCTCATGTTCCGAAAAATAAAGCTCTCCCCCTCGATTCTGTAGGTCTGGCACAAAGAGGAATTTGGAAATGTATGAGGGGCACTCTGAAGTTAACAGTTTGTACCTTTTCAGATAGCTAAGTTGCTGTGGCACTGTCCAGGACAGACATGACTGCGTCCGCGTTCGGATACTAGTTTGAGCAGATTTCCCTTGACACAGTAATTGATTGGTAAATTCTCATAGTTTTTCTTCTTCCTTGTTATTCGTATCATGACAGAGAGAATTTTTTGAGACTTGGGTCATTCAAGGCGATCCAATAACCCCAATTTGGAAACGAGAGGTAAACGTGTTTTCTTTAGTGAACATGTGTAAAAGACATTGTTGCTTTGTAAACAAAACAAAAACCTGTTAGCACATTTTGTATCCCCAAAAGTGAGTACCAACTCTGCTTGAAACCCTTGCGTGGCCCCGAAAACGTAGTAGATGCGACAGCATCCTTTTGTTGTGCGCTTGTAATAGAATTTCAATTTTCTCAAAATTATTCTTCTGATTTCCCTCTTGGTTTGATGGCATCAGAGGCGCGTTTGTACCTTAGTATAGTTAGTTTTTCCATTCGATTTCCCTATACTTGAATCATCAGCATTTAACTATATTTTTCTGCTCTGAAAGATACAAAGATTGTAACCTACGTGTCATCGTCTCATTATGAGAATTAAAATCGTCTTTTGCATTACATTTAGAGGGTATAGAATGTGTAGCACTTCCTGCAGTATGATCGAGAGAAAGCTATGCAACTGATTTTGACTGACCTGTTGTTCTCGTTCTAGTCCCATATACAATTTTGTAACCAATTTTCATACAACTACTTCAGTTTCAAATCTTCTCAATTAAATTTAATTAAGTTGCTTGGATAATGAGAGATACAATTATGCTTTTCTCAAGTCAAGCTTTTAATTAAATACAAGATTTATTTTGTCTACGTCTACACATTTCTTACAGACCCACGTTGTCAACACTCAAATGAAACTTATTGCTGTCAAATCCATCTTACTATAAGTACTTTCCAAATATGTTCGTTTGCCAAAGATAGCGTGTAAATCAATGATGTTAAATACATTGTAATATTCACTGTTTATCAAGAGCTCTGAGCCACAAAGGCGCATTTCGAACTTTAGAGTAACCATTTTAACTGTTTAAACTTTACAACGCACTACACATAAATTTTCATCAAATGTTTTAAAAAATGTATGATTTGGATGCGACATAACAAATATTCAAAAATCACATAACAACTTGTCTCTATAAAAATGCAAAAAAGTAACATCGTGAATCGTATACTGATCAGGGATATAACACGTCGGGAAAGTAACGAAATGGAGTGAAATTCTGCTAAATGAAATTCTATATTGAAACGATTCATACACCATTACATCCTGTACATTGTATTACAGACTTCGTTTTTTGAGGAAGAGGGAACGAACTTTACCATTGGTGTACTAAGCGAAAAAAAGCAGAAATCTTCGCAATCTGAACTCGTTTTCTGCACATGGCCACACACAGACAGACGTGTCAGTCAAGTATCAGTTTCAAGAGAGCCAGACACTTCATAACTGGTACTGACTAATAGCATCTGTACCCAGCGTCATTTGTCATGAAATTTCAAAACTGTTCCGCTGTTCAATGCTATTCCCCTTGTAACTGAAAATTACAGATGACTGTGGGTTTAGAAAGGTACAAGAAGCTTCGTCTCTTCATTCACACACACGCGCGCGCTCCGCTCACACACACACACACACACACACACACACACACACACACACACACACACACCTCTTGGTATACGCTGTTCTTGAAATCGTCAGACTGCATTGCTCAACTTCGAGCTATGACAGGATAAAATTACTTTGTGAGTGACGAATGAAGCACCCTCTTGTCTACATTACGTAATTTTTACTGTCGTCATTGAAATGACTCCTGAAAGCTATCCCTACTATTACTACTACGCCGCTAGTTAGACATGTTTGTGATAGTTTCACCCGTAACGAACCACAGCTTTTAGTCATGGACTTTCAGAAAAAAAATTATTAATTTAGTCTGGAAATATATTTTTTTAATTTACATGTTGCAAACGCACCAGTTCGCTTGTGGGCTTATATTAACGCTGCAAATTCTACCACACCACTACATTGTTCTGTGACGCACAAAGACAAATTACGTTAGGAAACTGGCGGGTCATTACTCTAGTGTGCTTACGCGACCACGTTCTGGTGCAGTGATTTGTAGGTATCGTATAATAACAGAATAGTGTGTCGTAAATTATATGTTGGTTAGCTACATTACTTTTAATCTCTGGAGACCGGAAGATTGTGCGACGAAACACTCGTTTAACAGTCTGCTGTGGCGATAGAACAAAGCAAAACCACTCTTATTCTCTTTGTATGTAAATGATGTGATGGACACGGTGAGCAGCAATACGCAGCTGTTTGGTAATGGTGCTATAATGTACGCGAAGGTCTCGTCGTTGAGTGACCGTAGGAGGATACAAGGTGACTTAGACAAAATTTCTAATTGGCGTGATGATGGTAGCTTACTGTAAATGTATAAAAAAATGTAAGGTAACGTATGTGGGTAGGAAAGACAATCCCGTAATGTTAGAATAAAGCATTAGTAGCGAGCTGCTTTACATAGGCTCGTCTATTAAGCATCTAGGAGTAACGTAGCAAAGCGATATGAAGTGGAGCGAGCACGTAAGGACGGTAATAGGGACGGTAAATGGGAGAGTTTTAGGATAGCGTGGTTTATCTGTAAGAGTCAGCGTATTGGAACACTAGTGCACACATTCTTGAGTGCGGCATTAGTGTGTGGGATCCTCACCGTTTCAGATTAAAGAAAGACGTGGAAGCAACTCAAAGGCGGGCCGCTGGATCTGATATCCGTAGGTTCGATCAGCGCACAAGTATTACGGAGATGCTTCCTGAACTGAAATGGGAATACCTGGAACGAGGAAGACGTTCTTTTCGCGAAATGTTAAGAAAATTTAGAGAACTGCATTTGAAGTTGACTGCAGAACGATACTATCGACGCAAAAGTACATTTCGTGTAAGGAGGACGAAGATGAGATAAGATAAATAAGGGCTCGTATGGAAGTATATGGATAGTCGTTTTTCCCTCGCTCTGCTTACGAGTGGAACAGGAGAGTAAATTACTAGCAGTAATAAAACAAGGTACCATCACTAAGCACCATACGGTGACTTTCAGACTAAATATGGAGACGTAGATGTAGAAACAGAAAACGGTCGCAGTTTCACAGATATATGCAACGTATATGGCAATAAAATTTGTTTTACAACCATTCTTACATTTTCTCCTGAAAGGCAATAACAATTTTTGCTGCAAGTAGTGCCTATAGTTAAACCCTGAAAGTTCTACATTCATTGTGTGTCAAAACGCAAAGCAATTGAGACTGAAGGTGGCTTATTATAATCACTGAATCATTATGCCCATGCACGAACGTAATCCTCTCCATTATGAATGAAATAAAATATAATAATAAATTAATACTGCGTTTAAGCAGGAACGTCTTTTTACCGCCTCACCTTCATACCTCTTCCTTAAGTAAATGTCAGGTGTTCTGACTGACGAAAGATGTCTTTTCGACTGTTGGAATACAGCTACGGAAATATACATTAAAATATCCCCATTTCAAAGTTTCAAAGCAGTCCTATCCTGAATAGCAAATGAAAATGGATTACGTATCAGAAAACTATCACGATATCCGGGATAGTCTAACAGCGCTTAATTACTCCACGTTAATGTTTTCGAAGCTCAAATGGCAATGTTTTGTTTCATCTTCATTCTGGAGCTGTTAATAAAATCTCAGCACCAGATATTATTATTGAACTCATTATTAACGGGGCGTCATATGTCGACAAATATTTATGTTCTCATATCAACCAATCATTTTGATTGTCCATTAAGAAACTCTGCCTAATAATACTCATTTGACCGTCACTAAATATTTGGATTAGGATGCCTGTCAGCTGACATTTGCACTCATATACGGGAAAGATACCACTGCTGCCAGTTTTAAGTCTCTATTCTCGTGTGGAGGCCAGCCGCAAGCCAAGTCGCTACTGCAGTGCGCCGCAAAACTGGCAAAGTTTTCTGTTACAGAAGGAAAAGAAAAACGCCAGTAACTGCGGTGAAAAGATAATATGAGAATTTCTGTCTAAGAGCCAGTGTTTATTATCATATGTTATTATCTTGCATCTCAGCTTAACAGATCAGTTTCTAGAGTAGTAATAAAGAAATAATGTTTCCCAGCTGCAACCAGCAACACAAAAGAAACGCACTGGGCGTAACAATTGCAACTAAAGGCCATAATTAAGCTGCACAAAGTTTTCTTCAAGGGTTTCCACTGACTGCACTGAAATATCAGCATTTAAAGTTCTTATCAGTAGGGATATTATGGAAAATCGGTATATTACTATTTTTTCTTATTGTCTATTTGCTATTACTTTTTGCTAGACACTTATTCTACAAAGTGAAATAAATAGTCCACACAAAAATTTTAAAATTACAAGCGTATTGTTCAACATTTGATTTAGCTTGTTTACTTTGTCACAGAAGTTATCTGCCATCCTTCAGTAACACAAAATAAGTTTACTTTCTGTGTTTTGGCTGGCAATGTCGCACATCTCCAGATCTCTTAAACAATAAATTCCATTATAATTGGGTTCTACTTCCATATTTGCAATAACACAAAGGTAAAAACTACTACTACTTAAATTCACTATAAGTGTTCTACGAGACGGATTCGGAAAGTAAAGTACGATTTGGCACGAAATGGAAGCCACTGTGAAAATCCGGTGAAACTTCACACAGATGTGTTGAGCAGCGTCTTCAGTGTGCCTGTCGATTGGTTCACGCCACTGTTAGTTTAGAACGCAAAGTGATCACACAGAAATGCCAAAAACAACAGTGTCTCCCACCTAGTATGTGGATCTGGTGAGAGATTTCGCCTGAAGCTATGCAGTCCACATAACATAGATGTCACGAGTTTCTCTTTAGAAAACAATTCTCAGCCGCATTCTGTAGGGGGCAGTGAAGACGCTCCTGCAGCGTTTTCGATGGGAAGTGTTTGATAACCCACAACACAGCACTTAATTAGCTCCCTCAAATGTTCATCTCTGCTCACATGAACTGCTGGCTACGAAGACAACCTTTTGGCACTAACAACGATACTCAGACCTGCATATAAAATTTCCAGAAAGCACAGGCGTCTGCTTTCTGTGACGAGGGTACTGGAAAGTTTGTACAACGCCACAACAAATGTCTAAGTCGGAGCGGCAACTATTTAGAGAGATAGCTGGAAGGTGTGGCTAACAGTTGCTAATTTTTATTTTTATTTTTTATTTTTACTGTGGTTTCCATTTTGCGACAGATCGGACCTTACTTTCCGAAGCGCCCATGTGTAATGTAGGATATCTGGTACTTACTGAGTAACCAATCTTAGCGGAACTATCAGTTCACTGTCGCATTCTGATGTTATACTTGAATGCTCTCACTTTGTCTCAAGATTTTAAGAGAAATTTTATTTGTGTAAAACACGTGTGATGTTAGAGGCACATGCACAGGGCATTCCCTAAGACCACAGGCGTTTTACACAAATCAAATTTCTTTTAAAATTTTGGTATAATGCCATAGTATCCAAGTATAACTTTAGTATGCGAAAGTGAGCTTACACTTCCGTTACGACTGGTTAGGGGTTACTATGTAACTACAAGATATAGTACGATATACTTTTACATTCCAATTAAATAGATTTTTTGTCTTTGGAATATTGTGAATATAAGCTTAAAATATAATTCCTTTTTATTGTTTAACAGATCTGAATATGGGCGACGCTGCCGGGAACCAGTCATTTTGAAATAAAAACAGCGATACGCAGACAGAGAGTGAACCTGAATGAGATTTTCCCTCTGCAGCGGAGTGTGTGCTGATATGAAACTTCCTGGCAGATTAAAACTGTGTGCCTGACCGAGACTCGAACTCGGGACCTTTGCCTTTCGCAGGCAAGTGCTCTACCAACTGAGCTACCGAAGCACGACTCACGCCCCGTACTCACAGCTTTACTTCTGCCAGTACCTCGTCTCCTACTTTCCAAACTTTACAGAAGCTCTCCTGCGAACCTTGCAGAACTAGCACTCCTGAAAGAAAGGATATTGCGGAGACATGGCTTAGCCACAGCCTGGGGGATGTGAGTACCGGGCGTGAGTCGTGCTTCGGTAGCTCAGTTGGTAGACCACTTGCCCGCGAAAGGAAAAGGTCCCGAGTTCGAGTCTCGGTCGGGCACACAGTTTTAATCTGCCAGGAAGTTTCATATCAGCACACACTCCGCTGCAGAGTGAGAATCTCATTCTGGAAACATCCCTCAGGCTGTGGCTAAGCCATGTCTCCGCAATATCCTTTCTTTCAGGAGTGCTAGTTCTGCAAGGTTCGCAGGAGAGCTTCTGTAAAGTTTGGAAGGTAGGAGACGAGGTACTGGCAGAAGTAAAGCTGTGAGTACCGAGCGTGAGTCGTGCTTTGGTAGCTCAGTTGGTAGAGCACTTGCCCGCGAAAGGCAAAGGTCCCGAGTTCGAGTCTCGGTCGGGCACACAGTCTTAATCTGCCAGGAAGTTTCAGAGAGTGAACCTATTTTGTGTATACTGCTTGGTTCTGAAAGATGTTCTGGACAATATGGCCTACTGCTTAATACAGAAGACTCGTATTTGGAAGGAGCTGTGTTTATATCTCCGACGAACCATAATGTTTTGTGTTTAACCAAAAACACTTGAGACAAACGCCGTAGTGGCTCCTAGACGAAGGTCACCACCAAAGACGAAGTCAGCAAGGCGTTAGAATTTAACTTGTATTGCTGTCTTTTGTTAAAGAACTCTGATTTGATTGTATTATCGGTCCTCAAAGGTGTAGCAGCCATTTGTCGTGAAATGTCAAAACTATTTCGAGACTTACTGTGGAACCAACATGGGTTTTCTCCTCTTCCCTGCCATTTCGGTGATCTTCAACTTTCGTTTTATATGCTTACTTCATGAGAACAAGTGAAACCCCTAGGACACTTTGAATCTTCCTTTTAATATTTATTGCCGGCCGCGGTGGTCTAGCGGTTCTGGCGCTGCAGTCCGGAACCGCGGTACTGCTACGGTCGCAGGTTCGAATCCTGCCTCGGGCATGGGTGTGTGTGATGTCCTTAGGTTAGTTAGGTTTAGGTAGTTCTAAGTTCTAGGGGACTTATGACCTAAGATGTTGAGTCCCATAGTGCTCAGAGCCATTTGAACCATTTTTTAATACTTATTATTATTACAGAATTAATCAATACACAGATTAATTAATAACAACACCTTGTTCTATCCCTGTTATCCTCCGCCAAGTCTCTTTATCCAGCACATCTTCCCTGTCAATGCTGCGATGGTCCATTACTCCATTTATGTGGTCTGTCCGAGAACACCGTGGTCTTCCGCGCTTACGTCTGCCGAGTGGTTTCCATTCATAAAACTTCCTTGCCCATCGATGATCTGGTATTCTCATTATATGTCCGTACCACTTTAATGATTTTCTTTCAATTCTATCTATCATTGTATCATTTCCCTTCATTCTAGCTACTACTTCATCATTAGTTTTTCTTTCAATTCTTGATATTCTGACACTGCTACACAATTAATCCACTTCCACAGCTATTAGTCTTCTTTTGAGATCCTCATTTAATATCCATATTGTAGCACTGATTGAACCTTTATCTTACCTACTCTTCTCTTACTGCTGTTCTAATAACTTCAATAAAAACCGTTACGTTTCCTTATTTTCCTTATTTTACTGCCGCTCGTAATTGCTTTTATTTGTGCTTGCTGTACAAAATGTGTAACAAATAAATATTTCACTTTCTAATGATACAGAGAATACTTTGAACATGTAAGCTTGATTCTGACGAAGTGTTAAAAGTGGATACGCAGGACTGCATCAGATTTCACTTTGATGCTGAACAGTGTGTGAAACCACCTCATATAAAAATCGATGTTGTAGAGCTCAGAAGAGAAAAAGGAGGAACAGTCTACCTCCTCCTCTCCTACTGAATCCCGTGGTTTAAATGGTCCTTGCGCCTGTCACTTGGATTAACACCACGGTGCTGTCAGACTCGGAATCATCACAGTTCTTTGCGATGCACAAGAAGCTTAACCACAGTGTGTGGCAAACCACACCCAACATCCCACCAATCGTGCTCTCTGCAACTGAGCAGTTACACATTCCAGGATACACTGGTCTAGACGCAATGTCTCAACAACACGATCACATTTTCTGTCGAACGTAGCTAAGTAAGTAAACTAAATTCGAAGTATGATAGCTGGGAGGATGACAACTCCAGGAAGTTCACCATATGTGTTTCTCAAACAACTCATGCGCCCAGTGCCTGAACAATGCGGAAGCTGAAGCGTCAGATAAGCGTTGAAACAAGTCATCAGTCTGCTTGACCTAAGAGACTGCGTGGCAGTGATCGTCGAACGTAAAGTCAAATGTGCCTGTTGTAGCACCAATCAGGTTCACTCATCTGCAACAATCTGCATTTGTGTACAGTTGATTTTTGAAAGTTAACGACTCTACAGGAAACAGAGGCACATGCCACAGGCGTAAAAGTACGCTATCTGATCAAAAGTATCCGGACACACCTGTAGATGCGGAACTGACCTCTAGATGGCACGAGGAGCGGACCCGGCAGCATAAAACGAGGCGGGGAGTGTACTATGGTGAAGCAGGGACAGCAGCATGGCTCGGTCAGGAGAGCTCAGAGATGTCGAACGTGGACTGGGTACAAATGCGTCAGCTGCCCAAGATAAACTTTGGTAATGCAATTTTAAGTGGAAACGAGAATGAATGACCACACATAAATCAAGCCCAGACAACCCATATGTACTGACAGACATGATCCGTCAAGCATTTCAAATAATGATTGTAAAAATATCACAATAAATGAGCGGGAGGAATGACTCGCTAGTTCCGGAGGGCATTCAGCAGGCACAACGACTGTGTGTGTGGGAAGTTAAGAACAATGGCCTGCAACTGTTGAGCAGTTGATCATGAGACACACGTTTATTAGTCGAGGGGTCTGCAGACTTTCTAGTACCGCGAGCCACCATATCCCTCACTACGTATTCGTAAGGGCCGCAAGTTCAAAAATAACATTAGCACTGATAACTTCAGGAAAACGCCGCTGCTCCCGGTCGCTAAGGCCATTGACCACTGTTTTGTCCGTGGTAGGAGTTAATGTCATACATCTGGTATTCTCTGCACATTTTTGACACTGTGGATCTAGGAATATTTAGTTCCCTAACGACTTCTGAAATGAAACGTCCCATGCACCTAGTTTCAACTACCATTATGCGTTCAGTGTCGGTTAATTCCCATTGTGCGGCCATAATCATGTCGGAAACAGTTTCAGATGAACCACCTGGGTACAAATGACAGTTCTGCCAATGTACTGCCCTTTTTGTGTACACGGTACTATCGCCATCTGTATACTGTATATCCCCATACCGCTATCGCTATGCTCTGTGCATAGCGATGATAGAAACTCGTGTTCATCTTTCGCCTGTAATTTCGAGTTTCACTGGGCAGAGGGATTCACGAGGGCTGTCTCCCCTATTGAACACAGATTGGTATCAGGTTATGAGCCTCGTTTCACCATTACGCGTTTATGTGCCCCAATTGTGTGGATGGTGCTGCGAGGACAGAGGAAAATTTCGTTCTGTGGATGTTGGTTAGGTAGCGTCGACAAGTAGCCAGAGAAAATGCTGTTACGCGCTGATGGTTAAGAAGACGTAGATTCATTCAGGTATATGTTGATTTTTCGTGTCTTTACCGTGGTATTTCAGTTGATTGGCAGAGCATTATTGAATTTTCGCGAATCGATAATCACTTTTACTTCAGTTTCTGGAAACGTCTTTGTTGTACATGGCCGGCCGGGGAGGCCGAGCGGTTCTAGGCGCTACAGTCTGGAACCGCGTGACCGCTACGGTCGTTGGTTCGAATCCTGCCTCGCGCATGGATGTGTGTGATGTCCTTAGGTTAGTTCGGTTTAAGTAGTTCTAAGTTCTAGGGGACTGATGACCTCAGCAGTTAAGTCCCATAGTGCTCAGAGCCGTTTGAACCATTTTTTGTTGCACATGCTTCAACATGATGATGTGGACTTGTAGCACTTTTTTGTTGCAATTGTACTGACTGCTTCACATAGTGGCTTTTCATTAAATTAATGTGTCTTGCAAGATGATTATAACTATACTTTCCCTACTTGAGACACTGTAGACGGAAAACTATTTACCGTATAGGTGCCCACCTTTACAGAAGTGATGTTCAGACTGAGCACTGCAGGATCTGCGTCGTTGGTAGTGTTAGTACCATGACGCGCCGTGAAGCGTCGCTACTGCACCATCGACACACAGGTGTTTTGGACAGCTGCTTTGATGAACGCTGCAGCTCCTTCTCACATTGCTCGTGAGGTCACTACGTTACTCCGTAAAACATTTGAAAAAAGCGAACCATTGGCCGATGGTTCCGAACAGCGTACCTATCAAGATTACCAGATCTGAACACTTGTTATTTCTAGCCGTAGGGGTTATATGAAAGGAGAGGATGTATCAACCGGAAACTACACACGAATAAGGTTGAAGATGAGCATGGCGAGATGCGACGTTAGTAATCTGGAACGTAAACACGGAACGCAACTGATGAATGTTACCCCATCATAGAGAAATTTAAAATGTGTTCGTTTCAATATTTTATTCGTTATTTCTCTTCCGCGCGACCTTACAAATTTTTGCATTAAATTTCATTGCCCTAGGATCACTCGCTTATCATGGGGGCCATCTCAAATAGAGAAAGTTTAAGTATAACCACCCTGTATTTTGTCTGGTATTAGATTCTTCTTTGTGGTGTGAGTGCACGTGTGTCAGATTGAGTTCTTGAACGTTTCTTGTTAGTTCAAACGTCACACTTCAACTTGCTGTCACTCAAAGTTATTTCTTGGTGAGTGAAATACCCTCTCATAATTTCGAGGAAATCCAAATTTAATCACGGTATCTAGGTCGTCAGTACATGTATGGTGCTGCAGAGTGTTTCACAGTCGCTCGTGTTTCTCTGTAAGTTCCGTCACCGCTTTCTTGCTTTTAAGGTGAATTATCTTTACATTAGCTAATTTCGTGAGTATCTTTCCGCGATCTTTTTCATGAATTTTCTTGAGTTTCTTTGAACATCCGGAACTGTTGAATAAGCTACGGTCTCTCACATGATGACATGTGGATATCATTCATCCTTAAGTAATCATTTTCAATATTTCATTTTCAATATTCCTACCGTGGCTTTGGAGATTATACAAGCAAATTTGCGTAAGATTTGATGTAAATGTGATTTAGTTCTTTTGTTAAGGAATGACTACCCAACGTTGGTTGAACGAAGTGACTGCTCACTAAAATGCCAGTGGCATACCATTACACCATTTTTTATGTCTGTCCGGTACTCACAGCTGTGTTGATGAGGTTATTTCTTTGCTGTCGCTGACAGTCAACCACTTAGGCAATATGTTATCTGAGGCAATGTTCCCGTTCCAGTCCACTCATGTTTTAAAGTCCGTTTCATGCTACTTGAATGATTTTTCCGTGAATAGTTACCCTACCTAAATATAAATGCTTTCGTTTACGTCTAATTCCTATGCCTCTAAGTTTCTTATTGTGATCTTCAGGCCGAAGATAAGTTTGATGCAGTTCTCCATGCTACACTATCCTTTAGAAGGCTCTTCATGTCCGAATGAGTACTACAGCCTGCAACCCTCCAAATCTGCTTAATGCTTTCATCTCTTCGTCTCCTTCTGCGGTTTTTGGTCTCACAATTCCCTCCAGTATATTAAATTTCTGATCCTTTGATGTCTCAGAATGTGTCCTATCAAACTATCCCCTCTTCTAGTCAGCTTGTGGGACAAACTACGTTTCTTCACACACTATTCAGTACCTCTTCATTAGTTATGTAATGTATCCATGTAATCTCCATCATTTTTCTGTAGCATCACATTTCAAACACTTTAATTCCCTTCTTGTCCAAAGTGTTTAACGTCCATGTCTCATTTCGATAAATTGTTACACAACATACAAATACCTTCAGAAAAGACTAACACGTAAGCCTGTATTCGATGATAACAAATTTCATTTGTTCAGAAACGATTTTCTAGCAGTTGCTGGCATGGACTCGACTAATGTCTGGAGTAGTGATGGAGGGAACTGATGCCATGAATCCTACAGGCTGTCCTTAAATCCGTAAGAGTACGAGGGGGTGGACACCTATTCTAGACAGTACGTTGCAAGGCAACCAAGATTTGCTCAATAATGTTCATGTTTCAGGAGTTTGGTGGCCAGCGGAAGTGTTTAAAATTAAAAGAGTGTTCCTTGAGCCACGCTGTAGCAATTCTGGACGTGTGGGGCGTCACTCTGTCCTGCTGGAATTGCCGAAGTCCGTCGGAATGCACAATGGACATGAATGGATGCTGGTTATCAGACAGGATGCTTAAGTACATGTCACCTGTCAGAGTCGTATCTAGACGTGTCAAGGGTCCCATATCACTCCAACTGCACACGACCCACACCATTACAGAGCCTCCACCAACTTAAACAGTCTCCTGCTGATATGCAGGGTCCATGGATTCGTCAGGGTTTTCTCCATACCCGTACACGCCCATCCGCTCGATACAATCTGAAACGAAAGTCGTCCGACAACGTAACATGTTTCCAGTTACCAACAATCCAATGTCAGTGTTGATGAACCCAGGAGAAGCGTAAAGCTTTGTATTGCGCAGTCATGAATTGTACACGAGTGGGTCTTCGGCTCCGAGAGCCCTTATCAATGATGTTTCGCTGAATGTTTCTCATGCTGACACTTGTCGATGTCCCAGCATTGAAATCTGCAGCAATTTGCGGAAGGGTTGCACTTCTGTCGCGCTGATCGATTCTCCTAGTCGCCGTTGGTCCCGTTCTTGCAGGACCTCTGACCGCAGGCAAGTCGGAGCTTTGATGTTTTATCGGACACCTAATATTCGCAGTACACTCGTGCAATGGTCGTACGGAAAATTCCCCGCTTCATCGCTGACTCGGAGATGTGTCCCACCGCTCGTTTCCCGGCTGTAACAGCACGTTGAAACTCATTAAATCTCGATAACCTGACATTGTAACAGCACTAACCGATCTAACAACTGCGCCAGACTTGTCTTACATACGCGTTGCCGGCCGTAGCGCCGTATTCTGCCTGTTTACATATCTCTGTGTTTGAATACGCATGCCTATACAGGTTTCTTTGGCGCTCAGTGTACGACTCCCTACGCAATATTTTTCTTTGGTTTCCTTTACTCCTTGCTTAATGTATCCAATGAATAACATCGAAGATAGGTTACTTTGTACAGTCCTGTCGCACTTCTCAACCACTGAGTCTCGTTCACGCCTCTCGACTCTTATAAGTGCCATCTCGTTTCTGTACAAGCTGTGAATAGCGTTTCGCTCCCTACATTGTACCCCTTACAACAAATTAACTGAGGAATTTTCTGTAATCCAATCTGTAGTTAGATTATCTTCCCCCCATTACATTTATTGATTTTGCTAAGCCTGCAGTATTTGTTCGAGTACGAAAGTTTCTTCCTTTTCCTTTGATCCGCTGCACAAACTTAAATTTTAAATTACGTATGTGAATGATTGAGGAATCTTCTGACAACGGGGAGACTCGGCCAGCCCCAGACATTAAAGACGATCATTGTTTTCGTCTGCTCTCATGAGGTTCCTTTCAGTATTTACCTGTATCTGGAAATTTATGTACAGTTTCGTGAAACTCAGTCTCAAGTTGCAAAGTGCAAATTGCCTACCCTCAGACACTTGACAGTTGGCACCATCTTAGTTATCACAACTGACAAATTACGTTTTAAGGCCCAGGGCAATTGAGACTTTCAGACCGGAACAGCCGACACTAATTAATACTGTAACAATGAACAGAAGCGGCGCATTTTAATGCTATTAACAATAAGGGGCCTTAAAGAAAGGTGTAGTTGCTGCCTGTAAGTAATTTGCTGTTCGTGATCTCCAGATTACCGTGTACTGTAAACACCACTTCTTTACTCGAGAAAGAAGAGTTTTGGCTGCTGCATGCAGACTCTGCAGTTTAGAGGAAGAAAAGAAACAAAGGGAAGTTTGAAGAGACTAAGGGTGAATCGCGCCAGAACGTCGAGGCGGCTAGGGGCGGGGTTGGCCTGTGCTCGCGTTGTTTCGCTACCAGCGGCAGACTGTTAAGGTGGACGAGTCCCGTGGTGCCGGAATATTCCGCTGACCCCAGACGTGTGGCTCAAAAATGGCTCTGAGCACTATGGGACTTAACAGCTATGGTCATCAGTCCCCTAGAACTGAGAACTACTTAAACCTAACTAACCTAAGGACAGCACACAACACCCAGCCATCACGAGGCAGAGAAAATCCCTGACCCCGCCGGGAATCGAACCCGGGAACCCGGGCGTGGGAAGCGCGAACGCTACCGCACGACCACGAGATGCGGGCCAGACGTGTGGCCTCGAGGATGGAGCCGCCGTGTTTCTGTCCGCCGGCGACCGCGCCGTCGACGTCCTCGTCGATGGCGTTGTCGGGAAAGCGGCCCTAATGAGGCCTCCAATAGCTCGCCCCTGGCACAGGCAGAGAGAGCGAGACTTCTTATTCGGAGAGTTAATTAGACGATCGCCGCGGGCCGGCCTCTGGGGCAGACCCAGGGAATTGTCCGGCCAGCCATCGCTGATAGGGGGGGAGGAAGGAGGGAGGGAGGGAGGAGCAGGCTGACGGATTGGCGCTCTGGGAGGCACGATTGATGGGCGCGTCGACGTCAGCGCCTCGGGCGTTCTGTGTGGCCGCAACAGTTGAGCTGATACACGCGCGAAAAATCTGCGGCTAGCACTTTTAACAGAATAGTGCTAAGTACACTGGGCAACAACGAAAATGTTTCGGGCTTAAAAATAGTAAATTTACATGTATTTCCATTTGATTAATCCAAAAATCACCATAAAATTGACAGATTAGCTCTTGTTTTGAAGATAAAGTGACATTTCATTTTTTAGAGTGAAGATTTAAAAGTTGGGGAAATTTTTTTTGGGAGTTGGCACACCTGCCAAATAACAAAACACAAATGCTCTTCAGCTGTTTGTAAGTCATAAACATAGATACTGTTGTTGTGACTGTGAATTACATGCAGTTTCTACTCAAATTAATGCAAAATTTCTAGTTCGCGAGTGCTTTCTTAGGATAAATTTGTTAAAATGCCACGAAAATGTGTAAATATGGTGAATAACTTTTGTTACATTTCTGGTGAAATAATATTTTCCTCACAGAAACGCAATCTGACGCCTTTTGTAAAGATTACCTAGCCATATTATTTCGGTATGAAAGTGGGTGACCAGGATAAGTCTTTGGCTGCACATATATGTTGCAACGCATGTTTAGTTACACTGCGAGAATGGCTGAAAAAGAAGAAACTATCTATGGCTTTCGCTGTGCCTATGATTTGGCGGGAGCCTACAAACCATACAGATACTGCTATTTCTGCCTGACTCCACCCATAAAGGCAGAATTGTCTACGAAGAAAAGAAGAACAGTTCAGTACCCGAATCTTCCATCTGCTATTCGACCCATTCCACATTCTGATAGTTTACCAGTTCCTACTCCACCCAAAAATTGTGTGTTTGAAGTAGAAAATGAAGATAGTGCGGAACAAGAAGAACCAAACAAGCCTCCCACATCCCATGATCCTGATTTTGAGGGAAAAGATGATAAAGCGCACAGACTAAGTCAAGAGGAATTGAGTGATCTCATTGGAGACCTTGGCCTGTCAAAGGAGAGTGCAGAAATTCTTGGGTCTCGACTACAGCAATGGAATCTTCTCCAAAGTGATGTGAGAATCCCACAGTACAGAAAACGTCACATGGAACTGCTTCCCTTTTTTGAGAAGAAAAATAATCTTGTTGTTTGCTGCGACATTAATAGCTTGATGAAATCTTTGAATTTGAACCATGATCCAACTGAATGGAGGCTATTCATTGACTTCTCCAAGCTTAGTTTGAAAGCTGTGTTACTTTACAACGGGAACCTTCTTTCATCTGTTCCTGTTGGTCATGCTGTTCACATGAAGGAGACATATGTAAATATGACAGCTCTCTTGGACTCAATTAAATATCATGAACACCAATGGAAAACCTGTGGTGATCTAAAAGTCATTGCCATACTCTTAGGAATGCAACTGGGGTACACAAAGCATTGCTGCTTCTTATGTATGTGGGACGGTAGAGATAGGAAATTACATTATATTAAAGAAGACTGGCCTGCAAGAAATCTTCACCCTAGCGAGACAAATGTCGTTGCCAAGCCTCTTGTGGGTCCAAAAGACGTTCTTCTTCCACCCCTGCATATCAAGCTGGGTTTTATGAAAAACTTTGTCAAAGCTATGAACCGAGAAGGACGGGCCTTTAAGTACATAAGAGAGAAATTTTCGAAATTAAGTGATGCAAAAGTTAGGAAAGGCATTTTTGTCGGTCCACAAATAAGAGAACTTGTAAACGATCCTGCATTTGACCAAGTTTTGGAGAAGAAAGCAAAGGAAGCTTGGGAAGCCTTCAAGGGTGTTGTTCATGGATTTTTAGGCAACAAAAGAGACGACAACTACAAGCATTTGGCGACAATGCTCCTGCAAAAATACCATAATCTTAGGTGCAACATGTCCCTTAATATCCATTTTCTCCACTCCCACCTAGACTTTTTCCCTCCTAGTTGTGTAGCTGTTAGTGATGAACATGGTGAGAGATTCCATCAGGATATGTCTGCTATGTAACAAAGATATGAGGACCGTTGGAATCAAGTAATGCTTGCGGATTACTGTTGGTCTTTGTGCAGGGATTCTGCGGAACTCCATTACAAGAGGCAAGCTAAGAGACGATGAAGTCAATAGGCCACCACATGATTCTCTTCAGACACGACCACCTGCGAAGTATTTTTCCAGCAGTTTAGAACTCTTAGCATGTAATTACCAGTTTAAAAAATCAAACACACTTTCATTGTTGTTAGCATGTATGTAATTAAAATGTATCCTTTTCTCTCAATCCGTTAATATGTAATACTTCCACCTTGTGTATATCATAGAAAATAGAGCTAATAAAAATTTTTCATTGTCATATTTGTTTTCCTCAACCCAAAATTAGTAGAAATTGCCTCATGAAGTGCTCGAAACATTCAAAAATTCTTTTTTTGTTGCCCAGTGGTATCTGACCGTCGGTCACACATGGACATAATACTATTGTTCTGCTGTTGTAATAATTGCAGTTTATACCCAGTTTGTGTTCTGCCTTGTCTCCTAGCGCTTAGAAGCGTAAGGTTTTTTTCGAGCTTTTTTTGAGTCATCAGCCTTCTGACGGGATTGATGCAGCGCACCATGAATTCTTCTCCAGTACCCACAATTTCATCTCAGAGTAGCAATTGCAACCTATGTCCTCAATTGCTTGCTAGATTTATTCCAATCTCTGTCTTCCTCTACCTCTACAGTTTTTACCCACTACAACTCCTCTAGTACCACGGAAGTTAGTACATGACGTCTAAACATATGTCCTATCATTCTGTTACTCCATCTGATCACTGTTTTCCACGTATTTCTTTCCTCGTCGATTCTCCGAAGAACCTACTCATTTCTTACCTGACCAGGACACCTAATTTTCTAGATTCTTCTGTAGCACCACATCTCAAATGCTTCGAACTATTTCTGTTCACGTTTCCTCACAGTCCATGTTTTCCTCAAACTGAGTCCTGTATTTGATACCAGTAGACTCCCTTTGGTCAGGAATACCTTCTTTGCCTGTGCAACCGACAGGGGTGGCGGAGCGGTCCTAGGCGCTACAGTCTGGAACCGAGCGACCGCTACGGTCGCAGGTTCGAATCCTGCCTCGGGCATCGATGTGTGTGATGTCCTTAGGTTAGTTAGGTTTAAGTAGTTCTAAGTTCTAGGGGACTGATGACCTCAGTGGTTAAGTCCCATAGTGCTCAGAGCCATTTCAACAATTTTTTTTTTTTTTTGTCTGTGCTAGCCTACTTTTTGTGTCCTCCTTGCTCCGTCCATCATGGGCTATTTTGCTGCTTAAGTGGCAGACTGCGTTGACTACTTCAGATTCAGTATCAGCAATTCGGATGTTAAGTTACTCGGTTTTCTCTTACTGCTACTTCTCATTACTTTTGTCTTTCTTCAATACAGGGTGTTACAAAAAGGTACGGCCAAACTTTCAGGAAACATTCCTCACACACAAATAAAGAAAATATGTTATGTGGACATGTGTCCGGAAACGCTTAATTTCCATGTTAGAGCTCGTTTTAGTTTCGTCAGTGTGTACAGCACTACCTCGATTCACCGCCAGTTGACCCAATTGAAGGAAGGTAATGTTGACTTCGGTGCTTGTGTGAACGTTCTGTGAACGTTTGGGCAGGCATTGTTGGTGATTTCTTGATTGGGCCCCATGTTCTTCCACCTACGCTCAATGGAGCACGTTATTATGATTTCATACGGGATACTCTACCCGTGCTGCTAGAACATGTGCCTTTACAAGTACGACACAACATGTGGTTCATGCACGATGAAGCTCCTGCACATTTAAGTCGAAGTGTTGGTACGCTTCTCAACAACAGATTCGGTGACCGATGGATTGGTAGAGGCGGTCCAATTCCACGGCCTCCACACTCTCCTGACCTCAACCCTCTGGACTTTCATTTATGGGGGCATTTGAAAGCTCTTGTCTACGCAACCCCGGTACCAAATGTAGAGACTCTTCGTGCTAGTATTGTGGACGGCTGTGATACAATGCGCCATTCTCCAGGGCTGCATCAGCGCATCAGGGATTCCATACGACGGAGGGTGTATGCATGTATCCTCGCTAACGGAGGACATTTTGAACATTTCCTGTAACAAAGTGTTTGAAGTCACGCTGGTACGTTCTGTTGCTGTGTGTTTCCATTCCATGATTAATGTGATTTGAAGAGAAGTAATAAAATGAGCTCTAACATGGAAAGTAAGCATTTCCGGACACATGTCCACATAACATATTTTCTTTCTTTGTGTGTGAGGAATGTTTGCTGAAAGTTTGGCCGTACCTTTTTGTAACACCCTGTATAATCTCAGTCAACATTCTGTTCTGATTGGTCTAATCGTTTCATTTAACAGATCCTGTAATTCCCCACTTTCACTGAGGACAGAAATGTCATCAGCGAACGTTATTATTGATATCCTTTTCCCTCGAATTTTAATCCCACTCCTGAACCTTTCATCTACTTCCATCATTGCTTCTTCGATTCATATGTCGAACAGTAAGAGCGAAAGACTACACCCCTATGTTACACCCTCTTTAATCCTAGCATTTCGTTTTCGATCTTCCACTCTATCGTTCCCTCTTGGTTCTTCTGCATATTCTGCATTACCCGCCTTTCCGTAGAGCGTATCCCTATTTTTCTCAGAATTTCGAACATCCAGCACCACTTGACTCTGTCCAACATTTTTTTTCGACTTCTACAAATCTTATGATCGTGTCTTGATTCTTTTATAACCGCAACGTCAGAACTGTCTCTCTGGTGTCTTTACCTTTCATAAAGTCAACCTTATCGTCTTTTAACAGATCCTCGATTTTCTTTTCTAACTGAGCCATGGCGCCATTGAGTTAGTAGACTTTGATTTGTTTCATTATCTACCTGCTATTTTTTTTTTCTATCGCCTGAGCCTTGTCCCGCAGTTACGCACAGTCAGATATCGTTAATCGGATTGGACATGTTAATGGTTAAGGGGTGGCTGGATGCCCTTCCTGCCACCACCCCGAACCCCCCGTGACGGAATTAGTGTACCCCAACTGTCTGCATCGAGCATAATCCATGGAATAGGGCGAATGCGTTCAGATGTCTGCGAGCCGTAGAACTGAGGCGGAACATGGGGACCAGCCTGGTATTCACCGAACGGGATCTGGAAAACCGCCTAAAAACCACATCCAGGTTGGCCGGCACATCGGCCCTCGTCGTTAATCCGCCGGGCGGATTCGATCCGGGGCCGGCGCGCCTACCCACTTCCAGTAAGCAGCGCGTCAGCGCTCTCGGCTACCATGGCGGGTCGTGTCATTGTCTACCTTCCCTCATTATTTTCTGGTTTGTACCCGACCCTCAAGTTTTACTAGGTCGGCTCTTTGGTCGTAAATATAGGCATTAGTATTATACTGAGTCACTAGTTCTCGTTTGAGAATTTGTCCCGCTATTACACTGCCTTTCCTTTCTGGTCTTTACCCGATCAGTAATGTTGTAATGAATCAGTTCTTGATCGTAAATACAGCCGGAACAATTGTACTTAGGCACAGGTTGCCATTAAATAAAAGAGGGACCTTGTGGTTAGATTTATCTGTTAATCGGTTCAATTCTTTGATTGTAATTACGTTTCTCAATTATTAGTTACAATCTGAACAACCTGTGTTTGAAAGACGGAGTCATTATTGGTGTATTTTAGCTGGCTCTTGTGGTTCCGCCGAGTGAATTCTCTTGTAATAAGTGTTCACAAGTAACTGACAATCGGTTTAATTTCGATAATATTAACAGCCAACTGTCACCAGGGCTTCTGTCAAAACAAAATTGCCAGAAGGGACGGGTTAGGATCCAGTCGCACCTTGGTTGCCGATTAAAATTAAGAGATTGCTGACTTTGAAGTAAGCCTTATCATTGTCATATTATTAGCTAATATGTTTCACCTTGAGCACAGGTGCACATCTTAACCCAGAACCTTTCGACATACAGCTTTCAAACTAAAAGTTAAGTCATCTGTTTGGAGTAACTGAATCACTCTTGTCGTCAAAGGTGCTTATATAGTTTTCAAGTGTTGCAGAAGGGCATTTAATAAGACAGACTGTGTCCAGCGCGGTAGTAAACACCGGTGTTTCACTGAAAACGGGCGGGCTGCAGGCATAGTAATCACTTTCAAACGAAATTAGGTTACTGAGTAAAAATTTCTCGGTGTACATGCCGCGTCAAATCAGGATAAATCTCCAAGCTTTCGACCACTACCTCCATGGTCGTCGTCAGGGCTAAAACTGACTGTCGTGAACTAGCGAGGTTCCCACTTTTATATGCAAAGGACGGCTTCTTATTGGCTAGGATACGTCAGCGATATGGCGCGTAGCGAAGTGGTGCCCTCTACTTCCATAGATGTAGTTGCTATCCCGCGTTGCTTGCAGCGCCATCCCTTAAATCAGGAGGTAAAGTGCGAGAAGTTTTTCTTTGCGATTTTTATTTATCTAGTGCACTCTTCCAAGTGTTGCTGAGTGCATAGCCAGGAAGCCAACCCATACAGACATATCTGCATAGCCATAGCTTCCATCATCCGTCTCAGAAGAGAGATATGCTGAATACTTTAGTAGACAGAGCCAGGACTATTTCCGACAAGGACCACCTCAGTCCCGAGATCAACCACTTGACGACTGTTTTCAAGAGGAATGGTTATTCTGCCGGTGAAATTAAATCAGTATTGTCCAAGAAAGTAAGACACGATGCCGGCCACATACAAGAAGAGGACGAACACATAGCGCGGCTTCCTTTTTGCGGTGCTACAACGAGCAAGATAGCCAGAGTCCTGAAGAGGCAAGGAATAAAACCAGTTTTCCGACCACCTAGGAAAATTAAGGAAATGTTGAGACCAGTCAAAGATAGTCTCGGCTTAAGAGTGCCGGGAATTTATACTATTCCTTGCGAATGTTGCAAGAATTACTTGGGCCAGTCTGTAAGAACCGTTGCCGACCGCTGCATCGAGCACCAACGCCACCTGAAATACAGGTATTTGGAAAAATCAGCGGTGGCTGAACATAGCCTGCTTGACAAGCATAAGATTTTATTTGAAGAAACCAGAGTAATAGCCCACACATCGAATTACTGGGACTCTGTGATCCGGGAAGCAGTCGAAATTAGACTTAGCGATAATAACTTTAATAGAGACAACGGCTATGCACTTAGCAACACTTGGAAGAGTGCACTAGATAAAGAAAAATCGCAGAGAAAAACTTCTCGCACTTTACCTCCTGATTTAAGGGATGGCGCTGCAAGCAACGCGGGATAGCAACTACATCTATGGAAGTAGAGGGCACCACTTCGCTACGCGCCATATCGATGACGTATCCCAGCCAATAAGAAGCCGTCCTTTGCATATAAAAGTGGGAACCTCGCTAGTTCACGACAGTCAGTTTTAGCCCTGACGACGACCATGGAGGTAGTGGTCGAAAGCTTGGAGATTTATCCTGATTTGACGCGGCATGTACACCGAGAAATTTTTACTCAGGAAATACGTCGCGAAAGACTTCGTAGCCATAGAAATTAGGTTACCGTATTTATGCGGAGATGAAGAGGCTTGCACAGGATAGATCAGCGTGCAGAGCTGCAGCAGACCTTCTTCGGACTGAAGACAACGAAGACTACGACGACGACGACAACAACACAAAACTAACTGCAGCATAGTGTCCAACGAAGAAGACGATCACAGCTCGTTAGAATAGAATATATTACACACTTTTTCACTGTTTTTGTAAATAATTGTTATATTTCGCTATTCAGAGATACAACAGTTGCGCTTCACACAGTATTTATCCGTATATATTAAATTTACATATTTTTCCCGATTTTCTATTCTGGCCCGTTTTTTTTACAGAAAAAGCGAAGTACGATAAGTCGTTTTTTCTTCCTACCCTCTTGATCCGACAGTCACGATGTAAAGTGTCTTTTATGTTCTGTAATCTTACTTGAATATTAACAGATATGAGCTTCACTACGTTTACCTTCTCCGGTGATGTGACTGATCCTTTATACTAATAATGTATAAAGCTTGTGTTAATATTTCAACTTCTTAAGTTAATTGAAAGTGGTTGGTTCGGCGGAGCAGTGATCACACGCCGTCAGTGTTCCATCGTTCAACTATTTTCGGTTCTACCACCCGGGCCTGCAGTCTAATGTTTAAGAAGTCCGAGTATAACTGTTATTATAGTGCAAATAATTTCTTTGCATTGAAACCAAACAATAACATGGTATTCTGTCACAAAAAGTTTCCGCTTTCCTACAACGACTTCTGAAACAGATGAGTCATTTACATGATCATAAGAGCTATTTAATCAATTGAAGGAGTTAGGGGTGCAGGAGAACTTAATTCTAGTTCAGTAATTCTAAAAGATTCCATTTCAATAATTCAAAAACTCAGGTTTTCATTACTTTAGCCTTCTCCTGTTGTCGTTAATGTGATGCGGTGTCGTTTAGCGAAGATTTTACTCTAATATCAAAAACCTTTGAAAGAACACCCCACTGATCGAAACAAAGCCAGCATACATTGTGACTGTATTTTCATAGGAATATAACTGGGGAAACAAACCGATTAAGTCATAGTAACACTTCCTCTCCGTAAGGACCCAATGGAAGCCACAGGTCTCTTGTAACAAAATACTCAGTAAGTATCTGTGAACAACGTTCCAACTTTTTTCAATGAAGTTTGGATTGATTCTGTGTATTGGTCACCGAAGACCACAACAACAAGGTACTTAGTAATGCGTAATATAGATTCATCGCAAAAGGGACTTCCGCAAACTTTTTTAGGCCATGGTGCTCCTTTTGTTCTACAGTGCTTTCATTCTAAAGTCTGTCACATGTAGTCAGGAAGTACCTTGTTCGAACCATGGTCATTTTCTAGAAAATCGTACATACTGCTGCTACTCTCAGCCCACTGTTCCAGCGTCTGACATTCTAATGACAAGATCACAAGTGATTAGAAATTCCCTCCTGTTCCATACAGGTATTATTGCATTCGACATGTGCTCAGATATGAAGCAAATCAAGCAGAATTCTGTGTCGGTTTCACACAATCAGAAACCGCATCCAGTAACAATTTCTTATCAAAAAGAAAAAGAAAGAACCAGGATACTGAAGTAAATCAGTTCTGAATCATGATTTTATCCTTAGTTGTTTCAGATGTGTCTCAATAACGAACAACTTCTTCAGTAGTTAGCATTGTGTACTGTGTCGTGCACAGTTATTTGATGGGAAATATTATAATTTAAAGTTAATCATGTAACTATTCTTTCTCTAGGCAGGTTTGACTAATCTATTGCAGTTATCTCGTTGATGTATTAAATTTAGAGTTCAGTCACGTTAGTGCAGGGGTGGACAAGGATTAACATCTTGAGTCTTGCCTCGGGCACGATTGTCATAGTGCTCACCCTGGCTGCACACTTTCCACACTGCCACGGTACGCTGTCTGAGCGTGAGGAGGGGAAAGAGGGGGTAACCACGAACACGCTGCAGTTAAATAGTAATGTAGTTGCAGTGCATGTGCCTTGGTTTTATATTCCACATTCATCAACAACAAACATCACAAACAAAACAAATTTTCAGTAGAATGTGATTGTTTTTGACATTTCAAAGATATAACAGCTATCTGGTACAAACTGTCGGCATACGGACAGATACAGACAACTTCACAGAGTTTCGCACTCACATTTGAACGTGGTTATGTCTCATTTAGTCCCTAATCGAAAAAAGGTTTTTCGCACACACATGTTGCTCCAAATATTCTACCTTACTTGCAATCTCATTACGGAGATGAGCTAAATCTGCCTGGGGAAAGCTATGTGGACGTCATGTGGAACTTTAATGTGAAAGGATTTGTTCTTAAAACGGGAATTACATTGTATGTCAATCAGTTACATTTACACATGCACAGGGACGCTTTCAACTAAACTGGCAAACAGTTTCGAAAACAACTAAAAAACGAAAGTAAGATAGGCAGTTTCCTCAACACGTTTAGAGAACTACTATTGTAATGCTTTCAAGGCCATAACGAATTCTTCAAATCTCGCGTTTTCTTTATCACCAATGAGCTTAGGAAACTGGCGTTTTTCAGTCTGTCCGTTCCACAATGCGACTCTTTTTAAAAAAAAACATCCCCCCAAATCAGAAATAAGTTGCTTCTCACTTTGAAATGTCTTACTGCGGGCAGTGTGCAGTCAATTTCACTTAAAGTGCGAGGTCAGCAATCCATTCCGGACATTCTATTTTCCGTTCCTGCACTCCTTCCTTCCTAAATTCAACGATAGTTAGTATTAAATCGAGAAATTGTTCCAGGCATGACTCTCGACTTCACCTATATACGAATGTACAGTTCCGGCCTTAGGCCATTTTTAAGTATTTTATGGACGATTCTTTAGTGGTCATATATGCCATGTACGTCATTGCTCCTATGCCAGCATGTAATTGTTATGAAATAAATTTGAACACTCACATTGTGTCCAGTTTCAATCATAAGTATGAAGCCATTTTTATCAGACAGGATTTCACGGTGAGTTCTTACTCAGCAAACGAAATTATGACGGAGAAATTTTCATATGTTTATCGAAAAGACCCAGGGACATCAAATACTGAAGTATCAGACAGATATTGAAATAAATTAACAGAATCCGCCCCCAAATTAATTCTTCTTCTTTATCAGTTTCGCGCTATGGAGACATGTTTATAAGAGCTAACACTTCTCCCATTAGTTTATTTAAGTATGAAAATCACTTGAATTTGTAGAACCATCATCCACTGGAGTAACACAACGTACCTTGCCTGTAATAAATAATTTACAGTATGGAAAAAGAGGTTATTTTTTTGGCACATGTTTGCACATTGTTAGCTGTCGGATAATCGGCACCCCAGATGATGAAAAACTTCAGTGTTTCCCCACTTCTTTGAGTATCACTGGGAAACCTCCTGAGATATACCATTTCGTTTTCATCGACACATATCGCGACTCGCGTTTATTTGAAACCATACGCGACTGGAACAGGAAAGGGAGGTAATGACAGTGGCACGTAAAGTGCCCTCCGCCACACACGGTTTGGTGGCTTGCGGACTATAAATGTAGATGTAGATGTAGACATTTAGATATTCGTAGGTGAACAAATTGCCTCCTCTCTGCGAAGTACATTTTTGCGAAACTTTTTGTAATTAATTTTAAATCCTGTTTGTTGTACCGTTCACGTTCACAAACAACATTTCGAATGTACTTCCTGACTGCCTCTCTGCAGCCAAAGAGGGTAATTAATTAAATGCTCGTTCCATAATATAACACAGCCATCCAGCAAACACAGGATTCGCTGTAATTGTTACAACAGTGACATTATAAAACAAGCGTCCCGTTTCCAGTCGCTGCACTAAGATATAGCTGATGGAAAGGTATTTTTCCTTCAAAATAAATTCAGCACCTACTTGTAGGTAAGCAAGGGGTGTGCTTACATTTGTACTGTTGTTATGGTGCGGTTGAATTCAGAGATGGCTAGATAGCTGCATATTAAAAAAAAACTATTTCTGTTGCTTTGTGTTTGGTTCCCATTGTATGCGACTGAACATTCAACATATTGGGCATGTCATCGAATTACTTTCGATAGGCGCTCCCACATTTTAATAGTGTTTTTTATCGAAGTAAATATACACAAAAATAATTTTACGTTAGGGGAATATTGACGCAGTAGTTTAGCTAGTTTGTCCCACAAAATTACAAATCTTGCAGGGTAATGTTAGAGCTGTGAATTTCGTTGCACTATTGGATTACTTTCTTTAAATCATGTTTTGAAACGGCATAGAACAGAGGCCAAATGACATTTGGGACACCCGATCCACAAACACATGAAAATAGTACTAATGATTACTGAGTTATTTGACCACGGGAAGAAAGCCAATAAACAACATACTGTTTAAATCAACACATCAACACCTGAACACAGAATCAATGAGTGGAAAAAGTACAAGAAAGGCTTGTACAAGAAAAGCTTGTAAATTATACAGAAAAACAAATGAATAAAAAGACAGAATAATAAGATGTGGTAATTGCTAAATGATGCTACATTGCTGCCAATATGAATAACTTAAAAGTAGATATCCTCGAGGTAGTGAAGTAACTTAAAGAACTTCATAAAAGCAAGTCTTCCGGTCCAGACTGTACCCCTGTTTAGTTCCTTTCAGAGTGTGCTGATGCAATAGCTCCATACTTAACAATCATTTACAACTTCTCTCTCGTCAAAGGATCTGTACCCAAAGACTGAAAAGTTGAACGGGTCACATCAATATTCAAGAAATGCAATAGGAATAATCGACTACATTTCAAGTCCATATCATTGAAGCCGATATGCAGCAGGGTTTTGGAGCGCATATTGTGCTCGAACATTATGAATTAGCTCTAAGAGAAAGGTCTGTTGACACATAGTCAAGGCGGATGTAGAAAACTTCGTTCTTGTGAAACACAACAAGCTCTTTGCTCACGCAGTGTTGAGTGCTATTGACAAGAGATTACAAATTGATTTCGTATTTCTAGATTTGCAGAAGGCTTTTGACGCTGTCCTTCACAATCGGCTTGTAGTGAAATTGCGTGCTTATCAAATATTGTCTCAGTTATGCGACTGGTTTCGTGATTTCCATTCAGAGAGATCGCAGTTCCTAGTAATTGACGGAAAGTCATCCAACAGAACAGAAGTGATTTCTAGTGATCCACAAGATAATGTTATTGGCCCTCTGCTGTTCCATGTCCATTCAAACAATTTAGGAGACAATCAGAGCAGTCGTTTAGGTTGTTTGCAGATGACGCTGTTATTTATCGACTAGTAAGACGATCAGCATAAACTGCAAAACGTTCTAGAAAAGATACCTGTATGGTGCTGAAATCGGCAATAGACCCTAAATAA
Organism: Schistocerca americana; assembly: GCF_021461395.2. Lineage (NCBI taxonomy): Eukaryota > Metazoa > Arthropoda > Insecta > Orthoptera > Acrididae > Schistocerca > Schistocerca americana. Next base: position 380,795,078 of record NC_060126.1, read on the forward strand.
TGAAGTGTGAGGTCATCCCCAGGAGTAATTAAAGGAATCCGTTAAACGTCGATTACACGATAAATCAGTCAAATCTTAAGACCCTAAATTCAGCAAAATATCGGTTTCGGGATCTTATACGCCCATCTTCAGATGTGGTAACTTGGCGCTGCGATCCCCGAGCGCCGCTTTTGACGTGTACAAGGCGTGTTGTGCTACCTACGAGCCCAGAGCATGGTGTATGGCACCTGAAGACGGGCGTATGAGGCCGATACCGGTCGTGTCATAACAAAAGAACTTTGCAACTGCTGCGGTATTTTCAACCTATGGTATGATGCTCAGTTGCGGATGTTCCTCCAACAGGACTGTTTGTAAAACAAAGGCATTTCTCGTTGCGGCGGTATCTTCTCAGATTATTTGCATCACCTACTTTCTCCTCCGAATGCGAATATACACTCCTTGAAATGGAAAAAAGAACACATTGACACCGGTGTGTCAGACCCACCATACTTGCTCCGGACACTGCGAGAGGGCTGTACAAGCAATGATCACACGCACGGCACAGCGGACACACCAGGAACCGCGGTGTTGGCCGTCGAATGGCGCTAGCTGCGCAGCATTTGTGCACCGCCGCCGTCAGTGTCAGCCAGTTTGCCGTGGCATACGGAGCTCCATCGCAGTCTTTAACACTGGTAGCATGCCGCGACAGCGTGGACGTGAACCGTATGTGCAGTTGACGGACTTTGAGCGAGGGCGTATAGTGGGCATGCGGGAGGCCGGGTGGACGTACCGCCGAATTGTTCAAAACGTGGGGCGTGAGGTCTCTACAGTACATCGATGTTGTCGCCAGTGGTCGGCGGAAGGTGCACGTGCCCGTCGACCTGGGACCGGACCGCAGCAATGCACGGATGCACGCCAAGACCGTAGGATCCTACGCAGTGCCGTAGGGGACCGCACCGCCACTTCCCAGCAAATTAGGGACACTGTTGCTCCTGGGGTATCGGCGAGGACCATTCGCAACCGTCTCCATGAAGCTGGGCTACGGTCCCGCACACCGTTAGGCCGTCTTCCGCTCACGCCCCAACATCGTGCAGCCCGCCTCCAGTGGTGTCGCGACAGGCGTGAATGGAGGGACGAATGGAGACGTGTCGTCTTCAGCGATGAGAGTCTCTTCTGCCTTGGTGCCAATGATGGTCGTATGCGTGTTTGGCGCCGTGCAGGTGAGCGCCACAATCAGGACTGCATACAACCGAGGCACACAGGGCCAACACCCGGCATCATGGTGTGGGGAGCGATCTCCTACACTGGTCGTACACCACTGGTGATCGTCGAGGGGACACTGAATAGTGCATGGTACATCCAAACCGTCATCGAACCCATAGTTCTACCATTCCTAGACCGGCAAGGGAACTTGCTGTTCCAACAGGACATTGCACGTCCGCATGTATCCCGTGCCACCCAACGTGCTCTAGAAGGTGTAAGTCAACTACCCTGGCCAGCAAGATCTCCGGATCTGTCCCCCAATGAGCATGTTTGGGACTGGATGAAGCGTCGTCTCACGCGGTCTGCACGTCCAGCACGAACGCTGGTCCAACTGAGGCGCCAGGTGGAAATGGCATGGCAAGCCGTTCCACAGGACTACATCCAGCATCTCTACGATCGTCTCCATGGGAGAATAGCAGCCTGCATTGCTGCGAAAGGTGGATATACACTGTACTAGTGCCGACATTGTGCATGCTCTGTTGCCTGTGTCTATGTGCCTGTGGTTCTGTCAGTGTGATCATGTGATGTATCTGACCCCAGGAATGTGTCAATAAAGATTCCCCTTCCTGGGACAATGAATTCACGGTGTTCTTATTTCAATTTCCTGGAGTGTATTTTGTTGACGCCACCTACGCAGGGAGAAACGCCCATCATAACAAAACAAGGGAAATCAGAGCTCGCACAGGAAAGTATAGTTGTTGGATTTTTCCACAGGCTCTTCGAGATTGGAATAGTAGAGAATTATTGTGAAGATGGTTCTATGAACCCTCTGCCAGGCACTGAAGTGTGATTTGCAGAGTATCCATGTTGGAGTAGCTGTAGATGTACATTTGACATATTTTTTGTGGTAGCAGATCTTAGTCTTTAATTGCGCCTTTTTGTGGTAATCCATGTCATTAAGAATGTAAAAGAGATTTGCCAGTAAGAGCATTCACTGCTGCACTATGATTGATGGGAGCAACATATCTGTACCATTCAGACACCCTTTATACACAAACAGAAAAAAATAAAAACTGGAAAAATAAACATAATTTATGGGAAGACTACAAAACAGTTAGTGGGGAGAGGGAGGCGGTAAATTTTATATTTGTCTTTTGACTTTCTAGGCACTACACTGACATTCATGCAAAGACGAAACACCTAACACACTTGATTCTTGTACATGCTTTATATTATCCATCTTTCCCTACAGCTTAATTTTATTTCCATCAAAATTTCGTAATTATGCGTCGTTTTAAATTGTTGAATTCTTTTTCATGTCGACAAATCTTATGAAAGTGTCTTGATATTTCGCCCATCTTCCAATTATCAAATGCAACGTCAGATCTGCCTCTCTGGTTCCTTTACTACTTGCCCTAAAACCAAAATGATCGTCACTTAAGGTATCCTAAATTTTCTTGCCTCTCAAAATACTAAACATTTTTTTTAATTCTGTTTCACGTGTTAACCAAGTTTGAGAGTAAGGGCCAGCGTGGAGCTGTATTACGAACAATAATTGGTGTCTTGTCTGTTGGTAGGTGCTTTACTATGAAAATATTTACTGACACATATTTTATTTGTTTTCCTCTAGTTCTATTGTCGTGATACGTTACAAGTCTTCAAACAAGGAGCCTTTCTTCTTTTTGTTTTCGGTGTCAAATGTAGGCGTTTTGCCCGAGTAAATCTAGAACTGCACCGTAACGACGGTTTTACATAAACACAGATCCTATTTTCGGTGTCGTCTTTCTTGTTCGAGGGTATTTCGTGAGAGATTTCAACTCAAAACAGTACTTGACAACATAATGCGGTTGTTATTACAACGGAACGAGTCTTGTTAACAGCAAACACTGCCTCTGGCGTCGGTTCAGCTATAACTCGCTCCAACTGTTCCTTCTCAGGCGGCAAATCCAGTTCCGCCGCTATGCACGAGCACAATTTCGCTAATGCACTTGGCGGCAATGTTTTCGCCCGCACGTGTCTGCGGCCCGGGTATGCTTTGTCTTGCGAGACAATTGCAGTTAATGTTCCGCTGCTTGCGGCTTCCCGGCGGGCGCAGCTAGCTAGTGCAGGCGCAGGATTCGTACATTTGGGGCAGTCAGAAACAGCAGCGACTCGGCCTTAACAGTGACGAAACGTTAGCCCAATTCCCGGAAGCTCCGCGAATTTCTACGCGGACCCCTCGCGTTCCGTTCTGTTTGAAAACTGTCTATTGCCTGTCCTGACAGTGACCATCTGAGGCGGCAGCGGTTTTCTGGGCCAGTATTTCACGAGTAATCTCTATCAGGACGAAGTGCAGCTCTGGCGGCGGATTACCTGAGGCTTATACAACAGTCTTTCGTGTGACGGCCCGCATCTCGTGGTCGTGCGGTAGCGTTCTCGCTTCCCACGCCGGGGTTCCCGGGTTCGATTCCCGGCGGGGTCAGGGATTTTCTCTGCCTCGTGATGGCTGGGTGTTGAGTGCTGTCCTTAGGTTAGTTAGGTTTAAGTAGTTCTAAGTTCTAGGGGACTGATGACCATAGATGTTAAGTCCCATAGTGCTCAGAGCCATTTGAACCTCGTGTGACAGAAGAGGCCCTAGAGACGGAAAGCTGTTATTACGGAATACGGGGCCCTTTACAGCGATACTTTGTGATCTCTTCCAGTGAAGAATTTGTCGCTGCTGAATGGTCAAACCAACCATGCCACCCCCACCCCCCACTCCCCCGCCGCCCCCGGTGAACCTATCGCATGCCACAAAAGACCATAACACATTTGCCCGCATCTCGTGGTCGTGCGGTAGCGTTCTCGCTTCCCACGCCCGGGTTCCCGGGTTCGATTCCCGGCGGGGTCAGGGATTTTCTCTGCCTCGTGATGGCTGGGTGTTGTGTGATGTCCTTAGGTTAGTTAGGTTTAAGTAGTTCTAAGTTCTAGGGGACTGATGACCATAGATGTTAAGTCCCAGAGTGCTCAGAGCCATTTGAACCATAACACATTTACTTGTTCCGCAGCAAACTGCATAATGGTCAACAAGTAGAAGGCATAAAATCTTCATTGTGTTCAAATGTTGGTATGCACTGAAGCGCCAAAGAAACTGGTATAGACATCCGAGTACAAATACAGAGATATGTAAACATGCAGAATATTGGGCTGCGATCGGCCTATATAAGACAAATTTCTGGCTCAGTTGTTAGATAGGTTACTGCTGCTACAATGACAGGTTATCAAGATTTATGTGAGTTTGAGCGTGAAGTCATAGTCGGCGCAAGAACAATGGGACACAGCATCTTGGAGGTAGCGATGAAGTGGAGATTTTTCCGTGCGACCACTTCACGAGTGTACCGTGAATATCAGGAATCCGGTAAAACATCAAAATTCCCGACATCGCTGCGGCCGGAAAAAGATCTTGCAAGAACGGTATCAACAACGACTGAAGTGAATCGTTCAACGTGACAGAAGTGAATCCTTCTGCAAACTGCCGCAGACTTCATGGGCCATCAGCAAGTGTCAGCGGGTGAACCATTCAACGAAACATCATCGATGTGGGCTTTCGGAGCCGAATGCCCACTCGTGTACCCTTGATTGCAGGACACAAGGCTTTACGCCTCGCCTGAGCCCGTCAACACCGATATTGAACTGTTCATGACTGGAAAGATGTTGCCTCGTCGGACAAGTGTCGTTTCAAACTGAATCGAGCGGCTGGATGTGCACGGGTATGGAGACAACCTCATGAATCCATAGATCCTGCATGTCAGCAGGGGACTGTTCAAGCCGGCGGAGGCTCTGTAATGGTATGGGGCGAATGCATTTGGAGCGATATGGGACCCCTGATACGTCTAGATACGACACTGACAGGTGACACCTGCCTAAGCGTCCTATCTGATCACCTGCATCCCTTCGTGTCCATTATGCATTCTGACGGACTTGGGCAGTTCCAGCAGGACAGTGCTCCAGGAACACTCTTCTGAGTTTAAACATTTCCGCTGGCTACCGAACTCTCCAGACATTAACATTACTGAACATATCTGGGATGCCTTGCAACGTTCTGTTCAGAAGAGATCTCCACCCACTTGTACGCTTACGGATTTATGGACAGCCCTGCAAGATTCATGGTCTCAGTTCGCTCCAGTACTACTTCAAACGTTACTAGAGTCCATGCCACGCCGTGTTGCGGCACTTCTACGTGCTCGTGGGGGCTCTACGCGATATTAGGCATGTGTACCAGTTTCTTTGACTCTTCATTACATAAATATAATCCATTAAGGGGAGTAACTCGGGATGATGCAGAAAATTTTTTTACGTAAGAGGTGACAAAAACGGTCACGCATTGCTAATTAGGCTGTAATTTTGAACGTGATTTTCTATGTGATTTGGAGGTTTAAGCAATGTTTTTTAAAAGTCGGAGTCCGAATAATTTATTCATGATTTGAAAAGATCGGCATATTTAACGTATAAAATGATACATTATTCAAAGTCATGACTAATTCAATGAGGGTCAAATAAACAAATATATTTTTATCTGTAGAAGGGATTAACTTAGGGTAGAGGATGGATACAGTGGAATACCATATTAGATATAAACTGGAAGGGGAATCCCGAGGAATGAGAGGAGAGGGGACTCATTCATCGACTTGTAAATCTATTATCTACTTTTCATTCATGTTTACTCTGTCTTGCAAAATGCCACAGTAACACATCAGTATTTATTTTTGCCTATAAACACGTTGATTATAGCTTTATATGTTTAAACCGATGTTTGCTCTTTCATAACCTGACATCAGAAATAGGGGTTCCCGTGAAATAAAACTCAACCTTCGATAACTGCCTTTAAAATTATGGATATTGGTGATGATACGTGACCCTTATGCCCCTTCAAATATGCATCTAACAACATACACTCCTGGAAATGGAAAAAAGAACACATTGACACTGGTGTGTCAGACCCACCATACTTGCTCTGGACACTGCGAGAGGGCTGTACAAGCAATGATCACACGCACGGCACAGCGGACACACCAGGAACCGCGGTGTTGGCCGTCGAATGGCGCTAGCTGCGCAGCGTTTGTGCACCGCCGCCGTCAGTGTCAGCCAGTTTGCCGTGGCATACGGAGCTCCATCGCAGTCTTTAACACTGGTAGCATGCCGCGACAGCGTGGACGTGAACCGTATGTGCAGTTGACGGACTTTGAGCGAGGGCGTATAGTGGGCATGCGGGAGGCCGGGTGGACGTACCGCCGAATTGCTCAACACGTGGGGCGTGAGGTCTCCACAGTACATCGATGTTGTCGCCAGTGGTCGGCGGAAGGTGCACGTGCCCGTCGACCTGGGACCGGACCGCAGTGACGCACGGATGCACGCCAAGACCGTAGGATCCTACGCAGTGCCGTAGGGGACCGCACCGCCACTTCCCAGCAAATTAGGGACACTGTTGCTCCTGGGGTATCGGCGAGGACCATTCGCAACCGTCTCCATGAAGCTGGGCTACGGTCCCGCACACCGTTAGGCCGTCTTCCGATCACGCCCCAACATCGTGCAGCCCGCCTCCAGTGGTGTCGCGACAGGCGTGAATGGAGGGACGAATGGAGACGTGTCGTCTTCAGCGATGAGAGTCGCTTCTGCCTTGGTGCCAATGATGGTCGTATGCGTGTTTGGCGCCGTGCAGGTGAGCGCCACAATCAGGACTGCATACGACCGAGGCACACAGGGCCAACACCCGGCATCATGGTGTGGGGAGCGATCTCCTACACTGGTCGTACACCACTGGTGATCGTCGAGGGGACACTGAATAGTGCACGGTACATCCAAACCGTCATCGAACCCATCGTTCTACCATTCCTAGACCGGCAAGGGAACTTGCTGTTCCAACAGGACAATGCACGTCCGCATGTATCCCGTGCCACCCAACGTGCTCTAGAAGGTGTAAGTCAACTACCCTGGCCAGCAAGATCTCCGGATCTGTCCCCCATTGAGCATGTTTGGGACTGGATGAAGCGTCGTCTCACGCGGTCTGCACGTCCAGCACGAACGCTGGTCCAACTGAGGCGCCAGGTGGATATGGCATGGCAAGCCGTTCCACAGGACTACATCCAGCATCTCTACGATCGTCTCCATGGGAGAATAGCAGCCTGCATTGCTGCGAAAGGTGGATATACACTGTACTAGTGCCGACATTGTGCATGCTCTGTTGCCTGTGTCTATGTGCCTGTGGTTCTGTCAGTGTGATCATGTGATGTATCTGACCCCAGGAATGTGTCAATAAAGTTTCCCCTTCCTGGGACAATGAATTCACGGTGTTCTTATTTCAATTTCCAGGAGTGTATTTTGGTTTATCTCTCCTCTGTTCGAAGTTGATACCTACTAGAACTAAACATGTATTTGCTTAAAACTTTTATCCATTCTGGATTTGGAACACTGCGACTGTCTTGTTAAAAGTTTCAAGAATTACTGCAACCAATAGCCGTTTTTTCTTCCATTTTTATTTATTCATGGCCGGTTTCGAATCGCCTGGTAATTCATCATCAGATGGTACAATTTAGTTTGGAGTATTGTGGTGATCGTACATTGTTTTTATTCTTGTGGCAGGCACTGCTCTGGAAAACATAATGAGTGCTTACCAGAATCGCTAAGTAAAAGAAAAAACGGCGATTGCTTGCAGTAATTCCTGGAACGTTATATATTTGCTTATTTGACTTTATAGGTAATATTTGCCACTCTTTTCTCATCTTAAATCAGATATTAGGGTTCCCACTGAAAAACATCCGGTCGTAGGTTCGAATCCTGCCCGGGGCATGGATGTGTGTGATGTCCTTAGGTTAGTTAAGTTTAAGTAGTTCTAAGTTCTAGGGGACTGATGACCTCAGATGTTAAGTCCCATAGTGCTCAGAGCCTCTTTTTTTTTTTTTTTTTTGTAACGCAAAGGAGGATGTGTTAGCATTTATGGACAACCTGTTAACAGTCGTGACCAGAGGGAGAGCTATAAGTAAACCAGGTTCACTAGGAGATGCTAAAACGAATCTAAGAGGTAGTGAGGGGTTAATATATGAATAAACGTCTAAGGGCTGAGAAAGGCTTTATAGAAGCCGGAATAGCTGTTTTGTATCCCGCCTGGGAGGCGGCGCGTGGGTTTGAACGGGAAAAAGGTAATACATGTCGGTACTGCAAGAAAATGGTTTACTGGTGCAAAAACAAGGTGATAAACGGTTACATAACTTTGTACGTAGGTGCGGTGCTGAAGCGAAGTATCCTGGCTGGCTGCACTTGATGAAATGGGCCGAATCTGTAGCGATGCTCGTAGAGCTCTCCAGCGCCGGCTAGAGGGCGCTGTCGTCGGCGCCTGTCGTAATGCCAACCTAAGCAGTGGCATCGTAGCTATCGATACCACAATCTGTATGTGTAATTAGGAGCAACTGAACAGTGTGTTCAAGGATAGAATACAGAGACCCATCAAGTATGAGTTGATGGAGAGTGCTGCTCGAGTAACATCCTTCTGCAAGAACTAGAACAAAGGACGTGACATATTTTGTGGGGTGTCCACCCGATGTGTCAAGGAAGGTGCAGGTAGATGAAAGTAACACAAGTTTTTGTTGGACACAGGTCCACATATGTCTGTGTCAAGTCCGTACGTCATGGCAATGAGATAGTTTAATCCACCATTTGGGGTGAGTGGTGATGACATGCATTTGCTGGAATCGGCGATACTGAGTTTTCAGGTTGGTGAAACATTTCTGGGGATTGTTACCTTTTAGAGAAACAGTCATATAACGTATGCCAAACCATAATGAACGACACACTAGTTCAGAATAATTAGTCAACATCGAGGAATGTGATATATAACAATAGTAGTTGTTGTCAGTAAATGACTAACGTAATATTGCTCGTAATTTACTGTTTTATTGGGATTTGGATGCCTCTCATAAATAAAAGGATGCGGAAAGCAGATTTGGAACGGCACAGAAGCACCTAGACTACGGGAGAAGTAAAGTAGGCCGCCACCCTTTGAACCATTTCTCCGAAGAACATGCCAGGAGAAGCTTTCAGGCCACTGGACTGCCTTCTGTAATACAGCGCCCGGGCACCCTCCCACGAGCAGTGGAAGGAGGAAGAACGCTTTTAAGCAGAAGGCACTATTATGCACAAAAGTAGGAATCTGAGTTTCTCGCTGAAAAGCGCTAGACGCCACAGATAAAAATTTCAAAACTGGAATGGGAACCTGCTGCGTCGCGCCTTTGAAAGTCTGAGGCGATGCTAGACATTCGACTTCACAGAAACCAAGTGTTTATAAAAATCACGGGGTTTTGCAAACACAAACAGAGGTAAGACAGAGAAGCTCAACTGTAACGGTTGAGGATCTGCCTCATTGGTAACAGAGAGAGATGGAGAGATAGAGTGATACGGCTTCTTTGAGTAGACGCGAGTAGACTAGAGAATAGATATGGAAAGGAACTAGAATGTTCTGAGGAGCATTTTTACCTGTCGGTGGCCAGAGGATCTGAAGTCCAGCCGACCCGAATACAGTAAGAGACAAGAAATGCGGCAATGTGAGGTTTCTTTTAGGTAAACATTCCATTATAAATCGCTTGAGAGTCGTGAGTCTTAATCTTCAGAAGTGTCTGCCATCAGACCTTGACCAACAGCAGCCACTGCTAAAACTGATGTATCAAGAAACTTAAAAAATTTCAGTGTGATTTGCACTTTGCTTTTCGTACCACTAATAACTGATTCCGCAGCCCCTTCGGGATCCACCTACAATTTACTACGGTGAGCTCGAGCAGCAACTGTGAGATAATTTGTAGGGACACAAACCATTTTATAGGATTTCAATTACTTCAAGCTTCTCTTTGATGATACGTTTTCAGATTCTACTTTAAGCTCCGACCACAGGTACAACACATTCTCTCCTGTAGTGCTATCTGTCCTTTCAATCAACATCGTATCGATCAATGTGCAGCTTTGCGATTGTAATTGCTTTACTTGTGTGATTATTAGACTCTTTCCCCCACCAATTGCTTTGAAGACGTGCAAGATAAATTAATAATATTATTGCCAATGTTTGTCAATTATTTTATGAATAATGCCATCAGAATAAATTGAAGTAATTGTGATTCCTAATTCATTATTCTGGAGAGTGATTAAACAATGAGTGTCAGATACGGAGCACCCTCCATTCACAATATCAATTTGAAGAATGTACAGACGTTTTGCCTTGTATAGGTAATCGTTACTGTTAAATCATAGCGTTAGATTTCGTCTCTTACGTATCACACTAAAAACTTCTCTGGGCAACATTTAGTAGAACTCAGTGGGACGTTGTTTCGTCTGGGGAAAACTGTCACCAGAGCCACAAAGCCTCAAGGTCTCTAATCAATTGGGGCAATAAAGCACCGCAAGGTATGGGAAAACTGCCGGGTGTGTTTAGGAATAAATTTTGCAGTAAGCTATTAAATGTGGTACAGCCATAGAGGGGAGACACAGAGAGCGGTTGGTGCTTGTTAGAACAGGCATTACTTGAACGAAAGTTTCTAAAGCTCTGTCAGTCGTCAGTTTAAAGATAGAATAGAATGAATTCAGACCGTAAGCATAAGCAAGGTACCACTATAACAGTAATACAGGATAAAGTGAAACATTTACAAGAAACGGAGAGAGTAACAATGAATGAGTTATTATTAGACTTTGAAGGATTGTTTAATTCACTTAGGCCTTTGCTAGCGACGCTAGATCACAACTGTGAATCTGTTAACCAACAGTTATGGGACGCTATTACTGAAGGAAGTACCAGCCGTTGGGGAGTAACGGGGATAATCGTACCAAAGGAAAGCGTGGATGGTACGAGAGCATATCTTTTTTGCTGTAACTACAGATATGCAGAGATCCTATTCTTCCAACGTGCTGGAGAGGCGCCCCGGTGTTACCCCTGGTGTCACGGTGCAACGAGCCATCGTCTATGACTTCAGGTCACAGCTGGCAGTGGTTGGGGTAACTCTGACAACAGTACGTCACGGACCTGCTGTGTCATCATGAGTTACTCTCTTTGCGTCAGTATCTTGGTGTCGTTTTTGGAAAAGATAATGCTTTTTCATGCATGGCATGTGTCGCTAAGGACATTCTGCATGATACTGAGTTACTCCCGGGGCCCCAGATCTCTCCCTGATGCAACATGTGTAGGAGCAGGATTTGCATCTCGGGCCATTATCTAGGATATCAAAGATCAGTCACAACAATTGTGCCCGAGTTTGCCTCAGGAGAGGCTACAACTGCTTTATGAAATCATAACCTAGTCGAATCGGTGACTGCATCAAGGTCGGAGGGGGTGTAACGTCGAACTAAGAGGGATCATACTACCGTGTTCTTTGTAAATGTGACTCGAGTTTGTAATCACTTAACTAATACCGCACCCTCTCACCCCATCTCGTTTCCTCCTCTCCTTCTGGGTAATTAAATTTTGTCAGGGTGTGTAAATACATTCCTTACTGTGTCACGGCTTTCTATCTGTAATGTTTTGGCTAATCCATCTTTATATGGAATGGTTTTAGGGACAGTTGCTGCTTGAATGCAGTACCGTTAATGTTAGGTGAAAGAGAAGTGAACAACAGCAGTGGAACAAGAGAAATTGAGGATGCAGTCACAAGACGTGGATGACGATTGGTCGACCGTGGACACAATATCCTCATATCGAAGTAGTGAGCCATCTACTGTGGTTGTTGAAAATACAGCGCAGGAGGCTTTCATATATTATTCTGGACTATTAAATGAATAATTCTTTATACCAATTTCTCTAAAGAAAAAACAAATCTAGTCACAGTGTACACATCGAAACAGAGGCTTGAAAGTGCCGAGTAAACCAGCTTCTGTTCGAAGTCTGGCAGCATGCACTCTTTTTACTTGTAAATAAAAATCCAAGAAAGAACTTGCCAAATTTTGTTGTCGCGTGAATACACAACTGGCCATTAAAATTGCTACACCACGAAGATGACGTGCTACAGACGCGAAATTTAACCTACAGGAAGAAGATGCTGTGATATGCAAATCATTAGCTTTTCAGAGCATTCACACATGGCTGGCGGCGGTGGCGACACCTACAACGTGCTCACATGAGGAAAGTTTCCAACCGATTTCTCATACACAAACAGCAGTTGACCGGCGTTGCCTGGTGAAACGTTGTTGTGTGAGGAGGAGATATGCGTACCATCACGTTTCCGACTTTGATAAAGGTCGCATTGTGCCTATCGCCATTGCGGTTTATCGTATCGCGACATTGTTGCTCGCGTTGGTCGAGATCCAATGACTGTTAGCAGAATATGGAATCGGTGTGTTCAGGAGGGTAATAAAGAACGCCGTGCTGGATCCCAACGGCCTCGTATTACTAGCAGTCTAGATGACAGGCATCCTATCCGCATGGCTGTAACGGATCGTGCAGCCACGTCTCGAATCCTGATTCAACGGATGGGGACGTTTGCAAGACAACAACTATCTGCACGAACAGTTCGACGACGTTTGCAGCAGCATGGACTATCATCTCGGAGACCATGGCTGCGGTTACCCTTGACGCTGCATCACAGACAGGAGCGCCTGCGATGGTGTACTCAACGACTCAATGCCCAGGCGTATCAAGGCCGTTATTACAGCCAGAGGTGGTTGTTCTGGGTACTGATTTCTCAGGATCTATGCACACAAATTGGGTGATAATGTAATCACATGTCAGTTTTAGTATAATATATTTGTCCAATAAATATCCGTGTATCATCTGCATTTCTTCTGGGTGTAGCAGTTTTAATGGCCAGTAGAGTATTAACCTGAGCCGTTTTTCTTTGTTGTCTGATAACTTTATACGCCATTAAAGGTTTTCAACTTGTGACTAATGGTAACAATTAACTCTCTAACAGTGACAGATATGCTGAGTATTGCACAGGTCCTGGGTAATAATTTCTGTAACACAAGCAGTCAGAAACTAGATTTGCCTCCGTTCACAACTCATTGCACTTCAGAGCCGTATCTGATAAAATTTCCTATCACTTATCATGTCTGTATTTGGTATAGGCGTGTGTATGAAACTTCAGATAGAGTTTGTTATGTTATTCGATATTTCCCTACGTCACGGCCGTAAACATCGTCGTAGTTCAAAAAATGGCTCTGAGCACTATGAGACTTAACATCTAAGGTCATCAGTCCCCTAGAACTTGGAACTACTTAAACCTAACTAACCTAAGGACATCACACACATCCATGACCGAGGCAGGATTCGAACCTGCGACCGTAGTAGTCGCGGGGTTCCGGACTGACGCGCCTAGAACCGCACGGCCACCGCGGCCGGCTATCGTCGCAGTGCCGTGATATTTATCTCATGTTAAAGTTTGTCGTTTTATCTGAGAAAATTAGGTGTTATTTTTATTAGGTGGGGGTTGTAAAATTTAAGTCGTAAACATTCCGCTATGAACTTATGGGTGTGGAAGAATATCGTGTCAGAAGCAAAGCGGCGAAAATTTTTTTGAAGTCCCACTGTGGCTGTTCCATATTGGATGATATTTTCCCCACTAACTGACTAATTAATTAAGGTGATATAAGGGATATTCCTGCTTAGGACACATTACTGCATCGGACATGATAACAGCCCAAGTTGTTCCCCGCGACTTGTTGCACTTGGAGGACTATGTTCACAAATCGTAAGGAAAAGTTCCAGCACTCCTGCAAGCCCCCTAAACCACCACATACACCTTTGTTTGTGTCGCTTCATCTACAGTTTTTTCACTGTCCCAATTGATCTTCTCCGCTTGTCGATGCTCCACGGGAGGATGCAACCGATAAGCGGGAAAATCTCAAAGGTGCTTTAATGAAAGTCTCAAAATAATGGGATGCCATCCTGAATTTTTAAAAGCAAAATCAAGGAACAATAGTGGTTAGATCAAGTTCAAGGTAATACTCGGATGTAAGTTCGTGGAATCTACTCACCACATATCGAGCACCATTTCGAGTTTATATAAATATCTGCACGTTATTTTGAGGACAGTGGGAAGCCGCACACTTGCGAATTCGCGTATAAACATTTTTCGATTCAGTTATCAGCCACGAAATCACGGTTACGCAAAAATATTTCCATTCCACACCACATACGAGGTGCCTCTCCAGAATCTAGTCCAAAACTGGGTAATGACCAAACTTCAGTGTTTAGCGCCTGACTAAACAGAGCGCGTTTCTAATTATTTGGTTTAATTATTTCATGGCTGACAATCTTAAATGAAATTCTGATTGTAATGTGAGCTTCATCTTGGAGTTACTGAAATCATGGTTAAGAAGCTATATGTGTGGATAATGTCTGCTGTCTAGTTGGAGACGTATGGAAATATTTAAACAGTTGATATTAGTAAACAAAGTTACGCGTTTGCCGCCAGGTCTCGATGATGTAACGAGGACCCTTCGTCTCGCCTTAGAGCCAGGTTGTAACTCGGTTGTCCCCGTCCTATACGCCCCGTGTGAAACGAAACGATGGCGGCAACCGGCCGTCACGGTTGCGCCACGGCGATGTGACAACGGCGGGGGCAGAGCCCGCGACCCACTCCCTAAATAATCTGGCCCCGCTCCACACGTCGTGACGCGAACAAAACAGTGTGAGTGTGTGTGTGATCGCGTGGAGCACTAGGTCGCCGTGGCTGGAATAGCAGTGTGACCAGCGAAGTTCGATAATCATCGATAGTTACACGTCATCATTGTTGCGAGATTAAACATCGATGCTACGGTAGCGACACTGAGACACGAACTGATTTTTCTTATAACAGTAGCAGACATAGTTCTATTTTGTAGTACCTGCGGTTTTCACTAAAGATACGAGGGAAATCCCAAAAGTAGGATCTCCTATTTTTTATAAGTACATAGACCTGTTAATTTCCACAATGGTTTACATCAGTTTTCAGCTTGAACATTTATCTATTTTTTGACATAATCACCATTTCTGTCAATGCATTTTTGTAGACGATGTGGCAGTTTTTGTATGCCCATGTCATACCAGCTCGCTGCCATGCTGTTCAGAATGTTATGAACCTCTTCTCTCACCTCGTCGTCGGAGCTGAGCCGGAAAGGCCAAATGTTTTTTTTTTAACCTAGGGAACAGTTGATAGTCACTGGGTGGCAAGTCAGGACTATAGGGTAGGTGGGTGATTATGTTCCACTGAAACTTTTGCAGGAGAGCAACGGTTTGCCGAGCGATGTGTAGGCGAGCGTTGTCATGGAGAAGGTATACACCCTTGCTCAACATTCCTCTTCTCCGGTTCTGAATTGCCCGTTTGAGTTTTTTGAGTCTCACGGTACCTGTCAGCGATAACTGTGGTCCCAGTGGGCATAAATTCGACCAACAATACCCCTTTCCAAAAAACGGTTGTCATTACTTTACCGGCAGACTGTGTTTGAATTTCCGCGGCTTTGGCGAAGGAGGATGTTATGCTCAGGTTTCGTCACCCGTGACAATTGAGTCCAGTAAGTTGTCCTGTTCGGCTGCAAGGCGGTGAAGAAATGCGCGGGAGGCATCAACTCGTTGCCGCATGTGGTCAGCATGCATGGCAACCACCTTGCGCTTACCTTACGGTAGTTCAATGTTTCCGTTAAAATTCTGTGAGCGGAGCTTCGGGAAACCTCAGGAACCAACGTGCAGAGATCATCCAGGGTGATCCATCGATCTTTACGAATGCTTTGCTCAACCTTCAACAGTGTCTCCCGCTCCTCTGTTCGTCGTGAATTTCGGTCCGTCCAGCTGAAAACTCTCTACACCACTTACGAACATTTTTGACATCCATGCACGACTCACCATACACTTCCGTCAATTAGCGACGGATTTCATCCCCTTTGCATTCAAAACCGAATAACTGCGAGCAATTCGCACTTGGCGGTAACATCCAACGGGAGCTCCATTCTCTACGGCTGCCAAGCTAAGACTGAGCGCCTCAGCGCGTCGTGCGCATGTTTACACAGCGCGTAAAGCACTCTTCAGAACAGTGTGACCAACTGCCACACAAACTGAGTTCTGTACTTATAAAGAAATAGGAGACCTTACTTTTGGGATTACCCTTGTAGCACTAGTTATGATGATGCGACTTAGTACTATATTGGATGTAATGATAAACCTCTCAAAAAAATAAAAAAAAAAAAAAAAATAAAAATAAATAAATAAATAAAAAAAGAAAAAAAGAAAGAAAGAAAAAGACATGCCATGAAGGAATTAACCGAATGGGGTGGAAATCGATAGATCTGATGTACACGTACAGATAAAAAAGATTGCAAAGAAATGAATGTTTCATTAAAGAGAAAGAGCTGCACAAACTGTGCAAGTCAATGAGGAATTGGTCCACCTCTGGCCTGTATGCTAGTGGTTATTCGGCATGGCATTGTTTGATAGTTGTTGGATTTCCTCCTGAGGGATATCGTTGTAAATTCTGTTCAACTGACGCGTTAGATTAGTCAAAATTCTGAGCTATTTTGAGGGCCCCGCCTATAACGCTACAAACGTTTACAATTGGGGAGAGGTCAAACGGTTCAAATGGCTCTGAGCACTATGCGACTTAACATCTATGGTCATCAGTCCCCTAGAACTTAGAACTACTTAAACCTAACTAACCTAAGGACATCACACACATCCATGCCCGAGGCAGGATTCGAACCTGCGACCGTAGCAGTCGCGCGGCTCCGGACTGAGCGCCTAGAACCGCTAGACCACCGCGGCCGGCAGGGGGGAGGTCAGACGACCTTGTTGGGCAAGATAGGGTTTGCATGCATGACGACAACCAGTAGGAAATTTCTTCATGTGCGGGAGGGCATTATCTTGCTGAAATGTAAGCCCAGGATGACTTGCCATGAGAAGAACAGAAAAGGGCGTAGAATATCGTTGACGTACCGCTGTGACAATGGGTGCCGCGGATGACAACCAAGGGATCCTGCCAAGAAATAAAATGGCCGTCACACCATCACTCCTGGTTGTCAGGCTGTATGGCGGACGACTGTCAAGCTGGTATTCCACCGCTATCTGGGGCGTCTACAGATGCATTTGCGGCCTCCTATCATACTAGAGTAGACTTGTCTTCAGTGATGAGCTCCACTTCTAACATGCCCTGGCGTATCTGAAGATGCCCCAGACAGAGATGGGATACCACCCTGACTGACGCCCGCCAAATGGCCCGACAATCTGGAGTGATGGTCTGAGGTGCCATTTTATTTCAATGCATGACCCATTTGGTTGCCACCCAAGGCACCACTACAGCACAGCTGTACGTCGACGATATTCTAAACCGCGCTCTGTTGCCCTTTATGGAAAGCCATTCCAGCAACATAATGACCGGCCTCTCATAATGATAGCTTCTACTGCTTGTCTTCACGCTTACCAAACTCCACCTTGGACAGCAAGTACACTGGATCTCTCCCCAACAGCGAACAATTGGAACATTATGGGCAGGTCCCTCCAATCAGCTCGAAATTTTGACAGTTTAACACGTCAACTGGACAGAATTTGGATTTTGCGCAATATCCCTCAGGAGTATATCCAACAGCTCTATCAATCAATGGCAAGCCGACTGACTAGTGGTGTAAGGAGCAATGCTTTATTGATTTTCTCGATTTGTGAACCTCTTTCCGTGAATAAATCGTCAAATGTGTGTGAAACTGTAATCTTTTGTAGGATGTACACGTAAATCAGATCTATCGCTTTTCATCCCATTAAGATAACTCCTTCGTGGTGTGTATTCTTTTTCTTTGAGTGAATATTGCACAATTAGTTGCTTATGTACCCGAAAAGAATTGTTGACTGTAATAATTTCTGTAAGATCGAATAAGCACATGTTTAAATTGTAGACAATGGACAAAAATGTAATAAACAAATATCGATACTGACATGTTTGAGACACCGTAACACCGCTGCCAAACTAAAATATCAATCAATAATGGCAAAAATGTTGCTACTATCGTCAGTAATTTTTCCATCATTTAAATTAATAATTTTCTGAGCATGTCTAATAATGACAGAAGTGTAACACATTTACGACGTGTCAGACGCAGCAAAAGGGTGTGGGGGTGAATACTTCGAGGCTTGCCGGTGACACAGTAATTCTTCCAGAGGCGGTTAAGGACTAGGAAGATTAGTTGAATGGAGCGGATAAAGTCTTGAAAAGGAGATCAGAGATAAACATTAACGAAAGTAAAACAAGGGTAATGGAATGTAGTCGAATTAAATTAGGCGATGCTGAGGGAATAAGACTAGGAAATGAAACACTAAAAGTAGTCCATGAGTTTTGTTATTTGGACGGCAAAAACAACTCTTGACAGCCGAAGTAGAGATGACATAAAATGCGGATTGGCCGTAGCAACAAATACATCTCTGCATCCCATAAATCTGTTGCCAGTAACTGTAAATTCATGTGTTAGGGAGACTTCCTGATGTCATTTGTTGGGTGTAGCCTTGTACAGACGTGAGAGGTGCAAAACAAACAGCTCAGACGTAAAGAAATTAGAAGCTCTCGGAATGTGGTGCTGTAGATCAATGCTGAGGGTTACAAGGGTAGAGCAGGTAACTAATGAAGTGGTACTGAACCGAATTCCAGAAAAAAGAAATTTGTGACACAACTTGACTAAAAGAAGAGTGGTTGACAGAACGCATCTGAGGCATCAAGGATCGTAAAATTGGAAATGGAGGGAAGAAAATGGTTCAAATGGCTCTGAGCACTGTGGGACTCAACTTCTGAGGTCATCAATCCCCTAGAACTTAGAACTACTTAAACCTAACTAACCTAAGGACGTCACACACATCCATGCCCGAGGCAGGATTCGAACCTGCGACCGTAGCGGTCTCGCGGTTCCAGACTGTAGTGCCTAGAACCCCACGGTCACTCCGGCCGTCAATGGAGGGAAGAGTTGGAGGTAAAAGCTACAGAAGAAATCCAAGACCAGAGGGAAACCAAGACTCGTATCCAACACGCCAATTCAAGAGGATGTAGCGTCGATTAGTAATGCAGAGCTGAAGAGTACTGTACAGGAGAGAGTACCGTGAAGAGCTACATCAGACCAGTCTTCAGACAGAATCCACCCATTATGAGACACATGTTGTTTTAATCTTATATGCACATAAGCCAGTAAGAGTATTTTCCTCCTTGGCAATAAAGTTCATCTTACTTTAAACTAGCATTTTCCCTGTGGCTTTGCTTGCGTATGTATTTGACATATATGCTGTACACATCTCCTCCTCCCTTTCTCTGTGTCTACCTCTTCCTCCCTGTTTCTATCCACTTCATCCACCCACCTCTACCTGTCTATCTTTCCTCACCATCCTCTCTGTCTCTTCACCTCCTCCTCCCTCTCTCTTTGTCCATTTTTCTACACCTTCGCTCTGGACATATCGTCCTCACCCCTTCTTCTGACTATATACTCCTCCCCCTCTCTTTACATCTCCATCCTGTTCTATTTTACCTGCCCACTACCCCTCTACACTTTCCACATCATATGCTCCCCTTGCTGCTCCTCCCTGTCCATTTCTCCCTTCCTATCACTCTCTGTCCCCTGTTCCATCCATCTCAACCTCTCTCCAGCAATGCTCACCTTCACGTGTCCCCCCAGTAAAACAGTCCAATGAAGGAGGCCGATATTACTCCCACAACGTGTCATACAGGGAACGCTACGTATTAGGCGGACAAAATCATGTATTTGTCCCTGACATACAATCCGCCATGCACAGCAAGTCGATAATGCAGGCTGATACTACAACACACCTGTCACCCACAGCAGCCTATGTGTCGGAGACTGGGAAACTGTTTCTTGACATGTAGGCTGCCCTGCAAAGCACATTGGTTTGGTGGACCCACACTATTTCCACATAACATGCCAGTCATGCAAGACAATCCATATGGCACCGCCAGCCACTATCGTCGAGCGGTTCTAGGCGCTTCAGTCTGGAACCGCGCTGCTGCTACGGTCACAGGTTCGAATCCTGCCTTGGGCATGGATGTGTGTGATATCCTTAAGTTAGTTAGGCTTAAGCAATTCTAAGTCTAGAGGACTGATAACCTCAGATGTTAAGTCCCATAGTGCATAGAGCCATTTGAACTATATGGCAAAGACTGAGCAAGACACAGCTTAATCCACGATCATAGAATTTGGGTGTGGTATGTACGTGCACCTCAACACTTAACCACTGCCTTAGTTTACAAATTCTGTCATCCTCGGATAATTAATTCAAGGATTCCTCAGAAATTATAATGTTGTGCACCTAATATGTGCAAAACAAAATCCAAATTTTCGAGGATCATAACGACTTAATCAGAACTGCAATGCAGTTTGACCTTACTTTTTCCAAAAAAGGTATTGTAATAAACCAAACTCTTTTCACAGGAGTTATTTTCGAGTTCTTCCCAGCTAGTATGTCAAAGCTTGTTTAAAGCAATGGTCTGCATGATCTGACCTCTCCTTGTCAGCTCCTATTATTCATGATTGTTACAATTTGACTTGGAATATCAGTGCACTTTAAATACCATCATGATTATATATTAGCTACTTTTAAAACTTCCTTATTCATTTCTTGGACTCCTTTTATGTATACATTGTTCCTACAGAATAAAATTACTAACGTGGTGAGAGAATAAGCTTTTTAGTATTACTGAGATGACAGTCTATTTTAAATTGAATTTTCGAATATTGCTGTGTGTCTCTGTGAATCGTTTTATTTCTGCTTGCGTCCGCACCAGCTGACCAGAAGTATCTGAACACCTACTAGTTGGCATTAGCATGAGGTGTGTGTATCCTTCACCTTTATAACACTTTGAACTCTGTTGGGGACAATTAGGTGTCTGAAACGAACAAGTCATTTCCTCCTTAAGAATCGAAACCATGGATGCTAGTGATGGACGCCGAGGTCTGGAGCGAAGAACCCGTTCTGACTCATCCCAAAGTCTTTCACAGGGTTCAGATAGAGACTCTGAGCAAGGGCGTCAATTTCAAGAACGCTCTCGTCCATAAAAAACTGCCTCACAGATGCTGCTTTAAGACAGAGTTCATTGTCATGCTATTACATTCAACGTCTCTGAACTATTCCTCTACTTAACTCAGTATTACGGTGCTTTAAAGTATATTTATATCGTTCCACATATAGAGTTTTCTTACGTGCAATAACGGGACCACAACCCAACCACAAACTAACCCCCCTGCTGTAACATCACCCCCTCCGTACTTCACTGTTGGCACTGCATATGTCGGCAGGTAACGTTCTCCAGACATTTGCGCAACCCGAACCCTTCCATCAGATTGCAACATGGTATAACTGATTCAGCGAGAGAAATCAATTTCCAGTCATCCACTGCCCTGTGGCGGCGCTCCTTACAGAACATCAAGTGTCGCTCAGCACTTGCTACGGAGATGTGTAATTTATGAGGAACTGATCGACAACTGCATCCCACTCTTATGAGCTCTCTAAGCAAAGTCCTTAGCAACGGCGTTGCCGCAGTGGATCCACCGGTTACCGTCATTTCGCCGAAGTTACGTGCTGTCGGGCGTGGACGGCTCTTGGACGGGTGACCATCTGGGCCCGCCATGCACTGTTACCATTTTTCGGGGTGCACTCAGCCTCGTGATGCCAATTGAGGAGCTACTCGACCGAATAGTAGCGGCTCCGGTCAAAGAAAACCATCATAACGACCGGGTTAGCGGTGTGCTGACCACATGCCCCCTCCTATCCGCATCCTCACCTGAGTATGGCACGGCGATCGGATGGTCCCGATGGCCCATTGTGGCCTAACAACGGAGTACTACTACGCAAAGCCGTTGAGCTAATTGGACTACTGGTAGCACTTGGTAAACCACGAGGGATTTCTTCTACAGATTTCGTATGACTTATCTTCTTTTTTTTTTTTTTTTTTTTTTTTTTCCAACCACGTTCCGCAACGTTCGACGTCCTGTGTCGGTCACTATAAGAGATCTGCCTCGTCTTGTTTCATCTGTGGTTGTTTGTGTTTGTTCCACTTCCCATTCACATCACCAGCAGCCGATTTAGGCAGCTTTAGAAGGGTTTAAATGTCTATGATGCATTTATTTGTCTGGTGACATTCAGTCGCTAGTCCATGTTCGAAATCACCTAGACTTCCTAACCGACCCCTTCTGCTGTTGCCGGCCGCGGTGGCCGAGCGGTTCTAGGCTCTACAGTCCGGAACCGCACGACTGCTACGGTCGCAGGTTTGAATCCTGCCTCGGGCATGGATGTGTGTGATGTTCTCAGGTTAGTTAGGTTTAAGTAGTTCTAAGTTCTAGGGGACTGATGACCTCAGATGTTAAGTCCCATAGTGCTCAGAGCCATTTGAACCATTTGAGCCTTCTGATATAACTGTTCCTTCTGCTGATAACCCAGTGCACTCCGCCTACGTTTATATTGACGGACCCACCTATCTTGACATTCAGTGGTCAACTGCGCATTACAAATGGCCAGACAGTATAAATGGTTCATCCTTCACGGTTTCGGAGTATTTCGAAAGATATTTTGTTGTCTCTTCTCACTAAATTCTCAAACTCAAATTTTGCGTCACATCAAGAAATCTTATTTAACGACATTATTCTACTGTTTTCATGTTTTGGAGGTGATATATTTGGTTAGATACTGAATTAGGAGGTCAATGCCAAGATACGCATCTACTCTTCTATTATTGAAACTGTTTTTTTTTCCATATAAATAATTAAGTATTGGACTAGCTTCCTTTGACTCATGTTTTCCTATTTCGGACACATACGTACTTGCCAAATATATTTCAGTACCTGTCAAATGTCATCGGTTCCTCTCTCCTTATTTATTCCAGAGATGTTACTTTCATGTTAATATAATATAGGCCTACATTAAAACGTTGCATATCCTCATTTTACACTTTTTCGGTAACATGCCTCTTCACTGTCAGTCTGTAAATAATACAAACTTGTAATCTGTCCTCACTAGGTTTCTTTCACTCGAAACCAGTTTCATATTAACGGTTTAACAATTGTGTTTATATGAATTCTGCCCAAATATCTCTCCCCAATTTGTGTTTAAGTGGGAAATTATTTCATTTCCATATAATACTAGTTCAATTTACGTGCACCAAATTCAGAAAGAAAAATGAACTGCGTTAGCATCATTATTGGTTTCATACTACTGCTACGCTTTTGTTTGGCTATTCTGTTTTCTCCCTGAGTGGTGCTTGTTTTGTATGCTGGGTTCCAGTGTCAAAGGCACAGAGACTTGTTTTGTTTCACAGCGCTGTCTGGCCTAATAGGTTAAATAGCTTTAACATAGTGCCTGACATGCCAATGAAATTATGATTTTGCAAATGTAGTAGCTCGTTGCCAAAACAACTGAAGGTCATCCTCAATAGAGGCGATAAAGTTAACCTGATACTACGTATGGAAAAACTGGGATACAATGATAGAACGTGAGTTTACTTTGCAGCGAATGGCCTTGCAAAACATGTCCCAACCACGAGATGGTTAAAGGAATTCGTGAAAGTCCTTGAAATGCGTAAAATACATTTTAGTGTAGAATGAACGTATAACTACAATACGAGAAGAGCGAATTTAAGGCATGTAATGTGAACTACCCGTCAATAAACCAGTAACACGTGTGGTTGACTACAAACACATACACAGTAATTACACACTAGGATAGAAAATTCATCCTTGACAATCAGTGGAAACGTACAGAATTTTACGAATCTGATAAATATAGAAGGCAAAAATTCATATGAAATATACAGCCTCAGGAAAAAGGGAATCACGCAGAAAGAGAGGAGGCAACGAAATGAAGATACAGCGGTTGACAGAGTATGTGAAGATGCAGGGATTATAAAATCCAGTCAACCTTACAGCTAACTTTCCGTTACAGCCCATTTATCAAAATGTCGTTGCACTCAGTCTCGGTTGGATGTATGCAATGATTCAGATGGGAAGGATGACCCCCAAGGGCGTTGTGACCTTTTCTCAAGCAAGATCGTCCACTTGTTGGCATTGTCCTTGATGTCCTGAACACTGGCTCTCGGACGGAGTTGACGTCCGATGTTGTCCCACACAACGGGGATCCTGTTGGCCAAAGGAGTACCTCAACATCAAGCAGACAGTTCACAAGTGCCATGTGTTCGTGAGGACTGGCTTGTTGGGAAAAGGCACAACGGTACTGTCTTATGAGAGATAACAAATGAGGTCTCTGTATGTTCAAAATGGTTCAAATGGCTCTGAGCACTATGGGACTTAACATCTGAGGTCATCAGCCACCTAGAACTTAGAACTACTTAAACCTAACTAACGTAAGGACATCACACACATCAATTCCCGAGGCAGGATTCGAACCTGCGACCGTAGCGGTCACGCGGTTCCAGACTGAATCGCCTAGAACCGCTCGGCCACTCTGGCCGGCGTCGCTGTATGTCCGTGACGTACAATTGTGGCGTCAGAGCGGTGGCCTGAAGCCATACCCAATGGCTTCACATCTTGACGACAGAGGTAACACGGATGTGCCTCTCAAAACGTACGAAGAGTGGGACCTCACATCAGGTCGCTGTTGCAGTCGGCGACGATGGTCGTTCAGTGTCGTGCAGAAAAGCGATTCATAACAGAATATAATGTGAAGCCACTAATCAACAGACCATACTTCCTGATAACGGCACCACTCCAAATGCAGTCATATGTGTTGTGGTGTTAATAGCAGACTGCGCATGGAACGGTAATTCTGTAATCGAGTTGCTGCTAGTCTCCGACCAAAGGCGTGGAATGACAGAGAATGTTTCGAGGAACAGATTGCTTGCTCTCGGAGTCAGGCGCAGATGTGAAGATCTTATTACACGCTTGGTAAATATTACGTCGATCCTCCCCCTGTGGTGGACTGACGTGGTGGGCGAGAACGTTGACGACGCGTACGCCTGCCCTCACGTTCGCATAACGCAAATATCGGGCCCCTGTCTCATCCGAACGCTCCACACATCCGCATATTGCTTGATTGGATCTGTCTTGCAAATGGAGACCCACAATGAAGTCCCTTCCAAACACTTTCAGGTGCTGATAACGTTGCCCCGCCGAAGTTCACGGCACCTGCGAGTCCTTGGTGGTGTCACACGACATCTGACGCTATTCACGCTACTTATATACCTACCGGGTCCGGTGATAGTATCAACACGTACTTATCCACCACACAGAAAAGCAACTCTACTGTTGCGTTTACATACCCGCCAATCGGGGTATGTGTACGAAGTTACACTGACACTCGACCATATGTTCTGGGTGCTTCGGTTTTTTTTTGGTCAGGCAGTTTAGCGAAACCCTTAAACTGTGTCACACGTCTCCGCCAACAGATATAATCAATTTTTTTGAGAAAACGTGTAGGAATATGACGATATTTTATGAACCTCTAGGCAAGTAACGT
The DNA here is from genome assembly GCF_021461395.2 of Schistocerca americana. Lineage (NCBI taxonomy): Eukaryota > Metazoa > Arthropoda > Insecta > Orthoptera > Acrididae > Schistocerca > Schistocerca americana. The sequence continues at coordinate 380,820,654 of NC_060126.1, forward strand.
CAACCAGTCTGCAACTCGTACCTATCAGAAGTAGACTCTAAGCCAAAGAAAAGAAACAACGATGCACCCGAAGGAATTACCCGAATGCGACAGAAATTTAGGACTCTGTATCTCAAAAGGAACAAAAATGGACTTGTACCACTATTGAAGTAAGCCCTTCATATACAGACAACCAAATGATTACAGTTTCAGAAAGATTTGATAATTTAAGCGAGAGGAGGCTCTCCACAAACTGAGCAAGTGAATAACACATTGGTTCACCTCTGGCCCTTTCACAAGCAATTATTCCGCTTAACATTGACTGAGGTGATGGTTGTCCTCCTGAAGGATATCGTGCCACATTCTGCTCAACTGGCATGTTCTAACATCAAAATCCCGAAATGGTTGGAGGCCCTGTCTGTAATGTTCCAAATGTTTTCAGTTACGGAGAGATCCGGCGACCTCGCTGTCCAAGGTATTGGCAAGCATGGAGACAAGCAGTCGAAATTAGCAGTATGCGGGTGGGTATTATCTTGCTGAAATGTAAGCCCACGATGACTTGCCATGGAGAGGAACGAAATGGGGCGTAGAATATCATCGACGTACCGCTGTGCCGTAATGATGCCGCGGATGACAGCAAAAGGAGTCCTGATATGAAATGAATTGGCACCTTAGACCATCACTTCTGACTGTCTGGCCATAAGGCGACAGTCGTGCAGTAGGATTGGTATCTCACCGCCGTCCAGGGTGTCTCCAGCTACGTCTTCCCTGGTCACTTTGGCTCGTTTCCGCGTGTCACTCATCACTGAAGACAATTCTACTCCAGTTAAATACACTCTGCGCTGAATGTTCCCAAAACCACAGTAAACGGGTTTGTCGGTGTACGGAGGTCAGCGGTAGTCGGCTCAAGAGGCGCTGTGAGCTCAGCGCCCTTTCTGAGAGCCGCCTATTAATGGTCTTTGTGGTTACTGCACCTCGGATCGATGATATTTATGAATCCAGGCCTGTGAGTGCCTCTCTGACGACTGTCCGGTCCTCACGTTCTGAAGTCTTTCTAGATCTACCGCTTCCTTCTTGACGCTATATCCGGCCATGGTTCACCGTTTCCTGCCAATATCGTCGATAGAGGCATAGGTCCTATTCAGAGGAGCGATTCGTCGTTACTCCAACTGGCTTCTTTGAGGCCAACTGCACGTCCTCTCTCAAATGATGACATCTGTGTTTATTGTTCACGAGCCAGTGATGAAGTGCTCTGTCACGGGCTGCCTGGCGGCTGATCCATCGCCTCGGGTAGTTGACGTTCAGGTAGTTACGGACAGATAAGTGCCAATGTGGTGGCGCTCCATCCTGCTGAAATATTAATTGTTGTGCTTCTTGTTCGAGCTGAGGGAACAGCCAATTCTCTAACATCTCCAGATACTGTAGTCCAGTTACGGTAGCACCTTCGAAGAAAAAGGGACCAAAAACTTTATTGGCTGATATGGCACAGAAAACGTTCACCTTAGGCGAGTCACGTTCATACTGACTTGTTTCCCGCGGATTCTCAGTGCCCCATATACAGACATTGTGACGGTTGACTTTCCCGTTAGTGTGGAAAGTTGCTTCATCACTAAACACAATCTTTGAAACGAAAGATTCATCTGTTTCCATTTGAGCAAGGATAAAATCACAGAAATCGATTCTTTTAATCTTATCAGCTGCAGACAGTGCTTGAACCAATTTCAGACGATAAGGTTTCATAACTAACCTTTTTCGTAGGACTCTCCGTACAGTTGATTGTGGAATTTGCAGCTCTCTGCTAGCTCTGCGAGTCGATTTTCCTGGGCTGCGAACAAATGCTTGCTGTATGCGTGCTACATTTTCATCACTCGTTCTCGGCCGTCCAGAACTTTTCCCTTTGCGCAAACACCCATTCTCTGTAAACTGTTAAAACCAACGTTTAATACACCACCTATCAGGAGGTTTAACACCATACTTCGTTCGAAATGCACGCTGAACAACTGCCGTCGATTCACTTCTGCCGTACTCAATAACACAAAAAGCTTTCTGTTGCGCGGTCGCCATCTTAGCATCAACTGACGCTGACGCCTAGTCAACAGCGCCTCAAGCGAACAAATGTACAACTAAATGAAACTTTATAGCTCCCTTAATTCGCCGACAGATAGTGCTTAGCTCTGCCTTTTGTCGTTGCAAAGTTTTAAATTCCTAAAGTTGTGGTATTCTTTTTGAATCACCCTGTATTAATAATGAATTAATTTAATAAACTGTGATAGGTATAGCGTATCATCATGCCGGGGCTGAGCCCGTATGGCGATGTTGAATACATAATGGCAACGCCCGCGTCACCTGACTTCACTCGGTCCCGTGGCGGTACGCCGCTGTTATGAGCTGCCCAACACACATTCTAAGCTCTCTGACTGAGATAGCATACATAAGCGGAAAACGGTGCCAAACCCGGCAAATTCACCTCAGTCGGTTTATCTTCTGCCGTAACCTATGTCTCGTCTACTCCTCCAAATTCCAAGTAATGATTATTAAGACGAACCACCCACACATTTCGCCTCCATGACACCTCGCTTACCATTCACGATCATTCTGACCAGTTAACTGATACACTAAAATATCTTGGACTAATCATCGACCGGGAACTAACATGGAAACCTCACCTACTTACAATCCAACAGAAAGCCCACAATACACTAAAACGACTAGCTGGCCGAACTGGAGACTTCACCGCTCCACTATCCTTCACATCTACAGAATCTTCATCTCACCCATTGTCTCTACTATGCAAATGACGAATGTTGCATATATGTCCACCACATCACATTGCCTCCAAATCCTCCAAACCTGTGCACTCTGTCTGGCTTTCCTTATCCGTCTGCATTCCCCACGTGGATCCCCAACCGTCTCAGTAAATTCCCACCTCTCCTCATGCACATCGAACACCTTCGGCTCCTCTGTATTACCCTCAAAATAAATTCAAATAACCCCATTGTTTCCTCTTTGATCATCAAACCTGGTATACTGTCGCGCTATAATAAATACAACACTATTTCCTATTCCAATGCAGCTTGAAGCGACTCCATCTCCCAGACAATGAAATCCGCTTCGATATTTATCCATCGTATCAGCTGTAGCTTTTCTGTGCTATTTCCACACCATCTCCAGGCTCTCCCTGTCTCAACTCTCTCCACTTCACACCCTCCCTTCTTCTCTTGATACCACGGCCATGCCCACCCACCAAACCCATACTTCCTTTCCCTTATCCATCTCACCACCCACCCTCCTTCTACAGATACCATTCAACCGCTTACAAATTTTTACTCGCAACCATCCTAGCGTTTAATGTCCGCCAAACATATTCGCCCCCCTTCAGCTTTTTAGTGAAAGTTCAGCGCTGCTTTTTAACGAAAGTTTTCAAATGTCTATTTTTTTTATCTTTACCCATCCGATATATGCTTATCTCCTTTTAAAGTTTTAGATAAATGGAACAATACTGTGTATTTTTAATCATCTCCACATTACATGAAACTGAAATAATCCAATTTGTAACAAGGTTGATAAAAATGAAGCGTTTGAAATATCTGCAGACAAACTGAAAGAAATGGAAGCAGAAGCTGACGCAACAAATAACGGAAGCGTTGTCAAAGGAAAGAAGACTCTCTACAAAAATGTAATTCTAGTTACCACAGAAAAGTCTAATGTTCAACGACATGAGCACAAAAATGTAATTCGAACGTGATATTTCGTAGTACGTAAGGAAGACTGACTGTTCTTTTCTTCTTACGCCATCGACGCAGGGTCGGCACTGTTTTTAGTGGATGTGGCGTTGCCAGTTTAAGGGTGCCCTGGTGCCCTTCGTGTCGCCTCTCCGTTACTCTCCATGGACGGAATCGGTGCTTGTCAACTGGCTGCGTGGTCAACCCGGCAGATTGCTTACCGGAGGGGTCGGGGCTTGATCCCCGGTCCGCTCTGATATTTTCTCCTCTAGGGGACAGGATGTTGTGGTGTCCTTAACTTCCTATAGTCAAAACTGACAGCAAGTTACCTAAAAACACACTGTCGTATCGTCTTTCCACTACTGAGGTAGCTGTATGGGGAAGAACCGAAAGCCACTAACTTAAAATAAAAAAAATGCTGTCTGCATGTAGTTTTATACAGGGTGTTACAAAAAGGTACGGCCAAACATTCAGGAAACATTCCTCACACAAAAAGAAAGAAAATATGTTATGTGGACATGTGTCCGGAAACGCTTACTTTCCATGTTAGAGTTCATTTTATTACTTCTCTTCAAAACACATTAATCATGGAATGGAAACACACAGCAACAGAACGTACCAGCGTGACTTCAAACACTTTGTTACATGAAATGTTCAAAATGTCCTCCGTTAGCGAGGATACATGCATCCACCCTCCGTCGCATGGAATCCCTGATGCGCTGATGCAGCCCTGGAGAATGGCGTATTGTATCACAGCCGTCCACAATACTAGCACGAAGAGTCTCTACATTTGGTACCGGGGTTGCGTAAACAAGAGCTTTCAAAAGCCCCCATAAATGAAAGTCAAGAGGGTTGAGGTCAGGAGAGCGTGGAGGCCGTGGAATTGGTCCGCCTCTACCAATCCATCGGTCACCGAATCTGTTGTTGAGAAGCGTACGAACACTTAGACTGAAATGTGCAGGAGCTCCATCGCGCATGAACCACATGTTGTGTCGTACTTGTAAAGGCGCATGTACTAGCAGCACAGGTAGAGTATCCCGTATGAAATCATGATAACGTGCTCCATTGAGCGTAGCTGGAAGAACATGGGGCCCAATCAAGACATCACCAGCAATGCCTGCCCAAACGTTCACAGAAAATCTGTGTTGATGCCGTGATTGCACAGTTGCGTGCGGATTCTCGTCAGCCCATACATGTCGATTGTGAAAATTTACAGTTTGATCGCGTTGGAATGAAGCCTCAGCCGTAAAGAGAACATTTGCACTGAAATGAGGATTGACATATTGTTGGATGAACCATTCGCAGAAGTGTAAATGGTTCAAATGGCTCTGAGCACTATGCGACTTAACTTCTGAGGTCATCAGTCGCCTAGAACTTAGAACTAATTAAACCTAACTAACCTAAGGACATCACACACATCGATGCCCGAGGCAGGATTCGAACCTGCGACCGCAGCGGTCACGCGGTTCCAGACTGAAGCGCCTTTAACCGCCGGCCTGCAGAAGTGTACCCGTGGAGGCCAATCAGCTGCTGATAGTGCCTGCACACGCTGTACATGGTACGGAAACAACTGGTTCTCCCGTAGCACTCTCCATACAGTGACGTGGTCACCGTTACCTTGTACAGCAGCAACTTCTCTGACGCTGACATTAGGGTTATCGTCAACTGCACGAAGAATTGCCTCGTCCATTGCAGGTGTCCTCGTCGTTCTACGTCTTCCCCAGTCGCGAGTCATAGGCTGGAATGTTCCGTGCTCCCTAAGGCGCGCAGTCCGGAATCGCGCGACTGCTACGGTCGCAGGTTCGAATCCTGCCTCAGGCATGGATGTGTGTGATGTCCTTAGGTTAGTTAGTTTTAAGTAGTTCTAAGGTCTAGGGGACTGATGACCACAGATGTTAAGTCCCATAGTGCTCAGAGCCATTTGAACCAGTGACACGTCATCTGCGGTAATGCAGAGGAGGTAAAGGAGGATGATCGTTATTAACACCAACAATCAATTCATCCATTCTTGCCGTAATGTCTGTGTGACAGAGCCTGCCTGGATAAAAATCTACCTCTTCGATGGGCAGGTTGGAGAGGAGCTGTTGAGTACCCAACAGGATGACAAGACCTTATGTCTCTTTATGAGAGACCTCCAAAACTGTTTATCAACTGAAGCCAGCTACACTGAACGAGCTGCGAGAAACCATCGAGGCCTCCTGTGCAGCTACCGCCGGCCGCTGTGTCTGAGCTCTTTTACGCGCTTCAGTCCGGAACCGCGCTGCTGCTGCTACGGTCGCAGGTTCGATTCCTTCCTCGGGCACAGATGTGTGTGATGTCCTTAGGTTAGTTAGGTTTAAGTAGTTCTAAGTCTAAGGCCCCCCAATGAACCATGGACCTTGCCGTTGGTGGGGAGGCTTGCGTGCCTCAGCGATATAGATGGCCGTACCGTAGGAGCAACAACAACGGAGGGGTATCTGTTGAGAGGCCAGACAAACGTGTGGTTCCTGAAGAGGGGCAGCAGCCTTTTCAGTAGTTGCAGGGGCAACAGTCTGGATGATTGACTGATCTGGCCTTGTAACCCTAACCAAACCGGCCTTGCTGTGCTGGTACTGCGAACGGCTGAAAGCAAGGGGAAACTACAGCCGTAATTTTTCCCGAGGGCATGCAGCTTTATTGTATGATTACATGATGATGGCGTCCTCTTGGGTAAAATACTCCGGAGGTAAAATAGTCCCCCATTCGCATCTCCGGGCGGGGACTACTCAGGAGGACGTCGTTATCAGGAGAAAGAAAACTGGCATTCTCCGAATCGGAGCGTGGAATGTCAGATCCCTTAATCAGGCAGGTAGGCTAGAAAATTTAAAAAGGGAAATTGATAGGTTAAAGTTAGATATAGTAGGAATTAGTGAAGTTCGCTGGCAGGAGGAACAAGACTTTTCGTCAGGCGAATACAAGGTTATAAATACAAAATCGAATAGGGGTAATGCAGGAATCAGTTTAATAATGAATAAAAAAATAGGAGTGCGGGTAAGCTACTACAAACAGCATAGTGAACGTATTATTGTGGCCAAGATAGACACGAAGCCCACACCTGCTACAATAGTACAGGTTTATATGCCAACTAGCTCTGCAGATGATGAAGAAATTGATGAAATGTATGATGAGATAAAAGAAATTATTCAGGTAGTAAAGGGAGACGAAAATTTTATAGTCATGGGAGACTGGAATTCGAGAGTAGGAAAAGGGAGAGAAGGAAACATAGTATGTGAAAATGGATTGGGGGAAAGATATGCAAGAGGAACCCGTCTGGTAGAATTTTGACCAGAGCATAACATAACCATAGCTAACACTTGGTTCAAGAATCATAATAGAAGGTTGTACACATGGAAGAATCCTGGAAATACTAGAAGGTACCAGATAGAATATATAATGGTAAGACAGAGATTTAGGAACCAGGTATTAAATTGTAAGACATTTCCAGGGGCAGATGTGGACTCTGACCACAATCTATTGGTTATGAGCTGTAGATTAAAACTGAAGAAACTGCAAAAAGGTGGAAATTTAAGGAGGTGGGATCTGGACAAACTGATTAAACCAGAGGTTGTACAGAGTTTCAAGGAGTGCATAAGGGAACAGTTGACAGCAATGGGGGAAAGAAATACAGTAGAAGAAGAATGAGTAGCTCTGAGGGATGAAGTAGTGAAGGCAGTAGAGTATCAAGCTGGTAAAAAGAGGAGGGCTAGAAGAAAACCTTGGGTAACAGAAGAAATATTGAATTTAATTGATGAAAGGAGAAAATATAAAAATGCAGTAAATGAAGCAGGCAAAAAGGAATACAAACATCTCAAAACTGAGATCGACAGAAAGTCCAAAATGGCTAAGCAGGGTGACTAGAGGACAAATGTAAGGATGTAGAGGCTTATCTCACAAGGGGTAAGATAGATACTGCCTACAGGAAAATTAAAGAGACCTTTGGAGCAAAGAGAACCACTTGTATGAATATCAAGAGCTCAGATGGAAACCCAGTCCTAACCAATGAAGGGAAAGCAGAAAGGTGGAAGGAGTATATAGAGGGTCTATACAAGGGCGATGTACTTGAGGACAATATTATGGAAATGGAAGAGGATGTAGATGAAGACGAAATGGGAGTTACAATACTGCGTGAAGAGTTTGACAGAGCGCTGAAAGACTCGAGTCGAAACAAGGCCCCGGGAGTAGACAAAATTTCATTAGAACTACTGACGGCCTTGGGAAAACCAGTCCTTTCTTTACAGACGAATGGAAAAACTGGTAGAAGCCGACCTCGGGGAAGATGAGTTTGGATTTCGTAGAAGTGTTGGAACACTTGTGGCAATACTGACACTACGACTTATCTTAGAAGAAAGGTTAAGGAAAGGCAAACCTACGTTTCTAGCATTTGTAGACTTAGAGAAAGCTTTTGACAATGTTGACTGGAATACTCTCTTTCGAATTCTGAAGGTGGCAGGGGTAAAATACAAGGAGCGAATGGCTATTTAGAATTTGTACAGAAACCAGGTGGCAGTTATAAGAGTCGAGGGGCATGAAAGGGAAGCAGTGGTTGGTAAGGGAGTGGGACAGGGTTGTAGTCTATCCCCGATGTTATTCAATCTGTATATTGAGCAAGCAGTAAAGGAAACAAAAGAAAAATCCGGAGTAGGAATTAAAAACCATGGAGAAGAAATAAAAACTTTGAGGTTCTCCGATGGCACTGTAATTCTGTCAGAGACAGCAAAGGACCTGGAACAGCAGCTGAACGGAATGGACAGTGTCTTGAAGGGAGGATATGAGATGAACATCAACAAAAGCAAAACGAGGATAATGGAATGTAGCCGAATTAATTGGGTGATGCTGAGGGTATTGGATTAGGAAATGAGACACTTAAAGTAGTAAAGGAGTTTTGCTATTTGGGGCGAAAAGTAACTGATGATGGTCGAAGTAGAGAGGATATAAAATGTAGACTGGCAATGGCAAGGAAAGCGTTTCTGAAGAAGAGAAATCTGTTAACATCGAGCATAGATTTAAGTGTCAGGAAGACGATCCTGAAAGTATCTGTATGGAGTGCAGCCATGTATGGAAGTGAAACGTGGACGATAAATAGTTTAGACAAGAAGAGAATAGAAGCTTTCGAAATGTAGTGCTACAGAAGAATGCAGAAGATTTGATGGGTAGATCACATAACTAATGAGGAGGTATTTAATAGAATTGGGGAGAAGAGGTGTTTGTGGCACAACTGGACCAGAAGAAGGGATCGGTTGGTAGGTAGGACATGTTCTGAGGCATCAAGGAATCACCAGTTTAGTATTAGAGGGCAGAGTGGAGGGTAAAAATCGTGGAGGGAGACCAAGAGATGAATACTCTAAACAGATTCAGAAGGATGTAGGTTGCAGTAGGTACTGGGAGATGAAGAAGCTAGCACAGGATAGAGTAGCATGGAGAGCTGCATCAAACCAGTATCAGGACTGAAGGCCACAACAACAACAACAACAACAACAACAACGTGGCGGTAGCAGCAAGTGCAGGGCAGGGTGGAACGCGAGCCGCTGCTGGAGTACTGAATATTCTCCCAGTTTGTTTTGGAGAAGCGTGTTTCATGCAGTTTTGAGGCATTGTTGAACGATATTATACTGAAGTCTCTTCTATTGGGCCACAAGCGTTTGCCCTCATGTTGTGTATAGCAGAGTAATGAAGCCTGTCTTGGCACCGCGACGGAGTCTGTGTGCCTCAACAGGCGGCTGTCGAAGCGCGCTGCGGCGCGTCTTGTTTGCAGGCTCTGGCAGTGCCTGTTGCTAGCAGCGGTGGAGGCTGCTGGGGGTGGGAGTGGTGGAGGCGACGCGACGGAAGGAAGGAAACCAGCCACCGCCGCCGCCGCCGCCTCCCCCGCTGAGCCAAGTTTACGCAATTTGCAGCGCCGCGCCAGGGCGGCGTGCGCAGCTAAATTAAGGGGCAGAGCTGTCGCGGGGAGCAGCGCCGCCCGACGATGGATTCTACTGCCGAAACGCTCCGAAATAGTTGCATCCGCAAAACTTGGAAATGGGCCGCACAGAGGAGGTGGGCGCCGGGAGGGGCTAGTCGCCGAATACGCGTGAGACGTTGGGGTCACAGTGGGGGCGGCAGGAGAATTTGTGTGGGGAGAAACCGGCATCCGGAATGAATATAGCAGGAGTCGCCACTGCTATCTCCTACGTGCGTCCTACGCGAGGCATCGTGCGAGGTGTGTTTCGGATGGCATGTAGTGTATCTGAGAGGAAATAATACACTACTGGCCATTAAAGTTGCTACACCACGAAGATGACGTGCTACAGACGCGAAATTTAACAGACAGTAAGAATATGCTATGATATCCAAATGATTAGCTTTTCAGAGCATTCACACAAGGTTGGCGCCGGCGGCGACACCTACAAGGTGAGTCCAAGGTATTTCAGTGTTGAAGTAAGTTGGATAGGTAGAAATCATGGAGTCAGAAGGAGGGGGTGATGATGATTGCCTGGATTTTTGAAGGATTGATCCAAAGGAGCCACTGGTAGCACCAAGTGGTAAGCTCGTCTACTTGGCTTTGAAGGGAGTGCTGGGACCTTTTAAAGGTAGGATAGAGGCTAGCAAGGCGATATCATCAGCTTACTGAAGGAGATCGATGGGTGAAGGAAGATGGGGCATTTCAGCGGTGTATCTGAGAGAAAGGAAAGGAGAAACGATGGAGCCATGGGGCACACTCGCAGTAGGGTAGAAGGTACAGGAACTGGTATTATGGATGGTGGGAGAGGAAGGATGACGGTGGGAGAGGAAGAAGGTAGTGTGACAGACGGAACTGATAGGGATTAGGTCTGTAGTTTTAACACGGTCATAGACGTTCTAAGGTCGAGGAAAACAAAAACGTACACAGGAGTTAAGTTGGAGGGAGAGGAGATGGCTAAGTTTCAGGAGCTGGTCATTGGCGGAGGAGGAGGGCTGGAAACGACAATGAGTAACAGGGAGGAAGTGGTTTTGAGTCAGGTAGCGATGGATATGGCAGGAGAGGATGGACGCTAAGAGTGGAGGAGTTGGATTCCTGGTACACATTTCGCATGGCAGTAATGATGAAAGACCCTGGATGGGGCAACAGGGTGGGGAGCCAGAGGAGGACAAGGGGCAAAGGAACTGGTGAGAAGGACGGGGAGGTGGTCACTGCCAGTGGGATCAAGGACTTCTGATGTGACAAAGCCAAGGAGATTTGGGGAAGCGAAGATGATATTAGGGGTGGTGTTACTTTCGTGACGGGTATGCTGAGGGAACAAGGTCGCCTTGGAGGGTGGAAAGGAACTGATGCCACCGCCAGAGGGTGGCTGGGTCGCCGCTATGCCTGTTAAAGTCTGTGGCTATTTCGTAGGGGAGAAGGTGCTGTCAATATGGGAGAGGAAGTCTTAGGGGCTCTGAGCATTGGAAGGTGCTAGCAAATGGTGGCACAGGCGATCGTGATGGTGGGGAAAAAGACACTGAAGGTAAGGTGTGAGACTGCTAGTTCACGGTGTTGACATTACATAAAAAATTGGAGAAAAAGCCCATGTGTATCGGCCGGCGTCACAGGAGCGTCCTCTACCGAAATCCGCGCCCTCTGCAGACACTGATCAAATCTGTGGCGCGCAGGCGTATGTGTAATGGTGAAACTACGTCAGCCGTCTGTCGGAACGCGCGCTCGCAGTGCTAAAAAGCAACGTCAGAGGTCACTAGAGGTGTCATTATGGATAAAATGTTTTCTCTCGAAAGAAATTAAAGAGATGACGGGGGTCCCAAGCCTGATACAGTTGAAAGCCGCGATAACGGTTTATAAGATTTTGCGCTAGACATATTTTCGCAGATTCTTTAATTACTTAATCCCAAAAGGATCTCGTCGGGGCCAAGATTTTTGTGGCAGAATAATCCATGTAGCGTCCTGTATTAACACAATGCTCAACTACGGCCCACTTACTGGTCTGCCAAAGGCGAGTGTATCGCTCATGTTCAAAGCAGCTTTCATGTACTGTACGTATCGTCTGACCTTCGTTAGTTTTGCCTCAGTGGTAACGAATTTCGTAAATCCCAGCTTTAAGCAGACCTACATCGTCCATCACCGAACTGACATGGGCACTAATCCTCGCCAGTGGTGTTTCCTTACGATCCTGCCTACTTCACATAAAAGGTTGCTGGTGTAAGGAGAGAAATCCCTGCACTTGAACAAAGCCTTACTTTGTTGATGTTGTGGATGGTCACGTGTCTTTCTCCTTTGTCGTTGTTGTTTTATGGTGCTCCATCCTGTACAGCCTCTGCACCTCCGAGAAACTACTGCAAACTACATCCTTCTGAATCTCCTAAATGTTTTCATATCTTGGTCTCCCTCTACGATTTTTACCCTCCACACTGCCCTCCAGTACCAAATTGGTGATATTTTGATGCCTCAGAACATGTCCTACCAACCGATCCCTTCTTCTGGTCAAGTTGTGCCACAAACTCCTTCCCAATTCTATGCAATACCTCCTCATTAGTAATGTGATCTACCCATCTAATCTTCAGCATTCTTCTGTAGCACCACATTTCAAAGGCTTCTACTCTCTTCTTGTCGAAACTATTTATCGTCCATGTTTCACTTCCATACATGGCTACACTCCATACAAATACTTTCAGAAACGACTTTCTGACATTTAAATCTATACTCGATGTTAACAAATTTCTCTTCTTCAGAAACGCTTTCCTTGCCATTGCCAGTCTACATTTTATATCCTCTCTACTTCGACCATCATCAGTTATTTTGCTTCCCAAATAGCAAAACTGATCTACTATCTTAAGTGTATCGTTTCCTTCCGTAACACCTGATTTAATTCGACTACATTCTATTATCCTCGTTTGGCTTTTGGTGATGTTCATCTTATATCCTCCTCTCAAGACAGTGTCCATTTCGTTCAACTACTCTTCCAAGTTCTTTGCTGTCTCTGACAGAATTACAATGTGATTGGTAAACCTCAGTTTCTATTTGTTCCCTCTGGTGTTTAATTCCTATTCAAAACTTTTCTTTTGTTTTCTTTACTTCTTTCTCAACATACAGATAGTTAGCACCAGGGATAGGCTACAACCCTGTGCCACTCCCTTCTCAACCATTACTTCCCTTTCGTGCTCCTCGGTCTTACAACAGCCATTTGCTTTCTGTATAAATTGTAAATAGCTGTTCGCTTCCTGTATTTCACCCCTGCGACCTTAGAATTTGAAAGAGAGTATTCTAATCAACGTTGTCGAAAGCTTTCTCAAAGGCTACAAATGCTGGAAACGTAGGTTTGCCTTTGCTTGAACCTCTGCTACCTACCGTATTTCATCTATCAAAGCGACCCGTTCTTCTTCTACTGTATTCCTTTCACCTGTTCTTGTCAGTCGTTCCCTAATGCTACCTGTGAAACTCTCTACAAACTCTGGTTCTTTCAGTTTATCCAGGTCCCAACTCCTTAAATTCTTGCCTTCTTGCTGTTTCTTCAATTTTAATCTCCAGTTCATAAGAAATAATTGTGGTCAGTGTCCATATCTGCCCCTGGAAATGTCTTACAATTTCAAACACGGTTCCGAAACCTTTGTCTTATCATTATACAATCAATCTGAAAGCTTCCAATGTACCAAGGTCCCTTTTACTTATACAACCTAACTTATCTTGGCTACAATAATGCGTTCACTATGCTGTTCATAGCGGCTTAGCCGAGTTGCTGTTTTTAAAATCATTATTAAACCTACTCCTGGATTACCCCCTATTTGATTTTGTATTTTTATCCTTGTATTTACCCAACCAGAAGTCCTGTTCCTCCTACCACCAAACTTCACTAATTCCCACTGTATCTAATTTTAATCTATTCATTTCCCTTTTTAAATTTTCTAAGCTACCAGGCCAATGAAGGATCTGGCATTCCACTCTCTGATTTGTAAAAAGCCGGTTTCGTTTCTCCTGATGTCGACGTCCTCCAGAGTAGCCCCCACCCAGAGATCCGAATGGGGGACTACATTATCTCCGGAATATTTTATCCAATAGGATGCCATCATCGTGGAAATGACCAAACATTTGAAAAAAGGACATTTCATGCCCATCTCAAAAACGTATAGTTTATTGGCATTATCATTTTCAGTTCATTCTAAAATTGAGGTTGAACATAATGCTCCACAGCGGCTACACCCATCTGTCAGTTTGAAGTGCGCCAGAATACGTGATGCATTATTTTGTTCATTAATGTCAGATAGTTCATACAGGTGTATTCTAGAAGTCCCTGACTCCCGGAACCAAAGTACAGGCATGTGTAGAAGGCTATGGTTCGAATGTATACAAAGATCTGAGAATATATGATTTCGGAATCTCATACGCGTTTCGTTTTGTAGTTACTGAGGGTTGTTTTGTTTTTGTGTGTGTGTTTCCTGTGCTACAAATGCCGAGAGTAAAGAAATTTAACCCCAAACGGAAGTTTTGCGGCAACCAATTCCAAACACGACCGAATAATGCACTATCAGTTGCTTCAAAAGTCGCCCACAGAAACTGTGTCTACAGGCAGTGCTTCCAAAGGTGAACTTCCGCTTTCTGAATGCAATGAGAACAAGCCTAGTAGTATTGTGAGCAGCAATTACGACGGAAATGTAATTGTGAACATAAAAATATGCTGTCAAGCCCTTTGAAGAGTGCTGTGAAATGTAATTACTGCAATTGTGAAAATAGTATTGATGTTTCTGAGAACATTTCAGCAAGGAAGTGTCTTTCAAGTCGGTTAGTGATGGCCTGTAACTCTTGTACGATGCTCAGTGATACTATGCATCGCCAGCCAGAAACTGATAGTAGACATTGCAGTGTAAAAGTCATCTTGCTTCTGCAGTGCGATGTATTGAAAGGAGGAGGAGAGCTGCCCAGCCTTTTTGTGCAGTGATGGATTTGACTCAACCTCCACTGAGGCTTGACAGATACATTAAACTGATACATAATTCTTTATGTTGTGGAAGTGAACATTCAATCATAAGAGCAGCAGAAGAAGAAGCAGTAGCCTTGTCTGAGAATACAGACATTGTAGCAGAATTTGATGGATCTTGACAGAAGTGAGATCATACTTCTCTGAATTGGGTTGTAACTGCCACATTTATTAAAACTGGTAAGATACTAGATTATGAATGTCTAAAAAAGCACTGCAAGGGTTGTTCAAGTAAATTTGTTGGCACCCATGTTTGTGTAAAGAACTTTGCTAGCCAAAGTGGAAACATGGAAACGAAAGGAGTTCTAAACATTTTTAGAAGATCAGAGGTCAGTCTTTGTGTGAGGTATGTAGGCTACATTGGGGATGGAGACTAAAGGACACGCTACTGTTGTTAACGACAGATCCTATGAGGACACTCTGATAGAAAAGTTTGAATGTGTTGGGCATGTACAAAAAAAGAATGGGAGATCGGCTGAGAAAATTAAGTAAAGACTTAAGCGGAAAAAACTGTCAGACGAAAAACAAATAGGTGGTCCAGCTCGTCTTACAAAAAGTGAAACGTATTCTTTGATTGAATATTATGGATTAGCAACAAGGAGAAATGTAGGAGATTTGGAGAACATGAGACGAGCTGTTTGGTTAACATGGTTTCACAGTGTGTCAACAGATGAAACCCCACAGCATGGTTTGTGTCCAAAACTGGAACATTCGTGGTGCAAGTACTGGTTGAGCAGAACTACAGGCATACAATATACCCACCAGCATTCCTTACCACTTGCTGTAATGGAGGCAATTAGGCCTAAATAAAGGGCTCTTTCAAATAAAAAATCTACTTAGGAAATGTATGTATGGTCTCTCTCAGAATGCAAATGAAAGCTTTAACAGCTGTATGTGGGAGAGAATACCAAAAACTGTAATTGTCGGGCTGCTAGTGCTGAAGATTGTTGTAATGGATGTAGTAATAACATTCAATGATGGTGCAGTTTCAAGGATCAAAGTTATGAAGAAACTGAACATTCAGACGGGAAGGAATATGGATTCAGCTCTAATTGCTATTGATAAGCGGTGGGTAATCAATGCAGAGAAAGCTGCAGAAGATGCTAACCAGGAGTCAAGGATAAAGAAAAGAATGAAGAGAAAGAGTATGGAGGATAAGGAAACAGGAGGACAACTGGAGTATGAAGATGGAATTTTCAGAACGAGCGTCGTGGTAAGTTAATCTATAAATGTTCTTTTGCGATTTACCGAAAACTTCGATTTCAATCATTCAGGTACACTTTTCTCCTAAACGAGTTAAGTTAATCTCACAAAAATTGGTATAGATATTTAGAATGACCTCCTCTACCTCCCTTGCCTACTACTTCCTGAAAAATTTATAGCATGATGATGATTTCGGTGATATTTGAGCTACATTTTTAAGTATTTTTGTTGTAGTAAAATAAATTACTTGTTTTGTTTCACAGATCAGCATCAGGGAAGGAAACTGGAGGCATAAAACAATTAATGTGAATGTTGTCTGCGCTCTGACTATTTTTCGAAGCGTGCAGTCAGAGATTCCAAAGAAACTGGTACCGCAGTGAAATAGTGTTCCGTTTTTTATAGTATTATAAGTATTGCTGTCAGTACCAAAATTTGATAAATATCTCAATGATTTTTTGGGAATGCTTTGACTAATGACCTCAATTGTGTGTAAGAATTTTAAGCTATCTCTCATTTACACATCAGTTGCCCTATGAGGGTGAAGATAATGATAAAATGCAGTCCGTTCAAGGGCGTGTCCCCTTAACCATACAGTAGAGGGTCGTGCCATCAGGAAAAATTTCGATCGTAGTTTCCCCTTGTTTTCAGCCGTTGGCAATAACAGCACGCCAAGGCCGTTTTGGTTATTGTTACAAGGCCAGATCAGTCAATCATCCAGACTGTTGCCCCCTGCAACTACTGAAAAGGCGGCTGCCCCTATTCAGGAACCACACGTTTGTCTGGTCTCTCAACAGATACCCCTCCGTTGTGGTTGCACCTGCGGTATGGCTATCTGTATCACTGAAGCACGCTAGCCTCCCCACCAACGGCAAGGTACATGGTTTCTCCTTAGCGCTGTAGTAATCCGATGTGGAGATTAACCATTATCTTTGAACACCGACTGTATATTTTCTATCTCCTTTGTAAGGCTGTCTGCATCAGAAACAACATGAGCCAGTGCATCAACGTTCTAAGGACGCCGGTAGTTTCTGAAGGTTGATGGCAGCTGACGCTTCCAGGTAGGAGACAGTATGTCTGGGCTTACCGCAGAACACAATGCCCTAATGATCCTTCCACTCTCCTAGTAACAAAGACGTCCAAAACCGATAAGCAACAATCCTTCTCTATTTCAATAGGAAAATTTTTGTTCTTGTGCAAGAAACGTAACAGTTCTTCTTCACCATGAGGCCACGCTACAAATGTGTGATCTACATATCGCCAGAACACTCTCGGTTTAAGTTATGACAAACAAATGTCGTTTCCTCAAAGTCTTTCATACAAAAATTTGCACACAGAGGGGAGAGAGGACTGCCCATAGCAAAGTCGTCAGTCCGCTCAAAATATTCGTTGTTAAATAAAAAGTAGGTTGAGCAAAGACATGATGAAAAAGTGCTGCTACATCGGCCGTCAAAGTACTGCTGATGAGAGACAAAGAATCTGTAAGAAAAACTTTAGTGAAACGTGAGATGACATCAAAAGGCCTCGGTAGGGAGCAAGGTGTATAGCCAAACCGTACGTGGCGACGTCGATATTATTGACGTCATGTAATAATACATTCCTGTAACCTAGCAAGCACTGCCCGCGAAATGCAAGTTTGCGATATCGTCTCCCTTTTCGGCACATAGCTGTAATCAGCCAGAAAGTTCCCCTTCACATATTCGACTGTTCCGGTTGACTGAAGTAGTTCTTCATATATGAAGAAAAGTAGAATAATACCCAGAACCTGTGCCTTTTATACAGATTGTAATATATTTGCGAATGTTATGTATGTTCCTGCATTTCGAGTCAATTTTATAATGGTGCGATCATCCAGTGCAGATTTGAGTCGTCGACTAACGACTCAGAGCTCCCGACATTATTTACTTTGTGATTTAAATACGAAGTGGGAGCCAAGAAAGACTTACATTGTGCAGTTACTTACTTCGTACCTCACAGTCAGGTAATTTAATTACATCGCCTTCAAAATGTTGTCAGCTGAACGTAATCACCTGCCCCAAACGTAGTGTGGCAATATGTAGCTCAGCCTTAAGGGCAGTTCTGATCCTCCGCACGTGCTGTATGGGAAGGGCCGCAGGTGGCTGGGCCGCACGCAATGCAATGCATTATCTGGCATGCTGCAGCAAGTGCGCGTATAGGGTGGAGTTAAATCATATTCCAGAGTGTGACTACACTTTCCTCCGTTTCCGTGAAGCAAAATTAAGAAAACTTTGTACTACGCAATTGTGTAAAAGTGCGTAGCTGTCATATAATTTCCAAATTAATACACTACTGGCCATTAAAATTGCAACACTACGAAGATGACGTGCTACAGACGCGAAATTTTAACCGACAGGAAGAAGGTGCTGTGATATGCAAGTGATTAGCTTTTCAGAGCATTCACACATTGTTGCCGCCGGTGGCGACACCTACAACGTGCTCACATGAGGAAAGTTTCCAACCGATTTCTCATACACAAACAGCAGTTGACCGGCGTTGCCTGGTGAAACGTTGCTGTGATGCCTCAAGTAAGGAGAAGAAATGCGAACCTTCACGTTTCCGACTTTGATAGAGGTAGGATTGTAGCCTATCGCGATTGCGGTTGATCGTATCGCGACATTGCTGCTCGCGTTGGTCGAGATCCAATTACTGTTAGCAGAATATGGAATCGGTGGTTTCAGGAGGGTAATACAGAACGCCGTGCTGGATCCCAACGGCCTCGTATCACTACCTGTCGAAATGACAGGCATCTTATCCGCATGGCTGAAACGGATCGTGCAGCCACGTCTCGATCCCTGAGTCAACAGATGGGGACGTTTGGAAGACAACAACCATCACCACGAACAGTTCGATGACGTTTGCAGCAGCATGGACTATCAGCTCGGAGACCATGGCTGCGGTTACCCTTGACGCTGCATCACACACACGAGCGCCTGCGATGGTGTACTCAACGACGAACCTGTGTGCGCGAATGGCAAAACGTCATTTTTCGGATGAATCCAGGTTCTGTTTACAGCATCATGATGGTCGCATCCCTGTTTGGCGATATCGCGGTGAACGCACATTGGAAGCGTGTATTCGTCATCGACATACTGGCGTATCACCCGGCGTGATGGTATGGGGTGCCATTGGTTACACGTCTCGGCCACCTCCTGTTCGCATTGACGGCACTTTGAACACTGGACGTTTCATTTAAAATGTGTTACGACCCGTGGCTCTACCCTTCATTCGATCCCTGCGAAACCCTATATTTCAGGAGGATAATGCACGACCGCATGTTGCAGGTCCTGTACGGACCTTTCTGGATACAAAAAATGTTCGACTGCTGCCCTGACCAGCACATTCACCAGATCTCTCACCAATTGAAAACGTCTGGTCAATGGTGGCCGAGCAACTGGCTGGTCACAATAAGCCAGTCACTATTCTTGATGAACTATGGTATCGTGTTGAAGCTGCACGGGCAGCTATACCTGTACACGCCATCCAAGCTCTGTCTGACGCAATTGCCAGGCGTATAAAGGCCGTTATTACGGCCAGAGGTGGTTGTTCTGGGTACTGATTTGTCAGGATCTATGTACCCCAATTGTGTGAAAATGTAATCACATTTCAGTTCTAGTATAATATATTTGTCCAATGAAAACCCGTTTATCATCTGCATTTCTTCTTGGTGCAGTAATTTTAATGGCCAGTAGTGTATTCTTCGTAGATCTGGATGTGTACAAACAATTTTCAATAGTTAAAAACAAATTACAGTTTGCATATTAGAATGTGTGTGGAGTTAGCGGGGAGGGTACGTGAAGAAAGGAAAGGGTATGTTAAGAACGAATCTTGAATTTGTGAGCAATTAAGAATGACTGTGTGTAATGACATTGTGGAAAAGTGGTATAAGCTCACTTACACTGAATCAATGAAAAGTGTGAAAACACATCTGAAGCAATATCTTAACGCAGGTCCCTATATCGAGTAAAGATATCGTTATTTGTAATTTATGTGGCACTTCCAAAATAATACTTTGGAGATTAAGGCAAATTCCATTTAAGATCGATCCGCCAGGAGGTTTTCGCAAATAAATGAGATCAAATAAAACTCTCATTCTCTATCAGTAGAATCAGCCAGTCAGAGGCGAGCGGGCCCACGTTCTGGGACCAGGGGGTGTACTGGGCGGGCTAGCTACGGTCTAGGGTCGCAACAGAATCACCGTTGCGTAAGGTCGTGTATCAAGTTGCTCCGGTGATTCTGTTAAAACAGTGTGTGTCTTGATGAGAATAAAGAGTTCACAGATAATCAGAAGTTTACATATGTACAATATCCGATTTTACTTGATAATTCAGTCAATAAAGTCCGGGGACGTTATTTTAACATGGGATAAATCACGTACAGATTTCCCCAAGCTTCAGTCTTAGGACCGTTATTGTTACTCATGTCAATTAGTCTAACATACGAGAAGCAGAATTAGTTCTTCCTGCGAATGACATTACTATCGTAATAAAGCAAAACATATACACAGAAACAGAATAAATGGTGAACAGTGTTCTTAAAAGTATCATTGGATGGTTTCCTGTGAATGGTCTCATTTTGTTTTAAAGGTTACAACATACTCAGCCCTGCGTATCGATGGCCCTAAACCAATACAAATAAGTGCAACACACGGCGAGGAAATAATAAATAGGGTGGAAACTTCAAAATTTTAGTTGATGAGAATTTAAACTATAGAAAGCACATTTTGGAACTCACAATACAACTTAGTTCCGCCGCATATGCAATTAGAATTATTGAAATTCTTGGGGAGAGAGAAATTTGTAAGTTAACAAATTTGCATGTTTCATTTGCTAAAGTAATCTGTAGAAGAATTTCTATTATTGTAACGTGTAGTAATCTTAGTTACAAATTACTAACACACATCTCCATGTTTCGTAAAGAAAAAACTTATAAATGTTCAGTATGTAGTGATATTTACAAATTAGTTTTTGATGTGACTGTAAAATGACTCGTTATACGTAATTATGATTTATTGTGGAAAATGTTCCATGGAACATGAAACTAAATAAGTAATCGATGTTAGTTCTCATGTACTTTCATCAAATAAAATTGCCTTTTGTTACTACATGTCGTAAGTCTACGTGTCGTATTAAGCACAAATTGCTTGGAAGCTAAGTAATAGATCGTGTGGTAACTTTGCTAAACGTAAATACATAACTGACATAGACTGAAATGGAGACTATTTTGAAACTACGCTAATGTGCGTAACTGAAGGACAGAAGTAACATTCACATGATGTCTCACTGCCAACAAACAAAATTCTATAAAACTTGGACGATACATACAAAGAACTGCTACAGTTTAGTCCAGAATGTAACAATGAAATATGCAATGAGATAAACAGAAATTACACTTTCTTCAAAGAAAATAATTACGCTGAAGTCACCACGATTTATGATGGACCCCTGGACGTTACGAAAGGCGGCTCATGGTTCTTAACACCGTGTGCTCTCACGCTGGCCACAAGGTTGGAGAAGAGTTCCTGTGGAGGGGCGTTCCATTTCTGCATCAGCGCGGTCTACAATTGATGGATGGTCCCGCATTGTCACCCATGAAAATGAAGTCAGAGCCAAATGCACCGCTGAAAAGACCCATGTCGGGAAGAAGCACTGTGTTACAATACTGTTGGCGGTGGATGTACTGTTTTCAAATATTAATACACCATTACGCCCAGACCACCAAAATGATCCTGTTCGACAATGTTTCCGCGTTTATTGCGTATTACCACCTCTCGCTATTTTGAGCGTACCTCCAGAGTAACAATACAGACTAAATCCGCTCTCATCCGCGAAGAGCAGGCGATCCCACCTTTCGTTGGCCAAGTCCCTATGTTCTTGGCACCATCGCAAATGGTGCCGCCCATGTGCGGATGTCAGCGGAATACAACGTACTGGTCGTGGGGCAAAGAGCAGTCCGCTGCAACCGCCGTGACACTGTGGTAGGCGAGATTGCATGCCTTGCAGTCCTTTTAAATGTGGTTGCAACTGCTACTATTTGACGTGGGCCCCTTTTTTGCCTGCTGCATCGTGTAGCGATCATCTGCAGCAGTAGTTATCGTGATCGTCCACCTCCTTTCCTTCGAGCGGCAGTGCCTGTAGTTCGGAACATTCACTATGCAAACCGAACAATGCTTTGAATAATACCATACTCACGAGCTGCACTCTTACTGTTTGTCTTCCTTTTTACCTACGTGTCTTCCTTGTGTGCACTCATCCAAAAGTGTTCTCCTACCCACACTGTAATGAAGAACACCACCACAGCGCACAGTAACTGCTCGCCGATTGACACGCACTGTCTTATCCCGTTCCTTGAACCACCTCGTGTTGTGCGGCTAGCCGCATTTGATGCTATACTCTCGATAACCTCACGCCAAGTAACGTACAACTTTTCATACCGACTGGGAGACCTTGGCACCTTGTAATTTCATTCATTTCCACCGAATAGTTAGTATGTTGTGTTACTTTATCTATCTCGGCCTTAAGTTTTGCAGAACAGTGTAACAATCGGGATTTAGTAACAGAATGTCATATGTTCATTGAAGTACAAGCTATCAAATTAAACGTAGCATGTCAAATCTAAATTTTAAATATAAACTCATGATCTGTGATCCAGAGACTTGTAATTTCCATTAGAATACGGATTTAAAAGCGGTGTTGCGATTTCAAGTATACGGAAACCTAACCCAAAAAAATAAACTTCCTTTATCTCCGAATAAATATGGTACAGTCTAGGAACACATGCTATGCTATAAAAGTTTTTCACTTTTTTTTTTTTTTTGCTGAATGACTGTGTGTCGCCCTAGATCAGGCATCTAAAGATATGGAGCTTATTGAACTGAGTGAAACCACATGTTGCAGGATAGCTGTCACGTGTCATATGACTTCAGCAGTATGGCCGTTGCACAGTGTTTCATCCAATGGTCGAAAAAGTTTTTTAACTCTTCCAAAGAGCCTTCAGCGTTTTTGTTCACGTCTTCTTCTAAGTGCTGAAAACGATTCTCTTTTACACACTTCATTTTAAGTAGCAGGGAGACGTCGTGATCGATAGTAACCCTGGAGGAATGGAGATGGCGGGGTGTACAGGGTGGCGCGGGAGGGGGGTGGGGGCAGCATCGAGTTCCATTCGGTGAATGGGGCTGTAGCGAATCATAGTCACTTTGCTGTAACGGAAATCTGACTGGTGTTCGGTTCTGTCATATAGGAAATGTAGACAGGCAGGGGAAAGCAGTCCCTTTATCACCAAAAATTCAAAATCAGTGAACCGGAAAATATTTTTTATCAGAACAAAAACTCTGCTATTGATTAAAAACCATGCGTGGTACGCACACGTAAGAGGATAAAATTCGACTCCCTTCCAACTCCCAAAGGCTTCATATTTACTTTTGGATCTACAACACATGGTCTTCCTACAGTTGCGGTTCGTCCGATGTAACTTCTCTAGATATTTCCGTATTGCTAACTATCCTTTGAGTTCAGTTTCATCTCAAGTCTTCATTCAGTTCCACGTCAGGTTCAGTATTCCGTAAGCTGATGACATTGCTATCTTCAGTGAAAGTGAAGAACAATTACAGCATGTGTTGAAAAGAGTGAGAAGTCTCAATAGTACAGAATGTGGATTGACAGTATAAGGGAGAAAGGCAAAAGTATTAAGTAGCAGAAATGAGGACAGTGAGAAACTGGACATCAGAATTGGGGACCACGAAGTAGACAATCAAGGAAGTTTGTTACCTACGCAGCAAAATATCCCATAACGAGCGGAGCAAGGGAGACGTAGAAAGCAGATTACCACTGGCCAAGAGAATTCTAACAAGTATAAAAAATAGGCACTATTTTAAGGAGGAAATTTCTGAGAATGTGGGAAAACAGGAACAGAATCGAAGAGTGTGAGGTATGCTGCTATAGAAGGATGTTGAAAATCAGATTGACAGGTAAGGTGAGAAATGGGAAGGATCCCTACAGAATCAGCGAAGAAAGAAAAATATTGCAAATACAGGAAAGAAAAATGGACAGTATGATTGGACATCTGTTGAGACATGAGGTAATAATCTCTATGGTACTAGAGGGAGCTGCGGAGGGTGAAAACTATTGAGGGAGACAGAGAGTGGAATTCATGTAGCAAATAATTGAGAACGTTGGTTACAAGTGCTACTCTGAAATGAAAAGGTTAGCATGAGAGAGGAATTCATGGTGGGCGCAACAAACCAGTCAGAAAAACAAACCACGTAATTTGTTTCCTATGTGCCAGTGCAAAACTAAATCGAAATGAAACACGACGTCTATTTCAAATCTGTGTTCTACAGCTGGGTTTCATTCTAGTGAAACGGGGCCGGCCGCGGTGGTCTCGCGGTTCTAGGCGCGCAGTCCGAAACCGCGTGACTGCTACGGTCGCAGGTTCGAATCCTGCCTCGGGCATGGATGTGTGTGATGTCCTTAGGTTAGTTAGGTTTAAGTAGTTCTAAGTTCTAGGGGACTGATGACCACAGCTGTTAAGTCCCATAGTGCTCAGAGCCATTTGAACCATTTTTCTAGTGAAACGGGGTAATTTCCTAGTTACTGTTACAAGGAAATCGCTCACGTTAAAAAATGTCTTCGTATCCGCGCACAATGCCTGTTACGTAATTGCGCAACACGTTGGCGTAATATGATTTTGTAGTTCTATGTTTACGTTCACACGTACATTGACGTACTAATACACTGTGACCACCGTCTTAATAGCGTGTTGGTACATCTTTGAAACGCTGTACAGCACTGCTCCGGCTGGTACGTCCGGAATGTATGTTACGATCAGCCATCGGCCATCGACCTAGTGAAACGTGATTCATCCTATCAGGTGACGTTTGCCACTGATCCACGGTGCAGTCTCCATAATCCTATGCCGTTGTGACTGACGACGTCTTTGGGGCAATGAGGGAGCACTGCGCCGAATATTGTGCACTGAAAGACATGTGCCTCTACCAGCTTTGTGCACAGAATGACAGAGCGGGCAGGCTTCCTGCGATGAGGGGTGGACGTCCAACAACTTGTCACCTACAGTACTCGTCGTTTCACCATCCCGCAACCGTTCTGCACACATGCTTACGATAGTTGCACCATTAACAGCCGACAAGCTTTCCCGTGTCCGAGATGATTATTCTTGATTTGACGAGCCATAAAAATCTGCCCGATGTCAAAGTCGCTTGCACTGAGGTGACTAATATAGTGCTCGACCTCCGTTTGCCCGACTTAGCGCAACAACTCGGCGTGGCAAGGGCACAACAAGTCGTTGGAACTTCTCTGCAGAAATACTGAACCATGCTCCGTCTATAGCCGTCCATAATAACGAAATACACTCCTGGAAATTGAAATAAGAACACCGTGAATTCATTGTCCCAGGAAGAGGAAACTTTATTGACACATTCCTGGGGTCAGATACATCACATAATCACACTGACAGAACCACAGGCACATAGACACAGGCAACAGAGCATGCACAATGTCGGCACTAGTACAGTGTATATCCACCTCTCGCAGCAATGCAGGCTGCTATTCTCCCATGGAGACGATCGTAGAGATGCTGGATGTAGTCCTGTGGAACGGCTTGCCATGCCGTTTCCACCTGGCGCCTCAGTTGGACCAGCGTTCGTGCTGGACGTGCAGACCGCGTGAGACGACGCTTCATCCAGTCCCAAACATGCTCAATGGGGGACAGATCCGGAGATCTTGCTGGCCAGGGTAGTTGACTTACACCTTCTAGAGCACGTTGGGTTGGCACGGGATACATGCGGACGTGCATTGTCCTGTTGGAACAGCAAGTTCCCTTGCCGGTCTAGGAATGGTAGAACGATGGGTTCGATGACGGTTTGGATGTACCCTGCACTATTCAGTGTCCCCTCGACGATCACCAGTGGTGTACGGCCAGTGTAGGAGATCGCTCCCCACACCATGATGCCGTTTGTTGGCCCTGTGTGCCTCGGTCGTATGCAGTCCTGATTGTGGCGCTCACCTGCACGGCGTCAGACACGCATACGACCATCATTGGCACCAAGGCAGAAGCGACTCTCATCGCTAAAGACGACACGTCTCCATTCGTCCCTCGCGACACCACTGGAGGCGGGCTGCACGATGTTGGGGCGTGAGCGGAAGACGGCCTAACGATGTGCGGGACCGTAGCCCAGCTTCATGGAGACGGTTGCGAATGGTCCTCGCCGATACCCCAGGAGCAACAGTGTCCCTAATTTGCTGGGAAGTGGTGGTGTGATCCCCTACGGCACTGCGTAGGATCCTACGGTCTTGGCGTGCATCCGTGCGTCGCTGCGGTCCGGTCCCAGGTCGACGGGCACGTGCACCTTCCGCCGACCACTGGCAACAACATCGATGTACTGTGGAGACCTCACGCCCCACGTGTTGAGCAATTCGGCGGTACGTCCACCCGGCCTCCTGCACGCCCACTATACGCCCTCGCTCAAAGTCCGTCAACTGCACATACGGTTCACGTCCACGCTGTCGCGGCATGCTACCAGTGTTAAAGACTGCGATGGAGCTCCGTATGCCACGGCAAACTGGCTGACACTGACGGCGGCGGTGCACAAATGCTGCGCAGCTAGCGCCATTCGACGGCCAACACCGCGGTTCCTGGTGTGTCCGCTGTGCCGTGCGTGTGATCATTGCTTGTACAGCCCTCTCGCAGTGTCCGGAGCAAGTATGGTGGGTCTGACACACCGATGTCAATGTGTTCTTTTTTCCATTTCCAGGAGTGTAGTTGCAGGTTGGGCATGAACTGACCTCTCGATGATGTCCCATAAACGTTCCATGGGTTTCGTGTCGGGCGATCTGGATGGCCCCAACACTCGCTCGAGTTGTCCTAAATGTTCTGACTGTGCGTTGCCATCCATAAAAGCTCCGTTGTTTGAGTACATGAAGTCCACAAATGGCTGAAATTGGTCTCCAAATAGCCGAACACAACGATTTCCAGTCAATGATCAGTTCAGCTGGGAAAGAGGACCCATTCTGTTCCATGTAAACACACCATTATGGTGCCACCACCAGCTTGCACAGTGCCTTGTTCACAACTTAGGTCCATAGCTTCGTGGGGTCTGCGCCACACTCGAACCAATCCATCAGCTCCTCCCAGCTCAAATCGAGACATATCTGACCAGGCCAGGGTTTTCTCTTTGTCTAGGGTCCAACTGATATCGTCACGAGTCCTGGAGCGCCGAAGGCGATGTCGTGCTGTTAGCAAAGGTACTCGAGTTGGTCATTTGCTGCCATAGCTCATTAACGATAAATTTCGCTTGGCTACCCTGACAGATACGTTCGTCGTACGTCCCATATTGATTTCTGCGAATAATTGTCTGTTAGCAACGACACTTCTACGCAAACGCCGCTGCTCTCTGTCAAGTGAAGGGTGCCGGCCACTGCGTTGTCCGTGGTGACAGGTAATGCCTGAAATTTGATATTCTTGGCATATCTTCTCACTGTGGATCTCTAAATACAGCATTTCCTAACGATTGCCGAAATGGAATGTCCCATTCGTCAAGCTCAAGCTACGCTGCGTTCAAAGTCCTTTAATTCTCGTCGTGTGGCCACAATCACGTCGGAGATCTTTTCACAAAGTCACATTGCAAATTATGCAAATTACAAAATCAGAGATCAAACTCCATATTAATACCTGCCGTCTGGAGTTTAGTGAAGATCTCCGTAACGCTCTCACAGTTGTTATACGAATCCGTGATGAAACGGATGACTTTCCTTTGAATCTTCTTTACATCCTCTGTTATTCTCCTTGTTGTCCTATGCTATTTGTGTCTGATAAGATGCTGAGACGACCTGCGTTGTTTTTCAGCTAATGTGTCGCTCCGCTTAATTGCCTAGTAGAGATACAGTACATCTGCCCAAGCAAAACAGTTGATTAACGTTAACTTGACAGTAATATTGCACATGGTTACTGATGGATATAAAATGATTTATGCTTTACTCTTTTCTCCCGGTTGTGTTATGTATAGCTATCACGGGTCTCGGCGTCTCTAGATCAAAACCTGCAACCTCGAAAACGTGAAATCTGGTGGTACTTTACGTCCATACGGGGCACATTATGTCCAAATTTCCTCCTAAGTATCCTTTCTGTCAAAATATTTCTTTGGACTTAAATGCTAGTACTATCACTATGCCACAGACATGCAAGTATCTAGGAGCTCAGTCCAGAACCGCGCGAATGCTACGGTCGCAGGTTCGAATCCTGCCTCGGGCATGGATGTGTGTGATGCCCTTAGGTTAGTTAGGTTTAAGTAGTTCTAAGTTCTAGGGGACTTATGACCACAGATGTTAAGTCTCACAGTGCTCAGAGCCATTTGAACATGCAAGTAATACTTGCATCTGATTTTAGTAAGTTTAGATGATAGCAGATGGCTGGATAAACATTAGGGACAACATCAGGTTTTTTTCTTATCGGTAATAACTAATGTAAGCTTATATGGCTGCTAATTGAAGTCTAGAAAGGCAGTCATTTTGAGCTAGTAATGTGACCATATATGTTTAAAGCAGTTGAACTGGCACTAGTATTTCTGATCTTTGCCATGAATTACTAACTTTTATACAGAAGTGTAATTTGAATACCTTTAAAGATGCTTTCTTACTGGTGGACTAGCTAGCTGCATCAGTTCTGACCAACCTGCAACAATAACCACTGTTAATACTCTTTCTTCGTAGCTACTTATCATAAAATATTATACATTGTTTGCCACACAAAATATAGCATCCAGAAGACATGGTCGTATGACAATGAAACTTCGTACACGTGCACATCTTTAGAGGTTATGGAATTGATTACAATTATGGTTCTGTGCGACTCTTAGAATGACCACCAGAGTGCGTTAGGTTTTTCGTGTGTAGTGCTGTTGCAGGGCTGGTAGTACATACATGGTGTGTGAACAATGTGAAATCTTAAGTATTGCTGTAAAGGACATGGAGATGCCGCGTACTCGTATGTGATCGCGTTATCAACACATGTCGGAGTCTGAAAGGCGACTAGTTGTCAATCTCCATTTGGTCAGCTGGTCAAATCATGCAGTATGCAGATTTGGGGGAAATTGGGGTGAGACAGGGAGCTGATGTTTGACTGCATGAGGGTAGGCGTATTCGTCGCCAAGGTTACAGGCGACGGCATCTGACCACAACAAGGCAGGATCACTGTATTGTGCACCAGGAACATTGTAATTCCGACACATCTGCATCTGCCATCCAAGAACAGGTAACAGATTCTCTGCAACATTCTGTGTTATTCCGCACCATTGTGCGGAGACTAACAGCAGCTGGACTAAGGAATTACTGACCCGTGCACTGGTGCCACTAACACCACAGCAGAAACGGCCGCGTTTGGAGTAATGCCGTGGCTGGGAAGCATGAGCTACTGTCGGGGCCAATGAGAAATACGGGCCCTGCAACGAACTTGCAGCGTCACACCAGTCGACTTTTCCGCCACACTAAACGAATATTTGACCTGTGTAGGGCCCACGGGAAATCAGTATTTAATTGGAAAGATACCCACTAATGGTCTTAACTCTGTTGCTATCGAGAGTTTGCATGTACATTAATCGCCATTAAAATTGCTACACCACGAACATGACGTGCTACAGACGCGAAATTTAACCGACAGGAAGAAGATGCTATGATATGCAAATGATTAGCTTTTCAGAGCATTCACACAAGGTTGGCACCGGTGGAGACACCTACAACGTGCTGACATGAGGAAAGTTTCCAACCGATTTCTCATACACAAACAGCACTTGACCGGCATGGCCTGGTGAAACGTTGTTGTGGTGCCTCGTGTAAGGAAGAGAAATGCGTACCATCACGTTTCCGACTTTGATAAAGGTCGGATTGTAGCCTATCGCGATTTCGGTTGATCGTATCGCGACATTCCTGTTCGCGTTGGTCGAGATCGAATGACTGTTAGCAGAATATGGAATCGGTGGGTTCAGGAAGGTAATACGGAACGCCGTGCTGGATCCCAACGGCCACGTATCACTAGCAGTCGAGATGACAGGCATCTTATCCGCATGGCTGTAACGGTTCGCGCAGCCACGTCTCGATCCCCGAGTCAAAAGATGGGGACGTTTGCAAGACAACAACCATCTGCACGAACAGTTCGACGACGTTTGCAGCAGCATGGACTACCAGCTCAGAGACCATGGATACGGTTACCCTTGACGCTGCATCACAGACAGGAGCGTCTGCGATGGTTTACTCAATGACGAACCTGGGTGCACGAATGGCAAAACGTCATTTTTTCGGATGAATCCAGGTTCTGTTTACGGCATCAGGATGGTCGCATCCGTGTTTGGTGACATCGCGGTGAAAGCACATTCGTCATCGCCATACTGGCGTTATAACCCGGCGTGATGGT
This sequence comes from Schistocerca americana, assembly GCF_021461395.2. Classification (NCBI taxonomy): domain Eukaryota; kingdom Metazoa; phylum Arthropoda; class Insecta; order Orthoptera; family Acrididae; genus Schistocerca; species Schistocerca americana. Next base: position 380,850,925 of record NC_060126.1, read on the forward strand.
ATGGGATGCCATTGGTTACACGTCTCGGTCACCTCTTGTTCGCACTGACGGCACTTTGAACAGTGGACGTTACATTTCAGATGTGTTACGGCCCGTGGCTCTACCCTTCATTCGATCCCTGTGAAACCCTACATTTCAGCACGATAATGCACGATCGCATGTTGCAGGTCCTCTACGGGCCTTTCTGGATACAGAAAATGTTCGACTGCTGCCCTGGTCAGCACATTCTCCAGACGTGTCACCAACTGAAAACGTCTGGTCAGTGATGGCCGAGCAACTGGCTCATCACAATATGCCAGTCACTACTCTTGATGAAGTGTGGTATCGTGTTGAAGCTGCATGGGCAGCTGTGCCTGTACACGCCATCCAAGCTCTGTTTGACTCAATGCCCAGGCGTATCAAGACCGTTATTACGGCCAGAGGTGGTTGTTATGGGTACAGATTTCTCAGGGTCTATGCACCCAAATTGCGTGAAAATGTAATCACATGTCAGTTCTAGTATAATATATTTGTCCAGTGAATACCCGTTTCTCATCTGCATTTCTTCTTGGTGTAACAAATTTAATGGCCAGTAGTGTATTTAAAAGTGCAGTCAATAATTGTTTAACTCGTCTGAAACGGTTACTCGCTCCCAGCCGGAGACAGCGGCTGGCACTCGTAAGACCTGCTGCGTCAGGTGCTGTAGTCTGTCTTTCTCGTGGGCCTCGACTGCTGATGGATGACGTCACTGTAATATCCGATGATTATACCACGGTGCCATTTTACAACAGGACAATTCTCTTCCACACACAGTCTGTTTCTCTATGAATTATCTGCGTCGTGCTGGGATACTCTCATGGCCAGTTACGTCTCAGAGACAACATGTTCAGGACCAGTTCGGACATCACTTCCGTCCCAGTGCGAGTATTCATTATATGAAGGACCAGTTAATACAACTGTACTATAGTCACCGCAATAGAGGATACAACTCATTTATGACATCCTTCCCAACCAAAACAGTACTTGTATCCAGACCAGAGGAAGTACAACGTAGTATTGCTAAGTGGGTTCATGCTGCTATGTTCTTTGCAAAAAATGACTATATTGTAATCACCGAAATAATATCACACATCCATCCCATTTATTTCCTCCACTCTTTCTGGATGTTATTATATTTTTGTCGTGCAGTGTAACTACTAAAAGACTCCAGAATGAGATTTTCACTCTGCAGCGGAGTGTGCGCTGATATGAAACTTCCTGGCAGATTAAAACTGTGTGCCGGACCAAGACTCGAACTTCTTTCTTTCAGGAGTGCTAGTCCTGCAAGGTTCGCAGGAGAGCTTCTGTAAGGTTTTGAAGGTAGGAGACAAGATACTGGCGGAAGTAAAGCTCTGAGGACGGGTCGTGAGTCGTGCTTGAGTAGCTCAGTTGGTAGAGCACATTCCCGCGAAAGGCAAAGGTCCCGAGTTCGAGTCTCGGTCCGGCACACAGTACTAGAAGACTACATGCTACAGCAATAACAGGCATTTCTGAATTAAGTGCAAGATTGCTGAGATCTTAGCTCGAGCGAAATGAGTTTATAGAATTGCTCCGACAACTTTGTGGTGGTGTTAATTTATTCAATGCAGGCCGTATAATCCGTAAGATGTGTTCAATGGTCTACAGCTCGTTAATCGTGCGCGTAATTACAAAACTTCTCTCCCGTGGAAATGGAACAAGGTTTCATGGCTTCTTAATTTTGATTTAAATGTCAGCAACCAATAAACTAACTAAAATTGAGATGTGACGGCTATGTCCTACAGCCAGCAGACATTTTCCTTCAGTTTCACATTCACATGTTCATGTAGAGTATGAAAAATTTCACTGATGTCATTCACTGTAGTTCGTTATTTAGACACGTATCATCCGCAGGATGCTGACAACTACGGCGCGTGACCTTTCTGGGGACACTTTAACACTAATCGGAGCTCTGTTATCAGTCTCTGGAAATCTAGACTTGTACAAGCTCGGTGAGGAGGCCTACACATTGCAATTTGCACGTATTCATTGACACTGCCCGTAGAAGATCTACAGTATGCTTCGCCAAATCTTCCACCTGAATAATCGTCCCATTCACCATGTGATATGAGAGGAATTCGATTTTAATCATCGTATTTTTCATCATTTGAGACAAGACGGGCATCCCTTCAAAATCTCGGTTGCTAGAAGAGCGTGGCGTTCCAAAGGACTGGAAAAGGGCACAGGTCATCCACGTTTTCACGAAGGGACGTCGAACAGATGTGCAGAACTATAGACCTATATCTCTAACGTCGATCAGTTGTAGAATTTGGGAACACGTATTATGTTCGAGTATAATGACTTTTCTGGAGACCAAGAAATCTACTCTGTAGGAATCAGCATGGGTTTCGAAAAAGACGATCGTGTGAAGCCCAGCTGGCGCTATTCGTCCACGAGACTCAGAGGGCCATAGACACGGGTTCCCAGGTAGATGCCGTGTTTCTTGACTTCCGCAAGGCGTTCAATACAGTTCCCCACAGTCGTTTAATGAACAAAGTAAGAGCATATGGACTATCAGACAAGTTGGGTGATTGGATTGAAGAGTTCCTAGATAACAGAACGCAGCATGTCATTCTCAATGGAGGGAAGTCTTCCGAAGTAAGAGTGATTTCAGGTGTGCCGCAGGGGAGTGTCGTAGGACCGTTGCTATTCACAGTATACATAAATGACTTTGTGGATAAGATCGGAAGTTGACTGAGGCTTTTTGCGGATAGTGCTGTGGTATATAGAGAGGTTGTAACAATGGAAAATTGTACTGAAATGAAGGAGGATCTGCAGCGAATTGATGCATGGTGCAGGGAATTGCAATTGAATCTCAATGTAGACAAGTGTAATGTGCTGTGAATACATAGAAAGAAAGATCCCTTATCATTTAGCTACAATATAGCAGGTCAGTAACTGGAAGCAGTTAATTCCATAAATTATCTGGAAGTACGCATTAGGAGTGATTTAAAAAGGAATGATCATATAAAGATGATCGTCGGTAAAGCAGAAGCCAGACTGAGATTCATTGGAAGAATCCTAGGGAAATGCAATCCGAAAACAAAGGAAATAGGATACAGTACACTTGTTCTCCTACTGCTTGAATACTACTCACCAATGTGGGTTAATAGAAGAGATAGAGAAGATACAACGGAGAGTAGCGCGCTTCGTTACAGGATCACTTAGTAATCGCGAAAGCGTTACGGAGATGATAGATAAATTCCAGTGGAAGACTCTGCAGGAGAGACGCTCAGTAGCTCGGTACGGGCTTTTGTTGAAGTTTCAAGTACATACCTTCACCGAGGAGTCAAGCAGTATATTGCTCCCTCATACGTATATCTCGCTAAGAGACCATGAGGATAAAATCAGAGAGATTAGAGCCCACACAGAGGCATACCGACAATCCTTCTTTCCAGGAACAATAAGAGACTGTAATAGAAGGAAGAACCGATAGAGGTACTCAAGGTACCCTCCGCCACACACCATCGGGTGGCTTGCGGAGTATGGATGTAGATGTAGAATTCATTTTCTCTTCAATTCGTGTCATAAAACTTAGGACACTGCAGCTGTAAAGAACGAATAAAATTTGAAGAATGTGATATTTTCTTATCTTTAATAATGGATAATTAACAACATTTGAATATGCTAGCACAGATAGTAACATCGTGCTTATCTCTGACCGACGGATGTGAAATGCAAACATATTTAACTCTCTGAAGAAATTCGCTCGGGACGCATACAGTGATCAACCAAAACATTATGACCACCTACATGATAGCCCGTATGTCCACCTTTGGCAGCGTGTCGCGCCGTGGCATGGAAGCAGTGAGGCCTTGATAGGTCGCTTGACGGAGCTGGCCCACATCTGCGGGCTCTCGAGTGCGCACACGCGCACGCACGCACGTACACACACACACACACACACACACACACACACACACACACACACATGCGCGCGCGCGCATAAGTTACCTAACTCCAGTAAATCCCGTTGAGGAGAGCGATGAGCTCTTTCGCCACGTTCAATCACATCCCAGATGCGTTGGACTGGGTTCAGTTCTGGCGAATTGTGGGCCAGCACATCAATTGGAATTCGCCACTGTGTTCCTGGAGCCACTCTATCACACCCCTTGCTTTGTGACACTGCGCATAATCTTGTTAAAAATGCCACTGCGTTATGATCATCATGAAGGGGTGTCCGTGATCTGCGACCAGTGTACGATGCTCCTTGGCTGTCATGGTGCCTTGCACGAGCTCCACTGGACCCTTGGATGCCCACGTGAATGTTCCCAGAGCATAATGGAGCCGTTAATAGCTTGTTTGCGTGTCGCGGTAGATGTGTCAAGCAGCTGTTACCCCGGAAGATGACGAATTCGCGCCTTCCCGTCGGCATAATGAATAAGATATCTGTGTTCATCAGGTCATGCAACGCTCTACCACTGCGCCAATGTCTACGGACGATGGTCACGTACCAATTTCAGTTGTAGTTGTCGATGCCGTGGTGTTAACATTGTCAAATGGTTCAAATGGCTCTGAGCTCTATGGGACTTAACATCTGTGGTCATCAGTCCCCTAGAACTCAGAACTACTTAAACCTAACTAACCTAAGGACATCACACACATCCATGCCCGAGACAGGATTCGAACCTGCGACCGTAGCGGTCACGCGGTTCCAGACTGAAGCGCCGAGACCGCATGGCCACACCGGCCGGCGAGGCCCGTCGTTACGAGTGTTCGGTGCACTGCGTGTTCAGACTGACTGGCCACTCTGACCAGCCATTAAAGTCTGGTGTTAGTTCCGCCACAGTTCGCCGCCTGTCGTGGTTTACCTGTCTGCTCAGACTCTGACGTCCGACATCTGAAGTAAGGAGTGGCCGCCCAACCCAACGAGGTCTGCATGTGGTTTCACCTTGGCTTCGCCACGTGGTGAAGACACACACCACACCACTCCTCGAATATCCGATACAAGTCGTGTAATTTCCGAAATACCCGTGCCGAGCCTCCGGGTCATCACAGTCTTCCCTCGGTCAAACTCAGAGATATCGCGTGCCTTCCCCGATCTACACGCAGACAGCACGCTCACTGATACTACATGCCCCGTGCGCGTATCTGGCTAGCAGTCGGTCTTCTCCAGGATAAGCTGCTATCGTCTGGAAGGTTTTACAGTGATGGCAGGCCAGTGGTCGTATTGTTCTAGATGATCAATATATGCATGTGGTTTATCAGATTAAAAGAAGACTTACTTACACGACCATGAGAAGAAAATGACTCAGTAATAGAACGATTTTAAGCCATTAGATGCTGTGTTACCTAGTCCTGTCACGAACTGAGACATATCTGAAATAAAATGTTCTCGGAGATCTGCTTCACGTAATTTTGACTGAATTTCTATTATTTAAACTCAAAATAACACATTTTGCTTCCAAAATTAAAGTAACCACGTCAGAGGTTGGCAACAAACACCAAAAGAACATAAAACATGACCTTCCGTAAATAAATTAGTAAATTATTCAGGAAATACACTCCTGGAAATTGAAATAAGAACACCGTGAATTCATTGTCCCAGGAAGGGGAAACTTTATTGACACATTCCTGGGGTCAGATACATCACATGATCACACTGACAGAACCACAGGCACATAGACACAGGCAACAGAGCACGCACAATGTCGGAACTAGTACAGTGTATATCCACCTTTCGCAGCAATGCAGGCTGCTATTCTCCCATGGAGACGATCGTAGAGATGCTGGATGTAGTCCTGTGGAACGGCTTGCCATGCCATTTCCACCTGGCGCCTCAGTTGGACCAGCGTTCGTGCTGGATGTGCAGACCGCGTGAGACGACGCTTCATCCAGTCCCAAACATGCTCAATGGGGGACAGATCCGGAGATCTTGCTGGCCAGGGTAGTTGACTTACACCTTCTAGAGCACGTTGGGTGGCACGGGATACATGCGGACGTGCATTGTCCTGTTGGAACAGCAAGTTCCCTTGCCGGTCTAGGAATGGTAGAACGATGGGTTCGATGACGGTTTGGATGTACCGTGCACTATTCAGTGTCCCCTCGACGATCACCAGTGGTGTACGGCCAGTGTAGGAGATCGCTCCCCACACCATGATGTCGGGTGTTGGCCCTGTGTGCCTCGGTCGTATGCAGTCCTGATTGTGGCGCTCACCTGCACGGCGCCAAACACGCATACGACCATCATTGGCACCAAGGCAGAAGCGACTCTCATCGCTGAAGACGACACGTCTCCATTCGTCCCTCCATTCACGCCTGTCGCGACACCACTGGAGGCGGGCTGCACGATGTTGGGGCGTGAGCGGAAGACGGCCTAACGGTGTGCGGGACCGTAGCCCAGCTTCATGGAGACGGTTGCGAATGGTCCTCGCCGATACCCCAGGAGCAACAGTGTCCATAATTTGCTGGGAAGTGGCGGTGCGGTCCCCTACGGCACTGCGTAGGATCCTACGGTCTTGGCGTGCATCCGTGCGTCGCTGCGGTCCGGTCCCAGGTCGACGGGCACGTGCACCTTCCGCCGACCACTGGCGACAACATCGATGTACTGTGGAGACCTCACGCCCCACGTGTTGAGCAATTCGGCGGTACGTCCACCCGGCCTCCCGCATGCCCACTATACGCCCTCGCTCAAAGTCCGTCAACTGCACATACGGTTCACGTCCACGCTGTCACGGCATGCTACCAGTGTTAAAGACTGCGATGGAGCTCCGTATGCCACGGCAAACTGGCTGACACTGACGGCGGTGGTGCACAAATGCTGCGCAGCTAGCGCCATTCGACGGCCAACACCGCGGTTCCTGGTGTGTCCGCTGTGCCGTGCGTGTGATCATTGCTTGTACAGCCCTCTCGCAGTGTCCGGAGCAAGTATGGTGGGTCTGACACACCGGTGTCAATGTGTTCTTTTTTCCATTTCCAGGAGTGTAGATATAATTGAACAAAATATAAGTGTAAGAGGCAAATAAACTCTAACCTGGTCGTCAGTATGTCGTAATATGATGTACTATTGAGTTTAAACACAGTTTAAGTAGCTGTCAGGTTCAAAATTCCCACCTATAGCGTGCTTTGCACCAATAGCGGACGAGCCGCCTAACTGTTGCCAGTCGCAGCTCAGAATTTAATGGCGAACTTAAGCGGGCTCGCACATATCAGAATAACACACGTAAATGCGCCTTATATAAAAAAAGAAAAAAAACTTCATGACAATGTCCCTACAACATATACAACACCTGCAATAACCACGACAAAATAAATAAGTAAGACAGAGAAATTAAATAGTAGTAATTACTCATAAGGGAGGCCTCAGCCGACCGCGGTGGTCGTGCGGTTCTAGGCGCTCCAGTCCGGAGCCGCGCTGCTGCTACGGTCGCAGGTTCGAATCCTGCCTCGGGCATGGATGTGCGTGATGTCCTTAGGTTAGTTAGGTTTAATTAGTTCTAAGTTCTAGGGGACTGATGACCACAGCAGTTGAGTCCCATAGTGCTCAGAGCCATTTGAACCATATTTTCTTTGGAGGCCTCAACCATGTCAACACTGACTGCGAATACACTTTACAGAAACTGCATTTATTTTTAAAGAAAGGAAATACTGAAGAAAATTCGTCACAAAAGAGAAACAAATTAAAACCGAAACAGCATGATATGCTTTAAGTCATTCCGGGTGCTGCTGGGAGAGGGGGTGGGGGGCGGGGGGAAGGAGGAGGAGGAGGAGGAGGAGGAGGAGGAGGAGAAGGAGAAGCATTTGGCGTAGCAGTTCATCCTTTGTAGACGATGTGTTGTGACGCCAGCAACGGCTGGACAATTCTGGCAGCTTAAAAATTATTGCAGCTCCATCAGCCATGGAATTACAGTGGATACTTCCTGAGTGTATCATTATAATGATAACATTGTCTTCCGTTGCATTTTTTTTGTCATAGTCCAGTTAAACGTAATTATGGCTACATAAATCAACGTTCGTATGTGTAAGATTACAACGTTCTTTACACGCACTGTATACTATGCAATTTTACTTGCCAACTGCGAAGTTATAGATCGCCCGCTTTTAGCAATCACAGTACCAAACGTCGTAAACAGTTTAAAAATCTCGACGGCGACAGTGGATGTTTCAGGGCGTACAGCAGCTCATTGCGTTACACACAAAATAGCAGGTTCCAAGTCTAGTAGTTCCTGGAACTGAGTTATGAGTAAAACAATTCAGTTCTAATCACGACAACCACAATTCAATTTTCGTAAACATTGTCACTACTATTTACAAAAAAAATGGCTCTGAGCACTATGGGACTCAACTTCTGTGGTCATCAGTCCCCTAGAACTTAGAACGACTTAAACCTAACTAACCTAAGGACATCACACACATCCATGCCCGAGGCAGGATTCGAACCTGCGACCGTAGCAGTCGTACGGTTCCTGATTGCGCGGCTAGAACCGCGAGACCACCGCGGCCGGCCTACTATTTACAGTACTCAATGAAGCTCACGGTATCCAAAGTCAAATTTTTGTTTATACCGTGACCGAAAAATAAGAATGCGGTCAAAAAATTTCGGGTCCTTCTGCCTAGCACGTTGACAAATCGTGCGCGCAAGCCACGACACTGAACCCCCACTCATTGTCACTCTTCGACTGCTAACTATTGATATCACTCTCCCAACACTGTGCATACCAGCATATTAGAACTGGTTTCACACAGCGCTTTCCGTAAAACCATTATAAAAAGATTAAACATACTTCACACTTTGGCGTACTCAGTTAAGGGGCTCCGGAAAGGCTCAAAATCATGAAAAGTTCAATTTTTACTTTTTTGCGTTTTCTGAATCTGCAGACTATTACCTTTTAATAGATATGTAATTTATTCAATTCCGAAGACTACAACTATTTTTAAATTTTTTTTGAAATGTGTTCTACATGGGCGTGACCCACTGTGGCGCTGTTAAACTGCTGTCAAATGGTGTTATTATTAACGTCCGTGTTCATCAGGTACATTTTAGTGATGTGAGATAAAGTATGTGTTGTGGCTAACCTGTGATGGTTCAATATATATCGCTGGTGTGATTGTCGATTGTTTCATGTTTATTTACTCTGCCATTATCTCGAAAATATTCGTAATTAATTCTGTTTCTTGAGTCTCTGTTTTGTTGAAGTATAATAATGAGTAAAAGTAAAGTTATTAGAAATCCTCTGAAGGCTTTTAAGAAAAGGAGAAATGTTGGAAAGCAAAAGGTATGTGTTATTACTGTTAACAATAAAGACGATAACCAAGTGAGTGAATCTAACCTCTCAAGTACACCTGCCCATAGCAGTCAAAGTGGGAAAGAAAATACTTCACAGAAGAAGCTTGGTTCAATGAGTGAAAACTATGAATGTTTTATGGGCGAATCGGATGTGACTGAAATATTTGATATGTCGGTTCTCAAAGGAATTTTTTCAAACTGTGTAAGATGAATTCATTGTAGTGAAGTTGGTCTGGAACTCTCCATAATAAAGCACGGAGGACCTGCTAGTGAAATACAACTGAAATGTGATAAGTGTTCATACATGACCACCTTTTGGAACAGTGTTGCAGTAACTGCAACTGAAGAAAATGGTACCAAAATCTACGAACACAACAACGAGCGATGCTTGCTTTAGACAAGGAACGCCTTCGGGCTGCAGACAGGGCTGTAAAGAGTCTAGAAATACAAGCAAGAGTAAACAGGAGGAGGAACAAGAGGAAGCTGGAGGAGGAGTTTGCAGAGGATGAAGATAATCCATCCTATGGACCTGGAATGCACTAAAAAGTTAATCCAATCTTTGTCGCTCGATTCCCAAAACTTTTATTTTCTCATACTAATTACATGTTTTCTAAGGATCTTCCAAACATATTTGTTTCAAACTTTCAGTAAATGTTACACAGTACCTTCTGCATAATTTAACACAGCCTTTTTTCAAAAAACTGTATATTTTTGAATATATAAATAAAAAATTGCAAAAAAATGTTGTGAATTTTCATTACAATTGAAAAAAAATCATCTTTAATAACTGAACTAAAATTTTGTAAAATCCCTGTGTTAAGTTGTAGCCCATATTCCAATAAATAACACTGTTCTACAAAAAAAACATTTTTTTCTATTTCTGATAAAAAATATTGTGATCTTAGTTGTATTTTGAGTGCTGAATCGAAAACTGTTTTTGGTTTTTTTTCTGTCAGGGATAGTTTATGAGTAATCGCAATTTTATTTCTGTTGTCTGTTTCTGATATAGTGCAGCAAACGTAAGGTGAAATTCGACAAACAAATGCACATCTTTATGATGTTACAAGTTCATCACATTAATGGAGGGTGGGATCTAACATATAACACAGTAACCTTTGTGTATACACTTTGAAGCATTTATTTGACATGAGAAATTACAGAAAACTGACAAACAATGAGCCACTGCCTTGTAATGGACATAACTTTTTTCTCTTGTATTGTGAATCTTTCTTCTCTCGAATGATATTCCAGCAATAATCTGCTAACATAGAAGGTACCCACTTCCCTTCATAGCGCCTTTCTGTGGTAGAAATGTCTTTATGGAATCTTTCCCCATGTTCATCCGATAGGTCACTGCAACTCTCTGTGAAGTAGTCCAGATGAGAGTCCATCACATGTACCTTCAAAGACATATTGCACCCCAAATCCTGATATGCTGCACCATTGCTTTGTAGTTAGTAGCTCTTCTTCTTCCGAGGAAGTTTTCCGACACCATCTTGAAACAGTCCCATGCGGTTTTTTCTTTATCAGTTAAACATGCTTCAAAATTTGCATCTCTCTACAGCTCCCTGATTTGTGGGCCCACAAATAGACCTTCCTTTATTTTTGCAGCTGAAAGACGGGGGAATTTGGTAGCTAGATATGCAAACTGACAGCCTGTTGGATCCATGGCCTTCACGAATTGTTTCATCAGGCCAAGTTTGATGTGAAGCGGTGGAAGTAGTATATATTCAGGAGCTACCAGACTTTCACGTTGTACATTCTTTTCGCCAACTTTCCATCTTCTCCTAGGCTATTTCTTTTTCACGTAGTGAGAATTTCGGCCTCGACTATCCCACTCGCAAAGAAAACAGGCATACTTTGTGTAGCCTTGTTACATTCCCAGTACCATAGCAATTACCTTGAAATATGCACATATTTTCCATTTGTGTTCATTGTATTTTAATGAATTTAGCATCCTTTGTACGAATTCGTAATTCTCTTTTGTCAAACTAGCGTAAGCTACTGGAACAGAGGGTATTTTATTTCTGTTATGGAGCAAAACACCCTTCAGACTTGTTTTCGATGCATCTATGGAAAGTCTCCACTCCTGTGAAATATAAGTGAAGTTCAGCTCTTTCATCAGGCTAGCAACGTCATTGCAAAATGTCAGTGCTTCGTCAGTTGAAAAATAAGAAATAAAGCCATATTCTCTGTGCCTGAACACACTGGTTTTAGTACTTTGGTGCAGTATATTATACTCTTGTAATCTTGAATAAAGCAGCTGCGCCTTTTGTTTACTTAGTCCTAGATCACGTACTAAATCATTTAAATCTGCCTGTGTTAACAAATGTGGCGATGACTCACTTGTGCAGTGATATAAAGAATCATCATCTGTGATTTCTGCAGTACTACTTATTTCACTGTCACTCGGAATTTGACCTCGTGCTCTTGAAGGTACTGGAAGGTTGTCGGAATGCTGCACTGGCATTCTCGCTGAAAGCAGATCTGGGTAAACAATGTGCCTCTTCGACTTTTTGTTTGTAAAACCCTGAATTTTTGTTAGACAGAAATAACAATCAGTAACATGGTCCTTAGGCTCCCTCCACACCATGGGAACAGCAAACAACACCACATTCTCTTTATCTATCCACCACTGAATTAGTTTGCAGTAACATGTATCACAACAGGTATGTGGTGCCCATTCTTTATCTTGGTCTCCTACCTCTACTCCAAAGTAATGTTTGTATGCTTTCTTTATGACTGAAGAAATTTTCTTCCTATTTCTGGCAAAAGTGAACTTTCCACAGATGTAGCAAAAGTTGTCCGGCTTATATCGACATCCACGACGACGTGGCATTTCTGCAAATTTAAAAATACCACTTTGGTAATACACCTGTATCAAATTAATAGTAGGAAACTAGAGGAACGCTGATGTGTAAAAACAAGCAGTCGTTTTACCTTCAGCACCAGGCTCAATCAGTTTACACACAGGAACTAAAAAGTTCAACCGTGCTCGGAAATATGACAGACAGTTATTTGTCAGCCAAAACACCCACTCGTTAAGACTGACACAAATTGCGGCTAACACCACTGTTGTAAACTCGATGCACCTGCACCTAGGAGGCGTGAAGCTTTACTGCCGAGGCAGCGACCGGCTGTCGCCGTTCTAGTTAATGAGATATTTCAGGTGGTCTTAGTGAAATAGGTGTGGCGGGGGATAACCTAATGATGTCTGATTCTTCCCACCTGCTGTTGCACAAGAAATTATCACGTTCTATCACTACTGGATGCTGCAACATACCCGTATTTCTCTATAACGTCTCTGTGTTTGCTTTGAAATGTGAATAAACATATAAATATACATATTACATAAAAAGTATCCCTGACAACGATATTTTGTTTGCATATTTGAATTTCCCGCGGTAAAATGGTCTAGAAGCACATACTTTAATATCAGAAATAGAACCCATGTCGAACAGTGTAATCTGTAAAAAGTTCAACTTCCTGCCTCAAATACTTTGTGAGGAATGATGTAATTTATAAGCGTTATTTTAACATTGCAAGTATAGGGCGTTCCGGAGCCCCTTAAAAGATATTAATGTAGCACTGTTAATAAAACAGAAACTTTTTGTACTACAGGACAACACATACTCTAAACCATCAATGACATACACTATGTGATCAAAAGTATCCGGAGACCTGGCTGAAAATGACTTACTAGTTCGCGGCGCCCTCCATTGGTAATGCTTGAATTCAGTATGGTGTTGGCCCACCCTTAGCATTGATGACAGTTTCCACTCTCGCATGCATACGTTCAATCAGGTGCTGGAAGGTTTCTTGGGGAATGGCAGACCATTCTTCACGGAGTGCTGCACTTAGGAGAGGTATCAATGTCGGTCGGTGAGGCTTAGCACGAATTCGGTGTTCTAAAACATCCCAAAGGTGATATATAGGATTCAGGTCAGGACTCTGTGCAGGTCAGTCCATTACAGCGATGTTATTGTCGTGTAACCACTCCACCACAGGCCGTGCATTATGAACAGGTGCTCGATCGTGTTGAAAGATGCAATCGTCATTCCTGAATTGCTCTTCAACAGTGGGAAACTAGAAGGTACTTAAATCATCATTGTACGCCTGTGCTGTGATAGTGTCAAGCAAAACAATAAGGGATGCGAGCCCCACACCCTAACACCACCGCCTCCAAATTTTACTGTTGGCACTAGAAAGGCTGGCAGATGACGTTCACCGGGCATTTGCCATACCCACACCCTGACGTCAGATCGCCACATGTGTACCGTGATTCATCACTCCACACAATGTTTATCCACTCTTTAGTCGTCGAATGTTTACTCTCATAACACTAAGCGAGGCGTCGTGTGGCCTTCACCGGCTTGATGTGTGGCTTACGAGCAGCCCCTCGACATTGAAATCCAAGTTTTCTCACCTCCCGCCTAACTCTCATAGTAGGATCCTGACGCAGTTTGGAATTCCTGTGTGATGTTCTGGATAGATGTTTGCCTATTACACATTACGAGCCTCTTCAACTACCGGCAGTCTATCAGTCAACAGACGAGGTCGGCCTGTATGATTTTGAGTTGTACGTGTCTCTTCACGCTTCCACTTCACTATCACAGTGGAAACAGTGGATCTAGGGATGTTTAGGAGTGTGGAAATCTCGTGTACAGACGTATGACACAAGTGACACCCAATCACCTGACCACGTTCGAAGTCAGTGAGTTCCGCGAAGCACCCCATTTTGCTCTCTCACGATGTCTAATGACTACTGCGGTCGCTGATATGGAATACTTGGCAGTAGGTGACAGCACAATGCACCCAATATCAAAAACGTATGATTTTGTGGTATCCAGATACTTTTGATCACATACTGAATGTACAGAGTAAATGAAGCAAAAGAAGCAAAAGAAAAATTATTACTTTTCATAATTACCAGTACATTCAGAAACACTAGACAATCGCTCGGCACAATGATTCGCAAGTAATTCTCAGCACATGAAGAAAAAGGCCCGGTAGCGTTTCAGTACGAAATATACCTCTCAGGCACCGGAATTACTCACAACCATCTAGTATCTGAAAGTGGAATCACCACACAAATACAGCCGTCATGAAGGTAGATACCAAATTAATCTCAGTCTGATAAATTGTAATGGTAGTGTATATCGGGTTGTTAAAACGACTTCATCAAATCAGTGGTTTGGAGACAGTTACTAGTTTGACTAAAGGGGGAGAGAGAGAGAGAGAGAGAGACAAGATTCAAAGAAAATTTTCACTTTTTATGACGTGTTTGTTTGTCAGACATGTGTCTTCCAGAAAAACACTATCTACTGTTGGAACTGAGACTCAACCATAAGCCTTTTTTTTGTTTGTTTGTTATTATGAAGTGTGGAACCCTGCAGGCCTGCACTAGCGTGGTGACCATCACCGAAGACTCAGTAATCGGAAAGTGACTTAAAGTTGTCGGGAAAGTGACTTAACGTTGTCGACATAAGGCTTTACTTACGCAAAACTTACAGATCATAGAAGTCACGCAAGGCTTTTAGTTAGAAATGCAAAGATACAGATACGAATACAGAGATGGAGATCCTGTTTGATAAATGCCAATGTGGGCAAAATTTTATCACCTGTCTTACCTTTCGACCGATTTGATTCTATCCTCGATAACTACCTACATTAGTCTAATCTTCTCAGCTCTACGTAATGACTACATCCAACGTATCATGTTAACATTACTTTTCACTTTCTAAATCTTACATGTACCTCCCTTTACAGTCCTTTCCGACGCCATATCTGTGGTTTCGGTAATGTCATAGTAGATATATAGTTAATCTTTCTTCTGATGTGAGTTTTCAATTTTCCCTGTACTTGATTTCGAACCTTATATCTCTACTTGATTTTTTACATTCTTGAACAGCTCCATATTTCAAATGTTTCCATTTTCTTACTTGGTGAATTTGTGCGATCGTTAAGGTACTATATTCGCATCTTGAAGTTAGCGGGTTTCGAATCCCATCAAACCAATACATCCAAATTCGTATATTCTGCCCATTGGGGACCGAACCGCATAATAACCCTGGGTTCAGTGTGGGGCGGCGGTGGACTTATGAGGTTAGTGGACTGCTGTAACCTGTTGTGGGGTTGTGAACCACTGAGGGCTACGGCGAGGAAGAAGTCTCTCCGTCGTTTCAAGGTCCCCAGTACAATGCGATACAATACTATACAATACAACTTGTCAGTAAAAGGAAATAAGTTTAAACAAGTATCCTTCTCGACGTACTTGGGCATTGTGGCGGATAAGCGGTGTGCCTGCAAGAGAGAGATGAGGTCTCTAATGGAAATGGCCAAAACACAATTTATTAGCAAGAAAAAAATTTTCATACGAAAGTATCTTCGTCTGCAGCTGAGAATGGAAATGAAATATTGATAAGTGGTTTCCATATTTCTCTACGGACGAGAGCTAGACCTATGACAAATACCTAGATAAAAGAATTGATGTTTTTGAAATGTATTTGTGTCACTGTCTCTCACGCATACATTGCGAGCTGAAAATGTCAGACGAAGAAGTCCTTCAGATGATTAACCAAAAAGGAGACTTGCTCACTGTGAAACAAAACTCAGTATTTAGGACGCATTGTAAGAGTCGAAAGGTATCAATTATTGCAAGTCATCATTCAGGGGAAAACCCTAGGGGGAAAGGCCTGTTGAAAGACGTATCAACTCATGGCTGAAGGTCATTCCGAGATGGTGCCATTGCCCGTCAGGAGACGCCTTCCTACTAAAGGTCTCATCCAGTCTGGAAACGAGGATCACTAACCTCCGCCAGGAGACAGCGACTTGAAAAAAAGGGCTGCTAACTCTGGGAGTCACTGAATGAGCTTTTTTCGCAGTGAATATACCAGCTGTGTTGCAGCAGAAAAATACAGGGTTTTGACACTATTTGGTAGCAAAATACACAGATGATAAGGTGCCTTCTAAATATTCTTTGATGTGTGAATATGGCCATCGTTGGACTGCTTGGGACCTGGATGGCTGCCTAGTCGTCACGGAGGTGCGACCGGCCACGTCTGGGCACCACAACGGAGCGTCATCTGACAGCGCATCAGGCACATCGCAACAGCTTCACATATTCGTCTGCCGTTCGCAAACAAATAACGGATTCCCCGCAACATTTCTGTCATGCTGCACAACTGATCGGTTCAAATGGCTCTCAGCACTATGGAACGTAACTGCTGAGGTCATCAGTCCCCTAGAACTTAGAACTACTTAAACCTAACTAACCTAAGGACATCACACACATCCATGCCCGAGGTAGGATTCGAACCTGCGACGGTAGCGGTCGCGCGGTTCCAGACTGTACCGCCTAGAACCGCTCGGTCACCCCGGACGGCCAGCTGATCGAAGACTTCCAATAACCCGGCTACGGAATTAGAGTCACATGCATAAGCTGCAGTGAACACTTCTACACGAACGGCGCCATTGGGTTGATGCCGTGATCATGAACCATGGACTGTTGATGAAAGGCACCGCATTGAGTTCAGTGATGAATCGTCGTTCTGCGCTACCACGCCTGACCCCCGTCGCGAGTATAGTGGCAGCCCGTGGAGAGATACCTTTCTTCGAATGTTTTGGACAGGCACAGTGGTACTACTTGAAATCGGGAATTAGCAGGACCAGGAGAATGACATGGATGGACTAGCCCCCATCACATAATAGATCCTTGAACGATAACATTTATTTTCTCTATTATGTTTGTTTTTGACAAGAGACCCCCTTGCAAAAACGGGTAGAAAAACTAAAGATAATTTGCCATTACGGGCGGTCAAAATGGTGAGTAAGGCAGCCGTTAAATTATAATATTAAACTCAAGCACGTACAAATTCGCAATCTGTACATAGTCTAATCGAGACACTTTCACGAATGATGATGAAATTATTAACAGACACCCAGTTCTCTGGCAGAGAAAAATCACAAACCCACCAGGAAATCGAACCCGGGACCCCATGATCCAGAGGCAGCAACACTAGCCACTAGACCACGAGCTGCGGGCGATAACATATTGATTATTCATACGTTTACGTAAAAAAATTTACAATACAACTTAGAACACGAAAACAATATGTATTAAACATTAAAGAGAAAGCTCCTGTGCGAAGCCAGTTAATCAAAGGCCTCTTGGCCGATAGCTGAATTCGTTTACAACGCAAGTCAATAACATAAGGTAATCGACTTGAGCACAGTCAGCCAGGACGTGCGGCTGCAAACAGATACCAATTCGCTCTAGGGAATGCTCGAGAGCCGTCCACACGCCCGCCTAGTAAGCCAGGCCCACGCGGCGAGAGGCTGCCGACACGAAACACTCTCCGAGCAAGTTAGTAAGTGCTGTTAAAACATGAAAGACACGTGTCTGACTGTATTATACTTCCAGTAAAGTAATAGTTTAACGATGATTTCACTTATAGATCGTTTCCAATGAGTCGACATACCCTAGGAAATAAGCTTCGCTAACAGAGAACAGGTGTAAGATAGATACCGCCTACAGGAAAATTAAAGAGATTTTTGGAGAAAAGAGAACCACTTCCATGAATATCAAGAGTTCACATGGAAACTCAGGTCTAAGCAAAGACGGGAAAGTAGAAAGGTGGAAGGAGTATATAGAGGGTCTATACAAGGACGATGTTCTTCAGGACAATTTATAGAAATGGAAGAGAATGTAGATTAAGATGATATGGGAGATATGATACTGCGTGAAGAGTCTGACAGAGCACTGAAAGACCTAAGTCGAAACAACGCCCCCGGAGTAGACAACATTCCGTTACAACTACTGACAACCTTGGGAGAACCAGGCCTAACAAAACTCTACCATCTGGTGAGCAAGATGTATGAGACAGGCGAAATACCCTCAGACTTCAAGAAGAACATAATAATTCCAATCCCAAAGAAAGAAGGTGTTGACAGATGTGAAAATTATGGAACTATAAGTTTAATAAGTCACAACTGCAAAATACTAACGCGAATTCTTTACAGACGAATGGGAAAGCTGGTAGAAGCCGACCTCGGCGATGATCAGTTTGGATTCCGTAGAAATATAGGAACACGTGAGGCAATACTGACCCTACGACTTATCTTAGAAAATAGATTAAGGAAAGGCAAACCTATGTTTCTAGCATTTGTAGAGAGAGAGAAAGATTTGGACAATGTTGACGGGGATACTCTCTTTCAAATTCTGAAGGTGGCAGGGGTAAAATACAGGGAGCGAAAGGCTATTTACAAATTGTACAGGAACCAGATGGCAGTTACAAGAGTCTGGGGGTATGAAAGGGAAGCAGTGGTTGGGAAGGGAGTGAGACGGGGTTGTAGCCTATCCCCGATGTTATTCAATCTGTATATTGAGCAAGCAGTAAAGGAAACAAAAGAAAAGTTCGGAGTAGGTACTAAAATCCATGGAGAAGAAATAAAAACTTTGAGGTTCGTCGATGACATTGCAATTCTGTCAGAAACAGCAAAGGACCTGAAAGAGCAGCTGAACGGAATGGACAGTGTCTTGAAAGGAGGATATGAGATGAACATCAACAAAAGCAAAACGAGGATAATGGAATGTGGTCGAATTACATTGCATGATGCTGCGGAAATTACTTTAGGAAAGGAGACGCTTAAAGTAGTAAAGGAGTTCTGCTTTTTGGGGAGCAAAATAACTGATGATGGTCGAAGTAGAGAGTATATAAAATGTAGACTGGCAATGGCAAGGAAAGCGTTTCTGAAGAAGCGAAATTTGTTAACATCGAGTATAGATTTAAGTGTCAGGAAGTCGTTTCTGAAAGTATTTGTATGGAGTGTAGCCATGTATGGAAGTGAAACGTGGACGATAAATAGTTCAGACAGATAGAGAACAGAAGATTTCGAAATGTGGTGCTACAGAAGAATGCTGAAGATTAGTTGGGTAGATCATATAACTAATGAGGAGGTATTGATTGGGGAGAAGTTTGTGGCACAACTTGACTAGAAGAAGGGATCGGTTGGTAGGGCATACTCTGAGGCATCAAGGGATCACCAATTTAGTATTGGAGGGCAGCGTGGAGGGTAAAAATCGTAGAGAGAGACCAAGAGATGAATTCACTAAACATTATCAGACGGATGTAGGTTGCAATAGGTACTGGAAGATGAAGAACCTTACACAGAATAGAGTAGCATGGAGAGCTGCATCAAACTAGTCTCTGGACTGAAGACCACAACAATAACAACAACAGAGAACTGCAGAAAGTGAGCTGATACAGCTACGCGTAACCACTGCACGCATTACCGTGGTAAATTTTTTTTTGAATGAGAACGCTGGCCGACAGACTAACACAAGTTACTGCAGAATCAAGCAGAGCAGACAGGGATATAAATCAGTCCCAAAATCAGAGAGCCAAGTAACGTACATGCCGACTCAATGGAACACAAACATCTGTTGGAACAGCTTGTGGAGCGGCAAACCGGTGCACAGAGCTGAACTAGTTTTGCAAAACAGAAGCGAATCAGACCTTGTTTTCTTAACAGTCCTTGCGAAGACGTCAACGACGATCCGGAAAAGACGTCGTGCTGATACACGCCCCGTGTTTGTTGCTCCAAGCACTGCTGCTGATCCCGGCTTCACGCTGTGCGGAAACTCCAGTTGACTGTCGGCGCTGCGCACTTTGGGGGCATCTCTGACTAGACGCGATAGCAGCACAAGGGAGTAATCCTAATCCCCTGTTGAAACGCCAGCTAAAAGTTGTAAATGGTGAAATGAGCAGCCACGGCTCACTACTCTTAGTGAAATGGCACGGAGAGTCATCGCGTATGACTTCAGGTCACAGCTGACAGTGATTGAAGGAGCTCTTAAGACACGGACATCCTGCGTCCTCATGTGTTACCTGTGATGCGACAATATTGTGGTGCCAGTTTTGAACAGGACAATGCTGGACAACAGACGAAGTATCTGCGTAATGTTGAGATGCTACCGTGGCCACCAACATCGCTAGATGTGTCCGGAGAAGAACATTTGTGCGACTTATTTGGACATCCACTCCGAACCACTGCCAGTTTCTGAAATACCAACGACCATTTACAATGGTTGTGTGCCAGCTTGTATCAGAAGAGGATATAACGGCTTTACGACACTGTTCCTAACCGAATCAGTGCATTCTTCCAAGCCAGAGCCATACAGATAAATGAGCTAACACTGCCAAGTTTCTTGCAAATTACATTCGATATTGTACTCACAGAAACAACATGATTTCCTTTGTTATAATGACGTTCCCTTTCGTTTCCACCTCCCCTTCTGGGTGTTTCACTTCTCTTGTCAGACAATGGAGTTTCGACATTTTGTAATATGGATGGCACCTCATAACCTCGCTTTCACCTCCACGTACTGCACTAAGCAAAGTTATATCGTGTCGACGTGTCATTAGCAGGAACGTGCCATCATTTGACGATTACGTCACCTTGCGTTCCCTTGACATCTGGTTCTCGTCGACCTTAATTCGACAGGCGAGCAAAAGAACACGATCTCGCCAATCAGTGTTATGGACACGCCCGTCGAAAACACTGCGAAACGGAGATGAGTGGAGACCATCCCAGTTTGGGACACTTGGTCGCCAATCCCAGTGAATGGTACTTCAGCTGCAGCCCCAAGGGCGGACAGTAATAGTAAGCACTCTGCCCATGGAAACAATTATCGTCAACGAGCCATAGCTAGTATAAGCGTACCCAGGCCAGGGCTGGCGGCAGTTACAAGACACGCACCGCCTACCACGTCCACCCACGCTGCCACCTTGGATCGCCTGCCAATTCTAGCGCGCATTCAGCGAATGCTGGCGACAGACCGACTACTGCCTGGCAACGGCGTACACTTAACAACACCCGTCGTGGTCGTCCGACTGCCAAAGTTCTCTTCGAGTAAGAACGACTGAAACATAGTGAAGAGTATAAACGCCTCCGAGAGACCTTAATTACATAATAGCCATACTATCTATTTCTGTCCGCCTCCGTAGCTGAGTGGTTAGTTCGACAGAACGCCATGCGAGGGTCCTGGGTTCGATTTCCGGCCGGCTCGTAGATTGTCTCCGCTCTGGGCTTGGGCGTTGCGTTACCATCATTTCATCCTGATCGACACGCAAGTCGCATGAGTGGCGTCAAGTAAAGAGACATGCACCAGGCGACCGGTCTAGCCCATGGGTGGCACTAGCCTAACGCAAGTTGCTTCCTTTATTTCAGTCGCAGTGACTGAATGATATTCGTAGGACACATGCACGTAAGTGTCGCTGAAATCGATCTGTTGCGAACTTGTGGAACATCTTTTATGCTCATAGATTATGACATTTTAGGAGAACGAACATCAACATGGATTCGACTATCAGAGATCTTACAAAACTTAGCTCGCTCTGTTCGTCTGTGAGGTCCAGAGCGCCGTATACATCGACACTTAGGTTGATGCCGTGTTGCTTGACTTTACAGAGTCTTTTGATACAACCCCATACTACCATTTAGTGAAACCGTACTAGCTTACTGAGTATTGGGCCAGATTTGCGACTGGGTTCTAGACTATCTTGCTGACATGACTCAAAATGTCGCTCTTAACGTGACAAAATCGACAGATGTGAAGGACGTAGCAGGAGTACCCAAAATTAGTAGTGTGATGGGGTCTTCTACTGATTACAATATACTGGACGTATCTCCTAAGAGTCATCACGTGCATTTTCTTTACTGTTTTAGCAGGTATTTGCAATTCCGTTTTTGCAATGAGTCGCTGGATTCAATCCAAACTAATATTACAGCATCGCCCAGACCCGTGGTGGCTGCTGCCTCCATGTAGCAATACTTCTCAGTCGCTTTTGGAGTACTGGTTGTTCATGTTTTAATTTCCGTGTTGTTCCACATCGTTATATGAATATCACGCTAGACGAATTTGGAACCGCTCTATCTGATGGGCATATATCGCTTTACAAACCAGTTTATTGGTAACGGGAAAGAATCGCCGCCTTCCGTCGACACAGAGCGACGCATGAAAGACCTGTTGAGCAGCATTTGTTTGGGATGACTCCAGTTACCGAATACAAAATAGAAATTGCAAATACCTGCCGGAACACCAGAGAAAAGACGTCGGAAAAATCTTAGGAGGGAGACCCTATACAGGGTGTTACAAAAAGGTACGGCCAAACTTTCAGGAAACAATCCTCACACACAAATAAAGAAAAGATGTTATGTGGACATGTGTCCAGAAACGCTTAATTTCCATGTTAGAGCTCATTTTAGTTTCGTCCACCTACGGTCAATGGAGCACGTTATCATGATTTCATACGAGATACTCTGCCTGTGCTGCTAGAACATGTGCCTTTACAAGTACGACACAACATGTGGTTCATGCACGATGGAGCTCCTGCACATTTCAGTCGAAGTGTTCGTACGCTTCTCAACAACAGATTCGGTGACCGATGGATTGGTAGAGGCGGACCAATTCCATGGCCTCCACGCCCTCCTGACCTCAACCCCTTTGACTTTCATTTATGGGGGCACTTGAAAGCTCTTGTCTACGCAACGCCGGTACCAAATGTAGAGACTCTTCGTGCTCGTATTGTGGACGGCTGTGATACAATACGCCATTCTCCAGGGCTGCATCAGCGCATCAGTGATTCCATGCGACGGAGGGTGAATGCATGTAGCCTCGCTAACGGAGGACATTTTGAACATTTCCTGTAACAAAGTGTTTGAAGTCACGCTAATACGTTCTGTTGCTGTGTGTTTCCATTCCATGATTAATGTGATTTGAAGAGAAGTAGTAAAATGAGCTCTAACATGGAAAGTAACCGTCTCCGGACACATGTCCACGTAACATATTTTCTTTCTTTGTGTGTGAGGAATGTTTCCTGAAAGTTTCGCCGTACCTTTTTGTAACACCCTGTATACAGGGTGGTCCATTGATAGTGACCGGGCCAAATATCTCACGACATAAGCATCAAACGAAAAAACTACAATGAACGAAACTTGTCTAGCTTGAAGGGGGAAACCAGATGACGCCATGATTGGCCCTCTAGATGGCGCTGCCATAGGTCAAACGGATATCAACTGCGTTTTTTTAAATACGAACCAC
This sequence comes from Schistocerca americana, assembly GCF_021461395.2. NCBI lineage: Eukaryota > Metazoa > Arthropoda > Insecta > Orthoptera > Acrididae > Schistocerca > Schistocerca americana. The sequence continues at coordinate 380,874,291 of NC_060126.1, forward strand.
CACCTTTTGTTACATATTCGTGTAGTACGTAGAGAAATATGAATGTTTTAGTTGGACCACTTTTTTCGTTTTGTGATAGATGGCGCTGTAATAGTCACAAACGTATAAGTACGTGGTATCACGTAACATTCCCCCAGTGCGGACGGTATTTGCTTCCTGATACATTACCCATGTTAAAATGGACCGTTTACCAATTCCGGAAAAGGTCGATATCGTCTTGATGTATGGCCATTCTGATCAAAATGCCCAATGCGCGTGTGCTATGTATGCTGCTCGGTATCCTGGACGACATAATCCAAGTGTCCGGACCGTTAGCCGGATAGTTACGTAATTTAAGGAAACAGGAAGTGTTCAGCCACATGTAAAACGTCAGTCACGACCTGCAGCAAACGATGATGCACAAGTTGGTGTTTTAGCTGCTGTCGCGGCTAATCCGCACATCAGTAGCAGACAAACTGCGCGAGAATTGGGAATCTCAAAAACGTCGATGCTGAGGAAGCTACATCAACATCGATTGCACCCCTACCACATTTCTATGCACCAGGAATTGCATGGCGACGACTTTGAGCGTCGTGTACAGTTCTGCCACTGGGCACAAGACAAATTGCGGGACGATGACAGATTTATTGCACGCGTTCTATTTAGCGACGAAGCGTCATTCAACAACAGCGGTAACGTAAACCGGCATAATATGCACTATTGGGCAACGGAAAATCCACGATGGCTGCGATAAGTGGAACATCAGCGGCCTTGGCGGGTTAATGTATTGTGCGCCATTATGGAATGAAGGATAATTAGCCCCCATTTCATCGATGGCAATCTAAATGGTGCAATGTATGCTGATTTCCTGCGTAATGTTCTACCGATGTTACTACAAGATGTTTCACTACATGACAGAATGGCGATGTACTTCCAACATGATGGATGTCCGGCACATAGCTCGCGTGCGGTTGAAGCGGTATTGAATTGCAAATTTCATGACAGGTGGATTGGCCGTCGAAGCACAATATCATGGCCCGCACGTTCACCGGATCTGACGTCCCCGGATTTCTTTCTGTGGGGAAAGTTGAAGGATATTTGCTATCGTGATCCACCGACAACGCCTGTCAACGTGCGGCAGCGCATTGTCAATGCATGTGCGAACATTACGGAAGGCGAGCTACTCGCTGTTGAGAGCAATGTCGTTACACGTATTGCCAAATGCACTGAGGTTGACGGACATCATTTTGAGCATTTATTGCATTAATGTGGTATTTACAGGAAATCACGCTGTAACAGCATGCGTTCTCAGAAATGATAAGTTCACAAAGGTACATGTATCACATTGGAACAACCGAAATAAAATGTTCAAACGTACCTACGTTCAATACTTTAATTTAAAACCTCTCTGTCACCAACTGTTCGTCTAAAATTGTGAGCCATATGTTTGTGACTATTATAGTGCCATCTATCACAAAGCAGAAAAAGTGGTCCAACTAAAACATTCGTATTTCTTTACGTACTACACGAATATGTAATAAAAAATGGGGGTTCATATTTTAAAAAAACGCAGTTGATATCCGTTTGACCTATGGCAGCGCCATCTAGCGGGCCAACCATAGCGCCAACTGGTTTGCCCCTTCAAGCTAGACAAGTTTCGTTCTTTGTAGATTTTTGGTTTGACGATTATTTCGTGAGATATTTGGCCCCGTACGGTTAATGGAGCACCCTGTACACCTGATCTTGTAATAACGTCGGGAGCGTCGTGGGTCTGCTCGAAAGTGATGCGGTTGTCTGTCAGAAGACAGCAACGCCGGAAGTCTGTTGCGAACTGCAGGAAGCTCTGCACAGGGCTGACGAATGGTGGAGGGGCTCAGTTGAACCTGAACTTAAATAAATCTAACATACTGCGCATAATTAGGAGAACACGTCCATTATATTACAATTACACTATTCGTGACAAATTGCTGGAAACAGTAAATACCGTAAAATATATAGGAGTAACGTTCCGGAGCGACCGTAAGTAGAATGACTACATAAAACTAATATCAGGAAAAGGAGATGCCAGACTGAGATCCTTTGGAAGAAGGATAAGGAAATTTAATTCGTCCACGAAAAAAAGTGGCTTGTAAAACTATCGTTCCACCATTTCTTGAGTACTGATTTTCAGTCTGGGACCTTTAGTAGATTGAGTTAGTATAAGAGATAGCATCCAAAGAAGAGCGTTGCGTTTCGTCACGGGGTCGTTTAGTCGGTGCGAGAGCGTTATAGATATACTTAACAACTCCAGTGGCAGAGGGTACAATGGAGACATTGTGGGTCACGGATAGGTTAGCGGTTTGATTTCCAAGAGAGTATTATCATGTTCAAAAGTATCCGGACGACCAGAATCGCTTTACGTCAGATTCGCATGCAGCCCCCCGTAACGTAACAGTTCTGAAGGCCACTAATCTCGTTTCAGTACAGTCGCTTGACTATACAAAACGATTACCGGAAGTGACCAGCAGAAAACACTACTCTGTGAGCCAGTAACTTCAGATGTAAATACTAAACATGTCAGTGAACTCCTTATTAAATATGAGCCTGTCCTTGGCGCTTGTATACTCAAATAAGTGACATGTCTAAAGTGTTACCACTTTTACTATTACCTGGCACAAATAATGCCCGTAACCCTAACACATCTATCATTTTGCATTCTTGCTACCTAAAAGGTTTCTCAGCTATCTATTAACTTTCGTTCGCTTGGCGAACGCTTTTGCAAAAACCTTGTTAAAGAACTACCCAGTCAGAAAAACCATGATTAGCTGCGTCAAGCTCTCTATGGAAACGTCACCAACAACGTATCACTAGTAATGACATTATTCACGGTGGCACGTTGAGCTATGTGCAGTTCGAAAACCACTTATCGTGCTTGTTATCTGACACAAAGTGACATCAAAAATATTATTCACTTATCGTCACTGCTGTCTAACCATAAAGAGACGTGATACGGCCCATTTTTAGACAGTGTTTTGAAATGTTATGGTACAAAAGAATGATGAAGATTACATGGATAGATCTCAGATCTATTCAAGAGGTACTGTACACAGTTGGGAGACAAGAAATTTGTGGCACGACAAAAAGAAAGCATCGATTGATAATACACATTGAGACATCAAGGATCAAGGGATCACCAATTAGGTACTGAAGGGAAGAAGGAAGCGTAAAATACGTAGAAGGACACCAAGAGATGAATACAGTAAGCAGATTCAGAAGGATGAAGGTTGCAGTAGTTATTCGGAGATGAAGCAGCTTAAGTTTACATAGAATAGGCTAGCATGGAGAGCTGAACCCCATAACAACAACAAAGTCTGTTAACCAATTTGAGCTTGAAAGTACTTGACGAAAATTATTGTACTGGACCTGGTCTCTTATCAGAAACAATTGTCCCTGTTAACTAACCATGAAAGATATTAAATATGATGACATTACAACTAACAAATTTGAAATGACTTAATATATGAGTTGGACGGCGATTCCATCCCAGTACCTAATCCTATTGTTATGTAAGCATAATAAAATGCCAGATATCGAATTTTCTCAGCAGTAGTGACATGTTTGAAACTGCAATGACGAGAAAAACGAATAATTTCTGCCGTCCCGGGATTCGAACACGGCACCTATCGTCGTAGTTTTCTATAGATGAATAGACATTAAATGTAAGTTACATTCACCTGTAACGGGATGAGCACATGTTTGAACTAGAAATGACGTGACGAAGAGTACAGTGATATCGGGAATGGAACCCCGGACATGCTGTCGTTGACAACAGGCGAAGACTCGTTACCTATCGAATTATTTTTCACCAGCAGTGGCATATCTGAACTTCAAATGATGTGTCGAAAAGATCTGCTTCTCTCTGGGAGTCGAAACCGTCACATAGCCATTGACAATGAACGAAGAGATATTAAGAATAGAGATAAATTTCCATCAACAGTTGGGTGAAATTGCGGTAGAGCTTGAAAAGACATATGAAAATTTTTGTATCGAACCAGGATTCGAACCCTGACATGTGCATTATGTAGAGAACTTGGGATTCCGACTTCTTGGCTGCATGGAGTGGATTATCGTCTGTTCAATAAATTCGTTTCTTGCTCTATCGAATCCCACAGAGCGTACGTTCAACTTGATCTTATAATAACTGAAATAAAATCGCGTAATGGTCATCCAAATAAACTGCCAACGCAGTAAGATGCCGAAGTTTCTGCAGGAAGTATTGCCTCCAAATTGAGCTACTCTGTTGCGGTCTGTTCACGGTGAATGTCGCTCAATGCCAAACCAAATTTCAGTTATTGAATCCTATCCTTCGGTAATTTAGTAAACCTCAACTCGTAGGTCTGCTAACAGTATCAATCTGTTGGAAGCTCAGAAAGGATTTATTTCATTTAATAACCCACGAGTAACAGCAAAACCTTGGGAAAATGTTTCCTGAGGAGTTCGTGGCTGCCTGTCCTGATCGGAACAATTTCTGCTCCACGGTCCTAAGCCCGCCTGATGCTGCCCGCCGTCAGGCCAGGTGATCGCGACGGGTCGCACCTTTAGACTACGACTTACAGCAGACATTTACTTACTCACATTGGCAACCATAACATAATTTAATATTGCAGTTCGGTGTTCAGCATGAAATATTTCAAAAATGGTTCAAATGGCTCTGAGCACTATGGGACACAACTGCTGTGGTCATCAGTCCCCTAGAACTTAAAACTACTTAAATCTAACTAACCTAACTGCATCACACACATCCACGCCCGAGGCAGGATTCGAACCTGCGACCGTAGCAGCAGCGCGGCTCCGGACTGGAGCGGCTAGAACCGCACGGCCACCGCGGCCGGCTATGAAATATTTTGTACAAAGTATGAGTACACCATGCTTTAACAACAGTGATGTACTCAGCATCCTCTCTGTAAGAGACGTGAGGATAGGTATGCAATCCACCATTGCGGACAAAATTTACCTGGAAAAATTACGTTGGTGCATAGGTTTGTGCCAAATAGGGATTAGATAGAAGGGTGAAGGCAGGGCTCGAATATTTGTGCCCTGTAACGAGTCATGGTTATCGAAGGAATCAAGTAATATACACTGATAATCCAAATCGTTATGACCACCTGATTAATAGCTTGTTTGTCCATCTTTGTAATGATATACGTAACTGGTGCTGCGTGTCACCGATCCGACAGTTCGTAGAGGTATGGGGCATAAGATGTCTATGCATAGGTCACGTAATTCGCGTAGAAAACGGGCCACTGGTTTGCGTACGCGGTGATGGCACCTGTTAGCGACCCAGATCGGTTCCATAGCATTTACATCAAACGAATTTTGTCATCTAGACATAAACGTGAGTTCACTATGACGCTCCTCAAACCATTGTGTCATGGTTCCAGCTCAGAGATAGGGACTGCTGAAAATTGACGTTGTGGTCGGGGAAGACGTCATTGAACCGTGTCATCTTCATCATTGCCTAGGTGTGGTGTGTCGTCTTCCGGAGCCTTGGCTTTGCTCTGCCGCGATTGGTCCGTTTGCTTTTACATTTCGGAGGGCGCTGCGTTCTGTGGAGAGACCTGCTGACGACGAGAGTATCGAGTGCTGCTGCCAGAGTGAGACGGGGAGTTTAGTTTCCGGTTGTGTGGCAGCGCAATGTTGCGGGAAGGGTGGTATAACTTCCTGTGAAAGCACGTGATTGCTACGAACGTGTGTACTCGGGACGGCGGCAGTCGTTCTGGACGGGCTGTGTGATAAGGAAGCTCGGCGTGGCAACTGGTGACGCGGCGTGTGCTCTTTGCTATGGCGGATCTGGGGCGATTGACATAACTCGAGCTGGTGCTGGTTGCAACCTGTCGCCGAATGCTTGTCTGCCTTCTGGACTAACGGTGAGAATTTCTTGACTTGATGTGTCTCACTCAATTTCTACCCGTGTCGTCGGGTGTGTTTCGCTCTAAGGTCGTGTGCCATGGTATTTCGCAATTTTAGTAGGCTCAGGCGTGCCCGAAATCCCGATTCAATGATCTGCTGTCGTATTGTCAAGTGTAACTATCACTAGAAAAGATTGTTAACTCTCTGTGCCTTAATAACTGAACCTAAAATATTATCTGTGGATGAAATTTTATTCTGACCCAAATGTAATAACGATCTTGTATTTTACAATTTGTTGAGTGGTATTATTATTATTATTATTATTATTATTTAGTACTGGCCGTGAAGATTTACGAAGGCCAGTGGGAATCATTAACAGTTCCTGCCTAGATAGGCGTTATATTTTGAACCATGTGTTTCAATGTTTAGTAATTTTTATTTTATGTGTTATAGAGTGTTGCTGTCATGCCCTATGTGGACGATTCGCCACGTTGGTGAAGTTTCTAGTAGTTCTGCTGGTCTGTGCCGTATTGCTAAAGCAGGCAGTCCTAACACAGCCGACTGTAAATTTTTCCTAGTGGTGAGGATCACGGGATGGTTTAAAGTGCTAACTCACTAACTTCAACCATTCTCAAATATTTATTACTACTGATATTCAGGCCCTTCAGGCCGAGTGGCGACGTCACTACCCCTTTTTGGTTATTAATTTTATCTTGTTAGCTTGTTTCATTAAAAAAACTTTTGGTATATGAATTTGTCGTTTGGTCTTTACTGCTCCTTTGGACGAAGTAAATTAGCTGTTGGTTTTGCATTCTTGTAGCATTATCAAAACAGCATTTGTGGTTATATTTGATTGGCCCTTCCGGCAGAATGATTAAAGTCATTCCTTTCAGTAGCTTATTGTATTGGTCAATAATTAATCAAAAGTGTTGGGTCCTTCAGACCTTGATTATCTACTTATGTTGAATCTTAAGGTTGTCATTCTGACATTCCAGTTGTGAATGTTCAGCGGCCCTTCAGGCCTGGGGTTTAAAAAATTTGTAACAGTGAACAAGTCTTTTTTTAAATGTTTAATAAAATTAAATTGTGTTTGAAACTGTAACCTCATTTTGGTCTACGCTTTCACTCCCTGCGGCCTTTGAGCTCTGCTTACCTTACGTTTTGGTTAAGTTTTCGCATACCACGACATATCAGTCAGGCATTAAGGGATGCAGATGGTTTGCAGCTCTCATCACATCTTTGATTACTACCACAGGACCCATGCAAGCACAGGAGAGTGTCTCCCATAGCGGTTCTAGGCGCTTCAGCCCGGAACCGCGCGATTGCTGCGGTCGCAGGTTCAAATCCTGCCTCGGGCATGGATGTGTGTGATGTCCTTAGGTTAGTTAGGTTTAAGTACTTCTAAGTTCTAGGGGGCTGATGACCTCAGATGTTAAGTTCCGTAGTGCTCAGAGCCATTTTAACCATTTTTTCTCCCATAGCACAATACTACTGCCACTAGCCTGCGTCCATAGCGCACTACAGGTTTCGAGCCGCCGTCCACCTCAATGACGACTTTGAGTGAAGCACGTTTTTGTATACTAGGTCGATGGTCATCTCCACAAGGACCCGACACGTTTCCATTGATCGACAGTCGAATTCCGACGGTTCAGTGCCCACTGTAGTCGTAATTGACGATGTCGTTGTACCAACACGTGAACACGTAGGGATGGTTTGCTGCGCAGCTCCAAGTTCAGCAATTTACGAAGAACGGTGTGTTCCGAAACAGTCGTGCGTGCACCAGCACTGTGCTCTTTCAGCAGAGATGATGCAGCTTACCATCCGTCCAACTTTACAGAGGAGACAAGCCTCCGAACCCATCGTGCTGTGAAGAGTCGTGGACATCCAACCGTTCAATGCCTTGTGGGAGGTTAACTGTCCTTCTGCATTTCTCATCAGATGATTGCGTCAGTAGCACGCGACCATTCCACCTCCTTCGCCGTTTGTGAATACTCGTTCACAGACTGCGTAATAATAATCTCCCCTTCGTCAAGGTCGCATACCTCAATTAATTTCCCCATTTGCAGCCCGTATCTTCGCTTATGTGATCATTCGTCCGTGTCACTCCGCATACATACTTTTGCTACCGCATCAAGTGCCCGCAATGCTACCAGGCGGCATCATTGAACTTCGCGATGGGCCGCGATGATAATGTTTTGGAAATATAAAGGAAATATCAAGTGAATTTAGCGGGATATATCTCGACTATCACAAGGCTGCCTGATTTAATCCACATAGCTGCCAGTAAGTGAAGCAGGCAAAAGGGAATACAAAACTCTCAAAAATGAGATCGACAGGAAGTGCAAAATGGCTAAGCAGGGATGGCTAGAGGACAAATATAAGGATGTAGAGGCTTATCTCACTAGGGGTAAGGTAGATACTGCCTAAAGGAATATTAAAGAGACCTTTGGAGAGAAAAGAACCACTTGTATGAATATCAAGAGCTCAGATGGCAACCCAGTTCTAAGCAAAGAAGGGAAGGCAGAAAGGTGGAAGGAGTATATAGAGGGTCTATACAGGGGCGATGTTCTTGAGGACAATATTATGGAAATGGAAGAGGATGTAGATGAAGATGAAATGGGAGATACGATACTGCGTGAAGAGTTTGACAGAGCACTGAAAGACCTGAGTCGAACCAAGGCCCCCGGAGTAGACAACATTCCATTAGTACTACTGACGGCCTTGGGAGAGCCAGTCCTGACAAAACTCTACCATCTGGTAAGCAAGATGTATGAGACAGGCGAAATACCTTCAGACTTCAAGAAGAATATATAAATTCTAATCCCAAAGAAAGCAGGCGTTCACAGATGTGAAAATTACCGAACAATCAGTTTAATAAGACACAGCTGCAAAATACTAACGCGAATTCTTTACAGACGATTGGAAAAACTGGTAGAAGCCGACCTCGGGGAAGATTTCTTAGAAATATTGGTCACGTGAGGCAATACTGACCCTACGACTTATCTTAGAAAAAAGATTAAGGAAAGGCAAACCTACGTTTCTAGCATTTGTAGACTTAGAGAAAGCTTTTGACAATGCTGACTGGCAGTTATAAGAGTTGAGGGGCATGAAAGGGAAGTAGTGGTTGGGAAGGGTGTGAGACGGGGTTGCAGCCTCTCCCCGACGCTATTCAATCTGTATATTGAGCAAGCAGTAAAGGAAACAAAAGAAAAGTTCGGAGTAGGTATTAAAATCCATGGAGAAGAAATAAAAACTTTGAGGTTCGCCGATGACATTGTAATTCTGTCAGAGACAGCAAAGGACTTGGAAGAGCAGTTGAATGGAATGGACAGTGTCTTGAAAGGAGGATATTAGATGAACATCAACAAATGCAAAACGAGGATAATAAAATGTAGTCGAATTAAGTCTGGTGATGCTGAGGGAATGAGATTAGGAAATGAGACACTTAAAGTAGTAAAGGAGTTTTGCTATTTGGGGAGCAGAATAACTGATGATGGTCGAAGTAGAGAGGATATAAAATGTAGTCTGGCAATGGCAAGAAAACCGCTTCTGAAGAAGAGAAATTTGTTAACATCGAGTATAGATTTAAGTGTCAGGAAGTCGTTTCTGAAAGTCTTTGTATGGAGTGTAGCCATGTATGGAAGTGAAACATGGACAATAAATAGTTTAGACAAGAACAGAATAGAAGCTTTCGAAATTTGGTGCTACAGAAGAATGCTGAAGATTAGATGGGTAGATCACATAACTAATGATGGGGTATTGAATAGAATTGGGAGAAGAGGAGCTTGTGGCACAACTTGACTAGAAGAAGGGATCGGTTGGTAGGACATGTTCTGAGGCATCAAGGGATCACCAATTTAGTACTGGAGGGCAGTGTGGAGGGTAAAAATCGTAGAGGGAGACCAAGAGATGAATACATTAAGCAGATTCAGAACGATGTAGGCTGCAGTAGGTACTCAGAGATGAAGAAGATAGCACAGGATAGAGTAGCATGGAGAGCTGCATCAAACCACTCTCAGAACTGAAGACCACAACAACAACAGTTGCCAGTTGCCAATCATCTTCGCTGCAGGAAGGAACACGTTTCCAGAGCCGATGAGTTTCTTCGGCAGGCAAGCAAATAAGGAATACATATTTCGCTTCAAAGTTGCTGCGGAGACAGCCTACTAATTGAGAGGTACTTGAAGTATGATAGGTGTAAGGAAATGTTTATGACTCAACATAAACACCATAAACTAAGTGAATGGCTTTCATCTTCATATCTGTTAGTATTTTATAGCTATTTTACTTTTTAAGTTATCACAATGTTTATATGAGCAACGTCAAATTATGACGTTGCTTCTCTACAGCATAACTTTCAAACGCACTTGATAATGGCGTGATATGAAGGCCGAAACCGGCCGTGTGAACTTAATAAAGTTCTTAAAAAGTCAACTGGAGAGTGTTTTCACTAACTGAATATCAGTTGTGCAATGAGCGGAATCATCCAGACATGTAGAGATAATACGGCCTAAGCTTACACATTTCCGTAGACGTTTTATTTTATTCGCCGCAGGCATATCTCATTTTGGAGGAGATAAACAAAAGTAACAGACTAATACACTATTATACGCCTCACGTAGCCAACTACTTCGTCCACTGCCAACCTCCATAGTCGATACTCATAAATTATGATCCAACATACAGAAACATAACAAAGTTTTGTTGACTTTTCGCACTCGAAATACGTTTGGCAATTCCCTACATATCTTGTATATCTGTTTTATGAAACTTGTATACTACCGAAACTAATTACTATGTCCTGCGTCCCACTCTGTGCTAAGACGTCTAGTCTACCCTCGATGAATCAAACTACATATTTCTTGATACCACGAGTTGTAAACGGCTTCTGAATTTATTTGTAATATGTTCTGTTTCGCCACTCACTGCTCTATGTAAAGTTTTATTGACATTTTGTACCAAGGGCCTTTGTCTCTACAAGCACTGATTTGCGGAGTAATTCCCTCACCGTGAATATCGGAAGAATTCACAGAAAACCCTCACATCAATCAGCTGACCATTAAATCTGGAAGAATAATTCAGTTTTAGTTGCGAAAGTACACTCTTAAACATAAAATCTGGCCGGGCGCAGGGTCCAGGTCCTCGCCGATCGCGACATGGGATGAATATCCTGGCCACGGTGGTTGACTTCTATGTCTGCCTATATGCACAGTCTGGAAATACTTTAAATTGTGGCAGTTTTTGGAGGAAGTCTTGTCTTCATTCCGAGATGTGTGTTGCTAGACAGCCTTTATACACTACTGGCCATTAAAATTGCTACACCACAAAGATGACGTGCTGCAGACGCGAAATGTAACCGACAGGAAGAAGATGCTGTGATATGCAAATCACTAGTTTTTCAGAGCGTTCACACAAGGTTGCTGGCGTGCTGACGTGTGGAAAGTTTCCAACCGATTTCTCACACACAAACAGCAGTTGACCGGCGTTGCCTGGTGAAACGTTGTTGTGATGCCTCGTGGAAGGAGGAGAAATGCGTACCATCACGTTTCCGACTTTGGTAAAGATCGGATTGTTGCCTATCGCGATTGCGGTTTATCGTATCGCAACATTGCTGCTCGCGTTGGTCGAGACCCAATGACTGTTAGCAGAATATGGAATTGGTGGGTTCCGGAAGGTAATACGGAACGCCGTGCCGGATCCCAGCGGCCTCGTATCACTAGCAGTCGAGATGACAGGCATCTTACCCACATGGCTGTAACGGATCGTGCAGCCACGTCTCGATCCCTGAGTCAACAGATGGGGAAGTTTGCAACACAACAACCATCTGCACTAACAGTTCAACGACGTTTGCAGCAGCATGGACTATCAGCTCGAAGACCATGGCTGCGGTCACACTTGACGCTTCATCACAGACAGGAGCGCCTGCGATGGTGTACTCAACGACAAACCTGGGTGCACGAATGGCAAAACGTCATTTTTTCGGATGAATACAGGTTCTGTTTACAGCATCGTGATGGTCGCATCCGTGTTTGGCGACATCGCGTTGAACGCACATTGGAAGCGTGTATTCACCACCACCATACTGGCATATAGCCCGTCGTGATGGTATGGGATGCCATTGGTTACACGTCTCGGTCACCTCTTGTTCGCTTTGACGGCACTTTGAACAGTGGACGTTACATTTCAGATGTGTTACGACCCGTGGCTCTGCCCTTCATTCGATCGCTGCGAAACCCTACATTTCAGGTAGATAATGCACGATCGCATGTTGCAGGTCCTGTACGGGCCTTTCTGGATACAGAAAATGTTCGACTGCTGCCCTGTGTAGGGAAGCAGCTTACTCACGCCGTAATAAATTCACATCAGCCTTTCCATTGCGTGCCAGCCAGTCCGCTGTAACTAGTTCTGACGTCATAAATGTTGCGCAATACTTTAAAAATCAAGTAAATAACCTAAAATGTTTCTAGTATGTCAGGAGTAATATTAAATTAATATGTGTTGAATGTCAGATCGATAACTTCAACCATTTTCGAAATTTGAACGTTTTTCTGTAAAAATCATTGGCGCAACAGAAAAGAGCTAGAGACTTCAAAAATTATATTTAGATTCCTTTTCCATAATAATTTAATAAAAACAGTACTTTGGATCTCACAAATTAAAATTTTAGTGGAAATTCATGATTCTCTGGTTTTTGTCTTAAAAATTAAGGAAGCAAGATAGATTAAGTAGGCTAATAAATAAGGCTATTCATTTGAATAACTATAAAACTATAGCGATAGCGTATCTCCAAAGGGCAAGTTCAGAGCTCGTCTACTGCGTGCAGTGTAATTAAATTAATTCTCACGCCCAAAATATTTAACTTAGGCACGTCAAACTTATATTACTTACCTGTGTGCTGAATGCACATTTAAATTGAGAGCTTCATCCGCCATCAGCAGAAGAAGCTATGATTTATTCAATAATTTAATGTGGTGCATTACTAGCCCAGCGGCTAGTCGGGAGAGCCGATTTGATCAGGCGTTCCCTTAGCCGTCCGCACCGCAGCTTTATATACACTCCTGGAAATGGAAAAAAGAACACATTGACACCGGTGTGTCAGACCCACCATACTTGCTCTGGACACTGCGAGAGGGCTGTACAAGCAATGATCACACGCACGGCACAGCGGACACACCAGGAACCGCGGTGTTGGCCGTCGAATGGCGCTAGCTGCCCAGCATTTGTGCACCGCCGCCGTCAGTGTCAGCCAGTTTGCCGTGTCATACGGAGCTCCATCGCAGTCTTTAACACTGGTAGCATGCCGCGACAGCGTGGACGTGAACCGTATGTGCAGTTGACGGACTTTGAGAAAGGGCGTATAGTGGGCATGCGGGAGGCCGGGTGGACGTACCGCCGAATTGCTCAACACGTGGGGCGTGAGGTCTCCACAGTACATCGATGTTGTCGCCAGTGGTCGGCGGAAGGTGCACGTGCCCGTCGACCTGCGACCGAACGGCAGCGACGCACGGATGCACGCCAAGACCGTAGGATCCTACGCAGTGCCGTAGGGGACCGCACCGCCACTTCCCAGCAAATTAGGGACACTGTTACTCCTGGGGTATCGGCGAGGACCATTCGCAACCGTCTCCATGAAGCTGGGCTACGGTCCCGCACACCGTTAGGCCGTCTTCCGCTCACGCCCCAACATCGTGCAGCCCGCCTCCAGTGGTGTCGCGACAGACGTGAATGGAGGGACGAATGGAGACGTGTCGTCTTCAGCGATGAGAGTCGCTTCTGCCTTGGTGCCAATGATGGTCGTATGCGTGTTTGGCGCCGTGCAGATGAGCGCCACAATCAGGACTGCATACGACCGAGGCACACAGGGCCAACACCCGGCATCATGGTGTGGGGAGCGATCTCCTACACTGGCCGTACACCACTGGTGATCGTCGAGGGGACACTGAATAGTGCACGGTACATCCAAACCGTCATCGAACCCATCGTTCTACCATTCCTAGACCGGCAAGGGAACTTGCTGTTCCAACAGGACGATGCACGTCCGCATGTATCCCGTGCCACCCAACGTGCTCTAGAAGGTGTAAGTCAACTACCCTGGCCAGCAAGATCTCCGGATCTGTCCCCCATTGAGCATGTTTGGGACTGGATGAAGCGTCGTCTCACGCGGTCTGCACGTCCAGCACGAACGCTGGTCCAACTGAGGCGCCAGGTGGAAATGGCATGGCAAGCCGTTCCACAGGACTACATCCAGCATCTCTACGATCGTCTCCATGGGAGAATAGCAGCCTGCATTGCTGCGAAAGGTGGATATACACTGTACTAGTGCCGACATTGTGCATGCTCTGTTGCCTGTGTCTATGTGCCTGTGGTTCTGTCAGTGTGATCATGTGATGTATCTGACCCCAGGAATGTGTCAATAAAGTTTCCCCTTCCTGGGACAATGAATTCACGGTGTTCTTATTTCAATTTCCAGGAGTGTATATGAACGCTGCGCGAGGAAGAAAGGCCCCAGTTCTCTCCAGACGCTGAATAGCACACCATCTGTGTCGGGAGTCGCGTCGCGTCGGTATCATTGCTACAAACAGCCTCGGATGCCGTATTAAGTTACTCGGGATACGCGTAACCATGAAATCATTTTCGAGTGAAGTGTTAATTCTGGGATGACTTTAATTATCTATCTTCAGTTTGCGTACGTCGTATTTTCACGTGCCGCCGCGGGACAGACATTCTACCATTATTTAGCGTGGCGTTTGATGTACATTATCATCAAATTATGACGGGCATTCATTTAAACATTTAATTTGGACAGTTATAGTTGCATCAGCGCATTAGACTCTGAACTGCTCTGTTAGTCAGATTGTGTGGATTCTTTTTTTTTTTTTTCTTCATCTGTGACTTTCAGAATATATCGAACGTTTTTTTTCCGATCGTTTTTGATTATGAATCCCAGACTATCTCCTAATTCCTCAGAGCTATAAGCTGTAGCTATAAGTGTATTTCTCAGATGAAGTGGGCACTAGGAATTCTAATTACAGGCTTCACGTTTTGCTAATCACTTTCTGGTTTCCAAAATTGTAGTTAGAGAGCCAGTGTTGAGAACGGCAAAAGACAGCATAAATAATAGGAACATTTTATATAACAATTAATTTCCACCCGCCGCCCCACATATGGTGCATCGGCCGGAAAGTGTTTCAACATTCAAACGTTTATACAACAGTAAATTAATTTCCATCCGCCGCCCCACACCTGGTCAGCACATTCTCCAGATCTCTCACCAATTGAAAACGTCTGGTCAATGGTGGCCGAGCAATTGGATCGTCACAATACCCCATTACTACCCTCGATGAACTGTGGTATCGTGCTGAAGCTGCATGGGCAGCTGTACCTGTACACGCTATCCCAGCTGTGTTTGATTCAATGCCCAGGCGTATCAAGGCCGTTATTACGGCCAGGGGTGGTTGTTGTCAGTACTGATTTCTCAGGAGCTATGCACCCAAATTGCGTGAAAATGTAATCACATTTCAGGTCTAGTGTAGTATATCTGTCCAATGAATAGCCGTTTATCATCTGCATTTCTTCTTGGTGTAGCAATTTTAGTGGCCAGTAGTGTATTATTGCACTTGGTCTCGATTGGCCGTTATCAGGAACATTCGGTGAGGTTCCAGTAAAGAAGTATAGTCGTGACGAAGGTGAGCGCATCGCCTTGCCGATGCTTTCACGTCAGTTATGCTTAAACTATCAAGTACTGCAGTGCAGTGTGTCCTCGAGGAATATCGTCAGTAGTACAGAGCCCATTAGATTGGTAAACAAATGAAGATGTCGCAAAAATGGACATTCAGGTGAAAAAGAAATTAAATTCAAAGTTGCATAACTTTTCGGGAAGAAAAAATAGCAGTCTCAGGTAATTATACCTCTACAGAAAGCAGTGAATCTTTCGAGCAGCAAAATATGTTACGGCAGTAAGAAAGAACAGTTAAATTAATTTTGAAAGACTAAGAAAACGGAAGAATTTGGAGAAAAAGTCAAAACTCTTAGAAAAATAAGGCATTCTAGAAGAGTTGTTTCTCTACGTGACTTCGACAGAGCAATTAGTCGAAGAAAAGTTGGAGCGTTATAAGCACATGTAGGAAATCCTAAAATTGAAAAATTTGCTTATATTTTCGAAAAACTGAGATAAATTTTCGGTCTTAAAGATGAAGCTGACAGACGAGATTTCTTTCCAAAACATATAAAAATAGGATAACCATCTATTCAGAACATTTCGCATTGTTGCAAAGCATACGAAATACATGAGAGCAACCAGAAATAATGAAAAGGGGGCAAATAAACCAGAGGTGTTCACAGACGAAACGTGTGTCCATACTTACTATACCACGGACATATGCTGGCAGTATAAGAAGTTACGGGTGTAACAACTCATAGTGCAGGCTAAAAAGCCATAGTACTGTGCGACCTGGAGGAGCAATGGGTTTCATAGGGGGAGCAATCTATGATTATGAATCTATATCTCAAGCTTATCACGATTATATGAATGGGGATAATTATCACAAATGATTAGAAGAGAAGCTGATTGATAGCATACCAGCTGGAAATTACTTTTGTTCTTGATGATTCTGCATATCATATCAGACAAATAAAGCCCTCACTACTGCAACTCGCAAAAGAGCGATAACTCAATGGCTCATTCAGAACAGAATTAGTTTTGAATCAGCACTACAATGACTCTTTTTAAGATCGTTTACTGAATTTTGCCTATAGTTCAGAACACGATCTTAAAAGATGTCATCGTAGTGTGAATCCTTTTGTAAAATGACGGAATGACTATTTTTTAAATTTTAATTAAGAGTCATTTTAAAATGACATGTTACAAATGTGTGTGACAGTGGCGCTTAGACTAAATTAGCCAATTGCACGATTAAATAAACATTGAACTACAGCCGACTACGGACCATCTTTACGTTCATTAAGCATCTGGAGGCTGTAAGTCCCCGCAAATACGAAATTTTAAATAATTTAGAGTCACATTTAAGTCAATACAATTAACAGAACATGAAGAAGCAAGCACTGACAAGTGAATTTTCAGCAAGTTTTCGCCTATAGATCTACAGGGTTCAAAATAAAGATAGCGATAAAACTTATGGGAGAGTCTTAGGATTTCTTTGTTGATTATCAATCTGCCCGTAGTGGCTCCTTCACGGAAGAGGTAAAAATCTTGTCTGAAGGGAGATTAGAACCGAATATTAGCAACCTCTCCCGCTTGAAGGGCGAACAATTTACCGTCAAGTAAACACACAAGAGTGTCCCTGTAGTACCCATCATGGCCAAGACACAGAATTGGCAACGTACGTCGTGAAGTAAGCTGCAGTTTGTTCGAACGAGCTTCCTGGACCCAGAACCATGAATACTCTATCTCTATGTCAGTCCCCGAGTGAGAATAATTCAGACTTTTTGATCTGAATGACAAGAAATAACGAGAGAATTTCCCAGGATAATTGGTAAATTCTCTCGATATTTCTGAGCCATACCTGGAAGTAAATCAACAGTTACGTAGTTGCCAAACATGTTTCTACAATGCTGCAATTGTACATCAGACTAGCGGCAGGCAAAATACGGCTGCTCCGCCGATGTGTGTCTTGAGTTGGCATAGGCAGAGCTCCGCCTTGCGAAGACGCACTCTCACTATCTGTCACCGCCTTGATTGGGAGCAGAGATACCTAGTACAGGACAATGATGTTTATTCGCATTTCTGTAATTATGATTTGGATCCAATATGAAATTACGGTTAATGTCGAGAGGCACTGACTGCATCTCCAGGATCACAAATAAAGATCCGCGAGGATAGGCCGCGCGGTTAGAGGCGCCATGTCACTAACTGTGCGGCCCCTCCCGCCGGAGGTTCGAGCCTTCCCTCAGGCGCGCGCTTCCACTGAATGGGTTTTTTGATTTGCACTTTGCTGAAGGTGGTAAAAAAAGAAATTAAAATTAAAAAAGCCTACGAACGCTACAGAAGGGAAGAACCGCCAAACAATTTTCCTCCTGATCAAAGAGTCCAAGGGTGTAATGCCATTTCATAGTGTCCAACGGGACACTACGAACCGGCATTGCACCTTTGGAACCTTCGATCAGCAAATACGCGGGGAGAAACTGAAAAACAACGATTTACCTGCTATTTATTTGTTCAAATGTGTGTGAATTCCTAAGGGACCGAACTGCTGAGGTCATTAGTCCCTAGTCTTACACGCTACTTAAGCTAACTTATGCTAAGAACAACAACACACACACACACACGTGTGTGTGTGTGTGTGTGTGTGTTTACCACCTTCAGCAAAGTGCAAATCAAAAAACCCATTCAGTGGAAGCGATTCTCCATTTTACCACCACCAGACGCTATTACAATTACGAATAAATACCATTATTGTAATATTATATGCTTGAAAACAGTTTTCCTTATAAATGCCTGCATTGGCACCACCTCTAATACGTAATAACACAAGTGAAAGTAAAATATAACACATTTTGTCGATGTTCGCATTTGGTAATCAAATTCCATATGCTGCGTGTAAAGTATGGCTTCGTATCACAAAATCAAACCGTGCAGGGAATTTTTCCCAATGGCCGAGAACAGGACTCAAAAGCCGTGAAGATGATTAAGTAAGAATCCCAGCAGCGCACGTTCGATTCCAAATTGTGATGATATGAAAGGAGAAGCTGTTATACTGAAAACGTGGAACAAGGAACAAAAAGTGCTGGCAATGTGTCGAATACGTTGTTCTAAGCAAAACTGTCAGTCATTCCGTAAAAACCAAAGAGAACAGTGTGCTGTAATTTTCATCACTGTTTATTGCGTGTTGAGCTATCTGTACTGTCATTCTGCACTCTCTGCTGTGGCTATTTCCTAGCATGCGTAGTTCACTTTATTGGAATTGCTTACGATGACGGATGGATTGAAAATGAGCATGATGTTCAAAACTAACCACCACCAATAAATAAATAATACTGCATAATGTGACTTTCGAATGAATTCTTACCATTTATTTCAATAAAGGAAAAGCTACTGATGTGTTTCAGCTACAGCACGTTGGAGGTCTGTAAATAAAATTTAATTTAATAAATCGACATCAATATACTCTATTTACATTTCTGAGGTGCGCGCTCATAATCCCTTTATTTCTTAAACAAACGAAAACACTATACTCCAGTGCATTAATATTATAATTAATAAACGCATTTGACATTAATCAACTTCAATCAAGTGCCTTAAACCAAAAATCCATCATTACTTGGCTTCTAAGCTTTCTGTACTTCTTGTCCTGTGGCTACCCGAGCACTACTATCTGTTCGATTTGTGCATTTAGTCCCCTTTCAAATTTTTCTTTCGGTTCTTTATTATTCCTTTGATTCCGAAGAGAGAAAAGGACGATATTGCACTTCCTCACTGCAAGAAAACACACACTTCAGAACAACATGCCAATGATATAGCTCTGGTTTTCTTAGTTTTCTCGTTTACTAGGTTTCTCTGCCATTCTCAAAGCTCATTACTTGTATGGTATTTTGGTCACACTTTTCTTTGAGTGTCTATCTAGGGCTCCCGTTATCAAACACATTACGGACTGCAGAAACACATTACTGGTAACTGGGAAGAGTCTATTTGATCTCTGCCACATTTCTACAGTGATCTAGAAAAATGACGAGACAGTTTTGTCAAGACTCACATCACGTTTTTCCTTCTGCATCTCGTCATCAAAACTATAAAATGGTTCAAATGGCTCTGAGCACTATGGGACTTAACATCTGAGGTCATCAGTGACGTACTTAGAACTACTTAAACCTAACTAACCTAAGGACGTCACACACATGAATGCCCGAGGCAGGATTCGAACCTGCGACCGTAGCAGCAGTGCTGTTCCGAACTGAAGCGCTTAGAACCGCTCGGCCACAACGGCCGGCTTCAAAACTATACACTGCCGTCCTTCTCTCGTGCTGAACATAAAAATCTGCACATTTTGTGAATTCATTCGTGTTAATTCTCGCTGAGAACAATATTGTGCATAGTTTTATCTTTTCTTGTTCACATTGGAGTTGTGAGGCAATCATCTGGTAGAACTTACGCCATTGATAAAGATGCTATCGTACAAAAATAAACTATTGAACTAGTGTCTGAATGTTCATGTTCACTTAGAGTGAACGAAACCTGAGAAGATTTTTTCTAGTCTTTAGCAGAATAGAAGATCGTTGAAAATTAGCAATAAGTTAAAACAGTGTTACGAATTTATCTTCCTAAAGCCGAAAGCATTTGTGCAGACTTTATGGCATGCAACGAAACAAGTGACAAGTGTACAATCTGAGTTAGTCCATGTGGAGTGACCGGCCAGTACGACTGCTAGCATAAGACAGCGAACTAGGCCTTAGTTTCTCATTACGCCCAGAAAGAAACCTCCCCAAAACCAAGTTGCTCCCTCTGGTTTGGCTCTGCAGTCAGCAACTGCGTTTAGTTTAGAGGTGAACAGTCTTTGCAACATTCATTCTGGATTACAATACCCCTTTGGCATATACTTACTCCTGTTCAACAAAATGTTCAAATGTGTGTGAAATCTTATGGGACTTAACTGCTATGGTCATCAGTCCCTAAGCTTACACACTACTTAACCTAAATCATCCTAAGGACAAACACACACACCCATGCCCGAGGGAGGACTCGAACCTCCGCCGGGACCAGCCGCACAGTCCATGACTGCAGCGCCCCAGACCGCTCTGCTAATCCCGCGCGGCTCCTGTTCAACAACTTCAGCCATTTGACTGGGGCGTGATTTGGGCCTACAGGAAACTGGGTGAACGTGTTCACGGATAGCCGCACTTGCTGGGCACGATATATAGATGGTGTGTTGCTGCTTTTATCAGTGGTCTTTAGAACATTCCCATAAGTTCTGATCGTCCGTATACTACAGACGCACATCAGGATCGACAAAATGTGTGAGCAGTAATGGTCAACTGATCATCATCCTGGAAAGAAATCTGGGAATAGGTTGTATCAGCTGTGACCCCCATGGACCACTAAGAACCATCTGCTTGAAGCAGGACTAACATCATGTGCGCCTCTGGCCAGTCTACTACTGACACCCGGTTGTCTTCACTGGTGAAAATAAGTTCTGTCTTCATGTGGGTGATGAATGTACGTAAGTATGGCATAGATTTGGTGAATGGCCTATTTTAGCGTGCATTCACCCATGACACACAGATCCCACCCCAGAAATCACAGTGTGGTGCAGCACCGATTACAACTCACAGTTGATGTTCCTGAAGGATAAAGCAGCCAGTGTCTGCTACATTTTACGGACTTATCCACGTGCAAGAGCCATTTCTGTGACATGAAGGAGGGCACTGCACGTTCACAAGTGGCTGCTCTGACAGGGCATGCCCTCCGTGGTATACAACTACTGCCCTGGCCAGCAGGACCCGACAGTCTGCAAAAACCATTGCCAAATTGAAAAAGGGGAGACAATACTCTTAAGCCATTCAGCACCTTTATGATAGTATCAGTACTGAGCCGTGGCTAGCTCACGTAATGCCTTTTTTTCGTGTATCATTGGTTGCAGCCCAGTGGTGTCTTATTTCTTCTTCGGTTACCGCCACAGCGCTGCTGTCTTTTCTCCGTGAGTGGCAGCTGCAGCAGCAGCAGCAGCGTCTATCGATACTAGTACTGCTGTACTATCTTTGGTGTGGCGGATAACATTTTCCGGGTGTGCTGTGTGTGGTAGTCAGTCGGTTGGGGCAGAGCAGCGAGGAAGTCTCCGTGGCGCATAGTCAGGCCGGAGCCACTGGCGGCGTGCACATGCGGTTGGAGTTGTGAGACGCTTCCTCAACTGCTGTCACACCTCTTCGTTTGATCCTGATTGTCGCTTTCTGCGAGATTCCCGCGAGAACAACGCGTGTGCACTGATGTCGACTAGAATTGCAGCCGTCCTCCTGTGTGGCGTCTAACTTAATTTAATTTATTCCTTCATTAATTAATTGTACCAATGGTATCTTCTGCCTTGTGGCCGTTGACCTTCCGGTTACCTGCCCTGGTCGTTTCCGTAGTTTTAGGCAGTGTATTTTTCTCGTCGTGTTGATGCCGTCCAGCACGGCGTGTAGCTCGACAGCTCAGGTGGTGTTGGGTAGTTTTGGGCGTTTATTCTAACTTGGCTGGATTGGGCACCAGTATTCAGAACGTTATGCTATTGATATGTTGTTGTAGTTTTGCTGGTCGGGTAGAGCAGAACTGATCTTGTTGGTTGGTTCGTTGGCTGGCTTCCAGTTGGGTTGCCTTCCGAGTAAGATGGTTCAAATGGCTCTGAGCACTATGGGACTCAACTGCTGAGGTCATTAGTCCCCTAGAACTTAGAACTAGTTGAACCTAACTAACCTAAGGACATCACAAACATCCATGCCCGAGGCAGGATTCGAACCTGCGACCGTAGCGGTCTTGCGGTTCCAGACTGCAGCGCCTTTAACCGCACGGCCACTTCGGCCGGCTTCCGAGTAAGAGGTTGTCGGTCTGGCTGCCTGTCTCTCCTAAACGTGCGTTAGTGTTACCTTCCCGGCCAACTCTTGGAACCTTCTGAGCACCACTCCTTGTGATTTACATAGTGATTTCCTTTTTAGTCTTAAGTACTCTGTGGCCTTCATCCGAGTTTTAGCTCATTAAAATTGCAAGGCTTTTCTTTTTAAGCCTTAAGTCATAAAAGAAATGTTTGTTTGGTTTCTGGCCTTCAGCCGAGTTTCAGCCTTTCAAAATTAAAATTGAAAATTCCTTGTGCCTAGGCCTTAAGCCGTAAATTTGTTTCAAGTTGGTATGTGGCCTTCAGCCGAGTTTTCAGCCTTTTCAAATTTTATCTAAGCCTTAAGCACAACGAAATATTTTATAGTTTCTATGAGGCCTTCAGTGTTTTCGAGCTTAAATTAAAAATTGTAAATTTCGTTGTTGGGCATTAATCCGTAAGATTGTTTGTGTTTCGTATGTGGCCTTCAGTGGAGTTTTATGTGAAGCATTATAGGATAATGGCTTTAGCCTATTTTAGATGAAATTTAGAAGCTCTTCCCTCTAGGCCTTAAGCCGTAATATTGTTTTCTGCATGGTGTGTGGCCTTCAGTCGAGTTTTAATCTCTCTTAAATTAAAAATTAAAAATCCTTGTCTTGCCCTCAAATCATAAGATTGTTAGACCTTAACTTTTCCCGGCGAATCGAATGTTCAAATAACTTACGGGTTTGGTGCCGGATGACGTCGTTGAACACCGCCGATATTTCGACAGGAGCGCACCCTGCCATTCTCAAGTCACAAATGCAAGGAAGAAAAAGTGTGCAAGTAAATTTAATACCTCGGTTCATAGAGGAGAAACAAGGAAGACACCACACACAGAACAAGTGTCAACACAACCAAAGATAACCAACATCAGAAATATCGATGGTTACTATTAATCACTTACGCAAACCAAGATCGTCTTTTACGGACACCAACAGGGCCTTAATCTTAGAAGGTGGTGATGTGAAATGTGTTTTTCGACCACCTTCTAAGATTAGGGTCCTGTTGGCGTCCGTAAAAGACGATGTTGGTTTGCGTAAGGCTGGGGTCTATCGTATTCCTTGCAGTTGTGGCAAGTCATATATTGCTCAGACAATCAGGACTGTGGAAGACCGGTGTATTGAACATAAGCGTCACACACGCTTACAACAGCCGAGCAAATCCGCTATTGCCGGCCGGTGTGGCCGTGCGGTTCTGGCGCTTCAGTCTGGAACCGCGTGACCGCTACGGTCGCAGGTTCGAATCCTGCCTCGGGCATGGATGTGTGTGATGTCCTTAGGTTAGTTAGGTTTAAGTCGTTCTAAGTTCTAGGGGACTGATGACCACAGATGTTAAGTCCCATAGTGCTCAGAGCCATTTGAGCCAAATCCGCTATTGCAGAACATTCCCTTGCCACCGGTCATCCTATGGAATACAACAACACGGAGATTCTGGCTTGCACGTCAAGCTATTGGGATAGTGTTATTAAGGAAGCTGTTGAAATCAGACTATCAAGCAACCTTATTAACAGAGATGGTGGATTTTGTTTAAATGCTGCTTGGAATCCGGGTCTGTCTCTCATCAAGAAACAGAGGAACAGAATTAGTGCTTCCTCACCTGTTGATTAATAGTAACCATCGATATTTCTGATGTTGGTTATCTTTGGTTGTGTTGACACTTGTTCTGTGTGTGGTGTCTTCCTTGTTTCTCCTCTGTGAACCGAGGTATTAAATTTACTTGCACACTTTTTCTTCCTTGCATTTGTGCCTTGAGATTGGCAGGGTGTGCTCCTGTCGAAATATCAGCGGTGTTCGACGACGTCGGCCCACAGCAAACCCGTAAGTTATTTGAACATAAGATTGTTATTCTTTAGTACGAGGCCTTCTGCCGAATTTTACGCGAAATATTTTAAGATGAGGCCTTCAGCCTCTCCAAATTGAAAGCTCTTCTTCCTAGGTCTTAAGCCGTTAAATTGTTTTGTTGATATGCGGCCTTCAGCTGAGTTTTCAACCCATTTAGTTTAAACATTCGCAATCTTTGTCTCGGCCTTAAGCCGTAACACTGTTCTTGATCAATGTGTAGCCTTCAGCCGAGTTCTGTGAAAAAAATTTAAGCTAAGGTATTAAGCCTATTTATATTGAAGATAAAAAATTTGTTTCTAAAGAAGTGAAACCTCCAAAAGAACTCCTGTACCTCAATTCCTTTCTTAGGTCTCGTGCCTTGAATTTTGGATTTGGCCTTCAGCCGATCTAAATTAAATCAAAGAAGGTCTTTCGTTAAAAGCTTGATAGTTTTTGATTCCTGCTTTGGGATTGTGTGTTTTGACAAATAAGGTTTATATGTTGAGTGCAACTGACAGGAACTTATTTTGGCTCCTTTCCACAAATATAACCTTACCCGCTCTGTGCTACTAGCCCAGGGATTTCAAGTACTGATCATTTTTGTAAGAGAATTATTCTTAGTCATGCAGCTCAACCAGGACGACGAGGCTGTACAGGTTGCCACAGGGAACTGCCAGTAGAGGTCAGCAGTTCGAGGCCGTTGCAAGAGCTCCCTGCAGTAAGTCCCTGGACTTGGTACTATGGTGCAGTCGGCCACATGAGGTCATCTTCAGCGACATGGCACCAGGTCCCTCCCTGTGCAAGCAACCATCCTACCAGAATTCAGCGGCTAGCCGGCCACTGCCCAGTGCATCGAGCAGGGCAGTTGCGTCAATGAATGAACTTTGTACACTTTCAGCTGTCTTCCTTAGCTCCCACCCTGCCTTCACCACCCGTTTCCACCGTAATGGTTCATAGCCACCCCACCCTGTTGTACTCTTCATGTTGCCGCCCTTGCTCTTAATTTCACCGAACGATGTTTTGACTTTTCTATGTATTGCGTCCCTCCTTCAAACAATATTCTTTTCCGATGTTTCACGTTTTTCATGCAGCCATTTTGCCTTAACTTCCCTGCACTTCCTATTTATTTCGTTCCTAACTGACTTTTATTTCTGTATTCCTGAATTTCCCTCAACATATTTCACTTCTTTCTTTCGTTGATCAGGTGAAGTATTTCATGTGTTATCCATGGTTCTTTCGCAGTTGGCTTCCTTGTACAACTCTTCTAGAGTTGCAAAAACAGATGGAGCAGCTGGGGAATAGTATGCCCCAATACAGTATTCGTCGCCATTAGAATTATTCACATCCCAGAAACAGTGCCTGTATTGCCGCCCGTGCGTTTCAGTTGGGTCCATGCCTGACTTCGAAACTGCTTGAGCTATTGATCCTGTAAATGAAACCAGTCCTTCAATTCCATACGTACTGATTCTATAATAAATGTTCAGTGTTTGCAAAGCACTTAATGGGTGTTCAATTTTTCCCCTAGCAGTATACAGCAGTGGACCCACAATTGAACTCTCTCGGGCACTTCATAAATTTTTAGTCACACAAACGTTTCTTTCCTTGCGATGTTGTTTGAATTATTCAGTGCAAACTTCTTCGTTCTATTTGCGAAGTACGATTCAGGCCAGTTATTTGTAATGCTGTCAATTCTATAAAATTTAAGTTTCTAAGGAAGATACGTTCAGGTATAGATGCCATTGTCACAAGCTCAAGATGAAGAGGGAGAGAAAGCATATGAAGGTAGTGAACGAGTACTTCAGTACGTAAAGGAAAATTAAAATGCAATGGCCATGGGGAGCTGGAATGCGTTTGTAGGGGAAGGACTTACGGGAGAATATGGGCTTGGTACTAGGAATGAGAGAGGAGAACGAGTAATGGAGTTCTGCAATAAATTTTAGCTAGTAATATAGCATAGTGTGTTCAAGAATCACAAGAGGAGGTGGTAAACTTGAAAGAGGCTGGGGGATACAGGAAGATTTCAGTTAGATTTCATGATCGTCAGTCAGAGACTCTGAAATCTGATACTGGATTCTCACGTGTACCGAGGAGTAAATACAGACTCGGATCACAACGTAGTGGTGATGAAGAGTAGGCTTAATAACAGTAAGAATCAATACGCAAGGAAGTGGGACATGAAAATACTAAGGAATGAAGACTTACACTTGAAGTTGCCTAACGCTATAGACAGTTAGATGAGAAATAGTTCAGTAGTCAGTTCAGATGAAGAGGGGTGGACATCTCTAAAAAGAGCAGTCACAGAAGTTGGAAATAAAAACATAGGTACAAAGATGGTAACTGCGAGGAAATCATGGATTGCAGAAGAAATAGTTCAGTGGATCGATGAAAGGAGAAAATACAAAAATACTCAGGGAAACTCAGGAATACTCAAATACAAGTCGCTGAGGAGTGAAATAAATAGGAATTGCAGAAGAGCTAAGGCGAAATGGCTGTATGGAAAAAGTGAAGAAATGATTGTCGAAAGGACTGACAAAGCATGTGAAAAAGTCGGAACGAACTTTGGTGAAATTAAAAGCAAGTGTGTTAAGAGTGCAATGGTAATTCCACTGTCAAATACCGTGGAGAGAACTGATGGTTGGAAAGAGTACATTAAGGATGTCTGTGAGGGGAGGGAAGGGAAGGGAAGGGAAGGGAAGGGAAGGGAAGGGAAGGGAAGGGAAGGGAAGGGAAGGGAAGGGAAGGGGAGGGGAGGGGAGGGGAAAGACTTGTCTGATGTGAAAGAAGAAGAAACGGGAGTTGATATGCAAGAGGTACGGGATCCACTATTAGAATCTGCTTTTAAAAGAGCTTTGGAAGACTTAAGATCAAACAAGGCAGAAGGGATAGATGGATAGACAATATTCCGTCAGAATTTTTAAAAGAATTGTGGCAACAAAACGACTACTTACGTTGGTGTGTAAAATGTATGGGTCTGCCGGTACAACAGCTGGCTTTCGGAAAAACGTCATCCAAACAATTCCAAAGATTCAAATGGTTCAAATGGCTCTCAGCACTATGGGACTAAACATCTGAGGTCATCAGTCCCCTAGAACTTAGAACTACTCAAACCTAACTACCATAAGGACATCACACACATCACACACTTCCATGCTCGAGGTAGGATTCGAACCTGTGACCGTAGCGGTCGCGCGGTTCCAGACTGAAGCGCCTAGAACCGCCTGGCCGTAGTGGCCGGCCAATTCCGAAAGTTGCAAGAGCCGCCAAGTGCAAGAATCATCGCACAATCAGCTTAACAGCTCTCGCATCCAAGTTGCTGACAAAAATAATATACAGAAGAATGGAAAAGAAAATTGAGGATCTGTTGGCTTTAGGAAAGGTAAAGGCACAAGAGAGGCAGTTCTGACGTTGCGACTGAGAATGAAAACAAGACTGAAGGGAAATCCAGACACTTACATTGGATTTTTCGACCTGGAAAAACCGTTATACAATGTCAAATGATGCAAGACGTTCAAAATTCTGAGAAAAATAGGGGTAAGCTATAGGGCAAGATGGGTAATATACAATATTTTCATGAACGAAGAGGGAGTAATAAGAGTGGAAGACGAAGAACGACGTGCTCAGATTAAGAAGATGTACAACAGGGATGTTGTCTTTTGCCCGTAATGATCAGCCTATACATCGAAGAAACAATGATGGAATTAAAAAGAAAGATTCGAGAGTGGAATCAAAATTCAGAGTGAAAGGATATCAATGATAAGATTCGATGAGGGCACAGCTATTTTCAGTGAAAGTGAAGAGGAATTACAGGATCTACTGAATGGAATGAGTATTCTAATGGATACAATATATGTACTATGAATAAATAGAAATAAGACGCAAATTATGAGGAGTGATATAAATTAGAACAGCGAGAAACTTAACATCAGATTTGATGGTAGCGAAGTAGATCAAGTTAAGGAATTCTGTTGCCTAGACAGCAAAATAACCCACGACGGAGCAAGGAGGACATAAAAAATCAGACTATCACTGGCAAAAATAGCATTCCTGGCCAAAAGAAGTCTCATAGTACAAAACATAGGCCTTAATTAGAGGAATAAATTCCTGAGTATGTGTGTTCGGAGCGTACCATTGTATGGTTGTGAAACATGGACTATGCTAAAACCGGAACAGAAGAGAATCGAACCATTTCAGATGTGGTACTACAGGAGAATGTTGAAAATAGGACTGAAAAAATAAGAAATGAGAAGTTTCTCCGCAGCATCGGCGGGGGAAACCCTGACAAGAAGAAGGGACAGGATGATGGGATGTCTGTTACATCGTCAGGGAATAACCTCCATTGTAGTAGAGGGAGCTGTAGAGGCTAAAAACTGGAATACATCATCCAACAAACAGGACGTACGTTGAACATACTACCCTTAGATACAGATATTAGCACAGGAGAGGAATTTCAGGAGGACCGCATCATACTAGTCAGAAGACTGATGACCGAAAAGGAACATGATCTACATAATGGACCGCCTTGGACTGTCCACAATAAATACTTGCGATATTTGTAGATGTAGAGCTTACTACATTACTGGCCGTTGATATTGCTACACCAAGAAGAAATGCGTGTGATAAACGAGTATGCGTTGGACAAATATATTATACTAGAACCGTCATGTGATTACATTTTCACGCAATTTCGGTGCATAGATCCTGAGAAATCAGTACCACGAACAACCATCTCTGGCCGTAATAGCGGCCTTGATACGCCTGGGCACTGAGTCAAACAGAGCTTGGATGGCGTGTGCAGGTATAGCTGCACATGCAGCTTCAACACGGTATCACAGTTCATCAAGAGTAGTGACTGGCGTATTGTGACGAGTCAGTTGCTCGGCCACCATTGACCAGACGTTTTCAGTTGGTGAGAGATCTGGAGAACGTGCTGGCCAGGGTAGCAGTGGAACATTTTCCGTATCCAGGAACGCCCGTACAGGATCTGCAACATGCGGTCGTGCATTATGCTGCTGAACTGTAGGGTTTCTCAGGGATCGAATGGAGGGTTGAGCCACGGGTCGTAACACATCTGAAATGTAACGTCCACAGTTCAAAGTGCCGTCAATGCGAACAAGAGGTGACCGAGACGTGTAACCAATGGCACCCCATACCATCACGACGGGTGATACTCCAGTATGGCGATGACGAATACACGCTTCCAATGTGCGTTCACCAAACACGGATGCGACATCATGATGCTGTAAACAGAACCTGGATTCATCCGAAAAATTGACGTTTTGCAATTCGTGTACCCAGGTTCGTCGTTGAGCACACCATCGCAGGCGCTCCTGTCTGTGTTGCAGCGTTAAGTGTAACCGCAGCCACGGTCTCCGAGCTGATAGTCCACGCTGCTGCAAACGTCGTCGAGATGTTCGTGCAGATGGTTGTCGTCTTGCAAACGGCCCCATCTGTTGACTCAGGGATCGAGACGTGGCCGCACGATCCGTTACAGCCATGCGGATAAGATGCCTGCCATCTCGACTGCTAGTGATACGAGGTCGTTGGGATCCAGCACGGCGTTCCGTATTATCCTCCTAAACCCACCGATTCCATATTCTGCTAACAGTCATTCGATCTCGATCAACACGAGCAGCAATGTCGCGATACGATAAACCGCTATCGCGATGGGCTACTGTCCGACCTTTATCAGAAAGTCGGAAACGTGATGGTACGCATGTCTCCTTCTTACACGAGGCATCACAACATCATTTCACCAGGCAACGTCGGTCAACTGCTGTTTCTGTATGAGAAATGTGTTGGAAACTTCGCTCATGTCAGCACATTGTAGGTGTCGCCAACGGCGCCAACCTTGTGTGAATGCTCTGAGAAGCTTATGATTTACATATCACAGCATCTTCTTCCTGTCGGTTAAATTTCGCGTCTGTAGAACGTCATCTTCGTGGTGTAACAATTTTAATGGCCAATAGTGTAATTTACCCAGTTGAATTATAGCCTGGGGGAAAAAGACGTTGTTTCAACAGAGGAAATTACAAAAAAAAAAAAAAAAAAAAAAAAAAAAATGGAAGGTACGGCGTTAACGACAAGAAAAGCAGCTGGGGAAACCGATTTTCCTTGTGACAGAAGGGAAGCTGACGGTGTCGGCTCGCCCGATCGGTGTGCCTGTGGGGAGTGTGAAGGCAGCAAGAGGTGGCCCACACTCTCAGAGCCGGCGGCGTGTTTGCTCTGCGGCGGGGAAATTGCCAATCTGTGGCGAGCGCGGCGGCGGCCGCGACTTTTCTGCGAGCGCCGCCTCGCGCCCCGCGCAGGTGCCGTCCCGTCTCCGACTGTTGCAGGGGGCGCCCCGGCGTACACAGCGCCTCGGGCGCGCCTGTCCCGAGACTCACGTTCCGACTTCCAGGTGTGGCGTAACTCGTCATTTCCTGGCCGCGACTGTCTGCTCTTCCTGCGCCTGTTTGTGTGCGCCACAACCAGTTTCCGATGTTTGGGGGCGAGCAATCCTTTGTCCTGACATCATGCCTTCTCTGCTCACATCACTACTCTGCAGTTCGTACGTAAGTGTTTGGCAAAGGGTGCACAGAATCATTTTGGGACCATTTCTCGACCGTTCTAATTTCAAATAGCACGCGGGAAAAATATAAATCTTCCTGTGTGGTGTGCGGACTGTAAGACCTTCGGTACACACACCATCAGATTGTTTGACTTGTCGCTATAACGAAGTAGGCGACTGTCAGCAATACGTCTCATGGTCTTATCGTGGCGTGTTTACCTTTTGCCGTTAGGTCAGACGATAGAAATGCCACTTGCACCCTTAGAGTAGCAGATTGACGGTGACCAACTTTAAACAGAACTTGATTAATTTTCACACACATTTATTAAAATAATAAAAAGCATACACATTACGTAACTTGACTCTGGGTGCTGTTTACAATTGACAATCTGAAGTTCCTTTGGTCTTGTACGTTAATCGTATTCTCACATATCTCTGATACTTGACAAAGTGTCTACACATTTATCTTCATGGATATATGTACAGGAATATCGTGATCTTATTAGGTGTAGACTGAAACTTGACTATAGACTCATGCAGACAAATGCAGACAGCTACAGACACGTACAGACACGTACAGACTGACTAATCGGAGGTCTGTACACTCGTTATAATACCTCACGCGTTCATGTATCACTGCGCGAGTGTGATCCGCGAGGAGAAAAGGTTCTACATTTGCAGCAATCTCATTGACTGCGTTACATATTAATACGCAGAGCGGCGGAAGCAGAATTTGGTCCGTCTTTATGGCAGCGCCATCTCGTAGTGCAGAGACGGACGAGCGCTGCGCCTGCGCTGTTGTGCTTAGCAGGGCGCGCTATAGTGGGAAACTTGTGTACGTGCTGTCTATGCAGAACTATGTACACAACATCCTGTAAGACAACAAGTAGCAAAAGTGTCTTTCAGTGACACAATTTGAAAAAAAAAAAAATAAAATAAAATGAAATGAAAACAAGCACATAGGAAAAGATGTACAGGTAAAAATATACAAAACAATGGTGATACAAATTATGACAGACAGCTGAAACAATACTGAAAACATGAATAACAAAGAGACTTTCGGAAACCACTCACTCACTCCATCTTCAGGCCACGAGTGGCCTACCTGGACCATCCGACCGCCGTGTCATCCTCAGTGGAGGATGCGGTTAGGAGGGGTGGGGAGTCAGCACACCGCTCTCCCGGTCTTTATGATGGTATTCTTGACCGGAGCCGCTACTATTCGGTCCAGTAGCTCCTCAATTGGCATCACGAGTCTGAGTGCACCCCGAAAAATGGCAACAGCGCATGGCAGCATGGTTCGTCACCCGTCCAAGTGCCGACCACGCCCGACAGCGCTTAAGTTCGGTGATCTCACGGGAACCGGTGTATCCACTGCGGCAAGGCCGTTGCCCACGTTTGGAAACCACGAAAATGAAAATTCTACTAAGGGTTACAAGAGAGACACACACAAAGAGAGAGGGAAGTGAAAGCGTTAGAAAAGGATGCGAGCAGGAATAGAACGAGTACACAAACATGATGGATGAAAGAAAAACTTCGAAAATCGTAAGAAATAAATCACCAGCTGGTAAAAGAAATACTAGCCATCCAAGGAAAAGATGGAAAGGTAGCCTCAGGGCAGGCAGAGGGGCACGGAAAGAAATAGGCTTTAGCCTAGGAAGAAAGGAAGAAGAAGGGAACAAAAAAATCTTTTCGTATCAGATTTCTGATTTATCTTATTTTATAGCGAAGGTAATTTGTCCTTATGTAGTTGGAAGTCAACGAAAGATATTCGCATTCGGAGGAGAAAATTGGTCACTGAAATTACGTCGAACATCTCGAGACACCTTCCCCATGAACCATGGACCTTGCCGTTGGTGGGGAGGCTTGCGTGCCTCAGCGATACAGATGGCCGTACCGTAGGTGCAACCACAACGGAGGGGTATCTGTTGAGAGGCCAGACAAACGTGTGGTTCCTGAAGAGGGGCAGCAGCCTTTTCAGTAGTTGCAGGGGCAACAGTCTGGATGATTGACTGATCTGGCTTTGTAACATTAACCAAAACGGCCTTGCTGTGCTGGTACTGCGAACGGCTGAAAGCAAGGTGAAACTACAGCCGTAATTTTTCCCGAGGGCATGCAGCTTTACTGTATGGTCAAATGGTGATGGCGTCCTCTTGGGTAAAATATTCCGGAGGTAAAATAGTCCCTCATTCGGATCTC
This sequence comes from Schistocerca americana, assembly GCF_021461395.2. Lineage (NCBI taxonomy): Eukaryota > Metazoa > Arthropoda > Insecta > Orthoptera > Acrididae > Schistocerca > Schistocerca americana. The sequence continues at coordinate 380,907,281 of NC_060126.1, forward strand.
CGGGCGGGGACTACTCAAGAGGACGTCGTTATCAGGAGAAAGAAAACGCGTTCAGCGGATCGGAGCGTGGAATGTCAGATCTCTTAATCGGGCAGGTAGGTTAGAAAATTTAAAAAGGGAAATGGATAAGTTAAAGTTAGATATAGTGGGAATTAGTGAAGTTCGGTGGCAGGAGGAAAAATACTTTTGGTCAGGTGAATACAGGGTTATAAATACAAAATCAAATAGGGGTAATGCAGGAGTAGGTTTAATAATGAATAAGAAAATAGGAGTGAGGGTAAGCTACTACAAACAGCATAGTGAATGCATTATTGTGGCCAAGATAGACACGAAGCCAACACCTACTACAATAGCACAAGATTATATGCCAACTAGCTCTGCAGATGATGAAGAAATTGATGATATATATTATGAGATAAAAGAAAGTATTCAGGTAGTGAAGGGAGACGAAAATTTAATAGTCATGGGTGACTGGAATTCGACAGTAGGAAAAGGGAGAGAAGGAAACATAGTAGGTGAATATGCATTGGGGGAAAGAAATGAAAGAGGAAGCCATCTGGTAGAATTATGCACAGAGCATAACTTAATCATACCTAACACTTGGTTCAAGAATCATAAGTGAAGGTTGTACACATGGAAGAATCCTAGAAATACTAGAAGGTATCAGATAGATTATATAATGGTAAGATTTAGGAACCAGGTATTAAATTGTAAGACATTTCCAGTGGCAGATGTGGACTCTGACCACAATCTATTGGTTATGAACTGTAGATTAAAACTGAAGAAACTGCAAAAAGGTGGGAATTTAAGGAGATGGGATCTGGACAAACTGATTAAACCAGAGGTTGTACAGAGTTTCAGGGAGAGCATAAGGGAACAATTGTCACAAATGGGGGAAAGAAATACAGTGGAAGAAGAATGGGTAGATCTGAGGGATGAGGTAGTGAAGGCAGCAGAGGATCAAGTAGATAAATAGACAAGGGCTAGTAGAAATCCTTGGGTAACCGAAGAAATATTGAATTTAATTGATGAAAGGAGAAAATATAAAAATGCAGTAAATGAAGCGGACAAAAAGGAATACCAACGTCTCAAAAATGAGATCGACAGGAAGTGCAAAATGGCCAAGCAGGGATGGCTAGAGGACAAATGTAAGGATGTAGAAGCTTATCTTACTAGGGTAAGACAGATACTGCATAAAGGAAAATTAAAGAGACCTTTGGAGAAAAGAGAAAGAATATCAAGAGCTTTGATGGAAACCCAGTTCTAAGCAATGAAGGGAAAGCAGAAAGGCGGAAGGAGTATATAGAGGGTCTATACAAGGGCGAATATGAATATCAAGAGCTTTGATGGACACCCAGTTCTAAGCAATGAAGGGAAAGCAGAAAGGCGGAAGGAGTATATAGAGGGTCTATACAAGGGCGACATACTTGAGGACAATATTCTGGAAATGGAAGAGAATGTAGATGAAGACGAAATGGGAGATACAATACTGCGTGAAGAGTTTGACAGAGCACTGAAAGACCTAAGTCGAAACAAGGCCCCCGGAGTAGACAACATTCCATTGGAACTACTGACGGCCTTGGGAGAGCCAGTCCTGACAAAACTCTACCATCTGGGAAGCAAGATGTATGAGACAGGCGAAATACCCTCAGACTTCAAGAAGAATATATAAATTCCAATCCCAAAGAAAGCAGGCGTTGACAGATGTGAAAATTACCGAACAATCAGTTTAATAAGACACAGCTGCAAAATACTAACGCGAATTCTTTACAGACAAATGGAAAACTAGTAGAAGTCAGCCTTGGGGAAGATCAGTTTGGATTCCGTAGAAATGTTGGAAGAGACAATACTGACCTTACGACTTATCTTAGAAGAAAGATTAAGGAAAGGCAAACCTACGTTTCTAGCATCTGTAGACTTAGAGAAAGCTTTTGACAATGTTGACTGGAATATTCTCTTTCAAATTCTAAAGGTGGCAGGGGTAAGATACAGGGAGCGAGAGGCTATTTACAATTTGTACAGAAACCAGATGGCAGTTATAAGAGTCGAGGGACATGAAAGGGAAGCAGTGGTTGGGAAAGGAGTGAGACAGGCTTGTAGCCTCTCCCCGATGTTATTCAATCTGTATATTGAGCAAGCAGTAAAGGAAACAAAAGAAAAATTCGGAGTAGGTATTAAAATCCATGGAGAAGAAGTAAAAACTTTGAGGTTCGCCGATGACATTGTAATTCTGTCAGAGACAGCAAAGGACTTGGAACAGCAGTTGAACGGAATGGACAGTGTCTTGAAAGGATGATATAAGATGAACATCAACAAAAGCAAAACGAGGATAACGGAATGTAGTCGAATTAAGTGTGGTGATGCTGAGGGGATTAGATCAGGAAATGAGACACTTAAAGCAGTAAAGGAGTTCTGCTTTTTGGGGAGCAAAATAACTTATGATGGTCGAAGTAGAGAAGATATAAAATGTAGACTGGCAATGGCAAGAAAAGCGTTTCTAAATAAGAGAAATTTGTTAACATCGAGTATAGATTTAAGTGTCAGGAAGTCGTTTCTGAAAGTCTTTGTATGGAGTGTAGCTATGTATGGAAGTGAAACATGGACGATAAATAGTTTAGACAAGGAGAGAATTGAAGCTTTCGAAATTTGGTGCTACAGAAGAATGCTGAAGATTAGATGGGTAGATCACATAACTAATGAGGAGGTATTGAATAGAATTGGGGAGAAGAGTTTGTGGCACAACTTGACAAGAAGAAGGGACCGGTTGATAGGACATGTTCTGAGGCATCAAGGGATCACAAATTTAGCATTGGAGGGCAGTGTGGAGGGTAAAAATCATAGAGGAAGACCAAGAGATGAATACACTAAGCAGATTCAGAAGGACGTAGGTTGCAATAAGCACTGGGAGATGAAGAAGCTTGCACAGGATAGAGTAGCATGGAGAGCTGCATCAAACCAGTCTCAGGACTGAAGACCACAACAACAACAACACCCCGAGACAAAGGAAAACGTCGTCGTTTTGATGACCGCCAACTCTAATTGCCAATCATTTCAGCAACACACTCTTCCATATGCAGCGATAATACAAAACGAGCTACCCTTCTTCGAACTTTTTCGATGTCCCCTCCATCGATTTCCTCGTGTCATGTATCACGCTGAAAGCCTGCAGCAGTACTCCATAAGAGGAAGGAGAAGCATAGTGTATGCAGTCTCTTGTAGAAGTCATGTTGCATCTTCCAAGTGTTCGGCAATTACACGCAGTCTTTGGTTCACCTCCTCCACAACATTATCTATGTAATGGTTGTAATTTAAGGATCTCGCACTTTCTATTGTTTTTGCTTCAAGTACCTCACCGTATAGATCCTTTGCTTAGATCATTGTGGGCTCGTTCTCGTCTTCTGATGACTATACAAGACAGTAAGTGACTGCATCATCTGTTCAGTCACGTAAATCGTTGATATAGATTAAGAGGAGGATAGGTGAACAGGACTTTCTTGTGGAACTTCAGGTATCACTTGCGTTCCATTGAACGAATTCCCGCCAGTTAGAATGAACTGTGACCTTTCACACAGGAAATGGCGAATCCAGTCGCATAAGAGAGACGATACTGCGCAAGCACGCAAACTCGCTAGAAGCTGCTTTTGAGCACGGTGTGAAAGCCCTTTGGAGGTCTAGAAATATGGCATCACCTTGACACATCCGGTCGATGGCACTCATTACTTTTCATGAATATAGAGCCTACTGTGTTTCACAAGAATCATATTTTGCATCCGTGCTGTTTATGAGTAACTAACTCGTTTTCTTCAAGATATCCCGTAATGCTCCGACACACGTATGTTCCATCATGCTACTGCACAATGTCGTCAGTAATATTGGTCTCCATTTTTGTTGGTGAGAACCGTGCAACTTTCCAGCCGTTATCTGAAGCTTCTTTGGTCAAGCGACCGGTTGTATATGAAAGCTAAAAATGGAGCTATTTCATGAGTGTACTCTGAAAGGAACGTAATCGCTACACGTACTGGGCCGGAAGGCTTTCTTTTGTCAAATTGTTTAAATTGCGTCGCTACACCGAAGGTATAGGTTTTTGAGAGACGGTGTCCCTGATTTCAGAAAAAAATATTTCGAAAGCTAAGATCGATAGACGAATGCAACAAATTGTTCAAATGGCTCTGAGCACTATGGGACTTAACATCTATGGTCATCAGTCCCCTAGAACTTAGAACTACTTAAACCTAACTAACCTAAGGACATCACACAACACCCAGCCATCACGAGGCAGAGAAAATCCCTGACCCCGTCGGGAATCGAACCCGGGAACCCGGGCGTGGGAAGCGAGAACGCTACCGCACGACCACGAGATGCGGGCGCAACAAACTGTATGTTTATTGTGAATACTATAAGAATTGTATACAAAATTTTCGAAGTAGTTCGGAAAGCTTGTGGGCTTTCTAATAAGAATGAAATGTGGTGTAGCCCTCAACGTACCCTCCGATTCAGAGTTGTAATATCAAAAGTTTTGGCTGGGGCTGGGATACGTAGTTGCCACATTACAGACCAAATACTGCTGAGTCTACAGTATGAATAGACACATGAATTGATAGGTTGAAGGTTTCTATCACTCAGCAAGTGCGAATTTTTAATGGAACATAGTAATTAATAAATGAAAGATTACAATTAAATAAAATCTGCAGGTACTATCTTCACGACTTTAAATGATGAGTAAGATAGCAGAAGTACCTTTTAGAATGTTGTTTATTGTTGCAAAGCACTTACTGGTGCCGATGATCCAGAAATTAAGTAAAATGTGAGTTGAATAACAGGGAAACAATAGATTCCTACTTCGCGTAATTAGTTATGAACAGCAACATAGCTCGCGAGATATTCACTTCTAAACTCATACTACGTCTTCACTGCAGAAGCCACGGAAATCTCACAAGTGCACAAGTCGGCACTAAGAAATATTTCGATCTCCCGCGAAAACGTGCAAACCGCTCCACACTGTCCAAGTCTCTCCTGCAACCGTGCGTCCGTCGCACCGCACAGTCCAGCATTCTCTCGTGTTCTCTTCCGTCCTTTCCAGAACTCTCCGTGTCCTGTGAGACTGTCCCTCGCGCCGCACTGTTCAGAACAGCCCTCCCCCACTTCCATACAGTCTCTCCACGGGTCCTTTTTGGAACGATCGCTGTGATTGGCTAGAGCGCTCTTACTCTGTCTCCAAGCCAACGCACACTCACAAACATAATGAAACGCATTCGAAATAATTGATTTACATTTAAATAACTAGAAATTAAATATTCCTACGGGTACACCATAAACACGCTCTAACACACATTATTAAATATGTAAACAAATAAATAAACATATATCAATGGAATAGCAACAAAAGGTAGGCCAGTAGCCTAATGCCTCTGTGCTTTCTAAAACACAGTAAATATTTAACCAATTTCTTCACGAATACCATATATCGGAAATAAAGACATAGATAAATAAATGTATTTATAAGCATGCTGCTACTGTTTTTTCGTCTAACTGTGGAGTACTTACGGCCTGACGCGATCGATAGTAATCAGCCACTTTGGCCTCCAATAACTCGTGTACTATTCAAGTTATATGCCTGTAACTTATACCAATTTAGGTTTACACTGATAACTTTCTAAAGACACGTCGATCGACAAAATCGGATGAACCATTTAGATTTTGGATGTTCGTTGCTGGGTGTTAGTTGTACAATTTATCGTCAGATACCAAACTTTGTTAGTTTAAAGATATTGAAAATCTGATTACACGATCAGAATCGTCGTGAAAATAATGGTAAGGTAAATGTTTCTTCTTGAGGTATCATGATTCATTTGGCTATTATTAATTTCTATACGATCTGTGAAATGGCTGCCATTAATGTTTCACAAAGTCCGCCATATTTGGCACTCCCGGCGCGTCTCCTCCATCGACGCAGCGACACCAAGGAATTCCCAGCCACGCCGTCGGCTAGCAACCACGTGGGTCAGCTACTGTGCGGCTAACGAGCCGCGGCTCTCACGAACTGCGGCCGCCCCAACTCCGAACTTACAGTATTTCCTGGGCGCCTCCACTCGCCCGTTATCTCACAAGCTGCGACAGATGGCGCTGTAATCGCAGTACGTAGTACCTATAAATAGTCCGTGGCAGCTCAGAACACTCATTTCCACGGTTGAAACGTGAAAGGAGTTTAGCTTACCTAACGAAGAGGCTGAAAGCATATATTCCATATGAACAAGGTGTTTTTCTGATGCTGGAATACCACAGGTTAGACCACAGTCCTTGGGGAACAAGGCGCAGTTTTCAAATACGATTTAATGTTACAAAGGACATGTGCGAAATCGATTCTCAAGCTCTACGCCCATTTCCAATAGAGACGCTGAGTGCCTAGTGGGGAACGTTGGCACCAGGGAAACTGTAGTTACTCCTAAAAATGTCGCCATAGTTTCTAGAATTATTCAGCAATGTTCAGGGCAATCCGTCCGAATAATAGTATCAGAGGCTAGCTTGAAGCGTTGAAGCATGCAGAAAATGCTTAGATAGGGCGTATACATGTTTCCATCCAAAATCCAAAGCTACCATACCTGTATGAGCTGTGCAACAGAGGCCTGATTTTATAAACCAGATTCTCACAATGGCTGATAATGAAGGAGTTGATGTTAGCTGCATCTGGCCCACAGATGAAGCACACTTCCACCTTAATGGAGTTGTAAATAAACGAAACTGACGACTTTGGGCTTCCAGAAATCTCCATTTGTGTGAATAAAACCACCTCACTTACCCGAAGTTATTGTTTGGGCTGCGGTATGCAGCAGAGGCATTAGTAGTCCATTTCTCATGCGATAAAGGTTCTCTAGTGTACGTTATGTTGCAATTTTAGAACAATTTGTCGCCACTCAGTTATCGTTGGGGAAACCGAGTAGGCACCGAGTGTTTCATGCAAGATGGGGCCAGACCACGACACACTGAAGAAGTGTTTCACTTTCTTGATGAATACTGTGGGAATAGACCCATTCCGTTGGATTACCGAAAATTTACTGGGGCAATGATGTATTGGCTGCCATATTCACCAGGTCTGATTCCTTGTGACTATTTTTTGTGTAGCAGACTGAAAGACTCTACCGGAAAAAGTCCACCCCGCTAGATGAACTTGAATCGGAGATCTGTGTGGCATCTGAATCAATAATCGTTGGTCATGTAATGGCAATTTCATAGTTAGATTGCGCCAGCTCCGTACAGATAGCTGTGAACACTTAGAAAAGATTGTTATGTGATTTTAAAGACTGCTTGCAGAGGACGAATTTAATTATGCACGCTGATACTTCACGAGCTGCACAGCTTGCAGCGTCATCTGTTAGCATCTTTTCGAAATATTACGATACTTCAGTATACAATTCTTACAGCTTTCATGATAAACATACCTTTTGTTGCACTGAAAAGTTGCCCACTGGACATTTATTTGCAGATAGTTTCAGAAAAAGTGGAAATTTCATCTTAAGAGAGCGAAGCATTCGCGTGTGTCGCCTGCAGAATAGTCGACTAGCGGCAGTGACAGCAGTATCTCCGAAATAGTGTATCTTTGGCTCAGTTGTAGAGCGCAGAGTAGTCTAGTGCTGGACATCGAGTAAGTTGGCAGAAATAGCTGCTAGCACGAGTTTCTTAGAAGTAGATACCTTAGGGGTTGTGAAGCAACTCAAATCGCTTGATACGGGCAAGTCTTGAGGTCCAGATTGTATACCGATTAGGTTCCTTTCAGATTACTCTGATACAATAGCTCCTTACTTAGCAATCATATACAACCGTTCGTTCACCGATAGATTTGTACCTACAGATTGAAAATTGCGCAGGTCGCACCAGTGTTTAAGAAGGGTAGTAGGAGTAATCCATCGAACTACAGGCCTATATCATTGACGTCGGTTTACAGTAGGGTTTTGGAGCATATACTGTATGCAAACATTATGAATCACCTCGAAGGGAACGATCTATTGATACGTAATCTGCATGGTTTGAGAAAACATCGTTCTTGTGCAACGCAGCTAGCTCTTTATTCGCACGAAGTAATGGCCGCTATCGACAGGGGATCTCAAGTCGATTCCGTATTTCTAGATTTCCGGAAAGCTTTTGACACCGTTCCTCACAAGCGACCTCTAATCAAGCTGCGGGCCTATGGGGTATCGTCTCAGTTGTGCGACTGGATTCGTGATTTCCTGTCAGGAAGGTTGCAGTTCGTAGTAATAGACGGCTTCCCCAGGGAAGCGTCCTGTGACCTCTGCTGTTCCTGATCTATATAAATGACCTGGGTGACAATCTGAGCAGTTCTCTTAGGTTGTTCGCATATGATGCTAGTAAGGTCATACGAAGACCAGTATCAGTTGCAAAGCGATTTAGAAAAGATTGCTGTATGGTGTGGCAGGTGGCAGTTGACGCTAAATAACGGAAAGTGTGAGGTGATCCACATGAGTTCCAAAAGAAATCCGTTGGAATTCGATTACTCGATAAATAGTACAATTCTCAAGGCTGTCAATTCAACTGACTACCTGGGTGTTAAAATTACGAACAACTTCAGTTGGAAAGACCACATAGATAATATTGTGGGGAAGGGGAGCCAAAGGTTGCGTTTCATTGGCAGGACACTTAGAAGATGCAACAAGTCCACTAAAGAGACAGCTTACACTACACTCGTTCGTCCTCTGTTAGGATATTGCTGCGCGGTGTGGGATCCTTACCAGGTGGGATTGACGGAGGACATCGAAAGGGTGCAGAAAATGGCAGCTCGTTTTGTATTATCTCGTAATAGGTGAGAGAGTGTGGCAGATATGATACGCGAGTTGGGATGGAAGTCATTAAAGCAAAGACGTTTTTCGTCGCGGCGAGATCTATTTACGAAATTTCAGTCACCAACTTTCTCTTCCGAATGCGAAAATATTTTGTTGAGCCCAACCTACATAGGTAGGAATGATCAACAAAATAAAATAAGAGAAATCAGAGCTCGAACAGAAAGGTTTAGGTGTTCGTTTATCCCGCGCGCTATTCGGGAGTGGAATGGTAGGGAGATAGTATGATTGTGGTTCGATTAACCCTCTGCCAAGCACTTAAATGTGAATTGCAGAGTCATCATGTAGATGTAGATGTAGAACTTTTATCGTAGTGCATATCGGAGGAAGATTTTCCTGAAGAAAATTATTAGGAATTATTAATATGATGGAAGAACTTATAGACACAGCATTTGTGGGACAGAGAGAAGGGATTTACATTAAGGATATAATTGTAAGGTAGCAATCTTCGCTGGCGCCTACTGATAATGTTAGCGATTCTTGCAACAGAACAGTCCAGTTCCGCATCTCAGTTTAGGTAATTTTCAGTTTAATTCATTGCATTTAGCATAATCGTAAGAAACATTGAATTGTACGAATTTTATATAGAAAATAAAGCTTTTGGTTTTCTGTTAGTTTTATGTTCTTGTGAAACAAGAGTTTAAAATACATCACTGTCATTATAATGAAGTGTTTCTTATTTCCATTTCAAGTTTTTCTAGTGTGAGGAAATCATCCCCATATTTCTCCCAGTGGTTTAGTTTTACTTTAGAATATTTTGGCTGCCGCGATTTTTTCATGCTATGATGTTCTTCTGACTATGTCGTGATTTTCAGGTGAGAGTCTTTTCATATTTTGTTGGTTTTTTCGTTTCTCATTTTACCTTTCCACTGAGCGAATTCTAAGCATTTTCTTTGTAATTCAGGTTTGTAATGGGTCAGAGAACAGAGTGTGTTTCATAGTGTTGCTACCTAACTTCAGTGTTTCAATTCTCTGTGCAGTGCACAGTTTGATTATGGTAGCAGTTTCTGAGTAGCAGTTTTGATTTAGTTTCGTGGACAGTGTACGCCAGCTGGTTTTGTCTTTATGTAAATGTGTTCACTGAGACAAGCTGTTCGCAATAGTAATTTCAGTTCAACCATTTTATAACAGAGAACAGTACATTCAGTTTTGAGTAAAAAGTACGCGAACATTTTTTATGCTCATGGAGGAACGATAGATCGAGTCACAGCAGATAACTTTCAGCATTCGTCTGTGGACCTTAGTTTTCGAAATATTTTATTTTGAAATCAGGATTCCTCTGATGGACACTCTGTATCTACCTTTGAATTGCTCATGATAGTTGTTCTTGATTCGAATTCCAGAGTATTTACTACATCTTCTTTGGTGAAGGAATTTCCGAAAATCGTTTACTAATTCCACTTTAGTGGAACTTTCATCGGTAACATCATCACTGCTATCGCACAGTGGAGGTATTGATTATGCCGCTGACATAATTTACGTCTTTCGATTTACTACCAGATTGCGAGAGGGTAGTCGTTAGTCTTCGACTCTGGGGGAAAACAGCCGTCTTCAAAGTACTGCAAGTGTGACGTTGGAAGTGGACGATTCTCAACGACCAATAAAATTGTTCTGCCATTGCGAAAGTTCTGAAAGAGTTGGAAGGTGTGTGCCCACTCACGTGTGTGGAACTCTGCTTAATCCGGAAGGAGGCGTGTTTTAAATTTGGTGACTGTGCAAGTGCTCAACAGGAAAAGCACGCGTAACAGGGAGAGGAACTACCAACTAGCTAGAAGAGTATTTCAGTGCACGTGACGAACTTGCCGAGGTCTAATAGAGAATAATTCTAGTGGTAACTTGAAGTGGGCTGTTTTTGTGTGTGGTCTTCTCGTTCTGAAATGCTATCTCGTTTTGTTCGGAGAGTGGGTTATCGGTGGGCGCTGCTAGAAACTGGAGAGAAACCGTCTAGTGACTGTTTGCAGTGCTTATTTCACAAGCCAGTGGTCGGATCTGAGAACCCTTTGAAAGTAGTTTAATTTCTACAGATCATTTACTAGTGATGTAAGTATGGCGACAGTTTTAGTCCTGTCTTGCGTTTAAGGCGAGGCTGGCGAACCTTGTTTGGACTGATTTAATAATGCGAAAGTCCTGAGGACGAGCATACATAAACATGTGTGACTCAAATACGTGCATCCAACACAGTTTTGACACCCTTTTATTTATTTAGAAGTGTTACAGACGAGACAAGTGTCGTAAGTCAGGGTAAGTGTTGTGATTCTTTATGAAATAATGGAACGATTTTTCTTATAGTAAGAAAGTATATAATGTAGTCATTTTAAGAAGAAAGTAATTATGGAATTTGTCGGACGAGAAATTTACATGACAACTTTGAAAAGTCGCTTTGAAATATTAAGCGCCTAATTTGACGTTCAGATTTTTTTCAAGTGCAACGTAAATTAAGAAATTTAAAGGAGATGTTTCTTTGCTATTTGAATAACTTCATAAATTTGATTTTAAATGTATGAAAAGTTGTCTGTCTTTCTCATTTCATTCTTTTCCTGAAAATTTTATTATTTACAGCAAAGTTTCAGTAATATTTTCAGATTACAATTCTAAATTTGTCCCTTTAGGACTGGTGACTGATTTCATATTATCTATTTTCAGAAGTGAAACGCACGAAGGTAAGTTTCTATTGGTTTCCATCCCAGTTGTAAAGACATACTGCTGTTTAGTGAAAAATAATGTATGAAAATGGTAACTTAGGTAAAAATTGAAGTGCTATTGAAAAGTGAATTTTTCGTTGTGGAACGATCTCAGTGAAACCCATTAAACGCCTCGGATGAAACTGATAGTCTTTGGAATAGTCGAGCATATCTGAAAACACGGTTAACTTTTATTAAGAACTATTACCAACGAGAAAAATTCTCAAATGAATACAGTTTCAGTAAAACTGATTCTCAGAGGTGTCACAGCGAAACGTTTTGGTCTTTACGAAACAGTAGCTTACAATATGGTAGCAGCTGAAGGTCGTAAAGACACGTAGTTAAAGATACGCGACAAGCTCCTTGTGAAGCAACATATAAAAAGTTCAAGCATTTCGAGAAATAAATTTACCAAAGATATACAAAATATTAGACTACATTTCCAAGCACAGTCCAGTATAGACAGAAAAAATAATGGCCAATAAATTTAATATATTCTCCGCACCGCAACTGCTTCATTTGTTTTGAAACTTCCTGGCAGTTTTGTTCGGTATTGTTCGTTGCGTTTGGTCTGAGCAGACATCACAAGACATCCGTTCAAGTTGATTCCTTTACTCAGTTTTTTTTTTAGTACAGGGAGCGAGCAGCCCTCTGACCGAACACGCTGAGCTACCGTGCCGGCACCATCTGAGCCACACAAGCACGACTCATGACTCGTCTTCACAGCTTCAGTTCTGCCAGTACCTCGTCTCCTACCTTCCAAACATCACAGAAGCTCTTCTGAAAATCTTGCAGACGAGGTACTGGCAGAACTGAAGCTGTGAGGACGGGTAATGAATCGTGCTTGGGTAGCTCAGTTGGTAGAACACTTGCCCGCGAAAGGCAAACTTCAGTTCCCAAGTTTGAGTCTCGATCCGGCACACAGTTTTAATCTGCCAGGAAGTTTCATACCAGCGTATACTCCGCTGCAGAGTGAAAATCTCATTCTATATTTATTTTGTTTACCGACCGAGGTTCGCAACGGTAATTCACTATACTCGTATTTGCGTGGACATAGCTTGAAATCCAAGTTCAGCAATCCAGATTAAGTTTTCCGCCGTTAACTTGAATCTTTTGGGCAGGACACGATGTATTCCCATCCTGAAATGTTTGATTCGCAGCCCGACAGCATGATGAATGCCTTTGGTAGCTCGGTAGTGCGATAGTGTTTATCAGCTGAAGTCCAGCTTGTGCTCCAACTGTAACGAATCACCGGACATTGTCTTCATTCTTTCTTTGGACTGCGAATAGGCGTACTTTTTGCATTTGCAAACTGTATTAGCTATTGGAATGGACTCACTTGCAGTTATCAAACTTCTTTAATTTTACCATTGATTCAACATACCAAATCTCAGAACTGATTCAGACATTTACAAGATAGTGCCAAAATTACTGAAAATGTACGTTAAAATATCCAAATAGAAGCAAGCACTTGATGATTAGCCTAAGGGCCAGCAAAGATTGAGTATTAATTACATAACGTTTGTAGCTTAAATTAGATTTCTTCTGAATTACAGAAGCCACAAGTTTGACTTGCAGCGATGGAGGGGAGCTCTCAATGCTCACCAGTTATAATGAGACAGTTCCCTCCCATCATAAAAGTAAATGTCTGAGAGCCAGTCTGATTTACTGTATCCGTCGTTTAGTTTTACAAGCAATGCGATTACTTTTATACGGCCAGAGAGACAATTCGTTTTTTTAACACCCTTCATCACCCTTTCACAGTGACATATATTCCCTGCGCCATTCCCTCTGTTCCATAGCGACTGGCGTGCGAAAGTTTTTTATGGTCTTAACCTATTCTGAACGACATCTTGGATGAAGTTCCTGAAGAGACGGTATTCCAATAGCTCTCGGCTAGGGCTGTATGGCGGATAAGACAAAACTCTCCACCCAAGTTCTGCTCTCTCAGCAGAATAGTATGTTCGCGTGTGGACCTGCACTGTCAACCAAAACTATCGGAGACTTTGATGAGCACACCGTAGTAAATGCGATCCAGATTTTATTAGAACAGGCTACATGACGGAAGTTGCACAGCCACAGATTATCATTTGCTAATGCTGAAAATGGTGTAACGGGAGTAGGATTCGTTATAATTAGGAAAGTGACTCAGGTAGTAAGTAACTTTGAACAATTCAGTGGTATGATTATTGTCATCAAAAGTTACGGTATACCAGTTCAGGTATACATGCTTACGTCACAAGCATAAATGAATAGATAAACTATGTATATGAGGACAATGATCAGGTAACTCTGCTCGATTGTCATCTACCCATCACATACAATAACGGGGAATTAGAGCTCTGTGCTAGGGGAAGCAACTGAAGACGACGTTTCGGGAGAATGTGACCTAGGTAGTAGAAATGAGAGGAGTACGTCAGAGTTCTGCTGTAAACATCAGCTAGTAATAGTGAACACATTAGTCGCAAATTACAAGAGGCGGCGGTATGCTAGGTAAAGGCTTGCTGACACAGAAAGATAACAGCTAGATTACATCGTGGTGACACAGAATCAAAAATCAGATATTGGATTGTAAGTCATACCCAGTAGCGGATGAAAAACCGCATCAAAATTTAGTAATGACGAAGAGTAGACTGAACTTAAGAGAATCATCCACAAGAATCAATGTGGAAAGAAGTGGGATACTTTAATATTGAGGAATGAAGAGCTGCGTTTGATGTTCTCTCAGGCTAGATACTGCGATAATTAACACCACAGTAGGCAGTTCCGTTGAAGAGCGATAGACATTTCTAAAAAAGGCAACCACAGAACTTGGATAAATAAATGTAGTCATAAGCAAGATAACTGTGAAAAACATTGTGTATCACAGGAAATCCTTCAGCTTACCATGAAAGAAGGAAGTGCCAAACTCCTCAGGAAAATACATGGACGTTAGTCACCACGAAAGGAAGTAAATGGAAGATAAGGCGAAAAGGCTGCAGGAAGTACGAGAAGAAATCGAAAAGGAAACTGTGGTCTGAAGGACAGATTCACCTTCCTGAAAAGACAAAACAACCTTCGGAGACATTAAAAGGAAAAGGTTGTGCACCCGTGGTCTAGGGGTGCCGGCACGGTAGTTCAACGTGTTCAGTCAGAGGGTTAGTTCCCCTCTGAAATAAAGAAACTGAATGGATCAAGGATGAACTTAAACGGGTGTCATGGGACGTCCCCGCAAGGAAATGCAACAATCAATGACGAAAAAAATGAGACAAGAAAGGTGGGTAGCATCTTTGCTTGGCAGTGAAAACGTCCTCGGTCCCGCGTTCGAAACCCGCCACCACTTAAAATTTGATTAATAATCAGCATTGGCGGCCGAAGACATCAGGCATAAGAAGTCACCCTCATTCTGTCAATGGCGTTGTCGAAAGAAGACGAAAGGAGGGGACAGAGATTCTGAGCACAGTTCTGTTCTTGGGGTGGGAAAATGTCCCTAAAGGAGGAAGAATCAGCGATGCTCAACGCCATAAGGATGCAGAAGGCAATGGAAACCACTGCACTAAAGACACATAATGTTTATCAACAGCACATGTTGTCTGTAACTGATAAATTATCATGATGATTTCTCCATTAGAAAAAGATTCCAGAATGGATCCACATTCTGATTTCCGAGAGGGCACTGTCAAGAGGGAGGTGACCATGAGAAAGAGACTGAATAACCAACACCAGGATAACGTTCTATGAGACGAGGCGTGAAATGTCAGAAGCTTGAAAGTGGTAGGGAATCTAGGAAATCTGAAAAGGAGAATGCAAAGGCTCAGTCTAGATATGTTAGGGGTCAGTGAAGTGAAATGGACGGTAGACAAGGATTTCTGGATTAGATGAGTATAGAGTAACATCAACACCAGCGGAAAGTGGTATAACAGGCGCAGAATTCGTTATGAATAGCAATGTGGGGCATAGAGTGTTACTGTGAACAGTTCAGTGAGATGGTTGTTCTTATCAGAATCGACAGCAAACAAACACCGACCACGAAAGTTCAGGTATACATGCCGATATCGCAAGCTGAAGATGAAGAGACAGAGAAACTTTATGGGGATGAAAATATAATAGTCATGGGGGACTCTAATGCAGTTGTAGGGGAATGAGTTCAGCAATAAACTTCAGCTAGTAGCAGCGAATACTCTGTTCAAGAGATGTACTTGGAAAAGTCTGGGAAATACAGGAAGATTTCAGATATATTACATAATGGTCAACCAGAGATTCCGAAATCAGATACTAGATTGTAAGGCGTACCCAGGAACAGAAACAGACTCAGATGACAATGTAATAGTGATGAAGAGTTGGCTGAAGTCCAAGAGATTAGTCAGGAAGAAGAACTAAGAAATGACGAGACACGCTTGAAGTTCTCTAAGGATATGGGTACAGCAATAAGGAACAGCTCAGTAGGCAGTACAGTTGAAGAGGAATGGACATCTCTGAAAAGGGCCATCACAGAAGTTGGGAAGAAAAACATAGGTACAAAGAAGGTAGCTGCGAAGAAACCATGGGTAACAGAAGAAGTACTTCACTTGCTCGATGAAAGGAGGAAGTACAAAAATGTTCAGAGAAATTAAGGAATACAGAAATACAAGTCGCTGCAGAACGAAATAAATAGGAACTGCAGAGCAGCTAAGAGGAATGGCTGCTTGAAAAATGTGAAGAAATCGAAAAGGAAATGTTCGTCAGGAGTACTGACTCAGCATGTAGGAAAGTCAAACCAACCTTCGGTGAAACTAAAAGCGTGGGTGGTAATGTTAAGACTGCAACGGGAACTCCTCTGTTAAATGCAGAGGAGAGAGCGGATTGGTGGAAAGAGTACATTGAAGTCCTCTATGAGGGGAAAGATTTGTCTGATGCGATAGATAAAAAGTGGTTCAAATGGCTCTGAGCACTATGGGACTTAATATCTATGGTCATCAGTTCCCTAGAACTTAGAACTACTTAAACCTAACTAACCTAAGGACATCACACAACACCCAGTCATCACGAGGCAGAGAAAATCCCTGACCCCGCCGGGAATCGAACCCGGGAACCCAGGCGCGGGAAGCGAGAACGCTACCGCACGACCACGAGCTGCGAACGATGCGATAGAAGAAGGAGAAGAAAAAGAACTAGAAGGAGGAGCAGTCAATTTAGAAGAGAAAGGGGATCCAGTATTAGAATCAGAATTTAAAAGAGCTATGGTGGACTTAAGATCAAGTAAGGCAGAAGGGACATATAACATTCCATCAGAATTTCTAAAATCATTGGGAGAAGTGGCAACAGAACGATTGTTCATGTTAGTGTGTAGAATATACGAGTCTGGCGACTTACCATCTGACTCATCCACACAATTCCGAAGACTGCAAGAGCTGACAAGTGTGAGAATTATCGGACCATCAGCTTAACAGCTCATGCATCCAAGTTGCCGTCAAGAATAATATACAGAAGAATGGAAAGGAATATTGAGGGTGTGTTAGATGACTATCAGTTTGGCTTTAGGAAAGTTTAACGCGTCAGAGAGGCAATTCTGACATTTCGGTTGATAACAGAGGCAAGATTAAAGAAAAATCAGTACACGTCCATAGGATTTCTCGACCTGTAAGAAAACTTACGACAATGTAAAATGGTGCAAGATGTTCGAAATTCTGATAAAAGTAGGGGTAAGAAATAGGGAGAGACGGATAATGTACAATAAATACAAGAGCCAAGAGGGAATAATAAGAATGGACGACCAGGAACGGAGTTCTCGCATCAAGAAGGGTGTAAGACAGGAATGTAGTTTTTCGCCCTTACTGTTCAATCTGTACATTGAAGATGTAATGATGGAAATAAAAGAAAAGTTCAGCAGTGCGATTAAAATTCAAGGTGAAAGGATATCAATGATACGACTCACTGATGGCATTGCTATTCTGAGTGAAAGTGAATAAGAATTACATGATCTGCTGAATGGAAGTAATAGTATAATTGGAATGGAATAGGGTCTAAGAGTAAATCAAAGAAAGACTCAAATAATGCGAAGTAGTAGAAATGGGAACAGCAAGAAACTTATCAGGGTTAAGGGTCACGAAGTAGATGAAGTTAAGGAATTCAGCTACCTAGGCAGCAGAATAACCAATGACAGAATGTGGGGCGGTGGGTGGAATAGTGGTTGTTATTAAATGTTCCTATTATTTATTTAATGCTGTTGTTTGCCGTTCTCAACACTGGCTCTCTAACTACAACATTGGCAACCAGAAAGTGATTAGCAAAACGTGAAGCCTGTAATTAGAATTCCTAGTGCCCACTTCATCTGAGAAATACACTTATAGCTACAGCTTATAGCTCTGAGGAATTAGGAGATTGTCTGGGATTCATAATCAAAAACCATTCTCTCTCAAATATTCACTATATTCTGAAAGCCACAGACCAAAAAGAATCCACACAATCCAACTACCAGAGCAGTTCAGAGTCTAATGCGCTGATGCAACTACAACTCTTCAAATTAAATGTTTAAGTGAATGCTCGCCATAATTTGATGATCAAACGCCACGCTAAATAATGGTAGACTGTCTGTCCCGCGACGGCACGTGAAAATACGACATACGCAAACTGAAGATAGATCATTAAAGTCATCCCAGAATTAACACTTCACTCGAAAACGATATCATGGTTACGCGTATCCCGAGTAACTTATTACGGCATCCGAGGCTGTTTATAGCAATGATACCGATGCGACGCGACTCCCGGCACAGGTGGTGCGCTAATCAGCGTCTGGAGAGAACTGGGGCCTTTTCTTTCTCGTGCAGCGTTCTTATATATAAAGCTGCGGTGCGGACGGCTAAGGGAACACCTGACCAAATCCGCTCTCCCGACTAGCCGCTGGGCTAGTAATGCACCACTTTAAGTTATTGAATAAATCATTGCTTCCTTTGCTGATGGCGGATGAAGCTCTCAATTTAAATGTGCAATCAGCACACAGGTAAGTAATCATAATAAAAGTCTGACAGGGCTAAGTCAAATATTTTGGGCGAGAGAATTAGTTTAATTGCACTACACGCAGTAGACAAGCTCTGAACTTGCCTTTTGGAGATACGCTATCGCTATTGTTTTATAGTTATTCAGTTGAAACTTCTAACATCTTTATGATTATAGCGGATCTCCCTTCTACTTAAATTTAAACATCCTAGCTTTATTTATTCGCCTACTTAATCTATCTTGCTTCCTTAATTTTTAAGACAAAAACCAGAAAATCATGAATTTCAACTAAAATTTTAATTTGTGAGATCCAGAATACTGTTTCTACTAAATTATTATGGAAAAGGAATCTAAATATAAATTTTTTAAGTTTCTAGCTCTTTTCTGTTGCGCCAATGATTTTTACAGAGAAACATCCAAATTACGAAAATGGTTACAGTTATTGAACTGATATTCAACACATACTGATTTAGCATTACTCCTGACATGCTAGAAACGTTTCAGCTTATTTACTTGACTTTTTTTTAGTATTGCGTAACATTTATGACGTCAGAGCTAGTTACAGTGGACTGGCTGGCACACAATGGAAAGACTGATGTGAATTTTATACGGCATGAGTAGGCTGCTTCCCTACAAGAGGAGCAAGGAAAAAAAAGGTATTCTGGCCAGGAGAAGTCTGCTAGTATCGAACATAGACCTTAATTTGAGGAAGAAGTTTCTGAGAAAGTAAGTTTGGAGCACAGCATTGTATGGTAGTGAACCACTGTTTGTGAGAAAACCTGAACAGAAGAGAACCGTAGCATTTTGGATGTGGCATTTCAGACGAATGCTGAAAATTAAGGTAAGGTAAGGAATGAAGAAGTTATGCACAGAATCGGAGAGGAAAGGAATATGTGGAGAACACTGAGCAGGAAAATGGATAGGATGATTTTAAAGACTTCAGGGAATGACTTCCATGGTTCTAAAGGGAGCTGTAGAGGGAAAAATTGTAGAGGAAGACAGAGATTGGAATACATTCAGCCAATAATTGAGGACGTTGGTTGCAAGTGCTACTCTGACATGAAGAGTTTGGCACAGGAGAGGAATTCGTGGTGGGCCGCATTAAACCAATCAGAAGACTGATGACTCAGGAAAAGTGTCAACTTTAAGAGTGCAGAAGGAATTCCGGTATTAAACACCGAGGACAGGACGGATAGGCAGAATGAATGCACTGAAGTGCTCACGACGGGAGCCTGATATAAAATAAAGCAGGAGTCGATACGGATGGCATGGGGAATCCGGTAATGCTTGGCGGAGATTCGTGAGACTTGCGATCAAATAGGGCAGAAAGCATACATGATTTTATATTGTAACTCATTTGGTGAAATGGCAGTCAAACGACGCTCTGATGATCCCTGCGCTGTTCTCCCCACGTACGCCGAGGAGTAGATGCTCATCACCCAGGGACTCCTGGCAATGGCCATCCTGCCAGGTGGTCTTTCCTGCAGCTAGGTGGCACCCTTGAGGAGGGCTCCTTGTCGGAGTGGGTAGCATCGGGGCGGATGACACACCATGAAGTGTAGTACGTCATCTCTTGCTGGTGGTCAAGCACCAGCAGTCTCTAAGCGATCAAGGTCCAACTTCAATGCTACGAAATACGACGCCAAATCATTCCCTTCCGCCCCTCCCTTGCCACACCATGGGAGGAACGCATGGCTAAGGATGGCAGCAAAGCTTATTCATCCCAGTGCCTCGTATGTACGAGAGTTGATGGGGAATCTGTCTTGTCAATGAAACCTCAACTTTCTGTGGAGCATTTAGAGGACAAGTGTGGGGAGGTGGAGGGCTTGTCCAAAATGCCATCAGGGTCGGTCTTGATCAAAATAGCATCCTCCATCCAGTCACGGGCACTACTCGATTGTGACAGGCTGGCGGATACTTCTGTTTCCATCACGCCCCATAAGAGCTTAAATATGATCCTTAGTATCATATTTCACAGGGTTTTTCTTTTGCTGTCTGATGAGCTGCGAGCCAATTCAGATCGGCAAGGTGTCCACTTCGTCTGTCTGAGGGATAATCAGGTGGCCATCGGTGCCTTTATCTTGGCCTTTGAGGGTGACACATTACCCGAGAAGGTCAAGGTGACAGACTAGCGCTGTGACATAAAGCCATATATCCCTCCCCCCGATGCAGTGCTTTAAGTGCTGGAAGTTCAGCCATATATCTTCCAGCTGTACTTCCAGCGTCACCTGTCGGGATTGTGGACGCCCTTCATAACGCAATACTTTCTGTGCCTCGCCTCCTATCTTTGTCAACTGTGGAGAGCACACTTTGCCTTGCTCGCCAGATTGCAAGAGTCTCCAGAGAAATAATGGAATACAAGACCCTTGACCGACTGACCTACACTGAGGCTATGAGATAATATGAGAGGCTAATCCTGTACATATGACGTCAACCCACACCGCCGCTATGACAACTGTTCTACCATCTTCCGTTCTGCAACGTATAGTTGGCTCTCAGAGCCGTCAGACTCTACCTGCCCCTCTTGCTCCGGCACAACACGCTTCAAGAGCAACACCTCTCCAACCATCGGTGACGTTAGTCCCCACTTCCCAGCTGGAGAACTGGAGAAGCTTAAGTCTCCTTTGGTTCCTTGTGCCAGGAAGGAATCCCTTAGGTCGCTCCCTTCCCGTGTTCCTGCCAGAAAACCGACACTCACCTGTGGCTGAAGCAACCACAGGTAGCTGATTGTAAGGCTTCACGGCCCTCCTCAGTCCCTGAGACTCTATTAGTGAAGCCTTCCCATGTGGACAAACCTAAGAAGCAGCGAGAGAAACCGAAAAAGGGAAAGACCCCAAGAACCAAGGCACTGCGGTGGCACCCACACCACCACTACCTACAAGCTCTGTGTCTAAGGATGAGGTAGAGATTCAGCCGTCCACTGAGGACCTAGATCTCGCTGGGCCCTCAGACAAAACGGATGTCGATCGCACGGGTACTCATCTGGTGGCAGCAAGTGACCCTGAGGGGTAGACTAATTGAGAGTTTCATGCCTTCCCAGTCTCACAATCACGTAATCCTCCAGTGGAATTGCGGAGGTTTTTTGCACAACCTGGCTGAGTTACAGCAACTGTTAAGCTTTATACCTGCTTTCTGCATTTCCCTCCAGGAAACCTGGTTCCCGGCAATGCGGACCCCTGCCCTCCGCAGATATAAGGGATATTACAGAAACTGTAGCGACTATGACTGTCAGATGGAGTTTGTGTCTATATCCTGAACTCAGTATTTGGTAAACCTGTGCCCCTTCAAACCCCACTTGAAGCCATTGCTGTCTCGATGAGAATGACGCAGTAAATAACTGTGTGCAATGTATGTCTTCCTTCAGCTCGTGCGGTAGCCCTGATCGTATTGGCTGCACTGATTGATCAACTCCTTCTTAACCTTTTGGAAGATTTTAACCCCCAAAATCTCTTGTGGCGTGGTGCCATTCTTACTGAACAAGGTAGGGAGGTCGAAAATTCACTGTCACAACTCGACCTCTGCCTGTTAAATACAGGTGCCCACACGCATTTCATTGTGACACATGGCACATATTTGGCCATTGATCTCTTGGTTTGCAACCCTGGCGTTCTCCCATCTACCCACTGGAGAGCACATGACGACCTGTGTGGTAGTGACCACGTCCCCATCTTCCTGTCAGCCCCCAGCGTCATGCCCACGGACGCCTACCCAGATGGGCTTTAAACAAGGCAGTCTGGGAAGCCTTCACCTCTGATGTCACCTTTTAATCTCCCCCACATTGTGGAATCGATGTTGTCGTTGAGCAGGTCACTACAAGGATCGTTTCTGCGGCGGAAAACATGATTCCTCGTTCTTTAGAGTGCCCTCGGCGAAAGACAGTCCCTTGGTGGTCGCCGGAAGCCTCTGAGGGAAGCTCTACAGCGACATAAGCGGCACCGTTCCCCACAGCACCAAATAGCCTTTAAGCGGCTCCGTGCCCGCGTTCGTCAGTTTATAAAACGATGGAAATAGGAGTGTTGGGAGAGGTATGTGTCGACCACTGGGTGCCACTCGTCAAGTTCCCAAGTCTGGACGACGATCAGACGCCTTTTCGGGTACCAGACCCCAAAAGGTGTCCCTGGCATTAACATCAATGGCGTGCTATCTAACGACGCAAACGCGATTGCTGAGCACTATGCTCGAGCCTCTGCATCGGAGAACTATCTCCCAGCCTTTCACAACCTCAAACGGTGGATGAAAAGGTAACTCCTCTCGTCCACTAAACGCCGCAATAAAACCTATTACGTCCCTTTTACAGAGTGGCAGCTCTTTCGTCTGACTACAAGCGACATCTCCTCGTCATCTTCAACCGGATATGGTGCGATGGTGTCGTTCTATCACAATGACAGGAGAGTACCAACATTCCTGCGCTCAAACCCGGTCAAAACCCGCTTGATGTAGATAACTACCGGCCGATCAACGTCACCAACTTTCTTTGCAAACTGCTGGAACGTATGGTGTGTCGGTGGTTGGGTTGGGTCCTGGAGTCACGTAGGCTACTGGCTTCACGTCAGGGTGGCTTCCGCCAGGGTCGCTCTACCACTGATAATCCGTTCAATGCTAAGGCTTCCCGCCAACTGCAGCTGTAAATGGAAATGAGCGTTTGGCGTCATCGGCCAGTAGGCCCCTGACGGGGCAGGTCCGGCCGCCATCGCGCAGGTCTTATTAACATTCGACGTCACATTGGGTGACCTGCGCGCCGAATTGCGATGAAATGATGAAGACAACACAATACACAGTCCCTGAGCGGAGAATACCCACGAGCCAGCCGGGAATCGAACCGGGGCCCCTTAGGACGGCAGTCCGTCACACTTACCATTCAGCTATTGGGGCGTACATTGGAGCTGTAGGAAAGAGCTACGGAACAAGCCAGTACCTGCCGTATACCAATGCTGCCAACTGTTGAATACTTACTAAAGTGGAGGCATTACTTTTCAGTCAACCCTCGTATTTAAGTGCGGACATTGCGGTCCGACCTCCATCACAGAAACTTCAAAATAAGAGGTGAAATGTACGCACAAGACGGTGTAAACACCTTCACATCGTGTGATACGCCCGTGGTGATGTTGAGCTGAGCTCTGCTGCAGTCTGGTGCCAATATTTAATTATATTCATCCTGAATATGAAGGCTCCTGTACCACCTGTTAAGTACAATATATTATATTTTCCAACGACTTCTAATTGTTTTAGTCGTTGCAGCCCAGACCATGCTGCCAGCGCCTTATCGACTTTACTCACATACCTGCTGTATATGCCAAGAAGAGATTTGTATTTCTATTTAGCATTAGCCACCAGTCATTCACATTGGAGATGATTCGTTCGTCGTCATCACAACAGTAAATACAAACAAAGGAATAGTGTAAGTACTTGAGAAGGTTCCTGGTGTTGCAGCTTTCAGTAGACCTTTATGTTATGATTTTGGCTGGGTTACAGTACAGGTTGTTTGAGCCGTGGTAAAATTGCTGTTTTGAAGAGCGCGCCGAAGCGCGTAGTTTGAAGCAGTCGCCCTCCGTTTCTGGCGGTGACACCGCTGTGGCAGTCGCAGCTTTGGTGTCTCCCTCTGGTGGGAAAGGGGAAAGGTTGCCTGTTCACGTGCATTTAAGGGGCGCTATGAGCTCGCCAGTCGGTCAGTCTGGAGTCAGTCAGGCTGGGTCAGTCTCTCGTCCCCAGCTTGCTTGTCTGTCTCTCGTCCGCATATGTGGGGCAGTTAGTGACTGTCTGTCGTCCGGAGTGCTAGAATGCCTTTCGTTCGGATCAACCTTTAAAGCCGGCAAAATGAGAGTCTTTCCACTCCACCAGCAAGAGAACTCAGCGAGTGGTCGCCCGTTCGGGGCTTCGTTCCTGCATCTGAGTCTGCGCATTAGGCCGCCAGTCGAGTTTGCTCAGGCGATGGTCATTGGCGGTTGGATCGATCGGTTGGTCGGTCGCGCATTGAGGCATAAGATGACTTGCCCGTCTTGAGCGTCGGCGCATGTGAGGTCACCACGGGAGTCCAGTGGGCCGCGGCGTATAGCGAGGGGTAGTGGCTTCGCGGTCGACACGAGAGCAACCGGAGTCAACCCACGACATCGGTGTGGCCGGTGCGAGCAGCGACGCCGTGAGACGGGAGATCGGCGCGCCTTCCCGCGTCCGTTGAAGCGGCTGGCAGCGGACGGTTCGGGAGAGCGTTTTGGGGGTGCTGCGCCACGTCTTCTCGAGAAATCGGAGTTTATTAGAAGTGATTGGTGATATGTTGCGTGAATTACTCTCGTTAAATCCTACTTGTTTTCTTGGTCAGTCTCTAATCCCCAGCTTGCTCGTGTGTCTCTCGTCCGCATTTGTTAGGCAGTTAGTGTCTGTCTGTCGTTCGGAACTGCCTCTGTCATGTTTGTCGGATTTGGTGTGTTAACGAATTTATTGCTTGGAGTGTAACGGCCTAATCCCTGAAATATGTTTTGATCCTGCCTATCATCTTGAGAGGAAGTATCTGTGTACTGAAGAGCATCTTAACTTGTTTGGCCAACCCTGTAGAATTTTATATAAGATTGGATTTCATGGGCTTTTATTTAAATGATCATTTTAGTATATAAAGTTGCCACCCTTTCACCGTAAGACTTTTCGTAGAAGTTAAAATCAAGTTGCACCTTCGGTGGAAAAGTTAATATTTTAATTTTTAGTGTTTTGTACCATTTCCATCCCTCCTAGGGGGGGTGCATAGTTTGTGTGCTTGTGTAAACTGTTAAAACTTTTAGTTTAAAGTAATCTGGTGTTTTGCAGATTTGCACCAGTGTAGTCTTTCAGAGGCTGTTGTGAGCGGTCGTAACTACGGCCATGTCAAAAGGGAGCGGCCAGGTTCTCTGCCCGAAAGCTCATACAGTCAAAACTTGTTTCTTTCTGCCTCTGAATAAATTGTAACTTGATATTTAGAGGGTGATTTCTGATTTTAATTTTAAATCTGTTTCTTTTAAAAAATGTTTGTAGGCACTATTAAAGTGCTTTGTTAAAAGCAATTTGGTTATGATTTCATCAGTTACTCCCTGACAACTACTTCCATGCTTACATAGTGTGATTAAATGTGTTAATGTTCTTGATGAATCGCTAGTAAATAAAATAAATTCTTAAGAATATACTTTGAAAATAAATCACGGTTCATTGTTGGTAATATACATTTTTCCAGACAAAAATAGGTGAAAATTCCAACAACCGGTGAGAAGAGCGTCAATTAATTGAGTCTTGAAGTAAGTAAGTGATTCGGATACCAGACAGGCAGGCACACAAAATTTTGCACGGAGCAAGCGCTGAACGTATCCGCGGTAACGCGCAGCCTTTCAGAGCTGCTGCGGGTGGTGCTCCAGGAGAGCTTCCCTCGCATTCTCGGTGCTGCCCTGAGATGACGTCTGGCCGGCCGGTTACAGTTGGCGCCGAGACGCGGCTTCCGTGGAAGCCCCCACATGTCTGCGGAAGGGAAATAAAAGCAGAGGGTGAATAAAAGGGGCACTGAGGAGCAGGGGCCGAGGAGCGCGGAAAGATGAGGGGGGCTGCCGGGTCAGAGGCGAAGAACAGAGGCAGCCACTGAGAGAGGGGCGTGCCTACGGCCATCGCACCGATCGGTAAACAATCAAGATTCAATCTCGCCAGAGGGGTCGCCCCAGTTGGAGGGGCGAAGGGGGATGGAGGGACGGGGCGAGAACGTCTGGCAGGGGAGGGGAGGGTGGACTGCCGGTATAAAGGCACAGCTGCGAGGACACTGAAGGCTGCTAGCCCCAGTATCGTATCACACCGTGTGCCCTTGCTACGTCATCCGTATGCATGTGTGGCCACCTTGAAATAGTTTCTCACCGACGCCGCTGTATCATTTTCCTGAAAAGATAGCCAATTCCATAACCGAAATCGTTCTCGGATAGGCTACTGCGTGAATGTGCAGGAAGCATTATAGCAAGATTTTTCTTACACACGTTGAAGCGTCACAGGTTTACGCTCCATTTAACTGACTGATTAATTTCTACATGTTTAATAATTCATTTTACGCCGAGAGCGTCCTTTCAATGTTTCGTCTAGCTAATTAACCTCTGGATTCAAGAATGCTTCCGTGTATATTTTTCTTCTGTTGGTGTCACACCTCCTCTCTCATCCTTTGATCCCATGATGTATGTGGATGGATAAACGTAATTATGTATGGAATATATAATAATCTGGGTTAGTCAAAGATGGTAGCGGTAGGGTAGTTTAGCACCAACACAAGAACGTGAGCAGATTCGGCAGAGTTCGTGATTCCAAAGATAGTGAGGATGAGCAGGGCAGAGTTTGTGAGGTTGGTTATCACTTAGGTCCTAAGACCATCACCAGCTTTTTTAAACGGTTGGCGGTGGGTCCTGGAACGCGCCATGTTAGGACTCTGGGGCCGCCGATTGAACGAGACGGACGCAGCGGTGCGGCGCTCGTCATTGGTGGTGAGAAAAGTTATTCATAATGTAGGTTTCTTGGGGGTAACATTGATTATGAAGCATGTTCGGGTGTGAATTAATACCGGGCAATGTTCAGCGATATTTTATTGGTAGAAATTTTTTAGATTAATGTGTTTCAACTAGCGGACTTACGCGCGAGGTGATTGAGGGCATGAACCAACCGTTCTTGTTCTTAGGTCAATAGCGGATAGATTCATTAATGTTTCATTTGTTGTATAGTTTCGTTCTGGATACAAGCAATATAAATTTTTCATGATTCAACGGTTTATTTTACTCGTTTGTTTGTTGTCGAACCTGGCCACGTGTTGCCAGAATTCATAACGGTAGTCACTGTGTAATCTCCCCACGGAAAATTACCCTCTACCACGCAATAATTAATAATTATCAATCAAATCATCCCATTTATTCACTTTTGGAAAGTATCTGATCGGATTTTCTAGTAATATATGCGCCGACAGCTCGTCGACGCCAAGGTATTTTTCTAGTACGTTTATTCTTAGGAATAACAGAGATACATATATGTATTCTCCATGGTTGTTAGGGACGGATAACTAGGACAGCTTCGGAAGTATCTGTTGGAAGATTGTCGGGTTGCTAAAAGAGACATATTTACTCTTCTTCTAGCTAAAGCTAGCTATTAACGTTTGTGCCACTAGCGGGTTATTTGAAGAGAGAGAAAAACTGTAAACGCAAATTAAGTAAGACTTGGAATCAACAGAAAACGGGACATGTAATGGAGATGGATTGAATATACAATTTTCCTCAGAAATACGGTTTGTGACCCTTTTATTCTAGAGTGAATGACGAATGAGTTCTCTGTCTGAATCATTGATGATTGTCTTGGCCCTGTAATTAGTGGGGAAGTTTCAGTTGTGACGAAGAGAGCCTGCAATCACCGAGATTTTATAAAATCGTCCAAAAAGGCTTCGGACACATCTGAAATTCAAAAATCTGTCGTAAAAGGAACAAATTGTTCAAACGATCGATTTTCCCAACTGAGTGCAGCGCTTAATAATAATAATAAAGATCTTTTACAGCAAGCCAGCCGCTGAATGTTAAGACGAAGGGCTCCACCAGAGATTCTATTGGGCTGAGTTCACGTAATGAAATATTATATTTAAAACTGTACATAGAAAAGAGAGAGAGAGAGAGAGAGAGAGAGAGAGAGAGAGAGAGAGAGAGAGAATGAAATTAGAGAAAATACTCAGAATCCTCCATTAGTATAATTGTTTGCCTGTCTTATCACGGATCAGCCTAAAGACAAAACAGGAGGCCCTTACTTTACGGTACAGATTCATGTGTGAGAGTGAAGGAATCATAAAGGCAACAAATACACGTCTTTACAGACAAAACAATACACCAAGTCAGCGGCAAGCTGCATTCACATACTTTCATCATTTACAGTATAATCCATTATAACTGGATTTGCCTTTCGTTAATCATTGTATGAATAACGTGGAGTCATGAAGCCTCGGCTGGTTTGCTCACGTTGCATTGCGGTTGCATAATACGCGGTTTCAACATGAACTTATCCGCATGATACTGCATGTGTAAGTAACCCAAGTAATGTTTGAGAGAGTGAAAGGTAATATCCTTCCCTACTCCGCGCGTTAAATAGATGTGACAATAACTAAATGGTGTTAAGAGGCCACCATTCAGTAACATTCATTTTTACCCATTTTAATCATTAGTAGATGTATCTGGCGACGAAGTGTTGTCTATGTTTCCGGTATGACGAGATACAAGAGATAGTGAGTGCTTCATGTAGATTTTGTCACTGAGAGTAGTAGTTTTCTTAAATATAACAGATTTCATGTATGTTTTGTCACAAGGAGTGATGTTTTTCTTAAATATTATCGAAATAAATCAGAAGGATAATTGAAATTCTCTCTTAGCGTTATTTAGTATCCTGCATTCATACTACTGAGATAATGGCTATATTCTATGAATATTCAATCCAGGCATATCCATTGTATGCATTATGCACTTCATGCGAATAAGTGAATTCATAGTATCAGAAAAAGAAAGTCTTACCGTCCCTAATGTGCACGTATTGTTCCATGGCAATTCACCGATGTTGCGTTATCCGTTGCTTCATTTTTAAATTAGAATGCTATCTTTTCTAGCGGGTTTGATTACCCATATCTCAATTTATCGGGCCTCATTGAAAGAATTAGACACATAGCGGTAGAAATGGGAACCATGTAGCTCTGCGTCCGCTTATATTAAAGGGAGATATTTGTTGCTTGAAAATAAATCAGCTTAACAAAACAAGCGGTAGACTTTCAACGTCACGTCTGTTGAGAAACAGTATTTGCTATTTAATCATCCTTTCGCGTAGCAGTACAAGAAACTTCCTTTGCTTCGCAAGAGGTAAAGTGTGAAAACTACTGTTAAGAATAACAAAGTCTTCGCTTCGGAATCAACAGTTACATTCTCGATCAAACTTACGTACGAGGTGTATTCTTCAAATGGTTCAAATGGCTCTGAGCACTATGGGACTTAATATCAGAGGTCATCAGTCCCCTTGAACTTAGAACTACTTAAACCTAACCAACCTAAGGACGTCACACACATCCATGCCCGAGGCAGGATTCGAACCTGCGACCGTAACGGTCGCTCGGTTCCAGACTGAAGCGCCTAGAGCCGCTCGGCCACAACGGCCAGCTGGTCTGTTCTAAATGTATCGGAATTTTACATTTTTTGGAAGTAATTTTATTTATTTGTGTGCGTTAATGTTATCTCCTTCAAAGTGGTCCGTATTAGATACCATACACTTATACTGGAGTTTCTTATAATCCCTGAAACACTTCTGGAACTTGATCTTTGGGATATCACTTAGCTCTTTCAGCGATGCGCTTTTAACCTTGTCTAAGCTTGTGAAACGACGGCCCTTTAAAGTTTCTTTTATTTTTGTAACAGAAAGAAATCGCACGAGGCGTACCTGGCGAATATGAAGGCTGGGGGTCAATATAAATTTCTTTTTCGCCCAAAATTCACGAGCCGTTAATGAAGTGTGAGCAGGTGCATTACCGTGGGGACAAAACCTATGAATTCTTTCGAAATAAATTCTGTCATTTTTTCCTGATTTCTTTCCGCAGACGGCGTTGAACTTTTAAGCACTAATACTTCTCCATCATCTGAGCTTTTGGCAAGAACTCATGGTGCAATTAGCCGTTAAAATCGAAGAACATAGTGAGCACAATCGTATCATGCAACCGCACTTGCCGAGCTTTTCTTGGTCTTCGAGTTCCAGAATGCCCTTACGAGGACGATTGAGCCTTAGTTTCGACCTCATACCCATACTCCCATGTTCCGTCCCTTATGACACGCTTCAGTAGTTCTCAATTGTTGTTGACTTTATTTAACGACTATTCACCACCTTCTAATAGCCGCTGTTTTTGCTCGAAATTCAACATCTTTGGCACAAAGTTGACTGTCACACGTTCCATTCCCAAATCATCCGAAGAGAGTTAATGGAATGAGCCAAACTATATGCCACATATCATCAGAAACTTCTCTGATTCTGATTCGGCGAACGTTTATAATCATTTCTTTCCCCTTTTCCACGTTTTCATCGGTTGTTGATGTGTCTGCGGTTCCAGAACGTTGGCCATATTCAACGTCGTCACGGCCATCTTGCAAAGGCTTAACCGCTCGTGATCTCTTGTTTTAGGCGTAGCGAAGCAGCAAAATAACTTTCCTACGACTTTTTTACATTTTATTCCACTTTTGTGGCAAAATTTAATGCAAGTTTGTAAGTAGTCTGTTTAGGTTTTTATGTTAGTAACGTCACGTAGCGCTCTGTATGAAAATCACTGGCTGTGCTGTGTGCAGTATGTGGCTGGTTGGCATTGTTGGAATATTCGCTATTGGTGGGGAGCTATATGTGAACAGCGCGTAGCGTTGCGCAGTTGGAGGTGAGCCGCCAGCAGTGGTAGATGTGGGTAGAGAGAATGCAGAATTTTAAGAGCGAACGATCTGGACGTGTGTCCGCCAGAAAGAGTAAATTTGTGATATTGGATGTCATGAACTGATATATATATTATGACTTATGAACATTATTAAGGTAAATACATTGTTTGTTCTCTAGCAAAATCTTTCATTTGCTAACTATGCCTATCAGTAGTTAGTGCCTTCAGTAATTAGAATCTTTTATTCAGCTGGCAGTAGTGGCGCTCGCTGTATTGCAGTAGTTTGAGTAACGAAGATTTTTGTGAGGTAACTGATTCATGAAAGGTATAGATTAATGTTAGTCAGGGTCATTCTTTTGTAGGGATTATTGAAAGTCAGACAGAATATATTGTGTGTCAGTTTAGTGATGATCAGAATAAGTAAAGGGAGAAATGTCTGAGTACGTTCAGTTTTGTTCAGCTGTTTGAAAATCAATTAATGTAAGGGGTTAACCAGTGCAATAATTCATTAATTTTTCAAAGGGGATGTTTCAAGTTGTCTAATCCATTCTTAAATCATATCAATAACCGCCACTCGTAAGCAAACACGTGTAATCTTCTTGACGACAGACTAAGAATCCAAAATGGCTACCAATGTACAGATGCGTTCCAGAGATGCTTACTAACACTATAAGGAAAAGTTGCATCAGTCGGACTAACACAACCCGCAAAATTACAATAATCGTGTAACATTACGAAGACGAAAAATAAGAAGAGTTGCAGGATTAAATTTAAGTAGGTTTTTGAATTTACTTTGAAAACACCTCATAAGCTTCCTATCAGGTCGTAACCACATACACTCATTTTATGAGTGAAAATCCTGTATTTTTATGGAAGTCCATTACCTTTGACATGGGTGTCTTAGTACAGCTACATTAGCTAACGAGAGTTCGTTATCCTGAATAAATCAACCATAGTCTGAAAAATTTTGTACTGAGTGCCCTATGCTTGATCGACGGTCGTATGTATAGTCGTAACAGACGCGCAGTTCAGTGGCAAACTTAAATCAAAAAAATGTGTCTGTCTTTAATATTTTGCGGTACTTCAAATCGATCATGTAGTTCACCTCATAAAGAACATAAAAATTCGTCAGTAGTCAACCTTTGCGGAATACTCGCGAATTCATAAGTCGTCTGGCTTGTACGCTGACCATGCTATAGGAATCTACTTCTCATACACCACCTGGAACTCGCCAAATTCACATCGGGCCGCGCCGCCACACACTCAGATTCTCGTACACTACTAAGCAAATTGTCGGATTTTACGTTGTTTGCCAAATATTTGACGATGACGGAGTTGTCAAACAATGAAGGTGTGTTTGTAGTGTTTGACAGAAATTTTGATTAACAGAAAATTTGACAACATAGAGGACGTTTTTTGTGTTGATGTTTCGACGGATATATTTACCAAGAAAAGTTCTCTTATAATTTATCTCACGGTGTGAGTTGCTACAACTATGGAAACTATGATCAAGGATAAAAACAAAATAGCACTAGCAATTACAGGAGTGATAGAGCGTCACACATTTCTCAGCCGTTTACTATACAGGAAGAGGTTAAGAAAAAAATCGATATTTTACGAACGCCATACACTGCAAAAAGATAAACAAAAAACTCTAAGTTTTCCAGTTCTTCCACGGACGATAAAGGATATATGTTCCCACGTAAAGCTATTTTAATGAACTGTCATTACAGGACCAAGTACAAAATAAACAATTGTCGCTGTACTTCTTGATTATTTATTGTATGATGTTGATTATCATGACATAAATTGCCACAAAGTCTTGTATGAGTCCGTGTTTAAAAGAAAAATCACATTGTTTTGATATCTTTACAGGTGTGCGAACTACATTTCTTTTCCAATGTGACGGCGAAGTAACTGCATAAGTTAGTGAAATTTTCACTGTCAATTCTGAGATAGTTTAAGTATCAGGTTCCGAGTGTAACATGTTCACGTGGTACAAGATATTTCTCGCTCATTTGAACCATTACTTGGACCAGCGTCTTGTTTTCTTCGTCCTCTTTAAGAAAAAGTGTCCGAGTCAACGTTAGAAGAAATGCTTTACTTACATTTTTCCCCATTCCCACTAGCGTAAAAATACAGCATAAACGAACAGTGCCCGCTTCAACAGTGAGGTTAAATTGATAAATTTGTTGGAGCGTGTACTCATTTGTTAGACAAATTCATCGATAGATGAGAGCAAATTCGGCAACTAAGTTTGATCGCGTGTCCGAGGGCTTTCTGAGGGAAACTAGTTTCACTCGAAGCTTACTGGAAAGTACGTCAAAATGACTGCTACTTGTCCAGCACATTTGTCAACTGCTGCGAATGTCTATGTCGACTTTCGTAAAGGCGTCAGTTTTGTGCAAGTGAGTAGAGATAACTGTTTATGAATTCCCAACTTCTACCTCTCTGTGCTTGTTACAACAGATTCTTGTACGTGAATGCAATTGCTTAGGAGCGAAAGTTATCGTGCCCAATTCCCAACTTACAAGAAGTTACATGAGAAGTGGAAAAGCTCGGTGCACAGAAAAAATTTCATCGTAGCAAAACAGTTTGTCATAACTATAATTAAATTTGTTCTTTCTTTGGACTGAAAATTTCTGGTAATGGAACAAGAGTGAAATAATATTTACTGCGTGATGTTGAGAATCATTACGTAAATTGCCACGAAGTTCAATATGAGCCCCTGTTTAAAATACGAATTCTAATCGCTTTAAAACGTTTACAAGTGTGGGAACTATATTTTCAGCCGAAAGATATAGGCAGATTTTAATGTTTCTGTGCTCGGAAAACTGTAGCATTTCACACTGTAGCATTTCACACTGTTCCCTTAGACTGTCCTCATGTGAGATGGGGTACTTTGTGGGTGAGCGTAAATGAGATTACGTGTTTGCAAGTGCTATGACCTCGGCCGGCCGGGGTGGTCGAACGGTTCTAGGCTCTACAGTCTGGAACAGCGCCATCGCTAAGGTCACAGGTTCGAATCCCACCTCGGGCATGGATGTGTGTGATGTCCTTAGGTTAGTTAGGTTTAAGTAGTTCTAAGTTCTAGGGGACTGATGACCTCAGAGCCATTTGCTATGACCTCATCTCCTCTGCAGTGCTCTCATTAGAGTAAACATTACAGTTGTACACTTTAAATAACCGACGAAGCTCGATAGATGTGGATTTGCTATGGATGTATTCTCCCCCCCCCCCCCCCCCCTCCCGCCATCTGCTTTGCTATTATACATTTTCTGCACAAAATCTGTAACGTTTACCATTTGCTTCATTAGTGGAACAAGGAACAAGAGCATTAGATGGAAAGAACAAAAGTTTCTGGAGATATGTGCTTCTGAAGAGCGTGATACTTCACCTTAAGGGGAGCCGGAGGCGGTCAAAACCAAAAAATTACAGTTTTTTTGCTACCGAAAATTAATTGGAACATTCCTCTTTAATATAAACTTTGAATTATTGTTCTACTCGCCCTAGAAGTGGAGTTATTACCATTTTCCCCCACGCCTGCAGAGGAAATGGGCGGCCGCTGAATGCATCTAACACCCTCTCGTGACTTCCTGGCGAACTGCTTGGGATTTTCTCGGCCTGTTACGCATACAGCGCCTTATGTTACGCATACAGCGAGTGTGCAAGGGTTGGCTACATTGTTTTCTGTGACAAATGAAGCGCTAAGAGCGCGGAACATCGTCTCTTTGCTGTTTACCGTTTCGAATTAGTTCAGTGCTGCGCTTGTTGTTGGTAGTATTATACTTCTTGTGTAAAGCGTTGTTCTGGTTACGATGCCACGTTTTAGTAACCGTGTATATAAGAAGAGGAAGAACGTAGGCAAAAGAAAATGAACAGTAATACCAAGTTGCGTTACTACAATTACTGAGACAGTGCGTTCTTCTACTAAGCAACACATGGCCGGCCATAGCCCTGTGACATCTTCTAGCAAGAACCTGACGGGGGAAGTGACAGATTTCGTGAATATGTTAGTGACAGTGATGATATTAACGAAGTACTGAATATTGGATTATTATCTTCTGTGCTGAAAGAAGGTGTCCTGTGCAAAATGTGCTCAAGTGTAGGAGTGGGACTAGAGATAGCAAAGCACTTTGGTTTAGCTTGTGAGATGAAGATAATCTGTGCATGTTGCAAGTATCAAGTGACTTTCTACAATTACATGCCCATCTCTTTGGTGAAAATGGACCATCTAGAGTGTTTGATGTGAATGTTCGACTTGTGTATGGTCTTCGATCCATTGGAAAAGGGTCTGCTGCTGGTAAATTGTTTTGTGGTATTATGAAATTGCCATCACCTCCAAGCAAATTTGGGTACTACTTTGAACTGGTAGGATCCTCTATTGAAGATGTGGCTTTGAAAACCATGAAGGAAGCAGTGGAGGAATCTGTAGAAATGAACAGTGGTTCTAGGGATTTGGTAGTGGTATTAGATGGTTCCTGGCAAAAGAGGGGTCATAAATCCCTGAATGGGGTTGTAACTGCTACTTGTGGTGATAGTGCAAAAGTGATAGATGTTGCAATATTATCAAAACATTGTAGGTGCAAAAATAAAGTCAAAGGAGAGCACAGTGGAACCTGTGAGGCAAATTTTAGTGGATCAAGTGGAGCAATGGAAATGGATGGAGTGAAACAAATTTTTGAATGTTCAGTTCCCAGATACAACGTTAGGTACAAATACTACCTTGGGGATGGTGACTCCAAAGGTTTCAAGACTATAGAGGAACTGAAACCATATGGAAATGAATTTGTAGTTGAAAAGTAGGAATGCATTGGGCATGTGCAAAAGCATATGGGTGCATGGCTTCGAAGGCTCAAACAAACTTTAGGTTCAAGTAAGCTCAGTGATGGAAAGACAATAGGAGGGAGAGGCAGGCTTACTGATGAGGTGATTGAACGTCTACAGAGATACTATGGGTATGCTATAAGGCAAAATACTAGTAATGTTAGTGACATGCGAAAAGCAGTGTGGGCATTGTTCCTTCATACTGCCTCTTCCAATGAATACCCTCAACACAGCCTGTGCCCAAAAGATTCCTGGTGCAAATATAACGCAAAAAAGGACTATGATCACAAACATGGTTTGCCAGCAGCTGTGATAAATGCAATAAAACCAATTTTTCATGACTTAGCACAGCCAGAATTGTTACACAAATGTCTATACAGAAAGGCACAGAATCCTAATGAGAGCATAAACAATTTGATTTGGAAAGTGATTCCTAAAAAGGTGTTTGTAAGCATAAAAACACTGCACTTTGGCATTTATGATGCAATAGCAACCTACAACCAAGGGAACAGTGTGAAGTGTGAAGTTCTGAAGGCATTAGGATTTACAGCTGGGGTGAACACTGTACAAGCACTAAGAAATATTGGCAGAGAAAGGATAAGAGGAGCAGAAAGAAGAGAAAGGCATATGAAGTATGGTGGAACAACGGGCTAGAAAAGAAGACAGAAGAGGAAGCTTTTGGAGGATGAAGAAGACGACCCTGCTAATCCATCCTATAGTGCAGGAATGTATTGAGAAACTTTGATAGCCATTTTCTGGAAATTAGAATTTTTCGAATATAAGGAACATTTTCTCAAAATCCACTCAAGGTAGAGAGATGAAATTTTTATACAGCACTCCTAGTGGTCAAACTTACATTGTCACACAGCCATTTGGCAATATGTTCAGTAGTTTCATTTCAGTTTAATTATAAAGCAATTATTTGTAAAAAAATTTTGGGTCATTAATAAAAAAATAATTTGAAGGAAACTAGAAAAGATACTCCAAAATCCCTCTGTCATAACTGCAATACTAAACCACTCTATATGTAAAAAAAAATTCAAATTTTTCTATTTGGTAGTTTATTCATAAATGTTCCTCAAACTTAGTGATTTTAACATGGGCAGCATAGCCACCTCCGGCTCCCCTTAATGTGAAACATTTAGTTGCTCTATGGAAATGTTGCTACATCTCCATATCTGAGTGAAAAACGTCTCCAAAACTTCAGTAATACAGTTTCTCTGAAACAAAACTGATGTAGTCCAAAATGAATTTTATGGTGGCACTATTTATGATATTCCATTTGTGTTGAATGCCAGTAAGGACTTAAAATTGAATCATTACTGTTTACCCAAATGAATCGCTTATGTCGGAAGAGTGTCAGCCAGGACGGTGTAACGTCAGTCTGGTCAGGAAAACAGCTGCGTAATTAGAGCCAGAAGTTGAGAAAACTATTTTGCGACAGCAGCTCTATATCTGTGTTGGTTAAACCGGATACAGATCGTTCTTACAGTTCCGCAATTTTCATCTCTCATATCCTCTTCCCGTGTGTTCATAATGCTCAGTCAACCTAACGTTCCACAGATCCGTAAACCAAACAATTTATAACTTCCTTCTCTGGTTTTGTAAAAAGAAGTATGTAAATCAATGATAATTTCAGTATTCATTTGGTTGATAAGTGTAGCATTAAATCAGTTTCTCGTGCATTCCTTGGTTTTGACACGACTCAAATAAATGTGTAAGAGGCCATTTATCCCATTTTCACGCCGCTTTGTTCACTTGCTACGCTCAGGGAAAGAAATAGCAAATGTGGACTTGGGCCAGTAACATCAAAGTGCACTCACTCTTCGACATTTTCCAAATATTTTTGAGAGTTCATTGAGCGCTAAATTCTGTGTATGTCATAATCGAGCACAAGCATTAGAAGATATTTCAGCGGTACAGTTGTATCAGCTATACACTCAAAATTTCGTATTACATCATCATTCCTGTAAAACTATGTAAAGCCTACATAATTATCAGGCACTGCAAATAATTACAAGACATGATGCAGGGGAATTGCTGAAGGCGCACCAAAAGTATACTACGTCTCTTACTACACAATACTTCTGATGTTTCACCTAACACAAAATCATTACTTAAAATTTATAAACAGGAACTGAATATCATGAAGGCTTGGGTCGACAACTGTGTCAAGGCACTCTCACACCATATGGGAAAAAGTGCTCTGTTACAGTATGTCAAATCCAAATTCGCAAAAAAACACCAAGCGTGTGGGCTACACAGTAACTTAAGACGTACATTTTACTTCTAACAAACTTAACGTCGGCTAACTATGCACTTGGTTCTAAAGCTCTTAGTGAACTGACAAATACGGAACATTGCTTGACTGTCTTCGCTTCAGTGAACCTTGACTCGGATTTTTAATTCCTGTCTTTGTATTAATGTGAAAGAACTGATGAGATGCTTTTTAAATCTATACCCGAAAGAAACAGAATAAGTTTAAAACAATTACGGACAACAAAGTCACTCATTCAACATGCAGTTCTATGCCCGTAAATAGAACACGAATTCAGTACTGTTTGTCCTACCTAACTATAGTAACAATAATAGAATTACATTGTGACCATTAATAAGTGTTGCAGGGAGTGAAGTGAGCTTGTATTTTGTAGTTAAAGATGTTTTATGGTTTCTATTAATAGTGTTTACCAACTATTTACGAACTACCCCATAAGAAATATTTCATTTTTCCAACTAATGAAAGTATTTTGTCGTGTACTTTTCAAGTAACATCGTTACCCTCTTCCAGTTCTTAGAAGGGAACATCCAGGAGAGCACTGTGTTAATTTAAATAGAGTATGCTGAAGATAAGGTGGGTAGATCACGTAACTAATGAGGAGGTATTGAATAGGATTGGGGAGAAGAGAAGTTTGTGGCACAACTTGACTAGAAGAAGGGATCGGTTGGTAGGACATGTTTTGAGGCATCAAGGGATCACAAATTTAGCATTGGAGGGCAGCGTGGAGGGTAAAAATCGTAGAGGGAGACCAAGAGATCAATACACTAAGCAGATTCAGAAGGATGTAGGTTGCAGTAGGTACTGGGAGATGGTGAAGCTTGCACAGGATAGAGTAGCATGGAGAGCAGCATCAAACCAGTCTCAGGACTGAAGACCACAACAACAACAACGCCACAGACAACGCACATTTGTCCCTAAGCAGTATGAAAAAAATAGCTTCCATTGCAGATCATAGGCAAGTTATTTCAATCCAAAAAAAGTCAGATTACCCTGTTTACGAACTCAATGACACGCTGATTCTCAAACTTCACAAAGACAGAAGTATATTAGCTTTTCCTAGATACTGTATCTGGTTCAAGTGACTCTGAGCATTATGGGACTTAACTTCTGAGGTCATCAGTTCCGTAGAACTTAGAACTAGTTAAACCTAACAAACATAAGGACATCACACACATCCATGCCCGAGGCAGGATTCGAACCTGTGACCGTAACGATCGCGCGGTTCCAGACTGTAGCGCCTAGAACCGCTCGGCCACCCCGCCCGGCTGTATCTGGTCATTTGGGGGACAAGAAGAAGCGAGTATTCAGTTTTTGGATCATGCTTTGAAATCTCCAAGTGTATTAATTATCTTCGTTTTGCATAACTATCCACTTGGTTCCAAAGCTCTTATTGACCTGACAAACATGGGACATTGCTTGACCGTCTTCGCTTCAGTGAACCTTCACTCGACTTTTTAGTCCTATCTTTGTATTAATGTGCAAGAACTGATGAGATCGACAACTGTTGCTAAGGTTTCTGATTGAAGTTGTAGGAAGGTTTTCATTGGCTTTCTTTAATTTACAGGGAAATGCAACGCGTTCTTATATTTTATAAAGGCCATAAATAACTGCAGAACTTCTGTCAGTAAACGATCTTGAGAGTAACCATACTGCAGCGGCGACATCTAATCCAAATAGGTGGGGGGAATAACAGCTTTTGCTTCGGTTACTTAGCGGCGTGTGACGCTGAAGGTTCATGATCTCGTAGCTGGTAGACTGACAGGAACTTTATCAGCGAAAGAAATTCCCGGCACACCCAGTGTGCATACGAGCCATTATTAAAGGTGTTTGTTGTCGAACTCTGATCGAAGCGCGTGGAAGTGTCAACGCCGACGCTTCCGTGTCCCAGGCGGCTGCGAACTTCACGCTGTTTTACGACATTAATGCAAGCGCGTACTTCACTACCAAGGATGCTAGACTGATAAATTAACATTACAGAGTCTTCAAAAGGTACTGTAAGTCGTTAGTAACTTGGAAACTTTACTACTGTATTAAAAGTCTATATTACCCTTTTGTTCACTGGCGTGTCATCTAGATTTATGAAAATTTATAACGTACTTTAACCTTATCGTGAAGTAAATCATCTACCTACATATTAATACGAGGGTAATCCCAAAAGTAAGGTCTCCTATGTTTTTTATAAGTACATAGACCTGTTTATTTCTACAATGGTTTACATCAGTTCACAGCTTGAACATTTAGCTATTCTTCGACATAATCACCATTTCTGTCGCTGCATCTTTGTAGACGCCGTGGCAGTTTTTGTATGCCCATGTCATACCAGCTCGCCGCCATTTTGTTCCGAAAGTTATGAACATCTTCTTTCACCTCGTCGTCGGAGCTGAATCGCTGGGACCACAATTAACGCTGACAGGTACTGTGAGACTCTGAAAAAAGTCAAACGGCAATTCAAAACCGGAGGATTGTTGAACAAGGACGTACACATTTCCATGACAACGCTCGCCCACACATCGCTCGGCAAACCGTTGCTCTCCTGCAACGGTTTCAGTGGAACGTAATCACCCACCCACCCTATAGTCCTGACTTGGTGCCCAGTGACTATCACCTGTTCCCTAGGTTAAGAGAACATTTGGCCGGAAAGCGATTCAGCTCCGACGACGAGGTGAAATAAGAGCTTCATAAATTTCTGAGTAGCATGGCGGCGAGCTGGTATGACATGGGCATACAAAAACTACCACATGTTGTTTCTACTGAATAACAGGAAAATTCATCTATTATCTGTACGTATAGATATTTAAGCTTTCAAGAAATTGAAAACAGACAAGATTTTTTATTTATACTTTGTTGCAACATGTTGTAGTTTCTGTTGTCGTTGTCTTCTGTGTTCTCCTGTTATGAAACAGTATAAAAGTGGCTGATGATGATGCGTAAAAAGAAGAAAAGAACAGTGTTTGCACAAGGCGGATCCTGTCAAAAAACAAATTCATTTGCACGCAAACACGGACAGCAGATCTTCAGCCTCAAGCTGAATGATTCTCATTTTATCCCCGGACAATCAAAGCCTAGACACCTCTGTGATTTAGTACTGCCCTTAACTAACTTATAAGCTGTAATGATCATCAGAAGTACTGCAACATGGTGGCTATGCAATGTTTTGTTAAGATGTGCGCTGCCATTTCAAAAGAAAAAAAAATCTTGAAGGAACTAGTCCTATAGTGCTTAAATAATAACTTGTACTACAGAGTGAACGAATTTTTCTATTATTAACATGTTGCACCTCTGATAAATTTTCTTTGCTTAATTTAGATCCGTGCTTAATAGTAAATGAATAACATCTATGATTAATGGACTCTTTTTGTGTTGTAAAAGTGAACGTGGAATGTATGGCACATGTCTCAGGCTGAAACTGACACGGAGAATCTCATGAGTGCTTGTGTGTCACAGTGATTTAATAACAATATGTGTGCTGTGTGCACTGCACCAGTTGTCGTGAAAAAGCGTAAGGAACAAAGTCAAACAAAGCGCCGTCCACTGTAACACTGTACCTGGATGCGGTATCAGATGCCCCACTAACCAGACGGTTCCCCTGCTGAGTGTTTTCCATAGACATCTAAACTCATGTATTGTGTTTCATATTCTTTCTTTTCGCACTTGACATGTACACTTGTTTTTTAAAGTATTTCAGTAGCATCTAATTTCCAGTTTCTTCTTCTCCACCCTTACCATGGTCGGCGTTTCATTTCAACACACTTCTGTGCTCCAAACGCACTCTCCCAGGAATGTCTTTTTTACGTTTATATCACATTGCCCCCATGAATCTCAGACTTTGCATTGTTGGGGTGGCTTGCGTGCCTCAGCGAAACGTATAGCTATTGCGTAGGTGCAACCACAATAGAGGGGTGTCTGTTAAGAATCCAGACAAACGCGTCATTCTTGAGAAAGAGCAACAGCCTTTCCAGCAGTTACAGGGGCAACAGGTTGCATGACTGATCTGGTCTTGTAACATTAACCAAAATGGCCTTGCTGTGCTGGTACCGTGAACGGCTGAAAGCAAGGGGAAACTACACTCGTTATTTTCATAGACGACCTGCACCTCTATTGCATGGTTAAATGATGATGGCATCCTCTTGTGTAAAATATTCAGATATCCTGGAGAGGACTATTCAGAAGGACGTCGTCATCAGGAGAAACAAAACTGGCGTTCTACGGGTCGGAACGTGGAATGTTAGATCCCTTAACCGGGAAAATGGTTAGGAAATTTAAAAATATAAATGGATAGACTGAAGTTAGATATAGTGAGAATTAGTGACGTTCACTGGCAGGAGAAACATGACTTCTGATCAGGTGAATAGAGGATAGTGCGGGAGTAGATTTAATAATGAATAATGAAATAGGAATGCAGGTAAGCTATTACGAACAGCATTGTGAAAGCAGTATTGTAGCCAAGATAGACAGGAAACTCACACCCACCATACCAGTATAAGTCTGTTTGCCAATTAGCTCAGCAGATGACGAAGAGACTGAAGAAACGTGTAATGAGATAAAAGAAATTATACAGATAGTATAAGGAGACGAAAATTTAATAGTCATGGGTAATTGGAATTTGACAGTAGGGAGAGGAAGAGGAGGAGAAGTCGTAGGTGAATATGGACTGGGAGAAAGGGAGAAAGAGGAAGCTGCCTGGTAGAGCATAAGAATCATGAAAGAAAGTTGATTATGTTGAAGAGACCTTGAGACACCAGAAGGTTTCTGATTGATTGTATAATGCTAACACAGAGATTCCGGATTTTAAATTTTAATACATTTTCTGGGACAGATGTAGGCTCTGATTGCAATTTATTAAAACTTGAGAAATTGCAAAAAGGTAGGAAATGGAGGAAGCGAACTTAGATGAGTTGAAACAACGCGAGATTAAAACTTCCAGAGAGAGTATTAAGTGATGATTGACTAGAACATGGGTAGTTTTGAGAGGTGAAACGGTGAAGCAGGAGAAGATGAAATAGGTAGAAACACAAGGTCTAATAGAAACTCTAGTATATCGCAGGAGATAATTTAATTGAAGAAAGAAGAAAATATAAAGATGTAGCAACTGAAGCAGGCGAAAAGGAATACAAATGTCTAATAAATGAGATTGACAGGAAGTGCAAACTGGCGAAGCAGGAAAAATTAGATGACAAATGGAAGAATCTAGAAGCAAGTTTCACTGAGGGAAAGGAACATACCGCCTACAGGAAGATTAAAGTGAGAAAAGATAAGCAGCTCTATGAATAGTAAGAGATCAGATGGAAAATCTGTACAAAGCAAAGGAGGGAAACTGAAGGGTGAAAGGAGTACACAGAGGGACTACGCAAGGGACATGAAATTCAAGGTAGTATTATAGAAAGGGAAGAGGACGTAAATGAAGATGAGGTGGAAGGTACGACACTGCGAGACGAATTTGAGAGAGCACTAAAAGACCAAAGTCGAAACAAGACCCCCGGAACAGAAGACATTCCGTCAGAACTACTGAGAACCCTGGGACGACCAACCACGACAAACGTATTCCATCTGGCGAGCAAGATGTATGAAACAGACGATATACCCTCAGACTTCAAAAAGAATGTAATAATTTCAACTCCAAAAAAGCTGGTCCTGATACGTGTGAATATTTAATAAGCAATGGTTGCAAAATGCTAACACGAGTTCTTCACAGAAGAACGGAAAAGCCCGTATAAGTCGACTTCAGGGAAGATCTGGTTGGATTCCAGAGAAATGTAGAAACACCAAGGAAACACTGACAGTAAGACTTCCCTGAGGTGATAGATTAATGAAAAGCGAACCTACGTTTACAACACTTGTAGACATAGAGAAAGCTTTTGACAATGTTAACTGGAATGCTCTCTTTGAAATTCTGGAGGTGGCAGGGGTGAAATACAGGGAGTGAAAGGCTACTTATAACTTGCACAGAAACCAGACAGCAATCCTAAGTGTCAAGGGGCATGAAAGGGAAGCATTGGTTGAGACAGGATTGAGTTAGGGATGCAGCCAATCCCTGATGTTATTCAATCTATGCACTGATCAGGCAGTATAGGAAACCAAAGAAAAGTTTAGAGTAGAAATTAAAGTACAGGGATAAGAAATAAAAAAATTAGGTTTGCCAGTGACATTTTAATTCTGTCAGACACAGCAAAGGACTTGGAAGAGTATTTGAACAAAATGGGTAGTGTCTTGAAAGGAAGATTTACGATGAGCATCAGAAAAAGTCAGAGGAGGAAAATTGAATGTAGTCGCATTAAATCAGGCGATTCTGAGGGAGTTAAATTAGGAAATGGGACACTAAAAGTAGTAGATGAGTTTTGATATTTGGGCAGCAAAATAACTGATGCTGATCGAAATATAGAGGATATAAATGTAGGCTGGCACTGGCAATAAAAGCTTTTCTGGAGATTAGATGTTAGAACATCGAATGCAGATTTAAGTGGTAGGAAGTCTTTTCAGAAGGTATTTGTCTGCAGTGTAGCCATGTATGGACGATAAACAGTTTAGACAGAATGGCAAAAGAGGCTTTCGAAATGTGGTGCTACAGAAGAATGCTGACGATTAGACGGGTGGACCGTCCAAGTATTGAGGAAGAACTGAATAGATTTGAGGAGACAAAATCTCAGTGGAACAACTCGACTAAAAGAAGGGATAGGTTCATAGAACAGATTCTGAGACATCAATTGGATGGACGTGTAGAAGGCTAAAAATCGTAGAGGGAGACCCACGG
Source organism: Schistocerca americana (assembly GCF_021461395.2). Classification (NCBI taxonomy): domain Eukaryota; kingdom Metazoa; phylum Arthropoda; class Insecta; order Orthoptera; family Acrididae; genus Schistocerca; species Schistocerca americana. The sequence goes on from NC_060126.1 coordinate 380,952,015, forward strand.
ATGAATACAGTTAGCAGATTCAGGAGGTTGTAGGTAGCAGTTGTTATTTGGAGAGTAATAGGGTTGCACAGTATAGAGTGGCATGGAGAGCTACAAAAAATGGTTTAAATGGCTCTGAGCACTATGAGACTTAACATCTGAGCTCATCAGTCCCCTAGACTTAGAACTACTTAAACATAACTAACCTAAGGACATCACACACATCCATGCCAGAGACAGGATTCGAATCTGCGACCGTAGCAGTCGCTCGGCCACCGCAACTGGCGGAAAGCTACATCAAACCAGTCTAGTCACCTTAAGAAGCTATTTTAAAGTTGTGATAGAAGTGGCGGAAGTTTGGAGCATTGACCAAACGTTGACCACAAAGCGTATACATAAAGCAAAAAGAAATTTTTTTTGATGAGCTTCCTGCAGATCACGGAATGTGGATACACTAAAGTCGTTTCAAGCCAAGCTTTCATTGCTTCTTTAGATACTTTAATTCAATAATTAAAGATACGTTTTACCATCTTAGAGAATGTTAATGATTGTTTTTCTTTCTTACTTTCTGTTAATTTTTTTAGTTAGGAAATGAAGATATTCAGAAAAGATTAGAAAGGGCGAAACGGGGTTTATAAATCTTTCACATGAACTTATTAGCCTAAAAACGCTTATTCGAAAGAATCTGGAAAGAAAGGAAAATTTTTGTTTGTTGAAGACACTTTTCTTGTAAATAGGGTCCTCGATGTAAGTACACTTTAGCTGTACGTGACTGCCAGTTACTTCTGCTATGGCAGAAAGTTCATTTTACAAATTGAATACAATCGTAATCGTTTCTTAGAAATTCAGTGTCCGAGCCCAAATTAAGTGCTTCAGCAATGCTAAGCACTGAACATGAAACTTGTCTTTCTTTTTAACTAGGATGTGGCTGTGGAAAAGTCTTTTAGTGTTGTATATAGGAGAACGGAAACCTGTTTCCTTTTGTGTGTCTCCTCACTTTACAAAAGCGAGAGTGCTGGATCAATAAGGGCGTTTATTTCACTTTTAACCTGACTTTTAGTATGTGAAGGTATAATGTTCCCATGTTTGTTCTTTGAAGGTTTGTTCGTAAACAAGGCCGTCAGAATGTATTTGCAAGGGGTGGGGAGAGAGGGGAGGGGGCAGGGCGGCAAAAGTAGTCAAATTAATTCGAAATAAATATGTTAAATGCAGATATCTTGCCTTCAGATGCATTAACCACCGATATGTTGCTTATTGGAGGCATAAGGACTCAGAACCGGGTACCTAGCTCATCGCGAGCGGTAGCTGTAATCACTTCGGCTATCCAAGCACGCCTCTCGGACCGACCCAAACTCCTATACGTCACGCTGTCTGCATCCTTATGCCATAGTCCCGTACGGTCATAAAAATTAATGCTCGCAGCTCTACTCTGTATTCCCAAATGCGTCTTTATATTTACAATTACAGTTATTTTGCCGCAGTGTGACGACTTCTGCAGATTTCTACGTTCCAGAAGCGTCTTTCATTTCTGTGTAATACGACTCAAATATGATGGCAAATTCTTCGGCAGTAATCCACCGCAGTACCCTGAGTTTATCCGGAAGCTATAAGTGTCAAACTCCAGCGATTCAAGTAACGGTTCGTGCTCCACGTCAACATTCACCTGTACCAGGACTATGAACGGAATAGCGATGCTTCAAAAAACGAACCCAAACTTTCGTCTATGTGTCAGAACGCCACAGACGTAATTGCAGCAAACAAATTCTAAAATCAGGAGATAACTATATACAAGGCTTTTATAATTGCCAACAATTCATGTTCATGGTGAGTCCTGTGAATTACTCCTCTTACAATTCTACACTATGACGATGCAAATCTTGTGCCTATTTCTCAGAATAACGACTCACTTTAATATTTTACGTTCTTCCTAATTTATTTTTCAAGTTTTCCAATTCAACACATAATAAAAACGTCGGGCCATTTCCGGATATCCCGGAAATTCCGTGTGAATAAGCTGTCTTACAGTCGAGGAACTTTCTCGAACCGTCTCTGCTCACGCTTTTAACCTATATTAATTTACGAACCTCTCGCCAAGCGAATTTCATCATGTATATGTGCAGATTGAAGCGGCGAATGAAAATTTGTACCAAGGCTTGGATTCAGACCCGTGGTTCCTGCTCACTATGTAGACGCGCTGACCACTACGCCACCCAGGCACAGTGGCTTTACATAACCGCACGGGATAACCTAGCACGATTCCTTCCTCAATACAATTTCACATTCATGCCTCAGCCCAATTGGTATCTCCCCTAAACTCTGTTTCCGTCAAAGCTAAACAGTATGGTACAGCTTTACTGCAAAGGCACTAGTCAATAACATCTGGATGGACTCGTTCCTGGGGTCGAACGGAGGGTAAAAAAGTAATCTTGCCATAAAAATATGTTCTGTCTGTCTATTCTTGGCAAATCGTGGCGGGTGTTGCCAAGAGAAAAGACCTGTAGTAGTTGATGGAAGTTGAACAACTAGATTTTTATTAGGTCATCCGATGTTGGCGAAGAATAACTATGGACAGTCGGGAAGGAAATGACTTCAATTGATGCTTCAAAGTTGTAGTGTTGACTGAGACAATAACTAGAGATTTAGATGTGGTTAGATCAGATGAAAAAACCTTATGTCGCGCTGTTACGTCATTAGTCACATTGCTACTGATAACTAGGACTACTTTTATTCTCTTACCTTGTACGTACTTCACGTTTTTTTTATGGTTTTAGGGCGCAAAACTGCTACGGCCATTAGCGCCCGGTCTGTGACTTAGGAAAAGCTAAAAAACGAAACTGGAAACCAGCAGCAATGGGAACAAAACTAATAACAGTGGGGAAAACCAAAAACAGAAGGAAAGCTTCAAAAACCACTATAGAAGTGGGGTTGTTTGTCCCCAAAAAGAGCTTCAAATTACTGACGTCATCTCACTGGCACTAATGAACTCGAGAACGCGATCGGCTGATCGCGTGTCATCTGCTAAAATGGAAGATATATCAGGCGACAGCTGTAGACGGGCGCGTAACGGAGTAAAATAGGGGCACTCAAGTAAAAGGTGTCTCACCGTCCACAGTTGAGAGCAGTGGGGACAGAGTGGGGGAGGATCGCCGCTTAAAAGATGTCGATGGCTAAAAGACAGTGCCCTATCCGTAGTCTAGTTAAAATTACCTCCTCCCTACGACAAGTTTGGGAGGAAGAGGTCCAAGCACAATGAAGAGCTTTCACGTCCCGCAATTTATTATTGGAAAGTGTCGACCAATGTGCGTACCATAAAAGAGCAACACGACGACATAAAACACTTCGTAGATCGGCGAAGGGAATCATGCGAATAGCTATCCGAGGAAGAGAGACTGCAGCCTTGGCCGCCATATCGGCAGCCTCATTTCCACAGATACCAACATGTCCTGGGATCCAGAGGAACGCCACAGAGACGCCCCTCAAGTGGAGCAAGCTGAGGCAGTCCTGAATCCGGTGGAGCAGAGGGTGGACAGGGTAGAGAGCTTCGAGACTGAGGAGAGAGCTGAGAGAGTCTGAGCAGATAACATACTGTATCCGCTGATGGCAATGGATGTATTGGACAGCCTGGAGAACAGCATAAAGCTCCACAGTATAAACCGCTGGTCGGGAAGCCGAAATTGATTTGGGGTATCGCCAAAAATATAGGAACTCCCCACACCAAATGATGTTTTTGAGCCATCAGTGTAAATAAATGTGGCATCCTTCACTTGTGCGCATAGAGCAGCAAATGCCCCACGATAAACAAGAGAAGGGGGTACCATCCTTGGGAAACTGACAAAGGTCACGGAGCAGGCAGGTCCGGGGCCGGAGCCAAGGCGGTGCTGTACCCCAAGTTGTCAAGAAGGTTTTAGGAAAGCGGAAGGAAAGAGAAGGGAGCAGTTGACGGAAGCGGACTCCCGGTGGTAGTAGGGAGGAAGGGCGGCCAGCATACCCTAAATCCAAGGAGCCGTCGAAAAAAATGTCATGGGCCGGATTTGCAGGCATGGAAGACAGATGGCTAGCATAACGACTCAGAAGGACAGCTCGCCGATTGGACAGCGGAGGTTCAGCAGTCTCAGCATAAAGGCTTTCCACAGGGCTGGTGTAAAAAGCTCCAGACACTAAACGTAATCCACGGTGATGGATAGAGTCGAGACGCCGAAGAACAGACGGCCGAGCAGAGGAGTAAACTAGGCTTCCATAGTCCAATTTCGAGCGTACTAAGACGCGATAGAGGCGGAGAAGGACCACTCGGTCCGCTCCCCAGGAGGTGCCATTCAAGAGACGGTCTTACTGGGAGAAAAGCGGAAACCGGTTTCGATGCTCCAAGAGTGGAGGCGATCGAGACATCCTTGAAGACGTCGTTCAAGAAGGCTGGTCCGTTGAGAGCTGTAGAATATTGCAAAATCGTCCACAAAGAGGGAGCCCGATACATCAGAAAGGAGACAATCCATAATTGGATTTATGGCAATGGCAAACAGTACAACACTTAGCACGGAGCCCTGGGGTACCCCGTTTTCTTGGGAGAAGGTGCGGGAGAGGGTAGTGTTCACCCGCACTTTAAATGTGCGCTCTGCCATAAATTCACGAAGAAAAAGGGGCAGCCGACCTCGAAAGCCCCAAGAGAACAGTGTGCGGAGGATGCCTGTCCCCCAACAGGTATCGTGTGCTCTCTCCAGATAAAAAAATATCGCTACTGTTTGGCGTTTCCGGAGAAAATTGTGGAGAGAGCAACAAGATGGTCAACTGCAGAACGATGCGTTTGGAAACCGCATTAGGCAGGTGTTAGACTGCGGGACTCCAGCCACCAGGCTAATCGGCAATTCACCATACGCTCCAAACCCTTACATACACTACTCGTGAGAGAAATGGGGCGATAGCTAGAGGGGAGATGTTTGTCCTTTCCAGGTTTCGGAACAGGAACGACGATAGCTTCCCGCCATCTTCTGGGAAAAGTACTGTCGGTCCAAATTCGATTATAAAGGCGAAGGAGATAACGCAGACTATGGTATGATAAATGCAGCAACATTTGGATGTGGATACCATCCGGTCCTGGGGCGGAGGAGTGAGAAGAAGAGAGTGCGTGTTGGAGTTCCGGCATGGAGAAAACAGTATTGTAGCTTTCGCGATTTTGAGAGGAGAAGGCCAGAGGTTGCACTTCCGCTGCACGTTTCTTCGGGAGAAACGCTGGCAGATAATTTGAAGAGCTCGAAATCTCAACAAAGTGTTGACCCAGTGAGCTATAAATTGCGACGGGGTGCACTAATTTATCATGCGCGACTGTGAGCCCAGAGACCGGGAGAAACTAGGCGCTCCAGGGAACCGCCGAATCCGACTCCAAACTTCCGAGGAGGGAGTGAAGGTGTTAATGGAGCTAGTAGAGAAGTCCCGGCTTGCCTTCTTGCTATCGCGGATGACGCGGCGGCATCGCGCACGGAACTGCTTATAGCGGATACAGTTGGCCAAAGTAGGATGGTGTATGAAAACGCGAAGAGCACGTCCCGCTCACGTATTGCGTCACGGCATGCCTCGTTCCACCAAGGAACTGGGGGGCGCCGGGGCAAATCGGAGGTGCGAGGTATTGAACGTTCCGCAGCTGTCAGAATAACTTCTGTAATATGAGTGACCTCATCGTCGACGCTAGGAAAGTGACGGTCATCGAATGTCGCTAGAAACGAAAAGTGTCCAATTGGCTTGGGCAAACTTCCAGCGTCTCGGGCTCGTATATGGCAGTTGTAGCTGCAATCGAAGGACACATGGAAAGTGGTCACTAGAGCGTGTATCAGCAAGAGCGAACCATTAGAAGCGCCGAGCAAGCGGAACAGTACCGACCGAAAGGTCCAAATGAGAGAAATTTGTTGTAGAGGCAGACAAAAACGTAGGGTCCCCAGTGTTGAGGCTAACAAAATCCGCTTGGTGGAAAACGTCTATCAATAGTGAGCCGCGCGGACAAGGATGTGTAGATCCCCAAAGTGGGTGGTGGACATTGAAGTCCCCAACCAGCAAATAGGGGGGCGGAAGTTGACCAAGAAGATGGAGATCAGCTCGTGCCATTGGTGTGGACGATGGAATGTAGACAGTACAAAGTGAGAAGGTGTATCCAGAAAGGGAAAGAGGGACAGCGACAGCTTGGAAGGAAGTGTTTAAGGGGATTGGGTGATAATGGAGAGTATCATGGAGAAGAATCATGAGTCCTCCATGCGCTGGACTGCCTTCAACAGAGGGGAGATCAAATCGGACTGACTGAAAATGGGTGAAAACAAAGCAGTCGTGGGGACGCAGCTTTGTTTCCTGAAGACAGAAGATGACCGGCGAGTAGGATCGTAAGAGGATCGACAATTCATCCCGACTGGCTCGAATGCCGCGGATATTCCAATGGATAATGGACATAGGGTGGACAGAAAATGGAAGAATGTGACCAAGGTTGCCCTCAACTCAACGACTGCTCAGAGCTTGCGACCGACAGCGTGGAACAGCATTCAGCCGAAGGCAGAAGATCCTGATCCATAGGTTGTTCGGGAGCAGCTCCTGCCACCAGCGATCGGCCAGTTAATCGGCCGCCAGCAGTGCGCCTCGGCGACACAGAAGACTGCCGAGGGCGGTTACCGCCAGGCGGTGCTGTAGATGAGACACGCCGTGGCGAAGGAGAGGAACTGGGTTTCTTATTAGCCTTCTTGGAAACTGGACGTTGAGATGAAGGAGGAAACGATGGTTCTGAAGTTGAGGTACTTAAAAAATCTTCACAAGTAGGCTCTTTTTTGGAAGTCTGGGTGTCTGAATTTGGGGCTCGAGATTTAGCAGAACCCGATGAAGGGTGAGCCATAGAATGAACAGGTGAGAGTGGGGACGTTGAATGGGCGATCTTTGCGCTGGCCGATCTGACGACCATGGCACTAAAGGTGAGATCACAAGTCTGCATGGTTACCTCCTTCGTTGGCTGAGGAGAGGCAAAGACAGTGCTGTATTCACCTGTGTGAGGCACAGTGGGCATTCGACTGGCGAATAACATTCGAGCAGCAAAGGTCGACACCTTTTCCTTCACTCTGATTTCCTGAATGAGCCGTTCGTCTTTAAAAATGGGCCAATCTCGAGAGGAAGCAGCGCGGTCACCCATACAGTTGATGCAATGAGAGGATGGAGGTGGACAAGCACCCTCACGGGCATCCTTGCCACACATAACGCATTTAGCTGGATTGGAACAGGACTGGCTGGTATGATTGAACTGCTGACACCGATAGCAACTCGTAGGGTTTGGGATGTAAGGGCGAACGGAAATTATCTCATAGCTCGCTTTTATGTTCGATGGAGAGTGAACTTTGTCAAATGTCAAGAAGACAGTTCGGATTGGAACGATGTTCTTGTCAACCCTTTTTATGACGCGATGAACAGCCGTTACGCCCTGGTCAGACAGGTAGTTTTGAATTTCCTCGTCGGACATTTCGTGGAGGGAGCGTGTATAAACGACCCCACATGACGAATTTAGGGTGTGGTGCGCTTCCACCCGGACAGGGAAGGTGTGTAGCAGTGAAGCACACAGCAATTTTTGTGCCTGGAGGGCACTGACTGTTTCTAACAACAAGGTGCCATTGTGTAATCGGGAACACCACTTTACAGGACCTGCAATTGCGTCGACACCTTTCTGAATAATGAAAGGCTTGACCGTGGAGAAGTCTTGAACTTCGTCTGACCGAGAAACAACAAAGAACTGTGGCAACGATGGAAGAACTGTCCGTGGCTGAGACTCATTGAACTTACACTTGTGAGCAGACACAGTAGATGATGAGGAAACCATTGCAGAAGTATCTCCCATGATTACCGGCATTTCCGATGGCGCGCTCCTTCCTTGTGGGGGCCATCTCTGAGGGCACTCCCGCCTTAGGTGATTGTTCACACTTCAGGTCACACCTCCCGAGAAATGGACGGAGGGACCAATCGGCACTTTCGGGTAATCACCCTTCCCTGGGCCTGGCCGTTACCAGGGGGTACGTACGTGTCCTACCTGTCTACCTGGGGCGGAGAATTAATCGTTACCCCATCACCGGCTATGCATGGGAATGCGTGGATCGGCCTTCAGACACGGACAGGGAGGAAAAAAGAGAAAGGGAGGAACAAAGAAAAGGAAAGGAAAGGAAAGGAAAGAAGAGAGGTCTGAAACGCCGCAGTGGAGAAAAGGGTAAACAGAAGAGGTAAGGAAAAAGGAAGGCCAAAGGAAGGACAAAGACTTGCCAGCGGAGAACGCATAGAAGAGAGACTGATTTACAGTTTCGAGCGTCCGTCTCTGGACATAGGCACAAAACATACTCCCAGAGAGGGAGAAAGGGAAGGGAAGAGGCGGTGGCGAGGGGGGGAGGAGATGGGGGATGGGGAAGGATGCGGAAAAGGAAGGTATGCAGCCCGGAAAGGAAGGAGGGCCACACTAGCTCGGGGTCCCGTGCTCGCTACGCACGTATCCACAAAAGAGTTGTGGACCCCCTGAGGGGGGGGGGGGGGTACTTCATGTTGTGGTAGGTTGTCGCAGAGGGCCTTCTCGTCGCAATTACTTGTGTAAAATTAATAGCAATAGCGAATCTTGGGATGTGAGGTGCTAAGCACTATCTGAAAGATCCTGCAGTCATGGACTGTGCAGCTGGTCCCGGCAGAGCTTCGAGTCCTCCCTCGGGCATGGGTGTGTGTGTGTGTGTTTGTCCTTAGGATAATTTCGCTTAAGTAGTGTGTAAGCTTAGGGACTGATGACCTTAGCAGTTAAGTCCCGTAAGATTTCACACCCATTTGAAAGATCCTGCAATTTAGTTTATCAAGTCCCAAGTGGCAGCATATTTTATTTGACAACCCACTGAGGTCGTTAGCTCGACAGATTTACGTTAGGAAGACAACTGTTTGGTACTAGTAGCTTGCTAGAACCGATGTATACCAATTTATTTCGAGAACACAGGGCCTCGACGATGTATACTTTTCTTACCAGATGCGATGACCACTTATTTGCTGGAAACGTATTTATCTACAAGACGACCAACTCCTTGCTGGCCTACATTTTTAACTCAAAGATTTTGTACGTGCTATGAGCTGGAGTACTCCCTGGCCTACCTTTTAATTCAAAGATTTTGTATATGCTACGAGCTGGAGTGCAACGTCAGAATAGGTAGAATTTAACAGCGCGCAGCAGCGCTTATTCGGATCGAGTCGACGAAAGCAGTCGGTAGTTCCATATTAGCACTACATCGCGTGGATCTGTTTCTCCGGTAGTTATTGGCTGCATAGAATTTTACTTCACATACACGCTGCATACTTTTGTCCCGTTCACTTATCTGTTGGAAATCGATGCACATACATTTATGGACAAGATGTAGGTTACAGGTTGGCAGGGTACACCCTAAGGCATAAAGTAATAACCAGTTAGGCAATGGAAGAAAGTGCGTTTGATGGAGGGAGGTTAAAAATAAAGAAGGAGAACACGACTTGAATACAGTACGCAAGCTCAAATGGATGTAGCACACTACTGATTAGCATGGAGAGCTGCATCGAACAACACTTCATACTAAATACCACGTCAAGAGCACCGACCAAGCGCATTTCACCTGTCCACACTAGGGAACGTCACTGGTTTTCAACTTCCAATTGTTTTCATGTATCCATTAGTTGCTCTGTGTGCACTAGACGCACACAGCACGGGTATCCAATTGATAGCAATCCACATTTATGTATTTCACTACACTTAACCTACAACAGACGGTAGTTCTGACGTTGCACTTGATAATGGAATCAAGACAGAAGAAAAATCGAGACGAGTTCGTAGGAACTGTCGACCTAGAAAAAGCTTTCGATATTGTAAACCGGTGGGATATGTTCGAAATTCTGGGAAAATAGGAACAGACTATAGAGATAGACGAGTAATATACAATATGTATAAGAACCAAGAGGGAACAACACTAGTAGAAGACCAAGGACGAAGTGCTCGGATTAAAGTGGGTGTAAGACAGAGGTGCAGTCTTTTGCCCCCACTCTTCAATTAAGACATTGAAGAAACAATAATGCACATAAAAGAAAGATTCAACAGTGAGATTCAAATTCGAGATGAAAGGATATCAATGACGTTAGCAATTTCATCTGCGCATCTCAGAAAAACTGGGGAATGCAGGATTTGCTAAATGGAATGAACGGTCTAATGAGTATAGAATATGGACTGACTACATCGACGAAAGACGAAGGTAATGAGAAACAGCAGAAATGAGGAAACCGAGTAACTTAACGTCCGAATTAGTGATCACGAAGAAGGAATATTCAAGGAAATCTACTTCCTAAGCAGCAAAATAACCCATGATGTACGGAGCAAGGAGGACGCTATAAGTAGATTAGCACTGGCAAAGAGGGTATTCCTGATCAAGAGAAGTCTACTGGTACCAAACACAGGCCTTAGTTTGAGGAATAAATTTCTGAGGTTGTACGTCTGGAGCACAGCACTACATGGTATTGAAGCACTAACGTGGGAAAACTGGAACAAAAGCGTATCGAATGGTTCTAGATGTGGAGCTACAGTGGAACGTTGAAAACTAGGTTGAGTGATAAGGTAAGGTATGAGGACGCTCTGCGCAGAATCTGAGGAGAGAGGAACATACGGCAAACAGAGGCGAGAAGAAGCGACATGATGTGACTTGTATTAAGGCAGCAGGGAACTGGTACTAGAGGAAGATGCAGAAGGTAAAACTGTATGGGACAGAGATTGTGATACATTCAACAAATAATTCAGAAAGTGGGTTGCAAGTGCTCCTCTTAGATGGAGAGGTTAGCCCAGGAGAGCAATTCGTGGCGTGTCCCATCAAACCAGTCAGAATACTAATGGCTCAAAGAAGAAGTTCTAGCATGGCAGCCTTTCCCGTTAAACTTGTACTATCAACTGGAAACCTGTACTTTTTGTGTCTAGTTGAAAGAGGACGTTCCCGTTTGCCAAGGCGATTTTCAGGTGGTTTCGGCTATAAATGTGAGTGAAGTTGCGAATTTGATAAATGTACTCAGCTTCTGTAATATTATATTCTTTGATCAGAGAGATTACTTCAATTTGAAGAGTGGTAACAGTGTGTGTGGGACAGTCTGGCTTCGTACTTGGTATGAAACGAATGGAAGCTGGCCTGCCGTGTAGTACAGGTAGCATTATTTAATAAGAATTTTGTACTAATATGTTTTGAGGAAAGGAAAGGAAATGAGATTATCTTCATGGAAGAACATCGCTGGCCAATTGCTAAGGTAATCCAGTTTCTTTAATATTTTTAAAGTGTGTAGCTTCTCATTGTTAGAACATTGCATATGGTTGACGCTTACTGTAGACTCCTTATAATGCAACATATGGTTTTGTCTTATAGTTGAAACAAGTGTCAAGGAAAGTAATTGTACACGCGAAAGTTACTAAGTAATATTTTGCTAACTTCTCTAAGTCTGAGAACTTTATGAAAATCTGTATTTTTCTCGTGGCTTAATGGAACATGAAAATGAGAAATGAGACTCCATGTTTAAACTTGGAGTTTTCATTCTCATTTATGAGTCATTTAGGTTAGTTGCACGCTCGCATTGCATATCGAGAGTTGTGTACGGAGAAACATTTGTGAAAACTGGTAAGATACTATCTTGCATTGCACATCGCATGTACGTTAAATCAAACTTGATTTTTGACAGGCACATCGCTATTCTTAGTAGCAACATGTTGTAGAGCAGGCAATCCTTCCGTTCGCTCAGATATGCCAATAAATTTAATTGCCATCAAAGTTCATGTCCATTGTTAGGCATAGTGAGAGAGTGGTTTTGTGAAAGTATGAGTATCATTTCTGAGACTTAATACCAGTAAAAGATTTCAGTAAAGAGTTATTTTGTTAATTTTCAAGCAGTTTCACCGGAGAGTGACATGCATTAATTCTCTATGTTCCTTTCCTCTGTAATTACGACAGCAGTTCTGGTAGAGTGACTGTTTGCGAGGCTAACAAGATAAAAATTACCAATATTCAGGGCTATCATCTTAATCGGAGTCATTTGATTTGCAGACAGATAGCATATGTAAATTCTACTGAAAACGATTGGATTTCTCGCAGACGAACTGTTTAGTCTGTACTACGCGTCGTATAGCGTGAGCTTCACATAAAACTTCTGTTCAAAATTAAGTGTTCCGTTGCCCTGTACCGAAATTCACACATTTCGGTATCAAAATAAGTTTTACACATTACTTTCATAGTGCGTACACAAAAACAGAATAGCACAAGAAAACAGCACAAAACTGAAAATCACTGATGATGCTTAATATTGAAAAGGGAAACATTTTTGTTTAGGAACAAAATAAACATCCCGTTGCAAAAGGCGGAACTTTTCTTATGTACATGATATACATAATTCATGGAGATTTGCTTTTATAATATGAAATACGCAGAAAATGGTAATTTTTGTACACACTACAGTTCGTACGGAATTTCCCGTGCCATCCAAAATCTTACTACGGTGTCGTTCAATTTGCTAACAGATGGCAGGAAACGAGCGTACAGTATGTACAACAAATGGTGACTTCTACTGGAACGTACGCTATTTACAGGAGAGTTCAACGTTCTGGAAAAGCGCCCTTTGAAAAGGTCTGTTGTGCCACAACTCAGCAATGCGGAAATGACACAAATTCATGGAACCGCATAATTGCTATGGTATTAACCGCAAATGTGTGTGGCGAAAGATCCCCAATGCGAAACGCATGCATACAAAGCATCGATATTATTCGGCAACAAAAAAAGTAAAAACCGAACGATCGCTGTGTTTTCGCATGCGTTCCATCGCACCTAATCACTAACTTTTATTCAGTCAGGAGTTAATCAGATTTCGCAGCAACGGAATGAGTGAACGGTCAGCTGATTACGTTTAACCCATCACGGATCTGTCTGCGAAATTCCGTTATAATGGCATTCCATATCCGTTTATTAGGAATTCGACGCGAATTGTCGGCTGCGCTTATTCGATATTCCGAATCGGCGGACGGCCGTAAATAACTTCAATTCGAGATGCCCATTCGTTCAGACCAATGAGAGATGAAATATTAAAAACGGTCGTGATTTCCTTCCGCGGCGTCACGGGTTCGCTTTACAGCCCTCCGGAGGGCCGTAAGGGAGAAACACGGCTTGTGCACTCTCTCTTCAAAGTGCGCGCGATAAGGGAGCCATTGTGGGCCCTCCCACGAGTCATTAAAATTCTAGGCCGAAATATATTCGTCTGTATACCAAACATGACATACGTACTCTAACCACAAGCAGGCATGCCCGCCCTCCCCGCCACACACACACACACACACACACACACACACACATTGTGCAAGAAGATTGAGATAAAAATTATAACCCTCTAAATACGGTGGTAAGAAATATTTTTAGATACACTAATGAGTTAAAATATGATGACCAATGCCCATCAAGAGACTGAATGCGACTTGGTAGCGCTAAAGGCACGTGACGTGTTAGAGAAAGTATTTAAGCTGAGCAGAGACGATCTGGGAATCATTCTAGCGACGCTATGAATCGCTACTGCGGAAATCCAGAGACATATGCGGATTTGACAAATGGCAGATTGTTATGGTGTGACGTTTGGGAATGACCACCTCGGAAACGGAGGAGATAGTCAGCTGTTGTAGTGCAACTACCCTGAGAAACTAGGGAAACTGGCGGATGGGCAATGAAACCACGAGTGGGCGACAAGGTGTTGCACACACGATCATCACCAAACGACGCGCGCAAGAGGTGTTTCACACGTCTAGCAATATGGGGTGGAGCGCCACCCTCAAACATCGTACGTTCCAGCAGGTTTTTATTAGCCAGGCTGGGGATGATGCGATTCTGTAACATATCGGCGTACCTCTCACCCCTCACGGTAGCAGCTTCAAAACCAGAATCATGCATTTCCTCGAAGAAAAAAGGCCCGATAACGGTAGATGTGGTAAATCCAAACAATACCGTGACTTTCTCGTCGTGCAATGGAGTTCCCACGACATTTGTAGGATTTCCGGTAGGCCAAATTCTGCAGTTGTGGTCGTTGACAGACCCTCGGAGCGTGAAATGAGCTTCGTCGGTCCACAACACTTTACTCAACCAATCGTCATCTTCCGTAACGCCCACACCGCAAATGCCCTCCGCTTCACTAAATCGCCAGGTAATAGTTCATGATGCCAATGGATTTTGTACAGGTAGTATCGGGCGGGGGGGGGGGGGGGGGGGGGTACGTCTCAGTAGGAACCAAACAGTAGTGTATGGAATGCCGGTGCGACGTGCCACTGCACTAGCGCTCACTTTCCCGTGCATAGAGGAACCCGCTACAGTCTCCATTTCTTCCTGAACTGTTTGAGCAGCATTACACCTTGTGCTCGGTCGGCCACTACGGGGTCTATCGTCTAAACAACCCGTGGCTTCGAACTTCGAAATCATTCTCGCCACAGCTCCATTTGTCAATGGACCTTTACCCGTTAGAATCCCCTTCCTATGGCGATAAGATCGTAAAGCTGAATTAGCACTTTCCCCATTATGATAATACAGCTTCTCCAAAAGCGCCTTTTCAGGTAATGTCAACATGTTGCGAATGCTGGCGCATCTGATTCTCTCTCTCATTACAGCTCCTTTTATACACAATTGTCATGAACAGTCACTGATGTTTTGCTGTCCAGCGCCATCTGTCGCACATTTTGTGAACTTTGTTTTTTTCAGTTCTAATAAAACCCCATGTCATTCCAAGCATGTGTGTCAATTTTTACCTCTCTATCTACATTATTCCGTGGTCTATTAAGTTTTCAAATTTATACTGACTTTTTGATCACCCGGTAGAAATCGGAATATTACCCGCTGTGTAAAGCATGGCAAATGCCGACATGTGGTAGAACTGATGACAGGGCACAATGTTGGTGCAGGCACAACTCAACTGAACCACTTCGTTCAGCGCAAATTGTTGAACACGGCACCCACAGCCGACGACCCCTGTGTGTTCCCAAGTCGACCTAACTGTATAGTCAGTTACGTTTGGAGTGGGCACGAGATCGTCGAGACTGCCTGTGTACAAATGGAAACGTTTCGCCTGGTCTGATGAATCACATTTCTTGTTACACCAGGTCGACAATTGTGTCCGGAAACGGCTGCACGGAAGATGCACCGTACCCCACGGAAGCAGGCTGGTAAGGAAATTATTATGTTACAGGGGACATTCATCAGGGCTTACATGGGTCCTGATAGCAACCGAAGTCACCTTGACAGGTATGGACTACGTAAAGATTATTGTGGACTAGCTGCGTCCCTTCCTGCTTGACGACTCCCTGGAGGGGGAAGTCATCTGAACAGGACAACTGTCGTGCTAGTGAGAATTGAGGAGGATGGTAGTGAACTCAGGCTGATGTTTTTGCCTCTAAAACTGTCTGATATGAACCCAATTGAACACATACGGCACCCCACTGGGCGCCGGCTCCGGTCCTAAACCACCGGCCCGTAATATACGAGAACTGCGTGGCCTGAACGTAAACAGCTAGTGCCACATATCGCTGGAAATCTACCAGGGACTTGTCGAATTTCTGTCACTCATGATTTCTGCTTTGTTCCACTCCAAAAGTGGACGAACACGATGGTAAGCGGATGAGAATAATGTTTGGGCTCTTCGGTAAATATGTATGTTAATACAGAAAAAATCTCAAATCGATTCCATATTGCTAGATTTCCAGAAGGCTTTTGACAGTCCTCACAAGCGACTATTAACCAAATTGCGTGCATATGGAGTATCGTTTCAGTTGTGTGACTGGATTAGAGATTTCCTCTCAGAGAGACCACAGTTCGTAGTGATGGACGGTAAATCATCGAGTAGAGCAGTAGTGATGTCTGGCGTTCCGCAAGGTAGTGTCATAGACCCTCTGCTGTTCCTGGTTTACATAAACGATCTAGGTGATAATCTGAGCAGCCCCCTTAGATTTTTTGCGGCTGACACTGTAATTTACCGTCTAATGAAATCATCAGACGATCAATTCCAATTAAAAAATGATGTAGAGAGAATTTCTGTATGATTTGAAAAGCGGCAATTGGCACTAAACAAAGAAATGTGCGAGGTCATACACATTGGTACTAAAAGAAATCCGATTAATTTAGGGCCGGCCAGGGTGGCCGAGCGGTTCTAGGCGCTACAGTCTGGAACCGGTCGACTGCTACGGTCGCAGGTTCGAATCCTGCCCCGGGCATGGATGTGTGTGATGTCCTTAGGTTAGTTAGGTTTAAATAGTTTTAAGTTCTAGGGGACTGATGACCTTAGAAGTTAAGTCCCATAGTGCTCAGAGCCATTTGAGCCATTAATTTTGGGTATACGATAAATCGCACAAATCTAAGGGCTGTCAATTCTACTAAATACTTAGGAATTACAATTACGAGCTACTTAAATCGGAAAGACCACGTAGATAACATTGTGGGGAAGGCGTAACAAAGATTGCGCTTTGTTGGCAGAACACTTAGAAGAGACAGCAAACCCACTAAAGAGACAGCCTACATTACACTTGTCCGTCGTCTGCTGGAATATTGCTGAGCGGTGTGGGATCCTTACCAGGTAGGATTGACGGAGGACATAGAAAAAGTGCGAAGAAGGGCAGCTCGTTTCGTGCTATCGCTCAGTAGTGCTGAGAGTGTCACTGATACGATATGCGAGTTGGGGTGGCAGTCACTGAAACAAAGGCGGTTTTCTTCGCGGCGAGATCTATTTACGAAATTTCAAACACCAACTTTCTCTTTTGGATGCGAAAATATTTTCTTGACACCCAGAAATGACACCCAGAAACTATCATCATAATAAAATAAGAGAAATCAGAGCTCGAACGGAAAGATTTAGGAGTTAATTTTCCCACGCGCCATTAGAGAGTGGAATGGTAGAGAAATAGTATGGAAATGTTTCTATGAACCTTCTGCCAGGCACTTAAGTGTAAATTCCAGAGTATCTATGTAGATGTAGATGTAACGCGCTGGTCCATCTCTGGCACCTAAGCAAGCAGGTAGTCTGCCTGGCATTAACAGATCCACCTAAGGGATACCGCGCGAAATTCTGCCCAAATGACGCATTAGATCGTCAAAATACCGAGCTGGTTGGCGGGTCCTGCCCATAATACTTCATACATTCTCAATTTCAAAGACATCAGCCATCCCCGACCATGAGTCTTTGTTATCGGGCCGTGAGGCGTGCGACAGATAGATCCGCTGTCTGGAGTGTCTCAAGACCACATCTTCGCTGATTATCGGACTTCAATTCGAAACAAACCTCATCAGTGAAAACCTTTCCAGGCGGATGAAGTGTCTGGAGGCGCCTCGGATAGTGGTGAGATACCAACCCATTTGTAGGAGGACGGCTACGGGGAACTGATTTACTAGGAAATGGTCGAAGATTTCTTTCTGTGCTTCTTTTGTATAAGTAAACACTGAACAACGTAAAGTGTACCGAACAGCTTTCGTTACTCTATGTGGTGAAAGGAATAATTAGACTGTAATCCTTAATACTGCATAAGAAGAGTCCACAACATACGCTGAGAATTGGTAAAAAGGGCTGTGATATGGCACCTGCACGTGTGAAACTCGTTCACACAGAGTCATTTCAGTAGTCACGGTACTCTCATAATTAAGGCTACCACAACTTATTCCAAACAAAACATCCCAATTTTGGCACTACGTACAAGTACTATGACAATTATTTCAAGAAACTATTCAATCTGACTTTCGGTCCATCAGTAATTGAGACGTGGATGAAATACAAAGAAGTCAAAAAAATAAAAACGTCCTGTGTTGGACGATGCTGCTAAAAGAGTAGCTTCTGATGATGCTGTCGAATTATATTCGTACATAAACGCAGAGCTGGTATGTTCTCCAAGACCATGAAAAGTGCTGAGAAAGAATTCAACTATAGTGTTGCACTTCATGGCATTTGTTTTGACTTCATGCCACTGCCAAAACTGCTTACGCAGCACATATTTTGTTTTTGACAGGAACGGAGAAATGTATTTTTGTATCCATAAGAAGAAGAATAATAATAAGTCTCTAGCACACGTGTACCATGAAGGGGTTGCCGAGAAAGGAGCAAAGAAGTGTGCTCGTTTCTATTTTATAATATAAAAGAACATAAGACAGAAAATGTCAAACAACTACTTTGTTTTCCGATGGTTGCTTTGGGCAAAATAAGAATCACTCTAATATCGAATATATGGATCTTTAGTGGATACTAAACATAACGAGAAAGTGGACCAGTTTTTTCCCTGTACGTGGGCGTTCGTATAAATTATATGACAGGAAATTTTGCATGCTGAAGGAGGTGTCCCGAAGAGCTGATTGGGTTTATATTACGAAAAAATATTGTTAGATGATTGCCAGTGCTTTCAAAAACTGTCGTTTCACCATAAAGCAAAGATAAACTTTAGATATCTACAACTACTCTAAGTAGTGCCAACATATTGCAAGAAAGGGCTCGTCGAACTAACCACAAGGTTGGTATGTTCCAAAAAAGTAAAAGGTTGTGCTTCGGCCATGTCCCGTTATGCATTCTGAACATAGTAGACAACAGCCAGAAGTTTGGCTTTGAATACATAGCAGGATCACAGGATAATGTATTCGGTCTTTCATTTCCGAATTCCCCATGAATATAGGTATTTCTATGCTGGATGGATGAAATCACCAGTAGATAACACTGCCGCTGCTGCGTACGATGATCATCAATGTCATCAGTTTGATTAGACTTATAATACACTGAAAATGTACGAGTAAAAAAAGAACACACTACTAAAATCGTAATTTGATCAAGCGTATGAATTACTTCTTCATCAAGAAAAAGAACTTATTGCAGGATTTAGATTTTGTTGTTTAGAGAGATGGCAAAACTTAGCAACTGGTGTGCTGGCAAAAAATCCCTTTCATTCGTTCTTTAAACGCTAGGTAACCCATCCTGTCACATTCCATATATTCATACGCAGAATGTTTCCCTTTCAAAAATGACTATCTCACATGGTGATTATATATATAAAGTGTGTGTGTGTGTGTGTGTGTGTGTGTGTGTGTGTGTGTGTGTGTGCGTGTGCGTGTGTGTGCGCGCGCGCTCTTGTTGGTTGGTGGGTGCTTGGTTAATCACAATAAAACCTATACCCCTCTTCTATCGTGAACGGCTCAAACTTTCTAACGACGTTTTCGATAAATAATTACGGGATCTGTTGAATGTAACTGACTGTCAAATCACTAATGAGTACAAAATATAGACCAAGGCAATGAGGAGTAGCAGAAATGAGATTATCAAATAAAGTAACAAAAACATTCACAAGAAGAACGGGCTTTATAGGTCACGTGCTGCTAGAAGGAGCTATACAGTGTATAAACGTCAGGGGAGAACAGAAATTGGAATATATCCTACAAATAATTGAGGAAGTAATGTGGGAGTGTTACACTGAAACGAATAGATTGTGGCAAATAAGAAATTCGTGGAGCGCCGCCTCGAACTGGTCATAACACGGTTGACTCGAAAACAGAAACAACAACAAAAATTGCTGTATTCGTGTCTTCAAGAGTTTTCGAATTTCCTCTAAACAAGGTATACCGTTGCCTTAAATAGCAGCTGATGCTTTAATATCTTTGTTGATTCAGCGTTACCTCCCATCTGCCTACTATCATTTGTCGACAGACTCGTTCCGGTATCTTGAAGGGTTCACGAAACAGAAGAAGTAGAAATTTTAGTTGACTCATTCTGTATATGTATACACAGCCAGGATAATCAGTGAAGCAGTTTATGCACTCCAGCCAATAGCTGTTTGGTAATTGTTGACATACTAGTCAATCCATTTTCATTTGCAGAATTTCCAGCCGGCCGCGGTGGTCTAGCGGTTCTGGCGCTGCAGTCCGGAACCGCGGGACTGCTACGGTCGCAGGTTCGAATCCTGCCTCGGGCATGGGTGTGTGTGATGTCTTTAGGTTAGTTAGGTTTAAGTAGTTCTAAGTTCTAGGGGACTTATGACCTAAGATGTTGAGTCCCATAGTGCTCAGAGCCATTTGAACCATTTTGCAGAATTTCCAAAATTTCTCTTCTCTTGTAACGGACTACACGACCGTTAACTGTGTTTTCTACGGAATGCCACATGCTGGTATTACAACCGACCGAGGTGGAGCAGTGACTAGAGCAATGGACTCGCATTCAGCGAGACCGCGATTCGATAACCCAACCGGCCATCCATATTTAACTGTTGAGCGGCTTCCCCGTACCATTTGCGGCAAACGTCGGATGGCGCGGTTGTGACAGGTACGGCCAGCTTTCCAGTTCCTTTCCATTCCAAGCTTTTGCTCTGCCTCTTGTCGTCAACAATTGGTTAATCTCAAATCTTCCCTCCTTTTTCGTACTACAACTTGCGGATCAGACATGTATGACGTTTATCTTAGTTTTCTAAGCTAAACTGATAGCGTCACATTTAGAATAATAAAACAATAATTGGCGGATATTACGCAGCGTTACTGAACAGTCTTCATAGTAAGATGAATCAAAAGCGACGAGAATCTGTGGGCAAGTAAGTCCGCTGTCACTGTGTCTGCGCGCCTGCCCAGACGACGTCCGTACATATGTCAAATACTCGTAGTTCCTCATCAACCCAATACAATATATTTGGTCGCATGTGACTCCATAATATACGTTTATATCGCAGTTCAATACCGTTAGAATCATCTTTCTTATCCGATGGAATAAAATGATTAAAAATACATTTCCATGAATGCTTGCCAAGATGAAAAACATTCCTTTTTATCTTGACATAAAAATTATTTGATTTATTTTGTATCGAGTTTATTGGGTGGCAGGCGCAGATGTGAAGGAGTTCTCATGTTATTGATGTACAATTAGGCGATCGTCTCAATGTGCTGATATGAAGGATGAGTATCCCTTTTCTCACGTTTCCATGCGTCCAACATCGGACCACTGTCACGTCCGAATGCTCCACAAGTATGGATATTGCACGATTCTACCAGCCGGACAAAAGAAGACCTGCAGTGGGGCCTCTTTCAAACTCCATCAGGTGCTCATAGCGCTGTCTCACATGTGTACGCGACATCTGTGTCCTTCAGAGTGATAGTTCTACCTCTGACGCTGTTCACACCCCTTGTGTACCCTTTCCAGGCAGGTAACAACATTACACACTAACAACACTAATGCGATCTAGCTGCCGTTCTACGTGTCACAGAAAATTGTAATTCTAATCATTTAGTTACTCGCCGATGGCGTGTAAGTATTGAAAGGTGGCTACACTGTGCCACTGCGCCAGAGAGTGCGCCAAAGAGTACTATTAAGCCGCCTCCACAGTGCGTGTTAAGAGCTCATGGCAGTCAGTGCTAGTTATGTGATCGTAGCAGTCAGTGCTTGTTAGGAGATCGGAGAGGACAGTGGTTATCGAGAGTTCATAGCAGTCAGTGCTTGTTAGGAGATCGGAGAGGACATGTTGTAGTAAAAAGTGTTGTTCCTTGTTTTATGCAGTTATTTGATGGGAGAGATAGCAGATGTTATTGTAATGAGTGCATTTCGTCAATATATATGAAGGTAAAATTTATAATGTTCCTTTATTTTTTTGTGTATCTGAAATAATGTGTCACTACAGGTTCAGTCAACAAAGCATCTGGCTTGTGTTCTTGGATTAGAGTGTAATTGTGATTTTCTTGCGTAATTATAGTTTTTCTAAATTTTCTTTTGTCACGTCAGCATAGTTGGTATTTAAAAAGAAAATTCTTGTCTTGTTTGAGAAGAACCGTGCCAGATGTGGACGTTGAGTCACACTCCCACATACAGAACAGTTACTTTTGTGCTTATTGGTTTTGTTGGTTTTTTTAGTTGCTGGGGACTTAATTAATTAACTGTGTTTACTGAAATTTTCTTACATTGTTCTCTGCAGTCAGATAGCGTAACAATTCTAGTCAGGGCCAACCGATTACGAGACTTACGTAATCGGACAGACAGTTACAAAAGTATTTTCAATCACACAAATTTAGATAAGCCCCCATGCACGTGGCGACCGCTGCTTCGGATCGTCCCTTGGATTCTTCTGATTGTGAAAATTGTAGACTGTAGTATTGTTGCAGTAATTTGTAGTATAGTAATTGTAGTCTATTTTGCATGTGTAGATTTGGTAATTGGCATTCTTCTAATGGTATTTTTCAAAATTTAAATTTTATTGCCTTGTATACGCGTTTGACAATTTTGTGCAATTATTTCAATTGTTCGTTAATCGTGTTTGAGGGAAACATCTCGTGTGAATAGTACTGTTGGAGATAAGGAGTCATTGTGTGTGATTTTCGTACAGTGACGAATCTTTCGTATATTTTGTAAATGATTACGCGATCGATGAAAAAAGTAAAAATGATGAATAGTGAGTATAACGAAATTGTTGACATGGCGAACTCGCCAACAGAGGAAGACAGTATGGTGGATAATGGAGTTGAAAACAATGTGATAAGTCGGGAAAATAGTCCGGAACCATTTCAAAATTTTTCTCAATCAGAAAATTCACAGAATACGAGATCAACGATAGAAGATTCTGAAATAGTATCGAACACAGATAGCTTTACAGCTATGACGAAGGAAACTGGTTTTGCGGGAAATGTTAGGGGCGAAAATAATTTTGAAACAGTTACCATGGGGCAGTTGATGAGTGCTATATTAAAAATGGAAACACGGTTTGGATCTGAATTAAAAACAGTGGGATCAAGAATAGGAAAAATGGAAACAGAGATGGGAACTTTGCGATCTGAAATTAAAAATGACATAGGGACAATGGAAACACGAATGGAAACTTTAGGATTTGAATTTAAAACAGAGATAGGAACAATTAAAACAGAGATGGGAACAATGGAAACACGGTTAGATTCAAGAATAGGGACATGTTTCAAAAATATGAAAGATGAATTAAAGAAAGAAATCAGAGAGGAAGTACAACCAATTTTGAATGCTCACAATAATAGATTAATTGCAGTAGAAATCAGACAAAGGGAACAGGATAGAGAACAGGAAGAAAGAGATCGCGTGATAGTACAAAAATTTTCAGAGTTAAATTTACAACGTGCAAAGGATAAGGAAGAAATATTTGAAAGGATCGAGGAATCCGTATCAAATGACAGATTAAATAACATAACACAACAGTATGACCAGTTCACTACTAAATGTGACAATACCGAAACCCGAGTCGCGACACTTACAGAAGACGTAAATAAACAGAAAGAACAATTAAGTGACTCATCAGAAAGAGTTGAAGAGATCTCAGATAAATTGACAAGTGTTAGTTTAGCAGAAGGGTTTGAAGAAAATAGTTTGTTTCATTTACGGAATGCAACAAGAGAGCGCCAGGCGCGTGAATTTAACAATAGTCGTCGTTGTGACTTGGACAGACGCGGTAGGTCCTTGTCGACACGAGGCGAAAACTTTGACTATAAACACTTCTTAACTGTTCTGAAATTTAAGATCTTCCGCAATTCTAAGAATGAGATACATCCATGTGCATGGTCAGGTCAATTTGCGTACACACTTCCGCCAGATGTGCCACAAAGTCACAAACTTGAAATTATGTGCAGCTATTAATGTCCTCAGGGGATTCACTACTCTAAAGTGAATATGTGCCGTAGCGAGCATAGGGCCCCGAGCTGTAGTGGTGCTGTTTCTCTTTTAGTTTTCTGTACCGCTGCCTACTCTTTTACTATTCTTTGCATCTGTCAAACCAACTCTTCGACTATCAATCTATCTAGAGATTAAGTAAACAACAACCGGATTTGACTAATGTACCCAAAAGTGACTTCGCAAATTACCGTTTGGACTTACTATATTTTCTGCAGCATTCATCATAGTTTAAATGAAAGTTTACCTGTTTATCTTCGTGACAACATTACTTCTTATGTTGACGACATTATTATTGCTAAACGTTCTTGGAGTGAGCACAACAAAATTTTGGACTCATTATTACGTATCTTTGCAAAAGTTGGCATGACAGTGAACTTGGAAAAATCTGAATTTGGTCGTTCTCAGGTGAAATTTCTCGGTCACATTATTTCTACAGAAGGTATTCTTCCTGATCCAGAGAAATTAGACGCTATTCGTAATTATGCTGTTCCTACTACAAAACGTGATGTTCGTAGTTTCCTTGGTGTCTGTAATTTTCTGCGACGCTTTGTTAAATTGGACGATTTGGCCACACCTCGTTTATGTGAACTATCCGGAAAGAAATCTAATTGGTGTTGGGATGAGGAAGCTCAGTCAGAATTTGAACAGCTTCGTGATGCTTTAGTTGCTGCTCCACTTCTTTCACATCCGGATTTATCTAAAGAATTTTGTTTGGCGACGGACTCATCATACAAAGGCCTAGGTGCACATTTATTTCAAGAGATAGAAGAAAACGGCGTTGTAGTACAGAAGACTATTGCATTTGGAAGTCGTGTTCTTTCTAAATCAGAAAAGAATTATTCGATTACGGAACTTGAAGCTTTGGCGGTTGTTTGGGCTTTCACAAAATTTCGCACATTTTTGTTTGGCAGACATACTAAGGTTTACACCGATCATCGAGCTCTGGAATTTCTTATGTCAACAAAATTAACTCACGGCAGATTGTCACGATGGGCGTTGTACCTACAGGAGTTTGATTTCAGTATTGTTTACATACAGGGTTCTTCAAATATTGTTGCCGATGCTTTATCACGTGCACCTATGGGTTTGAAACAAAGTGCTGAAGAGGACTGCAAGGAAGACAATTATTGTTTGATGTATATTCAAGGTGTTGCGTTTGAGAACTTTATTTCGTCTTCGCTCCAGGACATCGCTAAGGAGCAAAATAAGGATCCTATCTGGAAGGACATTAAGGAGAAGTGGAGGAAAAAGGAAAGCGTAGCGATTAGACAGCATTATTTAGTCCGCAATGACATTCTTTTTAAACGAAAATCGGTCGACAACTCCGTTTGGTTAGTTTGTATTCCTGATGAGTGGGTCAATAAATTGATTTGGTATACGCATCTCAGTTATGCACACTTTGGTCCCCGAAAATGCTTTCATAAATTACGAGAAAATTGTTACTTCAGTAATATGGAAAAACGTATTCGATCTGTTCTTGCCAAATGCAAATTATGTCAAATGGCTAAGCCTCCAACGATTTCTCACAGAGCACCGTTGTTTCCCGTCATTCCAGCGAAATTAAAGGAGATGGCTGCAGTCGATTTGTTTGGTCCAGTGGTTCGTTCTTCTAATGGTTTTGCGTACATTTTCGTAGCAGTGGAACTGACATCAAAATATGTGTGTTTTACACCTTTACGCAAAGCAACAGCTCGTTCAGTATCTAACGCTTTTATCAAACATTTTCTTAAAGAAGTCGGTCACGTTGATAAGGTTATATCAGATAATGGATCACAGTTTCGTTCTAAAATTTGGCTTCGTACTCTTCAGCGTCGTAAAATTAAACCAATCTTCATTCACTTTTTCACCCTCAATCTAACGCTTCAGAGAGATGGATGAAGGAAATCAATAAATTGTGCCGTCTTTATTGTCATCAGAATCACAGAACTTGGGATCAGTATCTTCATATTTTTCAAAACATTCTGAATGAACTCCCTAATGATTCAACTTCTTTACCGCCTCTATTGATATTAAAAAATAAAGCACCGACAAATCGCATTTCTGAAATAGTTCCTTTTCCACCTTCACGGAAACTACGGCATTCTGAAGTTGTGAACATGGCTCTACGAAATATTGCATCCGCGGCTGCTAGAAGAAAGAAATCGGCGAAACGTCCTGGTCGTTTAAAAAATTTGTCAGTTGGTCAGAAGGTATTAATTAAGTCCCACCGTTTGTCTCATAAAGGAAAAGGCTTATGTCGCAAATTTTTTCTGCTTTATAACGGTCCATACAGAATTCGCAAAATTATACATGATAACACTGTTGAAGTAGAAACTCTTAAATCTCGACGCTCTAAAGGAATACACCATATATCTAACGTAAAAATTTTTGTGGAATGACATACTTGTGAAAAACGAACAGCTAGATGTAAACATGCGGAGAGTACAAGGATACCGCGCTGTGTTTTGGCGGCGGCACATACTCAAAGCAACAGTCAAGTCTGCGCGCCGCACAAGGCAGTCGTTGACCGCGAACAATTGCTTCCTACGTCACGCGCCTACAGCTGATCGAGCGCTCAGTGCGAATGCACTGACAGCCGTAAACAAATACACAGTCTAATTTCTCCGACTAAATTCAGTATAAAGCTATAGTGACTTGATGAATTTTGTTATTAACATTCAGTATTTTTCAGGATACGGTTGTATAAAATATTTAAGACCTTCAGGTAAATTCTGTGCGTGTCCGACGTTAAGACGACTTGCTATCGAGAAATTTTCAGGAAGAATGTAATTTCGAAGAAGAAACTAATAAACTAAAAAGGTTAATTATTAATTGAGTTCATTTTACAGGTAACATATTTCCACTTAGGTACGTACTTTAGACGTAATTTGCTGCTCGCGATTACGTGATTCATACTTTGTGCTAATTTCATGTTCTATGGATTTACTTGTGAAGCGACGTGCTTGTATACATTTACTGATTTTGACAATGATTATTAATGAACTGGGTTGTGACTTGTATATATTATGCATCGCTTGGCTGCTATGCTTTTTCACTGACTGATTTTGACAATTATTGATTAATGAACTGGGTTGTAACTTGTGTATATTGTGCATCGGCTGGCTGCACTGCTATTTCACTGATGTCATATTTTTTAATTATGTGCCTGCTGTGCTTATTTATTTAAATTAGAATTGTCATCTGATTAATTGTGCTGACTATGATTATGTATGTATGTTGTACTTTGTCATTTATCTGCTTGCGCCTTCATGTTTACTTATTAAGATGACATATGAACATTTATTTGCTTATGCTGATATGATGCTAATGACCTGTTTATTACGTAAGATATATGTTTGCTGCTTTTTGTATGGATTACATATTTACACATTTCTGTTTTGTTGCCATAACTGCTCTTTAATTTGGTGTATAGCAATGCTGATGTACTGTGTATAAACATAGAGTTTAGGTTACACTGTGGTATTAATTATAGATTGTTCGCTTGGCAAAGCCTCGTTGTAGGAATTGTGCTGCATCCACTAGTTGACATTCTGTTCTCTACTGGTGTATTTACTCGCTATTGCTTGTTTTGCTTACGCTCAGTGCCTTATATTTTAAGATAAGAAAATTAACTGCTATAATTCGACGAACGACATTAGTACAAGAAAGTCATAGAAGTCACATGAGCTGAGGTTTTATGGAAGCTGTATAAATTTATGCTAATAGGAAGGAAGCTAACGACATGACATACCAATACTAGGTTTAGACCATTAACAGTTATTACACTGCATTTTTCGTGAGCAATTGAAATAGGAAGTGACACTTGACACAAGAAATACTCCACATGTTTGCTTCTGTCTGCTATGATTCTTGAAGTGGTGTACACACTGTGAAACATTATGATTATTCACACTCCGTTATCGTACTTAATTACTGAGAGTTATTCGAACTAAGTCTGTTAGAGGTCAGGTATGCATTTCTTTTATTTAATGATGGACAAGGAACCAAAATGTATCTTATAATTTATAATGAGTAGAAGATTGGGTCAGATGGATTACACAGAGGTTGTGTGTGGACACTGTGTCTTCGAATTGTATGGGATGCTGAATTGAGGTTTGCATTAGGATTTTATCTGTACTTGTTCGAGGAGACTGACTAGAGGAAAGAGTTGTTATGGAAGTGAAATGATATTGGTGCTGAGGTTTATATTTATCGACGTATTATTATAGGTATTGAGAGGATATGAAGTTGTTTGTGGACAAGAGGTAAGGTAAATGATGTTGATGATAAGAGTTATATGTATCGACGTATTGAAGAAGTATTAGTGACGTATTGAGATTATGTGATGCTGATGATTATCGAAGTTTTGGTGTATAAGAGGTAAAGTAAGTGAGGAGCATATTTTTTTTTTGGTTGGTCTTATGGAACAAGGAGGATGAAGAGAGCAGACTAGAACACTAAAATAGAAGGAAGATGGTCTATACACACACTTTGTTAAATAACTAAGCAGTATATACTTTTTTTTGGAGAGAGGAAGTAATTGCATATCTTGGCTCACTGACAGTTGTTCAACAACAGTACATTTTGATCTGGCTTGGCAAACATTGGTCTTGACATGATGACTATGACGTTGACTTAACTATTATTGACTGTTATACATTGCTGCCAGTACTACTTGATACACATGATGAACATCAGATTTAGACAGAATTTCAGTTACACAATTAACACTATTCAATTACACAGTAGTATTTAATGTGGATGAGAGATGCGTGAGTGTGTTTTGTGTGTTTTCCTTTCCTAATCCTACCCACCTATCTCCTAAATATTATTTTATTTGTTTGTAGTGGCTTGCACTGACACCCATGAATATTATAGGTTTACTGGTATTTGTGTATTGTAATAGTTAATAGGATAATTATCTGATATCATTTGTGTGTTTGTTGTGATTTGTATGTTACTGTAAAAGCATCTGTATGTGCATTCAAACTATTGTTCATGCCTGAACTGTCTGATTAGTGAAGATAAATATTCTGAACTGTTACCTGCACTTTTCAACATGATGTGTGACATTTGGTCGTGTTTAATTTCTGCTGATGAACAGAGTGATCAGTGCTAATGAATTTGATGGAACTGCTTCTACTGAAAAGATGTCCCCTGTTGCTGTGTGCACCTGATCAACATTGCTGATGCCACTAATGGACTGTTTTTACTGAAATGGTGTCACTTGTTGGTGTTTGCACCTACTCAACATTGCTGGATGCAACTGATGAACTGTTTTTACTGAAATGAAGTCACTGGTTGCTGTCTGCACCTACTCAACATTGCTGGGTGCCTCTGATGGACTGCTTCTACTGAAATGGTGTCACTTGTTGCTGTCTGCACCTGCTCAACATTGCTGGGTGCAACTGATGGACTGCTGCTACTGAAAAGATGTCCCCTGTTGCTGTGTGCACCTGATCAACATTACTGGGTGCCACAGATGGACTGCTCCTACTGAAATGATGTCACTTGTTGCTGTCTGCACCTACTCAACATTGCTGGGTGCAACTGATGGATTGCTTTTACTGAAATGAAGTCACTTGTTGCTGTTTGCACCTGCTCTCAACATTGCTGGGTGCAACTGACGAACTGCTTCTACTGAAAAGATGTCCCCTGTTGCTGTGTGCACCTGATCAACATTACTGGGTGCCACTGATGGACTGCTTCTACTGAAATAATGTCACTTGTTGCTGTCTGCACCTACTCAACATTGCTGGGTGCAACTGATGAACTGTTTTTACTGAAATGAAGTCACTTGTTGCTGTCTGCACCTACTCAACGTTGCTGGGCGTAACTGATGGACTGCTGCTACTGAAAAGATGTCCCCTGTTGCTGTGTGCACCTGATCAACATTGCTGTTGCCACTAATGGACTGCCTCTACTGAAATGATGTTACTTCTTGCTGTCTGCACCTGCTCAACGTTGCTGGGTGCAACTGATGAACTGCTTCTACTGAAATGATGTCACTCGTTGGTGTCTGCACCTGCTTAACATTGCTGGGTGCATCTAATGAACTGTTTCTACTGAAATGAAGTCACTTGTTGCTGTCTGCACCTGCTCAACATTGCTGGGTGCCACTGATGAACTGCTTCTACTGAACTAATGTGACTTGTTGCTGGGTGTACCTGCTAAACTTTACTGGGTGCAACTGATGGACTGCTTCTACTGAAAAGATGTCACCTGTTAGTATCTTTTTTTGTATAAACTAATCATTGAAAGCATTTTATGTGAACATTTGTATGAACTGATTTTTTGTATATTGTATAAACTATTATGTAAGGTCACATGTATGAAAAGAAGTTGTATTGCTTACTGTATTTTATATATTAGGTTAGTAAAAGGTCAGTGCAAAGCCACAATTTTAACTAATTATGTGATGTTTAGGTATTAATATTATCTTTATTTTTGTCTGTATTTTTGTGGACGAATTTGGTGGTATTTTCACCACCAATGCTGGCAAAAATACCATCAAATTCTGGCCTGTGGAGGAGGGGCATATGAAAGGTGGCTACACTGTGCCACTGCGCCAGAGAGTGCGCCAAAGAGTACTATTAAGCCGCCTCCACAGTGCGTGTTAAGAGCTCATGGCAGTCAGTGCTAGTTATGTGATCGTAGCAGTCAGTGCTTGTTAGGAGATCGGAGAGGACAGTGGTTATCGAGAGTTCATAGCAGTCAGTGCTTGTTAGGAGATCGGAGAGGACATGTTGTAGTAAAAAGTGTTGTTCCTTGTTTTATGCAGTTATTTGATGGGAGAGATAGCAGATGTTATTGTAATGAGTGCATTTCGTCAATATATATGAAGGTAAAATTTATAATGTTCCTTTATTTTTTTGTGTATCTGAAATAATGTGTCACTACAGGTTCAGTCAACAAAGCATCTGGCTTGTGTTCTTGGATTAGAGTGTAATTGTGATTTTCTTGCGTAATTATAGTTTTTCTAAATTTTCTTTTGTCACGTCAGCATAGTTGGTATTTAAAAAGAAAATTCTTGTCTTGTTTGAGAAGAACCGTGCCAGATGTGGACGTTGAGTCACACTCCCACATACAGAACAGTTACTTTTGTGCTTATTGGTTTTGTTGGTTTTTTTAGTTGCTGGGGACTTAATTAATTAACTGTGTTTACTGAAATTTTCTTACATTGTTCTCTGCAGTCAGATAGCGTAACAATTCTAGTCAGGGCCAACCGATTACGAGACTTACGTAATCGGACAGACAGTTACAAAAGTATTTTCAATCACACAAATTTAGATAAGCCCCCATGCAGTATGCGAAGTTATATTTACCTATGACACATACTTATGGTGGCTCACTTTTTATTCAGGTAGTATACTTCGTCGCCGAAGGGATCTTCCTTTCACTAATCTATTACAAGTATCTTTACTATGCAAGCTGGTACTACTATGTAATATGTATCTAAATACACTATGTCATCGATTATCGGATAACAATATTTCGTAAGAAGTTAAATAAACGTCCAGGAGCAGGAAAAGATAAAACAAACTCACTATCTAATAAATACGCTGTTGGAAACGAAAATATATAATTTTATGAGTTTAAATCTGTTCCTAACTTGGTTAAGACTGACTCAACTATATGTGATATAAATGACAGTCATGCAGGAGGCAGGCGACCATTCTTACAATAATCGTAAGTCTGCATTCAGGCTGTCTCGGACGCAGAGATAAAAGTTAAACGTCAATCAAGGAATGACTTTATTGCTCATGATGCGTTTCAGAATTTATCCGTCATCAAACACCCAGGAGCGATTGCTGCACTTGCCTGTAGCGTTTCCAGTTGTGTGTGAAACAAACGTGTGTTGACTACGGAATGCGAATGTTTGCTTCATATCTACGTGCATCAATCGCTCCTGGACATCTCGTGATGGATAAATTCCGAAACGTATCATATGAGCAATATAGTCGTTCTTGCCTGACGTTTGACTTTTACCATTGTGACCCAGTGAGCCTGAAGCACCATGAAAGTTAGAAAAAGAACTCTCGACATGTACTATTCTGCATGTTTCATATAATATATATTCCATCGTCGCTTCTGGCCTCCTGTCGGTTTTTACAGAAGCCAAAGTTTCATAAATGCTAAGAGTGCCAACCTCATTAAACTTAGCTCTTTGTCTGATTTTAGGTACTCAGTTAAAACAAACGATGTATCTTGAAAGTTTAAACGTTTCCTACAGTGGTTAATTCTCTTAAGGAATAAACTAGACAAAAGTTCTTACAGCGACACAACATAAATCTAATTTGCGCTAAAATGCTGCTAAATTAAACGTAGTTTCCACCTTCACATCTTGCCTTATTGCAGCGCGTATAAGGAAGCGCAATATTTGCAGAAAGTTGGCGTTTGCTTTCTCTTACAACTAACATGAAGTTTGTGGAAACAGAATTGGCATAAGGGAGTGTATGAATTATCTCATTTTCACAGATAAACCTACAGCGGAGTATGCAGTGACAAACAGAAACGAACAAACAGAATCATCAAGTAACAAACAAGAGCACGAGTATGCTTCAAATGTATAATTCGCATATGCAGCCTAAAAGGCAATATTTTGAGAGGAACCCTCGATAATCACCGAGACATAGTGCACCATTGTCTCGCTGGCCTAAAATATTCATGCAATGTAGCATTAATGATTAAATACGTTCAGGTGACGAAAATCATTGGATAGCGATATGAACGTTTAGAGACGTACTGGGTGATCAAAAAGTCAGTATAAATTTGAAAACTGAATAAATCACGAAATAATGCAGATAGAAAGCTACAAATTGACACATGCATGGAATGACATGAGGTTTTATTAGAACCAAAAATTACAAAAGTTCAAAAAATGTCCGACAGATGGCGCTTCATCTGATCAGAATAGCAATAATTAGCATAACAAAGTAAGACAAAGCAAAGATGATGTTCTTTACAGGAAATGCTCAATATGTCCACCATCATTCCTCAACAATAGCTGTAGTCGAGGAATAACGTTGTGAACAGCACTGTAAAGCATGACCGGAGTTATGGTGAGGCATTGGCGTCGGATGTTGTCTTTCAGCATCCCTAGAGACGTCGGTCGATCACGATACACTTGCGATTTCAGGTAATCCCAAAGCCAATAATCGCATTGACTGAGGTCTGGGGAACTGGGAGGCCAAGCATGACGAAAGTGGCGGCTGAGCACACGATCACCACCAAACGATGCGCGCAAGAGATCATTCACACGTGTAGGAATATGGGATGGAGTGCCATCCTGCATAAACATCGTACGTTCCAGCAGGTGTTTATCAGCCAGGCTGGGGATAATGCGATTCTCTAACATATCGGCGTACCACTAACCTGTCAAGGTAGCAGTTTTGCTGTCCAGCGCCATCTGTCGGATATTCTGTGAAGTTTTTTTTTTTTTTTTTCTAATAAAACCACATGTCATTCCAAGTATGTGTGTCAATTTTTACCTTTCTATCTACATTATTCCGTGGTTTATTAAGTTTTCAAATTTAAACTGACTTTTTGATTACCCGGTAGGTGGTTTTGCGTACACAAGGTATAAAAGGGCAGTGCGTTGGCTGAGCTGTTATTTGAACTCAGGTGATTCACATGAAAAGGTTTCCGACGTGATCATGCCCACATGACGGGAAATAACAGACTTTGAACGAGAAATGGTAGTTGGAGCTAGAGGCATAGCACTTTCCGTATCGTAAATCGTCAGGGAAATTAATATTCCAGGATTCACAGCGTCCATAGTATGCCACAATACCATATTTCAGGCATTACCTCCCACCACAGACAGCGCAGTGACGACACCCTTCAGTTAACGACCGAGAGCAATGACATCTGCGTAGCGTTGTCAGTGCTAATAGACAAGCAACTCTGTGTGAAACGACGAATGTATCCGTTAGGTGAGTGCGGGGAAGTTAGGCGTTAATAGGCTATGTCAGTAGACGACAGACGCGAGTGCTCTTGCTAACACCAGGACATCACCTTCTTTGGGTTACCCCACAAAGCCAAGTTGTCAACAAGGCAACGTGCGAGCTACTTGTGGCTCCATAATGGCGTGAGCTGTGTTTACATATACTGGACTGAGGCTTCTGATCCAACTGAACCGATAACTTACTATTTGAAGCCATTCATGGACTTCATGTTCGCAAATAAGGATAAATTTATTTTGTATGACAATGCCCCCCACAATGGGCCACAAATGTTCGCGAATGATATGGGATCGTTCTGGACTGTTAGAGCAAAGGATCTGACCACCTATATCGTCCTACATGAACCGCATTGAACGTTTATGACACGTAATGGAGAGGTCAGTTCATGCATGAAATCCTGCACCGTCAAAAATTGTGTAATTCGAATAGCTGTAAAGGCAGCATGGCTCATTGTTCCCACAAGGGACGTCCAACGACTTGTTCAGTCCATGCCACGTCGACTTGCTGCAATACGTCTAGCAAAAGGAGATCGACGCTACTAGGAGGTACCTCAGACTTTTTTCTCCTAAGTGTGTAGAGAATTCGCCGTTCAAAGCGAATTTGATTATTGCGGAGAAATGAGGTTTGCAAATCCAATTTGATCAAAATCGGCCATGCTTTCCTCCGTTTTCGTAAACTACTAGCAAGCGGGACAGCGCAACGTTTAGCACACTGGACTCGTATTCGGGAGGACGACGGTTCAGACCTGCATGCGGCCATCCTGATTTAGGTTTTCCGAGATTTCCCCAAATCACTTAAGGCAAATGTCAGATTGGTTCCTTTGAAAGAACGTGGCTGATTTCCTTCCCCATCCTTCCATAATCCGAGCATGTGCTCCGTCTCTAATGACCTCGTTGTCGACGGGGCGTTAAATATTACTCTGTTCCTCCTCTTCCCTATACTACTGCCGTTTTTGGACCCTGGTTACCACAACAGAGGTCATCCAGAATGATTATTTCACTATGGAGCGGGAGTGTGCGCTATTCTGTAACTTCGATATTTAAAAGTGTGAGCCAGGCGAGGAATCGAACTTAGAACCATGCCGTTCGCAAAATTTTACCGACAGAGCTATCTAAACATGACTCAAAATCAATCCACACTCATAACTTCACTTCTCAGAGGTCCATGTTGGAGTCACGAACTGACAAATTTTTTTATCTCCCATGTAATTTCAGCAGTAGTCCTGACTGTTAGAGATAAAGTGTAACACAGTCTTCTGTGAGTCCTGTTTACTCATCTACTTATAACATGATAGCTATTGCGAGAGCTAATTGATGATTACCTGAAAACTGCCTAAGATCTTGAAACACGTATCTAACGTAGCAGCGATGGTGAAGCATGATAAAATCTTTGACCAGAGAGCCATTTATCGTAGTTAGTCTGCGCTTGACCGCGCGAGTGTTGCGAGCAGTACGCTAGTAGTCGTCATGCAGAGCAGTCGGTCAGTAGTAGCAACCCAGTGCAGTTGTGTGATGTAGTCTGTCGGCAGTAGTGGTCTAGTCCTGTCATGGTCGGGAGCGGGACGCAGTCGGCGAGCGTCGACATGGCGTTCTGGTCAAGATGCTGAATGAGGTATATTGTTAATGTAGGTAACCATCAGATAATGTAAAGTTTATTTATTGTAATTAATTTTGAACAAGTGCCCCAATAATAATTTTGATTTCAAAGCAATTTTTAACCAAAAAACCGTTTAATTGAACCAACGATTTCCTTCCATTTCCTTTAAAGTAAAGTTTCAGTTAAATTTCAAAAAAAAAAAAAAATATATTATTTGCAATG
Organism: Schistocerca americana; assembly: GCF_021461395.2. NCBI lineage: Eukaryota > Metazoa > Arthropoda > Insecta > Orthoptera > Acrididae > Schistocerca > Schistocerca americana. Next base: position 380,987,414 of record NC_060126.1, read on the forward strand.
CAGTTCCTCCAAGCCGTGGCCAACAATAAGAGCAGAAATTTGACATGCAGTTTCAATGAGGTAAGAAATTAATTATGATTTTTTGCACAGGGCCAAAGACCGATATTTCGGTTTAATTGAATTATCATTATCACTGAGATTTTCTTATCACTGAATGGACTTTAATTTTTTGTGAGGAACTTATACTTGGGTCAGATTGCGATTCTCATTTTTTTATTGTCATTAAATTTAATTGCTAGAGAGGTTATGCTCTGGTCCCATTACTATTAAATATTGTCTTTTTAAAATTTTTGTGGGGAGGTTACAATCTCAAACTGCCTGTGACAACGAACATACATTTAGCCAGCTGTATCTGCAAATTAATAAAATCTAGTTAATCAAACTGAACAGCACTTGCCCAATACGTGTGTTCGTGTTGTGAAGTAAACTGGACAGAAAGTGAAAACATCATTCATTCTTCAATTGACTTTAGTCTGCTCTAGCGACACAATAATAATGGGAATACAAAAATTTTTACTATAGCACATACGCTGTAACATATGTTTGGCTATGTGTAACATTAAGATTGTGGAAAGTTCTGAAATTATAGTTTGCCGGATATAAAACAAACTAATGAACAAAGAAGACCAAATATTCACTCTACCAATGTTAAGCTCAAAGGTGATAATGAGAACAGCCCTTGATGTAATAAAGGCATATAAGTACTGAACAGAGGCGATCTTCTTGCCGAAATTAAATTATTCACGTTCATCAATAGCGCTGTACTGTAATTCAGTGTCACACATTTTTGAGATCATTGTTGACTTTGATGGCATTTGTTTTCAGCAGTTTAAACAGAATTTCTGAAAACTTATCAAAAACAGGCTTCTGATATTTCTTTACAATGAAATGCTCAGTTCGTAGTGACTGTTTCTGTGCTATTTCTTCTACCACCACGGTGATGGCGATACATGTGCCTATATTTATTCCTTAAAATTTACAATTTCTCTCTGCCTACATATATTTTACTGTTTGCTGCTTATATGTCACACCGATGTGATAGACAGTAGCTATCTGTAGAGACTCACTCTCTTCACTAAAATCTGATTAGTGACCTTGGATAAAATTCTGTTTCCCAGTTACCTGCAAATAAATATAAACCTCCTGCTCGCTTCACCATGAACTAGTTGAGGTTTTCGAGTTTCTTACTGTCATTTAACTATTTTCCATGTCTCAATCATACTGTAATAGAACAGCATTACATATTCTAGTTTTGTAGCATGCATAACTTCAAATTTCTCTATATCCCAGGTGGCGTTCATTCCCGCTGGAGGAGATCTTGTCACGATGTGACGGAATATTTATGCGTTTTCCTTTTTTGTGCCCCCATATCAGTGTTATAAGCGAATAGTTTGAATATACAGTTAATGATGTACAACGTGACACCTCCATGTCATACACGGAAACGTTTACTTCTGTTATTGTGAAGAACTGACTTCCCAGGACGAATTGTTGCATAACGTATACCACAAATCCGCAGTCCAGAGGCAAATCTGGCTGGATAACGACGTGAACTAGAATTAATAGCTGTTCGGTTGTATACACTTCGCGAATTATCAGCACTGAACCGGTGCGCCACTGGGAACGCTGCAGGTATTAAACCCGCGTGACCTCTCAATATTTTATTTCAGTCTGTCACAGGCTGCTGCCAACTGCACATAACACGTATCGTTAATTCAGTATTTCGCTTCATTCAGCAGTCGGCCATTGTTCTCCTTGTTAGTATCACGTTTCAGGGCAATAATTTCACAATATTATATAAATATTTTCGAAGTGCACTGGCGGTGAACGTCGATTAACATCGACAACTGTAGAATTCCGCTAAGCGGATGTATCAAAAGTTGCTGCTCGTGCATTACAATGTCTTGTAAAACAAAACAAATACTTTCAGTATATGGAAGATTCTGAGCTTCTAAACTGAGGGATTACTTTTCATCAAGGGTAAATCTGATGGTGGAAATTGTAATCCGGAACCGTCATTATTTGTTTCGAATGAAAAACAGCCCACAGTTGCACTAATTATGGTTATTCTAAACCTACACCATGGAAGTAACTTCAACAGTTCTTTTATTTTATTGATACTGACGCACCCGCTGGGCTAAGACATTTTTCATTTTTAAAAGCTTATGTAAGCAATATGTTATCACATACGTAATTTTAGAAGTTTGTGTATAGATTGTATTACTAGTCTAGATGTGAGTTCACTTTTTAGGACTTCTGAAGAAGCCCATGTTATTATAGCTGAAACCATGGTAAAGGTTTACAATAAGCATAATTAGTTACAATAAGCATAATTAGTGCAATTATGTGCTGTTTTTCATTCATTCAGGACAGTTACGTAACGGTTGCTGGTGCTGCTGCCATGATGAAAATAACGTTATTATTCGTACAGATTTCACAGTGTTGGACCTAAATAAAGACCTGTCCGGAAGACTGTCATATCTTGCTTACGACAGCGGGAGTTGAGGTACTGCACTGCATCCAGAATGGAGGAAAGTACAGTTGTTATTTAAAATTCACTACTGGCCATTAAAATTGCTACACCACGAAGATAGCGTGCTACAGACGCGACATTTAACCGACAGGAAGAAAATGTTGTGATATGCAAATGATTAGCTTTTCAGACCATTCACACAAGACTGGCGCCGGTGGCGACACCTACAACGTGCTTACATGAGGAAAGTTTCCAACCGATTTCTCTTACACGAACAGCAGTTGACCGGCGTTGCCTGGTGAAACGTTGTTGTGATGCCTCGTGTAAGGAGGAGAAATGCGTGCCATCACGTTTCCGACTTTGATAAAGGGCGGATTGTAGCCTATCGCGATTGCAGTGTATCGTATCGCTACACATCTGCTCGCGTTGGTCGAGATCCAATGACTGTTAGCAGAATCGTGCAGCCACGTCTCGATCCCTGAGTCGTCAATAGATGGGGACGTTTTCAAGACGACAACCATCTGCTCGAACAGTTCGACGACGTTTGCAGCAGCATGGACTATCAAGCTCGGAGACCATGGCTGCGGTTACCCTTGACGCTGCATCACACACAGGAGCGCCTGCGATGGTATACCCAACGACGAACCTGGGTGCACGAATGACAAAACGTAATTTTTCCGGATGAATCCAGGTTCTGTTTACAACTTCATGATGTCGCATCCGTGTTTGGCGACAATGCGGTGAACGCACATTGGAAGCGTGTATTCGTCAACGCCATACTGGCGTATTACCCGTCGTGATGGTATGGGGTGCCATTGGTTACACGTCTCGGTCACCTCTTGTTCGCATTGAGGCACTTTGAACAGTGGACGTTACATTTCAGATGTGTTACGACCCGTGGCTCTACCCTTCATTCGATCCCTGCGAAACCCTACATTTCAGCAGAAGAATGCACGCCCGCATGTTGCAGGTCCTGTGCGGGCTTTTCTGGATACATAAAATGTTCGACTGCTGCCCTGGCCAGCACATTCTCCAGATCTCTCACCAATTGAAAACTTGTGGTCAATGGTGGCCGAGCAACTGGCTCGTCACAACACGCCAGTCACTTCTCTTGATGAACTGTGGTATCGTGTAGAAGCTGCATGGGCAGCTGTACCTGTACACGCCATCCAAGCTCTCTTTGACTCAATTCCCAGGCATATCAAGGCCGTTATTACGGCCAGAGGTGGTTGTTCTGGGTAATGATTTCTCAGGATCTATGCACACAAATTGCGTGAAAATGTAATCACATGTCAGTTCTAGTATAATGTATTTGTTCAATGAATACCCGTTTATCATCTCCATTTCTTCTTGGTGCAGAAATTTTAAATTCTAGGTAAACGCCACACCACTCGAAAATTGGAAATAATTCCACAAAAGCATCATGACATGGAAAAACTTAACTGATGCAATACTGTATAATTTAAATCAATATAGCAGTTCTGTAAGGTATTATCACACGCAATATAAGCACTACGACACCTAATTTTTTTCTTCGGCCTCCCATCGATAGCGAAGTTAAAACCGCAGTTAAAATCCGATGAAGCTTTGGGCCAAATGTTCTGTGCAGGGTCTCTGCTACACCATCAATCGTTTCACGTTGCACTGAGAGCATGGAGATCACGTAAAGATGCATGGAGCAGTAGCATCTCCCACCAGGTGCTTTCATTAGATTTCTTATTGCCGGAAGGTTTCGCCTCATTTCATACAGCCCACATAAAGGGAAGTGACATGGCATCCCGGAAATGAGGGGACAAACTTGGGACGGTTATAGAGGGTGACGCTGCAGAGCGTCTGAGCTACGGGCACCGACGCCTGCCAGTAGGCAACCCCTTCGACAGCAAATGTGACTTCGTATGCTGACGTAGGCAGAAAGCTGTTTGTTATTCAGCAATAGCGACTGATTGTCACGATCACCAGCGGAGAAGATGGAGCTAGCCGCTGTGTAGAATAGCCTTGCCTGCTATCTGCATCTACATCCATACTCCGCAAGACACCTGACGGTGTGTGGCGGAGGGTACCTAGAGTACCTCTATCGGTTCTCCCTTCTATTCCAGTCTCGTATTGTTCGTGGAAAGAAAGATTGTCAGTATGCAATTTGTGGGCTCTAAGCTCTCTGATTTTATCCTCATGGTCTCTTCGCTAGATATACGTAGGAGGGAGCAATATACTGCTTGACTCCTCAGTGAAGTTATATTCTCGAAACTTCAACAAAAGCCCGTACCGAACTACTGAGCGTCTCTCTTGCAGAGTCTTCCACTGGAGTTCATCTATCATCTCCGTAACGCTTTCGCGATTACTAAATGATACTGTAACGAAGCGTGCTGCTCTCCGTTGGATCTTCTCTATCTCTTCTATCAACCCTATCTGGTATGGATCCCACACTGGTGAGCAGTATTAACGCAGTGGGCGAACAAGTGCACTGTAACCTACTTCCTTTGTTTTCGGACTGCATTTCCTTACGATTCTTCCAATGAATCTCAGTCTGGCATCTGCTTTACCGACGATTAATTTTGTATGGTGATTCCATTTTAAATCACTCCTAATGTCTACTCCCAGATAATTTATGAAATCAACTGCTTCCAGTTGCTGACCTGCTATATTGTAGCTAAATGATAAAGGATCTTTCTTTCTATGTATTCGCAGCACATTGCACTTGTCTACATTGAGATTCAATTGCCATTTCCTGCCCCATGTGTCAATTCGTTGCAGATCCTCCTGCATTTCAGTACAATTTTCCATTGTCACAACCTCTCGATATGCTACATCATCATCCGCAGACAACTTCAGTGAACTTCCGATGTTATCCACAAGATCACATTTATATATAATGTGAATAGCAACAGTCCTACGACACTCCCCTGCGGCACACCTGAAATCACTCTTACTTCGGAAGACTTCTCTCCATTGAGAATGAAATGTTGCGTTCTGTTATCTAGGAACTCTTCAATCCAATCACACAATTGGTCTGATAGTCTATATGCTGTTACTTTGTTCATTAAACGACTGTGGGGAACTGTATCAAACGCCTTGCGAAAGTCTGTTGCCTTGGTGGAGGACGGTTGCGGACACGGGTTTCAATCTGCACTTTATTTTTCTCCTATTCACCGAAAAACATTGCGGATATTAAATGGTACCAGGTGAACAGTAAACTGAAGATGGAAACCTGTGTCCGAAACCGTCATCCATCGAGACAACAGCGCATCGCATTGATAGAAGCCCTGCCTTTTCAGCCCAGCAGCTAACTACACCTTCTCCACTGCCGATCGGGACAATCAGTCACGATCATTGACTAACAAACAACATTGCGACGCGTTCCTCCTACGGTCCATCAGTCACGTGTGCAGCGGAAGGGGTAGTCTGGTGGCACACTCCAGCGCCTCTAACTTGGACACACTGTAGCGTCGCTGGATAACCTATCTGTACATAGGTACCTGTCATCAATTTTTTCCTCATGACATCATCTACAACACCTCAAAGTTTTTCCCAACATTTATGGTACACACAATGCATCTACATCCGCAAGCCACAGTACGCTGCGTTGTGTAGTGTACGGTGTACCACTACCAGCCATCTCGCTTCCCGTTCCACTCGCAAGAAGAGCGACGAAAAAACGACTATTTATAGGCCCCCTATGAGTCCTAATTTCTCTAATATGTCCGTGCTACTTAAGGGAAACGTACGTTGATGACAGGAAAATCGTTCTACAGTCTGCTCCAAATGTCAATTCTCTAAAATTTCTCAGTGCCGTTTCTCGAAAAGATCGTCGCTTTCTCAATGTACCTCCGTAATACTTGCCTGTTTTCCGAATTTACTGGTAATAAATCTAGAAGCCTGCCCATGAATTTCTTCCATGTCTTCATTTAGCCGAACCTGGTGGGGACCCTGAACACTCTAGTAGTACTCAAGAATGGGTCGCACTAGCGCCTCTCCTTTGCAGATGAACCACACAGTGCTAAAAGTCACCGAACAAGCCGAAGCCGACCATTCGCCGTATTCACATGCTCGTTCCATTTCATATCGCTTTGCAGTTTTACGTCTAGATATTTAATCGTCGTCGCTGTGTTAAGTGGCACAGTGTTCATGCTGTATTCCAATATTACGGGATTGTTTTTCCTACTCATCAACAGTAACACAAATAGCTACCTTCGGTTGTTCACACAACCATCGTCAAATCAGAAAGAATAAGCAGAAATTGCTTTAGGTAAAACTGAATTGAATAGTCTTCATGAATATGTATATTTCAAGATAAAGTAACGTACAAAAAGTAATGACATACCAATCTTGGTAAAGAAGTAGTATCACAGTGTACATTAAGGACAGATCACATTGTCTGCGTAACTTGGTACTACGTAAGAAATGGAAGCAGATGTCAGATGTCTGAACTGTAATCAGTTTTACGGCACAAAAGAATTGGGTTGTAATAAACACGAAAGCACTTCGGTTGCAACATCGTTACTCTCATGTCTCTGCAAACTAGTGAAACTTAATTTAAAAAGAACCGAAAGACTCGCAGGGTAACGATGAGAGATTTACATACTAAAAACTGCGTTAAATACAATGAAAAGTATACAAATAATTAATAGGAGAAGGTAGGCGTTTTGGCGCCTAGCACCCGAATGTTCCGACCAATCAGAAGCAAGTTCAGTTCAATTGGCGGATTCTCCTACGGGACTGGTACATACTGCACCATCTGTCCGTTGTACCTCACCCCACTTTTGTACCATATGCTTCTTCGCGTGTATCAAGCTGCGACAAGACGAGTTTCTAGCAAAATAAAATACTGGCGGCCACACTCAGGAATATCACAGTCCCAATAGTTCGAAGTGCGAGCAGCTATTCTCAAACAAAATTTTGCGCTTATTTAACAGACTGTGATCTGCCACAGCTGATTTACCCAAATGCCTGTATTTGAGGGGATATTGATGCTTGACGCAATGATCGGCAGCCGTCCGTATAGACTAGCCCACGTAACTCTTGCCACACTTGCAAGGAATGTTATAAAATCCCGGCGCTGTCAGGCCGAAATTTTATTTAACGGGTGGCAACATTCGTTTAATTTTTTCCATGGTAGACCGGAAGGTTGGTCTGGTTCTTCGGCTGTTTGGGACTATCTATCTTGCTACTTGTTCCACAGTGGAAGGGAAGCCCGATGTCACAGACAGAATACCCGTTCCTACTGGACACCGTCTTCAGATGCTTAATGTAGGAACAGAGGTGGCCCATGTCCGAAGTAGTTCGGGCTCTGTGTACTAAGCTATTCAGCATAGCTCTCTTCTGAGCTGGATGGTGAGAGCTATGCCCAATAAGATACAAATCTGTATGCGTCGATTTTCTGTACACAGAATGCCAAAGTCGTCCATCTGATTTCCGTTAGACCAACACAGCTAAGAAAGGTAACTTCCTATCTTTCCCCACCTGCACTGTAAATTTTATGTTGGGATGTGTACCATGCAAATGATCAACGAATCTATGGACGCAGAGCGCGCCACCTCTGTGTGCGCCATCATGGCGTCGTCTAGCCAGCCGGACGCCATTCTGTGGTTCTGTGGGTATAAAAGAGGGAACCTTACCAGTTCACAACAGTCACTTTTAGCCCATGACGAAGGTGATGGTGGATACCGTCGAAAGCTTGGAATTTTATGCGAATTTGAGGAGTAAAGTGAACTGAGAAGTCTATACGCACGTTAAATGTCTGTAACGAGTAACGTCAAGCGCTTAAGACTGATTTTAAGAACATACTTTTGAGTTACTCCAACTATTACAATTCATCACAAAAGCTCTTAAAGGTAATCATCTTTTGGTTGAAGCACACGTGTTGTCCGTGTTCGCTTTCAAATACATAATTATCGAAATATGGTTCTGCCATGAACAAACATTCATTAACACTCATACAAGGTTCCATGAAGTATCACTGTCGTCAGTGAATTCATTTCATTCACATACTGATGTTCGTGTGGCTTTCTGCAGTTTGTTGTGTTCCTGACATCATGTTCCAGTTTGTCTTTTTTGTCGTTTCCCGTTTTCATGCTTCTACGCAAAATGTACTTTCTAACACGCACTGTGTCACTGTTTATGAGATATTCATTCCATTATGGCGGAACTAGTGAACCCACAGATGATGATGAAACTGCACTGAAACATCAGGGGCGTTAAAGAGAAATTTGTGTTTGCTCAAGGGACATTCATATTCCGACAACTATACATATTAATATTAGCTATGCAACACAATAATATTACATTTCAAGTCATTTCATTGAAATGCGCATAGGATATACATCCTTGACTTGTTTGCATATATCTCAGAGAACACCTCTCCGTGAAGCTCACGGGATATGACTAACGTAATGCCATGTCTCGGTCGGAAAGTCCAGAGCATCTTGGATCACGTATATCTTGAGTTTGTACCAATCTACTATGAAATATTTAATTATATTGACGAAAAACAGCTGATTTTGTGTTTGGATTCGAATTGGTTTTCGAAGCGTACGGCGAAGTATTGATTCTTTTATATAGCAAAATGCTGTTTATCTTGTTCACTTGTGTTGATATAGTCCTAATTGTTAATGACCTTGCGTCGCTGCAGTTCATTCCAAATCGGTTCGTCAGATATGAACAACCGTAAATGCAGTACACTAATTATAGATTTAATGTACATTTGAGTCTGGTTTAGATTTCAAAAATACACCAATATTCACATTCTGCATACGACATTATACTGCATCTAACTTTTATTGCCTCGGCCTGTAGGCCCACCAGACTATAAATAAGGTACAATCACGATAGTGCATAATATTGTTATGACGTGTATGTATTTGAAGTTACACCTAAAAAACACGACTTTACAAAGGTCCAGATACAGAAATATGCTTCACGAAGAGTGGCTGTGTTTTTTACATAAACGTAAACTTCGGAAAGTGCGTCTTCCTATACGAAATTTTACCACGTGCGACATGTCAACAATTAGCTTTAGAAAACATTCAGATACTTTCGAATTAAGAAAATAATTTTATTGCTAACATTCAACCTTGATACAGTAACTGACCTCACTTATCTGAATTTTGTGCAGTAAACTATTTGGGAGTGTGATTTCAAGTACTGATGCGAATCCGATTTCTTTGGAATTTTCTCTGAGAGCAGATTTTCGTGAAATAATGATAATGTGACATACGGCAGTGTGGTATCGATAGCTACGATGCAACGGCGTAGGTGAAAGTTCTTAAGTTGGCACTACGACAGACACCGACGACAGCGCCCTCTCGCCGGTGCTGTGGAACTCTACGAGCTCCGCTCCAGATTCTGCCCATTTTGATCAAGAGCAGACGGCTGGGATACTTCGCTTGCTATTGAGACTACAGGGTGTTTCAAAAACGACCGGTATATTTGAAACGGCAATAAAAACTAAACGAGCAGCGATAGAAATACACCGTTTGTTGCAATATGCTTGGGACAACAGTACATTTTCAGGCAGACAAACTTTCGAAATTACAGTAGTTACAATTTTCAACAACAGATGGCGCTGCGGTCTGGGAAACACTATAGCACGATATTTTCCACATATCCACCATGCGTAGCAATAATATGGCGTAGTCTCTGAATGAAATTACCCGAAACCTTTGACAACGTGTCTGGCAGAATGGCTTCACATGCAGATGAGATGTACTGCTTCAGCTGTTCCATTGTTTCTGGATTCTGGCGGTACACCTGGTCTTTCAAGTGTCCCCACAGAAAGAAGTCACAGGGGTTCATGTCTGGCGAATAGGGAGGCCAATCCACGCCGCCTCCTGTATGTTTCGGATTGCCCAAAGCAATCACACGATCATCGAAATATTCATTCAGGAAATTAAAGACGTCGGCCGTGCGATGTGGCCGGGCACCATCTTGCATAAACCACGAGGTGCTCGCAGTGTCGTCTAAGGCAGTTTGTACCGCCACAAATTCACGAAGAATGTCCAAATAGCGTGATGCAGTAATCGTTTCGGATCTGAAAAATGGGCCAATGATTCCTTTGGATGAAATGGAGGCCCAGACCAGTACTTTTTGAGGATGCAGGGACGATGGGACTGCAACATGGGGCTTTTCGGTTCCCCATATGCGCCAGTTCTGTTTATTGACGAAGCCGTCAAGGTAAAAATAAGCTTCGTCAGTAAACCAAATGCTGCCCACATGCATATCGCCGTCATCAATCCTGTGCACTATATCGTTAGCGAATGTCTCTCGTGCAGCAATGGTAGCGGCGCTGAGGGTTTGTCGCATTTGAATTTTGTATGGATAGAGGTGTAAACTCTGGCGCATGAGACGATACGTGGACGTTGGCGTCATTTGGACCGCAGCTGCAACACAGCGAACGGAAACCCGAGGCCGCTGTTGGATCACCTGCTGCACTAGCTGCGCGTTGCCCTCTGTGGTTGCCGTACGCGGTCGCCCTACCTTTCCAGCACGTTCGTCCGTCACGTTCCCAGTCCGTTGAAATTTTTCAAACAGATCCTTTATTGTATCGCTTTTCGGTCCTTTGGTTACATTATATGGAAGTTAATAGGAATATAAAAAAAGGGAGGAAGGTTTATCTGTTTAGCAAGAGTAATAGAAGGCAGATTTCAGACTACCTAACAGATCAAAACGAAAATTTCTGTTCCGACACTGACAATGTTGAGTGTTTATGGAAAAAGTTCAAGGCAATCGTAAAATGCGTTTTAGACAGGTACGTGCCGAGTAAAACTGTGAGGGACGGGAAAAACCCACCGTGGTACAACAACAATGTTAGGAAACTACTGCGAAAGCAAAGAGAGCTCCACTCCAAGTTTAAACGCAGCCAAAACCTCTCAGACAAACAGAAGCTAAACGATGTCAAAGTTAGCGTAAGGAGGGCTATGCGTGAAGCGTTCATTGAATTCGAAAGTAAAATTCTATGTACCGACTTGACAGAAAATCCTAGGAAGTTCTGGTCTTACGTTAAATCAGTAAGTGGCTCGAAACAGCATATCCAGACACTACGGGATGATGATGGCATTGAAACAGAGGATGACACGCGTAAAGCTGAAATACTAAACACCTTTTTCCAAAGCTGTTTCACAGAGGAAGACCGCACTGCAGTTCCTTCTCTAAATCCTCGCACAAACGAAAAAATGGCTGACATTGAAATAAGTGTCCAAGGAATAGAAAAGCAACTGGAATCACTCAATAGGGGAAAGTCCACTGGACCTGACGGGATACCAATTCGATTCTACACAGAGTACGCGAAAGAACTTGCCCCCCTCCTAACAGCCGTGTACCGCAAGTCTCTAGAGGAACGGAGGGTTCCAAATGATTGGAAAAGAGCGCAGATAGTCCCAGTCTTCAAGAAGGGTCGTCGAGCAGATGCGCAAAACTATAGACCTATATCTCTTACGTCGATCTCTTGTAGAATTTTAGAACATGTTTTTTCTCGCGTATCATGTCATTTCTGGAAACCCAGAATCTACTATGTAAGAATCAACATGGATTCCGGAAACAGCGATCGTGTGAGACCCAACTCGCCTTATTTGTTCATGAGACCCAGAAAATATTAGATACAGGCTCCCAGGTAGATGCTATTTTTCTTGACTTCCGGAAGGCGTTCGATACAGTTCCGCACTGTCGCCTGATAAACAAAGTAAGAGCCTACGGAATATCAGACCAGCTGTGTGGCTGGATTGAAGAGTTTTTAGCAAACAGAACACAGCATGTTGTTATCAATGGAGAGACGTCTACAACCGCTAAAGTAACCTCTGGCGTGCCACAGGGGAGTGTTATGGGACCATTGCTTTTCACAATATATATAAATGACTTAGTAGATAGTGTCGGAAGTTCCATGCGGCTTTTCGCGGATGATGCTGTAGTATACAGAGAAGTTGCAGCATTAGAAAATTGTAGCGAAATGCAGGAAGATCTGCAGCGGATAGGCACTTGGTGCAGGGAGTGGCAACTGACCCTTAACATAGACAAATGTAATGTATTGCGAATACATAGAAAGAAGGATCCTTTATTGTATGATTATATGATAGCGGAACAAACACTGGTAGCAGTTACTTCTGTAAAATATCTGGGAGTATGCGTGCGGAACGATTTGAAGTGGAATGATCATATAAAATTAATTGTTGGTAAGGCGGGTACCAGGTTGAGATTCATTGGGAGAGTGCTTAGAAAATGTAGTCCATCAACAAAGGAGGTGGCTTACAAAACACTCGTTCGACCTATACTTGAGTATTGCTCATCAGTGTGGGATCCGTACCAGATCGGTCTGACGGAGGAGATAGAGAAGATCCAAAGAAGAGCGACGCGTTTCGTCACAGGGTTATTTGGTAACCGTGATAGCGTTACGGAGATGTTTAATAAACTCAAGTGGCAGACTCTGCAAGAGAGGCGCTCTGCATCGCGGTGTAGCTTGCTCGCCAGGTTTCGAGAGGGTGCGTTTCTGGATGAGGTATCGAATATATTGCTTCCCCCTACTTATACCTCCCGAGGAGATCACGAATGTAAAATTAGAGAGATTAGAGCGCGCACGGAGGCTTTCAGACAGTCGTTCTTCCCGCGAACCATACGCGACTGGAACAGGAAAGGGAGGTAATGACAGTGGCACGTAAAGTGCCCTCCGCCACACGCCGTTGGGTGGCTTGCGGAGTATCAATGTAGATGTAGATGTAGATTAAACCTCCGTTGAAAACTTTGTCGTGTTGCAACACCACTGTGTTCTAGGCGGTGGAATTCCAACACCAGAAAAATCCTCTGTTCTAAGGAATAAACCATGTTGTCTACAGCACACTTGCACGTTGTGAACAGCACACGCTGACAGCAGAAAGACGACGTACAGAATGGGGCACCCACAGACTGCATTGTCTTCTATATCTTTCACATCACTTGCAGCGCCATCTGTTGTTGAAAATTGTAACTACTGTAATTTCGAAAGTTTGTCCGCCTGAAAATGTACTGTTGTCCCAAGCATATTGCAACAAACGGTGTATTTCTATCGCTGCTCGTTTAGTTTTTATTGCCGTTTCAAATATACCGGTCATTTTTGAAACACCCTGTATGTACTACTTACGACGGATCTAAGGCTTCGCACATCAGTGCAAAGTTATGTATTCAGTTAATATTGTGATATAGCAAAACCATTTCTAAGAGCAGTACCGAGAGATTTTCACCTTTTCCTGCTCCATCTCACTTCCTACATTCGGCCTACCCTTCAGTTTACAGGAGCAGACCAACGCGCCGGCTTCCAGGCGGGATACAAAAGACTGAATGTCTTTTTTAAGAGTTAATACAATTTTAAACTCATATTACCGTGAAACCAAGTATGACAATGTTGAAAGTACAAGAAAGGTATTCGCATTTACGAATATGATGAGACTCCAGCTGTACAGTGTATCGGTGACAATGAAAATCTGTGTCGCAGCTGGATTCGGACCCGGATCTCTCACTCCACGCGAGTGGTCGGTCACCTTAACCGCCTCAGCCATCATAGCACGCCTCCAGGACCGACATGCCACAGTGTGTCTACGTCCCATACTCGCACAATTTACCAGGTGATCAAAAAGTCAGTATAAATTTGAAAAGTGAATAAATCACGGAATAATGTAGATAGAGAGGTACAAATTGACACACTTGCTTTGAATAACGTGGGGTTTCATTAGAACCAAATAAATACAAAAGTTCAAAAAATGTCCGACAGATGGCGCTTCAACTGATCAGAATAGCAGTAATTAGGATAACAAAGTAAGACAAAGCAAAGATTATGTTCTTCACAGGAAATGCTCAATATGTCCACCATCATTCCTCAACAATAGCTGAAGTCGAGGAATAATGTTGTGGACAGCACTGTAAAGCATGTCCGGAGTTATGGTGAGGCATTGGCGTCGGATGTTGTCTTTCAGCATCCCTAGAGACGTCGGTCGATCACGATACACTTGCGACTTCAGGTAACCCCAAAGCCAATAATCGCACGGACTGAGGACTGGGGACCTGGGAGGCCAAGCATGACGAAAGTGGCGGCTGAGCACACGATCATCACCAAACGACGCGTGTAAGGGATCTTTCACGCGTCTCATAATACAGCTTCACTAAAAGCGCCTTTTCAGGTAACGTTAACATGCTGCGACTACTGGCGCATCTGATTCTCGCTCTCATTACAGCTCCTTTTATACACGATTGTCATGCGCAGTCACTGTCGTTTTACTGCCCAGCGCCATATGTCGGACATTTTTGAACTTTGGTTTTTTTTTTTTTTAGGTTCTAATAAAACCCCATGTCATTCCAAGCATGTGTGTCAATTTGTACCTCTCTATCTACATTAGTCCGCGGTTTATTAAGTTTTCAAATTTATACTGACCTTTTGATCACCCGGTATGTGATTCCCGCACAGGGAGAGTCTTGCGATTATTGTCGCGGCCTTATCTTGGCATGAAATGTTAAATTGCAGCGTCTAAATGTTTCCTCGCAGCAGTACGAATTCCTTCAGAAATGCGTGAATGTCTGAAAGACATTGCAGAGTACATTGTAGAAACACAGGCACTGCGATACTGTTAAAAGCAATTAATGAAATACGTGTTATATGCGCAAACTGTATATCGAGATGTACCTCAGTCTTGACATCGATCACTTCTGGTCTGCGGCATAAGAAGTGCCGCATATTGTCAAGTGGCGTGCCAGCTGCTGCGCCCACCTGCCATACAAGAACGACTGTATTGCTTAGCGCCACAGTAAAAGCAACCGCGCGTCGATAGTGGAGACGGCATGAACCGTCCCATTAGCTCGCCAGCCAGCGTGGAGGGCAGCTGTTGCGACACAGCTACTGACTTATGTCGCCCATTTATTGTTGCGTTCTGCTAGGCTGGACGATGGCCAGCGCTACCCACCAGCTGCCACCTCCTGTCATCGGCGTCTGCACGTTCTCCGAAGCCTGGAGACCTTTTACTCGACACACCTCATAGAAACTACTCTTCCTTACCAATGATCCGTGCTCTTGAGATGCTTTCTGAACGTGGGGCCATGGAGCTAAAGACTGATGACAGGGTTGGATCATGCCAAATCCCTGTTAAGACTATGAAGGTGTTTTCCTTGTTGCTGTTGTTGTTGTGCTCGTGCTGTGTTCATCTATCAGAAGACTGGTTGATGCACCCGTCCACACAAGCCTATCCTGTGTGCGTCTGTTCATTTTGACGTAACAATTGCACTCTGCATCCTTCTGAACTAGCTTACTATCGTCAAATCTTGATCTCTCTCTACTTTTACTAACCATCACACTTCCTTGATGTTTCAGTATGTGTCATATCGACCTACTCCTTTCGTTAGTCAATTTGTACAATAAAGCTCTTTTCTACGCCAATGCGCCCACTACCACATCATTATTAACTCCATTTGCTCATTCATTCTTCTGTAACACAATACTAAAAACCTCTACTCTTTTCTTGTGTGTACAGATTTACACGGAATACAGCGTGATCAGGAGGCCATTGACATTATGGGGAAATAGTTGTTGGTCTTGTTCGATGTGACCCGTTGGCATCTATTAGGGGCTTTTCAGAATTCATGAACCTGTCTCACCTTCGCATGCAGAGGTTATTCTGCCTCTGAAAAGTCATTAAGCAAGATCAAGCTGTCATCAGTTACGACATAGTATCTGGCACGCCATCGCCAAATCCGTAGAAGAAAATTCAGAAAGACGTTTTGTGGAAAGCTCCTGTTTTCCGACTTTTAGATCATAGCCAACCCGAACTGTATGGTTGTTGATGGCCTTTTCCTCTTACTGGCAATTTCAGTGACGATTGTATCTTTGATGGGATTTGTGTTACAATAGCAGTAAACATTTTTCGGCCATGGCTGTACGGATATCGAGGCCTGGCTGCGGGTAAATGGACAAATTTGTTCTGGGATTATTATTTATTATTTACGGAAATTGTTTCTTTTCAATGAACAGTGTTGGGGGGTTAAGTTGGTGTAGATGTGGGGCGAGTTATTATAGAAACACCAACCAACCCCATAACTAATTATGCCAACTAGCCCCACGGTGAAATCAAAAACGAAATGGATAATGGATACCACACAACCCCCAACAACAGTAACAGATGATTATGATCTATGCATCCAACCACAGTTAACCGCTCTTTCGAAAACCGCCATCAGTAATTCCTCGATTCTAACTACCAGAAAAAATGTACAACTAAACAATCTACTCACCAGTCAGAAAAACTACGAAATAGTGGTCCGTCCTCCTTGGTGCTTCCCAGTAGGCTGAAGTCAGGGTGCGTGGTGCACCTTTGTATACACTCCCCACTAGCACGATGACAGCGGTCTTATTCCGCAGCGGCCGGGAACAGAATATGTATACCAACCAGCCCCATACGCAAACCAGCTGCGGTCTCCACCACTTTATAAAACTGCTGAATATTTTCTCAATACCATTAAAATATTCATCATTTGGAAATACAGAAGTAATAACAAAGTTTTTCTTTACAAAATACGTTTGCAAGCAGGTTTGCACAATGGCTACTCTTTGTGATACAATTTCTTTTATTTACAACTATAAATTGCATCTTCTCTAAAGACCTGTGGTCAGATTTTGAAATTACTAAGGTAAATCTTGTCAGACATGTAATACATCCGATAAGTCTTTGCCAAAAGACCAATAATGTAATTTTTTCCATGCCATTGTGGCAGGGTGGTACGGTAACCATTTTAAATTATTTCAGACTCAAAGTCGTGGTTGAAAGTTTATTTTATATCGGTAACGCGTTCCGCGATTTTGTGCAAAAGCACCTAGATGTGTAACCCATCAAACCTAAAGCCATATAAAGTGGTCGCAAAAGTCTAGTTACTTTGACATAAAGCCATATAGAATGAAAACTGGATCCCAGAGTATCCAATTATTTGTGGATCGACTTTCCATTTTTATGGCTTAGAACGAATGGGTTACACAATGGCGAAAGAGCGAAGCGCTTTGCTGATGTCAAATAACTTTGCAACCGAGACTACTTTCATTCTGAGACCAATAATACATCTAGGGAATGGTATCCTAAGCTTCCTCACTTCCGAGCGAAATTGTGGTCTGAGTTGCTGGAATTTGGAACGAACGAAGATCGTTCTATTAAATTCTGCAACGTCTGAATAAATTCAATCACAAGGACCGAATTTTTTAGTTGTTGAGGATAAAAATTAAAAGGGAAGTAGCCATGATTGAACGAAATAAGCCGGCCGGAGTGATCGAGTGGTTCTAGGCGCTTCAGTCTGGAAGCGCGATCGCTACGGTCGCAGGTTCGAATCCTCCCTCTGGCATGGATGTGTGTGATGTCCTTAGGTTCGTTAGGTTTAAGTAGTTCTAAGTTCTAGGGGACTGATGACCTCCGCTGTTAAGTCTGATAGTGCTCAGAGCCATTTTAACCATTCTGAACGAAATAAATGACGCAGTTGCAAGAGAGTAGCCTGCCATTCGGGAGACAGCGTGATTTTCCTAAATCATTTTATGTGTATCTCCGGATGCTTGCTATGGCAAAGTCACATCCGATTTCCTTATTCCAACCGTTTGTAATCCTAGCCTGTGTTTCCTCTCCAATAGTCTCGTCATCGGTGAGACTCTAAACCCTGAGCTATCTTTTTGATAATACGGTACTGATCTTGATTTTCAGTTTAATTTGTCTTCGTTATAAGTGGTTTTCTTATCTGTATCGTTGAAACAACGCATACATTGTCGTCGTTCTTTTTGAAAACGATGCATTGCACAACACTTAAAAAGTGAGTGTTTCCCAACGCTCCACTGTTGGAAAGCAAAATGATTTTGTGTTTTCGATATACAAACGTTAAGCATTAAAATATACGTAACAATTGTAAAAACTATTTCGTTGAAACCACAGTTTATTTATTCGTAATTTGTTTAACGAAGTCACCTGTATTCAGACATCAGTACAAATTTATTTTAAAATTTGTATGTAGTGTAGAGTGTTAAAAACATTTTGCAATATTCAGCAACATTTGTTAAAATTATCTATAGGTTATAATGAACATACTGAGAAAATAGTATTTTAAGATAACGATACAAATAATACCTTCTAAACACTAGTTGACTCATGAGACAGGATGCATCGTGGTTACATCCAGTGACACTACAGAGAGTGGTGACTAATGACTAGCACTTTGCCTATCCCGTCAACAGGAACTGATTGTACAACGTCCGACTGAAGTTGAACAGCCCTCAGTGGGTCTTACAACACTGAGGGCGTTAAGTATTTACTGGGTGTTTCATAAGTACCTCGTGATTTCTGAAGACAGCTTTGCATAAACAACAAGACATACATAAAGGTACAATGGATAGAGCAACTCTCCGAGCTTTTAACTCACATTACAGGTGTTTAGTACGGGCATCGTTTATGACCTCAATACGTACACACAAGAGGTGCCTGTCAGTACACTCCATTTAACCCTTGCCTGAGAAGATTATTTGCGTATTACTAGTTTGATTGTGGTGGTATTCAGCGGTATACGGAGGATTTTTTCCACTAAGTACTTAATGAATATGGACTTGGGATATGTGAGTGGACCCATCTGTATTTCATTCTAATGTGTCACACTAGCTATTTCCTGTATACAGGGTGTTACAAAAAGGTACGGCCAAACTTTCAGGAAACATTCCTCACACACAAATAAAGAAAATATGTTATGTGGAGATGTGTCCGGAAACGCTTAATTTCGATGTTAGAGCTCATTTTAATTTCGTCAGTATGTACTGTACTTTCTCGATTCACCGCCAGTTGGCCCAATTGAAGGAAGGTAATGTTGACTTCGGTGCTTGTGTTGACATGCGACTCATTGCTCTACAGTACTAGCATCAAGCACATCAGTACGTAGCATCAACAGGTTAGTGTTCATCACGAACGTGGTTTTGCGGTCAGTGCAATGTTTACAAATACGGCGTTGGCAGATGCCCATTTGATGTATGGATTAACACGGGGAAATAGCCGTGGCGCGGTTCGTTTGTATCGAGACAGATTTCCAGAACGAAGGTGTCCCGACAGGAAGACGTTCGAAGCAATTGATCGGCGTCTTAGGGAGCACGGAACATTCCAGCCTATGACTCGCGACTGGGGAAGACCTAGAACGACAAGGACACCTGCAATGGACGAGGCAATTCTTCGTGCAGTTGACGATAAACCGAATGTCAGCGTCAGAGAAGTTGCTGCTGTACAAGGTAACGTTAACCACGTCACTGTATGGAGAGTGCTACGGGAGAACCAGTTGTTTCCGTACCATGTACAGCGTGAGCAGGCACTTTCAGCAGGTGATTGGCCTCCACGGGTACACTTCTGCGAATGGTTCGTCCAACAATGTGTCAATCCTCATTTCAGTGCAAATGTTCTTTTTACGGATGATGCTTCATTCCAACGTGATCAAATTGTAAATTTTCATAATCAACATGTGTGGGCTGACGAGAATCCGCACGCAATTGTGCAATCACGTCATCATCACAGATTTTCTTTGAACGTTTGGGCAGGCATTGTTGGTGATGTCTTGATTGGGCCCCATGTTCTTCCACCAACGCTCAGTGGAGCACGTTATCATGATTTCATACGGGATACTCTACCTGTGCTGCTAGAACATGTGCCTTTACAAGTACGACACAACATGTGGTTCATGCGCGATGAAGCACCTGCACATTTCAGTCTAAGTGTTCGTACGCTTCTCAACAACAGATTCGGTGACCGATGGATTGGTAGAGGCGGACCAATTCCACGGCCTCCACGCTCTCCTCACCTCAACCCTCCTGACTTTCATTTATGGGGGCATTTGAAAGCTCTTGCCTACGCAAGCCCGGTACTCGTGCTCGTATTGTGGACGGCTGTGATACAATACGCCATTCTCCAGGGCTGCATCAGCGTATCAGGGATTCCATGCGACGGAGGGTGGATGCATGTATCCTCGCTAACGGAGGACATTTTGAACATTTCCTGTAACAAAGTGTTTGAAGTCAGGCTGGTACGTTCTGTTGCTGTGTGTTTCCATTCCATGATTAACGTGATTTGAAGAGAAGTAATAAAATGAGCTCCAACATGGAAAGTAAGCGTTTCCGGACACATGTCCACATCACATATTTTCTTTCTTTGTTTGTGAGGAATGTTTTCTGAAAGTTTGGCCGTACCTTTTTGTAACGCTCTGTATACCCATCCATGAGTGGGTGATTACATGGAGTTTCTAAGAATTCGACTCAATTTAGTCTCAGAAATGCTGCGCGTAGAATGGGTAGAAATAAAAGCGCTGAAAAAGCATAGAATCCCTTTGCTGCCCCAAAAGACATTCAAATTTCTTGGAATGGTTTTGAACCTCCACTGGTAATCGCCATTTTTCTGAATTTCGTAGATAATCCGCATCTAAAGGGTGTCGAAGGAGTTAACGAGCCCACAGGCGCTAGAGCAGCGACGAGGCTGAATCAGTGTCAACGTTTCTGACGGGTATGTTTTTAACGTACCCACAAAACGTGTGTGGGTGGCACTGAGGAGGTCACGGTACTTGGAGTGTTGGAGAACCCTTTTTCATTTCATTCACACATGTTTTAATGTAGCACCGCACCACTCCTCAGCTGCGCGTAGAATGGGTAGAAATAAAAGCGCTGAAAAAGCATAGAATCCCTTTGCTGCCCGAAAAGACATTCAAATTTCTTCGAATGGTTTTGAACCTCCACTGGTAATCGCCATTTTTCTGAATTTCGTGTAGTTTTTGCGCAGTTGTCCCCTGAAACCCACATATCCCCGACCGTGGCACCTGGGCAGAAAATCACCCATACTATAAGATCAAACTTATCGGAGGGATACATGAGTAGAAATCGAGGTTCCTGATGAGGGACATCAGCCTTTTCAGTAGTTACAGTGACAACAGTTGTCTGTTGTTATAACACTAGCCCACACGAACATCCCAAGTTGGTACTGTGGGCGGCTGAAAACAAAGGATGATGTCGCAGTGAAGCGCCGTAACTGGTAGCTACACAATAGGCTGTGGATACTGACCATAAGTAATAGGTTATGAAATGCTGATTAAAACTGAAGAAATTGCGGAAAGAAGATAGGGACATGAGAACTGGAAAGAACCGAAGAGTGTTGAGACTTCCGTCTTAAGCTTAGTAAAGTAAATGATGTTATATAAGAACTCGTCCACAATCATCATAACGACATAGTAGTCAAATATATAGTTTTGCTTAGCAAATCATCCAGAATTTAGAAAGTAGCATATACAGAATGTGAAAGACAATTGTTTGTAATATACCACAGTGGTATGGAGGGAGTTAAGGTGAACAACTATGGTCTCTCAAGTAAGGAAACAGCCTGAAAGATGCCCACAAGAACCACCTAAGCTACGTCCCAAGCGCGTCTTCCGATGTTTTCAATATTCTCTCGCTCTCTTCGTGGAAACTAGTTGTCGTAGAGAAAAGTGAATAGGACCTTATTTCTCGAAAATTTAAAGTAGTTTAAATTTTCAGTAGGTTTCGTTTCAGACGCATCCCCAGCCCCACACTCTCCCCCCCCCCCCCCCCCCCCCCCCCCTCAATCCGTCAGAATTTTTAGCATTTAGCATGGTGTTCCTGGCACCCTCTCCTACCACTTTACAAAAGTTTGCTACTACACCAATTATTTCACTTGTTTAACCGTCCTTTTTGTCTTCATTGACTGGCCTATTACGCCTCCGTCTTACAAATTGTAAAACTGATTTCACAAGCTGCGACATTATTGCGAATAAAACAGTGACCCGTATATGCAATACGTTGCAATACGTTTCCTTTAATTTACGCCTGTGGTCACAAACTTTTTCTTAACAGATTATCGATTTCGGTCTATAATGACCATCATCAGATCTGTAGCAAAAAATAAGAATAGACAATCTGCGAGTGTATATGTTTTTTTCCCATTTTTTGCTGCAGATCTGATGATCGTCATTATAGACCGCAACCGGTAATCTGTTAACAAAAGTTTGAGGCCATAGACGTAAATTAAAGGAAACTTATTGTAAAATTGATATTTGTGTAAATTTTCCCTCATAGTTTTGTGGTTTTTTAACTGTGTAAAATGAACAAATGGTTCAAATGGCTCTGAGCACTATGGGACTTAACATCTATGGTCATCAGTCCCCTAGAACTTAGACCTACTTAAACCTAACTAACCTAAGGACAGCACACAACATCCAGTCATCACGAGACAGAGAATAAAATGAACAATTAAATAGTTTTGTTTCTCTGGCCTTCAAGACTACTGTACTCGTAATGTTTGAATTTATACTGAATTAGAAACGTAACTAGTTTCTGCATAACGTTTATAAAAGTATTTTTTTTTCTCTGCTCTATCGGGCAAGTTTAATCCACCAACGTTAACGAAATAGGCCCCTGTGACACGTTCTATAACAGGCCCTTACTGTCTGGCGCTATGGGAGAACGGAGGCAGACTAGGGAGACATGAAGAGGTTGTGCTTAAACAGGGGAGAGACGGGTTACAGGGAGGGCAGGGTAAGCGGATAGGGGGATGAAAAGAATTATGAGGGAGGAGAAGGAGATTAGTCTTTAACGTCCCGTCGACAGCGAAGTCATTAGAGACGGCAAAGAATTACGAGTGTATATAATTTTGTGAGTGTGTGGTTTTACACCTGACTGATGAGACCAATAAAGCTTCAAAAACATAGTGCTGATTAACGATATCAGTTATAAGGCTATGCGCAATTTGTCATGAGAGGGTGTCAACTAATTTTCTATTACTACTACCCCTGAAAATGAGCTTCATTAGCTATAGGAGGAAAATCAGTCAACAAATTACATTTATAACTTATTCCACAACTGGCATAATAAATCCTGAAGGGATTAAACATTCGCAGCCAACAATTCAAATTCAGATAATACATATGTGGTCACGTTAATGACAATAACTAATTTTACGACAGGTTCTGAGACTGATGAGAATGTAAATTTGGATACGATAATTCACTGTCGTTGTTGTTAAATCCCAACGTTAAACGGCAAGGATAACGTGATTGCAAGCCGTGAGGATGACAGCGAGTGAAGACAAACATATTACTGGGGCAGAGCGACTGATAGAGGGTAAGACGTTATCACTATCCTGTTGCCGCATTGTGTTCTTCCTGTATGGAGCGGTGATCGGTGTCGAACCATAATGGTCTAACACAAAGTGCCCCTTCGTCCTTCCACTCGGGTCTGCACTCGTCTGAGTGCATTCACCTCCGAATCTAGCTCTCAAGTCTACTCTGAACGTCCATGTAAGAATCCCTGTATTGCTGTGTTCAAGCCCCAGAGTCCAGACTAACCACGCACCCCTTCAGGCCTGCTCATTGTTTTGTGCACACCTAACATTTTCTACCAATCACCAGATTTTCTGCCAACACTGGGCAGTCTCCCTCCAGTGGATCCGTTAACTTCTTCTCCCAGCCATCATCTTTACTAAACCATCAATCTAAAAAGTAGAGCTCAGGACCTGCATCATGGACTGTTTACCAATGTAAAATCGCGCTGTTCCTTCTGGTTCTTCTACTGTCTCGATGTCGGATTGGCAGCCCATCAGCCACGCAGAACTGTCACAGTCGGTGGTGCTTTTACCACACTTTCTAAAGATGTTCTCTGTGGCTGGGACCTGGTTCAAATGGTTCAAATGGCTCTGAGCACTATGGGACTTAACATCTATGGTCATCAGTCCCCTAGAACTTATAACTACTTAAACCTAACTAAGGACATCACACAACACCCAGTCATCACGAGGCAGAGAAAATCCCTGACCCCGCCGGGAATCGAACCCGGGAACCCGGGCGTGGGAAGCGAGAACGCTACCGCACGACCACGAGCTGCCTGGGACCTGGGGTTTCGCATACCCAGAGAAGTCAATAGCATTTGTCTGAAATCGCTCACACCACTGGATAAGTTTTTCGCGTTGACCTGAGGGTGTGTTGTATGGCCTGCAGGTTAGCCTGAGGGAGGGTTGGCAACTGTATCACTCTATACTGTCCTTACTCCTGGCGGTCTGCAGCCCTGCGCTAGCCTGGCGACTGCCCGATGGTCCACACAGTGCCCGTTCTTCTGCTTTCTCTCAGCCATGGATTCATCGTCTAGTCTATAAAAGACATCACCTCCTACCACCGTCCTAAGGAAACGATCCCTTTTGCAGCCCTCGCTGTCCCTATCACTTGCCTGCCCCATGAAATGAAATGTCGTGTGACAAGGGCCTCCCGTCGGGTAGACCGTTCGCCTGGTGCAGGTCTTTCGATTTGACGCCACTTCGGCGACTTGCGCGTCGATGGGGATGAAATGATGATGATTAGGACAACACAACACCCAGTCCCTGAGCGGAGAAAATCTCCGACCCAGCCGGGAATCGAACCCGGGCCCTTTGGATTGACAGTCTGTCGCGCTGACCACTCAGCTAGCTACCGGGGGGGGGGGGGGGGGGGGGGGGGCCGCCTGCCCCATAAGGCGTCTCGCCCACCTCTACGCGTCATTACATGGCTTGCAAGAAACTCCGCGAGGACATGAAAGCACAGAGTTAATACTGACACTGCAATCGCTGTCTCTTGCCTCAAAGCTCTGTTTTTGGCTCATTTCATTATTATTAACTTACTAATATGCCCCATTACTGCTTACGTGGATGAGATGTGTCTAGTCGGAATGGTTATTTGCCTCTCAAATAAACATTATATGTTGGTGAGGGTCCTACGTCGTCTGCCGCAGCCTGCATCTCAACCTCCATGATAATATTGCGTGTTTCCGACGGTTATTTCTATTGTTAATACTCCTTTCTAGTTCTTTTATGTATTTGAGTAGCGGTCTTTACGTACTTTCTCTATTTCTCGTTCTGTGTTCAAATATATATAGTGTCCAAACCAAACAAAGTTGCCTGCTTATATTTGACCATTATGGTATCTTTCTTGTGTGTTATTTGCGGTACATCCTCTCTTGTTCGATTTTTCAAACAGGAGGTCCCGTATGGTCGTCTTAGAAACTTCATTTGTAGGGCTTCGTTCCTTTAGGAGTTGTTCTCTGTAATCGTCCAGCACTCAATGCCTTCATGTGTATGAAGTTTCGTTTTATTCTGATTTTTGTGGACCACAAAAGAGGTCAATTCTGATATTTCTCTCCTTCCTGAGCTCACTCAGTTTCTCAAGTCATCTTCACATCTTCCATCTTTATTAATTTTACTCGCTAGGTAGTCATACCTTTCACAATTATTGATGCTAACATTATCTGATATTCCAAGCTGTGCCGATACATTGCCGTGGTTACGTGTTCTGTCTTCCTGAAGTCAACTTCAGCCCCATTTTCTGTGTTATTCTATTATTTACCCAAACATATAGCGGATTTTTCAGAATCCCTCACCACCATCACCTGGTCACCTGCGAATAAACGCATATACACACTTTATTTTCCTACCTGAATTCCCATTCTACTGAATTTATTTTTCCAGTTGCGCATGGGGATTTTTAGATATTTTCTGACTACTGTTGTTTCAATCTCATATTAATTTTAAATGCTTTAAAGATGACAAATCCTACCCTTATCCCTCCATGCACATCATTACGTATCTTATATTTTCTTTTTACTTATAACGGGTCAGTGCCATATACAGTAGTTACAGTGTTTACAACGTCTTGAGTAATGAGACGTTGTCTCGTTTCCGAAATCTATGAACATTAGATGAAAGCTAAATTTACACACACTTTGAAGAGAAAGCGTTATAAAATGAAGTAATACGAGTAAAGTGCTGACAACAAACGACGTTTAGAGAACTGCATTCTCTGGTTCCACTAGCTTACCATCGCTAGTTTTGTAAGCTCGATACTTCTTCCGTCTTAGATTCCCTGAGCGTCGTCAGTTGTCTTTCTTTTCCTTCATATTGCTTCGTCTACGAAGTTTTCTTTTATGTGTCTGTGCAAATCTTTTAAATGTCATGTATTTCTGTATTTCGTTTTACTTTTAAGACTCTGTACTTACGTCATTTTTAGCTCCCACTCTCCACATGTCTTGTCCTCTTCAGGCCCTGCTTGTAACCCGCCCCTCACCTGTTTAAGCACAGTCTCTTCCCATGTTCCACCAGTCTGTCTGTTTACTCACATCGCTACAGACTCTAAAGTTTTTTGATATATGTTACTCTCTTAAATTGTTAATTAATTGGTATGGACCTACACTATTATGTATTATGTTATTCTATTCTGATGATGGTTTTGGCAGGTTGTTAAGGAACTCATTTATTTTACTGTGCTTGATTAGGATGTTTGTTGTTCTTTACCTCTTCACATACCTTATTCCACTGTACCTTGTTTTTCTACTTGCATATTAGATGACCACTGGAAAATTGCATTGGTAGCCGAATCTGATTGTGGTTATGTGAAATCAAAGTTTATTTTGTGTCGTTATTTGATTCCAAGATTTTATTACGGTTGTGGTCTTTGTGCTGTCAGCTTCACATGCTAACGCCATTGTTGTGTACATAGTTCTGCGTAGTCAGCACGTACACAACTTTCCCACTAGAGCGTGCCCCACTTAGCACAACAGCGCAGGCGCAGCGCTCGTCTGTCTCTGCACTACGAGATGGCGCTGCCATAGAGACGGACCAAATTCTGCTTCCGCCGATCCGTGTATTAATATGTAACGCAGCCAATGAGATTGCAGCTAACGTAGAACCTTTTCTCCTCGCGGATCACACTCACGCAGTGATACATGAACGTGCAAGGTATTATAACGAGTGTACAGACCACCGATTAGTCAGTCCGCATTTGTCTGTACCAGTCTATAGTCAAGTTTCAGTCTGCACCTAATAAGCTTACCATATTCCTGTACATAGCCATGAAGACAAATGTGATATATGATATGTGAGATATGTGAGAATAAGATTAACGTACCAATACCAAAGGAACTTCAGATTGTCAATTGTAAATAGCATCCAGTACCAAGTTAAGTAATTTTTATTTTGTTATTATTTTAATAAATTTGTGTGAAAATTAATCAAGTTCTGTTTAAAGTTGGTCACCGTCAATCAGCTACTCTAAGAGTGCAAGTGGCACTTCTATCGTCTGACCTAGCAGCAGAAGATAAACACGCCACGATAAGACCACGAGACATATTGCTGACACTCGCCAAGTCAAATAACACTGTTCCACATGGGTTCTATTTCTGATATTAAAGTATGTGCTTCTAGACCATTTTACCTTGGGAAATTCAAATATGTAAACAAAATATCGTTGTCAGGGATACTTTTTATGTAATATGTATATATATGTATATTCACAATTCATGGCAAACACAGAGACGTTATAGAGAAATACGGGTATGTTGCCGCATCCTGTACTGATAGAACGTGATAATTTCTTGTGCAACAGCAGGTGGGAAGAATCAGACATCATTAGGTCATTCCCCGCCGCACCTATGTCATTAAGACCACCTTAAACATCTCATTAACTCGAACGGTGACAGCCAGTCGCTGCCTCGGCAGTAAAGCTTCACGCCTCCTGGGGGGCAGGTGCATCGAGTTTACAACAGTGGTGTTAGCTGCAATTTGTGTCAGTCTTAACGAGTGAGTGTTTCGGCTGCCAAGTAACTGTCTGTCATATTTCCGAGCACGGTTGAATTTTTTAGTTCCTGTGTGTAAACTGATTGGGCCTGGTGCTGAAGGTAAAACGACTGCTTGTTTTTACACATCAGCGTTCCTCTAGTTCCCTACTATTAATTTAATACAGGTGTATCACCAAAGTGGTATTTTTAAATTTGCAGAAATGCCACGTCGTCGTGGATGTCGATATAAGCCGGACAACGTCTGCTACATCTGTGGGAAGTTCACTTTTGCCAGAAATAGGAAGAAAATTTCTTCAGTCATAAAGAAAGCATACAAACATTACTTTGGAGTAGAGGTAGGAGACCAAGATAAAGAATGGGCACCACATTTCTGTTGTGCTACATGTTACTGCAAACTAATTCAGTGGTGGAAAGGTAAGGAGAATGTGGCGTTGTTTGCTGTTCCCATGGTGTGGAGGGAGCCTAAGGACCATGTTACTGATTGTTATTTCTGTCTAACAAAAATTCAGGGTTTTACGATTGTTATTTCTGTCTAACAAAAATTCAGGGTTTTACAAACAAAAAGTCAAAGAAGCACATTGTTTGCCCAGATCTGCCTTCAGCGAGAATGCCAGTGCAGCATTCCGACAATCTTCCAGTACCTTCAAGAGCTCGAGGTCAAATTCCGAGTGACGGTGAAATAAGTAGTACTGAAGAAATCACAGATGATGATTCTTTATATCACTGCACAAGTGAGTCATCACCACATTTGTTAACACAGGCAGATTTAAATGATTTAGTACGTGATCTACGACTAAGTAAACAAATGGCGCAACTGCTTGGTTCAAGATTACAAGAGTATAATCTACTGCACCAAAGTACTAAAATCAGTGTGTTCAGGCACAGAGAATATGCCTTTATTTCTTATTTTTCAACTGATGCAGCACTGACATTTTGCAACAACGTTGCTGGCCTGATGAAAGTGCTGAACTTCACTTATATTTCACAGGAGTGGAGACTTTTCATAGATGCATCGAAAACAAGTCTGAAGGGTATTTTGCTCCATAACGGAAATACAATACCCTCTGTTCCAGTAGCTTATGCTAGTTTGACAAAAGAAAATTACGAATTCGTACAAAGGATACCAAATTCATTAAAATACAATGAACACAAATGGAAAATATGAGCAGATTTCAAGGTAATTGCTATGGTACTGGGAATGCAACAAGGCTACACAAAGTATGCCTGTTTCCTTTGCGAGTGGGATAGTCGAGACCGAAATTCTCACTACGTGAAAAAGAAATGGCCTAGGCGAAGATGGAAAGTTGGCGAAAAGAATGTACAACGTGAAAGTCTCGTAGCTCCTGAATATATACTACTTCCACCGCTCCACATCAAACTTGGCCTGATGAAACAATTCGTGAAGGCCATGGATCCAACAGGCTGTCAGTTTGCATATCTAGCTACCAAATTCCACCGTCTTTCAGCTGCAAAAATAAAGGAAGGTCTATTTGTGGGCCCACAAATCAGGGAGCTGCAGAAAGATGCAAATTTTGAAGCATGTTTAACTGATAAAGAAAAAACCGCATGGGACTGCTTCAAGATGGTGTCGGAAAACTTCCTCGGAAGAAGAAGAGCTACTAACCACAAAGCAATGGTGAAGGATATGATCAAAGCATATCAGGATTTGGGGTGCAATATGTCATTGAAGGTACATATGATGGACTCTCATCTGGACTACTTCACAGAGAGTTGTAGTGACGTATCGGATGAACATGGGGAAAGATTCCATAAAGACATTTCTACCATAGAAAGGCGCTATGAAGGGAAGTGGGTATCTTCTATGTTAGCAGATTATTGCTGGAATATCATTCGAGAGAAGAAAGATTCACAATACAAGAGAAAAAAGTGATGTGCATTACAAGGCAGTGGCTCATTGTTTGACAATTTTCTGTAATTTCTCATGTCAAATAAATGCTTCAAAGTGTATACATAAAGGTTACTGTGTTATATGTTAGATCCCACCCTCCATTAATGTGATGAACTTATAACATCATAAAGATGTGTATTTGTTTGTCGAATTTCACGTCACGTTTGCTGCACTATATCAGAAACTGAAAAGAGAAATAAAATTGCGATTACTCATAAACTATCCCTGACAGAAAGAAACCAAAAAACGTTTTCAATTCAGCACTCAAAATACAACTAGGATCACAATATTTTTTATCAGAAATAGAAGAAAAGGTTTTCTTTGTAGAACAGTGTAATCTGATGGTGTGTGTACTGAAGGTCTTACAGTACGCGCACCACAGCCATAAAATACGTTGCCTGACGAAAGCTGTGAAGCACCAAGAACGACATGAGGAAACAAAATGAAAATTCACTGGCCGAAGACATGTGATGCTCTTTCAGTCATCACAGTACGGAGTAAAACTGACCAAAGAAATTAGCAGTATGAGCCAATTTATCAGTATGACGTTTGGTCTAGAAGCATGCAACGATTTGCTTGGGAATGCGGTAACAAGGCTGCTGAGTTCTCCCCGTAGGCAAGCTGGCCCAACACTGTTTTAACTGGTCCTCAATATCCCGCGTACTGACACTGGTTCGTGGTAGACGCCTGAACTGATCCCACACATGTTCTGAAGGGGACAGGTTTGGGATCTTGCTGGCCACGGTAGTACCTCAGCCTCACGGCAGATAGTTCGTAGAGATACATGCCGTGTGCCGAAAACCATTGACTTGTTGAAAAAATGGTGCCACGGTACTGTCACATGAGAGGTAACACACGAGCACGCATGTAGCCCGTGACGTTCCGTTTCGCCGTCAAATTTCCATCAGTGGCTACCAGAGCTGTGATCATACTCGATGGCTCCCCGCACCGTGACGGCAGCAGCAGTACTATTTTGCCTCTAAGAAACAATGAAAGACTGGAACATCTCCCTGGGGAGCCTACCCCTTATTTACCATACCAGGCCTAGTGAGAAGACTAAACTCTAACCACGCTAATGCACTCTGGTGGTCGCTCTGCCTGCCATAGAGAACTGCAACTCTACATTAATCGCCGATGGTGTGTACCTGTTCGGAGTAACATTGACATGCGACAATGTCTTCTGGTTGCTTCACTCATTTTTGTCAGGCTGTGTAGTTTACCACGTGCAAAACTTAGCTACAGACTAGTTTCATATCCAAGTGTGGCATCACCCTGTCCTCGTTATTCGTGTAAGAAAAGTGTTCAGTATCCTGAATCTGACAGGCTGCGGACAGGAATGCGTGATGCTTTTTGCAAACCTCAGCCATAATGAGTGTGAGGGCAAGTGACCGTCATAGAAGTGCTGTGACTGAGACAGTTCGTTGCGTCAAATTTAAAATCCTTGGTCGTCATCAGATTTGGATTTCCAAGAAACAGTGCCTCACAAAATACGAGCGTGAGATCTATGAGAGACATAGAGATGTTGGAAGACTTCCCAGTCATGTATGACACGAAAAATACCGCCCACAATGTGGATCACTTGATGCTTGAAACAAAATTCAAGTACAACTGGCACAGATAGCTTAACTAAAACGGAACATTGTTTGGAAAAATAAAAGTCTTTGGAAACATTAAAAAAAGCTTTACAGTATTCAGTTATAAAGTAGTTGTAAGCCATTGAAAAACGGAATGGATTGTTGTACTTTTGTAAAGTGACAAATATAAAAAATAATATTCGAATGCCAATAACAAATTAAGAACATTCAAGACGTAATTCACAAATATTTGCGAGCGTTGTGACGTGCAGTGCATGAAGTAAGACACTTGCGTGAGTGACGTTTTTTTATAGAATCCCCCATCCCTGCATCATTCGATCAACAGCTTTGTTTGTGAGAGATTAACAATGTGAAGGACAGCGAGTTACAACAACATCGTAGCTGTTAAGGAATACGAAGGTTAACGCTGTTAACAACTCAAAATTCTGGAAGTATCCGTCATGCTGTAGCTGAGCCTTTCTCGGCAACATCTTATAGTAGTGTCAGTCCCGTAAGGAACACAGGATAGCTTCTGTGAAATTTGAAAAGTAGGACATAGGTATTGACAGAAGGGAAACTGTGAAGACGGTTTGTATGATGTGCTTTGACGTATCATACATACGTACTAAGATCTACGGTCCCTTGTTGGCGTAAAATATGTAAGCTTCTAAGTCAATGCAATGACAAGATTCGGCCATTTATGTCACATATTTTGACACTCGCAGACCCACTCATTACAACATTCAGGGTACTCCCATTAGGCCTACAATACTGAAATTTGGCAAGGAGCAAAGTTTAACACACCACAACTAAAAGGAAAAAATCCGAAAACTGTTACTTTCTAATTATATCACACGAAAAAAATTATTATTTTTTTTGTTATCCGACTGTCTGTCCATCTGTTAAGATTCCTTTCTATTACTAACCGGTGGACGTATTGGTATCAAATTTATGTCAGTAACTGAGGTCTACGGTCTGTCGGTGGCCTTCAGAATTTAAGCTTTTAGGTCAATGCAGTCAAAAGATACGACCATTTACGTCACATATTGTGATACTCTCCACCTCACTTAACAGAACCTGTAGGATGCTTCCCTTTAACCTACAAACATGAAATTAGCCGAGCAGTAAACTTTCACAGTAACACTAAAGGAAAAAATCCGAAAATTGTTAATTTTTAATTATATCGTACGATTTTTTTGTCTGCCTGTCAATCCAATTGTTAAGACCTCTTTTGTCAGAAACGAGTAAATGTATGAAGCTTAAATTCTGGACACCAGGATGGATGAACTACAGTCTGGCAATCACTGAACTATATGAAAAAAATCTTAAATTATTTACAAACTATAGCGTGCATACACTTTATTCAACATGTAATCGTCACTACAGATATTCAGATTTAGGTTATGACATGTTCGATATGCCTCCATCATTGGCAATGATGTGGCGGAGACGAATAGCGAAATTCATGACCCGCTGAAGTATCGGAACATCGATGCTGTCTATGACCTCCTGAATGGCTGTTTTCAGTACAGCAATGGTTCTGAGGTTATTGCTGTGCACCTTGTCTTTAACACAGCTCCACAAAAAGGAGTCACATGTGGTCAGGTCCGGAGAATATGGTGGCTAATGGAGGCCCCTGCCAGTGGCCTCTCGGTACCCTAGAGCCAGAATGCGGTCCCCGAAGTGCTACTCCAGAACATCAAACACTCCTGATTCGATGGGATGGAGCTCCATCTTGCATGAAACACATCTTGTCGAAATCAGGGTTATGGACATGAAATAATCTTCCAAAACCTTCACGTACCGTTCTGTAGTCAACGTGTCATCAAGGAATATCCCGCCGACTATTCCGTCACTGGACACTGCACACCATACACTCACCCATTGACAGTGAAGAGACTTCTCGATCGCGAAATGTGGATTCTCAGTCCCCCAAAAGCGCCAGTTTTGTTCATTGAAGAACCCATCCAAATGAAAGTAGGCTTCGTCACAAAAACAAAACCACACGTGTTCTCATCATGAGCGAGGCCAACAGTGCGGTTTTGAACTGCCTAACGCAAACCGTTCAGAAGTTACGACGATTTTATTTCATTCAGTTCAATAATAGTCACCCTGTACCTGTTTGCATAATTAAGTTTGTACGGAGCCATTGGTGTGTGAGACCTACTCGTACTAATCAGAATTTTTTTCGCTCAGGACAAATCTCTCAAATGGTTCAAATGGCTCTGAGCACTATGGGACTTAACATCTGAGGTCATCAGTCCCCTACAACTCAGAACTACTTAAACCTAACTATCCTAAGGACATCATACAAATCCATGCCCGAGGCAGGATTCGAACCTGCGACCGTAGCGGTCACGCGGTTCCACACTGAAGCGCCTAGAACCGCACGCCCAATACGACCGGCGACAAATCTCTGTGGTTTCAGTTAACTTGATGAGGTTTCTTAAATGTCTTGTCAGAAGTCTCTTGTTGTTGGGTCTCTGGGTACCATGGCGTATTATTATATCAAGAATCAGTAAATTTCCTCAACTAAGATATTGATAAGTTAATGTGGGTAAATTAAAAACGAAAGTTAGATCCTTAGGGTGATCCATCACGTAACCTGGAGATGCGAATAGCTTAGACATATTCACTGAACGTGTCGCTGCCCTTTGTATCTTAAAATTGGAAACGCTTGGACGTGTGCTACGAAAAGTCGTCCTCCAAGCTCTGTCTGTCTGCGGTTTGTATTTATAATGCCTGGTGTGGCGTCGGAGGCGGCGGTGGAGGTGGTGGAGGCGGTTTCTGGTGGGAGGCGTGCGTGCGACGCCGTCGCCACCGCCACCGCCAAAAATATGGCCGGTGGCATTGTGTCGCGTTGGGCCGCGACCAACGGGCTACCCAGAAGGAGACATAAAGAGAAAGAGGGAATAACATAGAGGGAGAGGGAGAGAGAGAGAGAGAGAGAGAGAGAGAGAGAGAGAGAGGGAGGGGCAGTCCGCCGGCAGTGGCGACTGGAAACCAGCGGGACTCTGCCGCAGGCTACTCTGGTTCCTACAAAAAAAGAAAACGGCTGTATGCGAACGAAAGGATAATGAATAATACTTTTTCAGAATTAAGCGCGGGGATTACAGGTTTAAAGTCTGCTGCCCCGTAATGCTCATAAATCACTAGTGCCGCACTGGCAATGTCCGAAGGAGAAGCCTGTATGGGGGATCAGCTCATCCGAACATTACAATTATGTTCTTTGACGGAGTTGATTCCGGTGCTTATACTGTTTATCCATAGACATTACAAAGAAAGAAGACGGTTTATTAGCAGTATGGTTCTCCTTGAAGCTTTATACATCATCAGAACAGTAGCTGTCAACAAATTTTGGAAACTAACGTTTGCTTACCGCATGCCCACGTAATCTGGAGTAATCTCTAGTTTGGCTACTTGCAAGATATTCATCCACTGTGACTGCAGCACTCTGAGTGCATCAGCTTCCAGTACAGTGGCTCTTACTTTGTGTGTGTGTGTGTGTGTGTGTGTGTGTGTGTGTGTGTTTCTTAACTCCAATGAGGAAAGGTGGAACACGTGTCACAACCCAACACTACCATTGTATTTTACCCGATGACATGAAACCACAACTGCATTATCTCTATTCTTACCGGAGACTAACAGACAGACAGCGCACTGTTGTTATGCTGACAGATCCGCCATATGGACTCTATCTTCAACTGCATTGCATCAACATACCAGTAGCTGACAGCTCTCAGTATTTGACACCTCTCCCCCACACTAGTTGATAACCTACCCACCAATAGTTAACACCCCCAGTAGTTAACAAAATCCTGCCTCATTTACAAAACCTCTATACTGCCGTCTTGCATCTTTGAGAGTCTGTAACTTACCATCGGCGGACTCACAAGCAAAGACGGTAACATGCAACAGGAATTCCAGTGTCAAATGCAGAGGAGCCGACAGGTGGGAAGAGTACACTGAAGGCCTCTATGGAGAGGAAAGATTTGTCTGATGACGTGATAGAAGAAGGAAGACAAGTCGATAGGAAAGAGATAGGTATCCAGTACTAGAATCAGAATTTAAATTAGCTTTGGAGGACTTTAGATCAAATGAAGCGGAAGGGTTGGATAACGTTACTTCGGAATTTCTAAAATCTTTGAGGAAGTGGCAAGCAAAAGACTATAAGAGCTGGTGTGTAGAAGGTATGAGATGGCGATATACCATCACACTTTCGGAAACGCCTCATTCACACAATTCCGAAGATAGCAAGAGCGACAAGTGCGAGAATTATCGCACAATCAGCTTAAGAGCTCATGCATCCAACTTGCTGACAAGAATAAAACACAGAAGAATGGAAAATAAAACTGAGGATCTGTGAGAGGACGATCAGTTTGTCGTCAGGAAAGGTAAAGTTACCAGAGAGGAAGTTCCTATATTGTGGTTGAGAACTGAAGCAAGACTGATCAGGTTATGTTCATAGGATTTGTCGACCTGGAAAAAGCGTTTGACATTATCATATGGGGCAAGAGTTTTCGAGATTCGGATAAAAATATACGTAAGCTATAGCGAAAGATAGGTTATATATAGTACGTACAAGAATCAAGAGGGAACAATAAGAGTAGGAACGAGTTGTTCAAACTAAAAAGAGTGTAAGGCAAGGAAATAGTGTTTAGCCCATGCTCTTCGATCTATACACCGAAGAGAAGCAATGACGGAAATAAAAGAAGGGTTCAAGAGTGGGTTTAAAATTCACTGTGAAATCATACCACTGATAAGATTTTCTGATGACATTGCTATCCTCACTGTAGGTGAAAAAGAATTACAGTATCTGTTGAACTGAATGAACAGTGAAATGAGTACAGAATATGGACTGAGAATAAATCGAAGACAGACGAAAGCAATGAGAAGTAGCAGAAATGAGAACAGCAAGAAACGTATCACCAGAATTCGTAATCACCAAGTAGATGAAGTTAAGGAATTCTGCGACCTAGGCAGCGAAATAAACCTTAACAGACGGAGCAAGGAGGGCATCAAAAGCAGACTACTGTTGCAGAAAATGCTAGTATCAAATATAAGCCTTAATTTAAGGAAGAGATTTATGATAACGTACGTTGGAAGCACAGTAGTGAGCCATGGACTGCAGGAAGACCAGAACGGAGAAGAATTGAAGCGTTTGAGACTTGGTCCTACAGAAGAATGTTGAAAATAGGTGAGTAATGAGGTAACTCTCCGCAAACTCGGTGGGGGAAGGAATATGCGTAAAACACTGACAAGAAGACGGGATAGGATGATAGGACACCGAAATTCGTATGCTCCTCACCTACGAGAATTTAAATGTGCTTACGCCACGTATACAGGGTAAAGATAAATTCGTGCACCGACTTCACAGCGCGATTCCTCACTACTACCAATACGAAAAAGTGTGTCACAAAACTTCGCCCTGCGTGTATTTCGGGCAGTAAATGGACATTAAAGACTGGCAATCTGGCATCACTCTAGTCACGTGTATAGTAACTACCTCTGTCAGTATATAGCAGTAGTCCTATGCAGTTGGTGCAATGGAGAGCGTTTTAGGTTAGCATGCAGGGGGTCGAGGATTAGTCTAGTTTCTCTGCTAAAAGTAGTGGTACGGTATCTGGCGGTTTAATCGTCATACAGAGACTGAAATTTGCAATACTTTTGAAGTTGCGTGGAACGAACAAAGACATGGAAGTACAATCGTTTTTATTGGTCAGCTTTCAAAGAATCTTTTTTCACGATGTGGACGCGATTTGTTTCACGCTACTGCGTCTACAAGATTCTGAACCTGTTTTCTGTGTAACCCCCCCCCCCCCCCCCCCCACCCAGTTGCCCCGTAGAAATTATTTGCAAATCTACTGATGACGTAAGGCCCTAACGAAAAGTAATGAATCTGAACGTGGCAAGAATAATAGTAGCTATTAACCGATGTAACCATTGAGGGAGGGTACACACAAAACAAGTTTGGAATCTTGTAGACGTGGTATGCGGAACATTTAGTCTGCATGACGTGCAAAAGATCCTTTAAAATCACACCAATGAAAACGATTGTATTTCCATTTCTTCATTTGTAGTACGTATCCGCAAATGCTTTGTAAAAGACCCACAGTAATCGCTGTGTGACGGTTAAGACACCAGATGCCGTACCACGTGGAATACATCTAGCAAGTAAAAACACATATATATGACGGTAGTATCTGTTCCCGAAAGAACAGTTACCGTTGATGACCATGCAGCTTTGCTAGAAACGAAATGATAATTAAATGGACACCCTAGCTGCAAACAGGCGTTGATATACTTCATTGGGGATATGTTGAAAATGTGTGCCCCGACTGGACCTCGAACCCAGGATCTCCTGCTTACATGGCATACGCTCTATCCTGCAAGCAGAGGATCCCGGGTTCGAGTCCCGGTCGAGGCACACAGTTTCAACATGTCCCCAATGAAGTATATCAACGCCTGTTTGGAGCTAGGGTGTCCATTTAATTATCATTTCATTTCTAGCAAAGCCGCATTGTCATCAACGGTAACTGTTCTTTCGGGAACAGATACTACCGTCATATACAGGGTGAGTCACCTAACATTACCGCTGGATATATTTCGTAAACCACATTAAATACTGACGAATCGATTCCACAGACCGAACGTGAGGAGAGGGGCTAGTGTAATTGGTTAATACAAACCATACAAAAATGTACGGAAGTATGTTTTTTAACACAAACCTACGTTTTTTTAAAATGGAACCCCGTTAGTTCTGTTAGCACATTTGAACATACGTAATCTGTGCCGTTTGTTTCATTGCAAAATGTTAATTACATCCGGAGATATTGTAACCTAAAGTTGACGCTTGAGTACCACTCCTCCGCTGTTCGATCATGTGTATCGGAGAGCACCGAATTACGTAGAGATCCAAAGGGAACGGTGATGGACCTTAGGTACAGAAGAGACCGGAACAGCACATTACGTCCACATGCTAACACCTTTTTATTTGTCTTTTTCGCTGACGCACATGTACATTACCATGAGGGGTGAGGTACACGTACACACGTGGTTTCCGTTTTCAATTACGGAGTGGAATAGAGTGTGTCCCGACATGTCAGGCCAATAGATGTTCAATGTGGTGGCCATCATTTGCTGCACACAATTGCAATCTCTGGCGTAATGAATGTCGTACACGCCGCAGTACATCTGGTGTAATGTCGCCGCAGGCTGCCACAATACGTTGTTCGATATCCTCTGGGGTTGTAGGCACATCACGGTACACATTCTCCTTTAAGGTACCCCACAGGAAGAAGTCCAGAGGTGTAAGATCAGGAGAACGGGCTAGCCAATTTATGCGTCCTCCACGTCCTATGAAACGCCCGTCGAACATCCTGTCAAGGGTCAGCCTAGTGTTAATTGCGGAATGTGCAGGTGCACCATCATGCTGATACCACATACGTCGACGCGTTTCCAGTGGGACATTTTCGAGCAACGTTGGCAGATCATTCTGCAGAAACGCGATGTATGTAGCAGCTGTTTGGGCCCCTGCAATGAAGTGAGGACCAATGAGGTGGTCGCCAATGATTCCGCACCATATGATGGCCACCACATTGAACATCTATTGGCCTGACATGTCGGGACACACTCTATTCCACTCCGTAATTGGAAACGGAAACCACGTGTGTGCGTGTACCTCACCACCCATGGTAATGTACATGTGTGTCAGTGAAAAAGACAAATAAAAAGGCGTTAGCATGTGGACGTAATGTGCTGTTCCAGTCTCTTCTGTACCTAAGGTCCATCACCGTTACCTTTGGATCCCTAAGTAATTCGGTGCTCTCCGATACACACGATCGAACAGCGGAGGAGTGGTACTCAAGCGCCAATTTTAGGTTACAATATCTCCGGATGTAATTAACATTTTACAATGCAACAAACGGCACTGATTACGTATTTGTTTATATGTCCTAATGTGCTAACAAAACTAACGGGGTTCCATTTAAAAAAACGTAGGTTTGTGTTAAAAAACATACTTCCGTACATTTTTGTATGGTTTGTATTAACCAATTACACTAGCCCCTCTCCTCACGTTCGGTCTGTGGAATCGATTCGTCAGTATTTAATGTGGTTTACGAAATATTTCCAGCGGTAACGTTAAGTGACTCACCCTGTATAGTTAAAATATGGCTTCCCGGCCATTGACCTTCTTGTGCGAACGCACACGCCATGCCCGAACTCGTACGGGACTTGGTAGATTAATCTGCCACGAGTAACGAGTATGATGGGCAAACATCTATTAGGCGCACTACGAATGTAGTGGTGTGGACATGTTGGGAATGTGGGTCTCATGGGGAGCGTGCAAGGGATATGTCGCTGAAGTCACTGCAGGCGCACTATCCTCTGCGCCCTCGGTGGCTCAGATGGATAGAGCGTCTGCCATGTAAGCAGGAGATCCCGGGTTCGTGTCCCGGTCGGGGCACACATCGTCAACATGTCCCAAATGATGTATATCAACGGCTGTTTGCAGCTAGGGTGTCCATTTCATTATCATTTCATAAAAACAAATAATACTCGACCGAGAATTGAACCCTCACCCTGCTGCATGCTAACCCAAAACGCTGTCCATTGCACCAACTGCATAATACTACTGCTTTATACCAACAGAGGTAACTATTATACATGTTATTCCAGATTGCCAGTCTTTAATGTCTATTTACTGCCCGAAATACGCGCAGGACGAATTTTTGTGAGATACATTTTTTTATTGCTAGCATGTGAGGAATCGCGCTGCGAAGCGCGAGTGAGCGAATATTTCTTCACTTTGTTATATATTGCATCCTTGTTCGGTGAAGCAAAGTGTATTACAAAGCTCCATCTACTTGCGAGTTTTTGATAATTGGGATTCGCCTTGTCACTTGGCGTCACCATGTATCACACCGTAAATACACTCCTGGAAATGGAAAAAAGAACACATTGACACCGGTGTGTCAGACCCACCATACTTGCTCCGGACACTGCGAGA
The DNA here is from genome assembly GCF_021461395.2 of Schistocerca americana. Classification (NCBI taxonomy): domain Eukaryota; kingdom Metazoa; phylum Arthropoda; class Insecta; order Orthoptera; family Acrididae; genus Schistocerca; species Schistocerca americana. Next base: position 381,027,965 of record NC_060126.1, read on the forward strand.
GGGCTGTACAAGCAATGATCACACGCACGGCACAGCGGACACACCAGGAACCGCGGTGTTGGCCGTCGAATGGCGCTAGCTGCGCAGCATTTGTGCACCGCCGCCGTCAGTGTCAGCCAGTTTGCCGTGGCATACGGAGCTCCATCGCAGTCTTTAACACTGGTAGCATGCCGCGACAGCGTGGACGTGAACCGTATGTGCAGTTGACGGACTTTGAGCGAGGGCGTATAGTGGGCATGCGGGAGGCCGGGTGGGCGTACCGCCGAATTGCTCAACACGTGGGGCGTGAGGTCTCCACAGTACATCGATGTTGTCGCCAGTGGTCGGCGGAAGGTGCACGTGCCCGTCGACCTGGGACCGGACCGCAGCGAAGCACGGATGCACGCCAAGACCGTAGGATCCCACGCAGTGCCGTAGGGGACCGCACCGCCACTTCCCAGCAAATTAGGGACACTGTTGCTCCTGGGGTATCGGCGAGGACCATTCGCAACCGTCTCCATGAAGCTGGGCTACGGTCCCGCACACCGTTAGGCCGTCTTCCGCTCACGCCCCAACATCGTGCAGCCCGCCTCCAGTGGTGTCGCGACAGGCGTGAATGGAGGGACGAATGGAGACGTGTCGTCTTCAGCGATGAGAGTCGCTTCTGCCTTGGTGCCAATGATGGTCGTAGGCGTGTTTGGCGCCGTGCAGGTGAGCGCCACAATCAGGACTGCATACGACCGAGGCACACAGGGCCAACACTCGGCATCATGGTGTGGGGAGCGATCTCCTACACTGGCCGTACACCACTGGTGATCGTCGAGGGGACACTGAATAGTGCACGGTACATCCAAACCGTCATCGAACCCATCGTTCTACCATTCCTAGACCGGCAGGGGAACTTGCTGTTCCAACAGGACAATGCACGTCCGCATGTATCCCGTGCCACCCAACGTGCTCTAGAAGGTGTAAGTCAACTACCCTGGCCAGCAAGATCTCCGGATCTGTCCCCCATTGAGCATGTTTGGGACTGGATGAAGCGTCGTCTCACGCGGTCTGCACGTCCAGCACGAACGCTGGTCCAACTGAGGCGCCAGGTGGAAATGGCATGGCAAGCCGTTCCACAGGACTACATCCAGCATCTCTACGATCGTCTCCATGGGAGAATAGCAGCCTGCATTGCTGCGAAAGGTGGATATACACTGTACTAGTGCCGACATTGTGCATGCTCTGTTGCCTGTGTCTATGTGCCTGTGGTTCTGTCAGTGTGATCATGTGATGTATCTGACCCCAGGAATGTGTCAATAAAGTTTGCCCTTCCTGGGACAATGAATTCACGGTGTTCTTATTTCAATTTCCAGGAGTGTATATAGGGCACACGCCCGGTGTTTATAACTACACGTGACAGAAGAAAGAAGTAGACTGCCAAAAACAATTAGAGAGTGAACAATCTGTAATATTAAAAAGATCAATGTGTGGTGCATGCGTGGTAGGGTCTTCATGTTCGCACCTGTGGGACATATTGTGAAGGTGAAACTATCATTTCGCCTACACGATAATGACAATGTAATGGCAAGAGGCGCATAAGAAAAAATCGGTAAGAAAGCGCTGGAAATCATTTCTAGGAAATGTAAAAGTTCTTAGGCTGCGTCATACCAAGGTGAATATAATAGGCTGTAATAATGGATGAGCTTACTAGTGTGCCGGAAGTTGGCACATCTTTGCTTGTGTCGTAGAATTGGCGCTTCTTCACTGCATGCGGGATGGTCAAACACGGGCGCCATCCACTGGGTGATGGTGGCGGCAGGAGGAGAGAAGGGCGGGCTTGAAGGCGATATAAGCGAGCTGTATGAGATACATGTGCGACCAGCAGCAGCGACTGGTACGGCATGTACGCCGTTTAAAAAGGGTAGTGTAAGAAGTCAGCTGACGGACGCTAAGCCCTGTATGTTGGAAGCATGTTATATAGCTGGAATTCGAGGAAACTTGACTAATGGACATACTGACGCTAATGGATTAAAGCTTCGTTACTGCACAACTGCGGCGTGCAGCTGGACACACACTGGAAACGGTACGTGTGACGCTATTGGCGGGCCTTCTTGTTGTTTATCGTACCTTACCTGGCCTTGTCAGATAGTCTGCGTATTCTAATCGATGTCTATATGCACTTTCTAACCGGGTCTTCCTCTCTTTCCAGTATTCTTAGTTGGTGCGGACTGCTTAAATTTCCTTGCCCCAGAACCCGCTGAATCAGAGAACATCAAAGTCACAAAAAGTTTCGATTAATGGAATCAAGGTGAATAAATAAATAAAAAATAAACGTTATTAATACATTAACAAAGTGACAGTTTTTGTGGCTTTGAAGTTCTGCAAGTGTCAAAGGTGAAAACCACTTTTCTCGAAAATTAAGCAAACAAGTAAAGTAAGCGAAAAAAATCGGCATGCTCAGTGAACGCAATCAGCTCCCTGGTCGAACACATGTATTAGGATGTCAGTTTGGTAATAGTCCTCTTTCTGCGAACATGTAAGGTTACTATAATTTCGCTCCTTACAAGCACTCATCCACATACTTTGCCATGATCTACAAACACAATTAGGTATCATGTGATACATTGTACATCGTATATATGAATATATAAAGGAGACTGTCATTTTCACGTACGTCTTATAAATAATTGTTAACGCTTATTGCATGAAAGGTGACGGAGTGTCTATTATAAAAACGGCGTAATTAATGATTGCTTATACTAGTAGAGATTGGAATGCCAGTGGAAGTGAAATGTCTGGCGGAACTGAGGCCCTGGGTGGAAGGCCCACGTGAGTGTGTTGGTCCTGCTTAAACACAGGACATAAGAGACGGATGTCGTAGCACCTAAGCGTTGGAGCATAATAGAGTCGCGACCAGTCGGTTTTGTAGCCGAACCGGAAGGATTATACTTCGGAAAATACGGAAATCTTGCACGCAGGTGAGAGGTACGAAGAAGCGGCACCTCGGAAACCACGGAGGCTGCGTTATTTCCAAGGATTTTCACTCAGAAGCGTACCATTGTACGAGTATAGGTTTTTCCTTACAAACTTTCTGCGCTGGACGAAAAAAGACTAAAATATGGTTGGTCGGCGTTCGGAATAATCTGTAGAGAGGGAGAATATTCTGTGGTTTCGGGAATATGATTCATTTTTGTAATTTCGAGGGTGGGGAGCCGAGTCTTGCTGGGAAACCAACGCTGGAGAGACGAGGTCTTCCGTTGTGAGCGCCCGTGTGTGACAGTCGCGCGATATCAGCTTTTGTTGGTACAGACGGACTTGCTGTCTTTGATCTCAGTAGAGTTTATAGTTAGAACAGTTAGCAACTGTACTGTTGCGAACCTATGCGATTCTGGACTTCACCTCCATGTTAGAAGTCGTCGCTGAGACACAGCGTTCAGTAATTGAGAGCACTTCCTCTGCCTATACTTACGTTGAGACATTATCTGAACTCCGTCCTTGTGGTCGGGAGTTCGCGCTTCTCGTCTGTAGAACACAGAGAAGAGAAGACAGTATTAGAGTATATTAATCAGAGGACCGCCTTTTGCTGTCCTAGTGTTTGAAAGAGTTTATTTGTGGCTGGAGTTCTACCATCGTCGCAGGCGAGTACGAGAACCATCACTTCGACGCACCGAACACAGTACATACGTTGATATCGCATATTGCTTCAGTTTCTTAGGGCTATAAAAGCCAAACAGCTGTGATCACGTTAGTTTATTTCCACTGAGGTTCCACACTGCCGCGCGAGATTAGCCGAGCGGTTTAGGCGCTGCAGTCATGGACTGTGCGGCTGATTCAGGCTGAGGTTCGAGTCCTCCCTCGTGCATGTGTGTGTGTGTGTGTGTGTGTGTGTGTGTGTGTGTCCTTAGGATAATTTAGGTTAAGTAGTGTGTAAACTTACGGACTGATGACCTTAGCAGTTAAGTCCCATAAGATTTCACACACATTTGAACATTTGTTCCACACCACCGTAAATCATCTTTGAAAGTAGTGTCTTCTAGTGTTTGGTACGTAGATGATGTCAGTCATTCCGCGTTAATGATATCAGATCGCGCAGTCATAATATGGGGCAGAGGTGGGCAACTAATTAGCAATTTTACTTAGGAAATGTAAACTTTGTAATATACAGTTTTTTAAAATCTACAATAAATATATTATCACGAACAACGTTTATCGTTTAGTATTATTAGTTGCCTTAATGATTCATTTATGTTTAGGTTGTTATTAAGTCCATTAAGAGATCCTAAGATATGCTTCAGGGGGTAGACAGACAGAGCCAAATCTTCATTTTAGCGTTTATTATTTTCCGTTGCGCACATTCATTTTACACCCGCCTGGAGTAGCATCTTGGAAACACAATAATTCCTTCCAGAATGAGATTTTCACTCTGCAGCGGAGTGTGTGCTGATATGAAACTTCCTGGCAGATTAAAAGTGTGTGCCCGACCGAGACTCGAACTCGGGACCTTTGCCTTCCGCGGGCAAGTGCTCTACCATCTGAGCTACCGAAGCACGACTCACGCCCGGTACTCACAGCTTTACTTCTGCCAGGCAAAGGTCCCGAGTTCGAGTCTCGGTCGGGCACACAGTTTTAATCTGCCAGGAAGTTTCATAATAATTCCTTGATACTCAACACGGTCGCCGAATTCAGACACACTAATCGCACAGGCTAACATGGTTCCTTGGCATTCTCAGCGCCTTTTGCGCTACAAGTCAGTGTGAGGAGACGATTTCTTTTTATTGTGAGCCTTCTTCAGGGCCGGCCGGTGTGGCCGTGCGGTTCTAGGCGCTTCGGTTTGGAACCGCGTGACCTCTACGGTCGCAGGTTCGAATCCTGCCTCGGGCATGGATGTGTGTGATGTCCTTAGGTTAGTTAGGTTTAAGTAGTTCTAAGTTCTAGGGGACTGACGACCACAGATGTTAAGTCCCATAGTGCTCAGAGCCATTTGAACCATTTTTTTCCTCTTCAGGCTGCTCTTTATGGATATTGATTGTTCATACAACTTTTGTAATGGATTTTAAAATACCCAGTCAATCATCAGACGCATCCGGGAAACCAGTCATGGTATGGGGAGGCATCGGGTACGGTTTCAGATCATGGGCGGTAGAAACTGAGACAACTGTGACTGTGCAATGGTATGCCAAGGACATCCTGAGTCCTCGTGTGTTCCCTTATGTGACAGTATCGTGGATCTATTTTTAACAGGACACTGCTCGACCACACGTCTTACCTGTGTCTGTGAACTGTCTGCGTGGTGTGGAGGTATTATGAGGCCAACAAGATCTCCAGATCTGCCCCCGATTGGACCACATTCGCTACCAACTCGGTCATCGACTCTGTCCCAGTGCCAGCATCCGAGATATCGAGGACCTTCCCAACTGAATCTGTGCACGGTTGAAAGCTGGAGGTGGTGCAATGTCATGCTCTTACGTGGCCCCATACTGACAATTTCTTTGTCAATTTGACTCATTTTTAAAACCACTCAAATCACAACACATACATTCTCAACCAATGAAATTTCATCCTGTTTCCCTGTCCCCTCCCAGGTACTTCTTTTTTTTCTGTCATTGTATATCGATGAGACTGATTTCTCAGGTATACGTAATGACTGAAAATTTTGCAGAAGTCAATTACGTATGCTGTGTCAATGATCAACATCAATACATTGCATCTCAGATGCTCCATAATTGTGCACAAAGGAAGAATATTGCGTCTGTTTGGCTCCGACATAATAATAACGATGGAGAGTTTTAAACATCTGTTATTACCTTACTCAGTCTAACCTCCGGAATTACAGAAAAATACCATTTAACAACGTTCCTGCACTCGTTTATCCCAAGTCAGTTATTGTGTTCATACATGCCTCTTCTACTAATTTCAACAACATACGTTATATACCGACTTTTGCAACTGTAATGAAAGTCTTACGCCGACCATATGCGTTTCGCGTAATTTCAGAGTATCTTCAGTGGTCGCTGTAACAACGTGATTTTCCTTGCACACCTATTTGTCAAGATCGTGAATAGTTCTCATGATTTAAATTCGTAATATAAAACAGTTATTTTTATGTCTTTCTTCATTTCTTATTTAATTTTGTAACTAGAATTGCTTGGTAGCCATTGTTATTTGCTATTTCTCTAGCTACTTATTGTTATTGTGTCTGTGGATCACGTAGGTCTTTATGATAGATGTTTGTTTTTGGGTTTGGGTGTGGTTTGGTCAATGCTGCGGTATTGTATGTTGTTGTGATTTTCCTATAAATACGGAATGAATACTGATTATATTTCCTTTTGACAGATGCACCTAGGAAATTTGTTGTACCTAACTATTCTTTCTCTGAAGGGAACTTTGTTTTCTTGTAGTGTGGAAACGAGATTTTGAAAGGTATAGTAAGGAAGGATTAAGAATGTGGAATTAAAAACTAGAAAAAGTAATAACAGAGAAAACATAAAATATCTACAAGGAAATAGGTCAGAATTATGAGAAGAATGTAATCGAAAAACACAAACTGCTAAACGAGATCGCAGAGCAGGGGGGGACAGGTACACAACTGATTTAGAAAATGACAGTCATGGTCCACAAACAATTGCCTAGAATGCAATCAAATATATAATTTGACAAGAAAACTATAATTGTTAATGAAACAAGCAGAAATGTATTCAGGTGGAAAAGGGATAAATGTAATGACCTTAACAGAGTTAGAAGAAGGTTTAAAACAGCGGAAAAACAAAATTCAGCTGGTACAGACGCCATTATCATCGATTTATTAAAATACAGCGAAATTCTGCTCAAACTGTAATTCCTAAATCTTCTACATTCGCGCCAGAGAAAGCTGGAATATCGGATATCTGGTCAACAGCTGTTTTATCAATTTTTAAGAAAGGAGACCGAAAAGACTGCAATAATTATAGGGTAATAAGTGTTGTAACAGTTGAATGTAAACTATATGCAATATATTTAACTCTAAAAACCAATAATCGAAAGAATTTTAAATGAAGACCATAGAAGATTGAGATTTGGACAAACAACAATGGATAATATATTTACTTTTAAGACATTCATTAGTAAAATAAGAGAATTTAGTAAAAAGAAAGACAGATTTTACCGAATGTGCTAAGGCGTTTGCCAGATTAAACAGAAAAAAATCTCTGGTCTATACTGCAAAAAATACATGGGACATAAGCTTATACAATGAAACTTTACTTGTAATAAAAACAGGGAACAAAATAAGTATGAATGAAATTATAGCTATCCAACGAGTTGAACAATGTTGCGTTCTTTTCCCAGTTCATTCCGTTTATATATAAACTACATAATTAAGAAATGGACTAAGCAAACAAAAAACAACAAATAAATAAATCTAGAGAAGGAGAACTGTATAAAAACATCAATATATGCTAACGATAATAACTGTAATAGTCACTTCAGAAGACGAAATACATTGCAATATTTTTAAATTGAAGCAAATTGGCCAAAATTTTTTTTTTTCAAAATATTTGTGGAAAGTACAAAAGCAATCAAAAAAACAGCTCAGCTCAAAAATGACAGAAAACAAACTGGTCATGTAAATTACATTGGCTGCGTTATTTCTTTTCCTTAAGTATAAGGCAGCAGAATTTGAAGTTATATGTGCTGCAATAAAAATCATTAAGCGAAAAGACAACTAAGGAAAGGCAAATGAAATTCGGTGAAACAGTGGCAGTTCTAGGGCTAATTTACTGAATTAATGCTTGGATACCAATCAAGAAAGACATAAATCAAATAGTGATATCAGAGATGATATTCTTCAGATCATTTAAAGATTGAGAAGACAGGATAAGAAACGAAGATGAAATTAGCTTAAAACATTTCCAATAACACGAAACTCCACATGTATAAGCAGAAATAGAAGCAACATGCAGACAGAATGCAACGAGACAAATAACAAAGTTTTGCTGTACATCCAAGGAAGCGAGAGATGCAGGTCGCCCCAGGAAGCGATAGAGCTGAGACGCTGAAGCCGCAACAGATTTCTTAAACCTAATTCGTGAATGTAGATGACGATGGTGGTGATTATGATACGTTTGTCTGCTTGCAGTTTGCTATCTGCGTTTCTAGTTCTCCTACCAGAGGAAGTCGTTCAGTATGGTGCATTATATCATCTTAGTATTACTTTGTGAAACAATCCTTCCTCTATTTTGTTCATGAACATATTTGCTAAAGTCTCTGAAATAGGCTTTCCATTGGCAATCCTCCCCCTTGTAAGTAAATTCTACCTTAAATTCATAGTAGTTCTGGTGAGTAGTAATGTACAGGAGTGTGCTCGTCTCTAAGTTGTGTTCCTGACGTGACTTTTATTATCTTGGATTTTTTTTTTTTTTTACTGGGTTTGTCGAGTACGAGTTTGCTGCATCAGATGAGACCAAATAGCAAGAAACTGTGGATACCAAGAGTCCCTAATTACAAAATTAAATCAGAAAATTCAGAAAGTAAAAAAATGTTTAACAGTACTAATTGAAAAAATGAGAATAGCGAAGGATCTTGGCAAACAGTCTCGTAAAAAAAGAAAAAAAAAGTTTCAGATCCCATTCAAGATATTTGCAAATAAAGCAAGGTCTAAGTAAGACTCATTAGAATTGCATAACGGTGTATAAACTTAAACAACTGCACGCATTCGGGAGGACGACGGTTCAATCCTGCCTCCAGACATCCTGATTTAGGTTTTCCGTGATTTCGCTAAATCGCTCCAGAAAAATTCGGGGATGATTCCTTTGAAAGGGCACGGCCGACATCCTTCCACGTCCTTCCCTAATCTGCTGAGACCGATGACCTCGCTGTCTGGTCTTCTCCCTCAAAACAAGCCAACTCAACCGAAACGATTGTATATCTTCAGTCTTGCAAATGTGGCCTAACAACAAAAGAGATATGTATTTTTAATAATACAGTATGTATGTTAATAAATGCAGACAGTTAAACATCACTTAAGCTAAACTCTAATAATAGAGAGGTAGTTGTGGGTCGTATACTTGAGTCTACACATTTCTGTAAGAGCACGGCGGTGTCTTGTCGTTTGTTGAAGAGCGGATGCCGTATTGTCATCAGAACTCCTACGGAAATCAGTAATTAGGAATAAGGAGGTTAATTGACGGTCATGTTGCATTGCAGTGTGGCACAAACTGAGAATTTCAGTCGGACGGAAATCGTGTACTAATGACCGAAGTGGTTAAGGCAACCGTTCTTGGGAAGCGGAGCATCCAGTTTCGAGGCCCGGCCTGCCACAGACTTTCACCTTCGCTATTGCATTACCACAATCCCCTGAGCGGCTGGAAGTCATAGGTTTCCCACCCATGTATTCCCTTTCCTTCTAAATTTTCTATTTTATATGAAGATCTGGATCACTTTATTTTTAATTTTTCAACTATATTACAGGCCATTAAAATTACAACACCACGAAGATGACGTGCTACAGACGCGAAATTTAATTGACAGGAAGAAGATGCTGTGATATGCAAATAATTAGCTTTTCAGAGCATTCACACAAGTTTGGCGCCGGTGACGACACCTACAACGTGGTGACATGAGGAAAGTTTGCGGTTGCGGTTTATCGTATCGCGACATTGCTGCTCGCGTTGGTCGAGATCCAATGACTGTTAGCAGAATATGGAACCGATGGGTTCAGGAGGGTAATACGGAACGCCGTGCTGGATCCCAACAGCCCGGTATCACTAGCGGTTGACAGGCATCTTATCCGCATGGCTGTAACGGTTCGTGCAGCCACGTCTCGATTCCTGAGTCAACAGATGGGGACGTTTGCAAGACGACAACCATTTGCACAAACAGTTCGACGACGTTTGCAGCAGCATGGACTATCAGCTTGGAGACCGTGCCCGCGGTTACCCTTGACGCTGCATCACAGACAGGAGCGCAAACGATGGTGTACTCAACGACGAACCTGGGTGTACGAATGGCAAAACGTCATTTTTTAGGATTAATCCAGGTTCTGTTTACAGCACCATGATGGTCGAATCCGTGTTTGGCGACATCGCGGTGAACGCACATTGGAAGCGCGTATTAGTCATGGCCATACTGGCGTATCACCCGGCGTCATGGTATGGGATGCCATTGGATACGCGTCTCTGTCACCTCTTGTTCGCTTTGACGGCAGTTTGAACAGTGGACATTACATTTCAGATGTGTTACGACCCGTGGCTCTACCCTTCATACGATCCATGCGAAACCCTAAATTTCCGCAGGATAATGCACGACCGCATGTTGCAGATCCTGTACGGCCATTTGTGGATACAGAAAATGTTCGACTTCTGCCCTGGCCAGCACACTCTCCAGATCTCTCACCAATTGAAAACGTCTGGTAAATAGTGTTCGAGCAACTGGCTCGTCACAATACGCCACTCACTACTCTTGATGAACTGTGGTATCGTGTTGAAGCTGCATGGGCAGCTGTACCTGTAAACGCCATCCAATCTCTGTTTGACTCAATGCCAGGCGTATTAAGGCCGTTATTACGGCCAGAGGTGGTTGTTCTGGGTACTGATTTCTCAGGATCTATGCAACCAAATTGCGTGAAAATGTAATCACATGTCAGTTCTAGTATAACATATTTGTCCAATCAATACCCGTTTATTATCTGCATTTATTCTTGGTGTAGCAATTTTAATGGCCAGTAGCGTATTATTAATGATAATTGGCCATCGTTAGTAAAAAGATACAAAATGCAGCGGTCCAGACGGCGCTTTTCATTCATCATACAATTTATGATCATGGTTCCCCGGGACATGCCATCTTCTACGAAACATTAACCACACCATTGTGGTACACATTGTTTTTTATCATTCCTGTTGTCATTTTTTTTTCATTTTAGGGGTTATTTTAATAATAGTTTCCAGGAAACTACCATAATGAAGTGAATGTTCTCGATACGAAATCAGACGCCGAAATGAGCAATACTGATCATGATATATTATTCATAATTTTAAATGGTTATTTTAAAAGCAAGCCTAAAAGTCGCACAGGAAACGCTATTTTTATAGCTATTTCTCAGAGAGCTAAAAGCTGATAAATTTATTTTCACGGTGAGATGTCGTCGTAAATGACTGTGACGCGGAAAGCTGGTAAAGAGGGCCGAACAAAGAGTGTTTACGCTGCTATCAGATGCCGCGTGAACAGCTCTGCCCAGCGCAAAGATCGCTGCCTGGTCTCTTGAGGGCTGCCCCACCTGTTGCGATACAAGGAGCCTTTATGAGAACCAGGCGCTCCGCCAGTATAACAATGAGTGCGTGGGCTAGCGGGCGCGCCACGCTCCTGGCGCGGTTATTTTGGAGTACACGCCTCCGCGATACCCGGGGCCGCCAATACTACCAATCGAAACACGAGGCAGCCTGAGCGAAACTAAGGCAAACTGCAATGTTGGAAAGGGAACGAGGATGGGAGGGTCAACTTCAAGTCCTCAGCCTAACAAAGCACAAAAGTATGCCTAGAGTACGAAAAAGGGACGATCAAATGCTTTCTACACTACTGGCCATTAAAATTGCTACACCAAGAAGAAATGCAGATGATATACGAGTATTCAGTGGACAAATACACTCCTGGAAATTGAAATAAGAACACCGTGAATTCAATGTCCCAGGAAGGGGAAACTTTATTGACACATTCCTGGGGTCAGATACATCACATGATCACACTGACAGAACCACAGGCACATAGACACAGGCAACAGAGCATGCACAATGTCGGCACTAGTACAGTGTATATCCGCCTGTCGCAGCAATGCAGGCTGCTATTCTCCCATGGAGACGATCGTAGAGATGCTGGATGTAGTCCTGTGGAACGGCTTGCCATGCCATTTCCACCTGGCGCCTCAGTTGGACCAGCGTTCGTGCTGGACGTGCAGACCGCGTGAGACGACGCTTCATCCAGTCCCAAACATGCTCAATGGGGGACAGATCCGGAGATCTTGCTGGCCAGGGTAGTTGACTTACACCTTCTAGAGCACGTTGGGTGGCACGGGATACATGCGGACGTGCATTGTCCTGTTGGAACAGCAAGTTCCCTTGCTGGTCTAGGAATGGTAGAACGATGGGTTCGATGACTTTGGATGTACCGTGCACTATTCAGTGTCCCCTCGACGATCACCAGTGGTGTACGGCCACTGTAGGAGATCGCTCCCCACACCATGATGCCGGGTGTTGGCCCTGTGTGCCTCGGTCGTATGCAGTCCTTATTGTGGCGCTCACCTGCACGGCGCCAAACACGCATACGACCATCATTGGCACCAAGGCAGAAGCGACTCTCATCGCTGAAGACGACACGTCTCCATTCGTCCCTCCATTCACGCCTGTCGCGACACCACTGGAGGCGGGCTGCACGATGTTGGGGCGTGAGCGGAAGACGGCCTAACGCTGTGCGGGACCGTAGCCCAGCTTCATGGAGACGGTTGCGAATGGTCCTCGCCGATACCCCAGGAGCAACAGTGTCCCTAATTTGCTGGGAAGTGGCGGTGCGGTCCCCTACGGCACTGCGTAGGATCCTACGGTCTTGGCGTGCATCCGTGCGTCGCTGCGGTCCGGTCCCAGGTCGACGGGCACGCGCACCTTCCGCCGACCACTGGCGACAACATCGATGTGCTGTGGAGACCTCACGCCCCACGTGTTGAGCAATTCGGCGGTACGTCCACCCGGCCTCCCGCATGCCCACTATACGCCCTCGCTCAAAGTCCGTCAACTGCACATACGGTTCACGTCCACGCTGTCGCGGCATGCTACCAGTGTTAAAGACTGCGATGGAGCTCCGTATGCCACGGCAAACTGGCTGACACTGACGGCGGCGGTACACAAATGCCGCGCAGCTAGCGCCATTCGACGGCCAACACCGCGGTTCCTGGTGTGTCCGCTGTGCCGTGCGTGTGATCATTGCTTGTACAGCCCTCTCGCAGTGTCCGGAGCAAGTATGGTGGGTCTGACACACCGGTGTCAATGTGTTCTTTTTTCCATTTCCAGGAGTGTATATTGTACTAGAACTGACATGTGATTACATTTTCACCCAGCTTAGGTGCTTAGATCCTGAGAAATTAGTACCCAGAACAATCACATCTGGCCGTAATAACGGACTTGATACGCCTCGGCATTGAGTCAAACAGAGCTTGGATGGCGTGTGCAGGTACAGCTGCCCATGCAGCTTCAACACGATACCACAGTTCATCAAGAGTAGTGACTGGCGTATTGTGACGAGCCAGTTGCTCGGCCACCATTGACCAGACGTTTTCAATTGGCGAGAGATCTGGAGAATGTGCTGGCCAGGGTAGCAGTCGAACATTTTCTGTACCCAGAAAGGCCCGTACAGGACCTGCAACATGCGGTCGTGCATTATCCTGCTGAAATGTAGGGTTTCGCAGGGATCGAATGAAGGGTAGAGCCACGAGTCGTAACACGTCTGAAGCGCAACGTCCACTGTTCAAAGTGCCGTCAATACAAACAAGAGGTGACGTTTTGCCGTTCATGCACCCAGGGTCGTCGTTGAGTACACCAATGCAGGCGCTCCTGTCTGTGATAGAGCGTCAAGGGTAACCGCTGCCTTGGTCTCCGAGCTGATAGTCCATGCTGCTGCAAACTTCGTCCAACTGCTCGTGCACATGGTTGTTGTCTTGCAAACGTCCCCATCTGTTGACTCAGGCATCGAGACGTGGCTGCACGAACCGTTACAGCCATGCGGATAAGATGCCTGTCATCTCGACTGCTAGTGATACGAGGCCGTTGGGATCCAGCACGGCGTTCCGTATTACCCTCCTGAATCCACCGATTCCATATTCTGCTAACAGTCATTGGATCTCGACCAACACGAGCAGCAATGTCGCGATACGATAAACCGCAATCGCGATAGGCTACAATCAGACCTTTATCAAAGTCGGAAGCGTGATGGTACACATCTCTCCTCCTTACACGAGGCATCACAACGACGATTCACCAGGCGACGCCGGTCAACTGTTGTTTGTGTACGAGCAATCGGTTGGAAACTTTCCTCATGTCAGCACGTTGTAGGTGTCGCCACCGGCGCCAACCTTGTGTGAATGCTCTGAAAAGCTGATCATTTGCATATCACACAATCTTCTTCCTGTCTTCGTCTGTAGCACGTCATCTTCGCGGTGTAGCAATTTTAATGGCCAGTAGTGTATAACAGTTTGTCTGAAAGCGAGAAAATATATCGGAGTGATATTTGACGTGCCTTCAAATGATGGTCGAAATCATGTGCAGAAAATGAGACTAGACTCGCTATGTAATCTACCAGATGGATATCATCCAGTACTCAAGTTGAATGTTTAACTTAGAAATTTAAACATTCGAAGATTCAGCGCTAAACACTGAACTTTAAATTCTCAGTCAGCACCTCAGACAGACACTGTACGTAAGTACGAGCATCATTCAAAGATGCGTCGAATGATCTAATTTATTTTATTTCTCACTTTCAGGCAAATCATTTCAAGAATATTTCGTCATTTTTTACAATTTTTATTGATTTCGAAATGTTTATTGGCACATAAATATTACATCAATGTAACTTTTTTGCGCTAAATAGTTATGCGTTGAAGAGGTGAACTTTTCGAGATTTCGTAGCTAGCAGCAACTGTTCGTGAAATCTCAATTTGCCCTCGAATCACTAACTAATTTTTTATAATTATCCCGATAACTTTAAAGCAATTAAACCTTGTTTTGATACCCTATTTAACAATTTCTCATTCTTTCTTTGACTATGAGAACTATGATAAATATCCATTGTATAATTACTAGGGAGTCTTGTTTTCAGTCTTCTCAAACATTTGGCCAGAAGTACCGTGCCCTTCTGAAGCATGGCTCTGTGCGTGCTCAGCTTTTTAATTAGAGACAGACGTATTTTTCTACTTGTGGCGATCATGTAACTAAGCAAGTGCAGAATAATTGAATAATGAAAGGTGATAAAACACTATCTTTTGAAAGTTTAGTACTTTGAAATGGTTCAAATGGCTCTGAGCACTATGGGACTTAACATCTGTGGTCATCAGTCCCCTAGAACTTAGAACTACTGAAACCTAACTAACCTAAGGACATCACACACATCCATGCCCGAGGCAGGATTCGAACCTGCGACCGTAGCAGTCGCGCGGTTCCGGACTGAGCGCCTAGAACCGCTAGACCACCGCGGCCGGCAAAGTTTAGTACTAATAACCATGGCTCTGGCTCTGAGCACTATGGGACTCAACTGCTGAGGTCATTAGTCCCCTAGAACTTAGAACTAGTTAAACCTAACTAACCTAAGGACAACACACACAGCCATTCCCGAGGCAGGATTCGAACCTGCGACCGTAGCGGTCTCGCGGTTCCAGACTGCAGCGCCAGAACCGCGCGGCCACTTCGGCCGGCAATAACCATGAAAGAAGAGTTATAATTCAACATTAAGAATTTCATTTTTCGTTATGAATGGTTAAAAAATAGGCCGGTGAATGCTGAGTGAATGTGCATCGCTTGGATATGTATGCTCTCTGGAGCTCCAGGAAATCTTATGAAGTACAAAATTGTTGAAAAGAAATCCAGTGAGTGGTTCTTTCTCGACAGACTCAGCTCACAAAATTTTCACTTAGATTCGCTTATGGCAAACTTCCCGCAGTATGGTTGTGCAAGACGCAAGAGTTTTTAAGTGTTTATATGTAATTGCAGTGAGTTTCTCCGATTTTTCGCGGCAGCAGATACGCGTGGAATCACCACGACAGATTAGATGAGACAGGGCTGACAACAAACGAAGGTGCGGCACAGAAAGCAACAACGGCCGGATCTGAATAGAATTACATGAAACTATTTTCTGGACTTCTAGTGCTGTAGCTTTCACGCAGTGTCGCCACTTGTAGAAACCCGTCAGTGTGTAATACTAAACATCACTACTGGACCAGTTAAAATATGTTATTACACTAAGTCGTTGAAACTATGAGAAGAAGAAAGTTCTTTTTCATCACTATAAAACGCCGTCACGAATGTCTCTGATCTTTGCTGTAAAACAGCGTGAATGGCGATTCGAAGAGCAGCATATTTGTTTCCACAGTGTTCACAATTACCAAACGCACTTAATTTTCTGATATGATGAAATGAATGAAGGAATAAAGATTTGCATAAAATGTTTAGTTCGAATGTGAGACACTTATTCTGCATATTAAAACGCTAATTTATTTGGAGTACTAAAATCTTGAAGAGTTGTTGGATTAAATTTCTTGATTTACATGATCCACAAAATTGAAATGTAGAAGTTAAGGACATTAGCTCTTCACTCTTATGTTTTCACTACGGGAATGAGAACTTTTCGAATGCAACTCGTAGAGCTGCACAGTAAACACTGCGACTGCTAAAGGCACATTCGTCCTTGATTCACTGCAGGAAGACGCAGGACTGTTGAGATATATGAAACTACAGTCGAATCATATTCTCTGTGTCAAATAATGTGAGTTATTCCACTCAGTGTGTGGTATTTCTTCGGAACAGTTTGCCTTTCTTTCAATTTCGAAAATATTCCTTCAAATATTGGAGATGGCTCCGGCGACTGATACAACTCAAAAATCAAGATTTTTTGCAGCAGAGTCATTTAAAGCTTTTAATTGCAGATTGTAGATAATTTATTCATGTAACAACAATGAAAATGGGGACAAATATTCTTTACTGCTTCACAGAAGCTCTCCTGCGAACCTAGCACTCCTGGAAGAAAGGATATTGCGGAGACATTGCTTAGCCACAGCCTGGGGGATGTTTCTAGAATGAAATTTTCACTCTACACTCCTCTGATATGAAACTTCCTGGCAGATTAAAACTCTGTGCGGACCGAGACTCGAACTCGGGACCTAAGGAGAGCTTCTGTGAAGTTCGGAAGGTAGGAGACGAGGTACTGGCGGAATTAAAGCTGTGAGGACGGAGCGTGAGTCGTGCTTGGGTAGCTCAGTCGGTAGAGCACTTGCCCGAGAAAGGCCAAGGTCCCGAGTTCGAGTCTCGGTCCGGCACACAGTTTTAATCTGCCTGGAAGTTTTATATCGATGGTGTTTCGTTGAATGGTCAGTACGCTGACACTGATGGCCCAGCATAGAAATCTGTACCAATTTATGCACTTCTGTCACGTTGAAAGATTCTTATCAGTTGTCTTTGGTCCCGTTCTTGCTGGATCTTTTTCCGGCCCACAGCGATGTCGGAGATTTGACGTTTCACCGGGTTTCTGATATTCACGGCACACTCGTAAAATGGTCGTACGGGAAAATCCCTAATTCATCGCTACCTTGGAGATGCTGTGTCCCACCACTCGTGCGCCGACTATGACACCACGTTCACACTCACTTCAGTCTTGATAACCTGCCATTGTAGCAGCAGTAACCGATCTAACAACTGCTCCAGCCACTTGTTGTCTGATGATGTCGTTACGGATCGCAGCGCCGTGTTGTGCCTGTTTACATATCTCTGTATTTGAATACGCATGCCTATACCTGATTCTTTGGCGCTTCAGTGTATAATATAATGTATCCGACAGTGGGGATGCATGAATCCTGAACTTTAATGACACGTTGCGTCAATTTTCACGACATGACAAATGTCATGTTCGATGACAAGATGGCATGTATCATGTTATACGTCGTGACGTGACACGATGTATCATATTAGATAATATGTGTGTTAATTCTAACAAATAAAAAAGGGCGAATGTGTCAACATGGTTTTCTTTAAATATCTTTGAGGCTGCCAGGTAAGTCGTAAAGCTAGTTGCCTTATTTTACATCCTCAGATCTGCCAAGAAGTATTCGCCTTTTTGGGCTATGATAGGAGCATTTTTCATTGTGGGAACCATTTCTTGCACATTTGCTGAATTTTTATTCTTGTTGGACACCATCTATCGGGTCAACTTAGTGCATACTACACAACTGTTCTCTTGGGATTCCTTCTGCGTTCTCCTTAAATAAGAAACGGATCCAGTTTCTCTTGGTTTTTGAAAGACATTTATTTTTTCAACCTAGCTACTTCGACACATGTGACACAGACAGAATGACAGCTGCATTTACTTCGTGCCCTGTTTATAGCACTTCCGCGGCGGTGCAGCACTATTGCCTCCTTTACCGACGGAACATATTTCCTCACTTGGGTGTGAAATAACGAACGTAATCGTTTCATATTGGAAACACATATATCCCAAGTCCTAATTTATGTAACTAATCCGAAACCAGTTACCGCTGTTGAATTCGCCTCTTTTAGAACTACAACAGTAGCAGCAGAAATTTCTATGTTCCACTTCAAAATGCGAATTAACAGTGATATCTCTGTAATTAATATAGATATGGAAAGAGACTAAACGTTATTTAGTGAGGACTATCGGTAAACTGATCTGTATTGAAACAGAATTACAATATCTTGAGCGATTCCACAAATTTTTGAGATCAACAACTTAGCTGAAGCATCCTGTATATATATCGCAGCAGAATTACGAGTACAAAGGGGCAGCATGGTGCAGCGGTTTTTAAGGAGTATATCGAAGTTCGATAAAAAAAATTTGTCTTCAGCTAAGAGCAGAGAAGAGCAGAGAAAGAGAGAGAGAGAGAGAGAGAGAGGTCCAGTGGAACATGTGCAAAAATGTCGTGTACTCTGTGCTGGGTAAGTGGATCTTGAATTCGATTCCTCTCAGGTTTAGTAAATACGTGAGGTACAGCAAAAGTGGAGTTTCTCTTTTCGGACTTTGAGAATTTAGTGGATGATGTAAGCCTGGTGTAAACTGAATAGCGGAAAGAGTTTCTGAAAGTTGAACTCGGGGAAGAAAATTGTCTGTGCAGCTTTGGAGGTAAATCTTTCTTAATATCATATGCCCAAAAAAGTAAACTATTGTGTGAGACTGCATTTCAATTATGAGGATCTGTATTACTAAGCGATTATCTAAGGGACTATCTAAGCGACTATCCCGGTATCCGAATCCGGTGCCAGTTTTCAGGTTGCCTACCTAACGACTTCCTGGGACAGCAGACATTAAACTACCAATATTTGGCGTTAATTATTAACCGAATACAAAAGTTGAAAATTGTGTCATAATCTACTCATTAAAATGTTTAAGTTTATATTAAAAGTTTAACACAAGAAGACAAGTATTATAGTTAGAAACTGTGTGTTTGTCTCGAGGCAGTGTAACTGATTTCGCGTAAATACCCGGACTCTGAACCAGCGTTTGAGAAAAAGCTCTTAGCGACTTCCAACACACGAGTATTTTACAAATAATTTCAAACCTTTATTAAACTATTTTCTCACTGAAACCCCACAGAAAAAAAATGGAAAAAGTTAATCATTTGTTACATTTTCGCTGTCCAAGCACTAAAACTTCACCATCAGTAGTAGTAGTAATATGGTATTCTGTCTTATGGCAGGTCTTTTCACGGGTCGAGTCTCTTTCACTTTTGTCTGTGCATAGCAAGTCTTTTCATTCTGAAAATTTGTGTCCTTTGATATTGTCCAGCATCTGATATCTTCTTTTTCCTCTTCCTCTTTTCCCTCCACCATTCCTTCTATTCGTTCCTGTAATAAACAGTCCCTCCTAAAACAGTGTCCAATCCAGTTCCGTTTTCTCTTTCTGATGACTTTCAGCATGTTTCCTTCTTCCTCAACTCTTCTGAATTCTTCTTCATTCCCCACTCGGTCTTTCCATTTCAATTTTTCTATTCTTCTCCATATCCAGATCTCCAGTGCCTCAAATCTTCTTTGATCTTCCTTCCCCAATGTCCGGTTCTCCGCACCATACATTGCAACGCTTCAGACATGACGTTGTAATTTTTTACTCCTTTTCTATCTACTCTGTTGGTAACAGTTTGCAGACGGTATTCAGATATACTACTAAAAGTACTTTCAAAATTGTATCATTGTACGACACATAGTTCAGAAGATATGACGTCAAACATTGAGATGCTTGAAAAAGTAGCTTTTGCTTAAAATGGAACGGAAATTATTCAGAATGTGTTCGTTCAGTTTCCATGATAACACTTACCGACTTTCAACGAACGTTGGGTATGATTTCAAACCTTTTCCAAACTATAAGTATTTGTTTGAGTGTTTTACTTCTGATGAAGACATAGTAGTGCCGAAACCAAGGTCAAAAGACTTCTTTTTTGCGACCTATGGCTGTTATTGCTTTAATTTTACTTTGTAAACTATCGCTAATCACGCAGTCATGTTCAAAACCTTAAGACTTTTCCCTGCTCTTTATCGCTTACATGGATAACGTTAAATATTTCACACATTAACTCATTTGTAATCAGACGCTTGAAGCTATTATGTACAGGATGATTATAATTAAAGTCAAACTTTCAAAACGCTGTAGAAATAACAACACTGGTCAGAATGACGGCTCGTTGCAACGGAATATTATCGAAGAAGGGGGAAATCATATGGCAGATGAAAATAAAAGGTGTGACAACTGATCAACAGATAGCGCTGTATGCGACAGAATACGTAAATGAAAACAACTGTAATGTGCACGACCCACTGAAGTTGGCATAAATAAGCCGGGTACACGGATTTCTCTTCTTTCGCGTCTGCGACGTTCGCCATGACTCTCTCAGTGCAGGATCGCGCTCTGCTTGTAAAGCTGTATTACAAGAATGATGACTGTGCACACGTCGCTCTGCAGATGTTCTCGACAATGAAGGGTTTGAAAAAAGGCGTTGGTCCGATGACTGCCGTTGGTCTGAAGAAAATGATTCAGAAATTCGAAAAAAAATGGTTCAAATGGCTCTGAGCACTATGGGACTTAACTGCTGTGGTCATCAGTCCCCTAGAACTTAGAACTACTTAAACCTAACTAACCTAAGGACATCACACACATCCATGCCCGAGGCAGGATTCGAACCTGCGACCGTAGCAGTCGGGAAATTCGAAAAGACGGGTTCCTTTGATGTACAGCCTGGTAGAGGGAGGAGACGAATTGATTTGACGTCAGAGGAAGCAGTGGCCACAACAATGCAGGAGGAGACTAGTGGTGGTGGTGTGCAAAAGTGGAGTGCGCGGAAAATCGCCCAAGCATTGGCCATAGCCGTGAGGACGGTGCGTAAAATCCTACGAAACATCATTCCTTGTTATTGGTACTGTGGTCTTCAGTCCAGAGACTGGTTTGATGCTGCTCTCCATGCTACTCTATCCTGTACAAGCTGCTTCATTTCCAAGTAACTACTGCACCCTACATCCTTCTGAATCTGCTCAGTGTATTCATTTCTTACTCTCCCTCCACGAATTTTACCTTCCACGCTGCCCTCCAATACTGAATTGATAATCCCTTCTTGCATCGGAACATGTCTAGCAACCGATCCCTCCTTCTAGACAAGTTGTGCCAAAAATTCCTCTTCTTCGCATTTCTATTCACTACCTCCTCATTAGTTTCATGATCTACCCATCTAATTTTCAGCATTCTTCTATAGCACCTCATTTTGAAAGCTTCCATTCTCTTCTTGTCTACACTATTTATCGTCCATGTTTCACTTCCATACATGGCTGCACTGCATACAAATACTTTCAGAAAAGACTTCCGGACACTTAAATCTATACTTAATGTTAACAAATTTCTCCTCTTCAGAAACGCTTTTCTTGCCATTGGCAGTCTACATGTTATATCCTCCCTACTCCGACCATCGTCAGTTATTCTCATCTACTACTTTAGGCGTCTCATTTCCTAATCTAATTCCGGCAGCATCACCTGATTTAATTCGACTACATTCGATTATCCCAGTTTTGATTTTGTTGATGTTCATCTTGTAACCTCCTTTCAAGACACTGTCCATTCCATTCAACTGCTCTTCCAGGTCCTTTGCTGTCTCTGACAGAATTACAATGTCATCGGCAAATCTCAAAGTTTTCATTTCTTCTCCATGAATTTTAGTTCCTACTCCAAATTTTTCTTTTGTTTCCTTTACTGCTTGCTCAATATACAGATTGAATAACATCGGGGACAGGCTACATCCCTCTCTCACTCACTTCCCATAGGGGATAGGATACACCCTTCTCTCATTCCCTTCGCATCAACTGCTTCCCTTTCATGCCCCTCGACTCTTATAACTGCCATCTGGTTTCTGTATAAATTGTGAATAGCCTTTCGGTCCCTGTATTTGACCCCTGCCACCTTCAGAATTTGAAAAAGAGTATTCCAGTCAACATGGTCAAAAACTTTCTCTAAGTCTACAAATTCTAGAAACGTAGGTTTCCCTTTCCTTAACCTGTCTTGTAAGATAAGTCGTAGGGTCAGTATTGCTTCACGGGTTCCAATCTTTCTACGGAATCCAAACTGATCTTCCGCAAGGTCGGCTTCTACCAGTTTTTCCATTCGTCTGTAAAGAATGCGTGTCAGTATTTTGCAGCCGTGATAGTTCGGTAATCTTCACCTGTCAACACCTGCTTTCTTTGGACTTGGAATTATTGTATTCTTCTTTAAGTGTGAGGGTATTTCACCTGTGGCATATATTTTGCTCAGCAGACGGTAGAGTTTTGTCAGGGCTGGCTCTCCTGAGGCTATCAGTAGTGCAAATGGAATGTTGTCTACTCTCGGGGCTTTGTTTGGACTTTTATCTTTCAGTGTTCTGTCAAATTGTTCACGCAGTATCGTATCTCCCCCATTTCATCTTGACCTACGTCCTCATCCATGTCCATAATATTTTTTTTTATTTTCTCCTTTCATCAATTAAAGTCAAACTGAGGCCTGGAGACACCAGAAGGTTTCAGACAGATTATATAATGGTAATAGAGAGATTTAGGAATCAGGTTTTAAATTGTAAGACATTTCCAGGGGCAAATGTAGATTCTGACCACCATCTATTCTTTGCTATCGACTCCAAATTACCCATGTGCACAAGCTGCTTCGTGTTGACCTGCCATCAAGAGAGACCTTTGCTTTAGAATTTCTTGCTCGCATGGAAGTGGACAATGATTGACCGTGAAGATTTTGTGGACAGCTGAAGCCATTTTCCACCTGAAAAGACATGAATACACAGATTTGTCTAATATGGGCAAATATACGCAAATCAACCACTACCACTTCATCCTGAAAATGTCACTGCGTTATGCGGGTTTACGGCATCATTTATCATAGGTCCATATTGTTTCGAAGAGACGGGTTCTGTACCGTCACTGGTAAGCGCTATGAGAGTCTTTTGCGTAATCCAAGGTCTCCAAGAGCGTGAATGTGTGGGGGCGATCATTTTTATGCACGATGGTGCACCTCCGCCCATTGCAAATCCTGTTAAGCAGCTGCTGAAGCGCCATTTCGGGAATGCTAGAATTATCAGCCAACATTTCCCTACAGCCTGGCCGTCCCGATCACTTGATCTTAATCTGTGTGACTTCTTGCCGTAGGGCTGTCTGAAAGATTTTGTGTTCAGTGTTCAAACGTAGCTGCATTGAAGGGACGCATTGCGCAACACATTCTGAATGTGACCCCGGAAGTCGGTCGGAGTGGCCGTGCCGTTCTAGGCGCTACAGTCTAGAGACGAGCGACCGCTACGGTCGCAGGTTCGAATCCTGCCTCGGGCATGGATGTGTGTGATGTCCTTAGGTTAGTTACTTTTAATTAGTTCTAAGTTCTAGACGACTGATGACCTCAGAAGTAGCATAGTGCTCAGAGCCATTTGAACCACTTTTTGACCCCGGAAACACTTCAATTAGTTGTGGAACATGCTGTTTCTCGATTTCAACTTGTTGCAGAAAACGGTGGACAGCGTATTGAACATGTTTTGCGCCAATTACACGGAAATTAATAATGCAATCTGGTTTCGATTGATGCTACTTATGCATGTTTTGGCCTCAGGACAATTAAAAACCGATTATTCCCATCAGATGTCATATGATCTTGACGTGAAGGATGGACTTACGTAACTAACAGTATCACACCTGTACACCCACGCACACTGATTAGTATAGTTTGTTTAACATCAAACGTACACCTTAGGCATTGTTGTATGATTCGTCTGTCATTTGTAGTCGGCCACTATTGAATTATGATGTTTACAGCGCCATCTATTGCTACATTTTATAAATATTTATTTTCTTCTGCCTTGCGGAACCCTTCTCCGATAGTATTCCGTTGCAATTTGACGGCATTCTGACCAGTGGTGTTATTTCTACAACGGTTTGGAAGTTTAACTTTAATTATACTCACCCTGTACATGATAGTGTACTGGTTTTGATGTAATGAATGAAGTCCATCAGGATTCGTAAGATGACATTTATCTCCTTTTCTTTGTTGTTATCTTAGAGGTTTGGTTGACATTTAATTGGTGGTCTTGGGAGAACATTTACAAAGAAAAACAGTCGGTGACTGGAACTAGTGACCGGAAAAAGTAGAAGCAGCAAAGAAGTTTGTTAAAACCACATCTAGTGTTCTGGGTATGTTCAAGTAAAAAATGGTTCAAATGGCTCTGAGCACTGTGGGACTCAACTGCTG
The DNA here is from genome assembly GCF_021461395.2 of Schistocerca americana. NCBI lineage: Eukaryota > Metazoa > Arthropoda > Insecta > Orthoptera > Acrididae > Schistocerca > Schistocerca americana. The sequence goes on from NC_060126.1 coordinate 381,052,409, forward strand.
AGGTCATTAGTCCCCTAGAACTTAGAACTAGTTAAACCTAACTAACCTAAGGACATCACAAACATCCATGCCCGAGGCAGGATTCGAACCTGCGACCGTAGCGGTCTTGCGGTTCCAGACTGCAGCGCCTTTAACCGCACGGCCACTTCGGCCGGCTATGTTCAAGTAAGTTTTGAGCTCTATCAGATAGTGTTGATGACTTGTTCTCGGTTGTTAGAGAATCTAGCGACGAAACTTAGGCAAATACCTGAAGAAACGAACCAGATTTTGGCCGCGGACTAAATGTCTTCTTTACGACCTGGATGCAGCTACGCCGTGCCGGGAAACTGGAGTAGTCCCCCGGAAGCAGGAACACGCCAAAACGACTGTGACGGAGAAGTTTCCGAAGATTCTATTGGAAAGAAACTTTTAACTGTCACACACTGATTTTTCCAGACAGCACAGTCTCAAACCGTTTACGCCAGTAACATAGTAACGTAAAGTTTATGATTACTTAGTTGATCGTTTCCTTATTCCAGCAAAGTAAAGATCTATCCCACTTGTTGTACGTTGGAAAATGTGTTCAGTTTTCTACACGAGACAAAATTATGTCATCAACTGCAGGAACTGTCATATATTAATATTGTCGATAACTGAGGTTTGTAGGATAACTAGAGACGTGCAAAATACCAAATTCTGTATCACATTTGGTTTGATAACAATAAATAAAACTGTATCGATGCTTCGACAATACCTAGAAATTAGTTTTGAAACTGGTAGTGTCGCAAAGTTTCGAATGTTTTTTATACATAATTTTAGGGTTTCCTTTGACACAAAATATGCAGGAAATGTTAGGAATGTGACGACCGATTGCTAAGAAGACGAACAGCTGAAACTTCAGTTTTGAACAGAATGTCGTAAAGATACTAATTCGGATTTTAATAATTTTAAATTATAATACAAGTATTTAAATATTAAATTAGTTTCGTGAAACGTCTGTTTCGTGATTAAATACGTTGATGAGGTTTACAAAAAAATCAAAAATCAGAAAAAGTCACTGGAATAATTACACAGAGTGTACTTGCGCTCTATAACAAAATCAGCAGATTCAGTGGTAGTAGTGTTTTGTTTAATAATTATGTGTTTCTTGGTGGATGATCAGGCGTCGTTTGGCGACGCGCATTAGATAGTGGTGGTATCTGTGTTGTTCTAGACACTCTTGCAAGTGCGATAGCTGTGGTGTAGGCGACATATCCGAATCGCTACTTCGTGTAATTTTAATTTCCAGATTTGTATAAAATCAATTTATTTGATTAATTTGGAACTGTATAAAGAAGGAGACTATCTCCGTTACTTGCGATAAATTAAATAAAATAATCTGACCACGACCGTGAGCGTTTGACAGACCGGCAATGAATTACGGTAGCATTCTGGGTTATGTATACTGTCAAAAGCAGATGTCTCGGGATACTCTGTTTGCGATTTTATTATTTTCCTGGAACAGATAAGAATTCCTGTGGTTAATCTGAGAGGTAGCGCGGCTTGTGGTCTAATGCTCTGCTTTACTGCCCTTAGATCGCGGGGTCCCGAGTTAGATACCTGGATATTCGAAGATTTCTTCGCTCGTGGGCTGGGTGTTTGTGTTGTCGTAATCATTTGATCTTACTTTCATCAAATTGTCGAAGCGGCCTCAGAGAGAAAGACTTGCACCAGGCGGTCGAAAAACTTAGTTATGCTGTACGATCGTTCCATTTCAATGAAAATGCCTGTATACCATTAGTAATATAAAATCAGCTATTGGGTTGATCTAAACTTGAATAAAATAGTAGTACATAACAGAGGATGTAATTAAATGTGAAGGTTTTTAGTTTAGTTGTGTTTGTTTTCATTTATCATTATGTCCGGTTAGGGGGGCGAGTTACCTCGTGAGGAAATTTCAGAGATAACTCACCTAGTCCACGTGTGTTTACTGATAGTATGGTGGCAAAATATTCCCATAGAGCCGTTAAACGCCCCTTACCAGTGAGCAAACAGTCATTGAGGTGACAAAATACATGAAATAGCGGTATGCACATAAACGGATGGCGGTAGTATCACGTACACAACGTATAAAAGGGCAGGGCATTGGCGCAACTGTCATTTGTACTCAGGCGATTCATGTGTAAAGGTTTCCGATTTGATTATGGCCACACGACGAGAATTAACAGACCCTGAACGCGAAATGGTAGTTGGAGCTAGACGCATGAGAAATTTCGTTTCGGAAATCGATAGGGAAGTCAATATTCCGAGAAACACAGCCTCAGGAGTGTGACGAGAATAACAAATTTCAGGCATTACTTCTCACCACAGACAGCGCAGTAGCAAATGGCCTTCACTGAAGGACCGAGACTAACAGCGTTTGCGTAGAGTTGTCAGTGCAGACAGACAAGTATCACTGTGTGAAATAACCTCGGAAATTACTGGGGGACATGCGATGAACTTATTTGTTAGGACAGTGCCTTGAAATTTGGCGTTAACGGGCTATGGTAGCATCCGATCGAAGCGAGTGCCTTTGCTTACAGCACGAAATCGCCTGCAGCGCGTCTCCCGGACTCGTGACCATAACCGTTGGACCCTTGACAACTGGAAAACCGTGGTATGGTCAGATGAGCCCCGATTTAAGTTGGTAAGAGCTGTCGGTAGGGTTTGAGTGAGGCGCAGATCCCACTTAGTCATGGGCGCAAGCTGCCGCAAAGGCGCTGTGCAAGTTGGTGGTGGCTCCATAATGGTGTGAGCTGTGTTCGCATGCAATGGACTGGGTCGTCTGGTCCAACTGGAGCGATCATTGACGGGAAATGGTTATGTTAGACTACTTAGAGACCGCCTGCAGCCATTCACGTAATTCATGTTCCCAAACAACGTTGGAATTCTTGTGGATAACAGTATGCCAAGTCACCGGGCCGCTATTGTTTGCGATTGGTTTCAGAAAAAGTTTGAGTGAATGATCGACCTAAATGAATTCCGTCTGATATTTATGGGACATAATGAGAGGTCAGCTCGTGCACAAAATACTGGACCGGCAACACTTTCGGCATTATGGACGGCTTTAAAGGCAGCATGACTCAATATTTTAGCAGGGGACTTGCAACGGCTTTTTGCAATGACGTAGCCAAAAGGAGAGAAAATTGTACAAGTGCATTTTACATATGCTCCTAGGGAGCATGTACAGTATGTTTCCTTCAACTCACACCAGATCTGTAAAACTCTTTAGTTTTAATATTTAGCATTTATTGACTTGCATCATACCGGTAAAGCCATATGTAGTCATTCAATAGTAACTCAAACTTCTAGGAACTGGGTACCGTGGTTTGCCCCTGTGTTGCTTATAGATATTGTAACTCAATTAGGTGTGTGTAAGGTTTTTAGGATAAATGTACTTTGTTGAAAGTTACTGTAAATGAGTTTGTATGACGAATGAGCTTTGGTTACTGGTTAACAATGCAGACATGACTATTACTGCTTCTATATTAAGTTGTTGCTGACTTCTTTTTGGAACTATTTTGCCTTTAAATTACTATCTTCTTTGAGCAGAATCATTCTGGTACTGTTCACAACTGAAGCAAGTAACTATTTTGCGTAGTTCGGCTATGTTAAGGTTCATTGTACCGGCTGGAGATTTTGTAGATTCTCTGCTCCTAGTAAACGTTTTTGTAGTACTCAGGATGTACATGTATTGTTAATAAGATATAATGTATAAGTACGCTGACGAATTCATACATTGTTGAACCAAAGTAATTATCTGAATGTGACTTTACTTACTAAGGAGCTATGACGCCATCGTGTATAATGTGTAATCCATTACCATACTTCTGAAGCGCCAAAGAAACTGGTATAGGCATGCGTATTCAAATACCGAGACATGTAAAAAGGCAAAATATGGCGCCGCAGTCAGCATCGCCCATATAAGACAAGAAGTGTCTGGTGCAGTTGTCAGATCAGTTACTGCTGCTACAATGGCGGATTATCAAGATTTAAGTGACTTTGAACGTGGTGTTATAGCCGGCGCACGAGCGATGGGACACAGTATCTCTGAGGTAGCTAATAAGGGGGGAATTTCCCGTACGACCATTTCACGACTGTACCGTGAATATCAGGAATTCGGTAAAACATCAAATCTCCGACATCTCTGAGGACGAAAAAGATACTGCAAGAACGGGACCAACGACAACTCAAGAGAGTCGTTCAACGTGACAGAACCGTCCAACAAACTGTTGTAGAATTCAATGCTGAGCTATCCGCAAGTGTCAGTGTGCGAACCATTCAACGAAGCATCATCGATATGGGCTTTCGGAGCCAAAGGCCCAGTAGTGTACCCTTGATGAGGGCATGACACGAAGTTTTACACCACGCCTATGCCCGTCAACATCGACATTGTACTGTTGATAACTAGAAACTTGTTGCCTGGACAGACGAGTCTCTTTGCAAATTGTATCGAGCGGATGAACATGTACGGGTATGGAGACAACCTCATGAATCCATGGACCCTGCATGTCAGCAGGGGACTGTGAAGGCTCTTTAATGTTGTGGAGCATGAGCAGTTGGAGTGATATGGGAGTTATGATACGTATAGATATGACTGGCAGGTGACACATACGTAAGCATTCTGTCTCATCACCTGCATCCATCTGAGGTTAATCACTTCTGCTGTACACCAAACTCCCCAGACAGGAACATTATTTAGCATATCTGGAATGCTTTGCAACTTGCTGTTCAGAAGAGATCTCCAAGCCCTCGTACTCTTACGGACATATGAACAAACCTGATGGATTCATGGTGTCAGATACCTGCAACACTAGTCCTCCATTTCTTTTTTCCCCATCCTGCCTCCCGTTGTTATTACGCTAACCCAATCCAAACGCTTACTTTCCTTCCCCCCTTTCCTTCAACATATAAAGGTGTCCGCTGTGTTTTCTTGTTCCTCCTTCCAAGCTTTGAACTCCATGCTTATCCCACTCTTCTCCCACCCTCTTCATACTGGTGCTCATCCACCCAATTTCAACACTTAAACATTCTGTAATGGTTCTTTTACTGCTTATTTACTCTCCCCTCTGCCCCCCACCCCCCCACCCCACCACCGCCTGCACCACATACACCTACACGTGCTTGTAACACTGTGTCTCTTACTTAACCATCTCATTAACTGACCTCTTCTGTTGGGCCACCCTTTCCTGGTGGTGGTGGTGGTGGTGGTGGTGGGGAGAGGGGAGGGTAGAGAAGCAGTAAAAGAACCATTACAGAATGTTTGATTAAGTGTTGAAATTGGGTGGATGAGCATCGTAGGTTAATCAAAGGAGCTCGATTAAAGTTTTGAGTATTTTGCATCCTTGTTTTACTATTGTGTGTTGATGAATAAAGTTTGTATCTTGAGTGTAACTGACAGGAACTTACTTTGGCCCCTTTCCACAGCCTAATCCGCTGTGTCCTGCTAGCCCAGGCACTTCAATATATTTTCCTATTCTTGTATTGTGTTTCATGCATTCAGTACCATATTATCCCTTACATCTCCCGTGTCTACTCCTCCCACCTATCCCACACTGTTACCCTCGTTTCCTACTCCCTTTTCTTCACCTGCCCCATTTCCCTATTGTTTGTTTTGTTTACACTGTATTATACATGTCTGCCATGGTTCTTCTCCCACTCCCCACATTCTTCTTATCCCCTTCCCCCCTGACATCACTATCCTATCCAACGAGTAATCTCTCTGCCCTGCCCCCATTTCTTCAGTTCATTATATATCATTGACATATTTTCTTAGCCCCATCGCCTTTCAACTACTTCTGTATCGCTCTGTCACTCGTAATTTTTTTGACTCTTTTTCTCATTCCCATATCTGTTCCCATCCCCCTAACCCCCATTCTCATCTATCCAACTTCAACACCATTAGATATTCATTCATGTTTCTTCTGCTGTTTCCCTCCTCCACAACCCCCATTTTGCCCTCCTCTATCACCCCCTCGACATATACCTACTTCTAACAATACATTTCTTACTTATTCAATCTTCTAACATACCTCAACAGTTGGGACTCCTCCCTCCCCCCACCCCCCAGTCACCCTACCGATAACACTCTTCAACTACTTTTTCTTAATCTTTCACGACCTTCACATAATCTCTTCACCTGTTCCTTCTCCACGTTTTGCTCCCACCTTCCCTCCCTCCTCCCATTTTTACTGCTGTGTTATACCTTTTTATATTATCATTGGCACTTACTATATCGTTAAGTGCCAGTAATTGCCTCCTGTACTTTATTCCATCTGTTCCTTACAGACTTTGGTTTCTTCGTGCTTCATAACGTACGTTCATTTCGTATTATTAACGCTCTAATGTTAACAAGTGTACGCAAAGATGATTCACAATACTGCCTCAAAAGGTAATCACATACAATCAAGTTATACCTAACACTAAAGTCAGTTAATATCTGTAATAACATACTTCTACATTTTACTGTCTCAGGTCTTCTATGGCCTACATTCTTTGCCGTCACTTTCATAGTTACATCTTTAAGAAATACGTCAGTCTTGATTCATCTACTTTGGGCTGACTTTCCCAAACATGATGTGCTTGAACATTAATGTGCTCCATTTCTACAAAACGTTAACTTTGTATTATTTGTATCATGTTAACCAAATGTGTTGACTATGTATTCGTCATCCTGCATAGAACAAAGCAAAATGACAATGGTTTAAGAAGTAAGTGCACATCTCACTGTTTTAGGTCAGCTTGCATTTAATATATTTTTTAAATTCTCAATTTTTTACTATGTTTCTTGCTATTCGCATATTCTCGTTTTTAGCATTTAATTCGATAATGGAGTGAAAGTCGAAATCTAGATTATACTCAACAAACATAGAAAAATATGCAGTCAAGTGACGGCGTATTCTTTCAAAAAAAATGCTGTATGTTTCTGGGTCAGCACCACTGAAAACTTTTTACATCTTACATGCTTACAAAGTTGTTACAACAGTATAAAAAATAGGGTTTGAAAATTAATTTTGAGAGGATGGAATATCTGGATTGCGGAGAAGATAACAGTAACTAGGGTATTGAAGGACATCCTATTGAAGTGTGTAAAGAATTTATGTACTTTGTAGCACCCTATCACGTAACGGAAAATGCGTCAGAGGTACCCAACACCGGAGCAGGGAGAGAAAATCGGCAATCAAAATGGAATTCAATGGTTAAAATGAGTTTATACAAATCCATCGTGGAACCATTAACAAGCTAAGGGAGTGAGTGCTGAGAACTCGTAGAAATAACAGGAAACTTAGAGCTTAGAAATGGATCAGTTGAAAAGACGTACAATTTCCCGACTTGACTACATAAGAAATGAAGAAATAAGAGAAAGGGTGCAAACTCATTATAGTATTACGGATAGAATAGAAGAAAGAGTTAGGATGGTTTGGGCATATCAAACGAATGGATGAAGACAGGTGGCCCAAGACAATAGCCGGCCGTTGTGGCCGAGAGGTTTTAGGCGCTTCAGTCTGGAACCGCGCGACCGCTACGGCAGAAGGTTCGAATCCTGCCTCGGGCATGGATGGGTGTGATGTCCTTAGGTTAGTTAGGTTTAAGTAGATCTAATGACCTCAGATGTTAAGTCCCGTAGTGCTCAGAGCCATTTGAGCCAGCCAAGAGAATACTTTCATAGCAACCTACTCGAAGGAGAAGAGGAAGACAAACGAAAGTGTGGTCAAGTGGTATCTAAGAAGCGTTGGACAGAGGAGGAATGGATGAGGATGAGAACGAGGAAGAATGACGTTTGGCGACAGAAATGGGGGATGCGCTGACAGCTGTAGGACCCCTGCAACAAGAATGTAAATATTATGTATCCTTATGGGTGATTATTCTACTTTTAGAAGTACATTTGCGTAATCTGAAACCCTAAATGTTACTACTGCAGTTCCGACACTAATTCAAACTTGGCAGTTCTGTTGCGGCACGTTCACACACTATTTTGCATTGCACGAAAGAGGAAATCAGCCAAACTAACTGATACTCCAGACAAGAAAACTTTAAGACACCAGTAGTTGGAGAAAATATGAAGACGTAGAAGAATAAAAGGAAGAAATTGCTAAGAAGGACCTATTTGAATCTAATGAATCTAGAGTTGGAACAGTTAATTCTGTGAGGGCAAGGACTGATAAGGAATAAAAAATGCACAAAGACCTACTTCAGATGAAGAGAATTAAAATTCACTTAGTATTTACTGCTTGAAACTATACGGCCAATCAAAAAGAAATCAACATGTGTCCATTGCTAAAACATGTAAAAGATGGGCTCGCGACGATTTAGCCACAGGAGAGATATTTTATGTATGCATAGTTTGCAACTCTGCTATTGACGATTAATAGGCCTCTGATTAACATTCAACATCTTACGTAAGGCATATTATTCTAATAGACGAAAAATTGCCAAAAAATTTGTTTACTGACAATAAAATTTTTGTGTTACACCCTTAATCGGTGTTAGTAAGCCGGTAAGTTTGTCTACTACCAACAAAACTCATTTTGAAAATTTTAGTAGCGCCTTTTTTTTACTCGTTATTGTGTCGATGATATGCATAACCTTGACGCCATAGGTGCGTAAACCTGACCCATACCTAGGGCGCGTCTACGTGCTCGACTTGAGCTTACATAAAATTATTTTACACTCTTAAATTTTATGTTGAGTTAGGAATATATACACCAAATTATGCTTTAATAAACATGCTGTAAGACTAAATTTTAAATACGACAAATCTAACAAAAAATTTAAAAATTCCATAAGTAATCCCCGGTTTCCCCTACGTGGTGTGTGCCGCAGGGAGCTGTGGTAGACTGAAGAAGCCCTTGAAGTAAGGCGAAGACTGCCCTCGTCCACAAATTAGTTATGCACTGAACTACAGCTGGAGTCATGAACTATGGCGGTCGAGTTTAGGTTTGTTCTGCACACTGGTGTGACGCATTCCGCGGAGCCAATAAGCGTTCAGTAGCATTCTACGCCCTCTGTTGTGGACACTGACCATTAAGCGTCATCGTAACGAGTTATTTACTAAATTTTTGTTCCATTTGTTGCGGGCTGTCATATCTGACGATGGAAGTAAAAGACAAATTGCAGATAAGCAACTGAGAAAGATAATTTTGGCGTAACAAATGTTGCTGTATTTCTACTGAGATTTATGGAGAACCATAAGCTACTCTAGACCCGCGTTTCTCAACCCCATTTCCTTTGGGGCGCACCAAAGTACATTGAAATCCTTCACGACACCCTTATACATGATTTTTTTCCTAGATGCAATAAAGCAGACATCAACGGCATACAATGCGTTATAATATTATGGAACAACTATGAGCTACAAATTTTGCAAATTTGTTATGTTATATTCTTGGAAAAGAACACAAAAAATAAACATTAACGTCAGAAATACATCTGGACATAAAAAATAGCGAGATACTTGTAGTGACGAATTTTGCAAAATAGATCTGTGCGTGGATGAAAGTTTGACAGACTCTCATCTCCTCGTCGCATCAAGGAGACGAGACCTGTAGTCAGATTTTATATTCTTCAATGCAGAGAATCCAGACTTGGACAAATTGGATGCTGAGAAGTGCAGTAAAGGAGGTATTTCTTTTTTCACGATACCCAGATATTCACTTTTGACTGAAATCCATTTTCTTTAAATTTCGATCTCAGGACTGTGTTCGATGATATTTAGATAAGTTACTCTTTTCCAGAGCTGTTTAATTCAACCCTGGATACTTTTTCTTCGTCCAGTGCAATCAATCACTCCCCCCCCCCCCCCCCCCCCCAGTACTCAAGATCGAGGGAAAGTATTTTGATATCCCTTCTTGCAGCTCAGATGGGTATCCTTTTATGTGTTCCCTTATCTGATTTTGTTCTTCTGTATTCGAATCACTTGATCCAGTGACCATAGCTGGAAAGGCAGGCAGATCGTTCTATGACCGAGATGCAAGGGCAAGTTCTTTAAAAAATGAGCAGATTTTATCACTTGATGATAGAAGCATCCGTGCATATTTGAATTCAAAGCATTAAGTTTGTTGAAAATATCGGAAAGGTACGCCAGCTCAGCATACCAAACGGAGGTCATAAGACATTGACAGGAATCAAATTCATTGTTAATATTAGTTTCAAAAAATGCAAGTAGTTCATCTTTAATTCTACAACTCAGGTAAGAATTTTTCCTTTCCATTCCTGTACAGAGTGTCTCAAACACTCTCGATTTTACAGGACAAGCTTTACATGACTGATCACTGCAATAAGCGTTTGAATGACGTCACCCAAACGCTTTCCGTCCATAGCCTTCCCCCTTGAGTAGAAACCAATGAGTAGTTATTACTGATGGGTCTTTATCCGGCACAAAAGTCAGACGCCCCTTTATATATCTCCTATCACTGTAACAACCCCATCACTATAAACAGCAGTGCAATCCGTCCACATGAGACAGTTATCTCAAAACAAAAGTTAAACAGCAGCAAATACACCAGCTTCAGTACAAGTTGTTTCCAACTCTAGACCAAACAATTATTTCGCAATAATTTCTTATCCACAAGTAACTCCCACAAAATATCGTACCTGAGCTTGGGTTCTTTAGGTTAGAGAATTCCCTCCCTAGGCCCGACAAGACGCCTCCTGAGACGCGACAAGGTAGTAGTAGACAAAACTCAACAGGGAATAACAATATTAATGTCCTAATAGTAAACTGCAGGAGCGTCTATGGAAAGGTCCCAGAACTGCTCTCATTAATAAACGGTCACAACGCCCACATAGTACTAGGGACAGAAAGTTAGCTGAAACCAGATGTAAACAGTAATGAAATTCTAAACTCAGATTGGAATGTATACCGCAGAGACAGGCTGGACAGTGAAGGGTGAGACGTGTTTATAGCGATAAAAAGTACGATAGTATCGAAGGAAATTGACGGACATCCGAAATGTGAAGTACGAGGGCAGTTCAATAAGTAATGCAACACATTTTTTTTCTGAAACTGGGGTTGTTTTATTCAGCATTGAAATACACCAGGTTATTCCCCAATCTTTTAGCTACACAACACTATTTTTCAACGTAATCTCCATTCAATGCTACGGCCTAACGCCACCTTGAAATGAGGGCCTGTATGCCTGCACGGTACCATTCCACTGGTCGATGTCGGAGCCAACGTCGTACTGCATCAATAACTTCTTCATCATCCGCGTAGTGCCTCCCACGGATTGCGTCCTTCATTGGGCCAAACATATGGAAATCCGACGGTGCGAGATCGGGGATGTAGGGTGCATGAGGAAGAACAGTCCACTGAAGTTTTGTGAGCTCCTCTCGGGTGCGAAGACTTGTGTGAGGTCTTGCGTTGTCATGAAGAAGTAGTTCGTTAGGATTTTTGTGCCTACGAACACGCTGAAGTAGTTTCTTCAATTTCTGAAGAGTAGCACAATACACTTCAGAGTTGATCGTTTGACAGTGGGGAAGGACATCGAACAGAATAACCCCTTCAGCGTCCCAGAAGACTGTAACCATGACTTTACCGGCTGAGGGTATGGCTTTAAACTTTATCTTGGTAGGGGAGTGGGTGTGGCGCCACTCCATTGATTGCCGTTTTGTTTCAGGTTCGAAGTGATGAACTCATGTTTCATCGCCTGTAACAATCTTTGACAAGAAATTGTCACCCTCAGCCACGTGACTAGCAAGCAATTCCGCACAGATGGTTCTCCTTTGCTCTTTATGGTGTTCGGTTAGACAACGAGGGACCCAACGGGAACAAACCTTTGAATATCCCAACTGGTGAACAATTGTGACAGCACTACCAACAGAGATGTCAAGTTGAGCACTGAGTTGTTTGATGGTGATCCGTCGATCATCTCGAACGAGTGTGTTCGCACGCTCCGCCATTGCAGGAGTCACAGTTGTGCACGGCCGGCCCGCACGCGGGAGATCAGACAGTCTTGCTTGACCTTGCGGCGATGATGACACACGCTTTGCCCAACGACTCATCGTGCTTTTGTCCACTGCCAGATCACCGTAGACATTCTGCAAGCGCCTATGAATATCTGAGATGCCCTGGTTTTCCGCCAAAAGAAACTCGATCACTGCCCGTTGTTTGCAACGCACATCCGTTACAGACGCCATTTTAACAGCTCCGTACAGCGCTGCCACCTGTCGGAAGTCAATGAAACTAAACGAGACGAAGCGGGAATTTTTGAAAATATTCCACAAGAAATTTCCGGTTTTTTCAACCAAAATTGGCCGATAAAAAAAATGTGTTGCATTACTTATTGAACTGCCCTCGTAATTTGGGTGAAGGCCACGGTTAAAGCAGGCTCAAACATGGTAATTGGATGTCTCTATAGGCCCCCTGGCTGAGCAGTTGTTCTGGCAGAGCACGTGAAGGAAAATTTGGAAAATATATCAAGTAGATTTCCCGACCATGTTACAGTTCTGGGTGGAGATTTTAATTAACCGAATATAGACTGGGAGACTCAAACGTTTATAACGAGTGGAAGGGACAAAGAATCCAGTGAAATTTTTTTAAGTGCGTTATCCGAAAACTACCTTGAGCAGTTAAACAGAGAACCGATTCGTGGCGATAACATGTTAGACCTTCTGTTGACAAACAGACCCGAACTATTTGAAACAGTTAACGCAGAACAGGGAATCAGCGATCTTAAAGCGGTTACTGCATCGATGATTTCAGCCGTAAATAGAAATATTAAAAAAGGTAGGAAGATTTTTCTGTTTAGCAAAAGTGACAAAAAGCAGATTTCAGAGTACTTGACGTCTCAACACAAAAGTTTTGTCTCAAGTACAGATAATGTTGAGGATCAGTGGACAAAGTTCAAAACGACCGTACAATATGCATTAGATGAGCATGTCCCAAGCAAGATGTTAAGAGATGGAAAAGAGCCACCGTGGTACAAAAGCCGAGTTAGAAAACTGCTGCGGAAGCAAAGGGAACTCCACAGCAAACATAAACATAGCCAAAGCCTTGCAGACAAACAAAAATTATGAGAAGCGAAATGTAGTGTGAGGAGGGCTATGCGAGAGGTTCTACAATGAATTCGAAAGTAAATTTCTATGTACTGACTTGGCAGAAAATGGTAAGAAATTTTGGTCTTATGTCAAAGCGGTAGGTGGATCAAAACAGAATGTCCAGACACTGCGACCAAAATGGTACTGAAACAGAGGATGACAGACTAAAGTCCGAAATACTAAATGTCTTTTTCCAAAGCTGTTTCACAGAGGAAGACTGCACTGTAGTTCCCTCTCTAGATTGTCGCACAGATGACAAAATGGTAGATATTGAAATAGACGACAGAGGGATAGAGAGACAATTAAAATCGCTCAAAAGAGGAAAGGCCGCTGGACCTGATGGGATACCAGTTCGATTTTACACAGAGTAGGCGAAGGAACTTGCCCCCCTTCTTGCAGCGGTGTACCGTAGGTCTCTAGAAGAGTGTAGCGTTCCAAAGGATTGGAAGAGGGCACAGGTCATCCCCGTTTTCAAGAAGGGAGGTCGGACAGATGTGCAGAACTGTTGTTGTTGTTGTTGTTGTGGTCTTCAGTCCTGAGACTGGTTTGATGCAGCTCTCCATGCTACTCTATCCTGTGCAAGCTTCTTCATCTCCCAGTACCTACTGCAACCTACATCCTTCTGAATCTGCTTAGTGTATTCATCTCTTGGTCTCCCTCTACGATTTTTACCCTCCACGCTGCCCTCCAATGCTAAATTTGTGATCTTTTGATGCCTCAAAACATGTCCTACCAACCGATCCCTTCTTCTAGTCAAGTTGTGCCACAAACTTCTTTTCTCCCCAATCCTATTCAATACCTCCTCATTAGTTACGTGATCTACCCACCTTATCTTCAACATTCTTCTGTAGCACCACATTTCAAAAGCTTCTATTCTCTTCTTGTCCAAATTGGTTATCGTCCATGTTTCACTTCAATACATGGCTACACTCCATACAAATACTTTCAGAAACAACTTCCTGACACTTAAATCTATACTCGATGTTAACAAATTTCTCTTCTTCAGAAACGATTTCCTTGCCATTGCCAGTCTACATTTTATATCCTCTCTACTTCGACCATCATCAGTTATTTTACTCCCTAAATAGCAAAACTCCTTTACTACTTTAAGTGCCTCATTTCCTAATCTAATACCCTCAGCATCACCAGATTTAATTTGACTACATTCCATTATCCTCGTTTTGCTTTTGTTGATGTTCATCTTATATCCTCCTTTCAAGACACTGTCCATTCCGTTCAACTGCTCTTCCAAGTCCTTTGCTGTCTCTGACAGAATTACAATGTCATAGGCGAACCTCAAAGTTTTTACTTCTTCTCCATGAATTTTAATACCTACTCCGAATTTTTCTTTTGTTTCCTTTACTGCTTGCTCAATATACAGATTGAATAACATCGGGGAGAGGCTACAACCCTGTCTCACTCCTTTCCCAACCACTGCTTCCCTTTCATGCCCCTCGACTCTTATAACTGCCATCTGGTTTCCGTACAAATTGTAAATAGCCTTTCGCTCCCTGTATTTTACCCCTGCCACCTTCAGAATTTGAAAGAGAGTATTCCAGTTAACGTTGTCAAAAGCTTTCTCTAAGTCTACAAACGCTAGAAACGTAGGTTTGCCTTTTCTTAATCTTTCTTCTAAGATAAGTCGTAAGGTTAGTATTGCCTCACGTGTTCCAACATTTCTACGGAATCCAAACTGATCTTCCCCGAGGTCGGCATCTACCAGTTTTTCCATTCTTCTGTAAAGAATTCGCGTTAGTATTTTGCAGCTGTGACTTATTAAACTGATTGTTCGGTAATTTTCACATCTATCAACGCCTGCTTTCTTTTGGTATTGGAATTATTATATTCTTCTTGAAGTCTGTGGGTATTTCGCCTGTCTCATACATCTTGCTCACCAGATGGTAGAGTTTTGTCATGACTGGCTCTCCCGAGGCCATCAGTAGTTCTAATGGAATGTTGTCTACTCCCGGGGCCTTGTTTCGACTCAGGTCTTTCAGTGCTCTGTCAAACTCTTCACGCAGTATCTTATCTCCCATTTCATCTTCATCTACATCCTCTTCCATTTCCATAATATTGTCCTCAAGTACATCGCCCTTGTATAAACCCTCTATATACTCCTTCCACCTTTCTGCCTTCCCTTCTTTGCTTAGAACTGGGTTGCCATCTGAGCTCTTGATATTCATACAAGTGGTTCTCTTCTCTCTTAAGGTCTCTTTAATTTTCCTGTAGGCAGTATCTACCTTACCCCTAGTGAGACAAGCCTCTACATCCTTACATTTGTCCTCTAGCCATCCCTGCTTAGCCATTTTACACTTCCTGTCGATCTCATTTTTGAGACGTTTGTATTCCTTTTTGCCTGCTTCATTTACTGCATTTTTATGTTTTCTCCTTTCATCAATTAAATTCAATATTTCTTCTGTTATCCAAGGATTTCTACTAGCCCTCGTCTTTTTACCTACTTGATCCTCTGCTGCCTTCACTACTTCATCCCTCCTTTTCTTCTACTGTATTTCTTTCCCCCATTCCTGTCAATTGTTCCCTTATGCTCTCCCTGAAACTCTGTACAACCTCTGGTTCTTTCAGTTTATCCAGGTCCCATCTCCTTAAATTCCTGCCTTTTTGCAGTTTCATCAGTTTCAATCTGCAGTTCATAACCAATAACCGTGCAGAACTATAGACCTATATCTCTAACGTCGATCAGTTGTAGAATTTTGGAACACGTATTATGTTCGAGTATAATGAGTTTTCCGGGGACTAGTAATCTACTCTGTAGGAATCAGCATGGGTTTCGAAAAAGACGATCGTGTGAAACCCAGCTCGCGCTATTTGTCCACGAGACTCAGAGGGCCATAGACACGGGTTCCCAGGTAGATGCCGTGTTTCTTGACTTCCGCAAGGTGTTCGATACAGTTCCCCACAGTCGTTTAATGAACGAAGTAAGAGCATATGGACTATCAGACCAATTGTGTGATTGGATTGAAGAGTTCCTAGATAACAGAACGCAGCATGTCACTCTCAATGGAGAGAAGTCTTCTGAAGTAAGAGTGATTTCAGGTGTGCCCCAGGGGATTGTCGTAGGACCGTTGCTGTTCACAATATATGTAAATGACCTTGTGGATAACATCAGAAGTTCATTGAGGCTCTTTGTGGATGATGCTGTGGTATATCGAGAGGTTGTAACAATGGAAAATTGTACTAAACTGCAGGAGGATCTGCAACGAATTAACGCGTGGTGCAGAGAATGGCAATGGAATCTCAGTGTAGACAAGTGTAATGTGCTGTGAATACATAGAAAGAAAGATCCTTTATCATTTAGCTACAATATAGCAACTCAGTAAGTGGAAGCAGTGAAGTCCATAAATTATCTGGGAGTAGACATTAGGAGTGATTTAAAATGGAATGATCACAAAGTTAATCATCGGTAAAGCAGATGCTAGACAGATTCATTGGAAGAATCCTAAGGGAATGCAATCCGAAAACAAGGGAAGTAGGTTACAGTACACTTGTTCGCGCACTGCTTGAATATTGCTCTCCAGTGTGGGATCCGTACCAGATAGGGTTGACAGAAGAGATAGAGAAGATCCAACGGAGAGCAGCGCGTTTCGTTACAGGATCATTTAGTAATCGCGAAATTGTTACTGAGATGATAGATAAACTCCAGTGGAAGACTTTTCAGGAGAGACGCTCAGTAGCTCGGTACGGGCTTTTGTTGAACTTTCGAGAACATACCTTCACCGAGGAGTCAAGCAGTATATTGCTCCCTCCGACGTATATTTCGCGAAGAGACCATGAGAATAAAATCAGAGAGATTAGAGCCCACACGGAGGCATACCGACAATCTTTCTTTCCACGAACAATACGAGACTGGAATAGAAGGGAGAACCGATAGAGGTACTCAAGATACCCTCCGCCACACACCGTCAGGTGGCTTGCGGAGTGTGGATGTAGATGTAGATGTACCGGGAATGTCAGATTTCATCTACCTGTAGAGCAAACAGCGTGTTTGTTAAGTTTTCTGAAACACTACTTTCAATACCAACCGTCATGTCCGTACTGTCCCGATGAGCTGTAGGCCTATGATTTGACAGAGGTACATTAGATATCTGTTTAACTGCTTCCAATCTCAACACAGAAGCAACCATTTTATTGCATGCAGGTAATGGAAGCTTGCTGCCGATGTTATGGGGTTTCTGTTCCATGGAAATTATTTCAGAAATTTTGAACGATGCCGAATTATTCGTTTTTCCATCATGATGCTTGAACGGAAGTATACAGACACTGAGAACACTCACGGTTTTTAAAACACGCTGTGATGGTTTCGTTCCAAAGGTTTTTTCGGCTTGTTAGGTACGACAATTTGACAATATTGGGCCGCACACCAAACATTTCGGTGTAGGCTTGCCGTCTTTGCCTCTCCACGTAAATCCAAAATTTGTATATATTTCTTTATAGTGGCGCTTCTGTTGGCCATCGTCTGATCCTGTTTTTATGTCTTTCCCGATGTTCGATGACTAACGGTTTGCAACCGTTATTCTCTTTCGAATATTAGTATATTCCTCTCCATTCTTCATATTTAGAAGAGCTGTCGAGGTGTAAAACTATTTTTTCCTTATTACAAAACTGTCCATGATCAAAAGGGAGCATTAGCAACTAGAAAACACACGGAACTACTGAAACCAGTATTAAAATGTATTTAATAGTGAAACAGACCATCAATGACTGCTCACTAAAATGTGAAAATGGCTGAGTAGTTGATGTTGTCGTCTTATATATGTATATGGAACTAATAAAAGGAAGAACCCAGAATTTCCACAAATCCATTTTGAGTATCTACCGCAGTTTGTTACTGGCAGACGCGAATATTCCGACGAAAAGGCAGAGGTAGAGTCCATGCAGAATACTATGGCCAGTAAATGCGCAGACACGAGGGCACAGGTGAGGTGATCAGCAGTGGTGGGGGTCACGGACGGGCATTTTAGGGGAAATGCGGAGCGCTGGAGGGGAACTGCCATTCTAAACTGAAGCCAGCACTCGTACTTTTTGTAAGTATTAAGTGGGGTCCTTCACGCCCATACTTGCATTTTGACCATTCAAAAAGAGCTGTCATCTCTGCTTTGGTTAGTATCAAAAAAGAATACCGCAAAAAATGTAGTGATTTATTTTCGTCTGGCTTGTTTTACATTTGTAACTATTGGAGAAGCGTCGTGAGTTGTGAATTTTGAGTAAAACCTACACATTTCTCTGATCGCCGTGTTAATATTTCCTCCTTTTGCCGAAACACAGCGGAGTTTACAGTGTCTCACCTCACTAACACGTTGTACAGAGACGATTGCGAGAGAATTCTTAAACAGTGGTTTAGTAAGAGAGGAACTGAGGAAAAGCAAGGTCACGACACACACAGTACAAAACCAAATGTATAATGTCTTCACTTATGTTCCAAAATCCATAGCATTTCTGGTTTCACCAGCTTTTCACCAGCGGAGCCCTTAAAAATTACTTTCTTTCGTCGAAAAATCTGTAGTTAGTGGAATAACGCAGTAGATTATGAAGTTTTGCGTAACGATATGGCAAAATACTCTCCTCCTTGCGCGTTATTTGCCAAAATGTCTGAAATCGTTTATGATACATGAGCAATGCTAGGGATATTTCACTCTGACTTTATCCCTGGCGCAGTCTCGAGACTGGTGACTCTACGCAATTCTAAACAACAGTTCAACATGTTAACTAAAATTCATATGCAGAAACATATTATGTAATATGCACCAAACACAAAATCATAGCGAACCCTGTTTCTTATTACAAACTTTCCAGAATTTCGCGCAGTGCCATACTTCCACCTAAATATCGCAATAAATGACCATTAACGAAATGGACACATAATCATGTTCCTGACACACGAAGCTACAAAAAGTTTTTCACCAAATAGTCTCTGTAAAATCGTTTGAGAAAGATTGCAGGGTATCCGCCTTCGATTATGTCAGTGCCGACCGGCCAGAAGGTGCGAACTCTTGTCAGCCTCCACTTCTGAACGAAGGAAGGAAGGAATTCTGTCAAAGCTTTTGACGAAAACTGGTCACTGCGCTTTGGCCATCGTATCCTGTCCGTACTGTAACGGTGGCCGTGGCGACTAAGAACGAAAGGATGCCAAAGGCCACAAAAAACTGGAAGCGTTTCTGTGAATATTATTCATGGAATGAAGGATCATTCCTTTTAGAATTTAATGCCAAAAGTATACAGTTATTGTGATACGACACAGAACTCTCATTCAACAGGATGACGGTGTCCGGCC
Organism: Schistocerca americana; assembly: GCF_021461395.2. Taxonomy (NCBI): domain Eukaryota; kingdom Metazoa; phylum Arthropoda; class Insecta; order Orthoptera; family Acrididae; genus Schistocerca; species Schistocerca americana. The sequence continues at coordinate 381,071,733 of NC_060126.1, forward strand.
ATCGAGATTTAGATTTCTCAGTCATTTCCGTAAATCGCTCCAGGCAGATGCCGGGATAGTTCCTTTCAAGTGGCACGGCCTATTTCCTTCTCCATCCTTGACACAATCCGAGGCTTTGCCCAATCTCTAATGACATCGGTTCAAACCGGACGTTAAGCCCAATCTTCCTTCCTTCCTTGTTACGATACATGTTTAGAGGCGTATAATCACGTATAATTATTGGCGTCTTGCAAATTGGGCTAATTCAAGAACAGATTTGACGATAATTTTTTTACGTTCTAGATGTTTTATCTGCGTAAGGATAGAAGACATTAAAATCCTCGTGACACGTCTAACATGTAATTGCAACGCACTTCTGTGTCACGACGCGGCAGTTGAGAAACACTGCCCTAGACGACGGTGCAATGGAGCACAACGTGGTGAACTTGCAGCTGCCACTTTTCAGGAGCTACCCTAAATGTTTTATCGATTATTGGTACACTTGTGTAGCTATTTCTTGATCACGAGTACCAGTGAGGCGAATCCAGGAGGTGCTTGCAAGACGTAATTTTAGTCGATTTAAGCCAATAATTAAACGAAAGGTCTACTGTAAGTGGCATATAGACTGATCCAATTTACCATTCTATAGTATGTCTTCTAGATGCCCCTTTCCATGACGCTAGCAGGAGCTAATGTGGATACACAAGCTGCGACATTGTCGCGAATACAACAGTGACCCGTATATGCAATATGTTTCCTTTACTTTACGTCTATGGTCACAAACTTTTTGTTAACAGATTACCGGTTTCGGTCTATAATGACCATCATCAGATTTGCTTCATAAAACCAAAGTCCTAATGTACTGCTGCCATACAGGCATCCTCAAATGTTAAATACTTGTGCTGATTCAGCATTTAACATTTGACGATGCCACTATGGCTGCAGTACATTAGGACTTCGTTTTTATGAAGCAAATCTGATGATGGTCATTGTAGAGCGAAACCGATAATCTGTTAACTAAAAGTTTGTGACCATAGACGTAAAAGAAGCATAATGTGGATACCATGAATATACTAGAAAATTCATAACTTAGCCGTTCTGGTTCATGCAATAGTAAGAAAATATATGTACCTTAACTTGCTTGTTACGTTACGCCTTTGCTTGTCGCAATATCAGTATTTTCAGTCAAAATAAACATTATAATCAGTATTATTCCATAAAGGCACTATCTTAATTTTTTTATTTTACAGTATGTTATCACAAAATGGCTCTGAGCACTATGGGACTTAACATCTGTGGTCATCAGTCCCCTAGAACTTAAAACTACTTAAACCTAACTAACCTAAGGACATCACACACATCCATGCCGGAGGCAGGATTCGAACCTGCGACCGTAGCAGTCCCGCGGTTCCGGACTGCGCGCCTAGAACCACTAGACCACCGCGGCCGGCTATGTTATCACAATTGAACACATTTTACGATATTTACTTGTAAGTATTATCATTAAACTGCTTCAAAAAATTGCCAATGTACTATAACTTGCGAGGAAAGAAATTAAATATTTTTCCAAAGACAATAGAAAGGAAATAATTACACTACACTGCACTACTGCGTGGAGAAAGTGAGCTTCGGCAATAAGGCAATGCTTAACCAACCGATTTAGGTCGTCACTGAGATGGGTGGGCGAAGGGCGGGGGAGAAGGAACAGCGAAACAGCCGCAGCTAAACCAAGACCAGGAGACCCCATGCGGACTAGGAGCGCCGGGCGTTGCTGAGGGTTGTCGTAAAAGAATCTCATGTAATCGCGGAAGAAATCACTCGTCAAGTCAAAAGCGCTGCCATCCGACCATCTAGCACAATGTGCATAGGGAGTTAGAAAGACTGGAGTATAATGGCCAAGCAGCTTCTCATAGGCCATACATGTCTGTGGTCAATGGTAAAGGAAGCTTCAGGTGGCCACTTGGCTTACTTCCTCAAAAACAGTGCACTCGCCATGCAAAATAACAGTCTCTGAATATGAAAGTTTTGCATCGTCATTCTAGCTAGGTAGTTTTTTTTTCTTTCTTTTTTGTGGTTTTAGGGCACACAACTACAGTGGTCATTAGCGCCCAGTCTATGAATGCAGTGCGAGGCACGAGGTTAAAACAGCAATTAAAAAGGACAACACTATAAAAGGCACATTAGCTAGGTAGTGTTGCAACTTGTGTGCATATTATTAGCTTCGGAAAACAATAACGCAACGTTCATAGCTTCTGTTCGTTATCTCTCGTGCTTTGCCGTTCCTTCTAGCGCCGATGAAGAGGTAGTTTTATGTTGTACGCGCCTTTCGTTATTAAAGAAAGGTTGGTATCTATGTAGAAGGGCAAAAGGAATATACTAGCGACGATTCAACTGATAAATGATTAAGAGAGGAAGACTGGATAAGTAGAAAGTGAATTATTAGAGAACATGAAAGGAAGTTGAATATCAGGAAATTCAATTCTGCTGAGTTTTTCGCTATTAACATGTTGCGGTACATGAGTGTGTCAAGAGCTGAGTAAAGAGTGGAGGTTAGAGCAGTATCTAGTTAGATGGAGATAGTAATAGTCCACTGTAGCTGCAACATCTTTAATTTTTTGAACATACTATTTATCAATGTTGACATCTTATTTAACAATACCCTAGAAACGATCCATTAGAGTGTCATGCTTTGTTAGGGTGTAGTAGAAACAGCAGCTGAGAAACGTGTGACATGAATCAAGCTCGGATTCTAACATAAAGCGGAAGTAAGGGCATAATAGATATCTGAATTTGTCTGTATAATCATGTAATCGTACGGCAAATGCACAAAGCTATCACCTGGAACCCCCATAATTATGTACAGTTGTATCGCAGTCACGATTTAAATTGTTTTGAGATATGATCTATGCTAAGTTCTCATTGCATTTAACTGTTACAGGTATACATAACAAGTTAAGTTTTTATAACATAATTGTGTTGAAAGAGCGGCCACTTAACGACAAATTACCATGTTCACTGGAAGACGTTGCGTAACAATAATTTTTATGGAATGGAGTGTTGGCGAGAATGTCGGCCGCTGAGACCAATAGTCACTCTCAAAATGGTTCAAATGGCTCCGGGCACTATGGAACGTAACATCTGAGGTCATCAGTCCCCTAGACTTAGAACTACGTAAACCTAACTAACCTAACGACATGACACACATCCATGCCAGAGGCAGGATTCGAACCTGCGACCGTAGCAGCTGCGTGGTTCCAGACTGAAGGGCCTAGAACCGCTCGGTCACAAAGGCCGGCCTATTCACTCTCAACTAAAACATTTTTCTCTATTTCTTACTGATATATAGGTGAAGAAATATTTAACCCGGGTCCTCTGATGGGCAGCCAGCCGAGCTGACCACTCAGCTACAGCGACAGACAATAAATACAATAATAACCCAATAATAAATCAAATTTATATTTAATAAAAATAATATATTCTTCCCCCACAACGATGGTGTACACACATAAGCGCTGAGGAGACATTCCATCGTGGTGTGCGTGTGACACCAAATACGAGTAGTGAAGGACGGCGGCATGGCTTTCAAAACTGCTGCAACCACCTATCCAGTTCCAAGAAATAAGTTCAGTTATTTACATGTTTTCAGTAACTTTTTTACCTTAAAACGGAATAAGGAAATTTATGATCATTTCTCGTTGTTAGAGACAGTTTTTTTTTTCGGCGTGATAGTTAAGGAGTACAAAATTTTAATTGGCCGAGAGGTAGAACCTTCGTCATAAATTCAATAATGAGACTAGAGTGGCAGGAAAGGACAGGACTGCTTATCTCCAGAAAAAATTCCCTACGTTGAGGCACAGGTCAAGTGTCCAGGATGTGAGATTGATCCTCAATAACGACTGGCTGTTGTTGAGGACGAGGACGACTAGTTCTGAGAAAACTGTACCTGAATTTTTTTGAATCACCCTACATTTTGTCGGTAGTAATACTGAATTTTATATTAGAAAAATGATAACCAAGCATTTTATTTTTTACTTTCAGATTGTAATTTGTACTGCAAATAAGGTCTTTCTTCTTACACGTCGGGCCTAAGAGCCACTTCAGCATTTTTCAGATTGTTGATTATTTAGGTAGTTCTTTTTAACCAAAGAATAAGTCGAAAAGGCAGGAGAGGAGCCTGCCTATAGATCCTGTGATTTTAAGGTTTCTATATCGACTGCAACTTAATTAAAAAATCGTCAAACTTTAGAGTGGCGGCTATCCCCGTCCTTTCTCTACCCCTGGTACCTTAGCTGACAAGACTCTGAGAACAACGTATTCTGACAGAACTTCGCGCTCCAGAATAAACGCAAGCATTTTTTTCACAGCGTTCGCTACACATTTTATACTGAATATCTGAATATATCCATACCTTTTGTTGTTGTCTTGGAAACCGGAGATGGCGGATGAATGCTGAAACATTAAAAAGAACAATTATTTATTGTTAACGACTTCAGACTAATTGGTAGCAACATGAATAAATAACACAGCTGATATGCGAAAGAATAAAGCTGGATTATTGTACTGGGAAGATAAAAGAATTACACTATGTTACATCACGTGCAATGCAATGAAGGGGGGGGGGGGGAGGGGGGCACTACGAACTAAAAACAGCGAAGGTCGTATATTAAATGTTTGTATACTGAATTAAAGTGACTTAAAATTACGAAAAACTGTCATATTACAGAGCTAACTCTAAACGTAATATATCGTAGACCATTAATTTCCGGTTTCTGTGAAGTTTATCTTCAGTGGATTAGGACGAGTTCTTCAGTAGAAACTTATTACATTCATTATCTAACCATAATAGATTGAGAACACCGCAGCTGATTTCATATGTACCACTGAAGTAAAAAACTGTAAACAAACTTTTTCATGAATGCGTTATGTCATCGTCATTGGTTTCGGGTTTCGAACCATCGTCAGATGGCAGCAAGGATTTCTTGTACAAATTTTCACTTTTCTGCTTCTATTATATACCAGAATATTCATGATTTTCTAATCTTCAGAAGCCTTTACATTATATAAAAGGCCTTTACATTTTACCTGCTTGAGGAAAGGTTTTCCTTTATACATTGCACCATAGCTGTCTTCAGCCATGATATCAAGAATGCTGAACATGATCTTGACTAAAGAGAATATGGCGGACATGTCAACTAGTGATTCTGTTGGTTGCTCAAAAGAGCAATATGGTGCAGTAATGACATGCTTCTACAGCTATGACGTACATTATAGTAATGATTTTTTTCATTTTAGCCTAGTTAGTGGTGGCAAGTACACATTTAAACTTTAAAAATTGTGGCACTGTAAACTGAAAGTTTTCTATATGAAGAAAGTGTTATATCAACTAACTAGCATAGCTATGATAGTTACATATTCCCTTTATCTGTACAGAAATACGTAAATAACACATTAGATTTTAAAAAATGTAAAAGAAGTTAATTATGACCCAACTCCCAAAATATAGCTACAATTTAGAAAGAAGTACTGAAAGAATTTTACTTCCTCTTATCCTTAAATGAAAAGTCTGAATGCACAATCATGAACCCTTCAGCCCATTAAATTTCAGGCATGCAGCCGCACAAATAAAATTTCCTCCACTGATATTTCAGCCGCTTATCGTCCGGCCATCCTAAGAGTGAGTCAAAAGACTGACAAGATGCCAAGCGCGGCCTTTTATGCTTCACCGCTAAAGTTTCTGCATTTTAAGATAATTTTCGAATAAAAAATAGCTATAAGCCTAATAAAAGTATTCAAGGTATTTCCTTTCTGAACAAAACTCAATTCGCGTCTTTCGATATACTTACCTTGTACACAAATATACAAGTAAACGAAAGAATCTCATTAACCAAAAAAATATATAAAACGCACGTTTTTCTACGTAAAGCTATTAAATTGTGGAAATTGTGGTGATAGTGCACGACTATTTCAGCTTTAACCACAAGTTGTTTGTGTACAAAAAGTGAGTCCCAGTGGGAACTACTCTTCTAACCAATATCCTCGTGCATCGTCTAGAAACATGTTGTGTCAGAGTTAATGCAATAATAACAAAAAAGATTAATTATTACAAACTATGTGTGGATGGTATGCTTATCTTCTATAACGGAACATCAAGGAAAATAGATTGTTTTGCAAAATAACTTAGCAACCTCCTTCATCAGATAAAGTCCACTCTGTAACATGAAACACATAATGCTATTATCTTCCTTGATTTATAGATTAGCAAACAAAATGGCAAGCATAAATTTCAAGTACACAGAAAATCCAGTACAACTAGTGTCAGCATCAATGGTACTTCTCGTCATGCAAGCTCCGTAATATGGCTTTTTATAGTGTGGTACTCACTAGAGTCGAAAAAGTTCCATTGGATGCGGAATACAGAGCTTAACATAATAAACCTAACAGCTGAGAATAATGATTGTATATCTGGTATAACAAACACTGTTTACAGCGGCTTCACAAAACTCGAAAAAGTAATCGGTCGCTTGACTTAAAATTTTGACACAACATTGCATTCGAATACTCATGTGTTGTTATACCTGGAAGACGATTTGACTATATGTTTTCGAAAATCAAAATGTGATTTACTTTTATTCCCATTCTAGCATTCAATTTAATTTATAGCTTTCGTTTGTTATGTGTTCTGACTATCTGCTTTCTAAAATAGATTTTATTTCTTTGGTTTCTTACCTGTTGATCGTCATCTATGTTTTCGTGGGCCACATTACGAGTGTTACGAGATGAATAGGAAGACAAAAGGTGGTGTTTTCGTTCACACTGTGGTGCATAATCAGTTAGCGAAAGGGATTTGATACCGAGTGTTGTATTCACTTCATTTATTTTATTTTGGAAATGATTTAAGTATCTGTTTTTTATTTATTCAGTTCTTTTTTTTCAGTAATCGTCGTCTTGGTTTTCGCCGACCATAGTATGAGTTTCATGAACTGAATCAAGAAGAAGAAGAGCATCACAATCGTCTCAACAATGCCAACAACCATTAGATCAACAGTGAAGAAGTATGCAGATGCAATATCTGAATGATAGGGCTTTATGTCATCGAATCGCTTTATCATACGAACTGGATATTCAAAAAATACGTCTTGTGGATTCATTTAAATTGGAAAAATGGACAAAGTTTATCCGCATTGAAAAACTCTGAGATTTAAAGGGGTAACATCGGGAATGTGCTGCCTGAAGCTACCTGAATTCGAGCTGCCAAAGCAAGCACTGAAACTTTTGTTAATTGGAACTACTAATGATTCCTCAAAAACATTATCAATTACTACATCTGTTTTCAGACGACTTCACTCTGCGTTAACGTTACAGTGGAACATTTGATCCCGACATTTAAAATACAGGAACAAACTTACCACCACTTCTTTGCTTGATTTTTCCGAGCAGTAACCATAAATTTCTCCAAATCTACGTCATCGGAGATGAAAATGACCGACAGAATGCACGCTCTTAAATCTCTACTGGAATAAAATTATACTGCTGAGTCGTTGCAAAAAAATGTTACGTGATGATTATTTAATTCAAATGTTCAAAAATGCGATTTATGTTATGCTATTTGACAGCCATAGAATTGTTACTGACGCTGAACAAACACCAACCAGTGAGCATGTCAGACGATATAACGCGCCAACAATTCATGAGGTGGCAACAGTCATGGTTGAAGAAGAATTTCATCCTAGCAGTATCGTTTTGCGGTGCAGAAATGAACAACTACAAAGAATTGCTGACATTCGTGGATGGCACATTCCATCGTAGAATCTTAGAGATATTCCAAACGGTCAAGATGGTAATCATTTCAACATCAAAATGATAAACATAGTCAGACGGAAAAGCACAGGCAAAAGAATTAGTTCAGTGAATTATCATTCATATCGGATTATGGTATGTAAAAATATTCTGAGATGTCGGCAGCTCTTCCATCGGTAGCTCCCCAATGTATACGTGGAAATAAGAGTCGGAACAACTAGTATTCATTAGGATTAATCAAAAGAAACTGACATCAGAAGAACATTTACATATAAGCAACATAGTAAATATCACAATATTGCCTGCGACATATACTGGTAGTCTACGACATGCACGAATATGTACAGAATGCTATTAAGAATGAGCGAAAATATGGTCGTCCTGGTTTTTTTTTTTTTTTACATATCAATGCTGAGTACAGAAATTCTCTGAAGTACATAAAAAAATTTATAAATACGTCAACAAAAGGCAGAGATGTTGCCGTATCTGGCGTTTCAACAAGAAGTAATTTACATGAAATCTCTCAATATCAAATCGACAAATATATCACCAAGAACGAAACTGTGTAGCGTATTTTAGGATTTCCAATCAACGAGAGGGATCCAAGTGTCTATCTTGTTGTCCATCCTGAAAACCGATAAATAATGCATTTTACGAAAAAAAACCATACAGACCAGTGAAACCCATCAACCAAACGTAAGATTAACAGCGTTTTTCTATTGTGTCGAACAGCTGATTTTGCAAGATCATTGATGGTGCAGACATTCGACGTATTACACTTGAATCGCAACACGAAAGAATTTTGAAAGAAGGAACAAAGGTGAAACAGTGGCTGGACAACCTGAAATATTTTCACCAAATATGCAGTGTATGTCCAAACAACGCTGCATGCCTTCATTTGCGGCTGCTTCTCATTACCGTTCGTGGTCCTGAATCGTTTACACATTTAGCGAACAGTGGATGGAATAGTACACAATACGTGTAGGAGTGCATGTGAGGTGCTTCATTTCCTAGAAACGACGATCACTGGGACAAGTCAATTGAGGATTCATCCGCCACTTCTAATCCATTTCAGATATGTCCTATGCAACTGTGGGACAAATACAAAGACCGTGGCCAAAGATATTCTGCACAGAATGTGTTAATAAACCCAAATCATGGCTTGGATTTCATAGAAGAAATGTACGATGAAGAGCTAATCTTCATTGAGGATCTTTGTCTTGCAATGTTTGGCACGTTGTTGGCACAGTTGACAATGACAGCTCTAAAATGGTCCATCAGTGCCACATTCGACAAGGAACTGGTCACAGGACAATCAATCATCCTACAGAAATGACTTACAGCTTTTCAACAAGGAAATAAACCCTAATTCCTTCCGATACGAAAGATGGCATTTGACACCATCATACAGGCTGTGGCCAACCAATACAACGGATTATACGTTTTGGACGCTCCAGATGGAACTCTAAAAACGTTCTCAATTTCCTTGGTTCAGGCTAAAACCCGTTGAAACGTCCAAATTGCTGTTGCTTTTGATTCTTCATGCACTGGTGCCACGTTGACGCAAGGAGAGAGTGCTGCTCATTGAGCTCTCTCAGTATACGTGCGATTTACAGAAAACTCGAATGTGGTATTTCAAGAACATCAGGAACCGGAAAGTTCCTTCAGGCGTGCAAAACCATTGTATGGGATGAATGTGCAGTGGCTCGCAGAAAACCACTGGATACCTTACACTATACACTGAAAGACTTGCGATATAGTCGGTTTCCATTTCAGGGTCAGTGCTACTACTATCCGGTGACTTCAGGCAATCTGTTCCAGTTATACCTCATTGAACGTCAGTAGATGAACTGCATGCCTGCTTGAAATATTCTGTTTGGAGAACAGTCAGAAAAATACATTTAACATCAAAATTCAGCTTCTGACCGTCCAGCACCTGAAATATTTTCAAGACAATTATTCGAGGTCAGTAACAACACTGTACCTACATTCCAGGAACAGGAAAAATCATCTGCCCATATAATTTCTGCAACATCGTGAATTGCAAAGAAGAAATACTTGACGAGGTTTTCCAAAACACCGCAACGAACTATTGAATTCACGGATGGTTGAGCGGGAGAGGCATTCTAGCGGCTAAAAGCGTCGGCGTGCGCGATATGAACTACATCATTGTAAACAGACGCACAGGTGCGACAGTGAAATACAGACCCATTTACTCTACGATGAATCAAAACAAAGTAGAGAACTTTCCAATTGAACTGAGTAATTCTCTCGAAGATTACCCACACACATTCCGAATTTGAGAACTGGAGTGCCGATTATATTACTCCGAAACACCAATCAGCGAAAGTTATGCAATGGCCATGATTAGTACTTAAAAACTGACGACCAGTCTAACTGAGGCAACAATTCTGACTGGAATTCGTAAGAATGAAGACGTACTACTTCCAGAATACCACTTGTTTCTACTAGCATGGCGTTCGAGTCCAAACACTTCAATTTCTAGTTGCATTCACTATGACTACCAGTAAAGCACAAGTGTAATTTTTGCAAGTGCGTGGTTTGAATTTAGAAAACGGTTATTTCTCTCTTGGGCAGTTGTACGGCATATGCTCCAGATGTGGCAAATGTTCGAATTTTATGTTTACGCAGAAAACTGACAAAAATTCTTATCAGTCCAATATAATTACAATAAAAATAATTTTTTGTGAAAGCATCTTTTTTTCTCCCTCCCTGTCAATATTTATAGCCACAGCAACACAAAGCAGTGCACTGAATTGAAAGATGTGTTTTCTCATTGAGTCTGTTTCTCAGGATACTTTTTACTTTCGCATTCATTTCACGTTACATTTAACCACAGTGAAGCACAGTCAGGTGTAGCTAGTACAATGACAAAAATACCTCTATGTAACAAACAGCACTTTAGCACAGTCATTCACCCATCCCCCTCCAAACTCAGGTAAACATAACTGCATATCATTCATCGGTAGTAGAAGTCTCACATCGAAGTGCAAACTTGTGCTGTGTTAACATATCAAGACTAGTTTTTCACAAATAATAAAATGACGTATAAACTATTTTGTTACTTTTATCTCCAAAATTAACCACACAACAACTGCTATTTCTAAACTGAGGTGCTCTGTGTATCCTACATTTTATATGAGTCAAACTGGTAATAGTTTCAACGTAAGATGCAGAGAACACATGACTCCATTCAGGCTAAAATATTTAAGAAATCAACTTTTGCTGCTCACATAGCCCAACCTAGCGACATGTACAATAGTTTCAAGAAAGCTTCGAAAGATTACATTTAGTTCAGAAAAAGAGTATAGATGAATTTGACGTAACTATGTAATCTTCTGCGGATGGTGTCATGGTAATTGCATTCTACTACGTGTTCCACCATATCATTGTATAAAACACGTTTCGGGCTTCCTACAGTGGGCTTCCTCAGGGTAAACCTTAAGCAGTACAACACACAAAAATTTTAATAATAGTAGATGAATTTGTTCACATAATTGGAAATATATAGCCGCCTTGCCTAAGTATCTGACAGTATCCTCAATGACCAAATAGAAATAAGAAACAAAATGCACCTACAAGTCGTCAATCCACTTCTGTATTACTATACCAGTAAATGGGATTGCCATGATTAGCCTATTCAGTAAAGCAACCTTCATATTAACAGAAATTCAGTTTAGATTGTCACTGTTTTTTAGAAATTAAATCTATAGTGACCACTGGTCAAGTCTACAAAAAAGGAGTCTTTGTTATAATATACATCATAACTGTAGGAATGTGTCATTATGGCACATACGTTTTGTTTGGTGCAACCAAATCAACCCCTAGCTGGCACGACATCAGATATAAACAAATGTGTTTACCATCTTTTCTTTAGTCAATCCAATTTTCATCATGTATGAATGCAGATTACTGTGTTGTGGTATCTACAGCAGAACCTTTCTTGGTGTAAGTAAAACGTAAACACCTTGTTTAAAAATTTTTGCATACAAGGAGGTCATGTATACTCTGTTATAGGACGAAAATAACGTAGAATTCGTGCAATAAGTTCTTGCTGCTGTCTGGTAATGGGCTCTGTGCTAGACATTAGTGACGGCAAAATAAAGCATTCATCAAAAAGTGTGACTGGTTGCAGTTTTTTTCCTCAGATTTGATATGATATGCCAATGTTTTAAAAACATCTGTGTCCATGTAACTGGAATCTTTTTGTACTAATACTACCTCATAAGCCTTTGTAGAGGCTCTTGTATAGCTGCTTCCCACTATTTTTTGAGGCAAGTGTAGCTCTGTGGGGTTTATAACCTCCTAGCTCCAATAGGAGTGGAGATACTGGCAAAATCATGATTTCTCAGCCTCTGCCAAGTATGCTCCCTTGTGTGTTGTGTACGAATACTATTACTACCCTCACTTACAGAGCAAGTAACCTGTCAGAAGTACAGCATAATTTGCAAGCCGCTGACATGTAAGCTTCATTGCATGGCAGGAATGTTGTCTTTGGCTTGCTTCATTAACCTGCTTTGCAGGGGCAAAAAACAGTTTTCAAGCCCCTGAATGTAGGCTGCCCTGCATACCACTTGTGTTGTGGGACTAGAATCAGCATGCTTCATCAGACTGGTGTGCAGGGGCTACATGAGCAGACATTTGTGGCTGAGGAAATTTTGAGATGGATAGAGGAGAGGATGGACAGAGAGGTAGGGACAGGATAGGACTGGGTAGGGAGAGCAGGGGGCAGGAATGGATGGTAAGATAGAGGAGGAAGGAGAGGGTGGACAAAGAGAGAGAAAGAGGAAATCAATAGGGAAAACAGAAGGAGATGGATAGGACGGTGGTGGTGGTGGTGGTGGTGGTGGTGGTGGTGGTGATGGTGGAGTAGGAAGAGGAGGAGGAGGAGATGGATGGGGTGGAGATGGAGGATGGGATGAATATGGAGAGAGTGACAAAAGATGGATAGTCAGAGGTGGTAAGAGGAGTTAAATAAAGTCAGTGAGCAGAAAAGGGCGAATAGGAAGAGGTAATAGAAAAAGTTGGACAAACATTGAGTTAAGAAGCGATGGACACAGAGAGAGGAGCGAGAAGGAGATAGAATTGGAGAGAGAGAGGACTGGATGGACAGAGACATGATGGAAGAGAGGATGGACAGAGAGAGCATGGGGAGGAAGATATGCATGAAATATATAATCTGTGAGTATTTGTCTGATCATAAACGTTTTAAGAGGTCTCTAATAGATGTACTAGGATGAACACCAAACGTGAATTGTACAGACACCTCAACTTAGAATCATTGTCCCTGCAACTTGAGTTTTCCAAATAATTATGCCATAGCTCTTCACTGAATGAAAACATGCAGACTAAACTAGTTTCTCCTTTTGTAAATCATATGTAGCTGTACCCATTGTTACTTCAAGCACAGCTGATTAAGGTACTTCATAAATAGTAAGCTGTGGATTTCCAATTAAGGTTGTGATCTATGTATAGCTCCAAAGACTTATCTGCTTCTATTTTTTTGTTTCATTCTTTGATGACTGTTTTACAGCTCATTGAGGTGCAACAATCATATAATTCAGTGGCAGTCCATTTTTCTAGAACCATATATTGCTACCTTCTCAGGAAGGCTACTGACACTATTATTTACTCCTATACTTGCACTGTCTGCAAAAATGACAACATTTAATTTTTCTGAAACTGTAGATGGAGAATCTATTTTGTGTATTAAGGGGAAAAGAAGATCCAAAAGATAACTTTGTGGTACCTCATTTGTGCTTGGTTCAGATTATGAGTGTGTATCATTGTATAATTGATATAGAACTGACGAACTCTGTTTACTGTCATTCAGTTACAAAGAAAACAATGAATCTGTTCAGTCCAATATTCGACAAAATACATACTTTTGCTTGAGGATATTATTTATCACATTATCAAAAGCCTTAGTCAAGTAACAATGTTGCTAATAACTTCCCATCTATTGATTTTAGTATATTATGTGTCAAAGATAATAATGCACAAATGGTTCACAACCTTTGAATTTCCTTCAATCCAGTATGTTTTCTACTTTGTTTGCTATGCTTACAGTTCATAAGGACTATTGTACAGCACATACTCTCAAAAATATTGCAAATTATTGGTAGTAATGAGATGGGTTACTAATTCTTCATTAACTTTTTCTGTCCATTTTTGTTAAGACACTTAAGGTAGAATTTTTAAACCTATCTGCAAAAGTACCACTGTGAAATAGTATGTTACAAAAGTAACTCAGCATGCTCCTATGTTCATATAGCCAACATTTCATTATTTTTAAAGCTAATTTTAATTATAAACACTTGAACATCTATTTCTGACACTGTTGCTAACACTGAAAACATGCTTTGGTGATGTGAGAAGGAGAAATTCATCAGTCGTTTTCAAGGATTTTCTTACAAACTCGTACGGTACCATTTAAGGATGCATTCAAATCTAAATTATATGCTACTGGCAGTGGGTAGTGATGAACACTGACGTTTGGAGATTTTGGGTATTTAATCTACCACCAATGGTTAAAGTTATTAGGAAAATAGTTTTCTAACCAGCTTATAACTATGCTACAGAATGCATTACATTTTTTTTGTTAGAAACCAAAGATGTTACATAGATCTTTCCAGTCTTCAATTTCCCAATTTTTATTGAATTCCTCATTTTTTCCTCTTTTTTATCTTTATAATTTTCCAAATATTTTGTGTAAGTCACCTAACATAACAGTAGAAGAAGTGTAGTTGTGTTGAGTTTGCATCTATTCTTGGGCACCATGACCGACCTCATTTGAACTCTTCTGTCAGGAGAGTTAATTTGGAGTTGGAATGGCTGCTTATGTCATATTCAGGGTCACACATTGGTGTGGTTCCTGTTGATTCTGTCAATAGGTGGGATTATACTAGGCATGGCCCTCACCTCAACAGGAAATGGAAGGGTAAACTGGCTGGGAAAATAGCAGGGAAGTTAAAAGGGGGCTGCACTGTCGTGAGTGATAAAATACCAGTGGCTATAGGGTTCAGAAAGAAGCCTTTTTTAGGGTAGGGAGGACAGCAAGAAACCCACTTTTAAGATAGGTTAGGATTGAGACAAACCTTCAGTGTAAGAAAAAACTAAAAAACATAATTCTAGATTATTACATCAGCATAAACAGCTGTTGGTTAAGAATTTTCAACAATCAGCAGAAATTTCAACTCTACCCAATTTTAACTCTGTCAATGGGAAATGTCAGCTGTCCTTATTGCATATTCGAGGACTGAGAAATAAAATTAATAAGTTAATTATCTGCATAGACATCATTGACAAAAAACTGCAGGCAGCTGGTATACTTTGTGGTCTGTCAAAGGCATTTGACTGTGTAAATCACAAAATCCTTTTAAGTAAATTGGAATAGTATGGTGTAACAGGAAATGCTGCAAAATTGTTCAAATCTTATATCTCTCGCAGGAACCAAAGGGCGTTATTAGGAAAGAGACATGTATTAACCTATGAGGCATCATCCAACTGGGAATTAATTACATGTGGGGTACCACAAGGTTCCATCTTAGGGCCCTTAGGTTTTATTGTGTATATCAATGACCTTTCATTAGTAACATTACCAGATGTCACGTTTGTTTTGTTTGCTGAAGGTACAAACATTGCAACAAATAATAAATCAAGTGTAGTCTTAGAAAGATGAGCTAATAAAATACTTGTGGACATAAATCACTAGTTCCTAGCCAATTCTCTGTCACTAAACTTTGAAAAAACACACTACATGCAGCTCAGGACTTGCAAGAGGTTTCCCAAGAGTATATTCCTGACATATGATGACAAGCAGATAGAAGAAGTGGACAGTGTTAAATTCTTGGGATTACAGCTTGATAATAAATTCAGCTGGAAGGAGCACACCTCAAAACTGCTGAAGCGTCTAAAAAATCTCTATTTGCAATGCGAAATCTGTTAGACTTAGGGGATATAAAAATGAAAAAGCTGGCATACTATGTTTAATTTCACCCAATAATGTCTTATGGGATAATTTTTTGGGATAATTCATCAAGCCAAACTAAAGTTTTCTGGGCACGAAAACGTGCAATAAGAGTTATATGTGGTGTGAACTGAAGAACATCCTGCAGAGCCCTGTTTAGGTAATCAGGTATACTAGCTACTGCTTCCCAATATATTTATTCCTGAATGAAATGTGTCACAAAAATGTATCGCTTTTTCAAACCGACAGCTCAGTTCTTGGAATCAATACTAGAAATAAGATGATATGTTTACTACCTTATTAACAATTTTCTTTAATTTCAAATTCAGTGCGTTAAAGCGATTTTAGTATATGAGTGTTGTAAAATGATCTTTTCTTATAATAATAAAAAAAAGAAAATAACGATCATTCCACTTGCGACCTGTGGATGGTACATTAGCTTACTTGTGTTAGTTGTAAATATTTGTCATGTATTATTGTTTTCGGACATGTTCTACATCCTGGAGGACCTCCTCACTACTGATCAATTGGAATTAAAGTAAATCTAATCTAAAGAGTTGACCGTCGTTACCTGAGAGTCTATTAAGCGTGGCAGTTATAGTATTCCATTGCAGTCATGTTTTAAATCGCAGAGTTGTTTGTTCTCCTACCTTCTGTTCCATCTTGTGTAAAGGAAGTAGATTACATGAAATATCAAGTTATAGATGTGGATCCACCATGCTTTAATAACGAAATTCGGAAGATGCTGAGGAAGCAGAAGCTGTTGCGCTCTGGGTTCAAAAGGGAGCGCGTAGTTGACGGCAAGCAAATGTTAGCAGAGATTCGTGGGTCTGTGAAAACATTTATGGGCGAAGCATTCAACAACTACCATCGTCACACCTTAGCAAAATATCTGGCAGAGGACCAGAGAAAATTCTTGTCTTACGTAAAATCATTAAGCGGGTCTAAGGCTTACATTCAATCCCTTGTGACTGTAGGAAGATATAAGACGACTTAGATAACATTTCCAGTTGGTGTAATAAATGGCAGCTAGCTCTAAATGTGGAGAAATGTAAGTTAATGCGGATGACCAGAAAGAAAAAAGTGTAATGTTCGGATACATTATTACTGGTGTTCCACGTGACACACTCAAGTCGTTTAAATATCTGGGCACAACGGTGCAAAGCGATACGAAGTGGAGCGAGCAAGTGAGATCTGTGGTAGGAGAGGCGAATGATCGACTTCGTTTAGTTGGGAGAAGTTTAGGAAAGACTGGTTCACCACTAAAGAAGACCGCATACTAGAAGCTGGTGCGACCTATTCTTGAGAACTGTTCGAGTGTTTGGGATCCATACGAGGTTGGATTGAAGGAAGCCATCGTAGCAGTTCAGAGTTTGCTACCAGTATGTTCGAACAACACCTAAGTGTTACGGAGATTTACGTTAACTCAAATGGGAATCCCAGGAGGGAAGGCGACGTTTCGACGTTCTTTTCGAGAAATGCTATTGAGACAATTTAGAGAACAGGCATTTACAGCTGACTACAAAACCATTCTACTGCTGCGAACAAACATTTCGCATAGGGATCACACAGATAAGATACGAGAAATTTGGGCTTATACGGAGGCGTATAGATAGTCGTTTCTCCCTCGCTCTGTTTGCGAATGGAACGGAAAGGAAATGGCTACTAGTAATATAGCGTGCCCTTGCCACGTACCGTACGGTGCCTTGCGGAGTATCTGTGTAGATGTAGTTGTAGAATAAGTATACTGTAAAAAAACTGAACTAGCCAGAATTACCTCATTTTACCTGGAAGTTAAGAAGTTTAGTGTGACATCTAGTTGTTTCACCAATAAACTACTGGCCATTTAAATTGCTACACCACGAAGATGACGTGTTACAGACGCGAAATTTAACCGACAGGAAGAAGATGCTGTGATACGCAAATGATTAGCTTTTCAAAGCATTCGCACAAGGTTGACGCAGGTGGCGACACCTACAACGTGCTGACATGAAAGTTTCCAACCGATTTCTCATACACAAACAGCAGTTGACCGGCGTTGCCTGGTGAAACGTTGTTGTGATGCCTCGTGTAAGGAAGAGAAATGGGTACCACCACGTTTCCGACTTTAATAACGGTCGGATTCTAGCCTAAGGCGATTGCGGTTTATCGTATCGCGACGTTGCTGCTTGCGTTGGTCGAGAACCAATGACTGTTAGCAGAATATGGAATCGTTGGGTTCAGGAGAGTATTACGGAACCCCGTGCTGGATCCCAACGGCCTCGTATCACTAGCAGTCGAAATGACAGGCATCTTATCCGCATGGCTGTAACGGTTCGTGCAGCCACGTCTCGATCCCTGAGTCAACAGATGGGGACGTTTGCAAGACAACAACCATCTGCACGAACAGTTCGACGACGTTTGCAACAGCATGGACTACCAACTCGGAGCCCATGGATACGGTTACCCTTGACGCTGCATCACAGACAGGAGGGCCTGCGATGGTGTACTCAACGACGAACCTTGGTGCACGAAAGGCAAAACGTCATTTTTTTCGGATGAATTCAGGTTTGTTTACAGCATCCGTGTTTGGCAACATCGCGGTGATCGCATATTGGAAGCGTGTATTCGTCATCGCCATACTGGCGTGTCACCCGGCGTGTTGGTATGGGGTGCTATTGGTTACACGTCTCTGTCACCCCTTGTTCGCATTGACGGCACTTTGAACAGTGGACGTTACATTTCAGATGTGTTACGACCCATGGCTCTACCCTTCATTCGATCCCTGCGAAACCCTACATTTCAGCAGGATAATGCACGACCGCATGTTGCAGGTCCTGTAGGGGCCTTTCTGGATACAGAAAATGTTCGACTTCTGCCCTGGCCAGCACATTCTCCAGATCTCTCACCAACTGAAAACGTCTGGTCAATGGTGGCCGAGCAACTGGCCCGTCACAATACGCCAGTCACTACTCCTGATGAACTGTGGCATCGTGTTGGAGCTGCATGGGCAGCTGTAGCTGTACACACCATCCAAACTGACTCAATGCCCAGGCGTATCAAGGCCGTTATTATGGCCAGAGGTGGTTGTTCTGGGTACTGATTTCTCAGGATCTATGCACCCAAACTGAGTGAAAATTTATCACATGTCGGTTTTGTATAATATATTTGTCCAATGAATACCCGTTTATCATCTGCATTTCTTCTTGGTGTAGCAATTTTAATGGCCAGTAGTTAATTCGAAATTACTGGTTTAAGATCTATACACTGTGACTATCATTCTTAATTTCACATGAAAATCAGTTTATGGAGCACTAGCTACAAAATGTCAATCAATGCATGATCTACAGGTAGCTACGCATTTGCATTTGTGTACCTTCTTAATATAAGTGATAACTCCGTTCAACAGGTATAACCTGTAGTAAGTTGGTACTAACTTATATCTGCACATGTTGTTCATTCCTGTATCAGTGATCGAACTATGTTCAGAATTACGCCTCTATGTGATTTGGAGGTTGCTGTTTTCAGGAGCAAATCAGAAGCTTGTTAAATATATTTTTAACCATGTAATATTCTGAAGAAATAAGCTTAGTTTAGCCTCATTTTTATCTTCACATGTCACGGGTTCAAAATTTCCAGTTATATTTAATTCTTTTAATACTGGTGTCTCACATCTGAGTTTACACAAAAAAGGCGCCGCCTTCACGCTAGTGACTGCAGTCATTCGCCCAAGAGTGAATGTGTTTCCCCACCAACGCACATGTCACTACTTAAATAGCGTCAACAGAAACCAAATGTATTTTGGCCCTGTAAATGGTAGAAGCAGTTAATGTAACTCCAGGTTCGCCTGGTTTACGGAACTGTTGAACTGGGATCAGTGGCGTAGCTACCACAGGGCTAAGTGGACAGTCCTGGGGCCTCCAAGCTCAAAGGGCCCGTCGGCCTCCATGAACGACGTTTGAGAAAGTTATAGATCACCTTGCATTGTATTGTATTGTATGGAACTGTGGACCTAGAAACGACGGAGAGGCTTCGTCCCCGCCGTAGCCCTCAGTGGTCCACAACCTCAGAATAGGCTACAGCAATTCACTCACCCCACCGCCGCCCCACACCGAACCCAGGGTTATTGTGTGGTTCGGCCCCCCGTGGACACCCCGGGAACGTCTCACACCAGACGAGTATAACCTCAATGTTTTCGTGGTAGAGTAATTATGGTGCACGCATACGTGGAGGAAGTGTTTGCGCAGCAATCGCCGACACAGTAACTGAAGCGGAGTAAGGGAAACCAGCCCGCATTCGCCGAGGCCGATGGAGAACCGCCTTAAAAACCATCTACAGACTGGCTGGCAGACCGGACCTCGACACTAATCCGCTGGGCGGATTCGTGCCGGGGACCGCCACGACTTCCTGCCCGGTTAACCGGGCGGACTATATAATATCTTAGTTTAATCTAGAATTTTCCACTTTTAACTTTTTGGATCCTGAACAACAAACTGCGAATGGTACGAACTGAAATCACAAAGCATTAACCTAACAGAGTATTGCTTGTCCGCTAAGACGTAGACGCTGCCTCCGTTCGGTTGTTGTCTGTTGGACTCTGAGTAGTCATGGCATCCAGTCTTTGCGGCCTATCAGTGAGTGGTGCTGAATTAAAGTTGTATGTTTAACAACACAGTGTGTGACCACATTTGAATATGAAGTCTCTACTACGTATTACTATTGAATATTGTAGCTGCCGCGCGTCATTTCTAACGTCGAAAACGATAGGTATTGCGAGCGGAATTGCAAGCCCTACAAATTACCTATCAAAGACCGATGTAGATCAAAACAGGAACAAACTCAACACTTGTGTGGTTCGCTGCTGTTTCCATATTTGCCAGGTCATGCCTGACACTTTAACTTTTACCACTGTTCATTTTGTTTCCTTTTTCACCGATTATCACAACACGATCCTCCTTTTCAAAATCTTTCCAGAAAAAACCCTGTATCCTCTGCCACTTGGCATGAAGAAGTTTGTGGACTTCTTTCCTAATTCTTCCCACAACAACTAGTCCCCACCTCTTCTATGTCTAGTACCTAACAGTGGGCCATGCCCATATTTTCCTACTTTCTCTAAAACCACAGGTTTCCTACTGAAGGGTTTCTGTCTTGGGTTAATCTCCATCTGCGGAAGACCCTTTCTTACCTGAGATAACAGCCAAAGAAAATTTTTGTACCGTAGACAGAGCTGCCAGATAACATTCTCTTACTGTGATCCCTGTTTCCAGTTACCACTTTCTGCTTCTCATTGGCCTTCTCTTCAGTTACATTTCCAGTCCTTTCCTAGTACTGTCTAACTGCGCATTAAGACTTACTTTTTCTATCATTTCCAGATATTGTGATGTCTTCTGTCTTATGCGATTTGTTCAAGGTAATGGAAATGAAAATTCCCAGCGCAAAAAAATTTTGACCCCACATATCTAATGTGTTTTTTGTGAAATATGTCACTGCTCATAATTCCGAATATTATGCCACTTAGCCTTTTACAGAAGTTACTGTATATTGCTAGTAAACCTTGAATTCTTACATTAACTTCCTACGATCCCAGATAGATTTAAAAAGATTCTAGCTGATTACACAGTGTACCCCTCTGCCCCCCCCCCCTCGCAACCCTCCTCCGGCCCCAGGACTAAACCACATTAAATAGCTAGTTTAATGACGTCAGCGATCAGCGAAAACGAGTGAAGGATGTCCTAATAACGATTCTGAGTACATCGTAGGACTCAATGATTTTAAAATGAGAAGTAAGATACGCATAAATTTCACTGTGCCTTGAAATGAAGCCTGACAGAAAATGTGATCAGCTAAACGAAGTTTTCTCTTTTGCATGACCAATATAGATGCACACAGTTCAGTGCATCTTTTGGAGTAGTTTATATTCTGATCCATACCCCCCACATATGATTATCTACATCTCAATCATGTGGAATTTATTACGACAATATGCACAAAGATCGTTTATTGATAGTATTTTGATGCACCGGTACTTTGAACAACCTTATAATAGTATTTGCCAACACGAAAACATCAAACATGTCTCTTTATAAACAGAATATACAGTGAAACTTCCTGGCAGATTAAAACTGTGTGCCCGACCGGGACTCAAACTCGGGACCTTTGCCTTTCGCGGGCAAGCGCTCTACCATCTGAGCTACCGAAGCACGACTCACGCCCGGTACTCACAGCTTTAATTCTGCCAGTATTTCGTCTCCTACCTTCCAAACTTCTCAGAAGCTCTCCTGCGAACCTTGCAGAACTAGCACTCCTGAAAGAAAGGATATAGCGGAGACATGGCTTAGCCACAGCCTGGGGGATGTTTCCAGAATGAGATTTTCACTCTGCAGCGGAGTGTGCGCTGATATGAAACTTCCTGGCAGATTAAAACTGTGTGCCCGACCGGGACTCGAACTCGGGACCTTTGCCTTTCGCGGGCAAGCGCTCTACCATCAGAGCTACCGAAGCACGACTCACGCCCGGTACTCACAGCTTTAATTCCCGAGTTCGAGTCCCGGTCGGGCACACAGTTTTAATCTGCCAGGAAGTTTCATATCAGCGCACACTCCGCTGCGGAGTGAAAATCTCATTCTGGAAACATCCCCCAGGCTGTGGCTAAGCCATGTCTCCGCTATATCCTTTCTTTCAGGAGTGCTAGTTCTGCAAGGTTCGCAGGAGAGCTTCTGTAAAGTTTGGAAGGTAGGAGACGAGATACTAGCAGAATTAAAGCTGTGAGTACCGGGCGTGAGTCGTGCTTCGGTAGCTCAGATGGTAGAGCGCTTGCCCGCGAAAGGCAAAGGTCCCGAGTTTGAGTCCCGGTCGGGCATACAGTTTTAATCTGCCAGGAAGTTTCATATCAGCGCACACTCCGCTGCAGAGTGAAAATCTCATTCTGAGAATATACAGTGCTTGTAAACATGGACTTCATGGATAGGAAATGTATTTTAACTATTATATGTTAGGATTATATCTGCACGCAAGCAAGCCCAGTGTTACACCAATTTATCTGAAGAACAAACGACGGGACCTAGTTCAAGTTGGAACATGTTGAACGAAAGGTTCCCAAAACGTCGTGTCAGAATGTAAACATTTGTTGGAGATGAAATGTCAGACATTGTGTGGTTACGCTATATTTGTAAAATGAGGTCTTTTTCTTTGAATTTATGTGAAAAGTTTTTGAATATTGTGTGTGAGAAGCAGGCAAAATATTATGTAATTGGAAAACATTCATAAGGGAAAACTGTGAGAATTACTCATTACACAGCAGGAAATTTATTGTAGGTGCATTAGATTTTGTTATGAATTGCAGCTAAATAAGTGCGCAACGTTACATATGTCGATAGCCTGCGAACATTCCAGATCTATAACGGCATGTATTATGAATATTGCCGTTTTCCTATCGAAATTTGAAGATAATTCTTATTGTGTATTTTTAAAGCATTTCGTCTGTGTTGTCAACTGTTTGCTACTGGAGAAGCAGAAATAATTTTGCAGCAGCTAACACTGAAATCTGGTCCTGTTCCACTATCGGATTTTATGTGTACTTTTTGTTATTTTGATGTGATCGCTTTGATCTCACAGTCGGATTTTAACACAATTACTCCCAATAATCTGACTATGGGTAAAGAAATTCAGTTTTCATTAAATATGTATCACACTAGGCAATGTGCTAAAGGTTTCCCTGTATTTTCTCGCAGTGAAGCAACGTGTAGTGCATGACATCATGCTTTAAGTATGATTACATACACTTCTTTATAAAATGAGGGCTCTGGAGATGCCTACAGAGCGATTTTTCTTTGAATTTATGTGAAAACTCTTTGAATATTGTGTGTAGGAAGCAGGCAAAACATTATCTAATTGGAAAACATTCGTAAAGAAACACTGTGATTACAGAAATGACTCTTAACTAGTTAATGAAAGTAAAGAAATGTTACCGTAGTCATTGCTAACAGTTAAATGTAGGTAAAAAATCATTTAATACACATTCAAGCTCTTCAACAGTATCTGTAACGGATAAGCCAATCCTGTATGGTCAGTCATTTTTATGAAGCCAGGTCCATATTCACGGCGAAAACGATAGACGTACAGTTCCATGATATACAGTTACCAGGGTAACATTTTATCAGTCTTGGTATCTTTGTACCACTTATTACATTTGTTTCATATGGCTCCTGCTCCACCTACTTCGCTTTTTTTTTGTACCAAAAGCAATAGTTTCATTACCTCTTTCAGTTGCCTTTCCACCCTCCCACAACCTCTTAGACTTCTGATTATCCTTTAATTGCTTTTGGTGTGAAGAGAACACCTGGCGGTAGTGCTTTAAGTTTAACACTTCCAGGTCGTTACAAATATGTATTTCAAAGTAAACTTGCAATATCATGTTAACACTGTTTGTTTTTACTTATTTTCTGTATCTGATTTCCTTCTGGCATGATGTAAATTTACCAAAATTTTACTCTAACAGGGCTTTGTTGGTGTTCATTTTCACAATTCCAAGTACTTAGTAACTATAGCTGTAAAATATTACAAAATCTTTCGTGATGTGTAGCTTTTTATGTGCAGTATGCTCAAAAAATGGAAAAAAGTGGTATAAAGATTCAAATTTGACTACAATCCCTACAAATTACTGTCATCAGTTGCAGGATCCACTTGCAGTGGTGTGTGTGTGTGTGTGTGTGTGTGTGTGTGTGTGTGTGTGTGTGTGTGTGTGTGTGTGTGCCTAACGTGATGGTGCCAAAGACGAGAGCACAGTCAGATTCGTCAATAGTTTACAATAGATGGACTCCACTAACAACGCAGATACTCAAATTTATAACTCCCTTTTATACCTTTGTCATGCAGTCGTTTGTTGTCGAGGATTGCAGGTCTCCGTCTTCATATGTTGATATGTTGAGGTCGAATAATATTTGTTTATTAGGATTCCTGAATAGAAACAACACTCTTTAGTTGCACTAAAATAGCTGAGTGCACCAGTGTTTCTCTCTTTATGCTGTGCACAAACAACATAGCGCTATTTTGAAAACAAACACATCCGTAGCTCTCGATAGCGTGCCAAAACTCTTACTAACAAAGCAAATTAAGCGATTTTAAGTTACGTTAATGAGTAATTATACAGATAAATCTGCGTACGCAAATGGCGTTGGGATTTCCACACAAATTATTGGTTTTGGTCGTTTGCAAATTGTGTTTACAGTGGACTAATTGAAATAGGCTAAAACATACAGAAACTAAAGTCAGTAGAAAAATATCAAAATAAAAGTCAAACAATATGTTATTGTGATTTCAATTAAGCGATTCCGTTTCGTAAGAATGTTACGAAACTGATTTTGGATTTTGTCCAAAGATAGCATTACGAAAATAATCAGCGTACCTTTACTTGTGTTTACAATTAATTAACAGTAATTTAAACATTTTCTTTTAAGTAGAATTAATTACCATCAGCTGGGTATTTTGGCCTCGTGATTCAATTGAAATATATGAATCGCTTTAAAAGTTTTCGAAAAAAGTGCCAAAATTAAGATGAACAGTGTTCTCAAATTGTAGGTTGCAGGATTAGTTACTCAAAGACATCACCAACTAAACCTATTGTGTCATTGCGAAAAAGGAGGTTCTGACTTACAATACATGTTAGTATACTTTAAACTCGTGATGATTTCTAAAAGGGAATCCGATTATATAAACTTCAAGTAAAAGTATGGAAAACGATCGATATGGAAAGGAACGGATAATTTCAAGCGGTTACAAGTTGTGACCGAAAGTGTCTTTTACGCTACATCAGAACCACATTTTATGACCTACAATTTAGTTCACGACGAACACAGCACTTTACCAGTGAACCAGTCGTTTTATAATTTTATCACAACAGGGTTTAATATATTGCTCCATTTTAACAGTAATGTCAGATTGTTGAAATATACGAAGGGCACGTACATAAACGGACTACGAGAATCAACCCACTGGCTAAACCGAGACTTACTGGTGAACAGGAAATTCCCCTCACCACTCTGGGACCCACTCTCTACCTCTCAATGAGCAACATTGTTCTCACTAGTCTCTGGGTATAGTCTGATACAATCAAAATAATGTCATAAGTGTCCAGACGGGGAAGGTGGGCACTTAATTCTCCTAGTACTGCTGGGGTTGATACAATCTGGAAATATATATCTCCCTTGTTTTTAGAACTTGATTTCCAAAACTATCACCTCCAGTTTAATCGCGTCCAGTGACTTTTCGTTCATTTTTTATTTAAAAAACATTAAAATTTTTTCATGGTTTTTGCATTTAGTACCACCGGGGTCAGCAAGACCCCCAGCTTAAACTGTTTGTTTATTACTTGACTATAATGTTTACGAAAATAGAATTATAGCTGTACTGTTGAACAGCTGTTATACGAAACAACTGCAACGTTAAAAATATTATTTCCTGCTTATTTTGAAGACATTGTTATGATTTCTTGCCGTAGCTGTTGTATTCTTCCTAGTACCACGGTGGTCAATAAGACCCAACAACCAATTGGAATATCATAGCTCCCTTGTTTTCAAATGTATTTTTTACCAAATTTTCAACTGTCTTCCTGTGAGTCGAGTAAATCCAATGATGTTTCGTTTGGTTTTATATTGACAGTAGATTAAAATTTATTCATTGGTTTCTGCACTGAGTACGACTGGGGTCAAGATGACCCAATCTAAATATCGTTTTGTGTTCTTGAACAAATATTTATGACAACAGAATCGTTACTGTTGCAGTGAACAACTAGAATGTATGTTTTCATGTTAGTTCATTAAAATATTGGCAATATATGAGGTGCAAATTACTTTGAGTCTATACGATCGCTGTGGCACTCAGTGAGACAAAACGATCCTGGTAGTAGGGGGATTAAAGTGGATAAAGAATACGGGGCAGGTATGTCGCACGTGGTCTATCGAATATATCGACTCTCTTGGAAACTTCTTCCCATTTGTGTAATGGCAATTCACGCGACGTGGAATTCTAAACGCTGCCCACGCATACAGCAAGTGAACTTCAATCTGGCAATGATCCAGTCACTAATAAGATCATCTAACAGTGTCCGCTGTACATTCTGTACTTGTATGACTCGAATAATACGCACTAAACGCACAAACACCATTGAGTCTATTTCACTG
Organism: Schistocerca americana; assembly: GCF_021461395.2. Taxonomy (NCBI): domain Eukaryota; kingdom Metazoa; phylum Arthropoda; class Insecta; order Orthoptera; family Acrididae; genus Schistocerca; species Schistocerca americana. The sequence continues at coordinate 381,098,655 of NC_060126.1, forward strand.
CACCCGGGGCTCTTCCCATCACTTTATTGCATACACAGGCGTTTAATGATTTTTATAGGTCTCCCCCGTCTTATCTATGTTGGGCGTTTATCATCCGTTATCTCAGAGACTGTTCAAAATAAGTATTTGAAATTTCTACCACACAAGTACATCGTACAAACAACTGAGCACGCTTAAGAGACATCACATTAGGACGATGCAACACTGCCTTTTGCCTTGATTATGGTGTCAAATCACTCGAAGATATTATCCAAGGTATGCTACATCCGATGAAGTAACTCATTTTAGATTAGAGCAAACATATACATGCATCAATATGAGCACAATTTTTGCCATCTTGGAAAGCGGTGTGGGGAAGCAAGCACTTTGTCGGTATGCTAGTGTGGCGAGCGAGATATCTATTTTTCACCGTCATTCAGGCAACGTGGAGATGGCAGAAGCTTGCGCTTACCGCGAACGGAATGAACAAAGAGTTTGCACAATAACCTTCTGTAGAATTAAATGTTTAAATATTGTTACAAAACTTGTCCAGGTTATATAAAACTAAGCCAGCGTTTCAGGTTTCGTATCACAGCATAATCCGAAAATTAGTTCCTTCAAAAATCCAGTTTTACGAAATTTTAAAAAGCGCATAACATTGAACTTTGAAAGTTATACTTTTGTAATTAGGCTCAGTAGGGTATAAAAGCATTCTGTGGAGATTTCCATGAAGACACCTCTTATGTTTTGAGTTATTCCATTTTTTTTAATATTAAACACTTAGGATGAGAGATTCATACCTTTGGAATTTGGTTCAATTTATCATAAAAATTGGTAGACGTTTTTGTGAAGTTACATCCTTTACTTTTTTAATTATTTAGTAAAAACCTATTTTCATACCAAAAACTATAAACACGTGATACGTTAAATTACTTGTTTATAAGAAACAAACCTAAAATGACAGCCGGTTGCTGTGACCGAGCGGTTCTAGGCGCTTCAGTCTGGAACCGCGCGAACGCTATGGTCGCAGGTTCGAATCCTGCCTTGGGCATGGACGTGTGTGATGTCCTTAGGTTAGTTAGATTTAAGTAGTTCTAAGTCTAGGGGACTGATGACCTCTGCTGTTAAGTCCCATAGTGCCCCGAGATATTTGAACCTAAAATGACAGCACCGTAAATGATATAAGTAGTAATGAAACTGTACCAAATTTCGCCATGGTTTTATTAATTTAATAAAGATAAAGAAAATTAGCAACAGATAGTTCAGGAGCCACTAACTATCCTGTGTTCCGTTTGAAAAATTTGCATTTTAAAATTTAAAAATTATTGAGCTGAGAATTTTACATTGCTGAGTATAGATTTACCTAAAGGAAAATTGGGACCGTTTTAGTTCTTCAACTAACAACAATAAAGATAATTTTGAAGTAAAAAATAGTACTGACGATGCAAGGAAGTTTATAGCGATTGCTTCCTTCGCTGTCCACAACGTGAGTGTATGGAGACCTGCGTGTTTCCACTGAGGGGGCTATTCAATCGTCGCAAGTCGTGCGGAGCACGTTACGCTGCTGTGCAGAATGGGTCCGAGATTGCTTAGCCTTGAATGACGTTAATGATGACCGTGGTATCACGTCGAAAGAACGACATAATTCATTGAATTCTAGGTATTGCATCACGCGCGCGTAGAACGTGAACTCAGCAATTGTGTTAAACACTTGGTTTGATCAATAGCTGATACCACGACGGTAATAGACACTGAAAAATATAGTGGCTGCGAGTGGCAACAGCGATGCTAAAAAGAGACTAATGTACAGTGTATCTCTGGCTTTGTTAGACAGCTTGGATGTAGTTTCTAATTTTTGTTTGTTTTGTATTGTCTTCCCAGCGGAAGTAGAGAGAGGTATATATTGTTGTACGAAAGGGATAGTCTGCCATTACAATTAGAATTGTGACTTTAATGTCTGGTGTCGATGTAGAAAATGTGGAAGGATTAAGAACTATTGTAATTCGAAAGAGCTCATCCTGATGAATAAACGGTGAATTTAATCATCGTCAAAGACAACGAAACAGGGAAAGGTAATTCATTCTTTTAAGAAACCCGACACTTCACATTGGACATTATGTATGTTTAAGTTTTACCAGCAACATTTCCATCGTGTGGCGAAAATAATTTCAAGAGCCTGCATCGAATTTTGTAACACCGATCAAACCAGCGACGAGCGATTGCCGTCTTTTCTCAAAAGTGATATTCGGTAGCCCGGACGTGGATTTTATTATCGTTACAACGACTAAGGATCTGCTGCCAATTTCATTCCCCTCCAGTTTTTCTTTGATATTGTGCAGGACCATCAATACTAAATCGTCGATCGCCGCAGCTGTGGAGTCCCGCTATCGACATCGCCGAGATTCCGAGGAAGAATTCTTCCTCCAGCGAATCTCTGTTGCTAGAGATACAAAAAATAATAACAATTACTATTTTCAGAGAATCTTCAAGATCTTTGTCAGGAAAAGTCCTGCAGTTAACTTCACAGACATTCATAACATTCTCGATTTTTTTTTTTTGTTTTTATTTATCTGCACAGTCGCCCAGCACACTACACGTTCATTCAAGAGAGAATCAATAAATAATTGCAATTAAATTGGAGAAGGAATGTTATATGACACAGTTATGTTTTGGTCGAATGTGAAATCGTGTTTATCTAGTGCAAATGTGTGAAAGTGATCCAACTGGATTAATGATTTACTTGGAAGGCCGTGTTTCATTTGTGATGTTTTGTTTCGTGTGCGGCCTCCTACACTACCGGCCAGTAAAATTGCTACACCGCGAAGATGACGTGCTACAGACACGAAATTTAACCGATAGGAAGAAAATGATGTGATATGCAAATGATTAGCTTTTCAGAGCATTCACACAACATGCTGACATGAGGAGAGTTTCCAACCGATTTCTCATAAGCAAACAACAGTTGACCGGCGTTGCCTGGGGAAACGTTGTGGTGCCTCGTGTAAGGAGGAAAAATGCGTATCGTCACGTTTCCGACTTTGATAAAGGTCGGATTGTAGCCTATCGCGATTGCGGTTTATCGTATCACGACATTGCTGCTCGCGTTGGTCGAGATCCAATGACTGATAGCAGAATATGGAATCGGTGGGTTCAGGAGGGTAATACGGAATGCCGTGCTGGATCCCAACGACCTCGTATCACTAGCAGTCGAGATGACAGGCATCTTATGTGCATGGCTGTAACTGATCGTGCAGCCACGCCTCGATCCCTGAGTCAACAGATGGGGGCTTTTTCAAGACAACAACCATCTGCACGAACGGTTCGACGACGTTTGCAGCAGCATGGATTGTTAGCTCGGAGACCATGGCTGCGGTTACCCTTGACGCTGCATCACAGACAGGAGCGCCTACGATGGTGTTCTCATCGACGAACCTTGGTGCACGAATGGCAAAACGTCATTTTTCGGATGAATCCAGGTTCTTTTTACAGCTTCATGATGGTCGCATCCGTGTTTGGCGACAGCGCGGTGAACGGAAATTGGAAGCGTGTATACGTCATCGCCATACTGACGTATCACCAGGCGTGATGGTATGGGGTGCCATTGGTTACACGTCTCGGTCACCTCTTGCTCGCATTGACGGCACTTTGAACAGTGGACGTTATATTTCAGATGTGTTACGACGCGTTGCTCTACCCTTCATTCGATTCCCTGCGAAACCCTACATTTCAGCAGGATAATGCACGACCACATCTTGCAGGTCCTGTGCTGGCCTTTCTGGATACAGAAGATGTTCGACTGCTGCCATGGCCAGCACATTCTCCAGATCTCTCACCAATTGAAAACGTCTGGTCAATGGTGGCCGAGCATCTGGCTCGTCATAATACGCCAGTCACTACTCTTGATGAACTATGGTGTCGTGTTGAAGCTGCATGGGCAACTGTACCTGTACACGCCATCCAATCGCTGTTTGACTGAATGCCGAGGTGTCTCAAGGCCGTTATTATGGCCAGAGGTGGTTGTTTTGGGTACTGATTTCTCAGGATCTATGCACCCAAATTGCGTGAAAATGTTATCACATGTCAGTTCTAGTATAATATTTTTGTCCAATGAATGCTCGTTTATCATCTGCATTTCTTCTTGGTGTAGCAATTTTAATGGCCAGTAGTGTATATTATGCATGTATACTCCATTTTTAAGGCGAGCAAATAACTTTACCTCATTAGTAACGACGAGTGGAAATCGTCACTGAAATGTGTCGAGTGTTGGGTGCAATAGGACGAGCTTAAAAGTACTACTTGTGCGTATGAATTTTTCGTTTTCTTGTTTTTTTTTTTTTAATATACTGTTCCGTTAATGACAGTACACTTATTTATAGTCGTAATTCGACTAGTCGCGACTCCTCAGCATTATTCTTAGAAAGACGTTTTTTTCAGCTACGGTTGGTTGAATAGCTAACCTGTGGACTGAAGACTATGAACAGTACCTTGTCCTTCACTTTCTGGCTGTTCTTGTTAATATATTTCAGGCCCTCGTAAAAGACTGTGGTATCCAAAAATACCACAAAACTACCAAACACTTCAACATTCAAAAGTGAACGAACAAACCAAATATTTTTAGCCGTTGCTAGCAACGGGAGTGTCCACGTCGCTCGGAGCATGAAGATGTAGAAGCAAGGGCAATATTTTGTCACCGAGAACATTAAAATATACATCTTGTTTCATGTTCACCGTAAGCTGAGTGATTAGCCTTATGTTATGGTACAAAAAACAGCCCAAAACCATCGCAGAACCCTTTCCATCCTGATCTACAACGTTCACACTTTATCGGATAAGTACCTCATTGTATCGTGGGTGCACTCTACGCACTGCGTTATTCGAAAAGAAGCAAAATCCTGGCTCGTCGAACTACGCTCACTTGTCAGCTACTCTGCAGTTTCTCTGAAGCTAAGACACACCGCCGACGTACAGCCTCAATGAGCAATGGCATTTTGGGAGAAACCAGATGGCTGATATACACTGCATGCAGTTGTCTTTCCAATGTTCGCTCCTATACTGGTTGAGATTGACCTACATTCACTGATATAGCTGTTGGGTTTAAAGTGAATTCACAAAACGTGACACCCATATCCGGCCCCGATATGCTAGGATATTTTTACAACTATGTGTACTTCACTATTATTTCTACATCTACATCCATACTCCGCAACCCACCTGACGGTGTGTGGCGGAGGGTACTTTGAGTACTTCTATCGGTTCTCCCTTCTATTCCAGTGTCCACAGCTTGTGGTCTTGCGGTAGCGTTCTCGCTTCCAGCGCACGGGGGCCCTGGTTCGATTCCCGGCGGGGTCAGGGATTTTCTCTGCCTCGAGATGACTGGGTGTTGTGTGTCTTTCATCATCATTTCATAACCATTGACTCGCGAGTCGAGTCGCCGGAGTGGCGTCAGCTAAAAAGGACTTGCAATACGGCGGCCGAACAACCCCGCATGGGGTCTCCCGGCCAACAATGCCATACGATCATTTCATTTCTATTCCAGTCTCGCATTGTTCGTGGAAAGAAAGATGGTATGCCTCTGTGCAGGCTCTAATCTCTCTGATGTTATCCTCATGGTCTCTTCGGCAATATACTGCCTGACTTCTCGGTGAAAGTATGTTCTTAGAAACTTCAACAAAAGCCCGTACCGAGCTACTGAGCGTCTCTCCTGCAGTCTTCCACTGGAGTTTATCTATCATCTCCGTAACGCTTTCATGATTAGTAAATGATCCTGTAACGAAGCGTGCTGTTCTCCGTTGGATCTTCTCTATCTCTTCTATCAACCCTGTCTGGTACGGATCCCACACTGGTGAGCAGTATTCAAGCAGTGGGCGAACAAGTGTACTGTGACCTACTTCCTTTGTTTTCGGATTGCATTTCCTTACGATTCTTCCAATGAATCTCAGTCTGGCATCTGCTTTACCGACGATCAACTTCATATGATCATTCCATTTTAAATCACTCCTAGCCTACTCCCAGATAATTTATGGAATTAACTGCTTCCAGTTGCTGACCTGTTATATTGTAGCTAAATGATAAAGGATCTTTCTTTCTATGTATTCGCAGCACATTACACTTGTCTACATTGAGATTCGATTACCATTCCCTGCACCATGCGTCAATTCGTTGCATATTCTCCTGTACTTCAGTACAATTTTCCGTTGTTACAACCTCTCGATATACTACAGCATCATCCGTAAAAAGCCTCAGTGAACTTCCGATGCTATCGAAAAAGTCATTTATGTATACTGTGAATAGCAGCGGTCCTACGACACTCCCCTACGGCACACCTGAAATCACTCTTACTTCGGAAGACTTCTCCCCATTGAGAATGACATGCTGCGTTCTGTTATCTAGGAACTCTTCAATCCAATCACACAATTGGTCTGATAGTCCATATGCTCTTACTTTGTTCATTAAACGACTGTGGGGAACTGTATCGAACACCTTGCGGAAGTCAAGAAACACAACATCTACCTGGGAACCCGTGTCTATGGCCCTCAGTCTCTTGGACCTGGGTTTCACACGATCTTCTTTTTCGAAACCCATGCTGATTCCTACAGAGTAGATTTCTAGTCTCCAGAAAAGCCATTATACTCTAACATTTGTAGTCGTGTTGGACAGTTCGTGTTGATCCAAGTACGAATCGGGTAACCAAACTGATGGTGTGGTCACCAATACGTCGAAACACGGTATCTCCTTTATTCCATTCTGTTACCTAGATCCATCTTAGTGTACTGATTCCTTATAACCCACTAGATCACGCCACTTCAGTGCCGTGAAACGTCAGCGGTGGATGGTCATGTGGCGGCTTAATACCAGTTCTACGTCACGTACAAAGTCCAAAAGCAACCACTGGCTGTTTTAAGTGGTTGTTTAATGCTTTGTTCAGTGAGCTTAATGTGTGTTTATGCTACTGACATACAGAGAACGGTTCTGCAATAATGTGAAAGGTTCGATATATCTCTTACTCAATGACACTAGTTTTGGCACGATTCGGACTGCGTAATAATAAGTCTGACTGAACGTACGCGCATTGCGTGGGTCACTGACATTGAAACGTCCCCTTTGAACAATTTTTACAAGACTGTGCTTAACCTGACACACAATGTTTTTAGCGCAACGCAATCTGACTTTCAAAATTCCCTACTAAAGAATGGCCCTGACTAACGTTAAACTATACCTTTCGCAAATCACTTACCTCACAAAAATCTCCGCTGCTCAAGCTACTGCAATACAGCGAGCGCCACTACTGCCAGCTAAATAAAAGATTCAAACTATGGAAGGCACTAACTACTGATAGGGATAGTTAGCAAATGAAAGATATTAATAGAGAACAAACAATGTATTTACCTTGATATCATCATGTATAAATATACCAGTTCATGACAAATTACAAATCTCCGCCATCTCTCTCCCCACATCCACCACTGCTGGCGGCTCACCTCCAACTGCGCAACGCTACGCGCTGTTCACAGCCAGCTGCCTAACACTACAATGGCAGACAACAATGCAAACTAGCCACAGACTGCACACAGCACAGCCAGTGATTTTCATATTGAGCGCTACGTAACGTTGCCAATAAGAAAACATAAACAGCCTACTTACATAGAGAAAACATAAACAGCCTACTTACATAGCCCCCATGCTCCCCACAAAAAATTTTTACAAATGGTGTTGGGCACTGGCCAATACAGATTTGACAAAAATTTTTCACAACTACAGTAACAAAGATATAAAATGCACACACTTATTAATATTATGTTGGTCAAAAGATCAAAATTTCTCACAGTCCATAAAGACAGTCCACATCGTACATAACAGTAGAAATGCAGAGTTTTTCTCAAAGTCCAAGCAGTAAAAGAAAATGCACATAGAAGTAGTGGATTTCCATGCAGTCTTGAAGAAGTAGTGTTGACCTTCCAACGGAAAGACAGTGCTGACTCTCGACATGCAGACAGGTAATGGGCCACAACAGAGCAAACCCACAGCAGAGTCATTCGAAGTTTGGAAGAATATTGGTAGGTAGGTCATCACAGAGCAGACCCACTGGAGTCCTGGTAGAGATTGTGGTATTGGTGGGCCACCAGAGGTGCAGACCCACTGCAGTCCTTGTAGAAATAATGGCGTTGGTAGGTCATCATAGATGCAGACCCACTGTAGTCCTTGGAGAGATAGCCAGCAGCCATCTGTTGTGACTGTGCAGGTGCACAATCACCGTTGAAGAGTCTTGCGGATAATATAGCAAGTCCATAAACCACCACTTGTGCACTCACAAAGTTTTTGAAATTGTCCTTAGAACCAGCAATGCTGTTATCCAGTCCCTTGCTGAATCATTAACACACATGCAAACACTATCAGTCCCTACTTCTCACATATTGTCCATATACTATGACCAACAGAAACGTGTGCAGTGAAATGTAACTAACAAGTTAATAATATCATGAACTGGTGACAATTACAATTTTTATAACATAAGAATACAATAACATAGGTACAAAACACATCATTAAAAACATAATAATACAGATAACGTTTGTAGTAATAGGGGCTTTACAAAAGAATAGAAATAAACATATACATCAGTGTTACAAAAATAGTGTCATAAGTACATACATAAAATAATGAGAATAGTTTTCGAAACATTAATTTCACACATGAACATTGAACAGAACAGAATATCATAGTGAATGTAGCTTAATATTAAAAGAGAAAAAAATTCTATGAAACTACACAGAGACAGGAAGAAAACAAATACACAAGGATACACAAACATATAGTGGGATAACACAAAAGGGAAAGGACAGGGTTCGTTTTCAGTGTAACATGTGGTCCTGCAGTCCAACCCAAAACTTCATATATCTTTCCTCTTATTTCATCCTTTGTTTCCACCCAAAAAATTCTATCTAAGCATGCTTTCTGTATTTATATGTTCATACATTTCTTACCTCAACATTTATTTCCAAGAAAATCCTACCTAAACCTGTTTTCTCAATGCATTTCTTTACCTATTCTCCATAGTCAGTTTCTTACATAGTCTACCCCCTCTTAAGCTAACTTAAATCTACTGAGCTCAGATGCTAAGCTAAGGGACGAGGCAATGCAGCAGCACAAAACAATTCAACACAAACAGCAATGCAAAAAATGCAAATTGGCAAAGCTAGCAGCATAAATGAGCAAAAGTCAAATTCAATAACACTATGCCTGGCAAACAGCAGCAACTTATACCTAAACATGACATAGCGCAAGCAGAAAAAATATTACACTAAACAACAATGCAGATAAGGGAAATGTATATTCACATCTTAATGTCTATGTAATTAAAGTGGTGCACCACAAGAAGTTATTCTACCAAAAAGTTACCAATTACTTGAAAAGAAAATTATGAATGCAGTTACTAGTTCCTTCTTATTGTTCTTTCCTTTCCAAGTGCTCCTTTTTTAAAGAATGTGGATCATAAAATAATTATTTAATAGATCTGTTGACAGAAAGTGTTCACATTAGCAAATGCATTTTATTTTATAAAAGCAATGCTGCAACACAGCTGGAAAACAGATGTCAAATGAAATAAGCAACTATGAAAAGCAAAGCATAAAAATATCATTCAGTAGTCATGTGACATTTCATAAGTTAGTAGCTCTCAACTCTCGTAGAAAGACGCTTGTCGTAATCAGGTGTGCAGATGTACGAATATTTCCCATCAATTCATAAGCATTTCAGTAATTAGCACAAAGTGCGAGTAATCATATGTTTTCAAGTAACGAGGGTGTCGCATTAGCGATGAAAGGCACACCCTAATGGCTTGTTCTCCAGGTGTTTGACACGTCCCACGTCCCTTTTTTTTTTCTACCGGTGCCGCTGAAATGGGCTCGCAATAATGGCTTTTTCTCCAGGCGTTTGACACAGCTGGGTGCCCGCGACGCATTACGTGCAGGTGGTCACTTAACTTTCGTACGGAAATATTTACGACAGGAGATTCTGATACCGTTGCAGTCTCATTTAAAAATATTTCACAGGTCAAGAATTAGCGTTGCAAATCTGTAGAAACAAAATCCTATAAATATAAGTGTCCAAAAAAAAATATTCGTCAGCATTGTGATACAGTCACACATTTCATAACTCTTAAAGTACGTTTCTTGGTTTCCAACATCCTTTTCATAAATCAGAGTCCCTAAACACTACTCATTATTCCTTACCTCATTATACATATACATATTCGTCGACACTTCTTCAATATTTCATCGTGAGAAATACGTAGCATAATAAATATTCCTCAACAACATAATACACATCGTCGTCGTAATAATAACATCATAAAACTTCAGTCAAATCTCAAAATCGTCGTAACTTCCTCCAATAATTTCTAAACGTAAAAAAAAATTCTCTGCTCATTTCAATCGTGTCATCTACCTCAAACGTACTTTAAAATCATGCTCCCTTACCAAATATATCATTCAAATCTCTCATAGTATCACAATGGTTCCGAAAAAATATGAACAGTTTACAAAGTACAGACAAAATACAGTTTCATAAGTGTGAAGTTATCCAAACGTGTAATTGCGTAAACATGTGTCACTGATGCAGTAAAATAAATGTTTGTCTCTCTCAGTTAAATAATCAGATAGCTGTGTAATTTGTGTGTTAGAGAAATAAGGTACCGATGTGTAAAGTTGTATAAGCAAATACCATATTAGCTAGGGCTCCTTGTGCTTGCCAAACACATGGTACACAAAGCAAGCGTGTACCCCCCTGAGGATTTATGTAATTATACCCTCAGGTGTTACAGATTACAGCAATGGAATGAAATGTATCACGGAAAACTTTCTTTGTAATTAAAAAAATCTTTGAAAATAAGTGTTTTAAGTATAAGATTAATCACTCAAATGCGTGTCCTGTAGCGCTAAATGTGCATCTTGTTGTAAGATAATCTCTGTGGAAGTGTCGTAGTTATTTTCCTCCGAAAGCTAAGTTCTGCAGAAGCCAATGTACTTACCTCATGATAAACAAAAGTGAAATGCTTTGCGTAGAGATATCTTAGTTATTACGCTTATTGTTGTGATGATGAAAGTACTGTGCTGTAACGTATTGTTATGCTATGGAAAAGGCTGTCTCCTTGTAGCTATACCACAAAAGTTACTAATAAAACATGTTTTGATTTCCAGAAGAATTCAGAAAACTGTGCAGATATAAAACAGATACACCGCAAAAGCAACATTGTAAATTGTCACTCATTAGTAGCGTCGTGATAAAAATCGTGTAGCTGTCACATAAACTAACCTCTGTGTCATCTGGTATCTCTCAGAAAGCACTTTAAATTCAGAATGTATTTTCAAATAAACCAAAATGTTGCATTAAAATCTCATTAGCAGTACTGGTAAATGTTCTAAGTATGTGAGCCTTATAGTCGTTACGTAATCGTGCAACAAACAAGCAAGAATGTACACACACAATAACACTGTGACGTCTGTTTACTATAAAAATGCATTCGTCATTTCTGTTTAAATAAGTTCTCTTGGTTCTTGATTGGATATTTAACTTCAAACATTGTTGCATGGTAACAGTTTCTAAAGCATACTAGTAATGTAAAGTGAAAAGTTTTATGGCAAAGACAAAGTTAAAAAGCAGATTATCTTTCAATAAACGGTTTTACATGTGAAATGTGGTGTAAACCTTTACTCTTCCTAGTACGCAGACTTTCAACTGCAAAGCAATTGTCATGTTTTACACGTCGGTAAGGAATGCTAAATCTTTTCTCAAGGTTCGCGTCTTTATTATTTTTCTCTGAGCCAGCCGGCGCACGCGGCTGCCTGCGGTGCGAGTCATTGTCTGTCTCTTTGTTGGCGCGCGTCGTTATTGGGATTTGGAGACCTAACTTCTACAAATTCACCGTGACGAGAGGGCCCTGCTCTGTTTGAATCCCGCCAGTTCTGATGCAGTTCAGGTCTATCGTTACGATCATATCGTCTGTCGTCATGTCGGTAGATGCCATAGTTTCTTTCTTGTCGGTCACGTGGTGGAGAATTTCTCCCTGAATCGAAACTGCGCGCTGGACCGTTGCGTCTAAAGTTATTCTGTCTCCCCTGATAATATTTATTTTGGTTCCCATATTGTCTGTTTCTCTGATTGTCTCTGTGATAGTCATTACCACGGAGAGGTGATCTTTCCCTGTAGTTATTACTACTCTGCCAACGGTTGTCATACGGGTGGTGTCTATTTTGGTCACGATTTGTGTTGTGAGAATAGCCTTGTCGTGTCCAGTTATTACTTCTTTCATCGTGGAATTGTGACAGATGTGACCTGTAATTGTTGTGCTCCTGTTTCCGCGTTCCCCAATTGTCAGTGTCAATTTCCAATTCTTGTAACAGACCCTGAAATGCTTCAATGTCATCTTTGCAACGTCCTGCTAAAATAATATGTCGTAAATGTTCAGGCAATTTGAGTAAGCAAATGCGGATGAGTTCTGAGGGGCTGTATGGGTTTGAAAGATATTGATTCTTGTGCAACATGTCTTCAAAATATTTCACAAGACTGGAGAATTCAGATTGTTCGAAATGTTTCATCATTATGATGCCATGTTTTACGCGGTCTTGTGTGGCTTGAGACCAATACGCTGAGAGGAAGGCATGGTAAAATTCTCCTTCACTGTGGCAATCGTGAATGACCGATCGCATTCTTACAGCTGGTTCATTCTCTAAGTAGCCACACATAAATTCTAATCTGTGTTCCAACGACCAGTTGGGAGGAAAACAATGAGAGAATTGATGGAGCCATGCTTGTGGATGAATGTCGTTGCCAGAATTCTTAAATGTTTTGAATTTACGTGTAGTAATGAACAGCTTATAGTCAAAGTCATCATGTCGGCGAGTCGCATATCGGTCATTGTTATGTCGTTTCGGCGGTTCCATTTCAAAATTCGGTGCACCTTGCCAATTTCTCTCATAACTTCCGAAGTGTCCTGTGTTATTATTTTGTGGTTGTTCCGTATTTCTAAGTCCCTCTTCCCGTATTGGGGCGCGAGTATCCTCTGAAATACGAAATTCTTGTATTAACTGTGTCAGCTGATCTTGCAGTTCCCGGATTTCTCTTTGGTGTTGCGTATTAATCTGATTCTGATTTTGTTTGAATTTCCTAATTTGTTCGCACTCTTCAGTGTCAGTGAAGGCTACAGGTCTTGTGTCATTCAGATCATCATCTACCTTTGTAGATAAGTTAGTGACCTGATCCGAAAGTTCGGCTACTTTCTCCGATAGTGAACACATTTCCTCAGTGTGTTTTTCTGAACCAAGTTTCAGAGTGTCCATTTGTGTTGAAATCGAATCTACTGTGTCCTTTAAGTTTTCCTGAGTTATTGCAAGTTGCGTAACCGAATCGGTAGATGCAACTGAGTCAATTTTAGCCCACAAGGTCTCATGATTTTCATGAACAATGGCTTGCAGTTCTTTTATGGCTGCTTCGTGATTCTGTAATGCATTTTCATGCCGCGAAAAAATAGGTTGAAAATGCTCACAAATTTGTGTTTTTACGTCATTACAGACTTTTTGACATTTCGTTTCAATGTGATGTAACTCAGTAGTTAAATCTTCACGCGTTTGTTCAAGAGTTTGTTCCAATGAGTCTAACTTTTGAAGCTGTTGCTGTGTTTGTCTCTGATTTTGTTCCATTGTGTCTAACTGTTGCTGTGTTTGTCTCTGGTGTTGTTCCATTGTGTCTAACTTTTCAAGCTTTTGCTGTGTTTGTCTCTGATTTTGTTCCATTTTTTGCATTAATTGCAATAATAATGTATTAGTGTCTGGAATCTGTTTCTCTACGCTTTTCGGCAGTGCATTTGCATCGGCAACATTCACATTTTGACAAGCAGAAAATGTGTCTTTACTTATTTGAGAAACCGGTGATGACCCAAAACCTGAATCTACAGTATTTGCGAAATTGTGTCCTGTCATTTCGGATTCCTGAGGCGAGCTGTTGCCGACCGATCGATCGATAATGCTTCCCTGTTCACTACCTGTTTCACTGTCTACACCATTGTTTGCAGCCCGCTCCATTTCCCTATTCACAATTACCAAATTACTACTTTGAACATCAGTTAATTCATTACTCTGCGGCGCTAACACACTGCCTTCGTCTTCACTGTCATTTCTCAGTTTACTTTGGAGCCTAGTATTACGTTTTTCACACGCCATTATTGTCACAGTATTTCACACGACAACACAGAAAAACACAATTTGAAGAGCAAAAATAAGAGAACACATTAACATAGCACTGAAAATAATATCTAGTTAATTGCAGCTGCGAAATACTTGGTGCAAATCTACATGCATGCCACAACTGTTTTACTGTACAATAATGAAAGACTGCAACTACAAAGGAGATTCTCTCTACAATTACGCGCTAGCAATAAACAAAAGCTACACCAATTACACAAACTACAAGAAAAAAATCAGAAGATTCCAGTGAGGTATCCTCGGCTAAGGGTCGACATATGAAACGTCCCCTTTGAACAATTTTTACAAGACTGTGCTTAACCTGACACACAATGTTTTTAGCGCAACGCAATCTGACTTTCAAAATTCCCTACTAAAGAATGGCCCTGACTAACGTTAAACTATACCTTTCGCAAATCACTTACCTCACAAAAATCTCCGCTGCTCAAGCTACTGCAATACAGCGAGCGCCACTACTGCCAGCTAAATAAAAGATTCAAACTATGGAAGGCACTAACTACTGATAGGGATAGTTAGCAAATGAAAGATATTAATAGAGAACAAACAATGTATTTACCTTGATATCATCATGTATAAATATACCAGTTCATGACAAATTACAAATCTCCGCCATCTCTCTCCCCACATCCACCACTGCTGGCGGCTCACCTCCAACTGCGCAACGCTACGCGCTGTTCACAGCCAGCTGCCTAACACTACAATGGCAGACAACAATGCAAACTAGCCACAGACTGCACACAGCACAGCCAGTGATTTTCATATTGAGCGCTACGTAACGTTGCCAATAAGAAAACATAAACAGCCTACTTACATAGAGAAAACATAAACAGCCTACTTACAACATTGCAGATAGTTTCGCAGAAAATCTAAGAGTTCAGGACACTATGAAGAATAGCTTTCAGGCAAACAGGAAGGTTCTAGTGAAAAACATATAAACTAAGACAAAAGACTTTAGAAGTTCCTTGTGAAATTTGTTTCCTTTATTGTTGCCTGACGTTAATTACAAACACCCTCTCTATACTGTGGGTCATTATCACCACGACTGTAATGAAATAAACAACCGCTATATTCTCTTTTTCTAAGTCTCATTGGTGATATCTTTAGCTAAAACCACAGTTTTTCTCACTCTTTCCATGTCCGCTTTGTTCGATCCTTTCATTGTATTCTTTCCCAGACCTAACTCCCAGCTCCTGAAGTACTCCCACTCTAACATTGCCTCTACTATTAAATATAATTACTGTAGCCTATGTCCCTAACTTTAATGACATCACGCCAAGAAATACATATTATTATAGGAGAGTCTAGTTGGAACAAATTCCTTTTCTTGCTGGTACATCTTCAGACGCCTTTACTGCGCCACAACAAACAGAAAGCGAACTCCAGTCGAAATTTCGAACATCACAATTACATTGATACCCACGTAATTTTCTATACTGAACTCGTTATCTGTGCCTTGTCACAGATACCACACTCACTTTGCATATGTTTTAAACATCAGCTACACATTTAGTAATTGACGCCACGTCTTGGAAACGGTTACCCTTTTGATATAATAAATAAGCAATCACTTATCTGGATCACGACTTTTTATTTATCGACTACCCGCTTCAAGCTGCGTTGCAGATCATCTTGACGTCAAGGTTAGAACAGAGAAAGCAATAACAATGATTTTATAGAAGTGCGGTATTAAAAACGCTTTTCTCACGGACTATTCAAATAACAACAAAATGTTATGAAACCACACGTATCTGGCGCAGCAAAGTGCAGTTTGTCGACAGCTGTGTAAAATTAACTTATAAAACAAAGATGTGGCGGGCGTAATGCATACACAAGTACATTACACCAGACTAAAACTATTTCTTCATATACAATTAAATAAAAAAATTAATGAAAAGAGAGACTTAAAGGCTATGTTAATGTAGTGCATTACAGCATGACTGAGGGTTTACATAATCTTTCTTTCTTACGCTTGTGCCTTTTTCCCACAGGTACGCAGGGTCGGCATGGTTAATTGGATTTGGCAATGTTAGATCAAGGGGTGGCCGGATGCCCTTCCTGCCGCCACCCCGTACCCCATGGGACGGAATTTGTGTACCCCTAATGTCTGCGACTAGTGTAATCCATGGAATAATGCGAAAGTGTTCAGATGTCTGCGAGCCATGTAACTGGGCCGGGACGTAGGGACCAGCCCGGTATTCATCGAGGGGGATGCGGAAAACCCCCTAAAAACTACATCCAGGTTACCTGGCCCACCGACTGTCGTTAATCCGCCAGGCGGATTCGATCCGGGACCTGCGCGCCTACCCGAGTCCACGAAGCAGCGCATTAGCGCTCTCGGCTAACGTGGAGGGTCTGATGCTTTATACAAAAGGGATTAAAAAAAAAACAAATGTTACAAACAGTGACAGAATAATGTTCACCATATATTTTTCGTTCTTACTTATGTATTTTAAAAGACTTTATAAAATTACTGGAAATGTCTCAAACTTTGAGAATTAAATTTTTCTTCGGTTTTCTGGATAAGAATAGAAGTACATTGCGAACTCTTACTGTAAGTTAAAAAGGCCGGGTGGGTGTGGGTGGGAGCGGGGAAGGGGGGAGGGAGGAAAAGGACTCTATTTACGAAGTAATCATATCTACTTTTGTGTAATACCTTTCACGTGAATGATGTGTTAAATAATAATGGATAAAAAATAAATCACATAAGCATACTGGCGGCATACAATGCATCGTACGTTTTCGTTCTGACATACATATATATGTACAAGACAGCGCAGTTATACCAGGCATATCTGAAACTTTAAGAATTTTTAGAAAGAGTCCTGTCGCTGTTAATTTAATAGAAAAGTTCCACAACTTTTTAGAAAACGTAAAGGTGAAAAAAATATTCGAAAACGGTGATTTGTAAACCCACTTGACATTTTGTCTTAACTCCGTGCCCCTACCAACTAAGTTATGCTGAATTTTGACAACAAACTATTCATGCGGCGAACTTCTGAGGCTTTAATCGCTAATGTGTTATTAACTGACATAATTACAAAAAGTTCTGCCAAGAACAACGCATTTTGATAGGTCTTTAATGTGCTGTTGGCTTAAAACAGCGTATTTTCATAACAGACGAGCTATGACACGAATGTAACTAAGTATGAGAAGTCTTGGACCACAAATACGACGTTTCTCATAAATTAATTGCAGCAAATCGTAGCTGTAGCGACGTGTTTTTGAGAGATCCTCATGTGCTGGTGCTCAGAAATAGCACATTTTCATGGGGTATAAGTTATATTATAAAACCCACCAAATATGGGGTCCAACTGCAAACGACGAAGACGGCATGGCGGCTCTCAGGTTCTGCTTGTGAAGCAGAGAGCGTTCTTGATGGGTTCAACCTTTCGTAGCAAGTTGCCGAAACATGTCAGAACTTATTTTCTGTTTCCCGCAAGGCACTGGCTTCCTAACGCGAAGTAAAGGGAAGTGGCGTGACGAGGCTCGTAGTCATCAACATTACGTAACTGGTCTCATGTGAGAACGGCTAAAGCTACGATTTTCTGTATACTGGATCTGGCAACACTAATAACAGCCCCCGAGAAATGAGAAGCACGCCTGGAAAGGGAGAACGTGAAACAGGTGGTTATTTTTCGTGCGCCCAGCTAGAATGTTGCGACCGCGCGACATAGTCTGGTACCATGGGGTGACGTGGTGTTTCGCCCTCCCCCGGCCACGCCGTCCACAGGATAAGGCGGCGGGGTGCGGCCGGGATGGGATGGGATGGGATGGGATGGGATGGGAGGGCACGGGGTGAAACGGGAGGGGACGGGACAGCAGACTCCGAAAATCCGGCGATAAATCGGAGCGTTAGCCCCGGCCGCATACATCAGGGGCTGAGCCCCGTGGTGTGCCGTCTTCCCGCGATTACCTCGCACCCGCTGGCCGCATATAAACTCTCAGATTAGGCCGACCCAGCTCATTAGCCTGTCGTCGCGAGAAATGTTTGTGTTCCCCCGACCTGACTTATTGTCTTTTTCTTCGCGTCGCCCTCCGTCTGTTCGCTGTTGTTTTACGTCACCCGCACGGTTGTCTCATAACCGTCCCCGTGATTAATAAAAACAAGTTTGAAACAGAGGTAGTGCGCGTCCCAAAAGGACAGTGATAAAGGGACTGGACTCCCAACTGCATAGGTACAGAAGCTGTGTCTGAACTCGAGTCGGACTATTCAAATTACAGGGTCGAAGATAAATTTAATCAGTGCGAATGTTTTGCTTCGTGACGTGGCAATATACCACGCAAATGTGTTCTCGTGTGCATAAACGAGTAAGTGGGCTAAACAGGTGTTGCATATAGAAAAAAATCTTTTTTTGATTTCCGGAAAGTTAATGACACCGTTCCTCACAAGCGACTTCTAATCAAGCTGCGGGCCTATGGGTATCGTCTCAGTTGTGCGACTGGATTCGCGATTTCCTGTCAGGAAGGTCACAGTTCGTAGTAATAGACGGCAAATCATTGAGTAAAACTGAAGTGATATCAGGTGTTCCCCAGGGAAGCGTCCTGGGACCTCTGCTGTTCCTGATCTATATAAATGACCTGGGTGACAATCTGAGCAGTTCTCTTAGGTTGTTCGCAGATGATGCTGTAATTTACCGTCTAGTAAGGTCATCCGAAGACCAGTATCAGTTGCAAAGCGATTTAGAAAAGATTGCTGTATGATGTGGCAGGTGGCAGTTGAAAGTGTGAGGTGATCCACATGAGTTCCAAAAGAAATCCGTTGGAATTCGATTACTCGATAAATAGTACAATTCTCAAGGCTTTCAATTCAACTAAGTACCTGGGTGTTAAAATTACGAACAACTTCAGTTGGAAAGACCACATAGATAATATTGTGGGGAAGGCGAGCCAAAGGTTGCGTTTCATTGGCAGGACACTTAGAAGATGCAACAAGTCCACTAAAGAGACAGCTTACACTACACTCGTTCGTCCTCTGTTAGAATATTGCTGCTCGGTGTGGGATCCTTAC
Organism: Schistocerca americana; assembly: GCF_021461395.2. Classification (NCBI taxonomy): domain Eukaryota; kingdom Metazoa; phylum Arthropoda; class Insecta; order Orthoptera; family Acrididae; genus Schistocerca; species Schistocerca americana. Next base: position 381,117,897 of record NC_060126.1, read on the forward strand.
CAGGTGGGATTGACGGAGGACATCGAAAGGGTGCAGAAAAGGGCAGCTCGTTTTGTATTATCACGTAATAGGGGAGAGAGAGTGGCTGATATGATACGCGAGTTGGGATGGAAGTCATTAAAGCAAAGACGTTTTTCGTCGCGGCGAGATCTATTTACGAAATTTCAAAATAAAATAAGAGAAATCAGAGCTCGAACAGAAAGGTTTAGGTGTTCGTTTTTCCCGCGCGCTGTTCGGGAGTGGAATTGTAGAGAGATAGTATGATTGTGGTTCGATGAACCCTCTGCCAAGCACTTAAATGTGATTTCCAGAGTAATCATGTAGATGTAGAAATTTTGGCAACGTCGAACAACTAGCTGAGTTTTGGTATCAGTCAAGTTAAGATTTAGTAATTGTAACACCTGGTTTCACTTATTTTCAGTCTTATACAATCTTAACATTAATAAAACCTACTAACTGCAGGGACGCATTCCTGTCTGGAAATGAAGAAAGAAAGGTCCTGTGAGCGTGTGTCAGAAAATGGACGGTATGACCCCAACGACAACAAATAGTCCCGGAACAATGTACGTGGTCGTCATGCAGAATACACATAATCACACTTTGGCTTACACCATGTTGGCGGACCACTTGCCCGGAGTTTGTTTTAGGGATCGCCTCAATATCCTTTTCAACTTGGTCCTCCAAATCTTGTTTATGCATAGTCCGCCGCCTCTTGCTCTTTCGTCTATCTGAAAGGTCCCATGATCAAACAAACGCAAAAAATAGGCTTTAAGTGTTTTGTGATGTGGTTGGTGATGAGGGTACTTGTTTTGGCACAACCGTGCTGCCTTTCGACCGTTTCCATCTGCTTGGCCTTTTACAAAGACCAAATCTGCTTGTTCATGACAGTACGCCGTGTCAATCACGCAGCGTGCAACACCCAACAGACACGTGGCACGTGGTCAGAGAACTTTCATTCATCAGCACCATCTACCGTGGCAACGAGGCTTGTTCATAGGACCTTCTTCCCTCCATTTCCAGTCAAGAGTACCCCCCTGCAGTTTGTCGGTTTTATGAATGTCCATCCTGTATTTTTTGACTTGTTTCGTCTTTGAACTGACTAAATCTAATCAATCGTATACGTTGCAACAATATGCACGTACCTTTGCCACCTGACACAAACGTGGCTCTCTCGTGTAGATTTTTTAAGAAAATTTTTTTCAATTAACTACGATACAAAACATTGCGAAGGATATACAGCTTCGCATGATTCAATATTCACGACGAGAATGCACTCACCCCTCGTTTTAGAGGCACCGATAGACGCAAATCAGTTGATCAAAGTAAAGTTTAGATATTTAGTTACCTTAGATCGGACATCAATCATTAATACAGTTTAATGTGGGACTGTATAAAGCCGGTGACCGTGTTGGCTGACGTCGGTGTCCACTTATGCATGACCGATTAATCGAAAACAATTCTCACTCAGCAAATTACGTAAGGTAATGGAAATGATCGGCAAGTTAATCTCAGACGGGTTCTCTCGTTCCGTTGTTTCATCAAGGGACAATTCCTCTCCAACTTCTCACACGTGATCTCTGAAAATTATTAGAATATAATGAAAATTAAAAGTAAGTGTAGGCTTCCGCGGCCGTTGGCACTGTCCACAAAATTTTACGGCGAATGTGACACCATTAGCAATACAAAAGCAAAACGCTCTGAGCAGAGCCATTTGGTAAAGTGGCCGAAACTTCGGATAATTTTATGTGTGACCATGCTGTCACATATCACGAAAAATTATGGTGACACAATAAAAATTACTTTCATGACAAGGATATACGGAAGGCGATTAGTCTTCCAAATAATGTATACGAATACATACAATAAATGAGGTGATTATTAACCTGCAAACAAACAGAACAAAACTTACGTTCGATCTATGAGAGCTCACGCAGGCAGGAGGTACAAATGTAATCACATGATAACTGAAGAGCAGTCTGTTATTTGTTACCAGCGATATAAAACAGGCGTCCAACAGAATTCCAGAAGTTTCGTCATGTGTGAAAACGGTTTTTGTTATTGCAAGAAATCAAGTACTCTGATTTTCTACCAATGGCACATAAAAGGAAATTCTTTGTGGAATACTTGGGAATCCATTGTCCTTTCTTTAACCACAAGGTAGATTTTAAATGCCCCTATAAAAAAATAATGCTACAACACAAAAAAATCTGTGATTACTTTGAAGTATACAATCGTGTGCGATACACGCTAAGCATTTCATGAAATAAATACATTACACACACACACGCACACACACACACACACACACACACACACACACACACACACACACACAAGACTTCGAAACTTCGAATTCACCCCTGATTTTTCTGTGGTGTGACGGTCTAGAACGCTGTCCGTGGAACCTTGAGAGAGTAAATCAGAAGTTACTTCACTCGTGGTGAAGCGACACAGACAACAGAGGTAATGACGTCAAATGGCAATCGTTTTTGCAGGACGTAAGCTGCACATCATTTTTTTATTTGGTTTCACGTTTACATTTATCAGAAATATGAAAAAGAAAACAACTACAATGGGAATGTGCTTCACGTAGATGTCAGTCCATTGAAAACTTTCTGATTCCCAAATTCTTCCATCTCATGACACCCAAAACATCTCAGGTACTACAGTACTGACACTAACCTCCCAGCAAACTTCCAAACAACGACGACAGAACCTCTGTTTTCGTTGACTTTGGTGACAGTTTCATTTTTCACAGATTTAGTTCGGCAAAAATTCTGTCTCTGTTTTCGTTGGTTTTGTAAGTTTTCATCGGCGTGCCTAAGTCGCTCGCCACTAATTTTGCGAAAACAACGGGCTTCCCAAGCATTCTCTAGTTCAGTGCAGTTTTGTTTCTCTTTCTTTGACCATCACCCGGCGTGCCAAGCCAAAGAATTTCATTGCTTTAGAGTGGTTGGCGTTTTTCTTAAGGAATGCAATTGCTAATAACAATATAAAATTATATGTGACTTCTGTATATTCGATGTAATGCACGAGGAAAATTCAATAAGAAAAGCAACACTAATCTGAAAGCAGGTTGGTTTCGTTCAGGATTCCAGTACACCACGTTATTTCTCACTCTTTTGGCTACAAAAACCTGTTTCCATCACAATCTGCGCTCAATACGACGGCCTTACGCCACCTTACTGGTGGTCCGCATGGTGCTACTCTCTGGCCAACGGCGGAGCCAACGTCTTGCTGCATGAAGAGCCTTCCTATCATCCACGGAGTGCACCCTTCGTTGGGCCAAACCGATGGGAGTCGGAAGGTGCAATGAAGTTTTGTATGCTCCTCTCTGATGCGGAGAGTTGTGTGAGGCCTTGCGTTGTCATGGAGAAGGGAAGTTCGTTTGCGTTCTTTTGGCGACGAACACGCTGAAGTCGTTTCTTCAGTTTCCTGAGGGTACTGCAACACATTTCAGAGTTGATTGATGAATCATGAGGGGGGAGATAGAAGTCGCAGATCAGAGACCAGAGTCCCAGAAGGCAGTCCACCAGAACAATTCCGGGTGAGGGTGTGGCTTTGAACTACTACTTCGGAGGAGAGATAATGACGCGCCGCTCCATGGATTGCCGTTTTATTTACGGTTCGAAGTGATGAACCCATACTTCATCGCCTCTGATGGTGTTCGAAAAAAAAAATTGTCACGTTGAGTCTCGTAGCGTGTAAGCAATTCCGCCCAATTTGTCTTTACGGTCGCGTGTTAGATCTCAGGCTGCGTGAACCCCTCTTGCCACACTCCTTAGAGTACTTTAACTGGTGGACGAATGTGTCTGCACCAACAGAGACATCCAATTGTGTTTGACTGTGATCTGTCGATCACCTCGAATGAGAGTGGCCGCACGTTCAGACGTTGCACGAGTTACAACTGTGTGCCCGCCCGGTTGACCGAGCGGTCTAACGCACGGCTTTCCGGGCGGGAAGGAGCGCCTGGTCCTCGGCACGATCTGTCCGGCGGATTTGTGTCGAGGTCCGGTGAGCCGGCCAGTCTGTGGATGGTTTTTAGGCGGTTTTCCATCTGCCTCGGCGAATGCGGGCTGGTTCCCCTTATTCCGCCTCAGCTACACTATGTCGGCGATTGCTGCGCAAGAAGTTCTCCACGTACGCGTACACCACCATTACCCTACCGCGCAAACATAGCGGTTACACTCGTCTGGTGTGAGACGTTCCCTGGGCGGTCCACCGGAGGCCGAACCGCACAATAACCCTGGGTTCGGTGTGAGGCGGCGGAGGGGTGAAGTGGACTGCGGTAGTCGTCGTGGTGTTGTGGACCACTGAGGCTGCGGCGGGGACGGAGCCTCTCCGTCGTTTCTAGGTCCCCGGTTAACATACAATACAACTGTGTGCGACTGGTCGGCACGCGGGAGATCGGACAGGTTTGCGCGTCGTTGTTGTGATGATTACAGACGCCTCGCCCAACGACTCTCCGTGCTTTTGTTTACTGCCAGGTCTCCGTAGTTATTTTGGAAACTTCTATGAGTATCTCTGATGCTCTGGTTCTCCGTCAAAGGAAACGCAATTACAGCTGTCTGCTTGTAACATCCCTCCGTTACAGACGTCATTTTCTAGGCTACGTACAGCACCGCTACTTTCTGAACTTTATGAAACTATAGTGGTTGAAGCGGGAATATTCCACGATGTCCTCACAATAAATTCCGCAGTTTTTCAATCTATATTGGCCGACAAAAAGATTCAAATGGCTCTGAGCACTATGGGCCTTAACTTCTAAGGTCATCAGTCCCCTAAAACTTAGAACTACTTAAACCTAACTAACCTATCACACTCATCCATGCCCCGACAAAAAGGTGTTGCATCACTTATTGAACTCTCCTCATATTTAAATCTATATTTTTCTTTTCAAGACATTCGTGAAACAAGTAAGGTAAAAATCCCGTGTACTCTCATCCCATTGTTCCTTTTAGCTCCGTCTTTGGGCCTTAGAAAGGCTCCAGAGCAGGAACCCTTCCTTCCTGTCCTGCTCGGCGTGGGTAGAAGAAAGTTTACGATCACCGACACTGGCGCTGACGCAGATACCGATGGGATAAACAGGCGGTTCCTGTTGTCGGTGACGGCAGAATTCATACAGTGAACGCGGCTACCTAGAAACTAAGCGTAGTGAAAGCCGTCCTAAGCATACGCCAACAGACCAAGGCGTGACTCGAATCGGAAGAACACACATAATGTCAATCAGTGTATTAGTCGATCAAATTATTATTGCACCGGGAAGTGTGGGCTCTTTGGCCGGCTTGCCATGAGCTTTTATCGTGGTACTTCATGTGAACAAGTTGAACCACTTGAAAGTATATGCAATGCGATGCGTTTTCCTTAATCACCAACGTACTTTTTTTACTGTAACGTCACTACATGTTTCTGATAACGGCCACGGGACGACAAGGGCAGTAATATCGTGTTCGAGAAGCACTATCAAGAGCGTCTATCGAAGGCCTCAGAACAGCAGGTAGTGTCGGAGAAGCGCAGGCTGCGGTATTTACGAACAATATCGGTTCAGTGGACGGACCCAAGGGACATGCCTGAAGCAATGGCGGAACCTTGTGTGGGAGCAAGCTGGGGCCGTCTTATGAAGAGCAAGTACTTCTGGCCTTCCTCCGTTTCGATACTCGGGCTGGGCGAGGAATCTGAATACTAAATTATACTAAACCTTCGTTACAGAAGGGAAGTTGCCGATCTAACTGAACAAGGAAATCATTGAAAAATGCGACAGCAACACTGTTGAAGTTTAACTTTCTCATATTGAGTAGAAAGGGGGATCTGTTAATATTCAGCAAGAATTAAGACAATTTCTCAGCCACGATCGCATTTATAAAATCTTTACTTCTCTATCCTGTGCTGTCAGTTCACCTGCGCTCTTTTATCAGTCATGTGTACTCGTATTTTTTGTGAAAGCCAAGATCGCTTGAATTTATGACCTTTATTCCAATTACTAGTATCGACAGAATCTGCTGTTATCTTCAGATTGGCATTACACTTGTAAGTAGGCTGTTTATGTTTTCTCTATGTAAGTAGGCTGTTTATGTTTTCTCTATGTAAGTAGGCTGTTTATGTTTTCTCTGTGTAAGTAGGCTGTTTATGTTTTCTCTATGTAAGTAGGCTGTTTAGGTTTTTTATTGGTAACGCCACCTCTGTATGAAAATCACTGGCTGTGCTGTGTGCAGTCTGTGGCTGCTTTGCATTGTTGTAATACTCGCCATTGTAGTGTTAGGCAGCTGGCTGTGAACAGCGCGTAGCGTTGCGCAGTTGGAGGTGAGCCGCCAGCAGTGGTGGATGTGGGGAGAGAGATGGCGGAACTTTGCAATTTGTCATGAACTGATATATATATTATGACTTGTGATGATATTAAGGTAAATACATTGTTTGTTCTCTATTAATATCTTTCATTTGCTAACTATCCCTATCAGTAGTTAGTGCCTTTAGTAGTTTGAATCTTTTATTTAGCTGGCAGTAGTGGCGCTTGCTGTATTGCAGTAGCTTGAGCAGCGAAGATTTTTGTGAGGTAAGTGATTTGTGAAAGGTATAGTTTAATGTTAGTCAGGGCCATTCTTTTGTAGGGAATTTTGAAAGTCAGATTGCGTTGCGCTAACAAAGTATTGTGTGTCAGGTTAAGGACAGTCTCGTGTAAGAATTGTTCAAAGGGGACGTTTCATATGTCGACCCTTAGCCTAGGACACCTCACTGGAATCTTCTGATTTTTTCTTGTAGTTTGTGTATTTAGTGTAGCTTTTGTTTATTGCTAGCGCGTAATTGTAGAGAGAATTTCCTTTGTAGTTGCAGTCTTTCATTGTTGTATAGTAAAACAGTTGTGGCATGCATGTAGATTTGCACCAAGTATTTCGCAGCTGCGCTTGCAATTAACTAGATATTATTTTCAGTGCTATGTTAATGTGTTCTCTTATTTTTGATCTTCAAATTGTGTTTTTCTGTGTTGTCGTGTGAAATACTGTGACAATAATGGCGTGTGAAAAACGTAACACTAGGCTCCAAACTAAACTGAGAAATAATAGTGATGACGAGCGTAGCTTATCAGCGCCGCCGAGTAATAAATTTACTAATGTTCAAAGTAGTAATTTGGTAACTGTGCACAGGGAAATGGAGCGGGCGTCAAACAATGGCGTGGACAGTGAAACAATTAGTGAAGAGGGAAGCATTATCGATCGACCGGTCGGCAATAGCTCGCCTCAGGAAGCCGAAATGACACGACACGATCTCGCAAATACTGTAGATTCAGGTTTTGCGTCCTCACCGTTTTCTCAAAGGAGTCAAGACACATTTTCCGCTTGTCAAAATGTGAATGTTGCCGGTGCAAACGCACTGCCGAAAAGTGTAGAGAAACAGATTCCAGACACTAATACATTATTATTGCAATTAATGCAACAAATGGAACAAAATCAGAGACAAACACAGCAAAAGCTTCAAAAGTTAGACACAATGGAACAAAATCAGAGACAAACACAGCAAAAGCTTCAAAAGTTAGACACAATGGAACAAAATCTTAAAAAGTTAGACTCATTGGAGCAAACTCTTGAACGAACACGTGAGGATTTAACTGCTGAGTTACATCACATTGAATCGAAATGTCAAAAAGTCTGTAATGACGTAAAAACACAAATTTGTGAGCATTTCCAACCTATTTTTTCGCGTCATGAAAATGCACTACAGAATCACGAAGCAGCTATAAAAGAACTGCAAACTATTGTTCATGAAAATCATGAGACCTTGCAAGCAAAATTTGACTCAGTTGCATCTACCGATACGGTTATGCAACTTGCAAAAACTCAGGAAAACTTAAAGGTCACAGTAGACACGATTGCAACACAAATGGACACTCTGAAACTTGGTTCAGAAAAACATAGAGAGGAAATGATTTCACTATCGGATAAAGTAGCCGAACTTTCAGATCAGTTCACTAACTTATCTACAAAGGTAGATGATGATCTGAATGACACAACACCTGTAGCTTTCATGAACACTGAAGAGTATGAACAAATTAGAAAATTCAAACAAAATCAAAATCAAATCAATACACAGTACAAAAGAGAAATCCGGGAAGTGCAAGATCAGTTGGCACAAGTAGTACAAGAATTACGTATTTCAGAGGACACTCGCGCCCCAATACGGGAAGAGGGACATACAAATACGGAACAGACACAAAATAATAACACAGGGCATTTCGGAAGTAATGAAAGAAATTGGGAATGTGCACCGAATTTTGAGATGGAACGGCCGACACGACCTAACAATGACCGATATGCGACTCGCCGACATGATGATTTTGACTATAAGCTGTTCATTACTACACGTAAATTCAAAACATTTAAGAATTATGGCAACGACATTCATCCACAAGCATGGCTCCATCAATTCTCTCATTGTTTTCCTCCCAACTGGTCGTTAGAACACAGATTAGAATTTATGTGTGGCTACTTAGAGAATGAACCAGCTGTAAGAATGCGATCGGTCATTCACGATTGCCACAGTGAGGGAGAATTTTACCATGCCTTCCTCTCAGCGTATTGGTCTCAAGCTACACAAGACCGTGTAAAACATAACATCATAATGATGAAACACTTCGAACAATCTGAATTTTCCAGTCTTGTGAAATATTTTGAAGACATGTTGCACAAGAATCAGTACCTGTCAAACCCATACAGCCCCTCAGAACTCATCCGCATTTGCTTAATCAAATTACCTGAACATTTACGGCATATTATTTTAGCAGGACGTTGCAAAGACGACATTGAAGCTTTTCAGGGACTCCTACAAGAATTAGAAATTGACACTGACAATCGAGGAACGCGAAACCAGGAACACAACAATTACAGGTCACATCCGTCGCAAATCCGCGATGAAAGAAGTAATAACTGGACACGACAAGGCTATTCTCACAACACAAATCGTGACCAAAATAGACAACACCCGTATGACAACCGTTGGCAGAGTAGTAATAACTACAGGGAAAGATCACCTCTCCGTGGTAATGACTATCACAGAGACAATCAGAGAAACAGACAATATGGGAACCAAAATAAATATTATCAGGGGAGACAGAATAACTTTAGACGCAACGGTCCAGCGCGCAGTTTCGATTCAGGGAGAAATTCTCCACCACGTGACCGACAAGAAAGAAACTATGGCATCTACCGACATGACGACAGACGATATGATCGTAACGATAGACCTGAACTGCATCAGAACTGGCGGGATTCAAACAGAGCAGGGCCCTCTCGTCACGGTGAATTTGTAGAAGTTGGGTCTCCAAATCCCAATAACGACGCGCGCCAACAAAGAGACAATAGGCAATGACTCACACCGATGGCAGCCACAAAACGTTCTTATGACACTAACGACGCAGCTGCCGTAGCTAGTAATTACGTAAAAATGGAAGACATTAGGGACATCTTACTCCAGGAACACGACATAAAACATAACAATATTGCATATCCTGTGATTCACATTACAGTAAATGACGTAAAATTTACGGCAGTACTTGACTCTGGCAGTCCCATCTCAGTAATTAGTGAAACAGCCTTTAGCAAATGTAACAAATCGAACGATTGCCCTACACTTCCGTTACGTAAGATTAAATTACAAGGTGCAATCTTTGGAAAAAGTGTAGATGTACGCCAACAAACCAACTTAGAATTCTTTTGTCAAAGCCACAGCTTCTCTATGAACTTTCTCATTGTTCCATTATTGTCGACGTAAATTATATTGGGAGTAGACTTTTTGAATGAATACAAAGCAATCTTAAACTTTCACGATGCTGAAATAAGTTTAGAGAAAGAAGGTAAGTCAATAGCTTTGAAATTTGAAGACTGGCTCTCAAACCATGACGAGAAAATTAATCGGCTTTACCTTCTGTTAGACAACAGTTCGGACTTTTCTACGGAACTAGACACTAATAATCACTCTGCAAGTACTGACAGGGATGATATCGACGGCGCATTTGACATTAATAAGTTAATTCAGAATAAAATTCAAACAATTGAGAATTGTAATGACACTGATAGGCAGGACCTTTTTGAGATTTTACAAGAACATTCCACAGTTTTTACTCATAAAACAGGAACAATCAAGGGATTTCAATACCAATTTCGTGTTCGTGAGCATACTAAATTTTGTGTTAGACCATATGTAATTCCAGCACATTATAGGGACCGTGTTAGAACAGAAATACAATCTATGCTTGACGAGGGCATTATTGAGCCTGCAGTAAGCTCATACAACAATCCATTACATGTTGTTAAAAAGAAAAATGGATCGATCAGACTTGTCTTAGATTCGAGACAAATCAATACTATCATTATTCCTGAAACAGACAGGCCGCAGACGATGGAAGAACTTCTTCAAAATTTTAATGGTGTAAAAGTGTTGTCTTCCATTGATCTCAGATCCAGCTTTTATCAGATCGAACTTCATCCAGAATGCAGAAAATACACAGCTTTCCTTTGTTTCGGCGTTTGTTATCAGTTTCGGAAACTTCCCTTTGGTTTGAACATTTCTTCAGCAGCATTTATTCGCGGGCTAAATTCCATATTACCTGAGTTCTTAAAACGTCACATCACCTTGTATGTGGACGATATTCTAATAGCGGAAGCTTCATGGGAACAACATAATCGCATCCTCAACAGTCTGTTACGTATTTTTGCAGAATCTGGAATTACAGTTAACTTGGAAAAGTCTGAATTCGGTAGGTCAAAGGTGAGGTTTTTGGGACATATTATTTCTTCTGAAGGCATTCAGCCGGATCCTGAAAAGTTAGAAGCAATCAGAGCCATTCCAGTTCCATCCACAAAAAGACAAGTCCGCAGTTTTCTAGGTCTCGTAAATTTTTACCGTCGTTTTCTGAATATGCAAATTCTTGTTACACCAAAACTTTGTTCTCTCACTGGAAAAAATACTATTTGGAACTGGGACGAACAAGCACAGTTGGAATTCAATTCTTTGAAAGAAGCGTTACTTCACGCGCCAATACTAGCTCATCCTGATCTGTCACAAGATTTCTGCCTTAGTACGGATTCTTCTAAAGTCGGTCTTGGTGCCCATTTATTTCAAGAAGCCATAGAAAATGACACTACCGTTCAGAAAACCATTGCTTTTGCTAGCCGAGTGCTAACAAAATCTGAAAAAAATTATTCCGTTACTGAATTAGAAGCTTTAGCTATCGTTTGGGCATTTAACAAATTCCGTTTCTTTCTTTCTGGTAAGCACGTAAAAGTATACAGTGATCATCGTGCATTACAATTTCTTATGTCTTCAAAATTAAATCATGACAGGTTAAAACGTTGGGCATTGTTTCTGCAAGAATTCCGCTTCACAATAGTCTACATTCCCGGCAAGGAGAACATTGTTGCGGACGCACTGTCACGCGCACCGGCTGGGCTTGAGAAAAGTACCACAGAAGGCAACCTCGAGAAAAATTTCAGTATTCTTTACATTCAGAAAGTCGCCTTTGAAAACTTCATCACCACATCTTTAAAGGACATTGCTCATGAACAAGATAAAGATCCGATTTGGAAAGACATCAAGAGCAAATGGCATGAAAAGACACACACACAGATTCGGCATTATTACCTGGTTAGAAACAACATACTCTTCAAACGCTGCACTGTTGATGACAAGCTATGGGTACTTTGCATTCCAGACGATTTTGTTAATAAGCTCATTTGGTACATTCATTTCAGCTACGCACATTTTGGTCCACGAAAATGTTATCATATTCTTCGAACGACTTGTTATTTTAACAATATGGAAAAGCGAATTCGAAGAGTCTTGTCTATTTGTAAACTTTGTCAAAAGGCGAAACCATCTACTGTCTCACATCGTGCTCCGTTGTTTCCTATTATTCCTGCTAAATTAAAAGAATTTGCTGCTGTTGATCTCTTGGGACCGCTTGTCCGAACATCCAATGGATTTTCGTACGTTCTAGTCGCTGTTGAACTTACTTCAAAATTTGTTTCTTTCACTCCGTTACGTAAAGCCACTGGACGGTCTGTATCCAACGCCTTTGTTAAAAATTTCTTACGTGAAGTTGGACACGTTAGTAAAGTCATTTCAGATAACGGACCGCAATTCAGATCTGCTGTTTGGTCACGCATGCTTCGCAACCATAAAATCAAACCTGTTTTTATTTCATTGTACTCACCACATTGCAACCCGTCTGAACGGATTATGAAAGAAATCAATAAGCTTTGCAGACTTTATTGTCACAGAAAGCATCAGCATTGGGACAGATATTTACACTTATTTCAAAACGTGCTGAATGAAATGCCTCACGACTCCACTGCTTTACCACCTACTCTTGTACTGAAGAATGAAGAACCATCGAACAGAATCAGAGAGCTTGTACCTTTCCCGAATACACGTAAACTTCGACACAAAGACATAATTGATTTGGCTCTTAAAAATATAAAATCTGCAGCAGACAAAAGGAGAAAACTACACGGTAAAGCAAATGCAAAGAAATTGTATATTGGTCAGAAAGTTCTCATTAAAGCTCATTCATTGTCACATAAGAAGAAACACTTGAGTCACAAATTCTTTCTAGTTTACAATGGACCTTACAGAATCCGACGTATACCACATGATAATTGCGTTGAAGTTGAAACTCTGCGTACTAGGAAGAGTAAAGGTTTACACCACATTTCTCATGTAAAACCATTTATTGACAGATAATCTGTCTTTTAACTTTGTCTTTGCCATAAAACTTTTCGCTTCACATTACTAATATGCTTTGTCAGACTTAAGAAACTGTTAACATACAACAATGTTTGAAGTACAATATCCAGTCTAGAACCTAGGGAACATTTTAAACAGAAATTACGAATGCAATACTCGCCATTGTAGTGTTAGGCAGCTGGCTGTGAACAGCGCGTAGCGTTGCGCAGTTGGAGGTGAGCCGCCAGCAGTGGTGGATGTGGGGAGAGAGATGGCGGAACTTTGCAATTTGTCATGAACTGATATATATATTATGACTTGTGATGATATTAAGGTAAATACATTGTTTGTTCTCTATTAATATCTTTCATTTGCTAACTATCCCTATCAGTAGTTAGTGCCTTTAGTAGTTTGAATCTTTTATTTAGCTGGCAGTAGTGGCGCTTGCTGTATTGCAGTAGCTTGAGCAGCGAAGATTTTTGTGAGGTAAGTGATTTGTGAAAGGTATAGTTTAATGTTAGTCAGGGCCATTCTTTTGTAGGGAATTTTGAAAGTCAGATTGCGTTGCGCTAACAAAGTATTGTGTGTCAGGTTAAGCACAGTCTCGTGTAGAATTGTTCAAAGGGGACGTTTCATACACTTTTCGTGTGCGCTCATATACTTGTGTCCTAGACTTTTTGAGAACAAAGTGTAAATGCATTAAAAAATTCCACATAGTTTGTCATTTTTAACGTATTTACACTTTATTTCCAATGTCGACGACACATATATTTGAATATATAAGTATAGTTTAGTGCCAATCTGAAGATGACGCGAATAATGAACTTAAAATCAAGCAATCTCGGCTCTCACAAAAAATATACATAAATAGAGATCGCCCCTCAACAATGTGTGTAAGTTATTTCAGTGACGTGCTATGTGTCTTGTAATATGGACGGATGCGTTTGGAGAACTATTTTGTAAATACTGGTTTTAACTTTGACATGCCAGAGTACCTTACGTCAACTGTCCAGCTTATTAAGATATGCCGCGCGGAGTAGCCGCGCGGTTAGAGGCGCCATGTCACTGACTGCGCGGATCTTCCCGCCGGAGGTTCGAGTCCTCCCTCCGGCATGGGTGTGTGGTGTTCTTAGTACCGTAAGTTAGTTTAAGTAGTGTGTAAGTCAAGGAACCAATGAGCTCAGCAGTTTGATCCGTTAGGAATTCACACACGTTTGAACATTATTAAGATATGGAGTACATTAGTAGCTCTAACTGAGTACTTGCATTAACCTTTACGAAGATCTTGGATGAGAAGTTGTCTTCCTTCGAGCTGATGTTGATGATATGATCATGATGATGTTACATCCATTTGAATTTCAATGTACTTCATTTAAGGGAATTCATCATCCTCAATAACTTCTACTACTATGGCTAAAAAAAAAAAAAAAAAAAAAAAAAAAAAAAAAAAAAAAGGACGCTAATATATCGAAAGGCGTGAATGTGCCAACAAAGCAGACACAGAAAAGAACTGAATACGGCTAACAGTTATTATTAATTTGGGTGAATCAAAATCAATTGGATGACGATTCGTTTTTTAGAGACCAACATGTCAGAAAACACTACATTAATTTTTTATATGGTTGAAGATGTCTCAAGATGGTTGCTTATACTGAAACCGCTTATTAGACATAATAAATAAATAATTGTTGTCATCTAAACCGACCGTTTCTGCAACAGAGGCCAGAGACTCGTATGACGGCGTTATTAAGGAAATTCCCTTGACATGTGATGGTTTACTTGGCGTTTTTAAAGTAGCGTGAAGCTGGTAATAAAAGTTCAAGAGGCTCACTGCATTCACAAGTGTTACAAGGCACAGCGAATATGCTAGCTGATATTAGTCGATCACCAAAAAAATGTATGTCGAACTTCAAAGATAATGCAGGTACTGAAGGAATATCCTCCAGAGAGTCTTTAATAATGATGAAAATGATTTACTCCGGGAGAAAACGCGAAAGATGTGTGTTGCACCCCAGCAAAAGGTACTGCCAGAACGTAGGCTTTATACCAATTTCTTATTGCTTTTTATTACTGAACACTGAATTTATTCTCTCTAAAATGTTTTGGCACACTTTTTGAGCATCTTCAATGAAGTAGTTCGATTCACATACATTCATCTAGAGATCTTTTTCAGATTGATTACTGCAACCTTGCCCCAATAACCTAACACGCCTAACAACTGTACACATTCCTAAAACTGTTCTTCGTGGTAACCACTGAAGTACTCTTGTATCACTTTGCGAAGCATGTTTGAGTAAATCAGCAGATTTTTCAGATCCAATAGTGGTTTCAATGAAGGAAGTATAAATGTATCTGTTTCTTTTTCTGGGTCTGACGTATGAACTAAGTTCCACCATTCTCTTCGTTTCGATCGTCTTAGTTTTTCTCCCTGCGTAGAGGAGTTTATTTGTACGTTCTCAAATTCTTTTACATATGACCTCTCGCCTTGATTTGGGCGACTTATTGACGACCATTAATGAGAGTTTTGTTAATTTTCTTTTCTTATACATCTGTTTCTGTATCTATATACGTGAATCCATTCTCAGCGAATTTCTGTGAAGTGCCTGGCAGAGAGTGCTCTTACATTGCAGTATGTACAAGGTATTTCAAAAAGAATAAGTATTATTCTGTCCAAACTGTCGGTCGCTACGCCTCGGCTTGGCTATTGGAGAAACGAATACATAGTGTAGTTTATTTAACAGGCGCTAGATGACAGTTGTCTTTTGTTTTGCTTGGTAACCGTCACGTTTAAAATGGCTTCTCCGCAGCACAAATCATTTTGTGTTCTCGAGTTTACGGAATGCAATTCCGTGATTACAGTGAAGAGACGTTTATGGTTGAGGTACCAGATTGATCCTCCGATTGGGTGGAACATTTGCAGATGGCATCGACAGTTTCTAGGTAAAGGATGTGTATGCAAAGTAAAGAGTCCTGGCCGCCCTCGTGTTCCTGAAGAAAATGTTGCACGAATTCAAACTGCGTTCCAACGTACTCCTTCAAAATCAACTCGTCGTGTCAGTCGGGAGTTACAACTGTCTGCAACAACAATTTGGCGTGTTTTGAGTCGTCGGTTGCTTATGAAGCCGACAAAGTTACAGCTGTTACAAGCTCTGCGTCCTGATGACAAACGCAAACGTGTGGCATTTTGTAACGAGATTCTTGATGCTTTTGACAATGATAACACTTTCGCACAACGCATCGTGTTCAGTCGTGTTCAGTAATGAAGCGACTTCCTATGTTAGTGGTCAGGTAAACAAACAATTTTCGAATTTGGAGCCTAAGAACCCACATGCAGCCATTGAACATGTACGATATTCGCCCGAAGTCAATGAGTTTTGTGCGATATCCCGATCATCTGTTTACGGCCCATTCTTCATTGATGGAAACACGGCTAGCGGTCAGAAGTATCTCGCTATGTTACAAAACTGATTGTTTCCGATGCTGCACGAAGACAGCTTCATTTTTCAACAATACGGGGCATCCCCTCACTGGAGTCGCCAAGTGGGTGAATATCTGAAAAACTCTACCGAATCGTTGGATTGTTCGTCAAGGAGCTGGCCACTTAGCATATCTCAGCTGGGCTCCGCGGTCGCCGGATTTGACACCCTCTGACTTCTTCCTGTGGGGTTTCGTTAAAGACAACGTTTATGTACGAGCAGTCACACACAACCTGGAAGAGTTGAAGAACCGGATCCGTACTGCCATAACATCGGTGACGAAGGACATGCTTGCCCGAGTATGGGAGGAATTTGAGTATCGATGTGATATTGTTCGCGTCTCTGATGGAGGACATATTGGAAATCTGTAATCTGAACTTGAGAGGTTCGTAAATGTGTGTGTAAAGTTTCATATTCGTATGACTTAAAGTTTCATAAATATATGCATTCGAATTACGTTCCTTCTTTTTCAAACGCCCTGTATTTACGTTTCCTCCTGTTCCATACGTCGGTGGAGCCAGGGAAGGTAGACTGCTTATGCGCTTCTCTGAAAGAAATTTGTTAACTTTTCTATGCGGATTTTCATGAAATGTATGCCTCCTTGTCCAGAGAGTTTGCTAGTTACGAGCCAAAGAGGCTTGAGGCCATTTGCACGACACATCGCTGTATGCGCTCCAAGTGTCCTAGCGCTGACTCCTACCTCTGCTATGCGGAAGAGCATGAAAATTCTTGGCAATGGATTTCAAACCATTCGTTCCCGAACACTGATGTAGCGTGAATTATTTTTCTTTCTCTCTAGCAAAACATTCTTTCGATCTTGAAAATCTTCATTTTCGTGCTTAGCTCATCCACAAACGATAAAACTTCTTTCTAAAAGTAAATGACTGTTCGTACTGCTACTTAGAGTTTCACTACTCGCAATTTGCTCATTGCTATATCGCTTGAAGCTAATTAGTTTCGTTTACAGCTCCCATCTCACACTGTTTCCATAGGACTATTTTAATGATAATGAATGTAAGTTTTAGTAATATAAGCTCTGTCGATACCTCCTAGAAGGCTAATAAACGTGAAGTCCAGCGTCCTCAGTACTAACTACCCATTGCTGTATTTAGTAATGCAAGTAACAAGAGAAGAATTCCTACAGTACTCTATGCGCTCGTTTGCCACAGCGTCCTGATTAGAATACGTAGACTGTTAAGAAGCAACTGTCATATCTATACACCAGGAATTTTCCGAACACAATCAGATACCTATGAAGCGGAAACTCAACAGCACCACCACAAAGAATCGTTGACGTGGCGTCCCTGGTGAAACTGACGATAGCAAATTATATAAAAACTTCCATATAAATTAATTACAGAATAAATTAAAGTCGAAAATCTGTTCCCGAATGGAGCTCAGTTTGGTCGGCGACTGTATCTCATGCCAATTTCAGCTCTGCAAAAATACGATAACTGCGATATGTAATGAAAAAACCAATATTACTCCAGGTACACTACTCCTGAAAGGAGTGCTATCAGACGTTCGGTTTCTGGAGTGTGTGCACCAACAAGGAGCGCTGACAAAATCTTGGAAACCTTTGCAATTTGAGTTGAAAATAGAGACGAAATTTAAATTTGCAACCGTAAATATTAGCTTCTCTAAACCTGGGAAACAAAGCAACTGATCAATTTTTTCAACAGGACCATTTATTCTGCTGGCAACCATTCAGAAAACAACGTATAGGATCTTTCTCCGGCCGCAGCGAGGTCGGAGATTTGATGTTTTACCGGATTCCTGATATTCATGGTACGCTCGTGAAATGACCGTACGGCAAAATCCCCACTTTATCGTTACCTTGGAGATGCTGTGTCCCATCACTCGTGCGCCTACTGTAACACCACCTTCAAACTTGTTTAAATCTTGATAACCTACCATTGTAGCAACAGTAACAGATCTGACAACTGCGCCAGACACTTGTTGTCTTATGTAGGCGTCGTCGACCGCAGCGCCGTATTCTGCGTGTTTACCTATCTCTGTATTTGAATACGTATACCAGTTCTTTTGACGCTTCAGCGCATAAATTTAGGCAGATGGTTAGGAGAACCAATCCTGTAATATTCGGATACAGTGTTTAGTGGTGCGCTGCCTGACAACGATTAAATATCAAGGCGTAACGTTGCTAAGCGATATGAGGCAACGAGCGCGTAAGGACGGTAGTGGTTCAAAAATGGCTCTGAGCACTATGGGACTTAACAGCTATGGTCATCAGTCCCCTAGAACTTAGAACTACTTAAACCTAACTAACCTAAGGACAGCACACAGCACCCAGCCATCACGAAGCAGAGAAAATCCCTGACCCCAAGACGGTAGTAGAAACAGCGAGTATTGGACTTCGATTTATTGGGAGAGTATAGCCCTTTATAAAGGAGACCGCATATATAACACTAGTGAGACCCATTTTTGAGTACTGCTTGAATGTTTTCGATCTCCAACAGGTGAAGTTAAAATAAGACTTCGAAGCAATTCAGAATCCTGCTGAAACATTCGGTAGCAGTAGCTTCGATCAATATACGAGTATTTCGGAGAGACTTCATGAACTCAGATAAGAATACGTGGAGGAAAGGTCACATTCTTTTTTTCGAAACACAATTGAGAAAATTTGAAGAACTGTAGAACGACTATACTGGCGCCAACGTACAGGGTGGCTAAACTCGTAATTAAAGCCGGCCGGGGTGGCCGAGCTGTTCCAGGCGCTACAGTCTGGAACCGCGAGACCGCTACGGTCGCAGGTTCGAATCCTGCCTCGGGCATGGATGTGTGTGATGTTTTTAGGTTAGTTAGGTTTAAGTAGTTCTAAGTTCTAGGGGACTGATGACCTTAGAAGTTAGGTCCCACAGTGCTCAGAGCCATTTGAACCATTTCGTAATTAAAATTTCGCTGCTTGAGCTCTGTGAACGAAGAACTATTGCCTTATGGGTACCCAACTATATATATATGACTTTCAGACCGTACGCTGCAGGATTTGCGTTGTTAGAGGCGTTAGTGTCATTACTTTTCGTTAGGCGGTGTACTGCTTTGGCAACGTAACAGGAACTCTGACCCCGAGGACCAAGGACACGCAATATGAACGGCACACGATACTCCATCAACACGCAATCTCTGCTCTGCGGGAGACAGGTGCTTCAGACTCAACTGTTTTGATGCACGGTGGAGTTCCACCTCGTTCGTCGTGAGGGCACGTGGTTACTCCGTAAGACATTTGGAGAAAACCGAATCATTCGTAGATCGTTCCATACTGCATAACCATCAACATTACCAGATTTTAACCCGTGTGGTTTCTGGCTGTGACGTTATCTGAACGGCAGAGTTTATCAACGGGACACCGACACACGACGGAGGTTGAAG
Source organism: Schistocerca americana (assembly GCF_021461395.2). Lineage (NCBI taxonomy): Eukaryota > Metazoa > Arthropoda > Insecta > Orthoptera > Acrididae > Schistocerca > Schistocerca americana. Next base: position 381,137,471 of record NC_060126.1, read on the forward strand.
ATGAGCATGTCGATAGAGGTACGCCAACTTCCGATCTGAGATGTTTCGGGCAGCAGCAGAGCTTTCTCTAGTACGGTTCCAGGCTGTCGTGGATCAGATCTGTCGCACTGAATAAGGTTGGCAATCTGGAACGCATACATGGTACGCAATTAAGAAATGTTACTCCTTTCATGTGGAAATTAAAATGTGTTTCTTTCGGTCGTTTATTCGTTATTTCTCTTTTTTGTGTCTTGACAAAGTTTGAACGAAGCTTCATTGCCGTTAGATCACTCGTTTTTTATGGAGGATCTCTCAAATAGCGAAAGTTTAATTATAACCTCCTGTGCATTTCGAGTAAAGACCGTGAATACAAGACAAGATAAATTAGTGCTCGTAATGAGACGTGTGGAGAGTCGTTTTTCCCACGCTCATTTGTAGGTGGAACAAGAAAAGACTCCTAGAACTGGTACATAGTAGCCTCCGCCATACACCATACGGTGGGTTGCAGTGTACGTAAGTAAGTGTAGATGCAGGTTTAGTGTTATTTTATCTAGATGGTTACACTATATTTCTGACATACTATCACATATTACCGCTGAACGTTTGATGAATTCTCGATTGCAGCGATGTGCAACTGCTTACACCGGTAATAGTAAGTCTTCCAGTCGTTGGGTAACCTGGTATATTTCCTTATGTTTATCTTTCATACATGACCATAAATAACTTAGATCATAGACAATAATGGATGGTGGTGTTTTTATTTATTTCGTTACTTGATCTGAAGATGTATCATCTAGTCCAAATTCAGTATTACAGAAAAAAGTATAATAAAAAATAAGTAATCTCGGCTGCTCTGTTAATAAAAAATTAAAAATATGTTCAGCGAATTGTTCCAGTGACTTCAGACACTGGATTATTCCAAAGACCTGACAAGTAATGCTGGTAGCGCTCACACAGTTCACACGCTCGATATGATGGGCCGCGTATTAGAACAAACAGGAAATGATCTATGACCAAATGCGAAAAGAACTGGAGCTGGTGCAGGCGTAAAAGATTTCTTTGGGCAGTCAATTCAGCACGAGTGTTCATGTTAGGGCGTGTGCATGCCACTGCGTCACAAGCTCGCCATGGCAAATTACACAGCTCTCAATGAAATCTAAGAGAACTTGCTGGAGACCCGCAGTTGGTAGACTGCATTTGTAGGGTTCCACACGTCAATCAAGAAACTGAAGACTTATAGGATTACTTTGTTGTCCGTTTGTCTGTCAAGAACAGTTTTTCTCAGCGGAAATTTATGCCACTAAGGTCAATGGTTTTTAAATTAATGCTATAAAGAGATACGGCCATTTATGTTACATATTTTGATACTCTCAAACTCACTTTTTTACGGCTATTTATACCACATGTTTTGATTCTTGTCAGTGCCGATATTGGTAACAGGCAAAAGTTGTCGACATTCTTGACCCCAAGGATTCACGAACTGTCTATACACATAACTAAGTTTGTGTTTGTATGGAACCGTCTGTGCGCGAGTTCTACTCACTTACCCAGATTTTTGCCTAATGAAGCGGGATCCATACAGAGTGTATAATAAATTACCGCAGAAGCCACATGTGAGCAGGTGCAAATACTCGAGCAACCACAGAAACAAGGCATCAGGTTTCCATAATAACATTAATATGCGGACAGGGAATACGGGTGATGGATTCATACAGCCACTTTATGGAACTTAATCACCTTTTGCGTGACGGCATAATCAGTGCTTTTGGAGAACATTATCCTACGAGTAAGGCAACTTACTTGCTTAATGTGCGGTGTAGCCCACTTTTTACGCCTGTGCGACAGTCCCTAGCGTAAACCATGGATTTGTCGAGTGGAGTCCAGTTGTGTGGCCTACACGTTCACCTGAGGGCAAAGGCATGGACAGTGGTGAGTGGCGTCGAGTCCGTTGGGGGTTGGGATGTCAGGGGTAGACTTTTCATAGCGAAATGGCCGACATTCCACACTCCCCTCACTGGAGGGAAGCAGGAGCAAATCTAGCTACGCCCAGGCTCGAAATAGTCGATGTATTTCGCTGTACAGCATACATCGAAGATTCAGTGCCCACGTGCAGTAGAAAGTGAGTGGACGTTGAACCTACGGTCCGGCAGTGCACTGTTGCGGCCCAGCCACAACTGTAAACAGTGCAGCGTAGCTTGAGACGAAAAACTTTGCCGGCAGGCACCTGGTTAAGCTGAGGCTGGATCAGTGCTGGCAACCCAGACCTGCCTCACGGCCGACCGCGACCGTGTGATTGTTGGTGACAGGTCCGGCAGCAACTTGGGACGATGGTGGTCTCAACCAGTCACCGAACTCTGCTCCCCCTCTAACCGACACTTTATCAAAATACGTTTTGCATCACCTCGGTTCCGAGAGTTCCGGAACCTGTACAGAAAATTGAAATAGAGATCAATATTAACATCATTTCTACCCTTTTTATTGCTCATCAGAACCACACTTTGTATGTTGTATCTCCATACAGTAACACCTTCAGGAGTGGTGCTCCAGATTGCTGTACACACCGGTATCTCTAATACCCAGTAGCACGTCTTCTTACAATGATGATGGCTGTATTCGTAGCGGCAAACGATCCATAAGTTCATCGAGGTACTGTTGGTCCAGATGGTCCTAGTCCTCAACGGCGATTTGGCGTAGATCCCTCAGAGTGGTTGGTGGGTCATGTCGTCCATAAACAGCCCTTTTCAATCTATCCCAGGCATGTTTGATAGGGCTCATGTCTGGATAACATGCTGGCCGCTCTAGGCGAGTGATGTAGTTATCCTGAAGGAATTCATTCACAAGATGTGTACGATGGGGGCGCGAATTGTCGTTCATGAAGAAGAATGCTTCGCCAATATGTTTCCGATATGGTTGCACTATCGGTCGGAGGATGGCATTCATGTATCACATAGCCGTTACGGCGCCTTTCAATACCACTTCGGCCCCACATAATGCCATCCCAAAGCAGCAGGGAACCTCCACCACGCTGCACTCGCTGGACAGTGTGTCTAAGGCGTTTAGCCTGACCGGTTGCCTCCAAACACGTCTCCGACGATAGTCTGGTTGAAGGCATATGCGACACTCGTCGGTGAAGAGAACGTTATGCCAATCCTGAGCGGTTCATTCGGCATGTTGTTGGGCCCATCTGTACCGTTCTGCATGGTGTCGTTGTTGCAAAGATGGACCTCTCCATGGACGTATCACGCGCATCATGCAGCCTATTGCGCAAGTTTGAGTCGTAACAAGACGTCATGTGGATGAACGAAAAGCATTATTCAACATGGTGGCGTTGCTATCGGGGTTCCTTCGAACCATAATCCGTAGGTAGTGGTCATTCACTGCAGTAGTAGCCCTTGGGCGGCCTCAGCGGGGCATGTCATCGACAGTTCCTGTCTTTCTATAACCCCATGTCTGAACAACGTCGCTTTGGTTCACTCCGAGACGCCTGGACGCTTCCCATCTTGAGAGCCCTTCCTGGCACAAAGTAACAATGCGGACGCGATCGAACCGCGCTATTGACCGTCTAGGCATGGTTGAACTACAGGCAACAAGAGCCGTGACCTCCTTCCTTGTGGAATGACTGGAACTGATCACCTGTCGGTCCCCCTCAGTCTAATAGGCGCTGCTCATGGGTGGTTGTGTACATCTTTGGGCGGGTTTAGTGACATCTCTGAACAGTTAAAAGGATTGTGTCTGTGATACAATATCCACATTTAGCGTCTATCTTCAGGAGTTTGATACGTGTAGAAGCCTGCTTGTCGGCACCTGCGTTCTCGTTCGATCATTGGCGTATGGGAACTGGTGCTGCACTTTATGTAGCGGTCAGTCCCACAGGTTGTCGGACGTGGATTACTGCTCCTGTGGACGACGGCAGAGCGACCGTCTTCTCTGGCCCACACCGCAGCAGCCCACTCAGCAGCAGTCGCCACCTCATTGCCCTTCGCCAGGACAAGGTGTGTTGTAATGCAGATATCCCAGGCATCACATAATGAAAAGTGTGAAGTCATCTACATGAATACTAAAAGAGGATGTTGAATTAAACACCTTTCAGTCGTCAATTTTCAACCTTATTTTATTGGGTAACTAGTTTCCTCGTTTTAAAACTCCATCTTCAGGGCCCTGACCGATGTGTAGGAATAACTTACTTCGGTAGTGATCAAAACAGGGGCCAGAAATACTGGTATTAGTAGATATTTGTTACAGTGATCACTTCAACCATCACGCTTGTCCACCATCTTCTGATTTAGGTGATGGTTGAAGTGGTCATTATGTAGAGTCTATTCGCCACTTTTCGCACCATGCAGATATCTTGTGTAAATCATTTTGTAATTGGTTTTGATCATCTGATGACTACACAAGACGGTAAACGACAGCATCATCTGCAAATAATGTAAGTGGGCTGATCCAGTTGTCTCCTGAATTGTTTATATACATCAGGTTCAAATGGTTCAAAGGGCTCTGAGCACTAAGGGACTTAACTTCTGAGGTCATCAGTCCCCTAGAACTTAGAACTACTTAAACCTAACTAACCTAAGGACATCACACACATCCATGCCCGAGGCAGGATTCGAACCTGCGACCGTAGCGGTCGCGCGGTTCCAGACTGTAGCGCCTAGAACCGCTCGGCCACCCCGGCCGGCTATATACATCAGGAACAGAAGAAAACTTATAACACTTCCTTGGAGAACGCCAGATATTACTTCTGTTTTATTCGATCACTTTTCATCAGTTACTACGAACCGTAACCTTTCTTACAGGAAATCACGAATCCATTCACGCAACTGAAACGCTACTCCATGGTACGCAGTTTGGTTAGAAGTCGATTCTGAGGAACGGTGTGAAAAGCCATATGGAAATGTAAAACTATGCGGTCAAAGGCGCTGCAGTCACGGACTGACGGCTGGTCCCGGCGGAGGTTCGAGTCCTCCCTGGGCATGTGTGTGCGTGTTTGTCCTTAGGATAATTTAGGTTAAGTAGTTTGTAAGCTTAGGGACTGATAACCTTAGCAGTTAAGTCCCATAAGATTTCACACAGACAGATACTGCAAAACTATGGAATCAATTTGACATCCCTGTCACTTGCACTAATTATTTCGTGAGAATAAAGAGCTCGTTGTTTCACAAAAAACGATATTTTCTGAATCCGTGTTGAGTGTTTGTCATTAAATCGTTTTCTTGGAGGTATTTCATAATGTTCGAACACACTACGTTCCAAAATGTTACTGCATATCGCCTGTAGAGATATGGCGCCGCAATTCAGTGGATTACTGCTACTTTTTTTCTCGGGTATCGGTGTGACTTGGGCAAAGTTTCTAGTCTTTAGGTGCGGATGTTTCGACGGCCGAGCGGTTGTACATGACTGAAAAGTATGGAGCTACTGTACGAGCATATCGTGAAAGGAATCTGACAGGTATACAATCTGAACTGTAAGCCTTGCCTTTATTAAATGATTTAAGCTGCTTTACCAGACCGAGTTACAGATGTTTGCAGTTGTCCTTGGTACGAATTTTGGAATATTTTCTTCGTTGTCCAGTTAGTTTGAAAAACGTGTCCCTCATTCTTACAGTGTCCCTCATTCAAAACTAAACATAAGCAACAAAAACCAGTGCCAGAAATGTATGTCCGGAAACAAACTCATCTGCTAGCTGAGATATGTGCTGTTCTATAGAACAACAGCTGTCTGTATTTTAATACTGTACGAGGTACACAGCGTAGTTACCTCTGATTCTTTAACATCGTTCGAACCTCCTAGTTCCACAATCACGAACTAGTGCGAACACACCTTGCTGGCAGCAGGTTTGATTGTACGCTTGCGTCACATTCTTCTGTCACGCGAGCACGTTGTCATTGACTGTGGGATCCGCCAGGTTAGTCGAGAGCGCTAACGCGCTGCTTCCTGGACTCCGGTAGGCGCGCCGGCCCCGGATCGAATCAGCCCGGCGGATTAACGACGGGGGCCGGTGTGCCGGCCAGCCTGGATCTGGTTTTTAGGCGGTTTTCCACATGCCCCTAGATGAATACCGGGCTGGTCCCCACGTCCCACCTCAGTTACACGGCTCGCAGGCATCTGAACACTTTCGCACTATTCCATGGATTACACTAGTCGCAGACAGTTGGGGTACACTCATTCCTTCCCGGGGGGTACGGGGTGGCGGCAGGAAGGGCATCCGGCCACCCCTTCAACTAACATTGCCACATCCGATTAACCATGCCGACCCTGCGTAATCGCTGGAAAAACGGCACAGGCAAAAGAAAAGAAAAAAAAGAAAGCTGTCGTTGACTGTGGAATACACCAGCGCCTGTAAATAGTCACAAATCTAATAGATGAAGGTAATGCGACGGCACAGGCCGGCGCAAGCGCACTGATTACAAGAAGCCTGTTTGTACAGCATTTCGACATCACGGATGGCTTTAGTAAGTTGCTACGACCACCTTATGGCAACCAGCGGTGTTGCAGAAATCTGGAGTACACAACATTGCTGTGGTGTCACCACCAGACACCACACTTGCTAGGTGGTAGCCTTTAAATCGGCCGCGGTCCGCTAGTATACGTACGTCCCGCGTGTCGCCACTGTCAGTGATTGCAGACCGAGCGCCGCCACACGGCAGGTCTAGAGAGACGTACTAGCACTCGCCCCAGTTGTACAGCCGACGTTAATAGCAATGGTTCACTGACAAATACGCTCTTATTTGCCGAGACGATAGTTAGCATAGCCTTCAGCTACGTCATTTGCTACGACCTAGCAAGGCGCCATCACCAGTTTATATTCAGTGTAATAATGTCTAAACAAGAGCGATGTTCTCCAATCGTGGATTAAAGTTAAGTATTCCAAGAACTACGTTATTTTCTTTATAGGATAATTACTTTACCTTGTTCCAGACCTCACGCCAATCTGCGTGAGCTTAACGCGTGCCTTTCGGCTACCTCCGAGTGGCTTGGCTGTCTTGCCACGCCACAACAATTGCAACAAGAGATTATGTGACGCCTGGGATATCTGCATTACAACACGCTTTGCCCTGACACGTGTAAGTGCACTGTTGCCGCACATCTGGGGAAGGGCAATGAGGTGGCGACTGCGGATGCGTGGGCTGCTGCGGTGTGGGCCGGAGAAGACGGTCGCTCTGCCGCCGTCCACAGGTGTAGTAATCCACGTCCGCCAACCTATGGGGCTGCCCGCTACATGAAGTCCAGCACCAGTTCCCATACACCAATGATCGAACGAGATCTCAGGTGTCGCCAAGCAGGCTTCTACACACGTCGAACTCCTGAAGATAGACGCCAAGCGTGGATATTGTACCACAGACACAGTCCCTTTGACGGTTCAGAGATGTCACTAAACGCGCCCAAAGATGTAAACAACTACGCATCAGCAGCGCCAAAGGTTGAAAATTGAGGACCGAAAGGTGTTTCACATCCTCTATCGAACAGCCGAGTCCCGCAACCATCGCTAAAAATATGGACATACAGAGACTTTAATACTAAAAGGAACCCGTTAAGCTAAATTTCGGTTACACGATAAATTACAAAAATCTAAAGGCCTCCAATTCAACTAAATACCTAGGAATTACAATTACGAATAACTTAAATCTGAACGATCACATAGATAATGTGGGGAAAGCAAACCAACGATTGTGATTGTTGGCAGAATACTCTGAAAATTCAACAAAGCTGCCAAAGAGACAGCTTGCACTACGCCTGTCTGCCATCTTCTGGAGTATTGCTGTGCGGTGTTTGATCCGCCTAAGGTAGGACTGACGGAGGACTTCGAAAAAGTCCAAAGAAGAACAGCTCGTTTTTTACTGTCGAGAAATAGGGAAGAGAGTTACCACGGATACGATACGCGAATTGGGGTGACAATCATTAAATCCAAGCCATTTTTCGTTGCGGCAGGATCTTTCAAGACATTTCAATGACCAGCTTTCTCCTCACACTGTGAGCATATTTTTTTGGCGCCCACCTACATAAAGAGAAATGCCCATCATGACGAAGTAAGAGAAATCAGAGCTCGCAAGAAAATATTCAAGTGTTAGTTTTGTCCGCACGCTGTGCGAAAGTAGAAAGGTAGAGAAACAGCGTGAAGGTGGTTATATGAATCCTCTGCCATGAATTTAATTGTGAATTGCAGAGTAATCACGTAGATGGAGACAGAAGCAAGTAGATTTTCTGTAAAGAGGCAAATGGAATCGGCACTGAGAGGTCCACATTGTTACAGATAAGGCGCTAGACGAATTCTAGCTCCAAAAGTGAACTAATCTGAAATGCAAATAAAATAAATTTGCTTAAGAGAATTTAGATTATGAATGTATCTTTTGCGCCCATGAAGATAGATAAAGTTTCGCACTTGATTTCTTGTTTACCTGTGAAAATATAATTTCAAATATAAAAAATTACTGGAAAAGAGGAGTTCTCTAAGCACAATAAAGAACACTTATGTAAACGCAATGGCTTTCCTAGGAACAAAATACGGCAGACTCAATGTTGACAGTAGGGCTGTGTTCCATCACTACTCTGACTGTTCGAACAGTTTGCCTCACAGTTCGGAAAATCACGGGTTTTGTTCGATCTTGTGATCGGCCTATAATCTAGCGACTTTTCTTGGTACTATGAATGACCTGTCTTAGTTGTTTTGTGAACTATGGATTTAAATGATAAAAATCAGAAACATGGACTGAAATATTTTCTAGGATGCAAATCGTGCATAAAAACAGTGACGTCTACCAAGCTATTTCCATGTCGGACCTCGCCCTGTAATTTATTCTAGCGATAAAAATTACAGTCACTTTATTTGCTAAATATTTCGTTCGTCCGGCATTTGGTTCTTGTTAAATTTTTCGGTTTCTTTCATCTAGCTACTGCTGTCTTGTTTTCAAATTGATTAAAATATGGTAACGTTTCTACGTGTTATTTTAATATGTGAACAGGAACTTAATGGCTTATTTGTAACTTATCTTGTAAATACTTACATACTTCCACGAACAAATAAAATAGGTATTACCCCGGGTTCAGTGAAATTAAATTTTTGGGAGGACAACTTTTTCGTCTTTGTCATTTTGCCTTTACGTAAAAATCTGCATAAATGTTTAGCCTACATATCAATACATACCGCTAATGTATAAGAACTCGTGAATTTGTTCAGACACTATAGGACGTGTGCAGTAGTGAGATATAATGCTACTTCGGAATACAATAATCCTAGTCCAAGCATTGGTGTAAATGCACCCACGAAAGCAGAAATTTGGATAGCGCTGAAGCAGATCAAGAGTTGCAAGGCACCAGGACCAGATAATATAACATCTGAGATGCTGAAAACAGACTTGGGCACCACTGTCGTGTTACTTTTTACATCCTCTTAGAGAAGATATGAGAGAGGAGAAACTGCCAATGGATTGGAAGCGAGGTATTATCGTGAAAACACCCAAAAAAGGAGATGTTACTAACTGCAATAAGCGGCGGGGCATTACCCTACTGTCAGTACGGAGTAAGATACTTTCGATGATAATTTTAAACCGCAACTGAGGAGAGAGCAGGCGGGTTTCTGAAAACATCGAAGCTGTGTGGGCCCTATCAATGAGTACTCTCAAAATTGTTCTAGAACGAAGTGCGGAGTGGTAACACACCCTCTACCTTACCTTCATTGACTTTCAAAAGGCTCTGTCAATCGAAGAATCATGTGGGAAGCACTTGCAAAACATGGCATTCCACCGAAGGTTATTAACATCAAGGAAATGTATGACGACTATGAATGCCAAGCACTACATAATGAAGAAATAACAAAGCCTTTCCAAGTTAATTCTGGACAACGACAAGGGTCTATTCTTTCACCAATACTATTTCTTTTGGTGTTGAACTATCTGATAAAGAGAGTGATGAGGGGACGGAAGAGAGGTGTGCAATGGGGGATGCGGGATAGCCTCGAAGATTTAGATTTCGCAGACGACACCTGCTTAACGGCACAATGATATCGAGACATCGAAGAGAAATTAGCCAGGTTACAGAGAGAGGCAGAAGTTGCAGGCCTCAATATAAATCTTCGCAAAACCCAAGAAATGCAGATAAATTCGACCACCACGAATAGGCTGGCCATTAATGGACAGGACGTAGAACAGGTCCCATCTTTCCTCTATCTGGGACGTATAGTCACGAGTACAGAAGGCGCTGAGGAGGACGTCCGTAGTCGCATCCGCAAAGCAAATGGTGCGTTTGCACAATTGTACCCTGTTTGGAGAAATAGGAACATCTCAAACGAGACCAAACTCCGGCGTATTTTAAATGTCAGATGTCCAGATATAATTACAAATTAAGATCTTTGGAGGGAGACAAACCAGCAGCCAACCGATATACAAATCAAGGAAAGAAAATGGGCATTCACTGAGGAAACCAGATGGAGCTGTTGAAATGGTGGCGTTGGACTGAAACCCTCAAGGAGTTAGAAAACGTGGTCGTCCCGAACAGACCTGCAAAAAGTACGATTGAGAGATAAGCTGCAGAGGATGGGAAAACCTGAAGTGAAGATACTTGCTAGAAATCGCACCATGTGGAGGAATTTCATCACGGCCCTATGTTCCAGAGGGAACGACAGGAACTAAGTCAGTAAGTCGTCAAGTGGTGGTGGTGGTTAGTGTTTAACGTCCCGTCGACAACGAGGTCATTAGAGACGGAGCGCAAGCTCGGGTTAGGGAAGGATTGGGAAGGAAATCGGCCGTGCCCTTTCAAAGGAACCATCCCGGCATTTGCCTGAAACGATTTAGGGAAATCACGGAAAACATAAATCAGGATGGCTGGAGACGGGATTGAACCGCCGTCCTCCCGAATGCGAGTCCAGTGTTAACCACTGCGCCACCTCGCTCGGTAGTCGTCAAGTGGTCCACAGATAGTAAAATTTTAAACACAGGTATAGCGGAGTGTTTGACTAGTTCGTAGTTTCTTGTGTATCCGTTGCATTTGCGCTGTGCTAGTTAAATGTCACGTGATCGTTCGAACAAGGCCGACATTGCATAGAACGCAGCGGTGCATCGGGAATCTCGAGTCCGTTCGAACACGAATGTCGTTTGTTCAGTTCTTGTTGTCAGCCTTTATTTGTACCAACACAAAAATTAGCAACAATGCAAAATTTCCCTTTATCGTAAAATTAATTCCTCGATTTTCAAGGGAATGAGAGCTAAGTAAACATTTTAAACATAAAATTTGTTTATTTCACATCGAAGTGAACAGGTATTAACGTTTCTTAAAATGAATAGAGTGAGTGTAGACCAGACTAATATGATTAAGATAGTAACGTGATGGATGATTCTGTGGAATGAAAATTGATTGTAACTGGCAAGTGAATGAAGATATTCAGTGACGGAGCAACAGTTGTCTTTCAAAAGGAATTAAGCCACTGCGCAATGCAAACAACTGTATCAGCGGATCAAAATGGTCGGAACAAATGTTTTTATAAAAATACTTAAAGAATTGAAAAAGTGTAATATAAATTTTTCTATCCGTTGCAAGTATTCGGTCTGCGGTTTTTAAAGAAATGGAGTGAAAAGAAGGAAGTTTTAAATGTATTTCTTAACGGAACTTTAATTTCAGCTATTTCACAAAACTTGAATGATCTGTTCTCTATTTTCATCTTGCCGTTTTCCTAGAATTACGTCTTCAAACAATTCGCTTCAGGTGATTAATGGCAAGGGTGTTTTTTATGTCTTGCACGATTAGCGCCTAGTTCACAGAAAAGCTCTTGGCTTTAATGACCCTGCTGTCAAATGGACAGGAAACACAAGTTAGAATGCATTTAAATGTTATCTAAATGACAAAGAGTACGGTATTTCGAAGAATTCCTGTGTTCTATGAATGCGAAAAGTAAACCTGCAGTTCTGCGAACAATCTGTGTATATTTATTTATTTGCGTAACTGCTTTTATGTGTGTTCAATGAAGTGAAATTTGCAGCTCATACATTTGACTTAAAGAAATCAGTTGGCTGACTTTTTATGAAATACTGACTATTCAAATTTAAGTTTCAGTACTCATTGAAGTGATGCTATAGTGCATGCACGCTGACGTGTACCAAGGCGTGTACAACGACATCTACATCTGTGGCCTGCAAATGACCGTACGGTACGTGGAAAAGGCTACATGTTATACTAGGATCATTTCCCTCCCTTATCCGTTGCCTTCTCACACAGTCAACGAACCACCGAGTGCAGGCTGTTTGGACTTACCCTCACAATTTATCCTAGGTAGCCGTCCACTTTCAACTTTACGTAAGTGACAACTTAGATTACCAGAAAATTTAGACGGACTATTGCGGGCAGAAAGTTGTTGAATTCGATTTCTTTAACAGAAGTTCACAAGGAATCGTAACAAAATATTCTAACGTAAGAATCCCTAAGAGTGAAGAGTTTATGTCGTGCAAGGAAAACTCCCCACACCATCATGTGCAGTCAGGTGAAAGCTGGCCTCACAAGGGAATATATTGTGACAATATACACTGAGGTGACAGAAGTCATGGGATAGTCATATGCACATATAACGATGATGGTAGTTTTACATATACAATGCATAGTAGGGTAGAGTATTGGCGGAGCTGTCATTAATACTCAAGTGATTCGTGTGAAAAAGTTTGAGACATGATTACGGCCACAAGAGGGAATTAACAGACTCTGAAAGCGGAATGGTAGTTGCAGCTAAACGCAAGAGACATTATGATTCGGAATTCTCTAGGAAACTCAATATATCGAGAAACGCAGTTCCTAGAACAGTAAATTTCAGGGATTACCTCTTCACATGGACAACGCAGTGGCCGATGGCCTTCAATTAACCACCTAGACCACCGGCGTTTGAGAATAGTTGTCAATACTAACAGAAAACCAACAATGCATGAAAAAACGCAGAAGTCTATCTGGCATTAATGGGCTATGGCAGAAGACGACCAACGAAAATGAATTTACTAATAGCAAGACGTTTCCTGCAGCGCCTCCGCTGGGCTCGTAACCATATCTGTCAGACCCTAGACGATTGGAAAACCCTGGTCTGGTCAGAGAAGTCCCGATTTCGGTTGGTAAGACCGTAGGGCTCGACTTTGGCGTAGACCCCCGAAGCCATGGACGCAAGTTGTCAATACGGCAGTGTGCAAGGTGGTGGTGGCTTTATAATGGTGTGCGCTGTGTTTAAGTAGTTCCTGTCGTCCAACTGTATCTATCACTGACAGTAAAAGTTACGTTCGGCTACTTTATGACCATCTGCAGCCATGGAATACATGTTACCAAACAAGGTGGAAGTTTTATGGATGGCATTTCGCCATGTCACCAGGCCAAAAATGTATGCGATTAGTTTGAGGAACATTCTGGACTCTTCGAGAGCCCGAAATGGATCCCACCAAACATTTATGGGACATAATAGAGAGACCAGTTCGTGCACTGGCAATACTTTCGCAATTAGGGACATCTATGAAGGCAGCATGGCTCAACATTTCTGGAGACTACTTCCAACGACTTGCGTAGTCCATGCCACTTAGAGTTGCTGCACTATCTGTCGCTTGCGCCTTGTCCCGCGGTTACGCAGGGTCGACCATGGTTAACCGGGTTTGGCACGTTAATTTTAAGGGGTGGCCGGATGTCCTTCCTGCCGCCACCCCGTACTCCCCCCCAGGACGGAACTAGTTACCCCAGCTTTCTGCGTCGAGTGTAAATCGTGAAATAGTGTGAATGTGTTTCAAATGACTGAGTCGTGTAACAGAGTTCGAGCTGCTGCACTACGCCGGGAGAAAGGAGGCCCGACACGATTTGTGAAGGTATCCCCTTGACTCTTGTCACATTAATGCGTATTGGGTTAACAAGTCGTTTATGTCGACCTGACTTTCTGTGGTGTCTCAAGTGTACACGTGACTGCTGGAGGCCTTACCTCATGGGACAACGTATCTATGATGTCTACGGAGTGCCCGGAGTCCAGTCGTAAAAAGGTAAGTCTGATGAAGCTAGTGGCATTGGCCTGTGCGCACTTGTCAGGTTTCATCCAGGGATTGTCTCCCTATCCGACACAGAGGCAACTCGTGGCTGTGATTATATGCTAATGTTATATTCGATTTCGGGAAGTTTTTGGAAAAAATGGGTGCGTAACAACTAAATCGCATCCTGAACTATTGCCAAGATAAAGTTCTGAAATAGCACTCCTCTGTTTTCTGGAACTATTTCTCATTTATAGGCTCCAACATAGTGACTGCATGGATCATCTTGTTTTAAATGTCACTTCATTCTTCAGAATTTTGTTCCTGTGTACATGGTTGGCCTATCAGAACACTATTATAACAACATATTTCTCGCAGTTGAGATTCGATCAGCAAACAGTGCATAGCTACAAATGCTGCTTTGAAACAACAGAACACACTGTGAGGCTACAGCTGTGCTTTCTATATACCCCTTTGGATGTGAAAATGGTCCCCACCGGTTTGACTGTCCAGTAGCTAGATCGCTCACCATGAACCCATAGGCAAGTGATAAAAAGGCGTTATGCAACGAATAACTAATAGGACAGGGGTGGCCCTGGCAAAGATGAGAAACGAGTGCTGCCCCACACAGATGATAAACAGATTGCTCTTGTATGAAATTAAATAATGGTCCACATTAAGCCACGGTTTATTACTAAGTTCCCTGCTAGCATATACGGATAACATAAGAGCATCTGCTTGGTCACAATGAATACAGAGAAAAAGAAATTAATTATTGGCTTGGGACAGTGTTATTCTAACAAGTGAATGTTATGGCCAAGAGTGCAAGTTTAGGTGAATGGAGTAACACCGAAATCTACGCTTGACTTACGGAAAAGGAAATTTGCAGTGAACGCGCAGTGATTGCTTGAATCTTTCAGATTAATGAAATACTATACAAGTAAATAACCTTACAGTTTGAGTCATATGAGCCTACAGTCACTCGGGATACGCGTAAAGTTTCGCAGAACATACTTGTGCTGCCGACTGCTGGAACATTATCTGCAGGCAATGCCCTCTCCTGCGCCCTTATAACAAGCCAAAGTGTTCTCCTCCATATCCCAACCTGAAGTCTCCGCCTGCGGATCTGCACACGAAGTCTCTATGCAAAGTATTCTTTGCCGAATGTCCGCAGTGTTTTCTTCCAACACCAACTGCCTTCTCCTCTCTACAACTCTGCGCAGTTCCCATGCACCATCAAAAATGCTCTATGAAATGGTATTTACGATAATAAGACAAGTATCTCCCTCCTCTCAAAAGGTTTACTACATCAACCAATAGTTTCACTACCACATACGCAGTTCTTAGGCAATTCTCAGTGTCACTCCCACTGTCCAGCAGCCGATTTTCTCGTCTCCTCTTCCATATTTCTCAGAAACTGGTCTCCTGACTTCTTCTCTAAGATTGACCAATGAGCAGCACTCTTACAATATTTTAGACCAGAGCGTGCTCATCCCACCTAAAGCTGCACCAGAAAGCGGCTCATTACTTTAGAAAGACTAAGGATTTCCTGTCTATAATGCAGCTCTGTCACTTCTCATTGAACGCAGAGATCTTTATTTGTTATCGACTTCCCCTTGCACAGCGTTCTTGAAAGGCGACTCCTAGATACAGAATGCAGTTTCTTTGAAATGTGTTTTGCCCAGATGGTATTGCTGGTAAAATCAGATTATGTACGAGCACAAGTGATGTGGATACTACGTTATGCAACTTCTGTGAATGTAGGTCTGGACTCCTTAGTGCACAGGGCGCGTCATGCGAAAAACTACAGGAAAAGACGCTCAGACACCCATGATTAACAACTAGGGCATCGTTGTGCGGAACATGCCCTGAGGGACAACTTTATCTCATTCCCTCGCTCTCTCCTCTGGTAGGTCAGCCCCAACTCCCAGGAGAGTTGGACCAAACATCAAGCCACTTGCCTGGGAGTCTGTGACCAGAATGGTTCATCACATACCTAGCTGAGGATCTTATACCCAAAGCAGCACTATAAAGGAGAAGGAATTAAGGCACAGGGTGGTCCATTGATCGTGACAGGGCCAAATATCTCACGAAATAAGCGTCAAACGAAAAAACTAAAAAAAGAATGAAACTTGTCTAGCTTGAAGGGGGAAACCAGATGGCGCTGTGGTTGGCCCCGCTAGATGGTGCTGCCATAGGTGAAACATATCAACTGCGTCTTTTTAAAATAGGAACACCCATTTTTATTATATATTCGTGTAGTAAGTAAAGAAATATGAATATTTTAGTTGGACCACTTTTTTCGCTTTGTGATAGATGGCGCTGTAATAGTCACAAACATATGGTTCACAATTTTAGACGAACAGTTGGTAACAGGTAGGTTTTTTAAATTAAAATGCAGAACGTAGGTACGTTTGAACATTTTATTTCGGTTGTTCCAATGTGATGCATGTACCTTTGTGAACTTATCATTTCTGAGAACGCACGCTGTTACAGCGTCATTACCTGTAAATAGCACATTAATACAATAAATGCTCAAAGTGATGTCTAGTTCGCCTTACGTAATGTTCGCACATGCACTGACAATGTTTCAGACACCAGTGCATTGTTATTACAGTTAATGCAACAAATGGGACAAAGGCTACAAAAGTTAGACACAACGCTTGAACAAAATCAGAAACAAATGGGACAAAATCTTCAAAAGTTAGACACAATGGAACAACACCAGAGACAAACACAGCAACAGTTAGACGCAATGGAACAAAATATTCACACCACGCTTGAACAAACATGTGAAGATTTAACTACTGAGTTACATAAAATCGAATCGAAATGTCAAAAAGTCTGTAATGACGTAAAAACACAAATTTGTGAGCATTTCCAACCTATTTTTTCGCGTCGTGAAAATGCATTACAGAATCACGAAGCAGCCATAAAAGAACTGCAAACTATTGTTCATGAAAATCATGAGACCTTGCAAGCTAAAATTGACTCAGTTGCATCTACCGATTCGGTTACGCAACTTGCAAAAACTCAGGAAAACTTAAAGGACACAGTAGATACTCTGAAAATTGGTTCAGTAAGACACATGGAGGAAATTAGTTCATTATCAGAGAAAGTAGTTGAACTTTCGGATCAGCTAAATAATTTATCTACGAAGGTAGATGATAATCTGAATGACACAAAACCGGTAGCCTTTAATGACACCGAAGAGTGCGAACAAATTAGGAAATTCAAACAAAATCAGAATCAAATTAATACGCAACACCAAAGAGAAATCCGGGAAGTACAAGATCAGCTGACACAGGTAATACAAGAATTACGTATTTCAGAGGACACTCGCGCCCCAATACGGGAAGAGGGACATAGAAATACGGAACAGCCACAAAATAATAACACAGCGCATTTCGGAAATTATGGAAGAAATTGGCAAGGTGCACCGAATTTTGAAATGGAACCGCCGAAACGACGTAACAATGACCGATATGCGACTCGCCGACATGATGATTTTGACTATAAGCTGTTCATTACTACACGTAAATTTAAAACATTTAAGAATTCTGGCAACGACATTCATCCACAAGCGTGGCTCCATCAATTCTCTCATTGTTTTCCTCCCAACTGGTCATTAGAGCACAGATTACAACTTATGTGTGGCTATTTAGAGAATGAACGAGCTGTAAGAATGCGATCGGTCATTCACGATTGTCACAGTGAAGGAGAATTTTACCATGCCTTCCTCTCAGCATATTGGTCTCAAGCTACACAAGACCGAGTAAAACATAGCATCATAATGTTGGAACATTTCAAACAATCTGAATTTTCCAGTCTTGTGAAATATTTTGAAGACATGTTGCACAAGAATCAGTACCTGTCAAACCCATACAGCCCCTCAGAACCCATCCGCATTTGCTTAATCAAATTGCCTGAACATTTATGACAATTTATTTTGGCAGGACGTTGCAAAGTCGACATTGAAGCTTTTCAGGAACTCTTACAAGAATTTGAAATTGACACTGAAAATCGCGGAACGCGAAAACAGGAACACAACAATTACAGGTCACATCCGTCGCAATTCCGCGATGAAAGAAATAATAACTGGACACGACAAGGCTAGTCTTACAACGTAAATCGTGACCAAAACAGACACCACCCGTATGACAACCGTTGGCAGAGTAGTAATAATTACAGAGAAAGATCGCATTTCCATAGTAATGAATATGACAGAGACAATCATAGAAACAGATAATATGGCAACCAGAACTATTATTACCACGGGAGACAGAATAACTTCAGACGCAACGGTCCACCGTGCAGTGATAATTCAGGGAGAAATTCTCCACCACTTAACGGACAAGAAAGAAACTACAGGTACTACCGACATGACGACAGACGATATAATCATAACGACAAACCTGAATTTCATCAGAACTGGCGGGTTTCAAACAGGGCAGGGCCCTCTCGACAAGGTGAATTTGTAGCAGTTAGACCTCCAAATCCCAATAACGACGCGCGCCAACAAAGAGACAGACAATGACTCGCAGCGCAGGCAGCCACGTGCGCCGACTCGGCTTGAGGAAAATAACATAGACGCTAAGCTTGAGAAAAATTCCAGTATTCCTTACCGACGTATACCGCATGATAATTGCGTTCAAGTTGAAAGGGTAAAAGATTGCACCACATTTCACATGTAAAACCGTTTATTGAGAGACAATCTGCTTTTTAACTTTGTCTTTGCCATAAAACTTTTCACTTCACGTTCCTAGTACTCTTTGTCACACTTACAAACTGTTAACATGCAACTATGTTTTAAAGTAAACTATCTAGGGAACATATTTAGACAGTAATTACAAACGCATTGTTATAGTGAACAGACAACACAGTGTTATGGTGTATCTACATTCTTGCTTGTTAGTTGCACGATTACATAACTACTATAAGGCTTACATACTTAGTACATATACTGGTACTGCTAATGAGATTTTAATGCAACATTTTGGTTTACTTGAAGATACATTCTGGATTTAAAGTACTGTGAGATACCAGATGACACAGTGGTTAGTTTATGTGACAGCTACACGATTGTATCACGACGCTACTAATGAGTACACAATTTACAATGGTGCTTTTGCGGTGTTTCTGTTTCATATCTGCACAGTTTTTCTGAATTATTCTGGAAAGTAAAACATGTTTTAGTAGTAACTTTTGTGGTATAGCTACAATGAGACAGCCTTTTCCGTGCACAACAATACGTTACAGCACAGTACTTTCTTCATCACGGCAATAAGCGTAATAACTAAGATATCTATACGCAAAGCATTTCACTTTGGTTTATCATGAGGTAAGTACATTGACTTTTGCGGAACTTAGCTTTCGGAAGACGATAACTACGACACTTCCACAGAGATTATCTTACAGCAAGACGCACATTTAGCGCTACAGGACACGTATTTGAGTGATTAATTTCGCACTTAAATCATTTATTTTTAAAGATATTTGAAGTACAATGATACAAAGGTTTTCCGTGATACATTTCATTCCATTGCTGTAATCTGTAACACCGAGAGCACCAGCAGCAGCGAGTACTGTTTGTATAAAGCGTTTTTGTACTTATTTGCTGCGCTTAGCTTTTAAATAGTTTTTCTGGGAAAACCGAGCGTAGTTTTCGCGTCTCGTATTTCAGTGAGTGTTTCTTGATTATCAGAGTAGCTCATCAGAAGATTATCTTGGGAATTTGTCACCGTATAGAGTAGGGTAAACATAGTCATGTGTAGGGACTGTGGTTGTTGTGAGCGGACGCAAGGAGAATTGGCCACTCTTCGGGGGCAGGTGGAGGCTTTGTCTGTTAGGCTCATCGAGCTCGAGGCGCAGGCGTCGGCTCGTAGTGGCGTTGGGGCAACTGTGGTGAGACCTATGCCTACTTCGGTGGCCTTGGAATCACATGGAACCCCTGATGTCGCTGCGTCTTCCGGCAGTGAGCATCTTACCGGTCAGCCATCACTCCAGGGTGAATGGCGGACAGTGGTGGGCTCGCGCGTGCCTGGCCGAAAGGCGAAGGTGGGATTTGGCCGCGTGGCAGCTGCCTTACCCCTTTCCAACAGGTACGGGGTGCTTCCTAGTGGTGATGACATCGTTTCCGAGCCACCACAGGATGCCTCGCCTGTTGGGCCAGTGGTCCCGACAGTCACAGAGGGCGGGCCTATTAGTTATAGGGGGCTCCAACGTTAGGCGGGTTATGGAGCCCCTTAGGAAAATAGCGGGTAGGTCGGGGAAGAATGCCAGTGTGCACTCGGTGTGCTTGCCGGGGGGTCTCGTCCGTAATGTGGAGGAGGCCCTTCCGGCAGCTATTGAACGCACTGGGTGTGACCGGCTGCAGATAGTAGCACATGTCGGAACGAATGACGCCTGCCGCTTGGGTTCTGAGGCCATCCTTGGTTCCTTCCGGCGGCTGGCTGATTTGGTGAAGACAACCAGCATCGCACGCGGAGTGCAAGCTGAGCTTAATATCTGCAGCATAGTGCCCAGAGTCGATCGCGGTCCTCTGGTTTGGAGCCGTGTGGAGGCTCTAAACCAGAGGCTCAGACGACTCTGCGACTATAATGGTTGCAAATTCATCGACCTCCGTTATTGGGTGGAGAACTGTAGGGTCCCCCTAGACAGGTCAGGCGTGCACTACACACCGGAAGCAGCTACTAGGGTAGCAGAGTACGTGTGGCGTGCACACGGGGTTTTTTTAGGTTAGAGGGACCCCCCCCTTGGGCGAAACGATAAAATACCTGACGGCTTACCAGAGAGGACATTATCATCGTTGATAAAGAACGTCCGTCCTCAGAGACCAAAAACAGGAAAAGTTAACGTAATATTGGTAAACTGCAGGAGTATCCAGGGCAAGGTTCCTGAATTAGTATCTCTTATTGAAGGAAATAGTGCGCATATAGTATTAGGAACGGAAAGTTGGTTAAAACCGGAAGTGAACAGTAACGAAATCCTAGACACAGAATGGAATATATACCGCAAGGATAGGATAAACGCCAATGGTAGAGGAGTATTTATAGCAGTAAAGAATTCAATAATATCCAGTGAAGTTATTAGCGAATGCGAATGTGAAATAATCTGGGTTAAGTTAAGTATCAAAGGTGGGTCAGATATGATAGTCGGATGCTTCTATAGACCACCTGCATCAGCAACCGTAGTAGTTGAGCGCCTCATAGAGAACCTGCAGAACGTCGTGAAGAAGTTTCGTGATCATACTATTGTAATAGGGGGAGACTTCAATCTACCAGGTATAGAATGGGATAGTCGCACAATCAGAACTGGAGCCAGGGACAGAGACTCTTGTGACATTATCCTGACTGCCTTGTCCGAGAATTACTTCGAGCAGATAGTTAGAGAACCAACTCGTGAAGCTAACGTTTTAGACCTCATAGCAACAAATAGACCGGAACTTTTCGACTCCGTGAATGTAGAAGAGGGTATCAGTGATCATAAGTCAGTGGTTGCATCAATGACTACAAGTGTAATAGGAAATGCCAAGAAAGGAAGGAAAATATATTTGCTTAACAAGAGTGATAGGGCACAAATCGCAGAATATCTGAGTGACCACCATCAAACGTTCATTTCTGAGGAAGAGGATGTGGAACAAAAATGGAAAAAATTCAAGAACATCGTCCAGTACGCCTTAGATAAGTTCGTACCGACTAAGGTCCAAAGCGAGGGGAAAGATCCACCGTGGTATAACAATCATGTACGAAAGGTACTACGGAAACAAAGAAAGCTTCATCATAGGTTTAAGAGTAGTCGAATCATAGCTGATAAGGAAACGCTGAACGAAGCGAAAAAGAGCGTAAAGAGAGCAATGAGAGAAGCATTCAACGAATTCGAACATAAAACATTGGCAAACAATCTAAACAAGAACCCTAAAAAGTTTTGGTCATATGTAAAATCGGTAAGCGGATCTAAATCCCCTATTCAGTCACTCGTTGACCACGATGGCACCGAAACAGAGGACGACCGAAGAAAGGCAGAAATACTGAATTCAGTGTTCCGAAACTGTTTCACTGCGGAAAATCGTAACACGGTCCCTGACTTCAGCCGTCGCACGGACGCCAAAATGGAAAATATTGAAATAAACGATATCGGAATTGAAAAACAACTGCTATCACTTAGTAGCGGAAAAGCATCCGGACCAGACGAGATACCCTTAAGATTCTACAGTGATTATGCTAAAGAACTTGCCCCCTTTCTATCAGCAATTTATCGTAGATCGCTGGAAGAACGTAAAGTACCTAGCGACTGGAAGAAGGGTCATAAATCAGATGCGAATAATTATAGGCCTATTTCGCTTACGTCAATCTGTTGTAGAATAATGGAACATGTTTTGTGTTCTCGTATTATGACGTTCTTAGATAATACAAATCTCCTTCATCATAACCAACATGGATTCCGCAAACAGAGATCATGTGAAACTCAGCTCGCCCTATTTGCCCAAGAAATTCACAGTGCCGTAGACACTGGCGAGCAGATTGATGCCGTATTCCTGGACTTCAGGAAGGCATTTGATACGGTTCCGCACTTACGTTTAGTGAAAAAAATACGAGCTTACGGAATATCGGACCAGGTTTGTGATTGGATTCAGGATTTCCTAGAAGAAAGAACACAACATGTCATTCTTAACGGTTCAAAATCTGCAGATGTAGAGGTAATTTCGGGAGTACCGCAGGGAAGCGTGATAGGACCTTTATTGTTTACAATATACATAAATGACTTAGTTGACAACATCGGTAGCTCCGTGAGGCTATTTGCAGATGACACGGTTGTCTACAAGAAAGTAGCAACATCAGAAGACTCGTACGCACTCCAGGAGGACCTGCAGAGGATTAATGCATGGTGCGACAGCTGGCAGCTTTCCCTAAACGTAGATAAATGTAATATAATGCGCATACATAGGGGCAGAAATCCATTCCAGTACGATTATGCCATAGGTGGTAAATCATTGGAAGCGGTAACGACCGTAAAATACTTAGGAGTTACTATCCGGAGCGATCTGAAGTGGAATGATCACATAAAACAAATAGTTGGAAAAGCAGGCGCCAGGTTGAGATTCATAGGAAGAATTCTAAGAAAATGTGACTCATCGACGAAAGAAGTAGCTTACAAAACGCTTGTTCGTCCGATTCTTGAGTATTGCTCATCAGTATGGGACCCTTACCAGGTTGGATTAATAGAAGAGATAGACATGATCCAGCGAAGAGCAGCGCTATTCGTCATGGGGACATTTAGTCAGCGCGAGAGCGTTACGGAGATGCTGAACAAGCTCCAGTGGCGGACACTTCAAGAAAGGCGTTACGCAATACAGAGAGGTTTATTATCGAAATTACGAGAGAGCACATTCCGGGAAGAGATGGGCAACATATTACTACCGCCCACATATATCTCGCGTAATGATCACAACGAAAAGATCCGAGAAATTAGAGCAAATACGGAGACTTACAAGCAGTCGTTCTTCCCACGCACAATTCGTGAATGGAACAGGGAAGGGGGGATCAGATAGTGGTACAATAAGTACCCTCCGCCACACACCGTAAGGTGGCTCGCGGAGTATAGATGTAGATGTAGATGTATAATTACATTAACCCTCAGGGGGGTACACGCTTACTTTGTGTACCATGTGTGTGGCAAACACAAGGATCCCTAGCTAATATGGTATTTGCTTATACAACTTTACACATCGGTACCATATTTCTCCAACACAGAACTACACAGCTACCTGATTATTTAACAGAGAAACAAACATTTTTTCTACTACATCAGTGACCGATGTTTACATAATTACACAGTTGGATAACTTCACACTTATGAAACTGTATTTTGTCTGTACTTTGTGAACTGTTCATATTTTTTCGGAACCATTGTGATACTATGAGAGCTTTGAATGATGTATTTGGTAAGGGAGCATGATTTTAAAGTACGTTTGAGTTAGATGACACTAATGAAATGAGCAGAGAATACTTTTTAGGGTTTGAAATTGTTGGAGGAAGCTACGACATTTTTGAGATTTGACTGAGGTGTTATGATATTATTACGACGACGATGTGCATTATGCTGCTGAGGTATGTTTATGATTAATAAGCTGATGCTATATGAGTTATTTGATTATGCTATGTATCTGTTATGATGAAATATTGAAGAAGTGTCGACGAATATGTATATGTGTAATAAGGTAAGGAATAATGAGTAGTGGTTAGGGACTCTGACTTGTGAAAAAGGATGTTGGAAAACAAGAATCGTACTTTAAGAGTTATGAAATGTATGTATATGCGTAAATGTATCACAACGCCGACGAAAATGTTTTGGACACTGTTATACATATAGGATTTTGTTTCTACACATTTGCAACGCAAATTCTCGACCCGTGAAATTTTGTATATGAGACTGCCACTGTAGTGCAAACTGGTGTTGTAAATATTTCGGTAAGAACGTTAAGTGACCTTCACGTAATTCGTCGTGGGCACAACGCATTACATGGGCAGCTGCGCGACAGTCGCCTGGAAGAAAAGCCATTAGTGTGTGCCTTTCAGAGGCATAGGTGGAAAAAAAAGCGGCCATTATCCTCGCTATTAACATTCCTTTGTAGAAAGCATCGCAAATACGACACACTCAAACTTGAAAACATATGATTACACTGTGGAGCTCTTAATTTATGCTATTTACTGAAATGCCTAATGAAATGATGAGAAACATTTTACATTTATTGTCTTTCTAGTTGAGAGATTCTTTTGCCTTTGGAGATGCCATTTGCCTAGTGAATGACGTTTCATGCATTGCTCTATATAGGCTATATATATTTGCTCATTTCGTTTAATATCTAGTTTCTAGCTGCACTGCAGCATTGGTTATTATAAAATTTAATAGATGTACTAATATCACTATTTTCTGTCTACAGACCCAGGAAAGAATACATTTATGATGTACTTTCTTAGAAAAAAGGGTTACAAATAGACATTTCCCATCACAGGAACTGCATAAATAATTTTTTAAACGATTTGGTAACTTGTCTGCTACAGTAACTTATCGTGATGCATCACCCTAGTATTAAGATGTGACATAGGTATTAGACATAGCCATCTTAAGTGTAATATTTTTTCTGATTGAGCTTTGTCATGTTTAGATATAAGTTATTGCATTTGCTGCTGCTGTTTGCCAGGCATAGTGCTACTAAATTTCACCTTGTATTACTCCGTTAAGCTAGTTTTACTACTGATTTATTTTTCTTGTTGCTGCACATTGGCTCATATTAGTTGTATTGTTGTATTGCTTGGTAATTTATATTTACTGCAGCTTGCTTTGAGAAGTTCCATTTTTTTCATTGCTGTTTGTATTAATTGTTTTTTGCTGCTGCATTGCCTTGTCCCTTAGTTTAGCATCTGAGCTCAGTAGATTTAAGTTAGCTTAAGAGGGGGTAGACTATATAAGAGAATGAGCTGCGATGAATTGGAAGAAATGCATTGAGAAGTTTTACGAAAACAGTACAGAAAGCAGGTATAGATAGCACTTTTTGAAATAATGAAGAACGAAGGGAGATCTCCAAGAAGTAAAGAAAGTTTTGTTCGCAAGATACTGCAGTAAAACAAACCCTGTCCTTTCCCTTTCTGTTATTCCGCTATGTGTTTGTGTACTCTTGTATATTTGTGTTCTTCCTGTCTTTATGTGTTTATCTGATGAGAGTTACATTGTAGAATTTTTCTGATAATATGTTATTTACTTTGAAAAGATATTTAGACATTATTTATTCTGTTTTGTTGCACATATGTGAAGGTGATGTTTCAAAAGTTATTCTGATCTTTATGTTTGTACTTACGTCATAATTCCTGTAACACTGATGTATCTGTTTATTTCTATTCTTTTGTAAAGCCTGTACTACTACTACTACAGAGTTATCTGTATTGTTATGTTCTTTAATGATGTATTTTGTTCCTTTGTAATTGCTTTTTTATGTTATAAAACTGTAATTGACACCAGTTCATCATATTATTAACTTGTAAGTTCCATTTCACTGTACACGTTTCTGTTGGTCATAGTATATGGACAATATGTGAGAAGTAGGGACTGTTAGTGTTTGCACGTGTGTTAATAATTCATCAAGGGACTGGATAACAGCATTGCTGGTTCTAAGGACAATTCCAAAAACTTTGTGAGTGCACATGTGGTGGTTATGGACTTGCTATATTATCTGCAAGACTCTTCAATGGTGATTGTGCACCTGCACAGTCACAACAGATGGCTGCTGGCCATCTCTACAAGGACTGCAGTGCGTCTGTATCTTTGATGACCCACCAATACCATTATTTCTGGAAGGACTACAGTGGGTCTACACCTTTGCTGACTCACCAGTACCAGTATTTCTACAAGGACTGCAGTGGGTCTGCACCTCTGGTCACCCACCAATACCACAATCTCTTCCAGGACTACAGTGGGTCTGCTCTGTGATGACCTACCTACCAATAATCTTCAAAACTTCGAATGACTCTGTTGTGGGTTTGCTCTGTTGTGGCCCATTACCTGTCTGCATGTCGAGAGTCAGCACTGTCTTTCCGTTGGAAGGACAACACTACTTCTGCATGGAAATCCACTACTTCCGTGTGCATTTTCTTTTACTGCTCAGACTTTGAGAAAAACACTGCAATTTTACTGTGATGAATGATCAGGACTGTCTTTATGGACTGTGAGAAAATTTTAGCTTTTGACCAACATTGTATGAATAAGTGTGTGCATTTGATATCTTTGTTATTGTAATTATGAAAAATTTTATCAAATCATTATTGGCCACTGCCCAAAACAATCTGTAAAATTTTTTTGTGGGGAGCATGGGGGCTATGTAAGTAAGCTGTTCAGGTTTTTATATTGGTAACGCCACGTAGCGCTCTGTATGAAAATCACTGGCTGTGCTGTGTGCAGTCTGTGGCTGGTTTGCATTGTTGTTGGCTATTGTAGTGTTGGGCAGCTGGATGTTAACAGCGCAGTTGGAGGCGAGCCGCCAGCAGTGGTGGATGTGGGGAAGTGAGGTGGCCGATTTTTGAGAATGGATAATCTGGAGGTGTTTCCATCAGAAACAGTACATTTGTAAGAATGGATGTCATGAACTGCTATATATATTATGACTATTAAGGTAAATACGTTGTTTGTTCTCTATAAAAATCTTTCGTTTGCTAACTATGGCTATCAGTAGTTAGTGCCTTCCATAGTTTGAATCTTTTATTTAGCTGGCAGTAGTGGCGCTCGCTATATTGCAGTAGTTCGAGTAACCAAGATTTTTGTGAGGTAAGTGATTTGTGAAAGGTATAGGTTAATGTTAGTCAGGGCCATTCTTTTGTAGGGATTTTTGAAAGTCAGATTGCTTTGCGCTAAAAATATTGTGTGTCAGTTTATAAGCACAGTCTTGTACAAATTGTTCTAAGGGGACGTTTCAGTATGTATGTATGTATGTATGTATGTATGTATGTATAAACGCATGATGATGAACAGAATATGTTCGAAACGTTTTGTATTACGTTAGATTAAACATGAAACAAATTTGTGACTGGTAGCAGAAATTACAAATAAATAATCACGTCTTTCTTCTCAAGAGCAATTGGGTTTCGTACGGAAAACTTCAGCTTCTTAACCTTTCACATCAACAGTTACTTCGCAGATGGTATCAACACGCGTCGCCATGTGAAATAGCACAGTGACGTCAACCCTGAAAACATTTCACATTCTGACTACATACAGTGCCTCATTCTCACCTAGTAGCAGGAAGTGGAACGATTTTTTTCCCACCATATTCCGCGGTCGTTCCTTTTATAGAACACACCTACGATTTTTCAGTACCGTGCATGTATACAGGGTGCACTGCAGCATTCGGAAAATCGCCAGTTCAATTGTAACCACCTGGTACATGTCTCATACTTCAGCTCCATGAACCTCGAGCCCACTGGGCAGAATTAGGAAAACGGTCGAGAGGGATACGTACTCTGCTGCAGTCCGTGCATTGTAAAGTCCATAGGGCGACAATTACATTGAAGTCTAGCCTACGTTGACGTCGTGACAATTAGAGAAAGCTCTGACTGCACAAGGGTGAGAAAGTCAGTACATGAAACTTCCCTAGCAAATTAAAACTGTGTGCCGGACAGAGACTCGAACTCGGGACCTTTGCCCTTTGCGAGAAAGTGCTCTACCATCTGAGCTACCCAAGCACGACTCATGCCCCGTCCTCACATCTCTAATTCCGCCAGTACCTCGTCTCCTACTTTCCAAACTTCACAGAAGCTGTCATGCGAACGTAGCAGAACTAGCACTCGTGGAAGAAAGGGGTGCTTTCTTCAAGGTCCCGAGTTCGAGTCTCGGTCCGGCACACAATTTTAATCTGCCAGGAAGTTTCATATCAGCGCACACTCCACTGCAGAGTGAAAATCTCATTCAAGTCAGTAGTTACTTATGGACTGGCGACACTGACAGTTGTCACTGAAGTGTTGTGATACGATCATTGGACGTTAATGATTTTTTCCCCACAACGCCCTTGTTGCTTATCAAGATAAGATCCATTAGTCAGTACAGAAACTTGGGATAATATATCGAATAATTCTCTTAGACGAGTGACTGACATTTCGCCAGTTGCTGCACTGTGCGGCTTTCGAGAGCCACTCGCCTGGTCGGCCGCCTGCAGGCCGCGATTACTTGTGCGCTCGATATCCCTCCGCGAGCGGAACGCCACCTCCCGAAATACGCCTTTGACGCGTTCGCGCCCTCGTGCGGCCGAGATCCTCGGTCGCGCCTCCCACGTCACTGGGAGTTTCTTCAGACCCGTCTTGGCAGCGGTACTGCAAACACGCTCAATAAACCAGCGACACAATAGCCGTACCCTGCGTGTATTTTTACGTAATGGAGCTGACGAGAACAGAAGTTTCTACGATATGCTGCTGTTGAAGAGGTGAACGATGAAGGCGATTTATTCAAAGTTACTCTAAAGACAACTGTGGAACTCTGGTAAAATTATCGTCTTCACTAAGTGTGCGTGAACACAGTAGCGACTGAGGGATGCCAAAACTGCAGCTCGATGAGTAAGGAACGAGTGTCGCTTAGAACACTTCGCCAACCACAAGGTTCACGCTGTTACTAGAAAACGCGGCTTAAGTGCTGTGTGGGGTGATAAAAAGGGCCTCTTTCATTCGCACACGTCATTTTATTTGAAAAAGTTACTTGGAAACAGTGATAAATAAATAGTCCCGTACTCAGTGAATGAGCAAAGGAAGAGTTGATGCATGAAACCTACACCGCAGCTCATGACAAGGTTCTAGCGCAGGTGGTTCGCTGTTACCTTCTTCGGATCTGCTGTGAAATGTTGAGTATGTATCAGTGTTATGTGAATCACTGACGAGTTCTTTTACAGTGTAGTGTTGGGTCAGTGCTGCGCGGGATTAGCCGAGCAGCCTGAGGCGCTACAGTCATGGAGTGTGCGGCTGGTCCCGGCGGAGGTTCGAGTCCTCCCTCGGGCATGTGTGTGTGTGTTTGTCCTTAGGATAATTTAGGTTAAGTAGTTTATAAGGTTATGGACTGATGACCTTAGCAGTTAAGTCCCATGAGATGTCACACACATTTCAATACATTTGTTGGGTCGGTACTATTATGAATCAAGGGAAGGGAGAGAATGATAAAATGAGCCGGCATATAGCCTACTCCGCTAGAGAAGAACAAAGGGGGCCGCCAGACTGAATGGCCCCTGCCGGACGGGGTGGCCGAGCGGTTGTAGGCGCTACAATCTGGAACTGCGCGACTGCTACGGTCGTCGGTCCGAATCTTGCCTCGGGCATGGATGTTTGTGATGTCCTTAGGTTAGTTCGGTAGTTCTAAGTTCTAGGGGACTGACGACCTCAGAAGTTAAGTCCCATAGTGCTCAGAGCCATTTGAACCATTTGAATGGCCCCTTACGACAGACGACAGCCCCGATGAGAGAGGGGGAGATGGGGGGAGGGGTGTGACGGGGTTGGGGGGGGGGGGGCAAGTCTCTCAGGGTGCTCAATTGACAAACATCTGACTGCTACTATAAATTTTCTATCGTACGATAAACAAACGAACAGTACCCCAGCACGAGCATAGCCAATCTAGCTCTTGCTTCTACTTCCCATGTTGACTTTTATGGCTCTTACATGACACTTGTAAACGGTTCTACTTCGTGTTTAATCTTGAGAATACAATATTTTGTTTACAGATCGTGTGCTAAAATCATCTTGTGGTGGAGTCGAAAACGCGCTTTCTTTAAACGTTTTTTTAAAACCCTACCGTAACGTTTCCCCATCAAACACGTCAACAGGTGTCAAACGAATTTATAATTTGTCAGGACTACCAACAATGTTTGAAGATAAGTTACTTCTGATTCCATCACAAGGATGTTACACGAAATATGCAAAAAAAAAACTGATTCGCATTCAAGAATAAAACACGAAGTAAAATATATCTATTGATGTATAGCTATCCTGGAAGAATCGTCAAAGCCAGAAATTGGAATAACGTGGAAGGGGATATTGGCTATCCTGATCCTCGGAAGTAAAGACCTACACTACTGGCCATTAAAATTTCTACACCACGAAGATGACATGCTACAGACACGAAATTTAACAGACAGGAAGAAGATGCAGTGATATGCAAATGATTATCTTCTCAGAGCATTCACACAAGGTTGGCGCCGGTGGCGACACCTACAACATGCTGACATGAGGAAAGAATCCAACCGATTTCTCATTCACAAACAGCAGTTGACCGGCGTTGCCTGGTGAAACGTTGTTGTGATGGCTCGTGTAAGGAGGAGAAATGCGTACCATCACGTTTCCGACTTTGATAAAGGTCGTATTGTAGCCTATCGCAATTGCGGTTCATAGAATCACGACATTGCTGCTCACGTTGGTCGAGATCCAATGACTGTTAGAAGAATATGAAATCGCTGGGTTCAGGAGGGTAATACGGAACGCCGTGCTGGATCCCAAAGGCCTCGTATCCCTAGCAGTCGAGATGACAGGCATCTTATCCGCATGGCTGTAAAGGATCGTGCAGCCACGTCTCGATCCCTGAGTCAACAGATGGGGACATTTCCAAGACAACAACAATCTGCACGAACAGTTCGACGACATTTGCTGCAGCATGGACTATCAGTTCGGAGACCATGGCTGCGGTTACCCTTGACGCTGCATCACAGACAGGAGCGCCTACGATGGTGTACTCAACGACGAACCTGGATGCACGAAAGGCAAAACGTCATTTTCTCGGATGAATCCAGGTTCTGTTTACAGCAGCATGATGGTCGCATCCGTGTTTGGCGACATCGCGGTGAACGCACATTGGAAGCGTGTATTCGTCATTGCCATACTGGCGTATCAGCCGGCTTAATGGTATGGGGTGCCATTAGTTACACGTCTCGGTCACCTGTTGTTCGCACTGATGGCACTTTGAACAGTGGACGTTACATTTCAGATGTATTACGACCCGTGGCTCTACCCTTCATTCGATCCCTGTGAAACCCTACATTTCAGCAGGATAATGCACGACCGCATGTTGCAAGTCCTGTACGGGCCTTTCTGAATACAGAAAATGTTCGACAGCTGCCCTGCCAGCACATTCTCCAGATCTCTCACCAATTCAAAACGTCTGGTCAATGGTGGCCGAGCAACTGGCTCGTCACAATACGCCAGTCACTATTCTTGATGATCTGTGGTATCGTATTGAGGCTGCAAGGGCAGCTGTACCTGTACACGCCATCAAAGTCCTGTTTGACTCAATGCCCAGGCGTATCAAGGCCGTTATTACGGCCAGAGGTGGTTGTTCTGGGTACTGATTTCTCAGGATCTATGCACCCAAATTGCCTGAAAATGTAATCACATGTCAATTCTAGTATAATATATTTGTCCAATGAATGCCCGTTTATCATCTGCATTTCTTCTTGGTGTAGCATTTTTAATGGCCAGTAGTGTAATATTCCTCTTTTGTTCGTCCATAGAACAGCCAACTTACATGGGTAGTCTCACTTTACTTGATGTGGACTGGGGTTCAGAAGTTCATCTCAGTAATTTCGATATCGAAATAAAGGAAATGTTATGGGAATGTTAGAACTATTAATCCAGTTTTTGCAAAACATGTCAGCATCGTCAGAGACGGGCAATAAACTTTGTATGTGCGTTCTGTCTCGTGATACTCGAAATTATTTCTAGTTGCGCCTACTGTGTCAGGAGTGCAATCTCGGAACAGAAAGAAAATGAGAAGTATTATTTAAGTATTGTTGATACAACTTCCGATTCCTATCATGTCAAACACACAACATTTCATCCTGCATTACGACAAATGTGAATTCAGAAAATTTATTAGAATATTTTTTTTTTTTTTACGTTATCATTGACAATCTGAAGTTCAACTTGAAAATGCGATATGGCACACTGATGATCTGAGATGAAACACGTAGGTTCTTATTGAAACAGTCGAAGATAACTGAGGGTCAGGTCATCGAGGCCTGCAAGTTACTTATCAATGAAAACCATGAAGGTGTCAACTATTTATAAGAAGAAATTAAATGTCTGAAAACAATTCACACTTCAGACTTCGAATACAATACTTTACAGTCAATTAGACCTCTTGAATATTGTGCACGAGCTTAAAATTTCAATCTTATTTCCGAATTTATGTATAGCTATGAATATATTTTACATTCTTCTAGCGAGTGTAACTGAAGCAGAAAGCTCTTTCAGAATTTGGCTCTAGTTAAAAATAGCATAACGTCTCACATACTTGTTAACCTTGACACCTTAATATAATTTGTCAAGGCAACTGGACTCTTATGCTGTGATTCAAACATTTACTGAACGAAAGTTTCGCAAAACGTCATTGACGGTGTTTTGCAAGTAGGTTATAATATGCAACCCACTGCATGACTCATGGCCGTGTACGTGCAAGTGCGCTGTTGTCCGTTTACAAAAATGTGTGGGCACACCAGGAAACGAGTGGGGACAGAACACTCATTATTACAGCGTTACAGACTCCAAACATATCGTCAATGTACCAATCAGTGTAATACTTAGAATTTTAGTTTAAAGTGAAGTTAAAGTAAATTGAAACTGTTGAAAAAAATAAACTGAAATAATACGTACTACATTTTACAACAATTCATTACTGAGTAGTATCTGAAGTCTAACATTAATTAGTCAACTGTGTCTGTTTTCCCTCTTCCTATGGAGGTGTTGGTCGAGCTGTCATCCAGTTCCTTAGGTGTAGTGCTCTTGGGTTCCTGATAACTGACTTCGTCACTACTTTTCAAAACGGTATTTATTTCTATTCTTTCAGTCTCCTACTCTATGAAAAGGTCATGGCGCTAGTATTTTTCTCGATATATTTAATCCTTGCACCTTGTGCATTATTCATCTGGGTGGTGTGTTAGTTCTGTCAAAGCTGTAGTGAGAAATTGGAAACATGGTTTACGACTGTTTTTGTTGTTTTACCACATTCCAAATTATTTTCATTGTTAGGTTTTATACAAGGTTGCGCTGTGCATACAAGAACTTCAATGGATCAGAAATAACAGCCAACCAGTTGCAAAATATAGTTTATTAAACCTAGATTATGGTTTGGATGGTTTGCAGCTGTCTTCCTCAGATGGTGTTGTATGTAGAGTAAATGTGGGAGTCGTTGACTGTCTAGCACATGGGCATGTAATGGCGCATGGCGCTAGCTCTGTACGAAGCACACTTAAGCTCTATAGGATCCGATGCCACGTTTTATATTTGGACAGTATGTCAAATGTGTGATATTTTAAAAGTTTTACAACAAATTTCTACAGTAGAGAGCTACTACTTTTAATTCTTTTATATTAAATGGTGATTAAATGGATGACACAGACACGTCCTAGACGTTGTCTACTACTCCCACATTGGATGTAGATAATATGATTCTACGTATAATACATACCCTCTAAAGAAGACAGTTTTAAAAGTGACGAAATCATTTTCAATGTATAATAAAACGGTATTTCGCAATCGGTTGGCTGTTATTTACAATCAACTGAAGCCATTTCGACTAGCTTATAATAGTACATCATGCAATGTGTATCATAATATCTTTTTCCAGTTTTCTGAGTAATAGAGGGCATGAAATTAACATTTTTCTTAATAAATCAGTGTTCAGAAAAGCGACATTTTGAACTTGTACTGGGACGATGGAAACTGTTTAGGCTATTGTAATGAAAGTGCTAGAAGGATTTCATTTAGAGCACGAACCTAACAACGCCGAATCAGGTAAGTGTACCACAAGTTTTTTATAATGAAATATAATGAAAATAACAAATACATTTATAAAATGTTATTTAAATTTGTAGCTACCGCAATATATCCTATTTCCGATTGAAAATTTATGTGAAAGCAGAAAATGAACGTCCAAGAAATTATCTAATAAATTAAAAAATAAGTATGTCTTCAGGGGAAGCAGGTACATTGCGCTGCGTACCACGTCCTTCATTTCTGCAAGGTTGAAAACATTAATTGGATTCCATATTACTGTGAAACTCGAACCTCCACAAAGACATGTGTTATTATCAAGCATTTATGAAGAAATCACAGAGGAAATTAAGTTTTATTTCCATTGTTAACACTTAGCGATAGCTCAAAGGCAAATGCTAATTATTATGGATATTAAATAAGTTGCAAACCCCAGTGAATAGTAGCTGAACAAGTGTGTCAGAGGGGAAAAAATTAATAGAAAATGAAATTCGCTTTACAAATTCCGATCGCGTTGTGCCTTGTCATCTGTTTACCATTGTGCCGTCAACCAAGGATACGTCCCTGCCGTGATGCACATCCGCTGTTCGCTACAGCTAAGGCAGCGGCTTAAATTTCTCGAGCTGATTGAGGAGCTAAAAATTTAAACAAATTTAGATCTCTTTTAAATATATGCTTGCAGTGTGTCTTACCAGCTAAAATTTTGTCATTGTTTCCCTTGCGGTGTGTTCTTCCTGTCTAGAAAATTTCAGGGCAGGTTTTGACATGTCAGATTGTTCAGTCCCCCTGGTTATAGCTGTTAATAGTGGCTCGACAGTACAGGTAGTGTGTGTGTGTGTGTGTGTGTGTGTGTGTGTGTGTGTGTGTGTGTGTGTGTGTGTGCGTGCGTGTGAGAGAGAGAGAGAGATATTTCTGTTTCAGCCTGTTACTTAGGCAATATAGTAACGTAGTATAAACTACATTTCTGAACGTATGTTTGATACTTAATGAGAAATTATATGTATTCTACGTTTCATTCCAGCGAGTACTTTTTTGTGTATATCGAATATTCCCCAAACTGTTACGTTTAAACTTTATCAAACCACCTTTAAAATAATATTTAAACTTGATGGCTACGTTTGGTCATGGGGTCCAATCACACATCCTGCCCTGGACGTAATCTTGGCTCCAAGCGGCCCTTGTGAACGAATCAGCATCAACGGTGTCAAGTGCCTCATTTCATGAGACACTGAGGAGAGGGTTCTTTTTTAATCCAGCGCAATGGTGCAATGTCTGGTGATCAGAAACTTTACGTCACCAACGGCCAAATACTGGCACTGAAAATCTCACACATCGCCAGCTACGTTAAAGATATGTTGTTCATATGGAGGGGCACTACCAGACAACTTCAAACTTCTCTCAAGCAGCTAAATTCTAAACACAACAGTCTCAAACTCGCAACAGATTTTGGGGGTAACTCCATAAATTACTTAGATTTACAAGCAATGCTGTCTGAGGAACATCCGCAACTGAGCATTATAGCAAAGGTCGAAAATACGGCTTTAGTTTTAAGGCTCTCTTTCTTTAGAACACGACCGGTTCCGGGCTCATATGCACCTCATAGTGTGTTGCACTGGAAATAAACAACAGACCAGAGCTAATAAGTTTGACACGCAGTAGTACACACAAAAAAGAAGCTCCATGTAACGTTTTAGAATCCAGCGGTCGGGCTACGTAGCTTAAAACCTAAGTCAATGGGAAAGTGACACCAAACAGGACTACGGACGACTGCCTGCGTAAAGAAATATGTAATGAACACCAGGACACTCTCAGTTTGTGCTGTGATCCCGGGTGCCGTGGTGGACGAGTACAAGACGCACTGTAGCACCAGCGACCACAGAGCACAGGGCACTGAGTAGCGTACGCGAAGGCGGAAGCAAACTGCTAAATCAGAGTGGCAAACGTACTGCCATCTGTTGACAGGAAGAAGAACACGAGGCAAACTAGCCCGGTCGTTCACAATTGGAATTAGCGACTTATATTCAAAATGAAAAAAAGACCCATTACATGCAAAGTTACATTAAAAGCGTCAACATTTCATTATCCGTGGCAAAGGAACATATTGAACAGAGGAAGTATAGAACGGAAGTAAAACTGACTGCAAGCTGGCACTGACGACATAGAATTTATGTATAAACCGTAACACACAGTGAAAATCTTTCCCTTTCCACGAGTAGCACGCAAGTTTTTAATTTAGTGGGAAGGCGACGTGGAATAACATGCCACAGCCATCAGACAAAAGAACATACGCTTGTCCCACTCTTATTAAAAAGCATCTCGATACTGAACAAAACGGAAGGTAGCGAAACATTACAGTCATCACTGTCAAAAAATGCTATGCCAATTAATATCTTAATAGCTAGCAGCAATTCCATGCATCTGAATGCTCACTCCAGAGATATGTCTACTATTTGGTTATTCTCTATTACGAGGATTTTATTCGCATTTTTAAAATTTCAACACACTTTATGATTCAACTGAGTTTGGTTGTTGAGGATGTCACTGGGGTATTTATTCGTAGGTGTGTAAAATTCCAGTTCGTCCAAAATGTTCATAGTATGGTCATGAGGTTTTACATGTAGAACTGTTAAACCATTTTCGATATGTGGTTTTGATTCTTTAGGTGTAAGTAGAAGTTTGACAGGTTGTTCTCACAGTTTCTGCTGTCTGTCTGTACTTCGCCCTACCTGTTTACCAATATTCTTACTCGAATATAGCCGAATACGACACATGTATCTATGTTATTGTATTTTGGAAGAACGTATTTAGAAGAAACGGATTACTTTGTGCAAATTAATTCTTCCTTTTCTTCTAATGATTGACTGTCCCGCTAGCTCTTGATGGAATATTTTATGTATGATGAACGGAAACACACACAATACTGATGTTGTATTCTACAGTATTCATTATTTTCTTTTACAAACTATAAAAATTTGTGGCTTTGTGGCTATGAAATTATTGTAGGAGCAAAAATTTTGAACTAGTGCATCTACAGAACATCTTCGTACGTTTCCAAAGATGACGGCTGTTAATGTTTGATTTAGGAATAAGATGAGATGAATTATTTCAGTGAAAATGTGTTATCAACATGCACTGCCACCGTGATCACGTTATCTCTGGACGCCTAAGTTTGTTGGTAAATCGTCCTACAAATTTTGATTGTCATTATATCGCTAGTACAGGTGCTGTGGATTTGGTATACGCCTTTTGTACATACCATAACAGTTTGCATTTAGTACCTGGAATAAAGTGAACTGTTAGCTTTGAAAAGCAAAATTTAGGGTCATCACGTCAGGACACCGTCACGTCAGCGTGCATTTGCACTGCCCGTCACATCACGTTATGTAATCTCACGACTACTCTCTTTGCCCAGTACCGAACTTCGAAAGGGGGATTACCTTATGGTCTGGGAGCGCTCACTGTGGCGAAAATCTCGCTGCCGCCGAAACTGATGAATGCAGATCTCCCGGTAGGATGGATGGGTGGATTCTAGGCCAGCACACAAACAATGAAAGTAACACAGAATATTGAACAGCAATGGGTTATTGCACAACTGTGATAACTCTGTTTACAGCAATTGCAGAATGCAGGTTTAGCCCATCTGTCCTGCCACGATCGTAGTTCCATGAGAAACTAAGTAATGTTCTCTGCTTTAAAATCGGAAGAAAACTATTCTGTCTTGCTGTACTATTGGAAGAACAGTTCCAAACTAACAGAACTCAGTTAAATCTCTAGGCAGAAGGGCTCTGACCATACACGATAATTTTATTCGCTGCTCTGTTTCTACTCAAGACTAACCATCGCGTATATATCGATTACTGTTTCTGTCTCACTCGACGACTTGGAGACTGAAGACATGATGAACGTTCTGCAGGAACTCCCCAGCAAGACTGCCTTGTAACTCATACCTTTTGCTCGTGCACGGTTACATACGCAAGCATGTGTCTTCCTGGTGGGTGTCTTCTTTCTGTTTCAAGAATCGCCAACTGTGTTTTTTAACTTTATGACTACTTTTTTAATTGTCCCTCCATGAACGTCTCCATGTCAGTGTATTTTTACCTCCATTATCTCGCCTTACTCTGTTTTATGTTCCCCTTTTTTATCGCCTTATATATGTAACATTTTATTCTTGTCTTAGTTGTCATGTCACTCGGCTGAAGAGCGGCGGATTGTGCCGCTGACAGCCCTCCCCTGCCCATATGGGGCAGGCGAATGAAATCACAATAAAGTAAAGAAAAAAAAACTTCCTGCTGGCGCTGCCACTCCAGTCAGCGTGATTCTCGCGGAGAGCGTGATTGGTATGCTCGCACCGATGTTCCTGCTGCGGAGGGACGTCCAAGGTACTTCTGGTACCAACTGCCGCAAACTCTTCTTATGTGGTATCGCAGTACACTGCAGATTATGAATCACCATCCATGATAGAAAAAAAAGTCAGAATAAAGTATCCTGATTGGTGGACTGTTCTAGATCAATATTGTCTTTTGAAGAGCTGGGAAGTGAAACAACATTTGAAAACACCGACATTTGTTTACTGGGGAATATATAATATATATATTATATATATATATATATATATATATATATATATATATATATATATATATACAGGGTGTTTCAAAATTGACCGGTATATTTGAAACGGCAATAAAAACTAAACGAGCAGCGATAGAAATACACCGTTTGTTGCAATATGCTTGGGACAACAGTACATTTTCAGGCAGACAAACTTTCGAAATTACAGTAGTTACATTTTTCAACAACAGATGGCGCTGCATGTGATGTGAAAGATATAGAAGACAACGCAGTCTGTGGGTGCGCCATTCTGTACGTCGTCTTTCTGCTGTAAGCGTGTGCTGTTCACAACGTGCAAGTGTGCTGTAGACAGCATGGTTTATTCCTTAGAACAGAGGATTTTTCTGGTGTGGCAATTCCACCGCCTAGAACACAGTGTTGTTGCAACAAGACGAAGTTTTCAACGGAGGTTTAATGTAACCAAAGGACCGAAAAGCGATACAATAAAGGATCTGTTTGAAAAATTTCAACAGACTGGGAACGTGACGGATGAACGTGCTGGAAAGGTAGGGCGACCGCGTACGGCAACCACAGAGGGCAACGTGCAGCTAGTGCAGCAGGTGATCCAACAGCGGCCTCGGGTTTCCGTTCGCCGTGTTGCAGCTGCGGTCCAAATGACGCCAAAGTCCACGTATCGTCTCATGCGCCAGAGTTTACACCTATATCCATACAAAATTCAAACGCGGCAACCTCTCAGCGCCGCTACCATTGCTGCACGAGAGACATTCGCTAACGATATAGTGCACAGGATTGATGACGGCGATATGCATGTGGGCAGCATTTGGTTTACTGACGAAGCTTATTTTTACCTGGACGGCTTCGTCAATAAACAGAACTGGCGCATATGGGGAACCGAAAAGCCCCATGTTGCAGTCCCATCGTCCCTGCATCGTCAAAAAGTACTGGTCTGGGCCGCCATTTCTTCCAAAGGAATCATTGGCCCATTTTTCAGATCCGAAACGATTACTGCATCACGCTAGCTGGACATTCTTCGTGAATTTGTGGCGGTACAAACTGCCTTAGACGACACTGTGAACACCTCGTGGTTTATGCAAGATGGTGCCCGGCATCGCACTGCCGACGTCTTTAATTTCCTGAATGAATATTTCGATGATCGTGTTATTGCTTTGGGCTATCCGAAACATACAGGAGGCGGCGTGGATTGGCCTCCCTATTTGCCAGACATTAACCCCTGTGACTTCTTTCTGTGGGGACACGTGAAAGACCAGGTGTACCGCCAGAATCCAGAAACAATTGAACAGCTGAAGCAGTAAATCTCATCTGCATGTGAAGCCATTCCGCCAGACACGTTGTCAAAGGTTTCGGGTAATTTCATTCAGAGACTACGCCATATTATTGCTACGCATGGTGGATATGTGGAAAATATCGTACTACAGAGTTTCCCAGACCACAGCGCCATCTGTTGTTGAAAATTGTAACTACTGTAATTTCGAAAGTTTGTCCGCCTGAAAATGTACTGTTGTCCCAAGCATATTGCAACAAACGGTGTATTTCTATCGCTGCTCGTTTAGTTTTTATTGTCGTTTCAAATATACCGGTCATTTTTGAAACACCCTGTATATATATATATATATATATATATATATATATATATATATATATATATATATATATTACAGGGTGATTCACGAAGATATGCAAATATTTAAAGAAAAAATATCATATAAACATAGGTCCGCAAATGTTTAGTTACGAAGTTACAGTTAATAAACGATTTTGCCTGAAATTCAGCAACTTCGCTAATACGAAGCCGTCGCAAAACTGTACGCAGTTAAAGTAAAGCACTATTTCCATTTATTTTGTTGTTATTGATCT
Organism: Schistocerca americana; assembly: GCF_021461395.2. Lineage (NCBI taxonomy): Eukaryota > Metazoa > Arthropoda > Insecta > Orthoptera > Acrididae > Schistocerca > Schistocerca americana. Next base: position 381,178,143 of record NC_060126.1, read on the forward strand.
GGTGAATCTAATGAAATACGTCCCATACGTGTATGTGCAGTAGTTTTCCAGAACATCCAGACAAGCAAAGATTTATACAACCCTGTGAAACTGCAACGAGCAACAAAATCTGATCATACACGTGCAGCAAAATGCATTGAACTGGGTGGAGATAGTTTTTAACATTTACTGTGAATGTATTGTGAAATTGTATTTACACTGTACAGCTGCCTTAACACTGAGCTTTGTTTTTCCGGTTTAACAAGAATTCACGTGTGCGTGGTATTAATAAAACCAGATTATCTACCACATTCATACAGTTTCAGTTAACGTTATTACCATTATTTTTCCAAAATTAAATTCTCTACGACTTCTGTTGAAAACTTCGTGCAATTTTGTGGAAGTTAAAAAACAAATTGAGTCAGGTTGTTAAAAATTAAAAAGTTTACGAAATTTCTTCTTTGCTTCTCTGGATGCTCTGGAAAACGACTGAAGATCCACGTCTGGGACATGTTTTATTAGATTCGCCAGATTAATAACAACAAAATAAAGGGAATACTGCTTCACTTTAACCGCGTACAGTTTTGCGGCGACTTCATATTAGGGAATTTGCTAAATTTCAGGCAAAATCTTTTAATATCCGTAACTCCGTAATGAAATAAATAAATCATAATTAATGGCGTAAACGCATACAGTTGAAAGTACACGATACTAGAAGCAAAAAAAGTCTCAGTAAACGTAGGGTCGAAAATGTATACCTTAAGAGATACTAGCAGTTTTTCATCTTCGATACTGTGAAGAAAATGTCTTCTCCTAAAAGCTCTTTGCTTTTCATATTTTGGGAAATGGTAATGTGAACCAAAATAAGAAAAAAAGTCTAGTAAACATGTGTTCTAAAACGCATACCTTAAGAGCTATGAGCACGTACTCATCTTCGCTACTTTGAAACACAACTCTTCTAGTGAACAATTGATCATAACTTTTAAGGTATGCATTGTAGAGCAAATGTTTACTGGACATTGTTTCTTGTTTTGGCCCATACTATTACTCCCAGAATGTGGAAATCAAAGAGCTTGCAGTAGAAGAGATTTGCTTCAGAGTATCGAAGATGAAAAACTGCTAGTAGCTCTCAAGGTATACATTTTCGACCCCATGTTTACTGAGACTTTTTTGCTTCTAGTATCGTGTACTTTCAACTGTATGCATTTACGCCGTTAATTATGATACCCCCTGTATACAGTATATTAAAGAAGTCTTTCATTATAATTAAAAATTTATTTAGTAGAAATTGCTCCATTAGGTAATGTTCCTATTTATATGCAATGTGGGCATCTATAGCGTCCCCAGTCCCATATTACGAAAAGACTCATAAATTTAATAATATATTTTTTTTCATGTAGCCGTAAAACAATAATTTCTCTGTCGAGAAATGCAAAGAAATGCAATGCAAAGAAATATAACAAAGTGATCTAAAGAGACGACAAGATACGCTATTTTGTTAATTTTTTAGTCGTCTTCACTTCCTCTTTTGTCTTGAATGTGTATAGAGGGACATCTTGCGAGTGCTGACAAATGTAAGCATATTTGTATGAGTTAAGCATATAATATACTGATTTAATATTATTGTGCACTTTTAATTTGTAAGAGGTGATCCCGATTTCATGTCCGCCTTCCTTGAATTAACCTGCATTCAAGTAATTTACAGTTCAACAATCGCAGCGGCCGATGCAGCCAACGGCGCCATTACGTGGCGATATTAACTTATGAAAAATTAGCGGAAGCGGAAAACTCGCCCGCTATTAACATAATATTAATTTTTCTCCACAGCCGCCCGACGTTGCAGGAAATACTTAGCTTTAAGATTCTTATTTTCAGTACCATAGCCGAGACCCAGACCCAGCACTCTGACTACAATACAATGGTTAACGGAGGTAAGAAAAATAGTCTCGCGCGTGTGTGGGCCGCAATTTTCATTAATAACTAAAGATTTCTTGCTTTAAAGTGAACTGACTAGCCGAGGAAATTGATATGAAAAGTTTATTACACTGTACAACTTATATGCTCATGTTTTAAGATTCAGCAAGTCTAACATTCACTAACGTAACAAATAATTTAAGATTAATATTGCTAAAAATGGAGAACTTCAGGAAAGCATTTAATCGTGAAATCAAAATTAAATGAAATATCATTTTTATTAAGGCCCACCACGTAAGTCGGCAACAATCAAAAAATAATAACAATAATAATATATATATATATATATTAAATTACGACGGCCGACGGACGCGAGACATCGCATATGTCTTATTATGAAACCCAAATAATATTTCTCTTTCAGATACCTGACCTCGTTTTTGTAAGGACAAAGAATGAAAAAAATATCCAAAACGTCATAGAACGTTTGCAGTATGCCACTAAAACAAAGCATTATAATAAAATAAGGATTAAGACGCCATGAAAGCATGAAATCCAGATATAGAGGAATATTCGATACAAGTCGTCGGCTTTGAGTAGGACACAGGAAACATGCGACAAAAACTGTGAACACTACTGCGACTATAACGTGATGTTCCTGACTTTTTCGAAAGGTCTAACATATAGATCAGTCTTCAGTATCAGATTCGTTGTCCCCACCAACTCTCAACCAGTGTCACCTTCGAACCTAACCTAGACCTCGGCCAAAGCTACAGATCAATCTGTCACCCAAAACAGTTTTTTTTCACATGCGTTGGCTTTTCCAACTAATAACACAACTGTGAATAATTTAGGCATCGAAAGGTAACGCCCTAAGAAATTTTGGTCTTATGTCAAAGCGGTAAGTGGATCAAAACAGAATGTCCAGACACTCTGTGATCGAAATGGTACTGAAACAGAGGATGACAGACTAAAGGCCGAAATACTGAATGTCTTTCTCCAAAGCTGTTCCACAGAGGAAGACTGCACTGTAGTTCTCTAGATTGTCGGAGATGATGGATAAACTCCAGTGGAAGACTCTGCAAGAGAGACACTTAGTAGCTCGGTACGGGCTTTTGTTGAAGTTTCGAGAACATACCTTCACCGAGGAGTCAAACAGTATATTGCTCCCTCCTACGTATATCTCGCGAAGAGGCCATGAGGATAAAATCAGAGAAATTAGAGCCCACACAGAGGCATACCGACAATCTTTCTTTCCACGAACAATACGAGACTGGAATAGAAGGGAGAACCGATAGAGGTACTCGAAGTGCCCTCCGCCACACACCGTCAGGTGGCTTGAAGAGTATGGATGTAGATGTAGATGTAGACAGTACCCATTAACATTACGTCACTTACAAAAGCTGTACTCACACCGAACAATGCTCTTGATTCAGAAATGCACAACTATAATACAGTGAAGCGCCAAAGAAAGGGGTATAGGCATGCATGTTCAAATACAGAGATAGGTAAACAGGCAGAATACGGCGCTGCGGTCGGCAGCTTCTATGTAAGACAACAAGTGTCTGCCGCAGTTGATAGGTCGGTCACTGCTGCTAAAATGGCGGTTTATCAAGGTTTCAATGACTCTGAACTTTGTTTTATAGTTGCCACACGAGCGGTGGGACGCAACATCTCCGAGGCAGCGATGAAGCGGGGATTTTCCCGTACGACCATTTCACGAGTGTCCCGTGAATGTCAGGTATCTGGTAAAACATCAAATCTCCAACATCGCTGCAGCCAGATAAAGATCCTGCAAGAACGGGACCAACGACGACTGAAGAGAATCGTTGAACGCGACAGAAGTGTAACTCTTTCGCAAATTGCTGCAGATTTCATTGCTGGGCCGTCAACGAGTGTCAGCGTCCAAACCATTCAACGAAACAGCATCGATAAGGGCTTTCGGAACCGGAGGCCCACTAGTGTTCTCTTTATGACTGCACGACACAAAGCTTTACGGCTAGCCTGGGCCCGTCAGCACCGACATTGGAATGCTGGTGACTGGAAACATGTTGCCTGGTCGGGCGAGTCTCGTTTAAAATTGTACCGAGCGGATGGGCGTGTACTCGTATGGAGACAACCTCATGAATCCATCGACCCTGCATGTCAGCAGGGAACTGTAAAGTTTCTGTATTGGCGTGGGGCATGTGTAGCCGAAGTGATATGGGCACCTGATACGTGTGGAAAGGACTGACAGGTGAGACGTAAGTAAGCATTCCGTCTGATCAGCTGCATCCATTCATGTCCACTGAGCATTACGACGAACTTGGGCAATTACAGCAGGACAATGCGACACCTCACAATTCCAGAATTGCTACACACTGGCTCCAAGAACACTCTTGTGTGTTTAAACATTTCCGCTTGTCACCAGTCTCCCCGGACATGAACATTACCGAGCATGTGTGAGGTGCCTTGCAATGTGCTGTTCAGAAGAGATCTCCCCGCCCTCGTAATTTACGAATTTACGGACAGCCGTGCAGGATTCATGGTGTCAGTTTCCTCCAGCACTACTTCAGACATTAGTCGAGTCCATGCCACGTCGTGTTGCGGCACTTCTGCGTGCTCCCCAGGGCCGTACATGACATTAGGCAGACGTACCAGTTCATTTGGCTCTTCGGTGTGATCGCGGCGAAAGTAGATCATTTTACTTTGTTGGCCTACGACGATAAAATCGAAAACTGTTTCTCGAAAACCTTTAACTTGACATGACGGTCCTTTGACGGCCTGTGTGAATGCTACCATGTGAAATATACTGCAAAGCAGGACTTGACGAACTGACGTCACGTGACAGCCAATGTCAATTGGCCTTAAACAAACAACCTCGTCCAGAGATATGTGACAATTCCAGCTTCATGTTGACAACATGAGTAGAATGCAATGCTCACTACAGAGATATTTCTCCCCTATGACAAAAACAATAGGCAACTTTGAACTGCAGTTAACAAAAATATTCTATTATGTATGATATACAACCACCATCTCTGACCTCCAGAGATACGATTTAGTCTGTATATATAAAGCACCGTAGGAGCGAGAGCAGTCAAAAACAGACGAGATTAATTTATTCATACAACTTGTCACCAGAAAAATGTCTGTTCCGAGACGGATTATAAACGTCACTCCGTCTAGACGTAAGCAAAATTGTGAAACAACTTTAAATGTAACATCAGCATGTAAACTTGACAATGGCTTACTATCGGAAAAAAGCTTGTACTGAAGAAATACGACCAGCACAAGCTAAATAAAACAATTTACAATGCCGTATTTTTAACTCATGTATGCTGTGACACCAGCAGAGAGTAAGTTATAAGGTCCCAGATACCCAGTGACTCATCGAAACAGTCTCATGCGTACACAAAAAAAAGAAGATATTGAAAGCTTAGAGGATACTAACTACAACGATTTATATTCCACCAGACAAAACTCAAAGCGCTTCAGGGCCTATTAAGTAAAACAACAAACTTTTCCGGTCGATTCACATTATTTCTAGAACGTGAAGAAAACTATGATAAGTGAATAAAATTTGACTACTCTTGGCGTCTACCATTTCTATATACTCTTTCATACGAGACCGTTTAGTTTCATCGACATAAAGTGTTTAGCCATAATGGATTCAAATGGTTCAAATGGCTCTGAGCACTATGGGACTTAACTTCTGAGGTCATCAGTCCCCTAGAACTTAGAACTACTTAAACCTAACCAACCTAAGGACATCACACACATCCATGCCCGAGGCAGGATTCGAACTGTAGCGCCTAGAACCGCTCGGCCACCCCGGCAGGCTAGCCATAATGGGGTGGGATTTACTTTAACCATACATCAAATAAAATGTTACAATTGATGTTACTTGTCAAGTACACAGAAGAGCCAAACAAACTGGTGCACCTGCCTAATATCGCATAGGGCCCCCGCGAGCAAGCAGAAGTGCCGCAACACAACGTGGCATGGAGTCGACTAATGTCTGGAGTAGTGCTGGAGGGAACTGACACCATGACTCCCGCACGGCTGTTGATAAATCCGTAAGAGTACGAGGGGGTGGAGATCTCTTGTAAACAGCACACTGCAAGGCATCTCACTCATGCTCAGTAATGTTCATGTCCGGGGAGACTGGTGGACAGCGAAAGTCTTTAAACTCAGAAGAGCCTTTCTGGAGCCACTCCTTAGCAATTCTGGACGTGTGGAGTGTCGCATTCAAAATGGTTCAAATGGCTCTGAGCACTATGGGACTTAACAGCTATGGTCATCAGTCCCCTAGAACTTAGAACTACTTAAACCTAACTAACCTAAGGACATCACACAACACCCAGTCATCATGAGGCAGAGAAAATCCCTGATCCCGCCGGGAATCGAACCCGGGAACCCTGGCGCGGGAAGCGAGAACGCTACCGCACGACCACGAGCTGCGGACGAGTGTCGCATTGTCATGCTGGAATTGCTCAAGTCCGTCGGAGTGAACAGTGGACGTGAATGGAGGCAGGTGATCAGACAGCATGCTAACGTACGTGTTATTTATCAGATTCGTATATAGACGTATAAGGGGTCCCGTATCATTCCAGCTGCACACGCCCCACACCATTACAAATACTTTCCCAGCTTTAACAGTCCCCTTGCTGATATGCAGGGTCCATGGATTCATGACGTTGCCTGCATACCCGTACACGTCCATCCCTCGATACACTTTGAAACGAGGCTCGCCTCACCATGGCACATGTTTCCCGTCACCAATAGACCAATGTCGGCGCTGAAGGGTCCAGGCGAGACGTAAATCTTTGTGTCGTGCAATCATCAAGGGTACACGAGTAAGTATTCGGCTCCGAAAGCCCTTATTGATGATGTTTCGCTGAATGGTTCACTCGCTGACATTTGTTGCCAGTCCAGTACTGAAATCTGCAGCAGTTTGCAGAAGAGTTGCACTTCTGTCACGTTCAACGATTCTCGTCAGTCGTCGTTGGTCCCGTTCTTGCAAGGTCTTTATTCGGCTGCAGCGATGTCGGAGATCTGATGTTTTACCGGATACCTGACATTCACGGTTCACTCGCGAAATGCTCGTACCGGAAAATCCCTACTACGTCGCTACCACGGAGATGCTGTGTCCCAACGCTCGTGCGACGACTATAACGCCTCGCTCAAACTCATTTAAATCTTCGTAGCCTGCCATTGTAGCAGCAGTAACCGATCTAACAACTGCACCAGATCCTTGTTGTCTTACATAGAAGCTGACGACCGCAGCGCCGCACTCTGCCTGTTTACATATCTCTGTATTTGAGTACTCATGCTTATACCAGTTTCTTTGGAGCTTCAGTATACATTGCTTGTGACAGCCAGTAGGTGACTGCATGTCACCATTCACCCTTAAGTTATTCTACAATCCGCGTGCAGTCTGGATAAAATACTGCGACTGCTTGAGCACTGATTACCAATTCTCTACAATTGTATAGATTCTCCACCTATCAGAATCTCGTTTGACAGCCTAGACACAGGCTTTCCATCTTCCGATAGCATATTTGCTGCTTTGCCTGTTGCATAGGAAACGAGACAGCCGTATCAGTTTCCCTTTAACACACTCCGCCCGAAAACAATCGAAACACCGAAAATATTTAATATAGGGTAAAGCAATTTAGGGAATACATTTGTCCAGGTAACATATTTAAGCAGTTAACATTGCAGTATCACATGTTAATGTTAGCGAGAGATAACCCACTGCAAACGTGAAATGATGCTAATTAATAACGGTGTAACGGCGAGAATGGTGAATGCAAGCATGCAGAAAAGCATATATTGTGTTCTACAGGTGCCAGATGTCAGTTTGTGTGAAGGAGTTCCATGCCTATCGCAGTTGGTCGGTCAACACAGGGACTCTTAATGCTGGTTGTCGATGACGCTGGAGCTGTTGTCCAGTGAAGTCCCATATGTACTTGGCAACAGATTTCGTGGTCAAGCAGGCCAAGGCGATATGTCGACGCCTGTAGAGGGAGTTGAATTACAAGGTCGATATGTTGTCGACCGTTATTTTGTTGGAAAACACCCCTTGGAATACTGTTCGTGTACTGTAGCACAACAGAGCGAATCACCAGACTGACGTACAATTTTACAGCCATAGTGCATATGATAACCACGAGAGTGCTCTACTGTCATTCGAAATCGCACCTCAGACCGTAACGTCAGGTGTAGGTCCAGCGTGTCTAGTACACACCCTGTACATGTCTCCTCGTAACCAACATATGGCCATCAATGGTATCGAGGCAGAACCAGCTTTCATCAGAACATGTCCATCCGGCCCCCCAACGAGCTCTGGTTTGATACCACCGAAGTGGTTTGGGGTGCACGCTACAGGGCATCTGGCTCGGAGATGTCCTTCAAGCAGCCGATTTGTAACAGTTCATTGTGTCAGTGTGGTGCCAACTGCTGATCAAATTTCTGCTGTACATGCAGTACGCTGCACTATAGCTGTCTCCAAACGTCACGTTCTTCCCTCTCGCCGGCCAGGGTGGCCGAGCGGTTCTAGGCGCTCCAGTCTGGAACCGCGCGACCGCTACGGTCGCAGGTTCCAATCCTGCCTCGGGCATGGATGTGTGTGATGTCCTTAGGTTAGTTATGTTTGAGTAGTTCTAAGTTCTAGGGGACTGATGACCTCAGAAGTTAAGTCCCATAGTGCTCAGAGCCATTTGAACCAATTTTCCCGCTCGGTATTTCCTGGTGGTCGTCTAAAAAAATGGATCAAATGGCTTTGAGCACTATGGGACTTAACATCTGAGGTCATCAGTCCCCTAGAACTTAGAACTAATTAAACCTAACTAACCTAAAGACGTCACACACATCCATGCCCGAGGCAGGATTCGAACCTTCGACCGTAGCGGTCGCGCGGTTCCAGACTGAAGCGCCTAGAACCGCTCGGCCACTCCGGCCGGCGGCCGTCTAGAGGACGGTCTTCTTGTGAATATACATTCCCATGACCACCGCTGCCAACAGTCATGTACAATGGCTACATTTCTGCCAGATCTACCTTCGGCATCGCAGAACGAACACCCAGCTTCTCGTAATCCTATTACTTGACCTTGTTCGAAGTGTTGAGAATGGCGTTATTCATGCGTTAAAGGCATTCTTGACTAATATCAACTCACCGCGTCTTATCTCAAATGTAACAAACATTCACGAGCATAACATCCTGTGTTTGAAGCTAACCTGGAGCGAAACTGGAAGAGACATCATCTTTAAGATGTAGAAACACGCCTACCAACTTTCGTCGAACAATTCCTCCTTGATGTTGGTTTTTTTTCATGTCTGTAAGATGTAAAATTAGGTGTTAAAACGTCCCCATATCAATAGGAAGTGATATGTTAATATTGTTTTTGTTGTTGTGGTCTTCAGTCCTGAGACTGGTTTGATGCAGCTCTCCATGCTACTCTATCCTGTGCAAGATTCTTCATCTCCCAGTACCTACTGCAACCTACATCATTCTGAATCTGCTTGGTGTATTCATCTCTTGGTCTCCTTATACGATTTTTACCCTCCACGCTGCCCTCCAATACCAAATTAGTGATCCCTTGATGCCTCAGAACATGTCCTACCAATCGATCCCTTCTTCTAGTCATGTTGTGAGACAAACTCCTCTTCTCCCCAATCCTATTCAATACCTCATCATTAGTTATGTGATCTACCCATCTAATCATCAGCATTCTTCTGTAGCACCACGTTTCAAAAGCTTCTATTCTCTTCTTGTATAAACTATTTATCGTCCACGTTTCACTTCCATACATGACTACGCTCCATACAAATACTTTCAGAAACGACTTCCTGACACTTAAATCTATACTCGATGTTAAAGCTGCATGCCCTCGGGAAAAATTACGGCTGTAGTTTCCCCTTGCTTTCAACCGTTCGCAGTATCAGCACAGCAAGGCCATTTTGGTTAGTGTTACAAGGCCAGATCAGTCAATCATCCAGACTGTTGCCCCTGCAACTACTGAAAAGGCTGCTGCCCCTCTTCAGGAACCACATGTTTTTCTGGCCTCTCAACAGATACCCCTCCGTTGAGGTTGCACCTACGGTACGGCCATCTGTATCGCTGAGGCACGCAAGCCTCCCCACCAACGGCAAGGTCCATGGTTCATATTATTCATATTCATGTCAATATTACGATTTACTATACATTTTAAAATATGTGTATCATATACCTCATAACCCGGAAGTGTCGTCTCACGGATGGTGACAGATAAAAAGGAAACACCAATGAAGACATACTGACTAAATTTGGGGAGTAAAGAAATTTATGACATAACCTAAATGAAGGAAGGGATCGGTTAATAGGGCACGTCGAAACCCGCGATACCTAGCACGTACATGTAGACTACACTTAACTACACCTGATGTTCGATGTGGAATTATCCTCAGAGTCCATTCTGCTTGCCATAGAACTACAAGAGCACTTCAAGAAATTCAGCTGATTGCTTTTATCGATGCCGTCGTAGCATCTTTACAATGTTTACAATCCACGACACTCAAGACAAAACATCTTTCACTGTTGTTATTGTCCCCGTGATGTCATGATCGGTGCGTGGACTCCACCCTGTCAACAAATGGTTCAAATGGCTCTGAGCACTATGGGACTTAACATCTGAGGTCATCAGTCCCCTAGAACTTAGAACTACTGACACCTAACTAACCTAAGGACATTACACACCCCCATGCCCGAGGCAGGATTCGAACTTGCGAACGTAGCGGCAGCGCGGTTCTGGACTGAAGCGCCTTGAACCGCTCAGCCACAATGGCCGGCCCTCTGTCATCAGCAAGGCGTTGTGTATTTTATGTTTAATGTCATCTGTCAGTAACGGTGACTAATTTTGACAGAGATGGCAGAATACGGTTCAGTCGAATGAAATGAATGAAACGACGTTACAAAATGGAGAAAAAAAACAGTGTAGCAGAGAGACGGTCAAAGTGGTCAGCCTATTTCCGTTTTTAAACTGACAAGGGGAGGCCACCAATTGTGAAATTCAGATTCCATTCATACTGCGCATAATAAATGCTCATGGCCAAAGGTGTAATGTGGCAAAGCACCAAGATGCACTTCTCAGCCGTTGTCGAGAAAGTCGACAGTTAAAAGAAACCGTTGCGGTGAAATACTCTCTACGATTAATAATTGCCAATAGCGTCGTGGCGCAGCGGTAACTGCTCGGGTTCGTAATCTGAAGGTCGCCGGATCGAATCTCGGGCCATGCAACCTTTTTTTTTATTATTTGTTTTTTGTAATTCAAATATATATATATATATATATAATTCCCGGCCATCAGTTGCAACAATTATGCATATAATAAGTTGTTGAAAGTCGTTTGTCGTGGAAAAACTGGCGACTTCGAACATCATTATGTTTTCCGCAAACAAAGTTGTATTTCACAAATGTTATTAATTATCTTCATAATGTTATCCACGTATAGTTAACGAAAGACGTAGAAACGATATTCCGAAACGAATACGTATAGCGTAAGTCAAACGTTCGAATTAGAATAGAGACACCACGAACACAAATTTGCTGTGGCAGGTATGAAATATAAACTCCGTTACTCGCTCGTTACACTTCAAGGACAGTTGTTGAATGGGCTGAAACGAGCCGCCGCATAACAGCGTAGTTGCGTGCTAACTTCGAAAGAAGGTAGATGCGGTCCCTAGCGCAACTTATAACATCGTCGAAAATCAGTGCGGACGGGAGAGCTTTGGTACACCCTGTTAAAAAAAAAAAGGGAAAAATGGAGGCGGTAGAATTGGAGAGCGATCCGCCTTCACCAACATGCATAAGCAATTCATTAATAGTATATATATATATATATATATATATATATATATATATATATATTTGAATTACAAAAAACTAATAATGAAAAAACAGTTGTATGGCGCGAGATTCGATCCGGCGACTTTCGGATTACGAACCCGAGGGCTTACCGCTGCGCCACGACGCTGTAGAGTATTGTTAATCGTAGAAAGTATTTCAGCGCAACGGTTTCTTTTAACTGTCGATTTTCTCGACAACGGCTGAGAAGTGCATCTTGGTGCTTTGCTACAGTACACCTTTGGCCATGAGCTTTTATTATGCGCAGTATGAATTGAATCTGAATTTCACAATTGGCGGCCTCCCCTTGTGAGTCACGAAGGACGGAAATATATAGAAATGAGTCATCATAATCTGCAACTGTTCAAGTATAGTAGTTTAATTACCTTAGGGTCGAATTAAAAGTTTTAAACAATTCAGTTATCACTTAGCGGCCAAATAGCCACATTACCCGATATGGGCGGGAAAAGTGGCCACTTACCTTATACTCAAAAATAAGGGACAACAACTGTTTTAACAAAGAATTAACTGTATTTTATTATGAAACATGATTCGAAGTACACTTCTCGCAAGCAGAAGGCAAATTGTGTTCCTCAACTGCTGTACAAGGGCACTAAATCCACTGCTATTCTGGCTTTGTATTTAAAAAAATTTCTTCGCAAAACATGCACACTCTTTCTTCAACGTTGTCATCAAAATGGGCTCTTCTAGTGTCAAGTTTCCTATTCTTCGCAATTTTCTTTTTACTGCCTTTCTTCTCGTCCGCTGCTCTCCGTTTTTCCTTATTTTTACTTTCCTTTTCTTCGCTTTCTCTATTTTCCGCTTCTAGGTCATTCTTACAAGGACTTACTGTAAGTATCACCGCGGAGCCCTTCTTGGGGCCGCTGCCTTTATGTTCCCCCTCTCCCCCCAAAACAAAGTGGCCAGAAGCCACCGCCGAAAAGGCTTCATCGCCCGCATTGACGCCTTTACAAGAAAGCCGTATGTTCTGTAACAAAATGAGGGTACTTTCAATAGCTAAAGCAGCACTGTGCAGTCAAGATATGACACTTTCAACACAATTTCATTAAAAAACCCGTATGTCACATTCTTTCTCCACAATAAATACGCAAACTGATCGATTACCTTACGTGAGGATAACTGAAATCCACAAAACGGCACAGCAGATATGATAGACTTTACGGGGTGAGTGGGTTCTCCATGTAGAGTAAGTTAAAGCATTCCCCGCGGCAAGCTGCAACCTTATAACGTCCAGGATCCCGATTGCCACTTTACGTGGCTGTACCCTAGCGGCGGAAAGTACGCAGTATCAACAGGCCTGTTCCGTTTGTCGTATCAGGACTTGCGTGGGAATATATAAAACTTTGTGTTCACACACTACCAATCCTGACCCAGTCATGAAAATATAAAACTCTTCGGCTCAGATGGAACTTGGGTTGGGTTGGGTTGTTTGGGGGAAGAGACCAAACTGCGAGGTCATCGGTCTCAGTGGATTAGGAAAGGACAGGGAAGGAAGTCGGCCGTGCCCTTTCAAAGGAACCATCCCGGCATTTGCCCGGAGCGATTTAGGGAAATCACGGAAAACGTAAATCAGGATGGCCGGACGCGGGATTGAACCGTCGTCCTCCCGAATGCAAGTCCAGTGTGCTAACCACTGCGCCACCTCGCTCGGTTCAGATGGAACTATCCTCAACAGTACCCTAACAATTAAATCCCCAGAATATGCGCAACGGTTTATTAAATTGATATGTTCACGTGCATGCCATGTTGAGAAAGTATGACAGAAGCAGTAATATTGACTAATTAAGTCATTTAGAAACAGTAATACACTCCTGGAAATTGAAATAAGAACATCGTGAATTCATTGTCCCAGGAAGGGGAAACTTTATTGACACATTCCTGGGGTCAGATACATCACATGATCACACTGACAGAACCACAGGCACATAGACACAGGCAACAGAGCATGCACAATGTCGGCACTAGTACAGTGTATATCCACCTTTCGCAGCAATGCAGGCTGCTATTCTCCCATGGAGACGATCGTAGAGATGCTGGATGTAGTCCTGTGGAGCGGCTTGCCATGCCATTTCCACCTGGCGCCTTAGTTGGACCAGCGTTCGTGCTGGACGTGCAGACCGCGTGAGACGACGCTTCATCCAGTCCCAAACATGCTCAATGGGGGACAGATCCGGAGATCTTGCTGGCCAGGGTAGTTGACTTACACCTTCTAGAGCACGTTGGGTGGCACGGGATACATGCGGACGTGCATTGTCCTGTTGGAACAGCAAGTTCCCTTGCCGGTCTAGGAATGGTAGAACGATGGGTTCTATGACGGTTTGGATGCACCGTGCACTATTCAGTGTCCCCTCGACGATCACCGGTGGTGTACGGCCAGTGTAGGAGATCGCTCCCCACACCATGATGCCGGGTGTTGGCCCTGTGTGCCTCGGTCGTATGCAGTCCTGATTGTGGCGCTCACCTGCACGGCGCCAAACACGCATACGACCATCATTGGCACCAAGGCAGAAGCGACTCTCATCGCTGAAGACGACACGTCTCCATTCGTCCCTCCATTCACGCCTGTCGCGACACCACTGGAGGCGGCCTGCACGATGTTGGGGCGTGAGCGGAAGACGGCCTAACGGTGTGCGGGACCGTAGCCCAGCTTCATGGAGACGGTTGCGAATGGTCCTCGCCGATACCCCAGGAGCAACAGTGTCCCTAATTTGCTGGGAAGTGGCGGTGCGGTCCCCTACGGCACTGCGTAGGATACTACGGTCTTGGCGTGCATCCGTGCGTCGCTGCGGTCCGGTCCCAGGTCGACGGGCATGTGCACCTTCCGCCGACCACTGGCGACAACATCGATGTACTGTGGAGACCTTACGCCCCACGTGTTGAGCAATTCGGCGGTACGTCCACCCGGCCTCCCGCATGCCCACTATACGCCCTCGCTCAAAGTCCGTCAACTGCACATACGGTTCACGTCCACGCTGTCGCGGCATGCTACCAGTGTTAAAGACTGCGATGGAGCTCCGTATGCCACGGCAAACTGGCTGACACTGACGGCGGCGGTGCACAAATGCTGCGCAGCTAGCGCCATTCGACGGCCAACACCGCGGTTCCTGGTGTGTCCGCTGTGCCGTGCGTGTGATCATTGCTTGTACAGCCCTCTCGCAGTGTCCGGAGCAAGTATGGTGGGTCTGACACACCGGTGTCAATGTGTTCTTTTTTCCATTTCCAGGAGTGTAGTTACTCATTAGTTATTTAGAACACTTAAGTAAGTTGACTAGTGTCTTGCTTGTCAACGTGATTAGCGCGTTAGCGTAGACTTTGTTTAGACTCAGTCTAAGGTTTTCACGAAATCAATGAACCTCAGAAAAAGTGCTAATACATAGTCATTGCTCCAGTCTACAACGTTTCACCTGTTCCTCCTACATTAACCTGATTTGACAAAAGCAATAATTGCATTACAAATTAAAATCTGATATTCTTTACCAACTGTCAACTTAATATGAGAAACTTTTCACGATTTTACTAAGAGTGGCATTTCCATAAAAATGTAGCCCCATTTCAAATACGCCTCAGACCATTTATTCGGTTGTACGAAAAATAAACAGAGTGCTATTTAATAACAAAATGTGGTCACGCGGAAAATATGTACTGCGGTAGCGATTCATGTTGGCTGACTTTTACTAATTATTTCCTGTTGGCATATAAATTAATCAATCGTCCAGTGGTGTTTTTGCGGTACGCCTTTAAAACGCGCATTTGTTTTCACGCTTCCGGCTAACGGACAGCGCAGTGTCGCTGTGCGGTCATCGAATTTATAGATGCGTATAATTTTGTGAACCCTGCGTTAATCTTGTCCGTTGCTGTCTGGTGAAATTAAAATTTACTTTTTCTGAACTCCTGATAACTTTACTGGAATTTAGTGCAGATGTACGCAGAAATGTAGCTCACATTGACGAAGTGATATACTTAATTTTATCAAAGCCATCGTTGTTTAGAAGCGAACCTTTAATCAGACATATCCCGACAGTGTTAACCACAGTCAACGGTATACTAACGGCAGTTAACACTGTGTAAATGCATTGTATTCGAGTATTTCTTTTACACGTATGAGTACCTCCAGTTTCATTACTTTGTACTTTGTACCTTAATTTCATCGAAGCGAGACAGTTTTTATTTGGTGCCACAGTAAAATCATTGTCATATTGGCAGCTGTAGGTAATTTCATGTGAGTATGTTGTATACGGGAGCGTGTTCACCACACGCCAGGGCACTGACAGTTAAATAATAATTTTGACGTGATTTAGTAACCACTGCGATCGTAAAATACCTTTTCAACAGAAAAGGCCCATTTCGCAATAAATTATTAATTACAGTAAACGGTTTCGGTCTGTATGACCATTGTCAGATCACAGACGCTGGCGGATCATGCATGACAAAACTTACTCATCTTAAAAACTAACATAAAAGCAACATAGTTATAAAATAAAATGATTTGTTAGCAACGACGGACACCTGCAACGAACTATAAGGTTGTTTTATTTTCGTTCACGTTAAAAACTGTGTGGCATTACCCAGCGACATTCTAAGTGAACTTTACTTCAGTAATAAGTGTTGTACGTGAAAAGAGTAGGTGCCTGATCTTGTGATTATCCTCAGTCATTGTCGGCTACTTACGGTCCACTTCATTTCCAGTTATTGAATAACCGAGTGTCGTCGTTTAAATAGTTAAAAGAAAAGTATCGAAAGAATATAATTGCCTGTTTTGCTTGTTTACTAAAAGATGATTGAAAATAATTAATAGTGAAGTCTCAATGAGGTGAAAGCGTTCAATAATATTTTGAGGCAAAGTCATTCTTGACAACCGAGTGAACGCAAAGTAAAGCAACGTAAAATTAAAGTAATTCTGGCAATCTTAAATCAGAGAAATGAATAAATTAACATTACTTATTTCACATCGTTGTCTGTTGTAATAACACTGTTGTTAGCTGTATGGTTCGTATTTTGACGTTGCGAATTTATCCAATGAATTTTCATTGCAATTATAATCTGTTCAAAATACGTAGCTTGCCTTATCAATGAAACAAATGCACGTAAGTTAACTTTAATCTGACGTTATAAACTACTGCCGTGACAGAAGAGCTATGACCAGTCCATCGTATACTTTTTAACAACGAGTTTAAATATATTTTCAAATTAATGTAGTTGAGTTTCAACGTTATCAGACAATTGCTTTCTTTGTTCATTTTTATTTCCTAGCGTATTGTGTTCTCAGAGAAGTGTGTCAACCTTCTGTTGCCACGTGTAAAATCAAACGGTCACGTGTTCATTGCTGTCCCAATTACTGATCAGATATTCGACACGCAGTGCCAGTTGGGCTGGCGGCTGTGTGAAATAATTTCTGAATTTCAGTTAGTCTTGTCGCGGGCTGTGAGTCATATGGTACCCCCTTTTGTATCGTATTTCATGTGAGTGATGGAACTGTTTTAACTACTAAACAAAATCCAAGTACGTAGAAAGTGTTGGAGTAGCGTAGGTTGTTCTTTTGAACGTGTTGCAGTACACTTCTCTCTCCTAACCAGGCAAAATTTCTTCGAAGACGATAGCCTTATTCAAAATACAGTTGATTTTACCTACGTGATGAGTCATACGACGGCTGTCCAGAAAGTATGTTCCGATCGGTCGCTAAATGGAAACCACAGTGAAAATCAGGAACATTTTATTTGCAGGAGTTAGCTACACTTCCCAGATACTTCTCTACATAGTCGCCGCTCCGACTTAGACCTTTTTCGGAGGAGGAGGAGATTAGTATTTAACGTCCCGTCGACAACAAGGTCATTAGAGACGGAGCACAAGCTCGGATTAGGGAAGGATGGGGAAGGAAATCGGCCGTGCCCTTTCGAAGGAACCATCCCGGCATTTGCATGAAGTGATCTAGGGAAATCACAGAAAACCTAAATCAGGGTGGCCGGACGCGGGATTGAACCGTCGTCCTCCCGAATGCGAGTCCAGTGTGCTAACCACTGCGCCACCTCGCTCGGTACCATTTTCGGAGCGTTATACCAAATTTCCAACACCATCGTCATTGAAGGCAGCCACCTGTGCTTTCCGATAATTCTCTACGCTGGTCTATAGCGCGTAGCCTGCACCCAAGTGGTGTCTACGTATCCAGCGTTTCATGTGAATAGAGACGATACTCAGGACGAGCCATTTAGGGCTGTGTTGTGGGTTATCGAACACATCCCATCGAAAAGGCTGCAGGAGCGTCTTCACTGCCCCTGCAGAGTGCGGCTGAGAATTGCCATGGAGAAGGAAGTGCGTGGCAGTTGTGTTAGGTGGGCTGCATTCATTAAGGCGAAGCCTCTCAGTGGGCCCTCCTATTTGGCGGGAGACATCGTTGTTCTAGGCACCTTTATTCGCTCACAGTGCGCTCACCTGAAAAGAGCGTCTTGATGCGATCTACGGTCGTAGTGGAGACACTACCCAACACATCTGTGCAAAGCTTCATCGGGTTTTCACTGTGGTGTCCATTTCGCAACCGATGGGAACTTACTTTCTGCACAACCCTCGTATTATCGCATATAAAATTGCTTAAAACCTACAATTACACTGAAAAACCTTTCAAAATGTTTAAAAGTCACATAGTATCAACCAGAATATTAAACATTACCCTCTGTTGACGGAACTATTTCATTGTGTACACGTTTCCAGTCTAGCAAAGACGATCCGTTCACCCAAGGAAAGATCACTCTGCACCGGAAACCAAGAGTCGTTCTGGAGAGCAATGTCGACTTGTCCTGCCACGCCAGTCATTACTTCTGCTGACGTGCCAGTGTACCGATGTGTCCCACCTAATACTCAGCGCTGTGCTATTTTTAGTCATAGCCAAATACTTGCGTATATAGACAATGTATTTGTTACAATTACCATGAAAAATTTAAAAACCTATTACAGTAAAATACAGTAACAACTCTAACGATATTTTGCTGTCAGTTAAGCTAAGTATTATGTTTAGGTTATAATGTTGGACTGTTTTTATTTTATTTTTGTGTTGAAACTCATACTTAAATAACAAATGTTTCTCATTGGTTCTCTCCATTGTTATATACAATACCTCATGGTCTTAACCGGTGGTTGATTATATAAATTTCATCAAAAATTCTTCACCATTCTAAAATACGGCATTTCCAGTTACACAAATGTCGCCATACCGGATCCTTCTGCAAAGGTGTAAGTGTCGTAGTACTGTCAAACGCCCTGAATGACGGAGGGAGTGATGGGCACCAGATCAAGTCAAACCTTGAACGAAGACGACGATGATGATATGTAACAGTTGCGCCAACTGAAAAGTTGGACTGATTGATTTGCAGACGAAACTGATGACTAAACCAAGATACAGAATACATTGATTTTGGACCAAAATACACGCCATCAGAGTGATAGTAAGAATGTGTACTCAAATATGCGTATTACAATTCCATCGGAGCACAGTTCTGTATTATGAATCTGCGGCTGGCACACTCAAGCGCTCACGTCCTGCATGTTTCAGTGTCAGTGTGACTAAACTACGATTTTTTCAGACTTCCTCAAGATCACATAATACTCATTGAAATCCATAGGATACTACCCGCTGACCTACAGTTATAAAATATGGCAAGACCCAAAGTTCGACAGTACAAACAAAGGAATAATCCGAAAATTGTTAATTTGTAATTACGTTACATAAAAACTTTTTGCCATTTCTTTTCCGTCTGCCTACTCGATTGGTTAAGATTTCTTTTCTCAGGATCGACTAAAGGTATTACTTTGAAATTTAAGTCAAATACTGACGTTCACGGTTTCTTGAAGGTGTAGAAAATTTAAGATTCTAAGTCAGTGCAATCAACAGACACACCCATTTATGTCACATATTTTGACAGTCGCAAACTCACTCATCAAAACCCAGAGATGACTTGTCTACATGCTTCATTAAGTTTGTAAGGACGCATCAGAGCGATAGTCCTATCCGTACTTGCCCAATTCTTTATTTTTTAATATGGTTTAAAATTTTTTGTGCCGCTACTGCTGTTATTTTTTTTTTTTTTTCACTGAGCATATTTCCATTATTAATTACGACGTTCTGTATAAAATACTTGAGCTGTGGCGCGGCTGGCGCCTGTGTTCACGCACTTAAAATGGCATCGCTGCCATCGATTATCGGGTGGTTAAGGGAGAGAGAAAAGAGGCAGCGGAGTGGAAATTCGCAGGGTCGGAGGTGGCTTGTTGACGTTTACCGTGAGGCCTGTGGTACGACGCCTGTACGCTATGGGCAGGGTCAGCGAGAGATCCGGCTCTGACTTGAAGGGACCTTGGGTTTGTATAGGTTCTTGTTACTGGCCATTGAAATTGAGATGTGTCTATGGCGTGACGGAGGAAATGTGTGATGCTCGTCACTGTTGCATGTGAAAACGCTTCGTCTGCCTTATGTCTGTGCAGGAAATTAAGTGAAGTAAATAGCTGATACCACGGCGATGACTTGCTCTCACGCGTTGTTGAATATATTTCGGAATTACTGAATGGTGACGATATCCCACGTGTAAAGCAAATGAAGCCATTTGCACCATACTAAGCTACTGTTTTATTCTGCTTAAATCTGTGTCAATCATATGTGCATTTATATGCCCATATTTAATTGGAGAAGTTATAGAAGTGTGTAAACAGAAAGTTAAGTGTAAAGGGATGTAAACTTAAAACCCTTCCAATAAGTTAATACACTCGAACTCTGTATTACTAAAAGTGCCTTTCGATACCAGCACCTACCTTGGGTAATAAGTGTTATTTGGAGGTTGCCATGGTACTGTAAGTAATTATTACACACAAAATTGTTTATTCTGATTATACTAAACTGGAGATGTAAGATCGGTTGTGTGCCGCTGTAAATTACTATTGTCTCCTCTGTGTGGCAGCTTAGCATTGTCAGTGGCTTCAATCACTATTCCTGTCATATTTCGAGTTTTGTATTCGCGGGTTTGCTTAAGCTGACACTGTTAAGTTGAGTTGTAAGACGTATAAACAGCCAAGTAAAACTGAGTATTCTATGAGCTCAAGACGATATTCTATTACGTGGTACCTTAGTTTGCTATAGGTTAGAAGTATTTTACGCGTTATTATATTCTGCTGTTCGCTTTGTCTGAAGAGGAGCTAGTTCCGTGAAGTAGTCGTTTATATTTTATTAGTGCGTTATGCGTTGTGCCTTTTCATGTTATTGTTTTTTTAGAAGCTAAAAATGACTCTGTGTATGTTGCAGGTAGCTGAAACTGACGTGTTCACGGGGGTCGCGTCCTGACGTGGTTGATAGTGGCCCTTTTTACTACGTCACATCCGGCTATCCTCCATCAGTACATTTGTCTCGCTTATATCGTTACTACGTTTGTCGAGTGGAATTAGGGCTTACTGTAATCATCTTATATGTTGTTAAGTATCTCCCTTGCCAGCGCGCGAACCTTCGTGTATATAGTCGTATCATCATCTGCAAAGATTGCTAGTGTTATTCTTTTGTTCTCGTCACATGTATGATTATTTATCTTGTTACATATAATGTCAGTAAAATGTAAGTTTTAGAGAGGTCCGAGTTGGGACGTTGTATTCTCCTCCCGTGGAAACAAATTTAAGTGATTTTATTCCTTTTTTTAAGTAGCCTTTAGATGCGTACATTTTGCCTCCATGTTCGGTGTTTCTATGGCTTAAACGTTAATTAAAATTACCATAAAGGTAAATTTAGCAACGGAGAGTTTCGTGTATTTATTAGTTGCTAAGTGGATCCCAAGTTAAGTGCAGGAACCTTACCAATACTCTTTCTAGAGAGAGAGAGAGAGAGAGAGAGAGAGAGAGAGAGAGAGAGAGAGAGAGAGAGAGAGAGAGAGAGAGAGAGAGCACATCTTCCTTTTCTTTTATTATTGTGGCATACAACAGCTATGTCTGTTTTTATTCCAGTGTGGTGGTACTTTCCTTCTCTTAGATGTTCTGTGTATGAGCAGTGGATACAGTCGCTCTTCAATGACTTGGAATTAAAATTTGTTGCAGCCATCTTAAAGTATGCAGAGACGCACATATATTTTAATTCATACTGTGTAATAGTGACATTGTATTACCTTTCTTTTTCAGTTACTGTTTTTAATTTCTTTTTTATTATGTTACATGTTCTGAAGGCCATTTTAATTAAATTTTCTTTGCAGACCCTCCTAAATTCATGTGTGACATCGTTATGATATGAAATGTATACCGTTTTCTGTTCGTGTTGTGGAATGAGATTTATGATGTGACTGTGCCTTGTGTGTTAGCGTTGTGTGTTAGTACAGAGTGGACCAAATGAAAGCGGGCAAGAGAACAGAGACCCAGGGTACAAAGAAACACAGCAGAGGAAAGGAAACAGTACTAACTTGACTATAGCAGATGTTGAGAGTGACCATTCATCTCGTCGCACTTTTGGACCTTGGCCAGTAAGTTTCTGAAGTTGGATCGAAGCTGGGCTGCTGGAATTATTGCTTTCTCATTCGAAATGTTCTGCTCCAATTCTTAAAGACTATGAAGGTTGTTGCGATACACCTTAGACTTGAGGGTTCCCCAGACAAAGTAATCGCTCACAGACAGATCAGGTGATGTGGCTAGCCAGCTAGGGCCGCGACCAGACTGACCCTTGCTAACAACCGTCAGGCGTGGAGACTGTGGAAATGTGCTCCAAGGTTCGGCCGGCTGTATGAGCAGTTGCTCCAGCCTCTGGGAAGTAACTCTAGGTCTTTTCCTCCACAGTTAATGCTGCCACAAATGGTATTCACTCGTCTGCCGACTTTTATTTGCGCCATCCTGTTGGTGTGGACTGGTTTTAATTTTTTGCAATCTTCTTTTATTTTCATTTAATGGTGTTGTATAACTTGCATTCCTCCTTGCTGTTGTATTGTTCTATGCTGATAATGGTAATTAGCTGTACCTGATACTTACGTTTGCTTAGAGATGTTCTGAGTTGTCTGTATCATGTACACTATGTGATCGAAAGTATCCTGACACCCCCAAAAACATACGTTTTCCAAATTAGGTGCATTATGCTGCCACCTAATGCCAGGTACTCCATATCAGCGACCTCAGTAGTCATTAGAAATCTTGACAGAGCAGAATGGGGCGTTCTGAGGAACTGACGGACTTCGAACGTAGTCAGGTGATTGGGTGTCACTTATGTCATATGTCTGTACGCGAGATTTCCACACTCCTAAACAACCTTTGGTCCACTGTTTCCGATGTGATAGTGAAGTGGAAACGTGAAGCCTCACGTGCAGCAGAAAAGTTCATAGGCCGACCTCGTCTGTTTACTGACAGACACCGCCGACTGTTGAAGAGAGTCGTTATGTATAATAGGCAGACATCTATCCAGACCATCACACAGGAATTCCAAACTCCATCAGGATCCAATGCAAGTACAATGACAGGCGGGAGGTGAGAACTTGGGTTTCATGGTCGACCGGCTACTGATACGCCAAACATCACGCAGGTAAATGCCAAACGACGCCTCGCTTGGTGTAAGGAACATAGACATTGGACGATTGAACAGTGGAAAAACGTTGTGTGGAGTGACGAATCACGGTACACAATGTGGCGATCCGATCGCAGGGTGTGGGTATGGCGAACGCTCGATGAACGTCATCTGCCAGCGTGTGTAGTGCCGGCAGTAAAATTCGGAGGCGGTGGTGTTACGATGTGCCCTATAGAGGGGGCTTGCACCCCTTGTTGTTTTGCGTGGCACTATCACAGCACAGGCCTACATTAATGTTTTGAGTACCTTCTTGCTTCCCACTGTTGAAGAGCAATTCGGGGATGACGATTGCATCTTCCCAAACGAAGTAGCACCTATTCATAATGCACGGTCTGTGACGGAGTGGTTACACGACAAACAACGTCCCTGTAGTGGACCGGCCACCTCAGAGTCCTGACCGAATCCTACAGAATACTTTTGGGATGTTTTGGAACGCCGACTTCGTCCCAGGCCTCCGACAGACATCGATACCTTTCCTCAGTGCAGCACTCCGTGAAGAATTGGCTGCCATTCCGCAAGAAACCTTTCAGCATCTGATTGAACGTATGCCTGCGAGAGTGGAAGCTGTCATCAAGGCTAAGGGTGAGCCAATATCATACTTAATCCCAGCATTACCAATGGAGGACGGCACGAACTTTTAAGTCATTTTCGGTCAGGTGTCCGGATACTTTTGATTACATAGTGTCTGTCCGATGGCTAACAGTTTTTGAGAACGTAGATCGTTGGACCTCTCCTTTACGTCTACATCTATATTCATAAAGTCATTTTGTGGTACTTGACGGTGGGTACTCTGTACCAAAGTCACTTTCCCCTTTCCTGTTCCAGTCGCGATTAGTTGACGGGAAGAGCAATTATAGATATGCCTCCGTGTGGGCTCTAACCTAATTTCATTTCACGGTCTTCCCGCGAGATATACGTGCAGTAAGCGTTATATCTGTTGACTCTTCCAGGAACGTACCTTCTCAGAAAATTAATAGTAAACCACACCGTGATGTAGACCGCCTCTCTAGCGGCGTTTCCCACAGGAGTTTATCATCTCTGTGGCGCTTTCGTGCTTACTGAACGACCTGTGACGAAACGGACTACTGCTCTTTGGATCTTCACTGTACCCGGCAAGCAGTATTCAAATATTTGTTGAATAAGGGCTTTGTCAACTATCTCCTTTGTAGATGGATAGAAGTTCCTGAGGATTCTTCTAGTCAATCTCAGCCTTCCGCCTTTCCTGCGATCAGCTTCATGAATTCGTTACACTTTTAAATCGCCCCAGACGCATAATTTTAGATTTTTATGGATGTTTCTGCTTTCAGTGACTGTTCTGAAACTACGTAATCATGCAACAATGAGTTTTTCTATGTCCCCGCAATAGGTTACACGTGTTTATGTTGAAGGTCAGCTGTTATTCCCTGCACCAAGCGTCGATGCTCAACAGATCATCTTGCATTTCGCTGCTAGTTTCTCGCGTTGCAGCATCTCTATGTACGACAGTATCAACAGCGAGAAGTCTCATAAAACTTTCGATGTTGCCTACCGTATCATTCATTCCTATTGTGAAAAGTAATGGTACCTATAACGCTCCCTGGAGTATGTCCGAACTCACTTTACACCTGAAGACTCCTCTCCACTTAAGAGTGGCATGCCGTGTTCTGTTTGTTAGAAAATCTTCAGCCCAATCACCCTGTTTGTCTGATATTCCGTAAGCATGTAAAATTTTCACCGGACGGCAGTGCGGAACTGTATCAGATGCCTGAAGCATGTCAAGGAACACAGCACCAAGTTGGGTCTCGTGCAGGGAACACAGCGAGGTGGATCTCTCACGATCGCTGTGTCTGGTATCCATGCCGATTTCTGAAGAGGAGATCTCCGCATTCTAAAAATGCCATAATACGTGATTACAAAACGTGTTGCAAAGTTCTACAGCTGTTCGACGTCAGAGATATACACTCCTGGAAATTGAAATAAGAACACCGTGAATTCATTGTCCCAGGAAGGGGAAACTTTATTCACACATTCCTGGGGTCAGATACATCACATGATCACACTGACAGAACCACAGGCACATAGACACAGGCAACAGAGCATGCACAATGTCGGCACTAGTACAGTGTATATCCACCTTTCGCAGCAATGCAAGCTGCTATTCTCCCATGGAGACGATCGTAGAGATGCTGGATGTAGTCCTGTGGAACGGCTTGCCATGCCATTTCCACCTGGCGCCTCAGTTGGACCAGCGTTCGTGCTGGACGTGCAGACCGCGTGAGACGACGCTTCATCCAGTCCCAAACATGCTCAATGGGGGTCAGATCCGGAGATCTTGCTGGCCAGGGTAGTTGACTTACACCTTCTAGAGCACGTTGGGTGGCACGGGATACATGCGGACGTGCATTGTCCTGTTGGAACAGCAAGTTCCCTTGCCGGTCTAGGAATGGTAGAACGATGGGTTCGATGACGGTTTGGATGTACCGTGCACTATTCAGTGTCCCCTCGACGATCACCAGTGGTGTACGGCCAGTGTAGGACATCGCTCCCCACACCATGATGCCGGGTGTTGGCCCTGTGTGCCTCGGTCGTATGCAGTCCTGGTTGTGGCGCTCACCTGCACGGCGCCAAACACGCATACGACCATCATTGGCACCAAGGCAGAAGCGACTCTCATCGCTGAAGACGACACGTCTCCATTCGTCCCTCCATTCACGCCTGTCGCGACACCACTGGAGGCGGGCTGCACGATGTTGGGGCGTGAGCGGAAGACGGCCTAACGGTGTGCGGGACCGTAGCCCAGCTTCATGGAGACGGTTGCGAATGGTCCTCGCCGATACCCCAGGAGCAAAAGTGTCCCTAATTTGCTGGGAAGTGGCGGTGCGGTCCCCTACGGCACTGCGTAGGATCCTACGGTCTTGGCGTGCATCCGTGCGTCTCTGCGGTCCAGTCCCAGGTCGACGGGCACGTGCACCTTCCGCCGACCACTGGCGACAACATCGATGTACTGTGGAGACCTCACGCCCCACGTGTTGAGCAATTCGGCGGTACGTCCACCCGGCCTCCCGCATGCCCACTATACGCCCTCGCTCAAAGTCCGTCAACTGCACATACGGTTCACGTCCACGCTGTCGCGGCATGCTACCAGTGTTAAAGACTGCGATGGAGCTCCGTATGCCACGGCAAACTGGCTGACACTGACGGGGGCGGTGCACAAATGCTGCGCAGCTAGCGCCATTCGACGGCCAACACCGCGGTTCCTGGTGTGTCCGCTGCGCCGTGCGTGTGATCATTGCTTGTACAGCCCTCTCGCAGTGTCCGGAGCAAGTATGGTGGGTCTGACACACCGGTGTCAATGTGTTCTTTTTTCCATTTCCAGGAGTGTAGTTCTGTGTGTGTGTTCGACGACCCTTTTTGAAAACGGGTATGACCTATGCTTTTTTCCAATCAACAGGCACACCTCGCTGCTCCAAAGACCTATGTCACACTGCTGATAGAAGATCGGGAACTTCTTTCTCTTACTGTGTGTTGAATCGTGTTGGAATCCCATCAGCTCCGATGGCCGTAGCTCTGTTGAGCAATTTCAGTAAATTTTCTATTCCATGGTTACTTATTTAACAGTCATTTTGTTGTTCGATGATTTATGAGACACACTACAATGCGACCATCGTCTGAAAGATACTCGTGGAAAACGACTTTTAGTATTTGAGCATTTTCTGTGTCGTCCTCCGCTTCAATGCCAATGCGGTCAAATGCCTTCGGTTCGTTTACTGATTTCATATGAGATCAAAACTTCCTTGGATTTTTTGTCAAGTCGGTAGGTAGACAGAATTTTACTTTCGAATTTGTGAACGCTTCACAAATGACTCTCCTTAGTCTCTGCTGATCCACTATGGACTTGGGACAGCAGCTAATCAAATAACGGAGTCCGTCAAATTGAGATATTCTCTATTTTGTTTTTGCTATCATTTTCGACAATTCATTATGCCATCTTCAGGACCGATATGCACCTCTCAAAAATAATTGATACTGGCATACTGGAGCCACATGTCTCGGGATGTCGTGAATTCCCAAGGGCTTCCTTCGAAGACATGCGAATTTAGGACATCCAGAAACATATGGCCAAGTACGTCAAATCTATCATTTTTGGGAGGTGCTTATGGGGCATGGAGATGGCATACTGAACTGCCGAAACTGGTAGCAAAAACAACATAAAGTAACTTCTCAATTGCACGGCAGTTGGTGAATTTTAGTGTTAAAAAACTCCTTACGCTAATTTTGATTTGGTATAATTTGTTTGTCTGTGAGGCTTTGGCTACGTTTAACTTTTCTGTGAAGTTTCCTTTGCTTTCGTGGCTGCTTTCTAAAATATCTGTCGAGCCATGTTGGGTCTGTTCTATCCCTCACATCTTTGCTCGGCACATACCTGTCTAAAGTGTATTCTAGTTCGCTAGAGCGCCATTTCGTTTCAATCTATTCAATCATTTTCAATGGCCGGAACTATATACTTATTTTACTCACACACAAAAATTTTACTTCTGCAGTTTGTCATTGTACTTAGAAGTGTTGTGATACTGGCGGTTTCTTTTTATGTTTTGTTACGATATTCACAGTGTATGTTGATGTTCCTGATGCGGAGGCTGATTTATGCCTTCAGCACTATTAACGCTTGTCCTCGCATAACATGGCAAAATATAAACTGATTTTATTCTGTTGCACAGATAATTTATTTTGTTTACATTCTTCATCGCCAACAGCAGAGAGTGCGATGATGGACGCCTACAACAATACATTCTGCGTCTTTTTATTGTAATCTGTCAACAAGAAATGGTCACACACACAAAATAATTTAACCGAATAAGGGAACATCAGTTTGTTTCGTTTCAATTTCATTTGCAGAAAGAAATATTTTCTAAATTTTCGAATACTATACTCACTACTAACGAAAATTGCACAACTCCTTAAAGATACGACGGTTATTAGCAAACTAAGGTCTGGTCCGAAGCGAAATGGAAGCCACAGTGAAACTCGAAAATGTTTTATTTGCAACAGTTAGCCGCACCTTCCAGCTACATCTCTACATAGTTGCTGCTCCGACTGTGACATCTGTCGTAGCGTTGAATCAGTTTTCCAGTACCCTCGTCACAGAAGGTAACAGCCCGTGATTTCGGCCAATTCTCTGCGCTGGTCTGCAGGTCGTTGTCTGTGCCAAAATGTTGTCTTCATAGTCAGTGGTTCGTGTGAGCAGAGATGAGAAAACGCTGCAGAAGCGTTGTCGCTGGCCTGCAGTGTGTGAGTGAGTGTTGTTATGTAGAAGGAAAAGTATGACAATTATGTGGGGTTCCACGAAATCAGGGGAAATGTCTCAGGAAGCACATATAATTGGCAGGAGACACTGTTTACAATGGAAAATTGTACTGAAATACAGGAGGATCTGCAACGAATTGACGCATGGTGCAGGGAATGGCAACTGAATCTCAATGTAGACAAGTGTAATGTGCTGCGAATACATAGGAAGAAACAGCCTTTATTATTTCGCTACAATATAGCAGGTCAGCAATTGGAAGCAGTTAATTCCATAAATTACCTGGGAGTAGGAATTAGGAGTGATTTAAAATGGAATGACCATATAAAATTGGCCGGCCCGCGTAACCGAGCGGTTCTAGGCGCTACAGTCTGGAGCCGCGCGACCGCTACGGTCGCAGGTTCGAATCATGCCTCGGACATGGATGTGTGTGACGTCGTTAGGTTAGTTAGGTTTACGTAGTTCTAAGTTCTAGGGGACTGATGACCTCATAAGTTAAGTCCCATAGCGCTCAGAGCCATTTTTGAACCATATAAAATTAATCGACGGTAAAGCAGATGCCAGACTGAGATTCATTGGAAGAATCCTAAGGAAATGCAGTGCGAAAACAAAGGAAGTAACTTAATATCTGAGGTCATCAGTCTCCTAGAATTAGAACTACTTAAACCTAACTAACCTAAGGACATCACACAACACCAAGCCATCACGAGGCAGAGAAAATCCCTGACCCCGCCGGGAATCGAACCCGGGAACCCGGGCGTGGGAAGCGAGAACGCTACCGCACGACCACGAGATGCGGGCCGGCCGGCTACAGTACACTTGTTCGCCCACTGCTTAAATACTGCTCACCGGTGTGGAATCCTTACCAGATAAGGTTGATAGAAATGAGAGAGAAGATCCAACGCAGAGCAGCACGCTTCGTTTCAGGATCATTTAATAATCGCGAAAGCGTTACGGAGATGATGGATAAACTCCAGTGGAAGACTCTGCAAGAGAGACGCTCAGTAGCTCGGTATGGGCTTTTGTTAAAGTTTCGAGAACATACCTTCACCGAGGAGTCAAGCAGTATATTGCTCCCTCTTACTTATATCTCGTTAAGAGACCGTGAGGGTAAAATCAGGGAGATTAGAGCCCAAACAGAAGCATACCGACAATCTTTCTTACCACGAACAGTACGAGACTGGAATAGAAGGGAGAACCGATAGAGGTACCCAAGGTACCCTCCGCCACACACCGTCAGGTGGCTTGCGGAGTATGGATGCAGATGAGATGTAGATGTAAGTGTTGAAGTCAGAAAATACAGTTTCGTAGTTTTTGTAAGTTCATAAATGACGTAGTAAATGGTAGGATACCGGTAGAATTGGTAGCATTGGTACAGAAATAAACAAAATGGCTATTTGTTTTGCACATAATTAAAACCTCACATCATTCAGTGTTAGTCAAATGTGTATTCCATATCTTCACAGAATATAAATTGCATTTTATAAGTATTAAAAATTAGTTGATCGCTTTTATGAAATCAAAGACATTAATTTTGTTGCAAGTACTGTTTACATGAATAAACATAACCAATCCACATAATAGAGTGCGGTTATTTTGTACTCAGCTGAATGTACTTCATCATGGAAAAATTAAAGAATTTCCTGTTATTTTTAAATGAGAATCTTGTTTATGAGTAACAGAAAGACATCGTGCATAAGCTCGATGGAGTGTTGGAAAGATGTTTGATATATTTTTGTTTTGCGTTTTTTTACCTTTTTCTGGAGGAAATTGCTTTTTCTGGCGCAATATGATAAATCTGTACTGTTGCTTATATTTTTCCTGCAACATACTTGTGTTTCGTGTTACAATTCAACAATTTGCGAATAAAAACTGAATTTCCGGCCGTTGTGGCCGAGCGGTTCTAGGCGCTTCAGTCCGGAACCGCGCCACTGCTACGGTCGCAGGTTCGAATCCTCCTAGGGCATGGATGTGGGTGATGTCCTTAGTTTAATTAGGTTTAAGTAGTTCTAAGTTCTATGGGACTGATGACCTCAGATGTTATTTCCCATAGTGCTCAGAGCCATTTGAACCATTTTTTTGAACCAAAACCGGAATTAAAGGCGACAATTTCAATTTTTCTGTAAGTACTGTTTATCTTTAAATATGAGACAGGAAGATGACTGTGTAGGATAAAAATGCGCCATAGGTTGCGCAGCCCTTTATATATCCTCCTGCACTCAGTTTCAAGTTCACCACTTACAGACCCTCATAAAATCTACAAATAGTAAGCACTGATCACAGGTGTAAACAAAGCGATCGATATGATGCAACGCCCGATAGGTAGGCAACACACCTAATGTACAGGTAATGCAAGTACTGTCTTAATTGGCCAAGACTACCGCAGTCTACGCTTACTTATTGTAGACTTCTCTAGTTTTGCTAATCTACTAGGCTTCTTCACGTGCTCGCTGTGCGCTCAAAACCGAAAATAGCGGCGTGATGTGATCAGCGGGCATACTAGAGACACTAGTGAAAACATCAGTGTGAAGCTGCATCGAAATTTCACTGTGGTGTCCATTTCGCGACGGATCGGACCTTTCTTCCCGAGTAACCCTCGTGTGTGTTAAAAGAGAAGTATAGAGATTGCCTAGAACTTCGGCGCGGGGAGAAGAGAACTCGCGAAGCAGAATAAGAGCGGAGAGATTAGGGCACGCGGGCTCCGTAATACCAGTGAGAACCAATCGGCATTTAATCCCGGCGACGGGGCGGCTTTCAGCAACAGCAGCAAGAGCAGGTGGGGTGGCTTTGGCTTCCTGAGTCGCCGGATTACGCCACCTGCGCGCATTCCACGGGGTCGGGTCGGCTCATTCACCGGTCGCCAGAGTTGGGATAATCAGGTTTGAGCGCTTTGGCGCCCGCGGCGCCGCCTGGCCAACTTCCCACAGTTGGGAGTCAGACTCTCCTCCCCCCCCCCCCCACCCCATCCGCCGCTCCCCTCCTGCGCCTCTGGCCACGCCTCGTCTACATGACGCACACACGCCTACCCGTTACGGGCGCCAGGGTTGCAAGTATGGCGCTCCTATGGAATGTCTACGGTATGATGATAATTTAGACGCAGGATGCACCAGTATTATCTACACTCCGCACTAATCAGATCCGCTACGAAGTGGGGAAACGTGGCAGTCTGCGTACCTTCGTGCACGCTCTAGTTACTCTTATCTTATTCTCGTCGTCCAACGCGAGAAACAATGCCTGTCTTACATGAGAGTCTTTCTCGTCGCTCTAAGGCTTTCGACACCGTTCCTCGCAAGCATCTTCTAACCAAACTGCGTGCCTACGGAGTATCGCCTCAGTTGTGCGACTGGATTCGTGATTTCCTGTCAGAAAAGTCACATATTTACTAAGATGGAATCTGTTCTTTTGGAAATCTCCGAAAGAACAGATACCATCGGTGACCAAGCAGCTCGTTATATTTAAATTACAATGAAATGAACAACCTTAGCTGCTTACAGGCGTTGACATACGTCAACGGGGACAGATGAAAATGTGTGCCCCGACCGGGACTCGAACCCGGGATCTCCTGCGTTTTGTTCGTTATTGATCGTTGTGTTTGGTCGTTGCGGACGTCGCAAGACATCCTGTTCAAGTTCGGTGGTTGATCCTTCCACTCAGTTCTTTTTACAGAGGCCAACCGGCTCTCTGACCGAACACGCTGAGCTACCGTGCCGGCTTCTGAGCCACCGAGGACACAGAGGATAGCGCGACTGCAGGGATTTATCTGTGGCACGCCTCCCGCGAAACCCACATTCTCAACGTATTGTCCCGCACTACATTCGTAGTGCCCCCGCCTATTATACTCATTACTCGCGGTGCGTTGCCGATTCCCGCAAGAGTTCGGGCACTGTTTGTGCATTCGCACAGGCTCAGATGGATAGAGAGTCTGCCATGTAAGCAGAGGATCCCGAGTTCGAGTCCCGGTCGGGGCACACATTTTCATCTGTCCCCGTCGACGTATGTCAACGCCTGTAAGCAGCTAAGGTTGTTCATTTCATTGTAATTTCAGAAAAGTCACAGTTCGTAATAATAGACGGAAAGTCATCGAGTAAAACAGAAGTAATATCTGGCGTTCCACAAGGAAGTGTTATAGGCCCTCTATTGTTCCTGATCTATATTAACGACATACGAGACAATCTGAGTAGCGTCTTAGGAGTGTTTGCAGATGATTCTGTCATTTACCGTCTTGTAAAGTCAACAGATGATCAAAACGACTTGCAAAATGATTTAGATAAGATATCTGTATGGTGCGAAAAGTGGCATTTGACCCTGAATAAGGAAAAGTGTGAAGTTATTCACAGGAATACTAAAAGAAATCAGCTAAATTTCGATTACGCGATAAGTCACACAAATCTGAAGGCTGTAAATTTAGCTAAATACTTAGGGATTAGAATTACAAATAACCTAATTGGAACGATCACATAGATAATATTGTGGGTAGAGCAAACCAAAGACTGCAATTCATTGGCAGAACACTTAGAAGATGCAACAGGTTTACTAAAGAGACTGCTTAGACCACGCTTGTCCGCCCTATTCTGGAGTATTGCTGTGCGGTGTGGGATCCGCATCAGGTGGGACTGACGGATGACATCGAAAAAGTACAAAGAAGGGCAGCTCGTTTTGTATTATCACGAAACAGGGGAGATAGTATCACAGACATGATACATGAATTGGAGTGGCAATCATTAAAACAAAGACGTTTTTCGTTGCGACGGGATCTTCTCATGAAATTTCAATCACCAGTTTTCTCCTCCGATTGCGAAAACATTCTGTTGGCACCCACCTACATAGGGAGAAATGATCATCACGATAAAATAAGAGAAATCAGGGCTCGCACGAAATAATTTAAGTGCTCGTTTTTCCCACGTGCCGTTCGAGAATGGAACGGTAGAGAGACAGTATGAAGGTGGTTCATTGAACCCTCTGCCAGGCACTTTATTGTGGATAGCAGAGTAATCACGTAGATGTAGATAATGCATTTAAGTGATTAACATTGTAGGATCACAAGTTAATGTAAGTGCGAGATAAGCCATTGTAAATCTGAAATACTGGTTCATTAATAACCGTTGTAGCCGACGGAATGTGCGTGCGGAGTGCGTGCGCCTTCCATACCTCCTTGTCTATCATCAGCCAACCACGTTGCGAGTGTGTCTACGACATCAAAGATCTCTAGATTGTGCCTGTTGTGGAGCTCTAAATTTCCGAGTATGCTGCAAGCTTCGCGTGCGCAAAGACAAGGGACTGTGGCTGTGTCTGCTAACTTCAGAAGTTATAACTATTCTGGTCAAGCACAGTCCTACTACAGAAATGGATAGTGTGCTTTCGTCTCTGCTTAATCTTTATTACGTTGTTAGTTTTGTTTTCGTGGCACACTGAAAAGTTTCACATGGTCATGGTATTTTTCTTTTCTTGCAAGTGTTATTCTAGTCTACAAGATAGACGAAATATTTGAAAGCAAAAAAGTATTTATGTTTTAGAGAGAAAAGACCTACACTACGCATAAATAGATAAGCGTTGTAATGGAAATCATTTAAACAGTGAATAAGTCAAGATTATTGGACGATGAAAACAATTTTAGTTGTATTAATAACAAAAGCAGGGCCAGTATTGGTCGTTGAAGTAAATGATGATGATGATGATGATGATGATGATGATGATGATGATGTCCGGTTTGCTGGGCGCTCAACTACGCGGTTATCAGCGCCTTACAAATTTCCAATCTTTGCTCAGTCCAATCTCGCCACTTTCATCCCCAGCCCGGCCGGGAATCGAACCCGGGACCCCGTGATCCAACGGCAGCAACGCTAGCCACTAGACCACGAGCTGCGGACATTGAAGTAGAAATCGTTACTTCCGTTGCAAATACATTTCCATCACTGCGTCGCCATAATCAGTGCTAGTATTAAAGCCCTGTTGGCTCAAATACAAGCAGGAAGACAGCAATACCTGCACATATCAAAAATGGTTCAAATGGCTCTGAGCACTATGGGACTTAACATCGGAGGTCATCAGTCCACTAGAACTTAGAACTACTTAAACCTAACCTATCACACACATCCATACCCGAGGCAGGATTGAAACCTGCGACCGTAGCGGTCGCGGGGTTCCAGACTGAAGCGCCTAGAACCACTTGGCTTCTGCACATATCACTGAATAGTATTTGTCACATCGAAGTTAAAAATGCAACTGGTGTGGTTGCCGTGGTGCACCCAACTCCTGATGGAGTCCTCACTAAAAAAAAAAAAAAAAAAAAAAAAATTGTTGCCATTTGGCACTTAGCAACAAAACAGGATACAAAGGATAAAGCTAAAGGGCGCTATTTACTGCTGTCTACATATTGCCTTACGAGTTTGCAAGCATCTATTTTCTCGAGAAAATAAATGTGTATGTTTGGATGACACTTTCCCTATTCTTCCGATCATCAGTAGCCTAACGTAAACACACTATCACAAGACATTTAATAATAATTTCGACTTTGAATTCTGCTTCGGTGATTAATAAACTATTGTCATTACTTGTTCCTACAGTTTGCTACTATATTTCAATTTTTCTGTTAAAAAGAGTCCTTTATAACCTCACTTTTACCATTCAGATGCCCGACTGCATTGCAGACCGCTCTCATAACGCGGAGTACTTTGGCGCTTGAAACATGTCCTTTGAAAAATTAATGAATTACTGTGCTGATAAACCTCTTACGTTATTTGATTTTCAAACAGCTGAGCAAAACTGAACGTACTCAGACATTTCTCTCTTTACTTATTCTAATCATCACTAAACTGACATAAAATTAAATATTTTTTTAGCGCAACGCAATCTGACTCTCAACAATCCCTACAAAAGAATGGCCCTGACTAAGAATAACCTATACCTTTCATGAATCACTTACCTAAAAAAAAATCTTTGTTTCTCGAACTACTGCAATACAGCGAGCGCCAATACTGCCAGCTAAATAAAAGACTCTACTACTGAAGGCACTAACTACTGATAGGCATAGTTAGCAAATGAAAGATTTTGCTACAGAACAAACAATGTATTTACCTTAATAATGTTCAAAAGTCATCATATACAGGGTGTCCCAGCTATCTTGTCCACCCAAAATATCTATGGAACAATAACAGCTATTGGAAAACGACTTTAACCGGTATCAATGTAGTGCTGGGGCCCATGAATGTACATATTTGGAAACATTCTAAAACGAAAGCATATGTGTTTTTTAACACAAACATGTTTTTTTAAATGGACCTCCTATATTTTTTCTTCAGCAATTCATAGCATGACAAAGCACATACACAATGGCGTTGATTGCATCGCAATATTCCCACTACATCCCGAGATATTAAGACGCGAAGTTGACGCTTGAAACACCCGACATGCGCTGCTAGCGCACGTCCTGAGGCTCAGGCGTGAACCCCATGCTGCCCGTAATCGCGATGTGATTGACATGCGTAATCACACTTCCATACTTATCAAGAGGTCTGAAACGAATAATACAGTCTGCTGCCATCCTGCATTAACGTCGTACATTCCAGCAGGTATTTATCCCATAGGCTAGCGGTGATGCGGTTCTGTAACATATCTGTGTACCGCAACGTTAGTCACAAAGTTAACTTCGCTTATCGTTAATCCGTTACTAAAAAGGTAATGCCGTTCAACGTTAAAACTTTACTTTACTGTAGATCTAGCGCAAGTGACAGTTAATCATTCACTCGTAATAGTAAAATTCATGTTGATGGTTTTAGTGAAACGAGCAAGTGGACTAAAAGTTTTACCGTTGTTTAGGTAAAAATATTTTGATTTGGGAAGTTCAGGTAGGACATAGAAGATGAATGTAAACGTGTTTAACCAATTAGTTTTATTATCAGATAATTATCAATGTTATGTTTATCTAATGCGTTAAATGACAAATTGTTGCAAACAAATGTTTCTTAACATCACTGGGTAAAATGGCCCTTTGTAGAAACTTCCACAGTGATACCAGCACTACATACTAAACATAGCGTTCACATCTCATGCTCAAAGTGATGCCCGTGGCTTGCATACATAGGGTCACTCTGAGGATGAAGGATGCCCTACTTCGTGCTACTGTTTCCTCTTTGATGGCTGTACAAGCATCAATAATGCGTTGCTTCATGTCCTCTGGTGTTGTTGGTTCATATTGGTTAACAGCATCCTTCACTGCTCCCCAACGAAAATAATCCAGCGGTGTAAGGTCCGCAGATCGGGCAGGCCACCTAACTGGGCCACCTCGTCCAGTCCACCTACCAGGGAACTTACGGTTCAGAAGTCGTCGTGCTCGTAAGGTGCTATGTGCAGGGCATCCGTCATGCTGATTCCACATGACCATTCTCCGGTTCAGAGGTACGGTGTCCAAGAGAACAGGAAGATTGTGTCGTATAAATCTGGAGTATTGTCTGCTATTTTGGATGCCATTTATGACGAAAGGTCCGATAATGATAACCCCAATAATCCCACACCAAACATTAACTTTCAACGGACGTTGATGCTCTATCTGACGGAGCCATTTTGGATTGTCTGCGGACCAATAATGCATATTCCTCACATTGATAAGTCCTTTGTTGGAGAATGATGCCTCGTCGGTAAAGAGATCATCTGCAAAAAAAATTGGATTAGCCAGAAGTTTTTGCTGAGCCCACCGACAAAATGTTACCCTATTGCGGAAGTCATTTCCATGACGATCCTGGTGTAAATGAACATGGTAAGGATGAAATTTATGACATTTAAGAATACGCTGTGCTCTTGATTTCGACACACCAACTTCACGTTCAATTTGACGTGTGCTGATTTGAGGATTCACAGCTATGGTAGCGAGCACAACAACTTCAGCACGTTCATCTGTGCGTGTTCTAGGACGATGTCGAGGTCTTGGATTTAAGCTTCCCGTTTCACGTAGACGAGATGTGAGACGGCCAAACATCCGGCGCGAAGGCGATGGCTTGTCAGGGAATCGTCTTCTGTACAGTCGTTTCTGCCTGAACAGCATTTCGTCCACCTACAATAGGGTACAGTACAGGTATGTAGAGTAGGGTAGAAAACAGACATTAAGTTAATAATCATAATGTTCGCTAACCGTACTGTCAACAAACAAGCAATCTCATAACGTATTTCCCGTCAACGTACATTCTCCATAGATCAGCAGCATTTCTACCATATCTTCATGTGTGTACATTATGCTGTACAGTATAAGTTCCGCAACACAACGTTTATTCACAATGTGTACTACCTCCGTGCCATCACTAGATTACTCTGATGCACGACTACACTGGCAAGCGGTGTACCGCACGCCAAAGCAACAACAAATGGGATGCTCGGAGGGTGGTGGAGTACAGGAGTTTGCATGGGTGGCACATCATACACAAGGCGAAGTGGTAACTGTGGCAGTAGTGGGAACTACGTTGGACACTTGACTAGGTAGAGCCAGGCGCTGCGCGACAGGCACAATGGGTCATATAACGCATTAGATAAACCTTATTTTGGGTGTGCAGGATAAATAAGACAACCTGACGGGTGTACGCCGATCGGTACTGGTTCATATTGTGTACGTAGATACGTAAAACGTGCAAGAGGGAAACCATTATGTGCTTATGAGAGTTGATGGCAGCAGACCGTATTATTCGTTTCGGACATCTTGATAAGTATGGAGGTGTGATTACACATGTCAATCACATCGCGATTACGGGCAGCATGGGGTTCACGCCTGAGCCTCAGGACGTGCGCTAGCAGCGCATGTCGGGTGTTTCAAGCGTCAACTTCGCGTCTCAATATCTCGGGATGTAATGGGAATATTGCTATGCAATCAACGCCATTGTGTATGTGCTTTGTCATGCTATGGATTGCTGAGGAAAAAATATAGGAGGTCCATTTAAAAAAACATAAGTTTGTGTTAAAAAACACATATATTTTCGTTTTAGAATGTTTCCAAATATGTACATTCATGGGCCCCATACATTGATACCGGTGAAAGTCGTTTTCCAATAGCTGTTATTGTTCCAGAGATATTTTGGGTGGACAAGATAGCTGGGACACCCTGTATATCAGTTCATGATATCCAATATTACAAATTTACTCTTTCTGATGGACACACGTCCAGATCGTCCGCTCTCAAAATTCTGCTATCTCTCTCCCCACATTCACCACTGCCGGCGGCTCACCTCCAACTGCGCAACGCTACGTGCTGTTCACATCCAACTGCCC
This sequence comes from Schistocerca americana, assembly GCF_021461395.2. Classification (NCBI taxonomy): domain Eukaryota; kingdom Metazoa; phylum Arthropoda; class Insecta; order Orthoptera; family Acrididae; genus Schistocerca; species Schistocerca americana. Next base: position 381,217,005 of record NC_060126.1, read on the forward strand.
AACGCTACAATAGCGAATATTCCAACAATGCCAACTGGCCACAGACTACAAACAGTACAGCCAATGATTTTCATACAGAGCCCTATGTGACGTTACCAACATAAAACCAAAACAGCTTACTTACATAGCCCCCATGCTCCCCACAAAAAATTTTACGAATTGTTTTGGGCAGTGGCCAATAATTATTTGATAAAATTTTTCATAAATACATGTAATGCGTTTCCATGACGCGAAAATATAGGTTAAAAATGCTCATAAAATTTGTGTTTTACGTCATTACAAACTTTTTGACATTTATATGCGATTTTAAGTAATTCTGCAGTTAAATCTTCACGTGTTTGTTCAAGCGTTTGTTCCATTGAGTTTAACTTTTGAAGCTGTTGCTGTCTCTGATTTTATTCCACTATGTCTAACTGTTGCTGTGTTTGTCTTTGTTTTTTTTTTAATTAATTGCCATAATAATGTATTAGTGTCTGGAATCTGTTCCTCTGTGCTTTTTGGCACTGCATTTGCAGCGGCAACATTCACATTTTGACAAGCAGAAAATGTGTCTTGACTTATTTGAGAAAGTGGTGAGGACCCGAAATCTGAATCTACAGTATTTGCAAAATTGTGTCCTGTCATTTCAGAATCCTGAGGCGAGTTGTTGCCGACCGATCGATCGATAATGCTTCCCTGTTCACTAATTGTTTCACTGTCTACACCATTATTTGCCGTCCGCTCCATTTCCCTATGCAAAATTACCAAATTACTACGTTGAATGTCTTAATTCATTACACGGTGTTGCTGATAAGCTACAATCGTCGTCACTATCATTTCTCAACTTACTTTGGAGCCTAGTGTTACGTTTTTCATACGCCACAATTATCACGTATTTCACGCGATAACAAGAAAAGCACATTTTGGAGAGCAAAAACAAGAAAACACATTAGCATAGCACTGAAAATAATATCTCATTAATTGCAAGTGCAGTTGCGAAATACTTGGTGCAAATCTACATGCATGCCACAACTGTTTTACTGAACAATGAAAAACTACAACTACAAAGGAAATTATTACGCGCTAGCAATAAACAATAGCTACACTAAGTACATAAACTACAAGAAAAAATCAGAAGATTCCAGTGAGGTATCCTCGGCTAAGGGTCGACATATGAAATATCCCCCCTTGAAAAATTCATAAATTACTGTGCTAACAAACCTGTTTCGTTGTTTGATTTTCAAACAGCTGAACAAAACTGAACGCACTCAGACATTTCTCTCTTTACTTATTCTGATCGCCACTAAACTGACACAATTTTTTTAATTTAATTTATTTTATTTTACTTCATTTTTTTTTTTTTTTTTTTTTTTTTTTTAGCGCAACGCAATCTGATTTCAATAATCCCTACAAAAGAATGGCCCTGACTAACAATAACCTATATCTTTCATGAATCACTTACCTCACAAAAACCTTCGTTACTCGAACTACTGCAATTCAGCGAGCGCCAATACTGCCAGCTAAATAAAAGATTTCAACTACGGAAGGCACTAACTACTGATAAGCATAGTTAGCAAATGAAAGATTTTGGTAGAGAACAATGTATTTACCTTAATAGTGTTCAAAGGTCATAATATATATAGCAGTTCATGACATCCAGTCTCACAAATTTACTGTCTCTGATGGACACACGTCCAGATCATCCGCTCTAAAAACTCCGCCATCTCTCTCCCCACATCCACCACTGCTGGCGGCTCACCTCCAACTGCGCAGCGCTACGCGCTGTTCACATCCAATTGCCCAACACTACAATAGGGAATATTCCAACAATGCCAACCGGCCAAAGACTGCACACAGCACAGCCAGTGATTTTCATACAGAGCGCTACGTGACGTTACCAACATAAAGAACTAAACAGCCTACTTACACGCTGACGAAAACGACCATTCAAAGCAGACGAGGCTCAATACGGAAATAAAACGACAGGAGCGCTTCAGTAGACGCAATTGTTTCTAGTGGTCAGTTGAAGCAAAGAAGTCGATCACGTAAAAGCGTCTATACGTCGGCGGCGGGACGTTCTCTGTAAACTGAACAGCTAGCAGGAGTGGGGTGAGGTGTTCCTCCTCCTCTCTCAAGAGACTGAGATAACTGATTAAAAATTTTTCTCATAGAGTCACGATATAAAAAGGCCACGGGAGCAGAAAATTTCTGCCTAACTTCAACACCGCGACGAGAAATAGAAAGTGCCAATAATGAACAGAAAAATTAAAATTTCTAACTAGTACGATGGAAATTCGGAATAATTACAAGCCAGCGATGGTTGATGTGATGGTTCATCGTCGTATTTAAATGGTGGGACCACGACAACAGCCACGTGATGCGCTTTCGACGTCATTGTTTGGTGATAGATGACCGATGGATTTAACCGAAGTCTTACGTGAAAACGTACACAGTAACATGGAAATGATCGTTAAATAAATCTCAGGGTGGATATGCTTTGTAAGAACGAACAGGTAACGAAAGAACATGTAGAGTCCTCCGAAATATCGCCGAACAATCCGTGTGGCCACTGGAACACAAAAATTCAAATAAAATGGTATTCCCTAGGAAAGAATTGTGAACGGTAAAGTGAATTGAAATAAGCACAATAAACATGAAGATTAAAATTTGATACATTTCATTTCAGTAACAGGAACTTCTTTTTACGTGAGTACAGTTCAATACACGTCAGAAAAAGGAGCAAATATACGAAAAGAAAAATTTCAGAGAGAGAGTTCCTCTTGTTAAAAAAAATTGATAGTATATCTTTTAGAAGTGTCTTCGGCTGCCGTACAACTAACTCATCTCTTTGTTTTTGCTAGTCAGGCTATTTTTTAAAAAGAAAAAAATGTACACTGTATCGTTATAAAGGTTACGTTCCCATGTACGAATTTCTTGTAAATGGGCGAAAGGCTGATACTTCGATTTCACGTATACAAAACAGGTAATATTCTCGGAAGAATGCTACAACAGGAGCACAGGTACCCTAAATCTCAGTTTCTAATCAAGTAGTGTGCGGTGATTTAGGCGTATCTGCTTCGTGTCATTTTCTTCCGTTATTTGTATCAGTCAGGGATAGGTCAGACAGTATCGGACATGTAACCCTTTTCGAAATTATAATTTTTCCTAAAGCTTATAAAGGAACATTTATCAACCTAAAACACACTATGGTGAGTTACGTAACACAGCTACAAAACTCTATGTGATAAACACAAACGTTCGTTGATTTTCTTACTTTTCCACCCGTTTTACAGGCAGTAGAGTTTGAGCAACGCATGGGAACATAGACGAATTCAGGCTGCTTTCCAGTAATCTACGCTTTTGTACCCGGAGACCTTCAGCTTAGCGAGGGTGTTTGTGTATTTCATAATAAACTTTAATGAACAATGAATTTAGCAATACTGTTAAACTTTTTATGGTAACGGGTAGCCGCGACTTTTCGTTTTCCTTTTAAAGTAGCTGATTTAACTGGGCAATCTGCTAAATATTATCCGCTACTTCACGCATATTAACCTAATTTTGCTCTGATCTTAATTCTTTAACTTATAGAAATCAACACGCTTTTAATAAACTTATGTTAGACTATCATACTTGTTTTTGTCTTATTATTGAAAATACAGTAAACAGTGTTTACCTTCGCCACTGTCTTGACTACTTATTCTCTTTCCTGGTTTCTCCCTTATCTTCACAGAATGAGGATGTTCACTTGGACTTGGTTGGCATTGTTAGTGGAAGAGGGTGGTTGGATGCTTCCTGCCGCAACTCTACCTCCCGTGAGGCATTGTGAAGATCATGTATAGATATATACACTACTGGCCATTAAAATTGCTACATCACTAAGATGACGTGCTACAGACGCGAAATTTAACAGACAGGAAGAAGATGCTCTGATATGCAAATCATTAGCTTTTCAGAGCTTTCACACAAGATTGGCGCCGGTGGCGACACTTACAACGTGCTGACATGAGGAAAGTTTCCAATCGATTTCTCATACACAGACAGCAGTTGACCGGCGTTGCCTGATGAAAGGTTGTTGTGATGCCTCGTGTAAGGAGGAGAAATGCGTACATCACGTTTCCGACTTTGATAAAGGTCGGATTGTAGCCTATCGCGATTGCGGTTTGTCGTATCACGACATTGCTGCTCGCGTTGGTCGAGATCCAATGACTGTTAGCAGAATATGGAATCGGTGGGTTCAGGAGGGTAATACGGAACGCCGTGCTGGATCCCAATGCCTTCGTATCACTAGCAGTCGAGATGACAGGCATCTTATCCGCATGGCTGTAACGGATCGTGCTGTCACGTCTCGATCCCTGAGTAAACAGATGGGGACGTTTGCAAGACAACAACCATTTGCACGAACAGTTCGACGACGTTCGAAGCAGCATGGACTATCAGCTCGGAGACCGTGGCTACGGTTGTCTTGACGCTGCATCACAGACAGGAGCCCCTGTGATGGTGTACTCAACTACGAACCTGGGTGTACGAACGGCAAAACGTCCTTTTTTCGGATGAATCCAGGTTCTGTTTACAGCATCGTGATGTTCGCATCCGTGTTGGTCAACTATTGTTCGCATTGACGGCGCTTTGAACAGTGGACGTTACATTTAAGATGTGTTACCCGTGGCTCTACCATTCATTCGATCCCTGCGAAACCCTACAGCTCAGTTTCTTTTGCCGAACTTTGCAACTGTTAGGGAACTATTTTCTAGCGCTTATGCTTTTCGGAAAAGATTTGTTACATGAAAACCAACTTCTTATGTAGCTGAATTCATTTGCATATTTCTCATTCTTGTTATCCGCCTCGCGTAACTTGGTAACAAAATCATTTAAATAATTCTACCAACAGTTTCGAGGTCTGCCCTGAGTCCACTATGCAGTACTTTTCAAGTAAAATTCTAACGCAAATGATACGTGTCTACGTCGAACTCTTTTAGCTCTTACATGGAAAACACAGTCTTAAATTTCTGCAGCAATAAAAATTGCCTTACCAATATTTTTTTATTTTGTCTTATATAAAAATAGGTATCAGCAGCATTTTTGGGTGTTGCTCTTTCTTTTTTATGGTTGGTGATATTTTGCAGGGGATTACACAATATTTCATTCGAAATGCTAGTAAACTTTGTAAATCGCGAAGTGTTCGCCAGTAAGCCAGTTAGCTTCGACCAGTCAGAGCAGGTTACGTAGAGTTTCATCGTTAAAGCGTTCAGACAGCGCGAAAACTTTTTTAAGTTGGACGGCTTCGTGCTGAACAAGGGTTGTTTACGTTTAAAACTTGCCCCGTGGTACTGTGAGAACTGCCTACTTGTGGTAAGTGTTACATTCAAGCTCACGTGAAACCACTGTCGCTAAACTCTAGAAACTGTGAAATTTAAAAATGTCTTTTAGTTATTTCAAACTTACTTACGACGGATACAGTACTCGCTTCATTGAGGATGAATCATGTTTCTTCCCCTTCTTTTAACATTATTTACCATATATCGGTATTATGCAACAGATAAATTGAATTTTGATAGATTTTACATCAACACGGTCCCTACCGGTGGGAAGATTAATAACCGGGTGATTCTGCTTCGCTACAATGTTTAATATTTTACTTTCGTAGCAGTCCAAATTACACGTGTCTCTTCATAAATGCAGTCATATCTACCACATTCCGCCTTCAGAACTGATATTAGAAATATTGTCATAAATTAAAAAGAAGAAGTCCACAAAATTCGGCGATGCCTAGAATTTTAAATATTCAAAGTACTGTCTCCAGTGCTCTGTCCCAAACTCTCATCAACATTCCTTTGTACGCTGTAACATCTTGATATACCGTCTTTTCTCTTCGGTTCACTCCTCCGTCAGAGCTAAGATCGTATGGAATATGGTCGTGGCCACTGTTCTGAAATTGAGGGCCCAGTTAGTTTTCACCCTTAGTCGATAACACTTCACCTACCATCCCACACTTTCTTTCGCGCCATTTTGCCGAAATGAAATCCTCCCTACCCTCTTTAGCGAAAGTTTCCTTACTCGTCCAATTCAATTTTGTTTCATGGGTCTGTAAATTTACGGTTTATGGAGCGTCACTTCCACCTTGCAATTTCATTTCGTACTATCGCTTCGAATTTTATTCCCTCAAGCATCACCTCCCACTACCCAGAAAAAGATCCCCTGTGAGTCTAAATTATTTCACACATTTTCGCCATTCGGCAACGCTCAGTAAGTTTTTTTCGCAAGGATATTAATAAATGGATAGCATCAGCTTTCTATTGTCTGGATTTTTATTTATTTGTGCTCGGTAACAAAGGATAGCTCATCCTATCCATCAAAATTAGATATTTAACGGTAAACACCTGCACAGAAACTCAGTTACTTATTTTACACGTTCCCTTTTTCAAGAGGAAGTAGGGCAATTGCGTAATATCCTCGTATGAAACTCATCTGACAATATTCGTTATAGATTATAAAATTTCCTTCACGTTGCAGAAATATGCTATCGTAGAAATACAATAAACGGAAGGACAACGATGTACCCGTAGTTACTAATCTAGTACCATATTTATCCCTGAAGATTCAATGTTGACTATTAGAAACAAGTGACTAATTTCACCACAGGAATGAAATGAAATTGTGAACCTTCTGCAGTATTTTTTATTTTTAATTGGTTTATTGCTCAGAACACAATCATGAGCAAATGATCAACTACCATTGCCAGTTAATGCAATTTACCCTATTGAATGGCAATGTAATATTGACATTCCCCAAGAAGGTACCAATTTACGTATTTCAAATTTTGAGCTGACGAGGGAGACAAGAAACCCTGAAAATAAGGTATTACATTTACTTGAACGTTAAATTTGCTTGAATCATAAGGCCACACCGACGTGTGAGTAGTGGTTATGGGTTTACAGAAATGTTGAGATGAGAGATTCTATTGCGACCGCCTCATGACGTCGAACGACGAGCGCGTTTAGCAGGATATCTGTAACTGTCTTTGAATTATGATGCTAAAAAGCTACTCGAAATAACCCATAAAACAGGCATGAAACTTATGTATGAAAAGACAACTGGAAAACAATGTACGGAAAAATTAAAAAGGCAGAAAATTTCACACCGCGAAAAGGGAATACAGTGAACTGAACATAACAAAACAGCGAATAAGAGTAGGCTTAGTAAAATGAAGGTAGGTTACAAGTTCAAAATTAATACAAGAGATAAATATCTGTGACAGTGAAAATACAAAACGTTGATGCAGTCAGCAGCACTGTTAGCCGGACACAATGTTGTTGCACCTGCGAATGAGTGCACTTCGGTCGGATTATCGCGAGATTTTATCGTGAAATTTCAGGAGGACGCGCTGAGCCTCCTAACAGTTTTATGCACAACTGTCTTGAAAGCATTCACAGTGCGATGCATTTTCCTTGCTGTACTCTGTTACTGTAACGTACCGTACGTTCAAGATAACGGTCACGGGAAGCCAAGTGCAATAATTTTGTATAGTGATCGGGTAGTACTTGCATCAAAATACTTAATTCGAAACAGGAAAACAGCAACTGAGGAGATGAGAAAGATAGAAAGAAAATCTAAACAGAGATATTGGACACCCAAAAGGCATCAGATTTGGATACAAACTTATCGTCGAAATGAGAAATAGATGGTAGAAGTTTGACGGGCATATTTACTGTAAGATCAGAAAAGGATCTAGGAGAACACCGAGAAATTAATAAAACACTGAGAATTGCACGACCACCACGATATGGATGAAAGATGATGGAGGAACTGGAACTAACGACGGAAAACATGACGGAGGGACAAAGGTGCGTAGAGAATAGTAATGGAGGCAGAACAGAACTTCCGAACTGATCGACAGAGGAGGGGATGATTGGGGGGGGGGGGGGGGGTTTGGGGGGCTTGAGCTCCAAAGTCGACTAGAAGAAACTCAAAGGAGGCAGAGTTTAAACATTTTTCCACTACGGGTAATGGAAGAAATTTGAAGGCGTTACTTTAAATAGAAATTTGAAGGCGTTACTTTATATGAAAAAACGACTTTTCGAACAACGCAGTCAAGATTTGAATGAATCTTTTAATAGGTACTGTTCATAAAAATGTCAACATTGGAAAGAAAAAAATTATGCTTGTGAATTTACCCAAAAACTATGTAATCTCAATCAGTTTTTATACAAAAAAAGACACTAACAGAGAAGGTACATTTAAAGAATAGATTTTATCAGTTCAGAACACGCCCCAATCGTGAACCTCGGAATTTTTTTTTTATTTTTTCAATTTATTATAGTTTACCATCAGAATACCTTATTAGTTTCTTTGTATATAAACTTTTCCTAATATTTGTAATTTAAATATTTCTTTATATAGAATTTCATCTCTCTCTCTCTCTCTCTGTCTCTCTCTCTCTCTCTCTCTCTCTCTGTCTCTCTCGCTCTCTCTCTCGCACACACACTCTGTCACTCTCTCACTTATGATTTTACACCTTGAATTAGCGAATTTTGAACACTCCTTTCACCTGTTGTGTGTTCCCCACTTGAATACGAGCGTCCTCGAGCAGTATACTGTAAACTGAAACACAAATTACAGTTTATCTTTGAATTCACACATACGAGTGTGTTTTATCACGCAGCAACTGATGAATCCATTAAAATAGCTAATTTAAAAATTATCTGAACGGACGAGATAGCTACTGAACTGAATGCATATTGTTCCTCTTCAATCAAATTTTCACAGCTAAACCAGATCACAACGGAAGATAAATCTGTGAATTGCACCGCCGGTGCTGCAGTAAACAGCGTTTAGATAACAAAAACGAGTTACTGATTTGGAGTGCAACGGAAGTCGTTCTATTAGCGTAACTGCTTCCAGGTAACAATACGTAGTGACGTACTACAAGTCTATTTAAGTAACAAGATTATTCTTCTCAAAAGTAGTCTCAGGATCCGATCAAACAAATCAAAATATTCCTATAGACGAGGTTACAAATTTACTGAAAGTAAAGGAAATACCACGGGCAACGGCCTTGCCGCAGTGGATACACCGGTTCTCGCGAGATCACCGAAGTTAAGCGCTGTCGGGCCTGGTCGGCACGGTTGCCATTTTTCGGGGTGCACTCAGCCTCGTGATGCCAATTGAGGAGCTACTCGTCCGAATAGTAGCGGCTTCAGTTAAGAATACCATCATCACGACTGGGAGAGCGTTGTACTGACAACACGCCCCTCCTATCAGCATTCTCCTCTGAGGATGACACGGCGGTCGGATGGTCCCGATGGGCCCCTTGTGGTCTGTAGACGGAGTGGTTTTTTTTAAGGAAATATCATAATAATTATATAACATTCTAGTAATTTATGCTTCAAAATTGAATGATGTGATCATTGGCGCTTAACATTGATGTTATCGTTATGCACAAAGGATTTATCTATCAGCAACGGCAGCACCACCAGATAGTTCGCTTTTGTCTTCAGGAAACTATCATCACTGTTCGATAGTTACAAAATTCGGAAGAACTGTGATGTAATTTCTAATGGGTGTAACGAATGGATGTTTTCATTAAATGTCGATAAATGGAAGACAATGAACGAAATAAAAAGAAAGTAACCGCTAGGATTTATAATTCAAAAAAATACTTTTTTTCTAAAATTTTGTATAATGATTCCGGACCAAAGAGGCTATATCTCAATGTCAACGAAGGTGTCACCTTCAATTTTTAAAGGGGAGTTGCGAGGCGCCTGGCCGTTCACTTTTTTCTTTTGCCATCCTGCATCGTTTCCTGTACCTCTATATAACTTAAAGTACATCAAGCCCATATCTGCGCTAACTACCAATGGATTAAAAATTTCACTTTAGGCCATCTGTGCGAAAGACGCGGCAGCGATCAGCCGTTGGGGTGACCTTGTTCAAATTTTCAGTATCTTTCTTCGTTTGTTGTACAATCTCATCCTGCTGTCATACGGAGAGGTCCAAGAGTTTCCGCTAATTGCACAGCAGAGGGTGATTACCAGATCGTGATGTGCAATTTACACTGCGAAATTCCATCGGTCCACATCTTTATTCGCGCTGCTCCGAACACTAATCTGGGACAGTTACGTCGTACAGCTTAGGCATACATTTAGCGAGCGGAGGTGAGAGGCAGCTCATAGATCCGATTACATGACAAGCAGTAATCTTCTGGAGCCAGTCAAAACGTAAAATATATTTCGTGGTAACACCAAGAAACGAGTAAAAATAGAACGATCGCTTGTAGTCAGTGGCAGGAAGAACGAAAGATAGAGTTGTTAGAAGAGCGCCAGGAAACTGCAGCGCATGCGTAAAGGAAACCGCACGCAAGACGCTAATGCGACCAGTGTTAGAACATTGTTCCAGTATTTGGAATTTTTACGAACTAAACAACATAGAGAACACTGGACGAGATCAAAGGCGTACTGCTGAGATCCTTTCAGGTTGGTAGATCCCACGAGAAAATATAACGGAGATGTTCAGGGAACTGTAATGGGAATGTCTGTAATAAAGGCTGAAGAAATTTACGTAGCTGGTGATATTCTTGTCGCGTCTGCAGCCGAGCCATGCAGTCACTTAGACACATAACCTCCGCGACCCAGCTGGCCGACATCTTTGGGTGAGAACGCTATTTCTTTATCTCGCGGGAACCGATTCATACCTTTTTTCCTCTGGTGTGGGCCGAAGAGTGATGGCTTTCGGGATTTATTCTTGTGGGGTGACAGGTTAGCTAAGGTTTCACATATTTGTTTATTTACTTACATCACTGAAAGGTACTTGGGAATAGAAAAGTTGGGACCTTTAAGTCCTTTGGAAGGGTGTTGTTGTAGTGTAGGTTATCTAGTGGTATTGGAGTTGTTGGCGTTGAGATGAACAGCATCTCAGCCAGAATGTAAGCTGAAGAATATGTAGGTTAGTTACTGCTAGAGATGGAATTCGGAAGCTTATACTTATTTACTTGTGACGCAATAAGTAGGTTTCTGTTGTATTGTACTTCGCAATTATCCAACGGAGACCCCGAGACCATTAAATATAATAATGAATCTTACCCTATTGTAAACACACAACTGTCTGTCGCTAGGCATAAAGATACTGCCCGCCAGAAGCAAGACTCGAACGCTGAGCCCACGGGCAAAAGTTGAGCACGTAGGCCTGGAAACACAACGATCCGAATACTTGACTTGGGTTGATTAGAAGCCCCAGAGAGAAAGGCTCCACCGCTGCACGTGCTGCGAGGAACGTCATCTGGTGACGTCACACGTTCAACGTTTGTCATCCACTTTTGAGGTATTTCTCGACATAAAGTGGCCCTATGTCTCTTAAACTGTATATAGTCTGTCTGGGATCAAAGCAAACGAAAGTTTCCACCTTCGTTTCCTCTTCCTTGTTCCGATGTAACAATGAACATTCTAATGTATGCAGTTGTCTCAACTATGTAATGTTCCACCCAAAAGAAGAAAAGTTCCATTATCACAAAGGATTTTCTTCACTGTTTCTCAAAACATAACACCATGATTATTTTATCAAGAACGGACTACCGTCAGTTAATATCAAACTCTCAATTAATTCCAACTGTATTCGCTCAGTTGTACTTCCGATTTAGGGCCACGGTTCGCGTCCACCCAATAGCTGCTCTTCTTTCACAAATCGTTATAGGTACCGAAAGCTAGCTGAAGCCGGAAATGAATTTAGCCGAAATATTTAAAAAGGTCCTAACGGTGTTCAGAAATGATAGATAAAATGCAGCTGTTGGCTACGGGTTTGTCGCTGTTAGAACTCGTTTCTCTTGAGGTGAAATGAAAGTAGGTTCAGATGGTTCAAATGGCTCTGAGCACTATGGGACTTAACATCTGAGATCATCAGTCCCCTACACTTAGAACTACTTAAACCTAACCAACCTAAGGACATCACACACATCTATGCCCGGGGCAGGATTCGAACCTGCGACCGCAGCAGCAGCGCGGTTCCCGACTGAAGCGCCTAGAACCGATCGGCCACAACAGCCGGCTGAAAGGGAAGTAGATAGTTCCCGCGAGTTAGTATGGATAGAGCTTATACTTGACAACTAGAATAAATAAATAATTGGTCCCTTTTACTGAAGCTCTGACTCAGACGATTCAGTTGCTCAACAGTTCAAACGAAACTTTACGATCATACCGAGTAAGTACCTCCCTCATACAATTATAATTCATGTCGACTTCAATCTACCGTCGATACTTTGGTGAAAATACCTGTTCAAAGCCGGTGGTAGGTGCAAAACATCGTCAGAAAAACACTGAAGAAGTAAGTAGTATAGGCATGCGTATTCAAATACAGAGATATATAAACAAGCAGAATACGGAGCTGCGGTCGGCGACGCCTATATAGGACAAGTGTCTGGCTCAGTTGTCAGATCTGTTACTGTTGCTGCAATGGCAGGTTCTCAAGTTTTAAGTGAGTTTGAACGTGGTGTTATAGTCGGCGCACGAGTGATGGGACACAGCATCTCCGAGGAAGCGATGAAGTGGGGGTTTTCCCGTACAACCATTTCACGAGTGTACCATGAATATCAGGAATCCGGTAGAACACCAAATCTCTGACATCGCTGGGGGCGAGAATAGATCCTGCAAGAACGGGATCAAGCCGGCCCTAGTGGCCGAGCAGTTCTAGGCGCTACAGTCTGGAACCGCGCGACCGCTACGGTTGCAGATTCGAATCCTGTCTCGGGCATGGATGTGTGTGATGTCCTTAGGTTAGTTGGGTTTAAGTAGTTCTAAGTTCTAGGAGACTGATGACCTCAGAAGTTAAGTCCCATAGTGCTCAGAGCCATTTGAACCATTTGAACGGGACCAACGACGACTGAACAGAATAGTTCAACTTGACAGGAGTGCAACTCTTCCGCTAATGGCTGCAGATTTGAATTCTGGGCCATCGACAAGTGTCAGCGTGCGAACCGTTCAACGAAACATCAACGATATGAGCTTTCGGAGCCGGAGGCCCACTCGTTTACCCTTGACTGCACAACTCCAAGCTTTACATCTCTCATGGCCCCGTCAACATCGACATTGGAAACATGTTAGCTGGTTGGACAAGTCTCGTTTTAAATTTTATGAAGCGGATCGACGTGTGCGAGTATGGACACAACCTGATTAACCCATGGATCCTGCATCTCAGCAGGGGACAGTTGAAGATGATGGAGGCTCTAATGGTGTGGAGCATGTGCAGTTGGAATGATATGGGATCCCTGATATCTCTACATACGACTCTGACAGGTGACACGTACGTAAGCATCCTGTCTGATCACCTGCATTCATTGTCCGTTGTGCACTCTGACTAACTTGGGCAATTACAGCATGACAATGCGACAACCCTCAGGTCCGCAATTGCTACAGAGAGGCTCCAGGAACACTCTTCTGAGTTTAAACACTTCCACAGGCCACCATACTCCCCAGGCTTTAACATTATTGAGCATATATGGGGTGCCTAGCAAAGTTTTGTTCAGAAGAGATCTCCATCCCCTCGTACTCTTACGGATTTATGATCTACCCTGCATGGATCATGGTGTTAGTTGCCTCCAGCATTACTTCAGACATTAGTCGAGTCCATTCCACGTCTTGTCGCGGCAATTCTGCGTGCTTGCGGGGCCCTACACGATACTAGGCAGTCGGGATCGGCCGCTCTGCATTGTGACTTTAGAGGGTCATGACTTGGAACTCTTTACACTTCCTAGGTTGGTTATGTAAGCACCCATCATACGAGCACCAAGCATTCAGCCACATTCAAATTCACTTATCTCCGACATAATGCACTCACAATTACACGGAAAACTTTGCTGACAACGACTGACACAGCGTGTTGAGGAAAGTGCATATGTAATGCTTATTACTTAATTGTATTAAATTTTTCTACACCCCGAGATAGGACGTTCTGAAATACACTCCTGCAAATGGAAAAAAGAACACATTGACACCGGTGTGTCAGACCCACCATACTTGCTCCGGACACTGCGAGAGGGCTGTACAAGCAATGATCACACGCACGGCACAGCGGACACACCAGGAACCGCGGTGTTGGCCGTCGAATGGCGCTAGCTGCGCAGCATTTGTGCACCGCCGCCGTCAGTGTCAGCCAGTTTGCCGTGTCATACGGAGCTCCATCGCAGTCTTTAACACTGGTAGCATGCCGCGACAGCGTGGACGTGAACCGTATGTCCAGCAGACGGACTTTGAGCGAGGGCGTATAGTGGGCATGCGGGAGGCCGGGTGGACGTACCGTCGAATTGCTCAACACGTGGGGCGTGAGGTCTCCACAGTACATCGATGTTGTCGCCAGTGGTCGGCGGAAGGTGCACGTGCCCGTCGACCTGGGACCGGACCGCAGCGACGCACGGATGCACGCCAAGACCGTAGGATCCTACGCAGTGCCGTAGGGGACCGCACCGCCACTTCCCAGCAAATTAGGGACACTGTTGCTCCTGGGGTATCGGCGAGGACCATTCGCAACCGTCTCCATGAAGCTGGGATACGGTCCCGCACACCGTTAGGCCGTCTTCCGCTCACGCCCCAACATCGTGCAGCCCGCCTCCAGTGGTGTCGCGACAGGCGTGAATGGAGGGACGAATGGAGACGTGTCGTCTTCAGCGATGAGAGTCGCTTCTGCCTTGGTGCCAATGATGGTCGTATGCGTGTTTGGCGCCGTGCAGGTGAGCGCCACAATCAGGACTGCATACGACCGAGGCACACAGGGCCAACACACGGCATCATGGTGTGGGGAGCGATCTCCTACACTGGCCGTACACCACTGGTGATCGTCGAGGGGACACTGAATAGTGCACGGTACATCCAAACCGTCATCGAACCCTTCGTTCTACCATTCCTAGACCGGCAAGGGAACTTGCTGTTCCAACAGGACAATGCACGTCCGCATGTATCCCGTGCCACCCAACGTGCTCTAGAAGGTGTAAGTCAACTACCCTGGCCAGCAAGATCTCCGGATCTGTCCCCCATTGAGCATGTTTGGGACTGGATGAAGCGTCGTCTCACGCGGTCTGCACGTCCAGCACGAACGCTGGTCCAACTGAGGCGCCAGGTGGAAATGGCATGGCAAGCCGTTCCACAGGACTACATCCAGCATCTCTACGATCGTCTCCATGGGAGACTAGCAGCCTGCATTGCTGCGAAAGGTGGATATACACTGTACTAGTGCCGACATTGTGCATGCTCTGTTGCCTGTGTCTATGTGCCTGTGGTTCTGCCAGTGTGATCATGTGATGTATCTGACCCCAGGAATGTGTCAATAAAGTTTCCCCTTCCTGGGACAATGAATTCACGGCGTTCTTATTTCAATTTCCAGGAGTGTATTTAGTGAGGGTTAGAATGTGTATCGGAAAAACAGATTAGACACCGTAGGAGGTGGTGTCTTCATTGCAGTTGACAAAAATATTGTGTCTACTGAGGTCGAAGAAGAGTGTGATTGTGAAGTTAACTGGACACGTTTAACAGGGCTAGGAGAAATAAAGTTAATTGTTGGGTGTTATTACCGGCCACCAGGTTCCACCGTGACAGTTCCAGAATCATTCAGAGGGAGTCTACACTCTGTATCGCAGAAGTACCCGGATCGTGTTATATTAGTCGGAGGCGACTTCAACCTACCTAGTATAGACTGGGATGTCTATGGATTCATTACAGGTGGTACAGACAAGCCGTCGTGTGAATTAATTTTGAACACATTATCCGAACACTGTCTTGAGCAACTCAATCGACAGCCAACGCGTAATGGAAATATTTTAGATCTGGTAGCCACGAACAGACCAGACCTCATCGACAGTGTCAGTGTTGAGACAGGGATTAGTGATCATGATGTTGTCATTACCACTAGGGTTACGAAAGTCAAATAGTCGGTCAAGAAGGCTAGGAGAGTATTCTTACTAGAAAGAGCAGATAAGCAGGTGTTAGCATCCCACTTAGTAAATGAATCGACTTCATTTACTTCCGGTACGATGGACGTTGAAGAATTATGGGCAAATTTTAAACACATTGTAAATCACGCATTGGAGAAGTATGTGCCGAAAAAGTAGGTTACGGACGGAAAAGACCCACCGTGGTTTAACAGCCCAATTCGGAGAATGCTCAAGAAGCAAAGACAGTTGCACTCGCGGTACAAGAAAGATCGGGAGCATGAGGACAGGAAAAAGTTAGTAGGGATTCGTGCTGCTGCAAAAACAGCGATGCGTGAAGCATACAACCACTACCACTGTCATACCTTAGCAAAAGATCTTGCTGAAAACCCAAGGAAATTTTGGTCTTACGTAAAATCGCTAAGCGGGTCGAAGGCTTCCATCCAGTCACTCACTCATCGGTCTGTCCTGGCAACGGAAGACAGCAAAACGAAAGCTGAAATTTTAAATTTAGCATTTGAGAAATCTTTCACGCAGGAGGATCGTACAAACATACCGCCGTTTGAGTCTCGTACAGATTCCAGTATGGAGGACATAGTAATGGACATCCCTGACGTTGTGAAGCAGCTGAATGGGTTGAAAATAAATAAATCCCCAGGTCCTGATGGGATTCCACTTCTGTTTTACAGAGAGTACTCTACTGCATTGGCTCCTTACTTAGCTTGCATTTACCGCGAATCTCTTGTCCAATGTAAAGTCCCGAGCGACTGAAAAAAAAAGCGCAGGTGACGCCTGTATATAAGAAGAGTAGAAGGACGGATCCTCAAAATTACAGACCAATATCCTTAACATCGGTTTGTTGCAGGATTCTCGAACATATTCTCAGTTCGAATGCAATGAATTTCCTTGAGACAGAGACGTTGCTGTCCATGCATCAGCACGGCTTTAGAAAGCATCGCTCCTGCGAAGCTTAACTCGCCCTTTTTTCACATGATATCTTGCGAACCATGGATGAAGGGTATCAGACGGATGCCATATTCCTTGACTTCCCGAAAGCGTTTGACTCGGTGCCCCACTGCACACTCCTAAGGTACGAGCATATGGGATTGGTTCGAAGACTTCTTAAGTAATAGAACCCAGTACGTTGTCCCCGATGGTGAGTGTTCATCGGAGGTGAGGGTATCACCTGGAGTGCCCCAGGGAAGTGTGGTAGGTCCGCTGTTGTTTTTTATCTACACAACTGATCTTTTGGATAGGGTGGATAGCAATGTGCGGCTGTTTGCTGATGATGCTGTGGGGTACGGGCAAGTGTCGTCGTTGAGTGACTGTAGGAGGATACAAGATGACTTGGACAGGATTTGTGATTGGTGTAAAGATTGGCAGCTAACCCTAAATATAAATAAATGTAAATTAACTCAGATGAATAGGAAAAAGAATCCCGTAAAGTTTGAATACTCCATTAGTAGTGTAGCGCTTAATACAGTCACGTCGATTAAATATTTGGGCGTAACATTGCAGAGCGATATGAAGTGGGGCAAGCATGGAACGACAGTTGTGGGGAAGGCGGATAGTCGTCTTCGGTTCATTGGTAGAATTTTGGGAAGATGTGGTCCATCTGTAAAGGAGACCACTCGTACAGAGGCATATAGGCAGTCATTTTTCCCTCGTTCTGTGTGGGAGTGGAACAGGGAGAGAGGTACCCTCCGCCACGCACCGTATGGTGGATTGCGGAGTATGTATGTAGATGTAGATGTACACAGTTTATAGTCTAGTGAAATGTTGTAATTTAAAAAGAACAACTGAAATCGTTATAGCATTCAGCAGGATTTATTAACATCGCTATGGACAATTTTATTTTTAAAAAAACGAATAAAAGTTAGGCTTCCTGTCCATATTCTACTTTAAAAATCTGACTACATTTAGGAGTTGTTTCCGACGGGTATCAGTACAATAAAAACGCGGTAAATGTACTATCTATAAAAATACACTCAAAACTTCAAGGAACACATATTCGTTTATTTTAATTCTGAATTTCCCACTAAAACGCTCATGGTGATAGCGTAACCTTGCTACGACGTCGTTTTAGCCGTGAACACAGAAACAATAAGATAACCGCTACAAAAATACGAACAGTGGCAACTCTGAAGAGGAGTGTGTCACATAGCTTCACCAGTTTTCGCTTACGCAGGTACAGCAAAGACCGGATAGGTCAATAACTGTAAAACATAGTAAGTTGACTATAGTCATAGTACTGTGATGAAAGACCACGAATGTTGAGAGCGTTGCCGTTACGTAAGGTAATAAACATTAATTCTAATATTTCACCAGTCTTCAGTAGATGAAATACATCCCTGACGAAATACATCTGCTGAAGCTGTCTAATGATTTTCCTGAAGCAGGAAACTCTTTGGACACAAGTAGCGTTAGTTACTTTGTTTTCTGAAGGTTGACCAGAGAAATTAACGGTAACTTCCCGTTGCACGAAAACGCAGGTATAACTCAATGCGAGGCCGCACTTTCGTGGTGAACGCGAGACAGAGAGGGCCTATCGCGGACAGACTGTGCTGCAAGCTATGGGTAACGAAATCATTGTTGTCAGACAGTTTGCCAAAAGGTTTTTATCACTCATATTGCCACTATGAGTAATCAAAATTAAAGTCACATTCTGGGCGTATTATGGTCTTAAAATTTTGAGTAGGTGGCTTCCCCAAATCTTACGGTGCATAACGAACAGTTGGTAATTCGGCGGGTGTTCTGGCCTACATGGAAGTTCTTACTTCCCATATTCTCTCTTTGTATTCTCTTATGCCCATGCTCAATATGTTTTTCAATGTTTTTTGTAATTATAGCTATTCTAAGGACTCGTAAGGCTTGCACCTCCGGTTACATGTGTTGTGTTTGGCTAAAATTGTGATTGGAAACTCGTCATTGCTTTTTCTTCCGACTCATAGATTTAAGATACTACAGTGCCTGCCTTGTTAAGAAGAACAATGCAGTGTTCCTTCGGGCATACATGAATGTCTGAAGGAACAGGGATTGCAGCGACTATAACCGTCATGAAATGCGTGACGTGTATTCGCTCGAGAATTACATAATGCATACGAGTGCAAGTTGCGACGGGTGAACAATGACTAATGGAAGTCTGGTTTTGTCTGTGATTCGTGTAAGGATAGCCAAAGCAGTGAAAGCCACCTCTCGCGTCTACCAGGAAGTCAGGGTTCGAACCCAATCCGGCACAATTTTCTGTTGTCATCATTCCCTTTGTAAGTAGGCTATTTAGGTTTTCTTATTGGTAACGCCACGTAGCGCTCTGTATGAAAATCACTGGCTGTGCTGTGTGCAGTCTATGGCTAGTTTGCATTGTTGTCTGCCATTGTAGTGTTGGGCAGCTGGATGATACAGCACGTAGCGTTGCGCAGTTGGAGGCGGGCTGCCAGCAGTGGTGGATGTGGGGAAGTGAGATGGCGGATTTTTGAGAATGGATAATCTGGAGGTGTGTCCATCAGAAACAGTAAATTTGTAAGAATGGATGTCATGAACTGCTATATATATTATGACTTTTGATGACTATTAAGGTAAATACATTGTTTGTTCTCTATTAAAATGTTTCATTTGCTAACTATGTCTATCAGTAGTTAGTGCCTTCCGTAGTTTGAATCTTTTATTTAGCTGGCAGTAGTTGCGCTCGCTGTATTGCAGTAGTTCGAGTAACGAAGATTTTTGTGAGGTAAGTGATTTGTGAAACGTATAGGTTAATTTAGTCAAGGCCATTCTCTTGTAGGGATTACTGAAAGTCAGATTGCGTTGCGCCAAAAAAATATTGTGTGTCAGTTTAAGCACAGTCATGTATAATTTTTCAAAGGGGACGTTTCACCTTATACAGCTGATAGTCGTTCGCATAAGCAACTACAAATACATTTCATGTATATCCGTAATCCTCAGCCAATCATGCACACGGTCACGGGCTCGCCTTTTTATAACAGACTGAGCTGTGTGCACTACACAAAACAGGTATATATATATGTTTTCTTTCAGCATATGACGTAAGTTCAACACTGTATGAGTCTACGAGATGTGGGATAGGTGCAGACAGAGATACTGTTGAACAAATTATAGACTGTTTTGTGTTGATTAATTTCAGGGCAGTGTTGAATAAGATGCACTGTTAATCAGCCACCAGTAAAGGCGATGTCCATTATCAGTAAGATGATTTGCCAAGTATCAGTCAGAAACTAAGCTACGAGAGGGTTCAATAAGTAATGCCATACTCTTCTAAAAGCAGGTTGGTTTTATTCAGGATTCCAAGTACGCCATATTATTCCCAGCTCTATTTGCTACAGAACCCTATTTTTCAACATAATCTCCACTCAACGCGAAGGCCTTACATCACCTTACTCGGAGGGCCTGTATGCCAGTATGGTACCCCTCTACTGGTCCATGCCAGACCCAACGGCTTGTCGCATCAACAACCTCCCGATCATCCACATACTGTTCCCGACGGATTGCATCCTTCATTGGGCCAAACTCGGTCGTTTTTCTGGTCCTCTGTTAGGCGGCAAGGTACAAAGCGAGCACACATTGTAAGTAGGCTGTTTAGGTTTTTATGTTGGTAATGCCACGAAGCACTCTGTATGAAAATCACTGACTGTGCTGTGTCCAGTCTGTGACTGGATTCCATTGCTGGAATTTTCGCTATTGTAGTGTTGGGCAGTTGGATGTGAACAGCGCGTAGCGTTGCGCTGTTTGAGGTGAGCCACCAGCAATGGTGGATGTGGGAAGAGAGATGGCAGTATTTTGAGAGCGGACGATCTGGACGTGTGTCCATCAGAAAGAGTAAATTTGTAATACTGGAAATCATGAACTGATACATATATGATGACTTTTGAATATTATTAAGGTAAATAATTGTTTGTTCTCTATCAAAATCTTTCATTTGCTAACTATGCCTATCAGTAGTTAGTGCCTTCAGTAGTTAGAATCTTTTATTTAGCTGGCAGTATTGGCGCTCACTGTATTGCAGTAGTTCGAGTAACCAAGATTTTTGTGAGGTAAGTGATTCATGAAAGGTATAAGCTATTGTTAGTCAGGGCCATTCTTCTACAGGGATTACTGAAAGTCAGACTGCGTTGCACTAAAAATATTGTGTGTCAGTTTAGTGTTGATCAGAATAAGTAAAGAAAGAAATGTCTGAGTACGTTCAGTTCTGTTCATCTGTTTGAAAATCAAATAACGTAAGAGATTTACCAGCACAGTAATTCACAATTTTTCTAAGGGAATGTTTCAACATCACTGAGTACCCCAACAGATGGACGAGTCTGTCAGCCCTTCCAGCACGTAAGTCCAGTTGTGCAGAGAGGTGGTGGTTGCGATCTGTCGATAACGTCGAATGAGAGAGTCCCCACTTTCCAACATTTCTGGAGTCACAGCTCGGGCACAAATGCGTGAGATCGGGCAGTTTGCTCGACCTTGTCGCTATGATCGACATCTCGCCCAACGACTCACCATGCTTTTGTTCACCGCCAGAATTCTGTAGACATTCTGCAAGCTCCTGCAAATATCTGCGATGCTCTGGTTTTCCACCAAAACTAGCTGTCTGCTCGGAACGCACCTCCGTTTCAGATGCCGTTTTCGAAGCTGCGTATAGCGCTGCCAACTATCTATGCTTTAAGAAACTGTAGGGGCTGAAGCAGAAATATTCTATGAAATCCCACAACTAATTCTGCATTATCCATGAGAGAGTCCCCACTTTCCAACATTTCTGGAGTCACAGCTCGGGCACGAATGCGTGAGATCGGGCAGTTTGCTCGACCTTGTTGCTATGATCGACATCTCGCCCAACGACTCACCATGCTTTTGTTCACCGCCAGGATTCCGTAGACATTCTGCAAGCTCCTACAAATATCTGCAATGCTCTGGTTTTCCACCAAAAGTAGCTGCCTACTTGGAACGCACCTCCGTTTCAGATGCCGTTTTCGAAGCTGCGTATAGCGCTGCCATCTATGCTTTAAGAAACTGTAGGGGCTGAAGCAGAAATATTCTATGAAATCGCACAACTAATTCTGCATTATCCAACCAAAACTGACCAAGAAGAAAAACGTGTTGCATTATTTATTGACCGCCCCTCTTAGAATAACTTTCAACAAGTAAAAAAATAAAGTTCTCAACGCACAGCGTTGTGGGTTCATAGCCTTTGGTACCTGCTGTCCGAACTGTACTGACTCACTGCTCGCCGCCAGATCAATAGCCGACATTCTTTCAGTGGCAGTTGTTTACATAGCGCTTTGCAAATACGTCAGCAGCCCCGATCGTTGACCCGCCTGTCAGCCGCAGATTAATTAATGGCTTCTGTGCTTAAAAGAGAACCGTAGCTTTTCCGACACGCGTTTCGTGTAAATCTGTAAGCGTCGCAGTGTCAACGTGTGCCAAATTTCTCTCACTGCCACGACTTTAGTTCATCCGGTCCCTTCTGACGTACAGCTGCGCCCTACACCGTCATGCCTTTGCATTTTCCACTCACTGTAGCTCGCTCGTAGAACATTACATCCACCACGATCATACTACTGCAGCGGGATTAAACGAAGCTATAACTTAGGTCTACTGGCATCTCTGTTGCAAACTGTTCAAGTTAATCATATATTGTGTCGGATATCATGTCATGTAGAAATTATGTAACGGCTCCATGTGAGCCGCTACTGGGCTTGACAGAATTGTCATATACTCAAAACACACCTGGGTGCCCTTCCGACACTCAGAGAAGTTGAATGTTATCACTGTTAGTATTGTCTGCAAGTGCGAATGCAGGTGGTCTGCCGATGTATGCGTGTGCTGTCTGCTGTGGGTTCTGTGAATGTGGAGATGCAGTTTAGCTAACCAGTATTAAGTAGAGGGTGACTGCACAAGACCAGAGAGACATAAGTTCCCCAGGCGTTAGGTTGGCAAATAGCCGCTGTTAAGACTCTCTGAGCCCTTCCGGCCACCGTGTGTGGACCCTGGACGAGGAGAGACAAGCAGGCATTCCCTGTTGAGACTCTGGTGGGCACCCGACGCTCTGCGTGATGGCTTCTATAGTCATCTTAGTTAGCAGAGATAGTTATGTTGGATAAAATTGCTATTTTTATTTTGTATTACTGACCATGGGTCAGTATTCCAGATAATCGTACTATTGAATAAAGTGAGTGATTAAGGAGTATTTTTCATAATTTTTAGGAATAAATCTTCAATAAAAAATTCTTAACTTGGTTTCTCACTGCAACGCCATATTTCCGTTACCATTCGAATTACGTAATTCAAACTTTCAACTTAAAAGTTAACCAATAAGCAGATATTTTGTGTAATGATGCTTGCTCAGGCAAACCGACATAGGCGTATTTCAAAAACGACACAGGTGCCATTTTCAAATTGAGAGTGTCTGCCAAGGCTTTGTGGAAAGTAAGTATCATGCAATTACCAAATATTTTTGGAAGACAATGAGTCGGGTAATTGTGCATAAGACGCCGCCAGCAAACGCTGCTGAGTCGAAGGACTGGACCTCTGTTAATATAAAACATCATTCACCATTAAAACACCTTTATCCCCTACTCAGAATTTAAAACGATTGAGAACAACCACTTCGGGCTTTAACGAAGTGTAAAATTTTCTTTTTGATTTACTGTCCAAGAAAACAGTGAGTGGACTCAAAATTTTGCAGCTTGAAATTACATTATCAAGCTTTTATCTGTCCAAATGAATAGACGACCTCAAATTCATAAAAGCGCGAAATTAGGCCTATATAAGACAGTAAGTGCACCCAAAGAAAACCAGCAAAAAATCAGTTAACAGTATTCAACAATCAAAATACTAATCCATGGAGGAAAGCAGCCTTTAAGTTTTAAACAAATGAAAGAACTACAGAAACAGTCGTAAAATTAAAACAGTTTTAAAATTAGAAAAACTATTCAACTCCTCTAGTAGTGGTAACAGGGCGGCAAAAAAATAAAAGGTGCAGAATAGAGGCAGTGCAAGCAACCTGAAACAATGCCTGACCCCTACAATACATGTACTGCCTGTGCCCGAACATCGAGGAGAAAATTGATTGGAAAACAAAATCCAGTACTGGGGTATGTCAAAAAACAGAACAGTATCTAAATAACAAATGTGTGTCCAGGTGCATCTGTAGCACAGACAAAAGATTATTAGTTAACATATAAATATTCAGTACCAGACTCGAAACGAAGCGGAGAGTGTAGAATGGACATGTTTCAAGAAATTCAAAGCAAGCTAAAAATAATGGAAATAAAGCAACTTCAAAATTTACTCCCTAACCTTAATCGCCACTCTAACAGTAGTTCATCGCCAACCTTAATGGCCGAATTAAGAGAAAGTTTATCAATTAGGGTTGACCCAAGTACAAGTTTCACCCTGAAGCAGCCATTAATGACACCTATAAGCAAATAATATATATAACAGTAGTGTACTCTAAAATTCGTTGCCTTAGCAGCATATTAAACCAATGAGAGAGATTTCATTTAACATAACTGTGCACCCTGTGAGGGCTTGCTAATCAAACGGTAGGCATCGAACACCTCTAATAACATTAGTGTTTCGAAGTAGCATTATCCTTCAGAGGAACTAACATCGAAACTGAAATAAGCGGCACTTAAATAGCCAAAGGCACAAAGAGACGTGTTAATTTGAACACCAAAATTGCATACAGTTTTCAGCCTGCTGTCCATCATATAACACAGGGGCAGTAAATACAAACTTGGCGAAGACGTCAGACGCCTCACTCTGACCGTGCCCCAACACGCACCGAAGGTTAGCTGTTGTTGAAGGAAAACAACTAATACACACTAAAGTGTTAATATTAGGGAAGAAGGAGGACGGTAGCCTGCAGTTTACTCTTAATATGGTAGAAAGAGCTCCATTCTTAGCAAGACCAAGTTTACACCAGCTCGACAGGCAGCTTAAATCTCATAAGGAAATCAGATGAAGTATTTTTTTTCTTCTTTTCCTTTTTTAAATAAGGGAGATAACATAGAATATATCGAGGCTTGAGCCTCATATAACGGCTTAAAATGCACTTTCTAACAACGCAATGAACACTGCCGCATGTAAAAGCAGAGGCAAGAGCGAAGCGTAGAGTGGGAGACTACTCGCATATAATCCGCCATTTTTTTTTCTCTTTATCGAGTTTCGATTCCCCCTGAAGGGGGCTGGCTGGCAGCAGCTTAGTACGCCGCTCTTCAGCCTACACAATTTTTAAAACATAAGAAGAAGATAATAAGCAATAAAAGCAGGCGATTAAAATGGTGACTTAAATTGTAAAATAGCGGAAAATTGTGGAAGTTAAAACATAAAACAAAGAGTTGGCGATGCGAATAAAATACACAGAAAGCAGACAGGTAAAATGGCAGACAGACAATTAAAAAAGCATGGTGAAAGTCTGGTTTCTCTTCGCAAGAGATAAAAAATCACACCCAGCGACAGTATGATTTCTGTTCTAAACACTTCATAAAGGTGCACGACATTTAACACTTACTCAAAACACTGCACTATAAAGCTGCCATGAAGCTGACACACCACAGCCAAGGGCAAATTGGGGGGGGGGGGGCGGAGGGATGAGGGGAAAAAGGGGGAGGAGGGGAAAAACGAAGTGGGGGGGGGGAGAGGAGCCAAAGGAGGAAATCATAAGAGGGGCAGGGCAGATGCGAGAGGGGGTGGGGAAAGGCAGAGGAGGGGAATGCAAAAAGACTCTGGGGAGAGAAGGGAGTCAAAGAGAGTGTAGGGGGGAAGAGGGAAAGAGGGAAAAAACATGATGGGAGGGGGGGGGGGAAGAGGGAGACCGGGGAAAGGACAGAGGAAGGGAGGGGGAGGTGCAGATCAGAATTGATAGGAGGGACAAATGGAGGGAGAGACGACATCATCCAGGAGGGGGAGTTGACAGAAGCCACCTTGGGAAAGGGGACGAAGGGTGTAGAGGTGGAGGGTAGCGAGGATACAAGGGTGAAGGCGCGGCAGAGGGTGCGGGTTGGAGAGGAGAGGAGCAACCATGGAGTTAGGGGGATCAAGGCAGCAGGAGGTGTAGAGGACGCGGATATGTTCGAGGAAAAGGAGCAGAAGGGGGAAAGGATTCAGGTCGTAGAGGATCCGCGTGGGGGACGGGAGGCATATACGGAAGGCGTGGCGGAGTGAATGGATCAATCCGCCAACTTTGCCAAACAAATTTAAGAAGTAAATCACTGCCCAAGCCGGAGGCGGGACTAAACCAACTTTAACGAAGTGGCAGCGCTCAAGAAGGTGCTATGAGCGGAGCCACCACGATCCCGGGAACATCACACTACGGCCAAACAAATGCCTAGTCCCTGTCCGGACATACCGAGAACCCCTTCACGTCCACTCTCTGACTAGCCGCCCGAACTAACCACGACACTCCCGCCGCCGCCTCACCGCACCTAGCCAACTCGGACCGCGCGAAACAAAAGAGAGCGACTCCCATCGAAAATAGAATCGATACGAGCTGCCGCGGCTCTTACATTTCGTTCGAAATTCGATCAACAGACTTACTCCGTTTTCTCTGTGATTGAAGATGTGTACTAGACAGTGTTTGACGGATTACAATGTTCTACGAAGACAATTTACATACCCATACTTGACCAAACCCGTCTCTCAAAATTTGTATTCTTGACGACCGATAGTCTTGCGGGCACAGTATGCTGCCAAAACATAGCCACAATACTTCAAGGGTGTTTACGAGCGAAACATCCATTTGAAACCAATATTTGCTGAGTGGTCATGCCCTGAATTACAATTTAGAATAGTTACTGTAGAACTGATTGTTTTTCAGAATGAGACATTCTTCCAAAATCAAACAGTACAAGGACGAGAACTATTTATTTCTCTGAAATGACTTTATTGACAGAAGTACACTACTGGCCATTAAAATTGCTACACCTAGAAGAAATGCAGATGATAAACAGGTATACATTGGACAAATATTTATGCTTGAACCGACATGTGATTACATTTTCACGCAATTTGGGTGCATAGATCCTAAGAAATCAGTACCCAGAGCAACCACCTCTGGCCGTAGTAACGGCCTTGATACGCCTGAGCATTGAGTCAAACAGAGCTTGGATGGCGTGTACAGGTAGAGCTGCCCATGCAGTTGCAACACGATACCACAGTTCATCAATAGTAGTGACTGGCGTATTGTGACGAGCC
Organism: Schistocerca americana; assembly: GCF_021461395.2. Taxonomy (NCBI): domain Eukaryota; kingdom Metazoa; phylum Arthropoda; class Insecta; order Orthoptera; family Acrididae; genus Schistocerca; species Schistocerca americana. The sequence goes on from NC_060126.1 coordinate 381,244,084, forward strand.
TGTTATTCGGCCACCATGGACCAGACTTTCAAATTGGTGAGAGATCTGGAGAATATGCTGGCCAGGGCAGCAGTCGAACATTTTCTGTATCCAGAAAGGCCCGTACAGGACCTGCAACATAAGGTCGTGCACTTCCTTACTTAAATGTAGGGTTTTTCCGGAATCGAATGAAGGGTAGAGCCGCGGGTCGTAACACATCTGAAATTTAATTCCACTAATTCCACTGTTCAAAGTGCCGTCAATGCGAACAAGAGGGGGACCGAGACGTGTAACCAATGGCACTCCATACCATCACGCCAGGTGATACGCCAGTATGGCGATGACGAATACATGCTTCCAATGTGCGTTCACAGCGATGTCGCCAAACACGGATGCGACCATCATGATGCTGTAAACAGAAACTGGATTCATCCGAAAAAATGACGTTTTGCCATTCGTGCACCCAGGTTCGTCGTTGAGTACACCATCGCAGGCACTCCTGTCTGTGATCAAGCGTCAAGCGTAACAGCAGCCATGGTCTCAAAGCTGACAGTCCATGCTGCTGCAAACGTCATCGAACTGTTCGTGCAGATGGTTGTTGTCTTGCAAACGTCCCCATCTGTTGACTCAGGGATCGAGACGTGGCTGCACGATCCGTTACAGTCACGCGGATAAGATGCCTGTCATTTCGACTGCTAGTGATACGAGGCCGTTGGGATCCAGCACGGTATTCCGTATTACCCTCCTGAACCCACCGATTCCACGTTATGCTAATAGTCATTGGATCTCCACCAACGCGAACAGCAATGTCGCGATACGATAAAGCGCAATCGCGATAGGCTACAATCCGACCTTTATCAAGGGCGGTAACGTGATGGTACGCATTTCTCCACCTTACACAAGGCGTCACAACAACGTTTCACCAAGCAACAGCGGTAAAAAAAAGTGGTTCAAACGGCTCTGACCACTATGGGACTTAACATCTGAGGCCATCAGTCCCCTAGAACTTAGAACTACTTAAACCTAACTAACCTATGGACATCAGACACATCCATGCCCGAGACAGGATTCGAACCTGCGACCGTAGCGGCCGCGCGGTTCCTGATTGAAGCGCCTAGAACCGCATGGCCACAAACACTGGTCAACTGCTGTTTTTGTATGAGAAATCGATTGGAAACTTTCCTCATGTCAGCACGTTGTAGGTGTCGCTACAGTGCGCCAACCTTGTGTGAATGCTCTGAACAGCTAATCATTTGCATATCACAGCATCTTCCTCCTGTCGGTTAAATTTCGCGTGTGTAGCACGTCATCTTCGTGGTGTAGCAATTTTAATGGCCAGTAGTGTAGTTCTAAGTTCTGGGGAACTGATGACCTCATATGTTAAGTCCCATAGTGCTCAGAGCCATTTGAACCATTTTTTTATAACGTCATCGTAGAAGGATCATCCAGTGCCCTCTGCCTGCGCTTTTCCCAAGTCGTGAATAATAAGATCGTGGCCCGTTTCTACGGACGGGATACTGGATGTCACCATGTTCTATGATTCGAGTCGGCATATGTATTTGCGAGCTATTGCAGCAATACGTCAGTAAGCACCTGAAAATGACGAGCAGCTGTCTCGTTGAAATATTGTGCAGCTTCCACAACATTATCCGACGCGACGCCTGTGAACCACTGAAACGCTTGCTACGTCGGGGAAGTCTCGAACAGAACAAAGGAAGGCTTCCACAGCTCAATTAGTTCTCCACTAGCTCACTATTAAAGTCGTCGCTCTCCTCGAGCGAAGCACAGTGGAACAGATTAACACCTAAGTTACGTTCTCCAACAGTTCACAGTTTCTACAGTCTTGCCAAGTGAGTCTGACAGAACGCGAACAGTGGGGTGAGTTGGTTCCGAGGTCCCTTGGCGACGACAACGGCGTGCAGTCGCCGGTGCTGGATCCGGAGAAGACTTCCTCTCTTGGCTGGCTGCGTCGTAACTACCGCGGACGCGCACGGCGAGGTACACTTCTTCCTGATCGACTGCCCGTGACATTGGCAGATGCAGCAGAAGGTTCGTCGTATGCGCGACCTCTCTTGCCGATTTACACGGCCTGTGTAGTGTAGTCCTAAGGTCCTGTGCAGGTCGCGCTGGAAACGACGGAGTCGGGAAGTCGTGTAGTCTCAGGGGCTGAGCTGGCAACCAACCCGACGGCGGTCTGTTGCCGTGTGGCGTCGGCGCTTGGAGGCTTTTGCGACACGCCATGCACCTTGATAGTAAAATGATTTCCAGTTGGAAGACAGGTGTCGGGTGTACATAGTTCTACAGACAGAATGTAGACATTCCAGTTGACTTCCGATAATAAATTGTAGAAGCTCGAAAGCAAGTTAATGGAACACTGAATCACTGAAAATGTTACAACGCGGCTGGTTGGACATTCATACAAAAACATCCTCTACCCTGTACGGGTAGATGTACCGTTTCTGTTACTGCAGACACTTGCAGAAGATGATGAGGTATATTGGCAGATACAGTATCAGATAGGAATAAATCGTCCAGAAACTATCGTTTCCCTATTACAAGGGAAACAAAATCGACTATCCAGTTAATACTTAACGACTGTAGCGTAGTTAACCACTGAAACTGCTGTATGTTGAAACGTCCCCTTTGAACAATTATACATGACTGTGCTTAAATTGACACACGATATTTTTAGCGCAACGCAATCTGACTTTTAATAATCCCTACAAAAGAATGGCCCTGACTAACAGTAACCTATACGTTTCACAAATCACTTACCTCACAAAAATCTTCGTTACTCAAGCTACTGCAATACAGCGAGCGCCACTACTGCCAGCTAAATAAAAGATTCAAACTACTGAAGGCACTAACTACTGACAGGCATAGTTAGCAAATGAAACATTTTAATAGAGAACCTACTACGGTGTCGTAGCAGGCGGAGAGGTGATACTCCGACGTGGCGCGTCCCAGGTGGCGGATAGGGGGGTCCTCACCGGTTTACCGGCGGACTTGAGCGAAATAAAATAGCTCTCGCGGACCAAACACTAAGCAACCTCTACGGCTAACAACCGTAGTTGTAACTCGGAGCTTGCTCCATACAAGGTTGACTACCTTTGAAAGTCAAACATGGAAGGAAATCTTTCAAGGAATAATCCACCGCTTGGCAATAACCAAGGAAGACTGCACTCGGATACGGTGGGCAGTCACCTGAAAGATAACTTGGATGAGTCGGAGCATCTGAAAATACCCAAAACGGACAGACGACCAAAACTCAAGACAGGACAAATAAACTACATTGCGACACACAATATAAATTCCCTCATACAACCAGGCAAACTCAAAATTCTGACGGATGAAATGGATCGCAAGGGGATTCTCATAACCGGACTTCAAGAAATGAGAAATACTGATCAGGAGCCGATAGAATCACAAGGATATAGGATTTATAAGGGAATACCAGGGAAAAGAGTCATGAAACAGTGTCCACAATTTGGAACAGGATTCGTGGTGAGTCTGAAAATAATAGAGTCCATAATAGAATTTAAAGCACAATCTCCCAGGCTCTCAACATTAACTCTAAAAGCTGCAAATAAAATGTACACAATAATAAATGCCCATGCCCCGACAAATAATAAAAATAATCAAAAAGAACACAGAGAACAGGTAGAAAAATTTTGGGAGCTCTTAGATCAAACGACGAATAACATTAATAAAAATCACATCAAAATTTTAATTGGAGACTTCAATGCCCAGTTAGGAAGGGAAAAGAGATATAGAGACATAATAGGGAAATGGACAGCACAAAGAAGAACAAACAAAAATGGCATAAGACTAGTGGAATTTTGCAGAAACCATGACATGATCTCAAAGTCGACGTATTTTAAGAGAAGACCAAGTAAACTAAAAACTTGGAAACATCCAGACTGGAAAAAAGGAGAATGGCAACTGGACCACGTCTGCATGGATAAGAATTACCACAAGGAAATTTACAATGTGAAAGTACTGAGAGGGACAGATACCGGATCAGATCATTACATGATAAAAATTAAAATTAAATTAACCCCATTAGCAAAGAAAAAATCCCACCAGAAGAAGAAGAGAACCTATGACCCTCATAAACTGATACGAAATGAGGATTATGAAGCACAAACCAGGGATATAAAAATAACAGATGATCTGGAAGAAATAATTCCCAAATTGAAACAAATAGCTGAACAAGTTGCCCCTATAAATCCAAGGAAAAAACACCAGTGGTGGAATGATGAATGTGATGAAGCAGTGTTGGATCGACACCAAGCTTGGTTAAGGCATCAAAATGAAAAAACAGAAAAATCATATTTGGAACTCACAAAACAAAGGAAGACAACACAAAATATAATAAGGAGAGTTAAACGTCAGTACCAAAAAGATATACTTCTAATGATAGAAACAAATAGTGAAAAAACAAACTCAAGAGACTATTACAAAATATTTGGCAGACAATTACAAAGATATGATCCTCCAACATTAATGTTAAAAGATAAAGATAATAACCTAGCCCATAGCAATAGTAAAAATACAGAAATTCTAGCAGAAACATTCAACAAGTTACTAAATTGTGAAGATCCCCCAGAACTTCTTCAGATAAACACAGAAACCCCAATTAAAACACCAGCAGAAAATATAAATCCACCTACAATTAATGAGGTCTACAGAGCTTTGAAAGAACTCAAAAACTACAAAGCAAGTGGAGAAGATCAAACGTTTGCTGAGCTTTGGAAATATGCAGCAGAACCAGTAAAGATAGCATTACACCAATGCATAGTAAAAATCTGGAATGAAGAGAAATTACCAGAAAATTGGACTACTGCTATAATACATCCATTACATAAGAAAGGAGAAAAATCAAATCCAGACAACTATAGAGGAATTTCCCTTTTGGACTGCACGTATAAGATCATGTCAAGAATACTATACAACCGCTGTAAAGATCAACTAGAACTGGAACTGGGAGAATATCAAGGAGGGTTTAGATCCTGGAGAAGCTGCCCAGAACAGATAATCACCTTGAAGTTAGTTATGGATGTCTACAAAAGAAGGCAAAAACAACTAGTCATAACCTTTGTAGATTTCAAAAAGGCGTATGATTGCATCCATAGATCTTCAATGATGAAAATATTAAGGAATTTTGGACTTCATCCTAAATTAATAAAAATGATACAGTTAACCTTAACAAACACCAAATCCAAAGTAAAATTTAGAGGAGAAATATCTGAACCATTTACGATTAAAACAGGGTTGAGACAAGGAGATTGTTTATCACCATTGCTATTCAATTGTGCTCTTGAATATGTAATGAGAGAATGGTACAAGGAAAATCCTATGAATATTAAAATTGGAACTAAGAAAGATAAAATAAACCTAAATTGCTTGGGATTTGCTGATGACCTAGCATTACTAGCTAATAATATTCAGGAAGCCACGAAACAAATAACAAGCTTACAAAATATAGCACAAAAATTAGGACTCCAGATATCATTTGAAAAGACTGAAATAATGGTAACGGATCCACTTGTAATAGATCACATCACAGTGAACAATAGGGAAATTAAAATAGTGAAACAATTTAAATACCTGGGTGAAATTATAACACATAAATTGGACGAGAAACCTGCATGGCGAGCAAGAACTAATAAAATGATAAAAGCTCAAAAACTAACATGGTCTACGTACAATAAAAAATGTCTATCAATTAAAACAAAATTAAAACATTACAAGACGGTGGTTCAACCAGAGGTTACATACGGAAGTGAAACTCTTTTTAAAGTCACCCAGAAAAACAGAATTGACAAAATTTTAAAAGTAGAGAGAAGAATTGCTAGAACATGCATAAATAAGAAATATCAAAAAGCTGGGCAATGGCGGATAGTTCCAAATGAAGTGGTATACAGAGAACTGGAGCCCATCACCGATACTATACGAAAGAAAAGGATCTCTTTTTGTGGTCACATTCTGAGGACACCAGAAACCAGATTATCAAGGAAAATTATTGAGAAACTCTGGAATTTGAAACAACAAGGAGGATGGCTTAAGGAAATAAGAGAGGATATGGAAGAACTGGAAATAACTCTGGATGATTTGCAGAACAAAACGCCAAATTTAAAGAAGTTGAGGGACACAGAAATAAGATTTAAACCAAAAATTGACAAACGACATACAATGAAAAGGGTATTTACAGATGAGGAACGACGAAAAGCATCTGAAAGAATGAAGAGATACTGGGCCACTCGGAAGGGGAAAATACCAAAGAAGAAGACCAGAAATGATTGACTGAAGTGGTCCAATGAGGCCGTAAAAGCAGAAGAAGAAGAAGAGAACAAACAATGTATTTACCTTAATAGTCATAATATATATATATATCAGTTCATGATATCCAGTATTACAAATTTACTCTTTCTGGCGGACACACGTCCAGATCGTCCACTCTTAAAATTCTGCCATCTCTCTCCCCACATCCACCACTGCTGGCGGCTCACCTCCAACTGCGCAACGCTACACGCTGTTAACATCCAGCTGCCCAACACTACATTGGCAGACAACAATGCAAACTAGCCACAGACTGCACACAGCACAGCCAATGATTTTCATACAGAGCGCTACGTGGCATTACCAATAAGAAAACCTAAACAGCCTACTTACAATGTGACGGCCAGCGTGTTCCTGGTACAATTTTTCTCTAGTAATTATTTTCGTTGAGTAACATCATCCTCGGATACGTCATTTATGGCAAAAGCTTTTCATTCAGCAAAAGCGCGGCATAAGAACGGCACATGGTGCTCACTCACTATCCTCTTGTAGATTGTTTAAGGAGGTAGGTATTTTGACCACAGTATCAAAAAAAAAAAAAAAAAAAAAAGGTTCAAATTGCTCTGAGCACTGTGGGACTTCACATCTGAGGTCATCAGTCCCCTAGAACTTAGAACTACTTAAACCTAACTAACCTAAGGACATCACACACACCCATGCCCGAGGCAGGATTCGAGCCTGCGACCGTAGCGGTCGCGCGGTCCCAGACTGAAGCGCCTAGAACCACTCGGCCACACAGGCCGGCGACCACAGTATCACAGATTATGTTTTCTCTCAAGGAATTTGCTGTAAATAAGCCTTTAAAATTCAAAACGAATAATGACAACCATGATCACAATAGTAGCAGAAAAAATGACATTCATTACACTTCATTGTAGTTCAGAAAGGAGAAAAATTGTAATTACCAAAATCTCAAATCACATACCCAATGATATTAAAAGCCTAACGATTAGTAGTCCTACAGTTGAAAGAAATCTACAAACTTTCCGTCTAAGTAACGCTTATTTTTCTTCAATAATTTTTGTTTAAAAACATGTAGCTTATTTAGACACAACATTTTAATGAAAAAAATTACATACTCATAAAACCGGGAACTGGTAGTTATATCATACAATGCCTACACCACTCTGTCACATGAGGACTATACAACGTGTTGTAAAATAACAACTCTCATAAAATGCTGCTGATATGGACGGATACAATCAAAAGTCAAAATATAATAATGAATGCTTCTAATAAGTAAACTTTTTTGAATAAAGTATATCATAAAACATTCGAGGCTTTACAATGACGTGCCAGGAGTTCTACCATAAAGTATGCACAATCTCAAGTACAAATGGCTGAACCATTTCGGCTGCGACAGAGCAATCGACGACTGGATTCGGAGAATAACGGAAGTTAGCGCTGAGAGGTACCACCAAATGGCGGTCTGCATTGCCTGACAATACAAAATTATAGATCGCCTCCTACTGAATGATCATGTCACGTAACCATAATCTTCCTTTTTCTTTATTGCTATTTAACCCCCTCGCCGCCATGTCACCAGAGGGTGGGATTTCAGCGGTAGAGCATTATTTTATCCAGCCGAAGCTTAAAAAATATAAATGAAGGAGCGACAATTACGACTGAAAGACGAATAAAATATCAGACATTTTTAAATCTATAAGATGTTGCAGAAAACGACTGCGTCCTTTAAAAAATAGGACTGCACTTTCATCAAAATGCTGAGCGTCTTGCACTGAAAAGGAAGAAGGATTCGGAGAGGGGGAAAATGCGTATGGATACAAATATCGGGCTCCGTTTGGTACTATCTATGGAGAAAAGGGTATGAAAAGACTTCTGAGAATGTACTTTTGGAGCAAATCATTGTATGCCATTGAATCATGGGTTCTGGGGTAAACCTGAAAAGAAGAGAATCGAAATGTTTGCGATGTGGTGCTACACAAGGATGTTGAAAATTAGATTGGCCGATAAGATGAGGAGTCTATCTGTAGAATCGGCGAAGAAAGAAATACATTAAAAATACTGACAAGGAGAAGGGACAGCATGATAGGACATCTGTTAAGACATTAGGGAATAATTTTCTTGGTACTAGATTGAGGTGAGAGGGTAAACGCTCTAGGAGAAAACAGAGATGACTGGAATACATCCAGCAATTAATTCGGTATGTGGGCTGCAAGTGATACTATGAGATAAAAATTTTAGCACAAGAGAAAAATTCGTGACAGACCGCACCGAACCACTCAGAGGATTAATGACTTCAAAACAACACAAAAGGAAAGAAATCAAGTGTATGTAGTTAACACTTAAACATGGTGTGACAGGGTATAGACTAGAGACACAGTACAGATGAATACCAATCAAGTTTGGTTCCCGTCGCCCACTAGTAGTATGACGACAGATATAGACTTCTAATGAACAGTAACAGTCTTCTTCTCTGACTGTTCTTGGACAGATTAAAGTATCATTCCATTTTCACTACTTCTGACATACGCGTCCCGAGAGATCTTCAACTGTGATGAAATCTAAAATGTATCCTTTACTTTACCGTCCCAGTTACACATTTGCTTTTTATTTTGTATGACTAGTTTAAATCAATATTTGATCCTCAGAACTAAAATGTATAAAGGCAGGTATCTACTTTTCCCTCCTTCACAACAGGTTAAAAACTATTAAGATAATCATTGCAGTTACCTACGTAGTTACGTAAGCAACCTGTCGTGTTCGTATGGAACTACATACCAGAATGCTATCGTTTGCAGTAGTAAGAACACTATATTGACATGTAAATTGGGTAAAAGGGGTTGGCTTAGGGGATATTGTTAAAATGTGAAAATTGTGTTAAATAAAATTAATGTTAAAATACTGGAAGTGAAAAACTGGGGAAGTACACTCCTGGAAATTGAAATAAGAACACCGTGAATTCATTGTCCCAGGAAGGGGAAACTTTATTGACACATTCCTGGGGTCAGATACATCACATGATCACACTGACAGAACCACAGGCACATAGACACAGGCAACAGAGCATGCACAATGTCGGCACTAGTACAGTGTATATCCACCTTTCGCAGCAATGCAGGCTGCTATTCTCCCATGGAGACGATCGTAGAGATGCTGGATGTAGTCCTGTGGAATGGCTTGCCATGCCATTTCCACCTGGCGCCTCAGTTGGACCAGCGTTCGTGCTGGACGTGCAGACCGCGTGAGACGACGCTTCATCCAGTCCCAAACATGCTCAATGGGGGACAGATCCGGAGATCTTGCTGGCCAGGATAGTTGACTTACACCTTCTAGAGCACGTTGGGTGGCACGGGATACATGCGGACGTGCATTGTCCTGTTGGAACAGCAAGTTCCTTTGCCGGTCTAGGAATGGTAGAACGATGGGTTCGATGACGGTTTGGATGTACCGTGCACTATTCAGTGTCCCCTCGACGATCACCAGTGGTGTACGGCCAGTGTAGGAGATCGCTCCTCACACCATGATGCCGGATGTTGGCCCTGTGTGCCTCGGTCGTATGCAGTCCTGATTGTGGCGCTCACCTGCACGGCGCCAAACACGCATACGACCATCATTGGCACCAAGGCAGAAGCGACTCTCATCGCTGAAGACGACACGTCTCCATCCGTCCCTCCATTCACGCCTGTTGCGACACCACTGGAGGCGGGCTGCACGATGTTGGGGCGTGAGCGGAAGACGGCCTAACGGTGTGCGGGACCGTAGCCCAGCTTCATGGAGACGGTTGCGAATGGTCCTCGCCGATGCACCAGGAGCAACAGTGTCCCTAATTTGCTGGGAAGTGGCGGTGCGGTCCCCTACGGCACTGCGTAGGATCCTACGGTCTTGGCGTGCATCCGTGCGTCGCTGCGGTCCGGTCCCAGGTCGACGGGCACGTGCACCTTCCGCCGACCACTGGCGACAACATCGATGTACTGTGGAGACCTCACGCCCCACGTGTTGAGCAATTCGGCGGTACGTCCACCCGGCCTCCCGCATGCCCACTATACGCCCTTGCTCAAAGTCCGTCAACTGCACATACGGTTCACGTCCACGCTGTCGCGGCATGCTACCAGTGTTAAAGACTGCGATGGAGCTCCGTATGCCACGGCAAACTGGCTGACACTGATGGCGGCGGTGCACAAATGCTGCGCAGCTAGCGCCATTCGACGGCCAACACCGCGGTTCCTGGTGTGTCCGCTGTGCCGTGCGTGTGATCATTGCTTGTACAGCCGTCTCGCAGTGTCCGGAGCAAGTATGGTGGGTCTGACACACCGGTGTCAATGTGTTCTTTTTTCCATTTCCAGGAGTGTATAAAAGGTTAAGAAAGTTTAAAAGAGTAAAGTCATAAAAGTGGAAGCAACTCAAATTATAGAAAACAGTTCGTGGGCTTTCTAGTTAAATGCATTTGTGTGTGCATAGCGATGTGGTAAGGCGCGCATGTTTTGAGGTACTTGGGGAAGCCACTCTGGACGCAGTCGCCTTGCTAGGACGGAGCGCGAGCTGACGCGTCGTCGTAGTCTTCTCTCAGTGGGTGGTCTGTAGAGTATATGAGCTTTGTGCTAAGACAGACGACTGGTAGAAACCTCCAAAGTCTCTAAACATGTACTGAATTCCGATGATTTGATATACAGTGAGGCTGTTCTAATCGGCGTTTAAGTATCTCAGTTTCTTTCAACATTCTCACCAGCTGTCACTTAGGATAATTTATTGCACAATACTTCCAAATATGGATCAATGTTTTTAACAGAGTTCTCGATACTGAAGATGTTCACCAAACGATGTTGCTCCATTGCTTACTGAAGCGTGCTCTTTGTATCAGTGGACCTACATAAGTTGTTGGACAGGTTCCACACTTCAGTTTCTACACTAAGGGCCAAAGAAACTAGTACATCTGCCTAATATCATGCAGGGCCCCCGCGAGCACGCAGAAGTGCCGCAACACGACATGGCATGGAATCGACTAATCTCTGAAGTAGTGCTGGAGGGAAATGACGCTATGAATCTTGCAGGGGCCGGCCAGTGTGGCCGGGCGGTTCTAGGTGCTTCAGTCTGGAACCGCGCGACCACTACGGTCGCAGGTTCGAATCCAGCCTCGTGCATAGATGTGTGTCATGTCCTTAGGTTAGTTAGGTTTAAGTAGTTCTAAGTTCTCGTGGTCTGATGACCTCAAATGTTTAGTCCCATAGTGCTCAGAGCCATTTAAACCAAGCTGATCCAGCAGGGCTGCCCATAAATCTGTAAGAGTCCGAGAGGACGGAGAACTCTTCTGAACAGCACATTGCAAGGCATCCCAGATACGTGTCCCATCGCTCGTGCGATCTTGATAACCTGCCATTGCAGCAGCAATAGCCGATCTAACAACTGCTCCAGACACTTGTCTTATATAAGCGTTGCCGACGGCCGCACCCTATCCTACATCTACATCTACATGATTACTCTGCAATTCACATTTCAGTGCTTGGCAGAGGGTTCATCGAACCACAATCATACTATCTCTCTACCATTCCACTCCCGAACAGCGCGCGGGTAAAACGAACCCCTAAACCTTTCTGTTCGAGCTCTGATTTCTCTTATTTTATTTTGATGATCATTCCTACCTATGTAGGTTGGGCTCAACAAAATATTTTCGCATTCCGAAGAGAAAGTTGGTGACTGAAATTTCGTAAATAGATCTCGCCGCGACGAAAAACGTCTTTGCATTGATGACTTCCATCCCAACTCGCGTATCATATCTGCCACACTCTCTCCCCTATTACGTGACAATACAAATCGAGCTGCCCTATTTTGCACCCTTTCGATGTCCTCCGTTAATCCCACCTGGTAAGGATCCCACACCGAGCAGCAATATTCTAACAGAGGACGAACGAGTGTAGTGTAAGCCGTCTCTTTAGTGGACTTGTTGCATCTTCTAAGTGTCCTGCCAATGAAACGCAACCTGTGGCTCGCCTTCCCCACAATATTATCTATGTGGTCTTTCCAACTGAAATTGTTCGTAATTTTAACACCCAGGTACTTAGTTGAATTGACAGCCTTGAGAATTGTACTATTTACCGAGTAATCGAATTCCAACGGATTTCGTTTGGAACTCATGTGGATCACCTCATACTTATCGGTATTTAGCATCAACTGCCACCTGCCACACCATACAGCAATCCTTTCTAAATCGCTTTGCAACTGATACTGGTCTTCGGGTGCCCTTACTAGACGGTAAATTACAGCATCATCTGCGAACAACCCAAGAGAACTGCTCAGATTGTCACCCAGGTCATTTATATAGATCAGGAACAGCAGAGGTCCCAGGACGCTTCCCTGGGGAACACCTGATATCACTTTAGTTTTACTCGATGATTTGCCGTCTATTACTACGAACTGCGACCTTCCTGACAGGATATCACGAATCCAGTCACACAACTGAGACGATACACCATAGACCTGCAGCTTGATTAGAAGTCGCTTGTGAGGAACGGTGTCAAAAGCTTTCCGGAAATCCAGAAATACGGAATAAACCTGAGATCCCCTGTCGATAGCGGCCATTACTTCGTACGAATAAAGAGCTAGCTGCGTTGCACAAGAACGATGTTTTCTGAAACCATGCTCATTACGTATCAATAGATCGTTCCCTTCGAGGTGATTCATAATGTTTGAATACAGTATATGCTCCAAAACCCAATTGCAAACCGACGTCACTGATATAGTACGGTATGTTGATGATTTTCACTTATGGACCGTCTGACCGCAACTGAATAAAACACAATTTTAGCGCCATACGCGTTTCGCCTTTATTTTCTGCAAGGCATCATCAGTGGCCTGTAATATGTACATATGTTAGCTATTTTATTTACATTTTTGTCACTGTGCCTATAGGTTATAAACAGTTCTGGTGGTTGGTATTTCCTATTAAGTAGTAAAGTTTTGAACTGTACTTACAGGTTGTGTAGACAGTTTCTTACATATTACGCTCCTGTTGCATTTTTGGTCTTGTTCTTCTTCCTATGAGCGCCAATTTGCTGCTTTTTCCTGCATTCCACAGCACTATGCACTGAACGCTTTTTTTTAATGCAATGTTTTGGTTTCTGTTGCCGACTGTCAAATGTTTTTGCCAAAGATCGAATATTACTGCCAAACTTATGAGTGTAACTATCGAAGTATCTGTGGTCTGTTCGTGTATGCATTTGTGTGTGCGCTTGTGTGTGTGTGTGTGTGTGTGTGTGTGTGTGTGTGTGTGTGTGTCTTTGTGTGTGTGGGTGAGTGTTTTTTGGTGTCATTTTATTTTGTTGTATTTAATTATTTATTTTTGTTTATGTCCTGTGTATGTGTGTGTGTGTTTTGGTGTGATATATATATATTTTTTGTGCTGTGTATGTGTGTCTGTCTGTATTTTGGTGTAATGAATTTTTTTTTTTTTTTGAAGGGGGGGGGCTGTGTATGTGTGTGTGTGTGTGTGTGTGTGTGTGTGTGTGTGTGTGTGTGTGTGTGTATTTTGGTGTTATATACTTTTTTTATGTTATCATTTCCTTTATTAAGTGTAGTAAGGAGCCTGTGCTGATGTGTGTTTGTTCATTTATCACATGTTTGTTTTCTGCTATGGCTTTCTGGATGTGGAAGTTTTCTTGCATTTGTATAAGATGTTTGTCATGGTCGCTTATTCTCATTATTTTCATTTCTTGTTCCATGTTTGTAGGATGATGGTTGTAGTGTTTTAAATGCTCTGCAAATGTAGAATGGTTTGTTTCAATCTTCCAACATCTGATATGTTCTTTGTATCTTGTTTCAAAATTCCTGCATGTCATGCCTATGTATACTGCATCACAACTTTGACATTCAAGTTTATATATTCCTGATTGTTGGAACTTATCCCTCTTGGTAGCTGGCTGGCTTAGGTGTGATTGAAGGGTTTGCCCAGGCTTATATGCTATTTTGAAGCCCTGTCTCTTTAGGATGTTTGCAACTCTGTGTGTTAGTTTATGTGTGTAGGTCATGGTGTACCATCTGGTTCTTTTCTGTGTGGTGTTGTCATTGTGTGTGTTTGTTGAGTGTGTTTGTACGTTTTCAGCTTGTGAGTTCTTTTGTATTGTGGAAATGTTGTGTTTGTTTTTTATTTGTGTTTTTATTTTTTGATTGAGCCTGTGTACCACATGTGTGTCATACCCGTTGTTCCTAGCTATTTGTATGATCGTGTTCATTTCTTGTTCATAGTTTCTCTTACTGAGTGGGATTCTGTTTAATCTATGTAACATGTGTCTTAGTGCTGCAAATTTCTGGCTTTGGGGGTGGTTGGATGTGGAATTTATTATTGTGTCCGTGGCTGTTGGTTTTCTAAAGATGTTAAATGTATGTTTTCCATTTTCTTTTTTAATTGTAATGTCAAGAAAATTTATTTGATTTTCTTTTTCTTTTTCAAGTGTGAATTTTATGTTCTTATGAGCTTTGTTTATTTCTGAATGGAGCTCATCTATTTTTTCACTTGGCTCATCTACCAAACAAATAATGTCATCCACGTATCTGTACCAATATATGATTTTGAAACTTTCATTTGTGGATATCTTATCAAATATCTGATTTTCAAGGTGACTGATGAAACTGTTTGCTAGTGTTCCTGATATTGGGGATCCCATGGGCAGTCCATCAGTTTGTAGATAATATTCTTCCTCAAACTGAAAGTGGTTTAGTTCAGTTGTTAGTCTGAGCATATCTGTTATTTCTTTTATTGCGTCTGTGGTGAGGTTGCTGTGGGATGAGAGATTTTGTTCTATGATTTCTATTGTTTCTGTGATAGGGATGGAGGTATACATATTTTCTATATCGAATGAAATCAGTGATGCTGTGTGTGGTACCTGTATGTTCTGTATATTTTCTATTGGGTTTCCTGTGTTTATCACTGTTCTGTTGTTTTCTACTTTATAGTGTTTTGTAACTAACTTTTGGAGGTGTTTGGCTATGCGGTATGTTGGGGCTTTCTTGAAGTTGATAACAGGTCTCATTGGCATTCCGTCTTTATGTACTTTCGGTTGACTGCGGAGTGTTGGTGCTTGTGGGTTTTTCTGTGTTAAGTAGTATTTT
The DNA here is from genome assembly GCF_021461395.2 of Schistocerca americana. Classification (NCBI taxonomy): domain Eukaryota; kingdom Metazoa; phylum Arthropoda; class Insecta; order Orthoptera; family Acrididae; genus Schistocerca; species Schistocerca americana. The sequence goes on from NC_060126.1 coordinate 381,259,468, forward strand.
TGTTTGTCTGTGAGTGTGTGTTCAATGTTTTTCAGTGTTTGTTTCACATTTGCCTGGAATCGTGTAGTTGGATCTGACTTCAGTTTTTGTATTGCGTTGGTGTTTATGTATTCCTTGGTTTTTGTGATGTATTGCTCTTTATCCATGAGTACTGTTACATTTCCCTTGTCTGCTCTTGTTATTAATACGTTGTTGTTTGTTAACTTTAGTTTTAACCTTTTCATAATAGCTGCTTCTGTTTGGTTGTTCTTGTTGTGTGTCTGCTGTGTTTGCTTTATTATGCCTTTTATTTCTTCTTTTACTAGTTCTCTTGTCAGTCCTATGTTTATTTCACAATTATTTTGTTGTTCTTCACGTGTAAGGATGTGTTCGGTTTCTACTATGAGATTTTCTATGTATTGATTGTTCACCTTGCTATTGGTGCAGTGTTTCAAACCTTTTTCCAAGAGCATTTTTTCATTTTCGTGTAGTTCTGTCTCTGTTAGGTTAACTAAGCGTGGATGGAATGAGTGTTGGTGTTCATGTGGTTTCGCATTTAAAATGTAAATGTATTTTTGCGTCTTTTTTACTGTTAGTTTCATTATCTTGTGTTTATGTTTGTTTTGTAAATGTTTCATTGCTATGTATGTGTTGTGCTCAGTTTTTTCTACTAGTGCCATGAAAACTGCGGCGTTTCCTACGTTTTTTGCCAATTCTAGATGAGTTTCATAGAGCATCAAGTTTAGGTGCTGTTTTTTCGAATAGAGCATCTTAATTTCATGTAGTAACCAATATCGTTCTGCGAATGATTTCGACTTTTGTGCCACTGTAGAACTGTTTTTAACCTTTACATTAATGTAGCTTGGCATTAAATCGTTCTTTTTGCATGTTCTGTTGAATTTTATATGCTGTATCGTCTTATGGAGTCTCAGATGTATTTTCTTGAACCTGTTGTACACGTTGACAGGGAATGCTTGACATAGCTGTATTGACATCTTCAATTTTTTGGTCCTGTCCTCCTCAGTTGCGCGTAATACTACGGTATGTTGATGATTTTCACTTATGGACCGTCTGACCGCAACTGAATAAAACACAATTTTAGTGCCATACGCGTTTCGCCCTTATTTTCTGCAAGGCATCATCAGTGGCCTGTAATATGTACATATGTTAGCTATTTTATTTACATTTTTGTCACTGTGCCTATAGGTTATAAACAGTTCTGGTGGTTGGTATTTCCTATTAAGTAGTAAAGATTTGAACTGTACTTACAGGTTACGTAGACAGTTTCTTACATATTACGCTCCTGTTGCAATTTCGGTCTTGTTCTTCTTCCTATGAGCGCCAATTTGATGCTTTTTCCTGCATTCCACAGCACTATGCACTGAACGCTTTTTTTTAATGCAATGTTTTGGTTTCTGTTGCCGACTGTCAAATGTTTTTGCCAAAGATAGAATATTACTGCCAAACTTATGAGTGTAACTATCGAAGTATCTGTGGTCTGTTCGTGTATGCATTTGTGTGTGCGCTTGTGTGTGTGTGTGTGTGTGTGTGTGTGTGTGTGTGTGTCTTTGTGTGAGTGAGTGAGTGTTTTTTGGTGTCATTTTGTTTTACTGTATTTAAGTATTTATTTTTGTTTATGTCCTGTGTATGTGTGTGTGTGTGTTTTGGTGTGATATATATATATATATTTTTTTTTTGTGCTGTGTATGTGTGTCTGTCTGTATTTTGGTGTTATGCATTTTTTTTTTTAACAAGCACAACATTGCCACAATACAAAAGAACTCACAAGCTGAAAACTTACAAACACACTCAACAAACACACACAATGACAACACCACACAGAAAAGAACCAGATGGTACACCATGAGCTACACACATAAACTAACACACAGAGCTGCAAACATCCTAAAGAGACAGGGCTTCAAAATAGCATATAAGCCTGGGCAAACCCTTCAATCACACCTAAGCCAGCCAGCTACCAAGAGGGATAAGTTCCAACAATCAAGAATATGTAAACTTGAATGTCAAAGTTGTGATGCAGAATACATAGGCATGACATGCAGGAATTTTGAAACAAGATACAAAAAGCATATCAGATGTTGGAAGTATGAAGCAAACCATTCCACATTTGCAGAGCATTTAAAACACTACAACCATCATCCTACAAACATGGAACAAGAAATGAAAGTAATGAGAATAAGCAACCATGACAAACATCTTATACAAATGCAAGAAAACTTCCACATCCAGAAAGCCATAGCAGAAAACAAACAGGTGATAAATGGACAAACACACATCAGCACAGGCTCCTTACTACACTTAATAAAGGAAATGATAACATAAAAAAAGTATATAACACCAAAATACACACACACACACTCACACACACACACACACACACACACACACACAGCCCCCCCCCCCCCCGCTTCAAAAAAAAAAAATGCATATAACCAAAATACAGACAGACACACATACACAGCACAAAAAAAATATATATATATATATATATCACACCAAAACACACACACACATACACAGGACATAAACAAAAATAAATAATTAAATACAATAAAATAAAATGACACCAAAAAACACTCACCCACACACACAAAGACACACACACACACACACACACACACACACACACACACACACACACACACACACACACAAGCGCACACACAAATGCATACACGAACAGACCACAGATACTTCGATAGTTACACTCATAAGTTTGGCAGTAATATTCGATCTTTGGCAAAAACATTTGACAGTCGGCAACAGAAACCAAAACATTGCATTAAAAAAAAGCGTTCAGTGCATAGTGCTGTGGAATGCAGGAAAAAGCAGCAAATTGGCGCTCATAGGAAGAAGAACAAGACCAAAAATGCAACAGGAGCGTAATATGTAAGAAACTGTCTACGCAACCTGTAAGTACAGTTCAAAACATTACTACTTAATAGGAAATACCAACCACCAGAACTGTTTATAACCTATAGGCACAGTGACAAAAATGTAAATAAAACAGCTAACATATGTACATATTACAGGCCACTGATGATGCCTTGCAGAAAATAAAGGCGAAACGCATATGGCACTAAAATTGTGTTTTATTCAGTTGCGGTCAGACGGTCCATAAGTGAAAATCATCAACATACCGTAGTATTACGCGCAACTGAGGAGGACAGGACCAAAAAATTGAAGATGTCAATACAGCTATGTCAAGCATTCCCTGTCAACGTGTACAACAGGTTCAAGAAAATACATCTGAGACTCCATAAGACGATACAGCATATAAAATTCAACAGAACATGCAAAAAGAACGATTTAATTCCAAGCTACATTAATGTAAAGGTTAAAAACAGTTCTACAGTGGCACAAAAGTCGAAATCATTCGCAGAACGATATTGGTTACTACATGAAACTAAGATGCTCTATTCGAAAAAACAGCACCTAAACTTGATGCTCTATGAAACTCATCTAGAATTGGCAAAAAACGTAGGAAACGCCGCAGTTTTCATGGCACTAGTAGAAAAAACTGAGCACAACACATACATAGCAATGAAACATTTACAAAACAAACATAAACACAAGATAATGAAACTAACAGAAAAAAAGACGCAAAAATACATTTACATTTTAAATGTGAAACCACATGAACACCAACACTCATTCCATCCACGCTTGGTTAACCTAACAGAGACAGAACTACACGAAAACGAAAAAATACTCTAGGAAAAAGGTTTGAAACACTGCACCAATAGCAAGGTGAACAATCAATACATAGAAAATCTCATAGTAGAAACCGAACACATCCTTACACGTGAAGAACAACAAAATAATTGTGAAATAAACATAGGACTGACAAGAGAACTAGTAAAAGAAGAAATAAAAGGCATAATAAAACAAACACAGCAGACACACAATAAGAACAACCAAACAGAAGCAGCTACTATAAAAAGATTAAAACTAAAGTTAACAAACAACAACGTATTAATAACAAGAGCAGACAAGGGAAATGTAACAGTACTCATGGATAAAGAGCAATACATCACAAAAACCAAGGAATACATAAACACCAACGCAATACAAAAACTGAAGTCAGATCCACCTACACGATTCCAAGCAAATGTGAAACGAACACTGAAAAACATTGAACACACACTCACAGACAAACAAAAATACTACTTAACACAGGAAAACCCACAAGCACCAACACTCCGCAGTCAACCGAAAGTACATAAAGACGGAATGCCAATGAGACCTGTTATCAACTTCAAGAAAGCCCCAACATACCGCATAGCCAAACACCTCCAAAAGTTAGTTACAAAACACTATAAAGTAGAAAACAACAGAACAGTGATAAACACAGGAAACCCAATAGAAAATATACAGAACATACAGGTACCACACACAGCATCACTGATTTCATTCGATATAGAAAATATGTATACCTCCATCCCTATCACAGAAACAATAGAAATCATAGAACAAAATCTCTCATCCCACAGCAACCTCACCACAGACGCAATAAAAGAAATAACAGATATGCTCAGACTAACAACTGAACTAAACCACTTTCAGTTTGAGGAAGAATATTATCTACAAACTGATGGACTGCCCATGGGATCCCCAATATCAGGAACACTAGCAAACAGTTTCATCAGTCACCTTGAAAATTAGATATTTGATAAGATATCCACAAATGAAAGTTTCAAAATCATATATTGGTACAGATACGTGGATGACATTATTTGTTTGGTAGATGAGCCAAGTGAAAAAATAGATGAACTCCATTCAGAAATAAACAAAGCTCATAAGAACATAAAATTCACACTTGAAAAAGGAAAAGAAAATCAAATAAATTTTCTTGACATTACAATTAAAAAAGAAAATGGAAAACATACATTTAACATCTTTACAGAACCAACAGCCACGGACACAATAATACATTCCACATCCAACCACCCCCAAAGCCAGAAATTTGCAGCACTAAGACACATGTTACATAGATTAAACAGAATCCCACTCAGTAAGAGAAACTATGAACAAGAAATGAACACGATCATACAAATAGCTAGGAACAACGGGTATGACACACATGTGGTACACAGGCTCAATCAAAAAATAAAAACACAAATAAAAAACAAACACAACATTTCCACAATACAAAAGAACTCACAAGCTGAAAACTTACAAACACACTCAACAAACACACACAATGACAACACCACACAGAAAAGAACCAGATGGTACACCATGACCTACACACATAAACTAACACACAGAGTTGCAAACATCCTAAAGAGACAGGGCTTCAAAATAGCATATAAGCCTGGGCAAACCCTTCAATCACACCTAAGCCAGCCAGCTACCAAGAGGGATAAGTTCCAACAATCAGGAATATATAAACTTGAATGTCAAAGTTGTGATGCAGTATACAAAGGCATGACATGCAGGAATTTTGAAACAAGATACAAAGAACATATCAGATGTTGGAAGTATGAAACAAACCATTCCACATTTGCAGAGCATTTAAAACACTACAACCATCATCCTACAAACATGGAACAAGAAATGAAAATAGTGAGAATAAGCAACCATGACAAACATCTTATACAAATGCAAGAAAACTTCCACATCCAGAAAGCCATAGCAGAAAACAAACATGTGATAAATGAACAAACACACATCAGCACAGGCTCCTTACTACACTTAATAAAGGAAATGATAACATAAAAAAAGTATATAACACCAAAATACACACACACACACACACACACACACACACACACACACACACACATACACAGTCCCCCCCTCTTCAAAAAAAAAAAAAAAAAATGCATAGCACCAAATACAGACAGACACACATACACAGCACAAATAAATATATATATATATATATATATATATATATATATATATATATATATATATATATGTATGTATCACACCAAAACACACACACACATACATAGGACATAAACAAAAATAAATAATTAAATACAATAAAATAAAATGACACCAAAAAAGACTCACTCACACACACACACACACACACACACACACACACAAGCGCACACACAAATGCATACACGAACAGACCACAGATACTTCGATAGTTACACTCATAAGTTTGGCAGTAATATTCGATCTTTGGCAAAAACACTTGACAGTCGGCAACAGAAACCAAAACATTGCATTAAAAAAAGCGTTCAGTGCATAGTGCTGTGGAATGCAGGAAAAAGCAGCAAATTGGCGCTCATAGGAAGAAGAACAAGACCAAAAATGCAACAGGAGCGTAATATGTAAGAAACTGTCTACGCAACCTGTAAGTACAGTTCAAAACATTACTACTTAATAGGAAATACCAACCACCAGAACTGTTTATAACCTATAGGCACAGTGACAAAAATGTAAATAAAATAGCTAACATATGTACATATTACAGGCCACTGATGATGCCTTGCAGAAAATAAAGGCGAAACGCGTATGGCACTAAAATTGTGTTTTATTCAGTTGCGGTCAGACGGTCCATAAGTGAAAATCATCAACATACCGTAGTATTACGCGCAACTGAGGAGGACAGGACCAAAAAATTGAAGATGTCACTGATATAGGTCTGTAGTTCGATGGATTACTCCTACTACCCTTCTTAAACACTGGTGCGACCTGCGCAATGTTCCAATCTGTAGGTACAGATCTATCGGTGAGTGAGCGGCTGTATATGATTGCTAAGCAGGGAGCTATTGTATCAGCGTAATCTGAAAGGAACCTAATCGGTATACAATCTGGACCTGAAGACATGCCCGTATTAAGCGATTTGAGTTGCTTCGCAACCCCTAAGGTATCTACTTCTAAGAAATTCATGGTAGCAGCTGTTCGTGTTCCAAATTCTGGAATATTCCATTCGTCTTCCCTGGTGAAGGAATTTCGGAAAACTGCGTTTAATAACTCCGCTTTAGCGTCACAATCGTCGGTAACAGTACCATCGGCACTGCGCAGCGAAGGTATTGACTGCGTCTTGCCGCTTGTGTACTTTACATACGACCAGAATTTCTTCGGATTTTCTACCAAATTTCGAGACAATGTTTCGTTGTGGAACCTATTAAAGGCATCTCGCATTGAAGTCCGTGCCAAATTTCGCGCGTCTGTAAATTTTAGCCAAACTTCGGGATTTCGCGTTCTTCTGAACTTCGCATGCTTTTTCCGTTGCCTCTGCAACAGAGTTCGGACCTGTTTTGTGTACCACGGGGGATCAGTTCCATCTCTTACCAATTTTTGAGGTATGAATCTCTCAATTGCTGTTGCAACTATATCTTTGAATTTGAGCCACACCTCGTCTACATTTGCATAGTCAGTTCGGAAGGAATGGAGATTCTCTCTTAGGAAGGCTTCTAGTGACATTTTATCCGCTTTTTTAAATAAAATTATTTTGCGTTTGTTTCTGGTGGATTTGGAAGAAACGGTATTGAGACTACCTACAACGATCACTAATCCCTGTATCAGTCATGATGCTCTCTATTAGCTCTGGGTTGTTTGTGGCTAAGAGGTGAAGTGTGTTTTCGCAACCATTTACAATTCGCGTTCGTAGGCTAACTGCTCGAAATAATTTTCGGAGAAAGCATTTAGGACAATCTCGGAAGATGTTTTCTGCCTACCACCGGTTTTGAACAAATATTTTTGCCAACATATCGAGGGAAGGTTGAAGTCCCCACCAACTATAACCGTATGAGTGGGGTATTTATTTGTTACGAGACTCAAATTTTCTCTGAACTGTTCAGCAACTATTTCATCGGAGTCTTGGTGTCGGTAGAAGGAGCCAATTATTAACTTAGTTCGGCTGTTAAGTATAACCTCCACCCATACCAATTCGCACGGAGTATCTACTTCGACTTCACTACAAGATAAACCACTACTGACAAACACAAACACTCCACCACCAATTCTGCCAAATCTATCTTTCGTAAACACCGTCTGGGACTTCGTAAAAATTTCTGCAGAACTTATTTCAGGCTTTAGCCAGCTTTCTGTACCTATAACTATTTCAGCTTCTGTGGTTTCTATTAGCGCCTGAAGCTCAGGGACTTTCCCAGCACAACCACAACAATTTACAACTACAATTCCGACTGTTTCTTGATCCAAGCACGTCCTGTATTTGCCATGCACCCTTTGAGATTGCAGCCCACCCTGTACTTTCCCGAGACCTTTTAACCTAGAAAACCGCCCATTCCACGCCACACAGCCTCCGCTACCCGTGTAGCCGCCAGCTGAGTGTAGTGAACTCCTGACCTATTCAGCGGAACCCGAAACCCCAACACCCTATGGCGCAAGTCAAGGAATCTGCAGCCAACACGGTCGCAAAATCGTCTGAGCCTCTGATTCAGACCCTCCACCCGGCTCTGCACCAAAGGTCCGCAGTCGGTTCTGTTTACAAATCTCTGTTCAAAATGGCTCTGAGCACTATGAGACACAACTTCTAAGGTCATCAGTCCCCTAGAACCTAGAACTGCTTAAACCTAGCTAACCTAAGGACATCACACACATCCATGCCCGAGGCAGGATTCGTACCTGCGACCGTAGCAGTAGCGCGGTTCCAGACTGTAGCGCCTAGAACCGCTCGGCCACTATGGCCGGCATCCTGGGTGGCATAGACAGTATAACTAATGGAGTAAGTCAAGTACTCTGGCCCTAAAAATGTAGATAACGCAAGCTGAACTGATCTGACGCTGAGCAGAAGTTGACTGATCAAATCTATTGTAGTTTCTCTACATAGCTGCAGCTGAGAGCAAGTGGAGATTGAGATCTGTACGCCCTGACAATTTCAGAGCGGCAGTACGTTACCCTGTTTGCTTCGTGCCGCGGAGTAACTTGCAGCTGGCGAGACGTGTGTGGCGGAAGTGAGACGTGGAGGCGGCACCTGTGAATCGATGGCGGCCACGAAAGAAATGCAAAAATCTCACCATCTAGCGATCAGGCAGACAGATCGCCAATTACTCTCTGCCAGAGCCCTGAAATCACCTTAGATTTCAGTGCGTGACACACTCGTTCGCTGGTCATACCTAGGACCAATTTGGATCCCATATATGACAGAGTGCAGAAGGATACCAAACGTCAAAACTGTTAAACCAAAAACGAATAAGTGTGGCCTCGGCAAATGAGTAGTCCAAGACGTTTGAAGTCACTCTGCCAGTACAGTAAGAACTTCATCACAGGCTCCCCAGCCTAAACTACTCGCAAGTGAAGTCAGTCTCAGGATAGGTCCCAAGTACCAGCCGCACATGACAGGGCTTCAACCAGAAGTGCTTACCAGACCAAAGTACCGCACCCGAGCGCTCCGTGCCTCTCCCGGAAAAAAATTCCGTTTCCCCTCAAAGTGTGCACACGACACCGCCTTCACGCCTTCTTGAGCCAATCACATGGCCCTAGAGGCGCTAAATCTCTCTTCTCAGACGACAGCACAAACTTATGTCGAACCATGGCAAGAGTTAAGAAACCTGCGTAACTGAAAAAAAAAGAAACCACCAAGTACTGGCTTTTTTCTAAGTTTTCACAGTGGGGAGGAGATTTTTTCTCTGAAGTAGTGTCGCTTCCCACAGCAACAAGCAAACACATACAACCTCAAAGATCTTTATCCAGATCGCCTATGCCTTGGAGCTTGTTAGTCCAAGCTATGAGGTGTAGTAAAGATTCTATCTCCAAACGTTTCACAGACGCCGGATTTTACTTATATAACTGAGGTGGCCGGGGGGAGTGGTTCACTGGCCTATTTGCACTTTTGGCAAACACGAAAACTTCTGAATTTTTATTATGCTTGGCTCCACACACAATGCCTGGTTTATGACTCTACTGTGTAGATACGTTCCTTTAGACCATCGCTCCATCCCAGGCCTTCTGCTGGCATGACGACAGGTATCGTGGCATTGTTCTGCTGGAGACCTGTCTCGATGAGGGGCTGCCCTGTCTGACCTGTACAGCTGTGGGCCTGTCCGGCCAATTGCTTTCAACTCCAACCTGCCATTTCTGCGAGCCAAGAACCATAAAAATAACTCAAGCTTTTAGCGCCCTAGCAGGTTCTATCAAAGTCTTGCCTAAGTTGTGTCAGGTTGTAATAAAATCTTTAATAATTTCCCGTATGTGGAAAATAGGTGAGAGAGTTATTTTGCAGACATTGTGGGAGCATGTTGCAGAGCTTATGTTGCCATCTGTAGTGATGACACAGCTTATAAAGAACCAATGACCACTTTTGGTGATGCCCAGGGGTCCATCACAAATTGCAGTAACTTCAGCTAATTACTGTCTTTAAATAAAAGTGTTATTTCTGTCCCTCTCAGTGTGTACTTCCTCCAGTTACCTTCTGCACTATACTGTAACAGTTCTTTCTATGGACAGTCTACGTTTAATCGAACTACGTTACTTGGCAGTGACAGATCATGTGAAAGTTACTTTCGTCCATAAGTTTTGCACCCCAGTGTATATTGAACAGTATAGCCCATCGGACGTACATAGTTGGGTTACGGTCTAAACGATCGTCTAATCCAGCAATCGTAAAATGTTGTGAATAAAAAGTTCTCGGTTTTCCAGCTGCGTCAAGTGATTAAAACCACGTGAGCTTTCAGCCAAGCACGCCTTGGCAATTGCCAAGTGGTATGACTGCCAATAGGCCACTGGGACGCTCCTTATATACACTAGCTATCGACTGTGACGTCACTGGTGCCAGCGGATTTGCCATGTATGGGCATACGTTGACTTGACGTTTGATGTACCCGTTTCAGCTGCACGATCATTGTATCCCACTCAGTGATAAGCTGCAGCCCACCGTCTCTATTTAGTGTGTTACCGGTGTTTATTATTTCAATGGCTTCTTTAATTACATAATGCCAAAAGACGTTTGTGCGAGACACGACGGTGTTTTGTTAACTGTTATCCGGTGTCCGTTTTCTACAGCATTGTCAGCCAAAACAAATGTCTCGGGGTAGCGCAGGCGATAAAACCTCTCGTGCTCCTTCCTGCGTTGTTCCACTGTGCGTACTGTTTGTCCGGCGTAAGAGTGACCACACTTGCATAGTATGTTGTAGACCCCAGGTGTTCTGAGAGCTGCTGCGTCTTTAAGTGGTAATTGACTGATTTTTGTCGGAGACCTGAGGGTCGATTCCATCTTGTGTCGTTTCACCAAGGGCCTTATTTGCCCGACACGGAGCCACAGAACGGCCAGAAAGCAAGTTTCTTTTCCTGTTCCTCGTCGGTGGTCTTGTTATGAGTTTTGCCTGAAATCCCTTCGTTTATTTGATGGACGTTATAGTCGTTTTTGCTTAAGAGGGTCCATCGAACGCCGATTCAACGTGTGCCCGTATATGGCGATGCCTCTGTCACCAGTGACGTCAACAGCCGGCACCTAGTGTATATATGGGGCGTCATAGCAGTTCACAACGGCCAAGGACTGCTTGGCCGAAAGCTCGCGTAATTTTAATCACTTGACGCAGTTGGAAATCCTAGAACTTTTTGTTCAATATTACGGCCGCAAGACTCTGCATTCTGACATTAAAATTCTGTGGGCTGACCAGACGGGAAGGTTAAAACAGAGATGACACCAATTTTTTCCATGAACAGCTGTAGTCTGATACGCCACACAGAAGCATAAGAGCATAGAAAAGTCTCCCAGAAACAACTCGGCATTTGTGTGCGCCACTGCACAGTGATATTAAGCCTTGTCTAACATGATATTCGTCTTCAACCATTATTTTAAATTTACGGTACACTGACAAGACACACAAACCTGCGGAGGCGTATAGGAAACTGTAGGACATGAGAAATATTTGTAGCAAAGCAAATACGACTAATGCTAATTCGACAACTTCAGATTTTGTGTGCAATGAAACAAACACATCTTGGAAATTCACGGTACGGCACAATACACTTTAATAAACGTGCGATGTTGCTCTCTGATGCGGTAAACATGACAGCAGTATTGAGAGGGAAAGACAAGAGAGGGAGAGTGCAGGAGAGAGTGAGTGAGAGAGAGGGGAGGAGGGAGAGGTGTCACGCCATCTGTGGTGCCATAAAAGTAAAAAATGGAAGGCTGCCGCCAACGCGCAGCTACAGTCGTCAATAACCCGGCTTGACGTGTGCAGTGGCCAGACGCCCTAACGAGGAAATAAATTGAGAAGTCATGCGCGGCTGGAGCGATACGTGTAAAAGTTGGGCGCGCCCCGCGAATATAAAGCTGCGACTGGCGCGTGCGCTAAATGCCTGAAGCGGGAATTCATTAGTGGTGTGTGTGCACTGCGAAATGTCAGTCGCATGTCAGCCGTGTTACCGGAGGGCAAATAAGTACCGTGTTCAGCTGAGGAATATTTAAACACATACCCTGCCTCGCTTTCAACGCAGATAAGTATTTTCTGTTCGACGTGTCAACAATTTTGCTGTGAGTTTGGACCCTTACGTTAGGGCAGTCGCAAGCTGTCATGTTCTGTCACGTCATATTGCATCCTCTGTCGCTTTACATAACAAGGGCATGGCCTCAAGCAAAGCCAGCATATTCAGTTCATATTCAGCAGGTCTACAATCGAATATGAAAGACTAAGTAAGATACTTTGGCTCACTACGGCTCAGCCCCGCCCTCCCCCCGCCTACGAATGGTTTTGAGAAAACCGTTCCTAAAGTTCGTTACACGCAATTGACTCAAAATTGAAATCATGAATAGTTACCTGAAAATTGGTCATTTTCTAGCATCAGACTTCAAGAAGAATATAATAAATCCAATCCCAAAGACAGCAGGTATTGACAGATGTGAAAATTAGCGAACTATCAGTTTAATAAGTCACGGCTGCAAAATACTAACGCGAATTGTTTACAGACGAATGGAAAAGCTAGTAGAAGCCGACCTCGGTATAGATCAGTTTGGATTCCGTAGAAACATTGGAACACGTGAGGCAATACTGACCCTACGACTTATCTTAGAAGCTACATTAAGGAAAAGCAAACGTATGTTTCTACCACTTGTAGACTTAGAGAAAGCTTTTGACAATGTTGACTGGAATACACTCTTTCAAACTCTGAAGGTGGCAGGGGTAAAACACAGGGAGTGAAAGTCTATTTACAATTGTACAGAAACCAGATGGCAGTTATAAGAGTCGAGGAATATGAAAGGGAAGCAATGGTTGCGAAGGGAGTGAGACAGGGTTGTAGCCTCTCCTTGATGTTATTCAACCTGTATGTAGAGCAAGCGGTAAAGGAAACAAAAGAAAGATTCGGAGTAGGTATTAAAATCAATGGAGAAAAATAAAAACTTTGAGGTTCGCCGATGACATTGTAATTCTGTCAGAGACAACAAAGGACTTGGAAGAGCAGTTGAACGGAATGGACAGTGTATTGAAAGGAGGATATAAAATGAACATCAACAAAAGCAAAACAGGCATAATGGAATGCGGTCGAATTAAGTCGCGTGATGCTGAGGGAATTAGATTAGGAAATGAGACACTTAAAGTAGTAAAGGAGTTTTGCTATTTGGGGAGCAAAATAACTGATGGTGGTCGAAGCAGAGAGAATATAAAATGCAGACTGTCAATGGCAATAAAAGCGTTTCTGAAGAAGAGAAATTTTGTTAACATCGAGTATAGATTTAAGTGTCAGGAAGTCGTTTCTGAAAGTATTTGTATGGAGTGTAGCCATGTATGGAAGTGAAATATGGATGAGAAATAGTTTAGACAAGAAGAGAATAGAAGCTTTCGAAATGTGGTGCTACAGAAGAATGCTGAAGATTAGGTGGGTAGATCACATAACTAATGAGGATGTATTGAATAGGACTGGGGAGAAGAGAAGTTTGTAGCACAACTTGACTAGAAGAAGGGATCAGTTGGTAGGACATGTTCTGAGGCATCAAGGGATCACCAGTTTAGTATTGAAGGGCAGCGTGGAGGGTAAAAATCGAAGAGGGAGACCAAGAGATGAATACACCAAGCAGATTCAGAAGGATATAGGTTGCAGTAGGTACTGGGAGATGAAGAAGCTTGCACAGGATAGAGTATTTAAGATTTTTAAATGTTCGGATAATAAGTTGCCGTCTCTTCATCTAAGAATAGATGATGAATGCAGCTAGCCGCTATCTCTTTGTATTGCCTTGTCTGTATAGACGTGTATCTGTTTGCTTTAAGATCCCTTCACCTTCACACATAAATCTATACAGTAAAGTAAGGCCCTCCCCGTTCTTGGCTGATCCGTGATAAGACAAGCGAAAAATTAGACTAATGGAGGATTATTAGTATTATCTCTATTTTCATTCGCTCTCTCTCTCTCTCTCTTTCTCTCCTTTATCTATGTACTGTTTTTAATATAATTTTTCATTACGTGAAATTAGCCAAATAGAATCTTTGGTGTAGTCCTTCTTCTTGGTAATCAGCGGCTGGCTTGCTGTAAGAGATCTTTAAATTTATTATTACTGCTAAACACTGCAGTCAGTCGGGAGAATCAATCGTGTGGACAATTTGTTCCTTTTACGAAAGATTGAGAATTTCAGATACGTAGGAAGCCTTTTTGGAAGATTTAACACAGACTCAGTGATTGCAGGCTCTCTTCGACACAGCTGAAACTTCCCCACTAATTACAGGGCCAACGTGATCATCAAATGATTCAGAAAAAACTCATTCGTTCATTCACTCCAGAACAAAAAAGTCACAAACCTTATTTATGGAGGAAATCGTGTATTAAATCCATCTCCATTACATGTCCAGGTCTCCGGTGATTCCACGCCTTAATTATTTTCCTTTTACAGTCTCTTTCTCTTCAAACAAACCGCTAGCGGCACAAATGTTAATTGGCTCGCTTTAGCGAGAAGAAAAGCAGAATATGTATCTCTCAGAAACACGTCAATCCCTCAACAGATACTCCAGAAGCTGTCCTAGTTACCACTCTAGCAACCATGGAGAATGCATATATGCATCTCTGTTATTTCAAAGAATAAACGCACTACAAAATACTTTGGCGTCGACGAGCTGTCGCCGCATATATTACGAAAAAATCAGATCAGATAACTTTTCCAAAGTGAATGAATGTGGATGGTTTGATTGAAAATGATTAATTGGTGCGAGGTAGAGAGTATTTTCTGTGAGGACATTACAAGTAGCATGGAGAGCTGCATCAAACCAGTCTCAGGACTGAAGACCACAACAACATTCTCATCATATACAATGAGATAGCAAAAGTCCTGGAATACCTCCTAATATCGTGTCGGAACTCCTTATGTCCAGCGTAGTGCAGGAACTCGATGTTGCATGGACTCAAAAGTTGCTGTAAGTCCCTGCAGAAATATTGAGTCACTTCCTCTATAGCCATCCACAACTGCGAAAGTGCTGCCGGCGCAGACTTTTGTGCACGATGTCACCTCTCGATTATATCCCATAAATGTTCTATGCAATTTATGTTGGGCGACCTGGGTAGACAAATCATTCACTCGAACAGTCCAGAATTTTTCTTCAAACCAATAGCGAATAAATGCGGCCTTGTGATACATGAAGTGCATGAATGGCTGCAAATGGTTTTCAAGTAGCCGAACATAACCATTTGCAGTCAGTGATCGGTTCAGTTGGCCATTCCATGTAAACACATGCCACATCATCTTGAGGCCACCACCAGCTCTCACGGTGCCTTGATGACAACTTTGGCCCTTGGCTTCGTGGTATCTGCTCCACGCTCTGACTCTACTGTCAGCTCTTACCAACTGAAATCGGGACTCATCTGACCAGATGACGGTTTTCCTGGCGTCTAGGGTCCAACCGATATGGTCACGAGCCCAGGAGAGGCGCTGCAAGGGATTTCGTGCTGTTAGCAAAGACAATCGCGTCGGTCATTTGCCGTCATAACCCATTAACGTCACGTTTCTCAGGACTGTTGTAACAAATACGTTACTCGTACGTCCCACATTGATTTCTGCGTCATTTCACGCAATGTTGCTTTTCTGTTAGCACTGACTACTCTACACAAACGCCGCTGTTCACGGTCGTTAAGTGAAGGCGGTCGGCCACTGCGTTGTCCGTGATGAGAGGTAACACCTGAAATTTGGTATTCTCGGCACACTCTTGACACTGTGGATCTCGAAATACTGAGAAACGGATGTCCCGTGCGTCTAGCTCCAACTACCATTCCACGTTCAAGGTCTGTTAATTCCTGTCTACGAGCATAAACATATTAGAAACATTTTCACATGAATCGCCTGAGTACAAATGACAACTTCGCCAATGCACTGCCCTTTTCAAAATGGTTCAAATGGCCCTGAGCACTATGGGACTTAACGTTTGCGGTCATCACTCCCCTATAACATAGAACTAATTAAACCTAACTAACCTAAGGACATCACACACATCCATGCCCGAGGCAGGATTAGAACCTGCGACCGTAGCGGTCGCGCGGTTCCACACTGAAGAGCCCAGAACAGCTAGGCCACACCGGCTGCACTGCCCTTTTATAACTTGTACATGCGATACTGCCGTTATCTGTATATGTGTATATCACTGTCCCATGACTTTTGTCACCTCAGTGTACTATTCCTTGCCGGCCGTTGTGGCCGAGCGGTTCTAGGCGCTTCAGTTTGGAACAGCGCGACCGATCCGGTCGCAGGTTCGAATCCTGCCTCGGGCATGGATGTGTGTGATGTCCTTGGGTTAGTTAGGTTTACGTAGTACTAAGTTCTATTGGACTGATGACCTCAGATGTTAAGTCCCATAGTGCTCAGAGCCATTTTTTTGTACTATTCATGATTGGTTTACTTACCTTATTAACTCTACTATTCCTATCAGTCTTAAAACGTGAAATAAATCAGTTTACAAAAAATGTATATTGTATTCATAGAACACAGGTTCTCCGCTTCCCAGACAGACATCCTGGTGTTAAGGCGCCTTCGTTGAACATGTTTTACCTTATGGGTACAGACGCAGTAGTCGAAAATGTTTCTTTCCTCGTTTTCTAGGAAAACATAACTTTGTTGGCCCCACTGCGAAACGTGAAATTTTGGGTTAGTTGTCTCAAAAACGAAGGGCTATTGAGCCAAAACACATTAGTCTTTTATTTTAGGTTGTACACAAGCGACGTGCCAAATATGAGCCAGATCTGTTCACCGTCTTTGAGGGCCTCCCCAAGTATCAGGTTTTCCGTGAATATCGACTCATCCGCTGTAAAGCTGTCTCTAGATCAAGTAGGAGAATATTATTACTACTTACATTGCTTATCCTTCAGATATTCCACTGACAAAGCACCTTTGAAGGTAAGTGCTTTATTCTGATGAAGGATGATGAAATTTTCTCGATAGTACAGGTTTGACATGTTCCAGTTAGCTTTCTTTATTTTTGATGTTTATATAGGGTGTGAAAAAAATTACAAATACAACATCTGAGGGTGTTAAGAGGAGATAAAAAGAAGCACTCCTTCTTGCGCCTAAATAATTGCACGTGCACCGTTTTCGCCCAAGGGCTCCATGAAGATTTTGACGCCGTTGATATTAAGAGACGGTGTTCACTCTAAGGGGGTATTTTAGATGTGTTTCTGGATTTCTTTTTGTGAGGGGTGTTTTTTATACGTGTGGTCATAAATGGTTACGTTTTAACGAAACTTCTTCTCTTAATTGTATCCAGAAGTTTTCCCTAGGGTCATTACAGTATTTAAAGCCAGCTAGTGGTTTTCTGGAGTTGTGAGCTAGAGAATAAAAATTTCATAACATTTCTAAGAAACTGAAGCGTTATGGACGCCATGTCATCGCCATCTTAGATCAGCAGTATCGGTGCGGTCCAGAGATTACGTCGTCCAGTTCCCTGTCGTCTATTGGAGGTAACATGGAGGTAAAGAAAGAGGGGAGGTGTCATTACGTCACAGACTTGATGCCGATGTCCTCCATATTAACTAGCCCAAAACATTAGGTTCACCACATTCATACCTCCATAGTTCACCGCGGTTCCCAGTTCCGACAGTGTTGGGTGCATTGATTGTGTGCAGACAAAGTTGTTTCATCAAAAATGCCAGCTTGCGATTTCTACATGTGTGCTAATCGGTCTGATCATAATCTAAAGTTTAAAAGAATCACATTTCCTTCCTTAAGTGGAGTCGTTCAAGCAATATTTTCTTTTGCATACATTCATTATTGTACCACTCTTTACTTTTATTGTGGTGGTTTCATTTCTGTCATTTGACTTTAGATTTGCCTTACTGTACTCAGTATGCGTTCTTTCTCCTCTGTCCTGTGTTTTTCATTGCCTTCCAAATCGCCAACGTTCCGACATTCTAGCCGCACTGCATCAACGGTTTCGTCCCAGCACAACACACAACTGCGTAACCGCGCTGATTGTTGGGGCAGCATCTCATGCCCTAAATTCCTTTCGTCGATAATTATTATTCATTGTTCACATTTCCTTTCACTAAAAAAGATGTTGGTTAGAACAGCCGGAGGCAGTGGACATGTGTGGGTGAGTTTTCTGTAAATGACTGTATGGATGTGTATGTCTACTTTGTTTCCTTTCTGAAGAAGGTTTCGGCTGAAAATTTATGTGAACACTCTTTTCGTCGTACCTGCTTGTGCTCGGCGTGTGAGTAGCGCTCTATCCGTTTCACAGTATAGTTATTCCCTCATGAAGTTTGTTGTAAGTAATCCACTTTACTTCAACAGGGATAAGGATGTACATAGTTATAATACCAGAACAAAAAATGAAATTCATTACGTGACATTAAAGTTTTCTGTAGCATAAACAGCGGTTTACAATGCTGCAGCCAAAAGTTTTGGTCACTTACCCATTGATACGAATTACCTGATATACAGCAAAGTAAAATTTGAAAATAAGCCGAAAACGTTGCTCTTTGACTACAATTTCCGTTCCTCGGAAGATTATCTGTTACTGTAATGTGTAAATGATGATGTGTAGGAATTACTGTCTAACATATGTCTGTCTTTAATTAAAAAAACGTAAAACCTAATTAATGATCAGCATTGAGACATATTTATAAAAATAATTGATGCCAATATATAATGACTCGTTCCATATCATTACGATTTATCGCGCAAATGATACGCGAAACATGAAACTAAGCAAATATCTCTTGGTATATAACAAAGCAAATATACTTTGAAAACCTCGAAATTAAATTCAGAAGTAAGATCAAGTAGATGTACATTCCAACGGTGCTATGTTTGGTTATTTCTGAAAAACGTACTCAGCTACTGGCGGGAAATGTTCCGAAAAAAAAGGAAATAGGCTACTGTTGGAAAGGTATGCCTACATCTTACACAGGTTACGCTATCGTTACTAAAAGCTTCTTTACATACATGTTAAAGCATAATATCAATTTTAAGGGGTCTTAAGCGTTTTAGACCATTCACTTAATTACATTTATAGCATCCTACAATGCTTGAAGATGTTCAAAACTCGCTTTTTACCCTGTAAATTGCTATTACTCGCCACACGCTACTAGTGTTCAATCGTCTATTACTTTATCAAACTTTTGTTTCAGCGTCCCTGAGATCTGTTTTACCAGTCGTTTCTATCAGTATCCAGGCAATGTAATTATGCAAACTGCGTAATTTTGAGATCAGTCACTGGACTCTAAACAATGCAGCTGGTCAACGTTCTCGTCGATCAGATTGGAATCTGATGATGTTCGGCGGAATACAATTTATCAACAAGCAAAAATTTTCTATGCACCATTTTACCATTTCGGAAGCTTTGCCACCAACAAAAGCGATAAATATAATATCACACTATTTTTTTAAAAAAATACCAGTAATATTGTAATGGATAACGGAGGTATACCTGTGTGCACTTATGTTTCTTTGACATTTCAATAATCGATCACTTTGTTGACACCCACAAGATACTATAGCACGCCTTCCTTCTTTCCTCATTGCACATATTTATGGGCTAACAAAGAACATAAAGTTAAGTTTTTTGAAAACATGAACAGTGAAAATGTTTTGCATAGTAGTTGATAGCTGAACAAGTGGCCGCGCGGGATTAGCCGAGCGGTCTAAGGTGCTGCAGTCATATACTGTGCGGTTGGTCCCGGCGGAGGTTCGAGTCCTCCCTCGGGCATGGGTGTGTGTGTTTGTCCTTAGGATAATTTAGATTAAGTAGTGTGTAAGCTTAGGGACTGATGACGTTAGCAGTTAAGTCCCATAAGATTTCACATACATTTGAACATTTGAACTCAGAACATGTGACGAACAAGAAGGAATTCCTATAAGCAAACAAGCATTGGTTTCGGAGCTCCAGCTTCATTTGCTATCACTACAAATATACTAAAAGTGGAATAACATGAATTACGAAAGCATCCTTTCCACACCACTTCCCTATTCGAAATGCAACAGAAAGAAGTTACGTTAAGAAGGCTAAATGTGTCGTATTACTAGAGCAAATACGCATTCAAGAACAGAAGAAAGTTTGAAATTGCCTTCTTGACTCAATGTTATTCAAGCAAGCACTGTAATAATGTTCAGTATTTAAAACAGTTTTTGAATGCACACAGCAGAAATAAACAACAAGAAGCAATTGTAAACAGCAGCCTGCTAATGTTTTGGGCTGCTAAAATGGCGGCAGGCCCCGCCCAGTCTGTCTTCAATATAACGTACAGCGCCAGTCTAAAGGGTCATCTCCTTTTTTTTTTTTTTCCATAGGAAGTAAGATCATCGGAGACGTACATCTCTGGCAACTTTCAGATCGATAACAATAACGAGACAATATTCACAATAGCGTAATACAATGCAACGTAGTATACGACAGTGCAATTCAGTCAATTAACAAAAATACAAAAACAGTCTAGGCATTAAATAATAAAAAGTTTAATTTAAATTGCATTGCGAAAACCTTAGAAAGTAGATTCCAGTTCGCAACATCCAGCTGTCATTGTGTATATAACCAGAGAAATTTCTCTCGCAGTCATATATATAGAGTGTTGTATAATACCGTTTGCATCTAAACTGATAGCATAGGTGGTCGCTTAACGAGTTAGGTATTAGTACAGAAGCATTGTTACCTTCTTTCAAATTAGCTATTAATACAGAACCCTTGATACCTACTTTGTGTTTGTAGAACGAAGTACGTGATAGTGGCATTTAGATAAAAAGCAAAGCTCTCTTGGAAGCAGATAAGCAAGATGGAAGAGAGAGATAGCCAAGAGCCAACATTTGTTTCTAATTGTTGAAAAATTGTCATTCATGTATATTCACCGTTTTGTGATCAAGCTTCACCTAGCAAAACTGGGATGGTCGTTGTTCTGCTTTTCACCTTCAGCTACAAAACTTCCAGAATGACGGAGGAGACGTGCGTGTAGGGCAAGAATTGGCAAGGTCCAGATGGACGTGGATCCAGTAACTATGGGAGCTGACACCAGCTGTGGAGAAACGGCGTTGTGAGTGGGGCCGGCCGTAAGCGCGCTTTTGAAGGGCGGACCTGCCACGGCTGGTGACTGGCCGGGCCCTTCGGCCGCTGCCTTTGAGCCGCCGGCATCTGCATGCGAAATTCGCTGCAGCCGGCCCCGGCTTTGACGGGTCCACCTCGGGCGTATATTTAAATCATTTTACGCGAGCCCGTCACGGCAGCTCGCCCCACTCGTTAGGAGCTCCCCGTACTGAGAACTCCAGAGCGCCCACTTCTGCCCAGCTGCAGGGCCAAACGGCTACCCTGGCCTAGCGACCGACAGGAAATGTTCAGCTTGTTTCCGTCACGACGGTGAAAACTTAAACAAGTGATGCGCAACTGTATCAATTTGACGCAAGGAAAGCATTAAGTTGAAAGTCACGACGATAAAAATGCTGTTGTACAGGGTGCGGCAGCGTTCATAGTAGGCTATTAAAAGCACACCATCCGACAGTAACTGTTATTTATTTATTACCTCTTATGTGAATTAATAGTTAAAGGTATGCCATTTACTATTGTGTAAGTCATCGTCCATTGCGTGGATTACTTTTTGAATATGACTCCTGTCAAATGATGCCCCCTCTACACAACACATTCATCTAGGCGGCGTTGGAAGCTTTCCATAACTCGGCGTAACGTATTCCATGGGACATTTACGACGGCAGTTCTGATGCGATCCTTCAACTCATTGGTGCCCAGAATTTGCATGGATTTCTTGCGACAGACATTTCCCGATAGAGTAATTTCCCATTATGGTGACATTTCCTGGCCGCCTCGCTCACCTGACCTTTCATGTGCACTTTTTCCTTTGGAGCTACCAGAAGCAAGAAACGTTCCGAACACGTTGTTCCCTGTGCGGCTGGTCCCGGCGGAGGCTCGAGTCCTCCCTCGGGCATGGGTGTGTGTGTTTGTCCTTAGGATAATTTAGGATAAGTAGTGTGTAAGCTTAGGGACTGATGACCTTAGCAGTTAAGTCCCATAAGATTTCACACTCATTTGAACATTTTTTGAACACGTTATGCCACCATTCCTGAGTTGAAGGATCGCATCAGAACCGCCGTCGACAATGTCCCAGGGAATACGTTACGCCGAGTTATGGAAAGCTGCCAACGTCGCCTAGATGAATGTGTTGTGCAAGGGCGCATCATTTGACAGGAGTGATATTTAAAAAGTAATCCATGCAATGGCCAATGACGGAAAGATGTCTGTATGATGCGAAAATTGGTAACTGACCCCAAATAACGAAAACTTTGAGGTCATCTACATGAGTGCTAAAAGGAATCCGTCTAACTTCGGCTACACGATAAATCAGTCAAACCTAAAGGCCGTAAATTCAACTAAATACCTTTGAATTACAATTACGAACGATTTAAATAGCAAGGAACACATAGAAAATGTTGTGGGAAAGGCTAACTAAAGACTGCCTTTTACTGGGAGGATGCTTAGAAAATGTAAGGAGACTGCCTACACTACGCTTACCCATCGTCTTTTAGAGTACTGCTGCGCAATGTGGGATCCTTACCAGATAGGATTGACGGAGTACACTGGAAAAGTTCCAAGAAGGGCAGCACGTTTTGTATTATCGCGAAGTAGGGGAGAATATCTCACTGAATAGATACAGGATTTGCGGTGGACATCATTAAAATAAAAGCGTTTTTCGGGTTGCGGCGTAATCTTCTCACGAAATTCCGACCACCAACTCTCTACTCCGAATGCGAAGATATTTTGTTGACGCCGACCTACATAGAGAGAAACGATCATCATGATAAAATAGGGAAATCAGAGCTCGTACGGAAAGATATAGGTGTTCGCTCTTCACGCGCGCTGTACGAGATTGGAATAATAGAGAATTGTGAAGGTGGTTCGATGAACCCTCTGCCAGGCATTTAAATGTGATTTGTAGAGTATCCATGTAGATGTAGAATTTTGCTCCTCACCTCATCACTACAAAAACTAATGAAACTACACTGAGGTGACAAAGTCATGGGATACCTTCTCATATCGTGGCCGACCTCCTTTTGCCCTCAGAGTGCAGCATCTCCACGTGACGTGGCATGCTTAACAAGTCCTCTGCATAAATATTGAGCCATGCTCTGTGCCGTCCATAACTGCGGAAGTGCTGCCAGTGTGGGATTTTGTGCAAGAACTGACCCCTCGATTATGTTCCACAAATGTTCCCGTCACACAACTGTTACTTTATAGGCACACTATTTTATTAAAAACTACTTATAAGGAGCGTTGTCAAAAATCCTTCTGGAAATCCATTTGAGTTCCCGTGTCGATGGCACTCACTGCTTCGTGTAAATAAAAACAGGGTATATGTCCCAAAATCTATTGCCAATTGAAGTCACTGATGCGAGTCTGTAATTCAGCTGATTACTTCCGTTTCCTTACTGGATTACTGGTGTGACCTATGCAATTTCCCAGTCATTGGGTACGGATCTTACGCGACCGAGTGCTTGTATGTGATCGTTAAATATGGAGTTACTATATCAGCGCACTCTGAAATGAATATTACTGGTAAATAGTTTGAACCGGAAGACTTTCCTTTATTAAGAGTTTTAAGTCGATTCGTTATACCAACGTACGATACTAGGAAACTATCTGGTTCTAGGTGTGAGCAAGGAAGTTTTATTTCATTCCCCTTTATTTGGGAAAATACAAGTACAGAAATATACCAGCTATGTTTTAACTAATAGAACTACAGTCACCAAGAAAATGCTCCTAAAATCTTTTTAATTTTTAAGGAGAGAACAACAAAATTAAATTCAAGGAAAAAGTCCTTCAGTGCTTATTTCTGTTGGTTGCACAATTACATTCTTGGTGTCAGATGTAAAGTTCAATGTACAAATCACTGCGCTATTGAAGAAGAAATAGCTTTTCATAACGTTTTCCAGTCACACCTTCTTTTTCTGTTCACGTCTCCAACACTTTTTACTAATTTAGAAACCCAAATCGTCTCCTTCCATTGCAAAGATATTTTACTGATTCAAGCCAAAGCGTAAATGCACTGTGCTTATCAAACAAACAATGCACCATCTATACAGGGGAGACGCTGACGCATGGTCGTTGGAACTCGAGAAGGAAACAATGGTTGGCACGATGACCATGTGCCATTTAGGAATTAATGTTTGGAACATTTCCACCATGGTTTCCAGTCTTCAGCTGTACTTGTGCAGTACGAGGAAACTAGTTTTTTTTTAATGTACGACACTGACGTATTATGTACGAAACGTAGCCATAAAGTTTTAATTATCACCTGAAAATAATCAATCTATGTCAATGAAACTTGATGTGATGACGGAGCAATCTGCGGCTCTTTGCTGACGATGCTGCGGAATACGGGAAGGTGCTGTCGTTGAGTGACTGTAGGAGGACAGAAGCAGACATAGACAAAATTTCTAGTTGGTGTAGTGAATGAAAACTTGCTCTAAATGCATAAAAATGAAATAAATGCAGATGGTTAGGGAAAAAAATGTTCGGATGCAGTGTTAGAAGTTTGCTACTCGATACAGTCACGTCTATTAAATATTTAGGCGTAACGTTGGAAACCGATACGAAATGGAACTAGCATGTAAGGATAGTAGAATGGAAGGCAGATGGTCGAATTTGGTTCACTGCGAGATATTTAGGAAACTGTTGTTCATCAGTGAAGGAGACTGCATACAGAACGCCAGTGTGGCCCGTTCTTAAGTATTGCTCGAGTGTTTGCGATCCCCACCACATTGGATTAAAGAAAGACATCTAGAAAGTTCAGTGGTGTGCCGCTAGATTTGTTAGCTGTATGTTCGAGCAACGTGCACGTATTACAGAGATGCTTTGTGAACTCAAATGGCAATCCCTGGTGGGAAGGCGATGTTCTTTTCGAGGAACACCATTGAGAAAATTTAGAGAACCCGCATTTCAGGCTGACTGCAGAACGATTCTGCTGCCGCCAACGCATATTTCGCGTAAGGACCACGAAGATAAGAAAAGAGAAATTAGGGCTCGTACGGAGACATGAAGACTGCCGTTTTTCCCTCGCTCTAGTGGAGAACGGAATAGTAAAGGAAATTTGAAAAATGACGTACTACCACCCTGAGGTCCTGGTAAATTTCTTTACTTAGGCAACCAGTTTTGGTCGATTAATCGTCATCAGATTTTACATACCAATTAAAATAATACGGTAGGAACATACATGTTTAAACTGTCAGCAATCTGTTAACTGATGTAAATGTTAACGACAACACATCCGTAATAAACTGTCATGTACTTACATAAAAGTACTCACAGATTCATGTTAGCGAAATATAACAGCATTATCACGAGATGATAAAACTATGAATTAGAAGCTGAAAATAAAAGTGTATCGTAATACAGTTATGTGACTCACTGCGAAAAACACATTTGGCATCTGTACATAGTTACCTGTTATCATACCATCATACAAATTACATCGTCAGCATGTAAAAAAATCTACTAGGCAGTGTACTCGTTCATGTTATACCTGTAACCGGCGTTAACGCAGTGGACAGATTCGTACCTCACAGAGCCGACAGCACAGCTGATCACTGTTTACTAGCAGAACAAAAGATGGTCATACAGGTCTTCATACATCGACAGTGGCTAGCGTCTAAGTGTTAACAAGCTGCGTGCCGTCTGCTACGATCAGAACGTGTCACAGTCATTGCACTGGTCTGTGTGTTGCATCTGATAGGAACTTACGCTTGTTACATTCACAGTTGCAGTGTCAGAAAATAAAATGTTTAGAAGTAACGGCTTACACATACTCGTAGTCACTAGTATGAAACAAAATATAGTGACATTCATATGTGCGCTGCTTCTATTCCACACTAACAGGCCATACAGATACATAAACTGTATTCCCAGCCTAATTGCCTAAATATACCACCATATAACAGATGTAACATGCTCGATTTCATAGACAAATAGTCATATCAAGATCTTAGGTTACGAACTAAAGTGGTAGTTGCGTGAAATCCATGACCAGTTAAGGATTTTTCACAGACACAGGGATGTATGTTGACTGAAAATCATGTGGTATGGAGTGCACAGCTAATGTGAGTTTACTAATTGTTCATATTATAACATGTATAAACTCTTCAGCAGACAGACTTGCTGCCAGAAAGAGCATGTCAAAAGAACGTCAGACCCAATAAGTGTCTGAGGCTAACTACATTTAACTGGTAAACAGCAAGGTAACAAAGAGTAACAGAGAGAGCAGCCATGTTTACAGGTACATAAAAAGGGTGAAAATAAAATTGTTACTGTTTGACAGACATCAGCAGCTATTAACAGACGTTATAACATAAATAACAGCAAATATATATAATGCTTGAAAGAGAACACTGAACATACGAAGGCTATTCGGAAAGTGAGGAACGATCGGTCGCGAAGTGAAAATGACTGTGAAAATCCGACGAGGCTTTTCGCAGACGTTTCGCGCAGAGTCTTTAGTATGCCCATCGATCGCATCAAGACGCTTTTTTCAGTTGTGAGCGAGTAAAGGTGCCTAGAACAACGATGTCTCCCGCCAAGTAGGAGGGCCCGCTGAGAAGCTTCGCCTTAATGAATGCAGCCCACCTAACACAACTGCCACGCACTTCCTTCCTCATTGCCATTCTCATCCGCACTCTGCAGGAGAAATGAGGACGCTCCTGCAGCCTTTTCGATGGAAAGTGTTCGATCACCCACAACACAGCCCTAATTGGCTCGTCCTGAGTATCATCTCTGTTCACATGAAATGCTGGACACGAAGACAACACTACGCGCTGCAGACCAGTGTAGAGAATTATCAGAAAGCACAGGCGGCTGCCTTCTATAACGATGGTGTTCGAAATTTGGCATAACGCTCCGACAAATGTCGGAGTCGGAGCGGCGCCTATGTAGAGAGGTACCTGGAAGGTGCAGCTAAATGTGCAAAGAAAACAGTTTTGTTTTTCACTGTGGTTTCCGTTTCGCGACCGATCGTTCTTTACTCTCCGAACAACCCTTGTACATTTTGGAAAATAGTTGGGTCTGAAACTTACAGTTGTACCAGAATATCGATATGGAATATCGCAAAGATTGATACCCCAAAGAAGCAACATGTGTGAGGTCGTTCCGTGGAAAATGAGCTGGGTGGTTTCCCTGTAGGGAAACATACCGTGGATAGCTTTCCGCGGAGCTTCGTCTTCACAGCTTCCCGTAGCCTCTTCAGGAGATTTCGGTACTGTGCTTCTGTCACGATTTGACCCTTACGAACAAGATCTATGGCATCAGACCACGACCGTCCCTAAGAACATTCAACGAGCCCTTGCCCCTTCTTCGCCCTTTCCGGTGGTGGCGATGCCATGTTTCCACTGTTTGCTTTGCTGCTTCGTCTTGGGGTCGTAAAACTACCCCTAGCATTCGTCCACGGTGATTAGGCGCCTAAGGAAATCAACTGAGTTCGTGTCGCACAGTAGCAACATTTTCGCTGTCGCTTCGATTCCGGAGGCTTTTTAATTGGCTGTGAGCAACTACAGAGCCCAGCGCGCAGTAAAAGTTGTGGCCTTCAAAATGTCGTGCAAGATGTCGCAAACTAATCCATGAGTGATTTAACATTTTTCAACTGTCGCATCGATTATGACACGCCAGTTTTAGAGCACTATGGGCTGCATTTCTTCATACAGAGGCCGTCTGACATGTCGTCCTTCGTCATTCAGACTTGTCTGTCCGCACTGGAGGCTATACGCAAACTAACTGATGTCTTCTATGATGATGCACTGTTAGCATTCAGTCCATCAACACAGCGTCGAATGTTTCAACGTCGTTCCTCTTGAGTTGCCGAAAACGAATTACGTTGCATGTCGGTTTGGTTCCGGTAGCGCAGTGGTTCCCAGCCTGGGGTAATTACCCCTGAGTGGTAAAATGAAATTTTCTGAGGGGTAAAAACTAAGTCCCGAAAGTAAATTATTTTTAAAAGGTCATTACTATTATCACAATATTTTAAGACTTTAATATTACTTTTTCTCAATCAGTAGCATTAATTCAGTGGGGATTACAAGTTCCTCACGTAGTCCACCCACCACACACATTTGTTATGCATTGTGCTGTACATCACTAATGATAAAAGTGAGACATATACGTGACAAATGCTAAAGATCTCAAGAAAATGTCTTCTACAAGTTGTAGATAGTACCTGAATTAGTCCAGAAATTGCTTCATTATTCGCTTTGAAACAGACAAATGAATTAATTGACAGCGCGACACAGCAGTAACTACATAAGGGCTAGTATAGTGGTGTACATATTATTATTATTATTATTATTATTATTACTGTTAGTGGTTGTGGTTAGACACAAAACGTTAAGATCTTGAAGCCTTTAAATTTCTACCAGCTCAGAAGTAAAACGTGCAACAATCATTTGATTTACACACATTTTAACTTGTTTGATTTTAAATGGAGTTGCAGTGTGCAGATCAAGCAAGTGCTGCAATGGAGAAGAAGAGTGCGGGGGAAGTATGTTTTGTAACAAGTGTCTGCCATCAATGTGGAGAGATAGTTTTCTTATGAGAGAAGGACTTGTGGGTAGCAATTGCGATGCACCACGAGTTCCTTCCTCATTCACACACACACACATACACACATACACACACACACACACACACACACACACACACACACACACACACACAAACTAAATATCATTCATCTTTAATCATTTTAAAAATAAAAGTGTTCCATAAAGCGTCTTTCGTTCTACAGTTTAATTAGCAGGTAAAGTTGGTGATATGTGATGGAGGGGGTGGGCTACAGATGGCAGAGAGGGGGGGGGGGGGGGAGGGCAGAGGTACTAGCTAACGTCTGACTGCACTCACAGGCAGTGGTCTAAGAAAGGTTGAGAACCACTGCCCTAGCGGTTTGCTACGGTCCGAGTGCTACAGGAATTTCATCGCGTACCAAACCTGCAGACATTTCACCAAAAAAAATGTTCAAATGTGTGTGAAATCTTATGGGACTTAACTGCTAAGGTCATCAGTCCCTAAGCTTACACACTACTTAACCAAAATTATCCTAAGGGCAAACACACACACCCATGCCCGAGGGAGGACTCGAACCCCCGCCGGGACCAGCCGCACAGTCCATGACTAGTGCGCCCTAGACCGCTCGGCTAATCCCGCGCGGCAGACATTTTACCTGCAACTAAACAAAACATTAATCAATTTTTTTCGAGTTGATAATCAAAACTTTGTGGCAGTCCCTTGTGCTTAAGACTGTAGGACGTGCAAACTCGATCAGCGCGTAAGCGTATCTTATGACTCTTTGCATATCACCTTGTGACTTTTACCAGAAAAGCTTGATAGTCGGTCTATTCATGTACCGCCGGTTGTGAATGTTCTAAGGCCTAAGA
Organism: Schistocerca americana; assembly: GCF_021461395.2. Taxonomy (NCBI): domain Eukaryota; kingdom Metazoa; phylum Arthropoda; class Insecta; order Orthoptera; family Acrididae; genus Schistocerca; species Schistocerca americana. The sequence goes on from NC_060126.1 coordinate 381,289,214, forward strand.
GCTAATACTGGCATTCTGGTGCTGCAATCCGGGTCGCATACGTACCGATGTTATTATTAACTGATAACCTACATAAATTAGTATCTTATAGGCCCCCAGTAGACTAATTATAGTAACGACGCCATAATTTGCTTCGGCTCTCAAAGTATCGATCGTTACAAGTCGGCACCATTAGGAACACTTCATGTTTATTGCTCTCTGCTTCGTATTGCTCCCATCCCCACCGAGACCAACGTTGTGACAATGTAATTGTCTGAAAAAGTAAACTACTGGCAATTAAAATTGCTACACCACGAAGATGACGTGCTGCAGACGCGGAATTTAACCGACAGGAAGAAGATGATGTGATATGCAAATGATTAGCTTTTCAGAGCATTCACACAAGGTTGGCGCCGGTGGCGATACCTACAACGTGCTGACACGAGGAAAGTTTCCAACCGATTTCTCATACACAAACAGCAGTTGACCGGTGTTTCCTGGTGAAACGGTGTTGTGATGTCTCGTGTAAGGAGAAGAAATGCGTACCATCACGTTTCCGAATTTGATAAAGGTCGGATTGTAGCCTATCGCGATTGCGCTTTATCGTATCGCGACATTGCTGCTTGCGTTGGTCGAGATCCAATGACTGTTAACAGAATATGGAATCGATGGGTTCAGGACGGTAATACGGAACGCCGTGCTGGATCCCAACGGCCTCGTATCACTAGCAGTCGAGATGACAGGCATCTCATCCGCATGGCTGTAACGGATCGTGCAGCCACGTCTCGATCCCTGCGTCAACAGATGGGGACGTTTGCAAGACAACAACCATCTGCAGGAACAGTTCGACGACATTTGCAGCAGCATGGACTATCAGCTTGGAGACCATGGCTGCGGTTAGCCTTGACGCTGCATCACAGACAGGAGTGCCTGCGATGGTGTTCTCAACGACGAACCTGGGTGCACGAATGGTAAAACGTCATTTTTTTCGGATGAATCCAGGTTCTGTTTACAGCATCATGATGGTCGCATCCGTGTTTGGCGACATCGTGGTGAACACACATTGGAAGCGTGTATCCGTCATCGCCATACTGGTTTATGACCCGGCGTGATGGTATGCGGTGCCATTGGTTACACGTCTCGGTCACGTCTTGTTCGCATTGACGGCCCTTTGAACAGTGGACGTTACATTTCAGATGTGTTACGACCCGTGGCTCTACCCTTCATTGGATCCCTGCGAAACCCTACATTTCAGCAGGATAATGCACGACCGCATGTTGCAGGTCCTGTACGGGCCTTTCTGGATACAGAAAATGTTCGAATGCTGCCCTGGCCAGCACATTACCCAGATCTCTCACCAATTGAAAACGTCTGGTCAATGGTGGCCGAGAAACTGGCTCGTCACAATACGCCAGTCACTACTCTTGATGAACTGTAGTATCGTGTTGAAGCTGCATGGGCAGCTGTACCTGTACACGCCATCCAAGCTCTGTTTGACTCCATGCCCAGGCGTATCAAGGCCGTTATCACGGACAAAGGTGGTTGTTCTGGGCACTGATTTCTCAGGATCTATGCACTCAAAGTGCGTGAAAATGTAATGACATGTCAGTTCTAGTATAAATATTTGTCAAATAAATACCCGTTTATCATCTGCAGTTCTTCTTGTTGTAGCAATTTTAATGGCCAGTAGTGTAATATCATCCAATTTTTATGGAAAAATTCTTAAAGCTTTTAAAAAAAACGAAGGTTATCAACTTCCTACTTCTTTATTCTACATGTCTACTTATTTGCAGCCCCCTACAGTTAGACCGAATTGCAGTGTGTAACACACCGCTGTGTAACGAGACTATGTCGGTGCGTGAGGAAAAGCGTCCTGTAATGGAGTTTCGAATTCAAAGAGTTCGTCGACATTTGGAGGACCCTCTGCTTCAGCATGGCAATACCAGACCACACACGAACAGTGCGACATCTGCAGCAATCTGACGCCTTAGGTTCACTGTCTTCGATTATCCGATATACAGTCCCGACTTGGCCGCATCCGATTTTCATCTTTTTGCAAAACGTAAAGACCACGTTAGAGAAGGTTGATAGTTATAAAACGATGCAAGCAGAGATGAGATTGTGGCTCTGTCAACAAATTCAAACATTTTACAGTGACTGTCAACAAACTGGTCTCTCTTTGGGATAAATATCTTCGTGCTAACGTGACAATGCTAAGCATGTAGTATGTAGACATGAAGAATAGAGATGTAGAATTTTAATAACGTTTCTTTGATTTGAAAAACTTATTCATACAAAAAATTCGGAGGCATCACTTTTCAGTACGCCCTCGTAGATTTAAATGGATTATGTAACGTTTACTAAGTGTTTCGGATGTTATTTTATTCTACTGAAAGTTGGACGTCTATGATTCTGCTGTGTCTGCGGAGTCTGAGATAATATTATCGCGAGTAGTAGAGAGCGAGCAATTGTCGAGGGGAGTCGGAAGCGGTCGGACGCAGCGTGCGGTGGAGGGAAGCCACGCGACATGAGAGGTCGCAGCCTGCCGTGACCGTGCTAGTAGCACCGGAGGAGACTGGTAGTAATTGAGGGTTTTTGGTAATTTGCGTCTTTGCTGCATGTAGTTGCTGTTTTCTTGCGCACTAGAGGGATTTTGTCAGATTTGTGTTGGCATACCTTGAGAGTAATATTTGTATCTTTTCTGTGGGCAGAAACGTTTTTGTTTAGACTTGTGGAATAATTATAAGTCTACAAAATTGTTAAGACTTTCGTTGCCACTTGTTGACAATTTGCCTGTTGGCTTCTGTCTAGGATTCTTCGGCAGACGTTCGTCTGATGATTTTTCTGACGTTTCGCCAGCACAAGTGGCTGGCATTGTCAAAGTTTCACCCTGCATTGCTGGTGTTGGACTGGAGCCGAGCTAGCGGCTGCAGATTAGATGTACCTGCTGTGCCAACGTCCTAGGGCTTCTCCCTGGTCATTTCCGGTGCAGTTCTCTTGCTACCTGCGACGGTCGTTCGCTGCAGCACGGGAAGCCACGATCCGTTTACCTTGAGGCTTTCTTCTTTCTTGTTGAAGTTATCCTCGTGTTTGTGTATTTCTACAGCTTTTCTGAAGGAGTGGGTGCGATAGTTCTTCTCTACAGCCAGGACTTCGGCGTCGGCGAATTTTACTATGTGGTCGGTCTCACACAGCGAGTGCTCTGCCACAGCCGATTTCTCCGCCTCCGCCAACCTGCAATGTCGCTTTATATTCCGCGATCCTAGTGTTGATTGATCGTCCAGTCATTACAACATAAGCTTTTCCGCATGTGCATGATATACGGAATATTCCCGACGTTGCAAGTGGGTCCCTTTTCTTCTTTGCCGATCTGAGGCACTCTATGATCTTCTTTGTCGGTTTGCAAATAATCTTTGCGCCGTGTTTGCGCGATATAGGGCCGATTCTTTCTGTCACTCTGGGAATGTATGGCAGAAAGGCCGTATCCGACATTTCTTTTTCTGGTTTGCCACTTCGCCGATTGTTTGGCTCTGTTGTACTTCTATTATAATTTAGTGGAGTGCCCATTGCTGCTCAGAACACTTTCCAAGTGTTGTATTTCGCATCTCAGGTGGTGCGGCTCACATATTCGTCTTGCTCACTTTACTAGCGTATTAATCGTGCCTCTTTCCGGGCTCTGGTGGTGATTTGATGTTTTGTGTAGGTATCGGTCTGTGTGTGTCGGTTATCGATACACGCTGTGTCCAAGGTTTTCACCATCCCCTGTGACCAGCACATCTAGAAATAGTAGTTTTTTGTCCTTTTCTACTTGCAGCGTAAATTTTATGTTGACATGGAGGCTGTTCAAGTGTCTTAAGAAGTCACCGAGCTGTTCTTCACCATGGCTCCACACAACGAAGGTATCATCGACATATCTGTGCCACACCTTAGGTCTTAAAGGGTGCCAAAACCAGTGCCTGTGCTTCGAATTGTTCCATGAAGAACTTGGCGACCACTGCACTAGGAGGAGTACCTATGGCAACGTCTTCCAGCTTTCGCAGAAGTTATCATTCCACGTGAAATAGCTCGTGGTGAGACATGAATGAAAGAGCTTTGTGATGTCTTGCGGGAACGATGTGTTCCAGAGACCCACTTAGTGGCACTTTCGTAAACAAAGAAACATCACCAAAGCTGACCAGGACGCCGTTTGCTGCGAGTTTTAGTTTCTTTACCTTCTCAATGAATGTCCTGAGTCTGTGTAAAGTTCGTCAGTGTTTAAATAATATATTGCAAAAATAATAGCCTATAGACTTTATTGATTTCTTTCATTTTTCTCTACATCGTTTAAGGCTTTTTGGCTAAACCCCTCCGGATCATTCAACTTCTATACATAAAAATATTGCAATAACTGCTGCAATTAGTCCATGCATTGCACTCTGCTTGGATCGCAGTAATTCTTTTGAAATATTTTAACATTTTGTTCATTACGCAGTTGTGGCGGCAAGATGAGGTAAGTTGTGTGTTGCGTACAGGAGTGTTGCAAAACAGTTGTTAGGAAACGTTACAGAATATTTTAAAACTCGCAGTCAGGTAGTTGGGATTTGATTTCTTTTTAATTCGTAGGTGATCTGCACAATTTCTGCTTTGTTTATTCCCAATCTGAAATCGATTACTGTTAGAGACGGAATGTCATATTTTCTTACGTCTTTCATCATAACAAATTAAAAATAGCAAAATAATTACGAACCAGTTTCACTACTCATTGTGTTATATAACTACAGCCTTAACTTAATTTCGTATTCCGTGCTACAGATATGTGCCTCGTTTGAAGATGACCGTCTCTGTCATGCTCATCAATCGAATCTATGTTACTTACTTGTCAAAATGTTTAGCGCAGCAGTTGGTCCGTAAGAGTCATCACGGCCGTGAGTTGCCAGAAGAAGAAGAAGAAGAAGAAGAAGAAGACAACCATTAGAACATATCCCTTCTGACATCCTCTAAGCCCGCAGTGAACGCGCCACTTACGCCTGTGTCGCTAAGATAAAAGACCGACTTTGCCGAATTAACCAACGTCTATTACAATTAACACAGCTTAACAAAGCACTGTCTCTGTAAGTATTTTTGGTAGTTACTGACCATGAAAAGTGCTCTCTGGAGGTCTTAATGTTAGCTAGCCCTGATTTTCCCTACCTTATCTTCATGGTCCTTAAGCGAAATGTACGTCAGCGGCAGAATAAGCGTTCTGCAGTCGGCCACAAATCCCGGTTCTGTAAATTTCTCCAACAGTGTTCCCCGAGAAGAGCGTCATTTTATCTCCAGAGATCCCGATTGTGTTCACGAAGCATGTCCATAATAATTGCGTGCTGATCGAACCTACCGGTAAGAAATCTAGCAGCACGCCTCTGAATTGCTTTCATGTCTTCGTTTAACCCTACCCAGTGGGGACCCGAAGCACTTGAGCAGTACTCAAGACTGGATCACACTACTGTTCTATGTGCAGTTCCCTTTACGGAAGAACTACACTTTCCTAAAATTCTCCCAATAAACCGAACACAACCATTCACCTTTCCTACTACAATCTTTACATGCTTGTTCTATTTCATACTGCTTTGCAAGGTTACGCCTACATATTTAGTCGATGTGACTCTGCCAAACAGCACCCTGCTAATGCTGTAACGTTACACGATTGTTATTTGTACTCTTATGCATTAACTTACATTTTTCTACATTTAGAGCAAGCTGCCGTTCATAAACCAACTAGAAGTTCTGTCCAAGTCATCTTGTGCACTCCTACAGCCATTCAACGAGGACGCCTTCCTGTACACCAGGGGTCTCCAAACTTTTTAGTCCGCGGGCCACATTGACTCCTCCACGAAGTCATAAGGGCCAAGATCTTCCTAGTGGGATTAAAGCACCCTAGCACTCCATGATCACCGTATGGCTAAAGGAAAGATGAAATCGCAAAAATCTAAGTTTGCGGGAATAGCTAGCACTGAAACTAACGGAGAATGGTCTGTCTGTTTATTGTGGATAGCCACAAGTTTAACCATGACCTTATGCTTTGTAAAGATAGAGCTCAGACAATGTCGCGGTGTATTGGTCGCGATAGGCCTCGAAACTCAATTGTTGGCAGTATAGGTACCACCTCAAATATTTGGCGGGCCGGATACCGGGGATGTCCAGCCAGCTAACGCGGGCCGGTTTGCCGGCCCTCGCGGGCCGGTTTCGGCCCGCGGGCCGTACTTTGGAGACCCCTGCTGTACACCATAGCGTCATCAGTAAACAGCCGCAAATTGTTGCTCACACTGTCAGTCAGATCACTTACGTATAATGAGTGTAAGAGTGGTCCCATCACAGTTCTCTGAGGCACACCTGACGATACCCCTGACCATAATGAACATTCCCCGTCAAGGACAATATACTTTGTTCTAGTACTTAAAAAGTCTTCGAGTCACGTATGTACCTGGGAACTTAAACCATATGCTGTCTGCAGTGGGGCACCGTGTCAAATGCTTTGTGGAACTCCAGTAATAAGGAAACAGCATCCTGTCCTCCATCCATGGTTTGTAGAATATCATTTAAAAAGGGACTTCCTAAGTCCATGGTGATTGTGGACAGAAGCTTTTCTACCTCAAGGAAATTTATTATATTCGAGCCGAGAACGTGTTCAATAATTCTTTAGCAAACCGATATTAAGGATATTGGTCTGTAATTATCCGGATCTGCTTCTTTACTTTTAGCGTTTCAGTAAAAAGCCAAACTGTGATTCCGTCCGAACCTGACGACATATTTTTGTTTTCAACCAATTCAGTTGCTTCTTCACGCCACGAATGCCGATTTTTGAGTCCTCTATGTGGGGATCCGTGCGACAGTGAAACAATTATATGTTTGTACGATCCTCCTCCGTGAATGATTTCTGAAAAGTGAATTTTAAAACTTCCGTTTCCTTTTTGCTGTTTTCCATTGCCACCCCAGCCTGGTTGACGAATGACTGGATACAAGTCCTATACCCGCATAGTAATCTCACTTATAATCAGAATTCTCTCGGGTTCTCGGCGAGATGTCTCACTAAGGTATGACGTTCGAAGTTTTTGTATGCTTCGCCCACTGATCTTCCTTCGGACGCACTTTCGCCTGTCGACATTTGCACGTTCTTTTATGAAGCGAGAATGCAACAGTCTCTGTTCCCTCACCATTTACCAATTTAATCATTTAACCACGGAGGGTACTTTCCATCCTTAATCCACTTACTTGGCACATAGTCATACGTCTCCAGAGTGAGATATACAGTCAGTTCCAACTTTGCCCATAGTTCTTCTACATTCGCCATATTGGAGCTAAATGGTGCATTGTTAATTGCTACTGTACAGGGCTGGAGTCGTCTCCTGAGTGTAGGAATCCTTACCAGAATTGGAGTTTAGTCATTCCTCAAACAAAAACAGTTTACAGCAGCTCAGTAAAGAACAATAATAAAATACTGTTTAGGTTTTCATGCGACCAGGTAAACCAACAGGCTCCCAGCTGTGAAAACTGTCTTTGGTTTAGAGTGCTCTTACCCATCCATCATTCGTTATTTTGTTTGTTGCTTCTGATCAGGTGTTTGATGAAGAGGACAGGTTTCATCCATTTTCAATCTTAGAAACTCCCACGCAGTATCCCTAACTGTAACCAGGTTCTTAGATGAAAACACCTTCCCCGTCCGGTGTTTGTTAAAAAGTCAGCAACTGCTCATCTAAATTCTTCCGTTTCTCTTGCAGGATGTAATGTTTTCGTTCATTTTCAAAGCATAACAAATTAACAGACTCGTGCTCTTTCATGCAACGACATTCCAGCAAGATATCAAGAAATTATCAATGAAATTCATCAACAGCCGTGTAATTGAGATGTTATTTTATTTTATTTTGGCTACCAGTTTCGCTATTCCACTATGCCACCTTCAGGTCCCATATGCATCTCTCATAAATAAACGATATTGTCATACAGTGCTGTATATTCCTTGGATTGCAATCAAGTGTTCGAATGAATCACTTGCGATACCGTTGTGAGTTCACGACATGCAATAGTTGGGAATATATGAAAATAATTATTTTCGATGATGAATGAAAAGACACACATATCAAGAACTCTGTCTCTGTTTAGCGAACTGAGTTTTTCGGTCTGAGAGCACTTCGTCTTCAGTATCTTCATTAGTTCACCTACAACGCCTTCACTTATTACTTCATGTATAAATAGATTCCAGTGCGGATGTTGACCTCGGAAATTTACATCCACTTCAGTAGCGATCTGCGCAGTTGTCGAATTCTTCTAACGAAAATGATTAAAAGCAGAATTACACTCGTTTTTAGATCACCTACACTACATGTCCTCTTCATATCTCTACTAAGAAACAACGGCAAGTCACATTCGACTCTCTTCGACCAAAAGCGATAGGTCAAGCGAGCTAATCAATACTAATGCAATTTGAAAAACATTTCCGATCTTAAACAGTAAATTACTTTGATTATCAAACAGTCACTTAATGTGCGTAGAGGAGTATCTCGCGTGATCACTGTGTCCTCAGTGATTTAGAGTTGCTACAAAGTACGTGACTAGCCGTGTACGCTGCAAATTATTACCGCAGTGCACACACGGCCCATCCTGTTGCAAATAAATCCGCGACTTAACTTACGGATCTCTGCTGTTATTCTTCCTGACATGATTTGTGCCCCTTCCTATTTGCGGTAACCATTTTCTATTTTAGCTCTGTGCGATAAATTGTCGCTGACAGGAGGGTCTAATTTCGTTGGACGTCCATTTCAGCAGACGAATGGCTTCTGGTAGTTTTTACTCAATTTGCCTGCTCCTCAAAACTGGGAAAGCTCTCATATGAGCCTGTCAGCGAATTGCTATACTGTCTATTTCCACAGCCGTCTGTGTAAAGGCAGCCCTGAGAAGATGATTTAATCATTCCATTCCAGAAATGGTTCAAAAGGCTCTGGGCAGTATGGGATTTAGCATCTGGGGGATTAAGCGACGAAGCTTACAAAGAATACTGCACGAATTAGACTTCCATCCCTATAAGTTGCAGATTGTGCAACACTTACATGAACGAGACCCAGCGTCACGTATGGAGTTTAGTAGCCAGATATTGGCTAAAATCAACGAGGACGCGAATTTCCTTGGTAACTTATGGATATCAGACGAAGCCCATTTCCACCTGAACGGATTCGTGAACAAACAGAATTTTCGTTATTGGGCACAGGACAATCCTTGTGAGTTTCACCAGCGACCACTACATAGCGCCAAGGTCACAATATGGTGTGCTGTATCATGTCAAGGTGTTATCGGCCCTTATTTTTTGAACGTGAGGATGGTAGTGCAGTGACAGTAACATCCGCTCGATATGTTGAAATGCTTCAAACATTCTTTACACCGAGACTGTACGAGCTTAATCTTAGCGTCGAAAACATGTGGTTTCAGCAGGACGGAGCCACGTCACACACTGCTCGACAATCGATGGCAGCAGTTCGTCAATTGTTTGGCAGACGCATTATTTCTCGTAACGGTGACATTGCATGGCCTGCGAGATCCCCTGATCTTAGTGTGTGCGACTTCTTCCTGTGGGGATATCTTAAAGGCAAGGTATACCGTGCACGTCCTGCAACAATCCATGAACTGAAGGAGAACATTGAAAACGAAATCACTGCCATTCCCCAAGATTTGCTACACCGCGCATTCCAGAGTTTTCATAACAGGCTGTTAGAGTGTGAATGCCGAATGGGAGCACATCTTCCCGATGTCATCTTTAAAAAGTAAAGAGACACTTTTGGACATTTTGATTGTAAAGACATACTGAATAATGGCATACTGAATACATTCACTTTTGTTAATAAATTACTAGTTTTATGAATTTATTCATGGAAATGACGTTATTTCAAAATTTCCCTTTTCCCTGCGCCACCCTGTACTACCTTGGCCAACAGGGCCACCGTATGTGTCCCCAATTTAGCACGATATTTCTCAAAAGGACATCTAACAACTCTATCAATCAATGCCAAACACAGTAACTGCTTCCGTAAGGGCCAGAGTGGACTGTAAGTAGGTTGTTTAGGTTTTTATGTTGGTAACGCCACGTAGCGCTCTGTATTAAAATCACTGACTGTGCTTTGTACAGTCTGTGGCTGGTTGGTATTGTTGGAATATTCGCTATTGTAGTGTTGGGCATTTGGAAGTGAACAGCGCGTAGCGTTGCGCAGCTGGAGGTGAGCCGCCAGCAATGGTGGATGTGGGGAGAGAGATGCCAGAGTTTTGAGAGGTTGCTATAAGCGGGCGACCTGGACGTGTGTCCGCCAAAAAAAGGAAACTTGTAAAGATGGATGGCATGAATTGATATATATATAATGACGACTTTTCAACATTATTAAGATAAATACATTGTTTGTTCTTTATCAAAATCTTTCATTTGTTAACTATGCCTATCAGTAGTTAGTGCCTTCAGTAGTTAGAATCATTTATTTAGTTGGTAGTATTGGCGCTCGCTGTATTGCAGTAGTTTGAGTAACGAAGATTTCTGAGAGGTAAGTGATTCATGAAAGGTATAGGTTATTGTTAGTCAGGGCCATTCTTATTGAAAGTCAGATTGCGTAGCGCTAAAAATATTGTGTGTCAGTTTAGTGATGATCAGAATAAGAGAAATGTCTGACTACGTTCAGTTTTGCTCAACTGTTTGAAAATCAAATAACGTAAGAAATTAGAACTACTTAAACCTAAGGACATCATACACATCCATGCCCGAGGCAGGATTCGAACCTGCAACCGTAGCGGTCACGCGGTTCGAGACTGAAGCGACTAGAACCGCACGGCCACACGGGCCGGCAATCATCAAATTTTCCTGAAATTCTTATCATTCGTTTCTCTATTATGTCCATGACATTTACCTACTTCCGTCTCATTTGGACAATTCTTTCGAGGTGTATCGCTTTTTTTTTCTTTTTTAGCGTATATATATATATATCTAACTTTGAATTACGCTTTATCCAGGCCCGCCTAAACAAGCATTGTGTAACTGATTCGGAGTGACGTTTCTGCTTAGTCATGTGATTTTGTCTTTTATTATAAGATTTCTGTGGCATTACAGTAGCGACTGAAGTCGAACAAATTGAACTAGAAAATTAAGCTCTCATCTATTCCGCAGCGGAGAATACTCTGATGAGAACTTTCCTGATAGATTAAAGCCTTGTAGATGTCCGACCAGCCGTCGAAATCCGGTACATATCTTTCACGTGCACTGTTCTGTGTGTGAAACAATCTCCTTACGGAACGACACAAAGCTTCCATCTGACAACGTTTCCGAACACGGAAGCCCCCCCGCACACCTTATTAAAGAAGCACTTAGTAGCAGGCTAGAAGCAGTCCCCAGCATGACGGACCTACAGCGGAGTGTATGCTCAGTTGGTAGAGCATTCCTGGTTAGCATTGTCTCTGTAGCTCCTTTTCAGGAGGACATAGAATGGGTGGCGTAGTTGGATGGAAGAACCCGAGGACAAGCTTAGAGCACACTCGCCCCTTTCCACGGCGTGTGTAAGATTTTTATCGTAAGTGTACCCGTTGTATGAAGGTCACTGTGATGAATGTGTTTGTAGTGTGGTGTCACGTTTTGTCTTTTATGATGGCGAAAGAAAATAGAGGGTGAAACCCGGTCCCAGCAATTAGTCTACTCCACTCGAATAACGCCTTGAGGGCCCCGGGGCTTAATACCCGCTCCTGACGCGGATCATCACGAACAGCGCACTCACTTCTTAAGAATTACAGAGTTCCTTCCATTCCTAGGATTCGAGATGGCTTTCGCCGAGTCGAAGGCCACGGCGTATGCGCGTTATCGTGAATTTGCTTCTGAGACTAGTAGCGTCTTTCCACCAAAATCTTGCACTACACTATAAAACTATACTGAAGGAGAAATAAAATAAATATAAACTAAAGTAAAGGGTAGGTAATGTAGTAGAACTAAAGCTGAGGGAATTAGAAGGTAAAAATGAAACACTGAAATTCATAGACGAACTTTGCTTTTTAGGGGGAAAATTAACTAACGATGGCAGAGATTGTGAGGGTATAAAATACGGACGTGCAATAGCAAATAAAGGTTTTCTGAGAAAGGGAAGAATGTTATCCACTAAAAGTTCATAAAAATGTTTTTTTGAAATTACTTATCAGTGAATGTAGTCTTGAGCGGCAGTGAAAAGTGGACCATATAGAGTACAGACATCAGAACAGAAGATTTGGAGATATGGTGCTACGGAAGAAGGGATCGAATGATATATTCTTTTTCAATGTAAGATAGGTCATGCGAACACAAGAACTCTTAACTCTTAGGGCAAAAATTATACAGACGGCAGAGTACACTCAAGCGAGTATTCTGATATAAGGGACGAATGGAAATGAATTAATATTTTACTTGGTCGTGTACTCGAATAGAAAACGCGTGTGTGGTACATGTTTAATAGCTGCATGTGTTTCTGTACAACGTTCAGAGACGTTAACAGCACACGATCGGCTATGGTATGGTGCGTTTTTCCTATGTGCTTACGTGTCATCGTTGATGTATAAATCACCAATAGAGACTGAAGAGGAACTGATGGACCATGCTTCTAGCTGCCCATCTCATTGCATGACAGACAACAAGGATAGCTCAGTGTAACATGACAGCTGCATTCGTTCGCTTTAATGCCTATATATCAGTGATTGGCGTGAAATGAATTCAAAAATATTGTGTCACGTGCGTTCTGATTCATTATTTATTGTTCCTTATGTGTAATTTGAATACGTTGTAGGATGACATACACTAAAATATAGAAATATTCAACATGAAAAATTGCGCTTTCAAAATCACTGTAACTTCCAAAATTTTATTAGTAGAACACTAAGCTAATATGTAACGCAACTCCCACCAATAAATGCTTCCATGAACGCATAAAAATTACTGATAATTACACCGTCAGCCATGTTGGCCACGCCAGTAAACGCGCCCGGGCATCTATTACGGTAATGCCGTTACGGACCATTAGATTCGCGATAACATTCACTGTTCGCATCAACATTCATACTGCTATTTCTGGACCGTTCTGCAAACAGCGATGCTAGCTGCAGAACACAGCACTCGAACAGAGCAGGTACTGTGTATGTTCCACATTCGTGAGCGGGAAGCCGAAGGCAGCGACTACAAAATTCCAAACAGCAGGAAGAGCTCCATAACAAATTATCTGATGTCATGATAGGGACACGGAAACTGCGATGCGCAGTACATCAACTCCCCATTACATATCCGCAGATGGCCACGTATAAAATCTAACTGCTCATAACTCGAACTCTTCATTCCTATGTTCGTATCAAGTCCGCAACTAGTTTCAACAGCAGTCATAGCCCCTTTTTCTGCAGTAAAAAACGGCTGCGATTGTGATACACAGTTCGATGCCATACCGCACGTATTACGTCAATGGAACTATCTGACCATGTGTGTTACGGTGTCTTATTCTTCGCTTCCCCTCCCCCTCTCTTGATACTCCTCGCCCCCCTAACCTGTCACTCACCCACACACACACACACAAACGCACACATACATATACCACCACCAACACCACGTCCGTGCAGCGATGTTTCGAATTCACTTCGTAGTCTTGCGGCAAGAAGCTTTAACGATGACAGTCTTGCCCTGCGAGGACACATGCACTTTGTTAAGATGGAATCTCAAATCTAGTATTCCAGAAACGAACTTCCCAGTTGCGCTTTCTGGTAGGTCAAGTGGACACACCAATATCAAATCTGAAAATTGGATCTGACTATCGTATTTCAATTTCCACAATCAGAATTCGCACCATGTAAACACGCTGTGTGTTGTGTTCCTGACTGGGTTCTCACGCTGGTACTTGCGTTTTAAAATGGTGGTTAATGTTGACGAGGTGATTTTGTCTGAAGGAAAAGGTGCAGGATTAGCCTTACCATAAAGCTATTAATTTCCTTTGTTTAAGGGAGGATGTTCATGAAATGGAAGGAAAACGTCAATTTTCAATTTATTTTTTGTTTATTAGTAGAACAAATTAACAATTAGTTCCCAAAGTTTCAGTGATGAAATCGTATCCGAAGTGTGTTGTGACCTCCCTGACACGTTCAGTTTTTGAAAGAACAATTCAGTAGTAGCTCAGTGAACAACTATTAGGTGGACTGCTTTCAATCAAACTTGCACGGGATACATGTAGAAGGCTGTGATATATACTATTTGGTTTTACAGATCATCTGTGACCATATTCCCAATCCTACAAACAACAAGAAACCATCTGTAAAAAGTCAATAAAATTCTTCTGGTTTTGAGGCCGTATTGTCAACTACAAAATTCCGACGTTTCGGCGACTGTTGCAAGGCCTTAGCAATACACCCTGAGGAAGGCGCCTTGCAACAGTCGCCGAAACGTTGGAATTTTATAGTTGACAATGCGGCGCCAAACCCAGAAGAATTTTATCGACTGTGACAACGGCTGCGGAAGCTTACGTTTACATCTGCTGAAAGTTTGAAGATGGAAAGGGCAGACCCACAAAGAAGATGATAGACACTCTTCAGGTATGTTATGGCAAGGCTGTCAGACAGAACCCATCCAGTGTTAATGCTACGAAAAGTGTAGTATTGGCTACATATTTCCATACGGTGTGAACAGTCATCATTTGTGTCGCATTAGCTGGTGAAAGTATCTTCAGGCTCAGAGGGATAACAACCCTACTTTCCGAAGGACAGGCTTCCGCATAATATCCTGGATGTTTTCAAGTTCACTTACAGATTTCTGGTCGGTCCTGAATTTCCAACATAGTGTGTGTGTTCATGGCAAAACGTAGGATCCAAGCTAGTCTCTAAATTCACACATATGGAAACGACGTCCTAAAACTACATTTTCATCTTGTACAGTTGTCAGAATTGCAACTTTTGATGCAATTCTTGTATTTAATGATGGGAACGTAGGGAAGATGAAAGTACTAGAGACAATGAACTTAAAGAATAGGAATTTCCCTTAAGATATCTTGAGAAAAGAAGATTAAAAACGCCTTTCTGCAGCTAAAACGTCAGCTGAAAACCTTGTAAAGGAAAGAAGGAAAAGAAACCAGAAGAGAAGCCTTGAAGGGAAATAAAACTCTGAATACAAATCTGGAACCTTCTGAAGAGATGACACAAGTAGAAGCGTTAGATTGAACTTTAAATTACATTTCCTCAAAATTATGTTTTTTTAAGCTTCACAGAAGCTATGAAGGATATAATTATAGTATTTTGTACACTTATTGCTATAACTCCAATATACACTCCTGGAAATTGAAATAAGAACACCGTGAATTCATTGTCCCAGCAAGGGGAAACTTTATTGACACATTCCTGGGGTCAGATACATCACATGATCACACTGACAGAACCACAGGCACATAGACACAGGCAACAGAGCATGCACAATGTCGCCACTAGTACAGTGTATATCCACCTTTCGCAGCAATGCAGGCTGCTATTCTCCCATGGAGACGATCGTAGAGATGCTGGATGTAGTCCTGTGGAACGGCTTGCCATGCCATTTCCACCTGGCGCCTCAGTTGGACCAGCGTTCGTGCTGGACGTGCAGACCGCGTGAGACGACGCTTCATCCAGTCCCAAACATGCTCAATGGGGGACAGATCCGGAGATCTTGCTGGCCAGGGTAGTTGACTTACACCTTCTATAGCACGTTGGGTGGCACGGGATACATGCGAACGTGCATTGTCCTGTTGGAACAGCAAGTTCCCTTGCCGGTCTAGGAATGGTAGAACGATGGATTCGATGACGGTTTGGATGTACCGTGCACTATTCAGTGTACCCTCGACGATCACCAGTGGTGTACGGCCAGTGTAGGAGATCGCTCCCCACACCATGATGCCGGGTGTTGGCCCTGTGTGCCTCGGTCGTATGCAGTCCTGATTGTGGCGCTCACCTGCACGGCGCCAAACACGCATACGACCATCATTGGCACCAAGGCAGAAGCGACTCTCATCGCTGAAGACGACACGTCTCCATTCGTCCCTCCATTCACGCCTGTCGCGACACCACTGGAGGCGGGCTGCACGATGTTGGGGCGTGAGCGGAAGACGGCCTAACGGTGTGCGGGACCGTAGCCCAGCTTCATGGAGACGGTTGCGAATGGTCCTCGCCGATACCCCAGGAGCAACAGTGTCCCTAATTTGCTGGGAAGTGGCGGTGCGGTCCCCTACGGCACTGCGTAGGATCCTACGGTCTTGGCGTGCATCCGTGCGTCGCTGCGGTCCGGTCCCAGGTCGACGGGCACGTGCACCTTCCGCCGACCACTGGCGACAACATCGATGTACTGTGGAGACCTCACGCCCCACGTGTTGAGCAATTCGGCGGTACGTCCACCCGGCCTCCCGCATGCCCACTATACGCCCTCGCTCAAAGTCCGTCAACTGCACATACGGTTCACGTCCACGCTGTCGCGGCATGCTACCAGTGTTAAAGACTGCGATGGAGCTCCGTATGCCACGGCAAACTGGCTGACACTGACGGCGGCGGTGCACAAATGCTGCGCAGCTAGCGCCATTCGACGGCCAACACCGCGGTTCCTGGTGTGTCCGCTGTGCCGTGCGTGTGATCATTGCTTGTACAGCCCTCTCGCAGTGTCCGGAGCAAGTATGGTGGGTCTGACACACCGGTGTCAATGTGTTCTTTTTTCCATTTCCAGGAGTGTATGTTGTCAGTGTAAATTCTGAGTGTAGGCTGAGATGTATAGCAAAGTACTTGGAATTTTGCATGAATTTTGTGTGATATTTACAGAATTATAATAAAAAATACTACAGTTCTGATATTCGACATATTCAAAAAATACCTCGTGAGAGAAGTTTACATTACAGCAGGATAATGCACGACCGCATGTTGCAGGTCCTGTACGGGCCTTTCTGGATACAGGAAAGTTTGACTGCCGCCCTGGCCAGCACATTCTCCAGATCTCTTACCAATTGAAAACGTCTGGTCAATGGCGGCCGAGCAATTGCTCGTCGCAATACGCCAGTCAGTACTCTTGATGAACTGTGGTATCGTGTTGAAGCTCCATGGGCAGCTGTACCTGTACACGCCATCCAAGCTCTGTTTGACTCAATGCCCAGGCATATCAAGGCCGTTATTACGGCCAGAGGTGGTTGTTCTGGGTACTGATTTCTCAGGATCTATGCACCCAAGTTGCGTATAAATGTAATCACATGTCAGTTCTAGTATAATATATTTGTCCAATGAATACCTGTTTATCATCTACATTTCTTCTCGATGTAGCAATTTTAATGACCCGTAGTATAGGTTCCAGTTACTTTACCTTCGAGTTCCAGTACAATTCGTCACTTCATTTTATAAAAACTGTATTATGCTGCGTCCATAGACTAACAAGTAAATTCTCAAACCTAGCCACTAGCTTTGTCTTACATCCTACCTACGACAGAGTACAATGGCAACTGCCACTGCGATCTGCGCGCCCCTACTTACCCTACTTGCAATCGATTCCGCCGCTCAGGCAACATCTTTGGTTCTGTGGTGTCAAAATACAATCTCTTCTACGTATGACAATCGTTTCAGGTCATTTTTCATGAATTATATTACAAAATCGGACTCCACGTACAATTGGGCTCTACACAAAGTCACTGCAGAACTGAATGTCACAATGGTGAAGCGCGTCAGCACCAAAGCAGCCCGAATGAAGTTCCTTAAGTAGGGCATTGCAGGACGAGATGGAATTCAAAAACCATTTAACAGTGATGTGACGTCAGTAAAAATGGCTACTCTGCAAGATCGCATTGTCAAGATTGATGTGACTGTTTTCACTGATCGTGTGCATTCCATGGTACAGTGTATGTTCCGCAATGGTGGCGCTATGTTCCAAGAGGACTGGGCCGCTGTTGTCACGCCTCGGGTTTTCCAGGACTGGTTTTGTGAGCACCAGGATGAATTTTCGCATCTTCCCGTGTTACAACGATCACCAGATTTCAATACAATGGAACACTTGTGGTCTACGTTGGAGTGAAGGGCGCCACCAGCTTCGCTTGAAATTGCTACTATTTTGCAGAAAAAATGGTATAACATTCCCTTAAAAACCATAGACGACCAGCATTTAACCATTACGAGACGACTGGAAGCTGTTTTGAATGCAACGGGTTTCCTACGGGTTTTCATGTTAGGCATGGTGTTATGTTGTATTTTTGTTCCAAATTTTTCTTCACGCGCTGTATGTTTGGGAATGTGGTCCACTGTGTTTTGTGTTTCTTACGTGTGTTGCTACGAAGTGTTTTCTCATTTAAATGAGCGACACAGTTGAAGCCTTTCTAAAAATGTCGATTATGGTGAATGAAATTAAAAATAAATTAATCCTTGAGCCTTTGGATAGCTTTTGTGTCGTTGGAAGTACTTCTTAGGTAGTTTGGAAGGAATAAATACAATATGCAATTGATTGTGTGTACCAGAGGAAGTTCTCAAGTTGTCCTAGTCGCACGAAATGCAATGTAGTTCCAGCATGAGGGAGACCCTGCACATTCTCACACAAAGGTGGCGCAAAGTCAAAACAGCACTTCCACCAATCATTCGACTGGACGCTGCAATACCTTTAGCAGGTCATCAAAATCTGCCTACTTAACACAGATTTTCGGTCTCAAATGGACAGAAACTTCTCCTTAAATGTGCAGAGACAAAGAAAGCGGAACTTTTGCCATCAATTGAGGAGCACCAACCGTGTTCTCTTTAATCGATTCACAAAATTTTGCTACACTAGTCAGTAACGCTCCTTTGGCAGTCAGGCTGCTTGTCATTCGATGAAGCAAGCCTGAGTAAACCTTCCAGATTATTACACCAGAGAAAAATCTGAGGTGGTGGCCGGGAATCGAACCTAGGACCTCCACGACACTAAACGAAAACGCTAGGTCAGCCTGCTTACGCTGCTTTCACATTATAAAGTTGTAGAAAAGTAGCGGTCACGTCAAAAAAATTGCGTGACTACTGGAGGAGAGAAACTGTGACGGACGAGAACACTGAAAATAGCACAATCAGTCGGAATGGATTCGAGCAGTCGTAACTGTCATCTGCGACCGAAACAGCAGACGACCAGTCGGCGCACACAGCCAAGAAACATAGAGACATTAGCTCCTCGGTCGTGAGTAGCAAGTCTGAGCTACATTGCACGTCCTTTTTCTGCTCTTGGTGTAAACGGCCACGTCATCCAGTGGTGCGTAAGACGTGCAGCATGTGATAGTGCTACGCTTGTAAGGATATTGCGGTGCACGCTATTACCGCCTCACCTCCATGCTTCTCTACATCTTCATCTACATTTACATAACTGCTCTGCAGTCCACAACCAAGTGCTAGGCAAAGGGTATAACACAATTGGCGCAGCGTGCTATTCTTATCTTTTGTAACAGTACCTTCCAACCTGTTACAAAGGAGCCACATATAACACCTAAGGGCTAGTAAATGCCAAATATGACCTAAACGGGCAGTATAGTGTTACTCTCTGAGAGGAATATTGAATTAGATAGTGTGTAACCTAACAGAATGAGGGTATCGGACATGAATATCATATTGCTAGCAATTGGTAGAAAATAGAAAAAACTAATTTTGTTAAAAGTTATAATAACAGAATTCTTGTAAATGAAGTAATGAAATGGTCACTAGCCTAACTAGGAATAATAATATGGAAACATTATTTTGAATGAATCTATCTTTACTTGTGCAAAAGAAACTTTCACTACTTCCTTCTCAATGAAGTGCAATGAACCTCTACAGTAACCAGACGAACTACACAGTGAATAGCAGCAGTTATGAATAGCATGTATAAGCAGTCACAGAAATGAACAGAAACTTTATCCCTGTTAACCTCAATCTTCACTCCTACCTTTCAATAATGTAACATATAAACTGTTCTCAAGGACAACGGAAGACTAAATAGCAACTGACAAAAGTTCAAGTTAGATTAACAAATAAAAACACATCACAAAAGTAACAAGATAGACTATTCACATACCTTTTATATATACTCTTTTAGATAACCACTTCAGGTTCCTTTAACTAGAAAATAACTACTCATTTGGTTTTCTTTCTAATATAAAAGATTGGAATGGAGGCCCACAAACTATCCCCTCTTTTTAAAAGTAAAATATACACATTTTTCAGAAAATAGTTTGCATTATGATACCGGCTTAGTTACTTCCCCACTTAAGATCATTTACCTTGTAAAGTTTTGAAACAATTTGCACTGGTAATATTCTCTACAGACTTCAAGCATGATTTCAAGTAAAATTTACACTTTGAATAGCATCAGAACTTAGTGCTTTATAATACCAATTGTGAAGCAAGTGATTTTCACTGACAACTGTTTATGTAGCTGAACTTTAAAACACTGACACTTGTGAAATATAAACAAACCGGAACACATTAGAGAACTTAATAGATTCAATAATTAATGCCTCCCTTTATATCACTGAAATTAATAATCTAAAAACTCACTCCTATATATTTCTGCATTCAGAACAATGCACTGTTAAATAACACAGATGATTATCAGTTGTTTTTTCACACACAGGATACTCGGATGTTGGTCATTATAAGGAGAGGACAACGATAGTTACCATGAAAGGAAACAATTCATGGTTCGAGCACAAAGTTTAGTATTATTTGCATTATTATTGCAAATTAATTCTCACAAATACTCTGGTTCATACTGTTATACAGTTTTAATCTCTTAGATCTGATGAAGTGGTGGCGCAATAGTGGTGGCGAGCACGTGGCGGCTACCTGGTCTCTCCTTTGACAGTAATACGCTCTATTAAATTCTTCTTGGCAACGTGAATACCATTTTTAGAGCCATTTCCAATGCGAGAGCACCATTTTACAACCTAAATTACGCCCGCGGTTATTCCATTTCCAATTAGGTTCTGGATGCCTCCTCGGCACCTGCGCTGTTCACTCATCGGATACTGGCTACTGACTCCTTTCTGTGCTCTCTCGCCTGCCACCCAGATTGAGCCCCAGTTCCACCTTTTGGCGCGCGCCGACAATTCAAGTTCCTAAGTATGAATCAGTGTTTTTACGTTATTATTTCCTTTACATAAACAAACCTATTTTAGAAAGTCTCATTATTTAAATACACAGTTACAATTCTACAAAACATATTTCGTAAAACTCTATTTCCTTACAGTAAATCAATGATATTAAGCAGTAAAGAGAAAACATTTTACAATTCACATAATTAATTACACAGATAACTACTCCCTATCGATCATTGTGTTACAAGGGTTCACAGAACTACTTTAAGGCTATTTCTCTTCCTTTCCTCTCTCGAAAGATACGTGGGAAAAATGTGCACGTAAATCTTTCCCTGAAAGCACTCATTTCTCTTTTATTACGATGGTCATTTCTTCTAATGTAGGTTGTAGTCAACAAAACACACAGTCCAGTCACATTAGTGTGACCACCGCTTATGTGCGACGTCAGCATGCAGTTTCACTCACAGACGACAGTTGGCGAGTGGCTAATATATAAAGCATTTCGGGGGGACGCAGAAACAGTGCAGTAGATGTTACTTTGCTGAAACGGAGCGATTTATCTGACATCCAAAAAGGTATATAATTGGCTTTCGGACCAAGTGTGGAAGCATTTCCGTAACGGCTAAATTTGTAAACAATTTGCTTGCCGCGTGGTTAAAGTATCTCGTGAATGGTTAAACGGCGCTAAACAAAACCGACGCAGAGGGACCTGTGATACACCACATACCCTGGACGTCGGGGTGAACGACGGCTGCGGAGATGCGCCCGGGCGAACAGATGTGCAACTGCTAAGACCTGACCACCCAGATGAACCAGGGGGGCTATCAATCCTTTTCCCTCAGCAGCCTTCAGCGAGTGTTGTTACGTATGGGCATCTGCAGCAGGAGCCTGGTTCGTGCAGCCTTGCTAACGGCTATTCATTATTACGAAGGCTGGAATTTGCACGCCAACTGGACGACCACTGACAGGCGACAGGTGGCCTTTCCTGATGATTCACGTTTTATGCGTCATCGGACAGACAGCAGTTGGAGTGTACGCGTGAAACCTCTGAAAGCAAACACCGTCCAACAGTTATGGTCGTGGCAATATTTTCGTGAACTGCACTGGGTGATCTCGTCATTCTGGAAGCCACGATGGATCAACACAAGTATGCATCTATTCTTGGCGACCACGTCCAACCCTACACACAGTTCGTTTTTCCTCAGTACGATAGCATCTCCAAACAGGTCAATGCAACGCGTCACACAGCACGCAGTGCGTATGTGGGGTTCGAAGAGCACCTGGATGAGTTTACCAAACTCCCTGGCCCCCAAACTCCCCGAATTTAAACCCAATGGAGATTCTGTGGGACGGCCTAGATTGGGCTGTTCGCGCCACTGATCCTCAATCGAGAAAGTTAACGCATCTGCTCAGATCACTGGAGTCAGCATGGCTCCGCAAACCTGTCGGTACCCTCTAGAACTCATTCACACTCTTCCTGCTACGGTCGCAGGTTCGAAACCTGCCTCGGGCATGGATGTGTGTGACGTCCTTAGGTTAGTTAGGTTTAAGTAGTTCTAAGTTCTAGGGGACTGATGACCTCAGCAGTTATGTCCCATAGTGGTCAGAGCCACTTGAACCATTTTGAGCCACGTTTAAAGCAATGGTAAGTCCGCCAGTAAACACAACCGCCGCGAGGCGGCGACAAGACTAAAGTCGATAGCTCTTTCTATGTTAACGAGTTAATGCCCATAGTACATATTTTGGCAATAAAGTTATTATGATCGTAGTATGAAGGCTTTCACGACCGGATGACATATCTTCTGGTAAACCTTCCGGGATGTAAGGTCGTGGTCCATGAAACTCTTCAGCTCCTAACGTTTCGTCCAGAGCTGCGCTGGACATCTTCAGAGGGGTGTTTCTCCTCCGGTGAGTCTTGCCGACTGGAGTCGGCGCAGCTCTGGACGAAACGTTAGGAGCTGAAGAGTTTCATGGACCACGACCTTACATCCCGGAAGGTTTACCAGAAGAAAGTTATTATGTTTTATATCCCCAGTGTATGAAAAGAAAAAAAGAGATTGCAGTCAGCTGTATTATGTTCTGCCTTGTACAGTTTTAAAGACATATCGCACCCCGGCTAGGAGAGTTACAAGTCAAAACACAGCAAGTTTTAGTCTGTGTCACTGTAAAATACGTGTGACGTGTCCCAGCGTGCACGAATCACTTGACATCTCTACATCAGAATTTGTCCACTTCCGGGCAGCTGTGTCAGTTTTGTTGCATGATTTGCCACGGCCAGAACAGCGTCAGTTCTGAATTGCTACTCTCAGGTGTGCAGTAACTCATTCAAGAACAGCAGCACATACTCATTTGTAACTTTTATGTGTTTATACAGCGTCTGTACCTTACATTACAATCATACAGCATGCATGCATGCATGTAAGCAACAGACACTGAACGATTACAGCTGTTGTAAATATTACGAAATTTCATGCAACTTATAAGGAAAAAAATGGAAATTTCTGCTACAAATAAAGTTCCTATTAAATCCCTTTGCTCGACGAAAAGTATTCCAACATTATATAACCTCATTCATCATTCTTTGTTTTTGTGTATTGTGTTCCTTACATTCTATTAAATTGATGTTCCTTACTAAATTGTATTAATTCCTATAAATTATAACTTTGCATTTTTCTAATAAAACAAATTCAACTTGTTTTTCATTTTTTATTCAATCTTAAGTACCAATGTTGCCTGAATATTTTATTTCGACTGAAAAAGCGGCAAAAGTATTACATGAGCGCTCGTAACAGAAACAAAAAAGTTTTTCGAAAAGGAAGAAAAGTGACTCAACTCAAAGAACTAATTAATAATTACCGGCTAACACCTCACAGCTGACGAGAGCAGAACTACATTTCCATTTTACTTTGCATAGAATGTAATGGAATTTACTGGAAAAGTACTTACGTGAAATTTAATAGAAACTGATTATTTCTACATAAGTTTTGCAGAATTCTTTAAGTCAATTTTTTCATGTTTTTTTGTTTAGTTGTATCACTGTTCTTCCCTGGATGCGATATTTTCAATTGTTTTGGACTACAATTTCCCATTTTGTTTTGTTAATTACATTTAATGAAATGACTGTATACTATTTCTTGAGTGTGGCATGTCTTTGTTTTCTTCTACGCAATCTATTACTGTTTTTATGGTAAAGCATTTCTTCTCATTTGTTCTGTTTATATGAGAGACTCTGATGATGGCTGTGGCTGTAACACATCAAGGATCATATATATATATATATATATATATATATATATATATATATATATATATATATATATATATATAAAATGAAATTTGTATAGCGGTCAAGACGGACAATTATATGCCTTCAGCTGTTGCAACGTTGCAAGACTGTGTCGGATAATGTTACAAGGTCAGATCATCAGTCATCCACACTGTTGCTCTGCAACTACTTAAAAGCTGCCGAACCTACTTAGGAACCATATGTTAGCCTGGTCTCTCCACAGGTACCCTACCGATGTGATTGCACCTACAGTACCGTTGCCATTCTGTATCGTTGAAGCACGCAATTCACCCAATCGCTGCGAGGTCCATGGTTCGTGGGAGAAACTGGCAATTACAATCGTAAATCTCAGAAAACATGAAAAAAGCATTCGATCATGCAAACTGTTATGTTTGGATCGACTATTTTTCTCAACTCCCTGAATGTAGATTTGTCGTTCTTGGGCACGTACGAGGGCGTGTTGAAAAGTAGTACCTCCCAATTATCTGTGTGAAAACGCTTTCAGCTTTTTAAGTAAAACTATCGTTATTAAAATTCTACATCTGTATTCTTGATGTCTATATATCTGCAGCCCTGTGCCGTTAGAGGGCTCCAAATTACAGCGTGTAACGTAATTATGACGGTCTGCGAGATACAACTTGCTGTAAACGAGTTTCGAAATCGAAGTGCTTTTCCTTACATGGAGTGCCCTCTCCTTCAGCATGACAATGCTAAACCACACACAAGCTCTGCGAGATTTGCTCCAAACCGTCGCCTTAGGCTCTCTGTAATCGATCATCCTTCGTACAGCCCCGACTTGGCCCCTTCCGATTTTCACCAGTTTCCAAAACTTTGGAACACCTCGAGGATTTGACTTTGATAGTGATGAAGCGTTGCAGGCAGAGGTCATGTTGAATCTCCGTCAACGAACATTCTGCAGCGACGGTAACAAAAGACAGATCTCTCGTTGGGACAAAAGTGTTTTCGCCAATACATGTTGAGAAATAAATATGTAGACATAAATAATAAGGATGTCAATAAGTTTTCTTTTATTTGAAACGGTCTGATAGCTTTCACATTAATAATTCGGAGGCAAAACTTTACAGCATACCCTCTTACAAGGGAACCTCCCCATCGCACCCCACTCAGATTTAGTTATAAATTGGCCCAGTGGATAGGCCTTGAAAAACTGAACACATATCAAACGAGAAAACAGGAAGAAGTTGTGTGGAACTATGAAAAAAATAAGCAAAATATACAAACTGAGTAGTCCATGCGCAATACAGGAAACATCAAGAATAATGTTAACTCAGGAGTGTCGTGGTCCCGCGGTTAGCGTGAGGAGCTGTGAAACGAGAGGTCCTCGGTTTAGCCTTCCCTCGAGTGAAAATTTTTTTATCACAAAGTTATGATCTGTCCGTTCGTTCATTGACGTCTCTGTTCACTGTAATAAGTTTAGTGTCTGTGTTTTGCGACCGCACCGCAAAACCGTGCGATTACTAGACGAAAGGACGTGCCTCTCCAGTGGGAACCGAAAACATTTGATCGCAAGGTCAACCGATTCCTCCACAGGAAAACACGTCTGATATATTCTATACGACACTGGTGACGGCATGTGCGTCACATGACAGGAATATGTTGTCGACCCACCTAACTTGTACACTTGGCGAACGGGTAAAGAAATTCTTCTGCCTTGCCCGGTTTAAGTTTTCTTGTGGATGTGATAATCACTCCCAAAAAAGTGATGAAAACATAAGAGTTTGTCACATAAACTGCAACAAATGAATGCAACAGTTTCACAGTCGCACAGTTTTCCCTGTACTGTGTCAAAACATATGTTTTTAACCTTTTCATACAACGTCCCCATACTACGGCGCAGTTACCTCGCATCGGACGGACAGATAATAATTGTCTGGAAAAAAAATCTTTTCACTCGAAGGGAGACTTGAACCAAGGACCTCTCGTTCTGCAGCTCCTCACGCTAACCACGGGACCACGACGCTCCGGGGCTCACATTCTCCATGATGTTGCGTATCTTGTACATGGACTACTCTGTTTGTATATTTTGCTTATTTTTTCATAGTTCCATACAGCTTCTTCCTGTTTTCTCGATTGATCTGTGTTCAGTTTTTCAACGCCTATCCACTGTGCCAACTTATAACTAAATCTGAGGGGGCTGCGATGGGGAGGTTCCCTTGTTAGTATACTTGCCAAATTTTACAAGTTTCCTGATGAATTTCATAGGACAAAGTGGGAAAAAGAGACTATGTAAACAACTGACTCCCACGTCATCTAATTCAGGAAAATAGTCCTTGACTGAAACATGATATTAACATACGATCTTTATAATTATTTTTGTTTCTCATGCATAACGATTCTATTCATTCCAATAATTAAATCATTTAAACTCGTCAGGTCGAATCCGATGCAGCATTACATCCGAAGTGTTCGCTGAACTAGGTAGTGGCCAGATAGGCAATACGGCTATTTAAGAGCCCACCCACTATGGCCATTCGACGATTTAGGGTTTACCGCACCTGTCTTCCCACTGGTTCTTATACTTCACTGTGCACGTCAAGCCATATCTAGCACATAAGAAATTTTGTAGTCAGTTTGTCATGAACATAACGAGAGAAACATACACTACGTGATCAAAAGTATCCGGGCATCCCAAAAACATACGTTTTTCATATTACGTGCATTGTACTGCCACATACTGCCAAGTACTCCAAATCGGCGGCCTCAGCAGTCATTAGACTTCGTGAGAGCAGAATTGGGCGCTCCGCGGAACTCACGGACTTCGAACGTGGTCAGGTGATTGAGTGTCACTTGTGTCATACGAATGTACGCGAGATTTCCACACTCCTAAACATTCCTAGATCCACTATTTCTGATGTGACAGTGAAGAAGAAACGTGAAGGGACACGTACAGCATGAAAGCGTACAGGCCGACCTCGTCTGTTGACTGACAGAGACCGCCGACAGTTGAAGAGGGTCGTAATGTGTAATAGGCAGACATCTATGCAGATCATCACACAGGAATTCCAAACTGCATCAGGATCGACCGCAAGTACTATCACATTTAGGTGGGAGGCGAGAAAACTTGGATTTTATGGTCGAGCGGTTGCTCATAAGCCACACATCACGCCGGTAAATGCCAAACGACGCCTCGTTTGGTGTGAGGAGCGTAAATATTGGACGACTGAACAGTGTAAAAACGTTGTGTGGAGTGACGAATCACGGTACACAATGTGGCGATCCGATGGCAGGGCGTGGGTATGGCGAATGCCAGGTGAGCGTCATCTGCCAGCGTGTGTAGTGCCAACAGCAAAATTCGGAAGCGGTGGTATTATGGTGTGGTCGTGTTTTTCATGGAGATGGCTTGCACCCCTTGTTGTTTTGCGTTGCACTATCACAGTACAGGCCTACATTGATGTTTTAAGCACCTTCTTGCTTCCCACTGTTGAAGAGAAATTCGGGGATGGCGATTGCATGGATTCCGGAAACAGCGATCGTGTGAGACCCAACTCGCCTTATCTGTTCATGAGACCCAGAAAATATTAGATACAGGCTCCCAGGTAGATGCTATTTTTCTTGACTTCCGGAAGGCGTTCGATACAGTTCCGCACTGTCGCCTGATAAACAAAGTAAGAGCCTACGGAATATCAGACCAGCTGTGTGGCTGGATTGAAGAGTTTTTAGCAAACAGAACACAGCATGTTGTTATCAATGGAGAGACGTCTACAGACGTTAAAGTAACCTCTGGCGTGCCACAGGGGAGTGTTATGGGACCATTGCTTTTCACAATATATATAAATGACTTAGTAGATAGTGTCGGAAGTTCCATGCGGCTTTTCGCGGATGATGCTGTAGTATACAGAGAAGTTGCTGCATTAGAAAATTGTAGCGAAATACAGGAAGATCTGCAGCGGATAGGCACTTGGTGCAGGGAGTGGCAACTGACCCTTAACATAGACAAATGTAATGTATTGCGAATACATAGAAAGAAGGATCCTTTATTGTATGATTATATGATAGCGGAACAAACACTGGTAGCAGTTACTTCTGTAAAATATCTGGGAGTATGCGTACGGAACGATTTGAAGTGGAATGATCATATAAAACTAATTGTTGGTAAGGCGGGTACCAGGTTGAGATTCATTGGGAGAGTGCTTAGAAAATGTAGTCCATCAACAAAGGAGGTGGCTTACAAAACACTCGTTCGACCTATACTTGAGTATTGCTCATCAGTGTGGGATCCGTACCAGGTCGGGTTGACGGAGGAGATAGAGAAGATCCAAAGAAGAGCGGCGCGTTTCGTCACTGGGTTATTTGGTAACCGTGATAGCGTTACGGAGATGTTTAATAAACTCAAGTGGCAGACTCTGCAAGAGAGGCGCTCTGCATCGCGGTGTAGCTTGCTCGCCAGGTTTCGAGAGGGTGCGTTTCTGGATGAGGTATCGAATATATTGCTTCCCCCTACTTATACTTCCCGAGGAGATCACGAATGTAAAATTAGAGAGATTAGAGCGCGCACGGAGGCTTTCAGACAGTCGTTCTTCCCGCGAACCATACGCGACTGGAACAGGAAAGGGAGGTAATGACAGTGGCACGTAAAGTGCCCTCCGCCACACACCGTTGGGTGGCTTGCGGAGTATCAATGTAGATGTAGATGTAGATCGAGCACCTGTTCATAACACACGGCCCGTGACGGAGTGGTTACACGACAATAATATCCCTATAAAGGACTGCCCTGCACAGAGTCCTTACATGAATCCTATGGAACACCTTTGGGATGTTTTGGAACGCCGACTTCGTGCCAGGCCTCACAGACCGACATCGATACCTCTCATCAGTGCACTCCGTGAAGAATGGGCTGCCATTCCCCAAGAAACCTTCCAGCACCTGACTGAACGTATGCCTGCGAGAGTAGAAGCTGTCATCAAGGCTAAGAGTGAGCCAATATCATACTGAATTCCAGCACTATCGATGAAGGGCGCCACTTCATTTTCAGCAAGGTGTCCGGATACTTTTGATCAGATAGTCTATCTGTTGATCACAACTACTCTCGTGAATACCATCCAGACGTTCGTGCCATTACGTGTTTGATACCCCATATATATAGAATGCTTTCCGTTAAATAAAACGTCTCGTGAAAATGCACGAAACTAGTTACCTGAAAGCTAAGTTCACCAAATCGTTTAACAATCACCCGTGTTTCAGACTAGGAAAAGTATATGCCTTTTGTAAGCACAATATCTCAGTCAAACAAGTATCATTTTAGTATTTCCCAATTTGTGAAACAGACGTGAATATAACTTAGTAGTAGTTAGTGAAGTGTAAAGACAGAAATGATTTACGAAACCTGCAGAAGTGATAAACAGTACTTCCTCTTGATCTCACTGGCCGACGATAAAGTGCTGTACTTCATCTTCTTCTGAATCGGTTGATTTAACTGGGACTATAGCAGTCGATTTTTCAAAACAAGTGGCTACTGAAAACACGGTGTCATCTCCGATACTAACAGCAAACAATTGGTACAAGGTTGCCAAGTGCCCAGATGGCGTGTAATCTTCGAAGCAGTATATTCGGCTCGTTCTCAAAACACACCTGCCGACGCCGCCCCGTATAAACCGCATTGAATGCAGTAATCGTTAAATTTATCTATATCGCTCCGCAACGGCTATTCAGCGTTGGTTACGCTGCTCTGTAATGGCTGCGAGAGCAGTAGCAGATGAAAGAATTTGGAAAGACACGTGGAATATCACACATGCAACGGAAAAATTGCTGTTTCCTTCGCGACAAATTAATGAATTAGTTATGTTTATGTATGTGACAACACACGATATTTCATGAACTTTTGAAGGTACCAAACAAGGCATTTCAACACGTACTTTTATTTGTTAACGTTAGAAAACACAGTACGATTCCCCTGATATACAAACCAGTAATTTCGTATTTGTAGGTAAACGCACAACACGTGAGATATACAGACATGTTCAAATTATTAAACTAATCGATTATTTTTGATACTCTCAGGTTTTCTGGTGTAAAAATAGGAGAGAAAAGTGTAACAATTTATTTGTTTTAATGGTTTGCTTGATGCCACGTAATTTCCGTTCCAAGCAACTATCAAACCACTGAATTTTTCACAGTTAGTAACATTTATCATTTTCCCTCCAAATGGTGTTGTTGCTAGTTGTTTGTCCACACGCTTTGAAACTGCATTTACAGTAATGTTTCTGTCCTGTACTTCAGCTTCTTATTTATTCTGTCAACTTCTTGCTACATTAACAAGACGTTATGTAGCTTGTGAACCTGCATGTTTTTAGTTATAGTAATAAATCGTGGAATTTTTAAAGAAAGTGATGTTATGGGGAAGACAAAATGTGTTTCACCTGGGAAAGTTTCAGCTGTGGTAGCACTTCTTGAAAATGGTTATACACAGCAAGAAATTGCGAACAGAATGAGAATATCACAGAAAACTGTCAGCAGAATCAAACTTTCAGTGTGGACAGGTGGTGAAAACGAGCCAAACAGGACAGGAAAATGTGGACGTGAAAGAAAAATTAGTCCTAGAACAATAAGAAGACTCACAAACATGGCAACAAAGAACCGTAAACTCACTTCTACAGACATGAGCCATCAGCTGAAAGATTTGGGTGTTGAAGTTTCACCTGTGACAGTGAGGAGAAGGTTGTTTGAATGTGGTTTAAAGGCATGCCGACCAAAAAAAAAAAAAAAAACACAGAAAATCACACCTGCCATGAAAACCAAAAGGTTGCCGTGGACTAAACAACTTCAGGAGTGGGCAAGTGAGGACTGGGCTAAGGTATGTGGAATGATATGGTAAATTAAGTGTGTCTGATCTCTAAAGTTAGGAGTTTTGGCATGAAATTGTGATGTTTTATTGATTATGAAGAAATGCACATTTGAATTTTGAGACTGTTGAGGTCTCCTATGCTACTATTCCCAACTTTACTAACTTTCAATTTTGTACACATGCTTCAGGTATGCTTTAGTATTCATTGTGATGGAAGAAATCAGCCAATATGTTGGTCGCAGACCTAGAGAATAGTTGAAAGCTGAGTGTGTGAAGCAACGTGTGAAGCATCCAACTCCCGTTGTGGTCTGGAGTGTGATGTCCATGAAAGGTCGTGGCAGATCACACATTGTTGAAGGGACAATGAGGCAAGAACATTATAAAGAAATCCTTGAAAAGTAAAAAAAAAAAAAATGGTTCAAATGGCTCTGAGCATGGGACTTAACTTCTGAGGTCATCAGTCCCCTAGACCTTAGAACTACGTAAACCTAACTAACCTACGGACATCACACACGTCCATACCCGAGGCAGGATTCGAACCTGCGACCGTATCGGTCGCGCGGCTCCAGACTGTAGCGCCTAGAACCGCTTGTCCACGCCGGTCGGCTTGAAAAGTAACTTTTCCCCCAAATAAATGAGTGGTTTCCTAGTAAAGATGCCATTTTTATGCATGATGAGGCACCTTGCCACAAAGCCAAAAGTGTTTCCAAGTACTTGTAAGAAAATCAACCGAAATATGTCGCTCTGGCCAGGGAATAGCCCTGATATGAACCCACTTGAAAATTTATGGGCTTTTGTTGAGGATGAGGAAATTTGCAATAACCGCCAGACAAGATCTCACGGAGAAACTTGAGGAAATCTGGTACCATGACAATGATATTAAAATGTCATGTAAAAAGTTAAGAAAAACTATGCCAAACAGGATAAAACTGTTGATTAGGACAAAGGCATGCATACAAAGTATTGAATATACAAATATAATCTGTATGCGGATGTAAATGTGTAATAAATGTATAGTTTTGGAAAAAAATGTCTTTCGTCCAATAATTTGAACACGTCTGTAACTTCTGTCTTCAAGTTACACTTTATCAGAACTGCGAAACATACAAAACAATTTACGTCTACTTCTATACATGTACACCGCAAGCAACTATACCATACATGACTGAGGGCACTTCTTATAAATATTGAGCTATTTTCTGATCAACTTAATTTCCGTAGCTGAACTTTCTTTAAACTCTCTTATCCCGTTCTCATGACGCTATGCGAGGTATACCATGGAGGGAACTGCCAGCTACATTGTTGCAGTCTTCCTGGAATACCTATTCTCTACATTTATCCAAAATTTTATGCACAAGAATCATTCTTCAAAACATTTTAAATCAAGTTATCGGAGCGTTTTCATTGAATTTTCCTATCGGTTATAGCGACCTATTACAACCTAAGCAGTGCATCTCAAGATTCGTCTGATGTCTATTGTTATCTGCACCAATAATATACCTGTAAGACTGTCTAGTCAGTCTGTTTGTATGTTTGAACGCGCTTCTCCAAAACTACGAGACGAATTTTCATCGCGTTTTCGCAAGTAACGTTAGCATAGCTTGGGGCATTATATAGGCTTTATTTTATCAAAATCGGACAACGGAAAAAGATATCATCATTTGAAGTTTTATGTAAAACCGCCATATCTGCCTGTTTCTTTGTTTGGGCATGGTAATTTCCAAAATTACTAGACGACTTTTCTCGTAGCGTTTTCACAGTTAACCTGAACATAGCTTGGAGCACCGTATAGGCATGCAATGACGAAAAAAATCGTAATTGAAAGTTTTATCCAACCTTATATTATAAATACGAAAGTAACTCTGTCTGTTACGTTTTCATGACTAACCCACTGAAACGTTATCAATGAAATTTGGTGTGGAGTAGCTCGAGGTCTGAGGAAGAACGTAGTCTACTACACAAAGTATGTGGTACAAGATGCTTATTGATTTGAAGAAGATGACTCGAATTATGGAAAAATATTCATCCTTACAAAAGCAATTTACTCTTCACCTTTTAATCTTTATCGTATTTGTGAAAATGCTTTTATTGATTGATTTGAGCTATGTGGTACGATTCAGAATAATGGTTACATGCTTAGGTGGGTCAGTCATACTTCCACGCTATTTTTTGCATGATGTACACTTTGTATAACGTACAGCTACCACAAGAACAGGATTCAGGGATTAGTGGTCCTGCCCATTGCCCTCTCTACACAATGCTAAAAAATGGTTCGAATGGCTCTGAGCACTATGGGACTTAACTTCTGAGGTCATCAGTCCCCTAGAACTTAGAACTACTTAAACCTAACTAACCTAAGGACATCACACACATCCATGCCCGAGGCAGGATTCGAACCTGCGACCGTAGCGGTCGCGCGGTTCCATACTGTAGCGCCTAGAACCGCTCAGCCACGTCAGCCGGCTCTACACAATGCTCGGTAGTTACATTGTGCATGTTGACACATCATACGTTGAAATCATGCGTTGAACTAGCGTTGCAGGGCGGGGGGGGGGGGGGGGGAATGGGGACGAGAGCGGATCGCACATCACGAGCTATTATCCTTATTATCCTTACTCGAACAGGCGAACATGTGAGGGCAATTGGTATTATTGCACTTACAGTAGCTTACTTACTCACCATCGCTCATCATAACAAATATACTGACACACGAATGCAGCCATGTGTAACAGATAGTACCTAATCAATAGGGACTGCAAATTCTGTAATACTTCTTCGTAGAACCATTCCAAAAACTCTGCGTCGTCAGTTTGCCACTTTATAACTACTTACTTTACTTGTTCGTATCATTAGGTATTTGTTCGTAGTATAATAAGCAAAAGGCACGAGAGGAGCAGACGATGGAAACAAGGCTTAAGACATGTTCGTAGGATTTTTCGAGCTACGAAACTCTTTTGACTATGTGCAAAGGTGCATGAGCCTCAGAATTCTTAGAAATACAGGGATTAAGCGTAAGACAGGAAGTGTACATTACGTACAGCAGTCGAGAAAGAACAATAAGAAGGGAAGACCAAGAATGAAGTACTACCCTCACTGAAAGCGAGGAAGACATGTTGAAGGAATACATAGTCTAATGAGTTCAGAATATAGATTGAGGGTAAGCCGAAGAAGGACGAGAATAATGGAGAGTAGCAGAAATAAGATTAGTCAGAAACTTAACATTAAAATAGGGGATCGCAAAGTAGACGAAGCGTTACTCATCTGCTATCAACATAACACATGATGTGTGGGAAAGGGAGACATAAAAAGCAGACTGACACGTGCAGAGATGGCATTCCTGGACAGAACTAACTCGAGGAAGAAATTGCTGAAAATGAGTATAGCAGTGGTAGTAGTAGTGAATAAAGGCCTATAGGAAAATGGGAGTGAAAGAGTATCGAAGTGGTTGAAATGTGATACTACAAAAGGATGTTAAAAATTAGGTGGACTGATAGGATGAAGACTGAGGAAGTTCCCCACCGAATCGACTAGGAAACAAGTATATGTTAGACACCGACAAGAGAAATGGAAAGGATGATAGGACATATGTTAAGACATCGTGGAATAACTGCCATGGTACTTGAGGGAGCTGCAAACTGTACAACTATAGGGGGAGACAGAAATTTGAGTACATCTGACAAATAATTGAGGACATAGAGTGCAATTGCAACTCTGATATAAAGAATTTGTCGCAAGAGAGAAACCGTGTTGGGCCGCTTCAAATTAGTCGGAAGACTGGCATCTTAAAATAAACAAATAAACAAAAATCCGATACATGGTCCAAGAAGTAACCACTAATCTTGTAATCGGATGCTTCTGGTAATTTCACCATCTTACGGACATTATCTTGCATTTATTCTCACTTAGAGCTGCCATTGTGCAAATTATATCCACATCGTTCTGTATTTACTATTACTCAATAATAATAATTTCATGCAGGTAACAGCATCGTTAGTTCACCTGAACCAGTCCACTGCTTCGTTTATGAACATTCTCTGAAAATTATTTCGAGCAGCAAGTTCATAATCCCATACGAATGCTAAACGGTCCCCTCCCGCCGGAGGTTCGAGTCCTCCCTTGGGCGTGGGTGTGTGTGTTGTGCATAGTATTCGTTAAAGTAGTGTGTAAGTTAAGGGACCGATGACCTCAACAGTTTCGTTCATTAGGAATTCACACACATTTGAATATTAAACGGTTGTGAAAACACAATAATCTTGAGCTAATAAAAGCATCAAAACGGGTACAGGTATTAGCGAACAGAGTTGTCGTAACGAGACTGAATATGTAACTCCAAAACCTTCAAAAATAACGAAAATACACCTTTTCAAAAAAAAAAAGCAGATAAAAATTCACTTGACGCGTTCCTGACGGACAATCTTCACTCCCGTAATGCTACACCAGATGTGGTTGATCATCCTTGATACACAAAAAGGGGTCAGAACACTTGCAGAAACAAGGAAAAAAAGCATGCCAAATTTAAACGGACGTAAAATACCCAAGATTGGAGATATTTTACAGAAGCTCGAAATTTAACGCATACTTCAATGACAGATGCTTATAATAGTTTCCACAACGAAACTTTGTCTCGGAACCTTGCAGAAAATCCAAAGAGATTCTGGTCGTATGTGTCCCCTGCCCGGGGACAGGGTGTTAGTATTGTCATCATCATTATTCGTGACAGTGGACAGAGTAAAAGAAATATTGGACTGTGTAAAAATTGGGACTTCGTACGGGCGCTGATGAGCGAGCAGTTCAGCGCCCCCAAACCAAACATCATCATCATCATCATAAAGTGGATCGAAAATACTTCTCCAAGATAAAAAATTCTCCTGTAGTCCCCACCGTCTGCGCCTTTTCTGGAATTCAATGAAAAATCTGCAGATATGAAGAAGCATGCTGGTAAGCTTAGTGGGCGAAGGAATTGCATCGTTGCTAAATGTGTACAGTAATTGTAATTGTACAGTCTTCGCAGTAAACTGTAACTGAATGTTAAGTTTGATAATACACTCCTGGAAATGGAAAAAAGAACACATTGACACCGGTGTGTCGCACCCACCATACTTGCTCCGGACACTGCGAGAGGGCTGTACAAGCAATGATCACACGCACGGCACAGCGGACACACCAGGAACCGCGGTGTTGGCCGTCGAATGGCGCTAGCTGCGCAGCATTTGTGCACCGCCGCCGTCAGTGTCAGCCAGTTTGCCGTGGCATACGGAGCTCCATCGCAGTCTTTAACACTGGTAGCATGCCGCGACAGCGTGGACGTGAACCGTATGTGCAGTTGACGGACTTTGAGCGAGGGCGTATAGTGGGCATGCGGGAGGCCGGGTGGACGTACCGCCGAATTGCTCAACACGTGGGGCGTGAGGTCTCCACAGTACATCGATGTTGTCGCCAGTGGTCGGCGGAAGGTGCACGTGCCCGTCGACCTGGGACCGGACCGCAGCGACGCACGGATGCACGCCAAGACCGTAGGATCCTACGCAGTGCCGTAGGGGACCGCACCGCCACTTCCCAGCAAATTAGGGACACTGTTGCTCCTGGGGTATCGGCGAGGACCATTCGCAACCGTCTCCATGAAGCTGGGCTACGGTCCCGCACACCGTTAGGCCGTCTTCCGCTCACGCCCCAACATCGTGCAGCCCGCCTCCAGTGGTGTCGCGACAGGCGTGAATGGAGGGACGAATGGAGACGTGTCGTCTTCAGCGATGAGAGTCGCTTCTGCCTTGGTGCCAGTGATGGTCGTATGCGTGTTTGGCGCCGTGCAGGTGAGCGCCACAATCAGGACTGCATACGACCGAGGCACACAGGGCCAACACCCGGCATCATGGTGTGGGGAGCGATCTCCTACACTGGCCGTACACCACTGGTGATCGTCGAGGGGACACTGAATAGTGCACGGTACATCCAAACCGTCATCGAACCCATCGTTCTCCCATTCCTAGACCGGCAAGGGAACTTGCTGTTCCAACAGGACAATGCACGTCCGCATGTATCCCGTGCCACCCAACGTGCTCTAGAAGGTGTAAGTCAACTACCCTGGCCAGCAAGATCTCCGGATCTGGCCCCCATTGAGCATGTTTGGGACTGGATGAAGCGTCGTCTCACGCGGTCTGCACGTCCAGCACGAACGCTGGTCCAACTGAGGCGCCAGGTGGAAATGGCATGGCAAGCCGTTTCACAGGACTACATCCAGCATCTCTACGATTGTCTCGATGGGAGAATAGCAGCCTGCATTGCTGCGAAAGGTGGATATACACTGTACTAGTGCCGACATTGTGCATGCTCTGTTGCCTGTGTCTATGTGGCTGTGGTTCTGTCAGTGTGATCATGTGATGTATCTGACCCCAGGAATGTGTCAATAAAGTTTCCCCATCCTGGGACAATGAACTCACGGTGTTCTTATTTCAATTTCCAGGAGTGTAAGATGATTAAATGAAGCTCAGAGAAATAAAAGAATGAGATAAAGTGCCTACATGGATGGAAGACACACATACAGTACCAAACTTTCAGTCCTCTGCGTAGAACAGTTAAGCAAAACATTCAATTTTCCAAAATGGCTAATGGCTCTGAGCACTATGCGACTTAACTACTGAGGTCATCAGTCGCGTACAACTTAGAACTAATTAAACCTAACTAACCTGAGGGCATCACACACATCCATACCCGAGGCAGGATTCGAACCTGCGACCGTAGCTGTCGCTCGGCTCCATTCAATTTTCCAAGAATAACATTTATGGAATAATAAAATTTATCGAATCATTAATTATAACAGTTTGATTTGATTTTCCATTCAATATTCTTTATTTCAGCTGGCGCTGATAGCGCGGAAGCCATGTCCCTGGCGGTATTCACACTTTACAGAAGGTGCCGTACCAAACCCCCAACGCTGCCACGTGTGCTGCTGTACGTTTCTGTCTCGACGCAGGAAGCGGTTCATTCGTCCGGCGACAAAAGACACAGTATTGCCTCGCTGCTTTAACAGTTGTTTGTGTACTGTGCGCCAGAAATATTTGACTGGGAAAACGAGAAACATAAAGAGTAGCTCTTCTCGAATTGCTACAGCTGCAGCGCATGTCTTCTAGCAGCGACTACCCTTTCACCTTCAAAGTGCATGGGCGTATCTCTTGTATAATTCTTGGAGACAACTATCTGAGTTAAACAATGCTACATGCCTGTATAATCAATTATAGTATGGTTCCTCATCAAAATCAACTCATGCTCTATCACTTCTCATGGACAACGCAAAAATAAATAAAAACGTTACCATAATGTATATAGCATACGCCATCTTATTCCATATCATTCTACTTAAAATTCCTTCTTGTTAACGTAAATACCATATTCTTCCTACGATCCTGAGGTACCTGTTCTGCTTTTAGTAATTGTAACTTAGTATTAGAAGTTTAAAAATAATACTAGATATCTTGAAACTACAATAAGTACTGACAGAGATGGGTCAGAGAGACCTATTATTTAAAGAAACTTACGCGTTTTAACTATAAACTGTCTGATCAGTGTTTGGAATGACAATTTGGAATTCGCAGGGCCCATACTCACTGACTTCTTAGAAAAAGGAAAACGATAATTGGACTATACGGCAATGAAATATTAGGAGTCTATAGAATGAAATTTTCACTCTGCAGCGGAGTGTGCGCTGATGTGAAACTTCCTGGCAAATTACAACTGTGAGCCGGACCGAGACTCGAACTCGGGACCTTTGCCTTTCGTGGGCAAGTGGTCTACTGGCTGAGCTACCCGAGCACGAATCACCATGCCTCTTCACAGCCCTACTTCTGTCAGTACCCCGTCTCCTACCTTCCACACTTCACAGAAGCTCTCCTGCGAGTCTTGCACAACTAGCACTCCTGGAAGAAAGAATCGTTTCTTCCTGGAGTACTAGTTCTGCAAGTTTGAAGTTTGGAAGGTAAGAGAAGAGGTACGGGCGAAAGCAGGGCTGTGACGACGGGTCGTCAGTCATGCTTGGGTAGCTCAGTCTGCGCCAGCACAGTAGCTCAGCGTGTTCGGTCAGAGAGGATAAACGATGAACTTCAACGGGTGTCTCATGACGTCCACCCCGACCAAATGCCACGAACGATAACTATCGAACTGATCCGTTACATTAAAAAAAAAGTCGGTAAAGCACTTGCCCGTGAGGGGCAAAAGCTCCAAGTTCGAGTCTCTGGCCCGCACACAGTTTTAATCTGCCAGGAAGTTTCATTAAGAGTCTGTGACAACTAACTGAACGAAATATAGCTCCACTCGAGACGTTAGGAAGTGCTGTTTCATTGCCACAAAGCACCATCATATTCATCTAAGTCATCGCTTCAAAACTGCAAGAACTGACCCACAAAGTGCCCCGGTACCCCCTATACTCGCCTGAGCTGACTCCAGTGGCTGATACATAAAAAGCTCAGGAAGGGGCCGCTAACGATATCTCGAGCTACCTTTACTTTTACCATAATAAAAAGTAATCAAATCAAATGCGAAGTGTAAGAAAGTTTTATTTAAACTGATTGCTCACATATACAAGGCAGTGCCATCTTATGATATAAAAAAGATACAACTGTGGTTCTCTTCCTTAAATGACGAATTCTGTGCGCCTATTCTTCCTGGAAAATTGCTTAATTACATCAACAGGACAATCAATGTCAGGGTAAGTATTCAATAGAGCTAAGCCATTAAGCCGATCCTCCTCCATTGCCGACCACAGCGATGTCTTTGTACTCCGCAATGTTCAAAAACTTCTTTCTACTGTAGCAACAGATTCAGGTAGTCAAAGAAATATTTTGTACAGAGCGTGCAAAGTAGGATAGTCAGATCTAGGACAAAGAGAGAGCGCTTGCATAAAAAAATCACGGTCATTAAGGGCGTTTACGCTTGTTTGCTTGTATTGAAGAATCTCTCCCATTAGCCTCTTTTAAGTCACAAAACAGCAAAATATTCGCGATTTTTCTCGAACAAATGCCAGACTGAATGACGCATCGAGATCACTAGAATGGCAGTGACTTTTTTCGCAGGTATGTGTTACCTATCTATGTGCCAGACAGAAACGTGTAAAATATGATGACGCGGACGCGCGTGCTACATAGGAAAATACAACTACTCGGTAACTCGATTCAGCCGAGACGACTGACGAAAGAAACGAACGAACAGCGTGCGGGCTGACTGGCGGAGGCGGCGTGGGTGTCAATGCGGGCGGCCCGCAAAGGGGAGGGGGGGGGGGTCGCCTACCCCCCTCCCGCCCCATACGTATGCGCCGCTGACTGACTTCCTGCTATTTCATTTTGTACCCGAAAATAGTGAGAAAGTCATGGTCGAGACAGATACATATAATGAGCGGCCAGCTGAAAACAAGACACATGGAAAGAAGTAAGTAATCTGTTTATCATTTCAAAAGTAACCGCTACAACTGTTAATACATTTATGCTAATGTGAGGCAAGATGGTCAACGCCTTCATGGAAAAATGTTTGCGGTTCTCTACGGAATTACGATTGTGCCCAGGTGTGCACCTCTTCGTCTGAAGCAAATCGACGGCCACGAATATCTTTCTTCAGTGCACCAAGAAACATGGAAATCGCATGGGGAGAGATCTGGACTGTATGAAGTATGTGTAAGGGCTTCCGAGTGAAACTTTTGCAACGTAGACGGACCAACAGCTTGCGAAAGTTGTTCCGACTACGATGCAAAAGTTTCACTGGGAAACCCTTACACATCCTTCATACAGTCCAGATCTCCCCTCATGCGATTTCCATAGACATTCGTGGCCACGGATTAGCATCATACGAAGACGTGGACGCCTGGGTACATTTATGTTCCGTAGGCAACATTAAACATCTTTTCGTGAAGGCTTGGCCATTTGTTTCGTCTTGAAACAAATGTATTAACAATTACGATGATTACTTCTGGAACAATTATCAGTCTACTTAATCTTTTTCCACTGTCTCGTTTCGATAAGGTTTCCCCTTGTAGCTCTTGACAGTTACTACTTTTTGGAGAGGTTTCAGAATGACCGGAACGTGGGAAAAGTGTATATACTTAAAATGAGACTGTTGAAATAGTGATAATATGAAATGAATTTTATCCATAATGCATGCTGCTGAACTCCGGGACTGTTCCTTTACAGGGTGTAGAAAAATTACTACCACCAGTCAGAATACAAGGTTATTTATTTGTCACACGACCGGTTTCATACTTGTGACCATCGTAACGTGATTATACATTCATGTACATGTTTATATTGCTCGAGATCACTGTGTAAATACAAAGAAAAATACTTGCTGGTGACTAAACAGATACAAGTGGGACAATTGCAAGTGGCAAGGCAGCATTAATCGAAAATATATCTGTACTTACATAAAGATGAAGGAAGCATCATTATTATAGTTACGCTGTGGTGACAGTTTTTCCACTTAGTTGCACGGTTGTTATCTTTTCCACGTCCATATTTCCGTTTTATAAAGTTTAGCTGCATATTTCACTATTACGACGTGCACTCGTGAAATACACTGTGTTTACATACAAATGGGCTACGATCAAAGAACTTAGACGTAGCATGTGTAAAGATATTGCTCATACAGAAACGTGTAGGTTATGGTCAAAGAACTTAGCCATGGGAAGTGCAAGGATGTAGAACACGTAGTAACTTAAAAAGCTATTATGGACTGCGAAGTTTTTTGATACACATTATGAAAAAAACCTTTACAGTCCATAATAGCTTTTTAAGTTTCTACATTCTGAAACGAAAAATTACGAATCTGGCTAAGTACAGGGTTAATACAGGGTGTTTCAAAAATGACCGGTATATTTGAAACGGCAATAAAAACTAAACGAGGAGCGATAGAAATACACCGTTTGTTACAATATGCTTGGGACAACAGTACATTTTCAGGCAGACAAACTTTCGAAATTACAGTAGTTACAATTTTCAACAACAGATGGCGCTGCGGTCTGGGAAACTCTATAGTACGATATTTTCCACATATCCACCATGCGTAGCAATAATATGGCGTATTCTCTGAATGAAATTACCCGAAACCTTTGACAACGTGTCTGGTGGAATGGCTTCACATGCAGATGAGATGTACTGCTCCATCTGTTCAATTGTTTCTGGATTCTGGCGGTACACCTGGTCTTTCAAGTGTCCCAACAGAAAGAAGTCACAGGGGTTCATGTCTGGCGAATAGGGAGGCCAATCCACGCCGCCTCCTGTATGTTTCGGATAGCCCAAAGCAATCACACGATCATCGAAATATTCATTCAGGAAATTAAAGACGTCGGCCGGGCGATGTGGCCGGGCACCATCTTGCATAAACCACGAGGTGTTCGCAGTGTCGTCTAAGGCAGTTTGTACCGCCACAAATTCACGAAGAATGTCCAGATAGCGTGATGCAGTAATCGTTTCGGATCTGAAAAATGGGCCTATGATTCCTTTGGAAGAAATGGCGGCCCAGACCAGTACTTTTTGAGGATGCAGGGACGATGGGACTGCAACATGGGGCTTTTCAGTTCCCCATATGCGCCAGTTCTGTTTATTGACGAAGCCGTCCAGGTAAAAATAAGCTTCGTCAGTAAACCAAATGCTGCCCACATGCATATCGCTGTCATCAATCCTGTGCACTATATCGTTAGCGAATGTCTCTCGTGCAGCAATGGTAGCGGCGCTGAGGGGTTGCCGCGTTTGAATTTTGTATGGATAGAGGTGTAAACTCTGGCGCATGAGACGATACGTGGACGTTGTCGTCATTTGGACCGCAGCTGCAACACGGCGAACGGAAACCCGAGGCCGCTGTTGGATCACCTGCTGCACTAGCTGCGCGTTGCCCTCTGTGGTTGCCGTACGCGGTCGCCCTACCTTTCGAGCACGTTCATCCGTCATGTTCCCAGTCCGTTGAAATTTTTCAAACAGATCCTTTATTGTATCGCTTTTCGGTCCTTTGGTTACATTAAACCTCCGTTGAAAACTTCGGCTTGTTGCAACAACACTGTGTTCTAGGCGGTGGAATTCCAACACCAGAAAAATCCTCTGTTCTAAGGAATAAACCATGTTGTCTACAGCACACTTGTACGTTGTGAACAGCACACGCCTACAGCAGAAAGACGACGTACAGAATGGCGCACCCACAGACTGCGTTGTCTTCTATATCTTTCACATCACTTGCAGCGCCATCTGTTGTTGAAAATTGTAACTACTGTAATTTCGAAAGTTTGTCCGCCTGAAAATGTACTGCTGTCCCAAGCGTATTGCAACAAACGGTGTATTGCTATCGCTGCTCGTTTAGCTTTTATTGCCGTTTCAAATATACCGGTCATTTTTGAAACACCCTGTATGTACAGCACAGTACTTTAATATCCTGCTAGGCACTCCATCATATCCATGAGAGTCCTTAGTGACTTAATTATTGACTCAATAGCCCCCTTGTCAGTATCACAGAGGAGCATTTCAGACATCATTCTCGGTAATTCCAAATTCCCTGTAGAAACTAAGGTTTTTTTTTTAATTCACCAGCAATGCTGAGAAAGTGATTGTTAAATACTGTGCATATATTTGACCTATTAGTAACCGAAACATTTTTACTACGGACTGACTTTATATCGTCGACCTTGTGCTGCTGACCAGACGCTTTCTTCACGACTGACCATATGGTTTTAATTTTGTCCTGTGAATTAGCTATTCTATTTGCGTACTACATAGTCTTTGCCTTCCTATTCACATTTTTAAGCACATTACAATACTGTTTGTAATGGGCAACTGTAGCTCGATTGTGACTACTTCTAACATTTTCATATAATTCCCACTTTGTTCTACATGATATCTTTATACCATTAGTCAGCCACCCAGGCTGCCATTTACTGCTAATACCATGTTTAGAACGTTCTAATGGAAAGCGACTTTCAATGAGCATGAGAAATGTCTTACGGAAAGCATTGTATTTGTCATCTATGGCATCGTTACTGTAACATCCTACGACTCTTGTTCCTTAACGAGGTTTATTAATCTTTGTATGCATATAGTTGATCTTGTGATTCAAAAATTCTTAATGTGAACCATAAGATAAATAATAAGAAAATATTATCAGCCACAGCAACGATAACAGTAATATTAACTGTACTAATTCTTAGTAGTGTGTGTGTGTGTGTGTGTGTGTGTGTGTGTATTACACCGGGGACCTAGAAACGACGGAGAGGCTTCGTCCCGCCGTAGCCCTCACAACCCCACAACAGGCCACAGCAGTCCACCTACCCCACCACCGCCCCACACTGAACCCAGGGTTATTTATTGTGCGGTTAGGCCCCCAGTGCCCCAGCACACGCCCCCCCTCCCCCCCCCCCCCCCCCCCCCCCCGGCACGGCTCATACAATACGAGTGTAAACCCAAATGTTTGCGTGGTAGAGTAATTATGTTGTACGCATACGTGGAGACAGTGTTTGCGCAGCAATCGCCAACATAGTGTCACTGAGGTGAAATAAGGGGAACTAGTCCGCATTCACCGAGGCAGATGGGAAACCGCCTTAAAAAGCATCCACAGGCTGGCCAGCACACCGGACCTCGATCTGCCGAGCAGATTCGTGGTGGGGACCGGCACGCCTTCCCGCTCGGGAAACAGCGCGTTAGACCGCGCTGGTAGCCGGTTCGGCAGTTCTTAGTAGTC
Organism: Schistocerca americana; assembly: GCF_021461395.2. Taxonomy (NCBI): domain Eukaryota; kingdom Metazoa; phylum Arthropoda; class Insecta; order Orthoptera; family Acrididae; genus Schistocerca; species Schistocerca americana. The sequence continues at coordinate 381,334,017 of NC_060126.1, forward strand.
CTTTCATTCACATTCATCAGGTACATTCAAATAGGTACGTAAGGTGCAGAGAGAACTGTATCCGTAAAGCCAGCTTCTGAAGCCCTTAATCAGATCAGGTTAAATAAATGAAAATATTGTTTAAATATGAAACTTTTTAATTTAAATCTTTTTAAAAAGGATTAAAAAGTATAAAATAATTTGTTCTAGCCTCTTACAGATTCCTAACGCCATAGAGAATATCTTGTTGTGAATTTTTAATACCTGTGGAAATACTTGTAGAATTTGAAACAAAAAAAGTGGGGTGTATGCAATAGATGAATGTATTCATGCACCAATCATGTATTGCATGCACCCGACGTTTGTCGTTTTAAATTCTGAAAGTATTTTCATAACTTTTAAAAATTCACAAGCACAAATTTTCAGGACTATCTGTTTATTAGGAATCTGTATGAGGCAAGGAGAAATTTTGTTTATACCTTTTAGTCCGTCTTAAAAACGTATTATATCAAAAAGATTTTTATTCATATCATTATTTTCTGCTTTGTAGTCTGGTGTGTGTCAAATTTTTCAGTCGATTTCAAACATTTTGGTGGGATCGCAGTAAATACGCATAATAATTTTGAGATTATTTCAGTTTATCTTCACTGGAGCCAGCCAATACATTGCTTTCTCCTACCATTATATCGCGGAAAAACCTTGAAGGTAAAAATTAAAGAGAAAAGAGCTCCCACGTGATTTACCACAAACGCTCTTACCATGAACCTTCGCAAGTGGAAGGGACAAATACACTACTGGCCATTAAAAATGCTACACCACGAAGATGACGTGCTACAAACGCGAAATTTAACCGACAGGAAGAAGATGCTGTGATATACGAATGATTAGCTTTTCAGAGCATTCACACATGGCTGGCGCCGGTGGCGACACCTGCAACGTGCTGACATGAGGAACGTTTCCAACCGGTTTCTCATACACAAACAGCAGTTGACTAGCGTGCCTGGTGAAACGTTGTTGTGATGCCTCGTGTAAGGAGGAGAAATGCGTACCATCACGTTTCCGACTTTGATAAAGGTCGGATTGTAGCCTATCGCGATTGCGGTTTATCGTATCGTGACATTGCTGCTCGCTTTGGTCGATATCCAATGACTGTTAGCAGAATACGGGATCGGTGGTTTCGGGAGGGTAATGCGGAACGCCGTGCTGGATCCCGACGGCCTCGTATCACTAGCAGTCGAGATGACAGGCATCTTATCCGCATGGCTGTAACGGATCGTGCAGCCACGTCTCGATCTCTGAGTCAACAGATGAGGACAGTTGCAAGACAACAACCATCTGCACAAAAAGTTCGACGACGTTTGCAGCAGCATGGACTATCAGCTCGGAGACCATGGCTGCGGTTACCCTTGACGCTGCACAAAGGCAGGAGCGTCTGCAATGGTGTACCCAACGATGAACCTGGGTGCACGAATGGCCAAACGTCATTTTTTCAGATGAACCTAGGTTATGTTTACAGCATCATGATGGTCTTATCCGTGTTTAGCGACATCGAGGTGAACGCACATTGGAAGCGTCTATTCGTCATCGCCATACTGGCGTATCATCCTCCGTGATGGTATGGGGTGCCATTGGTTACACGTCTCGGTCACCTCTTGTTCACATTGACGGCACTTTGAACAGTGGACGTTACATTTCAGATGTGTTACGACCCGTGGCTCTACCCTTTAGTAGATCCCTGCGAAACCCTACATTTCAGCAGGATAATGCACGACCGCATGTTGCAGGTCTTGTACGGGCCATTCTGAGTACAGAAAATGTTCGACTGCTGCCCTGGCCAGCACATTCTCCAGATCTCTCACCAATTGAAAACGTCTGGCCAATGGTGACCGAGCAACTGGCTCATCACTATACGCCAGTCAGTACTCTTGATGAACTGTGGTATCATGCTGAAGCTGCATGGGCAGCTGTACCTGTACACGCCATCGAAACTCTGTTTGGCTCAATGCCCAGGCGTATCAAGGCCGTTATTACGGCCAGAGGTGATTGTCCTGGGTACTGATTTCTCAGGATCTATGCACCGAAATTGCGTGAAAATGTAATCACTTGTCAGTTCTAGTATAATATATTTGTCCAATGAATACCCGTTTATCATCTGCATTGCTTCTTGGTGTAGCAATATTAATGTCCATTAGTGTAGCTGCGGTGCACAAAGTATCCTCCGCCACACATCAGTCATGAAAGCGAGTTCTGAGCTGTGCGGAATTTCAAGTCGAGCTCATTACGGAACGACAGTGGTAAGCAAAGTACCCTCCACCACACAGCAGACAAGAAAGAGATTTAATGTTGCATTGTCATCGAAGTGTTGAAAGTTTCAAGTCACTAACTTATCGGGAGGTTAGTTCAAAACTAGTCGCAAAATTTGTATGGAACAGACAAGAAAATGACCTAGAAAACGTGTTAAAAATGAAATGCTTGTGTGTGTATGAATGAATGGCAGTGAGTATCAAGGAGCGCAGACACATCGGCTGAGTGCCCAGCGAACGGCAGCAGAGTAACGACGAGATTTTCTCGCGTCCCGAGGACGGAAACGCACCTGCGGCCGCAGATTCGGCACGTCAGCGCGCCGAGCGGCCTCTAACAAAAGCAGCGCGCAGCCCGGTCGTCTCCTCCCCCCACCCCGCCACTCTCCTGCTCACTGCAGACGCACCGCAGCTAGGCACGTGCGCCGCCGCCGCGCCGCCTGCCGTAGGTTATCTTTGGAGTGCGTAACCGGAGCCCGCCTTTGTGCGGCGTGCCTTTTTTTCCAGGACGCCGACTTGGAAGCCGACGCCAGCAGCGCCGTCGCTCTCTGACCCCGACAGCAGTGGGGGAGGCTCCGCTTTGAAGTGTCCGGTCGGCTCAGAGCTCAGGAATTCCACAGTCCATTCCTTTTTATGTCTGTTGGCGCCAAAAAAAGTGGCGCCACTCTATTTCAAGGAAGCATTTCGCAAATAATTAGGTGTTTAAATGAACAGTTACGTGGCGTGATTTACATCACCCGATAAAAAATGGTGAAGCACTGAGAAGGGAGGAGGACACGGAACGAAACTTCATGGGTCGAAAGGGATGTGATGTTATTCAATAATCACAAAATCGAGACATAGTTACTAACAGCTAATCAGTATGAGCCTACTTCTGAATATGACGTGAAGGTATCATCTGGAGAGCCCCAGGAAAGTGTGGTAGGTCCGCTGTTGTTTTCTATCTCCATAAACGATCTTTTGGATAGGGTGGATTGCAATGTGCGGCTGTTTGCTGATGACGCTGTGGTGTACAGGAAGGTGTTGTCGTTGAGTGACTGTAGGAGGATACAAGATGACTTGGACAGGATTTGTGATTGGTGTAAAGAATGGTAGCTAACTCTAAATATAGATAAATGTACATTAATGCAGATGAATAGGAAAAAGAATCCCGTAATGTTTGAATACTCCATTACTAGTGTAGCGCTTGACACAGTTACGTCGATTAAATATTTGGGCGTAGCATTGCAGAGCGATATGAAGTGGGACAAGCATGTAATGGCAGTTGTGGGGAAGGCGGATAGTCGTCTTCGGTTCATTGGTAGAATTGTGGGAAGATATGGTTCATCTGTAGAGGAGACCGCTCATAAAACACTAATACGACCTATTCTTGAGAACTGCTCTAGCGTTTGGGATCCCTATCAGGTCGGATTGAGGGAGGACATAGAAACAATTCAGAGGCGGTCTGCTAGATTTGTTACTGGTAGGTTTGATCATCACGCGAGTGTTACGGAAATGCTTCGGGAACTCGGGTGGAGCCGGCCGCGGTGGTCTTGCGGTTCTAGACGCTGCAGTCCGGAACCGCGGGACTGCTACGGTCGCAAATGGCTGTGAGCACTATGGGACTTAACATCTGAGGTCATCAGTCCCCTAGACTTCGAGCTACTTAAACCTAACTAACCTAAGGACATCACACACATCATTGCCCGAGGCAGGATTCGAACCTGCGACCGTGGCAGTCGCGCGGTTCCGGACTGAGCGCCTAGAACCGCTAGACCACCGCGGCCGGCTAAGTAGGTGGAGATGTGGGCGACGCGCACGTAACCCACATCGTAACAAGCGGTGACGGACTATCACACCAAACAGTGTACGATGTGTTACACGGTTCCACTGTTGCGCCAGAGCCGAGGAGGACGCAGATCTGTGTTGCAATGCCATTCGGATAAGGTGTCGATCTTCTCGATGGATGGTCTGGGTGATGCGACCTGGCACATCGTGTTATAGGGCCTTCCGTCAACCATTCTTCACATACCCGTTGCACTGCCGAAACACCATCCCACACGAGCAGCATATGGATGGATGCATCACATTCGCTCATGCCAATAAAGTGCTCTCTTCAAACTCATTGATTTGACGGCGCGGTTCGCGCCTACTTGTACGAGCCATCTTGCACGTCTGCACAAGTCACACTGATCTACTGCCTTCGATTTATAGCGACAACTAGAGCCGCAGGAATATTTTACCCGTAGGTGGTGTTGCACTGCGATATTGATGTTGACCTTGAACCCACGGACCGACTAGGTTCAAAAGCTAATTATTTCTACAGAACATATTGATGTACCTGTCCTGTCAATATGAACGCCTCTAGTTGTTCAAGGTGTTCTGTTTTCTTCTGAACATGAGGGTATAATTCTAATCATTTACATACCCGCCCATGGTGTGCACTGTGTACGAAGTTACATTGGCGTGCCTTACTTTTTCTGTCTTGCACTGTAGGTTGGAAGTAATATTAAACCAGCTTGCCCGGTTGGCCGTGCGGTCTAACGCACGGCTTTCCGGGCGAGAAGGAGCGCCGATCCCCGGCACGAATCCGCCCGGCGGATTTGTGTCGAGATCCGATGAGCCGGCCAGTCTGTGGATGGTTTTTAGGTGGTTTTCCATCTGCCTCGGCGAATGCGAACTGGTTCCCCTTATTCCGCCTCAGCTACACTATGTCGGCGATTGCTGAGCAAACAAGTTCCACACGAACGCGTACACCACCATTACTGTACCACGCAAACATGGGGGCTACACTTGTCTGGTGTGAGACGTTCCCAGGGGGAGGGGGGGGGGGGGGGGGGAGGGGGGTCCACCAGGGGCCAAACCACGCAATAACCCTGCGTTCGGTGTGGGGTGGCGGAGGGGTGAAGTGGACTGCAGTAGTCGTCGTGGGGTTGCGGCCCACTGCGGCTTCGGCGGGGACGAAGCCTCTCCGTCGTTTCTAGGTCCCCGGTTAACAAAATATTAAACCACGTGACAGTAGAGACCAATATCGGAATCATTCAGTGAAGAAATGTAAAGCAGATAGTTTTGCCAGAAGTAACAACAAACGATCATTTTCGGAGGTCATTGAAATCTACAGTCATGTGCTCAACGATAAGTGTGATGTTCTTAGCGAACAAAGAAACCTGTTTTCTTAGACGCCTTTCAGAATTTGATATATTAGACTGTAGTTAATTCTAACGCTGTCACGTCTCTCTACAAAGCACAGCAAGCCCATTTATTGTAAACGAGAGACCATGCGCACTTACTTATGGCTACATGTCATATGAACATCGTATTTAAGTGCAGAGATAGCCTTTTACCGCTTCCCTTCGTTCATCACAGCCTGTCTGAGCGTCTTCTGCTGTGCTTTGTCGTTTCGTAATAGTAGTTTATTGTTCTGATTTTTTTTTACAATTTTTTTAAATTATGTATCCATATCACTCATTCAATTACAATTTGTTTTGCATTTTATTTAATTTATAAAGCGTTTTGTAAACCGATATCTCATAATATGTCTCTGTCTGCTTACCTACCTGCACCTTACGGCCCCTATTTGTAACGTAGCTCACCCCTGTTTAAGTATCAGTACCACGCCTGGCAAACCTCAGCACCCACGAGGCTGAAACTCATATGGAGACTTCCGGTAACACGACCTTGGTTCCTGCCAGACCACTTACAACGCTGCAGATGTACAATCCGTTATCTCGGTTTCTTACTAGTTGATTTTTAGTCTGCCATGTTCGTTTTCCTTTCGTAGTTTACAAAAGACAGTTTTACGCTTTCACCACATTGTGCTTCTGATTACAACTTCTCGTGTGTACTGTACTTTTTCGGTTGAGGGGTCAGAAGCAAAGGGTGCATGGGGGCTTAATTAATATTAATGCAAATACTTTTATGTTTTTTAGTAGCTGTATGCCCGATTACAAAGTCTCGTAACCGGTTGGCCCTGATTAGTATTTGTACGCAATCTGACTGCCTAGAACAACAACAAAGAATGAAACGAAATTTCCGTTAACACAATTAATTAATTAAGTCCCGAGCAACTATAAAACCTACGAAACCAAAGCACAAGTGTAACTGTTCTGTGTGTGGAAGTGTGATTCAACGTACACATCTGGCACGGTTCTTCCTCAATAAGACAAGATATTTTAAACACCATTTATACTGAAGTAATTAAAAAAAATAAACAGAAATACTATAATTGCACATCGAAACCAGAAATACAGTCTAATACACGAACACGAGCCAGATGCTTTGTTGACTGAACCTGTGACCAAGAGGCATTATTGTTAAGACATTGAAATAATTTAAAAAAAGGAATTTTTTACCTTCATATATATTGACGAAAAGCACATTACAGCATCCCTAATCCAACAACATCTGGTGTCTAGCCCATCGAAACAATACTACAAGTTCTGAACGAGCCCTCACTACCGCAACTTCTCAACAACGACTCACCACTGCTACATCTCAATAGCGCTCTCCACCACGACTTCTCGATAAGAACTGCCTACTGCTACTTCTCAAAAAGCACTGCCAGTGGAGGTGGCTGAATAATACTCTTTGGCGCAATCTCTGGCGCTGTGGCTCAGTGTAGCCACCTTTCATATGCCCCTCCTCCACGGGCCAGAATTTGATGGTATTTTTGCCAGCATTGGTGGTGAAAATACCACCAAAGTTGTCCAGAAAAAAAAAATACAGACAAAAATAAAAGATAATATTAATAAGTAAATATCACTTCACTAAATAAATTTTGGCTTTGCACTGACCATTCCATAACCTAATATATAAAATACAGTAAGGAATACAAATGGTTTCATACATGTGATTTTACATAATAGTTTACACAAGTACCATTCAATCAATGGCACCAGCAATGTCAAATAGGTGTTGGTAAGAGTCTCATAACATTTCACAAACAGTAAATACACAAAAAATCAGTTTATACAAATATTCACATAAAATGCTTTCCATAGTTCAATAAACAAGTAATTGACAGTTCCAGCAGTAGCACCCAGCAATGGTCAACAGGTGCAGACACCAATGAGTGACATTATTTCAGTAGAAATAGTTCCATCAGTGGCACGCAGCAATGTTGAGCAGGTGCAGACACCAACAAGTGACATTATGTCAGTAGAAGCAGTTCCATCAGTGGCACCCAGCAATGTTGAACAGGTGCAGACACCAACAAGTGACATCTTCTCTGTAGAAGCAATTCCATCAGTGGCACCCAGTAATGTTGACAGGTGCAGACAGCAACAAGTGACATCATTTTAGTAGAAACAGTTCCATCAGTGGCACCCAGCAATGTTGAACAAGGTGCAAACACCAACAAGTGACATTATTTCAGTAGAAGCAGTTCCACCAGTGGCACCCAGTAATGTTGAACAGGTGCAGACACCAACAAGTGACATTATTTCAGTAGAAGCAGTCCATCAGTGGCACCCAGCAATGTTGAACAAGGTGCAAACACCATCAAGTGACATTATTTCAGTAGAAGCAGTCCATCAGTGGCACCCAGCAATGTTGAGCAGGTGCAGACAGCAACAAGTGACATCATTTCAGTATAAGCAGTTCCATCAGTGGCACCCAGCATTGTTGAACAGGTGCAGACACCAACAAGTGACATTTCAGTAGAAGCAGTCCATCAGTGGCACCCAGCATTGTTGAACAGGTGCAGACACCAACAAGTGACATTATTTCAGTAGAAGCAGTCCATCAGTGACACCCAGTAATGTGGAACAGGTGCAGAGACCAACAAGTGACATCATTTCAGTGGAATCAGTTCCATCAGTGGCACCGAGCAATGTTGAGCAGGTGCAGACACCAACAAGTGACATCATTTCAGTAGAAGCAGTCCATCAGTGGCACCCAGCAATGTTGAACAGGTGCAGACACCAACAAGTGACATCATTTCAATAGAAGCAGTTCCATCAGTGGCACCCAGTAATGTTGAGCAGGTGCAGACACCAACAAGTGACATCATTTCAGTAGAATCAGTTCCATCAGTGACACCGAGCAATGTTGAGCAGGTGCAGACACCAACAAGTGACATCATTTCAGTAGAAGCAGTCCATCAGTGGCACCCAGTAATGTTGAGCAGGTGCAGACAGCAGTCCATAATATTCACTATCACTAATCACACTGTTCATCAGAGTGTATCAGCAGAAATTAAACATTTCCAAGTGGCACACATCAATGTTGAACAGGTGCAAGCACGAACAACAGTTTGAATGCACACACAATTGCCTTTACAAAATTATTATCAATGCGCTTACACTAAACATACAAATTATAATACACAAATGATATCATATAATTGTCATATTAACTATTACAAACACACAAATATCAGTAAACCTATAATATTTATGGGTGTCAGTGCAAGCCACAACAAACAAGTAAAATAATATTTAGGAGATAGGTCGGTACCAATTATTTGGGATTAGGAAAGGAAAACACACAAAACACACTCACTCATCTTTCATCCACATTAAGTACTACTGTGTAATTGAATAGTGTTAACTGTGTAAATGCAATTCTGTCCAAAATTTTATGTTCAACTTGTGTATCAAGTAGTAGTGGCAGCAATGTATAACAGTCAATAATAGTTAGTCAACGTCGTAGCATCATGTCAAGACCAATGTTTGCCAAGCCAAATCAAAATGTACGGTTGCTGATCAACTGTCAGTGTGCCAAGATATGCAAATGCTTCCTCTCTCCAAAAAAAATTATATACTGCTTAGTGATTTAACAAAGTGTGTGTGTATACAATCTTCTTTCCACTTGAGTGTTCTAGTCTGCTATCTTCATCCTCCTTGTTCCATGTAAACCAACAAAAAAATTGTGCTCCTCACGTACTTTACCTGTTATCCACCAAAACTCCAAAAATCATCAGCATCACATAATCTTAATACTTCAATAATACCTCTTACATCTAAACATATAAACCTTATCATCAATATCATTTACCTTACCTCTTGTCCACCAAAACTCCAATAATCATCAACTTCACACAATCTCAATACCTCAATAATACCTCTTCAATACGTCGATACATATAAACCTTATCGCCAATATCATTTCACTTCTATAACAACTCTTTCCTCTAGTCAGTCTGCTCGAACAAGTACAGACCAAATCCTAGTGCAAACTCCAATCCGAAGACACAATGTCCACACACAACCTCTGTGTAGTCAACCTGAGCCAAATCTTCTACTCAATATGAATTATAAAATACATTTTGGTTACCTTGTCCATCATTAAATAAAAGAAATGCATACATGACCTCTAACAGCATTTAGTTTGAATAACTCTCAGTAAGTAAGTACGAGTACGGAGTGTGAATTATCGTAATATTTCACAGTGTGTACACCACTTCAAGAATCATGGCAAAACAGAAGCAAACATGTGGAGTATTTCTTTTGTCAAGTGTCACTTACTATTTCAATTGCTCACGAAGAATGCAGTGTAATAACTGTCAATGGTCTAAACCTAGTGTTGGTATGTCATGTCGTTAGCTTCCTACCTATTAGCATAAATTTATACAGCTTCCATAAAACCTCCAGCTCATGTGACTTCAATGAAGTTTCTTGTACCAACGTCGTTCGTAGAATTATAGCAGTTCATTTTCTTATCTTAAAATATAAGGCACTGAGCGTAAGCAAAACATGCAATAGCGAGTAAATATACCAGTAGAGAACAGAATGTCAACAAGTGGATGCAGCACAATTCCTACAACGAGGCTCTGCCAAGCGAACAATCTATAATTAATACCATAGTGTGACCTAAACTCCATGTTCGTACAAAGTATATCAGCATTTCTATATACTAAATTAAAGAGTAGTTATGACAACAAAGCAGAAATGTGTAAATATGCAATCCATACGCAAGCAGCAATTATGTATCTTACATAATAAACAGGTCATTAGCATCATATCAGCATAAGCAAATAAATGTTCACATGTAATCTTAATAAGTAAACATGAAGGCGCAAGCAGATAAATCACAAAGTATAACCTACATACATAACCACATCAGCAAAATTAATCAGGTGACAATTATAATTAAAATAAATAAGCACAGCAAGCACATAATAAAAAAAATATGACGTCAGTGAAAAAGCATAGCAGCCAAGCGATGCATAATATACACAAGTAACAACCCTGTTCATTAATCAATCATTGTCAAAATCAGATAACACAAAGTATAAATCACGTAATCGCGAGCAGCAAATTACGTCTAAAGTACGTACCTAAGTGGAAATATGTTACCTGAAAAATAAACTCAATTAACAGTTACCTTTTTGGTTTATTAGGTTTTTTTTCGAAATTACATTCTTCCTGAAATTTTCTCCGTAGCAAGTCCTCTTAACGTCGGAGACACACAGAATTTACCTGAAGGTCTTAAATATTTTATACAACCGTATCCTGAAAAATATTGAACGTTAATAACATAATTCATCAAGTCACTATAGCTTTATACTGAATTTAATCAGAGAAATTAGACTGTGTATTTGTTTACTGCTGTCAGTGCACTCGCACTGAGCGCTCGATCAGCTGTAGGCGCGTGACGTAGGAAGTAATGGTTTGCGGTCAACGACTGCCTTGTGCGGCGCGCGGACTTGACTGTTGCTTTGAGTATGTGCCGCCGCCAAAACACAGCGCGATATCCTTGTATTCTCTGCATGTTTACATGTAGCTGTTAGTTTCTCAAAAGTATGTCATTCCACAAAAATTTTTTACGTTCGGTATATGATGTACTCCTTTAGAGCGCCGAGATTGAAGAGTTTCTACTTCGACAGTGTTATCATGAATAATTTTGCGAACTCTATAAGGACCGTTATAAAGAAGAAAAAATTTGCGACACAAGCCTTTTCCTTTGTGAGACAAACGGTGAGACTTAATTAACATCTTTTGACCAACTGACAAGGTTCTTAAACGACCAGGACGTTTAGCTGATTTCTCTCTTCTAGCAGCCGCAGATGCAATATTTCGTAGAGCCAGGTTGACAACTTCAGAATGCCGCAGTTTCCGTGTAGGCGGAAAAGGAACGATTTCAGAAATGCGATTTGTCGGTGCTTTATTTTTTAATATCAATATAGGCGGTAAAGTAGTTGAATCATTAGGGAGTTCATTCAGAATGTTTTGAAAAATATGAAGATACTGATCCCACATTCTGTGATTCTGATGACAGTAAAGACGACACAGTTTATTGATTTCCTTCATCCATCTCTCTGAAGCGTTAGATTGAGGTTGAAAAAGTGAAATGAAAATTGGTTTAATCTTACGACGCCGTAGAGTACGAAGCCAAATTTTAGAGCGAAACTGTGATCCATTATCTGATATAACCTTATCAACATGACCCACTTCTTTAAGAAAATGTTTGATGAAAGCGTTAGATACTGAACGAGCTGTTGCTTTGCGTAAAGGAGTAAAACACACATATTTTGATGTCAATTCCACTGCTACCAAAATGTACGCAAAACCATTAGTAGAACGAACCACTGGACCGAACAAATCGACTGCAGCCACGTCCTTTAATTTCGCTGGAATGATAGGAAACAACGGTGCTCTGTGAAAAATAGTTGGCGGCTTAGCCTTTTGACATAATTTGCATTTGGCAAGAACAGATCGAATACGTTTTTCCATATTACTGAAGTAGCAATTTTCTCGTAATTTATGAAAGCATTTTCTGGGACCAAAGTGTGCATAACTGAAATGTGTATACCAAATCAATTTATTAACCCACTCATCAGGAATGCAAACTAACCAAACAAAGTTGTCAACCGATTTTCGTTTAAAAAGAATATCATTACGAACTAAATAATACTGTCTAATCGCTACACTTTCCTTTCTCCTCCACTTCTCCTTAATGTCCTTCCAGATTGGATCCTTGTTTTGCTCCTTAGCGATGTCCTGGAGCGAAGACGAAATAAAATTCTCAAACGCAACACCCTGAATATACATCAAACAATAATTGTTTTCTTTGCAGTCCTCCTCAGCACTTTGTTTCAAACCCACAGGTGCACGTGATAAAGCATCAGCAATAATATTTGAAGAACCCTGCATGTAAACAATACTAAAATCAAATTCCTGCAGATACAACGCCCATCGTGACAATCTTCTATGTGTTAATTTTGTTGACATCAGAAATTCCAGAGCTCGATGATCGGTGTAAACCTTAGTATGTCTGCCATACAAAAATATGCGAAATTTTATGAAAGCCCAAACAACAGCCAAGGCCTCAAGTTCCGTAATGGAATAATTCTTTTCTGATTTAGAGAGAACACGACTTCCAAATGCAATAGTTTTCTGTATTACAACGCCGTTTTCTTCTATCTCTTGAAATAAATGTGCACCTAGGCCTTTGTATGACGAGTCCGTCGCCAAACAAAAATCTTTAGATAAATCAGGGTGTGAAAGAAGTGGAGCAGCAACTAAAGCATCACGAAGTTGTTCAAATTCTGACTGAGCTTCCTCATCCCAACACCAATTAGAATTCTTTCCAAATAGTTCACATAAACGAGGCGTGGCCAAATTGTCCAATCTAATGAAGCGTCTAAGAAAATTACAGACAGTAGTAGGAACAGCATAATTACGAATAGCGTCTAGTCTCTCTGGATCAGGAAGAATACCTTCTGTAGAAATAATATGACCAAGAAATTTCACCTGAGAACGACCAAATTCAGATATTTTCAAGTTCACTGTAATGCCAACTCTTGCAAAAATACGTAATAATGAATCCAAAATTTTGTTGTGCTCACTCCAAGAACGTTTAGCAATAAGAATATCGTCAACATAAGAAGTAATATTGTCACAAAGATAAACAGGTAAAATTTCGTTTAAACTACGAATGAATGCTGCAGAAGATACAGTAAGTCCAAATGGTAGTTTCCGAAATCACTTTTGGGTAAAATAGTCATATCCGGTTATTCTTTATCGACTGTCTGGATAGATTGATGGTTGAAGAGTTGTTCTGATAGATGCAAAGAATAGTAAAAGAGTAGGCAGCAGTGCAGAAAACTAAAAGGGAAATAGCACCACTACAGCTCGGGGCCCTGTGCACGCTACGGCACATATTCACTGAATGTAGTGAATCCCTTGAGGACTTTAATAGCTGCACATAATTTCTAGTTTGTGACTTAGTGGCCAATTTGTTGGTAGTGCGTACATAAATTGATCTAACCATCAACATGGATGTATGTCGTTCTTAGAATTGCGAAAGATCTTAAATTTCCGAACAGTTTAGAAGTGTTTATAGTCAAAGTTTTCTCCTCGTGGCGACAAAGACCTACCGCGTCTGTCCCAGTCCCGATGTCGATTATTGTCAAGTTCGCGCGCCTGGCGCTCTCTTGTTGCATCTCGTAAATGAAACAAATTATTTTCTTCAAACCCCTCTGCTATCTGTGATTTTAAATTTTTTCTGCTGTCTTTTCCTACGATTTCGCCTTCAATTTGTTTGACTTGCTTCCGTAACGCCTCAAATTCCCCTTTAACGCGTTCATTACATTTTCCCTGTTTTTCAACATGCTTATTTATGTTCTGGTACTCTTCGGTTTCTGTAAATGGTAATGGAGCTGTATCATCCGAATCTCTGTCCCCATTTAAACTAAGACTTGTCAATTTATCTGAAATCTCCTCAACTCTTTCCGATAAGTCACCTATTTTTTCTTTCTGTTTATTTACGTCTTCCATAAGTGTCGTGACTCGGGTTTCAGTATTGACACATTTAGTAGTTAACTGTTCATATTGTTGTGTTAGGTTATTTATTCTGTCATTTGGTACGGATTCCTCGATTCTCTCAAATATTTCTTCCTTATCGTGTGCACGTTGTAAATTTAACTCTGAAATTTTTTGTACTATCACGCGATCTCTTTCTTCCTGTTCTCTATCCTGTTCCTTTTGTCTGATTTCTATTGAAATTAATCTATTATTGTGAGCATTCAAAATCGGTTGTACTTCTTCTCTAATTTCTTTCTTTAATTCATCTTTCATGTTTTTGAAACATGTCCCTATTCGTGAGTCCAACCGTGTTTCCATTGTTCCCATATCAGTTTCTAGCCGTGTTGCCACTGTTTTCAATTCAGATCCTAACTGTGATCCCAATGAGTCTAGCCGTATTTCCATTGTTCCCATCTGTGTTTTTAATTCAGATCTTAACTGTGTTTCCATTGTTCCCATATCAGTTTTAATTGTTCCTATCTCTGTTTTAATTGTTCCTGTTTGTAAACCCACTGTTTTTGATTCAGATCCCAAATTTAATATTGCACCCATCAACTGCTCCATATTAACTGGTTCAAAATTCTTTTTGCCCCTAGTATTTCCCGCAAAACCAGCTTCCTTCGACATAGCCGTGAAGCTATCTGTATTCGATACTATTCCAGAATCTTCTGTCATTAATCTCGAATTCTGAAAATTTTTTGATTGTGAAAAATTTTGAATTGGTTCCGGACTATTTTCCCGACTTAATAAATTGTTTTCAACTTCATTATTCATCATACTGTTCTCCTGTGTTGGCGAGTTCGCCATGTTAACAATTTCGTCATTCTCACTATCCATCATTTTTGCCTTTTTCATCGATCGTGTAATAATTTACAAAACATACAAAATTCGTCACTATACGAAAATTACACACAATGAGACTTTATCTCCAACAATATCATTCACATGAAATGCTTCCCTCAAACACTATTAACGAACAATTGAAATCTTCATAATTGCACAAAATTGTCACACGCATATACAAGACATCAAAAATTAAATTTTGCAAAAATACCATTGGAAGAATGACAATTACCAAATCTACACATGCAATATAGACTACAATTACTAAACTACAAATTACTACAACAATACTACTGTCTGCTATTTTTACAATCAGAAGATTCCAGGATCGAATCCTGGCAGGGTCGCCACATGCATGGGGGCGTAATTAATATTAATGCAAATACTTTTATGTTTTTTAGTAGCTGTATGCCCGATTACAAAGTCTCGTAACCGGTTGGCCCTGATTAGTATTTGTACGCAATCTGACTGCCTAGAACAACAACAAAGAATGAAACGAAATTTCCGTTAACACAATTAATTAATTAAGTCCCGAGCAACTATAAAACCTACGAAACCAAAGCACAAGTGTAACTGTTCTGTGTGTGGAAGTGTGATTCAACGTACACATCTGGCACGGTTCTTCCTCAATAAGACAAGATATTTTAAACACCATTTATACTGAAGTAATTAAAAAAAATAAACAGAAATACTATAATTGCACATCGAAACCAGAAATACAGTCTAATACACGAACACGAGCCAGATGCTTTGTTGACTGAACCTGTGACCAAGAGGCATTATTGTTGAGACATTGAAATAATTTTAAAAAAGGAATTTTTTACCTTCATATATATTGACGAAAAGCACATTACAGCATCCCTAATCCAACAACATCTGGTGTCTAGCCCATCGAAACAATACTACAAGTTCTGAACGAGCCCTCACTACCGTAACTTCTCAACAACGACTCACCACTGCTACATCTCAATAGCGCTCTCCACCACGACTTCTCGATAAGAACTGCCTACTGCTACTTCTCAAAAAGCACTGCCAGTGGAGGTGGCTGAATAATACTCTTTGGCGCAATCTCTGGCGCTGTGGCTCAGTGTAGCCACCTTTCATATGCCCCTCCTCCACGGGCCAGAATTTGATGGTATTTTTGCCAGCATTGGTGGTGAAAATACCACCAAAGTCGTCCAGAAAAAAAAAATACAGACAAAAATAAAAGATAATATTAATAAGTAAATATCACTTCACTAAATAAATTTTGGCTTTGCACTGACCATTCCATAACCTAATATATAAAATACAGTAAGGAATACAAATGGTTTCATACATGTGATTTTACATAATAGTTTACACAAGTACCATTCAATCAATGGCACCAGCAATGTCAAATAGGTGTAGGTAAGAGTCTCATAACATTTCACAAACAGTAAATACACAAAAAATCAGTTTATACAAATATTCACATAAAATGCTTTCCATAGTTCAATAAACAAGTAATTGACAGTTCCAGCAGTAGCACCCAGCAATGGTCAACAGGTGCAGACACCAACGAGTGACATTATTTCAGTAGAAATAGTTCCATCAGTGGCACGCAGCAATGTTGAGCAGGTGCAGACACCAACAAGTGACATTATGTCAGTAGAAGCAGTTCCATCAGTGGTACCCAGCAATGTTGAACAGGTGCAGACACCAACAAGTGACATCTTCTCTGTGGAAGCAATTCCATCAGTGGCACCCAGTAATGTTGACAGGTGCAGACAGCAACAAGTGACATCATTTTAGTAGAAACAGTTCCATCAGTGGCACCCAGCAATGTTGAACAAGGTGCAAACACCAACAAGTGACATTATTTCAGTAGAAGCAGTTCCACCAGTGGCACCCAGTAATGTTGAACAGGTTCAGACACCAACAAGTGACATTATTTCAGTAGAAGCAGTCCATCAGTGGCACCCAGCATTGTGGATCAGGTGCAGACACAAACAAGTGACATTATCTCAGTAGAAGCAGTCCATCAGTGGCACCCAGCAATGTTGAGCAGGTGCAGACAGCAACAAGTGACATCATTTCAGTATAAACAGTTCCATCAGTGGCACCCAGCATTGTTGAACAGGTGCAGACACCAACAAGTGACATTTCAGTAGAAGCAGTCCATCAGTGGCACCCAGCATTGTTGAACAGGTGCAGACACCAACAAGTGACATTATTTCAGTAGAAGCAGTCCATCAGTGACACCCAGTAATGTGGAACAGGTGCAGAGACCAACAAGTGACATCATTTCAGTAGAATCAGTTCCATCAGTGGCACCGAGCAATGTTGAGCAGGTGCAGACACCAACAAGTGACATCATTTCAGTAGAAGCAGTCCATCAGTGGCACCCAGCAATGTTGAACAGGTGCAGACACCAACAAGTGACATCATTTCAATAGAAGCAGTTCCATTAGTGGCACCCAGTAATGTTGAGCAGGTGCAGACAGCAGTCCATAATATTCACTATCACTAATCACACTGTTCATCAGAGTGTATCAGCAGAAATTAAACATTTCCAAGTGGCACACATCAATGTTGAACAGGTGCAAGCACGAACAACAGTTTGAATGCACACACAATTGCCTTTACAAAATTATTATCAATGCGCTTACACTAAACATACAAATTATAATACACAAATGATATCATATAATTGTCATATTAACTATTACAAACACACAAATATCAGTAAACCTATAATATTTATGGGTGTCAGTGCAAGCCACAACAAACAAGTAAAGTAATATTTAGGAGATAGGTCGGTACCAATTATTTGGGATTAGGAAAGGAAAACACACAAAACACACTCACTCATCTTTCATCCACATTAAGTACTACTGTGTAATTGAATAGTGTTAACTGTGTAAATGCAATTCGGTCCAAAATTTTATGTTCAACTTGTGTATCAAGTAGTAGTGGCAGCAATGTATAACAGTCAATAATAGTTAGTCAACGTCGTAGCATCATGTCAAGACCAATGTTTGCCAAGCCAAATCAAAATGTACGGTTGCTGATCAACTGTCAGTGTGCCAAGATATGCAAATGCTTCCTCTCTCCAAAAAAAATTATATACTGCTTAGTGATTTAACAAAGTGTGTGTGTATACAATCTTCTTTCCACTTGAGTGTTCTAGTCTGCTATCTTCATCCTCCTTGTTCCATGTAAACCAACAAAAAAATTGTGCTCCTCACGTACTTTACCTCTTATCCACCAAAACTCCAAAAATCATCAGCATCACATAATCTTAATACTTCAATAATACCTCTTACATCTAAACATATAAACCTTATCATCAATATCATTTACCTTACCTCTTGTCCACCAAAACTCCAATAATCATCAACTTCACACAATCTCAATACCTCAATAATACCTCTTCAATACGTCGATACATATAAACCTTATTGCCAATATCATTTCACTTCTATAACAACTCTTTCCTCTAGTCAGTCTGCTCGAACAAGTACAGACAAAATCCTAGTGCAAACTCCAATTTATCATCCCATGCAATCCGAAGACACAATGTCCACACACAACCTCTGTGTAGTCAACCTGAGCCAAATCTTCTACTTAATATGATTTATAAAATACATTTTGGTGACCTTGTCCATCATTAAATAAAAGAAATGCATACATGACCTCTAACAGCATTTAGTTTGAATAACTCTCAGTAAGTAAGTACGAGTACGGAGTGTGAATTATCGTAATATTTCACAGTGTGTACACCACTTCAAGAATCATAGCAAAACAGAAGCAAACATGTGGAGTATTTCTTGTGTCAAGCGTCACTTACTATTTCAATTGCTCACGAAGAATGCAGTGTAATAACTGTCAATGGTCTAAACCTAGTGTTGGTATGTCATGTCGTTAGCTTCCTACCTATTAGCATAAATTTATACAGCTTCCATAAAACCTCCAGCTCATGTGACTTCAATGAAGTTTCTTGTACCAACGTCGTTCGTAGAATTATAGCAGTTCATTTTCTTATCTTAAAATATAAGGCACTGAGCGTAAGCAAAACATGCAATAGCGAGTAAATATACCAGTAGAGAACAGAATGTCAACAAGTGGATGCAGCACAATTCCTACAACGAGGCTCTGCCAAGCGAACAATCTATAATTAATACCATAGTGTGACCTAAACTCCATGTTCGTACAAAGTATATCAGCATTTCTATATACTAAATTAAAGAGTAGTTATGACAACAAAGCAGAAATGTGTAAATATGCAATCCATACGCAAGCAGCAATTATGTATCTTACATAATAAACAGGTCATTAGCATCATATCAGCATAAGCAAATAAATGTTCACATGTAATCTTAATAAGTAAACATGAAGGCGCAAGCAGATAAATCACAAAGTATAACCTACATACATAACCACATCAGCAAAATTAATCAGGTGACAATTATAATTAAAATAAATAAGCACAGCAAGCACATAATAAAGAAAATATGACGTCAGTGAAAAAGCATAGCAGCCAAGCGATGCATAATATACACAAGTAACAACCCTGTTCATTAATCAATCATTGTCAAAATCAGATAACACAAAGTATAAATCACGTAATCGCGAGCAGCAAATTACGTCTAAAGTACGTACCTAAGTGGAAATATATTACCTGAAAAATAAACTCAATTAACAGTTACCTTTTTGGTTTATTAGGTTTTTTTTCGAAATTACATTCTTCCTGAAATTTTCTCCGTAGCAAGTCCTCTTAACGTCGGAGACACACAGAATTTACCTGAAGGTCTTAAATATTTTATACAACCGTATCCTGAAAAATATTGAACGTTAATAACATAATTCATCAAGTCACTATAGCTTTATACTGAATTTAATCAGAGAAATTAGACTGTGTATTTGTTTACTGCTGTCAGTGCACTCGCACTGAGCGCTCGATCAGCTGTAGGCGCGTGACGTAGGAAGTAATGGTTTGCGGTCAACGACTGCCTTGTGCGGCGCGCGGACTTGACTGTTGCTTTGAGTATGTGCCGCCGCCAAAACACAGCGCGATATCCTTGTATTCTCTGCATGTTTACATGTAGCTGTTAGTTTCTCAAAAGTATGTCATTCCACAAAAATTTTTTACGTTCGGTATATGATGTACTCCTTTAGAGCGCCGAGATTGAAGAGTTTCTTCTTCGACAGTGTTATAATGAATAATTTTGCGAACTCTATAAGGACCGTTATAAAGAAGAAAAAATTTGCGACACAAGCCTTTTCCTTTGTGAGACAAACGGTGAGACTTAATTAACATCTTTTGACCAACTGACAAGGTTCTTAAACGACCAGGACGTTTAGCTGATTTCTCTCTTCTAGCAGCCGCAGATGCAATATTTCGTAGAGCCAGGTTGACAACTTCAGAATGCCGCAGTTTCCGTGTAGGCGGAAAAGGAACGATTTCAGAAATGCGATTTGTCGGTGCTTTATTTTTTAATATCAATATAGGCGGTAAAGTAGTTGAATCATTAGGGAGTTCATTCAGAATGTTTTGAAAAATATGAAGATACTGATCCCACATTCTGTGATTCTGATGACAGTAAAGACGACACAGTTTATTGATTTCCTTCATCCATCTCTCTGAAGCGTTAGATTGAGGTTGAAAAAGTGAAATGAAAATTGGTTTAATCTTACGACGCCGTAGAGTACGAAGCCAAATTTTAGAGCGAAACTGTGATCCATTATCTGATATAACCTTATCAACATGACCCACTTCTTTAAGAAAATGTTTGATGAAAGCGTTAGATACTGAACGAGCTGTTGCTTTGCGTAAAGGAGTAAAACACACATATTTTGATGTCAATTCCACTGCTACCAAAATGTACGCAAAACCATTAGTAGAACGAACCACTGGACCGAACAAATCGACTGCAGCCACGTCCTTTAATTTCGCTGGAATGATAGGAAACAACGGTGCTCTGTGAAAAATAGTTGGCGGCTTAGCCTTTTGACATAATTTGCATTTGGCAAGAACAGATCGAATACGTTTTTCCATATTACTGAAGTAGCAATTTTCTCGTAATTTATGAAAGCATTTTCTGGGACCAAAGTGTGCATAACTGAAATGTGTATACCAAATCAATTTATTAACCCACTCATCAGGAATGCAAACTAACCAAACAGAGTTGTCAACCGATTTTCGTTTAAAACGAATATCATTACGAACTAAATAATACTGTCTAATCGCTACGCTTTCCTTTCTCCTCCACTTCTCCTTAATGTCCTTCCAGATTGGATCCTTGTTTTGCTCCTTAGCGATGTCCTGGAGCGAAGACGAAATAAAATTCTCAAACGCAACACCCTGAATATACATCAAACAATAATTGTTTTCTTTGCAGTCCTCCTCAGCACTTTGTTTCAAACCCACAGGTGCACGTGATAAAGCATCAGCAATAATATTTGAAGAACCCTGCATGTAAACAATACTAAAATCAAATTCCTGCAGATACAACGCCCATCGTGACAATCTTCTATGTGTTAATTTTGTTGACATCAGAAATTCCAGAGCTCGATGATCGGTGTAAACCTTAGTATGTCTGCCATACAAAAATATGCGAAATTTTATGAAAGCCCAAACAACAGCCAAGGCCTCAAGTTCCGTAATGGAATAATTCTTTTCTGATTTAGAGAGAACACGACTTCCAAATGCAATAGTTTTCTGTATTACAACGCCGTTTTCTTCTATCTCTTGAAATA
The DNA here is from genome assembly GCF_021461395.2 of Schistocerca americana. Classification (NCBI taxonomy): domain Eukaryota; kingdom Metazoa; phylum Arthropoda; class Insecta; order Orthoptera; family Acrididae; genus Schistocerca; species Schistocerca americana. The sequence continues at coordinate 381,355,585 of NC_060126.1, forward strand.
AATGTGCACCTAGGCCTTTGTATGACGAGTCCGTCGCCAAACAAAAATCTTTAGATAAATCAGGGTGTGAAAGAAGTGGAGCAGCAACTAAAGCATCACGAAGTTGTTCAAATTCTGACTGAGCTTCCTCATCCCAACACCAATTAGAATTCTTTCCAAATAGTTCACATAAACGAGGCGTGGCCAAATTGTCCAATCTAATGAAGCGTCTAAGAAAATTACAGACAGTAGTAGGAACAGCATAATTACGAATAGCGTCTAGTCTCTCTGGATCAGGAAGAATACCTTCTGTAGAAATAATATGACCAAGAAATTTCACCTGAGAACGACCAAATTCAGATATTTTCAAGTTCACTGTAATGCCAACTCTTGCAAAAATACGTAATAATGAATCCAAAATTTTGTTGTGCTCACTCCAAGAACGTTTAGCAATAAGAATATCGTCAACATAAGAAGTAATATTGTCACAAAGATAAACAGGTAAAATTTCGTTTAAACTACGAATGAATGCTGCAGAAGATACAGTAAGTCCAAATGGTAGTTTCCGAAATCACTTTTGGGTAAAATAGTCATATCCGGTTATTCTTTATCGACTGTCTGGATAGATTGATGGTTGAAGAGTTGTTCTGATAGATGCAAAGAATAGTAAAAGAGTAGGCAGCAGTGCAGAAAACTAAAAGGGAAATAGCACCACTACAGCTCGGGGCCCTGTGCACGCTACGGCACATATTCACTGAGTGTAGTGAATCCCTTGAGGACTTTAATAGCTGCACATAATTTCTAGTTTGTGACTTAGTGGCCAATTTGTTGGTAGTGCGTACATAAATTGATCTAACCATCAACATGGATGTATGTCGTTCTTAGAATTCCGAAAGATCTTAAATTTCCGAACAGTTTAGAAGTGTTTATAGTCAAAGTTTTCTCCTCGTGGCGACAAAGACCTACCGCGTCTGTCCCAGTCCTGATGTCGATTATTGTCAAGTTCGCGCGCCTGGCGCTCTCTTGTTGCATCTCGTAAATGAAACAAATTATTTTCTTCAAACCCCTCTGCTATCTGTGATTTTAAATTTTTTCTGCTGTCTTTTCCTACGATTTCGCCTTCAATTTGTTTGACTTGCTTCCGTAACGCCTCAAATTCCCCTTTAACGCGTTCATTACATTTTCCCTGTTTTTCAACATGCTTATTTATGTTCTGGTACTCTTCGGTTTCTGTAAATGGTAATGGAGCTGTATCATCCGAATCTCTGTCCCCATTTAAACTAAGACTTGTCAATTTATCTGAAATCTCCTCAACTCTTTCCGATAAGTCACCTATTTTTTCTTTCTGTTTATTTACGTCTTCCATAAGTGTCGTGACTCGGGTTTCAGTATTGACACATTTAGTAGTTAACTGTTCATATTGTTGTGTTAGGTTATTTATTCTGTCATTTGGTACGGATTCCTCGATTCTCTCAAATATTTCTTCCTTATCGTGTGCACGTTGTAAATTTAACTCTGAAATTTTTTGTACTATCACGCGATCTCTTTCTTCCTGTTCTCTATCCTGTTCCTTTTGTCTGATTTCTATTGAAATTAATCTATTATTGTGAGCATTCAAAATCGGTTGTACTTCTTCTCTAATTTCTTTCTTTAATTCATCTTTCATGTTTTTGAAACATGTCCCTATTCGTGAGTCCAACCGTGTTTCCATTGTTCCCATATCAGTTTCTAGCCGTGTTGCCACTGTTTTCAATTCAGATCCTAACTGTGATCCCAATGAGTCTAGCCGTATTTCCATTGTTCCCATCTGTGTTTTTAATTCAGATCTTAACTGTGTTTCCATTGTTCCCATATCAGTTTTAATTGTTCCTATCTCTGTTTTAATTGTTCCTGTTTGTGAACCCACTGTTTTTGATTCAGATCCCAAATTTAATATTGCACCCATCAACTGCTCCATATTAACTGGTTCAAAATTCTTTTTGCCCCTAGTATTTCCCGCAAAACCAGCTTCCTTCGACATAGCCGTGAAGCTATCTGTATTCGATACTATTCCAGAATCTTCTGTCATTAATCTCGAATTCTGAAAATTTTTTGATTGTGAAAAATTTTGAATTGGTTCCGGACTATTTTCCCGACTTAATAAATTGTTTTCAACTTCATTATTCATCATACTGTTCTCCTGTGTTGGCGAGTTCGCCATGTTAACAATTTCGTCATTCTCACTATCCATCATTTTTGCCTTTTTCATCGATCGTGTAATAATTTACAAAACATACAAAATTCGTCACTATACGAAAATTACACACAATGAGACTTTATCTCCAACAATATCATTCACATGAAATGCTTCCCTCAAACACTATTAACGAACAATTGAAATCTTCATAATTGCACAAAATTGTCACACGCATATACAAGACATCAAAAATTAAATTTTGCAAAAATACCATTGGAAGAATGACAATTACCAAATCTACACATGCAATATAGACTACAATTACTAAACTACAAATTACTACAACAATACTACTGTCTGCTATTTTTACAATCAGAAGATTCCAGGATCGAATCCTGGCAGGGTCGCCACATGCATGGGGGCTTAATTAATATTAATGCAAATACTTTTATGTTTTTTAGTAGCTGTATGCCCGATTACAAAGTCTCGTAACCGGTTGGCCCTGATTAGTATTTGTACGCAATCTGACTGCCTAGAACAACAACAAAGAATGAAACGAAATTTCCGTTAACACAATTAATTAATTAAGTCCCAAGCAACTATAAAACCTACGAAACCAAAGCACAAGTGTAACTGTTCTGTGTGTGGAAGTGTGATTCAACATACACATCTGGCACGGTTCTTCCTCAATAAGACAAGATATTTTAAACACCATTTATACTGAAGTAATTAAAAAAATAAACAGAAATACTATAATTGCACATCGAAACCAGAAATACAGTCTAATACACGAACACGAGCCAGATGCTTTGTTGACTGAACCTGTGACCAAGAGGCATTATTGTTTAAGACATTGAAATAATAAAAAAAAGGATTTTTTTACCTTCATATATATTGACGAAAAGCACATTACAGCATCCCTAATCCAACAACATCTGGTGTCTAGCCCATCAAAACAATACTACAAGTTCTGAACAAGCACTCACTACCGCAACCTCTCAACAACGATTCACCACTGCTACATCTCAATAGCACTCTCCACCACGACTTCTCGATAAGAATTGTCTACTGCTACTTCTCAATAAGCACTGCCAGTGGAGGCGGCTGAATAATACTCTTTGGCGCAATCTCTGGCGCTGTGGCTCAGTGTAGCCACCTTTCAGGGGATACAAGCGAAATTTCCCAGAAAAATGATGTAAGTGCATGTAGAACATGGTGATGCATGTAAAATTGTAGCGGCAATGAGAGAAAAGTGAAATTCCACTCTGTGCTGCTCTCTGGTGAACGAAAACAAAAAAGTCATAAGATATCACGAAACAGCTGGCACCAAAGAGATACATCGGCTCGTGTGTCTAACAAAACCTGACAGACAAGGCGAAACTCCCACGAATGTCGTCTTGTCAGCTCTGTAAAATAAATCTCCAAAGCTTAAGCTTTCTAAATGCAAGCATTCTGGACTTGTTTCCATTTATCCCGCCTATCCATCATGAATTCTTCCGCTCGCTTCCTGAAGAAGGGCAACCAGGGAGTACAACTGTGGATGACCTGCTTGAGGAACTTAAACCGAATGACAAGAAAGACTTTCTGGAAACAGAACATGAATAGAATGTTTCTTATTTTTTAGCATTATTTTAACGCTGTATCAACAAAATGGGTTATATTCAAGTAGGGTTACACAGATTTTTAATGTAGTGTGTTAGTTAAAGTACCCAGTCAATCAAATAGATCATGTAGTTATCCAGAAACGATTCCAAAACAGTATTAAAGATGACAGAACCTTTAGGGGAGCGGATTGTGACACAGACCAAATGTTAATCATGTCAAAATGAAAATGAAACTCAAAAGGAAAGTAAATAGAAATGGAGAAGAAATTACAAGATATAACATAGGAAACTTGGCGAAAGCAGATATAAAAGAAAATTTTACAAAAGAAATTAAAAGAAATCTAACAAAACCGAGACTGACCAATGCAGAACCACATGATACCGAAAGCAAATGGAGACACCTGAAGGGCTGTATTCAAGAAGCAGCTTCCAAAATCATAGGTGAAAGAAAACTACCTAATAAAATTTGGTTTAACACTAAGTATCATGGAAAACTGCTGGAATGAAGAAATGTGAGGAATGCATGGATTAAAGAAAGGGACAATATGACATTGAAGGAAAGATACTATAAACTCTGCCAAGAAACGCAAAGAACCCTCAGACAAGAGAAAAGGGAATACTATAACAATATGATCAGAGCAGCAGAGGATGATTTCCAACATCACAGGACAAGGCAGATGTATCAAAATATAAAAAAAAAATCCTATGGTAAATTCAATAAAAGAGAACAGTTTAAAAAGGACCACTATGGGAAAATTTTGAGCAACAAAAGTGACATACAAAATAGATGGAAGACATACTTTTCAAACTTCTCAACTGCAATGACCAACATTCTTACTTTAAATTGGATGAACCTGATACAACTGATATAGCTGATACAGTTACTACCCCATCAGTAAATGAAATACAGTAAGCAATAAAGAAATTAAAGAATAACAAGGCTTGTGGCGAGGACAAGATATACGCTGAGTTATTAAAGTATGGAGGCCCACAACTGGAATTAGAAATACAGGCGTTAATAGAAACAATTTGGGAGAAGAAACCATTCCTGCAGAATGGGAAAATTGCAATTGTTTGCCCCATATTTAAGAAGAATGATCCACTTGTTTGTGATATCTACAGAGGAATTGCCTTACTGGATGTCACCTACAAAATCTTATCGAGCTGCATATTAAACAGGCTGATACCAATAACAGAAGAACTGATTGGGGACTACCAATGCGGTTTCCGCAGAAACGGATCCACATTAGATCACTTATGCACCCTAAGACAAATAACTGAGAAGGCGTGGGAATTCAATGTAGATGTCCACATATTAAGGAATTTAAAATACCATCAAAATTAATCAGATTAGTTAAAATGTGTATAGATGAAACTTTGTGTCACATAAAGACATCGGTAGGAGAAACTGAACATTTTAAGGTGTACACTGTACTGAGACAAGGGGATGTCATTTCACCTATTTTATTTAACCTTGTCCTAGAGAAGATCGATAGAGAATTTTCTAAAACAAAATTGCTGAGAAAACAGGATTACAGGTTAATGAAGAAAAGACAGAATACCTGCCCTTAAGTAAGAAAACCAGGAAAGATGCATATCTGACTGTAGATGGATTCAATTTCAAGACTGTTGACCATTTCAAGTACCTAGGAAGTCTTTTCCGTTATAACAACAGAACAGATGAAGCAATAGATGCCCGTTTATCAACAGCAAACAAGACACTTTTTAGTTTCATCATAATTCTAAGAAAAAGATCACTTAGTAGTAACTTCAAAATCCGCTTATATCAGTCGGCTATTATACCTGTGATGTATACGGATGTGAAACATTAATGTTTAGAAAGAAAGATGAAGAAAAACTAAGGAAAATTTTTGAACCTGTATACGACGAAAATAACATGGAATTGAGAATAAGAAGAAATGAAGAATTAAGAGGGCTGTACAAACACCGTAACATCGTCGAAGTGCTCAAGAGGAGAAGGTTGAATAGGGCAGGCTAGCCGGCCGGATTGGTCGTGCGGTTCTAGGCGCTATAGTCTGGAACCGCGAGAGCGCTACGGTCGCAGGTTCGAATCCTGCCTCTGGCATGGATGTGTGTCATGTCCTTAGGTTGGTTAGGTTTATGTAGTTCTAAGTTCTATGGGACTGATGACCTCAGAAGTTGAGTCCCATAGTGCTCAGAGTCATTTGAACCATTTGGGCAGGCCAAATAGCAAGAATGACAGACAATAGACTACCTAGAATGGCAGTCAGTAGAACAATAGATGGAACGAGAGGAAGAGGGAGACCCAGAATCAGATGGCGAGATAACATTCGGGAGGCCACAACTAGGATGAACAGCAACAATAACTGGACAAACAGTGCATTGGACAGGCAGAAGTGGAAGAGGCTCAAAGAGCAGGCGTATGGTCGATATGGCCCTTGCCACATGTAAAATAAAGTAAGTGTTACCTAAAAAACCTATTTTATGATACACGAGAAGAGGGAAGTGACGCAGGTGGAGCGAAATATTTTCAATGATGGAATAATTCATTAAACAATATTCTTTCTTATTTTGTTTCACTACTTCCAGCAGAAAAGGCATAGTACCCATGCAGAATTACAAAAACCGTTTGTTATAGCTGTAAATATTTTATGATAACTGAAAGGATGACAACCAATAATAAAGCATTATAGAATAAACATAAATCACCTTTTTCTTAATTCACAATATTCTGGAAGCAAAGGAATGCATATCCATAGGGACCTATATGAAATGTGATATAAATCTGATTATTTATATCAATCTGTTGTTGCATCATGCAAACGAAAATGCTAAAAAGTATTTTTGCTTATAATGTACACAAAAAATTTATATGCCGTTTTGCAATTTCAAGACAATCCTGAAACCATGTGAACTTTAACTTCAGTTTTCTCAAAGTACAAGAAGTGTACTTATACCCATTTCCTTCTGACTCTCTCGCTTGCATTGTAAATATGTTGTTCGTATTCTGGCGGAGTTCTGCTCGCATCCGTAAAACAGGGTGGGGTAAATCATCCCTTATTTCGTTTTGTTTCATACAAAACTGAAGCTGGTTTCGTTACGTGGTGTTCTGTTGACTTTGTTGAATTATTACCGCTTACGGATCTGTACATGAACTGCTTCATTTAAATACATTTTATTCTGCTTTATTTTCGTTTGCATCTTTTTTCCATATTTTCTCGCATTTCACTGAGAATCCATGTTAGCAGCTTTTAACAGTATTGGTATTTAACTTTATTACATATTGTCATGGAATGAGTTCGTGATTCTGCTGTGAATGGCGTTACTCCTTGCCACAGTACCTTCCGTTTCTCAGTGGCTTGCAGAGTATGCATATACGTGTAGATGGATATACTTCGTATTCTTGATGATTATAGCATTCTTACCTGCAAATACTATAACGCCACAGACGTTACGCAAACTTTTTCACACGTTATTAACTGGTACTACAAACAGCACATTTTAGCAGAAATCAGTGAAAATTTCGGTGGCCTCCATCAAATGCGGGAGCACGAGAAACGGATGGGAACAAAAATAACGTAGTATACGAACAACATGCTTACAAAGCATTTAAATCGAACAGTTGACACACGGGTTCGTAAGCAGTAACAAATAAACACGAGTCCACAGAATAGCGTGTGACGAAATCAGCTTTTGTTTCATATGAGACAAAAAGAAATATGGAATTTACTCCACCCAATATTACAGACGAGAGCAAAAATTAAGCAGAATACGAGCAACAGATTTACAATGCAATCCAAAAAGTGCCGCACACACAAGAAGGTCGTATCAGGAACATAATTTCCACGAGATATCAGCCACACTGTAAGAACTGCATTATTGAATTTTACAAACAAATAAATTTTAACAGCAGATCCACCCATAAAATATAAATGAAAAATATTATCATCTAGTGCTCGTACTCCGCGAAGCACGAACACCGATACGATAATTACAACGTGAACACGATATACGATAGTACATTGCTGATAACTGCGGAATCTACGATAATTTTTGTGAAGATTTAAAATGAAAATAAATTGATACTTGTAGTAGTTTCATACGTTAATAATCTCTTTTCATGTATTTAAGTCCATATTCCATTCAATATAAGCAATTTCCTCTTTTTCTCTCGTCCACTCCCCGCAACAGCCCAACGACTCTTAACACTGTATATTCGCTTCCGGGGAATACCCTTACCGCCTAACAAATATTGTTTCACAACAATATGGGCTATTAGGGCTAGACCATCGTCATCAGTTGCTGGTGAAATTGGGACTTGAATGCACGGGTAGTTGTCTTTGTGCTCTTAAAAGAATATTAATTTTTTGTTCTTAAGGTAAATTAAAGTGTGGTGTTCTTTAAATAAATACTGTAGTAGTGTATTGAAATATAAATAATGGAAAGTGACAACAGTGATGTAGATTCTCCGCGGTCCTCACAGAAGAAATTGAGGCTGCGTGGTGAGTTGAAATTAAAACGTTTGAAACAGAAGTTCAGTAAGGAATGGTTGACTGACATATCTTTAAAGGATTGGCTACAACCTGTTAGAGATGATCCATATAACGCTCGGTGTAAAGTTTGTAAATGTGAATTCAATGCTGAGTTGACTGTAGTGAAAAATCACGCTAAAGGGAAAAAACACTTAAGTGCCGTAAAATGTGTCGGGCCTCTACAAAAGAAACTTGACTTTTCATCACAATCAAAATCGTCTGATACATTTGATAAGCAGGGCAAGAGGGCTGAAATATTGCTATGTGGATTTTTGGCAGAACACAACATCTCTGTTAATACAGCCAATCACTTAACAGATGTAATTAAAAGTGCCTTTCCCGATTCTAAAATAGTTGAGAACTTGTAGTTGGGTAGAACAAAAGCCACAGGGATGATAAAGAATGTCATAGGTAAATGTCATTTTGATGAACTGAATGAAGTTTTACGGAGACAAAAGTTCAGTTTCATAATTGATGAATCAACCGACATTTCCGCTACGAAAAATTTGTGTATTTGTGTGCGGTATTTTGATGAAGATAGCTCCAAAATACATACTAAATTTTGGCAGTTGTTACAGCTGTTTGACGAGAAAAATGCAGAGGCCGCTTATGAAGGTGCCACTGCTAATCGTTTGTACGATTTCGTACGTAAAGCCTTGTCAGTACATAACATTCCTCCTGAAAATTTAGTAGGATTTGCTTCGGATGGGTGCAACACAATGATGGGGAAATATAATTCTGTTGCCAGTTGAATAATTAGAGATTTTCCTGGTATTTTTATACAGAAATATATATGTCATTAATTGCACCTGTGTGCAAGTGAGGCTTGCAAATAATTACCAAGACTATGTGAAGACACAGCAAGGGATACATATTCATTCTTTAAGCATTGTTCAAAAAGAATAGCCCAGTTTGTGGAATTCCAACAGTTTTGTAATGTCGAACCTCACAAGGTCCTGCATCCGTCTCAAACAAGATGGTTATCTTTGTTAACTGTTGTTTCACGTATTCTAGAACAATGGAATGCATTGCAATTGTTTTTCACTTGCAAGTGGGAAAAAGACTGTATGCAGCTGAACAGTTAGCAAAGGCATTCAGGGACAACTTAGTACGTGTATTTTTTATATTTCTCGAGTGGATTCTACCGAAATTTGTGTCTCTGAATCAGTATTTTCAAAGCGATAAATTAGTAATTTGCTCTTTGCATGATAGAATGTGCAAAACGTACAAAGAAATCCTTTTCTGCTCTATGTCTCCTGATTATATCAATAAAACTGATTTGACAGACATAGATCCAGCAAACCCAGCCCAACTTATGCCTTATACGCAAATGTATTTTTATACAGAAATATATATGTCATTAATTGCACCTGTGTGCAAGTGAGGCTTGCAAATAATTACCAAGACTATGTGAAGACACAGCAAGGGATACATATTCATTCTTTAAGCATTGTTCAAAAAGAATAGCCCAGTTTGTGGAATTCCAACAGTTTTGTAATGTCGAACCTCACAAGGTCCTGCATCCGTCTCAAACAAGATAGTTATCTTTGTTAACTGTTGTTTCACGTATTCTAGAACAATGGAATGCATTGCAATTGTTTTTCACTTGCAAGTGGGAAAAAGACTGTATGCAGCTGAACAGTTAGCAAAGGCATTCAGGGACAACTTAGTACGTGTATTTTTTATATTTCTCGAGTGGATTCTACCGAAATTTGTGTCTCTGAATCAGTATTTTCAAAGCGATAAATTAGTAATTTGCTCTTTGCATGATAGAATGTGCAAAACGTACAAAGAAATCCTTTTCTGCTCTATGTCTCCTGATTATATCAATAAAACTGATTTGACAGACATAGATCCAGCAAACCCAGCCCAACTTATGCCTTATACGCAAATGTATTTAGGTGTAGGTGTGATGGATTTCATGAGCCAATCTGAAAACATCTCACAAAAATCTGAAGTGACTGATTTCTACTACAGAGTGCAACAGTTTCTTATAGTATCTTGTTGTGAGATAAAAAAGCGGTATGATTTCAACAGTTCTGTTCTAAAAATGTTGAGTTGGTTAACACCAGAAATAGCATTGTCAAAAACTGCTGCAAGGCCGTCAACGGTTGTTCCATTTATAAAGTCGGTTCAGAGGATTTCTCCAAAAGACAAAGGCTTATGCAAATGATTGATGATCAGTGGAGAGCATTGCCACATGCAGAATTTCCCGAAAATCTACGGTCTAAAGAGGTGGACGAACTTTGGGTGTTCATAAAGAACGCTAGGGATCTTCATGGTAACCAAGAGTTCCTCCAAATAGGAATCTTTGTGCTAGATATATTAGTTTTACCACGTTCTAGTGCTGATTGTGAGCGGGTCTTTTCAAAAATGAATCTAGTGAAGACACCATTGAGAAATAAGTTACATTTGGGTACAGTCAGCGCAGTAATCCTCACTTCCCAGCGTGTGAAGAATTGTGCACAGTTCGAACCAACCAATGCAATGATTACATCAATGAACACGTCGAACATTTATGCTAAGAAGAAAGAATCTCATCGCGATAGTGACGCCGATTTCGCCTATGTGGGGTTCGACAACGATGATTATTAGGATTAGTTTAATTATATTATTATTTTTAATTATATTACGTACGCAATGCTACTTTTCGATCGGGATTAGCGAATTTTCCTTGCATAAAATCTGTGATACTTGGACACTTACGAGTTTGTCTGGTTCTAAACGTATTTTTAGTACTTAGCATCGCGATTAGAGACGTTTTGGTTCGTAATTAGGAGGTTTTATGGATAAAAATTTTAAAAGATGAGAAGACTTTGCCATTCGCGATTGAAAACAAATATTATGTACGTCATATTATCAGCGTTATTGTTTTTGTTTTTTTAAGATTATCAATATACGATATTTTAGATAAATTTTAAATACAAAATGCCATAATTTTATCTTCTGGGGTTGGCAACGCAGCTAACACTTCTGATATTTTGCTGTTCTGTGATGTCATCTCTCAGGACGCCCGACGGGTAAGTTCGAGAGACGTAATAATGCCGATTAGACTGTTAGTTAATTACATGCCCCAGAGATCGTTTCATCTATTTTTTTAACGAAATGATGTGAAACGACTCAGTTTACAGGACTGGTATATATGATTAGTTCTAACGTTAGTAAACACATTACTATTTTTAGTCCTATTTTTGTAACCAAATTCTTATTATATTCATCTTATTATAATGTTTTATGATATTTGTTGACAAGTTGTTTTCCAGAATTATTTAGTTTACATAACTCATATCCATTTTAATAATAGAAGAGTTCACAGTCCTTTACGTCAGCTTATTGTTTTATTCACATGAAGTGTTGAGTGCTATTGACAAGCGATTTCAGATTTATTCCATATTTCTGGATTTCCGGAAGGCTTTTGACAATGTACCACGCAAGCGCCTCGTAGTGAAATTGGGTGCTTATGGAATATCGTCTCAGTTATGTGACTGGATTTGTGATTTCCTGTCAGAAAGGTCACAGTTCGTAGTAACTGACGAAAAGTCATCGAGTAAATCAGAAATGATTTCTGGCGTTCCCCTAGGTAGTGTTATAGGCCCTTTGCTGCTCCTTATCTATATAATCGATTTTGGAGACAATCTGAGCAGCCGTCTTCGGTTGTTCGCAGATGACGCTGTCGTTTATCGACTAATAAAGTCATCAGAAGACCAAAACAAACTGCAAAACGATTTAGAAAATATATCTGAATGGTGCGAAAAGTGGCAGTTGACCTTAAAGAACGAAAAGTGTGAGGTCATCCACATGAGTGCTAAAAGGAACTCGTTAAATTTCGATTACACGGTAAATCAGTCTAATCTAAAAGCGGTAAATTCAACTAAATACCTAGGTATTACAATAACGAACAACTTAAATTGGAAGGAACACATAGAAAACGTTGATGCGAAGGCTAACCAAAGACTGTGTTTTATTGGCAGGACTCTTAGAAAATGTAACAGACCTACTAAGGAGACTGCCTACACTACGCTTGTCCGTCCTCTTTTAGAATACTGCTACGCGGTGTGGGATCCTTACCAGATAGGACTGACGGACTACATCGAAAAAGTTCAAAGAAAGGCAATACGTGTTGTATTATCGCGAAATATGGGAGAGAGTGTCACAGAAATGATACAGATTTGGGCTGTGTATTTTTAAAGAGAGGAATCTCACGAAATTCCAATCACCAACTTTCTCCTCCGAATGCAAAAGTATTTTGTTGACACCGACCTACATAGGGAGGAACGATCACCAAGATAAGGGAAATCAGAGCTCGTACGGAAAGATACAGGTGTTCATTCTTTCTGCGCGCTATACGAAATTGGAATAATAGAGAATTGTGAAGGTGGTTCGATGAACCCTCTGCCAGGCACAAAAATGTGATTTGGAGAGTATCGATGTAGGTGTAAAAGAAGTGTGTGAACGAATTCCTTTGAATATTTCTGTATTATAACTGTCATTGACGATTTTTATTGCTGCCATTTGACTAATTCTCTTGAAGATTAGCGTTTGACATTATGCAGATACCACTAAATAATGGTTTGGGAGCAGAAATCGGACGTGGTTTTAAATAAACAATAAAGTGCAACTGGTGAGGACATTTTCTCCACAGCTGAGCAATCGCCATATAGGCGTTCCACATGCTGAACAAGAAGTTACAAATAGAACCACAACATTAATAAATGGAAAAAGTTAAAGAGAAATGGGACGCAATAGAAAACCTTTACGAAACTGCGAACCGAAGAGGATTTCCTATCCACTGCGTGCAGTCGCCTGAACAATTAGGCTACTTAAGCGCACCCCCAAGCCGGGCTTCGTCTGTCCGTATGGCACGAACTTCCACTTCTCACCACATACTTATTATACTGCAGGCTCAGCATATCTGAACGGTTTTCAGTCATATCATTTCATGTCACTGCATCTTCATCGATCCGTCGCCGGAATTTCAGTGAATTTAATTAACTTCAAAAAGAGTAAACTCATTCCTGCGTAATCCATTTTCTTTGCGCGAAGCAAACTCTAGTAATCAGTGCAGATGGAATGGCACGAGATGCCAAAATCAGGAAAGGTGTAAGATGAGATCACTCCTTGTCACCAAAAACATTTAATTTGGGTATTGTAGATGGATGTAAAGGAATATCTCGATGTGGAAGTTCTTTATTACAAATTGATAATGTTCGTATAGGCTATAACAGGCGTCGTCGAAAGTGAACAGAAATTGTGTGTGTGTGTCTGTGTGTGTGCTTTTGTGTGTGTTTGTGTGTGTATATGTGTGTATGTATGTTTGAGTGAGTGTGTGTGTGTGTGTGTGTGTGTGTGTGTGTGTGTGAGAGAGAGAGAGAGAGAGAGAGAGAGAGAGAGAGACAGACAGACAGACAGACAGAGAGAGAGAGAGAATTTGGTGGACTTCGGATGTTCAACTGAAGATTATTAGCGCCCTTGCTAAAATAGTCCGTGGCGAACAGAAATTGAGTGAGGTGCTTAATGAAATGCAACATATGCTAACTTATGGCTACAGAAACTAAGATAGTGAGATGCGTATAAGAGACTCACTTAGAGGTGAACGAATTTTGTTATCTCAGAGGTGGAATAGATATAGATGGGGAAGAAACATGGGCACACTATATAGGATGGGAAGCAAAAGAGATTTTATCAAACGAAACAGTTCCTAATATCCACACGTAATAAACGAGGTCAGAAAAATATTCACAATAAGCTATGTTTTGATCACTTGTAGAATTTGGTTCCCATTGTAGTGAACAACACTGTAGCTGCTGTCCTTTCTTTAAAAATACACAGAAAAAATATAAAAATTAGCAGATACAGTGGATTGATGTAAAGGAAATATCGTACGACTCACCGAAGAACATTGTCTACGTCGCTACCTTAGTTTCCACAGCAGTCACTTAGCATAGGATACATTTCATTGAGCGCCTCACTCAATCTCTGTTCGCCACGGACTATTTTAGCAAGGGCGCTAATAATCTTCAGTTGAACGGACTAAGTCCACAAAACACACACACTCTCTCTCTCTCTCTCTCTCTCTCTCTCTCTCTCTCTCTCTCACCACTCACTCACTCACACAAACACACACACACACACACACAGTTACACACACAAACAAACAAACAATTTCTGATCACTTTCGCCTTTAATAAAGAAATGAAAAATGAAATGATCGTATGGCATTGTTGGCTGGGAGGCCCCATGCGGGGAAGTTCGGCGAATAGGTGCTGCTTGAAGAAATACACAACATGCTCGTACATAGCACAATAAAACACTACGTCTCGGGTACAGAGAAAGTTTTCCTTACGAAATTCCTAACAAAACAGTTATATGGCCTCTATTATAGTAATGATCATATCGGCATATAAAGTTGCACGTCTTCAGTGGACCAAACAACACAGATTACCGTCAGTATTATATTCGATGAGACCCGATTTTGTGTCGTTTCAAGTACCTTAAGGCGTCCACGGAACCGACGATCGAGTCAGGCGTCTAACTCGCAGCATTTAGTCGCGATTGTAATTCAGGCCGGAGGTGATTCTGTGATATTTTGGGGTTATTTGTCGTACCATGACTTGCATCCACTCACTCTACTTTTCGAGAACATGAATTAGTATGTTTATTTCATACGAGTTAATACTGTTCGTCACAGAGTTCTGATCTTCGTGGAAAGTTTCAAGTCTCTAGCTCACCGCGAAATTAGTTTAAAATCAATTGCAAAATCTATACCCAACAGACGAACAGACAAGAAATCGACCTAATAAAATTTGTTAAAATTAACTGACTCGAAGGTTAATTTGGTTCTGGCATTCACTTTAAAAATAAGATGCTGTAGTGTCTATGAACAAAGATAATTAACCCCATAATATCCGATTATAAGAACAATGGTGAACATCTTCAGCACGCCTCAACATACAAATACAGGGCTGCTATAAAGTATTACGTGTACAAATATGACTGACGCATGAATAGAATCGTATCCACCACTTGGCGTTACGAGTGCAGTACCTTAGTAAAATGATGAGAAAGCAAAGAAACAGATTTTGTGTGTTTGAATATGCGAGATGTTTACCTGTTACAGCAGCGCAGCATGCATTCAGGAGGAATTATGGAAAAGAACAGTCATGTAAACAGAGCACTGTGTGTTGGAATCGACAATTTAGGGATCAGCTGCATGTACGGGGTATCCTCTGCCACGCGTCGTAATGTGGACTGTGGAGTATAGATACAGACGTAGATGTAGAAAAAAGTGGGAAAATCATGCGGATAGGATGGAGGAAATTCAGTACCCAGACTTGCATAATCCTACGTACCACGGGGTAAAAGGGAAGTCGTTCTATCGAAGAAAGATAGAAGGAGCCGGGGGTGGCTGAGGCTGTTGCTTAGATTGTCCTTCACCGGGAACCGCTTGAGTGCGACGTCGCAAATGATGTTTACAGCATTCGCCGCCCCACGTATTGTCCACCACGCAACCACAATGTTGGCTGCGAAGGACAACAGGGGCGGCGCAGGAGGTATCCAGTAGTCAGCACTGCATTAGGCTATGAAGCATAGTTGAAATGCTCAGTCGACGAGTAAGTCACTACAGTGCTAGGGGTGTTGATACAAAGCAGAGCGACACTAACAGTAAGCAAAGCAAACACCGAATTATATGTGTAACAACAGTTGCCGAAGTTGACACTTCGTCAGAAGGGAACCGAAGCAATTTCGCACAGCTAGAAAAAAAGTGGCAGATGAAATACTATTGTTTCTGCAAGATGAGTCAGTGGAATGTGTGTGCGGACAATTTATATGAGGAATAGAATGATGACGATACGTGCTTAACAAGTGAAAATGATACTGAAACAGGTGTCGAGCATGTAGTTCATCATCCTTGTGGGGCAGGGAGGCACAGATCTCGTCTCCAATGAAACGTAGTAACAGACAATCCTTGTCCAAGGAGCTAGTACTAAACATAGTTCCGTACATGGAAGATCATCTGCAGCATACTAAAAAAACTTATGAACAGAATTCGAATAAGTCCTCAGTAATATGAGCGTGTAGTGCATACGGAAAACTGCAGATAGTTAAGGAAGGAGAAAGTACACTTGTTACGGAAGCTGGTGTTTGCGTGCTTCAAGGATGCACAATACAATTTCAAGGATGTGCATGGTGGTGGTCAGTTCCTATGGGACCAAACTGCTGAGGTCATCGGTCCCTGGGCTTACACGGTCTAACTTAAAACTTACACCAATGACGGATCCTCGAGGGAGGGGGGCGGGGGGGGGAGGGGAGTGGGGCCGCACACGAACCGTGGGAAGGAGTCTCAGACGGCGCGGCAACACCGCGCGGCGCAAGTGCATGATAGGGACCTATAACGTTATGCACATCAAACTGCGCGCGACATAGATTACAGTTTCAAGGAGAGCAGTGAGTGGTTGCATAACTTGAAACAGTGCTACAGAATTGGGAATGCAAGATGAAATTTCAACAAAGAGTCAACCCGACGATGCATAGGAAACTGCTGAATTGGCCAGAAAATTTGTAGATGAGATGAACAAACTCATCCCATCGTTCAGTATGCAATTTGGTTTCAACTCCGACAGTCGGGATTAGAAGAGAACGCACATGAAAGGGACACTGCAAATTAGAGGTACCCAGAGAGTTGTATCAAGATCAACTGACATCAATCAATTTCTTAACGCATTCATATACAATTATGCCGACTTTTAAATCGGATGGTAAATTCGCTGGAAAGTCATTTATTGTGCTGCGAGAAGCTGGAGAAGCTCTATCGGCTACGATTCTTTCTCGTGTGTGTGGCCCTGCAAGGGTAGTAGGGAATATTTAGGTCACAGCAAGCAAGAGTGGAAAATTAGCGTAACTAACTATAATTATGGTATGAAAACTGCCTTAGAGTAATAGCTGGCCAAGATAACTTACTTTTGCTTCATTCTCGGTCTTCGTACAAAAATCGTCCTTCCTTAGAGCAAATTATTCCTCCTGAGAAGTGTGCGACATTGCAATTCACAGCGCCTGGAACCACTGGACAAATGTATGTGAAATCTTATGGGACTTAACAGCTAAGGTCATCAGTCCCTAAGATTACACACTACTTAACTTAAATTATCCTAAGGACAAACACACGCACCCATGCCCGAGGGAGGACTCAAACCTCCGCCGGGACCAGCCGCACAGTCCACCATGGCTGCAGCGCCTAAGACCGCTCGGCTAATCCCGCGCGGCGAACCACTGGACAAATTCAACCTCGAGATGTTTGTTTCTTCCGTAGCTATAAAACGTACTGTAGTACTATCTGCAGCTGCGCCTTAAATGATAGCCAGTTTCACAATAAGCTCCATGACAGATTGTTTCGCATTTGGTTTCATGCCACCACATTCCATCAGTTCTTATCTCCCCGTTACACCAATATGGTTCTACGTGCTTTCTTTAACAGTGAATGTCTTGCTGAACGCCCTGCTCAGTTTGTAACTTCCAAGGAGTTCGCCTTCGATCTTGATGGTACGAACCTTTGTGTTTATGGTGCAAGATAATGGTTTGTTATGAACATTTCTTAAATGTTGATGTCCATTTTGTGACGCGTAATGCATACATCCCATAGAAGGTTGATCTCTGCACGCATTTTCTGTCGCCCACCTGATACACATGGTAAGTCATTAGCAGCTAATATTTTTCGTGTCATAAACGATTCGTAGTAAAGATTGAAGCTACGTCCTCACACTCAAGGAGTTCCTTGTAAGTAAAATATCGCATCGATGTATTTTTCAGTACACTAATACAAGCTGAGTCAATGGCTTGTCTCTCAATGCTGTTGGTACACAAAAAGTTAAACCAGTCAATTCATTTCCAAAAATTATTCAATCATAGACAAACTGAGTGGTTCATACTCATTACACCGTCTTCTAATTTCGTTCAATTGTACTATAGCCAGTTGCGAAGCATACTAGTTCCTCAGAGTGGCTATAGTTTATTTCGCAGGAAAAGCTTAATAGGAGTACGTGCAAGTTGTAGCGTGAAACATCTAGGAAGAGGTGAACTGTGAGACTAGAACAGCACATATATGACCAAATCTGCGAAGGTTATTAAATTGATTATCTTGGGTATCTTACTCACTGTTTTGCGTTCCTCGCAAATGCAATGATGTCCATTAAAACTGCAACACCGGGAGCCGGCCGGGGTGGCCGAGCGGTTCTAGGCACTACAGTCTGGAACCGCGCGACCGCTACAGTCGCAGGTTCGAATCCTGTCTCGGGCATGGATGTGTGTGCTGTTCTTAGGTTAGTTAGGTTAAAGTAGTTCTAAGTTGTAGGGTACTGATGACCTCAGAAGTTAAGTCCCATAGTGCTCAGAGCCGTTTGAACCGTTTTTTGCAACACCGGGAAAGATAGCGAATAAGGAAATGTCGCTTGTATACAGTATACCAGGAAGAACACGTTACTGAACTTGTGAGTGATTTTGGGTAAAAAGGAAGCGAAATTCAGTACATAGAATTGCCACCTCTAGCTGCGAGACTGGCTCAAACCCTGCAGTACATTATGTCTGACTGAGCTAGGATGACAGATACCGGTACGACATTTCATGCTGCTCCATATATACGGTGATTTTACCAATTGCGATGGTTGGCGAGGGTTGGCGTGCAGTCCTCTTGACAACACGTGTTGGCCATGGTAACAGTCGAAAACCCTCTGTACAGAACTAGGTCATGACAACCCCATCAACATGCTGTTTTTTATTATGCTGCTGAACGACAATGTCACTGAGACCACGCAG
This sequence comes from Schistocerca americana, assembly GCF_021461395.2. Taxonomy (NCBI): domain Eukaryota; kingdom Metazoa; phylum Arthropoda; class Insecta; order Orthoptera; family Acrididae; genus Schistocerca; species Schistocerca americana. Next base: position 381,374,664 of record NC_060126.1, read on the forward strand.
ATAGGGCACATCCTCCAGCCTTAACACGAAAGAAACTGTGAACCAGAGATGATCGTGTTGTCTAGCCAGTGGCACCAGACAATTACGCTATGTGCTGGGGACTTATGACGACCAGAAATACAACTGCCGAACTTCTTTATAGTCGGAACTTTCAAGCACAGATACGAGCACGGCACTGCTTCAAGTAGAACCGGGACGTTTCTAAAAAGACGAGGTGGTAACACTCCTGCGCACAGTGTTGTCGTTGGCTTCTCTCTGTTGCCGCGCCTGTGAAAGCCGTAACAGTGTCGCCATGTTTTTGCATTCACTGTGTAGATACGTATATTGCTGTAAACAAGCCCATTTACTGACGCAAATTGTATGGCATAGCAGTAGGATGCTCTTACGATGAATGAACAGTGTGTCTGTCCTCTTGGGTGGTACTCACTGGGGCCACAGATCCAGCATTACGTTATTAAGCCACGACGCCCCCCCCCCCCCCCCCCAATTCACATGACAATTTTGGGATCCCGATCGAGCAGCAGTATTGCAAACACAAAAGGACGTTTTTGAAAACCCACGATTTTGCTGGTGCCAAATTCTGGGGTGAGCTTGTAAATGTATATTTTTCTCACAATATGCATAAATTGATGTTTTCAATTATAATCAACATTCAAATACGATTTCTGATTCAGAAAGGCACTGCGTAATCTTTTATTACACTACTGGCCATTAAAATTGCTACACCAAGAAGAAATGCAGATTATCAAGGGGTATTCATTGGACAAATATATTTTACTAGGACTGACAAGTGATTACATTTTCACGCAATTTGGGCGCATAGATCCTCAGAAATCATTACCCTGAACAACCATCTCTGGCCGTAATAACGGCCTTGATACGCCTGGGCATTGAGTCAAGAGCTTGGATGACGTGCACAGGTACAGCTGCCCATGCAGCTTCAACACGATATCACAGTTCATCAAGAGTAGTGACTGGCGTATTGTGACGAGCCAGTTGCTTGGCCACCATTGACCAGACGTTTTCAATTGGTGAGAGATTTGGAGAATGTACTATCCAGGGCAGCACACGAACATTTTCTGTATCCAGAAAGGCCCGTACAGGACCTGCAACATGCGGTCGTGCATTATCCTACAGAAATGTAGGCTTTCGCAGGGATGGAATGAAGGATAGAGCCACGGGTCGTAACACATCTGAAATGTAACGTCCACTGTTCAAAGTGCCGTCAATGCGAACAATAGGTGACGGAGACGTATACCCAATGGCACCCCATACCATCACGCCGGGTGATACGCCACTATGGCGATGACGAATACACGCTTTCAAAGTGCGTTCACCGCGATGCCGCCGAACACGGATGCGACCATCATGATGCTGTAAACAGAACCTGCATTCATCCGAAAAAATGACGTTTTGCCATTCGTGCACCCAGGTTCGTCGTCGAGTACACCATCGCAGGCGCTTCTGTCTGTGATGCAGCAACAAGGGTAACCGCAGCCATGATCTCCGATCTGATAGTCCATGCTGCTGCAAACGTCGTCGAACTGTTCGTGCAGATGGTTGTTGTCTTGCAAACGTCCCCATCTGTTGACTCAGGGATCGAGACGTGGCTGCACGATCCGTTACAGCCATGCGGATAAGATGCCTGTCATCTCGACTGCTAGTGATACGAGGCCGTTGGAATCCAGCCACCTATTCCATATTCTGATAACAGTCATTGGATCTCGACCAACGCGAGCAGCAATGTAGCGATACGATAAACCGCAATCGCGATAGGCTCCAATCCGACCTTTACCAAGTCGGAAACGTTATGGTGCGCATTTCTCCTCCTTACACGAGGCATCACAACAACGTTTCACCAGGCAACGCCGGTCTACTGCTGTTTATGTATGAGAATTCGGTTGGAAACTTTCCTCATGTCAGCACGTTGTAGGTGTCACCACCGGCGCCAACCTTGTGTGAATGCTCTGGAAAGCTAATAATTTGCATATCACAACAGGGATGGCTAGAGGACAAACGTAAGGATGTAGAGGCTTGTCTCACTAGGGGTAAGATAGATACTGCCTACAGGAAAATTAAAGAGACCTTTGGAGGGAAGAGAACCACTTGTATGAATATCAAGAGTTCAGATGGCAACCCAGTTCTAAGCAAAGAAAGGAAGGCAGAAAGGTGGAAGGAGTATATAGAGGGTTTATACAAGGGCGATGTACTTGAGGACAATATTATGGAAATGGAAGAGGATGTAGATGAAGATGGAATGGGAGATAACATACTGCGTGAAGAGTTTGACAGAGCACTGAAAGACCTGAGTCGAAACAAGGCCCCGGGAGTAGACAACATTCCATTAGAACTACTGATGGCCTTGGGAGAGCCAGTCATGACAAAACTCTACCATCTGGTGAGCAAGATGTATGAGACAGGCGAAATACCCACAGACTTCAAGAAGAATATAATAATTCCAATCCCAAAGAAAGCAGGTGTTGACAGATGTGAAAATTACCGAACTATCAGTTTAATAAGTCACAGCTGCAAAATACTAACACGAATTCTTTACAGACGAATGGAGAAACTAGTAGAAGCCAACCTCGGGAAAGATCAGTTTGGATTCCGTAGAAATGTTGGAACACGTGAGGCAATACTGACCTTACGACTTATCTTAGAAGAAAGATTAAGAAAAGGCAAACCTACGTTTCTAGCATTTGTAGACTTAGAGAAAGTTTTTGACAACGTTAACTGGAGTACTCTCTTTCAAATTCTGAAGGTGGCAGGGGTAAAATACAGGGAGCGAAAGGCTATTTACAATTTGTACAGAAACCAGATGGCAGTTATAAGAGTCGAGGGGCATGAAAGGGAAACAGTGGTTGGGAAAGGAGTGAGACAGGGTTGTAGCCTCTCCCCGATGTTATTCAATCTGTATATTGAGCAAGCAGTAAAGGAAACAAAAGAAAAATTCGGAGTCGGTATTAAAATCCATGGAGAGAAAATAAAAACTTTGAGGTTCGCCGATGACATTGTAATTCTGTCAGAGACAGCAAAGGACTTGGAAGAGCAGTTGAACGGAATGGACAGTGTCTTGAAAGGAGGATATAAGATGAACATCAACAAAAGCAAAACGAGGACAATGGAATGTAGTCAAATTAAAATGGGTGATGCTGAGGGGATTAGATTAGGAAATGAGACACTTAAAGTAGTAAAGGAGTTTTGCTATTTAGGGAGTAAAATAACTGATGATGGTCGAAGTAGAGAGGATATAAAATGTAGACTGGCAATGGCAAGGAAATCGTTTCTGAAGAAGAGAAATTTGTTAACATCGAGTATAGATTTAAGTGTCAGGAAGTCGTTTCTGAAAGTATTTGTATGGAGTGTAGCCATGTATGGAAGTGAAACATGGACAATAACCAGTTTGGACACGAAGAGAACAGAAGCTTTCGAAATGTGGTGCTACAGAAGAATGCTGAAGATAAGGTGGGTAGATCACGTAACTAATGAGGAGGTATTGAATAGGATTGGAGAGGAGAGGAGTTTGTGGCACAACTTGACTAGAAGAAGGGATCGGTTGGTAGGACATGTTTTGAGGCATCAAGGGATCACAAATTTAGCATTGGAGGGCAGCGTGGAGGGTAAAAATCGTAGAGGGAGACCAAGAGATCAATACACTAAGCAGATTCAGAGGGATGTAGGTTGCAGTAGGTACTGGGAGATGAAGAAGCTTGCACAGGATAGAGTAGCATGGAGAGCTGCATCAAACCAGTCTCAGGACTGAAGACCACAACAACAACAACAGCCTCTTCTTCCTGTCGGTTAATTTTCGCGTCTGTAGCACGTCATCTTCGTGGTGTAGCAATTTTAATTGCCAGTAGTGTGTAAACAGAACGGTGTTACTTGTATCTGCTCCTATTCCTAGCGGTTCTGCAGAAGCGCTTGTACCGAAACCTAATCACAGTTCAGTTGCACAGAACTTATTTGCTGCAGTTTTACATGGCAGGGTGCGCTCCTGTCGAAATATCGGCTGTTGTCGACGACGTCTCCAGGCTGCATTCCCGTACGTTAGCTGAACAACAGTGCAGTCCTTGGCGTAATCAGGAAATGGAGCAATTCATCTGACATCCAAAATGGCATTTGTCTCTCGGGTCAAGGGTGGAAGCATTACCTAAACGTCTAATTTTGTAAACTATTGACGTGCCGTGTTAACAAATGGTTCAAATGGCTCTGAGCACTATGGGACTTAACATCTATGGTCATCAGTCCCCTAGAACTTAGAACTACTTAACCCTAACTAACCTAAGGACACCACACAACACCCAGTCATCACGAGGCAGAGAAAAATCCATGACCCCGTGCGGGAATCGAACCCGGGAACCCGGGCGTGGGAAGCAAGAACACTACCGCACGACCACGAGCTGCGGACTCCGTGTTAATACTTATATCGATTAGGAGTAGGTTTATTTTAAGTAACTGTGTATCCGCAGTTTATGAAGTGTGCATTCTGTGTTGTTTGAACTCCTTGATGTATGGCAAGAAAATTAGAATTGTAATGTTTATATGAAAGAAACGAAAGAATATGTTGAAATTTTAAATTATTATAATATGAGTATGTTTATGAAAGAAGTATGTTTGTTAAAAGCGGTTCATGCTTAGGGAACTTGTATTTGTAACATGTAAACACTGTAGGGAGCCGGCCGCGGTGGTCTAGCGGTTCTAGGCGCTCAGTCCGGAGCCGCGCGACTGCTACGGTCGCAGGTTCGAATCCTGCCTCGGGCATGGATGTGTGTGATGTCTTTAGATTAGTTAGGTTTAAGTAGTTCTAAGTTCTAGGACTGATGACCATAGATGTTAAGTCCCATAGTGCTCAGAGCCATTTGAACCATTTGAACCACTGTAGGGAAGTTCAAATGGTTGAAATGGCTCTGAGCATTATGGGACTTAACTTCTGAGGAAATCAGTCCCCTAGAACGTAGAACTACTTAAACCTACTAACCTAAGGACATCCCACACATCCATGCCCGAGGCAGGATTCGAACCTGCGACCGTAGCAGTCGCGCGGTTCCAGAGTGTAGCGCCTAGAACCTCTCGGCCATCCAGGCCGGCTGTAGGGAAGTCCCTCCGCGACGAAAGTGGCATGGTGCGATGTAAAAGGTGGGTTTGGCGGTCGAAATGAGCGGCTCCTTTGTGTGAACGGCACGCAGTGTGTGGCTAGCCTTAGCACGGTACATCTCGACGGTGCTGAGAGAGGCAATTGGAAGCTGCATTAGAAGGGATTTGCCTCGGATGTAGATCTGGCTATTATTTGGTATTCATAGAATAATGGAATGGCTCTAATATGTTGAAAAGCTGACGCCAAGAAGAGATATTATAGAGCATTCGCACATCAAGAGCCATGAGGACAGTTAGCCGCCATTTCGCCTGCCACTAATCTTCTCCACTGCTTCACAGACTTCATACATTCAGTCACGTAATGTACAGGTACATTGGCATGGACTAGTTAATTTGTGTGTTGTTTCAATAATAATCACCTACAACGTTAATTAGTGTTCGAACCCATAACTTCAATCCTGATCACGAATCTACTCAGGGTCCTCACCTAAGTGCTACTACAACCGAGAATCCTAATTTAAATGAACACTTCTGGCATTCATGTGTTTAAAAGAGATTTTTTGTCTACAGTAAAAGGAGTAGTAAAAGTTAAAGCAAAATTTGGATGCTCTTTTATGGACTGCTCCAACTGAAATTGTTAAGGTAGGAAGTATAAGCACAAAAATTAAAAATCAATCAATAGGAAAGTGAAAACTTTAATTATTTAAAAACTGAACCCTAAATGTGAAGTTGCAAAGGATTTTGTTAAAGTATCCTTAATTGTCATAAAATATAGCTTTGTAGGATTACAGTGCAAGATTGTGTAAATATTATTGCCAAGAATACCAGCTTCACAGGTGATTAAAGTACAAGTACATATAAATCTTTAATGAACCGATTTGAGGTAGTACTATTAGAAGTGAAGATATGCACATTTTCAAAGATAGCGTAGTTTTGGCACCCATCATGAGGGGTTCCTATTGAAGTTAATTAAGCCCAGTATTGCATTTTATTACCTTGAAAAGTAATTTAAATGAGTGATTTAGAGATAGTTTTTTTGCATTTGGACTAATCAAAGAACCTTGGCTAGTGAAACTATACCAGTTTATGCATCCCCATCATATTGTCCTCCTATTAAGAAAAAAAACTATTAACGTTACTAAGGAAAGTTGCTATATGTAGAGGAGCTTAAACAGTGCATTTAAGATGTTATTCATCATCTTTATTTGTATTATTCATGTCAGTCAAGATAGGAGCCCCTCGTGTCCAAATGTAGTTCTGCACTTCATGCAGTGACGTTTCAGTACTTTGATTAAGTGATACTAATGATTGTGTCCGTCATTAGTATGAGCTCGGTGCAATTTTGCTCCCCGTAATTTACTAGTGTGTGTTATTGGTAGCTACAGCTACACTCAGTACAGGGTGCACTGTGCAGTTTGTATCCTGTTTGCAATTCAGAGGGAAATCTCGACGAAAGTAACTTCAATAATTAATATCCAGTTTTCTCAAATAAACATTTCCAAATTAATGTGCCTAATTAGGCTGCCGACCGTTCACTTTTTATCATTCACTTATAATTTAACCACTTCAGTTAACTTCCAGGGTTAAGGCCCGCTTGGTTTTACTGTCAACCTCACAAAATTCGAAATTATAGTCCGGTACCCTTTACCATTAGCCACATGCACATTAGAACTTTTAAATCCTCTAAGAGGGTAACATTAGCGTGTTTCAAGGCACCTGCAGTGGGTGCAGTGGATAGACAAGAGTATGTATGCATTCTTAGGGACAATGTTCACCGCTACATGGAGTTTCTTTCTCTTCGGCAGGATGGCATCTACCAGAAGGCAATGCAACGCGTCACATACACTCCTCGAAATTGAAATAAGAACACCGTGAATTCATTGTCCCAGGAAGGGGACAATTTATTGACACATTCCTGGGGTCAGATACATCACATGATCACACTGACAGAACCACAGGCCCATAGACACGGGCAACAGAGCATGCACAATGTCGGCACTAGTACAGTGTATATCCACCTTTCGCAGCAATGCAGGCTGCTATTCTCCCACGGAGACGATCGTAGAGATGCTGGATGTAGTCCTGTGGAACGGCTTGCCATGCCATTTCCACCTGGCGCCTCAGTTGGACCAGCGTTCGTGCTGGACGTGCAGACCGCGTGACACGACGCTTCATCCAGTCCCAAACATGCTCAATGGGGGACAGATCCGGAGATCTTGCTGGCCAGGGTAGTTGACTTACACCTTCTAGAGCACGTTAGGTGGCACGGGATACATGCGGACGTGCATTGTCCTGTTGGAACAGCAAGTTCCCTTGCCGGTCTAGGAATGGTAGAACGATGGGTTCGATGACGGTTTGGATGTACCGTGCACTATTCAGTGTCCCCTCGACGATCACCAGTGGTGTACGGCCAGTGTAGGAGATCGCTCCCCACACCATGATGCCGGGTGTTGGCCCTGTGTGCCTCGGTCGTATGCAGTCCTGATTGTGGCGCTCACCTGCACGGCGCCAAACATGCATACGACCATCATTGGCACCAAGGCAGAAGCGACTCTCATCGCTGAAGACGACACGTCTCCATTCGTCCCTCCATTCACGCCTGTCGCGACACCACTGGAGGCGGGCTGCACGATGTTGGGGCGTGAGCGGAAGACGGCCTAACGGTGTGCGGGACCGTAGCCCAGCTTCATGGAGACGGTTGCGAATGGTCCTCGCCGATACCCCAGGAGCAACAGTGTCCCTAATTTGCTGGGAAGTGGCGGTGCGGTCCCCTACGGCACTGCGTAGGATCCTACGGTCTTGGCGTGCATCCGTGCGTCGCTGCGGTCCGGTCCCAGGTCGACGGGCACGTGCACCTTCCGCCGACCACTGGCGACAACATCGATGTGCTGTGGAGACCTCACGCCCCACGTGTTGAGCAATTCGGCGGTACGTCCACCCGGCCTCCCGCATGCCCACTATACGCCCTCGCTCAAAGTCCGTCAACTGCACATACGGTTCACGTCCACGCTGTCGCGGCATGCTACCAGTGTTAAAGACTGCGATGGAGCTCCGTATGCCACGGCAAACTGGCTGACACTGACGGCGGCGGTGCACAAATGCTGCGCAGCTAGCGCCATTCGACGGCCAACACCGCGGTTCCTGGTGTGTCCGCTGTGCCGTGCGTGTGATCATTGCTTGTACAGCCCTCTCGCAGTGTCCGGAGCAAGTATGGTGGGTCTGACACACCGGTGTCAATGTGTTCTTTTTTCCATTTCCAGGAGTGTACATTACTGGCCATGAAAATTACTACACCACAAAGACGACGTGCCACAGACGCGAAATTTAACCGACAGGAAAAAGATGCTGTGATATGCAAATGATTAGCTTTTCAGAGCATTCACACAAGGCTGGCGTCGGTGGCGACACCTACAACGTGCTGACATGAGGAAAGTTTCCAACCGATTTCTCATACACAAACAGCAGTTGACCGGCGTTGCCTGGTGAAACGTTGTTGCTGTGCTTCGCGTAAGGACGAGAAATGCGTACCATCACGTTTCCTACTTTCATAAACGTCAGATTGTAGCCTATCGCAATTGCGGTTTATCGTATCGCGACATTGCTACTCGCGTTGGTCGAGATCCAATGACTGTTAGCAGAATATGGAATCGGTGGGTTCAGTAGGGTAATACGAAACGCCGTGCTGGATCTCAACGGCCTCGTATCACTAGCAGTCGAGATGACAGGCATCTTATCAACATGGCTGTAACGGATCGTGTAGCCACGTCTCGATCTCTGAGTCAACAGATGGGGACGTTTGCAAGATAACAACAATCTGCACGAACAGTTCGACGACGTTTGCAACAGCATGGACTATCAGCTCGTAGACCATGGCTGCGGTTACCCTTGTTGCTGAATCACAGACAGGAGCGCCGGCGGTGGTGTACTCAACGGCGAACCTGGGTGCACGAATAGCAAAACGTCATTTTTTCGGATGAATCCAGGTTCTATTTACAGCATCATGATGGTCGCATCCGTGTTTGGCGACATCGCGGAGAACGCACATTGGAGGCGTGTATTCGTCATAGCCATACTGGCGTATCACCCGGCGCGATGGTATGGGGTGCCATTGGTTACACGTCTCGGTCACCTCTTGTTCGCATGAACGGCACTTTGAACAGTGGACGCCGCGCGGGATTAGCCGAGCAGTCTTAGGCGCTGCAGTCGTGGACTGTGCGGCTGGTCCCGGCGGAGGTTCGAGTCCTCTCTCGGGCATGGGTGTGTGTGTTTGTCCTTAGGATCATTTAGGTTAAGTAGTGTGTATGCTTAGGGACTGATGACCTTTGCAGTTAAGTCCCATAAGATTTCACACACATTTGAACATTTTTTGAACAGTGGACGTTACATTTCAGATGTGTTACGACCCGTGGCTTAACCCTTCATTCGATCCCTGCGAAACCCCTACATTTCAGCAGGATAATGCATGACCGCATGTTGCAGGTCCTGTACGGGCCTTTCTGGATCCAGAAAATGGTCGACTGCTGCCCTTTCCAGCACATTCTCCAGATCTCTCACCAACTGAAAACGTCTGGTCAGTGGTGGCCGAACAACTGGCTCGTCACAATACGCCAGTCACTACTCTTGATGAACTGTGGTATCGTGTGGAAGCTGCATGGACAGCTGTACCTGTACACGCCATCCAAGCTCTGTTTGACTCAATGCCCAGGCGCATCAAGGCCATTATAACGGCCAGAGGTGGCTGTTGTGGGTACTGATTTCTCAGGATCTGTGCACCGCAGTTGCGTGAAAATGTAATCACATGTCAGTTCTAGTATAATATATTTGTCCAATGAATACCCGTTTATCATCTGCATTTCTTCTTGGTGTAGCAATTTTAATGGCCAGTAGTGTAGTTCTCAGCAGGTGTGCGTGGTGCGTGGTTCAAAGTGCACAAGGATGATCTTACCATATTTCCCTGGTCGCCAGTCTCCCAGGTTTTAAACCCTGTGGGACCACATCGAACGGGCTGTCCGCTCCACGTATCCTCGACAGAGAAACTTAGCGCAGCTGGCCACTACATGGTTCCAAGAACCATGTCGGTACCTTAGACAAATTCATTGACTCCTCCTGTACGTGGCGCAGCGGCCCGCGCTGCAAAAGAAAGTTATTCATCTTCTGACAAGGTGTCAATCTGAGGTCTGATGAATGCTGTCTTCCTGGTGCTGCAATTTTAGTGGGCTCAAGTGTATTCTTGATGACAAGTGACCTCCAACTAAAGTAAACGCCGTGCCACTTTAGCGTCCTGTTCGAGTTCACCTTCGCACGCAGCTGTGTCCCGGAGTGTGCTGGAGAAGCTGATGCTGCCACAGAGGCGGCCCATTGTGGCGCAGACTAGACTCATCGCTCGCTCCCAGGCCGGTCGTTTTAATGAGAGGAGGCGGTGTGGCGGCGTCTGCGCCGCGTCGTGTGTTTGTTTGGGGGCGGGCGGCGGCGAATGACGCCTTTACAAACGGCTCAGCAGCGCGGCTGGCGCAAACAAACACGGCCGCGGCGCGGGCACACTCATCCCGGGGGGCACCGCTGTAAAACCACACGGAGCGGGCGCGGGACTCCTGCTCGCTGCCAATATCCCACTCCACTGCCGCGGCAACGCCCCACTTTCCGTTTCACATACTTGTTGCTTTGCTCGTCAGCCTTTAGGATAGTTTTATGCAGCGGTCCACTCCGGTCGCTTTGCAGTCATCTTCTGCATTTCAGCGTAACTACTGCTGCATACTGCATCGAGGACCATCTGTCTTATAAACTAGCCGATCAAAAGTATCCCTGCGTAATGCGGAGTTGAACACTACATGTCACGAGTCGTGAACCCGTAAGTACACTCAAGTGACGAATGCCATGGGGTAGCGATGTGCACATTTACAGATGGCGGTAGTATCGAGTACATAAGATACAACGAAGAACCAAGGAATCCGGTACACCTGTCTAATATCATGTAGGGCCCCGAAAGCTCGCAGAAGTGCCGCAACTCGACGTGACAGGGACTCGACTAATCACTGAAGTAGTGCTGGAGGAAACTGACACCATGAATCCTGCAGGGTTGTCCATAAATCCGTTAGGGTACGAAGGGTGGAGATCTCTTCTGAACAGCGCGTTGCAAGTCATCCCAGATATGCTCAATAATATTCATGACTGGGAAGTTTGGTGGCCAGCGGAAGTTTTTAAATTAGAAGAGTGTTTCTGGAGCCACTCTGTAGCAATTCTGAACGTGTGGGGTGTCACATTGTCTTGCGGGAATTGCCCATTCACAATGGAAACGATTGGATGCAGGTGATCAAAATCAGATGGCTCTGAGTACTATGGGACTTAACATCTGAGGTCATCAGTCTCGTAGAACTTAGAACTACTTAAACCTAACCTGTATAAGACACACACATCCATGCCCGAGGCAGGATTCGAACCTGCGACCGTAGCAGTCGCACGGTTCCAGACTGATGCGCCTAGAACCGCTCGGCCACACTGTCCGGCGCTGGTGATCAGACAGGATGCTTACGTACGTGTCACCTGTCTGAGTCTTATCTAGACGTATCAGGGGTCCATATCAGTGAACTGCACACGCCCCACACCATTAGAGAGCCTCCACCAGCTTGATCAGTCCCCCGCATGCAGGGTCCATGGATTCAGGAGATTGTCTCCATACCCATTCACGTCCATCCACTCGATACAATTTCAAACGAGACTCATCCGACCAGGCACCATGTTTTCAGCCATCAGCAGTCCAATGTCGGTGTTGACGGACCCAGGCGTGGCGTGAAGCTTTGTGTCGCTTAGTCATCAAGGGTGCACGAGTGGGCTCTCGGCTTCGAAAGCCCATATTGATGATGTTTCGTAAAATGGTTCGCACGGTGACACTTGTTGATGTCCCAACACTGAAATCCGCAGCAATTTGCGGAAGGGTTGCGCTTCCGCCACTCTCAACGATTCTCTTCAGTCATCGTTGATTCCGTCCTTACAGGATCTTCTTCCGGCCTCAGATCTGTCGGAGATTTGATGTGTTACCAGATTCTTTATATTCACAGTACACTCGTGAAATGGTCGTACGGGGAAGTCCCCACTTCATCGCTACCTCGGTGTGTCCCATCATTGCCCGCATCTCGTGGTCGTGCGGAAGCGTTCTCGCTTCCCACGTCCGGGTTCCCGGGTTCGATTCCCGGCGGGGTAAGGGATTTTCTCTGCCTCGTGATGGCTGGGTGTTGTGTGATGTCCTTAGGTTAGTTAGGTTTAAGTAGTTCTAAGTTCTAGGGGACTGATGACCATAGATGTTAAGTCCCATAGTGCTCAGAGCCATTTGAACCATTTTTTTTGTCCCATCGTTCGCACGCCTACTATAACACCACGTTCAAAATCACTTAAATCTTGATAACCTGCCGCTGCAGCACCGTATTCGACCTGTTTCAATATCTCTGTATTTGAATACGCATACCTGCACCAATTTCTTTGGTGCCTCAGTGTATAAATGGCTGTGCTCTGACGGACCTGTCAGTTGTACTCAGGTGATTAATGTGAAAATTTTTTCGAAGCGATTTTGACCGCACGACGGGAATAAACAGACTTCGAATACGGAATAGCGGAGGGAGATAGACGAATGAGCCATTCCATTTCGTAAATAGTTAGGAAATTCAATATTCTGAGATCCACAGCGTCAAGAGTGTGCCGAGAATACAAAACTTCAGGCATTACTTCTCACCACGGATAACTCATTGGCCGACGGCTATCAATTAACGACCGACAGCCGCGTCGTTTGCGCAGAGCTGTCAGGGCTAAGATACAAGGAACATAATGTGAAATTCAGTGTGGGACGTACGACTAACCTATTCTTTAGGAGAGTGCAGCGACGTTTGTCGTCAGTGGGCTATGACAACAGACGACCGACGCAAGTGCCTTTGCTAACAGCACGAAATCGCCTGCAGCGGCTCTCCTGGGCTTGTGACTATATCGGTTGGACCCTAGACGACTGGAAAACCGTGGCCTGTTCAGATAAGTCTAGATTTCAGTTCGTAAGAGCTGATGGTAGGGATCGAGTGTAGCACAGGACCCACGAAGCCATGTACCCAGGTTGTCAACAAGGCACTGTGCAGGCTGGCGGTGGCTCCGTAATGGTATGGGCTGTGTTTACACGGAATGGACTGGAACCTCTGGTCCAACTAAACCTATCATTGACTAGAAATGGTTACGTTCTGATACTTGGATATCATTTGCAGCCATTCATTGACTTCATGTTCCCAAGCAACGATGGAATTTTTTATGGATGACAATGCGCGATGTTACCACGCCCCAACTGTTCACGACTGGTTCTGAAGAACATTCTGGACAATTCGAGCAAATGATCTAGGCACACAGATCGCACGATACGAATGCCATCGAACATTTAAGGGACATAATAGAGAGGTCAGTTCGTGCACAAAATGCTGCACCGGCAACACTTTCGCAATTATGGACGGCTATACAGGGAGCATGGCTCAGTATTTCTGCAGGGGACTTCCAACAACTTGTTTAGTCGAGTTGCTGTACTACCCCGGACAAAGGGAAGTCCGACACGATGTCAGGAGTACTGTGTTATCAGTGGAGAGGCAGTAACAGCAAAATGGGTCGGTCAGCAGATCTCACTGACTTCGAATGTGGAACTTCTCATTGGGTGGCACATCAGTAACAAATCTATCAGAGACATTTCAATCATTCTATAGCTGCAGTGTTAATGAAGAAACTGTAAAGCGTTAACTCGAAAAATCAAACAAAACACTTTAAACGGAGGCCAGACAAATCTCCTGTACAGACGGACAAAGACTGTCGAACACTGTGGAGGGTGGCTCTAAAAATCGCACGAAATGAGCGGGAGGAATCACTCGTGAGTTCCAAAGTGATACCAGCAGTGAAGTTAGCACTATAGTGGATAGTTAAAAACAATGAGACACTGGTTCGCCAACTCGTAAGTCACATTTCTGTAATCTTTGTTAAGTGTCGCTTGAGATGGTGTAAAAAGCGACGCCACTTGTCAGCGAAACGACTGATTTGGAGTGATGAATCACGGTATATCCTGCGGCAATTGGTTTGAAATGTCTGGGTTCGGCGAATGCCTCGATGCCTGCCATCATGTGTAGTGCCAACAGTGAAGTATGAAGGAGAGGGTGTTACCGTATGGGGATATTTTTCGTGATTAGGATGTCATTCCTCCACAGTCATTCAGACACTTCTCTGAAAGTGACTCCAAAACAGCTCAAGCCGTCGTAAAGGCGAAGTAGTGACACACCTCATATTAACGTAATGCCCCTAATACGTGTACAGACACTTTTGATGAGATAGTGTACCTCATATTTTGATCTACCCTTATTATTCTTTCCCTTTCCTGCTCCTTCACCAGATGTTTTCACCAACGACTCATAACGTAACAATCATCTGATGCTCACTCTCATTTCAATAGGCCTGGCCTCCCCATTGTTCACGTTCCGCGCCCTAACTGAGTTAAGATCCAAACATAACTTTTCTAGAATCTTTATGCGGCCCTGTGCTTTTCTTTTTTGGATGTTGGTAGCTACTTCTGTCTATAGAAATCTCTTTGTCTTGTGCAGTCCTTCCCACGAGTAATGTCGTAGTATGTGCCCGACCCTTATATTTTCTCGATTCAGTATGTTCTTTATCAGGATTTTTCCTCGTAATCTCGTTGCACGAGGTCTTCTTAATCATTCAGTCCACCTGATCTTCAACAGACTCCTGTAACACCTCAATTCAACGGCTTCTAATCCTTTCATTTCTGTCTTCCCCACTGCCCATATTTCGCATTCATACACGACTGTGTTCCAAATGTAATATTCATTTCTCTCTAATCCCAAACTTTACATTATTGGATGAGAATGGCTGCTTGTGTTTATAAAAGCCATTTCTCTACATGCAGTCCTTGGTGCTACGTCTTTCTCGCGTCTTCCACTGATCGAAGTGGTGCAGTGATTACCACACGGGATTCATGTTATTCATGTTCGGGAGGACGACGGTTCAAATCTACATCCGACCGTCCAGATTTAGGTTTCCCGTAATTTCTCTAAATCGCTCCAGGCAAACACCAGAACGGTTCCTCTGAAAAGGCACGGCCATTGCCTTCTCCATCCTTGCAACAGTCCGAGTTTGTGCTTCGTTTCTAACGACCTCGTCGTAGATGGGACGTTAAAGCCTTTTCTGCCTTCCTTTTTTTCACACCTTCCTGAGCACGGGGTCCCGGGTTCGATTCCCAGCGGGGTCAGGGATTTTCCTGCCTCGAGATGACTGGGTGCTGTTGTGTTGTCTTCATCATCATCATCATTCACCCCATTACGGTCGGAGGAAGGCCATGGCAAACCACCTCCGCTAGGACCTTGTCTAGTCGGCGGTGAGGGTCTCCCGCATCGTTCCCTTGGTTCCTCGGAGTGTGGGACCTCATTTTCATCATCATCATTTACTATATTTTCCTCGTCAAACTCTAGAAGAATCTGTTTTCCCTTGTTTAGCATTTAGTTATCCAGTACTTATACTTGCTGTCACTTCTTTAACGTTAGTTTTCTTCTATTTTATGCGCTTATGATAGCTATGATCAAACATACGTTGTATTTCATTAATCATGCGGGTCAATTCCTGTACACTTTCTATTACCGCCACCATGTCATCAGCGAACTCTATTTTCTGTCCCTGACAAACAACCTCTACATCTAGTTATTTTTATACTTCCCTTATAGTCTGTCCTAAAAGAAATTAAATATCTCTGGCGACAATGAGAAAATCTACCTTCAAAATGAGAATATTTAAAAGAAATTATCGAAGATGTATAATGATTACATATCGATATATGAAATTACTGACACAACAGGAAGAAATATTTTTCTGTAAACAGTGCTCCTTAGCGTTTAAACAGCTGAATGATGTATTAAAAAAACTATCAAATAGCTGCTGTATGATCAACGATAATGAAGCAGCAACTGTTTGGCGCTTTTGTGACATCACACCAGTCTTAAAAGCTATGGAATACTTTTTGCTGAAAATATTTCTGCAGTCAACGTAAGACGATAATGTCAACTAAATACGTCGAAATAGTCAAGTAGTGATTCATCATTGGTGTGATGTCACGGGTGGAAGACTGCTATTCATATCGATCTCCAGTTTTTTAAAAAATATTTTTAGATTTCCTATAGTTTTTAAAAAATTTGGCACAATATTTGCTGTAAAATGCTGATTTACATTTATCTCCCATTATCTTGGATCATTATTGGTTTTAACTGTCTGTTATCTGTGAATATGTTTACTTTTGCATCGAAGTCTCTCAGCTAAGTGTGTTTACATTTCGTGAAGAGCAGTTACCTCTTGGATCGATTCTGAAAGCTTTCAGTTGTTAATTTTAGTAGTTTTCAACCGGTATTCCTTGCTGTTTCTTGGAAAGCAGCTGTGGATAAAACTTACGGATATGTTCGTTCACTGTGTAGTGACAATCTCGGTGCGTGTACCAGTGGATTGTGAAGTATTTGTGGTATTGGTATTACCAGTAGAATAGTTGTCTTAGTAGAAATTACATTCTTTCTCGAGAGTAAAATTTGAAAACTCTGTAGTTAGTTCATATAGACGTTTTACTGTAGCAATGTAACTCAAGTAACATAAATTATTTTTTTAGATAGCTTGAGAAGGAAGAAGGGGGCTGGGAAATGGAGCTCACGAGCTGCTATGAGAAGGATATACCTAGGTAGTTTCACTTTGTGTATCGCCATTAGATTTGACTAACTGTCAGAATTAAATAGAGAGGAGTCTCTTTTAGCTGTAGGTGCAGGAAAAATGCAGCAGACCTCAAGCCTAAGTCTTTTGTGAATTAAATTAAAAGGAAAAGGATCTGCTCTTAAGTAGTTCTCGTGGTAGAGGCGTAGGCCAACAGTCGAAAAAAGTGTTGAGCTGTAAGTACCAGGTCATCATCATTGTGAAACCTAGTGCAGGGGTAACTTGGATAACGTATAACATCGGGGAATTATGTAGGAATTTTACAAAAGAGGAAAAGATTGTGCATAGAGCTGGATATAGTCTTGACAGGGACACGGAGTATTACGTAGGTGGTGACCTGGAAGAGATATCTACGCAAATTGTTGGCACAAATGTACACTTCAGAGTCACGATCGGGCTCATCTTTGTATATCTGTTAGATATTTTAACATAGGACTTGAGAAAGCCCTGATAAAATAGGGTATGGCTCATAGTGCAGTGGTGCCAATTGAGTCTATCGTCAGATAGGATTTAACTTCACTTGACCTGCTCCTCAACAGAGACGGTAAGGGGAGGTAGTAAGGAGTGTGGGGATCACTCATGGGGAAATTTCTGTAGTAATTGATGCTAGAGTCGCATCTTTTATAGACTGAAGTCAGCTGATAGGTGTCCCTGCTTAAGGTAGGTCTCTCTAACAAAGGAATTAGCATATTTTACCAAAATTTAAGGGACGTTAGAGATATAGTTACTGAAATACTTACAAATGTGGGCCCTGGCGTTACTGGTATGTCATAGCACCGCTTAAACGACGTAATAATTCAGAGTCTTCCTATGCTGGCATATAGATTAGCTGGATATTTTTCAAGGAGCTCTTTGCGGAGTGGGGGAGTGGCTATGTATGTGGAAAAGGGTATTCTATTTGAATCTAATGACTTATCAAAGCGCTGCACCGAACAGGTTACTGAATGATGCGCAGGGACCGTTGAATTTGGGGAAACTAAAATTTTAATTATAGTTATCTGTAGGTTTCGTAACTCTCATTTCAGCATATTTAGGTTGAAGCTAGAGAGAGTTTTTGGTTTTCTACATATAAAGTACAAAAATGTTTCGTATGTGGTCATTTTAATATTAATTTTATAAGAGATTGTAAACGAGAAGAATTTTGAAAGGTATCCTAAATTCTTAGCGTCTGATATAGACTGTATTCTTTCCAGAGTGCAGCGTAACATTAGCGCAATTACAGACGTTTTTTTGATTCTTCACTACTGGAGCGGCTCTCCATTACCAAAAGGGTAAATGGCCTTTCAGACCATGGCGTAAAAATTTTAACACTAAAGGAATTTATGCACAGACGCAAATTGAATATAATGACAAACTATTTAGAAATGTTAATCCAGTGACAACAGAAACTTTTCCAAGCCTCATTAAAAAATGAGAGTGCAGGACGTTTATAGTACTGATAAGGGAGATACCAAAAATTATTCTTTCTCATGCGCTTTGAAAGATTTTTTTCCTTTAGAATGTTTGAAACACGATAGTAGCACTAACGGGCAGCCTGGGTGGCTGACTAATGGGATAAATATATCATGTAGAAAAAGTGGAAGTTACACCAAAACGTTAGAAGTAATCATAATCAAGCTGCTGTAGTCCATCACAAACAGCAGTGTGAGGCGCTTAAAATGTCATCAGAAGGACACGCAAACGAAGTAGCCAATACTTTAGATAAAATTAAAACTGTATGGATAGTCATGAAGTAGGTGTCTGACCAATAGCACAAGGCACAAGGTCGAGGAAATAAATTCAGTTCGTAAGAGAAATGTTGTTATAAACCGGTAAGATTCTAAAGCAGTCTTCTGCGTATGTAAGTCCTATACTTAACCACACCTGTAATTTTTCCACTAGTAATGATCAGTTTTCTGAATTATTAAACTACTCAGCAGTGAAACAGCCGCGTAAAAAAGGAGTAATTGATAATGTAGATAACTGTAGACCTAATTTTATGCCATCGGTGTTATTGAAAGGGTATTTAATCATTTCATTTCACAGTCTATGCTGTCAAAGAAGCTATGGTGTTAGAAGTGGATTGACAACTGAAAATGTTATATTGTTTTTTCCTTGTTGGACACTGGATGGATTAAACCAGAAGCTGTGAACATTAAAAGTCTTCTTTGATTTACCTAAAGCGTTATGGTGCGTTACTGCAGAAGTTGGTTTATTATGGATTAAGAAGAGTAGTTAACAACTGGTTTTCTCTCATACTTCAAGAGCAGACAGCAAAAGATCATTTTCCCCAGTAGTGATAATGGCTATGATGTGGCACCTGATTTCCTACTGCAGAAGTTGGTTTATTATGGAATAAGAAGAGTAGCTCACAACTGGTTTTCTCTCATACTTTAAGAGCAGACAGCAAAAGATCATTTTCCCCAGTAGTAATAATGGCTATGATGTGGCATCTGATTTCAGCACAGCTAAGTGGGTGGTGGCAGGGGATGCCTCAGGGGTCCATGCTGGCACCACTACTGTTTCTTATACATGTAAATGACTAACAAACCCAGCAGTGCATTGCAATTGTTAAATATGTATGGGCATTGTATATACATCCTAATCTCCTTCTCTTCCCTCTCTCTGCCCATTTACTCCTACCCCTCTCTTTCTCTATTTCCTCCTCTTCCCCTCTCTGACAGCCCATCTCTTCCTCTTCCTCCACAATCTCTCTCCATCTTCTCCTCCTCCTCCTCCTCCTCCTCTCTCTCTGTTCGCCTCCTCCTCTATAAAGCCTATCTCTGTCTAAATGTCAGTGGAGTATTATGTAACAATTTGAAGGAGAACGGTCAATAACATTTCGAGATTTTGCCTAATAACGTTTCTCTTTATATATTATATATATATTTATATGTTACATATATTTAAAAAATGTGCACTCAGTATGTATCCGAATGTTTATTAGAACATTATGTAAAAATCTGAAATAAATTGATCAAGAACTTTTCAAGATTTTTACTAGAAACGTTAACTCCTTAAGTATAACATATGTATTTATTTAGCACGTAAAAACAGAAAAATCGGTCAAGAATTTTTCGTTTATGTATTACATAGAAATTTATAATATATGTACGATGTACACACACACCCACACCCACACCCACACGCCCACACACACACATACACACACACACACACACACACACATATATATATATATATATATATATATATATATATATATATATATATATATCCTATGTCTGTCCAAATGTTGATTAAGGCACTGTGGAAATTATTACATAAAGTGGTCAGGAACTTTCCAGGAGTTTTGCTAAAAACCTTATATATATAACTTAAATTTTTAAAAATATGCATCCTATGACAACTGAACGTTTATTAGTGTATGATGTAAAAATCTGAAGTATTTTGGCAAGCATATTTAGAGATTTTTGGTAACCTTGCCTTCTAATACGATAGGGAAATCTATATTATTTCTGCTTGCTGATGGCGCTAACATGGCAGCGAAGGATGTTGAGAGCAAATACCTAGCGCAGTTCAAGACATTAAAATCGCGGATTGTAGAAAATACTGTGATACTATATCACAGTAAGACATGGTTTCTATTGTTTCTGACACACAATTCAGCTAAAACTAATAGTATGACTACACAGGGCATATGATCAGGGAGCCTGAAAAATCCAATTTCGTACATTTTCACAAAGCTGATAAGTTGTCACGGAATGCCCATACTCAGGTCTTGTTCAAAAGGTAACTGCTGCAATATTTATTATTAGAAAATTATCTGCGATAAGTGATAGTCCAAGATGTAAATTAGTCTACTTTGTTCATTTTCATTCGCTTACGATGTATGACATTATTTTCTGTTGTAACTATACCCATTCACAAAGAGTATTTTTGGTTCAGAAACGAGGAATTTAGCCAAAATTTGGTGCAAGTCTTAGCGAACCTCTTGTCGATCGCTGTTCAGGAGTCTAGGAACTTTGACATTGGTTTCTCAGTATCTATTTTCTATAATGTCATTTGTTGGCAATAGTATGAGCGTAATCCCGAGAATTATTAGATTTCAGTAAATAGTAGGCAGGAATCTAACTTATATTTGGATCGCACCTCCTTGACTCTTGTGAAGAGAGCATGCAGTATTCTGGTGCATTCATTTTCGAAATGCTACCACAAGAATTTAAAAACCTCAATACACAAATGACGAATCTAATATGAAGAATTTACTCATTACTCACTACGCCTGTTCTGTTAGGGACTTTATAGAAAAAAATTAAGCTAATTCCTGTATCATATAATTCATTATTCTAATATACAGTCACCAGATTATAGTTCAAATACGATTCATGTAAATTTTATTTGATTTATTACTAACTTTTTGGTGTTAATTTCAAGTACTGGCTCGTACCACGTTCATGGAAATTTGTTCCAAATTTGGTTCTATGGAACTAAAAGTGTAACATAAAAAATAACAAAAGCAGTGTCATGGTAACCGTGTATTATAAACAAAGTATAAAAAACACCCTAAAATGTTTCAAGGTAAGTAGAAGCTAAAAGATTAAGATACAATTAACAAGCCTAAATCAAAATCAAAGTAATAAGTTTAACAGACTTGTGAAAATTATGTACAAAGTGCCCTCTTGGAGAGGAAATTAGACAAATTCAAGTTAAAATCAAATCAAAAGAAAGAAAAATTTGGCTAAAGTGTTTCTAAGGAAAGTATTTCTTCGAGTGATTTTTTTTAAACTAAACTGACCTTGTTGCCAGCCGGTGTGGCCGACTGTTCTAGGCGCTTCAGTCTGGAACCGCGCGACCGCTACGGTCGCAGGTTCGAATCCTATCTCGGGCATTGATGTGTGTGATGTCCTTAGGTTAGTTAGGTTTATGTAGTTCTAAATTCTAGGGGACTGATGACCTCAGATGTTAAGTCCCATAGTGCTCAGAGCCATTTGAGCCAAACTGACCTTGTTAACCAAAAGAAATCAGAGAGAAGTATTTGTTGTCAAGCAACGTTAAGTGTTAACGATATAGTGGACAAACACACCTACACATTTAAAAAACACATCTTTATTATGGCAAAAAGACGCTAGACGTATTCAAAGCGCCTATTGTTGTGCATGGTCATATAACAAGCAGAATTGTAAAATTTGTAAATGAACAGAGTAGAGATGAGGAAACCACTAATAATAATAACAACGATAAGGAGATCTTGGAAGGTATTATTAAGAGATTAATCTCCCTGATAGCTGTAGCCTTTATAGCCAATAAGGCGCATACCATGGCAGTCGTATGAAAACAAATACATACATAGAAAACACACTAAACCATTTCAGTTTAAATGGCATTTAGCTAATCCCATAAAGATACAGAGAAAAATTTGGCACAGAAGTTGAAAATGATGGTCTAAATTTTCATCAAGTGTTAGAAACAAATAAAGAAACAGAATGTTACTACATATCAGAAGAAATGCTCTGAGATGTTATCTAGTCGACATATTGGGTAATATTTTATTGACCACTATTAAAATAAATTTTTTGTATAACAAAAATATGGAAACATTTAACATTGCAGAATGTATATTAACGATAGCATGATACTTACGAATGACAGCACGAAAACCACACAATAGCTTTCTGACGAAATCTTGACGGCACATTTTTCAACAGGGCGAAATTGGGGGGGGGGGGGGGGGTGATGATGTTATGCCGTTCGAAAGAATGAGAGCTCTTAAAAACAAAAAAGAGACGAGAGAGTAAGGCTAGTGTCGAACACTCCATAATTGGCAGATGGGTTGCCAACTACCTCCGCCAAACCTCAAATCCGTGCTCATCGTCTACAGAGTGCGCCAACGCTGACTGATGACGCCGTCAGTCTGGCGTTTCGCCCGGCACGTTTTGAAGGAAGTGGGGTGTTGAGCGATGCGAGATGTTTCCACGCTCTCCAATCTGTCGTTAAGAACATGTTTTACAATACACTCCTCACAGTAGTCTACATTCTACAGTTGCAGACCAAACACGTTTCCACTTCCAACACGCAAAGGATACTACCAACTGAGAAGTCTTTCCAAACTAGATAACATCGCACTGCTGGATACTGTGCCAATACAGTAGTGTATAATAATAATATTTAATAATAATAATAGTGAAAGCAATAATTATAATAGGGAAGACAATGCAAAGATCAAAACACGCACTTCCCTTACACCCACGTACCATGACGACAAACACAAATATTCAATAATAATAAGTTTATTTCAGCCAAATAGCCACACAGATTCAAAGAACAATGATAACAATAAACGAAATTAGAAATTTTACATATTGTGATTCTAATGCAGACAGAGCTACGAGCTATAATCCTTGTGAAGATATTCCTCGACGGGGTAGAAGGAGTTGGCCAACAGGAAGTTCTTTAATTCACTCTGAAACCGCTCTTTATCACTACAAGACCTTTTATATGCTGTGGTAAATTACTGAATATGTGAGTACCCATGTATTTGACTCCTTTTTGTATTAATATTAAGCTTTTATAGTCCTCATACAGATTGTTTTTGGTTCTGGTAATTTAATCATGGTTTGCACTATTTTGTGTAAAAAGAGACATTTTCGAAATGAGAAAGGACATCAGTGAGTATACGTACTGGGAAGTAGTAGTTAGAATGCCAAGGTTCTTAAAGAGGTCTCTGCATGATGATCTAGAACTGACACCAGATATAATTCCAATGACTCGCTTCGGAATTTTGAAAATGTTCTCTTTGTGAGAGGAGTTTCCTCAAAAGATGATTCCATAATTCATTAGTGAATCGAAGTAGGCCGAATAAACTAACTTCTTCATTCTTAAATCCCCTATTTCTGCTATCATGTAGCTGAACTAAGGCGTTTCATTAAGCCTAGAGTGTGTGTTTTCCTATTTAGGTTGTGATCAATTTGTAGCCCTAAAAATTTCATTGTTTGAATATGATATACCTATAGGGTCAGGTATTCTTTGTGAGGTACTAAACTGTGTGTACTGGGTCTTGTCAAAATTCAGTGACAATCCAATTGCTGTGAACCAACCATTGATACTTACAAATATTTCATTAACTGATTGCTCAGTGAGAGCAAC
The DNA here is from genome assembly GCF_021461395.2 of Schistocerca americana. Taxonomy (NCBI): domain Eukaryota; kingdom Metazoa; phylum Arthropoda; class Insecta; order Orthoptera; family Acrididae; genus Schistocerca; species Schistocerca americana. The sequence continues at coordinate 381,398,604 of NC_060126.1, forward strand.
AGATTTCTGTATGATTCTGTATGCTAACGTTTGCATATTTGATGACACAGTTTACACTCACACATTGCCTTTGGTTCATGATATGACGTGTTGTTGCAAATAAGGTTGTGGAAACCATGGTCTGACATCCGGTCTCATTTCGAAGTTTTCCCTTGTCCATGTCCGGTCAATCCTAGCGCCTGTGATGTAAAATTCTGGAGGTACGTCTTCCCTTTTTTTCTTCAATGTTTTAAGTAGACTTTCCAGAGTTCTGCTGTTTTGTAGCGTCAGGTTTGTCCGTAGATCTTTAATGAGGAAGGGTTCCCTCGCCAGCAGATATATAAGTCTCGATCGTGTCGATTTGTACACTCCTTTTGCTCTCTTTATATAGGTCGTCTTCACTCTTTCTAGTGTCGTTAGTTTTTCACTGTAACATATGGTCGGATAATTTCTATGTCAGTATTAGGAAGATTTTGGCTCTGAATAGTGCCACTGCTGTCTCTAAGCTAAGAGACCTGATGTATTGTATTTCGCGGATTGCCATTATTGCTTGCATTGCTTTCTCTGTTACACGTTTTGTGAAGCATTATGCAATTGTTTGTATTGTGACTCCTTGGTACTTGAAGTCTGATACAGTCTTCAGTTTTCTCTGTCATATGGCACAAAGTTTTACAAAATTGAGCAAATTATCATTTTAGAATCTCTCTCTTCCAAAGTTACAACTGTTATTTGTCTTTCATCTTTTCTTCTAATGACCTATGAACTTTCCTTTGCAGAAAAGAAAGATTTAATCCACTAAATCAACTCCTGCAGCAGGTAAACAGTTTTCGTCGCTGATATTTTTCAGTTTTATGAAAAAAGTTTCAAGATTTCCCATGTTGAAGCATTGTGCCTTAGGAAAGAATGTTCCACAAGATTTGCAAAGATAAGTGTAATTGTTTGCCCTTTCTGAGAAAGATATGCCCACCTACTTCAAGCTTCATTAATTGTGACTTGTATTTGTAGCCCATTTCTAATAGCTGGTTTACCCAGCCGTTCCAGTCATCCCCAGAACAATCTAAGAAATTTGCTTCCTCGACCAGTACCGATGAAAGTAACTCTTCCTCTATTTCTGTCTGCCGAGTGAGAAGTTGCAGGGGACTCATATTTGGAGACAACCATCAAAATTTAGATTTTCCGTGGTGACTCTAAATAGCTTTTAGTAAATTCCGGCATGGTTGCTTTGAAGAAGCTATTCATCCCCAATCTGAACTTATGCTCTATCTGCAATGACCACGTCGTCGGCGGAACGTTAAATCCTTATCATCCTTCATTCCTTTCTATTTCTAAAACGAATTAGATTATTATCCATAACCTAACTTGTGCAGCTTTTTTTCTCTGGAGCATTGTGCGAGGTAAAGTAAAACTTTTGCGTGGTTTAAGAATTACAGTTTCTTTCTCTCTAATGATGGAAATGGCTTTCCGTTTCCTGCCAACGCTTCCTTGCTACCTTCTGAATGAATATTAGACTATTCTGGCATTTCGAAATTAGTAAACCACAATTTAGCGGCTTTGTCTCAAAGATTTAAAGAAGTGGATCAAGTATGATCCCGCACTTATTTAAGCCGCAATGCGAAGCCTATACTAGAACCAATGATATAATGATATTTAAGAGACGAGTCATACATTAACCTTTGATATCCCTTCAACAATGCATGTTACAGAACGCCACAAGTGTCAATAATGACGACGCCACTGCAAAATGGTCTTTAACTATTAAATTTCTTCTCGCCAGGAATGCCTAATTTTCCTGTGTTAGTCCACTTTTTATGTCCTCTTCCTCATTCCTATTGTCTATCATCAGTCTACACTCAGTCCATAGAGTGTTGAAACATCACGAGAGGAGGAGGTATATTTGGAAAAAGGACGATTCCAGCAGGATTACATCATGGTATTGTAGAGATTCTGAAATCAGAAACTAGATTGCAAAGGGTACCCATGAGCAGATGTCAACTCAGATCACAGTTTAGCGAAGATGAAGGGCTGAAGTATAAGAGAATTGTCATCAAGAATCTATGTGTAAAGACGTGGGATACTGAAGTAAGGAAGAATGAACTGCTTTTCAAATTTCCCGAGGTGATAGATAATACAGGGTGTCCCACTCAAACCTCCCTGATTTCAAGAACCCAGGAGAGAAAAACCACAGTAGATATGACAATGAGAGGTGCACCACATTGTAGAGATCTCAAAGAATTTATATTGCCGTGTCAGAAGCGCCAAGTATCGTCGTCAGAGCACAGCATGGTAGCATGAAGTGAAAATGGCGACTCCATAGTAGTGCATGCAAGCAGTAGTGTGGTTTGCAGAAACAAAATCGCCGATTACTGTTCAAAGAAATTAACGTCGTATGTATGAATGTGATCCACCTGATGTGAAAACAGTTAAGGACTGGTATAAAAAGTTTCTGGCAACAGGAAGTGTCCTGAAACATTCTGGCAGTGCACGTTATGGAGTTTCAGAAGGGACAGTGGAGGACATCAGACAAACGTTTCTCAGAAGCCCATGTAAGTCAATTCGTCAAGCATCTAGACATCTTGATGTACCTCGATCAACATTGCATCGTGTAATTCACCAGCGCCTTCGTATGCATGCTTACAAAATGCAAATTCTGTAACATCTGATTCTGAACGACAAACCACGGCGACAGCAATTTGCTGCGAATATGCTGCAGCGTATTGATATGGATGCCAGCTTCCTGGAAAGATGTTTATTCTCAAAATAGGCAACCGTCCATCTATCAGGAAGGGTTAATAGGCATAATGTTCGGATTTGGGGCTCGCAAAATCCGCACGTTGCCATTGAACATATTCGTGATAGCCCTAAACTAAACGTCTGATGTTGACTAATGCACGACGGGATTGTTGGACCATTCTTCTCCGCGGAACAACCAGTGAGTGGGTCAGTGTATCTGGACATGTTGGAGCAGTTTGTGTACTCTCAGATACAAGACTTGCAACGCAATATCATTTTTCAACAAGATGGAGCTCCTAGATAGGTAGTTTCCCAATCGTTAGATGGGATGCGGAGGACGCATTGCCTGGCCGTCACATCACCCGACGTTACGCCGCTTAATTTTTTCATGTGGGGATTCGTGAAGGACTGTGTGTATGCGACCAAAGAGGATGATATTCCTATGTAGCGACATCGTATCACTAATGCGATTGCAACAATAACAGAGGAAATGTTACAAAGAACGTGGCAAGAAATTGAATATAGACTCGATAGTCTTCGTGCTACAAATGGTTCACTTGTAGAGGTGTATTGATGATAAATGAATAAATTCTCTGAGATGCTCTACAATGTGGTGCATTTTTCATTGTCGGTTTACTGTGGTTTATTTCCTAGATCTTTGAAATCAGGGAGGTTTGAGTGGAACACCCTGTCAATGGCACTGTAGCCAGGCCAGTTGAAGAGGTGTGGACACTTCTAAAAAGGGCGACCACAGAAGATGGACAGACAAATACAGGTACGAGGAAGGTAACTGGGAAGAGACGGTGGGTAACAGATGAAAAACGTCTGTTGAACGACGAAAGAAGAAACGTGCAAAAATGTACCAATCAGACCATTCCAATCAACACATCTTGTGTTTCTTGTTCAGAATGAAAGTATATCAATGGTAAGGTTCGCTGCTGATCGCTATTCTCAGTAAAAGCGAAGTGGGGCGAACACCGTTGGCTGAAGAAACGCGAAGCAGCAGGCCGGTGAGTGCAGTGACTCCACACAACGTCCAGCGAGTCGCTGATATTCGTGGTGACCGACGGGTGACGGCAGATGATTTGTGTTGCTTTACCTCCATCAGTAAAGACAGTGTGATGACCACCATTGAACGACTGGGATACTCAAAGGTTTGTGCAACTTGGCTACCAAAATAATACCTTCCATTTTTTTATTCTTAAATAAAGTTTGTTAAGTGGTTTTGTTTCGTACAAGGAACACTTCTTCAAGCACCATGTAAGTGTCTTGCGGAGTATGAATGTACATGTAAATGTAGAAAAATTTGAATTTGGCACAATTCCGCGAAGGTTCTTTTCCTTCTGCTTCGTTACATTGTCACAATGTTAACCGACCAGTTTACAGGGGCAAGACAAAAAATTGTCTCACAACTCATTCAGTGCTATCGTTTAGAGGGATAGGAATTCCTGTAAAAAAAACTGTGACCGGAGGCGAAACATTTGTTCATTTTTTTTTTAACCAGAATCAAAGAGGCAGTCAGTGAAATGGCATCACTGGGCCGTGCGTTATGCCACACTGGAATACACACCCTTGTTAAAAGATGGGCCAGAACTGTGGAAATGGACAGAGAGTACATTGAGAAGTCCACTGCAGTAGTAACTTTCTGTGTCAACAGATGCCAGTACTGCAGTCGCTTGCAAAATGGCCGACATCAATTTTCGGATTAGACAGCGTTCTGCTACCACAGAGGTAAGCTTGTTTCCTATAATATGATCAGCAGCTTCTACAATTTTTTAAATAACGTCATCCTGACTTTAGCCCTTAGTGTTTTATTTTATGATTGCAATTCCGGCATCTGTGCCATTTTCAAGCAGCTGCAAAACTTAATGGTCTAAATGTAATGAGACGAATGTAAAGTGGGATTATTAACAGTATGTGAGAGCAATTTTGTAGTTTGTTGACAATCATGTACTTACAAGGGGCCCATAATAGAAACCACTGACATTATAAAAAAATCGAAGTAAACACAAAAAACTTGAATAGCCGAAAATGATTAACTAATTAAGTTGCTACAATTAATCTTATTTTTTACTTATTTTAAGTTCCAGGATGAGTTAGATTCACAACCACATGTTGTTGCAATGGGCACTTGTGTTGCTAGCACACTGGCTGATATTTTCACAAATCATGTAGAGAACGAATTCAGTGAAAAACATACTGATGTTACCAATAATAATTCACATTGCATATGTAGACAACACTGTTACAAGTTCTCTTCAGTGGCACAATTACTGAAATCGAAAGTATGCTTTCACGATTAAACAGCGTACATGTGGGACTAGGAAAACAACACTCTATTAATTTGGTTTTTTTTTATTTGATAGTAAAGAATGACAATGGCGCCCACAATTTTGGAATATTTCAAAGACCAACCTGCACTGACAGAATAATACACAACAGTTCATGCCACTCAGATATACATAAGAAAGCCTTTTTCACCCCATAGCAAACAGTAGCGTGAACTTGCCATTAGATCAGAACGAAATTACCGTAAGATTGTGCATACTAAAACATATAGCAACAAGTGATGGTTACAGTGCTGATATGGTAGACAGAACGTGCCTATACTACAAAATTACATAAGAAATTAAACAATATAGATAAAGAAATACCATTAACAAGAGAAGCAGAACAAAAAACTAAATATATTACTTTACCTTATTATGATACCGTATCAGACTGAATAGCCGGCAAATTTCCTAAAACTAATGTACGGATCGGCTTCCGCGCGAATGGCAAAGTAGGGCAGAAGTCTGACACATCAGCCACAAAATAAAACCATTTGCCCAATCAGGGATTTACAAAACAAGTGTGGTAAATGTGAATGATTGTATGTGACGCAAACAGATAGATGTTTCTCCACCAGGATCAGAAAACACACAATAAACGAGTACTGCAAATCTTCATCAAGTGCATATCGATGAAACTGTACTCGTAAAACCAACAACCTCGAGAAATCCTTCTAGGTACAACATAAGGCAGGAAACGGCTGATTAACGGTGGCTCTTGAAGAAATTAAAACGGTAATTTCCAAGAATGATTGCCTATTGAAGTCACGGGGTCCAAACGACACATATCGAACGTACGATGGTAAATCAATCATGCGACTCTGGTGGCGGGCGTTATTAAGTATGTTTACGGTTGTCGCAACTATCAAAGAAGAGCGTTACAAAAATACTTGTAATTGCAAAGGAGACGACTTCCTTACTCGTCGTTGGTGTTGTCATCATGTGAAAGTCCATTGCGGTGGTCCGGCTGGATAATTTGGAATAGTCGAACCACGTGTTCTTCCTGATTCTCGTTCGTTTTCCGTACTGTCCGCAATGAAATTGTAAACGGTATTTACACACTTCGCACCACGACAGTCTACACAGTCCCTTCGTTCCTCGTCCGGTAGCACTCCATATTTGCGACAAAAAGTAGAACTATTTTCTACACTACATGGAATTACATTTTTCCATGTGAGTGAATCCGCCGAAGAAATGTCAAGAACACCAGCCATCTCACTCACTAACGACATGAATCGTCTCGGATTCCCTAGCAACTCACAAATAATTCGCGGAACGACGGAAAACATAAAAATGACGATCACAAATAACTGATCACAAGGCCCGCCACCAGAGTCGCATGATCGAATACCATCGCACGTTCGAACGTATCGTTTGGATCCCGCGACTTCGATAGGTAATCATTCTTGGAAATTACCATTAAAACTTACGTCTTCAAAGAATAACCATAAAGCATATTCAATGAATGAAACGGACCACAGAAAAAAAATTCTCGATTGTCTTAGACATTTACTCTAATGTATTACATGTGCATACTTTTAGATGTGTCAGACTGTCGTGATATATACAGTCCACTAAAAATTGCTGTACATCAAACGGAATATTGACTGGTATCGCTGACTGGTTGTTATTTGCGTTGTTATCACGGCCTAACTTCAACCTGTATGTCAAAACTTCGAAAATATGTGTCAGCAAACTACAAAATTGGTAGTACGTACTGTTAATCCCATTTTACATTCTTCTCACTGCGTTGTGTTATGTTTCGTAGATTTTTAAGGAAGCACAAATGCCGAAACTGCGTCGTAAAACAACAGAGCAATATGACGACATTAAAAAGGAGAGGGAACGAGAGAGAGAGAGCGGAGAGGAGAGGGGGGGGGGGGGGGCTAAAATTCCAACAATCTGGAAATATAGTTACATTTACTTAAACTTTTCTTTTGCTTTATAAAATCGGTAATTTCATTTTACTTTCAGAAATTCACCTATAAAATTTTAGGACAGAATGTCATACTCATTTTCTGGTGGCTACCGTATTCTTTTTAACACGACGTTTACGAGTTAATTACAACTATCTGCCATAAGGCGCTGAGGATGAATGACGCCAACTGTAAATATATTAAATGTAATACAAGAAAGGTTGCAGTAAAGTTACAATAGTCTTGATAGTCTCTCAGTCGAACGCGCAGGATTCTTTTTCACATCGTATAACTGGTTCCGGGAAGTTGCTCGGTTTAGTTGAGTGTCAGCCATACGCAACATATAAAAAAAACCGAATCGAGGAGTGTTAAGCAGTGAAACTAGGTTCTTCCCTCTGTTTAGGGAAAATATAACAACCATTTACTCCACAGCTTGCCGTCGGACGCAGTTCCTGATTGTTGAAGTCAGACCACGTGACACTTCCGACCACATTGCGGTGGCGCTGTTGCGACTGTAACATTGAGCCTGTTACGAATTCTCCCAACTTTCCACTGAAATAGTGACACAGCGCTGTGCTTTAGGCGGAATTTTTAGAGATCACAAGGGAATAAAGCTTTATAGGGTTCCTACTGGACGCAGAGAAGCTGAAAGAATAATTTTTATACATTGTCGTAAATCATCCTAACACATAAGATTCTACGACTGGTGTACGATGTAATGAAGAGCTGCAGTGTTTAAAAATCAACCAGTCGGTCATCAGAGTTGCCTTGTTATGATGTAATGTTAAATTCTGAACTGTCGATGCTTTTAGTTTGTACGCATATTGTTGAAACAAAGCAAATATGACGTAATTGAGCCAATATAACTTACAATTGTTTCTTTTCATAGTTGTCGTTAAATTATTGGAGACTGCTGTATTTTTTTACCTTTCGTTTACCCACATATAGTAGCCTATATCGATACAGTGAACAAAGAAGATAAGAAAACCTAATAGACAAGCAAATGAAATGGGACAGTAAAGTCGATTTTATTAGTCCTCGGTATTTTATAGCAGTTTTTATGCTAGATTAAACAGTTTCACATACAAATACTAGGCACAATATGTAAGTCAAATCACGTTTGTTGCCGGTTACTGCAGAAAGTTCAGAACTTAAATTCAATTATCTGTACATTACAAATGTATCGATTTTGTGAGTGACAGTTATCAAACTATGATACTGTGAAACCTTCATAGTAGGGCGATACATCTGCGTCGAGGATAGTGCCTATTATTCATAAAGCCTTTATGTTTTGCACAATACTTAACTCCATAAAAAATTCCTTGACAGAAATAAAAGAACATGACTACACAAACAGTTAATAAATGAAAGTACGAGTTAATAAATGGAATTTTAATCAACAATTGAAAAAATAAACCAGGAAGGACAAAAACTTTTAAGTTGATCAGTGAAATAAATCTTGCTGCAGGGAGAGAACTGCTTTCTATAAGAGAATTGTTTGTTTTGGTTAGTTACTGTTAAATTTCGCTAACGAAAAACAGTTGACAATTCTTGTTTTTGTCTTGCCATCTTTGGTTTTTTCTTGTGAAATCAGCGTTTTCCAAACCCACTTTCGTTATCTTTTTCTGCTGCTTTGACAAATTAAGATTTAAATGGACTCGTTTCCGAACACCGGTCAGTATCAAGATTATTGATTGTTGTAGCGCTTCTTTCACCTCTTTTGTTAACTGTCAAAAATACTGTGCTGCACCCTGGATATATGTCAACGTTGAACTGTACCCCCCCCCCCCCCCCCTCACCACCATAACTGACTGGGTAAGTTAGAAAGTTATATCAACCGGCGGAGAAGGGTCTGGAATACCATCGTGCCACATATTGCACTGTTCTGTTCAAACCATCCTTCAGATTGATGACAATTTTACTTTTTTCATGCTGAGAATACTAGATAATCAGTTTAAAGATACTTCCAATAGTACTGTGTATTTAACCACGCCACCTTAGAAGAATTACAAAAATCTGTCGCTGTGGCATCGCGAAAATGAGGTTTATCTTGGACACACAAGATATATTTCGTCAGGATTTTTTCACATTTTGTGTTGGTGTGGGTTCTAGTCATTGAGATCGAGACCAGTATTCAGTCTTAGCAATACATGACGTAGTTGAACTCGCTTCCTTAATAGATATCCTAAAGATAGAGCTATAGGAATCCTTTGTGGATATTTTTTCTCCTTTTATTATTTTGTTTCGTTCATTACACGAGGGACGTTGAATAAGCAATGCTACATATTTTTTTCTGGGCCAATTTCGGTTGAAAAAAAATACAGTTTTTGTCGTAGGACATCGGAGAATATCCCCGTTGCAGCCCCAATGGTTTCATGAAGTTCTGACAGATGGTGGCGCTATACGTTGCCTTCAAAATGGCGTCAGTAACTGAGGTGCGTTACAAGCAGAGATCTCTCATTGAGTTCCTTTTGACGCAAACCACAGCATCGCAGATATTCAAAGGCGGTTGCAGAATATCTATGGAGACCTGCGAGTGAACAAAAGCACGGGGAGTCATTGGGCGAGGCGTCTGTGCTCATGGCAAAAAGATCGCGCGAGCCTGCCCGATCTCCCGCGCGGCTGAAGTCCGCAGATAGCCGTGACTCCTGTAGTGTTGGAACGTGTGGACACTCTCATTCCAGGTGGTCGGCGTATCACAATCAAGCACCTCGCTGCGCAACTGGACGTCTCTGCTGGCAGTGAGACGCACTCGTCCACCAGTTGGAATAGTCGAAGATGTGTGTCCGCTAGATTCGTCTCCACCTAACACAAGACCATAAACGGGGACGGACGACCATCTGTGCGGAATCGCTTGCGCGTTACGAGGCTGTTTTGACAAACCTTCATTGAATTGTTCTTCCTCATCCACCTTACTGCCCGGATCTAAATGGTTCAAGTGGCTCTGAGCACTATGGGACTTAACATCTGAGGTCATCGGTCCCCTAGACTTAGAACTACTTAAACCTAACTAACCTAAGGACATCACACACATCCACGCCCGAGGCAGGATTCGAACCTGCGACAGTAGCAGCCACGAGGTTCCGCACTGAAGCGCCTAGAACCGCTCGGCCACAGCGGCCAGCCAGCCTGGATCTCTCAGCTTCCGACTTCCATCAGTTTAGCCCAATGAACGGTGCACTCCAAGGGATGCAGTACATGGATAATGAGGAAGTCACTGATGCAGCCTAACGTTGGCTCCGACGTTGACCAGTAGAGTGGTACAATGTGGACATACAGGCCCTCCCAGTAAATTGGCGTAAGGTCGTCACATTCAAAGGGAAATATGTTGAAAAATAGGGTTTTGTAGCCAAAAGAGTGTGGTATAATATGGCATATTGGAATCCTGAATTAAACCAAGTTGCTTTCAGGAAAAATATGTGTTTCATTGCTTATTGAACACCTCTCGTATTTGGTATCATTGAAGTATTAAAAATACAATTTTCTATCTGGAGATAAATACTTACATGTGTATTTAGGTATATTTGCTGTAAGAGCCTCTTTTGAGTATTAAAATTGAAGAATCGAGTGGTAGGTTTAGTGAAGAGAGAGACGGTGAACGGTGACGTTATGTCATGTCTGAAAGGTTGTCTTGTGTGTGGTGGCACAGATAATACTGGGGTTATTCGGAAAGAAAGGTACGATCGGTCGCGAAATGGAAAATACAGTGAAAATCTGAAGTTTTGCACAGATGCATTGGGCACTGTGTCTGGTACGCCTCTCGATCGCATCATGTCGCTCTTTTCAGTTCTGAGCTCACAGTGAGAACGTAAAGATGGCTAGAAATTAGAGTCCCCCGCCAAGTATGAGGGGGTGGCGAAAGATTTCGCCTGAAGCTATGCAATCCACATAACATAAGTGTCATGCGGTTCGTTCTACACGACAACTCTCGGCCGCACTCTGCAGGGGCAATGAAGGTGCTCCTGCAGCGTTTTCAATGGGAAGTGTTTGATCACCCGCAATACAGCCCATAATTGGCTACCTCTGAGGTTCATCTCTGCTCAGATGAACAGCTCGCTATGAAGACAATATTTTGACACAGACAACGAGCTGCAGTCTAGAGTAGAAAATTGTCGAAAAGAGCTGGCGTCTGTCTTCTGTAACGAGGTAATTGAAAACTTGGTACAGAGTCTAAGTCTGAGCGGCGACTGTGTAGGGAAGTAGCTGAAAGATGTAGCTAACCGTTGCAAATACAACAGTTTTGATTTTCACTGCGGTTTCCATTTCGCGACCTATCGTTCCTTACTTTCCGAAAATCCCTCGTACATTTAATTAATGTCTGCGCCGTATGAATGGGAGCTACAGGAAGACAGTGATTTCTATTGAATTAATGTGACCTGTGTACTGCGCCTCTCTTTGCTGCATCAACTAAGTTTTCGCGCATACAGCGGACGCAAATGGGTGGATCGCTACCGGCCGCGGTGGCCGAACGGTTCTAGGCGCTTCATTCGGGAACCACGTGGCTGCTACGTTCGCAGGTTCGAATTCTGCCTCGGGCATGGATGTGTGTGACGTCCTTAGGTTAGTTAGGTTTAAGCAGTTCTAAGTCTAGGGGACTGTTGACCTCAGATGTTAAGTCCCATAGTACTTAGAGCCATTTGAACCATTTTTGATGGATCGCTGGTTAAACATTACGAACGCAGGTCGTCAAATTTAACGTTACGAGGACTGTGCGTCGATGTGAATGAGCTTTGAAATGTGTCCTATTACACACTGAACGGATGTCAGAGGGCGGAACATCAGATAGACAAGTTTAGTTTGTAAATACGTCGGTGCCGCGTATTCGAAATAGTGCACACCCAGGAACTGCAATCTCAAGGCATCAGTCTCGCGAATACACCTGCGACACTACCAGGATCGAATCGTTACCTGGAAAAGGCGTACAAAGGATATGGAGACATTATTTTCAACGCAAAATCGCCAAATATCATCACCGCCCCCATCTTAGCCACACTGCAATTCTCGCAATCGTGCAACAACGCAAGCTGCAGCAAAAGTGGAGATTTTTTAAAAATACTGCTAAACAGGATCAAGCTCCCAAATACAATAAAATAAAATGTTTTCCAGAAGTAATGTTGTCTTATATTGACAGTTTTAGCGAGAATTTAGTTTCCTCCACATCCCTCCCCATAATTTCTCTGTCGATTTCTAAAACAGAAGTCACACACGCCCCATTCTTTAAGTGCGTTCGCAATGTTCGCAGATACTGATTCTCACGTAACAAATTACTTGAATTTTGTAGTGTAATATATCGCGGAGTCGTGAACCTATCATAAGGTGCTTTGTTCTGACTGTCGAGAACCGCATCAGGTGCTGCATTCAAATATGGTAGCTATGTACTCGTGTTTTTGGAGTGCTTGTTTACAATGTCAAGCAAGTGTCACAGGTTTGGCACGTCAGCCTATTTCAAATGACCGAGTGGATTTTTGGGTACATGTCGTTGTTCTTGTGGTCTTCAGACCAGAGACTGGTTTCATGCAGCTCTCCCGTGTAAACCTCTTCATCTCCGAGTAACTACTGCAACCTACATCCTGCTGAATTTGTTTAGTGTATTGATGCCTTGGTCTCCTTCTACGATTTTTACCCTCCACGCTTCCCTCCAATACTAAACTGATGATGCCTTGATGCCACAGAATATGTCCTACCAAGCAATCCCTTCTTTTAGTCAAGTTGTGCCACAAATTCCTCTTCTCCCCAATTCCATTCAGTATCTCCTCATTAGTTACGTGATCTACCTTCCTAATCTTCAGCATTCTTCTGTAGCACCACATTTCGAAAGCTTCTATTCTCTTCTTGTCCAAACTATTTATCGTCCATGTTTCACTTCCATGCATGGCTACATTTCATACAAATACTTTCAGAAAAGACTTCCTGACACTTAAATGTATAGCCGATGTTAGCAAGATTCTCTTCCTTGGAAACGCTTTCTTTGGCGTTGTCAGTCTACATTTTGCCGGCCGCTGTGGCCGAGCGGTTCTAGGCGCTTCAGTCTGGCACCGCGAGACCGCTACGGTAGCAGGTTCGAATCCTGCCACGGGCATGGATGTATGTGATGTCCTTAGGTTAGATAGGTTTAAGTAGTTATAGGTATAGGAGACTGATTATCTCAGATGTTAAGTCGCATAGTGCTCAGAGCCATTTGAACCAATTTTTAGTCTATATTTTATATCCTCTCTACATCGACCATCACCATTAATTGTGCTCCCCAAATAGCAAAACTCATCTACTACTTTAAATGTCTCATTTCCTACTTCAACTCCCTCAGCATCACCTGATTTAATGTCCGCCCCCGGTAGCTGAGTGGTTTCGGTCAGAGAACTGTAATAAAAAAACAACAAACGAACGTCAACGGATGTCATGTGACATCCGCTACGACCAAATACAACGATCAGTAACGAACAAAACGCAAAAAAATTGGTCAGAGCGACAGAATGTCACTCTTAAACGCCCGGGTTCGACTCCCGGCTCGGTCGGAGATTTTCTTCGCTCAGGGACTGGATGTTTTGTTGTCCTAATCATCACCATCTCATCCCCATCGACGCGCAAGTCGCCGAAGTGGGTTCAAATCGAAAGACTTGCACCCGGCGAACGGTCTACCTGACGGGAAGCCCTAGTCACAACTGATTTAATTCGACTACATTCCAATATCCTCGTTTTGCTTCTGTTGATGTTCATCTTATATCCTCCTTTCAAGACACTGTCCACTCCATTCAACTGCTCTTCCAGGTCCTCTGAGTACATACATATTTATTATTCAACTACATTGGTACTACACTCGTGCGCTAAACTGAAAGACCAAAGCAAATTTCAACTGACGTGTCGTTGCCAAGTGACATAATTCGATGGAATGTGGACCACACATAGAATGAACTACTACAGCCTAGAGCCAGCTGCGGTGGTCTAGCGGTTCTGGCGCTGCAGTCCGGAACCGCGGGACTGCTACGATCGCAGGTTCGAATCCTGCCTCGGGCATGGGTGTGTGTGATGTCCTTAGGTTAGTTAGGTTTAAGTAGTTCTAAGTTCTAGGGGACTTATGACCTAAGATGTTGAGTCCCATAGTGCTCAGAGCCATTTGAACCATTTGAACTACAGCCTAGAACCGAAAGTAACTGGGAGAAATTAGCACTAAGGCGAACAGAAATGACACGTTTACTCAAAGACAATAATTACACTGAAATCGCTGCGATCATGCTGGTCGCCTGGTATTTACAGGACATGCTACGTAATAGGGTATGTGTTCACCACGAACGGCAATGCTCGCTCTGCAAAGTGCACCCATGCTGGCCGCAAGGTTGGCATGGAGTCCTTGTGGCAGGGCATTGCGTTCCTCCACCATCGTGACTGAAGACTGCTGCATGGTCGTTGACGCATGCGGACGTGCTGCAATACATGCCCCCACATGAGCTCGATGGGAATGAAGTCGAGAAAAGTGGCACGCCTATCCATTCGCCGAATATCATCTCGCTCCAAGAGCTGCGCCACCTGCACTGTTCGATGTGCTTGTGCACTGTCATCCAAAAAAAATTAAGTCGTGGCCGAATCTACCTGTGAAAAGACGCTCACGTAAAAGGAGTTCATTGCCACAATAACGTTGACTGGTGAATGCGCCGTGTCCAGAGATTTGGAGTTTTGTACGGCCATGCAATATTATGCATCTGCGTACCGTAACACCTTAACCACCAAAAGGACGATGTGCGAGAATGCTGGACGGCCCTCGTATGGCGAGAGGTGGTAACACGTAATGCATCTAGGGACACTGACGAACTCGTTCGGGCTGGTTGCTAGGTGTTATGGTGTGGACAGGCATAATGTTACATGGCCCTACTGACCTCAAGAACTTCGAATACATTACACTCACTGGTCGATGTTACTGTGGCGCTGTACTCCTTCCCACCGCTCGTCTTTTCAGGGGCCATTCGACCGTGGCTTCATTTTCATGACACTGCATGGCCACATCGAACAGGCGGAGGAGCTCTTGAAACGAGGGGATATTTGGTGAATAGTCCAACCAGCCCATTCCCCCGACTTCATTCCCATTAAGCAAGTGTGGGGAGACGCATTGCAGCACGTCTGCATGCACCAACGACCATCCACGACCACCCAAAGTTATCAACCACGCTGATGGAAAAATGGAAATGCCCTACCAGAAGGGCTCCTCACCAGCGTTGCAGACAGTATGTGAGCACGTTGTAGAGCATGCACTGCCGTCGTGGTGATCACACACCCTATTAATAACCCTGTCCCACCTTTTGTACATTACTGGCCATTAAAATTGCTACACCACGAAGATGACGTACTACAGACGCGAAATTTAACCGACAGGAAGAAGATGCTGTGATATGCAAATGATTAGCTTTTCGGCTGGCGCCGAAGGCGACACCTACAACGTGCTGACATGAGGAAAGTTTCCAACCGATTTCACATACACAAACAGCAGTTGACCGGCGTTGACTGGTGAAACGTTGCTGTGATGCCTCGTGTAAGGAGGATAAATGCGTACCATCACGTTTCCGTCTTTGATAAAGGTCGGATTGTAGCCTATCGCGTATCACTAGCAGTCGAGATGACAGGTATCTTATCCGCATGGCTGTAACGGATCGTGCAGCCACGTCTCGATCCCTGAGTCAACACATAGGGGCGTTTGCAAGACAACAACCATCTGCACGAACAGTTCGACGACGTTTGCAGCAGCATGGACTATCAACTCGGAGACCATGGTTGCGGTTACCCATGACGCTGCATCACAGACAGGAGCACCTGCGATGGTGGACTCCACGACGAACCTGGGTGCACGAATGGCAAAACGTCATTTTTTCGGATGAATCCAGGTTCTGTTTACAGCATCATGATGGTCGCATCCGTGTTTGGCGACTTCACGGTGAACGCACATTCGAAGCGTGTATACGTCATGGCCATACTGGCGTGTCACCCGGCGTGATGGTATGGGTTGCCATTGGTTACACGTCTCGGTCACCTCTTGTTCGCATTCACGGCACTTTGAGCAGTGGACGTTACATTTCAGATGTGTTACGACCTGTGGCACTACCCCTCATTCGATCCCTGCGAAACCCTACATTTCAGCAGGATAATGCACGACCGGATGTTGTAGGTCCTGTACGGGCCTTTCTGGATACAGAAAATGTTCGACTGCTGCCCTGGCCAGCACATTCTCCAGATCTATCACCAATTGAAAGCGTCTGGTCAATGGTGGGCGAGCAACTGGCCAGTCACAATACGCCAGTCACTACTCTTGATGAATTGTGGTATCGTGTTGAAGCTGCATGGGCAGCTGTACTTGTATTCGCCATCCAAGCTCTGTTTGACTCAATGCCCCGGCGTACCAAGGCCGTTATTACGGCCAGAGGTGACTGTTCTGGGTACTGATTTCTCAGGATCTATGCACCTAAATTGCGTGAAAATGTTATCACATGTCAGTTCCAGTATAATATATTTGTCCAATAATACCCGTTTATCATCTGCATTTCTTCTTGGTATAGCAATTTTAATGGCCAGTAGTGTAATATCCAGGGGAGTACCTTGAATTACTGTGTCTTTAATGTAAATGTTATATTCGTAGAAAAATATCGTTTCTGTTCATCTCAGTGCTTATTTCTTTCAAGTATATTTTTTTTCTATACTGTAGCAGTACTTTCTATGTGCAGTCCAACTTTCATCGTGGTATGTTACTTGACAGTGACGCATCATGCGGAAGTTACTTTGCACATCAGTGTATATACTGGTGGAAAGTATATTTACTGCTACAGAATGATGTTTAATTTTCTTTATCCTACTTTTCGCATGGCCGAGTAAAAGTGTATGGGCAGTGTATGAGTACAGATGTATTACTTTCGAATTGGACAGCAAATGTAATTTCGTTCTTCTTTCCCTCAGAGTATCACTCGGGGAAGTAATGGTTCTTGAATAACATCCCTTGAGTTCATTCACTGTAACATAAAGAGGTTAGGTCACCAATTGAGAACGCAGGTAATTGCACTGTTTGAATTTAGGTCGATGATTCCTTTGTGTTATAATACGGCTAAATATACTGCAAGGCCATCTCCGTGATAGGCCCAAAAACGTACCATGCTGAAACTCTACACATCAAGAGAGCAAGTCGTGGCGGACTGCATCAAAACACTGAGAAGACTGATGACTTGCTTACGCAAGCCACCTCATGAAGTACGACGCTGCACGTGTGCCTGACTAATTTTGACGTGCACGAGATGCTACAGTGTTTCCACAGTGTGCTAAAGGATGACCACTGCACCTGCATATATCAGCAGCGAAGACAAGTAAACAGATGCTATCGTTCGTTGCTCAAGCTTTCGTAGCAGCTAAAAGCAGGCACGTTCGTTCTATATGAGCCATTCAGCAGCGCGCTGGTACTTCATACATAACTTGTTCTCTTTTCCTCTTCTTTGTTTCGGTGCTGGCTACCTCTACGCGGAGTATTAATAACGTTTTAACTGTCACATCGAAAAAAAAAAATGAAGTATATCTTTCTTTGTGGCTTCGTCGCCTTTCCCGGCGTAATAAGTCTTGAAAGGCTCCTCAGGTTTCCTGCCGGATCCTAAAATCAACGTTATTCAGTGTTTCGGCACCCAATTGTTGGTCATCGTTTTTCGCTTATTTGCAGGTACTTGTCTATGTTGCTGGTACATACTAAAATCGCTGGGCTACGCTACGATACAACACAGCCAGAGAAATTAAAAGCCGGCCGCGGTGGTCTCGCGGTTCTAGGCGCGCAGTCCGGAACCGTGCGACTGCTACGGTCGCAGGTTCGAATCCTGCCTCGGGCATGGATGTGTGTGATGTCCTTAGGTTAGTTAGGTTTAAGTAGTTCTAAGTTCTAGGAGACTGATGACCACAGCAGTTGAGTCCCATAGTGCTCAGAGCCATTTGAACCATTTGAAATTAAAACAAAATGGCTCTGACACGTATGAGCAAACAAACAAATAATGAATTACGTTACTTTTTTTCTTCGAGAAGATAATTGAAATTTTGGATACCACTCATGCATTAGTAGACAATTAGGCACTGTGATAGACTTTATCTTACTATATTCGTCCTTAAATTGGAGACCGACGTATTTTCTCCAGCGAGCGTTCTGGCCTTAATTTCCATTTTGCTGGGTTTATCTTGTACCTCAACAGGCTGATCACGTCTAGCTCTACTTTGCATATGGGAAAACTGTTAAACACTGACATTATTCGCTATCATCTTGGAGGTCATGGCAGATGCGCTGACACTGGGCACTGACATCCACTTGCTTTGGATAAAATGGCATCGTGGCGTTCTCTAGAATGAAACAGTTGACCACCTCGCTAGGAGGGGCATAACTGAAGGACAGTTCCACCCAATACCAATCCCTTATACACATTTCAAATCGACGGTCAAAGAAGCTGCTTGTCACGACTGGAATTACGAATGGCACGAGTCGTAACACCATAACGGCGGCACGTGGCGTCCACGCAACAGAACGTCTCCTCTCGGATCTGAATCACCTTGGTAAGGCTTTGTACATGTCATGTGGCCTCTCTCATCCGCATGAGGCTGGGACACTTGTACCGGTTGAAAATCATCGCTTCTGGGCGCTGTTATCAGGACACAACGGCAGTGGAGGACCTGAACCACCACGTCATATTGGCTTGTAGCAAGTACCAGGCCACGCGGGTGGTGTTGTATAATAAATTGCTTTATTTCACCGGTTCAACAAATACGGGTATTATTTGGTCACGAATTATTTAAAAGACGACGGTATGCAGATTTGACCTATAAATTGTGTCGATCTGTTCCTCCCATGAACAGTCCAGTTCGAAAACCAAGACGTCTGTTTGTGTTTTTACTTTGCATTAAGATCATATAGTTGTAAACGACGCCATTGTCCAGCTTTCCGTTATAAATTGCTGCGGGTGTCATTCTCCTACGGACCAAATCCGTTTCGACACTATTTTCGCAATTCTATTGTGAAAATTGCATTAATATTAACTTGGCACTCTTTTTACTACTGTTGACTGTATGGTGTTAGTCTTTTAGTGTTTGTATTTTACTTTTAGAACTTACGTTTGTACATCCAACTCTTTTTATTTTTTTTTATTGTCGAAATCGTCATTATGATAACATAACGCTTTCGCACCTGTATGGTCTTTGCTGTCCAAAGCATATATACGATATATATTAAGAATAGCAAGTGGCTGAATCCATAAGCGAATAGCAACTATATTTGAAAGCTTTCTGGGAAATTAAAGATCTGTGGTTCATAACTCCAATCTGCTACCCTTGTCTTTCGCAGGCAAGTGCTTTACCTGCCTACATCTTAGCGCGATTTGCCATCTGTCCTCACAGTTGTGTGTACTTGCAAGCGGAAGGCAGAGGTCTCAGGTTCGTGCCCCCGACGGAGACACAATTTTAATATGTCAGGAAGCTTCACATCAGCTCACATTCCTATACATAGCGAAAATTAACTCTGGAAACGAAATTTTAAACTTCGATTGTAATGCATATCGCAAATACGATGAGATGGAATGAGGTTAGTATAGATTCCGAATGCAAAATAATTTCGACTAAAATTGTGAGGAATTCATTTCATAATCCTGATGTGTTTTTACAGCTTGTGCATCCAAGCTACAGTCTAGAAAAATACGCATAAGAATATAAAAGGAAACTGAAGATATGTTCGACTTGCATTTGCAGTGGAGCAAGACGAAGAACAAATCAAGACTTCATTCTAAGATATGTCAAGTTAGAGAATGATTTCGACAGCGTACAAGGATTTAACATATTTTAAATCATCTTAAAAATGTGTGAAGGATACAACGAAAGACGGGCAATATACAGTGTGTACAAGAACCGAAACGGAAAAATAAGAATGGAGAGCCAAGAAACAAGCGCTCGGATGAGGAAGGAAGCAGTCTGCCCCTCCTACTGTCCAATCTGCACATCGAATAAGCAGTGAAGGAAATGAAAGAACGGTGTAAAAGTGGGATTAAAATTGGCAAAAAAGGAGATTGTTGGTAAGTTTGGCTGATGACATAGCGGTGCTCAGTGAAAGTGAGGAAGAATTACAGGACTTATCGAATGGAATGAACAATTTACTGAGCACAGAATACCGAGTTACAGTACACCAAGGAATGACAAAATGAATGAGGAGTGGCATAAGTCAGATTATTGATTAACTTAATATCAAAATTGGAAACAACAAATTACACAGTCGTACTATCTTGAAAAACCTGAGTGGCGAAGTAAATAGTATATGAGCAGTAGAGTAAACAAAGACCTCTTTCCTCACTAAAAGCAGTCCACAGTATCAAACATAAGGTTTAACTGACGGCAGACACTTACGAAAATGTTCGTATGGAGCACTTCATTATGCGGAAATGAATATTGGAGTAGGAGAATAACTGAAAGAAAGAGAACCGAAGCCTCTGAGATTTGGTATTACAAAGGAATGCTGTAAACTGACCGATGTGATAAGATAAGGTTCAAATGGCTCTGAGCACTATGGGACTACTAAGGTCATCAGTCCCCTAGAACTTAGAACTACTTAAACCTAACTAACCTAAGGGCATCACACACATCCATTCCCGAGGCAGGATTCGAATCTGCGACCGTAGCAATCACGCGGTTCCAGAATGAAGCGCCTAGACCCGCACGGCCACACAGGCCGGCTAAGATAAGGAATGAGAAGGTCCTCCGCAGTATCGGCGATGAAAGAAATATGTGGAAAACACTGACTAGACAAAGGGACAAGATGACTGGATATGTGTTAAGATATTAGGTTATAATTTCAATATTTTTGTTATTATTATTGTAACTACAATTGTTGTCTATTACTTAAATCATCGTTATATCTGAGTGTTGCATCCCATATTAAATATAAATCTTTTTACTATATGTGTCCTTATCTGAACATGTTGCAAAAGACATAGCTACCTCGTTCGATGTAAGCGTGGTAAGGATAAAAAAATTGATTAACAGCTTAGACACATACCAATTTTCGTCACAGGTCGACATGATGGATTTCTTTTTTTGTTATATCCACGTACAGTACTTGTTTTTAGTAAAAGTTTACGTAAAGACCTGAACAACTGCTTTTGGAGATCTAGTTATTCTAATACTAAACAAAAAAGAAAATTTATTGAAAATGTGACGGTACAAATACCATTCTTATCGTAATATTGAAACTAAAAATGATTACATAATTTGAAATAGTATAAATAACGTTTGGGAAATTAATCGTTATAACTTCGACCTGTTTTCCAGCTTACTGTACAATAACAACTGCTGTTACGTTGAGGATACCCTGATGTTCTGTCTTGAGGTGAAACGACGTTCATAAAGTGACTAAGTCAGTTCCCACGTATATTCTGACTCTACAAAGCTTACTTTTTGCCAGTTCTGTAAGGTACGATCTGACGCATAAAATTAGGGATGTTGATCTGTGATTCACTCCCTTGATCTAGGAACAATTTGCATGATATAAGGTGGATGACAACTAGTATTGCGGTGTTTCTTTGTTGTCGCCTCGTCACATGTTTGATGTTCATTATGAAGCATCTGCCACTTCTCATGAGAGGAACCTTTCTTTCAACATCTCGTGCATATGTGTGTGTGTGTGTGTGTGTGTGTGTGTGTGTGTGTGTGTGTGTGTGTGTCACTATTGTTGCCTAGCTGGGCTAGCTGTCTTTGTTGCAAGTATGATATACAAGGTCAGTAGTCACGCAAATGTGTCATCTCCGTTAGGGATAGACATGTTTAAAGTATTGAGTATCTAGTTTAGAAAGTCAGTTCATTGCATGACTATTGTATTTTTCGAAAATAAAGTTTATCAGACTGTAAGATAGTAGATTGCACTCTTCCTTGGGTGGAGCGGTCAGGCCCAGAGCGAGATGGTTTCAGGATACGTCGATCACTACATAGTGATCATTAAGTGGCGTGAATACATGTCCCAGAGTTGAAGAATGTGGCATTGGACGTTACTGCACAAATTTTCATTAATTGTCAAGCGAAATGTAGTGTGAGAAGGGCTATGCGAGAGGCGCTCAATGAATTCGAAAGTAAAGTTCTATGTACTGACTTGGCAGAAAATCATAAGAAATTTTGGTCTTATGTCAAAGCGGTAGGTGGATCAAAACAAAATGTCCAGACACTCAGTGACCAAAATGGTACTGAAACAGAGGATGACAGACTAAAGGACGAAATACTAAATGTCTTTTTCCAAAGCTGTTTCACAGAGGAAGACTGCACTGTAGTTCCTTCTCTAGATTGTCGCACAGATGACAAAATGGTAGATATCGAAATAGACGACAGAGGGATAGAGAAACAATTAAAATCGCTCAAAAGAGGAAAGGCCGCTGGACCTGATGGGATACCAGTTCGATTTTACACAGAGTACGCGAAGGAACGCGATAGCGTTACGGATATGATAGATAAACTGCAGTGGAAGACTCTGCAGGAGAGATGCTCAGTAGCTCGGTACGGGCTTTTGTTGAAGTTTCGAGAACATACGTTCATCGAGGAGTCAAGCAGTATATTGCTCCCTCCTACGTATATCTTGCGAAGAGACCATGAGGATAAAATCAGAGAGATTAGAGCTCACACAGAGGCATACCGACAATCCTTCTTTCCACGAACAATACGAGACTGGAATAGAAGGGAGAACCGATAGAGGTACTCAAGGTACCCTCCGCCACACACCGTCAGGTGGCTTGCGGAGTATGGATGTAGATGTAGATGTAGAACTAACAAAGCAAATTCAAATAAAAATGGGCGTTACCCAAGGAAGCCCCTTATCAATGCTGAATAAACCTGGAACAATGCTATTTACTGGCTGTTCACTTATTAAGAAGGAATGCAAGATTAAATGTGTAAGGGGTGAATTCAAATTCATTTCAAGGTTTTTGTGGATGAAACCGTCTATATCGCTTAAAACGTGTCTTTATTTATAATGTAGTTTCAGCTGCTGTCGTCATGATGTTTGCAGTTAAGAATATAGGAACATAAAGAGCGAGAGGCGTTTGTTATACATTACCAAGCTACAAAATATTATAAAATTAAAATTTAGTTATCTTTTAAGAACTTCGCTGACCAAAACTTAGAACTTGTGTGAAAAAGGTTCAGTGTCAGTATCAGTAAAATCTGTGCGTAATAAGGATGTCGAATATCAACTAATTGGCTCAACTCTTTTTTTTTTTTACAATTGTGTAAATTCTGGCTGGTTAGTGGCACAAGTGTACAGAACGCTGTCTTCAAAATTTTAAAATGTTTTCCTTCGTACTTATAAAATTACAGTCAGTCTTTAGATATCAGGTAACAAAAACTCATATGACATTCCAGTCAAACAAAAATTACTTACAGATACCAGACCAATAGGCAGACACTGGATGAGGCTCCGTGTGTTAAGCTCCTGGGCATCTACGTGTACAATAAACTGCTGCAGCAGCATTTGGATAATCGAAAAGCTCGATTCTGCCTGCTCTGCACTTAAAAATATCTCTCATTGTATTGATACGCAGACGGAACTGCTAGTACGCTTTGCGTGCTTCGAGGAAATGCTGTTTTATTGTATCTACCGCGGCAATACTGTTAATGCCAAAAAGTATTTTACAGGGGCGTGTGGTAAAAATACGGCGTTAAATCACTAACTTAACTTCTTACAGAAGCCTCTTCTGCCAACATGGGGTTCTTACACTTAAGAGTTGTGTCGGGGGTTCGCACTATTGTAGCCCACCGTGGCCGTTTCAAAGATATTATTCCGCGTCAGGTGACCTCTTCGACACGTTATCAGAGGTGTGGAGCACCGGACAGGAGAGCGAACTGAGGTGGGCAACAGCGACAGCACTGTGTTAACGACTCACATAGATGGAAGTGGTGCCGCGAATAGACTGTTAGCTCTTGGAGAGTGGCACATGGTTACTGCACTGTTCGAAGTGTACCTTGTTTTACTGCACAGTGGTAACAGGCTCCTGGTTAAAATTTGCTGGTGTTGCAGTGATATTCGAGTGTTTCCCGCCTGAAGCAAGTCTTTCCAGATAGGTATTACGGTTACGTTTGGGCTGGATGATGTTGTAATAATGAGAACCAGGTTGGGAGGCTGTTTTACAGTAGGTTGTGGATACGTGCCACTGACATTTGATATGTACGCTTGTGGTTGTGTATCTTAGCGTAAAGATCAATGCCGCCGTTGCATCGTAATTTTGAATAGTAATTATTTTTGCTTGCTGTAAGACACACAAGGATTACAGTGCTTCGTCCGCCTTGGTTTTAAGAATATTGTGGTGCTTGTCCTTTTCAACATAACTGATGTTTTTTAATTTGTCTGAGGTACCGAGTAAAACTGTGATCTATGATTTATACAGTCGAAGCTAATGTAAGCTTGTCAATTAAACGTGGAGCTTGTGTTAAGGCTGTGGCTTCAGTATATATTTCTGATGTGAGATTAGAAGTGATTCCTGTCTCTGTGGACCGTATAACGACTTGTTTGAAGTATTGCGCCTCACTTTAAAGATTAATATTGCCACTTTTCTGGACGAAATTTAAAAGGTTGCTGTTGCGCAGCAAACCCTTTTGTCATTCTCCTGCCGGCCGTTGTGGCCGAGCGGTTCTAGGCGCTTCAGTCTTGAACCGGGCGACCGCTACGGTCGCAGGTTCGAATCCTGCCTCGGGCATGGATATGTGTGATGTCCTGAGGTTAGTTAGGTTTAAGAACTTCTGTTCTAGGGGACTGATGACCTCAAATGTTAAGTTCCATAGTGCTCAGAGCCATCTGAACTATTTGTCAGTCTCCTACCGTTAGCCTGTGTCTGCAGTATGCATGTTTCAGGAAACGGACTGCATTGTATTCAAAGGTATGCTGTGAAGCTGTTTTATGTTTTAATGAAAGCGGACTCAGTAGCGCCACTGGTCGTTAAGAGATGTTCAATATATTTGGAATGTATGACGTCAAGAGTGCTCTGATTTAGACAAGTCAAATCGTCTTCTACTCAGTCTGTCGTTTTTGTAAACTATGTTATTGTTCTACTGAATAGTTTTGTATTTTGTTAACAGAACTCAGCCGGCTTTACCTAATGTTTTTGCAGTTTTACGCAGTGTTTTATGCTTCTTACTTTGCAACTTGTGTAGGCATTCGGCTGTAATTAACATATGGAGAAATTGTCTTAAAATTTCTGACACATTGAGGAATTTCTCTAAGTTTTGGCAAGATATACATACATTCCTAAATATATTCGCCGGTATCTATGAAATGTACTGTTACATTGATGTTAAAAACTTTTTGCTTCATATTTCGCGAGTAACTATTTTCTGTTTTAACAATATATAGTTGTGTTAATTTTATTTTTGAAATGAATCGACTATTTTATATGTTAAATAAAATGGATGTTATGAGTGAACCTTTGGCTATACTCTTATCCTAATGTCCCAGTCAGCCACAGGAATTTGGGTAGGGTTTTTAAATTAACTAAGGGCACAGCGTCAGTACCTATACTAGTCTAGTCAGTCAACAAGCAGCCGCCGGGCACGAGAGAGCAGCAACAGGGAAGTAACATTTTGTGACATTTTACGAATTCCTAACCTGGAGCGATTTATGTCTTTTCATCTGGGTGTGTAGTTTCTTTTTTGAATTTCCGCATGACAATTTAATACTGAATACGCACGGTTCTCGCTTTATCATTTTTGTCGGACACATTACAAGTTCGTACCCAGGATCGAATTATTTAGTCTCACCTACGTGCTTTGGTAGTTCAGTTCTTGACTCTCTACTTCTTAATTTAATTTACTAGACTCAGTTCTTGCGTTTTCGTCAGTGTCTACAGTAGAGTTCAGTGCGTGTCGATAGTAAACTTCTTTGCGTAGTGTAGTTTTCCTCAAACTTTAGTGTGCATAGGGACTCTGCTATGTGCGTATGCGAGTCGAGTTGGTGACACTGCGCTCTCAGCTCCAGGCTTCGGTTACACAGCTTGAAGCTGCAGTGGATGGGAATCACTGTCGTGGGCCGGCTGTGGGGATCCAACGGAGGTCCTCACTGGTGGCCAGTCCAGTTACTGCTTGCACTGAGTTTGACCCCTGACCCGTGGGCGACTGGGAGACCCAATGGGGCGTGGCAGGCTGCGAAAGATATTCCAGGGGGCCGCACGTAAGGCCTCCGTGGTTAGTCTGCCAAACAGGTTCCAGGTGCCGTCTATAGCTGACACTGTCGCTCAGCCAGATACAGTCACCAGTCAGAGGAAATCCCTCAGCTTGCAGTATCCGAGTTGTCACAGAGGGTGGAATTATTGATAGTTGGGAGCTCCCATGTTGGGCGCGTTATGGGGCCCCCTAGGGACACGGCTGCCAAGGAGGAGAAGAAAGCCAATGTGCAGTCCGTGTGCATACCGGGTGGAGCCATTCCGGACGCCAGGATGCCATAAAGAGCACAGGGTGCAGCCAACTGCAAGTGGTGGCTTATGTTGGTACCAGTGATGTGAGTCACTTTGGACTAGAAGATATTCTCTCTGGTTTAGAGCGGCTAACAGAAGTACTAAAGGCTGCCAGTCTTGCTTGCGAGATGAAGGCTGAGCTTGCCATTTGCAGCGTACTCGATTGGATCGACTGCAGACCTCTGGTACACAGCCGGGTGAAGGGTCTGAATCAGAGCCTCAGAAGGCTCTGTGATCCCGTCGGCTGCAGGATCCCCGACTTGCGCAATAGGGTGGAGGTCTTTCGGGTTCCGCTAAATACGTCAGAAGTCCATTTAAAGCAGGAGGCGGCTGCACCGGTAGCAGGAACTGTGTGGCGTGGACTGGGTGGTTTTTAGGTTTGAAGGTCTCATGGAAGCACAAATAGGACCTCAGTCTCAGTGCAGATCGAGTACAGGAAGAATGTAGATACAGGAACCAGCAGTATAAGAGTTGTAAATAGTTGCAGCTCTGTTGAGAAAATACCAGAGCTCCAAGAGCTAATAAAAGCACCGATACTCAAATCGTTTTAGGCACTGAAAATTGGCTAAATCCGGAGATAAGTTCAGCCGGAATTTTTGTGAAGGACCTAACGGTGTTCAGAAAGGATAGGTGAAATACAGTTGGTTGTGGCGTGTTTCTTGCTGTTAGAAGTAGTTTATCTAGCCGCGAAATTGAAGTACATAATTCCTGTGAGTTAGTGTGGGTAGAGATCATTCTTGACAACCGGAATAAAATAATAATTGGATCGTTTCACCGATCTCCCAACTCAGATCATACAGTTGCTATAAAGTTCAAAGAAAACATGAGTCTAATTTCAAGCATACACCTTACTCATACAACTATAGTCGGTGGTGACTATAATTTATCCTAGATATTTTGGCGAAAATACATGTTTATTCCGGAGGTACACATAAAACATCATCCGAAATTGTGCTAAAAACCGTCTCTGAATATTATTTCGAGCAGTTAGTTCATGAGCCCATTCGAAGAATAAACGGTTTTGAAAACACATTTGACCTCTTAGCAACAAATAATCCGGAGCTAGTAAAGAGCATCAAAATGGATACAGGGATTAGTGAACACAGGGTTGTCGTAGCGAGAATGAATACCGTAACTCCCAAAGCCTCCAAAAATAAACGAAAATCTATTCAAAAAAAGCAGATATAAATTCGCTTGACGCTTTCCTGAGAGGCAATCTCCATTCCTTCCAAATTAAGAATGTAAGTGTAGACCAGATGTGGCTTCAATTCAAAGAAATAGTATCTACAGTAATTGAGATATTTATACCAAATAAATGAAGAAATGATAGAGCTGGTACACAAAATAGAACACTGTTGCAGAAACAACGAGAGAAGCATGCCAAATTTAAGCGAACGCAGAATCCCCTAAATTGGCGATCTTGTACAGAAGCTCGGACTTCAATGTGAGATGCTTATAACAGTTTCGACAGTGAAACTTTGTCTCGAAACATGGCAGAAGAGAGACTCTGGCCGTGTGTAAAGTATTCTAGCGGCAAGACACAATCAATGCCTTCTCTGCGCGATAGCAATGGAATTACTATGACAGTGCTACTAAAGCAGAGTTACTAAACACAGCCTTCCGTAATTCTTTCACTAAAGAAGAGGAAGTAATTATTCCGGACTTCGAACCAAGAACAGCTGCTAACATCAGTAAATTAGAAGTAGATATCCTCGGAGTAGTGAAGCAACTTAATCATTTAATAGGAAGCAAGTCCTTTCGTCCAGACTGTCTACCAATTAGGTTCCTTTCAGGGTATGCTGATGCAATAGCTCCATACTTGACAATCACATACAACCGCTCGCTCGACAAAAGATGCGTACCCAAAGACTGGAAAGATGCACGGATCACACCAATATTCAAAAAGCCAATAGGAGTATCCAATAAATTGTAGGCCCGTGTCATTAACGTCGATATGCAGCTGGTTTTTGGTACATGTATTGCGTTCGAATATTAAGAATTACGTCGAAGAGAACGGATTTAGAGAACATCGTTCTTGTGAAAAACGAGTAGCTCTTTACTCACATGAAGTGTTGAAATGAAATGAGCGTACGGAATTGTGGGCGGGAGTCCCCCATTTGGCGGAGAAGTTCGGCCGCCGACGGCAAGTACTTATTGCATTCGACGCCACATTGGGCGACTTGCGCGTCGGAGATGGAGATGAAATGATGATGAAGACAACACAACGCCAGTCCCTGGGTGGAGAAAATCTCTTGCCTCAGCCGGGAACCGAAACCGGGCCGCCACGCTGACCACTCAGCTAACGGGGAAGGGGGAAGGCCGGGGACACATAACACATGAAGTGTGGAGTGCTATCGACAAGGGTTTTCAAATTGCCTCCGTATTTATAGATTTCCAGAAGACTTTTGACACCATATCTTACAAGTAGCTTGTAACCAAATTGCGCCGCCCGTTGTGGCCGAGCGATTCTAGGCGCTTCAGTCCGGAACCGAGCTGCTGCTACGGTCGCAGGTTCGAATTCGGCCCCGGGCATGGATGTGTGTGATGTCTTTAGGTTAGTTAGGTTTAAGTAGTTCTAAGTCTAGGGGACTGATGACCTCAGATGTTAAGTCCCATAGTGCTCAGAGTCATTTGAACTATAACAAAACTGCGTCCTTGTTCTTGTGAAATACCGTCTCAGTAAAACGGAAGTAATTTCTGGCGTTCGCCAAAGAAGTGTTATAGGCTATGTGCTGATTCTTATCTATATAAACGAGTTAGGAGACAATCTGAGTAGCAGTTTTAGGTTGTTTCCAGATGATTCTGTCACTATCGTCTAGTAAAGTCATCAGAAGGTCAAAACTAAGTGCAAAACGATTTAGATAAGATATCTACATGGTGCGAAAATAGGCAGTTGATCCTAAAAATGAAAAGTGTGAGGTCATCCCATGTGTGCTAAAGGGAATCCGTTAAACTTTAGGTACGTGATAAATCTATCAAATCTAAATGCCGTAAATTCAATTAAATGCCTATGAATTACAATTACAAACAACTTAAATTGGAAAGAACACAGAAAATGTTGTGTGGAAGGCGAACCGAAGACTGCCTCTTATAGACAGAACACTTACAAGGGAACCTCCCCATCGCACCCCACTCAGATTTAGCTATAAGTTGGCACAGTGGATAGGCCTTGAAAAACTGAACACAGATCAATCGAGAAAACAGGAAGAAATTGTGTGGAACTATGAAAAAAGAAGCAAAATATACAAACTGAGTAGTCCATGCGCAAGATATGCAACATCAATGATATGTGTCTGCTCAGGAGCGCCGTGGTCCCGTGGTTAGCGTGAGCGACTGCGGAACGACAGGTCCTTGTTTCAAATCTTCCCTCGAGTGAAAATTTTACTCTTTTTATTTTCGCAAAGTTCTGTCCGTTCGATCCTTGACGACTCTGTTCACTGTAATAAGTTTAGTGTCTGTGTTTTGCGACCGCACCGCAAAACCGTGCGATTAGTAGACGAAAGGACGTGCCTCTCCAATGGGAACCGAAAACATTTGATCGCAAGGTCATAGGTCAACCGATTCCTGATATATTCTATATGACACTGGTGACGGCATCTGCGTCACATGACAGGAATATGTTGTCGACCCACCTAACTAGTACACTTGGCGAATGGGTAAAAAGATTCTTCTACCTTGCCCGATTTAGGTTTTCTTGTGGATGTTTCGATGTTTGTTTAGGTGTAACGTCCCCATACTACGGCGCAGTTATCTCGCATCGGACGGATAGACGGACGGACAGATAATAATTGTCTGAAAATAAAAACAAACTTTTTCCTCGAGGGAAGACTTGAACCAAGGACCTCTGGCTTCGCAGCTGCTCACGCTAACCACGGGACCACGGCGCTCCTAAGCACAAGCATGTTCTTGGTGTTGCCTATCTTTCGCATGGACTACTCAGTTTGTATACTTTGCTTATTTTTTTCATAGTTCCACACAACTTCTTCCTGTTTTCTCGATTGATCTGTGTTAAGTTTTTCAAGGCCTATCCACTGTGCCAACTTACAGCTAAATCTGAGGGGGGTGCGATGGGGAGGTTCCCTTGTTAGAAGATGCAACAAACCTACTAAAGAAAGTGGTTTCACTACGCTTGTACGTCCTCTTCTGGAGTACTGCTGCACGGTGTGGGATCCTTACCATATAGCATTAACAGAGTCCATCGATAAAGTTCAGAGAAGAGCTGCATGTTTTGTATTGTCGATAAATAGGGGAGAGGATATCACTGGCATAATACAGGATTTGGGGTGTATATCATTAAAACAAAGGCGTTTTTCGTTGCAGTGAAATCTTTTCACGAAATTTCAGTCTCCAACTTCCTCCTCCGAATGCGATATTATTTTGTTGGCGCCGACCTACATAGGGAGAAACAATAATCACAATAAAATAACGGAAACCAGAGCTCACCTGGAACGATACAGGCGTTCATTTTTCGGCATGCTGTTCGAGAGTTGAATGATGGAGAATTATTGCAAAAGTGGCTCGATGAACGCTCTGCCAAGCTCCTAAATGTGAATTTCTGAGTGTCAGTCTAGATGTAAAGGCAGAATATGATATAACAGTGAATTTGGGATGAACTACAAAATTCACAACCTCAGTCTACAAGTAAAAGATAATTTCCATATTGACTACGTGTTCCTATCTGCGGTTCAGAAAGGAGTCTTGTTTTCTAGTACAAATGTCCGTAACAGGTTGCCGACCGACATCATGTAGAAAATAGGAAATGCTACGATATTTAAAAATGTATTAAAAGGTATCATACTAGATAATTTACTACCACGTTGGGAATAGGGGTCTAAACTCTTATCTTATCTTATCTTATATTATCAAACAGATTTTAGCGGTTCCAGATATGGACGACTGATAGTCGTCTCTAAAACAACTGAAGTTAAATAAATGTGTAGTGTGAATTTTAAGATAACAGCAGCGGCTGAGTATCGGAACCGGAAGAGCAGAGGTCTTTTGTTTATATTAAAAAGTATTCTATAACTAATTCACACAGTTAACAACGACTCTAGTTATAGGAGTAGTTGTTAGGGCACTTTTATTCTTAAGTAATTGTCGGTTGCACTCGTTATCTGTGTTAGCGACCCATTATATGTACAAGCTGGTTTACAATTTATGTGTAAAAATATGTGATCATATATGACTAAGGAAACTCTATTCTTTTTTTTTTCATTTACCGGTTGATGATGAAAAGAATAACTGACGCCTAGCCGAGCAGCTCTAGGCGCTTCAGTCCGGAACCGCGCGACTGCTACGGTCGCAGGTTCGAATCCTGCCTCGGGCATGGATGTGTGTGATGTCCTTAGGTTTGTTAGGTTTAAGTAGTTCTAAGTTCTAGGGGACTGATGACCTCAGATGTTAAGTCCCATAGCGCTCAAAGCCATTTTTTTTATGACCGGCCGCGCTGTCGAATATCTAGTCACAAGCTGTAATGCGTCGACGACCATCGTCCCTCAAAGCACCGATCTCATATTGTCGCTGTCTTTGCCATGAGGCTTCTATCGCAAACAATAATTTTACGCCAAAGGAAATGGTTTGTGCTAGGTCCAGTTTATCAGAATATACTCGGTCATTTTAATGTATAAAGCTTTAACACAAATAAATGTTTATTGCTGATCGAAAGAAAGAAAAAGCTGCTTTACATTTGAACATACTGAACTTTATGATGAAAACGAAAATTAATTTTATCCGAAGAACATAGTTTAATTTTTACTATACGTCAGAGTCCGGCATTGTGTTTGTCACTTGTTCGCTAAGGATCAGCGTGTCGATTGCAAAACGTGGGAGCAATGCATCTTTGCGACTGCAAGAATGCGGTGATTTCTTCTGAGACGCTGAGGTATTTGAACCCGAATCAGCCAACAGGAATATTGGGCAGATGTTTACACTTGTTCCGGCCAAGCGGCTCGCAGGCAGCTATTCAGACCATTACCTACCGCACAAGGTGGAAGCTTTCGAGCAGGTCACTTCAGTGTACGAAATTGAGTGGATATTACCTCGCACATTGCAATTAGTTTTCGTTCTAATTAAGGTTTACAGAGATATCGGGTTTGATAAAATCATCACTCGCTCGGGATGCTTTTCATCTGTTAATGTCGTGTGCTGATTGGGATCGTTGTTAGTTTTAGTACTTGTTTGAGATGTGATGTGTAATCGATTTCAGTTATAGGCGTCCTAAATCTCAAGTGTCACAAACACAGTTTACCTCACCTTAAATGGTTTGTTTATTCGACGTGGAGTATGAGATACTGTACAGAAAACATTTAAAGTCTATTTTAATATATGAGCATAGCTACCAGGGCTGAAATATATGTTTGATTCTTTATTCAATAATAACATATCCGTTTAATTTGCCCGCAGACATTCAGTAATCTAGTAATAGTAAATCGATCATACAAATATTGAGTGAGGAACAGCGGTCGGTCGAAATGTTGCATAAATATATACCATTCGTCGTTGTTATTGAAAACTCTATTTAAGCTACTAGTTTCAGCGCCCCAGTAGAGCCTTTTTCAGGCCCCAATAATTCAACATCCGAAGTATTCTAGTCGTGTGCGTACATAACACAAGAGCTACTGCAGTAACTGGATTCCTTAGAAGTAACATGTGCGGACAGTATACACAGTTCGAAACACCTCTACAGAGTCTATTTACTACAGTGGTTCCAGTGTTTAATACATATACGACTGGAATACTCCGTACGTTCGATGCATAGGGGCCTAAAGAAGACGCTACTGAGGCGTTGAAACTAGTAGCCTAAATAGAGTTTTCAAAAATTATGATGGATGGTAATATTTACACAACGGTTCTTCAATTTACTCGTCTTTTTCCTGAATCACAAACTTGGCGTGTTGCATAGTATTCATATTAGAATTCTGAATGAAATCGCTCAGCCCGCAGCTCGTGGTCGTGCGGTAGCGTTCTCGCTTCCCACGCCCGGGTTCCCGGGTTCGATTCCCGGCGGGGTCAGAGATTTTCTCTGCCTCGTGATGGCTGGGTGTTGTGTGATGTCCTTAGGTTAGTTAGGTTTAAGTAGTTCTAAGTTCTAGGGGACTGATGACCATAGATGTTAAGTCCCATAGTGCTCAGAGCCATTTGAACCATTTTTTTTGAAATCGCTCAACCATCTCGTGTAATCCATAAGAGACACATTTCCCTTGCGTCTTCCGTTTGAACTTATCTTTCGCGTGTGATTTTCATATGGTAGGATAATAAACAAAACCGCAACAACAGGGGGGGAACAGTCGTTTAGCAGTATTGCTTTTCTGGACATTAAGCATGATTTGTTAACTGTTAATTACTGGCGTCGTTACCTCAAAGCGTAACGAATATCATCGAATGGGATTCTGCAAATTCAAAAAAAATGTGCTTTATTATCAGCTGCCTGTTGCTGCTTAACAACCTGGAATATGGAATCGGTCGAGCTCGTATAATCGGCAGAACCTGCTGTATAAGTAACACATTGCACCGACGTGTTCCTTCTGATCTTATTTTTCCTATACAATTTTCAGATCTGGAAGTAATTTGACATTGATTCAGGTCAAATAGGTGAGATTTACAAGTTCGTCGAGTGAGGGCGCCCGCTCACAGCGGCGGCACGGTTCGGGTACAGACGGAAGCCCGCACGTTTAACGTTCAATTACGTGCCATCTATGTAATTAAGTTAATGGCAGCGTCTGCCCTCAACGCAGAGTACAGCGTGTGAATAGGAAGTTTATTTTTATATGTTACCGTAAATTACACAGTCAGAGACAAAAGAGAACGACAAACCACGAAGGAATTGTCGGAATGGGGCGGAAATCGCTAGATGTGGCGCACACGTACCGAGAAACAAACGATTACAATTCCAGAAAATTTGGAAGGTTTATTCAAGAGGAAGAACTTCACAAACAGAGCAAAGCAATATCACGTTGGACCACCTCTCGTCGTTATAGAAGCAGTTTTTGTGCCTGGCATTGATTGACAGAGTTTGTTGGATGTCCTCCTGCGCGATATCATGCCAAATTCTGTCCAATTTGTGCGTTAGATCGTGAAAATTCCAAGATAGTGTTAGGGCCCTAACCATAATGCTCCAAACTTTCTTAGTCGATGAGAGCTTCGGCGACCTTGCTGGCCAAGGTAGTGTTTGGCAAGTACGAAGTAGTAAAAATTCTCGACGCTGGTGGGCACTAGCTTGTTGAAATGTACGCTCAGGATGGCTTGCCATGGAGGGCAACAAATGGGGGCGTAGAATATCGCCGACGATTCTCTGACCTGTAGCGGTGCCACGGATGACAACTAAATGAGTCCTGCTGTGAAAAGTAATGGCACTCTTCTTTATGGGCCGTGTGGTGGGCGACAATTAGGTTGGTATCCTGTCACTATCCAGAGAGTCTCTAGACACGTCTTCCCTGGTCAGTGAGGCTCAGTTCTAAGCGGGACTAAACACTGCAAACAATTCTACTCGAGTCATTGATGTTCCAGGCCGAAAATACATAATTTTTGCCTGTCGTTGGGAGCATATTCACGTATGGTTATGTTACACAGTTCTCTCCCTCTAGTCAGATATTTTTCAACATTTCATAGACCCACGAATGTGGTCCCGAATGCACAATTGATGGCTTGCATATGTAGTTCTGCCACGTATTCCTGCGTCTCTTATTGCTAACAATTCGCACATGGAGCACAGTGTGGTCGTTTAAGGTGATTCATAGTAGTATATGGTAGGAATTAATCCATACGTCAAGGTTGTGCTTCGGTAAGACCAGTTTTGTTTCTGTTACCGTTGTGTTTAATTTTGTCAGCCGCTTTCTTACGTGGTTGAGCGATGCATACGAGCATTGACAACTCCTGGTTTTTTTAAAAATATATATATATATATATATATATATATATATATATATAGCTCCGTGTGTATTCAGCCTTTCTTCAAGTGTAGAATGACTGCCTACGCATATACTCCAGTGCACCTTTCAAATTATTAGCTTGCAGCAGTACACTCTTCTATATCAGCTGGCCTACATACGTAACTCAAGTACACAAATATAACTTTTTCTGGGATAGCACTGACGCGGCTCACTTAAAAATGGTTCAAATGGCTCTGAGCACTATAGGACTTATCATCTTAGGTCATCAGTCCCCTAGAACTTAGAACTACTTAAACCTAACTAACCTAAGGACATCACACACATCTATGCTCGGGGCAGGATTCGAACCTGCGACCGTAGCGGTCGTGCGGTTCCAGACTGTAGCGCCTAGAACCGCTCGGCCACATCGGCGGCTCACTTATTTTTAACCACGGTGTCTTCCACTGATTTCTGTTTACAATTTCCTTATCACCTGTCGTGAGATACTGTTTGACAATGTATGTATTCTGGTATACCTAGTAACACACTTAACTCTTTTAGTCTTTGATGTTACCTCTATTCTACATTACGTCACGAGCACGCTGTTTGGATAATGTTAGCAGTCATCTGACAATTTTGTTTTAATATTACACCGTTTTATGCTTTGGCTTACTAATAACAAGCTTAGGCATATATTACGTCAGCTAACTTTCCGTGTATGTACTTTCATTGATGCACTATGAACATGTACTTCGTTATTGACTTTTCCACGTTCGGTAACTCACTGTTCGACATTTCTTATTCTTTTCGTCTTTTAACATAAGAAGCATAGCTTGCGGAATATCTGTATGTGGTGGCCTATTTTCAAGCTTGCTCAGACAAGATCATTAATGACAAATATATTTTCATGTATCTACAGTTTGTACCTTTGTTTGATGTAATCCCTGATAGTAATATGGCTGGTAATTTTCTTGTTTAAGGGCCGAATCATACCGTATTGAAATTCTTAAACCGGCACAACAAATTGGAGATGAAATTACAGCTGACGGTGTTCTTGGCATTTTTAACATACACCCATCATTTAATAAACCACCTAAGCACCAGTTAAACTTTTTAGAGTTGGTTACAATGCTCCGAATCTTATATATGAAAAGTAGAAAGTTATGCGGCATATCCATGGAAAATTTTGTTCAAGGAAGAAGTATCACTTACAAACCATGGCCAAATCAGTCTTCACAATATGCAGTAAGAGTGAAAATCCGCGCTGACTCGAAAAAGCGGACAAAAACAACGTTCTTGGTCTATCAGCGTTTGGTGCTTGTTTTTCAAGATCAGCATTGTTGCCCCCTGTTTTATTAACGGGAATCTAATACATTCAAGTATCTCGAGCTACTAAGATATGCTCCTGGTGCACTTATTGGTAGACATCCCACTGGATATAAAGCGATCAGAGCGGAAAATGCACTAAGACTGTCCCACCCGCTCCGCAGATGTAATGACAGATCCTCTTAAGAGAACATTTGTAGAGCATTGTAACGATTGTTCAGGAAATGCAAAATAGCCTGCACTCTCACCAAACGTAGCATTTGTTTACCTTTATCTAAGGCGACAATTAAAACAAGTCGTCTATTAGGAAAGACTGGTGTCTCCCGAATGCATGAACTCCGCCATAAAACGTAGCTCCATTAGAAAAAAGGGTCGACGTTGTAATTCGGCAGCTATAAACTATAAAAGTTATGACTTTTCTTTCAACCAGTACACCGTTAGTTGGAAATTGTTTCATTTAACTCTTATTGATAGCACTGATTCACTACGAGCCCGTTTCGGTGGAATTTTCGTTTTAAGCGTTCCTGTTGAGAAATTATAACTCTTGTAGTGTACTTACGTCTATGTATTTTCTATGTAATATGGCATTATATTGTACGGAGGTTTAAGTGAAATGACGTCCATAATGTATCTTGTAGCGAATTTTCAGATGGTTCAAATGGCTCTAAGATCTATGGGACTTAACATCTAAGATCATCAGTCCCCTAGACTTAGAACTACTTAAACGTAACTAACCTAAGAACATCACACACATCCATGCCCAAGGCAGGATTCGAACCTGTGACCGTATCAGCAGCGCGGTTCAGGACTGAAGCGCCTAGAACCGCTCGGTCACAGCGGCCGGAAGCGAATTTTCTTGCTGGTGATGTGTCGTTATTATAAATCACGTAATTCCTTTTGTATTGGACTTTTGAATGATTTTATATAGTATTTTTTGACAGCCATTGACAGTTTTCAGTCCAACGGCGCTTTATGGTTTACAGAGCAAATTATATCGCGGGAATTCAGGGATAGTGTTTGAGTTTCAGAGGTTGTAAATCCTTAGGTATGCGAAGCTTAAGGCTATCTATTTTATTATACGGTGTGTCATTTTTATCCTTTTTCTTTCCTAGTAATTCAATAAAATTTTCTAATTAATTCTTATGTTTCACATCTGTTTGTTCGTTAAGGATTTTAAATTTTTTTCCCATGTATGTAAATTTCCAATTCTTCTAAACAGTTTACACCCAGAAATAAAATTTAGAATAGAAACAGAGCAAAAAATCCAGAAATTTTTTGGACTTAAAAAAGGCAATAGTAATAACCACCACAAGTTCTAAATTTATAGAAAATTTTCTGCTACAGGCTTCATTGCAAATAAATTCATGTCACCCAGATTCACATAAATATGCATATTTCAGGAAACTGATCAATACAATCATAAATGTATCTCT
This sequence comes from Schistocerca americana, assembly GCF_021461395.2. Lineage (NCBI taxonomy): Eukaryota > Metazoa > Arthropoda > Insecta > Orthoptera > Acrididae > Schistocerca > Schistocerca americana. The sequence goes on from NC_060126.1 coordinate 381,436,639, forward strand.
CAGAAATAATGCTATACAAAGTGCAATAACAACACTACAATATATAGTGCAAAGAAATGATTTTAACCAAATACAGTGCTCAAATTATATGACGAATATTTAAAGCCTATAACAGTTAACACATATAGGCACACCTGAAACGAGAGGATGGAACTATAATAACACCAACCTACGTATCAACAGTATACACAGATAACATATGCAGCAAACTGAACAATTTTCTAAAGAATACGATAGTAAAACTACCATTTCGTTCAAGCAATAACCCGAAAACAGAAATAAGATCAGAGAAAAATGAGATCCCTATTTTTTCTTATCTGGGCATTTAGAAAATTTCCTGTGACAACTACACAAAATCCTCTATTGGACAAACAGCAAGAAACTTTGGAATCAGGTCCAAAGACAACTAAAGAAACTATGAAAGTAACCAATAAAGTTTTTCTACATATGAAAAGCCAAAATGATAAGGCAGAACAAATCGAAAATGCCTTTCCAATTCTACATAAAATACCTAAAGGTCATGCTATGACATTTTAGATGAACTGGAAATTTACACTTATACAAAAAAAGGATCCGAACGCCATTCTTAAACAAGAAACAGATCTGAAAGAAAAAAATACTCAGCAAAATTTATTGCCGTAATAGAAAAAGGATTAAAATGACACGGAACATGAAAAACAATAGATAACCTTAAGCTTCACATAATTACAAATTTACTGTCTCCGAAACTCAGACACTGTCCCCGAAATTCAGCGATATAATTTACTTTGCAAACATAAAGCATCGCTGGAGCAACAACTGTCAAATAACCTGTCAAAAAGTACTGTATAACATAACTTAAAATCCAATACAAAAGAAGCTATGTGATATATAATAACGACGCTCTATCAGAAAGATAACTCGCTCCAAGTTGCATTATGGACGTCATTCCTCCTAGACATAAGTACACATAATGTAATATTACGCGTAAAATATATAGACGTAATTGTAAAATATAAACAGAAACATCTGAAAATGTCATTTTCACCTAAACGAGCTCGTTGTGAATCAATGTCATCAACGCGAGTTGAACAAAACAATTTTCTGCTAACTTTGTACCGATTGAAAGAAACTGTCATACTTTGACTTTACGCTGCGAGCCCAGCAGAGAAGAAGATAAAAACTACCTACGAATTTCAATAAATTAACCATATTGTCTGCTGTATTTTTATTCATTCTGGATGTATTTGGGGCGGCCTGTCTTAGCTTCCTCCCCCCGTATCTAGAGCGATTTTTTTAAATAGTTACAATCTGCAGAACGCAATCCCTGAGAAGATAAGAAGCATATGCACATACGGGCATATGGCCGGCTATGCGTTCTGAGTGAGGTACACCGATTAGAAGTTTGAGACTGAAGATCTTTGACAATGCAGGTTTCAATGAATGAAAGCAGAGAAGAGAATACACCAGACTAGTGGGACTGTTGTGGCTGTACTAACTTTTTAGCTCCACACCCAAGAGGGCAGCAGTTTTCTCCATGAGAAAGTGCCACAATCCGTATCACTTAATGCGCGTACTTGCCTCCATAGCGGCCTTGGAGCATGGACACAATACGTGGACACCACGTGACCTGCAATTTTTCGTTCTAAATACAGAACAACACACTTGTCAATGAAATATGTTGAAGATAGACTGAAATAATTGATGCTATTACTCGTATATTTTAAATTGTTTCACACTGGATTTGTGGAGCATGACACGTTGACAAATAGGAGCATCTGACATAATTTTTGAGTGGTGTTGATTGATAACGCCCAAGACGGCGAATATACCTAATTTACAATGCAATTGTTTTTTTTTTTCGATTAAGGAACACACCGATGCAGGCTAATGACTTCTTTCAGAAAATTTAATGAAGTTTGGACCCAAGTATAAAAACCTATTACAGTTTCGATGGTGTGTTGCAACTGCACCATACATGCTTCATCTAACTGAAAGCAGTACCTTCAGTGGTTGTCGAAAGGAATTATTGTAATAATTGGTATACAATAAACGATCATCTTGAATCTTTCAAAATAGCTTGGTTAAGAAACAAAATACAATTCAGTTGCAAAGCACCTGTAATAGTTACCATTACTTATATCACAGAAAGTATCAACTGAAAAAAATGACAGCAATCATTAACAATACAACAGAAAAACTTTTGTCCCGCATTAGACCTGTATCCAACTGACGCAGGTTTCGTACCTAGATCGCTTCATGATGACCGTTCCTTGTCTCTGGAAATCAGTTAAAATATTGTTAGAATCAGGTAACAGGGAAATTTGACAGCTGCTAATCAAGGGAACTTTCGTAATTCTGTATTCAGGAGTGCCCGGGTTGTCACGAGAGTACAATGTATATATAATTTGAGTGTTGTGTTCCTCATGTTTTAACGATAGCAGACCTTCCTGTAGCCTAGTCGTTACATTCACTTCGTTCTATTATAATGTTTCATGATCTTTTCCGGTTGTTGTAAAGATTTAAATGAATTACATACATGGGAATGAAATTATTGAATAAATGGGGATGAAATCAGTGAAGATGTAGTAATATGACATACCTGCGCAAGTAATCTGAACTTGCACTGAATTCATTAGAGACCTGGAAGCGAGCTTGGACAGCCCAATAGTAAAGGCGGCTGTTCGTGATAAGCTGGAAATCCAGGTTTGAGTCCCAGTCACCAAGATATTTCCAGTTACACATTCATTACATTGTAGGTTCAACATATCTGGACAGTTAGCACTGATATGTCATTACATCTTCATTCATTCCACCCCTCTCGATCCAACATTTCATTTATGTAGATTTAATTCATTTCATTACAGGGTATCATAAATAATAGCGAAAAGTGATAGAAAAGAAAGTATACAATAACAGAAGCAAAACATATCCAACACACGTAGGTCGACCCGCGACCGATTTCATTATAAAGTATTGTCTTCATTGAAGTGCATTTGTAGTATGAACATTTCGATAAGTTCCTATTTAATTGGTCTGAAATTTTATCCATGGCTCATAGTAGGGCAATTCAATTGCGTAATTGGTCACCAGCTCATTTTTCTGCTGATGTAAGTGTGTAAGATGACAAGTAGATGAAAGGCAGCACGTTTTGTATTATCGCGAAATATGGGAGAGAGTGTCACAGAAATTATGCAGGATTTGGGCTGGACATCATTAAATGAAAGGTGTTTTTCGTTGCGATGGAATCTTCTCACGAAATTCCAGTCACCAACTTTCTCCTCCGAATGCGAAAATATTTTGTTGACACCGACCTACATAGGGAAGAACTATCACCACGATAAAATAAGGGAAATCAGAGCTCGTACGGAAAGGTGTGTTCATTCTTTCCGCGTGCTATACGAGATTGGCATGATAGAGAATTGTGAAGGTGGTTCGATGAACCCTCTGTCAGGCACTTAAATGTGATTTGCAGAGTATCCAAGTAGATGTAGATGTAGAAGTAAGGCGTCAGTATGGTATAAAACGGATATGTTGAGAACGGTCTATACCTTTGCCTCCAAGATCACTGTCCTCAGGCGTCTGGATTTTTCTGTCTGGGTCATCAGACAAGTGAATTGTACAGTACTGTCGTTTATATGGTTGAAGATGTGGAGCAGCGAACTGTACGGTCTTGTCAGGATCCGGGGTATTTGCAGAAATTCGTAACTCACTGCAAAGTAGAGCGGAGTACTGCATCCAAATGTGATGACGGTTTGAACACCTCCTTCAATGAGTCTTCAAAGTAAGTTTATCTTTCCCTCTGTAAACATTTGTAAACCATTACTGAAGCCAGCGACATCGATTACAGCGAAATTGCATAATACGCCATACTACGTGTTACAGGACGACTGAAACGGCAAGATATGCAAACAGGAGTACCACACCACATTACATATACATATCTAACTCTAAGATGAAAATTTCCATCAGTACACTATTAGTAGATAAACTGGTCTCCAAACAGAACCAGTGCACTAAAGTAATACATTAGATGTTGCCGTCGTATTACAATTTATTGCCGTTAACGACACGAAACTCAACAGGAAAACGTATATAGCTGAGTGAACCTGCATAGTGCATTGTAAACCAGACGGTCACAAAGTGGGATGGAAGTCTCACCTCTAAATATTTGTATGTTCCACTTACAAGACGTTTACGAGCTCCGCACGCTTTCGCTGGCTTGATCACGTGGTTGACATTAAGCTGATTTGAAAGCCGTGACCCAATTATCACGCTGACACATCATCGTCGGCCTTAAACGCATGCCTGGAGCTCATATTCTGATGATGACCTTACTTATAGTTTCAGAGGAGTTCATCCTAGTCTCTAGGAAACCAGAAATTTTCATTCAGTTTATTAAAAGAAAAATTCGATATTTCTGGGATAACTATTTGTGTTTGCATCATAGATCAGTTTCATTGAAACATGTCACAGAACAAGGTCTCAAAAACAGCTTCCGTTTAAGTTTTGCACTGTGACAAATTTCATGCCTTCCATTTTGAGATTTACAGTTTAGCCAATGCCCCACGGTTTCTTGGCTAGATTTCGTGATCCACATGTGTCTGTAACACATGTGGAATAAATTTTACAGTGACGTAGGGTTACCAACAAGCTTCTAATGCTTTAAAATCGGTAAGCAACAAACTATATTGCATTTTGTTGAATATTGACGTCAATAAAACATTAATTTTTCAGGAGTCAAGGAGTAATAACAAAGATTACACCAACTCAACAGTGATGGGGTAATTGTGCTAGAAATAAATTATGTCTAAGAGAACCACAGCTTGTTTAATTTAAAACTAATGCCCGATGATCTAAAAAGGTAAGGTGGAAAAGAGGATGAGGAGAACGCAGTGGAAAGCAACAATGAGGTCATAGGTGGGGGACAGAAAAACAAGAATTAGTAGCATGATACTAGAACGAAAATTCAAATTCTATATTTACCTTTGACGGACGATACTTCGTTGATGAAGAGATGAGTAATCGTTGTGGTATGTGGTTCAGTAATCTGCTAACGGAAAGCGCCAGCGTAACTGAGCAGAACTGCAGCAATAGATGTCTTCATTTGATGGCACTGTACACAAAAACACTTGACCACGGACGAAATTTTCAATATTTATATGCACAGCATTTATACATAATTATTCATAAGCGTCTTTCAGAAACCAACAGAGTAATATCACATTTTCTTCCACTACGTGAATTCACACTTCCACTGGTAATGATTTGGATTTTGGGAAATATTACTCGTTTGATAAACTTAAAGAATTTAGGTTAATCAAATGGTATAACAGGAACTATGGACACTTAGCTCAGGAGGAAACGGTGTTTCACTAGGCAGACACTGCAGATAAGGCGCTTTACATTGAGGTGGCTGGGCGTGAGAATATGGTCAACAAGAGGGAAAACGTTGTCATAAGAGGCGAACAGACAGATGCCATTGACGAATCAACATTTCAAGTTGTTTGTGTTGTTTTCGATATTTCTGCCCTTTTCAAATGTAGAATCAGTATTTTGTGCTGTAGATGAAAAAAAAATTACGTTTCTTCAAGTCTGATACATCAATTGTAGTGGTCCACTTCCGAAATGACTAAAATTATTAGGAGCTTGTAGTAGATACTGAAAATGACTTGCTTATCTAGTTGCTGTTGGAAATACTGCAGTTCGAAGAAATAGGCTCCTTCGCTGTTCTGGCAGGCAGCATCTCGATGACAGTCACATACCTGTTGTTAGCGTCAGGTAGGCAACACTTAAGCACTGGACAGCAAAAAACAAAACACACGACTGCGCCGCTGGTACCGCACGTGGTGTTTGACAGGAGACAGGCATCAAGTCATGTGAATTTGCAAGCGATAAGGTCACGAGATGGGAGCAGCAGTCGCGATGTACGGCGTCACAAACCCTCGGCGTACTCGCAGCTGCCCAACCGCTACGAAGCGGCGGCCGCGCGGTTCGGACTTCGGTGTCGCGCGGCGCGGCGCGGAGCGGCGGTGACGTCACGGCACCTGTGGCGCTTCGCGGCTGGAGGCTTGGGGCGGCCTCGTGTCCCGGCGTGCACTGGCCCTCCGTTCGGCGCCTCGCACACCGGCCCAGTCGCGCGCGACACAACGAAAATAGCCGCCCCTCCGGCGCTAAAGATAGCGCGCCGCCGACCGCCTCAATGCCCATTCTTCCCGCGGACGCCGCAGCGACGCTACGCGGCCTCCTCCCGTTCCTGCACCCTTTATTCCGTCGCGTCGAGTCTTCGTACGCCACGTCTAACATTTCTTGCTCTTGGTACCATCTCTTTATATCCATATTAGCTTATCAATCTACAGTATACACGGTAGCAGACAAAGAGGAAGATGGGGTAAAGTGACCACATTTCTTCAAACCCTGTTTATTGATAAAAACTTACCACTTACATATTTTGAATCTACAAATTTCAAAGTATCGTCCTAAATATTAACAAGTAAAAGACATCAGTAGCACCTACAGTCATTTTTCTGAAGCACAACGGCCGGCCGGGTGGCCGAGCTGTCCTAGGCGCTACAGTCTGGCGATTGCGGCTTATCGTATCGCGACATTGCTGCTCGCGTTGGTCGACATCCAATGACTGTTGGCAGAATATGGACTCGGTGGGTTCAGGAGGGTAATACGGAACGACGTGCTGGATCCCAACGGCCTCGTATCACTAGCAGTCGAGATGACTAACATCTTATCCGCATGGCTGTAACGGATCGTGCAGCCACGTCTCGATCCCTGAGTCAACAAATGGGGTCGTTTGCAAGACAACAACCATCTGCACGAACAGTTCGACGACGTTTGCAGCAGCATGGACTATCAGCTCGGACACCATGGCTGCGGTTACCCTTGACGCTGCATCACAGACAGGAGCGCCTGCGGTGGTGTACTCGACGACGAACGTGGGTGAATGAATGGCAAAACGTCATTCTTTCGGATGAATCCAGGTTCTGTTTACAGCATCATGATGGTCGCATCCGTGTTTGGCGACATCGCGGTGAACGCACATTGGAAGCATGTATTCGTCATCGCCATACTGGTATATCACCCGGCGTGATGGTATGGGGTGTCACTGGTTACACATCTCGGTCACCTCTTGTTCCCACTGACGGCACTTTGAACAGTGGACGTTACATTTCAGATGTGTTACGACCCGTGGCTCTACCCTTCTATCGATCCCTGCGATACCCTACATTTCAGCAGTATAATGCACGACCGCATGTTGCAGGTTCTGTATGGGCTCGTCACAATACGCCAGTCACTGCTCTTGATGAACTGTGGTATCGTGTTGAAACTGCATGGGCAGCTGTACCTGCACAAGCCATCGACGCTCTGTTTGACTCAATGCCCTGCCCAGGCGTATCAAGGCCGTTATTACGGCCAGAGGTGGTTATTTTGGGTACTGATTTCTCAGGATCTATGCACCCAAATTGCGTGAAAATGTAATCACATGTCAGTTCTAGTATAATATATTTGTCCAATGAATACCCGTTTATCATCTGCATTTCTTCGTGCTGTAGCAATTTTTATGGACATTAGTGTATGTCTGCCATCCTGTGTGCATTATTAACTATCGTTTGACAAGTGTTTCATATTTGTTGTTCATATTTTAGTGATACAAATTTTGTAGCGTGAATTTGTCAAAAATTATAAGCGGAATGGGTAGAATAAGGAAGTTTGGTTGTAAGCCTAGTATTCGTGTAAATAAATATACAAAACTAAAAAACTTAATTGCTAGTTGTGAAGAGAGGGAAGAAAGCAATATAGAAGGTGATGTCAACCTGAGTATCATTACGTAAATAAAATGTCTCTACGTGCTTTCTGTTTTCCAAGTTGCTCTCAAATGGCTGACAGTGAAATATTAGTTGGCCACAATATTATTTCACCGTAGGTCAGGACGCTTCAGTCGGATTACTGTGTTTTTATCGTGATGTTTCACGAGGACACCCTGAATCACTTGGCATCTGTGTACAACTGTCTTGAATTCATTCACAATGTGGTGCGTTTTCGTAAGTCACCGCTGTACTTGTTTAATGTAACGTTACCACGTGTTTCCGATAACGGCCACGAGAACCGAAGTGCAATAATATCGTAGCCGGTTAGTACTTGGTGTGAAAAGTATTTCTGCTTCTGTTGACACAAGCTTTTTGTTTCCTACGTGTTTACTAAGTGAACTTGTGGAAAGACACACGTTCTGTACAGACTATGGAACAAGCATCACTCCCCATGAAGATTTGGGGAAAACGAAGGAAACTTTGTAATTTAGATATGAAATGTTTTCCACATAAATTTACTGCCAATACAGCGTCATCTCATGTAACCAGAAGGAAACTGTAGAAAAACGATCTAATGAATGTAGCTCCATCTTCTGGTGGAGTATGGGACTACGGCTGTTCAATGTTCAAGAAAAAAATACCAATCGCCGTTATATAGGTTTACTTCTAGGCAACCAGTTTCGACGTTGTACTACGACATCTTCAGGCCAAGACTACTCCAATCCAGTAACCTTCGTGTTACAAATATAGCAGTTCCTTTAACTGGTCTCGTAATAGCTTTTACGGGCATACGTGCTCGCTGGACAACAGACAAGTTGCTGTTGTCCAGCGAGCACGTATGTCCGTAATAGCTATTACGAAACCAGTTAAAGGTACTGCTATATTTGTAACACGAAGGTTACTGGATTGGAGTAGTCTTGGCCTGAAGATGTCGTAGCATAACGTCGAAACTGGTTGCCTAGAAATAAACCTATATAACGGCGATTGGTGTTGTTTTTATTGATAAACGATCTAAGTGTATGCACTATTGGGAAAAGACGAAATTCAGGTGTAATTCTTTGTGCAGTGATGAACATTCCCCGACCTCTTAGAAAGTTTGATGTTTACATCAAGACTGTTGGTGTTGTTGTAACTGAGTCTATGATGTTGAAAGCAGCGAAAGAGTAGTTGAGTTCAGTAATACGAAATTTAGCCCAAGGTATATTGCTGCAGTTGGCAGTAACAGTTGGCAGAAACGCGATCACACATCCCTAAAGGGCACTGTGTCAGCCACAATTTTTAGTTCCGGACACTGAAATAATTAGTAAGTTCTGTGACATCTGTAGCAGAAATCTGACTACGCAGAATGTATGCGAAAAGGACTATAAACGTTCTAGTGGACGCATGGAAGTGGCTGGTGTTAGCATTTACAAACGGTATTAGCAGTAAAGAGTTGTCTTGCACAGACTCCTATGGGGATGAGGACGGTAAGGCTATCAGAAAATGGAAGAAGAGAAACCGCATGGGCTTACGTTCAAAATAAATAAACTGGAGTGTATAGGGTATGTACAGAAAAGAATGGAATCACAACTCCTGAATATATGTGCGGGATAAAAATTAGGTGGCAAAGGGAGCCTGGCAAAGATTGAACGAGCCAAGTTCCAGAATATTACAGTATTGCAATTGGGCCTAACTGCCACAATCTGAATGAGAATAGCTATCTGGGATACATTCTTTCGCAAAGTTTCAGCGGACGAGGAACCACAACATCATCTTTGATAACTAGTGCATATTCAGCAACCCTGCAACAGCTTCTGATTATGAGTATAAACATTTAATCCCAGAAGCTATCCTGCTTGCTGTCAAATCCATTTTCAGAGATCTTACCCGATGAAAATGTGTCTCCATGGTAAAATTCAGAATCCGAATGAAAGTTTAAATTCCGTCATTTGGTCAAGGACACCAATAACTATTTTTGTTAGAAAAGAAACAGTGAAGTTTAGTCTTCACCATGCGGTGATGTGCTTCAATGCTGGTGTTTCAAAAAAGACTGATATGTTATGCATCTTACGAACAAAATATGATATCAATTCTGAAAGGGGACTAAAAAGCATCGACAATCAACGTATCTGCTGCTAAGCAGGTCAGGATAACCAGAACTTCTAAGAAAACAAAAGAACATGAAACTGATGAAGCTGAGCCACAGTATAACGTTGGGACGTTTTGAAAGTGTGTCTGTATGGCAATGTACATTAATTTCTTATACGTAAAACTTTAATATAGTTTTTCTCAAAACTACATTTTTTTAATGCTTATCCATTACGGATATTTTAGAACCGTGACAATATTGAATGTAAATAAGTTACACAGAACTGCAACCAGTCACTTTTTTGAATAATTATGTTTTATTCCATGAACCGGTTTTGAACCTTTTCAGGTTCATCTTCAGATGGTTTTAGGAAGTTACATCATTACTGGTAGTTGCATAATGCTGGATGCTGGCTCTATGGCAGAAAGATGGGTCACACTTTAATGTACCGCCATGACTATAGCTTATCTGTCGATATGGATGTAAATTTAGTTTTTACTTACTGAGATAGGCGGCTTTTTTCGGTTAGTGTCGCAGTAAGTAAAAACTAAATTTACATCCACATCGACAGATAAGCTATAGTCATGGCGATACATTATGACGTGACCCATCTTTCCGCCATAGAGCCAGCACACAGCATTATGCTACTACCAGTAATAATGTAACTTCCTGAAACCATCTGAAGATGAACCTGAAAAGGTTCGAAAACCGGTTCATGGAATAAAACATAATTATTCAAAAAAGTGACTGGTTGCAGTTCTCTATAACTTATTTACATACTTTTTTATATCCTTATACACTTTCCTCAAAAAATAACACTTCCAAAGGCATCAAACTTTCAGTATCATTTGTTAATAACACCATGGTTCCTCAGATAAGAAAGGAGCCTGTAGGGCCACCACTTATAAATTTACAAACTCTAAGATGTTTAAAACAGCTATAAAAAGTTTTTTTTCTTTTCGCAAGAGAATAGCACTACTCATAACATAAATAAAATACTGTAACTAATCATTATGCGTTTTGGGAGATGGTGTTTCATCTGTATTCTGTAAAAGTTTCTTCTGAAAGGTTGCCCAAAGTTCGTTCAATTTAACATCGATTGCATATGGAAATCAATGTGTCACTTTAAGTGCAAACACTGCTATTCATGGACTAAGCTCAACGGTTTCATCCACATTATAAAACTGGTGAGCAAGACTAAACTGTTTTTCTTGCGCTTTTTTTAAGTACAGGGTGATTCAAAAAGAATACCACAACTTTAGGAATTTAAAACTCTGCAACGACAAAAGGCAGAGCTAAGCACTATCTGTCGGCGAATTAAGGGAGCTATAAAGTTTCATTTAGTTGTACATTTGTTCGCTTGAAGCGCTGTTGACTAGGCGTCAGCGTCAGTTGGTGCTAAGATGGCGACCGCTCAACAGAAAGCTTTTTGTGTTATTGAGTACGGCAGAAGTGAATCGACGACAGTTGTTCAGCGTGCATTTCGAACGAAGTATGGTGTTAAACCTCCTGATAGGTGGTGTATTAAACGTTGGTATAAACAGTTTACAGCGAATGGGTGTTTGTGCAAAGGGAAAAGTTCTGGACGGCCGAGAACGAGTGATGAAACAGATGAATCTTTCGTTTCAAAGATTGTGTTTAGTGATGAAGCAACTTTCTACACTAACGGGAAAGTCAACCGTCACAATGTCTGTATATGGGGCACTGAGAATCCGCGGGAAACAACTCAGTATGAACGTGACTCGCCTAAGGTGAACGTTTTCTGTGCCATTTCAGCCAATAAAGTTTTTGGTCCCTTTTCCTTCGAAGGTGCTACTGTAACTGGACTACAGTATCTGGAAAAGTTAGAGAATTGGCTGTTCCCTCAGCTCGAACAAGAAGCACAACAATTCATATTTCAGCAGGATGGAGCGCCACCACATTGGCACTTATCTGTCCGTAACTACCTGAACGTCAACTACCCGAGGCGATGGATCGGCCGCCAGGCAGCCCGTGACAGAGCACTTCATCACTGGCCTCCAAGAAGCCCTGATCTTACCCCCTGCGATTTTTTCTTATGGGGGTATGTTAAGGATATGGTGTTTCGGCCACCTCTCCCAGCCACCATTGATGATTTGAAACGAGAAATAACAGCAGCTATCCAAACTGTTACGCCTGATATGCTACAGAGAGTGTGGAACGAGTTGGAGTATCGGGTTGATATTACTCGTGTGTCTGGAGGGGGCCATATTGAACATCTCTGAACTTGTTTTTGAGTGAAAAAAAAACATTTTTAAATACTCTTTGTAATGATGTATAACAGAAGGTTATATTATGTTTCTTTCATTAAATACACATTTTTAAAGTTGTGGTGTTCTTTTGGAATCACCCTGTATATCAAAAAATTTGTCCACCCTGATCTTGTGTCACAACAGCATTCACCAGTTAAGGGATGGTGATACAGAGATTTAGAGTTCAGTGCTCCTATGCCCATGCAAAATTATAGCTCCCACCACTTTAACACTTGGAGTACCAAAACAGTCATATTCGTCAATGTTCCTCGATGTATTACGTATTATCACTTCTCATAATATGAGGATACGTCCAGCATTCTCGTACATGGTCGTTTTGTTGGTCAGGTGTAGTGCTGTGGGTTGGCATAATGTTGCATAGGTGTGCTGATCTCCAAAGCTTTGAATACGCCACACTCGGCGGTCAGCGCTGTTGTGACACTGTTCGTCTTCCCCATGTGCGTCTTTTCAGGTCCTCGGTTCATTTTTATGAGAGACAAAGCGCGATCGCATCGAACAGCTCAGGAGCAGGAGCTATTTAGAATTCCTTTCCTGTGCCAACCTCTTCATCTCAAAGTAGCACAGACAACCAGCGCACTTAATTATTTCTTCTAAATATTTCAATGAAGAGAATCAATATTAGAATGAACAGAGTGGAGAGAATGCAAAAGCAGATCTACAAGTTGAGGAAAATGAAAGACCCGATAGTAAAACGGAATACACGAACAGAACTCAACTTGGCGATTAACACACAAGACATCACAAATAACAATGTCAGTTTAGAATTGAACAAATTACAGATTGCTGTGCAGCAAGTAAAGGAAAAGTAAATGAAACTAGAGAGAAAGAAGAGGAAGTCATGCATGGCAGATGAGATACTGAATATCTTGGAGGAAAGGAGATTACGTAAGCGAAACCTAATGGACTACAGGAAGATAAATAAGGACATCAGGGGCAAAATGAGGGAGGCAAACGAAAGTGAAAAAGTGGAGCAGTGCGAGGAAATCGAGTTTTATCAAAGTAAATACGATAGTTTCAATGTACGCAAGAAATAACGAAATACAGTAAGATCATCAGTGAGAAACTAATGGATGAAGCAGGGAACTTGATGGTAGAATTAGAAGACAAGTAAAATGCATTGAAAAATACATAAAAAATTTATTTCATGACAATAGATGTGCTTTTAATACAAGTACAAAACAAATAAGTGGTACAGATATACTAGAAGTAGAGGTACAAACAGCCATCAATCAGATGAAGGACGGAAAGGTTGTGAGACTAGATAAAGTATAAGCACGGTTCTTAAAATTGATGGATGAAAATCATGTAAAATGGTTAGCCAAAATTTTCAATCAAATTTATACATGCCGTAAAAGTCAAATGCAAAACAATGTGGACATTGTCATTCGATAAGCTTCATGAGCCAAATCCTGAAATTGCTTTTGAGGGTGATACATAGAAGAATAAATATACTATGTGAGGAACAGATTGCCCCAAATCAGTTTGCATCTATTAATGCTGTGGGTACGACAGAAGCGTTTTTCAGTGCACAAGTATTGTTTCAGAAGTATATTGGTGTAAATAAGAACGTATTTGCTTGCCTAATGAATTACCAACAGGCTTTTGATGGAGTAAACCTTGACAAATTGATGAAGATTTTGAGAAATATTGGAATAGAGTAAAGGGATCTGCGAATCATCAAGAACCTGCATTGGAATCAAACAGGGGTGTTGCGTATTGATGGAGAACACACCGAAGCAGTCACTGTTCTCAAGGGAGCAAGAAAGTGATGTATCTTGTCAACCATACTATTTAATTATACTCAGAATCCAAAGAACTGTAGAAAGGGCAAAACAATATGCATACGTTGGAACCATAATAAATGAAAATTGGGATAACTTGCAAGAAATCAAGATTCTCATCGGCAAAGCTATAAGTACGTTTCAGAAAATGAGTGCTGACTTGAAAATCTATAACCTAACTTTAAGAACGAAAATCAGACTCTTGCGCACATCTTCATAGCAACCATGTCCTTTACTCCGAAAATATACAGCCTCATCATCATCTGTCTTCCTGAGAAACAATGCTTGCGCAGGAACTAAATAAAAACTACAGCCAACTACAACTTCACTAAAGTGAAAAGTACGATGACAGATTGCATCTCTATGAGCAAATCTCTCAAGGCCACCGTACTCACTTATGCTTCCACATCTAGCAAACACAACAGTTTACCAACTATTGCGGTTACCAGATGGAGTAGCAGCAGCCTGACTTAAAGCAAAATCAAATCTACAAACTAACAAAACACGTTGTCCATCAAAAACAGCACGAGAAGCGATGCGTTTGGCTTTATTCTTCGCTGTGATAACAGGAGTCTTCAACTCAATGTTATCGATAGCCTTATGCATAGTCGCGCGCGAGCGAAGTCCACAACGATGGCGACGCCCCATGGAGACATGGCCCTTAAATAAAAACATAGAGAACAAACTGGAGGCCTTTGAATTGTGGCTTTATAGGCGGATTCAGAGAATTCCTTGGAGCCAGAGACCCACAAACGTAGAAGTTTTGAGAAGAATGACCACTACTCCTAAATTAATGAAGATAGTGAAATGCCGAAAGTTGCAATATCTAGGACATAACAGGCGGAATACAAATAGATCTACATCTACATACATACTCCGCAATCCACCATACGGTGCGTGGTGGAGGGTTCCTCGTACCACAACTAGCATCTTCACTCCCTTGACTGCCTATATCCTTCTGTACGAGCCCTAATCTTTCTTATCTTGTCTTTGTGGTTTTTCCGCGAAATGTAAGTTGGCAGCAGTAAAATTCTACTGTAGTCAGCATCAAATGCTGGTTCTCTAAATTTCCTCAGTAGCGATTCACGAAAAGAACGCCTCATTTCCTCTAGAGACTCCCACCCGAGTTCCTGAAGCATTTCCGTAACACTCGCGTGATTATCAAACCTACCAGTAACAAATCTAGCAGCCCGCCTCTGAATTGCTTCTATGTCCTCCCTCAATCCGACCTGACAGGGGATCCCAAACGCTCGAGCAGTACTCAAGAATAGGTCTTATTAGTGTTTTATAGGCGGTCTCCTTTGCAGATGAACCACATCTTCCCAGAATTCTACCAATGAACTGAAGACGACTATCCGCCTTCCCCACAACTGCCATTACATGCTTGTTCCATTTCATATCGCTCTGCAATGGTACGCCCAAATATTTAATCGACGTGACTGTGTCAAGCGCTACACTACTAATGGAGTATTCAAACATTACAGGATTCTTTTTCCTATTCATCTGCATTAATTTACATTTACCTATATTTAGAGTTAGCTGCCATTCTTTACACCAATCACAAATCCTGTCCAAGTCTTCTTGTATCCTCCTACAGTCACTCAACGACGACACCTTCCCGTACACCACAGCATCATCAGCAAACAGCCGCACATTCCTATCCACCCTATCCAAAAGATAATTTATGTAGATAGAAAACAACAGCGGACCTACCACACTTCCCTGGGGCACTCCAGATGATTCCCTCACCTCCGATGAACACTCACCATCGAGGACAACGTACTGGGTTCTATTACTTAAGAAGTCTTCGAGCCACTCACATACTTGGGAACCAACCCCATATGCTCGTACCTTAGTTAGGAGTCTGCAGTGGGGCACCGAGTCAAACGCTTTCCGGAAGTCAAGGAATATGGCATCCGTGTGATGCCCTTCATCCATGGTTCGCAAGATATCTTGTGAAATAAGGGCGAGTTGCGTTTCGCAGGAGCGATGCTTTCCAAAGCCGTGCTGATGCATGGATAGCGACTTCTCTGTCTCCAGGACATTCATTATATTCGAACTGAGAATATGTTCGAGAATCCTGCAACAAACCGATGTTAAGGATATTGGTCTGTAATTTTGAGGATCCGTCCTTCTTCACTTCTTATATACAGGCGTCACCTGCGCTTTTTTCCAGTCGCTCGGGACTTTACCTTGGGCAAGAGATTCGCGATAAATGCAAGGTAAGTAAGGAGCCAATGCAGAAGAGTACTCTCTGTAAAACCGAATTGGAATCCCATCAGGACCTGGCGATTTATTTATTTTCCACCCATTCAGCTGCTTCACAACCCCAGGGATGTCTATCACTATCTCCTCCATACGGGAATCTGTACGAGACTGAAACGGCGGTATGTTTGTACGATCCTCCTGCGTGAAAGATTTCTCAAATGCTAAATTTAAAATTTCAGCTTTCGTTTTGCTGTCTTCCGGTGCTAGGCCAGACTGATCAGTGAGTGACTGGATGGAAGCCTTCGACCCGCTTACCGATTTTACGTAAGACCAGAATTTCCTTGAGTTTTCAGCAAGATCTTTTGCTAAGGTATGACAGTGGTAGTGGTTGTATGCTTCGCGCATCGCTCTTTTTGCAGCAGCACGAATCTCTACTAACTTTTGCCTGTCCTCATTCTCCCGATCATTCTTGTACCGCGAGTGGAACTGTCTTTGCTTCTTGACCATTCTCCGAATTGCGCTGTTAAACCACTGTGGGTCTTTTCCGTCGGTAACCCACTTTTTCAGCACATACTTGTCCAATGGGTGATTTACAATGTGTTTAAAATTTGCCCACAAATCTTCCACGTCCATCGTACCTGAAATAAATGAAGTCGATTCATTTACTAAGTGGGATGCTAACAACTGCTTATCTGCTGTTTCTAGTAAGAATACTCTCCTAGCCTTCTTGACGACTTGTATCGCTACAAAAAATACTTCAAGGGAAAATCAACAGCGAAACAGGTCCTGGAAGAAGACGAATATATTGGTTTACAATCTTAAATGCTGGTTCAGTATGTCTTCAACAGAAATATTCCGTGTTCCTATCAACAAGAGAAAAATATTCATCACGATCGCCAACATCTGAACTGGATACGCATCTAAAAAAGAAGAAATATATTTCAGGCTGTGTCTTACCCTACAGCTTTTGCTCTCTTCGACTCTATATAGTCTTGGGTCTTATTTATTGATGACATAAGATATATGCTACCATCTTCTCTCTTCTTTTAGTTAGTGGTTTCAGTACATTCATTTCCTTCTAACTTTTAAGGTTCTGTACCTCAATCGGTAAAAATGGATCACTTACAGATTCATGTTGTTGTCCGTCTCTTAAGACCCTTTTTTGCAGGAACGGGCAGAGATATCAAGTTCAAGGTCTATGGTCTCTTGTCGGTATAAAAAATTTGATTTTCTAATACCCGCAAAGCCAGCGGCCTTGCCCCAATAGTAACGTCGGTTCCCGTCAGATGACCGAATTTAAGCGCTGTCGGGCTAGGCTAGCACTTGTATGGGTGACCATCTGGTCTGCCGAGAGCTGTTGGCAAGCGGGGTGCACTCAGCCCTTTTGGGGCAAACTGAGGAGCTACTTGATTGAGAAGTAGCGGCTCCTGTCTCGTAAACTGACATACGGCCGGGAGAGCGGTGTGCTGACCACATGCCACTCCACGTCCGCATCCGGTGACGCCTGTGGGCTGAGGATGATACTGCCGCCGGTCGATACCGTTGGGCCTTCATGGCCAATTCGGGTGGAGTCTAGTTTTAATACTCGAAAACTCTCTCATTAAACTCTACAGGACAGTCAATCTGGTCCTTGCCGCCCACTAGTCGAAGTTCAAACTTTCATACTAGGGATTAAAAATATTTTCGTTTGGCTTTCATAAAATTTTGACCTAACGTATCTGTAAGTAATTACTGTAATATGCTGTACCTTACTGCAACTCTGCTTTATAAATTTTATAACGAAAAGTTACTTTCCTGGTTTATAAGTCACATTTAATGTGGCACTAGTGGGTAGTTAGAAAATTTTACTACTGACAAAGATACAAATGTAGACGGCAAGTGAAGAAGGTCGACTACCCCTGATGTAGGTAAACTGTGTACACACATAATTAAGATTGTACGTAACCCTCAGAGGGCGAGGCCTTCCCGCACCTGTACGGTTTTTCATCCTATAGGTCCAATTAATTTTCAGCACCTTTCTGTAACATCACTCTTAAACCCTTCAACTATCTTTGTTTCCGGTTTCCACACAGTCCATGATTCACTTCCATACAATGCGATGTCCTGCATGCAAGGTGTGTGTGAAAAGTAATGAGACTGATTTTTTTATCTAGCAAAGAATTTATTTTTTTCAGTCAACGTTATTGTCCTCTTCAAAATAGTTTCCTTCGGCAGTTAGACACCTGCGGAGTCATTGTTTCCAGTGTTGGTAGCGGCGCTGAAAGGCTTCAACTGGTAGAGCCTTTAACATGTCGGTCACATTATTTTTAACGATCTCCAGAGTCCCAAAATGACGCCCTTTAAAAAAAATTTTCAATTTCGGGAAAGTAAAAATGTCATAAAAATTCACTTAAGGTAAATGGTGTGGCTGTGGAACAACAGGAATACCTTTTGAGGTCAAAACGTCCGTGGTGGAAGTGGCCGTGTCACATGGGGCGGTGTCATGACGCAGCAGCCACTTGTCTGCAACGTCCGTTCTCACTCAATACATCATTTTCCTGAGCGTCCGAAGGATATGTTTTTAAAAAACTTGGTTGACAGTATGTCCTGGAGAAAAAAACCTCACAATAGCAAGCACACATTTGACGGTTTCGTCGGTTTTTTAAGTTGAATTTCTTCCTAAGCGAGGTTCGTCTTCATCGTGTTCTGACCTCCCAAAACTGATTTGTGCTCTTGATAAGCACAGTTCCCCATAGGCCTGTTCCAACTTTTTAAGGTTACACTCGCAGATTCCCTAAGTTTAACACAATATTTGATGGCGTTACATTGCTCTAAATTCTGCTGTTCCATTTTCGTGATACACAACAAAACACAACTTCACTGATGGCGCTCTCAAAAATCACTTTATGTACGAGCCTGAAACTCGGACTGAGCATCTGTAAAGGACGGACACACCGGTTTAAACAAGCAGAACAACACAGCGTTGTCAGGTCACTCGCACTGGTGTTAGTCCCATTATTTTTCTCAGACATCTCATATACAACCTCAAAATGTTCTTCCTAAAAATAAAGATACCTTTGATGCCAGCACACTTCTTTTGGCAAGGAATGCTCTTTTCGTCTGTGCCAGACTACTTCTTATACCTCCTTGCTTCTTCCATTATGCTTTGATTTGAATTACGAAAATTTTCTTCACTTCAGAATGAGATTTTCACTCTGCAGCGGAGTGCACGCTGATATGAAACTTCCTGGCAGATTAAAGCTTTTTGCCGCACCGAGACTCAAACTCGGGACCTTTGCCTTTTGCG
This sequence comes from Schistocerca americana, assembly GCF_021461395.2. NCBI lineage: Eukaryota > Metazoa > Arthropoda > Insecta > Orthoptera > Acrididae > Schistocerca > Schistocerca americana. The sequence continues at coordinate 381,456,072 of NC_060126.1, forward strand.
GGTAAGTGTTCTACCATATGAGCTATCCAAGCACGAGTCACAACCCGACCTCATAGGTCCAGTTCCGCCAGTACCTCGTCTCTTACGTTTCAAACTTCACAAAAGCTCTTCTATAAACCTTGCAGAACTAGCACTCCTCGAAGAAAGGATAATGCGGATACATGGCTTAGCCACAGCCTGGGGAATTTTTCCAGAGTGAGATTTTCACTTTGCAGTGTGCACTGATATGAAACTTCCTGGCGGATTAAAACTGTCTGCCGGACCGAGACTCGAAGTTTCGGTCAGGCACACAGTTTTAATCTTCCAGGAAGTTTCTTCACTTCGTCTGTTACATGTCTCCCAATTATGAAGCTAAGTTTGTCGCTAATCTCGTTTCAAGAAGGTGTGCTAACGGTATAACCACAAAATTATTTCATTTGTAACGTCGTGACTGATCCACCGTGCTAGACTTTCTCCTTATAATAACTGCAACCTCCATAATTATTTCTTTTCTGAAACACCACTAAACCATTTCGGTTAGCGTCCAAAGTTTATATTTTCTGTTATGTACTTTGAAAGCATGGAGAAAGCTTAGCTGTAAATTACAGTACAAATATAAAGTGCCACGGACCGTGAAAAGGATATTTTGCCACAGCTCGCAACAGGCTTTCTGACGAACACTCTCTGTAGCAGAAACAGCAGCAGACTCGGTACGGCTTGACGTGTAACAGGGAAACCAAAAATATCGCTGGTGCGTTACAGCGTGGGCGTCACCATGTTGCCAGCCATCAAACACTCAGAAGACAACGGACAGCAAAGGAAACACAATTAGCACGGAAGACAAACGATTTTTTCGAGAGGCGTGGTTCACAGACCTTCAGTCATCATGGCCGTAATGTAACGCGGTTAAGTTGACGATAAGACGCTTGTTGGTTCAAATTGTTCAAATGACTCTGAGCACTATGGGACTTAACATCTGAGGTCATCAGTCCACTAGTACTTAGAACTACTTAAACCTAACTAACTTAAGGACATCACACACATCCATGCCCGAGGCAGGATTCGAACCTGCGACCGTAGCAGTCGCGCGGTTACGGACTGAAGCGCGTAGAACCACTCGGCCACCGCGGCCGGCCAAGACGCTTGTTTATCTGGCAGTTAAAACATTGCTTAAAGACAGCTGAGTTCCGCCTAGCAACATTGCATTGGGACACAGCATCCTAGTGTTAAAAATTTGGAAATTTTGGAAATTAGTGGTAAGTTCCTATGTGACCAAACTGCAGAGGTCATCGCTCCCTAGGCTTACAGGCTACGTAATCTAACTTAAACTAAGTTACACTAAGGACAACACACACCCACACACCCATGCCCGAGGGAGAACTTGAACCTCCGACGGGAGGAACCACGCGAACCATGGCAAGGAGCCCTAGACCGCGAGGCGTCAAAAATTTGCTGCTATATTGTCTTACAGAGATACCATATTCACAATACTTAAAAGAAATGCAGAGTCCGAAGTATGATCTACAACCCGTACAAAATATAAGCGGAAGAAATAAAAGTTCAATATCTAGAAACAAAAAATTGCGGTTAGAAGTTGTAAAACAGATTCGCACCTTACCATCGCTGTTGTTCATCTTTTACGTTATACAGGCAAGGAAGAAAATTTTCGGAACAGGAATAAAGGTGGAACAGATTAGAAGCAAAGGTTCGCAAATGATAAAGCTCTTCTCACTGGGAGATATGGACCTGTTAAAAGGACTGGCAGCAAATTTGACACAGAATGTGGCTAAAGAATAAAGAAAAGAAAAAGGAAAAAGGTACGATATAGTATTCAACAGGTTCGTGAAACTTGAACCTCCACTTCTCTGAAACGCTTGATAAGCGCATCGTACTAAAGCAGCATTTGTTAGACCTAAGTATGTAAACTGGCTTAGAAAATGTCACGGGACAGTGGGGCACAGATGGCGCAGGTGTGTTGTATGCGCAATCCCCTTGCGCCAGTTGTAGTTGTATAGGAGACCTTCTGAGAAATTGTTGTGCAAGTGATTTGTGTAACATGCTACATCGTCGTGAGCGACGCTGCTAGAACGGGGTTCGGCGATCGGTGCCCGACGGATGGGAATTTCGATTTCGGCAGTGGTGCGTAAATTCAGCTTCAAGTTCAACCGTGTCCAGGACGTATCGTGAGTGGCTGAATAACGGGTCGCAGTCCACAACAGACGAACTACCGGCGTTGCAGCCACCCTCGATGAACGTGACAAGCAACATCTGAGATGGATCGTCAATGGTGACAGAAGGGCAACAGTGCAACCAATCACAGCTCAGTTCAACAAAGGACGTGCTACAATGTCTCCCAGTGGACAGTTCGTACGAACATGGGTTCCATGGGGTATGAGAGCCGGTGCCGCACACGGGTACCATTGCTAACCCAATGTCATCGAGCACAACGCCTTGCATTTGTCGCCAGTGATGGACACAGGAATAATGGCGTTACGTGATATGGTCGGAGGAATCGCAATTTCAACTACACCATGCCGATGGGGGGCACCATGTGTGGAGCATACCACATGAATCGATGGATCTCGCATGTCAAGAAGATGTGGTTCAAGGCGGTGGTGTCCTTGTTATGGTCTGGGATGCATTTTCCTGGTATGGAATGGGCTCTAGTTGTTCTGGAAGGGACTTTAAATTGTCCGCAGTTTGCTCATGGACCAAAGCCACCCATTTTTGGGCTTCCATCACACTGACGGTTCTGCGCAGTTCCAGGATGATAACGTGCCACCACATTGCTCACACGTCGTCCAGGCGATGGTTCTAGAACATGCAAGGGAGGTCCAAAGACTGAGATGGCACCCCAAAGTCCAGATTTGAACATATCTGGGATGTCATGGAACACAGGCTCCGTGCCTTCGATCCTGCACAGACCAGAATTGGCTGCCGCTCTGTAAACGATTTGGTGTCAGCTGCTTCCACAGGTATAGGAGGGACTGAATACCAGGGACTTGTAAACTCACTTTCACGGCGTCTCACTACAGCCTGGAGGACGAGAGGCCACACGAGATATTAGGTGCCTATCCCATGGCATTTGCTGTGCACTACAATAGTTTGAATAATGAACATAACAGTTGATCCATTGGGTGTATGCCTCCCTTTTGAGTTGACTGGTGTCTCACTTTTGTGCATTACTTTACATACTGTTACTCTGTTCCCATACCTGAAAGCACTTTGATGGCCTGTTTCAACGAACTGGGTGAAAACCACAACGTGTACAGCGTCTACACAAAGATTAACTGGCCGCAGTGGGGGCTGCCTGATGCCTCTGCTTGATGTGATGGGTCGGTCCAGTCTGCGATGCGGTATCCTGCAAGACTCGCCTGCCTTATCCACTCAGTACAAGTTCTGATGTTATCTTCCTGCTGGTGGCACACTCTTACACTCTCAAATGAAATGTCAGGAGAGGAAAGAGGCTGGTTGGCTAGCAAATAAATAATCATTTGCATCTGGTAAAAGCAGACTTTATTGTGAAGAGCATCAAAACAGCAGACTCGTCTCTCTTCATTCCGTGATACTTCTTTACGCATACTGGTGATATTTTTATATGCAAATTGGAGTCAGTCTTATAACCAACTTAATTATGTTTCAAATAAAATCCAGTCGAAATCGGGGAGACTGCGGAAACGCACATTTATTTTCAACTGCAATACAACAGTGATTGCATATGTGAATTCTTCCTTTTGATCCCTCTTGGCGCTTTTAGACAGTCCACTGCATCTACTGCTTACGGGCTAAGACGATTTCTGCGTGCTGTGCCAGCCGCGGAGTAACAAGGGCAGTTCAACAGAAGAACCGTCCCAAGCCCGGCTGGTTTAGTAGGCAGGAAAAGCATCGGCATGGTGCTGGAGTCAGGTATGGGAGGACAGGTGGCTGGTAATCGTGCTTTGTCGATTCCTGGAGAGACATTGTCGGTCAGGTGCACTATGTATCATTTTACTCCGCCGGCAGGTGTGGCCAAGCGGTTCTAGGCGCTTCAGACTGGAACCGCGCGACCGCTCCGGCCGCACATTCGAATCCTGCCTCGGGCATGGATGTTTGTGATGTCCTTAGGTTAGTTAGGTTTAAGTAGTTCTAAGTTCTAGGGGACTGATGACCACAGATGTTAAGTCCCATAGTGCTCAGAGCCATTTGAACCATTTTTTGACGATCTGCGAAACATTTCCCTGGTGAAAAGAGGATTTCGTAAATAAAATGGCCAGGTTTTCCAGCCATTCTTAAGGGAAAACTTTCTTGGTGAGATACAAATCTCGAAAACTCTCAAGGACATGGGTAGTCCCTGGAAATGACACTCACATGCTTCAACCGCTTGTTCGACAAATTTTTCTTTCTTTTCTTTCTCTCTTTTTATGTTCCGACGCTAGAAATCAGCAAGAAAAAGGTGGCAAAAGTAAGACATCTGGATTGACTGGCGTACTGTGACGTACAACTTTTAGATGGAAGTTTCTGGAAAAGGTGTTTCAGTATAGTTTATTACAAGGACCGCAGTTTTCCTATGGTGTTGGCAGTAGAGCGAAGTCTGCTTAGTTTTTTCAAACGCGGGCCAAAAATGTTACTTTCTGGTTGGCAACATCTTCTTGAGGCGCGGGAAACGTCAGAAAAATTGACGCCCTCTGCACTTTTTCGCCTCTTCTGTTCAGATTCTGCTCTGAGTTGGGTGACTTCATGCTCTGCTTGCAGAGAGGACATTTCTGCCTGTGTTTGCAGCATACTAGCTTCACTGTTTATACTCGATAGAGACACTTCGGCTTTCGCATGCAGCTGGGACATTCCTCGGTCAGGAGGCTCTAGGCGGACTTTATGTGCCAGACTTCTGCACGATGAAGCAGAACCCTCAACAATATCACTGTTAGGTTCTACGTGGCCACTGGGGCTGACACAGTAGCACAACAACTTTATCTGTGTTCCAAGCATGAATGTAATCACTGTTGTCGAGTCACGGATTAGAGTCAGTTAAAATTTAACATACCATCAAGTGCTTCCCTCCCTGAACTTCACCATCCATAAGTCATTTCAGTTTTCTCTCTTTTTGTGTTTATCATTACTGTCGCATCTGAAGTAACTTTTACTGAATTACTTGGCAGCGCTATTAACGAAATCAGCTTGTGCTATAGTCTTAGTAATTTATCGTATCCTTGCATATTTCATGTCTACTCGGCCCCTTGCATAATTAAGGAATTATGTTATTACCCCGACCCACTGATCAATTGCTGCACCGAAAATTAGCATTTATCAAGTCCGCTGCATAAAGTTTAATTGGCGTGGTTCGTCGGGGGAGAGAACTAGATAGATAACTAACTAGCATCATTTCTCATTCACCTTAATAACTAGGCACGTCCTCGCAATTGTTGAGGTCCTGTATCCTCCACCTAAGTTGTTATACGTAGTAACCATATCACATATCGAAGAGATATGTGCTTCACCAGAATTCAAAAAGCCTCTACGGGAGCGACTAATTCCGAGTAATCGTCTTCGCACGACATTCTCTATGAACTGGTGACAGGTGACACCAATGGGAGATTAAACCACAGGCTAGCATTACTTCCACACATTTAATAATGCCTGTGTCAAAAGGTGCTGCCGTGCAGTGCTTTATGCACAAAACGCCAGGATATTTATGATATTGCTCAGCACTGTTCACCTTAAGATTGTCCCCACTATTACTTTTCTCCACTCAGTCGCAACCATATAACATTCATCTAGTTTGCACAACCCCTAAAATTCACATAGCACCGTAGTGACCATAGCCCAGTTTATCATTGTAGTAGCGAGACAAGATGAACTAGAACGTCTTAAATTTGGTTCATCTGACATCGGCTAAGTCTGTAGTTATTGTCACCATTCAAAATAGAGTATTTCTGCAGCAGTCAAGTCACTTTCTACACGACTGTACATGATTTTACATTGCAACATGCGATAAATTACAAATGCAACTTGCAGAAGCACAGAGGTTGCACCTCCTCCATGTCTGCCAGGTAATCCGTGCCACGGTCTACCCCTATTTGTAAACTTTTCTCTGCCTGTGATGTCAAACACATCACTTTCAGAATCTCCTTAATGAAATGCTTATATTTGCTCTAACGTTGCCTATCGCTTATTTTCGGAACACCTCTTATGACAATCTTAGGATGTATCTTTTGACTCCTAACCGTACTTGTACTGAGTATTTCGGTTCCTCTCACCCTTTAGAAACAGTGAGCAGTCCATTCTGCTGCCAAAGGATGTCACTCCCCTGAAACTTCGTCTTACTTTTTAGTTTCAGCTCAAGTATTCCTATACCAGCATTCTACAAAGTTCGAGATGATTCTTTTTCCCTTCTCTGGGACCCGACGTCCATCCACTTTTAGCAGACCCGCGCCTCCCCGTCACCTTGCGCGACAATGGCCAAACATTACTGTCTTGCAGCTACCTGAATTCTGCTGCTCCGCTCGATTAAAAATTGTTTATCACTCAAAGCAGACATTAGATGAGATGTGGATTGGGACAATAAACTGAAAAATTTGAACCACGCTTTTTACGACCTATGGTACAAAAGGTTGTTTTTCCTCAGCTTAAGAGATTGCATAAGATTATGTTGGGAAATGAGCATGGACAGAAAATAAATGTCGCTGCCACGTCTTAGAATCCCTAGTTAATATCCTCTCCTCATTTCAGTCACCTACTGGTGGATGGGAACATTATTTATGGAGAACTATCCTACATAAAAATCATATTGATCTTCTGTCAAAACCCGTTCTCAGCTATCTCTTTACAATATTCTCAATTCAAGAAATTGTTTCCTCTGTAGTTGGAGCAAGTTGTTCTCCCACCGTTTTTTAAAAGATGGGGATAATAGAACATTTCTGACAAGCAGGTGGAATCCTTATTTTCTTTCAACAAAAATTATTAAATATGTACCGCATGTATTATAATTAATTGCGAAAGATTTGGTTAAAAGGATATCTGTAACTCAGCTTCATTGTAGGATCAGGTAATAAACCGTTAGTTTCAGGCTATTATAAGCCGATCTTCAGGTGTACAAGACTGCAAAAGGGAATGAAGAAACTACTGTAAGAGACTGTAGACCACTTAACAACTGTTTGTTGTAATAATAATGGGAATTCACTGCTCAACTATAAAAATGAAGTTGATAAGGTCGGTTTAGTCAGAATGAAAGACTGGTGTCGCATCAGATAGCGAACATAATGACGTAAAAAAGTGAGCGATCAAAGGGAGATAAAAGGTGAAACCGCTGAGAGAATATCAACGGACAACGTAAGAGAATTTACAACATGAGACGCTTCTCCGCCGCACACTGGTCACCATGTAAGGCGTCGGATTTTATGGACGTCTCACATGAAGTAACTAGAACACTTGTACTTTAATTGAGATAAGGCCTTAAGTACAACTTACATGAAGAGGTGGGGGGGGGGGGGGGGTTCGGACGATCTCTTCTGAACAGCACGTTATGAGGCATCTCAGGTATGTTCATTAATGTTCATATCTGGGGAGTTTGGTGGTCAGCGGCAGTGTTTAAACTCAGAAGAGTGTTTCTGGAGCCACCATGTAGCGATTCTGGACGTGTGGGGTGTTGCATTGTCCTACTGGAACTGCCCAAGTCCTTCGGAATGCACAATGGACATGACTGGGTGCAGGTAATCATTAAAGATGCTTACGTACTTGCCACCTGTCAGAGTCGTATCTAGACTTATCAGTCCCCTGTTGACATGAAGGGCCCATGGATTCATGAGGTTGTCTCTATACCCACACACGTCCATCCGATCAATACAATTTGGAACGAGACTCGTCCGACCATGCAACATGTTTCCAGTCATCAACAGTCCAATGTCGGTGCTGACGGGCCCCGGGCGAGGCGTAAAGCTTTGTGTTCTGCAGTCATCAAGTGTCCACGAGTGGCCTTCTGCTCCAAAATTCCATGTCGATGATGTTTCGTTGAATGGTTCGCACGCTGGCACTTGTTGAAGGCGCAACATTGAAGTCTGCAGCAATTTAGGTAAGGGCTGCACTTCTGTCACGTTGAATGACTCTTCAGATGTCATTCGTGCCGTCCTTGTACGATCTTTTTCCGACCGCAGCGATGTCGGAGTTTTGGTGTTTTACGGATTCCTGATATTCACGGTACACTCGTGAAATGGTCGCATGGGAAAATCCGCACTTCATCGCTACCACGGAGAAGCTGCGTCCCATCACTCGTGCGCGAACTATAACAGCATGTTCGAACTCACTCAAATATTGATAGCCTGCTATAGTAGCAGCAGTGGCCGACCTAACGGGAGCCAAGTCTAGAGAATAAACCGCTTGCCCTAGTATTACCCAACTGAACGCCTCGATCGTTTCTCTGACCCGTTGTGCAGTGCGTGATGGGGTGTTATCATGGCTCTAAGCACTATGGGACTTAACATCTGAGACTTAAAACTATTTAAACCTAACTAACCTAAGGACATCACACACATCCATGCCCGAGGCAGGATTCGAACCTGTGACCGTAGCAACAGCGCGGTTCCGGACTGAAGCGTCTAGAACCGATCGGCCACAGCGGCCGGCAGTGTTATCGTGGATCAATACGACTTTGTGTTGCCTTTTTCCATATTCTGCTCGTTTTTTAAGTAATCCTCAATTTAAATCGATCATTTGCTGTTGCTAGCGATCAGTGTTAATGGTTTCACCAGATTTTAGCAGCTCATAGTAGGTGACACCCTTCTGATTCCACAAATCACAGAACATTGTCTTCTTTCCAAAACGATTTGGTTTTGCAGCGGATGTCGATGGTTCGCCTGGATTCACCCATGATTCACGACGCTTAGGATCCTCAAAATATATCCATTTTTCATCACCTGTCACTATTCGATGGAGAAACGACTTTCTTTTGTATCTCGTGAGCAGCATCTCACAAGTGGTCTCCTATCTTTCATTCAGTTCATACGGAAGCCATTTTCCTACTTTCTGCACCTTTTCCATTGCTTTCGACCGAAGAGAAACGTCTTTCTGCGTCACATTCATTTGTTCCACGAGTTCCTGTTGAATTTGAGTATCATCTTCATATAATAAGGTCTGCAATTTGTTGTCTTCTAACTTGTTCGGTGGTTTCCCGCGCTCGTCATTTCTCACATCCAAATCACCACTTTTGAATTTGTTGAACCACTCGAAACACTGTGTTTTCCGAAGAGCATGTTCACCAAAAGCATCGTCAAGGAATCGATGCGATTCTGCAGAAGTTTTCTTCAAATGATAACAGAAAACCAATTCTGTCCGAAAACCATATTTCGTAGGCACAAACTCAACATGTTTACTGGTTTGAAACAGATACCGATGTATTTAACTTGGGTTACTGTGTGTTGCCATTCGTCGTCAGCCGTTACAGGAAGCAAATGGCGGTGCAGACGCAGTCTCACGGGCCCTACATCATAGACCATATACAGTATAACATAGACAGCGCATGTCCCCCTATCTCTGGCGTGCAAGGGTTTGAAACCAACATCTAAGTCCCGTGATTCGGGGCAGAAAGCCGAGTTCCTGTCTGTACGCGCTGTGTGAGTGCAGCTCACAGTTACAGTTTTCCCCATTTATAGCTGATATCAAGCATTGATTTCGACAATTGAACGAACTGTAGTACTACTGTTACACTTGTAGTGCAGTTAACGCAGTTTCTCCGAAATTCCTGATAATAAGGCAACGGGAAGCGTTTCTACACGTGGTCAAGATGAAACACATTGACAGATCTCTTTAACAAGCGACAGTTGTTTAGCGAATACTCGTTTTTGGCACTGTTGGTTCTTGTAGTTCACCACTTCCACAGGAGTGAATGACAATATCTAATTCCACAGGCAGCATTAGTCTTCTACGGATTCCACAAGAATGTGTGAGAAATGTTAAATGCTTTTGTAAGAAAGGGCATTCGTTTATGTGCATAATGTCAAGTATTTACACAAAATGATCTCGTATTTTCTGACTTTTTCCCAATCCAGTACAGATACCGAAACGATATCAAGATAGGAAGCGTAATATATTACAAAAAGTTGATTATACTATACAAGTATAAGATATTAATAATATGTCCTCTTAAAATCTTAGTCATTCATCAAGTTTTTCATATAAGGACCAACAGCCATTATAATTTTCATCTCATGGAAATAACCTCTCCAAATATTTTGAAATAGTACCTTTCACAATTGAGATTTACATCCTTTTGTGAAGTGTGTAGGTCAAGCCACGCCTTCTCTGGGCATATATTCACTGAAGAACTGTAATTTAGTTGCTTGTAAAGAGAACTGTCAGTACGTTTCTCCTGGCTACACGTAAAAACGATAACCATTGTTTTAATGTTAGGAATTTCGGAGACATCAGGTTAACTGCTCTACTACATGTGTAATAGTAGTGAGGCAAATTATTATCTTGTTAAAATCAATGCTTCATTTCAGCTATAAATGAGAAAAACTGTGTCCTGCCCCGAGTCGCGTGACTCAGATGATTTCAGTGCAACGACGTCATGTGCAGTCTATCTGCGGTCTATGCCCTACGCTGAGAACCATCTACAGAGAAATTCCGGTTTCATAATTCTACACCTGGTACACGGGCTCGGGCCGTGAGAATTTGCGAGACGGTTCCAGCATAGCCGCAGACCAACGTTCACAATTTTTTTTTTTTAATGGCTCTTGTGAAAAACTAGGCAGGAGTCGGAGATTTGCTGGAAATTTCCACTCAAATGGTACGTGTACAAGCACAGATTGGCGGAAAGCTGTATGACTCGAAGCAGGAAGGTAACACTCGTTTAGAGACGAGCCCTGTGATTGGAGAGGAAAGTGCGGTCCTTCTGCAATGAGGTCATGCATAAAGGCCTGGGTCTGGACCTATCCCGTGAGCGGAGAGGACGTGTCTCTGTGTGCGCCATCTTGTGCACAATAGCGAGGCACCTAGACCCCGACTGATTATCGAATAGCTGTACCATCACGTCTGTATATCCGTCACTCTGTAAGAAGAGTGGGGAAATTAAGAAGCTCTGGACATTCGAGGTGCTCTTTATTCTCGCGTGCTTGCAGTGCTACTATCTTTGTCTGGCCAGTGGGCAAGCAGCTGATCTCACTCGCACACGGTAAGGTACCAGAGCAGTTCACAGACGGACAACATTAGTCCAGGTTGGTGTGTAGGTTTCAGAGCTGCAGCGAGAGTCAACCGATTCGGCAGAATACAAGGCGTTAATTCAGTAAATGGGTTGAATTCCATGCGATTGTGCTGTATTAAAAACTCGTCAGATTCATTTGGGAGTTCGTTACTTTTCTTGCCGTGACTCGATCCCTTTTTTGGTTATTATTTAGTTATTTAAAAAGGCGATAAGTTCGATACGAATTAATACCAGGCCCAATTGAGAGAGTTACATAGGGGATGTTCTTGCGAATCGACTTTTAACTGAATAAAAAAATTATTTAGCGATAAATTTTGTGCATACGCATGTATAAACTCTATAATTCCCCGCTACCCCTTCCAATCAGTCTGCGGGCAGGTGACAGCCGCACGTGAAGCCGAGCTATAGAATGACGGGGTGGCAGAAGGCACCCGTGTACGAAAACTAGCGACTGTCGCTAAAGCTACCTAGCGGCGAATAACGTGAGAATTGACTGACCAGGTGGATACATGACACGGCACTGAATAAAAGATGGTTATATGTACCATCGTCAAAATATAAAAAATACTGTAAAAATTATGTACTTGGATATAAACAGTAAGGCACCGGGCTTGCCGCAGTGGATACACCGGTTCCGGTGAGATAACCGAACTCAACCGCTGTCGGGCGTGGCTGGCACTTGGATGGGTGACCATCCAGCCACCATGCGCTGTTGCCAGTTTCGGGGTTCACTCAGCCTCGTGATGCCAAATGAGGAGCTACTCGACCGAATAGTAGCGGCTCCGGTCAAAGAAAACCATCATAACGACCGGGAGAGCGGTGTGCTGATCACATGCCCGTCCTATCCGCATCCTTAACTGAGGATGACACGGCGGTCGGATGGTCCCGATGGGCCACTTGTAGCCTGAAGACGGAGTGCTTTATAAACAGTAAGAATGACCAACCATATGCTAAAAATTATATAAAACATAAAATTTAAAATTTAGAAAAGCCACAACGACCCACTAGTGGCAAGTTCGATGAAAATTAAATACATATAGCGACAACTGAGTATCTCAAGGGAAACAAAATTAAATAGATAAAAAGAAAATTGCAATTGCTTTGAGTAGGAAGTTTGAAAAGAATATTGGTAATGTTTGAGTGCTATTTGAAAAAGGTATAATGATTTAGAAGATACATGTTCTTCTGCGTGATTTCCTATTGGCTTGTTGTGGCTTCTTTTAATTTTCAAGTTCGACTTCACTGTGAAATATTGTCCTAATTAGCACAAATGTGTTTGAAATGGTAAATAATCGATTATACCCTACATATAACTTAGCTCAGTACTGCAGGCCCGCTGTGTGACGTTGTAGCATATGGTACATGCATGATGCGACAACGACACATTTTGCTGTTAATGCAGAACGGATTAAAATTCCTGGTGAATGAATGTCAGTGACAAGATTCATCGATGAAATCGCTATTCTCAGTGAATGTTGGGTAAAATCACGGGATTTGTTGGATGGAATGAACACTCTGATCAGTACAGAATATTGACTGAAAGAAAACCTGAAAAGTGCAAAAGTAATGAGACGTTGCAGAAATGAGAATAGCGACAAGCTTAACACTCGAACTGGGATCACCATGTAGACAAGTCGAAGGACTTCTACCGTCTTGGAAGCAAAGATAGCCATGACGAACGAAGCAAGGAGGACATAAAAAGCAGACTAGCACAGGTAAAGAGGGCTTTCGTGGTCAACAGAAGTTTTCTGGTATCATATATAGACCTTAATTTGAGGAAGAAATTTCAGATAATGTACGTTTCATGCACAGAATTGTATGGTAATGAGTCATGGGCAGTATGAAAACCGGAACAGAAGAAAATCGAAGCGTTTGAGATGTGGTGCTGCAGAAGAATGTTGACAATTAGGTGGGCTGATAAGGTGAGCAATGAGAAGGTTCTCTGAAGGACTACGAAGGTAATAACACATCAAAAATAGTGACATCAAGAAGGAACAGCATGATAGTATAATGGAATATCATAAAAGAGCATCCACAGCTTTGCAAGTTCTGAGGTAATGTTTTAAATATCTGTAGTATAAGTAAAATCTGTGTAATCATTTCGTTATGAATTTGTTTTAAGGAACAGTTGCTGGGCTCAACTTCATGTATCTTTCTTTCTCGTACCTCTACTGTTTGCAAGGAAGGCAGATGGTTGCCTTGTTTAATTACACCTGATTCAAAGCTACAATGCTTTTACTTAATATTACCATTACTCTTTGTCCTTACCTGATTTTAAATGTTCTTAAAGCATCGTAACGGTGAGCTACGAACGAAGTTGGCCGTTACTAACACGGTGATGCTACTGACCAGCCGCCATTGCTGCATCCTTGAATGCATACTGCATGGCCAATAAAACAACCTGCATTTATTCTCGATTCCTTTTTCGAAGTCAGATACCTTGTAAAGAATCGTTGCAATGCGACGCAATTACTGGCATCGAAATACCGATATTTTTCCCCACGATCACGCATTACCCTGTTAGCAACGATCCAACAGTTACCGGCGATGATGCTTATTTGTTTGTCTGCTGCAGCCATTAAGATAATTTCGCTCTCTCCTCTTGCAGCGAACTGAAGGAAGCAACTACTAAAGACAAGGAGGAAACAAGGAGAACATAAAAAGCAGACCAACACAGGTAAAGAGGGCATTCCTGGCCGAGAGACGTCTAATGATACACTACTGGCCATTAAAATTGCAAATAAGAAATACAGATGATAAACGGGTATTCATTGGACAAATATATTATACTAGAACTGACATGTGATTACATTTTCACGCAATTTGTGTGCACAGAGCCTGAGAAATCAGTACCCAGAACAACCACCTCTGGCCGTAATAACGGCCTTGATACGCCTGGGCATTTGACTCAAATAGAGCTTGGATGGCATGTACAGGTACAGCTGCCCATGCAGCTTCAACACGATACCACAGTACATCAAGAGTAGTGACTGGCGTATTGTGACGAGCCAGTTGCTCGGCCACCATTGACCAGGCGTTTTCAATTGGTGAGAGATCTGGAGAATGTGCTGGCCAGGGCAGCAGTCGAACATTTTCTGCGTCCAGAAAGACCTGTACAGGACCTGCAACATGCGGTTGTGCATTATCCTGCTGAAATGTAGGGTTTCACAGGGATCGAATGAAGGGTAGAGCCACGGGTCGTAACATATTTGAGCTGTTCAAAGTGAGGTCAGTACGAACAAGAGGTGACCGAGACGTGTAACCAATGGCACCCCATTCCATCACGCCGTGTGATACGCCAGTATGGCGATGACGAATACACGCTTCCAATGTGCGGACACCGCGATGTCGCCAAACACGGATGCGACCATCATGATGCTGTAAACAGAACCTGGATTCATCCGAAAAAATTACGTTTTGCCATTCGTGCACCCGGGTTCGTCGTTGAGTACACCATCGCAAGCGCTCCTGCCTTTGTGCAGCGTCAAGGGTAACCGCAGCCGTGGTCTCCGAGATGATGGTCCATGCTGCTGCAAACGTCGTCGAACTGTTCGTACAGATTGTTGTTGTCTTGCAAACGTCCCCATCTGTTGACTCAGGGATCGAGACGTGGCTGCACGATCCGTTACAGCCATGCGGATAAGATGCCTGTCATCTCGACGGCTAGTGATACGGGGCCGTTGGGATCGAGCACGGCGTTCCGTATTACCCTCCTGAACCCACCAATTCCATATTCTGCTAACAGTCATTGGATCTCGACCAACGCGAGGAGCAATGTCGCTATACGATAAACCGCAATCGCGATAGGCTACAATCTGACCTTTATCAAAGTCGGAAACGTGATGGTACGCATTTCTGCTCCTTACTCTAGGCATCACAACAACGTTTCACCAGGCAATGCTGGTCTACTGCCGTTTGTGTAAGAGAAATTGGTTGGAAACTTTCCTCATGTCAGCACGTTGTAGGTGTCACCACCGGCACCAACCTTGTGGTAATGCTCTGAGAAGCTAATCATTTGCATATCACAGCATCATCTTCCTGTCGATTAAATTTCGCGTATGTAGCACGTCATCTTCGTGGTGTAGCAATTTTAATGGCCAGTAGCATATAAAACGTAGGCGTTAACATGAGGAAGAAATTTCAGAGAATGGACGTTTGGGGCACAGCATTGTACGGTGGTGAAGCATGGGCAGAGGGAAAACCAGAACAGAAGAGAATCGAACAGTTTCAGGTGTGGTGCTACAAAGGATGTTGAAAATCCGGTGGACTGATAAGATAAGGAATGAGGAGGTTCTCCGCAGAATCGGCGAAGGAAGGAGCATATGGAAAACACTGAAAAGTAGACGGGGCAGGATGATCGGACATGTGTTAAGGGCATCAGAGAGTAACATCCACGGTGCTAGACGGAACTGTAGAGCGTAAAAATTGTAGGGAAAGACGAACATAAGAATACAGCGAACAAATAATTGAGGATGTAGTCCTGCTGCTTTGAGTGCTGCTTTGAGATGAAGAGGTTGGCGCAGAATGAGAATTCTTGAAGGGCCGCTTCAAACCAGACAGAAGCCTGATTGCTAAAGGAAAAATAAATAAAATGAGACGACACTTAAAGAATCAGTATGACCCAAGATGTATAGATCAACAGGCATCCAAGATCATCTGACCTCATTCCTACATTTTTTTCTGTCTGGGATCATTTCAGAAGTGAAGCGTACAGAACTGCCGTTGATACGGATGGAGAATCGAACAGCGAGTTACACAAGATGACACAGAAGTGTTTGCTAGAATTCATAAAACACTGCAGGGCAGTATTGCGTCCAGATTCGAGGACAGCTTGTGGAGCACCTCTTGTAGAAGCTAAGGGTGCGCAGTAAATAGTAAATTGTAGCGTGCTAAAACAGAAGTTGTACCTCTTGTTATGGTAGATGGTATGAGATAGCAATCGAATAATATGGGGACTTAATCGAAAATTTTACATGTCAAACGCATTTATACTAAATAGGAGAACATTTCATGCTGAAAGAGTGGCAGCTCGTAATCACTCATCCGCAATTCCCTCAAAAAGGGCTCGTTAGCGAACCAATGATTACTGCAGCATTCATGCATCTATTTCCATATACTTTCACCAGTGTTGGTTTTATGTATTGATTATTAGACGCCCCATACATTCACCGACAGTTGGAAGCTCTGTGATGTTGTTGACGGGCAATACTGTTTTATTCCGGTGAGTCGCAGCGTAAGGAAATGGAATGGAGGAAGAAGACCAGCAGGGAATCGATATTTGGAGCAGCGGCTGTCAAGTGAGCCTCATCATTAGCAATAGAAAAAGCAAGAACCGTAAAGTTTCTAAGACGAGGAGTCTGGACCGATTTAAAGTGGAATGACCATATAAAACTGGTAGTTGTAATGACGTTTTCGGTAGTAGAGTGCTAAGGACGTGAAATTTATTCGCGAAGCAATTTCAGGATCCACGTCTTCTTTTCGTCTGGAATGACTTCGCCATCGACGGGTCTTAAACCTTAATCTACCTTCTTTTATTTTCGCTGCTCTACCGCTTCTTGAGCTTTGCCCGCCAGTCTCAGTCTGGGCGTCCTTACCAGGAAAGATTAAAATTTCGTACAAACTATTTATTTTTATTACACCCATTAGCTTGTTAACTAAAACGGGTTGCAATTAAAACAATGTCTGAAAGTTTACATTATGCATATCACTTATTTTTTAAATGATTAACGGCTAAAAGTAAAATGAAAGAAACACGTACCGTACAAAGGATTAACGTAACATACTCAGAAACAGAAACTAATAGTCACATTTGGTAATAAAAATTAACAATTATGTGAACAAAAAATGGAGAAAATGGAACTATACATATTCCCATCACCATCCCGAGAATTATGTGTGTTGTACAAAGAACTTGAAGTCTGCTTACACGCTTGAAGGGACCTACTTCCAAAAGTGCTACTATGTTTAAAAAAACATATTAATGGTGAACTACTTATTAACATTTAGGTAAACGTTCAAGTTACATTGATGTTCAAATCAACAGTGGCCCTACGAGATTTCAGGACGATGTGGGTGACGCAGGCTACCGCGACAATGTACTCTTATCGATGCGCTGACTCTGCTTCATCTACTACTCCACTAATAGCTTTGACATTTGCATCACTGATACGACCAGTTTCACTGACGCTTACCCTGTATGTGTAGCGTGCTCTAAGCGTGTTCTTCGGGTTTTGCCGAAATTTATAAAAGTGAATGGAAATGCATCAGCCATGCTATTGACAATCTCCCAGAGTTCTGGGTCTTTAACTATTCATTTAATCGATTTTATGCATCAGATGTTCTGCATCGGTTCTAGAGATGACCCTGTGGACCAAACATTCCACAACTACATCATCCTCTTCTCGGTACCGAGTTCTATACGGGTGTTGTAGATAAGGGCAGTTCTGTATCAACTGGTCAACCATGCCTCGACTGGGTGAGACATCAATAGCTTCAGCATTTCCTCGATGTTTGGAAATATTTCATGGACCCATCGGCACACATCAGTTGAGTCGACATCTACATTTACGTACATCATAAGCCATCATCCGGTGAATGACGGAGGTTACCTTGTACCAGTGGCAGTCATCCCCTTTCCGGTTACACTCACAAATGGAGCGAGGGAGAAACAACTGTCGACAGGTTTCCGTAGGAGCCCTGTTTCTCTTCTCTTTTTTCGCAACCCTAACTAGGGATCTTTGTTGGTGGAAGGCAGTCTGTCGCAAATACCACTTTACTAAACTTTCTCAACAGTGTTTCGCGAAAATATCGTCTTCTTCCCTCCAGTTATCCACATTTGAATTCACGACACTTTCCTGAAACACTCACGTGGTAACCGAACCTACCGATAACAAATTTACCAGCACGCCTCTGAATTCCTTCGAAATTTTCCTTTACTTTAACTTGGTGTGGAACTTAAACACTCGAGCAGTACTCGTAAGTGTGTAGCATTAGTGTTCTGTAATCACTCTTCTTTATAGATGAGCTCCTAATATGCTCCTATTAAGGCGAAGACGAACATTCGACTCCCCTACGTCCGACATTATGAGCTCCTACTCTACCGACATAGCAACAGGTCATGCATGCTCCTACTCCTCAATCTATATATCGAGAAAGCGGTGAAAAAAATAAAAGTAACGTCCAGAAGAGAGATGAAAAATGAAAATTCAAGGTGAAAGGATATCGGTGATAAGATTCGTTGATGACATTTCCATCCTTAAATAAAACGAGGATAAACTGCAGGACGCACTAAGTGGGTTGATCAGTCTTCTGAGTACAAACGTTGGAATGAGATTAAACTGAAGAACTATGAAAAAATGTTGAATATCAGGAATAATACCAGCTATAAATAAGTTTATAGCTAGAATTAGCAGTAGTTGTTTCGTACTATAAAGTCATGGTAGTTGGTATATAGTCACATGTTTTTTTTCATATTTTTATCGGAAATCTGCTGTCTGAAAAAGTATTCAACTTCTGAAACCACTACTAGATAGAGACGAAGAATTTGCCCTGCAGAATTGTTAAATGTAAGCATAGCTGTAACATTTACCACGAGAATACGTAAGTTCAGTCGTTAGCACAGCGGAATACGGGTTTTAGTAGAAAATTTGTTCATCATAAGACTACAGAATTACGTGCTTTCTTAACAGATATACAAAGGCTGCTGAATGAGAAAAATTTGTTCAAAATCAGATTACTGAAACTTCCCAACAGGTTAAAGCCGTAAGCTCTTCTGAGACTCGGTTCTTGGACCTCTGCCTTTCGCAAGCAAGTACTTCGCAGACAGCTATCCAAGCACGATTCACATCGTGCCCTCACAGCTTATGCGCAGACTGGGATGTAGGAAAAAGGTACTGGCAAAACGAAAGTTGAGGGGGGTTGTCGTGAGTCGTGCTGTGACAGCTCAGTCTATAGTGCTTGCCTGCGAAAGGCAGAGGTTTAAGGTTCTAGTCCTGACACGACATACAGTTTTAATCGAAGTTTCAAATCAGAGCACACTCTACTGCAGAATGAAAATTCATTCTTAAAGCAGCCTATTGTGTACAGAATTACGTTGTTGCTGTTGTTGTGGTGGCCTTCAGTCCGAAGACTGGTTTGATGCAGCTCTCTATGCTACTCTATCCTCTGCGAGCCTCTTTATCTCCGGATAGATGCTGCAACCTACATCTTTCTGATTCTGCTTATTGTGTTCATCTCTTTGTCTCCCTGTATGATTTTTATCTTCCACAGTTCCCTCAAATACTAAACTGGTGATCCCTTGATGTCTGAGGATGTGTTCTATCAACAGATCCCTTCTTTTGTGTCCAGAGCTCGTGGTCTTGTGGTCGCGTTCTCGCTCCCGAGCACGGAGTCCCGGCTTCGATTCCCGACGGCGTCAGGGATTTTCTTCTACCTCCAGATGACTGGATGTTTGTGTTGTCCTCATCATTTCATCATCATTCATGATAGTGGCGAAATAGGACTGAGCAAAAGTTGGAAATTTTTACGGACGCTGATAACCGCGCAGTTGAGCGCCCCATAATCCAAACATCATTATCGTCATCCTTCTTTGGTCAAGTTGTGGTACAAATCTCTTGTCTTCCGAACTCTATTCAATATTAGCCCGTTACTTAGGAGATAGGCTCATCTAATCTTCGGCATTCTTCTGTAGCACCACATTTCGAAAGCTTCTGTTCACTTTTTATCCAAACCATTTATCGTCCATGTCTCACTTCCATACATGGCTATACTCCAGACAAATACTCTCAGAACAGACTTCCTAACACTTAAATCCATATTCGATGTTAACACTTTGCCGTCCGCACGTCTCGTACAAATTTATTCGCTTGGTGCCGGCAGCGCTAATTCGGATTACTTGGCTTGTCGCCGGCCGTTCTTGACATTATCTGGAGGTTATAAATTGTTACGTTTAACTAATTTCATCGTTCTCATAAGTTCTCAACCCTGTTCCAGTACTTTCACGAAAGTTCGACGATATACATTCGTAAATAAATACAAAATTTGTTTGTTTCATAGATTTGTTTCTTTGCATTGTCTTTGGTACTATGCAGCAAAACAGTTTCCAAGACGTAATGCAACTAAATGGTTCAAATGGCTCTGAGCACTATGGGACTCAACTGCTGAGGTCATTAGTCCCCTAGAACTTAGAACTAGTTAAACCTAACTAACCTAAGGACATCACAAACATCCATGCCCGAGGCAGGATTCGAACCTGCGACCGTAGCGGCCTTGCGGTTCCAGACTGCAGCGCCTTTAACCGCACGGCCACTTCTGCCGGCGTAATGCCACTCCACAAGACTTTCACATTAAGTTTTTTGTTCTTTTCTGTTTTGTTTTTGGAACATACATGGCAGTTTCTTCGTTTTCGTTTATTCGATTCGGAAATACACTCCTGGAAATGGCAAAAAGAACACACTGACACCGGTGTGTCAGACCCACCATACTTGCTCCGGACACTGCGAGAGGGCTGTACAAGCAATGATCACACGCACGGCACAGCGGACACACCAGGAACCGCGGTGTTGGCCGTCGATTGGCGCTAGCTGCGCAGCATTTGTGCACCGCCGCCGTCAGTGTCAGCCAGTTTGCCGTGGCATACGGAGCTTCATCGCAGTCTTTAACACTGGTAGCAGGCCGCGACAGCGTGGACGAGAACCGTATGTGCAGTTGGCGGACTTTGAGCGAGGGCATATAGTGGGCATGCGGGAGGCCGGGTGGACGTACCGCCGAATTGCTCAACACGTGGGGCGTGTGGTCTCCACAGTACAGCGATGTTGTCGCCAGTGGTCGGCGGAAGGTGCACGTGCCCGTCGACCTGGGACCGGACCGCAGCGACGCACGGATGCACGCCTAGACCGTAGGATCCTACGCAGTGCCGTAGGGGCCCGCACCACCACTTCCCAGCAAATTAGGGACACTGTTGCTCCTGGGGTATCGGCGAGGACCATTCGCAACCGTCTCCATGAAGCTGGGCTACGGTCCCGCACACCGTTAGGCCGTCTTCCGCTCACGCCCCAACATCGTGCAGCCCGCCTCCAGTGGTGTCGCGACAGGCGTGAATGGAGGGACGAATGGAGACGTGTCGTCTTCAGCGATGAGAGTCGCTTCTGCCTTGGTGCCAATGATGGTCGTATGCGTGTTTGGCGCCGTGCAGGTGAGCGCCACAATCAGGACTGCATACGACCGAGGCACACAGGGCCAACACCCGGCATCATGGTGTGGGGAGCGATCTCCTACACTGGCCGTACACCACTGGTGATCGTCGAGGGGACACTGAATAGTGCACGGTACATCCAAACCGTCATCGAACCCATCGTTCTACCATTCCTAGACCGGCAAGGGAACTTGCTGTTCCAACAGGACAATGCACGTCCGCATGTATCCCGTGCCACCCAACGTGCTCTAGAAGGTGTAAGTCAACTACCCTGGCCAGCAAGATCTCCTTATCTGTCCCCCATTGAGCATGTTTGGGACTGGATGAAGCGTCGTCTCACGCGGTCTGCACGTCCAGCACGAACGCTGGTCCAACTGAGGCGCCAGGTGGAAATGGCATGGCAAGCCGTTCCACAGGACTACATCCAGCATCTCTACGATCGTCTCCATGGGAGAATAGCAGCCTGCATTGCTGCGAAAGGTGGATATACACTGTACTAGTGCCGACATTGTGCATGCTCTGTTGCCTGTGTCTATGTGCCTGTGGTTCTGTCAGTGTGATCATGTGATGTATCTGACCCCAGGAATGTGTCAATAAAGTTTCCCCTTTCTGGGACAATGAATTCACGGTGTTCTTATTTCAATTCCCAGGAGTGTACATAGGCCTATAAGTTGGTGTTGTGACCGGAAAGTCTGTCAACCGGATCATGATGAGATAAACGTTATGTAGTGGAAACATCGAAGTTTTGCTCTGCATATTCATCGTAAATAATCTTATCGTCTCTTTCGTCTGCCATGATGAAAGGGCACAAGTACTGACAAAAACAAAAAACCTGTTGACGTGTGTAACTTATTGTTACCTAAACAAAACACCAACAGAATGCAAAAGATACTAAAGTGCTGTCATCGCCACAGTGCGATACTATGCTCATGACAGCACTGTGGTGTCGCCGGCCACTGAGCGATATTATGCACACGCAAGAAGTATTTTTCTTTTCATTGTCAATCTACGTTTTATATCCTCTCTACTTAGGCCGTCATCAATTATTTTGATGTGCAAATAGAAAAGCTCGTCTACTGGTTTAAGTGTCTCGTTACATAGTTTCATTCCCTTAGCATCAAGTGATTTAATTCAACTACATTTCATTATTCTTGTTTTGCTTTTGTTGATATCTTATATCCTCTTCTCAAAACAGTGTCCATACCATTCAACTGCTCTTCCAAGTGCTTTGCTGTCTCTGTCAGAATTACAATGTCACTGGCAGATCTCAAACTTTTTATTTCTTCTTTCTGAATTGTAATTCCTACTCCAAATATTTCTTTGGTTTCCTTTACTGCTTGTTCAATGCATAGATTTAATAGCATCTGGGAGTAGGCTACATCCCTGTCTCACTCCCTCCTCAACCACTGCTTCCCTTTCATGCCTCTCAACTTATTACTGTCGTCTGGTTTCTGTATAAGTTGTAAATAGGCTTTCGCTCCTTGTATTTTACTCCTACTACCTTCAGAATTTCAAAGAGAGTATTCCAGGCACATTGTCAAAATCTTTCTCTAAGTCTACAAATGGTAAAAATGTAGGTTTGCCTTTCCTTAACGTGTCATCTAAGATAAGTCGTAGGGTCAGTATTGCCTCACGTGTTGCTACATTTCTCCAGGTTTGCCATTCCTTAACGTGTCATCTAAGATAAGTCGTAGGGTCAGTATTGCCTCACGTGTTGCTACATTTCTCCAGACTCCAAACTGATCTTCTCCGATGTCTGCTTCTATCAATTCTCCCCATTCTTCTATAAAGAATTCCTGTTAGTACCTTGCAACCATCACTTATTACACTGGCAGTTTGGTAATTTTCGCACCTCTCATCAACTGCCTTCCTTGGAATTGAGATTGGACATAGTCTACATGAAGAGGGTTATTCAGAAAAAAATAATGAATGAAATTTGATATAATTAGATACGCAGTTTTTCATTTTAAATATTTTCTGCAAGAATTATGTGTTGCACATCAAATGTGAGATACTTCATTCCATATATAATTATGTAAGCGATTATGTCCTTCCATATTTTATCATTGAATGTTAGGTATAATTTGATAGTAGTCCTCTGAGTGTTGGTAATGTTCTCTTTGTGAGGCATGTTAGTCACATAAATATGATAGTTCGTTATGAAATTAAGTGAACTTATGCCTACATCGCATTTCAACTGTGTAATTCATTTAAAATCAATAAATGCGTCATATTCCATCAGATAATTATTTGCTGGATCCAAATTCCACATTTCTTGAAGAATTAATCCTGCTAGCTCAACTGTTGGTAATTCATAGAAAACGATGGAAATTCTATGATTTTTCAATATATTTTCTTTTTGTACAAGCTCATAATTCAGTTCATATTTAACAATACATACACAAATTTCCGTCGTTCCTACTAGAATTTTACCTTCTTTTGGAACTGTATTTTTTACTTCAACTCCAGCATTATTGCAGTCAGGCCATTTAATAAGAGCATCTCCAGCACTGGATCTCCAAGTAAAAATTACAGTAAGATCCTCTTTCCATAAAATTTCTTTATAGTCCCTAAAGGAACCAAGTATATTCAGCAGATAAAGCGCTTCATTTTTCCGGCTCTTTACTTTACCATTATTAAGCACATATCCTTCCATATTTCTTTTTGCAATAGGAGATGAAGACAAATTCAACAAAACAGATGATGAAATAAAAGGATGCTTTAATGTAGACACAACATTACTTGTTTACCTTGTGATTATAAAATAAGATAGCTTTGCCACATAATTATCAATTATTTTTAATAGATTTTCTACCATAAGTTGGATAATTTGTACCATCAGCACCAATAACACTGAAGCTCACATACAACTGAGAATGATTAGGATGAACCCATCTACTACTGTATTTATATTCTACTGCTGTATTTATATTAACTTCTGTATCCTTGTCAGGATAATTAAGACTATTTTTTGCTTTCTCAATAATAGGGAATGAGTAGAACTAATAGCTCTCTATTTTGTTCATTGTCTATTAAAGACATAAATTTATTAAACTATTTCTAAAATAAAATAAAATAAAAATATTGCATTATTTCTAATTCCTGTATAGCATCAAAATCTGGACTATATATAGGATATTACAGTTCCTGAGTTATTGGTTCACCAAATTCAGCATTATGCTTGAATGAATCAATAATAATAGTTTCTCAACGAAAATGATCAGTATACTTCACAAACAAAAATTCCATCAGCTAGATTAAAATTTACATTGATTAAGGCAAACAAAAAATTTAGGAACATCATTAATAGCAGGTTTTTTATAAGTAGTGTCTTTTATATCTATATATATAATTTATCATCACTCTCAGCAGTATTCCTATTTAAATGTCCTTCATCTACTTTAATGTCATTATTTTAATATATACATTTTTTCAAGCTTTTCAAACTATTTTGGCCTGCAGGAATTCCTACAGTTTCTCCATCACAATATAATTTATTGCTTTTTGTGTAATATTTGGTTTAGAAATGTTATATAAAAACCAAATAGTCTAAGACTGCTATAACTTTCTCACAAAGTTACACAATTTTTTTATAACATATGTCTTACCACTCAAATGAAATAGGCAGCTCATTATATGTTAATAAAATGTTATTTTGGTGAACCAAAAATAATAATTCCATATAAGGAATCAAAAATTAAACCCATTCTATTCAGTGTGCAACAGTAGGTCCAAGTGGTTATGGAAAAACAATATTAATGAATGGCAATTATACTCTAGCTCTTAGATGGTTAAATTGGGCTAAAATATATCACTTCTATTTTTATTCAAAAAGTTTAGACCAATCGAAGTACCAAGAATTTGTAAAAATATGTACAACAGTTGAAGACAAAAAAATGAGATTACTACATTTATTGAAAACAATGGCATGGTAATTCACATGTAATATTTGATGATTTCGTTCATGAAAATCAAGCTACAGTTACAGAATATTTTACTAGAGGAAGATATAAAGGAACAGATTGTTTTCATTCAGCTAAGACATTTTCAATATCAAAACAATTAGTAATTGCTAATCTAAATTTTTTAAGTATTTTTAGACAAGACAGCACAAATTTAAATCATATCTGCCATGAGTTTGTTGGTGGTGAATTAAAATTTGATATTTTTAAAGACATTTGTAGTAAATATTGGAATGATCAGCTTGGATTTTTACAATAGACATAACTAGGAAACCTAATGAAGGAAACTCATATAAAGAATTTCCTCATTGAATGAATTCTTTGAAAGGTGATATTGTGTATCCATTAGACCACTATGGTCTGTTTTACTTGGACATATAAATGAATTTAAAGAAGCTCTTGATTATTTAAATGGCTCTGAGCACTATGGGACTCAACTGCTGAGGTCATTAGTCCCATAGAACTTGGAACTAGTTAAACCTAACTAACCTAAGGACATCACAAACATCCACGCCCGAGGCAGGATTCGAACCTGCGACCGTAGCGGTCCTGCGGTTCCAGGCTGCAGTGCCTTCAACCGCACGGCCACTTTGTCTGGCTTGATTATTTAAAAAACATGTAAAATAAAAAATATATATAATGGAAATAGTTGAATCTAATCATGGTCAATATTATACAAATTGTTCATGGTCTAGTGACAGTCATCCTGGTGCCAGATACATGTGGTTGCAATTCTTTTGGTAAGTGTAAAGCAGAATGCATTATCTTATTAATTTTTATAAATTTGTACATGAAAAATAAATTTCAGTATTGTTTTTATTCCTTAGTAAATGTTTTCGAAATATGACTCAGAGATTGCTGAAAAAACTAATCAAAACGGAAAAAATTTATAAATTGCAAGAAGGATTACACTTTTGGAGGACACAACCAAGAAAAGAACTTGAAAAATATAGAAAAGATGCTCAACAAAGTTAAAGAAGGAATTGAGGGAGTGGGTGAGAAGATGCAGTCTTTGACTATTATACTGTCACATGTGCTGAAAGCTACTGATGAAAATAGAGAAGTTAAAAAACTAATTGTTCCTTACAGTCATTATCAAGAAGGATTTGGAGATATACTATAAATTAAACAATATGATAGTGCTCAACATGACTATACCTGGCATGCTAAGTGAATCAGGAACAAGAATTATTGACAAAATATTATGGAGAGCTTAATGACAGAGAAAAGGTAGCTTAAGCTCATGGTGATGGTAGTTGACATTAGGAAAATAAATAACAGCAAAATAATGTTGAAGTATGCAAATATTCTGTACCATTCAAGAGCATTATATACTGAAAAGAACTCAAATAAAATAAAATCAAGTAATGATATTAAATGTAATGAATTAATAAAAAAATTGTTGATGACCAATTTAAAATTTCAGAAAATTACAATTAAATAAAGATTCTTCAGAAGAAGATAGGAAACTGGATGAAGGCTTGATAAGAAAATTATACAGAAAAACCAGTTGAATATGTTTGGATGAATAATGTTACAGATGTAATCGACAGTTTAGCAGTTATTCATGGAGAAGAATTAGCTGGAAATAAATGTTATTGTAATGTAAAAGTGGGAATAACACAAATGTTAACAAATAAATTTAGTGATTTTATTATCAACAATCCAAAAGGAATTCCATATTTGATTAGACTTTTTATTAACTTGCCACCCTATTTCTGAACAAATTAAGAAAATGGAAAGTGATTATTTAATTAATAAATGACTGTTCAAAATGCACCTACCTGGTTATAATTTTTGTGTTCCAGGAACAAAATCAGAAGAATGATAGCTAGAGGCGATGAAGGAATAAATCCACTAGATGAAGCTTGCAAAAGACTTGCTATTGAGTATAGAGGTAAAAAAGGCTTAGAAAATAGATACAAAGTAGTTAAAGAACTTCAACTAGCTACAAAAGAAAGAATGCATGCTTTTGATGCTTCAATTGGAGAAAAGCTAGCAGCACCTGCAGTTAGAGGAACAATGCATAGAAAGAGAAAATTAGATATGGGTTTTAGATGTTGATGATAATAGTTGGGGACTTTCAAAAATATTAATCCTTATAAAAACCTTTCTCTATATAACTGAATAAACCTAGCAATGATTACACTTTGCTAGCTAGTGCCAAGTCTAAACCAAAATCAGTTAAGATTAAACTCAATATTAACAGTTAAATAGTAGTGATAATAATAGTGATATTGATGCACAAAAAAGAAAGAGAGGCAAGGAGACATGAGGAAATTTGTTTATAACATCAGTTATTCCTGTTATGAAAAAGATTATCGAATATCTAATAGAAAAGAAAGAAGATTCTGGATTAATAAAATATGAAGGAGGATTTCTTCCATTACTTTTGACAGCATTACCATAATTATTCGGTGCCAGAACAGTAGTTGGTACAGCAGCAAACCCAGTAACAAAATGAAAAACAGATAGACAATTAGAAGAATGAAAAAGACATGTAGCATCAGAGAAGAAATTTGGTGCAGAAATAAAGTAATTTAAAAAATAATCTGTATGTAGCCTAATGCATAAAGCAATTTTTATATAGAAAACTTGCTGAATATTGAAAAAATCAAACACTTTTGTTATATTTTTATGATTGATGAATTATGTGATCACTTTAGTGAATACGGATCTGGAAAAGTTAATTTAGATACATCTCATCGTGCTGGCTCACACTGGATCTGTTATAAAAACATAAAAAGTGTGTTTAATTCATTTGGAGGAAATATTACTAAAGAAATGGTTAAATATCTGAGCTTATTGAGTTGCACTGTACTAGGCAACACATACAAAATTTTAGTGTTGTAATTTGTGACTGTTTATGTCCATTTGTTTTAAAATTGCAATCAGATAATTATATTTTTAATTATATTTGGCATCTAATAAATGAACATTATTGGAGCTAACGCATGGCCTAAGGACAGTTGCAATATCAATGACCAGATAAACTTAGAGAAAATTAAAAACCAAAGCTATTCAATAAAATATTATAAGAAAATAAATTCAAAACAAAAAAGTGGAGCAGACATCTAAAACATGTTTGTAATATGTCTGCAAGATTCAAATTATTAGTAGATGCAAAAGTAGAGAATGTAGTTAAACAATTTGAAAATGAATTGAGTGTCATTTTAAGTGATCTAAAGGTTATATTAGTTTTTAAAGGTAGAACACTGTCACATAGACTAGATCCTGTAAATGTGTATGATAGAATTTCCACACAATATTTATGCAATGAATTTGCTAATCTTGTTACAAAACCTGGATACTCCAAGAGTCTCATAAATTTTAAGCAAAGAAATGGGACTTATGATGGCGCATGGAACATCATAGTAAAAAAATAAATAAGATGGAAACAAGCCTCCTTCACGCATTAGGTAACACAGATTTAATAGAAAGTCAATTTAAGTTGGTAGATTCGTTAAGTAATAAGAATTAGATACAAAACTTCGTACAGATTTAGAAATACTGAAGTCCTTAGGATGAAATAATTAAAGTTTAAATTTTAAATAATTGAATCTTACATAAATGAATAACCTTTCAGACAATTTACTGACAGACATCATCCAAATCGAACAACAACCAAAAAAATGGAAGATGAAGAACTGAAGGAAAAATGCACTATATAAAACTTAAAAGAGTTAATTCGTTAAGAACTGGCAATGAACTACCCAATCTTGTTACAAAACCTGAATACACCAAGAGTCTCACGAATTTTAAGTGAGGAAATCAGGTTTATGATGGCATCATGGAACATCATAATGAGAAATAAATAACATGGAAATGAGCTTCCATCATGCATTAGGTAACACAAATTTACTAGAAAGTCAGTTTAAGTCAGTAGAACCATTAATTAATAAGAATTTTGTTACTAAAGTTAGTAAAGATCTAGAAATTCTGAAGTCTTTATAATCAAACAATTACAGTTTAAATTTAAAGTAATTGAATCTTACATAAGTGATAAACCTTTCAGACGATTATATTTAATCTCTAAAATGCAAAGAATTTACTGACAAACCATCCAAATAGAACGACAACAAAAAATGGAAGACAATGAGTTGAAAGAAATTATGTAATATGTAAAACTAAAAGGAGTTAATCCATTAAAAAAGTGGCATAGGAGATGGAGAATGGTCCAAAGACTGCATGCAGTGTGGAGACTGCTCCAGCTGTCACTGTTTCAGCATTCACTGTCTGAATATTCATACAGAAATTATTATTGAATTACTTAACCTAATGAGAATTATTTTAAAAGATGAACTGTTATCTCTCCAAGAATAGACGATTTATAGCAAGCTGATGTAGCAGGAATGGATTCTATTAAATGAAAGGAATTTCAGAAAAATAAAGGATATTAAGATTTATTAGCTGCATTCAATGTTTCTTCAAAATGTGCTTGGCCTTTTCGGATTAAAGATAAAAGTAGTACAAAAGTAGTTAATGCTTCTGAAAAAATATTTAAAGAAATAGCTACAATAAATTTACAAACAGCTACTTGTAAAGAATTGTACAATAAAGATGTTCTAAAACTTATGTAAAATATAATATTAATCATTATTCAGATTTTACTGAATTAAAACTGTGTGTTGTAGAAATATTTAATAGAATGCTTAAAGAAAATATGTGAACAAAATTCACTTTTCAAGGTAATAATAAATGGATTGGTCAAGTGGAAATATTGATCAACGAATACAGTAATACAAAATAATAATGAAACCAGTAGGAGTCAATGACAAAAACTTTATGCCAGGTGTCACAGTATCTAATGCAAAACCTAAATCCAAATTTGGCAATAAAGTGAGAATCAGTAAACTTAGAACAATTTTTAAAATAGGTTACACAGCTAATTGCTCAACAGAAATTTGTGAAATTGAATATGTTATTCATCCTAATCCGGTCACATATACAATAAAGGCATTTGATTGAGGAAAAAAAACAAGGAATTATTTATGAGTATGAACTACCGATGACAAATATCTAGATGTAAAGTAGTTGAGAAAGTTTGTTAAATGGTTGGGATTTGATAATTTACACAATAGTTGTGAGAGTAAGGATAGTATTATTTTCTAATTTGTTTTATAAATTTTTTATAAATAAATGTAGCATACAATATAAATAAGAAAATTAAAATTTTCGTATCTTCTATCCATATGTTATCTTGATGATGTATATGCATTAACTGATAAATTAAATGATGATAATGTTAATTATTTGTACAATCTTTTGTAGAGTATAAATGGAGAAGGGATATATATTGTTTATTACTATAGAACTAACATTTATATTCCACTCTATACCAAAATATTCCTTCAGTAATATTTAATGTCTGTTTATCATTAGTAATCAATACAGTTTTTCCCAAGTAATGAATAGACATTTCTATATTTATCTAATAAAATGTTTCTTGTAAATGAACAGCCTAAAGGTAAATGAATTAACGGCTAGAGCATCAGAGTTATGAATAAGAGGTTTTTCCAAACTTAGAAAACAACATACTGATCTTATCCACAATAATATCAACAGTCTGGAGACTGCACATACATGGAGACTGATTCTAATATAAAGGTACTAAACACTAAAGGGAAAGTATTAGATATTAGGATATTGTAAACTAGGAAATGGAAAACTTATTGTATTCATTAATTGTAATTTTGAATATATGTATTTTTGAGTAATTATGTGAATTATATTCAACAACAACTGAAATGTACTGAAATGTATTTGCAGTTATGTTAAAAAGAATAAACTGTTTAATAATACAGAATGGAAGTATATATCAGTAAATTTTGTATTAACTGAAGATTAGATGAGAGAATTTCAAGAAATTAGATTCGGAATTTATATTAATAATATGCCAAAATTTTGCTGACACTTTTATTAGAAAAATCCAAGATAAAATTAATTGATACACTTTATCACACACCGACGTTTTTGAGATTCCCACTTCTCGCACAATTTGTCTGCTACTGATGTGCGGATTAGCCGCGACAGCAGCTAAAACATCTACTTGGGCATCATCGTTTGTTGCATGTAGTAGCTGGCGTTTCACATGTGGCTGATCACTTCCTGTTTGATTAAATAACGTAACTATCCGGCGAATGGTCCGAACACTTGGATGATGTCGTCCAGGATACCGAGCAGCAAACACAGCACACGCCCGTTTGGCATTTTGATCACAATAGCCATACATTAACACGATATCGCCATTTTCCGCAATTGGTAAAGGGTTCATTTTAACAAGGGCAAATACCGTCCGCACTGGCGGAATGTTACGTGATACCAGGTACTTATACGTTCGTGACTATTATAGCGCCATCTATCACAAACCGAAAAAAGTGGTCCAACTAAAACATTCATTTTTCTTTACGTACTACACGAATATGTAATAAAAAACGCAGTTGATATCCATTTGACCTATGGCAGCGCCATCTAGCGGACCAACCATAGCGCCACTTGGTTTCCTCCTTCGGGCTAGACGAGTTTCGTTCTTCGTAGTTTTTTGGTTTGATGCTTATTCCGTGAGATATTTGGCTCGGTCACTATCAATGGACCACTCTGTATATGTTTGATTCGATTTAAATGTCGTTCGAACGTTCTAGACATGAATTATAAGTGACATGGATGGCTGATACTGTCACTCACTGTAGTTCGTCTTTACGATGGACGCAACTGATGGTGAATGTTTTCGTACCATTCGTAGACACTGGTAGAACACTGCACCCCAAACGCAGATACAAAATCGATGCAGCAGAATGACCTGTCGTTATTGGTCTTGAAAATTCTCTGGTAATGCTGTGCTTAGGACACTGCGACAAATAGCTGGGTGCTTATCTGCTGGTATTGGGCCGTTATCCGCGATTAATGAAGAACCGCGTATCGCGTTGCGCAGGCTGGGGGATTATTGCCCCCCCCCCCCCCCCCTTACTCCACTCTGCCGCTGAAAAATGGCTGCTGCGAAGCTGAAATACAGTAGCGAGCTCGAACTGTTCACCACTCACGCAGTAGACCACGAAACGTCTTGTGATCTTTTTCCCCAGCGTCAGACATACTGCGGCGGCTGGACTGTTCTAAGGCGAACTCCGTCTTCGCTACCACTTTCATCTTGCAGCAGTGAAAATGTAAATTACATGAAACTAGCTAAGTTCCACTGTGTTTATAAGAAATGTTTCTTTTTTTTTTTCCTCTGTTTTTGTTCCGCAAAAGTTTTCGTAAATAAAGAAAGTAAGATCTGATATCGTCAGGTGAGGGGAATACCGCAGTCTGTAGCATTTACTGTAAATCGCAGTGTAATGCAGTAACAGATGACATCATTTAATCATCTAATTGTTACTGTCTCATGCTGCTATCAAGAGCATTAAAATTTGTAAGAAAACAGAAGAAATTTATTGCTAGTGTACGTACGTCTGCAAATTTCTAATGAGCTTTTCCTTCACCTCCAGTTAGGTATACTAGTTGTATGGAAGGCTCTTATGTAAATATAAGTCATCAAGAACATTGTAATTCAGTGGCAGATTTGTTGCCATTAACTATATAGCTACATTAAATGTTGTTGTTTCATTTGTGTATGGGACGATGGGGTTCGTGCGCCCCAATAAAGCAGCTAGACGAGAAGAATATCGTATGTGAGTCACTAGCTGATTCCACAAAGGTGTTAATTCATCCTTTACACATAAAGTTAGTTCTAATGAAAACGCAAAGAAAATGAAATACGAGGACAAGGCCTATAAGCATTTGACAGAAAATTTCCCACGACTAATTGAGAGTATTTTCGTTGGATCACACATATGAGAGCTTCTCAGAGACAAACAAGTTCATGAATGTTATATGACGATACGCAAACTGTCTGGGAATGTTTTTTAAATGTTTTTTTTTTCAATTTCTTCTAGCAAATAAGAAAGCAGAAAATTGTAAGGGGCTTGTGGATAAAATGTTGTCATGTTATGAACAGTTTGGCTGTAACATGTCTCTGAAATTACATTCCCTTCACATCGCCTCCTTCCCTGAGAGTTGCTGAACAATTTCTAACATGGACATGACGAGTGATTTTATCAGGATGTAGCAATCATGAAGAAGACGTATTCAGGAAAATTGACCTCTGGTATTTTGGAACCTACTCCGGGGCCGTTGCTAGAGACGCCCCAGATGTAAGCTGCAAGGGACAAACCAAGTGGAAATGTACAGGCAGTTTACATTACGATCAAAAATTCCTCAAAATGTCATATCGGAACACTGATGATGGTGAAGTGTTTATAGTACTGAATTAAATGTATTCTGACGACGCCTACTGTTATTTTATTTATTCGCTGTAAAGTTTAATAGTTTCTGCACGAAACTGCTCTAAGGTGACTGCATGAGGAGATGTGACAGTAATTTCTGTAATATTTGCCGCAGGGAGCTTGGTTCCTGAGTACATTCGTTAAGAAGATCTCTTTGGGCTACCAGAGTTGATATTGTTTCGGTTGGGTGACGTCTGACCGGTGACTGTTTTGCTAATGATCGGGCGAATACATTAGTCTGGCTTGTACTTTTGTCAGTGATTGCGTGAAGATTTCCAATCGAGATCAACATGTATTCCGGCAACAGAGATCCTGAGGTACTCAACTAACTTTATTCTTTATTTCTCCACGAGATCCATACCGCTGTAGACAACGGCGTTCAGGAAGGCATTTGACACCGCCCCGCATTGCCCTTTAGTGAAAAAAATATGAGCTTATAGTGCAATGGAAAAGATTTGCCCCTGGGTTCAAGACTTCGTCGCAGATAGAACTCAACACGTCGCTCTTAAGGGAACAGATGTAATTTCTGGAGTACCCCAAGGAAATGTGACAAAACCGTTACTGTTTACAATGTATATAAATTGGCAGAAAGCATCGAACGCTCTTTACGGTTGTCTATAGTAATGTAGCAATGCCAGAAGAGGAGGATTGGTGGAGGGTTCAGGCTCTGGCAGTTGACCCTGTAGACGGCCGATGTGGCCGTGCGGTTCTAGGCGCTCCAGTCTGGAACCGCGAGACCGCTACGGTAGCAGGTTCGAAACCTGCCGCGGACATGGATGTGTGTGATGTCCTTAGGTTAGTTAGGTTTAAGTAGTTCTAAGTTCTAGGGGACTGATGACCACAGATGTTAAGTCCCATAGAGCTCAGAGCCATTTTTTTAGTTGACCCTGTAGGTGGTTAAATGTAACCATCGAAAAAGAAAGTCACTACTGTGCAGCTGCACTGTTGATGAGAAACTGCTGAAAACAGCATCTACCGTAAAATATCTAGGAGTAACTAACCAGAGCCACCTTTCTTGGAATGATCGCATAAAACAAATAGTAGGAAAAGCAGATGCCAGACTGAGATTCATGAGAAGAATCTTAAGAAAATGAACTCATCGACGAAGGAAATGGCTTAAATACGCTTGTTCGATCGTTTCCTGAGTATTGTTCAACAATACGGGCTCCTTACTAGGTAGGACATAGAAGAGAGAGACAGGACTCAACGAAGAGTGGCCTGTTTCGTTACGGGAGCGTTTAATCAGCGCGAGAGGGTCACCGAGATTCTCAACAATTTTCCACTGGTAGACGTTATAGGAGAGGCGTTATGCATCACGTAGAGGTTTACTATTGAAATTTCGAGAGAGCACTTTCCGGGAAGAGTACGACATTGTATTACTTTCTCCCACGTACCCCTCGCGCAATGACCACGTCGAGAAAATTCGAGAAATTAGAGCCAATACAGAGGCTTACCGACAGTCATTCTTCCCACGCGTCATTTGCAAGTGGAACATAATAGGCAGGAAAAGTTAACGATACCAGAAGAACGCTCCACCACACACCATTAGGTAGCTTGCGTAGTATGATGTAGAAAAAAGTAAATAGAAAGAATCTCAGTTTCGTCATCCGTGGTACAAAGCGCACAGGACTGAAGGCATTGTAAACTATTTTACAGTTATATAAGCTGGTGACGCTAAATAGAAGTATGTCAACAATACGTGAGGCTCTATCTGAAGACTGTCTCGGCCTGAAATTTTTGTTATGCATCTGGGAAGACCGCTGGGCCAATCACTAGACTTGATTGTTGCCTGTGAATGTGAAAGACAGTGCTGGTCGCTATCAAGAACGCCAGCGCCGATTTTCTGGTTTTCTGAGGACGGGGGCTTTTGTCCAAAAGGGAGATAATGGGACGATCTACACTTAGTGTGGGTGGTCTGAACCTACCACGCAGTTTTCAAAGAAATATTTTACAGGGTGATCGGTATTTCTTAATATCCCTTGGTAAAGAATCTTTTGAAAGAATTGGCAGGAAGTAGAACCTTACAGCAAGCACTACGAGCGTTAACAGGAAATGGGGAATTGTAATGCCTATGTTCTACCCTGGACACTAATCGGACGGTAAAATATCTGAGTTGTACGTAGGATGCTGGTGTGTTCCCCAGCCAGACCGCTGAAGCGTAACATTCGTTCGATTGGCAGTATGGGGACTAGCATAATCTGCAACACGATGATTGCGTCAGACAGAATTCCGACATGCCGAGGGCAAACAGCAAAGCCAACAGTGGAAACTTCCCACATTTCCGTCGTCAGATAAATCCAAAGCTGTTCACACAATAACCTCCTCCTTCGACTTCGAGGGTCCTCTCTTCGTCGAGTTCCTCCGTGTGTGGAACCACAGTTAGTGTGCAGCGCTCTGAAGATACTTTGCAGAATCAGCGATGTGGCATAAAGTCAAAACGTTCAGGAATGCTGTCGGACGCAGTCATCCTGCCGCACGATAATGTCCGACACCACACTACCAAGTGGATGCAGGCTATACTTACACGATATGGTTGGGAAACACTGCAATGTTTTCCATAGAGCACAGTGTGATTGTTCATATTCTTGGCGACCCGATGAAAGACATGCATGGACGTCGGTTCTAGCCGCTTGACGAATTGCAAGAGTACGTGTCAGACTCTGAGCTGGCCCCACCCACGTACTGATCTGACAACTTCTCTAACTTTATTGTACTAGGGAATGCTGAAAAGTAATGACTCCGAGTCTTTTTTCTATTCTCAACACCGATTGTGATCTTCTTTCTTTCTGGACGTTAAACAATAATCTCCTCCTCCTCCTCCCCCCTTCTTTCTTTCTTTCACTGGTGCCATGTCCCGCGCTGACGCAGGGTCGGCATTGTTAGGAACGGATTTGGCAAGGTTAGTGGAAAGGGGTGGCCGTATGCCCTTCCTGCCGCCACCCCATACCCCCGGGACGGAATTAGTGTACCCCAGCTGTCTGCATCGAGTGTAATTAATGGAATAGAGCGAGCATGTTCAGATGTCTGCGAGTCGT
The DNA here is from genome assembly GCF_021461395.2 of Schistocerca americana. Classification (NCBI taxonomy): domain Eukaryota; kingdom Metazoa; phylum Arthropoda; class Insecta; order Orthoptera; family Acrididae; genus Schistocerca; species Schistocerca americana. The sequence goes on from NC_060126.1 coordinate 381,492,728, forward strand.
GTAACTGGGGCGGAACGTGGGGAACAGCCCGATATTCACCTAGCAGGATGTAGAAAACCGCCTAAAAACCACATCCAAGCTGGCCGGCACACCGACCAACGACGGTAATCCGCCGGGCGGATTTGATTCAGGGCCGGTGTGCCTACCCGAGTCCAGGAAGCAGCGCATTAGCACTCTTGGCTAACCTGGCGGGTCCTCAACACCGATTGAGATATTCCATGTCATTCATATTACTCGGTCGACGTTCCCGCTTTCTTGACAGAAGTTGCAACCCTCTGCCGCTAGAGGACTCCGAATTGTAGCGTGTGACGTGGCGGTGTGTCACGTAATTTGAAGAGTTCGTTCACTCATGCCCCCCCCCCCCCCCCCCCGCTCTCCTTCAGTATGACAACGCCGTACCACACACAAGCGCTGCCACATCTGCAACAATCTGACGCCTTGGGCTCATTATTATCGATCATCATCCATACAATCCCCCCTTGGCGCCATCCGATTTTCATCTGTTTCCAAAACTTGAAGAACAGCTTTAAGGACTTCACTTTCATAGTGACGAAGTGGTGCAACCAGAGGTGAGGCTGTGGCTTAGTCAACAAAGTCAAACGTTCTGCACTGACGACATCAAGAAACAAGTCTCTCGTTATGAGATACGGAAATAAATGTAGTTTATTCCGGGTCATCGTTCTTCCGACTGGTTTGATGCGATCCGGCACGACTTCCTCTCCTAGGCCAAACTCTTCTTCTCATTGTAGTTCTTACACCCAAAGTACTCAGTTTTATTTGTTGAAAATATTTCAATATCTATTTTCCCCTACAGTTTTTACCCTCTACAGCTCCCTCTAGTACCATGGAAGTTATTCCTTGATGTCTTAACACACGTCCTATAATCCTGTCCTTTTTTCTTGTCCGTGTTTTCGGTTTGTTTCGTTCTTCGCCGATTCTGCGCAGAACCTCCCCATTTCTTACCTCACCAGTCCACCTAACTTTCAACATTCTTCTATCTCCAATTCTTCTATTCTCTTCTGTTCCGGTTTTCCCACAGTGCATGTGTTACTGCCATGCAAAGCTATGCTCCAAACGCACATACTCAGGAATTTCTTCCTTAAATTTTGACTGATGTTTGATACCAATAGACATCTGTCGGTCAGGAAGGCCAACTTTTCCGGTCCTGGTCTGCTTTTTATGTCATACTTTCTACGCCCATCATGTGTTATTCTGCTTCCAACATAGCAGAATTACTTAACTTCGTGGCCCCAAATTTTTATGTTAAATTTATCGCTAATCTCATTTCCGCTGCACTTTATTACTTTCGTTTTTCTTTCGTTGAAGCACAATCCATAGAACGTGCTCATTAGACAGTTCATTTCATTCAACAGGTCCTATAATTCTTTCACATATTCACTGAGCGTAGCAAAGTTATCAGCGAAATGTCATTCCCACTCGGTTTGGATCCTACTCTTGAACCATTCTTTCATTCGATCATTTCTTCTTCGATCTTTAGATTCAACAATAGCAGTGAAAACCTATATATCTATATTACATACTTTGTAACCCGACTATTTCATTCTAGGTATTCCAGTATTATTTTTCGATTTGATTATTGCAGTCATTGTGTATTACCAGTCTGCTTCTATACCGTACATGTATTTTCCCCTCAGAATTTCAAACATTTTACGTCATTTTGCGTTGCTGAACTCTCTTTCCAGGTCGACAAATCCTATTATCGTCTTCCGAATTTTTCTTAAGCTCTGCTTCCTTTAGCAAATGTAACATCAGAAGTGCCTTTCTGGGCCTTTACATTTCTTAACGTCAAACTGATGGCCTAACAGGTCCTCAGTTTCATACATATTATTCTTGCAAGAAACTTCAATGAGTGAGTTGGAACACCGCTTGTGCGATACTTCTCGCACTGGTGTGTCCGTGCTTCTTTGGGAAATCTGATGGTATTACTCTAGACTCACAGATCCCACCAAAAAAAAAATCAGTAGTCATTTGGTTGCTATTGTCCCCGATGATTTTAGAAATTCCGAAGGAATGTTATGTACGACTTCCGCCTTATTCGATCGTAAGTCTTACACAGCTCTGTTAAACTATGACTCTAAAACTGGATCCCCTATGTCTTCCACATCAACTCGAGTTTCTTCTTCTACCACATCATCAGACAGTTCCTCCTCCTAGGAGATGTGTTCAGTGCATTCTTCCGATTATCCGCTGCATTTAACAGTGGAATTCCTCGTATACTCCTTATGTTAACGCCTTTGTTTCTAATTTCACCGAACGTTATTATGTCTATTCTATGTGTTGAGTCGGTCCTTCCGATAAACATTTGTTTTTTCAGTTTATTCTTGTTTTTCCTGCAGCCACTTAGCATTGTTGCAGTGCTGGCAGTGTTCCTACATGTACAGCAACCTTTCTCTCTCTCTCTCTCTCTCTCTCTCTCTCTCTCTCTCTCTCTCTCTCCTCCTCCCGCCCTCCGCCCTCTCTCTCTCTCTCTCTCTATGTGTGTGTGTGTGTGTGTGTGTGTGAATGTGTTCTCTAGCAGTTAATTCTTGATGTTTTTAGAAACCTTGTATGGGGTCCTAGCTCGATAGTTGGCCACTTTAAAAGATGTGCACTTGTGACGAGGCAAACAATTTTTTTTTTCGCTGTCACGGAGGAGGAGATGGGAATTTGAAACCTATACTTCTTGACATCAGTCTGAAGAAGAGCTTGGATACTATGTACGTGCGAAATTGGAAAAAAATTCCCCATTCGGTGTGAGTTTCACCACTATGTGCTGTACTCTGACACCTAGAAGTATGTTACCAACGACAAATATTTCATAACACTGTGTTTTAACCCGTAATACTTACTCATCGACCAGTTAAATGTGAGTGGAAACACAGGGGATGGACTAAAACCGGAAAACACGATGACAAATAGATGCTCCAACATAAATAAAGGTGCTAGCCAAGTGTGGTGGTTGTGCTGTTGTATTTGACCACCAACGACACCTGTGCAGCGCCCTCAATACACTGGAAGTGTGTGTAGTGTCAAAAGAGTATTCGTGGTGTAGTTGAGAGTGCAGTATCTCGGCGCTGAGTTCAAATGGCTCTGAGCACTATGGGACCCAACTGCTGTGGTCATCAGTTCCCTAGAACTTAGAACTACTTAAACCTAACTAACCTATGGACATCACACACACCCATGCCCGAGGCAGGATTCGAACCTGCGACCGTAGCAGCAGCGCGGCTCCGGACTGGAGCGCCTAGCCGGCCGAAGTGGCCGTGCGGTTAAAGGCGCTGCAGTCTGGAACCGCAAGACCGCTACGGTCGCAGGTTCGAATCCTGCCTCGGGCATGGATGTTTGTGATGTCCTTAGGTTAGTTAGGTTTAACTAGTTCTAAGTTCTAGGGGACTAATGACCTCAGCAGTTGAGTCCCATAGTGCTCAGAGCCATTTGAACCATTTTTTTGGAGCGCCTAGAACCGCATGGCCACCGCGGCCGGCTCGGCGCTGAGTGAATTAGAACATTAGCAGATTATTGGTGTTCGTATGGTGATTGCTTCCGTAACCAAGGTAACCAAAGTGTTTCGTGTTACAAGAGACATCACGTCGAAGATTTACACCGCTCACAAGGGAACTGGAGAAACATCATCCGCTAAGTTACAACGCGCGCAGGAGTGTGTGTTAAGTGGTCGTGCCATACGGTCGTTGAAGAGGGTCGTGACGAGCAAAAGAGGAATACAGATGGAAAAGTCTCTGCAGAACTCAGTGTCGCACTCGTGAAACGTGTCAACACCAAAACGGCACGGAGGGATCTCCACAAGCTGGCACACATATTGAGACCGGTAACAGTAAGGCGTGGTCCTGAAGCCATGAAACCGGGACTTTGGAGCAACTGACGAAAGAGATTTGGTCGATTCAGTGTTGTTTCGCACTGTTCCGAATGTTTGATTAAGTTTACGACGCAGTAGTGAAATACTGCGGTTGTGATTTGGGCTCCATGATTACTCTCAAGCTTCATTACTGCCAACGATTATGTCACAATTTTGGCTGATCATGTCCTTCCCATGGTACAATGTTTGTTCGACGCCGTATTCCAAAAGGACAGGGCTCCTGTTCACACAGCTCGTATCGTCCACTACTGTGGCCATCGCAAGCACCAGATACTACTGAGCCTTTGTGGTCTCCTTCGGAGAGAAGGGTCCATGAGATCTATCTACCTCCATCATCTTTACCTGAACTTGCTACTGTTTTGCAGGAATAATGATGCCAAATTCCCTTGAAAACCATAAAAGACCTACACTACTATCCATTAAAATTGCTACACCAAGAAGAAATGCATATGATAAACGGGCATTCGTTGGACAAATATATTATACAAGAACTGACATGTGATTACATTTTCACGCAGTTTGGGTGCATAGATCCTGAGAAATCAGTATCCAGAACAACCGCCTCTGGCCGTAATAACGGCCTTGATACGCCTGGGCATTGAGTCAAACAGAGCTTGGATTGCGTGTACAGGTACAGTTGCCCATGCAGCTTCAACAGGATACCACAGTTCATCAAGAGTAGTGACTGGCGTATTGTGACGAGCCAGTTGCTCCGCCACCATTGACCAGACTTTTTCAATTGGTGAGAGATCTAGAGAATGTGCTGGCCAGGGCAGCAGTCGAACATTTTCTGTGTCCAGAAAGGCCAGTAAAGGACCTGCAACATGCAGTCGTGCATTATCCTGCTGAAATGTAGGGTTTCTCAGGGATCGAATGAAGGGTAGAGCCACGGGTCGTAACAGATCTGAAATGTAACGTCCACTGTTCAAAGTGTAGTCAGTGGGAACAAGAGGTGACCGAGACGTGTAACCAATGGCACCCTATACCATCAAGCCGGGTGATACGCCAATATGGCGATGACGAATACACGCTTCCAATGTGCGTTCACCGCGATGTCGCCATGCGACCATCATGATGCTGTAAACAGAATCTGGATACATCCGAAACAATGACGTTTTGCCATTCGTGCACCCACGTTCGTTGTTGAGTACACCATCGCAGGCGCTCCTGTCTGTGATGCAGCGTCAAGGGTAACCGCAGCCATGGTCTCCCAGCTGATAGTCCATGCTGCTACAAACGTCGTCGAACTGTTCGTGCAGATGATTGTTGTCTTCCAAACGTCCCCATGTGCTGACTCAGGGATCGAGACGTGGCTGTACGATCCGTTACAGTCATGCGGATAAGATGCCTGTCATCTCGACTGCTAGTGATACTAGGCCGTTGGGATCCAGCTCGGTGTTCCGTATTACCCTCCTGAACCCACCGATTCCATATTCTGCTAACAGTCGTTGGATCTCGACCAACGCGAGCAACAATGTCGCGATACGATAAACCGCAATCGCGATAGGCTACAATCCGACCTTTATCAAAGTCGGAAACGTGATCCTAAGCATTTCTCCTCCTTACACGAAGCATCACAACAGCGTTTCACCAGGCAACGCCGGTCAACTGCTGTTTATGTCAGCACGTTGTAGGTGTCGTCACCGGCGCCAACCTTGTGTGAATGCTCTGAAAAGCTAATCCTTTGCATATCACAGCATCTTCTTCTGGCCGCTTAAATTTCGCGTCTGTAGCACGTCATCTTCGTGGTGTAACAATTTTAGTGGCCAGTAGTGTATATTTATCCAGTAAGAGAAGATGAAACTGTATTGAATACCAAAGGCTTCCTACACCGTATTGTGCATGGTAATGTGTTGTGCTTTTGATGTTTCCAAATTTTTTTCCACATCGTGTACGACCGAAGACAAGAGAGATGATAATTGCGTAACGTGAGGACTTTGTCAACACACATGCCTTATATGTTTGCAAGTTCAAGGAGAAAAAAGGTAAAATATCTTCAAACAGTGAGATAGAATAAAATGATGCTAAGGAGGCAAGCATCTTGAGAGCTACGGGAGTATCTTGCCAAAGTAATGAAATTCTGCCATAACAGCTCGCATCCAGAAGTTTATACTTAGCCTAGAAGAGAATAAAACTAACAAGTGGTGTTTATCGTCCCTATTTTCTAAAAGCTCTCAAGCTGCAGCGTCATATAAAAGAACTGAACCGCTACGCTCTAACCGAATAAACGCAATCTGCAGCACCTTGTTGCATAGTTTTACGCGCTACAGCACAGGAGAGTCCCGAGAAACTTCGCAGCTACGCTCAAACCAGATGAGAATGAGCCGCAGTCTTCGTAACAGACGCTGTGCTAATGTTGAAGTGAAGTTCCGCGCCAGGCAATCTGCTGCGCGCTGCACTGTCTGAATGTCCTGACCCACTCTTCTGCCTTTTAGATGGAAAGTTTCCGGACAGCTGCAATGCTGATCGTGACCAACACTCTTTTCTTGCTATGTGCATATCGACTGACTTCTGGTTCTACAGGCTGTTCCGAAATTCCTGTTACAAACTTATAGGACTTGTAGAGGAGAGTACTTACATAATATTTTGAGTAGGAGACCATGTCCGGAAACGTATAGTTTTCGGATTCTACGACGGTTTCATTTCCGATGTTTAGCTCATCCACGTCTGCTTGAGGAATTAAATGAGGCGTGACACAGCACAGTTGTCAGGTAACAACTCGAAAGGAAACGTAACGAAACTTTCATTTGTCACCTAAATACATTTCTTTGTATTAGCACTTAAACATTACATATTGATATTATTCCCAAACAAAGAAGAACCCACCATACTGTACGTACAGAACAGTACTGATGCATGATAACAGATGCTCGGTGTGGCTATCACCAAGCTGTTACAGACTTTGTACCTATAAAGCATGTTCTGGTACACACTCTCCATCCTGCCTGGTGTCCCTTCAGTTTCTAGAGTAGCGTCCAGAACTCGTGTCAGCAGATCTTCGTCTGTCTCTAGAAGAGTCTCGTAAATTAAACTTTGCGTAGGATCCCACAAGAAGCAGTCCTTATGCTGTGTCTAGGAAGCCTGTATACTCGGTTCGCTAGACAAACAATCAAACAAGTCGTATTAATGAGTTTTATTACAATAACTGTAACTTCGTCATCTACATCTACATCTACATCTACATCTATACTCCGCGAGCCACCTTACGGTGTGTGACGGAGGGTACTTATTGTACCACTATCTGATCCCCCCTTCCCTGTTCCATTCACGAATTGTGCGTGGGAAGAACGACTGCTTGTAAGTCTCCGTATTTGCTCTAATTTCTCGGATCTTTTCGTTGTGATCATTACGCGAGATATATGTGGGCGGTAGTAATATGTTGCCCATCTCTTCCCGGAATGTGCTCTCTCGTAATTTCGATAATAAACCTCTCCGTATTGCGTAACGCCTTTCTTGAAGTGTCCGCCACTGGAGCTTGTTCAGCATCTCCGTAACGCTCTCGCGCTGACTAAATGTCCCCATGACGAATCGCCCTGCTTTTCGCTGGATCATGTCTATCTCTTCTATTAATCCAACCTGGTAAGGGTCCCATACTGATGAGCAATACTCAAGAATCGGACGAACAAGCGTTTTGTAAGCTACTTCTTTCGTCGATGAGTCACATTTTCTTAGAATTCTTCCTATGAATCTCAACCTGGCACCTGCTTTTCCCACTATTTGTTTTATGTGATCATTCCACTTCAGATCGCTCCGGATAGTAACTCCTAAGTATTTTACGGTCGTTACCGCTTCCAATGATTTACCACCTATGGCATAGTCGTACTGGAATGGATTTCTGCCCCTATGTATGCGCATTATATTACATTTATCTACGTTTAGGGAAAGCTGCCAGCTGTCGCACCATCCATTAATCCTCTGCAGGTCCTCCTGGAGTACGTACGAGTCTTCTGATGTTGCTACTTTCTTGTAGACAACCGTGTCATCTGCAAATAGCCTCACGGAGCTACCGATGTTGTCAACTAAGTCATTTATGTATATTGTAAACAATAAAGGTCCTATCACGCTTCCCTGCGGTACTCCCGAAATTACCTCTACATCTGCAGATTTTGAACCGTTAAGAATGTTACAAAACAGTTACCAAAAAAAATGGTTCAAATGGCTCGGAGCACTATGGGACTTAACATCTGAGGTCATCAGTCCCCTACAACTTAGAACTACTTAAACCTAACTAACATAAGGACGTCACACACATCCATGCCCGAGGCAGGATTCGAACCTGCGACCGTAGCGGTCGCGCGGTTCCAGACTGAAGCGCCTAGAACCGCTTGGCCACACCGGCCGGCTGTCAATTACACAGATGTGTTGCAAATAATTCGACATAATCAGTCTTGCAGTGACTGCTTATCTCTAACTGACAAGTCCGCCCTCGGAAGCTGAATAATCAGCGTGATGGATTGTCAATCCTATGGGCCCAGGTTCGATTCCCAGCTGGGTCAGGGAATTTTCTCCGCCCACGGACTGGGTATTGTGCTGTCCTCATCATCATCCTTTCATCCTCATCGACTCCAGGTAACCACGAAGTGGCGTCACATCGAAAGACCGGCACCCGGCGAATGGCCTGCCCGACAGGGAGCCCTAGCCACATGACTAAATAAATTAAATAAATCTGTTCAAAAATGGTTCAAATGGCTTTGAGCACTATGGGACTCAACTGCTGAGGTCATTAGTCCCCTAGAACTTAGAACTAGTTAAACCTAACTAACCTAAGGACATCACAAACATCCATGCCCGAGGCAGGATTCGAACCTGCGACCGTAGCGGTCTTGCGGTTCCAGGCCGCAGCGCCTTTAACCGCACGGCCACTTCGGCCGGCTGAATAAATCTGTCAAGAGTCTTTCCTGAACTGCTATTGAAGTGCCTAACGTTGACGCTGCTATGCAAGTCTGCTAATCTTGAAGCTGCTATTGAACTGGGCGCCGCCAGTCTGTCGTGGCGTTTATGTCCGCTTCACATAGGGGCCGCTGCTGTTGCGTTGTCGTCCTGGAGGGAGGTCCGGTCAGCGGTGCGATTGGCTGACTTCTTCTCACAGCTCTCTCTTCCTTGTCGTTCCTGACTGGTGTGCTGGCCCTTGGCTTTACACCGTAACAACTTAGAAGTTAAATCCGGCGATCGCGGTGGTCACGTGATTGGACCACCGCAGAGTATCCATCTTTCATCGCCCGTGGAGATGTCTCCGAGCCACACGTGACACGTGAGGTAGTGCATCACCGCACTGACGCCACTTTTCCTGTCGGAAAGCTTCCAAGAACGGGTCCTGTACTGCAGCCAGCGCACAATAGTGTAAAATATGCGCGTATCATTCCGCATTTAGATTCTTCTTAAGTGCAATAAGGGGATCACACCCTAACGACGGGAAACAATACCACACCATGACGCGACCTCCTGCGTACTGCTGGCATTGCACGTGATGGCGGGCAAAGCTCTCTAAGCATTAGCCAAATCTAAAACCTTCCATCGGATTGCACAGGGTATAGCGTAATCCATCACTCCAAATTATTCGCTTTCAGTCATCCACTGTTCAATGGCATCGCTCTTTGCACCACTTGAAGCGTCGCTTAGTACTGAGCACAGAAATATGTGGCTCATGATGATGTGTTCGCCCACTGTACTCCATCCTTTTTTTTACTCCCTATTCACAGTCATTGTGCTAGCCGGACTGCTGGAAGCATTTAGAAACTCACGAGATTCCTTCCTCTGATTTCATGCCATTTTTTACACCTACCCTCCGCAATGCTCAATGACCCTGTGAGTCAGTACGTGTGTTCTCAAAAATGGTTCAAATGGCTCTGAGCAGTATGGGACCCAACTGCTGAGGTTATTAGTCCCCTAGAACTTAGAACTAGTTAAACCTAACTAACCTAAGGACATCACAAACATCCATGCCCGAGGCAGGATTCGAACCTGCGACCGTAGCGGTCTTGCGGTTCCAGACTGCAGCGCCTTTAACCGCACGGCCACACGTGAGTTCTGCGTGGTCTTGGTTTAGCTGGGGTTGTTCCTTCACGTTTTCACTTCAGTCACATCACAAACAGTCAACTAGAGTAACGTTAGAAGAGTTCAGATGTCCATGATGGGCCGGCCGCTGGTGGCCGAGCGGTTCTGGCGCTACAGTCTGGAACCGCGCGACCGCTACGGTCGCAGGTTCGAATCCTGCCTCGGGCATGGATGTGTGTGTTGTCCTTAGGTTAGTTAGGTTTAAGTAGTTCTAAGTTCTAGGGGACTTATGACCTCAGCAGTTGAGTCCCATAGTGCTCAGAGCCATTTGAACCATTTTTTTTTTTTTGTCCATGATGGATCTGTGCAACCAAATGACATCCAGTGAGTAGTTCGAAGTCACTGAGGTCTCATGATAGCGAGCGGGGCAGCGCAGTGGCTAGCACACTGGGCTTGTATTCGGGAGGACGATGGTTAAACCCGCGTCCGGCCCTCCTGATTTAGGTTTCCCGTGATTTCTGCAAATCCCTTTAGCCAAATGCCGCGATGGTTCCTTCGAAAGTGCTCGAACGCCTTCTGTGGTATCCGCCATCACTCAACCACCGGCCGACACGGGCGGACGTCAACACTCGCAAAGAGCGGCCAGCCGCGCAGCTGAAAAGATAACATACGCGGACCGGGCATATAGATTCGCAGACCGGCCGCGTAGTCCTTTTGGAGATGACCACTAGAGGGCCGGTGTCGCCAGATGGAAGCGAGTCTCCACTGGACCCCCTGGCGCCACCACACGCCATATTCCCGGACTACCAGGCCACTGTAACAGCATCGTACAGTCAGTCCTACGCCTCCGCTCGTACTTGTGACTAGTGACCGCATGTACTAGAAACCCTGTGGAACTTAAAATACTGTCTCAAGTATCTTGGATGAGAACTAGAGTACCCTGGACTTGTGTAATTGCTATGTATTGTGAAGTGCTATTGTCAACCAGTTTCGTTGTGAATAAATCGTTCAAGTATTGTGGATGTTATTGCGTTATTCTGATATAACACTTTCCTTCTCCGTCCTTCCCTAATCCGAGCTTGCGCTTCGACCCTAATGATCACGTTGGCGTCGAGACGTTGGACACTAGTCACCTACTCCTCAGGCCTCATGACAGATTTATTCTATTGTTGCTCCTCCTCTGCTGACAGCAAAATACTCCCCGCCTCCTTTTACACTGGCGTGTCGATCGGTCGTGACACCTAGTGGTCAATACATGTGGGTGTCCGGATATTTTGATAGCATGGTATATATCAAACAGCTTTACAATAGAATACACAGTCCTAACCATAGAAATAATTGAGCACCAAGGTCAAACTCATAATTTCATACATTACACTAATAAATGCAACGTAATACACACTCCTAATCACTGAGTAAATCAGTGATCAAGCATGGCCATCGGAAACAGCCTTCGGTCACTATTTTTTAACGAATTAACCGGGTCTCAACACTGCTAGGAGTGCCTTCCTCAGAATTTAGGCCAAGGAGTACTAAACTTGGTACTATTAATCTCCAGAGTATAGGGTGCATGATTTCCACGTGTCACAATGCCACTGTACAGTTCCAACTATGACCACAAGGTGCTGTGACCAGTCTTTGTGGCCGGCCAGGGTGGCCGAGCGGTTCTAGGCGCTACAGTCTGGAACCGCGCAACCACTACGGTCGCAGGTTAGAATGTTGCCTCGGGCATGGATGTGTGTGGTGTCCTTAGGTTAGTTAGGTTTAATTAGTTCTAAGTTCCAGGGGACTGATGACCTCCGACGTTAAGTCCCATAGTGCTCAGAGGCATTTGAACCATTTTTGAACCAGTCTTTGTCATTTATGGCGCCACAAATCTGACCAGTCACAGTGCACTTGTTGATGTGTCAACATGAGCTTAATCAAAAGGAGCAGGGCATTATTAGTGAAGGCAAGAGGAGAAAATGAACAGTCAGGGAGGTGGGAGTAGGACAGAGAGAGATGGGAAGGAGGAGATGGACAGAGAGTGAGTGAACAGGGAAAGGGCGGGGAGATGGAGAGATGGGTAGAGAGTGGATGGTAAGTAACACACAGAGGGAGTGGGGGAGGAGATGAACACATAGAGAGGGGTGTTGAAAGAGATGGACAGAGGGAAGTAGCAGGAGGAGACAGACGGAGAGAGGAGGAGGGGAAGTTGGTCTGAGAGACTGAGGAGAAGAAGACTCATAGATAGAATTGGGTCAGGAGATGGACAGATAGAATGGAGAGCAGAGAGTGGGGAATATTCGCAGATACAATGGGATGGAGAAGATTGACAGAGAGAGTGGAGAGTGGAGAATATTCTGAGAATGAGGTGGAGCAGATGGACAGAGAGGGGTGACTATGTGTCAGTTGTAGGGAGGAGGGGCTTGGGATCGATGGTGATTGGGGAGATAGACACTGAAAGGTGGAGGAGGAGGATGTGGACAGAGAGGTGGTGAAGAGGGGGGGGGGCGGAGAGAGGAAGGAGAAGGACAAACTCATCATCTTTTTTTAAGTCATCAGTCGTCTGGATGTTTTGATGCAACCTGCCACGAATTCCTTTCCTGTGCCAACCCCTTCGTTTCAGAGTAGTATTTGCACTCAACGTAGATATATCCCAGTCTCTACCTTCCTCTACAATTTTTAACCTCTATTGCTCCCTCTAGTATCACAGACGTTACCCGCCGAATTCTTAACGCATGTCGTATCACCCTGTCCCTCCTCCTTATCAGTATTCTTATTGTATTCCCTAATTTCGCAATTCTGTGGAGACTTCTAATTTCTTATCAGTCAACCTAATTTTAAACATCCTTCTGTAGCAGCACATCTCAGCCTCTTAAATTCTCCTCTTTCCGGTTTTCCATCAGTCCATGATTAGCTTTCATACAATGCTATGCTCCAAATGTACATTCTCAGAAACTTCTTCCTAAGATTAAGGCCTATATTTGATATTAGCAGACTTGTTTTGGCCAGGAATGCCATCTTCACCTGTGCTAATCTCCTTTTATATCCACCTCGCTTCGTCCGTCTTATTTTATTTTGCTTCCAAGATAACGGAACTCCTTCTCTGCATTTACTTCTTCGCCACAAGGTTTGATGTTCAGTTTTTTGATAATCTCGTTGCTGCCGTTCCTCATTATTTTAGTCTTTCTTCGGTTTATTCTCAATCTGTATTCTGCACTCATTATACTGTTCATTCCATTCAACAGGGCCTATAATTCTTCTACAGTTTCACTGATGATAACAATGACATCAGCCAGTCTTATTGTTCATGTCCTTTTATCATGAATTTTATTCCCATTCCCGAAGGATCCCTTCATTTCCAGCATTGCTTCTTCGATGTATAGATTGAACTGTTTTAGCGAAAGACTGCATCTTCTCTTACTCTTACTCTCTATTTAATCGGAGCACTTCGTCTTAGTCTTCCATTCTCATTGTTCCCTCTTAGGTCTTGCAGATACTGTATATTACTTTATAATTCCGCTGTCGCTTACTCCTATTTTTCTCAATATGTCGAACTTCTTTAACCATTTTACATTGTCGAATGCTGTTATAGGTCGACAAATTCTCTGTTCGTGTCTTGAATTTGACTCCAAATCTGTGAAATTATGGGCCATGAGGACAGAGAACAGGACCGCAAGAAACAAAATACAATAGCAAAAATCTGGTTTGACCATGAGGTATTGAAGAATTGATTTATAACACTCTTGCTTCCAGTTCTAAAAGCACACGAGGTCATAAAGCGGTTCTGGGAAACAGTTTATATTCTCTCATATTTCTGTGTCCTTGACTAGAAACGTGTACTCTCGGAAGTTTAACAGTAATCCGCACCTTGATTCACAGTGCCTCTCTTGTTGCGTCTGCCACTGGACTTGGCCGAGCATCTCCGTGATACTTTCGCATTTACTAAATGAATCTGCGACAAAATGTGCTGCTCTTCTTCGGATTGTCTTAGTCCTATCCAGCCAGTACAGAGCCCAGATTGACTAGTAACTTTCAAGTACACTCCTGGAAATGGAAATAAGAACACATTGACACCGGTGTGTCAGGCCCACCATACTTGCTCCGGACACTGCGAGAGGGCTGTACAAGCAATGATCACACGCACGGCACAGCGGACACACCAGGAACCGCGGTGTTGGCCGTCGAATGGCGCTAGCTGCGCAGCATTTGTGCACCGCCGCCGTCAGTGTCAGCCAGTTTGCCGTGGCATACGGAGCTCCATCGCAGTCTTTAACACTGGTAGCATGCCGCGACAGCGTGGACGTGAACCGTATGTGCAGTTGACGGACTTTGAGCGAGGGCGTATAGTGGGCATGCGGGAGGCCGGGTGGACGTACCGCCGAATTGCTCAACACGTGGGGCGTGAGGTCTCCACAGTACATCGATGTTGTCGCCAGTGGTCGGCGGAAGGTGCACGTGCCCGTCGACCTGGGACCGGACCGCAGCGACGCACGGATGCACGCCAAGACCGTAGGATCCTACGCAGTGCCGTAGGGGACCGCACCGCCACTTCCCAGCAAATTAGGGACACTGTTGCTCCTGGGGTATCGGCGAGGACCATTCGCAACCGTCTCCATGAAGCTGGGCTACGGTCCCGCACACCGTTAGGCCGTCTTCCGCTCACGCCCCAACATCGTGCAGCCCGCCCCCAGTGGTGTCGCGACAGGCGTGAATGGAGGGACGAATGGAGACGTGTCGTCTTCAGCGATGAGAGTCGCTTCTGCCTTGGTGCCAATGATGGTCGTATGCGTGTTTGGCGCCGTGCAGGTGAGCGCCACAATCAGGACTGCATACGACCGAGGCACACAGGGCCAACACACGGCATCATGGTGTGGGGAGCGATCTCCTACACTGGCCGTACACCACTGGTGATCGTCGAGGGGACACTGAATAGTGCACGGTACATCCAAACCATCATCGAACCCATCGTTCTACCATTCCTAGACCGGCAACGGAACTTGCTGTTCCAACAGGACAATGCACGTCCGCATGTATCCCGTGCCACCCAACGTGCTCTAGAAGGTGTAAGTGAACTACCCTGGCCAGCAAGATCTCCAGATCTGTCCCCCATTGAGCATGTTTGGGACTGGATGAAGCGTCGTCTCACGCGGTCTGCACGTCCAGCACGAACGCTGGTCCAACTGAGGCGCCAGGTGGAAATGGCATGGCAAGCCGTTCCACAGGACTACATCCAGCATCTCTACGATCGTCTCCATGGGAGAATAGCAGCCTGCATTGCTGCGAAAGGTGGATATACACTGTACTAGTGCCGACATTGTGCATGCTCTGTTGCCTGTGTCTATGTGCCTGTGTTCTGTCAGTGTGATCATGTGATGTATCTGACCCCAGGAATGTGTCAATAAAGTTTCCCCTTCCTGGGACGATGAATTCACGGTGTTCTTATTTCAATTTCCAGGAGTGTATTTGTCGAACGAGGGTTCTGGAAGCTACCTTCCTCGTGGATGGACTGCACTTGCTGAGGCTTCTACCAACGAATCTGTCATGACTGCGGTTAGTTTTGACAGCCGTTCCATTTCAAATCGTTGGGTACGCCCTCTCCTAGATATTTAATGGATTTGACTGTTTCCTGTGATTGTTCTGTAATCGTGTAATCATCATCTAATTATGTCTAGGTCTGTTTAAAAAGGTGATGAATGCCCTGAAGCCAGGCATGAAGAACAAGTGGAAATCGAGGTTCAGGAAAACCAGACTTTTTTCCCTGAATCACAATGAAGTTTTAAAAAGGCTCCCACAGGAAGCCACTGAAGAAAGTTTAACAATGATAACAGACAGTGTGGATGTAGTCTTCCTGGCTGAATTGGAAAAGAAGAGGGAAGAATTGACAAAAATCCGTGGTATCAAAATTATAAGGTAAATGTTCCTCCATTAATGCAACTGGCATTAAAGAAGTACCTTTAACTCAGAAACAATGTAATCCACCAAAAAAGAAAAGAAGTATAAAGCGCAAAGTGCTGTTTCCAGCAAAGCATCAGCGTTCTCACGAAAGAAGTCTTGCCTCATGGAGATGACAGTTGAAGAGACAAGTAACGCCCGTACATCAATTTGTCTTAGCGAATTGGAAGACTGCAACGGATGTTTCGATGAGGAACAGAGTATATCATACGCCGAGAATGCTCTGGTGTCTGTGTCCTCAATCGGAAGTCATCAGATGTAATAGTGTTCACATCCTTAGAAAGTAGGACTTCGTAGTGGTGAACCTGGAAGCTCAGCTGTTCCCTGGGAAAGTGAATGACGTCAAACAGAAGCACTGCATGGCACAATCTGGAGCAATCTGAGATATACTGGAAATGGCTGACACAAGTGGACGAAATTTTGTACTCAGGGGATAAAGAATTATTTATCACGACCCACAGAGGCTAGTCGGGAGGCGAAGGCTGTTAGAGGCCAAACAGTCACATTAAGGCATCACAAATCTGTATGATAACAGGAAGGAAAAAATGGTTACAATATTTAAAATGACTTCTCAAACCTTATATTCACTGTTTAAATAAAAAACTGATCGTTTAACTTTCTGGCAATATTTTATTAATGATCTGAAGAGAAAAATTTCAGCTGTCACGAAGTATTAAAAGACAATTCTGTTTCCCACGTTGGTTGTATTATGATCATAAATATAGATTTAAGTGTCTGGAAGTCGTTTCTGAAAGTATTGGTATGGAGTGCAGCCATGTATGGAAGTGAAACATGGACAATAAATAGTTTGAACAAGAAGAGAATAGAAGCTTTCGAAATGTGGTGCTACAGAAGAATGTTTAAGATTAGGTGGGTATATCACGTAACTAATGAGGAGGTATTGAATAGGATTGGGGAGAAGAGAAGTTTGTGGCACAACTTGACTAGAAGAAGGGATCGGTTGGTAGGACATGTCCTGAGGCATCAAGAGATGACAAATTTAGCGTTGGAGGGCAGCGTGGAGGGTAAAAGTCGTAGAGGGAGACCAAGAGATGAATACACTAAGAAGATTCAGAAGGATGTAGGTTGCAGTAGGTACTGGGAGATGAAGAAGCTTGCACAGGATAGATTAGCATGGAGAGCTGCATCAAACCAGTCTCAGGACTGAAGACCACAACAACAACAACAACAAGTTCCCTCAGGCGATCATCTAATTTCGGTGAGTGTCACTTTCAAGTGCTTAGCCATAACATTGTAATTTTACATAGTCACTCTGTATGGGTGTGTACAATGTACGTCAATTATATTTTTAAATGTCGGAAGCACATTGTATATATGCACACAGGCTGACTGCATGAAATTACTGGGATATGAATAAGCAAAAACACACGTAGCCTGAATCAGTGGATCTCGTAAAATAAATGACTGTGATCATAATACAGCAAAAATGGAAAATTGAATTTTCTTTTCATAAATTTTTGGATGTGTCATCCGATATGAAAAATCGTACTGCCTCAAATTTAGCCTCCTCGGAGAGGCATATTGTAATAATTTTTCCCTAAATGTCTGTGGCTATGAACGATTGTGCAACATATAACAGGGCAGGCGAAGGATGTATCAATGTTTTTAGCAGTTTATTTAGGTATATTTGTTGTACTGACCGTGCGGTGCAAGGAAATCATAAAATATATCACAAAGTAGCCTACGTTACAGCATGATCATGTGTTATGCTATGTTCCACCTACTATAGCACGTCCGAACTATGAGTCGCTGCAAAGAAAAGTATAGTTGATGTAATTCAAACGTAAGTTACAGAACTTTAGCAGAAGTGTGAAACTGGACTCATCAAGAGCCAAAAGAGTGTACGCAGATCGAGAAAAATGACCAGAAACGTCTTTGATTTTAAACCTAATGTAAACCTTAGTTGTAACAAGCCTTATTATTCTGAAATTAAGATAAAAAGTGTGCTCAAATATCTCCTACACAACGTACATGACACGAACACTGCTGCAACTCGCGAAAATTTCAAAAAGTAAGTGGCAACACAAAAGGGACCGGCTATCCTCGCCGTAAAGGAAGATTTCATTCTTTTACGTTTCGTAGCGTCGCCGAGGCTGGCTAATCGGATTAGCCGCGATTAAGTCACTTTCCTACTTTCCTTTTTGTCTTCGGGTCGCGGTAACTTGATTTTGTCCCATCAAGTGCAACTCGTCTTAAGTTAATTAGCTCTTTTTCACCCTGGGGAGAGCGCCGAATTCAAATTTGTTGCGCTCTCGGCTCGAATTAACTGCAGCAGCGACGCGTGGTGTGGGTGTGGTCGGTAAGCGTGCGCTGCCCTGGAGCTCCTACCCGTATATTATACTCTAATCTGCCGCGCCAAGGGACGTGGCCCGCAGAAACTGCCGGCTGCTGCTTCGACAACCACGTCGTGGTACACGAGGATGCTCTCCGAGTCTCAGGCGTAGATATTTTCACAAGCATCACAGAACAAACCAAAGTAATCTCACTGGGAAAAAAAAATTAGGCTAGTCCTTAAAAGAACACAACGAGCACTTTTAAGCGCCATAGATGGCATGGAAATCGTGTCACACAGACACAGAACCCTCCATGCGTGGCGTAAATCATGAAGCTTGCACTTTTCCCCCTCTCCTGACATCGCTGCAGGCTGCCTGTCACGAATTGACAAGTGGTTTTACACTGAAGCGCCAAAGAAAACGGTACAGGCATGTGTGTTCAGAGGTATGTACAGAGGTATGTAAACAGGCAGAAAACGGCACTCCGATCGGCAACGCCTATACAGGGTAGTCCATTGATAGTGACCGAGCCAAATATCTCACGAAATAAGCATCAAACGAAAAAACTACAAAGAACGAAACTCGTCTAGCTTGAAGGGAAAAACCAGATGGCCCGCTAGATGGCGCTGCCATAGCTCAAAGGGATATCAACTTCGTTT
The DNA here is from genome assembly GCF_021461395.2 of Schistocerca americana. Taxonomy (NCBI): domain Eukaryota; kingdom Metazoa; phylum Arthropoda; class Insecta; order Orthoptera; family Acrididae; genus Schistocerca; species Schistocerca americana. The sequence goes on from NC_060126.1 coordinate 381,511,486, forward strand.
TTCTAAATAGGAACCCCCATTTTTTATTACATATTCGTGTAGTACGTAAAGAAATATGAATGTTTCAGTTGGACCACTTTTTTCGCTTTGTGATAGATGGCGCTGTAATAGTCACAAACGTATAAGTACGTGGTATCACGTAACATTCCGCCAGTGCGGACGGTATTTGCTTCGTGATACATACCCGTGTTAAAGTGAACCGTTTACCAATTGCGGAAAAGGTCGATATCGTGTTGATGTATGGCTATTGTGATGAAAATGCCCAACGGGCGTGTGCTAAGTATGCTGCTCGGTATCCTGGACGACATCATCCAAGCGTCCGGACTGTTCGCCGGATAGTTACGTTATTTAAGGAAACAGGAAGTGTTCAGCCACATGTGAAACGTCAACCACGACCTGCAACAAAAAATGATGCCCATGTAGGTGTTTTAGCTGCTGTCGCGGCTAATCCGCACATCAGTAGCAGACAAATTGCGGAGAATCGGGAAATCTCAAAAACGTCGGTGTTGAGAATGCTACATCAACATCGACTGCACCAGTACCATATTTCTATGCACCAGGAATTGCATGGCGACGACTTTGAACGTCGTGTACAGTTCTGCCACTGGGCACAAGAGAAATTACGGGACAACGACAGATGTGTTGCACGCGTTCTATTTAGCAACGAAGCGTCATTCAACAGCGGTAACGTAAACCGGCATAATATGCACTATTGGACAACGGAAAATCCACGATGGTTGCGACAAGTGGAACATCAGCGATCTTGGAGGGTTAATCTATGGTGCGGCATTATGGGAGGAAGGATAATTGGCCCCCATTTTATCGAAGGCAATCTAAATGGTGCAATTTATGCTGATTTCCTATGTAATATTCTACCGATGTTACTACAAGATGTTTCACAGGAGGACAGAATGGCGATGTACTTGCAACATGATGGGTGTCCGGCACATAGCTCGAGTGTGGTTGAAGCGGTATTGAATAGCATATTTCATGACAGGTGGACTGGTCGTCGAAGCACCATACCATGGCCCGCACGTTCACCGGATCTGATATCCCCGGATTTCTTTCTGTAGGGAAAGTTTAAGGATATTTGCTATCGTGATCCACCGACAACGCCTGACAACATGTGTCAGCGCATTGTCACTGCATGTGCGAATATTACGGAAAGCGAACTACTCGCTGTTGAGAGGAATGTCGTTACACGTATTTCCAAATGTATTGAGGTTGACGGACATCATTTTGAGCATTTATTGCATTAATGTGCTATTTACAGGTAACCACGCTGTAGCAGCATGCGTTCTCAGAAATGATAAGTTCACATAGGTACATGTATCACATTGGAACAACCGAAAGAAAATGTTCAAACGTACCTACGTTCTGTATTTTAATTTAAAAAACCTACCTGTTGCCAACTCTTCGTCTAAAATTGTGAGCCATAGGTTTGTGACTATTACAGCACCTTCTATCACAAAGCGATTGAAGTGGTCCAACTGAAACATTCAAATTTCTTTACCTACTACACGAATATGTAATGAAAAATGGGGGTTCCTATTTAAAAAAAACGCAGTTGATATCCGTTTGACCTATGGCAGCGCCATCTAGCGGGCCAACCATAGCGCCATCTGGTTTCCCCCTTCAAGCTAGACAAGTTTCGTTCTTTGTAGTTTTTTTCGTTTGACGCATATTTCGTGAGATATTTGACCCGGTCACGATCAATGGACCACCCTGTATAATACAACAAGTGTCTGCCACAGTTGTTACATCGGTTACTTCTGGTACAATCGCAGGTGAATCTGAATGTGGTGTTATAGTCGGCGCACGACCGATGGGACACAGCATCTGCGTTGTATCGATGAAGAGGGGATTTTCCCGCACGACCGTATCAGGAGCGTACCGTGAATATCAGGAATCCGGTGAAACATCAAATGTCCGACACTGCTGCTGTCGCAAAAAGATCCTGCAAGAACGGGACCAACGACGGCTGAATAGAATCGTTTAACATGATACAAGTGCAACCTTCCCGCATATTGCTGCAGATGTCAATGCTGGGTCATCAACAAATGTCAGCGTGCGAAAAATTCACCCAAATATCAGCGATATGACCTTTCAGACCCGAAGACTCACTCGTGTACGCTTCATGATTGCACGACACAAAGCTTTACGCTTAGCCTGGGCCAACAACACCGACATTGGACTGTTGATGACTGGAAACATGTTGACTGGTCGGATGAGTCTCGTTTTAAATTGTATCGAGCAGATGGACGTGTACGTGTATGGAGACAGCCTCATGAATCCATGGATCCTGCTTGTCAGTAGGGGACTGTTCAGGCTGGTGGAGACACTGTAATGGTGTGGGGCGTGTGTAGGTCTAGTGATTTGGGACCTCTGATACGCCTAGACACGGCTCTGACGGATGACACGTACGTAAGCATCATGTCTGATCACCTGCATCCATTCTACATCTACATCTACATTGATACTCCGCAAGCCACCCAACGGTGTGTGGCGGAGGGCACTTTCCGTGCCACTGTCATTACCTCCCTTTCCTGTTCCAGTCGCGTATGGTTCGCGGGAAGAACGACTGTCTGAAGGCCTCCGTGCGCGCTCTAATCTCTCTAATTTTACATTCGTGATCTCCTCGGGAGGTATAAGTAGGGGGAAGCAATATATTCGATACCTCATCCAGAGACGCACCCTCTCGAAACCTGGCGAGCAAGTTACACCGCGATGCAGAGCGCCTCTCTTGCAGAGTCTGCCACTTGAGTTTATTAAACATCTCCGTAACGCTATCACGGTTACCAAATAACCCGGTAACGAAACGCGCCGCTCTTCTTTGGATCTTCTCAATCTCTTCCGTCAACCCGACCTGGTACGGATCCCACACTGATCAGCAATACTCAAGTATAGGTCGAACGAGTGTTTTGTAAGCCACCTCCTTTGTTGATGGACTACATTTTCTAAGCACTCTCCCAATGAATCTCAACCTGGTACCCGCCTTACCAACAATTAATTTTATATGATCATTCCACTTCAAATCGTTCCGCACGCATACTCCCAGATATTTTACAGAAGTAACTGCTACCAGTGTTTGTTCCGCTATCATATAATCATACAATAAAGGATCCTTCTTTCTATGTATTCGCAATACATTACATTTGTCTATGTTAAGGGTCAGTTGCCACTCCCTGCACCAAGTGCCTATCCGCTGCAGATCTTCCTGCATTTCGCTACAATTTTCTAATGCTGCAACTTCTCTGTATACTACAGCATCATCCGCGAAAAGCCGCATGGAACTTCCGACACTATCTACTAAGTCATTTATATATATTGTGAAAAGCAATGGTCCCATAACACTCCCCTGTGGCACGCCAGAGGTTACTTTAACGTCTGTAGACGTCTCTCCATTGATAACAACATGCTGTGTTCTGTTTGCTAAAAACTCTTCAATCCAGCCACACAGCTGGTCTGATATTCCGTAGGCTCTTACTTTGTTTATCAGGCGACAGTGCGGAACTGTATCAAACGCCTTCCGGAAGTCAAGAAAAATAGCATCTACCTGGGAGCCTGTATCTAATATTTTCTGGGTCTCATGAACAAATAAAGCGAGTTGGGTCTCAGACGATCGCTGTTTCCGGAATCCATGTTGATTCCTACAGAGTAGATTCTTGGTTTCCAGAAATTACATGAAACGCGAGCAAAAAACATGTTCTAAAATTCTACAAGAGATCGACGTAAGAGATATAGGTCTATAGTTTTGCGCATCTGCTCGACGACCCTTCTTGAAGACTGGGACTATCTGTGCTCTTTTCCAATCATTTGGAACCCTCCGTTCCTCTAGAGACTTGCGGTACACGGCTGTTAGAAGGGGGGCAAGTTCTTTCGTGCACTCTGTGTAGAATCGAATTGGTATCCCGTCAGGTCCAGTGGACTTTCCTCTATTGAGTGATTCCAGTTGCTTTTCTATTCCTTGGACACTTATTTCGATGTCAGCCATTTTTTCGTTTGTGCGAGGATTTAGAGAAGGAACTGCAGTGCGGTCTTCCTCTGTGAAACAGCTTTGGAAAAAGGTGTTTAGTATTTCAGCTTTACGCGTGTCATCCTCTGTTTCAATGCCATCATCATCCCGTAGTGTCTGCATATGCTGTTTCGAGCCACTTACTGATTTAACGTAAGACCAGAACTTCCTAGGATTTTCTGTCAAGTCGGTACATAGAATTTTACTTTCGAATTCAATGAACGCTTCACGCATAGCCCTCCTTACGCTAACTTTGACATCGTTTAGCTTCTGTTTGTCTGAGAGGTTTTGGCTGCGTTTAAACTTGGAGTGGAGCTCTCTTTGCTTTCGCAGTAGTTTCCTAACTTTGTTGTTGTACCACGGTGGGTTTTTCCCGTCCCTCACTGTTTTACTCGGCACGTACCTGTCTAAAACGCATTTTACGATTGCCTTGCACTTTTTCCATAAACACTCAACATTGTCAGTGTCGGAACAGAAATTTTCGTTTTGATCTGTTAGGTAGTCTGAAATCTGCCTTCTATTACTCTTGCTAAACAGATAAACCTTCCTCCCTTTTTTTATATTCCTATTAACTTCCATATTCGGGGATGCTGCAACGGCCTTATGATCACTGATTCCCTGTTCTGTAATGGGGCCCCTTAGGGAAATGGCAGCAAGAGAGGGGAAGAAAACCAATGTGCACTCCGTGTGCATACCGGGGGGAGTCATTCCAGATGTGGAAAGGGTCCTTCCGGATGCCATGAAGGGTACAGGGTGCACCCATCTGCAGGTGGTCGCTCATGTCGGCACCAATGATGTGTGTCGCTATGGATCGGAGGAAATCCTCTCTGGCTTCCGGCGGCTATCTGATTTGGTGAAGACTGCCAGTCTCGCTAGCGGGATGAAAGCAGAGCTCACCATCTGCAGCATCGTCGACAGGACTGACTGCGGACCTTTGGTACAGAGCCGAGTGGAGGGTCTGAATCAGAGGCTGAGACGGTTCTGCGACCATGTGGGCTGCAGATTCCTCGACTTGCGAGGGTGGTGGGGTTTCGGGTTCCGCTGGATAGGTCAGGAGTCCACTACATGCAACAAGCGGCTACACGGGTAGTAGGGGTTGTGTGGCGTGGGCTGGGCGGTTTTTTAGCTTAGATGGCCTTGGGCAAGTACAGAAAGGGCAACAGCCTCAACGGGTGCGGGGCAAAGTCAGGACATGCGGGGACCAAGCAGCAATCGGTATTGTAATTGTCAACTGTCGAAGCTGCGTTGGTAAAGTACCGGAACTTCAAGCGCTGATAGAAAGCACCGAAGCTGAAATCGTTATAGGTACAGAAAGTTGGCTTAAGCCAGAGATAAATTCTGCCGAAATTTTTACAAAGGTACAGACGGTGACGGTGTTTAGAAAGGATAGATTGCATGCAACCGGTGGTGGAGTGTTCGTCGCTGTTAGAAGTAGTTTATCCTGTAGTGAAGTAGAAGTGGATAGTTCCTGTGAATTATTATGGGTGGAGGTTACACTAAACAACCGAACTAGGTTAATAATTGGCTCCTTTTACCGACCTCCCGACTCAGCAGCATTAGTGGCAGAACAACTGAGAGAAAATTTGGAATACATTTCACATAAATTTTCTCAGCATGTTATAGTCTTAGGTGGAGATTTCAGTTTACCAGATATAGACTGGGACACTCAGATGTTTAGGACGGGTGGTAGGGACAGAGCATCGAGTGACATTATACTGAGTGCACTATCCGAAAATTACCTCGAGCAATTAAACAGAGAACCGACTCGTGGAGACAACATCTTGGACCTACTGATAACAAACAGACTCGAACTTTTCGACTCTGTATGTACAGACAGTGTTTAAAATGTCTATTGTGCATTCCGAAGGACTTGGGCAATTCCAGCATGACGATGCGACACCCCACACGTCCAGAATTGCTACAGAGTGGCTCCAGGTATACTATTCTGAATTTAAACATTCCCCTGGCCAGCAAACTCCCCAAATTTGAACATTATTGAACATATCTGAGATGCCCTGCAACGTGCTGTACAGAAGAGATCTCCACCCCCTCGTACTATTACGGATTCATGGACAGCCCTGCAGCATTCATGGTGTCAATTCCTTCCAACACTACTTCAGACGCTAGTCGAATCGATGGCATGTCGTGTTGCAGCATTTCTCCGTGCTCGCGCGGCCCCTATCAACACCGACTCAAAGGAAGGCCTTGGCGCTTGTTGGTGACGTCACGTCAGCTGGGCACGGCGAACGCCAGGTCTGTTGCAGGCAGAAACGCCTCGGCGTGCTTATCACTATAAATCTATTATTTCTAGACAAAATGTTTGGCATTGTTTTGGATTCTGCAGTTTTATTTAGCTGAAAGATTTTCTTACTATCGTAAAGCTACAAATGAAGATCATAGTTCTGTATTACTGAATCCTGTCGAAACAAAAGTAGATCAATATGAGAAGTTGCTTTGCCCCACTGCAAGCTTCGGAAATTTTACAGTCAAGTAACTATATTTACTTGATCCATTTTGCTATCGAAACTTACCCCAACCCCCTTACAAAGAACTCGTTTCTTTTATTTATTTATTTATTTATTTATTTATTTTCGTTTGACATCGTCACTGGAAATGTGAACTAATTTACATGTGTAAATGTCCAACTGTTCCCAGTCATTAGGTTACAGTCGTTTTCCACCGAAAGGAATTCTAAACAGGAAACAAAATAAAACTTCCTGGCAGATTAAAACTGTGTGCCCGACCGACACTCGAACTCGGGACCTTTACCTCTCGCGGGCAAGTGCTCTACCATCTGAGCTACCGAAGCACGACTCGCGCGCGGTACTCACAGCTTTACTTCTGTAATCTGCCAGGAAGTTTCATATCAGCGCACACTCCGCTGCAGAGTGAAAATCTCATTCTGGAAACATCCCCCAGGCTGTGGCTAAGCCATGTCTCCGCTATATCCTTTCTTTCAGGAGTGCTAGTTCTGCAAGCTTCGCAGAAGAGCTTCTGTAAAGTTTGGAAGGTAGGAGACGAGATACTGGCAGAAGTACAGCTGTGAGTACCGCGCGCGAGTCGTGCTTCGGTAGCTCAGATGGTAGAGCACTTGCCCGCGAAAGGCAAAGGTCCCGAGTTCGAGTCTCGGTCGGGCACACAGTTTTAATCTGCCAGGAAGTTTCACATCAGCGCACACTCCGCTGCAGAGTGAAAATCTCATTCTGGAAACATCCCCCAGGCTGTGGTTAAGCCATGTCTCCGCTATATCCTTTCTTTCAGGAGTGCTAGTTCTGCAAGCTTCGCAGAAGAGCTTCTGTAAAATTTGGAAGGTAGGAGACGAGATACTGGCAGAAGTAAAGCTGTGAGTACCGCGCGCGAGTCGTGCTTCGGTAGCTCAGATGGTAGAGCACTTGCCCGCGGAAGGCAAAGGTCCCGATTTCGAGTCTCGGTCGGGCACACAATTTTAATCTGCCAGGAAGTTTCATGTAAGCGCACACTCCGCTGCAGAGTGAAAATCTCATTCAGGAAACAAAATAGCTTCATACATCGAAAATACTGTTGAGCTTAAACTTTTTTAAACATGCACATTAGAAAAGATAAATATTCCCCTCTTGCAACTGAAAGGAGAAACTTTATTAGATAAAAAAAATTTATTTGATAAAACAAGTCTCTCTCTTTTGCCTCTTCTTCTGTCCCCCACCCCCTCCCCCAATGTGTACAATCGCAAAATATTTCATTAACATTCAGTGCTCCTCACCCCATAGTCAACCAAGATACCTAAAGAAGAGCACCAATATGTTCACAGTTTCTTGTAAAAGCAACCCAGTACAAACGTAACTACCTCAGATTTACTAATAAGGTAAAGAAGCGCGAATTCTGTTGCTGCTGGACCATGAAGTTGTTTTTGTATGTCAATCATTAAACAGGTGGAAATTTTAGTTCAGGAGTACACTATCTGTTAAGAAGTGTAATGAATTGCACAGTTAATTGATTGCAGAAATATCTCAGAACACTGTGTGTTGGTCAACTACCGCCAATAGTTTCACATTTTCTTGTGTCAGAGAGGGAGACACCACCATTATGGGTATGTCTGCAACAGACCTGGCGTTCGCCGTGCCTAGCTGACGTGACGTCATCAATAAGCGCCTAGGCCTTCCTTTGAGTCGGTGTTGCCCCTACACGATATGAGGCAGGTGTACCACTTCCTTTGGCTCGTCAGTGTGTATCTCACGTAGTTGCGGGTGTGATGGTGTGTCGCCACGCCGCAGGTAGAAATCATAGTATAACCAAGACTCACGTAAGTCAAGTCTTCTCTTTAAATACGATTCTTCAATAACAGACCCTTTTCGCTATCAGGGAGTAAACGCATGGATAATTAGCACGTAGAAGTTGAGTTACGTTCGTGAGAAAAATTTACTATATTGTGAAACACTCGAAGACTTCATACGGGCTGGGCAAACGATACTCGCGTTCGAAAGACCTCGAAATTTCTCTATAAGCCGCAGTGTCCGATATGATATCGAGCTTGTTCGAACAATCACGTGAAATTTGACTCGCACTGGGTGAGTGCAAGGGATATGCAAGAAACTACGGACCGTTTAAAATTTGTCAATTTCGTGAAACAGTGACGAAAATAGAATTAAATTCTGCCACTGCACAAACTCCTATTGTGTTTGAACAAAAGTACAGTACTAGTTCTGATATAGCACCGATATGAATGGATATTCAAATATTTATGCTGATTTTTAATTAAAGATATCAGACAAAGACGAAAATGTTGTCCTCCAAAAAACAATATTTGACTGAACCCAGTATGAAATTTTGTTTGTTTATCAGAGAGTGTACGAGAACGTTGCAAATGAACAATTCAGCCCGCATCTCGTGGTCGTGCGGTAGCGTTCTCGCTTCCCACGCCCGGGTTCCCGGGTTCGATTCCCGGCGGGGTCAGGGATTTTCTCTGCCTCGTGATGGCTGGGTGTTGTGTGATGTCCTTAGGTTGGTTAGGTTTAAGTAGTTCTAAGTTCTAGGGGACTGATGACCATAGATGTTAAGTCCCATAGTGCTCAGAGCCATTTGAACCATTTTTTGAACAATTCAGTGCCGGCCGGTGTGGCCGTGCGGTTAAAGGCGCTTCAGTCTGGAACCGCGTGACCGCTACGGTCGCAGGTTCGAATCCTGCCTCGGGCATGGATGTGTGTGATGTCCTTAGGTTAGTTAGGTTTAAGTAGTTCTAAGTTCTAGGCGACTGATGACCTCAGAAGTTAAGTCGCATAGTGCTCAGAGCCATTTTTGAACAATTCAGTGGCTGTTCACACAGTATAATAACAGATAAAAACATTACCAGATTTTAATCAGTTTGAAAAAAAAGACGGCAATATTCACACGAAAAAACTAGGACAAGTAATTAAGAATTAAAAGCCGAAGAAACGTAATAGATCGAAATAAAGTGACTAATTTCCATCGCGAGGATGAATTACAGCAGCAAGATCCGTCTTGGAGATGGTACCATCAGTGGTCACAAGATAGCGGGACGAACGAAACCGTGAGCATTGAACAAAATCGTGATAGTAATCTTTTATTTATTAGTTGCCGTTATTACCGATTACCAGCATCTTAAGTGGTATTTCAGACAGTATTTCGAAATTATATTTATTTCTAAAATCCATAGTGCATTAAACACGCTAAGACAGGTCTCGCAATAATATCAACAAAAATAACCGCTGGCCGAGTAAAAGATATAATAAAACCAGATATTGTCCCAACTGTGACGTAAACAGTTGGAACAATTAGGGTCGCGTTCAAACACAGCCCCGCCGATGTTCCACCAACACGAGTATCTCTTTCATACGCTCTTATAATGAAAGTATTTAAAGTTAAGCAGTTTGTTGAGTACGAAAGCGTTTGAATAACTCACTTCAAGTGATATAATTGGCTGCGCTTAGTTAATATAGTTTAAATGCCAATACTCACGTCAACTATGAATCGCAGTAAGAGATAACACGCTTACTGATATTCGGCGTAATGGCTGACAAAATATCTCTCCGATATTGTTATAACTGGCTTGTAAGATGCCAGTAAATATACGAAAGCCACAATCAAATCGTATGAGTTCTTTAACAAAGCCTAGGTAACATTAATAGTTCTATTCAATTCACTCGGCAGACTCGCACATATTGAATTTACAACCTTCGTAATATAGCTCATTCTTTTCTATTTATTTATCCATCATTATGACGCTACTTAAACGAACATTAACAGTTCGCAAAATTTCCTTAAAGTTCCATGTGCATTGACTACTGAAGTGCAAAATAATAGATCTGAATCCTCGCAAGTATCAATTATCAGAGATACTGCTATGTTTCCCTCCCACATAATGCGCAAGAACATTTACTGCAGTTTAAACTTCAATTTAAACTTCCACTTACTTCCTATGAGCAATAGGAATCTCCATTTAAAGTTGCTTGACTCATCTCGCTTCAATTCCAAAGTCCCAAATTAGGGCTGTCGTATTACACAATTCAGACAGCTGAAGCATTCTTAAGCCTAATTTAGACGACGACACTAGGTTGCAGGCAACTGCGCTGTCAGCCACTGCGCATGCGCGCCTTGCGTTTCCGCAACTCTTTTGTCAAACTAAACACTTTCGGCGTGTTCCAACTTTGGCGACACTAGTTGCCTGAGTTTTGAGGTTATGTGTGTTCGTAGAGGGTAGACAAACTGAAATATGGAATGGGGAACAGAGAATAATGTTCGCTTTTAGGATATCTATGCTTTGCATAGGTGTTTGTGGCAGTGACGAATTCAGGGGGTGGCCCGGGAGGGAAAGTCCCCCCCCCCCCCCCCCGAGAAATTCATATATACATAGTTGTGGTGAAACATAAAAATTATCACCTATTATGTTAACTTGTACCTTTGTGACAAAATTTAGACTAAGCCATCTAATCAAAATGAATGTGTAACACAATAGGTGGTGGGTGGGTCCCTATTGTTTGGTTTCGTTATTTATCGGTTCGGTTTGGAACACTTAGCGTCGATTGTTCTGTTTTTATTATTATTCTTGCCAACACCAACAAATTAGCAGTTACTGTATAATACGTGTGCGGTAAAGCTAAGCGTTGCAAGGTGTGTTGGCAACGCCGATTGTGGGATAAGTCAGCCTTCCCTCTCTGACTTTTTCTCTCACCGCACCTCCAATGGGCCTAATGTGTAAGCTAATCCCTTAGTTACGCAGCCCACCCTCGCTGCGAACTTCATTCTTATCCGTCACTCGTATCTGTACTTTATTTGCCCTTAGAATAAACTTCATCTACATCTACATTTATACTCCGGAAGTCACCCAAAGGTGTGTGGCGGAGGGCACTTTACGTGCCACTGTCATTACCTCACTTCCCTGTTCCAGTCGCGTATGGATCGTGGGAATAACGACTGCCGGAAAGCCTCTGTGAGCGCTCGAATCTCTCTAATTTTGCATACTCCCAGATATTTTACAGAAGTAATTGCTACCAGTGTTTGTTCCGCTATCATATAATCATACAATAAAGGAGCCTTCTTTCTATGTATTCGCAATACGTTACATTTGTCTATGTTAAGGGTCAGTTGCCACTCCCTGCACCAAGTGTCTATCCGCTGCAGATCTTTCTGCATTTCGCTGCAATTTTCTAATGCTGCAAGATCCCTGTACACTACAGCATCATCCGCGAAAAGCCGCATGGAACTTCCGACACTATCTACTAGGTTATTTATATATATTGTGGGAAGAAAGGGTCCCATAACACTCCCCTGTGGCACGCCAGAGGTTAATTTAACGTCTGTAGACGTCTCTCCATTGAGAACAACATGCTGTGTTCTGTTTGCTAAAAACTCTTCAACCCAGCCACACAGCTGGTCTGATATTCCGTAGGCTCTTACTTTGTTTATCAGGCGACAGTGCGGAACTGTATCGAACGCCTTTCGGAAGTCAAGAAAAATAGCATCTACCTGGGAGCCTGTATCTAATATTTTCTGGGTCTCATGAACAAATAAAGCGAGTTGGGTCTCACACGATCACTGTTTCCGGAATCCAGGTTAATTCCTACAGAGTAGATTCTGTGTTTCCAGAAATGACATAATACGTGAGCAAAAAACATGTTCTAAAATTCTACAACAGATCAATGTCAGATATATAGGCTATAGTTTTGCGCATCTGCTCGACGACCATTCTTGAAAACTGGAACTACCTGTGCTCTTTTCCAATCATTTGGAACCTTCCGTTCCTCTACGTTCCTCTAGAGACTTGCGGTACACGGCTGTTAGAAGGGGGCAAGTTCTTTCGCGTATTCTGTGTAGAATCGAATTGGTATTGCGTCAGGTCCAGTGGACTTTCCTCTGTTGAGTGATTCCAGTTGCTTTTCTGTTCCTTGGACACTTATTTCGATGCCAGCCATTTTTTCGTTCGTGCGAGGATTTAGAGAAGGAACTGCAGTGCGGTCTTCCTCTGTGAAACAGCTTTGGAAAAAGGTGTTTAATATTTCAGCTTACGCGTGTCATCCTCTATTTCAATGCCATATCATCCCAGAGTGTCTGGGAATGCTGTTTCGATCCACTTACTGATTTAACGTAAGACCAGAACTTCCTAGGATTTTCTGTCAAGACGGTACATAGAATTTTACTTTCGAATTCACTGAACGCTTGGCCGTGCGGTTCTGGCGCTGCAGTCCGGAACCGCGGGACTGCTACGGTCGCAGGTTCGAATCCTGCCTCGGGCATGGGTGTGTGTGATGTCCTTAGGTTAGTTAGGTTTAAGTAGTTCTAAGTTCTAGGGGACTTATGACCTAAGATGTTGAGTCCCATAGTGCTCAGAGCCATTTGACCCACTGAAAGCTTCACGCATAGTCTTCCTCACGCCAACTTTGACATCGTTTAGCTTATTTGTGTGAGAGCTTTTGGCTGCGTTTAAATTTGCAGTGAAGCTCTCTTTGCTTTCGCAGTAGTTTCCTAACTTTCTTGTTGAACCACAGTGGGTTTTTCCCGTCCCTCACAGTTTTACTCGGCACGTACCTGTCTAAAACGCATTTTACGATTGCCTTGAACTTTTTCCATAAACACTCAACATTGTCATTGTCGGAACAGAAATTTTCGTTTTGATCTGTTAGGTAGTCTGAAATCTGCCTTCTATTACTCTTGCTAAACAGATAAATCTTCCTCCCGTTTTTTATATTCCTATTAACTTCCATATTCAGGGATGCTGCAACGGCCTTATGATCACTGATTCCCTGTTCTGCGCTTACAGAGTCGAAAAGTTCGGGTCTGTTTGTTATCAGTAGGTCCAAGATGTTATCCCCACGAGTCGGTTCTCTGTTTAATTGCTGGAGGTAATTTTCGGATAGTGCATTCAGGATAATGTCACTCGTTGCTCTGTCCCTACCACCCGTCCTAAACATCTGAGTGTCCCAGTCTATATATGGTAAATTGAAATCTCCACCTAAGACTATAACATGCTGACGAAATTTATGTGAAATGTATTCCAGATTTTCTCTCAGTTGATCTGCCACTAATGCTGCTTAGTCGGGAGATCGGTAAAAGGAGCCAATTATTAACCTAGCTCGGTTGTTGAGTATAACCGCCACCCATAATAATTCACAGGAACTATCCACTTCTACTTCACTACAGGATAAACTACTACTAACAGCGACGAACACTCCACCACCGGTTGCATGCAATCTGTCGTTTGTAAACACCGTCTGTGCCTTTGTAAAAATTTCGGCAGAATTTATCTCTGGCTTCAGCCAGCTTTCCGTACCTATAACGATTTCAGCTTCGGTGCTTTCTATCAGCGCTTTAAGTTCCGGTACTTTACCAACGCAGCTTCGGCAGTTTACAATTACAATACCGATTGCTGCTTGTTCCCCGCATGTCCTGACTTTGCCCCGCACCCTTTGAGGCTGTTGCCGTTTCTGTACTTGCCCGAGGCCATCTAACCTAAAAAAACCGCCCAGTCCACGCCACACAACCCCTGATCCTTGTGTAGGGCGTCTTCCTGGTGTAAATTTTCCGTGTAGAGAAATTTATTTCTATTTAGTATCATCCGGTCTCAGCGTCCAGTGAGAAATCTGGACACCACCTTTTAGTATTACTTTATTCTTCTTTGGTATACTTTCAAACTCAGTAGCGCCATTTGAGACGTTGTATCTATTTTATGCACAGTACGATAAGGCTAGGGACTGTGCTTGTTGTGAGCGGGCACAAGGAGAGCTGGCTGCTATCCGTAAACAGCTGGAAGCTGCGATGGCTACCGTCCACAAGCTTCTAGCTGATGCTCGAAGTTGCGGTGACGTCGGGGCGCCAGTGACGAGACCTGCGACACCTTTGGTGCCACTGGAATCCCGTGGTGACCCGGAAGTCGCTGCGGTTTCCGATACGCAACGTCTGACCGGTCCATCCTCACTCCAGAGTTGGTGGCAGGCAGTGGTGGGTTCTCGTGTCAATGAGAGGAAGGCGAAAGAGGGAGCAGGCCGTGTTGCTGGCTCCCTGCGTCTTAGCAGCAGGTACTATGTGCTTCCCAGTGTTGACGATAACTCTGAGCCAGCACGGGACGCCTCTCCAGTTGGGCCATCGGTCGCTTTTCCTGCACAGTCCGGACAAGTGCAGAGGGTTGGTATGGTAGTCATTGGGAGCTGCAATGTTAGGCGAGTGATGGAGCTCCTCAGGGTGATAGCAGGCAAGGCGGGAAAGAATTCCATGGTGCATTCGGTATGTTGCCGGAAGGTCTCATCCGTGATATGGAGAAGGCCCTGCCGGCGGCTATCGAGAGCGCTGAGTGCAGCGCGCTGCATGTAGTGGCACATGTCGGCACGAATGACGCCTGCCGTTTTGAGGCCGTCCTCGGCTCCTTTCAGCGGCTGACTGATTTGGTGAAGGCAGCTGGCAACGCACGCGGGGTGCAGGCTGTCTATTTGTAGCATCGTACCCAGGGTTGATCGCGGTCCTCTGGTTTGAAGCAGAGTGGAAGGTCTAAACCAGAGGCTCAGGCGGCTCTGCGACGGTATCGGATGCGAATTTCTCGACTTCCGCTATCGGGTGCAGAATTGTAGGGTTCCCCTTAGTAGGTCAGGCGTGCACTACACGCAGGAAGTGGCTACAAGGGTAGCGGAGTAAGTGTGGCGTGCACATGGGGCTTTCTTAGGTTAGACGACCCCTGCCATGGGAGCAAAGACGATTTGCCTGTTAAATCCTCCACAGCGCCCTCAGAGAATCTTGGTCCTAGCAGATCAGAGATAGAAAATAAATTAGTAAGGCTGTGACAGCATCTATGAATATGGGTCCTACAAGGAATGTTAAGAAAGGTAGGAAGATTTATTTGCTCAGCAAGGGTAACAGCATACAAATTTCAGAATATCTCAGCAGTCAGCAGATGTGGAGAAGGAATGGAAAAAATTCAAAGGCATCGTTCAATATGCACACTTGTTCCGAGTAAGTTTTAAGGGATGGGAAAGATCTGTCGTGGTTTAATAGCCGTGTTAGAAAAGCGCTACGTAGACAAAGAGCACTTCATCTCAGATTCAAGAGAAGTAAAAACCTAACTGACAAACTAAAGCGGAACAAAACGGAAATGAGCGTAAGGAGAGCAATGAGAGTAGCGTTCAATGATTTTGAAAGTAAGACGTTGTCAACCGACCTGAGTAAAACCGCTAAGAGATTTTGGTCGTATGTACAATCAATAAGTGGGTCAAACTGATCTATCCATTCTCTCAGCGACCACACCGGCACCGAAACGGAAGGTAACAGAGAGAAGGCCGAAATACTGAATTCGATCTTCCGAAGTTGTTACACCGTGGAAGATCGTAACACTGTCCCTTCTTTCAATCGTCGTGCGAACGTCTAAATGGAAATATTGAGATAACCGATCGTGGAACTGAAAAGCAGCTGCAATCGCTTAGTACTGAAAAGGCTTCAGGACTAGATGAGATACCTATAAGATTCTATAAAGATTATGCGAAAGAACTTGCTCCCCTTCTTGTATCGTGGGTCACTTGAGCAACGAAAGGTACCTAACGACTGCAAAAAAGCGCTGATCATTCCCGTTTTTAAGAAATTATAGACCGATGTTGTTGACGTCAATCTGTTGTAGAATTATGGAACATATATTATGCTAAAGAATTATGAGGTTTTTGGAAAATGAACATCGTCTCTATAAAAATCAGCATGAATTCCGCAAGCTGAGATCTTGCGAAACTCAGCTCGCTCTGTTCCGCCATGAGATATACAGGGCAGTGGACAACAGCGCTCAGGTTGATGCCGTGTTCCTTCATTCCAGTAAGGCATTTGACACCGTCCCGCACTGCCGTTTAATGAAAAAAATACGAGCTTACGGAGTATCGGAGCACGCCTTCTATTGGATTCAAGATTTTCTTTCAGACAGAACTCAACGCTTCGCTCTTAACGGAACTAAATCGACAGCTGTGAAGATAATATCCGGAGTACCACAGGGAAGTGTGATAGGACCGTTGCTGTTTACAATATATATATATATATATATATATAACTGATCTAGTAGGAAGCGTCTGATGCTCTTTAAGGCTATTCGCAGATGAAGCAGTTCTTTATACCAAAGTAGCAACGCCAGAAGACAGTAAGAATTTGCACAACGACCAGCAGAGAATAGATGAACTGTGCAGACTCTGGCAGTTGACCCTGATCGTAAATAAATGTAACATATTGCACATACATAGGAAAAGAAATCCACTACTGTACAGCTACAATATTGATGACCAACAGCTAGAGACAGAGTCTGCCGTAAGATATCGAGGCGTAACTATCCACAGTGACCTTAAGTGGAACGACCATGTATAACAGATAGTGGGAAAAACAGACACCAGCCTCAGATTCATCGGTAGAATCTTAAGGAAATGTAGGTCATCACCCGATTCTTGAGCATTGTTCATCTACCTGGAATCCCTATCAGGTACGACTGATAGACGAGATAGAGAAGATCCAACGAAGCTGCTCGTTTCGTCACGGGATCGTTTAGCTGGCGAGACAGCGTTACGGAAATGCCGAACTAACTCCACTGGCAGACAAGAGAGGCGTTGTACATCACGGAGAGATTTACTATTGAAATTTCGGGACAGCACTTTTCAGGAGGAGTCAGACAACACAAAACGTCCCCCCACATACATCTCGCGTATTGACCACGAGGTGAAAATTCGAGAAATTAAAGCCAGTACAGAGGCTTACCGGCAGTCATTTTTCCGACGCATTATTCGCAAGTGGAACAGGGTAGGAGGAATCAGATAGTGGTACCGAAAGCACCCTCCGCGACACACCATCAGGTGGCTTGCGAAGTACGATGTAGATGTAGATATAGATTAAGAAGAAGGAGGAATATGATGACAAAGATGATTCAGTTTCAAAGATGATGCGCCCCACAACCTACATCTACATTTATACTCCGCAAGCCACCCAACGGTGTGTGGCGGAGGGCACTTTACGTGCCACAGTCATTACCTCCCGTTCCTGTTCCAGTCGCGTATGGTTCGCGGGAAGAACGACTGTCTGAAAGCCTCCGTGCGCGCTCTAATCTCTCTAATTTTACATTCGTGATCTCCTCGGGAGGTATAAGTAGGGGGAAGCAATATATTCGATACCTCATCCAGAAACGCACCCTCTCGAAACCTGGCGAGCAAGCTACACCGCGATGCAGAGCGCCTCTCTTGCAGAGTCTGCCACTTGAGTTTGTTAAACATCTCCGTAACGCTATCACGGTTACCAAATAACCCTGTGACGAAACGCGCTGGTCTTCTTTGGATCTTCTGTATTTCCTCCGTCAACCCGATCTGGTACGGATCCCACACTGATGAGCAATACTCAAGTATAGGTCGAACGAGTGTTTTGTAAGCCACCTCCTTTGTTGATGGACTACATTTTCTAAGGACTCTCCCAATGAATCTCAACCTGGTACCCGCCTTACCAACAATTAATTTTATAAGATCATTCCACTTCAAATCGTTCCGCACGCATACTCCCAGATATTTTACAGAAGTAACTGCTACCAGTGTTTGTTCCGCTATCATATAATCATACGATAAAGGATCCCTCTTTCTATGTATTCGCAATACATTACATTTGTCTATGTTAAGGGTCAGTTGCCACTCCCTGCACCAAGTGTCTATCTGCTGCAGATCTTCCTGCATTTCGCTACAATTTTCTAATGCTGCAACTTCTCTGTATACTACAGCATCATCCGCGAAAAACCGCATGGAACTTCAGACACTATCTACTAGGTCATTTATATATATTGTGAAAAGCAGTGGTCCCATAACACTCCCCTGTGGCACGCCAGAGGTTACTTTAACGTCTGTAGACGGTCCCCATTGATAACAACATGCTGTGTTCTGTTTGCTAAAAACTCTTCAATCCAGCCACACAGCTGGTCTGATATTCCGTAGGCTCTTACTTTGTTTATCAGGCGACAGTGCGGAACTGTATCGAACGCCTTCCGGAAGTCAAGGAAAATAGCATCTACCTGGGAGCCTGTATCTAATATTTTCTGGGTCTCATGAACAAATAAAGCGAGTTGGGTCTCACATGATCGCTGTTTCCGGAATCCATGATGATTCCTACAGAGTAGATTCTGGGTTTCCAAAAACGACATGATACTCGAGCAAAAAACATGTTCTAAAATTCTACAACAGATCGACGTCAGAGATATAGGTCTATAGTTTTGCGCATCTGTTCGACGACCCTTCTTGAAGACTGGGACTACCTGTGCTCTTTTCCAATCATTTGGAACCTTCCGTTCCTCTAGAGACTTGCGGTACACGGCTGTTAGAAGGGGGCAAGTTCTTTCGCGTACTCTGTGTAGAATCGAATTGGTATCCCGTCAGGTCCAGTGGACTTTCCTCTGTTGAGTGATTCCAGTTGCTTTTCTATTCCTTGGACACTTATTTCGATGTCAAAGTCTGTTCCATCATCAACAGCAAGGAAATTCCATGCCATCCATGTACCTGAAATGAAGAATAAAACTGATAGAAGTTCTTTCGGGTGTAGATTGCCCTAACGTATAAGTTTCACAATTGTGTAAAGCACCAAGTCCTGCAAAATACACCTCTGTTTCACAGGAAAAAGGAACCGATTTTTGCAATCCATAAAACTACAAAATAATGAACGATTTCGTGATTATATTTTCATGCATAATAATAAAGTAACACGTTCTGATAAATATATTTATTTATTTCAATGTCAGACTATAAATAAAATCTATTAAAGAAAGCCCCGAAAGCATTTTACTACTACGATAAAGAAAGTATTTTGATCCAGGTGTAGCATATATCCCAAATGTTCTAAAATTTTGCTGAAGCACGAAACTTTTTTTTTCATTTTAGTATTTTATTCTTATTTTGCCGCAGAATAACGCAGTAACCGCCATTACAAACTTTTCATTCATAAAATTTAAGTTCAGGTCTGTGGAGGCTACAGTTGGTTCTTCAAACTTTGAAAGTAGGTTTACACGGGAGGGTTTATGTCTGTCTTCAAGAGTCTGAGAGTACATTTCTTTCAGTATGCCCATAACGCTCTCCCGTGGGTCAAAAAAGTCGTTGGCCCCTCGTGCTGCCCTTTACACACGCTCAGTATCATCTCTTATTCCTATTCGGTACGAGTCCCGCACATTTCAGCAAGATGTGTCACACGAGTCTTTTGTAGGTAATTCCCTAATAACAGAATGAATCTTTCTTGCATGCTACCAGTGAACCGAACTCTGCTACCTGTTTTCACTACGACTAAGACTATCTGACTGTAATCGAATCGTCAACGTACCTTTTTCAGTACACTACGCTGGAAACTATGTCTGGATTACCCTTGAAAACAGTCTAAATGCTGAACACCTACTGTCCTCTTTAAAAATGTTATTAAACGTTAAATTAAAATTTTGAAGCAAGTTTAACTCTTATTTTTTTAGCCAGTATTCCGGTACGATTCCCGGATAACGTAATCTGGCTCTTAAATTCTAACCGCAGTGGTAGTCGTTTTGCAATCGCAAGGCGAAGTTTCTTTCAGGATTTTCTCCGAACAACATGAGTCATCAGACTGCAGCTGCAGGTTATCTTGTAGTGGTAAATGCTCCGATAGATAGCAAAATACTTTGTAGTGAAGGAAAGTAAGGGTATTTCGTAGTGTAGCGAAACAGAGCGGCAAGTTAAGTGTTTATTTTTTTCTGTGTTTTACTCGTAGTATTTTCATTAAATTTCGTTCGTGTTTTTATGTTTAAGAGGTTCAATCTCGTGTTTCTGTAAGCGTGAATTCATTCAGTCTGTAGCACAGTAGTTGTCACTGAACAGCTAGCTACATTGCTCATTAACACATCAGCATACATTGGTGACACATTAGGAGGGTAGCAAGTTTCATATGTATGATTGTGTCTCCTTTTATAGTCTACTTCTTCATTTAGTCTTTCTCCGCTGGTTAGGATGTGTGCATGCTGTTTGCGGATGCAGGAGGAGCTGCGCACAGTTCGCGAACAGCTGAGTACGATTTTGACTACGGTCATTTCTGGCTACAGCCTCGGCGTGTAGCGATGGCGGAGATACTGGCACGTCACATGGTACACTTCGGGTGAAGCTTGTTTTGCCCACAGTCTCTGCTTCCGAGGCACCTCCTAGTGTACCCGACACGGTGGAAACGCCCTCACAGCAGTGTAAGTTGGGGTGGCGGAAGGACAATGTGGAGATTGGCCGAGTGGCCTCGCCCATTCACTCCGTGGGTGGACAGATGGTCGCTCCTTCAGCAGGGTCCAAGAGGCACACGGGAGGAAGATTTTACTAATTATGAAGGAACTCCTACATAAGGTGTGTTATGGATCCCTTAGGCAGATAACGGTCAGGGCTGGGAAGAAAGCCAAAAAAAAAAAAATGGTTCATATGGCTCTGAGCACTATGCGACGTAACTTCTGAGGACATCAGTCGCCTAGAACTTAGAACTAATTAAACCTAACTAACCTAAGGACATCACACACACCCATGCCCGAGGCAGGATTCGAACCTGCGACCGTAACGGTCGCCCGGTTCCAGACTGTAGCGCCTAGAACCGCACCGCCACTCCGCCCGAAAGAAAGCCAATGTACACTCTATATGTCTGCCGGGGAGCCTCATCCAAGACGTGGAGGTGCCTTTGCGTGCGGCTATCGAGCGTGCCAGGTGCAGTCGTCTGCAAGTAGTAGCTCCGGGTACCAACAACGCCTGCTGCATGGGTTCTGTGGTCATCCTCAGTTCATACAGGCAGCTGGGGTAGGTAGCGAAGATTGCTGGCCTTGCTCACAGAGTGCAAGCAGAGCTCGAAATTTGCAGCAGTGTACTCAGAACTGATCGGAGTCTTTTGGTTTGGAGCCGAGATGAGGGCCTCAACCAGAGGTTTCGTCCGCTCGGTGACTGTCTTGGCTGCAGATTTCTAGTCCTGCGTTATCACGTGGGGATTTGTAGTACTCCCTTGATAGGTCAGGGGTGCACCACACAAAGGAAGCAGCTACTCGGGTAGCAGAGTACTTGTGAGTGCACATGAGGGTCTTTTAGACTAGGCGGTAGTTTGAGGTGCTCTGATGAACACTGGCCAGTCGATACGCAGAAAGGGATGTGAGACAGCGTTCAGTATAAGGAAACCTCGACTGTCAAAATGTTATTAGTAAACTGCAGAAGTATTCGTAATAAAGTTCCCGTATTTACAGCCCTCCAGAAAAGTTCTCGTGCTCAAATTATTCTTGGGACTGAGAGCTGGCTGAAACCTGAATGTGGAAAGTTCTGAGATATTTAGCGAGTCATGGAACGTGTATCGGAAAGATAGATTAGAGGCTATAAGAGGGGGAGTTCAAAAACGTTCAAATATGTGTGAAACCTTATGGGACTTAACTGCTAAGGTCATCAGACCCTAAGCTTACACACTACTTAACCTAAATTACATGAGGACAAACACACACGCCCATGCTCGAGGGAGGACTCGAACCTCCGCTGGGACCAGCCGCACAGTCCACGACTGCAGTGCCTTTCACCGCTAGGCTAGTCCAAGGGGGGGGAGTGTTAATTTCATTTGACAAAAATATTGTCTCTATTGAGGTCCAATGTGAATGCGTTCTCTTTGGTGTGACGTTATAAGCGCGTGACTGCGTGAGAGATCGCTCTCTAAGTTTTCATATATTTTTAGGTTTCAGATACATATTTTAACGGTTTTTGTGATAATATTTACTATATAAGTGATTTATTAGTGGTTTATTCATTCACCTCCGCGTTTCTTGTGTTGTGACCTGATATTTGTGAGTGTTTCGTGTCGAGCAACTTAACCTCTTACCTGTGTTTACATTCCGCGCTGACCAATTGCAGCTGTAGCGGCGCATCGAAAGCTAAGTACTATCTAATTGTTTGTGTATAGTGGTTTATTTAGGAACTTTAGTAGTCTTCAACCGGTGTTCTTGGTGTTTTCTGGTGAAATAATTTCAGAAGAAATTTTTGGGAACTGTTTTCAGTTTCGTTACTGTGTCATTAGACGTTTGATTTTCTTTCTTTGTTAGTCTTTTGTTATATTCTCATTTACTGTTGATTAATACTGTTAATAATAGTAGTTACTTCCCTTGTAGAGTAAGTTTGTGATTATTGTAGTCAGTTTTTTTAACTCCTTCTTATTGTACTAGCGGAACTTAGATAAAGTAGTTTTCTTGTTTCAATAACTGTAAAATTTGTGGGCTTTGCCATAGGTTCGTGAGTAGTGGGTTGCGGTGTGAGAGTTGTTCGAAGTATTTTCACTGGGGGGAATGCAGTGGGGAAGCCAGTGGGCATTCTGGTGAGATCCTCTCCTGGAACTGCAGGTTATGTAGCAAGACTAAGTTGATAGAGGAGCAGGAGGCGTAAGATCTGTGCTCTTCAGGTGCAGTTGAAAAACGCACAGGAGGAGCTAGATAGGATGAGGAGGGAGTAGGGGGTTGGGGAATGGTAGCTGGCAGTTGGCAAGAGATCTGCTAGGAGAAGGAGATTTTCAGATAGTTTTACTATTGCTGTTTGCAATAGATGTGACCAACTGTCAGAGTCTACTGGAGAGGAATTTCTAGTAGCTGTAGATGTAGGAAGTATGCAACAGACCTCAGCAGTTACGGTGGCTAGGACAGTTGCAAAGTCTAGGAGAAAGAAGAAGGTTCTGCTGTTAGGTAGTTCTCATGGTAGAGGCGTAGGCCAGCAGTTGCAGGAAGTGTTGGGGAGTGAGTACCAGGTCACCAGCATTGTGAAGCCTAATGCAGGATTGGCTCAGGTGACTGTTAACATAGGGGGGCTATGTGGGGGTTTTACTTAAGAGGATCAGGTGGTGATTGTGGGTGGGGCTGGTAATAGTATTGATAGGGATGGGGAGTATGACATAGATGGTGACCTGGAAAAGATAGCCACTCAGACTGGCAACAGGAAAGTGCATTTCGTGTAACTGTTGCAGCGTCACGATCGGCCTCATCTTAATACAGCTGTCAGGTGTAATAACATGAGACTTGGGGGTGGCTGATGACAGAAGGCATGGGTCACATTTCAGTGGTGTCGGTGGAGTCTATCAGCAGGGCGGGTTTCACTAGACATGGCCTGCACCTCAACAGGTATGGGAAGGGGAGGTTGGCAAAGCTTATAGGTGACAGCATAGGCGCGGGTGGTGGGATCACTCATGGGAAAATTCCTGTAGCAGTGGGTGTTAGAGCTGCACCTGTTTTAGATTGAAGTCAGCTGATAGGTATTCCTGCTTAAGGGAAGTCTCTCTAACAAAGGAACCACTTTTGACAAAGCTTAGGTATCCGAGTAATGAGGGAATTAGTATATTTCATCAAAATATACAAGGTATTAGAGATAAAGTTAGTGAATTGCTTATAGACGTTGACTCTGAAATTATTGGTATATCTGAACACTTCTTAAATAAGGAGATAATTCAGAGGCTTCCTTTACCAGGATACAGGTTGGCTGGCAGCTTTTCGAGGAGCTCTATGCGGTGTGGGGGAGTAGCCATGTATGTGAAAAACGGCATCCCATTTGAGTCAATTGATGTTTCAAAGTACTGCACTGAAAAGGTGTTTGAATGTTGTGCAGGTGTGGTTAAATTTAATGGAGCTAAACTTCTAACTGTTGTTATTTATAGATCCCCAGACTCCGATTTCACAACATTTTTGCTAAAGCTAGAGGAGGTTCTTGGTTCACTTTATAGTAAATACAAAAAGTTTGTTATATGTGGTGACTTCAATATTAATTGTATAAGTGATCGTGCAAGGAAGAGGATGCTGGTAGTCCTCCTTAATTCATATAATCTTATGCAAACCGTATTCTTTCCAACGAGAGTGCAGGGGAACAGTAGAACAACCACAGACAACATTTTTGTTCGTTCCTCATTACGAGAAGAGTCCGCCCCCGGTAGCTGAGTGCCGGCACGGTAGCTCAGCGTGTTCGGTCAGAGGGTTATCTGCCCTCTGTAACAAAAAAAACTGAGTGAACAGATCAACGGAGAATCTAAAGGGGTGTCATCGGACGTCCACCTCGAACAAATTCAACGAACGGTGTAGAACAAAATATGATTAAAAAAAAAAGAGTGGTCAGCGCGACAGACTGTCAAGCCAAAGAGCCCGGGTTCGATTCCCGGCTGGGTCTGAGATTTTCTCCGCTCAGGGACTGGGTGTTTTGTTGTCCTAATCATCATCATTTCATCACCATCGACGCGCAAGTCGCTGAAGTGGCGTCAAATCGAAAGACTTGCACCAGGCGAGCGGTCTACCCGACGGGAGGCCCTCGTCACACGACATTATTATTATTATTATTATTATTATTACTAGAAGGGCATTCTGTTAGCTAAAAAGTGAATGGCCTTTCAGAACATGATGCACATGTTTTAACTCTAAAAGACTTTTGTGCTGCAACTCACGTTAAACATAGTTATCAACTTTTTAGGAAAGCTGATTCAGTTGCTGCAGAGACCTTTGTAAACCTTATCAAGGAACAAGAGTGGCAAGATGTTTATAGTGCTGATACAATAGACCATAAATATAATGCTTTCCTCAAGACTTTTCTCGTGCTCTTTGAAAGTTGCTTTCCGTTAGAACGTTCAAAACAGGGTGCTAGCACAAACAGGCAGCCTGGGTGGCTGACTAGAGGGATAAGATTATCCTGTAGAACAAAGTGGCAATTATATCAAAACGTTAGAAACAGTCAAAATCTAAATGCAGCAGCCCATTACAAACAGTATTGTAAGGTGCTTAAAAATTATTAGGAAGGCAAAAGGTATGTGGTATGCAGATAGAATAGCTAAGTCTCAGGATAAAATTAAAACCATATGGTCAGTCGTAAAGGAAGTGGCTGGTCTGCAGAGACATGTCGAGGATATAGAATCAGTGCGTAGTGGGAATGTCTGTGTTACTGATAAGTCGCATATATGATCAGTATTTAATAATCACTTTCTGAATATAGCAGGTGAACTAAATAGAAACCTAGTCCCAACAGGGAATCATATAGCGCTCGTAGAAAAAAGTGTTCCGAGACTGTTACCTGAAATGCTCCTCCATGATACTGACAAGAGGGAGACTGAGTTAATAATTAAATCACTAAAGACCAAGAACTCTCTTGGATATGGTGGGGTATCTAGCAGAATACTGAAGTATTGTTCTATGTATGTTAGCCCAGTATTTAGCCATATCTGTAACTTTTCCTTTAGGAGTGGTCGGTTTCCTGACTGATTAAAGTACTCGGTAGGGAAGCCACTTTATAAAAAGGGAGACAGGGATAATGTTGACAATTATAGACCTATTTCTATGCCATCGGTGTTTGCTAAAGTTATCGAGAAGGTTGTTTATACAAGGTTACTGGAGCATTTAAATTCACATAATTTGCTGCCAAATGTACAGTTTTGTTTTAGAATTGGTTTAACAACTGAAAATGCTATATTATCTTTTCTCTATGAGGTTTTGGACGGATTAAATAAAAGGTTGTGAACGCTAGGTGTTTTCTTTGATTTAACGAAGGCTTTTGACTGTGTTGACCACAAAATATTACTGCAGAAGTTGGACAATTATGGGGTAAGGGGAGTAGCTTACAATTGGTTCGCCTCTTACTTTAAGAACAGAAAGCAGAAGGTATTTCTCCGCAATATTGAGAGAGGTAGTGATGTTCAGTCCCAATGGGGCACTGTTAAGTTGGGAGTTCCCCAAGGGTCGGTGCTGAGGCTGCTGCTGTTTCTTATTTATATAAATGATATGCCTTCTAGTATTACAGGTGATTCAAAAATATTTCTGTTCGCTGATGGCACCAGCTTGGTAGTGAAGGATCTTGTGTGTAATATTCAAACATTATCAAATAATGTAGTTCATGAAATAAGTTCGTGGCTTGTGGAAAATAATTTGATGCTAAATCACAGTAAGACTCAGTTTTTACAGTTTCTAACTCACAATTCAACAAGAACTGATATTTTGATCAGACAGAATGGGCATATTATATGTGAGACGGAACAGTTCAAGTTCCTAAGCGTTCGGATAGATAGTAAGCCGTTGTGGAAAGCCCATGTTCAGGATCTTGTTCACAATCTAAATGCTGCTTTATTTACCATTAGGACAGTATCTGAAATAAGTGACAGTTCAACACGAAAAGTAGTCTACTAAGCATATTTTCATACGCTTATGTCATATGGTATTATTTTTTGGGGTAATTCTTCTGATTCAAAAAGGATATTTTTGGCTCAAAAACGGGCTGTTCGAGTTATATGTGGTGTAAGTTCGAGAACCTCTTGTAGACCCCTATTCAATAGTCTGGGAATTCTGACATTGCCCTCACAGTATATAGCAATATTAGCTTATTCCCAAGAGTTAGCAGCTTTCACTCGGTTAATACTAGGCAGAAATCAAATCTGCATGTGGAATGCACTTCCTTGACTCTTGTGCAGAAAGGAGTACACTATTCTGCTGCATCCATCTTCAATAAGCTACCACAAGAACTCAAAAATCTTAGCAGTAGCCCAAACGCTTTTAAGTCCAAACTGAAGAGTTTCCTCATGGCTCACTCCTTCTATTCTGTCGAGGAGCTCCTGGAAGAGCTGAAAAATTAAGCAAACTCCAGTGTTACATTGTTGACTTTCTTTATTTAAACTTACGATTTATCGCCTGAATACGTTTCTTGTATTTCATTTCATCTGTTTCTACTATCGTGTTATAATTTCATGTATTGACTCATTCCATGACCATGGAGACTTCTCCTTAGTTTGGCCCCACGGAACAATAAATAAATAAAAGTTATCTGGTCGCGCATAACAGGTGTAGGTGAAACCAAGTTAATTTCAGGATGTTTTTACCGGCCACCTGACTCCGCTGTGAGAGTTCTAGAGTCATTCGAAGAAAGTCTACGGTCAGTAGTGTGGAAATAGATAAATTAGGGCTCATACGGAGGCATATAATGGTACAAATGGCTCTGAGCACTATGGGACTTCTGAGGTCATTAGTCCCCTAGGACTTAGATCTACTTAAACCTAACTAACCTAAGGACATCACACACATCCATGCCCGACGCATGATTCGAACCTGCTGCCGTAGCAGCAGCGCAGTTACGGACTGAAGCGCCTAGAACCGCTCGATCACGCCAGCCGGCACGGAGGCATATAGATAGTCGTGTTTCCTTCGCTCTGTTTGCGAGTTCAATATTAAAGGAAATGGCTAGTAGTAGTGCAGTTACCCTCCGCCAAGAACTTCTCGGTAACTTGAGGACTATCTATGTGGATGCAGATGCAGTGCTTAGATTTCCAGCCAGTATAAAGAAATACAGCAGTGGCCCAACCATATGAACCCACGTGGTTGCAACTTCGGACAGAGAAAACCTATTAACCCAATAAAAAGACAAAATTATGCTAGAAATATTTTTTAATCAGGTTACCTTCCATTGGGAAAATGGGTGCACTCAGCAACTGTGATATTATTTATAAATTATAGAGCGCAGCAATCAGTCGTCCTTTTTTTGCAGGTTTTATTTGGAAAATCCAGACTTCGGCTAGTGCCTAGCTATTATCAATGCACTGACATGAATCGAGACTAGAAAATAGTGCATTGATAATGGCTAGGCACTGGCCGAAATCTGGATTTGCCAAATAAAACCTGCAAAAGAAGAACGACTGATTGCTGTGCACTATAATTTATGTAAAATGTATTCTAAACTGAAAGATTCTGTACATGATAAATAACCCCACGTGGATGGTTACAATTGATTTCAAATACCACGGGATAATTATCGACAATGTCCGTGTACAATATGGCTAGAAAATAATAAATTCGTTTTCCCTCTCTTTATTTCAGAGAGAGAGAGAGAGAGAGGGGGGGGGAGATAGTTTAATAGTCAACAGTGTTCACGGATGTAATAAGTAATAATCGCAAATGGATATCGCCACCTATTTACCACATGGTTGCCCAAATTAATCACAAAGGAAAGCTTTTTCGTTACAGTTAAACAGGTACACGATGTTAAGTTTTATTCCGAATAAATTTGATTCGAAAGTAACACATTCTACAAGAAACGGAAGTGAAATGCGTGACATGTACGGATAAGCCAAAAGCATGCAGCGACTTCACTCAAGTACGTGAAACAGCCCGTTGAAACCGGCAATCTGCATCGTCCGTCCGAAAACTAGGACCAGAATGACCGCACGACACAAAACTCGCTTCAAGAGTGCCTACCTGTCTGACGACGTTGGCTCAGCTCGAATCTTAGCACCATGGCCACCAATTGGCGCGTGCAAGACAAACACTTTGAGCTCCATGAGACACAGCACACGAGACTGCCAAGTGATACTGCGGGAGGCCACCGGAACAACTTGGCCTGGTAGAAGTATGGTAGTCTGGCATTAAAACAGCAGACAAATGCACTGAACATTTGTGCACGACCAGCCACCGCCATTCACTGGTTGCCAGAAATGTCTGCTTTGGTTCCTGTTGTGCAGTTTCCGAAAACTAGATCGTCATGTCGCCTGTAATGGTTCAAATGGCTCTGAGCACTATGGGACTTAACATCTGAGGTCATCAGTCCCCTAGAACTTAGAACTACTTAAACCTAACTAACC
Source organism: Schistocerca americana (assembly GCF_021461395.2). Lineage (NCBI taxonomy): Eukaryota > Metazoa > Arthropoda > Insecta > Orthoptera > Acrididae > Schistocerca > Schistocerca americana. The sequence continues at coordinate 381,540,542 of NC_060126.1, forward strand.
TAAGGACATCACACATATCCATGCCCGAGGCAGGATTCGAACCTGCGACCGTAGCGGTCTCGCGGTTCCAGACTGACGCGCGTAGAACCGCTCGGCCACACCGGCCGGCCTCCCCTGTAATACTTATTGTTAAACAGAAAACAGCTGTGGGCTATAAAAAACTGTAATTTCTATGGATTTTTACCACTTCCGCTTGACCTAGCCGTTTATGCAGTAGCAGATTTCTTTTTATAATGTCTGCCTAGGCCAAGTAGAAGCTGTAGAATTAACAGAAATATGTGTTTGGTTTATTCTATAACTATTCTATATTTAAAAATAAGTTCTAATTATTATAATTTCTCCGGAACTACTAATCAGAGATTAGAGTGTAGTGCCATTGTATTAATCTCTTTTAAAACTACGAAACTAGCAGTGCATATTACTACGGTTCCGTTTGAAACAGTGAGATTAGTGGTGGTACCTCTGAAATTAATATAAAAACGCTATGCGTCGACATAAGTTTTCTCAGTATCGTACCGCGTCATAATGTAAAAAGCTATACGTAGACCCAGAAGAAGGCCGCTGCAACCGTGGCTGAAATGTTGGTTTCTCAAGTACAGGTTTTTACTCAGAAAACCTATATGTCAACTGACTCTGGCTGTGAAGACCGGAATTATAAACTATACGTCGTTTAGTGAAGACTTCTTCACAATTCACCTGGTTGAAATAGAATTGCGACGTCTTAAAGTATTCTAGAAATATTAGCTTAATCACTCTGCGTATACAGGGTACTTCGCATCAAAAATCCAGTGGTGATAGATAACATCATGGGAAACACCTTTCATGAGAGAGAAAATATTCGCTGACACTGCCCGGCGACGCTATGAGCCCTTTTGTGTTGGTTACGCTCCGGCGCATGTGTCACTTGTGTGTTGCCTATAATGCAGTCATCTGCTCCGTATGAAAAGGGGTAGGCCCAACAAAATTAAAGTTTCCGATTCATTTCTCCGCTAAGAGACAGTCATTCTTAAAGTTTTCTTGTTGAAAATAATTGTATCAGTTTACTGGGATAGGCAGTATGCAGCACACATGGGTAGGATATCCTACTACTTAGGTGAAATCTCGTCGTCCCAGGACTGGAGAGTAATAAAGAATGCCCAACGTCGTTGGGAAGCGTCGGCCAATATTTTGTCTGTAGCAAAAATTGTTCTCCATGATATCTGTCATCCCTAAACGTTTGACGCAAAGAATCTGATACACCGTGCAGATGCGATATATTTCATTATCCCAATGAGGCTCGGGTATAACTTCGATTAGGTAAAGGATCTCATCCCAGGAAATAAGGACACAGAGGCAATGACAGCCACTAATTTCAAAATCACAGTTACAATAACACCATTGTGTTGTTATTACAATACCAGAACATGCACTGGGACTGCTCTGCTCTTTAACCTCAACAATATTGGTCTTGTTCACGGTGAGGTCGGATGATGATCGTCTTCAATAATCCACTGGCGTTTCGAAAATCTGTCCGAGTTTTTTTCCAGAGAGCACCCGGGTCGCAGCTGCAAACGAAGACGCCATAACTCCAATACTGTCCGATTCGCAATTATTCCGTCGCACCTCACACCTAGCGGCGACTGCTACGTGTGTCCAACTCACCTTTTATAGGTAACAACGTAAGTTCATCTGAGCTGTTCTAGCGCAACCCTTTTGTTCAGTTTCCAAGGAATTTTGGAAGGCCACCCATTTCTAGTGCTTTTTCTTTAGAGTGTTGTCTATGCCCTGACAAGTCCCAGTACCGATGGTGTTTCAACAGGAATAGTCAACATTTGAGATGTGGTACTGTAAACTAATTTGAATAAAACAGTACATGTCAAATGTGTCCAGTTGTTACTGGCTACGGAGATACAGCTGGTTAAAGTAATACGTTTTAATTTCGCGTGTTGGTTCTCCAGTTGCAATGGAATTATTTGTCGACCAACATTTTGTTTTGAAGTTTGTGTAATTGAATTCTTCACTGTGTGGTGTGGTATGATACACAATCAGTTGAACGGTACTCTCTCGTTGCCGCAACGTCTTACTAGGACCCCTTATCTGCATTTCCTTGAAAACGAGTTTCGAGGATTAGCCAAACAGGTTCATTTGGCTACAAGAATGGGTACGCTCTTCCAGCATGACTGGATCTAGTCGTCAGGTGACATATCATCTAAACCCAAAATTCTGCAAAAGATGGACAGGCGGATATACACTCCTGGAAATGGAAAAAAGAACACATTGACACCGGTGTGTCAGACCCACCATACTTGCTCTGGACACTGCGAGAGGGCTGTACAAGCAATGATCACACGCACGGCACAGCGGACACACCAGGAACCGCGGTGTTGGCCGTCAAATGGCGCTAGCTGCGCAGCATTTGTGCACCGCCGCCGTCAGTGTCAGCCAGTTTGCCGTGGCATACGGAGCTCCATCGCAGTCTTTAACACTGGTAGCATGCTGCGACAGTGTGGACGTGAACCGTATGTGCAGTTGACGGACTTTGAGCGAGGGCGTATAGTGGGCATGCGGGGGCCGGGTGGACGTACCGCCGAATTGCTCAACACGTGGGGCGTGAGGTCTCCACAGTACATCGATGTTGTCGCCAGTGGTCGGCGGAAGGTGCACGTGCCCGTCGACCTGGGACCGGACCGCAGCGACGCACGGATGCACGCCAAGACCGTAGGATCCTACGCAGTGCCGTAGGGGACCGCACCGCCACTTCCCAGCAAATTAGGGACACTGTTGCTCCTGGGGTATCGGCGAGGACCATTCGCAACCGTCTCCATGAAGCTGGGCTATGGTCCCGCACACCGTTAGGCCGTCTTCCGCTCACGGCCCAACATCGTGCAGCCCGCCTCCAGTGGTGTCGCGACAGGCGTGAATGGAGGGACGAATGGAGATGTGTCGTCTTCAGCGATGAGAGTCGCTTCTGCCTTGGTGCCAATGATGGTCGTATGCGTGTTTGGCGCCGTGCAGGTGAGCGCCACAATCAGGACTGCATACGACCGAGGCACACAGGGCCTACACCCGGCATCGTGGTGTGGGGAGCGATCTCCTACACTGGCCGTACACCACTGGTGATCGTCGAGGGGACACTGAATAGTGCACGGTACATCCAAACCGTCATCGAACCCATCGTTCTACCATTCCTAGACCGGCAAGGGAACTTGCTGTTCCAACAGGACAATGCACGTCCGCATGTATCCCGTGCCACCCAACGTGCTCTAGAAGGTGTAAGTCAACTACCCTGGCCAGCAAGATCTCCGGATCTGTCCCCCATTGGGCATGTTTGGGACTGGATGAAGCGTCGTCTCACGCGGTCTGCACGTCCAGCACGAACGCTGGTCCAACTGAAGCGCCAGGTGGAAATGGCATGGCAAGCCGTTCCACAGGACTACATCCAGCATCTCTACGATCGTCTCCATGGGAGAATAGCAGCCTGCATTGCTGCGAAAGGTGGATATACACTGTACTAGTGCCGACATTGTGCATGCTCTGTTGCTTGTGTCTATGTGCCTGTGGTTCTGTCAGTGTGATCATGTGATGTATCTGACCCCAGGAATGTGTCAATAAAGTTTCCCCTTCCTGGGACAATGAATTCACGGTGTTCTTATTTCAATTTCCAGGAGTGTAGTTACGTTTACTGACCACCAAGACCGCGGGACCTTACCCCGTTGCCTACGGAGACTATTTAAAGGCAATCTAAAAAGAAAAAGTAAGAACGAGAGACTAATTGATCGTCCAGAATATGAATAATGCTCCCCCATAAATGAACGCAATGACTATCCAAGAGGAGGTTTAATGGCTCTGAGCACTATGGGACTTAACATCTGTGGTCATCAGTCCCCTAGAACTTAGAACTACTTAAACCTAACTAACCTAAGGACATCACACACATCCACAAGAGGAGGTTTAGAGAATCTGTAAGTGCATTGAAGTCGAGGGCGGAATTTATGAAAATCACCATTGAACTTCATTTGCCGATGTTTAACCTCTTTTATTATTATTTGTATGTGTTAATTTCCAGCAGCTATATTTTTATAATCAATCAAACATGATCGTCTTCAACGTTATGTGAAAGTTTTTACTCGAATTATACTATTGTACGACCTCGTAAAATATTTACTGGCCCTCCTACATACATATTTTACAAATTACAAGTTTCACAACCTTCGGATGAAACACAAATGGCAAAAAAATGTAACTGCCGTCTCAGCTGCGTTGATTCGTTAACTGCTCCCGTCCTGCCAACTCACATTCATAGTTACCGTCAAACCGCAGAGATCTGTAACCTCTGACATCAATGCGTCTTCGCCCATCGATGGCACAGATGTAAGAGATAGCTTGTCTGTCAATTCAGATCGCTAGACCTTGCGAGGGTTATTGCGCGCCATTTCAGACTTTTCTGAGAAATAGAAACCTTCTTCACTAGTGGTCAGTCCCAAAACCCATCGATGCTAACCATTGGACGGGGGACACGGTAGGGTTCTCGGTGATTATGTGTAAGAACACCTTTGATCGCAGTCCTGCTTCTAGTAACCTACCAGTAACCGCTCCACACCCATTCTTTAAGGAATCGAACTCCCACGTGCAAAACAGCTTTAAAGGCTTTATTACTTTACACATGAGCTGATGTGTAAAATATTTCACATTAACCCTGTGAAATCTTTTACAAACGCAAAACTCCAATTACGTTGGTTGTACTAGTTTCGTATTATTCACCCATAGACTGTTTACCATAAACGAAGTTAAACGTAATCCATCGAGCAACCGTAGAGCAGTGCCATAAAATCGCACACATTCTTCTTCCGAAGTCGACGCAGTTGATTTTCGTAATAATGACAAGCTGACGCGGGTATTATTTATTAGGATTACTCGCTATCGATGATAACGAGGATGAAATAGTCGTAAATAACATCTCGCGTATGTATGATTAAATACTCTGGACACTAAATTATTTGGAAATACGAACAAAGATTCCCTTACGAACGGTGAGTTACGTAAACTCTTTCCTAAATGCATCAATAGTATCCCGTATTTGGAAGTCGGTTTTCCACAAAACTCAGCAGTTATGAACTATGTGGCCTCAGTAGCCAGAGACTGCGCTCACGTGTCTGTGAGTTACGCTTGCGAGTGTGTGTGTGTGTGTGTGTGTGTGTGTGTGTGTGTGTGTGTGTGTGTGTGTGTGTATGTGTACATCTATCTCGACGAAGTCCTTGTTGGTCAAAAGCTCATTTTCTGATAGTCTTTTTTGCTGTACCTATCTGCGACTCAGTATCTCCGCTATATGGTGAGTAACAACCATCCTTTTCACAATACTGTTACACTCCATCTTGGATTTTACTTCTGTTTATATATTTCATAATCAGTTATTCATTGTGCCATAGGTGTCGTGCACCAGTGTTATGTGGGTTATGGCGGTCTTAATTATGCATTAAACGCAATTATATATTTTCTTATTTTCAAATACCAAAATTTATTTATAATCCCTTGCCATTAATCTAAAACCATGATCTCCTTCGACCGAGTAGCACTTTGCAATCGACTTTTATCTATCACGTGTAGTGACCTTTCTGTCTTCAGCATGAATTCTGTTCCTTCTCAATTACTATTATAAATAACTCAGGGAATCGAACACCGTATATTTTTCTGTGCGTACTTTTATAAAATTGAACGTAAGACAGCCGTGGCAGTTGTGGAGAGAGTTGGCAGCTCATCGCCTTTTATAAAACGTGATTGTGTTGTATCTGTGCATTCGAAGATATCTGAATAGAAAGGTTAGGTTAACAGACTGAGCCAAGCATGTAACTTGGCCACACACACGCTATTCAGACAGATCATACGCTTGTCACAACTTAGTATGTTCATGTAATTCAGTCAACCACGTTCTTATGCCTATTAGCAGCACATTGCGCAAAGCAAACTACTCTCGTCATATTTCTTTAAGGATGTAGTCAAATAACGTAAACTTATTTTATTGGTCTGTATTATTAACGTAAAGAAGGACATCTTATTCAGGGCACATTTCAGGATACACATTTGCATATAAACGAAGCCAGAAGAAGAATAGGCAGTAATCTCACCTCTTATGCAGGAGTATTATTTCGGTTATTTCGGTAGTTTATCAGTATCTATTTTGATATTAATGAAGTCGATGGGGCGTTTCTAGTATTCGTCACCTTAGCCTTTGCATCGTTTATGCTTTAGCTGGGTTACCATTCGCGATGACAGTACGGCCATCCGCATTCAGTATTCCCAAGGATTTCTTATATCGCTTAAGGTAAATGCTTGAACGGTTCCCTAGAAACGTACGCGTCCGATTTTATTTCCCATCCATCTCCAACCAACCTTGTGTTCCGTGTTTAATGACGTCAATCCTAATTGCCCTTCCTCTTTTATTGTGTTTTAAGTGTGTGGTCCATTCGTTTCGATATGTCGTCTGTCTCCTTCCTATGTCCGGACGTGGACCTGTCGTCTGCCAACCTTAGCTTCCGATTCTCTTCCCCTTGTACATTCATTCCTCCTACACAGTTTGCTTGCACTTCTTTTATTCTTTCTTGCTTCTGGCTGCAACATTGTTTTTGTTTCGTGCATTGCATGCTTTGGTACCAAAAGAGACTGTTCACCTGTAGCGGCGATCCGCCACGTGAATCTGTGTATTTGTGCAGTGTGAAGAGAAGGGTGGCGGTTCGCCTGCTTAGCTGAGTGGTAAGGTGTTTGCCTACCATGCAGCTGGCCCGGGTTCGATTCCCAGCTGGGTTGGGGATTTTCTCCGCTTGTGGACTGGGTGTTGTGTTGTCCTCACAATCCTTCGTCATCATCACCGGCACGCAATTCGCCCAATATGGCGTCGAGTGAAATAAGACTTGCAACTCGGCGGTCGAACTTTCTCGGATTAGGCCTCCCGGCCAAAAGAACTACACATTCATTTCATTTACAGGGTGGCGAAGATTGTTGATATAAGTCAGTCCATTGCTGGACTGCTATGTCTCATATTTCTTTTATAACTGATTTAAATACATTACAGTTTCAGTGCAGTCCATATCAGTTAAAAATATTTTGCACTTATAACAAATTACTTCAGCGACTGCCAGAAATAACCTGCCTACTTTTGTATTAATTTTGTCACTATCGTTTTGCATTTTATATTTTCTGTAGTTTAGGTGTGTCCATGCTGAGCCAGGGTAGACAGAGAGCTCCGGGGCAATGACTTGGCGTCCGTTGCCCCCCCCCCCCTTTCCCTATCCGACACTCCCCTGGGAGTGTTGGCTCGTTGTTCAGAGGAAACTGCGAGTGGGGTGAGGCGGAGTGTCGTCTCGCAAGTGATACAATGCTATATCGCAAGCATTGTTTCGCCTGGACGGTAGGGAGTAGCATTCCAGCAGTTTTTCACGTATGAGGTCCAGCCCAGCATTCAAAGGAGCGATGTAGCGTGCCTTCACCAGCACCTGAGTTAGTACAGAATCTTGGTTTTTACAAGCCGTGCCTTCCGGTCAAAACACATTCCGAAAGAACTTTTTTTTCGCCGATGTGTGGCCTTCCTAGAACGCTGTGCAGGAGGAAGTCAGCCACGGATGTTATCTCTGCATTCCAGGGGGGGGGGGGGGGGGGAATGGCGCAGTTGTATTGTGTTTAGGAATTCTTTCCTGTCTTTGAACGGCAATAGGGAAGACTTTCTGGCGCCTCTTTGCGTGGGATGAACACCCTCTTGTCTGAAAAGTCGTAAGAGGGCTCCTCAGTAGTTAATCTCAATAACTATTGAAGGACGGAGGTCAGGACGCCAGTTTCAAAGAAATTTGCATGAGGAGACTAGCATATTGACTGAAGTGAAAACCTTAACTGAATAGTGGAAGTGTAACACAGAACTGTTTAAGAACAGTGTACATGGGAGTCAGGCAGTTGGTTAACAATGTAAAACTTTATAATGGGTAGGGAGTAAGTTATTCTTTTAACAAAAATATAATTGGCCGGCATTTTTCATTGCATTCTTTCATTGGCACACGGGAATTGTGAGGACTTGTAAAAGGAGACAAAAGCCTGTTTCGATAGAGAACAGTTGGCCTGTGGATTCTGAAGACAGCACTTTGCCTGGTGATTCTGAAGAGAAGACATCGTCTGGAGATCTTTAGGGAGGCACTCGCAATGTACTTGACCCACAAATATAAAGAAGGGACGTTCGTGCAGTCGGCAGTTTGTGTGTTACAGACTGAAGCAGGTCATGGCGCTCGCAAGTTTCCACACTACTGATTTCAGAATATGTTGAGAAATTGCAACTTGCAAGGGAGCGGGTATGAGACTTACAGAAATTCGTAGGTTTGTTGTTAGGCTCAAGTAGAATCCTTGAATTATGTGCTTTACTCGAGTGTCTAAAGGCTCATTCATGATCAGTATTGTCATTTGCATGACGTAATTTTTCATTCTTCTGGCGCTATCAGGCAATATCAGGCAATATGTCCACCACAGGTTTGTCTTTCCGTATCTCATTTTGTGCGATCCTCCTTTAGGCCCGTCTATCCCATCTTTGCCAGGTCATTTAAGTGGTAGATTAGTACTGCTCCATGTTAGTAAATGGAAATATTCGTGTTCGCCGGCCGCGGTGGCCGAGCGGTTCTAGGCGCTTCGGTCTGGAACCGCGTGACTGTTACGGTCGCAGTTTCGAATCTTACCTCGGGCATGGCTGTGAGTGATGTCCATAGGTTAGTTAGGTTTAAGTAGTTCTAAGTTCTACGGGACTGATGACCTCATATATTAAGTCCCATAGAGCTCAGAGCCATTTGAACCATTTGTTCGTGTTCTCTACATTTTCAAGTTCGAATAGCTCTTGTCATTACTTCTTGTTCATGTTTATGTTAGAAGAGAACTTTATAACGAATAGGGGTTCATTTTGACCATTGTTTCATGTCGTAGTAGTTAGAAGATCTCTCTGTTTATCATCGTTTGCGGGGTACAACACCCATGTCTCCTGTTTGCTGCGGGCATACCTATACTATTAGTTATCCACAGTTTTATTAATCATACGAGCCCATGGCAAGCAATCTGAGTCTCGGCCAGTGCAACCGAAAATCATTCTGACCACGACATCGGTACGTCAAAGACTCACTTGGCCCCTCACAGTATTGGTACCAACACTGAAACACAGGTGGTTCTGCTGGTTAACTCATTGGATTAAGTATCCAGCGTACTGCAAGCTCATAGATACGACCTACATGCAGTTCAGTTTAATTACTCGAATTGTGCTCGTTGATGCCATCCTATTCTGCTGAGACAAGAAATGGAACTCCAGACCATCACTCGCGATTGTTGGGCTGTAAAAGGGGTGGCAGTCACGTTGGTATCCCACCGATGACAGGGGCGCCTCAGGACACCTCTTCGCTGGTCATTGGGGCTCAGTTCCAAGGAGAACTCATCCCTAAAGACAATTCTACTTCATTCAATGAGATTACAAGTCAAAGACCCGTGACAGCGGTGGGATGCCAGCCTGACCACCTGACTGTTGCCTGTCATACAGCCCAGCAACCAGAAGTGATGGTCTCGGGTGCCATTTCTTATCATAACAGGTTCCCTTTGGCTGTCATTCGTGGCACCCTTCCACTACAGCAGTACCGCGACGGTATTCTACGCTCTGTTTTGCTTGCCTTCATGGCAAGCCATCCTTGGCTTGCATTTCAGCAAGATAACGGCCGCCCGTACACGGCAAGAGTTTCTACTACTTGTCTTCGCGCATCACATCTACCGATTTCCGTCCAATTCGGATAATTCATTCGTGATGTGTAATTTTTTTTATTGTTTTTAAAATGTTCATGACACTCTTGAGACATCTTATAACGGTTTTCTACCAAACCGTTGTTTCAAGTTTCAGAAAATGTAATAGTCGCTGAGTGCGAGATCGAGAATTCCCAACGGAAATCATTGGTAAAGACAGTGGTGTGTGGAGTCGAATTGACGTGCAGGAGAACGATCCTGGACTACACTTTCCGTGTCATCCATTGTGGTTGCACGTCTCAATTTCGTGAGTGCCCATGAAATCAACCTACATAACTCCCATTTCAGTCCATATATACTCACTCACTCACTCCGTCTTTACGCCACGAGTGGCCTACCGGAACCATCCGACCGCCGTTTCATCCTCAGGGAGGATGAGGATAGGAGGGGGATGGGGTCAGCACACCGCTCTCCCGGTCGTTATGATGGTATATTCTTGACCGGAGCCGCTACTATTCGGTCGAGTAGGTCCTCCATTAGCATAACGAGGCTGAGTGCACCCCGAAAAATTGCAACAGCGCATGGCGGCCTGGATGGTCACCCATCCAAATGCCGAACACGCCCGACAGCGCTTAACTTCGGTCATCTCACGAGAACCGGTGGAGCCACTGCGGCAAGGCCGTTGCCTCAGTTCATATACAAGTATCCATAATTTTTCGGCTCCAGTAAAGAATAGCGCATTCACCCTTCATTCGATTCTGCACTGGTGTAGCGTATCCCCGTGTTGTCGCCCGTAACAGTGAGGGAAAGCAAAATATCTCCGTCTTGACGAAAACAGTCCCAAGAGGTTTATCAGATTTACATTGTGTTGCGGTACCCGCATTGCACATAATCTGTAACATCTGAGCTTCTTCATGACAATAATGGTGCGTCCAACATGAGGAAATTCATCGGCTAAGGCACTACACCGCATGTTTACAGCCAGTCTTTTGCACGATTTCATCAGGTCTAGACACATGGCCTGACTTTGTGCTCTTCACCGTCCACATTTGTGAGGCAGATTTTAAAATCTTGACACCGTTCTCTAACCTTTCCTCAATTCATTATTGTAGGCACATAAATTAGGCACAATTTTTGATTAATTTGAGTAACTGTAGATCTTTTTGCCCACAAAAATGGAATTCAAGCACCCATTTTGCATCTAGAGGCAGTAACGAGTTTCGAAGCCATTGCTGTTAACTTTCACTCACAGCTAAGCCATTACTAAATCAAAGCAGTGACTTTGGTAGCTTCGTAAACAATCAATAGATGATGTTGCATTCCAACAATGTTGCTCGGAGCTGCCAACATTTACATGCATGCAAAACGCACTTACTTTCCAAATACGCTTTGGAGATGAAACCTTCTAGAATTATCTCCGATCGTACATTGTTCAAGTAAAAAACGAAAGACTACTCAAGCTACTGTTTCCTTTGTGCCAAAGTCTATAGAGAACAAGGAGAAGTTTATTTCATTACTGTTTCTACCTAGCAGGTTTCCTCAACCCGATCTTTTTTATTTGATTTGCAATAGCTTCAAAAAGGAACAGGGTCGGGGAGGCGTGGTGGTAAAATTCAAAAACGATTAGCTCCGTACGAAATACTTAAATTATCTGCAAGATTCTCCAGCCCTTGAATACACATTGTTATTAAAATGGTCTATGACAGTATTCTTTCTTATACTGAGTCCACACAGTCGTAAATAGCGGAAGAGTTGGTACGTATATTTCCTATAATGAGCAACTTATCCTGTCGATGAAACAGTGACTTGTGCTCGTCGAGACATTAAGAGAAAAGCGTCAGATTCATTTGTGCAGTGAACTTACGATAGATACAGGGAAAAAAATCAATCGATTTCGTAATCTCATAAAAGCTATGTTTCAGATAGTATAATTTTCATTATTTAGGTACCATAACAGCTACATGGATCAAATAACACAGCACTTTAGTAAGGACCGAGCTTCAGAAATGAAACATTCCTTTGTCAGCATTAGTATCAACCAGCATTCACACTCGTTGCTCATATAGGCTAGGGTCACGTTCTCATAAGTAACCAACACGTTTACATCGAATGTAAAGGAACAGTTGAAAGCGATCGTTGAAACTGTTTGCTATTGAATGGAATACACAACTGATGGCACCACTTCATTGAGTTGCTTTAATTTCATGGCACTAATTGATAAATCTTCAGACTGGACAACATTATTTAATTCAAACTAGCAAAAAGGAAGACAATTTAATCGTTGTCTAGGAATACAAGCAGTGCATGCCAACGAATAGAAAACAGTAAAAGTTAAGCACAGTATTCGGCTCGGCGATTAGTTCAAAATATATATACCGTGAGAAAAAGACAGTAAATACAATGAACGCATTTTCGCATGAAGAGAGGCAAAAGCTCACCTAAGTAGATTACAATATTGAGACAGTTACACCTTGTCAAGGACCCTCGGTGCACCGTGACTCGTCAATTGGCCACTTACTATTAAGAGTTCGACAAAAAGTACATATTTGCTAGCCGCAGACACCAGCATTGACTACCAGAGTTTGCGCGCATTACAATAGGGAATCTTTCCTACGGCGGCGTGGCCGAGAGAAAAGCTAACAAAGCTGTCTGCAGCGGTGCTGCTAGGTGAAAGAGTGGAAGTGGGAAGTGAGGGAAGTTAACGCCTTCTGGTAATTTGATTCGGAGCTCGTCGGCGTGCAGCGAGGGGCAGGAGTCGAAGAAGAATTTCCACAGCGGCTAAAGACAGAAAAGGGCGCTGCAGAGCGAACTGTGGGATTTAGTTATCTTGTCTGGATAGTCATTAGAAATGTATTTACCTTTGAGGAGATTTATGAGCATCTGTAGAAATTCAGACTTGACTCCAGAGGAGAAATCATGATATGTGACTTCCGTCGTTTACAGCGCACCTCGTCACTTGTTACGTAAACGAGTGCAAACAAAGTAATAAGCTCTTCTCCGAAAATGAATTTTCACTCTTCGACGGAGTGCGCGCTGATTTGAAACTTTCTGGCAGATCAGAGCTGTTTGTCGGACCGGGATTCGAACCAGGATCCGTTGCCTTTCACGCGTCAGTGCTCTATCGGCTGAGCACTTGCTCGTGGAAGGCAAAGATCCCAGGTTCCATTTCCGATCCACAAACAGTTTCAATCTGCCAGGAGGTATCTGTAAGCTCTTATATTATTTGTATCAAATATTTTCAATTAATTGAAGACTTGCATACCGCTTCGCGAACTCACGAACAGACTGTCACCTTCCAACCTAACCTAATGCCGGTATTACACTATCAAATTTCTTTGTCAAATACCTTTATCAAAAGTCTTTGTCAAAGATGTTTGATGGTGTAATAGGGAACTTTGTCAAATGTCGTCCAATATTTGATCAAGTCTGTGGCCTCGCTGGGCCTCGCTGTAGATCTGATCAAAGAAGTCGCTTGTCTTCTGTTCACTGCAATGTGACATGTTACCACATCGAGCGCTACCATCGCTGCAGCGTTCTGTCGTCTGTAGTGTTTTTATAAACATTGACAGTAAATACAATTGGTGTGTGCCAACAATTACAAAATTAATAGAGATGTATGAAGCTGATGAGGTGCTTTACAATGTGAGGCACCCAGAATACAAAAATAGACTAAGAATATTGGAGACATGACCTGACCTGACCTAACCTAACCTAACCTAACCCTCTCCTGTCTGTAGCAACGAATCGGAGTGTTACAGTGAGCTTGTCTTCTGCAGATGTAGCAGTTCTTAAGTGAATATTGTGCTTTGTGATATGAGGATACACTTCACTGAGCACGTAGAGAAATGTATGCTCATCCTTTCTGAAGTAACTGATGTACGACTTGACGCCCTGCACTATAAGCTCACGTAACAAGTTTTGTTGAATGCTTTTATCGTGTCGTTGTAAAACCCACGGCTTCACCCAGGTATGTTCCCTGTTTTTGACCCGTCTCTCTTCCGCATGTGCACACAGTCCAATTGTGGTACATGCAACTGCTGCAGTTCATAACAAGTTGTTGTTCTCAGCCATCTTGAACGTTGACGAAAAATATGATGACAATGTAACACCCCTTCTAGCGCTACGTCAAAGATCCTTGCCAAATATATTTGACGGAATATTTGACCACATCTTTGATCAAATCTTTGACAAAGAAATTTGATAGTGTAATATCGGCCTAAGCATCGTGCTATGCTACAGATCATTATGTAATGGTACTCGCGTTCGTTGGCTTCGCAAACTTACAACCAAATTGTCACATTCACCCTAACCTATACTTTGAACCACACTACTGATCGGTCTATCCCGCAAACTACACCCCAAAAAATAATTTAGACACAAAAATATTATCAGTGTTCTCTTCTCTTCCGATTGGCGCGTGTATGACGTCACTCACTATATAATCATTGTCACGGGACGAAGCAGACATACGCTATCGATAGATTCAGCTCTCACAAAATGTTGGTACTTTGGCTTAAATTTAAAAGCTTTTAAAGACGAGCGGTTATATGGTTCTACGATCGTGATTGCTAAGTTGTTGTTTTGAACATTTAAGAAGAAGTTGTATGTCTATTTTTACGTAGAGTTTCAATACAGATTCGAAGCAAAGGCGCTGCATTTGGAAATAAATGTTTCCTTGGATTTCCGTAAAAAAATATTTCATAGCAAAAATGTTTTCAGTAATGCTTGGAAATGTTTCATTAAAAATCACGCTATTACATCAACAAAAGTCTAACTTCAAACCGTCTTTCGTTAAACTAGCATTTGCTTTTCCTCTTAACCGCACACAGTACCTTCTTTATTGTTCACCGAAAGTTCAGTTTGTTTTTTTACTAATCTCCTGTGATCATCAAGTTTGTACATCACAAAACGGAACACGTCAGGAAAAAATACCTTTCAGCTCCTTTCCTCAGACAGGGATCAAAATTGCTGCAAAAATCCTCATATATTTTGGCAAATGTCCATTTCGACATTGCTATTCGAGTTCTCATTTCTTCTACACATCTCCGTCCATTTCTCTGCTTTACATAATTCATTTTTGTATTATGTACTTTATTCTAATTTTTCTTTATTCGAGATTATTTTCAGCTTTGTTTTCTTAGGTTGATTTTCTTTACGTATGCAGAAAACTCTGTTGTTTCCATTGTTTCCTCAAGTTATTATTCCTTGTTTGCTAAGAAAACCATATTGTCTGAGAAACCTGTAACAACATATTCAAGTTGTCATCCATTTGTCCTTTACTGACCAAGAGTGTAACATATATTCTAATTATACACGTGAAAGAATAGAAGATATGCAGCAACCTGTATTGCAGCTTATACCATTTCTGTTAAGGTGGAATTTTGTCATTTATGCTGATCATTACCTTTAATTTTACATACAGGGAGTTAACAAATTCCTTGTCTTTCCAGCCCACTTGCACCACCAAGTGACACCTCGGTATCATCTCGCAGACTGATCTTGCTCTACGTTGTATTGTCACGTTTTCCGTTTGTGGTTGATTTTTGTGCGTGCCAGAGGGATCGCTTCCCCCTTTATCACCCTCATCAACTGAGTCTGCGAGACCTTGACCACCCTTAACTGACACAGCGCAGTTACCCGTTGCCAACTACTGGACATTTTTACACATTCTTCCTTATTCTACAACTGAATATTCCCAGAAGTTTGCTAATGCTTTTCTGTGAGACAGTATTAGACCTACTGTCTTCCCCGAACTTAGCAGTATGCAGCGTTAAAACTGGGACAGTTGTTGCTTCTAGTTTCGATCAGACAGACGCTGAAGTCGGGTCACAGGCCCTGTGAAACAGCTCAACGCCACACAAGCAATGCGTCACCACTGAACGTTACGTCCAATAAAAAAGGCTCATAATTTGTAAATTTATTACCATTTTTCCAAAACAAAAACTGTTCCTTCTTACTCTACGTTTTATGCACTGCTTAAAAGACAAATCGAGATCACAGAACTTACATTGCAAAATTAACTGTAAGTGCATACAAAGACAGCGAACAACGAAAACCACAGTTTAAATACTTTTGAAAAAAAAAATACTCCCCTAATTTAACGCGCAAACAATACTAGAAATACTGTTTATTCCTTCTTTTTGTAGACGTCAGTATTCACGTTTCACTACCATCTACTGCCGACTCAGATGGTCTCGGCGCAAAGACTGCGCTTTATCTTGCAGTCTAGGCTTTGTACTTCATATCTGCAACTGGTTATCGCTTCCGCCCCCGCTACTGATAGCGAATTCAAGAGTGAGATCATACGATCCGATTTTTATATCAGAACTAGGACGTCGATAAAAGCTCTCTGAATACTAGTGTCCGCTATTCTTGTCACTTGCTATTGAAGCCCGAGAACCAGCATTTTAGATTGCTCGAAATCTTCCATGTTACATCAAGAGTCACAGCATTGTCTCAAACGCGCGTGGCGGACGCCAGCCTCTACTGATCTCTGTCACAAAGGGATCGTTTAGAACAGTTTTCCTTAATCCTTTCGGTAACTGGAAACTTTTAATGTTCAGATTTATTGTGGAACCCCTAGTTCGTTTCTAAAGAACGTTTTAATGCCTCATTTTGTAAATGAATTATTTGCCACAAAATGACAATTATTTCAAATACGGTAATACACTGACGAAAAAAAACTGCAACACCAACGAATATTTATCGCAGAGTAATGAAATTTCGTGAATACATTTGTCAATACCTTCACTGCGCGATAACAACGGTGAAGTCACTGATGACAGTGCCACTAAAGCAGAGTTATTAAACACGGTTTTCTGAAACTCCTTCACCAAAGAAGAAAAGTAAATATTCCTGAATTTCAATCAAGAACAACTGCCAAGATGAGAAACATAGAAGTAGGTATCCTCGGTGTAACAAAGCGGCTTAAATCACTTAATAAAGCCAAGGCCTCCGGTCCAGATTGTATACCAGTCAGGTTGCTCTCAGAGTATGCTGATACGATAGCTTCATATTTAGCAATTATATACAACCACTCGCTCACAGGAAGATCCGTACCTAAAGACTGGAAAATTGCTCAAGTCACACCAATATCCAAAAAGAGAAGTAGGAGTAATCCGTTGAATTGCAGGCCTATATCACTAACGTCGATTTGCAGTAGGGTTTTGGAACATATACTGTATTCGAACATTATGAAGTACCTCGCAGGAAACGATTTATTGACACACAGTCAGCACGGTTTCAGAAAATATCGTTCTTGTGAAACACAACTAGCTCTTTATACTCATGAAATAATAAATGCTATCGTTGGGGGACGTCAAATTGATTCCATATTTTTAGATTTCCAGAAGGCTTTCGCCACCGTTCCTCACAAGCGTCTTCTAACCAAACTGCGTGCCTACGGAGTATCGCCTCAGTTGTGCGACTGGATTCGTAATTTCTTGTCAGAAAGTTCACAGTTCGTAGTAACAGACTGAAAATCAACGAGTAAAACAGAACTAATATCCGGCGTTCCCCAAGGAAGTGTTACAGGCCCTCTATTGTCCCTGTTCTATATTAACGACATAGGAGACAATCTGAGTAGCCGTCTTAGATTGTTTGCAGAGGATGCAGTCATTTATCGTCTTGTAAAGTCATCATATCATCAAAACGACTTGCAAAATGATTTAGATAAGATATCTGCATGGTGCGAAAACTGGCAATTGAACCTTAACAAAGAAAAGTGTGAAGTTATTCACATGAGTACTAAACGAAATCAGCTAAATTTTGATTACGCAATAAGTCACACAAATCTCAAGGAAGTAGATTCAGCTAAATACTTAGGGATTACAATTACAAATAACCTAAACTGAAACGATCACATAGATAATATTGTGGGTAGAGCAAACCAAAGACTGTGATTCACTGGCAGAACACTTAGAAGGTGCAATAGATCTACTAAAGAGATTGCTTACACCACGCTTGTCCGCCCTATTCTGGAGTATTGCTGTGAGATGTGGGATCCGCATCAGGTGAGACTGACGGATGACATCGAAAAAGTACAAAGAAGCCAGCTCGTTTTTACTATCGCGAAGTAGGGGAGATAGTGTCACAGACATGAAACGTGAATTGGAGTGGCAATGATTAAAACAAAGGCGTTTTTAGTTGCGACGGGATCTTCTCATGTAATTTCACTCACCAGTTTTCTCTTCCGATTGCGAAAATATTCTGTTGGCACCCACCTACATAGGGAGAAATGATCATCACGATAATAGAAATCAGGGCTCGCTTAGAAAAATTTAAGTGCTCGTTTTCCCCATTGGAAAGTGGAACGTTAGAGAAACAGCTTGAAGGTGGCTCACTGAACCCTCTGCCAGGCACTTTATTGTGAATAGCAGAGTAATCACGTAGATGTAGACGTAGATAACATTGTAAGATCACAAGTTAATGTAAGTGGGAGATAATGTGTGTGTGAAATCTTATGGGACTTAACTGCTAGGGTCATCAGTCCCTAAGCTTACACACTACTTAACCTAAATTATCCTAAGGACAAACACACACACACCCATGCCCGAGGGAGGAATCGAACCTCCGCCGGGACCAGCCGCACAGTCCATGACTGCAGCGCCCTAGACCGCTCGGCTAATCCCGCGCTAAGTGGGAGATAAGTCATTGCCAATGTAAAATACTGGTTCATTAATAACCGTTGTAGCCTAAGGAATGTTGAACGCAAGCATGGAAACGTGCCGGATGCCAGTTTGTGGGATGGAGCTACATGCCAGTTTCACTTGGTCGGTCAGTGCAGGGACGGTTAGTGCTGGTTATGCATGACGCTGAGGTTATCGTCCGATGATGTCCCAAGTGTGCTCGATTGGAAGCAGATCTGGTGATCGACCAAGCCAAGGGCATGTCCTCACTCTGCAGAGTCCGATGGGTTACAACAGCAGTGTGTGGGCGAGCGGTATTCTGTTGGAAACTACCCCCTGGAATGGTGTCCATGATTGACGGCACAAGAGGTTGAATCTTCAAATTTAAGTACAAATTTGCCGTCAGGGTGCATGAGATAATCACGAGAGTGGTCCTGTTGTCAAAAGAAAACGCACCCGAGACCATAACTCCATGTGTAGGTCCAGCGTGTCCAGCAAGCCCTCAGCTGTCCTCCTCGTAACTAGCACGCGGCCATAGCTGGCACCGAGGCAGAACCAGCTTCCATCAGAAAGCACAATATGCCTTCTCCCTGCCCTCCAGTCAGATGGCGCTTCATACCACTGAAGTCGCAAATGGCGGTGGCTTGAGATAAGTGGAAAGCACTCTACATGGCGTCTGGCTCGGAGCTGTCCTTGAAATAACCGATTTGTAACAGTTCGTTGTGTCACCGTGATACCAATTGCTGCTCAAATTGCCGCTGCGGATGCAGTACGATGTTCCAGAGCTATATGCCGGCACAGTGGTCTTCCCTCTTGGTAGTACCACGTGGTGTCAGAAGGCTGGTCTTCTTGCGAGCGTACATTCTCCTGACCACCTTTGCCAGCAGTTACGTACAATGGCTACATTCCTGCCAAGTCTTTTGCAGTATCGCGGAAGGAACATCCAGCTGCTCGTAACCCTATTATATGACCTCGTTCAAACTTAATAAGATATAGGTAATGGCGTCTTTGTCGTCTTAAAGGCACTCTTGACCAACATCAAATCACCACTTCCAATCTCAAAGGTAATTAAGGCTCGCGACTGTTACAGCATGGCCAGCCGCTGGTGGCCGAGCGGTTCTAGGTGCTTCAGTCTGGAACCGCGCGACCGCTACGGTCGCAGGTTCGAATCCTGCCTCGGGCATGGATGTGTGTGATGTCCTTAGGTTAGTTAGGTTTAAGTAGTTCTAAGTTCTAGGGGACTGATGACCTGAGATGTTAAGTCCCATAGTGCTCAGAGCCATTTGTTACAGCATGTATTTAAAGCAAACATGACTAGAATCCTCATAGTGACGTTACTGGGGCCAATATTACGCGACTAGTGCGAAGCTTCAATAGATTTCATTTTTCAGATGTAGAAACACACCTACCAACATTCGTTTATGTCGCACTTCTTGGTGTTGCGATTTTTTTCCATCAGTGTACTTCTTTGCTTCAGTAACTGTTTTCAAACTTAACAAGGCAGTTCTTGAAGTAACTTAAATTTAAAACAGTATAACTGAATTGGTCTTTTAAATTTAAATTTCAACGAGATGAATGGACTATTTCTTATTTTTGCAGCTGTACTTAACATTTGGCTTTAGGACTGAAAGTTGGTTATTCATGACAAGTTCTGCCGAAGACCGTTGCTTTATTAATTTTTTGTCGTCGCCTAGGCTGAGAATCCTATTTTGCACGTATATCTGCATCTACATACATATTCCACAAGATGCCATACGGTGCGGGGCAGAGGGCACCCTGTACCGTTACTAATCATTTCCTTTCCTGTTCCACTTGCAAATAAGGCGAGGGAGAGAAGACTGTCTAAGTGCCTCCTTATGAGCCTTGATTTCTCGCATCTTATCTTCGTGTTCCTTATGCGAAATGTATACTGGTGGCAGTAGAATCGTTCTGCAGCAGCTTCAAATGACGATTTTCTAATTTTTCTCAATAGTAGTACTCGAAAAGATGGTCGCCTTCTCTCCAGGGATTCCCATTTGAGTTCCCGAAACTTATCCGTTAATCTAAATCACCGATAACAAATCTAGCACCCTGCCTCTGATTTGCTTTGATGTCTTCCTTCAATCCGACATGGTGCGGATCAAAAACACTCGAACAGTACTCAACAGTGGGTCGCACTATTATCCTATTTGCGGTCTCGTTCACACGTGAACCACGCTTTCCGAAATTCTCCCAATAAACCGAAATCGACCATTCGCCTTCCCTACCACAGTCGTCAGTGCTCGTTCCATTTCATATCACTTTGCAACGTTACGCCCAGAATTTAGACCACTGTGTCAGATAGGACGCTACTAATAATTTATTCGAACATTGCGGGTTAGCTTTTCCTACTATTCTACATTAACTTACATTTTTCTGCTTTTAGTGCTAGTCGCTATTCAGTACCTAGAATTTTTGTGTAAGTCGTCTTGTACTCTCCTACAGTCACTCAACAACGACACTTTCCCATATACCACAGCTGCATCAGCAAACAACCAGAGTGCTGCCCGCTCTGTACACCAGAATATTTATGCACGTAGAAAATAATAGCGGTCTGTCACACTTCCCTGGGCCACTTCTGTCGATACCCTTGTCTCTGATCTGATAAACACTCCCCGTCCAGGACAACGTAATGGGTTCTGTTACTTCAGGAAACTTCGAGCCACTCACATATCTGGGAAACTGTGACCTATGCTTGTACCTTCGGTAACCATTTCCAACTGCTAAAAGTACAAAGACTTGGGGGAGCAGTTGAACGGAATGGACCGTGTCTTGAAAGGAGGATATAAGATAAACATCAACAAAAGCAAAACGAAGATAATGGAATGTAGTCGAATGAAGTCGGGTAATGCTGAGGGAATTAGATTAGGACATGAGACACTTAAAGTAGTAAAGGAGTTTCACTATTTGGGGAGCAAAATAACTGATGATGGTCGAAGTAGAGAGGATGTAAAATGTAGACTGGCAATGGCAAGGAAAGCGTTCTGAAGAAGAGAAATTTGACAACATAGAGTATAGATTTAAGTGTAAGGAAGTCGTTTCTGAAAGTATTTGTATGGAGTGTAGCCATGTATGGAAGTGAAACATGGACGATAAATAGTTTCGACAAGAAGAGAATAGAAGCTTTCGAAATGTGGTGATACAGAAGAATGCTGAAGATTAGATGGGTAGATCACATAACTAATGACGAGGTATTGAATAGAATTGGGGAGGAGTTTGTGACACAACTTGACTAGAAGAAGGGATCGGTTGGTAGGGCATATTCTGAGGCATCAAGGGCTCACCAATTTAGAATTGGAAGGCAGCGTGGAGGGAAAAAATCGTAGAGGGAGACCAAGAGATGAATGCACTAAGTGATTCAGAAGAATGTAGGTTGTAGTAGGTATTGGGAGATGATGAAGCCTGCACAGGATAGAGTAGCATGGAGAGCTGCATCAAAGCAGTCTCAGGACTGAAGACCACAACAACAACAAAAGCACAAAACGCCCTATTGTGGCAACTGTGGATATTCATCTGTAAAACTACACCAAAATTCCGATAACAGCTTTATCTTACTTTTTTTTTCTTACGTCGAGTAAGGTGTCAACGTTGAATCACATTTTAGTTCCATAAAACTTTCATATTCTTCTGAATGCTTTGTCGGTAGATGAATTCTTAATCCTCATTTAGTTCTCGTACTTAATCTACCACAGTAACATGTTTTTGGGACACCGTTATTAAAGAATCCGTGGAATTACTCATGGTGTAAAATCCGATGAACTGTGATAGCTGGCCGGCCGGTGTGGCCGAGCGGTTCTAGGCGCTACAGTCCGGAACCGTCCTGCAGCTACGGTCGCAGGTTCGAATCCTGCCTTGGGCATGGATGTGTGTGATGTCCTTAGGTTAGTTAGGTTTAAGTAGTTCTAAGTTCTAGGCGACTGATGACCTTAGAAGTTAAGTCCCGTAGTGCTTAGAGCCATTTGAACCGTTTGTGATAGCTGCTACCAGTGGGGTAATGCGTTGAACCCCATCAAATGAAAGACGACGTAATACGCCGACGGCTGAGGCAAGTGATCACCCCGAAGACAGCTGAGTTCACAATTCCATCAGCGAGGACGCTGTCTGTTGGCTCTCGTGGTCAGCGCGTCACCATTATCTTGACCATGCACGGAATACACACAGCGCACTAATAAGTTACTGAACTGGGAAGTCTCGAAGCCTCACCTGAGGGCAGATACCCAACTGAAATAACGTGGATTGTAGCTAACGACGACCGTCTGTAAGCCCAAAATTACTCTGAAGATTCATCATGTCGGAAAAAATTTAAATTTTGCATTTAATTCGCTGTTGATTTGGAAAACGCTGATTAATAATTTCATTGAGACATTTCAGGAGCTGAATAACTGCAGTAAATGACTCCGGTATTTTCAAGCGCTTCCTCTTGTAACAAGCTTCTTAATTGTTGGATTGGAACCAGACACATTGCATGTTGTCATATGGCCTCTGATACATACAGCGTTATTCGCTGTAGTCTCGCATTTATACCGACAGCTCAAATTGGTAAGTGGAAGTGAGGGTTCGTTGTTATATTCTACTTTTTTTTAGTTTCGTAGACCCATTTTTTGTTTTGCTACTTACTTCCTTGAATGTTATGAAAAAAGACACAAAAGGTTCGCAGATCCGTAGAGCGACCTCCATAGGGCCTCAGGGTTCCACGGCACGCATTCATGGAACGCTGTTTGCCGGCATTGTACTCCCACGGTACCATGACATGCTATCCTGTCACTGGTCCTACACTGACTCGCCATTTCTCTAACTACATTTTCACAGTATTTCGTATCTCATAATTGGTTCTTGCCTCTTACATACGCATAGTAAATCTGAAAGGTATTCCTTTAATTAACATAAATATCAATTACATTAAAATTCCGACCACATAATTTCCTATAATACAAAAAAAATGAATTCAAAGTTGCTTCCCCAAACCTCCCACTAAAGGGTCTTCAGAATTCTCTGACGTTTGAGTTAATGCTGGTGACAGCATTTTGTTGAAGGTCCAACTCTACCGCACAGCGTAGGTTAGAACAGAGTTAGCAGCGTTCTCACCTACATAAGACACGCAAGTAAGAACATTACATACTTGAAGTTAACTGAAGTTAAAATCTGCTGGGTTATTAGGCTGAGTCATATTTCTTCTAAAATGACCGACGTTTCGACCCATCTGCTGGGATCTTCCTCAGGATATTCTGGTTTCACTACTGCTACAACACTAGTGTTCTAGCAGAAGTGGACACCAGAATACCCTGAGGAAGATCCCAGCAGAGGGGTCGAAACGTCGATCATTTTAGAAGAAATATGACGCGGCCTAATAACCCAGAAGGCTTTAACTTCAGTGACAACGGCCACGAAAGCCTGCAGACTTACATACAATACATATTTACTCATCAGGTATGAAACTTCCCACATTCCATTATCCCTTATCACAATTCATTTCCAGAGCTACAACGAATGTACAAAAGCTCTTCTCTCCGTAAATCTTTCTTCTTTCCTCATCGTATCTTTTGCCCCTCTGATGTTCTTAATTCAAATTGTTCTTCAGCTAGATTTTCTTTCGTTCCTACATTAATAATCTATACTAAACATACTTTGCCAACGGCCTTCCCGCAGTGGTAACACCGGTTCCCGTCGGATCACCGAAGTTAAGCGCTGTCGGGCTGGGCTGGGTTAGCACTTGGGTGGGTCACCATCCGGTCTGCTGAGCGCTGTTGGCAAGCGAGATGTACTCAGCCCTTGTGAGGCAAACTGACGAGCTACTTGATTGAGAAGTAGCGGCTCCGGTCTCGGAAACTGACATACGGCCGGGAGAGCGGTATGCTGACCATATGCCCCTCCATATCCGCATCCAGTTACGCCTGCGGGCTGAGGCTGACACAGCGACCGGTCGATACCTTTGGGCCTTCATGGCATGTTCGGAAGGAGGGAACATACACTCCTGGAAATTGAAATAAGAACACCGTGAATTCATTGTCCCAGGAAGGGGAAACTTTATTGACACATTCCTGGGGTAGAATACATCACATGATCACACTGACAGACCCACAGGCACATAGACACAGGCAACAGAGCATGCACAATGTCGGCACTAGTACAGTGTATATCCACCTTTCGCAGCAATGCAGGCTGCTATTCTCCCATGGAGACGATCGTAGAGATGCTGGATGTAGTCCTGTGGAACGGCTTGCCATGCCATTTCCACCTGGCGCCTCAGTTGGACCAGCGTTCGTGCTGGACGTGCAGACCGCGTGAGACGACGCTTCATCCAGTCCCAAACATGCTCAATGGGGGACAGATCCGGAGATCTTGCTGGCCAGGGTAGTTGACTTACACCTTCTAGAGCACGTTGGGTGGCACGGGATACATGCGGACGTGCATTGTCCTGTTGGAACAGCAAGTTCCCTTGCCGGTCTAGGAATGGTAGAACGATGGGTTCGATGACGGTTTGGATGTACCGTGCACTATTCAGTGTCCCCTCGACGATCACCAGTGGTGTACGGCCAGTGTAGGAGATCGCTCCCCACACCATAATGCCGGGTGTTGGCCCTGTGTGCCTCGTTCGGATGCAGTCCTGATTGTGGCGCTCACCTGCACGGCGCCAAACACGCATGCGACCATCATTGGCACCAAGGCAGAAGCGACTCTCATCGCTGAAGACGACACGTCTCCATTCGTCCCTCCATTCACGCCTGTCGCGACACCACTGGAGGCGGGCTGCACGATGTTGGGGCGTGAGCGGAAGACGGCCTAACGGTGTGCGGGACCGTAGCCCAGATTCATGGAGACGGTTGCGAATGGTCCTCGCCGATACCCCAGGAGCAACAGTGTCCCTAATTTGCTGGGACGTGGCGGTGCGGTCCCCTACGGCACTGCGTAGGATCCTACGGTCTTGGCGTGCATCCGTGCGTCGCTGCGGTCCGGTCCCAGGTCGACGGGCACGTGCACCTTCCGCCGACCACTGGCGACAACATCGATGTACTGTGGAGACCTCACGCCCCACGTGTTGAGCAATTCGGCGGTACGTCCACCCGGCCTCCCGCATGCCCACTATACGCCCTCGCTCAAAGTCCGTCAACTGCACATACGGTTCACGTCCACGCTGTCGCGGCATGCTACCAGTGTTCAAGACTGCGATGGAGCTCCGTATGCCACGGCAAACTGGCTGACACTGACGGCCGTGGTGCACAAATGCTGCGCAGCTAGCGCCATTCGACGGCCAACACCGCGGTTCCTGGTGTGTCCGCTGTGCCGTGCGTGTGATCATTGCTTGTACAGCCCTCTCGCAGTGTCCGGAGCAAGTATGGTGGGTCTGACACACCGGTGTCAATGTGTTCTTTTTTCCATTTCCAGGACCGTACTTTGATCAGCCAGAACATTATGACCACCGACCTAGTACAAATACAACCCCGACCAGGCGATAGCAATGACTGCTAGTCAGCCGGCCCGTGTGGCCGAGCGGTTCTAGGCGCTTCTGTCTGGTACCGCGCGACCGCTACGGTCACAGGTTCGAATCCTGCCTCGGCCATGGATGTGTGTGATGTCCTTACGTTAGTAATGTTTAAGTAGTTCTAAGTTCTAGGGGACTGATGACCTCAGATGTTACGTCCCGTAGTGCTCAGAGCTATTTGAACCATTTGAACTGCTAATCACACACACACACGCTGCATGTAGTATCAGTAAGAGTGTTGTACGTATGTAGAATGTGAAAGGCAAGAGATCTATCTGTGTCTGACAGAGGGCAAACTGTGATGGCCCGGAGGCTCAACACGAGCGATCCCGAAACAGTACGACTTATCGGGTGTCTTCAACATTGGTGAAACCAAGGTGAGCCCACGTCCAGGCGTCGTTAGGTTGGGCGGCCAACCCTCGTTTAGACATGTCCGAAGTCGTAGGCTGGGCAGACTGATGAAACAGGACAGGCGGCGAACTGGTGCGAAACTAACACAGACTTTAATGCTCGGCAGAGTACAAGTATGTCTGAACTCACAGTACACCGAACACTCCTAACGATAGACCTCCGCAGCCTACGACCCGTGCATGTGCCGATGATAACACCACGACATAGGAAACTACGACTGTAATGGGCTCGTGACCATCGGCACTGGGCTCTGGTGCAGTGGCAGAGCGTTGCTTGGTCCGATGAATCGCTATACTTTCTTTATCATGCCGATGAGAGGGCGCGAATCCGTCGTCTTCCAGGGGAACAGCTCCTTGTCACCTATGGTACTGCGCGGGTACAATGTGGTGGTGGCTCCATTATACTCAGGGGAACATTCACGTGCACATCCATATGTCCAGTGGAGCTCGTGCAAGGCACCATGACGGTCAAGGAGTATCCTGTTTTTCAACAAGATAATGCGCCATGTCACAAAGCCAAGAATGTGATGGAGTGGTCCGAGGAATACAGTGGCGAGCTCCAATTTATGTGCTGCCCCCCCCCCCCCCCCCCCCCAACTCACCAGATCTGATCCCGATCGAACACTTCTGGGATGTTATTGAACATAGCATCAGAACTCATCACCCGGTCCCCGGAATTTACGGGAATTAGGTGTTTTGTTTGTGCGACCTACCAAGTTCTCATTGCTTCCATGCCACGACGCGTCGCCGCTGTTATCCGTGCCAAAGGTGGACATACCGGCTATGAGGCAGGTGGTCAGAATTTTCTGGCTGGTCAGAGTTACTCTGTAAAACTGTAGTGTCTGTCTGTTTGAACACGCTTCTCCAAAGCTGCTAAACGAATATTCATGGGACTTTCGCAGCTAACTTAACATATTTTGGAGCACAGTGTAGGCTTTAGTTCATCAAAATCGGATCACGTGAAAGAAAGATATCATGATCCAAAGTTTTATCTAAAGCCTTCATA
The DNA here is from genome assembly GCF_021461395.2 of Schistocerca americana. NCBI lineage: Eukaryota > Metazoa > Arthropoda > Insecta > Orthoptera > Acrididae > Schistocerca > Schistocerca americana. The sequence continues at coordinate 381,567,803 of NC_060126.1, forward strand.
TCTTCCTGTTTCTCTGTTTGAACATGCTAATCTCAAAACTACTAGAATTTTCATGGCGTTTTCACAGGTAACTTGAGCATAGCTTGTTGTTAAAGAGGACACGCCCCTGAAAGGGGTGCATTTTTAGCATTATCTTCACCCTCATAGTGCAATTGATCTATAAATGAGAGAGAGCTCAAAATTCTTACACAGAAGTACGGTCATTAGTCAAAGCATTTCCTAAAAAATCATTGAGATATTAATTATATTTTAGTACTAACAACAATATTTATAATAGAATAAAAAACGTAACACTATTTCACTGCGGTACCCTTTTTTTTGGAACCACTGACTGCACAGCTTGGAAAAAGAGTCAGAGTACAGACAACATTCACATAAATGTTTTATGCCTTCAATTTCCTTCCCTGATGCTGATCTGCGGAAAAGACAAGTAATTTATTTTACTATAACAAAAATATTTAAAAATGTAGCTCACACATCACCAACTTCTTTATGTTACAGTGAATGAACACAAGGGATGTTATTCAAGAACCATTACTTCCCCGAGTGATACTCTGAGGAAAATAGTAGGCAAGGGAGATAGAGGAGGTCATTATAAATATCTGTACCAATTGTTATGAGTTTATCTTCAGTCATTTAGGAGAAAAGTGTACCTGAATGATCAAAATTTAAGATAAATCGCAAAAGATAATTTACAGATTCATTAACTTAGCACTATGCTCGTTTAGAACATTCCAGCTGCATACTCCAGTTGTCCTCCGGTTTCCTTATCCTCCATACTCTTTCTCTTCATTCTTTTCTTTATCCCTGATTCCTTGGTAGCAGCTTCTGCAGCTGTCTCTGCTTCGGTTACCCGCCGCTTATCAATAGCAGTTAGAGCTGAAGCCATATTCCTTCCCATCTAGATGTTCAATTTCTTCATAACATTGATCCTTGAAATTGCAGCGTCATTGAATGTTATTATTGCATCCATTACACCAATCTTCAGCATTGTCAGCCCAACAAATACAGTTTTGGGTATTTTCTCGCATATAAAGCTGTTGAAGCTTTCATTTGCATTCTGAGAGAGACCATGCATATATTTCCTAAGTAGATTTTTATTTGTCAGATCCCTATATGTAGGCCTAATTGCCTCCACTACAGCAAGTGGTAAGGAATGATTGTGGGTATATTGTATGCCTGTGGCATTGCTCAGTCAGTACTTGCGCCACGAATCTTCCTCTTTTGGATGCACCACGAATCTTCCTCTTTTGGACACGAACCATGCTGTGGGGTTTCATCTGCTGACACTCTGTGAAACCATGTTGCCCATACAGCTCGTCTCACCTTCTCCAAATCTCCTACATTTCTCCTTATTGCTAGTCCATAATATTGAGTCAAAGAATCAATTTCACTTTTTTTAAGACGACCTGTACCACCTATATGTTTTTCGTCTGACTGTTTTCTTCCACTGAAGTCTTTACATAATTTTCTCAGCCGAGCTCCCATTCTTTTTTCTACATGCCCAACACACTGAAGCTTTTCTATCAGAGTGTCCCCGTAGGTCTTTAATTAACAATAGTAGTGTGTTCTTTACAGTTTCCATCCCCAAGGTAGCCTACATACCTCACACCGCGACTGACCTCAGATCTTCTAAAAACGTTTAGAACTTCTTTCGTTTCCATGTTCCCACTTTGGGCCATCAGAGGTCTTTACACAAACATGAGTGCCAATAAATTTACTTCAGCAATCCTGGCAGTGCTTTGTTAGACATTAATAATCTAGTATCTTACCAGTTCCAATAAATGTGGCAGTTACAACCCAATTCAGAGAAGTATGCTCTCTCTTCTGCCACGATCCATCAAATGCTGCTACAATGTCTGTAGTCCCAGACAAGGCTACTGCTTCTTCTACTGCTCTTTTCATTGAATGTTCACTTACACTACATAAAGCATTATGTATTAATTTATTGTATATGCCAAGCCTCAGTGGAGGTGGAGGCAAATCCATCACTGCACAAAAAGTCTGGGCAGCTCTCCAATACATCGCATTGTGTAAGCAAGCTGAATATTTACACTGTAATAACGACTATCAGTTACTGGTGATGCCATAGTATCACTGTGCATCTTAGACGAGTTACAGGCAATCACTAACCGACTTGAAAGTCCCTTCCTTGCTGGAATGTCCTCAGAAACGTCAATACTATCTTCACAATTGCAGTTCTTACATTTCACAGCACACTCCAACAGTCGTGACAGCATATTTAGGTTCACAATAACATTTCCGTCGTTATTGCTGCTCAAGATGCTACTAGGCTTGTTCTTATTACATTCAGAAAGTGAAAGTTTACATCTAGAAGCACTGCCTGTAGACACAGTCACCGCAGGCGACTTTTGAAGCAACTGATATGTATTATTCGGTTGTGTTTGGAACAGGTTTCCGTGAATGGTTTGGGCTTAATTTCTTTATCCTCGGCATCTGTAGCACAGGAAACACACACACAAAAACAAAACAACACACAATAACCACAAAACCGCATGCATATGAAAGTCCGAAGTCATATATTCACAGCTCTTTGTTTACATTCGAACCATAGCCTTCTATACATGCCTGTGCTTTGATTCCAGGAGTCAGTGCCTTCTAGAATACACCTGTGTTAACGAACCATAACTACTGACGGAAAAAACGGAAGAACAAAATAATGCATCACGTATTCTGACGCACTTCAAACTGACAGATAGGTGTGGCCGCTGTGCAACATTATGTTCGACCTCAATTTTAGAAGGAATGGAAAATGATAATGCCCATAAACTACACATTTTTGAAATCAGCATGAAATGCCATTTTCTATAGACCAAGAATTTTTTTTCAAATTTTTGGAAATTTTCACGATCATGTCCTCTTAATATCACCTATGTCGTACATAAACGAACTCAGTCGTTCTATGTTCACCAAATTTCTTATTTTCTTGTATCTTTAATATTGGAAATATTACTCTTTCAGGAAGTACTTCGACCATTCGGCTGTGCAATATTTTGTTGAAAATGAGTGTTATTTGTTTTACCTAAAGTGACTTTTAGTGGTTCTTTCTCTTGGTGGTGAAAGTAGCTTGCTATGTCTGAGTCTTGTAATATAATTTAAAGTCAAATTTTAAAGGTACATGTCTGTAACATGCGTCACAGATTTAAGCCGAATGTTCAGTTATGAACTATAAATATCCCTACTAAGTAAAGTTAGTCACTACCTGTTAGTATGAACAAATTTAAATGCTACTATCATTTCACAAAGTTTTCATCCAGTAAAATGACGCACTGAATATGTAGGTCATTGGTAGAACGTAGTATTTAGTACATAATGCAATACAATTTTTGTATGTATTTTACATTTTATTTGGCACGACCTAATTTTCAGGTTTCACAAACGTGTTCTACAATTACTATCTGTAAATTTTTGTAGCATGCTAAGAGATACGGATGGATTTTAGTATTATCTTTAGAAGTCGTTTAATTCTTGTTTCATGGTACTTCATAGTAATTGGTCAAAAGCATCCAAACACATTAATGGACTTTGAGCTGTGCGCACCCTTTGCCTTTATGGCGGTTGACCTCTGCTGAGGACTCACAATAATGTGGATGAATGTCTGTGGAGAAATTGCAGCCCATTCTTTCTCAAGAGCCGAAACCACAGAAGGTACTCATTTTCGACACTGCGACCTGGGGCGAAGTCGACGCTCTAGCTCATCCCAAACGTGTTGCACTGGGTTCAGGTCGGGACTCTTGACAGGCCTGTACATTACATGAATGTTATTATACACAAACCAGTGCACATAGGTGCTGCTTTATGACATGTTGCATTGTCATGCTGATACGATGATCGTCTCCGAACCATATGCAGTATACGTTGGTGTGAAATTTTTCCTTATCCTTCAACATTTAATGTCTTCTTAACCTCGGTAAGGAAACAGCATCTCACCCACGAAAAAGACCCACATTCCTTAAGACTATCTGCTTCGTACTTCACTGCTGACACTACGCGTGATGACAGTAGACTACTGCAGGCATCGCGAAACCCAAACCCTTCCACCGGACAGCTACAGAGTTTAGCGTGATTCGCCACTCTAAATTACTTTTCTGAGACATCCACTGTCCAGTGGAGTGTCACTTTACACAACCTCAAGCGTCACTTAGCATCGACCACAGGAAAGTGTAGCTTTTCAGGAGCTTCTCTACCATTGTACCACAATGTTTTCAACTGATTGTGCTAGCTGGACTGTTGGCACAACTTTCGAACTCACGAACGTTTCCTTCATGTGATTTATTAACGGGTGTCCGGGAAGTAAGGAAGAATTTGAATTTTGCACCATTTTGTCATAAGAAGCTTGGCAGCCGTAATTTTTTCTTGTTTGTTATCTGCGATCCTTCCCATTAGCAGCCTGATAGCTTTTATGTGATGAGCTTTGTTGTATGATGTTTATTTTCGTCATAGAGCATATGACAATTGAGCATTGTATCCAAGTGATAAAGCGTTATTTCATAAACAGTGAAAGTCCCCTTCCGTGAACTGCGCGTGATACTCGGACGTAATGCTGCTCCAGGCGAATCACCAGTTCGGAAGTCGATCCGGAAGTTTTGACCAGGGGTTTTCTTTCAAACGTTAAGAAAATAGGGCGACCGCTTTCTATTCGAACACAAGAAAACATTGCTGTCGTGCTTGACAATGTGACCATAACTCCCAGAAAATTCGTTCGCCGACGAGTAAGGGCCGATTACTCCTGCTGCCCAGAACTCGCACCGTACAGTCGTGCGTTGTGGATGCATCTCATCTTCCACAGTCACTCGCGGATTTTCGTTACCCCTGATTCCTCAACAATTGAATTTATCACCAAGTTCATTGCATGAAACCCATTCAAAAGATCTGAAAATGCATGCGTACAAGATTCAACTTACACAAGAGTTGAAGCCCGCAGACCATGGAAAGAGACATCTGCTCAATGGGTCTTTGCTCGACAAACGGAGAGCAAGAAACTCACAAAAAGAATAATTTTCTCAGATGAGGCGCACCTCCACTTCAGTGGGTACATCAGCATGCAGCACTGCGGAATTTGGGGTAACGAAAATCCGCGAGTGACTGTGGAAGATGAGATGCATCCACAACGCCCGACTGTATGGTGCGAGTTGTGGGCAGGACGAGTGATGGTCCCCTACTTATCTGAAAATGATGAGGGAGCTGCCATCACTGGAACGGCGACTGTTACCGAAACATTTTTTCAGATTACTGGCTCTGAGCACTATGGGACTTAACATCTATGGTCATCAGTCCCCTAGAACTTAGAACTACTTAAACCTAACTAACCTAAGGACAGCACACAACACCCAGTCATCGCGTTTCCGATTACTATTTCCCTCTAATTGATGAAAATGACGATTTTTTGTTTCGACAAGATTGTGCGACATGTCACATCCCACGGTACGATAGCTCAGGGGAATGAAAAATTTCCTCATAAATTATCTCTTTACGTGCCAACCAGGAATGGGCTGCCAGATCAGGCGGTCTTACACCTTGCGACTGTTTTTTATTGGGTTTTTGAAATAAAAAGTGTACGTGAACAAACCACAAACAATACACCGACAGAAGGATGAAATTAAAAGGCTTACTAACCGCATCCCGTCAGATGTTTGTGAACGCGTCACTGACAAGGGAACGTCCCCATCGCACCCCCCTCACATTTAGTTACGAGTTGCCACAGTGGATACGCCTTGAAAAACTGAACACAGATCAATTGAGAAAACAGGAAGAAGTTGTGTGGAACTGTGAAAAAAATAAGGAAAATATACAAACTGGGTAGTCCATGGGTCAAATAGACAACATCACGGACTATGTGAGCTCAGGAGCGCCGTGGTCCCGTGGCAGCGTGAGCAGCTGCAGAACGAGAGGTCCTTGGTTCAAGTATTCCTTCGAGTGAAAATTTTACTTTCTTTATTTTTGCATAGTTATTATCTGTCCGTTCGTTCATTGCCGTCTCTGTTCACTGTAATAAGTTTAGTGTCTGTGTTTTGCGACCGCATCGCAAAACCGTGCGATTAGTAAGACGAAAGGAAGTGCCTCTCCAATGGGAACCGAAAACATTTGATCGCAAGGTCATAGGTCAACCGATTGCTCCGCAGGAAAACACATCTGATATATTATATACGACACTGGTGACGGCATGTGCGTCACATGACAGGAATATGTTGTCGACCCACCTAACTTGTACACTTGGCGAATGGGTAAAAGGATTCTTCTACCTTGTCCGATTTAGGTTTTCTTGTGGGTGTGATAATCACTCCAAAAAAAGTGATGAAAACATAAGAGTTTGTCACATAAATTGAAAATAAAAAATTTAACTTTTCTCCCGATGGGAGATTTGAACCAAGGACCTTCCGTTCCGCAGCTGCTCACGTTACCACGATACCACAGCGATCCTGCGCTTACAGTCTCCTTGATGTTGCCTATCCTGCCACGAACTACTCAGTTTGTATATTTTGCTTATTTTTTCACAGTTCCACACAACTTCTTCCTGTTTTCTCAATTGATCTGTGTTCAGTTTTTCAAGGTCTATCCATTGTGCCAACTTATAACTAAATCTGAGGGGGGTGCGATGGGGAGGTTCCCTTGTGAGAACTTCAATGAACGCATTGCTCGTTGCCGCACGGCCTTTGGTGGTTATATGTAGGATAACAGGGAGAATTTACTTAATGTATTTGTAAAAAAAAAAAAATTACATTTTCAACAAATTTTGTATTTTCTATAGCACTTCAATACTAGTCACGACTTCCCGAACACCCTCTAGACTCTGGAACCGCGCGACCGATACGGTCGCAGGTTCGAATACTGCTTTAGGCATGGATGTGTGTGATGTCCTAAGGTTACTTAGATTTAAGTAGTTCTAAGTTCTAGGGGACTGATGACCTCAGATGTTAAGTCCGATAGTGCTGAGAGCCATTTCAAACATTTGAACACCCTCTAGAACGACATTCCACAATGCTGAACGGTCCCTATTTTTCAGTATATGAGGTCTGCCTGGAATTGCTTTAGGTGACATTCTTGATTCACGTCCCCACTTCACAATCATGGGACCAACAGTCGGCTTGGAGTGCTATAGAAGGGTTGAAATGTCCCTGACGGATTTGTTGGTGAAGCGGCATCCAATGACTAGCTCACGTTAGAAGTCGGTGGCCTCTTGACCGAGCCATTCTGCTGATAATCCTTCCCTACTGACTACATGATTCACCCCGCCTCCTTTTATAGCGGCGAGTCCGCCCTTCTTGACTTCCAGGGGTCAATTCCGGATTACATGTGGGTGTTCAAATGGCTCTGAGCACTGTGCGACCTAACTGCTGAGGTCATCAGTCGCCTAGAACTTGGAACTACTTAAACCTAACTAACCTAAGGACATCGCACACATCCATGCCCGAGGCAGGATTCGAACCTGAGACCGTAGCGGTCGCTCGGCTCCAGACTGTAGCGCCTAGAACCGCACGGCCACTCCGGCAGGCCGTATAGGTGTCCGCATACTTTTGATCGGATAGTGTAGTTCATTGGCTGGGGACATTGCCACACGGTCACCCAACGGCTAGTTACGGCTAGTAGATACCGTAGTTTTGCTGTAGTTTCCTGCAATCACAATTAATGTAGTTGCGGTTTAACACAAAAAAACACACAAAAATTCCTTATAAAAGTTGTACGAATTTCTCTCTTGTAATTTTCTGTTTGCTCTTTGTTTTTGTAAGGAAAATGTTATCTGTTGTCTGACTTACTGAAGGCACTCAAATACTCATTCGTCAACTGGGATGTCATATTACCGTAAACAGAGCGAATGAAGTTTTCAATGGTTCAGCGCGCAATTAAGTCACTCTGACGAAAGAGTTTTCTTCATAGACTTCCTATGTTTTACTGTCGGCCTTAAATGACCAATGAAGGAAGTAAATTGTTCATATAGTTACGAAAATGAAGCAGTCAAAGGCAATATATTACTGAATGATTCATATGAAAAATCTACCGTCTACAAAATACACAAGATTCTTAAACATTAGAAGTTCAGCAAAAAGAAACCAAAGAATGATATACAGACACAGAATTTATTAAAGATTACGGAAAATAATTTAATGGAAGTCCAAGTTGAATTCTATGTCAAATGTGGACAAAAAAAATTGATCTCTGGTTGATGCTCTTACGACGAACGAGTAAAAAAGCCCGTCTCTCGTTGACACTAAAGCAAACGAAAAAAAAGAAAACAACTTAATCCGGTACTGTCAACCTACGTTGGCGAGCAAATTACGATGATATCTGTATACTAACAATAAATAGTCACTGCAAGAAGCTGCGACTATAGAGATAATAAACATAAAACAGCCATGCGGGATGTAAACGATATTGTTTACAGTGTACCATAGTGCTGCAGGGGAAGTCAAGACGAACAATTTTAGACCAGACTCACTTGTGTTCTATGAAGCCGGGAAACAGCTTCAAATTGGCCTTCAAAAACCGCCTAAGGTACTGCGGATGCGCACCACCCGAGATTTTGAATATCCTCGCTCTCTTTCACCACCAGCTTAGTCCGCGAAATTTTTAATTTCTTATTTCATTTTTATTGGTAACAAAGTTACTGTGAATGTAATGGAAGAGAAAAAATGCTTTTGTAAATGTTGTGCAAGAACTAATCACGTTCATAATTTGGTGTAAACTGAACCCCTACAAACGCAGTAGTCTCCTGCTAGGAATTCCAGAGAATCGAAATAATTTAATTTTGTGCTGCTAAAATTCACAGCTTTTGAGATAAAATTTGCACTATGTCAATTTTCCAATTGGTGAGTGCAAGAACAATGTGTATTTAATATTCGATGAAATTTTAGAGAGCAAAAGTAAGAACTTCACACAGTTAAGATTGACTAACAGCAAAACTGTAGCGCGATATGGGGAGAGCATATTCAAAACGTCGCTCGGCGCGCGTTCGCTTCAATTTCTTCGACTTACTCCTCTAGCAATTCTTCACGAATCCATGTTGCTTTGACTACGCACTACCTTCTTGGTATGGCTCGCATTTCAAGACCAGCCAGTTCATAATAATTTCTTTCGTCAGTGTTTCTACCTCACTGGGATTAAACTTCATTGTTTACTGCCATGTAATTTGTCCCTCAGGCTCATATAAATTTAATAGATTTTAAATAAGCGTGTAAAGGAGGATGTCTGATTATGCTGTGCTTTTTCACCGTAGCCAGGTCGTCGACCTAGTGGAGTGGGATGTTTTACTTATATTGCTTTACAAGCGCCAATAGTTCCGCCTTATTCATGTCAGGTTCAGTTAACTCCGATGGAATATTTCTCTGCACCCAGAGAGAAATTCTTTTTTACCTCCACTGCAATGTCGGGGCTTTGTCTAGTACAAAGGAGTAGTTTAACACGCTGTTCATCACTTTCGTGGAATTCGAGGGAACATTTTGTAGAAGTGAAATTGAAAAACCATTCCGTGAAAACTGCTGCGTTCATTTCCTCACGACAGTTACTTTGCTTCCTGGAACGAAACACCAGTGAAGTTTCAGTGGAAGCAAGGAGCTTAGCCAGCCTGAAGGATGAGTATCCTGTAACGATTTCGTTGTTCCGTCGGCTGTGGGGCCCGTCCAGCCATTTTTCAGGGAGTGAAACTCATTAACCCACGTCCCGTCAAATATTTGCATAGTTTTTAGTGTTGCACACCATTAGACGTTGAATATTACTGAGAACTGTATTTCTACCTTTATACTGTTTCTCTGTGGGTCTTCCCTGTCTCTGTTATACTTCTTCCATATAAATCCTAAATGATTAAAATCTCCCTTCTGTTACCAATCTGTTAAGTTCATGCCGTTCCAAGTACTATGGAAAGCTATTACAGTTATATTTCCTATGGTTAATCGATGTGACTTCCTGATGAGTATCAGTACCACAGTCGTAGAGAAATATACTCGTGTATATGCGGCTTTCTCATTTACTTCACGTTTCAGAGTTTTCTTTTCGGATTTTTCGAGACGATCGAGTTGTAGTGGTTACTACAAAAGAAAATGAGAAGAAAAGAAAAAGAAAAGGTTGAAAATGTGGGAAGAAATGGCGAGTAAAAAGGGGGTTTTAAAATCGTAAATGACAGTGAAAAAGGGAAAGAATGAAATGAAATCGGGCTTCGAATTACAGAAAAGTTATCGGACTTCGTGATTCGGAAAAGCTATTGTTGGGGTGGTCCTTGTGGCGTTTTTGAGCAAAAGTTAAACCAATTTCCATTACCAAAATTATTTAAAAAGAACAGAGACTAACAAAATGTAATGTGCTGCGAATGCATATAAAGAAAGATCCTTTATCATTTAGCTACAATATAGTAGGTCAGCAACTGGAAGCAGTTAATTCCATAAATTATCTGGGAGTAGGCATTAGGAGTGATTTAAAATGGAATGACCATATAAAATTAATCGTCGGTAAAGCAGATGCCAGACTGAGATGCACTGGAAGAATCCTAAGGAAATGCAGTCCGAAAACAAAGGAAGTAGGTTACAGTACACTTGTTCGCCCACTGCTTGAATACTGCTCACCGGTGTGGGATCCGTGCCAGAAAGGGTTGATAGATGAGATAGAGAAGATCCAACGGAGGGCAGCGCGCTTCGTTACAGGATCATTCAGTAATCGCGAAAGCGATACGGAGATGATAGATAAACTCCAGTGGAAGACTCTGCAGGAGAGACGCTCAGTAGCTCGGTACGGGCTTTTGTTGAAGTTTCGACAACATACGTTCATCGAGGAGTCAAGCAGTATATTGCTCCCTCCTACGTATACCTCGCGAAGAGACCATGAGGATAAAATCAGAGAGATTAGAGCCCACACAGAGGCATACCGACAATCTTTCTTTACATGAACGATCCGAGACTGGAATAGAAGGGGGAACCGATAGAGGTACTCAAGGTACCCTCCGCCACACCGCCACACCGCCACCGTCAGGTGGCTTGCGGAGTATAGATGTAGATTTAGATTTACTGTCCTTTTCCATTCAAATATGGAACGAGGGAAATTTATTATCTGCACTCCCCTGCTAGAGTCGTAATCTACTATATTTTCAAGATCGCTACAGGAGATACACGAAAGTCGCCGTAGACCTGTCACAAAGCAGAACGCAGTTTCTCTAAATTCAATGAACAGGGTTTCGCGAGAACTAATTCGTCTTTCTTCCAAAGATTCTCAATTAGCAGTTAAGTTCCCAGAAGATTTTTATCACACAATTGTGTGCTCTACACTGATTCTGTTGTCACCAACATAATAAGGACTAAACGACCAAACAGTACGCTAGAATTGGTCACACTAGCCTCTTGTGTGCTTTATTCTTTACATATTCACAGCACTTTCCCAGAACAGTTGTAACAAATCACAGTCTTCAATCGGAATTCCTTAATACTGACTTTACGTGATCGCCATATTTAATATCGCTTCTTAGATTACCTGGTAATATAAGGAGCCAGTGGTCGTGGTCGTGCGGTAGCGTTCTTGCTTCCCACGCCCGGGTCCCCGGGTTCGATTCCCGGCGGGGTCAGGGATTTTCTCTGCCTCGTGATGACTGGGTGTTGTGTAATGTCCTTAGGTTAGTTAGGTTTAAGTAGTTCTAAGTTCTAGGGGACTGATGACCATAGATGTTAAGTCCCATAGTGCTCAGAGCCATTTGAACCATTTTTATAAGGAGCCATCAAAAAGCTTCCGTTTAATGACGTTGCTGCAGGGTACATGCAAAAGAAGCGTGTCTCGTGCACTGGTGTGTAAGCATCGATTAGGCGAAAGGTTATTGTGGCATTCGTATCTTTCCGAAGTGCGTGCGGTAAGTGAGGAAACGTAATCCGTCCAGACCGGACCTACGTGCTGTTACTCTTTTTTTGGTGCCGAAGGACAAATACCGGTAGACATCCATCGGAGGATGAAGAATGTACGCTACCGGCCATTAAATTATTGCTACACCACGAAGATGACGTGCTACAGACGCGAAATTTAACCGACAGGAAGAAGATGCTGTGATGTGCAAATGATTAGCTTTTCAGAGCATTCACACAAGGTTGGCGCCGGTGGCGACACTTACAACGTGCTAACATGAGGAAAGTTTCCAACCGATTTCTCATACACTAACAGCAGTTGACCAGCGTTGCCTGGTGAAACGTTGTAGTGATGCCTCGTGTAAGGAGGAGAAATGCGTACCATCACGTTTCCAACTTTGATAAAGGTCGGATTATAGCCTATCGCGATTGCGGTTTATCGTATCGCGACATTGCTGCTCGTGTTGGTCAACATCCAATGACTGTTAGCACAATATGGAATCGGTGGGATCAGGAGGGTAATATGGAACTCCGCGCTGGATCCCAACGGCCTCATATCACTAGCAGTCGAGATGACAGGCATCTTATCCGCATGGTTGTAACGGATCATGCAGCCACGTCTCGATCCCTGAGTCAACAGATCGGGACGTTTGCAAGACAACAACCATCTGAACCAACAGTTCGACGACATTTGCAGCAGCATGGACTATCAGCTCGGAGACCATGGCTGCGGTTACCCTTGACGCTGCATCACAGACAGGAGCGCCTGCGATGTTGTACTGAACGACGAACCTGGGTGCACGAATGGCAGAACGTCACTTTTTCTGATGAATCCAGGTTATGTTTACAGCACCACGATGGTCGCATCCGTGTTTGGCGACATCGCGGTGAACGCACATTGGAAGCGTCACAATACGCCCGTCACTACTTTTGATGAACTGTGGTATCGTGTTGAAGTTGCATGGTCAGGTGTACCTGTACACGCCATCCAAGCTCTCTTTGACCCAATCATGATTTCTCAGGATCTATGCACCCAAATTGCGTGAAAATGTAATCATATGTCAGTTCTAGTACAATATATTTGTCCAATGAACACCCATTTATCATCTGCATTTCCTCTTGGTGTAGCAATTTTAAGGGCCAGTAGTGTATGTGGGGCAACACTGTTGTCGAAAACTACCGTTGTGGAATGGTGAGCCACGTTCCATGCAAAGGGTACTGCTCATTTATCATAATTTACGTGTCTATACCGCAAATATCGTAACGCAGAAGTTATGCCACGTCAAATGAGTGACACTCGAGGACCTGTCCTATAGTCTTGCCTCATGCGGTCCTTCGAAAAGAGGCTTGAAACGTAGACGATTTCTGTGGGACAAAGATATGCAGCAGGCAGTTACGGACTTCTTCAAGCAGCAGGACACGGCGTTTTACTAAGCGGGTATCTCCAACCTGATCCATCGGCGGGATGATTGCCGTAATGGTCATGGCGATTTTGCCTGATTGGAACAGCGAGTTTGGACTGTACCCTCTTCCATAGGAAACTGATTGATCGCCCCTCATACTTAAGCGATATGGCCTGCCTAAGACGTTCACCAGTAAACTTGTAATCTACGTCTACATTTACATCTACCTGATTACTCTGCTATTCACAATAAAGTGTCTGACAGAGGGTTGAATGAATCACCTTCAAGCTATCTCTCTACCGTTCCACTCTCGAACGCCGCGCGGGAAAAACTAGCACTTAAATTTTTCTGTGCGAGCCATGATTTCTCTTATTTTATCGTGATGATCATTTCTCTCTATGTAGGTGGATGCCAACAGAATGTTTTCGCAATCGGAGGAGAAAACTGGTGACTCAAATTTCGCGAGAAGATCCCGTCGCAACAAAAAACGCCTTTGTTTTATTGATTGCCACTCCAATTCACGTATCATGTCTGTGACACTATCTCCCCTGTTTCGCGATAATAAAAACGAGCTTCCCATCTTTGTGCTTTTTCGATGTCATCCGTCAGTCCCATCCGATGTGGATCCCACATCGCACAGAAGTACTCCAGAATAGGGCGGACAAGCGTGGTGTAAGCAGTCTCTTTAGTAGATCTGTTGCACCTTCTAAGTGTTCTGCCAGTGAATCGTAGTCTTTGGTTGGATCTACCCACAACATTATCTACACTCCTGGAAATTGAAATAAGAACACCGTGAATTCATTGTCCCAGGAAGGGGAAACTTTATTGACACATTCCTGAGGTCAGATACATCACATGATCACACTGACAGAACCACAGGCACATAGACACAGGCAACAGAGCATGCACAATGTCGGCACTAGTACAGTGTATAGCCACCTTTCGCAGCAATGCAGGCTGCTATCCTCCCATGGAGACGATCGTAGAGATGCTGGATGTAGTCCTGTGGAACGGCTTGCCATGCCATTTCCACCTGGCGCCTCAGTTGGACCAGCGTTCGTGCTGGACGTGCAGACCGCGTGAGACGACCCTTCATCCAGTCCCAAACATGCTCAATGGGGGACAGATCCGGAGATCTTGCTGGCCAGGGTAGTTGACTTACACCTTCTAGAGCACGTTGGGTGGCACGGGATACATGCGGACGTGCATTGTCCTGTTGGAACAGCAAGTTCCCTTGCCGGTCTAGGAATGGTAGAACGATGGGTTCGATGACGGTTTGGATGTACCGTGCACTATTCAGTGTCCCCTCGACGATCCTACGGTCTTGGCGTGCATCCGTGCGTCGCTGCGGTCCGGTCCCAGGTCGACGGGCACGTGCACCTTCCGCCGACCACTGGCGACAACATCGATGTACTGTGGAGACCTCACGCCCCACGTGTTGAGCAATTCGGCGGTACGTCCACCCGGCCTCCCGCATGCCCACTATACGTCCTCGCTCAAAGTCCGTCAACTGCACATACGGTTCACGTCCACGCTGTCGCGGCATGCTACCAGTGTTAAAGACTGCGATGGAGCTCCGTATGCCACGGCAAACTGGCTGACACTGACGGCGGCGGTGCACAAATGCTGCGCAGCTAGCGCCATTCGACGGCCAACACCGCGGTTCCTGGTGTGTCCGCTGTGCCGTGCGTGGGATCATTGCTTGTACAGCCCTCTCGCAGTGTCCGGAGCAAGTATGGTAGGTCTGACACACCGGTGTCAATGTGTTCTTTTTTCCATTTCCAGGAGTGTATGTGATCGTTTAAATGTAGGGTATTTGTAATTGGAATGCCTAAGTATTTAGTTGAATTTACAGCCTTCAGATTTGTGTGACTTATCGCGGATTTGTTTTATTGCTCATGTTAATAACCTCACAATTTTCTTTATTCAGGGTCAATTGTCACTTTTCACACCATACAGATATCTTATCTAAATCATTTTGTAATTCGTTTTGGTCACTGATGACTTTGCAAGACGGTAAATGACAGCATCATCTGCAAAGAATCTAAGACTACAACTGAGATTGTCTCCTCGTTAAAATAGACCAGGAACAATAGAGGGCCTTTAACACTTTCTTGGGAACGCCGGATATTATTTCTGTTTTACTCGATGACTTTCCGTCTGTTACTACGAACTGTGACCTTTCTGATAGGAAATCACGAATCCAGTCGCAAAATGGAGGCGATATTCCATAGGCACGCAGTTTGGGTAGAAGACGCTTGTGAGGAACGGTGTCGAAAGCCTTCTGGAAATCTAAAAATATGGAATCAATTTGACATCCCCTGCCGATAGCATTCATTACTTCATCAGTATAAAGACCTAGTTGTGTTTCACAAGAACGATATTTTCTGAATCCGTGCTGACTGTGTGTCAATAAATCGTTTTTTTCGAGGTAATTCATAATGTTCGAATACAGTATATGTTCCAAAACCCTACCGCAAATCGGCGTTAGTGATATAGGTCTGTAATTACAGCGGATTACTCCTACTTCCCTTTTTGGGTGTTGGTGTGACTTGAGCAATTTTCCAGTCTTTAGGTAATGATGTTTCTGTTAGCGAGCGGTCGTACATAATTGCTAAATATGAAGCTATTGTATCAGCATACTCTGAGAGTAACCTGACTGGTATACAATCTGGACAGGAAGCCTTGCTTTTATTCAGTGATTTAAGCTGCTTTGCGACTCCGAAGGTATCTATTTCTGTGTTTCTCATCTTGGCAGTTGTCCTTGATTGGAATTCAGGAATATTTACTTCGTCTTCTTTGGTGCAGGAGTTTTGGAAAATCGTGTTTAATAACTTTGCTTTAGTGGCACTGTCATCAATGACTTCTCCGTTGTTACTATACAGTTCTTTCTGTGTACTTTAAGAATTATCATACGTTTAACCTCATTTAAAGAGAGCTACCATTGATGTATTTATGTAAACATAAAACGTAAACGTAAATTCCGTGCATCGTGACCGACCGATCATCGTGTCATCCTCTGCCAACTGCATCATTAAATGCGATATTAAATGGCGTGGGGCCAGTAATCAGCCTCGTAGTACAGCGTCGAATGCCTTTCAGAATTTACATCCGCATGTTCTGTTGGTAAGATATCTCGTACGAATAAAGAGAGCTGTGTTTTACTCGAGTGTTATTTCCTGAATTCGTTCTGACTTTTTTTAAGGCGGCTAGTTTTTCACTTACCTCCAAGATTTTAAGTTGTCAGAACGGCGCATTCACATCGCAGCGGTCTCATTAATGCAGAATACTGCAGTCGATCAACAAATGTAACCGAGTGCTGTTGGCTTTATACCCCGAAGATATGAACTCAAACTCCCAGAACCTACAGGGCGCCGCTACTGTCTTGCAAATGTTGACGTAGCAGGCGTTTCGATACCCGAGAGGGGCTCTGCTAGTTTCGCCAACATTGACAGAAGGGAGTTCGACGGAGAAGTGATTACATGGGCGGAGGTGGAACCGTCAGTGCTTCGTCACACGAGAAATTTCCTCTCCACTATGAATGTTCCTACGCTGTGGGGCACTGTAGGTTAAAGGCGAAGAGTGGGAGGAGGAAAAGAGGAGCAAAGGTAAACCTTGTGTCGCGTTCACGTCACTTGGCACGTTGGACGGTGATCTTTTGCTCTAATCACAGTATACTGCCACAGTCGCAGTTTCATAAAGAAAGGATGGATCCAGAATGAATCATCTGAGACGTAATTTCTCTAATAAACTGGTGGAAAAATATTTTCTGCCACCCTCGTGACTTTTCTGGTATCGGAAGCGGCTTACTCGACAATATTTTGAGCACAGGAAATCGCCATGTACAGACATTTAATAATGGAGCTAAAAGTAAATTTGCAGTCTTTGTGCAGTTCATTAGGGTGCGGTGTGTTACCAGTCGTGTACGGGACAAACTGGCTTTTGTACGCTGCTCAATCTGTCAGCCTGCCTCGAAGGGTCATTTCAAGTCTAGACCAGACGTAAGGGTGAGGGGGAAGGGTCTCACAGAGGGTGCACAACACACATTCCATTAATTTCACAATACCCGTAACAATATCAGTCACCTATGGTTGCCAAACCTCATCCCCCCCCTCCCCCAACCACCGCCACCACTCTAACACTTTCCGCTTGCCCTATGCTTCAGTTTCAGGCAGATTCCCATCCTATGTGATCGTTCGTTGCACCCTATCATGTTGCTTGTTCCATTTTTACAGTTCAAATAGTTCATACGGCTCTGAGCACTATGGGACTTAACATCAGAGGTCATCAGTCCCCTAGAACTTAGAATTACTGAAACCTAACTAACCTAAGGACATCACACACGTCCATTCCCGAGGCAGGATTCGAGCCTGCGACCGTAGCGGTCGCGCGGTTCCAGACCGTAGCGCCTAGACCCGCACGGCCACCCCGGCCGGCCGAGGGGGACATCTGCTGGTGCTAAAATTAGACCGCCACCCCAGCCCCCTGGGGTTTGGGAGGGAGGGAACTTTAAAATATCAAATGGGAACCCACATTTTTTATTACAGAATCAGATTCTACATAAAAACTACGTACATTTTATCTTAAACATTTGTTTTGATTCTTGGTAGTTGGCGCTGTAATTCAAGGAAATCCATGTTCTCGTTTGTGTATGGAAAATGGTTATGGATAAATAAAAAATACTTATTTACTTCGTAAATTTTGATTCGCTAAAACTAAAACTCTCCCTCTCTCCCCATAGGGTGGGGATTGTGAGAAATGAATTAGAGTTTTATTAATGTTGACCCAAGTATTTGGGTTCGTGAGTCAGTAAGTTTTTTAATTAATGAGTTCACTCGTTAGTAAGCAGGATGTTTGGTTAGTTAGTTAACTAGTCAGATGATCTGTTTGCTAATTAAAAGTTGTGTGGCCTCATGACTACGAAACAAAAGAAACTTATCCAAATCTGCGGAAAAAATTAATATTCGGGTCAACATTTGTAAAACTCTAATTACTCTCTCTCAAACCCCGCCCTATGGGAACAGAGGGAAAGTTTTAGTTTTAGCGAATCAAAATTTACGAAGTAAGTATTTTTTATTTATCCGTAACCATTTTCCGCACAAAATGGAGAACATGGATTTTTTTTAATTACAGCGCCAACTACCAAGAATCAAAACAAATGTTTAAAACGAAATGTACGTAGTTTTTTATGTAGAATCTGATTCTGCAATAAAAAATGGGGGTTCCCATTTGAAATTTTAAAGTTACTTCCCGCCCCACCCCCAGTGGGCTGGGGTGGCGGGCTAATTTTATCACCAGCAGATGTCCCCCTCGAAAATAATCAACTCAGGATCCTACACATTTTTCCGTGTGAAGCTTATTTTTCAAGTTATTCTGGTTTGTCGACTTAAAATTTATGCTTTGTATAAGGAGCGATCAAAAAGTTTCCACTCAAAAGTCGTACAGTCTATAATCGGTGTGGCAGTGGGACAAAATCACATTGAAGCAATCAGCCCATCATCGCATCGAGTACAGTATACCAGTTTGGTAAAACACGGTGTCCTGCTGCGCGAAGGAGTCCGTAACTGCCTGCTGCACATCCTCGTCCGACAGGAATCGCCAACCCTTCAAGGCCTTTTTTTAAGGGACCGCGGGCGTGACAAAAACAAGGGGAAAGATCAGGACTCGAGGGCGGGTGCTCAAGTGCCTCTCATTTTAGTTGGAGTAACTTCTGTGTTAGGATATTTGTGATATGGGGGCGTGCATCGTCATGAAGCAGCATCATGGAACTTGGCGCACTTTCCACAACGGTCGTCTTTCACAGACACGCTACCCCATTTACATTCTTCATTCCCTGATGGATGTCTCTCAGTGTTTGCCCTTCGGCAGCCAAGAAAAGAGTAACTGCATGTTGGTGTTGCTTGGTCGCATTTGATAATAACGTCGTCATAATTCACTTTTCCGTATTTCACGCACGCTCCTCGAAAAGGCTCCAATGCCACAACAATCCCTCGCCTTCATGTCGATGCTTGTATAGCCGCATGGGAGTGGTGCTACTTTGTATACACGCGGGATCTTTTTGATCGCCCCTTACAGGTTCATTTATGAGGATGCGATATTTAGTCATCACTCAGCACGTTAATGGTCAGCGTCAAAAAACGAGGTATTTTTAAAGGCGGCTACTCATCGTTACTCACAGTTTTACACAACTTAGGATTTCGCTAGGGAAGTTTCTGATGCAATAAGGTGTCGATAGGGAGGCAAGATACAGCTGCGTGATGACACCGATTTTCGAAGGAGATCCGTGGCGTGAAACGGAAGGAGTGGTTTGACTTGCTGGAACGAGGACCGGTTCTGGCCACGTTGTCAAGAAGGCGACACAAGAAAAGGAACGATAGCAGTGCCTTCCGTCTGCATACAGGCACCGCACACTGTTTTCCTCCAAAAGGTCACTTATTTGTTAAATCAAAGAAGACAGCAGATTATCACGAAGAAATGAACCATGTTAGCTTTGCCAAGTGGTTCCTAGGATCGGTAATTCCAAATCTGGGAAAACCGTGAACAGTGCTTCTTAGCATCCACCTGTTGTTGACAAGGCACCTACCATAGCAGAGCGATAGGAGGAGACAGGGCACTAGAGACGAACCAGAACCTTGTATAGGAGCATTAATTTTGTTGTAACCTTTAGATAGCATCACCCCGAATTTGGCTTAAGTGTGTTGAGACGACGATGCGAGACCTAAAACAACGATATTCCCTCAAAGTGTATTCGAATCCTACTCCTCTAAGAAGAGTAAGGCAAGCGGTTTTCACCACTTCACCATCTCGTCCAGCTCAGCTGCCGGCAATTCAATGGTAGCAGTAGTTGATGGACCATTCAAGGAACATGAAACTCGATCCCATCGTCGAATGTTTGAGTGTTCAGATCGAAAGACCAAACAATATCAGCAGATGACACTAAACGCAACAAAGAAGGGCAGAAGGAATTATCACAGGTTTATTAGAGGAAAGCAGGAAGGCAATGCAAAAGAACATTAAGCAGACGCCTGGAGATAGATGTCAAGTGTCCAACGAAATCCTATGTACAGCACAGCACAATATGAGCACTGTTGTGATTTTAGGTTAGTTTTTAACATTGTTTTAACATTTTATTACGTGTATCGCTGATCCTTCCCATAAGACATCGTAATCATATGGTATTAAAGAACATGTCATGTAAAATGTGTTGCTTTGAAGATATAGGAGAAAACAATATATTAATGTGTGAAGACAACCTAAAAAAATCATTGTACCTACTCAGTGCGCGTTTACAATGGTTGGGCAAAAATATGAAATTACCGCTAAAAATGAATGCAGATGCTAGCCAAGATTGCAAATTGAGCTGTCGTACTTGACCGCTAACGTCACCTGTGCTATATCCTCAATACGTTGCGACTATCAGTCACCGTCATAACAGAGTTTGTGTGTTTGTGTAATTATGGGTGTATTGTGTTGAAGATAAGTGAATTCGAGCATGGCCAAATTGTTGGTGGTGGCAGGGTGGGTGCTTCCGAGCTTCCTACACTACTGGCCATTAAAATTGCTACACCAAGAAGAAATGCACATGATAAACGGGTATTCATTGGGCAAATATATTATACTAGAACTGACATGTGATTACATTTTCACGCAGTTTGGGTGCATAGATCTTGAGAAATCAGTACCCAGAACAACCACCTCTGGCCGTAATAACAGCCTTGATACGCCTGGGCATCGAGTCAAACAGAGCTTGGATGGCGTTTACAGGTACAGCTGCCCATGCAGCTTCAACATGATACCACAGTTCATCAAGAGTAGTGACTGGCGTATTGTAACGAGCCAGTTGCTCGCCACCATTGACCAGACGTTTTCATTTGGTAAGAGATCTGGAGAATGTGCTGCCCAGGGCAGCAGTCGAACATTTTCTGTATCCAGAAAGGACCGTACATGACCTGCAACATGCGGTTGTGCATTATCCTGCTGAAATGTAGGGTTTCGCAGGGATCGAATGAAGGGTAGAGCCACGGGCCGTAACACATCTGAAATGTAACGTCCACCGTTCAAAGTGCCGTCAATGCGAACAAGAGGTGACCGAGACGTGTAACCAATGGCACCCCATACCATCACGCCGGGTGATACGCCAGGATGGCGATGTCGAATACACGCTTCCAATGTGCGTTCACCACGATGTCACCAAACACGGATGCGACCATCATGATGCTGTAAACAGAATCTGGATTCATACGAAAAAATGACATTTTGCCATTCATTCACCCACGTTCGTCGTCGAGTACACCATCGCAGGCGCTCCTGTCCGTGATGCAGCGTCAAGGGTAAACGCAACCATGGTCTCCGAGCTGATAGTCCATGCTGTTGCAAACGTCGTCGAACTGTTCTTGCAGATGGTTGTTGTCTTGCAAACATTCCCATCTGTTGACTCAGGGATCGAGACGTGTCTGCACGATACGTTACAGCCATGCGGATAAGATGCCTGTCATCTCGACTGCTAGTAATACGAGGCCCTTGGGATCCAGCACGGCGTTCGGTATTACCCTCCTGAACCCACCGATTCCATATTCTGCTAACAGTCATTGGATCTCGACCAACGCGAGCAGCAATGTCGCGATACGATAAACCGCAATCGCGATAGGCTACAATCCGACCTTTATAGAATCGGAAACGTGATGATACGCATGTCTCCTCCTTACACGAGGCATCACAACAACGTTTCACCAGGCAACGCCGGTGAACTGCTGTTTGGGTATGAGAAATCGGTTGGAAACTTTCCTCGTATCAGCACGTTGTAGGTGTCGCCACCAGCGCCAGCCTTGTGTGAATTCTCCGAAAAGCTAATCATTTGTATATCACAGGATCTTCTTCCTGTCGGTTAACTTTCGCATCTGTAGCGCGTCATCTTCGTGGTGTAGCAGTTTTAATGTCCAGTAGTGTAGGTAGCCGACGTGTCCCGTGTTTCATGTGACACCGTGTCGAAGATTTGTACCGCATTCAGGGAAAGAAGGAAAACATCATCTGCTAAGTCACAACGCGGACAAAAGTGTGTGTTGAGTGATCATGACGGACGCTCATTGAAGAGGATTTTGACGAGAAATAAGGGGACTAGAGCTGGAAAAGTCACTGCAGAACTGGAGGTATCATTCGCAAACTGTCAGCACTAATACAGCAGGACGTGAGCTCCATAAGGTGAGAGTTGCAGGGCGCTCTGAAATTCCAAAATTGCATATCAGTGATGCAGATACCCGTAACAGGAAGCCTTGGTGCCGAAGCCATTTTGTCGGATGAGTCTTGTTCCATAATGTTTCTAGTGTCCGGCCGAGTTTACGTCCCAAGAGTGAAAAATGGCTGGTGTTCGGTGATGATTTGAGCAGACATATCGTGACGTTCCTTGGGCTCGGTGATTACTCTGGAATATCGCATTACTGCCAAGGGTCGCCGGACGTTTTTCGCTGATTTGGTCCACCTCTTGGTACAATATTTGTTCCCTATTGGTGATGCTGTATTCGAAAACGATAGGGCCCCTATTCACATAGCTTACGTCACCCAGGACTGGTTTTGTGAGCACGAGAATGAGTTGTCGTATCTCCCCCGACCACCGAAAACACCAGATCTCGCTATTATTGAGCCTTTGCTATCTACTTTGGAGAGAGGAGTGCGTGATCGGCATCCACCTCCATCATCGTTACCTCAACATGCCACTACAGTGCTGTAAGAACGGTGTAACATTCGCTTGAAAACCATACAGGACCTGCATTTGCCGGCCGGAGTGGCCGGGCGGTTCTAGGCGCTACAGTTGTCTAAGAGTCGATATTTCTGGCAGAGCCTACTGCTTTGTTTAATGAACAACTGCTTTGTTTAATGAAACAAAGCAATAGTGACTCAGTGAGTCAAGATGGTGTACTCAGTAATGAAACAAAGCAGTGGGCTCTGCCAGCAATATCGACTCTTAGACAATGTGTCTAACAGTGTATTTTAATACGACGGTATGCCATCTTAGGCAATTTATAACACTTAAAACACTTGATAATGGCACTTTGAAGCCGAAATCATGATTGTGTAAGTGTAAATGTAACACTGCAAATAAACAACAGTCTAATGGCAGTACTGACTAAAGAAATATATTATGTGGCCCCGCATTATGAAAAAATTGTTAAAAGTAACGAAATAGACTTCTCTCTGTTCTCTATAGACCTTGGCACAAAGGAAACCGTAGCTTGAGCAGTCTTTCGTTTTTTAATTGAACAATGAATGATCGGGTATAATTCTAGAAGGCTTCATCTCCAAAGCGTGTTTGGAAAGTAAGTGCCTTTTGTATGAATGTAAATGTTGGCATTTCCGAGCAACATTGATGGAATGCAGCATCATCTATTGATTCTTTACGAAGCTACGAAATTCACTGCTATGGTTTAGTAATCGTTTAGCTGTGAGTGAAAGCTAACAGCAATGGCTTCGATACTCGTTACTGCCTCTAGATGCAAGATGTGTGCTTGAATTCCATTCTTGTGGAAAAATCGATCCACAGTTACCCAAATTAATCAAAAATTGTGCCTAATTTATGTGCCTACAATAATGAATTGAGGAAAAGTTAGAGAATGGTCGCTCCGGCCGCAGGTTCGAATCCAGCCTCGGGCATGGATGTGTGTGATGTCCTTAGGTTAGTTAGGTTTAAGTAGTTCTAAGTTCTAGGGGACTGATGGCCTCAGAAGTTGAGTCCCATAGTGCTCAGAGCCATTTGAACCATTTTTGAACCTGCATTTATCCATTCGGAGACGGCTGGAAGCTATCTTGAACTTTTTCCCTACACCGTATCCGTCATAGTAAAGTGTTGTGTTTTTCTATGTTTCCGTATTTTTGTTCACCCCTGTATGTCTATAGTACACTAAAATAAAAGCAGTAGGCCACACATTTGGTTTTGCTTTATTGATGACATACTATAATTTACTATTATACTACACAGCTTGAAAGTCCTATTAATTTGCTTAGTTTGAATAGTTTCGTTTCTCTAGATGTGTGTTTCTTTGTTGTACGTTACCCGATCCGTCTTCTGAGTGGGTTCAAGTACTGGGAGAGATGCGAAGACCTCGATACTACATTAGCTCCCCACGGTCTTCTCCTGCCTCCGCTCAGCCCTCGTTTAAATCATTTAAATTCTGCGCTCTTGCCATTCTCCATGCATTATAGACCTACTGGTTTTTCGTGAGAGCTCAAGACACCCGGTCTTCAGTGTTGGCGAAGGGAGGCGTGTGAAAGGTACTGGGCGGTGGCATAACGAAGTACGAAATGGAAGTCACGACTGCAGCCTTTTGTTTTATGTCCAGTCTTTTCCTGGAGCAAAAATTTACTTTTATTCGCCTTTGTGTTCGTTTCCCTGCCACTTCCCGGAATTTTGTCTCTGCGTGTGCTCAGCCTTTGACGCAAGATACGTTTTTTACTCACTGTTGTTCTGAGAAATAAAAGAACATTTCTTTTGAAGTATGTGCTTTGCGACGGTGAACAGATAATTTTCCTAGAATATCATTAAACAAGAGTAAATTTTCTTAAGTGGCGTTACTGTTGGTAAGCATGATTCAAGGAACCATTTCGTTCTAATTTTCAAATATTTACAACGTGCAGATGTTTATTGGCATCTTTCTTAAGTCACAAGCAACACGTAACTCATAGAAATGGAAGCAGACCAATTGTTAAGCACTGACAGAACATTATTATTCAAAGAAAGGAAAGGACAGGCAATGCATATGATTTATGTTAGTGAACTTCGTAATGATTTGTAATGAAATTGGGCATTGCATAACACTCTTTTTAATGAAGAAGTCGGCCCACCATTTTATGGAAAAATACGATCCAGCAAGTAAGATTTACGTCGTGCGTTTCAAATTTTAGAGCACTACGATACCATCTACTTACATACATTATTTTGCTACTGTCATTTATTCACGCGTACATTATTTATTTATTGTCCAGATTATACCAAAATAAACGTTCATTTTGAATGACTTAATAATAATTACAATATAAAGAATGTTTTCGTACTGAAAGGTCGCTGTCTGAGACCACTTTCACTTCTTTTGTAGAGATTTGTCTGGCAGATTCGTGTATCAGCTGCACAAATGATTTTTCTTCTGTGTGTTCTCGTCGGTTGGGAACCGAACACGCACGGTACAACAATATTTATTTTGTGTAATCAGCAGTATCCTTTTCTCATCCACTTCGTATCCCAGAATGTGTGGTTGTGCGTGTTCATCAATGAGTGTCACAGAGCCTCTCCTTTAAGGGCTGGAGATGTAGTGCCAACCTTGTTGAGCTTCTCCAGAGACGTCTAGCAAAGTGCCTATTTTCGAGTCAAAGCGTTCCCATTGGTTTCTCTCCAAAAGGTGCCTGTGGTAGGATGCCTGGGCTTGGCTGGCCTCTTCGAAGGGTCGACAAAGTTTGATTTTCTGCGAATCGGAGCGTTTTCCGCTGTTCCGTTTTCAGGAGCCAATGCTCAAGGGGACCCCATCTGCCTGGCTCCCCGTCCTAGCAAACATAGAGACCCCTGACATTAAACGATCGCAGTTAACTATAAGAGCATACGGAAAAATCGTACACAACCTAGAACTCTCTAAATACACCTAGACCGAGCACCTACAAGCAGAATTAAATAAGTGTCACAGTTATGGAAGATCGGCGAAGAACTGCAAGTCTTCGACTCGAAAATAGCTTTGAAAGAACTGTGGACTGTAAATGAACATAACAACGATACTTGGTGGTGACCCCAACATAAAGACCGATGGATGATTCAAGCTCCGGAGGAAATCGTGGACAACTTTGAAGTGAGTCAGGTCGAGCGTTGGTGCGTGTATGCAGCTAATGAACAAATGGGGTCTATCGGACAGTCATAAATGTGAGTGCGGGGAAATCCAGTGAATGGACAATTCACTTGCGGTGAAGTGCATGGATATGAGGGTGATCCGAAGACTCTCCGACACAGCCAGGGTGGTTGAAGAATATTTGGAATATTTTACATGAGGGGCGATCAAAAGACAAGGTACGAAACAATACAATGGTTATAATTGAAGTTTTGTTCAAAAGTAATCACCAGAGGCCAGAGGAAAATTATCCCACTGGTTCACGAGCCGAAGGATTCCCCGTTTTCAGAATTCCTGTGTCTGTGACAGTGGTCAGTCCTCCACTGTGTCCTTCAACCCGTCTTCAAGAGTTTAAGCTCTTCCTTTTGAGATTTTTTTTTTATCATATCAAACACATGGAGGTCCTAGGGCGATATGTTCGCGCTGGCCGTCCGCTGTGGTCGAGCGGTTCTAAAGTCGCAGGTTCGAATCCTGCCTTGGCCATGGCTCTGAGCACTATGGGACTTAACATCTATGGTCATCAGTCCCCTAGAACTTAGAACTACTTAAACCTAACTAACCTAAGGACAGCACACAACACCCAGCCATCACGAGGCAGAGAAAATCCCTGACCCCGCCGGGAATCGAACCTGGGAACCCGGGCGTGGGAAGCGACCTTGGCCATGGATGTGTCTGATGTCCTTATGTTAGTTAGGTTCAAGCAGTTCTAAGTCTAGGGGACTGATGACCTCAGATGTTAAGTCCCATAGTGCTAAGAGCCATTTTTGTCCTCGCTTCAGGGCGGACGTTGAACCTGCTCCCGCCTGAACTTGGCCATAACACTTTGTGTGACCTTATACATTTGTAGACGCTGTAAGAGGTCCATGATTAAGGAATTTGTTGCTAGCGCACTCGAGCAGATGTAATTTCGATGGATTGCTCACGCGCTGCCTGCGATATATAAGGTATAAGGGAATCTCAGACCAGAGAGCAGTGTCGTCAGGAGTAGGAACTGTGTGGCAGTTGTAGTAGTTGCTAGCGAGCAGTCGTGTGTATGAAGTTGGCTGGGCCGGTCGTGGGGAGCGATGGCGGAACCTGAGCGATGTAGTATAAGGTAAAAGCAGCCTCGCGCATATGTAGTATTGTTATATCAAGTACCACGTAAGTGTTTTTAAAAAATCTCTTAGTAATAATGTTTCTCATAAAAAGTAACTTTTGACAATCACTCATTTCAATTTAAAGAATTTGCTAATTTCTCCAATCCTTGGCCATCCCTAGTGTTGAAATGAAAAATCAGTTGTTTCTTTTTATACATAACAAATCTATCGACCAGCATTGCACTGAGCTGCGCCAGAAAAATGTCTTATAGGAGCAGATATATACGCGTTATCCGGCGACCTAATTGAGGTAAGATTTTTCAATTAATTCAGAATGAATTTTCAGGGCCATAACGCAGCACTGCTGACGTCCAAAATTTACCAGTTTAAATTTACAGTCAATTATTGAAAAGTTATAACTGAGCCACAATTTTTTATTGAGAGATTAGTCACATTTTATTATTGATAGGTTACGCTATTTATTTACTGGGAGGTTACGCTAAATGTCAATGTTATAGTTATATTTTTTACTGTTGGGAGGTTTCGGAACTTATCTGTTGGGCAGTTACACTGAATGAAATAAATAATTATATTGTTTTTACTGTTGGGAGGTTACGGAATTTATTTTGTGGGGAGGTTACAACGCGCGTTATCGTGGAGCAGAATCACCGACTCCGTGAGCAGTCCAGGCCGTTTGCTGTTGATGGACTAGGGTAGGCTGCGAAGTGTCTCACAGTACACGTCACTGCTGACGGTTTTTCTGTGCTGGAAGATGTCGATGATTATAGGACCTCGGACGTCGAAAAAGATGGTGAGCCTCACCTTGCTTGTTGAGGGCACAGCTTTGAATGTTTTAGGACGAGGTGACGACACATGGTTCCATTGCCTAGATGTCCCACTACGTTACCCCAAAACGGCATAATTGTGCAAGTTTCAACCGGTTTAGCTCTTACGATGTTTCATATCTGTTCATTTGAACACTCCTTGTGATATTATAAGAACATATACAGGGTGTTACAAAAAGGTACGGCCAAACTTTCAGGAAACATTCCTCACACACAAATAAAGAAAAGATGTTATGTGGACATGTGTCCGGAAACGCTTAATTTCCATGTTAGAGCTCATTTTAGTTTTGTCAGTATGTACTGTACTTCCTCGATTCACCGCCAGTTGGCCCAATTGGAAGGTAATGTTGACTTCGGTGCTTGTGTTGACATGCGACTCATTGCTCTACAGTACTAGCATCAAGCACATCAGTACGTAGCATCAACAGGTTAGTGTTCATCACGAACGTGGTTTTGCAGTCAGTGCAATGTTTACAAATGCGGAGTTGGCAGATGCCCATTTGATGTATGGATTAGCAGGGGGCAATAGCCGTGGCGCGGTACGTTTGTATCGAGACAGATTTCCAGAACGAAGGTGTCCCGACAGGAAGACGTTCGAAGCAATTGATCGGCGTCTTAGGCAGCACGGAACATTCCAGCCTATGACTCGCGACTGTGGAAGACCTAGAACGACGAGGGCACCTGCAATGGACGAGGCAATTCTTCGTGCAGTTGACGATAACCCTAATGTCAGCGTCTGAGAAGTTGCTGCTGTACAAGGTAACGTTGACCACGTCACTGTATGGAGAGTGCTACGGGAGAACCAGTTGTTTCTGTGCCATGTACAGCATGTGCAGGACTATCAGCAGCTGATTGGCCTCCACGGGTACACTTCTGCGAATGGTTCATCCAACAATGTGTCAATCCTCGTTTCAGTGCAAATGTTCTCTTTACGGATGAGGCTTCATTCCAACGTGATCAAATTGTAAATTTTCACAATCAACATGTGTGGGCTGACGAGAATACACACGCAATTGTGCAATCGTGTCATCAACACAGATTTTATGTGAACGTTTGGGCAGGCATTGTTGCTGATGTCTTGATTGGGCCCCATGTTCTTCCACCTACGCTCAATAGAGCACGTTATCATGATTTCATACGGGATACTCTACCTGTGCTGCTAGAACATGTGCCTTTACAAGCACGACACAACATGTGGTTCATGCACGATGGAGCTCCTGCACATTTCAGTCGAAGTGTTCGTACGCTTCTCAACAACAGATTCGGTGACCGATGGATTGGTAGAGGCGGACCAATTCCATGGCCTCCACGCTCTCCTGACCTCAACCCTCTTGACTAAGCTCTTGTCTACGCAACCGCGGTACCAAATGTAGAGACTCTTCGTGCTCGTATATTGGACGGCTGTGATACAATACGCCATTCTCAAGGGTTGCATCAGCACATCAGGGATTCCATGCGACGGAGTGAGGATGCATGTATCCTCGCCAACGGAGGACATTTTGAACATTTCCTGTAACAAAGTGTTTGAAGTCACGCTGGTACGTTCTGTTGCTGTGTGTTTCCATTCCAGGATTAATGTGATTTGAAGAGAAGTAATAAAATGAGCTCTAACATGGAAAGTAAGGGTTTCCGGACACATGTCCACATAACATATTTTCTTTCTTTGTGTGTGAGGAATGTTTCCTGAAAGTTTGGCAGTACCTTTTTCTAACACCCTATATAAGGAATGTTGTAACTCGTCATAGAGCCATCAGAATATTTCACTTAATACTTTATGCGATGAATGCCTTTATAAACGGCAAACGAATAAATGTATAAACAACTGAGTACCCACCCAACACTCCCTCCTCTCTCCCTCATGCATGTCACCCCTCGTCCCCCCCCCCCCCCCTCGCCCGCCCAAAAGAACAGCGGGTCCCCATTTGCAACGGCCGTTGGCTAGCGCCTCAGGATCGTTACTCTTGGTTTCGACGCTTGTGTCGTAAGCGTGGAGTTCTTTGGAACAAGTTTTGGTACATGTTTGTGTTTAGATTAGTGAGAATACGAATTCTTATTGGTTACGACACTGCTACATTAATTTCATCAAGCGTCCGGGAGTGATTTTCTTTTCCAATCGAGGAGTTCTTTGTGACCTGTTCTCGTGGCTGGTGTGTGGACTAGGTTTCCCTCTTTGTTCAAGACAATTTGGACCACGTGCTATCCGCACTGGCGGTCGTTCACTTGTGAATCACTTCGAATCCGTTTAAATACGGCGTTTTTCTAAATTTATGTAAATGTAATTTCTTCTTATCAGTTGGCTGATGATTTCGAGTAACGAGCCTAATGTAGAACCGAGCTGAAGTTTGCGCCTGCACAGTTTGAGTTGTAGCCTCCGACGACTTGCTCTAGTCTAGAAGTTAGTTACTTGTTTCGATCGCGATATTTAAATTTTGTCCCCTTATTACCGGAGTAGGGAGTTTTGCACGGCACGACCACCACCTGTGCACAAAGCAAAGATGCCACGTGCATAGTGATTATTAACGAGTGGCATAAATAACTCCATAGAGAATGAAGCCCAATTTATATGACGATCACGGAAATTACGGAATTTCTTGAATTTGGTGGGAAAGCTTTGACTTCGAATTAGGACCCTCTGTAGCGCGACCTCTTGCCCTGGTGTTATTCGGGAAAGAAGGTGGAGGAAGTTTTGTTCCCATCTGTTACTCTATTGTAGATGACTATTTTAATATTAATGCAGGATTATTTTCCTTTTTGGCATGGATTCTCTACTTTCTAATCATTACCTTTGTATTATCCGTGTTGGTGCTCCCTTAATTTAAGCCTGTCTTCTGCAAATGAGCGCTATATGAATTTTATTATTAATCTAACTTTAAGTCATGTATTGTATGTGTGTTATCCATAATTGTAATAAATGTCTTAATCAGAGTTGCCTTTCAGATGTTCCCTCTCGCCTGTACTCCTAAATCCTCCAAATGCTCTCCTAAAAGCTGTAGATTCGGAAACCTTGTTACGAATACTTCGCCAGTTTACCGATAAAACTTTGACAGTCGAAGTGTCTTTACTCTGAACGCGATCTGATTTCGCTGTCTGTAAGTCGACTGGCGATTGTTCAGCTAGTGCTTCAAACTACGCCAGCCATGTTACATGGCACCTTGTGTTCCTACTTTTGCCTAGTCGTTGACGCTACTCCGGAATTAAGTCTCCTGTAAAATGGGGCCAGATACTGATAAAAGACTTCCTGATAGGAGTAGAAGTTTTCTACTAACCGGGTCTTATCGGAGATAAGTACTAACTTTGTAATATTACAATGTTCAAAACTTTTTTGTATTCTTTTTTTTAAGAGTGATAACATTTTCTGCAAATTTTTAGACTGTTTAAACCCATGCGTGGTATTTATTATCTTCTTTCGCAACCGCATTTGTTTAGTATTTTCCATTTGGCATTTCGTATTTCAGAAATAGTTCTAGACTGTAAATTTATCATATACTTTAAAACAGAATAATTAAGCAGCTTTTAGGCACAATAAAGCTACATCTGTTGATCGTTTTATACACTAACTGCTGTTCGTAGAATAAAATAACTGAAAATTGTTAATTAAGAAAATGTCTTGGAAAAATGTTGAAACTTGAGCCAACCGAGACACAAATGTGTACTCATATATTATGTCAGTCACATTAAAATTGACTGAATGAAAATTTGTAGATACTTACTTCTACAGAAAACATTAAAATTAACAGTTATCATAAGAAACTTGTATGAAGAAGGAATCGAATGTAAAATAGTAACTTATTAGTGAGTACTGCCAAGAAAACTCACGGCATGTGTAGTTTTGGAGTTACTTCGCATTCGGAAACACAGCGGCCAGGATGGGCGGATTTATGGTCCTGTGTGTTCTATACAGTTGTGAACTGTGCAAGGTTGTCAATGTGATATTGTTTTTATATCAAGATCGGAATCCGGAACAGAAAATAATTTCAACAATAAACGTAAATGATATATGAAAGGGCTTTGGACACAGAAGTACCTTGGCAGCATTTGCAGAAAATAGTAATCCAATAAACGAAAGAAGATATCATTTAAGACGAATGTCGAACATGAACAGTATTTTACTATTCGTCCCTGCGAATCAGTTTTGCAGGTAGCTTGTAATCATAGCACCTCAGTTACATAATGTGAGAGTGCATCTGTAAGCCGCTGAAAATGTGTATCAGTCATCAAATTAGTTATTTCTCGTATTTGTGATGAAGTTTATATCGACAAAAGGAGCAAGCGGTGCGTCAGAGGCTCCAAACACCAAATCCTGTTTATTAATGAGTTTGGTTCAAATGGCTCTGAGCACTATGGGACTTAACATCTGAGGTCATCAGTCCCTAGACTTAGCGCTACTTAAACCTAACTAACCTAAGGACATCACACGCATCCATGCCCGAGGCAGGATTCGAACCTGCGACCGTAGCAGTCGCGCCTAGAACCGCTCGGCCATCGTGACCGGCGTGAGAATCTCATTAGGATGCCTACACAGGACTAATACTCCGAATGTTCTGCCTATGATGAAGCTGAGTGAAGAGAGGGGCACAACGCTCCCCGTTACAACACACCGGACTCTTTCTACATTTTAATCACTTTATTGAAAATAATATAAAACTTGGATACGATAAGAGCTGCATTTGAAAGATAGAAAGTGGTCGAACCCTCAGGTATTCAGAAACGTGGGTCATCTGTTACAAAAGATGTTACGATGGCAGATCTCTAAAGATACCGCGGAATACACTTGAACATTGAGTGTCAAAATAGAATACTCTAATCACAAATGTTAATCAAAACAGGCAACACTGACAGCTGGAAAGAGCCGAAGGAGGAACGAAGACTGTCGCAAATGTAATACTGAAATTTAGCGTGGTTGGAGGTAAGTCAAGGCTTGTTTTTGGTCTGTGACACTCGTAATGAATTTATTATTCTTGATGTATCGAATGTGCCACGATTGGTAGTAATTGTTTGTATTAGTGTTATCGGTTTCGACGCATCTACGCTGTCATCATAGGATTTTGTAACATATTATATGTACATCCTTTTTGCAACACTGAAGGAGACATAGTGTTGTTACGTCAAACAGCATGTGACTTTCAGTGTTGCAAAAAGGATTTACATCTAGTAATGTTAACAAGATCCAATGACGACAGTGTAGATCTGTCGATACCGGTGATAAGAATGGAAAGAATTACAATGAAATGATAATTAAATCGACATCCTAGCTTCAAACAGGCGTTGATATATATCACTGGGGTCAGGTTGAAAATGTGTGCCCCGACCGGGTCTCGAACCTGGCATCCCCTGCTTACATGGCAGACGCTCTATCCATCTTTTTTTTTTGTTCTATATAGTTAATTGCATTTTGGTCTAGCCTGACGTCACAAGACATCGGTTCAAGTTGATCGTTGATTCCTTGACTCAGTTTTTTTATTACAGAGAGCACGCAGCCCTCTGAGCTACCGTGCCGCCATCCATCTGAGCCATCGCGGGCACAGAGGATAGTGCGCCTGCAGGGACTTATCCCTTACACGCTCCCCGTGAGAACCACATTCCCGACATGTCCACAACACTACATTCGTAGTACGCCTAGTAGATGTCTGCCCATCACACTCATTAATCGTGGCAGATTATGTTACCAAGTCCCATACGAGTTGGGGCATAGCGTGTGCATTCGCACAAGAAGGTCAGTGGCCAGGTAGCCATATTTTAACTATATATGAAGGTAGTATCTGCTCCCAAAAGAACAGATACCATTGATGACCGTGCAGCATCTCTAAAATGAAATGGTAATTAAATCGAAACCCTAACTGCAAACAAGCGCTGATACATCATTGGGGAGCGTGCAAGGGATAAATCCCTGCAGGTGCGCTATCTTCTGTCCCTCGGTGGCTCAGATGGAAAGAGCGCCTGCCAAGTAAGCAGGAGATCCCGGGTTCGATGGTTCAAAATGGTTCAAATGGCTCTGAGCACTATGGGACTCAACATCTTAGGTCATAAGTCCCCTAGAACTTAGAACTACTTAAACCTAACTAACCTAAGGACATCACACACACCCATGCCCGAGGCAGGATTCGAACCTGCGACCGTAGCAGTCCCGCGGTTCCGGACTGCAGCGCCAGAACCGCACGGCCACCGCGTCCGGCCCCGGGTTCGAGTCCCGGTCGGTGCACACATTTTAAACATGTCCCCAATGATGTATATCAACGCCTGTTTGCAGCTAGGGTGTCGATTTAATTATCATTTCATTCTAGAGAAGCTGCACGGTCATCTATGGTATCTGTTCTTTCGGGAGGATATACTACCTTCATAAAAAGAATTACTAGCGATTTTGGCAAAGTTGCTTCTTCGAGAATAATGTAACTTCAGATCGCCCTCAACGACTGACGCACTGTTAAACATCTGCATAAAGAATTTCAGTTTATGTGGTGGTAACTTGATCCGTAGTTGACTTGTAGAATAGGTACTTTGGAATTATATTACATTACATGTGATCTGCTTAATAAATATAGCAGGAGAGTTGAAGGGCATAGGTGAAGTACTGAGAGTTGTGTACGAACTTTTTTTTTTTTTACTTTAGGACAGCAGAACAGGGTAACTTAAATAATACGAGTAATTAAAGGCCCCTCGTTTTAAGAGTATTTTACCGCAACAGCTACCACCGCAACCCACCTTGAAAAAAGAACGTAGTTTTCAGCCAATAATCTCTATAACTGAAGCGACAAAAAGAGTCGAGCTGTGGTATGAAGGTTACCGAGACCAGATGGGCGCAAGCTAGTAGGAATAACTGTTTTATTGAGACGGCGGCTCCTTGTTCCACTTACCCGCTAGAGTAATGCTGCAGTGGTCTCGATGCTGTCTGTGAATAAAGTCGTTGGGCAGTTTTATGCGCGAAACCCACACGGAGATGCTCAGCCAGCTACAGTGGCAGACGTTGCAAGAGAGGCATTCTGCATCACAGTGCGGTCTACTGTTAAAAATTCGAAGAGCCTACGTTCCTAGAAAACTCAACCAATATCCACTGATGTGACAAAAGTCATGGAACAGCGATAGGCATATATACAGATGGCGGTAGTATAGCGTACAAAGGTATAAAAGGGCAGTACATTGGCAGATTTGTTGTTTATAATCAATATATTCATGAGAAAAGGTTTCCGAAGCAATTATGGTAGCACGACGGAAATTAACAGACTTTGAACGCTGATTGGTAGTTGGAGCTAGACGCTTGGTACATTCCATTTCGGAAATCGTTAGGAAATTCAATATTCTAAGATATACCGTGTCAATAGTGTACCGATAACACCAAATTTCAGACATCACCTCTCACGACGAACAACGATATGTGTAGTTTGGGAATTACTTCGCATTCAGAAGCTCGGCGGCCAAGATGGGCAGATTTATGATCCAGTGTGTTCTATACAGTTGCCTTCACTTAACGACCGAGAGCAACGGCGTTTGTGTGGAATTGTCAGAGCTAACAGACGAACAACACTGCCTGACATAACCGCAGAAATCGATATGGGACGTACGACGACAATATCCATTAAAACAGTGCTGCGAAATCTGGCGTTTAGGGGATATGGCAGCAGACGACCGACGCGAGTGCCTTTGCACGACACCGCCTGCAGCGCCTCTCCTGGCATGGTCCACATATCGGTTGGACCCTAGGCGACTGGAAAATCGTGGCCCGGTTCAAATGGTTCAAATGGCTCTGAGCACTATGGGACTCAACTGCTGAGGTCATTAGTCCCCTAGAACTTAGAACTAGTTAAACCTAACTAACCTAAGGACATCACACACATCCATGTCCGAGGCAGGATTCGAACCTGCGACCGTAGCGGTCTCGCGGTTCCAGACTGCAGCGCCAGAACCGCGCGGCCACGTCGGCCGGCCCGTGGCCTGGTCAGATGAGTCCCGATTTCAGTTGGTAACAGCTAATGGTACGATTCGAGTGCGGCGCAGACCCCACGAAGCCATGGATCAAGGTTTTCAACAAGGCACTGTGCAAGCTTGTGGTAGCTCCATATTGATATGGGCCGTGTTTACATGGAATCGACGAGGACGCTTTGATGTTCGGCTACTCGGAGACGATTTACAGCCATTCAAGGCTGCCATGTTCCCAATCAACGATGGAATTTGATGGATGACCGTGCGCCATGTTACTGGGCCACAGTTGCTCGTGACTGGCCTGAAGAACATTCTGGACAATTAGAGCGAATGCTTTGGCCACCCAGATAGCCCGAAATGAATCCAATCGAATATTTATGGGTCATAATCGACAGATCAGTTCGTGCACCAGATTCTGCACCGGCAACTCTTTCACAGTTATTGAAAGCTATAGAGGTAGCATATTTCTGCAGGGAACTTCCAGCGACTTGGGTCTATGCCAGGTGGAGTTATTGCCCTACGCTGAGCAAAAAGAGATCCGAATTGATATTAGGAGGTATGCCATTACTTTTATTACCTCAGTGTATAGCTTCGTCCAATGTACAGTACATCTGGCGAAAAGATCCTGAAGGTAAAATTAGAAAGATTCGAGATCACACAGAAATTTACCAAAAGAGAACAAAAAAGAGAAGAAGTAACAATGGTATAGAAAGTATCCTCCACCACATACTATAAGGTGGCTTGAGGAGTACAGATGTAGATGTAGACCACAGTGATAGTTCTCAGGGTTATCAATAACACTGAAGTAAGAGCACTTTAATTATCGTGCTTTGAAACGTTGAAGCACACTCGAAAGAACGTTGACATCGCTATATGATCCACGATAATACTCTACGGACAAAACTCTGCTCGAGATAGTGCGACGGAGGAGGTGAGGGTAAACCGAATATAGCGAAAACCATTTTGTCATCGGGATAAATGGAGACACTTCTTTGGGGCTCCTAGGTCACTATCATTGACTATTTGGAAAGGAAAATAGGGACTAGATTTTATTGTGAGAGAGGTAGACTATTCTGTAGATATGGAGCCATTGGTTACCGCTGATGACGTCAAGAGGCAGACAGCGATGGCGCCGACTTCAAACCTCACACACTGCACAGACACTCCTCACGTTATTTACACTCATGTTTCTACATCTCGGCTCGCAAAACAGTAGTTATTTTCCTGCCGTCCTTTAAGTTTTATTCTTCTTGGTTAACAAACGTCTATTAAATAACCATGTTGTTGTTGTTGTTGTTGTTGTTGTTGTGGTCTTCAGTCCTGAGACTGGTTTGATGCAGCTCTCCATGCTACTCTATCCTGTGCAAGCTTCTTCATCTCCCAGTACTTACTCCAACCTACATCCTTCTGAATCTACTTAGTGTATTCATCTCTTGGTCTCCCTCTACGATTTTTACCCTTCACGCTGCCCTCCAATGCTAAATTTGTGATCCCTTGATGCCTCAGAACATGTCCTACAAACCGGTCGCTTCTTCTTGTCAAGTTGTGCCACAAACTCATCTTCCTCCCAATTCTGCTCTATACCTCCTCATTAGTTATGTGATCTACCCTCTAATCTATAGCATTCTTCTGTAGCACCACATTTCGAAAGCTTCCAATCTCTTCTTGTCCAAACTATTTATCGTCCATGTTTCACTTCCTTACATGGCTACACTCCATACAAATACTTTCAGAAACGACTTCCTGACACGCAAATCTATACTCGATGTTAAAAAATTTCTCTTCTTCAGAAACGCTTTCCTTGCCATTGGCAGTCTACATTTTATATCCTCTCTACTTCGACCATCATCAGCTATTTTGCTCCCTAAATAGCAAAACTCCTTTACTACTTTAAGTGTCTCATTTCCTAATCTAATTGCCGGCCGGAGTGGCCGTGCGGTTCTAGGCGCTACGGTCTGGAGCCGAGCGACCGCTACGGTCTCAGGTTCGAATCCTGCCTCGGGCATGGATGTGTGTGATGTCCTTAGGTTAGTTAGGTTTAATTAGTTCTGAGGCCTAGGCGACAGAAGTTAAGTCACATAGTGCTCAGAGCCATTTGAACCATCCTAATCTAATTCCCTCAGCATCACCCGACTTAATTGGACTACATTCTATTATCCTCGTTTTGATTTTGTTGATGTGTATCTTATTCCCTCCTTTCAAGACACTGTCCATTCCGTTCAACTGCTCTTCCAAGTCCTTTGCTGCCTCTGACAGAATTACAATGTCATCGGCGAACCTCAAAGTTTTTATTTCTTCTCCATGGATTTTAATACCTACTCAGAATTTTTCTTTTATTTCCTTTACTGCTTGCTCAATATAAATAACCATAAGCGAACTGAAAACGCAGTGTAAAAGGTATAATATTCTTCTCAAATAATAATATGCTTTAGGAGAAAGTGAACTCAGCGTGAGTGCTTTTGCCATGTGAGGGCTTTTTTCATTTAAC
The DNA here is from genome assembly GCF_021461395.2 of Schistocerca americana. Classification (NCBI taxonomy): domain Eukaryota; kingdom Metazoa; phylum Arthropoda; class Insecta; order Orthoptera; family Acrididae; genus Schistocerca; species Schistocerca americana. Next base: position 381,606,214 of record NC_060126.1, read on the forward strand.
ACGTCTTCCTTTTCTTATTAAGAATATAATTTGGCCCGCCGTGAAACATGGCGACAAAATTGCCACCAATTCCGTTTTCACTGCCAAACCACTGGTGCTTCGCCGTCTTGTCCTCATAAGAGCATCTTTCTTTTTCTTTTCTTTTTTTTTCTTTTTCAAGATCGAATCTCTTGCTCTTAGAAAAGACATTTCTCTCTTCAGGTCTTTAATTTCATTGACTCTTTTCAAATATTTTGCGAGGGGTCTACTTGTACGTGGAACCCGATTTTGTAATATATTTCGTGAAAAATAACATGAAATGGTTATGACATGTAGAGGAGATTATATCTTTGACATCACAGAACCAAAGATGTCGCCTGAGTGGCAGAATCGATTGTAAGTACGGGCGCGCGGAGCGCAGTAGCAGTTGCCATTGCACTCTGTCATATGTAGGATGTAAGGCTTAAAGCTAACAGCAAGCTATGAGAATTTAGTTGTTGGTCTATGAACGCAGCATAGTACAGTTTTGTAAGGTAATGAAATTTTTTATATTTAGTTTTAAGTATGCAGCAACGCAATGTGGATCTTGCTAATTTTACAGTACTGACTCTTGAATGTAGGAACCAAGTATTTTCCATCAGATATAATGTAGATGTTGATTAGGTATACCCGATTTGTAATATTTTGTGTGTTTTGTAATCCTGATACAGAGAAATTAAATTTTGTAATCTATTTTGTCAAACTATGTCAGATCTATTGTCATGTAACAATCTAAGTATTTTTAATTACGACAGTACGTGAGAATTGCAGAACAGTTTAGTTCACTGATTCTGAAGTTAATGTAAACTTTTTCATATTAGATTTTGTGAAAGAGAAACTTTATTTTGAATACAATTTTCAAACTGAACCATTCGGTCTCAGCGTATCCCCTTATCACTAAGTCGTCCTCTTCCATGTCGTGTTTATTTAAATCCAATGAATATTTTTTAAAGAAATCTTTTTTTCGATCGGAATCAGAAAATTATTAATGTACCAGAATCACAAAAGTATTAATGTTTCTATCAGTTTCAATGCGGGCAGCATTACACTGCGCTGAGCCAATATCCAGTATTTTCACTGAACGTGTGCAAGGTTATTCGTTTATCAACTAATCTACTGACATTATTTGTATGAGGCTATTTGAAGGCCGGTATTCCTCTCCGCTGAGCCAAGACTGAATATTTTGTATGCTTACTGTGAAGAAAACAGAATACCAAGATTACATGCGTTGCGACTCTAGAGCTAAGGATAATGTACTTCATTGTTTATTTGCATATGGAATTTTATCAGTTTATTGCACAGGGTCATAGAACACTTTGCTCACGAGACTGAGTAAATTTAAGAGTGATTGATTTCATTATAGGCATTACATACTGGTTTTCCAGATTAAGTTGTTTAATTTTTCTTTGAATTACAATAAAACTGATTAAGCACACCATTTGCTCAACAACACATTACACAATAAATTTCCGTAAGATAAACATTACGCATTGTATATTCATTAAGAAACACAAATAATATAATTTAAAGAACCTTACCATCTTTGGATCGATGGTCACCTCTGTGGAGGTGACATGGTCCAGTTGCCTCTTTTTCGGAGACGTCGAATGTAAAGTAGTCACATTATTGTTTCACACAGTCCTCGTATAACACAGAGGCTCTTTTTGGTTAAGACCTGCAATGAAAGATAAATAATTTTAAATACATTCTCTTTTTTTACGAGAGTAGTGTTATCAACAGACACGAAACAGTGCATAATATTTGAGGGATCAAAATGGTCGCTAATTACGCATGTACTATCTCGTTCCCGGCAAAATAGTATTAGTAACTAATTTGTACCTGATGTTGTGTAGTACTAGAATACGATGAAGTAATCTCAAGATGGTCACAGTGCGAGCTAGGTGTTTGTTGCGACGGCATGGTGTTTTGCTGAAGCAAGCGCCTGAGCGGCGCGCCAAGTAGTTCATTTCTTATTGTCAGCAGGTAGCCTCCTGAAAGGAAATTTCCGGAATACATTCTTACATAGGCCACATAAACTTAATCCTTTCGAAGCTACCCATGTATTTTGAAGCATCACGTCTATCGGAAAGGGGTAATATAGTACCCCCGGAGTTTTATAAGCAATCTTTTTGCATGCACCAACAGGACAATTAGTCCTGCTTTTATTCATTTTGAAAATAAAAAGCAGTAGGGGTTGTTAGGAGGTGGTCATTCTTAGCACAGACAGATGTCGACTTTACTAATATTAACTTTATGCAAGGTACATTTTTTCATATGCTGCGTCGTTTTCGAGATGTTTCGTAGTATCAAGTTACAACAAATACCATATATACGAGTTTGTACATGTAGCTCTTTTGACTTCTGTACTTGAAGATAAAATTAGTTTAGAGATTCCAAATAAAACAGCAAGACATGAACTTGTTTTTCTTATTACGCAACAGAACTTATTTGTATGCCTTTCAGAGCTTTTTATGTCGCATGATATATGCATTGAGCTCTATGTCCATTTTCCAGTGTTACTGTTTCAAAGCTGTTATACTTTATCTAATCAAATGTATCCAGATATCCTCATATAATACGTAACTTATCACTAGATGTCACGAGAGGTATACCAGCCGAAATAAAAGAACGAAAGTTGTCAATAAAAAAGCACTAATGGCAGAATGGGTCACCAAGACCTCAGTGACTTCGAGGTGGACTAGTCATTGGATGTCATCTGACTAAAAAAACCTTCTGGGGCCTGTCAGCCCCTCTAAAGATGAAAAGTCCAGTGTTGGTGTTGTGATTGTGACGTGGAAACGCCAAGGAATAACCACAGCTAAATAAAGTCCGGAAGACCTCATGTACTGATAGACAGGAGTAGGTAGGCAGTGAGAGATCTGTTGGAGAGAAGGTGTTCAATGACATCATAGTTGAGTCAACGGATTTCTCCACCCTTACACCTCACTATTCTCACAAACGCCAATTTTCCTGTGTTTAAAATGGCAGGAAATTCAAAAACTGGCAGGAAATTCAAAAATAGCCAAGGTTTCCCCCCGCTCCTATGTTGTTATTGCAGAAGTAGGAATGTTGCTGTTGTCATAAGTGTAAATTGGTGGGAAATTCTAAAATCTAAGATGATGCATTGTCATGCTGTTGGAAGTAAGTCTCTTGTGTTAAGCATAGAATCCAAGATAACTGACCTGGAAAATGGGTGCTACCCCACTATTATATCAGAGTCGAAGATGGTGATCCAACATGGCGACTGGGGCATACTGGTGCAGCTCTATGACATCGGAATCCGATATGATCCAATATAATTGACCTTGAATACTGGTGCAGCTCTATGACGTCAGAACCAAGGTGCCAAGACAAAGAGAACTAACTCAGCTGCTAGAAAGGGCCCAATCCAGTAGAGACATGTATGGCTATTTATAGCAGTCAGGTCACTTGTTCTAAGTGTGGAATATCATACTGCTTATCATAAGTTAAACAATCCCGCTCTGAAGTCACACTTTAAACATTCCACCTCCCCCTCCCAATTTCCAAAAGGCTGACACATAATGTCATACAGTGTCATGTAATTTCAATATATAAATCACAGCTCATATATCTGCCAAGTCCATTTGTACTAAACATAAACAATCTCTCATATCTCCCCCCCCCCCCCCCCACACGCACACACATTCCTCTCAATTTACGGTTTAAACAATTCCTCCTCTACACCAACTACCATAAGTTCAAAATGATGAGATAATCAATTTATCCTAAGCTTAAAATGGCGGGATATCTGCTGGCAGTCAAAGCTATACAGAACTCATCCTAACTTTAAAACTGTATAGCCCACTGATGCATCCTGAGTGTCACTATCATGTCTAGTGGGAACGGTGCAGGAGCAATTGCGTTCCTACAATGAGAATTTCACTCTGCAGCGGAGTGTGCGCTGATATGAAACTTCCTGGCAGATTAAAACTGTGTGCCGGACCGAGACTCGAACTCGGGACCATTGCCTTTCGCGGGCAAGTGCTCTACCATTTGAGCTACCCAAGCACGACTCACGCCCTGTCCTCACAGATTTACTTCTGCCAGTACCTCGTCCCCTACCTTCCAAACCAATATGTTTGGAAGGTAGGGGACAAGATACTGGCAGAAGTAAATCTGTGAGGACGGGGCGTGAGTCGTGCTTGGTTAGCTCAAATGGTAGAGCACTTGCCCGCGAAAGGCAATGGTCCCGAGTTCGAGTCTCGGTCCGGCACACAGTTTTAATCTGCCAGGAAGTTTCAATTGCGTTTCTGTTTACAGGAACATCACACGGGGGAGGACCACTTCCACACTCATCACGGAGCTTAGATCTGGCGGCAACCACCACTATTCTGTGGTCAGTCGACCGGTATGCTACGCAACGCTGGACCAACACCGCCATACGTTGCCCTGCAGTGTCTGACATTCCACATCTACGTCTACATCTACATACTCCACAAAGCACCGTACAGTACGCTATACTACTACTACTAATTTCCTTTCCTGTTCCATTCGCAATAAGAAGGTGAGAAAAAAGACTATCTATATACCTCTGTACAAGCCCTGCATCCTCTAATCTTATCTTCGTGGTCCTTGCACGAAACGTATGTCGGTGGCAATAGAATCGGTCTGAAGTCAGGTTGAAATGCCAGTTATCTAAATTTTCTCAGTAGATTTACTCGAAATAAATGTTGACTTCTCTCAAGGGATTCCCACTTGAGCTCCCAAAGCATCTCTGTAGTACTTGCTTGTTGTTCAAACTTACCAGCAACAGATATAGCTACCCACCTCTGAATTGCTTCGATGCCATCCTTTAATCTGATCTGTGCAGATACCAAACACTAGAGCATGCTAAAGAATGTGTTGTACTAATGACTTGTAAGGGTCTCCTTTACAGGTGAACCATACTTTCTTCAAATTCTCCCAATGAACCAAAGACAACCATTCACTTTGCGTACTACAACCCTTAGATGACTAGCTGTCGTAAAAGTGCCGATAAACCCTAATGGTGCAGAATGTACAATACACCATCATAGGGTAGCTGCTTTCTAAAGCAGTTGGTACCATGTCATACAGCTAGGAATGCAGGCAGATGCTCGTCTACAATCTGACAAGACTGTATGTCTCCCAACACAGGTGGCACTGTCTATAAGATGACACATGTTTCAAATGTATTCCTAAGATTACACTATTTTAAACTTAAACATTCTCTAAAGTTATAACAGGGCCGCTAACTGTTGTGTTAGAGGAAAGCAATGTAACAGGTCTCTCATTGCATATCTGGAGCAGTCAACATGACTCTTTGTAGACTGATATTCAGTCTTCAACCGAGTGTAGTTACCTGAGAGTTTCAACACCCCCATGGCGGTATGATGGCATGCTTTAGCACAGATTTCAATCTTTGTTGACATCCAGTTAACAATTTTTTACAGATGAAGTCTGAATCCGATTCATTGAAAGTATACACCACTCATGACAGATGTCTGAATTACGCCTTTTAACAATCATCACTTTTTACTGTATGTGTACAGTATGGATAGCACAAGTGAGGATAAGAGTGGCATATATTTTATATAAAGTACAGAGATGGTTCTGTGTGATACAAGCCTCTGGCTGGTTTCCGGACATACAGGGTGAATAGTATTTAAACCGACAAACTCTGGAAGGTTGTAGGGGACATCAAAACAAATATTATTCCCTAATGGCATTTTTTCCTATGAGGATTATTTAAACCAGTGGAGGTCGTATTACGCTCTTCGGTTGTTAGGGGCCGTATTACGATCTTCAATTGTTAGGGGCCGTATTACGATCTTCAATTGTTAGAGGGCGTATTACTCTGTTCATTTGTAGGCAACTGCTGTCCACCAGTGTAGTAGAGCATTGTCTCTGTTTACTAATGGAGCGATACATCTGGAGTGAGTACACTGATATGGTTGGTGCGTACTACCTAGCGCACCACAACGTACGAGCTGCACAGCGGGTTTATCAACAAGAATATCCCAATCGCCGTATCCCGCACCATACAACCTTTGCTGCTGTGTTCCAACGTCTGCGTGAGACCGGGTCATTTAGCAGATTACCTGGACACGGACGCCGTCGCACGGTAAGAACGCTGCAATTTCAAGACGCTGTCTTGCAGCATGTGGAGCGGGATCCTTCAATCAGCACTCGTGCAATTGCACGTAACATGGGGACAAATCAGGCAAATGTAAGAACAGTCCTTCGAGAGCAATTGTTACGTCCATTTCACTTACAGCGTGTCCACAACCTGGAACCAGTTGATTATCCAACCCAGAGAACAGTTTTCGCAGTGGTACCTGGAACAGTGTGAAATGCATCCTGCATTTCCATCCTCTGTGTTGTTTACTGATGAATTAACGTTTGGGCATGATGGAGTCTTTAACAAGTACAATTCGCATGTTTGGAGTGAGGACAACCCACATGCCACAGTTACTAGCGCTCATCAAGTGCGGTTCTTCGTTAATATGTGGGTCGGTGTTGTTGGGGACTGTTCAACTGGGCCGTATCTGCTACCTATGCCATTAAATGGCAGGCGCTATTACAATTTTCTCGACAGAGCATTGCCGGAATTGCTGGAAGACGTCCCGCTCCCTACAAGACAACGCATGTGGTTCCAACATGACGGGGCGCCCGCACATTTCAGTCGTCGTGTGCGTCGATTCCTGGACCGACGGTTCCCAGAAAGGTGGATTGGCAGAGGTGGTCCTGTACCATGGCCTGCTCGATCCCCAGATATGTCCCCTCTGGACTTTTTGTGTGGGGAGAGACGCGCAACCTTGTTTACGCAATTCCTGTTGCATCAGAAGAGGATCTGTAACTACGTAGGCTTTCCCGGCGTAATAAGTCTTGAAAGTCTTTCGGGTTTGCTGCCGGATCCTAAAATCAACTTGACTCGATATTTCGGCGATCCAACTGTTCGCCATCTTCAGGGAATGCTGCTTCTGCTGATGAGTCCCGCTGAGAACTGACGTAAGATTGCAATTCGACGTCCTATATAGGCCACCGTTCAGTACACGGCGCATGCGCCGCCCATCACGGTTTCTGACTTCCAAAACAGGGAGGTGGCGCCGCCCTTAGTGAAACACTGCTGGCAACGATATATCGCAATCAAGGCCGCACCGAAGAACGTTCTGTTTTAATGCGAGATAATACAGGATTCCACGTTTTACTAAGAGGAAACCCATTGTCCCTGTTGATTAAATTATCAGCCAACCTAATTTCGATCGCCTCTTTATACACGCTATTCTAAAAACCGGAAATGTTGGCAATTGCAACAGTTTCCTCAAATTTCATTTTGTGTCTCTCATTCAGACAGTGTTCTGCTACGGCCGATTTTTCCGGCTGTTGTAGCCTCGTGTGACGGCGATGTTCCACACACCTGTCATTCACTGTGCGAATAGAACGACCAACGTAAGCTTTCCCACATTGACACGGGATTTTGTACACCCCGGGTTTTTTAAGTCCCAAATCATCCTTCACAGAGCCGAGCAGAGCCCTAATCTTAGAGGGTGGACGGAACACACTCTTAATGTTAAAACTCCTTAAAATTCGTCCAATCTTAAACGATAAGCCTCCAGCATAAGGAAGAAAGGCCACAGATCTATGTTCCTCTTCGGACACCTCCGGAGACGGTCCAAATTCCATAGCCCGACGAATCTGACTCTCGGTGTATCCATTTTCCTTAAAAACAGTCATCAAATGCTCAAGTTCTTGGGTTAAGCTGTCTGCGTCGGAAATGGCATATGCTCTCCGTACCAAAGTCCTCAGGACGCCACTACGTTGGTGTGGTGGATGACAACTCTTAGGGTGCAGATACAAATCTGTGTGTGTCGGCTTTCGGTGAACGCTGTGTCCCAAAGTTCCATCTGGTTTTTTATAAACCATTACGTCTAAAAATGGAAGCATCCCATCATTTTCAACCTCCATAGTAAATTTTATACGGGGATGAAGACAGTTGAAGTGGTCCAAAAACCTGTTAAGAGCATCACGTCCGTGCGGCCATACGAAGAAGGTATCGTCCACGTATCTCCAGAAGCACGTTGGTTGCAAAGCTGAAGTCCTCAGTGCCATAGCCTCGAAGTCCTCCATAAATAAATTGGCGACTATGGGTGACAAAGGACTACCCATAGCCACTCCGTCATTCTGTTCAAAAATGTTACCGTTAAATAAAAAATACGTAGAGGTCAGCACATGACGACAAAGCTTTACCCGCTCTTCATCCAGTTTTTCACTGATCAAACTAAGGGACTCTTCCAGAGGAACTTGTGTAAATAGGGATACCACATCGAAACTCACTAACAGATCTGAAGGACTCAACTTCAAAGATCCCAATCGTCGAATAAAATCCACCGAACTGGATATATGGTGTTCACATTTGCCAACAAATGGACTGAGAGCAGATGATAAGTACTTTGCCAGGTTATAGGTCGGTGCACCCAAATTACTAACAATAGGGCGTAGAGGGACCCCTTCCTTATGCAACTTAGGCAAACCGTACAACCTGGGCGGAACGGCAGCACCAGGATGAAGTTTCTTACGTAAATCATCTGACAACGAACTCTTTTTCAGCAGTGAAAGTGTCTTACGTTTGATCCTTTCTGTGGGGTCATTTGATAGTCTTCTGTACGCCGGGTCGTTGAGAAGTAAATCCATTTTTAGGACATAATCATCCCGCGTCATTACAACCGTGGCATTCCCCTTGTCAGCTGGTAAAATTACTACTTCGTCATCATTCTTAAGGGAACGAATGGCTGCCCTCTCTGCGGAAGAGATGTTATCCCGCGGCGGTCGAGCCCGACGTAATGTGTGCGACACTTCTTGCCTTATTTCCTCTGCTTGATCCTCGGGTAGGCTGTGTACTGCTTGTTCTACAGAGCAAATGAACTCTGTGATAGGAAGTCTCTTGGGAGTGGGCGAAAAATTTAAACCTTTCTCCAATATCGACACTGTGGGCCCATCCAACGCCTTGTTAGAGAGATTAATCACAGTACGCTGACGTTTATCCACTTCTGATACTGTAGAACGAGAAAGAAGCCGTTCAAATTTCGAGGATTGTCTGGTAACGGCGCACCTATGTGTCCCTCTACGCCCTATTGTTAGTAATTTGGGTGCACCGACCTATAACCTGGCAAAGTACTTATCATCTGCTCTCAGTCCATTTGTTGGCAAATGTGAACACCATATATCCAGTTCGGTGGATTTTATTCGACGATTGGGATCTTTGAAGTTGAGTCCTTCAGATCTGTTAGTGAGTTTCGATGTGGTATCCCTATTTACACAAGTACCTCTGTAAGAGTCCCTTAGTTTGATCAGTGAAAAAGTGGATGAAGAGCGGGTGAAGCTTTGTCGTCATGTGCTGACCTCTACGTATTTTTTATTTAACGGTAACATTTTTGAACAGAATGACGGAGTGGCTATGGGTAGTCCTTTGTCACCCATAGTCGCCAATTTATTTATGGAGGACTTCGAGGCTATGGCACTGAGGACTTCAGCTTTGCAACCAACGTGCTTCTGGAGATACGTGGACGATACCTTCTTCGTATGGCCGCACGGACGTGATGCTCTTAACAGGTTTTTGGACCACTTCAACTGTCTTCATCCTCGTATAAAATTTACTATGGAGGTTGAAAATGATGGGATGCTTCCATTTTTAGACGTAATGGTTTATAAAAAACCAGATGGAACTTTGGGACACAGCGTTCACCGAAAGCCGACACACACAGATTTGTATCTGCACCCTAAGAGTTGTCATCCACCACACCAACGTAGTGGCGTCCTGAGGACTTTGGTACGGAGAGCATATGCCATTTCCGACGCAGACAGCTTAACCCAAGAACTTGAGCATTTGATGACTGTTTTTAAGGAAAATGGATACACCGAGAGTCAGATTCGTCGGGCTATGGAATTTGGACCGTCTCCGGAGGTGTCCGAAGAGGAACATAGATCTGTGGCCTTTCTTCCTTATGCTGGAGGCTTATCGTTTAAGATTGGACGAATTTTAAGGAGTTTTAACATTAAGAGTGTGTTCCGTCCACCCTCTAAGATTAGGGCTCTGCTCGGCTCTGTGAAGGATGATTTGGGACTTAAAAAACCCGGGGTGTACAAAATCCCGTGTCAATGTGGGAAAGCTTACGTTGGTCGTTCTATTCGCACAGTGAATGACAGGTGTGTGGAACATCGCCGTCACACGAGGCTACAACAGCCGGAAAAATCGGCCGTAGCAGAACACTGTCTGAATGAGAGACACAAAATGAAATTTGAGGAAACTGTTGCAATTGCCAACATTTCCGGTTTTTGGAATAGCGTGTATAAAGAGGCGATCGAAATTAGGTTGGCTGATAATTTAATCAACAGGGACAATGGGTTTCCTCTTAGTAAAACGTGGAATCCTGTATTATCTCGCATTAAAACAGAACGTTCTTCGGTGCGGCCTTGATTGCGATATATCGCTGCCAGCAGTGTTTCACTAAGGGCGGCGCCACCTCCCTGTTTTGGAAGTCAGAAACCGTGATGGGCGGCGCATGCGCCGTGTACTGAACGGTGGCCTATATAGGACGTCGAATTGCAATCTTGCGTCAGTTCTCAGCGGGACTCATCAGCAGAAGCAGCATTCCCTGAAGATGGCGAACAATTGGATCGCCGAAATATCGAGTCAAGTTGATTTTAGGATCCGGCAGCAAACCCGAAAAGACTTTCAAGAAGAGGATCTGGTTGCCCGGCTAGTAGCAGCAGCAGGAACAATTCAGGAAACTCCTGGGATTTCAGCCCGTGTCAGACAACACATGATCCTACGGTGTAACCTTTGTTTACGTGTCAATGGAGGCATTTTTGAAAATCTACTGAAATTAAAATTGGGTTGTCTTAATGTGTTGTCTCTTGGTCATAAAAAATGGAAAAGTGTTTGTTGGTTTAACTAATTTGCCGCCAGAGACATCTTCCTCTACCGTTTTAAATACTCCTCATAGGAAAAAATGACATTAGGGAAAAATATTTGTTTTGATGTCCCCTACAACCTCCCAGAGTTTGTCGGTTTAAATACTTTTCACCCTGTATAACGCATCAGTTGTTTCACGAAGTTCACTTAAACTGCGGGCGCAGAACCGTATTCCAGCAGACTGGATGGTAGCTTCGAAGGGAAACCTCAAAAATAGGAGAAACCAGAGCTCACACATAAGTTCACTCTCGTTTCCTTTCTCTAAAACGTCGTTACGGAATCAGAGACATTCTGTTAGCATCAAAACAGTTATTTGCCTTCCCGTTTTCGCAAAACTGTAGTCTCTGCACTGGAATGTGGATGTGGTTAGCTGGATGGTGTAGAAGTACACAGTCAAAGAATAACGTCTGCTGGTGTCCCATGCACTAACGGAGATTCATTGAAAGTATACACCACCCATGACACGTCTCTGAATTACGCCTTTTAATAATCACCGCTTTTTATTGCATGTATACAGTATGGATAGTACAAGTGAGGACAAGTCACTCCAGGTCAGCTTCGCTACAGAGAGTCTTGCATCTGCACATTGGTGGTTTGAAACGTTTTTACGCAAAAGTGTGATGACACAACTCTCTTAGACACCAAATATACTACGAGGAGACGTAAGACCTAAGACCATCAGTAAGTATGTTGTAGGATAGAATAGGGCAGCAACCTTGATTTATCCAAGCCATCGACGCATTTCGAGCGGCATGTGAAGATCGCTACACCATCCACATTGATCGCCACAAAGTCCCATGACAGCGTAAGACGTTTGATCATGTGTGTAGTAGGGTAGGAACTATTTCTATACACAAGTATTCAAAGAATTGTAGGGGGCATCAGCAGACTGCATTATCCATCGATGTGCTGATGCAAGACCACCTGTAGCGAAGCTGATCTGGAGTGACAGCTCAACAGCCTACGCCCCCTCCACTAGTGCATGGGACACCAGCAAAAGTCATTCTTTGCTCTGGATATTTCTGCACCATCCAACGAACTATGTTCACATTCCATGCAGAGACTCTAGTTTTCCGAAAGCTGGAAGGCAAGTAACTGTTATGATCCTAGGAGAATGTGTCTGATTTCATTCGGTACCTGTTGTCATGCACCCTAGAACTGATTGTACTAGTGTCGTCAACGAATTTTTTCCTTACAAGTACCAGACATTTTCTGAGAAACCTTACAGAAAATGTAATTTTCCATCCACTTCTCCGATACTTTACAAAGACAAAGAACAATTAGAGTTAGCCACTGTACAGCAATTGAATTGCAAAACCAGTGCTACCAAAGCGAAATCTATGACAGAAGTAGACGTGTAGAGGACAGCAGCGCTTGACGTCCAAACATAAAGTGTGCTGCATTAATGCCATGAACGAGAGCAGAATGTAACACTAGACAACCACAGTAACTATCGAGCAAACAACTAGAGAAACGTGTGCTTAGAACTAAGAAAACCTCGACAAAAGTGTAAGTGTGTTACGTTGTACACAGGACATTCAACATTCTTAGCAAATTTCGTATGGTCGTGTCTTCTATGTGCGAACGTACTGATTGTGATTTAATATCATCAATATGCTAAAGTAAAATCAACAGACAAATATTGAACTGGTCTGTAGGACACAACTTCCAATGATCCCTCCTCTGAACAGAAAGCGATCTAGTACTCACGCCACGTTAAGCTATTTCTGAAATAAACTGTGTTTTACATTGCAAATAGGACATCCAACATCTCTAGTGGATTCATTATGGTACTGTCATCTACGGTTCAACATCATGTGGCCCTGTCAGTCGTTAATTTCAATGTCATCGTTGAAGTCGTTTAGTAAACTTTGTGCTTTAGTTTTCGGCTGGCGTTTCTTATTGTTTATAGTCAAATATTTCGGTAAAATTTTCATTCACTGTTTTAACTTCGTTGAGTCTTCCAGTGGCCACTTCAAATTTTGGTTTTAGCTAATAAGTCTTGTGGAGTTTTGTTGGTATTGGTATTAGTTGTGGTTTAGTAGTATTAATAAAAGTTGTTGCTTTCTTAGTAGAGAGAGAATTTCGAGACTGCTATTGTTAGTTCTATAAATAGGTTTACTAGTGTAACTGAACTTAGGTAACGTAGACGTTTCATTTTCAGTAACTGTAAAGTTTTACCGTGAGTGACAAGTGTGGGCTCTGTCGTAGGTTTGTGAATATTAGGTTGCGGGGATTTGTTGAAAGTATTTTCATTGAGGGGAATGCTGTTGGGAAGCCAGTGGGCATTCTTACGAGATCCTCTCTTGGGAATGCAGAATTTGTAGTAGAAATAACTTGACAGAGGAGCAAGAGCGTAAGATCTGTGCCCTTCAGGTGCAGTTACAATACGCAAAGGAGGAACTAGATAGGTTGAGAAGGATGAGGAGAGCTGGGGTATGGGAACTGGCAGTTGAAAAGAAGTCAGCTAGGAGGAGGAGGTATTCAGACAGTTGTATTTTGAGTATATGCAATAGGTTTGACCAACTGTCAGAGTTGAGTGGAGAGGAGCCTCTTGTAGCTGTAGGTGTAGGAAACATGCAGCAGCCCTCAGCAGGTAGGAGGCCTAAGTCAGTTGCAAAGTCTAACAGAAATACGAAGGTTCTGCTGCTAGGTAGTTCACACGGCAGAGGTGTGGACCAGCAGTTGAAGGAAGTGTTGGGGAGTGAGTACCAGGTCACCAGTATTTTGAAGCTTTGTGCAGCGTTGGCTCAGGTGACTGGCAGCATAAGGGAGTTATGTAGGAATTTTACGAAGGAGATCAGGTAGCGATAGTGGGTGGAGCGGGGAATAGCCTTGATAGGGACGGGGAATATGATGGTGGTGACCTAGTAAAGATAGATACTCAGACTGGTGGCATTAATGTGAAATTCGCGCAACTCTTTCAGCGTCATGCTCGGCCTCATCTTAATGCAGCCGTTACGCGCGTTAACATGGGGCTGGAGAGAGTGCTGATGGCGGAGGGCATGGGTCACATTGCAGTGGTGCCAGCTGAGTCTATCAGTAGATAGGGTTTCACTAGGCACGGCCTGCACCTCAATAGGTATGGGAATGGGAGGATGGCAAAGTTTATAGGTGACAGTGTAGTGGATGGTGGTGAGATTACTCATGGAGAAATTCCTGTAGTAGTTGGTGTTAGAGCTGCACCTTTTTTAGATTGAAGTCAGCTAATAGGAACACATGCTTAAAGGAAGTCCCTCTAACTATGGAATCCCCTTCAGAGAACGTCATGTTTCCAAGCAGAGAAGGAATTAGCATATTTCCTCAAAATATAAGAGGTATTAGGGATATAGTTAGTGAACTGCTTATAGATGTTGACTCTGAAATTGTTGGTATATCGGAACACCACTTAAATAACTTGACAATTCAGAAGTTTCCTTTACCAGGACACAGATTAGCTGGCTGTTTTTCAAGGAGTTCCTTGCGGAGTGGGTGAGTGGCCATGTACGTAAGAAACAGTATTCCATTTGAGTCCATAGACGTATCATGGCACTGCAATGAACAGATATTTGAATGCTGTGCAGGCACAGTTGAGTTTAGTGAAACTAAACTTCTAATTGTTGTTGTTTACAACTCCCCTAACTCAGACTTCAGAGCATTTCTGCTCAAGCCAGAGAGGGTTATTGATTCACATTGTAGGATGTACCAGAAATTACTTACATGGGGTGACTTCAATATTAATTTTGTATATGATTGTGCAAGAAGAAAGAGATCTCCTAAGTTAATATGATCTGATGCAGACTGTTTTGCTTTTTCTATTAGGGTGCAAGGGAACAGTAGCACAGCCATAGATAATATTTTTTTCATTCTTTATTACTAGATGGGCATTCTATTAGTAAAATGGTGAATAGCCTTTCAGACCATGATGCAGAAATTTTAACACTAAAAAGCTTTTGCACCCAAATAAACGTCACATGTAATTACAAACAACGTTGGAAAACTAATCCAATGGGAATAGAGAGTTTTTTAAACCTCATCAAGGAACAAGTGTGGCAGGATGTTTATAGTGCCGATAGCATACATGATAAATATAATGCTTTCCTTCACACATTTCTCATGCTCTTTGACGGTTGCTTCCCATTAGAACGTAATAAACGGGGTACTATTCTCTTTTCTCTGTGAGGTACTGGATGGGTTAAATGAAAGGTTTCCAACGCTAGACGTATTTTTTGATCTAACTAAGGCGTTTGATTGTGTTGATCATAAAGTATTGCTCCAGAAATTGGACCATTACGGAATAAGGGGAGTAGCTCACAATTGGTTCACCTCTTACTTTAACAACAGGCACCAAAAGGTCATTATTCACAGTATTGAGAATGGCTATGTTGTGGAGTATGACTGGGGTACAGTCAAATGGGGGGGGAGTGCCCCAGGGATCAGTGGTGGGGCCACTCCTGTTCCTTATTTATATAAATGATATGCCCTCCAGTATTACAAAATGGTTCAAATGGCTCTGAGCACTGTGTGACTTAACATCTCAGGTCATCAGTCCCCTAGAACTTAGAACTACTGAAACCTAATTAACCTAAGGACATCACACACATCCATGCCCGAGGCAGGATTCGAACCTGCGACGTAGCGGTCGCGCGGTTCCAGGCTGAAGCGCCTAGAACCGCTCGGCCACCAACGGCCGGCTCCCAGTATTACAGCTGACTCTAAAATATTTCTGTTTGGTGATGACACTAGCCTGATAGTAGGGGATGTTGTGTGCAACATTGGCTCTGTTTCAAATAGTGCAGTTCATGACGTAAGTTCATGGCTTGTAGGAACTAAACTAATGCTAAATCGCAGTAAGACTCAGCTTTTAGAGTTTCTAAGATACAATCCTACAAAACCCTACGTTTTAATTACACGGAATAGGCTTATGGTTAGTGAAAGTGAACAGTTCAAATTTCTAGGTGTTCAGGTAGACAGTAAACTGTCATGGAAAGCACGCGTTCAGGATCTTGTCAAAAGACTTAATGCTGCCATTTTTACTATTCGAACGGTATCTGAAGTAAGTGATCGTTCAACACGAAAATTAGTCTGCTTTGCTTATTTCCATTCGCTTATGTCGTATGATATTATATTTTGGGGTAACTCTACCCATTCTAAAAGGGTATTTTTGGCTCATAAACGGTCGTTTCGGGCAATAAGTGGTGTAAGTTCGCGAACCTCTTGTCAACACCTGTTCATTAGTCTGGGTATTCTGACATTGGCCTCTCAATATACATATATATATCTTTACTGTCGTTTCTTGTTAACAATACCAGCTTGTTCCCAAGAATAAGCAGATTTCACTCCGTTAATACTCGGCAGAAACCCAACCTGCAATTGGATCAGACTTCCTTAATTCTAGTGCAGAAAGGTGTGCAGTTACTGATTTTCAATAAGCTACCACAAGAATTCAAAAATCTTAGCAATAATCCACGCGCTTTCAAATCAAACTGAAGAGTTTCCTCATAGGTCACTCCTTCTATTCTGTTGTGGAGTTCCCTGGAAAATTAAGGCGATTCGTATGTTATATTGTTGATTGCTTTTACTTAAACTTATGGCTTGACTTTTTTTGGGTTCATAAATATTCTATTTGGGTCTTTTATGAATTTTATGTTGTAATTTCGTGTACTGACACGTTCCAAGACCTTCAAGATTTTTTCCCTCAATTTGGTCCTACGGAACTTGACATGTAAATAAATAAATAAAATATGAACATAGCTGCTTCGCAGATACGCCTCGCTAGTGTAGACCTATGGTGCTGCCTCCTGTATGACTTCACTAAGAGATACATGCCGTTCTCGAAGAGAATCACCAGTAAAGTTACGTTACATATAGCAATAGATTCGTTGATGATGTATCTTTCAAATCTCTGTAAGTCTTGAGGCATCTCAACTACATGGGTTTTTCAAAAATGCTTTGGTTTTAGGCATTATATAAGGTAACAACATGTGTAAATTATATATAAGCAGAGTAGACAGGTAAAGGGAACACAATGAAAAAGTGTCAAAAACAATAGGTATGAAAAGTAGTCTAAGGAAGGCGCTTACCAGAAGAACGGGCAGGTTAGTTGGGTACCTGCTACAGCAACCAAGGATACTTAACTGGAAAGTGCTTAAGAGGGAATTTGTAGTAGGCGAAAGCAAAGAATATACCAAAGGGGTTTATGGAGATTAGTGGTTGTAGTAGTTACGTAAGCATGTCTCAAGATATATAAAAGATAGAGGATTTCGTTAAACCAGTGGGAAGACTGAAGACCAAAACGAAAAAGAGACATACAAACACACATTATTTTGGTGGCCTGAAGAGTAAACTCTTCTGCTTCTCTCCATGGAAAAATAAATGTAGAAGACACATGGAAGCATACAACAGTGGAACGAGACTTTGAAAAGCTAGCTGGGATATTTATGTGGTGAACTAGAGCGTAAAGCCCA
Organism: Schistocerca americana; assembly: GCF_021461395.2. Classification (NCBI taxonomy): domain Eukaryota; kingdom Metazoa; phylum Arthropoda; class Insecta; order Orthoptera; family Acrididae; genus Schistocerca; species Schistocerca americana. The sequence goes on from NC_060126.1 coordinate 381,623,632, forward strand.
AGCTGCGAAAGGAGGTAGCCACATGAGAAGACTCTGCAACTTGAGGACGGGTTTGTTGACACCGGTGAAGAGGACTGCGAGAGCGGAGATCAAAGGGTGTCCGCACAGCCTCAAGAGAAACCTCAGCGCCTACCTGACATTTCCTGTTATGATTGTCTACTGCAAATGCAAGACTTCAGTCCGGTCTAAAATAACTGCAGACATTTTTCGTGAGATATAGATAGCCAGCCCGCAAATGATTGACGTTTTAGCAGTTGTCTAAGTGTCAACATTTTGTCGTTATTCGGTATAACAATCTTCAAGAGTTAAACAGAAAGCTACCAGTAGATGGCTGATAATCCAAAGTCCATAATCTTCCACTTGAAAGGTATGACACGTTTGAGGCTGAATTTCTGTTACAAGCAGTGGGCACTGTGTATTAATCTAGTCGCAAACGGCCTTAGTAATTTCGTAGTAATATTCGGTTCCGTAGCTGTTACATTTCCTGCCAGTTTTCTCTACATTTTCTTTTCCGTTGGTAAGTGTAAGTTTCTTCCTTAAACACATTACCGAAGAGCGTCTTTAGGTCCAAATGAAAGTAAGTGCCAAGGAACAAATCACTAGTTAGCTGCTCCTCAGATATCTGACACGACTTTTTGACTTCGTGTATGGAGCATTGAAAGTGGACTCTAAATATAAGTGCGTTGCACCTCAGCCTCTCTTACTCAGTTTAACCCTTTCACTAGCAATTTTTTTCTGAGTGAAAGACATTAATGTATGGTTATTTTAATTAATGTTGTCGTCAGAAGTAATAATACAAAAAGATAATCGGCCAGGTGCGCGTAGAACTCCTACTCTCAGAGTTCCGTACAAACTTAATTACGTGTATAGACAGTTTATCCATTCTGCGAATCGACAATCTCTATGATTTTTTCCTGTCCCGGGAACTCCAAGAGTTCCAAGAATGCTTTAATTTTAAGTTTGAAGAGGGATAACAAATGGCTAAAGAAATATTTCTTTCGTGTGATATGACAGATTAGAAATTTTCCGATTTTTTTTCCTTTACTTGTAACCGTGAAAACCTGCTTCTTGCCAAATTTCATGATCAACTGGAACTGCCTTGTAGGTTTTAATGAGTGAGGTTGCGAGTGTCGAAAAATGTGCCATAAATGGCCTCATCTTTTGATTGGATTGACTTAGAAGCTCAACTTTTTGACACTACCAAGGGTGAAAAATTATTTTTTACCAGTCCGACGGATAGACTGACAGATGGACGGACAACAAAGTGATCCTATAACCGTTTTTTTTTACCGGTAAAGGTTACGGAACCCCAAAAATATTTCCCGTCTTTGTGTTTTCCATTGCGGCGAAGAGTGGAAGACATGAGATTATTCATAAATAGCTCGGACGGAGGTTTCAGAAGAAGACTGGGCAGAAACTACAAGACATACAGAAATCAGCCAGCTGTCAGCAGCTAGTGTATCTCTCTGAGTCTTGAACTCACGTTAGTGGAGTTCCGTATTGGACAAAGGTGTACAAATTCTCCTTCCAGTCTGCCTGCACCTGTCGGCGCTGCGACCCTTACAGCAACACAACCTGCTGCAACGGAGACACAAGAGTACATGTGTACTAAAGCGTAGTGGTTAAAGCGGGCCAACTTGGGTTCCAGCAAGCTTGGCAAGCTTCACGGGGACCGTTCAGTCTGCTGCACCTAACGGCAGATTGCTCTATCACTCCAACGTGATTACAGACTAGTTAGGTACGTGTCTGCGTAGGTCATGAACTTATCCGTAGTAGCTACCAAACAGAGAGAACTGCCACTATACTTTCAGAAAGTCGGGACAGTTACTTCACTGAACCCAACGTCGACTTCAGGTGCCATTCTCTTAATGGCTGACAACAATTTCTTAAATCACAGATCGTCGACGAAATAATACTGGCGTTATTCTGTAATACTAGTGTTATATTTGATAAAGGTTGGTGGTTAGCATCCATTACTATAGGAATAACTCTACTTAAAACCCTGCAAAAACACATGAAAGTACTTTGTATTTAGCTTCCGCTAAGAATTATTTGCTATTTGTGACTTTAAAAATAGAAGTGTTAATTTTTTCACTGTACGAAATTTCGATAAGTTCAAACATTGTTATGGTAAATGCCTGACTTCTATGTAAACGTATCAGGACTTTTGTCACAGAAAGATTAAAAACTGCTACGCTAGCTGTTGGACAGAATTCAACAAATGAATAAAAGTTTCTAAAAAAAAAAATTATTCTCGAAACATACTAATATATTGAATGGTTTTCCAGATTATGTATGTCACGGGATTAGCTATTTCCTACATCTTTAAAGATGACCAAACACTATATTTTCCCTGTCTTTCCACCTGGGATGAAGTTTTAGGATGATCTTACCACCTATCATCATCAAGACAATTTCGTCCCCGTTTGAATACACGCACTCATCGTTCAATTGTTGAAATTCAAGAAGGCGCCTCGTTATTAACATTCACTAAATTCTGACCAATGTTTGTTGTCTGTAAATCAACTAATTAAAAAAATTATGAATGCATCACATTCCAGCTTATTCATTTGAATTTTAAATATATATATATATATATATATATATATATATATATATATATATATATAGGATATGTTTCCTTTAAAAACCCACATTAAAAAAAAAACACTGTTTCGCAGATCAAATCGACTTACGATGTTGCACAAAATGTCTTAGAACAACAAGAATAAAATTTAGTTCATATCAACACTATATCTCTGCAATATCGAGCACTTCCCACGATGCACTCGTACACAATTAGAGGTAGTCTCACAGAGTGAAGAAAGGGCTAAACAAGAAAAGAAACTAGAACCGCTTCAACAATTAAGGTAGACGTTACATTGCCTGCCAGCAGCGACACGACAAAAACACACTTCTGTAAAAAGATTCATGCACCATCGGGCACCTGATAAAATCGTCTCACCGCCGCGTGCACAATATGCAGTGCAGGGAGATGAGCATTTTGAGATGGCGGAGGCAAAAAAGACGACAGATTGGCACAGCTGCCTGTGTAGGTTTGTTTTTATTAGTCTCAAGACTCTGCTTTATATCTGCCCACAGTTTGTTTTTCGAAGAGGTGATAGCTTCTTTGTGGACCTTCTCTCGTTTTATTGTTGCCAGCAGCCACCCGGGCAGTTCAGTGGTGGTGATGCTCTAGCGTGGAGTGTTTTTGCTGGAACTGCTCAAGTTTTATTGTTGCTGGAAATGTGCTACGCTGTTTCACAAGTACCGAAGCTCTAACTTAATGTGATTTTCTCACGACGAGTCTTATCAAATATTCTCACCTTCTTCTGATTATTCCTTTTTACAGGAGGAGGCACTAGTTGCCATGTTATTGATTTCTTTTATCACCTCGATTCTGTTTCTTTACTCTGTGTTGTAGGACTGTGGCATTTAGTTCGATTGCTCAGCTTACTATTATTAACCAATACGAATGTAGTTTAGAAGAACTTCGAATTAATTATACCAAACATATGGGCTCGCTCGGCTATAACTTATCGAATATAGCAGAACAGTGGCTACATCGAAGTACCCATATTCATCAAAGAGGTTCCACTCCCCATCTGGCGACCCTTCTTGAAGTTTCTTCGTGGTTTTTAAAATAATGAAAGTGGGAATGGTCCCTTTATAAGATAAACATTTATTTTAACACTCATCATTGATCAGTTCCTGCTTCGGTGTGATTAGCGGCGCATGATATCACACTCATTGGTGTCTTCACGCGGTTAGATTAAGGACCACTGCAGGTAAATTAAATAGAAAATATGTTTCTAAAGGCTGTGGAACAATAGTAGGGGCAAAAGTTCAGTCATGGCTGCCCGGTCCAAGTGTGGTATGTGCCTCCTCGCGCAAGTCTATACCCTCCCCACAAAACTCAGTCCCAACTCAACGAAAGTTTGCCCAAACGTCGTCACTCATAACAAGCCTTTCCTCCCGCCTCCTCCGCTTACAAACACACACACACACACACACACACACACACACACACACACACAGACAGTAGCACACTTACACACACACGTACTACTCTTGTAATCATTTGTTTGTCTGTATATACACATCACATCTACTGATTTCCGTCCCGTTCGGATGATCATTTCGTGTTATGTTGTTTTCTTTTCGTCTTAGAGTGTATATCTAACAGTTTCCAGAAAAGCATAACTAATTTGTTTCATCTAAATATTATAGGGTTGAAAAACAAGATAAACGATTTTATTTCATGTCTAGAAGATATAGAAAATTCTGACGTGATATTCGTTATGTTCCTCTTTGAACACCATGTAACCACAGCGATTGTACACTAGCGTCATTTCATGAAGAGTTAGAAAAAAGAGGAGATGCAGCATATGTAAGAATTGAACACAATCTCATAAATATTGAAACAAACAGTTTTGTGTCGATCAGAACTTAGAAGCATATGATTGTAAGTTGTTGCTGCAGAATACTTCTCTGGTAATTATAACAGTCTGCAGATTCCTTCTAGGAATGCGTTATCGCGCTATCTCTGAGAACAAGAAGAAACAATTAGTAGTTTGTGGAGTTTTTAGAGTAGACTTCTTAAAATATAGACAGGAAAAATGGAATGAAATCATTATTTGGATCATTCAGTGAAATTTAAGCAATTAATTTTTCTACTCGTGTGCAACAAGATAGCAGGACCCTGATCGCTAACGTATTTACAGACAGTGCTCAGGCTGAAACAATTAATTGTTATACAATTGTAAAAATGTTCTATCTGTTCATGATGCATAATTAGTGGAATGAAACATTTCAGTACCTTACACTTCTGAGTCAGATTCTTAATGAGAACAAGATATAGTATTTTAAGTGTAACTCGAAAGAGGTAGTTGGGATGAGATACGTATAGAAAGAGTTGCTAGTGTCTAATTCAGTTCCTTTCAAAGTCAATTTGTATCGATACTCGAAAGTAGCTTTCCTAAACAAACTAATGCAAAAAATCCATTAAGAAACTAAGGGAATTAAAATCTCAAGTAAGATAATGAGGGAAATTTAGATAAAGGCCAGAATAAGACAAAATCCGATTTTACATGCATACTAAAAAAAAAATTACTGTGACATTTTAGGGAAAGTCATTAAAAGTCCAGGAGTATGTACATCCTGACAGAAATTAACAACGCAGATAGTATGATTCAAACCATAATAGATGTCAAAAGGAAGACAGGACAACCAATCAGCGTACAAGATACCATAACATTAAACTAAATGCCAATGTTGAGACTGATAATGTATAATTTACGACTACTTTTAACATTCATTTTATAAGTGGAGCAGCAAGAATAAGGTTAAATACTTCAGTTGAAGAAGCAACACAGTATGTCATTCCACAAAATTTTAAGCTACTAGAAGTGCATCTACATCTACATCTACGTGATTACTCTGCTATTCACAATAAAGTGCCTGGCAGAGGGTTCAATGAACCATCTTCAAGCTGTCTCTCTACCGTTCCACTCTCTAAAAGCAAGCGGGAAAAACGACCACTTAAATTTTCCGTGCGAGCCCTGATTTCTCTTATTTTATGGTGATGGTCATTTCTTTCTATGTAGGTGGGTGGCAACAGAATGTTTTCGCAACGGAGGAGAAAACGGGTGATTCAGATTTCATGAGAATATCCCGTCGCAACGAAAAACGCATTTGTTTTAATGGTTGCCACTCCAATTCACGTAGCATGTCTGTGGCACTATCTCCCCTAATTTGTGATAGTAAAAAACGAGCTGCCCTTCTTTGTACTTTTTCGATGTCATCCGTCAGTCCCACCTGATGTGGATCCCACACCGCACAGCAATTCTCCAGAATAGTGCGGACAAGCGTGGTGTAAGCAGTCTCTTTACTAGACCTGTTGCACCTTCTAAGTGTTCTGCCAATGAATCGCAGTCTTTGGTTTGCTCTACCCACAATATTATCTATGTGATCGTTCCAATTTAGGTTATTTGTAATTGTAATGCCTAAGTATTTAGTTGAATTTACAGCCTTCAGATTTGTGTGACTTATCGCGTAATCGAATTTTAGCTGATTTCTTTTAGTATTCCTGTGAATAACTTCACACTTTTCCTTATTCAGGGTCAAATGCCACTTTTCGCACCATACAGATATCTTCTCTAAATCATTTTGCAAGTCGTTTTGATCATCTGACGATTTTACAAGACGGTAAATGACAGCATCATCTGCAAACAATCCAAGACGGCTATTCAGATTGTCTCCTATGTCGTTAATATAGATCAGGAACAATAGAGGGCCTATAACACTTCCTTGGGGAACGCCGGATATTCCTTTTGTTTTACTCGATGACTTTCCGTCTATTACTGCGAACTGTGACCTTTCTGACAGGAAATTACGAATCCAGTCGCACAACTGATTAGATACTCCGTAGGCACGCAGTTTGGTTAGAAGACGCTTGTGAGCAATGGTGTCGAAAGCCTCCTGGAAATCTAAAAATATGGAATCAATATGACATCACCTGTCGATAGCACTTATTACTTCATGGGTATAAAGAGCTAGTTGTGTTTCACAAGAACGATATTTTCTGAAACCATGCTGACTGTGTGTCAATAAATCGTTTTCTTCGAGGTACTCCATAATGTTCGAATACAGTATATGTTCCAAAACCCTACTGCAAATCGACGTTAGTGATATAGGCCTGTAATTCAGCGGATTACTCCTATTTCCCTTTTTGGATATTGGTGTGACTTGAGCAATTTTCCGGTCTTAAGGTACGGATCTTTCTGTGAGCGAGTGGTTGCATATACAGTAGAGCGTCCATTATCCGAACGTCGGTCAACCGAACGACCGCTTAACCGAACTGTGTACTCGCTCGCACCTGTTACTCTCCCACCCTACCGCCCATCATCCCCCTCACTCCCCAACCAAGTTTCCACAGTAGTCGCCGCACAGGGCCACCGCTGGCGGAACATTGCTTCTAATGGGGCCTTCACAAGGGACGTTTGAAGGGAAGAAGATTATGCTCTCGAAAACGTTTACAATGTTGACGAAACTGGACTTAACTGGAAAGCTTTACCGAGAAAAACTCTTGTTTCACGTCATGAATTAACAGCACCTGGTCCTAAAACAAGCAAGGACCGTATTACAGCTTTGGCTTGTGCTAATGCTATTGGAAGTCGCCGACTGCCTATGTTCGTCATTGGTAAAAGTAAAAAACCGCGTTGTTTCAAGCACGTTAATATGTCAGCCTTGCCTGTTGTGTACACTTCACAGAAGAGTGCCTGGATGGATAGTACGATTTTTATGAAGTGGTTTCTGGACGTTTTCGTACCCTCTGTAAAAGTTCATCAGCTAAAGAATGGGAAGAGGGAGAAAACACTGCTTCTCCTTGACAATGCACCAACTCATCCGTCATGTCATATTTTAAACAAAAAAGACGAGTTCATAAAGATAATATTTCTTCCACCTAACGTAACCTCCTTATTACAGCCCATGGATCCAATTAATAGTTTAGTCCGATTGTCAGGTATAACCTGTACCCATACTATTTCACGCGAACTATCTACTTCAATTTCGCTACAAGGCAAACTACCTCTGACAGCAATAAATACTCCACCACCAACTGTATTTAATCTATCCTTTCTGAATACCATTAGATCGTTTGAAAAAATTTCGGCTAAACCTATTTCCGGCTTTAGCCAGCTCTCTGTAACTACAACTATTTGAGCTTCAGTGCTTTCTATTAGGACTTGGAGCTCTGGTTCTTTCCCAATACAGTTACGAAAATTTACAACTACAATACCAATCGTTTCTACAACTACTTTACTGTGTTTTACCTGCCCAGTTTAAACGGACGTCCCTTTTTTTGGTTCCCTGAGACCCTCTAACCTAAAAAACCGCCCAGTCCCTTCTATACAGACCCCGCTACCCGTGTAGCCGCCTCCTGTGTGTAGTTGACTCCTGACCTATTAAGCAGAACCCGGAAACCCACCACCCGATGGCGCAAGTCAAGGAATCTGCAGCCTACACGGTCACAGAACCGCCTGAGCCTCTGATTCAGACCCTCCACCCGGTCTGCACCACAGTCGTTTCTATCGACGATGCTGCAGATGGTGAGCTCCGCCTTAATCTCGGAATCAAGACTGGCAGTCTTCACCATTTCCGCTAGCCGCCCGAAACCAGACAGAATCTGCTCCGATCCAAAGCGACACACGACATTGGTACCGACATGATCCACCACCTGCAGTTGGCTGCACCCTGTACTCTTCATGGCATCCGGAAGCACCCTTTCCACATCCGGAATGACTTCCCCCCCGAATGCACAAGGAGTGCACACTGGCTTCCTTCCCCTCCTTGGCAGCCATGTTCCTAAGGGGCCCCATTACGCGCCTAACGTTGGAGCTCCCAACTACCAGCAAACCCACCCTCTGCGAATGCCCAGGCCTTGCGGGCCAAGAAGCTTCCTCTAGAACAGGGTGGACGACTGCATTCGGCTCAGAGACATCGTGAGCCACAGATAACGCCCGAACGAACCGGGGAGCCCCTACGATCGGCCCCTCGGAAAGTTTTTCGCTGCCTGTCAGACTTTGAAATGATTTCCCACTCGACCACGGGTTAGGGGTCAACCTCAGTGCAGGCAGTACCAGGGGAGGCCACAGCAGTGGACCGATCGGAGGACACGTGGGACGTGTTCGACGTCCCTCGCATCCCTGCGTTCGATCCCCCACAGTGACGCCCCTTGGCAGCAGCTGTACACAGCAATCACAGTACCTATCCATTACTGCAGTCGCTCCCGTTAAGCTCGTAATAATATGTAACAAAAGAACGGTGTACTCGCCTTATTAGCACCAGGAACTAGCTGTGCGCTCTCGCTGACGGTCTAACCGACAACCTTCACTGAAATTAGCAGTATTACAAAAACTCTAAAAAACAAATGCTCATATGATGTTGGTAGAACTTCAAACACAGTCCTCAAAAGTTGCTGTAAGTGATGTCCTCAGTGACACTGTAATGCTTCACTGACACAGAGAATTTTTCCAGGCAGATTAAAATATGGACTTTTTAAACCAATAACAACAAAGACTTAAATAATTATCATCTAGTTTCCTTACTAATATCTTTTTCCAAAATATTTGAAAAGTGATATATTCAAGAGTAGTCTCACATTTAAGTAGAAACAATTTATGTAGCCTCACATTTAAGTAGAAACAATTTATTTAGCAAATAGCAGTTTGGATTCCAGAATGGTTGCTCGAATGAGAATGCCATTTATATCATCACACACAAAATGTTACAAGCCTTAAATAATAAAATACTGCCAGTTGGTATTTTTGTGATCTTCTCGACGCATTTGATTCGTCACATCATGTTACGCACTTAGAAAAAATCGTTTTATGGAATTCACGACATTACATTCACCTATATGGTTTGAATCATACTTAACAGAATGCAAACGGTTGTATTCAATAATTCAGACAATGTCAGAAGGGTTGAAAATTTTAGTCGTGGGGGAGAAATCACAAAGGGAGTCCTACAGGGTTCATTTTTGGGTCCAGTTCTATTCCTTATATATGTGAATGTCCTTCCACTTAACACTTTTCCAGACGATACAAGTGTTACAATAAATCCGTTTCGAGAGAAAGCAACAGAAAAGATTGTTAATGATCGTTTTTGAAGAATTATTAAGTGGTTCCCTAAAAACGAATTCTCCTTACATTTTGAGAAAACACATTATATTCAGTTCTGTATAACAAATGTTCAAATGTGTGTGAAATCTTATGGGACTTAACTGTTAAGGTCATCAGTCCATAAGCTTACACACTACTTAACCTAAATTATCCTAAGGACAAACACACACACACACACCCATACCCGAGGGAGGACTCAAACCTCCACCAGGACCAGCCGCACAGTCTATGACTGCAGCACCTGAGACCCCTCGGCTAATCCCGCGCGGCAGTTCTGTATAACAAATAGAGACATACCAACAACTGATGTAGTACACAACAGGAGTGAGTAAATATGGTAAAATGGTCCCGACATTGCTGGAGGGTGACGAAAACGTGGAGGAGTACGCCGAAGAACTGGTACAAGCGATTACCAGGGCGGTACGAGCAGCTGTACCAACCAGGAGGAGAGCCGTTGCGGCCACCCGCACACCATGGTCTGTCGAACTAGGACAGATGCACCAGGCTGTAAGGAGGGCGAGGAGATACTACCAGCGGAGTGTCGTCTGGGGAGAAAAACAAAGATGGTTGCAGGTCTACAGAGAAAGTAAGGATCAGAACTTGGGAAAACTATGTGAAAAGCCAATTGGCTACAGACCTCTGGGGAGTCCCGTACAAACTAGTACGGGAAAAAATAAGATCACCTATGGTGCTATCCACCATCAGGGATGGGGACTGGATGACGGGCACATTGCAGGAAACTGCCGAGGCTCTCGTTCGGGTCCTGTTACCTGACAATGTGGAGGAAAATGACACAGAAGAATAGAATAGAATAAGAAGAGAGAACCTAAGTTCTCTGAAGAGGAAGTTGCTCCCCAGATCAAGGCCCTAAAGAGGGGAAAGGCTCCTGGCCCAGATGGCATTACTGCGGAGGTGGTGCAATTCCTTGCCCGCCAGCTGGTAGCTCCTCTCACTAAGTTATACAACGAGTGCCTGAGACTCGGGAAATTCCCAGCAATTTGGAAAAAGGCAAACATAATCATAATCAAAAAGGGTCCAGATAAAGATCCCACTGAAATCAAATCGTACAGACCCATCTGCTTATTAGACATACTGGGCAAACTTTTTGAGAGGCTACTGGCAAACAGACTGACAGCACACCGTATGCTGTGGTGGATGAGTGACAGACAATTCGGTTTCCGGGCTGGGCGTTCTGCGTCTGACGCAATCGCCCTGGCTGCCAAGGTCTGTGACTCCGCCCCGCGCAAGTATGTCGTCGGCATCACGGTTGACATCAGTGGAGCCTTCGACAACCTGTGGTGGCCCACACTCTTTTCCTGCTTGCGGGAGAAGAACTGTCCAGGGCTACTATACGGCTGTCTGAGGAGCTATTGTGCAGACAGGGAGGTCTGGCTATCGGCCCCCAGCGGCAAAGTCAGTAAGACAGTGACCAAAGGATGTCCTCAAGGCTCTGTCCTAGGACCTCTCTTTTGGGATATCAACATGGAGCCGCTACTGGAAGACCTGAAGAGCAGTGACGATGTGCTAAAGGTCATAACGTACGCAGACGACCTCCTCCTGCTGGTTGGTGGCATAACTACACTTACATCATGGTGCCACAAAACAAAAATGACGATCGCGCTCAATAAATCAACGTATCTGTTACTCAAAGGCCAACTGTTCAGAAATCCCATTGTGAGAATCAATGGCTCGCCAGTTCTTCGGCACCGCGAGGCCCGATATCTTGGTGTAGTCATCGATGAGAGGTGGAACTTCGCATCACATATTGATACCGTATCTCAAAAATCCTTAGTATTACTAAACAACCTCATTGGAATAGGCCACAAACGCTTTCATCTTCCACCCAATTTAATCAAACTATATCACAATAGTATCTTAACTTCAATAGTAGGATACATATCAGGGGTCTGGGCACACAGACTCACGAGGGTCATGCCTGCTATAGCCGTAAGAAGAGTGCAGCGGAACATGCTCCTACGTTCAGCAGGGGCATGCAGGACAACACCTGGAGGGGCGCTTCTTGTGTTAATGGGGATCTGTCCACTGGACATAAAAATCCGTGAGCAGGCCGCCTAGTACTTCGCGAAGAAGGAGAATAGGGATAAGATTAGGGAGATACTTGGGGTTTACGCTGGGGATAAAAACGCGATTAAAAAGAGAGGGATCGAACTATGGCAGGAACAGTGGAACAACGAGGATACGGGACGCAGAACCTATGAGCTGTTACCGAACATAGAGGAACGAGCAAAACTTCCATACTTCATGCCTACGAGAGGAAAGCTGCACTTTCTTTCTGGACATGGACCCTAGCCAACATATCTATGTCGGTTTGGGAAGCAGGCTACACCCGCGTGTGACTGTGGTGCCGTGCAAGGCACCCCAGAACATGTGGTGTATGAGTGCCACCTCTTCGATGACATAGCCAACGACCTACGACAACAGCTTCCGAACAACGACACGTACCACCTACTAAGGCATGACAACACCTTCAATGTCTTGAACAAGCTAACAGACGAAATCTCAAAAAAAGTCCTTAAGAACTTTCTAAGGGAAAACCATTAATTAGTAAAAAATTACACCAACTCAGACTCCGTACACGTTTCCTGTTCCGCCGGGCCGGGACTTGGCCAACCGCTTCACGGCTGGAATCCGCCTTGCTCTGGACTAGGGGGGGAGGGTGTACAATAACCGGATAAGACCAACGCACCAATTATGACACTAGATGTAAAATTAGGTTAGATGTAGAAGATAGGATAAGGCTTTTAGGATAGACTGCAGCGATACCAAGTTACTGGCCAGCCCAGTGGCAGGGGCATGCCCACTGGGATTAGCTCAGTGGGCCAGGCCAACATCCGTCAGGTTTATAGAGCACTGGCACACCTGTAACGCTGCAGGTAGCATAAGTTTCTTCGTAGATTAAGTAGAATAAGGAACCACATAGCGGTGGCCGGCCGGTGTGGCCGTGCTGTTAAAGGCGCTTCAGTCTGGAACCGCGTGACCGCTACGGTCGCAGGTTCGAATCCTGCCTCGGGCATGGATGTGTGTGATGTCCTTAGGTTAGTTAGGTTTAATTAGTTCTAAGTTCTAGGCGACTGATGACCTCAGAAGTTGAGTCGCATAGTGCTCAGAGCCATTTGAACCATTTTTGAGCCACATAGCGGTAAGAACACAATTAAGAATACCTCTAGTGTAGAACAGAGAGCTGCATTTTTTCTGTATGATAATAGGACCCACTAATGTAGTTAGGCAGTGGGTTAAAATGCATAATGTAATGAAATTGAATTAAAGATTTTTTTTAAAAATATAACTTTTGGGTGCACATATTCAGGAAAACTTAAACTAGAAGAAGCATATTACTGAGCTTGTCGAACAATTAGGTTCAGCTGTTTTTTATTTTGGTGTAATTCTTAGTCTTGGAAATAAACGAATGAACCTACTGGTATATTTTGCATATTTCCACTCAATGAAGTCCTACGAAACAATTTTCTGGGGTAACTCATCACTTAGAAGAAAAGTATTGATTGCACAGACGTGAGCAGTAAGAATAATGCATGTTGTTCACCTGTAGCTGTCAAGTAGGTACCTCTTCAGGGAGCTATGTATTTTGACTACACGATTACAATACATGCGAGGGCGAATCAATAAGTAAGTTACACTAGCTCGCCGCGAGAGTATGCTGTGTATCGTGACCGTGGTCAATATGTAGCATGCGACGGTAAATGCTGACACGTCCAATAGGAAGGGTGGTGTGATATCCCGTCGTGTAGTGTGTGCAGAGTGGGCTACGCTCAATGGCGCATCAACTGGATGTTTATTCCGAATTGTGTGGTGCTTGTGGCGTCCAGATCACTGTGCACCGCTTTTTACTGGATTGCGTTCTATTTTATGACAGCGGGCCGCGGCTGACTTGCCGACGGATCTGCCCTCTCTTTTAGGAAATAATCAAACGAATGTGGTTCTGTGACTTGTCCAATGTTTTTAATAAAATTTTAAAGAGAGGAACTTAATTTGTTCGCAGGGTAACAGGTTCGATCATGTTTCACGTAAGAGGCCAGCCAGTGACAATTTCCTGTGGCGTCCTTGACGCTCCTTTATCGTTTTACTTACGTTTTATTTTCTTATGCTGCGTTTTTCGTCTTTTCCCCTTTCTTTGCGCGTATGCCCACATTTTATTAATTTTGTCCTCATTCGTTTCTTTTAATGTGTGTCAGGGCACTGGTAACTTCGGCGTTGAGCGCCCGTGAGCCCCAACACACACACACACACACACACACACCGAATTGGAGGTGAGTACAACGATCAGATTTCTATGGGCTAAACGGCTCAATTACACCGACATAGACTGTGAAATCACTGCTGTATATGGTGAGTGGGCAGTCTCTCGCCCAGGTATTGAAAAGTGGCGTAAGCAGTTTGACGCCGGATGCACGGATCTCACTGACGAATATCGCTATGGCAGGCTCGCCAGCGTCCGGTACCGTTGCAAATGTTGACCGTGTCATCATTAGGGAGGATCGGCGCATATCACTGCAGAAAATTGCCAGCATGCTGAACATTTAGTATGACAGTGTGTTCTCCAGCACTTTAGATATCGCAATTTGTGTGCCACCTGGATCCCATGGCTGCTTACCGATGTTCACAAGGGACAACGTTTTCAGTCGTGATTATCATGTTTGGAACGGTATTCTGTGGAGGGAAACAAGTTTTTGCGTCGAATCATCACCGGAGATAAAACATGGGTGTACCGCTTCACCCCCCGAAAGAAAGAGAAGATCCATGGAGTGGGTGCACACCACGTCAACACAACGAAAGAAGGTCTACGTCAAACCTTCGCCAGGAAAGGTGATGCGACAGCGTTCTTTGACATGGAGGGCGTGGTTCACGTGGAATTTATGCCGAAAGACACGATGATCAACTCCGCTTCGTACTGTCAAACGTTACACCAGTTGCGTAAGGCAAATAAAGAAAAGCGGCGTGGAAAAGTGAGTGCCGGGTTGATTTTGTTGCACGATAGCGCAACACCGCACTCGGCCAGCTAAACTTCAGAAATGCCTCAGCGATTCAAGTTGGAGGTATGGCAGCGTCCTCCGTGCAGTCCAGACCAAGCGCCGTGCGATTATCACACGTCCGGCAAGATGAGAGGATCTCGCTGGCCGATGATTCCGAAACGATTAGGGCGTGAAAGCATACGTATCCAGGTGGTTACATAGCGCTGGAGGTGATTTATTGGCACCTTGAATCGAAATGTTGGTTACTCGTACCAATAAATGTTTATAGTCTGTTAAGGGACTATGTGGAAAAGTGAACTTGTATTGTATGTTGTCATAGCCATGTTGCTTATGTGCATGTGGTTTATTAAATGGCCACAACTTGTAAGTGTAACATTTTTTGATTCGCCCCGTGTATTTGCTAATCACATTCGTCATATAAATTCAGTCACAATTTGAGAAGAATATTTATATCAACATCTGCAACACTGGAGGAAAAAATGACCTTTACTCCCCATTATTAAAGCTGACAATAGCTCAGAAAGCAGTTCAATAGGCAGCAACAATCATAATTGATCATTCGCCCCATAACATAAAATATCTGTCTCGAAGCAAATCACGTCTTGAATGTAACCTACAACCATTTTCTTTGCGTAAGTCCTTCTATTTCATGGACGTATTTGTATTCAAACACTAATAGCCCGTGAGAATAGAACACAAGTGTAGTTGCATGAGTAGGACAAAAACATATTCATTATGTTAAACTGAACATGTGTGTACATGCTGTAAACTGATTCGTTACACGTCATTTCGACAAAGGAATCGTTCAAATTTTCTAGGGAACATCTAATTAACTAACAAATGCCGCTTTTTTTTTAAAGTGACAGACCTATGTTAGGCAATTCCAAGTTACTGCGTGTGAAACAAAGTTCTAGCTCGATGCCTTCGTAAATGACTTTTAGTTTTCTTCCTGCCTGTCTGTTTCGTAGGAGGAAAGTGCAGACCTCAGTTTTGTGTGATTTTGGCTACAGGTGTATTTTGTTACAGTAATCAGAAAACATTCTCAGAACTCTTGCCAGCACCAGTTCTGCTTTTTCAAAATCATCTGTCTGTACTGTCAAAGCTATGTCGATCAAAAATTAATGTAAGCAAAAGAAACTAAAAAAAGCTCTATTTTATTTTATATAACTTGGTGAAACGAAATATAATCTTAACTTTTCTCTGAACTACCCGTACATGAAACAGGTATTCGTCCTTGTATCATAAGTTGTAACAAATACTTCATGCTGCCCAAGATACATTTTCTTTAAATATCTACATCTGCACATGTACTCTGCGAGCCACTGCAAAGCAAATGGCAGAGGGTACGTCCCACTGTATTACCAGTAAGGTCATTCTACAGTTCCATTCTCGTATAGAGAGCGGGAGAATGATTGTTTAAATGCCTTTATGTGCTGTAACTAATTTAATCTTGTTCTCACGATCCCTATGGGAGCGATATGCAAGGGGTTGTTGCATATTCCTAGAGTCAGCATGTAAAGCCGGTTGTTGAAACTTTGTAAGTAAGCTTTCTCGGTGTGCTTGACGTCTATCTTCACGTGTCTGCCAATTCAGTTCTTTCAACATCTCTGTGACACACTCCCGTAGGTCAAACAAGTCTGTGACCATTCGTGCTGTCCTTCTCCTATTTCGTACAGCTCCCGCAAACTTGAGCAATGTTCTAGCCTGGAGCACACAAGTGATCTGTAAGCAATCTCCTTTCTAGATTGGTTGCATTTCTCCAGTATTCTACCAACAAATTGAATACTACCCAGGTGGCGGATTTAAAAATGTTGCACCCCTAGGCACACCATATTATATGCGCCCCCCCTCAAAAAAAATGTTTTAAATAGTAACTATTACCCCATCACTTCACAATTGCCGTTTTTTGTGGGAGCGCTGTGAACTGTTTCCGTACTCTGCTATTCGTCGTTCTGAAGGACGCATCAGCGGTCTAGTCGCTCTCAATCAAAATGTAATATGTTTCCTGAACTGTAGTTGGTGTACGGCAGCGGATAAAATAAACTTTATTTAAAACTGCGTTGTGTTAACACATTCTTCTATAGAAAGACAACAGAAACGAACACAAGGAAAATAACTTTTCTCTTATGGTCTAAAAATTCAGCAAAACATGTAGGAGACAACGGATTTTTGTTATACACTCACTTTTAATATGTTCTTTCACACGAAGCCCTTTGGAAATGAAAATAAAAAAGGTGTGTTACGATCTAAAAGTTGAAGTGAACATGTCATACATTAGAAATTAATACGTCCGTTTACAGAGATGCGTTCAAAATTAAAATCAAACTGTCGTTTTACAATCTAATAATTTGAATGTGTAGTAGATAAAAAAACACGTTCAGTATTAATACGTGAATCTATAGGAAAGCGTAAGAAATGAAAATGAAATACAGATTTTGCTGCACGAACTAATAACTAAATACAGACCAAAATACACAGAACTGGATTACACAATTTTTAAGACTAGTGTGGAAAAATCAAATTTGTTTTATGATTTAATTGTTAACGTGTAAAGCATTAGGGTCTATGTAGCTATATGCTGCATAATAAGTGTACACAATACCTTTAATCCATGTAAGGACTGAATAGGTTTGTATTGCAGCTACTGCTCTCACCATAGCTCTTTCTAACGGTATTAGGAAAGCTTTTACATATTTATCGCCAAAACTGAACTACGTTATTTATTAACACTTTTTCATCTGAGCGTACTCTCCGATAACGTATATTTCCGCGATAACTATACATTTCAGCAGACGCCAAGAATATGCATCAGTTGTAATACACTACAGTATCAGTATGACTTGTCTGTACAGAACCGAGCGGCCTGGATCATTCGGGTATTGTTTAGTATAGTCGGGCGCCTTCGGTCACGTCTGCACGTAAACGAGGTTTAATTCCACTTTCTGCCATCGGCAACTGTAAAATAAACAGGTGATAGGTAGTTTGTAAATCCAACGAATGTGGTTAAGTTATAATAAAAATCACGTTATAATGTTAAATTTTTTAAACTAAAGTTTGCGTCTGGCTTTGACGGCAGAAAACTCGTTGATGATATCTTCATAGTTCAGACGGTTATCAGTTAGGGGATGGACGTCGATGTGAAGAACGGACAAGGCGTTCAATCTCTCCTCTGACAACGTAGAACGGAGGTACGATTTCAGTCTTTCAAGAGTCGAAAACGAGCGTTCTGCTGAACAATTTGTAAGTATCATACATAGAAATATTCTAACAGCAATGTCAACATTCGGAAATATGGACTGTAACCTCTCATTTTGTAAAAATTTTCTCATTTCGACTGGTATATCAGTAATCTTAGAAGATTTCAAAAGTTCCGCGAAATGTACACATTCACTAGGGAAGGAAGGCTCTAAATCTGTGTCATACGCTTGGGGTTTAGCTGCACGTTCAGCAATATTGTCAGGTGAGCTGTTCTTAAGGTTACTGAAAATTGTGAAGGAGTCCAAAAGTGTTCTATAGCTTTCCTGCCTCCTCACTAATTCGGCGTACAGGTTGTCGAATACTGGGAGAAATGTTTCGACTCTACATTTTTCCCTTCCAGTGAGAAAAACAACTTCAGAGTCCGCTTCTTCGTCATCATGAAGTTTGCGTTTTCGTGATCTTTTGCAGGCGCATTCATAGTCTATATCAGTTACAATCTACATGGATTTATTTTCATAATAGTCGAACATACCACGAATAGATGCAATAAATCCTACAAGTGATTCATATAATTCATGCACTATTTAAGTGTCAATGTTTACGCTTTGCAATTGCAGATTTACACTATTAAACCTCTGGAGTATGTCCTTCCAAACTGTCATCACGAATACTGTTTCTAGTCTGCTGAGCTGATTCAGTAAATCTGAAGTCTCATTTCGCACAAATGATTTTTCAAACGTATTATTGGCACTATGTGTGAGGGCTTTGATAACGCCCTCCCAGTTTTCATATAGACTTACACACGCTTCCTCTCTTGCTGACCAACGTCTTTTTGATAAATTTTTTACCGTTTTGCTTCCTGGTTTCATGAAAGAAAGTCTTTGTCCTAGCACTGTGTAGAAGCAGAGAAAAAATTATAAAAGTTTTGCACTAGACTGAAAAATGAACATGCTTCCCGACACCATCTTACAGCACTAGTGCCGACTAAATTCAAAGAATGTGCTGCACAAGGCACATAATGCGCTTTAGGATTTAGTTCTTTATTGCGTGAGTGCAAACCAATGTAGGTTCCTGACATATTGTTTGTGTTGTCATATGACTGGGCATTACAGTCAGTAAAATCAATGGAATTTGTAGACAGGACTTAATAGTACGGCCTCAGCTAAATTTTCGAACTTGTGTCCCGGGTTTGGTAAAAACAGAAGAAAACGTTAGATTCACTATTGTCGTTCACATATCTTAATATGAAAGACAATTGATCAATATATGAAATGTCTGCAAAAGAATCTACTATTATAGAGATATATTTG
The DNA here is from genome assembly GCF_021461395.2 of Schistocerca americana. Taxonomy (NCBI): domain Eukaryota; kingdom Metazoa; phylum Arthropoda; class Insecta; order Orthoptera; family Acrididae; genus Schistocerca; species Schistocerca americana. The sequence goes on from NC_060126.1 coordinate 381,642,835, forward strand.
GCCTGTTTTATTTCACTATGATAATTCTTTTTATTCGTTCAGAAAGAAGCTCTATTATTTCATCACAGATTGTTGAAGGAAGACATGTCCCTGCCCTGGATTTCCAAATCGTTCAATGTGCTCTGAGAGAAAAGGATCAAACTCGGCTATAATTCCAAGAGACATCATAGATTGACCTTTATGTAATAATGGAAACTTTCAACTTGTCAACGTAGGGGAAGTCCACGACTTGTTAGGTTCTTCACTACTCCAAACACCCTTTTCAACAAACTGCGCCAGTACATTTCTTCTGTCTCAACATATGACTCGAAATGGTTATCTATTGTTGCAAATGACTTTTTTCCTTTTAGCTCAGAATTTTTGTGTTCAAGTGAATTCTCATGATGAGATGAAATATTAGGAACATTTTCCCAATCTGCAATGCCATTAGTAGCAATCACGGCGTTCCCTCCGAACACTAGAAAAGCACGCAAAATTGATTCGCTATTTAAAAGTTTACGGTAAAATACATCTTTTTTTCAAATATCATCACTGACGAGGTTATTTCTTTTTGTAATGTCTGACCCAACACTTAGTTTTTCGTGAAACTCGAAATCAGGATCAATTTTCTTTGTTTCGTCTGTATTTATTTCTTTTACAACAGCTGCACTGCCAGAAATATCATCCGTACTACTCGAACCCGAAAGTCAAACCAGCAACATTTTTTGCGAAAAATTTATCTACTCTGCCAGGCGGTTTTAGAACATTGGCTTCTCGTTCTCGCCTTTCCTTCAAAAATTTCCGAGATACAGCCCCACTTAATTATGCACGTTTGCTTTTTTCACTGTTATTAATGTTAAGGCACATACAAAATTGCCAGACAACTGTCAAAACAAAAGAAAAAAATTTGTGAAAGGAAAGAAAGAAAGAAAGCTGTATCCAGTTCCAATCGTACTACACCGCACATGAGCACAAAGCTCTTTACTTTAAGCATGACACACGAGCACAAAGATTTTTCCTTTAAACGTGGAGCGATGAATCGAACAACTCGGATTACCCAACGTAACTGAGCTATGAAAGAACGACAATGCAGACTAATTTAATTACATTGTCGCCTGTTTGTCAGTGAACAGTAGAAGCACGCCTGCCGGCTGGAATTCGTCTCGTAAAGAAAACAGGACAGTCCGTTTTTTGGCTTCTGTTTCCCGTGTCGCCGGAATTTTAGCTGGGACAAAAATATGTTCTGAATATTCTTCACACTGTCTTTCTAATTTAAAAAGCAGATAATTTTTGCAATTTCTTGCAGTGACGTGTGCTTGATCGACTCTTATCCCACTTATTTTTATAACATTTTAGCGGTTTCTGTGGACAGAGAAGACAGACTACAAAGTTTAATTAGTTTTATTGGCAGTTGATGTGGTGTGTTGTCATTTGTGTAAACACTGCTGTTATGTCTACACGCAAATGCACCTTTTGTTCCAAAATAAATGAAAAATAAACTTTCTTCGAATAAATAAAGCTCAGTTAAGAAGTTTAATATAAAATTTGCAATGCCACGTACTATTCGATGGCACAGAGTGGGAACTTTGATTCGTTCAGGCTGCAGCATAATAAATGAGACAAACGAAAGTTGGTTTCTTCTTCTTTTTTCGCTAAAAAAAGTAACTAAGTAAATAAAGAAATAAAATTCTTAAACTGTTGTGAAATGTATTTCACACATTATTATATATTCTGCTTATGTTCTTTTCGTATAAACATTTATTTAAAAATGTAAAGCATTCCCAGTAAAAACATGTTTTGTTAAACAGGTGTCATTAAATCAGAGCCCAGATATTGAAGACCACAGAGCTTTCACATTAATTACAGTAATGGAGGGTTGACTTGATACTTCCCCGTTATTTCCACAAGAAATTTAAGTATAGTCAGCTTTTACAAACCGAGGCCCACATATGTTAGAGTATTTAAGAAACTGCTGATTATTTTATCACAACTTTTCAGGGGCCCCGGTATTTTCACGGGGAAAATATGGTAGGGTTAAGTAGAAGCCGACAACATTATCGAAGTAATGACGTTTCAAACATTGTATTGTAGATTGCCTTCCTGACAGTTTACTTCAGAATATTTTGAACAATCATGAAGATGGTACCAGACAGAAACCCAATGTTAAATTTCTATTCGGTCACCAAGTATTAAGGTTTATTTAAACTAGCAAATTTTTTAACGATATCAAAATTTTTTGTCTTTTCTGAGCGCAGTTGTTTTAAAAGGTAAAACGTTAAAATGAGAACAGGGCAAAATATGCCCCCCCCCCGTAAGGTGCCGCCCACAGGCCCGTACCTAGTGGCCCCATATGTAAATCCGCCACTGATACTATCTTCTTTATCCACGACTGAGCCATGTCACTACTAAGTCTTTTGTTTGGGGGGAGGGGGGGAGGGGCACTGTCAACAGCATCGACATAATTGGAGAAATGCATGGTGCACTGTCTTACAATATATTTATTCACAACCGGTTTCGATTATTCATCATCTTCACAATGGAAAAATATCTATTGTGAGAACTCTACATGTCATACATGCTTATCTGGCTAAATAACAACACATATTTTTCCACTGTGAAGATGATCCATGATCAGAACCGGTTGTGAATAAATACATTGTAAGACAGCACGGTGTGTACCATGCAGCTCCCTATTAATTGTTCCACCAAGGTATTTGTATGTGTTTACAGATTCCATCAGTGACTCACTCATATTATATTCATAGGATACTACGGTTTTTTTTTTTAATTTTGTGACGTGCACAATTTTATATTTCTTAACGTTTAATGCAATTTGCCCATTTTGCACCATTTTGAAATCTTATCAAAGTCTGACTGAATAATTATACAGCTCTGTTCAGACTGTACCTCGTTGTAGATAAGTGCATCTTCTCCGAAAAGTCTGTGGTTACTATTAGTATTATCTGCATGATCATAAATATTCAGCATGAACGTCAAGAGACCTAACACATTCTCCTGGTGTACACCCGAAGGTACCTCTACACCTGTCAATAACTCTCAATTCAAAATCGTATGCTGGTTCTCCCTACCAAGAAATCCTCAATCTAGTCTCAGAGTTCTCTTGATACCCCATACGATCGTACTTTTAATAAGCATACATGTGATACTGAGTTAAATGCTTTTTGGAACTCGAGAAATACTACATCTACCTGACTTTTTTCAGGATGTCATGTGAGAGAAGTGCGAGTTGAGTTTAAAATTATCTGTGTTTGCGAACTCCATGCTGATTGGCATGGAGCAGGCCGTTCTGTTCAAGAAACCTCATTATGTTTGAACTAATAATATGTAAATCGATGTCAGTTATACCGGACGGTAGTTATGTGGATCACTTCAGCTATCTTTCTTGTAACAAGTGTGACCTGTGCTTTCTTCCGATTACTGCACACTTTTTTTTTCGAAGATCTACGATAAATTATAGTTAACAGATGATGATGATGGTGGTGATGTTTGGTTTGTGGGACGCTCAACAGCGCGATCATCAACGCCAGTACAGTCCCAATTTTTTCACAGTCCAATTTTTTTCACAGACCAATCTAGCCACTGTCACGAATGATGAGGATGATGATGATGAAATAATAAAGATAACACAAACAACCAGCCACCGGGCACAGAAAATCCCCTATCCGGCCGGGATATACTTAACGGAGACGCAAATTCGGCCGCGAATTGGGTGTAGAGTCTGATAGGGATTCCATCGGACCCTGGGCCTTTGTTCAGTTTTAACCATTTCAGCAATACATGCACAGTCCAGTCATATTAATGTGACCACCGCTTATGTTAGATGTCAACATGCAGTAACCTCTCACAGACGGTATGTGGCATCATTATCAGTAGAAGCTAAATAAAGTGAGTGGGAGGACGCGGAAAACAGTACAGTAGTTGTCGTAATGCGGGAACAGAGCGATTTATCTGACGTCCAAAAGGGTTCGGTCATTGGCTTTTGAGGCGAGGGTGGAAGCGTTTCCAAAGTCTGTAAACTGTTCACGTGTCGCTATGCTTGAAGTACATCGTGCATGGTAAAATGACGATTTTTATATCTGGCGCCGAAGCAAATGTGGTGCCGCACGATCCATGGATAACTGAAGTTAAAGGCGGCTGCGGAGATGTATACAGGCGAACATACATGCGGTTGTTGAGCAACTGTCCGCCCAGATGAACCAAGGGGCTGCCAACAGTGTCTCCTCAACGACTGTTCAGCGAACGGTGCTGCGTATGGGCCCCCGCAACAGGTGCCTGGTTCGCGAACCCAAGCTGACAGATGTTCATCGGCAGTGAAGACTGGAACTTGCACTCCAGTACAGCAATTGGACGTCCACTGAACGGCGACAGGTGGCCTTTTCGGATGAATCACGTTTCATGCTCCATTGGACAGATGGCCGTACGATCATCGTAAGAGTTCCATGCTGGAGGAAGGAGTAAAAGTATGCATCTACCCTTGGGGACCACTTCCACCCCTACATGCAGTTTATTTTTTCACGGCACGATGGAATCTACCAGCAGGTCAATGTCACACAGGTCGCAGTGTACATGCGTAGTTCGAAGAGGACCCTAGCCACCGGACTTACCAGATTTAAACCCAATCGAAAATCTCTGGAACTACTTCGATCGGGCTGTTCGCGCTATGGATTCTCAGCCGAGAAAACTAGCACAGGTTGCTCACAGCACTGAAGTCGGCGTGTCTCTACATCCATGTCAATACCTTCGAGAACATTACTGACTCTCTACCTGAACCGCTCGCAGCAGTCCGCACTGCAAAAGGTGGTCATTCGGGCTTCTGACAGTTGGTCACATTAATGTGACTGCGCAGTGTACAACGATATGTTAAAGTTTGTTCCTGTTTTGCTCTCGAATGCATCGTCTGAAAAATGATTGCTTCTATGCTTGTGCGCCAGCTAACTTCTCTTGCAAGATTTCTGTGGGACAGTTATGTGAACTCCTGAAGAACATTCGTGTTTTTCTGCAGTTGTAGTTCCCCTAGCACGTTCTAGAGACGTACCCACCGTCTTGCTTCTGCCAGTTATGATTGTTCAACATTTTTGTTAAACTCTCTCGCCAGTCAAATCTATGATCATTCGGACCATCTTGCTCTTATTAACAGTACGCGCTACCCTGCTCTTATTAATACTACGGCCATGACTTACTCATGGCAGAATGTAAGTATGTTTGAAGAATATTTCAACCTGGAAAAAGAATGCTAGGTTTTTGCAATAGTCGTAGCTTTTGTTAGACACACTAGGACTGCTGTGCATACATCAGGGCAACTCGACGTCAGCTGTTGTGCGTTTCCTACGCCAGGACTTTTTTTTCCATATTTGTCGCTGGTTAATGATGTCAAGTTTCTTGATGAGAAGATGACAGGTGTTCAAACTAACAGTGCTGTAAATGTGTTTGTGCTGCGTGTATAGATAGCGAAGTGTGTGAGTGAGTTGTCAGGACCACTAATGGTGGAGTAAAATTTAAACGTAATTATTTGTCTGTTAGCGCAGTGTTAATAACATAAGCAAGTCTTGGTTTGCGATAATGAAAGGTTATGATTTTCTCTTTGAAGTGTCGATCGAAATATCAGAGAACTGTTTAGCTTAAACGAGGCAGTTCGCAGTGACAGAGAAGAGGCGGACTCTGAAAATATTTGGCATGCCAGTTTCAAGACGATCAGACAGCTAAAGTAGAATTATGTGCCTTTATGTCGCCATAGCGCATGTGTTGAGTATGACAACCAGCGTCGCACGTGCTCTACTGAACAATTGAGGGAAACCTGTGACCGTAAACGTCCTGTCTTTTTTCTATTTTTGTTTTTTGTCGCTGATTCTACGAAGAACCTCATCGTTCCTTACCTTACCTAGCTAATTTTTTCCCACAATCCATGTTTTACTACCATACAATGCTGTACTGCAAATATACATTCTCAGAAATATTTTGTTCAAACTGGAAATGGAAATGCCGTGTGGCTAGGGCCTCCCGTCGGGTAGGCCGTTCGCCTGGTTCAAGTCTTTCGAGTTGACGCCACTTCTGCGACTTGTGTGTCGATGGGGATGAAATGACGAAGATAAGGACAACACAACACCCAGTCCCCGAGCGGAGAAAATCTCCGACCCAGCCGGGAATCGAACCCGGGCCGTTAGGTATGACATTCCGTCGCGCTGACCACTCAGCTATCAAGGGCTGATTTCCACAAATTAAGGCCCATGTTTGACACTGGTAGACTTCTCTTGGGCAGGAATGCCCTTTTTGCCAGTATTCTTTTTATGTCCTCCTTGCTCCTTGCTCTACATCTACTACATCTACATCTACATTGATACTCCGCAAGCCACCCAACGGTGTGTGGCGGAGGGCACTTTACGTGCCACTGTCATTACCTCCCTTTCCTGTTCCAGTCGCGTATGGTTCGCGGGAAGAACGACTGTCTGAAAGCCTCCGTGCGCGCTCTAATCTCTCTAATTTTACATTCGTGATCTCCTCGGGAGGTATAAGTAGGGGAAGCAATATATTCGATACCTCATCCAGAAACGCACCCTCTCGAAACCTGGCGAGCAAGCTACACCGCGATGCAGAGCGCCTCTCTTGCAGAGTCTGCCACTTGAGTTTATTAAACATCTCCGTAACGCTATCACGGTTACCAAATAACCCGGTGAGGAAACGCGCCGCTCTTCTTTGGATCTTCTCTATCTCCTCCGTCAACCCGACCTGGTACGGATCCCACACTGATGAGCAATACTCAAGTATAGGTCGAACGAGTGTTTTGTAAGCCACCTCCTTTGTTGATGGACTACATTTTCTAAGCACTCTCCCAATGAATCTCAACCTGGTACCCGCCTTACCAACAATTAATTTTATATGATCATTCCACCTCAAATCGTTCCGCACGCATACTCCCAGATATTTTACAGATGTAACTGCTCATGGGTTATTTTGCTGCCTGTCTACTTCGTGATCCCCAATTCTGATGTTAAGTTCCTCAATGTTCTCATATCTACTTCGTCTACTTCGTGATCCCCAATTCTGATGTTAAGTTCCTCGATGTTCTCATATCTACTACTTCTCATTACCTTCGTCGTTGCTCGACTTAGTCTCCAGCCATACTCTGTACCCACTAGAATGTTCATTCCATTGAACAGATCCTGCAATCATTCTTCTTTTTCACTGAGCATAGCAATGTCGCAAACCAATCTCATCATTGATAAATTAGATAAACCCTCACTCTGCCAACGGCCTTGTCAAAGAAGACGGAAGAGCGGACCGAGGTTTATGAAAAGGTAAACTGCACCTAACAGGAAGCAGAATCAGCAGTGAACAACGGCATGACATCGGGGAAGGCAATCAGTGCATTACTGACACACAATGAACATGCACAGGACATGTGGCCTGTAATTAGAAGAATTTTGTGATGATGTCTTGGTTGGCAAAAGATATCACATTAAACCCCCATTAGGATCTCCGTGTGGACTGCCAGAATATTTTGAGTAAGGAAATGCAAGAACACAGTGGAGGTATTATGGGGTTAGAGAAATGAAATGGAAAGAAGATAAGTATATTTGGTCAGACGAATATTGGATAACATCAACAGTTGCAGAAAATGGTGTAAAAAGAGTAGGATTCGTCACGAATACGAAGGTAGGATAGAGAGTGAGTATCTGTGAAATGTTGTGTGACAGGGTTGTTGTCATAAGAATTGATATCAAACCAACACCACAAACAATAGTTCAGGTATGTATGCCTTCATCACAAGCAGAATATGAAGAGATAGAGAAACTATATGAGGATATTGAACGCCTAATTTAGTATGTGAAGGGAGATGAAAAACTAATAATAATACGTGTCTGAAACGCTGTAGTATGGAAAGCGATAGAAGACCGGGTTCTGGGACAATGTGGATTAGGTAATAGGAATGAGAGAGGAGAAAGACAGTGTTCTGATATAAAAATCAGATAGTAATAACGAATAAATGTTCAAAAATCACAAGAGGAGGAGAGAAGATGCACTAGGAAATAGTCTTAGACACCGTCAGGTTTCTACCTGGTTTATATCATGGACAAACAGAAATTTCGAAATTAGGTGTCAGATTATAAGGCGTACCCATTAGTAGGTATAGACACAACCTAAATTTAGATATGATGGCTAGTAGAAGAAGAATCAGTGTTGGCAGAATTGGGATAAGTGAAAAATCCGTGCAATACGCACCTTTATTTATATGTAAAAGCCGACTTCGGTATTTCCTTTGTGTGAGACTGCATGTACAACATACGCGCCCCGATTTGAAATTATAGGTTCTTATATTTTACTGTTCGCGTCGCTTGTGCATAATTTCCATTCATTGTATCAACACTCATTTGTAATGTGGTATATTGTGGAATTTCAAACATTCGCAAGTACTGTTATCGTTATTTGTAGGCTTTTCTTTGTTTGTGCTCTTTTAAAAATTTTAATAGCAGTAAGTCTGTCCTCATTCAAAACAATCTTTCTCTAATTTCATTATATAATTATGTGAGAAACTAGATAGTTTTGAGAATTTTTGGACGCTTATAAAACCATTTTTTCGTATGTTACCAGTACGAGTGTTTTGGATACATAACTAATTTCTTACCAAATCAGCGTTTGTGGTTCACAGTTACTGTCCCTGAAATTAATTATATTTCAACGCAATTAAAAGTGCGTTTTTGAGAATTTTCAAAAACTATCATTGTCCTTTACATAATCTACGAGTAATTTGCAGTGAATCGGCGATTGTGATTTAGTTACTGCAGCAGGTATTCTAACTAACGTCTTGTACTACATCTAGTTTCCTCTTAAACAGGTGTAGCCCTATATACCGGTATTATGTACAGAATCGTAAATTAACTTTTTTTTTCGAGTTTGCTAACAACTATAATCAACCACAAACCATCTGAGGGAACTAATAACTTCTACCACAGGTTTTTGTAGTGGCTTAATAGAAATCTCGTTTTGTGTATTTGCGTCAATTCTTATGGAGAATTAGCAACGTTTTAGCTCAACAGATTAAAACATAATCAGCAGGATTAATTTAAAGTTATTTGTTCACTGCCTTGTAATACATTGCACCAGCCAAAAAGCAGCTCCACTGTGAATGCTGTTCTCGAATACAGAACGAATTGTTTGACACTCATAAGTAGCTGGAAATCGTCCTGATTACTGTCAAACGTTTGGCAGCTGCTGCGAATCAGTTTATTGGAAGAGCTCCCGAGAGTCTTTTACCTGTGACATCGGTACCAGAGGTACCTTAAATACTATCCTCTCCTGTGGTTCCTGTCTCCTCTTCAGAAAGTGCACAATCTGTCATTACTCACCCACTTGACTGCGAGTGGCGTGTCAGTGGTAGATCTAGGCGTCCTGTACAGGGTGGATGGGGAGCAGGGAGGACTCATAGTGTTGTACCGATCCCCAACCAACAGATTTGAAGTGCTGTCTTTCACAGAAAATGAAACTGAACCATTAGTTTACCTGCTTTGGAGAAATCTGTTTTCTCTGGTGTCAAGAGGAGGCAAACGCAAAAGGTCAGGGGTCGATTAATTATTGACAGTTCAAATGTACTGCGAATGATGGTACCCCTTAGGGAAATGGCAGTGAAGCATAGGAAAGGACACCAGGTGCACTCAGTTGTATGCGTGGGAACCTCATTCAACATGTTGAAGAGGCTACTCCAGTAGCTATTGGGCGAACAGGGTGCAACCAAGTGCTGACTGTGGCGCACATTTGAACAAATGATTCTTCTCGTCTGGGTTCCAAGGTCAGAGTCTGGCAGAAAAGGTTGAGGAGACCTGCGTTGTGCATGGTGTTTCAATAATGCTCATAATTTTCAGCAATGCACCCAGAACTGATCGTGTCTTTTGGTTCTGAGTCGAGTGGGAGGACTGAACCAGACACTTCGAAGATTCTGTGACAAGCTAGGCTGTGACTTCCTCGACCTGCGTCATAGGGTTGAGAACTGTAGGGTCCCCCTAAATGGGTCAGGTATGCACTACAAGTCAGAGGCTGCTACTCAGGTAGCTGACGGGAGTGGGGTGCACACAGAAGTTTTTTTAGATTACGCAACTCTCCATCCAAACAAGGCAACGATAGACGTAGGAAACCCAGGATATCAATGTAAGATTAAGAAATGCCTCCCACAGGTGAGAGTATTAAAATCTTAATGTTGAACTACCGAAGCATTAGCTACTAAATGCCAGAGCTTCACGTGCCCTTGAAAAGCAGTGACGTTCACATAATACTAGGTACAGTAAGCTGACTGAAACCTGAAATTGATAGCAATGAGATTTTTGGGTAAAATTTGAGTGAATATCGAAAGGATAGACAAATGGGAAACGGAGGTGGGGCATCTTTCGCAGTAGACAAGAAACTCAAATCCACCGAGATAGAAATTGAGGCTACATGTGGGACTGTTTGGGTAAGTCTCAGTGCGAGGGGCCAGACTTATCTGCTGATGTAACCGTAAACTGTAAAGAAAACCTCTGTTCACTTTTACGTAAGTTCCTTAGTCATGCTGTAATCATCGGTGGGAACTCTAATCATCCAACAACCAATTAGGAAAATTAGAGTTTTGTTAATGGTGAGGGTGATAAGATATCCTGTGAAACACACTAAATGCCTTCTCTGGAAGCTACCTAGAACAGATACTTAGAGACCCAACTCACGATGAAAATATATTGAATCTAACGGGAACAAATAGACCTGACCTCTTTAGGGATGTCCACATCGAAAATGGTATCAGTGACCATGAAGTGGTTGTGACAACAATGGTTACCAAAACACAAAGGACAACTAAAACAAGCTGAAATATATACACGTTGTGAAAACTAGATAAAAAATCAGTAGTGTCACATCTCAACGAGGGACTCGAAACTTTCGGTACTGGGCAGGAGCACGTAGAGTAGCTCTGGCACAAGTTTAAAAGAATGGTAGACTGTGCACTGGACATATATGTACCCTGTAGCATAATTCATAATGGGAGGGAACCTCCGTGCTATACGGTCACTGAAAAAAAGCTTCTAAAGAGACAGAGATTACTGCATTATAACTGTAAAACAAAGCGTTGGCCTATAGATAGAGAGATGCCGAATGAAACGCGTTTAGGTGTCTAGAGAGTAATGCGTGATACCTCCAGTGTCTACCGTGGCAGAATACTGTCAAATTATCTTGCACGAAGCTCAAAGAAATTCAGGTGGTATGGAAAGGTTGTTAGTGGCACCAAAGTTAGTGTCCAGCCCCTAGCGAAAGAGACAGGAACTGAAATTGAGGGTAGCAGAGCAAAGGCTGAAATGCTTAACTCCGTTTTGAAACATTCCTTTACGAAGGAAAACCTAGGAGGATTGCTCAATTTAATGCACGTATCACTGAAAAGATGAGTGAAATAAGTATTAGTGTCAGTGATGTTGAGAAACAGCTGAAATTGTTAAAATTGAACAAAGCTCCGAGTCCAATGGAACTCCTACCAGATTCTATACTGAATTTCTCTCTCTTCTAACTACAATGAACAGCAGACCCCCTCGAAAAAGAAAACGTGCCCGGTTCTTGAAAAAAGCACAGGTCACACACCTGTCTACAACAAGGGTAGTAGAAGTGGTCGACAAAACTGTCGTCCAATATCCTTAACATCGATTTGTTGTAGAATCTTGGACATATTCTGAGTTCAAATGTAATGAAGTATCTTGAACAGAACGACCTCCTCAGTGCCAACCATGATGGATTCCGAAAACATCGATAATGTGAAACCCAACTCGCACTTTTCTCGTATGACTTACTGAAAGCTTTGGATCAAAACAGTCACGTCGATGTAGTATTCCTTGATTTCCAGAAAGCATTTGACACAGCACCATATGTACGCCTACTGTCAATGGGGTATCAAGTGAAATTTTGGACTGGACTGAGGACTTTTTTGTAGGCAGCGTGTGATCGTGGATGGAGGGTCATCGTCAGATGTAGAAGTAACTTCAGGTGTATCCAGGGAAAGTGTGTTGGGTCCTCTGCTATTCAAGTTGTATATTAATTACCTTGCAGACAGTATCAATAGTAGCCTCAGACGTTTTGCAGATGATGCAGTTGTCTGCGATGAAGCACTGCCTGAAAGAAGCTGCATAAATATTCAGTCAGATCTTGATAAGATTCCAAAGTGATGAGAAGGTTGGCATCTTGAGTTCAAGGTTCATAAAAGCACTTAATAGAACGAAAAATTGTAGTGTCCTAACACTATAATATCAGTGAGTCACTGCTGGCATCGGTCAACTCATAAAAATACCTAGGAGTAACACTTAGTGGGGACATGAAATGGAATGATCATATAGACTCAGATCTCGGTAAAGCGGGTGGCAGGCTTCAGTTTAGCGATGGAATTCTTGGGAATTGCAATCACTCTACAAAGAAAATTGCTTAGAAATCAATCGTGCGACCGGTTCTAAGATATTGTTCAAACGTGTGCGACCCGTACCAAACAGGATTAACAGGGGATATTGAACGTATCCAGAGAAGGGCACCACGAATGGTCACAGGTTTGTGTAATGTGTGGAAGAGTGTCACAGAGATACTGAAGGAGCTGAACAGGAAGACTCTTGACAATAGATGTAAACTATCCCGAGAAAGTCAATTACTAAAGTTTCAATAACCGGCTTTAAATTACGACTCTAGGAACACCCCCTATGTATCGCTGACATAGAGATCGTGAGGATGAGATCAGAATGATTACTGCACGCACAGGGACATTCAAACAATCACTGTCCCCGCACTTCATACGTAAATGGAGTGGGAAGATACTCTAAAAATTGGTACAATGGGACGTACCCTCTGCCATGCACCTCACGGTGGTTTTCAGGGTACATATGTAGATGTAGATGAAGAAAGCATTCGAGAGACCAAAAGAAGTTTGCTAGTATCAAGGATTGACCTTAATTTGAGGTAGAAGTTTCTGACGATGAACGCTCGAACGATAGCTAGGACTGTGCGAGAACCGGAAAAGATGATGCTGGAGACGTCTGAGATGTGATGCTACAGAAGGACGTTGAAAATTATGTTAACTGGTAAGAAAACACATGAGGTATCCCGCAGAATCAACGGGGAGCGAAACATATCGAAGAAAGAAGGGACAGGATAACAGGACATGTGTTAATTACATCAGAAACTAATTTTCATGATGCCAGAGGGAGGTGGGGAGGGTAAAATCTGTAGGGAAAGACACAGATAGGAGTACGTCTCACAAAAGTTGAGGGCCTTGAGTATAAACGCCACTCTGATATTAAGAAGTAGGCATAGGAGAGGAATTCCTGGCGGCCCACATCAAAACAGTCAGGCGACTAATAAACCAAAAAAAATCTCGCTGGCCAAGGTTTGACAGATTTTGAAATGTTCAAGTAGTGTCTGCTGCTGTCCTTTTTTGACAGAAACTGAGTGATAGGTGGCAGTGGCAAGATGCTGGACTCCTATCCGAGAGAACAGAGATTCAAATCCCCATCCGCTCATCCAGATTGAGCTCTCTCTTTATCCCTCCTCCTTGACTAAAATAATGGAATGGTCCTTTTAAAAGGATACGGCCGAGTTTGCGCTCCGTCTTTAACAGAATGTCTTTGTTCCTAGGTGCATGACATGTCCTCCTTTGTCGCCATATGACCAGCACTGTCGAACATGATTTTTCTGGTGGTCTGAAGCGTTGCATTCTGGGGAGGCGTAATGTTGCATGGGCATACTGATCTCGAAATATTTTTAAAAACGGTGCACTCGTCGATCAACTTATTTCCCGTGTGTGTTTCATTTCAGAGATGCATTCGGCCCTGTTTTCGTTTTTATGGATGGCAATGAACGACTGCATCAAAGAGCGCAGGTAGAATGAGAGGATGTTTGCAAATGGACTGGCCTGCCCGGTCCCCCGACTTAAACCCCGTCGAGGAGCTTTCGTCGAGGAGACGCATTGCAGCATGTCCACGTGACTAACGCCCATCCAGCCGTTGTCAACCGCGTTCGTGTAGATGCAAATGGTTCAAATGGCTATGAGCACTATGGGACTTAACATCTGTTCGTCTCATTGCATATTTGTTCGAGTTACCTTCTGTACTATACTGTAGCAGTTTCAAGACACATCGAGATATGTTACTTAGCAGTGAATCCTCATACAAACGGTACTTTCGTCCCTAAGTTTTGCAACACTAATGTATGTACCAAAGCTATGTTAATGTTGTTGTTGTTCTTGTTCCAAAAAAAAGGTTCAAATGGCTCTGAGCACTATGGGACTTAACTTCTGAGGTCATCAGTCCCCTAGAACTTAGAATTACTTAAACCTAACTAACCTAAGGACATCACACATCCATGCGCGAGGCAGGATTCTTACCTGCGAACATAGCGGTCGCGCGGTTCCAGACTGTAGCGCCTAGAACGGCTCGGCCACTCCGGCAGGCGTTGTTGTTGTTGTTGTGCTCTTGAGTCCAGAGACTGGTTTGATGCAGTTCTCCATGTTACTCTTTCCTGTGCAAGTTTTCTCATAACCCAGTACCTACTGCAACCTACATCCTTCTAAGTATGCTTAGTGTATTCATCTCTTGGTCTCCCTTTACGATTTTTACCCACCACGTTGCCCTCCAGTACTAAATTGGTGATCCCTTGATGCCTCAGAACATGTCCTACCAAGCGATCCCATCTTCTAGTCAAGTTGTGCCACAAATTTCTCTTCTCCCTAATTCTGTTCAATACCTCCTCATTAGTTACGTGATCTACCCATTTAATCTTCAACATTCTTCTGTAGCACCACATTTCGAAAGCTTCTGTTCTCTTCTTGTCCAAACTATTTTTGTTGATGTTCATCTTATATCCTCCTTTCAAGACACTGTCCATTCCGTTCAACTGCTCTTCCAGGTCCTTTGCTGTCTCTGACAGAATTACAATGTCATCGGCGAACCTCAAAGTTTTTATTTCTTCTCCATGGATTTTAATTCCTACTCCGAATTTTTCTTTTGTTTCTTTTACTGCTTGCTCAATATAAAGATTGAATAACATTGGGGATAGGCTACAACCATGTCTCACTCTGTTCCCAACCACTGCTTCCCTTTCATGCCCCTCAACTCTTATAACTGCCACCTGGTTTCTGTACAAATTGTAAATATCCTTTCGCTCCCTGTATTTTACCCCTGCCACCTTTAGAATTTGAAAAAGAGTATTCCAGTCAACATTGTCAAAAGCTTTCTCTAAGTCTACAAATGCTAGAAATGTAGGTTTCCCTTTCCTTGATATACTCATTGATTGATACCAATGAATAAAATGTTGAAATGGCCTTCAAGTCGGTTTGTGGGCGCTTTCAGTAATAACGTAAGTGACATCTGTTAACGTAAACGAAACAAACATGACTCATTTGTACTGAAGGTGCTGGTACAACGAAAGAAGTATGTCAGTATAATTGTGGAAGATTGAGAGGAACGCCATGTCGCAATCTTGAGCCTTAACAGATATCAACAATCTACCGTCTCCTGGATGCGGAACATTCAAGCCAGTGTAGTGACACTCCGTCCCGAATGGGTAAGAATAGTGACTTAAATGATAATTGCGATACTAACGTCGATTAAAAAAACTAAACTGCGTCCGAACAGGCTTCAGAAGGCCCAACGAAACTGATCGATCGCCGTGTCATCCTCAGCGTATGGGCGTCACCGGATGCGGATGTGTAGGGGCATGTGGTCAGCACAGCGCTCTCCCAGCCTTTGTCACTTTACGAGACCGGAGCCGCTACTTTTCAATCAAGTAGCTCGTCAGTTTGTCTCATAAAGGCTGAGAGCACCCCGCTTGCCGACAGTGGTCGGTAGATTGGACGGTCGGCCATCGAAGTGCTAGCCAAGCCCATTGTTATCGATTACTTGTAATGATAATGGACGAAAATCGTATTACTGACACTGCTCTTTAACTTTTAACCACAAATTAATTATATTATTGCAGACATCTGTGGAGACTCCCGCGGATATCCGTACCCGTGCAGGCTTTTATCCATTTAGTAGTTATTACTGCGGATTACCGTATCCGTGCAGATTGATAATTGTAGAGGATGTTCGTGTAGTAGTTAATTATTCGTTCAATCAGGTGTAACAATCAAATAACCGGATTGGTGCTGCTACCGACAAACGAGCCCTCCGTGGCAGGTTTCAACATGTTTGTGTCGATTGATGCTTCCGCCCACCCTGACCTCGATGTGCACTGTTACACGTCGCTTAGTCTCGCTGTATCTCCCGTCCGTCCAAGATCTTCCGTTAGCGTGTCGGCGGAAGATTCAAAGTGTTCAGGTGGAGCAACGAATTAACCTCAAGTTTCTTGTGAAACAGGGAAAAACTACCACAGAAGTTCATGCCGTGTTAAAGGAAATGTACCGGAAATGAATCTTGAGTGGTTCTAAAGGAGGGCCATGAAACCCTTAGATGACAATCAACATCAAAAACGGGCGTCAACATCGGGAAAATTGGTAAGCTGATACGCGAAAGTCGTCGTCCGATTGTCCGAGCTCTTGCTGAGCCCTCGCGAATTAACAGAGAAAATGTACGTCAGATTCTGCATTCATCTAACGCACATAACGTTTACGCACGAAAGGTGCCTAAACTTTTCTCTCCTGAGCAATTGAAGATCTACAATTTTTAGACAGTAATCACTTGCGATGAATCGTGGTTTCTTACCTACGATCCCGAAACGAAGCACCAATCGATGCATAAGAAGAGCTGGACCTCACCTGGGCAAATAAAGTGAAAATCAGTAAATCAACATTCAAAGCCTTCCTCTCTTTTTTTTTTTTTTTTTTTTTTTTTTTTTTTTTTTTTTTTTTTTTTTTTGACAAGCGTGGAATTGTCTACATTCACGGGGTCTCAAGATACTCAGACAATCAATCACCGTTATTTTGCTACTTCAAGATTTTGTTGATGTAGGACCAGCAACTCCTATTTCATGAAGTGTTTATTACTAGTCATTTTTCTACTGATTTGTATGGAGCGCAAATGTATGTTTCGACCTTTGTTTACCGTCACAATGTGATGTATGTATTGCCAATTATGGACGGTTGTCATTAAAATCGGGCACTTTCAGTGCAGTCTCGGTAGGTCAAGCTTGCGAATGAACTAGTCGATTCGAAACTGGTCGCCAAAATACTTTATATGTACCGCAGATGCGACAGACTTATAATAAACTCTTCATGAGTCAACATTATTAATCAGAATTTCTGACGGTCGTTGGTGAACAAGTGAAAAGACGAAAGATTCGATTTATGGAACAGCAAGTCCTGGCTGCTTCACCAAAACAAATGCGCCAGCCCAATCCGCCTTGTCTGTAAAGGCATTCTTTGCGAAATACGACATAAACGACTTGGTCCAACCACGGTATTCGCCGGACCTGGCCCCCTGTCAAGTTTTTTTTTAATTTTTTTTTTTTATTTCCTAATGTCAAATCGCAGCGACAGTGTAGAAGCGATGAAGTCACAAACGACAGAGTTTCTTAAGAATCGTACTGAAGCAGACTTCCAGCACTGGTTTAAACATTGGAAAATTCGTATGGAGCGTTGCGGAGATCGACAAGGAGAATACATCGAAGATATACGAATTTCCAGAATACTGGAGCAACTTGGGTCAGCAACTTCTGTTAATCATTGATCGACAAACGAGTCCAAGTTGCAACATTTTATTTTTCATTCGATGACTGGTTTCGGACCGAGACCCATTTTGAAATCAACATAATAAAGTCAAAAATGGCGTTTCCGAAGATGTCAAAAATGTGTAATGTACATTTTTTGACATCTTCGGAAATTCCATTTTCGACTTGACTTGTTTCGGGCCGAGACCCATTTTCAAATCAAAATAGCAAAGTCGAAAATGGCATTTTCGACATTGTTATGTTAATCTGAAAATGGGTCTTGGCCCGAAACTAGTTATCGAATGAAAAATAAAATATTTGTAACTTGGTCTGGTTATAGTTGTATTGACACTGAAGATACTTTGTAGTGGGCGCCTAATAAGTAATAAAACACTTTTGTTGCTCAACCGGTTGAGATTGAAAAAATATGGAATTTCTTGCGGGACATCATAGAATATTGCCGCATCAGCCTTATAGTTTCATGAAGTTCCGTTAGGTGGCGGCGCTATACGTAGCTTTCAAAATGGTGTCTGTAACGGTGGTGCGTTCCAAGCAGAGAGCTGTCACTGAGCTTCTTTTGGCGGAAAACCAGAGCATCGCAGATATTCATAGGCACTTTCAGAACGTCTACAGAGATCTGGCAGTGAACAAAAACAAGGTGAGTCGTTGCGCGAGCCGTCTGTCATCAACGCAAGCTAGGTCGCGGAAACCTGTCCGGTCTCCCACATGCCGGCGGGCCGCACACAGCTGTGACTCCTGCCATGTTGGAACGTGCGGACACTCTCATTCGACATGACCCACGGATCACGATCAAACAGAATGGGATTTTCACTCTGCAGCGGAGTGTGCGCTGATATAAAACTTACTGGCAGATCAAAACTGTGTGCCGGACCGAGACTCGAACTCGGGACCTTTGCCCTTCGCGGGCAAGTGGTCTCCTATCTGAGCTACCCAAGCACGACTCACGCCCAGTCCGCACAGCTTTACTTCCGCCAGTACCTCGTCTCCTACCTTGCAAACTCCTACCTTCCTAGCTGATGGTAGAGCGCTTGCCCGCGAAAGGCAAAGCCCCGAGTTCGAGTCTCGGTCCGGCACACAGTTCTGATCTGCCAGGACGTTTCAAAATCAAACACCTTCCTGCACAACTGAACGTTTCTGCTGGTAGCGCTCACAAATCTTCATTGGACTGTTCTTCCTCATGCACCCTACAGCCCGGACCTGGCACCTTCCGACTCCCATCTGTTTGGCTCAATGAAGGATGCACTCCACGGGAAGCAGTACGCGGATGATGGGGCGGTTGTCGATATAGAAAGAAGTTGGCGGTGATGTCGACCAGTAGAGAGGTACCACCAGTAAGGTGGCGAAAGGCCATCGCATTGGACGAAGATTATGTTGAAAACAGGTTTTTGTTGCCAAAAGAGTGGGGAGTAATACTATGTATTGGAATCCCGAATAAAACCAACCTGATTTCAGAAGAAAATGTGTTTCAATACATACTGAACGACCCTCGGCATTAGGGAACAATAAAATGTTTTGTAGCAGCAGTCCGGTTATTTAATTACCACATATAGTATTGTTTTCCGCATTCTATCACGGAGGAGGGCCCTTAAGCATGTGGAACGAGTCAAATTACTCATTAACAGAGACAGGCTACCACTGCTGGCTCCTTCTGTCAAGTATACCAACAACAATATGTAGGTAGTGCTGCTCTACTCAACCTCATAATTACGATGATTACTGAAACTTCCTGGCAGATCAAAACTTTGTGCCGGACCGAGACTCGAACTCTGGACCTTTGCCTTTCGCGGGGAAGTGCTCTATTTCAAGTGCTGTACTGGCGGAATTAAATCTGTGAGGACGGGGTGTGAGTCGTGCTTGGGTAGCTCAGTCGGTAGAGCACTTTCCCGCGAAGAGCAAAGGTCCCGAGTTCGAGTCCGGCACACAGTTTAATCTGCCAGGAAGTTTCATATCAGCGTACACTCCGCTGTAGAGTGAAAATTTCACTCTAGAAACGATGGTTACTTCTTACAGGAAAAGAAACATTTGCATTGAATTACGTATGGCTGGAAAGATAAAGAGACCTCAAATCAGTCGAAAGACTGGCTACTTAAAGCAAGCATTCGACTGGTGTGTTTTCCTGCTGGGCGGCGCTGCAGAGCCAGCAGGTGCTGAGCGTCCGAGGGCGTCGGCCCTCGGCTGTGGCCTGCAAGGCGGGCGCCGTGGTCCGTCTCCACCTGCTGCGGAACAGTCCACTTTTAGCGCGAGCCCTGGCCGCCGTATTATTAGCTGGAGGCTTTGTGGTGGCCAACAGTCGGCACCAAACCAGACAAACGGCTACCGCGCCGCAGTTTCCCCTCCCCCCAGCCCAGGCCACGGCAATAACTGGCCTCCCGGTGACGTCCAACAGCCACGCCGGGCACCCACCTAGCCTGGCACTTCCAGAACCTGTAACGTTTGCGGATTTAGAGAAGGTCTTCGAAAGTTTTGACTGGAATGCAAAGGCCAATAGAGACATATGCGTCTGTGAAAAGATTTAGGCGCTACGCGTAAACAATTACCACCGTCACACCTTAAAATGGTTCAAATGGCTCTGAGCACTATGGGACGTAACATCGGAGGTCATCAGTCCCCTAGACTTAGAACTACTTAAACCTAACTAACCTAAGGGCATCACACACATCCATGCCCGAGGCAGGATTCGAACCTGTGACCATAGCAGTCCCGCTGTTCCGGACTGCAGCGCCTAGAACCGCACGGCCACCGCGGCCAGCGTCACACCTTAGCAAAAATTCTGGCCTAGAAGTCAAGATAATTCTAGTCCTACGTAAAATCGTTAAATGAGTCTAACTCTTCCATCCACTCACTCCTTGACCAATCTGGTGTGTACAATAGAAGACAGCAAAACGAAAGCCGAGGCTTTAAATTCCTCGTTTAAGAAACCGTTCACGCAGGACAGTTGTAGAAACGTATCTTCGTTTGACCATTGCACAAACTGCCGTACGGATGACATAGTAATAAGCATCCCTGGAGAAGAGAAGTCACCAGGTCCTGACGAAAACCCAGTTCGGTATTGCCTTGAGTACAGCACTTGCCCCTTACCTGGCATTTATCGCGAATCACTTGCCCAGTGCAAAGTCACAAGCGAATGGAAAAAAAACGCAGATGACTCCTTCATATATGAAGTGTAAAAGAACGGATCCACAAAGTTACAAATCAATGTCCCTAACATCGGTTTGGTGCAGGATTCTTGAACATATTCTCAGTTCGAATATAATACATTTTCTTGAGAGCGGGGATCCTATGTGCACGTGTTAGCACAGTTTAAGAAAGCTCGTGCGAAACTAAGGGCAACAGTCAGATGCCATATTTCTAGATTTCCTAAAGCATTTGACACAACACCTCACTGCAGATCGTTAACGAAGGTACGAGCATATGGAATAGATTCCCACGTACGTGAATGGGTCGAAGATTTTTAAGTGACAGAACCCATTATGTTGGGCTCGACGGCAACTGTTCATCAGAGACAAGCGTATAGTCAGCAGTCCCCAGGGAAGTGTGGTGGAACCACTATTATTTTCTACATACATAAATCATGGAAAGGGTGCACAGCAGTCTGCTTCTGTTTGTTGATGATGCTACGATACGCGGGAAGGTGTCGGAGTGACTTTCGCAGGATACATCCTTCTAAAGGAGGACTTAGACAAAATTTCTGGTTGATGTGATGAATAGCAGCTAGCTTAAAGGTATAAACATTTAATGCGGATGAGTAAGAAAAACAAACTCGTAATGTTCGGATACAGCATTAGTGGTGCCCTGATTGTCATAGTCACGTTGCTTAAATATCTGGGCGTAAAGTTTGCAAAGCGATGCGAAATGGAACAATCGTGTGAGGAGGGTGGTAGGAAAGGCAAATGCTCGACTTCGTTTCATTGGAAGAATTTTTTGAAAGTGTAGCTCATCTATAAAGGAGACCACGTATAGAATATTAATGAGACCCATGGGTTCCTGTTCAAAATATTATGTACTCACTGCCCTCAACAAGCACAAGTTTGTAACGGGAGTTTCCGAACACCCTGTACATTCTGTACTTAGTGATCTGCTCATTCCATCTAACAGATCCCATAGTTCTTCTTCAATTTCCTTGAGGATAGCAATGTCGTCAGTAAATCTTATCGCTGATGTTGTTCCCCCCTTACTGTCTTTGTCGTCGTTACTTCTTTGATGTACAGACTGAACAGCAGAGGCGAAAGGCTGGCTCTCTGTCTCGCGTCCTGTTTGATCTGAGCACTTCGTTCTTAGTCATCCAGTGTTATTTTTCCCTCTTCGTTCTTGTATATATTGTCAATTACCCGCCTGTCCCTATGGCTTATTCCCGCTTATCTCAGAACTTCTGCAGAACGCTTTTTCCAGATCGACAAGTCCTATGAACACGTCTCGATTTTTCTTCAGTCTTACTTCCATTACTAAACACAACGTAAGGACTGCCTCACCGGAACCTTTACCCTTCCTAAAGCCAAACTGATAATCGTCCAACAGATCCTCAATTGTCTTTTCCTTTCTTCTATGTATTTTTTTATCAGCAGCTTGGATTCATGACATGTTAAGCTGACTTGCGATAATTCTCGCACTTTTCGGCGCTTGCCATCTTTGGAATTGTGTGGGTGATATTTTTTGGAAGGCCCTGGTGGAAGGTCGCCAGTCTCATATAGCTGAACGGAAAAGATAAATAAAAAGTAAAGTTCCGCCTACTAAACCTAGACAGGCAAATTGTGCCCCACACCACCACCCTGTCAGCCTCTGTCACTATCGTCATCGTATGCGGTATGGAGGGGCCTGTGGTCGAGGCACCGCCCTCCCAGTCGTTGTCGTTTATCTCTCCTACTAATCGGTCGAGTAGCACCTCAGTTGGCCTCAAGAGGCTGAGTGCGACCCGTACCAGTCCTCCCACCAAGGAAAAATCCCTGGCAGTTCTGGGAATCGAACCCAGGTCCCCCGCAAAGGAGTCAGCCGCGCTGACTACTCAGCTACGAAGGCAGACGAACGGCGTAGACACGATTCTTTCTCCATCTAAAAACATATTTCAGATGTTATAGGCCAATTGTAGTATTACAGGATTTGAGTACATATCTAAGGTACATAATGTAGCCGACACTGCGCACGGTGAGTAATCATTAACACACTGTGTGGTACACACTCGTCGCAGGAAGACATTGGCAGTTAAATCTGTTAATGGTTACTCACCGTGCACAGTGTCGGAAATATCATGTATCTTTGACATTTACTGATGTCATGTAATACGACAACTGGTCTGTAGGCCCAAAATACATTTTTTCAAAGATGACATGTTACAGACAGGTCAGGCATGCTGTAACAATTTAACATGCACTTGAGAATGACTAGAAAGTCAATGGAAACTAGCCAGGCGATGGTTAGGAAATTAGATTAGACAGTGAGACACAGAGTAGGAGACGAATTTGCTGTTTAAGGAGCTAGATAACGGACTGTCGCAAAAGTAAAGAGAATATAAAATGCAGACTGGGAATCACAAGAAGAGCTTTTTTCAGAAAGAGAGATATTTATCATCCAACATTAATTTAAAAATCTCCTCTGAAAGAATTTTCTGGGGTGTAGACCTGTAATCAAGTAAAACGTGGACGAGAAACAATTCAGACAAGAAGAGAACGGAAGGTTTTTGAAATGTGGCGCCACACAAATATGCCGAAGATTAGATAGGTGTTGAGTAACCAACTACACTAAAGGAACGGATGATTTAATAGGACACGCCATGAGCCATCAAAGAATAGTTAATTTGTCGATGGAGAGTAATGTGTGTGTGTGTGTGTGTGTGTGTGTGTGTGTGTGTGTGGTGTGTGTGTGTGTGTGTGTGTGAGTGTGTGTGTGTGTGTGTGTGTGTGTGTTTGCAAGGCGAAAAGCTATTTTTCAGAAACAGATTGTTGTGTTTACATGTTACACTAGAATCTATCGCGACTGCCGGCCGGTGTGGTTGAGCGGTTCTAGGCGCTTCACTCTGGAACCGCGCGACCACTATGGTCGCAGGTTCAAATCCTGCCTCGGGCATGTATGTGTGTCATGTCCTTAGGTTAGTTAGGTTTAAGTAGTTCTCAGTTCTAGGGGACTGATGACCTCAGATGTTAAGTCCCATAGTGCTCAGAGCCATTTCAACGGCCCAACCACAAATCGCTCGTCAGCAAAGTGACTTGAGGTTATCAGTGGCTTCGTACTTTTTAAATACACAGTGACTGTGGTTGGTTTCCTTACCGAAGTCAGTGAACTCGTATGGTGAACGTAGAGATTATCCAAGAATAAATATTTAAAAATCTTATCACCATCAATCAATACATGTAGAAACGTTTTCTCGCATTGAGATAGATTACGCACGTTGTGGAAAAAATTGCGAAGAGAGCACCGGGAGGAATATTTTGGAGACTTGTAATGGTTAGAAAACGTCCGAATGACTAAAGACACATAACTATTTCTGTGCACATTTTGTTACCAGGTACGCAGCTTATAGGGTTCTTGCCAAGCAATTCGATCTTGCTAATGTGCTACACCTATCAGCATTTATACAGGACGGTGAGAAACAGTTTGGAAAGCTTTTAAGAGTGTTGCAGGGTTTGTTGAGCTGAGAAATACATGTTAACAAAAATTTGATACGATGGGCCGTTTCCGAGCGCCAAAATTCAAGCGGCCCACCAAAGACGGTATCGTCAAATGTGTTCTCTGTTTAGTTTGCTGAAATCGAACACGAGAGCCGTACAAATATTGGATGTGGGATGGTACTAAGAACAGAACCAGAGTCAAAGGCTGAACAGTCTCGTATGCTGTCATCTACACTACGACTACAACTAATTGTATCTGCTGGACCGCTTGAATTTGGGCACACAAAGGCCTGATTGACTAACTTCAACGCTAATTCACTCGGAAAAGGGGAATGTATCGAGTTTTTTTTCTTAACAATTATTTCTCAGCACAAAACAACTCTGCAACACCGTCACAAGCTTATCAGACAGTTTCTGACTGCCCTGTGTGACGTTACCGCCCTGGCTTATTGTTTTTACCGAATAACACTGAATTTTTTTCTAATCATCTACCCCATATAAAACAGTTATAACAATCGAAGTAGAATAATATATTAATGACTTGCACGTGAACTGATAACATTAAACCTTACTGCATTTGTGTTAAAATTATATTTGAGGATCTTATGCACAGGAAAGGACAAACTTGCGAAAGCATATGAAGCTGTTTTCAAAAAAATGTTCAGATGTGTGTGAAATCGTATGCGACTTAACTGCTAAGGTCATCAGTCCCTAAGCTTACACACTACTTAACCTAAATTATCCTAAGGACAAACACACACACATCCATGCCCGAGGGAGGACTTGAACCTCCGCCGGGACCAGCCGCACAGTCCATGACTGCAGCGCCCTAGACCGCTCGGCTGATCTGTTGAAGCTGTTTTCAGGACGTGAGTAAATTAGTAGAGTTCATTTTAAGTACGCTGTACTTCTTCCACTGTAATAACTGACAATAGCCTTTGTTACAACTGAAGACATGTGCGGAAAATCGGGCTAATCCTCAAATGTAAAAACTTGGAGATAAGTGTTTCCATCTGTTGCTTGTTACGACAACTATCAAAATTGACATTGATCTCACCCGTAATTTTAATACTTTAAGCTTTTACATTCGAGGGTTAACCCGTTTTTCCATGCATGTCTTCAATTATAGTCGAAATAGTTACTATGTAGACACTTGACTTGATGTGAAAACGCCATCTTTTTCTTCTCTGGATTAGATTTCTGTATGAAGACCACTCGTAGATGACGAAGATAATTAGTCGTAGTGGACAATGAGAAAAACGGCACATTCACTCTTGCCTCTGTACTAGAAGCGTGTACTTATTTACGTGAAACAATTGAAACCGAAAGTCTGTGGCCAGCGCCTTAAGTTTTGCTTAACAATCCAGAAAGCAACTCCAAGCTGATATTCAGCGGCGAAGCAACCTTCATGTTGTGGGAAGGTTAGTCGCTACAATGTGAGATTGTGGGGCACTAATCTTCCTCATGGAACTGTGGCACGTGAACGAGATTCGGCGAAGATTAATGTTTCCTGTGCAGTGTCACACACGAAGCTCTATGTGGCGTTTTTCTAGTGTAATAGGACGGTGACGGGTACCTCTGACCTTCATATGTTGCAGTCATGGTTGTTTCCACAGCTGACTAATTTGAGAATTATTGCTTCCTAACAATACAGGGCACCCCTTCCCTGCAACACCGTTGTTCTTCGCAACCTATCCGACGGCCTTCCGCATCGCTAGGATTAGGCGTAATGATGAAAATGATGAGACTCTGCCCCTTTGCCGGCCTAGGTCGCCTGACGTAACGCCTTGTGACTTTTTTTCCTTTGGGGGTACATTAAGAACCGTGTCTACGTACCACCACTACCAGTAACATGGGAACAGCTCAGAGCGCACATCAATAGTGTTGTAATGTCACTCTAACTTAATGAGTTTATCGTTCTGTCCTTCATCAATCATATTTGTACACGTAATCCTTCGGAAAATATAATGCTTTGGAAACGAATGAATCATTCATAAAAAACTAAACTAAACTCCTGCCGAACAGGCCATAGTGGCCCAACGGTACCGACCGGCCGCCGTGTCATCCTCATCCCATAGGCGTCACTGGATGCGGATATGGACGGGCGTGTGGTCAGCACACCGCTCTCCCGGCCATCTGTCAGTTTCCGAGACCGGAGCCGCTACTTCTCAATCAAGTAGCTCCTCAGTTTGCCTCACAAGGGCTGAGTGCACCCCGCTTGCCAACAGCGCTCGGCAGACCGGATGGTCACCCACCCAAGTGCTAGCCCAACCCGACAGCGCTTAATTTCGGTGATCTGACGGGAAAAGGTGTTATCACTGCGGCAAGGCCGTTGGCATGAATCATTCATAGTAGCCCTGTAATTATCAGTGGGCCACAGAACCACTTTCCGCCTCTGTTCACAACACACTGAGGTGACAAAAGTCCTGGGACACCTGTAGTGTCCTACGGTGGGTAGGAATGAACTAACAGTCAATTTGATAACACTTTATTACAATTAAAGAAAAACGCTTTCTTGGTATACGCTACGTTTCAACAAAGAACAAACAAAAAAAAAACACATCTCGTTAATACAAGGCTAGGGAGGGCGTAAGTACTGGCCGGAGTTGTTCCTAGCAGTTTGTAAACACTGACAGTCTGACGTCATACGTGCTTATAAAGGCAGGTCAGCGGAGTGCTACATCAGTCAGATGAGTTCCGATTGGTGGAACACTGTCATATGTTGTCTGGCGAAGCAGTTCCATGTTTATTTTGAAAGTCTGTTATTGTTTCTGTCCGTTGGCGATACTTCCCTCCGCGCTGCTGAAAGGGGGTTAGTAACTCATCTTGCGTGTCGGTTCTGTGGGCCCTCTAACAATAAAGGGCCGCTAGGACATTTCTCCCCCTGGGAAAAAAAAATTCACAACACCACAAACGTCCATAGGCGTAGGGGTGTCCTGGTCGACGTCCATGCGTTCGTGGCCGGCAGGAGCGGGAGGCAGCGACGCAGCACGGGCAGCTTGCGATGGAGACGGTGGCTGAGGCGGAGGCAGAAGCGGAGGTTCCGCCACAGGGTGGCAGCTCCCCTGGGGCGTCGTGGCAGACGGGGGCAGAGCAGGTTGAGGTGCCGGCTGGCGGCGGAACCGTCAGCCCACCGGACAGACGCCATCGTCCGGCTGCAGAGCTCGGTGATGACGACAGGCACCAAGCACGCCTGTGGGTGAGAGAAGGTTCACGCCCAGACCTCCTGCCCGACGCGAGAGGAGTATGTCGGCGTGCGGGCGGGTGGCTGAGAAACCTCGAGAACCAGGACAGATAAGGGCGAGCAGAATGGTCGACTGTGAAGCATGTCCGCTGGACTTTTACTGGCATGAGGGGTGGTCTAGTATGTAGCACAGCCTCCTCCAGTGGGTGATGGCTCACCAGCTTATTGAGCTGGTTCTTGAATGTCCACACAAATCTGCCCAGCCGTTTGATGCAGGGTGAAATGGGGCGGTATGGACGATGGAAATTCCATCGGCAGTACAAAATTGCTTAAACTCAGTCGAAGTAAACTGTGGAACGTTATCCGTAACAATCGCTTTCGGGAGTCCCTCGACAGCAAAGAGGCGCCGGAGAATTTTTATAGTCTCAGCAGAAGTGGTGTTCATCGTGTGGGAGACATAAGAGTATCCCGACCCAGAGTCGATAAGTATGAGCCACTGGGAACCATGAAACGGCCCTGCGAAATCCAAATCGAGACGTTCCCATGGAGTGGTAAAAACGCCGCATAGAGCTTCGTGTGTGACACTGCACAGGAAACATTAATCTTCGCCGAATCTCGTTCACGTGCCACAGTTCCATGAGGAAGATTAGCGCCCCACACTCTCACATTGTAGCGACTAACCTTCCCACAACATGAAGGTTGCTTCGCCGCTGAATATCAGCTTGGAGTTGCTTTCTGGATTGTTAAGCAAAACTTAAGGCGCTGGCCACAGACTTTCGGTTTCAATTGTTTCACGTAAATGATTACACGCTTCTAGTACAGAGGCAAGAGTGAATGTGCCGTTTTTCTCATTGTCCTTTACGACTAATTATCTTCGTCATCTACGAGTGCTCCTCATACAGAAATCTAACCCAGAGAAGAAGATGGCGTTTTCACATCAAGTCAAGTGTCTACATAGTAACTGTTTCGACTATAATTGAAGACATGCATGGAAAAACGGGTTAACCCTCAAATGTAAAAGCTTAAAGTGTTAAAATTACGGGTGAGATCAATGTCAATTTTGATAGTTGTCGTACCAAGCAACAGATGGAAACACTTATCTCCAAGTTTTTACATTTGAGGATTAGCCCGTTTTTCCTCGCATGTCTTCAATTGTAACAAAGACTGTTGTCAGTTATTACAGTGGAAGAAGTACAGCGTATTTAAAATGAACTCTACTAATTTGCTCACGTCCTGAAAACAGCTTCATATGCTTTCGCCAGTTTTTCCTTTCCTGTGCATAAGATCCTCAAATCTAGTTTTAACACAAATGCAATAAGGTTTAATGTTATCAGTTCACATGCAAGTCGTTGATATATTATTCTACTTCGATTGTTATAACTGTTTTATATGGGGAAGATGATTAGGAAAAAGATTCAGTGTTATTTGGTAAAAACAATAAGGCAGGTTGGCAACGTTACACAGGGCGGTCAGAAACTGTCTGATAAGCTTGTGATGGTGTTGCAGAGTTGTTTGTACTGAGAAATAATTGTTAAGAAAAAATTCGATACATTCACCTTTTCCGAGTGGATTAGCGTTGAAGTTAGTCTATCAGGTTGATGCATGCGCAAATTCAAGCGGTCCACCAGATACAATTAGCTGTTCTCGTAGTGTAGATGTTAGCATGCGAGACTGTTCAGCCTTTGTCTCTGGTCCTATCCGTAGTACCATCTCAAACCCAATATTTGTGTGGCTCTCGTGTTCGATTTTAGCAAACTAAACAGAGAACACGTTTGACGACGATACCGTCTTTGGTGGGCCGCTTGAATTTTGGCGCACAAAGGGCTGATTGGCTAATTTCGGTGTTAATTAACTCAGAAACGGCCCATCGTATCAAATTTTTGTTAACGTTTATTTCTCAGCTCAACAAACCCTGCAACACCTCTAAAGGCTTTCCAAACTGTTTCTCACCGTCCTGTATAAATGCTGATAGATGTAGCAAATTAGCAAGATCGAATTGCTTGTCAAGAACCCCATAAGCTGCGTAGCTGGTGGCAAAGTGTGCACGGAAATAGTAATGTGTCTTTACTCATTCGGACGTTTTCAAACCATTACAAGTCTCCAAAATATTCCACCCAGTGGTCACTTCGCAATTTTTTCCACAACGTGCCTAATCTATGTCAGTGCGAGAAAACGTTTCTACATGTATTGATTGATGGTGATAAGATATTTACACTCCTGGAAATTGAAATAAGAACACCGTGAATTCATTGTCCCAGGAAGGGGAAACTTTATTGACACATTCCTGGGGTCAGATACATCACATGATCACACTGACAGAACCACAGGCACATAGACACAGGCAACAGAGCATGCACAATGTCGGCACTAGTACAGTGTATATCCACCTTTCGCAGCAATGCAGGCTGCTATTCTACCATGGAGACGATCGTAAAGATGCTGGATGTAGTCCTGTAGAACGGCTTGCCATGCCATTTCCACCTGGCGCCTCAGTTGGACCAGCGTTCGTGCTGGACGTGCAGACCGCGTGAGACGACGCTTCATCCAGTCCCAAACATGCTCAATGGGGGACAGATTCGGAGATCTTGCTGGCCAGGGTAGTTGACTTACACCTTCTAGAGCACGTTGGGTGTCACGGGATACATGCGGACGTGCATTGTCCTGTTGGAACAGCAAGTTCCCTTGCCGGTCTAGGAATGGTAGAACGATGGGTTCGATGACGGTTTGGATGTACCGTGCACTATTCAGTGTCCCCTCGACGATCACCAGTGGTGTACGGCCAGTGTAGGAGATCGCTCCCCACACCATGATGCCGGGTGTTGGCCCTGTGTGCCTCGGTCGTATGCAGTCCTGATTGTGGCGCTCACCTGCACGGCGCCAAACACGCATACGACCATCATTGGCACCAAGGCAGAAGCGACTCTCATCGCTGAAGACGACACGTCTCCATTCGTCCCTCCATTCACGCCTGTCGCGACACCACTGGAGGCGGGCTGCACGATGTTGGGGCGTGAGCGGAAGACGGCCTAACGGTGTGCGGGACCGTAGCCCAGCTTCATGGAGACGGTTGCGAATGGTCCTCGCCGATACCCCAGGAGCAACAGTGTCCCTAATTTGCTGGGAAGTGGCGGTGCGGTCCCCTACGGCACTGCGTAGGATCCTACGGTCTTGGCGTGCATCCGTGTGTCGCTGCGGTCCGGTCCCAGGTCGACGGGCACGTGCACCGTCCGCCGACCACTGGCGACAACATCGATGTACTGTGGAGACCTCACGCCCCACGTGTTGAGCAATTCGGCGGTACGTCCACCCGTCCTCCCGCATGCCCACTATACGCCCTCGCGCAAAGTCCGTCAACTGCACGTACGGTTCACGTCCACGCTGTCGCGGCATGCTACCAGTGTTAAAGACTGTGATGGAGCTCCGTATGCCACGGCAAACTGGCCGACACTGACGGCGGCGGTGCACAAATGCTGCGCAGCTAGCGCCATTCGACGGCCAACACCTCGGTTCCTGGTGTGTCCGCTGTGCCGTGCGTGTGATCATTGCTTGTACAGCCCTCTCGCAGTGTCCGGAGCAAGTATGGTGGGTCTGACACACCGGTGTCAATGTGTTCTTTTTTCCATTTCCAGGAGTGTATATATCTGTTCATGGATAATCTCTACCTTCACCTTACGAATTCACTGATTTCCGTAAGGAAACCAAACTCGCTGTTTATTTAAAAAGTACGAAGCCACTGATAACATCGAGTCAATATGCTGATGTGCAATATGTGGTCGGGCCGTAAAATAGATTCTAGTCTATCATGTAAACACAACAATCGGTTTCTGAAAAATAGATATTCACCTTGCATGCACGCGCACGCACACACACACACATTTCGCTCCATTCCCAAATTAACTATTCTTTGATGGCTCATGGCGTGTCCTATTAAATCATCCCTTCCTTTAATGTAGTTGTGAAATAAATTTCTTTCCTCCCCAATTCGATAAAGTACCTCTTCATTGGTTACTCGATACCTGTCTAATCTTCGGCATATTTATGTGGCACAACATTTCAAAAACCTCCCGTTCTCCTCTTGTCTGAATTGTTTAATTCTACTTCAGTACAAGTCTACACTCTAGAAAATGCTTTCAGAGGTGACTTTTAAATTAATGTTGGATGGTAAAATCTCTCTTTCCTAGAAAAGCTCTTTTTGTGATTCCCAGTCTGCATTTTATATTCTCTTTGCTTTTGGCACAGTCCGTTATTTAGCTCCTCAAACAGCAAACTCGTCTCCTCCTCTGTGTCTCAGTTTTATTTTCCCGCCGGCAGGGTTGGCCGAGCGGTTCTAGGCGCTACAGTCTGGAACCGCGTGACCGCTTCGGTCGCAGGTTCGAATTCTGCCTCGGGCATGGACGTGAGTGATGTCCTTAGATTGGTCAGGTTTAAGTAGTTCTAAGTTCTAGGGGACTGATGACCTCAGAAGTTAAGTCCCATTTGAACCATTCTATTGCTCGTGTTTTCCTTTTTTCGGTGTTCATCTTACAAACACATCTCAAGACACAATCTAGGATAATGAGTTTTCCTTCGAGTGGGACCACAGACAAGTGCAACTTTCCGAAAGAAACTTTCGGCATTTGTGTGTAAATTGTTTATTTCACAAATTCATGTTTTTGGCTTTATAGTCATTCTCAAGTGCATGTTAAAATGTTACAGTATATCTGACATGTCTGTAACCTGTCATCTTTGAAAAACGTATTTCTGGTCCTACAGACCAACTGTTGTATTACATAAAATGTAAATGTCGTTTGACTAGGGCCTCCCGTCGGGTAGACCTTTCCCCGGTTACAAGTCTTTCGATTTGACGCCACTTCGGCGACTTGCCCGTCGATGGGAATGAAATGATGATCATTAGGACAATACAACAACCAGTCCCTGAGCGCATGAAACCTCCGACCCAGCCGGGAATCGAACCCGGCCCCTTAGGATTGACATTCTGTAGCGACGACCTCTTTGTTTTGTTGCGTTTAGTCTGAGCGGACGTCACTTGACATCCGTTCAAGTTGATCGTTGATTCCTTTACTCGTTTTTTTTTTATTATAGAGCGCCCTGCCTCTCTGACCGAACACACTGAGCTACCGTGCCGGTAGCTCAGCTACCGAGGGCGGACGTCGTGTTACATGATATGAGTACATGTCGAAGATACGTAATATGTCCGACACTGTGCACGGTAAGTAAGCATTAACACGTTTAACTGCCGATGCCTTCCTGCGACCAATGTGAACCACACAGTGTGTTAGTGATTACTCACCGTGCACAATGTCAGCTACATATGTATCTTAGATATGGAGTCAAATCCCGTAATGCTACAACTGGCCTACCAGACCGGAAATACGTTTTTTGACGATGAAAGAAACCTGTCTACGCCGTTCGTCTCCCTTCGTAGCTGAGTATTCAGCGCGGCTGACTCCTTTCCGGGTGACCCGGGTTCGATTCCCGGAACTGCCAGGGATTTTTCCTTGGTGGGAGGACTGGTACGGGGCGCACTCAGACCGTGAGGCCAACTGAGGTGCTACTCGACCGATTAGTAGGAGAGATAAACGACATCGATTGGGAGAGCGGTGCGCCGACCACGGGCCCCTCCATACCGCATACGATGACGATGATGGCAGAGGCTGACAGATGGGTCGGTGGGGCCCAATTATCCTGTCTAGGGCAAGTAGGCGGAACTTTACT
Organism: Schistocerca americana; assembly: GCF_021461395.2. Lineage (NCBI taxonomy): Eukaryota > Metazoa > Arthropoda > Insecta > Orthoptera > Acrididae > Schistocerca > Schistocerca americana. Next base: position 381,675,976 of record NC_060126.1, read on the forward strand.
TTTTACCTATCTATTCCATTTTGCTATATGAGACTGGCGACCTTCCATGAGGGCTTTCGAAAAAATATCATCCACACAATTCCGAAGATGGTAAGCGTCGAAAACTGTGAGAATTATCGCACAGTCAGCTTAACAAGTCATGCATCCATATTGCTGATAACAATAATGCAACCGGCCGTTGTGACCGAGCGGTTCTAGGCGCTTCAGTCCGGAACCAGTTTCGAATCCTGCCTCGGGCATGGATGTGTGTGATGTCCTTAGGTTAGTTAGGTTTCCTTAGTTCTAAGTCTAGGGGACTGATGACCTCAGATGTTAAATCCCATAGCGCTTAGAGCCATTTGAAACTTTGAACAATAATACACAGAAGAAAGAAAAAGATAATTTAGGATCTGTTAGACGATGATCAGTTTGTCTTTAGGAAAGGTAAAGGTTCCGGAGACGCAGTTCTGACGTTGTGTTTGATAATGGAAGTAAGACTGAAGAATAATCAAGACACGTTCATAGGTTTTGTCGACCTGGAAAAAGTGTTCTGCAGAAATCCTGAGATAAGCGGGAGTAAGCCACAGGGAAAGGCGGGTAATTTACAATATATACATGAACCAACAGCGAAAAATAACACTAGATGACCAAGAACGAAGTGCTCGGATTAAAAAGGATGTAAGACAGAGGGCCAGCCTTTCGCCTCTGCTGTTCAGTCTGTGCATCAAAGAAGTAGTGGCGACAAAGACAGTAAGGGGAAACAATATCAGTGATAATATTTACTGACGACATTGCTAACCTCAAGGAAATTTAAGAACTATAGGATCTGTAGGATGGAATGAACAGACCATTGAATACAGAATATACAGGGTGTTCGGAAATTCCCGTTACAAACTTCTGCTTGTAGAGTGGAGTGAGAACACAATAATTTGAAGGGCAACCCATGTTCGGAAGTGTCAAAATTATAGGCCCTTGCTCCAGTAAAAATATGTATATACAGCGTGATTCCGTGAAGCTGTTATAATCTTTGTAGTATGATGGAAAAGGATAAATGTATCAGTTTGAGGTAAGGGTTGTAGCACCATAATTAATACTGTAAATATTTTTTTTACTGATTAATTCTGTTCAATGTCAAGTATGTATTTTTCACTATGTAATGTCTTTGAGCTATTTAATGAAATGATAAGTTGTGTAAAATGCTTTCTCTTTACTATTTAAATTCTTTGTATTAATTGGAGGAAAATGTTATATAAATACTTGGCTTTTGTGTTGACATGTTAGTGAATTAAAATATTGAGATTTCTTAAAGATGTTTGTTTACAACTATGTACAAGCTGGTTCATAGCTAGAGACTTGCAATGTATAAAGTGAAAAGCAACAGTATTTCTTATTTGCAACGGAAGTGAATTGGCGCACGCCAAAAAGTGGTCGGCGCGGGCTAAAAGGTGGATGTGGCGCTCAGTCTGGGCGCCAAGTGAGAGAGCTCAGTCTGTCGGCAGCTAGCTACTCGATAGTTCTGGTCTGAGCAGCAATAGAGTGAGCTGCGCAGGTGCCGGGTGAGGTTTCCAATACCTGGATGTAATATGGAAAGGCCTCAGATGCGTGTACGGCTATAAAATGCTGCTCTATTAATGGAAAATGCTCTAATGTTGGAAATGTCGTCACCAGGAAGAAGATAATACAGCCAATTACATCCAGAGGAGAGACCAGAAGCCGTGATGTACTCACTACCGATATTGCGCAATCACTTCGGCAGTTACAAGAGGTCAGAATTTTGTCAAAGTATGAACCGTACATTTAAGTGTTGTTTAATTTTAAATAATCAGGCAAATTGTGTGAAACTTATGTCCGATCCTTGATGTGGATCCTCTCGTGATACCTCTTAGGATCCACTCCACATAAATACTGACATCTGAGTATCCTGTGGGTAAAAATCTAATGAAAATGAATGGTTGATTATTGGCACAATCCTGAATGCAACAACAGATATAGAAATAATGTGTGTTTCATTGAAATCAAGGGAGGTAGTTAGTATTGCATTAACTATAACCTCCATAATGTTTGATTTGTTTTAATTCAAAGTATTTGTGCTTCAAAGATGAACTGCATTTAATTCTGTCAGTGAAAATTACTGGTTGTGCTAATGACAAAAGGATGAACGTTATTTTGAGGTTAGTTAGAGTAAAATGCATACAAGTCATACTTAAGAATCTGTATGAAAAATCACTGGCATTAACTGTTTTAAAAGTCCTGCAATGTGAATGAAATTTGAATAAAAGAAAACAATACCAAAATTTGCACCTTACAAATTGTCTCAGAAAGTATGTTGCGTTTGCATTATGGTAATGAACAGTTTAAGAGTCTCCAATGTGGAGTTGCTTAAAATCAATAAACCTACTTGAATAATGAAGATATTAATTGCAGCAAATTAATTGAAGTAAATTTTGAGTTTTGTGTGCTTTGTGAAGTAAAAATTGGAAAGTCAGTTTGAGGGCCACACCTAAGTCTTTGCCTATGAAAGATACAGTAATTGCTTTTATTCTTAAAAATAGGAACAAGATTGATACATAGTGAATGTAAAAATCCTATTGCCAATGACTTTTAATTATATTTGTAGTATGTGAAAAGTAACTATTGAAACAAGACTATGTCCATGTACATTTTTGGTTTAGTAGTGTCTTTCACAACATTTGATGGTGAGATAATTTATATATGACAAAGTATTACTGTTGAGAAGGGATAAAGTGTCAGTTGTTCCCGTGAGAGCTTGTATATACTATTTATGACTGTTAGTATTCAGTGTATCACTTATCTTGTTATAGTAGAGTTTCATTGCACTTCTCTGGGAAAGAATTAATGGCAGCTTTCCTTTACCAAAATGCAATACCGATCCTTTAAAAGTAATGTTTCATATTACTTTGACTAATTATCTTGTTATAGTAGAGTTTCATTGCACTTCTCTGGGAAAGAAGTAATGGCAGCTTTCCTTTACCAAAATGCAATACCGATCCTTTAAAAGTAATGTTTCATATTACTTTGCCTAATTAGGCTGGCGACCGTATTTTATTTCAGTTAAGTAAACTCGGTTACTTAACACATTTTCCAAATTTCAGTCTAGCTTTCTGGTTTCTTCTGTAGCACTGAATTCAGGTTCGATAAGCCAAACCCATTAGGTAACTCACGGTCGATTTTACTTGAATCCTTCCAAGGGTAGCTTTTCCTGCATCGTATACCATATTTGGTAATACACATTGTATGTTGATATAGTACGCAATGCAGTATAGTGCTATAGAGTCACTGAACCAGAAAGGAACGAATCGAAACCTGTAACCGAAAATATTCTGATACCTCTGACAGTGGAATACGTATAATGGTACTGTTGTTTGTAAGACTGTAGGGTAGGCATCTTCCATAAATTGTAGTATGGACTAAAACAAGAAAAAATATCTAGCAAACATAGGCTATGAAATGCATGTCTGAGGAGTTATGAGCATTTGTTCAATAGAGCAGACGTGTTTCACGTAGTGAAGACGAACAAGTGTTCATAGCTCCTCAGATATGCATGTCAGAGCTCATGTTTACTGGACATTTTTTCTTTGTTTTAGTCCACACTACCGCGTCCGAAACTTGCCCAACCACAGTCTTGGCAACAACAGTACCAGTACACGTATTCCACCGTCAAAAGTTTCAGGACGTTTTTTCGCTTATAGCTTTCACCACGTATGTTTCCGGTTCAGTGACCCTTACCTCCAATTGATACAGTTATCCTTCTCCATCATCCTAGAATGTTTGTAACATTATCACACACTCGCCCTTTATATACACACTTCTAAAGGTCCCGGCGCCTGTGACTTCGACGCTCTGTAGTGTAGTTAGATGACTTTCCGAACATGGAATCCTATTCAAAATTCACACATAAAAAAAAAGGTTTGCATTACCTCGGTTCAGAGAGTTCCGGAATCTGTACAGAAAATTGGAATAAAGATCAGCATAAACACCATTTCCGCCCTTTTTATTGCTCATGAATACCATACATTGTATGTTGTACCACCATACAGCGAACCTTCAGAGGTGGTGGAGGTGGTGGTCCAGATTGCTGTACACACCAGTACCTCTAATACCTAGTAGCACGTTCTCTTTCACTGATGCATGCATGTATTCGTCGTGGCATACTATCCACAAGTTCATCAAGGCACTGTTTGTCCACATTGTCCCACTCCTCAACGTCGATTCGGCGTAGACTCCTCAGAGTGGTTGTTGGGTCACATCGTCCCCATAAACAGCCCTTTTCAATCTATCCCAGGCATGTTCGACACGGTTCATGTCTGAAGAACATGCTGGCCACTCTAGTCGAGCGATGTCGTTATCCTGAAGGAAGTCACTCACAGATGTGCACGACGGGGGCGTGAATTGTCGTCCATGAAGACGAATGCCTCGCCAATATGCTGCCGATATGGTTGCATTAAGGGTCGGAGGATGGCATTCACGTATCGTTCAACTGTTACGGCGCCTTCCATGAGCACCAGCGGCGTACGTCGGCCCCACATAATGCCACCCCAAAACAGCAGGGAACCTCCACCTTGCTGCACTTGCTGGACGGTGTGTCTAAGGCGTTCAGCCTGACCGAGTTGCCCCCAAACATGTCTCCGACGATTGTCTCGTTGAAGGGATGTGCGACACTCATCGGTGAACAGAACCTGATGCGAATCCTGAGCGGTCCATTCGGTATGTTGTTGGGCCCATCTGTACCGCGCTGCACGGTGTCGTGGTTGCAAAGATGGACCTCACCATGAACGTCAAGAGTGAAGTTGCGCATCATGCAGCCTATTGCGTACAGTTTGAGTCGTAACACAACGTCCTGTGGCTGCACGAAAAACATTATTCAACATGCTGTCGTTGGTGTCAGGGTTCCTCCGGGCCATAATCCGTAGGTAGCGGTCACCCACTACAGTAGTAGCCTTTGAGCGGCCTGAGCGAAGCATGTCATCGGCAGTTCCTGTCTCTCTGTATCTTCTCCATGTCTGAGTAACATCACTTGGGTTCACTCCGAGACGCCTGGATACTTCCCATGTTGGAAGCCCTTCCCGGCACAAAGTACAATGCGGACGCGATCGAGCCGCGGTATTGACTGTCTAGGCATGGTTGAGCTACAGACAACACGGGCCGTGTACCTCCTTCCTGGTGAAATTACTGGAACGGATCGGCTGTCGGACCCCTCCGTCTAATAGGCGCTGCTCGTGAATGATTGTTTTCATCTTTGGGCAGGTTTAGTGACGTCTATGAACAGTCAAAGGGACTGTATCCTTGATACAATACACTCAGTCAACGTCTATTTTCAGGAGTTCTGGGAACTAGGGTGATGAAAAATATTTTTTGATGTGTGTATTATGTACTCGTCCCCCCCCCCCCCCCTCTACAAGTGCTAGATAATTTTAACAGGAATTTACGCACTCTGTGTAGACTGAGATTGTACCGGAAAAAAGACCAAAGTAATGAGACGGTGTAGAAACGAGAGTAGCGAGAAACTTAACATCGAAATTGGTGATCACGCAGTAGACGAAGTTAAGGAGTTCTGCTATCTTGGAAGTAAACTAATCTAGTACGGACGAAGCAAGGAGGACATAAAAAGCAGACTAGCACAGGCGAAAAGGGCATTCATCACTAAGAGAACTGTACCATAATCAATTATGGGCTTTAATTTGAGGAAGAAATTTCTGAGAATGTACGTTTGGAGCATAGCATTGTATGGTAGTGAATCATGGACAGTGGTGAAACCGGAACAGAGGAGAATCAAAATGTTTGCAATGTTGAAAATTAGGTGAACTGATAAGGAATGAGAAACTTCTCCCCAGAAACGGCGAAGAAAGAAGCATTTGCAAACACTTACAAGATTAAGGGACAGGATGATTGGACATGTTTTTAGACTTCTGGAAATAACCCTCAAGGTACTAGAGGGAGCTATAAAGGGTAAAAACAGTAGGAGAAGCCAGAGATCGGAATACATCCAGCAAATAATTTATGTATACACACACACACACACACACACACACACACACACACTCACACACACACACACACACCGATAAACACTGCAGACAGGAAGACAATACTACAATAGTAGAAGGTTTTGAAATGTGGTGCTGCCGAAGAATGGTGAAGAGTTGATGGATAGATTCAGTAACTTATGAGGAGGTGCTAAATATAACAGGGGATAAAAGAAATTTATGGCACAAGTTGACTAAAAAAAGTGATTGGTTGATAGGGCACGTCGTTTGGTTGATAGGGCGCATCGTAAGGCATCTAGGAGTTGTCAATGTGGTATTGGGAAAGAACTGTGGCGTGAAAAACCTTAGAGGAAGACCAAGATTTGACTATAGTAAGCAAGTTCAGACGAAAGTATGTGGTGTAATTACGCAGGGAAAAACAGGCTTCCTCAGAACAGAACAGCTTGGGGAGATGTATCACACCAGTTTTCAAACTGAAAACCACAACAACAACAAAAACAATAGCTATTGAAGTTCTGGGTGTCAGAAATAATAAATGTAAGTTTTTTTCTGATGGATCAGTTATTTTCAGGAGTACTTCATGTTACTAAGTGGGTGACAACATCCCACAATACTTGAGAATGACCACGTCTTAAAATTACAGTTGCAATCAATAATATTTTGACAACCTAAAGCCGAATGACTTCATTCAAAAATTTCATGAAGGCTGTTGGACACAGTCCTCATCAAAATTCTGAACTGCATCATAATTTCTGCAGACGGTGTGGTGATCCTCTTTGTGTCACTCAAAGAGCCTTTGGTGATTTTGTCCATTCTACTTCTTAAGTAACAACTAAACCATAAATGGACTGAACTATTTATGCATTAAAACATAACTTCTCCAACAGAAACTTATAACTGAAACAATAAAATGCCTTTAATAAGTCATAGAAAATCCTGGCTGGTGGTATTTCATCATTTAAAGATTTTGTTAAGGGTTCAGTAAATTTGAAATCCAGACTATAATTGTCTAAGTATCTCATTACTTCGCAATTGGATGAAAAATCCCAGAGTACATTATAATCCCAAAAAGTTTAGAAAATAGTGTAGCGAGTGGTACTAGCTGATACTTTCTACTATCTGTGGTATAACTTTCTTAAAAATGGATCTGACAATGATATCTTTTAACCTTCTGGGAAAACATTGTGAATTAATGATACATTAACTACACTATGTAGGGACACCAACACAAGTAACACCTCTGACCAGAGGACACACATTGCTGAGTGGAATATCTGTATGGATTTCAGAGAAGTCTGTTTGATTTAGAACCTCATACAGTGGGAATGTGCTGTATGTCACATTACCAGAATAAACCAATACCATGACAGCAATGTATCATCTCTGTATTGGTACGATCCCTGCACCTAATAGTGAACCATATCACATTCGTGACCCATGACAATCATATAATGCAACAAGGATATGTTTTGTTCCATATTGTCATAATACACAATAACAATGCAGCCACTCTGCAGCAATTAAACTGCATCGCCAGCCCCTTGAGAACACACCTCAAGGATTAATGTGAGCAACATGCATGATCAATGTTACAGTTATCAAACAATGCTCATATATGAACTAAATATGGATACAGGTGTCACCTCTTAAAACAATATACACTCTGGTGTGCTACAACAATGGTCACCATTGAACAGTCTATTGTTGGATTTTGTATGGGATCTGACATCAATTATTTCAGTTCATGTCACAACAGGAGAGGTCAAACTAAATGTGAACTATAATGTGACTCCCACACTTACTGTGTAGGCCACATCATGAATGTCACTGGAAATACAACTGCCATGTATGGTGGAATGCAACAGGCCATCCACTACCTAGGCACAATTACCTGATTCACAACCATACCTTTAAGTGCTTCATGATACTTTGTTAGTTATATATTTTGTACCCCAGTTCAGATAGCATATGACCCAAGCTGCCCCTGTTCTGACCAGAACAATCAGCACTTTGTTTGCAACAGTGGAATGTGTATTTAAGTCATTGGCAATTTTGGATGATAGCTCTCGATTTATGACATTAATTTGTCACTTAGCAGAGCATGCTGATACTATTAGCTACATCATCCTTCTGTCACTTACAAAAAACAAATACAAAGCACTAAAACCTGCCCTGCTACAATGTTTGTCATGCACCCCCGAACAATAACTGAAACAAGCAATCTATAATGAACAGAACACTTACAAGACAGTCCCAACTGGTGTGGCTAACTACAGACACTACTTGATGAAAATCTTGTTCCAGATGTGGCATTATGGGCTCTATGTATTGGAATTCTTCCTCTGCAGCTACAGCTCAGGCTGATTGGTCAGGCAGAGCTTCAAGGGAAAAGTTTTGCTTGGTGGACAGAATGGTCATTGTGCTGCAACACAGACAACACATCAGTGCTGTGGACAATAACAGGCCACACAGAGCTAGATCTCAGTTGAATACTGTGCATGCTGTATCAGTCTGACAAAGATCAAAAGCATACTATGGTGACTTCACTTGTCCCAACAAGGATGATGAACTATGAAAAACACACTTCACCACTTTCCCAGCCAGCAACAATGCATTGAGCACTGCCACTGTTTCAAGGTCACCAAATTGCTGGCATCATGCCCATTTGCCTATTCTGCATGGAACTGCTCCCCTCCTTGCAGCTATGTAAACTCCCAAACTGTGCAGTAGGTGCATCAGCACGTACTTGCATGTCAAGCCACCAATGCCCACAAAGCATGGGACAAATATCCTTGGTGCCATTTCCATTGTTGGGAGGAAGGCTCTATATATATATATATATATATATATATATATATAAGTTAAATTCTGCAAAGGAAGGAAATATATGTTGCAACAATAGGTAAAACAATACATCAAAAATTCCCTTTTTCAACACCGACAGCAGAAGGCCCACAATAACTTGTAAAATCTTCTGTCCGCCTGACCCCATATTGATGAGCAGGTATTGACATGTGCTTTGATTTTATATATATATATATATATATATATATATATATATATATATTGTTTTACCTATTGTTGCAACATATATTTCCTTAATTTGCAGAATTTAACTCTGCAGTCTTCAGCCATCTTATTGTGTTTGTTTATCTCTTTCTGTGCACCTTGTGGGCCATCAGCCCTGTTAGCATCTTAAAACATTGTGGCCTTCTGTCTTCAGTAATCATCATAGTATTTTTGGAATTTTGAAGATCTAATCTGGCGACCTTCAGCCACTATGCATGCTGGTCTCATATACATATACAATTTATCTTATTCATAAATTTAACTGTGTGTCATGTCATTTCAAAATTGAACTTATTCTAAAGCATCTCTTTAGAGGCCTTCAGCCATGAAGCAAATTTAATTCTTTCAAAAGTGTATTTTTGAACTAAATGATAATAAATTACAAATGTGAAATGAATCCAACCGCAACTCCCTTGGCCCTTTCCACAATCCTAATTACCTGTCAGCCCTGCGTGATTAAGCGGGCATTTCAACACCATCTAGCCCAACTTCCATACAGCACCACACTGAAAATGACTCACATATCACTATGCATACAACCACTAACTGTATCTTGGAACTAAGTTCAGATCAACAGTTTCCATGGACTTTCTTCATTATAGCCATGAGTGAGCCAGAACTAGGAATCTTTTTCCTATGGCCCCTTTGTCCTTCTCTGGATTTCACTCATGCATCACACAGGTGACATCGCAACTACCTACACCCTGCTCACTCTGGCCAACCATGCCTCATCATCAACATGACCCACAAATATGCAGTCAATAAACCTGAGCACATTGCACTCAGGACATTACGGTGCACTCTGCTTTGTCTCTCAGGGCACCATATGCGTATTCCATACACCAACCCAAACAGTCATAGGTCAAAGTTTAACAATGCACCATCCATAACAATACAGTGCACTGTATCCTCATGACCCCTTGTCTGCCAGTCCTCGGCAAAGGACACTAGCTGGCACCAGTACATTTACAAATCACAAAAGTGGCGGTTGGTGAACTATTACAATCAGGGGTAGTCTGTCATCAGACAACTTGTGGGCTTCCAAATAAATCTTGAACTGGAAGAAGATGGTCCCGTGAGGCCTTGTAGTGATTACACAGCTATCAAAACTTGAACCATAGACAACAGTTATTCAATTCCAAATATTCAAAACTTTACAAAAACATTAAATTTTCTGTGCCAGTGATTGCAGAAAAGCTTACCTCCAAATACCTATGAGCTTGGATGACATCTCTAAGATCACAATAATCATGCTATTTGGAGATTTTAAGTTTTTATTCATGGCTTGGAGGCTAAGGAATGCAACTCAAACTTGACAAGAGTTCATTGATGGAGTTCTTTTCAAATATAACTTTTGTTATGCTTACTGTAATGCATATATGCATTCCCATCACGTGTTTAAGCCAAGTATCATGCATATTTATATGATCGGGAATGCTCAGTAGCAGCCACGCTAAATGTACATTTAACAATTAAGTGTCAGCAAGGAGCATTAGTGATGAAATCATAGGATGCAATGTTGTGCAACCTTAGTAGGGACAGTATCCGACTATTCAGGAGTAGGATCTTACAATCTGAGACAGTGTTCCGAGACAAACTTCCGTCACAATGTCCGCAAACTTGACGTCAGATACGCCTAGCAACAGCGATCTGAATGCCCATTGGCTGAAAGCTTGGATATATATATATATATATATATATATATATATATATATATATATATATATATATATTATTATTATTATTCACGTTTGGGCCCTACTGGACCACGCGAAGTACAATCACGGGGCATTCAGTTATTTTCTTTTAGACTTTCTCTCTGCCCAAATTGTTTTCATTCTCTCGGAATGAGCTCTTTTCCTTTCATCAGACCATGTGGTTCCAGTTTTCTTTGGTTTTTCAGCTTGACCAACTACCCAGTCATGAATTTTTTGCCTAAATAATTTTCTGTCTTGAATTTCATCTTGTTTTATATCTGCCTCTTTCATGTCCTCTTTTATAGCAGCAATCCATTTTATTGTCTCAAATTTAGCTTTACTTCGATTTTCGTAGAATTCCACTACTTGTTTAGTTAGTCTGGTAGCATCCATTCTTTTAATATGCCCATAAAATTTTAATCTGCGTTTTTTCATATCCGAATATATGCTGGTGTATTGTTGAATTTCACTATTTGCTCTTAGCCTGTATGTTCCTTCTTCAGTATATTTTGGACCTAGAATTTTTCTGATTGCTTTTCTTTCTCTTTTTTGGATTTCTTGAATGTCCTTTTTTCTGTTTAAAATTAGCGTTTCAGCCCCATAAAGGCACTCTGGTTTTATGACCGTGTTGTAATGTCTCAATTTAGAGTACCTCGAGAGACATTTTTTGTTGTAGATGTCTTTTGTAAGTCTAAAAGCTGTCTCCATCTTTTGACAACGAATTTCATTTCCAATTTTTTCTAGACCAGTCTCTGAGATTGTTTCACCTAAATATTTGAATTGCGAAACTCTTTTGATTTTTCCATACTTAGTTTCCAAAAGTTTGGGTGCCAGTTTGTTGCTAGTCATATACTGTGTTTTTTCAAATGAGATTTGGAGACCTACTCTTTCTGCTGTTTCTTTAAGAATTTCTATTTGTTTCTGAGCAATTTGGATGTCCTGCGTTAGAATAACCAAGTCGTCTGCAAAGGCCAAACAGTCTATTCGAATATTTGTTCGTCCTAATTTCACTGGTTGGTCAATTTTGAACTCCAATTTTCGTTCGCGTCACTCTTGTATTACTTTTTCTAGAACGCAGTTAAATAGCAACGGAGAGAGTCCATCACCTTGCCTCACGCCTGATTTTATTTCAAAGGATTCTGAAATTTCTCCTCTGAACTTTACTTTTGATTTTGTACCAGTTAGCGTGTCTCTGATAATTGCCGTGGTTTTAGGATCCAGGCCTTGTTCTTTCACAATTTGGAAAAGAGATTCACGATCCACTGAGTCATAAGCCTTTCTAAAATCTACAAAGGTACAAACTAGTTTTTTATTGTAAATTTTTTGATGTCTGAGAATTAGTTTGAGGACTAAAATCTGTTCTGGGCAAGATCTATTTGGCCTGAAACCTGCTTGATATTCGCCAATTTTCCATTCAAGTTGTTGTTGTGCTCGGTTCAGAAGACATTGAGAGAGGATTTTGTATGTGACTGGAAGAAGAGAAATTCCTCTGTAATTATTAACATCAGTTTTGTCTCCCTTCTTATGAAGTGGGTGAATCAAGGCGGGTTTCCATTCATCAGGAATTTTTTCAGTTTGCCAAATGTTTTGCATGATTGAAGTAATTTCTTTAACGGTTTTTGGACCAGCTGCCTTTAAAAGTTCTGCAACAATTCCATCTTCACCAGATGCTTTGTTGTTTTTCAACCTATGAATTTCTTTAATGATTTCCTCTTCATTTGGTGCAAGTGAAACTGGATTGCATTGTTGGGGAATTTTTGGTGGAAATCTTTCTGTGGGCTCGGGGCAATTTAGAAGATTCTTAAAATATTTAGAAAGTTCTTTGCAATTTTCTTGGTTGTTAAGAGCCAACTGTCCATTTTCCTTCTTGAAGCAAAGATTCTGGGGTTGGTACCCCTTTATTTTGGTTTTAAAAGTTTTATAAAAATTTCTGGTATTGTATTTCTGAAAATCTTCTTCAATTTCTAAGAGTTGACTATTCTCATATTGTCTTTTTGTTTGTCTAATTAGTTTTGAAGTGTCTTTTCTAGTTGTCAGGAATGTATATATATATATATATATATATATATATATATATATATATATATATATATATATATATATATATATATGTGTGTGTGTGTGTGTGTGTGTGTGTGTGTGTGTGTGTGTGTGTGTGTGTAGGAAACGAGAGAAGTGTCCTTATTGGCTGATAGAGGAAGGTGGGGTGGTCTCTCTTGTCCTTCGGGAAGACGGTGCAAGTTAGTTGCGAGGAGCCATGCAAAACACACGTTCAAGTAACCTGGGCAGATCAACAAAATCCCTTGGCAGAGATTATAAGAGACACATTGTGCATGATGGAGAGATTTACTATTGAAATTTCGAGACAGAACCTTCCAGGAAGAGTCGGACAAGATATTACTTCCCCCTACATGTTTTGTGTAATGACGATGGGGAGAAAATTTGAGAAATTATAGCCAATACAGAGATTTACCAACAATCATTCTTCTCACACATTATTTACGAGTGTAACAGAGTTGGATGGCTCAGTTAATGGCACAAAAAGTGCCTTCTGCCACACACCAGTAGGTGGCTTGCAGATCATGATGTAGATGTAAATGTAGATGAAAACAGTCCATTCCATTTTGTATAGCCACTGTGATGTTTCTTCATGTGTACTACCTAATTAACCAGAGTAAGTCCTGTAAAGTTCATTCACTAGTTTTTGTCTAGGTTTTCCTGTAACATTTGTACCTATCACCAGCCAGCACAAAAGTATTAGTTCTATCACTGGCCTTTTTTATTTTATTTTCACTCTGCAAAAATCTATATTGCATAATGACATATACTGCGAATATTGAGTTTGCCAAGGAAATTTATATAAAACAAATGTACAGAAGATATATCAGGTTCACAAAAAGTTTTTATTTCTCAATAAATCAGCATAAATTACATGCTGTAGTACATGAAATTTCATAGTTTGTTCACAAGCAACTCTTCACAGCACCAGACTTTTTCTATGGTTTCTGCTCACAGTCTGGACAAACCTACAACAGATAAAAGTTAAAACATTTAGTTAGACACAATAAACAACTTTTTGTATGCAGTTTTCATTTCATGACATGGTATATTTTTGCAATGCAACATGATGAAGATATATGTGTTGCACCTTCAGACAGGTGTCGTTAACCTACAGGATATGCAACAGACAAGCTTGCGTCCGAGGGTAGAGTGCTCTGAAGAAAGGAAGGAAAGAATGAAGAATCAGAGTCAGGATCTTTATTCATCGCTGACCATATATACAGCATAATAGGCTTTGTCTCTTATGCATAATTACAGAGATATACAATTACAGATATACTTAATTGCAAATTTACCTGATTAAAGACATACAGTCATGCATTTTGACTATAAAATTTCATGTTGACACTATGTATATAAAAAGTTCTGTTATGAGTTTTCAGCCAATCAGTTATAACATTTACTGTGAAACTGTTTCCAAGACATGGACCAAGGTGAGGATGGCAATTCATTAAAGATATTTATGGAGCTGACTCTGGGTGAGTGGGCTGGTCTGTGTTTTGGTATATCAATTTTTATTTTTCCTCTAGTGTTTTGCTGGTGAATATGTCACAGATAGGAAGCCACAGCCATTCTTAATGTGATTAAAATTTCACTATACAGTCTAGTTTTATGCCTAAAGGCCATCCCCTTTCTACCACTACACCAGTACCATCCTTCATCCCTAGCAATACTAAGGGTGAATTGCCACTTTTTTTTCCAGGAAGTGCTTTGTATATAGACGAAGTTTGGTTAAAACTGATCCTAGCATTCCAGGATTATACTTACATATTACACCTTCTTACTGCCACTTCCAAGCCCTAGTAGTGAAATAGCATCAGATCTGTCACCAATCAGAGCAACAGTAAAAACTATGAACTTGACACTAATACAGTTCATTTACAATTATATTTACATATCAACCACATCAAAAACAAATCCCATTACTAAGAGCAATAGAGGTATTTTATCTCAACAGTATATTTATTTCAGATTTAAGTATAATATGTACCACCAGGTGCTCCAGAGTTATGATTACATGTCACCAATTCTCCCGCTCCCTCCCCCTTCCATAAATACAATGCTGACCAATAACTATATCAAGGAGATGGCCTCCAACACCTGTCAAATTGGCGTGAAGTGTGCTACATGTTTGGGTATGCAAACGGTTAGTGTTTTTGATGATTCAAACTATTATAACCATTAATGTAAATGTGTAGAATTCCACAGTCAGTGTCAGTCTCACTAAAAGGACTCTGGATATCACAGTCAGTGTCAGTCTCACTAAAAGGACTCTGGATATATCGTCACATCATCTTACAATACACTGCAAGTATTAAAATGTACTGATGTTTCAACTTTGTTGCAATGGCTTTCCTCAGGGCAAAGGCTGATTGGCTGGGGTATGTTGACACCAACATGTTGCCTTTCGAGCACTGTTACTATACAACTGTTGTTACATTCATTACATATTATTAGCCATCAAATAACATTTGAGGGGAAAAAGGAAGAGGGAGGGGATATCTGGCTCATTATTTGTGGGTTGCATGGCTTGCTGTCATTTGGTAGCCCACTGTGAATCAGTGACAAGCATCTGGGGGCTGGACTGTCGTGCTGCTAGTAGTAGAGAGACGATGTCAGCTGTGCAAATGCTGTTTATTTGGCCAATAGCAGCTGTATTCAGTAAAGCTGCTGCCCGGTGATCACACTTTGCTGATTGTACCAAGATTGTTGGCAGCAAGGACGCTGTAAACCTCTAGCTTCTGGATTTCAGAAGCCTTTTATTCTTTGCGTGCACAGCCACAGTTGTCTTGCCAGTACTCTTGCTTGTTGTAACTCAGTAGCCTACCCTCAATTGTAATAGAGCACAACTAGTGCTGATCTGTTGTATTGCTCCAACTAAATGCAACACTTATATTCTGTTATATGAGTGTTAACAGTCCATGTGATTTCACCGATGTAGGCAGAGCCACACTCACACTATATCCCTTACACACCAGTGGTGTTCACCGCATGTATTGCTTCCTTAGCAGATCCTGACAAATCCTGGATCCTGCAGCAACTCCAGAAGACTGGTTTGATGTCTGCTCAGCAAAGCACCCTTCCTACTCGATCACTAATACATCTGGCTTAAGGTAAGTACGGATGTGGGGACTGTTCTTTTCTTTCATTTTCTATATCTGGCTTCCTACTAAACTTGGTTCCTCTTCTTATTGTTTTGTAGCCATACCTTCTGTCCGATAAGTTGTTACACAGCTCTTTTAATTTTTGTTTCATAACTTTTTTATCACTGATGCGGTGTGCTCAAGCAGTTAACATGTATGGGATGGAACACTTCTGTGCCAGAATGTCAGGGATCAGGGCTGCTCCCCACTCCACGTTTTCTTCATACACTTTAACCATGTCAGTTTTTACTACTAATTCTGATATTCACTTACACGAATCTTTCATTTGGGTATGCATGGTGGCCTTCTCAGCTTGGCACCCCAAGCAGCCAATACTACTTGTGATACATCCTGCACATGAAGTCTTACATTGCAGTGCCTCTTACACTGTTCTATGTTTGGCGCCTCTCAACAGCTTGGCACCCCAAGATCTGGCTTGTGTCACATGGCCCTTAAAAGGGCCTATGGATCTGCAAATGATGATGGTGTTTGGTGTGTAAGTACCAACTGGGAGGGTAGGTGTTCTGTAGACCTCCGCATTCAGAAACAGAATAATGTTCTAGGTGAACAGGATGTTATCAAAATGGTTCAAATGGCTCTGAGCACTATGGGACTTAACTTCCGTGGTCATCAGTCCCCTAGAACTTAGAACTACTTAAACCTAACTAACCTAAGGACATCACACACATCCATGCCCGAGGAAGGATTCGAACCTGCGACCTTAGCGGTCACGCGGTTCCAGACTGAAGCGCCTTTAACCGCACGGCCACACCGGCCGGCTACAGGATGTTATCATGCAGGCTGTTAATATCCTGACAGAACTTATGCCACTCTGCTCTTCTATGCAACCAAATGATGAATGTGTCATC
Source organism: Schistocerca americana (assembly GCF_021461395.2). Taxonomy (NCBI): domain Eukaryota; kingdom Metazoa; phylum Arthropoda; class Insecta; order Orthoptera; family Acrididae; genus Schistocerca; species Schistocerca americana. Next base: position 381,692,799 of record NC_060126.1, read on the forward strand.
CCTGTATTCCAACCAACAGCGTAGGTGGAACTGCGAACACCTTAAGCTAGTTTGCTTACATGTTTGCTTAAAGATGTCCACTGCATAACTTTGGTAAGCATATTACCAGCCTACATAAAAACATCCAATCCAGACTGGAACAAGGAAGTCCATTTCTGGACGTGGAGGTCTACAGAACTACCAGCAACAAAGTGGGACAAAAGGCCTACTGGAAACCTACCCACACTAGCTATTCCCTTAGCACCAATTTGCACCATTATGTAGCACAAAAGTGTACCATCTTACACATGCTGACCACTACAGCCCACCACATCAGTGATGTAAAGAATATCAAACAAGAATTGAAAGAGCTGCATAACATCTTATGAGCCAATGGATATGATAATTACTACAGTAAGAACAAGCATGATGTAAGGAACACATTACTTCATAGAACAACACGTAAGATACAAATTGTGCATAGCACTCTACACATTGCCTGAGCAACAGTAATACTGCTGAGCACTCTCTTTTGATTGCTTAAATATTGCTGTTTCTTTGCCGGCTCGCCAGAGCCCAGGTGCTTACCCAGGTGGCCTCTATAAGCAGGCCTGTGAACTGTACAGACACTTACTCTCTGAAACCGTGCTTGTCATGAGTGAAGATGCATCAGTAATAAAAAGCTAGAAGAGTAACCAAGTTTAGAAGGAAAGTGAATACAGAAAATGAAAGAAAAGAACAGTTCCAGGTGGTATACTTACCTTGCATCAGGAGTGTCAGTGATCAAGTAGGGATAGTATTTTGTTGAGGAGACATCAAATCAGTTTTCTGAAGTGGCCACGGGACCCAGAATTTTGTGTAGTCCATTAGGAAAGCAACAAAAATCGTGAACACCACTAGTGCATACAAGATACAGTTTGAGTGCAGTGCCACTTACATTGGTGAAACCAGAAGAACTGTTACAACCTGCATATCATACCACGAGCATTATGTTCTGTTGGTGCAATACAACATATCAGTATTAGTGAAGCACTATCACAGTTGTGTGCAGGCTATCAAGTTACAAGAAGCGTGAGTGCTGACAGGACAATCGTGGATGTGCACACGAAAAATAAAAGAGGCAGTTGAAATCTTGAAATATCCTGACAACATGGCTGTGGTGTCCTGGCTGCCTCCAAACCTGGTATGACAGGCCATGTGTGAGTGCAGGGCAATGGCTTCCCTGAACACAGCCCCGACTGTCAAAACAAACAGTGTTGGCATGACTGGCCCTGTCTCTCCACTACTAGCACAGAAAACCCGACCCCAGAAGTTCATCGTTGATGTGTAGCAGGCTACCAACTGCCAGCAAGCCGTGCAATGCACAGTCAGCCACATATACCCTCCCACTTTCCTCATATCACAATTGTTATTTAATGGCTAACAATCTGTAGTAAATGTGACGTCATTGGCCTAGTCACACATTAGCAAAGCGATATATTCATGCAACCATATCCCAGCTAATCAGTCCTTGCCTTAAGGAAGGTAGCTGCAACTCGTCAAAGAAATCGATACATCCAATACTTTGAGTATTTTATAACAAGACGCAACAGCGTGCCCATAATGATTTTAGTGACCATGTGGCCACTGCCCACAGAGAGACTGAAAGTCGTCTGTTGGTTCTGCAGCCATATGATGTTGTAGACAAGGTGTGCAAGCAGAACAGAGGCGTGAGTCGTACTTCGGTAGCTCAGATGGTAGAGCACTTGCACGCGAAAGGCAAAGGTCCCGAATTCGAGTCTCAGTCGGGCACACAGTTTTAATCTGCCAGGAAGTTTCAGAACAGAGTTGATTGAAAAATCACTCTAGGAACGACACAGAATGCAAATGGGGAAATCCACTAACATAAGCGACTTTGACAGAGTGCTGATGGTTATGGACCACCTCCCAGGAACAAGAATCTTGGAAACTTGCGATGTTGGACAGTTGTTTATGTGCTATTGGTTTCAGCATCTGTGGAAAATGGTTGAGGACAACGAAACCACAAATAGGCGAGAAGGTGGTGGATGTCCACACTTCACCAAAGAACGTGGAAGTTGGAGGCCTGCACATCCTGTAAAGTAAGGTAGGCGTTGATCTGCAGCAGATTTGATGACAGAGTACAATGATGGTGCTGGCACACTTGGTTTGGAGTTCGCCATTCAGTCAGCATTGTTGAACATGGGACAGCCTTACTTGTTCCCATGTTGACCTGACCCAATGACACTGTCAATTACAATTGCAGTGGGCACGAGAGAGATAATTGAGATTTGACCATTAATGAATCGAAAAGTGTCGCCTTGTTGGATAAATCACATTCGTTGTTACACCTGATTGGAGGTTGTTCCTGGGTACACCATCATATGAGCGTATGTTTGCTCGAAACAGGCACCTCTCCACTGACAAATGGCGGTCATGACATTATCTTGCTATCCAGACATTTACTTGGACTTCCATGAGACCAGTGGTGATAAACGATGGCACAATGACAGCTGTGGTCTACGATAATGTAACGTGGTTGGGATGCTCCTGGGTGCCAGCTGGGTGCCTGCAAACCATAGGCTCATATTTTATGGGAATTGCATAATCTGTTTATAGACATCTGGTGCCTCAAACCTCCAGAAACCTACCAAGAACTTGATGTTGTATATATGCAGGATGTAATGGGTATAAGTGCAGACATAACATCAGTATTTATGCCATTTGTAGACTAATAGTTATAGCCAAGACAAGCCATATGCTTTTAGGTTTGTTAGTAGCTCCAAGTACATGTGACGACAGTAACCCATTAATGCTGGGCACTAGGTCAGCTGTTGAAGTGTGGATGCATGTTCACAATATGGTCAGTCTGCACTGACAGATGCAGTCCACTTAGTGGTGCAGTGTGACTATGCAAAAACATCAGGTTGTTAAGCATGCTGTCTGTTTGTGGAGAGACTCTTCGATACAGAGAACAAACACCTAACACACTGATGTGTGTACATGTTTACATACAAACATATCTGAACCTTTGCCCGTTACACCTCTCTCTCTCTCTCTCTCTCTCTCTCTCTCTCTCTCTCTCTCTGTGTGTGTGTGTGTGTGTGTGTGTGTGTGTGTGTGTGAGAGAGAGAGAGAGAGAGAGAGAGAGGGGGGGGGGGGGGAGGGGGAGAGGGAGAGCGTAGAATACCAAGTATATACTTAGCAGGTGAAATGATACTCACCTCTCCAGGAAGCTGGGATGAACAGTCGCTCATGGTACATGTAGCAGTCGTCCCATCTGGGTTACAGGTACATGTGGTGCAGCCATCAGAAAGCATAGTTCCCGGCTTACAGGGTTTCGCTGTATCAGAGAACAAGTAGAATTTTAAAACATCGAGAACAACAGTTCCCAAAATTTTCTGAGGCTATAGCTCTTGAATGAGATTAGAATTCAGTCAGAAAACCCAACAAAGTTTAACATCAAACTTACTTATGGTTTGGAAAAAAATAACACTACTGTTCTTTTTTAACAGATAAAAGATAAATAACATGTAGTTAGCATATTGTATATGTTTTATTAAACAAAGAAACGATGAATAAGGGGGGCGGTTGGAACTGCTCGATCCTGATAATTTCCCTATATTCAGTTTGGTCTTAGTCAGTGATCATAGTGAGTCTTGCTCCAAGTCTATCATATTACTCACATTTCTTTGCTATTCATACCTTATTCGAAGACTAATATTCACATGTGTAACTTGTCACGAATGGAGTGAATATCATAAAAAATTTTCCGATAACATGCCTTTATGGGTACTTGCCACTATTCTCTAGCGAAAATGTTGTAATCTCCGTTATATCACAACATATTTCATAATATTTCTTCTCGGCGTCCAAAGAATTTAGTTTGGCTCGAATTTCACTACCTGAAAATATTCTTTCACACTCTCAAGTTGATGTTGTCTCCAGGAATTTACTTATCGGTTTGCCAAATTACGAAAATACTTTCTAATTCAATAAATGCTAAGTGATCTATCAGCTCATATTTTACATTATCTGAGTTGATGGTCATTCTCAGCTATAACAGTGAAACGTCCTCAGGACCAGTTTGAGAAGAAAATTTATGACCTTGACTGAAGCTATTAAATTACGTATCACAGTTCCTTGCCCGGAAAGGTTAATATCGACAGGGCACGCCAATCTGAAAAAAAAACTATCCCTGACTCAGTTTGTGAACGGACAACATTGCTGACTGGTGAAACATTCAACGGAAAATCAGAAAATAACTCAGTTAAACCACTGGAAACACCAAGCTAACAAAACGACCCTGAACTCAGCTCAGAGAGGCCTCCCACCCTTTTAGTAACTCCTTCCTGTGGTACAGGTTCAAAAATATGGATTCGCAAATTGGGAGGAAAATATCGCTCTGAGTGCAAGCCGGACCAAGTTCTCAAACGCAGGAGTTCTAAAATCCAAAGAGCTAAAGCAGTCAAAACCGCACACAAGCCAGAAACGTCAGCAGCGCACTTAATATGACAACAGAGCAAGCAGAAAGAGATATCCCTGAATAAGCAAACGCCCAAGAATGGCAGAATATCAGCAGGCCAGGCTTCTAAGCTAACAAACATGCAAGTGACGACTCAGCGGCAGCCAAAACTTCGCGCCTTGGAAACCAGAGGCTTTCTCAAATACACACGGCGCAGGCGCTCTATGTCGGAGGCTACAGGCTCTATGTCGGAGGCTTCGTTGCCGGTGCATTATCGGCAGGGAGGGATAACAAACACCCTCCCCTGCAGAAAAGGTATAGCCATCAATGACTACACGAGGATTTCAACCCGTTTCAAAAGCTATGGATTCCACCATACGCGTCAAGCGGTAATACTTGATTATAGCTAACTATTGGTTATTTTCCCAATAAATATTAAATTCTAACAATGCTTTTGTAAATAACTTAATTCAGAAATTCAAGAACTGTTTTTGCTTTTATCCTTCAGAAAAGTTTCAAATGGTTCAAATGGCTCTGAGCACTATGGAACTTTACTTCTGAGGTCATCAGTTCCCTAGAACTTAGATCTACTTAAACCTAACTAACCTAAGGACATCACACACATCCATGCCCGAGGCAGAATTCGAACCTGCGACCATAGCGGTCGCGTGGTTCCAGACTGAAGTGCCGAGAACCGCTCGGCCACCCCGGGCGGCTTTCGAGGTAATTCATTATGTTCGAACACAATATATGTTCTAAAATCCTGCTAAATATTGACGTTGACGATATGGGCCTGTAATTTAGTGGATTACTCCTATTACATTTCTTGAATATTGGTGTGACCTGTGCAACTTTCCAGTCCATGGTACGGATCTTTCGTCGAGCGAACGGCTGTATATTATTCCTGTGTAAGGGGGAAAAAGCGTAGCTCCCTGCGACGTCACCCTTGGGTTCGCCGATGCTTCAAAGAGCGAAGTGGCGATAAATGCGAGAAAAAGGCCAAAGCTCAGAAGTTCATGAGATGTGTAACGTGGGTTGATCATGTCACATTGACACCAAATTTCAATACAATGCCCAAAGCCACCGTGGAAGTCTCGCACGATAATCAGGTCGTCACAGCCCCTCTTACCTACTTTTCACCCTTTACTTTACGCCTCTACGATGGAGATCAGGACTGCGACGCCCAGCGTTGAAATTATGCGGCTTTTAAGAGTGGCCAAGGAAAACATATCATACTCACTGCCGCTCAGAATCGAAACGAAAAGGCCTCAGGTGATGGCATAAAGGGCGTCAATGAAACCAACCTTTCCTTGGAACGGTGACACCTACACATTTCTTGGTGAGAAACAACAGTTCGCAGTGCTACGAACAAAACGATGACGTTCTCGACAGTCTTTGGCACTGTTAGACCACCTGGGCGATTCACCCCTTCCCGACGGACTTGACAACGCTGCAATTCCATTCCATGCTTTCGAAATGCATGTGATAGGAATTTTTGCTCTAGTGTCGAAGTTGGAGCCATTACGCAGCGCTCAAAACCATTCGACGAAGTTTGAACGTGATCTGAAGTAGCGGAAGGTCCTTATGCTTTTTCAGCGCACTTTTGCCACGCCCTCCTATGTGGTGATCACGGAGAGTGTGACATTGATACATGCATGAATAAAACAGCAAAGGGCCCCTATAAGGGTTCCCCAGTTCGGCAAAACCCTCTGTGGAACCACGTTTATTGGGTATTTCAAAAACGTGCCTTTACAGAGAAAATATACGAAATACTCTTAGGCACCTGCAAGCAATCAGCTCGCCTTGCACTTGTGTCAAGTGTTTCGCTGTCTGCTTGCTGGATCCTACTCAAATGGTTCAAATGGCTCTGAGCACTATGGGACTTAACATCTGAGGTCATCAGTCCCCTAGAACTTAGAACTACTTAAACCTAACTAACCCTAAGGACATCACACACATCCATGCCCGAGGCAGGATTCGAACCTGCGACCGTAGCAGTCACGCGGTTCCGGACTGAAGCGCCTAGAACCGCTTGGCCACCGCGGCCGGCGATCCTACTCATATCCTTTTACATGGCAACTAATGTTTCAGATCCATAGAGCATAACAGAAACTCCATGACCCTGTAAATCACCAACTGTGTCCCTTTCGTGTCTTTTAGTACGTCTAATTGTTCTACAGACTGTGTTAAATTTTAGCATCTTGTTATCAGTTTCATTGGCTTTAAGTCACGTGCAAAGTGAAATTGTGAACTCTTTCTTCTTTTTCCACTTATCTCTATGTTCATTATTGTATTTTATAAATTAGATTGTTAGCTTTATTGTTGAAAATCTTTGGGCTCATGATTTTATCATTGTACCAAACAGAAAGCTTTTCGGTTCAAACACCCCAAGAGACTAGAATTTTTAGGAACGAAGCTTTTACTGTGCAATGAAGTAGACGCCATTATGGATCTTAATGAAACTCAAACTCCATCGGAATAGGCTCGAAGTCCCAACTGTCTCGACCAATTACCATGTCCTACTGGAAACGAGACCATAAGGGACAGGGGAAGATGCTTCGGCTGTTTCAAAGAAAGCAATCTAGCTTTCGCATTTACACTACTGACCATTAAAATTGCTACACGACGAAGATCACGTGCTACAGACGCGAAATTTAACAGACAGGAAGAAGATGCTGTGATATGCAAATTATTAGCTTTTCAGAGCGTTCAAACGAGGTTGGCGCCGGTGGCGACACCTACAAAGTGCTGACGTGAGGGAAGCTTCCAACCGATTTCTCATACACAAACAACAGTTGACCGGCTTTGCCTGGTGAAACGTTGTTGTGATGCCTCGTGTAAGGAGGAGAAATGTGTACCATCACGTTTCCAACTTTGATAAAGGTCGGATTGTAGCCTATCGCGATTGCGGTTTATCGTATCGCGACATTGCTGCTCGCGTTGGTCGAGATCCAATGACTGTTACCAGAATAAGGAGTCGGTGGGTTCAGGAAGGTAATACGGAACGCCATGCTGGATCCCAACGTCCTCGTATCACTAGCAGTCGAGATGACAGTCATCTTATCCGTATGGGCGTTTGTAAGACAACAACCATCTGCACGAACAGCTCGACGACGTTTGCAGCAGCATGGACTATCAGATCGGGGACCATGGCTGCGGTTACCCTTGACGCTGCATCACAGACAGGGGCGCCTGCGATGGTGTACTCAACGACACACCTGGGAGTACGAATTCCAAAACGTCATTTTTTCGGATGAATCCAGGGTCTGTGTACAGCATCATGATGGTCGCATCCGTGTTTGGCGACATCGCGGTGAACGCACATTGGAAGCGTGTATTCGTCATCGCCATACTGGCGTATCACCTGGTATGATGGTACGGGGTGCCATTGGTTACTCGTCTCGGTCACCTCTTGTTCGCATTGACGGCACTTCTAACAGTGGACGTTACATTTCAGATCTGTTACGACCCGTGGCTCTACCCTTCATTCGATCCCTGCGAAACCCTACATTTCAGCAGGATAATGCACGACCGCTTGTTGCAGGTCCTGTACGGGCCTTCCTGGATACAGAAAATGTTCTACTGCTGCCCTGGCCGGCACATTATCCAGATCTCTCACCAATTGAAAACGTCTGGTCAATTGTGGCCGAGAAACTGGCTCGTCACAATACGCCAGTCACTACTCTTGATGAACTGTGGTATCGTGTTGAAGCAGCATAGGCAGCTGTACCTGTACACGCCATCCAAGCTCTGTTTGACTCAATGCCCAGGCGTGTCAAGGCCGTTATTACGGCCAGAGGTGGGGTGGTTGTTCTGGGTACTGGTTTCACAGGATCTATGCACCCAAATTGCGTGAAAATGTAATCACGTGTCATTTCTAGTATAATATATTTGTCCAATGAGTAACCGTTTATCATTTGCATTTCTTCTTGGTGTAGCAATTCTAATGGCCAGTAGTGTAGTTATTTATGGACAACGCAGGGGGCTGGATGGGGATCTGAACCCACTACTCCGAAACCAAGTCCATTTCCACAATAACTGATCATCTTCCAGAATGAATCATCCAGAATAAAAATTCCAGACAGCCTAAAACTTCGGAAATGGAGAGAATTCCTGGCTATTTGGAGCTACACCGTTCAGTCGACACATTATGTCCGCTACCTACCGCGAGGCTGAGTGCAGGCACGTGACACGGCAAGGGATGTATATAAGATGAGCAGAGACGAATGGAAAATTAATATAGCAGTAGCATGGCCTGCAAACGGGGAGACCCACTGACATAAGTCACTTTGACAAAAGGTAGACGGTGGCACCGAGGAACGGGCAGCTCATAAACGATGAAGCTGGTCGGTCGTTCTCAAGCTAATGCCGTGAATTTCTGAAGGATGGTGAAACCGCGAATAGGCGACAAGGAGCTGGTCGTAGTTTGTGTTCCAAAAATGAACAGCATAGAGACAGAAGTGATGACACTTTCTGCAAGATCTGAGCATCATTTTGCAGGACAATGCCCGAGCAAATCTTGCTGATTTGTTTGACTGATGGGGCTGCTAAGTGCTATACCACCTACTGCACTCCCCTGACTTAAGCCCTCGTAAGCTCAACTCGATTTCTAAACCGAAGGAAACACTTCACAGTATTCACTTCAGAACTGCTACAGATTCGTCGGGCAATAGACCGCGCCGCTCGAACTGTAAACACAACTGGAACTGCTAAGAGTATCCTACGACTTCCACATCGCTGGCAATGGGTTATACACAATGCTAGTGACCACTTTGAAGGTCAGTAAAACTTTGAAACACATATCTATTTTGTACGACATGCAAATAAATAGTTGTCACTACTAAAGTTCCAACCTTCGTATATGTACTCCAACTGTGACAGATTTGTAAAAAACTCTTCCTGAAGTAAAACGACTGCTGGTCCTGCATCAACAAAGTCTTGAAACTGCATGAGCCAAAGATAGACGAAAAGAATGAGGAGTAACAGAAATGTGATTATCAGTAAAATTAAACTAAAAACTGGGGACCACGAAGTAGAGGAACTGAAGGAATTTTGCTCCCTTATAAGCAAAACGACCCATGGAGGGCAAAGCAAGAAGAATTTAATAAGCAGATCACCACAGGCAAAGAGAGCAACCTTCGCCAAGTCTACTAATATCATAGGCCATAACTTGATAAAGAAACTTCCGGGAATATAATTCTCGTATACACTATTGTATGAATGTGTTCCTTGATGGTCTAAAAACCGGAAAGAAGACAATCAAAGTGTTTGAGAAATGGTGTTGCAGAATGATGTTTCACTCCAGGCAAATGCCGGGATGGTTCCTCTGAAAGGGCACGGCCGACTTCCTTCCCCATCCTTCCCTAATCCGATGAGACCGATGACCTCGCTGTCTGGTCTGCTTCCCCAAACAACCAACCAACCAGAATGATGTTCACATTACATAGTCTGGTAAGAGAAGATACAAGGAAGTTCTCCGCAGAATCGGAGTGCAAAGTTACTGATGGAAAAACTAACTAGCAGAAGGGACGTGATCATAAGACATGCGTTGAGATATCAGAGAGCAGTTTTCATGGTACAAGAAGGAGCTGTAGAAAGCAAACATTGTAGATGAAGACAGAGATCAGGGCATATAGACGGAGATTATGGCATATATGGCAGTCGCAAGGCTGATGATTCCCAAAAAAGAAAAATACAATTGGTGTCGAAATGCTGCACAGTTACAGTGCATTTTCAGCTCTCAGCTGGCTTCGACGAATTATTATTACATTTTTCCCATGTTAAAATTTGAACCTCATGACTTTAAACATAGTGTACTCTTTCATTAATAACTGAAACTGTAATTCCTCTTGTTACGCAATAATTCGCATATCCCTGTGCAATCAAATATTGTCAGCTACCTAAGCTTCAGAAAGTTCGCAGTTCAGAGCAGATCCCTGTAATGTATTCATATCTTTCTGTCGTATGAACAGAAGCATCGTTACGATCCGAGACAACAGTCCCTTCCTGAAGTACCAAAAATGCGAATATTGAGTTTAACACAGAAATATGGAAAATTTATCATACTCGTATATTTCGTGCTCACACCGTGATTGCCCAGTCTTGCAAACAATGATTCCCACGATTCAGAATACTCGAGTGCCAATCAGCCCCCTGCTACATAGTATGTAAACCCCGATTAATTCCTTGCATTCATTCCTTGCTTTTTATGTGTGATTTGTCACAACAGTGGAATATTCAGTGAAGAAGCAGTAACTCATTTCGGAAATAAAGTGTTGTTACCTGTGTATCTTGCATACTCACATGTTTTCTGCTTAAAGCAGGTGTAATTGCACTCCCAGTAGCCTTCCTCAGCACAGATGCAAGTGCTGCAAGGGTCTTCCTTCTTTTGCCCAGGGGAGCATTCTGGAATAGAAAAGTAAGAGCCCTTTTACGACATTATATTGGAAAATCTACATCCACTCTATCGAAAACCACAACACCATGACGAGTTTATCAGAAACGAATTAAATTTAATCCAAAACTGAAAATTATGAAGAAATAACGTATTTTTAAATTCTCAAAATCCTAACTGAACGAATTTCCGTTACTATTCATAACTTTTTTTTTTTTTTTTTTTTGCTGTTATTGGTCAGTTGCTTATTTACCGTGACACGTCTGCCGACATTAGCTGAAATTACTCAACTCAACTATGCTGTGTAAGCCACCCTTTTTGTTTGTACTCCACCTGAATTCCCCTCCACTGGCTCCTCTTCCTCAACCCCCCCCCCCCCCCCCCCCTCACACACAACCTTACGAGTTACTTGCCATTAGTACTATCATCAGTTACTCATCAGTTACCGTAGCAACTCGAGTACTATGTCTTTGACATGATGTTCGTTATTTACGGTTATGTCGAGCTCAAGGTTATGTCGACCTAACGGTTGGTGGTATCCTGAACATAAAAGTGCATGTGTTGTAGATGTGTTCAATGTCTGCAGAAACTCGTGACATGTGTCATCAATCTTAACTTCCAGTCTACCCTCATTTCTATATCTGTTGTCCTACATTTTATCATAATGCCACTATTGCCAGGGAGTAGAATTTCACCCTAAATGAATTCTTTGTGGCAGAAAGTAGGTTGCTCAAGTTTTATTTTATTAAGAGTCTCATATCATTAGCTGCTAACAGGGGACTGATTCCCTTAAGTATATTATATGATTTGTTATTCAGTTCCTGCTTGTATATGTTACAATAACACATGTACGGTATCTTCGATAAATAAAGGTGTAAACAGCAAAAATTAGTGATACAAAATCAATGTTAATGCTAAGTTTTAATCGATGATTTAATAGTGATCACCAAGGCTAGAAAAGAAAAAAATAACATGCTGTAGAAAAACTGCACAAAATAATATCAAAGGTAAATCTTCAGATATCTTATGAGAAAAGTCATTACCGGGAAAATTAGCCTACATCAAAACGACAGGAACTGAAGCTAAAATATGCGACGATTTTACAGGCAAGCGGCTTAAATACCTTGGAGAGATCTTGCTGTCGTCATAGATAGAGGGTTGCGCAAATCTAGAAAGAGCAATAAAACTTCAAAAGGCATTCAGAATCACATGGAACCACTATAACAATATACTAATATCGCGCAGGCGAAATTGCAACATCACAGGACAGTTCTTTCACAGGAATTACTATATGCATTAGAGACCATAACTGCAGGAGGGCAATCCAAAGTTGGAGAAACTGAAAAAAGGAATCGCAAATTCTTAGGAAAATATTTCACACAAGAAAATGACATTGAATTGGAGAAGATCTGACCTCTACAAGCATACAGTTAAGTTCAGTAACACCCTGCGCAAAGGACGCTTCAAATTCCGTAGTCATATTTACAAAATGAATAACGGCAGACTAGCCACATCACTACTCAACGCTTTTAATCCAAAGATCAAAATCAGCTGATTAGAAGACTCTAGGAAAGTTTTACAGGGCATGGGCATTACAAAGAAAACATAATATATCGTCTAGCCTTTGGAACACTAGTACCGAAGAACAGATTCACAGTGGCATCTAAGAAGACTCACGAAAAGATTCTGGGAGATTAATAAAGCAGAAACCAACAAGCAAACTAACAATTTTAAACGCACTTCTTAGGCAAAAGAAAGAAAGAAGAATAGGTATTAGATGATATGAAGTCGGAGTCATAAAAGACAGAAGTAGCAGGAAAGCAATACAGACTTAATTTTAATAATAGAAGAAGACATTAAAAACTCAAGGCACTCTCATGTCATTTATATACTTAAATAACGTCTTCGATAACGTTGAGAGGAGTAAGATATTCGAATTTTTAAGTGGAATAGGAATGAAGTACAAAGATAGACAATTTAACCACAACATATCAGACAAATCAAGACAAAAAGTTGAATCGCAAGAGAGACACGCTTGTATTAAAGCTGACGCAAAACAGGAACAGGTTTGTAGTTTCCCAGCAATTGATCGCCAGGAGCAGCCATTCAAGTGACAGAAGGGAATAGAAGTATCAGGGGAAAGGTTTGTTGATGACTCTTTTTTTTCTACAAGGCGATAAAGAAGACTTGGACCGTGCAGTGCTAACTGTAATGAACAGAAAAAGGAATGAGTATGACCGAGAAAAAAACGCTCAATGAATTCTACTAAACAAGAATTCTGTTTTCCGCAAGATGATGGAAACAGAAAGACAGCTTTAAAACGGCTCTTCAGGGAAACATTGTCTCTGATTGTCAAACTCTGGCCTAGATTTGTGGAGATTAGTTCGAAGCAGGGCGCTGATCGGAAGTCGAAGGTGAATAGAAAAAGTGAGAGAAAAAAAGACCCTGGAGGCATTACTAAGAATGAGAGTTATAAATGAAAATTTGTGGGTAAAAGTACAAATTAAAACGCCGTGGAGACTCCCTTACAATAGGCTTCCTGCACTATTCTATGACTACAACAGCTTGATAGCTGACACTTCATGTGTTGCAGCTGGTTTCCTCCAACCAGAGGGCTCAACGTCACGCTCGAACGGTTCGCCGTTGCCAAACTGCCACAACAGTTTGTCAGTCCACTTTCATGTCCTTCTTCGGCATTCTTTCTTGATATGTTTTGATCCCGAATTATGGGTCTGTCACTTTTATTTCGTATTTCATCAGACGTGATAAACACACCACAAACAACAGACACACACATAACGATGCTAATGAAATACATACGTTTCACACACAGCACTAAGTAAACACTACTGGATACTTCCGCATAAGATGCAATTCAGTATGACATATGCGCTTATTATATTCACAGAGATCGGCTTGCGTTAGATAAGCCACATGCGACATTGAGTGAAACCGAGTTTTTGAAGACCGCTGTTCATCATTGCGACGGCGTGATCAGAGTCAAAAATATAGCAGCACACATTCATGTTGTACTTTAGCGCAATGGTAAACATTTCAACCTGCTATGCTGAAGTTCGTAGGTTTGTATTTCGTCGAATGTGGTGAAATCTTTTTGTTTCTAAATCTAATCAAAAGAGTTTGACTGTCATTTGTATTTTCACTGGTTTAAATGTATTTTTTTGTATTCTTTTCCATGTCATTTTCATCACCGTATTGACCTTTTTTATATGTTCGTATTTTCATACCTATCATTCTTTTTTCGTCTGGAATCTGCCTGTGTCGTCTATAATGCGCAACCAAGTGCCCATGGCAACGCGGCAACTCGTGTAGCTAGTAAGAGGATAGTTTCAGGTAACCAATGATAGTAAGAAATTATTGTTGATTTTTGGCGCTGAAACTGAATATTTTCTGTCCTGAGTTTGTTCGTAGAGGTTAGCTTTAATAGCCATGAACAAAGTGATCGTGATTTTAGTTCTGCCACAGACTGTTGGCAACCGCTTTCACGGATACATAACATGCTGTGTTGGCAGAAGAGCCAACACCGTGTTGCTAGAGGAGGCCGAAATGCACGCGTTTAATTACACGCAGACTGGCGTGAGGTCTGGAACAGTTAAATGTAATTAATATAGCCAATAAGGTACATTGTTGCTGGAATACTTAACTTTAATCCATAATTGGTGTACATCGCTCTTGTGTATACATAATCTCAATATAAACTGGTAATGGCGCCTTGCTAGGTCGTAGTAAATGACGTAGCTGAAGGCTATGCTGACTATCGTCTCGGCAAATGAGAGCGTAGTTTGTCAGTGTAGCATCGCTAGCAAAGTCGGCTGTACAACTGGGGCGAGTGCTAGGAAGTCTCTCTAGACCTGCCGTGTGGCGGCGCTCGGTCTGCAATCACTGACAGTGGCGACACGCGGGTCCGACGTATACTACCGGGCCGCGGCCGATTTAAAGGCTACCACCAAGCAAGTGTGGTGTCTGGCGGTGACACCACATAACACATCACGCGGTTGTGGTTAGCTTAGGACACAACTTTAATTTCAAGGCTACAGAACGTGTCTCCTGCCGCAGTTCAGTCATTGATCAAAATGGTTCAAATGGCTCTGAGCACTATGGGACTTAACATCTGAAGTCATCAGTCCCCTAGAACTTAGAACTACTTAAACCTACCTAACCTAAGGACATCACACACATCCACGCCAGAGCAGGATTCGAACCTGCGATCGAGTCATTGATCACTTAAAATCAGATTTCGACAGAACATCTCGTATTTCCGGCATACTTTGGCGGCGGCCACTTCGCGTTATACATTAACAGCATTTGTGAAAAGTGATTTGCCGCGTTTGTTGTGACCCGTAACCGAGCGGTAGCCAGTAGCCGATGAGACAACACTGTAGTGGCAGGTCACAGACGTCAACTATCATGTAATTTTGAACTACTGTAGTTTATTTTAACAAGGAAAGGAATATGAGTTGTTGGGGAGGGCTAGTAAGCAGCGGGCTTCGAAGTGTGGAATAACGAATAGCTATTGTTGGAAACGATGGGCGTAATGGCAGGATTTCCAAGGGATAGAAAGAAATGGAACGGACAGTGAGCAGTGTGAATACATCAGTTGTGGACTGTGAGCATTTATTACTTTGCCCAGAACTGAGCTGTAACAATTTTCGTTTCGAACAAAATGTGTATATCTCCTCTTTCAGTGGATAGCTGCTCTCAACATTATTAGGTTTTACATCACACTGTCTCTGCAGAAGAGTACTATAGCTGAAAATATAAAAGACGATTTAAGCACAAATACAGCTTGCGAAGGCTACAGAATCGACTTTTAACGTTCTGTGTGCCTGACAATACAGATGTTACTTTCGTCTGAGGTTATCTAAAGACTTATGGCAAGAAACATGGAGATATCCTATTGATCAGATCGGAAGTCTTCGACGAAATTGTATGAAGTTCCGCAACTGTCACAATCAAAATACATTTGACCATGAGACACACGAACTAGAAGTAAAACTTATAAAAATGGTTACTTATGCTTCCAAATCACAAATCTTATCTCTTTCTCTCTCTCTCTCTCTCTCTCTCTCTCTCTTTCTCTCTCTCTTTCACACACACACACACACACACAGCTTGTGTCAAAAGCACTGTTTCAGTTATAACACAAAAATAGTATTCACGTCTGGCCAGTCCTTTCTGAAATTCCAGGGACAGAGATTTACTTGGCCACAACAAAAGAATTGGAGGTAAGTACCACATCTGCAGCAAAGGACTGAAAATGACAGTTAGGGACCCTAAAAATGCAGGAAGTTCGTTTTGTAAACGACTGCAACTTAGCATAAAAAAGCATAAAGGAAGCGAGCACCTTGAAAAGAAAAATGAAGGAACATCTCTGGATGTTGGTGTGAAGTGAAGAAGTAATTGCAGGCAAATGCACAGGAGAAATGCATAATTGGAAATGGAACAAACCACTTTCTTTTCCATGTAGAAACAAATTTCCTGAAAGAAGGAAACGGAAAACGAAGTGTAATGCTGAAGATACAGAAGAGAACATATAGACTACATTTGTTGGTGCAGATGTGACTTGAACGAGTTTTCTCTGTATACATTCTAAATATATTCTACGGTGTGATCAACATATATGATATAAGAAATTAGTTTTCATTTTGTTTAAATGTATTAGTATTTTTAGCCGAGCGGTTCTAGGCGCTACAGTCTGGAACCACGCGACCGCTACGGTCGCAGGTTCGAATCATGCCTCGGGCATGGATGTGTGTGATGTCCTTAGGTTAGTTAGGTTTAAGTGGTTCTAAGTTCTAGGGGACTGATGACCACAGATGTTAAGTCCCATAGTGCTCAGAGCCATTTGAACCATTTATTAGTATTTTTCAGCAGTATGGCAAAAATATGTAACTCTGTAGGCTTTCCTTAAGAATGCAAGACCGTTGCATAAATTAATGTAGGCTATTAGTATATTTCGTCATTGAGTATTAATGTTGATCACCTAGAAAACATTATTACAAAAAATTGTTTTTATTGTGTGAATGACAAATTTGTAAAAAATTTACTTCATTTCTGTGTAAAACTGTCTAATATCAAAATGGCTGGACTGGACGCAATCCTTTAATATTTTAATATCGTTTCCTGTTAAGATTTATGTTTTCGAGGTTTCTAGTAATCTAAGAAGACAATTGTCTTCGAACTAGTCACCCTACGTACTATAGACTGGAAGAAATCTGTGAAGTGTGTATGTGCGTGTGTGTGTCCAGCACAGCTCTGAAGCGCCTGGAGCAATTTCAACCAAACTTAGTACATTTATTACTTACAATATAGTAACAAATCTAATCTAATTTAATCTTGAGGGCAAGGCTATCACCGTTACGAATAACGATTACGTAGAGAAGTAGATGAGAATTAAAAATAGTCCAAAACGAGCTGCATTAGTGTCTAATTCATTATTTTCGATGTTCCTTGGTTGACTGATGATAGTCCCGACGACATTTCAATACTAAGAGACTAAGTAGGTGGTGGAAATGGAGTGACATGTAAATGAAGTAAGTTTGTTTTTCAGGCAATACACAAAAAATGGTCCAAATGGCTCTGAGCACTATGGGACTTAACTTCTGAGGTCATCAGTCCCCTAGAACTTAGAACTACTTAAACCTAACTAAACAAAGGACATCACATACATCCATGCCCGAGGCAGGATTCGAACCTGCGACCGTAGCGATCGCGCGGTTCCGGACTGAAGCGCCTAGAACCGCTCGGCCACAGCAATACACAGATATCATGTTCCTATCTAATATAAGGTTGGCATAAATAAGTAAACGGACAACAGCGGAAAAGTGAACGAGTACGCTGATAAAATGTGGCATCGCTATTTTGCAGGACATCAGTTGTACAAGAAACACTAAAAAGTTGCTTTATTCCAGTATTCTGTCGCTCATGACCACAAATGGCGACCGGTTACATTCCGTGGACATGATCTTCAGGTCTGTCTGCATTTCAGCACAAAGCTCGGAATATCGTCATCACCAGCTGAAACTGGTTGTCATATCATGCTATCTGCGGTCGAAGACTGGAGTAAAGAACATTTTCAGTATCAAAGACGCTTAAGATGGATCTGATTCTGACGTGGAAATCTCAGAGAACCTCTGAGATCTGTCGCACTCACCGGTTTGCAAAGGAACTGCCACCACCAGAGAAACCAGCAGAAGGCCGGCGGCGGTGATGATGATGGAGACCTTCATGGCTGGCGATGTGTGGTGCCGAGTGTCAGCCAAGTCACCTGCGGAGCCTTATATACTTAACCATACTCTCTCTCTCTCTCTCTCTCTCCCTCCCCCTACTTCCCCCCTCCCGTCCTCACCAACCAGCAGTGGCACTCGGTACAATCAGCTCTTAAATCAGCAGATATGTTTCCAGGTACAATAACTTTTTCAGTGCTCTGAAAGTTTTGCCCGTAGCGCTTATTCCCATTTTGATCCTTTGTATTCCTGTCAGCCCTCGGACAACCTATACCACTGGCCGTTAAAATTACAGCATCGTAATGTGAATCGTAACAGGCATCAAATTAACATGAAATGTAGTAACATACGAATTATTGGTATTTTAGTGCAACCGCACAGAGTAGGTCGATCTGTCGTAAAATTATGAAACATGTTTTATGTTCAAGAATTATGACATTTTCGGGGAACAAATATCAACATCGATTCCGTAAACAAAGATCTTCGGAAACTCAGCTGGCTCTGTTTCTCCGTGAGATCCACAGCACTGTAGACAACGGCGCTCAGATAGATGCCGTGTTCCTTGACTTCAGGAACGTGTCTTACGCCGTTCCATACTGCCATATAGTGAAAAAATGAGCTTGCCGAGTATCGGACAAGATTAGTGACAGGATTCAAGACTTGCTTGGAGACAAATAGTTCAAATGGCTCTGACCAGTATGGGAATTAACATCTGAGGTCATCAGTCCCCTAGAACTTAGAACTACTTAAACCTAACTAACATAAGGACATCACACACGTCCATGCCCGAGGCAGGATTCGAACCTGCTACCGTAGCGGTCGTGCGATTCCAGACTGTAGCGCCTAGAACGGCTCGGCCACTCCGGCCGGCCCTTGCAGACAGAACGCAACACGTCGTTCTTAACAGAACAAACTAGACAGACGTAAATGTAATTTTTGGGGTACCCCAAGGCAGCGTGTAGGGCCCTTGCCATTTACAATCTATATAACTGATCCTGTAGAAAGCATCGGAAGCTCTTTAAGACAGATCGCGATGACGCGGTTTTTTTATAAAAAACTGACAACGCCAGAAGACGGTATCGATTTGCAGAATGACCTGCAGGATTGATGAATGATGCAGGCTCTGGCAGTTGACCTTGATCGTAAACAAATGTGACATATTGCGCCTACACAGGAAAAGAAAGCCACTACTCCACAACTATACTTTTGATGAAAAGCTGATGGAAACAGTAACTACCCTAAAATATCTAGGAATAAGTATCCAGAGCGACTGCAAGTGGAATGACCACAAAAAACAAATAGTATAAAAAGCAGATTTCAGACTCATAGTAAGAATCTTAAGGTAATATATCTCATCCACGAAGAAAGTGGTATCTAAGGCGCTTCTTCGGCCAAACCTTGAGTACTGTTCATCTCTCTGGGATCCTTATCAGGTAGAACTAATAGAAGAGACAGAGAAGATTCGACAAAGGGCGGCGCGTTTCGTCACGGGATCGTTCAGTTGGCGTGAGAGCGTTACAGAGAAGCCCTACAAATTCAAAATGGCAAACGTTACAATAGGCGCGTTGTGCATCACGGAGAGGTTCACTACTGATACTTCGAGAGAGCACTTTCCAGGAAGAGTCGGACAACATGTTATTTCCTCTCACATACATGTCGCTAAGTGAGCACGACGAGAAAAATCGAGAAATTACAGCTAATACAGAAGCTTCCCGACCCATTCGCGAGTGTAACCGGGGATGGGGGATCAGTTGGTTTAACCAGAAGTACTGTCCGACACACACAGTTAGGTGGCTTGCGGATTATGGTGTAGATATAGAGTTATGTTGTCTACCCTCTGAATCTATTGTTGCTCACTTTGGTTGGGATCCTATGATTGTTAGGCAAATGTGGAACTAATGTGTTCAGGAGGGCGATACTCAACCGCATGATGGTTCCCAATCGCCCTATACGACTAGCGCTCGAGAGGTCAGACATATTGTTCACTCAGTCATGCAGAATCGAGAAGCTACGTCACGTAACATGAATAAGGAAATTGTCTTTTTTGCAGAAACGCAGGTATCCATATGCACAGACGACGCCTGGAACACCACAGACTGTCAGCACAGCGACCATTGCTGTGATTTCCCTTGGCGTGGCAGCAAAGGGAGACACGCCGACAGTGGTGCGCCTAAAGGCAACACTGGACGTAACAGTAACACCGCCTTGTCTTTACCACACGAGTCCCGATTCTGCGTACTGCGCCATGATGGATGTATCTGTGTGTAGAGGCTCAGATTATAAAGACTGTCGGAAGATATGACTCCGTGCTTGTCGCGATGGCATGGGGTCCCACCAGGTACACAACGCGAACATGTCTAGCTCGCAGAGCCGGTAATTTAGACAGGAGTCGTTACGTTTCTGCCTATTAAGGCTGTCGGGTTCAGCTAAACTGGTGGCTGTCTGACCTTTGCTTAACGTGATTCAGGAGAATAAAGACATTCAGTTCAGCAACAATAACTTTATTGCGAGCGCGTATCTGACGACGCCCGGCATGCATGGACTGATCGGAGTTACAAAATTTGCTTCCGGCCTCTACAGGAGGATCCTTAATCCTGGGAAAACTTCCGTAGTTATTGGAGAGAAAACAGTACTCGTCCACACAAGCCAGGAGGCACGGAACTACCAATTAACTCAAAAAAACAAGGAATAGTAATAATAATAATAAACAGAGCGTATATAAAAGCTAGAAAACACAGCGCCTCTAGAGGTTGGGCGAGGAACTACACATACGTCGTGTACAGTAATTACGACCGCACAGCACTGCACTGACACACGCGCACACACCACACACACACACACACACACCGGCGAGCTTGAATTAGCGCGCGGCAGCGTCGCTACAAGGCCAATGACTGCTGTATCATCAGATTATCCGTGGCTTTGTCTTTCAACAAGATAAACGCTCTAAGACAAGGAAAACGACGCACAACGAAGGAATTATCCAACTGGCATGGAAATCGGTAGATGCCATTTAGATGTACAGAAAAATAAATAATCGTAATTTCAGAAAACTGGACGATATAGACAAGGGAAATAGCTTCACAAATTTAGCAAGTCATTAGCGCTTTAGTCCACCTCTGGCCCTTACGCGAGCATTCTGCTTGGCATTGATTTATAGAGTTGTTGGATGTGCTCCTGGAGGATATTATGCCTAATTCTATCCAATTGGCGTTCAGATCGTCTAAATGCGAGATGGTTGGAGAGCCCTGCCCATAATGCTCTAAACGTTCTCAGTTGGGAAGAGATCTGGCGACCTTCTTGGCCAACGTAGAGTTTCCTGAAATGTAAGCACAGGATTGCTCGCCATGACGGGAAACAAAACGGGGCGTAGAACATCGTCGACGTACCGCTGTTTCGTAAGAGATCCGCTGATGACAGCCAAAGGGGTCCTGGAGGTTGTCGGGCAGTATGGCGGGCGACAGTTAAGTTAGTATCCCGCCGTTGTCTGGGGCATCGCTGGTCATCAGGGCTCAGTTCGAAGTGAGATTAATCACTGACGACAGTTCTACTTCAGCCAATGAGATTCCAGGCCGAATGTGCCCGACATCACTGCAAACGGACTTATTCCTTACAGTGGTCAATGGTAGTCGGCCCAAAGGGCGCCCTGAGCTCTGACCCCTTTCTGTGAGCCGCCTATTAATGGTCCTTGCGGGTCACTGAAGCACCAGTTGCACATCAGATGAATGGATGGTTTAAATTGCTCTGAGCACTATGGGACTTAACATCTGAGGTCATCAGTCCCCTAGAACTTAGAACTACTTAAACCTAAGTAACCTAAGGACATCACACACATACATACCCGAGGCAGGATTCTAACCTGCGACCGTAGCAGCAGCGTGGTTCCGGACTGAAGCGCCTAGAACCGCTCGACCACAACGGCCGGCGACTGCTTGCTTGCCGATGCTGTGTTTGGCCATGGCTCACGCACTCCCACCAACACAGCCCTATTCAAATGTCGAGCGATTCGACGATTACTCCAACCAGCTTCTTTGAGCCCAAATACACTTCTCTCATACCCTGAAAGTTGCGTACAGTGTTCATTCGCCTGTCTGCGAGACATATTTACTGTCCAACTGAGTACATGGGATGTAATTGGTGAAGACTTTATGCACTGGTAAGCGACGTGCCCCCTGTTTACTACCCTTGCCAGCTGCGAGGTGAAATTGCACTGCAGAGTTACACATTCATCCGTCGGGCGCCAAAGTTTACAATTTTGCATTTTCCGTCGCTGCCTGTATGTATCAATTTGTAACCAGTCTGCATAGCTCCTTCGTGGTGCGTAATTTTCTTTTTCTTAGCATGTACTTTTTTTATTTTTTGCCTTGAGTTTACTGAACAATACTGGCGATAGTTTGGTACAAACGTATACAGAAAAACCGCGATATAGGTTAAATAGTTCGATCAAGGATTTAAAATTATTTTACTTTGCTTACACAGGCACAATACCTGTAGCTAAAGAGTCTTGACGGTATACAACCTACAAACATAGCACAATAAGAACAACGGAGACTGGGATGTTGAAAAATGTTCAAATGTGTCTGAAATCTTATGGGACTTAACTGCCAGGGTCATCAGTCCCTAAGCTTACACACTACTTAACATAAATTATCCTACGGACAAACACACACACCCATGCCCGAGGGAGGACTCGAACCTCCGCCGGGAAGACTGGGATGCATATACCTGGAGATTAGAGGGCTTATGCAATCACAGTACGTTAAAGTTCCTGTGCATACGCTACTATCACGCATTAAATCATAAAATATGTTGTATATGTGAGTATCTTCATGACACAATAAAACAGAAGCATTTACTGGAAGGTGCACTTCCAGTTTCACAAGATTTTGCAGTTAACGGTTTTTCTGCACTTCTAAGAAACTGCAGAAAGGCGAAAAATGATATTCATCTCATTCTCCTTTTTTCTGACAGTCAGAGGAAAGGTCTAGCACTGGTCCCTATCCCATGTAAGTGCGCAGGAACTGAGCCATGTTTAGTACACATTCATTTCAACGTATTTATTATCTTCCTGTTCTTCTGAATTTGTCACTGGAATATATTACCACATGAGCTGGGGTTCATAGAAAGGACATTCTCATACTTCTTCGTTTTTTTTCTCAGTGATTTAGTGATTTTCCTACAAGCATGCCCTTACAATAGTTTGTAGGGGGGGGGGGGGGGAAGGGGCAGACTGGAGGGCTATGGAGTATTTTTAATATAGCATAAAAAAGTTCCGATCCTGTTACATACCTGAGTAATACCGAGATTTCATTCATTTTCGTGAAAGAAAAACAGCTGATTACACTACACTTTTTTTCCTTTCCCTGAGAACTAGGAGGGACGTGGGCGGCCCGCCTTCGCCCGAGGGTATGTGCGCCCTTGTTCTCGCATAGCTTTCAATATTTGAATACTCATTTTACTGTTACACTGTTGCAATCACGCGTTTTGAGTCTGGCACTATTAGTAGATTCAAGAGCCCCACATAGCGACCAAAATTCTGAGATTCTCGAATCGGTAACACTTCTACGGTAAAAACTGAACAATAGGAGGGCAGAGGAAATTTGCTTGGAATATTTCTACTTTGAGACAAGAAATTCGCATCTACCTGTTGAGGACTCTTGATATCAGGAACCACCATCACAAATATAAATTAACGATCGTGTCAGCGGTACGTCGACGATATTCTACACCTCGTTTTTTTGCCCTCCATGGCAAGCCATCCTGGGCTAGACAATATTCTTCCACATACGGCGAGGGTTTCTACTGCCTGTCATTATGTTTGCCAGATCTACGTTGGCCAGCGAGGTCGCCTGATTTCTCCCCAGTTGAGAACATTTGGCACATTACGGGCAGCTCGAGATTTAGTCGATCTGCTACAATAAATTTTCTTAAAACTGTACTGGTGAATACCGAGCTCTTTCAACTGGCAGTCGAGTAATATCCCAATGGGACTATACTACTGGCCATTAAAATTGCTACTCCAAGAAGAAATGCAATGATAAACGAGTAGTCATTGGACTAATATATTATACTAGAACTGACATGTGATTACATTTTCACGCAATTTGGGTGCATAGATCCTGAGAAATCAGTACCCAGAACAACCACCCCACCTCTGGCCGTAATAACGGCCTTGATACGCCTGGGCATTGAGTCAAACAGAGCTTGGATGGCGTGTACAGGTGCAGTTGCCTATGCAGCATCAACAAGATACCACAGTTCATCAAGAGTAGTGACTGGCGTATTGTGACGAGCCAGTTGCTCGGCTACCATTGGCCAGACGTTTTCAATTGGTGAGAGATCTGGAAAATGTGCTGGTCAGGGCAGCAGTCGAGCATTTTCTGTATCCAGAAAGGCCCTTACAGGACCTGCAACATGTGGTCGTCCATTATCCTGCTGAAATGTAGGGTTTCGCAGGGATAGAATGAAGGGTAGAGCGACGGGTAGTAACACATCTGAAATATAACGTCAACTGTTCAAGGTGCCGTCAATGCGAACAAGAGGTTACCGAGACGTGTAACCAATGGCACCCCATGCCATCAGGCCGGGTGATACGCCAGTATGGCGATGACGAATACACGCTTCCAGTGCGCATTCACCGCGATGTCGCCAAACACGGATGCCACCATCATGATGCTGTAAACAGAACCTGGATTCATCCGCAAAAATGACGAATTGCCAATCGTGCACCCAGGTTCGTCGTTGAGTACACCATAGCAGGCGCTCCCGTCTGTGATGCAGCGTCAAGGGTATCCGCAGCCATGGTCTTCGAGCTGATAGTCCATGCTGCTGCAAACGTCGTCGAACTGTTCGTGCAGATGGTTGTTGTCTTCCAAACGTCCGCATCTGTTGACTCAGGGATTGAGACGTAGCTGCACGATCCGTTGCAACCATGCGGATGGGATGCCTTTCATGTCGACTGCTAATGACACGAGGCCGTTGGGATCCAGCACGCCGTTCCGTATTGCCCTCCTGAACCCACCGATTCCATATTCTGCTAACAGTCATTTGATCTCGACCAACGCGAGCAGCAATGTCGCGATACGATAAACCGCAATCGCGATAGGCTACAACCCGACCTTTATCAAAGTCGGAAACGTGATGGTACGCATTTCTCCTCCTTAAAAGAGGCATCACAACAACGTTTCACCAGGCAACGCCGGTGAACTGCTGTTTGTGTTTGAGAAAT
The DNA here is from genome assembly GCF_021461395.2 of Schistocerca americana. NCBI lineage: Eukaryota > Metazoa > Arthropoda > Insecta > Orthoptera > Acrididae > Schistocerca > Schistocerca americana. Next base: position 381,718,106 of record NC_060126.1, read on the forward strand.
GGGTTGGAAACTTTCCTCATGTCAGCACGTTGTAAGTGTCGCCACCAGCGCCAACTTTGTGTGAATGCTTTGAAAAGCTAATCATTTGCATACCACAGCATCTTCTTCCCGTCGGTTAAATTTAGCTTCTGTAGCACGTCATCTTCATGGTGTAGCAATTTTAATGGCCAGTAGTGTATATTGTCTGACCAAAAGTATCCGGACACCCATTAGTGGACATTAATATGATTCCCTCGCCTTTATGACGACTTTGCTGGGAACATTTCAGTGTCTGTAGATCAATGGCAGCCCATTGATCCTCAGTATACGAAATCAAAGGAGGTAGTCGGGATGAACGCTGGGCTCTGACTCTCCGAGATGCTGGACGGTCCCTGTCTGTCAGTACAAGAGTCCGCCTGGTCTTGGTTTAGCTTTGGTCGTTCCTTTGCGATTCCACTTCACAATCACATCACTGACGGTGGACTTGGCCTACTTTAGAGGGGTTGAAACGTTGGTGATGGATTTGTTACTCGGTCGATATCCAAGGACTGGTCCACGTCCGTAGTCGCTGAGCTCTCTTGACCGACCCACTCTGCTGTTGCTTCTTCTGTACTGACAACTCGATACTCCCCCCCCCCCTCCCCCTGCCTATTATACTGGCATGTCTTGGTATCTAGTAGTCAATTCCGCATTACGTAGGGCTGTCCGGTTAGAGAGTATATACAGCTACGAGGTTGAATCCAGTGGTTGATGGTATGCACTAAGTCCAATGGTGTCACTAGTAGAGGACAAAGATTCCACATTTCCAGCGTAGACCTTGTAACGTTCTTTCAATAAGAAATCTTTACGATTATGTTGAATGAATGTATGGACTGTGGAATGGAAGCTAAACTCAAATTTTCGTGTAGTGTCTTGTAACTGCAAAGTGGTGTGCTTACTTTGTGTTATTGTTAGCAAAACTTCATACGAACTGATTGGGGAATGCAGCTCGCTATACCAATAAAGAAATACAGTCATTGCGAAATACATTCAGACCCTTAGGCACTGAATCCTCTGACCCTGTTCAAAGCTGATAATTTTGCTCCCTGTGCGCATAACAATAGATTAAATTGTCTTACCTCTAAAGCAGCAACGGTGGAACGAAATACATTCTGGTCTTTCATAAAAAAAAATGAATGCTAGCTACAGGCTCAGCAGTGTGCAGTAGTGTGCATAATACTTGAAATGCACATAAAATTCTTTTGGCTGATAGACGAGAACATTTAAGAAAATCCAAGTTCTTCGATAAATATATGATCTGGACAGGGGGCAGTACTGCTTGTGGTGAACTACTAACACAAATTTTTTTTTGTGAAATTATATTGCAAGTTAAGTTTGGTTTTTCAAACACATTTGACAACTGAAGTTACATTGGTAAAAAAAAATGTCATATTTACCAACTGACCCATAAACAATGAGGTTTTTACAGCAAGTATTATCTAACCTCACTAATCCAGGATAAATACAAATCACCAAATTACATATCGCTCTGTCAGCAAATCTTAGAAGCATTACAAAAGTGAAATATCTAACGAGCCTTTTTATCAGTCAGTTTATGTACTTTCTGGGGTCACTCAACAATTGCAAATTATCAGCCAAATCATCTATAATAACGCGCTGGCAAAACGAAAATCATAATCATTCAACATCTTTACCTTGCTTGCATGAAGATTTCTGCTTCCATGTTCTCGTAATTAAAACATTATTCTAACACTTGTGGCTTTACAGAGCACACCACAAAAACTGCCTACACTATCCTCTTTCACTCACACATATACCCACAACAATGTGACCAGCACTCTCTTACTCGAACACTATTATCTCAGACCAGAAGCCGTATCTTTGGCTCTGCAGTCGTGCACAGTCAGTGATCCACATTATAAAGCCCATCAGAGACATACATCGTTTATAACATAATAGTTTCAGTTTAGTTCACATTAATAATATTATCATATTCGGTTGCCACATACAAGTGTGCCCCATTAGACTCACAGATCGTTTATAATATATTAGTTGCACTTTAGTTTACATTAATATTATTCTCGTATTCCGGTACCACATACAAGTGCGCCCCGGTAGATTCCTTTTAACCTTGTGAGCGGAAAATTGTTTTTCCTTTCTCAAAAAATGGTTCAAATGGCTCTGAGCACTATGGGACTTAACGTCTGAGGTCATCAGTCCCCTAGAACTTAGAACTACTTGAACCTAACTAACCTAAGGACATCACACACATCCATGCCCGAAGCAGGATTCGAACCTTCGACCGCAGCGGTCTCGCGGTTCCACACTGTAGCGCCTAGAACCGCACGGCCACTCCGGCCGGCTTTCCTTTCTCCCAGCAGCTAACTACTGGGTAGCTTGCAATTATGGTAAATAAATTTTCTTACCAAGTACCGATGTCGAACATTAAGTGGAGGTCCGGTAGTTTCTACACTCCTGGAAATGGAAAAAAGAACACATTGACACCGGTGTGTCAGACCCACCATACTTGCTTCGGACACTGCGAGAGGGCTGTACAAGCAATGATCACACGCACGGCCCAGCGGACACACCAGGAACCGCGGTGTTGGCCGTCGAATGGCGCTAGCTGCGCAGCATTTGTGCACCGCCGCCGTCAGTGTCAGCCAGTTTGCCGTGGCATACGGAGCTCCATCGCAGTCTTTAACACTGGTAGCATGCCGCGACAGCGTGGACGTGAACCGTATGTGCAGTTGACGGACTTTGAGCGAGGGCGCATAGTGGGCATGCGGGAGGCCGGGTGGACGTACCGCCGAATTGCTCAACACGTGGGGCGTGAGGTCTCCACAGTACATCGATGTTGTGTCCGCCCCAGTAGCTGAGTGGTCAGCGTGACGGATTGCCGTCCTCTGGGCCCGGGTTCGATTCCCGGCTGGGTCGGAGATTTTCTCCGCTCAGGGACTGGGTGTTGTGTTGTGTTCATCATCATTTCATCCCCATCCGGCGTGCAGGTCGCCCAATGTGGCGCCGAATGTAATAAGACCTGCGATATGGCGGCCGGACCTGCCCCGCGAGGGGCCTCCCGGCCAATGACGCCAAACGCTCATTTCCATTTCCATCGATGTTGTCGCCAGTGGTCGGCGGAAGGTGCACGTGCCTGTCGACCTGGGACCGGACCGCAGCGACGCACGGATGCACGCCAAGACCGTAGGATCCTACGCAGTGCCGTAGGGGACCGCACCGCCACTTCCCAGCAAATTAGGGACACTGTTGCTCCTGGGGTATCGGCGAGGACCATTCGCAACCGTCTCCATGAAGCTGGGCTACGGTCCCGCACACCGTTAGGCCGTCTTCCGCTCACGCCCCAACATCGTGCAGCCCGCCTCCAGTGGTGTCGCGACAGGCGTGAATAGAGGGACGAATGGAGACGTGTCGTCTTCAGCGATGAGAGTCGCTTCTGCCTTGGTGCCAATGATGGTCGTATGGGTGTTTGGCGCCGTGCAGGTGAGCGCCACAATCAGGACTGCATACGACCGAGGCACACAGGGCCAACACCCGGCATCATGGTGTGGGGAGCGATCTCCTACACTGGCCGTACACCACTGGTGATCGTCGAGGGGACACTGAATAGTGCACGGTACATCCAAACCGTCATCGAACCCATCGTTCTACCATTCCTAGACCGGCAAGGGAACTTGCTGTTCCAACAGAACAATGCACGTCCGCATGTATCCCGTGCCACCCAACGTGCTCTAGAAGGTGTAAGTCAACTACCCTGGCCAGCAAGATCTCCGGATCTGTCCCCCATTGAGCATGTTTGGGACTGGATGAAGGGTCGTCTCAGGCGGTCTGCACGTCCAGCACGAACGCTGGTCCAACTGAGGCGCCAGGTGGAAATGGCATGGCAAGCCGTTCCACAGGACTACATCCAGCATCTCTACGATCGTCTCCATGGGAGAATAGCAGCCTGCATTGCTGCGAAAGGTGGATATACACTGTACTAGTGCCGACATTGTGCATGCTCTGTTGCCTGTGTCTATGTGCCTGTGGTTCTGTCAGTGTGATCATGTGATGTATCTGACCCCATGAATGTGTCAATAAAGTTTCCCCTTCCTGGGACAATGAATTCACGGTGTTCTTATTTCAATTTCCGGGAGTGTATTAGCAAGGCGTTTGTTGGAGTCGATCGCATTGCTCGAAGGTCAATCCGCACGTATCGGAACAGTACCGTGTCAAGTATATGAAGAGTACGATTACCAGCCGTTTGATATCAGAAGCATTCATAGCCGATGAATAAATGAACAGTGGCCCTTTGCATAATCAAGAGAATGTAAGAGTCTGCAACTCCACCAAGTTCCAGCGACTGATCTGATTGTGTTAGTGCTGTTTTCCGTTCTTTGGTTATTTGAGATATGCGATCAGCGCATGTGAAGCGCATGTCAAATACTATACCTAAAAATTAAGCTTTAGCCTCTAGCAGGAAGGAGAGATGTAGCAAAATTCAGAAGTTGGTATACTATCCTTCTGTGGCTGAAGTGAACTTCAGAAGCTGCCTCAGTTGAGGATTACATTCCGCCCTCTGGGTCCAAATTGGATGAAGTCTGATTTTCAGTGTTACGTGTGGCGTTCTGCACTGTTTCAATAACACAATATAACTATCTTAGGGCGAAACCACCTCCTTAGCGCAGGTTAACTAACTGCACCACTTGGACTTCCAAATATACTGTCTCAACTACTGACAAGACTAAAACAAGTAACATCATAATAGTTTTCCTTTTTACGAGTTTATCTTCGTCTCTTCATCAGAAAAAAAGACATTCATAAACTCGTGGACACTTTTTCACCAAATAATAACAACAGTATGGCGTCTTCTGCGTATCAGCTACCTCTACAGTGCTGCTAACAAAACTCTGATATGCAGAGGATCCTCATACATAGATCCTGTATGCAATTCATGTGGTATCTAACACACGTCTTCCAAGGTGAAATAATTTTATTACTTTGTTAAAAGCTGTCTGCTTTAGGAAAAAAGAAAGACTATTGATAGCGGTGCTTACGAAATGGAACATACTAAATATTTTCAATTAGTAATTATCTCTCTCTCTTTCTCTCAGTGTGTGCGTGTGTGCGCGTGCGCGCGTGCAGGTGTGTGAGTTCGTGTTTTTTGGATCTATTCAAAGGCACGAGAGTTTTGTGGCCCACTGGCATACAGCTTCAAATGTACTTCCAAATACAGACTTGAATTGCAGGATTCTTTTAACTAGGTCTGTGATGCGTTTATGGGATCATAATTTTTAGACAAACAGACTACCCTCAAGGTGCACTCATTTCCAGTTTTATAACAGCTGTTATTTTAGCATGACATTTGCTGCAAAACAATATTACCTAAAACGTTATCTCGATATTTCAGATATGCAGGCAGCCAACAGAATATATCTTCAAAAGGTTTTGATTATAACTAAAGGGAGACTGCTTTCAGGATTTATACTAAGAAGTCTTTTTTATTACCGCTTGACACACGCACGAAATGAATTTCGTGGGGGTAAGCTAATACCTTCGTAACTACTGCTTACCTTTGTAATGTCCGCCGACACTTACAGTCGCAGTCTGCTTTCTTTACGAGTAACCTGTCGTTCCCAGTGTTTTATCTACGACAACTTCGGGATTTCGAAGAATGTATTCCAGTCGGCATTGTCAAAAGCCTTTTCTAACTAAGCTAGTAGAAGAGTGGTTACAATGAAACATTATAGAATTCTTGCAGACTCTCTTACGGGACAGCAGAACTTAATCGTGAAACTAGACTTCATAGAAGATGACACATTTACTTTGTTCTGTGGTTAAGACAACGAACTCGCATGTAGCAGAAGCGAGTCAGAACTAATCACCTAAATTTACGTCTTTCCAGTTTCTAGATTAAAGGTTATCTACACTTCTATAGAAACCCGACTGTCTTTACAATGTGTGAAAGGACATGCGAAAGAGAGGCGGTAACTGAGGATCAGCAGAGACAGAGCTGTATCTCACACATTATTCAATGTGTGCAAAGACCAAACAGTAATAGAAACCAAGAAGATATTTGAACAAGAATTAATGCAGAAGAAGAAGAGATTAAAACAGTGGTGTCACCGCCAGACACCACACTTGGTAGGTGGTAGCCTTTAAATCGGCCACGGTCCGTTAGTATACGTCGGACCCGCGTGTCGCCACTATCAGTGATTGCAGACCGAGCGCCGCCACACGGCAGGTCTAGGCTAGAGAGACTACCTAGCACTCGCCTCAGTTGTACAGCCGGCTTTGCTAGCGATGGTTCACTGTCTACATACGCTCTCATTTACCGAGATGACAGTTGAGCATAGCCTTCAGCTACGTCATTTGCTACGACCTAGCAAGGCGCCATATTCAGTTACTATAATTACTTCAAGAATGTATTCTGAGGAGATAATATTGTGAATCATGTACCGTCAAGAGCGACGTTCATCATTAATGGATTAAAGTTAAGTATGAAACTAATTACGTCCGCTTTCTGAATTCTCATTCCTTGTCATGTTCCAGACTTCACGTCAGTATGGTTCTTCCCTCCTCACGCCAGACTGCGTGAGCTAAAACGCGTGCATTTCGGCCTCCACTCGTAACACGGTGTTGGGTCTTCTGCTAACACACAAAAAAAACTTTATGGTTACCGGTGACATAGTCGGCGAAAGAAATGGAAAATCAGTTGAAGTGAAAGGATAATGTCCAGATGAGTATAAATGAATACAAATAAAGTAATACACGGATAATGAAGTACAGGCGAATTAAGTCAGTTGATACTCAGATAATTTAATTAGGAAACAAGACGCTAAAAGTAATAGACAAGTTTTGGTATTTGGAAACAAAACTAACTGACAAAGGAAGAGTAAAGAGTATATAAAAAATGTAACTGGCAATAGAAAGAACAGATTTCGTGAAAGTAAAAAAATATTTTAACACTGAGTATAAATAAGAGAACCGGGAAATCTTTTCTGAAGTATTTACCTAGAGTGTAACTTTATATATTAAAGGGTTACATTTTTGAAATACGGTAGTTGTCTCCCAATGAGACACCGAAGTATGAAGTTTGCCTCAAAGATATCTACAATCTTCCTGCCGCGTGGGATTAGCCGAGCGGTCTTAAGCGCTGCACCGGCCGGAGTGGCCGAGCGGTTCTAGGCGCTACTGTCTGGAACCGCGCGACCGCTACGGTCGCAGGTTCGAATCCTGCCTCGGGCATGGATGTGTGTGATGTCCTTAGGTTCGTTACGTTTAAGTAGTTCTAAGTTCTAGGGGACTGATGACCTCAGATGTTAAGTCCCATAGTGCTCAGAGCCATTTGAACCATTTAGGCGCTGCAGTCATGGACTGTGCGGCTGATTACGGCGGAGGTTCGAGTCCTCCCTCGGGCATGGGTGTGTGTGTTTATCCTTAGGATAATTTAGGTTAAGTAGTGTGTAAGCTTAGGGACTGATGACCTTAGCAGTTAAGTCCCATAAGATTTCACACAGATTTGAACTTTTTTTTTCTAATTTTCCTGCCTAATGGTGCAAAACTGTGGCGCCCTGCGACGTCATCCTCGGACTCGGCAATGCTTCCAATAGCAAGGTGTCGCCACGTGCGAAAGAAACTGCCAGAGCTCAGAAGGTCACGTGACGTGGAAAAGCTTGATGATATCACATTGGCACCAAATTTCACCACAATTATGCCAAAGGCCGCCGTGGACGTGTCAAACGATGGAAAGGTCATCACACTCTCACTTAAGCAAACTTCACCCCTTCCTTTGACGCCTCTGCGATGAAGGCCAGAACTGCGACACCCAGCCTTAAAATTACGAGTGTCCCTTATGGATGGCCGAGGAAAACCTTTCAGACACACCACCGCTCAGGATCCACACAATAAGGCCTCAGGAGGTGGCATGAACGGCGCCAATGAAACCACCCCTTTCCTTGAGACGTTGATTCCCAAATTTTGCGATCGGAAACGACGGTTCACAGTGCAATGAGCAGCAGGGCGACGTTCTTGACGATGCGCTACACTGCTGACGCCCCCTTCATGAATCAGCCCTTTTATGACCCCTTTGGAGAATAGTACAACCGCAATTTTTGCTCTGGTATAGAGGGCGGAACCATTAGGTATGTTTCAAAACCATTCGACGAAATTTGAACGTTACCTGAAGCAATGAATGGTCCTAGTGCTTTCTCAACCCTCCCGTTTAGCGCCTTCCCGTGATTATGGCTGGGTGTGCGGGCAACACCCTGAGTGTCACCCACGCACATTTGTTGAGCACTCAGAAAACGTGCCTGTAGGGAGACTGCGATATCCATTCAGCTGAGTGGCAATCCGCTGCCTGCTCTAGCACCTGAGGGCAGGCAAACCATTCGTCATCCCTTAGATATCGCCTGCCTGCAAGCAAGTGGTTCAAAAATGGCTCTGAGCACTATGGGACTTAACATCTGAGTCCCCTAGAACTTAGAACTACTGAAACCTAACTAACCTAAGGACATCACACACATCCATGCCCGAGGCAGGATTCGAACCTGCGACCGTAGCGGTGGCGCGGTTCCAGACTGAAGCGCCTAGAACCGCTCGGCCACTTCGGCCGGCTGCAAGAAAGTGCTCAAAAAATAATGCATGGGTGGCACCAAGGATGGTGCCGAAATTAGAGAGTCTTAGAAGGAGTCTTTGCCGTTTTCACACTTGTGTCAGTGTTGGCCCCTCCCTCTTTCCCCTTCCTCTCCCTTCTACCCCCGCCACCACCCTCACCATGATCACGCCACAGGAGGAAGCGAAACAGGAAGGTTGGAAAAGCAACAACACTCCTTGTTGATTTGGATCAAGTTCAGATTTTGTTTATTGGTTCTGAATGGTCCTTAGTGGCTATACTCTGTACACGAGAGCAAAACTTGTGGTCGTGCTACACTTCAAAAGCGTCAGATCACGTTCAATTGGGTTGCAGCCCCATGATGTCCCTAGAAAAGCGTTGAATCATCGTGAAGAGGGAGTGGCGCAGTGTCAGCAGCGTTGAACACTGTCAAGAACTTCATCCTGCTGCTCACCACACTGACAAGGGAACCTCCCCATCGCACCCCCCTCAGATTTAGTTATAAGTTGCCACAGTGGATATATCTTGAAAAACTGAACACAGATCAATCGAGAAAACAGGAAGAAGTTGTGTGAAACTATGAAAAAATAAGCAAAATATACAAACTGAGTAGTCCAAGCGAAGATAGGCAACATCAAGGATAATCTGAACTCAGGAGCGCCGTGGTCCCGTGGTTAGCGTGAACAGCTGCGAAACGAGAGGTCGTTGGTTCAAGTCTCCCCTCAAGTGAAAAGTTTTTCTTTATTTTCGCAAAGTTATGATCTGTCCATTCGTTCATTGACGTCTCTGTTCACTGTAATAAGTTTAGTGTCTATGTTTTGCGACCGCACCGCAAAACCGTGCGATTAGTAGACGAAAGGACGTGCCTCTCCAATGGGAACCGAAAACATTTGATCGCAAGGTCATAGGTCAACCGATTCCTCCACAGCTAAACACGTCTGATATATTCTATACGACACTGGTGACAGCATGTGCGTCACCTGACAGGAATATGTTGTCGACCCACCTAACTTGTACACTTGGCGAATGGGTAAAAAGATTCTTCTACATTGCCCGATTTAGGTTTTCTTGTGGATGTGAGAATTACTCCCAAAAAAGCGATGAAAACATAAGAGTTTGCCACATAAACTGCAACAAATGAATCCAACAGTTTCACAGTCGCACACTTTTCCCTGTGCTCTGTCAAAACATATGTTTTTAACGTTTTCAAATTTTTCAGTGTGTAGACCGTCAAATACTGCATATGTCCAAGCAAATCTGAACATGTCTTGGAATTTTGGAGAGCGAAATTGATTGTGCGAGTGCCTGAACTTTGATAATTGTCTGAAAATAAAAAATAAAATTTTGCGCTCGAAGGAAGACTTGAACCAAGGACCTCTCGTTCCGCAGTTGCTCACGCTAACCACGGGACCACGGCGCTTCGGAGCTCAAAGGATTCTTGATGTTGTTTATCTTGCGCATGGACTACTCAGTTTGTATATTTTGCTTATTTTTTTCATAGTTCCACACAACTTCTTCCTGTTTTCTCGATTGATCTGTGTTCAGTTTTTCAAGGCCTATCCACTGTGGCAACTTATAACTAAATCTGAGGGGGGTGCGATGGGGAGGTTCCCTTGTGAGAAGTATCATGAAATGTATAAGTGGTAAATTTGTGGTTAGATCGTATGGGACCAAACCGCTTAGGGTCATCGGTCCCTAAGCTTACATACTACTTAATCTAACTTGAACTAACTTTCGCTATGGACAACAGACACACCCATTCTCGAAGGAGGACTCGAACTTCCGAAGGGGGGACCCGCGCGGACCGTGAGAAGTCACCTCAGACCACGCTACGAAATGTATGGGCATCAATTCCCCAAGGTAGAGGGTTATTTCCTTGACACCCTTCATTCCACCTTCTGAACCCATTTCGTATTGATTTCAGCGTTGGGCGTCGCGGTTCTGACCTCCATCACAAAGGCATGAAAAGAAGGAGGGAAGTGTGACGACCATCGCTTCGTGCGACACGTACACAGTGGAATGGACAGAATTGTGCTGAAATTTGGTGCCAATGTGACATCATTAACCCATCTTACACCTCACATGTCCTTCTGAATCCTGAGCTTTTCTTATACACGTGTCGACACCTTACTGTTTGGAGTATCGCAGAGCACTAGAGTGACATCGCAGGAAGCCATGCTTTTACACCACTTCAGAGGAAGGTTGTAGGGTCCCTTTGAGCCAAATTTCAAACTCCAATGGGAGACGATTACAGGATTTAAAAAAGTTACCTTTTAATTGAAAAGTGGACGTTGAACGGTACAGACAGAAAGAAAATATAGTCTTTTGGAACGTGATGCTACAGAAAAATGTTGAAGATTGAATGGAGAGATTGGATAAGTATTGTGGAGTTACTGTGTCTAAATGGCTAGAAGAAAACTTTAAACCTCAATTGGACTAAAAGAAGGATTGGTTGATTGGACAGATCCTAAGGCATCGCGGAATTGTGAAGTTGTTAATGTAATGAAGTAGGAAAAGGATGTAAAATTCATAGATAAAACCAAGGATTGAACACATTAAAATATGTGACACCCCCGTTCAATATTATCTGCTCCTTCTCGTCTCTCCAACACCATTTCTCAGTTACTATTTTGCAACTGGTCAATCACAGTAAGTAGATGTATTTCATTAATTGCTTTATTCCAATACTGATTTAAGAGTTCGTTAGGAGGAGGATTAAAATAGGAATAAGAATGTATTTCTTGAAGTATTCCAGCGGAGGCAATATTCCGTCATCTCTTGAGCGTGCATACGGGATAGTACGAGTATTATTTTTTTCTTCCGACGTCTCGGGTGAGTCGTTGTATGGTTATCAGGCGAAATACCTGATAAAGAAATAGTACTACCCCGGATGCACGCCTGAAAGATGCTGCAGTAAACGACTAAAGAAATATCTGTAACTGACAAAAAGTAATTACGGATCATAAAATGTATTGCTTATGGTTTCAATTGTTTGGTCTCCAGAACATTCAAGCGACACTTAAATTTAAAAAAGTCCTATATGCCACAACATCACAATGAATTGCAACACTCTGAAAGTTCAGATAGGCCTATACCACATACGTGATGCTGATGATTAAACTGAATATCATCTAGAGACATGCTGGAACACACGCTGCACCGCTCACACATCTCACGAGTGCTGCTGACGAAATGGAAGGTGTCAAGTGAACCATCAGTGGTGCGTTACCCCTTTTGTGAAAAGTAAATTGTAGTAATGTAATTTTTAACAGATATTATGTTACTGTGGATTATCGTAGGGAATTCGAATTATGTTGCATAATTTAAGAAAAAACGGTACGAAGGGTTCCCAAACTGACACTATTTTTGTTAATTTATAGTTTAATTTAGAAGAAACAACTGGAAAAACTAATATTCTTTGCGGGTTCATAGTTGAAGATATTTGTTATTTATGTGAATTCAAGATTTCAGTTGTATTATCTTAATAGTTCTGGAGGAAAAGTGGCATTCCTTGCAGCAAACTGTTGTATCTCTGAGACTGATCTCAACAACAATTAGATGAGTTTTAGAATTCACTGATGATTTAAAACTGCCTGCTGTGTATAGATTGTCTTCTCCAATTTTTGTTTAGTACATCTAAACATCTGGCTTGCACCTTTTGTCATGACTGTCACAGACTTTTCGCATGCTGCACTCGATAATGGCGAAGACGCAAGATCATATTTGTCTCATGAATGATGCCTAATTTTTATAGTACCTAATAGTTGGGAATATTTGCAGCGTCATATTCAGAACAGCATCATAGACACCTGCTTTAAATGTCTGCATACCTGCAAACACGGATTTTGGTAGACGGTTTGAACTATGGCAACTCTTGATTATTTTCATAAGTTGGGCTTTCGCATAATCTTAGTTTCCACAGTCCCTTTCTTGTCCAACGAATTGTCTTGGTGTTAACATTCATGCAGGAAGAGTATACACTACCAGATCAAAAGCATCTGGACGCCTGTTAGTGGACATTAATGTCCACCTTTCGCCTATATCAGGGCTTAACAACTGGCCGGTTTTGAGCGCGAGTACTCGCGTCTGCTCAGGCACGTGCTCGCGAGCAGCTGCAAGGTCGTGGAGTAGGAGGGATGGGAGGGGAGGGAGGGCAAATGCGCGCGCACGTTTGAATAGGGCCGCAGCGTGCCTATTGAATTCGCGCCGACTGTGCAACGTTTAAAGTACTACGATCAGCTCTTAACAGTCACTTCGCTGGTTAAGAATCATGTGAAGTCGCCGTTGTGTAACCCCAACCATGCTTTCGCAGTTCAACCCCCATTGGGAGGAATTGTATCTGTTTACTGAAAAAGATGGTGTTGCAAAATGTTTAGTATGTCACAAAACGGCGAATTCTTTTACGAAATTTAATTTGCAGCGACATTATATGTCGTACCACGCGAAAGACTACGGACGTGGAAAGTGTATTTGACCAGATCGTGCACAGGAAGTTATTAAACTTAAAAGGAAGCTATCCGAAGATCTGGACGATGAAGAAAAATCAACTGAGGCAGCTCTCAGAGTGGGTTACAAAATTGCTTTGCTTTTAGCAAAATCCCTGCGCCCCTTAACTGATGGCGATTTAATAAAAGAATGGTTGGTAGTTGCAGCAGAACATTTGTGTCCATCTCAAGTTGAACAGTTTCGGATTGTGCCATTATCTAACATGACCATTATGCGTCGCATACAGGAGATGGCAGACGACGTCCAGAGCCAGCTTGCAAATATCTGTAAAGATTTTATGGCGTATTCTCTAGCTCTGGACGAAAGTGTTGATATCACTGGAACAGCGCAGCTTGCCATATTTATTAGAGGTGTTAATAGAGATCTTCAGGTGAGGGAGGACCTCCTCGATGAAGTAGCCGTGAAGAACACTACAACTGGAGGTGATATCTTAAGTAGTGTTGAAGAAAGTGTTGAAAATATAGGATTGTCGTGGAATTCTTTAGTTTCAGTGTCTACAGATGGTAGAGGCATACACTAAGCTAATAAAATTATGTGGCACGTGTACATTCTCCTTTATTTGTTTCATTTGTCGTAGTAATAATTCGTGAGTGATATCCCTGAGATACCCCGCGGATTTACATCGACTGGCGGCAGCTGTTGTGTACCCCACGTGACTCTCCCCACCCTCCGCTCTGATCCGGTAGTGGGGGTAGCGTGCTCGCGCTGCTCCGTGCTCGCGCCTTGCTGCTCACAGCTTGCTCCGCGAGCTCGTATGTTGTGAAGCCCTGGCCTATATGACTGCTTAACCTTGTTGGGCCGCTTTCAGTGAGGCGCCTGAATATCTGTGGAAGAATGGCAGCTCGCCCACTCTCAAGATACGAAACCAGAGGTGGTGGTGATGATGGATGCTGGGCTGTGGAGCAAAGTCGACTTTCTGACTCATTCCAACGGTGTTTTGTTGGGTTCAGGTCAGGACTCTGGGAAGGCCAGTACATTTCAGGAATTTTATTGTCCACAAACCATTACCTCACAGATGCATCTTTTTGACAGGGTGCATAGTCATACAGATGTATCCGTCGTCTCCGAACTGTTCCTCTACTGTACGCAGTACACAATACTGTAAAATATATTCGTGTCTTCCATACTTCACTGTTGGCACTACACGTGGTTACAGGAAACGTTCTCCAGGCATTCGCCAAACCCAGTCCCCTCCATTGATTGAAGCAGGATACACACCATGATTCATCACTGCACATCAACACTTCACATTACTCGTTTCCGGTCATCTAGTGTGCTGTGACGTCCCTCCTTACACTACCTCAAGTGTCGCATATCACTGAGTACAGAAATAGGTGGTTTGCGAGGAGTTGCTCGACCATTGTACCACACTCTTCTTAACTTCCTATGTACAGCAAAGTGCTAGCTGATAGCACTTTCTAAGTCATGGATCATTCCTGCTCCTGATTTAATGTGATATTTTCCAACCACTCTCCGCGATGCCCAAAGGCCCTTTACCATCACTACATGAGGTCTGCCCCATATTGGATTAGCTGTAGTTCCCTTGTGTTTCTACTTTATAGTCATCATCATCATTTTCATTGGGCCTTTTCCCACTTCAACACACGGTCGGTCTTGTTACTATGGATTTGGCGATTTTAGTTCAAGAGGGTGGCTGGATGCCCTTCCTGTCGCCACCCCATACCCCCCTCCCCAGGACGGAATCAGTGTACTGTAGCTGTCTGTGTCTAGTGTAAGCTATGAAATAGTGTGAACGTTTGTCGGATGGCTTTGAGTCTTGTAACTGAGGTGGGATGTGGGAACCAGCTCGGTATTCACCTGGTGGGATGTGGAAAACCGCCTAAAAGTCACACCCAGGCTGGCCAGCACACCAGCCCTCATCGTTAGTCAGCTGGGTGGATTCGATCTGGGGCCAGCGCGCCTACCCGAGTGCAGGAAGCAGTGTAGTAGTGCCCTCGGCTAACCTGGCTGGTGTGTCCACTTCGCAATCATATCACCTAAAGTCAACTTGGGCTACTTTAGAGATGTTAAAACGTCGCCAATGGATTTGTTACCCTGATGACATCCAATGACTCCCAAAGGGGAGCAGGGGGAAGAAAGGGAAGGGCACCTGGTCACCCTCTTTCACAAACATTACCAAATCCAGATTAGATTGTCACATCCAGATTAAATTACCAAATCCAGATTAAATGGCCAGATCCAGATTAACATACCGACCTCATGAAGGTACAGGATAAGGCCATGAAGAAGAAGAAAGATTAACTTACGCAACAACATTAGCAGTGAAGTTTTCAGAGTGATATGAATGTGGTTCTCAGTGAGGTGGCGCCAGATTCTACTTCCAATGTGACACTTGAGAGATCCAGCAGAAGAGGTCGATAGAGGAAGTATGTTGAGTGAGAGACTGATGAGACGAGAGGGTTACCTCTTGGTGAAGAACGGATGCTGGCCATACTCAGGCAGCCGAACATCATTGCAGTGCAAGAGGGGAAGAATAATCTGGAATTACACCTAGAAAACGAGAAACTCATGTGGAAGAAAGAACAAAGACTGAGATAAACTGATGATGATGGTACATACATGGTTCTGCAGATGTTTGTATCTATATACTTTAAATAAAGATACAACTTTATTGTATTTTACTGTATGTTAACCGGGGCCTAGAAACGACGGAGAGGCTCCATCCCCGCCGCAGCTACAGTGGTCCACAACCCCACGACGACTACCGCAGTCCACTTCACGCCTCCGCCGCCCCACACCATACCACTCTTTCAGGGTTATTGTGCGGTTCGCCCCCCAGTAGATCCCCCTAGGGAACGTCTCACACCAGACGAGGGTAACCCCTATGTTTGCATGGTAGAGTAATGGTCGTGTACGCGTACGTGGATAACTTGATTGAGCAGCAATCGCCGACATAGTGTAGCTGAGGTGGAATAGGGGGAACCAGCCTGCATTCGCCGAGGCAGATGGAAAACCGCCTAAAAGCCACCCACAGACTGGGCGGATCACCGGACCTCGACACCAAGTCCGCCGGCGGATTCATGCCGGGGATCAGATGTTCCTTCCGAATCCGTATATAACTTTGACCAAATTGTTTCCAACTGAAGGGATTGTTAACAACAAATTATCTGCTCTCCAGCGATGTGTAGACTAACAGACTATCTAATGCCGACCTCAGTGACTGAATGATTCTAACAGGTACGGTAGTCCCCGGTTCTAGTTTGATAAGGCAGTTATGAACAGTTTTGAGTTCACAATCTCTACCTAATGTCTAAGATTTTTTTCAAGTTTGTGGTAGATACACCATTAGCAAGTATGCCACCGCATACAGCGCCTCGCTCTTCTGTGCTAAGACACAACTGCGGTGGTTTATGGAACTGCGAACGATGTCCCACATCCGGAATCATCGTTTGGATTTCTGAATGACCTGTGGTCAAGTTCCGCCTGGTTCCGTCTCTACCGCAGCACCGTAAGCACTTCCTTGTTTTCTCTTTAGTGTCATATGAATCCTTGAGCGCATCGCATCATTGTTTGCCTCTCAGCGTCTCGTATCCGTGAATCGATTTTGACACGGCGCTATCTTGAGCCGTCATGACGTCCATGACTCCCAGGAACATTCCACATACAGGTACCGTCACTTCTAGTTTTGACGAGCCCATGCGGCATGTTCAGTCAGATACGTTAGAAATTCGTGACTGGCTTATAGCGACAATCAAGGTAACTTCGGAACAGTTGCGTACAGCTTACTTCGATTATGAATCGCGTGGGTTTTATGACATGCTTCTGACCTGCTTCAGGATGACAGACCCCTTCTGCGGCATGAACAACAAGTCCCTTTCATTCATCACGATGGTTCTAGCAGTACGGTTATTCTGACAAACACGGATGTGGAATATACAGAAACCAGAGTTTTTAACTTTCCCCGCAAGGTTGATGACAGTTTCCTCAAGACCATCGTGCTTCCATTTGCGGACATACGGAATATTTGACGGGAACGCTGGTCCGCTCAACATTCTTTACAAGTTTGTAGTGGTGTTCAATCCGTGTACATTGTGGTAATATCTCCTATCATTTTCCGTTGTTTGGATACCAAGTACATACAGGGTGTTACAAAAAGGTACGGCCAAACTTTCAGGAAACATTCCTCACACACAAAGAAAGAAAATATGTTATGTGGACATGTGTCCGGAAACGCTTACTTTCCATGTTAGAGCTCATTTTATTACTTCTCTTCAGATCACATTAATCATGGAATGGAAACACACAGCAACACAACGTACCAGCGTGACGTCAAACACTTTGTTACAGGAAATGTTCAAAATGTCCTCCGTTAGCGAGGATACATGCATCCACCCTCCGTCGCATGGAATTCCTGATGCGCTGATGCAGCCCTGGAGAATGGCGTATTGTATCACAGCCGTCCACAATACGAGCACGAAGAGTCTCTATATTTGGTACCGGGGTTGCGTAGACAAGAGCTTTCAAATGCCCCATAAATGTAAGTCAAGAGGGTTGAGGTCAGGAGAGCGTGGAGGCCATGGAATTGGTCCGCCTCTATCAATCCATCGGTCACCGAATCTGTTGTTGAGAAGCGTGTGAACACTTCGACTGAAATGTTCAGGAGCCCCTTCGTGCGTGAACCACATGTTATGTCGTACTTGTAAAGGCACATGTTCTAGCAGCACAGGTATAGTATCCTGTATGAAATCATGATAACGTGTTCCATTGAGCGTAGGTGGAAGAACATGGGGCCCAATCAAGACATCACCAACAATGCCTGCCCAAACGTTCACATAAAATCTGTGTTGATGACGTGATTGCACAATTGCGTGCGGATTCTCGTCAGCCCACACATGTTGATTGTGAAAATTTACAATTTGATCACTTTGGAATGAAGCCTCATCCGTAAAGAGAACATTTGCACTGAAATGAGGATTGACACATTGTTGGATGAACCATTCGCAGAAGTGTACCCGTGGAGGCCAATCAGCTGCTGATAGTGCCTGCACACGCTGTACATGGTACGGAAACAACTGGTTCTCCCGTGGCACTCTCCATACAGTGACCTGGTCAACTGCACGAAGAATTGCCTCGTCCATTGCAGGTGTCCTCGTCGTTCTAGGTCTTCCACAGTCGCGATCAATTGCTTCGAACGTCTTCCTGTAGGGACACCTTCGTTCTGGAAATCTGTCTCGATACAAACGTACCGCGCCACGGCTATTGCTCCGTGCTAATCCATACATCAAATGGGCATCTACCAACTCCGCAATTGTAAACATTGCACTGACTGCAAAACCACGTTCGTGATGAACACTAACCTGTTGATACTACGTACTGATGTGCTTGATGCTAGTACTGTAGAGCAATGAGTCGCATGTCAACACTAGCACCGAAGTCAACATTACCTTCCATCAATTGGGCCAACTGGCGGTGAATCGAGGAAGTACAGTACATACTGACGAAACTAAAATGAGCTCTAACATGGAAATTAAGCGTTTCCGGACACATGTCCACATAACATCTTTTGTTTATTTGTGTGTGAGGAATGTTTCCTGAAAGTTTGGCCGTACCTTTTTGTAACACCCTGTATAACTTACACCGGGCAAGTACGGAACTCTTTTATGTGTAAGGAGAATGGACGCCTCTGCGCAGATTGCCCTACTGAATTTCCACCGTTAGCTTCGCGAAGGGACTTTACCGCTGTATCTTTCACTTCAGCATACACAACCACACAACCACTAGATGGTGAGGAGTCAGACAGTTCCTCTTCCCTTCTCCGCCAATCTGAAAAGATTCCGTTGGAGGAGCTGCTGTTCAAGATCTGAAAGCATCCAGCAACCGCTCCATTGTATCTTCCGAGAATGAGACCTCTTCTTCGGGATCGCATGAAGATGGAGCTGTTCTGGAGCTCTGTACTGTATTGACGGACTTGCTGGGTATCTCTGAGTCTGCAGCATATTCCCGCCCTTCTTCTGCGCCCCTGTATAGGGAAAGCACGCTACAAGCCACTGCTGCTCGGATACAGATCGGCGCAAGTGTACCAGTGGAACACGTGGTGACGGTGAAAGACATACCGCCGGCTTTCGTTTCCGTCGATTCCCAAGAGCCACACCACCCACCTGTGGGGGAGTGGGATGTGCCAACTCCTTCCTCTGAATCTGATACTGAGTTTCCACAGGATCCCTCCACCTCCCATGTTACCACATGCTGCAGTCGTGTTCCGGCAAAGCGGCAATAAACAGCATGTTCAACCTGAATGTGCGGCATCGCAACAAAATAAAACACATAAAGAGGGTGGAGGAGAAGAATCCAGCACTTTACATTCAGATTTATCCATAGACTCTGCCATGGACTGTGACACACGACCTTAAAGGTCACTTGCAAGTAATCATCTGAATTGTTCTGGTAATATCTGGAGGCAGCCCCATACTTTTCTTTCTTTGAATGCGAACAGAACCAGTTCCGATCTTAGACCTGCGGCGCTGCGCCAATTTATTTACGATTCAAGTGCAGACGTGATACTTTTACAAGAAGTGTTATTCGATCATTTTTCTGTTCCTGGTTTTGCTAGCTTCTTTAATGTGGCTGCTGAACTGTTTACCGGTAATGCGTTATTTTACAGAGAGGATATACCAATGGCTGATTTCGAAGTTCTTGATAACGGTCGAGACATGAACTGCACTTTTTGTGACCTTACTTTAATTTTTCTTCCTGTTCTTTCAGGATCTGGTCATTCCACAGATCCAGCACGGTTTTACAGAGAGGGTATAGCTTATTTATTTCGAAAAACTCAACAGAAACTTCTTTTAGGGGGAGATTTTAATTCTCTTAGGCGTCCTGTGGATCAGAGCCCAATTTAGATTTCAATAAGAAACTAGATAATTCGGAGCACTCTGCGCAAAAACGTTTTGCATGGATCTGGCACTAGCCTTTTTTTTATTTTTTTTACAGCTACTTCCAGCAGCAGACTTGATCGTGTTTATCGTTCTGATTCTTTATGTGGGCAACAGTTAGCGATAGATGTGATACACTTGTTTAGCTGTTCACTATTTTATAACTGTAACCTGAAAGCATCTTTCTCAAATGACCCTTCCCTCGATATTATCTTTCGAGAAGTTTGGATCAGTAGCTTGCGTTCGCGGGAACGGTACTCTTCTCTTATGGAATGGTGATCAGGGCACGCAAAACCGCTGCTCCGGAAAGCGTTAATGTGTTACGGCACTGAAAGGGCGAGAGATATCCAGCAGACCCAGGTATTTTATTATTCCGTCTTACGACAACTTTATAAAGGTGCTAGACAAGCTCTCTTCCGGATTATGGATGGTCGCCATGTTAAAGAGAAGCTTTTTCAGTTGAACAGACAACAAACGGAAGGACTCAGTGTGCGTTCCAAATACCGCTCATTCCTACAGGATGAATTGACCTCGAACGTTTCGAAAAAGAACATGTATCGTGTCCCTCAATCACACCGATGGTCACGTACTTCGGTAATATATCTAGAGCGATCTATAATTAGTTTACCGACCTTGCTCCTGATACGATTTTCCCTGTTGCATTTATTCCTCTCCTGGATTCCCTGGTTACCCCTGCCTGAATGACGAATTTCTAAGCGATTTTTCTTGACATGATATACACTGAAGCGCCAAAGAAACTGGTATACGCATACGTATTCAAGTACAGAGATATGTAAACAGGAAGAACACGGCGCTGCGGTCAGCAACGCCTACATAAGACAACAAGTGTCTGGCGCAGTTGTTAGATCGATTACTGCTGCCACAGTGCCAGGTTATCACGATGTAATTGATCGTAGTGTTATAGTTGGCGCACGAGTGATGGGACACAACATCTCTGAGGTAGCGATGAAGTGGGGATTTTCCCGTTCGACCATTTCACGAGTGTACCGTGAATATCAGGAATCCGCTAAAACATCAAATCTCCGACATCGCTGCGGCCGGAAAAAGATCCTGCAAGTACGGGACCAACGACGACTGAAGAGACTCGTTCAACGTCACGGAAGTGCAACCCTTCCGCAAACTGTTGCAGATTTCAATGCTGGGCCATCAACAAGTGTCAACGTGCGAAGCATTCAACAAAACACCATCGATATGGGCTTTCAGAGGCGAAGACCCATTCGTGTACCCTTGATGACTGCACGACATAAAGCTTTACGCCTCGCCTGGGCCCGTCAACACCGCCATTGGACTGTTGATGACTGGAAACATATTGCTTGGTCGGGCGAGTCTCGTTTCACATTGTATCGAGCTAATGGATGTGTACGGGTATGGAGACAACCTCATGAGTTCATGGGTCCTGCATGTCAGCAGAGGACTGTCGAAGCCGGTAGAGGCTCTGTAATCGTGTGGGACGTGTGCAGTTGTAGTGATATGGGACCCCTAATACGTCTAGATACCACTCTGACAGGTGACACGTACGTAAGCATCCTGTCTGATCACCTGCATCCATTCATGTCCATTGTGCATCTGGCGAACTTCGGCAATATCAGCAGAACAATGCGACACCCCAAACATCCAGAATTGCTGCAGAGTGGCTCCAGGAATACTCTTCTGAGTTTAAAAACTTCCACTGGCCACCAAACTCCCAGACATAACATTATTGAGCATATCTGGGATGCCTTGCAAGGTGTTGTTCAGAAGAGATCTTCACCCCGTCGTACTCTCACGAATTTATGGACAATCCTGCAGGATTCATGGTGTCAATTCCCTCCAGCACAACTTCAGACTTTAGTCGAGTCCATGCCACGTCTTGTTGCGGTACTTCTGCGTGCTCGCAGGGGTCCCAACGATATTAGGCGGGTGTACCAGTTTCTTCGGCTCTTCAGTGCATACCGCCTAATTTTTGGTTGTCCATGGAATTTTTGGTCCTCGCCGGCACTCGACAATATTCATAAGAAATTTTTAGTACGTGTTTGGTCTCTTCGAGGCGGTAGCATTAGGTCACTCGTAAATCAGAAGCTACTGGAGGGTTTGGTTCCTGCTCCTTTCAAGGAGGTAAACTCGTTCTAATTCCGAAGACAAACGGACGTCCAGATATTGATAAATGCCACCCGACCCACATCTACATGGATACTCTGCAAATCACATTTAAGTGGCTGGCAGAGGGTTCATCATACTACCTTTACAGTAATTCACTACTATTCCAATCTCGTACAGCGTACGGAAAAATCGAACACCTACATCTTTATGTGCGAGCTCTGATTTCCCTTATTTTATTATGATGATCGTTTCTCCCTACGTAGGTCGGCGTCAACCAAAATTTTTCACATTCGGAGCAGAAAGTTGGTGACTCGAATTTCGTGAAAAGATTCCGCCGCAACGAAAAACGCCTTTGCTTTAATGATGTCCACCGCAAATCCTGCATCATTTTAGTGACACTCTCTCCCCTATTTCGCGATACTACAAAATGTGCTGCCCTTCTTTGAACTTTCTCAATGTAGTCCACAATCATATCTGGTAAGAATCCGATACCGCGTAGCAATATTCTAAAAGAGGACGGACAAGTGTAGTTTAGACAGCTCTTTTGCAGAACTGTTACATTTTCTAAGTGTCCTACCAATAAAGTGCAGTCTTCAGCTTGCCTTCCCCACAACGTTTTCTGTGAGTGCTCTCCAATTTAAGTTGTTCGTAATTTTCATTCCTAGGTATTTAGTTGAATTTACGGTCATAAAATTTGACTGAGTTATCGTGTACCCGAAATTTAACGGGTTCCTTTTTGCACTCATGTGGATCGCTTCACGCTTTCTGTTACTTAGGATCAACTGGCAAGTTTTTCACTATACAGACATCTTTTCTAAATCGTTTTGCAATTTCTTTTGATCTTCTGATGACTTTACTACTCGATAAACGAAAGTGCATTTCTACAAGAAACCTACGACGGCTGCTCAGATTGTGTCCCAAATCGTTTATATTGATAAGGAATAGCAAAAGGCCTACAACAGTACCTTGGGGAACGCCAGAAATCACTTCTGTTTTACTCGATGAGTTTCCGTCAGTTACTACGAACTGTGACCTCTCTGAGAGGAAATGATGAATCCGGTCACATAACTGCGGCGGTATTCCATAAGCACGCAATTTCACAACAAGCAGTCTGTGTGGTACAGTGTCAATAGCCCCCTGGAAATCTAGAAATACAGAATCAATTTGAAATCCCTTATCAATAGCACTCAACACTTCGTGTGTGTAAAGTGTTAGTTGTTTTCACAAGAACGATGTTACCTAAATCCGTGTTGACTGTGTGTCAATTGACTGTTCTCTTCGAGGTAATTCATAATGTTAGAACACAATTTATATTCCAAATCCTGCTGCACATCGACGTTAATAATATGGGCCTGTAATTCAGTGGATTACTCCTAACACCTTTCTTAAATATTGGTGTGACCTGTGCAACTTTCCAGTCTCTGGGTACGGATCCTCCGTTGAGCGAACAGCTGTATATGATTGTTAAGTATGGAGCTATGGTATCAGCGTACTCTGAAGGGAACCTAACTGGTATACAATCTGGACCAGAAGACTTGCTTTTGTTACAATCTGGACCGGAAGACTTGTTTAAGTGATTTAAGTTGCTCCACTACTCCGAGGATATCTGCTTCTAAGTTACTCATGCTGCCAGCGATTCTTGATTCTAATTCTGGAATATTTACTTCGTCATCTTTGGTGAAGGAATTTGGATGGCTGTGTTTAGTAACTCTGCTTTGGCAGCACTGTCGCGCAGAGAAGGCATTGACTGTGTCTTGTCGTTAGCATACTTCACATACGACCAGAATCTGCCAGGTTTCGAGACAAAGGTTCTTTCTGGAAACTGTTACAAACATCTCACATTGAAGTCCACGCTAAATTTTGAGCTTCTGTAAAAGATAGCCTATCTTGGAGATTTTGCATCCGTTTAAATTTGGCATGCTTTTGTCGTCGTTTCTGTAACAGTGTTCTGACCAGTTTTCTGTACCAAGGAGGATCAGCTCCAGCGATTGTTGTTTTAATTGGTATAAGTCTTTCAGTTGCTGTCGATACTATTTCTTAGAATTCAAACCACATCTAGTCTACATTGTTAATTTGGAAGGAGTGGAGATGTCTCTCAGGAAGGCATTTTCGAATAAGTATATTTTTCGTTTGTTTTTGGAGAATTTTTGGGTTACAGTATTCAGTCTCGCTATGACAACCCTGTGTTCACTAGTCCCTGTATCCGATTTGATGGTTGTTATTAGCTCATAATTATGTACTGTTAGGAGGTCAAGTGTGTTTTCACAGCCCTTCACTATTCGCGTGCGTTCATGAACTAACCGCCGGCCGGCGTGGCCGAGCGGTTCTAGGCGGTTCAGTCTGGAACCACGATACCGCTGCGGTCGCAGGTTCGAATCCTCGGGCGTGGATGTATGTGATGTCCTTCAGTTAGTTAGGTTTAAGTAGTTCTAAATTCTAGGAGACTGATGACCTCAGATGTTAAGTCCCATAGTGCTCAGAGCCATTTGAACCATTTGAACCATGAACTAACTGCTCGAATTAATTTTCAGAGAACGCGTTTATCACAATTTCGGATGATGTTTTCTGCGTACCTTCGGATTTAAACATGTATTTTCGCCAACATATCGAGGGTAAATTAAAGTGACCGCCAACTATAATTGTATGAAATTAAACTCAAATTTTCTTTGGACCTTTCAGCAATTGTAGCATCAGAATCTGGAGGTCGGTAAAAGGATCCACTTATTATTATTGCATTTCGGTTGCCAAGAATGACCTCTGCCCATGCTAACTCACAGGGACTATCTACTTCAATTACTGTACAAAATAAACTACCTCTAATAGCAACAAAGACGCCACTGCCCACTGTGTTTAGCCTATCCTCTCGGAACTCCGTTAGATTTTTCGCAAAAACTTCGGTTGAACCTATCTCCGGCTTTAGCCAGCTTTCAGTGCCTGTAACGATTTGAGCATCAGTGCTTTCTATTAGCGCTTGGAGCTCTGGTACTTTTCCAACACAGCTACGACAATTTTTCAACTTTTTTACCGATGACTCCTCTATCTACGTTCTTCCTGTGTTTTGCCTGCTCCCTTTGAGACTGAAGCCCTTTTTGTGTTTTCCGAGAGCCTCTATCCGACAAAACCATCCAGTCCACGCCACACAGCCCCGCTACCCGTGTAGCCGCCTTCTGTGTGTAGTGGACTCCTGACCTATTCAGTGGAACCCGAAACCCAACCACTCTATGGCACAAGTCGATAAATCTGCAGCCTGTACGGTCGCATAACCGTCTGAGCCTCTGACTCAGGCGCTCCACTCGGCTCTATACCAGAGGTCTGCAATCGTCCTGTCGACTATGCTGCAAATGGTGAACTCTGCTTTCATCCCGCAAGCAAGAGTGGCGGCCTTTACTGCTTCTGTTAGCCGCTCGAAACCAGAGAGAATCTCTTCCGATCCAAAGCGACATACATCATTGACACCCAAGGGAGTCATCACTTGCAATTGGCTGCATCCTGTGCTCTTCATGGTATGCGGAAGGATCCGTTCCATGTCTGGAATGACTCCACCTGGTATGCACATGGAGTTTACATTGGCTTTCTTCCCCTCCTTGGTAGCCATGTCCCTTAGGGGCCGCATAATGCCCCTAACACTGGAGCTCTCATCTACCAATAATCCCACCCTCTGTGACTGCCCAGATATTGCAGGCTAAAATGTTTCCTTTGAAACAGAACTGGTGAATGTATCTGGCTGACCGATAGTGTCAGCGACAGACAGCACCTGAAACCTGTTTGGCAGACTAACCAGGCAGGCCTAACATGCGGCTCCCTGGGAAGTCTTTCGCCACCTGTCACGCTCCAAGGCGACCTCCCACTGGACCACGGGTGAGGGATCAAACTCAATGTGAGCAGTAACTGAGCTGGCCACCATGAGGACCAATCTGAGGACTCAGACATGCTGGATGTCCAATGGATCCCCACAACAATATGTCCATCCACTGCTGCTTCAAGTTGTGTGAACCGAAGTCATTACAGCCTGGAGCTGAAAGCGAAGTGTCACCAACTCGGCTGGTATCTGCACACAACAATCACAGTCCCTATCCATACTAAAGGCCGTGGAAAACTACACTACTGAGAAAAAAATGGATTATCGGCACATGCTGTGGAACTCAACTGTGGACCCTGCCGAAAATGCAAGAGCTGTGTCTAATAAATTAGATTTATACAATGGCTCTGAGCACTATGGGACTTAACATCTGTGGTCATCTGTCCCCCAGAACTCAGAACTACTTAAACCTAACTAACCTAAGGACATCACACACATCCATGCCCAAGGCAGGATTCGAACCTGCAACTGTAGCGGTCACTCGTTTCCAGACTGAAGCGCCTAGAACCGCACGGCCACACCGGCCGGCTAGATTTATACACAGAGATTCAAAAACGGAACTACCGAAGCATTCAGGTGAGACTAGATAATTCGTTCCTGATTTGGAACTTGTCACAAAATCGGTTTACTTTCCAATGCAAACGAAAATGCGATAACTGTGTCTATTAGATATTAAACTAACACGCAGAAACTAAAGAAACTAAACTATCAAACCACATAGGTAGAAATATGCAACTCAATTCTGGTTAGGAGCTCGTGAAAGTCGCAAAATCGGTACTTCCCTTTTCCTGCTTCTGTCTCGTCCAGTTGCTGCTGCCTGACTGACACTACTTCATTTCGATTGCAAATCTGTAGGGCATGCAGTTAACAGCCGTTTGTCGATAGTGCTAGAGAAAATTCTTGCAGTTCACCAAAGCTGTGCGCCTCGGCGCACGATCTTAACTACTGTAATCGGATGAAGGCACCTCTTCTCGGTGGCTGCAGCTACTTCCCTTTCTGTAGCCTTACTTTTCGTTGATTTTAATAAGGCATTTGACCAGGCCTGGAATATGTTAGAAAAAATCTTCTCGCTGTAAGCATATGTGGATGATGTTATGGTATTCCTACATCATATCGATGACTTATTCTTGCTCACAGACATATTGAATTCCTTTTGTTCTCTCTCCAGGGCCTGCATTAATGAACAAAAATGCAGCCTACTACCAATGGGAGATCGTCATCACGTTGTCATTCCATGGGCAACGGTGTTTGGTCGCCTCATATCGTTTGGGAGTGCTGTGGACCGTTGCCCGCCGGAAGTGGCTGCACTCAATTAGCGAGAGGGGACAGATCTAATTCAAGGGGCAATTCGTGAACATAAACGCCATTTTCTTAATCTTCCTCACTAAGTAAGTGTCTTAGTTTCTTACATTTGCAGTAAAGTGTATTATGTTGCACAAATAGTACTGCTCCCCGCGATGATGGCGAACGAGTTGAAGCAGTTATGGCCGTTTCCTATGGAAAAGTCATATTTCTCGACTCTGGTAAGGAGTGGCAATAAGGCCCCGTCCCCTTGGAGAGTTGCAATTTTCCGATATCACAGTAAAGGCTTCACTAATATTTATACGGCGTAAAATCTTAAATCATACTCGAGCTACTCATTCCGTTACATCTCGCTTATTTACGTGCCTTCGGTCTGCCAGTGAGGCTCCCCCAGCAGATGTTGCCTGAATCAACACGAAATTGTGGCACATACGTGAATTTTATGTTATAATAAGTTTTCTGAAAGCTCCGGAATTTATGTCCATCAATTCATATTTGCAGAAAAAAAAGTCAGTAGCATGAGTGGAACCAGCATGTGGTCGGGCCTCAGGATTCACTCCTACCCACCTTGTCTTCACCCAGTCTGAAGCTGACTGTGTCCGTTATTTTCTGCCGATACAAGCATTTTCTGTTTCATGAAGAAAAATGAACAATTGAGCAATAGTGCGTACGCGGCTTCTAAGATGGACATACCCCACCTTGAGCTCCTATTCCAAGCAGCCAGGAAAGCAACATTCTTGTCTGGAAATCGCTGCCTCTATTTTCGCAGCCGATGTAGAAACTATCATGGTCGTTCTGGGACTTGATGTTGATGTTCTGTTTGTAGCCATTAACTGCCTTCACTCATGTGCCCTACGTATTTTATGTCTCCTGTTTCTAGATATCGTCCTTAATTAACCAACGATCTGAACCCCATTCATCGTATCCTATTCACTAATGTTATTCAGCTTATATTGCTAGGCACCATCTAGAGTATTTCGGACTTTTACTGTATTGAATAAAATATGGTTTGAAGTTACAGAACTGATTCATCTACAAGATGTGTATCATTATAGAAGGACTACATATTAAACACGATGTGGCTCGTAAAATCAATGGAAGGCCATATACATCCTTACCCACGGCGTTTCAAAAAGAATGACCTGATTTCAAAACTCCCATCAGAATCGACAGCAAACCAACACAGACAACAATACATCAGGTATATTTGCCGACGTTGCAAGCAGAAGATGAAGAGATGAAGTACATGAGAACACTGAACGGGTAATTTAGTACGTAAAGGGTGATGAAAATCTAATAGTCATGCGGGATTTGAAAGTGGTTGTAGGGGAAAGAGTAGGAGAAAGGGTTACGGGAGAATACGAGCTTGATAGTAGCAATGAGAAATACTAATTGAGTTCCGCAATAAATTTCAGCGAGTGGTACCGAATATGCTCGGGAATCACAAGAAGAGGACGTATGCTTGGAAAAGGCCAGGTCATACGGGAAGATTTCAGATAGGTTACATCGTGGCCAGACAGAAATTCAGAAATCAGATATTGGATTGTAAGGCGTACCCAGGAGCAGATATTGACTTAATTTAGTAATGATAAAGAGCTGACTGAAGTTCAAGAGACGAGTCAAGAAGAATCAATACGCAACGAAGTCTGATACAGAGGTACACTTGAAGTTCAGCGAGGCTATAGATAATGCGACAGTGAATAGCTCAGTAGGCGATTCAGTAGGAGTAGTCCTTCCCATAAAGACAGTCGCAGAAGTTGGAAAGAAAAACGCAGATAGAAGGAAGGTAACTGCGAGAAAACCATGGGTAACACAAGAAACACTTCAGTTGATAGACGAAAGAAGGAAGTACAAAAACGTTGAGGGAAATTCAGCAATACAGAAATGCTAGTTACTTAGAAATGAAGTAAACAGGAAGTGTAGGGAAGCTAAACGAAATGGCTCCATGAAAATTGTGAAGAAATCGAAAAAGAAATGACTGTCGGAAGGAATAACTAGGCAGATAGAAAACTCAAAACAATCTTCGGTGACGTTAAAAGCGAGGGTCGTAACAGTAAGATTACGATGGGACTTCCACTGTTAAATGCAGCAGAGAGAGTGGATAGGTGGAAAGAGTACACTGAAGGCCTCTGTGTGGGAGATGGCTTGTATGATGACGTGATAGAAGAAGAAACAGGAGTCAGTAGGGTAGAGACAGGGGACTCAAGTGTTAGAACCATAACTTAAAAGAACTTCGGAAGACCTAAGATCAAATAAGGCAGAAGAGATTGACAACATTCCATTGGAATTTCCAAAATCATTGGGAGGAATGGCAACACAACGTCTATTCACGTTGGTTTGTAGGATGTATCAGATTGTAGAGGTACAATCACTGTCTCGAAAAATCATCAGGCACACAATTCCGAAGATTGCAAAAGATGACAAGTGCGAGAAATATCGAACAACTACTTTACTGCTCATACACCCAACTATCTGACAAGAATATTATACAGAAAAATGTAAACGAACATTGCGAATCTGTTAGATGACGATCAATTAGGCTTTAGGAAGGGTAAAGGCACCATGGAGGCGGCTCTGACGTTGTTGTTGATAACGGAAGCAAGACTGAAGAATAATCATGACTCGTTCATAGCATTTGTCGACCTGAAAAAAAAGAGTAAGTTATGGGGAAAGACGGGTAATGTACAGTATGTACAAGAAACAAGAAGGAACAGTAAGATTGGATGAAGATCGAGAAGGAAGTGCTTGGATTAAAAAGGGTGTAAGACAGCGTCTTTCGCCCCTACTGTTAGATCTATGCATCAAAGAAGCAATGACGAAAATAAAAATAAAAGTTTAAGTGTGGGATTAAAATTCAAGGCGATAAGATTTATTGATCGTAAGTGAAAGTGATGAAGAATTAGAGGATCTGTTGAATGGAATGGTCAGTCTAACGAGTACAGAATATGGGCTGAGAGTTAATCGAAGAAAGAAGAAAGTAATGAGAAGTAGCAGAGCTGACAATAGCAAAAGCTTAACAACAGAACTGGTTATCACGAATTAGATGAAGTTAAGGAATTCTGTTACCTAGGCAGCAAAATAACCCTTGATGGACGGAGCAAGGATGACATAAAATCAACTTGCACTGGCAAAAAGGGCACTCCTGGTAAGAAATATTTATTAATATCAAATATAGGACTTAATTTGGGGAAGGAATTGCTGAAAACGTACGTTTGGAGCACAGAATTATATCGTAGTGAGACATGGACTGTGGGAAAACCGGAACAGAAGAGAACTTAAGCATTTGAGAAGTGGTGCTACAGATGTTGAAAATTACGTGAAGTGGTAAGGCAAGGAATGAAGAGGTCCTCTTGCAGTATCAGCGAGAAGAAGAATATTTGGAAAACACTGACAAGAAGAAGGGACAGGAAAATAGGACATCTGTTAAGACATCAGGGAATAAATTCCATAGTACTAGAGGGAGCTGTAGAGAGTAAAAACTGAAGAGGAAGACAGAGTGGAATACATAAGCAAATAATTGAGGACTTAGGTTGCAAACGCTGCTCTAAGATGAAAAGGATGACACGGGAGAGGAATTCGCTGCTGGCGCCATCAAACCATTTATAGTATCGATGACTGAAAAAGAAAGAAAAATACGGGTCTCTTCCCAGCCGGCGGAGGGGTTCAATCGCCGTTGAAGTGGCGACTGTCGTGACTCTTGCGACGATGTTTCTTGTTAAGGAGCTGAGCTACGGGAAGTATTATACGAGTTTTACGTTACGGCTCACTTTTATTTATACTACTCTATGTGTCTCTGGTTCAAATATTACGTCCAGCATGCGCATGGTGCAAAAAAAACGATAGTTCATAAAACATTGTCGCCGGGAACGATGATGAGTGGAATTTAACGAGGTGCTGCAGAATGACCACGACTACCGATAAATTACGGCTAGAAACGCACGCGAAAGAAAAAACTGAAGCCAAATGACAAACAAATAGTAAATGACGGTGACATGTGAAATGTATCATCCTCACAACAAGTTGAAATAATGTAACAGTTATGCATAAATGAAGACTTGGGATAGAGTAGTGCAGAGAGCAGCATTCAGCTAGCCTTTGGACTCAAGATTATAAGAACAATAACTGTGTTCTAGGGGTCACGAAGCAGAAGAAGTTAAGGAATTCTACTACCTAGGCAGCAAAATAACCCATGATGGACGGTGCGAGGATGACATAAAAATCAACTTGCAGTGGCAAAAAGGGTATACCTGGCTCATGGAAGTCTACTAGTATCAAACATAGGCCTTAATTTGAGGAAGAAATTTCTGAGAATGTTTAGAGCACGGCTTTGTATGTTAGTGCATTATGGACTGTGAGAAAACAGGAACAAAAGAGTATCGAAGCATTTCAGATGCGGTGCTATAGACGTATGCTGAAAATTAGGTCGAGTAATAAGGTAAGGAATGAGGAGGCTCTACGCAGAATCGGAAAAGAAAGATATATGTGGAAAACACTAACAAGGAGAAGGGACAGGATGGTAGGACATCTGTTGACACATCAGGGAATGACTTTCATGGTACAAGATGGAGCTATAAAGGGCAAAAACTGTAGAGGAAGACAGAGATTGGAATACATCCAGCAAATCATTGAGGACGTAGGATACAAGTGCTACTCTGAGATGAAGAGGTTGGCACAGGAGATGAATTCGTGGCGGGACGCATCAAACCAGACAGAAGACTGATGATTAAAAAAAGGCTACGTCTAAACAAAAATCTTTCGTGATTATCTTATTTTTTAAAATAAAAAGTTTGAGTCTATATCTTTTGCTACTTCATGGTTCCTGTAAGTAATTCAATTTTCACGATCATCTATCCCTACACATTAACTCCAAGATATTAATGATATATTTTGCTGTTCAGTCCATAAATGATTAAGGGCGATAGTAGAAGACAGCCAAGTAAGTTAGTAAAAGCTGAATCTTATCAAGGCATTTTCCTTTAGTCTGTTAGTGCCAAAACAAGCAGTCGAAAGGAATAATAACTTCTTGACAATCAAAGACGTAGATGGTCTCATACCCATCGAAGTTAACATTTGAGGGAACAGTAACAGGAAGATAACTGCGGTTAGTAATCACGACATCGCCAAACGACACGTGGCTTGAAAACGCCGAAGTTTATTATTGGTGTTCATGGAATAAAGCCATGTTGTAGCATAACTAGTTCCTGTCATAAGAGAAGGTCGTAAACGATTTACGCAGTGGAAATTTGTATCGCCTGCAGAGAACAATAAGAAAATGTGATCTCAGTTCGGGTTAGTCGGCATGGTACGAGTTTCACGCAGTGTAGCGTAATTCCCAAGCGACGGATTTATCATCAACGGCGCACAGCTTTACGGGAACTTTATCGCTGTTGGGCGGTAAATCTATAATAGCTGGGAGTTCCAAAGATTATGTTTGACGGTAGCGTGATACTTTAGTTAAAACAGCAGTTTTCAGTTCCGGGAGCTATTGTGAACGTGGCCGTCGTAACACGAAACACTAATCTAGTTGATAACACCTATCGGCTCTGTACCATACGCAAAGACGGAAACGAGCGACGCCATTCGAGTAGTTTTTATAGTATCGCAAAGCAGTCTGAAGCAGCAGAACAAATGACCATCGCGCGAGGCTGTGAAACAGAAATCAAACTTCTCTCGCATTCGGGAACAGCAGCGGTTAATTCTCAGTCCGTCCATCCATATCTAGGTTGTCCAATGTTCACTGAAAACAAAGAGATGATTCAATTGAAAAGGCCGCTGTCGAATTAACGTCACACACCAAAGGTGCTATACAACCGAGAAACGTAGATGGAACAGGAGTGCGTGGCGGAAATCGCGAGCTGCTTTAGCCATCAAGTTGTCGCTTTTGGTGATGGTAGATGGTGATACCATCTAAAGCGTGTTTCTCTTAACATCTTGCCAACTGCTCTCACCCCTATCCGTTCCCTCAGATACTCGTGTTTCATGTAAACAATATGGTCCAGTCTTGTGGCACCAGCCGGCCGAAGTGGCCGTGCGGTTAAAGGCGCTGCAGTCTGGAACCGCAAGACCGCTACGGTCGCAGGTTCGAATCCTGCCTCGGGCATGGATGTTTGTGACGTCCTTAGGTTAGTTAGGTTTAACTAGTTCTAAGTTCTAGGGGACTAATGACCTCAGCAGTTGAGTCCCATAGTGCTCAGAGCCATTTGAACCATCTTGTGGCACCCATGAGCCGATACAGCGCTTTCATTTCCATTCCATGCAGTGATTTTCCACGTTTTGTTTATGTTCCGAGGGCAGATGAGCGGGTAGACAGTGGCAAGGATCGGACAGTGACTTTAGGACACATTACTAAGAGGAATTTCGATACAGAGACCAGAGTTATTTGACGAATTGGGTCTTCATCGAGTAGGGACTCTTCAACAAGAATTAAAGAGCTGACCACAGTAACCAGTCACCTTGAGAAGCAGAAGAACTCGTAGAAATTAACAGGAGAATTGTGAGACCTCCCCATGGACTACCACTTTAACGTTGATGGAGATGTTTGTTTGGCTCAGTGATCCACTGAGCTATGCTGGTCCGGGCAACGCTCCTACTAGGCCGACCAATGCCAGACTGGTTAGTTGGTGAAGTTCCAGACAAATTCCTAGGAATAGGTGGGTGGCAACCACATGGTCCC
Source organism: Schistocerca americana (assembly GCF_021461395.2). Lineage (NCBI taxonomy): Eukaryota > Metazoa > Arthropoda > Insecta > Orthoptera > Acrididae > Schistocerca > Schistocerca americana. Next base: position 381,752,029 of record NC_060126.1, read on the forward strand.
ATATCTACGTCTGACATTGCTTCCACTTACTTGTGTCACGCTTGTCCTATTTTTCTTTTCTGTCGGCCTCCCTTGGCCATCCTTGTTTTTTTTCGACCCGTACAGTTTTAGGTTTTGAGGCCTGAGTGTCTCTTTCACTTTTCTTTTCTGTCTGTAATGCTCAAAGATTGGCAAAGGATCTTAGAGTCTGTTCAGGCTGCCGACATCTGTTCAGAATCAAAACTCTGAGGAAATTCCACTGAAATGTGATGAATGAATCAAACCTTGAAGAATACAAGGCAGCTCTGCTAACAAACCCTACTCCCACGTCCAAGAAAACATGAGTCGTATGAGCTCTGTTCAGTGCATGGGGTACACTGGCTGTTCGTTATGTAGGCAACGGAAGAGGTTGAAAGATGAGTTTTTGGGAGTCTTCAAATAACCAGAACATATCAGCTAAGGGAGATAACCCCGAAAGAGAACCCTGGTCCTGCTGGAAAGGGGGTTGAGTAGATGGCTGGTAACCAACTCTTGGAAAACACTCACTACTCCTAGTATCCCAAGGATGAAACACGATGATCTCAACGACAAAACTACGAAAAAGGACAAACGAAAATGGATCAGCGGATATATCAAAGTGTCAACCTGTAATGTCAGAGAAATTTTCCAGAAAGAGACAGAACTAGCAAATATGCTAAAAGACCTGAATATCGATGCTGAAGCAATCACAGAAACGAAAATAAAAATGAGAAGTAATAAATATGTAGGTATTACATTATGTTTTATAGTGGAGCCGAACAAAATGAAAGAGCAAGCAGATATGTGGCACTACTACTACATAAGAGATGGGAAAAAGAGATCAAAGATTGTACATACATAAGCGAAAGAATACTCGAAGTTAGACAGAAACTGCGAAGAGGCAACGCCACCATTACAAGCCTATATGCACCAAAGGCGGATAAAAGGATGAGTCTAGAACCCTCATGAAGAACTACAGAAGAGTCTGAATGATTACTATGCTTCTGATTGGACTATTATGATGGGTGGTTTCAATGCCAGAATAGGAAATATCCCAGCAACGAGTATTTTTAGAGCCTTTTGGAGAACCGGTGTGTAATGAATATGGAAAAAAATTAAGAGATTTTGGCACCTAAAGTAATCTAAAAAAATAAAATAACTTTTTAAGAAAATATACATACAAAAGAATACTTGGGCCACTAGAGGTCTTAGATCAATAACTGACTACATTATAGTAACTGATAAGCTAGCGGGTCAAGAAAGGGATACAAGAGTTTATGGAGGGCAGGACATAGGATCAGAGTATTTTCATCTCCAGAATAGATCTTTTTGCGAAATGGAAAAAAGTGACAGAACAAATAAACAACCAAGATCAAAGGGTTTATAAAGTATACTTGCTGCAAGAGGACAGCATCAAACTTCTTTACCAAAGCAGATTGAATAAAGAGCTGGCAAACTTACAAACTAAAGAAAATACAGAGAAGAATTGCAAAATCTAAAGAACGTGATATATAGAGTAGCAGGAGAAGCTCTCGATAAAAAGGAAAAAATACGGGATAGAAAGTGTATAAAAATTTTGAATGAGAACATAAGAAAAACTGTTAAAAAAACAGGATGCATATATAAAACATAAAAACAACACTACAGCTGGAAAGATGCAATCTTATAGGGAAGGAAGAAATATTGCTAAATGTGTTGTAAGAAGGGCACACCAAAATCAATACGATAAGCGTATTTCTAATATAAAGAATGATGTTCAAGGGAGGCAGCAAATGGCCCATAAGGTTTTAAAAACTTTTAACATAACATAGACTGGCAATGGGAAGGAAAGCGTTTCTGAAGAAGAGAAATTTGTTAACATCGAGTATAGATTTAAATGTCAGGAAGTCGTTTCTGAAAGTATTTGTATGGAGTGTAGCCATGTATGGAAGTGAAACATGGACAATAACTAGTTTGGACAAGAAGAGAATAGAAGCTTTCGAAATGTGGTGCTACATAAGAATGCTGAAGATTAGATGGGTAGATCATATAACTAATGAGGAGGTATTGAATAGGACTGGGGAGAAGAGAAGTTTGTGGCACAACTTGACTAGAAGAAGGGATCGGTTGGTAGGACATGTTCTGAGGGATCAAGGGATCACCAATTTAGTATTGGAGGGCAGCGTGGAGGGTAAAAATCGTAGAGGGAGACCAAGAGATGAATACACTAAACAGATACAGAAGGATGTAGGTTGCAGTAGGTACTGGGAGATGAAGAAGCTTGCACAGGATAGAGTAGCATGGAGAGCTGCATCAAACCAGTCTCAGGACTGACGACCACAACAACAACAGAAAGAAAAGATACAAATAAACAATGTTGAAGACTGTCGGTAAATTATGGTATGATATAGAACAAGGAACTGAAATTGAAACAACAGATGACAAGGAATTAGATGAAATACAGCCTGGCGAAATAAAAGCTGCCTTAACATCAAATAAGAACAGAAAAGCGATAGGAAGAGATGGTACTAATTCTGAATTGCTAAAATATGGAGAAATGATTCTAGATCTACGAGTGTTACGTCTCTTAAACGAATGTTGGAAGACCGAAAGTATCCACGAATTAGTACTCGTCCTTTCCTGGTCACTTCCTCAGCTCAAATCCCGACTGAAAGAAGAGTGTAAAATGATCTTGGAGGGTGAAGGGAGACTGGAGCATGACTACTTCATAGTGGTTCGTCAAAATACAACACTCCTTAGTAAGAAGATTACATCTCCGCTTGTTGCAAATTCCGAGATCATTGTCGGATAAATTGGTTATGGAAATTTTGAGAACAAATGAAAAACATGTGTGTTTCTATGGTCCTCTTCAACAAATCGGATCCCCCCACCCCCCTCTTTGAAAAAATCCTGGCTAAGTCCTTGCTCCCCTTGCTCCTACCTATTTCACTGTTGAGACCTCTCGTAGGCAAATGTGACCATCATATCCGGAATTCAGAGGACTTCATAGGACACCTGAAAACACTTAAGCTACAACTTCGGATATTTTCGTTAGCTTTAAAGTTGCATCTTTATTTACGAAAGTTCCTCTGTAGGACTGGTTAGAGCTTATTAGCAGAAAGTCTGAGAAACACACTGTGGCATTATTTAAACTTGTGCTTACCTCAACTTACTTCTTATACAATAACTAATATTTTGGACAAGTGGACGGTGTCGCCATGGGAAGTCCTCTGTCTCCCAAAGTGGCAAACTACTTTATGGAAGACTTTGAGGAAAAAGGACAGCAGTCGGTAACTCTCGAAACTTCCTGCTTCTGGCGGTATGTAGACGATACATTTGTGGTGTGGACTCACGAAACAGAGACATTGTTTCTGCGGCATCTGAACTCGCTCCATCCGAAAACACCGTTCACCAAGGAAGCGTCAAAAAGGTGGTGTCTTACCATTCCTGGATGTCATGGTTAGAACAAAAGCCTATGGTGCACTGTAACATAGCATCTACCGAAAACCAACTCACACAGAGTTATATCTGCAGGCCACGAGCTGTCATCATCCTGCACAGTGCAGTAGTATCTTACTCTCTTTAGTACATAGAACTACAGCAAGTAAGAATGGTGTTACAATAGAACGACTATTCTGAGAGACAGATATGACATGCATTCCCTTCAAAGCAAGTTAAGAGCAGGGATGTAAATTAAAATGCTTAGTCACCTATTGCGACGGCGTACTTGCCGCATTTTGGCGCCATATCTTCAAGAATAGAAAGAAGGGCACGACATCAATTGTGTTTGTCGCCCACCAGCGAAATTGAAAAATTTCTTGTGTTCGGTCGAAGACGATCTTGGCCTTAGGAAACGTGGAGTATGTAAGATCCCAAGACACTGCTGAAAATCTTATTTTGGGCAGACACGTCGAATGGTGGAAAAACATCAACGCCATCGTCACAAGCGCCTAGGGCAACCTGATAAGTCAGTGGTAGCAGGGCATTGTCTGGACACACGGTGAGGCGTAGCGCCATATAACGATCCTGCCTTGGAGGTGGTTAAGTGGGAGATGTGTCTCAGAGTTGGAGAGTGACAGATGGTGACACAAGACTGGACGCGCACTTAGTTTATGTATCAGCCGATAGAGGACAGTATTGGATAGGGGGACTGTGATTTTAGTTTCGATTGTGACCACTAGAGTGCACTAAAGTAATAGAATGTTTTTCATTAACTGTTCTAGCATTTTCATAAAGTATTATTATGTATTTTTGTATATATAAAATGTTATAAATGTGTTTTAGTAGTATGAATGATGCGTGAGTGTGGTTTAAGGTTAATATGAAGATAATTGTTTAACGAGTTATGTAGTTGGATTTATTGTGGGAACATTTCGAAGAAGTATGGATATGGAGCAAGGGGATTTTTGTAGAATAGATTTGTAACGTAAGTTTATGGTAAAGGGAAAGTTAATGCAGGTATAAATAACGATAGTAAATAACTTTATGCATAAGCAAAACTTCAGCATATTAGATAATTACGTCGGTAAAAAGCGCAGTCGTTAGGTTTACTATTTTGCGATTGGTTATTGACGAAAAGCGCGGACTGACGCGGGAGAATGTTGTTTTGCTATTGGCTGTTGAGTAAACTGACCAATAGTAAAGCAATATTCTTCGCGCGCCTTTCTCTGCTGGTAGAGAAAGAGTATTCTACAGAGGAGTCAAAGCCTAGCCATGAAACAGTTTGGACGTGTGTAGTAGTAGTTCCGATGGAAATGATAAGTTGCCGGATCTAGCAGAGTTTCATACATCAAAAGTGTTGGAAAGTGACGGCATAATTATTCCGATGTGTGTGTAGAAATTTCCGAATTTTTAAGTGAATTTTGTGACGAGATACGACATATATTCCGCGTGGCGTATTGAGCAGGTCGGTGGCTAAAAACTGTGACTGCATTTGGTACCGACTGACTTAATATTTGGCGAGCATTATCGATCTAAAACAATCAGTATTTTTGTAGCTGTTACGTTTCCGGGAAATGCAACACCATAAACTCGCTAACGTGAGTGAAAGGGATTGTCAGTGACTGTGTTAAGACTAGCACGGGCTTGGCAGTGATAAACTTGTCCACCTAAGTTTCAGAATATATTAATTGAGAACAAAATTTCCAACCTTTCATTTCGTGTTTCACCCGAAACGTAGATTAGTGACTTTAATTGCAGCCTGGTTCACGTCGAAGTACAGTAGGTTTCACTCGGCTTCCCTACTGATGATCTGCTGAGACAATGTTCACAGGTAGGTGCAGGTCCGTCGTAAAGGGACGGAAAGAACCGCGCCACCGCAACGGGATTACATGTTTTACGAGACGACTGAAGTTTTATCTTCAGCGTCATCTTTCTGGGACTGTGTTCTTAAGGAGGCCATACACATCCATTCGGCGGACAATCTTATAAATAGAGATGCAGGTTTCCAGCTAAGTGCCTCCTGGAATCCGGCACTGTTTGCCATTACATTAAAACAGAAGAATGAAGACCTTCCGATTCATGACTCGGTGCAGCGCACTGCTAAGATGTAATTCAATTTTTAAACACAGGAGAGTCCGGCAACGCAATCTTTGTCCACATGGCACGCTTGGAAGGTCTTTCTGCGGATCCTGGCCGCTTTTCTCCAAATGCGAGCGTCTCATGCGCACGCGTGTTGCCTGCTCCTGGCCTGATAAATTTTTACTCCACCGCTCATTCTCAGTCGCACCATCTAGCGGTGATAACAGCATCTACTGCCCACCTGGTCATGTCTACCGGTTGTATCGACGAAATATTGTGGGATTTCTATAATATGATCCGGCGGCAAACCCGAGTATTATATTTGATACTTCCTTTGTTTCGTCATTTTGTCAGGGTTGTAAGCGAGAAAAAGTTTCGTACAGATTTGAAATTATGTGTGAAGTTTGTTGAAAGCCACTTGGTGCTCTCCTTCTCAAGTACTGGATGAATAAAACCTGAATATTCGCGCATCATGGTCTTCACTTCTTTTTCACCCAGACCCCTTCTATAGGTAGATGGTTCTTGAGCCCACAGCGATTCTTTTCAGGCAGTAAGTGATATGTATACCACGTTTGGCTGAAATCAGTCCAGTGGCTTTGGAGAAGATGTTGAACTCACATAAACACATTTTTATATTATGTATGGATATCTTTTTGAAATAAATCCTGTACGATCCGCCAGCTCTTTTCAATTTACCTGCCAAAACTCCGTGAAAAGTCGTCTAACAGTTTTAAAGAGCAACGTTTTCAGGCAGACAGACAGAGTTTTAGCAAAACTTTAAATCATAGTATCTATTTTTTTCCTGATATGATTTTGATGGACTAAAGCCTGTTTGGTGCACCAAACTGTGCTCAAGTTACCTGCGCAAAACATCTGAAAATTCGTCTACTAGTTTTGGAGCTTAGAGTGTTCACAGACAATCAGATCTATTGTTACACGATGCATTATTATAGGCATTGCTCAATTCCATAATTACAACCAAGCTATCAATTCAGTTATATGAATGCTTGGTGTCTGTTCTTTCAGACATTAATATAAGTGATTCAGCTAGATGGGGAACTGATCCATGTTCTGCAGTGTGAATGCACAGGTTTGTGTATGTGTGTATGTCTGTGTGTGTGTGTGTGTGTGTGTGTGTGTGTGTGTGTGTGTGTGTGGGTGGGTGTGTGTATTGAACTGAGGACCTAGAAACGATGGAGAGGCTTCGACCCACTGTAGCCCTCAGTGGTTCACAACCCCACAACAAGCCGCTGCAGTCCACCCACCCACCATCGCCCCACACCGAACCCAACCCAGGATTATTGTGCGGTTCAGTCCCCAGTGGACCTACCTCCCTCTCCGCCCCCCCGCCCTCCCCCCCTCCCCCCTCGGGCACGTCTCATACCAGATGAGTGTAACCCCAAATGTTTGCATGGTAGAGTACTTATGGTGTATCATGCGTGGAGACAGTGTTTGCGCAGCAATCGCCGACCTAGTGTAACTGAGGCGGAATAAGGGGAACCAGCCCGCATTCGCCGAGGCAGATGGAAAACCACCTTAAAAACGACACACAGCCTGGCCCGCACACCGCCGGGCGGATTCGTGCCAGGGGCTGGCATGCCTTACCGCTTGGGAAACAAAGTGTTAGACCGCGCGGCTACCCGGGTGGACAGGATGCACAGGTACTGTATGTCGGACCTCCTGCATGGATATCAGAGTAGCGAGCGTGGAGGAAGTGGACCGGGCCTGCAGACAGATCGCCCTCGGTGGGAGTGCAGGCCGGCCATCAGGCATGCTGAGATGGTCCATGTAAGTGTGATAACAATGTGTCGCCGGCCGGTGTGGCCGAGCAGTTCTAGGTTTGGAACCGCGCGACCACTACGGTCATAGGTTCGAATCCTGCCTCGGGCATGGCTGTGTGTGTTGTCCTTAGGTTAGTTAGGTTTAAGTAGTTCTAAGTCTAGGGGACTGATGACCTCAGATGTTAAGTCCCGTAGTGCTCAGAGCCATTTGAACCATTTTTAACAATGTGTCCCGGTTGGTGCAGTGGTTAAAGCACCTGCCTAGTAAACAGGAGAGCCAGGGTTCGAATTGTGGTCCAGTATACATTTTCATTCGTCGCCGTTGATTGCCCGTAATATCCCAATGCAGCTGACATCAGTAATCCTTTCCTCCCCCCCTCCACCTTCAGTTTACATATACTATCAATTCAATCAACGCTGGAAGCAAGCAGAGCAAAGACAAAGCATCCTTGTGTTAACAAATCGATACACGTGCTGGGGTTTTCAGAAATATCAGAGGTTTGAGAATTTTATGACTGGTAAGGATTTTTTTAAAGTTAGACCTGTATGATCGATATAGTGTCTTTAAACATTCTCTGACGGCCGTGTCTCTCTCAGCCAACATCCGAGCAAGCCCTGACGTCGTTGGGGAGTAGTGACTAGTGCTCCCCTCACAAGTTTACAATTACTTTTTGTCATTTGGCACCACAACAGGGACAATGTATTTATGTTATTTTCGTGTATGATTTAAGTCATCTATACGTTTTTGACGGCTTTATCTCTATTTTGCGACGGGAACACAAATTTTTGAAGATTTTGAAACTGTGTGATGACATTAACAATGAACGTGTGTACTGCATACTATGTGCTGAAGAATTTTCTGTTGCTCAAAAAAGGGAAGTTTGATAATAAAGACCATGTGAAAACAGTTAAACACAGGAGTGCTATTAATGCTACTGCTTGTATAAAAATATGACCCTTGTTTAAAGTCAAATATGGGACTTGCGATGTGATGTGCGCTGGTAAAGAGGCTACATTCACTGCTAGACACGAACTCAGTTTCAGGACATCGCATTGCACATCTAAACTTCTTAAAAATTTACATGACCCAAAATTTTTGTCTGCTAGAGCGAAAACCGAGGCAATAAATGTTATCGTTATTTCACCCTTTTCAGTTGATAATGTGTTGCGTTCTGAAACACTAATTATGTGACAGTAACGATGGATAGCTGTAACTCCTGCATGATTTCTGCTTGTTCTTGCCAACAGACACATTCCCCTTTTCCTTTCACAAGATTCTTTAATTCCTCTAGCATCCATGGTTTTTTACATGGCTGTTTTATGTCATTTCTAATTAGCTTATGCAGAAAGCTGTTTTCAAAAAATGATATGAATTTAACTTGGGATAGATTACATTTTACGTCAGCATTTGGTTCATTAGAAATTTCATCCCAAGTTATGTCTTGTAAACTATTCTTAAAAACATTTGTTATAGAGTCATTAGTTACTCTAACTAACGACAAGGCACTATCTTACTTATTCTAACCAACTGCTATCACGATCATAGAGAGCCTTTGTTACTGGGTATACAATTATTTTCTTGCTTCGAGTTTCACCAAAACAATCAGTATCAATTAGGGTCCTACTGTCTTTACAAGCCCCTGTTGGAAAGTTATTACTGAGATCAAATTTCACGATCTCAATTCAAATATCCTTCGATAACATTCAAACGATCTCATAACTTTTACATTTTTCACTGGGTGATGGCTTAGTTTGCAAGTCAGCAAGTTGTTACTTCGTATTTTTATAACAAGCATCAATAATTCTCTTGCTCACATAGTCCTTGACAAAACTGTATTTAATCTCCATATGTTATATCCTTCAATGATCCCATCTTACAAGCGACTGAACTCAAGAATTGTTTTCTTCAAGGATCCGTATTGGATAGCTGACCTTGAGACCCAGGTCAGTTAGCAGCTGAATTACCCGCAGCTGTTTCAGTGGCCAAGACTACACAGTCAACTTTAGTTGAAGACAAAGAAACACAGCTTTTATGCTTTGTCACCAAACTAACAGTACTTCCATGCGCTTGTAAAAGCAACCCTGATGTAGCTTCTCCACTGCCAAAATCTGCATCTGCGTAGCACAAATCCATCTCTGCTCTTCCTCTTCCATAGTGCAAACCGAAATCCAGTGTTCCTTTAAAGTATCTTAGAACTTTTTTAAGTCCCTCTCAATGGCTCTCCATTGGATTGCTTTGGGAACTGCTGAAATAATTTAGCGCTACACTCAGACCCAGTCTTGTTGTAGGCCTAGCGTACAATCACACAACCTACCATATGACAAAATAGTTTGGATTCGTCTATGTAATCTTTATCATTATTCAGCTCTGGTTTGTTCTCCATGGGAGAATCTTAACTGGGTTACAATTTTTCATGTCAACTCTTTCTAGTATTTTTCACAAGTACAGTATACAGGTTGACTCATAATCATTCCATCACGTGACATCTAAAAATCAGTACCAATAAATAATTTAAGCTCTTCCATATCATGCATTACAAATAAATTTGCAAAAGAACTTCTAATCTTGATCTCATCAGAGCTACGTGCATCAGTTATAATATCACTGACACAAAATGGATGGTACACTCGCTTATCATTCGAACTGCCCATATACATACACTCCTGGAAATTGAAATAAGAACACCGTGAATTCATTGTCCCAGGAAGGGGAAACTTTATTGACACATTCCTGGGGTCAGATACATCACATGATCACACTGACAGAACCACAGGCACATAGACACAGGCAACAGAGCATGCACAATGTCGGCACTAGTACAGTGTATATCCACCTTTCGCAGCAATGCAGGCTGCTATTCTCCCATGGAGACGATCGTAGAGATGCTGGATGTAGTCCTGTGGAACGGCTTGCCATGCCATTTCCACCTGGCGCCTCAGTTGGACCAGCGTTCGTGCTGGACTTACAGACCGCGTGAGACGACGCTTCATCCAGTCCCAAACATGCTCAATGGGGGACAGATCCAGAGATCTTGCTGGCCAGGGTAGTTGACTTACACCTTCTAGAGCACGTTGGGTGGCACAGGATACATGCGGACGTGCATTGTCCTGTTGGAACAGCAAGTTCCCTTGCCGGTCTAGGAATGGTAGAACGATGGGTTCGATGACGGTTTGGATGTACCATGCACTATTCAGTGTCCCCTCGACGATCACCAGTGGTGTACGGCCAGTGTACGAGATCGCTCCCCACACCATGATGCCGGGTGTTGGCCCTGTGTGCCTCGGTCGTATGCAGTCCTGATTGTGGCGCTCACCTGCACGGCGCCAAACACGCATACGACCATCATTGGCACCAAGGCACAAGCGACTCTCATCGCTGAAGACGACACGTCTCCATTCGTCCCTCCATTCACGCCTGTCGCGACACCATTGGAGGCGGGCTGCACGATGTTGGGGCGTGAGCGGAAGACGGCCTAACAGTGTGCGGGACCGTAGCCCAGCTTCATGGAGACGGTTGCGAATGGTCCTCGCCGATACCCCAGGAGCAGCAGTGTCCCTAATTTGCTGGGAAGTGGCGGTGCGGTCCCCTACGGCACTGCGTAGGGTCCTACGGTCTTGGCGTGCGTCGCTGCGGTCCGGTCCCAGGTCGACGGGCACGTGCACCTTCCGCCGACCACTGGCGACAACATCGATGTACTGTGGAGACCTCACGCCCCACGTGTTGAGCAATTTGGCGGAACATCCACCTGGCCTCCCGCATGCCCACTATACGCCCTCGCTCAAAGTCCGTCAACTGCACATACGGTTCACGTCCACGCTGTCGCGGCATGCTACCAGTGTTAAAGACTGCGATGGAGCTCCGTATGGCACGGCAAACTGGCTGACACTGACGGCGGCGGTGCACAAATGCTGCGCAGCTAGCGCCATTCGACGGCCAACACCACGGTTCCTGGTGTGTCCGCTGTGCCGTGCGTGTGATCATTGCTTGTACAGCCCTCTCGCAGTGTTCGGAGCAAGTATGGTGGGTCTGACACACTGGTGTCAATGTGTTCTTTTTTCCATTTCCAGGAGTGTATATCTGTCCAGGTTTGACTGTCTATGTAGAATACTTCTAACAAAGCTATAAAATGTTGCATTCCAAATGCAAGGAGCCCGGTTTCCTGGAATGACAATGGGGACGTGATGGAGGAAGTTGCTGGCCGAAGTGAATGGACATTTCCAGACTAAGGCACGGGCGCCACTGAGCTCCCCAGAACCGATCAGTCCAGGTGTGAGGGCCATGTTGACCTAACCATGCCGCCCTCTGGGCAGACGAAAAGTGAACTAATACTGAGCATATGTTGGGGAGTCTTCGAAATAACGTAAGTTTCGAGTATTCTCCTATTTTTATGTGGCGATTTTAGAATTTTTGATACAGCGAGTGTTGGCACTGGACATATTTTAACATCAAAATTCCTACCACTCCTGTATTGTGGGACAGCTTGGTCAGATGGTTTAAGCTGCAGATGCTGCAGATGGAAGAAGCCACTTGAGATGGGAGTTTTCTGGCAAATAACGCCGCCGGGAACAAAGGAGACAATTGTGCAGTCACCTGGCGGCCGGACAGCTACAAAAAATGTAGCATGCGGCTGCTGTCATGGGTAAAGGAGCTCTCTGGCTGCTCAATACGCATTGTGTAGTTTCAGTATTGATTGACAGCCTCTGTACAGTCAACGTGCTAATACTGGGAGATTTGTGGCGCAATCTTGAGTTGTTCAACGAGGACGTCTTCTTTGCCAGATGTGTTTAGTGAAACGTTGTGGTGGAGGAAGGTACTTGTGTTCTCAAACTTTTGGTGCATACAGGACCTCAGATATATTTAGTCCTACGATCTATTTGTGGCAGAATTTTAATTACTTGATTTGCATAATGTTTTCATGTGATTTTCAAACACTGAAAATATGTTTTGTAACTATGAACGATCGTATGAGTGTTGTAAGGGATCTGTTTGATTCCTGTAGCGCAAATGGACTACTCCCCGCCATTTTTATATCACAACTGAGTGACCTCTCGATGAAATCCCTCCATCTGCATGTCTGCAGACATTAGTTGATTCGAAAACAGGAACTTCAGACACAGCGGAGGTGGTTTCCCAGGTATCAAATATCAAAGGTTTGCCGCCACCTGAAGCTTTTGTTTGGGGGATTAGCCTGACTTCTGGTCTGTGCACCAGACGAGTCGACTCTGTGTCCAAGCCTCTCTCCCAACTGTGAGCGCCGTAACACATGGTGGTACGTAGTGTGGCCGCATTCACAGTGGACAGCATGTGTTTCACGATCAGAAAGGTTTTTATCAGTGTAATTATATGCTGTGAGTTATGTTGACACCAATTTTGTGACAGTATTCCTTGCATGATAGGAAAAAAGTGATCTATTTAATTACTTTTTTTGATGTATTTTACAAGAGCTGCGTCTTCCAACACAGCAGAGAATGATGTGCTTTCCCCGCCAAAAAAGGAGAGATCAGCAAGCGGAATTTTATAAACAAACAATACATTATTATACCCTCTGCTAAGCAGCTGTGTTTCCTTTAGTGGGAGCCTTTCAGTCCACCAACTTAGCTATTTTTCCAGCAAACTTTTTTTGGGAGGCATGAGGAGGGAGGGTGCCAATGGGTGTGGCATCCTCTAGTGGTGGCATTGTGCACTAGTTCAGACAGTCCGTGCACCTCAAAGTGAGCACAGATGCGAAAATTTTCCAGCAAGAAAATACCTCCAATCTGTAGTAGTGTCACTACATAATTAGGAAATGTAGTTTCAGGATAGGATAATACTTGCACCTTCCATACCAACAGCTCTGCACCGACAGAGCGATTTTCCCGCCAGTTTTGTTTTTTTTTGGGTGGGGGAAGGGGATTGTGGCAGGAGAGGGGAGAGCTGTGGGAGTTCTCATCAGATGGAGAGGGTAATTAATTGATCAGTTTAATTAATTAGTCAATTAATGTTACATCAAAAGTGTGCTTATATAGGTGTGGGGATGGGGGAGTGTTCGAGATTTTCCAGAGAGGTGGGTGAGAAGAAGAGGTAGAGGGATTGGTGTGGGGTTTCTCAGGACTAATTATCGCCAAGTGGTCGTAAATCAACCGCCAGGAGGTCATAAATCAATTAACATAACAGTGGGTTAAGGTCACAAATGGACCAAGTTTGCCCCTGAATGTATTCTTGCCCTTGAACTATGCAACCTGTACAAACAAAATGTGCCAAACAGACTTATACCACTGCTAGAATTTTCAGCTTCACAATGCATTTCATCTGTACACCTGCCAGGAATAGTGAGCAGATCACTTCTGCAGAGCAGCTCATCGCAGCAATGAATTCGGTGATACATTAACCACAGCTTGGAAGATAGGAAATCCTTAACAATGTATGAGTAAAGTTCAAGTTGTTTGATCACAGAGTCCTTTACTGTCAGTGCCAGTCAGGATGGAGGCTTTCTTAACGTTGATGCTCATCTGTATCAACCACTTACTGTTGTGTTGTATAAACAGGGGTCTGATTTCGGGTCACATCATAGGGGTTTTGCCAGTCTCATATTTAGAGCAATGAATAGGAGCTACCGTTGTGTGTCTATACTTGTGCACTTTGTATATATTTCTTTGATATTTGTTTTTATAATAAACATATTATCAGTAACCAGTTGTACTACTGTCCTAGACTTAGACTCCAAGTACCCATACTGATCAAGTTAAAGTGGAGTATTGTCACAACTTGGGTAATTAACTCATGCATTACTTCCAGTTGCAGGTTGTCAATGGCAGCACTGATTTATTTCACCTTTTAGGCATGACCACACCATTACAAACACATTGCTGACAACCATGGCACATTGACTCACGCAGTTAGAGGGGGTTGGGTTGGATATCGTGACTCTGTGCAGGATCTTGCATAAATAGGAACTTTGAGAATAGCCATATGGGATACTATCGGCTCCTTTTTGTTGTACATTCGGTTGATAAGAGGACTAGCAATAACTGGCTGAGTGAATATAAAGTTAGATTATCTGGAACTTCAACTATTTTACTGAGATGTGGAATTTGTAATTTTAAATCCACACAATAGAATAAATTGTATATATGTATTCTTCTGCATACTAATCGCTTTTCTCTCTCCAGAATATTTTTTGTTGGGTTCTGCCCCACGCATTATTGTTGTTTTGTTGTCATTGTGGCTCGTTGTTGTTTTGTTATAACTGTAATTATATGTGTAGTGACAACAGTATTTTGTACGGAGCATTGGTACAGTGTGTATGTTGGTAACTGATAGGCACGATCTGATACTAGTCAAATTCGGTTAATGTGTAAGAATTTTCATACCTTTTTGCAATGACTTTTCAGTTAGAATAGATTGTAGTGCTCAGGTAAGCACGTATCAATGCGCATAAAGTGAGTAACTCTGACAAAATAGCAGAAAGCAATGAGGTAAGTGAAAATATCTTGGATGACACAGATAGCATCATTCCAGCTAGACAGCCAAATCCAGACAATGAATTACCTTATCATGATGATACTCTTCTTCTGTAGTGGTCAATCCAAGGATTGGTTTCCAACAGCTACAATGGCAGCTTGTCTCCATTCTGTGCGTCTTTCAGCTTTTCTCTTCATTTCTTTATAGGTGTTACATCCCACATCTTTCACGGTTTGATCCATGTACCTCAGTCGTGGTCTTCCTTTTGGTCTTTTTCCCTCGACATATCCCTCTATGATTGTGTTCAGGAGTCCTTTATGTCTTAATAGATGGTCTGTAAATTGCACTCTTCTTTTAACAATGAAACTCCAGAAGCTTCTCTTCTCACCTGCTCTTTCCAGAACCACTTCGTTTGTGCATGCTGATACTAGATACAATAAAATAACTGGAAATCTGATAGATGACGAAGAACAGACGAGCAGGCATGTAGGGGCTGGAGTATCAGTTTGGATACATCAGAAAACGAATCAGGCAGTCTGTAAGTACAGAAAAGACAGTTTAGTGGATCATAGTTGTAATGGGGTAAGTGCAGTACCATCACTATTTTGATATCAAATTCATATTAAAATTAATTAAATTGATCAATTAATTACTCCAACCCCCACCCCTGGATGATGTCATGTGTTTACCCTAGGTGGCACTTCGGTCCACAGACTTGCCCATCCCCACCTACCCTACTCGTGGAAATTTCGAATTTTGAAAGAAATTCCTAAAATGGCGGGAATTTCTTTGTCCCAGGGCAGTGCTGATGTCCTATGCCACCCCTCCTCGCACAGAGGAATTGGCAGGAAATTCAAAATGGCAATGCCCTTTCTGAGACTCGAATGAAGGTCCTCCTTGCCGAAAAGCCCAAGTGCACCCCCAAGACATGGAGACTGTCCAGATGCAGGAGAGGAAGGCTAGTTTTGTGTACCTTACATATTTTGATTTGGAAACTGATGTAAAGATCGCTCCTACACAACTATATGCACAGCATGACACGAGGAGTGCCTAATATCGCAATACAGCTGAGAAACTGACAATGCCATGCAGCTGGTGTTTCCTGCTGGGAAACAAAATTCACAACACCACTCAAAACTATTGGCACATGTACTCAAACTCTACAAGCTGGTGGGAAAAAAGGTGAAGTGGATCTTTATTTTTTGTGGGAAATATATTCAACTGACGAGATGCTGGTGTTGGACAGAGAGAAGTATAGTAAGTGATTTCACTGCTAAGCATACAGCTGAGGACTGTGTCTATCACTGTTTGACGTCCAAGATCACTACAGAGGCCACCCGCTGCATTACTCGACAATACCCAGCAACCCATGTATTCGATATTACACATCAAAATTGTCGTTAAGAAAAACTAGCACTCGTAATCAGTGGGTCATAATGCAACACATGTACTAGAGATTGGGGAAAATCGTTGTAGGGATGGCAGTAGCATGTGTGTTCTCAACAATGTGTTATCACGAACTAACCACCTTAAATCCATTCTTACCACCCCTCTCCCCACTGTAGGTATGGATACAGGCCTGTTCTATCTTGTTGCTGATTGTCCACAAAGAGTTCCATTTGCTGGCAGTGATATACTGTCTCTGGCCTGTGGCACTCAGGCATCGTGCGCACCGTTAAGCGTATTTTTTGGAAAGACTGGAACAACAACAAAATTCCGGGGGACTCTTCCAGATCGCTTTTTGAAATAGACAGCTGATAGCGCTTTTGTGTGCTGCCTATGCAAACTGCCCCTGTCAGTATCTGGGAGCAGAGTCTTCAGTCCAATGCATCCCAGGCGGAGCACATGGCTGTGTGGTCCAGGCGTTTGGTCTGTGCTAACTACGTTGGCATACACAATAGAGCGCAACGCCAGTGGGCTACTGAACAAAGTGAGATAAATGACGGTTACCCTAAGCATCACTTGTCTGTCTAAAATGCTGCTGCACTGTTCTATCTCCGACACCACTCTTGCAAGTGCCTGCCATTCTGCAGTGGAGAATGCTTGTATTTAACATCAATGCTGAGGACTGTGTCTATCATTGTTTGACATCAGAGTTTGTTACAAATGCCTCCCACTGCATTGCTGCATCTCGTGAGTTGGACACATTTCCCACCAAAAATAAAGATAGTACCTTCCACTTCAGCCTTTATTTCCCACCAGCTGATAGGTAAAGGAATCATCCTATGTATAGTTTGAGTACGTCTGCCACTAGTTTGGAGTGGAAATGCGAAATTTTTTCCCAGCTGGATAACACCAGTTGTGTGGCATCATCAATTTTTGAACGGTATTGAGATTTTAGGCCCTCCTTCTGTGTCACTATGCCTATAGTTGTGTAATTAGGACCCTTATGATTGATTACATAATTAGGACCGATCTTTACTTCAGTTTCCTAACCAAAATAAATAAAGTACACTAACTTAATCTTTCTCTCCTGCATCTGGACAGTCGAATATGGCAACGCATCAGTCTCATCTCTTAACGGTTTTACTCTACTTACATGAACTATATGTGCTCTAGTTGGCAACTGTAATTTTGTATTGACTGGGCAAAGTCATTTTGATTAGGTCCATGATATTTTTTTTAAAAATTTTTTAATTTTGCCCTTTAAGGTACACTGATTTTAGTAATACCCACTGTCCTATTTTGTATTGTGGCAGTTTGCTCATCCATTACCCAATACATTCTTGCTTTTCTAAAGTTTTTGTGTTGGCACACTTTACCTTTTGCCAAACTTTTTACAATTGCTTTGCAGAATTCTTCACTGGTTGACCCTGTGGACCCAGTTTAGGTCTAATTATATCAAAAGGTGATGGAATTTTCCACCCATATATTTCATCATATGGTGAGAGGCCAGTTCTGGTATGAACATTTGAATTAAGTGCACTGAACACAATACTTAAATATACATCCCAATCTGAATGCTGAGCATTTGTGTAATAGCTTAACATTTTGGATGACATATGGTGAACTCATTCTATCCAGCCATTTGTTTGATGATAGAACAGACTGGTACATAACTTCTTTAATTTCCAATAAGCAACATAACTCTTTCATTAGTTCGGATACAGAGTTAGTTACCTGGTTTGTAATAATGGTTTCTGACTTGCCATATTTCAGTAATGAGTTGTTTAGCATTGCCTGTGCTACCATACTCACCTTTTGATCTGGGACCTAATTTTTTTGAAAAATTGTCAAACATATTAAGAACATGTTTATTACCCACTTGTGTGCCATTAAAAGATCCTAAGATTTCGAGTCCTAACATAGCAAATGGTTTGTCAGCTTCTAGTAGTCTCTGCAGATTAATTTTCTGATGCCTTCAATCTGCTCTTTATGCATACTGAATGCAGTTTCTTACATATTGTTCTACATCATTGCAATGCATTCTCCACCAAAATCTTTCAGCTATCTGACTGTCAGTTGTTCTTTTCCCTCTATTACCTGACAATACGTGGTCTTGCACTTGATATAATAATTCTATTCTGAATGCTGCAGGAACTACAACACTCGTGGTAGATCTGCATAGCAAGCTTCCTTGCATTTCAAACTGATGTTGCATTAGAAACAATTTACTCTCACTGTCAGCTGATATTCCTTTAGCCAGTCTTCCTGGCTTCCACCTGCTACCTGTACAACTGCTATCTTCCTGCTTAGGGTGTCAGCATGAGTGTGCTTCACTCCTGGTTTGTGAATTACTTCATATTCAAACTCAATTTTAACAACCATCTCTCTAATCAACTTAAATTATTTTGTATTTATGATCATACAACACAAAATGAAAATAAGAGATTCCATAAATAACTGCTAACATTTCATTTTCAGATATTGAAAATTGGTTTCAGCTTTATTCAATAGCCTGGAGACATAAGCCGTTGCATGTTCTTTTCCATCAAGATTTCTGACTTGAAATACAAGATAAAGCATTGTTGGAGGCCTCACATGAAAGTATGAATTATTGTTCAAAGTCAAGTAATATTAATGCAGGATCTGATATCTCCTTGAGTTTCTCAAATGGTTCTGGACACTGCACTGTCCTCTGAAAACTGACAGCTTTTTGTAGCAACTTACTGACTGTGCAGTTTCAGTGAATCCGTTCATGAACTTATAATAATAATTACAGACTCCAGTAAACAGCTTAGTTGTTCAGTAGTTTGTGTTGTCCAAAAATCATGTATTGCAGAAGGAAGTCAAAGATTTGTCCTCACCCCATTTTGACTGACAATATGCCCAAGATAACGTACATGTGTTTGAATAACATGGATTTATCCACACTATGTGTAAGATGTGCTGCCATCAATCTACTAAATACTTCACCCAGACATTTAACAAGATCCTCTATAGTCCTCGAATAGATGATTATATCAAGATTTACCATACATATACTTGGTTTTAATCCGTGAAGTACCCTTTCTAATAGGTGATGGAATGTAGCTGGGGCATTTTTCCAGCCAAACTGAATTCTTCAATATTGGTAACGACCAGAAGGTGTCGTGAAAACTGTTTTGGGTGAGTTTGGGAAACACCTCCAGTTGGTGATAACCACTTCTAAGATCAGTCGTTCAAAAATACTTACACCTTTATAGGTTGTCTAATGTATCCCTGCTGTTCAGGATTGGATATGTGTCTGTTATTGTTTGTGCATTCAAGTAGCAGTAGTCACAACCAAATTGATATTTTTGAGTATTGTCAACTGACTTTTTGGGTACAATAACAATATTTGCTGACAATGGGCTATTACTACGCTCGATAATATCCTCATGTAATTGTTGATCCAAAAATTTATCTACTAGTGGCTGTAGGTGTTTCGTTATTTTTTCCTATAGACTGGTGGATTATCACTTACTGGTGTGCAGTATTGTGTGACAGGAGTTGCTGGCAGTGGACCATCTGAACTAAATAATTGTTAATATCCTAGCAACAAAGTTTCCATGGTTTCCTGTTAACTGTATTTCAAGTGCTGAACCTTGGCATATAGTACATACACAATGATGGTTTGTTTGATGCTTCAGTCACCTCATGATGCTTCGATATCCTTATCCTTGAGTATCTCTGAACTCACTACAATTAATCCTTTGGAAGATTCGCTTCATCTGTCCCAAGGTTATCAAAGTTTACCAGGACCATCAGTTCTCCATCCATTAACATTGGGTACACATGCGACATTTCTTCATATAAAACAATGTATTTCATCTAATGCTTCATTTTTTTTGCAGTGGCTCAACCACACATAATCTTTGCTGTGACAAACTGGCATCTACAGATGCCCAAACCAACTTCTCTGTATCAGCAGATACTGTGTCATGGATAGTTACCTTTAATGTGCATGTGCACAGTTCATTTGGTGAAAATTTAGCAATTGGCATACCATGTGACATTGAAACATTTGTAGCTGTTGAACTCATTGGAAAAAAATCCTGAGAAGTTCAGCTGTGCTCTGTGCAATTTTAAATTATGCCTATCCAGGAAGCCAAATCTGACAATCACGGAATACTCTTGTCCTACAGTTAGCAGCACTTCCAGATGCTCACAAAATTTTCTAGTCCCAATGATACTAAATCATTATTTCCCAATTCACATAATATATACCTTGGAGTGCCTAGTCTTGGCCTACCCACAAGGTTTAGACTAAACACAGATAAATGTGCACCAGTATAGACTAAAAATTTACATTCTGCAACATTAACAAAGCCCATCAAACAGCAATCCATCTCTGCATTACTGTCTGCACTAATCCAACTCACTGGGAATGTTCTTCAACTGATGAAACAACCCTGTTCGTGTTTAGAAATTTTCCATCGCTTACTGCCATTACTGTGCTTTCCACTCCCACACTTGTAAGCCATGTGGCCAAAACGCCCACATCTGTAACATTGTGGTTGATTGCACAGCACCTTCAAAAGCCCTCTCTTCCCACAATTTTGATCTTCCAATATGTGAAGTTGTGTAGTTGCTCTTATAAATTGCAAAAGTTTCTTTAATACTGCGAGTCATGTATCTCTTCACTTTCACAACTTTTTGACCTTCAACTGTTATAGTTATAGTGTCTTTTTTGTTGGCATTCTGGTGAGATCAGTGCAATTTATCTTCCAGATAAAATGACTGCGCTATTTGAACTTGAGCTGCTTTTACAGGATGACCACAGTAGGGATCTGGTCTTCCAAAGACTTCTTTTACAGACCTCACATTTCTTGATTTGTCTACCATGTAGTTTGATACTGGTGGAATGTGGCTTAAAATTGTTTTCTTTGAAAATGTCTCTGGAATAATAGTTAAAACGTGCACCTTTTCACTGTAGGCTGCACAGTATTCAACAGCTGAATTGATATTTGTGACAAATTCCTGGCAAGAGGTGCAAGAGTGTTTTGTTTCATTTTCTTCTGAAGATGGAATTTCCACTTTGAAGAGTGTGGTCAGTTTTGCTGTAGTGTATTCATCCATAGCTTTAGTAAGTTCTCTGCACTTTCTTGGTGCATAGAGCTTATGACTCGACTTCACTGACCACGGTATTTTCACAGGAGTAACACCTAATGCAGTAAATGAAGCAGGCAAAAAGGGGTACAAACATCTCAAAAATGAGATCGACAGGAAGTGCAAAATGGCTTAGCAGGGATGGCTAGAGGACAAATGTAAAGATGTAGAGGCTTATCTCACTAGGGATAAGATAGATACTGCCTACAGGAAAATTAAAGAGACCTTTGGAGAAAAGAGAATCACTTGTATGAGTATCAAGAGCTCAGATGGAAACACAGTTCTAAGCAAAGAATCGAAAGCAGAAAGGTGAAAGGAGTATGTAGAGGGTCTATACAAGGGTGACATATTTGAGGACAATATTATGGAAATGAAAGGGGATGTAGATGAAGGTGAAATGGGAGATATGATGCTGCGTGAAGAGTTTGACAGAGCACTGAGAGACCTAAGTCGAAACAATGACCCGGAAGTAGACAACATTCCATTAGAACTACTGACGGCCTTGGGAGAGCCAGTCCTGACAAAACTCTACCATCTGGTAAGCAAGATGTATGAGACAGACGAAATACCTTCAAACATCAAGAATACTGTAATAATTCCAATCCCAAAGAAAGCAGGTGCTGACAGATGTGAAAATTACTGAACTATCAGTTTAATAAGTCACGGATGCAAAATACTAACGCGATTCTTTACAGACAAATGGAAAAACTGGTAGAAGCCGACCTCGGGGAAGATCAGTTTGGATTTCATAGAAATATTGGAACACGTGAGGCAATACTGACCCTACGACTTATCTTAGAAGCTAGATTAAGAAAAGGCAAACCTATGTTTCTAGCATTTGTAGACTTAGAGAAAGCTTTTGACAATGTTGACTGGAATACTCTCTTTCAAATTCTGAAGGTGGCAGGGGTAAAATACAGGGAGCAAAAGGCTATTTACAATTTGTACAGAAACCGGATGGCAGTCATAAGAGTCGAGGGGTATGAAAGGGAAGCAGTGGTTGGGAAGGGAGTGAGACAGGGTTGTAGCCTCTCCCCAATGTTATTCAATCTGTATATTGAGCAAGCAGTGAAGGAAACAAAAGAAAAATTCGGAGTAGGTATTAAAATACATGGAGAAGAAATTAAAACTTTGAGGTTCGCCGATGACATTGTAATTCTGTCAGAGACAGCAAAGGACTTAGAAGAGCAGTTGAACGGAAAGGGCAGTGTCTTGAAAGGAGGATATAAGATGAACATCAACAAAAGCAAAACGAGGATAATGGAATGTAGTGGAATTAAGTCGGGTGATGCTGAGGGAATTAGATTAGGATATGAGACACATAAAGTAGTAAAGGAGTTTGGCTATATGGGGAGCAAAATAACTGATGACGGTCGAAGTAGAGAGGATTTAAAATGTAGACTGGCAATGGCAAAGGAAAGCGTTTCTGAAGAAGAGAAATTTTGTAACATCGAGTATAGATTTAAGTGTCAGGAAGTCGTTTCTGAAAGTATTTGTATGGAGCGTAGCCATGTATGGAAGTGAAACATGGACGATAAATAGTTTGGACAAGAAGAGAATAGAAACTTTCGAAATGCGGTGCTACAGAAGAATGCTGAAGATTAGATGGGTAGATCATATAACTAATGAGGAGGTATTGAATAGGATTGGGGAGAAGAGAAGTTTGTGGCACATCTCGACTAGAAGAAGGGATCGGTTGGTAGGACATGTTCTGAGGCATCAAGGGATCACCAATTTCGTATTGGAGGGTAGCGTGGAGGTTAAAAATCGTATAGGGAGACCAAGAGATGAATACACTAAACAGATTCAGAAGGATGTAGGTTGCAGTAGGTACTGGGAGATGAAGAAGCTTGTACAGGATAGAGTAGCATGGAGAGCTGCATCAAACCAGTCTCAGGACTGAAGACCACAACAACAACAACAACAACACGTACCTCTATAGTTGACTGTTTAAAGATATTTAATTCTTCCTCTATTGGTGCAAAATTTGCATCATCTGCACCATGGGAGCCTCCACCTACTTCAGATACTATCATTGTCGTTATTCTGTCAAATCATTTAGAACACAAAAAGTCGTCACTGGAAACATCTTCACTTTGAAACAGAGTCTTCAAATGGGAACACTTATTCCCAACCTGAAAAAAGTCTGTTTTTTTGTTTGTCTTATATATCACTGTTTTATGAATATGCAAATAGTCAGCACACTTCACTCTCCTGTGGCTCCAGTCAGAAGACATTTCAAACAGTCCTTCAGTCCTTTTCACAAAACACACTACAACTGGGTCAACTGCCAAATTCCTCACGAAAACACAGAACTCACTGGATGGTCTCAGATTTTTTAGAAGCCTCATCAGTAAACAAATTGGCACTGAAGACAGAAACATGCAGTGAAAAACCACAACAACGAAACTGACAAGAAACTACAGCAAATTGTAAGAAATATATGCAACAATGAAAGTGAAACGAAATAACTGCAACAAAGACTATAGAAATAAACATTGTAACAAAGAAATTTGTAAGAATCAACTTCAGTGAAGACATACATTAGCCTTAAAAGTTAAAAAAATTATTTTTTAAAATAAAACCTGTCCAACTTAAAAGTGGAAGCGCTCCTTTACAGAGAATATAGTACTACATGGTACTAATCAACAACAAAAATCTAACTTTTCTGGATTGGCATTCTTGAAAAAAAATGTGTGCAAATTATAAAAAAATTCAAAAGGCAACAGTAGAAGAATTTTGACAGATATGCCCAAACAGAGGATACCATTGTAATCATAAAGCAATTAACTTTAAAGTTAAAAAACTCTAACAAAATATCTATAACCATTACAGAGGTACAGCATTTAAAAAATTTTCCAAAATTTGCACCTTCCAAATGGTGTTCGCAGTGTCATCTTTGGAGGCCTGTATCTCAGGGCAGGAATTTTTTTGAAGAAAACAAAACAATATGTGTTTCTTGCTTACTCCTGAATTTTAACATATGCTAAATTCAGTAACTTCTGAGACTATTAAGGTAGCCCCCCCTGCCTGAAGTCATACGGATTATGCCTTGCAATTATGTTTTTAAGTTTAAGAAATTCATTTTTAAGTTGTTTAATTCCTCTACTTGAGCCTTCACAAGATCTCCTGATTCCTCCATCTTCCAAATCCAAATGGGCTTACAGCATTAAAAACAATAGGTATATGCTCATTTGAATTTGAACAGTTTACTGGATTCTGTCTTAACTACTCAAACCCAGAGAAATGTCTCCTTACAACTTTTTTGCAAAATGAATTACTAGTAAACAGAATCTCAGTTCGGGGCTGTTTACAGCTCACCTACTTGAGCAAAAAGCAAACTGCACTGCACTGCTGATGTGCGGCACATGGGCAAAGTGATGTAGAGATGAGATGCTGTGTAGCAGTTCTATCGTCAGCTGATCAAATGCTGCATTATGAAGCGATGCTGTGCTGAAACCTTCTGGCCAGTTGGAGATCAGTGCTGCAACTGTAATCTCAAAGTCACCATGCAGAATCTTCCATTTCATCAATTAAATTCTTCTTCACATAGGTGCCAAAGGTTACTAAAGCACATGAATATCTTTCACTGTTGACAATGTTGCTAAGATCAACTAGCATCCATTTTCCAACTTTTTTCAAATATATTAACATAAAATAAAATATTTCTTATTCATTAACCAAATTGGTTCAGCCAACACAACTGTGCATGTGCCTTATATCTTCTTGGTTATTAACTTGGGTTGCTCTGGACAACATCGTATTTTCTTCTATTATTCTCATCAAAATTCTTGAAAAATCAGGAAAGCTCTCTTCTTTTCACACTTTGGTATCTGCACCCGCTGATAATTCCCTGGCAACAGAGAGCATGGAACCAACAACATTGACACCTACTGAAATGGGTACTACTGTCATCAAGAGGGGACTTCCACACCGTGTCTGCTGGAGAGAGCCTGTGGTTTCCGAATTGCCAAGTTAAGGCAGCTGCTGACTCAAGTCAGTTGTATGTTTACTAGCTTAGCAGCCTGACATGTGGATATTTGGTCATTTAGACATTTGCATGTTTTAGCGAGTCTCTTCTTGTTTGGTCTCTTGATTACATGCACAATTGTCACTGTGTTCTGGTCTTAATTGGTTTTTGCACTTTGGATGTTACAAGTCCTACTGTCATTGAATTGCCATGGTTACTAAATAGAAAATCCATTCCGGCCTAAGATGCTGGAGATGGCAGTCGTGTGTGTGTGAGATGTGCTTGGTTGTTTGTGTCAATGGTGTGTGTGTGTGTGTGTGTGTGTGTGTGTGTGTGTGTGTGTGTGTGTGTGTGTCTTTCGCTGAAGTTTGCGGTCAAAAGCTTTATGTAAGTGTCTTTTAATTGTGCCTATCTGCGACTTGATGTATCATCTTTATGGTAAGTAGCAATACAACTTTTCCCACATTGTTGAAAATGCACCACTAATTTGCGTCCTACATTAGGACTTAATGGAGTGTTATAGGTGGAAGGTTTTTAATTATGATGTATTCCACTCCGCATAAGATGTCACCTAAATGTGTGTGCCAACATTATCTTATACATAACATTAGTCCACAGCGGATTTTTTACAGAAAACAAAGTAGACAGTCTTAATAAACTGAAGATGAATATCACAATTAAAATTGTTTCCTAGCTCAGGATTACAAGTAAGATGGAACTTAATGTTTCACTATATTTCTGCCATAATCAATGGGATATACACATTAATTGAACTCACTTGTTCATTTGTGCCATTTCTTTGCCTTCATCTTGTGGATGGTGTCTGGAATCTCTCTGTAGCATCCAACAGAAATCAGCCTACATAGCAGAAGTGCATCATCCTATGTACTGCTGCTTCATAAGAGAACCATTCATCATTCTTATAACTGAATGCACCACACTTCTCTGCGAACACATTGACATGGGAGTGGAGGAAGTGTATCTTCAGGGTCATGTTGCAATTAACGGTCTTATAAGCAAGAATTTGTTCTTCCACAAGGTCCTTGTAATTTTTGGTTATCCTGTTTCTCAACAACAATTTTGTCACATTACTAAAACAGTGCTATGCAAGCAGCTGATCAGAAGTCATGGTGGACTCAGAAGTGTACTTCCCCCAACAGCTGGTGTATCTGCAGATGAAGGACCCTTTGTGATCATCTCTCTGCTGATCCATAAAAACTTTTTATACAAATGCTGAAATGCTGCTTTGTTCCCAAGCACAGCTGTAAGTAATGCTGTCATAAGTCCCAAATTAATTTGCAACCATGGGAGAACAATTTTGTTCGGACTCACCAGAGGTTGTTCGGCAATATTTTTTTTATCTTGGCACCAGAGCTGTTTTTGAGGCCATTTTCTCTGTTTGTGGTGTTTTTCTCTTGCACAACTGCCCCAGGAGCTATACTTAACATAACCCCCTTGCAGACCCAACAGCATCACAGTGACTTTGAAGTTTCCATATACCAACCATTCATACTTATTGTAACTAACACAGTTTACAATGGATTTCAATATGGTATAACTTTCTTTAGCTAAGGTAGCATATGTGACAGGAGTGGATGACCTTTGATTGCTGTTGTGTAACAGTTTTGTCTCCAGGCTTGTTTCTGAGTCATCCATAAAGATTCTCCACTTGTCTTGGTTTGTTTGTAATGTTCAGGTCTTCCATCAAACTGTCAATGCCACTGCAGAACGTAATGTTCCCTTCAGTACTGAAATGATACTCAAGTTTTTCAGATGCTTCCAAGATGCAGGCACACATACTTTGTCAGTGAATAGATCCCACTGCAGCAGTCATGAGGCCAAGAGTTCGGCTTTACATAATCTAAATCCATAATCAAATCACTGAATTTTGTGTGGTTGTCTAGATGATGATGTAGGCGCAAATGTAGGACCATTGTCAATGATGGATGATTGCTGTATGTGTCAGCTCAGCATCATCACTGTCACTGTTTGGTGGTTGTATATGTGGGAGTGTAGGAACTGGCAATCCTTCACCATGAGCCACAGGGCGAATGATAGATGAGATGTCAGGATATTGAATATTCCTCTTCTTCATGGTATTGACTCCTTTCCTCAAGGGAAGTACTAGACAAAAATAGCAATCTGATGCATGATTTGTGGGTTCACGCCCAATGGCAGGCACACCAAACTTTGTGGAGACACTTTACCGAGCATTCAGTGTAGACAAACACTGTGGAGTTCACGATTTACCTTGGTCTCCAGCTCAGCACCCAAAATTCAAGGTGTATACTTGCTTAATTGATTTTTCAATGGTCACTTTCTTAACTGCAAATAATATCTGCACAAATATAACAAAAGTTATCAGGTTTGTTACTGCAGGTGCAAGGGCATTTTTGTGAAAGCATAAAATGCACAATAACACAGTTCTTCAGTTTCAACATTTCACCTCACATACATTCATTGTGAACCACTGCAGCACTCATTCCAATAACAAATGAACTAACACAGCACAAGAGCATACCGCCGTGACAAACAATAATTAAAATCGCATCTGGTTTCTGCATTATAGAATGATCACCTGACTGGATATTGCACACATGAGTCATGGTGTAAAGCAGTTTTGCCAAATTTTACTGGAAGCATCCACCTCACTCACTTATTGCAGAGGAACCCTTTCACAGTGCCTACACTAAGTGTGACCTGCAGACATAAACACTTTATATCCTTGTAACCTTGAGCTAGGAGAGAATTTTGACCTTGATATTTGTGTTCAGTGCATCTAAATCTATAAAACATTTCATTTATGTAATAAATAAAAAGTAAAAATTTGTGGACCACTGTAATTTGTGGTCACCATACCTGAAGTTAATTACTTTTGTGGACCTGCTACACAGTGCTCTAGACTGTGACATGTGACTTATTCACCTACTGCAGTGGGGGCAGGTGCTGAAAAGAGAGCTCCAATTTGTCCAAGCTACTGACTGCCATAAACAGTTTTGCGATAGCTCTTCTGTATTTTACACACAATGCTTTTTGTACAGCTCCAGTTACAACAATGGGTGAACAGATCTCCCTTACTTTGTAACTCATATCAGATTACAACATATAATAGTCATATACTCCTTTTACATTGTAGGACAGTGCATTACTGTATGATCATTCTCATAATGATTTTAAGTTGTTTTATGGAACTGAATTTATTGTCAGTGCTTTTTGTTCCGTGGCTTCCAAGGCACCGCCATGCCACAACACCAAAGCATATGTGGCTATTCACAGCATATGGAGGCGTGTATTAGCCATTGTGTCTGATGCTGAGACAACTTCCTTTTGCATCCATTTTCACAAACAACAAATGAAGGTGCATACAGTGGGATGTTCCACACTTAGCAACTACTTAAACTATGTCTTCAGTTTCCACGAACATATTTCATTGGTGTAAGTTGTTAAAAGTGAAAGATAATTTTTCTATAGAATCACATTTTAAACTGCACTATTGAGGCCTGAGTATCATATACTATTACATTTTATGTTTCATTTGGTTGTCCACTGTTGGGCCAGGGTTGCTTTATTCTATATTGGCTATTGTCACTATTAAAAAAAATTTTGTTTTATTATTCATGTCTCATTAAGGTTTATTTAGGCTGAAAAGAATTTCATTATTTTCGGTGACTTGATGCGTGGATGAAGACAGTTGAAGTGGTCGAAAAATCTATTAAGAGCACCACATTCATGTGGCCAGACAAGGAAGATATCATCAACATATCACCAGAAGCACATCGGCTGCAAAGCTGAAGTCCTCAGTGCCATATCCTCTGGATAAGTCCCTTAGCTTGATTAGTGAAAAACTGAATGAAGAGTTGGTGAAGCTTTGTCATCATGTGCTGACATCCACATATTTTTTATTTAACATCAACATTTTTGAAAAGAATGTAGGAATGGCTATGATTAGTCTGTTATCACTTATATTCGCCAATTTATTTATGGAGGACTTCGAGAATATGGCTCTGAAGACTTCAGCTTTACGACCAACTGTTATTCATAACAGTAACTCACCCTGAAGTATAGCTGTCTTATGCCAATGTTAAATCCATCTTCCAATAAACCTAGCCTCTTATCTTTATACAGGAACAATGAGAGTTTTCCGTTTGCTTAACACAAATGTAATACATTGAGAACTCTTAGTAGTAAAAGCCAGAGCGAGAGTCTAGCTGACAAGCAAATAAAACACCAAATGTGGTGTTAAGTCAGTCTATCATTAAGACAAGGTGGACTTGACGTGAATAACAGTTTCGCTGTAATCCGTGCTTGGCATCATAAAGCAAACAGCTATTACAGCCAACTACAAAGCAAGAGCTTAATCTCCCTATGAGTTCCCTACAAGGCATCTTAACTTGGTTTGGGGAGAAGTGAAGTCTTTCAGTAGCAAATGAGTCTCAAGCCCTACTGTTCACTATTTCAGTATCATTCAAAATCCCAAAGGCTGGTAGGTAGTACATGATATTTATAATGACTAGGTGGCATGCTAGATGATGGCTGTAGCCCCCGCAACCAATCTCCCTCTCTTTCTGCCTTTTGTCAGCTGAGATTCTACACCATCTACAAGCCAAGTCACAGTCTCTGTGTCTCCAAGTAGCTGTTCCAGTGTCAAACTTCCTTTCCTGCAAGTGGTTACCCATGTTATGCACAGTAATATTTGTAATGATATAGAAATTTATTGATATAATTTACAGAATCGTAAGATGTGTCATTTTGTGGTGGACAAACTCAAATTTGATTTACATAGTGTATCAGTGTCCCATTCTGCCACCAGGAGTGCCAGCATAGTGCGCAGAATTACTTTCTCTGTGGTTTCATTAAAGACGGTGTCTATGCTCCATCCCAACCAAACAGCTTTACCAACCTGAAAAATCGATTCTAATCTGCCATTGCACAAGTTGCACCCAATTTGCTTCTGCTCCTCCTCTTTCAATCTAACGTCCTGAAATGGTGTTATTCAGGTAACAACAGACGTGCTTAGAGAAATTCTCTAAGCATGTCCCACTTATCTGAATGACACCATTCCAGGATGTTCAATTGGAAGAGGGGGAGCAGAAGATGAACTTCATCACTGGTGGCCTCCTAGATCTCAAGACCTCACACCTTGTGACTTTTATCTGTGGGGTTATGTAAAAGACGGTGCTTTTATCCCCCCTATGCCTGACACTCTTGAACATCCGTGACATCAATTGTTGAATCTGTGAATTCGATAACGAGAGACTAGCTGCTTTGTGTATGGCAGGAGATGAGCTACCGGTTTTATAATTGTTGTGTAACACATGGTGATCACATTGAATGGATAAAATTTTGAACTTATCTCTTTCCTGGGATGTTGGAATTGCGTTTCTATCTTTTGTATTTTGGAATCATTGTTGTTGTTGTTGTTGTGGTCTTCAGTCCTGAGACTGGTTTGATGCAGCTCTCCATGCTACTCCATCCTGTGCAAGCTTCTTCATCTCCCGGTACCTACTGCAGCCTACATCCTTCTGAATCTGCTTAGTGTATTCATCTCTTGGTCTCCGTCTACGATTTTTACCCTCCACGCTGCCCTCCAATACTAAATTGGTGATGCCTTGATGCCTCAGAACATGTCCTACCAACCGATCCCTTCTTCTAGTCAAGATGTGCCACAAACTTCTCTTCTCCCCAATCCTATTCAATACCTCCTCATTAGTTATATGATCTACCCATCTAATCTTCAGCATTCTTCTGTAGCACCACATTTCGAAAGTTTCTATTCTCTTCTTGTCCAAACTATTTATCGTCCATGTTTCACTTCCATACATGACTACGCTCCATACAAATACTTTCAGAAACGACTTCCTGACACTTAAATCTATACTCGATGTTACAAAATTTCTCTTCTTCAGAAACGCTTTCCTTCGCCATTGCCAGTCTACATTTTAAATCCTCTCTACTTCGACCGTCATCATTTATTTTGCTCCCCATATAGCCAAACTCCTTTACTACTTTATGTGTCTCATATCCTAATCTAATTCCCTCAGCATCACCCGACTTAATTCGATTACATTCCATTATCCTCGTTTTACTTTTGTTGATGTTCATCTTATACCCTCCATTCAAGACACTGTCCATTCCATTCAACTGCTCTTCCAAGTCCTTTGCCATCTCTCACAGAATTACAATGTCATCGGCGAACCTCAAAGTTTTTATTTCTTTTCCATGGATTTTAATACCTACTCCGAACTTTTCTTTTCCTTTATTGCTTGCTCAATACACAGACTGAATAACATCAGGGAGAGGCTACAACTCCGTCTCACTCCCTTCCCAACCACTGCTTTCCTTTCATGCCCCTCGACTCTTATGACTGCCATCCGGTTTCTGTGCAAATTGTAAATAGCCTTTTTCTCCCTGTATTTTACCCCTGCCACCTTCAGAATTTGAAAGAGAGTATTCCAATCAACATTGTCAAAAGCTTTCTCTAAGTCTACAAATGCTAGAAACGTAGGTTTGCCTTTCCTTAATCTTTCTTCTAAGATAAATCTTAGGGTCAGTATTGCCTCACATGTTCGAACATTTCTACGGAATCCATACTGATCTTCTCCAAGGTCGGCTTCTATCAGTTTTTCCACTCGTCTGTAAAGAATTCGTGTTAGTATTTTGCAGCTGTGACTTATTAAACTGATAGTTCGGTAATTTTCACATCTGTCAACACCTGCTTTCTTTGGGATTGGATATATTATATTCTTCTTGAAGTCTGAGGGTATTTCGCCTGTCCCATACAACTTGCTCACCAGATGGTAGAGTTTTGTCAGGACTGGCTCTCCCAAGGCTGTCAGTAGTTCTAATGGAATGTTGTCTACTCCCGGGGCCTTGTTTCGACTCAGGTCTTTCAGTGCTCTGTCAACCTCTTCACGCAGTATCATATCTCCCATTTCATCTTCATCTACATCCTCTTCCATTTCCATAATATTGTCCTCAAGTACGTCGCCCTTGCGTAGACCCTCTATATACTCCTTCCACCTTTCTGTTTTTCCTTCTTTGCTTAGAACTGGGTTTCCATCAAAGCTCTGGTTATTCATGCAAGTGGTTCTCCTTTCTCCAATGGTCTCTTTAATTTTCCTGTAGGCAGTATCTATCTTATCCCTAGTGAGATAAGCCTCTACATCCTTACATATGTCCTCTAGCCATCCCTGCTTAGCCATTTTGCACTTCCTGTCGATATCATTTTTGAGACATTTGTATTCCTTTTTGCCTGCTTCATTTACTGCATTTTTATATTTTCTCCTTTCATCAATTAAATTCAATATCTCTTCTGTTACCCAAGGATTTCTACTAGCCCTCGTCTTTTTACCTACTTGATCCTTTGCTGCCTTCACTATTTCATTCCTCAAAGCTACCCATTCTTCTTCTACTGTACTTCTTCCTCCATTCCTGTCAACTGTCCCCTTATGCTCTCCCTGAAACTCTGTACAACCTCCGGTTCTTTCAGTTTATGCAGTCCCATCTCCTTAAATTCCCACCTTTTTGCAGTTTCTTCAGTTTTAATCTACAGTTCATAACCAATATATTGTGGTCAGAGTCCACATCTGCCCCTGGAAATGTCTTACAATTTAAAACCTGGTTCCTAAATCTCTGTCTTACTATTATATAATCTATCTGATACCTTTTAGCATCTCCAGGGTTCTTCCATGTATACAACCTTCTTTCATGATTCTTAAACCAAGTGTTAGCTATGATTAAGTTATGCTCTGTGCAAAACTCTACCATGCGGCTTTCTCTTTCATTTCTTGGACCCAATCCATCTTCACCTACTACGTTTCCTTCTCTCCCTTTTCCTACTCTCGAATTCCAGTCACCCATGTCTATTAAATTTTTGTCTCCCTTCACTACCTGAATAATTTCTTTTATCTCATCATACATTTCATCAATTTCTTCGTCATCTGCAGACCTAGTTGGCATATAAACTTGTACTACTGTAGTAGGCCTGGGCTTCGTGTCTATCTTGGCCACAATAATGCATTCACTATGCTGTTTGTAGTAGCTTACCCATACTCCTATAATTTTATTCATTATTAAACCTACTCCTGCATTACCCCTATTTGATTTTGTATTTATAACCCTGTATTCACCTGACCAAAAGTCTTGTTCCTCCTGCCACTGAACTTCACTAATTCCCACTATATCTAACTTTAACCTGTCCATTTCCCTTTTTAAATTTTCTAACCTACCTGCCCAATTAAGGGATCTGACATTCCACACTCTGATCCTTAGAACGCCAATTTTCTTTCTCCTGATAACAACGTCCTCTTTAGTAGTCCCTGCCTGGAGACCCTAATGGGGGACTATTTCACCTCTGGAATATTTTACGCAAGAGGACGCCATCATTTTTTAACAATACAGTAAAGCTGCATGCCCTCGGGAAAAATTATGGCTGTCGTTTCCCCTTGCTTTCAGCCATTCGCAGTACCAGAACTGCAAGGCCATTTTGGTTAGTGTTACAAGGCCAGATCAGTCAATCATCCAGACTGTTGCCTCTGCAACTAATGAAAAAGCTGCTGCCCCTCTTCAGGAACCACACATTTGTCTGGCTTCTCAACAGATACCCCTCTGTTGTGGTTGCACCTACGGTATGGCTATCTGTATCATTGAGGCATGCAAGCCTCCCCACCAACGGCAAGGTCCATGTTTCATGGGGGGAGTTGGAATCATTAAAGGTAGGAAATCTGATCATTCTTTTTGAATAACCCTGTATTATAGCCTGTTCCCAACAGTTGAGAAAGCAATACAGCTTAACTTGCAAAACCACTATTGGGAAGTACGTGATCAGATTACCCCCTATGCTGATGCGCACGGTCTACGAGTTTGTTGGTTTAGTTGTGTTTCTGTAGTTTTTCATTAAGAATTATTGGAGTTTACTAGTTTTCCCTGTGTAATGATGTGACCTGATGTAACTATGCAAACTGTGTTACTGACACAACATTACTGTCAACTTCTGTGGAATCACTATCTCGATGGTACTTGCCAGCGGAAGCATCCTCTACAAACATCACATCCTCTACAAATCTTGCATATAAGCTGCCCCAGGGTTGGTCTGAGGCAGTTGTATTGTGACCTGTGTAGTATGTTGTATAGCTAAGGCGTTCATATAGTGGACTGTTTGCAATAGGCAAAACTTTGATACATTGTGGACTGGACTTTGCTTTGAAATACAGACCTAAGATAGCTTACACTGTTTCCAAGGCCATCATGTATGTATCTCTTGTTGTGAATAAACCAGGGCAAATCCCTGCTTGTTTCATATGTAACTTGACCTCTTCACAAGTGATGATGACTTGGGACCAGTGATATGTGCAAATTTGACATTGCACATTTTTGTAAGTAGACAAGAATGCATGTTTTCAACAATGGAACAGTTACAATAACTATTCACAAATTGTGCATATTATTAGAAACTAACAATAGCTATATTACAGGTGGTCCAAGCATTAGGAATGTAGCAGTAATGTCTCCCATGCACACAGTGTTTACAGATTTTCTGACATTTAATGGAAAATGACATGTTTACTGCCAATAATTACAGTTATATTTTTCAGCTTGTCAAATTTGCAACTCGGAGAGACAAATGACCATGTTCTTGTTGATAAATGTTAAATTTCATCACCTAATACAGAAATTGAAGTCATTAATGAATCTCGTGGAAGTTGAGTTGCTTAGAATATGTTTTTTATTGGGAGAACATTTTTTGGTAAAGAAACACATTATTTTTAGGTTAGAATTTTGACTGTGGGAAAAGGGTCTCAATCATTCTAGTGCAGACTAGGCCATAAGCCTACGAGAATTGTGTAGAAATTTTAAATGTTCGTGAAAGCAATACCACGCAGACTCTCAAATCAGGGACGCTGTTGTGCATCTTACGCCTGCCTTGATAATGAGGGACCATGCACTGGGGACATCAGATCCTTCTCAAATGGAGGTAATGCAAATAGCCTAAATGTTTGAACCAGCCCTACACAGCCCAGAGTTTATTTATGCCCCCCCCTTCCTCACCCCACCCCACCCAACTCTGGTGATACCCTCACCTGTTCTGTGGCCTGAGCGAACCCATAAACAACTACACAAACAGAGATGGTCCAGGTCAATGGTAGCACTGTGGCCCAGCTGTAAACATTGCACGTAATTCATGTCCCTATTGGCACACAGTGTGCCACAGTTGAAGCAGAAAGGGACACTTCCAAGAGTTACGTTGTAGCTGTTCCAGTGCAAATACTTGTGAACTAAACCAACTGAGTGATAAATCTACATAATTGTGGACATCATAGAATACAACCCAGAAAATGTAGTTAGATACATTCATAGACAAACAGTCAGTGAAGTTGCTCCTTGACACATCTGTGTCCTTGTTAAACCAACCCACTTAACTCTCAAGCAGGCATGCCACTTCTCACAACACATGTGGGTGAACTTTGTGCACTTGTATAAAATAGCTGTCTCTATGTTACCAAGGAAAACATGTATGAGTTAAATTACAATTTAATCTTAGTTTAATGAAAAACAAATAAAATAAACTTACATAATATGAGCTCAGGCCTTGTTTAATTAAACAATAATTAAATAAAATTTCACTATATCATACTATTGCTACAGACAGGTGTTACCCCTAAGTAATGACCCACAGTAAGCATTAAACAGTGTAGCTGCATCAGATCCCAGCCAACTGCTTATTCAATTACTAATTATCTCATATACAACTGCCTCGTTGCAGGATTGTGCTGCTAGCACATAAACTGGGTCGTTTTCTTGCGTGGAGTGTTATTCGTTTCCTTACCTAGCTCACTGTTTATTTTATGTTACTGCTGCTCACTTGGACATATGACAACACAGTTTATCACTGTAGTATCTGAAGCAATGATAAACTATGTTCTCATATGCCCAAGTAAGCAGCAGTAACATAATCACTGGTGGAGAATGTAATTCAGTTGCTCCAGTCCCAGATGGTACTGAGTTATGAGGGGAATGCTCCTTTGTGGCTGGACTGTGGGACTTTCAGAGGTGGTGGGAGCCTGGAAAGATAAGGCACGGGAGATTTGTTTTTGTACAAGGATGGGAGGATAGTTACGGTCAGTGAAGGCTTCAGTGAGACCCTCGGTATATTTAGAGAGGGACTGCTTGTCTTTGCAGATGCGACGACCACGGGTGGCTAGGCTGTATGGAAGGCTCGTCTTGGTATGAAACGGGTGGTAGCTGTTGAAGTGGAGGTACTGCTGGTGGTTTGTAGGTTTGATATGGACATGGTTACTGATGTAGCCATCTCTGAGGTGGAGCTCAACAGGGTTTCGATTACCTCTCGTGCCCTACCCACTATCCTTCTCACCCCTCCTACCATGGTATTCTGCCGTCCACTGAACCTACACAATATACTCGTCCATCCTTACACAACCCCTTGTCCCAATCCCTTACCTCATGGCTCAT
Source organism: Schistocerca americana (assembly GCF_021461395.2). NCBI lineage: Eukaryota > Metazoa > Arthropoda > Insecta > Orthoptera > Acrididae > Schistocerca > Schistocerca americana. The sequence goes on from NC_060126.1 coordinate 381,788,696, forward strand.
ACCCCTGTAATAGACCTATATGCAAGAACTGTCCCATACATCCTCCTACCACCACCTACTCCAGTCCGGTCACTAACATCACCTATCACATCAAAGGCAGGGCTACCTGTGAAACCTGTCATGTGATTTGCAAGCTAAGCTGCAACCACTGTGCTGCATTCTATGTAGACATGACAACCAATAAGCTGTCTGTCCGCATGAACGCCCACTGACAAACTGTGGCCAAAAAACAAGTGGACCACCCTGTAGCTTAACACGCTGCCAAACATGATACCCCTCATCTCAATGACTGCTTCACAGCCTGTGCCATATGGATCCTTCCCACCAACACCAGCTTTTCTGAATTGCACAGGTGGGAACTTTCCCTGCAATACATCCTACGTTCCCGTAACCCTCCTGGCCTCAACCTTCATTAGTCACTGTCCTCACCCATCCAGCCCCCTCCCTGTTCCCATTCCAGCACTACACAGCCGTCATTTCACCCCCACACCCAGTCTTTCAATTTATTTTTATTTCTCTCCTTTCCACTATTTACCCCCTCCGCACCTTCTCTCCTGCCCTCCATCTAAACTGCAACACTTCACTGTGCGCTACTCCCACCATACTATCCCTCCCCCTCCCCCTCCCCCTCCCTGCCCCAGCCTCCTCCTTTCCCCCACCCAGTCATCACTCCCATCATGCACTGGTGCTGCTGCTCGCAGTGTAGTTTCAGCTCTCTGAGACTGCAGATGCGAGTGCAAGTTGTGCTTGCGCGCGCGTGTGTGTGTGTGTGTGTGTGTGTGTGTGTGTGTGTGTGTGCGTGTCTACTGCTGACAAAGGCCTTAATGGCCAAAAGCTATGATTGTGTGAGTCTTTGTGCCTATCACAGCTCAGCATCTCCGCTATATCGTGAGTAGCAGCTTTCCTTCTCTCGTATTGTTACATTCCATCCTGGATTTTCCATTGTTTGAAATCAAATATGGGTAATGCAGGAGTAGGTTTAATAGTGAATATAAAAAAAATAGGAGTGCTGGTAAGCTGCTACAACCAGTATAGTGAACGCTTTATTGTAGCCAAGATAGACACAAAGCCCGCGCCTACCACAGTAATACAAGTTCATATGCCAACTAGCTCTGCAGATGATGAAGAGATTGAAGAAACATATGATGAGATAAAAGAAATTATTCAGGCAGTTATGGAAGCCAAAAATTTAATAGTCATTGGAGACTGGAATTTGATAATAGGAAACAGAAGGGAAGGAAAAGTAGTAGGTGAATATGGACTGGGGGTAAGGAATGAAAGAGGGAACCGCGTGGTAGAATTTTGCACAGAGCATAACTTACCCATAGCTAACACTTGGATCAAGAATCATGAAAGAAGGTTGTATATGTGGAAGAGGCCTGGAGACACTGGAAGGTTTCAGACCGATTAGAATTATAATGGTAAGACAGAAACTTAGGAACCAGGTTTTGAATTGTACCTCAATTGTAGGAGCAGATGTGGACTCTGACCACTATCTATTGGTTATGAACTGTAGATTAAAGCTGAAGAAACTGCAAAAAGGTGGGAATTTAAGGAGATGGGACCTGGATAAACTGAGAGAACCAGAGGTTGTAGAGAGTTTCCGGGATCCTTGGGTAACAGAAGACATACTGAATTTAACTGATGAAAGGAGAAAATACAAAAATGTAGTAGGCCAAAAGGAATCCAAACATCTCAAAAATGAGATTGACAGGTAGTGAAAAATGGCTAAGCAGGGATGGCTAGAGGATAAATGTAAGGATGTAGAGGCATACATCACTAGAGGTAAGATAGATACTGCGTAGAATAAAATTAAAGAGACCTTTGGAGAAAAGAGAACCACTCATATGAATATCAAGAGCTCGGAAGGAAAACCAGAATGGAAGGCTTATCTTGGAAGAATCGAGGAACAACTAGAGCAGGAATGAATGGAATACCAGGGATGTTTTAAACCCATGGAGAAGCTGTGCAGTGCAGATCATTAGTTTAAAATTGATTATGGCATATTACAGGAAACAGAACAAACCTGTGGCAATAACATTTGTAGATTTTAAGAAGGCATATGACTGGCTCCGTAGGCCTTCAGTACTAAAAATTTTAAGGAATCCGGGGCTCCATCTGAAATTAATTAAATTATTAAGACTTATTCTAACCAACACCAAATCTAAAGTGAAGTTTAGAGGAGAAATTTCTGAAACATTTGTTATAAAAACAGGCTTAAGACTAGGTGACTGCCTATCATCATCCATGTTCAACTGTGTCCTAAAATACACAATGAATGAATGGTACAAGGATAATCCAAAGAACATAAGAATTGGAAGTGTTAAAGCGATGTAAGTTTGAACTGCCTGGGATGTGATGATTAACTTTCTCTTCCAGGCAACAATGTTCAAGAAACCAGATAACAGGTTAAATCAATACAAGAAATAGCACAAAAAATTGGCCTCAGATTATCATCTGAAAAAACAGATATTATGTTAACTGTCCACCACCTGCAAAGAAAATCACATTAGGAGAACAAGAACTCAAAATTGTTGATTAAATTTAAATATTTAGGTGAAATCATAACTTATAGTCTAAATGAGAAACCATCATGGCAAAATAAAATAAAAAAACTGAACAATGCAAATTACATTATGAAAAACACATACAACAGAAAAGCCATATATACAAAATTAAAACATTAAAAAACAGTTACAGGGTAACAAATAACTCACACAGCTGAAACAATCTTGCAAACACCTAAAACTGCTGAAATTGACAAAATACTAAAGATAAAAGGAAGAACAATTAGGACATGCATAAACAAAAACAATATCAAGTAAACTGGCATTGGAGGATAGCTTAAAATGAAACAATATACAAGAAAATGGAATCAGTAATGAGTACAATCAGGAAGAAACGTATCTCATTCGTTGGACATCTGATGAGAACAGCAGAAAACAGAATTAGCAAAGGAATGATAGAAAAATTGTGGAATTGTAAGAGAAACATTAAATGGCTCACAGAAATTAGAGAAGATGTAAGAAACAGCAGATGACCTAAAATACAAAACAGAGAAAATAAGAATATTTTAAATTACAGTAGATGACCTAAAAAACAAAACAGATAAAATCAGAATACAAACCAGGCTACAAATGAAGTTCAAGAAAAGGGCTACAAGAAGCCCCTGGTACATATTGCCAATTTGTCATTTAGTGAAGGGCTATTTCTATAGAGGTTTAAAATCTTAAAGGTTAGACCTCTGTTTTAAAAAGGAGATCCATGTAATATGGAAAATTACAAACCAGTTTCCCTTCTCCAATCATTTTCCATAATTTTAGAGACATTAATGAAAATCAGACTCATAAATTACTTAGATGCATACAAACTTCTGAACTACAATCAACATGGTTTCCGTTCAGGCCACTGCACAGAATCAGCATCTGTGCCCGTACTGGAGAGATTGTCAGGAATCTTAATGGTAAAAAATGTGTAGGGGGATTAACTTGGATATATCGAAAACCTTTGATACAGTAAATCACCAAATTTCGTTTAACAAGATGGAGGCAATAGGAGGAAGAAGAGTTATGTGGAAATGGTTTGAATCTTACCTTCAAGGCAGAACTCAGTTGGTAGAAATCATCTCAGATGATAATGACCAACAAATCAAGTGGGTTTCAGACAAAAAAAAGTGGAAATAGACATCTGACAGGGCAGTGTTCTTGTTTTCTTAATATTTTAGCTTTATATAAATGGCATCCCCCCAAGAACCATGGACCTTGCCGTTGGTGGGGAGGCTTGCGTGCCTCAGCTATAAGATAGCCGTACCGTAGGTGCAACCACAATGGAGGGGTATCTGTTGGGAGGCCAGACAAACGTGTGGCTCCTGAAGAGGGGGAGCAGCCTTTTCAGTAGTTGCAGGGGCAACAGTCTGGATGATTGACTGATATGGCCTTGTAACACTAACCAAAACGGCCTTGCTGTGCTGGTACTGCGAACGACTGAAAGTAATGGGAAACGACAGCCGTAATTTTTCCTGAGGGCATGCAGCTTTACTGTATGATTAAATGATGACGGCATCCTCTTAGTAAAATATTCCGGAAGTAAAATAGTCCCCCATTCGGATCTCCGGGCGGGGACTACTCAGGAGGATGTTGTTATCAAGAGAAAGAAAACTGGCGTTCTATGGATCGGAGCGTGGAATGTCAGATCCCTTAATCGAGCAGGTAGGCTAGAAAATTTAAAAAGGGAAATGGATAGGTTAAAGTTAGATATAGTGGGAATTAGTGAAGTTTGCTGGCAGGAGGAACAAGACTTTTGGTAAGGTGAATACAAGGTTATAAATACAAAATCAAATAGGGGTAATGCAGGAATCAGTTTAATAATGAATAACAAAATAGGAGTGCGGGTAAGCAAATGCATTATTGTGGCCAAGATAGACACAAAGCCCACGCCTACTACAGTAGTACAAGTTTATATGCCAACTAGCTCTGCAGATGATGAAGAAATTGAAAAAATGTACGATGAAATAAAAGAAATTATTCAGATAGTGAAGGGAGACGAAAATTTAATAGTCATGGGTGACTGGAATTCAGTAGTAGGAAAAGGGAGAGAAGGAAACGTAGTAGGTGAACATGGATTGGGGCTAAGAAATGAAAGAGGAAGCCACCTGGTAGAGTTTTGCACAGAGCACAATTTAATCATAGCTAACACTTGGTTCAAGAATCATAAAAGAAGGTTGTATACATGGAAGAAGCCTGGAGATACTGACAGGTTTCAGATAGATTATATAATGGTAAGACAGAGATTTAGGAACCAGGTTGTAAATAGTAAGACATTTCCAGGGGCAGATGTGGACTCTGATCATAATCTATTGGTTATGAACTGTAGATTAAAACTGAAGAAACTGCAAAAAGGTGGGAATTTGAGGAGATGGGACTGCATAAACTGAAAGAACCAGAGGTTGTACAGAGTTTCGGGGAGAGAATAAGGGAACAATTGACAGGAATGGGGGAAGAAGTACAGTAGAAGAAGAATGGCTAGCTTTGAGGAATGAAATAGTGAAGGCAGCAAAGGATCAAGTAGGTAAAAAGACGAGGGCTAGTAGAAATCCTTGGGTAACAGAAGAGATATTGAATTTAATTGATGAAAGGAGAAAATATAAAAATGCAGTAAATGAAGCAGGCAAAAAGGAATATAAATGTCTCAGAAATGAGATCGACAGGAAGTGCAAATTGGCTAAGTAGGGATGGCTAGAGGACATATGTAAGGATGTAGAGGCTTGTCTCACTAGGGATAAGATAGATACTGCCTACAGGAAAATTAAAGAGACCTTTGGAGAAAAGAGAACCACTTGTATGAATATCAAGAGCTCAGATGGAAACCCGGTTCTAAGCAAAGAATCAAAAGCAGAAAGGTGGAAGGAGTATATAGAGGGTCTATACAAGGGCGACGTACTTGAGAACAATACTATGGAAATGGAAGAGGATGTAGATGAAGATGAAATGGGAGATACAATACCGCGTGAAGAGTTTAACAGAGCACTGAAAGACCTGAGTCGAAACAAGGCCCCAGGAGTAGACAACATTCCATTAGAACTACTGACGGCCTTGGGAGAACCAGTCCTGACAAAACTCTACCATCTGGTGAGCAAGATGTATGAGACAGGTGAAATACCCTCAGACTTCAAGAAGATTATAATAATTCTAATTCCAAAGAAAGCAGGAGCTGACAGATGTGAATATTACTGAACAATCAGTTTAATAAGTCACGGATGCAAAATACTAACGCGATTCTTTACAGACGAATGGGAAAACTGATAGAAGCCGACCTCAGGTAAGATCAGTTTGGATTCCGTAGAAATATTGGAACACGTGAGGCAATATCGACCGTGCGACTTATCTTAGAAGCTAGACAAGGAAAGTCAAACCTACATTTCTAGCATTTGTAGACTTAGAGAAAGCTTTTGACAATGTTGATTGGAATACTCTCTTGCAAATTCTGAAGGTGGCAGGGGTAAAATACAGGGAGTGAAAGGCTATTTACAATTTGTACAGAAACTAGTTGGAATTCATAAAAGTCGAGGGGCATGAAAGGGAAGCAGTGGTTGGGAAGGGAGTGAGACAGGGTTGTAGCCTCTCCCCAATGTTATTCAATCTGTATATTGAGCAAGAAGTGAAGGAAACAAAAGAAAAATTCGGAGTAGGTATTAAAATCCATGGAGAAGAAATAAAAACTTTGAGGTTCGCCAATGACATTGTAATTCTGTCAGAGACAGCAAAGGACTTAGAACAGCAGTTGAACGGAGTGGACAGTGTCTTGAAAGGAGGATATAAGATGAACATCAACAAAAGCAAAACTAGGATAATAGAATGTAGTCGAATTAAGTCGGGTGATGCTGAGGGAATTAGATTAGGAAATGAGACACTTAAAGTAGTAAAGGGGTTTTGCTATTTGGGGAGCAAATTAACTGATGATGGTCAAAGTAGAGAGGATATAAAATGTAGACTGGCAATGGCAAGGAAAGCGTTTCTGAAGAAGAGAAATTTTTTAACATCGAGTATAGATGTAAGTGTCAGGCAGTCATTTCTGAAAGTATTTGTATGGAGCGTAGCCATGTATGGAAGTGAAACATGGACGATAACTAGTTTGGACAAGAAGAGAATAGAAGCTTTCGAAATGTGGTGTTACAGAAGAATGCTGAATATTAGATGGGTAGATCATATAACTAATGAGGAGGTACTGAATAGGATTGGGGAGAAGAGAAGTTTGTGGCACAACTTGACTAGAAGAAGGGACCGGTTGATAGGACATGTTCTGAGGCATCAATGGATCACCAATTTAGTATTGCAGGGATGCGTAGATGGTAAAAATCGTAGACGGAGACCAAGAGATGAATAAACTAAGCAGATTCATAAGGACGTACGTTGCAGTAGGTACTGAGAGATGAAGAAGCTTGCACATGATAGAGTTAGAGTAGCATGGAGAGCTGCATCAAACCAGTCTCAGGACTGAAGACCACAACAACAACATAAATGACATAAAGAATCCAAATATTGCTACCAAAGTTATGTTGTTTGGAGATAACATGAGCATAGTTACAAGTGATGATAAAAAATCACTAACCATCACAACTGACTAAGTCCTGAAATAGATTCAACAGTGGTTCAACGCAAACATGTATATATACACACAGTATGGCAAAGAAACCAAAGGAAATGACATCCGGTTAAAGCTGAGTGACAAACAAAAACTAAATCACACTTAATAGATACCTTAAAACCACAGAAATGAGCTATTCGACCACACAATTCTCCAAGAACTCACTGTAGACCCCTCTTCAAACAATTACAAATACTCACATTATCAACACTGTAAATATTATAAGCATTGTGTTTACAAGAGCACACCTGAACAATTTACATACCGATGAGCACTGCCACAATTATAATACTCGCAATTCAAAAAAGTTACATGTAGGAAGAGTAAGGATAACACAAACCCAAAAGCATGTAAGTTATTTTTGAATAAAACTTCACAATGCCCTGTAAAATTTAAGAGTGAGCTTAAAAATAACCTATTAAGCAAAAGTTTCTATTAGATTAGATTACATTTACTTTCATTCCAATTGATCCATAGTGAGGAGGTCCTCCAGGATGTAGAACATGTCAGAAAAACAACAATACATGACAAATATTTATAGCTCAAACAAATAAGCTAATGTACCATTCCACATGTCCCGAGTGGCATGGTCATAATATTTTAATGAACGCTATATGAAAGAATCATTTTACAAATACTAATGCACTGAATTTAAAATAAAAAAGTTTATTTATTTATTTATAAGGTAATAAACATGTAATACAACTCCTAAAAACTTATTTACAATGAACACATTACTGCACTGAACTGGTGCAGAAGTTAGATTGTACTTACACACACACGCACACACACTTATTCACAAAGAACACATTACTGCACTGAAATTGTGCAGAAGTTATATTGTAATTATATATATATATACACGCACACAAATCAGTTGGTTCTACTGAGAAATTCATCAATGGAGTAGAAGGAGTTGGCCACCAATAAATCCTTTAGGCTTCTCTTAAAATGAATTTCATTGGTTGTTCAGCTTTTTATGGCTGCTGGCAAGTTATTGAAAATGTGTGTTCCTGAATAATGCATACCTTTGTGTACAAGACTAAGTGACTTTAAATCTTTGTGAAGATTATTCTTATTTCTAGTATTGATTCCATGAATTGAGCTGTTGGTTTGAAAAAGTGATATATTTTTAATGACAAATTTTGTTAAGGGATAAATATACTGGGAAGCAGTAGTTAGTATCCCTAGCTCCCTAAACAGGCTTCTGCAGGATGTTCTTGAGTTCACACCACATATAACTCTTACTGCACGTTTTTGTGCCTGGAAAACTCTAGCTTGGCTTGATGAATTATCCCAAAAAATAATCCCATGTGACATGGAATGAAAGTTAGCATAGTATGCCAGCTTTTTTACTTTTATATTCACTATGTCTGACACAATTCGCATTGCAAATAGAAATTTGTTAAGACACTTCAGCAGTTCTGTGGTGTGCTCCTCCCAGTTGAATTTATTATCATGCTGTAATCTCAAGAATTTAACAATGTCCACTTCTTCTATATGCTTCTCATTGTATGTTAGGCATATACTTGTGCAACACCCCTTAGAAGTTCTGAACTGCATGTAGTGTTTTTTCCAAGTTTAGTGACAAAGAATTGGCTAGGAACCAGTGATTAATGTCCACAAATATTTTATTAGCTGACCTTGCTAAGACTACACTTGATTTGCTATTTATTGCAATGTTTGTATCATCGGCAAACAAAACGAACTTGGCATCTGGTAATGTTACTGATGAAAGGTCCTTGATATACACAAGAAAAAGTAAGGGCACTAAAATGGAACCTTGTGGGACCCCACACGTAATTAGTTCCCAGTTGGATGATGCCTGATAGCTTGATACATGTCTCTTTCCTAATAACACCCTTTGTTTCCTGCCAGAGATATAAGATTTGAACCATTTTGCAGCATTTCCTGTTACACTATAATATTCTAATTTACTTAAAAGGATATTGTGATTTACACAGTCAAATGCCTTTGACAGATCACAAAATATACCAGTTGTGTGCAATTTTTTGTCTAATGAATTAAGCACATTTTCACTGTAAGTGTAGATGGCCTTCTCAATATCAGAACCCTTTAGAAATCCGAACTGTGACTTTGACAGTATGTTATTTGAGATAAGATGGTTATAAAGCCAAATGTACATTACTTTTTCTAAAATTTTTGAGAATTCTGGCAAAAGTGAAATTGGACGGAAATTTGATGCTACTTGTTTATCTCCCTTCTTAAACAGCATATTTCAACCATTCAGGAAATATTCCACTGATAAGTGACTGGTTACACAGATAGCTTAATATGTTACTTAACTCAGAATCACATTCGTTAATTAACTTTGTTGATATTTCATCATACCCACTAGATGTTTTTGATTTTAAAGATTTTAAGATGGACATTGTTTCTGCTGGGGTAGTGAGGGTCAAACTCATATTATGGAAGTTACTTGAAATGTCTGATCTGAGGTATTCCATAGCAGCATCTACAGAACCTGACAACCCCATCTTTGTCAGTAATAGTTATAAAATGTTTGTTTAAAAGTTCTGGAACACTATACAGGTCTGTCACGACTGTATCATTTACTCTTAATGCTATTTGTCCCTTTTCATGCCTGGTTCTACCAGTCTCCTCCTTCACTATATCCCGTATAGTCTTTATTTTGTTGTCTGATATGACTATCTTTTCCTTGTAATATATTTGCTTTGGTGTCTGTATTACAGTCTTTAATATTTTGCAGTATTTCTTGTGATGTGCTATAGCATCAATATTGAAACTGTTTCGGATTAACAGATACAGTTTTCTTTTTGTTTTACAAGATACCCCTATTCCTTGAGTAATCCATGGCTTCTTTGTTTGACTTTGCTCTAACCTTGGTAAGTTTTGGGGGAAAACAGTGTTCAAATAAGGTAAGCACTTTGTTAGCAAAAGTGTTATATTTTTCATTCATGCCATGAGCACTGTAAACATCAGTCCAGTGAATGTCCCTGAGGAGTGTCCTAAAATAATCAGTTTTTGGCTTATTGATCCTGTTCAGTATTAACATTTAACAGAAGGAACTGCATGTCATGGTCTGAGAGGCCATTGACTATTGGTTTTGTAATATAATTTTGTTCATTGGACTTTTCTATAAAGATATTATCAATGACTGTTTGTGAACAATTGGCTACCCTAGTGGGAAACTTTACAGTGGGAATTAAGTTGAATGATAGTGTTACTAACTCAAATAAGTTCTTATTGGGAGAGTCTTTAAGGAAATCTACATTGAAATCACCAGCAACCACTATTTCTTTGTTTTTGGTTGTTAAATGGGCCAGTACAGCTTCAAGGTGGTTTATAAACAGATTAAAGTTACCTGCAGGTGCTTGAGATAAACTTAATATTATGAAGGATTTTTTGTGAAATTCTACTTCTGTTGCACATGCTTCCATATGCTGTTCTAGGCAAAATTTATGAATGTCTATGTTCTTAAATTTATGACAGTTCCTGATGAATGTGGCAACTCCTCCTTTATCCATTTCTGATCTACAAAAGTGAGATGCTAACCTAAACTCTGTAAAACTTAAAAGTTCTATACCAGTGGTCACATGATGTTCAGAGAGGCAGATTATGTCAGTTGGGTTTGAAGACTCTAATTCATCTATGCAGATAATTAATTCATTAATTTTATTTCTCAGTCCTCGGTTATTTTGATGCAATAAAAATAGCTGATATTTCACATTGACTGAGTTAAAATTGGGTAGAGTTAAAATATCTGCTGACTGTTGAAAATTATTAACCAATAGCTGTTTATGCTGATGTAATAAGCTAGAATTATGTTTTTTGGTTTCTTTCTCAAACTGAAGGTTTCTCTCACTCCTAACCTCTCTTAAAATTTGTTTTCTTTCTGTCCTTGCTACCCTAAAAAAGTGTCTTTTCTTAACCCTATAACCACTGGTATTTTATCACTCATGACAGTGCCTCCCCCCTTTAACTTTCCTGCCTCTATGACAGACGAGTACTTTGAATGTGTGTAAAATTATTGTCTTAATATTTATTTACATGTTCATGACAAATGTTGAACTGTCAAAAATACATTGAAAATAGCGATTTAAGTGAATTCTGTTATTTTGTTCATATTAAATGTACTTTGCATGTTAACTACACTTGTGACAATTCCTATATCATGTAAATGATTTACAGGAAGATAATAAAATGAAATGAAAGGGATGTCAGATGAAGAAAGAAAGAAAATTTCTGAAAGAATATAGAAGTATTGGGCAGACAGAAGAGTAAAATACCTTTCATATAATAATAAATTATAATGATCCTTGTCATCTTGTATACCAATGTACTATTGAATTACCTTATTGAATTATTATTGAACTGTAGCGTATTATTGAATATCAACAACTGTATAAACCTCTGTATAACTGACTAAAGTGGTCAAATGAAAGCCATAAAATAATGATGATAATAACCCTTAACTTGCGAGGTGACTTTTCTGTAACGTATACTTTGAGGTGGGCGTCTCTGGGACCCTTATGTTTAAACCTAGATTTAAGGCAAAAATCATATGAAGTTTTTAATTTATGCTATATAACATTTATTTTTACAATTATTTAAGTGTTGTTTAAATGCTCTTAGTTTATTTTTTGCAATAAACAAAATCTGCAGCATTTTACTATTTAACACACAAAAGCACATAATTTTGTGTGGTTCCTTTAAATAGTGCACATAAATGGACTGTTAGAGTGCCTAATTGTACATTCTGAAAAGTTATATAAGGGAAAGTTAAAAATGACACATTCATGCAAACACATTTTAAGCTATAGGGTACCGTACTGAAGAAAACAGGTACATAGTTCACAAGGCACAGTCCATGAGACTCCAATACCTATAAGTAACACATGTCATCAATAAACACAGAAGGCGGTAATGCAACCAACAACAAAAAGTCATAGGCTTGGCAGTTTAAGGAGGGTACGGGGAGTGTAGAAGCATTCCACCACAACTAGTTTTGGGGAGCAAGGTCGAAAATTTTTGCGCGGTCTGACAGACCAAATCTTATGAGTTAAGGTATAATATACTGGTATTGCACTTTTTCTTCTAGAACACCCACAAAATAGGCCAGTCCATGATTTTCCGTTCATTTCCATCAGTACACTTTAGAAGTATTGCATTCGATACAACTTTTCCTACTGACACGAACTCAGTCATCATCATCATCATCATCATTTAAGACTGATTATTTTGTGGTGGCGTTCGTAGGGACAAACAATTCGCTGTAGAAACGGCTTATGAAGTCACCGCCACACTTTTAATAGCGGGCCGACCGGTCCGCTGGAACAGTGAACAGAAAGATGAAAACCCAAACACTCTGATTAAATAAAAGTCGGTACTTATCTTTATTAACGAAGATACAGAACACAGTAGTGGACTCCGTGTCTACAGAGATCTGTCTAGTTCGAGTCGGAGCGGCTAGGTCAGCGTCGGCTGACGACAAACAACAACTCTGCTGCGATGAACACACAACTGACTAGCAAGTACACAATTCGGTGGCTAGTATACAACTGAGCGGCGAATACAGAACTGTCCTAGCGCTCGCGACTCCAGCGCTTAAGAACCCAGAAGCCAGCGGTGGCGCGTGCAGACTTGCGGCGATTTCCTGTCTCGCTGGCGCTGCTTATGCGGACGGCGTCCGGACTTTGATGCTGCCAACCTTTTGGCAGCGGCCTCAGGTGGCATTACTGGCTAGGATATAACACTCCTCCCCCCCAAATCGCCGCACCGTCGTTGAATAATGACGTGGCGAGCGTCGACGGCGGGGGAGGGGTCTGGCCGCAGGCGTAGCAAAAGAGACCGGGGCGGAGACTGTTGTCGGTGGCAGTCCCCGGTCCGCACCCCAGCATTGGCTGCGCGGGGCCTCGGGAAACACCGACTGAAAACCAAGGTCAGGGTGCACGCCTGTGACCACGGGCGCAGCTTCTGGTACTGGACGCGACGGGGCGTCGGGACCCACGAAGAGAGGCAGCGTCTCCTGACGTTGCGTTGACGGCTGCTGAGTGGGCGCCAGACAAGGCGCTGCGGTGTCAGACTCCATGGGGGTGCCCAAGGAAAGCAGCTGCAGGACAGGCTGCACAGCCACCGCTTGGGAAGGCGGCCCGGCTGAGGGGTCGACGTCCATCGGCTCCGAAGGCGGTGGCGACTGAAGAGGGACCGCAGGCGCCGGAGCGACCACCTGGGGCGCTCCCGGATGAAGCTGCGCGGGAGGCATCAACGGGACGGGCTGTCGGCGTGGTAGCGGCGACGGCTGCTGCTGCTGCCCTGGGGGCGGCAGCGAAGTCGGAAGGCGCGGCTGGAACCCGCCGCGGACCAAATCTGTGGACAAAGAACGAGCGGCAGAATCCGGGCGGCCAGCGCAGCGCAACTGGTTCCGATGCCTCCTGTGCACCCCAGTAGCACCTTGAACAGTATAAAAACCGCGACCCTGGACACTTATCACGGTACCACGTTCCCAACGACGGTGACCGTGATAAACTCTGAAAAAAACGGCGTCGTTGCGCTGAAAACGCGTGCGATGCTCAGAAGCGGCGGGTCGATCTGGGGGGGTGCAACAACCGTAGTAGGGTGCGATGATGACGGCCGTGGAGAAGCTCCGCAGGCGAAGGGCCGTCGCGTGGCGTGGTCCGGTACGGCGACAGGAACGTGATGAGGACCTGCTGACGAGAGTGCGTAGCACGAAGGCAGTCCATATGATCCTTGAATGTGCGTACAAAACGTTCCGCTGCAACATTCGATTGAGGGTGGAACGGCGGAGTAAGAACATGGCGAATGCCATTGGCAGAACAAAAACTTTCAAATTCAGCAGAGGTAAATTGTGGACCATTGTCAGACACTAAACCTTCTGGAAGACCCTCAATACAAAAAATTGAAGTCAACGCCTGTATAGTTTGTGCAGACGTTGTAGACTGCATGGGCACAACAAACGGAAAATTGCTAAATGCATCTATCACGATGAGCCAACGAGAATTCCAATATGGACCAGCGAAATCAATATGAACTCGCTGCCAGGGACCGGCAGGGCGTGCCCACTCAAAATAGCGTTGAGGCGGAGCAGCTTGGTGTTCGGCACACGTCGAACAATCTGTAGACATCTGCGTAATCTGCTTATCAATGCCGATCCATGTACAATGACGGCGGGCAAGCTGCTTGGTGCGGACCACTCCCCAATGACCTTGATGCAACAAGTCGAGGACCTTGGATTGGAGCACTTGGGGAACCACTACACGAAGCTGGTCATTCTCGGTGCATAACAGCAAAACTCCGTGCGAAACAGACAACAGATGACGTTGCAGATAATAGCGACGAACCACAGGATCCGATATGTCCTTTGCCTTGGACGGCCAACCACGTTGAACAAAACGTAAGAGTAAACTCAGATGAGGATCCGTAGCTGTCTCACGTGCCACCTGACGATAATCAATCGGAAAATCCCGGAGGGATTGATGCTCATCGGCGTCAATCTGATGGCAAGAGTCGTCAGAGGAATCGAAGACATCATCCGCAGCAATCGGCAATCTAGAAAGTGCGTCAGCGTTTGCATGCTGAGCTGTAGGGCGACACAGTATCTCATACTGGTATTGTGATAACAAAAGAGCCCAACGTTGTAGTCTCTGAGCTGTCCGCTGAGGAACTGGTTTAGACGGATGAAACAGTGACGTCAGGGGCTTGTGATCTGTTACTAAATAGAATGGTCTACCATAGAGGTAGTGATGGAATTTTGTGACACCGAACACAATAGCCAATGCTTCCTTGTCCAATTGGCTATAATTACACTGAGCTTTGTTTAGCAATTAAGATGCGAACGCAATAGGACGTTCGGTGTTACCGACTCGGTGAGACAACACAGCACCGAGGCCGAAAGAAGAGGCATCACAAGCTAAAACCAGAGGCTTGTTAGGGTCGTAATGGACCAGACAACGATCATTCAATAAAGCCTCTTTAAGCTGCTGAATGGCTGATTGGCAATCAGCTGACCACACAAGCGGAACATTCTTACGGCGGAGCCGATGCAACGGTGCAGCAATCTGTGATGCATTAGGTATAAACCTAATATAATATGTCAATTTGCCAAGAACTGCTTGCAATTCCTGCAGATTGCGAGGGGCGGGCAAATCACGAATAGCTGCTAAATGTGACTGGGAGGGATGAATGCCTTGAGCATTAATAACATGTCCCAGATACTCCATCTCCGTAAGGAAAAATGAACATTTATCGATGTTGCAACGTAGGCCTGCCTGAGACAACACTGTAAACGAACACTCCAAATTACGGAAATGTTCAGCAGGCGTCCGACCGGACACAACAATATCGTCTAAATAGTTGCAACACGATGGCACATTAGCCAGAAGTTGCGACAAAAAACGCTGAAAAACAGCTGGAGCTGACGCACAACCAAAAGGCAAACGCAGAAAACGGAACAACCCCAACGACGTGTTTATGACAAAATACTGTTGTGATTGCTCGTTGAGGGGCAACTGCAAATATGCTTCACGAAGACCAATTTTGGAAAAGAAGCGAGCTTTCCCTAACTTATCCATCAGCTCGTCCGGTCTAGGCAAAGGAAAAGAATCAATGACAGTCTGAGGATTTACTGTCGACTTAAAATCAGCACACAGACGTAACTTGCCAGACGGTTTCTTTATAATAACTAAGGGAGAAGCCCACTGGCTCGCTGAAACGGGTTGAATAACACCGTTGTTTTGCCAACGACGAAGTTCATCTTCTACAGGTGCCCGGAGGGCGTGAGGCACTGGACGAGCACGACAAAATCGAGGCTGAGCATTATCTTTTAACGTAATATGAGCGGCAAAGTTCGCAGCACAACCTAGTTCGTCTTTAAATATGTCACTGTATCGTTTACACAAATCGGTTATGCTGTCTTGAGGAACAACAACAGAATGAATTTGCAACACATTGTCTTGGATAGACAGGCCAAACAAGTCAAAACAGTCTAATCCGAAAATGTTTACACTGCCCGTAGCGCGGAGCACTGTGAATGAAACTGTTTTTGTATTGCCACGGAATGTGGCTGGCACGCTACATACACCTAACACAGGAATTTGTTCTCCACTATAAGTAGCCAAAGAATGTTTTGCCGCTGAAAGTTTAGGGCGGCCGATAGCCGCATACGTAGCACTATTTATGAGAGTCACAGACGCACCAGTGTCTAATTGAAAATTGAAGGTCTTATCCTGGATGCGTAGCTTCACAAATAGTTTATTACACTGTCTCTGGATCGGTGCAGTGGAGGCGGAAGACACAAAATCAGCGCGTTTAGCGCGTGTTCGCTGCTTACGACAACTCGTGGGTTGGGCGGGTGGAACAACAACTCCCGCTTCACTTGCAGTCTGTACATTACGTTTTACAGCGTTTGAATTACGTTTGGGTCGCATAGCAGAGGGCTGGGTGGGTGGCTTATTGCGAACAAGTTTATTACCCACACGAACCGTGGAAGAGTCTTTAAACGCGACCTTCTGGGTGGGCTGGCTTTGAAGAACATGAATATCCATGGGCTGGGCAGCACTAGAATTGTTCTTGCGTTTACGCAAACAAACAGTCTGGATGTGTCCTTTCCTTTGACAAAAGTGACAAACCGCGTTTCTTAACGGGCAACGTTCATGAGGATGAGCAAGAACACACTTAGGGCAAGACTTAACTCTATCATTTTGCACACGCGGCTGACGAATGTGTTTAACATGACGCGGCCGGCTAGTGTTTACAGTCTGACTCTGCCGGTGGGGCCGCGGGCGTGACATAACTTGCTTAGCACAGGCAATTTGAGAAATACATGGCTGATCTAACTCACACTCAGCATAGTCAAAAGTATCTTGGGCTTCAATGATGTTCATCACAGTCTCTAATGTCGGGTCAGGCAACTTTAAGATAGCAGCACGAATACGAGAATCTGCAATGTTTTGAGTAATAGCGTCTCGTAACATGACATCACTGTAGGAAGCTCCACACACACAATTAAATCGGCACTGACGGGTGAGGCCCCGTAAATCTGTTAACCACTGTTTATTAGATTGATGTGGCAGTTTCTTTAATCTGAAGAACTTGAATCTGGCTGCTGCCACATGAACTCGCGACTCGAAATACTCAGCAAGCTTGTTAACAACAACGTCATAGTCTAAAACTTCTGGCTGGGATTCCGGAAACAACTTACAAAGTAGTCGATAGACTTCCACGCCTGCAGTGGAAATTAAATATAGCTGCCGCTCAGTGCCCGTGATTTTGTAGACTGTCATGTGTGCCTGCAACTGCGCGAAATATTCTCGCCATTCTTCTCTTGATGCATCAAAAGCACGGAAAGGTGGTGCTGCCTGTGCTTGTTCCTTTTGTGTTGGAGGATTAGCCGCTTGTTTGGCGATTGCTTCCACCAGACTTTGTATTTGCTGACTCTGTAACAAGATCAACTGTTGTAATTCGGCAGACATAGTGAACACAAATTAAACCAGCCCCCAAAAGTTTATCGCTATAATTAGTATAACCAGAAACAAGTTGAACCAGCCCTGCACACGAGTTCGGCAGTCCTCGTCGCCAGTTTTGTGGCGGCGTTCGTAGGGACAAACAATTCGCTGTAGAAACGGCTTACGAAGTCACCGCCACACTTTTAATAGCGGGCCGACCGGTCCGCTGGAACAGTGAACAGAAAGATGAAAACCCAAACACTCTGATTAAATAAAAGTCGGTACTTATCTTTATTAACGAAGATATAGAACACGGTAGTGGACTCCGTGTCTACAGGGATCTGTCTAGTTCGAGTCGGAGCGGCTAGGTCAGCGTCGGCTGACGACAAACAACAACTCTGCTGCGATGAACACACAACTGACTAGCAAGTACACAATTCGGTGGCTAGTATACAACTGAGCGGCGAATACAGAACTGTCCTAGCGCTCGCGACTCCAGCGCTTAAGAACCCAGAAGCCAGCGGTGGCGCGCGCAGACTTGCGGCGATTTCCTGTCTCGCTGGCGCTGCTTATGCGGACGGCGTCCGGACTTTGATGCTGCCAACCTTTTGGCAGCGGCCTCGGGTGGCATTACTGGCTAGGATATAACAGATTATGCCTTTCAGCGTTCAGTCTGGAGCATAGCCCCCTTATAAAATTCCTCCATGATCCCCTATTCAGTGCTAACATTGGTACCTCTTCTGATGTTAAACCTATTACTTCAAAATCATTCTTAACCGAATCCAGGTACCTCCTCCTTGGTCTGCCCCGACTCCTCCTACCCTCTACTGCTGAACCCATGCGTGTAACATGACCCCACCATCTAAGCCTGTTCGCCCTGACTGCTATATCTACAGAGTTCATTCCCAGTTTTTCTTTGATTTCCTCATTGTGGACACCCTCCTGCCATTGTTCCCATTGTACCTGCAATCATCCTAGCTACTTTCATATTCGCAACCTCAACCTTGTTGATAAGGTAACCTGAATCCACCCAGCTTTCGCTCCCATACAACAAAGTTGGTCAAAAGATTGAACGGTGCACAGATAGCTTAGTCTTGGTACTGATTTCCTTCTTGCAGAAGAGAGTAGATCGTAGCTGAGCGCTCACTGCATTAGCTTTGCTACACCTCGCTTCCAGTTCTTTCACTATGTTGCCATCCTGTGAGAATATGCATCCTAAGTACTTGAAACCGTCCACCTGTTCTAACTTTGTTCCTCCTATTTGGCACTCAATCCGTTTATATTTCTTTCCCACTGACATTACTTTCGTTTTAGAGATGCTAATCTTCATACCATAGTCCTTACATTTCTGATCTAGCTCAGAAATATTACTTTGCAAACTTTCAATCGAATCTGCCATCACAACTAAGTCATCCGCATATGCAAGACTGCTTATTTTGTGTTCACATATCTTAATCTCACCCAGCCAGTCTATTATTTTCAACATATGATCCATAAATAATATGAACAACAGTGGAGACAGGTTGCAGCCTTGTCTTACCCCTGAAACTACTCTGAACCATGAACTCAATTTACCGTCAACTCTAACAGATGTAAAGACCTTTAATTGCTTGCAAAAGTTTGCCTCCTATTCCATAATCTCGTAGAAAAGACAATAACATCCTCCTAGGAACCCGGTCATATGTCTTTTCTAGATCTATAAAGCATAGATACAATTCCCTGTTCCACTCATAACACTTCTCCATTATTTGCCGCAAGCTAAAGATCTAGTCCTGACAACCTCTAAGAGGCCTAAACCCACACTGATTTTCATCCAATTGGTCCTCAACTAATACTCGCACTTTCCTTTCAGCAATACTTGAGAAGATTTTACCCACAACGCTGATTAAAGAGATACCTCTGTAGTTGTTACAATCTTTTCTGTTTCCATGTTTAAATATTGGTGTGATTACTGCTTTTGTCCAGTCTGATGGAACCTGTCCCGACTCCCAGGCCATTTCAGTTATCCTGCGTAGCCATTTAAGACCTGACATTCCACTGTATTTGATGAGTTCCGACTTAAATTTCATCCACCCCAGCTGCTTTATTGCACTATCGATTGACCATTTTCTTCACTTCCTCAAATGTGATCCTATTTCCATCATCATTCCTATCCCATTCTACCTCAAAATCTGAAACATTACTGATCGTATTTTCACCTACGTTGAGCAACTCTTCAAAATATTCCCTCCATCTGCCCAAGGCATCCACAGGATTCACCAGCAGTTTTCCTGACCTGTCCAAAATACTTTCATTTCCTTCTTACCTCCCTTTCGAAGACTGCTAATTACACTCCAGAATGGTTTTCCAGCAGCTTGACCCATAGTCTCCAACCTGTTTCCAAAGTCTTCCCAAGATTTCTTCTTGGATGCTGCAATTATCTGTTTGGCTTTGTTTCTTTCTTCAACATAACTTTCTCTGTCTACCTGAGTTCTAGTATGTAGCCGTTTGTGATACGCCTTCTTTTTCCTTTTACAGGCTGCCTTGACTGTGTCATTCCACCAAGCTGTTTGCTTCATCCTACTTTTACACACTACTGTTCCAAGACATTCTTTAGCCACTTCTAGTACTGTGTCCCTGTACCTTGTCCATTCCTTTTCCAATGACTGTAATTGACTACATTCAACTAACTGGTACCTTTCTGAGATCGCTGTTATGTACTTGTGCCTGATTTCCTTATCCTGAAGTTTCTCCACTCTTATCCTCCTACATATGGACCTGACCTCCTGCACTTTCAGCCTCACAATCCCAATTTCACTGCAGATTAAATAGTGACAACTCAGTGACACAGCTAAAATGAAATGACCAAATTTCCTTGAAGTGTTATTGGGGATTGTGGTCATATCTGATCAGGATGTATTGTAAAAGAAAATCAAACCTCTGTCTTACAATAAGTTAAAGAGGACTTTTCGTGAAGACAAAAATTTAAAACTTGCAAAGAAGTCAACATTAGCATCTGGCAATGAGCTCAGGCCTGAAACTAGTAATGGTACAATAAAATCATTTCAAAAATAACTTGTGGCTGGCTGGAGAATTACCTACAGTATCATCAAAGACAGAGACAGGAACAAATCCAATATACATGAAATCTGGAAAACTGAAAAATCCCCACAGATTGGAAGACTGCAATCATACATCCTCTGTACAAAAAAGGAAGTAAAACAGACCCCAACAACTATCGTGGAATCTCTTTACTGTCAATAACATACAAAATTCTGTCTAAAGCCCTACTAAACCGCGCAGAACCTCAGCTGGATTCAAAACTAGGCGAATACCAAGGTGGGTTCAGAAAAGGTCGATCACGCATAGAACAAATCCTTAACTTGAAAAACTCAATGAAATATTTACATAGAACTTCAAACAAAAGTTATGTCATCACATTTGTCGACTTTAAAAAAGCATATGACAGTATAGACCGAGAATCCCTTTTTGAAGTATTAGCAGAATTTGGACTAGATCAAAAGACAACAAACATCATAAAAGAAACTCTCACGGAGACCAAATCCAAAGTAAAATTTATGGGAGGATTGAGCACAGAATTTGAAATAGACACAGGAGTATGACAAGGGGATGTACTGTCCCCAGTGCTCTTCAATTGTGCTCTTGAAAAAGTTGTTAGAGAATGGAAAAAAGCAGGTGCACCAGCACACAGACTGGGACCAAGACATAAGGCCGTAGAATTAGACTGTTTAGCATTTGCTTATGACATGGCACTGGTCGCACAAGACATTACCGATGCACAGAAACAGCTAGAATTATTACAAGAACAGGCAGCTAAAATAGGATTACAAATTTCATTTGAAAAAACAAAATTTATGACTGACATCAAAGATGCACCTTCTGATCTCAAAATTGGTAATAACTGCATCTCTCAAGTAAAAGAATTTAAATATTTAGGTGAATGGATTGCAGAAAATTGTAATGAAAAGAAATCTGTCAGATCAAGAGTCCAGAAAATGGAGATGGCGTTTCAGTTAATAAAAAACATTTACAACAAAAAGAGTCTCTCGTGGAACTGCAAAATACGACACTATACAACAGTAATTAGACCCGAAGCTCTCTACGCATCTGAGACACTAAACCTTCAACACAGAACACTAAAAGAGGAATTAGAAGTGAAAGAACGTAAGATAATGAGGAAAATCCTAGGACCAAGAACTAAAGATGGGGTACATTACCCAGAACCCAATGCAGAAATATATAAAAATATCTCCAAAATAACAGACACAATGCGCACGAGAAGAATCCAATTCATGCGGCACTTAGAAAGAATGGACTCAAACAGGTTAATGCACAAAATCCATACATTTTTAAAGAACAAAACTACAAGACCGAACTGGTACAAACAGACAGAAAAAGACCTGAGAGAATTACGGTCTCCAAATCTACATGATAGAAATGAAATCAGAAAAATCACAAACACATGGGGTTTTGAGGAAGAAGGGAGAAAAACTAACCGACATACATGGTCTACACAACGAAAGGTAGCCCATTCATTGTTTATGAAGGAATACTGGGCGAAAAGGAAGGCCAACAAATGTTGATTACGCGTGGTCCTAAGAAGAAAAAATGGAGGATATTGAGTGCAAATGCTACTAGGAGATGAAGAGTTTGGCACAGGAGACGAATTTGCAGTGAGCCACATCAAGCCAGTTAGAAGATCGATGTGAGCCTACATTCATCAGTTGAAACAGCACAATGTTTTAGTTGCATCAGGTCTTACGTTTAAATGGATAATTCCAGGCTTACTGTGCTATTACAACATTGATATATTAAGAATATGAAGATGGATGTTTTCTCCAGCATTCCATTGCTTCTCTTCATTACATGAGGCACACAAAAAGAGAGTTATTTTGATGGATGCTGCTGAAATTTAGGTTCTTGAACAACCACACACTATCTGGTCAAAAGTATCCGAACACTTAGTAGTGGTCATAGGTAAGGGGTGTGACCACCCTTCATCCTTAACAACAGCTTGAACTCTGCTGTGGTTGCTTGAGATCTCAATCTTGTGGAGAAATGGCAGCCCAGGCTTCTTTAAGATCTGAAACAAGAGGAGGTAGTTATGATGGACACTGGGATATGCAGCAAAGTTGACATTCTAACTCATCCCAGAACTGTTCCGTTGAGTTCAAGTCAGGACCCTGAGCAGGCCAGTCCATTTCAGGAATGTTATTGTGCCCAAACCATTGTCTCCCAGATGCTGCTTTATGACAGTGCATTGTCATACTGAGGAAAACCCAGAATTGAGGAAAATGTTTAAAAAAATACTAGCAAAAACACATGTGATTGACATATATGATTAAAAATCACTATCATCTCCAATACTTTGTACAAAATCAGTGTAGGTGAAAGAAATTAAATGTACAATACAATGTTTATACAATAATTTGTGGTAATGAATTTCATCAGTTCTTAAAAAATACAAATGTGTATCAGCAAGTAAAAACTTATAAAAAACCTGAAATTGGTATCTGGGTACAAGGTAATCAACCAGTTTTCGGACATGCTACAACCACAAATTATACATTCAAAACGTGCGTTCTTGAGAGATCATCGTTTGTGCTCACCCAGAAAAAAGTGAAAATGATGACTATGTTTAATTAAACAAAAAACATCACAGCACCTAAGTGGTTAAACCATAAGCATAAATGTGGACATCTGCTTAATGACATACTTTGTCACCATTGCTGTTATTGCTTAATGCTTTTCTTAGCCGGCCGGGGTGGCCGAGCGGTTCTAGGCGCTACAGTCTGGAACCGCGCGACTGCTATGGTCGCAGGTTTGAATCCTGCCTCGGGCATGGATGTTTGTGGTGTCCTTAGGTTAGTTAGGTTTAAGTAGTTCTAAGTTCTAGGGGACTGATGACCCCAGAAGTTAAGTCTCACAGTGCTCAGAGCCTCCCTTTTATTTTATTTTATTTTTTTTTTTTTTAGCTGCACTTCATATGCTCGCCACCATTAAAGTGTTATTTTAGACTTGATGAGAGAAACAGACACATGAAAAAATGAGTTTACTTCCCTAATTGACATTACAAGCTTATTAGAAGTCTGCTCAGTGAATTCCTGTACGCTGCATAAAATGTGAATCTGAAAGAAACCTCAGGTGCTACAGTTTTGCTTCACGATCTAGATGTGTGGTGTGTGTGGAGCGAAGTATACGCATGAGTGTTGTACGTAGTCGTTGCAACTATGTCTCAGATTTGAACCTGAAAATTTTTAAAATGTGCTATTGCAAAACCCTTGTTCTGTTTTCATGTGACATCTCTGTCATAGCACATCATCTGTACAAAAAGTATATTTTCAGCATCTCACAAAATGTTTTCACCCCTGCCTGCACTCCTGTCACTAAAGGGACACTCCCCCTCTCCACACTTCCAGTAGGTGAGCTCATTTTACAGGTGTTAGTGTGGTGTGGTGGCTGCACTGGCTATTGGGTGACTTAACAAGTTGCCAGCGAATAAGAGTTCACTATCCGGAAATGAGCGACATTTCCTTGATTATGACTGAGCATATTCTTCAAGATTCAGTGTTTGAATTTAAAAGGTTGACAACTGATATTGTTGTTGAATACAGTACATCAGAAGTACATGCAAAAAGATGAAACTGGAGTATAAGTGGCACAAGAAAAGGTGTGGCTGGGCCCCTTTGTCATGTATTGGCTTAGTTCGGAACACTTTGCATCGACTTTACTGCTGCAACCTAGCAGTCGTCGTATCATAATTGCACGGCGACACTAAATGTTGCAAGTAGTGTTGGCAACTCTGATCATGGATTACATCAGCATTTCCTCTCTCACATCTTCCCTCTCTATAATGGCCTAAAATACTCTCTTATCTCCGCCACCACCCATGGCGCGAACCATCTGTCTTTTGTGCTACTTATTACTCATTCAGGCACATCAAATGTCAATAGGAAGAAAACAGGATGAATTCAAGGGAGACATCGAATGAGAACTTAGAATGAAGGTGAACTTTACTAGGAATAAATGTAAGATCGGGGAATTTTTAGCATTGATCTTAACAGGTTTGTCACTGGGACTATGAATTTATGGTATAGAATCATGAGAAGCCTAGAATCGAAGAATGTATAATTGAAATTCCACTCTAAGTGTTTATATCCTTCCCCATTTACTGTTTTCGTAAGTGCAATAAGGGGTCCACACCCTAACCACAAGCACACCCTCATACCACAACACCATCTCCTCCATACTTCACTGTTGGCACTACACATGATGGCAAATAATTTTCTCCAGAAATTCGCCAAACCCAACCCTTTCATTAGATTTCCGCAGAATACAGCACGATTCATCACCCCAAATAAATTTACGGTCATTCACTGTCCAGTGGTGTCATTCTGCACACCACCTAAAGCTTCGTTTGGCAATGACTACAGAAATAAGTGGCTTGCGTGACTGTTGTTATTTTTTAAATTCTCTATGCACATCCAATGTGATAGCTGGACTGTTGGTAGCAGTTTGTCACTCAAGTAGTTCCTTCCACTGATTTCATGTGATTCTTTTTAAATATCCTTTGTAATGCACAATAGTTCTTCCCTGTCTGTACATGAGGTCTTGTAACAAAGCAGGTGGATTACATCCAGCTGTTTTTCTTCCCCCGCAAAACTTTTTTTTTTCCCCCAGTTATAATTGATGTGGTCACTTATATGGCATGTGCATACAACCAAAAATCTTTAATATTAGCTCAAGGCTAAACCCACTTACTTTTATGATGCATTACATTCATTTGGTTTGTTAGAACCAGTTGGTGTAACTAATTTACCTTAAAACTTTGCTAATTACAATTACTAGTAATTTCAGTGTCATTGTTTGTTTGTAAATGTGTACCCAGTTGCTAACTTCCTGACAAAGTAGATAAAAAATATATATAAATAAGTGAAGCATTTATACAGCTAATGTTGGAAATGTGTTAGCAACTTTTCACTCATTTAGTTTCAGAATAATTAGTATTCTTAACAAAAAAATTGTTCCTGAAACAGAATCCTACATTTTGGCAAATGAGAGAGCATAATTCAATAGAAATCGTTGTTGTGTCTAAAAGTCTTAGTTAAAATTGAATTTCTCTCTACTATTCAACTAGTCAGAAATGTAAATTTTTAATTGTAATGTGTAAAGTGCCAGTGAACAGCAATAGATAAATATAGTTGTAATTACTGTAGTCTTATGAAAGAGCCTCCTCAGATGCCATTGTAGAAAGATACTGCAGCCGAGTTAGCAAAAATTACATGTTGTACAATGCGCAGAGTTTTGTCTGAATTACGTGTCCCATAGTTTATTCAGTGAGTGTTTCTAGTGATTGACTGTGAACTGACAATTTCTTGAACTGTGTTAATCTTCAACAATGCCTTCTGCAAACTCTGATAATAGGATCAGAATATGAACAGTGCTCCTTGCAACAGTTACTGACTGTGCACATAGTTTTTGTATCAAGTTGACTGTTAGATTTCAAAGACAGTGTTAAGAATTTGGTGCAGTGACTGTGTTATTTATAAATGTTTCTCACACATGAATTTTTGTGAACTGTTACATCTATATTAGATCACTGCACTCAAACAATTACATCATAGGACATCAGTGAAATGTAGTATGTGGCTAGCTGTTTATCAGTACATAAATTATGGGTAAATGACACTCAATCTGGCCATAAACAGTAGTCCATTCAGCAAGTAAAGTGAATTACGTATCCTGTGTGGACCACATTATCCCTGATATACGGTATTTTCTCTATCACCAACATTTCAACGAGATTCAATGGAGGTGGTGCTACCAATGGCATATTTGCACAGGTAAATATGGCTATGCTCAGTCTGCCTGATCTTGTGGATGTGATTGTGAAGTGGAATCATGAAGGATCAATCACAGCCGAACTAACAGATGACTTTTACAGCTTGAGAGGGGTGGAAATGCCCATGGAATTGTTACTCTTGCGATATCCAATGACTAGCTGATATTCAAAGTCACTCAGCTCTCCTGTATGACCCATTCTGCTGTTAATGTTTTTCTATTGACAGCACAATACTCCCCACCTCCTTTTATATCAGTGGGTCTTCCTCTCTTGACATCTAGGCATTAATTCAACATTATGTAGGCATGTCCAGATACTTTTGATCAGTGTGGTGACACATTGTCATGCCTATATAGCTGTATTTTGCTGGCAACTGGGGAGTGTTATGCTTTTGGAGGCATGCAGCCTCTCTGGAATGTTATGTTCCAGCAAGGAGAGCACCATAACAGTGTCACCTAATCCCTATCTTTCTAATATAGATAAGTGAGACTCTCTTAAACTTCTGTAATTTCTTGTAATTACTAGAAACACATTCTGAAATACAGCATGTGTTCTCTCAAGTAACATATCATTTGTTACATCAGGACTGGCTTCTCAAGCATTCTTATTTGGTGACATGATAATACTAACTTTCACTACTCTCATTCCCTATGTATTAAAAGAGAACAGACAGATGTTCCAAGGATAGCTGCTACAATCAAAAACACTTGTAATACTGTCGTA
This sequence comes from Schistocerca americana, assembly GCF_021461395.2. Taxonomy (NCBI): domain Eukaryota; kingdom Metazoa; phylum Arthropoda; class Insecta; order Orthoptera; family Acrididae; genus Schistocerca; species Schistocerca americana. Next base: position 381,815,849 of record NC_060126.1, read on the forward strand.
TATGCATAGGTGGTGTGTGGTTTTCATTATCCTGTACAGAACAACCATAGATCTTTTCAGTGATAAAAAATTGCTTCACAGTCAGTCTCTTTGTCAAATACAACTGGCAGCTGAATTACTGACATACAGTAACAGCATCTAAATTAGTTAGTCAATACACAGTAGTTCCTTTGCATTGTTTCAGTTGGAGTTTGATTATAGCTGTGTGAACAAATGCTGCTGACAAGTGAGACTGAAGTGCTAAATGGCACAACAGTTTTCTTGGACTTTGTTCCAAGGCTGTCCCTAATCCTTACTAAATCCAGTATGTCACCCTGAAAGTTGGATGAATGATGTCACGCATGAAACACTGCAAAGACTAATATAAGTTTGATCAATCTCAAAATGAGATGTTACAAGCTCATTACTATTTACACATTGTTGTTTGTTTACGAATAGATTCTCTTCAGTGAAACAGTGATAATGATATTGACTCGTGTTAAGTTACTAACACTATGTTCACACCAAACAAAGCAGTCACTGAAAAGAAGGGCTCCCACTGTAAAACATCTAGGTAGTTTACATCATTAGTAAGAGCCCACCAGGCAGCCAAAGTCTCGTAATGGAATCAGTATGCTCCCTCAAAAGCACAAAATAGCATCAAGAACTTCTCTCTGTCAGATGTAGGTGTAAAGTTGACAAACTAATGTTTTGACCTGAGGAGGTGAAAGGAAGCAGCTTTTTTGAAAAAAGAGGAGAAAAACTGTCCATGTAAGTTTATAGATCATAATAAGTTCCTGACTGCACCTTTAGTAGTGCTATGTGCATAAATAGATTAAACAACCCAGTATTGTTCAATTGCAGTGTTATCAAACAATCATTGGAGTCAATAATAACTTCGAATTATGTGTGGTATGCATCTGGAGAGATAAAAGGTGGAACAGTCACTGAAAACTAGTTTCAGGTGACATGGATGTCAGAGAAAGGACATCATTTTGAAGACTTATAATTTTTTTACTTTTGTAGGAGACTTATTACATTGGATTAATAAAATATATAAGGAAGATTCAAAGAACAGCTGCCATAGACTATAGAGTTGTCTCAGTGTGGGAGTAACCCAGAAATTGTAAAAGGAAGCTTCAGCTGAGGAAACTATAAATTGATGACAAAGTATTGTTGGCCAGTTATTCAGGAGATGAAATATTTAGTAGTGCTCAAAGAAAATATAAAAAGAGAATTGAAAAAATTCTAAAATAATTAAAAATGAAAAAATGAGAGGGATGGATTGTATGTTAATGAAGGTTAAGTCCAGGGTGATGCCTGGAGGAAGGGATATGTATCAGATGGGAGGATCCAGGTAGTCTGCATATGGAAACTCCAGGTAGTAATATCAACAGTGTAGGAAAAGACAGATTGCTGCTTAGCCTAAAAAAGACATGTCAAGTTGCAGACAAGCACAATTAAAAGACACTTACATAAAGCTTTCAACCACAGTCTTCATCAGTGAAGGAGAGAGGAGAGAGAGAGAGAGAGACCACACACACACACACACACACACACACACACACACACACACAACCAAGCATAAACATCTCACGCACACATTCCGGTCCGAGATGCTGGAGGTCGCAGTCATGTGTGCGTGAAGTGTGCTTGCTTGTGCGTGGGAATGGTGTGTGTGTCTCTTTCACTGATGAAGGTTATGGCCAAAAGTTTATGTAAGTGTCCTTTAATTGTGCCTACCTGCGACTTGATGTGTCTTCTTTATGGTAAATAGCAATCTGTCTTTTCCTACATTGTTAATATGGTTTTCTGTTTAAAACCTAGAGCGTCAGTGAAAGAGACTCATAAGGTGCCGACAACAGTTTATGAAAAATGTGCTGTCACATTGAAATGTGTTTGTGGGTGGTTTAAATGCTTCCAAGAAGGATGGGACACTGTGGAAGACACCTGCTGAACTGTCTGGTCTGTTGCAACCTGGACAACATACAGAAAGTTACAGAACTTGGTCCCAGGATTGTCATATGACAATGTGAATGATAGCGGGGAAGTGGGATTGTTCGTGAGGTGGCACATCTCACAGAGACCCTGGATTTAGGTATTCACAACTTTTGCACCCAACTTGTGCCCCACACTTTGACATCTGAACAATGCAACTGTGGCTTGATGCCTGTGACATCAGTATGATGGATTGAGACCCAAATTTCTCAAAAGCCATTATCATGGGTGACGAGACATTGTGCATGAGGTATGGTACTCTGAGGGCAAGTGTCAAAGTACAGAGTTGCAGGGACCAGCGTCACTGAAATGCAAGAAGGTCCACTGTGAGAGATCTCACATCAAGACCCTGAGGATCTCACCTATGAGGAATTCCTCCCTGAGGACGCCACTTTAAATGCTACTATCTACATTGAAATACTGAAACATCTGTGTTGTGATGGAGCAGGTGCACCTCCATTATGCCAAACTGTGCTTCACCACAATTCTCAGACTCACACTGTCTTTCTGGTGTGTCAGTTCCTGGCAAGCAGGAGAGTTGTGTCAATCACCCACTCTACTTACCAGACTTCACCTCTCCCGGACTTTTTCATGTTCTCCAAACTGAAATCAGCCCTGAAGGGCCAAAGGTTTTCTGACCTTTCAGACATCCAACACAATATGACCCAACTGAAAGCATCTTTATAGACGGCCATGCCAAGACTTTCCAGAACTTGTACAGCCATTTGCAGAAGTATGTTACCATCAAGAGTGATTACTTCAAAGGATAGTGACTGCTGTTCCATGTAAGCCAACAATCCATTTGCAATATACAGACATTCATCAGATCTTCTGGACAGAGTTTGTAGGTTACTGAACTCCAAAGAATGCTCTTTAATTGGTTTTCTTGATTTTTATCATAACCATTTTATTTTAAAGATTTTGTAACATTACTTCTCATAGTGTAGTTACTGTTACTTGAGACAGCCGGTATGGGATATTGCATGGCAGCATCTACTGAACCTAGCAACCATATCTTTTCAGTAACAGTTAAAAAATGTGTATTAAATTTTTTTTGTGAAACTGCTAGCATCTGTTACCATTTATTTCTCCTCATCTCTGGTTCTACCAATCTCCTCTTTCAGTATATGCCATATTGCCCTTATTTTGTTACATGATGTGATTATCTCTTCCTTGTAATGTATTTGCTTTGATGTCCATGTTACTATCTTTAATATTTTGTAATAGAGTATGTCATTAATGAGCTGTCACGTGATCTGTTTTTGACAGATACAGTTTCCTTTTGTCTTACATGGCAGCTTTATTCCTTGAGTAATTCATGGCTTTTTTATGCATGGTTTTGTCTAATCTTGGTTCCTTTTGGTGAGAAAAAGCTTTGCAATAAGGTAGGAACTTTTTATTATTAAATGTGTTGTATTTCTCCATTCACATTAGGAGCACTGTGTACATCACTATAGTTCATGTCTGACAAGTTTCCTAAAATAATATTTGGCTTAATGACTGCACTCTTTTACTAAGATGTGGTAGATTTTATGTACTGATCATTATTAACTAAGATTTAACACAAGGAACTACATTTCATGGTCTGAGAGGCTACTAACTATTGGTTTTGTAGTATAATTTTGTTCATTAGACCTTTCTATGATGATATTATCACTGGATGTTTTTGAGCAGGTAGCTACCTAGTTGGGAAGTTTCTGCTAGTAATTAAGCTGAATGATAAGGTTAATGATCACCATAAATTCTTACTGCAAGAGTTTTTAAGAAAGGCTATTAAAATCACAGGCAACCTCTGTTTATTTTCCAATTAAATAAGTCAATGGAGTTTGAAGGTGATTTATGAACAGACTGAAATTACCTGCAGATGCTTGATATATAAGTACTATTATAAAGGATGTGTTATGAAATTGTACTGCTGTTGCCACTGCTGCTCCAGGCAACATTTATGAATGTTCTTAAATTTACGACAACCTGATGAGTGTAATGAGTAGCTAACCTAAATCATGTTTCACAGTAGACGTTGTGTTGCGCATTGTTCTGCAGGTATAACTGTTAAAAAAAGAAAAAAGTTTTCACCATGTGATAAAGTGGATGTTTATAATCAAGGAAAGTGCATCTCGTGATATTATCACAAAAGTAAGTGAAAAGAGTGCTACAAAAATATATATTCTATGCAACATTGTCTCAAGAACTCTCCCACTTAATTGAAGTGACCATTTCAAATCAGTGCTATTGCAAGAAGTGCTCTGTTAAAGATGTTACATGCATAAACTACAAGACTGTGTACCATTACAGCTGCAGAAATATAAATCCACAAATTTCGCAACACAGGCAATAAAAGTAAAATAATCTCAAGGTTAGTTGACTAGACATTAGCTTTAAAAAATAAATTTGAAAAGTTTCTTTACCAGACAGGACAGTATGAACACGGCAGGACAGAAAAGCGCCTCATACAGCAGGAAATGAACACTGAAAATGGAAAATGGATGGTAATGTAATGAAGGAAGTTTATGCCTAAAACAGAACAAATCACTGCAAATAAATGTGCAATTCCAATACTTCAAGTAACACAAACAATTTAAAACCTTCCAGTGATACAATTATCAAATGTGGTAGTAATAGTACAATATAAACTATAAAATGATTTAAACAATTTGAGAATCCGTATTTTAGAAAAGAAATACAGCAAATGAAATACAGGTACTGTTACTATCAGACAGTCATGACAGAAAATATTGAACGAAATTCCAGCAGCCAGCTACAAGTGTGCATTGTTTATAAAGCTGAATGCCATGTTCAACGATGTCACATGCAACATACAGAGAAAAACATGATCATGTCATCTTATCCAGAGCAAATAACATTAACGGTACGGAAAAATGGTTTTAAGAGCTTGCTAAATGAAACCATCGCAAAATGGATGCTGTTAAAATTTTGTGCGCAATGCCATACAGGTATGACATACCAATGGAAAATCAAAATATTCAAAATGAATAGCTACTTGATGCAGAAGGCCTTTTACAGCAAACTTGCCAGAGTATTCTATGAAAATGGTTTCCTACAATGGAATTATTTACTATACATAGACATCACAAGTGAAATGAAGGAAAAACTAACTTTGTGTTAATCTATTGAATGCCCTCATAAGTAAACTGGTAACTAGAAGTGTCAAAAAATTTATAACTCCAGGTCATCAAAAATTACAGTTAAACATGAATACAAGCCAAACAGAACAGACAAAACTGCAGCTGAAGCAACGGGAACACCAATGGTTGATAAAATGGCAATAGCTTCAGCATGAATAGGAATGCAATCGTCACTATCAAGAAAAACCATCAGCACGACTGGCAGAAAAGGAGGAGGAAACACTCGTGATGTCGGAGCAACTGATGCACCCCTCCACTGTACAACACATAATTATAAAACTTCTTGTTCGTGAAGGAGTTCAGTTTGACTGTACAGTTCAGTGATCAAACATTGTCAAGGACACATGTATTTGCCTGGTATAAAGAGTTAAATGAAGGATGCAAACATGTGAAATTAGCAACACAATTGCCATCCTCGGACCAGCATTACAGATGAAAACATTCATGCAGTTTGTGACATTCTTAAAGGTGATCTATGGGCAAGAGTATCAGAAATTGCAGAACAGTTTGGAATAAGTTGAGTGAGTTACAAATGACCTACAGTTCCGCAAAGTATGCTCCAGATGGATCCCTCGCCTTTTGACTGAAAATCAGAAGTTGAGATGTTTGGAGGTCTGTCTGAGACCCACATCACAGCTTGTGAAAGAAGATGATGCATTTTTGAGCTGTATCATCACCTGCGACAAAATGTGGGTCCACCTATACACTCCCAAATCCAAACAAGCCAACAAGGACTGGTGGAGGAAAGGGGAGAAAGCCCAGGTGAAAACCAAGACTCGACTGTCAGTTGCCAAGATTCTTTCAACTGACGAGGCATTTTGCTCATTGATTTTATGCGTGAGCAATGCAAAATCAATGCTGTATAGTACTGCAAGCTGTTGAAGGAGGTGAGGGATGCCATGGCCACGAAAGACGAGACCAACCAACTCGACAGGTTTTCCCCCTCCACAGCAGTACAGGCCCTATACTGCAACTCTGTTGGTCTCCAAACTACAGAAAATGCACTGAATTCAACTTTATCATCTTCCTTACAGCCTGGACCAATCACTCTGTGATTTCCAATTGCTTGAACTGTTTATAGAAGCTCTAGGAAGACACTAATTTGAAGATGACAAGGGCATGAAGGAATTCATGCACAATTGTTTTCTGACGCAACCAACTTCATTCTACAATGCTGTGATTAAAAAACCTTCCCTCTTACTGGGAAAAATGTATTTCTAAAGCGAGAAAGTATGTGTAAAAATAAATTGTAATTGCCTTTCTTTTTCAATAAATGATATTTTAATAAAATTCCTTGTAGATACAAAGTTAACTTGGGAGAGTTACAAAATGAAATTTTCACTCTGCAGCAGAGTGTGTGCCGATATGTCCCCACAGCTTTAATTCCTCCAGTACCTTGTCTCCTACCTTCCAAACTTCAGAGAGCTCTGGAAGAAAGGATATTGCGGAGACATGGCTTAGCCGCAGTTTCGTTTGTGAGAGTCATATAGACTATATATCTTGAAAGTTTTCACGATTTACCTATTGAAAATATTATGCACATCTGCTTCTGAAAAACTGCTTTTCAACTCCTATTATGCCTTCTTTCACTGCCATCTAAGCTATAGCATTCTTCTTTGGGTAATTCTCAAGGCACCATGAAAATTTTTATTTGGCAGGAGAAAGCTTTTAGGTGAATCTCAGGGAGTACCATGAATAATGTCTCTTGTAGGCCTTATTTCAAAGAATTACAGGTAATGATAGTCCCATCAATTTTTATGTGCAGCTGCGTTTTGTACATGAAAATCTTAACAGTTACAGCCTTAGGCAGTCCATTCTTAATAATAATAGTTCTCATCATGCATTAAAGATAGACATACCTTCAATTCAACTTAAAAAGAAATAAAATAAGGCAGTTACAAATATGTAAGAATAAAGCTTTTCAACGCATTACATGTACAGGCACATGCTGCCACTCTTAAGATCTTTAAAAATAAGATCCAGAAATGGCTGAAAGAAAATGTTGTTTACACTCTTAGGTTACTTGAAAACTCTTCAAAATTAGTCCTGATGTACTAAATGATTTGTAATACTTTCTATGCTTTTTGTCCCCTCTGGTATCTTGTCTTATGTATATAATTAATGTGCAAGTAACTAAATAATGTTCAGCTCATATTTTACATATAAACTTCTGAAATCATCAGTATGGGGGGTGATTTATAATATGATGATCAGTGAATAAATTTTTAACTGCCAAGATCATTAAAATCATTTACTCATATAACTTACCGGTTTTGGAAATTCTCTGTTCCCATCTTCCCATTTGCAAAAGATGGAATATAATTATATGCACTGTTATGTAAGATGCTGTATCCTAGCATTTTCAGTCACATCTTTCACAGATCTGAAGATGGCAACAGAATTGCCGAAACCAGTAATCTATATGAATAAATGATTTTTAGCTATTTTGGCAGCTGAAAATTTATTCAGTGTTCATATTTTATTTTTAACCGCATCAGAAAATTTTTATGTATGCCCTCTATTCTTTTATTATGTAAAACTTAGTAACATAATGTTTAGTTCCACATTTAACTGTTAACCATGTGAGAAAATCTTTATGTATCCCCTGTGTTCTTGTATCATTTATATTCTTTTATTATGTATAGTACCATAGCATATGTACATTTCGTAACATGTCAATCATACTCTATAAAACCTGTTGCACATAACTCATGATGACACTGATTCCATGGAAATGCGTCAAGATGGATGAATAAATGAACACCTAACATTTATGTGCCAGTGGTTCAGAGAGGCAAATTACTGTACGTTAACTGGGTTTGAGCACCAATTCATCAGTGTAAATAAGTAGCTCATTAATTTTACTCCTCTGTCTTGGATATTCTGATGCAGTAAGAATATTTCATATTTCACACTGACAGAATTGAGTGTCAATAAAATTTCATGTATTTGCCAAAATTTGTCAACTAATAGTTGTTTTGTACTCCTGCTGTGTGCTGTAATCATACTGTTTAGCCTCTTTCTCAAACTGAACGTATATTTGAACCCTAAACTCTTTTAGAACAGCCTCTTTCTGTCCTCCTTGTCGTAACAAAGCTCCTGTTACCAGTACAGATATGCTACAACTTCCAACCTCATTGGAGGATGTTCGTGACATGTTCAGGGTATCTGCTGTCAAATAACTAAGAACTTTCAGTGTTTTATATTTGTCAATTTCATGTTAAAGGTAAATAAGTAAAATGACACTTTCTTTGACTTAGGTCTGATTAGTGGGCATTACCACAGCATTAAAACTTTGTCAGCATCCTTCTGTTTTTCAGAAATTAAACTAGGACTATTTTTGCTGGTTTGCTGGAACTCAGGGAAAATACTGAATAGTAGTCATTCAAACTTTAAAAGTCTCTGATCTGTATAGGACCTAATCATTCACTTCCTTATTAGCATGATATTAAGCAAAGCTCAGGTTCTTGAAAATTTATGTTAACTGGCATTTCCCCATTTTTTATGTTTATATAATTGTAAATATTCCATCTTTAAATGTAACAGGTCAGGGAGAAGGGTCGCCCTTCAGGATTCATAGACGCCAGCAACAGCAGCATATCAAACTGGATGCGGTTCGTAAACTGCTCACGTCATGAGAAAGAACAAAATCTTGTTGCTTTTCAGTATAAGAGGAAAATATATTACCGCACCTCTCACCTTATACTACCAGATGTAGAGCTGCTTGTGTGGTATGGAGAGGAATTTGGGGAAGTTTTGGGTATTGACAACAAGAAATACCACATTAATAAACAGTGTTCAGGTGAGTACCCATGTATTGTAGCAATGTAAATATTACAAAAAGCCTAATTAATTAATATTTTATTTTATTTACCATACAAATAATATTGTGATCTATCCCAATAATTAATTGAAAGTTACATTTAGCTTTTTGGATTCAAGCAACAGAGAGATGTAAACTCACAAAAAGAACAAATACTTTTAAGTAATGCACTTTAAAGCAATTAAAATGTTTGTTAACAAGAAAGCCCCTAATTTTATATAAGTAGGATGACAATATACTAGTGATAATGATAAGTACGCAGAAAAATTGTGAACAGGGAACTGTCTAGTTAGAAATCTGTTTTAACAACAATCAGTGAATGTCAAAGTCACACACTAACACAAAGCACCATGCAATACAGTGTGATTTAAGCTCCTGCTGTTTGATCCCTCATACTCTGATGAATGACCTCTCAGGAAAGATATATGTTAAGCATAGATTTAAACTTCTTCGCAGATCAAAACTGTGTGCCAAACCATGTTTCTAAACCAGAATCTTGCCTTTCATGGATACCTCAGTTAGTATGAACATGCCCACAAAAGGCCAGGCTCTGCTGTCAAGACCTGGTCCCACACACAGTTACAATCTGCCACTAAGTTTCATAACAGCACACACAGTATTGCAGAGTGAAGTATTCATTCTGGAATTCAAGGAAAGTTTGCTGTTACTTTCTATGGGTTTCTGATTCTTGCTCTGTACTTCATCTTAACTCTTAATATGAGATGCATTCAGGATTCCAGTACCTCATATTATTTCCCACTCTTTTGGCTACAAAACCCTATTTTTCAACATAATTTCCATTGAATGCAATGACCTTATGCCACCTTACTGGGGAGGCCTGTACACCCACACTGTACCACTCTGCTGGTTGATACCGGAGCCAATGTGTTGCTGCATTGATAATGTCCCCATCATCCATGTACTGCTTCTCATGGAGCGAATCCTTCATTGAACTGAACATACGGAAGTCGGAAGATGCGCCATCCAAGCAGAAGAGTTGGTGAGGAAGAACTGCCCAGTGAAGTTTTATGAGGTCCTCTAGGCTGCAGGGACTTGTGTGAGGCCTTGCATTGTTGTGGAGAAGGAGAGGTTTGTTTGCATTTTTGTTCCAATGAACAAGATGAAGTTTTTTCTTCAATTTTGTGAGGGTAGCACAATATACTTCAGAGGTAATCATTGAATGATGAGGGAGGACATCGAACGGAATAACCCCTTCAGAGTCCTAGAAGACCGTCACCATGACTTTACCATCTGAAGGCATGGCTTTGAAATTTTACTTCTGGGAGAGGTGGTGTGATGCCACTCCATGGAATACCGAGCAAGGTGGTGCAGTGGTTAGCACACTGGACTCGTATTCAGGAGTACGATGGTTCAATCTCGCGTCCGGCCATCCTGATTTAGGTTTTCCGTGATTGCTATAAATTGCTAGAGGCAAATTACAGAATGGTTCCTTTGAAAGGGCATGTCCAACTTCCTTCCCCATCCTTCCCTAATCCGATTAGGCCAATGACCTCACTGTTTGGTCTCTCCCCTCAAACAATCCCCCCAACCACTCCATGGATTGTTGTCTTGTTTCCAGTTCAACATGATGAACCCACATTTCATTGTCTGTAATGATGTTCAGCAAAAAACTGACACAACAGCCTCATAATGCAAAAGTAATTCTGCATGGAATGTCCTTTCCTTCATTGCTCTTTATTGTCTTCTGTTAGGTGGCGAGGAATACAATGGGCACACACCTTTGAGTACCCCCAACTGGTGGATCAGTGTGTCAGTACTACCAACAGAGATGTCCAGTCACGCAGTGAGGCATTCAACTGTGATCCATCGATCAACTCAATAGTATCCGCATGTTCCAACACTGCAGGAGTCACAACTGTGTACTGCCAGTCAACATGTGGGTGATCAGAGGTTTCCACAACCTTGAAGCAGTGATGGCAGACATCTGGCCCAACAGCTCACCATGAAGTTAAAATCTTCTGGGTTATTAGGCCGCGTCATGTTTCTTCTAAAATGTTCAACGTTTCAACCCCTCTGCTGGGATCTTCCTCAGGATCTTTTGGTGTCCACTACTGCTACTTACATAACTGCAGACTTACATAACTCACCATGCTTTTGTTCACTGCCAGGTCTCTGTAGACATTCCACATGCACCTCTTAATATGTTAAAAGAAACTCAGTGACAGTCCTGTTCTTTTTTTCTTCACGTAATAGCACCAGTTTTAATGAACAGATTGCTCTCAACAATGTGCTTAGCCTCACACAATGAAACTGCAAGCCTCCTAAAGAAAATTCATTCTTCTGGGAAGAACCAAACTATGAACCATACAACATGTGGAAACTAAGATTGGAGCTAAGCTGATGGCTGAAAACAGTAGAAAGCAAACATTACAATTGCAAGTAATGTGAGCTCAAGTCAGTGCTAATGAACACAGCCAGTCTCATCTTAAACAGTAACTCTCAGTCACGCAGTTCTGTCATAGTCCAGGTCCAGAAAGTGTGGTAACAGTTGCATTTGATAATTAGTATATGGACGTTTCAGTAATGACATACAAATTACAGTTGTGGCAGCCCAAAGTACAACTATGTGCCACACAATTATTGTCGCTGTCACTCTTCAAGTCAGTCTCCATATTGCTTGACTGGCAGGATCCCTCTCCCCTTTAACCAGCCGATGTGGGCAATAGTGCCTGACATGTAATGTGGACTGGTGGCATAAGGGGACAGTAGAGATGGGCATATTTGCCAATGACTCATTACAAATTGGTGGTGTGGGTAGGACGACATGGGCTTTTACTTCTAATGGTGGTGGGACTTCCACAACAGGGAACAGTGGTTTGATCTGTTTAGGCTCTTCACAGTTCACTGTTTGCTATCTCAGCCTGATGGGCTTCTTATGTGGTTGGAAGTTGTACCCATGCCTTGTTGGGGTGCACAAATTGAGCTTCAGTGGATAGAGTGTGGAAGTCCAGGATTTAATGATGTAGGGTAGCTATCTGGGCCTCTTAAGTTGTTTCGGGGGAGGGGGGGAATTGCATAACATCAATTAGTTGTCACAGTCTGAGCTCATGACAGTCTTGCATGAGGTGTTCTTGTGTGATTGCTACTTCCAACAAATGACTCGCTTTATGAACCGAACTGTGACAACCAGTAGATTCCACCCCAGTATATGACCATTTGTTCAAGCATAGACTGTAGGGCCCATTTGTAAGTTTGAGTGTAGTCACAAGGACTACGGTCATGTGTCGGATGCAGGGGAGAGAAAGGGTGATGGTGCCAGCAGACATGCAGCATCTTGGTTGAATTACATCCATTTATAGAGGTGGATCAGTGTGAAGCAAGGAGGTGTGTCATGAATGCCTCAGAGGTTGCTATCACCATCATTTTGTTCATTCATATCTTTAACATTCTGACCAGTTGCTTTATATTAGTTTAATGCAGGATGAAAAGAAATAGTGGTCAACGATAGCAGAACATGGTCCATGTGGACTGTGGGCAGTTTTCAGGTACAATAGAGGTGCATAAAGCCAAAAGGGCCCAAATCATAGACACTAAGTTTTGAGAAAAATAGGTGTTTGTGAAAATCAGGTCTGTAGACTGACCATCAGTCTCAGAACTCTGAATTTTAGTATTGTATTTATTATTAATGTTAATTCACAAAATTTCCATGTATAGGCTAGTGACAGTAGTGCCTTGACAGTTGTAAAGTTTGCAATTAATGTGAAACTAGAATCACAAAGATACTAAATGAGCCACATACATAATTTATGACCTAGTCAACACTTCATGGACTTTGTTATCGTCATTTTCATTAAGCACATTTTGTGGTTTGAGATTCAGATAAAATAGCTGATATACCTCCTAATACAAATTGCTACTATTATGTAAATGATGTGGACACTAAGCTATGTTGACAACACTTAGATAACAATGGAGCAGCACAGAGCAATAAAATTATACTTAACAAGATTATGCTTTTTGCTTTGTACCCATATGGAAATGATTACTCGAAGGATCAGTGAATTAGCTTTTCGTGAATGTTCGTATAAACAGTGTGGGCCAAAATATATAGCTAAAACTGGTTCATTGTAAGATCAAGGGATGTCAGAAGCATGCATACATGCTAAAATGTCAAAATCAATGACAGTGCACTTTAGGCCCTTATGGTTCTCAACACCTCAAGTGTTTTTGGCGCTGTCTTATGGCAAAGATTTTTGCCGATTCCCAAATTATAGCTGCTTGTGTCGATGACATGTGGGCAACATGAGAATTTAGTGAGTGTCCACAACAAATAACCACCTTGCCCCTTGTATGAATGTACGCGATCAATGTGTACACAGTACCATGGATGAACTGAAACAGACAGAAATGCTGTGCTCGATCAACTGCTTTCATGCATATCTCTGGCAAGCCTGGACTGCATGCTCAATGTCAGTATCAACTAGTGGCCAATATACATGATGCTTTGCCAATGTCTTCATTTCTGACATCTCCATGCATCTCTTAATACTTGAGATGTGAGCTCAAACCAGTACCAAAGAACAAGTCCTTAATTGTCTTAAACAGCAACACATATTCATGTAAGTTCCAAATTAAAGAATAGGTCCAGAATGCAACTATCAGTTGTATTCAATAATCAGGACATGAAAGTTTCTGTAAAATCACACTGCCAGTCCACCAACTAGGCTCACCTGAAGTGGAGCAACAATGGCCATCCACCTGGCACATTTGTTGTGACCTGTAGAACTACAGAAGCTGAAAGCAGAGCTATGTGACACACAGACATTATCATTGCCACTCTCCACATCTGTTTCCATATTGCTCGAGTTACACGGAACTGGAGTTTGTGACTACATTAAGAGTATCCTGGCAAGTTCAACACAGCATATTATACTGGATGGAAAGCCATCTACGTACACTGAAGAAACAGTGACAACCCATGGGAGGTTATTGGACCATTGTTGTTCATATGTACATAAATGACTTAGCAGATAGTATTAATCACGATCTCTGATTTTTAGCAGGAACAGTTAGCTGTGAGGAAATTCTGTCCAGTAAAAATTGCAGTAATGTCCAGCTAGATTTTGACAAAATATGTGCATAATGCAGAGACTTGCAACTAGCTCTTACTGTAGAGAAATGCAGAGTTGTGCACTTTACGAAATATAAAAGCTTGAAATCCTTTGACTGCAAGATTAATGAGTCAATCATGTCATACAAGTATTCGAAGTAAGACTGTAAAGAGCTTGAAATGGGGAGACCACACAGGCTCAGAGAAACATAAAACACAAAAAAAGCCTTTGCTTTTGGTAGGATGTTGAGAAATTGCAATTTGTCTACAAAAGCAACTGAATGCTGTCCAAGTGTATGTAAACTGTAGGAAGTCAGACCAACAAGGTGGATTAAGTGCTTATACAAAGAATAGCAGTATGAGTAGTCATGGTCTTGTGTGAATGGCTAGAGGATATGAAAAATGTTGAAGTATATTAACTGCAATAAACTTTAGTAAAGGTGCTGTACATTTCTCCAGAACATGGTTCAGAAACTTCTAGAGTTTCTCAGGGTAGAAATTATTAACGTTTTTGAACCTCCTACATACAAGGTCTGTTCAAAAAATTCTGGAACTTTGTCCACAAAATCTGTCTACACTTACCTTTACTTATTATGCATGCTCTCCTTCGAAACTCTCCTCCACAATTGATACAGTGCTCCCAGTGCTGTTTCTACTTCTGGAAGCAGACTTGGTATGCCTCTTACTGGATCACGCAAGTCATCGTCTGCAAATTTTCTTTTATCTCGTCTACTGTTGCAAATCTGCACCCTTTCAGTGGGATTTTCATGATTGAAAATAAAAAAAAGTCCACAGGGGCAGGTCATGTACTAACAGGGATGAATGTGTGGGTGCATTATCGTGATGCAAAAGCCATGAATTGTCTCACCACATTTCAGGTCATTTCATTCTCATATTTTCTTGCAGGCATCGCAACACGTCCTGGTTAACAGTTTGTCCCTGTGTCGTGAATTCATAATAAACTAATCCTTCAAAGTCAAAGGAAACTATCAGCATGGCTTTGACATTTGACCTGACCTGATGAGCTTTTTTTTGTCTTGGAGAACCTTTCATGACCCATTGTGAAGACTGAACCTTGATCTCAACATCATAACCCACATCTTATCACAGGTTATGATTCTCTTAAGGAAGATCTCATTGTCATTTGCGCGATCCAAAAGCTCTTCACAGATTACAAGGCAAACATCTTTTCGGTCTTGACTCATGAGCCGTGGAATGAACTTGGTGGCAACACGATGCATTCCGATATGTTGTTCAGGTTTTCATGACATGATTGAACTGAAATGTTACATTCTTCTGCAATCTCTCAGACAGTCTGCCTTCGATTCTCTCACACAATTTTATTGGCGTTCCTGACATGAGTATCATTGGTAGACATTGAAGGTTGTCCTGAACAAGGGTCATCTTTAATTTCTGTCTGGTTAGAGGGAAGCCAACTGCATTTTGCTCTAACACACCATTGGTGCAAAATTGCATATGTTCCAGAATTTTTTGAACAGGCCTCATATGTATCCCACAGACATCATACAAATAAAATTAGGTAAGGAACAGATCCCACAGGGGCATACGAAGAGTCATTCTTCCTATTCCAGGAAGAAACCTTAATTAATGATATGAAGAAAAGCACCTGCTCCCACAAATTTCACAGTGATTTAAATAGTGCAGATGTAGATGCAAAGAGATGTGTATTTAACTCAAGCACTAGTTCATGCATAGTCATGAGCCGCTGACCACTGCACTTGATGACTATGGACACCAGTAATTAATAGAATTGTAAAATTGCATCTTAACAGAGGAGACAGAAAGAACATTTTACTACTCCTACTCCTATTACTGCTACTACTACTACTAATGTGTTAATTTATTTACTCAACTAGTTTTCAATTTTTTTTATATGTTGCCCAGCCAAGTGTTGTATCCATATCTCATATCTCCTTTCTTCTTCTCCAGTTTTTCCTAGTTAATTATTGATCTGTTCATTTGATCACTCATTTCTCGTCCCTTTATTTCAGGATTATTCAAGCTTCTTATTTTTTTATTTTATTTCATTTTATTTTTTTCCCTACCACCCACTTCTGTATCTCCGTTAGTAGTAAAATTTTCTAACTGCCGCAAATTCCTCATTATAAAATTTATAAAGCAGAGTTGCAGCACATTACAGCATATTATAATAATAATAATAATTACTTACCCAATAATATACATCAAAAATTTTATGAAAAACTAATGAAAATATCTTTAATCCCCACCTGCCCATCACCCACCATGAAAGCTGGAAAGCCAGTACTGGTACTCCAAGAAAATTTTCATACGAATGTACATTTTAAGCCGAATTATGCGTTTTAGTATGGTTCATGAAATTCAGACGCTCTTGAAGTATCATCTGATGTCTTGTTTCTTTTATGCCATGTGTAGCTTAGCTTCTCTTCCAGCTTATTAACTTTGAAACCAATATTATATGTGAATGCTGTGTATATTAATTTAAACTGTTAACTTCTCTTATTTGTGTGTTCGCGCTACTTAAGAGTGATCTTGCTATTGGCTCACTACATCATGTGTCCTATGCTGCCATCAGCTGGCGAGATCACGTGGCAGGAGCTATGACTGTCTTGGACAAACTGGGAGAAATATTTGATACAAGATTTACTGAACATATTTCTAAAAATAAATGTACAAAAATTTAATTTTTTAGATATCTCTTGAGTAATACACACTCTATCTGAAGTACTGACAAAGATCTTAAATTCCGCGATACTGTAAGGTTATTTGATGTCGTACTAGAAACAGATAACCATTGCAAACTAAGCTGTATTCTGTCATAGAGCAAACCAAGTTATAACGTTTTTAGTTTACAATAATAAACTTTTTCAGTTTCTTACTCCTTTTTTCTGAATTAACTTGATTATTATTTGCTGTTTTATTGAGAATGGAGTAACTATTGAGTACTAACCCTCAAAGACACTAATCTTTATAATTACTACCATGTCCCTCAGTAACTTGTACAATTTCTCTCAAAGTTATATGTAACGAGTCCATTTTTACCATCACTCCCCTCCTTTTCCTTCAAGGTCTCCTTTAACCTGGTCTGGTCACCTCTTTCTTTGATGCCTAACTGGCCTTGCCCTGATACATGTTCTCTGTAAGCACTGACAGGGAATTCGGTTAGCCTGTATCTATTTCACATCACCATACAATTTCAATCTCAATACGCTTAGCATTTACTCCATGATCAGTTCCTTGTGCAGGTCTCTCCTTGTTTCTGATGTTGTTTCGCCTTGTATACTCTAGAACATACCAATTAATTTCATTTTACAAGCTTGTAGTCTACTTACAACACAGCTCTCCAGACTATAGGACATGGTGGGGAAAAAGAAAGTTTTGAGACTGGTCTGTTTAGCTCTTAGAAGAACACATTTGTCCAAGACAAGTCTTTGTAATAGATAGAATAATTTGGATCTTTTGGTTACTATAATCAGAAACCCAAGATTGGCACTCCCATCATTGCCACAACACTAGCCAGCAATGTTACATATTATCTGTTGTTGTGTGGGACCATCTGTTTGGAAAAATGATCTCGTATTAAACCATTGAGGTACCCACCTGGATAGCAGTGCATGTTAGCATGCCACTTTTGGTATTTGCGTGGGCATGCCAGCCTGGTATTTAACGCACCCTCTGGATTGATGATGTGGGCTGGTGCGCTGGCCTGCTATGGGTGTAGTCTTTTGGTGGTTTCCCACATCCTGCTAGGAAAACACTGCACTAGTATCTATGTCCCTTCTCAGTTACAAGATTCACAAGCATTTCAAAAATGTTCTCACCCTTCACATGGGATACCTGTAGATGCAAACAGATGGGGTGCACACCCACTTTCTACCACTAAATTGCCACATGCAGAATATCATATTAACACCATGAAGGCAAGGAAAAAGAAGAAAACATTATCTGAGATGCTCCTGATTGTAGTTTCCACTATCTTCTGAGAAGCTTTCTCCCTGTCCCATATTGCCCCTGCAGATCTCCGGACAAAAGCTGCCAACTGCACATTTTTAAAAAGACAGAAGTTGCACTTTCCAGAATCCACTAGCTATACACCTGAAGTAATGCAAGCCACTTAGGATTGATCTTTGGCTCACAGACATTTTTGATGTTCCTGATAAGTGGGAAGACTGCTGCAGTGAACATGGTCCCAGAATACCCACCTAATCAAAACCCAACAGCTAAGGTTCCATAGACTGATCTTCCCTGCTGTGAACGGTCAAGGCTCAACTAAATGTGTATAGAACAAGAGAGATATTGCCACACCTGACTGTGGTGTGGGGAACAAATAATAATATATACTGCGGAGATCTGCTATCTCCATGGTATGAAAGACTTGCATGAAGTAACACCCAAATGCAGTGATCTAGTTAAATTAGACATTAATCCATGAATTCACTGTATGTGTGTACTATCTGTTATCTGCAGCTACACTTGTACATCAGTAGTTTTGTTACAATGAGTGACGGTGAGTAAATGAGCTACTATGTGAACATTGGTTTCACGCTGTCACTGAGTAATCTATGAACACGGAGTCCCTGACCTCTGCATAATTAGGTCATACAACCACCCAACTAAAAATATGATAGAAAAGTTGTTTCAGAAACTGGCAACCTAAAAACGTTTAGAAATTGAAAAAAAAGGAAAAGGTGTTATAGAATCTAAGAAACAACTAAATGCTGACAAATACTGAATTTAACAGGATTTCTTTTTAATAATTTTAAGAAAGAACCTCACTTACTTAACTTATTAACCATTACTTATAAAAACAGTCAAAATATTCATAGAAAAAATGCTTAACAACTTTTTAACTAGTCACTCTGTGTGTGTGTGTGTGTGTGTGTGTGTGTGTGTGTGTGTGTGTGTGTGTGTGTGTGTGTGTGTGTGTGTGCGCGCGCGCATTCGTGTGTGCATTAGACCTTCTTGCTGGTCATTTTGGCTGGTAGTATTGTGATGCTGCAAAGCAGTTTCCTTTTTGCTCTGTATAGTCTTTTTCTTACAGTTTCCTGTATGCCGCCCAAGAGGCTGTAGCATATTCTAGTATTAGTCTGATGTGTGTAGTGCATTTTGGTCCTTGTAGCCATGGAATTTGCTTTGGACCTGTGGTATTAGGTTTTGTCTTCATCTTGTTTTGTCTAGTAGGTACTTCAGGTGAGTGTTCCAATTTAGGTGTTTATCTAGGAATACCCCATATAATCTAGCTGTGCTGTTGAATCTTAATGGATTGTCTCATAGCATGAATCATATGTCATCATCTTTTTGTTATTGCTCCTCTGTTAGGTGCACGTGTTTTAAGAGAACTGTCTGTGTTTCTGTCAAGTTAGGTCAGATTCTCCATTTAGCTATCCAGTTTTGTAAGTGTAGAAAGTATGGTCTCTTCTTTCCTTGTATAGTTGTCATCCTGAGTTCAGTGCACCAATAGGCTATGTTGACTGCATACAGTCTTACAGTTTCCACCTGTCATTACTGTTGGTATGCCAGCTGTGTGGAAGATGTAGAGTAGTGAAGACAAAATGCTGTCAGGCTGTGGAACATACTGAACACTCGAATTAAGAGTAATATGTACAACAACAATGGGGCAACATCTGCAGAGAATCATATTACAGGAACAGAAGGAAATTCTTGGAAAGCTTTAAATTGCTGACAGGACAATGTCAGGTGTCCTTGACTTTGTGCACCTCCATCCTGCCCACATGCAGAAAACTACATCTTATAACCTACACTGAAACCAGTAGCAGCACCACACTGTGTCACTTTCAAAGAAGCATCCAGACATCAAACTTGGTAATGTTTGCACTTATTGTTTGGTTTCAGTGATTATTAAATTTCATTTACCATGAATTATTATTAACTTAGAAAAATTGATTAAAACTAAGCATGTGCAGATTCATTTTCCCAATGTATTTTGTCCTGATCTTTCCACTGATCATCACCACATGACCCTAACTTTCCAGTTATTACTGAATATACAAATTAATTACATCAAGGCATAAATTTTAAGTAGCTCTAGGAAATAGGTATCACTCAGTTTTTTGAACTATACAGAATTTTTAATATTACTGTGTCCTAAAGTTTTCTAATCTTTCTTGTTGTTAGCTTACTTTAAAATCAATTACTTACCTGTTATTACAAATGAGGAGCATTTTTTCAAAATTTGATAGATGCGGAAAAAAAAGAGTTAGGTATAGTGATGGCATAATGTTGACCTTTTACACCAACCTCTGAATAAAGTTTCAACAGAAGTCAAATATTGCCATGTTTATAAGCACTCCGAATCACAAAGTTTTAGCAACACCCAATATACTCAATCTTAGAATTAACGCAAAAGTTGATAATAAAATTACTCTCAAGTGTCTTAGCTCCCTTTCCATAAATAATGGAGCAGATTGTCACATCAGGTTCTTGTATGCCATGTTACTCTTCATTGTAACAATATTTACTGGTGGGAAAAGTGTTGGAACCAGACACTGTTATCAAAGCTCTTACAGCCTACTATTAGATAAGAGTTAACAATTTGATGCTCTGGTGTTAGTCTACAAAGGAGTATCACACGCTAAAGCAGAACAGATGATGATTCCTCTGATTCTGAAAATGACAACAGATCAAAGAATGTTCTGGTGGAAGAAATTCCCAATTCAGGAAGAGCGTACTTCAACCTGGAACGATGCAAAGCTGCTGAATTCTGTTGTGAAGATATTATCCAGTGTCCCCATCATGAAGATATTATCCAGTTTCATCATCATATGACATCATTAAATAAAACAGATCTAGACAAGGTTTTGTAAAAATTTCTGAATATTCTTTCACCTCACCGCACAGTAGTGAACACCCGAAATGCAAAGAGGAAGATAACAGTGGCAGCAAAGCATACCATTAGAAAAATAAATGGTGAAGTAGTGCCTGTTTGTGTTGCCACTTTCCAAGGAGTTTATGTCATTTTGAAGGATCGATTATCCTACTTAGCAAGCAGGTTCCATGAAGGAAGGTGTTCACCAAAGGAGAGGAGAGGAGGTGAGAGAGTGGCAGTGGATTAGGCGCTAACTGTTGGTATTAAGAATTCATATATCTTTATATCAATACAGAGAGAGCCACCGTGGCAGGGGGACGTATGCGAAAGGTTATATGCCTTCAGATTTCACAGTCAATAAAATGTGAAGAAGAAAAAGTTTAGGGATGAGACAATTTTGCTTGTCTCAAAATGCTTGCATATATTTTAGAAACATTTCAATCTATCATTCAGGACTCCTCACACTTTTTTTTATTTTA
This sequence comes from Schistocerca americana, assembly GCF_021461395.2. Classification (NCBI taxonomy): domain Eukaryota; kingdom Metazoa; phylum Arthropoda; class Insecta; order Orthoptera; family Acrididae; genus Schistocerca; species Schistocerca americana. The sequence continues at coordinate 381,837,171 of NC_060126.1, forward strand.
TTTATTCATTCGGCATATGCAAGGCGAATATTACAGTGCCATTACAATCCACCAGGAAATTACAACACTACACAGTGGTGCTTATAGTTTTGAGCCAATCTATGGCTAGGTCAGGCAAGTAATGTATGTCCTTCAGTTCACCACTATATCCTACCACTTGACACACCAGTAGGTGGTCCATTGTCTGGATTTCACCACATTCACACACGGGACTCTCCGCAAGTCCCCACTTATTCATTAGATGTTTGCATCTTCCCTCGCTTGTTCTAAGGCGATTTAAGGCAACCCAGAGCTTCCGAGGGAGATCAAAACCATTTAGCTTCTTGCTGGGGTCATCGATAAGCTTTTGGTTCTTGTGTGTCCCTTTGCACCATGATTCCCCCCAGGCTAGCCTTGGGTCGAAGTCCTGTAATTCCCTGCCAATCTTCCAGAAGGGGGACCTAGATTTTAGCCTGTTGATGGGTGATAAGTCTTGGTGCATAGGGAGTTCTGGATTGTGTACGATCTTCCTATATGTTCTTGAGGTCGCCATGGAGCTCCTTATATCAGGGGGTTCTATGTTGCCAAGGACTGGGTGCCAGTCACATGAGGTAGCCCTAAGTGTGCCTGAGATAATTCTCATCGTCTCTTTCAATTGGGTGCATACTTTATTTACATTCGCACTTTTCGCCCAGACTGGTGAACAATATTCAGCCACGCTGTACACGAGGGCTAATGCTGACGTCCTTAGTGTATTAGCTCCGCACCCCCATGATGTTCCGGCCAGTTTAGACATTATGGCATTTCGAGATTTTAATTTATGTTTGGTGTCTTCCAGATGGGAGCTAAACGTTAGTGTACTCCCAGATATTTGGGCTTATCTTCATGTCTGATATGCCAGTCATTCAGGGAAAGCTGTAGTTTCCTGCTTGAAGCTCTGTTATTAAGGTGTATTATGGTACTGGTCATTTTATTGGGGTTGGGATGCAAATGCCAGTTAAGGTCCGCATTCAATGTTTTTTCAAGATCTTCGAAATTTTTGCTTTGGTATGCGATGGCCAGATCATCCACATACGCAAATTTACGTGACCTTGTGCTCGGCATATCAGATATGTATAAATTAAAAAGGGTCGGCGCCAGAGCTGACCCCTGCGGCAGGCCATTGTTTATGACCATGCTTTTGCTGCTCTTTCCATGGAGATAGACCTTGATCTTCCTGCCTGTCAACATATTTTTTAGTAATGTGTACGTCTGATTGCATTTGATAATTCGAGTTAGCTTGAGCAGTAGTCCTTCGGTCCAGACAGTGTCATAGGCTGATGTAAGATCTATTAATACCAGGCCCGTTTTCAGCTTGTTCTGATAGCCTTTCTCTATATACGTTGTAAGGGACAAAACTTGTTCACAGCAGTTCCTTCCCACACGGAACCCTGCTTGATAGTCCGGGAGGTTCGCCTCAATGTATGGTGCTAGTCTGGCCAGTAATATTCTCTCAAATAGTTTGTAAGAGGTACAAAGCAGTGAGAGCGGTCTATAGTTCTTTGGATTATCTCCATCCTTCCCTGGTTTCAGTACCACTATTACCTTAGCTTCTTTCCATAACATCAGGAGTGCACCTGATTTAATGCATTCCGTGAAGAGCTTGGCCATCCATTTCCTCCCAATGGGTCCCAGCTCCCTCAGAAATTTTGGGAGGATTTCGTCGGGTCCAGCTGCTTTCCCTGTTTTCATTAGTGTTAGGGCCTGGGTAATCTCCTCGACGTCTACTGCTTTGACAATATCTAGATTAGTTGGATTATTGGGTAATTCCTTGGTTAGGTTTCTGGACATCCTTTTCTTCTCCTCAGTCTTCAGGCGTATTTTGGAGGTCTGTTTCGTCACACTGATGCCTGCTTTGCATGTAGGTTTGGTTTAATGGAGAGGGGGAAAAACAGAAAAAGGCGAAAGATCTCTGGAGCATAAGAATGCGCTACAAACTAGATAAAGAAAATTTGTACAAAGCAGTTTTCTTATATAATGATGGAAGATAATCCAATTGCCATGAAGATTGCTGTGGCTTGCAGCAAAAGCAGCCATTTCCAAAACTATCAGCCGTTGAGATTTTCTGTGCCAGACAAGTATGGTTATGCAATGTGTGCTTCATGATCTATACGGGGAGGGGGGGCAGCAGTGAAAATAAGAACTGACGTATGATGGCAGTGCTTGTAGGACTCTTGGAAAGGAGAATAAAATTTAATAATATTTGTCAATTCTTTCCTGTTTATGGACATAACCACATGCCTCCAGACCAAGTGTTTGGTATAACTAAAAAGTCTTACAGAAAAAAGAATGCATATTGTCTCCTAAAGACTAGTATGGGATTTCAGAACAGCATGATAGTTTTGAAAGTTGTAGCCATGGACTGGATTGTGGAAAAAAAAAGTATGCATGTGTACTAAAATCCAAGTTACCATTCAAGATGAACAATCAGCAATTCATTTTGTACAAGAAAGTAAATAAATCTTTTGATGTATTGGTAAGTAATATGTACTTAGGAGATGAAGTACATGTTAACACCCAGAGAAGAAAGAAACCATACCATCCTACAGTACTAATATCTATCCTTTTACCAAAACAAAATATGGGTGACAAAGACAAGAAGAAAGATGTGTGTGGCTTACTAAAGTATTTTGAAATTCCAGATGATGCAAAAGAGTTTCACAAAGATGTCCTAGATGAATGATGTGTGGATGTAAGAGAGAAAACTTGACAATAGCAATGTAAATGACATGCAATACGTTTTGTACCACAGTTATTCATTTATTATTTTATTTAGTATTGATAATAATGATATAAGCAAAACAATTGTGTTAAAATAGTTATAATTATGATTGAATTATGCCACCATATTTGTTATTGTTTGTATTCTTAATAATTTTAAAAAAACCATAATTTTTAAAGAAATGAAATATACAGGGTGATTCCATTATGTTAAAACTCTCAGGGATGATGGAGAAGGTAAATTTATCGATTATGGTTTGGAAATGACCGAGTGTGAAGTTATAAACAAAAATGTTTCTGATGCCTCTGTCAGTGTGCCTCTTCCTCTGCAAGGTTTTTGCCTTCCATTTTTGGGAGGAGGTGGTACAGACCAAACCAAGAAAAAATTGTCTGGTAAACATGGACTCTGTAAAGCATATCTTAAGAGCTATGAGCACCTTGTTCAGTAAAAGAGATGTGTTTCACAGTAGCAAAGACTGAAGATGTGCTCATAGCTCGTAAGGTGTACACTATAGAGCACATGTTTACTGGACTTGTTTTGATCCCTACTACCACTCTCAAAATATGGAAAGCAAAGAGCTTGCAGTAGAAGAGATCCACTGTCAGAGGTTTTAGAATAAATTTTGCCTATAATTTCTGACCATCGTTTATGGACAGGGGTTGCTTACATGAAATTGATACTGTGCAGTCACCCTTCTGCATCATCCCTGAAAGTTTGCACCATCATCACGAAATAACCCTGTATAATAATGCATGCAAAAATACACATTGTACTGCAATGCAGACATACAATAAACACTGAAGCACATTTAAAAAAAAAATGAAAAACTGACTTGGAACTAGAAAGAGGCAAAATAACTGATAGCAGCAACAACTGTATGCATTATTCGACTTTTGAAAGAAAAGGAAAAAACTGGTAAAATCACGGTTTTAAATGTTAATTAATATATTTCACTAAAACACTTCAGGTCCTCAAGATCTAATAATCACATAAAAATTGAAATCTTCAAATAAATCTCTAGGTAAAAATAGAAACTCATTTTATGAAAACTGTACATGGTCCATTTATTGAGTTAAAAAAAAACTCCTCAATTGTATAACACAAACACTAGAATTTTGAATACTGACCAGACTTTACATATACATTATTGTTCACTGCTGCAAGAAGAGCATCATCAAATGACACCTTGAATAGAGCTGTTATTTTTTTCTATGAAAGTTGTTAACTTTCAAAGTAAATATTAAATTACACTGTTTATTTTTGTGATGAACCAGTCATTTATTAAGTGTTACTCATGGTAGTGACGGTTTCGCATCTTTATACTGATAGGAGATTGAAATGGCGACAGCCTCTATAGCAGCCATTGGGAGATGTTATGGGAGAGTCTATTGAATTTCACAGTCGTATCTAGTCTGAGCACAGTGAGCCTCCCACGGCACGGAGCTCACATCTGGTATACTCGCTGTTGTAACTTAGTAATTCTTACAACTAATTGCTGTTTTCAGTACCTAATTACTTTCAAACATCAAAGTAATGTGTAACTAATCAGGTTATGCTCATTTCATAATTCTATCTGGAAATGCAGAATCACTGTTCATCATTAATAGTAATAGATGTAAACATATTCACGGGTTGCAGACCAGTGGATAAATAACATCCTGCCTTCTCTTATTTGATTTGACTTGTTTAGACTTTGGTTTAATTGGTCTGTTTATTCATTTGAGTATGATATACATACAAAAATATACCTGCTTTGCACACCAGAATAGTAAATGTAGTATTACCATAACATTCTTCTCAAACTGTAAAAGAATTGTAAATAAGGAGCATTGTTGTGATTGGTAGACATTTTTGCACATGAATTAAAGCAGCAACTCATACCTTTGATATATTCATTGTAATTTTGGAAACTATTGCAGAGTTCTTTTCTTTGAAAGTGATAACTTGCTAACTTCATACTCATTACTTATATTTGTATTATGAAAAGTACTTTACAGTAAGCTCCCCCAGTGGTAAAAGTGTACTGGTTGTATGAAGTATGCTGTAATTTCTATGAAACATTACTGTTCACTATAAGAAAAACACTGCTTCTTTTGCCCTTGAAAGTAGCCAAAACAATAAATAGCAGCAGGAACATTACAGTACCGACACTAGACTATATTTCATCTGGATATATATTTTAATTGAACAATGGAAAAATCCAGTCTGGAATAAGACATTATTATGAAAAGGATAGGGATAGTTGCTCACCATATAGCAGAGATGCTGAGTCCCAAATAGGCACAGCAAAAAGACTGTCAGAAAGTAAGCTCTCGGCCAGAGCAAGGTCTTCATTGGACACACACACACACACACACACACACACACACACACACACACACACACACACACACACACACACACCAAACATGCATGACCATAGTCTGTCACTGCTGAGGCCAGACTGCAAGCAGCAGCACACGATGGGAGAAGCAAGCATCTGGTGGGAGTAAGGAGGAGGATGGGCAAGGGAGGGGGAGGGATAGCACATTAGGGCTGGAGGACAGTAAAGTGCTGCTTGTGGGAGCATATAGGTGCAAGGTGAAGAGAGAGTAGGGCAGCTAGGTGCAGTCAGAAGGTTAGACGGAGGATGGTGTTAGTGGAAAAGGAGAGAAGTAAAAAGACTGTGGGAGCACTGGTGGAACAGAGGGGTGTGGAGTCCTGGATTGGGAACAAAGAAGGGGATAGGTGGGTAAAGGACAATGACTAAATAGGTTGAGGTCAGGAGGACTATGGGAACATAGGATATATTGTAGGGAGAGTTCCCTCCTGCACATTTCAGGAAAGCTGGTGTTGGTATAAAGGACCCAGATGGCACAGACTGTGAAGCTGTCATTGAAATGAAGAACATCATGTTGGACGGTGTTCTTCATATTAGTGACTGCTTCATGGCCTGTGCCATCTGGATCCTTCCCTCCTACACCAGCTTTTCTGAATTGCGCAGGTGGCAACTATCTCTGCATTATATCCTACGTCCACATAACACTCCTACCCTCAACCTTCATTACTCATTGTCCTTACCCATCTAGGCCCTTCCCTGTTCCTATTCCAGCGCTACACAGCCCTCTTTTCACCAGTGCATCCACAGTCTTTTTACTTCTCTCCTTTTCCGCTAACCCTGCCCTCTGTCTAATCTCCCGACTGCACCTAGCTGCCCTATCCTCTCCCCACATTAATCGTCTATGCTCCCACAAGCAGCACTCTACCGTCCCCCACCCATACTGTGCTGTGGTATCCCTCCTCCTCCCTGCTCCCAGCCTCCTCCTCATTCCCACCACCTGCTGGCTTCTCCCATCATGCGCTGCTGCTTGCAGTCTGGGCTCAGCAGCCAGAAACTGGTCGTGTGTGCAATTATAAACCTGCATCCAGCCATCCTGATTTAGGTTTTCCATGATTTCCCTAAATCACTTCAAGCTAATGCCAGGATGGTGCCTCCAAAAGGGCACAGCCGATTTGCCTTTCCCACCCTTCCCTTATCTGAGCTTGTGCTCCTTCTCTAATGACCTAGTTGTCGATGGGACATTAAACACTGATCTCCTCCTCCTCCTCCTCCTCATGTTATGCGAATGGTGAATTCTGGTACTATAACCACATTTTTCCAATGGCTCAATCACAGGAGGAGGATCACCCAGTATTCAGTATATCTGTTCAGCTTATTATTTACCAAGAAATTTGAAAGCTTGCAACAGAATGCTCTCACTAAACGTTCAAAACATTGATGATAGATGCCACTTTCTAGCCTCACCCACAACCATGTCTACTATAGTGGTATCTGTATGGAGAACTCAAGTCTTGGAGCACAGAATGTCCACATGTCTACAGATTTCTGTCACTGGCAATTTTGTAATTAGTTGAAATGAGTTGATTGTTCTGCACATGATTAAAAATCATGCCATTATAGCTATACACCTTATGGCATTGACTGTAGCAGTATCCCAAACATGTAACTTTAAGATCAGTACTTCGTGAGTAGATCCCCCACAACATACACACATCCAGAGTAATTCTTTTCTTTACATAGGCAATTAATTTTACAATCTATCTTATAATTTTTGTTCTATAAATGGTAACAGGAAAACTTCATAAATTAAATTGAACCCTTAAGTCAGAAGATGACCCTTCCATGACATGTGACACACACTGTGAAGTGGAGTATCTTGGACCCCTACGTTTAAATCAAGATCCAAGGTGCAAATCATTTGATTTTTAATTTAAGTTGTGACCTTCATTTTTTACACTTACGTAAATATTGTTTAAGTACACTTTGTTGAGTCTATTGCACTAAACATGCCTGCTGTATTTTACTTTTTTATCACACAAAATCACATACATTTGTGCAGGTTTTTAAATAGTTCACATGAACAAACTGTCATAACAGACTTTTAGGTTCTTAAAAATTATAGTACCTCAGTACCAAGTAAATTTTCACATAAAACTAAATTCCAAAATTTAAACTTGCTCTCACTGGGTAAAAATATGTTGTTGTTGTAGTTGTGGTCTTCAGTCCTGAGACTGGTTTGATGCAGCTCTCCATGCTACTCTATCCTGTGCAAGCTTCTTCATCTCCCAGTATGTACTGCAGCCTACATCCTTCTGAATCTGCTTAGTTTATTCATCTCCTGGTCTCCCTCTACAATTTTACCCTCCACGCTGCCCTCCAATACTAAATTTGTGATCCATTGATGCCTCAGAACATGTCCTACCAATCGACCCCTTCTTCTAGTTAAGCTGTGCCACAAACTCCTCTTCTCCCCAATCCTACTCAGTACCTCTTCATTAGTTATGTGATCTACCCATCTAATCTTCAGCATTCTTCTGTAGCACCACATTTCGAAAGCTTCTATTTTCTTCTCGTCCAAACTATTTATCGTCCATGTTTCACTTCCATACATGGCTACGCTCCATATAAATACTTTCAGAAACGACTTCCTGACATTTAAATCTATACTTGATGTAACAAATTTTTCTTCTTCAGAAACGCTTTCCTTGCCATTGCCAGTCTACATTTTATATCCTCTCTACTTCAACCATCATCAGTTATTTTGCTCCCCAAATAGCAAAACTCCTTTACTACTTTAAGTGTCTCATTTCCTAATCTAATTCCCTCTGCATCACCCAACTTAATTCGACTACATTCCATTATCCTTGTTTTGCTTTTGTTGATGTTCATCTTATATCCTCCTTTCAAGACACTGTCCATTCCGTTCAACTGCTCTTCCAAGTCCTTTGCTGTCTCTGACAGAATTACAATGTCATCGACGAACCTTAAAGTTTTAATTTCTTCTCCATGTATTTTAATACCTACTCCGAATTTTTCTTTTGTTTCCTTTACTGCTTGCTCAATATACAGATTGAACAACATCGAGGAGAGGCTACAACCCTGTCTTACTCCCTTCCCAACCACCTGCTTTCTTTGGGATCGGAATTATTATATTCTTCTTGAAGTCTGAGGGTATTTCGCCTGTCTCATACATTTTGCTCACCAAATGGTAGAGTTTTGTCAGGACTGGCTCTCCCAAGGCTGTCAGTAGTTCCAACAGAATATTGTCTACTCCGGGGGCCTTGTTTTGACTTAGGTCTTTCAGTGCTCTGTCAAACTCTTCACACAGTACCATATCTCCCATTTCATCTCCATCTACATCCTCTTCCATTTCTATAACATTGCCCTCAAGTACATCGCCCTTGTATAGACCCTCTATATACTCCTTCCACCTTTCTGTTTTCCCTTCTTTGCTTAGAACTGGGTTTCCATCTGAGCTCTTGATATTCATACAAGTGGTTCTCTTTTCTTCAAAGGTCTCTTTAATTTTCCTTTAGGCAGTATCTATCTTACCCCTAGTGAGATAAGCCTCTACATCCTCAGCCTCTACATCCTCACATTTGTCCTCTAGCCATGCCTGCTTAGCCATTTTGCACCTCCTGTTGATCTCATTTTTGAGACATTTGTATTCCTTTTTGCCTGCTTCATTTACTGTATTTTTATATTTTCTCCTTTCGTCAGTTAAATTCAATATTTCTTCTGTCACCCAAGGATTTCTACTAGCCCTCACCTTTTTACCTACTTGATCCTCTGCTGCCTTCACTACTTCATCCCTCAAAGCTACTCCTTCTTCTTCTACTGTATTTCTTTCCCCCATTCCTGTCAATTGTTCCCTTATGCTCTCCCTGAAACTCTGTACAACGTCTGGTTTAGTCAGTTTATCCAGGTCCCATCTCCTTAAATTCCCACCTTTTCGCAGTTTCTTCAGTTTTAATCTACAGTTCATAACCAATAGATTGTGGTGAGAGTCCACATCTGGAAATGTCTTACAATTTAAAACCTGGTTCCTAAATCTCTGTCTTACCATTATATAATCTATCTGAATCCTATCAGTATCTCCAGGCTTCTTCCATGTATACAACCTTCTTTTATATTTCTTGAACCAAGTGTTAGGTAGATTAAGTTGTGCTCTATGCAAAATTCCACCAGGTGGCTTCTCCTTCCATTTCTTACCCCCAATCCATATTCACCTACTACGTTTCCTTCTCTTCCTTTTCCTACTATCGAATTCCAGTCACCCGTGACTATTAAATTTTTGTCTCCCTTCACTATCTGAATAATTTATTTTACCTCATCATACATTTCTTCAATTTCTTCGTCATCTGCAGAGCTAGTTGGCATATAAACTTGTACTACTGTCATAGGCGTGGGCTTCGTGTCTATCTTGGCCACAACAATGCGTTCGCTGTGCTGTTTGTAGTAGCTTACCCACATTCCTATTGTTTTATTCATTATTAAACCTCTCCTGCATTACCCTGTATTCACCTGACCAAAAGTCTTGTTCCTCCTGCCACCGAACTTCACTGATTCCCACTATATCCAACTTTAACCTATCCATTTCCCTTTTTAAATTTTCTAACCTACCTGCCCGATTAAGGGATCTGACATTCCACGCTCTGATCCGTAGAACGCCTGTTTTCTTTCTCCTGACAACAACATCCTCCTGAGTAGTCCCTGCCCAGAGATCCGAATGGGGGACTATTTTACCTGCGGAAAAACATAAAGTCTGCAAAATTGACATTCAGTGCTGGGAGCTATATTTTCTTTGTCACAACTGAAAATTAATTTGGTTTTAACTAACAATTGAAGTATTTTACTATGGGAAACAGGAAGCTCCCCATTAAAATTGTTCTGAAGTTTGTAATGCACCTCTTTCTCCGGGGGACAAATATTAATTATTATCAGTAGTAGTACATTTAGATACAAATTGTTATTTTAAACATGTGTGGTCTCTCTGGTGTGCCTAATCGACCACCAGTCCCCGTCATGCTGTTCGCTCTAACAACAGAGTACATACAGGGTTGAAGACGTTGAGAATGATAGGTGACATCAGAATTTGAATTTAGAGTGATATAACTTTCTTACCTTTATTGGTCGTTGTTGCACTCTCGTCGTCCAGTGACGATTCTCGCCATCTGCTGTTTGTTAAATCAATTTGAGGTCCAGGGTGTGTGTTTTTGCTATGTAAAAACTGACACATAGTTAAACTTCCAACTTTTATTTTATACATGCTGAACATGAAAATATTCAATGTAACAGCTTTTCCAATACATCATTTCGTTCCCTTTGTCATTGACCTTCTCAAAGCATGCATATTGCAAGATGTCTCAACACCAACTGCTCATTGTCTCTACACCCGATGGAGGTATAAGGCTCCATGCTACACGCCTTAACAACCGGCTCCTGTTCACAGGTCTTACAAACTGTGCAGTACTGCCAATCTTGGTTGAGTATCGATATTTTACACATCCCACGTATACATATATGAAAAACATAGTATGAAAAATGAAAAGTGTTTTAACAGTTTTGTAACAAAATATTAATATTTCACTTTATGTTTACGTTGTTAAAGTTCCCTTGCTCCTTAAAGTTGATTGACGGCACGGCACACCGCACACCTCGCCAGCCAGTGGTATCGGTAGTTTCAGTAGTCCGTTACATTACAAGTTCTATTTCTAAATGATTTAGTTAGTAACATGTTCCATGCATCATTTTGCATTATTGATTGCAATGATGTGGAACGAGCCATTATACATTCGCATCGCAAATTAAATTGTACATACAGTTACATTCTGGACATTTCTAAATTCTTTTTTTTACAAAACAATAAAAGATATATAGATATGAGTTAGTAATTCCTACCTACCACCTGTTACACAGTAAAATAATAGAAACTCGTCTACAGAATAGAAGGAGTTGTCAAGGAAAAACTTCATCAGTTTGTTATCAAATTTTACTTTGCTGTCTGTTAGACATTTTATATCACTGGGTAAATAATCAAAAAATTTTTGTTGCAGCAAACAGTTCAAGAGCAAAATCGCAGCAATATGTTGAAAACGTATCTTTCATAAAACTCAACCATATGAATGTATCACCAACTTCTCCTTCTGAAATTAAGAAAATTATTGTTGAACCTGTCACCCATCCACGGGTTATTTGCCTAGGTGTGGTTATGGACACATTGGTGAAGTCTCCCAACAGATCCCTCACTTAAAGAAAAGAAGCATGTCAGCAACAGTCAATAATTCAGTGCTGCACTTTCTTTTCTTGAGCATTGCGTCCCAAGACAACCCAAGTACTATGTATTAAAGGTATGGTCTAGAGAATGTGTTCATGCATGGACTCCAGAATTTCTCAAAAATGTCCACAAGTGAGCACACATCTGTGTCCATGTGAAACCTTGCATACTCTCCTAAGGTGGAGATGTTGAATTCCCACTAGACATTCACAGCATGCTCATACTCTGCATCCATTATGACATCACTTGTAAGGTTGCTGGAGAATGCAGTTGTCAGATACCCTGGTTTCTTTGAGTTTTGCCATACTATCCAGATACTCATATGGGAAAACCACTTTCCTAGTCACAAGTTGAAAGTTTTCCTCAGTGAGAAATGCAGCTCAGGGATGTGCATTTCCTCCCGAGGTATAATTTCAACAAATTTCTGGCATGGCACCTACATAAAATGTAGCGAGTCAAGGAAGCGGAGCATAATTCTTGTAGAATGAAATATATTTCTCAATGCTCTCAGGTAGGACACTGACCTGATTTTTCTCCTAGCTGAAATCAGCCAAGTGTCAGGAAGAAAGTGAGCATCATTCCCCCGTAAATTATGGAAGAAAATGAGTACATGCCTTGATAACTGGTACTTTAGATTGCATGTATTGTGAGCTGTGCCACGGAACTTCCTAGTAAGATGACAGTGGTCTGCATGAGGAGTTTCTGCTTTTCTATCTAAAGGCAGCCCACAAATATGAGTTAGCTGTGTTATTGTACAAATCTTCATTCTCCTTTGATTTTGTCATGGGAACATTGTCACTGTAAAGTTTATCAACCTCCTGTGAAGGTTTTTCAAGTTCGGTGAGAAGCCAAACCACATGATTAGCCCCAATGGTTGATGGTTTGATGTTTAAAGGGACCAAACTACATGGTCATAAGTCCCTTCCCCAATTTAATTGTAGTGATTAAAACTTGAATCATAGGACAATACAGTTTGGTGCACTGCCACATAGGGTACATGTTTTTTCTACAAAGATAGTATGTAAGGCTGTTGTGTCACCTTCACAGCAGGTCACAGGAGCCTGGAGGCATTCAAAGTCGGCATACAACACAAATGGTTGTCACTCCTGATGGTGAGCATTTTTAAATATTATGACTTTATTTTCCTCAGTAGGCATAATGACACGTACTAGGTCCTTGGAAGCGCAATCTACAAGATGCTTTGCTAATAACTTGTCTGAGCAGAAGGCATTGGGGTACCGTAAGCAAATATGCTCTTTACTGTTATGTTTACTCATTTGGAAGGCGAGAAGACAGAACATACCTTTGTTCCAAACATAATAATAATTGCCTTTCTCCTTATTTTCCTCGTAGGAGAATAAAAGCATGTTTACAGGCATCTCATGCTCACTGGCAAATTCTGAGAAATGGATGTGGAACACTTATGAATGTTAAGGTATCTATCATATTTAGATGTACACTGCAGATTTTTTGTGTAATTTCTCTTGCAAGCCAGGACTGACTATGCAAAACAGGTCTTAGTTTTATTTTTGAAATTAATGTATACCCTCTTATTAGCTATATCTTTAGGAAGCTATGTATAACTGGACCCTCCATGTACCAGATCATATACATGTGTATGGATGTCCAGGTGTAGTATTTGGCTGAATGTTTTACCTGACCCTCTCACCTCCACCTCAGAAAACTGGGCAAGTACAGCTCTCAAGGTGGATTTACAAAACCACTTGGTGATTGATGTGCTCCGTGTTGTCTCTCCATTATCCCTCCCAATGTGAGAGGCGAGTTTGGGAGGGTGCAACAGTTCAGTACACAGCACTGCACCGCATTTAATGGTGGGATACCCCAGATCATTAACAGCCTTGGGAAGCTCCGTTTCCATGAAAGGAAGGCATGTTCTTAGAAAGCTAGCTAACAGTGTCATGATACCCTCCAGATTCTCAATTTTTGTGAAAGAGATTCTCTCCTCAAGGGCATCCGTGATCACCAAATATTCTAATTGCAGTGTGGTGTCATTAACTTGATATTTTTCATTAAAAGGATGGAGAGGAAACTGCAGCTAGCCACAGAGTTACTGTAACTAATACTACTACAACTAGATCACAAAGCTGCTTGCGGTGAGGTGTTGCAAGGTATGTGCCATACCTTGCATGATTTGTGAGAATGAGGAGGTGGTGGAGATGCTGTGGTATCGGGCCAGTGCCAGTAGCCTGGCTGCTGCAGCCCTGACCCACTTTCCAGATGGAGGGTGGCTCATGGATGCTAGAGCAGAGCTGGTATGAGGGCTCTGGAACCACCCTTGCCTGTAGGCATGGCTCACCTGGCCCTGCTTGAATGAAGCAGGCTTCACTGTCCCCAGTACCTGCGCCACAGCGAAATGTGTGGATGGTGGTGCTGTAGAGAAAGAGTAACAAACACAATCAAGTACAGTGTTCCAGACATCACCTGCTGCTGCATGGAAAGATTGAAAGAAAGGACACAGATTTTAATTTATTTTATATTAGTTATTTTATTTAAAAAAATCCATCATCATCAAGCAGGGTGAATATGTATTATGTATTTTGCTCGGGGTTCTTAGCATATCCCTCAGATCATCTGGCATCTCCTCATGCCAACAAAGGTCTTCCTCCACCTCCTGCATCCACTGTGACTTTTGTCCTCACCTGAATCATGGAAGAGCCATCTGTCCATCTCACTGATATCACCTGAAGCCACCTAATAATTTTATTCAATAATGAAAGGATACACACACAAGAAACTATGAGAGAAAAATATTTTTTAGAATATGCACTTACAGGAGATCTGCAATGGCTCCTGCTTATCCGCAACACATTCCCTCTGTTCATCTTCTTGTACCAGGAAATTGTCTACAACAAAAACAAAGAGTATGCACCATATTACTCACACAGTACTACAAAGAAGAAAAATATACATTTTACTTACAATGCTGTTGCTGCTGACTCATCTCAACATTCATTTCATCCACTATTTCATGGATGTATCATCAAACAGTAAGACAGAATGTATTTAATATCACTATAATGAAAGTCTTAGTGGAAGAAAAAGTTACAGTTGTCGATTTGAATACTAACTTACCAGGTAATTCCCACTGCCTCTGATGTTTGCAGCCACTGGCATTGCCGCAGCTGCTATTGTCACGCTTCATTTCCCAAATAAAAACTGGTACCGTGCACATAAGCAATAAGACAACATGAGACACAGGAAAATGATGGCAGAATGAGGCTGGTTGGAGGGGATAGGGTTTATGTAGACTCAAGCTCTACCTGCAATTTGGCAAGAACCAATCATATTGCATTATTTGGGAATACCTTGGTTGACATGTTTGGACAGGTTGGTTCATTCAATCACAAACAGGATGCAACCATTTCAGAGAGAGGAATTGGTTTCCCAGGTATCAGATATTATAAGGAGGCCAACTTCTGCTCTGGGGTCACTGGACTGTCCAGTTGGTGACACTTGAGGCATTTCCTGGGAGGGTGAATAGTGAACTATTGCTGAGTATGCGTGACCACATGGGTTACGGGCAGTGCATGGAGAAGTGTGCTTGTGTTCTCAAATTTCTCTGCATACAAGCCTCACAATATGGGTCAAGCGTTCTTGAAATTTAATTACTCGATTTGCTTTCATCTGTCTATACACTTGGGGATGTGCCACGCCACCCTTTGTGATGTAATCACCAGTCAGTAGTTGCCACCAGTGTGACTTGGGGGTGCTGGAATCATTTGCTAGTTGTCGATGGGCATGAACACAACACTTCTGGACACCGTAGGAGGCAGATGTGTTGTCATGACAGTACCAGTGAAATGCGGTAAGGGAGTTATTTTTTTCTAGCACCATGCGTTTGCTAATGGGTGGATGTTTTATGGAGTCTATTTGCTGCAAACGTGTTAGGCTGGTTTTTCTTTGTGACATGTTATTCTCATTGCTGATCTGTAGCACTGTAATCAGAGCACGACATCACATCTGGCATTCATGGCAGCGGAAAGATAGTCCTTTATACCACCTCTTACCTGTCAGCACAGCCGCGGAAGGGGTTGCCATCACCTGCTGCTTTGTTCCAGGATTAGTGCAATTTCTGATCCACACACTGCCCGAGGGGTGCTGTGTGTATGGTAATACATGAGGCGGGTGGCACATAGGTGCGCAGTGTACCAGGCAGCAAGTCTACCCTGCAGTTGGTGCACAGATGGGATCAAGATATTTATAATGGCGTAATTATGTGTGATAAGTTATTATGATGTTGATTTAATGACAATAATCCTTGTGTGATGGAAAAGAAAGAGCCATCTAATTAGTTCTTTCTGATGTATTTTGCAAGACCTGCGTCTTCTGAAACATCAGAGACTGATGAGCTTTTTCCACCAAATTAAAGAGAGCCAACCCGTGTGTATTGAATTTTATAAATAAACAGTATGTCCTTTGTTACATCATTGAATTTCCTGTAGTGAGACCCATCCTCTTCAGCACAGACAGAGTCCTTTGTCTGCCAGTTTCCTGATGGGGGAGGGTAGTGGGAAGGGAGGGCTGCGGATTTACCAGAGGCAAAGGGGTTAGTTAATTTTTTTGATTTAATTAGTCAATTTGATATCAAACGTGTGAATGTATCAGCAAGGAGATATCCCAGAGGGGTGTGGGAAGTGGTTTCTCAGAAGGACCAATTACCAACAGAAGGTCATAAATCAATTAACAGAACAATAGGTTAAGGGCAGGGAGAAGATGTCATAAATCAAGTTTGTCTCCTGAATGTATGCAACCCGCCCTAACAAAATGTGCTGATCCCCAACCTAACAAAATGTGTTGTTCCCCACTTAGTCCTAAAGATGTTCATACAGCATTTCTTGAGAAAGTGCTGATTTCTATCATTGAGAAATTGAACGATAGGTAGAATGTTCTGATCATTGTTTATAGGGACTTAGTGACTACTATGAAAAATAGTGCCATGTTTGTGTGTCACTTTGAAGTTCAGTGTAGCATACAATAAAAATTATTTGCCCTACTGTAATACATGAAACTTTGCAGTCACGTCATGTATTTTCCGTCCACTTTTCAGCTTTGCCAGTTTGCTTGCTGTTGTCTTGCCCTCCAAGCTCTTTATAAATATGCAAGTGTTTCTCTGTTCTCTAGAATTTTTGAGTTCTTAATATGCTGCATTTATCTTTTTGACAATCAAGCAAGCTTCTACAGCAGTTCTCCTCCAGCCATTTGCTGCCTTGTTTTACATTCCCTCTTATCTCATATTTTAAACATCTGTGTTCCCTTGAATTTTGTATTTTAAGCTTTTGTTGAACTCAGTATCTCTTATGTCATCCAAGAATTTCTACTTGATACTGTCTTTCTGCCTACTTGATCCTCTGATGCCTTCACTGTTTCAGTTTCATCTGTAGATCATAAACAACAAATTGTGATTGTAGTCCCCATCTGCCACTTGAAATGCTCTACAATTTAAAATCTGGTTTCAAAAATCTGTGTTTTTCTATATCTGATTCATTCCAATGTATCCAGGTCTCTAACAAGGCACATAAGACCCCATAGTTACAAAACTGGGATCCATGCCTCCTGGACCTTCAAGGGTCCACTTGGGTCGCAGGCTCCATTCCTCCTGAGGTCAGAGCTGGGATCCAGTCTTCCAGTTAAAAGCAGGTCTAGTCAAAGCTGTACACTGTTTTTCATATCTCTCTTAAGTAACAATGAAAAATGTCATCTTTCATGTCAATATCAAAATCAAATGGCAATTGAAAACTTAAACATGAACTTGTTCTTATTGTACCCATTATGCAGGGTTCATACAGGGAGGCGTGCTATCTCACATCCAAAAATATCTACAAATTTACTTTTTTTAAAATCTTGAAATGTATTTACAGATTCATTATCTGATTAGTTGCCCATCTTAAAAACTAACACCTTTCATTTCATATATTGTGTTCTTGTAAATTTCCAGCTTTGAAGTCACCACTTGTTGCTTTATGAATTTTAAAGCCAGACAAGGCCTTTCCTTTTTCTTTACTTTTGAGAAATGGTTCCAGTTTTGGTGTCAAGTTGAATTTGCTTCTATATATATCTGGGCAGCAGGAGAACAGACTTCTGTATTTCTTGTGGAAACTTACATAAGCATTGGTGGTTCTTTGTCTAGTGCAACTTAGTTCTGCCTGTATGGTAGAAGGAAAGAGCTTGTTTTCATCATTTTGCTATGCAATCGCAAAACAGTTTCTCAGAATGTGACGCTGCTGAAATTAAGTCCTCATCAAAACAGTCACCAAACATGTTAAGATTCAGCATTGGCTGACCAGCTGGAAGATACTTCCTGATTTCGTTTCTGAAGTAGTTGTCATGTGGCAAGGGCTATGTTTTTATTTTTCGCCACCAATTCTATGTTAGACGAAATTCATATCTTTGAATTCTCAAATCAGTCCCTGCTTCAGTTCCAGCATTTACAGCTCTTTCTTCAACATCTAAAAACATTGGTGCAGGTAATTTCGGATCTAGATGATCATAACTGTTGAAAATATATTCTGATAAGATGAAGTTTGCTTATCACTCAGCAAAGAAAAAACTGTTGGAACATAATGTCTGTTAATAAGCCCAAGGATCGTAAAGGGATGGAGAAGAAAAACGAAAATTTCTGAGATTTTCAGCTTCACAGAATATTAAAATGTTTTCATCAGCATCCGTATGCAAGAGCAAATC
This sequence comes from Schistocerca americana, assembly GCF_021461395.2. Classification (NCBI taxonomy): domain Eukaryota; kingdom Metazoa; phylum Arthropoda; class Insecta; order Orthoptera; family Acrididae; genus Schistocerca; species Schistocerca americana. The sequence goes on from NC_060126.1 coordinate 381,855,210, forward strand.
CACCAGATCTATAGTTTTCACACTTAATGCATTTAGAATAATAAGAACGTCCTGAATACAAGTAGGTAATTTTGGCAGAATTTTCTGTCTAGCTTTGTAAATGGATTTACATAAGCAGTTTACATCTTTAACACTTCTTTCTTCCATTTGTTCTTTCAGTTCATTATACATTGTTCAACACAAAGGACTAATTTTTCGAGAACCCTTCTATTCCTTTGCGACAGATAAGTTTGAAATTCAACTCAAAGGCGCCTACAACCATCCACTAATGATGGAAAAGCAGTCTGCCCTGTGGTGTTGCCCTCAGGCTCAAGAACACTTGAAACAGCAGGGTGGTTGACACATGTGGAAAGAAAGGCCACAGCCCAGAAGTTCATGTGACATGTGAGTTAATGATGTCACATCAACATCAGAGTTCACCACAGTACTGCCCAATGCCTCCATGCACATGTTACGATAGCAAGGTTTCAACCCCTTCCTCTCTCTTATCCCTATTTCACCCCTTTCTTTGACACCTCTGCTCTGCAGGTCAGAACAGTGACACCAAGCATCTGATGTCATGTGGTTTTCTTTTGGGTGGCCAAGGAAAACATTTCAGACATACTGCCACTCAAAATCTACATGAAAAGGGCTCAAGGGGTGGCAGAAAGAATCTCAATGAAACTATCCCTTTCCATGGGGGTTTGATTCCCGCACATTTCACAGTAAAAAATATAAAACAATTATCAGTGTGAGAAGCAACAGGTTGATGATCTTTAAAATCTTTGAAACTGCTGGCATCCCTGATATTTCAAAAACCCTCTGTAAGAACAATGTGGGGCTGAATTGCTATTGATTGTGATTGCATGCCTTTTTAGTGCAATTTTTGCTCTCTTGTACAGGGTTTAACCACCAGGAACCCTTCAAAATCATTTGATAAAATTTTAACTTGATTTAAAGCAGCAAAGAGTGCTCATGCTTTCTCAGCCCTCATACTTCATGCACTCTTGTGATGTGAACATGGGGGAGGGGGGTGGAGGAGTTGCGACATTGACACATGATTGAATGAAAATAGCAAAAGGGTCCCTCTAAGACACCCGACCCCCTGCCACACACCGACCTCTGGATGGCACCCACTGAGATTCATTGAGAATTTTATAAATATACCTTTACAGAGAGAACCTGTGACATACTGCAAGGCACCTGCTGGTAGACAATTGGCATCTGATGGGTGTCAAGGGGTTGCCTACCTCTAGGTGCTTAGGACCACTTTACAGGACCTCTGTAAAGTTACATTTTTAAAATTCTTAAAGAAGGTGAGTGGGTGCCACCAAGAATCTTGCCAAAGTGGGAGAGGAGGGGGTGGTCTAAGAGGAGACTCTTTTGCTGTCACCCCTACGCCACCCCCTCATCAATATGCCATAAGAGTGCTGAGAGAGCATAAGCACCCTTTGCTACTTCACATCGAGTTAAAATTTCATCGAATGGTTTTGAAGAGACCCTAGCGGCTCCAGCCTGTAAACAGGAGCAACAATTGCCATTGCGCTGCCCTCCTAAACTGTATGACCGCATTTAATGGGGATGAGCTCCGCCACACCCTGAGGCCTTTTCCTGTTGATGCTGAATAGTGGTGCATGTGAAATCTTTTCCTCGGCAACTCATAACAAAACCATGTGGCTTCAACACTGGATGTCACCATTCTGACCTCCATTACGGAGGCATCAAGAGAAGGGGTGAAATGTGGGCAAGAGGGGGTGTGACAATCTTCACATGGTCTGACACATCCACAGTATTGTTGGTTGAAATTTTGATGAAATTCTGTGTCACTGTGACTTCATTAACACACGTTACTTGACATGAGCTTCTGAGCACTGGCCTTTTTTTTGCAAGTGTCCACTCCTTCCTGTTTGAAGCGTCATCGAGCCAGAGGTTGACGACGCAGGGCGCCACGGTTTTGCACCATTGCAGAGAAAGGTTGTGTAGGCACCTTTGAGCCTAGTTTCAAACTTTCAAAAAAGTGGTCCCTTAATCGTGTTGCGCAGTGTTATTAGTTTTGATGGTCTCTCACATACATCTTCCATAGCTTCCTCTTAAGATCACAAACTATTTTCTGCCTCTGAATTTTGCCACCATCTATTTCTGCATAGTTTTATTATCTTGACTCTTGAGTACATCTGTGTCTTCAATTGAGGCAGTTTTAATAAAATTTCTGCAACTCTAATGTTGCATGTTCATCACGTTACAGGCCCTTTTAACAGTTTTTGGAATCCTAAAGCATAATCGTTTTTAAGTACCATTTTGCTTCCCATTCTATTGACTAACTGCAATTACACCAGGGAACATGTTCACCATGAAATGATCTGTCATGTACTGAAACATGAACTCACAAACTACTACTCCGAGGAAGCTGAGCAGGCTCAGGGCTACTACCAGCTAATAAACTTTTTCTGGAGGCATGGGTCATACTACCTGCTAAGCCTGCTTGATTACAGGAAGCACAGGTGCTGCACCCCTACCACATGTGCAGCCTACTTTCATGATTCTTGAGCCAAGAGGTAACAATGAATAAATAGTGATTTATGCAAAATTCTGGGAGAAGGTTTCTACTTTCTCAAAATCTGTAGTTTCCAAATGATTTTCCTTCTCTTCCTTCCTCTGCTATCCAGTTCCAGTCCCTCAACACCATTAAATTTTCGTCTCTCTTAACTATTTGCATTATTTCTTTAATCAAATCATACATTCTCTCAATCTGTTCATTATTTGCAGGGTTGGTAGATAATATCAAGTAATATTACTGTGACAGATTTTGGACTTGTGTCCATTCTGGCTGTTGTGTGTTCACTATACTATTCATAGTGTTTTACTCAATTATTTTTATTCGTTATTGGACCTACTCCAGCATTACTCCTCTTTGGCTGTTGATTACCCTGTGTGCACCTGATCAAAATAGGTGAGAGATCTACTTTTGAACAATTTCCTGACTTTCACCTCCAGCCAGCCATGTAATAGAAGTTCAATATATTTTCTCATTCAATTTTTAAATGATAGCATTCACTTTTTGCTTGCTGCAGTCTTTGCAAAATTGCAAAAATTACATGGACAAGTAATGTTTTCCAGATTTGGAAAAAAATTACAAGATACAACATGGTTGTAAACCTAGAGGAACAAATATTCTATACAAACTTGAAGTGTTACAATTGAGAAAATTGTGAAATACTGTATTTAATCACTTAATGTTTATTTACTACACATCACTAAACAGTAAATGAAATCAAGATAAGTAGAAGTATTATCAAAACCCTAGAAATAAATACATTTTAAATAGAAAGAACAAGATACCAAACACAAATTTCCATCTTGAAGACATGGCGAAGGATCAAATATATAACATTTTACTCACCCTAAAATTATGTAACTGAAGAATTAGCAGTATCTCCAAATAATTATAATATATTATACTACACTTCTGTAGCACTAAAAATACTTACAAGTAGTGTACTCAACAGTCTTATGTCTCACAACAAAAAAATAGCAAAATATGCTGAAAAATGCTTCTGGTGATCTCTAGTGCACATTCCTTCAAGTTAACCTAAAATATATCACTGGACTGGAATGCTGACCAGGCAACATAACGTGTTCTGAGGTACACTAGCCTGAAGATATAACACTCTCCCCTACTGTTCTTCCTGTCAACAAACTTCTCATATTCGTTCTTTAAATTTGACCTATCCATTTCCTTTTTTAAAAAATCTGTCCTGCGTACTCGATTAATCGACAAATAGTCCATGCTCAGACTCTTACAACACAGATTTTATTTTCCAACATCCTCAGGACTGTTCTTGCCATGGAAATTCAAATGGAGTGACCATTAGCTCCATAATGTACACATGAGGGTGCCACTATCATTAAGCCGTACAGCAGCACTGCATCATGTCCATGGGAACTATAACAGTTGCAGTTTCCCCTTGTTTCCAGGCATTTATATCAATAAAATACCAAGGCTATGTTGACTGAGATTACAAGGCCAGATCAGTCAGTCATCCTGACTGTTTCCCCTGGAAGTCTGGAAGAGGTTTCTGCCCTTCTTCAGGGATCCCTTTAGTCTGTCATCTATACAGATACCCTTTCGATTTGGTTGCAAAACATCTATCATTACACTGAATAAACCACATCACTGAGGATAGACTGATGGCAGCTTTACTTAAGAAGTAAGGAAAATGAACCACCACAGTCATATCATCACACAAATTTATTTCAAATGACAAGTTTCAGTGCAACACTTATGCCATATTTAGGTCCACTTGTAGAGTATACACTTTTGATGTGTGAAATCTATGACAACTAATATTACATGGGTTCTATTTTATATGGGCCAATGAATGGAAGTACTTAGTTTGTAGTGGATCTGTAAGTGGCACAAGTGCTGTAACTAAATTAGTCATTTGAAATAAATTTCTTCAATAATACGGCTGTGGTGGTTCATATTGTTTACTTATATTATCAGCTGCTGTCCCATACCCACAAGAACTATGGATGTCATAAGTTACTCAACCATTGTCTGCACTGAGTACACCACTTTGCTTTTTGCGTGACTGAATGAATTGTCTATTGTGATGAAGGTCTGTTTGGCCCAAAGCTTTGACTGTCTTTTTGTTGTGCCTAACTACAACTCAGCATTCCCACTATATGGTGAGTAATAACTATCATTTTCATACTATTGTTATTGTTCCATCCTGGATTTTCCATTGTTGGAGATATTAAAATTGTTCTCCAGAAATCTGAAATGTCACTCTTAAAAGATTTATGTGGTTGCAGGCTCTGGTAGTCTTTTTGTTAGCATTCTGGTATCACTCCATTTCTTGCCAATTATAAATGAAATGTCTGTCACCAACATCAAGTTGCTTTGATGGACACACTCAAACAGCTGCAGTTCAACATCTTGTTTTGGTAGATGTCACTTCTACTGCACCAATTCCATGGGAAGACCCAAGAAATAATAAGCAACTATTCTCTACAAACATATGATTAATGTACTTGAGGACACAGTACTTGGTTCAAATGGTTCTGAGCACTATGGGACTTAACGTCTGAGGTCATCAGTCCCCTACAACTTAAAACTACTTAAACCTAACCAACCCAAGGACATCACACACATCCATGCCCAAGGCAGGATTCGAACCTGCGACCATAGCGGTCGCACGGTTCCAGACTGTAGCGCCTAGAACCGCTCGGCCACTCCAGCCAGCGACACAGTACTATCACAGCGTTCCACAAACATTTCTGTGACTTTCAAGTCACCCAAATACCAATCTAGACAAAAATTAACTAGCTGCAGTGTAAAAGAGAGCAAAGGTAACAGATCACCCAAAGCTTCTACACAGAATGCCAAAACTCCTGTACTAACACCACCGGTTAAAGCTATATGAACAATCCGTTACTATTTTTTTATTGTGATACTGAGATATTGCAACTAATCCATCTAAACAACTAGATTCTTTATGAAAGTAGTATATTCTGAACTTTGTGTAGTGGACTGAATAATGTAATGGAATTGTATTTCATAGGTGCAGTGTTCCGCTGCTCCAAGTGCAGACTGTCATTCTCCAGTGCAGCATATCGGGATCGACATCTTTCATACTGCTGGAGACGATGCATGCCTTCCAAAGTTAGCCGTACCACTGCAATCGAACTTATAGAAGAAGACCTTGGCAAGAACAATAACAGTAGTAGTAGCACTGACTTGAGGCATGATACAACAAAGAACTTTGCTTCTGAAATGTTGTTGTTGTTGTGGTCTTCAGTCCTGAGACTGGTTTGATGCAGCTCTCCATGATACTCTATCCTGTGCAAGCTTCTTCATCTCCCAGTACCTACTGCAACCTACATCCTTCTGAATCTGCTTAGTGTATTCATCTCTTGGTCTCCCTCTACGATTTTTACCCTCCACGGTGCCCTCCAATACTAAATTGGTGATCCCTTGATGGCTCAGAACATGTCCTACCAACCGATCCCTTCTTCTGGTGAAGTTGTGCCACAAACTTCTCTTCTCCCCAATCCTATTCAATACTTCCTCATTAGTTATGTGATCTATCCATCTAATCTTCAGCATTCTTCTGTAGCACCACATTTCGAAACCTTCTATTCTCTTCTTGTCCAAACTATTTATCGTCCATGTTTCACTTCCATACATGGCTACACTCCATACGAATACTTTCAGAAATGACTTCCTGACACTTAAATCAATACTGGATGTTAACAAATTTCTCTTCTTCAGAAACGCTTTCCTTGCCATTGCCAGCCTACATTTTATATCCTCTCTACTTCGACCATCATCAGTTATTTTGCTCCCCAAATAGCAAAACTCCTTTACTACTTTAAGTGTCTCATTTCCTAATCTAATCCCCTCAGCATCACCCGATTTAATTTGACTACATTCCATTATCCTCGTTTTGCTTTTGTTGATGTTCATCTTATATCCTCCTTTCAAGACACTGTCCATTCCATTCAACTGCTCTTCCAAGTCCTTTGCTGTCTCTGACAGAATTACAATGTCATCGACGAACCTCAAAGTTTTTATTTCTTCTCCATGAATTTTAATACCTACTCCGAATTATTCTTTTGTTTCCTTTACTGCTTGCTCAATATACAGATTGAACAACATCGGGGAGAGGCTACAACCCTGTCTTACTCCCTTCCCAACCACTGCTTCCCTTTCATGTCCCTCGACTCTTATAACTGCCATCTGGTTTCTGTACAAATTGTAAATAGCCTTTCGCTCCCTGTATTTTACCCCTGCCACATTTAGAATTTGAAAGAGACTATTCCAGTCAACATTGTCAAAAGCTTTCTCTAAGTCTACAAATGCTAGAAACGTAGGTTTGCCTTTCCTTAATCTTTCTTCTAAGATAAGTTGTAAGGTCAGTATTGCCTCACATGTTCCAGTGTTTCTACGGAATCCAAACTGATCTTCCCCGAGGTTGGCTTCTACTAGTTTTTCCATTCGTCTGTAAAGAATTCGTGTTAGTATTTTGCAGCTGTGACTTATTAAACTGATAGTTCGGTAATTTTCACATCTGTCAACACCTGCTTTCTTTGGGATTGGAATTATATTATTCTTCTTGAGGTCTGAGGGTATTTCGCCTGTTTCATACATCTTGCTCACCAGATGGTAGAGTTTTGTCAGGACTGGCTCTCCCACGACCGTCAGTAGTTCCAACGGAATATTGTCTACTCCGGGGGCCTTGTTTCGACTCAGGTCTTTCAGTGCTCTGTCAAACTCTTCACGCAGTATCATATCTCCCATTTCATCTTCATCTACATCCTCTTCCATTTCCATAATATTGTCCTCAAGTACATCGCCCTTGTATAGACCCTCTATATACTCCTTCCACCTTTCTGCTTTCCCTTCTTTGCTTAGAACTGGGTTTCCATCTGAGGTCTTGATATTCATACAAGTCGTTCTCTTATCTCCAAAGGTCTCTTTAATTTTCCTGTAGGCGGCATCTATCTTACCCCTAGTGAGATAGGCCTCTACATCCTTACAGTTGTCCTCTAGCCATCCCTGCTTAGCCATTTTGCACTTCCTGTCGATATCATTTTTGAGACGTTTGTATTCCTTTTTGCCTGCTTCACTTTCTGCATTTTTATATTTTCTCCTTTCATCAATTAAATTCAATATTTCTTCTGTTACCCAAGGATTTCTACTAGCCCTCGTCATTTTACCTACTTGATCCTCTGCTGCCTTCACTACTTCATCCCTCAAAGCTACCCATTCTTCTTCTACTGTATTTGTTTCCCCCATTCCTGTCAATTGCTCCCTTATGCTCTCCCTGAATCTCTGTACAACGTCTGGTTTAGTCAGTTTATCCAGGTCCCATCTCCTTAAATTCCCATCTTTTTGCAGTACCTTCAGTTTTTATCTACAGGTCATAACCAATAGATTGTGGTCAGAGTCCACATCTGCCCCTGGAAATGTCTTACAATTTAAAACCTGGTTCCTAAATCTCTGTCTTACCATGTTATTCAATCTGTATATTGAGCAAGCAGTAAAGGAAACAAAAGAAAAATTCGGAGTAGGTATTAAAATTCATGGAGAAGAAGTAAAAACTTTGAGGTTCGCCGATGACATTGTAATTCTGTCAGAGACAGCAAAGGACTTGGAAGAGCAGTTGAACGGAATGGACAGTGTCTTGAAAGGAGGACATAAGATGAACATCAACAAAAGCAAAACGAGGATAACGGAATGTAGTAAAATTAAATCGGGTGATGCTGAGGAAATTAGATTAGGAAATAAGACACTTAAAGTAGTAAATGAGTTTTTCTATTTAGGGAGTAAAATAACTGATGATGGTCGAAGTAGAGAGGATATAAAATGTAGACTGGCAATGGCAAGGAAATCGTTTCTGAAGAAGAGAAATTTGTTAACATCGAATATAGATTTAAGTGTCAGGAAGTCGTTTCTGAAAGTATTTGTATGGAGTGTAGCCATGTATGGAAGTGGAACATGGACGATAACTAGTTTGGACAAGAAGAGAATACAAGCTTTCGAAATGTGGTGCTACAGAAGCATGCTGAAGAAAAGGTGGGTAGTTCACGTAACTAATGAGGAGGTATTGAATAGGATTGGAGAGAAGAGAAGTTTGTGGCACAGCTTGACTAGAAGAAGGGATCGGTTGGTAGGACATGTTTTGGGGCATCAAGGGATCACACATTTACCATTGGAGGGCAGCATGGAGGGTAAAAATCGTAGAGGGAGACCAAGAGAAGAATACACTAAGCAGATTCAGAAGGATGTAGGTTGCAGTAGGTACTGGGAGACGAAGAAGCTTGCACAGAATAGAGTAGCATGGAGAGCTGCATCAAACCAGTCTCAGGACTGAAGACCACAATAACAACAACAAAGAAAAAAATTTGAACATCGAGCTGTTACTTCCCAAAAAACTCATTATTCACGCAGTCATCCCCTGTACATAGATACATTCGGAGTGAGGAATGCTATGTACAAAGCACTAGCGATTTTCTTCTAGAATATGTCGCCGCTCCCACACTTCTCTTGTCAACCTGCTAACGAAAGGAAATGCAGTCATTAGCGCACTCCTAAGTACCCAGAATCTGTAATCCTATCTGTATTCTAAAGCATAATGAAAACTATTTAAACTTCGTGCTGTTACTTCCCAAAAAAGTAATTTTTCACGCAGTCATCCCCTGTACATAGTTACATTCGGTGTGAAGAATGCTATGTGTACAGCACTAGCGATTTTCTTCTAGAATATGTCGCCGCTCCCACACATCTCTCGTCAACCTGCTAATGAAAGAAAATACAATCATAAGCGCACTCCTAAGCCCGCAGAATGTGTAATTTTATCTGTATTCTCAAAACCATACTGAAAAAAATTAAAACATCGAGCTGTTACTTCTCAAATACTAATTATTCACGCAGTCATCCCCTGTACATAGATACTTTCGGAGTTAGGAATTCTATGTGCACAGCACTAGCTATTTTCTTCTAGAATATGTCGTCGCTTCCACACATCTCTTGTCAACCTGCTAACGAAAGAAAATGCAATCATTAGCGCACTCCAAAGTGACCAGAATGTGTAATTTTATCTGTATTCTTAAGCCATAATGAAAAAAATTTAAAAAAGAGCTGTTATTTCCCAAAAAACTAATTATTCACGCTGTCAGATATTATACGTACGTACATTCGGTGTGAAGATAGCTATGTGCACAGCAGGAGCGATTTTCTGCTAGAATATGACGCCGCTCCCACACATCTGTTGCCAACCTGCTAACGAAAGGAAAGGAAATCATTAGCGCACTCCAAAGTCACCAGAATGTGTAATTTTATCTGTATTCTTGAAGTATAATGAAAAAAACTTAAACAAAGGGATGTTACTGCCCGAAAAACTAATTGTTCACGCTGTCAACCCCTCTACGTAGATACATTCGGTGTGAAGAATGCTATGTGCACAGCACTAGCGATTTTCTTCTAGAATATGTCGCCGCTCACACACATCTGTTGTCAACCTGCTAACGAAAGGAAAGGAAATCATTAGCGCACACCAAAGTCACCAGAATGTGTAGTTTTATCTGTATTCTTAAAGTATAATGAAAAAAATTTAAACAAAATGCTGTTACTGCCCAAAAAACTAATTGTTCACGCTGTCAACCCCTCTACGTAGATACATTCGGTGTGAAGAATGCTATGTGCACAGCACTAGCGATTTTCTTCTAGAATATGTCGCCGCTTCCACACATCTGTTGTCAACCTGCTAACGAAAGGAAAAGAAATCATTAGCGCACTCCAAAGTGAACAGAATGTGTAATTTTATCTGTATTCTTAAGCAATAATGAAAAAAATTTAAAAAAGAGCTGTTATTTCCCAAAAAACTAATTATTCACGCTGTCAGATATTATACGTACGTACATTCGGTGTGAAGATAGCTATGTGCACAGCAGGAGCGATTTTCTGCTAGAATATGACGCCGCTCCCACATATCTGTTGCCAACCTGCTAACGAAAGAAAATGCAATCATAAGCGCACTCCTAAGCAACCAGAATGTGTATTTTTATCTGTATTCTTAAACCATAATGAAAAAAATTAAAACATCGAGCTGTTACTTACCAAAAAATTAATTAATCACGCAGTCATCCACTGTACGTAGATACATTCGGTGTGAATAATTCTATGTGCAGAGCACTAGCGATTTTTTTCTAGAATATGTCGCCGCTCCCACACATCTCTTGTCAACCTGCTAACGGCAGAAAATGTAAACATTAGAGCACTCCAAAGTCACCAGACTGTGTAATTTTATCTGTATTCTTAAAGTATAATGAAACAAACTCTAAACAAAGTGCTGTTACTTCCCAGAAAACTAATTATTCACGCAGTCATCCTTTCTACGTACATAAATTCGGTGTGTAGAATGCTATTTGGAAAGCACTATCGATTTTCTTGTAGATGGTGTCGCCGCCCCACACATCTCTTGTCAACCTACTAACGAAGAAAAATGTAAACTTTAGCGCACTTCAAAGTCACCAGAATTTGTAATTTTATCTGTATTCTTAAGCCATAATGAAAAGAATTTAAAATAGAGCTGTTATTTCCCAAAAAACTAATTACTCACGCTGTCAGACATTATACGTACGTACATTCGGTGTGAAGATAGCTATGTGCACAGCACGAGCGATTTTCTGCTAGAATACGTCGCCGCTCACACACAGCTCTTGTCAACCTGCTAACGAAAGAAAATGCAATCATTAGCGCAATCCAAAGCAACCAGAATAAGTAATTGTATCTGTATTCTCAATCCATAATGAAAAAAATTAAAACATCGAGTTGTTACATCCCAAAAACCTAATTATTCAAGCATTCATCCACTGTACGTAGATACATTCGGTGTGAAGAATGCTATGTGCACAGCATTAGCGATTTTCGTCTAGAGTATGTCGCCGCTCACACACATCTGTTGTCAACCTGCTAACGAAAGGAAAGGAAATCATTAGCGCACTCCAAAGTCACCAGAATGTGTAGTTTTATCTGTATTCTTAAAGTATAATGAAAAAAATTTAAACAAAGTGCTCATACTGCCAAAAAAACTAATTGTTCACGCTGTCAACCCCTCTACGTAGATACATTCGGTGTGAAGAATGCTATGTGCACAGCTCTAGCGATTTTCTTCTAGAATACTTCGCCGCTCCCACACATCTGTTGTCAACCTGCTAACGAAAGGAAAGGAAATCATTAGCGCACTCCAAAGTCACCAGAATGTGTAATTTTAACTGTATTCTTAAAGTATAATCAAAAAAATTTAAACAAAGTGCTGTTACTGCCCAAAAAACTAATTGTTCACACTGTCAACCCCTCTACGTAGATACATTCGGTGTGAAGAATGCTATGTGCACAGCACTAGCGATTTTCTTCTAGAATATGTCGCCGCTCACACACATCTCTTGTCAACCTGCTAACGAAAGGAAAGGAAATCATTAGCGCACTCCGAAGTCACCAGAATGTGTAATTTTTTCTGTATTCATAAAGTATAATGAAAAAAATTTAAACAAAGTGCTGTTACTGCCAAAAAAACTAATTGTTCACGCTGTCAACCCCTCTACGTAGATACATTCGGTGTGAAGAATGCTATGTGCACAGCTCTAGCGATTTTCTTCTAGAATACTTCGCCGCTCCCACACATCTGTTGTCAACCTGCTAACGAAAGGAAAGGAAATCATTAGCGCACTCCAAAGTCACCAGAATGTGTAATTTTAACTGTATTCTTAAAGTATAATCAAAAAAATTTAAACAAAGTGCTGTTACTGCCCAAAAAACTAATTGTTCACACTGTCAACCCCTCTACGTAGATACATTCGGTGTGAAGAATGCTATGTGCACAGCACTAGCGATTTTCTTCTAGAATACTTCGCCGCTCCCACAAATCTGTTGTCAACCTGCTAACGAAAGGAAAGGAATTCATTAGCGCACTCCAAAGTCACCAGAATGTGTAGTTTTATCTGTATTCTTAAAGTATAATGAAAAAAATTTAAACAAAGTGCTCATACTGCCAAAAAAACTAATTGTTCACGCTGTCAACCCCTCTACGTAGATACATTCGGTGTGAAGAATGCTATGTGCACAGCTCTAGCGATTTTCTTCTAGAATACTTCGCCGCTCCCACACATCTGTTGTCAACCTGCTAACGAAAGGAAAGGAAATCATTAGCGCACTCCAAAGTGACCAGAATGTGTAATTATATCTGTATTCTTGAAGTATAATGAAAAAAACTTAAACAAAGTGATGTTACTGCCCAAAAAACTAATTGTTCACGCTGTCAACCCCTCTACGTAGATACATTCGGTGTGAAGAATGCTATGTGCACAGCATTAGCGATTTTCGTCTAGAGTATGTCGCCGCTCACACACATCTGTTGTCAACCTGCTAACGAAAGGAAAGGAAATCATTAGCGCACTCCAAAGTCACCAGAATGTGTAGTTTTATCTGTATTCTTAAAGTATAATGAAAAAAATTTAAACAAAGTGCTCATACTGCCAAAAAAACTAATTGTTCACGCTGTCAACCCCTCTACGTAGATACATTCGGTGTGAAGAATGCTATGTGCACAGCTCTAGCGATTTTCTTCTAGAATACTTCGCCGCTCCCACACATCTGTTGTCAACCTGCTAACGAAAGGAAAGGAAATCATTAGCGCACTCCAAAGTCACCAGAATGTGTAATTTTAACTGTATTCTTAAAGTATAATCAAAAAAATTTAAACAAAGTGCTGTTACTGCCCAAAAAACTAATTGATCACACTGTCAACCCCTCTACGTAGATACATTCGGTGTGAAGAATGCTATGTGCACAGCACTAGCGATTTTCTTCTAGAATATGTCGCCGCTCACACACATCTCTTGTCAACCTGCTAACGAAAGGAAAGGAAATCATTAGCGCACTCCGAAGTCACCAGAATGTGTAATTTTTTCTGTATTCATAAAGTATAATGAAAAAAATTTAAACAAAGTGCTGTTACTGCCAAAAAAACTAATTGTTCACGCTGTCAACCCCTCTACGTAGATACATTCGGTGTGAAGAATGCTATGTGCACAGCTCTAGCGATTTTCTTCTAGAATACTTCGCCGCTCCCACACATCTGTTGTCAACCTGCTAACGAAAGGAAAGGAAATCATTAGCGCACTCCAAAGTCACCAGAATGTGTAATTTTAACTGTATTCTTGAAGTATAATCAAAAAAATTTAAACAAAGTGCTGTTACTGCCCAAAAAACTAATTGTTCACACTGTCAACCCCTCTACGTAGATACATTCGGTGTGAAGAATGCTATGTGCACAGCACTAGCGATTTTCTTCTAGAATATGTCGCCGCTCACACACATCTCTTGTCAACCTGCTAACGAAAGGAAAGGAAATCATTAGCGCACTCCGAAGTCACCAGAATGTGTAATTTTTTCTGTATTCATAAAGTATAATGAAAAAAACTTAAACAAAATGCTGTTACTGCCCAAAAAACTAATTGTTCACGCTGTCAGCCCCTCTACGTAGATACATTCGGTGTGAAGAATGCTATGTGCACAGCTCTAGCGATTTTCTTCTAGAATACTTCGCCGCTCCCACACATCTGTTGTCAACCTGCTAACGAAAGGAAAGGAAATCATTAGCGCACTCCAAAGTCACCAGAATGTGTAATTTTAACTGTATTCTTATAGTATAATCAAAAAAATTTAATCAAAGTGCTGTTACTGCCCAAAAAACTAATTGTTCACACTGTCAACCCCTCTACGTAGATACATTCGGTGTGAAGAATGCTATGTGCACAGCACTAGCGATTTTCTTCTAGAATATGTCGCCGCTCACACACATCTCTTGTCAACCTGCTAACGATAGGAAAGGAAATCATTAGCGCACTCCGAAGTCACCAGAATGTGTAATTTTTTCTGTATTCATAAAGTATAATGAAAAAAATTTAAACAAAGTGCTGTTACTGCCAAAAAAACTAATTGTTCACGCTGTCAACCCCTCTACGTAGATACATTCGGTGTGAAGAATGCTATGTGCACAGCACTAGCGATTTTCTTCTAGAATATGTCGCCGCTCACACACATGTCTTGTCAACCTGCTAACGAAAGGAAAGGAAATCATTAGCGCACTCCAAAGTCACCAGAATGTGTAATTTTATCTGTATTCATAAAGTATAATGAAAAAAATTTAAACAAAGTGCTGTTACTGCCAAAAAAACTAATTGTTCACGCTGTCAACCCCTCTACGTAGATACATTCGAAGTGAAGAATGCTATGTGCACAGCACTAGCGATTTTCTTCTAGAATATGTCGCCGCTCACACACATATCTTGTCAACCTGCTAACGAAAGGAAAGGAAATCATTAGCGCACTTCAAAGTCACCAGAATGTGTAATTTTATCTGTATTCATAAAGTATAATGAAAAAAATTTAAACAAAAAGCTGTTACTGCCAAAAAAACTAATTATTCACGCTGTCAACCCTTCTACGTGGATACATTCGGTGTGAAGAATGCTATGTGCACAGCACTAGCGATTTTCTTCTAGAATATGTCGCCGCTCACACACATGTCTTGTCAACCTGCTAACGAAAGGAAAGGAAATCATTAGCGCACTCCAAAGTCACCAGAATGTGTAATTTTATCTGTATTCATAAAGTATAATGAAAAAAATTTAAACAAAGTGCTGTTACTGCCAAAAAAACTAATTGTTCACGCTGTCAACCCCTCTACGTATATACATTCGAAGTGAAGAATGCTATGTGCACAGCACTAGCGATTTTCTTCTAGAATATGTCGCCGCTCACACACATATCTTGTCAACCTGCTAACGAAAGGAAAGGAAATCATTAGCGCACTCCAAAGTCACCAGAATGTGTAATTTTATCGGTATTCATAAAGTATAATGAAAAAAATTTAAACAAAGTGCTGTTACTGCCAAAGAAACTAATTGTTCACGCTGTCAACCCCTCTACGTAGATACATTCGGTGTGAAGAATGCTATGTGCACAGCACTAGCGATTTTCTACTAGAATACCTCGCCGCTCCCACACATCTGTTGTCAACCCGCTAACGAAAGGAAAGGAAATCATTAGCGCACTCCAAAGTCACCAGAATGTGTAATTTTACTGTATTCATAAAGTATAATGAAAAAAATTTAAACATAGTGCTGTTACTGCCAAAGAAACTAATTGTTCACGCTGTTAACCCCTCTACGTAGATACATTCGGTGTGAAGAATGCTATGTGCACAGCACTAGCGATTTTCTACTAGAATACCTCGCCGCTCCCACACATCTGTTGTCAACCCGCTAACGAAAGGAAAGGAAATCATTAGCGCACTCCAAAGTCACCAGAATGTGTAATTTTACTGTATTCATAAATTATAATGAAAAAAATTTAAACAAAGTGCTGTTACTGAAAAAAAAACCAATTGTTCATGCTGTCAACCCCTCTACGTAGATACATTCGGTGTGAAGAATGCTATGTGCACAGCACTAGCGATTTTCTACTAGAATACCTCGCCGCTCCCACACATCTGTTGTCAACCCGCTAACGAAAGGAAAGGAAATCATTAGCGCACTCCAAAGTCACCAGAATGTGTAATTTTACTGTATTCACAAATTATAATGAAAAAAATTTAAACAAAGTGCTGTTACTGAAAAAAAAACTAATTGTTCATGCTGTCAACCCCTCTACGTAGATACATTCGGTGTGAAGAATGCTATGTGCACAGCACTAGCGATTTTCTACTAGAATACCTCGCCGCTCCCACACATCTGTTGTCAACCCGCTAACGAAAGGAAAGGAAATCATTAGCGCACTCCAAAGTCACCAGAATGTGTAATTTTACTGTATTCATAAAGTATAATGAAAAAAATTTAAACAAAGTGCTGTTACTGCCAAAGAAACTAATTGTTCACGCTGTTAACCCCTCTACGTAGATACATTCGGTGTGAAGAATGCTATGTGCACAGCACTAGCGATTTTCTACTAGAATACCTCGCCGCTCCCACACATCTGTTGTCAACCCGCTAACGAAAGGAAAGGAAATCATTAGCGCACTCCAAAGTCACCAGAATGTGTAATTTTACTGTATTCATAAAGTATAATGAAAAAAATTTAAACAAAGTGCTGTTACTGCCAAAGAAACTAATTGTTCACGCTGTTAACCCCTCTACGTAGATACATTCGGTGTGAAGAATGCTATGTGCACAGCACTAGCGATTTTCTACTAGAATACCTCGCCGCTCCCACACATCTGTTGTCAACCCGCTAACGAAAGGAAAGGAAATCATTAGCGCACTCCAAAGTCACCAGAATGTGTAATTTTACTGTATTCATAAAGTATAATGAAAAAAATTTAAACAAAGTGCTGTTACTGCCAAAGAAACTAATTGTTCACGCTGTTAACCCCTCTACGTAGATACATTCGGTGTGAAGAATGCTATGTGCACAGCACTAGCGATTTTCTACTAGAATACCTCGCCGCTCCCACACATCTGTTGTCAACCCGCTAACGAAAGGAAAGGAAATCATTAGCGCACTCCAAAGTCACCAGAATGTGTAATTTTACTGTATTCATAAAGTATAATGAAAAAAATTTAAACAAAGTGCTGTTACTGCCAAAGAAACTAATTGTTCACGCTGTTAACCCCTCTACGTAGATACATTCGGTGTGAAGAATGCTATGTGCACAGCACTAGCGATTTTCTACTAGAATAACTCGCCGCTCCCACACATCTGTTGTCAACCCGCTAACGAAAGGAAAGGAAATCATTAGCGCACTCCAAAGTCACCAGAATGTGTAATTTTACTGTATTCATAAAGTATAATGAAAAAAATTTAAACAAAGTGCTGTTACTGCCAAAGAAACTAATTGTTCACACTGTTAACCCCTCTACGTAGATACATTCGGTGTGAAGAATGCTATGTGCACAGCACTAGCGATTTTCTACTAGAATACCTCGCCGCTCCCACACATCTGTTGTCAACCCGCTAACGAAAGGAAAGGAAATCATTAGCGCACTCCAAAGTCACCAGAATGTGTAATTTTACTGTATTCATAAAGTATAATGAAAAAAATTTAAACAAAGTGCTGTTACTGCCAAAGAAACTAACTGTTCACGCTGTTAACCCCTCTACGTAGATACATTCGGTGTGAAGAATGCTATGTGCACAGCACTAGCGATTTTCTACTAGAATACCTCGCCGCTCCCACACATCTGTTGTCAACCCGCTAACGAAAGGAAAGGAAATCATTAGCGCACTCCAAAGTCACCAGAATGTGTAATTTTACTGTATTCATAAAGTATAATGAAAAAAATTTAAACAAAGTGCTGTTACTGCCAAAGAAACTAATTGTTCACGCTGTTAACCCCTCTACGTAGATACATTCGGTGTGAAGAATGCTATGTGCACAGCACTAGCGATTTTCTACTAGAATACCTCGCCGCTCCCACACATCTGTTGTCAACCCGCTAACGAAAGGAAAGGAAATCATTAGCGCACTCCAAAGTCACCAGAATGTGTAATTTTACTGTATTCATAAAGTATAATGAAAAAAATTTAAACAAAGTGCTGTTACTGCCAAAGAAACTAATTGTTCACGCTGTTAACCCCTCTACGTTGATACATTCGGTGTGAAGAATGCTATGTGCACAGCACTAGCGATTTTCTACTAGAATACCTGGCCGCTCCCACACATCTGTTGTCAACCCGCTAACGAAAGGAAAGGAAATCATTAGCGCACTCCAAAGTCACCAGAATGTGTAATTTTACTGTATTCATAAAGTATAATGAAAGAAATTTAAACAAAGTGCTGTTACTGCCAAAAAAACTAATTGTTCATGCTGTCAACCCCTCTACGTAGATACATTCGGTGTGAAGAATGCTATGTGCACAGCACTAGCGATTTTCTACTAGAATACCTCGCCGCTCCCACACATCTGTTGTCAACCCGCTAACGAAAGGAAAGGAAATCATTAGCGCACTCCAAAGTCACCAGAATGTGTAATTTTATCTGTATTCATAAAGTATAATGAAAAAAATTTAAACAAAGTGCTGTTACTGCCAAAGAAACTAATTGTTCACGCTGTTAACCCCTCTACGTAGATACATTCGGTGTGAAGAATGCTATGTGCACAGCACTAGCGATTTTCTACTAGAATACCTCGCCGCTCCCACACATCTGTTGTCAACCCGCTAACGAAAGGAAAGGAAATCATTAGCGCACTCCAAAGTCACCAGAATGTGTAATTTTACTGTATTCATAAAGTATAATGAAAAAAATTTAAACAAAGTGCTGTTACTGCCAAAGAAACTAATTGTTCACGCTGTTAACCCCTCTACGTAGATACATTCGGTGTGAAGAATGCTATGTGCACAGCACTAGCGACTTTCTACTAGAATACCTCGCCGCTCCCACACATCTGTTGTCAACCCGCTAACGAAAGGAAAGGAAATCATTAGCGCACTCCAAAGTCACCAGAATGTGTAATTTTACTGTATTCATAAAGTATAATGAAAAAAATTTAAACAAAGTGCTGTTACTGCCAAAGAAACTAATTGTTCACGCTGTTAACCCCTCTACGTAGATACATTCGGTGTGAAGAATGCTATGTGCACAGCACTAGCGACTTTCTACTAGAATACCTCGCCGCTCCCACACATCTGTTGTCAACCTGCTAACGAAAGGAAAGGAAATCATTAGCGCACTCCAAAGTCACCAGAATGTGTAATTTTACTGTATTCATAAAGTATAATGAAAAAAATTTAAACAAAGTGCTGTTACTGCCAAAGAAACTAATTGTTCACGCTGTTAACCCCTCTACGTAGATACATTCGGTGTGAAGAATGCTATGTGCACAGCACTAGCGACTTTCTACTAGAATACCTCGCCGCTCCCACACATCTGTTGTCAACCTGCTAACGAAAGGAAAGGAAATCATTAGCGCACTCCAAAGTCACCAGAATGTGTAATTTTACTGTATTCATAAAGTATAATGAAAAAAATTTAAACAAAGTGCTGTTACTGCCAAAGAAACTATATGTTCACGCTGTTAACCCCTCTACGTAGATACATTCGGTGTGAAGAATGCTATGTGCACAGCACTAGCGACTTTCTACTAGAATACCTCGCCGCTCCCACACATCTGTTGTCAACCTGCTAACGAAAGGAAAGGAAATCATTAGCGCACTCCAAAGTCACCAGAATGTGTAATTTTACTGTATTCATAAAGTATAATGAAAAAAATTTAAACAAAGTGCTGTTACTGCCAAAGAAACTAATTGTTCACGCTGTTAACCCCTCTACGTAGATACATTCGGTGTGAAGAATGCTATGTGCACAGCACTAGCGACTTTCTACTAGAATACCTCGCCGCTCCCACACATCTGTTGTCAACCCGCTAACGAAAGGAAAGGAAATCATTAGCGCACTCCAAAGTCACCAGAATGTGTAATTTTACTGTATTCATAAAGTATAATGAAAAAAATTTAAACAAAGTGCTGTTACTGCCAAAGAAACTAATTGTTCACGCTGTTAACCCCTCTACGTAGATACATTCGGTGTGAAGAATGCTATGTGCACAGCACTAGCGACTTTCTACTAGAATACCTCGCCGCTCCCACACATCTGTTGTCAACCTGCTAACGAAAGGAAAGGAAATCATTAGCGCACTCCAAAGTCACCAGAATGTGTAATTTTACTGTATTCATAAAGTATAATGAAAAAAATTTAAACAAAGTGCTGTTACTGCCAAAGAAACTAATTGTTCACGCTGTTAACCCCTCTACGTAGATACATTCGGTGTGAAGAATGCTATGTGCACAGCACTAGCGACTTTCTACTAGAATACCTCGCCGCTCCCACACATCTGTTGTCAACCTGCTAACGAAAGGAAAGGAAATCATTAGCGCACTCCAAAGTCACCAGAATGTGTAATTTTACTGTATTCATAAAGTATAATGAAAAAAATTTAAACAAAGTGCTGTTACTGCCAAAGAAACTAATTGTTCACGCTGTTAACCCCTCTACGTAGATACATTCGGTGTGAAGAATGCTATGTGCACAGCACTAGCGACTTTCTACTAGAATACCTCGCCGCTCCCACACATCTGTTGTCAACCCGCTAACGAAAGGAAAGGAAATCATTAGCGCACTCCAAAGTCACCAGAATGTGTAATTTTACTGTATTCATAAAGTATAATGAAAAAAATTTAAACAAAGTGCTGTTACTGCCAAAGAAACTAATTGTTCACGCTGTTAACCCCTCTACGTAGATACATTCGGTGTGAAGAATGCTATGTGCACAGCACTAGCGACTTTCTACTAGAATACCTCGCCGCTCCCACACATCTGTTGTCAACCTGCTAACGAAAGGAAAGGAAATCATTAGCGCACTCCAAAGTCACCAGAATGTGTAATTTTACTGTATTCATAAAGTATAATGAAAAAAATTTAAACAAAGTGCTGTTACTGCCAAAGAAACTAATTGTTCACGCTGTTAACCCCTCTACGTAGATACATTCGGTGTGAAGAATGCTATGTGCACAGCACTAGCGACTTTCTACTAGAATACCTCGCCGCTCCCACACATCTGTTGTCAACCTGCTAACGAAAGGAAAAGAAATCATTAGCGCACTCCAAAGTCACCAGAATGTGTAATTTTACTGTATTCATAAAGTATAGTGAAAAAAATTTAAACAAAGTGCTGTTACTGCCAAAGAAACTAATTGTTCACGCTGTTAACCCCTCTACGTAGATACATTCGGTGTGAAGAATGCTATGTGCACAGCACTAGCGACTTTCTACTAGAATACCTCGCCGCTCCCACACATCTGTTGTCAACCCGCTAACGAAAGGAAAGGAAATCATTAGCGCACTCCAAAGTCACCAGAATGTGTAATTTTACTGTATTCATAAAGTATAATGAAAGAAATTTAAATAAAGTGCTGTTACTGCCAAAGAAACTAATTGTTCACGCTGTTAACCCCTCTACGTAGATACATTCGGTGTGAAGAATGCTATGTGCACAGCACTAGCGACTTTCTACTAGAATACCTCGCCGCTCCCACACATCTGTTGTCAACCTGCTAACGAAAGGAAAGGAAATCATTAGCGCACTCCAAAGTCACCAGAATGTGTAATTTTACTGTATTCATAAAGTATAATGAAAAAAATTTAAACAAAGTGCTGTTACTGCCAAAGAAACTAATTGTTCACGCTGTCAACCCCTCTACGTAGATACATTCGGTGTGAAGAATGCTATGTGCACAGCACTAGCGACTTTCTACTAGAATACCTCGCCGCTCCCACACATCTGTTGTCAACCTGCTAACGAAAGGAAAGGAAATCATTAGCGCACTCCAAAGTCACCAGAATGTGTAATTTTACTGTATTCATAAAGTATAATGAAAAAAATTTAAACAAAGTGCTGTTACTGCCAAAGAAACTAATTGTTCACGCTGTTAACCCCTCTACGTAGATACATTCGGTGTGAAGAATGCTATGTGCACAGCACTAGCGACTTTCTACTAGAATACATCGCCGCTCCCACACATCTGTTGTCAACCTGCTAACGAAAGGAAAGGAAATCATTAGCGCACTTCAAAGTCGTCAGAATGTGTAATTTTATCTGTATTCATAAAGTATAATGAAAAAAATTTAAACAAAGTGCTGCTACTGCCAAAGAAACTAATTAATCACGCTGTCAACCCCTCTACGTACATACATTCGGTGTGAAGAATGCTATGAGCACAGCACTAGCGATTTTCTTCTAGAATATGTCGCCGCTCCCACACATGTCTTGTCAACCTGCTAACGAAAGGAAAGGAAATCATTAGCGCACTCCAAAGTCACCAGAATGTGTAATTTTATCTGTATTCATAAAGTATAATGAAAAAAATTTAAACAAAGTGCTGTTACTGCCAAAGAAACTAATTGTTCACGCTGTCAACCCCTCTACGTAGATACATTCGGTGTGAAGGATGCTATGTGCACGGCACTAGCGATTTTCTACTAGAATACCTCGCCGCTCCCACACATCTGTTGTCAACCTGCTAACGAAAGGAAAGGAAATCATTAGCGCACTCCAAAGTCACCAGAATGAGTAATTTTATCTGTATTCATAAAGTATAATGAAAAAAATTTAAACAAAGTGCTGTTACTGCCAAAAAAACTAATTGTTCATGCTGTAAACCCCTCTACGTAGATACATTCGGTGTGAAGAATGCTATGTGCACAGCACTAGTGATTTTCTTCTAGAATATGTCGCCGCTCACACACATGTCTTGTCAACCTGCTAACGAAAGGAAAGGAAATCATTAGCGCACTCCAAAGTCACCAGAATGTGTAATTTTATCTGTATTCATAAAGTATAATGAAAAAAATTTAAACAAAGTGCTGTTACTGCCAAAGAAACTAATTGTTCACGCTGTCAACCCCTCTACGTAGATACATTCGGTGTGAAGAATGCTATGTGCACGGCACTAGCGATTTTCTACTAGAATACCTCGCCGCTCCCACACATCTCTTGTCAACCTGCTAACGAAAGGAAAGGAAATCATTAGCGCACTCCAAAGTCACCAGAATGTGTAATTTTATCTGTATTCATAAAGTATAATGAAAAAAATTTAAACAAAGTGCTGTTACTGCCAAAAAAACTAATTGTTCATGCTGTAAACCCCTCTACGTAGATACATTCGGTGTGAAGAATGCTATGTGCACAGCACTAGTGATTTTCTTCTAGAATATGTCGCCGCTCACACACATGTCTTGTCAACCTGCTAACGAAAGGAAAGGAAATCATTAGCGCACTCCAAAGTCACCAGAATGTGTAATTTTATCTGTATTCATAAAGTATAATGAAAAAAATTTAAACAAAGTGCTGTTACTGCCAAAGAAACTAATTGTTCACGCTGTCAACCCCTCTACGTAGATACATTCGGTGTGAAGAATGCTATGTGCACGGCACTAGCGATTTTCTACTAGAATACCTCGCCGCTCCCACACATCTGTTGTCAACCTGCTAACGAAAGGAAAGGAAATCATTAGCGCACTCCAAAGTCACCAGAATGTGTAATTTTATCTGTATTCATAAAGTATAATGAAAAAAATTTAATCAAAGTGCTGTTACTGCCAAAAAAACTAATTGTTCATGCTGTAAACCCCTCTACGTAGATACATTCGGTGTGAAGAATGCTATGTGCACGGCACTAGCGATTTTCTACTAGAATACCTCGCCGCTCCCACACATCTCTTGTCAACCTGCTAACGAAAGGAAAGGAAATCATTAGCGCACTCCAAAGTCACCAGAATGTGTAATTTTATCTGTATTCATAAAGTATAATGAAAAAAATTTAAACAAAGTGCTGTTACTGCCAAAAAAACTAATTGTTCATGCTGTAAACCCCTCTACGTAGATACATTCGGTGTGAAGAATGCTATGTGCACAGCACTAGTGATTTTCTTCTAGAATATGTCGCCGCTCACACACATGTCTTGTCAACCTGCTAACGAAAGGAAAGGAAATCATTAGCGCACTCGAAAGTCACCAGAATGTGTAATTTTATCTGTATTCATAAAGTATAATGAAAAAATTTAAACAAAGTGCTGTTACTGCCAAAAAAACTAATTGTTCACGCTGTCAACCCCTCTACGTAGATACATTCGGTGTGAAGAATGCTATGTGCACGGCACTAGCGATTTTCTACTAGAATACCTCGCCGCTCCCACACATCTCTTGTCAACCTGCTAACGAAAGGAAAGGAAATCATTAGCGCACTCCAAAGTCACCAGAATGTGTAATTTTATCTGTATTCATAAAGTATAATGAAAAAAATTTAAACAAAGTGCTGTTACTGCCAAAAAAACTAATTGTTCACGCTGTCAACCCCTCTACGTAGATACATTCGGTGTGAAGAATGCTATGTGCACAGCACTAGCGATTTTCTTCTAGAATATCTCGCCGCTCACACACATGTCTTGTCAACCTGCTAACGAAAGGAAAGGAAATCATTAGCGCACTCCAAAGTCACCAGAATGTGTAATTTTATCTGTATTCATAAAGTATAATGAAAAAAATTTAAACAAAGTGCTGTTACTGCCAAAGAAACTAATTGTTCACGCTGTCAACCCCTCTACGTAGATACATTCGGTGTGAAGAATGCTATGTGCACGGCACTAGCGATTTTCTACTAGAATACCTCGCCGCTCCCACACATCTCTTGTCAACCTGCTAACGAAAGGAAAGGAAATCATTAGCGCACTCCAAAGTCACCAGAATGTGTAATTTTATCTGTATTCATAAAGTATAATGAAAAAAATTTAAACAAAGTGCTGTTACTGCCAAAGAAACTAATTGTTCACGCTGTCAACCCCTCTACGTAGATACATTCGGTGTGAAGAATGCTATGTGCACGGCACTAGCGATTTTCTACTAGAATACCTCGCCGCTCCCACACATCTCTTGTCAACCTGCTAACGAAAGGAAAGGAAATCATTAGCGCACTCCAAAGTCACCAGAATGTGTAATTTTATCTGTATTCATAAAGTATAATGAAAAAAATTTAAACAAAGTGCTGTTACTGCCAAAAAAACTAATTGTTCATGCTGTAAACCCCTCTACGTAGATACATTCGGTGTGAAGAATGCTATGTGCACAGCACTAGTGATTTTCTTCTAGAATATGTCGCCGCTCACACACATGTCTTGTCAACCTGCTAACGAAAGGAAAGGAAATCATTAGCGCACTCCAAAGTCACCAGAATGTGTAATTTTATCTGTATTCATAAAGTATAATGAAAAAAATTTAAACAAAGTGCTGTTACTGCCAAAGAAACTAATTGTTCACGCTGTCAACCCCTCTACGTAGATACATTCGGTGTGAAGAATGCTATGTGCACGGCACTAGCGATTTTCTACTAGAATACCTCGCCGCTCCCACACATCTCTTGTCAACCTGCTAACGAAAGGAAAGGAAATCATTAGCGCACTCCAAAGTCACCAGAATGTGTAATTTTATCTGTATTCATAAAGTATAATGAAAAAAATTTAAACAAAGTGTTGTTACTGCCAAAAAAACTAATTGTTCATGCTGTAAACCCCTCTACGTAGATACATTCGGTGTGAAGAATGCTATGTGCACAGCACTAGTGATTTTCTTCTAGAATATGTCGCCGCTCACACACATGTCTTGTCAACCTGCTAACGAAAGGAAAGGAAATCATTAGCGCACTCCAAAGTCACCAGAATGTGTAATTTTATCTGTATTCATAAAGTATAATGAAAAAAATTTAAACAAAGTGCTGTTACTGCCAAAGAAACTAATTGTTCACGCTGTCAACCCCTCTACGTAGATACATTCGGTGTGAAGAATGCTATGTGCACAGCACTTATGATTTTCTTCTAGAATATGTCGCCGCTCACACACATGTCTTGTCAACCTGCTAACGAAAGGAAAGGAAATCATTAGCGCACTCCAAAGTCACCAGAATGTGTAATTTTATCTGTATTCATAAAGCATAATGAAAAAAATTTAAACAAAGTGCTGTTACTGCCAAAAAAACTAATTGTTCATGCTGTAAACCCCTCTACGTAGATACATTCGGTGTGAAGAATGCTATGTGCACAGCACTAGTGATTTTCTTCTAGAATATGTCGCCGCTCACACACATGTCTTGTCAACCTGCGAACGAAAGGAAAGGAAATCATTAGCGCACTCCAAAGTCACCAGAATGTGTAATTTTATCTGTATTCATAAAGTATAATGAAAAAAATTTAAACAAAGTGCTGTTACTGCCAAAGAAACTAATTGTTCACGCTGTCAACCCCTCTACGTAGATACATTCGGTGTGAAGAATGCTATGTGCACAGCACTAGTGATTTTCTTCTAGAATATGTCGCCGCTCACACACATGTCTTGTCAACCTGCTAACGAAAGGAAAGGAAATCATTAGCGCACTCCAAAGTCACCAGAATGTGTAATTTTATCTGTATTCATAAAGTATAATGAAAAAAATTTAAACAAAGTGCTGTTACTGCCAAAAAAACTAATTGTTCATGCTGTAAACCCCTCTACGTAGATACATTCGGTGTGAAGAATGCTATGTGCACAGCACTAGTGATTTTCTTCTAGAATATGTCGCCGCTCACACACATGTCTTGTCAACCTGCTAACGAAAGGAAAGGAAATCATTAGCGCACTCCAAAGTCACCAGAATGTGTAATTTTATCTGTATTCATAAAGTATAATGAAAAAAATTTAAAGAAAGTGCTGTTACTGCCAAAAAAACTAATTGTTCATGCTGTAAACCACTCTACGTAGATACATTCGGTGTGAAGAATGCTATGTGCACAGCACTAGTGATTTTCTTATAGAATATGTCGCCGCTCACACACATGTCTTGTCAACCTGCTAACGAAAGGAAAGGAAATCATTAGCGCACTCCAAAGTCACCAGAATGTGTAATTTTATCTGTATTCATAAAGTATAATGAAAAAAATTTAAACAAAGTGCTGTTACTGCCAAAGAAACTAATTGTTCACGCTGTCAACCCCTCTACGTAGATACATTCGGTGTGAAGAATGCTATGTGCACAGCACTAGTGATTTTCTTCTAGAATATGTCGCCGCTCACACACATGTCTTGTCAACCTGCTAACGAAAGGAAAGGAAATCATTAGCGCACTCCAAAGTCACCAGAATGTGTAATTTTATCTGTATTCATAAAGTAAAATGAAAAAAATTTAAACAAAGTGCTGTTACTGCCAAAAAAACTAATTGTTCATGCTGTAAACCCCTCTACGTAGATACATTCGGTGTGAAGAATGCTATGTGCACAGCACTAGTGATTTTCTTCTAGAATATGTCGCCGCTCACACACATGTCTTGTCAACCTGCTAACGAAAGGAAAGGAAATCATTAGCGCACTCCAAAGTCACCAGAATGTGTAATTTTATCTGTATTCATAAAGTATAATGAAAAAAATTTAAACAAAGTGCTGTTACTGCCAAAGAAACTAATTGTTCACGCTGTCAACCCCTCTACGTAGATACATTCGGTGTGAAGAATGCTATGTGCACAGCACTAGTGATTTTCTTCTGGAATATGTCGCCGCTCACACACATGTCTTGTCAACCTGCTAACGAAAGGAAAGGAAATCATTAGCGCACTCCAAAGTCACCAGAATGTGTAATTTTATCTGTATTCATAAAGTATAATGAAAAAAATTTAAACAAAGTGCTGTTACTGCCAAAAAAACTAATTGTTCATGCTGTAAACCCCTCTACGTAGATACATTCGGTGTGAAGAATGCTATGTGCACAGCACTAGTGATTTTCTTCTAGAATATGTCGCCGCTCACACACATGTCTTGTCAACCTGCTAACGAAAGGAAAGGAAATCATTAGCGCACTCCAAAGTCACCAGAATGTGTAATTTTATCTGTATTCATAAAGTATAATGAAAAAAATTTAAACAAAGTGCTGTTACTGCCAAAAAAACTAATTGTTCATGCTGTAAACCCCTCTACGTAGATACATTCGGTGTGAAGAATGCTATGTGCACAGCACTAGTGATTTTCTTCTAGAATATGTCGCCGCTCACACACATGTCTTGTCAACCTGCTAACGAAAGGAAAGGAAATCATTAGCGCACTCCAAAGTCACCAGAATGTGTAATTTTATCTGTATTCATAAAGTATAATGAAAAAAATTTAAACAAAGTGCTGTTACTGCCAAAGAAACTAATTGTTCACGCTGTCAACCCCTCTACGTAGATACATTCGGTGTGAAGAATGCTATGTGCACGGCACTAGCGATTTTCTACTAGAATACCTCGCCGCTCCCACACATCTGTTGTCAACCTGCTAACGAAAGGAAAGGAAATCATTAGCGCACTCCAAAGTCACCAGAATGTGTAATTTTATCTGTATTCATAAAGTATAATGAAAAAAATTTAAACAAAGTGCTGTTACTGCCAAAAAAACTAATTGTTCATGCTGTAAACCCCTGTACGTAGATACATTCGGTGTGAAGAATGCTATGTGCACAGCACTAGTGATTTTCTTCTAGAATATGTCGCCGCTCACACACATGTCTTGTCAACCTGCTAACGAAAGGAAAGGAAATCATTAGCGCACTCCAAAGTCACCAGAATGTGTAATTTTATCTGTATTCATAAAGTATAATGAAAAAAATTTAAACAAAGTGCTGTTACTGCCAAAGAAACTAATTGTTCACGCTGTCAACCCCTCTACGTAGATACATTCGGTGTGAAGAATGCTATGTGCACGGCACTAGCGATTTTCTACTAGAATACCTCGCCGCTCCCACACATCTGTTGTCAACCTGCTAACGAAAGGAAAGGAAATCATTAGCGCACTCCAAAGTCACCAGAATGTGTAATTTTATCTGTATTCATAAAGTATAATGAAAAAAATTTAAACAAAGTGCTGTTACTGCCAAAAAAACTAATTGTTCATGCTGTAAACCCCTCTACGTAGATACATTCGGTGTCAAGAATGCTATGAGCACAGCACTAGTGATTTTCTTCTAGAATATGTCGCCGCTCACACACATGTCTTGTCAACCTGCTAACGAAAGGAAAGGAAATCATTAGCGCACTCCAAAGTCACCAGAATGTGTAATTTTATCTGTATTCATAAAGTATAATGAAAAAAATTTAAACAAAGTGCTGTTACTGCCAAAGAAACTAATTGTTCACGCTGTCAACCCCTCTACGTAGATACATTCGGTGTGAAGAATGCTATGTGCACGGCACTAGCGATTTTCTACTAGAATACCTCGCCGCTCCCACACATCTCTTGTCAACCTGCTAACGAAAGGAAAGGAAATCATTAGCGCACTCCAAAGTCACCAGAATGTGTAATTTTATCTGTATTCATAAAGTATAATGAAAAAAATTTAAACAAAGTGCTGTTACTGCCAAAAAAACTAATTGTTCATGCTGTAAACCCCTCTACGTAGATACATTCGGTGTGAAGAATGCTATGTGCACAGCACTAGTGATTTTCTTCTAGAATATGTCGCCGCTCACACACATGTCTTGTCAACCTGCTAACGAAAGGAAAGAACATCATTAGCGCACTCCAAAGTCACCAGAATGCGTAATTTTATCTGTATTCATAAAGTATAATGAAAAAAATTTAAACAAAGTGATGTTACTGCCAAAGAAACTAATTGTTCACGCTGTCAACCCCTCTACGTAGATACATTCGGTGTGAAGAATGCTATGTGCACGGCACTAGCGATTTTCTACTAGAATACCTCGCCGCTCCCACACATCTCTTGTCAACCTGCTAACGAAAGGAAAGGAAATCATTAGCGCACTCCAAAGTCACCAGAATGTGTAATTTTATCTGTATTCATAAAGTATAATGAAAAAAATTTAAACAAAGTGCTGTTACTGCCAAAAAAACTAATTGTTCATGCTGTAAACCCCTCTACGTAGATACATTCGGTGTGAAGAATGCTATGTGCACAGCACTAGTGATTTTCTTCT
This sequence comes from Schistocerca americana, assembly GCF_021461395.2. Classification (NCBI taxonomy): domain Eukaryota; kingdom Metazoa; phylum Arthropoda; class Insecta; order Orthoptera; family Acrididae; genus Schistocerca; species Schistocerca americana. The sequence continues at coordinate 381,885,236 of NC_060126.1, forward strand.
AGAATATGTCGCCGCTCACACACATGTCTTGTCAACCTGCTAACGAAAGGAAAGGAAATCATTAGCGCACTCCAAAGTCACCAGAATGTGTAATTTTATCTGTATTCATAAAGTATAATGAAAAAATTTAAACAAAGTGCTGTTACTGCCAAAGAAACTAATTGTTCACGCTGTCAACCCCTCTACGTAGATACATTCGGTGTGAAGAATGCTATGTGCACGGCACTAGCGATTTTCTACTAGAATACCTCGCCGCTCCCACACATCTCTTGTCAACCTGCTAACGAAAGGAAAGGAAATCATTAGCGCACTCCAAAGTCACCAGAATGTGTAATTTTATCTGTATTCATAAAGTATAATGAAAAAAATTTAAACAAAGTGCTGTTACTGCCAAAAAAACTAATTGTTCATGCTGTAAACCCCTCTACGTAGATACATTCGGTGTGAAGAATGCTATGTGCACAGCACTAGTGATTTTCTTCTAGAATATGTCGCCGCTCACACACATGTCTTGTCAACCTGCTAACGAAAGGAAAGGAAATCATTAGCGCACTCCAAAGTCACCAGAATGTGTAATTTTATCTGTATTCATAAAGTATAATGAAAAAAATTTAAACAAAGTGCTGTTACTGCCAAAGAAACTAATTGTTCACGCTGTCAACCCCTCTACGTAGATACATTCGGTGTGAAGAATGCTATGTGCACGGCACTAGCGATTTTCTACTAGAATACCTCGCCGCTCCCACACATCTGTTGTCAACCTGCTAACGAAAGGAAAGGAAATCATTAGCGCACTCCAAAGTCACCAGAATGTGTAATTTTATCTGTATTCATAAAGTATAATGAAAAAAATTTAAACAAAGTGCTGTTACTGCCAAAAAAACTAATTGTTCATGCTGTAAACCCCTCTACGTAGATACATTCGGTGTGAAGAATGCTATGTGCACAGCACTAGTGATTTTCTTCTAGAATATGTCGCCGCTCACACACATCTCTTGTCAACCTGCTAACGAAAGGAAAGGAAATCATTAGCGCACTCCAAAGTCACCAGAATGTGTAATTTTATCTGTATTCATAAAGTATAATGAAAAAAATTTAAACAAAGTGCTGTTACTGCCAAAGAAACTAATTGTTCACGCTGTCAACCCCTCTACGTAGATACATTCGGTGTGAAGAATGCTATGTGCACGGCACTAGCGATTTTCTACTAGAATACCTCGCCGCTCCCACACATCTCTTGTCAACCTGCTAACGAAAGGAAAGGAAATCATTAGCGCACTCCAAAGTCACCAGAATGTGTAATTTTATCTGTATTCATAAAGTATAATGAAAAAAATTTAAACAAAGTGCTGTTACTGCCAAAAAAACTAATTGTTCATGCTGTAAACCCCTCTACGTAGATACATTCGGTGTCAAGAATGCTATGAGCACAGCACTAGTGATTTTCTTCTAGAATATGTCGCCGCTCACACACATGTCTTGTCAACCTGCTAACGAAAGGAAAGGAAATCATTAGCGCACTCCAAAGTCACCAGAATGTGTAATTTTATCTGTATTCATAAAGTATAATGAAAAAAATTTAAACAAAGTGCTGTTACTGCCAAAGAAACTAATTGTTCACGCTGTCAACCCCTCTACGTAGATACATTCGGTGTGAAGAATGCTATGTGCACGGCACTAGCGATTTTCTACTAGAATACCTCGCCGCTCCCACACATCTCTTGTCAACCTGCTAACGAAAGGAAAGGAAATCATTAGCGCACTCCAAAGTCACCAGAATGTGTAATTTTATCTGTATTCATAAAGTATAATGAAAAAAATTTAAACAAAGTGCTGTTACTGCCAAAAAAACTAATTGTTCATGCTGTAAACCCCTCTACGTAGATACATTCGGTGTGAAGAATGCTATGTGCACAGCACTAGTGATTTTCTTCTAGAATATGTCGCCGCTCACACACATGTCTTGTCAACCTGCTAACGAAAGGAAAGAACATCATTAGCGCACTCCAAAGTCACCAGAATGCGTAATTTTATCTGTATTCATAAAGTATAATGAAAAAAATTTAAACAAAGTGCTGTTACTGCCAAAGAAACTAATTGTTCACGCTGTCAACCCCTCTACGTAGATACATTCGGTGTGAAGAATGCTATGTGCACGGCACTAGCGATTTTCTACTAGAATACCTCGCCGCTCCCACACATCTCTTGTCAACCTGCTAACGAAAGGAAAGGAAATCATTAGCGCACTCCAAAGTCACCAGAATGTGTAATTTTATCTGTATTCATAAAGTATAATGAAAAAAATTTAAACAAAGTGCTGTTACTGCCAAAAAAACTAATTGTTCATGCTGTAAACCCCTCTACGTAGATACATTCGGTGTGAAGAATGCTATGTGCACAGCACTAGTGATTTTCTTCTAGAATATGTCGCCGCTCACACACATGTCTTGTCAACCTGCTAACGAAAGGAAAGGAAATCATTAGCGCACTCCAAAGTCACCAGAATGTGTAATTTTATCTGTATTCATAAAGTATAATGAAAAAAATTTAAACAAAGTGCTGTTACTGCCAAAGAAACTAATTGTTCACGCTGTCAACCCCACTACGTAGATACATTCGGTGTGAAGAATGCTATGTGCACGGCACTAGCGATTTTCTACTAGAATACCTCGCCGCTCCCACACATCTGTTGTCAACCTGCTAACGAAAGGAAAGGAAATCATTAGCGCACTCCAAAGTCACCAGAATGTGTAATTTTATCTGTATTCATAAAGTATAATGAAAAAAATTTAAACAAAGTGCTGTTACTGCCAAAAAAACTAATTGTTCATGCTGTAAACCCCTCTACGTAGATACATTCGGTGTGAAGAATGCTATGTGCACAGCACTAGTGATTTTCTTCTAGACTATGTCGCCGCTCACACACATGTCTTGTCAACCTGCTAACGAAAGGAAAGGAAATCATTAGCGCACTCCAAAGTCACCAGAATGTGTAATTTTATCTGTATTCATAAAGTATAATGAAAAAAATTTAAACAAAGTGCTGTTACTGCCAAAGAAACTAATTGTTCACGCTGTCAACCCCTCTACGTAGATACATTCGGTGTGAAGAATGCTATGTGCACGGCACTAGCGATTTTCTACTAGAATACCTCGCCGCTCCCACACATCTGTTGTCAACCTGCTAACGAAAGGAAAGGAAATCATTAGCGCACTCCAAAGTCACCAGAATGTGTAATTTTATCTGTATTCATAAAGTATAATGAAAAAAATTTAAACAAAGTGCTGTTACTGCCAAAAAAACTAATTGTTCATGCTGTAAACCCCTCTACGTAGATACATTCGGTGTGAAGAATGCTATGTGCACAGCACTAGTGATTTTCTTCTAGAATATGTCGCCGCTCACACACATGTCTTGTCAACCTGCTAACGAAAGGAAAGGAAATCATTAGCGCACTCCAAAGTCACCAGAATGTGTAATTTTATCTGTATTCATAAAGTATAATGAAAAAAATTTAAACAAAGTGCTGTTACTGCCAAAAAAACTAATTGTTCATGCTGTAAACCCCTCTACGTAGATACATTCGGTGTGAAGAATGCTATGTGCACAGCACTAGTGATTTTCTTCTAGAATATGTCGCCGCTCACACACATGTCTTGTCAACCTGCTAACGAAAGGAAAGGAAATCATTAGCGCACTCCAAAGTCACCAGAATGTGTAATTTTATCTGTATTCATAAAGTATAATGAAAAAAATTTAAACAAAGTGCTGTTACTGCCAAAGTAACTAATTGTTCACGCTGTCAACCCCTCTACGTAGATACATTCGGTGTGAAGAATGCTATGTGCACGGCACTGGCGATTTTCTACTAGAATACCTCGCCGCTCCCACACATCTGTTGTCAACCTGCTAACGAAAGGAAAGGAAATCATTAGCGCACTCCAAAGTCACCAGAATGTGTAATTTTATCTGTATTCATAAAGTATAATGAAAAAAATTTAAACAAAGTGCTGTTACTGCCAAAAAAACTAATTGTTCATGCTGTAAACCCCTCTACGTAGATACATTCGGTGTGAAGAATGCTATGTGCACAGCACTAGTGATTTTCTTCTAGAATATGTCGCCGCTCACACACATGTCTTGTCAACCTGCTAACGAAAGGAAAGGAAATCATTAGCGCACTCCAAAGTCACCAGAATGTGTAATTTTATCTGTATTCATAAAGTATAATGAAAAAAATTTAAACAAAGTGCTGTTACTGCCAAAAAAACTAATTGTTCATGCTGTAAACCCCTCTACGTAGATACATTCGGTGTGAAGAATGCTATGTGCACAGCACTAGTGATTTTCTTCTAGAATATGTCGCCGCTCACACACATGTCTTGTCAACCTGCTAACGAAAGGAAAGGAAATCATTAGCGCACTCCAAAGTCACCAGAATGTGTAATTTTATCTGTATTCATAAAGTATAATGAAAAAAATTTAAACAAAGTGCTGTTACTGCCAAAAAAACTAATTGTTCATGCTGTAAACCCCTCTACGTAGATACATTCGGTGTGAAGAATGCTATGTGCACAGCACTAGTGATTTTCTTCTAGAATATGTCGCCGCTCACACACATGTCTTGTCAACCTGCTAACGAAAGGAAAGGAAATCATTAGCGCACTCCAAAGTCACCAGAATGTGTAATTTTATCTGTATTCATAAAGTATAATGAAAAAAATTTAAACAAAGTGCTGTTACTGCCAAAGAGACTAATTGTTCACGCTGTCAACCCCTCTACGTAGATACATTCGGTGTGAAGAATGCTATGTGCACGGCACTAGCGATTTTCTACTAGAATACCTCGCCGCTCCCACACATCTGTTGTCAACCTGCTAACGAAAGGAAAGGAAATCATTAGCGCACTCCAAAGTCACCAGAATGTGTAATTTTATCTGTATTCATAAAGTATAATGAAAAAAATTTAAACAAAGTGCAGTTACTGCCAAAAAAACTAATTGTTCATGCTGTAAACCCCTCTACGTAGATACATTCGGTGTGAAGAATGCTATGTGCACAGCACTAGTGATTTTCTTCTAGAATATGTCGCCGCTCACACACATGTCTTGTCAACCTGCTAACGAAAGGAAAGGAAATCATTAGCGCACTCCAAAGTCACCAGAATGTGTAATTTTATCTGTATTCATAAAGTATAATGAAAAAAATTTAAACAAAGTGCTGTTACTGCCAAAAAAACTAATTGTTCATGCTGTAAACCCCTCTACGTAGATACATTCGGTGTGAAGAATGCTATGTGCACAGCACTAGTGATTTTCTTCTAGAATATGTCGCCGCTCACACACATGTCTTGTCAACCTGCTAACGAAAGGAAAGGAAATCATTAGCGCACTCCAAAGTCACCAGAATGTGTAATTTTATCTGTATTCATAAAGTATAATGAAAAAAATTTAAACAAAGTGCTGTTACTGCCAAAGAAACTAATTGTTCACGCTGTCAACCCCTCTACGTAGATACATTCGGTGTGAAGAATGCTATGTGCACGGCACTAGCGATTTTCTACTAGAATACCTCGCCGCTCCCACACATCTATTGTCAACCTGCTAACGAAAGGAAAGGAAATCATTAGCGCACTCCAAAGTCACCAGAATGTGTAATTTTATCTGTATTCATAAAGTATAATGAAAAAAATTTAAACAAAGTGCTGTTACTGCCAAAAAAACTAATTGTTCATGCTGTAAACCCCTCTACGTAGATACATTCGGTGTGAAGAATGCTATGTGCACAGCACTAGTGATTTTCTTCTAGAATATGTCGCCGCTCACACACATGTCTTGTCAACCTGCTAACGAAAGGAAAGGAAATCATTAGCGCACTCCAAAGTCACCAGAATGTGTAATTTTATCTGTATTCATAAAGTATAATGAAAAAAATTTAAACAAAGTGCTGTTACTGCCAAAGAAACTAATTGTTCACGCTGTCAACCCCTCTACGTAGATACATTCGGTGTGAAGAATGCTATGTGCACGGCACTAGCGATTTTCTACTAGAATACCTCGCCGCTCCCACACATCTGTTGTCAACCTGCTAACGAAAGGAAAGGAAATCATTAGCGCACTCCAAAGTCACCAGAATGTGTAATTTTATCTGTATTCATAAAGTATAATGAAAAAAATTTAAACAAAGTGCTGTTACTGCCAAAAAAACTAATTGTTCATGCTGTAAACCCCTCTACGTAGATACATTCGGTGTGAAGAATGCTATGTGCACAGCACTAGTGATTTTCTTCTAGAATATGTCGCCGCTCACACACATCTCTTGTCAACCTGCTAACGAAAGGAAAGGAAATCATTAGCGCACTCCAAAGTCACCAGAATGTGTAATTTTATCTGTATTCATAAAGTATAATGAAAAAAATTTAAACAAAGTGCTGTTACTGCCAAAGAAACTAATTGTTCACGCTGTCAACCCCTCTACGTAGATACATTCGGTGTGAAGAATGCTATGTGCACGGCACTAGCGATTTTCTACTAGAATACCTCGCCGCTCCCACACATCTGTTGTCAACCTGCTAACGAAAGGAGAGGAAATCATTAGCGCACTCCAAAGTCACCAGAATGTGTAATTTTATCTGTATTCATAAAGTATAATGAAAAAAATTTAAACAAAGTGCTGTTACTGCCAAAAAAACTAATTGTTAATGCTGTAAACCCCTCTACGTAGATACATTCGGTGTGAAGAATGCTATGTGCACAGCACTAGTGATTTTCTTCTAGAATATGTCGCCGCTCACACACATGTCTTGTCAACCTGCTAACGAAAGGAAAGGAAATCATTAGCGCACTCCAAAGTCACCAGAATGTGTAATTTTATCTGTATTCATAAAGTATAATGAAAAAAATTTAAACAAAGTGCTGTTACTGCCAAAGAAACTAATTGTTCACGCTGTCAACCCCTCTACGTAGATACATTCGGTGTGAAGAATGCTATGTGCACGGCACTAGCGATTTTCTACTAGAATACCTCGCCGCTCCCACACATCTGTTGTCAACCTGCTAACGAAAGGAAAGGAAATCATTAGCGCACTCCAAAGTCACCAGAATGTGTAATTTTATCTGTATTCATAAAGTATAATGAAAAAAATTTAAACAAAGTGCTGTTACTGCCAAAAAAACTAATTGTTCATGCTGTAAACCCCTCTACGTAGATACATTCGGTGTGAAGAATGCTATGTGCACAGCACTAGTGATTTTCTTCTAGAATATGTCGCCGCTCACACACATGTCTTGTCAACCTGCTAACGAAAGGAAAGGAAATCATTAGCGCACTCCAAAGTCACCAGAATGTGTAATTTTATCTGTATTCATAAAGTATAATGAAAAAAATTTAAACAAAGTGCTGTTACTGCCAAAGAAACTAATTGTTCACGCTGTCAACCCCTCTACGTAGATACATTCGGTGTGAAGAATGCTATGTGCACGGCACTAGCGATTTTCTACTAGAATACCTCGCCGCTCCCACACATCTGTTGTCAACCTGCTAACGAAAGGAAAGGAAATCATTAGCGCACTCCAAAGTCACCAGAATGTGTAATTTTATCTGTATTCATAAAGTATAATGAAAAAAATTTAAACAAAGTGCTGTTACTGCCAAAGAAACTAATTGTTCACGCTGTCAACCCCTCTACGTAGATACATTCGGTGTGAAGAATGCTATGTGCACGGCACTAGCGATTTTCTACTAGAATACCTCGCCGCTCCCACACATCTGTTGTCAACCTGCTAACGAAAGGAAAGGAAATCATTAGCGCACTCCAAAGTCACCAGAATGTGTAATTTTATCTGTATTCATAAAGTATAATGAAAAAAATTTAAACAAAGTGCTGTTACTGCCAAAAAAACTAATTGTTCACGCTGTCAACCCCTCTACGTAGATACATTCGGTGTGAAGAATGCTATGTGCACAGCACTAGCGATTTTCAACTAGAATACCTCGCCGCTCCCACACATCTGTTGTCAACCTGCTAACGAAAGGAAAGGAAATCATTAGCGCGCTCCAAAGTCACCAGAATGTGTAATTTTATCTGTATTCATAAAGTATAATGAAAAAAATTTAAACAAAGTGCTGTTACTGCCAAAAAAACTAATTTTTCATGCTGTAAACCCCTCTACGTAGATACATTCGGTGTGAAGAATGCTATGTGCACAGCACTAGTGATTTTCTTCTAGAATATGTCGCCGCTCACACACATGTCTTGTCAACCTGCTAACGAAAGGAAAGGAAATCATTAGCGCACTCCAAAGTCACCAGAATGTGTAATTTTATCTGTATTCATAAAGTATAATGAAAAAAATTTAAACAAAGTGCTGTTACTGCCAAAAAAACTAATTGTTCATGCTGTAAACCCCTCTACGTAGATACATTCGGTGTGAAGAATGCTATGTGCACAGCACTAGTGATTTTCTTCTAGAATATGTCGCCGCTCACACACATGTCTTGTCAACCTGCTAACGAAAGGAAAGGAAATCATTAGCGCACTCCAAAGTCACCAGAATGTGTAATTTTATCTGTATTCATAAAGTATAATGAAAAAAATTTAAACAAAGTGCTGTTACTGCCAAAAAAACTAATTGTTCATGCTGTAAACCCCTCTACGTAGATACATTCGGTGTGAAGAATGCTATGTGCACAGCACTAGTGATTTTCTTCTAGAATATGTCGCCGCTCACACACATGTCTTGTCAACCTGCTAACGAAGGGAAAGGAAATCATTAGCGCACTCCAAAGTCACCAGAATGTGTAATTTTATCTGTATTCATAAAGTATAATGAAAAAAATTTAAACAAAGTGCTGTTACTGCCAAAAAAACTAATTGTTCATGCTGTAAACCCCTCTACGTAGATACATTCGGTGTGAAGAATGCTATGTGCACAGCACTAGTGATTTTCTTCTAGAATATGTCGCCGCTCACACACATGTCTTGTCAACCTGCTAACGAAAGGAAAGGAAATCATTAGCGCACTCCAAAGTCACCAGAATGTGTAATTTTATCTGTATTCATAAAGTATAATGAAAAAAATTTAAACAAAGTGCTGTTACTGCCAAAGAAACTAATTGTTCACGCTGTCAACCCCTCTACGTAGATACATTCGGTGTGAAGAATGCTATGTGCACGGCACTAGCGATTTTCTACTAGAATACCTCGCCGCTCCCACACATCTGTTGTCAACCTGCTAACGAAAGGAAAGGAAATCATTAGCGCACTCCAAAGTCACCAGAATGTGTAATTTTATCTGTATTCATAAAGTATAATGAAAAAAATTTAAACAAAGTGCTGTTACTGCAAAAAAAACTAATTGTTCACGCTGTCAACCCCTCTACGTAGATACATTCGGTGTGAAGAATGCTATGTGCACAGCACTAGCGATTTTCAACTAGAATACCTCGCCGCTCCCACACATCTGTTGTCAACCTGCTAACGAAAGGAAAGGAAATCATTAGCGCACTCCAAAGTCACCAGAATGTGTAATTTTATCTGTATTCATAAAGTATAATGAAAAAAATTTAAACAAAGTGCTGTTACTGCCAAAAAAGCTAATTGTTCATGCTGTAAACCCCTCTACGTAGATACATTCGGTGTGAAGAATGCTATGTGCACAGCACTAGTGATTTTCTTCTAGAATATGTCGCCGCTCACACACATGTCTTGTCAACCTGCTAACGAAAGGAAAGGAAATCATTAGCGCACTCCAAAGTCACCAGAATGTGTAATTTTATCTGTATTCATAAAGTGTAATGAAAAAAATTTAAACAAAGTGCTGTTACTGCCAAAGAAACTAATTGTTCACGCTGTCAACCCCTCTACGTAGATACATTCGGTGTGAAGAATGCTATGTGCACAGCACTAGCGATTTTCCTCTAGAATATGTCGCCGCTCCCACACATCTGTTGTCAACCTGCTAACGAAAGGAAAGGAAATCAGTAGCGCACTCCAAAGTCACCAGAATGTGTAATTTTATCTGTATTCTTAAAGTGTAATGAAAAAAATTTAAACAAAGTGCTGTTACTGCCAAAGAAACTAATTGTTCACGCTGTCAACCCCTCTACGTAGATACATTCGGTGTGAAGAATGCTATGTGCACAGCACTAGCGATTTTCCTCTAGAATATGTCGCCGCTCCCACACATCTGTTGTCAACCTGCTAACGAAAGGAAAGGAAATCAGTAGCGCACTCCAAAGTCACCAGAATGTGTAATTTTATCTGTATTCTTAAAGTATAATGAAAAAAATTTAAACAAAGTGCTGTTACTGCCAAAGAAACTAATTGTTCACGCTGTCAACCCCTCTACGTAGATACATTCGGTGTGAAGAATGCTATGTGCACAGCACTAGCGATTTTCCTCTAGAATATGTCGCCGCTCCCACACATCTGTTGTCAACCTGCTAACGAAAGGAAAGGAAATCAGTAGCGCACTCCAAAGTCACCAGAATGTGTAATTTTATCTGTATTCTTAAAGTATAATGAATAAAATTTAAACAAAGTGCTGTTACTGCCAAATAAACTAATTGTTCACGCTGTCAACCCCTCAACGTAGATATATTCGGTGTGAAGAATGCTATGTGCACAGCACTAGCGATTTTCTTCTACAATATGTCGCCGCTCACACACATCTGTTGTCAACCTGCTACCGAAAGGAAAGGAAATCATTAGCGCACACCAAAGTCACCAGAATGAGTAGTTTTATCTGTATTCTTAAAGTATAATGAAAAAAATTTAAACAAAATGCTGTTACTGCCCAGAAAACTAATTGTTTACGCTGTCAACCCCTCTACGTAGATACATTCGGTGTAAAGAATGCTATGTGCACAGCACTAGCGATTTTCTTCTAGAATATGTCGCCGCTCCCACACATCTGTTGTTAACCTGCTAACGAAAGGAAAAGAAATCATTAGCGCACTCCAAAGGGAACAGAATGTGTAACTTTATCTGTATTCTTAAGCCATAATGAAAAAAATTTAAAAAATAGCTGTTATTTCCCAAAAAACTAATTATTCACGCTGTCAGATATTCTACGTACGTACATTCGGTGTGAAGATAGCTATGTGCACAGCAGGAGCGATTTTCTGCTAGAATGTGACGCCGCTCCCACACATCTGTTGTCAACCTGCTAACGAAAGGAAAGGAAATCATTAGCGCACTCCAAAGTGACCAGAAGGTGTAATTTTATCTGTATTCTTGAAGTATAATGAAAAAAACTTAAACAAAGTGATGTTACTGCCCAAAAAACTAATTGTTCACGCAGTCAACCCCTCTACGTAGATACATTCGGTGTGAAGAATGCTATGTGCACAGCTCTAGCGATTTTCTTCTAGAATACTTCGCCGCTCCCACACATCTCTTGTTAACTTGCTAACGAAAAAAAAGGAAATCATTAGCGCACTCCAAAGTCACCAGAATGTGTAATTTTTTCTGTAATCACAAAGTATAATGAAAAAAATTTAAACAAAGTGCTGTTACTGCCAAAAAAACTAATTGTTCACGCTGTCAACCCCTCAACGTAGATACATTCGGTGTGAAGAATGCTATGTGCACAGCACTAGCGATTTTCCTCTAGAATATGTCGCCGCTCCCACACATCTGTTGTCAACCTGCTAACGAAAGGAAAGGAAATCATTAGCGCACTCCAAAGTCGCTAGAATGTGTAATTTTATATGAATTCATAAAGTATAATGAAAAAAATTAAACAAAGTGCTGTTACTGCCTAAAAAACTAATTGTTCACGCTGTCAACCCCTCTACGTAGATACATTCGGTGTGAAGAATGCTATGTGCACAGCACTAGCGACTTTCTACTAGAATATGTCGCCGCTCACACACATTTCTTGTCAACCTGCTAACGAAAGGAAAGGAAATCATTAGCGCACTCCAAAGTCGCCAGAATGTGTAATTTTATCTGAATTCATAAAGTATAATGAAAAAAAATTAAACAAAGTGCTGTTACTGCCAAAGAAACTAGATGTTCACGCTGTCAACCCCTCTACGTAGATACATTCGATGTGAAGAATGCTATGTGCACAGCTCTAGCGATTTTCTTCTAGAATACTTCGCCGCTCCCACACATCTCTTGTTAACTTGCTAACGAAAAAAAAGGAAATCATTAGCGCACTCCAAAGTCACCAGAATGTGTAATTTTTTCTGTAATCACAAAGTATAATGAAAAAAATTTAAACAAAGTGCTGTTACTGCCAAAAAAACTAATTGTTCACGCTGTCAACCCCTCAACGTAGATACATTCGGTGTGAAGAATGCTATGTGCACAGCACTAGCGATTTTCCTCTAGAATATGTCGCCGCTCCCACACATCTGTTGTCAACCTGCTAACGAAAGGAAAGGAAATCATTAGCGCACTCCAAAGTCGCCAGAATGTGTAATTTTATATGAATTCATAAAGTATAATGAAAAAAATTAAACAAAGTGCTGTTACTGCCTAAAAAACTAATTGTTCACGCTGTCAACCCCTCTACGTAGATACATTCGTTGTGAAGAATGCTATGTGCACAGCACTAGCGATTTTCTACTAGAATATGTCGCCGCTCACACACATTTCTTGTCAACCATCTAACGAAAGGAAAGGAAATCATTAGCGCACTCCAAAGTCGCCAGAATGTGTAATTTTATCTGAATTCATAAAGTATAATGAAAAAAAATTAAACAAAGTGCTGTTACTGCCAAAGAAACTAGATGTTCACGCTGTCAACCCCTCTACGTAGATACATTCGGTGTGAAGAATGCTATGTGCACAGCACTAGCGATTTTCTTCTAGAATATGTCGCCGCTCACACACATCTCTTGTCAACCTGCTAACGAAATTAAAGGAAATCATTAGCGCACTCCAAAGTCACCAGAATGTGTAATTTTATCTGTATTCTTAAAGTATAATGAAAAAAATTTAAACAAAGTGCTGTTACTGCCAAAGAAACTAATTGTTCACGCTGTCAACCCCTCTACGTAGATACATTCGGTGTGAAGAATGCTATGTGCACAGCACTAGCGATTTTCTACTAGAATACCTCGCCGCTCCCACACATCTGTTGTCAACCTGCTAACGAAAGGAAAGGAAATCATTAGCGCACTCCAAAGTCACCAGAATGTGTAATTTTATCTGTCTTCATAAAGTATAATGAATAAAATTTAAACAAAGTGCTGTTACTGCCTAAAAAACTAATTGTTCACGCTGTCAACCCCTCTACGTAAATACATTCGGTGTGAAGAATGCTATGTGCACAGCACTAGCGATTTTCCTCTAGATTATGTACCCGCTCACACACATGTCTTGTCAACCTGCTAACGAAAGGAAAGGAAATCATTAGCGCACTCCAAAGTCACCAGAATGTGTAATTTTATCTGTATTCTTAAAGTATAATGAAAAAAATTTAAACAAAGTGCTGTTACTGCCTAAAAAACTAATTGTTCACGCTGTCAACCCCTCTACGTAGATACATTCGGTGTGAAGAATGCTATGTGCACAGCACTAGCGATTTTCTTCTAGAATATGTCGCCGCTCACACACATCTCTTGTCAACCTGCTAACGAAAGGAAAGGAAATCATTAGCGCACTCCAAAGTCACCAGAATGTGTAATTTTATCTGTATTCTTAAAGTATAATGAAAAAAATTTAAACAAAGTGCTGTTACTGCCAAAGAAACTAATTGTTCACGCTGTCAACCCCTCTACGTAGATACATTCGGTGTGAAGAATGCTATGTGCACAGCACTAGCGATTTTCTTCTAGAATATGTCGCCGCTCCCACACATCTGTTGTTAACCTGCTAACGAAAGGAAAAGAAATCATTAGCGCACTCCAAAGGGAACAGAATGTGTAACTTTATCTGTATTCTTAAGCCATAATGAAAAAAATTTAAAAAATAGCTCTTATTTCCCAAAAAACTAATTATTCACGCTGTCAGATATTCTACGTACGTACATTCGGTGTGAAGATAGCTATGTGCACAGCAGGAGCGATTTTCTGCTAGAATGTGACGCCGCTCCCACACATCTGTTGTCAACCTGCTAACGAAAGGAAAGGAAATCATTAGCGCACTCCAAAGTGACCAGAAGGTGTAATTTTATCTGTATTCTTGAAGTATAATGAAAAAAACTTAAACAAAGTGATGTTACTGCCCAAAAAACTAATTGTTCACGCAGTCAACCCCTCTACGTAGATACATTCGGTGTGAAGAATGCTATGTGCACAGCTCTAGCGATTTTCTTCTAGAATACTTCGCCGCTCCCACACATCTCTTGTTAACTTGCTAACGAAAAAAAAGGAAATCGTTAGCGCACTCCAAAGTCACCAGAATGTGTAATTTCTTCTGTAATCACAAAGTATAATGAAAAAAATTTAAACAAAGTGCTGTTACTGCCAAAAAAATTAATTGTTCACGCTGTCAACCCCTCAACGTAGATACATTCGGTGTGAAGAATGCTATGTGCACAGCACTAGCGATTTTCCTCTAGAATATGTCGCCGCTCCCACACATCTGTTGTCAACCTGCTAACGAAAGGAAAGGAAATCATTAGCGCACTCCAAAGTCGCCAGAATGTGTAATTTTATATGAATTCATAAAGTATAATGAAAAAAATTAAACAAAGTGCTGTTACTGCCTAAAAAACTAATTGTTCACGCTGTCAACCCCTCTACGTAGATACATTCGGTGTGAAGAATGCTATGTGCACAGCACTAGCGATTTTCTACTAGAATATGTCGCCGCTCACACACATTTCTTGTCAACCTGCTAACGAAAGGAAAGGAAATCATTAGCGCACTCCAAAGTCACCAGAATGTGTAATTTTATCTGTATTCTTAAAGTATAATGAAAAAAATTTAAACAAAGTGCTGTTACTGCCTAAAAAACTAATTGTTCACGCTGTCAACCCCTCTACGTAGATACATTCGGTGTGAAGAATGCTATGTGCACAGCACTAGCGATTTTCTTCTAGAATATGTCGCCGCTCACACACATGTCTTGTCAACCTGCTAACGAAAGGAAAGGAAATCATTAGCGCACTCCAAAGTCACCAGAATGTGTAATTTTATCTGTATTCTTAAAGTATAATGAAAAAAATTTAAACAAAGTGCTGTTACTGCCTAAAAAACTAATTGTTCACGCTGTCAACCCCTCTACGTAGATACATTCGGTGTGAAGAATGCTATGTGCACAGCACTAGCGATTTTCTTCTAGAATATGTCGCCGCTCACACACATCTCTTGTCAACCAGCTAACGAAAGGAAAGGAAATCATTAGCGCACTCCAAAGTCACCAGAATGTGTAATTTTATCTGTATTCTTAAAGTATAATGAAAAAAATTTAAACAAAGTGCTGTTACTGCCAAAGAAACTAATTGTTCACGCTGTCAACCCCTCTACGTAGATACATTCGGTGTGAAGAATGCTATGTGCACAGCACTAGCGATTTTCTTCTAGAATATGTCGCCGCTCCCACACATCTGTTGTTAACCTGCTAACGAAAGGAAAAGAAATCATTAGCGCACTCCAAAGGGAACAGAATGTGTAACTTTATCTGTATTCTTAAGCCATAATGAAAAAAATTTAAAAAATAGCTGTTATTTCCCAAAAAACTAATTATTCACGCTGTCAGATATTCTACGTACGTACATTCGGTGTGAAGATAGCTATGTGCACAGCAGGAGCGATTTTCTGCTAGAATGTGACGCCGCTCCCACACATCTGTTGTCAACCTGCTAACGAAAGGAAAGGAAATCATTAGCGCACTCCAAAGTGACCAGAAGGTGTAATTTTATCTGTGTTCTTGAAGTATAATGAAAAAAACTTAAACAAAGTGATGTTACTGCCCAAAAAACTAATTGTTCACGCTGTCAACCCCTCTACGTAGATACATTCGGTGTGAAGAATGCTATGTGCACAGCTCTAGCGATTTTCTTCTAGAATACTTCGCCGCTCCCACACATCTCTTGTCAAATTCTAACGAAAAAAAAGGAAATCATTAGCGCACTCCAAAGTCACCAGAATGTGTAATTTTTTCTGTAATCACAAAGTATAATGAAAAAAATTTAAACAAAGTGCTGTTACTGCCTAAAAAACTAATTGTTCACGCTGTCAACCCCTCAACGTAGATACATTCGGTGTGAAGAATGCTATGTGCACAGCACTAGCGATTTTCTACTAGAATACCTCGCCGCTCCCACACATCTGTTGTCAACCAGCTAACGAAAGGAAAGGAAATCATTAGCGCACTCCAAAGTCACCAGAATGTGTAATTTTATCTGTATTCATAAAGTATAATGAATAAAATTTAAACAAAGTGCTGATACTGCCAAAGAAACTAATTGTTCACGCTGTCAACCCCTCTACGTAGATACATTCGGTGTGAAGAATGCTATGTGCACAGCACTAGCGATTTTCTTCTAGAATATGTCGCCGCTCACACACATGTCTTGTCAACCTGCTAACGAAAGGAAAGGAAATCATTAGCGCACTCCAAAGTCACCAGAATGTGTAATTTTATCTGTATTCTTAAAGTATAATGAAAAAAATTTAAACAAAGTGCTGTTACTGCCAAAGAAGCTAATTGTTCACGCTGTCAACCCCTCTACGTAGATACATTCGGTGTGAAGAATGCTATGTGCACAGCACTAGCGATTTTCTTCTAGAATATGTCGCCGCTCACACACATGTCTTGTCAACCTGCTAACGAAAGGAAAGGAAATCATTAGCGCACTCCAAAGTCACCAGAATGTGTAATTTTATCTGTATTCATAAAGTATAACGAAAAAAATTTAAACAAAGTGCTGTTACTGCCAAAGAAACTAATTGTTCACGCTGTCAACCCCTCTACGTAGATACATTCGGTGTGAAGAATGCTATGTGCACAGCACTAGCGATTTTCTACTAGAATACCTCGTTGCTCCCACACATCTGTTGTCAACCTGCTAACGAAAGGAAAGGAAATCATTAGCGCACTCCAAAGTGACCAGAAGGTGTAATTTTATCTGTATTCTTGAAGTATAATGAAAAAAACTTAAACAAAGTGATGTTACTGCCCAAAAAACTAATTGTTCACGCAGTCAACCCCTCTACGTAGATACATTCGGTGTGAAGAATGCTATGTGCACAGCTCTAGCGATTTTCTTCTAGAATACTTCGCCGCTCCCACACATCTCTTGTTAACTTGCTAACGAAAAAAAAGGAAATCGTTAGCGCACTCCAAAGTCACCAGAATGTGTAATTTTTTCTGTAATCACAAAGTATAATGAAAAAAATTTAAACAAAGTGCTGTTACTGCCAAAAAAATTAATTGTTCACGCTGTCAACCCCTCAACGTAGATACATTCGGTGTGAAGAATGCTATGTGCACAGCACTAGCGATTTTCCTCTAGAATATGTCGCCGCTCCCACACATCTGTTGTCAACCTGCTAACGAAAGGAAAGGAAATCATTAGCGCACTCCAAAGTCGCCAGAATGTGTAATTTTATATGAATTCATAAAGTATAATGAAAAAAATTAAACAAAGTGCTGTTACTGCCTAAAAAACTAATTGTTCACGCTGTCAACCCCTCTACGTAGATACATTCGGTGTGAAGAATGCTATGTGCACAGCACTAGCGATTTTCTACTAGAATATGTCGCCGCTCACACACATTTCTTGTCAACCTGCTAACGAAAGGAAAGGAAATCATTAGCGCACTCCAAAGTCACCAGAATGTGTAATTTTATCTGTATTCTTAAAGTATAATGAAAAAAATTTAAACAAAGTGCTGTTACTGCCTAAAAAACTAATTGTTCACGCTGTCAACCCCTCTACGTAGATACATTCGGTGTGAAGAATGCTATGTGCACAGCACTAGCGATTTTCTTCTAGAATATGTCGCCGCTCACACACATGTCTTGTCAACCTGCTAACGAAAGGAAAGGAAATCATTAGCGCACTCCAAAGTCACCAGAATGTGTAATTTTATCTGTATTCTTAAAGTATAATGAAAAAAATTTAAACAAAGTGCTGTTACTGCCTAAAAAACTAATTGTTCACGCTGTCAACCCCTCTACGTAGATACATTCGGTGTGAAGAATGCTATGTGCACAGCACTAGCGATTTTCTTCTAGAATATGTCGCCGCTCACACACATCTCTTGTCAACCAGCTAACGAAAGGAAAGGAAATCATTAGCGCACTCCAAAGTCACCAGAATGTGTAATTTTATCTGTATTCTTAAAGTATAATGAAAAAAATTTAAACAAAGTGCTGTTACTGCCAAAGAAACTAATTGTTCACGCTGTCAACCCCTCTACGTAGATACATTCGGTGTGAAGAATGCTATGTGCACAGCACTAGCGATTTTCTTCTAGAATATGTCGCCGCTCCCACACATCTGTTGTTAACCTGCTAACGAAAGGAAAAGAAATCATTAGCGCACTCCAAAGGGAACAGAATGTGTAACTTTATCTGTATTCTTAAGCCATAATGAAAAAAATTTAAAAAATAGCTGTTATTTCCCAAAAAACTAATTATTCACGCTGTCAGATATTCTACGTACGTACATTCGGTGTGAAGATAGCTATGTGCACAGCAGGAGCGATTTTCTGCTAGAATGTGACGCCGCTCCCACACATCTGTTGTCAACCTGCTAACGAAAGGAAAGGAAATCATTAGCGCACTCCAAAGTGACCAGAAGGTGTAATTTTATCTGTGTTCTTGAAGTATAATGAAAAAAACTTAAACAAAGTGATGTTACTGCCCAAAAAACTAATTGTTCACGCTGTCAACCCCTCTACGTAGATACATTCGGTGTGAAGAATGCTATGTGCACAGCTCTAGCGATTTCCTTCTAGAATACTTCGCCGCTCCCACACATCTCTTGTCAAATTCTAACGAAAAAAAAGGAAATCATTAGCGCACTCCAAAGTCACCAGAATGTGTAATTTTTTCTGTAATCACAAAGTATAATGAAAAAAATTTAAACAAAGTGCTGTTACTGCCTAAAAAACTAATTGTTCACGCTGTCAACCCCTCAACGTAGATACATTCGGTGTGAAGAATGCTATGTGCACAGCACTAGCGATTTTCTACTAGAATACCTCGCCGCTCCCACACATCTGTTGTCAACCAGCTAACGAAAGGAAAGGAAATCATTAGCGCACTCCAAAGTCACCAGAATGTGTAATTTTATCTGTATTCATAAAGTATAATGAATAAAATTTAAACAAAGTGCTGATACTGCCAAAGAAACTAATTGTTCACGCTGTCAACCCCTCTACGTAGATACATTCGGTGTGAAGAATGCTATGTGCACAGCACTAGCGATTTTCTTCTAGAATATGTCGCCGCTCACACACATGTCTTGTCAACCTGCTAACGAAAGGAAAGGAAATCATTAGCGCACTCCAAAGTCACCAGAATGTGTAATTTTATCTGTATTCTTAAAGTATAATGAAAAAAATTTAAACAAAGTGCTGTTACTGCCAAAGAAGCTAATTGTTCACGCTGTCAACCCCTCTACGTAGATACATTCGGTGTGAAGAATGCTATGTGCACAGCACTAGCGATTTTCTTCTAGAATATGTCGCCGCTCACACACATGTCTTGTCAACCTGCTAACGAAAGGAAAGGAAATCATTAGCGCACTCCAAAGTCACCAGAATGTGTAATTTTATCTGTATTCATAAAGTATAACGAAAAAAATTTAAACAAAGTGCTGTTACTGCCAAAGAAACTAATTGTTCACGCTGTCAACCCCTCTACGTAGATACATTCGGTGTGAAGAATGCTATGTGCACAGCACTAGCGATTTTCTACTAGAATACCTCGTTGCTCCCACACATCTGTTGTCAACCTGCTAACGAAAGGAAAGGAAATCATTAGCGCACTCCAAAGTGACCAGAAGGTGTAATTTTATCTGTATTCTTGAAGTATAATGAAAAAAACTTAAACAAAGTGATGTTACTGCCCAAAAAACTAATTG
The DNA here is from genome assembly GCF_021461395.2 of Schistocerca americana. Classification (NCBI taxonomy): domain Eukaryota; kingdom Metazoa; phylum Arthropoda; class Insecta; order Orthoptera; family Acrididae; genus Schistocerca; species Schistocerca americana. The sequence goes on from NC_060126.1 coordinate 381,905,234, forward strand.
TTCACGCAGTCAACCCCTCTACGTAGATACATTCGGTGTGAAGAATGCTATGTGCACAGCTCTAGCGATTTTCTTCTAGAATACTTCGCCGCTCCCACACATCTCTTGTTAACTTGCTAACGAAAAAAAAGGAAATCGTTAGCGCACTCCAAAGTCACCAGAATGTGTAATTTTTTCTGTAATCACAAAGTATAATGAAAAAAATTTAAACAAAGTGCTGTTACTGCCAAAAAAATTAATTGTTCACGCTGTCAACCCCTCAACGTAGATACATTCGGTGTGAAGAATGCTATGTGCACAGCACTAGCGATTTTCCTCTAGAATATGTCGCCGCTCCCACACATCTGTTGTCAACCTGCTAACGAAAGGAAAGGAAATCATTAGCGCACTCCAAAGTCGCCAGAATGTGTAATTTTATATGAATTCATAAAGTATAATGAAAAAAATTAAACAAAGTGCTGTTACTGCCTAAAAAACTAATTGTTCACGCTGTCAACCCCTCTACGTAGATACATTCGGTGTGAAGAATGCTATGTGCACAGCACTAGCGATTTTCTACTAGAATATGTCGCCGCTCACACACATTTCTTGTCAACCTGCTAACGAAAGGAAAGGAAATCATTAGCGCACTCCAAAGTCACCAGAATGTGTAATTTTATCTGTATTCTTAAAGTATAATGAAAAAAATTTAAACAAAGTGCTGTTACTGCCTAAAAAACTAATTGTTCACGCTGTCAACCCCTCTACGTAGATACATTCGGTGTGAAGAATGCTATGTGCACAGCACTAGCGATTTTCTTCTAGAATATGTCGCCGCTCACACACATGTCTTGTCAACCTGCTAACGAAAGGAAAGGAAATCATTAGCGCACTCCAAAGTCACCAGAATGTGTAATTTTATCTGTATTCTTAAAGTATAATGAAAAAAATTTAAACAAAGTGCTGTTACTGCCTAAAAAACTAATTGTTCACGCTGTCAACCCCTCTACGTAGATACATTCGGTGTGAAGAATGCTATGTGCACAGCACTAGCGATTTTCTTCTAGAATATGTCGCCGCTCACACACATCTCTTGTCAACCAGCTAACGAAAGGAAAGGAAATCATTAGCGCACTCCAAAGTCACCAGAATGTGTAATTTTATCTGTATTCTTAAAGTATAATGAAAAAAATTTAAACAAAGTGCTGTTACTGCCAAAGAAACTAATTGTTCACGCTGTCAACCCCTCTACGTAGATACATTCGGTGTGAAGAATGCTATGTGCACAGCACTAGCGATTTTCTTCTAGAATATGTCGCCGCTCCCACACATCTGTTGTTAACCTGCTAACGAAAGGAAAAGAAATCATTAGCGCACTCCAAAGGGAACAGAATGTGTAACTTTATCTGTATTCTTAAGCCATAATGAAAAAAATTTAAAAAATAGCTGTTATTTCCCAAAAAACTAATTATTCACGCTGTCAGATATTCTACGTACGTACATTCGGTGTGAAGATAGCTATGTGCACAGCAGGAGCGATTTTCTGCTAGAATGTGACGCCGCTCCCACACATCTGTTGTCAACCTGCTAACGAAAGGAAAGGAAATCATTAGCGCACTCCAAAGTGACCAGAAGGTGTAATTTTATCTGTGTTCTTGAAGTATAATGAAAAAAACTTAAACAAAGTGATGTTACTGCCCAAAAAACTAATTGTTCACGCTGTCAACCCCTCTACGTAGATACATTCGGTGTGAAGAATGCTATGTGCACAGCTCTAGCGATTTTCTTCTAGAATACTTCGCCGCTCCCACACATCTCTTGTCAAATTCTAACGAAAAAAAAGGAAATCATTAGCGCACTCCAAAGTCACCAGAATGTGTAATTTTTTCTGTAATCACAAAGTATAATGAAAAAAATTTAAACAAAGTGCTGTTACTGCCTAAAAAACTAATTGTTCACGCTGTCAACCCCTCAACGTAGATACATTCGGTGTGAAGAATGCTATGTGCACAGCACTAGCGATTTTCTACTAGAATACCTCGCCGCTCCCACACATCTGTTGTCAACCAGCTAACGAAAGGAAAGGAAATCATTAGCGCACTCCAAAGTCACCAGAATGTGTAATTTTATCTGTATTCATAAAGTATAATGAATAAAATTTAAACAAAGTGCTGATACTGCCAAAGAAACTAATTGTTCACGCTGTCAACCCCTCTACGTAGATACATTCGGTGTGAAGAATGCTATGTGCACAGCACTAGCGATTTTCTTCTAGAATATGTCGCCGCTCACACACATGTCTTGTCAACCTGCTAACGAAAGGAAAGGAAATCATTAGCGCACTCCAAAGTCACCAGAATGTGTAATTTTATCTGTATTCTTAAAGTATAATGAAAAAAATTTAAACAAAGTGCTGTTACTGCCAAAGAAACTAATTGTTCACGCTGTCAACCCCTCTACGTAGATACATTCGGTGTGAAGAATGCTATGTGCACAGCACTAGCGATTTTCTTCTAGAATATGTCGCCGCTCACACACATGTCTTGTCAACCTGCTAACGAAAGGAAAGGAAATCATTAGCGCACTCCAAAGTCACCAGAATGTGTAATTTTATCTGTCTTCATAAAGTATAATGAATAAAATTTAAACAAAGTGCTGTTACTGCCAAAAAAACTAATTGTTCACGCTGTCAACCCCTCAACGTAGATACATTCGGTGTGAAGAATGCTATGTGCACAGCACTAGCGATTTTCTTCTAGAATATGTCGCCGCTCACACACATCTTTTGTCAACCTGCTAACGAAAGGAAAGGAAATCATTAGCGCACTCCAAAGTCGCCAGAATGTGTAATTTTACCTGAATTCTTAAAGTATAATGAAAAAAATTTAAACAAAGTGCTGTTACTGCCAAAGAAACTAATTGTTCACGCTGTCAACCCCTCTACGTAGATACATTCGGTGTGAAGAATGCTATGTGCACAGCACTAGCGATTTTCTACTAGAATACCTCGCCGCTCCCACACATCTGTTGTCAACCTGCTAACGAAAGGAAAGGAAATCATTAGCGCACTCCAAAGTCACCAGAATGTGTAATTTTATCTGTCTTCATAAAGTATAATGAATAAAATTTAAACAAAGTGCTGTTACTGCCAAAGAAACTAATTGTTCACGCTGTCAACCCCTCTACGTAGATACATTCGGTGTGAAGAATGCTATGTGCACAGCACTAGCGATTTTCTACTAGAATACCTCGCCGCTCCCACACATCTGTTGTCAACCTGCTAACGAAAGGAAAGGAAATCATTAGCGCACTCCAAAGTCACCAGAATGTGTAATTTTATATGTCTTCATAAAGTATAATGAATAAAATTTAAACAAAGTGCTATTACTGCCAAAGAAACTAATTGTTCACGCTGTCAACCCCTCTACGTAGATACATTCGGTGTGAAGAATGCTATGTGCACAGCACTAGCGATTTTCTTCTAGAATATGTCGCCGCTCACACACATGTCTTGTCAACCTGCTAACGAAAGGAAAGGAAATCATTAGCGCACTCCAAAGTCACCAGAATGTGTAATTTTATCTGTCTTCATAAAGTATAATGAATAAAATTTAAACAAAGTGCTGTTACTGCCTAAAAAACTAATTGTTCACGCTGTCTACCCCTCTACGTAAATACATTCGGTGTGAAGAATGCTATGTGCACAGCACTAGCGATTTTCCTCTAGAATATGTCGCGGGCTCACACACATCTCTTGTCAACCTGCTAACGAAAGGAAAGGAAATCATTAGCGCACTCCAAAGTCACCAGAATGTGTAATTTTATCTGTATTCTTAAAGTATAATGAAAAAAATTTAAAAAAAGTGCTGTTACTGCCAAAGAAACTAATTGTTCACGCTGTCAACCCCTCTACGTAGATACATTCGGTGTGAAGAATGCTATGTGCACAGCACTAGCGATTTTCTACTAGAATACCTCGCCGCTCCCACACCTCTGTTGTCAACCTGCTAACGAAGGGAAAGGAAATCATTAGCGCACTCCAAAGTCACCAGAATGTGTAATTTTATCTGTCTTCATAAAGTATAATGAATAAAATTTAAACAAAGTGCTGTTACTGCCAAAGAAACTAATTGTTCACGCTGTCAACCCCTCTACGTAGATACATTCGGTGTGAAGAATGCTATGTGCACAGCACTAGCGATTTTCTTCTAGAATATGTCGCCGCTCACACACATGTCTTGTCAACCTGCTAACGAAAGGAAAGGAAATCATTAGCGCACTCCAAAGTCACCAGAATGTGTAATTTTATCTGTATTCTTAAAGTATAATGAAAAAAATTTAAACAAAGTGCTGTTACTGCCAAAGAAACTAATTGTTCACGCTGTCAACCCCTCTACGTAGATACATTCGGTGTGAAGAATGCTATGTGCACAGCACTAGCGATTTTCTTCTAGAATATGTCGCCGCTCACACACATGTCTTGTCAACCTGCTAACGAAAGGAAAGGAAATCATTAGCGCACTCCAAAGTCACCAGAATGTGTAATTTTATCTGTATTCATAAAGTATAATGAAAAAAATTTAAACAAAGTGCTGTTACTGCCAAAGAAACTAATTGTTCACGCTGTCAACCCCTCTACGTAGATACATTCGGTGTGAAGAATGCTATGTGCACAGCACTAGCGATTTTCTACTAGAATACCTCGCCGCTCCCACACATCTGTTGTCAACCTGCTAACGAAAGGAAAGGAAATCATTAGCGCACTCCAAAGTCACCAGAATGTGTAATTTTATCTGTCTTCATAAAGTATAATGAATAAAATTTAAACAAAGTGCTGTTACTGCCAAAGAAACTAATTGTTCACGCTGTCAACCCCTCTACGTAGATACATTCGGTGTGAAGAATGCTATGTGCACAGCACTAGCGATTTTCTTCTAGAATATGTCGCCGCTCACACACATCTCTTGTCAACCTGCTAACGAAAGGAAAGGAAATCATTAGCGCACTCCAAAGTCACCAGAATGTGTAATTTTATCTGTATTCTTAAAGTATAATGAAAAAAATTTAAACAAAGTGCTGTTACTGCCAAAGAAACTAATTGTTCACGCTGTCAACCCCTCTACGTAGATACATTCGGTGTGAAGAATGCTATGTGCACAGCACTAGCGATTTTCTTCTAGAATATGTCGCCGCTCACACACATCTCTTGTCAACCTGCTAACGAAAGGAAAGGAAATCATTAGCGCACTCCAAAGTCACCAGAATGTGTAATTTTATCTGTATTCTTAAAGTATAATGAAAAAAATTTAAACAAAGTGCTGTTACTGCCAAAGAAACTAATTGTTCACGCTGTCAACCCCTCTACGTAGATACATTCGGTGTGAAGAATGCTATGTGCACAGCACTAGCGATTTTCTACTAGAATACCTCGCCGCTCCCACACATCTGTTGTCAACCTGCTAACGAAAGGAAAGGAAATCATTAGCGCACTCCAAAGTCACCAGAATGTGTAATTTTATCTGTCTTCATAAAGTATAATGAATAAAATTTAAACAAAGTGCTGTTACTGCCAAAGAAACTAATTGTTCACGCTGTCAATCCCTCTACGTAGATACATTCGGTGTGAAGAATGCTATGTGCACAGCACTAGCGATTTTCTTCTAGAATATGTCGCCGCTCACACACATGTCTTGTCAACCTGCTAACGAAAGGAAAGGAAATCATTAGCGCACTCCAAAGTCACCAGAATGTGTAATTTTATCTGTATTCTTAAAGTATAATGAAAAAAATTTAAACAAAGTGCTGTTACTGCCAAAGAAACTAATTGTTCACGCTGTCAACCCCTCTACGTAGATACATTCGGTGTGAAGAATGCTATGTGCACAGCACTAGCGATTTTCTTCTAGAATATGTCGCCGCTCACACACATGTCTTGTCAACCTGCTAACGAAAGGAAAGGAAATCATTAGCGCACTCCAAAGTCACCAGAATGTGTAATTTTATCTGTATTCATAAAGTATAATGAAAAAAATTTAAACAAAGTGCTGTTACTGCCAAAGAAACTAATTGTTCACGCTGTCAACCCCTCTACGTAGATACATTCGGTGTGAAGAATGCTATGTGCACAGCACTAGCGTTTTTCTACTAGAATACCTCGTTGCTCCCACACATCTGTTGTCAACCTGCTAACGAAAGGAAAGGAAATCATTAGCGCACTCCAAAGTCACCAGAATGTGTAATTTTATCTGTCTTCATAAAGTATAATGAATAAAATTTAAACAAAGTGCTGTTACTGCCTAAAAAACTAATTGTTCACGCTGTCAACCCCTCAACGTAGATACATTCGTTGTGAAGAATGCTATGTGCACACCACTAGCGATTTTCTTCTAGAATATGTCGCCGCTCCCACACATCGGTTGTCAACCTGCTAACGAAAGGAAAGGAAATCATTAGCGCACTCCAAAGTCACCAGAATGTGTAATTTTATCTGTATTCTTAAAGTATAATGAAAAAAATTTAAACAAAGTGCTGTTACTGCCAAAGAAACTAATTGTTCACGCTGTCAACCCCTCTACGTAGATACATTCGGTGTGAAGAATGCTATGTGCACAGCACTAGCGATTTTCTACTAGAATACCTCGCCGCTCCCACACATCTGTTGTCAACCTGCTAACGAAAGGAAAGGAAATCATTAGCGCACTCCAAAGTCACCAGAATGTGTAATTTTATCTGTCTTCATAAAGTATAATGAATAAAATTTAAACAAAGTGCTGTTACTGCCAAAAAAACTAATTGTTCACGCTGTCAACCCCTCAACGTAGATACATTCGGTGTGAAGAATGCTATGTGCACAGCACTAGCGATTTTCTTCTAGAATATGTCGCCGCTCACACACATCTCTTGTCAACCTGCTAACGAAAGGAAAGGAAATCATTAGCGCACTCCAAAGTCACCAGAATGTGTAATTTTATCTGTATTCTTAAAGTATAATGAAAAAAATTTAAACAAAGTGCTGTTACTGCCAAAGAAACTAATTGTTCACGCTGTCAACCCCTCTACGTAGATACATTCGGTGTGAAGAATGCTATGTGCACAGCACTAGCGATTTTCTACTAGAATACCTCGCCGCTCCCACACATCTGTTGTCAACCTGCTAACGAAAGGAAAGGAAATCATTAGCGCACTCCAAAGTCACCAGAATGTGTAATTTTATCTGTCTTCATAAAGTATAATGAATAAAACTTAAACAAAGTGCTGTTACTGCCTAAAAAACTAATTGTTCACGCTGTCAACCCCTCTACGTAAATACATTCGGTGTGAAGAATGCTATGTGCACAGCACTAGCGATTTTCCTCTAGAATATGTCGCCGCTCACACACAACTCTTGTCAACCTGCTAACGAAAGGAAAGGAAATCATTAGCGCACTCCAAAGTCACCAGAATGTGTAATTTTATCTGTATTCTTAAAGTATAATGAAAAAAATTTAAACAAAGTGCTGTTACTGCCAAAGAAACTAATTGTTCACGCTGTCAACCCCTCTACGTAGATACATTCGGTGTGAAGAATGCTATGTGCACAGCACTAGCGATTTTCTACTAGAATACCTCGCCGCTCCCACACATCTGTTGTCAACCTGCTAACGAAAGGAAAGGAAATCATTAGCGCACTCCAAAGTCACCAGAATGTGTAATTTTATCTGTCTTCATAAAGTATAATGAAAAAAATTTAAACAAAGTGCTGTTACTGCCTAAAAAACTAATTGGTTACGCTGTCAACCCCTCTACGTAGATACATTCGGCGTGAAGAATGCTATGTGCACAGCACTAGCGATTTTCTACTAGAATACCTCGTTGCTCCCACACATCTGTTGTCAACCTGCTAACGAAAGGAAAGGAAATCATTAGCGCACTCCAAAGTCACCAGAATGTGTAATTTTATCTGTCTTCATAAAGTATAATGAATAAAATTTAAACAAAGTGCTGTTACTGCCAAAAAAACTAATTGTTCACGCTGTCAACCCCTCAACGTAGATACATTCGGTGTGAAGAATGCTATGTGCACACAACTAGCGATTTTCTTCTAGAATATGTCGCCGCTCCCACACATCTGTTGTCAACCTGCTAACGAAAGGAAAGGAAATCATTAGCGCACTCCAAAGTCACCAGAATGTGTAATTTTATCTGTATTCTTAAAGTATAATGAAAAAAATTTAAACAAAGTGCTGTTACTGCCAAAGAAACTAATTGTTCACGCTGTCAACCCCTCTACGTAGATACATTCGGTGTGAAGAATGCTATGTGCACAGCACTAGCGATTTTCTACTAGAATACCTCGCCGCTCCCACACATCTGTTGTCAACCTGCTAACGAAAGGAAAGGAAATCACTAGCGCACTCCAAAGTCACCAGAATGTGTAATTTTATCTGTCTTCATAAAGTATAATGAAAAAAATTTAAACAAAGTGCTGTTACTGATAAAGAAACTAATTGTTCACGCTGTCAACCCCTCTACGTAGATACATTCGGTGTGAAGAATGCTATGTGCACAGCACTAGCGATTTTCTACTAGAATACCTCGCCGCTCCCACACATCTGTTGTCAACCTGCTAACGAAAGGAAAGGAAATCATTAGCGCACTCCAAAGTCACCAGAATGTGTAATTTTATCTGTCTTCATAAAGTATAATGAATAAAATTTAAACAAAGTGCTGTTACTGCCTAAAAAACTAATTGTTCACGCTGTCAACCCCTCTACGTAAATACATTCGGTGTGAAGAATGCTATGTGCACAGCACTAGCGATTTTCCTCTAGAATATGTCGCCGCTCACACACAACTCTTGTCAACCTGCTAACGAAAGGAAAGGAAATCATTAGCGCACTCCAAAGTCACCAGAATGTGTAATTTTGTCTGTATTCTTAAAGTATAATGAAAAAAATTTAAACAAAGTGCTGTTACTGCCAAAGAAACTAATTGTTCACGCTGTCAACCCCTCTACGTAGATACATTCGGTGTGAAGAATGCTATGTGCACAGCACTAGCGATTTTCTACTAGAATACCTCGCCGCTCCCACACATCTGTTGTCAACCTGCTAACGAAAGGAAAGGAAATCATTAGCGCACTCCAAAGTCACCAGAATGTGTAATTTTATCTGTCTTCATAAAGTATAATGAAAAAAATTTAAACAAAGTGCTGTTACTGCCTAAAAAACTAATTGTTCACGCTGTCAACCCCTCTACGTAGATACATTCGGCGTGAAGAATGCTATGTGCACAGCACTAGCGATTTTCTACTAGAATACCTCGTTGCTCCCACACATCTGTTGTCAACCTGCTAACGAAAGGAAAGGAAATCATTAGCGCACTCCAAAGTCACCAGAATGTGTAATTTTATCTGTCTTCATAAAGTATAATGAATAAAATTTAAACAAAGTGCTGTTACCGCCAAAAAAACTAATTGTTCACGCTGTCAACCCCTCAACGTAGATACATTCGGTGTGAAGAATGCTATGTGCACACCACTAGCGATTTTCTTCTAGAATATGTCGCCGCTCCCACACATCTGTTGTCAACCTGCTAACGAAAGGAAAGGAAATCATTAGCGCACTCCAAAGTCACCAGAATGTGTAATTTTATCTGTATTCATAAAGTATAATGAAAAAAATTTAAACAAAGTGCTGTTACTGCCAAAGAAACTAATTGTTCACGCTGTCAACCCCTCTACGTAGATACATTCGGTGTGAAGAATGCTATGTGCACAGCACTAGCGATTTTCTACTAGAATACCTCGCCGCTCCCACACATCTGTTGTCAACCTGCTAACGAAAGGAAAGGAAATCATTAGCGCACTCCAAAGTCACCAGAATGTGTAATGTTATCTGTCTTCATAAAGTATAATGAAAAAAATTTAAACAAAGTGCTGTTACTGCCAAAGAAACTAATTGTTCACGCTGTCAACCCCTCTACGTAGATACATTCGGTGTGAAGAATGCTATGTGCACAGCACTAGCGATTTTCTTCTAGAATATGTCGCCGCTCACACACATGTCTTGTCAACCTGCTAACGAAAGGAAAGGAAATCATTAGCGCACTCCAAAGTCACCAGAATGTGTAATTTTATCTGTATTCTTAAAGTATAATGAAAAAAATTTAAACAAAGTGCTGTTACTGCCAAAGAAACTAATTGTTCACGCTCTCAACCCCTCTACGTAGATACATTCGGTGTGAAGAATGCTATGTGCACAGCACTAGCGATTTTCTTCTAGAATATGTCGCCGCTCACACACATGTCTTGTCAACCTGCTAACGAAAGGAAAGGAAATCATTAGCGCACTCCAAAGTCACCAGAATGTGTAATTTTATCTGTATTCATAAAGTATAATGAAAAAAATTTAAACAAAGTGCTGTTACTGCCAAAGAAACTAATTGTTCACGCTGTCAACCCCTCTACGTAGATACATTCGGTGTGAAGAATGCTATGTGCACAGCACTAGCGATTTTCTACTAGAATACCTCGTTGCTCCCACACATCTGTTGTCAACCTGCTAACGAAAGGAAAGGAAATCATTAGCGCACTCCAAAGTCACCAGAATGTGTAATTTTATCTGTCTTCATAAGGTATAATGAATAAAATTTAAACAAAGTGCTGTTACTGCCAAAGAAACTAATTGTTCACGCTGTCAACCCCTCTACGTAGATACATTCGGTGTGAAGAATGCTATGTGCACAGCACTAGCGATTTTCTTCTAGAATATGTCGCCGCTCACACACATGTCTTGTCAACCTGCTAACGAAAGGAAAGGAAATCATTAGCGCACTCCAAAGTCACCAGAATGTGTAATTTTATCTGTCTTCATAAAGTATAATGAATAAAATTTAAACAAAGTGCTGTTACTGCCTAAAAAACTAATTGTTCACGCTGTCAACCCCTCTACGTAAATACATTCGGTGTGAAGAATGCTATGTGCACAGCACTAGCGATTTTCTTCTAGAATATGTCGCCGCTCACACACAACTCTTGTCAACCTGCTAACGAAAGGAAAGGAAATCATTAGCGCACTCCAAAGTCACCAGAATGTGTAATTTTATCTGTATTCTTAAAGTATAATGAAAAAAATTTAAACAAAGTGCTGTTACTGCCAAAGAAACTAATTGTTCACGCTGTCAACCCCTCTACGTAGATACATTCGGTGTGAAGAATGCTATGTGCACAGCACTAGCGATTTTCTACTAGAATACCTCGCCGCTCCCACACATCTGTTGTCAACCTGCTAACGAAAGGAAAGGAAATCATTAGCGCACTCCAAAGTCACCAGAATGTGTAATTTTATCTGTCTTCATAATGTATAATGAAAAAAATTTAAACAAAGTGCTGTTACTGCCTAAAAAACTAATTGTTCACGCTGTCAACCCCTCTACGTAGATACATTCGGTGTGAAGAATGCTATGTGCACAGCACTAGCGATTTTCTTCTAGTATATGTCGCCGCTCACACACATCTCTTGTCAACCTGCTAACGAAAGGAAAGGAAATCATTAGCGCACTCCAAAGTCACCAGAAGGTGTAATTTTATCTGTATTCTTGAAGTATAATGAAAAAAACTTAAACAAAGTGATGTTACTGCCCAAAAAACTAATTGTTCACGCTGTCAACCCCTCTACGTAGATACATTCGGTGTGAAGAATGCTATGTGCACAGTTCTAGCGATTTTCCTCTAGAATATGTACCCGCTCACACACATGTCTTGTCAACCTGCTAACGAAAGGAAAGGAAATCATTAGCGCACTCCAAAGTCACCAGAATGTGTAATTTTATCTGTATTCTTAAAGTATAATGAAAAAAATTTAAACAAAGTGCTGTTACTGCCAAAGAAACTAATTGTTCACGCTGTCAACCCCTCTACGTAGATACATTCGGTGTGAAGAATGCTATGTGCACAGCACTAGCGATTTTCTTCTAGAATATGTCGCCGCTCACACACATGTATTGTCAACCTGCTAACGAAAGGAAAGGAAATCATTAGCGCACTCCAAAGTCACCAGAATGTGTAATTTTATCTGTATTCTTAAAGTATAATGAAAAAAATTTAAACAAAGTGCTGTTACTGCCAAAGAAACTAATTGTTCACGCTGTCAACCCCTCTACGTAGATACATTCGGTGTGAAGAATGCTATGTGCACAGCACTAGCGATTTTCTACTAGAATACCTCGCCGCTCCCACACATCTGTTGTCAACCTGCTAACGAAAGGAAAGGAAATCATTAGCGCACTCCAAAGTCACCAGAATGTGTAATTTTATCTGTCTTCATAAAGTATAATGAATAAAATTTAAACAAAGTGCTGTTACTGCCTAAAAAACTAATTGTTCACGCTGTCAACCCCTCTACGTAAATACATTCGGTGTGAAGAATGCTATGTGCACAGCACTAGCGATTTTCCTCTAGAATATGTACCCGCTCACACACATGTCTTGTCAACCTGCAAACGAAAGGAAAGGAAATCATTAGCGCACTCCAAAGTCACCAGAATGTGTAATTTTATCTGTATTCTTAAAGTATAATGAAAAAAATTTAAACAAAGTGCTGTTACTGCCAAAGAAACTAATTGTTCACGCTGTCAACCCCTCTACGTAGATACATTCGGTGTGAAGAATGCTATGTGCACAGCACTAGCGATTTTCTTCTAGAATATGTCGCCGCTCACACACATGTCTTGTCAACCTGCTAACGAAAGGAAAGGAAATCATTAGCGCACTCCAAAGTCACCAGAATGTGTAATTTTATCTGTATTCTTAAAGTATAATGAAAAAAATTTAAACAAAGTGCTGTTACTGCCAAAGAAACTAATTGTTCACGCTGTCAACCCCTCTACGTAGATACATTCGGTGTGAAGAATGCTATGTGCACAGCACTAGCGATTTTCTACTAGAATACCTCGCCGCTCCCACACATCTGTTGTCAACCTGCTAACGAAAGGAAAGGAAATCATTAGCGCACTCCAAAGTCACCAGAATGTGTAATTTTATCTGTCTTCATAAAGTATAATGAATAAAATTTAAACAAAGTGCTGTTACTGCCTAAAAAACTAATTGTTCACGCTGTCAACCCCTCTACGTAAATACATTCGGTGTGAAGAATGCTATGTGCACAGCACTAGCGATTTTCCTCTAGAATATGTACCCGCTCACACACATGTCTTGTCAACCTGCTAACGAAAGGAAAGGAAATCATTAGCGCACTCCAAAGTCACCAGAATGTGTAATTTTATCTGTATTCTTAAAGTATAATGAAAAAAATTTAAACAAAGTGCTGTTACTGCCAAAGAAACTAATTGTTCACGCTGTCAACCCCTCTACGTAGATACATTCGGTGTGAAGAATGCTATGTGCACAGCACTAGCGATTTTCTACTAGAATACCTCGTTGCTCCCACACATCTGTTGTCAACCTGCTAACGAAAGGAAAGGAAATCATTAGCGCACTCCAAAGTCACCAGAATGTGTAATTTTATCTGTATTCTTAAAGTATAATGAAAAAAATTTAAACAAAGTGCTGTTACTGCCAAAGAAACTAATTGTTCACGCTGTCAACCCCTCTACGTAGATACATTCGGTGTGAAGAATGCTATGTGCACAGCACTAGCGATTTTCTTCTAGAATATGTCGCCGCTCACACACATGTCTTGTCAACCTGCTAACGAAAGGAAAGGAAATCATTAGCGCACTACAAAGTCACCAGAATGTGTAATTTTATCTGTATTCATAAAGTATAATGAAAAAAATTTAAACAAAGTGCTGTTACTGCCAAAGAAACTAATTGTTCACGCTGTCAACCCCTCTACGTAGATACATTCGGTGTGAAGAATGCTAAGTGCACAGCACTAGCGATTTTCTTCTAGAATATGTCGCCGCTCACACACATGTCTTGTCAACCTGCTAACGAAAGGAAAGGAAATCATTAGCGCACTCCAAAGTCACCAGAATGTGTAATTTTATCTGTATTCATAAAGTATAATGAAAAAAATTAAACAAAGTGCTGTTACTGCCAAAGAAACTAATTGTTCACGCTGTCAACCCCTCTACGTAGATACATTCGGTGTGAAGAATGCTATGTGCACAGCACTAGCGATTTTCTTCTAGAATATGTCGCCGCTCACACACATGTCTTGTCAACCTGCTAACGAAAGGAAAGGAAATCATTAGCGCACTCCAAAGTCACCAGAATGTGTAATTTTATCTGTATTCTTAAAGTATAATGAAAAAAATTTAAACAAAGTGCTGTTACTGCCAAAGAAACTAATTGTTCACGCTGTCAACCCCTCTACGTAGATACATTCGGTGTGAAGAATGCTATGTGCACAGCACTAGTGATTTTCTTCTAGAATATGTCGCCGCTCACACACATGTCTTGTCAACCTGCTAACGAAAGGAAAGGAAATCATTAGCGCACTCCAAAGTCACCGGAATGTGTAATTTTATCTGTATTCTTAAAGTATAATGAAAAAAATTTAAACAAAGTGCTGTTACTGCCAAAGAAACTAATTGTTCACGCTGTCAACCCCTCTACGTAGATACATTCGGTGTGAAGAATGCTATGTGCACAGCACTAGCGATTTTCTTCTAGAATATGTCGCCGCTCACACACATGTCTTGTCAACCTGCTAACGAAAGGAAAGGAAATCATTAGCGCACTCCAAAGTCACCAGAATGTGTAATTTTATCTGTATTCATAAAGTATAATGAAAAAAGTTTAAACAAAGTGCTGTTACTGCCAAAGAAACTAATTGTTCACGCTGTCAACCCCTCTACGTAGATACATTCGGTGTGAAGAATGCTATGTGCACAGCACTAGCGATTTTCTACTAGAATACCTCGTTGCTCCCACACATCTGTTGTCAACCTGCTAACGAAAGGAAAGGAAATCATTAGCGCACTCCAAAGTCGACAGAATGTGTAATTTTATCTGAATTCATAAAGTATAATGAAAAAAATTAAACAAAGTGCTGTTACTGCCAAAGAAACTAATTGTTCACGCTGTCAACCCCTCTACGTAGATACATTCGGTGTGAAGAATGCTATGTGCACAGCACTAGCGATTTTCTACTAGAATACCTCGTTGCTCCCACACATCTGTTGTCAACCTGCTAACGAAAGGAAAGGAAATCATTAGCGCACTCCAAAGTCGCCAGAATGTGTAATTTTATCTGAATTCATAAAGTATAATGAAAAAAATTAAACAAAGTGCTGTTACTGCCAAAGAAACTAATTGTTCACGCTGTCAACCCCTCTACGTAGATACATTCGGTGTGAAGAATGCTATGTGCACAGCACTAGCGATTTTCTACTAGAATACCTCGCCGCTCCCACACATCTGTTGTCAACCTGCTAACGAAAGGAAAGGAAATCATCAGCGCACTCCAAAGTCACCAGAATGTGTAATTTTATCTGTCTTCATAAAGTATAATGAATAAAATTTAAACAAAGTGCTGTTACTGCCTAAAAAACTAATTGTTCACGCTGTCAACCCCTCTACGTAGATACATTCGGTGTGAAGAATGCTATGTGCACAGCACTAGCGATTTTCTACTAGAATACCTCGTTGCTCCCACACATCTGTTGTCAACCTGCTAACGAAAGGAAAGGAAATCATTAGCGCACTCCAAAGTCGCCAGAATGTGTAATTTTATCTGAATTCATAAAGTATAATGAAAAAAATTAAACAAAGTGCTGTTACTGCCAAAGAAACTAATTGTTCACGCTGTCAACCCCTCTACGTAGATACATTCGTTGTGAAGAATGCTATGTGCACAGCACTAGCGATTTTCTACTAGAATACCTCGCCGCTCCCACACATCTGTTGTCAACCTGCTAACGAAAGGAAAGGAAATCATCAGCGCACTCCAAAGTCACCAGAATGTGTAATTTTATCTGTCTTCATAAAGTATAATGAATAAAATTTAAACAAAGTGCTGTTACTGCCTAAAAAACTAATTGTTCACGCTGTCAACCCCTCTACGTAAATACATTCGGTGTGAAGAATGCTATGTGCACAGCACTAGCGATTTTCCTCTAGAATATGTACCCGCTCACACACATGTCTTGTCAACCTGCTAACGAAAGGAAAGGAAATCATTAGCGCACTCCAAAGTCACCAGAATGTGTAATTTTATCTGTATTCTTAAAGTATAATGAAAAAAATTTAAACAAAGTGCTGTTACTGCCAAAGAAACTAATTGTTCACGCTGTCAACCCCTCTACGTAGATACATTCGGTGTGAAGAATGCTATGTGCACAGCACTAGCGATTTTCTTCTAGAATATGTCGCCGCTCACACACATGTCTTGTCAACCTGCTAACGAAAGGAAAGGAAATCATTAGCGCACTCCAAAGTCACCAGAATGTGTAATTTTATCTGTCTTCATAAAGTATAATGAATAAAATTTAAACAAAGTGCTGTTACTGCCAAAAAAACTAATTGTTCACGCTGTCAACCCCTCAACGTAGATACATTCGGTGTGAAGAATGCTATGTGCACAGCACTAGCGATTTTCTTCTAGAATATGTCGCCGCTCACACACATCTCTTGTCAACCTGCTAACGAAAGGAAAGGAAATCATTAGCGCACTCCAAAGTCGCCAGAATGTGTAATTTTATATGAATTCATAAAGTATAATGAAAAAAATTAAACAAAGTGCTGTTACTGCCTAAAAAACTAATTGTTCACGCTGTCAACCCCTCTACGTAGATACATTCGGTGTGAAGAATGCTATGTGCACAGCACTAGCGATTTTCTTCTAGAATATGTACCCGCTCACACACATGTCTTGTCAACCTGCTAACGAAAGGAAAGGAAATCATTAGCGCACTCCAAAGTCACCAGAATGTGTAATTTTATCTGTATTCTTAAAGTATAATGAAAAAAATTTAAACAAAGTGCTGTTACTGCCAAAGAAACTAATTGTTCACGCTGTCAACCCCTCTACGTAGATACATTCGGTGTGAAGAATGCTATGTGCACAGCACTAGCGATTTTCTTCTAGAATATGTCGCCGCTCACACACATGTCTTGTCAACCTGCTAACGAAAGGAAAGGAAATCATTAGCGCACTCCAAAGTCACCAGAATGTGTAATTTTATCTGTATTCATAAAGTATAATGAAAAAAATTTAAACAAAGTGCTGTTACTGCCAAAGAAACTAATTGTTCTCGCTGTCAACCCCTCTACGTAGAAACATTCGGTGTGAAGAATGCTATGTGCACAGCACTAGCGATTTTCTTCTAGAATATGTACCCGCTCACACACATGTCTTGTCAACCTGCTAACGAAAGGAAAGGAAATCATTAGCGCACTCCAAAGTCACCAGAATGTGTAATTTTATCTGTATTCATAAAGTATAATGAAAAATATTTAAACAAAGTGCTGTTACTGCCAAAGAAACTAATTGTTCACGCTGTCAACCCCTCTACGTAGATACATTCGGTGTGAAGAATGCTATGTGCACAGCACTAGCGATTTTCTTCTAGAATATGTCGCCGCTCACACACATGTCTTGTCAACCTGCTAACGAAAGGAAAGGAAATCATTAGCGCACTCCAAAGTCACCAGAATGTGTAATTTTATCTGTATTCATAAAGTATAATGAAAAAAATTTAAACAAAGTGCTGTTACTGCCAAAGAAACTAATTGTTCACGCTGTCAACCCCTCTACGTAGATACATTCGGTGTGAAGAATGCTATGTGCACAGCACTAGCGATTTTCTTCTAGAATATGTACCCGCTCACACACATGTCTTGTCAACCTGCTAACGAAAGGAAAGGAAATCATTAGCGCACTCCAAAGTCACCAGAATGTGTAATTTTATCTGTATTCTTAAAGTATAATGAAAAAAATTTAAACAAAGTGCTGTTACTGCCAAAAAAACTAATTGTTCACGCTGTCAACCCCTCTACGTAGATACATTCGGTGTGAAGAATGCTATGTGCACAGCACTAGCGATTTTCTTCTAGAATATGTACCCGCTCACACACATGTCTTGCCAACCTGCGAACGAAAGGAAAGGAAATCATTAGCGCACTCCAAAGTCACCAGAATGTGTAATTTTATCTGTATTCTTAAAGTATAATGAAAAAAATTTTAACAAAGTGCTGTTACTGCCAAAGAAACTAATTGTTCACGCTGTCAACCCCTCTACGTAGATACATTCGGTGTGAAGAATGCTATGTGCACAGCACTAGCGATTTTCTTCTAGAATATGTACCCGCTCACACACATGTCTTGTCAACCTGCTAACGAAAGGAAAGGAAATCATTAGCGCACTCCAAAGTCACCAGAATGTGTAATTTTATCTGTATTCATAAAGTATAATGAAAAAAATTTAAACAAAGTGCTGTTACTGCCAAAGAAACTAATTGTTCACGCTGTCAACCCCTCTACGTAGATACATTCGGTGTGAAGAATGCTATGTGCACAGCACTAGCGATTTTCTTCTAGAATATGTACCCGCTCACACACATGTCTTGTCAACCTGCTAACGAAAGAAAAGGAAATCATTACCGCACTCCAAAGTCACCAGAATGTGTAATTTTATCTGTATTCATAAAGTATAATGAAAAAAATTTAAACAAAGTGCTGTTACTGCCAAAGAAACTAATTGTTCACGCTGTCAACCCCTCTACGTAGATACATTCGGTGTGAAGAATGCTATGTGCAGAGCACTAGCGATTTTCTACTAGAATACCTCGTTGCTCCCACACATCTGTTGTCAACCTGCTAACGAAAGGAAAGGAAATCATTAGCGCACTCCAAAGTCACCAGAATGTGTAATTTTATCTGTCTTCATAAAGTATAATGAATAAAATTTAAACAAAGTGCTGTTACTGCCAAAAAAATTAATTGTTCACGCTGTCAACCCCTCAACGTAGATACATTCGGTGTGAAGAATGCTATGTGCACAGCACTAGCGATTTTCTTCTAGAATATGTCGCCGCTCACACACATCTCTTGTCAACCTGCTAACGAAAGGAAAGGAAATCATTAGCGCACTCCAAAGTCGCCAGAATGTGTAATTTTATATGAATTCATAAAGTATAATGAAAAAAATTAAACAAAGTGCTGTTACTGCCAAAGAAACTAATTGTTCACGCTGTCAACCCCTCTACGTAGATACATTCGGTGTGAAGAATGCTATGTGCACAGCACTAGCGATTTTCTACTAGAATACCTCGCCGCTCCCACACATCTGTTGTCAACCTGCTAACGAAAGGAAAGGAAATCATTAGCGCACTCCAAAGTCACCAGAATGTGTAATTTTATCTGTCTTCATAAAGTATAATGAATAAAATTTAAACAAAGTGCTGTTACTGCCTAAAAAACTAATTGTTCACGCTGTCAACCCCTCTACGTAAATACATTCGGTGTGAAGAATGCTATGTGCACAGCACTAGCGATTTTCCTCTAGAATATGACGCCGCTCCCACACATCTGTTGTCAACCTGCTAACAAAAGGAAAGGAAATCATTAGCGCACTCCAAAGTCACCAGAATGTGTAATTTTATCTGTATTCATAAAGTATAATGAAAAAAATTTAAAACAAAGTGCTGTTACTGAAAAAAATTTAATTGTTCACGCTGTCAACCCCTCTACGTAGATACATTCGGTGTGAAGAATGCTATGTGCACAGCACTAGCGATTTTCTACTAGAATACCTCGCCGCTCCCACACATCTGTTGTCACCCTGCTAACGAAAGGAAAGGAAATCATTAGCGCACTCCAAAGTCACCACAATGTGTAATTTTATCTGTCTTCATAAAGTATAATGAATAAAATTTAAACAAAGTGCTGTTACTGCCTAAAAAACTAATTGTTCACGCTGTCAACCCCTCTACGTAAATACATTCGGTGTGAAGAATGCTATGTGCACAGCACTAGCGATTTTCCTCTAGAATATGACGCCGCTCCCACACATCTGTTGTCAACCTGCTAACGAAAGGAAAGGAAATCATTAGCGCACTCCAAAGTCACCAGAATGTGTAATTTTATCTGTATTCATAAAGTATAATGAAAAAAATTTAAAACAAAGTGCTGTTACTGAAAAAAATTTAATTGTTCACGCTGTCAACCCCTGTACGTAGATACATTCGGTGTGAAGAATGCTATGTGCACAGCACTAGCGATTTTCCTCTAGAATATGACGCCGCTCCCACACATGTCTTGTCAACCTGCTAACGAAAGGAAAGGAAATCATTAGCGCACTCCAAAGTCACCAGAATGTGTAATTTTATCTGTATTCATAAAGTATAATGAAAAAAATTTAAAACAAAGTGCTGTTACTGAAAAAAATTTAATTGTTCACGCTGTCAACCCCTCTACGTAGATACATTCGGTGTGAAGAATGCTATGTGCACAGCACTAGCGATTTTTTACTAGAATACCTCGCCGCTCCCACACATCTGTTGTCACCCTGCTAACGAAAGGAAAGGAAATCATTAGCGCACTCCAAAGTCACCAGAATGTGTAATTTTATCTGTCTTCATAAAGTATAATGAATAAAATTTAAACAAAGTGCTGTTACTGCCTAAAAAACTAATTGTTCACGCTGTCAACCCCTCTACGTAAATACATTCGGTGTGAAGAATGCTATGTGCACAGCACTAGCGATTTTCCTCTAGAATATGACGCCGCTCCCACACATATGTTGTCAACCTGCTAACGAAAGGAAAGGAAATCATTAGCGCACTCCAAAGTCACCAGAATGTGTAATTTTATCTGTATTCATAAAGTATAATGAAAAAAATTTAAAACAAAGTGCTGTTACTGAAAAAAATTTAATTGTTCACGCTGTCAACCCCTCTACGTAGATACATTCGGTGTGAAGAATGCTATGTGCACAGCACTAGCGATTTTCTACTAGAATACCTCGCCGCTCCCACACATCTGTTGTCAACCTGCTAACGAGAGGAAAGGAAATCATTAGCGCACTCCAAAGTCACCAGAATGTGTAATTTTATCTGTCTTCATAAAGTATAATGAATAAAATTTAAACAAAGTGCTGTTACTGCCTAAAAAACTAATTGTTCACGCTGTCAACCCCTCTACGTAAATACATTCGGTGTGAAGAATGCTATGTGCACAGCACTAGCGATTTTCCTCTAGAATATGACGCCGCTCCCACACATCTGTTGTCAACCTGCTAACGAAAGGAAAGGAAATCATTAGCGCACTCCAAAGTCACCAGAATGTGTAATTTTATCTGTATTCATAAAGTATAATGAAAAAAATTTAAAACAAAGTGCTGTTACTGAAAAAAATTTAATTGTTCACGCTGTCAACCCCTCTACGTAAATACATTCGGTGTGAAGAATGCTATGTGCACAGCACTAGCGATTTTCTACTAGAATACCTCGCCGCTCCCACACATCTGTTGTCAACCTGCTAACGAAAGGAAAGGAAATCATTAGCGCACTCCAAAGTCACCAGAATGTGTAATTTTATCTGTCTTCATAAAGTATAATGAATAAAATTTAAACAAAGTGCTGTTACTGCCTAATAAACTAATTGTTCACGCTGTCAACCCCTCTACGTAAATACATTCGGTGTGAAGAATGCTATGTGCACAGCACTAGCGATTTTCCTCTAGAATATGACGCCGCTCCCACACATCTGTTGTCAACCTGCTAACGAAAGGAAAGGAAATCATTAGCGCACTCCAAAGTCACCAGAATGTGTAATTTTATCTGTCTTCATAAAGTATAATGAAAAAATTTAAACAAAGTGCTGTTACTGCCTAAAAAACTAATTGTTCACGCTGTCAACCCCTCTACGTAGATACATTCGGTGTGAAGAATGCTATGTGCACAGCACTACCGATTTTCTTCTAGAATACCTCGCCGCTCCCACACATCTGATGTCAACCTGCTAACGAAAGGAAAGGAAATCATTAGCGCACTCCAAAGTCACCAGAATGTGTAATTTTATCTGTCTTCATAAAGTATAATGAATAAAATTTAAACAAAGTGCTGTTACTGCCTAAAAAACTAATTGTTCACGCTGTCAACCCCTCTACGTAAATACATTCGGTGTGAAGAATGCTATGTGCACAGCACTAGCGATTTTCCTCTAGAATATGACGCCGCTCCCACACATCTGTTGTCAACCTGCTAACGAAAGGAAAGGAAATCATTAGCGCACTCCAAAGTCACCAGAATGTGTAATTTTATCTGTCTTCAAAAAGTATAATGAATAAAATTTAAACAAAGTGCTGTTACTGCCTAAAAAACTAATTGTTCACGCTGTCAACCCCTCTACGTAAATACATTCGGTGTGAAGAATGCTATGTGCACAGCACTAGCGATTTTCCTCTAGAATATGACGCCGCTCCCACACATCTGTTGTCAACCTGCTAACGAAAGGAAAGGAAATCATTAGCGCACTCCAAAGTCACCACAATGTGTAATTTTATCTGTCTTCATAAAGTATAATGAATAAAATTTAAACAAAGTGCTGTTACTGCCTAAAAAACTAATTGTTCACGCTGTCAACCCCTCTACGTAGATACATTCGGTGTGAAGAATGCTATGTGCACAGCACTAGCGATTTTCTACTAGAATACCTCGCCGCTCCCACACATCTGTTGTCAACCTGCTAACGAAAGGAAAGGAAATCATTAGCGCACTCCAAAGTCACCAGAATGTGTAATTCTATCTGTCTTCGTAAAGTATAATGAATAAAATTTAAACAAAGTGCTGTTATTGCCTAAAAAACTAATTGTTCACGCTGTCAACCCCTCTACGTAGATACATTCGGTGTGAAGAATTAGCGCTATCCAAAGCTACCAGAATGTGTAATTTTAACTGTATTCTAAAACCATAATGAAAAAAATTACAACTTCCAGCTGTTACTTACCAAAAAACTAATTATTCATGCAGTCATCCTCTGTACGTAGATACATTCGGTGTGAAGAATGCTATGCGCACAGCACTAGCGATTTTCTTCTAGAATATGTCGCCGCTCCCACACATTTGTTGTCAACCTGCTAACGAAAGGAAAGGAAATCATTAACGAAGTCCAAAGTCACCAGAATGTGTAAATTTATCTGTATTCTTAAAGTGTAATGAAAACAATTTAAGCAAAGTGCTGTTACTGCCCAAAAAATTAATTGTTTACGCTGTCAACCCCTCTACGTAGATGCATTCGGTGTGAAGAATGCTATGCGCACAGCACTAGCGATTTTCTTCTAGAATACTTTGTCGCTCCCACACATCTGTTAACAACCTGCTAACGAAAGGAAAGGAAATCATTAGCGCACTCCAAAGTCACCAGAATGTCTAATTTTATCTGTATTCTTAAAGTATAATGAAAAAAAATTAAACAAAGTGCTGTTACAGCCAAATAAACTGTTTGTTCACGCTGTCAACCCCTCTACGTAGATACATTCGGTGTGAAGAATTAGCGCTATCCAAAGCTACCAGAATGTGTAATTTTAACTGTATTCTAAAACCATAATGAAAAAAATTACAACTTCCAGCTGTTACTTACCAAAAAACTAATTATTCATGCAGTCATCCTCTGTACGTAGATACATTCGGTGTGAAGAATGCTATGCGCACAGCACTAGCGATTTTCTTCTAGAATATGTCGCCGCTCCCACACATTTGTTGTCAACCTGCAAACGAAAGGAAAGGAAATCATTAACGAAGTCCAAAGTCACCAGAATGCGTAAATTTATCTGTATTCTTAAAGTGTAATGAAAACAATTTAAGCAAAGTGCTGTTACTGCCCAAAAAATTAATTGCTTACGCTGTCAACCCCTCTACGTAGATGCATTCGGTGAGAAGAATGCTATGTGCACAGCACTAGCGATTTTCTTCTAGAATAAGTCCCCGCACACACACATCTCTTGTCAACCTGCTAACGAAAGAAAATGCAATCATTAGCGCAATCCAAAGCAACCAGAATGTTTAATTTTATCTGTATTCTCAAACCATAATGAAAAAAATTAAAATTTCCAGCTGTTACTTACCAAAAAACTAATTATTCACGCAGTCATCCTCTGTACGTAGATACATTCGGTGTGAAGAATGCTATGCGCACAGCACTAGCGATTTTCTTCTAGAATACTTTGTCGCTCCCACACATCTGTTAACAACCTGCTAACGAAAGGAAAGGAAATCATTAGCGCACTCCTAAGTCACCAGAATGTCTACTTTTATCTGTATTCTTAAAGTATAATGAAAAAAAATTAAACAAAGTGCTGTTACTGCCAAATAAACTAATTGTTCACGCTGTCAACCCCTCTACGTAGATACATTCGGTGTGAAGAATGCTATGTGCACAGCACTAGCGATTTTCGTCTAGAATATGTCGTCGCTCACACACACCGCTTGTCAACCTGCTAACGAAAGAATGTGCAATCATTAGCGCTATCCAAAGTTACCAGAATGTGTAATTTTAACTGTATTCTAAAACCATAATGAAAAAAATTACAACTTCCAGCTGTTACTTACCAAAAAACTAATTATTCATGCAGTCATCCTCTGTACGTAGATACATTCGGTGTGAAGAATGCTATGCGCACAGCACTAGCGATTTTCTTCTAGAATATGTTGCCGCTACCTCACATCTGTTGTCAACCTGCTAACGAAAGGAAAGGAAATCATTAACGAAGTCCAAAGTCACCAGAATGTGTAAATTTATCTGTATTCTTAAAGTATAATGAAAACAATTTAAGCAAAGTGCTGTTACTGCCCAAAAAATTAATTGTTTACGCTGTCAACCCCTCTACGTAGATGCATTCGGTGTGAAGAATGCTATGTGCACAGCACTAGCGATTTTCTTCTAGAATATGTCGCCGCACACACACATCTCTTGTCAACCTGCTAACGAAAGAAAATGCAATCATTAGCGCAATCCAAAGCAACCAGAATGTTTAATTTTATCTGTATTCTCAAACCATAATGAAAAAAATTAAAATTTCCAGCTGTTACTTACCAAAAAACTAATTATTCACGCAGTCATCCTCTGTACGTAGATACATTCGGTGTGAAAAATGCTATGCGCACAGCACTAGCGATTTTCTTCTAGAATACTTTGTCGCTCCCACACATCTGTTGTCAACCTGCTAAAGAAAGGAAAGGAAATCATTAGCGCACTCCAAAGTCACCAGAATGTGTAATTTTATCTGTATTCTTAAAGTACAATGAAAAAAATTTAAACAAAGTGCTGTTGCTGCCCAAAAAACTAATTGTTCACGCTGTCAACCCCTCTACGTAAATACATTCGGTGTGAAGAATGCTATGTGCACAGCACTAGCTATTTTTATCTAGAATACTTCGCCGCTCCCACACATCTGTTGTCAACCTGCTAACGAAAGGAAAGGAAATCGTTAGCGCACTCCAAAGTCACCAGAATGTGTAATTTTATCTGTATTCTTAAAGTATAATCAAAAAAATTTAAGCAAAGTGCTGTTACTGCCCAAAAAACTAATTGTTCACGCTGTCAACTCCTCTACGTAGATACATTCGGTGTGAAGAATGCTATGTGCACAGCACTAGCGATTTTCTTCTAGAATATGTCGCCGCTCACACACATCTCTTGTCAACCTGCTAACGAAAGGAAAGGAAATCATTAGCGCACTCCAAAGTCGCCAGAATGTGTAATTTTATCTGTATTCATAAAGTATAATGAAAAAATTTAAACAAAGTGCTGTTACTGCCAAAAAAACTAATTGTTCACGCTGTCAACCGCTCTACGTAGATACATTCGGTGTGAAGAATGCTATGTGCACAGCACTACCGATTTTCTACTAGAATATGTCGCCGCTCACACACATCTCTTGTCAACCTGCTAACGAAAGGAAAGGAAATCATTAGCGCACTCCAAAGTCGCCAGAATGTGTAATTTTATCTGAATTCATAAAGTATAATGAAAAAAATTAAACAAAGTGCTGTTACTGCCTAAAAAACTAATTGTTCACGCTGTCAAACCCTCTACGTAGATACATTCGGTGTGAAGAATGCTATGTGCACAGCACTAGCGATTTTCTTCTAGAATATGTCGCCGCTCACACACATCTCTTGTCAACCTGCTAACGAAAGGAAAGGAAATCATTAGCGCACTCCAAAGTCGCCAGAATGTGTAATTTTATCTGAATTCATAAAGTATAATGAAAAAATTTAAACAAAGTGCTGTTACTGCCAAAGAAACTAATTGTTCACGCTGTCAACCCCTCTACGTAGATACATTCGGTGTGAAGAATGCTATGTGCACAGCACTAGCGATTTTCTTCTAGAATATGTCGCCGCTCACACACATCTCTTGTCAACCTGCTAACGAAAGGAAAGGAAATCATTAGCGCACTCCAAAGTCGCCAGAATGTGTAATTTTATCTGAATTCATAAAGTATAATGAAAAAATTTAAACAAAGTGCTGTTACTGCCAAAGAAACTAATTGTTCACGCTGTCAACCCCTCTACGTAGATGCATTCGGTGTGAAGAATGCTATGCGCACAGCACTAGCGATTTTCTTCTAGAATACTTTGTCGCTCCCACACATCTGTTAACAACCTGCTAACGAAAGGAAAGGAAATCATTAGCGCACTCCAAAGTCACCAGAATGTCTAATTTTATCTGTATTCTTAAAGTATAATGAAAAAAAATTAAACAAAGTGCTGTTACAGCCAAATAAACTAATTGTTCACGCTGTCAACCCCTCTACGTAGATACATTCGGTGTGAAGAATTAGCGCTATCCAAAGCTACCAGAATGTGTAATTTTAACTGTATTCTAAAACCATAATGAAAAAAATTACAACTTCCAGCTGTTACTTACCAAAAAACTAATTATTCATGCAGTCATCCTCTGTAAGTAGATACATTCGGTGTGAAGAATGCTATGCGCACAGCACTAGCGATTTTCTTCTAGAATATGTCGCCGCTCCCACACATTTGTTGTCAACCTGCTAACGAAAGGGAAGGAAATCATTAACGAAGTCCAAAGTCACCAGAATGCGTAAATTTATCTGTATTCTTAAAGTGTAATGAAAACAATTTAAGCAAAGTGCTGTTACTGCCCAAAAAATTAATTGTTTACGCTGTCAACCCCTCTACGTAGATGCATTCGGTGAGAAGAATGCTATGTGCACAGCACTAGCGATTTTCTTCTAGAATAAGTCGCCGCACACACACATCTCTTGTCAACCTGCTAACGAAAGAAAATGCAATCATTAGCGCAATCCAAAGCAACCAGAATGTTTAATTTTATCTGTATTCTCAAACCATAATGAAAAAAATTAAAATTTCCAGCTGTTACTTACCAAAAAACTAATTATTCACGCAGTCATCCTCTGTACGTAGATACATTCGGTGTGAAGAATGCTATGCGCACAGCACTAGCGATTTTCTTCTAGAATACTTTGTCGCTCCCACACATCTGTTAACAACCTGCTAACGAAAGGAAAGGAAATCATTAGCGCACTCCAAAGTCACCAGAATGTGTAATTTTATCTGTCTTCATAAAGTATAATGAATAAAATTTAAACAAAGTGCTGTTACTGCCTAAAAAACTAATTGTTCACGCTGTCAACCCCTCTACGTAGATACATTCGGTGTGAAGAATGCTATGTGCACAGCACTACCGATTTTCTACTAGAATACCTCGCCGCTCCCGCACATCTGATGTCAACCTGCTAACGAAAGGAAAGGAAATCATTAGCGCACTCCAAAGTCACCAGAATGTGTTATTTTATCTGTCTTCATAAAGTATAATGAATAAAATTTAAACAAAGTGCTGTTACTGCCTAAAAAACTAATTGTTCACGCTGTCAACCCCTCTACGTAAATACATTCGGTGTGAAGAATGCTATGTGCACAGCACTAGCGATTTTCCTCTAGAATATGACGCCGCTCCCACACATCTGTTGTCAACCTGCTAACGAAAGGAAAGGAAATCATTAGCGCACTCCAAAGTCACCACAATGTGTAATTTTATCTGTCTTCATAAAGTATAATGAATAAAATTTAAA
This sequence comes from Schistocerca americana, assembly GCF_021461395.2. Lineage (NCBI taxonomy): Eukaryota > Metazoa > Arthropoda > Insecta > Orthoptera > Acrididae > Schistocerca > Schistocerca americana. The sequence goes on from NC_060126.1 coordinate 381,933,224, forward strand.
CAAAGTGCTGTTACTGCCTAAAAAACTAATTGTTCACGCTGTCAGCCCCTCTACGTAGATACATTCGGTGTGAAGAATGCTATGTGCACAGCACTAGCGATTTTCTACTAGAATACCTCGCCGCTCCCACACATCTGTTGTCAACCTGCTAACGAAAGGAAAGGAAATCATTAGCGCACTCCAAAGTCACCAGAATGTGTAATTCTATCTGTCTTCGTAAAGTATAATGAATAAAATTTAAACAAAGTGCTGTTATTGCCTAAAAAACTAATTGTTCACGCTGTCAACCCCTCTACGTAGATACATTCGGTGTGAAGAATTAGCGCTATCCAAAGCTACCAGAATGTGTAATTTTAACTGTATTCTAAAACCATAATGAAAAAAATTACAACTTCCAGCTGTTACTTACCAAAAAACTAATTATTCATGCAGTCATCCTCTGTACGTAGATACATTCGGTGTGAAGAATGCTATGCGCACAGCACTAGCGATTTTCTTCTAGAATATGTCGCCGCTCCCACACATTTGTTGTCAACCTGCTAACGAAAGGAAAGGAAATCATTAACGAAGTCCAAAGTCACCAGAATGTGTAAATTTATCTGTATTCTTAAAGTGTAATGAAAACAATTTAAGCAAAGTGCTGTTACTGCCCAAAAAATTAATTGTTTACGCTGTCAACCCCTCTACGTAGATGCATTCGGTGTGAAGAATGCTATGCGCACAGCACTAGCGATTTTCTTCTAGAATACTTTGTCGCTCCCACACATCTGTTAACAACCTGCTAACGAAAGGAAAGGAAATCATTAGCGCACTCCAAAGTCACCAGAATGTCTAATTTTATCTGTATTCTTAAAGTATAATGAAAAAAAATTAAACAAAGTGCTGTTACAGCCAAATAAACTAATTGTTCACGCTGTCAACCCCTCTACGTAGATACATTCGGTGTGAAGAATTAGCGCTATCCAAAGCTACCAGAATGTGTAATTTTAACTGTATTCAAAAACCATAATGAAAAAAATTACAACTTCCAGCTGTTACATACCAAAAAACTAATTATTCATGCAGTCATCCTCTGTACGTAGATACATTCGGTGTGAAGAATGCTATGCGCACAGCACTAGCGATTTTCTTCTAGAATATGTCGCCGCTCCCACACATTTGTTGTCAACCTGCTAACGAAAGGAAAGGAAATCATTAACGAAGTCCAAAGTCACCAGAATGCGTAAATTTATCTGTATTCTTAAAGTGTAATGAAAACAATTTAAGCAAAGTGCTGTTACTGCCCAAAAAATTAATTGTTTACGCTGTCAACCCCTCTACGTAGATGCATTCGGTGAGAAGAATGCTATGTGCACAGCACTAGCGATTTTCTTCTAGAATAAGTCGCCGCACACACACATCTCTTGTCAACCTGCTAACGAAAGAAAATGCAATCATTAGCGCAATCCAAAGCAACCAGAATGTTTAATTTTATCTGTATTCTCAAACCATAATGAAAAAAATTAAAATTTCCAGCTGTTACTTACCAAAAAACTAATTATTCACGCAGTCATCCTCTGTACGTAGATACATTCGGTGTGAAGAATGCTATGCGCACAGCACTAGCGATTTTCTTCTAGAATACTTTGTCGCTCCCACACATCTGTTAACAACCTGCTAACGAAAGGAAGGGAAATCATTAGCGCACTCCAAAGTCACCAGAATGTCTAATTTTATCTGTATTCTTAAAGTATAATGAAAAAAAATTAAACAAAGTGCTGTTACTGCCAAATAAACTAATTATTCACGCTGTCAACCCCTCTACGTAGATACATTCGGTGTGAAGAATGCTATGTGCACAGCACTAGCGATTTTCGTCTAGAATATGTCGTCGCTCACACACACCGCTTGTCAACCTGCTAACGAAAGAAAGTGCAATCATTAGCGCTATCCAAAGTTACCAGAATGTGTAATTTTAACTGTATTCTAAAACCATAATGAAAAAAATTACAACTTCCAGCTGTTACTTACCAAAAAACTAATTATTCATGCAGTCATCCTCTGTACGTAGATACATTCGGTGTGAAGAATGCTATGCGCACAGCACTAGCGATTTTCTTCTAGAATATGTTGCCGCTACCACACATCTGTTGTCAACCTGCTAACGAAAGGAAAGGAAATCATTAACGAAGTCCAAAGTCACCAGAATGTGTAAATTTATCTGTATTCTTAAAGTATAATGAAAACAATTTAAGCAAAGTGCTGTTACTGCCCAAAAAATTAATTGTTTACGCTGTCAACCCCTCTACGTAGATGCATTCGGTGTGAAGAATGCTATGTGCACAGCACTAGCGATTTTCTTCTAGAATATGTCGCCGCACACACACATCTCTTGTCAACCTGCTAACGAAAGAAAATGCAATCATTAGCGCAATCCAAAGCAACCAGAATGTTTAATTTTATCTGTATTCTCAAACCATAATGAAAAAAATTAAAATTTCCAGCTGTTACTTACCAAAAAACTAATTATTCACGCAGTCATCCTCTGTACGTAGATACATTCGGTGTGAAAAATGCTATGCGCACAGCACTAGAGATTTTCTTCTAGAATACTTTGTCGCTCCCACACATCTGTTGTCAACCTGCTAAAGAAAGGAAAGGAAATCATTAGCGCACTCCAAAGTCACCAGAATGTGTAATTTTATCTGTATTCTTAAAGTACAATGAAAAAAATTTAAACAAAGTGCTGTTGCTGCCCAAAAAACTAATTGTTCACGCTGTCAACCCCTCTACGTAAATACATTCGGTGTGAAGAATGCTATGTGCACAGCACTAGCTATTTTTATCTAGAATACTTCGCCGCTCCCACACATCTGTTGTCAACCTGCTAACGAAACGAAAGGAAATCGTTAGCGCACTCGAAAGTCACCAGAATGTGTAATTTTATCTGTATTCTTAAAGTATAATCAAAAAAATTTAAGCAAAGTGCTGTTACTGCCCAAAAAACTAATTGTTCACGCTGTCAACTCCTCTACGTAGATACATTCGGTGTGAAGAATGCTATGTGCACAGCACTAGCGATTTTCTTCTAGAATATGTCGCCGCTCACACACATCTCTTGTCAACCTGCTAACGAAAGGAAAGGAAATCATTAGCGCACTCCAAAGTCGCCAGAATGTGTAATTTTATCTGTATTCATAAAGTATAATGAAAAAATTTAAACAAAGTGCTGTTACTGCCAAAAAAACTAATTGTTCACGCTGTCAACCGCTCTACGTAGATACATTCGGTGTGAAGAATGCTATGTGCACAGCACCAGCGATTTTCTACTAGAATATGTCGCCGCTCACACACATCTCTTGTCAACCTGCTAACGAAAGGAAAGGAAATCATTAGCGCACTCCAAAGTCGCCAGAATGTGTAATTTTATCTGAATTCATAAAGTATAATGAAAAAAATTAAACAAAGTGCTGTTACTGCCTAAAAAACTAATTGTTCACGCTGTCAACCCCTCTACGTAGATACATTCGGTGTGAAGAATGCTATGTGCACAGCACTAGCGATTTTCTTCTAGAATATGTCGCCGCTCACACACATCTCTTGTCAACCTGCTAACGAAAGGAAAGGAAATCATTAGCGCACTCCAAAGTCGCCAGAATGTGTAATTTTATCTGAATTCATAAAGTATAATGAAAAAATTTAAACAAAGTGCTGTTACTGCCAAAGAAACTAATTGTTCACGCTGTCAACCCCTCTACGTAGATACATTCGGTGTGAAGAATGCTATGTGCACAGCACTAGCGATTTTCCTCTAGAATATGTCGCCGCTCCCACACATCTGTTGTCAACCTGCTAACGAAAGGAAAGGAAATCATTAGCGCACTCCAAAGTCACCAGAATGTGTAATTTTATCTGTATTCATAAAGTATAATGAAAAAAATTTAAACAAAGTGCTGTTACTGCCAAAGAAACTAATTGTTCACGCTGTCAACCCCTCTACGTAGATACATTCGGTGTGAAGATGCTTTGTGCACAGCACTAGCGATTTTCTACTAGAATACCTCGCCGCTCCCACACATCTGTTGTCAACCTGCTAACGAATGGAAAGGAAATTATTAGCGCACCCCAAAGTCACCAGAATGTGTAATTTTATCTGTATTCATAAAGTATAATGAAAAAAATGTAAACAAAGTGCTGTTACTGCCAAAAAAATTAATTGTTCACGCTGTCAACCCCTCTACGTAGATACATTCGGTGTGAAGAATGCTATGTGCACAGCACTAGCGATTTTCTTCTAGAATATGTCGCCGCTCACACACATGTCTTGACAACCTGCTAACGAAAGGAAAGGAAATCATTAGCGCATTCCAAAGTCACCAGAATGTGTAATTTTATCTGTATTCATAAAGTATAATGAAAAAAATTTAAACAAAGTGCAGTTACTGCCAAAAAAACTAATTGTTCACGCTGTCAACCCCACTACGTAGATACATTCGGTGTGAAGAATGCTATGTGCACAGCACTAGCGATTTTCTTTTAGAATATGTCGCCGCTCCCACACATCTGTTGTCAACCTGCTAACGAAAGGAAAGGAAATCATTAACGAAGTCCAAAGTCACCAGAATCTGTAAATTTATCTGTATTCTTAAAGTATAATGAAAACAATTTAAGCAAAGTGCTGTTACTGCCCAAAAAATTAATTGTTTACGCTGTCAACCCCTCTACGTAGATGCATTCGGTGAGAAGAATGCTATGTGCACAGCACTAGCGATTTTCTTCTAGAATAAGTCGCCGCACACACACATCTCTTGTCAACCTGCTAACGAAAGAAAATGCAATCATTAGCGCAATCCAAAGCAACCAGAATGTTTAATTTTATCTGTATTCTCAAACCATAATGAAAAAAATTAAAATTTCCAGCTGTTACTTACCAAAAAACTAATTATTCACGCAGTCATCCTCTGTACGTAGATACATTCGGTGTGAAGAATGCTATGCGCACAGCACTAGCGATTTTCTTCTAGAATACTTTGTCGCCCCCACACATCTGTTGTCAACCTGCTAAAGAAAGGAAAGGAAATCATTAGCGCACTCCAAAGTCACCAGAATGTGTAATTTTATCTGTATTCTTAAAGTACAATGAAAAAAATTTAAACAAAGTGCTGTTGCTGCCCAAAAAACTAATTGTTCACGCTGTCAACCCCTCTACGTAAATACATTCGGTGTGAAGAATGCTATGTGCACAGCACTAGCTATTTTCTTCTAGAATACTTCGCCGCTCCCACACATCTGTTGTCAACCTGCTAACGAAAGGAAAGGAAATCGTTAGCGCACTCCAAAGTCACCAGAATGTGTAATTTTATCTGTCTTCATAAAGTATAATGAATAAAATGTAAACAAAGTGCTGTTACTGCCAAAAAAACTAATTGTTCACGCTGTCAACCCCTCTACGTAGATACATTCGGTGTGAAGAATGCTATGTGCACAGCACTAGCGATTTTCCTCTAGAATATGTCGCCGCTCACACACATCTGTTGTCAACCTGCTAACGAAAGGAAAGGAAATCATTAGCGCACTCCAAAGTCACCAGAATGTGTAATTTTATCTGTCTTCATAAAGTATAATGAATAAAATTTAAACAAAGTGCTGTTACTGCCTAAAAAACTAATTGTTCACGCTGTCAACCCCTCTACGTAAATACATTCGGTGTGAAGAATGCTATGTGCACAGCACTAGCGATTTTCCTCTAGAATATGTCGCCGCTCCCACACATCTGTTGTCAACCTGCTAACGAAAGGAAAGGAAATCATTAGCGCACTCCAAAGTCACCAGAATGTGTAATTTTATCTGTATTCATGAAGTATAATGAAAAAAATGTAAACAAAGTGCTGTTACTGCCAAAGAAACTAATTGTTCACGCTGTCAACCCCTCTACGTAGATACATTCGGTGTGAAGAATGCTTTGTGCACAGCACTAGCGATTTTGTACTAGAATACCTCGCCGCTCCCACACATCTGTTGTCAACCTGCTAACGAATGGAAAGGAAATTATTAGCGCACCCCAAAGTCACCAGAATGTGTAATTTTATCTGTATTCATAAAGTATAATGAAAAAAATGTAAACAAAGTGCTGTTACTGCCAAAAAAATTAATTGTTCACGCTGTAAACCCCTCTACGTAGATACATTCGGTGTGAAGAATGCTATGTGCACAGCACTAGCGATTTTCTTCTAGAATATGTCGCCGCTCACACACATGTCTTGACAACCTGCTAACGAAAGGAAAGGAAATCATTAGCGCATTCCAAAGTCACCAGAATGTGTAATTTTATCTGTATTCATAAAGTATAATGAAAAAAATTTAAACAAAGTGCAGTTACTGCCAAAAAAACTAATTGTTCACGCTGTCAACCCCTCTACGTATATACATTCGGTGTGAAGAATGCTATGTGCACAGCACTAGCGATTTTCTTCTAGAATATGTCGCCGCTCCCACACATCTGTTGTCAACCTGCTAACGAAAGGAAAGGAAATCATTAGCGCACTCCAAAGTCACCAGAATGTGTAATTTTATCTGTATTCATAAAGTATAATGAAAAAAATTTAAACAAAGTGCTGTTACTGCCAAAGAAACTAATTGTTCACGCTGTCAACCCCTCTACGGAGATACATTCGGTGTGAAGAATGCTATGTCCACAGCACTAGCGATTTTCTTCTAGAATATGTCGCCGCTCACACACATGTCTTGACAACCTCCTAACGAAAGGAAAGGAAATCATTAGCGCATTCCAAACTCACCAGAATGTGTAATTTTATCTGTATTCATAAAGTATAATGAAAAAAAATTAAACAAAGTGCTGTTACTGCCAAAGAAACTAATTGTTCACGCTGTCAACCCCTCTACGTAGATACATTCGGTGTGAAGAATGCTTTGTGCACAGCACTAGCGATTTTCTACTAGAATACCTCGCCGCTCCCACACATCTGTTGTCAACCTGCTAACGAATGGAAAGGAAATTATTAGCGCACTCCAAAGTCACCAGAATGTGTAATTTTATCTGTATTCATAAAGTATAATGAAAAAAATGTAAACAAAGTGCTGTTACTGCAAAAAAAATTAATTGTTCACGCTGTCAACCCCTCTACGTAGATACATTCGGTGTGAAGAATGCTATGTGCACAGCACTAGCGATTTTCTTCTAGAATATGTCGCCGCTCACACACATGTCTTGACAACCTGCTAACGAAAGGAAAGGAAATCATTAGCGCATTCCAAAGTCACCAGAATGTGTAATTTTATCTGTATTCATAAAGTATAATGAAAAAAATTTAATCAAAGTGCAGTTACTGCCAAAAAAACTAATTGTTCACGCTGTCAACCCCTCTACGTAGATACATTCGGTGTGAAGAATGCTATGTGCACAGCACTAGCGATTTTCTTGTAGAATATGTCGCCGCTCACACACATCTCTTGTCAACCTGCTAACGGAAGGAAAGGAAATCATTAGCGCACTCCAAAGTCACCAGAATGTGTAATTTTATCTGTATTCATAAAGTATAATGAAAAAAATTTAAACAAAGTGCTGTTACTGCCAAAGAAACTAATTGTTCACGCTGTCAACCCCTCTACGTAGATACATTCGGTGTGAAGAATGCTATGTGCACAGCACTAGCGATTTTCTACTAGAATACCTCGCCGCTCCCACACATCTGTTGTCAACCTGCTAACGAAAGGAAAGGAAATCATTAGCGCACTCCAAAGTCACCAGAATGTGTAATTTTATCTGTCTTCATACAGTATAATGAATAAAATTTAAACAAAGTCCTGTTACTGCCTAAAAAACTAATTGTTCACGCTGTCAACCCCTCTACGTAAATACATTCGGTGTGAAGAATGCTATGTGCACAGCACTAGCGATTTTCCTCTAGAATATGTCGCCGCTCCCACACATCTGTTGTCAACCTGCTAACGAAAGGAAAGGAAATCATTAGCGCACTCCAAAGTCACCAGAATGTGTAATTTTATCTGTATTCATAAAGTACAATGAAAAAAATTTAAACGAAGTGCTGTTACTGCCAAAGAAACTAATTGTTCACGCTGTCAACCCCTCTACGTAGATACATTCGGTGTGAAGAATGCTTTGTGCACAGCACTAGCGATTTTCTACTAGAATACCTCGCCGCTCCCACACATCTGTTGTCAACCTGCTAACGAATGGAAAGGAAATTATTAGCGCACCCCAAAGTCACCAGAATGTGTAATTTTATCTGTATTCATAAAGTATAATGAAAAAAATGTACACAAAGTGCTGTTACTGCCAAAAAAATTAATTGTTCACGCTGTCAACCCCTCTACGTAGTTACATTCGGTGTGAAGAATGCTATGTGCACAGCACTAGCGATTTTCTTCTAGAATGTGTCGCCGCTCACACACATGTCTTGACAACCTGCTAACGAAAGGAAAGGAAATCATTAGCGCATTCCAAAGTCACCAGAATGTGTAATTTTATCTGTATTCATAAAGTATAATGAAAAAAATTTAAACAAAGTGCAGTTACTGCCAAAAAAACTAATTGTTCACGCTGTCAACCCCTCTACGTAGATACATTCGGTGTGAAGAATGCTATGTGCACAGCACTAGCGATTTTCTTGTAGAATATGTCGCCGCTCCCACACATCTGTTGTCAACCTGCTAACGAAAGGAAAGGAAATCATTAGCGCACTACAAAGTCACCAGAATCTGTAATTTTATCTGTATTCTTAAAGTATAATGAAAAAAATTTAAACAAAGTGCTGTTACTGCCAAAAAAACTAATTGTTCACGCTGTCATCCCCTCTACGTAGATACATTCGGTGTGAAGAATGGTATGTGCAAGGCACTAGCGATTTTCGTCTAGAATATGTCGTCGCTCACACACATCTGTTGTCAACCTGCTAACGAAAGGAAAGGAAATCATTAGCGCACTCCAAAGTCACCAGAATGTGTAATTTTATCTGTATTCTTAAAGTATAATGAAAAAAAATTAAACAAAGTGCTGTTACTGCCAAATAAACTAATTGTTCACGCTGTCAAACCCTCTACGTAGATACATTCGGTGTGAAGAATGCTATTTGCAGAGCACTAGCGATTTTCGTCTAGAATATGTCGTCGCTCACACACACCGCTTGTCAACCTGCTAACGAAAGAAGGTGCAATCATTAGCGCTATCCAAAGCTACCAGAATGTGCAATTTTAACTGTATTCGAAAACCATAATGAAATAAATTACAACTTCCAGCTGTTACTTACCAAAAAACTAATTATTCATGCAGTCATCCTCTGTACGTAGATACATTCGGTGTGAAGAATGCTATGCGCACAGCACTAGCGATTTTATTCTAGAATATGTCGCCGCTCCCACACATCTGTTGTCAACCTGCTAACGAAAGAATGGAAATCATTAACGAAGTCCAAAGTCACCAGAATGTGTAATTTTATCTGTTTTCTTAAAGTATAATCAAAAAAATTTAAACAAAGTGCTGTTGCTGCCCAAAAAACTAATTGTTCACGCTGTCAACCCCTCTACGTAAATACATTCGGTGTGAAGAATGCTATGTGCACAGCACTAGCGATTTTCTTCTAGAATATGTCGCCGCTCACACACATCTCTTGTCAATGTGCTAACGAAAGAAAATGCAATCATTAGCGCAATCCAAAGCAACCAGAATGTGTAATTTTACCTGTATTCTCAAACCATAAAGAAGAAAATTAAAACCTCCAGCTGTTACTTACCAAAAAACTAATTCTTCACGCAGTCATCCTATGTACGTAGATACATTCGGTGTGAAGAATGCTATGTGCACAGCACTAGCGATTTTCTTCTAGAATATGTCGTCGCTCACACACATGTCTTGTCAACCTGCTAACGAAAGGAAAGGAAACTATTAGCGCACTCCAAAGTCACCAGAATGTGTAATTTTATCTGCATTCTTAAAGTATAATGAGAAAAATTTAAACAAAGTGCTGTTACTGCCCAAAAAACTAATTGATCACGCTGTCAACCCCTCTACGTATATACATTCGGTGTGAAGAATGCTATGTGCACAGCACTAGCGATTTTCTACTAGAATACCTCGCCGCTCCCACACATCTGTTGTCAACCTGCTAACGAAAGGAAAGGAAATCATTAGCGCACTCCAAAGTCACCAGAATGTGTAATTTTACATGTATTCTTAAAGTATTATCAAACAAATTTAAACAAAGTGCTGTTACTGCCAAAAAACTAATTGTTCACGCTGTCAACCCCTCTACGTAGATACATTCGGTGTGAAGAATGCTATGTGCACAGCACTAGCGATTTTCTTCTAGAATATGTCGCCGCTCCCACACATCTGTTGTCAACCTGCTAACGAAAGGAAAGGAAATCATTAGCGTACTCCAAAGTCACCAGAATGTGTAATTTTATCTGTATTCATTAAGTATAAAAAAAAAATTTAAACAAAGTGCTGTTACTGCCCAAAAAACTAATTGTTCACCCTGTCAACCCCGCTACGTAGATACATTCGGTGTGAAGAATGCTATGTGCACAGCACTAGCGATTTTCTACTAGAATACCTCGCCGCTTCCACACATCTGTTGTCAACCTGCTAACGAAAGGAAAGGAAATCATTAGCGCACTCCAAAGTCACCAGAATGTGTAATTTTACATGTATTCTTAAAGTATAATGAAAAAAATTTAAACAAAGTGCTGTTACTGCCCAAAAAACTAATTGTTCACGCTGTCAACCCCGCTACGTAGATACATTCGGTGTGAAGAATGCTATGTGCACAGCACTAGCGATTTTCTTCTAGAATATGTCGCCGCTCCCACACATCTGTTGTCAACCTGCTAACGAAAGGAAAGGAAATCATTAGCGAACTCCAAAGTCACCAGAATGTGTAATTTTATCTCTATTCATCACGTATAAAGAAAAAAATTTATACAAAGTGCTGTTACTGCCCAAAAAACTAATTGTTCACGCTGTCAACCCCTCTACGTAGATACATTCGGTGTGAAGAATGCTATGTGCACAGCACTAGCGATTTTCTACTAGAATACCTCGCCGCTCCCACACATCTGTTGTCAACCTGCTAACGAAAGGAAAGGAAATCATTAGCGCACTCTAAAGTCACCAGAATGTGTAATTTTATCTGTATTCTTAAAGTATAATGAAAAAAATTTAAACAAAGTGCTGTTACTGCCCAAAAAACTAATTGTTCACGCTGTCAACCCCTCTACGTAGATACATTCGGTGTGAAGAATGCTATGTGCACAGCACTAGCGATTTTCTTCTAGAATATGTCGCCGCTCACACACATCTCTTGTCAACCTGCTAACGAGAGAAAATGCAATCATTAGCGCAATCCAAAGCAACCAGAATGTGGTATTTTACCTTTATTCTCAAAGCATAATGACAAAAATTAAAACTCGAAGTTGTTACTTACCAAAAAACTAATTATTCACGCAGTCATCTTCTGCACGTAGATACATTCGGTGTGAAGAATGCTATGTGCACAGCACTAGCGATTTCTCTCTAGAATATGTCGCCGCTCCCACACATCTGTTGTCAACCTGCTAACGAAAGGAAAGGAAATCATTAGCGAACTCCAAAGTCACCAGAATGTGTAATTTTATCTGTATTCATAAAGTATAAAGAAAAAAATTTAAACAAATTGCTGTTACTACCCAAAAAACTAATTGTTCACGCTGTCAACCCCTCTACGTAGATACATTCGGTGTGAAGAATGCTATGTGCACAGCACAAGCGATTTTCTTCTAGAATATGTCGCCGCTCCCACACATCTGTTGTCAACCTGCTAACGAAAGGAAAGGAAATCATTAGCGAACTTCAAAGTCACCAGAATGTGTAATTTTATCTGTATTCTTAAAGTATAATGAAAACAATTTAAACAAAGTGCTGTTACTGCCCAAAAAACTAATTGTTCACGCTGTCAACCCGTCTACGTAGATACATTCGATGTGAAGAATGCTATGTGCAGAGCACTAGCGATTTTCGTCTAGAATATGTCGTCGCTCACACACACCGCTTGTCAACCTGCTAACGAAAGAAAATGCAATCATTAGCGCACTCCAAAGCAACCAGAATGTGTAATTTTATCTGTATTCTAAAACCACAATGAAAAAAATTAAAACTTCCAGCTGTTACTTACCAAAAACCTAATTATTCATGCAGTCATCTTCTGTATGTAGATACATTCGGTGTGACGAGTGCTATGTGCACAAGACTAGCGATTTTCTTCTAGAATATGTCGCCGCTCCCACACATCTGTTGTCAACCTGCTAACGAAAGGAAAGGAAATCATTAACGAAGTCCATAGTCACCAGAATGTGTAATTTTATGTGTATTCTTAAAGTATAATCAAAAAAATTTAAACAAAGTGGTGTTGCTGCCCAAAAAACTACGCTGTCAACCCCTCTATGTAGATACATTCGGTGTGAAGAATGCTATGTGCACAGCACTAGCGATTTTCTTCTAGAATACTTCGCCGCTCCAACACATCTGTTGTCAACCTGCTAACGAAAGGAAAGGAAATCATTAGCGCACTCCAAAGTCACCAGAATGTGTAATTTTATCTGTATTCTTAAAGTATAATCAAAAAAATTTAAACAAAGTGCAGTAACTGTCCAAAAAACTAAATGTTCACGCTGTCAACCCCTCTACGTAGATACAATCGGTGTGAAGAATGCTATGTGCTCAGCACTAGCTATTTTCTTCTAGAATATGTCGCCGCTCACACACATCTCTTGTCAACCTGCTAACGAGAGAAAATGCAATCATTAGCGCAATCCAAAGAAACCAGAATGTGTAATTTTATCTGTATTCTCAAACCATAATGAAAAAAATTAAAACTTCCAGCTGTTACTTACCATAAAACCTAATTATTCATGCAGTCATCTTCTGTACGTAGATACATTCGGTGTGAAGAATGCTATGTGCACAGCACTAGCGATTTTCTTCTAGAATATGTCGCCGCTCACACACATCTCTTGTCAACCTGCTAACGAAAGGAAAGGAAATCATTAGCGCACTCCAAAGTCACCAGAATGTGTAATTTTATCTGTATTCTTAAAGTATAATCAAAAAAATTTAAACAAAGTGCTGTAACTGTCCAAAAAACTAAATGTTCACGCTGTCAACCCCTCTACGTAGATACAATCGGTGTGAAGAATGCTATGTGCACAGCACTAGCTATTTTCTTCTAGAATATGTCGCCGCTCACACACATCTCTTGTCAACCTTCTAACGAAGGAAAATGCAATCATTAGCGCAATCCAAAGCAACCAGAATGTGTAATTTTATCTGTATTCTCAAACCATAATGAAAAAAATTAAAACTTCCAGCTGTTACTTACCAGAAAACACATAATTGACGCAGTCATCCTCTGTACGTAGATACATTCGTTGTGAAGAATGCTATGTGGACAGCACTAGAGATTTTCTTCTAGAATACTTCGCCGCTCCCACACATCTGTTGTCAACCTGCTAACGAAAGGAAAGGAAATCATTAGCGCTCTCCAAAGTCACCAGAATGTGTAATTTTATCTGTATTCTTAAAGTATAATGAAAAAAAATTAAACAAAGTGCTGTTACTGCCCAAGAAACTAATTGTTCACGCTGTCAACCCCTCTAAGTAGATATATTCAGTGTGAAGAATGCTATTTTCTACTAGAAGACTTCGCCGCTCCCACACATCTGTTGTCAACCTGCTAAGGAAAGGAAAGGAAATCATTAGCGCACTCCAAAGTCACCAGAATGTGTAATTTTATCTGTATTCTTAAAGTATAATCAAAAACATTTAATCAAAGTGCTGTTACTGCCCAAAAAACTAATTGTTCACGCTGTCTACGTAGATACAAGAATGCTATGTGCACAGCACTAGCGATTTTCTTCTAGAATATGTCGCCGCTCACACACATCTCTTGTCAACCTGCTAACGAAAGAAAATGCAATCATTAGCGCAATGCATAGCAACCAGAATGTGTAATTTTATCTGTATTCTCAAACCATAATGAAAAAAATTAAAACTTCCAGCTGTTACTTACCAGAAAACAAATTATTCACGCAGTCATCCTCTGTACGTAGATACATTCGGTGTGAAGAATGCTATGTGCACAGCACTAGCAATTTTCTTCTAGAATACTTCGCCGCTCCCACACATCTGTTGTCAACCTCCTGACGAAAGGAAAGGAAATCATTAGCGCTCTCCAAAGTCACCAGAAAGTGTAATTTTATCTGTATTCTTAAAGTATAATGAATAAAATTTAAACAAAGTGCTGTTGCTGCCCAAAAAACTAATTGTTTACGCTGTCAGCCCCTCTACGTAGATACATTCGGTGTGAAGAATGCTATGTGCACAGCACTAGCGATTTTCTTTCAGAATACTTCGCCGCTCCCACACATCTGTTGTCAACCTGCTAACGAAAGGAAAGGAAATCATTAGCGAACTTCAAAGTCACCAGAATGTGTAATTTTATCTGTATTCTTAAAGTATAATGAAAACAATTTAAACAAAGTGCTGTTACTGCCCAAAAAACTAATTGTTCACGCTGTCAACCCGACTACGTAGATACATTCGGTGTGAAGAATGCTATGTGCACAGCACTAGCGATTTTCTACTAGAATACCTCGCCGCTCCCACACATCTGTTGTCAACCTGCTAACGAAAGGAAAGGAAATCATTAGCCCACTCTAAAGACACCCGAATGTGTAATTTTATCTGTATTCTTAAAGTATAATGAAAAAAATTTAAACAAAGTGCTGCTACTGCCCAAAAAACTAATTGTTCACGCTGTCAACCCCTCTACGTAGATACATTCGGTGTGAAGAATGCTATGTGCACAGCACTAGCGATTTTCTTCTAGAATATGTCGCCGCTCCCACACATCTGTTGTCAACCTGCTAACGAAAGGAAAGGAAATCATTAGCGCTCTCCAAAGTCACCAGAATGTGTAATTTTATCTGTATTCTTAAAGTATAATGAAAAAAATTTAAACAAAGTGCTGTTACTGCCCAAGAAACTAATTGTTCACGCTGTCAACCCCTCTACGTAGATACATTCAGTGTGAAGAATGCTATTTTCTACTAGAATACTTCGCCGCTCCCACACATCTGTTGTCAACCTGTTAACGAAAGGAAAGGAAATCATTAGCGAACTCCAAAGTCACCCGAATGTGTAATTTTATCTGTATTCTTAAAGTATAAAGAAAAAAATTTAAACAAAGTGCTGTTGCTGCCCAAAAAACTAATTGTTCACGCTGTCAACCCTTCTACGTAGATACATTCGGTGTGAAGAATGCTATGTGCACAGCACTAGCGATTTTCTTCTAGAATACTTCGCCGCTCCCACACATCTGTTGTCAACCTGCTAAGGAAAGGAAAGGAAATCATTGGCGCACTCCAAAGTCACCAGAATGTGTAATTTTATCTGTATTCTTAAAGTATAATCAAAAACATTTAAACAAAGAGCTGTTACTGCCCAAAAAACTAATTGTTCACGCTGTCTACGTAGATACATTCGGTGTGAAGAATGCTATGTGCAAAGCACTAGCGATTTTCTTCTAGAATATGTCGCCGCTCATACACATCTCTTGTCAACCTGCTAACGAAAGAAAAGCAATCATTAGCGCAATGCATAGCAACCAGAATGTGTAATTTTATCTGTATTCTCAAACCATAATGAAAAAAATTAAAACTTCCAGCTGTTACTTACCAGAAAACAAATTATTCACGCAGTCATCCTCTGTACGTAGATACATTCGGTGTGAAGAATGCTATTAGCACAGCACTAGCGATTTTCTTCTAGAATACTGCGCCGCTCCCACACATCTGTTGTCAACCTCCTAACGAAAGGAAAGGAAATCATTAGCGCTCTCCAAAGTCACCAGAATGTGTAATTTTATCTGTATTCTTAAAGTATAATGAAAAAAATTTAAACAAAGTGCTGTTGCTGCCCAAAAAACTAATGGTTTACGCTGTCAACCCCTCTACGTAGATACATTCGGTGTGAAGAATTCTATGTGCACAGCACTAGCGATTTTCTTCTAGAATATTTCGCCGCTCCCACATATCTGTTGTGAACCTGCTAACGAAGGGATAGGAAATCATTAGCGCACTCCAAAGTCACCAGAATGTGTAATTTTATCTCAATTCTTAAAGTATAATGAAAAAAATTTAAACAAAGTGCTGTTACTGCCCAAAAAACTAATTGTTCACGCTGTCAGCCCCTCTACGTAGATACATTCGGTGTGAAGAATGCTATGTGCACAGCACTAGCGATTTTCTTTTAGAATACTTCGCCGCTTCCACACATCTGTTGTCAACCTGCTAACGAAAGGAAAGGAAATCATTAGCGCACTCCAAAGTCACCAGAATGTGTAATTTTATCTGTATTCTTAAAGTAAAATGAAAAAAATTCAAACAAAGTGCTGTTACTGCCAAAAAAACTAATTGTTCACGCTGTCAAGCCCTCTACGTAGATACATTCCTTGTGAAGAATGCTATGTGCACAGCACTAGCGATTTTCTTCTAGAATATTTCGCCGCTCATCACATCTCTTGTCAACCTGCTGACGAAAGGAAAGGAAATCATTAGCGCACTCCAAAGTCACCAGATGTGTAATTTTATCTGTATTCTTAAAGTATAACGAAAAAAATTTATACAAAGTGCTGTTGCTGCCCAAAAAACTAATTGTTCACGCTGTCAGCCCCTCTACGTAGATACATTCGGTGTGAAGAATGCTATGTGCACAGCACTAGCGATTTTCTTTTAGAATACTTCGCCGCTCCCACACATCTGTTGTCAACCTGCTAACGAAAGGAAAGGGAATCATTAGCGCACTCCAAAGTCACCAGAATGCGTAATTTTATCAGTATTCTGAAAGTATAATGAAAAAAATTTTAACAAAGTGCAGTTTCTGCGACAAAACCTAATTGTTCACGCTGTCAACTCCTCCACGTAGATACATTCGGTGTGAAGAATGCTATGTGCACAGCACTAGCGATTTTCTTCCAGAATATGTCGCCGCTCACACACTTCTCTTGTCAACCTGCTAACGAAAGAAAATGCAATCATTAGCGCAATCCAAAGCAACCAGAATGTGTAATTTTACCTGTATTCTCAAACCATAATGAAAAAAATTGAAACTTCCAGCTGTTACTTACCAAAAAACTAACTATTCACGCAGTCATCCTCTGTACGTAGATACATTCGGTGTGAAGAATGCTATGCGCACAGCACTAGCGATTTTCTTCTAGAATATTTCGCCGCTCCCACACATCTGTTTTCAACCTGCTAACGAATGGAAAGGAAATCATTAGCGCACTCCAAAGTCACCAGAATGTGTAATTTTATCTGTATTCATAAAGTATAATGAGAAAAATTTAAACAAAGTGCTGTTGCTGCCCAAAAAACTAATTGTTCACGCTGTCAACCCCTCTACGTAGATACATTCGGTGTGAAGAATGCTATGTGCACAGCACTAGCGATTTTCTTCTAGAATATTTCGCCGCTCCCACACATCTGTTGTCAACCTGCTAACGAACGGTAAGGAAATCATTAGCGCACTCCAAAGTCACCAGAATGTGTAATTTTATCTAAATTCTTAAAGTATAATGAAAAAAATTTAAACAATGTTCTGTTACTGCCCAAAAAACTAATTGTTCACGCTGTCAGCCCCTCTACGTAGATACATTCGGTATGAAGAATGCTATGTGCACAGCACTAGCGATTTTCTTCTAGAATATTTCGCCGCTCATCACATCTCTTGTCAACCTGCTAACGAAAGGAAAGGAAATCATTAGCGCACTCCAAAGTCACCAGAATGTGTAATTTTATCTGTATTGTTAAAGTATAATGAAAAAAATTTAAACAAAGTGCTGTTGCTGCGCAAAAAACTAATTGTTCACGCTGTAAACCCCTCTACGCAGATACATTCGGTGTGAAGAATGCTATGTGCACAGTACTAGCGATTTTCTGTTAGATTACTTCGCCGCTCCCACACATCTGTTGTCAACCTGCTAACGAAAGGAAAGGAAATCATTAGCGCACTCCAAAGTCACCAGAATGTGTAATTTTATCTGTATTCTTAAAGGATAATCAAAAACATTTAAACAAAGTGCTGTTGCAGCCAAAAAAACTAATTGTTCACGCTGTCAACCCCTCTACGTAGATACATTCGCTGTGAAGAATGCTATGTGCACAGCACTAGCGATTTTCCACTATAATACCTCGCCGCCCCCACACATCTGTTGTCAACCTGCTAACGAAAGGAAAGGAAATCATTAGCGCACTCCAAAGTCACCAGAATGTGTAATTTTATCTGTATTCTTAAAGGATAATCAAAAACATTTAAACAAAGTGCTGTTGCAGCCAAAAAAACTAATTGTTCACGCTGTCAACCCCCCAACGTAAATACATTCGGTGTGAAGAACGCTATGTGCACAGCACTAGCGATTTTCTTCTAGAATACTTCGCCGCTCCCACACATCTGTTGTCAACCTGCTAACAAAAGGAAAGGAAATCATTAGCGCACTCCAAAGTCACCAGAATGTGTAATTTTATCAGTATTCTTAAGTTATAATGAAAAAAATTTAAACAAAGTGCTGTTACTGCCAAAAAAACTAATTGTGCACGCTGTCAACCGCTCTACGTAGATACATTCGTTGTGAAGAATGCTATGTGCACAGCACTAGCGATTTTCTACTAGAATACTTCGCCGCTCCCACACATCTGTTGTCAACCTGCTAACGAAAGGAAAGGAAATCATTAGCGCACTCCAAAGTCACCAGAATGTGTAATTTTATCTGTATTCTTAAAGTATAATGAAAAAAATTTAAACAAAGTGCTGTTACTGCCAAAAAAACTAATTGTTCACGCTGTCAACCCCTCTACGTAGATTCATTCGGTGTGAAGAATGCTATGTGCACAGCACTAGCGATTTTCTTCTAGAATACTTCGCCGCTCCCACACATCTGTTGTCAACCTGCTAACGAAAGGAAAGGAAATCATTAGCGCACTCCAAAGTCACCAGAATGTGTAATTTTATCTGTATTCTTAAAGTATAATGAAAAAAATTTAAACAAAGTGCTGTTACTGCCAAAAAAACTAATTGTTCACGCTGTCAACCCCTCTACGTAGATTCATTCGGTGTGAAGAATGCTATGTGCACAGCACTAGCGATTTTCTTCTAGAATACTTCGCCGCTCCCACACATCTGTTGCCAACCTGCTAACGAAAGGAAAGGAAATCATTAGCGCACTCCAAAGTCACCAGAATGTGTAATTTTATCAGTATTCTTAAGTTATAATGAAAAAAATTTAAACAAAGTGCTGTTACTGCCAAAAAAACTAATTGTGCACGCTGTCAACCCCTCTACGTAGATACATTCGGTGTGAAGAATGCTATGTGCACAGCACTAGCGATTTTCTACTAGAATACTTCGCCGCTCCCACACATCTGTTGTCAACCTGCTAACGAAAGGAAAGGAAATCATTAGCGCACTCCAAAGTCACCAGAATGTGTAATTTTATCTGTATTCTTAAAGTATAATGAAAAAAATTTAAACAAAGTGCTGTTACTGCCAAAAAAACTAATTGTTCACGCTGTCAACCCCTCTACGTAGATTCATTCGGTGTGAAGAATGCTATGTGCACAGCACTAGCGATTTTCTTCTAGAATACTTCGCCGCTCCCACACATCTGTTGCCAACCTGCTAACGAAAGGAAAGGAAATCATTAGCGCACTCCAAAGTCACCAGAATGTGTAATTTTATCAGTATTCTTAAGTTATAATGAAAAAAATTTAAACAAAGTGCTGTTACTGCCAAAAAAACTAATTGTGCATGTAGTGACGTAACAAGACTGTTACGCCACACGGTAGTAGCCAAAAGAAAGGCACGCTAAACTAACGCTGTAGCCGATAGTGCACGCACGGCAATAAGCATACGGGCGTGAAGTCTGGAACATAAAAACTTATGAATGAATAAGAAGAAAAGTATTTAGATGCTTTTTACTTATCTTTTATTTAGTTCGTGGAATACATCTCTCTTGAATACTCGTAAGCTATAGGCACTAATACAAATGGCTCCTTGCTAGTTCGTAGCCATTAACTTCTGATGGCTATTCTGTCTCTCGGCTAATGAGAGAGAAAGGCTTCGTACAACTGGGCGATAGCTAGGTTCGCGTACAACTGGGCGGTAGCTTGGTTCTCGTACAACTGGGGGCGAGTCCACTCTCGTATCACGAGACCTGCCTTGGTGGTGGCGCTAGGTCTGCGATCACAGTGGCGACACGCGGGTCCGACATGTACTACATGGACCGCGGCCGATTTAAACTACCACCTAGCAAGTGTGGTGTCTGGCGGTGACACCACATTCCTCCCCAGCAAATCGGCGAACGGTCGTGATTGAGCAATGAAACTGCAGCTCCGGTATCGAGCTGGAATGGTATCACTTGGCCTTCAAAGTCTAAGTCCACAAAAAGTTTATTGTCCTGCTGACGACAAGAGCGACTGTTTTGTGCAATTGGAACAGACACTGGTACAGAATCACTTGCTAATTGACGTGATTTCCGGCGACGTCGACGCACAGTTTTTGTGGGACGATCACAGTCATTGTTAGAGAAATTGTCACTGGACGAAGTGGAATTAACAACATGAATGTCCATAGGCGAAGGTCCACGAGCCTGAGTGTCCTTGGTTCGATTCCGGCGCGAAGCAAAGGGCCTGGAACGATTGTGATTGTCTGATCTGAGCTTTTTCTGGCAAACACTTTGAACATGTCCTTTCTTATTGCAGAAAAAGCAAATAGCTTGGCGTGACGGGCAATGTTCACGCGAATGTCTAGTAGCACACCGCGGGCATGATTTCACTGCATTTGTGGGCTGGCGCGGCACACCTGGCTTAGCACGCGGCGGTCGCTGTGTGTCCGTGCGCGAGGCCCGGTTACCGGGCCGCGGAGCGCGTCCAGCGGGCCGGTTAATGTTACACACGGCTGGCGAAGTTTCAAAAGATTCCTGAGCACAGTCCAGTGTGTCCTGTCTATCCAATATGTCTATCACTTGTTGAAGGGAGGGATTAACTAGTTTCAAAATTTGCTCCCGTATGCGAACATCAGAAACGTTCTGTGCAATAGCATCACGCACCATTGTATCTGAATAAGAAAGACCACAGTCACATTCAAAGGCACAGTCCCTAGTAAGTCCTTGCAATGTTGCTACCCACTCCCTATTAGTTTGACCGGCCGTACGTTTTGTACGAAAGAACGTATACCGTTTTGCAACCACATTAACTGTTTCTTTGAAATAGGCATCTAATGCAGACAAAATTTCCTCGTATGACAAAGTTGCTACGTCGCGTCGGGGAAACAATTTCACTATCACACGGTATGTGGACACACCGACACAAGAAAGCAAAAACGGCTGCCGCTCATTACCTTGAATTCTGTAGGCAGCCATGTGAAAGTTGAACTGGCGAGACCACTCTTGCCACGTCTCATCGGCTGCCACGTATGGTCGAAAGGGAGGTGCAACAGCGTTCAGTGGCAGCGGTAGCGAAGAAGCGGCGGCGGCCGCATCGGTGTGCAGCGCACGTTGACCCTGGACGAGCTGTCCAAGGGCATCCAGTAACGCCTGCGTCTGCTGATTCTGCAAGCGATAAAATTCGGACAGTACATCTGGAGAATGTGGCGAAGCCATGACACAATTAAATGTAAGCAATCAGAAAGAAGTTTTTACTCGTCGCCAATCTGTAGTGACGTAACAAGACTGTTACGCCACACGGTAGTAGCCAAAAGAAAGGCACGCTAAACTAACGCTGTAGCCGATAGTGCACGCACGGCAATAAGCATACGGGCGTGAAGTCTGGAACATAAAAACTTATGAATGAATAAGAAGAAAAGTATTTAGATGCTTTTTACTTATCTTTTATTTAGTTCGTGGAATACATCTCTCTTGAATACTCGTAAGCTATAGGCACTAATACAAATGGCTCCTTGCTAGTTCGTAGCCATTAACTTCTGATGGCTATTCTGTCTCTCGGCTAATGAGAGAGAAAGGCTTCGTACAACTGGGCGATAGCTAGGTTCGCGTACAACTGGGCGGTAGCTTGGTTCTCGTACAACTGGGGGCGAGTCCACTCTCGTATCACGAGACCTGCCTTGGTGGTGGCGCTAGGTCTGCGATCACAGTGGCGACACGCGGGTCCGACATGTACTACATGGACCGCGGCCGATTTAAACTACCACCTAGCAAGTGTGGTGTCTGGCGGTGACACCACAGTGCACGCTGTCAACCCCTCTACGTAGATACATTCGGTGTGAAGAATGCTATGTGCACAGCACTAGCGATTTTCTTCTAGAATACTTCGCCGCTCCCACACATCTGTTGTCAACCTGCTAACGAAAGGAAAGGAAATCATTAGCGCACTCCAAAGTCACCAGAATGTGTAATTTTATCTGTATTCTTAAAGTATAATGAAAAAAATTTAAACAAAGTGCTGTTACTGCCAAAAAAACTAATTGTTCACGCTGTCAACCCCTCTACGTAGATTCATTCGGTGTGAAGAATGCTATGTGCACAGCACTAGCGATTTTCTTCTAGAATACTTCGCCGCTCCCACACATCTGTTGCCAACCTGCTAACGAAAGGAAAGGAAATCATTAGCGCACTCCAAAGTCACCAGAATGTGTAATTTTATCAGTATTCTTAAGTTATAATGAAAAAAATTTAAACAAAGTGCTGTTACTGCCAAAAAAACTAATTGTTCACGCTGTCAACCCCTCTACGTAGATTCATTCGGTGTGAAGAATGCTATGTGCACAGCACTAGCGATTTTCTTCTAGAATACTTCGCCGCTCCCACACATCTGTTGCCAACCTGCTAACGAAAGGAAAGGAAATCATTAGCGCACTCCAAAGTCACCAGAATGTGTAATTTTATCAGTATTCTTAAAGTATAATGAAAAAAATTTAAACAAAGTGCTGTTACTGCCAAAAAAACTAATTGTTCACGCTGTCAACCCCTCTACGTAGATTCATTCGGTGTGAAGAATGCTATGTGCACAGCACTAGCGATTTTCTTCTAGAATACTTCGCCGCTCCCACACATCTGTTGTCAACCTGCTAACGAAAGGAAAGGAAATCATTAGCGCACTCCAAAGTCACCAGAATGTGTAATTTTATCTGTATTCTTAAAGTATAATGAAAAAAATTTAAACAAAGTGCTGTTACTGCCAAAAAAACTAATTGTTCACGCTGTCAACCCCTCTACGTAGATTCATTCGGTGTGAAGAATGCTATGTGCACAGCACTAGCGATTTTCTTCTAGAATACTTCGCCGCTCCCACACATCTGTTGTCAACCTGCTAACGAAAGGAAAGGAAATCATTAGCGCACTCCAAAGTCACCAGAATGTGTAATTTTATCTGTATTCTTAAAGTATAATGAAAAAAATTTAAACAAAGTGCTGTTACTGCCAAAAAAACTAATTGTTCACGCTGTCAACCCCTCTACGTAGATTCATTCGGTGTGAAGAATGCTATGTGCACAGCACTAGCGATTTTCTTCTAGAATACTTCGCCGCTCCCACACATCTGTTGTCAACCTGCTAACGAAAGGAAAGGAAATCATTAGCGCACTCCAAAGTCACCAGAATGTGTAATTTTATCTGTATTCTTAAAGTATAATGAAAAAAATTTAAACAAAGTGCTGTTACTGCCAAAAAAACTAATTGTTCACGCTGTCAACCCCTCTACGTAGATTCATTCGGTGTGAAGAATGCCATGTGCACAGCACTAGCGATTTTCTTCTAGAATACTTCGCCGCTCCCACACATCTGTTGCCAACCTGCTAACGAAAGGAAAGGAAATCATTAGCGCACTCCAAAGTCACCAGAATGTGTAATTTTATCAGTATTCTTAAAGTGTAATGAAAAAAATTTAAACAAATTGCTGTTACTGCCAAAAAAACTAATTGTTCACGCTGTCAACCCCTCTACGTAGATTCATTCGGTGTGAAGAATGCTATGTGCACAGCACTAGCGATTTTCTTCTAGAATACTTCGCCGCTCCCACACATCTGTTGTCAACCTGCTAACAAAAGGAAAGGAAATCATTAGCGCACTCCAAAGTCACCAGAATGTGTAATTTTATCTGTATTCTTAAAGTATAATGAAAAAAATTTAAACAAAGTGCTGTTACTGCCAAAAAAACTAATTGTTCACGCTGTCAACCCCTCTACGTAGATTCATTCGGTGTGAAGAATGCTATGTGCACAGCACTAGCGATTTTCTTCTAGAATACTTCGCCGCTCCCACACATCTGTTGCCAACCTGCTAACGAAAGGAAAGGAAATCATTAGCGCACTCCAAAGTCACCAGAATGTGTAATGTTATCTGTATTCTTAAAGTATAATGAAAAAAATTTAAACAAAGTGCTGTTACTGCCAAAAAAACTAATTGTTCACGCTGTCAACCCCTCTACGTAGATTCATTCGGTGTGAAGAATGCTATGTGCACAGCACTAGCGATTTTCTTCTAGAATACTTCGCCGCTCCCACACATCTGTTGCCAACCTGCTAACGAAAGGAAAGGAAATCATTAGCGCACTCCAAAGTCACCAGAATGTGTAATTTTATCAGTATTCTTAAGTTATAATGAAAAAAATTTAAACAAAGTGCTGTTACTGCCAAAAAAACTAATTGTTCACGCTGTCAACCCCTCTACGTAGATTCATTCGGTGTGAAGAATGCTATGTGCACAGCACTAGCGATTTTCTTCTAGAATACTTCGCCGCTCCCACACATCTGTTGTCAACCTGCTAACGAAAGGAAAGGAAATCATTAGCGCACTCCAAAGTCACCAGAATGTGTAATTTTATCTGTATTCTTAAAGTATAATGAAAAAAATTTAAACAAAGTGCTGTTACTGCCAAAAAAACTAATTGTTCACGCTGTCAACCCCTCTACGTAGATTCATTCGGTGTGAAGAATGCTATGTGCACAGCACTAGCGATTTTCTTCTAGAATACTTCGCCGCTCCCACACATCTGTTGTCAACCTGCTAACAAAAGGAAAGGAAATCATTAGCGCACTCCAAAGTCACCAGAATGTGTAATTTTATCTGTATTCTTAAAGTATAATGAAAAAAATTTAAACAAAGTGCTGTTACTGCCAAAAAAACTAATTGTTCACGCTGTCAACCCCTCTACGTAGATTCATTCGGTGTGAAGAATGCTATGTGCACAGCACTAGCGATTTTCTTCTAGAATACTTCGCCGCTCCCACACATCTGTTGCCAACCTGCTAACGAAAGGAAAGGAAATCATTAGCGCACTCCAAAGTCACCAGAATGTGTAATGTTATCTGTATTCTTAAAGTATAATAAATAAAATTTAAACAAAGTGCTGTTACTGCCAAAAAAACTAATTGTTCACGCTGTCAACCCCTCTACGTAGATTCATTCGGTGTGAAGAATGCTATGTGCACAGCACTAGCGATTTTCTTCTAGAATACTTCGCCGCTCCCACACATCTGTTGCCAACCTGCTAACGAAAGGAAAGGAAATCATTAGCGCACTCCAAAGTCACCAGAATGTGTAATTTTATCAGTATTCTTAAGTTATAATGAAAAAAATTTAAACAAAGTGCTGTTACTGCCAAAAAAACTAATTGTGCACGCTGTCAACCCCTCTACGTAGATACATTCGGTGTGAAGAATGCTATGTGCACAGCACTAGCGATTTTCTACTAGAATACTTCGCCGCTCCCACACATCTGTTGTCAACCTGCTAACGAAAGGAAAGCAAATCATTAGCGCACTCCAAAGTCACCAGAATGTGTAATTTTATCTGTATTCTTAAAGTATAATGAAAAAAATTTAAACAAAGTGCTGTTACTGCCAAAAAAACTAATTGTGCACGCTGTCAACCCCTCTACGTAGATACATTCGGTGTGAAGAATGCTATGTGCACAGCACTAGCGATTTTCTACTAGAATACTTCGCCGCTCCCACACATCTGTTGTCAACCTGCTAACGAAAGGAAAGGAAATCATTAGCGCACTCCAAAGTCACCAGAATGTGTAATTTTATCTGTATTCTTAAAGTATAATGAAAAAAATTTAAACAAAGTGCTGTTACTGCCAAAAAAACTAATTGTTCACGCTGTCAACCCCTCTACGTAGATTCATTCGGTGTGAAGAATGCTATGTGCACAGCACTAGCGATTTTCTTCTAGAATACTTCGCCGCTCCCACACATCTGTTGCCAACCTGCTAACGAAAGGAAAGGAAATCATTAGCGCACTCCAAAGTCACCAGAATGTGTAATTTTATCAGTATTCTTAAGTTATAATGAAAAAAATTTAAACAAAGTGCTGTTACTGCCAAAAAAACTAATTGTGCACGCTGTCAACCCCTCTACGTAGATACATTCGGTGTGAAGAATGCTATGTGCACAGCACTAGCGATTTTCTTCTAGAATACTTCGCCGCTCCCACACATCTGTTGTCAACCTGCTAACGAAAGGAAAGGAAATCATTAGCGCACTCCAAAGTCAACAGAATGTGTAATTTTATCTGTATTCTTAAAGTATAATGAAAAAAATTTAAACAAAGTGCTGTTACTGCCAAAAAAACTAATTGTTCACGCTGTCAACCCCTCTACGTAGATTCATTCGGTGTGAAGAATGCTATGTGCACAGCACTAGCGATTTTCTTCTAGAATACTTCGCCGCTCCCACACATCTGTTGCCAACCTGCTAACGAAAGGAAAGGAAATCATTAGCGCACTCCAAAGTCACCAGAATGTGTAATTTTATCAGTATTCTTAAGTTATAATGAAAAAAATTTAAACAAAGTGCTGTTACTGCCAAAAAAACTAATTGTTCACGCTGTCAACCCCTCTACGTAGATTCATTCGGTGTGAAGAATGCTATGTGCACAGCACTAGCGATTTTCTTCTAGAATACTTCGCCGCTCCCACACATCTGTTGCCAACCTGCTAACGAAAGGAAAGGAAATCATTAGCGCACTCCAAAGTCACCAGAATGTGTAATTTTATCAGTATTCTTAAAGTATAATGAAAAAAATTTAAACAAAGTGCTGTTACTGCCAAAAAAACTAATTGTTCACGCTGTCAACCCCTCTACGTAGATTCATTCGGTGTGAAGAATGCTATGTGCACAGCACTAGCGATTTTCTTCTAGAATACTTCGCCGCTCCCACACATCTGTTGTCAACCTGCTAACGAAAGGAAAGGAAATCATTAGCGCACTCCAAAGTCACCAGAATGTGTAATTTTATCTGTATTCTTAAAGTATAATGAAAAAAATTTAAACAAAGTGCTGTTACTGCCAAAAAAACTAATTGTTCACGCTGTCAACCCCTCTACGTAGATTCATTCGGTGTGAAGAATGCTATGTGCACAGCACTAGCGATTTTCTTCTAGAATACTTCGCCGCTCCCACACATCTGTTGTCAACCTGCTAACGAAAGGAAAGGAAATCATTAGCGCACTCCAAAGTCACCAGAATGTGTAATTTTATCTGTATTCTTAAAGTATAATGAAAAAAATTTAAACAAAGTGCTGTTACTGCCAAAAAAACTAATTGTTCACGCTGTCAACCCCTCTACGTAGATTCATTCGGTGTGAAGAATGCTATGTGCACAGCACTAGCGATTTTCTTCTAGAATACTTCGCCGCTCCCACACATCTGTTGTCAACCTGCTAACGAAAGGAAAGGAAATCATTAGCGCACTCCAAAGTCACCAGAATGTGTAATTTTATCTGTATTCTTAAAGTATAATGAAAAAAATTTAAAGAAAGTGCTGTTACTGCCAAAAAAACTAATTGTTCACGCTGTCAACCCCTCTACGTAGATTCATTCGGTGTGAAGAATGCTATGTGCACAGCACTAGCGATTTTCTTCTAGAATACTTCGCCGCTCCCACACATCTGTTGCCAACCTGCTAACGAAAGGAAAGGAAATCATTAGCGCACTCCAAAGTCACCAGAATGTGTAATTTTATCAGTATTCTTAAAGTATAATGAAAAAAATTTAAACAAATTGCTGTTACTGCCAAAAAAACTAATTGTTCACGCTGTCAACCCCTCTACGTAGATTCATTCGGTGTGAAGAATGCTATGTGCACAGCACTAGCGATTTTCTTCTAGAATACTTCGCCGCTCCCACACATCTGTTGTCAACCTGCTAACAAAAGGAAAGGAAATCATTAGCGCACTCCAAAGTCACCAGAATGTGTAATTTTATCTGTATTCTTAAAGTATAATGAAAAAAATTTAAACAAAGTGCTGTTACTGCCAAAAAAACTAATTGTTCACGCTGTCAACCCCTCTACGTAGATTCATTCGGTGTGAAGAATGCTATGTGCACAGCACTAGCGATTTTCTTCTAGAATACTTCGCCGCTCCCACACATCTGTTGCCAACCTGCTAACGAAAGGAAAGGAAATCATTAGCGCACTCCAAAGTCACCAGAATGTGTAATGTTATCTGTATTCTTAAAGTATAATGAAAAAAATTTAAACAAAGTGCTGTTACTGCCAAAAAAACTAATTGTTCACGCTGTCAACCCCTCTACGTAGATTCATTCGGTGCGAAGAATGCTATGTGCACAGCACTAGCGATTTTCTTCTAGAATACTTCGCCGCTCCCACACATCTGTTGCCAACCTGCTAACGAAAGGAAAGGAAATCATTAGCGCACTCCAAAGTCACCAGAATGTGTAATTTTATCTGTATTCTTAAAGTATAATGAAAAAAATTTAAACAAAGTGCTGTTACTGCCAAAAAAACTAATTGTTCACGCTGTCAACCCCTCTACGTAGATTCATTCGGTGTGAAGAATGCTATGTGCACAGCACTAGCGATTTTCTTCTAGAATACTTCGCCGCTCCCACACATCTGTTGTCAACCTGCTAACAAAAGGAAAGGAAATCATTAGCGCACTCCAAAGTCACCAGAATGTGTAATTTTATCTGTATTCTTAAAGTATAATGAAAAAAATTTAAACAAAGTGCTGTTACTGCCAAAAAAACTAATTGTTCACGCTGTCAACCCCTCTACGTAGATTCATTCGGTGTGAAGAATGCTATGTGCACAGCACTAGCGATTTTCTTCTAGAATACTTCGCCGCTCCCACACATCTGTTGTCAACCTGCTAACGAAAGGAAAGGAAATCATTAGCGCACTCCAAAGTCACCAGAATGTGTAATTTTATCTGTATTCTTAAAGTATAATGAAAAAAATTTAAACAAAGTGCTGTTACTGCCAAAAAAACTAATTGTTCACGCTGTCAACCCCTCTACGTAGATTCATTCGGTGTGAAGAATGCTATGTGCACAGCACTAGCGATTTTCTTCTAGAATACTTCGCCGCTCCCACACATCTGTTGCCAACCTGCTAACGAAAGGAAAGGAAATCATTAGCGCACTCCAAAGTCACCAGAATGTGTAATTTTATCAGTATTCTTAAGTTATAATGAAAAAAATTTAAACAAAGTGCTGTTACTGCCAAAAAAACTAATTGTGCACGCTGTCAACCCCTCTACGTAGATACATTCGGTGTGAAGAATGCTATGTGCACAGCACTAGCGATTTTCTACTAGAATACTTCGCCGCTCCCACACATCTGTTGTCAACCTGCTAACGAAAGGAAAGCAAATCATTAGCGCACTCCAAAGTCACCAGAATGTGTAATTTTATCTGTATTCTTAAAGTATAATGAAAAAAATTTAAACAAAGTGCTGTTACTGCCAAAAAAACTAATTGTT
Organism: Schistocerca americana; assembly: GCF_021461395.2. Classification (NCBI taxonomy): domain Eukaryota; kingdom Metazoa; phylum Arthropoda; class Insecta; order Orthoptera; family Acrididae; genus Schistocerca; species Schistocerca americana. The sequence goes on from NC_060126.1 coordinate 381,963,017, forward strand.
CACGCTGTCAACCCCTCTACGTAGATTCATTCGGTGTGAAGAATGCTATGTGCACAGCACTAGCGATTTTCTTCTAGAATACTTCGCCGCTCCCACACATCTGTTGTCAACCTGCTAACAAAAGGAAAGGAAATCATTAGCGCACTCCAAAGTCACCAGAATGTGTAATTTTATCAGTATTTTTAAGTTTTAATGAAAAAAATTTAAACAAAGTGCTGTTACTGCCAAAAAAACTAATTGTGCACGCTGTCAACCCCTCTACGTAGATACATTCGGTGTGAAGAATGCTATGTGCACAGCACTAGCGATTTTCTACTAGAATACGTCGCCGCTACCACACATCTGTTGTCAACCTGCTAACAAAAGGAAAGGAAATCATTAGCGCACTCCAAAGTCACCAGAATGTGTAATTTTATCAGTATTCTTAAGTTTTAATGAAAAAAATTGAAACAAAGTGCTGTTACTGCCAAAAAAACTAATTGTGCACGCTGTCAACCCCTCTACGTAGATTCATTCGGTGTGAAGAATGCTATGTGCACAGCACTAGCGATTTTCTACTAGAATACGTCGCCGCTGCCACACATCTGTTGTCAACCTGCTAACAAAAGGAAAGGAAATCATTAGCGCACTCCAAAGTCACCAGAATGTGTAATTTTATCAGTATTCTTAAGTTTTAATGAAAAAAATTTAAACAAAGTGCTGTTACTGCCAAAAAAACTAATTGTGCACGCTGTCAACCCCTCTACGTAGATACATTCGGTGTGAAGAATGCTATGTGCACAGCACTAGCGATTTTCTACTAGAATACTTCGCCGCTCCCACACATCTGTTGTCAACCTGCTAACGAAAGGAAAGGAAATCGTTAGCGCACTCCAAAGTCACCAGAATGTGTAATTTTATCAGTATTCTTAAAGTATAATGAAAAAAATTTAAACAAAGTGCTGTTACTGCCAAAAAAACTAATTGTTCACGCTGTCAACCCCTCTACGTAGATTCATTCGGTGTGAAGAATGCTATGTGCACAGCACTAGCGATTTTCTTCTAGAATACTTCGCCGCTCCCACACATCTGTTGTTAACCTGCTAACGAAAGGAAAGGAAATCATTAGTGCACTCCAAAGTCACCAGAATGTGTAATTTTATCTGTATTCTTAAAGTGTAATCAAAAAAATTTAAACAAAGTGCTGTTACTGCCCAAAAAACTAATTGTTCACGCTGTCAACCCCTCTACGTAGATACATTCGGTGTGAAGAATGCTATGCGCACAGCACTAGCGATTTTCTACTATAATACCTCGCCGCTCCCACACATCTGTTGTCAACCTGCTAACGAAAGGAAAGGAAATCGCTAGCGCGCTCCAAAGTCACCAGAATGTGTAATTTTATCTGTATTCTTAAAGTGTAATCAAAAAAATTTAAACAAAGTGCTGTTACTGCCCAAAAAACTAATTGTTCACGCTGTCAACCCCTCTACGTAGATACATTCGGTGTGAAGAATGCTATGTGCACAGCACTAGCGATTTTCTTCAAGAATATGTCGATGCTCACACACATCTCTTGTCAACCTCCTAACGAAAGGAAAGGAAATCATTAGCGCACTCCAAAGTCACCAGAATGTGTAATTTTATCTGTATTGTTAAAGTATAATAAAAAAATTTAAACAAAGTGCTGTTGCTGCGCAAAAAACTAATTGTTCACGCTGTCAACCCCTCTACGCAGATACATTCGGTGTGAAGAATGCTATGTGCACAGTACTAGCGATTTTCTGTTAGATTACTTCGCCGCTCATACACATCTGTTGTCAACCTGCTAACGAAAGGAAAGGAAATCATTAGCGCACTCCAAAGTCACCAGAATGTGTAATTTTATCTGTATTCATAAAGTATAATGAAAAAAATTTAATCAAAGTGCTGTTACTGCCAAAGAAACTAATTGTTCACGCTGTCAACCCCTCTACGTAGATACATTCGCTGTGAAGAATGCTATGTGCACAGCACTAGCGATTTTCTACTATAATACCTCGCCGCCCCCACACATCTGTTGTCAACCTGCTAACGAAAGGAAAGGAAATCATTAGCGCACTCCAAAGTCACCAGAATGTGTAATTTTAACTGTATTCATAAAGTATAATGAAAAAAATTTAATCAAAGTGCTGTTACTGCCAAAGAAACTAATTGTTCACGCTGTCAACCCCTCTACGTAGATACATTCGCTGTGAAGAATGCTATGTGCACAGCACTAGCGATTTTCTACTATAATACCTCGCCGCCCCCACACATCTGTTGTCAACCTGCTAACGAAAGGAAAGGAAATCATTAGCGCACTCCAAAGTCACCAGAATGTGTAATTTTATCTGTATTCATAAAGTATAATGAAAAAAATTTAAACAAAGTGCTGTTACTGCCAAAGAAACTAATTGTTCACGCTGTCAACCCCTCTACGTAGATACATTCGCTGTGAAGAATGCTATGTGCACAGCACTAGCGATTTTCTACTATAATACCTCGCCGCCCCCACACATCTGTTGTCAACCTGGTAACGAAAGGAAAGGAAATCTTTAGCGCACTCCAAAGTCACCAGAATGTGTAATTTTATCTGTATTCATAAAGTATAATGAAAAAAATTTAAACAAAGTGCTGTTACTGCCAAAAAAACTAATTGTTCACGCTGTCAACCCCTCTACGTAGATACATTCGGTGTGAAGAATGCTATGTGCACAGCACTAGCGATTTTCTTCTAGAATACTTCGCCGCTCCCACACATCTGTTGTTAACCTGCTAACGAAAGGAAAGGAAATCATTAGCCCACTCCAAAGTCAGCAGAATGGGTAATTTTATCTGTATTCTTAAAGTATAATGAAAAAAATTTAAACACACTGCTGTTACTGCCAAAAAAAAAAAATTGTTCACGCTGTCAACCCCTCTACGTAGATACATTTGGTGTGAAGAATGCTATGTGCACAGCACTAGCGATTTTCTTCTAGAACACTTCGCCGCTTCCACACATCTGTTGTCAACCTGCTAACGAAAGGAAAGGAAATCATTAGCGCACTCCAAAGTCACCAGAATGTGTAATTTTATCTGTATTCTTAAAGTATAATCAAAAACATTTAAACAAAGTGCTGTTGCAGCCAAAAAAACTAATTGTTCACGCTGTCAACCCCTCTACGTAGATACATTCGGTGTGAAGAATGCTATGTGCACAGCACTAGCGATTTTCTTCTAGAATACTTCGCCGCTCCCACACATCTGTTGTCAACCTGCTAACAAAATGAAAGGAAATCATTAGCGCACTCCAAAGTCACCAGAATGTGTAATTTTATCAGTATTCTTAAGTTATAATGAAAAAAATTTAAACAAAGTGCTGTTACTGCCAAAAAAACTAATTGTTCACGCTGTCAACCCCTCTACGTAGATACATTCGGTGTGAAGAATGCTATGTGCACAGCACTAGCGATTTTCTTCTAGAATACTTCGCCGCTCCCACACATCTGTTGTCAACCTGCTAACGAAAGGAAAGGAAATCATTAGCGCACTCCAAAGTCACCAGAGTGTGTATTTTTATCAGTATTCTTAAAGTATAATGAAAAAAATTTAAACAAAGTGCTGTTACTGCCAAAAAAACTAATTGTTCACGCTGTCAACCCCTCTACGTAGATTCATTCGGTGTGAAGAATGCTATGTGCACAGCACTAGCGATTTTCTTCTAGAATACTTCGCCGCTCCCACACATCTGTTGTTAACCTGCTAACGAAAGGAAAGGAAATCATTAGCGCACTCCAAAGTCACCAGAATGGGTAATTTTATCTGTATTCTTAAAGTATAATGAAAAAAATTTAAACAAACTGCTGTTACTGCCAAAAAAACTAATTGTTCACGCTGTCAACCCCTCTACGTAGATTCATTCGGTGTGAAGAATGCTATGTGCACAGCACTAGCGATTTTCTTCTAGAATACTTCGCCGCTCCCACACATCTGTTGTCAACCTGCTAACGAAAGGAAAGGAAATCATTAGCGCACTCCAAAGTCACCAGAATGTGTAATTTTATCTGTATTCTTAAAGAATAATCAAAAACATTTAAACAAAGTGCTGTTGCAGCCAAAAAAACTAATTGTTCACGCTGTCAACCCCTCTACGTAGATACATTCGGTGTGAAGAACGCTATGTGCACAGCACTAGCGATTTTCTTCTAGAATACTTCGCCGCTCCCACACATCTGTTGTCAACCTGCTAACAAAAGGAAAGGAAATCATTAGCGCACTCCAAAGTCACCAGAATGTGTAATTTTATCAGTATTCTTAAGTTATAATGAAAAAAATTTAAACAAAGTGCTGTTACTGCCAAAAAAACTAATTGTTCACGCTGTCAACCCCTCTACGTAGATACATTCGGTGTGAAGAATGCTATGTGCACAGCACTAGCGATTTTCTTCTAGAATACTTCGCCGCTCCCAAACATCTGTTGTCAACCTGCTAACGAAAGGAAAGGAAATCGTTAGCGCACTCCAAAGTCACCAGAGTGTGTAATTTTATCAGTATTCTTAAAGTATAATGAAAAAAATTTAAACAAAGTGCTGTTACTGCCAAAAAAACTAATTGTTCACGCTGTCAACCCCTCTACGTAGATTCATTCGGTGTGAAGAATGCTATGTGCACAGCACTAGCGATTTTCTTCAAGAATATGTCGATGCTCACACACATCTCTTGTCAACCTCCTAACGAAAGGAAAGGAAATCATTAGCGGACTCCAAAGTCACCAGAATGTGTAATTTTATCTGTATTCTTAAAGTATAATAAAAAAATTTAAACAAAGTGCTGTTACTGCCCAAAAAACTAATTGTTCACGCTGTCAACCCCTCTACGTAGATACATTAGGTGAGAAGAATGCTATGTGCACAGCACTAGCGATTTTCTTGTAGAATACTTCGCAGCTCCCACACATCTGTTGTCAACCTGCTAACGAAAGGAAAGGAAATCGCTAGCGCACTCCAAAGTCACCAGAATGTGTAATTTTATCTGTATTCTTAAAGTGTAATCAAAACAATTTATACAAAGTGCTGTTACTGCCCAAAAAACTAATTGTTCACGCTGTCAACCCCTCTACGTAGATACATTCGGTGTGAAGAATGCTATGTGGACAGCACTAGCGATTTTCTTCAAGAATATGTCGATGCTCACACACATCTCTTGTCAACCTCCTAACGAAAGGAAAGGAAATCATTAGCGGACTCCAAAGTCACCAGAATGTGTAATTTTATCTGTATTCTTAAAGTGTAATCAAAACAATTTAAACAAAGTGCTGTTACTGCCCAAAAAACTAATTGTTCACGCTGTCAACCCCTCTACGTAGATACATTCGGTGTGAAGAATGCTATGTGGACAGCACTAGCGATTTTCTTCAAGAATATGTCGATGCTCACACACATCTCTTGTCAACCTCCTAACGAAAGGAAAGGAAATCATTAGCGGACTCCAAAGTCACCAGAATGTGTAATTTTATCTGTATTCTTAAAGTATAATAAAAAAATTTAAACAAAGTGCTGTTACTGCCCAAAAAACTAATTGTTCACGCTGTCAACCCCTCTACGTAGATACATTCGGTGTGAAGAATGCTATGTGGACAGCACTAGCGATTTTCTTCAAGAATATGTCGATGCTCACACACATCTCTTGTCAACCTCCTAACGAAAGGAAAGGAAATCATTAGCGGACTCCAAAGTCACCAGAATGTGTAATTTTATCTGTATTCTTAAAGCATAATGAAAACAATTTAAACAAAGTGCTGTTACTGCCCAAAAAACTAATTGTTCACGCTGTCAACCCCTCTACGTAGATACATTCGGTGTGAAGAATGCTATGTGGACAGCACTAGCGATTTTCTTCAAGAATATGTCGATGCTCACACACATCTCTTGTCAACCTCCTAACGAAAGGAAAGGAAATCATTAGCGGACTCCAAAGTCACCAGAATGTGTAATTTTATCTGTATTCTTAAAGTATAATAAAAAAATTTAAACAAAGTGCTGTTACTGCCCAAAAAACTAATTGTTCACGCTGTCAACCCCTCTACGTAGATACATTCGGTGAGAAGAATGCTATGTGCACAGCACTAGCGATTTTCTTGTAGAATACTTCGCAGCTCCCACACATCTGTTGTCAACCTGCTAACGAAAGGAAAGGAAATCGCTAGCGCACTCCAAAGTCACCAGAATGTGTAATTTTATCTGTATTCTTAAAATGTAATCAAAAAAATTTAAACAAAGTGCTGTTACTGCCCAAAAAACTAATTGTTCACGCTGTCAACCCCTCTACGTAGATACATTCGGTGTGAAGAATGCTATGTGGACAGCACTAGCGATTTTCTTCAAGAATATGTCGATGCTCACACACATCTCTTGTCAACCTCCTAACGAAAGGAAAGGAAATCATTAGCGGACTCCAAAGTCACCAGAATGTGTAATTTTATCTGTATTCTTAAAGTATAATAAAAAAATTTAAACAAAGTGCTGTTACTGCCCAAAAAACTAATTGTTCACGCTGTCAACCCCTCTACGTAGATACATTCGGTGAGAAGAATGCTATGTGCACAGCACCAGCGATTTTCTTGTAGAATACTTCGCAGCTCCCACACATCTGTTGTCAACCTGCTAACGAAAGGAAAGGAAATCGCTAGCGCACTCCAAAGTCACCAGAATGTGTAATTTTATCTGTATTCTTAAAGTGTAATCAAAAAAATTTAAACAAAGTGCTGTTACTGCCCAAAAAACTAATTGTTCACGCTGTCAACCCCTCTACGTAGATACATTCGGTGTGAAGAATGCTATGTGGACAGCACTAGCGATTTTCTTCAAGAATATGTCGATGCTCACACACATCTCTTGTCAACCTCCTAACGAAAGGAAAGGAAATCATTAGCGGACTCCAAAGTCACCAGAATGTGTAATTTTATCTGTATTCTTAAAGTGTAATCAAAACAATTTAAACAAAGTGCTGTTACTGCCCAAAAAACTAATTGTTCACGCTGTCAACCCCTCTACGTAGATACATTCGGTGTGAAGAATGCTATGTGGACAGCACTAGCGATTTTCTTCAAGAATATGTCGATGCTCACACACATCTCTTGTCAACCTCCTAACGAAAGGAAAGGAAATCATTAGCGGACTCCAAAGTCACCAGAATGTGTAATTTTATCTGTATTCTTAAAGTATAATAAAAAAATTTAAACAAAGTGCTGTTACTGCCCAAAAAACTAATTGTTCACGCTGTCAACCCCTCTACGTAGATACATTCGGTGTGAAGAATGCTATGTGGACAGCACTAGCGATTTTCTTCAAGAATATGTCGATGCTCACACACATCTCTTGTCAACCTCCTAACGAAAGGAAAGGAAATCATTAGCGGACTCCAAAGTCACCAGAATGTGTAATTTTATCTGTATTCTTAAAGCATAATGAAAACAATTTAAACAAAGTGCTGTTACTGCCCAAAAAACTAATTGTTCACGCTGTCAACCCCTCTACGTAGATACATTCGGTGTGAAGAATGCTATGTGGACAGCACTAGCGATTTTCTTCAAGAATATGTCGATGCTCACACACATCTCTTGTCAACCTCCTAACGAAAGGAAAGGAAATCATTAGCGGACTCCAAAGTCACCAGAATGTGTAATTTTATCTGTATTCTTAAAGCATAATGAAAACAATTTAAACAAAGTGCTGTTACTGCCCAAAAAACTAATTGTTCACGCTGTCAACCCCTCTACGTAGATACATTCGGTGTGAAGAATGCTATGTGCACAGCACTAGCGATTTTCTTCTAGAATACTTCGCAGCTCCCACACATCTGATGTCAACCTGCTAACGAAAGGAGAGGAAATCATTAGCGCACTCCAAAGTCACCAGAATGTGTAATTTTATCTGTATTCTTAAAGTGTAATCAAAAAAATTTAAACAAAGTGCTGTTACTGCTAAAAAAAACTAATTGTTCACGCCGTCAACCCCTCTACATAGATACATTCGGTGTGAAGAATGCTATGTGCACAGCACTACCGATTTTCTTCAAGAATATGTCGATGCTCACACACATCTCTTGTCAACCTCCTAACGAAAGGAAAGGAAATCATTAGCGGACTCCAAAGTCACCAGAATGTGTAATTTTATCTGTATTCTTAAAGTATAATAAAAAAATTTAAACAAAGTGCTGTTACTGCCCAAAAAACTAATTGTTCACGCTGTCAACCCCTCTACGTAGATACATTCGGTGTGAAGAATGCTATGTGGACAGCACTAGCGATTTTCTTCAAGAATATGTCGATGCTCACACACATCTCTTGTCAACCTCCTAACGAAAGGAAAGGAAATCATTAGCGGACTCCAAAGTCACCAGAATGTGTAATTTTATCTGTATTCTTAAAGTATAATAAAAAAATTTAAACAAAGTGCTGTTACTGCCCAAAAAACTAATTGTTCACGCTGTCAACCCCTCTACGTAGATACATTCGGTGAGAAGAATGCTATGTGCACAGCACTAGCGATTTTCTTGTAGAATACTTCGCAGCTCCCACACATCTGTTGTCAACCTGCTAACGAAAGGAAAGGAAATCGCTAGCGCACTCCAAAGTCACCAGAATGTGTAATTTTATCTGTATTCTTAAAGTGTAATCAAAAAAATTTAAACAAAGTGCTGTTACTGCCCAAAAAACTAATTGTTCACGCTGTCAACCCCTCTACGTAGATACATTCGGTGTGAAGAATGCTATGTGGACAGCACTAGCGATTTTCTTCAAGAATATGTCGCCGCTCACACACATCTCTTGTCAACCTGCTAACGAAAGAAAATGCAATCAATAGCGCAATCCAAAGCAACCAGAATGTGTAGTTTTATCTGTATTCTCAAACCATAATGAAAAAAATTGAAACTTCCAGCTGTTACTTACCAGAAAACAAATTATTCACGCAGTCATCCTCTGTACGAAGATACATTCGGTGTGAAGAATGCTATGTGCACAGCACTAGCGATTTTCTTCTAGAATACTTCGCCGCTCCCACACATCTGTTGTCAACCTGCTAACGAAAGGAAAGGAAATCATTAGCGCTCTCCAAAGTCACCAGAATGTGTAATTTTATCTGTGTTTTTAAAGTATAATGAAAAAAATTTAAATAAAGTGCTGTTGCTGCCCAAAAAACTAATTGTTCACGCTGTCAACCCCTCTTTGTAGATACATTCGGTGTGAAGAATGCTATGTGCACAGCACTAGCGATTTTCTTCTAGAATACTTCGCCGCTCCCACACATCTGTTGTCAACCTGCTAACTAAAGGAAAGGAAATCATTAGCGCACTCCAAAGTCACCAGAATGTGTAATTATTTCTGTATTATTAAAGTATAATAAAAAAATTTAAACAAAGTGCTGTTACTGCCAAAAAAACTAATTGTTCACGCTGTCAACCCCTCTACGTAGATACATTCGGTGTGAAGAATGCTATGTGCACACCACTAGCGATTTTCTTCTAGAATACTTCGCCGCTCCCACACATCTGTTGTCAACCTGCTAACGAAAGGAAAGGAAATCATTAGCGCACTCCAAATTCACCAGAATGTGTAATTTTGCCAGTATTCTTAAAGTATAATGAAAAAAATTTAAACAAAGTGCTGTTACTGCCAAAAAAACTAATTGTTCACGCTGTCAACACCTCTACGTACATACATTCTTTGTGAAGAATGCTATGTGCACAGCACTAGCGATTTTCTTCTAGAATACTTCGCCGCTCATCACATCTGTTGTCAACCTGCTAATGAAAGGAAAGGAAATCATTAGCGCACTCCAAAGTCACCAGAATGTGTAAATTTATCTGTATTCTCAAAGTATAATGAAAAAAATTTAAACAAAGTGCTGTTGCTGCCCAAAAAACTAATTGTTCACGCTGTCAACCCCTCTACGTAGATACATTCGGTGTGAAGAATGCTATGTGCACAGCACTAGCGATTTTCTTCCTGAATACTTCGCCGCTCCCACACATCTGTTGTCAACCTGCTAACGAAAGGAAAGGAAATCATTAGCGCACTCCAAAGTCACCAGATTGTGTAATTTTATCTGTATTCTTAAAGTATAATGAAAAAAATTTAAACAAAGTGCTGTTACTGCCAAAAAAACTAATTGTTCACGCTGTCAACCCCTCTACGTAGATACATTCGGTGTGAAGAATGCTATGTGCACAGCACTAGCGATTTTCTTCTAGAATACTTCGGCGCTCCCACACATCTGTTGTCAACCTGGTAACGAAATAAAAGGAAATCATTAGCGCACTCCAAAGTCACCAGAATGTGTAATTTTATCTGTATTCTTAAAGTATAATGAAAAAAATAAAAACAAAGTGCTGTTACTGCCAAAAAAACTAATTGTTCACGCTGTCAACCCCTCCACGTAGATACATTCGGCGTGAAGTATGCTATGTGCACAGCACTAGCGATTTTCTTCTAGAATATGTCGCCGCTCACACACATCTCTTGTCAACCTCCTAACGAAAGGAAAGGAAACCATTAGCGCACTCCAAAGTCACCAGAATGTGTAATTTTATCAGTATTCTTAAAGTATAATGAAAAAAATTTAAACAAAGTGCTGTTACTGCCAAAAAAACTAACTGTTCACGCTGTCAACCCCTCTACGTAGATACATTCGGTGTGAAGAATGCTATGTGCACAGCACTAGCGATTTTCTTCTAGAATATTTCGTCGCTCCCACACATCTGTTGTTAACCTGCTAACGAAAGGAAAGGAAATCATTACCGCACTCCAAAGTCACCAGAATGTGTAATTTTATCTGTACTCTTAAAGTATAATGAAAATAATTTAAACAAAGTGCTGTTGCTGCCCAAAAAACTAATTGTTCACGCTGTCAACCCCTCTACGTAGATACATTCGGTGTGAAGAACGCTATGTGCACAGCACTATCGGTTTTCTTCTAGAATATTTCTCCGCTCCCACACATCTGTTGTCAACCTGCTAACGAAAGGAAGGGAAATCATTAGCGCACTCCAAAGTCACCAGAATGTGTAATTTTATCTGTATTCTTAAAGTATAATGGAAGAAATTTAAACAAAGTGCTGTTGCTGCCCAAAAAACTAATTTTTCACGCTGTCAACCCCTCTACGTAGATACATTCGGTGTGAAGAATGCTATGTGCACAGCACTAGCGATTTTCTTCTAGAATACTTCGCCGCTCCCACACATCTGTTGTCAACCTGCTAACGAAAGGAAAGGAAAACATTACCGCACTCCAAAGTCACCAGAATGTGTAATTTTTTCTGTATTATTAAAGTATAATAAAAAAATTTAAACAAAGTGCTGTTACTGCCAAAAAAACTAATTGTTCACGCTGTCAACCCCTCTACGTAGATACATTCCGTGTGAAGAATGCTATGTGCACACCACTAGCGATTTTCTTCTAGAATACTTCGCCGCTCCTACACATCTGTTGTCAACCTGCTAACGAAAGGAAAGGAAATCATTAGCGCACTCCAAATTCACCAGAATGTGTAATTTTGCCATTATTCTTAAAGTATAATGAAAAAAATTTAAACAATGTGCTGTTACTGCGGAAAAAAATAATTGTTCACGCTGTCAACCCCTCTACGTAGATACATTCATTGTGAAGAATGCTATGTGCACAGCACTAGCGACTTTCTTCTAGAATATTTCGCCGCTCATCACATCTGTTGTCAACCTGCTAACGAAAGGAAAGGAAATCATTAGCGCACTCCAAAGTCACCAGAATGTGTAATTTTTTCTGTATTATTAAAGTATAATAAAAACATTTAAACAAAGTGCTGTTACTGCCCAAAAAACTAATTGTTCACGCTGTCAACCCCTCTACGTAGATACATTCGGTGTGAAGAATGCTATGTGCACACCACTAGCGATTTTCTTCTAGAATACTTCGCCGCTCCCACACATCTGTTGTCAACCTGCTAACGAAAGGAAAGGAAAACATTAGCGCACTCCAAAGTCACCAGAATGTGTAATTTTATCTGTACTCTTAAAGTATAATGAAAATAATTTAAACAAAGTGCTGTTGCTGCCCAAAAAACTAATTGTTCACGCTGTCAACCCCTCTACGTAGATACATTCGGTGTGAAGAATGCTATGTGCACAGCACTAGCGGTTTTCTCCTAGAATATTTCTCCGCTCCCACACATCTGTTGTCAACCTGCTAACGAAAGGAAAGGAAATCATTAGCGCACTCCAAAGTCTCCAGAATGTGTAATTTTTTCTGTATTATTAAAGTATAATAAAAAAATTTAAACAAAGTGCTGTTACTGCCCAAAAAACTAATTGTTCACGCTGTCAACCCCTCTACGTAGATACATTCGGTGTGAAGAATGCTATGTGCACACCACTAGCGATTTTCTTCTAGAATACTTCGCCGCTCCTACACATCTGTTGTCAACCTGCTAACGAAAGGAAAGGAAATCATTAGCGCACTCCAAATTCACCAGAATGTGTAATTTTGCCAGTATTCTTAAAGTATAATGAAAAAAATTTAAACAATGTGCTGTTACTGCGAAAAAAAATAATTGTTCACGCTGTCAACCCTCTACGTAGATACATTCATTGTGAAGAATGCTATGTGCACAGCACTAGCGACTTTCTTCTAGAATACTTCGCCGCTCCTACACATCTGTTGTCAACCTGCTAACGAAAGGAAAGGAAATCATTAGCGCACTCCAAAGTCTCCAGAATGTGTAATTTTTTCTGTATTATTAAAGTATAATAAAAAAATTTAAACAAAGTGCTGTTGCTGCCCAAAAAACTAATTTTTCACGCTGTCAACCCCTCTACGTAGATACATTCGGTGTGAAGAATGCTATGTGCACAGCACTAGCGATTTTCTTCTAGAATACTTCGCCGCTCCCACACATCTGTTGTCAACCTGCTAACGAAAGGAAAGGAAAACATTAGCGCACTCCAAAGTCACCAGAATGTGTAATTTTTTCTGTATTATTAAAGTAAAATAAAAAAATTTAAACAAAGTGCTGTTACTGCCAAAAAACTAATTGTTCACGCTGTCAACCCCTCTACGTAGATACATTCGGTGTGAAGAATGCTATGTGCACACCACTAGCGATTTTCTTCTAGAATACTTCGCCGCTCCCACACATCTGTTGTCAACCTGCTAACGAAAGGAAAGGAAATCATTAGCGCACTCCAAAGTCACCAGATTGTGTAATTTTATCTGTATTCTTAAAGTATAATGAAAAAAATTTAAGCAAAGTGCTGTTACTGCCCAAATAACTAATTGTTCACGCTGTCAACCCCTCTACGTAGATACATTCTTTGTGAAGAATGCTATGTGCACAGCACCAGCGATTTTCTTTTAGAATATTTCGCCGCTCATCACATCTGTTGTCAACCTGCTAATGAAAGGAAAGGAAATCATTAGCGCACTCCAAAGTCACCAGAATGTGTAAATTTATCTGTATTCTCAAAGTATAATGAAAAAAATTTAAACAATGTGCTGTTGCTGCCCAAAAAACTAATTGTTCACGCTGTCAACCCCTCTACGTAGATACATTCGGTGTGAAGAATGCTATGTGCACAGCACTAGCGATTTTCTTCTAGAATACTTCGCCACTCCCACACATCTGTTGTCAACCTGCTAACGAAAGGAAAGGAAAACATTAGCGCACTCCAAAGTCACCAGATTGTGTAATTTTATCTGCATTCTTAAAGTATAATGAAAAAAATTTAAACAAAGTGCTGTTACTGCCAAAAAAACTAATTGTTCACGCTGTCAACCCCTCTACGTAGATACATTCGGTGTGAAGAATGCTATGTGCACAGCACTAGCGATTTTCTTCTAGAATACTTCGCCGCTCCCACACATCTGTTGTCAACCTGCTAACGAAAGGAAAGGAAATCATTAGCGCACTCCAAAGTCACCAGAATGTGTAATTTTATCAGTATTCTTAAAGTATAATGAAAAAAATTTAAACAAAGTGCTGTTAATGCCAAAAAACTAATTGTTCACGCCGTCAACCCCTCTACGTAGATACATTCGGTGTGAAGAAAGCTATGTGCACAGCACTAGCGATTTTCTTCTAGAATATGTCGCCGCTCACACACATCTCTTGTCAACCTGCTAACGGAAGGAAAGGAAATCATTAGCGCACTCCAAAGTCACCAGAATGTGTAATTTTATCTGTATTCTTAAAGTATAATGAAAAAAATTTAAACAAAGTGCTGTTACTGCCCAAATAACTAATTGTTCACGCTGTCAACCCCTCTACGTAGATACATTCGGTGTGAAGAATGCTATGTGCACAGCACTAGCGATTTTCTTCTAGAATACTTCGCCGCTCCCACACATCTGTTGTCAACCTGCTAACGAAAGGAAAGGAAATCATTAGCGCACTCCAAAGTCACCAGATTGTGTAATTTTATCTGTATTCTTAAAGTATAATGAAAAAAATTTAAACAAAGTGCTGTTACTGCCAAAAAAACTAATTGTTCACGCTGTCAACCCCTCTACGTAGATACATTCGGTGTGAAGAATGCTATGTGCACAGCACTAGCGATTTTCTTCTAGAATACTTCGCCGCTCCCACACATCTGTTGTCAACCTGCTAACGAAAGGAAAGGAAATCATTAGCGCACTCCAAAGTCACCAGAATGTGTAATTTTATCAGTATTCTTAAAGTATAATGAAAAAAATTTAAACAAAGTGCTGTTACTGCCCAAATAACTAATTGTTCACGCTGTCAACCCCTCTACGTAGATACATTCTTTGTGAAGAATGCTATGTGCAAAGCACTAGCGACTTTCTTCTAGAATTCTTCGCCGCTCCCACACATCTGTTGTCAACCTGCTAACGAAAGGAAAGGAAATCATTAGCGCACACCAAAGTCACCAGAATGTGTAATTTTATCAGTATTCTTAAAGTATAATGAAAAAAATTTAAACAAAGTGCTGTTAATGCCAAAAAACTAATTGTTCACGCCGTCAACCCCTCTACGTAGATACATTCGGTGTGAAGAAGGCTATGTGCACAGCACTAGCGATTTTCTTCTAGAATATGTCGCCGCTCACACACATCTCTTGTCAACCTGCTAACGGAAGGAAAGGAAATCATTAGCGCACTCCAAAGTCACCAGAATGTGTAATTTTATCTGTATTCTTAAAGTATAATGAAAAAAATTTAAACAAAGTGCTGTTACTGCCCAAATAACTAATTGTTCACGCTGTCAACCCCTCTACGTAGATACATTCGGTGTGAAGAATGCTATGTGCACAGCACTAGCGATTTTCTTCTAGAATACTTCGCCGCTCCCACACATCTGTTGTCAACCTGCTAACGAAAGGAAAGGAAATCATTAGCGCACTCCAAAGTCACCAGATTGTGTAATTTTATCCGTATTCTTAAAGTATAATGAAAAAAATTTAAACAAAGTGCTGTTACTGCCAAAAAAACTAATTGTTCACGCTGTCAACCCCTCTACGTAGATACACTCGGTGTGAAGAATGCTATGTGCACAGCACTAGCGATTTTCTTCTAGAATACTTCGCCGCTCCCACACATCTGTTGTCAACCTGCTAACGAAAGGAAAGGAAATCATTAGCGCACTCCAAAGTCACCAGAATGTGTAATTTTATCAGTATTCTTAAAGTATAATGAAAAGAATTTAAACAAAGTGCTGTTAATGCCAAAAAACTAATTGTTCACGCCGTCAACCCCTCTACGTAGATACATTCGGTGTGAAGAAAGCTATGTGCACAGCACTAGCGATTTTCTTCTAGAATATGTCGCCGCTCACACACATCTCTTGTCAACCTGCTAACGGAAGGAAAGGAAATCATTAGCGCACTCCAAAGTCATCAGAATGTGTAATTTTATCTGTATTCTTAAAGTATAATGAAAAAAATTTAAACAAAGTGCTGTTACTGCCCAAATAACTAATTGTTCACGCTGTCAACCCCTCTACGTAGATACATTCTTTGTGAAGAATGCTATGTGCACAGCACCAGCGATTTTCTTCTAGAATATTTCGCCGCTCATCACATCTGTTGTCAACCTGCTAATGAAAGGAAAGGAAATCATTAGCGCACTCCAAAGTCACCAGAATGTGTAAATTTATCTGTATTCTCAAAGTATAATGAAAAAAATTTAAACAATGTGCTGTTGCCGCCCAAAAAACTAATTGTTCACGCTCTCAACCCCTCTACGTAGATACATTCGGTGTGAAGAATGCTATGTGCACAGCACTAGCGACTTTCTTCTAGAATTCTTCGCCGCTCCCACACATCTGTTGTCAACCTGCTAACGAAAGGAAAGGAAATCATTAGCGCACACCAAAGTCACCAGAATGTGTAATTTTATCTGTATTCTTAAAGTATAATGAAAAAAATTTAAACAAAGTGCTGTTACTGCCCAAATAACTAATTGTTCACGCTGTCAACCCCTCTACGTAGATACATTCTTTGTGAAGAATGCTATGTGCACAGCACCAGCGATTTTCTTCTAGAATATTTCGCCGCTCATCACATCTGTTGTCAACCTGCTAACGAAAGGAAAGGAAATCATTAGCGCACTCCAAAGTCACCAGAATGTGTAATTTTATCAGTATTCTTAAAGTATAATGAAAAAAATTTAAACAAAGTGCTGTTACTGCCCAAATAACTAATTGTTCACGCTGTCAACCCCTCTACGTAGATACATTCGGTGTGAAGAAAGCTATGTGCACAGCACTAGCGACTTTCTTCTAGAATATGTCGCCGCTCACACACATCTCTTGTCAACCTGCTAACGGAAGGAAAGGAAATCATTAGCGCACTCCAAAGTCACCAGAATGTGTAATTTTATCTGTATTCTTAAAGTATAATGAAAAAAATTTAAACAAAGTGCTGTTACTGCCCAAATAACTAATTGTTCACGCTGTCAACCCCTCTACGTAGATACATTCTTTGTGAAGAATGCTATGTGCACAGCACCAGCGATTTTCTTCTAGAATATTTCGCCGCTCATCACATCTGTTGCAACCTGCTAACGAAAGGAAAGGAAATCATTAGCGCACTCCAAAGTCACCAGAATGTGTAATTTTATCAGTATTCTTAAAGTATAATGAAAAAAAATTAAACAAAGTGCTGTTACTGCCCAAATAACTAATTGTTCACGCTGTCAACCCCTCTACGTAGATACATTCTTTGTGAAGAATGCTATGTGCACAGCACCAGCGATTTTCTTCTAGAATATTTCGCCGCTCATCACATCTGTTGTCAACCTGCTAACGAAAGGAAAGGAAATCATTAGCGCACTCCAAAGTCACCAGAATGTGTAAATTTATCTGTATTCTCAAAGTATAATGAAAAAAATTTAAACAATGTGCTGTTGCTGCCCAAAAAACTAATTGTTCACGCTGTCAACCCCTCTACGTAGATACATTCGGTGTGAAGAATGCTATGTGCACAGCACTAGCGATTTTCTTCTAGAATACTTCGCCGCTCCCACACATCTGTTGTCAACCTGCTAACGAAAGGAAAGGAAATCATTAGCGCACTCCAAAGTCACCAGAATGTGTAATTTTATCAGTATTCTTAAAGTATAATGAAAAAAATTTAAACGAAGTGCTGTTACTGCCCAAATAACTAATTGTTCACGCTGTCAACCCCTCTACGTAGATACATTCGGTGTGAAGAATGCTATGTGCACAGCACTAGCGACTTTCTTCTAGAATTCTTCGCCGCTCCCACACATCTGTTGTCAACCTGCTAACGAAAGGAAAGGAAATCGTTAGCGCACACCAAAGTCACCAGAATGTGTAATTTTATCAGTATTCTTAAAGTATAATGAAAAAAATTTAAACAAAGTGCTGTTAATGCCAAAAAACTAATTGTTCACGCCGTCAACCCCTCTACGTAGATACATTCGGTGTGAAGAAAGCTATGTGCACAGCACTAGCGATTTTCTTCTAGAATATGTCGCCGCTCACACACATCTCTTGTCAACCTGCTAACGGAAGGAAAGGAAATCATTAGCGCACTCCAAAGTCACCAGAATGTGTAATTTTATCTGTATTCTTAAAGTATAATGAAAAAAATTTAAACAAAGTGCTGTTACTGCCAAAAAAACTAATTGTTCACGCTGTCAACCCCTCTACGTAGATACATTCGGTGTGAAGAATGCTATGTGCACAGCACTAGCGATTTTCTTCTAGAATACTTCGCCGCTCTTACGCATCTGTTGTCAACCTGCTAACGAAAGGAAAGGAAATCATTAGCGCACTCCAAAGTCACCAGAATGTGTAATTTTTTCTGTATTATTAAAGTATAATAAAAAAATTTAAACAAAGTGCTGTTACTGCCAAAAAAACTAATTGTTCACGTTGTCAACCCCTCTACGTAGATACATTCCGTGTGAAGAATGCTATGTGCGCACCACTAGCGATTTTCTTCTAGAATACTTCGCCGCTCCCACACATCTGTTGTCAACCTGCTAACGAAAGGAAAAGAAATCATTAGCGCACTCCAAAGTCACCAGATTGTGTAATTTTATCTGTATTCTTAAAGTATAATGAAAAAAATTTAAACAAAGTGCTGTTACTGCCAAAAAAACTAATTGTTCACGCTGTCAACCCCTCTACGTAGATACATTCTTTGTGAAGAATGCTATGTGCACAGCACTAGCGATTTTCTTCTAGAATATTTCGCCGCTCATCACATCTGTTGTCAACCTGCTAATGAAAGGAAAGGAAATCATTAGCGCACTCCAAAGTCACCAGAATGTGTAAATTTATCTGTATTCTCAAAGTATAATGAAAAAAATTTAAACAATGTGCTGTTGCTGCCCAAAAAACTAATTGTTCACGCTGTCAACCCCTCTACGTAGATACATTCGGTGTGAAGAATGCTATGTGCACAGCACTAGCGATTTTCTTCTAGAATACTTCGCCGCTCCCACACATCTGTTGTCAACCTGCTAACGAAAGGAAAGGAAATCATTAGCGCACTCCAAAGTCACCAGAATGTGTAATTTTATCAGTATTCTTAAAGTATAATGAAAAAAATTTAAACGAAGTGCTGTTACTGCCCAAATAACTAATTGTTCACGCTGTCAACCCCTCTACGTAGATACATTCGGTGTGAAGAATGCTATGTGCACAGCACTAGCGACTTTCTTCTAGAATTCTTCGCCGCTCCCACACATCTGTTGTCAACCTGCTAACGAAAGGAAAGGAAATCGTTAGCGCACACCAAAGTCACCAGAATGTGTAATTTTATCAGTATTCTTAAAGTATAATGAAAAAAATTTAAACAAAGTGCTGTTAATGCCAAAAAACTAATTGTTCACGCCGTCAACCCCTCTACGTAGATACATTCGGTGTGAAGAAAGCTATGTGCACAGCACTAGCGATTTTCTTCTAGAATATGTCGCCGCTCACACACATCTCTTGTCAACCTGCTAACGGAAGGAAAGGAAATCATTAGCGCACTCCAAAGTCACCAGAATGTGTAATTTTATCTGTATTCTTAAAGTATAATGAAAAAAATTTAAACAAAGTGCTGTTACTGCCAAAAAAACTAATTGTTCACGCTGTCAACCCCTCTACGTAGATACATTCGGTGTGAAGAATGCTATGTGCACAGCACTAGCGATTTTCTTCTAGAATACTTCGCCGCTCTTACGCATCTGTTGTCAACCTGCTAACGAAAGGAAAGGAAATCATTAGCGCACTCCAAAGTCACCAGAATGTGTAATTTTTTCTGTATTATTAAAGTATAATAAAAAAATTTAAACAAAGTGCTGTTACTGCCAAAAAAACTAATTGTTCACGTTGTCAACCCCTCTACGTAGATACATTCCGTGTGAAGAATGCTATGTGCACACCACTAGCGATTTTCTTCTAGAATACTTCGCCGCTCCCACACATCTGTTGTCAACCTGCTAACGAAAGGAAAAGAAATCATTAGCGCACTCCAAAGTCACCAGATTGTGTAATTTTATCTTTATTCTTAAAGTATAATGAAAAAAATTTAAACAAAGTGCTGTTACTGCCAAAAAAACTAATTGTTCACGCTGTCAACCCCTCTACGTAGATACATTCTTTGTGAAGAATGCTATGTGCACAGCACTAGCGATTTTCTTCTAGAATATTTCGCCGCTCATCACATCTGTTGTCAACCTGCTAATGAAAGGAAAGGAAATCATTAGCGCACTCCAAAGTCACCAGAATGTGTAAATTTATCTGTATTCTCAAAGTATAATGAAAAAAATTTAAACAATGTGCTGTTGCTGCCCAAAAAACTAATTGTTCACGCTGTCAACCCCTCTACGTAGATACATTCTTTGTGAAGAATGCTATGTGCACAGCACTAGCGATTTTCTTCTAGAATACTTCGGCGCTCCCACACATCTGTTGTCAACCTGCTAACGAAAGGAAAGGAAATCATTAGCGCACTCCAAAGTCACCAGAATGTGTAATTTTATCTGTATTCTTAAAGTATAATGAAAAAAATTTAAACAAAGTGCTGTTACTGCCCAAATAACTAATTGTTCACGCTGTCAACCCCTCTACGTAGATACATTCGGTGTGAAGAATGCTATGTGCACAGCACTAGCGATTTTCTTCTAGAATACTTCGCCGCTCCCACACATCTGTTGTCAACCTGCTAACGAAAGGAAAGGAAATCATTAGCGCACTCCAAAGTCACCAGAATGTGTAATTTTATCAGTATTCTTAAAGTATAATGAAAAAAATTTAAACAAAGTGCTGTTACTGCCCAAATAACTAATTGTTCACGCTGTCAACCCCTCTACGTAGATACATTCGGTGTGAAGAATGCTATGTGCACAGCACTAGCGATTTTCTTCTAGAATACTTCGCCGCTCCCACACATCTGTTGTCAACCTGCTAACGAAAGGAAAGGAAATCATTAGCGCACACCAAAGTCACCAGAATGTGTAATTTTATCAGTATTCTTAAAGTATAATGAAAAAAATTTAAACAAAGTGCTGTTAATGCCAAAAAACTAATTGTTCACGCCGTCAACCCCTCTACGTAGATACATTCGGTGTGAAGAAAGCTATGTGCACAGCACTAGCGATTTTCTTCTAGAATATGTCGCCGCTCACACACATCTCTTGTCAACCTGCTAACGGAAGGAAAGGAAATCATTAGCGCACTCCAAAGTCACCAGAATGTGTAATTTTATCTGTATTCTTAAAGTATAATGAAAAAAATTTAAACAAAGTGCTGTTACTGCCCAAATAACTAATTGTTCACGCTGTCAACCCCTCTACGTAGATACATTCTTTGTGAAGAATGCTATGTGCACAGCACCAGCGATTTTCTTCTAGAATATTTCGCCGCTCATCACATCTGTTGTCAACCTGCTAATGAAAGGAAAGGAAATCATTAGCGCACTCCAAAGTCACCAGAATGTGTAATTTTATCTGTATTCTCAAAGTATAATGAAAAAAATTTAAACAATGTGCTGTTGCTGCCCAAAAAACTAATTGTTCACGCTGTCAACCCCTCTACGTAGATACATTCGGTGTGAAGAATGCTATGTGCACAGCACTAGCGATTTTCTTCTAGAATACTTCGCCGCTCCCACACATCTGTTGTCAACCTGCTAACGAAAGGAAAGGAAATCATTAGCGCACTCCAAAGTCACCAGATTGTGTAATTTTATCTGTATTCTTAAAGTATAATGAAAAAAATGTAAACAAAGTGCTGTTACTGCCGAAAAAACTAATTGTTCACGCTGTCAACCCCTCTACGTAGATACATTCGGTGTGAAGAATGCTATGTGCACAGCACTAGCGATTTTCTTCTAGAATACTTCGCCGCTCCCACACATCTGTTGTCAACCTGCTAACGAAAGGAAAGGAAATCATTAGCGCACTCCAAAGTCACCAGAATGTGTAATTTTATCAGTATTCTTAAAGTATAATGAAAAAAATTTAAACAAAGTGCTGTTAATGCCAAAAAACTAATTGTTCACGCCGTCAACCCCTCTACGTAGATACATTCGGTGTGAAGAAAGCTATGTGCACAGCACTAGCGATTTTCTTGTAGAATATGTCGCCGCTCACACACATCTCTTGTCAACCTGCTAACGGAAGGAAAGGAAATCATTAGCGCACTCCAAAGTCACCAGAATGTGTAATTTTATCTGTATTCTTAAAGTATAATGAAAAAAATTTAAACAAAGTGCTGTTACTGCCAAAAAAACTAATTGTTCACGCTGTCAACCCCTCTACGTAGATACATTCGGTGTGAAGAATGCTATGTGCACAGCACTAGCGATTTTCTTCTAGAATACTTCGCCGCTCTTACGCATCTGTTGTCAACCTGCTAACGAAAGGAAAGGAAATCATTAGCGCACTCCAAAGTCACCAGAATGTGTAAATTTATCTGTATTCTCAAAGTATAATGAAAAAAATTTAAACAATGTGCTGTTGCTGCCCAAAAAACTAATTGTTCACGCTGTCAACCCCTCTACGTAGATACATTCGGTGTGAAGAATGCTATGTGCACAGCACTAGCGATTTTCTTCTAGAATACTTCGCCGCTCCCACACATCTGTTGTCAACCTGCTAACGAAAGGAAAGGAAATCATTAGCGCACTCCAAAGTCACCAGAATGTGTAATTTTATCAGTATTCTTAAAGTATAATGAAAAAAATTTAAACGAAGTGCTGTTACTGCCCAAATAACTAATTGTTCACGCTGTCAACCCCTCTACGTAGATACATTCGGTGTGAAGAATGCTATGTGCACAGCACTAGCGACTTTCTTCTAGAATTCTTCGCCGCTCCCACACATCTGTTGTCAACCTGCTAACGAAAGGAAAGGAAATCATTAGCGCACACCAAAGTCACCAGAATGTGTAATTTTATCAGTATTCTTAAAGTATAATGAAAAAAATTTAAACAAAGTGCTGTTAATGCCAAAAAACTAATTGTTCACGCCGTCAACCCCTCTACGTAGATACAGTCGGTGTGAAGAAAGCTATGTGCACAGCACTAGCGATTTTCTTCTAGAATATGTCGCCGCTCACACACATCTCTTGTCAACCTGCTAACGGAAGGAAAGGAAATCATTAGCGCACTCCAAAGTCACCAGAATGTGTAATTTTATCTGTATTCTTAAAGTATAATGAAAAAAATTTAAACAAAGTGCTGTTACTGCCAAAAAAACTAATTGTTCACGCTGTCAACCCCTCTACGTAGATACATTCGGTGTGAAGAATGCTATGTGCACAGCACTAGCGATTTTCTTCTAGAATACTTCGCCGCTCTTACGCATCTGTTGTCAACCTGCTAACGAAAGGAAAGGAAATCATTAGCGCACTCCAAAGTCACCAGAATGTGTAATTTTTTCTGTATTATTAAAGTATAATAAAAAAATTTAAACAAAGTGCTGTTACTGCCAAAAAAACTAATTGTTCACGTTGTCAACCCCTCTACGTAGATACATTCCGTGTGAAGAATGCTATGTGCACACCACTAGCGATTTTCTTCTAGAATACTTCGCCGCTCCCACACATCTGTTGTCAACCTGCTAACGAAAGGAAAAGAAATCATTAGCGCACTCCAAAGTCACCAGATTGTATAATTTTATCTGTATTCTTAAAGTATAATGAAAAAAATTTAAACAAAGTGCTGTTACTGCCAAAAAAACTAATTGTTCACGCTGTCAACCCCTCTACGTAGATACATTCTTTGTGAAGAATGCTATGTGCACAGCACTAGCGATTTTCTTCTAGAATATTTCGCCGCTCATCACATCTGTTGTCAACCTGCTAATGAAAGGAAAGGAAATCATTAGCGCACTCCAAAGTCACCAGAATGTGTAAATTTATCTGTATTCTCAAAGTATAATGAAAAAAATTTAAACAATGTGCTGTTGCTGCCCAAAAAACTAATTGTTCACGCTGTCAACCCCTCTACGTAGATACATTCTTTGTGAAGAATGCTATGTGCACAGCACTAGCGATTTTCTTCTAGAATACTTCGGCGCTCCCACACATCTGTTGTCAACCTGCTAACGAAAGGAAAGGAAATCATTAGCGCACTCCAAAGTCACCAGAATGTGTAATTTTTTCTGTATTCTTAAAGTATAATGAAAAAAATTTAAACAAAGTGCTGTTACTGCCCAAATAACTAATTGTTCACGCTGTCAACCCCTCTACGTAGATACATTCGGTGTGAAGAATGCTATGTGCACAGCACTAGCGATTTTCTTCTAGAATACTTCGCCGCTCCCACACATCTGTTGTCAACCTGCTAACGAAAGGAAAGGAAATCATTAGCGCACTCCAAAGTCACCAGAATGTGTAATTTTATCAGTATTCTTAAAGTATAATGAAAAAAATTTAAACAAAGTGCTGTTACTGCCCAAATAACTAATTGTTCACGCTGTCAACCCCTCTACGTAGATACATTCGGTGTGAAGAATGCTATGTGCACAGCACTAGCGATTTTCTTCTAGAATACTTCGCCGCTCCCACACATCTGTTGTCAACCTGCTAACGAAAGGAAAGGAAATCATTAGCGCACACCAAAGTCACCAGAATGTGTAATTTTATCAGTATTCTTAAAGTATAATGAAAAAAATTTAAACAAAGTGCTGTTAATGCCAAAAAACTAATTGTTCACGCCGTCAACCCCTCTACGTAGATACATTCGGTGTGAAGAAAGCTATGTGCACAGCACTAGCGATTTTCTTCTAGAATATGTCGCCGCTCACACACATCTCTTGTCAACCTGCTAACGGAAGGAAAGGAAATCATTGGCGCACTCCAAAGTCACCAGAATGTGTAATTTTATCTGTATTCTTAAAGTATAATGAAAAAAATTTAAACAAAGTGCTGTTACTGCCCAAATAACTAATTGTTCACGCTGTCAACCCCTCTACGTAGATACATTCTTTGTGAAGAATGCTATGTGCACAGCACCAGCGATTTTCTTCTAGAATATTTCGCCGCTCATCACATCTGTTGTCAACCTGCTAAAGAAAGGAAAGGAAATCATTAGCGCACTCCGAAGTCACCAGAATGTGTAATTTTATCTGTATTCTCAGAGTATAATGAAAAAAATTTAAACAATGTGCTGTTGCTGCCCAAAAAACTAATTGTTCACGCTGTCAACCCCTCTACGTAGATACATTCGGTGTGAAGAATGCTATGTGCACAGCACTAGCGATTTTCTTCTAGAATACTTCGCCGCTCCCACACATCTGTTGTCAACCTGCTAACGAAAGGAAAGGAAATCATTAGCGCACTCCAAAGTCACCAGATTGTGTAATTTTAACTGTATTCTTAAAGTATAATGAAAAAAATGTAAACAAAGTGCTGTTACTGCCGAAAAAACTAATTGTTCACGCTGTCAACCCCTCTACGTAGATACATTCGGTGTGAAGAATGCTATGTGCACAGCACTAGCGATTTTCTTCTAGAATACTTCGCCGCTCCCACACATCTGTTGTCAACCTGCTAACGAAAGGAAAGGAAATCATTAGCGCACTCCAAAGTCACCAGAATGTGTAATTTTATCAGTATTCTTAAAGTATAATGAAAAAAATTTAAACAAAGTGCTGTTACTGCCCAAATAACTAATTGTTCACGCTGTCAACCCCTCTACGTAGATACATTCGGTGTGAAGAATGCTATGTGCACAGCACTAGCGACTTTCTTCTAGAATTCTTCGCCGCTCCCACACATCTGTTGTCAACCTGCTAACGAAAGGAAAGGAAATCATTAGCGCACACCAAAGTCACCAGAATGTGTAATTTTATCAGTATTCTTAAAGTATAATGAAAAAAATTTAAACAAAGTGCTGTTAATGCCAAAAAACTAATTGTTCACGCCGTCAACCCCTCTACGTAGATACATTCGGTGTGAAGAAAGCTATGTGCACAGCACTAGCGATTTTCTTGTAGAATATGTCGCCGCTCACACACATCTCTTGTCAACCTGCTAACGGAAGGAAAGGAAATCATTAGCGCACTCCAAAGTCACCAGAATGTGTAATTTTATCTGTATTCTTAAAGTATAATGAAAAAAATTTAAACAAAGTGCTGTTACTGCCAAAAAAACTAATTGTTCACGCTGTCAACCCCTCTACGTAGATACATTCGGTGTGAAGAATGCTATGTGCACAGCACTAGCGATTTTCTTCTAGAATACTTCGCCGCTCTTACGCATCTGTTGTCAACCTGCTAACGAAAGGAAAGGAAATCATTAGCGCACTCCAAAGTCACCAGAATGTGTAATTTTTTCTGTATTATTAAAGTATAATAAAAAAATTTAAACAAAGTGCTGTTACTGCCAAAAAAACTAATTGTTCACGCTGTCAACCCCTCTACGTAGATACATTCCGTGTGAAGAATGCTATGTGCACACCACTAGCGATTTTCTTCTAGAATACTTCGCCGCTCCCACACATCTGTTGTCAACCTGCTAACGAAAGGAAAAGAAATCATTAGCGCACTCCAAAGTCACCAGATTGTGTAATTTTATCTGTATTCTTAAAGTATAATGAAAAAAATTTAAACAAAGTGCTCTTACTGCCAAAAAAACTAATTGTTCACGCTGTCAACCCCTCTACGTAGATACATTCTTTGTGAAGAATGCTATGTGCACAGCACTAGCGATTTTCTTCTAGAATATTTCGCCGCTCATCACATCTGTTGTCAACCTGCTAATGAAAGGAAAGGAAATCATTAGCGCACTCCAAAGTCACCAGAATGTGTAATTTTATCTGTATTCTCAAAGTATAATGAAAAAAATTTAAACAATGTGCTGTTGCTGCCCAAAAAACTAATTGTTCACGCTGTCAACCCCTCTACGTAGATACATTCTTTGTGAAGAATGCTATGTGCACAGCACTAGCGATTTTCTTCTAGAATACTTCGGCGCTCCCACACATCTGTTGTCAACCTGCTAACGAAAGGAAAGGAAATCATTAGCGCACTCCAAAGTCACCAGATTGTGTAATTTTATTTGTATTCTTAAAGTATAATGAAAAAAATTTAAACAAAGTGCTGTTACTGCCAAAAAAACTAATTGTTCACGCTGTCAACCCCTCTACGTAGATACATTCCGTGTGAAGAATGCTATGTGCACACCACTAGCGATTTTCTTCTAGAATGCTTCGCCGCTCCCACACATCTGTTGTCAACCTGCTAACGAAAGGAAAAGAAATCATTAGCGCACTCCAAAGTCACCAGATTGTGTAATTTTATCTGTATTCTTAAAGAATAATGAAAAAAATTTAAACAAAGTGCTGTTACTGCCAAAAAAACTAATTGTTCACGCTGTCAACCCCTCTACGTAGATACATTCGGTGTGAAGAATGCTATGTGCACAGCACTAGCGATTTTCTTCTAGAATACTTCGGCGCTCCCACACATCTGTTGTCAACCAGGTAACGAAATAAAAGGAAATCATTAGCGCAACCAAAAGTCGACAGAATGTGTAATTTTATCTGTATTCTTAAAGTATAATGAAAAAAATGTAAACAAAGTGCTGTTACTGCCGAAAAAACTAATTGTTCACGCTGTCAACCCCTCTACGTAGATACATTCGGTGTGAAGAATGCTATGTGCACAGCACTAGCGATTTTCTTCTAGAATACTTCGCCGCTCCCACACATCTGTTATCAACCTGCTAACGAAAGAAAAGGAAATCATTAGCGCACTCCAAAGTCACCAGAATGTGTAATTTTATCAGTATTCTTAAAGTATAATGAAAAAAATTTAAACAAAGTGCTGTTAATGCCAAAAAACTAATTGTTCACGCCGTCAACCCCTCTACGTAGATACATTCGGTGTGAAGAAAGCTACGTGCACAGCACTAGCGATTTTCTTCTAGAATATGTCGCCGCTCACACACATCTCTTGTCAACCTGCTAACGGAAGGAAAGGAAATCATTAGCGCACTCCAAAGTCACCAGAAAGTGTAATTTTATCTGTATTCTTAAAGTATAATGAAAAAAATTTAAACAAAGTGCTGTTACTGCCAAAAAAACTAATTGTTCACGCTGTCAACCCCTCTACGTAGATACATTCGGTGTGAATAATGCTATGTGCACAGCACTAGCGATTTTCTTCTAGTATATGTCGCCGCTCACACACATCTCTTGTCAACCTGCTAACGAAAGGAAAGGAAATCATTAGCGAACTCCAAAGTCACCAGAATGTGTAATTTTATCTGTATTCTTAAAGTATAATGAAAAAAATGTAAACAAAGTGCTGTTGCTGCCAAAAAAACTAATTGTTCACGCTGTCAACCCCTCTACGTAGATACATTCGGTGTGAAGAATGCTATGTGCACAGCACTAGCGATTTTCTTCTAGAATATGTCGCCGCTCAAACACATCTCTTGTCAACCTGCTAACGAAAGGAAATGAAATCATTAGCGCACTCCACAGTCACCAGAATGTGTAATTTTATCTGTATTCATAAAGTATAATGAAAAAAACTTAAACAAAGTGCTGTTACTGCCAAAAAAAACTAATTGTTCACGCTGTCAACCCCTCTACGTAGATACATTCGATGTGAAGAATGCTATGTGCACAGCACTAGCGATTTTCTTCTAGAATACTTCGCCGCTCACACACATCTGTTGTCAACCTGCTAGCGAAAGGAAAGGAAATCATTAGCGCACTCCAAAATCACCAGAATGTGTAATTTTATCTGTATTCTTTAAGTATAATCAAAAAAATTTAAACAAAGTGCTGTTACTGCCAAAAAAACTAATTGTTCACGCTGTCAACCGCTCTACGTAGATACATTCGGTGTGAAGAATGCTATGTGCACAGCACTAGCGATATTCTTCTAGAATATGTCGCCGCACACACACATCTCTTGTCAACCTGCTAACGAAAGGAAAGGAAATCATTAGCGCACACCAAAGTCACCAGAATGTGTAATTTTATCTGTATTCTTAAAGTATAATGAAAAATAATTTAAACAAAGTGCTGTTACTGCCCAAAAAACTAATTGTTCACGCTGTCAACCCCTCTACGTAGATACATTCGGTGTGAAGAATGCTATGTGCACAGCACTAGCGATTTTCTTCTAGAATATGTCGCCGCTCACACACATCTCTTGTCAACCTGCTAACGGAAGGAAAGGAAATCATTAGCGCACTCCAAAGTCACCAGAATGTGTAATTTTATCTGTATTCTTAAAGTATAATGAAAAAAATTTAAACAAAGTGCTGTTACTGCCAAAAAAACTAATTGTTCACGCTGTCAACCCCTCTACGTAGATACATTCGGAGTGAAGAATGCTATGTGCACAGCACTAGCGATTTTCTTCTAGAATATGTCGCCGCTCAAACACACCTCTTGTCAACCTGCTAACGAAAGGAAAGGAAATCATTAGCGCACTCCAAAGTGACCAGAATGTGTAATTTTATCAGTATTCTTAAAGTATAATGAAAAAAATTTAAACAAAGTGCTGTTACTGCCAAAAAAAAAAAAAAAATTGTTCACGCTGTCAACCCCTCTACGTAGATACATTCGGTGTGAAGAATGCTATGTGCACAGCACTAGCGATTTTCTTCTAGAATATGTCGCCGCTCACACACATCTCTTGTCAACCTGCTAACGGAAGGAAAGGAAATCATTAGCGCACTCCAAAGTCACCAGAATGTGTAATTTTATCTGTATTCTTAAAGTGTAATGAAAAAAATTTAAACAAAGTGCTGTTACTGCCAAAAAAACTAATTGTTCACGCTGTCAACCCCTCTACGTAGATACATTCGGAGTGAAGAATGCTATGTGCACAGCACTAGCGATTTTCTTCTAGAATATGTCGCCGCTCAAACACACCTCTTGTCAACCTGCTAACGAAAGGAAAGGAAATCATTAGCGCACTCCAAAGTCACCAGAATGTGTAATTTTATCTGTATTCTTAAAGTATAATGAAAAATAATTTAAACAAAGTGCTGTTACTGCCCAAAAAACTAATTGTTCACGCTGTCAACCCCTCTACGTAGATACATTCGGTGTGAAGAATGCAATGAGCACAGTACTAGCGATTTTCTTCTAGAATACTTCGCCGCTCCCACACATCTGTTGTGAACCAGCTAACGAAATGAAAGGAAAACATTAGCGCACTCCAAAGTCACCAGAATGTGTAATTTTATCTGTATTGTTAAAGTATATTGAAAAAAATTTAAACAAAGTGCTGTTACTGATAAAAAAACTAATTGTTCACGCTGTCAACCCCTCTACGTAGATACATTCGGTGTGAAGAATGCTATGTGCACACCACTAGCGATTTTCTTCTAGAATACTTCGCCGCTCCCACACATCTGTTGTCAACCTGCTAACGAAAGGAAAGGAAATCATTAGCGCACTCCAAAGTCACCAGAATGTGTAATTTTATCAGTATTCTTAAAGTATAATGAAAAAAATTTAAACAAAGTGCTGTTACTGCCAAAAAAAAAAAAAAAAAATTGTTCACGCTGTCAACCCCTCTACGTAGATACATTCGGTGTGAAGAATGCTATGTGCACAGCACTAGCGATTTTCTTCTAGAATATGTCGCCGCTAACACACATCTCTTGTCAACCTGCTAACGGAAGGAAAGGAAATCATTAGCGCACTCCAAAGTCACCAGAATGTGTAATTTTATCTGTATTCTTAAAGTATAATGAAAAAAATTTAAACAAAGTGCTGTTACTGCCAAAAAAACTAATTGTTCACGCTGTCAACCCCTCTACGTAGTTACATTCGGAGTGAAGAATGCTATGTGCACAGCACTAGCGATTTTCTTCTAGAATATGTCGCCGCTCAAACACACCTCTTGTCAACCTGCTAACGAAAGGAAAGGAAATCATTAGCGCACTCCAAAGTGACCAGAATGTGTAATTTTATCAGTATTCTTAAAGTATAATGAAAAAAATTTAAACAAAGTGCTGTTACTGCCAAAAAAAAAAAAAAAAAATTGTTCACGCTGTCAACCCCTCTACGTAGATACATTCGGTGTGAAGAATGCTATGTGCACAGCACTAGCGATTTTCTTCTAGAATATGTCGCCGCTCACACACATCTCTTGTCAACCTGCTAACGGAAGGAAAGGAAATCATTAGCGCACTCCAAAGTCACCAGAATGTGTAATTTTATCTGTATTCTTAAAGTATAATGAAAAAAATTTAAACAAAGTGCTGTTACTGCCAAAAAAACTAATTGTTCACGCTGTCAACCCCTCTACGTAGATACATTCGGAGTGAAGAATGCTATGTGCACAGCACTAGCGATTTTCTTCTAGAATATGTCGCCGCTCACACACATCTCTTGTCAACCTGCTAACGAAAGGAAAGGAAATCATTAGCGCACTTCAAAGTCACCAAAATGTGTAATTTTATCAGTATTCTTAAAGTATAATGAAAAATATTTAAACAAAGTGCTGTTACTGCCAAAAAAACTACTTGTTTACGCTGTCAACCCCTCTACGTAGATACATTCGGTGTGAAGAAAGCTATGTGCACAGCACTAGCGATTTTCTTCTAGAATATGTCGCCGCTCACACACATCTCTTGTCAACCTGCTAACGGAAGGAAAGGAAATCATTAGCGCACCCCAAAGTCACCAGAATATGTAATTTTATCTGTATTCTTAAAGTATAATGAAAAAAATTTAAACAAAGTGCTGTTACTGCCAAAAAAACTAATTGTTCACGCTGTCAACCCCTCTACGTAGATACATTCGGTGTGAAGAATGCTATGTGCACAGCACAAGCGATTTTCTTCTACAATACTTCGCCGCTCCCACACATCTGTTGTCAACCTGCTAACGAAAGGAAAGGAAATCATTAGCGCACTCCAAACTCACCAGAATGTGTAATTTTATCAGTATTCTTAAAATATAATGAAAGAAATTTAAACAAAGTCCTGTTACTGCCAAAAAAACTAGTTGTTCACGCTGTCAACCCCTCTACGTAGATACATTCGGTGTGAAGAATGCTATGTGCACAGCACTAGCGATTTTCTTCTAGAATATGTCGCCGCTCACACACATCTCTTGTCAACCTGCTAACGGAAGGAAAGGAAATCATTAGCGCACTCCAAAGTCACCAGAATGTGTAATTTTATCTGTATTCTTAAAGTATAATGAAAAAAATTTAAACAAAGTGCTGTTACTGCCAAAAAAACTAATTGTTCACGCTGTCAACCCCTCTACGTAGATACATTCGGAGTGAAGAATGCTATGTGCACAGCACTAGCGATTTTATTCTAGAATATGTCGCCGCTCACACACATCTCTTGTCAACCTGCTAACGAAAGGAAAGGAAATCATTAGCGCACTTCAAAGTCACCAAAATGTGTAATTTTATCAGTATTCTTAAAGCATAATGAAAAATATTTAAGCAAAGTGCTGTTACTGCCAAAAAAACTACTTGTTACGCTGTCAACCCCTCTACGTAGATACATTCGGTGTGAAGAAAGCTATGTGCACAGCACTAGCGATTTTCTTCTAGAATATGTCGCCGCTCACACACATCTCTTGTCAACCTGCTAACGGAAGGAAAGGAAATCATTAGCGCACCCCAAAGTCACCAGAATATGTAATTTTATCTGTATTCTTAAGGTATAATGAAAAAAATTTAAACAAAGTGCTGTTACTGCCAAAAAAACTAATTGTTCACGCTGTCAACCCCTCTACGTAGATACATTCGGTGTGAAGAATGCTATGTGCACAGCACAAGCGATTTTCTTCTACAATACTTCGCCGCTCCCACACATCTGTTGTCAACCTGCTAACGAAAGGAAAGGAAATCATTAGCGCACTCCAAAGTCACCAGAATGTGCAATTTTATCTGTATTCTTAAAGTATAATGAAAAAATTTAAACAAAGTGCTGTTACTGCCCAGGAATCTATTTGTTCACGCTGTCAACCCCTCTACATAGATACATTCGGTGTGAAGAATGCTATGTGCACAGCACTAGCGATTTTCTTCTAGAATATGTTGCCGCTCACACACATCTCTTGTCAACCTGCTAACGAATGGAAAGGAAATCATTAGCACACTCCAAAGTCACCATAATGTGTAATTTTATCTGTATTCTTAAAGTATAATGAAAAAAATTTAAACAAAGTGCTGTAACTGCCCAGAAAACTAATTGTTCATGCTGTCAACCCCTCTACGTAGATACATTCGGTGTGAAGAATGCCATGTGCACAGCACTAGCGATTTTCTTCTAGAATATGTCGCCGCTCACACACATCTCTTGTCAACCTGCTAACGAAAGGAAAGGAAATCATTAGCGCTCCCTAAAGTCACCAGAATGTGTAACTTTATGTGTATTCTTAAAGTATAATGAAAAAATTTAAACAAAGTGCTGTTACTGCCCAAAAAGCTAATTGTTCACGCTGTCAACCCCTCTACGTAGATACATTCGGTGTGAAGAATGCCATGTGCACAGCACTAGCGATTTTCTTCTAGAATATGTCGCCGCTCACACACATCTCTTGTCAACCTGCTAACGAAAGGAAAGGAAATCATTAGCGCTCCCTAAAGTCACCAGAATGTGTAACTTTATGTGTATTCTTAAAGTATAATGAAAAAATTTTAACAAAGTGCTGTTACTGCCCAAAAAGCTAATTGTTCACGCTGTCAACCCCTCTACGTAGATACATTCGGTGTTAAGAATGCTATGTGCACAGCACTAGCGATTTTCTTCTAGAATATGTCGCCGCTCACACACATCCCTTGTCAACCTGCTAACGAAAGGAAAGGAAATCTTTAGCGCACTCCAAAGTCACCAGAATGTGCAACTTTATGTGTATTCTTAAAGTATAATGAAAAAATTTAAACAAAGTGCTGTTACTGACCAAAAAGCTAATTGTTCACGCTGTCAACCCCTCTACGTAGATACATTCGGTGTGAAGAATGCTATGTGCACAGCACTAGCGATTTTCTTCTAGAATATGTCGCCGCTCACACACATCTCTTGTCAACCTGCTAACGAAAGGAAAGGAAATCATTAGCGCACTCCAAAATCACCAGAATGTGTAATTTTATCTGTATTCTTAAAGTATAATGAAAAAATTTTAAACAAAGTGCTGTTACTGCACAAAAAACTATTTGTTCAAGGTGTCAACCCCTCTACGTAGATACATTCGGTGTGAAGAATGCCATGTGCACAGCACTAGCGACATTCTTCTAGAATATGTCGCCGCTCACACACATGTCTTGTCAACCTGCTAACGAAAGGAAAGGAAATCATTAGCGCACTCCAAAGTCACCAGAATGTGTAATTTTATCTGTATTCTTAAAGTATAATGAAAAAAATTTTAACAAAGTGCTGTTACTGTCAAAAAAAAAAAAAATTGTTCACGCTGTCAACCCCTCTACGTAGATACATTCGGTGTGAAGAATGCCATGTGCACAGCACTAGCGATTTTCTTCTAGAATATGTCGCCGCTCACACACATCTCTTGTCAACCTGCTAACGAAAGGAAAGGAAATCTTTAGCGCACTCCAAAGTCACCAGAATGTGCAACTTTATGTGTATTCTTAAAGTATAATGAAAAAATTTAAACAAAGTGCTGTTACTGCCCAAAAAGCTAATTGTTCACGCTGTCAACCCCTCTACGTAGATACATTCGGTGTGAAGAATGCTATGTGCACAGCACTAGCGATTTTCTTCTAGAATATGTCGCCGCTCACACACATCTCTTGTCAACCTGCTAACGAAAGGAGAGGAAATAATTAGCGCACTCCAAAGTCACCAGAATGTGTAATTTTTTCTGTATTATTAAAGTATAATAAAAAAATTTAAACAAAGTGCTGTTACTGCCAAAAAAACTAATTGTTCACACTGTCAACCCCTCTACGTAGATACATTCGGTGTGAAGAATGCTATGTGCACACCACTAGCGATTTTCTTCTAGAATACTTCGCCGCTCCCACACATCTCTTGTCAACCTGCTAACGAAAGGAAAGGAAATCATTAGCGCACTCCAAATTCACCAGAATGTGTAAATTTATCTGTATTCTCAAAGTATAATGAAAAAAATTTAAACAATGTGCTGTTGCTGCCCAAAAAACTAATTGTTCACGCTGTCAACCCCTCTACGTAGATACATTCGGTGTGAAGAATGCTATGTGCACAGCACTAGCGATTTTCTTCTAGAATACTTCGCCGCTCCCACACATCTGTTGTCAACCTGCTAACGAACGGAAAGGAAATCATTAGCGCACTCCAAAGTCACCAGATTGTGTTATTTTATCTGTATTCTTAAAGTATAATGAAAAAAATTTAAGCAAAGTGCTGTTACTGCCAAAAAAAAAAATTGTTCACGCTGTCAACCCCTCTACGTAGATACATTCGGTGTGAAGAATGCTATGTGCACAGCACTAGTGATTTTCTACTGGAATATGTCGCCGCTCACACACATGTGTTGTCAACCTGCTAACGAAAGGAAAGGAAATCATTAGCGCACTCCAAAGTCACCAGAATGTGTAATTTTATCTGTATTCTTAAAGTATATAAAAAAAATTTTAACAAAGTGCTGTTACTGCCAAAAAAAAAAAAATTGTTCACGCTGTCAACCCCTCTACGTAGATACATTAGGTGTGAAGAATGCTATGTGCACAGCACTAGCGTTTTTCTTCTAGAATACTTCGCCGCTCCCACACATCTGTTGTCAACCTGCTAACGAAAGGAAAGGAAATCATTAGCGCACTCCAAAGTCACCAGAATGTGTAATTTTTTCTGTATTATTAAAGTATAATAAAAACATTTAAACCAAGTGCTGTTACTGCCTAAAAAACTAATTGTTCACGCTGTCAACCCCTCTACGTAGATACATTCGGTGTGAAGAATGCTATAAGCACACCACTAGCGATTTCCTTCTAGAATGCTTCGCCGCTCCCACACATCTCTTGTCAACCTGCTAACGAAAGGAAAGGAAATCATTAGCGCACTCCAAATTCACCAGAATGTGTAATTTTTTCTGTATTATTAAAGTATAATGAAAAAAATTTAAACAAAGTGCTGTAACTGCCCAAAAAACTAATTGTTCACGCTGTCAACCCCTCTACGTAGATACATTCGGTGTGAAGAATGCCATGTGCACAGCACTAGCGATTTTCTTCTAGAATATGTCGCCGCTCACACACATGTCTTGTCAACCTGCTAACGGAAGGAAAGGAAATCATTAGCGCACTCCAAAGTCACCAGAATGTGTAATTTTATCTGTATTCTTAAAGTATATAAAAAAATTTTTAACAAAGTGCTGTTACTGCCAAAAAAAAAAAAAAACTTGTTCACGCTGTCAACCCCTCTACGTAGATACATTCGGTGTGAAGAATGCTATGTGCACAGCACTAGCGATTTTCTTCCAGAATACTTCGCCGCTCCCACACATCTGTTGTCAACCTGCTAACGAAAGGAAAGGAAATCATTAGCGCACTCCAAAGTCACCAGATTGTGTAATTTTATCTGTATTCTTAAAGTATAATGAAAAAAATTTAAACAAAGTGCTGTTACTGCACAAAAAACTAATTGTTCACGCTGTCAACCCCTCTACGTAGATACATTCGGTGTGAAGAATGCTATGTGCACAGCACTAGCGATTTTCTTCTAGAATACTTCGCCGCTCCCACACATCTGTTGTCAACCTGCTAACGAAAGGAAAGGAAATCATTAGCGCACTCCAAAGTCACCAGAATGTGTAATTTTATCAGTATTCTTAAAGTATAATGAAAAAAATTTAAACAAAGTGCTGTTAATGCCAAAAAACTAATTGTTCACGCCGTCAACCCCTCTACGTAGATACATTCGGTGTGAAGAAAGCTACGTGCACAGCACTAGCGAATTTCTTCTAGAATATGTCGCCGCTCACACACATCTCTTGTCAACCTGCTAACGAAAGGAAAGGAAATCATTAGCACACTCCAAAGTCACCACAATGTGTAATTTTCTCTGTATTCTTAAAGTATAATGAAAAAAATTTAAACAAAGTGCTGTAAATGCCCAAAAAACTAATTGTTCACGCTGTCAACCCCTCTACGTAGATACATTCGGTGTGAAGAAAGCCATGTGCACAGCACTAACGATTTTCTTCTAGAATATGTCGCCGCTCACACACATGTCTTGTCAACCTGCTAACGAAAGGAAAGGAAATCATTAGCGCACTCCAAAGTCACCAGAATGTGTAATTTTATCTGTATTCTTAAAGTATAAAAAAAAATTTTAACAAAGTGCTGTTACTGCCAAAAAAAAAAAAAAAAAAAAAATTGTTCACGCTGTCAACCCCTCTACTTAGATACATTCGGTGTGGAGAATGCTATGTGCACAGCACTAGCGTTTTTCTTCTAGAATACTTCGCCGCTCTTACACATCTGTTGTCAACCTTCTAACGAAAGGAAAGGAAATCATTAGCGCACTCCAAAGTCACCAGAATGTGTAATTTTTTCTGTATTATTAAAGTATAATAAAAAAATTTAAACAAAGTACTGTTACTGCCAAAAAAACTAATTGTTCACGCTGTCAACCCCTCTACGTAGATACATTCGGTGTGAAGAATGCTATGTGCACAGCACTAGCGATTTCCTTCTAGAATACTTCGCCGCTCCCACACATCTGTTGTCAACCTGCTAACGAAAGGAAAGGAAATCATTAGCGCACTCCAAAGTCTCCAGATTGTGTAATTTTATCTGTATTCTTAAAGTATAATGAAAAAAATTTAAACAAAGTGCTGTTACAGCCAAAAAAACTAATTGTTCACGATGTCATTCCCTCTACGTAGATACATTCTTTGTGAAGAATGCTATGTGCACAGCACTAGCGATTTTCTTCTAGAATATTTCGCCGCTCATCACATCAGTTGTCAACCTGCTAATGAAAGGAAAGGAAATCATTAGCGCACTCCAAAGTCACCAGAATGTGTAAATTTATCTGTATTCTCAAAGTATAATGAAAAAAATTTAAACAATGTGCTGTTGCTGCCCAAAAAACTAATTGTTCACGCTGTCAACCCCTCTACGTAGATACATTCGGTGTGAAGAATGCTATGTGCACAGCACTAGCGATTTTCTTCTAGAATATGTCGCCGCTCACACACATCTCTTGTCAACCTGCTAACGAAAGGAAAGGAAATCATTAGCGCACTCCAAAGTCACCAGATTGTGTAAATTTATCTGTATTCTCAAAGTATAATGAACAAAATTTAAACAAAGTGCTGTTGCTGCCAAAAAAACTAATTGTTCACGCTGTCAACCCCTCTACGTAGATACATTCGGTGTGAAGAATGCTATGTGCACAGCACTAGCGATTTTCTTCTAGAATATGTCGCCGCTCACACACATCTCTTGTCAACCTGCTAACGAAAGGAAAGGAAATCATTAGCGCACTCCAAAGTCACCAGATTGTGTAAATTTATCTGTATTCTCAAAGTATAATGAAAAAAATTTAAACAATGTGCTGTTGCTGCCCAAAAAACAAATTGTTCACGCTGTCAACCCCTCTACGTAGATACATTCGGTGTGAAGAATGCTATGTGCACAGCACTAGCGATTTTCTTCTAGAATATGTCGCCGCTCACACACATCTCTTGTCAACCTGCTAACGAAAGGAAAGGAAATCATTAGCGCACTCCAAAGTCACCAGATTGTGTAAATTTATCTGTATTCTCAAAGTATAATGAAAAAAATTTAAACAATGTGCTGTTGCTGCCCAAAAAACTAATTGTTCACGCTGTCAACCTCTCTACGTAGATACATTCGGTGTGAAGAATGCTATGTGCACAGCACTAGCGATTTTCTTCTAGAATATGTCGCCGCTCACACACATCTCTTGTCAACCTGCTAACGAAAGGAAAGGAAATCATTAGCGCACTCCAAAGTCACCAGATTGTGTAAACTTATCTGTATTCTCAAAGTATAATGAACAAAATTTAAACAATGTGCTGTTGCTGCCCAAAAAACTAATTGTTCACGCTGTCAACCCCTCCACGTAGATACATTCGGTGTGAAGAATGCTATGTGCACAGCACTAGCGATTTTCGTCTAGAATATGTCGCCGCTCACACACATCTCTTGTCAACCTGCTAACGAAAGGAAAGGAAATCATTAGCGCACTCCAAAGTCACCAGATTGTGTAAATTTATCTGTATTCTCAAAGTATAATGAAAAAAATTTAAACAATGTGCTGTTGCTGCCCAAAAAACTAGTTGTTCACGCTGTCAACCCCTCTACGTAGATACATTCGGTGTGAAGAATGCTATGTGCACAGCACTAGCGATTTTCTTCTAGAATATGTCGCCGCTCACACACATCTCTTGTCAACCTGCTAACGAAAGGAAAGGAAATCATTAGCGCACTCCAAAGTCACCAGAATGTGTAATTTTTTCTGTATTATTAAAGTATAATAAAAAAATTTAAACAAAGTGCTGTTACTGCCAAAAAAACTAATTGTTCACGCTGTCAACCCCTCTACGTAGATACATTCGGTGTGAAGAATGCTATGTGCACACCACTAGCGATTTCCTTCTAGAATACTTCGCCGCTCCCACACATCTCTTGTCAACCTGCTAACGAAAGGAAAGGAATTCATTAGCGCACTCCAAAGTCACCAGATTGTGTAAATTTATCTGTATTCTCAAAGTATAATGAACAAAATTTAAACAATGTGCTGTTGCTGCCCAAAAAACTAATTGTTCACGCTGTCAACCCCTCTACGTAGATACATTCGGTGTGAAGAATGCTATGTGCACAGCACTAGCGATTTTCTTCTAGAATATGTCGCCGCTCACACACATCTCTTGTCAACCTGCTAACGAAAGGAAAGGAAATCATTAGCGCACTCCAAAGTCACCAGAATGTGTAATTTTTTCTGTATTATTAAAGTATAATAAAAAAATTTAAACAAAGTGCTGTTACTGCCAAAAAAACTAATTGTTCACGCTGTCAACCCCTCTACGTAGATACATTGGGTGTGAAGAATGCTATGTGCACAGCACTAGCGATTTTCTTCTAGAATATGTCGCCGCTCACACACATCTCTTGTCAACCTGCTAACGAAAGGAAAGGAAATCATTAGCGCACTCCAAAGTCACCAGATTGTGTAAATTTATCTGCATTCTCAAAGTATAATGAACAAAATTTAAACAATGTGCTGTTGCTGCCCAAAAAACTAATTGTTCACGCTGTCAACCCCTCTACGTAGATACATTCGGTGTGAAGAATGCTATGTGCACAGCACTAGCGATTTTCTTCTAGAATATGTCGCCGCTCACACACATCTCTTGTCAACCTGCTAACGAAAGGAAAGGAAATCATTAGCGCACTCCAAAGTCACCAGAATGTGTAATTTTTTCTGTTTTATTAAAGTATAATAAAAAAATTTAAACAAAGTGCTGTTACTGCCAAAAAAACTAATTGTTCACGCTGTCAACCCCTCTACGTAGATACATTCGGTGTGAAGAATGCTATTTGCACAGCACTAGCGATTTTCTTCTAGAATATGTCGCCGCTCACACACATCTCTTGTCAACCTGCTAACGAAAGGAAAGGAAATCATTAGCGCACTCCAAAGTCACCAGAATGGGTAATTTTATCTGTATTCTCAAAGTATAATGAACAAAATTTAAACAACGTGCTGTTGCTGCCCAAAAAACTAATTGTTCACGCTGTCAACCCCTCTACGTAGATACATTCGGTGTGAAGAATGCTATGTGCACAGCACTAGCGATTTTCTTCTAGAATATGTCGCCGCTCACACACATCTCTTGTCAACCTGCTAACGAAATTAAAGGAAATCATTAGCGCACTCCAAAGTCACCAGATTGTGTAAATTTATCTGTATTCTCAAAGTATAATGAACAAAATTTAAACAATGAGCTGTTGCTGCCCAAAAAACTAATTGTTCACGCTGTCAACCCCTCTACGTAGATACATTCGGTGTGAAGAATGCTATGTGCACAGCACTAGCGATTTTCTTCTAGAATATGTCGCCGCTCACACACATCTCTTGTCAACCTGCTAACGAAAGGAAAGGAAATCATTAGCGCACTCCAAAGTCACCAGAATGTGTAATTTTTTCTGTATTATTAAAGTATAATAAAAAAATTTAAACAAAGTGCTGTTACTGCCAAAAAAACTAATTGTTCACGCTGTCAACCCCTCTACGTAGATACATTCGGTGTGAAGAATGCTATGTGCACACCACTAGCGATTTCCTTCTAGAATACTTCGCCGCTCCCACACATCTCTTGTCAACCTGCTAACGAAAGGAAAGGAAATCATTAGCGCACTCCAAAGTCACCAGATTGTGTAAATTTATCTGTATTCTCATAATGAACAAAATTTAAGCAATGTGCTGTTGCTGCCCAAAAAACTAATTGTTCACGCTGTCAACCCCTCTACGTAGATACATTCGGTGTGAAGAATGCTATGTGCACAGCACTAGCGATTTTCTTCTAGAATATGTCGCCGCTCACACACATCTCTTGCCAACCTGCTAACGAAATTAAAGGAAATCATTAGCGCACTCCAAAGTCACCAGATTGTGTAAATTTATCTGTATTCTCAAAGTATAATGAACAAAATTTAAACAATGTGCTGTTGCTGCCCAAAAAACTAATTGTTCACGCTGTCAACCCCTCTACGTAGATACATTCGGTGTGAAGAATGCTATGTGCACAGCACTAGCGATTTTCTTCTAGAATATGTCGCCGCTCACACACATCTCTTGTCAACCTGCTAACGAAAGGAAAGGAAATCATTAGCGCACTCCAAAGTCACCAGAATGTGTAATTTTTTCTGTATTATTAAAGTATAATAAAAAAATTTAAACAAAGTGCTGTTACTGCCAAAAAAACTAATTGTTCACGCTGTCAACCCCTCTACGTAGATACATTCGGTGT
Source organism: Schistocerca americana (assembly GCF_021461395.2). Classification (NCBI taxonomy): domain Eukaryota; kingdom Metazoa; phylum Arthropoda; class Insecta; order Orthoptera; family Acrididae; genus Schistocerca; species Schistocerca americana. The sequence goes on from NC_060126.1 coordinate 382,004,895, forward strand.
GAAGAATGCTATGTGCACAGCACTAGCGATTTTCTTCTAGAATATGTCGCCGCTCACACACATCTCTTGTCAACCTGCTAACGAAAGGAAAGGAAATCATTAGCGCACTCCAAATTCACCAGAATGTGTAATTTTGCCAGTATTCTTAAAGCATAATGAAAAAAATTTAAACAAAGTGCTGTAACTGATCAAAAAACTAATTTTTCACGCTGTCAACCCCTCTACGTAGATACATTGGGTGTGAAGAATGCTATGTGCACAGCACTAGCGATTTTCTTCTAGAATATGTCGCCGCTCACACACATCTCTTGTCAACCTGCTAACGAAAGGAAAGGAAATCATTAGCGCACTCCAAAGTCACCAGATTGTGTAAATTTATCTGTATTCTCAAAGTATAATGAACAAAATTTAAACAATGTGCTGTTGCTGCCCAAAAAACTAATTGTTCACGCTGTCAACCCCTCTACGTAGATACATTCGGTGTGAAGAATGCTATGTGCACAGCACTAGCGATTTTCTTCTAGAATATGTCGCCGCTCACACACATCTCTTGTCAACCTGCTAACGAAATTAAAGGAAATCATTAGCGCACTCCAAAGTCACCAGATTGTGTAAATTTATCTGTATTCTCAAAGTATAATGAAAAAAATTTAAACAATGTGCTGTTGCTGCCCAAAAAACTAATTGTTCACGCTGTCAACCCCTCTACGTAGATACATTCGGTGTGAAGAATGCTATGTGCACAGCACTAGCGATTTTCTTCTAGAATATGTCGCCGCTCACACACATCTCTTGTCAACCTGCTAACGAAAGGAAAGGAAATCATTAGCGCACTCCAAATTCACCAGAATGTGTAATTTTGCCAGTATTCTTAAAGTATAATGAAAAAAATTTAAACAAAGTGCTGTAACTGATCAAAAAACTAATTGTTCACGCTGTCAACCCCTCTACGTAGATACATTCGGTGTGAAGAATGCTATGTGCACAGCACTAGCGATTTTCTTCTAGAATATGTCGCCGCTCACACACATCTCTTGTCAACCTGCTAACGAAAGGAAAGGAAATCATTAGCGCACTCCAAATTCACCAGAATGTGTAATTTTGCCAGTATTCTTAAAGTATAATGAAAAAAATTTAAACAAAGTGCTGTTACTGCCAAAAAAACTAATTGTTCACGCTGTCAACCCCTCTACGTAGATACATTCGGTGTGAAGAATGCTATGTGCACAGCACTAGCGATTTTCTTCTAGAATATGTCGCCGCTCACACACATCTCTTGTCAACCTGCTAACGAAAGGAAAGGAAATCATTAGCGCACTGCAAATTCACCAGAATGTGTAATTTTCTCTGTATTCTTAAAGTATAATGAAAAAAATTTAAACAAAGTGCTGTAACTGATCAAAAAACTAATTGTTCACGCTGTCAACCCCTCTACGTAGATACATTCGGTGTGAAGAATGCTATGTGCACAGCACTAGCGATTTTCTTCTAGAATATGTCGCTGCTCACACACATCTCTTGTCAACCTGCTAACGAAAGGAAAGGAAATCATTAGCGCACTCCAAAGTCACCAGAATGTGTAATTTTTTCTGTATTATTAAAGTATAATAAAAAAATTTAAACAAAGTGCTGTTACTGCCAAAAAAACTAATTGTTCACGCTGTCAACCCCTCTACGTAGATACATTCGGTGTGAAGAATGCTATGTGCACAGCACTAGCGATTTTCTTCTAGAATATGTCGCCGCTCACACACATCTCTTGTCAACCTGCTAACGAAAGGAAAGGAAATCATTAGCGCACTCCAAAGTCACCAGAATGTGTAATTTTTTCTGTATTATTAAAGTATAATAAAAAAATTTAAACAAAGTGCTGTTACTGCCAAAAAAACTAATTGTTCACGCTGTCAACCCCTCTACGTAGATACATTCGGTGTGAAGAATGCTATGTGCACAGCACTAGCGATTTTCTTCTAGAATATGTCGCCGCTCACACACATCTCTTGTCAACCCGCTAACGAAAGGAAAGGAAATCATTAGCGCACTCCAAATTCACCAGAATGTGTAATTTTGCCAGTATTCTTAAAGTATAATGAAAAAAATTTAAACAAAGTGCTGTAACTGATCAAAAAACTAATTGTTCACGCTGTCAACCCCTCTACGTAGATACATTCGGTGTGAAGAATGCTATGTGCACAGCACTAGCGATTTTCTTCTAGAATATGTCGCCGCTCACACACATCTCTTGTCAACCTGCTAACGAAAGGAAAGGAAATCACTAGCGCACTCCAAAGTCACCAGATTGTGTAAATTTATCTGTATTCTCAAAGTATAATGAACAAAATTTAAACAATGTGCTGTTGCTGCCCAAAAAACTAATTGTTCACGCTGTCAACCCCTCTACGTAGATACATTCGGTGTGAAGAATGCTATGTGCACAGCACTAGCGATTTTCTTCTAGAATATGTCGCCGCTCACACACATCTCTTGTCAACCTGCTAACGAAATTAAAGGAAATCATTAGCGCACTCCAAAGTCACCAGATTGTGTAAATTTATCTGTATTCTCAAAGTATAATGAAAAAAATTTAAACAATGTGCTGTTGCTGCCCAAAAAACTAATTGTTCACGCTGTCAACCCCTCTACGTAGATACATTCGGTGTGAAGAATGCTATGTGCACAGCACTAGCGATTTTCTTCTAGGATATGTCGCCGCTCACACACATCTCTTGTCAACCTGCTAACGAAAGGAAAGGAAATCATTAGCGCACTCCAAATTCACCAGAATGTGTAATTTTGCCAGTATTCTTAAAGTATAATGAAAAAAATTTAAACAAAGTGCTGTAACTGATCAAAAAACTAATTGTTCACGCTGTCAACCCCTCTACGTAGATACATTCGGTGTGAAGAATGCTATGTGCACAGCACTAGCGATTTTCTTCTAGAATATGTCGCCGCTCACACACATCTCTTGTCAACCTGCTAACGAAAGGAAAGGAAATCATTAGCGCACTCCAAAGTCACCAGAATGTGTAATTTTTTCTGTATTATTAAAGTATAATAAAAAAATTTAAACAAAGTGCTGTTACTGCCAAAAAAACTAATTGTTCACGCTGTCAACCCCTCTACGTAGATACATTCGGTGTGAAGAGTGCTATGTGCACAGCACTAGCGATTTTCTTCTAGAATATGTCGCCGCTCACACACATCTCTTGTCAACCTGCTAACGAAAGGAAAGGAAATCATTAGCGCACTCCAAAGTGACCAGAATGTGTAATTTTTTCTGTATTATTAAAGTATAATAAAAAAATTTAAACAAAGTGCTGTTACTGCCAAAAAAACTAATTGTTCACGCTGTCAACCCCTCTACGTAGATACATTCGGTGTGAAGAATGCTATGTGCACAGCACTAGCGATTTTCTTCTAGAATATGTCGCCGCTCACACACATCTCTTGTCAACCTGCTAACGAAAGGAAAGGAAATCATTAGCGCACTCCAAATTCACCAGAATGTGTAATTTTGCCAGTATTCTTAAAGTATAATGGAAAAAATTTAAACAAAGTGCTGTAACTGATCAAAAAACTAATTGTTCACGCTGTCAACCCCTCTACGTAGATACATTCGGTGTGAAGAATGCTATGTGCACAGCACTAGCGATTTTCTTCTAGAATATGTCGCCGCTCACACACATCTCTTGTCAACCTGCTAACGAAAGGAAAGGAAATCATTAGCGCACTCCAAAGTCACCAGATTGTGTAAATTTATCTGTATTCTCAAAGTATAATGAACAAAATTTAAACAATGTGCTGCTGCTGCCCAAAAAACTAATTGTTCACGCTGTCAACCCCTCTACGTAGATACATTCGGTGTGAAGAATGCTATGTGCACAGCACTAGCGATTTTCTTCTAGAATATGTCGCCGCTCACACACATCTCTTGTCAACCTGCTAACGAAATTAAAGGAAATCATTAGCGCACTCCAAAGTCACCAGATTGTGTAAATTTATCTGTATTCTCAAAGTATAATGAAAAAAATTTAAACAATGTGCTGTTGCTGCCCAAAAAACTAATTGTTCACGCTGTCAACCCCTCTACGTAGATACATTCGGTGTGAAGAATGCTATGTGCACAGCACTAGCGATTTTCTTCTAGAATATGTCGCCTCTCACACACATCTCTTGTCAACCTGCTAACGAAAGGAAAGGAAATCATTAGCGCACTCCAAATTCACCAGAATGTGTAATTTTGCCAGTATTCTTAAAGTATAATGAAAAAAATTTAAACAAAGTGCTGTAACTGATCAAAAAACTAATTGTTCACGCTGTCAACCCCTCTACGTAGATACATTCGGTGTGAAGAATGCTATGTGCACAGCACTAGCGATTTTCTTCTAGAATATGTCGCCGCTCACACACATCTCTTGTCAACCTGCTAACGAAATTAAAGGAAATCATTAGCGCACTCCAAAGTCACCAGATTGTGTAAATTTATCTGTATTCTCAAAGTATAATGAAAAAAATTTAAACAATGTGCTGTTGCTGCCCAAAAAACTAATTGTTCACGCTGTCAACCCCTCTACGTAGATACATTCGGTGTGAAGAATGCTATGTGCACAGCACTAGCGATTTTCTTCTAGAATATGTCGCCTCTCACACACATCTCTTGTCAACCTGCTAACGAAAGGAAAGGAAATCATTAGCGCACTCCAAATTCACCAGAATGTGTAATTTTGCCAGTATTCTTAAAGTATAATGAAAAAAATTTAAACAAAGTGCTGTAACTGATCAAAAAACTAATTGTTCACGCTGTCAACCCCTCTACGTAGATACATTCGGTGTGAAGAATGCTATGTGCACAGCACTAGCGATTTTCTTCTAGAATATGTCGCCGCTCACACACATCTCTTGTCAACCTGCTAACGAAAGGAAAGGAAATCATTAGCGCACTCCAAAGTCACCAGAATGTGTAATTTTTTCTGTATTATTAAAGTATAATAAAAAAATTTAAACAAAGTGCTGTTACTGCCAAAAAAACTAATTGTTCACGCTGTCAACCCCTCTACGTAGATACATTCGGTGTGAAGAATGCTATGTGCACAGCACTAGCGATTTTCTTCTAGAATATGTCGCCGCTCACACACATCTCTTGTCAACCTGCTAACGAAAGGAAAGGAAATCATTAGCGCACTCCAAAGTCACCAGAATGTGTAATTTTTTCTGTATTATTAAAGTATAATAAAAAAATTTAAACAAAGTGCTGTTACTGCCAAAAAAACTAATTGTTCACGCTGTCAACCCCTCTACGTAGATACATTCGGTGTGAAGAATGCTATGTGCACAGCACTAGCGATTTTCTTCTAGAATATGTCGCCGCTCACACACATCTCTTGTCAACCCGCTAACGAAAGGAAAGGAAATCATTAGCGCACTCCAAATTCACCAGAATGTGTAATTTTGCCAGTATTCTTAAAGTATAATGAAAAAAATTTAAACAAAGTGCTGTAACTGATCAAAAAACTAATTGTTCACGCTGTCAACCCCTCTACGTAGATACATTCGGTGTGAAGAATGCTATGTGCACAGCACTAGCGATTTTCTTCTAGAATATGTCGCCGCTCACACACATCTCTTGTCAACCTGCTAACGAAAGGAAAGGAAATCACTAGCGCACTCCAAAGTCACCAGATTGTGTAAATTTATCTGTATTCTCAAAGTATAATGAACAAAATTTAAACAATGTGCTGTTGCTGCCCAAAAAACTAATTGTTCACGCTGTCAACCCCTCTACGTAGATACATTCGGTGTGAAGAATGCTATGTGCACAGCACTAGCGATTTTCTTCTAGAATATGTCGCCGCTCACACACATCTCTTGTCAACCTGCTAACGAAATTAAAGGAAATCATTAGCGCACTCCAAAGTCACCAGATTGTGTAAATTTATCTGTATTCTCAAAGTATAATGAAAAAAATTTAAACAATGTGCTGTTGCTGCCCAAAAAACTAATTGTTCACGCTGTCAACCCCTCTACGTAGATACATTCGGTGTGAAGAATGCTATGTGCACAGCACTAGCGATTTTCTTCTAGGATATGTCGCCGCTCACACACATCTCTTGTCAACCTGCTAACGAAAGGAAAGGAAATCATTAGCGCACTCCAAATTCACCAGAATGTGTAATTTTGCCAGTATTCTTAAAGTATAATGAAAAAAATTTAAACAAAGTGCTGTAACTGATCAAAAAACTAATTGTTCACGCTGTCAACCCCTCTACGTAGATACATTCGGTGTGAAGAATGCTATGTGCACAGCACTAGCGATTTTCTTCTAGAATATGTCGCCGCTCACACACATCTCTTGTCAACCTGCTAACGAAAGGAAAGGAAATCATTAGCGCACTCCAAAGTCACCAGAATGTGTAATTTTTTCTGTATTATTAAAGTATAATAAAAAAATTTAAACAAAGTGCTGTTACTGCCAAAAAAACTAATTGTTCACGCTGTCAACCCCTCTACGTAGATACATTCGGTGTGAAGAGTGCTATGTGCACAGCACTAGCGATTTTCTTCTAGAATATGTCGCCGCTCACACACATCTCTTGTCAACCTGCTAACGAAAGGAAAGGAAATCATTAGCGCACTCCAAAGTGACCAGAATGTGTAATTTTTTCTGTATTATTAAAGTATAATAAAAAAATTTAAACAAAGTGCTGTTACTGCCAAAAAAACTAATTGTTCACGCTGTCAACCCCTCTACGTAGATACATTCGGTGTGAAGAATGCTATGTGCACAGCACTAGCGATTTTCTTCTAGAATATGTCGCCGCTCACACACATCTCTTGTCAACCTGCTAACGAAAGGAAAGGAAATCATTAGCGCACTCCAAATTCACCAGAATGTGTAATTTTGCCAGTATTCTTAAAGTATAATGGAAAAAATTTAAACAAAGTGCTGTAACTGATCAAAAAACTAATTGTTCACGCTGTCAACCCCTCTACGTAGATACATTCGGTGTGAAGAATGCTATGTGCACAGCACTAGCGATTTTCTTCTAGAATATGTCGCCGCTCACACACATCTCTTGTCAACCTGCTAACGAAAGGAAAGGAAATCATTAGCGCACTCCAAAGTCACCAGATTGTGTAAATTTATCTGTATTCTCAAAGTATAATGAACAAAATTTAAACAATGTGCTGCTGCTGCCCAAAAAACTAATTGTTCACGCTGTCAACCCCTCTACGTAGATACATTCGGTGTGAAGAATGCTATGTGCACAGCACTAGCGATTTTCTTCTAGAATATGTCGCCGCTCACACACATCTCTTGTCAACCTGCTAACGAAATTAAAGGAAATCATTAGCGCACTCCAAAGTCACCAGATTGTGTAAATTTATCTGTATTCTCAAAGTATAATGAAAAAAATTTAAACAATGTGCTGTTGCTGCCCAAAAAACTAATTGTTCACGCTGTCAACCCCTCTACGTAGATACATTCGGTGTGAAGAATGCTATGTGCACAGCACTAGCGATTTTCTTCTAGAATATGTCGCCTCTCACACACATCTCTTGTCAACCTGCTAACGAAAGGAAAGGAAATCATTAGCGCACTCCAAATTCACCAGAATGTGTAATTTTGCCAGTATTCTTAAAGTATAATGAAAAAAATTTAAACAAAGTGCTGTAACTGATCAAAAAACTAATTGTTCACGCTGTCAACCCCTCTACGTAGATACATTCGGTGTGAAGAATGCTATGTGCACAGCACTAGCGATTTTCTTCTAGAATATGTCGCCGCTCACACACATCTCTTGTCAACCTGCTAACGAAAGGAAAGGAAATCATTAGCGCACTCCAAATTCACCAGAATGTGTAATTTTGCCAGTATTCTTAAAGTATAATGAAAAAAATTTAAACAAAGTGCTGTTACTGCCAAAAAAACTAATTGTTCACGCTGTCAACCCCTCTACGTAGATACATTCGGTGTGAAGAATGCTATGTGCACAGCACTAGCGATTTTCTTCTAGAATATGTCGCCGCTCACACACATCTCTTGTCAACCTGCTAACGAAAGGAAAGGAAATCATTAGCGCACTCCAAATTCACCAGAATGTGTAATTTTGCCAGTATTCTTAAAGTATAATGAAAAAAATTTAAACAAAGTGCTGTAACTGATCAAAAAACTAATTGTTCACGCTGTCAACCCCTCTACGTAGATACATTCGGTGTGAAGAATGCTATGTGCACAGCACTAGCGATTTTCTTCTAGAATATGTCGCCGCTCACACACATCTCTTGTCAACCTGCTAACGAAAGGAAAGGAAATCATTAGCGCACTCCAAAGTCACCAGAATGTGTAATTTTTTCTGTATTATTAAAGTATAATAAAAAAATTTAAACAAAGTGCTGTTACTGCCAAAAAAACTAATAGTTCACGCTGTCAACCCCTCTACGTAGATACATTCGGTGTGAAGAATGCTATGTGCACAGCACTAGCGATTTTCTTCTAGAATATGTCGCCGCTCACACACATCTCTTGTCAACCTGCTAACGAAAGGAAAGGAAATCATTAGCGCACTCCAAAGTCACCAGATTGTGTAAATTTATCTGTATTCTCAAAGTATAATGAACAAAATTTAAACAATGTCCTGTTGCTGCCCAAAAAACTAATTGTTCACGCTGTCAACCCCTCTACGTAGATACATTCGGTGTGAAGAATGCTATGTGCACAGCACTAGCGATTTTCTTCTAGAATATGTCGCCGCTCACACACATCTCTTGTCAACCTGCTAACGAAATTAAAGGAAATCATTAGCGCACTCCAAAGTCACCAGATTGTGTAAATTTATCTGTATTCTCAAAGTATAATGAAAAAAATTTAAACAATGTGCTGTTGCTGCCCAAAAAACTAATTGTTCACGCTGTCAACCCCTCTACGTAGATACATTCGGTGTGAAGAATGATATGTGCACAGCACTAGCGATTTTCTTCTAGAATATGTCGCCGCTCACACACATCTCTTGTCAACCTGCTAACGAAAGGAAAGGAAATCATTAGCGCACTCCAAATTCACCAGAATGTGTAATTTTGCCAGTATTCTTAAAGTATAATGAAAAAAATTTAAACAAAGTGCTGTAACTGATCAAAAAACTAATTGTTCACGCTGTCAACCCCTCTACGTAGATACATTCGGTGTGAAGAATGCTATGTGCACAGCACTAGCGATTTTCTTCTAGAATATGTCGCCGCTCACACACATCTCTTGTCAACCTGCTAACGAAAGGAAAGGAAATCATTAGCGCACTCCAAATTCACCAGAATGTGTAATTTTGCCAGTATTCTTAAAGTATAATGAAAAAAATTTAAACAAAGTGCTGTTACTGCCAAAAAAACTAATTGTTCACGCTGTCAACTTCTCTACGTAGATACATTCTTTGTGAAGAATGCTATGTGCACAGCACTAGCGATTTTCTTCTAGAATATGTCGCCGCTCACACACATCTCTTGTCAACCTGCTAACGAAAGGAAAGGAAACCATTAGCGCACTCCAAAGTCACCAGCATGTGTAATTTTATCTGTATTCTTAAAGTATAATGAACAAAATTTAAACAATGTGCTGTTGCTGCCCAAAAAACTAATTGTTCACGCAGTCAACCCCTCTACGTAGATACATTCGGTGTGAAGAATGCTATGTGCACAGCACTAGCGATTTTCTTCTAGAATACTTCGCCGCTCCCACACATCTGTTATCAACCTGCTAACGAAAGAAAAGGAAATCATTAGCGCACTCCAAATTCACCAGAATGTGTAATTTTATCTGTTTTCTTAAAGTATAATGAAAAAAATTTAAACAAAGTGCTGTTACTGCCAAAAAAACTAATTGTTCACGCTGTCAACTTCTCTACGTAGATACATTCGGTGTGAAGAATGCTATGTGCACAGCACTAGCGATTTTCTTCTAGAATATGTCGCCGCTCACACACATCTCTTGTCAACCTGCTAACGAAAGGAAAGGAAACCATTAGCGCACTCCAAAGTCACCAGCATGTGTAATTTTATCTGTATTCCTAAAGTATAATGAACAAAATTTAAACAATGTGCTGTTGCTGCCCAAAAAACTAATTGTTCACGCTGTCAACCCCTCTACGTAGATACATTCGGTGTGAAGAATGCTATGTGCACAGCACTAGCGATTTTCTTCTAGAATATGTCGCCGCTCACACACATCTCTTGTCAACCTGCTAACGAAAGGAAAGGAAGTCATTAGCGCACTCCAAATTCACCAGAATGTGTAATTTTGCCAGTATTCTTAAAGTATAATGAAAAAAATTTAAACAAAGTGCTGTTACTGCCAAAAAAACTAATTGTTCACGCTGTCAACTTCTCTACGTAGATACATTCTTTGTGAAGAATGCTATGTGCACAGCACTAGCGATTTTCTTCTAGAATATGTCGCCGCTCACACACATCTCTTGTCAACCTGCTAACGAAAGGAAAGGAAATCATTAGCGCACTCCAAATTCACCAGAATGTGTAATTTTGCCAGTATTCTTAAAGTATAATGAAAAAAATTTAAACAAAGTGCTGTAACTGATCAAAAAACTAATTGTTCACGCTGTCAACCCCTCTACGTAGATACATTCGGTGTGAAGAATGCTATGTGCACAGCACTAGCGATTTTCTTCTAGAATACTTCGCCGAACCCACACATCTGTTGTCAACCTGCTAACGAAAGAAAAGGAAATCATTAGCGCACTCCAAAGTCACGAGATTGTGTAATTTTATCTGTTTTCTTAAAGTATAATGAAAAAAATTTAAACAAAGTGCTGTTACAGCCAAAAAAACTAATTGTTCACGCTGTCAACCCCTCTACGTAGATACATTCGGTGTGAAGAATGCTATGTGCACAGCACTAGCGATTTTCTTCTAGAATATGTCGCCGCTCACACACATCTCTTGTCAACCTGCTAACGAAAGGAAAGGAAACCATTAGCGCACTCCAAAGTCACCAGCATGTGTAATTTTATCTGTATTCTTAAAGTATAATGAAAAAATTTTAAACAAAGTGCTGTTACTGCACAAAAAACTATTTGTTCAAGGTGTCAACCACTCTACGTAGATACATTCGGTGTGAAGAATGCTATGTGCACAGCACTAGCGACTTTCTACTGGAATATGTCGCCGCTCACACACATGTGTTGTCAACCTGCTAACGAAAGGAAAGGAAATCATTAGCGCACTCCAAAGTCACCACAATGTGTAATTTTCTCTGTATTCTTAAAGTATAATGAAAAAAATTTAAACAAAGTGCTGTAACTGCCCAAAAAACTAATTGTTCACGCTGTCAACCCCTCTACGTAGATACATTCGGTGTGAAGAATGCTATGTGCACAGCACTAGCGATTTTCTTCTAGAATATTTCGCCGCTCATCACATCTGTTGTCAACCTGCTAACGAAAGGAAAGGAAATCATTAGCGCACTCCAAATTCACCAGAATGTGTAATTTTGCCAGTATTCTTAAAGTATAATGAAAAAAATTTAAACAAAGTGCTGTTACTGCCAAAAAAACTAATTGTTCACGCTGTCAACCCCTCTACGTAGATACATTCTTTGTGAAGAATGCTATGTGCACAGCACTAGCGATTTTCTTCTAGAATATTTCGCCGCTCATCACATCTGTTGTCAACCTGCTAATGAAAGGAAAGGAAATCATTAGCGCACTCCAAAGTCACCAGAATGTGTAAATTTATCTGTATTCTCAAAGTATAATGAAAAAAATTTAAACAATGTGCTGTTGCTGCCCAAAAAACTAATTGTTCACGCTGTCAACCCCTCTACGTAGATACATTCGGTGTGAAGAATGCCATGTGCACAGCACTAGCGATTTTCTTCTAGAATATGTCGCCGCTCACACACATCTCTTGTCAACCTGCTAACGAAAAGAAAGGAAATCATTAGCGCACTCCAAAGTCACCAGATTGTGTAATTTTATCTGTATTCTCAAAGTATAATGAACAAAATTTAAACAAAGTGCTGTTACTGCCAAAAAAACTAATTGTTCACGCTGTCAACCCCTCTACGTAGATACATTCGGTGTGAAGAATGCTATGTGCACAGCACTAGCGATTTTCTTCTAGAATATGTCGCCGCTCACACACATCTCTTGTCAACCTGCTAACGAAAGGAAAGGAAACCATTAGCGCACTCCAAAGTCACCAGATTGTGTAATTTTATCTGTATTCTCAAAGTATAATGAAAAAAATTGAAACAAAGTGCTGTTACAGCCAAAAAAACTAATTGTTCACGCTGTCAACCCCTCTACGTAGATACATTCGGTGTGAAGAATGCTATGTGCACAGCACTAGCGATTTTCTTCTAGAATATGTCGCCGCTCACAGACATCTCTTGTCAACCTGCTAACGAAAGGAAAGGAAACCATTAGCGCACTCCAAAGTCACCAGCATGTGTAATTTTATCTGTATTCTTAAAGTATAATGAAAAAATTTTAAACAAAGTGCTGTTACTGCACAAAAAACTATTTGTTCAAGGTGTCAACCACTCTACGTAGATACATTCGGTGTGAAGAATGCTATGTGCACAGCACTAGCGATTTTCTACTGGAATATGTCGCCGCTGACACACATGTGTTGTCAACCTGCTAACGAAAGGAAAGGAAATCATTAGCGCACTCCAAAGTCACCACAATGTGTAATTTTCTCTGTATTCTTAAAGTATAATGAAAAAAATTTAAACAAAGTGCTGTAACTGCCCAAAAAACTAATTGTTCACGCTGTCAACCCCTCTACGTAGATACATTCGGTGTGAAGAATGCTATGTGCACAGCACTAGCGATTTCCTTCTAGAATACTTCGCCGCTCCCACACATCTGTTGTCAACCTGCTAACGAAAGGAAAGGAAATCATTAGCGCACTCCAAATTCACCAGAATGTGTAATTTTGCCAGTATTCTTAAAGTATAATGAAGAAAATTTAAACAAAGTGCTGTTACTGCCCAAAAAACTAATTGTTCACGCTGTCAACCCCTCTACGTAGATACATTCTTTGTGAAGAATGCTATGTGCACAGCACTAGCGATTTTCTTCTAGAATATTTCGCCGCTCATCACATCTGTTGTCAACCTGCTAATGAAAGGAAAGGAAATCATTAGCGCACTCCAAAGTCACCAGAATGTGTAAATTTATCTGTATTCTCAAAGTATAATGAAAAAAATTTAAACAATGTGCTGTTGCTGCCCAAAAAACTAATTGTTCGCGCTGTCAACCCCTCTACGTAGATACATTCGGTGTGAAGAATGCCATGTGCACAGCACTAGCGATTTTCTTCTAGAATATGTCGCCGCTCACACACATCTCTTGTCAACCTGCTAACGAAAAGAAAGGAAATCATTAGCGCACTCCAAAGTCACCAGATTGTGTAATTTTATCTGTATTCTCAAAGTATAATGAACAAAATTTAAACAAAGTGCTGTTACTGCCAAAAAAACTAATTGTTCAAGCTGTCAACCCCTCTACGTAGATACATTCGGCGAGAAGAATGCTATGTGCACAGCACTTGCGATTTTCTTCTAGAATACTTCGCCGCTCCCACACATCTGTTGTCAACCTGCTAACGAAAGGAAAGGAAATCATTAGCGCTCTCCAAAGTCACCAGAATGTGTAATTTTATCTGTATTCTTAAAGTATAATGAAAAAAATTTAAACAAAGTGCTGTTAATGCCAAAAAACTAATTGTTCACGCCGTCAACCCCTCTACGTAGATACATTCGGTGTGAAGAAAGCAATGTGCACAGCACTAGCGATTTTCTTCTAGAATATGTCGCCGCTCACACACATCTCTTGTCAACCTGCTAACGAAAGGAAAGGAAATCATTAGCGCACTCCAAACTCACCAGAATGCGTAATTTTATCTGTATTCTTAAAGTATAATGAAAAAAATTTAAACAAAGTGCTGTTACTGCCAAAAAAACTAATTGTTCACGCTGTCAACCCCTCTACGTAGATACATTCTTTGTAAAGAATGCTATGTGCACAGCACTAGCGATTTTCTTCTAGAATACTTCACCGCTCACACACATCTGTTGTGAACCTGCTATCGAAAGGAAAGGAAATCATTAGCGCACTCCAAAGTCACCAGAATGTGTAATTTTATCTGTATTCTTAAAGTATAATGAAAAAAATTTAAACAAAGTGCTGTTGCTCCCAAAAAAACTAATTGTTCACGCTGTCAATCCCTCTACGTAGATACATTCGGTGTGAAGAATGCTATGTGCACAGCACTAGCGATTTTCTTCTGGAATACTTCACCGCTCACACACATCTGTTGTGAACCTGCTATCGAAAGGAAAGGAAATCATTAGCGCACTCCAAAGTCACCAGAATGTGTAATTTTATCTGTATTCTTAAAGTATAATGAAAAAAATTTAAACAAAGTGCTGTTACTGCCCAAAAAACTAATTGTTCACGCTGTCAACCCCTCTACGTAGATTTATTCGGTGTGAAGAATGCTATGTGCACAGCACTATCGATTTTCTTCTAGAATATGTCGCCGCACACACACATCTCTTGTCAACCTGCTAACGAAAGGAAAGGAAATCATTAGCGCACTCCAAAGTCACCAGAATGTGTAATTTTATCTGTATTCTTAAAGTATAATGAAAAAAATTTAAACAAAGTGCTGTTACTGCCCAAAACACTAATTGTTCGCGCTGTCAACCCCTCTACGTAGATACATTCGGTGTGAAGAATGCTATGTGCACAGCACTAGCGATTTTCTTCTAGAATACTTCACCGCTCCCACACATCTGTTGTCAACCTGCTAACGAAAGGAAAGGAAATCATGAGCGCACTCCAAAGTCGCCAGAATGTGTAATTTTATCTGTATTCTTAAAGTATAATGAAAAAAATTTAAACAAAGTGCTGTTACTGCCCAAAAAACTAATTGTTCACGCTGTCAACCCCTTTACGTAGATACATTCGGTGTGAAGAATGCTATGTGCACAGCACTAGCGATTTTCTTCTAGAATACTTCGCCGCTCCCACACATCTGTTGTCAACCCGCTAACGAAAGGAAAGGAAATCATTTGCGCACTCCAAAGTCACCAGAATGTGTAATTTTATCTGTATTTTTAAAGTATAATGAAAAAAATTTAAACAAAGTGCTGTTACTGCCCAACAAACTAATTGTTCACGCTGTCAACCCCTCTACGTAGATACATTCGGTGTGAAGAATGCTATGTGCACAGCACTAGCGATTTTCTTCTAGAATATGTCGCCGCTCAAACACATCTCTTGCCAACCTGCTAACGAAAGGAAAGGAAATCATTAGCGCACTCCACAGTCACCAGAATGTGTAATTTTATCTGTATTCTTAAAGTATAATGAAAAAAGTTTAAACAAAGTGCTGTTACTGCCCAAAAAACTAATTGTTCACGCTGTCAACCCCTCTACGTAGATACATTCGGTGTGAAGAATGCTATGTGCACAGCACTAGCGATTTTCTTCTAGAATACTTCGCTGCTCCCACACATCTGTTGTCAACCTGCTAACGAAAGGAAAGGAAATCATTAGCGCTCCCTAAAGTCACCAGAATGTGTAACTTTATGTGTATTCTTAAAGTATAATGAAAAAATTTAAACAAAGTGCTGTAACTGCCCAAAAAACTAATTGTTCACGCTGTCAACCCCTCTACGTAGATACATTCGGTGTGAAGAATGCCATGTGCACAGCACTAGCGATTTTCTTCTAGAATATGTCGCCGCTCACACACATCTCTTGTCAACCTGCTAACGAAAGGAAAGGAAATCATTAGCGCTCCCTAAAGTCACCAGAATGTGTAACTTTATGTGTATTCTTAAAGTATAATGAAAAAATTTAAACAAAGTGCTGTAACTGCCCAAAAAACTAATTGTTCACGCTGTCAACCCCTCTACGTAGATACATTCGGTGTGAAGAATGCCATGTGCACAGCACTAGCGATTTTCTTCTAGAATATGTCGCCGCTCACACACATCTCTTGTCAACCTGCTAACGAAAGGAAAGGAAATCATTAGCGCTCCCTAAAGTCACCTGAATGTGTAACTTTATGTGTATTCTTAAAGTATAATGAAAAAATTTAAACAAAGTGCTGTAACTGCCCAAAAAACTAATTGTTCACGCTGTCAACCCCTCTACGTAGATACATTCGGTGTGAAGAATGCCATGTGCACAGCACTAGCGATTTTCTTCTAGAATATGTCGCCGCTCACACACATCTCTTGTCAACCTGCTAACGAAAGGAAAGGAAATCATTAGCGCTCCCTAAAGTCACCAGAATGTGTAACTTTATGTGTATTCTTAAAGTATAATGAAAAAATTTAAACAAAGTGCTGTAACTGCCCAAAAAACTAATTGTTCACGCTGTCAACCCCTCTACGTAGATACATTCGGTGTGAAGAATGCCATGTGCACAGCACTAGCGATTTTCTTCTAGAATATGTCGCCGCTCACACACATCTCTTGTCAACCTGCTAACGAAAGGAAAGGAAATCATTAGCGCTCCCTAAAGTCACCAGAATGTGTAACTTTATGTGTATTCTTAAAGTATAATGAAAAAATTTAAACAAAGTGCTGTAACTGCCCAAAAAACTAATTGTTCACGCTGTCAACCCCTCTATGTAGATACATTCGGTGTGAAGAATGCCATGTGCACAGCACTAGCGATTTTCTTCTAGAATATGTCGCCGCTCACACACATCTCTTGTCAACCTGCTAACGAAAGGAAAGGAAATCATTAGCGCTCCCTAAAGTCACCAGAATGTGTAACATTATGTGTATTCTTAAAGTATAATGAAAAAATTTAAACAAAGTGCTGTAACTGCCCAAAAAACTAATTGTTCACGCTGTCTACCCCTCTACGTAGATACATTCGGTGTGAAGAATGCCATGTGCACAGCACTAGCGATTTTCTTCTAGAATATGTCGCCGCTCACACACATCTCTTGTCAACCTGCTAACGAAAGGAAAGGAAATCATTAGCGCTCCCTAAAGTCACCAGAATGTGTAACTTTATATGTATTCTTAAAGTATAATGAAAAAATTTAAACAAAGTGCTGTAACTGCCCAAAAAACTAATTGTTCACGCTGTCAACCCCTCTACGTAGATACATTCGGTGTGAAGAATGCCATGTGCACAGCACTAGCGATTTTCTTCTAGAATATGTCGCCGCTCACACACATCTCTTGTCAACCTGCTAACGAAAGGAAAGGAAATCATTAGCGCTCCCTAAAGTCACCAGAATGTGTAACATTATGTGTATTCTTAAAGTATAATGAAAAAATTTAAACAAAGTGCTGTAACTGCCCAAAAAACTAATTGTTCACGCTGTCTACCCCTCTACGTAGATACATTCGGTGTGAAGAATGCCATGTGCACAGCACTAGCGATTTTCTTCTAGAATATGTCGCCGCTCACACACATCTCTTGTCAACCTGCTAACGAAAGGAAAGGAAATCATTAGCGCTCCCTAAAGTCACCAGAATGTGTAACTTTATGTGTATTCTTAAAGTATAATGAAAAAATTTAAACAAAGTGCTGTAACTGCCCAAAAAACTAATTGTTCACGCTGTCAACCCCTCTACGTAGATACATTCGGTGTGAAGAATGCCATGTGCACAGCACTAGCGATTTTCTTCTAGAATATGTCGCCGCTCACACACATCTCTTGTCAACCTGCTAACGAAAGGAAAGGAAATCATTAGCGCTCCCTAAAGTCACCAGAATGTGTAACATTATGTGTATTCTTAAAGTATAATGAAAAAATTTAAACAAAGTGCTGTAACTGCCCAAAAAACTAATTGTTCACGCTGTCTACCCCTCTACGTAGATACATTCGGTGTGAAGAATGCCATGTGCACAGCACTAGCGATTTTCTTCTAGAATATGTCGCCGCTCACACACATCTCTTGTCAACCTGCTAACGAAAGGAAAGGAAATCATTAGCGCTCCCTAAAGTCACCAGAATGTGTAACTTTATGTGTATTCTTAAAGTATAATGAAAAAATTTAAACAAAGTGCTGTAACTGCCCAAAAAACTAATTGTTCACGCTGTCTACCCCTCTACGTAGATACATTCGGTGTGAAGAATGCCATGTGCACAGCACTAGCGATTTTCTTCTAGAATATGTCGCCGCTCACACACATCTCTTGTCAACCTGCTAACGAAAGGAAAGGAAATCATTAGCGCTCCCTAAAGTCACCAGAATGTGTAACATTATGTGTATTCTTAAAGTATAATGAAAAAATTTAAACAAAGTGCTGTAACTGCCCAAAAAACTAATTGTTCACGCTGTCTACCCCTCTACGTAGATACATTCGGTGTGAAGAATGCCATGTGCACAGCACTAGCGATTTTCTTCTAGAATATGTCGCCGCTCACACACATCTCTTGTCAACCTGCTAACGAAAGGAAAGGAAATCATTAGCGCTCCCTAAAGTCACCAGAATGTGTAACTTTATGTGTATTCTTAAAGTATAATGAAAAAATTTAAACAAAGTGCTGTAACTGCCCAAAAAACTAATTGTTCACGCTGTCAACCCCTCTACGTAGATACATTCGGTGTGAAGAATGCCATGTGCACAGCACTAGCGATTTTCTTCTAGAATATGTCGCCGCCCACACACATCTCTTGTCAACCTGCTAACGAAAGGAAAGGAAATCATTAGCGCTCCCTAAAGTCACCAGAATGTGTAACTTTATGTGTATTCTTAAAGTATAATGAAAAAATTTAAACAAAGTGCTGCAACTGCCCAAAAAACTAATTGTTCACGCAGTCAACCCCTCTACGTAGATACATTCGGTGTGAAGAATGCCATGTGCACAGCACTAGCGATTTTCTTCTAGAATATGTCGCCGCTCACACACATCTCTTGTCAACCTGCTAACGAAAGGAAAGGAAATCATTAGCGCTCCCTAAAGTCACCAGAATGTGTAACTTTATGTGTATTCTTAAAGTATAATGAAAAAATTTAAACAAAGTGCTGCAACTGCCCAAAAAACTAATTGTTCACGCTGTCAACCCCTCTACGTAGATACATTCGGTGTGAAGAATGCCATGTGCACAGCACTAGCGATTTTCTTCTAGAATATGTCGCCGCTCACACACATCTCTTGTCAACCTGCTAACGAAAGGAAAGGAAATCATTAGCGCTCCCTAAAGTCACCAGAATGTGTAACATTATGTGTATTCTTAAAGTATAATGAAAAAATTTAAACAAAGTGCTGTAACTGCCCAAAAAACTAATTGTTCACGCTGTCTACCCCTCTACGTAGATACATTCGGTGTGAAGAATGCCATGTGCACAGCACTAGCGATTTTCTTCTAGAATATGTCGCCGCTCACACACATCTCTTGTCAACCTGCTAACGAAAGGAAAGGAAATCATTAGCGCTCCCTAAAGTCACCAGAATGTGTAACATTATGTGTATTCTTAAAGTATAATGAAAAAATTTAAACAAAGTGCTGTAACTGCCCAAAAAACTAATTGTTCACGCTGTCAACCCCTCTACGTAGATACATTCGGTGTGAAGAATGCCATGTGCACAGCACTAGCGATTTTCTTCTAGAATATGTCGCCGCTCACACACATCTCTTGTCAACCTGCTAACGAAAGGAAAGGAAATCATTAGCGCTCCCTAAAGTCACCAGAATGTGTAACTTTATGTGTATTCTTAAAGTATAATGAAAAAATTTAAACAAAGTGCTGCAACTGCCCAAAAAACTAATTGTTCACGCTGTCAACCCCTCTACGTAGATACATTCGGTGTGAAGAATGCCATGTGCACAGCACTAGCGATTTTCTTCTAGAATATGTCGCCGCTCACACACATCTCTTGTCAACCTGCTAACGAAAGGAAAGGAAATCATTAGCGCTCCCTAAAGTCACCAGAATGTGTAACTTTATGTGTATTCTTAAAGTATAATGAAAAAATTTAAACAAAGTGCTGCAACTGCCCAAAAAACTAATTGTTCACGCTGTCAACCCCTCTACGTAGATACATTCGGTGTGAAGAATGCCATGTGCACAGCACTAGCGATTTTCTTCTAGAATATGTCGCCGCTCACACACATCTCTTGTCAACCTGCTAACGAAAGGAAAGGAAATCATTAGCGCTCCCTAAAGTCACCAGAATGTGTAACATTATGTGTATTCTTAAAGTATAATGAAAAAATTTAAACAAAGTGCTGTAACTGCCCAAAAAACTAATTGTTCACGCTGTCTACCCCTCTACGTAGATACATTCGGTGTGAAGAATGCCATGTGCACAGCACTAGCGATTTTCTTCTAGAATATGTCGCCGCTCACACACATCTCTTGTCAACCTGCTAACGAAAGGAAAGGAAATCATTAGCGCTCCCTAAAGTCACCAGAATGTGTAACATTATGTGTATTCTTAAAGTATAATGAAAAAATTTAAACAAAGTGCTGTAACTGCCCAAAAAACTAATTGTTCACGCTGTCAACCCCTCTACGTAGATACATTCGGTGTGAAGAATGCCATGTGCACAGCACTAGCGATTTTCTTCTAGAATATGTCGCCGCTCACACACATCTCTTGTCAACCTGCTAACGAAAGGAAAGGAAATCATTAGCGCTCCCTAAAGTCACCAGAATGTGTAACTTTATGTGTATTCTTAAAGTATAATGAAAAAATTTAAACAAAGTGCTGTAACTGCCCAAAAAACTAATTGTTCACGCTGTCAACCCCTCTACGTAGATACATTCGGTGTGAAGAATGCCATGTGCACAGCACTAGCGATTTTCTTCTAGAATATGTCGCCGCTCACACACATCTCTTGTCAACCTGCTAACGAAAGGAAAGGAAATCATTAGCGCTCCCTAAAGTCACCAGAATGTGTAACATTATGTGTATTCTTAAAGTATAATGAAAAAATTTAAACAAAGTGCTGTAACTGCCCGAAAAACTAATTGTTCACGCTGTCTACCCCTCTACGTAGATACATTCGGTGTGAAGAATGCCATGTGCACAGCACTAGCGATTTTCTTCTAGAATATGTCGCCGCTCACACACATCTCTTGTCAACCTGCTAACGAAAGGAAAGGAAATCATTAGCGCTCCCTAAAGTCACCAGAATGTGTAACATTATGTGTATTCTTAAAGTATAATGAAAAAATTTAAACAAAGTGCTGTAACTGCCCGAAAAACTAATTGTTCACGCTGTCTACCCCTCTACGTAGATACATTCGGTGTGAAGAATGCCATGTGCACAGCACTAGCGATTTTCTTCTAGAATATGTCGCCGCTCACACACATCTCTTGTCAACCTGCTAACGAAAGGAAAGGAAATCATTAGCGCTCCCTAAAGTCACCAGAATGTGTAACATTATGTGTATTCTTAAAGTATAATGAAAAAATTTAAACAAAGTGCTGTAACTGCCCAAAAAACTAATTGTTCACGCTGTCAACCCCTCTACGTAGATACATTCGGTGTGAAGAATGCCATGTGCACAGCACTAGCGATTTTCTTCTAGAATATGTCGCCGCTCACACACATCTCTTGTCAACCTGCTAACGAAAGGAAAGGAAATCATTAGCGCTCCCTAAAGTCACCAGAATGTGTAACATTATGTGTATTCTTAAAGTATAATGAAAAAATTTAAACAAAGTGCTGTAACTGCCCAAAAAACTAATTGTTCACGCTGTCAACCCCTCTACGTAGATACATTCGGTGTGAAGAATGCCATGTGCACAGCACTAGCGATTTTCTTCTAGAATATGTCGCCGCTCACACACATCTCTTGTCAACCTGCTAACGAAAGGAAAGGAAATCATTAGCGCTCCCTAAAGTCACCAGAATGTGTAACTTTATGTGTATTCTTAAAGTATAATGAAAAAATTTAAACAAAGTGCTGCAACTGCCCAAAAAACTAATTGTTCACGCTGTCAACCCCTCTACGTAGATACATTCGGTGTGAAGAATGCCATGTGCACAGCACTAGCGATTTTCTTCTAGAATATGTCGCCGCTCACACACATCTCTTGTCAACCTGCTAACGAAAGGAAAGGAAATCATTAGCGCTCCCTAAAGTCACCAGAATGTGTAACATTATGTGTATTCTTAAAGTATAATGAAAAAATTTAAACAAAGTGCTGTAACTGCCCGAAAAACTAATTGTTCACGCTGTCTACCCCTCTACGTAGATACATTCGGTGTGAAGAATGCCATGTGCACAGCACTAGCGATTTTCTTCTAGAATATGTCGCCGCTCACACACATCTCTTGTCAACCTGCTAACGAAAGGAAAGGAAATCATTAGCGCTCCCTAAAGTCACCAGAATGTGTAACATTATGTGTATTCTTAAAGTATAATGAAAAAATTTAAACAAAGTGCTGTAACTGCCCGAAAAACTAATTGTTCACGCTGTCTACCCCTCTACGTAGATACATTCGGTGTGAAGAATGCCATGTGCACAGCACTAGCGATTTTCTTCTAGAATATGTCGCCGCTCACACACATCTCTTGTCAACCTGCTAACGAAAGGAAAGGAAATCATTAGCGCTCCCTAAAGTCACCAGAATGTGTAACATTATGTGTATTCTTAAAGTATAATGAAAAAATTTAAACAAAGTGCTGTAACTGCCCAAAAAACTAATTGTTCACGCTGTCAACCCCTCTACGTAGATACATTCGGTGTGAAGAATGCCATGTGCACAGCACTAGCGATTTTCTTCTAGAATATGTCGCCGCTCACACACATCTCTTGTCAACCTGCTAACGAAAGGAAAGGAAATCATTAGCGCTCCCTAAAGTCACCAGAATGTGTAACATTATGTGTATTCTTAAAGTATAATGAAAAAATTTAAACAAAGTGCTGTAACTGCCCAAAAAACTAATTGTTCACGCTGTCTACCCCTCTACGTAGATACATTCGGTGTGAAGAATGCCATGTGCACAGCACTAGCGATTTTCTTCTAGAATATGTCGCCGCTCACACACATCTCTTGTCAACCTGCTAACGAAAGGAAAGGAAATCATTAGCGCTCCCTAAAGTCACCAGAATGTGTAACTTTATGTGTATTCTTAAAGTATAATGAAAAAATTTAAACAAAGTGCTGCAACTGCCCAAAAAACTAATTGTTCACGCTGTCAACCCCTCTACGTAGATACATTCGGTGTGAAGAATGCTATGTGCACAGCACTAGCGATTTTCTTCTAGAATATGTCGCCGCTCACACACATCTCTTGTCAACCTGCTAACGAAAGGAAAGGAAATCATTAGCGCTCCCTAAAGTCACCAGAATGTGTAACTTTATGTGTATTCTTAAAGTATAATGAAAAAATTTAAACAAAGTGCTGTAACTGCCCAAAAAACTAATTGTTCACGCTGTCAACCCCCCTACGTAGATACATTCGGTGTGAAGAATGCCATGTGCACAGCACTAGCGATTTTCTTCTAGAATATGTCGCCGCCCACACACATCTCTTGTCAACCTGCTAACGAAAGGAAAGGAAATCATTAGCGCTCCCTAAAGTCACCAGAATGTGTAACTTTATGTGTATTCTTAAAGTATAATGAAAAAATTTAAACAAAGTGCTGCAACTGCCCAAAAAACTAATTGTTCACGCTGTCAACCCCTCTACGTAGATACATTCGGTGTGAAGAATGCCATGTGCACAGCACTAGCGATTTTCTTCTAGAATATGTCGCCGCCCACACACATCTCTTGTCAACCTGCTAACGAAAGGAAAGGAAATCATTAGCGCTCCCTAAAGTCACCAGAATGTGTAACTTTATGTGTATTCTTAAAGTATAATGAAAAAATTTAAACAAAGTGCTGCAACTGCCCAAAAAACTAATTGTTCACGCTGTCAACCCCTCTACGTAGATACATTCGGTGTGAAGAATGCCATGTGCACAGCACTAGCGATTTTCTTCTAGAATATGTCGCCGCTCACACACATCTCTTGTCAACCTGCTAACGAAAGGAAAGGAAATCATTAGCGCTCCCTACAGTCACCAGAATGTGTAACTTTATGTGTATTCTTAAAGTATAATGAAAAAATTTAAACAAAGTGCTGCAACTGCCCAAAAAACTAATTGTTCACGCTGTCAACCCCTCTACGTAGATACATTCGGTGTGAAGAATGCCATGTGCACAGCACTAGCGATTTTCTTCTAGAATATGTCGCCGCTCACACACATCTCTTGTCAACCTGCTAACGAAAGGAAAGGAAATCATTAGCGCTCCCTAAAGTCACCAGAATGTGTAACTTTATGTGTATTCTTAAAGTATAATGAAAAAATTTAAACAAAGTGCTGTAACTGCCCAAAAAACTAATTGTTCACGCTGTCAACCCCCCTACGTAGATACATTCGGTGTGAAGAATGCCATGTGCACAGCACTAGCGATTTTCTTCTAGAATATGTCGCCGCCCACACACATCTCTTGTCAACCTGCTAACGAAAGGAAAGGAAATCATTAGCGCTCCCTAAAGTCACCAGAATGTGTAACTTTATGTGTATTCTTAAAGTATAATGAAAAAATTTAAACAAAGTGCTGCAACTGCCCAAAAAACTAATTGTTCACGCTGTCAACCCCTCTACGTAGATACATTCGGTGTGAAGAATGCCATGTGCACAGCACTAGCGATTTTCTTCTAGAATATGTCGCCGCCCACACACATCTCTTGTCAACCTGCTAACGAAAGGAAAGGAAATCATTAGCGCTCCCTAAAGTCACCAGAATGTGTAACTTTATGTGTATTCTTAAAGTATAATGAAAAAATTTAAACAAAGTGCTGCAACTGCCCAAAAAACTAATTGTTCACGCTGTCAACCCCTCTACGTAGATACATTCGGTGTGAAGAATGCCATGTGCACAGCACTAGCGATTTTCTTCTAGAATATGTCGCCGCCCACACACATCTCTTGTCAACCTGCTAACGAAAGGAAAGGAAATCATTAGCGCTCCCTAAAGTCACCAGAATGTGTAACTTTATGTGTATTCTTAAAGTATAATGAAAAAATTTAAACAAAGTGCTGCAACTGCCCAAAAAACTAATTGTTCACGCTGTCAACCCCTCTACGTAGATACATTCGGTGTGAAGAATGCCATGTGCACAGCACTAGCGATTTTCTTCTAGAATATGTCGCCGCCCACACACATCTCTTGTCAACCTGCTAACGAAAGGAAAGGAAATCATTAGCGCTCCCTAAAGTCACCAGAATGTGTAACTTTATGTGTATTCTTAAAGTATAATGAAAAAATTTAAACAAAGTGCTGTAACTGCCCAAAAAACTAATTGTTCACGCTGTCAACCCCCCTACGTAGATACATTCGGTGTGAAGAATGCCATGTGCACAGCACTAGCGATTTTCTTCTAGAATATGTCGCCGCCCACACACATCTCTTGTCAACCTGCTAACGAAAGGAAAGGAAATCATTAGCGCTCCCTAAAGTCACCAGAATGTGTAACTTTATGTGTATTCTTAAAGTATAATGAAAAAATTTAAACAAAGTGCTGTAACTGCCCAAAAAACTAATTGTTCACGCTGTCAACCCCCCTACGTAGATACATTCGGTGTGAAGAATGCCATGTGCACAGCACTAGCGATTTTCTTCTAGAATATGTCGCCGCCCACACACATCTCTTGTCAACCTGCTAACGAAAGGAAAGGAAATCATTAGCGCTCCCTAAAGTCACCAGAATGTGTAACTTTATGTGTATTCTTAAAGTATAATGAAAAAATTTAAACAAAGTGCTGCAACTGCCCAAAAAACTAATTGTTCACGCTGTCAACCCCTCTACGTAGATACATTCGGTGTGAAGAATGCCATGTGCACAGCACTAGCGATTTTCTTCTAGAATATGTCGCCGCCCACACACATCTCTTGTCAACCTGCTAACGAAAGGAAAGGAAATCATTAGCGCTCCCTAAAGTCACCAGAATGTGTAACTTTATGTGTATTCTTAAAGTATAATGAAAAAATTTAAACAAAGTGCTGTAACTGCCCAAAAAACTAATTGTTCACGCTGTCAACCCCCCTACGTAGATACATTCGGTGTGAAGAATGCCATGTGCACAGCACTAGCGATTTTCTTCTAGAATATGTCGCCGCCCACACACATCTCTTGTCAACCTGCTAACGAAAGGAAAGGAAATCATTAGCGCTCCCTAAAGTCACCAGAATGTGTAACTTTATGTGTATTCTTAAAGTATAATGAAAAAATTTAAACAAAGTGCTGTAACTGCCCAAAAAACTAATTGTTCACGCTGTCAACCCCCCTACGTAGATACATTCGGTGTGAAGAATGCCATGTGCACAGCACTAGCGATTTTCTTCTAGAATATGTCGCCGCCCACACACATCTCTTGTCAACCTGCTAACGAAAGGAAAGGAAATCATTAGCGCTCCCTAAAGTCACCAGAATGTGTAACTTTATGTGTATTCTTAAAGTATAATGAAAAAATTTAAACAAAGTGCTGCAACTGCCCAAAAAACTAATTGTTCACGCTGTCAACCCCTCTACGTAGATACATTCGGTGTGAAGAATGCCATGTGCACAGCACTAGCGATTTTCTTCTAGAATATGTCGCCGCCCACACACATCTCTTGTCAACCTGCTAACGAAAGGAAAGGAAATCATTAGCGCTCCCTAAAGTCACCAGAATGTGTAACTTTATGTGTATTCTTAAAGTATAATGAAAAAATTTAAACAAAGTGCTGCAACTGCCCAAAAAACTAATTGTTCACGCTGTCAACCCCTCTACGTAGATACATTCGGTGTGAAGAATGCCATGTGCACAGCACTAGCGATTTTCTTCTAGAATATGTCGCCGCCCACACACATCTCTTGTCAACCTGCTAACGAAAGGAAAGGAAATCATTAGCGCTCCCTAAAGTCACCAGAATGTGTAACTTTATGTGTATTCTTAAAGTATAATGAAAAAATTTAAACAAAGTGCTGTAACTGCCCAAAAAACTAATTGTTCACGCTGTCAACCCCCCTACGTAGATACATTCGGTGTGAAGAATGCCATGTGCACAGCACTAGCGATTTTCTTCTAGAATATGTCGCCGCCCACACACATCTCTTGTCAACCTGCTAACGAAAGGAAAGGAAATCATTAGCGCTCCCTAAAGTCACCAGAATGTGTAACTTTATGTGTATTCTTAAAGTATAATGAAAAAATTTAAACAAAGTGCTGTAACTGCCCAAAAAACTAATTGTTCACGCTGTCAACCCCCCTACGTAGATACATTCGGTGTGAAGAATGCCATGTGCACAGCACTAGCGATTTTCTTCTAGAATATGTCGCCGCCCACACACATCTCTTGTCAACCTGCTAACGAAAGGAAAGGAAATCATTAGCGCTCCCTAAAGTCACCAGAATGTGTAACTTTATGTGTATTCTTAAAGTATAATGAAAAAATTTAAACAAAGTGCTGCAACTGCCCAAAAAACTAATTGTTCACGCTGTCAACCCCTCTACGTAGATACATTCGGTGTGAAGAATGCCATGTGCACAGCACTAGCGATTTTCTTCTAGAATATGTCGCCGCTCACACACATCTCTTGTCAACCTGCTAACGAAAGGAAAGGAAATCATTAGCGCTCCCTAAAGTCACCAGAATGTGTAACTTTATGTGTATTCTTAAAGTATAATGAAAAAATTTAAACAAAGTGCTGCAACTGCCCAAAAAACTAATTGTTCACGCTGTCAACCCCTCTACGTAGATACATTCGGTGTGAAGAATGCCATGTGCACAGCACTAGCGATTTTCTTCTAGAATATGTCGCCGCCCACACACATCTCTTGTCAACCTGCTAACGAAAGGAAAGGAAATCATTAGCGCTCCCTAAAGTCACCAGAATGTGTAACTTTATGTGTATTCTTAAAGTATAATGAAAAAATTTAAACAAAGTGCTGCAACTGCCCAAAAAACTAATTGTTCACGCTGTCAACCCCTCTACGTAGATACATTCGGTGTGAAGAATGCCATGTGCACAGCACTAGCGATTTTCTTCTAGAATATGTCGCCGCCCACACACATCTCTTGTCAACCTGCTAACGAAAGGAAAGGAAATCATTAGCGCTCCCTAAAGTCACCAGAATGTGTAACTTTATGTGTATTCTTAAAGTATAATGAAAAAATTTAAACAAAGTGCTGCAACTGCCCAAAAAACTAATTGTTCACGCTGTCAACCCCTCTACGTAGATACATTCGGTGTGAAGAATGCCATGTGCACAGCACTAGCGATTTTCTTCTAGAATATGTCGCCGCCCACACACATCTCTTGTCAACCTGCTAACGAAAGGAAAGGAAATCATTAGCGCTCCCTAAAGTCACCAGAATGTGTAACTTTATGTGTATTCTTAAAGTATAATGAAAAAATTTAAACAAAGTGCTGCAACTGCCCAAAAAACTAATTGTTCACGCTGTCAACCCCTCTACGTAGATACATTCGGTGTGAAGAATGCCATGTGCACAGCACTAGCGATTTTCTTCTAGAATATGTCGCCGCCCACACACATCTCTTGTCAACCTGCTAACGAAAGGAAAGGAAATCATTAGCGCTCCCTAAAGTCACCAGAATGTGTAACTTTATGTGTATTCTTAAAGTATAATGAAAAAATTTAAACAAAGTGCTGCAACTGCCCAAAAAACTAATTGTTCACGCTGTCAACCCCTCTACGTAGATACATTCGGTGTGAAGAATGCCATGTGCACAGCACTAGCGATTTTCTTCTAGAATATGTCGCCGCCCACACACATCTCTTGTCAACCTGCTAACGAAAGGAAAGGAAATCATTAGCGCTCCCTAAAGTCACCAGAATGTGTAACTTTATGTGTATTCTTAAAGTATAATGAAAAAATTTAAACAAAGTGCTGCAACTGCCCAAAAAACTAATTGTTCACGCTGTCAACCCCTCTACGTAGATACATTCGGTGTGAAGAATGCCATGTGCACAGCACTAGCGATTTTCTTCTAGAATATGTCGCCGCCCACACACATCTCTTGTCAACCTGCTAACGAAAGGAAAGGAAATCATTAGCGCTCCCTAAAGTCACCAGAATGTGTAACTTTATGTGTATTCTTAAAGTATAATGAAAAAATTTAAACAAAGTGCTGTAACTGCCCAAAAAACTAATTGTTCACGCTGTCAACCCCCCTACGTAGATACATTCGGTGTGAAGAATGCCATGTGCACAGCACTAGCGATTTTCTTCTAGAATATGTCGCCGCCCACACACATCTCTTGTCAACCTGCTAACGAAAGGAAAGGAAATCATTAGCGCTCCCTAAAGTCACCAGAATGTGTAACTTTATGTGTATTCTTAAAGTATAATGAAAAAATTTAAACAAAGTGCTGCAACTGCCCAAAAAACTAATTGTTCACGCTGTCAACCCCTCTACGTAGATACATTCGGTGTGAAGAATGCCATGTGCACAGCACTAGCGATTTTCTTCTAGAATATGTCGCCGCTCACACACATCTCTTGTCAACCTGCTAACGAAAGGAAAGGAAATCATTAGCGCTCCCTAAAGTCACCAGAATGTGTAACTTTATGTGTATTCTTAAAGTATAATGAAAAAATTTAAACAAAGTGCTGCAACTGCCCAAAAAACTAATTGTTCACGCTGTCAACCCCTCTACGTAGATACATTCGGTGTGAAGAATGCCATGTGCACAGCACTAGCGATTTTCTTCTAGAATATGTCGCCGCTCACACACATCTCTTGTCAACCTGCTAACGAAAGGAAAGGAAATCATTAGCGCTCCCTAAAGTCACCAGAATGTGTAACTTTATGTGTATTCTTAAAGTATAATGAAAAAATTTAAACAAAGTGCTGCAACTGCCCAAAAAACTAATTGTTCACGCTGTCAACCCCTCTACGTAGATACATTCGGTGTGAAGAATGCCATGTGCACAGCACTAGCGATTTTCTTCTAGAATATGTCGCCGCCCACACACATCTCTTGTCAACCTGCTAACGAAAGGAAAGGAAATCATTAGCGCTCCCTAAAGTCACCAGAATGTGTAACTTTATGTGTATTCTTAAAGTATAATGAAAAAATTTAAACAAAGTGCTGCAACTGCCCAAAAAACTAATTGTTCACGCTGTCAACCCCTCTACGTAGATACATTCGGTGTGAAGAATGCCATGTGCACAGCACTAGCGATTTTCTTCTAGAATATGTCGCCGCCCACACACATCTCTTGTCAACCTGCTAACGAAAGGAAAGGAAATCATTAGCGCTCCCTAAAGTCACCAGAATGTGTAACTTTATGTGTATTCTTAAAGTATAATGAAAAAATTTAAACAAAGTGCTGCAACTGCCCAAAAAACTAATTGTTCACGCTGTCAACCCCTCTACGTAGATACATTCGGTGTGAAGAATGCCATGTGCACAGCACTAGCGATTTTCTTCTAGAATATGTCGCCGCCCACACACATCTCTTGTCAACCTGCTAACGAAAGGAAAGGAAATCATTAGCGCTCCCTAAAGTCACCAGAATGTGTAACTTTATGTGTATTCTTAAAGTATAATGAAAAAATTTAAACAAAGTGCTGCAACTGCCCAAAAAACTAATTGTTCACGCTGTCAACCCCTCTACGTAGATACATTCGGTGTGAAGAATGCCATGTGCACAGCACTAGCGATTTTCTTCTAGAATATGTCGCCGCCCACACACATCTCTTGTCAACCTGCTAACGAAAGGAAAGGAAATCATTAGCGCTCCCTAAAGTCACCAGAATGTGTAACTTTATGTGTATTAAAGTATAATGAAAAAATTTAAACAAAGTGCTGTAACTGCCCAAAAAACTAATTGTTCACGCTGTCAACCCCTTTACGTAGATACATTCGGTGTGAAGAATGCCATGTGCACAGCACTAGCGATTTTCTTCTAGAATATGTCGCCGCTCACACACATCTCTTGTCAACCTGCTAACGAAAGGAAAGGAAATCATTAGCGCTCCCTAAAGTCACCTGAATGTGTAACTTTATGTGTATTCTTAAAGTATAATGAAAAAATTTAAACAAAGTGCTGTAACTGCCCAAAAAACTAATTGTTCACGCTGTCAACCCCTCTACGTAGATACATTCGGTGTGAAGAATGCCATGTGCACAGCACTAGCGATTTTCTTCTAGAATATGTCGCCGCTCACACACATCTCTTGTCAACCTGCTAACGAAAGGAAAGGAAATCATTAGCGCTCCCTAAAGTCACCTGAATGTGTAACTTTATGTGTATTCTTAAAGTATAATGAAAAAATTTAAACAAAGTGCTGTAACTGCCCAAAAAACTAATTGTTCACGCTGTCAACCCCTCTACGTAGATACATTCGGTGTGAAGAATGCCATGTGCACAGCACTAGCGATTTTCTTCTAGAATATGTCGCCGCTCACACACATCTCTTGTCAACCTGCTAACGAAAGGAAAGGAAATCATTAGCGCTCCCTAAAGTCACCAGAATGTGTAACTTTATGTGTATTCTTAAAGTATAATGAAAAAATTTAAACAAAGTGCTGTAACTGCCCAAAAAACTAATTGTTCACGCTGTCAACCCCTCTACGTAGATACATTCGGTGTGAAGAATGCCATGTGCACTGCACTAGCGATTTTCTTCTAGAATATGTCGCCGCTCACACACATCTCTTGTCAACCTGCTAACGAAAGGAAAGGCAATCATTAGCGCTCCCTAAAGTCACCTGAATGTGTAACTTTATGTGTATTCTTAAAGTATAATGAAAAAATTTAAACAAAGTGCTGTAACTGCCCAAAAAACTAATTGTTCACGCTGTCAACCCCTCTACGTAGATACATTCGGTGTGAAGAATGCCATGTGCACAGCACTAGCGATTTTCTTCTAGAATATGTCGCCGCTCACACACATCTCTTGTCAACCTGCTAACGAAAGGAAAGGAAATCATTAGCGCTCCCTAAAGTCACCAGAATGTGTAACTTTATGTGTATTCTTAAAGTATAATGAAAATATTTAAACAAAGTGCTGTAACTGCCCAAAAAACTAATTGTTCACGCTGTCAACCCCTCTACGTAGATACATTCGGTGTGAAGAATGCCATGTGCACAGCACTAGCGATTTTCTTCTAGAATATGTCGCCGCTCACACACATCTCTTGTCAACCTGCTAACGAAAGGAAAGGAAATCATTAGCGCTCCCTAAAGTCACCAGAATGTGTAACTCTATGTGTATTCTTAAAGTATAATGAAAAAATTTAAACAAAGTGCTGTAACTGCCCAAAAAACTAATTGTTCACGCTGTCAACCCCTCTACGTAGATACATTCGGTGTGAAGAATGCCATGTGCACAGCACTAGCGATTTTCTTCTAGAATATGTCGCCGCTCACACACATCTCTTGTCAACCTGCTAACGAAAGGAAAGGAAATCATTAGCGCTCCCTAAAGTCACCAGAATGTGTAACTTTATGTGTATTCTTAAAGTATAATGAAAAAATTTAAACAAAGTGCTGTAACTGCCCAAAAAACTAATTGTTCACGCTGTCAACCCCTCTACGTAGATACATTCGGTGTGAAGAATGCCATGTGCACAGCACTAGCGATTTTCTTCTAGAATATGTCGCCGCTCACACACATCTCTTGTCAACCTGCTAACGAAAGGAAAGGAAATCATTAGCGCTCCCTAAAGTCACCTGAATGTGTAACTTTATGTGTATCCTTAAAGTATAATGAAAAAATTTAAACAAAGTGCTGTAACTGCCCAAAAAACTAATTGTTCACGCTGTCAACCCCTCTACGTAGATACATTCGGTGTGAAGAATGCCATGTGCACAGCACTAGCGATTTTCTTCTAGAATATGTCGCCGCTCACACACATATCTTGTCAACCTGCTAACGAAAGGAAAGGAAATCATTAGCGCTCCCTAAAGTCACCTGAATGTGTAACTTTATGTGTATTCTTAAAGTATAATGAAAAAATTTAAACAAAGTGCTGTAACTGCCCAAAAAACTAATTGTTCACGCTGTCAACCCCTCTACGTAGATACATTCGGTGTGAAGAATGCCATGTGCACAGCACTAGCGATTTTCTTCTAGAATATGTCGCCGCTCACACACATCTCTTGTCAACCTGCTAACGAAAGGAAAGGAAATCATTAGCGCTCCCTAAAGTCACCAGAATGTGTAACTTTATGTGTATTCTTAAAGTATAGTGAAAAAATTTAAACAAAGTGCTGTAACTGCCCAAAAAACTAATTGTTCACGCTGTCAACCCCTCTACGTAGATACATTCGGTGTGAAGAATGCCATGTGCACAGCACTAGCGATTTTCTTCTAGAATATGTCGCCGCTCACACACATCTCTTGTCAACCTGCTAACGAAAGGAAAGGAAATCATTAGCGCTCCCTAAAGTCACCTGAATGTGTAACTTTATGTGTATTCTTAAAGTATAATGAAAAAATTTAAACAAAGTGCTGTAACTGCCCAAAAAACTAATTGTTCACGCTGTCAACCCCTCTACGTAGATACATTCGGTGTGAAGAATGCCATGTGCACAGCACTAGCGATTTTCTTCTAGAATATGTCGCCGCTCACACACATCTCTTGTCAACCTGCTAACGAAAGGAAAGGAAATCATTAGCGCTCCCTAAAGTCACCTGAATGTGTAACTTTATGTGTATTCTTAAAGTATAATGAAAAAATTTAAACAAAGTGCTGTAACTGCCCAAAAAACTAATTGTTCACGCTGTCAACCCCTCTACGTAGATACATTCGGTGTGAAGAATGCCATGTGCACAGCACTAGCGATTTTCTTCTAGAATATGTCGCCGCTCACACACATCTCTTGTCAACCTGCTAACGAAAGGAAAGGAAATCATTAGCGCTCCCTAAAGTCACCAGAATGTGTAACTTTATGTGTACTCTTAAAGTATAATGAAAAAATTTAATCAAAGTGCTGTAACTGCCCAAAAAACTAATTGTTGACGCTGTCAACCCCTCTACGTAGATACATTCGGTGTGAAGAATGCCATGTGCACAGCACTAGCGATTTTCTTCTAGAATATGTCGCCGCTCACACACATCTCTTGTCAACCTGCTAACGAAAGGAAAGGAAATCATTAGCGATCCCTAAAGTCACCAGAATGTGTAACTTTATGTGTATTCATAAAGTATAATGAAAACATTTAAACAAAGTGCTGTGACTGCCCAAAAAACTAATTGTTCACGCTGTCAACCCCTCTACGTAGATACATTCGGTGTGAAGAATGCCATGTGCACAGCACTAGCGATTTTCTTCTAGAATATGTCGCCGCTCACACACATCTCTTGTCAACCTGCTAACGAAAGGAAAGGAAATCATTAGCGCTCCCTAAAGTCACCTGAATGTGTAACTTTATGTGTATTCTTAAAGTATAATGAAAAAATTTAAACAAAGTGCTGTAACTGCCCAAAAAACTAATTGTTCACGCTGTCAACCCCTCTACGTAGATACATTCGGTGTGAAGAATGCCATGTGCACAGCACTAGCGATTTTCTTCTAGAATATGTCGCCGCTCACACACATCTCTTGTCAACCTGCTAACGAAAGGAAAGGAAATCATTAGCGCTCCCTAAAGTCACCTGAATGTGTAACTTTATGTGTATTCTTAAAGAATAATGAAAAAATTTAAACAAAGTGCTGTAACTGCCCAAAAAACTAATTGTTCACGCTGTCAACCCCTCTACGTAGATACATTCGGTGTGAAGAATGCCATGTGCACAGCACTAGCGATTTTCTTCTAGAATATGTCGCCGCTCACACACATCTCTTGTCAACCTGCTAACGAATGGAAAGGAAATCATTAGCGCTCCCTAAAGTCACCTGAATGTGTAACTTTATGTGTATTCTTAAAGTATAATGAAAAAATTTAAACAAAGTGCTGTAACTGCCCAAAAAACTAATTGTTCACGCTGTCAACCCCTCTACGTAGATACATTCGGTGTGAAGAATGCCATGTGCACAGCACTAGCGATTTTCTTCTAGAATATGTCGCCGCTCACACACATCTCTTGTCAACCTGCTAACGAAAGGAAAGGAAATCATTAGCGCTCCCTAAAGTCACCAGAATGTGTAACTTTATGTGTATTCTTAAAGTATAATGAAAAAATTTAAACAAAGTGCTGTAACTGCCCAAAAAACTAATTGTTCACGCTGTCAACCCCTCTACGTAGATACATTCGGTGTGAAGAATGCCATGTGCACAGCACTAGCGATTTTCTTCTAGAATATGTCGCCGCTCACACACATCTCTTGTCAACCTGCTAACGAAAGGAATGGAAATCATTAGCGCTCCCTAAAGTCACCTGAATGTGTAACTTTATGTGTATTCTTAAAGTATAATGAAAAATTTAAACAAAGTGCTGTAACTGCCCAAAACACTAATTGTTCACGCTGTCAACCCCTCTACGTAGATACATTCGGTGTGAAGAATGCCATGTGCACAGCACTAGCGATTTTCTTCTAGAATATGTCGCCGCTCACACACATCTCTTGTCAACCTGCTAACGAAAGGAAAGGAAATCATTAGCGCTCCCTAAAGTCACCTGAATGTGTAACTTTATGTGTATTCTTAAAGTATAATGAAAAAATTTAATCAAAGTGCTGTAACTGCCCAAAAAACTAATTGTTCACGCTGTCAACCCCTCTACGTAGATACATTCGGTGTGAAGAATGCCATGTGCACAGCACTAGCGATTTTCTTCTAGAATATGTCGCCGCTCACACACATCTCTTGTCAACCTGCTAACGAAAGGAAAGGAAATCATTAGCGCTCCCTAAAGTCACCAGAATGTGTAACTTTATGTGTATTCTTAAAGTATAATGAAAAAATTTAATCAAAGTGCTGTAACTGCCCAAAAAACTAATTGTTCACGCTGTCAACCCCTCTACGTAGATACATTCGGTGTGAAGAATGCCATGTGCACAGCACTAGCGATTTTCTTCTAGAATATGTCGCCGCTCACACACATCTCTTGTCAACCTGCTAACGAAAGGAAAGGAAATAGTTAGCGCTCCCTAAAGTCACCAGAATGTGTAACTTTATGTGTATTCATAAAGTATAATGAAAAAATTTAAACAAAGTGCTGTAACTGCCCAAAAAACTAATTGTTCACGCTGTCAACCCCTCTACGTAGATACATTCGGTGTGAAGAATGCCATGTGCACAGCACTAGCGATTTTCTTCTAGAATATGTCGCCGCTCACACACATCTCTTGTCAACCTGCTAACGAATGGAAAGGAAATCATTAGCGCTCCCTAAAGTCACCTGAATGTGTAACTTTATGTGTATTCTTAAAGTATAATGAAAAAATTTAAACAAAGTGCTGTAACTGCCCAAAAAACTAATTGTTCACGCTGTCAACCCCTCTACGTAGATACATTCGGTGTGAAGAATGCCATGTGCACAGCACTAGCGATTTTCTTCTAGAATATGTCGCCGCTCACACACATCTCTTGTCAACCTGCTAACGAAAGGAAAGGAAATCATTAGCGCTCCCTAAAGTCACCAGAATGTGTAACTTTATGTGTATTCTTAAAGTATAATGAAAAAATTTAAACAAAGTGCTGTAACTGCCCAAAAAACTAATTGTTCACGCTGTCAACCCCTCTACGTAGATACATTCGGTGTGAAGAATGCCATGTGCACTGCACTAGCGATTTTCTTCTAGAATATGTCGCCGCTCACACACATCTCTTGTCAACCTGCTAACGAAAGGAAAGTAAATCATTAGCGCTCCCTAAAGTCACCTGAATGTGTAACTTTATGTGTATTCTTAAAGTATAATGAAAAATTTAAACAAAGTGCTGTAACTGCCCAAAAAACTAATTGTTCACGCTGTCAACCCCTCTACGTAGATACATTCGGTGTGAAGAATGCCATGTGCACAGCACTAGCGATTTTCTTCTAGAATATGTCGCCGCTCACACACATCTCTTGTCAACCTGATAACGAAAGGAAAGGAAATCATTAGCGCTCCCTAAAGTCACCAGAATGTGTAACTTTATGTGTATTCTTAAAGTATAATGAAAAAATTTAATCAAAGTGCTGTAACTGCCCAAAAAACTAATTGTTCACGCTGTCAACCCCTCTACGTAGATACATTCGGTGTGAAGAATGCCATGTGCACAGCACTAGCGATTTTCTTCTAGAATATGTCGCCGCTCACACACATCTCTTGTCAACCTGCTAACGAAAGGAAAGGAAATCATTAGCGCTCCCTAAAGTCACCAGAATGTGTAACTTTATGTGTATTCATAAAGTATAATGAAAACATTTAAACAAAGTGCTGTAACTGCCCAAAAAACTAATTGTTCACGCTGTCAACCCCTCTACGTAGATACATTCGGTGTGAAGAATGCCATGTGCACAGCACTAGCGATTTTCTTCTAGAATATGTCGCCGCTCACACACATCTCTTGTCAACCTGCTAACGAAAGGAAAGGAAATCATTAGCGCTCCCTAAAGTCACCTGAATGTGTAACTTTATGTGTATTCTTAAAGTATAATGAAAAAATTTAAACAAAGTGCTGTAACTGCCCAAAAAACTAATTGTTCACGCTGTCAACCCCTTTACGTAGATACATTCGGTGTGAAGAATGCCATGTGCACAGCACTAGCGATTTTCTTCTAGAATATGTCGCCGCTCACACACATCTATTGTCAACCTGCTAACGAAAGGAAAGGAAATCATTAGCGCTCCCTAAAGTCACCGGAATGTGTAACTTTATGTGTATTCTTAAAGTATAATGAAAAAATTTAAACAAAGTGCTGTAACTGCCCAAAAAACTAATTGTTCACGCTGTCAACCCCTCTACGTAGATACATTCAGTGTGAAGAATGCCATGTGCACAGCACTAGCGATTTTCTTCTAGAATATGTCGCCGCTCACACACATCTCTTGTCAACCTGCTAACGAAAGGAAAGGAAATCATTAGCGCTCCCTAAAGTCACCAGAATGTGTAACTTTATGTGTATTCTTAAAGTATAATGAAAAAATTTAAGCAAAGTTCTTTAACTGCCCAAAAAACTAATTGTTCACGCTGTCAACCCCTCTACGTAGATACATTCGGTGTGAAGAATGCCACGTGCACAGCACTAGCGATTTTCTTCTAGAATATGTCGCCGCTCACACAGATCTCTTGTCAACCTGCTAACGAAAGGAAAGGAAATCATTAGCGCTCCCTAAAGTCACCTGAATGTGTAACTTTATGTGTATTCTTAAAGTATAATGAAAAAATTTAATCAAAGTGCTGTAACTGCCCAAAAAACTAATTGTTCACGCTGTCAACCCCTCTACGTAGATACATTCGGTGTGAAGAATGCCATGTGCACAGCACTAGCGATTTTCTTCTAGAATATGTCGCCGCTCACACACATCTCTTGTCAACCTGCTAACGAAAGGAAAGGAAATCATTAGCGCTCCCTAAAGTCACCAGAATGTGTAACTTTATGTGTATTCATAAAGTATAATGAAAACATTTAAACAAAGTGCTGTAACTGCCCAAAAAACTAATTGTTCACGCTGTCAACCCCTCTACGTTGATACATTCGGTGTGAAGAATGCCATGTGCACAGCACTAGCGATTTTCTTCTAGAATATGTCGCCGCTCACACACATCTCTTGTCAACCTGCTAACGAAAGGAAAGGAAATCATTAGCGCTCCCTAAAGTCACCTGAATGTGTAACTTTATGTGTATTCTTAAAGTATAATGAAAAAATTTAAACAAAGTGCTGTAACTGCCTAAAAAACTAATTGTTCACGCTGTCAACCCCTTTACGTAGATACATTCGGTGTGAAGAATGCCACGTGCACAGCACTAGCGATTTTCTTCTAGAATATGTCGCCGCTCACACACATCTCTTGTCAACCTGCTAACGAAAGGAAAGGAAATCATTAGCGCACTCCAAAGTCACCATAATGTGTAATTTTATCTGTATTCTTAAAGTATAATGAAAAAAATTTAAACAAAGTGCTGTAACTGCCCAGAAAACTAATTGTTCACGCTGTCAACCCCTCTACGTAGATACATTCGGTGTGAAGAATGCCATGTACACAGTACTAGCGATTTTCTTCTAGAATATGTCGCCGCTCACACACATCTCTTGTCAACCTGCTAACGAAAGGAAAGGAAATCATTAGCGCTCCCTAAAGTCACCAGAATGTGTAACTTTATGTGTATTCTTAAAGTATAATGAAAAAATTTAAACAAAGTGCTGTTACTGCCCAAAAAGCTAATTGTTCACGCTGTCAACCCCTCTACGTAGATACATTCGTTGTGAAGAATGCCATGTGCACAGCACTAGCGATTTTCTTCTAGAATATGTCGCCGCTCACACACATCTCTTGTCAACCTGCTAACGAAAGGAAAGGAAATCATTAGCGCACTCGAAAGTCACCAGAATGTGTAATTTTATCTGTATTCTTAAAGCATAATGAAAAAATTTTAAACAAAGTGCTGTTACTGCACAAAAAACTATTTGTTCAAGGTGTCAACCCCTCTACGTAGATACATTCGGTGTGAAGAATGCTATGTGCACAGCACTAGCGATTTTCTACTGGAATATGTCGCCGCTCACACACATGTGTTGTCAACCTGCCAACGAAAGGAAAGGAAATCATTAGCGGACTCCAAAGTCACCAGAATGTGAAATATTATCTGTATTCTTAAAGTATAATGAAAAAATTTTAAACAAAGTGCTGTTACTGCACAAAAAACTATTTGTTCAAGGTGTCAACCCCTCTACATAGATACATTCGGTGTGAAGAATGCCATGTGCACAGCACTAGCGATTTTCTTCTAGAATATGTCGCCGCTCACACACATCTCTTGTCAACCTCCTAACGAAAGGAAAGGAAATCATTAGCGCTCCCTAAAGTCACCAGAATGTGTAACTTTATGTGTATTCTTAAAGTATAATGAAAAAATTTAAACAAAGTGCTGTTACT
This sequence comes from Schistocerca americana, assembly GCF_021461395.2. Taxonomy (NCBI): domain Eukaryota; kingdom Metazoa; phylum Arthropoda; class Insecta; order Orthoptera; family Acrididae; genus Schistocerca; species Schistocerca americana. Next base: position 382,044,894 of record NC_060126.1, read on the forward strand.
GCCCAAAAAGCTAATTGTTCACGCTGTCAACCCCTCTACGTAGATACATTCGGTGTTAAGAATGCTATGTGCACAGCACTAGCGATTTTCTTCTAGAATATGTCGCCGCTCACACACATCCCTTGTCAACCTGCTAACGAAGGGAAAGGAAATCTTTAGCGCACTCCAAAGGCACCAGAATGTGTAATTTTATCTGTATAATGAAAAAATTTTAAACAAAGTGCTGTTACTGCACAAAAAACTATTTGTTCAAGGTGTCAACCCCTCTACGTAGATACATTCGGTGTGAAGAATGCCATGTGCACAGCACTAGCGATTTTCTTCTAGAATATGTAGCCGCTTACACACATGTCTTGTCAACCTGCTAACGAAAGGAAAGGAAATAATTAGCGCACTCCAAAGTCACCAGAATGTGAAATATTATCTGTATTCTTAAAGTATAATGAAAAAATTTTAAACAAAGTGCTGTTACTGCACAAAAAACTATTTGTTCAAGGTGTCAACCCCTCTACGTAGATACATTCGGTGTGAAGAATGCCATGTGCACAGCACTAGCGATTTTCTTCTAGAATATGTCGCCGCTCACACACATCTCTTGTCAACCTCCCAACGAAAGGAAAGGAAATCATTAGCGCTCCCTAAAGTCACCAGAATGTGTAACTTTATGTGTATTCTTAAAGTATAATGAAAAAATTTAAACAAAGTGCTGTTACTGCCCAAAAAGCTAATTGTTCACGCTGTCAACCCCTCTACGTAGATACATTCGGTGTTAAGAATGCTATGTGCACAGCACTGGCGATTTTCTTCTAGAATATGTCGCCGCCTTCACACATCCCTTGTCAACCTGCTAACGAAGGGAAAGGAAATCTTTAGCGCACTCCAAAGGCACCAGAATGTGTAATTTTATCTGTATAATGAAAAAATTTTAAACAAAGTGCTGTTACTGCACAAAAAACTATTTGTTCAAGGTGTCAACCCCTCTACGTAGATACATTCGGTGTGAAGAATGCCATGTGCACAGCACTAGCGATTTTCTTCTAGAATATGTCGCCGCTTACACACATGTCTTGTCAACCTGCTAACGAAAGGAAAGGAAATCATTAGCGCACTCCAAAGTCACCAGAATGTGAAATATTATCTGTATTCTTAAAGTATAATGAAAAAATTTTAAACAAAGTGCTGTTACTGCACAAAAAACTATTTGTTCAAGGTGTCAACCCCTCTACGTAGATACATTCGGTGTGAAGAATGCCATGTGCACAGCACTAGCGATTTTCTTCTAGAATATGTCGCCGCTCACACACATGTCTTGTCAACCTGCTAACGAAAGGAAAGGAAATCATTAGCGCACTCCAAAGTCACCAGAATGTGTAATTTTATCTGTATTCTTAAAGTATAATGAAAAAAATTTAAACAAAGTGCTGTTACTGCCAAAAAAAAAAATTGTTCACGCTGTCAACCCCTCTACGTAGATACATTTGGTGTGAAGAATGCTATGTGCACAGCACTAGCGATTTTCTTCTAGAATACTTCGCCGCTCACACACATCTCTTGTCAACCTGCTAACGAAAGGAAAGGAAATCATTAGCGCACTCCAAAGTCACCAGAATGTGTAATTTTATCTGTATTCTTAAAGTATAATGAAAAAAATTTTACAAAGTGCTGTTGCTGCCAAAAAAACTAATTGTTTACGCTGTCAACCCCTCTACGTAGATACATTCGATGTGAAAAATGCTATGTGCACAGCACTAGCGATTTTCTTCTAGAATATGTCGCCGCTCACACACATCTCTTGTCAACCTGCTAACGAAAGGAAAGGAAATCATTACCGCACACCAAAGTCACCAGAATGTGTAATTTTATCAGTATTCTTAAAGTATAATGAAAAAAATTTAAACAAATTGCTGTTACTGCCAAAAAACTAATTGTTCACGCTGTCAACCCCTCTAAGTAAATACATTCGGCGTGAAGAAAGCTATGTGCACAGCACTAGCGATTTTCTTCTAGAATATGTCGCCGCTCACACACATCTCTTGTCAACCCGCTAACGGAAGGAAAGGAAATCATTAGCGCACTCCAAAGTCACCAGAATGTGTAGTTTTATCTGTATTCTTAAAGTATAATGAGAAAAAGTTTAAACAAAGTGCTGTTGCTGCCAAAAAAACTAATTGTTCACGGTGTCAACCCCTCTACGTAGATACATTTGGTGTGAAGAATGCTATGTGCACAGCACTAGCGATTTTCTTCTAGAATACTTCGCCGCTCCCACACATCTCTTGTCAACCTGCTAACGAAAGGAAAGGAAATCATTAGCGCACTCCAAAGTCACCAGAATGTGTAATTTTATCTGTATTCTTAAAGTATAATAAAAAAAATTTAAACAAAGTGCTGTTACTGCCCAAAAAACTAATTGTTCACGCTGTCAACCCCTCTACGTACATACATTCGGTGTGAAGAATGCTATGTGCACAGCACTAGCGATTTTCTTCTAGAATACTTCGCCGCTCCCACACATCTAATGTCAAGCTGCTAACGAAAGGAAAGGAAATCATTAGCGCACTCCAAAGTCACCAGAATGTGTAATATTATCTGTATTCTTAAAGTATAATGAAAAAAATTTAAACAAAGTGCTGTTACTGCCCAAAAAGCTAATTGTTCAAGCTGTCAACCCCTCTACGTAGATACATTCGGTGTGAAGAATGCTATGTGCACAGCACTAGCGATTTTCTTCTAGAATACTTCGCCGCTCCCACACATCTGTTGTCAACCTGATAACGAAAGGAAAGGAAATCATTAGCGCACTCCAAAGTCACCAGACTGTGTAATTTTATCAGTATTCTTAATGTATAATGAAAAAAATTTAAACAAAGTGCTGTTACTGCCAAAAAAACTAATTGTTCACGCTGTTAACCCCTCTACGTAGATACATTCGGTGTGAAGAATGCTATGTGCACAGCACTAGCGATTTTCTTCTAGAATATGTCGCCGCTCAAACACATCTCTTGCCAACCTGCTAACGAAAGGAAAGGAAATCATTAGCGCACTCCAAAGTCACCAGAATGTGTAATTTTATCTGTATTCTTAAAGTATAATGAAAAATATTTAAACAAAGTGCTGTTACTGCCCAAAAAACTAATTGTTCACGCTGTCAACCCCTCTACGTAGATACATTCGGTCTGAAGAATGCTATGTGCACAGCACTAGCGATTTTCTTCTAGAATACTTCGCCGCTCCCACACATCTGTTGTCAACCTGCTAACGAAAGGAAAGGAAATCATTAGCGCACTTCAGAGTCACCAGAATGTGTAATTTTATCTGTATTCTTAAAGTATAATGAAAAAAATTTAAACAAAGTGCTGTTACTGCCAAATAAACTAATTGTTCACGCTGTCAACCCCTCTACGTAGATACATTCGGTGTGAAGAATGCTATGTGCACAGCACTAGCGATTTTCTTCTAGAATACTTCGCCGCTCCCACACATCTGTTATCAACCTGATAACGAAAGGAAAGGAAATCATTAGCGCACTCCAAAGTCACCAGACTGTGTAATTTTATCAGTATTCTTAATGTATAATGAAAAAAATTTAAACAAAGTGCTGTTACTGCCAAATAAACTAATTGTTCACGCTGTCAACCCCTCTACGTAGATGCATTCGGTGTGAAGAATGCTATGTGCACAGCACTAGCGATTTTCTTCTAGAATACTTCGCCGCTTCCACACATCTGTTATCAACCTGATAACGAAAGGAAAGGAAATCATTAGCGCACTCCAAAGTCACCAGACTGTGTAATTTTATCAGTATTCTTAATGTATAATGAAAAAAATTTAAACAAAGTGCTGTTACTGCCAAAAAAACTAATTGTTCACGCTGTCAACCCCTCTACGTAGATACATTCGGTGTGAAGAATGCTATGTGCACAGCACTAGCGATTTTCTTCTAGAATACTTCGCCGCTCAAACACATCTCTTGCCAACCTGCTAACGAAAGGAAAGGAAATCATTAGCGCACTCCAAAGTCACCAGACTGTGTAATTTTATCAGTATTCTTAATGTATAATGAAAAAAATTTAAACAAGGTGCTGTTACTGCCAAATAAACTAATTGTTCACGCTGTCAACCCCTCTACGTAGATGCATTCGGTGTGAAGAATGCTATGTGCACAGCACTAGCGATTTTCTTCTAGAATACTTCGCCGCTTCCACACATCTGTTATCAACCTGATAACGAAAGGAAAGGAAATCATTAGCGCACTCCAAAGTCACCAGACTGTGTAATTTTATCTGTATTCTTAATGTATAATGAAAAAAATTTAAACAAAGTGCTGTTACTGCCCAAAAAAAAAGAATTGTTGACGCTGTCAACCCCTCTACGTAAATACATTCGGTGTGAAGAATGCTATGTGCACAGCACTAGCGATTTTCTGCTAGAATACTTCGCCGCTCAGACACATCTGTTGTCAACCTGCTAACGAAAGGAAAGGAAATCATTAGCGCACTCCAAAGTCACCAGAATGTGTAATTTTATCTGTATTCTTAAAGTATAATGAAAAAAATTTAAACAAAGTGCTGTTACTGCCCAAGAAACTAATTGTTCACGCTGTCAACCCCTCTACGTAGATACATTCGGTGAGAAGAATGCTATGTGCACAGCACTAGCGATTTTCTTCTAGAATATGTCGCCGCTCACACACATGTCTTGTCAACCTGCTAACGAAAGAAAATGCAATCATTAGCGCAATTCAAAGCAACCAGAATGTGTAATGTTATCTGTATTCTTAATGTATAATGAAAAAAATTTAAACAAAGTGCTGTTACTGCCAAATAAACTAATTGTTCACGCTGTCAACCCCTCTACGTAGATACATTCGGTGTGAAGAATGCTATGTGCACAGCACTAGCGATTTTCTTCTAGAATACTTCGCCGCTCCCACACATCTGTTACCAACCTGATAACGAAAGGAAAGGAAATCATTAGCGCACTCCAAAGTCACCAGACTGTGTAATTTTATCAGTATTCTTAATGTATAATGAAAAAAATTTAAACAAAGTGCTGTTACTGCCAAAAAAACTAATTGTTCACGCTGTCAACCCCTCTACGTAGATACATTCGGTGTGAAGAATGCTATGTGCACAGCACTAGCGATTTTCTTCTAGCATACTTCGCCGCTCCCACACATCTGTTGTCAACCTGATAACGAAAGGAAAGGAAATCATTAGCGCACTCCAAAGTCACCAGAATGTGTAATTTTATCTGTATTCTTAAAGTATAATGAAAAAAATTTAAACAAAGTGCTGTTACTGCCAAATAAACTAATTGTTCACGCTGTCAACCCCTCTACGTAGATACATTCGGTGTGAAGAATGCTATGTGCACAGCACTAGCGATTTTCTTCTAGAATACTTCGCCGCTCCCACACATCTGTTATCAACCTGATAACGAAAGGAAAGGAAATCATTAGCGCACTCCAAAGTCACCAGACTGTGTAATTTTATCAGTATTCTTAATTTATAATGAAAAAAATTTAAACAAAGTGCTGTTACTGCCAAAAAAACTAATTGTTCACGCTGTCAACCCCTCTACGTAGATACATTCGGTGTGAAGAATGCTATGTGCACAGCACTAGCGATTTTCTTCTAGAATACTTCGCCGCTCCCACACATCTGTTGTCAACCTGATAACGATAGGAAAGGAAATCATTAGCGCACTCCAAAGTCACCAGAATGTGTAATTTTATCTGTATTCTTAAAGTATAATAAAAAAATTTAAACAAAGTGCTGTTACTGCCAAATAAACTAATTGTTCACGCTGTCAACCCCTCTACGTAGATACATTCGGTGTGAAGAATGCTATGTGCACAGCACTAGCGATTTTCTTCTAGAATACTTCGCCGCTCCCACACATCTGTTATCAACCTGATAACGAAAGGAAAGGAAATCATTAGCGCACTCCAAAGTCACCAGACTGTGTAATTTTATCAGTATTCTTAATGTATAATGAAAAAAATTTAAACAAAGTGCTGTTACTGCCAAAAAAACTAATTGTTCACGCTGTCAACCCCTCTACGTAGATACATTCGGTGTGAAGAATGCTATGTGCACAGCACTAGCGATTTTCTTCTAGAATACTTCGCCGCTCAAACACATCTCATGCCAACCTGCTAACGAAAGGAAAGGAAATCATTAGCGCACTCCAAAGTCACCAGAATGTGTAATTTTATCTGTATTCTTAAAGTATAATGAAAAAAATTTAAACAAAGTGCTGTTACTGCCCAAAAAACTAATTGTTCACGCTGTCAACCCCTCTACGTAGATACATTCGGTGTGAAGAATGCTATGTGCACAGCACTAGCGATTTTCTTCTAGAATATGTCGCCGCTCAAACACATCTCTTGCCAACCTGCTAACGAAAGGAAAGGAAATCATTAGCGCACTCCAAAGTCGCCAGAATGTGTAATTTTATCTGTATTCTTAAAGTATAATGAAAAAAATTTAAACAAAGTGCTGTTACTGCCCAAAAAACTAATTGTTCACGCTGTCAACCCCTCTACGTAGATACATTCGGTGTGAAGAATGCTATGTGCACAGCACTAGCGATTTTCTTCTAGAATATGTCGCCGCTCAAACACATCTCTTGCCAACCTGCTAACGAAAGGAAAGGAAATCATTAGCGCACTCCAAAGTCACCAGAATGTGTAATTTTATCTGTATTCTTAAAGTATAATGAAAAAAATTTAAACAAAATGCTGTTACTGCCCAAAAAACTAATTGTTCACGCTGTCAACCCCTCTACGTAGATACATTCGGTGTGAAGAATGCTATGTGCACAGCACTAGCGATTTTCTTCTAGAATACTTCGCCGCTCAAACACATCTCATGCCAACCTGCTAACGAAAGGAAAGGAAATCATTAGCGCACTCCAAAGTCACCAGAATGTGTAATTTTATCTGTATTCTTAAAGTATAATGAAAAAAATTTAAACAAAGTGCTGTTACTGCCCAAAAAACTAATTGTTCACGCTGTCAACCCCTCTACGTAGATACATTCGGTGTGAAGAATGCTATGTGCACAGCACTAGCGATTTTCTTCTAGAATATGTCGCCGCTCAAACACATCTCTTGCCAACCTGCTAACGAAAGGAAAGGAAATCATTAGCGCACTCCAAAGTCGCCAGAATGTGTAATTTTATCTGTATTCTTAAAGTATAATGAAAAAAATTTAAACAAAGTGCTGTTACTGCCCAAAAAACTAATTGTTCACGCTGTCAACCCCTCTACGTAGATACATTCGGTGTGAAGAATGCTATGTGCACAGCACTAGCGATTTTCTTCTAGAATATGTCGCCGCTCAAACACATCTCTTGCCAACCTGCTAACGAAAGGAAAGGAAATCATTAGCGCACTCCAAAGTCACCAGAATGTGTAATTTTATCTGTATTCTTAAAGTATAATGAAAAAAATTTAAACAAAATGCTGTTACTGCCCAAAAAGCTAATTGTTCACGCTGTCAACCCCTCTACGTAGATACATTCGGTGTGAAGAATGCTATGTGCACAGCACTAGCGATTTTCTTCTAGAATACTTCGCCGCTCCCACACATCTGTTGTCAACCTGCTAACGAAAGGAAAGGAAATCATTAGCGCACTCCAAAGTCACCAGACTGTGTAATTTTATCAGTATTCTTAATGTATAATGAAAAAAATTTAAACAAAGTGCTGTTACTGCCAAAAAAACTAATTGTTCACGCTGTCAACCCCTCTACGTAGATACATTCGGTGTGAAGAATGCTATGTGCACAGCACTAGCGATTTTCTTCTAGAATATGTCGCCGCTCAAACACATCTCTTGCCAACCTGCTAACGAAAGGAAAGGAAATCATTAGCGCACTCCAAAGTCACCAGAATGTGTAATTTTATCTGTATTCTTAAAGTATAATGAAAAAAATTTAAACAAAATGCTGTTACTGCCCAAAAAGCTAATTGTTCACGCTGTCAACCCCTCTACGTAGATACATTCGTTGTGAAGAATGCTATGTGCACAGCACTAGCGATTTTCTTCTAGAATACTTCGCCGCTCCCACACATCTGTTGTCAACCTGCTAACGAAAGGAAAGGAAATCATTAGCGCACTCCAAAGTCACCAGACTGTGTAATTTTATCAGTATTCTTAATGTATAATGAAAAAAATTTAAACAAAGTGCTGTTACTGCCAAAAAAACTAATTGTTCACGCTGTCAACCCCTCTACGTAGATACATTCGGTGTGAAGAATGCTATTTGCACAGCACTAGCGATTTTCTTCTAGAATATGTCGCCGCTCAGATACATCTCTTGCCAACCTGCTAACGAAAGGAAAGGAAATCATTAGCGCACTCCAAAGTCACCAGAATGTGTAATTTTATCTGTATTCTTAAAGTATAATGAAAAAAATTTAAACAAAATGCTGTTACTGCCCAAAAAGCTAATTGTTCACGCTGTCAACCCCTCTACGTAGATACATTCGGTGTGAAGAATGCTATGTGCACAGCACTAGCGATTTTCTTCTAGAATATGTCGCCGCTCAAACACATCTCTTGCCAACCTGCTAACGAAAGGAAAGGAAATCATTAGCGCACTCCAAAGTCACCAGAATGTGTAATTTTATCTGTATTCTTAAAGTATAATGAAAAAAATTTAAACAAAGTGCTGTTACTGCCCAAAAAACTAATTGTTCACGCTGTCAACCCCTCTACGTACATACATTCGGTGTGAAGAATGCTATGTGCACAGCACTAGCGATTTTCTTCTAGAATATGTCGCCGCTCAAACACATCTCTTGCCAACCTGCTAACGAAAGGAAAGGAAATCATTAGCGCACTCCAAAGTCACCAGAATGTGTAATTTTATCTGTATTCTTAAAGTATAATGAAAAAAATTTAAACAAAGTGCTGTTACTGCCCAAAAAACTAATTGTTCACGCTGTCAACCCCTCTACGTAGATACATTCGGTGTGAAGAATGCTATGTGCACAGCACTAGCGATTTTCTTCTAGAATACTTCGCCGCTCAAACACATCTCTTGCCAACCTGCTAACGAAAGGAAAGGAAATCATTAGCGCACTCCAAAGTCACCAGAATGTGTAATTTTATCAGTATTCTTAATGTATAATGAAAAAAATTTAAACAAAGTGCTGTTACTGCCAAAAAAACTAATTGTTCACGCTGTCAACCCCTCTACGTAGATACATTCGGTGTGAAGAATGCTATGTGCACAGCACTAGTGATTTTCTTCTAGAATATGTCGCCGCTCAAACACATCTCTTGCCAACCTGCTAACGAAAGGAAAGGAAATCATTAGCGCACTCCAAAGTCACCAGAATGTGTAATTTTATCTGTATTCTTAAAGTATAATGAAAAAAATTTAAACAAAGTGCTGTTACTGCCCAAAAAACTAATTGTTCACGCTGTCAACCCCTCTACGTAGATACATTCGGTGTGAAGAATGCTATGTGCACAGCACTAGCGATTTTCTTCTAGAATACTTCGCCGCTCAAACACATCTCTTGCCAACCTGCTAACGAAAGGAAAGGAAATCATTAGCGCACTCCAAAGTCACCAGAATGTGTAATTTTATCTGTATTCTTAAAGTATAATGAAAAAAATTTAAACAAAGTGCTGTTACTGCCCAAAAAACTAATTGTTCACGCTGTCAACCCCTGTACGTAGATACATTCGGTGTGAAGAATGCTATGTGCACAGCACTAGGGATTTTCTTCTAGAATATGTCGCCGCTCAAACACATCTCTTGCCAACCTGCTAACGAAAGGAAAGGAAATCATTAGCGCACTCCAAAGTCACCAGAATGTGTAATTTTATCTGTATTCTTAAAGTATAATGAAAAAAATTTAAACAAAGTGCTGTTACTGCCCAAAAAACTAATTGTTCACGCTGTCAACCCCTCTACGTAGATACATTCGGTCTGAAGAATGCTATGTGCACAGCACTAGCGATTTTCTTCTAGAATATGTCGCCGCTCAAACACATCTCTTGCCAACCTGCTAACGAAAGGAAAGGAAATCATTAGCGCACTCCAAAGTCACCAGAATGTGTAATTTTATCAGTATTCTTAATGTATAATGAAAAAAATTTAAACAAAGTGCTGTTACTGCCAAAAAAACTAATTGTTCACGCTGTCAACCCCTCTACGTAGATACATTCGGTCTGAAGAATGCTATGTGCACAGCACTAGCGATTTTCTTCTAGAATATGTCGCCGCTCAAACACATCTCTTGCCAACCTGCTAACGAAAGGAAAGGAAATCATTAGCGCACTCCAAAGTCACCAGAATGTGTAATTTTATCTGTATTCTTAAAGTATAATGAAAAAAATTTAAACAAAGTGCTGTTACTGCCCAAAAAACTAATTGTTCACGCTGTCAACCCCTCTACGTAGATACATTCGGTCTGAAGAATGCTATGTGCACAGCACTAGGGATTTTCTTCTAGAATATGTCGCCGCTCAAACACATCTCTTGCCAACCTGCTAACGAAAGGAAAGGAAATCATTAGCGCACTCCAAAGTCACCAGAATGTGTAATTTTATCTGTATTCTTAAAGTATAATGAAAAAAATTTAAACAAAGTGCTGTTACTGCCCAAAAAACTAATTGTTCACGCTGTCAACCCCTCTACGTAGATACATTCGGTCTGAAGAATGCTATGTGCACAGCACTAGCGATTTTCTTCTAGAATATGTCGCCGCTCAAACACATCTCTTGCCAACCTGCTAACGAAAGGAAAGGAAATCATTAGCGCACTCCAAAGTCACCAGAATGTGTAATTTTATCTGTATTCTTAAAGTATAATGAAAAAAATTTAAACAAAGTGCTGTTACTGCCCAAAAAACTAATTGTTCACGCTGTCAACCCCTCTACGTAGATACATTCGGTGTGAAGAATGCTATGTGCACAGCACTAGCGATTTTCTTCTAGAATATGTCGCCGCTCAAACACATCTCTTGCCAACCTGCTAACGAAAGGAAAGGAAATCATTAGCGCACTCCAAAGTCACCAGAATGTGTAATTTTATCTGTATTCTTAAAGTATAATGAAAAAAATTTAAACAAAGTGCTGTTACTGCCCAAAAAACTAATTGTTCACGCTGTCAACCCCTCTACGTAGATACATTCGGTCTGAAGAATGCCATATGCACAGCACTAGGGATTTTCTTCTAGAATATGTCGCCGCTCAAACACATCTCTTGCCAACCTGCTAACGAAAGGAAAGGAAATCATTAGCGCACTCCAAAGTCACCAGAATGTGTAATTTTATCTGTATTCTTAAAGTATAATGAAAAAAATTTAAACAAAGTGCTGTTACTGCCCAAAAAACTAATTGTTCACGCTGTCAACCCCTCTACGTAGATACATTCGGTCTGAAGAATGCTATGTGCACAGCACTAGCGATTTTCTTCTAGAATATGTCGCCGCTCAAACACATCTCTTGCCAACCTGCTAACGAAAGGAAAGGAAATCATTAGCGCACTCCAAAGTCACCAGAATATGTAATTTTATCTGTATTCTTAAAGTATAATGAAAAAAATTTAAACAAAGTGCTGTTACTGCCCAAAAAACTAATTGTTCACGCTGTCAACCCCTCTACGTAGATACATTCGGTCTGAAGAATGCTATGTGCACAGCACTAGCGATTTTCTTCTAGAATATGTCGCCGCTCAAACACATCTCTTGCCAACCTGCTAACGAAAGGAAAGGAAATCATTAGCGCACTCCAAAGTCACCAGAATGTGTAATTTTATCAGTATTCTTAATGTATAATGAAAAAAATTTAAACAAAGTGCTGTTACTGCCCAAAAAACTAATTGTTCACGCTGTCAACCCCTCTACGTAGATACATTCGGTGTGAAGAATGCTATGTGCACAGCACTAGCGATTTTCTTCTAGAATATGTCGCCGCTCAAACACATCTCTTGCCAACCTGCTAACGAAAGGAAAGGAAATCATTAGCGCACTCCAAAGTCACCAGAATGTGTAATTTTATCAGTATTCTTAATGTATAATGAAAAAAATTTAAACAAAGTGCTGTTACTGCCAAAAAAACTAATTGTTCACGCTGTCAACCCCTCTACGTAGATACATTCGGTGTGAAGAATGCTATGTGCACAGCACTAGCGATTTTCTTCTAGAATATGTCGCCGCTCAAACACATCTCTTGCCAACCTGCTAACGAAAGGAAAGGAAATCATTAGCGCACTCCAAAGTCACCAGAATGTGTAATTTTATCTGTATTCTTAAAGTATAATGAAAAAAATTTAAACAAAGTGCTGTTACTGCCCAAAAAACTAATTGTTCACGCTGTCAACCCCTCTACGTAGATACATTCGGTCTGAAGAATGCTATGTGCACAGCACTAGCGATTTTCTTCTAGAATATGTCGCCGCTCAAACACATCTCTTGCCAACCTGCTAACGAAAGGAAAGGAAATCATTAGCGCACTCCAAAGTCACCAGAATGTGTAATTTTATCAGTATTCTTAATGTATAATGAAAAAAATTTAAACAAAGTGCTGTTACTGCCAAAAAAACTAATTGTTCACGCTGTCAACCCCTCTACGTAGATACATTCGGTCTGAAGAATGCTATGTGCACAGCACTAGCGATTTTCTTCTAGAATATGTCGCCGCTCAAACACATCTCTTGCCAACCTGCTAACGAAAGGAAAGGAAATCATTAGCGCACTCCAAAGTCACCAGAATGTGTAATTTTATCTGTATTCTTAAAGTATAATGAAAAAAATTTAAACAAAGTGCTGTTACTGCCCAAAAAACTAATTGTTCACGCTGTCAACCCCTCTACGTAGATACATTCGCTGTGAAGAATGCTATGTGCACAGCACTAGCGATTTTCTTCTAGAATACTTCGCCGCTCAAACACATCTCTTGCCAACCTGCTAACGAAAGGAAAGGAAATCATTAGCGCACTCCAAAGTCACCAGAATGTGTAATTTTATCTGTATTCTTAAAGTACAATGAAAAAAATTTAAACAAAGTGCTGTTACTGCCCAAAAAACTAATTGTTCACGCTGTCAACCCCTCTACGTAGATACATTCGGTGTGAAGAATGCTATGTGCACAGCACTAGCGATTTTCTTCTAGAATATGTCGCCGCTCAAACACATCTCTTGCCAACCTGCTAACGAAAGGAAAGGAAATCATTAGCGCACTCCAAAGTCACCAGAATGTGTAATTTTATCTGTATTCTTAAAGTATAATGAAAAAAATTTAAACAAAGTGCTGTTACTGCCCAAAAAACTAATTGTTCACGCTGTCAACCCCTCTACGTAGATACATTCGGTGTGAAGAATGCTATGTGCACAGCACTAGCGATTTTCTTCTAGAATATGTCGCCGCTCAAACACATCTCTTGCCAACCTGCTAACGAAAGGAAAGGAAATCATTAGCGCACTCCAAAGTCACCAGAATGTGTAATTTTATCTGTATTCTTAAAGTATAATGAAAAAAATTTAAACAAAGTGCTGTTACTGCCAAAAAAACTAATTGTTCACGCTGTCAACCCCTCTACGTAGATACATTCGGTTGGTTGGTTGGTTGGTTGGTTTGGGGAAGGAGACCAGACAGCGTGGTCATCGGTCTCATCGGATTAGGGAAGGATGGGGAAGGAAGTCGGCCGTGCCCTTTCAGAGGAACCATCCCGGCATTTGCCTGGAGTGATTTAGGGAAATCACGGAAAACCTAAATCAGGATGGCCGGACGCGGGATTGAAAGATACATTCGGTGTGAAGAATGCTATGTGCACAGCACTAGCGATTTTCTTCTAGAATATGTCGCCGCTCAAACACATCTCTTGCCAACCTGCTAACGAAAGGAAAGGAAATCATTAGCGCACTCCAAAGTCACCAGAATGTGTAATTTTATCTGTATTCTTAAAGTATAATGAAAAAAATTTAAACAAAGTGCTGTTACTGCCCAAAAAACTAATTGTTCACGCTGTCAACCCCTCTACGTAGATACATTCGGTGTGAAGAATGCTATGTGCACAGCACTAGCGATTTTCTTCTAGAATATGTCGCCGCTCAAACACATCTCTTGCCAACCTGCTAACGAAAGGAAAGGAAATCATTAGCGCACTCCAAAGTCACCAGAATGTGTAATTTTATCTGTATTCTTAAAGTATAATGAAAAAAATTTAAACAAAGTGCTGTTACTGCCCAAAAAACTAATTGTTCACGCTGTCAACCCCTCTACGTAGATACATTCGGTCTGAAGAATGCTATGTGCACAGCACTAGCGATTTTCTTCTAGAGTATGTCGCCGCTCAAACACATCTCTTGCTAACCTGCTAACGAAAGGAAAGGAAATCATTAGCGCACTCCAAAGTCACCAGAATGTGTAATTTTATCTGTATTCTTAAAGTATAATGAAAAAAATTTAAACAAAGTGCTGTTACTGCCCAAAAAACTAATTGTTCACGCTGTCAACCCCTCTACGTAGATACATTCGGTGTGAAGAATGCTATGTGCACAGCACTAGCGATTTTCTTCTAGAATATGTCGCCGCTCAAACACATCTCTTGCCAACCTGCTAACGAAAGGAAAGGAAGTCATTAGCGCACTCCAAAGTCACCAGAATGTGTAATTTTATCTGTATTCTTAAAGAATAATGAAAAAAATTTAAACAAAATGCTGTTACTGCCCAAAAAGCTAATTGTTCACGCTGTCAACCCCTCTACGTAGATACATTCGGTGTGAAGAATGCTATGTGCACAGCACTAGCGATTTTCTTCTAGAATACTTCGCCGCTCCCACACATCTGTTGTCAACCTGCTAACGAAAGGAAAGGAAATCATTAGCGCACTCCAAAGTCACCAGACTGTGTAATTTTATCAGTATTCTTAATGTATAATGAAAAAAATTTAAACAAAGTTCTGTTACTGCCAAAAAAACTAATTGTTCACGCTGTCAACCCCTCTACGTAGATACATTCGGTGTGAAGAATGCTATGTGCACAGCACTAGCGATTTTCTTCTAGAATACTTCGCCGCTCAAACACATCTCTTGCCAACCTGCTAACGAAAGGAAAGGAAATCATTAGCGCACTCCAAAGTCACCAGAATGTGTAATTTTATCTGTATTCTTAAAGTATAATGAAAAAAATTTAAACAAAGTGCTGTTACTGCCCAAAAAACTAATTGTTCACGCTGTCAACCCCTCTACGTAGATACATTCGGTCTGAAGAATGCTATGTGCACAGCACTAGCGATTTTCTTCTAGAATATGTCGCCGCTCAAACACATCTCTTGCCAACCTGCTAACGAAAGGAAAGGAAATCATTAGCGCACTCCAAAGTCACCAGAATGTGTAATTTTATCTGTATTCTTAAAGTATAATGAAAAAAATTTAAACAAAGTGCTGTTACTGCCCAAAAAACTAATTGTTCACGCTGTCAACCCCTCTACGTAGATACATTCGGTGTGAAGAATGCTATGTGCACAGCACTAGCGATTTTCTTCTCGAATATGTCGCCGCTCAAACTCATCTCTTGCCAACCTGCTAACGAAAGGAAAGGAAATCATTAGCGCACTCCAAAGTCACCAGAATGTGTAATTTTATCTGTATTCTTAAAGTATAATGAAAAAAATTTAAACAAAGTGCTGTTACTGCCCAAAAAACTAATTGTTCACGCTGTCAACCCCTCTACGTAGATACATTCGGTCTGAAGAATGCTATGTGCACAGCACTAGCGATTTTCTTCTAGAATATGTCGCCGCTCAAACACATCTCTTGCCAACCTGCTAACGAAAGGAAAGGAAATCATTAGCGCACTCCAAAGTCACCAGAATGTGTAATTTTATCTGTATTCTTAAAGTATAATGAAAAAAATTTAAACAAAGTGCTGTTACTGCCCAAAAAACTAATTGTTCACGCTGTCAACCCCTCTACGTAGATACATTCGGTGTGAAGAATGCTATGTGCACAGCACTAGCGATTTTCTTCTAGAATATGTCGCCGCTCAATCACATCTCTTGCCAACCTGCTAACGAAAGGAAAGGAAATCATTAGCGCACTCCAAAGTCACCAGAATGTGTAATTTTATCTGTATTCTTAAAGTATAAGGAAAAAAATTTAAACAAAGTGCTGTTACTGCCCAAAAAACTAGTTGTTCACGCTGTCAACCCCTCTACGTAGATACATTCGGTGTGAAGAATGCTATGTGCACAGCACTAGCGATTTTCTTCTAGAATATGTCGCCGCTCAAACACATCTCTTGCCAACCTGCTAACGAAAGGAAAGGAAATCATTAGCGCACTCCAAAGTCACCAGAATGTGTAATTTTATCTGTATTCTTAAAGTATAATGAAAAAAATTTAAACAAAGTGCTGTTACTGCCCAAAAAACTAATTGTTCACGCTGTCAACCCCTCTACGTAGATACATTCGGTCTGAAGAATGCTATGTGCACAGCACTAGCGATTTTCTTCTAAAATATGTCGCCGCTCAAACACATCTCTTGCCAACCTGCTAACGAAAGGAAAGGAAATCATTAGCGCACTCCAAAGTCACCAGAATGTGTAATTTTATCTGTATTCTTAAAGTATAATGAAAAAAATTTAAACAAAGTGCTGTTACTGCCCAAAAAACTAATTGTTCACGCTGTCAACCCCTCTACGTAGATACATTCGGTGTGAAGAATGCTATGTGCACAGCACTAGCGATTTTCTTCTAGAATATGTCGCCGCTCAAACACATCTCTTGCCAACCTGCTAACGAAAGGAAAGGAAATCATTAGGGCACTCCAAAGTCACCAGAATGTGTAATTTTATCTGTATTCTTAAAGTATAATGAAAAAAATTTAAACAAAGTGCTGTTACTGCCCAAAAAACTAATTGTTCACGCTGTCAACCCCTCTACGTAGATACATTCGGTCTGAAGAATGCTATGTGCACAGCACTAGCGATTTTCTTCTAGAATATGTCGCCGCTCAAACACATCTCTTGCCAACCTGCTAACGAAAGGAAAGGAAATCATTAGCGCACTCCAAAGTCACCAGAATGTGTAATTTTATCTGTATTCTTAAAGTATAATGAAAAAAATTTAAACAAAGTGCTGTTACTGCCCAAAAAACTAATTGTTCACGCTGTCAACCCCTCTACGTAGATACATTCGGTGTGAAGAATGCTATGTGCACAGCACTAGCGATTTTCTTCTAGAATATGTCGCCGCTCAAACACATCTCTTGCCAACCTGCTAACGAAAGGAAAGGAAATCATTAGCGCACTCCAAAGTCACCAGAATGTGTAATTTTATCTGTATTCTTAAAGTATAAGGAAAAAAATTTAAACAAAGTGCTGTTACTGCCCAAAAAACTAATTGTTCACGCTGTCAACCCCTCTACGTAGATACATTCGGTGTGAAGAATGCTATGTGCACAGCACTAGCGATTTTCTTCTAGAATATGTCGCCGCTCAAACACATCTCTTGCCAACCTGCTAACGAAAGGAAAGGAAATCATTAGCGCACTCCAAAGTCACCAGAATGTGTAATTTTATCTGTATTCTTAAAGTATAATGAAAAAAATTTAAACAAAGTGCTGTTACTGCCCAAAAAACTAATTGTTCACGCTGTCAACCCCTCTACGTAGATACATTCGGTGTGAAGAATGCTATGTGCACAGCACTAGCGATTTTCTTCTAGAATATGTCGCCGCTCAAACACATCTCTTGCCAACCTGCTAACGAAAGGAAAGGAAATCATTAGCGCACTCCAAAGTCACCAGAATGTGTAATTTTATCTGTATTCTTAAAGTATAATGAAAAAAATTTAAACAAAGTGCTGTTACTGCCCAAAAAACTAATTGTTCACGCTGTCAACCCCTCTACGTAGATACATTCGGTGTGAAGAATGCTATGTGCACAGCACTAGCGATTTTCTTCTAGAATATGTCGCCGCTCAAACACATCTCTTGCCAACCTGCTAACGAAAGGAAAGGAAATCATTAGCGCACTCCAAAGTCACCAGAATGTGTAATTTTATCTGTATTCTTAAAGTATAAGGAAAAAAATTTAAACAAAGTGCTGTTACTGCCCAAAAAACTAATTGTTCACGCTGTCAACCCCTCTACGTAGATACATTCGGTGTGAAGAATGCTATGTGCACAGCACTAGCGATTTTCTTCTAGAATATGTCGCCGCTCAAACACATCTCTTGCCAACCTGCTAACGAAAGGAAAGGAAATCATTAGCGCACTCCAAAGTCACCAGAATGTGTAATTTTATCTGTATTCTTAAAGTATAATGAAAAAAATTTAAACAAAGTGCTGTTACTGCCCAAAAAACTAATTGTTCACGCTGTCAACCCCTCTACGTAGATACATTCGGTCTGAAGAATGCTATGTGCACAGCACTAGCGATTTTCTTCTAGAATATGTCGCCGCTCAAACACATCTCTTGCCAACCTGCTAACGAAAGGAAAGGAAATCATTAGCGCACTCCAAAGTCACCAGAATGTGTAATTTTATCTGTATTCTTAAAGTATAATGAAAAAAATTTAAACAAAGTGCTGTTACTGCCCAAAAAACTAATTGTTCACGCTTTCAACCCCTCTACGTAGATACATTCGGTGTGAAGAATGCTATGTGCACAGCACTAGCGATTTTCTTCTAGAATATGTCGCCGCTCAAACACATCTCTTGCCAACCTGCTAACGAAAGGAAAGGAAATTATTAGCGCACTCCAAAGTCACCAGAATGTGTAATTTTATCTGTATTCTTAAAGTATAATGAAAAAAATTTAAACAAAGTGCTGTTACTGCCCAAAAAACTAATTGTTCACGCTGTCAACCCCTCTACGTAGATACATTCGGTGTGAAGAATGCTATGTGCACAGCACTAGCGATTTTCTTCTAGAATATGTCGCCGCTCAAACACATCTCTTGCCAACCTGCTAACGAAAGGAAAGGAAATCATTAGCGCACTCCAAAGTCACCAGAATGTGTAATTTTATCTGTATTCTTAAAGTATAATGAAAAAAATTTAAACAAAGTGCTGTTACTGCCCAAAAAACTAATTGTTCACGCTGTCAACCCCTCTACGTAGATACATTCGGTGTGAAGAATGCTATGTGCACAGCACTAGCGATTTTCTTCTAGAATATGTCGCCGCTCAAACACATCTCTTGCCAACCTGCTAACGAAAGGAAAGGAAATCATTAGCGCACTCCAAAGTCACCAGAATGTGTAATTTTATCTGTATTCTTAAAGTATAATGAAAAAAATTTAAACAAAGTGCTGTTACTGCCCAAAAAACTAATTGTTCACGCTGTCAACCCCTCTACGTAGATACATTCGGTCTGAAGAATGCTATGTGCACAGCACTAGCGATTTTCTTCTAGAATATGTCGCCGCTCAAACACATCTCTTGCCAACCTGCTAACGAAAGGAAAGGAAATCATTAGCGCACTCCAAAGTCACCAGAATGTGTAATTTTATCTGTATTCTTAAAGTATAATGAAAAAAATTTAAACAAAGTGCTGTTACTGCCCAAAAAACTAATTGTTCACGCTGTCAACCCCTCTACGTAGATACATTCGGTGTGAAGAATGCTATGTGCACAGCACTAGCGATTTTCTTCTAGAATATGTCGCCGCTCAAACACATCTCTTGCCAACCTGCTAACGAAAGGAAAGGAAATCATTAGCGCACTCCAAAGTCACCAGAATGTGTAATTTTATCTGTATTCTTAAAGTATAATGAAAAAAATTTAAACAAAGTGCTGTTACTGCCCAAAAAACTAATTGTTCACGCTGTCAACCCCTCTACGTAGATACATTCGGTGTGAAGAATGCTATGTGCACAGCACTAGCGATTTTCTTCTAGAATATGTCGCCGCTCAAACACATCTCTTGCCAACCTGCTAACGAAAGGAAAGGAAATCATTAGCGCACTCCAAAGTCACCAGAATGTGTAATTTTATCTGTATTCTTAAAGTATAATGAAAAAAATTTAAACAAAGTGCTGTTACTGCCCAAAAAACTAATTGTTCACGCTGTCAACCCCTCTACGTAGATACATTCGGTCTGAAGAATGCTATGTGCACAGCACTAGCGATTTTCTTCTAGAATATGTCGCCGCTCAAACACATCTCTTGCCAACCTGCTAACGAAAGGAAAGGAAATCATTAGCGCACTCCAAAGTCACCAGAATGTGTAATTTTATCTGTATTCTTAAAGTATAATGAAAAAAATTTAAACAAAGTGCTGTTACTGCCCAAAAAACTAATTGTTCACGCTGTCAACCCCTCTACGTAGATACATTCGGTGTGAAGAATGCTATGTGCACAGCACTAGCGATTTTCTTCTAGAATATGTCGCCGCTCAAACACATCTCTTGCCAACCTGCTAACGAAAGGAAAGGAAATCATTAGCGCACTCCAAAGTCACCAGAATGTGTAATTTTATCTGTATTCTTAAAGTATAATGAAAAAAATTTAAACAAAGTGCTGTTACTGCCCAAAAAACTAATTGTTCACGCTGTCAACCCCTCTACGTAGATACATTCGGTGTGAAGAATGCTATGTGCACAGCACTAGCGATTTTCTTCTAGAATACTTCGCCGCTCAAACACATCTCTTGCCAACCTGCTAACGAAAGGAAAGGAAATCATTAGCGCACTCCAAAGTCACCAGAATGTGTAATTTTATCTGTATTCTTAAAGTATAATGAAAAAAATTTAAACAAAGTGCTGTTACTGCCCAAAAAACTAATTGTTCACGCTGTCAACCCCTCTACGTAGATACATTCGGTCTGAAGAATGCTATGTGCACAGCACTAGCGATTTTCTTCTAGAATATGTCGCCGCTCAAACACATCTCTTGCCAACCTGCTAACGAAAGGAAAGGAAATCATTAGCGCACTCCAAAGTCACCAGAATGTGTAATTTTATCTGTATTCTTAAAGTATAATGAAAAAAATTTAAACAAAGTGCTGTTACTGCCCAAAAAACTAATTGTTCACGCTGTCAACCCCTCTACGTAGATACATTCGGTGGGAAGAATGCTATGTGCACAGCACTAGCGATTTTCTTCTAGAATATGTCGCCGCTCAAACACATCTCTTGCCAACCTGCTAACGAAAGGAAAGGAAATCATTAGCGCACTCCAAAGTCACCAGAATGTGTAATTTTATCTGTATTCTTAAAGTATAATGAAAAAAATTTAAACAAAGTGCTGTTACTGCCCAAAAAACTAATTGTTCACGCTGTCAACCCCTCTACGTAGATACATTCGGTGTGAAGAATGCTATGTGCACAGCACTAGCGATTTTCTTCTAGAATATGTCGCCGCTCAAACACATCTCTTGCCAACCTGCTAACGAAAGGAAAGGAAATCATTAGCGCACTCCAAAGTCACCAGAATGTGTAATTTTATCTGTATTCTTAAAGTATAATGAAAAAAATTTAAACAAAGTGCTGTTACTGCCCAAAAAACTAATTGTTCACGCTGTCAACCCCTCTACGTACATACATTCGGTGTGAAGAATGCTATGTGCACAGCACTAGCGATTTTCTTCTAGAATATGTCGCCGCTCAAACACATCTCTTGCCAACCTGCTAACGAAAGGAAAGGAAATCATTAGCGCACTCCAAAGTCACCAGAATGTGTAATTTTATCTGTATTCTTAAAGTATAATGAAAAAAATTTAAACAAAGTGCTGTTACTGCCCAAAAAACTAATTGTTCACGCTGTCAACCCCTCTACGTAGATACATTCGGTGTGAAGAATGCTATGTGCACAGCACTAGCGATTTTCTTCTAGAATATGTCGCCGCTCAAACACATCTCTTGCCAACCTGCTAACGAAAGGAAAGGAAATCATTAGCGCACTCCAAAGTCACCAGAATGTGTAATTTTATCTGTATTCTTAAAGTATAAGGAAAAAAATTTAAACAAAGTGCTGTTACTGCCCAAAAAACTAATTGTTCACGCTGTCAACCCCTCTACGTAGATACATTCGGTCTGAAGAATGCTATGTGCACAGCACTAGCGATTTTCTTTTAGAATATGTCGCCGCTCAAACACATCTCTTGCCAACCTGCTAACGAAAGGAAATAAATCATTAGCGCACTCCAAAGTCACCAGAATGTGTAATTTTATCTGTATTCTTAAAGTATAATGAAAAAAATTTAAACAAAGTGCTGTTACTGCCCAAAAAACTAATTGTTCACGCTGTCAACCCCTCTACGTAGATACATTCGGTGTGAAGAATGCTATGTGCACAGCACTAGCGATTTTCTTCTAGAATATGTCGCCGCTCAAACACATCTCTTGCCAACCTGCTAACGAAAGGAAAGGAAATCATTAGCGCACTCCAAAGTCACCAGAATGTGTAATTTTATCTGTATTCTTAAAGTATAATGAAAAAAATTTAAACAAAGTGCTGTTACTGCCCAAAAAACTAATTGTTCACGCTGTCAACCCCTCTACGTAGATACATTCGGTGTGAAGAATGCTATGTGCACAGCACTAGCGATTTTCTTCTAGAATATGTCGCCGCTCAAACACATCTCTTGCCAACCTGCTAACGAAAGGAAAGGAAATCATTAGCGCACTCCAAAGTCACCAGAATGTGTAATTTTATCTGTATTCTTAAAGTATAATGAAAAAAATTTAAACAAAGTGCTGTTACTGCCCAAAAAACTAATTGTTCACGCTGTCAACCCCTCTACGTAGATACATTCGGTCTGAAGAATGCTATGTGCACAGCACTAGCGATTTTCTTCTAGAATATGTCGCCGCTCAAACACATCTCTTGCCAACCTGCTAACGAAAGGAAAGGAAATCATTAGCGCACTCCAAAGTCACCAGAATGTGTAATTTTATCTGTATTCTTAAAGTATAATGAAAAAAATTTAAACAAAGTGCTGTTACTGCCCAAAAAACTAATTGTTCACGCTGTCAACCCCTCTACGTAGATACATTCGGTGGGAAGAATGCTATGTGCACAGCACTAGCGATTTTCTTCTAGAATATGTCGCCGCTCAAACACATCTCTTGCCAACCTGCTAACGAAAGGAAAGGAAATCATTAGCGCACTCCAAAGTCACCAGAATGTGTAATTTTATCTGTATTCTTAAAGTATAATGAAAAAAATTTAAACAAAGTGCTGTTACTGCCCAAAAAACTAATTGTTCACGCTGTCAACCCCTCTACGTAGATACATTCGGTGTGAAGAATGCTATGTGCACAGCACTAGCGATTTTCTTCTAGAATATGTCGCCGCTCAAACACATCTCTTGCCAACCTGCTAACGAAAGGAAAGGAAATCATTAGCGCACTCCAAAGTCACCAGAATGTGTAATTTTATCTGTATTCTTAAAGTATAATGAAAAAAATTTAAACAAAGTGCTGTTACTGCCCAAAAAACTAATTGTTCACGCTGTCAACCCCTCTACGTAGATACATTCGGTCTGAAGAATGCTATGTGCACAGCACTAGCGATTTTCTTCTAGAATATGTCGCCGCTCAAACACATCTCTTGCCAACCTGCTAACGAAAGGAAAGGAAATCATTAGCGCACTCCAAAGTCACCAGAATGTGTAATTTTATCTGTATTCTTAAAGTATAGTGAAAAAAATTTAAACAAAGTGCTGTTACTGCCCAAAAAACTAATTGTTCACGCTGTCAACCCCTCTACGTAGATACATTCGGTGTGAAGAATGCTATGTGCACAGCACTAGCGATTTTCTTCTAGAATATGTCGCCGCTCAAACACATCTCTTGCCAACCTGCTAACGAAAGGAAAGGAAATCATTAGCGCACTCCAAAGTCACCAGAATGTGTAATTTTATCTGTATTCTTAAAGTATAATGAAAAAAATTTAAACAAAGTGCTGTTACTGCCCAAAAAACTAATTGTTCACGCTGTCAACCCCTCTACGTAGATACATTCGGTGTGAAGAATGCTATGTGCACAGCACTAGCGATTTTCTTCTAGAATATGTCGCCGCTCAAACACATCTCTTGCCAACCTGCTAACGAAAGGAAAGGAAATCATTAGCGCACTCCAAAGTCACCAGAATGTGTAATTTTATCTGTATTCTTAAAGTATAATGAAAAAAATTTAAACAAAGTGCTGTTACTGCCCAAAAAACTAATTGTTCACGCTGTCAACCCCTCTACGTAGATACATTCGGTGTGAAGAATGCTATGTGCACAGCACTAGCGATTTTCTTCTAGAATATGTCGCCGCTCAAACACATCTCTTGCCAACCTGCTAACGAAAGGAAAGGAAATCATTAGCGCACTCCAAAGTCACCAGAATGTGTAATTTTATCTGTATTCTTAAAGTATAATGAAAAAAATTTAAACAAAGTGCTGTTACTGCCCAAAAAACTAATTGTTCACGCTGTCAACCCCTCTACGTAGATACATTCGGTGTGAAGAATGCTATGTGCACAGCACTAGCGATTTTCTTCTAGAATATGTCGCCGCTCAAACACATCTCTTGCCAACCTGCTAACGAAAGGAAAGGAAATCATTAGCGCACTCCAAAATCACCAGAATGTGTAATTTTATCTGTATTCTTAAAGTATAATGAAAAAAATTTAAACAAAGTGCTGTTACTGCCCAAAAAACTAATTGTTCACGCTGTCAACCCCTCTACGTAGATACATTCGGTCTGAAGAATGCTATGTGCACAGCACTAGCGATTTTCTTCTAGAATATGTCGCCGCTCAAACACATCTCTTGCCAACCTGCTAACGAAAGGAAAGGAAATCATTAGCGCACTCCAAAGTCACCAGAATGTGTAATTTTATCTGTATTCTTAAAGTATAATGAAAAAAATTTAAACAAAGTGCTGTTACTGCCCAAAAAACTAATTGTTCACGCTGTCAACCCCTCTACGTAGATACATTCGGTGTGAAGAATGCTATGTGCACAGCACTAGCGATTTTCTTCTAGAATATGTCGCCGCTCAAACACATCTCTTGCCAACCTGCTAACGAAAGGAAAGGAAATCATTAGCGCACTCCAAAGTCACCAGAATGTGTAATTTTATCTGTATTCTTAAAGTATAATGAAAAAAATTTAAACAAAGTGCTGTTACTGCCCAAAAAACTAATTGTTCACGCTGTCAACCCCTCTACGTAGATACATTCGGTGTGAAGAATGCTATGTGCACAGCACTAGCGATTTTCTTCTAGAATATGTCGCCGCTCAAACACATCTCTTGCCAACCTGCTAACGAAAGGAAAGGAAATCATTAGCGCACTCCAAAGTCACCAGAATGTGTAATTTTATCTGTATTCTTAAAGTATAATGAAAAAAATTTAAACAAAGTGCTGTTACTGCCCAAAAAACTAATTGTTCACGCTGTCAACCCCTCTACGTAGATACATTCGGTCTGAAGAATGCTATGTGCACAGCACTAGCGATTTTCTTCTAGAATATGTCGCCGCTCAAACACATATCTTGCCAACCTGCTAACGAAAGGAAAGGAAATCATTAGCGCACTCCAAAGTCACCAGAATGTGTAATTTTATCTGTATTCTTAAAGTATAATGAAAAAAATTTAAACAAAGTGCTGTTACTGCCCAAAAAACTAATTGTTCACGCTGTCAACCCCTCTACGTAGATACATTCGGTGTGAAGAATGCTATGTGCACAGCACTAGCGATTTTCTTCTAGAATATGTCGCCGCTCAAACACATCTCTTGCCAACCTGCTAACGAAAGGAAAGGAAATCATTAGCGCACTCCAAAGTCACCAGAATGTGTAATTTTATCTGTATTCTTAATGTATAAGGAAAAAAATTTAAACAAAGTGCTGTTACTGCCCAAAAAACTAATTGTTCACGCTGTCAACCCCTCTACGTAGATACATTCGGTGTGAAGAATGCTATGTGCACAGCACTAGCGATTTTCTTCTAGAATATGTCGCCGCTCAAACACATCTCTTGCCAACCTGCTAACGAAAGGAAAGGAAATCATTAGCGCACTCCAAAGTCACCAGAATGTGTAATTTTATCTGTATTCTTAAAGTATAATGAAAAAAATTTAAACAAAGTGCTGTTACTGCCCAAAAAACTAATTGTTCACGCTGTCAACCCCTCTACGTAGATACATTCGGTCTGAAGAATGCTATGTGCACAGCACTAGCGATTTTCTTCTAGAATATGTCGCCGCTCAAACACATCTCTTGCCAACCTGCTAACGAAAGGAAAGGAAATCATTAGCGCACTCCAAAGTCACCAGAATGTGTAATTTTATCTGTATTCTTAAAGTATAATGAAAAAAATTTAAACAAAGTGCTGTTACTGCCCAAAAAACTAATTGTTCACGCTGTCAACCCCTCTACGTAGATACATTCGGTGTAAAGAATGCTATGTGCACAGCACTAGCGATTTTCTTCTAGAATATGTCGCCGCTCAAACACATCTCTTGCCAACCTGCTAACGAAAGGAAAGGAAATCATTAGCGCACTCCAAAGTCACCAGAATGTGTAATTTTATCTGTATTCTTAAAGTATAAGGAAAAAAATTTAAACAAAGTGCTGTTACTGCCCAAAAAACTAATTGTTCACGCTGTCAACCCCTCTACGTAGATACATTCGGTGTGAAGAATGCTATGTGCACAGCACTAGCGATTTTCTTCTAGAATATGTCGCCGCTCAAACACATCTCTTGCCAACCTGCTAACGAAAGGAAAGGAAATCATTAGCGCACTCTAAAGTCACCAGAATGTGTAATTTTATCTGTATTCTTAAAGTATAAGGAAAAAAATTTAAACAAAGTGCTGTTACTGCCAAAAAAACTAATTGTTCACGCTGTCAACCCCTCTACGTAGATACATTCGGTGTGAAGAATGCTATGTGCACAGCACTAGCGATTTTCTTCTAGAATACTTCGCCGCTCAAACACATCTCTTGCCAACCTGCTAACGAAAGGAAAGGAAATCATTAGCGCACTCCAAAGTCACCAGAATGTGTAATTTTATCTGTATTCTTAAAGTATAAGGAAAAAAATTTAAACAAAATGCTGTTACTGCCAAAAAAGCTAATTGTTCACGCTGTCAACCCCTCTACGTAGATACATTCGGTGTGAAGAATGCTATGTGCACAGCACTAGCGATTTTCTTCTAGAATACTTCGCCGCTCCCACGCATCTGTTGTCAACCTGCTAACGAAAGGAAAGGAAATCATTAGCGCACTCCAAAGTCACCAGACTGTGTAATTTTATCAGTATTCTTAATGTATAATGAAAAAAATTTAAACAAAGTTCTGTTACTGCCCAAAAAACTAATTGTTCACGCTGGCAACCCCTCTACGTAGATACATTCGGTGTGAAGAATGCTATGTGCACAGCCCTAGCGATTTTCTTCTAGAATACTTCGCCGCTCCCACACATCTGTTGTCAACCTGCTAACGAAAGGAAAGGAAATCATTAGCGCACTCCAAAGTCACCAGACTGTGTAATTTTATCAGTATTCTTAATGTATAATGAAAAAAATTTAAACAAAGTTCTGTTACTGCCAAAAAAACTAATTGTTCACGCTGTCAACCCCTCTACGTAGATACATTCGGTCTGAAGAATGCTATGTGCACAGCACTAGCGATTTTCTTCTAGAATATGTCGCCGCTCAAACACATCTCTTGCCAACCTGCTAACGAAAGGAAAGGAAATCATTAGCGCACTCCAAAGTCACCAGAATGTGTAATTTTATCTGTATTCTTAAAGTATAATGAAAAAAATTTAAACAAAGTGCTGTTACTGCCCAAAAAACTAATTGTTCACGCTGTCAACCCCTCTACGTAGATACATTCGGTGTGAAGAATGCTATGTGCACAGCACTAGCGATTTTCTTCTAGAATACTTCGCCGCTCAAACACATCTCTTGCCAACCTGCTAACGAAAGGAAAGGAAATCATTAGCGCACTCCAAAGTCACCAGAATGTGTAATTTTATCTGTATTCTTAAAGTATAATGAAAAAAATTTAAACAAAGTGCTGTTACTGCCCAAAAAACTAATTGTTCACGCTGTCAACCCCTCTACGTAGATACATTCGGTGTGAAGAATGCTATGTGCACAGCACTAGCGATTTTCTTCTAGAATACTTCGCCGCTCAAACACATCTCTTGCCAACCTGCTAACGAAAGGAAAGGAAATCATTAGCGCACTCCAAAGTCACCAGAATGTGTAATTTTATCTGTATTCTTAAAGTATAATGAAAAAAATTTAAACAAAGTGCTGTTACTGCCCAAAAAACTAATTGTTCACGCTGTCAACCCCTCTACGTAGATACATTCGGTGTGAAGAATGCTATGTGCACAGCACTAGCGATTTTCTTCTAGAATACTTCGCCGCTCAAACACATCTCTTGCCAACCTGCTAACGAAAGGAAAGGAAATCATTAGCGCACTCCAAAGTCACCAGAATGTGTAATTTTATCTGTATTCTTAAAGTATAATGAAAAAAATTTAAACAAAGTGCTGTTACTGCCCAAAAAACTAATTGTTCACGCTGTCAACCCCTCTACGTAGATACATTCGGTCTGAAGAATGCTATGTGCACAGCACTAGCGATTTTCTTCTAGAATACTTCGCCGCTCAAACACATCTCTTGCCAACCTGCTAACGAAAGGAAAGGAAATCATTAGCGCACTCCAAAGTCTCCAGAATGTGTAATTTTATCTGTATTCTTAAAGTATAATGAAAAAAATTTAAACAAAGTGCTGTTACTGCCCAAAAAACTAATTGTTCACGCTGTCAACCCCTCTACGTAGATACATTCGGTCTGAAGAATGCTATGTGCACAGCACTAGCGATTTTCTTCTAGAATATGTCGCCGCTCAAACACATCTCTTGCCAACCTGCTAACGAAAGGAAAGGAAATCATTAGCGCACTCCAAAGTC
Organism: Schistocerca americana; assembly: GCF_021461395.2. Taxonomy (NCBI): domain Eukaryota; kingdom Metazoa; phylum Arthropoda; class Insecta; order Orthoptera; family Acrididae; genus Schistocerca; species Schistocerca americana. Next base: position 382,073,798 of record NC_060126.1, read on the forward strand.
ACCAGAATGTGTAATTTTATCTGTATTCTTAAAGTATAATGAAAAAAATTTAAACAAAGTGCTGTTACTGCCCAAAAAACTAATTGTTCACGCAGTCAACCCCTCTACGTAGATACATTCGGTGTGAAGAATGCTATGTGCACAGCACTAGCGATTTTCTTCTAGAATACTTCGCCGCTCAAACACATCTCTTGCCAACCTGCTAACGAAAGGAAAGGAAATCATTAGCGCACTCCAAAGTCACCAGAATGTGTAATTTTATCTGTATTCTTAAAGTATAATGAAAAAAATTTAAACAAAGTGCTGTTACTGCCCAAAAAACTAATTGTTCACGCTGTCAACCCCTCTACGTAGATACATTCGGTGTGAAGAATGCTATGTGCACAGCACTAGCGATTTTCTTCTAGAATACTTCGCCGCTCAAACACATCTCTTGCCAACCTGCTAACGAAAGGAAAGGAAATCATTAGCGCACTCCAAAGTCACCAGAATGTGTAATTTTATCTGTATTCTTAAAGTATAATGAAAAAAATTTAAACAAAGTGCTGTTACTGCCCAAAAAACTAATTGTTCACGCTGTCAACCCCTCTACGTAGATACATTCGGTGTGAAGAATGCTATGTGCACAGCACTAGCGATTTTCTTCTAGAATACTTCGCCGCTCAAACACATCTCTTGCCAACCTGCTAACGAAAGGAAAGGAAATCATTAGCGCACTCCAAAGTCACCAGAATGTGTAATTTTATCTGTATTCTTAAAGTATAATGAAAAAAATTTAAACAAAGTGCTGTTACTGCCCAAAAAACTAATTGTTCACGCTGTCAACCCCTCTACGTAGATACATTCGGTGTGAAGAATGCTATGTGCACAGCACTAGCGATTTTCTTCTAGAATACTTCGCCGCTCAAACACATCTCTTGCCAACCTGCTAACGAAAGGAAAGGAAATCATTAGCGCACTCCAAAGTCACCAGAATGTGTAATTTTATCTGTATTCTTAAAGTATAATGAAAAAAATTTAAACAAAGTGCTGTTACTGCCCAAAAAACTAATTGTTCACGCTGTCAACCCCTCTACGTAGATACATTCGGTCTGAAGAATGCTATGTGCACAGCACTAGCGATTTTCTTCTAGAATACTTCGTCGCTCAAACACATCTCTTGCCAACCTGCTAACGAAAGGAAAGGAAATCATTAGCGCACTCCAAAGTCACCAGAATGTGTAATTTTATCTGTATTCGTAAAGTATAATGAAAAAAATTTAAACAAAGTGCTGTTACTGCCCAAAAAACTAATTGTTCACGCTGTCAACCCCTCTACGTAGATACATTCGGTGTGAAGAATGCTATGTGCACAGCATTAGCGATTTTCTTCTAGAATACTTCGCCGCTCAAACACATCTCTTGCCAACCTGCTAACGAAAGGAAAGGAAATCATTAGCGCACTCCAAAGTCACCAGAATGTGTAATTTTATCTGTATTCTTAAAGTATAATGAAAAAAATTTAAACAAAGTGCTGTTACTGCCCAAAAAACTAATTGTTCACGCTGTCAACCCCTCTACGTAGATACATTCGGTGTGAAGAATGCTATGTGCACAGCACTAGCGATTTTCTTCTAGAATACTTCGCCGCTCAAACACATCTCTTGCCAACCTGCTAACGAAAGGAAAGGAAATCATTAGCGCACTCCAAAGTCACCAGAATGTGTAATTTTATCTGTATTCTTAAAGTATAATGAAAAAAATTTAAACAAAGTGCTGTTACTGCCCAAAAAACTAATTGTTCACGCTGTCAACCCCTCTACGTAGATACATTCGGTGTGAAGAATGCTATGTGCACAGCACTAGCGATTTTCTTCTAGAATACTTCGCCGCTCAAACACATCTCTTGCCAACCTGCTAACGAAAGGAAAGGAAATCATTAGCGCACTCCAAAGTCACCAGAATGTGTAATTTTATCTGTATTCTTAAAGTATAATGAAAAAAATTTAAACAAAGTGCTGTTACTGCCCAAAAAACTAATTGTTCACGCTGTCAACCCCTCTACGTAGATACATTCGGTGTGAAGAATGCTATGTGCACAGCACTAGCGATTTTCTTCTAGAATACTTCGCCGCTCAAACACATCTCTTGCCAACCTGCTAACGAAAGGAAAGGAAATCATTAGCGCACTCCAAAGTCACCAGAATGTGTAATTTTATCTGTATTCTTAAAGTATAATGAAAAAAATTTAAACAAAGTGCTGTTACTGCCCAAAAAACTAATTGTTCACGCTGTCAACCCCTCTACGTAGATACATTCGGTCTGAAGAATGCTATGTGCACAGCACTAGCGATTTTCTTCTAGAATATGTCGCCGCTCAAACACATCTCTTGCCAACCTGCTAACGAAAGGAAAGGAAATCATTAGCGCACTCCAAAGTCACCAGAATGTGTAATTTTATCTGTATTCTTAAAGTATAATGAAAAAAATTTAAACAAAGTGCTGTTACTGCCCAAAAAACTAATTGTTCACGCTGTCAACCCCTCTACGTAGATACATTCGGTGTGAAGAATGCTATGTGCACAGCACTAGCGATTTTCTTCTAGAATACTTCGCCGCTCAAACACATCTCTTGCCAACCTGCTAACGAAAGGAAAGGAAATCATTAGCGCACTCCAAAGTCACCAGAATGTGTAATTTTATCTGTATTCTTAAAGTGTAATGAAAAAAATTTAAACAAAGTGCTGTTACTGCCCAAAAAACTAATTGTTCACGCTGTCAACCCCTCTACGTAGATACATTCGGTCTGAAGAATGCTATGTGCACAGCACTAGCGATTTTCTTCTAGAATACTTCGCCGCTCAAACACATCTCTTGCCAACCTGCTAACGAAAGGAAAGGAAATCATTAGCGCACTCCAAAGTCACCAGAATGTGTAATTTTATGTGTATTCTTAAAGTATAATGAAAAAAATTTAAACAAAGTGCTGTTACTGCCCAAAAAACTAATTGTTCACGCTGTCAACCCCTCTACGTAGATACATTCGGTGTGAAGAATGCTATGTGCGCAGCACTAGCGATTTTCTTCTAGAATACTTCGCCGCTCAAACACATCTCTTGCCAACCTGCTAACGAAAGGAAAGGAAATCATTAGCGCACTCCAAAGTCACCAGAATGTGTAATTTTATCTGTATTCTTAAAGTATAATGAAAAAAATTTAAACAAAGTGCTGTTACTGCCCAAAAAACTAATTGTTCACGCTGTCAACCCCTCTACGTAGATACATTCGGTCTGAAGAATGCTATGTGCACAGCACTAGCGATTTTCTTCTAGAATACTTCGCCGCTCAAACACATCTCTTGCCAACCTGCTAACGAAAGGAAAGGAAATCATTAGCGCACTCCAAAGTCACCAGAATGTGTAATTTTATCTGTATTCTTAAAGTATAATGAAAAAAATTTAAACAAAGTGCTGTTACTGCCCAAAAAACTAATTGTTCACGCTGTCAACCCCTCTACGTAGATACATTCGGTGTGAAGAATGCTATGTGCACAGCACTAGCGATTTTCTTCTAGAATACTTCGCCGCTCAAACACATCTCTTGCCAACCTGCTAACGAAAGGAAAGGAAATCATTAGCGCACTCCAAAGTCACCAGAATGTGTAATTTTATCTGTATTCTTAAAGTATAATGAAAAAAATTTAAACAAAGTGCTGTTACTGCCCAAAAAACTAATTGTTCACGCTGTCAACCCCTCTACGTAGATACATTCGGTGTGAAGAATGCTATGTGCACAGCACTAGCGATTTTCTTCTAGAATATGTCGCCGCTCAAACACATCTCTTGCCAACCTGCTAACGAAAGGAAAGGAAATCATTAGCGCACTCCAAAGTCACCAGAATGTGTAATTTTATCTGTATTCTTAAAGTATAATGAAAAAAATTTAAACAAAGTGCTGTTACTGCCCAAAAAACTAATTGTTCACGCTGTCAACCCCTCTACGTAGATACATTCGGTGTGAAGAATGCTATGTGCACAGCACTAGCGATTTTCTTCTAGAATACTTCGCCGCTCAAACACATCTCTTGCCAACCTGCTAACGAAAGGAAAGGAAATCATTAGCGCACTCCAAAGTCACCAGAATGTGTAATTTTATCTGTATTCTTAAAGTATAATGAAAAAAATTTAAACAAAGTGCTGTTACTGCCCAAAAAACTAATTGTTCACGCTGTCAACCCCTCTACGTAGATACATTCGGTCTGAAGAATGCTATGTGCACAGCACTAGCGATTTTCTTCTAGAATACTTCGCCGCTCAAACACATCTCTTGCCAACCTGCTAACGAAAGGAAAGGAAATCATTAGCGCACTCCAAAGTCACCAGAATGTGTAATTTTATCTGTATTCTTAAAGTATAATGAAAAAAATTTAAACAAAGTGCTGTTACTGCCCAAAAAACTAATTGTTCACGCTGTCAACCCCTCTACGTAGATACATTCGGTGTGAAGAATGCTATGTGCACAGCACTAGCGATTTTCTTCTAGAATACTTCGCCGCTCAAACACATCTCTTGCCAACCTGCTAACGAAAGGAAAGGAAATCATTAGCGCACTCCAAAGTCACCAGAATGTGTAATTTTATCTGTATTCTTAAAGTATAATGAAAAAAATTTAAACAAAGTGCTGTTACTGCCCAAAAAACTAATTGTTCACGCTGTCAACCCCTCTACGTAGATACATTCGGTGTGAAGAATGCTATGTGCACAGCACTAGCGATTTTCTTCTAGAATACTTCGCCGCTCAAACACATCTCTTGCCAACCTGCTAACGAAAGGAAAGGAAATCATTAGCGCACTCCAAAGTCACCAGAATGTGTAATTTTATCTGTATTCTTAAAGTATAATGAAAAAAATTTAAACAAAGTGCTGTTACTGCCCAAAAAACTAATTGTTCACGCTGTCAAACCCTCTACGTAGATACATTCGGTGTGAAGAATGCTATGTGCACAGCACTAGCGATTTTCTTCTAGAATACTTCGCCGCTCAAACACATCTCTTGCCAACCTGCTAACGAAAGGAAAGGAAATCATTAGCGCACTCCAAAGTCACCAGAATGTGTAATTTTATCTGTATTCTTAAAGTATAATGAAAAAAATTTAAACAAAGTGCTGTTACTGCCCAAAAAACTAATTGTTCACGCTGTCAACCCCTCTACGTAGATACATTCGGTGTGAAGAATGCTATGTGCACAGCACTAGCGATTTTCTTCTAGAATACTTCGCCGCTCAAACACATCTCTTGCCGACCTGCTAACGAAAGGAAAGGAAATCATTAGCGCACTCCAAAGTCACCAGAATGTGTAATTTTATCTGTATTCTTAAAGTATAATGAAAAGAATTTAAACAAAGTGCTGTTACTGCCCAAAAAACTAATTGTTCACGCTGTCAACCCCTCTACGTAGATACATTCGGTCTGAAGAATGCTATGTGCACAGCACTAGCGATTTTCTTCTAGAATATGTCGCCGCTCAAACACATCTCTTGCCAACCTGCTAACGAAAGGAAAGGAAATCATTAGCGCACTCCAAAGTCACCAGAATGTGTAATTTTATCTGTATTCTTAAAGTATAATGAAAAAAATTTAAACAAAGTGCTGTTACTGCCCAAAAAGCTAATTGTTCACGCTGTCAACCCCTCTACGTAGATACATTCGGTGTGAAGAATGCTATGTGCACAGCACTAGCGATTTTCTTCTAGAATACTTCGCCGCTCCCACACATCTGTTGTCAACCTGCTAACGAAAGGAAAGGAAATCATTAGCGCACTCCAAAGTCACCAGAATGTGTAATTTTATCTGTATTCTTAAAGTATAATGAAAAAAATTTAAACAAAGTGCTGTTACTGCCCAAAAAACTAATTGTTCACGCTGTCAACCCCTCTACGTAGATACATTCGGTCTGAAGAATGCTATGTGCACAGCACTAACGATTTTCTTCTAGAATATGTCGCCGCTCAAACACATCTCTTGCCAACCTGCTAACGAAAGGAAAGGAAATCATTAGCGCACTCCAAAGTCACCAGAATGTGTAATTTTATCTGTATTCTTAAAGTATAAGGAAAAAAATTTAAACAAAGTGCTGTTACTGCCCAAAAAACTAATTGTTCACGCTGTCAACCCCTCTACGTAGATACATTCGGTGTGAAGAATGCTATGTGCACAGCACTAGCGATTTTCTTCTAGAATATGTCGCCGCTCAAACACATCTCTTGCCAACCTGCTAACGAAAGGAAAGGAAATCATTAGCGCACTCCAAAGTCACCAGAATGTGTAATTTTATCTGTATTCTTAAAGTATAAGGAAAAAAATTTAAACAAAGTGCTGTTACTGCCCAAAAAACTAATTGTTCACGCTGTCAACCCCTCTACGTAGATACATTCGGTCTGAAGAATGCTATGTGCACAGCACTAGCGATTTTCTTCTAGAATATGTCGCCGCTCAAACACATCTCTTGCCAACCTGCTAACGAAAGGAAAGGAAATCATTAGCGCACTCCAAAGTCACCAGAATGTGTAATTTTATCTGTATTCTTAAAGTATAAGGAAAAAAATTTAAACAAAATGCTGTTACTGCCCAAAAAGCTAATTGTTCACGCTGTCAACCCCTCTACATAGATACATTCGGTTTGAAGAATGCTATGTGCACTGCACTAGCGATTTTCTTCTAGAATACTTCGCCGCTCCCACACATCTGTTGTCAACCTGCTAACGAAAGGAAAGGAAATCATTAGCGCACTCCAAAGTCACCAGAATGTGTAATTTTATCTGTATTCTTAAAGTATAATGAAAAAAATTTAAACAAAGTGCTGTTACTGCCCAAAAAACTAATTGTTCACGCTGTCAACCCCTCTACGTAGATACATTCGGTCTGAAGAATGCTATGTGCACAGCACTAGCGATTTTCTTCTAGAATATGTCGCCGCTCAAACACATCTCTTGCCAACCTGCTAACGAAAGGAAAGGAAATCATTAGCGCACTCCAAAGTCACCAGAATGTGTAATTTTATCTGTATTCTTAAAGTATAAGGAAAAAAATTTAAACAAAGTGCTGTTACTGCCCAAAAAACTAATTGTTCACGCTGTCAACCCCTCTACGTAGATACATTCGGTGTGAAGAATGCTATGTGCACAGCACTAGCGATTTTCTTCTAGAATATGTCGCCGCTCAAACACATCTCTTGCCAACCTGCTAACGAAAGGAAAGGAAATCATTAGCGCACTCCAAAGTCACCAGAATGTGTAATTTTATCTGTATTCTTAAAGTATAAGGAAAAAAATTTAAACAAAGTGCTGTTACTGCCCAAAAAACTAATTGTTCACGCTGTCAACCCCTCTACGTAGATACATTCGGTCTGAAGAATGCTATGTGCACAGCACTAGCGATTTTCTTCTAGAATATGTCGCCGCTCAAACACATCTCTTGCCAACCTGCTAACGAAAGGAAAGGAAATCATTAGCGCACTCCAAAGTCACCAGAATGTGTAATTTTATCTGTATTCTTAAAGTATAAGGAAAAAAATTTAAACAAAGTGCTGTTACTGCCCAAAAAACTAATTGTTCACGCTGTCAACCCCTCTACGTAGATACATTCGGTCTGAAGAATGCTATGTGCACAGCACTAGCGATTTTCTTCTAGAATATGTCGCCGCTCAAACACATCTCTTGCCAACCTGCTAACGAAAGGAAAGGAAATCATTAGCGCACTCCAAAGTCACCAGAATGTGTAATTTTATCTGTATTCTTAAAGTATAATGAAAAAAATTTAAACAAAGTGCTGTTACTGCCCAAAAAACTAATTGTTCACGCTGTCAACCCCTCTACGTAGATACATTCGGTGTGAAGAATGCTATGTGCACAGCACTAGCGATTTTCTTCTAGAATATGTCGCCGCTCAAACACATCTCTTGCCAACCTGCTAACGAAAGGAAAGGAAATCATTAGCGCACTCCAAAGTCACCAGAATGTGTAATTTTATCAGTATTCTTAATGTATAATGAAAAAAATTTAAACAAAGTTCTGTTACTGCCAAAAAAACTAATTGTTCACGCTGTCAACCCCTCTACGTAGATACATTCGGTGTGAAGAATGCTATGTGCACAGCACTAGCGATTTTCTTCTAGCATACTTCGCCGCTCAAACACATCTCTTGCCAACCTGCTAACGAAAGGAAAGGAAATCATTAGCGCACTCCAAAGTCACCAGAATGTGTAATTTTATCTGTATTCTTAAAGTATAATGAAAAAAATTTAAACAAAATGCTGTTACTGCCCAAAAAGCTAATTGTTCACGCTGTCAACCCCTCTACGTAGATACATTCGGTGTGAAGAATGCTATGTGCGCAGCACTAGCGATTTTCTTCTAGAATATGTCGCCGCTCAAACACATCTCTTGCCAACCTGCTAACGAAAGGAAAGGAAATCATTAGCGCACTCCAAAGTCATCAGAATGTGTAATTTTATCTGTATTCTTAAAGTATAATGAAAAAAATTTAAACAAAGTGCTGTTACTGCCCAAAAAACTAATTGTTCACGCTGTCAACCCCTCTACGTAGATACATTCGGTGTGAAGAATGCTATGTGCACAGCACTAGCGATTTTCTTCTAGAATATGTCGCCGCTCAAACACATCTCTTGCCAACCTGCTAACGAAAGGAAAGGAAATCATTAGCGCACTCCAAAGTCACCAGAATGTGTAATTTTATCAGTATTCTTAATGTATAATGAAAAAAATTTAAACAAAGTTCTGTTACTGCCAAAAAAACTAATTGTTCACGCTGTCAACCCCTCTACGTAGATACATTCGGTGTGAAGAATGCTATGTGCACAGCACTAGCGATTTTCTTCTAGAATACTTCGCCGCTCAAACACATCTCTTGCCAACCTGCTAACGAAAGGAAAGGAAATCATTAGCGCACTCCAAAGTCACCAGAATGTGTAATTTTGTCTGTATTCTTAAAGTATAATGAAAAAAATTTAAACAAAATGCTGTTACTGCCCAAAAAGCTAATTGTTCACGCTGTCAACCCCTCTACGTAGATACATTCGGTGTGAAGAATGCTATGTGCACAGCACTAGCGATTTTCTTCTAGAATATGTCGCATCTCAAACACATCTCTTGCCAACCTGCTAACGAAAGGAAAGGAAATCATTAGCGCACTCCAAAGTCACCAGAATGTGTAATTTTATCTGTATTCTTAAAGTATAATGAAAAAAATTTAAACAAAATGCTGTTACTGCCCAAAAAGCTAATTGTTCACGCTGTCAACCCCTCTACGTAGATACATTCGGTGTGAAGAATGCTATGTGCACAGCACTAGCGATTTTCTTCTAGAATATGTCGCCGCTCAAACACATCTCTTGCCAACCTGCTAACGAAAGGAAAGGAAATCATTAGCGCACTCCAAAGTCACCAGAATGTGTAATTTTATCAGTATTCTTAATGTATAATGAAAAAAATTTAAACAAAGTTCTGTTACTACCAAAAAAACTAATTGTTCACGCTGTCAACCCCTCTACGTAGATACATTCGGTGTGAAGAATGCTATGTGCACAGCACTAGCGATTTTCTTCTAGAATACTTCGCCGCTCAAACACATCTCTTGCCAACCTGCTAACGAAAGGAAAGGAAATCATTAGCGCACTCCAAAGTCACCAGAATGTGTAATTTTATCTGTATTCTTAAAGTATAATGAAAAAAATTTAAACAAAATGCTGTTACTACCCAAAAAGCTAATTGTTCACGCTGTCAACCCCTCTACGTAGATACATTCGGTGTGAAGAATGCTATGTGCACAGCACTAGCGATTTTCTTCTAGAATATGTCGCCGCTCAAACACATCTCTTGCCAACCTGCTAACGAAAGGAAAGGAAATCATTAGCGCACTCCAAAGTCACCAGAATGTGTAATTTTATCTGTATTCTTAAAGTATAATGAAAAAAATTTAAACAAAGTGCTGTTACTGCCCAAAAAACTAATTGTTCACGCTGTCAACCCCTCTACGTAGATACATTCGGTGTGAAGAATGCTATGTGCACAGCACTAGCGATTTTCTTCTAGAATATGTCGCCGCTCAAACACATCTCTTGCCAACCTGCTAACGAAAGGAAAGGAAATCATTAGCGCACTCCAAAGTCACCAGAATGTGTAATTTTATCAGTATTCTTAATGTATAATGAAAAAAATTTAAACAAAGTTCTGTTACTGCCAAAAAAACTAATTGTTCACGCTGTCAACCCCTCTACGTGGATACATTCGGTGTGAAGAATGCTATGTGCACAGCACTAGCGATTTTCTTCTAGAATACTTCGCCGCTCAAACACATCTCTTGCCAACCTGCTAACGAAAGGAAAGGAAATCATTAGCGCACTCCAAAGTCACCAGAATGTGTAATTTTATCTGTATTCTTAAAGTATAATGAAAAAAATTTAAACAAAATGCTGTTACTGCCCAAAAAGCTAATTGTTCACGCTGTCAACCCCTCTACGTAGATACATTCGGTGTGAAGAATGCTATGTGCACAGCACTAGCGATTTTCTTCTAGAATACTTCGCCGCTCCCACACATCTGTTGTCAACCTGCTAACGAAAGGAAAGGAAATCATTAGCGCACTCCAAAGTCACCAGAATGTGTAATTTTATCTGTATTCTTAAAGTATAATGAAAAAAATTTAAACAAAGTGCTGTTACTGCCCAAAAAACTAATTGTTCACGCTGTCAACCCCTCTACGTAGATACATTCGGTCTGAAGAATGCTATGTGCACAGCACTAGCGATTTTCTTCTAGAATATGTCGCCGCTCAAACACATCTCTTGCCAACCTGCTAACGAAAGGAAAGGAAATCATTAGCGCTCTCCAAAGTCACCAGAATGTGTAATTTTATCTGTATTCTTAAAGTATAATGAAAAAAATTTAAACAAAGTGCTGTTACTGCCCAAAAAACTAATTGTTCACGCTGTCAACCCCTCTACGTAGATACATTCGGTCTGAAGAATGCTATGTGCACAGCACTAGCGATTTTCTTCTAGAATATGTCGCCGCTCAAACACATCTCTTGCCAACCTGCTAACGAAAGGAAAGGAAATCATTAGCGCACTCCAAAGTCACCAGAATGTGTAATTTTATCTGTATTCTTAAAGTATAAGGAAAAAAATTTAAACAAAGTGCTGTTACTGCCCAAAAAACTAATTGTTCACGCTGTCAACCCCTCTACGTAGATACATTCGGTCTGAAGAATGCTATGTGCACAGCACTAGCGATTTTCTTCTAGAATATGTCGCCGCTCAAACACATCTCTTGCCAACCTGCTAACGAAAGGAAAGGAAATCATTAGCGCACTCCAAAGTCACCAGAATGTGTAATTTTATCTGTATTCTTAAAGTATAATGAAAAAAATTTAAACAAAGTGCTGTTACTGCCCAAAAAACTAATTGTTCACGCTGTCAACCCCTCTACGTAGATACATTCGGTGTGAAGAATGCTATGTGCACAGCACTAGCGATTTTCTTCTAGAATATGTCGCCGCTCAAACACATCTCTTGCCAACCTGCTAACGAAAGGAAAGGAAATCATTAGCGCACTCCAAAGTCACCAGACTGTGTAATTTTATCAGTATTCTTAATGTATAATGAATAAAATTTAAACAAAGTTCTGTTACTGCCAAAAAAACTAATTGTTCACGCTGTCAACCCCTCTACGTAGATACATTCGGTGTGAAGAATGCTATGTGCACAGCACTAGCGATTTTCTTCTAGAATATGTCGCCGCTCAAACACATCTCTTGCCAACCTGCTAACGAAAGGAAAGGAAATCATTAGCGCACTCCAAAGTCACCAGAATGTGTAATTTTATCTGTATTCTTAAAGTATAATGAAAAAAATTTAAACAAAGTGCTGTTACTGCCCAAAAAACTAATTGTTCACGCTGTCAACCCCTCTACGTAGATACATTCGGTCTGAAAAATGCTACGTGCACAGCACTAGCGATTTTCTTCTAGAATATGTCGCCGCTCAAACACATCTCTTGCCAACCTGCTAACGAAAGGAAAGGAAATCATTAGCGCACTCCAAAGTCACCAGAATGTGTAATTTTATCTGTATTCTTAAAGTATAAGGAAAAAAATTTAAACAAAGTGCTGTTACTGCCCAAAAAACTAATTGTTCACGCTGTCAACCCCTCTACGTAGATACATTCGGTCTGAAGAATGCTATGTGCACAGCACTAGCGATTTTCTTCTAGAATATGTCGCCGCTCAAACACATCTCTTGCCAACCTGCTAACGAAAGGAAAGGAAATCATTAGCGCACTCCAAAGTCACCAGAATGTGTAATTTTATCTGTATTCTTAAAGTATAATGAAAAAAATTTAAACAAAGTGCTGTTACTGCCCAAAAAACTAATTGTTCACGCTGTCAACCCCTCTACGTAGATACATTCGGTGTGAAGAATGCTATGTGCACAGCACTAGCGATTTTCTTCTAGAATATGTCGCCGCTCAAACACATCTCTTGCCAACCTGCTAACGAAAGGAAAGGAAATCATTAGCGCACTCCAAAGTCACCAGACTGTGTAATTTTATCAGTATTCTTAATGTATAATGAATAAAATTTAAACAAAGTTCTGTTACTGCCAAAAAAACTAATTGTTCACGCTGTCAACCCCTCTACGTAGATACATTCGGTGTGAAGAATGCTATGTGCACAGCACTAGCGATTTTCTTCTAGAATATGTCGCCGCTCAAACACATCTCTTGCCAACCTGCTAACGAAAGGAAAGGAAATCATTAGCGCACTCCAAAGTCACCAGAATGTGTAATTTTATCTGTATTCTTAAAGTATAATGAAAAAAATTTAAACAAAGTGCTGTTACTGCCCAAAAAACTAATTGTTCACGCTGTCAACCCCTCTACGTAGATACATTCGGTGTGAAGAATGCTATGTGCACAGCACTAGCGATTTTCTTCTAGATTATGTCGCCGCTCAAACACATCTCTTGCCAACCTGCTAACGAAAGGAAAGGAAATCATTAGCGCACTCCAAAGTCACCAGACTGTGTAATTTTATCAGTATTCTTAATGTATAATGAAAAAAATTTAAACAAAGTTCTGTTACTGCCAAAAAAACTAATTGTTCACGCTGTCAACCCCTCTACGTAGATACATTCGGTGTGAAGAATGCTATGTGCACAGCACTAGCGATTTTCTTCTAGAATATGTCGCCGCTCAAACACATCTCTTGCCAACCTGCTAACGAAAGGAAAGGAAATCATTAGCGCACTTCAAAGTCACCAGAATGTGTAATTTTATCTGTATTCTTAAAGTATAATGAAAAAAATTTAAACAAAGTGCTGTTACTGCCCAAAAAACTAATTGTTCACGCTGTCAACCCCTCTACGTAGATACATTCGGTGTGAAGAATGCTATGTGCACAGCACTAGCGATTTTCTTCTAGAATATGTCGCCGCTCAAACACATCTCTTGCCAACCTGCTAACGAAAGGAAAGGAAATCATTAGCGCACTCCAAAGTCACCAGACTGTGTACTTTTATCAGTATTCTTAATGTATAATGAAAAAAATTTAAACAAAGTTCTGTTACTGCCAAAAAAACTAATTGTTCACGCTGTCAACCCCTCTACGTAGATACATTCGGTGTGAAGAATGCTATGTGCACAGCACTAGCGATTTTCTTCTAGAATATGTCGCCGCTCAAACACATCTCTTGCCAACCTGCTAACGAAAGGAAAGGAAATCATTAGCGCACTCCAAAGTCACCAGAATGTGTAATTTTATCTGTATTCTTAAAGTATAATGAAAAAAATTTAAACAAAGTGCTGTTACAGCCCAAAAAACTAATTGTTCACGCTGTCAACCCCTCTACGTAGATACATTCGGTCTGAAGAATGCTATGTGCACAGCACTAGCGATTTTCTTCTAGAATATGTCGCCGCTCAAACACATCTCTTGCCAACCTGCTAACGAAAGGAAAGGAAATCATTAGCGCACTCCAAAGTCACCAGACTGTGTAATTTTATCAGTATTCTTAATGTATAATGAAAAAAATTTAAACAAAGTTCTGTTACTGCCAAAAAAACTAATTGTTCACGCTGTCAACCCCTCTACGTAGATACATTCGGTGTGAAGAATGCTATGTGCACAGCACTAGCGATTTTCTTCTAGAATATGTCGCCGCTCAAACACATCTCTTGCCAACCTGCTAACGAAAGGAAAGGAAATCATTAGCGCACTCCAAAGTCACCAGACTGTGTAATTTTATCAGTATTCTTAATGTATAATGAAAAAAATTTAAACAAAGTTCTGTTACTGCCAAAAAAACTAATTGTTCACGCTGTCAACCCCTCTACGTAGATACATTCGGTGTGAAGAATGCTATGTGCACAGCACTAGCGATTTTCTTCTAGAATATGTCGCCGCTCAAACACATCTCTTGCCAACCTGCTAACGAAAGGAAAGGAAATCATTAGCGCACTCCAAAGTCACCAGAATGTGTAATTTTATCTGTATTCTTAAAGTAGAAGGAAAAAAATTTAAACAAAGTGCTGTTACTGCCCAAAAAACTAATTGTTCACGCTGTCAACCCCTCTACGTAGATACATTCGGTGTGAAGAATGCTATGTGCACAGCACTAGCGATTTTCTTCTAGAATATGTCGCCGCTCAAACACATCTCTTGCCAACCTGCTAACGAAAGGAAAGGAAATCATTAGCGCACTCCAAAGTCACCAGACTGTGTAATTTTATCAGTATTCTTAATGTATAATGAAAAAAATTTAAACAAAGTGCTGTTACTGCCCAAAAAACTAATTGTTCACGCTGTCAACCCCTCTACGTAGATACATTCGGTGTGAAGAATGCTATGTGCACATCACTAGCGATTTTCTTCTAGAATATGTCGCCGCTCAAACACATCTCTTGCCAACCTGCTAACGAAAGGAAAGGAAATCATTAGCGCACTCCAAAGTCACCAGACTGTGTAATTTTATCAGTATTCTTAATGTATAATGAAAAAAATTTAAACAAAGTTCTGTTACTGCCAAAAAAACTAATTGTTCACGCTGTCAACCCCTCTACGTAGATACATTCGGTGTGAAGAATGCTATGTGCACAGCACTAGCGATTTTCTTCTAGAATATGTCGCCGCTCAAACACATCTCTTGCCAACCTGCTAACGAAAGGAGAGGAAATCATTAGCGCACTCCAAAGTCACCAGAATGTGTAATTTTATCTGTATTCTTAAAGTATAATGAAAAAAATTTAAACAAAGTGCTGTTACAGCCCAAAAAACTAATTGTTCACGCTGTCAACCCCTCTACGTAGATACATTCGGTCTGAAGAATGCTATGTGCACAGCACTAGCGATTTTCTTCTAGAATATGTCGCCGCTCAAACAAATCTCTTGCCAACCTGCTAACGAAAGGAAAGGAAATCATTAGCGCACTCCAAAGTCACCAGACTGTGTAATTTTATCAGTATTCTTAATGTATAATGAAAAAAATTTAAACAAAGTTCTGTTACTGCCAAAAAAACTAATTGTTCACGCTGTCAACCCCTCTACGTAGATACATTCGGTGTGAAGAATGCTATGTGCACAGCACTAGCGATTTTCTTCTAGAATATGTCGCCGCTCAAACACATCTCTTGCCAACCTGCTAACGAAAGGAAAGGAAATCATTAGCGCACTCCAAAGTCACCAGACTGTGTAATTTTATCAGTATTCTTAATGTATAATGAAAAAAATTTAAACAAAGTTCTGTTACTGCCAAAAAAACTAATTGTTCACGCTGTCAACCCCTCTACGTAGATACATTCGGTGTGAAGAATGCTATGTGCACAGCACTAGCGATTTTCTTCTAGAATATGTCGCCGCTCAAACACATCTCTTGCCAACCTGCTAACGAAAGGAAAGGAAATCATTAGCGCACTCCAAAGTCACCAGAATGTGTAATTTTATCTGTATTCTTAAAGCATAAGGAAAAAAATTTAAACAAAGTGCTGTTACTGCCCAAAAAACTAATTGTTCACGCTGTCAACCCCTCTACGTAGATACATTCGGTGTGAAGAATGCTATGTGCACAGCACTAGCGATTTTCTTCTAGAATATGTCGCCGCTCAAACACATCTCTTGCCAACCTGCTAACGAAAGGAAAGGAAATCATTAGCGCACTCCAAAGTCACCAGACTGTGTAATTTTATCAGTACTCTTAATGTATAATGAAAAAAATTTAAACAAAGTTCTGTTACTGCCAAAAAAACTAATTGTTCACGCTGTCAACCCCTCTACGTAGATACATTCGGTGTGAAGAATGCTATGTGCACAGCACTAGCGATTTTCTTCTAGAATACTTCGCCGCTCAAACACATCTCTTGCCAACCTGCTAACGAAAGGAAAGGAAATCATTAGCGCACTCCAAAGTCACCAGAATGTGTAATTTTATCTGTATTCTTAAAGTATAATGAAAAAAATTTAAACAAAATGCTGTTACTGCCCAAAAAGCTAATTGTTCACGCTGTCAACCCCTCTACGTAGATACATTCGGTGTGAAGAATGCAATGTGCACAGCACTAGCGATTTTCTTCTAGAATACTTCGCCGCTCCCACACATCTGTTGTCAACCTGCTAACGAAAGGAAAGGAAATCATTAGCGCACTCCAAAGTCACCAGACTGTGTAATTTTATCAGTATTCTTAATGTATAATGAAAAAAATTTAAACAAAGTTCTGTTACTGCCAAAAAAACTAATTGTTCACGCTGTCAACCCCTCTACGTAGATACATTCGGTGTGAAGAATGCTATGTGCACAGCACTAGCGATTTTCTTCTAGAATACTTCGCCGCTCCCACACATCTGTTGTCAACCTGCTAACGAAAGGAAAGGAAATCATTAGCGCACTCCAAAGTCACCAGAATGTGTAATTTTATCTCTATTCTTAAAGTATAATGAAAAAAATTTAAACAAAGTGCTGTTACTGCCCAAAAAACTAATTGTTCACGCTGTCAACCCCTCTACGTAGATACATTCGGTGTGAAGAATGCTATGTGCACAGCACTAGCGATTTTCTTCTAGAATATGTCGCCGCTCAAACACATCTCTTGCCAACCTGCTAACGAAAGGAAAGGAAATCATTAGCGCACTCCAAAGTCACCAGAATGTGTAATTTTATCTGTATTCTTAAAGTATAAGGAAAAAAATTTAAACAAAATGCTGTTACTGCCCAAAAAGCTAATTGTTCACGCTGTCAACCCCTCTACGTAGATACATTCCGTGTGAAGAATGCTATGTGCACAGCACTAGCGATTTTCTTCTAGAATACTTCGCCGCTCCCACACATCTGTTGTCAACCTGCTAACGAAAGGAAAGGAAATCATTAGCGCACTCCAAAGTCACCAGACTGTGTAATTTTATCAGTATTCTTAATGTATAATGAAAAAAATTTAAACAAAGTGCTGTTACTGCCAAAAAAACTAATTGTTCACGCTGTCAACCCCTCTACGTAGATACATTCGGTGTGAAGAATGCTATGTGCACAGCACTAGCGATTTTCTTCTAGAATACTTCGCCGCTCCCACACATCTGTTGTCAACCTGCTAACGAAAGGAAAGGAAATCATTAGCGAACTCCAAAGTCACCAGACTGTGTAATTTTATCAGTATTCTTAATGTATAATGAAAAAAATTTAAACAAAGTGCTGTTACTGCCAAAAAAACTAATTGTTCACGCTGTCCACCCCTCTACGTAGATACATTCGGTGTGAAGAATGCTATGTGCACAGCACTAGCGATTTTCTTCTAGAATACTTCGCCGCTCAAACACATCTCTTGCCAACCTGCTAACGAAAGGAAAGGAAATCATTAGCGCACTCCAAAGTCACCAGAATGTGTAATTTTATCTGTATTCTTAAAGTATAATGAAAAAAATTTAAACAAAGTGCTGTTACTGCCCAAAAAACTAATTGTTCACGCTGTCAACCCCTCTACGTAGATACATTCGGTCTGAAGAATGCTATGTGCACAGCACTAGCGATTTTCTTCTAGAATACTTCGCCGCTCCCACACATCTGTTGTCAACCTGCTAACGAAAGGAAAGGAAATCATTAGCGAACTCCAAAGTCACCAGACTGTGTAATTTTATCAGTATTCTTAATGTATAATGAAAAAAATTTAAACAAAGTGCTGTTACTGCCAAAAAAACTAATTGTTCACGCTGTCAACCCCTCTACGTAGATACATTCGGTGTGAAGAATGCAATGTGCACAGCACTAGCGATTTTCTTCTAGAATACTTCGCCGCTCAAACACATCTCTTGCCAACCTGCTAACGAAAGGAAAGGAAATCATTAGCGCACTCCAAAGTCACCAGAATGTGTAATTTTATCTGTATTCTTAAAGTATAATGAAAAAAATTTAAACAAAGTGCTGTTACTGCCCAAAAAACTAATTGTTCACGCTGTCAACCCCTCTACGTAGATACATTCGGTCTGAAGAATGCTATGTGCACAGCACTAGCGATTTTCTTCTAGAATACTTCGCCGCTCCCACACATCTGTTGTCAACCTGCTAACGAAAGGAAAGGAAATCATTAGCGAACTCCAAAGTCACCAGACTGTGTAATTTTATCAGTATTCTTAATGTATAATGAAAAAAATTTAAACAAAGTGCTGTTACTGCCAAAAAAACTAATTGTTCACGCTGTCAACCCCTCTACGTAGATACATTCGGTGTGAAGAATGCTATGTGCACAGCACTAGCGATTTTCTTCTAGAATACTTCGCCGCTCAAACACATCTCTTGCCAACCTGCTAACGAAAGGAAAGGAAATCATTAGCGCACTCCAAAGTCACCAGAATGTGTAATTTTATCTGTATTCTTAAAGTATAATGAAAAATATTTAAACAAAGTGCTGTTACTGCCCAAAAAACTAATTGTTCACGCTGTCAACCCCTCTACGTAGATACATTCGGTGTGAAGAATGCTATGTGCACAGCACTAGCGATTTTCTTCTACAATATGTCTCTGCTCCCACACATCTCTTGTCAACCTGCTAACGAAAGGAAAGGAAATCATTAGCGCACTCCAAAGTCACCAGAAAGTGTAATTTTATCTGTATTCTTAAAGTATAATAAAAAAATTTAAACAAAGTGCTGTTACTGCCCAAAAAACTAATTGTTCACGCTGTCAACCCCTCTACGTAGATACATTCGGTGTGAAGAATGCAATGTGCACAGCACTAGCGATTTTCTTCTAGAATACTTCGCCGCTCAAACACATCTCTTGCCAACCTGCTAACGAAAGGAAAGGAAATCATTAGCGCACTCCAAAGTCACCAGAAAGTGTAATTTTATCTGTATTCTTAAAGTATAATAAAAAAAATTTAAACAAAGTGCTGTTACTGCCCAAAAAACTAATTGTTCACGCTGTCAACCCCTCTACGTAGATACATTCGGTGTGAAGAATGCAATGTGCACAGCACTAGCGATTTTCTTCTAGAATATGTCGCCGCTCACACACATCTGTTGTCAACCTGCTAACGAAAGGAAAGGAAATCATTAGCGCACTCCAAAGTCACCAGACTGTGTAATTTTATCTGTATTCTTAAAGTATAATGAAAAAAATTTAAACAAAGTGCTGTTACTGGGCAAAAAAAAGAATTGTTCACGCTGTCAACCCCTCTACGTAGATACATTCGGTGTGAAGAATGCTATGTGCACAGCACTAGCGATTTTCTGCTAGAATACTTCGCCGCTCAGACACATCTGTTGTCAACCTGCTAACGAAATGAAAGGAAATCATTAGCGCACTCCAAAGTCACCAGAATGTGTAATTTTATCTGTATTTCTAAAGTATAATGAAAAAAATTTAAACAAAGTGCTGTTACTGCCCAAGAAACTAATTGTTCACGCTGTCAACACCTCTACGTAGATACATTCGGTGAGAAGAATGCTATGTGCACAGCACTAGCGATTTTCTTCTAGAATATGTCGCCGCTCACACACATGTCTTGTCAACCTGCTAACGAAAGAAAATGCAATCATTAGCGCAATTCAAAGCAACCAGAATGTGTAATTTTATCTGTATTCTGAAACCGTAATGAAAAAAATTAAATTTTCCAGCTGTTACTTACCAAAAAACTAATTATTCACGCAGTCATCCTCGGTACGTAGATACATTCGGTGTGAAGAACGCTATGTGCACAGCACTAGCGATTTTCTTCTAGATTACTTCGCCGCTCCCACACATCTGCTGTCAACCTGCTAACGAAAGGAAAGGAAATCATTAGCGAACTCCAAAGTCACCAGAATGTGTAATTTTATCTGTATTCTTAAAGTATAATGAAAAAAATTTAAACAAAGTGCTGTCACTGCCCAAAAATCTAATTGTTCACGCTGACAACCCCTCTACGTAGATACATTCGGGGTGATGAATGTTATGTGCACAGCACTAGCGATTTTCTTCTAGAATATGTCGCCGCTCCCACACATCTGGTGTCAACCTGCTAACGAAAGGAACGGAAATCATTAGCGCACTACAAAGTCACCAGAATGTGTAATTTTATCTGTATTCTTAAAGTATAATGAAAAAAATTAAAACTTCCAGCTGTTACTTACCAAAAAACTAATTATTCATGCAGTCATCCTCTGTACGTAGATACACTCCTGGAAATTGAAGTAAGAACAGCGTGAATTCATTGTCCCAGGAAGGGGAAACTTTATTGACACATTCCTGGGGTCAGATACATCACATGATCACACTGACAGGACCACAGGCACATAGACGCGGGCAACAGAGCATGCACAATGTCGGCACTAGTACAGTGTATATCCACCTTTCGCAGCAATGCAGGCTGCTATTCTCCCATGGAGACGATCGTAGAGATGCTGGATGTAGTCCTGTGGAACGGCTTGCCATGCCATTTCCACCTGGCGCCTCAGTTGGACCAGCGTTCGTGCTGGACGTGCAGACCGCGTGAGACGACGCTTCATCCAGTCCCAAACATGCTCAATGGGGGACAGATCCGGAGATCTTGCTTGCCAGGGTAGTTGACTTACACCTTCTAGAGCACGTTGGGTGGCACGGGATACATGCGGACGTGCATTGTCCTGTTGGAACAGTAAGTTCCCTTGCCGGTCTAGGAATGGTAGAACGATGGGTGCGATGACGGTTTGGATGTACCGTGCACTATTCAGTGTCCCCTCGACGATCACCAGTGGTGTACGGCCAGTGTAGGAGATCGCTCCCCACACCATGATGCCGGGTGTTGGCCCTGTGTGCCTCGGTCGTTTGCAGTCCTGATTGTGGCGCTCACCTGCCCGGCGCCAAACACGCATACGACCATCATTGGCACCAAGTCAGAAGTGACTCTCACCGCTGAAGACGACACGTCTCCATTCGTCCCTCCATTCACGCCTGTCGCGACACCACTGGAGGCGGGCTGCACGATGTTGGGGCGTGAGCGGAAGACGGCCTAACGGTGTGCGGGACCGTAGCCCAGCTTCATGGAAACGGTTGCGAATGGTCCTCGCCGATACCTCACGAGCAACAGTGTCCCTAATTTGCTGGGAAGTGGCGGTGCGGTCCCCTACGGCACTGCGTAGGATCCTACGGTCTTGGCGTGCATCCGTGCGTCGATGCGGTCCGGTCCCAGGTCGACGGGCACGTGCACCTTCCGCCGACCACTGGCGACAACATCGATGTACTGTGGAGACCTCACGCCCCACGTGTTGAGCAATTCGGCGGTAAGTCCACCCGGCCTCCCGCATGCCCACTATACGCCCTCGCTACCAGTGTTAAAGACTGTGATGGAGCTCCGTATGCCACGGCAAACTGGCTGACACTGACGGCGGCGGTGCACAAATGATGCGCAGCTAGCGCCATTCGACGGCCAACACCGCGGTTCCTGGTGTGTCCGCTGTGCCGTGCGTGTGATCATTGCTTGTACAGCCCTCTCGCAGTGTCCGGAGCAAGTATGGTGGGTCTGACACACCGGTGTCAATGTGTTCTTTTTTCCATTACCAGGAGTGTACATTCGGTGTGAAGAATGCTATGTGCACAGCACTAGCGATTTTCTTCTAGAATACTTCGCCGCTCCCACACATCTGTTGACAACCTGCTAACGAAAGGAAAAGAAATCATTAGCGCACTCCAAAGTGACCAGAATGTGCAATTTTATCTGTATTCTTAAAGTATAATGAAAATAATTTAAACAAAGTGCTGTTACTGCCCAAAAAACTAATTGTTCACGCTGTCAACCCCTCTACGTAGATACATTCGGTCTGAAGAATGCTATGTGCACAGCACTAGCGATTTTCTTCTAGAATACTCCGCCGCTCCCACACATCTGTTGTCAACCTGCTAACGAAAGGAAAGGAAATCATTAGCGCACTCCAAAGTCACCAGAATGTGTAATTTTATCTGTATTCTTAAAGTATAATGAAAAAATTAAAACAAAGTTCTGTTACTGCCAAAAAAACTAATTGTTCACGCTGTCAACCCCTCTACGTAGATACATTCGGTGTGAAGAATGCTATGTGCACAGCACTAGCGATTTTCTTCTACAATATGTCTCCGCTCACACACATCTCTTGCCAACCTGCTAACGAAAGGAAAGGAAATCATTAGCGCACTCCAAAGTCACCAGAAAGTGTAATTTTATCTGTATTCTTAAAGTTTAATGAAAAAAATTTAAACAAAGTGCTGTTACTGCCCAAAAAACTAATTCTTCACGCTGTCAACCCCCCTACGTAGATACATTCGGTGTGAAGAATGCTATGTGCACAGCACTAGCGATTTTCTTCTAGAATACGTCGCCGCTCACACACATCTCTTGTCAACCTGCTAACGAAAGGAAAGGAAGTCATTAGCGCACTCCAAAGTCACCAGAATGTGTAATTTTATAAGTATTCTTAAAGTATAATGAAAAAAATTTAAACAAAGTGCTGTTACTGCCAAAAAAAAAAAAATTGTTCACGCTGTCACCCCTCTGCGTGGATACATTCGGTGTCAAGAATGCTATGTGCACAGCACTAGCGATTTTCTTCTAGAATACTTCGCCGCTCAGACACATCTGTTGTCAACCTGCTAACGAAAGGAAAGGAAATCATTAGCGCACTCCAAAGTCACCAGAATCTGTAATTTTATCTGTATTCTTAAAGTATAATGAAAAAAATTTAAACAAAGTGCTGTTACTGCCCAAGAAACTAATTGTTCACGCTGTCAACCCCTCTACGTAGATACAATCGGTGAGAAGAATGCTATGTGCACAGCACTAGCGATTTTCTTCTAGAATACTTCGCCGCTCCCACACACCTAATGTCAACCTGCTAACGAAAAAAAGAGGAAATCATTAGCGCACTCCAAAGTCACTAGAATGTGTAATTTTATGTGTATTCTTAAAGTATAATGGAAAAAATTAAAACTTCCAGCTGTTACTTACCAAAAAACTAATTATTCATGCAGTCATCCTCTGTACGTAGATATATTCGGTGTGAAGCATGCTATGTGCACAGCACTAGCGATTTTCTTCTAGAATACTTCGCCGCTCCCACACATCTGTTGTCAACTTGCTAACGAAAGGAAAGGAAATCATTAGCGCACTCCAAAGTCACCAGAATATGTAATTTTATCAGTATTCTTAAAGTATAATGAAAAAAATTAAAACTTCCAGCTGTTCCTTACCAAAAAACTAATTATTCATGCAGTCATCCTCCGTACGTATATATAGTCGGTATGAAGAATGCTATGTGCACAGCACTAGCGATTTTCTTCTAGAATATGTCGCCGCTCACACACATGTCTTGTCAACCTGCTAACGAAAGAAAATGCAATCATTAGCGCAATTCAAAGCAACCACAATGTGTAATTTTATCTGTATTCTCAAACCGTAATGAAAAAAATTAAAACTTCCAGCTGTTACTTACCAAAAAACTAATTATTCATGCAGTCATCCTCGGTGCGTAGATACATTCGGTGTGAAGAACGCTATGTGCACAGCACTAGCGATTTTCTTCTAGAATACTTCGCCGCTCCCACACATCTGTTGTCAAACTGCTAACGAAAGGAAAGGAAATCATTAGCGAACTCCAAAGTCACCAGAATGTGTAATTTTATCTGTATTCTTAAAGTATAATGAAAAAAATTTAAACAAAGTGCTGTTACTGCCCAAAAAACTAATTGTTCACGCTGTCAACCCCTCTACGTAGATACATTGGGTTTGAAGAATGCTATGTGCACAGCACTAGCGATTTTCTTCTGGAATATGTCGCCGCTCACACGCATCTCTTGTCAACCTGCTAACGAAAGAAAATGCAATCATTAGCGCAATCCAAAGCAACCAGAAGTGTAATTTTATCTGTATTCTCAAACCATAAAGAAAAAAATTAAAACTTCCTGCTGTTACTTACCAAAAAACTAATTATTCATGCAGTCATCCTCTGTACGTAGATACATTCGGTGTGAAGAATGCTATGTGCACAGCATTAGCGATTTTCTTCTAGAATATTTCGCCGCTCCCACACACCTAATGTCAACCTGCTAACGAAAAAAAGAGGAAATCATTAGCGCACTCCAAAGTCACTAGAATGTGTAATTTTATGTGTATTCTTAAAGTATAATGGAAAAAATTAAAACTTCCAGCTGTTACTTACCAAAAAACTAATTATTCATGCAGTCATCCTCTGTACGTAGATATATTCGGTGTGAAGCATGCTATGTGCACAGCACTAGCGATTTTCTTCTA
This sequence comes from Schistocerca americana, assembly GCF_021461395.2. Classification (NCBI taxonomy): domain Eukaryota; kingdom Metazoa; phylum Arthropoda; class Insecta; order Orthoptera; family Acrididae; genus Schistocerca; species Schistocerca americana. The sequence goes on from NC_060126.1 coordinate 382,098,567, forward strand.
GAATACTTCGCCGCTCCCACACATCTGTTGTCAACCTGCTAACGAAAGGAAAGGAAATCATTAGCGCATTCCAAAGTCACCAGAATGTGTAATATTATCTGTATCCTCAAACTATAATAAAACAAATTAAAACTTCCAGCTGTTACTTACCAAAAAACTAATTATTCATGCAGTCATCCTCTGCACGTAGATACATTCGGTGTGAAGAATGATATGTGCACAGCACTAGCGATTATCTTCTAGAAAACTTCGCCGCTCCCACACATCTGTTGTCAACCCGCTAACGAAAGGGAAGGAAATCATTTGCGCACTCCAAAGTCACCAGAATGTGTAATATTATCTGTATTCTTAAAGTATAATGAAAAAAATTTAAACAAAGTGCTGTTACTGCCAAAAAAACTAAATGTTCACGCTGTCAACCCCTCTACGTGCATACATTCGGTGTGAAGAATGCTATGTGCCCAGCACTAGCGATTTTCTTCTAGAATACTTCGCCGCTCCCACACATCTGTTGTCAACATGCTAACGAAAATAAAGGAAATCATTAGCGCACTCCAAAGTCACCAGAATGTGCAATTTTATCTGTATTCTTAAAGTATAATGAAAATCATTTAAACAAAGTGCTGTTACTGCCCAAAAAACTAATTGTTCACGCTGTCAAACCCTTTACGTAGATACATTCGGTGTGAAGAATGCTATGTGCACAGCACTAGCGATTTTCTTCTAGAATATGTCGCCGCTCACACACACCTGTTGTCAACCTGCTAACGAAAGGAAAGGAAATCATTAGCGCACTCCAAAGTCACCAGAATGTGTAATTTTATCTGTATTCTTAAAGTATAATGAAAAAAATTTAAACAAAGTGCTGTTACTGCCCAAAAAACTAATTAATCACGCTGTCAACCCCTCTACGTAGATACATTCGGTGTGAAGAATGCTATGTGCACAGCACTAGCGATTTTCTTCTAGAATATGTCGCCGCTTATATACATCTCTTGTCAACCTGTAACGAAAGAAAATGCAATCAGTAGCGCAATCCAAGGCAACCAAAATGTGTAATTTTATCTGCATTCTCAAACCATAATGAAAAAAATTAAAACTTCCAGCTGTTACTTACCAAAGAACTAATTATTCATGCAGTCATCCTCTGTACGTAGATACATTCGGTGTGAAGAATGCTATGTGCACAGCACTAGCGATTTTCCTCTAGAAAACTTCGCCGCTCCCACACATCTGTTGTCAACCCGCTAACGAAAGGAAAGGAAATTATTTGCGAACTCCAAAGTCACCAGAATGTGTAATTTTATCTGTATTCTTAAAGTATAATGAAAAAAATTTAAACAAAGAGCTGTTACTGCCAAAAAAACTAAATGTTCACGCTATCAACCCCTCTACGTAGATACATTCGGTGTGAAGAATGCTATGTGCACAGCACTAGCGATTTTCTTCTAGAATATGTCGCCGCTTATATACATCTCTTGTCAACCTGTAACGAAAGAAAATGCAATCAGTAGCGCAATCCAAGGCAACCAAAATGTGTAATTTTATCTGCATTCTCAAACCATAATGAAAAAAATTAAAACTTCCAGCTGTTACTTACCAAAGAACTAATTATTCATGCAGTCATCCTCTGTACGTAGATACATTCGGTGTGAAGAATGCTATGTGCACAGCACTAGCGATTTTCATCTCGAAAACTTCGCCGCTCCCACACATCTGTTGTCAACCCGCTAACGAAAGGAAAGGAAATTATTTGCGAACTCCAAAGTCACCAGAATGTGTAATTTTATCTGTATTCTTAAAGTATAATCAAAAAAATTAAACAAAGTGCTGTTACTGCCAAAAAAACTAAATGTTCACGCTGTCAACCCATCTACGTAGATACATTCGGTGTGAAGAATGCTACGTGCACAGCACTAGCGATTTTCTTCTAGAATATGTCGCCGCTCACACACATCCCTTGTCAACCTGCTAACGAAAGAAAATGCAATCATTAGCGCAATCCAAAGCAACCAGAATGTGTAATTTTATCTGTATTCTCAAACCATATGGAAAAAAATTAAAACTTCCTACTGTTACTTACCAAAAAACTAATTATTCATGCAGACATCCTCTGTACGTAGATACATTCGGTGTGAAGAATGCTATGTGCACAGCACTAGCGATTTTCTTCTAGAATATGTCGCAGCTCACACACATCTCTTGTCAACCTGCTAACGAAAGAAAATGCAATCATTAGCGCAATCCAAAGCAACCAGATTGTGTAATTTTATCTGTATTCTTAAAGTATAATGAAAAAAATTAAGACTTCCAGCTGTTACTTACCAAAAAACTAATTATTCATGCAGTCATCCTCTGTACGTAGATACATTCGGTGTGAAGAATGCTATGTGCACAGCACTAGCGATTTTCTTCTAGAATACTTCGCCGCTCCCACACATCTGTTGTCAACCTGCTAACGAGAGGAAAGGAAATCATTAGCGCACTCCAAAGACACCATAATGAGCAATTTTATCTGTATTTTTAAAGTATAATGAAAAAATTTAAACAAAGTGCTGTTACTGCCAAAAAACTAATTGTTCACGCTGTCAACTCCTCTACGTAGATACATTCGGTGTGAAGAATGCTATGTGCACAGCTCTAGCGATTTTCTTTTAGAATATGTCGCCGCACACACACATCTCTTGTCAACCTGCTAACGAAAGAAAATGCAATCATTAGCGCAACCCAAAGCAAGCAGAATGTGTAATTTTATCTGTATTCTCAAACCATGATGAAATAAATTAAGACTTCCAGCTGTTACTTACCAAAAAACTAATTATTCATGCAGTCATCCTCTGTACGTAGATACATTCGGTGTGATCAATTCTATGTGCACAGCACTAGCGATTTTCTTCTAGAATAGTTCGCCGCTCCCACACATCTGTTGTCAACCTGCTAACGAAAGGAAAGGAAATCATTAGCGCACTCCAAAGTCACCAGAATGTGAAATTTTATCTGTATTCTTAAAGTACAATGAAAAAAATTTAAGCAAAGTGCTGTTACTGCCCAAAAAACTAATTGTTCACGCTGTATACCCCTCTACGTAGTTACATTCGGTGTGAAGAATGCTATGTGCACAGCATTAGCGATTTTCTTCTAGAATATGTCGCCGCACACACACATCTCTTGTCAACCTGCTAACGAAAGAAAATGCAATCATTAGCGCAATCCAAAGCAACTAGAATGTATAATTTTATCTGTATTCTCAAACCATAATGAAAAAAATTAAAACTTCCTGCTGTTACTTGCCAAAAAACTAATTATTCATGCAGTCATCCTCTGTACGTAAATACATTCGGTGTGAAGAATGCTATGTGCACAGCACTAGCGATTTTCTTCTAGAATAGTTCGCCGCTCCCACACATCTGTTGCCAACCTGCTAACAAAAGGAAAGGAAATCATTAGCGCACTCCAAAGTCACCGGAATGTGTAATTTTATCTGTATTCTTAAAGTATAACGAAAAAAATTTAAACAAAGTGCTGTTACTGCCCAAAATACTAATTGTTCACGCTGTCAACCCTTCTACGTAGATACATTCGGTGAGAAGAATGCTATGTGCACAGCACTAGCGATTTTCTTGTAGAATATGTCGCCGCTCACACACATCTCTTGTCAACCTGCTAACGAAAGAAAATGCAATCATTAGCGCAATCCAAAGCAATCAGAATGTGTAATTTTATATGTATTCTCAAACCATAATGAAAAAAATTAAAACTTCCTGCTGTTACTTACCAAAAAACTAATTATTCATGCAGTCATCCTGTGTACGTAGATACATTCGGTGTGATGAATGCTATGTGCACAGCACTAGCGATTTTCTTCTAGAATATGTCGCCGCTCCAACACATCTGTTGTCAACCTGCTAACGAAAGGAAAGGAAATCATTAGCGCACTCCAAAGTCACCAGAATGTGTAATTTTATCTGTATTCTTATTGTAAAATTAAAAAATTTAAACAAAGTGCTGTTACTGCCCAAAAAACTAATTGTTCACGCTGTCAACCCCTCTTCGTAGATACATTCGGTGAAAAGAATGCTATGTGCACAGCACCAGCGATTTTTTTCTAGAATACGTCGCCGCTCACACACATCTCTTGTCAACCTGCTAGCGATAGAAAATGCAATCATCACCGCAATCCAAAGCAACCAGAATGTGTAATTTCATCTGTATTCTCAAACAATAACGAAAAAAATTAAAGCTTCCAGCTGTTACTTACCAAAAAACTAATTATTCAAGCAGTCATCTTCTGTACGTAGATACATTCGGTGTGAAGAATGCTATGTGCACAGCACTATCAATTTTCTTCTAGAATACGTCGCCGTTCACACACATCTCTTGTCAACCTGCTAACGAAAGAAAATGCAATAATTAGCGCATTCCAAAGCAACCAGGATGTGTAATTTTATCTGTATTCTCAAACCATAATGAAAAAAATTAAAACTTCCAGGTGTTACTCACCAAAAAACTAATTATTTATGCACTCATCCTCTGTACGTAGATACATTCGGTGTGAAGAATGCTATGTGCACAGCACTAGCAATTGTCTTCTAAATTAAGTCGCCGCTCACACACATGTCTTGTCAACCTGCTAACGAAAGAAAATGCAATAATTAGCGCATTCCAAAGCAACCAGGATGTGTAATTTTATCTGTATTCTCAAACCATAATGAAAAAAATTAAAACTTCCAGGTGTTACTCACCAAAAAACAAATTATTTATGCACTCATCCTCTGTACGTAGATACATTCGGTGTGAAGAATGCTATGTGCACAGCACTAGCAATTGTCTTCTAAATTAAGTCGCCGCTCACACACATGTCTTGTCAACCTGCTAACGAAAGAAAATGCAATCATTAGCGCAATCCAATGCAAACAGAATGTGTAATTTTATCTGTATTCTCAAACCATAATGGAAAAAATTAAAACTTCCAGCTGTTACTTACCAAAAAACTAATTATTCATGCAGTCATCCTCTGTACGTAGATACATTCGGTGTGAAGAATTCTATGTGCACAGCACTAGCGATTTTCTTCTGGAATATGTCGCCGCTCCCGCACATCTGTTGTCAACCTGCTAACGAAAGGAAAGGAAATCATTAGCGCACTCCAAAGTCACCAGAATGTGTAATTTTATCTGTATTCTTAAAGTATAATGAAAAAAATTTAAACAAAGTGCTGTTACTGCCCAAAAAACTAATTGTTCACGCTGTCAACCCCTCTACGTAGATACATTCGGTGTGAAGAATGCTATGTGCACAGCACTAGCGATTATCTTCTAGAAAATGTCGCTGCACACACACATCTCTTGTCTTCCTGCTAACGAAAGAAAATGCAATTTTTAGCGGAATCCAAAGCAAGTAGATTGTGTAATTTTACCTGTATTCTCAAACCATGATGAAAAAAATTAAAACTTCCAGCTGTTACTTACCAAAAAACTAATTACTCATGCAGTCATCCTCTGTACGTAGATACATTCGGTGTGAAGAATGCTATGTGCACAGCACTAGCGATTTTCTTCTAGAATATGTCGCCGCTCCCACACATCTGTTGTCAACCTGCTAACGAAAGGAAAGGAAATCATTAGCGCACTCCAAAGTCACCAGAATCTGTAATTTTATCTGTATTCTTAAAGTATAATGAAAAAAATCTAAACAAAGTGCTGTTACTGCCCAAAAAACTAATTGTTCACGCTGTCAACCCCTCTACGTAGATACATTCGGTGTGAAGAATGCTATGTGCACAGCTCTAGCGATTTTCTTCTAGAATATGTCGCCGCACACACACATCTCTTGTCAACCTGCTAACGAAAGAAAATGCAATCATTAGCGCAACCCAAAGCAAGTAGAATGTGTAATATTATCTGTATTCTCAAACCATGATGAAAAAAATTAAAACTTCCAGCTGTTACTTACCAAAAAACTAATTATTCATGCAGTCATCCTCTGTACGTAGATACATCGGTGTGAAGAATTCTATGTGCACAGCACTAGCGATTTTCTTCTAGAATATGTCGCCGCTACCACACATCTGTTGTCAACCTGCTAACGAAAGGAAAGGAAATCATTAGCGCACTCCAAAGTCACCAGAATGTGTAATTTTATCTGTATTCTTAAAGTATAATGAAAAAAATTTAAACAAAGTGCTGTTACTGCCCAAAAAACTAATTGTTCACGCTGTCAACCCCTCTACGTAGATACATTCGGTGTGAAGAATGCTATGTGCACAGCACTATCGATTTTCTTCTAGTATATGTCGCCGCACACACACATCTCTTGTCAACCTGCTAACGAAAGAAAATGCAATCATTAGCTCAATCCAAAGCAAGTAGAATGTGTAATTTTATCTGTATTCTCAAACCATAAAGAAAAAATTGAAACTTCCTGCTGTTACTTACCAAAAAACTAATAATCCATGCAGTCATCCTCTGTACGTAGATACATTCGGTGTGAAGAATGCTATGTGCACAGCACTAGCGATATTCTTCTAGAATATGTCGCCGCACACACACATCTCTTGTCAACCTGCTAACGAAAGAAAATGCAATCATTAGCGCAATCCAAAGCAAGTAGAATGTGTAATTTTTATCGGTATTCTCTAACCATGATGAAAAAAATTAAAACTTCCAGCTGTTACTTACCAAAAAACTAATTATTCATGCAGTCATCCTCTGTACGTAGATACATTCGGTGTGAAGAATGCTATGTGCACAGCACTAGCGATTTTCTTCTAGAATACTTCGCCGCTCCCACACATCTGTTGTCACCCTGCTAACGAAAGGAAAGGAAATCATTAGCGCACTCCAAAGTCACCGGAATGTGTAATATTATCTATATTCTTAAAGTATAATGAAAAGAACTTAAACAAAGTGCTGTTACTGCCCAAAAAACTAATTGTTCACGCTGTCACCTCCTCTACGTAGATACATTCGATGAGAAGAATGCTATGTGCTAAGCACTAGCGATTTTCTTCTAGAATATGTCGCCGCTCACACACATCTCTTGTCAACCTGCTAACGAAAGAAAATGCAATCATTAGCGCAATCCAAAGCAACCAGAATGTGTAATTTTATCTGTATTCTCAAACCATAATGAAAAAAATTAAAACTTCCAGCTGCTACTTACCAAAAAACTAATTATTCATGCAGTCACCCTCTGTACGTAGATACATTCGGTGTGAAGAAAGCTATTTGCACAGCAGTAGCGATTTTCTTCTAGAATACGTCGCCGCTCCCTCACATCTGTTGCCAACCTGCTAACGAAAGGAAAGGAAATCATTAGCGCACTCCAAAGTAACCAGAATCTGTAATTTTATCTGTAATCTTAAAGAAAAGGGAAGAAAATTTAAACAAAGTGCTGTTACTGCCAAAGAACTAATTGTTCACGCTGTCAAGCCCTCTACGTAGATACATTCGCTGAGAAGAATGCTATGTGCACAGCACTAGCGATTTTCGTCTAGAATATGTCGCCGCTCACACACATCTCTTGTCAACCTGCTAACGATAGAACATGCAATCATTAGCGCAATCCAAAGCAACAAGAATGTGTAATTTTATCTGTATTCTCAAACCATAATGAAAAAAATTAAAACTTCCAGCTGTTACTTACCAAAAAACTAATTATTCATGCAGTCATCCTCAGTACGTAGATACATTCGGTGTGAAGAATGCTATGTGCTCAGCACTAGCGATTTTCTTCTAGAATATGTCGCCGCTCACACACATCTCTTGTCAACCTGCTAACGAAAGAAAATGCAAGCATTAGCGCAATCCAAAGCAACCAGAATGTGTAATTTTATCTGTATTCTCAAACCATGATGAAAAAAATTAAAACTTCCAGCTGTTACTTACCAAAAAACTAATTATTCATGCAGTCATTCTTTCTACGTAGATACATTCGGTGTGAAGAATGCTATGTGCACAGCACTAGCGATTATCTTCTAGAATATGTCGCCGCTCACACACATCTCTTGTCAACCTGCTAACGAAAGAAAATGCAATCATTAGCGCAATCTAAAGCAACCAGAATGTGTAATTTTATCTGTATTCTCAAACCATAGTGAAAAAAATTAAAACTTCCAGCTGCTACTTATCAAAAAACAAATTATTCATGCAGTCATCCTCTGTACGTAGATACATTCGGTGTGAAGAATGCTATGTGCACAGCACTAGCGATTTTTTTCTAGAATACTTCGCCTCTCCCACACATCTATTTTTCAACCTGCTAACAAAAGGAAAGGAAATCATTAGCGCACTCCAAAGTCAATAGAATGTGTAATTATATCTGTATTCTTAAAGTATAATTAAAACAATTTAAAAAAAGTGCTGTTACTGCCCAAAAAACTAATTCTTCACGCTGTCAACCCCTCTACGTAGATACATTCGGTGTGAAGAATGCCATGTGCACAGCACCAGCGATTTTCGTCTAGAATATGTCGCCGCTCTCACACATCTCTTATCAACCTGCTATCGAAACAAAATGCAAACATTAGCACAATCCAAAGCAACCAGAATGTGTAATTTTATCTGTATTCTCGAACCATGACGAGAAAAATTAAAACTTCCAGCTGTTACTTACCAAAAACCTAATTATTCATGCAGTCATCCTCTGTACGTAGATACATTCGGTGTGAAGAATGCTATGTGCACAGCACTAGCGATTTTCTTGTAGAATATGTCGCCGCTCCCACACATTTGTTGTCAACCTGCTATCGAAAGGAAAGGAAATCATTATCGCAATCCAAAGCAACCAGAATGTGTAATTTTATCTGTATTCTCAAACCATAGTGAAAAAATTAAAACTTCCAGCTGTTACTTACCAAAAAACTATATATTCATGCAGTCATCCTCTGTACGTAGATACATTCGGTGTGAAGAATGCTATGTGCACAGCACTAGCGATTTTCTTGTAGAATACGTCGCCGCTCACACACCTGTCTAGTCAACCTGCTATCGAAAGGAAATCAAATCATTAACGCACTCCAAAGTCACCAGAATGTGTAATTTTATCTGTATTCCTAAAGTATAATTTAAAAAAATCTAAACAAAGTGCTGTTACTGCCCAAAAAACTAATTGTTCATGCTGTCAACCCCTCAACGTAGATACATTCGGTGAGAAGAATGCTATGTGCACAGCACCAGCGATTTTCGTCTAGAATATGTCGCCGCTCTCACACATCTCTTGTCAACCTGCTATCAAAAGAAAATGCAATCACTAGCGCAATCCAAAGCAACCAGAATGTGTAATTTTATCTGTATTCTCAAACCGTAATGAAAAAAATTAAAACTTCCAGCTGTTACTTACCAAAAAACTAATTCTTCATGCAGTCATCCTCTGTACGTAGATACATGCGGTGTGAAGAATGCTATGTGCACAGCACTAGCAATTTTCTTCTAGAATATGTCGCCGTTCACACACATCTTTCGTCAACCTGCTAACGAAAGAAAATGCAATCATTAGCGCATTCCAAAGCAAACAGGATGTGTAATTTTATCTGCATTCTCAAACCATAATGAAAAAATTTAAACTTCGAGGTGTTACTCACCAAAAAACTAATTATTCATGCAGTCATCCTCTGTACGTAGATACATTCGGTGTGAAGAATGCTATGTGCACAGCACTAGCAATTTTCTTCTAAATTAGGTCGCCGCTCACACACATCTCTTGTCAACCTGCTAACGAAAGAAAATGCAATCATTAGCGCAATCCAGTGCAAACAGAATGTGTAATTTTATCTGTATTATCAAACCATAATGGAAAAAATTAGAACTTCCAGCTGTTACTTACCAAAAAACTAATTATTCATGCAGTCATCCTCTGTACGTAGATACATTCGGTGTGAAGAATGCTATGTGCACAGCACTAGCGATTTTCTCCTATATTATGTCGCCGCTCCGACACATCTGTTGTCAACCTGCTAACGAAAGGAAAGGAAATCATTTGCGCACACCAAAGTCACCAGAATGTGTAATATTATCTATATTCTTAAAGTATAATGAAAAAAACTTAAACAAAGTGCTGTTACTGCCCAAAAAACTAATTGTTCACGCTGTCACCTCCTCTACGTAGATACATTCGATGAGAAGAATGCTATGTGCTAAGCACTAGCGATTTTCTTCTGGAATGTGTCGCCGCTCACACACATCTCTTGTCAACCTGCTAACGAAAGAAAATGCAATCATTAGCGCAATCCAAGGCAACCAGAATGTGTAATTTTACCTGTATTCTCAAACCATAATGAAAAAAATTAAAACTTCCAGCTGCTACTTACCAAAAAACTAATTATTCATGCAGTCACCCTCTGTACGTAGATACATTCGGTGTGAAGTAAGCTATGTGCACAGCAGTAGCGATTTTCTTCTAGAATACTTCGCCGCTCCCACACATCTGTTGTCAACCTGCTAACGAAAGGAAAGGAAATCATTAGCGCACTCCAAAGTAACCAGAATCTGTAATTTTATCTGTATTCTTAAAGAAAAGGGAAGAAAATTTAAACAAAGTGCTGTTACTGCCCAAAGAACTAATTGTTCATGCTGTCAAGCCCTCTACGTAGATACATTCGATGAGAAGAATGCTATGTGCACAGCACTAGCGATTTTCTTCTAGAATATGTCGCTGCTGGCACACATCTCTTGTCAACCTGCTAACGAAAGAAAATGCAATCATTAGCTCAATCCAAAGTAACCAGAATGTGTAATTTTATCTGTATTCTTAAAGTATAATTAAAAAAAATTTAAACAAAGTGCTGTTACTGCCCAAAAAACTAATTGTCAAGCTGTCAACCCCTCTACGTAGATACATTCGCTGAGAAGAATGCTATGTGCACAGCACTAGCGATTTTCGTCTAGAATATGTCGCCGCTCACACACATCTCTTGTCAACCTGCTAACGATAGAACATGCAATCTTTAGCGCAATCCAAAGCAACAAGAATGTGTAATTTTATCTGTATTCTCAAACCATAATGAAAAAAATTAAAACTTCCAGCTGTTACTTACCAAAAAACTAATTATTCATGCAGTCATCCTCAGTACGTAGATACATTCGGTGTGAAGAATGCTATGTGCTCAGCACTAGCGATTTTCTTCTAGAATATGTCGCCGCTCACACACATCTCTTGTCAACCTGCTAACGAAAGAAAATGCAAACATTAGCGCAATCCAAAGCAACCAGAATGTGTAATTTTATCTGTATTCTCAAACCATGATGAAAAAAATTAAAACTTCCAGCTGTTACTTACCAAAAAACTAATTATTCATGCAGTCATCCTTTGTACGTAGATACATTCGGTGTGAAGAATGCTATGTGCACAGCACTAGCGATTATCTTCTAGAATATGTCGCCGCTCACACACATCTCTTGTCAGCCTGCTAACGAAAGAAAATGCAATCATTAGCGCAATCTAAAGCAACCAGAATGTGTAATTTCATCTGTATTCTCAAACCATAATGAAAAAAATTAAAACTTCCAGCTGCTACTTACCAAAAAACAAATTATTCATGCAGTCATCCTCTGTACGTAGATACATTCGGTGTGAAGAATGCTATGTGCACAGCACTAGCGATTTTTTTCTAGAATACTTCGCCTCTCCCACACATCTATTTTTCAACCTGCTAACAAAAGGAAAGGAAATCATTAGCGCACTCCAAAGCCAATAGAATGTGTAATTATATCTGTATTCTTAAAGTATAATGAAAAAAATTTAAATAAAGTGCTGTTACTGCCCAAAAAACTAATTGTTCACGCTGTCAACCCCTCTACGTAGATACATTCGGTGTGAAGAATGCCATGTGCACAGCACTAGCGATTTTCTTGTAGAATATGTCGCCGCTCACACACATCTCTTATCAACCTGCTATCGAAACAAAATGCAAACATTAGCACAATGCAAAGCAACCAGAATGTGTAATTTTATCTGTATTCTCGAACCATGACGAGAAAAATTAAAACTTCCAGCTGTTACTTACCAAAAACCTAATTATTCATGCAGTCAGCCTCTGTACGTAGATACATTCGGTGTGAAGAATGCTATGTGCACAGCACTAGCGATTTTCTTCTAGAATATGTCGCTGGTGGCACACATCTCTTGTCAACCTGCTAACGAAAGAAAATGCAATCATTAGCTCAATCCAAAGTAACCGGAATGTGTAATTTTATCTGTATTCTTAAAGTATAATTAAAAAAAATTTAAACAAAGTGCTGTTACTGCCGAAAAAACTAATTGTCAAGCTGTCAACCCCTCTACGTAGATACTTTCGCTGAGAAGAATGCTATGTGCACAGCACTAGCGATTTTCGTCTAGAATATGTCGCCGCTCACACACATCTCTTGTCAACCTGCTAACGATAGAACATGCAATCTTTAGCGCAATCCAAAGCAACAAGAATGTGTAATTTTATCTGTATTCTCAAACCATAATGAAAAAAATTAAAACTTCCAGCTGTTACTTACCAAAAAACTAATTATTCATGCAGTCATCCTCAGTACGTAGATACATTCGGTGTGAAGAATGCTATGTGCACAGCACTAGCAATTTTCTTCTAGAATATGTCGCCGCTCACACACATCTCTTGTCAACCTGCTAACGAAAGAAAATGCAATCATTAGCGCAATCCAAAGCAACCAGAATGTGTAATTTTATCTGTATTTTCAAACCATAATGAAAAAATTTAATACTTCCAGCTGTTACTTACCAAAAAACTAATTATTCATGCAGTCATCCTTTGTACGTAGATACATTCGGTGTGAAGAATGCTATGTGCACAGCACTAGCGATTATCTTCTAGAATATGTCGCCGCTCACACACATCTCTTGTCAACCTGCTAACGAAAGAAAATGCAATCATTAGCGCAATCTAAAGCAACCAGAATGTGTAATTTTATCTGTATTCTCAAACCATAATGAAAAAAATTAAAACTTCCAGCTGCTACTTACCAAAAAACAAATTATTCATGCAGTCATCCTCTGTACGTAGATACATTCGGTGTGAAGAATGCTATGTGCACAGCACTAGCGATTTTTTTCTAGAATACTTCGCCTCTCCCACACATCTATTTTTCAACCTGCTAACAAAAGGAAAGGAAATCATTAGCGCACTCCAAAAATCAATAGAATGTGTAATTATATCTGTATTCTTAAAGTATAATGAAAAAAATTTAAATAAAGTGCTGTTACTGCCCAAAAAACTAATTGTTCACGCTGTCAACCCCTCTACGTAGATACATTCGGTGTGAAGAATGCCATGTGCACAGCACTAGCGATTTTCTTGTAGAATATGTCGCCGCTCACACACATCTCTTATCAACCTGCTATCGAAACAAAATGCAAACATTAGCACAATGCAAAGCAACCAGAATGTGTAATTTTATCTGTATTCTCGAACCATGACGAGAAAAATTAAAACTTCCAGCTGTTACTTACCAAAAACCTAATTATTCATGCAGTCAGCCTCTGTACGTAGATACATTCGGTGTGAAGAATGCTATGTGCACAGCACTAGCGATTTTCTTGTAGAATATGTCGCCGCTCCCACACATTTGTTGTCAACCTGCTATCGAAAGGAAAGGAAATAATTATCGCAATCCAAAGCAACCAGATTGTGTAATTTTATCTGTATTCTCAGACCATAGTGAAAAAATTAAAACTTCCAGCTGTTACTTACCAAAAAACTATATATTCATGCAGTCATCCTCTGTACGTAGATACATTCGGTGCGAAGAATGCTATGTGCACAGCACTATCGATTTTCTTCTAGAATATGTCGCCGCTCACACACATCTCTTGTCAACCTGCTATCGAAAGGAAATCAAATCATTAACGCACTCCGAAGTCACCAGTATGTGTAATTTTATCTGTATTCTTAAAGTATAATTTAAAAAAATCTAAACAAAGTGCTGTTACTGCCCAAAAAACTAATTGTTCACGCTGTCAACCCCTCAACGTAGATACATTCGGTGAGAAGAATGCTATGTGCACAGCACCAGCGATTTTCGTCTAGAATATGTCCGCGCTCACACACATCTCTTGTCAACCTGCTAACGAAAGAAAATGCAATCATTAGCGCAATCCAAAGCAACCAGAATGTGTAATTTTATCTGTATTTTCAAACCATAATGAAAAAATTTAATACTTCCAGCTGTTACCTACCAAAAAACTAATCATTCATGCAGTCATCCTCTGTACGTAGATACATTCGGTGCGAAGAATGCTATGTGCACAGCACTATCGATTTTCTTCTAGAATATGTCGCCGCTCACACACATCTCTTGTCAACCTGATAATGAAAGAAAATGCAATCATTAGCGCAATCCAAAGCAACCAGGATGTGTAATTTTATCTGTATTCTCAAACCATATTGAAAAAAATTAAAACTCCAGCTGTTACTTACCAAAAAACTAATTATTCATGCAGTCATCCTGTGTACGTAGATACATTCGGTGTGAAGAATGCTATGTGCACAGACTAGCTATTTTCTTCTAGAATATGTCGCCGTTCACACACATCTCTTGTCAACCTGCTAACGAAAGAAAATGCAATCATTAGCGCAATCCAAAGCAACCAGGATGTGTAATTATATCTGTATTCTCAAACCATAATGAAAAAAATTAAAACATCCAGCTGTTACTTACCAAAAAACTAATTATTCGTGCACTCATCCTCTGTACGTAGATACATTCGGTGTGAAGAATGCTATGTGCACAGCACTAGCGATTTTCTTGTAGAATGTGTCGCCGCTCACACACATCTCTTGTCAACCTGCTAACGAAAGAAAATGCACTCAATAGCGCAATCCAAAGCAACCAGAATGTGTAATTTTATCTGTATTCCCAAACCAAAATGAAAAAAATTAAAACTTCCAGGTGTTACTTACCAAAAAACTAATTATTAATGCAGTCATCCTCTGTACGTAGATACATTCGGTGTGAAGAATGCAATGTGCACAGCACTAGCGATTTTCTTCTAGAATAAGTCGCCGCTCCCACACATCTGTCGTCAACCTGCTAACGAAGGGGAAGGAAATCATTAGCGCACTCCAAAGTCACCAGAATGTGTAGTTCTATCTGTATTCTCAAAGTATAATGAAAAAAATTTACACAAAGTGCTGTTACTGCCCAAAAAACTAATTGTTCACGCTGTCAACCCCTCTACGTAGATACATTCGGTGAGAAGAATGCTATGTGCACAGCACTAGCGATTTTCTTCTAGATTATGTCGCCGCTCACACACATCTCTTGCCAACCTGCTAACGAAAGAAAATGCAATCATTAGCGCAATCCAAAGCAACCAGAATGAGTAATTTTATCTGTATTCTCAAACCATAATGAAAAAAATTAAAACTCCAGCTGTTACTTACCAAAAATCTAATTATTCATGCAGTCATCCTCTGTACGTAGATACATTCGGTATGATGAATGCTATGTGCACAGCACTAGCAATTTTCTTCTAGGATATGTCGCCGCTCACACACATCTCTTGTCAACCTGCTAACGAAAGAAAATGCAATCATTAGCGCAATCCAAAGCAACCAGAATGTGTAATTTTATCTGTATTTTCAAACCATAATGAAAAAATTTAATACTTCCAGCTGTTACTTACCAAAAAACTAATTATTCATGCAGTAATCCTCTGTGTGTAGATACATTCGGTGCGAAGAATGCTATGTGCACAGCACTATCGATTTTCTTCTAGAATATGTCGCCGCTCACACACATCTCTTGTCAACCTGCTAACGAAAGAAAATGCAATCATTAGCGCAATCCAAAGCAACCAGGATGTGTAATTTTATCTGTATTCTCAAACCATAATGAAAAAAATTAAAACTCCGGCTGTTACTTACCAAAAAACTAATTATTCATGCAGTCATCCTGTGTACGTAGATACATTCGGTGTGAAGAATGCTATGTGCACAGACTAGCAATTTTCTTCTAGAATATGTCGCCGTTCACACACATCTCTTGTCAACCTGCTAACGAAAGAAAATGCAATCATTAGCGCAATCCAAAGCAACCAGGATGTGTAATTATATCTGTATTCTCAAACCATAATGAAAAAAATTAAAACATCCAGCTGTTACTTACCAAAAAACTAATTATTCATGCAGTCATCCTCTGTGTGTAGATACATTCGGTGCGAAGAATGCTATGTGCACAGCACTATCGATTTTCTTCTAGAATATGTCGCCGCTCACACACATCTCTTTTCAACCTGCTAACGAAAGAAAATGCAATCATTAGCGCAATCCAAAGCAACCAGGATGTGTAATTTTATCTGTATTCTCAAACCATAATGAAAAAAATTAAAACTCCGGCTGTTACTTACCAAAAAACTAATTATTCATGCAGTCATCCTGTGTACGTAGCTACATTCGGTGTGAAGAATGCTATGTGCACAGACTAGCAATTTTCTTCGAGAATATGTCGCCGTTCACACACATCTCTTGTCAACCTGCTAACGAAAGAAAATGCAATCATTAGCGCAATCCAAAGCAACCAGGATGTGTAATTATATCTGTATTCTCAAACCATAATGAAAAAAATTAAAACATCCAGCTGTTACTTACCAAAAAACTAATTATTCGTGCACTCATCCTCTGAACGTAGATACATTCGGTGTGAAGAATGCTATGTGCACAGCATTAGCGATTTTCTTCTAGAATATGTCGCCGCTCACACACATCTCTTGTCAACCTGCTAACGAAAGAAAATGCACTCAATAGCGCAATCCAAAGCAACCAGAATGTGTAATTTTATCTGTATTCCCAAACCAAAATGAAAAAAATTAAAACTTCCAGGTGTTACTTACCAAAAAACTAATTATTAATGCAGTCATCCTCTGTACGTAGATACATTCGGTGTGAAGAATGCAATGTGCACAGCACTAGCGATTTTCTTCTAGAATAAGTCGCCGCCCCCACACATCTGTCGTCAACCTGCTAACGAAGGGGAAGGAAATCATTAGCGCACTCCAAAGTCACCAGAATGTGTAGTTCTATCTGTATTCTCGAAGTATAATGAAAAAAATTTAAACAAAGTGCTGTTACTGCCCAAAAAACTAATTGTTCACGCTGTCAACCCCTCTACGTAGATACATTCGGTGAGAAGAATGCTATGTGCACAGCACTAGCGATTTTCTTCTAGATTATGTCGCCGCTCACACACATCTCTTGCCAACCTGCTAACGAAAGAAAATGCAATCATTAGCGCAATCCAAAGCAACCAGAATGAGTAATTTTATCTGTATTCTCAAACCATAATGAAAAAAATTAAAACTCCAGCTGTTACTTACCAAAAATCTAATTATTCATGCAGTCATCCACTGTACGTAGATACATTCGGTGTGAAGAATGCTAT
Organism: Schistocerca americana; assembly: GCF_021461395.2. Classification (NCBI taxonomy): domain Eukaryota; kingdom Metazoa; phylum Arthropoda; class Insecta; order Orthoptera; family Acrididae; genus Schistocerca; species Schistocerca americana. The sequence goes on from NC_060126.1 coordinate 382,115,951, forward strand.
GTGCACAGCACTAGCGATTTTCTCCTAGAATATGTCGCCGCTCCCACACATCCGTTGTCAACCTGCTAACGAAAGGAAAGGAAATCATTTGCGCACTCCAAAGTGACCAGAATGTGTAATATTGTCTATATTCTTAAAGTATAATGAAAAAAACTTAAACAAAGTGCTGTTACTGCCCAAAGAACTAATTGTTCACGCTGTCATGCCCTCTACGTAGATACATTCGATGAGAAGAATGCTATGTGCACAGCACTAGCGATTTTCTTCTAGAATATGTCGCTGGTGGCACACATCTCTTGTCAACCAGCTAACGAAAGAAAATGCAATCATTAGCTCAATCAAAAGCAACCAGAATATGTAATTTTATCTGTATTCTTAAAGTATAATTAAAAAAAATTTAAACAAAGTGCTGTTACTGCCCAAAAAACTAATTGTTCAAGCTGTCAACCCCTCTACGTAGATACATTCGCTGAGAAGAATGCTATGTGCACAGCACTAGCGATTTTCGTCTTGAATATGTCGCCGCTCACACACATCTCTTGTCAACCTGCTAACGAAAGAAAATGCAAACATTAGCGCAATCCAAAACAACCAGAATGTGTAATTTTATCACTATTCTCAAACCATAATGAAAAAAATTAAAACTTCCAGCTGTTACTTACCAAAAAACTAATTATTCATGCAGTCATCCTCAGTACGTAGATACATTCGGTGTGAAGAATGCTATGTGCTCAGCACTAGCGATTTTCTTCTAGAATATGTCGCCGCTCACACACTTCTCTTGTCAACCTGCTAACGAAAGAAAATGCAAACATTAGCGCAATCCAAAACAACCAGAATGTGTAATTTTATCACTATTCTCAAACCATAATGAAAAAAATTAAAACTTCCAGCTGTTACTTACCAAAAAACTAATTATTCATGCAGTCATCCTCTGTACGTAGATACATTCGGTGTGAAGAAATCTATGTGCACAGCACTAGCGTATTTCTCCTAGAATATGTCGCCGCTCACACACATCTCTTGTCAACCTGCTAACGAAAGAAAATGCAGTCATTAACGCAATCTAAAGCAACCAGAATGTGTAATTTTATTCGTATTCTCAAACCATAATGAAAAAAATTAAAACTTCCAGCTGCTACTTACCAAAAAACAAATTATTCATGCAGTCATCCTCTGTACATAGATACATTCGGTGTGAAGAATGCTACGTGCACAGCACTAGCGATTTTTTTCTAGAATACTTCGCCGCTCCCACACATCTTTTGTCAACCTGCTAACGAAAGGAAAGGAAATCATTAGCGCACTCCAAAGTCAATAGAATGTGTAATTATATCTGTATTCTTAATGTATAATGAAAAAAATTTAAACAAAGTGCTGTTACTGCCCAAAAAACTAATTGTTCACGCTGTCAACCCCTCTACGTAGATACATTCGGTGTGAAGAATGCCAAGTACACAGCACTAGCGATTTTCTTGTAGAATATGTCGCCGCTCACACACATCTCTTATCAACCTGCTATCGAAACAAAATGCAATCATTAGCACAATCCAAAGCAACCAAAATGTGTAATTTTATCTGTATTCTCGAACCATGATGAGAAAAATTAAAACTTCCAGCTGTTACTTACCAAAAACCTAATTATTCATGCAGTCATCCTCTGTACGTAGATACATTCGGTGTGAAGAATGCTATGTGCACAGCACTAGCGATTTTCTTCTAGAATATGTCGCCGCTCCCACAGATTTGTTGTCAACCTGCTATCGTAAGGAAAGGAAATCATTAGCGCACTCCAAAGTCACCAGAATGTGTAATTTTATCTGTATTCTCAAACCATAATGAAAAAAATTAAAACTTCCAGCTGTTACTTACCAAAAAACTAATTATTCATGCAGTCATCCTCTGTAGGTAGATACATTCGGTGAGAAGAATGCTATGTGCACAGCACTAGCGATTTTCTTGTAGAATATGTCGCCGCTCACACACATGTCTAGTCAACCTGCTATCGAAAGGAAAGGAAATCATTAACGCACTCCAAAGTCACCAGAATGTGTAATTTTATCTGTATTCTTAAAGTATAATTTAAAAAAATCTAAACAAAGTGCTGTTACAGCCCAAAAAACTAATTGTTCACGCTGTCTACCCCTCAACGTAGATACATTCGGTGAGAAGAATGCTATGTGCACAGCACTAGCGATTTTCTTCTAGAATATGTCGCCGCTCACACACATCTCTTGCCAACCTGCTAACGAAAGAAAATGCAATCATTAGCGCAATCCAAAGCAACCAGAATGAGTAATTTTATCTGTATTCTCAAACCATAATGAAAAAAATTAAAACTCCAGCTGTTACTTACCAAAAAACTAATTATTCATGCAGTCATCCTCTGTACGTAGATACATTCGGTGTGAAGAATGCTATGTGCACGGCACTAGCAATTTTCTTCTAGAATATGTCGCCGTTCACACACATCTCTTGTCAACCTGCTAACGAAAGAAAATGCAATCATTAGCGCAATCCAAAGCAACCAGAATCTGTAATTTTATCTGTATTCTTAAAGTAAAGGGAAGAAAATTTAAACAAAGTGCTGTTACTGCCCAAAAAACTAATTGTTCACGCTGTCAACCCCTCTACGTAGATACATTCGATAAGAAGAATGCTATGTGCACAGCACTAGCGATTTTCTTCTAGAATATGTCGCTGCTGGCACACATCCCTTGTCAAAATGCTAACGAAAGAAAATGCAATCATTAGCTCAATCCAAAGCAACCAGAATGTGTAATTTTATCTGTATTCTTAAAGTATAATTAAAGAAAATTTAAACAAAGTGCTGTTACTGCTCAAAAAACTAATTGTTCAAGCTGTCAACCCCTCTACGTAGATACATTCGCTGAGAAGAATGCTATGTGCACAGCACTAGCGATTTTCGTCTAGAATATGTCGCCGCTCACACACATCTCTTGTCAACCTGCTAACGAAAGAAAATGCAATCATTAGCGCAATCCAAAGCAACCAGAATGTGTAATTTTATCTGTATTCTCAAACCATAATGAAAAAAATTAAAACTTCTAGCTGTTACTTACCAAAAAACTAATTATTCATGCAGTCATCCTCTGTACGTAGATACATTCGGTGTGAAGAATGCTATGTGCACGGCACTAGCGATTTTCTTCTAGAATATGTCGCCGCTCACACAAATCTCTTGTCAACCTGCTACCGAAAGAAAATGCAATCATTAGCGCAAACTAAAGCAACCAGAATGTGTAATTTTATCTGTATTCTCAAACCATAATGAAAAAAATTAAAACCTCCAGCTGCTACTTACCAAAAAACAAATTATTCATGCAGTCATCCTCTGTACGTAGATACATTCGGTGTGAAGAATGCTATGTGCACAGCACTAGCGATTTTTTTCTAGAATACTTCGCCGCTCCCACACATCTATTGTCAACCTGCTAACGAAAGGAAAGGAAATCATTAGCGCACTCCAAAGTCAATAGAATGTGTAATTATATCTGTATTCTTAAAGTATAATGAAAAAAATTTAAACAAAGTGCTGTTACTGCCCAAAAAACTAATTGTTCACGCTGTCAACCCCTCTACGTAGATACATTCGGTGTGAAGAATGCCATGTGCACAGCACTAGCGATTTTCTTGTAGAATATGTCGCCGCTCACACACATCTCTTGTCAACCTGCTATCGAAACAAAATGCAATCAGTAGCACAATCCAAAGCAACCAGAATGTGTAATTTTATCAGTATTCTCGAACCATGATGAGAAAAATAAAAACTTCCAGCTGTAACTTACCAAAAACCTAATTATTCATGCAGTCATCCTCTCTACGTAGATACATTCGGTGTGAAGAATGCTATGTGCACAGCACTTACGATTTTCTTCTAGAATATGTCGCCGCTCCCACACATCTGTCGTCAACCTGCTAACGAAAGGAAAGGAAATCATTAGCACACTCCAAAGTCAACAGAATGTGTAATTTTATCTGAATTCTTAAAGTATAATGAAAAAAATTTAAACAAATAGCTGTTACTGCCCAAAAAACTAATTGTTCACGCTGTCAACCCCTCTACGTAGATACATTCGTTGAGAAGAATGCTATGTGCACAGCACTAGCGATTTTCTTCTAGAATATGCCACCGCTCACACACATCTCTAGTCAACCTGCTATCGAAAGGCAAGGAAATCATTAACGCACTCCAAAGTCACCAGAATGTGTAATTTTATCTGTATTCTTAAAGTATAACTTAAAAAATCTAAACAAAGTGCTGTTACTGCCCAAAAAACTAATTGTTCACGCTGTCAACCCCTCAACGTAGATACATTCGGTGAAAAGAATGCTATGTGCACAGAACTAGCGATTTTCGTCTAGAATATGTCGCCGCTCACACACATCTCTTGTCAACCTGCTAACGAAAGAAAATGCAATCATTAGCGCAATCCAAAGCAACCAGAATGTATAATTTTATCTGTAGTTTCAAACCATAATGAAAAAATTTAATACTTCCTGCTGTTACTTACCAAAAAACTAATTATTCATGCAGTCATCCACTGTACGTAGATACATTCGGTGCGAAGAATGCTATGTGCACAGCACTAGCGATTTTCTTCTAGAATATGTCGCCGCTCACACACGTCTCTTGTCAACCTGCTAACGAAAGAAAATGCAATCATTAGCGCAATCCAAAGCAACCAGAATGTGTAATTTTACCTGTATTCTCAAACCGTAATGAAAAAAATTAATACTTCCAGCTGTTACTTACCAAAAAACTAATTATTCATGCAGTCATCCTCTGTACGTAGATACATTCAGTACGAAGAATGCTATGTGCACAGCACTAGCGATTTTCTTCTAGAATATGTCGCCGCTCACACACATCTCTTGTCAACCTGCTAACGAAAGAAAATGCAATCATTAGCGCAATCCAAAGCAACCAGAATGTGTATTTTTATCTGTATTCTAAAACCGTAATGAAAAAAATTAATACTTCCAGCTGTTACTTACCAAAAAACTAATTATTAATGCAGTCATCCTCTGTACGTAGATACATTCGGTGTGAAGAATGCTATGTGCACAGCACTAGCGATTTTCTTATAGAATACGTCGTCGCTCCCACACATCTGTTGTCAACCTGCTAACGAAAGAAAATGCAATCATTAGCGCACTCCAAAGTCACCAGAATGTGTAATTTTATCTGTATTCTCAAACCATAATGACAAAAATTAAGACTTCCAGCTGTTACCTACCAAAAAACTAATTATTCATGCAGTCATCCTCTGTACGTAGATACATTCGGTGAGAAGAATGCTGTGTGCACAGCACTAACGATTTTCTTCTAGAATATGTCGCCGCTCACACACATCTCTTGTCAACCTGCTAACGAAAGAAAGTGCAATCATTAGCGCAATCCAAAGCAACCAAATTGTGTAATTTTATCTGCATTCTCAAACCATAATGAAAAAATTAAAACTTCTAGCTGTTACTTACCAAAAAACTAATTATTCATGCAGTCATCCTCTGTACGTAGATACATTCGGTGTGAAGAATGCTATGTGCACAGCACTAGTGATTTTCTTCTAGAATATGTCGCCGCTCACACACATCTCTTCTCAACCTGCGAACGAGAGAAAATGCAATCATTAGCGCAATCCATAGCAACCAGAATGTGTAATTACATCTGTATTCTCAAACCATAATGAAAAAAATTAAAACCTCCAGCTGTTACTTACCAAACAACTAATTATTCATGCAGTCAACCTCTGTACGTAGATACATTAGGTGAGAAGAATGCTATGTGCACAGCTTTAGCGATTTTCTTCTAGAATATGTTGCCGCTTACACACATCTCTTGTCAACCTGCTAACGAAAGAAAATGCAATCATTAGCGCAATCCAAAGCAACCAGAATGTGTAATTTTATTTGTATTCTCAAACCATAACGAAAAAAATTATAACTTCAGCTGATACTTACCAAAAAACTAATTATTCATGCAGTCATCCTCTGTACGTAGATACATTCGGTTCGAAGAATGCTATGTGCACAGCACTAGCGATTTTCTTATCGAATACGTCGCCGCTCCCACACATCTGTTGTCAACCTGCTAACGAAAGGAAAAAAAATCATTAGCGCACTCCAAAGTCACCAGAATGTGTAATTTTATCTGTATTCTCAAACCATAATGACAAAAATTAAGACTTCCAGCTGTTACCTACCAAAAAACTAATTATTCATGCAGTCATCCACTGTACGTAGATACATTCGGTGAGAAGAATGCTATGTGCACAGCACTAGCGATTTTCTTCCAGCATATGTCGCCGCTCACACACATCTCTTGTCAACCTGCTAACGAAAGAAAATGCAATCATTAGCGCAATCCAAAGCAACCAGAATGTGTAAATTTATCTGTATTCTCAAACCATAATGAAAAAAATTAAAACTTCCAGCTGTTACTTACCAAAAAACTAATTATTCATGCAGTCATCCTCTGTACGCAGATACATTCGGTGTGAAGAATGCTATGTGCACAGCTATTACGATTTTCTTCTAGAATATGTCGCCGCTCCCACACATCTGTCGTCAACCTGCTAACGAAAGGAAAGGAAATCATTAGCGCACTCCAAAGTCACCAGAATGTGCAATTTTATCTGTATTCTTAAAGTATAATGAAAAAAATTTAAACAAAGTGCTGTTACTGCCCAAAAAACTAACTGTTCATGCTGTCAAACCGTCTACGTAGATACATTCGGTGAGAAGAATGCTATTTGCACAGCACTAGCGATTTTCTTCTAGAATATGTCGCCGCTCACACACATCTCTTGTCAACCTGCTAACGAAAGAAAATGCAATCATTAGCGATATCCAAAGCAACCAGAATGTGTAATTTTATCTGTATTCTCATACCATGATGAAAAAAATTAAAACTTCCAGCTAATACTTACCAAAAAACTAATTATTCATGCAGTCATCTTCTGTACGTAGATACATTCGGTGTGAAGACTGCTATGTGCACAGCACTAGCGATTTTCTACCAGAATATGTCGCCGCTCCCACACATCTGTCGTCAACCTGCTAACGAAAGGAAAGGAAATCATTAGCGCACTCCAAAGTCACCAGAATGTGCAATTTTATCTGCATTCTTAAAGTATAATGAAAAAAATTTAAACAAAGTGCTATTACTGCCCAAAAAACTAATTGTTCACGCTGTCAACCCCTCTACGTAGAAACATTCGGTGTGAAGAATGCTATGTCCACAGCACTAGAGATTTTCTTCTACACTCCTGGAAATGGAAAAAAGAACACACTGACACCGGTGTGTCAGACCCACCATACTTGCTCCGGACACTGCGAGAGGGCTGTACAAACAATGATCACACGCACGGCACAGCGGACACACCAGGATCCGCGGTGTTTGCCGTCGAATGGCGCTAGCTGCGCAGCATTTGTGCACCGCCGCCGTCAGTGTCAGCCAGTTTGCCGTGGCATACGGAGCTCCATCGCAGTCTTTAACACTGGTAGCATGCCGCGACAGCGTGGACGTGAACCGTATGTGCAGTTGAGGGACTTTGAGCGAGGGCGTATAGTGGGCATGCGGGAGGCCGGGTGGACGTACCGCCGAACTGCTCAACACGTGGGGCATGAGGTCTCCACAGTACATCGATGTTGTCGCCAGCGGTCGGCGGAAGGTGCACGTGCCCGTCGACCTGGGACCGGCCCGCAGCGACGCGCGGATGCACGCCAAGACCGTAGGATCCTACGCAGTGCCGTAGGGGACCGCACCGCCACTTCCCAGCAAATTAGGGACACTGTTGCTCCTGGGGTATCGGCGAGGACCATTCGCAACCGTCTCCATGCAGCTGGACTACGGTCCCGCACACCGTTAGGCCGTCTTCCGCTCACGCCCCAACATCGTGCAGCCCGCCTCAAGTGGTGTCGCGACAGGCGTGAATGGACGGACGAATGGAGACGTGTCGTCTTCAGCGATGAGAGTCGCTTCTGCCTTGGTGCCAATGATGGTCGTATGCGTGTTTGTCGCCGTGCAGGTGAGCGCCACAATCAGGACTGCATACGACCGAGGCACACAGGGCCAACACCCGGCATCACGGTGTGGGGAGCGATCTCCTACACTGGCCGTACACCACTGGTGATCGTCGAGGGGACACTGAATAGTGCACGGTACATCCAAACCGTCATCGAACCCATCGTTCTACCATTCCTAGACCGGCAAGGGAACTTGCAGTTCCAACAGGACAATGCACGTCCGCATGTATCCCGTGCCACCCAACGTGCTCTAGAAGGTGTAAGTCAACTACCCTGGCCAGCAAGATCTCCGGATCTGTCCCCCATTGAGCATGTTTGGGACTGGATGAAGAGTCGTCTCACGCGGTCTGCACGTCCAGCACGAACGCTGGTCCAACTGAGGCGCCAGGTGGAAGTGGCATGGCAAGCCGTTCCACAGGACTACATCCAGCATCTCTACGATCGTCTCCATGGGAGAATAGCAGCCTGCATTGCTGCGAAAGGTGGATATACACTGTACTAGTGCCGACATTGTGCATGCTCTGTTGCCCGCGTCTATGTGCCTGTGGTTCTGTCAGTGTGATCATGTGATTTATCTGACCCCAGGAATGTGTCAACAAAGTTTCCCCTTCTTGGGACAATGAATTCACGGTGTTCTTATTTCAATTTCCTGGAGTGTAGAATATGTCGCCGCTCCCACACACCTGTTGTCAACCTGCTAACGAAAGGAAAGGAAATCATTAGCGCACTCCAAAGTCACCAGAATGTGTAATTTTATCTGTATTTTCAAAGTACAATGAAAAAAATTTAAACAAAGTGCTGTTACTGCCCAAAAAACTAATTGTTCACGCTGTCAAACCCTCTACGTAGATACAGTCGGTGAGAAGAATTCTATGTGCACAGCACTAGCGATTTTCTTGTAGAATATGTCGCCGCTCACAAACATCACTTGTCAACCCGCTAACGAAAGAAAATGCAATCATTAGCGCAATCCAAAGCAACCAGAATGTGTAATTTTATCTGTATTCTCAAACCATAATGAAAAAAATTAAAACTTCCAGCTATTACTTACCAAAAAACTAATTATTCATGCAGTCATCCTCTGTACGTAGATACATTCAATGTGAAGAATGCTACGTGCGCAGCACTAGCGATTTTTTTCCAGAATATGTCGCCGCTCCCACACATCTGTTGTCAACCTGCTAACGAAAGGAAAGGAAATCATTAGCACACTCCAAAGTCACCAGAATGTGTAATTTTATCTGTATTCTTAAAGTATAATGAAAAAAATGTAAACAAAGTGCTGTTACTGCCCAAAAAACTAATTGTTCACGCTGTCAACCCCTCTACGTAGATACATTCGGTGAGAAGAATGCTATGTGCACAGCACTAGCGATTTTCTACTAGCAGATGTCGCCGCTCACACACATCTCTTGTCAACCTGGCAACGAAAGAAAATGCAATCATTAGCGCAATCCAAAGCAACCAGAATGTGTAAATTTATCTGTATTCTCAAACCATAATGAAAAAAATTAAAACTTCCAGCTGTTACTTACCAAAAAACTAGCTATTCATGCAGTCATCCTCTGTACGTAGATACATTCGGTGTGAAGAATGCTATGTGCACAGCACTTGCGATTTTCTTCTAGAATATGTCGCCGCTCCCACACATCTGTTGTCAACCTGCTAACGAAAGAAAAGGAAATCATTAGCGCATTCCAAAGTCAAAAGAATGTGTAATTTTATCTGTATTCTTAAAATACAATGAAAAAAATTTAAACAAAGTGCTGTTACTGCCAAAAAAACTAATTGTTCACGCTGTCAAACCGTCTACGTAGATACATTCGGTGAGAAGAATGCTACGTGTACAGCACTAGCGATTTTCTTCTAGAATATGTCGCCGCTCACACACATCTCTTGTCAACCTGCTAACGAAAGAAAATGCAATCATTAGCGCAATCCAAAGCAACCAGAATGTGTAATTTTATCTGTATTCTCAAACCATAATGAAAAAAATTAAAACTTCCAGCTGTTACGTACCAAAAAACTAATTATTCATGCAGTCATCCTCTGTACGTAGATACATTCGGTGAGAAGAATGCTATGTGCACAACACAAGCGATTTTCTTCTAGAATATGTCGCCGCTCACACACATCTCTTGTCAACCTGCTAACGAAAGAAAATGCAATCATTAGCGCAATCCAAAGCAACCAGAATGTGTAATTTTATCTGTATTCTCAAACCATGAGGAAAAAAATTAAAACTTCCAGCTGTTACTTACCAAAAAACTAATTATTCATGCAGTCATCTTCTGTACGTAGATACCTTCGGTGTGAAGAATGCTATGTGCACAGCACTAGCGATTTTCTACCAGAATGGGTCGCCGCTCCCACACATCTGTCGTCAACCTGCTAACGAAAGGAAAGGAAATCAATAGCGCACTCCAAAGTCACCAGAATGTGCAATTTTATCTGCACTTTTAAAGTATAATGAAAAAAATTTAAACAAAGTGCTGTTACTGACCAAAAAACTAATTGTTCACGCTGTCAACCCCTCTACGTAGATACATTCGGTGAGATGAATGCTATGTGCACAGCACAAGCGATTTTCTTCTAGAATATGTCGCCGCTCACACACATCTCTTGTCAACCTGCTAACGAAAGAAAATGCAATCATTAGCGCAATCCAAAGCAACCAGAATGTGTAATTTTATTTGTATTCTCAAACTATGAAAAAAAAAATTAAAACTTCCAGCTGTTACTTACCAAAAAACTAATTATTCATGCAGTCATCTTCTGTACGTGGATACATTCGGTGTGAAGAATGCTATGTGCACAGCACTAGCGATTTTCTGCCAGAATATGTCGCCGCTCCCACACATCTGTCGTCAACCTGCTAACGAAGGAAAATGCAATCATTAGCGCAATCCAAAGCAACCAGAATGTGTAATTTTATCTGTATTCTCAAACCATGATGAAAAAAATTAAAACTTCCAGCTGTTACTTACCATAAAACTAATTATTCATGCAGTCATCTTCTGTACGTAGATACATTCGGTGTGAAGAATACTATGTGCACAGTACTAGCGATTTTCTTGTAGAATATGTCGCCGCTCCCACACATCTCTTGTCAACCTGCTAACGAAGGAAAATGCAATCATTAGCGCAATCCAAAGCAACCAGGATGTGTAATTTTATCTGTATCCTCAACCCATAGTGAAAAAAATTAAAACCTCCAGCTGTTACTTACAAAAAAACTAATTATTCACGCAGTCATCCTCTGTACGTAGATACATTCGGTGTGAGGAATGCTATGTGCACAGCACTAGCGATTTTCTTGTAGAATATGTCGCCGCTCCCACACATCTGTTTTCAACCTGCTAACGAATGGAAAGGAAATCATTAGCGCAATCCAAAGCAACCAGAATGTGTAAATTTATCTGTATTCTCAAACCATAATGAAAAAAATTAAAACTTCCAGCTGTTACTTACCAAAAAAGAAATTATTCATGCAGTCATCCTCTGGACGTAGATACATTCGGTGTGAAGAACGCTATGTGCACAGCACTAGCGATTTTCTTCTAGAGTATGTCGCCGCTCACACACATCTCTTGTCAACCTGCTAACGAAAGAAAATGCAATCATTAGCGCAATCCAAAGCAACCAGAATGTGTAATATTATTTGTATTCTCAAACCATAATGAAAAATATTATAACATCCAGCTGTTTTTTACCAAAAAATTTATTATTCATGCAGTCTTACACTGTACGTACATACATTCGGTGAGAAGAATGCTATGTGCAAAGCACTAGCGATTTTCTTGTAGAATATATCGCCGTTCCCGCTCATCTCTTGTCAACGTGGTAAAAAAAGAAAATGCAATCATTAGCGCATTCCAAAGTCACCAGAATGTGTAATTTTGTCTATACTCTAAAGCATAATGAAAAACGTCTAAACATCGAGCTGTTACCTCTAAAAAACTAATTATTCACGCAGTCATCCCCTGTATGTAGATACACTCGGTTTGAGGAATGCTATGTGCACAGCACTAGCGATTTTCTTCTAGAATATGTTGCCGCTCTCACACATCTCTTGTCAGCCTGCTAACGATAGAAAATATAAACATTAGCGCATTTCAAAATCACCAGAATGTGTAATTTTATCTATACTCTAAAGCATAAGGAAAAAACTTTAAACATCGAGGTGTTACTTCCCTAAAAACTAATTATTCTCGCAGTCATCCCCTGTACGAGATACATTCGGTGTGAAGAAAGCAATGTTCAAAGCACTATAGATTTTCTTGTAGATGGTGTCGCCGCTCCCACACATCTCTTGTCAACCTGCTATCGAAAGAAAATTCAATCATTAGCGCACTCCTAAGCACCAGAATGTGTATCTTTATCTGTAATCTTAATCCACAATGAAAAAAATTAAAACATCGAGTTGTTACGTACCAACAAACTTATTATTCATGCAGTCATCCACTGTACGTAGATACATTCTGTGTGAAGAATGCTATGTGCACAGCACTAGCGATTTTCTTCTAGAATATGTCGCCGCTCCCACACATCTGTTGTCAACCTGCTAAGGAATAGAAAGGAAATCATTAGCGCACTCCAAAGTCACCACAATGAGTAATTTAATCTGTATTCTTAAAGTATAATGAAAAAAATTTAAACAAAGTGCTGTTACTGCCGAAAAAACTAATTGTTCACGCTGTCAAACCCTCTACGTAGATACATTCGGAGAGAAGAAAGCTATGTGCACAGCACTAGCGATTTTCTTGTAGAATATGTCGCCGCCTACACAAATCTCTTGTCAACCTGCTAACGAAAGAAAATGCAATCATTAGCGCAATCCAAAGCAACCAGAATGTGTAATTTTATCTGTATTCTCAAACCATAATGAAAAAATTAAAACTTCAAGCTGTTACCTACCAAAAAACTAAATATTTATGCAGTCACCCTCTGTACGTAGATACATTCGGTGTGAAGAATGCTATGTGCACAGCACTAGCGATTTTCTTCTAGAATATGTCGCCGCTCCCACACATCTGTTGTCAACCTGCTAACGAAAGGAAAGGAAATAATCAGCGCACTCCAAAGTCGCCAGAATGTGTAATTTTATCTGTATTCTTAAAGTATAATGAAAAAAATTTAAACAACGTGCTGTAACTGCCCAAAAAACTAATTGTTCACGCTGTCAACCCCTCTACGTAGATACATTCGGTGAGAAGAATGCTATGTGCACAGCACTAGCGATTTTCTTGTAGAATATGTCGCCGCTCACACACATCTCTAGTCAACCTGCTAACGAAAGAAAATGCAATCATTAGCGCAATCCAAAGCAACCAGAACGTGTAATTTTATATGTATTCTCAAACCATAATGAAAAAAATTTAAACTTCAAGCTGTTACTTACCAAAAAACTAATTATTCATGCAGTCATCCTCTGTACGTAGATCCATTCGGTATGGAGAATGCTATGTGCACAGCGCTAGCGATTTTCTTCTAGAATATGTCGCCGCTCACACACATCTGTTGTCAACCTGCTAACGAAAGAAAATGCAATCATTAGCGCAATCCAATGCAACCAGACTGTGTAATTGTATCTGTAATCTCAAACCATAATTGAAAAATTAAAACTTCCAGCTGTTACGTAACAAAAAACTAATTATTCATGCAGTCATCCTCTGTACGTAGATACAATCGGTGTGAAGAATGCAATGTGCACAGCACTAGCGATTTCCTTCTAGAATATGTCGCCGCTCACACACATCTCTTGTCAACCTGCTAACGAAAGGAACGGAAATCATTAGCGCACTCCAAAGTCGCCAGAATGTGTAATTTTATCTGTATTCTTAAAGCATAATGAAAAAAATTTAAACAAAGTGCTGTTACTGCCCAAAAAACTTATTGTTCACGCTGTCAACCCCTCTACGTAGATACATTCGGTGAGAAGAATGCTATGTGCACAGCACTAGCGATTTTCTTCTAGAATATGTCGCCGCTCACACACATCTCTTGTCAACCTGCCAACGAAAGAAAATGCAATCATTAGCGCAATCCAAAGCAACCGGAATGTTTAATTTTATCTGTATTCTCAAACCAGAATGAAAAAAATTAAAACTTCCAATTGTTACTTACCAAAAAACTAATTATTCATGCAGTCATCCTCTGTACACAGGTACATTCTGTGTGAAGAATGCTATGTGCACAGCACTAGCGATTTTCTTCTAGAATATGTCGCCGCTCCCACACATCTGTTTTCAACCTGCTAAGGAAAGGAAAGGAAATCATTAGCGCACTCCAAAGTCATCACAATGTGTAATATTATCTGTATTCTTAAAGTATAGTGAAAAAATTTAAACAAAGTGCTGTTACTGCCGAAAAAACTAATTGTTCACGCTGTTAAACCCTCTACGTAGATACATTCGGAGAGAAGAATGCTATGTGCAGAGCACTAGCGATTTTCTTGTAGAATATGTCGCCGCTCACACACATCTCTTGTCAACCTGCCAACGAAAGAAAATGCAATCATTAGCGCAATCCAAAGCAACCAGAATGTTTAATTTTATCTGTATTCTCAAACCAGAATGAAAAAAATTAAAACTTCCAATTGTTACTTACCAAAAAACTAATTATTCATGCAGTTATCCTCTGTACGTAGATACAATCGGTGTGAAGAATGCAATGTGCACAGCACTAGCGATTTCCTTCTAGAATATGTCGCCGCTCACACACATCTCTTGTCAACCTGCTAACGAAAGGAACGGAAATCATTAGCGCACTCCAAAGTCACCAGAATGTGTAATTTTATCTGTATTCTTAAAGCATAATGAAAAAAATTTAAACAAAGTGCTGTTACTGCCCAAAAAACTAATTGTTCACGCTGTCAACCCCTCTACGTAGATACATTCGGTGAGAAGAATGCTATGTGCACAGCACTAGCGATTTTCTTCTAGAATATGTCGCCGCTCACACACATCTCTTGTCAACCTGCCAACGAAAGAAAATGCAATCATTAGCGCAATCCAAAGCAACCAGAATGTGTAATTTTATCTGTATTCTCAAACCAGAATGAAAAAAATTAAAACTTCCAATTGTTACTTACCAAAAAACTAATTGTTCACGATGTCAACCCCTCTACGTAGATACATTCGGTGTGAGGAATGCTATGTGCACAGCACAAGCGATTTTCTTCTACAATACTTCGCCGCTCCCACACATCTGTTGTCAACCTGCTAAGGAAAGGAAAGGAAATCATTAGCGCACTCCAAAGTCACCACAATGTGTAATTTTATCTGTATTCTTAAAGTATAATGAAAAAATTTAAACAAAGTGCTGTTACTGCCGAAAAAACTAATTGTTCACGCTGTCAAACCCTCTACGTAGATACATTCGGAGAGAAGAATGCTATGTGCACAGCACTAGCGATTTCCTTGTAGAATATGTCGCCGCCTACACACATCTCTTGTCAACCTGCTAACGAAGGAAAATGCAATCATTAGCGCAATCCAAAGTAACCAGAATGTGTAATTTTATCTGTATTCTCAAACCATGATGAAAAAAATTAAAACTTCCAGCTGTTACTTACCATAAAACTAATTATTCATGCAGTCGTCTTCTGTACGTCGATACATTCGGTGTGAAGAATGCTATGTGCACAGCACTAGCGATTTTCTTGTAGAATATGTCGCCGCTCCCACACATCTCTTGTCAACCTGCTAACGAAGGAAAATGCAATCATTAGCGCAATCCAAAGCAACCAGGATGTGTAATTTTATCTGTATTCTCAACCCATAGTGAAAAAAATTAAAACCTCCAGCTGTTACTTACAAAAAAACTAATTATTCACGCAGTCATCCTCTGTACGTAGATACATTCGGTGTGAGGAATGCTATGTGCACAGCACTAGCGATTTTCTTGTAGAATATGTCGCCGCTCCCACACATCTGTTTTCAACCTGCTAACGAATGGAAAGGAAATCATTAGCGCAATCCAAAGCAACCAGAATGTGTAAATTTATCTGTATTCTCAAACCATAATGAAGAAAATTAAAACTTCCAGCTGTTACTTACCAAAAAAGAAATTATTCATGCAGTCGTCCTCTGGACGTAGATACATTCGGTGTGAAGAACGCTATGTGCACAGCACTAGCGATTTTCTTCTAGAGTATGTCGCCGCTCACACACATCTCTTGTCAACCTGCTAACGAAAGAAAATGCAATCATTAGCGCAATCCAAAGCAACCAGAATGTGTAATATTATTTGTATTCTCAAACCATAATGAAAAATATTATAACATCCAGCTGTTTTTTACCAAAAAATTTATTATTCATGCAGTCTTACACTGTACGTACATACATTCGGCGAGAAGAATGCTATGTGCAAAGCACTAGCGATTTTCTTGTAGAATATATCGCCGTTCCCGCTCATCTCTTGTCAACGTGGTAACGAAAGAAAATGCAATCATTAGCGCATTCCAAAGTCACCAGAATGTGTAATTTTGTCTATACTCTAAAGCATAATGAAAAACGTCTAAACATCGAGCTGTTACCTCTAAAAAACTAATTATTCACGCAGTCATCCCCTGTATGTAGATACACTCGGTTTGAGGAATGCTATGTGCACAGCACTAGCGATTTTCTTCTAGAATATGTTGCCGCTCTCACACATCTCTTGTCAGCCTGCTAACGATAGAAAATATAAACATTAGCGCATTTCAAAATCACCAGAATGTGTAATTTTATCTATACTCTAAAGCATAAGGAAAAAACTTTAAACATCGAGGTGTTACTTCCCTAAAAACTAATTATTCTCGCAGTCATCCCCTGTACGTAGATACATTCGGTGTGAAGAAAGCAATGTTCAAAGCACTATAGATTTTCTTGTAGATGGTGTCGCCGCTCCCACACATCTCTTGTCAACCTGCTATCGAAAGAAAATTCAATCATTAGCGCACTCCTAAGCACCAGAATGTGTATATTTATCTGTAATCTTAATCCACAATGAAAAAAATTAAAACATCGAGTTGTTACGTACCAACAAACTTATTATTCATGCAGTCATCCACTGTACGTAGATACATTCTGTGTGAAGAATGCTATGTGCACAGCACTAGCGATTTTCTTCTAGAATATGTCGCCGCTCCCACACATCTGTTGTCAACCTGCTAAGGAATAGAAAGGAAATCATTAGCGCACTCCAAAGTCACCACAATGAGTAATTTAATCTGTATTCTTAAAGTATAATGAAAAAAATTTAAACAAAGTGCTGTTACTGCCGAAAAAACTAATTGTTCACGCTGTCAAACCCTCTACGTAGATACATTCGGAGAGAAGAAAGCTATGTGCACAGCACTAGCGATTTTCTTGTAGAATATGTCGCCGCCTACACAAATCTCTTGTCAGCCTGCTAACGAAAGAAAATGCAATCATTAGCGCAATCCAAAGCAACCAGAATGTGTAATTTTATCTGTATTCTCAAACCATAATGAAAAAATTAAAACTTCAAGCTGTTACCTACCAAAAAACTAAATATTTATGCAGTCACCCTCTGTACGTAGATACATTCGGTGTGAAGAATGCTATGTGCACAGCACTAGCGATTTTCTTCTAGAATATGTCGCCGCTCCCACACATCTGTTGTCAACCTGCTAACGAAAGGAAAGGAAATAATCAGCGCACTCCAAAGTCGCCAGAATGTGTAATTTTATCTGTATTCTTAAAGTATAATGAAAAAAATTTAAACAACGTGCTGTAACTGCCCAAAAAACTAATTGTTCACGCTATCAACCCCTCTACGTAGATACATTCGGTGAGAAGAATGCTATGTGCACAGCACTAGCGATTTTCTTGTAGAATATGTCGCCGCTCACACACATCTCTAGTCAACCTGCTAACGAAAGAAAATGCAATCATTAGCGCAATCCAAAGCAACCAGAACGTGTAATTTTATCTGTATTCTCAAACCATAATGAAAAAAATTTAAACTTCAAGCTGTTACTTACCAAAAAACTAATTATTCATTTAGTCATCCTCTGTACGTAGATCCATTCGGTATGGAGAATGCTATGTGCACAGCACTAGCGATTTTCTTCTAGAATATGTCGCCGCTCACACACATCTGTTGTCAACCTGCTAACGAAAGAAAATGCAATCATTAGCGCAATCCAATGCAACCAGACTGTGTAATTGTATCTGTAATCTCAAACCATAATTGAAAAATTAAAACTTCCAGCTGTTACGTAACAAAAAACTAATTATTCATGCAGTCATCCTCTGTACGTAGATACAATCGGTGTGAAGAATGCAATGTGCTTAGCACTAGCGATTTCCTTCTAGAATATGTCGCCGCTCACACACATCTCTTGTCAACCTGCTAACGAAAGGAACGGAAATCATTAGCGCACTCCAAAGTCACCAGAATGTGTAATTTTATCTGTATTCTTAAAGCATAATGAAAAAAATTTAAACAAAGTGCTGTTACTGCCCAAAAAACTAATTGTTCACGCTGTCAACCCCTCTACGTAGATACATTCGGTGAGAAGAATGCTATGTGCACAGCACTAGCGATTTTCTTCTAGAATATGTCGCCGCTCACACACATCTCTTGTCAACCTGCCAACGAAAGAAAATGCAATCATTAGCGCAATCCAAAGCAACCAGAATGTTTAATTTTATCTGTACTCTCAAACCAGAATGAAAAAAATTAAAACTTCCAATTGTTACTTACCAAAAAACTAATTATTCATGCAGTCATCCTCTGTACACAGGTACATTCTGTGTGAAGAATGCTATGTGCACAGCACTAGCGATTTTCTTCTAGAATATGTCGCCGCTCCCACACATCTGTTTTCAACCTGCTAAGGAAAGGAAAGGAAATCATTAGCGCACTCCAAAGCCATCACAATGTGTAATATTATCTGTATTCTTAAAGTATAGTGAAAAAATTTAAACAAAGTGCTGTTACTGCCGAAAAAACTAATTGTTCACGCTGTTAAACCCTCTACGTAGATACATTCGGAGAGAAGAATGCTATGTGCAGAGCACTAGCGATTTTCTTGTAGAATATGTCGCCGCTCACACACATCTCTTGTCAACCTGCCAACGAAAGAAAATGCAATCATTAGCGCAATCCAAAGCAACCAGAATGTTTAATTTTATCTGTATTCTCAAACCAGAATGAAAAAAATTTAAACTTCCAATTGTTACTTACCAAAAAACTAATTATTCATGCAGTTATCCTCTGTACGTAGATACAATCGGTGTGAAGAATGCAATGTGCACAGCACTAGCGATTTCCTTCTAGAATATGTCGCCGCTCACACACATCTCTTGTCAACCTGCTAACGAAAGGAACGGAAATCATTAGCGCACTCCAAAGTCACCAGAATGTGTAATTTTATCTGTATTCTTAAAGCATAATGAAAAAAATTTAAACAAAGTGCTGTTACTGCCGAAAAAACTAATTGTTCACGCTGTCAAACCCTCTACGTAGATACATTCGGAGAGAAGAATGCTATGTGCACAGCACTAGCGATTTTCTTGTAGAATATGTCGCCGCCTACACACATCTCTTGTCAACCTGCTAACGAAGGAAAATGCAATCATTAGCGCAATCCAAAGCAACCAGAATGTGTAATGTTATCTGTATTCTCAAACCATAATGAAAAGAATTAAAACTTCCAGCTGTTACTTACCAAAAAACTAATTATTCATGCAGTCATCCTCTATACGTAGATGCATTCAGTGTGAAGAATGCTATGTGCACCGCACTAGCGATTTTCTTCTAGAATATGTCGCCGCTCAAACACATCTGTTGTCAACCTGCTAACGGAAGGAAAGGAAATCATTAGCGCACTCCAAAGTCACCAGAATGTGTAATTTTATCTGTATTCTTAAAGTATAATGAAAAAAATTTAAACAAAGTGCTGTTACTGCCCAAAAAACTAATTGTTTACCCTGTTAACCCCTCTACGTAGATACATTCGGTGAGAAGAATGCTATGTGCACAGCACTAGCGATTTTCTTCTAGAATATGTCGATGCTCACACACATCTCTTGTCAACCTGCTAACGAAAGAAAATGCAATCATTAGCGCAATCCAAAGCAACCAGAATGTGAAATTTTATCTGTACTCTCAAACCATAATGAAAAAAATAAAACTTCCAGCTGTTACTTACCCAAAAAGTAATTATTCGTGCAGTAATCCTCTGTACGTAGATGCATTTTGTGTGAAGAGTGCTATGTTCACAGCACTAGGGATTTTCTCCTAGAATATTTCGCCGCCCCAACACATCTGTTGTCAACCTGCTAACGAAAGGAAAGAAAATCATTAGCGCTCTCCAAAGTCACCACAATGTGTATTTCTATCTGTATTCTTAAAGTATAATGAAAAAAATTTAAACAAAGTGCTGTTACTGCCCAAAAAACTAATTGTTCACGCTGTCAACCCCTCTACGTAGATACACTCGGTGAGAAGAATGCTATGTGCACAGCACTAGCGATTTTCTTGTAGAATATGTCGCCGCTCACACACATCTCTTGTCAACCTGCTAACGAAAGAAAATGCAATAATTAGCGCAATCCAATACAACCAGAATGGGTAAATTTATCTGTATTCTCAAACCATAATGAAAAAAATTAACACTTCCAGCTGGTACTTACCAAAAAACTAACTATTCATGCAGTCATCCTCTGTACGTAATTACATTCGGTGTGAAGAATGCTATGTCCACAGCACTAGCGATTTTCTTCTAGAATATGTCGCCGCTCCCACACATCTGTTGTCAACCTGCTAACGAAAGGAAAGGAAATCATTAGCGCACTCCAAAGTCACCAGAATGTGTACTTTTATCTGTATTCTTAAAGTATAATGAAAAAAATTTAAACAAAGTGCTGTTACTGCCCAAAAAACTAATTGTTCACGCTGTCAACCCCTCTACGTAGATACACTCGGTGAAAAGAATGCTATGTGCACATCACTAGCGATTTTTTTCTAGAATATGTCGCCGCTCACACACATCTCTTGTCTACCTGCTAACGAAAGAAAATGCAATCATTAGCGCAATCCAAAGCAAAAAGAGTGTGTAATTTTATCTGTATGCTCTAACCATAATGAAAAAAATTAAAACATCCAGCTGTTACTTACCAAAAAACTAATTATTCATGCAGTCATCCTGTGTACGTAGATACATTCGGTGTGAAGAATGCTATGTGCACAGACTAGCAATTTTCTTCGAGAATATGTCGCCGTTCACACACATCTCTTGTCAACCTGCTAACGAAAGAAAATGCAATCATTAGCGCAATCCAAAGCAACCAGAATGTGTAATTTTATCTGTATTCTCAAACCGTAACGAAAAAAATTAAAACTTCCAGCTGTTACTTACCAAAAAACTAATTCTTCATGCAGTCATTATCTGTACGTAGATACATTCGGTGTGAAGAATGCTATGTGCACAGCACTAGCGATTTTCTTCTGGAATATGTCGCCGCTCCCACACATCTGTTGTGAACCTGCTAACGAAAGGAAAGGAAATCATTAGCGCAGCCGAAAGCCACCAGAATGTGTAATTTTATCCGTATTCTTAAAGTATAATGAAAAAAATATTAAACAAATTGCTGTTACTGCCCAAAAAACTAATTGTTTACGTTCTGAACCCCGCTACGTAGATACATTCGGAGAGAAGAATGCTATGTGCACAGCACTAGCGATTTTCTTCTAGAATATGTCGCTGCTCACACACATCTCTTGTCAACCTGCTAACGAAAGAAAATGCAATCATTAGCGCAATCCAAAGCAACCAGAATGTGTAATTTTATCTGTATTCGCAAACCATAATGAAAAAAATTAAAACTTCCTGCTGTTACTTACCAAAAAACTAATTATTCATGCAGTCATCCTCTGTACGTAGATACATTCGGTGTGAAGAATGCTATATGCACAGCACTAGCGATTTTCTTCTAGAATATGTCGCCGCTCCCACACATCTGTTGTCAACCTGCTAACGAAAGGAAAGGAAATCATTAGCGCACTCCAAAGTCACCAGAATGTGTCATTTTAACTGTATTCTTAAAGTATAATGAAAAAATTTAAACAAAGTGCTGTTACTGCCCAAAAAACTAATTGTTCACGCTGTCAACCCCTCTACGTAGATCCATTCGGTGTGAAGAATGCTATGTGCACACCACTAGCGATTTTCTTCTAGAATATGTCGCCGCTCACACACATCTCTAGTCAACCTGCTAACGAAAGAAAATGCAAACATTAGCGCAATCCAAAGCAACCAGAATGTGTAATTTTATCTGTACTCTCAAACCATAATGAAAAAATTAAAACTTCCAGCTGTTACTTACCCAAAAAGTAATTATTCATGCAGTCATCCTCTGCACGTAGATGCATTCGGTGTGAAGAATGCTATGTGCACAGCACTAGGGATTTTCTTCTAGAATATGTCGCCGCTCACACACATCTCTTGTCAACCTGCTAACGAAAGAAAATGCAATCATTAGCGCAATCCAAAGCAACCAGAATGTGTAATTTTATCTGCATTCTCAAACCATAATGAAAAAAATTAAAACTTCCAGCTGTCACTTAGCAAAAAACTAATTATTCATGCAGTCATCCTCTGTACGTAAATACATTCGGTGTGAAGAATGCTATGTGTACAGCAATAGCGACTTTCTTCTAGAATATGTCGCCGCTCCCACACATCTGTTGTCAACCTGCTAACGAAAGGAAAGGAAATCATTAGCGCACTCCAAAGTCACCGGAATGTGTAATTTTATCTGTATTCTTAAAGTATAAAGAAAATAATGTAAACAGAGTGCTGTTACTGCCCAAAAAACTAATTGTTCACGCTGTCAACCCCTCTACGTAGATCCATTCGGTGTGAAGAATGCTATGTGCACACCACTAGCGATGGTCTTCTAGAATATGTCGCCGCTCACACACATCTCTAGTCAACCTGCTATCGAAAGAAAATGCAATCATTAGCGCAATCCAAAGCAACCAGAATGTGTAATTTTATCTGTATTCTCAAACCATAATGAAAAAAATTGAAACTTCCAGCTGTTACTTACCAAAAAACTAATTCTTCATGCAGTCATCCTCTGTACGTAGATACATTCGGTGTGAAGAATGCTATGTGCACAGCACTAGCGATTTTCTTCTAGAATATGTCGCGCTCCCACACATCAGTTGTCAACCTGCTAACGAAAGGAAAGGAAATCATTAGCGCACTCCAAAGTCACCAGAATGTGTAATTTTATCCGTATTCTTAAAGTATAATGAAAAAATTTAAACAAAGTGCTGTTACTGCCCAAAAAACTAATTCTTCACGCTGTCAACCCCTTTACGTAGATACATTCGGTGAGAAGAATGCCATGTGCACAGCACTAGCGATTTTCTTGTAGAATATGTCGCCGCTCACACACATCTCTTGTCAACCTGCTAACGAAAGAAAATCCAATTATTAGCGCAACCCTAAGCAACCAGAGTGTGTAATTTTATCTGTATGCTCAAACCAAAATGAAAAAAATTAAAACTTCCAGCTGTTACTTAGCAAAAAACTAATTATTCATGCAGTCATCTTCTGTACGTAGATACATTCGGTGAGAAGAATGCAATGTGCACAGCACTAGCGATTTTCTTCTAGAATATGTCGCCGCTCACACACATCCCTTGTCAACCTGCTAACGAAAGAAAATGCAATCATTAGCGCAATCCAAAGCAACCAGAATGTGTAATTTTTTCTGTATTCTCAAACCATAATGAAAAAAATTAAAACTTCCAGCTGTTACTTACCAAAAAACTAATTATTCATGCAGTCATCCTCTGTACGTAAATACATTCGGTGTGAAGAATGCTATGTGCACAGCACTAGCGATTTTCTTCTAGAATATGTCGCCGCTCCCACACATCTGTTGTCAACCTGCTAACGAAAGGAAAGGAAATCATTAGCGCACTCCAAAGTCACCAGAATGTGTAATTTCATCTGTATTCTTAAAGTATAAAGAAAATAATGTAAACAAAGTGCTGTTACTGCCCAAAAAACTAATTGTTCACGCAGTCAACCCCGCTACGTAGATACATTCGGTGAGAAGAATGCTATGTGCACAGCACTAGCAATTTTCTTGTAGAATATGTCGCCGCTCACACACATCTCTTGTCAACCAGCTAACGAAAGAAAATGCAATCATTAGCGCAATCCAAAGCGACCAGAATGTGTAATTATATCTGTATTCTCAAACCATAATGAAAAAAATTAATACTTCCAGCTGGTACTTACCAAAAAACTAATTATTCATGCAGTCATCCTCTGTACGTAGATACATTCGGTGTGAAGAATGCTATGTGCACAGCACTAGCGATTTTCTTCTAGAATACTTCCACGCTCCCATACATCTGTTGTCAATCTGATAACGAAAGGAGAGGAAATCATTAGCGCACTCCAAGTCACCAGAATGTGTAATTTTATCTGTATTCTTAAAATATAATGAAAAAAATTTAAATAAAGTGCTGTTACTGCCCAAAAAACTAATTGTTCACGCTGTCAACCCCTCTACGTAGATACATTCGGTGATAAGAATGCTATGTGCACAGCACTAGCGATTTTCTTCTAGAATATGTCGCCGCTCACACACATCCCTTGTCAACCTGCTAACGATACAAAATGCAATCATTAGCGCAGTCCAAAGCAACCAGAATGTGTAATTTTGTCTGTATTCTCAAACCATAATGAAAAAATTAAAACTTCCAGCTGTTACATACCAAGAACTAATTATTCATGCAGACATCCTCTGTACGTAGATGCATTCGGTGTGAACAATGCTATGTGCACAGCACTAAGGTTTTCTTCTAGAATATGACGCCGCTCCCATACATCTGTTGTCAAGCTGCTAAGAAAGAAAGGGAAATCATTAGCGCACTCCAAAGTCACCACAATGTGTAATTTTATCTGTATTCTTACAGTATAATGAAAAAAATTTAAACAAAGTGCTGTTACTGCCCAAAAAACTAATTGTTCACGCTGTCAACCCCTCTACGTAGGTACATTCGGTGAGACGAATGCTATGTGCACAGCACTAGCGATTTTCTTCTAGAATATGTCGCCGCTCACACACATCTCTTGTCAACCTGCTAACGAAAGAAAATGCAATCATTAGCCCGCATCTCGTTGTCGTGCGGTAGCGTTCTCGCTTCCCACGCCCGGGTTCCCGGGTTCGATTCCCGGGGGGGTCAGGGGTTTCTCTGCCTCGTGATGGCTGGGTGTTGTGTGCTGTCCCTAGGTTAGTTAGGTTTAAGTAGTTCTAAGTTCTAGGGGACTTATGACCACAGCAGTTGAGTCCCATAGTGCTCAGACGCATTTGAAGCATTTTTTTTCAATTATTAGCGCATTCCAAAGCAAAGAGAATGTGTAATTTTATCTGTATTCTCAAACCATAATGAGAAAATTAAAACTTCCAGCTGTTACTTACAAAAAAACTAATTATTCATGCAGTCATCCTCGGTACGTGGATGCATTCGGTGTGAACACTGCTAAATGCACAGCACTAAGGATTTTCTTCTAGAATATGTCGCCGCTCCCATACATCTGTTGTCAACCTGCTAAGAAAGGAAAGGAAATCATTAGCGCACTCCAAAGTCACCACAATGTGTAATTTTATCTGTATTCTTAAAGTATAATGAAAAAAATTTAAACAAAGTGCTGTTACTGCCCTAAAAACTAATTGTTCACGCTGTCAACTCCTCTACGTAGATACATTCGGTGAGAAGTGTGCTATGTGCACAGCACTAGCGATTTTCTTCTAGAATATGTCGCCGCTCACACACATCTCTTGTCAACTTGCTAACGAAAGCAAATGCAATCATTAGCGCAATCCAAAGCAACCAGAATGTGTAATTTTATCTGTATTCTCAAACGATAATGAAAAAATTAAAACTTCCAGCTGTTACTTACCAAAAAACTAATTATTCATGCAGTCATCCTCTGTACGTAGATACATTCGGTGAGAAGACTGCTATGTGCACAACACTAGTGATTTTCTTCTAGAATATGTTGCCGCTCACACACATCCCTTGTCAACCTGCTAACGAAAGAAAATGCAATCATTAACGCAATCCAAAGCAACCAGAATGTGTAATTTTATCTGTATTCTCAAACCATGATGAAAAAAATTAAAACTTCCAGCTGGTACTTACCCAAAAACTAATTATTCATGCAGTCATCCTCTGTACGTAGAAACATTCGGTGTGAAGAATGCTATGTGCGCAGCACTAGCGATCTTCTTCTACAATATGTCGAAGCTCCCTCACATCTGTTGCCAACCTGCTAACGAAAGGAAAGGAAATCATTAGCGAACTCCAAAGTCACCACAATGTGTAATTTTATCTGTATTCTTAAAGTATAATGAAAAGAATGTAAACAAAGTGCTGTTACTGCCCAAAAAACTAATTGTTCGCGCTGTCAACCCCTCTACGTAGATACATTCGGTGAGAAGAATGCTATGTGCACAGCACTAGCGATCCACTTGTAGAATATGTCGCCGCTCACACACATCTCTTGTCAACCTGCTAACGAAAGAAAATGCAATCATTAGCGCAATCCAAAGCAGCCAGAATGTGTAATTTTATCTGTATTCTCAAATTATAATGAAAAAAATAAAAACTTCCAGCTGTTACTTACCAAAAAACTAATTATTCATGCAGTCATCCTCTGTACGTAGATACATTCGGTGTGAAGAATGCTATGTGCACAGCACTAGCGATTTTCTTCTAGAATACTTCGACGCTCCCATACATCTGTTGTCAACCTGATAACGAAAGGAGAGGATATCATTAGCGCACTCCAAGTCACCAGAATGTGTAATTTTATCTGTATTCTTAAAGTATAATGAAAAAAATTTAAACAAAGTGCTGTTACTGCCCAAAAAACAAATTTTTCACGCTGTCAACCCCTCTACGTAGATACATTCGGGGAGAAGAACGCTATGTGCACAGCACTAGCGATTTTCTTGTAGAATATGTCGCCGCTCACACACACCTCTTGTCAACCTGCTAACGAAAGAAAATGTAATCATTAGCGCAGTCCAAAGCAACCAGAATGTGTAATTTTATCTGTATTCTCAAACCATAATGAAAAAAATTAAAACTTCCAGCTGTTACTTACCAAAAAACTAATTATTCATGCAGTTATCCTCTGTACGTTGATACATACGGTGTGAAGAATGCTATGTGCACAGCACTATTGATTTTCTTCTAGAATATGTCGCCGCTCACACACATCCCTTGTCAACCTGCTAACGAAAGAAAATGAAGTCATTAGCGCAATCCAAAGCAACCAGAATGTGCAATTTTATCTGTATTCTCAAACCATAATGAAAAAAAATTAAAACTTCCAGCTGTTACTTACCAAAAAACTAATTATTCATGCAGTCATCCTCTATACGTTGATACATACGGTGTGAAGAATGCTATGTGCACAGCACTAGCGATTTTCTTCTAGAATATGTCGCCGCTCACACACATCTCTTGTCAACCTGCTAACGAAAGAAAATGAAATCATTAGCCCAATCCAAAGCAAACAGAATGTGTAATTTCATCTGTATTCTTAAACCATAATGAAAAAAATTAAAACTTCCAGCTGTTACTTACCAAAAAACTAATTATTCATGCAGTCATTCTCTGTACGTTGATACATTCGGTGTGAAGAATGCTATGTGCACAGCACTAGCGATTTTCGTCTGGAATATGTCGCCGCTCGCACACATTTGTTGTCAAGCTGCTAACGAAAGGAAAGGAAATCATTAGCGCACTCCAAAGTCACCACAATGTCTAATTTCATCTGTATTCTTAGAGTACAATGAAAAAATTTAAACAACGTGCTGCTACTGCCCAAAAAACTAATTGTTCACGCTGTAAACCCCTCTACGTAGATACATTCGGTGAGAAGAATGCTATGTGCACAGCACTAGCGATTTTCTTCTAGAATATGTCCCCGCTCACACACATCTCTTGTCAACCTGCTAACGAAAGAAAATGAAGTCATTAGCGCAATCCAAAGCAACCAGAATGTGTAATTTTATCTGTATTCTCAAACCATAATTAAAAAAATTAAAACTTCCAGCTGTAACTTACCAAAAAACTAATTATTCATGCAGTCATCCTCTGAACGTAGATACATTCGGTGAGAAGAATGCTATGTGCACAGCACTAGCGATTTTCTTCTAGAATATGTCGCCGCTCCCACACATCTGTTGTCAACCTGCTAACGAAAGGAAAGGAAACCATTAGCGCACTCCAAAGTCACCACAATGTCTAATTTCATCTGTATTCTTAAAGTACAATGAAAAAAATTTAAACAAAGTGCTGTTACTACCCAAAAAACTAGTTGTTCACGCTGTCAACCCCTCCACGTAGATACATTCGGTGAGAAGAATGCTATGTGCACAGCACTAGCGATCCACTTGTAGAATATGTCGCCGCTCACACACATCTGTTGTCAACCTGCTAACGAAAGGAAAGGAAACCATTAGCGCACTCCAAAGTCACCACAATGTCTAATTTCATCTGTATTCTTAAAGTACAATGAAAAAAATTTAAACAAAGTGCTGTTACTACCCAAAAAACTAATTGTTCACGCTGTCAACCCCTCCACGTAGATACATTCGGTGAAAAGAATGCTATGTGCACAGCACTAGCGATACACTTGTAGAATATGTCGCCGCTCACACACATCTCTTGTCGACCTGCTAACGAAAGGAAATGGAATCATTAGCGGAGTCCAAAGCACCCAGAATGTGTAATTTTATCTGTATTCTGAAACCATAATGAAAAAAATTAAAACTTCCAGCTGTTACTTACCAAAAAACTAATTATTCATGCAGTCATCCTCTGTACGTTGATACATACGGTGTGAAGAATGCTATGTGCACAGCACTATTGATTTTCTTCTAGAATATGTCGCCGCTCACACACATCCCTTGTCAACCTGCTAACGAAAGAAAATGAAGTCATTAGCGCAATCCAAAGCAACCAGAACGTGTAATTTTACCTGTATTCTCAAACCATAATGAAAAAAATTGAAACTTCCAGCTGTTACTTACCAAAAAACTAATTATTCATGCAGTCATCCTCTGAACGTAGATACATTCGGTGAGAAGAATGCTATGTGCACAGCACTAGCGATCTTCTTGTAGAATATGTCGCCGCTCACACACATCTCTTGTCAACCTGCTAACGAAAGAAAATGAAATCATTAGCGCAATCCCAAGCAACCAGAATGTGTAATTTTACCTGTATTCTCAAACCATGATGAAAGAAATTAAAACTTCCAGCTGTTACTTACCAAAAAACTAATTATTCATGCAGTCATCCTCTGTACGTAGATACATTCGGTGTGAAGAATTCTATGTGCACAGCACTAGCGATTTTCTTCTAGAACATGTCGACGCTCCCACACATCTGTTGTCAACCTGCTAACGAAAGGAAAGGAAATCATTAGCGCACTCCAAAGTCACCAGAATGTGTAATTTTATCTGTATTCTCAAACGATAATGAAAAAATTAAAACTTCCAGCTGTTACTTACCAAAAAACTAATTATTCATGCAGCCATCCTCTGTTTGTAGATACATTCGGTGAGAAGAATGCTATGTGCACAGCACTAGCGATTTTCTTGTAGAATATGTCGCCGCTCACACACATCTCTTGTCAACCTGCTAACGAAAGAAAATGCAATCATTAGCGCAATCCAAAGCAACCAGAATGTGTAATTTTACCTGTATTCTCATACCATAATGAAAAAAATTAAAACTTCCAGGTGTTACTTACCAAAAATCGAATTATTCATGCAGACATTCTCTGTACGTAGATACATTCAGTGTGAAGAATGCTATGTGCACAGCACTAGCGATTTTCTTGTAGAATATGTCGCCGCTCACACACATCTGTTTTCAACCTGCTAACGAAAGGAAAGGAAATCATTAGCGCACTCCAAAGTCACCAGAATGTGTAATTTTATCTGTATTCTTAAAGTATAATGAAAAAAATTTAAACAAAGTGCTGTTACTGCCCAAAAACTAATTGTTCACGCTGTCAACCCCTCTACGTAGATGCATTCGGTGAGAAGAATGCTATGCGCACAGCACTAGCGATTTTCTTCTAGAATGCGTCGCCGCTCACACACATCTCTTGTCAACCTGCTAACGAAAGGAAATGCAACCATTAGCGCAATCCAAAGCAACCAGAATGTGTAATTTTACCTATATTCTCATACCATAATGAAAAAAATTAAAACTTCCAGCTGTTACTTAACAAAAAACTAATCATTCATGCAGTCATCCTCTGTACGTAGATGCATACGGTGAGAAGAATTCTATGTTCACAGCACTAGCGATTTTCTTCTGGAATATGTCGCCGCTCCCACACATCTGTTGTCAACCTGCTAACGGAAGGAAAGGAAATCATTAGCGCAATCCAAAGTCACCAGAATGTGTAATTTTATCTGTATTCTCAAACGATAATGAAAAAATTAAAACTTCCAGCTGTTACTTACCAAAAAACTAATTATTCTTGCAGTCATCCTCTGTACGTAGATACATTCGGTGAGAAGAATGCTATGTGCACAGCACTAGCGATCCACTTGTAGAATATGTCGCCGCTCACACACATCTCTTGTCAACCTGCTAACGAAAGAAAATGCAATCATTAGCGCAATCCAAAGCAACCAAAATGTGTAATTTTATCTGTATTATCAAACCATAATGAAAAAAATTAAAACTTCCAGCTGTTACTTACCAAAAAACTAATTACTCATGCAGTCATCCTCTGTACGTTGATACATTCGGTGTGAAGAATGCTATGTGCACAGCACTGCGATTTTCTTCTAGAATATGTCGCCGCTATCACACATCTGTTGTCAATCTGCTGACGAAAGGAAAGGAAATCATTACCGCACTCCAAAGTCACCAGAATGTGTAATTTTATCTGTATTCTTAACGTATAATGAAAAAAATTTAAACAAAGTGCTGTTACTGCCCAAAAAACTAATTGTTCCCGCTGTCAACCCCTCTAAGTAGATACATTCGGTGAGAAGAATGCTATGTGCACAGCACTAGCGATCTTCTTGTAGAATATGTCGCCGTTCACACACATTTCTTGTGAACCTGCTAACGAAAGAAAATGCAATCATTAGCGCAATCCAAAGCAACCAGAATGAGTAATTTTATCTGTATTCTCAAACCATAATGAAAAAATTTAAAACTTCCAGATGTTACTTACCAAAAAACTAATTATTCATGCAGTCATCCTCTTAACGTCGATACATTCGGTGTGAAGAGTGCTATGTGCACAGCACTAGCGATTTTCTTCTAGAATATGTCGCCGCTCCCACACATCTGTTGTCAACCTGCTAACGAGATGAAAGGATATCATTAGCGCACTCCAAAGTCACCAGAATGTGTAATTTTATCTGTATTCTTAAAGTACAATGAAAAAAATTTAAACAAAGTGCTGTTACTGCCCAAAAAACTACTTGTTCACGTTGTCAACCCCTCTACGTAGATACATTCGATGAGAAGAATGCTATGCGCACAGCACTAGCGATTTTCTTCTAGAATATGTCGCCGCTCACACACATCTCCTGTCAACCTGCTAACGAAAGAAAATGCAATCATTAGCGCAATCCAAAGCAACCAGAATGAGTAATTTTATGTGTATTCTCAAACCATAATGAAAAAAATTAAAACTTCCAGATGTTACTTACCAAAAAACTAATTATTCATGCAGTCATCCTCTTAACGTAGATACATTCGGTGTGAAGAATGCTATGTGCACAGCACTAGCGATTTTCTTCTAGAATCTGTCGCCGCTCCCACACATCTGTTGTCAACCTGCTAACGAAAGGAAAGGAAATCATTAGCGCACTCCAAAGTCACCAGAATGTGTAATTTTATCTGTATTCTTAAAGTATAATGAAAAAAATTTAAACAAATTGCTGTTACTGCCCAAAAAACTACTTGTTCACGTTGTCAACCCCTCTACGTAAATACATTCGATGAGAAGAATGCTATGTGCACAGCACTACCGATTTTCTTCTAGAATATGTCGCCGCTCACACACATCTCCTTCCAACCTGCTAACGAAAGAAAATGCAATCATTAGCGCAATCCAAAGCAACCAGAATGAGTAATTTTATCTGTATTCTCAAACCATAATGAAAAAAATTAAAACTTCCAGATGTTACTTACCAAAAAACTAATTATTCATGCAGTCATCCTCTGAACGCAGATACATTCGGTGTGAAGAATGCTATGTGCACAGCACTAGCGATTTTCTTGTAGAATATGTCGCCGCTCACACACATACCTTGTCAACCTGCTAACGAAAGAAAATGCAATCATTAGCGCAATCCAAAGCAACCAGAATGTGTAATTTTATCTGTATTCTCAAACCATAATGAAAAAAATTAAAAATTTCCAGCTGTTACTTACCAAAAAACTAATTATTCATGCAGTCGTCCTCTGTCCGTAGATACATTCGGTGAGAAGAATACTATGTGCACAGCACTAGCGACTCTCTTCTAGAATATTTCGCCGCTCCCACACATCTGTTGTCAACCTGCTAACGAGAGGAAAGGATATCATTAGCGCACTCCAAAGTCACCAGAATGTGTAATTTTATCTGTATTCTTAAAGTACAATGAAAAAAATTGAAACAAAGTGCTGTTACTGCCCAAGAAACTAATTGTTCACGCTGTCAACCCCTCTACATAGATACATTCGGTGAGAAGAATGCTATGTGCACAGCACTAGCGATTTTCTTGTAGAATATGTCGCCGCTCACACACATCTCCTGTCAACCTGCTAACGAAAGAAAATGCAATCATTAGCGCAATCCAAAGCAACCAGAATGTGTAATTTTATCTGTATTCTCATACCATAACGAAAAAAATTAAAACTTCCAGCTGTTACTTACCAAAAAACTAATTATTCATACAGTCATCCTCTGTACGTAGATACTTTCGGTGAGAAGAATGTAATGTGCACAGCACTAAGGATTTTCGTCTAGAATATGTCGCCGCTCCCACACACCTGTTGTCAACCTGCTAACGAAAGGAAAGGAAATCATTAGCGCACTCCAAAGTCACCAGAATGTGTAATTTTATCCGTATTCTTAAAGTATAATGAAAAAAATTCAAACAAAGTGCTGTTACTGCCCAAAAAACTAATGGTTCACGCTGTCAACCCCTCTACGTAGATACATTCGGTGAGAAGAATGCAATGTGCACAGCACTAGCGATTGTCTTCTAGAATATGTCGCCGCTCACACACATCTCTTGTCAACCTGCTAACGAAAGCAAATGCAATCATTAGCGCAATCCAATGCAACCAGAATGTGTAATTTTATCTGTATTCTCAAACCATAATGAAAAAAATTAATACTTCCAGCTGGTACTTACCAAAAAACTAATTATTCATGCAGTTATCCTCTGTACGTATATACATTCGGTGTGAACAATGGTATGTGCACAGCACTAGCGATTTTCTCCTAGAATACTTCGACGCTCCCATACATCTGTTGTCAACCTGATAACGAAAGGAGAGGAAATCATTAGCGCACTCCAAGTCACCAGAATGCGTAATTTTATCTGTATTCTTAAAGTATAAAGAAAATAGTGTAAACAAAGGGCTGTTACTGCCCAAAAAACTAATTGTTCACGCTGTCAACCCCGCTACGTAGATACATTCGGTGAGAAGAATGCTATGTGTACAGCACTAGCGATTGTCTTCTAGAATATGTCACCGCTCACACACATCTCTTGTCAACCTGCTAACGAAAGAAAATGCAATCATTAGCGCATTCCAAAGCAACCAGAATGTGTAATTTTATCTGTATTCTCAAACCATAATGAGAAAATTAAAACTTCCACCTGTTACTTACCAAAAAACTAATTATTCATGCAGTCATCCTCTGTACATAGATGCATTCGGTGTGAACACTGCTATGTGCACAGCACTAAGGATTTTCTTCTAGAATATGTCGCCGCTCCCACACATCTCTTGTCAACCTGCTAAGAAAGGAAAGGAAATCATTAGCGCACTCCAAAGTCATCACAATGTGTAATTTTATCTGTATTCTTAAGGTATAATGAAAAAAATTTAAACAAAGTGCTGTTACTGCCCTAAAAACTAATTGTTCACGCTGTCAACCCCTCTACGTAGATACATTCGGTGAGAAGAATGCTATGTGCACAGCACTAGCGATTTTCTTCTAGAATATGTCGCCGCCCACACACATCTCTTGTCAACCTGCTAACGAAAGAAAATGCAATCATTAGCGCAATCCAATGCAACCAGAATGTGTAGTTTTATCTGTATTCTCAAACCATAATGAAAAAAATTAATACTTCCAGCTGGTACTTACCGAAAAACTAATTAGTCATGCAGTCATCCTCTGTACGTAGATGCATTCGGTGTGAAGAAGGCTATGTGCACAGCACTAGCGATTTTCTTCTAGAATATGTCGCCGCTCCCACACATCTGTTGTCAACCTGCTAACGAAAGGAAAGGAAATCATTAGCGCACTCAAAAGTCACCAGAATGTGTAATTTTATCTGTATTCTTAAAGTATAATGAAAAAAATTTAAACAAAGTGCTGTTACTGCCCAAAAAACTATTTGTTCACGCTGTCAACCCCTCTACGTAGATACATTCGGTGAAAAGAATGCTATGTGCACAGCACTAGCGATCCACTTGTAGAATATGTCGCCGCTCACACACGTCTCTTGTCAACCTGCTAACGAAAGAAAATGCAATCATTAGCGCAATTCAAAGCAGCCAGAATGTGTAATTTTATCTGTATTCTCAAACCATAATGAAAAAAATTAAAACTTCCAGCTGTTACTTACCAAAAAATTATTTATTCATTCAGTCATCCTCTGTACATAGATACATTCGGTGTGAAGAATGCTATGTGCACAGCACTAGTTATTTTCTTCTAGAATATGTTGCCGCTCCCACACATCTGTTGTCAGCCTGCTAACGAATGGAAAGGAAATCATTAGCGCACTCCAAAGTCACCAGAATGTGTGATTTTATCTGTATTCATAAAGTACAATGAAAAAAATTTAAACAAAGTGCTGTTACTGCCCAAAAAACTAATTGTTCACGCTGTCGACCCCTCTACGTAGAAACATTCGGTGAGAAGAATGCTGTGTGCACAGCACTAACGGTCTACTTGTAGAATATGTTGCCGCTCACACACATCACTTGTCAACCTGTTAACGAAAGAAAATGCAATCATTAGCGCAATCCAAAGCAACCAGAATGAGTAAATTTATCTGTATTCTCAAACCATAATGAAAAAAATTAAAACTTCCTGCTGTTACTTACCAAAGAACTAATTATTCATGCAGTCATCCTCTGTACGTAGATACATTCGGTGTGAAGAATGCTATGTGCACAGCACTAGCGATTTTCTTCTGGAATATGTCCCTGCTCACACACATCTCTTGTCAACCTGCTAACATAAGAAAATGAAGTCATTGGCGCAATCCAAAGCAACCAGAATGTGTAATTTTATCTGTATTCTCAA
The DNA here is from genome assembly GCF_021461395.2 of Schistocerca americana. Lineage (NCBI taxonomy): Eukaryota > Metazoa > Arthropoda > Insecta > Orthoptera > Acrididae > Schistocerca > Schistocerca americana. The sequence goes on from NC_060126.1 coordinate 382,151,583, forward strand.
ACCATAACGAAAAAAATTAAAACTTCCAGCTGTTGCTTACCAAAAAACAAATTATTCATGCAGTCATCCTCTGAACGTAGATACATTCGGTGTGAAGAATGCTATGTGCACAGCACTAGCGATTTTCTTCTAGAATATGTCGCCGCTCCCACACATCTGTTGTCAACCTGCTAACGTAAGGAAAGGAAAGCATTAGCGCACTCTCCAAAGTCACCAGAATGTGTAATTTTATCTGCATTCTTAAAGTATAATGAAAAAAATTTAAACAAAGTGCTGTTACTGCCCAAAAAACTAATTGTTCACGCTGTCAACCCCTTTACGTAGATACTTTCGGTGAGAAGAATGCTGTGTGCACAGCACTAGCGATCTACTTGTAGAATATGTCGCCGCTCACACACATCCCTTCTCAACCTGTTAACGAAAGAAAATGCAATCATTAGCGCAATCCAAAGCAACCAGAATGTGTAATTTTAACTGTATTCTCAAACCATTATGAAAAAAATTAAAACTTCCTGCTGTTACTTACCAAAGAACTAATTATTCATGCAGTCATCCTCTGTACGTAGATACATTCGGTGTGAAGATTGCTATGTGCACAGCACCAGCGATTTTCTTCTAGAATATGTCGCCGCTCCCACACATCTGTTGTCAACCTGCTAACGAAAGGAAAGGAAATCATTAGCGCACTCCAAAGTCACCACAATGTGTAATTTTATCTGTACACTTAAAGTACAATGATAAAAATTTAAACAATCTGCTGATACTGCCCAAAAAACTAATTGTTCACGCTGTCAACCCCTCTACGTAGATACATACGGTGAGAAGAATGCTAAGTGCACAGAAATAGCGATTTTCTTCTAGAATATGTCGCCGCTCACACACATCTCTTGTCAACCTGCTAACGAAAGAAAATGCAATCATTAGCGCAATCCAAAGCAACCAGAATGTGTAATTTTATCTGTATTATCAAACCGTAATGAAAAAAATTAAAACTTCCAGCTGTTACTTACCAAAAAACTAATTATTCATGCAGTCATCCTCTGTACATTGATACATTCGGTGTGAAGAATGCTATGTGCACATCACTAGCGATTTTCTTCTAGAATATGTCGCCGCTCACACACATCTGTTGTCAACCTGCTAACGAAAGGAAAGGAAATCATTAGCGCACTCCAAAGTCACCACAATGTCTAATTTTACCTGTATTCTTAAAGTATAATGAAAAAAATTTAAACAAAGTGCAGTTACTGCCCAAAAAACTAATTGTTCACGCTGTCAACCCCTCTACGTAGATACATTCGGTGAGAAGAATGCTATGTGCACAGCACTAGCGATTTTCTTCTAGAATATGTCGCCGCTCACACACATCTCTTGTCAACCTGCTAACGAAAGAAAATGCAATCATTAGCGCAATCCAAAGCAACCAGAATGTGTAACTTTATCTGTATTCTCAAACCATAATGAAAAAAATTAATACTTCCAGCTGTTACTTACGAAAAAACTAATTATTCATGCAGTCATTCTCTATACGCAGATACATTCGGTGTGAAGAATGCTATGTGCACAGCACTAGCGATTTTCTTCTAGAATATGTCGCCTCTCCCACACATCTGATGTCAACCTGCAAACGAAAGGAACGGAAATCATTAGCGCACTCCAAAGTCACCACAATGTCTAATTTCATCTGTATTCTTAAAGTACATTGAAAAAAATTTAAACAAAGTGCTGTTACTGCCCAAAAAACTAATTGTTCACCTTGTCAATCCCTCTACGTAGATACATTCGGTGAGAAGAATGCTATGTGCACAGCACTAGCGATCTACTTGTAGAATATGTCGCCGCTCACACACACCTCTTGTCAACCTGCTAACGAAAGAAAATGCAATCATTAGCGCAATCCAAAGCAACCAGAACGTGTAATTTTATCAGTATTCTCAAACCATAATGAAAAGAATTAAAACTTCCAGCTGTTACTTACGAAAAAACTAATTATTCATGCAGTCATTCTCTATACGTAGATACATTCGGTGTGAAGAATGCTATGTGCACAGCACTAGCGATTTTCTTCTAGAATATGTCGCCTCTCCCACACATCTGTTGTCAACCTGCAAACGAAAGGAACGGAAATCATTAGCGCACTCCAAAGTCACCAGAATGTGTAATTTTATCTGCATTCTTAAAGTATAATGAAAAAAATTTAAACAAAGTGCTGTTACTGCCCAAAAAACTAATTGTTCACGCTGTCAACCCCTCTACGTAGATACATTCGGTGAGAAGAATGCTATGTGCACAGCACTAGCGATTTACTTCTAGAATATGTCGCCGCCCACACACGTCTGTTGTCAACCTGATAACGAAAGGAAAGGAAATCATTAGCCCACTCCAAAGTCACCACAATGTCGAATTTCATCTGTATTCTTAAAGTACAATGAAAAAAATTTAAACAAAGTGCTGTTACTGCCCAAAAAACATATTGTTCACGCTGTCAACCCCTCTACGTAGATACTTTCGGCGAGAAGAATACTGTGTGCACAGCACTAGCGATCTACTTGTAGAATATGTCGCCGCTCACACACATCTCTTGTCAACCTGCTAACGAAGGAAAATGCAATCATTAGCGCAATCCAAAGCAACCAGAATGTGTAATTTTATCTGTATATTCAAACCATAATGAAAAAAATTAAAACTTCCTACTGTTACTTACCAAAGAACTAATTATTCATGCACTCATTCTCTGTACGTAGATACATTCGGTGTGAAGAATGCTATGTGCACAGCACCATCGATTTTCTTTTAGAAAATGTAGCCGCTCCCACACATCTGTTGTCAACCTGCTAACGAAAGGAAAGGAAATCATTAGCGCACTCCAAAGTCACCAGAATGTGTAATTTTATCTGTATACTTAAAGTACAATGATAAAAATTTAAACAAACTGCTGTTACTGCCCAAAAAACTAATTGTTCACGTTGTCAACCCCTCTACGTAGAAACATTCGATAAGAAGAATGCTATGTGCACAGCACTAGCTATTTTCTTCTAGAATATGTCGCCGCTCACACACATCTCCTGTCAACCTGCTAACGAAAGAAAATGCAATCATTAGCGCAATCCAAAGCAACCAGAATGAGTAATTTTATCTGTATTCTCAAACCATAATGAAAAAAATTAAAACTTCCAGATGTTATTTCCCAAAAAACTAATTATTCATGCAGTCATCCTCTGAACGTAGATACATTCGGTGTGAAGAATGCTATGTGCACAGCACTAGCGATTTTCTTCTAGAATATTTCGCCGCTCCCACACATCTGTTGTCAACCTGCTAACGAAAGGAAAGGAAATCATTAGCGCACTCCAAAGTCACCACAATGTGTAATTTTATCTATATTCTTAAAGTAAAATGAAAAAAATTTAAACAAAGTACAGTTACTGACCAAAAAACTAATTGTTCACGCTGTCAACCCCTCTACGTAGATACATTCGGTGTGAAGAATGCTATGCGCACAGCACTAGCGATTTTCTTCTAGAATATGACGCCGCTCCCACACATCTGTTGACAACCTGCTAACGAAAGGAAAGGAAATCATTAGCGCACTCCAAAGTCACCAGAATGTGTAATTTTATCTGTATTCTTAAAATATAATGAAAAAATTTAAACAAAGTGCTGTTACTGCCCAAAAAACTAATTGTTCACGCTGTCAACCCCTCTACGTTGATACATTCGGTGTGAAGAATGCTATGCGCACAGCACTAGCGATTTTCTTCTAGAATATGACGCCGCTCCCACATATCTGTTGTCAACCTGCTAACGAAAGGAAAGGAAATCATTAGCGCACTCCAAAGTCTCCAGAATGTGTCATTTTATCTGTATTCTTAAAGTATAATAAAAAAACTTAAACAAAGTGCTGTTACTGAACAAAAAACTAATTGTTCACGCTGTCAACCCCTCTACGTAGATACATTCGGTTAGAAGAATGCTATGTGCACAGCATTAGCCATTTTCTTCTAGAATATGTCGCCGCTCACACACATCTCTTGTAAACCTGCTAACAAAAGAAAATGCAATCATTAGCGCAATCCAAAGCAACCAGAATGTGTAGTTTTATCTGTATTCTCAAACCATAATGAACAAAATTAAAACTTCCAGCTGTTACTTACCAAAAAAATAATTATTCGTGCAGTCATCCTCTGTACGTAGATACATTCGGTGTGAAGAATGCTATCTGCACAGCACTAGCGATTTTCTTCCAGAATATGTCGCCGCTCACACACATGTCTTGTCAACCTGCTAACGAAAGGAAAGGACATCATTAGCGTATTCCAAAGTCACCAGAATGCGAGATTTTATCTGTATTCTTAAAGTATAATAAAAATATTTAAACACAGTGCAGTTACTGCCCAAAAAACTACTTGTTCACGCTGTCAACCCCTCTACGTAGATACATTCGGTGTGAAGAATGCTATGCGCACAGCACTAGCGATTTTCTTCTAGAATATGACGCCGCTCCCACACATCTGTTGTCAACCTGCTAACGAAGGGAAAGGAAATCATTACCGCACTCCAAAGTCTCCAGAATGTGTAATTTTATATGTATTCTTAAAGTATAATGAAAAAATTTTAAACAAACTGCTCTTACTGCCCAAAAAACTAATTGTTCACGCTGTCAACCCATCTACGTAGTTACATTCGGTGAGAAGAATGCTATGTGCACAGCACTAGCGATTTTCTTCTAGAATATGACGCCGCTCCCACACATCTGTTGTCAACCTGCTAACGAAAGGAAAGGAAATCATTAGCGCACTCCAAAGTCACCAGAATGTGTAATTTTATCTATATTCTTAAAGTGTAATGGAAAAAATTAAAACAAAGTGCAGTTACTGACCAAAAAACTACTTGTTCACGCTGTCAACCCCTCTACGTAGCTACATTCGGTGTGAAGAATGCTATGCGCACAGCACTAGCGATTTTCTTCTAGAATATGACGCCGCTCCCACACATCTGTTGTCTACCTGCTAACGAAAGGAAAGGAAATCATTAGCGCACTCCAAAGTCTCCAGAATGTGTAATTTTATCTGTATTCTTAAAGTATAATGAAAAAAATTTAAACAAAGTGCTGTTACTGCCCAAAAAACTAATTGTTCACACTGTGAACCCATCTACGTAGATACATTCGGTGTGAAGAATGCTATACGCACAGCACTAGCGATTTTCTTCTAGAATATGTCGCCGCAACCACACATCTCTTGTCAACCTGCTAACGAAAGGAAGGGAAATCATTAGCGCAGTCAAAAGTCACCAGAATGTGTAATTTTATCTGTATTCTTAAAGTATAATGAAAAAAATTTATACAAAGTGCTGTTACTGCCCAAAAAACTAATTGTTCACACTGTCAACCCCTCTACGTTGATACATTCGGTGTGAAGAATGCTATGCGCACAGCACTAGCGATTTTCTTCTAGAATATGTCGCCGCTCCCACTCATCTGTTGTCAACCTGCTAACGAAAGGAAAGGACATATTTAGCGCACTCCAAAGTCACCAGAATGTGTAATTTTATCTATATTCTTAAAGTATAATAGAAAAAATTTAAACAAAGTGCAGTTACTGACCAAAAAACTACTTGTTCACGCTGTCAACCCCTCTACGTAGATACATTCGGTTAGAAGAATGCTATGTGCACAGCATTAGCCATTTTCTTCTAGAGTATGTCGCCGCTCACACACATCTCTTGTCAACCAGCTAACAAAAGAAAATGCAATCATTAGCGCAATCCAAAGCAACCAGAATGTGTAATTTTATCTGTATTCTCAAACCATAATGAAAAAAATTAAAACTTCCTGCTGTTACTTACCAAAAAAATAATTATTCATGCAGTCATCCTCTGTACATAGATACATTCGGTGTGAGGAATGCTAAGTGCACAGCTCTAGCGATTTTCTTCTAGAATTTGTCGAAGCTCCCACACATCTGTTGTCAACCTGCTAACGGAAGGAAAGGAAATCATTAGCGCACTCCAAAGTCACCAGAATGTGTAATTTTATCTGTATTCTTAAAGTATAATGAAAAAAATTTAAACAAAGTGCTCTTACTGCCCAAAAAACTAATTGTTCACGCTGACAACCCCTCTACGTAGATACATTCGGTGAGAAGAGTGCTATGTGCACTGCACTAGCGATTTTCTTCTAGAATATGTCGCCGCTCCCACACATCTGTTGTCAACCTGCTAACGAAAGGAAAGGAAATCATTAGCGCAATCCAAAGCAACCAGAATGTGTAATTTTGTCTGTACTCTTAAAGTATTACGAAAAAATTTAAACAAAGTGCTGTAATTGCCTAAAAAACCAATTGTTCACTCTGTCAACCCCTCTACGTAGATACATTCGGTTAGAAGAATGCTATGTTAATAGCACTCTCGATTTTCTTGTAGAATATGAAGCCGCTAACACACCTCTCTTGTCAACCTGCTAACGAAAGAAAACGCAAACATTAGCGCAATCCAAAGCAACCAGAATGTGTAATTTTATCTGTATTCTCAAACCATAGTGAAAAAAATTAAAACTTCCAACTGTTACTTCCCAAGAAACTAATTTTTCATGCAGTCATTCTCTGTACGTAGATACATTCGGTGTGAAGAATGCTATGTGCACAGCACTTGCGATTTTCTTCTAGAATATGTCGCCGCTCCCACACAACTGTTGTCAACCTGCTAACGAAAGGAAAGGAAATCATTAGCGCACTCTAAAGTCACCAGAATGTGTAATTTTATCTGTATTCTCAAACCATAATGAAAAAAATTAAAACTTCCAGCTGTTACTTACCCAAAAACTAATTATTCATGCAGTCATCCTCTGTACCAAGATACATTCGGTGTGAAGAATGCTATGTGCACAGCACTAGCGATTTTCTTCTAGAATATGTCGCCGCTCACACACATCTCTTGTCAACCTGCTAACGAAAGAAAATGCAATCATTAACGCAATCCAAAGCAACCTGAATGTGTAATTTTATCTGTATTCTCAAACCATAATGAAAAACATTAAAACTTCCAGCTGTTACTTACCCAAAAACTAATTATTCATGCAGTCATCCTCTGTACGTAGATACATTCGGTGTGAAGAATGCTATGTGCACAGCACTAGCGATTTTCTTCTAGAATATGTCGCCGCTCACACACATCTCTTGTCAACCTCCTAACGAAAGAAAATGCAATCATTAACGCAATCCAAAGCAACCTGAATGTGTAATTTTATCTGTATTCTCAAACCATAATGAAAAAAATTAAAACTTCCAGCTGTTACTTACCCAAAAACTAATTATTCATGCAGTCATCCTCTGTACGTAGATACATTCGGTGTGAAGAATGCTATGTGCACAGCACTAGCGATTTTCTTCTAGAATATGTCGCCGCTCACACACATCTCTTGTCAACCTGCTAACGAAAGAAAATGCAATCATTAACGCAATCCAAAGCAACCTGAATGTGTAATTTTATCTGTATTCTCAAACCATAATGAAAAAAATTAAAACTTCCAGCTGTTACTTACCAAAAAACTAATTATTCATGCAGTCATCCTCTGTACGTAGATACATTCGGTGTGAAGAATGCTATGTGCACAGCACTAGCGATTTTCTTCTAGAATATGTCGCCGCTCACACACATCTCTTGTCAACCTGCTAACGAAAGAAAATGCAATCATTAACGCAATCCAAAGCAACCTGAATGTGTAATTTTATCTGTATTCTGAAACCATAATGAAAAAAATTAAAACTTCCAGCTGTTACTTACCCAAAAACTAATTATTCATGCAGTCATCCTCTGTACGTAGATACATTCGGTGTGAAGAATGCTATGTGCACAGCACTAGCGATTTTCTTCTAGAATATGTCGCCGCTCACACACATCTCTTGTCAACCTGCTAACGAAAGAAAATGCAATCATTAGCGCAATCCAAAGCAACCATAATGTGTAATTTTATCTGTATTCTCAAACCATATTGAAGAAAAGTAAAACTTCCTGCTGTTACTTAACAAAAAAATAATTATTCATGCAGTCATCCTCTGTACGTAGATACATTCGGTGTGAAGAATGCTATGTGCACAGCACTAGCGATTTTCTTGTACAATATGTCGCCGCTCACACACATCTCTTGTCAACCTGCTAACGAAAGGAAAGGAAATCATTAGCCAATCCAAAGCAACCAGAAAGTGTAATTTTATCTGTATTCTCTAACCATAATGAAAAAAAATTTAAAACTTCCAGCTGTTACTTACCAAAAAACTAATTATTCATGCAGTCATCCTCTGTATGTAGATACATTCGGTGTGAAGAATGCTATGTGCACAGCACTAGCGATTTTCTTCTAGATTATGTCGCCGCTCACACACATCTCTTGTCAACCTGCTAACGTAAGAAAATGCAATCATTAGCGCAATCCAAAGCAACCAGAACGTGTAATTTTTTACTGTATTCTCAAACCATAAACAAAAAAATTAAAACTTCCAGCTGTTCCTTACCAAAAAACTAATTATTCATGCAGTCATCCTCTGTACGTAGATACATTCGGTGTGAAGAATGCTAAGTGCACAGCACTAGCGATTTTATTCTACAATATGTCGCCGCTCCCACACATCTGTTGTCGACCTGCTAACGAAAAGAAAGGAAATCATTAGCGCACTCCAAAGTCCCCAGAATGTGTAATTTTATCTGTATTCTTAAAGTGTAATAAAAAAATTTAAACAAAGTGCTGTTCCTGCCCAAAAAAGTAATTGTTCACGCTGTCAACCCCTCCACATAGATACATTCGGTGAGAAGAATGCTATGTGCACAGCACTAGCGATTTTCTTGTAGAACATGTCGCCGCTCCCACACATCTCTTGTCAACCTGCTAACGAAAGACAATGCAGTCATTAGCGCAATCCAAAGCAACCAGAATGTGTGATTTTTTCTGTATTCTCAAACCATAATGAAAAAAATTCAAACTGCCAGCTGTTACTTACCAAAAAACTAATTATTCATGCAGTCATCCTCTGTACGTAGATACTTTCGGTGTGAAGACTGCTATGTGCACAGCACTAGCGATTTTCTTCTAGAATATGCCGCCGCTCCCACACATCTGTTGTCAACCTGCTAACGAAAAGAAAGAAAATCATTAGCGCACTCCAAAGTTACCAGAATGTGTAATTTTATCTGTATTCTTAAAGAGTAATGAAAAAAATTTAAACAAAGTGCTGTTACTGCCCAAAAAAGTAATTGTTCACGCTGTCAACCCCTCTACATAGATACATTCGGTGAAAAGAATGCTATGTGCACAGCACTAGCGATTTTCTTGTAGAACATGTCGCCGCTCCCACACATCTCTTGTCAACCTGCTAACGAAAGACAATGCAATCATTAGCGCAATCCAGAGCAACCAGAAAGTGTAATTTTATCGGTATTCTCAAACCATAATGAAAAAAATTCAAACTGCCAGCTGTTACTTACCAAAAAACTAATTATTCGTGCAGTCATCCTCTGTACGTAGATACTTTCGGTGTGAAGTATGCTATGTGCACAGCACTAGCGATTTTCTTCTAGAATATGTCGCCGCTCCCACACATCTGTTGTCAACCTACTAACGAAGAGAAAGGAAATCATGAGCGCACTCCAAAGTCACCTGAATGTGTAATTTTATCTGTATTCTTAATGTGTAATAAAAAAATTTAAACAAAGTGCTGTTACTGCCCAAAAAAGTAATTGTTCACGCTGTCAACCCCTCTACGTAGATACTTTCGGTGAGAAGAATGCTATGTGCACAGCACTAGCGATTTTCTTGTACAACATGTCGCCGCTCCCACACATCTCTTGTCAACCTGCTAACGAAAGACAATACAATCATTAGCGCAATCCAAAGCAACCTGAATGTGTAATTTTATCTGTATTCTCAAACCATTATGAAAAAAATTAAAACTTCCAGCTGTTACTTGCTAAAAAACTAATTATTTATGCAGTCATCCTCTGTACGTAGATACTTTCGGTGGGATCAATGCTATGTGCACAGCACTAGCGATTTTCTTGTAGAATATGTCGCCGCTCGCACACATCTCTTGTCAACCTGCTAACGAAGGAAAATGCAATCATTAGCGCAATCCAAAGCAACCAGAATGTGTAATTTTATCTGTATTCTCAAACCATAATGAAAAAAATGAAAACTTCCCGCTGTTACTTACCTAAAACCTAATTATTCATGCAGTCATCCTCTGTACGTAGATACATTCGGTGTGAAGAATGCTATGTGCACAGCACTAGCGATTTTCTTGTAGAATATGTCGCCGCTCACACACATCCCTTGTCAACCTGCTAACGAAAGAAAATGCTATCATTAGCGCAATCCAAAGCAACCAGAATGTGTAATTTTATCTGTATTCTTAAAGTATAATGAAAGCAATTTAAACAAAGTGCTGTTACTGCCCAGAAAACTAACTGTTCACGCTGACAACCCCTCTACATAGATACATTCGGTGAGAAGAATGCTATGTGCACAGCACTAGCGATTTTCTTGTGGAATATGTCGCCGCTCACATACATCTCTTGTCAACCTGCTAACGAAAGAAAATGCAATCATTAGCGCAATCCAAAGCAACCAGAAAGTGTAATTTTATCTGTATTCTCAAACCATAATGAAAAATATTAAAACTTCCAGCTGTTACTTAACAAAAAACTAATTATTCATGCAGTCATCCTCTGTACGTAGATGCATTCGGTGTGAAGAATGCTATGTGCACAGCACTAGCGATTTTCTTGTAGAATATGTCGCCACTCCCACACATCTGTTGTCAACCTGCTAACGAAAGGAAAGGAAATCATTAGCGCAAACCAAAGCAACCAGAATGTGTAATTTTATCTGTATTCTCTAACCATAATGAAAAATAATTAAAACTTCCAGCTGTTACTTACCAAAAAACTAATTATTAATGGAGTCATCCTCTGTACGTACATACATTCGGTGCGAAGAATGCTATGTGCACAGCACTAGCGATTTTCTTCTAGAATATGTCGCCGCTCAAACACATCTCTTGTCAACCTGCTAACGAAAGAAAATGCAAGCATTAGCGCAATCCAAAGCAACCAGAACGTGTAATTTTATCCGTATTCTCAAACCATATTGAAAAAAAGTAAAACTTCCTGCTGTTACTTACCAAAAAAATAATTATTCATGCAGTCATCCTCTGTACGTAGATACATTCGGTGTGAAGAATGCTATGTGCACAGCACTAGCAATTTTCTTCTAGAATATGTCGCCGCTCACACACATCGCTTGTCAACCTGCTAACGTAAGAAAATGAATTCATCAGCGCAATCCAAAGCAACCAGAATGTGTAATTTTATCTGTATTCTCAAACCATAATGAAAAAAATTAAAACTTCCAGCTGTTACTTACCAAAAAACTAATTATTCATGCAGTCATCCTCTATACGTAGATACATTCGGTGTGAAGAATGCTATGTGCACAGCACTAGCGATTTTCTTGTAGAATATGTCGCCGCGCACACACACCTCTTGTCAACCTGCTAACGAAAGAAAATGCAATCATTAGCGCAATCGAAAACAACCAGGATGTGTAATTTTATCTGTATTCTCAAACCATAACGAAAAATATTAAAACTTCCAGCTGTTGTTTACCCAAAAACTAATTATTTATGCAGTCATCCTCTGTACGTAGATACATTCGGTGTGAAGAATGCTATGTGCACAGCACTAGCGATTTTCTTCTAGAATATGTCGCCGCTCACACACATCTCTTGTCAACCTGCTAACGAAAGGAAATGCAATCATTAGCGCAATCCAAAGCAACCAGAAAGTGTAATTTTATCTGAATTCTCTAACCATAATGAAAAAAAATTAAAACATCCTGCTATTACTTACCAAAAAACTAATTATTCATGCAGTCATCCTCTGTACGTAGATGCATTCGGTGTGAAGAATGCTATGTGCACACCACTAGCGATTTTCTTATGGAATATGTCGCCGCTCACACACATCTCTTGTCAACCTGCTAACGAAGGAAAATGCAATCATTAGCGCAATCCAAAGCAACCAGAATGTGTAATTTTATCTGTATTCTCAAACCATAATGAAAAAAACTAAAACGTCCAGCTGTTACTTACCCAAAAACTAATTATTCGTGCAGTCATCCTCTGCACATAGATACATTCGGGGTGAAGAATGTTATGTGCACAGCACTAGCGATTTTGTTGTAGAATATGTCGCCGCTCACACACATCTCTTGTCAACCTGCTAACGAAAGAAAATGCAATCATGAGCGCATTCCCCAGCAACCAGAATGTGTAATTTTATCTGTATACTCAAACCATAATGAAAAAAATTAAAACTTCCAGCTGTTACTTACCAAAAAACTAATTATTCATGCACTCATCCTCAGTACGTAGATACTTTCGGTGTGAAGAATGCTATGTGCACAGCACTAGCGATTTTCTTCTAGAATATGTCGCAGCTTACACACATCTCTTGTCAACCTGCTAACGAAAGATAATGCAATCATTAGCGCAATCAAAAGCAACCAGAATGTGTAATTTTATCTGTATTCTCAAACCATAGTGAAAAAAATTAAAACTTCCAGCTGTTACTTACCAAAAAACTAATTATTCATGCAGTCATCCTCTGTACGTAGATACATTCGGTGTGAAGAATGCTATGTGCACAGCACTAGCGATTTTCTTGTAGAATATGTCGCCGCTCCCACACATCCCTTGTCAACCTGCTAACGAAAGAAAATGCAATCATTAGCGCAATCCAAAGCAACCAGAATGTGTAATTTTATCTGTATTCTCAAACCATAATGAAAAAAATTCAAACTTCCAGCTGTTACTTACCCAAAAACTAATTATTCATGCAGTCATCCTCTGTACGTAGATACATTCGGTGTGAAGAATGCTATGTGCACAGCACTAGCGATATTCTTGTAGAATATGTCGCCGCTCACACACATCTCTTGTCAACCTGCTAACGAATGAAAATGCAATCATTAGCGCAATCCAAAGCAACCAGAATGTGTAAGTTTATCTGAATTCTCAAACCATAATGAAAAGAATTAAAACTTCCAACTGTTCCTTACCAAAAAACTAATTATTCATGCAGTCATCGTCTGTACGCAGATACAATCGGTGTGATGAATGCTATGTGCACAGCACTAGCGATTTTCTTGTAGAATATGTCGCCGCTCACACACATCTCTTGTCAACCTGCTAACGAAAGAAAATGCAATCATTAGCGCAATCCAAAGCAACCAGAATGTGTAATTTTATCTGTATTCTCAAACCATAATGAAAAAAATTCAAACTTCCAGCTGTTACTTACCAAAAAACTAATTATTCATGCAGTCATCCTCTGTACGTAGATACACTCGGTGTGAAGAATGCTATGTGCGCAGAACTAGCGATTTTCTTGTAGAATATGTCGCCGCTCACATACACTCCTGGAAATGGAAAAAAGAACACATTGACACCGGTGTGTCAGACCCACCATACTTGCTCCGGACACTGCGAGAGGTCTGTACAAGCAATGATCACACACACGGCACAGCGGACACACCAGGAACCGCGGTGTTGGCCGTCGAATGGCGCTAGCTGCGCAGCATTTGTGCACCGCCGCCGTCAGTGTCAGCCAGTTTGCCGTGGCATACGGAGCTCCATCGCAGTCTTTAACACTGGTAGCATGCCGCGACAGCGTGTACGTGAACCGTATGTGCAGTTGACGGACTTTGAGCGAGGGCGTATAGTGGGCATGCGGGAGGCCGGGTGGACGTACCGCCGAATTGCTCAACACGTGGGGCGTGAGGTCTCCACAGTACATCGATGTTGTCGCCAGTGGTCGGCGGAAGGTGCACGTGCCCGTCGACCTGGGACCGGACCGCAGCGACGCACGGATGTACGCCAAGACCGTAGGATCCTACGCAGTGCCGTAGGGGACCGCACCGCCACTTCCCAGCAAATTAGGGACACTGTTGCTCCTGGGGTATCGGCGAGGACCATTCGCAACCGTCTCCATGAAGCTGGGCTACGGTCCCGCACACCGTTAGGCCGTCTTCCGCTCACGCCCCAACATCGTGCAGCCCGCCTCCAGTGGTGTCGCGACAGGCGTGAATGGAGGGACGAATGGAGACGTGTCGTCTTCAGCGATGAGAGTCGCTACTGCCTTGGTGCCAATGATGATCGTATGCGTGTTTGGCGCCGTGCAGGTGAGCGCCACAATCAGGACTGCATACGACTGAGGCACACAGGGCCAACACCCGGCATCATGGTGTGGGGAGCGATCTACTACACTGGCCGTACACCACTGGTGATCGTCGAGGGGACACTGAATAGTGCACGGTACATCCAAACCGTCATCGAACCCATCGTTCTACCATTCCTAGACCGGCAAGGGAACTTGCTGTTCCAACAGGACAATGCACGTCCGCATGTATCCCGTGCCACCCAACGTGCTCTAGAAGGTGTAAGTCAACTACCCTGGCCAGCAGGATCTCCGGATCTGTCCCCCATTGAGCATGTTTGGGACTGGATGAAGCGTCGTCTCACGCGGTCTGCACGTCCAGCGCGAACACTGGTCCAACTGAGGCGCCAGGTGGAAATGGCATGGCAAGCCGTTACACAGGACTACATCCAGCATCTCTACGATCGTCTCCATGGGAGAATAGCAGCCTGCATTGCTGCGAAAGGTGGATATACACTGTACTAGTGCCGACATTGTGCATGCTCTGTTGCCTGTGTCTATGTGCCTGTGGTTCTGTCAGTGTGATCATGTGATGTATCTGACCCCAGGAATGTGTCAATAAAGTTTCCCCTTCCTGGGACAATGAATTCACGGTGTTCTTATTTCAATTTCCAGGAGTGTACATCTCTTGTCAACCTGCTAACGAAAGAAAATGCAATCATTAGCGCAATCCAAAGCGACCAGAATGTGTAATTTTATCTGTATTCTCAAACCATAATGAAAAAAGGTAAAACTTATAGCTGTTACTTACCCAAAAACTAATTATTCATGCAGTCATCCTCTGTACGTAGATACATTCGGTGTGAAGAATGCTATGTGCACAGCACTAGCGATTTTCTTCTAGAATATGTCGCCGCTCACACACATCTCTTGTCAACCTGCTAACGAAAGAAAATGCATTCATTAGCGCAATCCAAAGCAACCAGAATGTGTAATTTTATCTGTATTCTCAAACCATAATGAAATAAATTAAAACTTGCAACTGTTACTTACCAAAAAACTAATTATTCGTGCAGTCATCCTCTGTACGTAGATACATTCGGTGTGAAGAATGCTATGTGCACAGCACTAGCGATTTTCTTGTAGAATATGTCGCCGCTCACACACATCTCTTGTCAACCTGCTAACGAAAGAAAATGCAATCATTAGCGCAATCCAAAGCAACCAGAATGTGTAATTTTATCTGTATTCTCAAACCACAATGAAAAAAAGTTAAAACTTCCAGCTGTTACTTACCAAAAAACTAATTATTCATGCAGTCATCCTCTGTACGTAGATACATTCTGTGTGAAGAATGCTATGTGCACAGCACTAGCGATTTTCTTTTTGAATATGTCGCCGCTCACAAACATCTCCTGTCCACCTGCTAACGAAAGAAAATGCAATCATTAGCGCAATCCAAAGCAACCAGAATGTGTAATTTTATCTGAATTCTCAAACCATAATGAAACAAATTGAAACCTCTAGCTGTTACTTACCAAAAAACTACTTATTCATGCAGTCATCCTCTGTACGTAGATGCATTCGGTGTGAAGAATGCTATGTGCACAGCACCAGCGATTTTCTTGTAGAATATGTCGCCGCTTACACACATCTCTTGTCAACCTGCTAACGAAAGAAAATGCAATCATTAGCGCAATCCACAGCAACCAGAATGTGTAATTTTATCTGTATTCTCAAACCATAATGAAAAAAATTCAAACTTCCAGCTGTTACTTACCAAAAAACTAATTATTCATGCAGTCATCCTCTGTACGTAGATACACTCGGTCTGAAGAATGCTATGTGCGCAGCACTAGCGATTTTCTTGTAGAATATGTCGCCGCTCACACACATCTCCTGTCAACCTGCTAACGAAAGAAAATGCAATCATTAGCGCAATCCAAAGCAACCAGAATGTGTAATTTTATCTGTATTCTCAAACCATAATGAAAAAAATTAAAACGTGCAGCTGTTACTTACCAAAAAACTAATTATTAATGCAGTCATAAACTGTACGTTGATACATTCGGTGTGAAGAATGCAATGTGCACAGCACTAGCGATTTTCTTGTAGAATATGTCGCCGCTCACACACATCTCTTGTCAACGTGCTAAAGAACGAAAATGCAATCATTAGCGCAATCCAAAGCAACCAGAATGTGTAATTTTATCTGTATTCTCTAACCATAATGAAAAAAATTAAAACCTCCAGCTGTTACTTACCAAAAAAGCAATTATTCATGCAGTCATCCTCTGTACGTAGATTCATTCGGTGTGAAGAATGCTATGCGCACAGCACTAGCGATTTTCTTCTAGAATATGTCGCCGCTCACACACATCTCTTGTCAACCTGCTAACGAAAGAAAATGCAATCATTAGCGCAATCCAAAGCAACCAGAATGTGTAATTTTATCTGAATTCTCAAACCATCATGAAACAAATTGAAACGTCCAGCTGTTACTTACCAAAAAACTAATTATTCATGCAGTCATCCTCTGTGCGTAGATGCATTCGGTGTGAAAAATGCTATGTGCACAGCACTAGCGATTTTCTTGTAGAATATGTCGCCGCTCACACACATCTCTTGTCAACCTGCTAACGATAGAAAATGCAATCATTAGCGCAATCCAAAGCAACCTGAATGTGTAATTTTATCTGTACTCTCAAACCATATTGAAAAAAATTAAAACTTCCAGCTGTTACTTACCAAAAAACTAATTATTCATGCAGTCATCCTCTGTACGTAGATACACTCGGTCTGAAGAATGCTATGTGCGCAGCACTAGCGATTTTCTTGTAGAATATGTCGCCGCTCACACACATCTCCTGTCAACCTGCTAACGAAAGAAAATGCAATCATTAGCGCAAACCAAAGCAACCAGAATGTGTTAGTTTATCTGTATTCTGAAACCATAATGAGAAAAATTAAAGCTTCCAGCTGTTACTTACTAAAAAACTAAATATCCATGATGTCATCCTCGGTTCGTAGATACATTCGGTGTGAAGAATGCTATGTGCACAGCACTAGCGATTTTCTTGTAGAATATGTCGCCGCTCACATACATCTCTTGTCAACCTGCTAACGAAAGAAAATGCAATCATTAGCGCAATCCAAAGCAACCAGAATGTGTAATTATATCTGTATTCTCAAACCATAGTGGAAATAAATTAAAACTTCCAGCTGTTACTTTCCCAAAAACTAATTATTCATGCAGTCATCCTCTGTACGTAGATACATTCGGTGTGAAGAATGCTATGTGCACAGCCCTAGCGATTTTCTTCTAGAATATGTCGCCACTCACACACAGCTCTTGTCAACCTGCTAACGAAAGAAAATGCAATCATTAGCGCAATCCAAAGCAACCAGAATGTGTAATTTTATCTGTATTCTCAAACCATAATGAAATAAATTAAAACTTCCAACTGTTACTTACCAAAAAACTATATATTCATGCAGTCATCCTCTGTACGTAGATACATTCGGTGTGAAGAATGCTATGTGCACAGCACTAGCGATTTTCTTGTAGAATATGTCGCCGCTTACACACATATCTTGTCAACCTGCTAACGAAAGAAAATGCAATCATTAGCGCAATCCAAAGCAACCAGAATGTGTAATTTTGTCTGTATTCTGAAACCATATTGAAAAAAAGTAAAACTTCCTGCTGTTACTGACCAAAAAAATAATAATTCATGCAGTCATCCTCTGTACGTAGTTACATTCGGTGTGAAGAATGCTATGTGCACAGCACTAGCGATTTTCTTGTAGAATATGTCGCCGCTCCCACACATCTCTTGTCAACCTGCTAACGAAAGAAAATGCAATCATTAGCGCAATCCTAAGCAACCAGAATGTGTAATTTTATCTGTATTCTCTAACCATAATGAAAAAAATTAAAACTTCCAGCTGTTACTTACCAAAAAACTAATTATTCATGCAGTCATCCTCTGTACGTAGATACACTCGGTCTGAAGAATGCTATGTGCGCAGCACTAGCGATTTTCTTGTAGAATATGTCGCCGCTCACACACATCTCCTGTCAACCTGCTAACGAAAGAAAATGCAATCATTAGCGCAATCCAAAGCAACCAGAATGTGTAATTTTATCTCTATTCTGAAACCATAATGAAGAAAATTAAAACTTCCAGCTGTTACTTACCCAAAAACTAGTTATTCATGCAGTCATTCTCTGTACGTAGATACATTCGGTGTGAAGAATGCTATGTGCACAGCACTAGCGATTTTCTTGCAGAATATGTCGCCGCTCACACACATCTCTTGTCAACGTGCTAAAGAACGAAAATGCAATCATTAGCGCAATCCAAAGCAACCAGAATGTGTAATTTGATCTGTATTCTCTAACCATAATGAAAAAAATTAAAACCTCCAGCTGTTACTTACCAAAAAAGCAATTATTCATGCAGTCATCCTCTGTACGTAGATTCATTCTTTGCGAAGAATGCTATGCGCACAGCACTAGCGATTTTCTTCTAGAATATGTCGCCGCTCACACACATCTCTTGTCAACCTGCTAAGGAAAGAAAATGCAATCATTAGCGCAATCCAAAGCAACCAGAATGTGTCATTTTATCTGAATTCTCAAACCATCATGAAACAAATTGAAACGTCCAGCTGTTACTTACCAAAAAACTAATTATTCATGCAGTCATCCTCTGTGCGAAGATGCATTCGGTGTGAAAAATGCTATGTGCACAGCACTAGCGATTTTCTTGTAGAATATTTCGCCGCTCACACACATCTCTTGTCAACCTGCTAACGATAGAAAATGCAATCATTAGCGCAATCCAAAGCATCCTGAATGTGTAATTTTATCTGTACTCTCAAACCATATTGAAAAAAATTAAAACTTCCAGCTGTTACTTACCAAAAAACTAATTATCCATGCAGTCATCCTCTGTACGTAGATGCATTCGGTGTGAAGAATGCTATGTGCGCAGCACTAGCGATTTTCTTGTAGAATATGTCGCCGCTCACACACATCTCCTGTCAACCTGCTAACGAAAGAAAATGCAATCATTAGCGCAATCCAAAGCAACCAGAATGTGTTAGTTTATCTGTATTCTGAAACCATAATGAGAAAAATTAAAACCTCCAGCTGTTACTTACTAAAAAACTTAATATTCATGATGTCATCCTCGGTTCGTAGATACATTCGGTGTGAAGAATGCTATGTGCACAGCACTAGCGATTTTCTTGTAGAATATGTCGCCGCTCACACACATCTCTTGACAACCTGCTAACGAAAGAAAATGCAATCATTAGCGCATTGCAAAGCAACCAGAATGTGTAATTTTATCTGTATTCCAAAACCATAATGAAATAAATTAAAACTTCCATCTGTTACTTACCAAAAAACTAATTATTCGTGCAGTCATCCTCTGTACGTAGATACATTCGGTGTGAAGAATGCTATGTGCACAGCACTAGCGATTTTCTTGTAGAATATGTCGCCGCTCACATACATCTCTTGTCAACCTGCTAACGAAAGAAAATGCAATCATTAGCGCAATCCAAAGCAACCAGAATGTGTAATTATATCTGTATTCTCAAACCATAGTGAAAATAAATTAAAACTTCCAGCTGTTACTTTCCCAAAAACTAATTATTCATGCAGTCATCCTCTGTACGTAGATACATTCGGTGTGAAGAATGCTATGTGCACAGCCCTAGCGATTTTCTTCTAGAATATGTCGCCACTCACACACAGCTCTTGTCAACCTGCTAACGAAAGAAAATGCAATCATTAGCGCAATCCAAAGCAACCAGAATGTGTAATTTTATCTGTATTCTCAAACCATAATGAAATAAATTAAAACTTCCAACTGTTACTTACCAAAAAACTATATATTCATGCAGTCATCCTCTGTACGTAGATACATTCGGTGTGAAGAATGCTATGTGCACAGCACTAGCGATTTTCTTGTAGAATATGTCGCCGCTCAAACACATCTTTTGTCAACCATATAACGAAGGAAAATGCAATCGTTAGCGCAATCCAAAGCAACCAGAATGTGTAATTTTATCTGTATTCTCAAACCATAATGAAAAACGTTAAAACTCCCAGCTATTACTTGCCCAAAAACTAATTATTCATGCAGTCATCCTCTGTACGTAGATACATTCGGTGTGAAGAATGCTATGTGCACAGCAGTAGCGATTTTCTTGTAGAATATGTCGCCGCTCCCACACATCTCTTGTCAACCTGCTAACGAAAGAAAATGCAATCATTAGCGCAATCCTAAGCAACCAGAATGTGTAATTTTATCTGTATTCTCTAACCATAATGAAAAAAATTAAAACCTCCAGCTGTTACTTACCAAAAAACTAATTATTCATGCAGTCATCCGCTGTACGTAGATACATTTGGTGTGAAGAATGCTATGTGCACACCACTAGCGATTTTCTTATGGAATATGTCGCCGCTCACACACATCTCTTGTCAACCTGATAACGAAAGAAAATGCAATCATTAGCGCAATCCAAAGCAACCAGAATGTGTAATTTTATCTGAATTCTCAAACCATAGTGAAAAAAATTAAAACTTCCAGCTGTTCCTTTCCCAAAAACTAATTATTCATGCAGTCATTCTCTGTACGTAGATACATTCGGTGTGAAGAATGCTATGTGCACAGCACTAGCGATTTTCTTGTAGAATATGTCGCCGCTCACACACATCTCTTGTCCACCTGCTAACGAAGGAAAATGCAATCATTAGCGCAATCCAAAGCAACCAGAATGTGTAATTTTATCTGTATTCTCAAACCATAAAGAAAAAAATTAAAACTTCCAGCTGTTACTTACCCAAAAACTAATTATCCATGCAGTCATCCTCTGTACGTAGATACATTCGGTGTGAAGAATGCTACGTGCACAGCACTAGCGATTTTCTTGTAGAATATGTCGCCGCTCACGCACATCTCTTGTCAACCTGCTAACGAAGGAAAATGCAATCAATAGCGCAATCAAAAGCAACCAGACTGTGTAATTTTATCTGCATTCTCAAACCATAGTGAAAAAAATTAAAAGCTCCAGCTGTTACTTATCAAAAAACTAATTATTCATGCAGTCATCCTCTGTACGTAGATACATTCGGTGTGAAGAATGCTATGTGCACAGCACTAACGATTTTCTTGTAGAATATGTCGCCGCTCACACACATCTCTTGTCAACCTGCTAACGAAAGAAAATGCAATCATTAGCGCAATCCAAAGCAACCACTATGTGTAATTTTATCTGTATTCTCTAACCATAATGAAAAAAATTAAAGCCTCCAGCTGTTACTTACCAAAAAACTACTTATTCATGCAGTCAACCTCTGTACGCAGATACATTCGGTGTGAAGAATACTATGTGCACAGCACTAGCGATTTTCTTCTGGAATATGTCGCCGCTCACACACATCTCTTGTCAACCTGCTAACGAAAGAAAATGCAATCATTAGCGCAATCCAAAGCAACCAGAATGTGTAATTTTATCTGTATTCTCAAACCATAATGAAAGAAATTCAAACTTCCAATTGTTACTTACCAAAAAACTAATTACTCATGCAGTCATCCTCTGTACGTAGATACACTCGGTGTGAAGAATGCTATGTGCGCAGCACTAGCGATTTTCTTGTAGAATATGTCGCCGCTCACACACATCCCCTGTCAACCTGCTAACGAAAGAAAATGCAATCATTAGCGCAATCCAAAGCAACCAGAATGTGTTAGTTTATCTGTATTCTGAAACATAATGAGAAAAATTAAAACTTCCAGCTGTTACTTACCGAAAAACTAAATATTCATGATGTCATCCTCTGTTCGTAGATACATTCGGTGTGAAGAATGCTATGTGCACAGCACTAGCGATTTTCTTGTAGAATATGTCGCCGCTCACACACATCTCTTGACAACCTGCTAACGAAAGAAAATGCAATCATTAGCGCAATCCAAAGCAACCAGAATGTGTAATTTCATCTGTATTCCAAAACCATAATGAAATAAATTAAAACTTCCATCTGTTACTTACCAAAAACTAATTATTCGTGCAGTCATCCTCTGTACGTAGATACATTCGGTGTGAAGAATGCTATGTGCACAGCACTAGCGATTTTCTTGTAGAATGTGTCGCCGCTCACATACATCTGTTGTCAACCTGCTAACGAAAGAAAATGCAATCATTAGCGCAATCCAAAGCAACCAGAATGTGTAATTATATCTGTATTCTCAAACCATAGTGAAAATAAATAAAAACTTCCAGCTGTTACTTTCCCAAAAACTAATTATTCATGCAGTCATCCTCTGTACGTAGATACATTCAGTGTGAAGAATGCTATGTGCACAGCACTAGCGATTTTCTTCTAGAATATGTCGCCACTCACACACAGCTCTTGTCAACCTGCTAACGAAAGAAAATGCAATCATTAGCGCAATCCAAAGCAACCAGAATGTGTAATTTTATCTGTATTCTCACACCATAATGAAAAAAATTAAAACTTCCAGCTGTTACTTACCAAAAAACTATATATTCATGCAGTCAACCTCTGTACGTAGATACATTCGGTGTGAAGAATGCTATGTGCACAGCACTAGCGATTTTCTTGTAGAATATGTCGCCGCTCAAACACATCTTTTGTCAACCATATAACGAAGGAAAAAGCAATCGTTAGAACAATCCAAAGCAACCAAAATGTGTAATTTTATCTGTATTCTCAAACCATAATGAAAAAAATTAAAACTCCCAGCTGTTACTTGCCCAAAAACTAATTATTCATGCAGTCATCCTCTGTACGTAGATACATTCGCTGTGAAGAATGCTATGTGCACAGCACTAGCGATTTTCTTGTAGAATATGTCGCCGCTCACACACATCTCTTGTCAACCTGCTAACGAAAGAAAATGCAATCATTAGCGCGATCCTAAGCAACCAGAATGTGTAATTTTATCTGTATTCTCTAACCATAATGAAAAAAATTAAAACCTCCAGCTGTTACTTACCAAAAAAATAATTATTCATGCAGTCATCCGCTGTACGTAGATACATTTGGTGTGAAGAATGCTATGTGCACACCACTAGCGATTTTCTTATGGAATATGTCGCCGCTCACACACATCTCCTGTCAACCTGCTAACGAAAGAAAATGCAATCATTAGCGCAATCCCAAGCAACCAGAATGTGTAATTTTATCTGTATTCTAAAACCATAATGAAAAAAATTGAAACTTCCAGCTGTTACTTACCAAAAATCTAATTATTCATGCAGTCATCCTCTGTACGTAGATACACTCGGTGTGAAGAATGCTATGTGCGCAGCACTAGCGAGTTTCATGTAGAATATGTCGCCGCTCACACACATCTCTTGTCAACCAGCTAACGAAAGAAAATGCAATCATTAGCGCAATCCAAAGCAACCAGAATGTGTAATTTTATCTGTATTCTCAAACCATAATGAAAAAAATTAAAACTTCCAGCTGTTATTTACCCAAAAACTAATTATTCATGCAGTCATCCTCTGTACGTAGATACATTCGGTGTGAAGGTTGCTATGTGCACAGCACTAGCGATTTTCTTGTAGAATATGTCGCTGCTCACACACATCTCTTGTCAACCTGCTAACGAAGGAAAATGCAATCAATAGCGCAATCCAAAGCAACCAGAATGTGTAATTTTATCTGTATTCTCAAACCATAACGAAATAAATTAAAACTTCCAGCTGTTACTTACCAAAAAACTAATTATTCATGCAGTCATCCTCTGTACGTAGATACATTCGGTGTGAAGAATGCTATGTGCACAGCACTAGCGATATTCTTGTAGAATATGTCGCCGCTCACATACATCTCTTGTCAACCGGCTAACGAAAGAAAATGCAATCATTAGCGCAATCCAAAGCAACCAGAATGTGTAATTGTATCTGAATTCACAAACCATAGTGAAAAAAATTAAAAGTTCCAGCTGTTACTTTCCCAAAAACTAATTATTCATGCAGTCATTCTCTGTACGTAGATACATTCGGTGTGAAGAATGCTATGTGCACAGCACTAGCGATTTTCTTGTAGAATATGTCGCCGCTCACACACATCTCTTGTCCACCTGCTAACGAAGGAAAATGCAATCATTAGCGCAATCCAAAGGAACCAGAATGTGTAATTTTATCTGTATTCTCAAACCATAAAGAAAAAAATTAAAACTTCCAGCTGTTACTTACCCAAAAACTAATTATTCATGCAGTCATCCACTGTACGTAGATACATTCGGTGTGAAGAATGCTATGTGCACAGCACTAGCGATTTTCTTGTAGAATATGTCGCCGCTCACGCACATCTCTTGTCAACCTGCTAACGAAGGAAAATGCAATCATTAGCGCAATCAAAAGCAACCAGACTGTGTAATTTTATCTGCATTCCCAAACCATAATGAAAAAAATTAAAACTTCCAGCTGTTACTTACCAAAAAACTAATTATTCATGCAGTCATCCTCTGTACGTAGATACATTCGGTGTGAAGAATGCTATGTGCACAGCACTAGCGATTTTCTTGTAGAATGTGTCGCCGCTCACACACATCACTTGTCAACCTGCTAACGACAGAAAATGCAATGATTAGCGCAATCCAAAGCAACCAGAATGTGTAATTTTATCTGTATTCTCTAACCATAATCAAAAAAAATTAAAGCCTCTAGCTGTTACTTACCAAAAAACTACTTATTCATGCAGTCATCCTCTGTACGTAGATACATTCGGTGTGAAGAATACTATGTGCACAGCACTAGCGATTTTCTTGTAGAATATGTCGCCGCTCACACACATCTCTTGTCCACCTGCTAACGAAGGAAAATGCAATCATTAGCGCAATCCAAAGGAACCAGAATGTGTAATTTTATCTGTATTCTCAAACCATAAAGAAAAAAATTAAAACTTCCAGCTGTTACTTACCCAAAAACTAATTATTCATGCAGTCATCCACTGTACGTAGATACATTCGGTGTGAAGAATGCTATGTGCACAGCACTAGCGATTTTCTTGTAGAATATGTCGCCGCTCACGCACATCTCTTGTCAACCTGCTAACGAAGGAAAATGCAATCATTAGCGCAATCAAAAGCAACCAGACTGTGTAATTTTATCTGCATTCCCAAACCATAATGAAAAAAATTAAAACTTCCAGCTGTTACTTACCAAAAAACTAATTATTCATGCAGTCATCCTCTGTACGTAGATACATTCGGTGTGAAGAATGCTATGTGCACAGCACTAGCGATTTTCTTGTAGAATGTGTCGCCGCTCACACACATCACTTGTCAACCTGCTAACGACAGAAAATGCAATGATTAGCGCAATCCAAAGCAACCAGAATGTGTAATTTTATCTGTATTCTCTAACCATAATCAAAAAAAATTAAAGCCTCTAGCTGTTACTTACCAAAAAACTACTTATTCATGCAGTCATCCTCTGTACGTAGATACATTCGGTGTGAAGAATACTATGTGCACAGCACTAGCGATTTTCTTGTAGAATATGTCGCCGCTCACACACATCTCTTGTCAACCTGCTAACGAAAGAAAATGCAATCATTAGCGCAATCTAAAGCAACCATAATGTGTAATTTTATCTGTATTCTCAAACCATAATGAAAAAAATTAAAACTTCCAGCTGTTACTTACCCAAAAACCAATTATTCATGCAGTCATCCTCTGTACGTAGATACATTCGGTGTGAAGATTGCTATGTGCACAGCACTAGCGATTTTCTTGTAGAATATGTCGCTGCTCACACACATCTCTTGTCAACCCGCTAACGAAGGAAAATGCAATCATTAGCGCAATCCAAAGCAACCAGAATGTGTAATTTTATCTGTATTCTCAAACCATAATGAAAAAAATTAAAACTTCCAGCTGTTACTTTCCCAAAAACTAATTATTCATGCAGTCATCCTCTGTACGTAGATACATTCGGTGTGAAGAATACTATGTGCACAGCACTAGCGATTTTCTTCTGGAATATGTCGCCGCTCACACACATCTCTTGTCAACCTGCTAACGAAAGAAAATGCAATCATTAGCGCAATCCAAAGCAACCAGAATGTGTAACTTTATCTGTATTCTAAAACCATAATGAAAAAAATTAAAACTTCCAGCAGTTACTTACCAAAAAACTAATTATTCATGCAGTCATCCTCTGTACGTAGATACATACGGAGAGAAGAATGCAATGTGCACAGCACTAGCGATTTTCTTGTAGAATATGTCGCCGCTCACACACATCTCTTGTCAACCTGCTAACGAAGGAAAACGCAATCATTAGCGCAATCCAAAGCAACCAGAATGTGTAATTTTATCTGTATTCTCAAACCATAAAGAAAAAAATTAAAACTTCCAGCTGTTACTTACCCAAAAACTAATTATTCATGCAGTCATCCTCTGTACGTAGATACATTCGGTGTGAAGAATGCTATGTGCACAGCACTAGCGATTTTCTTGTAGAATATGTCACCGCTCCTGCACATCTCTTGTCAACCTGCTAACGAAGGAAAATGCAATCATTAGCGCAATCAAAAGCAACCAGAATGTGTAATTTTATCTGCATTCTCAAACCACAATGAAAAAAAATAAAACTTCCAGCTGTTACTTACCAAAAAACTAATTATTCATGCAGTCATCCTCTGTACGTAGATACATTCGGTGTGAAGAATGCTATGTGCACAGCACTAGCGATTTTCTTATAGAATATGTCGCCGCTCACACACATCTCTTGTCAACCTGCTAACGAAAGAAAATGCAAACATTAGCGCAATCCAAAGCAACCAGAATGTAAAATGCCATCTGTATTCTCAAACCATAATGAAAAAAATTAAAACCTCCAGCTGTTACTTACCAAAAAACTAATTATTCATGCAGTCATCCTCTGTACGTAGATACATTCGGTGTGAAGAACACTATGTGCACAGCACTAGCGATTTTCTTCTGGAATATATCGCCGCTCACACACATCTCTTGTCAACCTGCTAACGAAAGAAAATGCAATCATTAGCGCAATCCAAAGCAACCATAATGTGTAATTTTATCTGTATTCTCTAACCATAATGCAAAAAATTAAAACCTCCAGCTGTTACTTACCAAAAAAATAATTATTCATGCAGTCATCCGCTGTACGTAGATACATTTGGTGTGAAGAATGCTATGTACACACCACAAGCGATTTTCTTATGGAATATGTCGCCGCTCACACACATCTCTTGTCAACCTGCTAACGTAAGAAAATGCAATCATTAGCGCAATCAAAAGCAACCAGACTGTATATTTTATCTGCATTCTCAAACCATAATGAAAAAAATTAAAACTTCCAGCTGTTACTTACCAAAAAACTAATTATTCATGCAGTCATCCTCTGTACGTAGATACATTTGGTGTGAAGAATGCTATGTGCACAGCACTAGCGATTTTCTTGTAGAATATGTCGCCGCTCACACACATCTTATGTCAACCTGCTAACGAAAGAAAATGCAATCATTAGCGCAATCCAAAGCAACCAGAATGTGTAATTTTATCTGTATTCTCTAACCATAATCAAAAAAATTAAAGCCTCCAGCTGTTACTTACCAAAAAACTAGTTATTCATGCAGTCATCCTCTGTACGTAGATACATTCGGTGTGAAAAATACTATGTGCACAGCACTAGCGATTTTCTTGTAGAATATGTCGCCGCTCACACACATCTCTTGTCAACCTGCTAACGAAAGAAAATGCAATCATTAGCGCAATCCAAAGCAACCAGAATGTGTAATTTCATCTGTATTCTCAAACCATAGTGAAAAAAATTAAAACTTCCAGCTGTTACTTTCCCAAAAACTAATTTTTCATGCAGTCATCCTCTGTACGTAGATACATTCGGTGTGAAGAATACTATGTGCACAGCACTAGCGATTTTCTTCTGGAATATGTCGCCGCTCACACACATCTCTTGGCAACCTGCTAACGAAAGAAAATGCAATCATTAGCGCAATCCAAAGCAACCAGAATGTGTAATTTTATCTGTATTCTCAAACCATAATTAAAAAAATTAAAACTTCCAGCTGTTACTTACCCAAAAACCAATTATTCATGCAGTCATCCTCTGTACGTAGATGCATTCGGTGTGAAGATTGCTATGTGCACAGCACTTGCTATTTTCTTGTAGAATATGTCGCTGCTCACACACATCTCTTGTTAACCTGCTAACGAAGGAAAATGCAATCATTAGCGCAATCCAAAGCAACCAGAATGTGTAATTTTATCTGTATTCTCAAACCATAATGAAAAAAATTAAAACTTCCAGCAGTTACTTACCCAAAAACCAATTATTCATGCAGTCATCCTCTGTACGTAGATACATTCGGCGTGAAGATTGCTATGTGCACAGCACTAGCGATTTTCTTGTAGAATATGTCGCTGCTCACACACATCTCTTGTCAACCTGCTAACGAAGGAAAATGCAATCATTAGCGCAATCCAAAGCAACCAGAATATGTAATTTTATCTGTATTCTCAAACCATAATGAAAAAAATTAAAACTTCCAGCAGTTACTTATACAAAAACTAATTATTCATGCAGTCATCCTCTGTACGTAGATACATTCGGTCTTAACAATGCTATGTGCACAGCACTAGCGATATTCTTGTAGAATATGTCGCCGCTCACACACATCTCTTGTCAACCTGCTAACGAAAGAAAATGCTATCATTAGCGCAATCCAAAGCAACCGGAATGTGTAATTTTATCTGTATTCTCAAACCGTAGTGAAAAAAATTAAAACTTCCAGCTGTTACTTTCCCAAAAACTAATTATTCATGCAGTCATCCTCTGTACGTAGATACATTCGGTGTGAAGAATGCTATGTGCACAGCACTAGCGATTTTCTTGTAGAATATGTCGCCGCTCACACACATCTCTTGTCAACCTGCTAACGAAGGAAAACGCAATCATTAGCGCAATCCAAAGCAACCAGAATGTGTAATTTTATCTCTATTCTCAAACCATAAAGAAAAAAATTAAAACTTCCAGCTGTTACTTACCCAAAAACTAATTATTCATGCAGTCATCCTCTGTACGTCGATACATTCGGTGTGTAGAATGCTATGTGCACAGCACTAGCGATTTTTTTGTAGAATATGTCGCCGCTCCTGCACATCTCTTGTCAACCTGCTAACGAAGGAAAATGCAATCATTAGCGCAATCAAAAGCAACCAGAATGTGTAATTTTATCTGCATTCTCAAACCACAATGAAAAAAATTAAAACTTCCAGCTGTTACTTACCAAAAAACTAGTTATTCATGCAGTCATCCTCTGTACGTAGATACATTCGGTGTGAAGAATGCTATGTGCACAGCACTAGCGACTTTCTTGTAGAATATGTCGCCGCTCACACACATCTCTTGTCAACCTGCTAACGAAAGAAAATGCAAACATTAGCGCAATCCAAAGCAACCAGAATGTAAAATGCCATCTGTATTCTCAAACCATAATGAAAAAAATTAAAACCTCCAGCTGTTACTTACCAAAAAACCAATTATTCATGCAGTCATCCTCTGTACGTAGATACATTCGGTGTGAAGAACACTATGTGCACAGCACTAGCGATTTTCTTCTAGAATATGTCGCCGCTCACACACATCTCTTGTCAACCTGCTAACGAAAGAAAATGCAATCATTAGCGCAATCCAAAGCAACCATAATGTGTAATTTTATCTGTATTCTCAAACCATAATGAAAAAAATTAAAACTTCCAGCTGTTACTTACCCAAAAACTAATTATTCATGCAGTCATCCTCTGTACGTAGAAACATAAGGTGTTAAGAATGCTATATACACAGCACTAGCGATTTTCTTGCAGAATATGTCACCGCTCACACACATCACTTGTCAACCTGCTAACGAAAGAAAATGCAACGATTAGCGCAATTCGAAGCAACCAGAATGTGTAATGTTATCTGTATTCTCAAAGCATAATGAAAAAAATTAGAACTTCCAGGTGTTACTTACCAAAAAACTAATTATTCCTGCAGTCATTCTCTGTACGTAGATACATTCGGTGTGAAGAATGCTATGTGCACAGCACTAACGATTTTCTTCTAGAATATGTCGCCGCTCACACACATCTCTTGTCAACCTGCTAACGGAAGAAAATGCAATCATTAGCGCAATCCAAAGCAACCAGAATGTGTAATTTAATCTGTATTCTCAAACCATAATGAAAAAAATTAAAACTTCCAGCTGTTACTTACCAAAAACTTATTATTCATGCAGTCATCCCCTGTACCTAGATACATTCGGTGTGAAGAATGCTATGTGCACAGCACTAGCGATTTTCTTTTAGTATATGTTGCCACTCACACACATCTCTTGTCAACCTGCTAACGAAAGAAAATGCAATCATTAGCGCAATCCAAAGCAACCAGAATGTGTAATTTTATCTGTATTCTCAAACCATAATGAAAAAAATAAATCTTCCAGCTGTTACTTACCCAAAATCTAATTATTCATGCAGTCATCCTCTGTACGTAGATACATTCGGTGTGAAGAATGCTATGTGCACAGCACTAGCGATTTTCTTGTAGAATATGTCGCCGCTCAGACACATCTCTTGTCAACCTGCTAACGATAGAAAATGCAATCATTAGCGCAATCCAAAGCAAACAGAATGTGTAATTTTATCTGTATTCTTAAACCATAATGAAAAAAATTAAAACTTCCAGCTGTTACTTACCCAAAAACTAATTATTCATGCAGTCATCCTCTGTACGTAGATACATTCGGTGTGAAGTATGCCATGTGCACAGCACTAGCGATTTTCTTGTAGAATATATCGCCGCTCACACACATCTCTTGTCAACCCGCTAACGTAAGAAAATGCAGTCATTAGCGCAATCAAAAGCAACCAGAATGTGTAATTATATCTGTATTCTCAAACCATAATGAAAAAAATTAAAACTCCCAGCTGTTACTTGCCCAAAAACTAATTATTCATGCAGTCATCCTCTGTACGTAGATACATTCGGTGTGAAGAATGCTATGTGCACAGCACTAGCGATTTTCTTGTAGAATATGTCGCCGCTCACACATATCTCTTGTCAACCTGCTAACGAAAGAAAATGCAATCATTAGCGCAATCCAAAGCAACCAGAATGTGTAATTTTATCTGTATTCTCAAACCATAATGAAACAAATTAAAAACTCCGGCTGTTACTTACCAAAAAACTAATTATTCATGCTGTCATCCGCTGTACGTAGATACATTTGGTGTGAAGAATGCTATGTGCACACCACTAGCGATTTTCTTATGGAATATGTCGCCGCTCACACACATCTCTTGTCAACCAGCTAACGAAAGAAAATGCAATCATTAGCGCAATCCAAAGCAACCAGAATGTGTAATTTAATCTGTATTCTAAAACCACAATGAAAAAAATTGAAACTTCCAGCTGTTACTTACCCAAAAACTGATTATTCATGCAGTCATCCTCTGTACGTAGATACATTCGGTGTGAAGATTGCTATGTGCACAGCACTAGCGATTTTCTTGTAGAATATGTCGCTGCTAACACACATCTCTTGTCAACCTGCTAACGAAGGAAAATGCAATCATTAGCGCAATCCAAAGCAACCTGAATGTGTAATTTTATCTGTATTCTCAAACCATAACGAAAAAAATTAAAACTTCCAGCTGTTACTTACCCAAAAACTAATTATTCATGCAGTCATCCTCTGTACGTAGATACATTCGGTGTGAAGAATGCTATGTGCACAGCACTAGCGATATTCTTGTAGAATATGTCGCCGCTCACATACATCTCTTGTCAACCTGCTAACGAAGAAAATGCAATCATTAGCGCAATCCAAAGCCACCAGAATGTGTAATTTTATCTGTATTCTCAAACCATAGTGAAAAAAATTAAAACTTCCAGCTGTTTCTTTCCTAAAAACTGATTATTCATGCAGTCATTCTCTGTACGTAGATACATTCGGTGTGAAGATTGCTATGTGCACAGCACTAGCGATTTTCTTGTAGAATATGTCGCTGCTCACACACATCTCTTGTCAACCTGCTAACGAAGGAAAATGCAATCATTAGCGCAATCCAAAGCAACCAGAATGTGTAATTTTATCTGTATTCTCAAACCATAATGAAAAAAATTAAAACTTCCAGCAGTTACTTACCCAAAAACCAATTATTCATGCAGTCATCCTCTGTACGTAGATACATTCGGTGTGAAGATTGCTATGTGCACAGCACTAGCGATTTTCTTGTAGAATATGTCGCTGCTCACACACATCTCTTGTCAACCTGCTAACGAAGGAAAATGCAATCATTAGCGCAATCCAAAGCAACCAGAATGTGTAATTTTATCTGTATTCTCAAACCATAATGAAAAAAATTAAAACTTCCAGCAGTTACTTATACAAAAACTAATTATTCATGCAGTCATCCTCTGTACGTAGATACATTCGGTCTTAACAATGCTATGTGCACAGCACTAGCGATATTCTTGTAGAATATGTCACCGCTCACATACATCTCTTGTCAACCTGCTAACGAAAGAAAATGCAATCATTAGCGCAATCCAAAGCAACCGGAATGTGTAATTTTATCTGTATTCTCAAACCATAGTGAAAAAAATTAAAACTTCCAGCTGTTACTTTCCCAAAAACTAATTATTCATGCAGTCATCCTCTGTACGTAGATACATTCGGTGTGAAGAATGCTATGTGCACAGCACTAGCGATTTTCTTGTAGAATATGTCGCCGCTCACACACATCTCTTGTCAACCTGCTAACGAAGGAAAACGCAATCATTAGCGCAATCCAAAGCAACCAGAATGTGTAATTTTATCTCTATTCTCAAACCATGAAGAAAAAAATTAAAACTTCCAGCTGTTACTTACCCAAAAACTAATTATTCATGCAGTCATCCTCTGTACGTAGATACATTCGGTGTGTAGAATGCTATGTGCACAGCACTAGCGATTTTTTTGTAGAATATGTCGCCGCTCCTGCACATCTCTTGTCAACCTGCTAACGAAGGAAAATGCAATAATTAGCGCAATCAAAAGCAACCAGAATGTGTAATTTTATCTGCATTCTCAAACCACAATGAAAAAAATTAAAACTTCCAGCTGTTACTTACCAAAAAACTAATTATTCATGCAGTCATCCTCTGTACGTAGATACATTCGGTGTGAAGAATGCTATGTGCACAGCACTAGCGATTTTCTTGTAGAATATGTCGCCGCTCACACACATCTCTTGTCAACCTGCTAACGAAAGAAAATGCAAACATTAGCGCAATCCAAAGCAACCAGAATGTAAAATGCCATCTGTATTCTCAAACCATAATGAAAAAAATTAAAACCTCCAGCTGTTACTTACCAAAAAACTAATTATTCATGCAGTCATCCTCTGTACGTAGATACATTCGGTGTGAAGAACACTATGTGCACAGCACTAGCGATTTTCTTCTAGAATACGTCGCCGCTCACGCACATCTCTTGTCAACCTGCTAACGAAAGAAAATGCAATCATTAGCGCAATCCAAAGCAACCATAATGTGTAATTTTATCTGTATTCTCAAACCATAATGAAAAAAATTAAAACTTCCAGCTGTTACTTACCCAAAAACTAATTATTCATGCAGTCATCCTCTGTACGTAGAAACATAAGGTGTTAAGAATGCTATATACACAGCACTAGCGATTTTCTTGCAGAATATGTCACCGCTCACACACATCACTTGTCAACCTGCTAACGAAAGAAAATGCAATCATTAGCGCAATTCGAAGCAACCAGAATGTGTAATGTTATCTGTATTCTCAAAGCATATTGAAAAAAATTAGAACTTCCAGGTGTTACTTACCAAAAAACTAATTATTCATGCAGTCATCCTCTGTACGTAGATACATTCGGTGTGAAGAATGCTATGTGCACAGCACTAGCGATTTTCTTGTAAAATATGTCGCTGCTCACACACATCTCTTGTCAACCTGCTAACGAAGGAAAATGCAATCATTAGCGCAATCCAAAGCAACCTGAATGTGTAATTTTATCTGTATTCTCAAACCATAACGAAAAAAATTAAAACTTCCAGCTGTTACTTACCCAAAAACTAATTATTCATGCAGTCATCCTCTGTACGTAGATACATTCGGTGTGAAGAATGCGATGTGCACAGCACTAGCGATTTTCTTGTAGAATATATCGCCGCTCACACACATCTCTTGTCAACCCGCTAACGTAAGAAAATGCAATCATTAGCGCAATCCAAAGCAGCCAGAATGTGTAATTATATCTGTATTCACAAACCATAATGAAAAAAATTAAAACTCCCAGCTGTTACTTGCCCAAAAACTAATTATTCATGCAGTCATCCTCTGTACGTAGATACATTCGGTGTGAAGAATGCTATGTGCACAGCACTAGCGATTTTCTTGTAGAATATGTCGCCGCACACACACATCTCTTGTCAACCTGCTAACGAAAGAAAATGCAATCATTAGCGCAATCGAAAGCAACCAGAATGTGTAATTTTATCTGTATTCTCAAACCATAATGAAAAAAATTAAAACTTCCAGCTGTTACTTACCCAAAAACTAATTAATTCATGAAGTCATCCTCTGTACGTAGAAACATTCGGTGTTAAGAATGCTATATGCACAGCACTAGCGATTTTCTTGCAGAACATGTCACCGCTCACACACATCACTTGTCAACCTGCTAACGATAGAAAAGGCAATCATTAGCGCAATCCAAAGCAAACAGAATGTGTAATTTTATCTGTATTCTCAAACCATAATGAAAAAAATTAAAACTTCCAGCTGTTACATACCCAAAAACTAATTATTCATGCATTCATCCTCTGTACGTAGATACATTCGGTGTGAAGAATGCGATGTGCACAGCACTAGCGTTTTTCTTGTAGAATATATCGCCGCTCACACACATCTCTTGTCAACCCGCTAACGTAAGAAAATGCAATCATTAGCGCAATCCAAAGCAACCAGAATGTGTAATTATATCTGTATTCACAAACCATAATGAAAAAAATTAAAACTCCCAGCTGTTACTTGCCCAAAAACTAATTATTCATGCAGTCATCCTCTGTACGTAGATACATTCGGTGTGAAGAATGCTATGTGCACAGCACTAGCGATTTTCTTGTAGAATATGTCGCCGCTCACACACATCTCTTGTCAACCTGCTAACGAAAGAAAATGCAATCATTAGCGCAATCGAAAGCAACCAGAATGTGTAATTTTATCTGTATTCTCAACCCATAATGAAAAAAATTAAAACCTCCAGCTGTTACTTACCAAAAAACTAATTATTCATGCTGTCATCCGCTGTACGTAGATACATTTGGTGTGAAGAATGCTATGTGCACACCACTAGCGATTTTCTTATGGAATATGTCGCCGCTCACACACATCTCTTGTCAACCTGCTAACGAAAGAAAATGCAATCATTAGCGCAATCCAAAGCAACCAGAATGTGTAATTTTATCTGTATTCTAAAACCATAATGAAAAAAATTGAAACTTCCAGCTGTTACTTACCAAAAATCTAATTATTCATGCAGTCATCCTCTGTACGTAGATACACTCGGTGTGAAGAATGCTATGTGCGCAGCACTAGCGATTTTCTTGTAGAATATGTCGCCGCTCACACACATCTCTTGTCAACCAGCTAACGAAAGAAAATGCAATCATTAGCGCAATCCAAAGCAACCAGAATGTGTAATTTTATCTGTATTCTCAAACCATAATGAAAAAAATTAAATCCTCCAGCTGTTACTTACCAAAAAACTAATTATTCATGCAGTCATCCTCTGTACGTAGATACATTCGGTGTGAAGAACACTATGTGCACAGCACTAGCGATTTTCTTCTAGAATATGTCGCCGCTCACACACATCTCTTGTCAACCTGCTAACGAAAGAAAATGCAATCATTAGCGCAATCCAAAGCAACCATAATGTGTAATTTTATCTGTATTCTCAAACCATAATGAAAAAAATTAAAACTTCCAGCTGTTACTTACCCAAAAACTAATTATTCATGCAGTCATCCTCTGTACGTAGAAATATAAGGTGTTAAGAATGCTATATACACAGCACTAGCGATTTTCTTGCAGAATATGTCACCGCTCACACACATCACTTGTCAACCTGCTAACGAAAGAAAATGCAATCATTAGCGCAATTCGAAGCAACCAGAATGTGTAATGTTATCTGTATTCTCAAAGCATAATGAAAAAAATTAGAACTTCCAGGTGTTACTTACCAAAAAACTAATTATTCATGCAGTCATCCTCTGTACGTAGATACATTCGGTGTGAAGAATGCTATGTGCACAGCACTAGCGATTTTCTTCTAGAATATGTCGCCGCTCACACACATCTCTTGTCAACCTGCTAACGGAAGAAAATGCAATCATTAGCGCAATCCAAAGCAACCAGAATGTGTAATTTAATCTGTATTCTCAAACCATAATGAAAAAAATTAAAACTTCCAGCTGTTACTTACGAAAAACTAATTATTCATGCAGTCATCCCCTGTACCTGGATACATTCGGTGTGAAGAATGCTATGTGCACAGCACTAGCGATTTTCTTTTAGTATATGTTGCCGCTCACACACATCTCTTGTCAACCTGCTAACGAAAGAAAATGCAATCATTAGCGCAATCCAAAGCAACCAGAATGTGTAATTTTATCTGTATTCTCAAACCATAATGAAAAAAATGAAATCTTCCAGCTGTTACTTACCCAAAATCTAATTATTCATGCAGTCATCCTCTGTACGTAGATACATTCGGTGTGAAGAATGCTATGTGCACAGCACTAGCGATTTTCTTGTAGAATATGTCGCCGCTCAGACACATCTCTTGTCAACCTGCTAACGATAGAAAATGCAATCATTAGCGCAATCCAAAGCAAACAGAATGTGTAATGTTATCTGTATTCTCAAACCATAATGAAAAAAATTAACACTTCCACCTGTTACTTACCCAAAAACTAATTATTCATGCAGTCATCCTCTGTACGTAGATACATTCGGTGTGAAGTATGCCATGTGCACAGCACTAGCGATTTTCTTGTAGAATACATCGCCGCTCACACACATCTCTTGTCAACCCGCTAACGTAAGAAAATGCAGTCATTAGCGCAATCAAAAGCAACCAGAATGTGTAATTATAACTGTATTCTCAAACCATAATGAAAAAAATTAAAACTCCCAGCTGTTACTTGCCCAAAAACTAATTATTCATGCAGTCATCCTCTGTACGTAGATACATTCGGTGTGAAGAATGCTATGTGCACAGCACTAGCGATTTTCTTGTAGAATATGTCGCCGCTCACACACATCTCTTGTCAACCTGCTAACGAAAGAAAATGCAATCATTAGCGCAATCCAAAGCAACCAGAATGTGTAATTTTATCTGTATTCTCAAACCATAATGAAAAAAATTAAAAACTCCAGCTGTTACTTACCAAAAAACTAATTATTCATGCTGTCATCCGCTGTACGTAGATACATTTGGTGTGAAGAATGCTATGTGCACACCACTAGCGATTTTTTTATGGAATATGTCGAGGCTCACACACATCTCTTGTCAACCAGCTAACGAAAGAAAATGCAATCATTAGCGCAATCCAAAGCAACCTGAATGTGTAATTTAATCTGTATTCTAAAACCATAATGAAAAAAATTGAAACTTCCAGCTGTTACTTACCCAAAAACCAATTATTCATGCAGTCATCCTCTGTACGTAGATACATTCGGTGTGAAGATTGCTATGTGCACAGCACTAGCGATTTTCTTGTAGAATATGTCGCTGCTCACACACATCTCTTGTCAACCTGCTAACGAAGGAAAATGCAATCATTAGCGCAATCCAAAGCAACCTGAATGTGTAATTTTATCTGTATTCTCAAACCATAACGAAAAAAATTAAAACTTCCAGCTGTTACTTACCCAAAAACTAATTATTCATGCAGTCATCCTCTGCACGTAGATACATTCGGTGTGAAGAATGCTATGTGCACAGCACTAGCGATATTCTCGTAGAATATGTCGCCGCTCACATACATCTCTTGTCAACCTGCTAACGAAAGAAAATGCAATCATTAGCGCAATCCAAAGCCACCAGAATGTGTAATTTTATCTGTATTCTCAAACCATAGTGAAAAAAATTAAAACTTCCAGCTGTTACTTTCCCAAAAACTGATTATTCATGCAGTCATTCTCTGTACGTAGATACATTCGGTGTGGAGAATGCTATGTGCACAGCACTAGCGATTTTCTTGTAGAATATGTCGCCGCTCACACACATCTCTTGTCAACCTGCTAACGAAAGAAAATGCAATCATTAGCGCAATCGAAAGCAACCAGAATGTGTAATTTTATCTGTATTCTCAACCCATAATGAAAAAAATTAAAACCTCCAGCTGTTACTTACCAAAAAACTAATTATTCATGCTGTCATCCGCTGTACGTAGATACATTTGGTGTGAAGAATGCTATGTGCACACCACTAGCGATTTTCTTATGGAATATGTCGCCGCTCACACACATCTCTTGTCAACCTGCTAACGAAAGAAAATGCAATCATTAGCGCAATCCAAAGCAACCAGAATGTGTAATTTTATCTGTATTCTAAAACCATAATGAAAAAAATTGAAACTTCCAGCTGTTACTTACCAAAAATCTAATTATTCATGTAGTCATCCTCTGTACGTAGATACACTCGGTGTGAAAAATGCTATGTGCGCAGCACTAGCGATTTTCTTGTAGAATATGTCGCCGCACACACACATCTCTTGTCAACCAGCTAACGAAAGAAAATGCAATCATTAGCGCAATCCAAAGCAACCAGAATGTGTAATTTTATCTGTATTCTCAAACCATAATGAAAAAAATTAAAACTTCCAGCTGTTACTTACCCAAAAACTAATTATTCATGCTATCATCCTCTGTACGTAGATACATTCGGTGTGAAGATTGCTATGTGCACAGCACTAGCGATTTTCTTATAGAATATGTCGCTGCTCACACACATCTCTTGTCAACCTGCTAACGAAGGAAAATGCAATCATTAGCGCAATCCAAAGCAACCAGAATGCGTAATTTTATCTGTATTCTCAAACTATAACGAAAAAAATTAAAACTTCCAGCTGTTACTTACCCAAAAACTAATTATTCATGCAGTCATCCTCTGTACGTAGATACATTCGGTGTGAAGAATGCTATGTGCACAGCACTAGCGATATTCTTGTAGAATATGTCGCCGCTCACATACATCTCTTGTCAACCTGCTAACGATAGAAAATGCAATCATTAGCGCAATCCAAAGCAAACAGAATGTGTAATTTTATCTGTATTCTCAAACCATAATGAAAAAAATTAAAACTTCCAGCTGTTACTTACCCAAAAACTAATTATTCACGCAGTCATCCTCTGTACGTAGATACATTCGGTGTGAAGAATGCCATGTGCACAGCACTAGCGATTTTCTTGTAGAATATATCGCCGCTCACACACATCTCTTGTCAACCCGCTAACGTAGGAAAATGCAATCATTAGCGCAATCCAAAGCAACCAGAATGTGTAATTTTATCTGTATTCTCAAACCATAATGAAAAAAATTAAAACTTCCAGCTGTTACTTGCCCAAAACCTAATTATTCATGCAGTCATCCTCTGTACGTAGATACATTCGGTGTGAAGAATGCTATATGCACAGCACTAGCGATTTTCTTGCAGAATATGTCACCGCTCACACACATCACTTGTCAACCTATTAACGATAGAAAATGCAATCATTAGCGCAATCCAAAGCAAACAGAATGTGTAATTTTATCTGTATTCTCAAACCATAATGAAAAAAATTAAAACTTCCAGCTGTTACTTACCCAAAAACTAATTATTCATGCAGTCATCCTCTGTACGTAGATACATTCGGTGTGAAGAATGCCATGTGCACAGCACTAGCGATTTTCTTGTAGAATATATCGCCGCTTACACACATCTCTTGTCAACCCGCTAACGTAAGAAAATGCAATCATTAGCGCAATCCAAAGCAACCAGAATGTGTAATTATATCTGTATTCTCAAACCATAATGAAAAAAATTAAAACTCCCAGCTGTTACTTGCCCAAAAACTAATTATTCATGCAGTCATCCTCTGTACGTAGATACATTCGGTGTGAAGAATGCTATGTGCACAGCACTAGCGATTTTCTTGTAGAATATGTCGCCGCTCACACACATCTCTTGTCAACCTGCTAACGAAAGAAAATGCAATCATTAGCGCAATCGAAAGCAACCAGAATGTGTAATTTTATCTGTATTCTCAACCCATAATGAAAAAAATTAAAACCTCCAGCTGTTACTTACCAAAAAAATAAATATTCATGCTGTCATCCGCTGTACGTAGATACATTTGGTGTGAAGAATGCTATGTGCACACCACTAGCGATTTTCTTATGGAATATGTCGCCGCTCACACACATCTCTTGTCAACCTGCTAACGAAAGAAAATGCAATCATTAGCGCAATCCTAAGCAACCAGAATGTGTAATTTTATCTGTATTCTAAAACCATAATGAAAAAAATTGAAACTTCCAGCTGTTACTTACCAAAAATCTAATTATTCATGCAGTCATCCTCTGTACGTAGATACACTCGGTGTGAAAAATGCTATGTGCGCAGCACTAGCGATTTTCTTGTAGAATATGTCGCCGCTCACACACATCTCTTGTCAACCAGCTAACGAAAGAAAATGCAATCATTAGCGCAATCCAAAGCAACCAGAATGTGTAATTTTATCTGTATTCTCAAACCATAATGAAAAAAATTAAAACTTCCAGCTGTTACTTACCCAAAAACAAATTATTCATGCAGTCATCCTCTGTACGTAGATACATTCGGTGTGAAGATTGCTATGTGCACAGCACTAGCGATTTTCTTATAGAATATGTCGCTGCTCACACACATCTCTTGTCAACCTGCTAACGAAGGAAAATGCAATCATTAGCGCAATCCAAAGCAACCAGAATGCGTAATTTTATCTGTATTCTCAAACTATAACGAAAAAAATTAAAACTTTCAGCTGTTACTTACCCAAAAACTAATTATTCATGCAGTCATCCTCTGTACGTAGATACATTCGGTGTGAAGAATGCTATGTGCACAGCACTAGCGATATTCTTGTAGAATATGTCGCCGGTCACATACATCTCTTGTCAACCTGCTAACGAAAGAAAATGCAATCATTAGCGCAATCCAAAGCAACCAGAATGTGTAATTTTATCTGTATTCTCAAACCATAGTGAAAAAAATTAAAACTTCCAGCTGTTACTTTCCCAAAAACTAATTATTCATGCAGTCATCCTCTGTACGTAGATACATTCGGTGTGAAGAATGCTATGTGCACAGCACTAGCGATTTTCTTGTAGAATATGTCGCCGCTCACACACATCTCTTGTCCACCTGCTAACGAAGGAAAATGCAATCATTAGCGCAATCCAAAGCAACCAGAATGTGTAATCTTATCAGTATTCTCAAATCATAAAGAAAAAAATTAAAACTTCCAGCTGTTACTTACCCAAAAACTAATTATTCATGCAGTCATCCTCTGTACGTAGATACATTCGGTGTCAAGAATGCTATGTGCACAGCACTAGCGATTTTCTTGTAGAATATGTCGCCGCTCACGCACATCTCTTGTCAACCTGCTAACGAAGGAAAAAGCAATAATTAGCGCAATCAAAAGCAACCAGACTGTGTAATTTTATCTGCATTCTCAAACCATAATGAAAAAAATTAAAACTTTCAGCTGTTACTTACCAAAAAATTAATTATTCATGCAGTCATCCTCTGTACGTAGATACATTCGGTGTGAAGAATGCTATGTGCACAGCACTAGCGATTTTCTTGTAGAATATGTCGCCGCTCACACACATCTCTTGTCAACCTGCTAACGAAAGAAAATGCAATCATTAGCGCAATCCAAAGCAACCAGAATGTGTAATTTTATCTGTATTCTCTAACCATAACCAAAAAAATTAAAACCTCCAGCTGTTACTTTCCAAAAAACTACTTATTCATGCAGTCATCCTCTGTACGTAGATACATTCGGTGTGAAGAATACTATGTGCTCAGCACTAGCGATTTTCTTCTGGAATATGTCGCCGCTAACACACATCTCTTGTCAACCTGCTAACGAAAGAAAATGCAATCATTAGCGCAATCCAAAGCAACCAGAATGTGTAATTTTATCTGTATTCTCAAACCATAATGAAAAAAATTAAAACTTCCAGCTGTTACTTACCCAAAAACCAATTATTCATACAGTCATCCTTTGTACGTAGATACATTCGGTGTGAAGATTGCTATGTGCACAGCACTAGCGAATTCTTGTAGAATATGTCGCTGCTCACACACATCTCTTCTCAACCTGCTAACGAAGGAAAATGCAATCATTAGCGCAAACCAAAGAGACCAGAATGTGTAATTTTATCTGTATTCTCAAACCATAATGAAAAAAATTAAAACTTCCAGCTGTTACTTACCCAAAATACTAATTATTCATGCAGTCATCCTCTGTACGTAGATACATTCGGTGTGAAGAATGCTATGTGCACAGCACTAGTGATATTCTTGTAGAATATGTCGCCGCTCACATACAATCTCTTGTCAACCTTGCTAACGAAAGGAAATGCAATCATTAGCGCAATCCAAAGCAACCAGAATGTGTAATTTTATCTGTATTCTCAAACCATAGTGAAAAAAATTAAAACTTCCAGCTGTTACTTTCCCAAAAACTAATTATTCATGCAGTCATCCTCTGTACGTAGATACATTCGGTGTGAAGAATGCTATGTCCACAGCACTAGCGATTTTCTAGTAGAATATGTCGCCGCTCACACACATCTCTTGTCAACCTGCTAACGAACGAAAATGCAATCATTAGCGCAATCCAAAGCAACCAGACTGTGTAATTTTATCTGCATTCTCAAACCATAATGAAAAAAATTAAAACTTCCAGCTGTTACTTTCCCAAAAACTAATTATTCATGCAGTCATCCTCTGTACGTAGATACATTCGGTGTGAAGAATGCTATGTCCACAGCACTAGCGATTTTCTTTTAGAATATGTCGCCGCTCACACACATCTCTTGTCAACCAGCTAACGAAAGAAAATGCAATCATCAGCGCAATCCAAAGCAACCAGAATGTGTAATTTTATCTGTATTCTCAAACCATAATGAAAAAAATTAAAACTTCCAGCTGTTACTTACCCAAAATCTAATTATTCATGCAGTCATCCTCTGTACGTAGATACATTCGGTGTGAAGATTGCTATGTGCACAGCACTAGCGATATTCTTGTAGAATATGTCGCCGCTCACAT
Source organism: Schistocerca americana (assembly GCF_021461395.2). Lineage (NCBI taxonomy): Eukaryota > Metazoa > Arthropoda > Insecta > Orthoptera > Acrididae > Schistocerca > Schistocerca americana. The sequence goes on from NC_060126.1 coordinate 382,195,269, forward strand.
ACATCTCTTGTCAACCTGCTAACGAAAGAAAATGCAATCATTAGCGCAATCCAAAGCAACCAGAATGTGTAATGTTATCTGTATTCTCAAACCATAATGATAAAAATTAGAACTTCCAGCTGTTACTTAAAAAAAACTAATTATTCATGCAGACATCCTCTGTACGTAGATACATTCGGTGTGAAGAATGCTATGTGCACAGCACTAGCGATTTTCTTGTAGAATATGTCGCCGCTCACACACATCTCTTGTCAACCTGCTAACGGAAGAAAATGCAATCATTAGCGCAATCCAAAGCAACCAGAATGTGTAATTTAATCTGTAATCTCAAACCATAATGAAAAAAATTAAAACTTCCAGCTGTTACTTACCAAAAAACTAATTATTCATGCAGTCATCCCCTGTACCTAGATACATTCGGTGTGAAGAATGCTATGTGCACAGCACTAGCGATTTTCTTTAGTATATGTTGCCGCTCACACACATCTCTTGTCAACCTGCTAACGAAACAAAACTCAATCATTAGCGCAATTCGAAGCAACCAGAATGTGTAATTTTATCTGTATTCTCAAACCATAATGAAAAAAATGAAATCTTCCAGCTGTTACTTACCCAAAATCTAATTATTCATGCAGTCATCCTCTGTACGTAGATACATTCGGTGTGAAGAATGCTATGTGCACAGCACTAGCGATTTTCTTGTAGAATATGTCGCCGCTCAGACACATCTCTTGTCAACCTGCTAACGATAGAAAATGCAATCATTAGCGCAATCCAAAGCAAACAGAATGTGTAATTTTATCTGTATTCTCAAACCATAATTTAATAAATTAAAACTTCCAGCTGTTACTTACCCAAAATCTTATTATTCATGCAGTCATCCTCTGTACGTAGATACATTCGGTGTGAAGAATGCTATGTGCACAGCACTAGCGATTTTCTTGTAGAATATGTCGCCGCTCACACACAACTCTTGTCAACCTGCTAACGAAAGAAAATGCAATCATTAGCGCAATCCAAAGCAACCAGAATGTGTAATTTTATCTGTATTCTCAACCATAATTAAAAAAATTAAAACTTCCAGCTGTTACTTACCCAAAATCTTATTATTCATGCAGTCATCCTCTGTACGTAGATACATTCGGTGTGAAGAATGCTATGTGCACAGCACTAGCGATTTTGTTCTAGAATATGTCGCCGCTCACACACATCCCTTGTCAACCTGCTAACGAAAGAAAATGCAATCATTAACGCAATCCAAAGCAAACAGAATGTGTAATGTTATCTGTATTCTCAAACCATAATGAAAGAAATTCAAATTTCCAGCTGATACTTACCAAAAAACTAATTATTCATGCAGTCATCCTCTGTACGTAGTTACACTCAGTGTGAAGAGTGCTATGTGCGCAGCACTAGCGATTTTCTTGTAGAATATGTCGCCGCTCACACACATCTCCTGTCAACCAGCTAACGAAAGAAAAATGCAATCATTAGCGCAATCCAAAGCAACCAGAATGTGTCATTTTATCTGTATTCGGAAACCATGATGAAAAAAATTAAAACTTCCAGCTGTTACTTACCCAAAAACTAATTATTCATGCAGTCATCCTCTGTACGTAGAAACATTCGGTGTGAAGAATGCTATATGCACAGCGCTAGCGATTTTCTTGCAGAATATGTCAACGCTCACACACATCACTTGTCAACCTGCTAACGAAAGAAAATGCAATCATTAGTGCAATCCAAAGCAACCAGAATGTGTAATTTTATCTGTATTCTCAAACCATAATGAAAAATATTGAAACTTCCAGCTGTTACTTACCAAAAAAACTTATTATTCATGCAGTCATCCTCTGTACGTAGATGCATTCGGTGTGAAGAATGCTATGTGCACAGCACTAGCGATTTTCTTGTAGAATATGTCGCCGCTCCCACACATCTCTTGTCAACCTGCTAACGAAAGAAAATGCAATCATTAGCGCATTCCAAAGCAACCCGAATGTGTAATTTTATCTGTATTCTCAAGCCATAATGAAAAAAATTAAAACTTCCAGCTGTTACTTACCAAAAAACTAATTATTCATGCAGTCATCATCTGTACGTAGAAACATTCGGTGTGAAGAATGCTATGTGCACAGCACTAGCGATTTTCTTGTAGAATATGTCGCCGCTCACACACATCTGTTGTCAACCCGCTAACGAAACGAAAGGGAATCATTAGCGCACTCCAAAGTCGCCAGAATGTGTAATTTTATCTGTATTCTTAAAGTATAATGAAAAAAATTTAAGCAAAGTGCTGTTACTGCCCAAAAAACTAATTGTTCACGCTGTCAACCCCTCTACGTAGATACATTCGGTGTGAAGAATGCTATGTGCACAGCACTAGCGATTTTCTTCTAGAATATGTCGCCGCTAACACACATCTCTTGTCAACATGCTGACGAAAGAAAATGCAATCATTAGCGCAATCCAAAGCAACCAGAATGTGTAATTCTATCTGTATTCTCAAACCATAATGAAAAAAATTAAAACTTCCAGCTGTTACTTACCCAAAAACTAATTATTCATGCAGTCATCCTCTGTACGTAAATACATTCGGTGTGAAGAATGCTATGTGCACAGCACTAGCGACTTTCTTGAAGAATATGTCGCCGCTCACACACATCTCTTGTCATCCTGCTAACGAAAGAAAATGCAATCATTAGCGCAATCCAAAGCAACCAGAATGTGTAATTTTATCTGTATTCTGAAACCATAACGAAAAATATTAAAACTTCCAGCTGTTACTTACCAAAAATTCTAATTATTCATGCAGTCATCCTCTGTACGTAGATACATTCGGTGTGAAGAATGCTATGTGCACAGCACTAGCGATTTTCTTCTAGAATATGTCGCCGCTCACACACATCTCTTATCAACATGCTGACCAAAGAAAATGCAATCATTAGCGCAATCCAAAGCAAACAGAATGTGTAATTTTATCTGCATTCTCAAACCATAATGACAAAAATTAAAACTTCCAGCTGTTACTTACCCAAAAACTAATTATACATGCAGTCATCCTCCGTACGTAGGTACATTCGGTGTGAAGAAAGCTATGTGCACAGCACTAGCGATTTTCTTCCAGAATATGTCGCCGCTCACACACATCTCTTGTCAACCTGCTAACGAAAGAAAATGCTATCATTAGCGCAATCCAAAGCAATCAGAATGTGTAATTTTATCTGTATTCTCAAACCATAACGAGAAAAATTAAAACTTCAGGCTGTTACTTACCAAAAAACTAATTTTTCATGCAGTCATCCGCTGTACCTAGATACATTCGGTGTGAAGAATACTATGTGCAGAGCACTAGCGATATTTTTGTAGAATATGTCGCCGCTCACACACATCTCTTGTTAACCTGCTGATGAAGGAAAATGCAATCATTAGCGCAATCCATAGCAACCCGAATGTGTAATTTTATCTGTATTCTCAAACGATAATGAAAAAAATTAAAACTTCCAGCTGTTACTTACCAAAAAACTAATTATTCATGCAGTCATCCTCTGTACGTAGATACTTTCGGTGTGAAGAATGCTATGTGCACAGCACTAGCGATTTTCTTCTAGAATATGTCGCCGCTCACACACATCTCTTGTCAACATGCTGACGAAAGAAAATGCAATCATTAGCGCAATCCTAAGCAACCAGAATGTGTAATCCTATCTGTATTCTCAAACCATAATGAAAAAAATTAAAACTTCCAGCTGTTACTTACCCAAAAACTAATTATACATGCAGTCATCCTCTGTACGTAGATACATTCTGTGTGAAGAATGCTATGTGCACAGCACTAGCGATTTTCTTGAAGAATATGTCGCCGCTCACACACATCTCTTGTCATCCTGCTAACGAAAGAAAATGCAATCATTAGCGCAATCCAAAGCAACCAGAATGTGTAATTTTATCTGTATTCTGAAACCATAACGAAAAATATTAAAACTTCCAGCTGTTACTTACCAAAAAACTAATTATTCATGCAGTCATCCTCTGTACGTAGATACATTCGGTGTGAAGAATGCTATGTGCACAGCACTAGCGATTTTCTTCTAGAATATGTCGCCGCTCACACACATCTCTTATCAACATGCTGACCAAAGAAAATGCAATCATTAGCGCAATCCAAAGCAACCAGAATGTGTAATTTTATCTGTATTCTCAAACCATAATGACAAAAATTAAAACTTCCAGCTGTTACTTACCCAAAAACTAATTATACATGCAGTCATCCTCCGTACGTAGGTACATTCGGTGTGAAGAATGCTATGTGCACAGTACTAGCGATTTTCTTGTAGAATATGTCGCCGCTCACACACATCTCTTGTCAACCTGCTAACGAAAGAAAATGCAATCATTAGCGCAATCCAAAGCAACCAGAATGTGTAATATTATCTGTATTCTCAAACCATAATGAAAAAAAAAATTAAACTTCCAGCTGTTACTTACCAAAAACTAATTATTCATACAGTCATCCTCTGTACGTAGATACATTCGGTGTTAAGAATGCTATGTGCACAGCACTAGCGATTTTCTTGTAGAATATGTCGCCGCTCACACACATCTCTTGTCAACCTGCTAACGAAAGAAAGTGCAATCATTATCGAAATCCAAAGCAACCAGGATGTGTAATTTTATCTGTATTCTCAAACCATAATGAAAAAAATTAAAACTTCCAGCTGTTACTTACCAAAAAACTAATTATTCATGCAGTCATCCTCTGTACGTAGATACATTCGGTGTGAAGAATGCTATGTGCACAGCACTAGCGATTTTCTTGTAGAATATGTCGCCGCTCACACACATCTCTTGTCAACCTGCTAACGAAAGAAAATGCTATCATTAGCGCAATCCAAAGCAATCAGAATGTGTAATTTTATCTGTATTCTCAAACCATAACGAGAAAAATTAAAACTTCAGGCTGTTACTTACCAAAAAACTAATTTTTCATGCAGTCATCCGCTGTACGTAGATCCATTATGTGTGAAGAATGCTATGTGCACAGTACTAGCGATTTTCTTGTAGAATATGTCGCCGCTCACACACATCTCTTGTCAACCTGCTAACGAAAGAAAATGCAATCATTAGCGCAATCCAAAGCAACCAGAATTTGTAATTTTATCTGTATTCTCAAACCATAATGAAAAAAATTAAAACTTCCAGCTGTTACTTAGCAAAAAACTAATTACTCATTCAGTCATCCTCTGTACGTAGATACATTAGGTGTGAAGAATGTTATGTGCACAGCACTAGTGATTTTCTAGTAGAATATGTCGCCGCTCCCACACATCTCTTGTCAACCTGCTAACGAAAGAAAATGCAATCATTAGCGCAATCCAAAGCAACCAGAATGTGTAATTTTATCTGTATTTTCAAACCATAATGAAAAAAATTGAAACTTCCAGCTGTTACTTACCAAAAAACTAAATAATCATGCAGTCTTCCTCTGTACGTAGATATATTCGGTGTGAAGAATGCTATGTGCACAGCACTAGCGATTTTCTTCTAGAATATGTCGCCGCTCACACACATCTCTTGTCAACCTGCTAACGGAAGAAAATGCAATCATTAACGCAATCCAAAGCAACGAGAATGTGTAATTTAATCTGTAATCTCAAACCATAATGAAAAAAATTAAAACTTCCAGCTGTTACTTACCAAAAAACTAATTATTCATGCAGTCATCCTCTGTACGTAGATACATTCGGTGTGAAGAATGCTATGTGCACAGCACTAGCGATTTTCTTCTAGAATATGTCGCCGCTAACACACATCTCTTGTCAACATGCTGACGAAAGAAAATGCAATCATTAGCGCAATCCAAAGCAACCAGAATGTGTAATTCTATCTGTATTCTCAAACCATAATGAAAAAAATTAAAACTTCCAGCTGTTACTTACCCAAAAACTAATTATTCATGCAGTCATCCTCTGTACGTAGATACATTCTGTGTAAAGAATGCTATGTGCACAGCACTAGCGACTTTCTTGAAGAATATGTCGCCGCTCACACACATCTCTTGTCATCCTGCTAACGAAAGAAAATGCAATCATTAGCGCAATTCAAAGCAACCAGAATGTGTAATTTTATCTGTATTCTGAAACCATAATGAAAAAAATTAAAACTTCCAGCTGTTACTTACCAAAAAACTAATTATTCATGCAGTCGCCCTCTGTACGTAGATACATTCGGTGTGAAGAATGCTATGTGCAGAGCACTAGCGATATTCTTGTAGAATATGTCGCCGCTCACACACATCTCTTGTCAACCTGCTGATGAAAGAAAATGCAATCATTAGCGCAATCCAAAGCAACCCGAATGTGTAATTTTATCTGTATTCTCAAACCATAATGAAAAAAAATAAAACTTCCAGCTGTTACTTACCAAAAAACTAATTATTCATGCAGTCATCCTCTGTACGTAGATACATTCGGTGTGAAGAATGCTATGTGCACAGCACTAGCGATTTTCTTCTAGAATATGTCGCCGCTCACACACATCTCTTATCAACATGCTGACCAAAGAAAATACAATCATTAGCGCAATCCAAAGCAACCAGAATGTGTAATTTTATCTGTATTCTCAAACCATAATGACAAAAATTAAAACTTCCAGCTGTTACTTACCCAAAAACTAATTATACATGCAGTCATCCTCCGTACGTAGGTACATTCGGTGTGAAGAATGCTATGTGCACAGTACTAGCGATTTTCTTGTAGAATATGTCGCCGCTCACCCACATCTCTTGTCAACCTGCTAACGAAAGAAAATGCAATCATTATCGAAATCCAAAGCAACCAGGATGTGTAATTTTATCTGTATTCTCAAACCATAATGAAAAAAATTAAAACTTCCAGCTGTTACTTACCAAAAAACTAATTATTCATGCAGTCATCCTCTGTACGTAGATACATTCGGTGTGAAGAATGCTATGTGCACAGCACTAGCGATTTTCTTGTAGAATATGTCGCCGCTCACACACATCTCTTGTCAACCTGCTAACGAAAGAAAATGCTATCATTAGCGCAATCCAAAGCACCCAGAATGTGTAATTTTATCTGTATTCTCAAACCATAACGAGAAAAATTAAAACTTCAGGCTGTTACTTACCAAAAAACTAATTTTTCATGCAGTCATCCGCTGTACGTAGATCCATTCGGTGTGAAGAATGCTATGTGCACAGTACTAGCGATTTTCTTGTAGAATATGTCGCCGCTCACACACATCTCTTGTCAACCTGCTAACGAAAGAGAATGCAATCATTAGCGCAATCCAAAGCAACCAGAATTTTAATTTTATCTGTATTCTCAAACCATAATGAAAGAAATTAAAACTTCCAGCTGTTACTTAGCAAAAAACTTATTACTCATTCAGTCATCCTCTGTACGTAGATACATTAGGTGTGAAGAATGCTATGTGCACAGCACTAGTGATTTTCTAGTAGAATATGTCGCCGCTCCCACACATCTCTTGTCAACCTGCTAACGAAAGAAAATGCAATCATTAGCGCAATCCAAAGCAACCAGAATGTGTAATTTTATCTGTATTTTCAAACCATAATGAAAAAAATTAAAACTTCCAGCTGTTACTTACCAAAAAACTAAATAATCATGCAGTCATCCTCTGCACGTAGATATATTCGGTGTGAAGAATGCTATGTGCACAGCACTAGCGATTTTCGTCTAGAATATGTCGCCGCTCACACACATCTCTTGTCAACCTGCTAACGGAAGAAAATGCAATCATTAGCGCAATCCAAAGCAACCAGAATGTGTAATTTAATCTGTAATCTCAAACCATAATGAAAAAAATTAAAACTTCCAGCTGTTACTTACCAAAAAACTAATTATTCATGCAGTCATCCCCTGTACCTAGATACATTCGGTGTGAAGAATGCAATGTGCACAGCACTAGCGATTTTCTTTAGTATATGTTGCCGCTCACACACATCTCTTGTCAACCTGCTAACGAAAGAAAATGCAATCATTAGCGCAATCCAAAGCAACCAGAATGTGTAATTTTATCTGTATTCTCAAACCATAATGAAAAAAATGAAATCTTCCAGCTGTTACTTACCCAAAATCTATTTATTCATGCAGTCATCCTCTGTACGTAGATACATTCGGTGAGAAGAATGCTATGTGCACAGCACTAGCGATTTTCTTGTAGAATATGTCGCCGCTCAGACACATCTCTTGTCAACCTGCTAACGATAGAAAATGCAATCATTAGCGCAATCCAAAGCAAACAGAATGTGTAATTTTATCTGTATTCTCAAACCATAATTTAATAAATTAAAACTTCCAGCTGTTACTTACCCAAAATCTTATTATTCATGCAGTCATCCTCTGTACGTAGATACATTCGGTGTGAAGAATGCTATGTGCACAGCACTAGCGATTTTCTTGTAGAATATGTCGCCGCTCACACACATCTCTTGTCAACCTGCTAACGAAAGAAAATGCAATCATTAACGCAATCCAAAGCAAACAGAATGTGTAATGTTATCTGTATTCTCAAACCATAATGAAAAAAATTAAAACTTCCAGCTGTTACTTACCAAAAAACTAATTATTCATGCAGTCATCCTCTGTACGTAGTTACACTCAGTGTGAAGAGTGCTATGTGCGCCGCACTAGCGATTTTCTTGTAGAATATGTCGCCGCTCACACACATCTACTGTCAACCAGCTAACGAAAAAAAAATGCAATCATTAGCGCAATAAAAAGCAACCAGAATGTGTAATTTTATCTGTATTCGGAAACCATAATGAAAAAAATTAAAACTTCCAGCTGTTACTTACCCAAAAACTAATTATTCGTGCAGTCATCCTCTGTACGTAGAAACATTCGGTGTGAAGAATGCTATATGCACAGCACTAGCAATTTTCTTGCAGAATATGTCACCGCTCACACACATCACTTGTCAACCTGCTAACGAAAGAAAATGCAATCATTAGTGCAATCCAAAGCAACCAGAATGTGTAATTTTATCTGTATTCTCAAACCATAAAGAAAAAAATTGAAACTTCAAGCTGTTACTTACCAAGAAAACTAATTATTCATGCAGTCATCCTCTGTACGTAGATGCATTCGGTGTGAAGAATGCTATGTGCACAGCACCAGCGATTTTCTTGTAGAATATGTCGCCGCTCACACACATCTCTTGTCAACCTGCTAACGAAAGAAAATGCAATCATTAGCGCATTCCAAAGCAACCCGAATGTGTAATTTTATCTGTATTCTCAAGCCATAATAAAAAAAATTAAAACTTCCAGCTGCTACTTACCAAAAAACTAATTATTCATGCAGTCATCATCTGTACGTAGAAACATTCGGTGTGAAGAATGCTATGTGCACAGCACTAGCGATTTTCTTGTAGAATATGTCGCCGCTCACACACATCTCTTGTCAACCTGCTAACGAAACGAAAAGAAATCATTAGCGCACTCCAAAGTCACCAGAATGTGTAATTTTATCTGTATTCTTAAAGTATAATGAAAAAAATTTAAGCAAAGTGCTGTTACTGCCCAAAAAACTAATTGTTCACGCTGTCAACCCCTCTACGTAGATGCATTCGGTGTGAAGAATGCTATGTGCACAGCACCAGCGATTTTCTTGTAGAATATGTCGCCCCTCACACACATCTCTTGTCAACCTGCTAACGAAAGAAAATGCAATCATTAGCGCATTCCAAAGCAACCCGAATGTGTAATTTTATCTGTATTCTCAAGCCATAATGAAAAAAATTAAAACTTCCAGCTGCTACTTACCAAAAAACTAATTATTCATGCAGTCATCATCTGTACGTAGAAACATTCGGTGTGAAGAATGCTATGTGCACAGCACTAGCGACTTTCTTGAAGAATATGTCGCCGCTCACACACATCTCTTGTCATCCTGCTAACGAAAGAAAATGCAATCATTAGCGCAATCCAAAGCAACCAGAATGTGTAATTTTATCTGTATTCTGAAACCATAACGAAAAATATTAAAACTTCCAGCTGTTACTTACCAAAAAACTAATTATTCATGCAGTCATCCTCTGTACGTAGATACATTCGGTGTGAAGAATGCTATGTGCACAGCACTGGCGATTTTCTTCTAGAATATGTCGCCGCTCACACACATCTCTTATCAACATGCTGACCAAAGAAAATGCAATCATTAGCGCAATCCAAAGCAAACAGAATGTGTAATTTTATCTGTATTCTCAAACCATAACGACAAAAATTAAAACTTCCAGCTGTTACTTACCCAAAAACTAATTATACATGCAGTCATCCTCCGTACGTAGGTACATTCGGTGTGAAGAAAGCTATGTGCACAGCACTAGCGATTTTCTTCTAGAATATGTCGCCGCTCATACACATCTGTTGTCAACCTGCTAACGAAACGAAAGGAAATCATTAGCGCACTCCAAAGTCACCAGAATGTGTAATTTTATCTGTATTCTTAAAGTATAATGAAAAAAATTTAAGCAAAGTGCTGTTACTGCCCAAAAAACTAATTGTTCACGCTGTCAACCCCTCTACGTAGATACATTCGGTGTGAAGAATGCTATGTGCACAGCACTAGCGATTTTCTTGTAGAATATGTCGTCGCTCCCACACATCTCTTGTCAACCTGATAACGAAAGAAAATGCAATCATTAGCGCATTGCAAAGGAACCCGAATCTGTAATTTTACCTATATTCTCAAGGCATAATGAAAAAAATTAAAACTTCCAGATGTTACTTACCAAAAAACTAATTATTCATGCAGTCATCCTCTGTACGTAGATATATTCGGTGTGAAGAATGCTATGTGCACAGCATTAGCGATTTTCTTCTGGAATATGTCGCCGCTCACGCACATTTCTTGTCTACCTGCTAACGAAAGAAGATGCAATCATTACCGCAATCCAAAGCAACCAGAATGTGTAATTTTATCTGTATTCTCAAACCATAATGAAAAAAATTGAAACTTCAAGCTGTTACTTACCAAAAACTAATTATTCATGCAGTCATCCTCTGTACGTAGATGCATTCGGTGTGAAGAATGCTATGTGCACAGCACTAGCGATTTTCTTGTAGAATATATCGCCGCTGACACATATCTCTTGCCAACCGGCTAACGAAAGAAAATGCAATCATTAGCGCAATCCAAAGCAACCAGAATGTGTAATTTTATCTGTATTCTCAAACCATAATGAAAAAAATTAAAACTTCCAGCTGTTACTTACCAAAAAACTAATTATTCATGCAGTCTTTCTCTGTACGTAGATACATTCGGTGTGAAGAATGCTATGTGCACAGCACTAGCGATCTTTTTCTGGAATATGTCGCCGCTCACACACATCTCTTGTCAACATGCTGACGAAAGAAAATGCAATCATTAGCGCAATCCAAAGCAACCCGAATGTGTAATTTTATCTGTATTCTTAAACCATAATGAAAAAAATTAAAACTTCCAGCTGTTACTTACCGAAAAACTAATTATTCATGCAGTCATCCTCTGTACGTAGATACATTCGGTGTGAAGAATGCTATGTGCACAGCACTAGCGATTTTCTTTTAGAATATGTCGCCGCTAACACACATCTCTTGTCAACATGCTAACGAAAGAAAATGCAATCATTAGCGCAATCCAAAGCAACCAGAATGTGTAATTCTATCTGTATTCTCAAACCATAATGAAAAAAATTAAAACTTCCAGCTGTTACTTACCCAAAAACTAATTATTCATGCAGTCATCCTCTGTACGTAGATACATTCTGTGTGAAGAATGCTATGTGCACAGCACTAGCGACTTTCTTGAAGAATATGTCGCCGCTCACACACATCTCTTGTCATCCTGCTAACGAAAGAAAATGCAATCATTAGCGCAATCCAAAGCAACCAGAATGTGTAATTTTATCTGTGTTCTGAAACCATAACGAAAAATATTAAAACTTCCAGCTGTTACTTACCAAAAAACTAATTATTCGTGCAGTCATCCTCTGTACGTAGATACATTCGGTGTGAAGAATGCTATGTGCACAGCACTAGCGATTTTCTTCTAGAATATGTCGCCGCTCACACACATCTCTTATCAACATGCTGACCAAAGAAAATACAATCATTAGCGCAATCCAAAGCAAACAGAATGTGTAATTTTATCTGTATTCTCAAACCATAATGACAAAAATTAAAACTTCCAGCTGTTACTTACCCAAAAACTAATTATACATGCAGTCATCCTCCGTACGTAGGTACATTCGGTGTGAAGAAAGCTATGTGCACAGCACTAGCGATTTTCTTCCAGAATATGTCGCCGCTCACAAACATCCCTTGTCAACCTGCTGATGAAAGAAAATGCAATCATTAGCGCAATCCAAAGCAACGAGAATGTGTAATTTTATCTGTATTCGCAAACCATAATGAAAAAAATTAAAACTTCCAGCTGTTACTTACCAAAAAACTAATTATTCATGCAGTCGTCCTCTGTACGTAGATACATTCGGTGTGTAGAATGCTATGTGCAGAGCACTAGCGATATTCTTGTAGAATATGTCGCCGCTCACACACATCTCTTGTCAACCTGCTGATGAAAGAAAATGCAATCATTAGCGCAATCCAAAGCAACCCGAATGTGTAATTTTATCTGTATTCTCAAACCATAGTGAAAAAAATTAAAACTTCCAGCTGTTACTTACCAAAAAACTAATTATTCATGCAGTCATCCTCTGTACGTAGATACATTCGGTGTGAAGAATGCTATGTGCACAGCACTAGCGATTTTCTTCTAGAATATGTCGCCGCTCACACACATCTCTTGTCAACATGCTGACGAAAGAAAATGCAATCATTAGCGCAATCCAAAGCAACCAGAATGTGTAATTCTATCTGTATTCTCAAACCATAATGAAAAAAATTAAAACTTCCAGCTGTTACTTACCCAAAAACTAATTATACATGCAGTCATCCTCTGTACGTAGATACATTCTGTGTGAAGAATGCTATGTGCACAGCACTAGCGATTTTCTTGAAGAATATGTCGCCGCTCACACACATCTCTTGTCATCCTGCTAACGAAAGAAAATGCAATCATTAGCGCAATCCAAAGCAACCAGAATGTGTAATTTTATCTGTATTCTGAAACCATAACGAAAAATATTAAAACTTCCAGCTGTTACTTACCAAAAAACTAATTATTCATGCAGTCATCCTCTGTACGTAGATACATTCGGTGTGAAGAATGCTATGTGCACAGCACTAGCGATTTTCTTCTAGAATATGTCGCCGCTCACACACATCTCTTATCAACATGCTGACCAAAGAAAATGCAATCATTAGCGCAATCCAAAGCAACCAGAATGTGTAATTTTATCTGTATTCTCAAACCATAATGACAAAAATTAAAACTTCCAGCTGTTACTTACCCAAGAACTAATTATACATGCAGTCATCCTCCGTACGTAGGTACACTCGGTGTGAAGAAAGCTATGTGCACAGCACTAGCGATTTTCTTCTAGAATATGTCGCCGCTCACACACATCTCTTGTCAACCTGCTGATGAAAGAAAATGCAATCATTAGCGCAATCCAAAGCAACCCGAATGTGTAATTTTATCTGTATTCTCAAACCATAATGAAAAAAATTAAAACTTCCAGCTGTTACTTACCAAAAAACTAATTATTCATGCAGTCATCCTCTGTACGTAGATACATTCGGTGTGAAGAATGCTATGTGCACAGCACTAGCGATTTTCTTGTAGAATATGCCGCCGCTCACACACATCTCTTGTCAACCTGCTAACGAAAGAAAATGCTATCATTAGCGCAATCCAAAGCACCCAGAATGTGTAATTTTATCTGTATTCTCAAACCATAACGAGAAAAATTAAAACTTCAGGCTGTTAATTACCAAAAAACTAATTTTTCATGCAGTCATCCGCTGTACGTAGATCCATTCGGTGTGAAGAATGCTATGTGCACAGTACTAGCGATTTTCTTGTAGAATATGTCGCCGCTCACACACATCTCTTGTCAACCTGCTAACGAAAGAAAATGCAATCATTAGCGCAATCCAAAGCAACCAGAACTTGTAATTTTATCTGTATTCTCAAACCATAATGAAAAAAATTAAAACTTCCAGCTGTTACTTAGCAAAAATCTAATTACTCATTCAGTCATCCTCTGTACGTAGATACATTAGGTGTGAAGAATGCTATGTGCACAGCACTAGTGATTTTCTAGTAGAATATGTCGCCGCTCCCACACATCTCTTGTCAACCTGCTAACGAAAGTAAATGCAATCATTAGCGCAATCCAAAGCAAACAGAATGTGTAATTTTATCTGTATTTTCAAACCATAATGAAAAAAATTAAAACTTCCAGCTGTTACTTACCAAAAAACTAAATAATCATGCCGTCATCCTCTGTACGTAGGTACATTCAGCGTGAAGAATGCTATGTGCACAACACAAGCGATTTTCTTCTTGAATATGTCGCCGCTCTCACACATCTTTTTTCAACCTGCTAACGAAAGAAAATGCAACCATTAGCGCAATCCAAAGCAACCATAATGTGTAATCCTATCTGTATTCTCAAACCATAATGAAAAAAATTAAAACTTCCAGCTGTTACTTACCCAAAAACTAATTATTCATGCAGTCATCCTCTGTACGTAGATACATTCTGTGTGAAGAATGCTATGTGCACAGCACTAGCGACTTTCTTGAAGAATATGTCGCCGCTCACACACATCTCTTGTCATCCTGCTAACGAAAGAAAATGCAATCATTAGCGCAATCCAAAGCAACCAGAATGTGTAATTTTATCTGTGTTCTGAAACCATAACGAAAAATATTAAAACTTCCAGCTGTTACTTACCAAAAAACTAATTATTCATGCAGTCATCCTCTGTACGTAGATACATTCGGTGTGAAGAATGCTATGTGCACAGCACTAGCGATTTTCTTCTAGAATATGTCGCCGCTCACACACATCTCTTATCAACATGCTGACCAAAGAAAATACAATCATTAGCGCAATCCAAAGCAAACAGAATGTGTAATTTTATCTGTATTCTCAAACCATAATGACAAAAATTAAAACTTCCAGCTGTTACTTACCCAAAAACTAATTATACATGCAGTCATCCTCCGTACGTAGGTACATTCGGTGTGAAGAAAGCTATGTGCACAGCACTAGCGATTTTCTTCCAGAATATGTCGCCGCTCACAAACATCCCTTGTCAACCTGCTGATGAAAGAAAATGCAATCATTAGCGCAATCCAAAGCAACGAGAATGTGTAATTTTATCTGTATTCGCAAACCATAATGAAAAAAATTAAAACTTCCAGCTGTTACTTACCAAAAAACTAATTATTCATGCAGTCGTCCTCTGTACGTAGATACATTCGGTGTGTAGAATGCTATGTGCAGAGCACTAGCGATATTCTTGTAGAATATGTCGCCGCTCACACACATCTCTTGTCAACCTGCTGATGAAAGAAAATGCAATCATTAGCGCAATCCAAAGCAACCCGAATGTGTAATTTTATCTGTATTCTCAAACCATAGTGAAAAAAATTAAAACTTCCAGCTGTTACTTACCAAAAAACTAATTATTCATGCAGTCATCCTCTGTACGTAGATACATTCGGTGTGAAGAATGCTATGTGCACAGCACTAGCGATTTTCTTCTAGAATATGTCGCCGCTCACACACATCTCTTGTCAACATGCTGACGAAAGAAAATGCAATCATTAGCGCAATCCAAAGCAACCAGAATGTGTAATTCTATCTGTATTCTCAAACCATAATGAAAAAAATTAAAACTTCCAGCTGTTACTTACCCAAAAACTAATTATACATGCAGTCATCCTCTGTACGTAGATACATTCTGTGTGAAGAATGCTATGTGCACAGCACTAGCGATTTTCTTGAAGAATATGTCGCCGCTCACACACATCTCTTGTCATCCTGCTAACGAAAGAAAATGCAATCATTAGCGCAATCCAAAGCAACCAGAATGTGTAATTTTATCTGTATTCTGAAACCATAACGAAAAATATTAAAACTTCCAGCTGTTACTTACCAAAAAACTAATTATTCATGCAGTCATCCTCTGTACGTAGATACATTCGGTGTGAAGAATGCTATGTGCACAGCACTAGCGATTTTCTTCTAGAATATGTCGCCGCTCACACACATCTCTTATCAACATGCTGACCAAAGAAAATGCAATCATTAGCGCAATCCAAAGCAACCAGAATGTGTAATTTTATCTGTATTCTCAAACCATAATGACAAAAATTAAAACTTCCAGCTGTTACTTACCCAAGAACTAATTATACATGCAGTCATCCTCCGTACGTAGGTACACTCGGTGTGAAGAAAGCTATGTGCACAGCACTAGCGATTTTCTTCTAGAATATGTCGCCGCTCACACACATCTCTTGTCAACCTGCTGATGAAAGAAAATGCAATCATTAGCGCAATCCAAAGCAACCCGAATGAGTAATTTTATCTGTATTCTCAAACCATAATGAAAAAAATTAAAACTTCCAGCTGTTACTTACCAAAAAACTAATTATTAATGCAGTCATCCTCTGTACGTAGATACATTCGGTGTGAAGAATGCTATGTGCACAGTACTAGCGATTTTCTTGTAGGATATGTCGCCGCTCACACACATCTCTTGTCAACCTGCTAACGAAAGAAAATGCAATCATTAGCGCAATCCAAAGCAACCAGAATGTGTAATATTATCTGTATTCTCAAACCATAATGAAAAAAAAATTTAAACTTCCAGCTGTTACTTACCAAAAACTAATTATTCATACAGTCATCCTCTGTACGTAGATACATTCGGTGTTAAGAATGCTATGTGCACAGCACTAGCGATTTTCTTGTAGAATATGTCGCCGCTCACACACATCTCTTGTCAACCTGCTAACGAAAGAAAATGCAATCATTATCGAAATCCAAAGCAACCAGGATGTGTAATTTTATCTGTATTCTCAAACCATAATGAAAAAAATTAAAACTTCCAGCTGTTACTTACCAAAAAACTAATTATTCATGCAGTCATCCTCTGTACGTAGATACATTCGGTGTGAAGAATGCTATGTGCACAGCACTAGCGATTTTCTTGTAGAATATGCCGCCGCTCACACACATCTCTTGTCAACCTGCTAACGAAAGAAAATGCTATCATTAGCGCAATCCAAAGCACCCAGAATGTGTAATTTTATCTGTATTCTCAAACCATAACGAGAAAAATTAAAACTTCAGGCTGTAAATTACCAAAAAACTAATTTTTCATGCAGTCATCCGCTGTACGTAGATCCATTCGGTGTGAAGAATGCTATGTGCACAGTACTAGCGATTTTCTTGTAGAATATGTCGCCGCTCACACACATCTCTTGTCAACCTGCTAACGAAAGAAAATGCAATCATTAGCGCAATCCAAAGCAACCAGAATTTGTAACTTTATCTGTATTCTCAAACCATAATGAAAAAAATTAAAACTTCCAGCTGTTACTTAGCAAAAATCTAATTACTCATTCAGTCATCCTCTGTACGTAGATACATTAGGTGTGAAGAATGCTATGTGCACAGCACTAGTGATTTTCTAGTAGAATATGTCGCCGCTCCCACACATCTCTTGTCAACCTGCTAACGAAAGTAAATGCAATCATTAGCGCAATCCAAAGCAAACAGAATGTGTAATTTTATCTGTATTTTCAAACCATAATGAAAAAAATTAAAACTTCCAGCTGTTACTTACCAAAAAACTAAATAATCATGCCGTCATCCTCTGTACGTAGGTACATTCAGCGTGAAGAATGCTATGTGCACAACACAAGCGATTTTCTTCTTGAATATGTCGCCGCTCTCACACAT
This sequence comes from Schistocerca americana, assembly GCF_021461395.2. NCBI lineage: Eukaryota > Metazoa > Arthropoda > Insecta > Orthoptera > Acrididae > Schistocerca > Schistocerca americana. The sequence continues at coordinate 382,213,182 of NC_060126.1, forward strand.
CTTTTTTCAACCTGCTAACGAAAGAAAATGCAACCATTAGCGCAATCCAAAGCAACCATAATGTGTAATCCTATCTGTATTCTCAAACCATAATGAAAAAAATGAAAACTTCCAGCTGTTACTTAACAAAAAACTAATTATTCATGCACTCATCCTCTGTACGTAGATACATTCGGTGTCATGAATGCTACGTGCACAGCACTAGCGATTTTCTTGTAGAATATGTCGCCGCTCACACACATCTCTTGTCAACCTGCTAACGAATGAAAATGCAATCATTAGCGCAATCCAAAGCAAACAGAATGTGTAATTTTATCTGTATTCTCAAACCATAACGAGAAATATTAAAACTTCCAGCTGTTACTTACCAAAAACTAAATATTCATGCAGTCATCCTCTGTACGTAGATACATTCGGTGAGAAGAACGCTATATGCAAAGCACTAGCGATTTTCTTGTAGAATATGTCGCCGCACCCACACATATGTTGTCAACCTGCTAACGAAAGGAAAGGAAATCATTAGCGCACTCCGAAGTAACCAGAATGTGTAATTTTATCTGTATTCTTAGAGTATAATGAAAACAATTTAAACAAAGTGCTGTTACTGCCCAAAAAACTAATTCTTCACGCTGTCAACCCCTCTACGTAGATACATTCGGTGTGAAGAGTGCTATGTGCACAGCACTAGCGATTTTCTTGTAGAATATATCGCCGCTCCCACACATCTCTTGTCAACCTGCTAACGAAAGAAAATGCAATCATTAGCGCAATCCAAAGCAATCAGAATGTGTAATTTATCTGTATACTCAAACCATAATGAAAAAATTAAAACTTCCAGCTGTTACTTACCAAAAAACTAATTAATCATGCAGTCATCCTCTGTACGTAGATACATTCGGTGTGAAGAATGCTATGTGCACAGCACTAGCGATTTTCTTGTAGAACATGTCGCCGCTCCCACACATCTGTTGTCAACCTGCTAACGAAAGGAAAGGAAATCATTAGCGCACTCCGAAGTCACCAGAATGTGTAATTTTATCTGTATTCTTAAAGTATAATGAAAAAAATTTAAACAAAGTGCTGTTACTGGCCAAAAAACTAATTGTTTACGCTGTCAACCCCTCTACGTTGATACATTCGGTGTGAAGAATGCTATGTGCACAGCACTAGCGTTTTTCTTGTAGAATATGTCGCCGCTCACACACATCTCTTGTCAACCTGCTAACGAAAGAAAATGCAATCATTAGCGCAATCCAAAGCAACCAGAATGTGTAATTTTATCTGTATTCTCAAACCATAATGAAAAAAATTAAAACTTATAGTTGTTAATTATCAAAAAACTAATTATCCATGCAGTCATCCTCTGTACGTAGATACATTCGGTGTGAAGAATGCTATGTGCACAGCACTAGCGATTTTCTTGTAGAATATGTCGCCGCTCCCACACATCCGTTGTCAACCTGCTAACGAAAGGAAAGGAAATCATTAGCGCACTCCGAAGTCACCAGAATGTGTAATATTATCTGTATTCTTAAAGTATAATGAAAAAAATTTAAACAAAGTTCTGTTACTGGCCAAAAAACTAAGTGTTCACGCTGTCAACCCCTCTACGTACATACATTCGGCGTGAAGAATGCTATGTGCACAGCACTAGCGATTTTCTTCCAGAATATGTCATCGCTCACACACATCTCTTGTCAACCTGCTAACGAAAGAAAATGCAATCATTAGCGCAATCCAAAGCAACCAGAATGTGTAATTTTACCTGCATTCTCAAACCATAATGAAAAAAATTGAAACTTCCAGCTGTTACTTACCAAAAAACTAATTATTCATGCAGTCATCCTCTGTACGTAGATACATTGGGTGTGAAGAATGCTATGTGCACAGCACTAGCGATTTTCTTGTAGAATATGTCGCCGCTCCCACACATCTGTTGTCAACCCTCTAACGAAAGGAAAGGAAATCATTAGCGCACTCCGAAGTCACCAGAATGTGTAATTTTATATGTATTCTTAAAGTATAATGAAAAAAATTTAAACAAAGTGCTGTTACTGGCCAAAAAACTAATTGTTCACGCTGTCAACCCCTCTACGTAGATACATTCGGTGTGAAGAATGCTATGTGCACAGCACTAGCGATTTTCTTCCAGAATATGTCGCCGCTCACACACATCTCTTGTCAACCTGCTAACGAAAGAAAATGCATTCATTAGCGCAAACCACAGCAACCAGAATGTGTAATTTAATCTGTAATCTCAAACCATAATGAAAAAAATTAAAACTTCCAGATTTTACTTACCAAAAAACTGATTATTCATGCAGTCATCCTCTGTACGTAGATACATTCTGTGTGAAGAATGCTATGTGCACAGCACTAACGATTTTATTCTAGAATATGTCGCCGCTCACACACATCTCTTGTCAACCTGCTAACGAAAGAAAATGCAATCATTAGCGCAATCCAAAGCAACCAGAATGTGTAATTTTATCTGTATTCTCAAACCATATTGAAAAGAATTAAAACTTCCAGCTGTTACTTACCAAGAAACTAATTATTCATGCAGTCATCCTCTGTACGTAGATACATTCGGTGTGAAGAATGCTATGTGCACAGCACTAGCGTTTTTCTTGTAGAATATGTCGCCGCTCACACACATCTCTTGTCAACCTGCTAACGAAAGAAAATACAATCATTAGCGCAATCCAAAGCAACCAGAATGTGTAATTTTATCTGTAATCTCAAACCATAATGAAAAATATTAAAACTTCCAGATGTTACTTACCAAAAAACTAATTATTCATGCAGTCATCCTCTGTACGTAGATACATTCTGTGTGAAGAATGCTATGTGCACAGCACTAACGATTTTATTCTAGAATATGTCGCCGCTCACACATATCTCTTGTCAACCTGCTAACGAAAGAAAATGCAATCATTAGCGCAATCCAGAGCAACCAGAATGTGTAATTTTATCTGTATTCTCAAATCATAATGAAAAAAATAAAAACTTCCTGCTGTTACTTACCAAAAAACTGCAAACATTAGCGCAATCCAAAGCAACAAGAATGTGTAATTTTACCTGTATTCTCAAACCATAATGAAAAACATTAAAACTTCCAGCTGTTATTTACCAAAAAACTAATAACTCATACAGTCATCCTCTGTACGTAAATACATTCGTTGTGAAGGATGCTATGTGCACAGCACTAGCGATTTTCTTGTAGAATATGTCGCCGCTGCCACACATCCCTTGTCAACCTGCTAACGAAAGAAAATGCAGTCATTAGCGCAAACCAAAACAACCAGAATGTGTAATTTTATCTGTATTCTCAAACCATAATGAAAAAAATTAAAACTTCCAGCTGTTACATACCAAAAAACTAATTATTCATGCAGTCATCTTCTGTGCGTAGATACATTCGGTGTGAAGAAAGGTACGTGCACAGCGCTAGCGATTTTCATGTAGAATATGTCGCCGCTCCCACACATCTCTTGTGAACCTGCTAACGAAAGAAAATGCAATCATTAGCGCAATCCAAAGCAACCAGAATGTGTAATTTTATCTGTATTCTCAAACCATAATGAAAAAAATTAAAACTACCAGCTGTTACTCACCAAATAACTGCAATCATTAGCGCAATCCAAAGCAACCAGAATGTGTAATTTTACCTGTATTCTCATACCATAATGGAAAACATTAAAACTTCCAGCTATTATTTACCAAAAAACTAATTATTCATGCAGTCATCCTCTGTACGTAGATACATTCGGTGTAAGAATGCTATGTGCACAGCACTAGCGATTTTCTTGTAGAATATGTCGCCGCTCACACACATCTCTTGTCAACCTGCTAACGTAAGAAAATGCAATCAATAGCGCAATCCAAAGCAACCAGAATGTGTAATTTTATCTGTATTCTCAAACCATAATGAGAAAAATTAAAACTTCCAGCTGTTACTTACCAAAAAACTAAATATTCATGCAGTCATCCTCTGTACGTAGATACATTCGGTGTGAAGAATGTTATGTGCACAGCACTAGCGATTTTCTTGTAGAATATGTCGCCGCACCCACACATGTGTTGTCAACCTGCTAACGAAAGGAAAGGAAATCATTAGCGCACTCCGAAGTCACCAGAATGTGTAATTTTATCTGTATTCTTAAAGTATAATGAAAACAATTTAAACAAAGTGCTGTTACTGCCCAAAAAACTAATTCTTCACGCTGTCAACCCCTCTACGTAGATACTTTCGGTGTGAAGAATGCTATGTGCACAGCACTAGCGATTTTCTTGTAGAATATGTCGCCGCTCACACACATCTCTTGTCAACCTGCTAACGAAGGAAAATGCAATCATTAGCGCAATTCAAAGCAACCAGAATGAGTGATTTGATCTGTATTCTCAAACCATAATGAAAAAAATTAAAACTTCCAGCTGTTATCTACCAAAAACTAATAACTCATGCAGTCATCCTCTGTACGTAGGTACATTCGGTGTGAAGAATGCTATGTGCACAGCACTAGCGATTTTCTTGTAGAATATGTCGCCGCTGCCACACATCTCTTGTCAACCTGCTAACGAAAGAAAATGCAATCATTAGCGCAATCCAAAGCAACCAGAATGTGTAATTTTACCTGTATTCTCATACCATAATGGAAAACATTAAAACTTCCAGCTATTATTTACCAAAAAACGAATTATTCACGCAGTCATCCTCTGTACGTAGATACATTCGGTGTGAAGAATGCTATGTGCACAGCACTAGCGATTTTCTTGTAGAATATGTCGCCGCTCCCACACATCTCTTGTCAACCTGCTAACGAAAGAAAATGCAATCATTAGCGCAATCCAAAGTAACCAGAATGTGTAATGTTATCTGTATTCTCAAACCATAATGAAAAAAATTAAAACTTCCATCTGTTACTTACCAAAAAACTAATTATTCATGCAGTCATCCTCTGTACGTAGATACATTCGGTGTGAAGAATGCGATGTGCACAGCACTAGCGATTTTCTTGTAGAATATGTCGCCGCTGCCACATATCTCTTGTCAACCTGCTAACGAAAGAAAATGCAATCATTAGCGCAATCCAAAGCAACCAGAATGTGTAATTTTATCTGTATTCTCAAACCATAATGAAAAAAATTAAAACTTCCAGCTGTTACTTACCAAAAAACTAATTATTCATGCAGTCATCCACTGTGCGTAGATACATTCGGTGTGAAGAAAGGTATGTGCACAGCGCTAGCGATTTTCATGTAGAATATGTCGCCGCTCCCACACATCTGTTGTCAACCTGCTAACGAAAGAAAATGCAGTCATTAGCGCAATCCAAAGCAACCAGAATGTGTGATTTTATCTGTATTCTCAAACCATAATGAAAAAAATTAAAACTTCCAGCTGTTACTTACCAAAAAACTAATTATTCATGCAGTCATCCTCTGTGCGTAGATACATTCGGTGTGAAGAAAGGTATGTGCACAGCGCTAGCGATTTTCATGTAGACTATGTCGCCGCTCCCACACATCTCTTGTCAACCTGCTAACGAAAGAAAATGCAATCATTAGCGCAATCCAATGCAACCAGAATGTGTAATTTTATCTGTATTCTCAAACCATAACGAAAAAAAAAAAGACTTCCAGCATTACTTACCAAGAAACTAGATATTCATGCAGTCATCCTCTGTACGTAGATACATTCGGTGTGAAGAATGCTATGTGCACAGCAATAGCGATTTTCTTCTAGAATATGTCGCCGCTCACACACATCTCTTGTCAACCTGCTAACGTAAGAAAATGCAATCATTAGCGCAATCCAAAGCAACCAGAACGTGTAATTTTATCTGTATTCTCAAATCACAATGAAAAAAATTAAAACTTCCAGCTGTTACTTACCAAAAACTGCAAACATTAGCGCAATCCAAAGCAACCAGAATGTGTAATTTTACCTGTATTCTCAAACCATAATGAAAAACATTAAAACTTCCAGCTGTTATTTACCAAAAAAGCTAATTACTCATGCAGTCATCCTCTGTACGTAGATACATTCGGTGTGAAGAATGCTTTGTGCACAGCACTAGCGATTTTCTTGTAGAATATGTCGCCGCACCCACACATGCGTTGTCAACCTGCTAACGAAAGGAAAGGAAATCATTAGCGCACTCCGAAGTCACCAGAACGTGTAATTTTATCTGTATTCTTAAAGTATAATGAAAACAATTTAGACAAAGTGCTGTTACTGCCCAAAAAACTAATTCTTCACGCTGTCAACCCCTCTACGTAGATACATTCGGGGTGAAGAATGCTATGTGCACAGCACTAGCGATTTTCTTGTAGAATATGTCGCCGCTCACACACATCTCTTGTCAACCTGCTAACGAAGGAAAATGCAATCATTAGCGCAATTCAAAGCAACCAGAATTTGTAATTTTATTTGTATTCTCAAACCATAATGAAAAAAATTAAAACTTCCAGCTGTTACTTACCAAAAAACTAATTACTCATGCAGTCATCCTCTGGACGTAGATACATTAGGTGTGAAGAATGCTATGTGCACAGCACTAGTGATTTTCTTGTAGAATATGTCGCCGCTCCCACACATCTCTTGTCAACCTGCTAACGAAAGAAAATGCAATCATTAGCGCAATCCAAAGCAATCAGAATGTGTAATTTTATCTGTATTCTCAAACCATAATGCAAAAATTAAAACTTCCAGCTGCTACTTACCAAAAAACTAATTAATCATGCAGTCATCCTCTGTACGTAGATACATTCGGTGTGGAGAATGCTATGTGCACAACACAAGCGATTTTCTTCTTGAATATGTTGCCGCTCTCACACATCTCTTGTCAACCTGCGAACGAAAGAAAATGCAATCATTAGCGCAATCCAAAGCAACCAGAATGTGTAATTTTATCTGTATTCTCAAACCATAATGAAAAAATTAAAACTTCCAGCTGTTACTTACCAAAAAACTAATTATTCACGCAGTCATCCTCTGTACGTAGATACATTCGGTGTGAAGAATGCTATGTGCACAGCACTAGCGATTTTCTTGTAGTATATGTCGCCGCTCCCACACATATGTTGTCAACCTGCTAACGAAAGAAAATGCAATCATTAGCGCAATCCAAAGCAACCAGAATGTGTAATTCTATCTGTATTCTCAAACCATAATGAAAAAAATGAAAACTTCCAGCTGTTACTTACCAAAAAACTAATTATTCATGCACTCATCCTCTGTACGTAGATACATTCGTTGTGATAAATGCTATGTGCACAGCACTAGCGATTTTCTTGTAGAATATGTCGCCGCTCACACACATCTCTTGTCAACCTGCTAACGAAAGAAAATGCAATCATTAGCGCAATCCAAAGCAACCAGAATGTGTAATTTTATCTGTATTCTCAAACCATAATGAAAAAATTAAAACTTCCAGCTGTTACTTACCAAAAAACTAATTATTCATGCAGTCATCCTCTGTACGTAGATACATTCGGTGTGAAGAATGCTATGTGCACAGCACTAGCGATTTTCTTGTAGAATATGTCGCCGCTCCCACACATCTGTTGTCAACCTGCTAACGAAAGAAAATGCAATCATTAGCGCATTCCAAAGCAACCAGAATGTGTAATTCTATCTGTATTCTCAAACCATAATGAAAAAAATGAAAACTTCCAGCTGTTACTTACCAAAAAACTAATTATTCATGCACTCATCCTCTGTACGTAGATACATTCGGTGTGATAAATGCTATGTGCACAGCACTAGCGATTTTCTTGTAGAGTATGTCGCCGCTCACACACACATCTCTTGTCAACCTGCTAACGAAAGAAAATGCAATCATTAGCGCAATCCAAAGCAACCAGAATGTGTAATTTTATCTGTATTCTCAAACCATAATGAAAAAATTAAAACTTCCAGCTGTTACTTACCAAAAAACTAATTATTAATGCAGTCATCCTCTGTACGTAGATACATTCGGTGTGAAGAATGCTATGTGCACAGCACTAGCGATTTTCTTGTAGAATATGTCGCCGCTCCCACACATCTGTTGTCAACCTGCTAACGAAAGAAAATGCAATCATTAGCGCAATCCAAAGCAACCAGAATGTGTAATTCTATCTGTATTCCCAAACCATAATGAAAAAAATGAAAACTTCCAGCTGTTACTTACCAAAAAACTAATTATTCATGCACTCATCCTCTGTACGTAGATACATTCGGTGTGATAAATGCTATGTGCACAGCACTAGCGATTTTCTTGTAGAATATGTCGCCGCTCACACACATCTCTTGTCAACCTGCTAACGAAAGAAAATGCAATCATTAGCGCAATCCAAACCAACCAGAATGTGTAATTCTATCTGTATTCTCAAACCATAATGAAAAAAATGAAAACTTCCAGCTGTTACTTACCAAAAAACTAATTATCCATGCACTCATCCTCTGTACGTAGATACATTCGGTGTGATAAATGCTATGTGCACAGCACTAGCGATTTTCTTGTAGAATATGTCGCCGCTCACACACATCTCTTGTCAACCTGCTAACGAAAGAAAATGCAATCATTAGCGCAATCCAAAGAAACCAGAATGTGTAATTTTATCTGTATTCTCTAACCATAACCAAAAAAATTAAAACCTCCAGCTGTTACTTTCCAAAAAACTACTTATTCATGCAGTCATCCTCTGTACGTAGATACATTCGGTGTGAAGAATGCTATGTGCACAGCACTAGCGATTTCCTTGTAGAATATGTCGCCGCTCCCACACATCTGTTGTCAACCTGCTAACGAAAGAAAATGCAATCATTAGCGCAATCCAAAGCATCCAGAATGTGTAATTTTATCTGTAATCTCAAACCATAATGAAAAAAATTAAAACTTCCTGATGTTACTTACCAAAAAACTAATTATTCACGCAGTCATCCTCTGTACGTAGATACATTCGGTGTGAAGAATTCTATGTGCACCGCACTAACGATTTTATTCTAGAATATGTCGCCGCTCACACACATCTCTTGTCAACCTGTTAACGAAAGAAACTGCTATCATTAGCGCAATCCAAAGCAACCAGAATGTGTAATTTTATCTGTATTCTCAAACCATAATGAAAAAACTTAAAACTTCCAGCTGTTACTTACCAAAAAACTAATTATTCTTGCAGTCATCCTCTGTACGTAGATACATTCGGTGTAAAGAATGCTATGTGCACAGCACTAGCGTTTTTCTTGTAGAATGTTTCGCCGCTCACAGACATCTCTTGTCAACCTGCTAACGGAAGAAAATGCAATCATTAGCGCAAATAAAAGCAACCAGAATGTGTAATTTTATCTGTATTCTCAAACCATAATGAAAAAAATTAAAACTTCCAGCTGTTACTTACCAAAAAACAGCAAACATTAGCGCAATCAAAAGCAACCAGAATGTGTAATTTTACCTGTATTCTCAAACCATAATGAAAAACATTAAAACTTCCAGCTGTTATTTACCAAAAAACTAATTACTCATGCAGTCATCCTCTGTACGTAGATACATTCGGTGTGAAGAATGCTATGTGCACAGCACTAGCGATTTTCTTGTAGAATGTCGCCGCTCCCACACATATCTTGTCAACCTGCTAACGAAAGAAAATGCAATCATTAGCGCAATCCAAAGCAACCAGAATGTGTAATTTTATCTGTATTCCCAAACCATAATGAAAAAAATTAAAACTTCCAGCTGTTACTTACCAAAAAACTAATTACTCATGCAGTCATCCTCTGTACGTAGATACATCCGGTGTGAAGAATGCTATGTGCATAGCACTAGCGATTTTGATGTAGAATTTTTCGCCGCTCCCACACATCTCTTGTCAACCTGCTAACGAAAGAAAATGCAATCATTAGCGCAATCCAAAGCAACCAGAATGTGTAATTTTATCTGTATTCTCAAACCATAATGAAAAAATTAAAACTTCCAGCTGTTACTGACCAAAAAACTGCAAACATTAGCGCAATCCAAAGCAACCAGAATGTGTAATTTTACCGGTATTCTCAAACCATAATGAAAAACACTAAAACTTCCAGCTGTTATTTACCAAAAAAATAATTTCTGATGCAGTCATCCTCTGTACGTAGATACATTCGGTGTGAAGAATGCTATGTGCACAGCACTAGCGATTTTCTTGTAGAATAAGTCGCCGCTCCCACACATATCTTGTCAACCTGCTAACGAAAGAAAATGCAATCATTAGCGCAATCCAAAGCAACCAGAATGTGTAATTTTATCTGTATTCTCAAACCATAATGAAAAAATTAAAACTTCCAGCTGTTACTGACCAAAAAACTGCAAACATTAGCGCAATCCAAAGCAACCAGAATGTGTAATTTTACCGGTATTCTCAAACCATAATGAAAAACATTAAAACTTCCAGCTGTTATTTACCAAAAAAATAATTACTCACGCAGTCATCCTCTGTACGTAGATACATCCGGTGTGAAGAATGCTATGTGCACAGCACTAGCGATTTTCTTGTAGAATATGTCGCCGCTCACACACATCTCTTGTCAACCTGCTAACGAAGGAAAATGCAATCATTAGCGCAATTCAAAGCAACCAGACTGTGTAATTTTACCTGTATTCTCAAACCATAATGAAAAAAATTAAAACTTCCAGCTGTTACTTACCAAAAAACTAATTATTCATGCACTCATCCTCTGTACGTAGATACATTCGGTGTGATAAATGCTATGTGCACAGCACTAGCGATTTTCTTGTAGAATATGTCGCCGCTCACACACATCTCTTGTCAACCTGCTAACGAAAGAAAATGCAATCATTAGCGCAATCCAAAGCAACCAGAATGTGTAATTTTATCTGTATTCTCAAACCATAACGAAAAAATTAAAACTTCCAGCTGTTACTTACCAAAAAACTAATTATTCATGCAGTCATCCTCTGTACGTAGATACATTCGGTGTGAAGAATGCTATGTGCACAGCACTAGCGATTTCCTTGTAGAATATGTCGCCGCTCCCACACATCTGTTGTCAACCTGCTAACGAAAGGAAAGGAAATCATTAGCGCACTCCGATGTCACCAGAATGTGTAATTTTATCTGTATTCTTAAAGTATAATGAAAAAAATTTAAACAAAGTGCTGTTACTAGCCAAAAAACTAATTGTTCACGCTGTCAACCCCTCTACGTAGATACATTCGGCGTGAAGAATGCTATGTGCACAGCACTAGCGATTTTCTTCCAGAATATGTCGCCGCTCACACACATCTCTTGTCAACCTGCTAACGAAAGAAAATGCAATCATTAGCGCAATCCAAAGCAACCAGAATGTGTAATTTTATCTGTATTCTCAAACCATAATGAAAAAATTGAAACTTCCAGCTGTTACTTACCAAAAAACTAATTATTCATGCAGTCATCCTCTGTACGTAGATACATTCGATGTGAAGAATGCTATGTGCACAGCACTAGCGATTTTCTTGTAGAATATGTCGCCGCTCCCACACATCTGTTGTCAACCTGCTAACGAAAGAAAATGCAATCATTAGCGCAATCCAAAGCATCCAGAATGTGTAATTTTATCTGTAATCTCAAACCATAATGAAAAAAATTAAAACTTCCTGATGTTACTTACCAAAAAACTAATTATTCACGCAGTCATCCTCTGTACGTAGATACATTCGGTGTGAAGAATTCTATGTGCACCGCACTAACGATTTTATTCTAGAATATGTCGCCGCTCACACACATCTCTTGTCAACCTGTTAACGAAAGAAACTGCTATCATTAGCGCAATCCAAAGCAACCAGAATGTGTAATTTTATCTGTATTCTCAAACCATAATGAAAAAACTTAAAACTTCCAGCTGTTACTTACCAAAAACTAATTATTCTTGCAGTCATCCTCTGTACGTAGATACATTCGGTGTAAAGAATGCTATGTGCACAGCACTAGCGTTTTTCTTGTAGAATGTGTCGCCGCTCACAGACATCTCTTGTCAACCTGCTAACGGAAGAAAATGCAATCATTAGCGCAAATAAAAGCAACCAGAATGTGTAATTTTATCTGTATTCTCAAACCATAATGAAAAAAATTAAAACTTCCAGCTGTTACTTACCAAGAAACTGCAAACATTAGCGCAATCAAAAGCAACCAGAATGTGTAATTTTACCTGTATTCTCAAACCATAATGAAAAACATTAAAACTTCCAGCTGTTATTTACCAAAAAACTAATTACTCATGCAGTCATCCTCTGTACGTAGATACATTCGGTGTGAAGAATGCTATGTGCACAGCACTAGCGATTTTCTTGTAGAATATGTCGCCGCTCCCACACATATCTTGTCAACCTGCTAACGAAAGAAAATGCAATCATTAGAGCAATCCAAAGCAACCAGAATGTGTAACTTTATCTGTATTCTCAAACCATAATGAAAAAAATTAAAACTTCCAGCTGTTACTGACCAAAAAACTGCAAACATTAGCGCAATCCAAAGCAACCAGAATGTGTAATTTTACCGGTATTCTCAAACCATAATGAAAAACATTAAAACTTCCAGCTGTTATTTACCAAAAAAATAATTACTCATGCAGTCATCCTCTGTACGTAGATACATTCGGTGTGAAGAAAGGTATGTGCACAGCGCTAGCGATTTTCATGTAGAATATGTCGCCGCTCCCACACATCTCTTGTCAACCTGCTAACGAAAGAAAATGCAATCATTAGCGCAATCCAAAGCAACCAGAATGTGTAATTTTATCTGTATTCTCAAACCATAATGAAAAAAATTAAAACTACCAGCTGTTACTTGCCAAATAACTGCAAACATTAGCGCAATCCAAAGCAACCAGAATGTGTAATTTTACCTGTATTCTCAAACCATAATGAAAAAAATTAAAACTTCCAGCTGTTACTTACCAAAAAACTAATTATTCATGCAGTCTTCCTCTGTACGTAGATACATCCGGTGTGAAGAATGCTATGTGCACAGCACTAGCGATTTTCATGTAGAATTTGTCGCCGCTCCCACACATCTCTTGTCAACCTGCTAACGAAAGGAAATGCAATCATTAGCGCAATCCAAAGCAACCAGAATGTGTAATTTTATCTGTATTCTCAAACCATAATGAAAAAATTAAAACTTCCAGCTGTTACAGACCAAAAAACTGCAAACATTAGCGCAATCCAAAGCAACCAGAATGTGTAATTTTACCGGTATTCTCAAACCATAATGAAAAACATTAAAACTTCCAGCTGTTATTTACCAAAAAAATAATTTCTGATGCAGTCATCCTCTGTACGTAGATACATTCGGTGTGAAGAATGCTATGTGCACAGCACTAGCGATTTTCTTGTAGAATAAGTCGCCACTCCCACACATATCTTGTCAACCTGCTAACGAAAGAAAATGCAATCATTAGCGCAATCCAAAGCAACCAGAATGTGTAATTTTATTTGTATTCTCAAACCATAATGAAAAAATTAAAACTTCCAGCTGTTACTGACCAAAAAACTGCAAACATTAGCGCAATCCAAAGCAACCAGAATGTGTAATTTTACCGGTATTCTCAAACCATAATGAAAAACATTAAAACTTCCAGCTGTTATTTACCAAAAAAATAATTACTCATGCAGTCATCCTCTGTACGTAGATACATCCGGTGTGAAGAATGCTATGTGCACAGCACTAGCGATTTTCTTGTAGAATAAGTCGCCGCACACACACATCTCTTGTCAACCTGCTAACGAAAGAAAATGCAATCATTAGTGCAATCCAAAGCAATCAGAATGTGTAATTTTATCTGTATTCTCAAACCATAACGCAAAAATTAAAACTTCCAGCTGCTACTAACCAAAAAACTAATTAATCATGCAGTCATCCTCTGTACGTAGATACATTCGGTGTGGAGAATGCTATGTGCACAACACAAGCGATTTTCTTCTTGAATATGTTGCCGCTCTCACACATCTCTTGTCAACCTGCTAACGAAAGAAAATGCAATCATTAGCGCAATCCAAAGCAACCATGATGTGTAATTCTATCTGTATTCTCAAACCATAATGAAAAAAATGAAAACTTCCAGCTGTTACTTACCAAAAAACTAATTATTCATGCACTCATCCTCTGCACGTAGATACATTCGGTGTGATGAATGCTATGTGCACAGCACTAGCGATTTTCTTGTAGAATATGTCGCCGCTCACACACATCTCTTGTCAACCTGCAAACGAAAGAAAATGCAATCATTAGCGCAATCCAAAGCAAACAGAATGTGTAATTTTATCTGTATTCTCAAACCATAATGAAAAACATTAAAACTTATAGCTGTTACTTACCAAAAAACTAAATATTCATGCAGTCATCCTCTGTACGTAGATACATTCGGTGTGAAGAATGCTATGTGCACAGCACTAGCGATTTTCTTGTAGAATATGTCGCCGCTCCCACACATCTGTTGTCAACCTGCTAACGAAAGGAAAGGAAATCATTAGCGCACTCCGAAGTCACCACAATGTGTAATTTTATCTGTATTCTTAAAGTATAATGAAAAAAATTTAAACAAAGTGCTGTTACTGGCCAAAAAACTAATTGTTTACGCTGTCAACCCCTCTACGTAGATACATTCGGTGTGAAGAATGCTATGTGCACAGCACTAGCGATTTTCTTCCAGAATATGTCGCCGCTCACACACATCTCTTGTCAACCTGCTAACGAAAGAAAATGCAATCATTAGCGCAATCCAAAGCAACCAGAACGTGTAATTTTATCTGTATTCTCAAACCATAATGAAAAAAATTAAAACTTCCAGCTGTTACTTACCAAAAAACTAATTATTCATGCAGTCATCCTCTGTACGTAGATACATTCGGTGTGAAGAATGCTATGTGCACAGCACTAGCGATTTTCTTGTAGAATATGTCGCCGCTCACACACATCTCTTGTCAACCTGCTAACGAAGGAAAATGCAATCATTAGCGCAATTCAAAGCAACCAGACTGTGTAATTTTACCTGTATTCTCAAACCATAATGAAAAATATTAAAACTTCCAGCTGTTACTTACCAAAAAACTAATTACTCATGCAGTCATCCTCTGTACGTAGATACATTAGGTGTGAAGAATGCTATGTGCACAGCACTAGTGATTTTCTTGTAGAATAAGTCGCCGCACACACACATCTCTTGTCAACCTGCTAACGAAAGACAATGCAATCATTAGCGCAATCCAAAGCAATCAGAATGTGTAATTTTATCTGTATTCTCAAACCATAATGCAAAAATTAAAACTTCCAGCTGCTACTTACCAAAAAACTAATTAATCATGCAGTCATCCTCTGTACGTAGATACATTCGGTGTGGAGAATGCTATGTGCACAACACAAGCGATTTTCTTCTTGAATATGTTGCCGCTCTCACACATCTCTTGTCAACCTGCTAACGAAAGAAAATGCAATCATTAGCGCAATCCAAAGCAACCATGATGTGTAATTCTATCTGTATTCTCAAACCATAATGAAAAAAATGAAAACTTCCAGCTGTTACTTACCAAAAAACTAATTATTCATGCACTCATCCTCTGCACGTAGATACATTCGGTGTGATGAATGCTATGAGCACAGCACTAGCGATTTTCTTGTAGAATATGTCGCCGCTCACACACATCTCTTGTCAACCTGCAAACGAAAGAAAATGCAATCATTAGTGCAATCCAAAGCAAACAGAATGTGTAATTTTATCTGTATTCTCAAACCATAATGAAAAACATTAAAACTTCCAGCTGTTACTTACCAAAAAACTAAATATTCATGCAGTCATAATCTGTACGTAGATACATTCGGTGTGAAGAATGCTATGTGCACAGCACTAGCGATTTTCTTGTAGAATATGTCGCCGCTCCCACACATCTCTTGTCAATCTGCTAACGAAAGAAAATGCAATCATTAGCGCAATCCAAAGCAACCAGAATGTGTAATTCTATCTGTATTCTCAAACCATAATGAAAAAAATGAAAACTTCCAGCTGTTACTTACCAAAAAACTAATTATTCATGCACTCATCCTCTGCACGTAGATACATTCGGTGTGATGAATGCTATGCGCACAGCACTAGCGATTTTCTTCCAGAATATGTCGCCGCTCACACACATCTCTTGTCAACCTGCTAATGAAAGAAAATGCAATCATTAGCGCAATCCAAAGCAACCAGAATGTGTAATTTTATCTGTATTCTCAAACCATAATGAAAAAAATTGAAACTTCCAGCTGTTACTTACCAAAAAACTAATTATTCATGCAGTCATCCTCTGTACGTAGATACATTCGGTGTGAAGAATGCTATGTGCACAGCACTAGCGATTTTCTTGTAGAATATGTCGCCGCTCCCACACATCTGTTGTCAAACTGCTAACGAAAGGAAAGGAAATCATTAGCGCACTCCGAAGTCACCAGAATGTGAAATTTTATCTGTATTCTTAAAGTATAATGAAAAAAATTTAAACAAAGTGCTGTTACTGGCCAAAAAACTAATTGTTCACGCTGTCAACCCCTATACGTAGATACATTCGGTGTGAAGAATTCTATGTGCACAGCACTAGCGTTTTTCTTGTAGAATATGTCGCCGCTCACACACATCTCTTGTCAATCTGCTAACGAAAGAAAATGCAATCATTAGCGCAATCCAAAGCAACCAGAATGTGTAATTCTATCTGTATTCTCAAACCATAATGAAAAAAATGAAAACTTCCAGCTGTTACTTACCAAAAAACTAATTATTCATGCACTCATCCTCTGCACGTAGATACATTCGGTGTGATGAATGCTATGCGCACAGCACTAGCGATTTTCTTCCAGAATATGTCGCCGCTCACACACATCTCTTGTCAACCTGCTAATGAAAGAAAATGCAATCATTAGCGCAATCCAAAGCAACCAGAATGTGTAATTTTATCTGTATTCCCAAACCATAATGAAAAAAATTGAAACTTCCAGCTGTTACTTACCAAAAAACTAATTATTCATGCAGTCATCCTCTGTACGTAGATACATTCGGTGTGAAGAATGCTATGTGCACAGCACTAGCGATTTTCTTGTAGAATATGTCGCCGCTCCCACACATCTGTTGTCAAACTGCTAACGAAAGGAAAGGAAATCATTAGCGCACTCCGAAGTCACCAGAATGTGAAATTTTATCTGTATTCTTAAAGTATAATGAAAAAAATTTAAACAAAGTGCTGTTACTGGCCAAAAAACTAATTGTTCACGCTGTCAACCCCTATACGTAGATACATTCGGTGTGAAGAATTCTATGTGCTCAGCACTAGCGTTTTTCTTGTAGAATATGTCGCCGCTCACACACATCTCTTGTCAATCTGCTAACGAAAGAAAATGCAATCATTAGCGCAATCCAAAGCAACCAGAATGTGTAATTTTATCTGTAATCTCAAACCATAATGAAAAAAATTAAAACTTCCAGATGTTACTTACCAAAAAACTAATTATTCATGCAGTCATCCTCTGTGCGTAGATACATTCGGTTTGAAGAATGCTATGTGCACAGCACTAACGATTTTATTCTAGAATATGTCGCCGCTCACACACATCTCTTGTCAACCTGCTAACGAAATAAACTGCAATCATTAGCGCAATCCAAAGCAACCAGAATGTGTAATTTTATCTGTATTCTCAAACCATAATGAAAAAATTAAAACCTCCAGCTGTTACTTACCAAGAAACTAATTATTCATGCAGTCATCCTCTGTACGTAGATACAATCGGTGTGAAGAATGCTATGTGCAGCGCACTAGCGATTTTCTTCTAGAATATGTCGCCGCTCATACACATCTCTTGTCAACCTGCTAACGTAAGAAAATGCAATCATTAGCGCAATCCAAAGCAACAAGAATGTGTAATTTTATCTGTATTCTCAAACCATAATGAAAAAAATTAAAACTTCCAGCTGCTACTTACCAAAGAACAAATTATTCATGCAGTCATCCTCTGTACGTAGATACATTCGGTGTGAAGAATGCTATGTGCACAGCACTAGCGATTTTCTTCCAGAATATGTCGCCGCTCCCACACATCTCTTGTCAACCTGCTAACGAAAGAAAATGCAATCATTAGCGCAATCCAAAGCAACCAGAATGTGTAATTTTATCTGTATTCTCAAACCATAATGAAAAAAGTAAAACTTCCAGCTGTTACTTACAATAAAACTAATTATTCATGCAGTCATCCTCTGTACGTAGATACATTCGGTGTGAAGAATGCTATGTGCACAGCACTAGCGATTTTCTTGTAGAATATGTCGCCGCTCCCACACATCTCTTGTCAACCTGCTAACGAAGGAAAATGCAATCATTAGCGCAATCCAAAGCAACCAGAATGTGTAATTTTATCTGTATTCACAAACGATAATGAAAAAAATTAAAACTTCCAGCTGTTACTTACCAAAAAACTAAATATTCATGCAGTCATCCTCTGTACGTAGATACATTCGGTGTGAAGAATGCTATGTGCACAGCACAAGCGATTTTCTTGTAGAATATGTCGCCGCTCCCACACATCTCTTGTCAACCTGCTAACGAAAGAAAATGCAATCATTAGCGCAATCCAATGCAACCAGAATGTGTAATTTTATCTGTATTCTCAAACCATAACGAAAAAAATAAAGACTTCCAGCATTACTTACCAAGAAACTAGATCCTCATGTAGTCATCCTCTGTACGTAGATACATTCGGTGTGAAGAATGCTATGTGCACAGCAATAGCGATTTTCTTCTAGAATATGTCGCCGCTCACACACATCTCTTGTCAACCTGCTAACGTAAGAAAATGCAATCATTAGCGCAATCCAAAGCAACCAGAATGTGTAACTTTATCTGTATTCTCAAACCATAATGAAAAAAATTAAAACTTCCAGCTGTTACTTACCAAAAAACTGCAAACATTAGCGCAATCCAAAGCAACCTGAATGTGTAATTTTACCTGTATTCTCAAACCATAATGAAAAACATTAAAACTTCCAGCTGTTATTTACCAAAAAACTAATTACTCATACAGTCATCCTCTGTACGTAGATACATTCGGTGTGAAGAATGCTTTGTGCACAGCACTAGCGATTTTCTTGTAGAATATGTCGGCGCACGCACACATGTGTTGTCAACCTGCTAACGAAAGGAAAGGAAATCATTAGCGCACTCCGAAGTCACCAGAATGTGTAATTTTATCTGTATTCTTAAAGTATAATGAAAACAATTTAAACAAAGTGCTGTTACTGCCCAAAAAACTAATTCTTCACGCTGTCAACCCCTCTACGTAGATACATTCGGTGTGAAGAATGCTATGTGCACAGCACTAGCGATTTTCTTGTAGAATATGTCGCCGCTCACACACATCTCTTGTCAACCTGCTAACGAAGGAAAATGCAATCATTAGCGCAATTCAAAGCAACCAGAATTTGTAATTTTATTTGTATTCTCAAACCATAATGAAAAAAATTAAAACTTCCAGCTGTTACTTACCAAAAAATTAATTACTCATGCAGTCATCCTCTGGACGTAGATACATTAGGTGTGAAGAATGCTATGTGCACAGCACTAGTGATTTTCTTGTAGAATATGTCGCCGCTCCCACACATCTCTTGTCAACCTGCTAACGAAAGAAAATGCAATCATTTGCGCAATCCAAAGCAAACAGAATGTGTAATTTTATCTGTATTCTCAAACCATAATGCAAAAATTAACACTTCCAGCTGCTACTTAGCAAAAAACTAATTAATCATGCAGTCATCCTCTGTACGTAAATACATTAGGTGTGGAGAATGCTATGTGCACAACACAAGCGATTTTCTTATTGAATATGTTGCCGCTCTCACACATCTCTTGTCAACCTGCTAACGAAAGAAAATGCAATCATTAGCGCAATCCAAAGCAACCATGATGTGTAATTCTATCTGTATTCTCAAACCATAATGAAAAAAATGAAAACTTCCAGCTGTTACTTACCAAAAAACTAATTATTCATGCACTCATCCTCTGTACGTAGATACATTCGGTGTGATAAATGCTATGTGCACAGCACTAGCGATTTTCTTGTAGAATATGTCGCCGCTCACACACATCTCTTGTCAACCTGCTAACGAAAGAAAATGCAATCATTTGCGCAATCCAAAGCAAACAGAATGTGTAATTTTATCTGTATTCTCAAACCGTAATGAAAAAAATTAAAACTTCCAGCTGTTACTTACCAAAAAACTAATTATTCATGAAGTCATCCTCTGTACGTAGATACATTCGGTGTGAAGAATGCTATGTGCACAGCACTAGCGATTTCCTTGTAGAATATGTCGCCGCTCCCACACATCTGTTGCCAACCTGCTAACGAAAGGAAAGGAAATCATTAGCGCACTCCGATGTCACCAGAATGTGTAATTTTATCTGTATTCTTAAAATATAATGAAAAAAATTTAAACAAAGTGCTGTTACTAGCCAAAAAACTAATTGTTCACGCTGTCAACCCCTCTACGTAGATACATTCGGCGTGAAGAATGCTATGTGCACAGCACTAGCGATTTTCTTCCAGAATATGTCGCCGCTCACACACATCGCTTGTCAACCTGCTAAGGAAAGAAAATGCAATCATTAGCGCAATCCAAAGCATCCAGAATGTGTAATTTTATCTGTAATCTCAAACCATAATGAAAAAAATTAAAACGTCCAGATGTTACTTACCAAAAAACTAATTATTCACGCAGTCATCCTCTGTACGTAGATACATTCGGTGTGAAGAATGCTATGTGCACAGTACTAACGATTTTATTCTAGAATATGTCGCCGCTCACACATATCTCTTTTCAACCTGTTAACGAAGGAAACTGCTATCATTAGCGCAATCCAAAGCAACCAGAAAGTGTAATTTTATCTGTATTCTCAAACCATAATGAAAAAAATTAAAACTTCCAGCTGTTACTTACCAAAAAACTAATTATTCATGCAGTCATCCTCTGTACGTAGATACATTCGGTGTGAAGAATGCTATGTGCACAGCACTAGCGTTTTTCTTGTAGAATGTGTCGCCGCTCACACACATCTCTTGTCAACCTGCTAACGAAAGAAAATGCAATCATTAGCGCAATCCAAAGCAACTAGAATGTGTAATTTTATCTGTATTCTCAAACCATAATGAAAAAAATTAAAACTTCCGGCTGTTACTTACCAAAAAACTGCAAACATTAGCGCAATCAAAAGCAACCAGAATGTGTAATTTTACCTGTATTCTCAAACCATAATGAAAAACATTAAAACTTCCAGCTGTTACTTACCAAAAAACTAATTATTCATGCAGTCTTCCTCTGTACGTAGATACATCCGGTGTGAAGAATGCTATGTGCACAGCACTAGCGATTTTCTTGTAGAATATGTCGCCGCTCACACACATCTCTTGTCAACCTGCTAACGAAGGAAAATGCAATCATTAGCGCAATTCAAAGCAACCAGAATGTGTAATTTTATCTGTATTCTCAAACCATAATGCAAAAATTAAAACTTCCAGCTGCTACTTACCAAAAAACTAATTACTCATGCAGTCATCCTCTGTACGTAGATACATTAGGTGTGAAGAATGCTATGTGCACAGCACTAGTGATTTTCTTGTAGAATATGTCGCCGCTCCCACACATCTCTTGTCAACCTGCTAACGAAAGAAAATGCAATCATTAGCGCAATCCAAAGCAATCAGAATGTGTAATTTTATCTGTATTCTCAAACCATAATGCAAAAATTAAAACTTCCAGCTGCTACTTACCAAAAAACTAATTAATCATGCAGTCATCCTCTGTACGTAGATACATTCGGTGTGGAGAATGCTATGTGCACAACACAAGCGATTTTCTTCTTGAATATGTTGCCGCTCTCACACATCTCTTGTCAACCTGCAAACGAAAGAAAATGCAATCATTAGCGCAATCCAAAGCAAACAGAATGTGTAACTTTATCTGTATTCTCAAACCATAATGAAAAACATTAAAACTTCCAGCTGTTACTTACCAAAAAACTAAATATTCATGCAGTCATCCTCTGTACGTAGATACATTCGGTGTGAAGAATGCTATGTGCACAGCACTAGCGATTTTCTTGTAGAATATGTCGCCGCTCCCACACATCTGTTGTCAACCTGCTAACGAAAGGAAAGGAAATCATTAGCGCACTCCGAAGTCACCACAATGTGTAATTTTATCTGTATTCTTAAAGTATAATGAAAAAAATTTAAACAAAGTGCTGTTACTGGCCAAAAAACTAATTGTTTACGCTGTCAACCCCTCTACGTAGATACATTCGGTGTGAAGAATGCTATGTGCACAGCACTAGCGATTTTCTTCCAGAATATGTCGCCGCTCACACACATCTCTTGTCAACCTGCTAACGAAAGAAAATGCAATCATTAGCGCAATCCAAAGCAACCAGAATGTGTAATTTTATCTGTATTCTCAAACCATAATGAAAAAAATTAAAACTTCCAGCTGTTACTTACCAAAAAACTAATTATTCATGCAGTCATCCTCTGTACGTAGATACATTCGGTGTGAAGAATGCTATGTGCACAGCACTAGCGATTTCCTTGTAGAATATGTCGCCGCTCCCACACATCTGTTGTCAACCTGCTAACGAAAGGAAAGGATATCATTAGCGCACTCCGAAGTTACCAGAATATGTAATTTTATCTGTATTCTTAAAGTATAAGGAAAAAAATTTAAACATAGTGCTGTTACTAGCCAAAAAACTAATTGTTCACGCTGTCAACCCCTCTACATAGATACATTCGGCGTGAAGAATGCTATGTGCACAGCACTAGCGATTTTCTTCCAGAATATGTCGCCGCTCACACACATCTCTTGTCAACCTGCTAATGAAAGAAAATGCAATCATTAGCGCAATCCAAAGCAACCAGAATGTGTAATTTTATCTGTATTCTCAAACCATTATGAAAAAAATTGAAACTTCCAGCTGTTACTTACCAAAAAACTAATTATTCATGCAGTCATCCTCTGTACGTAGATACATTCGGTGTGAAGAATGCTACGTGCACAGCACTAGCGATTTTCTAGTAGAATATGTCGCCGCTCCCACACATCTGTTGTCAACCTGCTAACGAAAGGAAAGGAAATCATTAGCGCACTCCGAAGTCACCAGAATGTGAAATTTTATCTGTATTCTGAAAGTATAATGAAAAAAATTTAAACAAAGTGCTGTTACTGGCCAAAAAACTAATTGTTCACGCAGTCAACCCCTCTACGTAGATACATTCGGTGTGAAGAATGCTATGTGCAGAGCACTATTGATTTTATTCTAGAATATGTCGCCGCTCACACACATCTCTTGTCAACCTGCTGACGAAAGAAACTGCAATCATTAGCGCAATCCAAAGCAACCAGAATGTGTAATTTTATCTGTATTCTCAAACCATAATGAAAAAATTAAAACCTCCAGCTGTTACTTACAATAAAACTAATTATTCATGCAGTCATCCTCTGTACGTAGATACATTCGGTGTGAAGAATGCTATGTGCACAGCACTAGCGATTTTCTTGTAGAATATGTCGCCGCTCCCACACATCTCTTGTCAACCTGCTAACGAAGGAAAATGCAATCATTAGCGCAATCCAAAGCAACCAGAATGTGTAATTTTATCTGTATTCACAAACGATATTGAAAAAAATTAAAACTTCCAGCTGTTACTTACCAAAAAACTAAATATTCATGCAGTCATCCTCTGTACGTAGATACATTCGGTGTGAAGAATGCTATGTGCACAGCACAAGCGATTTTCTTGTAGAATATGTCGCCGCTCCCACACATCTCTTGTCAACCTGCTAACGTAAGAAAATGCAATCATTAGCGCAATCCAAAGCAACCAGAATGTGTAACTTTATCTGTATTCTCAAACCATAATGAAAAAAATTAAAACTTCCAGCTGTTACTTACCAAAAAACTGCAAACATTAGCGCAATCCAAAGCAACCTGAATGTGTAATTTTACCTGTATTCTCAAACCATAATGAAAAACATTAAAACTTCCAGCTGTTATTTACCAAAAAACTAATTACTCATACAGTCATCCTCTGTACGTAGATACATTCGGTGTGAAGAATGCTTTGTGCACAGCACTAGCGATTTTCTTGTAGAATATGTCGCCGCACGCACACATGTGTTGTCAACCTGCTAACGAAAGGAAAGGAAATCATTAGCGCACTCCGAAGTCACCAGAATGTGTAATTTTATCTGTATTCTTAAAGTATAATGAAAACAATTTAAACAAAGTGCTGTTACTGCCCAAAAAACTAATTCTTCACGCTGTCAACCCCTCTACGTAGATACATTCGGTGTGAAGAATGCTATGTGCACAGCACTAGCGATTTTCTTGTAGAATATGTCGCCGCTCACACACATCTCTTGTCAACCTGCTAACGAAGGAAAATGCAATCATTAGCGCAATTCAAAGCAACCAGAATGTGTAATTTTATTTGTATTCTCAAACCATAATGAAAAAAATTAAAACTTCCAGCTGTTACTTACCAAAAAATTAATTACTCATGCAGTCATCCTCTGGACGTAGATACATTAGGTGTGAAGAATGCAATGTGCACAGCACTAGTGATTTTCTTGTAGAATATGTCGCCGCTCCCACACATCTCTTGTCAACCTAAAAACGAAAGAAAATGCAATCATTTGCGCAATCCAAAGCAAACAGAATGTGTAATTTTATCTGTATTCTCAAACCATAATGCAAAAATTAACACTTCCAGCTGCTACTTAGCAGAAAACTAATTAATCATGCAGTCATCCTCTGTACGTAAATACATTAGGTGTGGAGAATGCTATGTGCACAACACAAGCGATTTTCTTCTTGAATATGTTGCCGCTCTCACACATCTCTTGTCAACCTGCTAACGAAAGAAAATGCAATCATTAGCGCAATCCAAAGCAACCATGATGTGTAATTCTATCTGTATTCTCAAACCATAATGAAAAAAATGAAAACTTCCAGCTGTTACTTACCAAAAAACTAATTATTCATGCACTCATCCTCTGTACGTAGATACATTCGGTGTGATAAATGCTATGTGCACAGCACTAGCGATTTTCTTGTAGAATATGTCGCCGCTCACACACATCTCTTGTCAATCTGCTAACGAAAGAAAATGCAATCATTTGCGCAATCCAAAGCAAACAGAATGTGTAATTTTATCTGTATTCTCAAACCATAATGAAAAAAATTAAAACTTCCAGCTGTTACTTACCAAAAAACTAATTATTCTGAAGTCATCCTCTGTACGTAGATACATTCGGTGTGAAGAATGCTATGTGCACAGCACTAGCGATTTCCTTGTAGAATATGTCGCCGCTCCCACACATCCGTTGCCAACCTGCTAACGAAAGGAAAGGAAATCATTAGCGCACTCCGATGTCACCAGAATGTGTAATTTTATCTGTATTCTTAAAATATAATGAAAAAAATTTAAACAAAGTGCTGTTACTAGCCAAAAAACTAATTGTTCACGCTGTCAACCCCTCTACGTAGATACATTCGGCGTGAAGAATGCTATGTGCACAGCACTAGCGATTTTCTTCCAGAATATGTCGCCGCTCACACACATCTCTTGTCAACCTGCTAAGGAAAGAAAATGCAGTCATTAGCGCAATCCAAAGCATCCAGAATGTGTAATTTTATCTGTAATCTCAAACCATAATGAAAAAAATTAAAACGTCCAAATGTTACTTACCAAAAAACTAATTATTCACGCAGTCATCCTCTGTACGTATATACATTCGGTGTGAAGAATGCTATGTGCACAACACTAGCGATTTTCTTGTAGAATATGTCGCCGCTCCCACACATCTGTTGTCAACCTGCTAACGAAAGAAAATGCAATCATTAGCGCAATCCAAAGCATCCAGAATGTGTAATTTTATCTGTAACCTCAAACCATAATGAAAAAAATTAAAACTTCCAGATGTTACTTACCAAAAAACTAATTATTCACGCAGTCATCCTCTGTACGTAGATACATTCGGTGTGAAGAATGCTATGTGCACAGCACTAACGATTTTATTCTAGAATATGTCGCCGCTCACACATATCTCTTTTCAACCTGTTAACGAAGGAAACTGCTATCATTAGCGCAATCCAAAGCAACCAGAAAGTGAAATTTTATCTGTATTCTCAAACCATAATGAAAAAAATTAAAACTTCCAGCTGTTACTTACCAAAAAACTAATTATTCATACAGTCATCCTCTGTACGTAGATACATTCGGTGTGAAGAATGCTATGTGCACAGCACTAGCGTTTTTCTTGTAGAATGTGTCGCCGCTCGCACACATCTCTTGTCAACCTGCTAACGAAAGAAAATGCAATCATTAGCGCAATCCAAAGCAACTAGAATGTGTAATTTTATCTGTATTCTCAAACCATAATGAAAAAAATTAAAACTTCCAGCTGTTACTTACCAAAAAACTGCAAACATTAGCGCAATCAAAACAAACCAGAATGTGTAATTTTACCTGTATTCTCAAACCATAATGAAAAACATTAAAACTTCCAGCTGTTATTTACCAAAAAACTAATTACTCATGCAGTCATCCTCTGTACGTAGATACATTCGGTGTGAAGAATGCTATGTGCACAGCACTAGCGATTTTCTTGTAGAATATGTCGCCGCTCCCACACATATCTTGTCAACCTGCTAACGAAAGAAAATGCAATCATTAGCGCAATCCAAAGCAACCAGAATGTGTAATTTTATCTGTATTCTCAAACCATAATGAAAAAAATTAAAACTTCCAGCTGTTACTTACCAAAAAACTAATTATTCATGCAGTCATCCTCTGTGCATAGATACATTCGGTGTGAAGAAAGGTATGTGCACAGCGCTAGCGATTTTCATGTAGAATGTGTCGCCGCTCCCACACATCTCTTGTCAACCTGCTAACGAAAGAAAATGCAATCATTAGCGCAATCCAAAGTAACCAGAATGTGTAATTTTATCTGTATTCTCAAACCATAATGAAAAATATTAAAACTACCAGCTGTTACTTACCAAATAACTGCAAACATTAGCGCAATCCAAAGCAACCAGAATGTGTAATTTTACCTGTATTCTCAAACCATAATGAAAAAAATTAAAACTTCCAGCTGTTACTTACCAAAAAACTAATTATTCATGCAGTCTTCCTCTGTACGTAGATACATCCGGTGTGAAGAATGCTATGTGCACAGCACTAGCGATTTTCTTGTAGAATATGTCGCCGCTCACACACATCTCTTGTCAACCTGCTAACGAAGGAAAATGCAATCATTAGCGCAATTCAAAGCAACCAGAATGTGTAATTTTATCTGTATTCTCAAACCATAATGCAAAAATTAAAACTTCCAGCTGCTACTTACCAAAAAACTAATTACTCATGCAGTCATCCTCTGTACGTAGATACATTAGGTGTGAAGAATGCTATGTGCACAGCACTAGTGATTTTCTTGTAGAATATGTCGCCGCTCCCACACATCTCTTGTCAACCTGCTAACGAAAGAAAATGCAATCATTAGCGCAATCCAAAGCAATCAGAATGTGTAATTTTATCTGTATTCTCAAACCATAATGCAAAAATTAAAACTTCCAGCTGCTACTTACCAAAAAACTAATTAATCATGCAGTCATCCTCTGTACCTAGATACATTCGGTGTGGAGAATGCTATGTGCACAACACAAGCGATTTTCTTCTTGAATATGTTGCCGCTCTCACACATCTCTTGTCAACCTGCAAGCGAAAGAAAATGCAATCATTAGCGCAATCCAAAGCAAACAGAATGTGTAATTTTATCTGTATTCTCAAACCATAATGAAAAACATTAAAACTTCCAGCTGTTACTTACCAAAAAACAAAATATTCATGCAGTCATCCTCTGTACGTAGATACATTCGGTGTGAAGAATGCTATGTGCACAGCACTAGCGATTTTCTTGTAGAATATGTCGCCGCTCCCACACATCTGTTGTCAACCTGCTAACGAAAGGAAAGGAAATCATTAGCGCACTCCGAAGTCACCACAATGTGTAATTTTATCTGTATTCTTAAAGTATAATGAAAAAAATTTAAACAAAGTGCTGTTACTGGCCAAAAAACTAATTGTTTACGCTGTCAACCCCTCTACGTAGATACATTCGGTGTGAAGAATGCTATGTGCACAGCACTAGCGATTTTCTTCCAGAATATGTCGCCGCTCACACACATCTCTTGTCAACCTGCTAACGAAAGAAAATGCAATCATTAGCGCAATCCAAAGCAACCAGAATGTGTAATTTTATCTGTATTCTCAAACCATAATGAAAAAAATTAAAACTTCCAGCTGTTACTTACCAAAAAACTAATTATTCATGCAGTCATCCTCTGTACGTAGATACATTCGGTGTGAAGAATGCTATGTGCACAGCACTAGCGATTTCCTTGTAGAATATGTCGCCGCTCCCACACATCTGTTGTCAACCTGCTAACGAAAGGAAAGGAAATCATTAGCGCACTCCGAAGTCACCAGAATGTGTAATTTTATCTGTATTCTTAAAGTATAAGGAAAAAAATTTAAACATAGTGCTGTTACTAGCCAAAAAACTAATTGTTCACGCTGTCAACCCCTCTACATAGATACATTCGGCGTGAAGAATGCTATGTGCACAACACTAGCGATTTTCTTCCAGAATATGTCGCCGCTCACACACATCTCTTGTCAACCTGCTAATGAAAGAAAATGCAATCATTAGCGCAATCCAAAGCAACCAGAATGTGTAATTTTATCTGTATTCTCAAACCATAATGAAAAAAACTGAAACTTCCAGCTGTTACTTACCAAAAAACTAATTATTCATGCAGTCATCCTCTGTACGTAGATACATTCGGTGTGAAGAATGCTACGTGCACAGCACTAGCGATTTTCTAGTAGAATATGTCGCCGCTCCCACACATCTGTTGTCAACCTGCTAACGAAAGGAAAGGAAATCATTAGCGCACTCCGAAGTCACCAGAATGTGAAATTTTATCTGTATTCTTAAAGTATAATGAAAAAAATTTAAACAAAGTGCTGTTACTGGCCAAAAAACTAATTGTTCACGCAGTCAACCCCTCTACGTAGATACATTCGGTGTGAAGAATGCTATGTGCAGAGCACTATTGATTTTATTCTAGAATATGTCGCCGCTCACACACATCTCTTGTCAACCTGCTGACGAAAGAAACTGCAACCATTAGCGCAATCCAAAGCAACCAGAATGTGTAATTTTATCTGTATTCTCAAACCATAATGAAAAAATTAAAACCTCCAGCTGTTACTTACCAAGAAACTAATTATTCATGCAGTCATCCTCTCTACGTAGATGCAATCGGTGTGAAGAATGCTATGTGCAGAGCACTAGCGATTTTCTTCTAGAATATGTCGCCGCTCACACACATCTCTTGTCAACCTGCTAACGTAAGAAAATGCAATCATTAGCGCATCCAAAGCAAGCAGAATGTGTAAGTTTATCTGTATTCTCAAACCATAATGAAAGAAATTAAATCTTCCAGCTGCTACTTACCAAAGAACAAATTATTCATGCAGTCATCCTCTGTACGTAGATACATTAGGTGTGAAGAATGCTATGTGCACAGCACTAGCGTTTTTCTTGTAGAATATGTCGCCGCTCACACACATCTCTTGTCAACCTGCTAACGAAAGAAAATGCAATCATTAGCGCAATCCAAAGCAACCAGAATGTGTAATTTTATCTGTATTCTCAAACCATAATGAAAAAAATTAAAACTTCCAGCTGTTACTTACCAAAAAACTAATTATTCATGCAGTTATGCTCTGTACGTGGATACATTCGGTGTGAAGAATGCTATGTGCACAGCACTAGCGTTTTTCTTGTAGAATATGTCGCCGCTCACACACATCTCTTGTCAACCTGCTAACGAAAGAAAATGCAATCATTAGCGCAATCCAAAGCAACCAGAATGTATAATTTTATCTGTAATCTCAAACCATAATGAAAAGAATTAAAACTTCCAGATGTTACTTACCAAAAAACTAATTATTCATGCAGTCATCCTCTGTGCGTAGATACATTCGGTGTGAAGAATGCTATGTGCACAGCACTGACGATTTTATTCTAGAATATGTCGCCGCTCACACACATCTCTTGTCAACCTGCTAACGAATTAACTGCAACCATTAGCGCAATCCAAAGCAACCAGAATGTGTAATTTTATCTGTATTCTCAAACCATAATGAAAAAATTAAAACCTCCAGCTGTTACTTACCAAGAAACTAATTATTCATGCAGTCATCCTCTGTACGTAGATACAATCGGTGTGAAGAATGCTATGTTCAGCGCACTAGCGATTTTCTTCTAGAATATGTCGCCGCTCACACACATCTCTTGTCAACCTGCTAACGTAAGAAAATGCAATCATTAGCGCAATACAAAGCAACAAGAATGTGTAATTTTATCTGTATTCTCGAACCATAATTAAAAAAATTAAAACTTCCAGCTGCTACTTACCAAACAACAAATTATTCATGCAGTCATCCTCTGTACGTAGATACATTCGGTGTGAAGAATGCTATGTGCTCAGCACTAGCGTTTTTCTTGTAGAATATGTCGCCGCTCACACACATCTCTTGTCAACCTGCTAACGAAAGAAAATGTAATCATTAGCGCAATCCAAAGCAACCAGAATGTGTAATTTTATCTGTGTTCTCAAACCATAATGAAAAAAATTAAAACTTTCAGCTGTTACTTACCAAAAAACTAATTATTCATGCAGTCATCCTCTGTACGTAGATACATTCAGTGTGAAGAACGCTATGTGCACAGCACTAGCGTTTTTCTTCTAGAATATGTCGCCGCTCACACACATCTCTTATCAACCTGCTAACGAAAGAAAATGCAATCATTAGCGCAATCCAAAGCAACCAGAATGTGTAATTTTATCTGTATTCTCAAACCATAATGAAAAAAATTAAAACTTCCAGCTGTTACTTACCAAAAAATTAATTACTCATGCAGTCATCCTCTGGACGTAGATACATTAGGTGTGAAGAATGCTATGTGCACAGCACTAGTGATTTTCTTGTAGAATATGTCGCCGCTCCCACACATCTCTTGTCAACCTGCTAACGAAAGAAAATGCAATCATTTGCGCAATCCAAAGCAAACAGAATGTGTAATTTTATCTGTATTCTCAAACCATAATGCAAAAATTAACACTTCCAGCTGCTACTTAGCAAAAAACTAATTAATCATGCAGTCATCCTCTGTACGTAAATACATTAGGTGTGGAGAATGCTATGTGCACAACACAAGCGATTTTCTTCTTGAATATGTTGCCGCTCTCACACATCTCTTATCAACCTGCTAACGAAAGAAAATGCAATCATTAGCGCAATCCAAAGCAACCATGATGTGTAATTCTATCTGTATTCTCAAACCATAATGAAAAAAATGAAAAATTTCCAGCTGTTACTTACCAAAAAACTAATTATTCATGCACTCATCCTCTGTACGTAGATACATTCGGTGTGATAAATGCTATGTGCACAGCACTAGCGATTTTCTTGTAGAATATGTCGCCGCTCACACACATCTCTTGTCAACCTGCTAACGAAAGAAAATGAAATCATTTGCGCAATCCAAAGCAAACAGAATGTGTAATTTTATCTGTATTCTCAAACCATAATGAAAAAAATTAAAACTTCCAGCTGTTACTTACCAAAAAACTAATTATTCATGAAGTCATCCTCTGTACGTAGATACATTCGGTGTGAAGAATGCTATGTGCACAGCACTAGCGATTTCCTTGTAGAATATGTCGCCGCTCCCACACATCTGTTGCCAACCTGCTAACGAAAGGAAAGGAAATCATTAGCGCACTCCGATGTCACCAGAATGTGTAATTTTATCTGTATTCTTAAAATATAATGAAAAAAATTTAAACAAAGTGCTGTTACTAGCCAAAAAACTAATTGTTCACGCTGTCAACCCCTCTACGTAGATACATTCGGCGTGAAGAATGCTATGTGCACAGCACTAGCGATTTTCTTCCAGAATATGTCGCCGCTCACACACATCTCTTGTCAACCTGCTAAGGAAAGAAAATGCAGTCATTAGCGCAATCCAAAGCATCCAGAATGTGTAATTTTATCTGTAATCTCAAACCATAATGAAAAAAATTAAAACGTCCAGATGTTACTTACCAAAAAACTAATTATTCACGCAGTCATCCTCTGTACGTATATACATTCGGTGTGAAGAATGCTATGTGCACAGCACTAGCGATTTTCTTGTAGAATATGTCGCCGCTCCCACACATCTGTTGTCAACCTGCTAACGAAAGAAAATGCAATCATTAGCGCAATCCAAAGCATCCAGAATGTGTAATTTTATCTGTAATCTCAAACCATAATGAAAAAAATTAAAACTTCCAGATGTTACTTACCAAAAAACTAATTATTCACGCAGTCATCCTCTGTACGTAGATACATTCGGTGTGAAGAATGCTATGTGCACAGCACTAACGATTTTATTCTAGAATATGTCGCCGCTCACACATATCTCTTTTCAACCTGTTAACGAAGGAAACTGCTATCATTAGCGCAATCCAAAGCAACCAGAAAGTGTAATTTTATCTGTATTCTCAAACCATAATGAAAAAAATTAAAACTTCCAGCTGTTACTTACCAAAAAACTAATTATTCATGCAGTCATCCTCTGTACGTAGATACATTCGGTGTGAAGAATGCTATGTGCACAGCACTAGCGTTTTTCTTGTAGAATGTGTCGCCGCTCACACACATCTCTTGTCAACCTGCTAACGAAAGAAAATGCAATCATTAGCGCAATCCAAAGCAACTAGAATGTGTAATTTTATCTGTATTCTCAAACCATAATGAAAAAAATTAAAACTTCCAGCTGTTACTTACCAAAAAACTGCAAACATTAGCGCAATCAAAAGCAACCAGAATGTGTAATTTTACCTGTATTCTCAAACCATAATGAAAAACATTAAAACTTCCAGCTGTTATTTACCAAAAAACTAATTACTCATGCAGTCATCCTCTGTACGTAGATACATTCGGTGTGAAGAATGCTATGTGCACAGCACTAGCGATTTTCTTGTAGAATATGTCGCCGCTCACACACATACCTTGTCAACCTGCAAACGAAAGAAAATGCAATCATTAGCGCAATCCAAAGCAACCAGAATGTGTAATTTTATCTGTATTCTCAAACCATAATGAAAAAAATTAAAACTTCCAGCTGTTACTTACCAAAAAACTAATTATTCATGCAGTCATCCTCTGTGCGTAGATACATTCGGTGTGAAGAAAGGTATGTGCACAGCGCTAGCGATTTTCATGTAGAATGTGTCGCCGCTCCCACACATCTCTTGTCAACCTGCTAACGAAAGAAAATGCAATCATTAGCGCAATCCAAAGTAACCAGAATGTGTAATTTTATCTGTATTCTCAAACCATAATGAAAAATATTAAAACTACCAGCTGTTACTTACCAAATAACTGCAAACATTAGCGCAATCCAAAGCAACCAGAATGTGTAATTTTACCTATATTCTCAAACCATAATGAAAAAAATTAAAACTTCCAGCTGTTACTTACCAAAAAACTAATTATTCATGCAGTCTTCCTCTGTACGTAGATACATCCGGTGTGAAGAATGCTATGTGCACAGCACTAGCGATTTTCTTGTAGAATATGTCGCCGCTCACACACATCTCTTGTCAACCTGCTAACGAAGGAAAATGCAATCATTAGCGCAGTTCAGAGCAACCAGAATGTGTAATTTTATCTGTATTCTCAAACCATAATGCAAAAATTAAAACTTCCAGCTGCTACTTACCAAAAAACTAATTACTCATGCAGTCATCCTCTGTACGTAGATACATTAGGTGTGAAGAATGCTATGTGCACAGCACTAGTGATTTTCTTGTAGAATATGTCGCCGCTCCCACACATCTCTTGTCAACCTGCTAACGAAAGAAAATGAAATCATTTGCGCAATCCAAAGCAAACAGAATGTGTAATTTTATCTGTATTCTCAAACCATAATGAAAAAAATTAAAACTTCCAGCTGTTACTTACCAAAAAACTAATTATTCATGAAGTCATCCTCTGTACGTAGATACATTCGGTGTGAAGAATGCTATGTGCACAGCACTAGCGATTTCCTTGTAGAATATGTCGCCGCTCCCACACATCTGTTGCCAACCTGCTAACGAAAGGAAAGGAAATCATTAGCGCACTCCGATGTCACCAGAATGTGTAATTTTATCTGTATTCTTAAAATATAATGAAAAAAATTTAAACAAAGTGCTGTTACTAGCCAAAAAACTAATTGTTCACGCTGTCAACCCCTCTACGTAGATACATTCGGCGTGAAGAATGCTATGTGCACAGCACTAGCGATTTTCTTCCAGAATATGTCGCCGCTCACACACATCTCTTGTCAACCTGCTAAGGAAAGAAAATGCAGTCATTAGCGCAATCCAAAGCATCCAGAATGTGTAATTTTATCTGTAATCTCAAACCATAATGAAAAAAATTAAAACGTCCAGATGTTACTTACCAAAAAACTAATTATTCACGCAGTCATCCTCTGTACGTATATACATTCGGTGTGAAGAATGCTATGTGCACAGCACTAGCGATTTTCTTGTAGAATATGTCGCCGCTCCCACACATCTGTTGTCAACCTGCTAACGAAAGAAAATGCAATCATTAGCGCAATCCAAAGCATCCAGAATGTGTAATTTTATCTGTAATCTCAAACCATAATGAAAAAAATTAAAACTTCCAGATGTTACTTACCAAAAAACTAATTATTCACGCAGTCATCCTCTGTACGTAGATACATTCGGTGTGAAGAATGCTATGTGCACAGCACTAACGATTTTATTCTAGAATATGTCGCCGCTCACACATATCTCTTTTCAACCTGTTAACGAAGGAAACTGCTATCATTAGCGCAATCCAAAGCAACCAGAAAGTGTAATTTTATCTGTATTCTCAAACCATAATGAAAAAAATTAAAACTTCCAGCTGTTACTTACCAAAAAACTAATTATTCATGCAGTCATCCTCTGTACGTAGATACATTCGGTGTGAAGAATGCTATGTGCACAGCACTAGCGTTTTTCTTGTAGAATGTGTCGCCGCTCACACACATCTCTTGTCAACCTGCTAACGAAAGAAAATGCAATCATTAGCGCAATCCAAAGCAACTAGAATGTGTAATTTTATCTGTATTCTCAAACCATAATGAAAAAAATTAAAACTTCCAGCTGTTACTTACCAAAAAACTGCAAACATTAGCGCAATCAAAAGCAACCAGAATGTGTAATTTTACCTGTATTCTCAAACCATAATGAAAAACATTAAAACTTCCAGCTGTTATTTACCAAAAAACTAATTACTCATGCAGTCATCCTCTGTACGTAGATACATTCGGTGTGAAGAATGCTATGTGCACAGCACTAGCGATTTTCTTGTAGAATATGTCGCCGCTCACACACATACCTTGTCAACCTGCAAACGAAAGAAAATGCAATCATTAGCGCAATCCAAAGCAACCAGAATGTGTAATTTTATCTGTATTCTCAAACCATAATGAAAAAAATTAAAACTTCCAGCTGTTACTTACCAAAAAACTAATTATTCATGCAGTCATCCTCTGTGCGTAGATACATTCGGTGTGAAGAAAGGTATGTGCACAGCGCTAGCGATTTTCATGTAGAATGTGTCGCCGCTCCCACACATCTCTTGTCAACCTGCTAACGAAAGAAAATGCAATCATTAGCGCAATCCAAAGTAACCAGAATGTGTAATTTTATCTGTATTCTCAAACCATAATGAAAAATATTAAAACTACCAGCTGTTACTTACCAAATAACTGCAAACATTAGCGCAATCCAAAGCAACCAGAATGTGTAATTTTACCTATATTCTCAAACCATAATGAAAAAAATTAAAACTTCCAGCTGTTACTTACCAAAAAACTAATTATTCATGCAGTCTTCCTCTGTACGTAGATACATCCGGTGTGAAGAATGCTATGTGCACAGCACTAGCGATTTTCTTGTAGAATATGTCGCCGCTCACACACATCTCTTGTCAACCTGCTAACGAAGGAAAATGCAATCATTAGCGCAGTTCAGAGCAACCAGAATGTGTAATTTTATCTGTATTCTCAAACCATAATGCAAAAATTAAAACTTCCAGCTGCTACTTACCAAAAAACTAATTACTCATGCAGTCATCCTCTGTACGTAGATACATTAGGTGTGAAGAATGCTATGTGCACAGCACTAGTGATTTTCTTGTAGAATATGTCGCCGCTCCCACACATCTCTTGTCAACCTGCTAACGAAAGAAAATGCAATCATTAGCGCAATCCAAAGCAATCAGAATGTGTAATTTTATCTGTATTCTCAAACCATAATGCAAAAATTAAAACTTCCAGCTGCTACTTACCAAAAAACTAATTAATCATGCAGTCATCCTCTGTACGTAGATACATTCGGTGTGGAGAATGCTATGTGCACAACACAAGCGATTTTCTTCTTGAATATGTTGCCGCTCTCACACATCTCTTGTCAACCTGCAAACGAAAGAAAATGCAATCATTAGCGCAATCCAAAGCAAACAGAATGTGTAATTTTATCTGTATTCTCAAACCATAATGAAAAACATTAAAACTTCCAGCTGTTACTTACCAAAAAACAAAATATTCATGCAGTCATCCTCTGTACGTAGATACATTCGGTGTGAAGAATGCTATGTGCACAGCACTAGCGATTTTCTTGTAGAATATGTCGCCGCTCCCACACATCTGTTGTCAACCTGCTAACGAAAGGAAAGGAAATCATTAGCGCACTCCGAAGTCACCACAATGTGTAATTTTATCTGTATTCTTAAAGTATAATGAAAAAAATTTAAACAAAGTGCTGTTACTGGCCAAAAAACTAATTGTTTACGCTGTCAACCCCTCTACGTAGATACATTCGGTGTGAAGAATGCTATGTGCACAGCACTAGCGATTTTCTTCCAGAATATGTCGCCGCTCACACACATCTCTTGTCAACCTGCTAACGAAAGAAAATGCAATCATTAGCGCAATCCAAAGCAACCAGAATGTGTAATTTTATCTGTATTCTCAAACCATAATGAAAAAAATTAAAACTTCCAGCTGTTACTTACCAAAAAACTAATTATTCATGCAGTCATCCTCTGTACGTAGATACATTCGGTGTGAAGAATGCAATGTGCACAGCACTAGCGATTTCCTTGTAGAATATGTCGCCGCTCCCACACATCTGTTGTCAACCTGCTAACGAAAGGAAAGGAAATCATTAGCGCACTCCGAAGTCACCAGAATGTGTAATTTTATCTGTATTCTTAAAGTATAAGGAAAAAAATTTAAACATAGTGCTGTTACTAGCCAAAAAACTAATTGTTCACGCTGTCAACCCCTCTACATAGATACATTCGGCGTGAAGAATGCTATGTGCACAGCACTAGCGATTTTCTTCCAGAATATGTCGCCGCTCACACACATCTCTTGTCAACCTGCTAATGAAAGAAAATGCAATCATTAGCGCAATCCAAAGCAACCAGAATGTGTAATTTTATCTGTATTCTCAAACCATAATGAAAAAAATCGAAACTTCCAGCTGTTACTTACCAAAAAACTAATTATTCATGCAGTCATCCTCTTTACGTAGATACATTCGGTGTGAAGAATGCTACGTGCACAGCACTAGCGATTTTCTAGTAGAATATGTCGCGCTCCCACACATCTGTTGTCAACCTGCTAACGAAAGGAAAGGAAATCATTAGCGCACTCCGAAGTCACCAGAATGTGAAATTTTATCTGTATTCTGAAAGTATAATGAAAAAAATTTAAACAAAGTGCTGTTACTGGCCAAAAAACTAATTGTTCACGCAGTCAACCCCTCTACGTAGATACATTCGGTGTGAAGAATGCTATGTGCAGAACACTATTGATTTTATTCTAGAATATGTCGCCGCTCACACACATCTCTTGTCAACCTGCTGACGAAAGAAACTGCAATCATTAGCGCAATCCAAAGCAACCAGAATGTGTAATTTTATCTGTATTCTCAAACCATAATGAAAAAATTAAAACCTCCAGCTGTTACTTACCAAGAAACTAATTATTCATGCAGTCATCCTCTCTACGTAGATGCAATCGGTGTGAAGAATGCTATGTGCAGAGCACTAGCGATTTTCTTCTAGAATATGTCGCCGCTCACACACATCTCTTGTCAACCTGCTAACGTAAGAAAATGCGATCATTAGCGCATCCAAAGCAAGCAGAATGTGTAAGTTTATCTGTATTCTCAAACCATAATGAAAGAAATTAAATCTTCCAGCTGCTACTTACCAAAGAACAAATTATTCATGCAGTCATCCTCTGTACGTAGATACATTCGGTGTGAAGAATGCTATGTGCACAGCACTAGCGTTTTTCTTGTAGAATATGTCGCCGCTCACACACATCTCTTGTCAACCTGCTAACGAAAGAAAATGCAATCATTAGCGCAATCCAAAGCAACCAGAATGTGTAATTTTATCTGTATTCTCAAACCATAATGAAAAAAATTAAAACTTCCAGCTGTTACTTACCAAAAAACTAATTATTCATGCAGTTATGCTCTGTACGTAGATACATTCGGTGTGAAGAATGCTATGTGCACAGCACTAGCTTTTTTCTTGTAGAATATGTCGCCGCTCACACACATCTCTTGTCAACCTGCTAACAAAAGAGAATGCAATCATTAGCGCAATCCAAAGCAACCAGAATGTGTAATTTTATCTGTAATCTCAAACCATAATGAAAAGAATTAAAACTTCCAGATGTTACTTACCAAAAAACTAATTATTCATGCAGTCATCCTCTGTGCGTAGATACATTCGGTGTGAAGAATGCTATGTGCACAGCACTAACGATTTTATTCTAGAATATGTCGCCGCTCACACACATCTCTTGTCAACCTGCTAACGTAAGAAAATGCAATCATTAGCGCATCCAAAGCAAGCAGAATGTGTAAGTTTATCTGTATTCTCAAACCATAATGAAAGAAATTAAATCTTCCAGCTGCTACTTACCAAAGAACAAATTATTCATGCAGTCATTCTCTGTACGTAGATACATTCGGTGTGAACAATGCTATGTGCACAGCACTAGCGTTTTTCTTGTAGAATATGTCGCCGCTCACACACATCTCTTGTCAACCTGCTAACGAAAGAAAATGCAATCATTAGCGCAATCCAAAGCAACCAGAATGTGTAATTTTATCTGTATTCTCAAACCATAATGAAAAAAATTAAAACTTCCAGCTGTTACTTACCAAAAAACTAATTATTCATGCAGTTATGCTCTGTACGTAGATACATTCGGTGTGAAGAATGCTATGTGCACAGCACTAGCGTTTTTCTTGTAGAATATGTCGCCGCTCACACACATCTCTTGTCAACCTGCTAACGAAAGAAAATGCAATCATTAGCGCAATCCAAAGCAACCAGAATGTGTAATTTTATCTGTAATCTCAGACCATAATGAAAAGAATTAAAACTTCCAGATGTTACTTACCAAAAAACTAATTATTCATGCAGTCATCCTCTGTGCGTAGATACATTCGGTGTGAAGAATGCTATGTGCACAGCACTAACGATTTTATTCTAGAATATGTCGCCGCTCACACACATCTCTTGTCAACCTGCTAACGAATTAACTGCAATCATTAGCGCAATCCAAAGCAACCAGAATGTGTAATTTTATCTGTATTCTCAAACCATAATGAAAAAATTAAAACCTCCAGCTGTTACCTACCAAGAAACTAATTATTCATGCAGTCATCCTCTGTACGTAGATACAATCAGTGTGAAGAATGCTATGTTCAGCGCACTAGCGATTTTCTTCTAGAATATGTCGCCGCTCATACACATCTCTTGTCAACCTGCTGACGTAAGAAAATGCAATCATTAGCGCAATACAAACAACAAGAATGTGTAATTTTATCTGTATTCTCGAACCATAATTAAAAAAATTAAAACTTCCAGCTGCTACTTACCAAACAACAAATTATTCATGCAGTCATCCTCTGTACGTAGATACATTCGGTGTGAAGAATGCTATGTGCACAGCACTAGCGTTTTTCTTGTAGAATATGTCGCCGCTCACACACATCTCTTGTCAACCTGCTAACGAGAGAAAATGTAATCATTAGCGCAATCCAAAGCAACCAGAATGTGTAATTTTATCTGTGTTCTCAAACCATAATGAAAAAAATTAAAACTTCCAGCTGTTACTTACCAAAAAACTAATTATTCATGCAGTCATCCTCTGTACGTAGAT
The DNA here is from genome assembly GCF_021461395.2 of Schistocerca americana. NCBI lineage: Eukaryota > Metazoa > Arthropoda > Insecta > Orthoptera > Acrididae > Schistocerca > Schistocerca americana. The sequence continues at coordinate 382,253,662 of NC_060126.1, forward strand.
ACATTCAGTGTGAAGAACGCTATGTGCACAGCACTAGCGTTTTTCTTGTAGAATATGTCGCCGCTCACACACATCTCTTATCAACCTGCTAACGAAAGAAAATGCAATCATTAGCGCAATCCAAAGCAACCAGCATGTGTAATTTTATCTGTAATCTCAATCCATAATGCAAAAAATTAAAACTTCCAGCTGCTACTTACCAAAAAACTAATTATTCATGCAGTCATCCTCTGTACGTAGATACATTCGGTGTGAAGAATGCTATGTGCACAGCACTAACGATTTTATTCTAGAATATGTCGCCGCTCACACACATCTCTTGTCAACCTGTTAACGAAAGAAACTGCTATCATTAGCGCAATCCAAAGCAACCAGAATGTGTAATTTTATCTGTATTCTCAAACCATAATGAAAAAAATTAAAACTTCCAGCTGTTACTTACCAAAAAACTAATTATTCATGCAGTCATCCTCTGTACGTAGATACATTCGGTGTGGAGAATGCTATGTGCACAGCACTAGCGTTTTTCTTGTAGAATGTGTCGCCGCTCACACACATCTCTTGTCAACCTGCTAACGAAAGAAAATGCAATCATTAGCGCAATCCAAAGCAACCAGAATGTGTAATTTTATCTGTATTCTCAAACCATAATGAATAAAATTAAAACTTCCACCTGTTACTTACCAAAAAACTGCAAACATTAGCGCAATCCAAAGCAACCAGAATGTGTAATTTTACCTGTATTCTCAAACCATAATGAAAAACATTAAAACTTGCAGCTGTTATTTACCAAAAAACTAATTACTCATGCAGTCATCCCCTGTACGTAGATACATTCGGTGTGAAGGATGCTATGTGCACAGCACAAGCGATTTTCTTGTAGAATATGTCGCCGCTCCCACACATATGTTGTCAACATGCTAACGAAAGAAAATGCAATCATTAGCGCAATCCAAAGCAACCAGAATGTGTAATTTTATCTGTATTCTCAAACCATAATGAAAAAAATTAAAACTTCCAGCTGTTACTTACCAAAAAACTAATTATTCATGCAGTCATCCTCTGTGCGTAGATACATTCGGTGTGAAGAAAGGTATGTGCACAGCACTAGCGATTTCCTTCTAGAATATGTCGCCGCTCCCACACATCTGTTGTCAACCTGCTAACGAAAGGAAAGGAAATCATTAGCGCACTCCAAGGTCACCAGAATGTGTAATTTTATCTGTATTCTTAAAGTATAATGAAAAAAATTTAAACAAAGTGCTGTTACACCCCAAAAAAACTAATTGTTCACGCTATCATCCCCTCTACGTAGATACATTCGGTGTGAAGAATGCTATGTGCACAGCACTAGCGATTTTCTTGTAGAATATGTCGCCGCTCACACACATCTCTTGTCAACCTGCTAACGAAAGAAAATGCAATCATTAGCCCAATCCAAAGCAACCAGAATGTGTAATTTTATCTGTATTCTCAAACCATAATCAAAAAAATAAAGACTGCCAGCTGTTACTTACCAAGAAACTAGATATTCATGCAGTCATCCTCTGTACGTAGTAACATTCGGTGTGAAGAATGCTATGTGCACAGCACTAGCGATTTTCTTCTAGAATATGTCGCCGCTCACACACATCTCTTGTCAACCTGCTAACATTAGAAAATGCAATCATTAGCGCAAACCAAAGCAAACAGAATGTGTAATTTTATCTGTATTCTCAAACCATAATGAAAAAAATTAAAACTTCCAACTGTTACTTACCCAAAAACTAATTATTCATGCAGTCATCCTCTGTATGTAGATACTTTCGGTGTAAAGAAAGCTATGTGCACAGCACTAGCGATTTTCTTGTAGAATATGTCGCCGCTCCCACACATCTCTTGTCAACCTGCTAACGAAAGAAAATGCAATCATTAGCGCAATCCAAAGCAACCAGAATGTGTAATTTTATCTGTAATCTCAAACCATAATGAAAAAAATTTAAACTTCCAACTGTTATTTACCAAAATACTAATCATTCGTGCAGTCATCCTCTGTACGTAGATACATTCGGTGTGAAGAATGCTATGTGCACAGCACTAGCGATTTTCTTCTAGAATATGTCGCCGCTCCCACACATCTGTTGTCAACCTGCTAACGTAAGAAAATGCAACCCTTAGCGCAATCCAAAGCAACCAGAATGTGTAATTTTTTCTGTATTCTCAAACCATAATCAAAAAAAATTAAAACTTGCAGCTGTTACTTACCAAGAAACTAATTACTCATGCAGTCATCCTCTGTACGTAGATACTTTCGGTGTGAAGAATGCTATGTGCACAGCACTAGCGATTTTCATCTAGAATATGTCGCCGCTCACACACATCTCTTGTCAACCTGCTAACGAAAGAAAATGCACCATTAGCGCAATCCAAAGCAACCAGAATGTGTAAATTTATCTGTATTCTCAAACCATAATGAAAAAAATTAAAACTTCCAACTGTTACTTACCCAAAAACTAATTATTCATGCAGTCATCCTCTGTTTGTAGATACATTCGGTATGAAGAATGCTATGTGCACAGCACTAGCGATTTTCTTGTAGAATGTGTCGCCGCTCACACACATCTCTTGTCAACCTGATAACGAAAGGAGAGGAAGTCATTAGCGCACTCCAAGGACACCAGAATGTGTAATTTTATCTGTATTCTTAAAGTATAATGAAAAAAATTTTAACAAAGTGCTGTTACTGCCCAAGAAACTAATTGTTCACGCTGTCAACCCCTCTACGTGGATACATTCGGTGAGAAGAATGCTATGTGCACAGCACTAGCGATTTTCTTCTAGAATATGTCGCCGCTCACACACATCTCTTGTCAACCTGCTAACGAGAGAAACTGCAATCATTAGCGCAATCCAAAGCAACCAGAATGTGTAATTTTATCTGTATTTTCAAACCATAATGAAAAAAATAAAAACTTCCAGCTGTTACTTACCAAGAAACTAATTATTCATGCAGTTATCCTCTGTACGTAGATACTTTCGGTGTGAAGAATGCTATGTGCACAGCACTAGCGATTATCATCTAGAATATGTCGCCGCTCACACACATCTCTTGTCAACCTGCTAACGAAAGAAAATGCAATCATTAGCGCAATCCAAAGCAAATAGAATGTGTAATTTTATCTGTATTCTCAAACCATAATGAAAAAAATTAAAACTTCCAACTGTTACTTACGCAAAAACTAATTATTCATGCAGTCATCCTCTGTATGTAGATACATTCGGTGTGAAGAATGCTATTTGCACAGCACTAGCGATTTCCTTCTAGAATATGTCGCCGCTCCCACACATCTGTTGTCAACCTGCTAACGAAAGGAAAGGAAGTCAGTAGCGCACTCCAAGGACACCAGATTGTGTAATTTTATCTGTATTTTTAAAGTATAATGAAAAAATTTTAAACAAAGTGCTATTACTGCCCAAGAAACTAATTGTTCACGCTGTCAACCCCTCTACGTGGATACATTCGGTGAGAAGAATGCTATGTGCACAGCACTAGCGATTTTCTTCTAGAATATGTCGCCGCACACATACATCTCTTGTCAACCTGCTAACGAGAGAAACTGCAATCATTAGCGCAATCCAAAGCAACCAAAATGTGAAATTTTATCTGTATTCTCAAACTATAATGAAAAAAATAAAAACTTCCAGCTGTTACTTACCAAGAAACTAATTATTCATGCAGTCATCCTATGTACGTAGATACATTCGGTGTGAAGAATGCTATGTGCACAGCACTAACGATTTTATTCTAGAATATGTCGCCGCTCACACACATCTCTTGTCAAACTGTTAACGAAACAAACTGCTATCATTAGAGCAATCCAAAGCAACCAGAATGTGTAATTTTATCTGTATTCTCAAACCATAATGAAAAAAATTAAAACTTCCAGCTGTTACTTACCAAAAAACTGCAAACATTAGCGCAATCCAAAGCAACCAGAATGTGTAATTTTACCTGTATTCTCAAACCATAATGAAAAACATTAAAACTTCCAGCTGTTATTTACCAAAAAACTAATTACTCATGCAGTCAGCCTCTGTACGTAGTTACATTCGGTGTGAAGAATGCTATGTGCACAGCACTGGCGTTTTTCTTGTAGAATGTGTCGCCGCTCACACACATCTCTTGTCAACCTGCTAACGAAAGAAAATGCAATCATTAGCGCAATCCAAAGCATCCAGAATGTGTAATTTTATCTGTAATCTCAAACCATAATGAAAAAAATTAAAACTTCCAGATGTTACTTACCAAAAAACTAATTATTCATGCAGTCATCCTCTGTACGTAGATACATTCGGTGTGAAGAATGCTATGTGCACAGCACTAACGATTTTATTCTAGAATATGTCGCCGCTCACACACATCTCTTGTCAACCTGTTAACGAAAGAAACTGCTATCATTAGCGCAATCCAAAGCAACCAGAATGTGTAATTTTATCTGTATTCTCAAACCATAATGAAAAAAATTAAAACTTCCAGCTGTTACTTACCAAAAAACTAATTATTCATGCAGTCGTCCTCTGTACGTAGATACATTCGGTGTGAAGAATGCTATGTGCACAGCACTAGCGTTTTTCTTGTAGAATGTGTCGCCGCTCACACACATCTCTTGTCAACCTGCTAACGAAAGAAAATGCAATCATTAGCGCAATCCAAAGCAACTAGAATGTGTAATTTTATCTGTATTCTCAAACCATAATGAAAAAAATTAAAACTTCCAGCTGTTACTTACCAAAAAACTGCAAACATTAGCGCAATCCAAAGCAACCAGAATGTGTAGTTTTACCTGTACTCTCAAACCATAATGAAAAACATTAAAACTTGCAGCTGTTATTTACCAAAAAACTAATTACTCATGCAGTCATCCCCTGTACGTGGATACATTCGGTGTGAAGAATGCTATGTGCACAGCACTAGCGATTTTCTTGTAGAATATGTCGCCGCTCCCACACATATCTTGTCAACCTGCTAACGAAAGAAAATGCAATCATTAGCGCAATCCAAAGCAACCAGAATGTGTAATTGTATCTGTATTCTCAAACCATAATGAAAAAAATTAAAACTTCCAGCTGTTACTTACCAAAAAACTAATTATTCATGCAGTCATCCTCTGTGCGTAGATACATTCGGTGTGAAGAAAGGTATGTGCACAGCGCTAGCGATTTTCATGTAGAATATGTCGCCGCTCCCACACATCTCTTGTCAACCTGCTAACGAAAGAAAATGCAATCATTAGCGCAATCCAAAGCAACCAGAATGTGTAATTTTATCTGTATTCTCAAACCAGAATGGAAAAAATTAAAACTACCAGCTGTTACTTACCAAATAACTGCAATCATTAGCGCAATCCAAAGCAACCAGAATGTGTAATTTTACCTGTATTCTCATACCATAATGAAAAACATGAAAACTTCCAGCTGTTAATTACCAAAAAACTAATTATTCATGCAGTCATCCTCTGTACGTAGATACATTCGGTGTGAAGAATGCTATGTGCACAGCACTAGCGATTTCCTTCTAGAATATGTCGCCGCTCCCACATATCTATCGTCAACCTGCTAACGAAAGGAAAGGAAATCATTAGCGCACTCCAAGGTCACCAGAATGTGTAATTTTATCTGTATTCTTAAAGTATAATGAAAAAAATTTAAACAAAGTGCTGTTACTCCCCAAAAAACTAATTGTTCACGCTATCATCCCCTCTACGTAGATACATTCGGTGTGAAGTATGCTATGTGCACAGCACTAGCGATTTTCTTGTAGAATATGTCGCCGCTCACACACATCTCTTGTCAACCTGCTAACGAAAGAAAATGCAATCATTAGCCCAATCCAAAGCAACCAGAATGTGTAATTTTATCTGTATTCTCAAACCATAATCAAAAAAATAAAGACTTCCAGATGTTACTTACCAAGAAACTAGATATTCATGCAGTCATCCTCTGTACGTAGTAACATTCGGTGTGAAGAATGCTATGTGCACAGCACTAGCGATTTTCTTCTAGAATATGTCGCCGCTCACACACATCTCTTGTCAACCTGCTAACGTTAGAAAATGCAATCATTAGCGCAAACCAAAGCAGACAGAATGTGTAATTTTATCTGTATTCTCACACCATAATGAAAAAAATTACAACTTCCCACTGTTACTCACCCAAAAACTAATTATTCATGCAGTCATCCTCTGTATGTAGATACTTTCGGTGTAAAGAAAGCTATGTGCACAGCACTAGCGATTTTCTTGTAGAATATGTCGCCGCTCCCACACATCTCTTGTCAACCTGCTAACGAAAGAAAATGCAATCATTAGCGCAATCCAAAGCAACCAGAATGTGTAATTTTATCTGTAATCTCAAACCATAATCAAAAAAATTAAAAATTCCAACTGTTATTTACCAAAATACTAATCATTCGTGCAGTCATCCTCTGTACGTACATACATTCGGTGTGAAGAATGCTATGTGCACAGCACTAGCGATTTTCTTCTAGAATATGTCGCCGCTCCCACACATCTGTTGTCAACCTGCTAACGTAAGAAAATGCAATCATTAGCGCAATCCAAAGCAACCAGAATGTGTAATTTTATCTGTATTCTCAAACCATAATGAAAAAAATTATAACTTCCAACTGTTTCTTACCCAAAAACTAATTACTCATGCAGTCATCCTCTGTTTGTAGATACATTCGGTGTGAAGAATGCTATGTGCACAGCACTAGCGATTTTCTTGTAGAATGTGTCGCCGCTCACACACATCTCTTGTCAACCTGCTAACGAAAGGAAAGGAAGTCATTAGCGCACTCCAAGGACACCAGAATGTGTAATTTTATCTGTATTCTTAAAGTATAATGAAAAAAATTTTAACAAAGTGCTGTTAATGCCCAAGAAACTAATTGTTCACGCTGTCAACACCTCTACGTGGATACATTCGGTGAGAAGAATGCTATGTGCACAGCACTAGCGTTTTTCTTCTAGAATAGGTCGCCGCTCACACACATCTCTTGTCAACCTGCTAACGAGAGAAACTGCAATCATTAGCGCAATCCAAAGGAACCAGAATGTGTAATTTTATCTGTATTCTCAAACCATAATGAAAAAAATAAAAACTTCCAGCTGTTACTTACCAAGAAACTAATTATTCATGCAGTCATCCTCTGTACGTAGATACTTTCGGTGTGAAGAATGCTATGTGCACAGCACTAGCGATTATCATGTAGAATATGTCGCCGCTCACACACATATCTTGTCAACCTGCTAACGAAAGAAAATGCAATCATTAGCGCAATCCAAAGCAACCAGAATGTGTAATTTTATCTGTGTTCTCAAACCATAATGAAAAAAATTAAAACTTCCAACTGTTACTTACGCAAAAACTAATTATTCATGCAGTCATCCTCTGTATGTAGATACATTCGGTGTGAAGAATGCTATGTGCACAGCACTAGCGATTTCCTTCTAGAATATGTCGCCGCTCCCACACATCTGTTGTCAACCTGCTAACGAAAGGAAAGGAAGTCAGTAGCGCACTCCAAGCACACCAGATTGTGTAATTTTATCTGTATTTTTAAAGTATAATGAAAAAATTTTAAACAAAGTGCTGTTACTGCCCAAGAAACTAATTGTTCACGCTGTCAACCCCTCTACGTGGATACATTCGGTGAGAAGAATGCTATGTGCACAGCACTAGCGATTTTCTTCTAGAATATGTCGCCGCACACATACATCTCTTGTCAACCTGCTAACGAGAGAAACTGCAATCATTAGCGCAATCCAAAGCAACCAGAATGTGTAATTTTATCTGTTTTCTCAAACTATAATGAAAAAAATAAAAACTTCCAGCTGTTACTTACCAAGAAACTAATTATTCATGCAGTCATCCTCTGTACGTAGATACATTCGGTGTGAAGAATGCTATGTGCACAGCACTAACGATTTTATTCTAGAATATGTCGCCGCTCACACACATCTCTTGTCAACCTGTTAACGAAAGAAACTGCTATCATTAGCGCAATCCAAAGCAACCAGAATGTGTAATTTTATCTGTATTCTCAAACCATAATGAAAAAAATTAAAACTTCCAGCTGTTACTTACCAAAAAACGAATTGTTCACGCTGTCATCCCCTCTACGTAGATACATTCGGTGTGAAGAATGCTATGTGCACAGCACTAGCGTTATTCTTGTAGAATGTGTCGCCGCTCACACACATCTCTTGACAACCTGCTAACGAAAGAAAATGCAATCATTAGCGCAATCCAAAGCAACCAGAATGTGTAATTTTATCTGTATTCTCAAACCATAATGAAAAAAATTAAAACTTCCAGCTGTTACTTACCAAAAAACTGCAAACATTAGCGCAATCCAAAGCAACCAGAATGTGTAATTTTACCTGTATTCTCAAACCATAATGAAAAACATATAAACTTCCAGCTGTTATTTACCAAAAAACTAATTACTCATGCAGTCAGCCTCTGTACGTAGTTACATTCGGTGTGAAGAATGCTATGTGCACAGCACTGGCGTTTTTCTTGTAGAATGTGTCGCCGCTCACACACATCTCTTGTCAACCTGCTAACGAAAGAAAATGCAATCATTAGCGCAATCCAAAGCATCCAGAATGTGTAATTTTATCTGTAATCTCAAACCATAATGAAAAAAATTAAAACTTAAAGATGTTACTTACCATAAAACTAATTATTCATGCAGTCATCCTCTGTACGTAGATACATTCGGTGTGAAGAATGCTATGTGCACAGCACTAACGATTTTATTCTAGAATATGTCGCCGCTCACACACATCTCTTGTCAACCTGTTAACGAAAGAAACTGCTATCATTAGCGCAATCCAAAGCAACCAGAATGTGTAATTTTATCTGTATTCTCAAACCATAATGAAAAAAATTAAAACTTCCAGCTGTTACTTACCAAAAAACTAATTATTCATGCAGTCGTCCTCTGTACGTAGATACATTCGGTGTGAAGAATGCTATGTGCACAGCACTAGCGTTTTTCTTGTAGAATGTGTCGCCGCTCACACACATCTCTTGTCAACCTGCTAACGAAAGAAAATGCAATCATTAGCGCAATCCAAAGCAACCAGAATGTGTAATTTTATCTGTATTCTCAAACCATAATGAAAAAAATTAAACCTTCCAGCTGTTACTTACCAAAAAACTGCAAACATTAGCGCAATCCAAAGCAACCAGAATGTGTAATTTTACCTGTATTCTCAAACCATAATGAAAAACATTAAAACTTGCAGCTGTTATTTACCAAAAAACTAATTACTCATGCAGTCATCCCCTGTACGTAGATACATTCGGTGTGAAGAATGCTATGTGCACAGCACTAGCGATTTTCTTGTAGAATATCTCGCCGCTCCCACACATATCTTGTCAACCTGCTAACGAAAGAAAATGCAATCATTAGCGCAATCCAAAGCAACCAGAATGTGTAATTTTATCTGTATTCTCAAACCATAATGAAAAAAATTAAAACTTCCAGCTGTTACTTACCAAAAAACTAATTATTCATGCAGTCATCCTCTGTGCGTAGATACATTCGGTGTGAAGAAAGGTATGTGCACAGCGCTAGCGATTTTCATGTAGAATATGTCGCCGCTCCCACACATCTCTTGTCAACCTGCTAACGAAAGAAAATGCAATCATTAGCGCAATCCAAAGCAACCAGAATGTGTAATTTTATCTGTATTCTCAAACCAGAATGAAAAAAATTAAAACTACCAGTTGTTACTTACCAAATAACTGCAATCATTAGCGCAATCCAAAGCAACCAGAATGTGTAATTTTACCTGTATTATCATACCATAATGAAAAACATGAAAACTTCCAGCTGTTAATTACCAAAAAACTAATTATTCATGCAGTCATCCTCTGTACGTAGATACATTCGGTGTGAAGAATGCTATGTGCACAGCACTAGCGATTTCCTTCTAGAATATGTCGCCGCTCCCACACATCTATCGTCAACCTGCTAACGAAAGGAAAGGAAATCATTAGCGCACTCCAAGGTCACCAGAATGTGTAATTTTATCTGTATTCTTAAAGTATAATGAAAAAAATTTAAACAAAGTGCTGTTACTCCCCAAAAAACTAATTGTTCACGCTATCATCCCCTCTACGTAGATACATTCGGTGTGAAGAATGCTATGTGCACAGCACTAGCGATTTTCTTGTAGAATATGTCGCCGCTCACACACATCTCTTGTCAACCTGCTAACGAAAGAAAATGCAATCATTAGCCCAATCCAAAGCAACCAGAATGTGTAATTTTATCTGTATTCTCAAACCATAATCAAAAAAATAAAGACTTCCAGCTGTTACTTACCAAGAAACTAGATATTCATGCAGTCATCCTCTGTACGTAGTAACATTCGGTGTGAAGAATGCTATGTGCACAGCACTAGCGATTTTCTTCTAGAATATGTCGCCGCTCACACACATCTCTTGTCAACCTGCTAACGTTAGAAAATGCAATCATTAGCGCAAACCAAAGCAGACAGAATGTGTAATTTTATCTGTATTCTCAAACCATAATGAAAAAAATTAAAACTTCCAACTGTTACTTACCCAAAAACTAATTATTCATGCAGTCATCCTCTGTATGTAGATACTTTCGGTGTAAAGAAAGCTATGTGCACAGCACTAGCGATTTTCTTGTAGAATATGTCGCCGCTCCCACACATCTCTTGTCAACCTGCTAACGAAAGAAAATGCAATCATTAGCGCAATCCAAAGCAACCAGAATGTGTAATTTTATCTGTAATCTCAAACCATAATGAAAAAAATTAAAACTTCCAACTGTTATTTACCAAAATACTAATCATTCGTGCAGTCATCCTCTGTACGTAGATACATTCGGTGTGAAGAATGCTATGTGCACAGCACTAGCGATTTTCTTCTAGAATATGTCGCCGCTCCCACACATCTGTTGTCAACCTGCTTACGAAAGGATAGGAAATCATTAGCGCACTCCAATCTCACCAGAATGTGTAATTATATCTGTATTCTTAAGTATAATGAAAAAAATTTAAACAAAGTGCTGTTACTGCCCAAAAATCTAATTGTTTACGCTGTCAACCCCTCTACGTAGATACATTCGGTGTGAAGAATGCCATGTGCACAGCACTAGCGATTTTCTTGTAGAAAATGACGCCGCTCACACAAATTTCTTGTCAACGTGCTAACGAAAGAAAATGCAACCATTAGTGCAATCCAAAGCAACCAGAATGTGTAATTTTTTCTGTATTCTCAAACCATAATCAAAAAAAATTAAAACTTGCAGCTGTTACTTACCAAGAAACTAATTATTCATGCAGTCATCCTCTGTACGTAGATACTTTCGGTGTGAAGAATGCTATGTGCACAGCACTAGCGATTTTCATCTAGAATATGTCGCCGCTCACACACATCTCTTGTCAACCTGCTAACGAAAGAAAATGCAATCATTAGCGCAATCCAAAGCAACCAGAATGTGTAAATTTATCTGTATTCTCAAACCATAATGAAAAAAATTAAAACTTCCAACTGTTACTTACCCAAAAACTAATTACTCATTCAGTCATCCTCTGTTTGTAGATACATTCGGTGTGAAGAATGCTATGTGCACAGCACTAGCGATTTTCTTGTAGAATGTGTCGCCGCTCACACACATCTCTTGTCAACCTGCTAACGAAAGGAAAGGAAGTCATTAGCGCACTCCAAGGACACCAGAATGTGTAATTTTATCTGTATTCTTAAAGTATAATGAAAAAAATTTTAACAAAGTGCTGTTACTGCCCAAGAAACTAATTGTTCACGCTGTCAACACCTCTACGTGGATACATTCGGTGAGAAGAATGCTATGTGCACAGCACTAGCGATTTTCTTCTAGAATACGTCGCCGCTCACACACATCTCCTGTCAACCTGCTAACGAAAGAAAATGCAATCATTAGCGCAATCCAAAGCAACCAGAATGTGTAATTTTATCTGTATTCTCAAACCATAATGAAAAAAATAAAAACTTCCAGCTGTTACTTACCAAGAAACTAATTATTCATGCAGTCATCCTCTGTACGTAGATACTTTCGGTGTGAAGAATGCTATGTGCACAGCACTAGCGATTTTCATCTAGAATATGTCGCCGCTCACACACATCTCTTGTCAACCTGCTAACGAAAGAAAATGCAATCATGAGCGCAATCCAAAGCAACCAGAATGTGTAATTTTATCTGTATTCTCAAACCATAATGAAAAAAATTAAAACTTCCAACTGTTACTTACCCAAAAACTAATTATTCATGCAGTCATCCTCTGTATGTAGATACATTCGGTGTGAAGAATGCTATGTGCACAGCACTAGCGATTTCCTTCTAGAATATGTCGCCGCTCCCTCACATCTGTTGTCAACCTGCTAACGAGAGAAACTGCAATCATTAGCGCAATCCAAAGCAACCAGAATGTGTAATTTTATCTGTATTCTCAAACCATAATGAAAAAAATAAAAACTTCCAGCTGTTACTTACCAAGAAACTAATTATTCATGCAGTCATCCTCTGTACGTAGATACATTCGGTGTGAAGAATGCTATGTGCACAGCACTAACGATTTTATTCTAGAATATGTCGCCGCTCACACACATCTCTTGTCAACCTGTTAACGAAAGAAACTGCTATCATTAGCGCAATCCAAAGCAACCAGAATGTGTAATTTTATCTGTATTCTCAAACCATAATGAAAAAAATTAAAACTTCCAGCTGTTACTTACCAAAAAACTAATTGTTCACGCTGTCACCCCTCTACGTAGATACATTCGGTGTGAAGAATGCTATGTGCACAGCACTAGCGTTATTCTTGTAGAATGTGTCGCCGCTCACACACATCTCTTGTCAACCTGCTAACGAAAGAAAATGCAATCATTAGCGCAATCCAAAGCAAACAGAATGTGTAATTTTATCTGTATTCTCAAACCATAATGAAAAAAATTAAAACTTCCAGCTGATACTCACCAAAAAACTGTAAACATTAGCGCAATCCAAAGCAACCAGAATGTGTAATTTTACCTGTATTCTCAAACCATAATGAAAAACATTAAAACTTCCAGCTGTTATTTACCAAAAAACTAATTACTCATGCAGTCATCCTCTGTACGTAGATACATTCGGTGTGAAGAATGCTATGCGCACAGCACTAGCGATTTTCTTGTAGAATATGTCGCCGCTCCCACACATATCTTGTCAACCTGCTAACGAAAGAAAATGCAATCATTAGCGCAATCCAAAGCAACCAGAATGTGTAATTTTATCTGTATTCTCAAACCATAATGAAAAAAATTAAAACTTCCAGCTGTTACTTACCAAAAAACTAATTATTCATGCAGTCATCCTCTGTGCGTAGATATATTCGGTGTGAAGAAAGGTATGTGCACAGCGCTAGCGATTTTCATGTAGAATATGTCGCCGCTCCCACACATCTCTTGTCAACCTGCTAACGAAAGAAAATGCAATCATTAGCGCAATCCAAAGCAACCAGAGTGTGTAATTTTTTCTGTATTCTCAAACCATAATGAAAAAAATTAAAACTACCAGCTGTTACTTACCAAATAACTGCAAACATAAGCGCAATCCAAAGCAACCAGAATGTGTAATTTTACCTGTATTCTCAAACCATAATGAGAAACATTAAAACTTCCAGCTGTTATTTACCAAAAACTAATTACTCATGCAGTCATCCTCTGTACGTAGATACATTCGGTGCGAAGTATGCTGTGTGCACAGCACTAGCGATTTCCTTCTAGAATATGTCGCCGCTCCCACACATCTGTTGTCAACCTGCTAACGAAAGGAAAGGAAATCATTAGCGCACTCCAAGGTCACCAGAATGTGTAATTTTATCTGTATTCTTAAAGTATAATGAAAAAAATTTAAACAAAGTGCTGTTACTGCCCAAAAAACTAATTGTTCACGCTGTCATCCCCTCTACGTAGATACATTCGGTGTGAAGAATGCTATGTGCACAGCTCTAGCGATCTTCTTGTAGAATATGTCGCCGCTCACACACGTCTCTTGTCAACCTGCTAACGAAAGAAAATGCAATCATTAGCCCAATCCAAAGCAACCAGAATCTGTAATTTTATCTGTATTCTCAAACCATAATGAAAAAAATTAGAACTTCCAGCTGTTACTTACCAATAAACTGCAATCATTAGCGCAATCCAAAGCAACCAGAATGTGTAATTTTACCTGTATTCTTATACCATAATGAAAAACATGAAAACTTCCAGCTGTTAATTACCAAAAAACTAATTATTCATGCAGTCATCCTCTGTACGCAGATACATTCGGTGTGAAGAATGCTATGTGCACAGCACTAGCGATTTCCTTCTAGAATATGTCGCCGCTCCCACACATCTGTTGTCAACCTGCTAACGAAAGGAAAGGAAATCATTAGCGCACTCCAAGGTCACCAGAATGTGTAATTTTATCTGTATTCTTAAAGTATAATGAAAAAAATTTAAACAAAGTGCTGTTACTGCCCAAAAAACTAATTGTTCACGCTGTCATCCCCTCTACGTAGATACATTCGGTGTGAAGAATGCTATGTGCACAGCTCTAGCGATCTTCTTGTAGAATATGTCGCCGCTCACACACGTCGCTTGTCAACCTGCTAACGAAAGAAAATGCAATCATTAGCCCAATCCAAAGCAACCAGAATCGGTAATTTTATCTGTATTCTCAAACCATAATGAAAAAAATTAGAACTTCCAGCTGTTACTTACCAATAAACTGCAATCATTAGCGCAATCCAAAGCAACCAGAATGTGTAATTTTACCTGTATTCTCGAACCATAATGAAAAACATTAAAACTTCCAGCTGTTATTTACCAAAAAAATAATGATTCATGCAGTCATCCTCTGTACGTAGATCCATTCGGTGTGAAGAATGCTATGTGCACAGCACTAGCGATTATCTTGTAGAATATGTCGCCGCTCCTACACATCTCTTGTCAACCTGCTAACGAAAGAAAATGCAATCATTAGCGCAATCCAAAGCAACCAGAATGTGTAATTTTATCGGTATTCTCAAAACATAATGAAACAAATAAAAACTTCCAGCTGTTACTTACCAAGAAACTAATTATTCATGCAGTTATCCTCTGTACGTAGATACATACGGTGTGAAGAATGCTATGTGCACAGCACTAGCGAATTTCTTCTAGAATATGTAGCCGCTCACACACATCTCTTGTCAACCTGCTAACGAAAGGAAAGGAAATCATTAGCGCACTCCGAAGTCACCAGAATGTGTAATTTTATCTGTATTATCAAACCATAATGAAAAAAATTAAAACATCCAACTGTTACTTACCCAAAAACTAATTATTCATGCAGTCATCCTCTGTATGTAGATACACTCGGTGTGAAGATAGCTATGTGCACAGCACTAGCGATTTTCTTGTAGAGTATGTCGCCGCTCAAACACATGTCTAGTCAACTTGGTAACGAAAGAAAATGCAATCACTAGCGCTATCCAAAGCAACCAGAATGTGTAATTTTATCTGTAATCTCAAACAATAATGAAAAAAATTAAAACTTCCAGCTGTTACTTACCAAAAAACTAATTATTCATGCAGTCGTCCTCTGTACGTAGATACATTCGGTGTGAAGAATGCTATGTGCACAGCACTAGCGATTTTCTTCTAGAATATGTCGCCGCTCCCACACATCTGTCGTCAACTTGCTAACGAAAGGAAAGGAAGTCATTAGCGCACTCCAAGGACACCAGAATGTGTAATTTTATCTGTATTCTTAAAGTATAATGAAAAAATTTTAAACAAAGTGCTGTTACTGCCCAAGAAACTAATTTTTCACGCTGTCAACCCCTCTACGTGGATACATTCGGTGAGAAGAATGCTATGTGCACAGCACTAGCGATTTTCTTCTAGAATATGTCGCCGCTCACACACATCTCTTGTCAACCTGTTAACGAAAGGAAAGGAAGCCAATAGCGCACACCAAGGTCACCAGAATGTGTAGTTTTATCTGTATTCTTAAAGTGTAATGAAAAAAATTTAAACAAAGTGCTGTTACTGCCCAAGAAACTAATTGTTCACGCTGTCAACCCCTCTACGTGGATACATTCGGTGAGAAGAATGCTATGTGCACAGCACTAGCGATTTTCTTCTAGAATATGTCGCCGCTCACACACATCTCTTGTCAACCTGCTAACGAGAGAAACTGCAATCATTAGCGCAATCCAAAGCAACCAGAATGTGTAATTTTATCTGTATTCTCAAACCATAATGAGAAAAATAAGAACTTCCAGCTGTTACTTACCAAGAAATTAATAATTCATGCAGTTATCTTCTGTACGTAGATACTTTCGGTGTGAAGAATGCTATGTGCACAGCACTAGCGATTTTCATCTAGAATATGTCGCCGCTCACACACATCTCTTGTCAACCTGCTAACGAAAGAAAATGCAATCATTAGCGCAATCCAAAGCAACCAGAATGTGTAATTCTATCTGTATTCTCAAACCATAATGAAAATATTAAAACTTCCAACTGTTACTTACCCAAAAACTAATTATTCATGCAGTCATCCTCTGTACGTAGATACATTCTGTGTGAAGAATGCTATGTGCACACCACTAGCGATTTTCTTGTACAATATGTCGCCGCTCCCACACATCTCTTGTCAACCTGCTAACGAAAGAAAATGCAATCATTAGCGCAATCCAAAGCAACCAGAATGTGTAATTTTAGCTGTATTCTCAAACCATAATGAAAAAAATTAAAACTTCTATCTGTAACTTACCAAAAAAATAATTATTCATGCAGTCATCCTCTGTACGTAGATACATTCGGTGTGAAGAATGCTATGTGCAGAGCACTAGCGATTTTCTTGTAGAATATGTCGCCGCTTTCACACATCTCTTGTCAGCCTGCTGACGACAGAAAATGCAATCACTAGCGCAATCCAAAGCAACCAGAATGTGTAATTTTATCTGTATTCTCAAACCATAATGAAAAAAATTAAAACTTCCAGCTGTTACTTACCAAGAAACTAATTATTCATGCAGTCATCCTCTGTACGTAGATACATTCTGTGTGAAGAATGCTATGTGCACACCACTAGCGATTTTCTTGTACAATATGTCGCCTCTCCCCCACATCTCTTGTCAACCTGCTAGCGAAAGAAAATACAATCATTAGCGCAATCCAAAGCAACCAGAATGTGTAATTTTAGCTGTATTCTCAAACCATAATGAAAAAAATTAAAACTTCTATCTGTAACTTACCAAAAAAATAATTATTCATGCAGTCATCCTCTGTACGTAGATACATTCGGTGTGAAGAATGCTATGTGCAGAGCACTAGCGATTTTCTTGTAGAATATGTCGCCGCTTTCACACATCTCTTGTCAGCCTGCTGACGACAGAAAATGCAATCACTAGCGCAATCCAAAGCAACCAGAATGTGTAATTTTATCTGTATTCTCAAACCATAATGAAAAAAATTAAAACTTCCAGCTGTTACTTACCAAGAAACTAATTATTCATGCAGTTATCCTCTGTACGTAGATACTTTCGGTGTGAAGAATGCTATGTGCACAGCACTAGCGATTTTCATCTAGAATATGTCGCCGCTCACACACATCTCTTGTCAACCTGCTAACGAAAGAAAATGCAATCACCAGCGCAATCCAAAGCAACCAGAATGTGTAATTTTATCTGTATTCTCAAACCATAATGAAGAAAATTAAAACTTCCAACTGTCACTTTCCCAAAAACTAATTATTCATGCAGTCATCCTCTGTCTGTAGATACATTCGGTGTGAAGAATGCTATGTGCACAGCACTAGCGATTTTCTTGTACAATATGTCGCCGATCCCACACATCTCTTGTCAACCTGCTAACGAAAGAAAATGCAATCATTAGCGCAATCCAAAGCAACCAGAATGTGTAATTTTAGCTGTATTCTCAAACCATAATGAATAAAATTAAAACTTCTATCTGTAACTTACCAAAAAAATAATTATTCATGCAGTCATCCTCTGTACGTAGATACATTCGGTGTGAAGAATGCTATGTGCAGAGCACTAGCGATTTGCTTGTAGAATATGTCGCCGCTCCCACACATCTCTTGTCAACCTGCTAACGAAAGAAAATGCAATCATTAGCGCAATCCAAAGCAACCAGAATGTGTAATTTTATCTGTATTCTCAAACCATAATGAAAAAAATTGAAACTTCCAACTGTTACTTACCCAAAAACTAATTATTCATGCAGTCATCCTCTGTATGTAGATACATTCGGTGTGAAGAATGCTATGTGCACAGCACTAGCGATTTTCTTCTAGAATATGTCGCCGCTCCCACACATCTGTTGTCAACCTGCTAACGAAAGGAACGGAAGCCAATAGCGCACACCAAGGTCATCAGAATGTGTAATATTATCTGTATTCTTAAAGTGTAATGAAAAAAATTTAAACAAACTGCTGTTACTGCACAAGAAACTAATTGTTCACGCTGTCAACCCCTCTACGTGGATACATTCGGTGAGAAGAATGCTATGTGCACAGCACTAGCGATTTTCTTCTAGAATATGTCGCCGCTCACACACATCTCTTGTCAACCTGCTAACGAGAGAAACTGCAATCATTAGCGCAATCCAAAGCAACCAGAATGTGTAATTTTATCTGTATTCTCAAACCATAATGAAAAAAATAAAAACTTCCAGCTGTTACTTACCAAGAAACTAATCATTCATGCAGTCATCCTCTGTACGTAGATACTTTCGGTGTGAAGAATGCTATGTGCACAGCACTAGCGATTTTCATCTAGAATATGTCGCCGCTCACACACATCTCTTGTCAACCTGCTAACGAAAGAAAATGCTATCATTAGCGCAATCCAAAGCAACCAGAATGTGTAATTCTACCTGTATTCTCAAACCATAATGAAAAAAATTAAATCTTCCAACTGTTACTTACCCAAAAACTAATTATTCATGCAGTCATCCTCTGTATGTAGATACATTCGGTGTGAAGAATGCTATGTGCACAGCACTAGCGATTTTCTTCTAGAATATGTCGCCGCTCCCACACATCTGTTGTCAACCTGCTATCGAGAGAACTGCAATCATTAGCGCAATCCAAAGCAACCAGAATGTGTAATTTTATCTGTATTCTCAAACCATAATGAAAAAAATAAAAACTTCCAGCTGTTACTTACCAAGAAATTAATTATTCATGCAGTGTCCTCTGTACGTAGATACATTCGGTGTGAAGAATGCTATGTGCACAGCACTAGCGATTTTCTTCTAGAATATGTCGCCGCTCCCACACATCTGTTGTCAAGCTGCTATCGAGAGAACTGCAATCATTAGCGTAATCCAAAGCAACCAGAATGTGTAATTTTATCTGTATTCTCAAACCATAATGAAAAAAATTAAAACTTCCAGCTGTTACTTACCAAGAAATTAATTATTCATGCAGTGTCCTCTGTACGTAGATACATTCGGTGTGAAGAATGCTATGTGCACAGCACTAGCGATTTTCTTTTAAAATATGTCGCCGCTCACACACATCTCTTGTCAGCCTGCTGACGACAGAAAATGCAATCATTAGCGCAATCCAAAACAACCAGAATGTGTAATTTTATCTGTATTCACAAACTATAATGAAAAAAATTAAAACTTTTAGCTGTTAATTACCAAAAAACTAATTATTCATGCAGTCATCCTCTGTACGTAGATACATTCCGCGTGAAGAATGCTATGTGCACAGCACTAGCGATTTTCTTGTAGAATATGTCGCCGCTCCCACACATCTCTTGTCAACCTGCTATCGAAAGAAAATGCAATCATTAGCGCAATCCAAAGCAACCAGAATGTGTAATTTTATCTGTATTCTCAAACCATAATGAAAAAAATTAAAACTTCCAACTGTTACTTACCCAAAAACTAATTATTCATGCAGTCATCCTCTGTATGTAGATACATTCGGTGTGAAGAATGCTATGTGCACAGCACTAGCGATTTTCTTCTAGAATATGTCGCCGCTCCCACACATCTGTTGTCAACCTGCTAACGAAATGAAAGGAACCCAATAGCGCACACCAAGGTCATCAGAATGTGTAATTTTATCTGTATTCTTAAAGTGTAATGAAAAAAATTTAAACAAAGTGCTGTTACTGCCCAAGAAACTAATTGTTCACGCTGTCAACCCCTCTACGTGGATACATTCGGTGAGAAGAATGCTATGTGCACAGCACTAGCGATTTTCTTCTAGAATATGTCGCCGCTCACACACATCTCTTGTCAACCTGCTAACGAAAGAAAATGCAATCATTAGCGCAATCCAAAGCAACCAGAATGTGTTATTTTTTATCTGTATCTACAAACTATAATGAAAAAAATTAAAACTTCCAGCTGTTACTTACCAAGAAACTAATTATTCATGCAGTCATCCTCTGTACGTAGATACATTCGGTGTGAAGAATGCTATGTGCACAGCACTAGCGATTTTCTTCAAGAATATGTCGCCGCTTACACACATCTCTTGTCAGCCTGCTGACGACAGAAAGTGCAATCACTAGCGCAATCCAAAGCAACCAGAATGTGTAATTTTATCTGTATTCTCAAACCATAATGAAAAAAATTAAAACTTCCAGCTGTTACTTACCAAGAAACCAATTATTCATGCAGTTATCCTCTGTACGTAGATACTTTCGGTGTGAAGAATGCTATGTGCACAGCACTAGCGATTTTCATCTAGAATATGTCGCCGCTCACACACATCTCTTGTCAACCTGCTAACGAAAGAAAATGCAATCACCAGCGCAACCCAAAGCAACCAGAATGTGTAATTTTATCTGTATTCTCAAACCATAATGAAAAAAATTAAAACTTCCAACTGTCACTTTCCCAAAAACTAATTATTCATGCAGTCATCCTCTGTATGTAGATACATTCAGTGTGAAGAATGCTATGTGCACAGCACTAGCGATTTTCTTGCAGAATATATCTCCGCTCCCACACATCTCTTGTCAACCTGCTAACGAAAGAAAAAGCAATCATTAGCGCAATCCAAAGCAACCATAGTGTGTAATTTTATCTGTATTCACAAACCATAATGAAAAAAATTAAAACTTTTAGCTGTTACTTACCAAAAAACTAATTATTCATGCAGTCATCCTCTGTACGTAGATACATTCGGTGTGAAGAATGCTATGTGCACAGCACTAGCGATTTTCTTGAAGAATATGTCGCCGCTCCCACACATCTCTTGTCAACCTGCTAACGAAAGAAAATGCAATCATTAGCGCAATCCAAAGCAACCAGAATGTGTAATTTTATCTAAATTCTCAAACCATAATGAAAAAAATAAAAGTTTCCAGCTGTTACTTACCAAGAAACTAATTATTCATGCAGTCATCCTCTGTACGTAGATACTTTCGGTGTGAAGAATGCTATGTGCACAGCACTAGCGATTTTCATCTAGAATATGTCGCCGCTCACACACATCTCTTGTCAACCTGCTAACGAAAGAAAATGCAACCATTAGCGCAATCCAAAGCAACCAGAATGTGTAATTCTATCTGTATTCTCAAACCATAATGAAAAAAATTAAAACTTCCAACTGTTACTTTCCCAAAAACTAATTATTCATGCAGTCATCCTCTGTACGTAGATACATTCAGTGTGAAGAACGCTATGTGCACAGCACTAGCGATTTTCTTCTAGAATATGTCGCCGCTCCCACACATCTGTTGTCAACCTGCTAACGAAAGAAAATGCAATCATTAGCGCAATCCAAAGCAACCAGAATGTGTAATTTTATCTGTATTCTCAACCCATAATGAAAAAAATAAAAACTTCCAGCTGTTACTTACCAAGAAACTAATTATTCATGCAGTCATCCTCTGTACGTAGATACATTCGGTGTGAAGAATGCTATTTGCACACCACTAGCGATTTTCTTCAAGAATATGTCGCCGCTCACACACATCTCTTGTCAGCCTGCTGACGACAGGAAATGCAATCACTAGCGCAATCCAAAGCAACCAGAATGTGTAATTTTATCTGTATTCTCAAACCATAATGAAAAAAATTTAAACTTCCAGCTGTTACTTACCAAGAAACTAATTATAAATGCAGTTATCCTCTGTACGTAGATACTTTCGGTGTGAAGAATGCTATGTGCACAGCACTAGCGATTTTCATCTAGAATATGTCGCCGCTCACACACATCTCTTGTCAACCTGCTAACGAAAGAAAATGCAATCACTAGCGCAATCCAAAGCAACCAGAATATGTAATTTTATATGTATTCTCAAACCATAATGAAAAAAATTAAAACTTCCAACTGTCACTTACCCAAAAACTAATTATTCATGCAGTCATCCTCTGTATGTAGATACATTCGGTGTGAAGAATGCTATGTGCACAGCACTAGCGATTTTCTTGCAGAATATATATCCGCTCCCACACATCTCTTGTCAACCTGCTAACGAAAGAAAAAGCAATCATTAGCGCATTCCAAAGCAACCATAATGTGTAATTTTATCTGTATTCACAAATTATAATGAAAAAAATTAAAACTTTTAGCTGTTACTTACCAAAAAACTGATTATTCATGCACTCATCCTCTGTGCGTAGATACATTCGGTGTGAAGAATGCTATGTGCACAGCACTAGCGATTTTCTTGAAAAATATGTCGCCGCTCCCACACAACTTTTGTCAACCTGCTAACGAAAGAAAATGCAATCATTAGCGCAATCCAAAGCAACCAGAATGTGTAATTTTATCTGTATTCTCAAACCATGATGAAAAAAATTAAAACTTCTATCTGTAACTTACCAAAAAACTAATTATTCATGCAGTCATCCTCTGTACGTAGATACATTCGGTGTGAAGAATGCTATGTGCAGAGCACTAGCGTTTTTCTTGTAGAATATGTCGCCGCTCCCACACATCTCTTGTCAACGTGCTAACGAAAGAAAATGCAATCATTAGCGCAATCCAAAGAAACCAGAATGTGTAATTATATCTGTATTCTCAAACCATAATGAAAAAAATTAAAGCAAAGTGCTGTTACTTACCAAAAAACTAATTATTCATGCAGTCATCCTCTGTATGTAGATACATTCAGTGTGAAGAATGCTATGTGCACAGCACTAGCGATTTTCTTGCAGAATATATCTCCGCTCCCACACATCTCTTGTTAACCTGCTAACGAAAGAAAAAGCAATCATTAGCGCAATCCAAAGCAACCAGAATGTGTAATTTTATCTGTATTCTCAAACCATAATGAAAAAAATTAAAACTTCCAACTGTTACTTACCCAAAAACTAATTATTCATGCAGTCATCCTCTGTATGTAGATACATTCGGTGTGAAGAATGCTATGTGCACAGCACTAGCGATTTTCTTCTAGAATATGTCGCCGCTCCCACACATCTGTTGTCAACCTGCTAACGAAAGGAAGGGAAGCCAATAGCGCACACCAAGGTCATCAGAATGTGTAATTTTATCTGTATTCTTAAAGTGTAATGACAAAAATTTAAACAAAGTGCTGTTACTACCCAAGAAACTAATTGTTCACGCTGCCAACCCCTCTACGTGGATACATTCGGTGAGAAGAATGCTATGTGCACAGCACTAGCGATTTTCTTCTAGAATATGTCGCCGCTCACACACATCTCTTGTCAACCTGCTAACGAGAGAAACTGCAATCATTAGCGCAATCCAAAGCAACCAGAATGTGTAATTTTATCTGTATTCTCAAACCATAATGAAAAAAATAAAAACTTCCAGCTGTTACTTACCAAGAAAATAATTATTCATGCAGTCATCCTCTGTACGTAGATACTTTCGGTGTGAAGAATGCTATGTGCACAGCACTAGCAATTTTCATCTAGAATTTGTCGCCGCTCACACACATCTCTTGTCAACCTGCTAACGAAAGAAAATGCTATCATTAGCGCAATCCAAAGCAACCAGAATGTGTAATTCTATCTGTATTCTCAAACCATAATGAAAAAAATTAAAACTTCCAACTGTTACTTACCCAAATACTAATTATTCATGCAGTCATCCTCCGTACGTAGATACATTCGGTGTGAAGAATGCTATGTGCAGAGCACTAGCGTTTTTCTTGTAGTATATGTCGCCGCTCCCACACATCTCTTGTCAACGTGCTAACGAAAGAAAATGCAATCATTACCGCAATCCAAAGAAACCAGAATGTGTAATTATATCTGCATTCTCAAACCATAATGAAAAAAATTAAAGCAAAGTGCTGTTACTTACCAAAAAACTAATTATTCATGCAGTCATCCTCTGTATGTAGATACATTCAGTGTGAAGAATGCTATGTGCACAGCACTAGCGATTTTCTTGTAGAATATGTCGCCGCTCCCACACATCTCTTGTCAACCTGCTAACGAAAGAAAATGCAATCATTAGCGCAATCCAAAGCTACCAGAATGTGTAATTTTATCTGTATTCTCAAACCATAATGAAAAAAATTAAAACTTCCAACTGTTACTTACCCAAAAACTAATTATTCATGCAGTCATCCTCTGTATGTAGATACATTCGGTGTGAAGAATGCTATGTGCACAGCACTAGCGATTTTCTTCTAGAATATGTCACCGCTCCCACACATCTGTTGTCAACCTGCTAACGAAAGGAAAGGAAGCCAATAACGCACACCAAGGTCATCAGAATGTGTAATTTTATGTGTATTCTTAAAGTGTAATGAAAAAAATTTAAACAAAGTGCTGTTACTGCCCAAGAAACTAAATGTTCACGCTGTCAACCCCTCTACGTGGATACATTCGGTGAGAAGAATGCTATGTGCACAGCACTAGCGATTTTCTTCTAGAATATGTCGCCGCTCACACACATCTCTTGTCAACCTGCTAACGAGAGAAACTGCAATCATTAGCGCAATCCAAAGACACCAGAATGTGTAATTTTATCTGTATTCTCAAACCATAATGAAAAAAATAAAAACTTCCAGCTGTTACTTACCAAGAAACTAATTATTCATGCAGTCATCCTCTGTACGTAGATACTTTCGGTGTGAAGAATGCTATGTGCACAGCACTAGCGATTTTCATCTAGAATATGTCGCCGCTCACACACATCTCTTGTCAACCTGATAACGACAGAAAATGCTATCATTAGCGCAATCCAAAGCAACCAGAATGTGTAATTCTATCTGTATTCTCAAACCATAGTGGAAAAAATTAAAACTTCCAACTGTTACTTACCCAAAAACTAATTATTCATGCAGTCATCCTCTGTACGTAGATACATTCGGTGTGAAGAATGCTATGTGCACAGCACTAGCGATTTTCTTCTAGAATATGTCGCCGCTCCCACACATCTGTTGTCAAACCTGCTAACGAAAGGAAAGGAAATCATTAGCGCAATCCAAAGCAACCAGAATGTTCAACTTTATCTGTATTCTCAAACCATAATGAAAAAAATAAAAACTTCCAGCTGTTACTTACCAAGAAACTAATTATTCATGCAGTCATCCTCTGTACGTAGATACATTCGGTGTGAAGAATGCTATGTGCACACCACTAGCGATTTTCTTCAAGAATATGTCGCCGCTCACACACATCTCTTGTCAGCCTGCTGACGACAGAAAATGCAATCACTAGCGCAATCCAAAGCAACCAGAATGTGTAATTTTATCTGTATTCTCAAACCATAATGAAAAAAATTAAAACTTCCAGCTGTTACTTACCAAGAAACTAAATATTCATGCAGTTATCGTCTGTACGTAGATACTTTCGGTGTGAAGAATGCTATGTGCACAGCACTAGCGATTTTCATCTAGAATATGTCGCCGCTCACACACATCTCTTGTCAACCTGCTAACGAAAGAAAATGCAATCACTAGCGCAATCCAAAGCAACCAGAATGTGTAATTTTACTGTATTCTCAAACCATAATGAAAAAAATTAAAACTTCCAACTGTCACTTACCCAAAAACTAATTATTCATGCAGTCATCCTCTGTATGTAGATGCATTCGGTGTGAAGAATGCTATGTGCACAGCACTAGCGATTTTCTTGCAGAATATATCTCTGCTCCCACACATCTCTTGTCAACCTGCTAACGAAAGAAAAAGCAATCATTAGCGCAATCCAAAGCAATCATAATGTGTAATTTTATCTGTATTCACAAACTATAATGAAAAAAATTAAAACTTTTAGCTGTTACTTACCAAAAAACTAATTATTCATGCATTCATCCTCTGTACGTAGATACATTCGGTGTGAAGAATGCTATGTGCACAGCACTAGCGATATTCTTGAAAAATATGTCGCCGCTCCCACACAACTCTTGTCAACCTGCTAACGAAAGAAAATGCAATCATTAGCGCAATCCAAAGCAACCAGAATGTGTAATTTTATCTGTATTCTCAAACCATGATGAAAAAAATTAAAACTTCTATCTGTAACTTACCAAAAAACTAATTATTCATGCAGTCATCCTCTGTACGTAGATACATTCGGTGGGAAGAATGCTATGTGCAGAGCACTAGCATTTTCCTTGTAGAATATGTCGCCGCTCCCACACATCTCTTGTCAACGTGCTAACGAAAGAAAATGCAATCATTAGCGCAACCCAAAGAAACCAGAATGTGTAATTATATCTGTATTCTCAAACCATAATGAAAAAAATTAAAGGAAAGTGCTGTTACTTACCAAAAAACTAATTATTCATGCAGTCATCCTCTGTACGTAGATACATTCGGTGTGAAGAATGCTATGTGCACAGCACTAGCGATTTTCTTGTAGAATATGTCGCCGCTCCCACACATCTCTTGTGAACCTGCTAACGAAAGAAAATGCAATCATTAACGCAATCCAAAGCAACCAGAATGTGTAATTTTATCTGTATTCTCATACCATAATGAAAAAATTAAATCTTCCAGCTGTTACTTACCAAAAATCCAATTATTCATGCAGTCATCGTCTATACGTAGATACATTCGGTGTGAAGGATAGCTATGTGCACAGCACTAGCGATTTTCTTCTAGAATATGTCGCCGCACCCACACATCTCTTGTCAACCTGCTAACGAAAGGAATGGAAATCATTAGCGCACTCCAAAGTCACCAGAATGTGTAATTTTATATGTATTCTCAAAGTATAATGAAAAAAATTTAAACAAAGTGCTGTTACTGCCCAAAAAAGTAATTGCTCACGCTGTCAACCCCTCTACGTAGATACATTCGGAGAGAAGAATGCAATGTGCACAGCAGTAGCGATTTTCTTGTAGAATATGTCGCCGTTCCCACACATCTCTTGTCAACCTGCTAACGAAAGAAAATGCAATCATTAGCGCAATCCAAAGCAACCAGAATGTGTAATTCTATCTGTATTCTCAAACCATAATGAAAAAAATTAAAACTTCCAACTGTTACTTACCCAAAAACTAATTATTCATGCAGTCATCCTCTGTACGTAGATACATTCGGTGTGAAGAATGCTATGTGCACAGCACTAGCGATTTTCTTCTAGGATATGTTGCCGCTCCCACACATCTCTTGTCAACCTGCTAACGAAAGAAAACGCAATCATTAGCGCAATCCAAAGCAACCAGAATGTGAAATTTTATCTGTATTCTCAAACGATAATGAAAAAAATTAAAACTAAGTGCTGTTACTTACCAAAAAACTAATTATTCATGCAGTCATCCTCTGTACGTAGATACATTCGGTGTGAAGAATGCTATGTGCACAGCACTAGCGATTTTCTTGTAGAATATGTCGCCGCTCCCACACATCTCTTGTCAACCTGCTAACGAAAGGAAAGGAAATCATTAGCGCACTTCAAAGTCACCAGAATGTGTAATTTTATCTGTATTCTTAAAGTATAATGAAAAAAATTAAAACATAGTGCTGTTACTGCCCAAAAAACTAATTGTTCACGCTGTCAACCCCTCTACTTAGATACATTCGGTGTGTAGATTGCTATGTGCACAGCACTAGCGATTTTCTTGTAGAATATGTCGCCGTTCCCACACATCTCTTGTCAACCTCCTAACGAAAGAAAATGCAATCATTAGCGCAATCCAAAGCAAACAGAATGTGTAATTTTATGTGTATTCTCAAACCATAATGAAAAAAATTAAAACTTCGAGCTGTTACTTACCAAAAAACTAATTATTCATGCAGTCATCCTCTGTACGTAGATACGTACGGTGTGAAGAATGCTATGTGCACAGCACTAGCGATTTTCTTC
Organism: Schistocerca americana; assembly: GCF_021461395.2. Taxonomy (NCBI): domain Eukaryota; kingdom Metazoa; phylum Arthropoda; class Insecta; order Orthoptera; family Acrididae; genus Schistocerca; species Schistocerca americana. The sequence goes on from NC_060126.1 coordinate 382,281,976, forward strand.
TAGAATATGTCGCCGCTCCCACACATCTGTTGTCAACCTGCTAACGAAAGAAAATGCAATCATTAGCGCAATCCAAAGCAGCCAGAATGTGTAATTATATCTGTATTCTCAAACCATAATGAAAAAAATTAAAACTTCCAGCTGTCACTTACCAAAAAACTAATTATTCATGCAGTCAACCTCTGTACGTAGATACATTCGGTGTGAAGAATGCTATGTGCACAGCACTAGCGATTTTCTTGTAGAATATGTCGCCGCTCCCACACATCTCTTGTGTACCTGCTAACGAAAGAAAATGCAATCATTAACGCAATCCAAACCAACCAGAATGTGTAATTATATTTGTATTCTCAAACCATAATGAAAAAAATTAAAACAAAGTGCTGTTACTTACCAAAAAACTAATTATTCATGCAGTCATCCTCTGTACGTAGATACATTCGGTGTGAAGAATGCTATGTGCACAGCACTAGCGATTTTCTTGTAGAATATGTCGCCGCTCCCACACATCTCTTGTGAACCTGCTAGCGAAAGAAAATGCAATCATTAACGCAATCCAAAGCAACCAGAATGTGTAATTATATCTGTATTCTCAAACCATAATGAAAAAAATTAAAACAAAGTGCTGTTACTTACCAAAAAACTAATTATTCATGCAGTCATCCTCTGTACGTAGATACATTCGGTGTGAAGAATGCTATGTGCACAGCACTAGCGATTTTCTTGTAGAATATGTCGCCGCTCCCACACATCTCTTGTCAACCTGCTAACGAAAGAAAATGCAATCATTTGCGCAATCCAAAGCAACCAGAATGTGTAATTTTATCTGTATTCTCAAACCATAATGAAAAAAATTAAAACAAAGTGCTGTTACTTACCAAAAAACTAATTATTCATGCAGTCATCCTCTGTACGTAGATACATTCGGTGTGAAGAATGCTATGTGCACAGCACTAGCGATTTTCTTGTAGAATATGTCGCCGCTCCCACACATCTCTTGTCAACCTGCTAACGAAAGAAAATGCAATCATTAGCGCAATCCAAAGCAACCAGAATGTGTAATTATATCTGTATTCTCAAACCATAATGAAAAAAATTAAAACAAAGTGCTGTTACTTACCAAAAAACTAATTATTCATGCAGTCATCCTCTGTACGTAGATACTTTCGGTGTGAAGAATGCTATGTGCACAGCACTAGCGATTTTCTTGTAGAATATGTCGCCGCTCCCACACATCTCTTGTGAACCTGCTAACGAAAGAAAATGCTATCATTAACGCAATCCAAATCAACCAGAATGTGTAATTTTATCTGTATTCTCATACCATAATGAAAAAATTAAAACTTCCAGCTGTTACTTACCAAAAATCTAATTATTCATGCAGTCATCCTCTATACGTAAATACATTCGGTGTGAAGAATGCTATCCGCACAGCACTACCGATTTTCTTCTAGAATATGTCGCCGCTCCCACACATCTCTTGTCAACCTGCTAACGAAAGGAAAGGAAATCATTAGCGCACTCCAAAGTCACCAGAATGTGTAATTTTATCTGTATTCTTAAAGTATAATGAAAAAATTTAAACAAAGTGCTGTTACTGCCCAAAAAACTAATTGTTCACGCTGTCAACCCCTCTACGTAGATACATTCGGTGTGAAGATTGCTATGTGCACAGCACTAGCGATTTTCTTGTAGAATATGTCGCCGTTCCCACACATCTCTTGTCAACCTGCTAACGAAAGAAAATGCAATCATTAGCGCAATCCAAAGCCAACAGAATGTGTAATTTTATGTGTTTTCTCAAACCATAATGAAAAAAATTAAAACTTCCAGCTGTTACTTACCAAAAATCTAATTATTCATGCAGTCATCCTCTGTACGTAGATACATACGGTGTGAAGAATGCTATGTGCACAGCACTACCGATTTTCTTCTAGAATATGTCGCCGCTTCCACACATCTCTTGTCAACCTGCTAACGAAAGAAAATGCAATCATTAGCGCACTCCTAAGTCTCCAGAATGTGTAATTTTATCTGTATTCCGAAAGTATAATGAAAAAAATTTAAACAAAGTGCTGTTACTGCCCAAAAAGTAATTGTTCACGCTGTCAACCCCTCTACGTAGATACATTCGGTGTGAAGAATGCTATGTGCACAGCACTAGCGATTTTCGTGTAGAATATGTCGCCGCTCCCACACATCTCTTGTGAACCTGCTAACGAAAGAAAATGCAATCATTAACGCAATCCAAAGCAACCAGAATGTGTAATTATATCTGTATTCTCAAACCATAATGAAAAATGTTAAAACAAAGTGCTGTTACTTACCAAAAATCTAATTATTCATGCAGTCATCCTCTATACGTAGATACATTCGGTGTGAAGAATGCTATGTGCACAGCACTACCGATTTTCTTCTAGAATATGTCGCCGCTCCCACACATCTCTTGTCAACCTGCTAACGAAAGGAAAGGAAATCATTAGCGCACTCCAAAGTCACCAGAATGTGTAATTTTATCTGTATTCTTAAAGTATAATGAAAAAAATTTAAACAAAGTGCTGTTACTGCCCAAAAAACTAATTGTTCACGCTGTCAACCCCTCTACGTAGATACATTCGGTGTGAAGATTGCTATGTGCACAGCACTAGCGATTTTCTTGTAGAATATGTCGCCGTTCCCACACATCTCTTGTCAACCTGCTAACGAATGAAAATGCAATCATTAGCGCAATCCAAAGCCAACAGAATGTGTATTTTTATGTGTTTTCTCAAACCATAATGAAAAAAATTAAAACTTCCAGCTGTTACTTACCAAAAATCTAATTATTCATGCAGTCATCCTCTGTACGTAGATACATACGGTGTGAAGAATGCTATGTGCACAGCACTACCGATTTTCTTCTAGAATATGTCGCCGCTTCCACACATCTCTTGTCAACCTGCTAACGAAAGAAAATGCAATCATTAGCGCACTCCTAAGTCTCCAGAATGTGTAATTTTATCTGTATTCCGAAAGTATAATGAAAAAAATTTAAACAAAGTCTGTTACTGCCCAAAAAAGTAATTGTTCACGCTGTCAACCCCTCTACGTAGATACATTCGGTGTGAAGAATGCTATGTGCACAGCACTAGCGATTTTCTTGTAGAATATGTCGCCGCTCCCACACATCTCTTGTGAACCTGCTAACGAAAGAAAATGCAATCATTAACGCAATCCAAAGCAACCAGAATGTGTAATTATATCTGTATTCTCAAACCATAATGAAAAAAGTTAAAACAAAGTGCTGTTACTTACCAAAAATCTAATTATTCATGCAGTCATCCTCTATACGTAGATACATTCGGTGTGAAGAATGCTATGTGCACAGCACTACCGATTTTCTTCTAGAATATGTCGCCGCTTCCACACATCTCTTGTCAACCTGCTATCGAAAGGAAAGGAAATCATTAGCGCACTCCAAAGTCACCAGAATGTGTAATTTTATCTGTGTTCTTAAAGTAAAATGAAAAAATTTAAACAAAGTTCTGTTACTGCCCAAAAAAGTAATTGTTCACGCTGTCAACCCCTCTACGTAGATACATTCGGTGTGAAGAATGCTATGTGCACAGCACTAGCGATTTTCTTGTAGAATATGTCGCCGCTCCCACACATCTCTTGTGAACCTGCTATCGAAAGGAAAGGAAATCATTAGCGCACTCCAAAGTCACCAGAATGTGTAATTTTATCTGTGTTCTTAAAGTAAAATGAAAAAAATTTAAACAAAGTTCTGTTACTGCCTAAGAAAGTAATTGTCCACGCTGTCAACCCCTCTACGTAGATACATTCGGTGAGAAGAATGCTATGTGCACAGCACTAGCGATTTTCTTGTAGAATATGTCGCCACTCCCACACATCTGTTGTCAACCTGCTAACGAAAGAATATGCAATCATTAGCGCAATCCAAAGCAACCAGAATTTGTAATTTTATCTGTATTCTCAGACCATAATGAAAAAAATTAAAACTTCCAGCTGTTACCTTCCAAAAAACTAATTACTCATGCAGTCATCATCTGTACGTAGATATATTCGGCGTGAAGAATGCTATGTGCACAGCACTAGCGATTTTCTTCTAGAATATGTCGCCGCTCCCACACATCCCTTGTCAACCTGCTAACGAAAGAAAATGCAATCATTAGCGCAATCCAAAGCAACCAGAATGTGTAATTATATCTGTATTCTCAAGTCATAATGAAAAAAATTAAAACTTCCAGATGTTACTTACCAAAAAACTAATTATTCATGCAGTCATCCTCTGTACGTAGATACATTCGGTGTGAAGAATGCTATGTGCACAGCACTAACGATTTTATTCTAGAATATGTCGCCGCTCACACACATCTCATGTCAACCTGTTAACGAAAGAAACTGCTATCATTAGCGCAATCCAAAGCAACCAGAATGTGTAATTTTATCTGTATTCTCAAACCATAATGAAAAAAATTAAAACTTCCAGCTGTTACTTACCAAAAAACTAATTGCTCACGCTTTCAACCCCTCTACGTAGATACATTCGGTGAGAAGAATGCTATGTGCACAGCACTAGCGATTTTCTTGTAGAATATGTCGCCGCTCACACACATCTCATGTCAACCTGCTAACGAACGAAAATGCAATCACTAGCGCAATCCAAAGCAACCAGAATGTGTAATTTTATCTGTATTCTCAACCCATAATGAAAAAAATTAAAACTTCCAGCTGTTACTTACCTAAAAACTAATTATTAATGCAGTCATCCTCCGTACGTATATACATTCGGTGTGAAGAACGCTATGTGAACAGCACTAGCGACTTTCTTCTAGAATATGTCGCCGCTCACACACATCTGTTGTCAACCTGCTAAGGAAAGGAATGGAAATCATTAGCGCACTCCAAAGTCACCAGAATGTGTAATTTTATCTGTATTCTTAAAGTATAAAGAAAAAAATTTAAAGAAAGTGCTGTTACTGCCCAAAAAACTAATTGCTCACGCTTTCAACCCCTCTACGTAGATACATTCGGTGAGAAGAATGCAATGTGCACAGCACTAGCGATTTTCTTGTAGAATATGTCGCCGCACACACACATCTCTTGTCAACCTGCTAACGAAAGAAAATGCAATCACTAGCGCAATCCAAAGCCAACAGAATGTGTAATTTTATGTGTTTTCTCAAACCATAATGAAAAAAATTAAAACTTCCAGCTGTTACTTACCAAAAATCTAATTATTCATGCAGTCATCCTCTGTACGTAGATACATACGGTGTGAAGAATGCTATGTGCACAGCACTACCGATTTTCTTCTAGAATATGTCGCCGCTTCCACACATCTCTTGTCAACCTGCTAACGAAAGAAAATGCAATCATTAGCGCACTCCTAAGTCTCCAGAATGTGTAATTTTATCTGTATTCCGAAAGTATAATGAAAAAAATTTAAACAAAGTGCTGTTACTGCCCAAAAAGTAATTGTTCACGCTGTCAACCCCTCTACGTAGATACATTCGGTGTGAAGAATGCTATGTGCACAGCACTAGCGATTTTCTTGTAGAATATGTCGCCGCTCCCACACATCTCTTGTGAACCTGCTAACGAAAGAAAATGCAATCATTAACGCAATCCAAAGCAACCAGAATGTGTAATTATATCTGTATTCTCAAACCATAATGAAAAATGTTAAAACAAAGTGCTGTTACTTACCAAAAATCTAATTATTCATGCAGTCATCCTCTATACGTAGATACATTCGGTGTGAAGAATGCTATGTGCACAGCACTACCGATTTTCTTCTAGAATATGTCGCCGCTCCCACACATCTCTTGTCAACCTGCTAACGAAAGGAAAGGAAATCATTAGCGCACTCCAAAGTCACCAGAATGTGTAATTTTATCTGTATTCTTAAAGTATAATGAAAAAAATTTAAACAAAGTGCTGTTACTGCCCAAAAAACTAATTGTTCACGCTGTCAACCCCTCTACGTAGATACATTCGGTGTGAAGATTGCTATGTGCACAGCACTAGCGATTTTCTTGTAGAATATGTCGCCGTTCCCACACATCTCTTGTCAACCTGCTAACGAATGAAAATGCAATCATTAGCGCAATCCAAAGCCAACAGAATGTGTATTTTTATGTGTTTTCTCAAACCATAATGAAAAAAATTAAAACTTCCAGCTGTTACTTACCAAAAATCTAATTATTCATGCAGTCATCCTCTGTACGTAGATACATACGGTGTGAAGAATGCTATGTGCACAGCACTACCGATTTTCTTCTAGAATATGTCGCCGCTTCCACACATCTCTTGTCAACCTGCTAACGAAAGAAAATGCAATCATTAGCGCACTCCTAAGTCTCCAGAATGTGTAATTTTATCTGTATTCCGAAAGTATAATGAAAAAAATTTAAACAAAGTCTGTTACTGCCCAAAAAAGTAATTGTTCACGCTGTCAACCCCTCTACGTAGATACATTCGGTGTGAAGAATGCTATGTGCACAGCACTAGCGATTTTCTTGTAGAATATGTCGCCGCTCCCACACATCTCTTGTGAACCTGCTAACGAAAGAAAATGCAATCATTAACGCAATCCAAAGCAACCAGAATGTGTAATTATATCTGTATTCTCAAACCATAATGAAAAAAGTTAAAACAAAGTGCTGTTACTTACCAAAAATCTAATTATTCATGCAGTCATCCTCTATACGTAGATACATTCGGTGTGAAGAATGCTATGTGCACAGCACTACCGATTTTCTTCTAGAATATGTCGCCGCTTCCACACATCTCTTGTCAACCTGCTATCGAAAGGAAAGGAAATCATTAGCGCACTCCAAAGTCACCAGAATGTGTAATTTTATCTGTGTTCTTAAAGTAAAATGAAAAAATTTAAACAAAGTTCTGTTACTGCCCAAAAAAGTAATTGTTCACGCTGTCAACCCCTCTACGTAGATACATTCGGTGTGAAGAAAGCTATGTGCACAGCACTAGCGATTTTCTTGTAGAATATGTCGCCGCTCCCACACATCTCTTGTGAACCTGCTATCGAAAGGAAAGGAAATCATTAGCGCACTCCAAAGTCACCAGAATGTGTAATTTTATCTGTGTTCTTAAAGTAAAATGAAAAAAATTTAAACAAAGTTCTGTTACTGCCTAAGAAAGTAATTGTCCACGCTGTCAACCCCTCTACGTAGATACATTCGGTGAGAAGAATGCTATGTGCACAGCACTAGCGATTTTCTTGTAGAATATGTCGCCACTCCCACACATCTGTTGTCAACCTGCTAACGAAAGAATATGCAATCATTAGCGCAATCCAAAGCAACCAGAATTTGTAATTTTATCTGTATTCTCAGACCATAATGAAAAAAATTAAAACTTCCAGCTGTTACCTTCCAAAAAACTAATTACTCATGCAGTCATCATCTGTACGTAGATATATTCGGCGTGAAGAATGCTATGTGCACAGCACTAGCGATTTTCTTCTAGAATATGTCGCCGCTCCCACACATCCCTTGTCAACCTGCTAACGAAAGAAAATGCAATCATTAGCGCAATCCAAAGCAACCAGAATGTGTAATTATATCTGTATTCTCAAGTCATAATGAAAAAAATTAAAACTTCCAGATGTTACTTACCAAAAAACTAATTATTCATGCAGTCATCCTCTGTACGTAGATACATTCGGTGTGAAGAATGCTATGTGCACAGCACTAACGATTTTATTCTAGAATATGTCGCCGCTCACACACATCTCATGTCAACCTGTTAACGAAAGAAACTGCTATCATTAGCGCAATCCAAAGCAACCAGAATGTGTAATTTTATCTGTATTCTCAAACCATAATGAAAAAAATTAAAACTTCCAGCTGTTACTTACCAAAAAACTAATTGCTCACGCTTTCAACCCCTCTACGTAGATACATTCGGTGAGAAGAATGCTATGTGCACAGCACTAGCGATTTTCTTGTAGAATATGTCGCCGCTCACACACATCTCATGTCAACCTGCTAACGAACGAAAATGCAATCACTAGCGCAATCCAAAGCAACCAGAATGTGTAATTTTATCTGTATTCTCAACCCATAATGAAAAAAATTAAAACTTCCAGCTGTTACTTACCTAAAAACTAATTATTAATGCAGTCATCCTCCGTACGTATATACATTCGGTGTGAAGAACGCTATGTGAACAGCACTAGCGACTTTCTTCTAGAATATGTCGCCGCTCACACACATCTGTTGTCAACCTGCTAAGGAAAGGAATGGAAATCATTAGCGCACTCCAAAGTCACCAGAATGTGTAATTTTATCTGTATTCTTAAAGTATAAAGAAAAAAATTTAAAGAAAGTGCTGTTACTGCCCAAAAAACTAATTGCTCACGCTTTCAACCCCTCTACGTAGATACATTCGGTGAGAAGAATGCAATGTGCACAGCACTAGCGATTTTCTTGTAGAATATGTCGCCGCACACACACATCTCTTGTCAACCTGCTAACGAAAGAAAATGCAATCACTAGCGCAATCCAAAGCAACCAGAATGTGTAATTTTATCTGTATTCTCAACCCATAATGAAAAAAATTAAAACTTCCAGCTGTTACTTACCAAAAAAACTAATTATTCATGCAGTCATCCTCTGTACGTAGATTCATTCGGTGTGAAGAATGCTATGTGCACAGCACTAGCGATTTTCTTCTAGATTATGTCGCCGCTCCCAGACATCTGTTGTCAACCTGCTAACGAAAGGAAAGGAAATCAATAGCGCACTCCAAATTCACCAGAATGTGTTATTTTATCTGTATTCTTAAAGTATAATGAAAAAAATTTAAACAAAATGCTGTTACTGCCCAAAAAAGTAATTGTTCACGCTGTCAGCCCCTCTACGTAGATACATTCGGTGAGAAGAATGCCATATGCACAGCACTAGCGATTTTCTTGTAGAATATGTCGCCGCTCACACACATCTCTTGTCAACCTGCTAACGGAAGAAAATGCAATCACTAGCGCAATCCAAAGCAACCATAATGTGTAATTTTATCTGTATTCTCAAACCATAATGAAAAAAATTAAAACTTCCAGCTGTTACTTACCAAAAAACTAATTATTCTTGCAGTTATCCTCTGTACGTAGACACATTCGGTGTGAAGAATGCTATGTGCACAGCACTAGCGATTTTCTCCTAGAATATGTCGCCGCTCCCACACATCTGTTGTCAACCGGCTAACGAAAAGAAAGGAAATCATTAGCGCACTCCAAAGTCACCAGAATGTGTAATTTTATCTGTATTCTTAAAGTGTAATGAAAAAAATTTAAACAAAGTGCTGTTACTGCCCATAAAACTAATTGTTCACGCTGTCAACCCCTCTACGTAGATACATTCGGTGAGAAGAGTGCTATGTGCACAGCACTAGCGATTTTCTTGTAGAATATGTCGCCGCTCCCACACTTCTCCTGTCAACCTGCTAACGAAAGAAAATGCAATCATTAGCGCAATCCAAAGCAACCAGAATGAGTAATTTTATCTGTATTCTCAACCATAATGAAAAAAATTAAAACTTCCAGCTGTTACTTACCAAAAATCTAATTATTCATGCAGTCATCCTCTGTACGTAGATTCATTCGGTGTGAAGAATGCTATGTGCACAGCAATAGCGATTTTCTTCTAGAATATGTCGTCGCTCCCACACATCTGTTGTCAGCCTGGTATCGAAAGGAAAGGAAATCATTAGCGCACTCCAAAACCACCAGAATGTGTAATTTTATCTGTGTTCTTAAAGTACAATGAAAAAAATTTAAACAAAGTTCTGTTACTGCCCAAAACAGTTATTGTTCACGCTGTCAACCCCTCTACGTAGATACATTCGGTGAGAAAAATGCTATGTGCACAGCACTAGCGATTTTCTTCTAGAATATGTCGTCGCTCCCACACGTCTGTTGTCAACCTGCTAACGAAAGAAAATGCAATCATTAGCGCAATCCAAAGCAACCAGAATGTGTAATTTTATCTGTATTCTCAAACCATAATGAAAAATATTAAAACTTCCAGCTGTTACTTACCAAAAATCTAATTATTCGTGCCGTCATCCTCTGTACGTAGATTCATTCGGTGTGAAGTATGGTATGTGCACAGCAATAGCGATTTTCTTCTAGAATATGTCGTCGCTCCCACACATCTGTTGTCAACCTGCTATCGAAAGGAAAGGAAATCATTAGCGCACTCCAAAGTCACCAGAATGTGTAATTTTATCTGTGTTCTTAAAGTATAATGAAAAAAATTTAAACAAAGTTCTGTTACTGCACAAAACAGTTATTGTTCACGCTGTCAACCCCTCTACGTAGATACATTCGGTGAGAAGAATGCTATGTGCACAGCACTAGCGATTTTCTTGTAGAACATGTCGCCGCTCCCACACATCTCTTGTCAACCTGCTAACGAAAGAAAATGCAATCATTAGCGCAATCCAATGCATCCAGAATGTGTAATTTTATCTGTATTCTCAAGCCATAATGAAAAAAATTAAAACTTCCAGCTGTTACTTACCAAAAATCTAATTATTCATGCAGTCATCCTCTGTACGTAGATTCATTCGGTGTGAAGAATGCTATGTTCACAGCAATAGCGATTTTCTTCTAGAATATGTCGTCGCTCTTACACATCTGTTGTCAACCTGCTATCGAAAGAAAAGGAAATCATTAGCGCACTCCAAAGTCACCAGAATGTGTAATTTTATCTGTGTTCTTAAAGTATAGTGAAAAAAATTTAAACAAAGTTCTGTTACTGCCCAAAACAGTTATTGTTCACGCTGTCAACCCCTCTACGTAGATACATTCGGTGAGAAGAATGCTATGTGCACAGCACTAGCGATTTTCTTGTAGAACATGTCGCCGCTCCCACACATCTCTTGTCAACCTGCTAACGAAAGAAAATGCAATCATTAGCGCAATCCAAAGCAACCACAATGTGTAATTTTATCTGTATTCTCAAGCCATAATGAAAAAAATTAAAACTTCCAGCTGTTACTTACCAAAAATCTAATTATTCATGCAGTCATCCTCTGTACGTAGATTCATTCGGTGTGAAGAATGCTATGTGCACAGCACTAGCGATTTTCTTGTAGAACATGTCGCCGCTCCCACACATCTCTTGTCAACCTGCTAACGAAAGAAAATGCAATCATTAGCGCAATCCAAAGCAACCAGAATGTGTAATTTTATCTGTATTCTCAAGCCATAATGAAAAAAATTAAAACTTCGAGCTGTTACTTACCAAAAATCTAATTATTCATGCAGTCATCCTCTGTACGTAGATTCATTCGGTGTGAAGAATGCTATGTGCACAGCAATAGCGATTTTCTTCTAGAATATGTCGTCGCTCCCACACATCTCTTGTCAACCTGCTATCGAAAGGAAAGGAAATCATTAGCGCACTCCAAAGTCACCAGAATGTGTAATTTTATCTGTGTTCTTAATGTATAATGAAAAAAATTTAAACAAAGTTCTGTTACTGCCCAAAACAGTTATTGTTCACGCTGTCAACCCCTCTACGTAGATACATTCGGTGAGAAGAATGCTATGTGCACAGCACTAGCGATTTTCTTGTAGAACATGTCGCCGCTCCCACACATCTCTTGTCAACCTGCTAACGAAAGAAAATGCAATCATTAGCGCAATCCAAAGCAACCAGAATGTGTAATTTTATCTGTATTCTCAAGCCATAATGAAAAAAATTAATACTTCCAGCTGTTACTTACCAAAAATCTAATTATTCATGCAGTCATCCTCTGTACGTAGATTCATTCGGTGTGAAGAATGCTATGTGCACAGCACTAGCGATTTTCTTGTAGAACATGTCGCCGCTCCCACACATCTCTTGTCAACCTGCTAACGAAAGAAAATGCAATCATTAGCGCAATCCAAAGCAACCAGAATGTGTAATTTTATCTGTATTCTCAAGCCATAATGAAAAAAATTAAAACTTCCAGCTGTTACTTGCCAAAAATCTAATTATTCATGCAGTCATCCTCTGTACGTAGATTCATTCGGTGTGAAGAATGCTATGTGCACAGCAATAGCGATTTTCTTCTACAATATGTCGTCGCTCCCACACATCTGTTGTCAACCTGCTATGGAAAGGAAAGGAAATCATTAGCGCACTTCAAAGTCACCAGAATGTGTAATTTTATCTGTGTTCTTAAAGTATAATGAAAAAAATTTAAACAAAGTTCTGTTACTGCCCAAAACTGTTATTGTTCACGCTGTCAACCCCTCTACGTAGATACATTCGGTGAGAAGAATGCTATGTGCACAGCACTAGCGATTTTCTTGTAGAACATGTCGCCGCTCCCACACATCTCTTGTCAACCTGCTAACGAAAGAAAATGCAATCATTAGCGCAATCCAAAGCAACCAGAATGTGTAATTTTATCTGTATTCTCAAACCATAATGAAAAAAATTAAAACTTCCAGCTGTTACTTACCAAAAATCTAATTATTCATGCAGTCATCCTCTGTACGTAGATTCATTCGGTGTGAAGAATGCTATGTGCACAGCAATAGCGATTTTCTTCTACAATATGTCGTCGCTCCCACACATCTGTTGTCAACCTGCTATCGAATGGAAAGGAAATCATTAGCGCACTTCAAAGTCACCAGAATGTGTAATTTTATGTGTGTTCTTAAAGTATAATGAAAAAAATTTAAACAAAGTTCTGTTACTGCCCAAAACAGTTATTGTTCACGCTGTCAACCCCTCTACGTAGATACATTCGGTGAGAAGAATGCTATGTGCACAGCACTAGCGATTTTCTTGTAGAATATGTCGCCGCTCACACACATCTCTTGTCAACCTGCTAACGAAAGAAAATGCAATCATTAGCGCAATCCAAAGCAACCAGAATATGTAATTTTACCTGTATTCTCAAACCATAATGAAAAAAATTATACCTTCCAGCTGTTACTTACCAAAAAACTAATTATTCATGCAGTCATCCTCTGTACGTAGATACATTCGACGTGAAGAATGCTATGTGCACAGCACTAGCGATTTTCTTCTAGAATATGTCGCCGCTCTCACACATCTCTTGTCAACCTGCTACCGAAAAGAAAGGAAATCATTAGCGCACTCCAAAGTCAGCAGAATGTGTAATTTTATCTGTATTCTTAAAGTGTAATGAAAAAAATTTAAACAAAGTGCTGTTACTGCCCAAAAAACCAGTTGCTCACGCTGTCAACCCCTCTACGTAGATACATTCGGTGAGAAGAATGCTATGTGCACAGCACTAGCGATTTTCTTGTAGAATATGTCGCCGCTCCCACACTTCTCCTGTCATCCTGCTAACGAAAGAAAATGCAATCATTAGCGCAATCCAATGCATCCAGAATGTGTAATTTTATCTGTATTCTCAAGCCATAATGAAAAAAATTAAAACTTCCAGCTGTTACTTACCAAAAATCTAATTATTCATGCAGTCATCCTCTGTACGTAGATTCATTCGGTGTGAAGAATGCTATGTTCACAGCAATAGCGATTTTCTTCTAGAATATGTCGTCGCTCTTACACATCTGTTGTCAACCTGCTATCGAAAGAAAAGGAAATCATTAGCGCACTCCAAAGTCACCAGAATGTGTAATTTTATCTGTGTTCTTAAAGTATAGTGAAAAAAATTTAAGCAAAGTTCTGTTACTGCCCAAAACAGTTATTGTTCACGCTGTCAACCCCTCTACGTAGATACATTCGGTGAGAAGAATGCTATGTGCACAGCACTAGCGATTTTCTTGTAGAACATGTCGCCGCTCCCACACATCTCTTGTCAACCTGCTAACGAAAGAAAATGCAATCATTAGCGCAATCCAAAGCAACCACAATGTGTAATTTTATCTGTATTCTCAAGCCATAATGAAAAAAATTAAAACTTCCAGCTGTTACTTACCAAAAATCTAATTATTCATGCAGTCATCCTCTGTACGTAGATTCATTCGGTGTGAAGAATGCTATGTGCACAGCACTAGCGATTTTCTTGTAGAACATGTCGCCGCTCCCACACATCTCTTGTCAACCTGCTAACGAAAGAAAATGCAATCATTAGCGCAATCCAAAGCAACCAGAATGTGTAATTTTATCTGTATTCTCAAGCCATAATGAAAAAAATTAAAACTTCGAGCTGTTACTTACCAAAAATCTAATTATTCATGCAGTCATCCTCTGTACGTAGATTCATTCGGTGTGAAGAGTGCTATGTGCACAGCAATAGCGATTTTCTTCTAGAATATGTCGTCGCTCCCACACATCTCTTGTCAACCTGCTATCGAAAGGAAAGGAAATCATTAGCGCACTCCAAAGTCACCAGAATGTGTAATTTTATCTGTGTTCTTAATGTATAATGAAAAAAATTTAAACAAAGTTCTGTTACTGCCCAAAACAGTTATTGTTCACGCTGTCAACCCCTCTACGTAGATACATTCGGTGAGAAGAATGCTATGTGCACAGCACTAGCGATTTTCTTGTAGAACATGTCGCCGCTCCCACACATCTCTTGTCAACCTGCTAACGAAAGAAAATGCAATCATTAGCGCAATCCAAAGCAACCAGAATGTGTAATTTTATCTGTATTCTCAAGCCATAATGAAAAAAATTAATACTTCCAGCTGTTACTTACCAAAAATCTAATTATTCATGCAGTCATCCTCTGTACGTAGATTCATTCGGTGTGAAGAATGCTATGTGCACAGCACTAGCGATTTTCTTGTAGAACATGTCGCCGCTCCCACACATCTCTTGTCAACCTGCTAACGAAAGAAAATGCAATCATTAGCGCAATCCAAAGCAACCAGAATGTGTAATTTTATCTGTATTCTCAAGCCATAATGAAAAAAATTAAAACTTCCAGCTGTTACTTACCAAAAATCTAATTATTCATGCAGTCATCCTCTGTACGTAGATTCATTCGGTGTGAAGAATGCTATGTGCACAGCAATAGCGATTTTCTTCTACAATATGTCGTCGCTCCCACACATCTGTTGTCAACCTGCTATGGAAAGGAAAGGAAATCATTAGCGCACTTCAAAGTCACCAGAATGTGTAATTTTATCTGTGTTCTTAAAGTATAATGAAAAAAATTTAAACAAAGTTCTGTTACTGCCCAAAACTGTTATTGTTCACGCTGTCAACCCCTCTACGTAGATACATTCGGTGAGAAGAATGCTATGTGCACAGCACTAGCGATTTTCTTGTAGAACATGTCGCCGCTCCCACACATCTCTTGTCAACCTGCTAACGAAAGAAAATGCAATCATTAGCGCAATCCAAAGCAACCAGAATGTGTAATTTTATCTGTATTCTCAAACCATAATGAAAAAAATTAAAACTTCCAGCTGTTACTTACCAAAAATCTAATTATTCATGCAGTCATCCTCTGTACGTAGATTCATTCGGTGTGAAGAATGCTATGTGCACAGCAATAGCGATTTTCTTCTACAATATGTCGTCGCTCCCACACATCTGTTGTCAACCTGCTATCGAAAGGAAAGGAAATCATTAGCGCACTTCAAAGTCACCAGAATGTGTAATTTTATCTGTGTTCTCAAAGTATAATGAAAAAAATTTAAACAATGTTCTGTTACTGCCCAAACAGTTATTGTTCACGCTGTCAACCCCTCTACGTAGATACATTTGGTGAGAAGAATGCTATGTGCACAGCACTAGCGATTTTCTTGTAGAACATGTCGTAGCTCCCACACATCTCTTGTCAACCTGCTAACGAAAGAAAATGCAATCATTAGCGCAATCCAGAGCAACCAGAATGTGTAATT
Organism: Schistocerca americana; assembly: GCF_021461395.2. Classification (NCBI taxonomy): domain Eukaryota; kingdom Metazoa; phylum Arthropoda; class Insecta; order Orthoptera; family Acrididae; genus Schistocerca; species Schistocerca americana. The sequence continues at coordinate 382,297,793 of NC_060126.1, forward strand.
TTATCTGTATTCTCAAGCCATAATGAATAAAATAAAAACTTTCAGCTGTTACTTACCAAAAATCTAATTATTCATGCAGTCATCCTCTGTACGTAGATTCATTCGGTGTGAAGAATGCTATGTGCACAGCAATAGCGATTTTCTTCTACAATATGTCGTCGCTCCCACACATCTGTTGTCAACCTGCTATCGAATGGAAAGGAAATCATTAGCGCACTTCAAAGTCACCAGAATGTGTAATTTTATGTGTGTTCTTAAAGTATAATGAAAAAAATTTAAACAAAGTTCTGTTACTGCCCAAAACAGTTATTGTTCACGCTGTCAACCCCTCTACGTAGATACATTCGGTGAGAAGAATGCTATGTGCACAGCACTAGCGATTTTCTTGTAGAATATGTCGCCGCTCACACACATCTCTTGTCAACCTGCTAACGAAAGAAAATGCAATCATTAGCGCAATCCAAAGCAACCAGAATATGTAATTTTACCTGTATTCTCAAACCATAATGAAAAAAATTAAAACTTCCAGCTGTTACTTACCAAAAAACTAATTATTCATGCAGTCATCCTCTGTACGTAGATACATTCGACGTGAAGAATGCTATGTGCACAGCACTAGCGATTTTCTTCTAGAATATGTCGCCGCTCTCACACATCTCTTGTCAACCTGCTACCGAAAAGAAAGGAAATCATTAGCGCACTCCAAAGTCAGCAGAATGTGTAATTTTATCGGTATTCTTAAAGTGTAATGAAAAAAATTTAAACAAAGTGCTGTTACTGCCCAAAAAACCAGTTGCTCACGCTGTCAACCCCTCTACGTAGATACATTCGGTGAGAAGAATGCTATGTGCACAGCACTAGCGATTTTCTTGTAGAATATGTCGCCGCTCCCACACTTCTCCTGTCATCCTGCTAACGAAAGAAAATGCAATCATTAGCGCAATCCAAAGCAACCAGAATGTGTAATTTTATCTGTATTCTCAAACCATAATGAAAAAAATTAAAACTTCCAGCTGTTACTTACCAAAAATCTAATTATTCATGCAGTCATCCTCTGTACGTAGATTCATTCGGTGTGAAGAATGCTATGTGTACAGCAATAGCGAATTTCTTCTAGAATATGTCGTCGCTCCCACACATCTGTTGTCAACCTGCTATCGAAAGGAAAGGAAATCATTAGCGCACTCCAAAGTCACCAGAATGTGTAATTTTATCTGTGTTCTTAAAGTATAATGAAAAAAATTTAAACAAAGTTCTGTTACTGCCCAAAACAGTTATTGTTCACGCTGTCAACCCCTCTACGTAGATACATTCGGTGAGAAGAATGCTATGTGCACAGCACTAGCGATTTTCTTGTAGAACATGTCGCCGCTCCCACACATCTCTTGTCAACCTGCTAACGAAAGAAAATGCAATCATTAGCGCAATCCAAAGCAACCAGAATGTGTAATTTTATCTGTATTCTCAAACCATAATGAAAAAAATTAAAACTTCCAGCTGTTACTTACAAAAATCTAATTATTCATGCAGTCATCCTCTGTACGTAGATTCATTCAGTGTGAAGAATGCTATGTGCACAGCACTAGCGATTTTCTTCTAGAATATGTCGTCGCTCCCACACATCTGTTGTCAACCTGCTATCGAAAGGAGAGGAAATCATTAGCACACTTCAAAGTCACCAGAATGTGTAATTTTATCTGTGTTCTTAGAGAATAATGAAAAAAATTTAAACAAAGTTCTGTTACTGCCCAAAACAGTTATTGTTCACGCTGTCAACCCCTCTACGTAGATACATTCGGTGAGAAGAATGCTATGTGCACAGCACTAGCGATTTTCTTGTAGAATATGTCGCCGCTCCCACACTTCTCCTGTCAACCTGCTAACGAAAGAAAATGCAATCATTAGCGCAATCCAAAGCAACCAGAATGTGTAATTTTATCTGTATTCTCAAACCATAATGAAAAAAACTAAAACTTCCAGCTGTTACTTACCAAAAATCTAATTATTCATGCAGTCATCCTCTGTACGTAGACTCATTCGGTGTGAAGAATGCTATGTGCACAGCACTAGCGATTTTCTTCTAGAATATGTCGTCGCTCCCACACATATGTTGTCAACCTGCTATCGAAAGGAAAGGAAATCATTAGCGCAATCCAAAGCAACCAGAATGTGTCATTTTATCTGTATTCTCAAACCATAATGAAAAAAATTAAAACTTCCAGCTGTTACTTACCAAAAATCTAATTATTCATGCAGTCATCCTCTGTACGTAGATTCATTCGGTGTGAAGAATGCTATGTGCACAGCAATAGCGATTTTCTTCTAGAATATGTCGTCGCTCCCACACATCTGTTGTCAACCTGCTATCGAAAGGAAAGGAAATCATTAGCGCACTCCAAAGTCACCAGAATGTGTAATTTTATCTGTGTTCTTAAAGTATAATGAAAAAAAATTTAAACAAAGTTCTGTTACTGCCCAAAACAGTTATTGTTCACGCTGTCAACCCCTCTACGTAGATACATTCGGTGAGAAGAATGCTATGTGCACAGCACTAGCGATTTTCTTGTAGAACATGTCGCCGCTCCCACACATCTCTTGTCAACCTGCTAACGAAAGAAAATGCAATCATTAGCGCAATCCAAAGCAACCAGAATGTGTAATTTTATCTGTATTCTCAAGCCATAATGAAAAAAATTAAAACTTCCAGCTGTTACTTACCAAAAATCTAATTATTCATGCAGTCATCCTCTGTACGTAGATTCGTACGGTGTGAAGAATGCTATGTGCACAGCACTAGCGATTTTCTTGTAGAACATGCCGCTCCCACACATCTCTTGTCAACCTACAAACGAAAGAAAATGCAATCATTAGCGCAATCCAAAGCAACCAGAATGTGTAATTTTATCTGTATTCTCAAGCCATAATGAAAAAAATGAAAACTTAGAGCTGTTACTTACCAAAAATCTAATTATTCATGCAGTCATCCTCTGTACGTAGATTCATTCGCTGTGAAGAATGCTATGTGCACAGCAATAGCGATTTTCTTCTAGAATATGTCGTCGCTCTTACACATCTCTTGTCAACCTGTTATCGAAAGGAATGGAAATCATTAGCGCACTCCAAAGTCACCAGAATGTGTAATTTTATCTGTGTTCTTAAAGTATAATGAAAAAAATTTAAACAAAGTTCTGTTACTGCCCAAAACACTTATTGTTCACGCTGTCAACTCCTCTACGTAGATACATTCGGTGAGAAGAATGCTATGTGCACAGCACTAGCGATCTTCTTGTAGAACATGTTGACGCTCCCACACATCCCTTGTCAACCTGCTAACGAAAGAAAATGCAATCATTAGCGCAATCCAAAGCAACCAGAATGTGTAATTTTATCTGTATTCTCAAGCCATAATGAAAAAAATTAAAACTTCCAGCTGTTACTTACTAAAAATCTAATTATTCATGCAGTCATCCTCTGTACGTAGATTCATTCGGTGTGAAGAATGCTATGTGCACAGCACTAGCGATTTTCTTGTAGAACATGTCGCCGCTCCCACACATCTCTTGTCAACCTACAAACGAAAGAAAATGCAATCATTAGCGCAATCCAAAGCAACCAGAATGTGTAATTTTATCTGTATTCTCAAGCCATAATGAAAAAAATGAAAACTTAGAGCTGTTACTTACCAAAAATCTAATTATTCATGCAGTCATCCTCTGTACGTAGATTCATTCGCTGTGAAGAATGCTATGTGCACAGCAATAGCGATTTTCTTCTAGAATATGTCGTCGCTCTTACACATCTCTTGTCAACCTGTTATCGAAAGGAAAGGAAATCATTAGCGCACTCCAAAGTCACCAGAATGTGTAATTTTATCTGTGTTCTTAAAGTATAATGAAAAAAAATTTAAACAAAGTTCTGTTACTGCCCAAAACAGTTATTGTTCACGCTGTCAACCCCTCTACGTAGATACATTCGGTGAGAAGAATGCTATGTGCACAGCACTAGCGATTTTCTTGTAGAACATGTCGCCTCTCCCACACATCTCTTGTCAACCTGCTAACGAAAGAAAATGCAATCATTAGCGCAATCCAAAGCAACCAGAATGTGTAATTTTATCTGTATTCTCAAGCCATAATGAAAGAAATTAAAACTTCCAGCTGTTACTTACCAAAAATCTAATTATTCATGCAGTCATCCTCTGTACGTAGATTCATTCGGTGTGAAGAATGCTATGTGCACAGCACTAGCGATTTTCTTGTAGAACATGTCGCCGCTCCCACACATCTCTTGTCAACCTACAAACGAAAGAAAATGCAATCATTAGCGCAATCCAAAGCAACCAGAATGTGTAATTTTATCTGTATTCTCAAGCCATAATGAAATAAAATGAAAACTTAGAGCTGTTACTTACCAAAAATCTAATTATTCATGCAGTCATGCTCTGTACGTAGATTCATTCGCTGTGAAGAATGCTATGTGCACAGCAATAGCGATTTTCTTCTAGAATATGTCGTCGCTCTTACACATCTCTTGTCAACCTGTTATCGAAAGGAAAGGAAATCATTAGCGCACTCCAAAGTCACCAGAATGTGTAATTTTATCTGTGTTCTTAAAGTATAATGAAAAAAATTTAAACAAAGTTCTGTTACTGCCCAAAACAGTTATTGTTCACGCTGTCAACTCCTCTACGTAGATACATTCGGTGAGAAGAATGCTATGTGCACAGCACTAGCGATTTTCTTGTAGAACATGTTGACGCTCCCACACATCCCTTGTCAACCTGCTAACGAAAGAAAATGCAATCATTAGCGCAATCCAAAGCAACCAGAATGTGTAATTTTATCTGTATTCTCAAGCCATAATGAAAAAAATTGAAACTTCCAGCTGTTACTTACCAAAAATCTAATTATTCATGCAGTCATCCTCTGTACGTAGATTCATTCGGTGTGAAGAATGCTATGTGCACAGCAATAGCGATTTTCTTCTACAATATGTCGTCGCTCCCACACATCTCTTGTCAACCTGCTATCGAAAGGAAAGGAAATCATTAGCGCACTTCAAAGACACCAGAATGTGTAATTTTATCTGTGTTCTTAAAGTATAATGAAAAAAATTTAAACAAAGTTCTGTTACTGCCCAAAACAGTTATTGTTCACGCTGTCAACCCCTCTACGTAGATACATTCGGTGAGAAGAATGCTATGTGCACAGCACTAGCGATTTTCTTGTAGAACGTGGCGCCGCTCCCACACATCTCTTGTCAACCTGCTAACGAAAGAAAATGCAATCATTAGCGCAATCCAAAGCAACCAGAATGTGTAATTTTATCTGTATTCTCAAGCCATAATGAAAAAAATTAAAACTTCCAGCTGTTACTTACCAAATATCTAATTATTCATGCAGTCATCCTCTGTACGTAGATTCATTCGGTGTGAAGAATGCTATGTGCACAGCACTAGCGATTTTTTTGTAGAACATGTCGCCGCTCCCACACATCTCTTGTCAACCTGCTAACGAAAGAAAATGCAATCATTAGCGCAATCCAGAGCAACCAGAATGTGTAATTTTATCTGTATTCTCAAACCATAATGAAAAAAATTAAAACTTCCAACTTTTACTTACCAAAAATCTAATTACTCATGCAGTCATCCTCTGTACGTAGATTCATTCGGTGTGAAGAATGCTATGTGCACAGCAATAGCGATTTTCTTCTAGAATATGTCGTCGCTCCCACACATCTGTTGTCAACCTGCTATCGAAAGTAAAGGAAATCATTAGCGCACTTCAAAGTCACCAGTATGTGTAACTTTATCTGTGTTCTTAAAGTATAATGAAAAAAATTTAAACAAAGTTCTGTTACTGCCCAAAACAGTTATTGTTCACGCTGTCAACCCCTCTAAGTAGATAAATTCGGTGAGAAGAATGCTATGTGTACAGCACTACTGATTTTCTTGTAGAACATGTCGCCGCTCCCACACATCTCTTGTCAACCTGCTAACGTAAGAAAATGCAATCATTAGCGCAATCCAAAGCAACCAGAATGTGTAATTTTATCTGTATTCTCAAGCCATAATGAAAAAAATGAAAACTTCCACCTGTTACTTACCAAAAATCTAATTATTCATGCAGTCATCCTCTGTACGTAGATTCATTCGGTGTGAAGAATGCTATGTGCACAGCAATAGCGATTTTCTTCTAGAATATGTCGTCGCTCCCACACATCTGTTGTCAACCTGCTATCGAAAGGAAAGGAAATCATTAGCGCACTCCAAAGTCACCAGAATGTGTAATTTTATCTGTGTTCTTAAAGTATAATGAAAAAAAATTTAAACAAAGTTCTGTTACTGCCCAAAACAGTTATTGTTCACGCTGTCAACCCCTCTACGTAGATACATTCGTTGAGAAGAATGCTATGTGCACAGCACTAACGATTTTCTTGTAGAACATGTCGCCGCTCCCACACATCTCTTGTCAACCTGCTAACGAAAGAAAATGCAATCATTAGCGCAATCCAAAGCAACCAGAATGTGTAATTTTATCTGTATTCTCAAGCCATTATGAAAAAAAAAAAAAAACTTCCAGCTTTACTTACCAAAAATCTAATTATTCATGCAGTCATCCTCTGTACGTAGATTCATTCGCTGTGAAGAATGCTATGTGCACAGCAATAGCGATTTTTTTCTAGAATATGTCGTCGCTCCCACACATCTCTTGTCAACCTGCTATCGAAGGGAAAGGAAATCATTAGCGCACTCCAAAGTCACCAGAATGTGTAATTTTATCTGTATTCTCAAGCCATAATGAAAAAAATGAAAACTTAGAGCTGTTACTTACCAAAAATCTAATTATTCATGCAGTCATCCTCTGTACGTAGATTCATTCGCTGTGAAGAATGCTATGTGCACAGCAATAGCGATTTTCTTCTAGAATATGTCGTCGCTCTTACACATCTCTTGTCAACCTGTTATCGAAAGGAAAGGAAATCATTAGCGCACTCCAAAGTCACCAGAATGTGTAATTTTATCTGTGTTCTTAAAGTATAATGAAAAAAATTTAAACAAAGTTCTGTTACTGCCCAAAACAGTTATTGTTCACGCTGTCAACTCCTCTCCGTAGATACATTCGGTGAGAAGAATGCTATGTGCACAGCACTAGCGATTTTCTTGTAGAACATGTTGACGCTCCCACACATCCCTTGTCAACCTGCTAACGAAAGAAAATGCAATCATTAGCGCAATCCAAAGCAACCAGAATGTGTAATTTTATCTGTATTCTCAAGCCATTATGAAAAAAAAAAAAAAAACTTCCAGCTGTTACTTACCAAAAATCTAATTATTCATGCAGTCATCCTCTGTACGTAGATTCATTCGCTGTGAAGAATGCTATGTGCACAGCAATAGCGATTTTTTTCTAGAATATGTCGTCGCTCCCACACATCTCTTGTCAACCTGCTATCGAAGGGAAAGGAAATCATTAGCGCACTCCAAAGTCACCAGAATGTGTAATTTTATCTGTATTCTCAAGCCATAATGAAAAAAATTAAAACTTCCAGCTGTTACTTACCAAAAATCTAATTATTCATGCAGTCATCCTCTGTACGTAGATTCATTCGGTGTGAAGAATGCTATGTGCACAGCACTAGCGATTTTCTTGTAGAACATGTCGCCGCTCCCACACATCTCTTGTCAACCTGCTAACGAAAGAAAATGCAATCATTAGCGCAATCCAAAGCAAACAGAATGTGCAATTTTATCTGTATTCGCAAGCCATAATGAAAAAAATTAAAACTTCCAGCTGTTACTTACCAAAAATCTAATTATTCATGCAGTCATCCTCTGTACGTAGATTCATTCGGTGTGAAGAATGCTATGTGCACAGCAATAGCGATTTTCTTGTAGAACATGTCTCCTCTCCCACACATCTCTTGTCAACCTGCTAACGAAAGAAAATGCAATCATTAGCGCAATCCAAAGCAACCAGAATGTGTAATTTTATCTGTATTCTCAAACCATAATGAAGAAAATTGAAACTTCCAGCTGTTACTTACCAAAAATCTAATTATTCATGCAGTCATCCTCTGTACGTAGATTCATTCGGTGTGAAGAATGCTATGTGCACAGCAATAGCGATTTTCTTCTAGAATATGTCGTCGCTCCCACACATCTGTTGTCAACCTGCTATCGAAAGGAAAGGAAATCATTAGCGCACTCCAAAGTCACCAGAATGTGTAATTTTATCTGTGTTCTTAAAGTATAATGAAAAAAATTTAAACAAAGTTCTGTTACTGCCCAAAACAGTTATTGTTCACTCTGTCAACCCCTCTACGTAGATACATTCGGTGAGAAGAATGCTATGTGCACAGCACTAGCGATTATCTTGTAGAACAAGTCGCCGCTCCCACACATCTCTTGTCAACCTGCTAACGAAAGAAAATGCAATCATTAGCGCAATCCAAAGCAACCAGAATGTGTAATTTTATCTGTATTCTCAAGCCATAATGAAAAAAATTAAAACTTCCAGCTGTTACTTACCAAAAATCTAATTATTCATGCAGTCATCCTCTGTACGTAGATTCATTCGGTGTGAAGAATGCTATGTGCACAGCAATAGCGATTTTCTTCTAGAATATGTCGTCGCTCCCACACATCTGTTGTCAACCTGCTATCGAAAGGAAAGGAAATCATTAGCGCACTCCAAAGTCACCAGAATGTGTAATTTTATCTGTGTTCTTAAAGTATAATGAAAAAAATTTAAACAAAGTTCTGTTACTGCCCAAAACAGTTATTGTTCACGCTGTCAACCCCTCTACGTAGATACATTCGGTGAGAAGAATGCTATGTGCACAGCACTAGCGATTTTCTTGTAGAACATGTCGCCGCTCCCACACATCTCTTGTCAACCTGCTAACGAAAGAAAATGCAATCATTAGCGCAATCCAAAGCAACCAGAATGTGTAATTTTATCTGTATTCTCAAGCCATAATGAAAAAAATTAAAACTTCCAGCTGTTACTTACCAAAAATCTAATCATTCATGCAGTCATCCTCTGTACGTAGATACATTCGGTGAGAAGAATGCTATGTGCACAGCACTAGCGATTTTCTTGTAGAATATGTCGCCGCTCCCACACTTCTCCTGTCAACCTGCTAACGAAAGCAAATGCAATCATTAGCGCAATCCTAAGCAACCAGAATGTGTAATTTTATCTGTATTCTCAAACCATAATGAAAAAAATTAAAACGTCCAGCTGTTACTTACCAAAAATCTAATTATTCATGCAGTCATCCTCTGTACGTAGATTCATTCGGTGTGAAGAATGCTATGTGCACAGCAATAGCGATTTTCTTCTAGAATATGTCGTCGCTCCCACACGTCTGTTGTCAACCTGCTATTGAAAGGAAAGGAAATCATTAGCGCACTCCAAAGTCACCAGAATGTGTAATTTTATCTGTATTCTCAAACCATAATGAAAAAAATTAAAACTTCCAGCTGTTACTTACCAAAAATCTAATCATTCATGCAGTCATCCTCTGTACGTAGATACATTCGGTGAGAAGAATGCTATGTGCACAGCACTAGTGATTTTCTTGTAGAACATGTCGCCGCTCCCACACATCTCTTGTCAACCTGCTAACGAAAGAAAATGCAATCATTAGCGCAATCCAAAGCAACCAGAATGTGTAATTTTATCTGTATTCTCAAGCCATAATGAAAAAAATTAAAACTTCCAGCTGTTACTTACCAAAAATCTAATTATTCATGCAGTCATCCTCTGTACGTAGATACATTCGGTGAGAAGAATGCTATGTGCACAGCACTAGCTATTTTCTTGTAGAACATGTCGCCGCTCCCACACATCTCTTGTCAACCTGCTAACGAAAGAAAATGCAAACATTAGCGCAATCCAAAGCAACCAGAATGTGTAATTTTATCTGTATTCTCAAGCCATTATGAAAAAAAAAAAAACTTCCAGCTGTTACTTACCAAAAATCTAATTATTCATGCAGTCATCCTCTGTACGTAGATTCATTCGCTGTGAAGAATGCTATGTGCACTGCAATAGCGATTTTTTTCTAGAATATGTCGTCGCTCCCACACATCTCTTGTCAACCTACTATCCAAAGGAAAGGAAATCATTAGCGCACTCCAAAGTCACCAGAATGTGTAATTTTATCTGTATTCTCAAGCCATAATGAAAAAAATTAAAACTTCCAGCTGTTATTTACCAAAAATCTAATTATTCATGCAGTCATCCTCTGTACGTAGATTCATTCGGTGTGAAGAATGCTATGTGCACAGCAATAGCGATTTTCTTCTACAATATGTCATCGCTCCCACACATCAGTTGTCAACCTGCTATCGAAAGGAAAGGAAATCATTAGCGCACTTTCAAGTCACCAGAGTGTGTAATTTTATCTGTGTTCTTAAAGTATAATGAAAAAAATTTAAACAAAGTTCTGTTACTGCCCAAAACAGTTATTGTTCACGCTGTCAACCCCTCTACGTAGATACATTCGGTGAGAAGAATGCTATGTGCACAGCACTAGCGATTTTCTTGTAGAATATGTCGCCGCTCCCACACGTCTCTTGTCAACCTGCTAACGAAACAAAATGCAATCATTAGCTCAATCCAAAGCAACCAGAATGTGTAATTTTATCTGTATTCTCAAACCATAATGAAAAAAATTAAAACTTCCAGCTGTTACTTACCAAAAATCTAATTATTCATGCAGTCATCCTCTGTACGTAGATTCATTCGGTGTGAAGAATGCTATGTGTACAGCAATAGCGATTTTCTTCTAGAATATGTCGTCGCTCCCACACATCTGTTGTCAACCTGCTATCGAAAGGAAAGGAAATCATTAGCGCACTCCAAAGTCACCAGAATGTGTAATTTTATATGTGTTCTTAAAGTATAATGAAAAAAATTTAAACAAAGTTCTGTTACTGCCCAAAACAGTTATTGTTCACCCTGTCAACCCCTCTACGTAGATACATTCGGTGAGAAGAATGCTATGTGCACAGCACTAGCGATTTTCTTGTAGAACATGTCGCCGCTCCCACACATCTCTTGTCAACCTGCTAACGAAAGAAAATGCAATCATTAGCGCAATCCAAAGCAACCAGAATGTGTAATTTTATCTGTATTCTCAAGCCATAATGAAAAAAATTAAAACTTCCAGCTGTTACTCACCAAAAATCTAATTAATCATGCAGTCATCCTCTGTACGTAGATTCATTCGGTGTGAAGAATGCTATGTGCACAGCACTAGCGATTTTCTTGTAGAACATGTCGCCGCTCCCACACATCTCTTGTCAACCTGCTAACGATAGAAAATGCAATCATTAGCGCAATCCAAAGCAACCAGAATGTGTAATTTTATCTGTATTCTCAAACCATAATGAAAGAAATTAAAACGTCCAGCTGTTACTTACCAAAAATCTAATTATTCATGCAGTCATCCTCTGTACGTAGATTCATTCGGTGTGAAGAATGCTATGTGCACAGCAATAGCGATTTTCTTCTAGAATATGTCGTCGCTCCCACACGTCTGTTGTCAACCTGCTATTGAAAGGAAAGGAAATCATTAGCGCACTCCAAAGTCACCAGAATGTGTAATTTTATCTGTGTTCTTAAAGTGTAATGAAAAAAATTTAAACACAGTTCTGTTACTGCCCAAAACAGTTATTGTTCACGCTGTTAACCCCTCTACGTAGATACATTCGGTGAGAAGAATGCTATGTGCACAGCACTAGTGATTTTCTTGTAGAACATGTCGCCGCTCCCACACATCTCTTGTCAACCTGCTAACGAAAGAAAATGCAATCATTAGCGCAATCCAAAGCAACCAGAATGTGTAATTTTATCTGTATTCTCAAGCCACAATGAAAAAAATTAAAACTTCCAGCTGTTACTTACCAAAAATCTAATTATTCATGCAGTCATCCTCTGTACGTAGATTCATTCGGTGTGAAGAATGCTATGTGCACAGCACTAGCGATTTTCTTGTAGAACATGTCGCCGCTCCCACACATCTCTTGTCAACCTGCTAGCGAAAGAAAATGCAATCATTAGCGCAATCCAAAGCAACCAGAATGTGTAATTTTATCTGTATTCTCAAGCCATTATGAAAAAAAAAAAAAAAAACTTCCAGCTGTTACTTACCAAAAATCTAATTATTCATGCAGTCATCCTCTGTACGTAGATTCATTCGCTGTGAAGAATGCTATGTGCACAGCAATAGCGATTTTTTTCTAGAATATGTCGTCGCTCCCACACATCTCTTGTCAACCTGCTATCGAAGGGAAAGGAAATCATTAGCGCACTCCAAAGTCACCAGAATGTGTAATTTTATCTGTATTCTCAAGCCATAATGAAAAAAATTAAAACTTCCAGCTGTTACTTACCAAAAATCTAATTATTCATGCAGTCATCCTCTGTACGTAGATTCATTCGGTGTGAAGAATGCTATGTGCACAGCAATAGCGATTTTCTTCTAGAATATGTCGTCGCTCCCACACATCTGTTGTCAACCTGCTATCGAAAGGAAAGGAAATCATTAGCGCACTCCAAAGTCACCAGAATGTGTAATTTTATCTGTGTTCTTAAAGTATAATGAAAAAAATTTAAAAAAGTTCTGTTACTGCCCAAAACAGTTATTGTTCACTCTGTCAACCCCTCTACGTAGATACATTCGGTGAGAAGAATGCTATGTGCACAGCACTAGCGATTATCTTGTAGAACAAGTCGCCGCTCCCACACATCTCTTGTCAACCTGCTAACGAAAGAAAATGCAATCATTAGCGCAATCCAAAGCAACCAGAATGTGTAATTTTATCTGTATTCTCAAGCCATAATGAAAAAAATTAAAACTTCCAGCTGTTACTTACCAAAAATCTAATTATTCATGCAGTCATCCTCTGTACGTAGATTCATTCGGTGTGAAGAATGCTATGTGCACAGCAATAGCGATTTTCTTGTAGAATATGTCGTCGCTCCCACACATCTGTTGTCAACCTGCTATCGAAAGGAAAGGAAATCATTAGCGCACTCCAAAGTCACCAGAATGTGTAATTTTATCTGTGTTCTTAAAGTATAATGAAAAAAATTTAAACAAAGTTCTGTTACTGCCCAAAACAGTTATTGTTCACGCTGTCAACCCCTCTACGTAGATACATTCGGTGAGAAGAATGCTATGTGCACAGCACTAGCGATTTTCTTGTAGAACATGTCGCCGCTCCCACACATCTCTTGTCAACCTGCTAACGAAAGAAAATGCAATCATTAGCGCAATCCAAAGCAACCAGAATGTGTAATTTTATCTGTATTCTCAAGCCATAATGAAAAAAATTAAAACTTCCAGCTGTTACTTACCAAAAATCTAATCATTCATGCAGTCATCCTCTGTACGTAGATACATTCGGTGAGAAGAATGCTATGTGCACAGCACTAGCGATTTTCTTGTAGAATATGTCGCCGCTCCCACACTTTTCCTGTCAACCTGCTAACGAAAGCAAATGCAATCATTAGCGCAATCCAAAGCAACCAGAATGTGTAATTTTATCTGTATTCTCAAACCATAATGAAAAAAATTAAAACGTCCAGCTGTTACTTACCAAAAATCTAATTATTCATGCAGTCATCCTCTGTACGTAGATTCATTCGGTGTGAAGAATGCTATGTGCACAGCAATAGCGATTTTCTTCTAGAATATGTCGTCGCTCCCACACGTCTGTTGTCAACCTGCTATTGAAAGGAAAGGAAATCATTAGCGCACTCCAAAGTCACCAGAATGTGTAATTTTATCTGTATTCTCAAACCATAATGAAAAAAATTAAAACTTCCAGCTGTTACTTACCAAAAATCTAATCATTCATGCAGTCATCCTCTGTACGTAGATACATTCGGTGAGAAGAATGCTATGTGCACAGCACTAGTGATTTTCTTGTAGAACATGTCGCCGCTCCCACACATCTCTTGTCAACCTGCTAACGAAAGAAAATGCAATCATTAGCGCAATCCAAAGCAACCAGAATGTGTAATTTTATCTGTATTCTCAAGCCATAATGAAAAAAATTAAAACTTCCAGCTGTTACTTACCAAAAATCTAATTATTCATGCAGTCATCCTCTGTACGTAGATACATTCGGTGAGAAGAATGCTATGTGCACAGCACTAGCTATTTTCTTGTAGAACATGTCGCCGCTCCCACACATCTCTTGTCAACCTGCTAACGAAAGAAAATGCAATCATTAGCGCAATCCAAAGCAACCAGAATGTGTAATTTTATCTGTATTCTCAAGCCATTATGAAAAAAAAAAAAACTTCCAGCTGTTACTTACCAAAAATCTAATTATTCATGCAGTCATCCTCTGTACGTAGATTCATTCGCTGTGAAGAATGCTATGTGCACAGCAATAGCGATTTTTTTCTAGAACATATCGTCGCTCCCACACATCTCTTGTCAACCTACTATCCAAAGGAAAGGAAATCATTAGCGCACTCCAAAGTCACCAGAATGTGTAATTTTATCTGTATTCTCAAGCCATAATGAAAAAAATTAAAACTTCCAGCTGTTATTTACCAAAAATCTAATTATTCATGCAGTCATCCTCTGTACGTAGATTCATTCGGTGTGAAGAATGCTATGTGCACAGCAATAGCGATTTTCTTCTACAATATGTCGTCGCTCCCACACATCTGTTGTCAACCTGCTATCGAAAGGAAAGGAAATCATTAGCGCACTTTCAAGTCACCAGAGTGTGTAATTTTATCTGTGTACTTAAAGTATAATGAAAAAAATTTAAACAAAGTTCTGTTACTGCCCAAAACAGTTATTGTTCACGCTGTCAACCCCTCTACGTAGATACATTCGGTGAGAAGAATGCTATGTGCACAGCACTAGCGATTTTCTTGTAGAACATGTCGCCGCTCCCACACATCTCTTGTCAACCTGCTAACGAAAGAAAATGCAATCATTAGCGCAATCCAAAGCATCCAGAATGTGTAATTTTATCTGTATTCTCAAGCCATTATGAAAAAAAAAAAAAAACTTCCAGCTGTTACTTACCAAAAATCTAATTATTCATGCAGTCATCCTCTGTACGTAGATTCATTCGCTGTGAAGAATGCTATGTGCACAGCAATAGCGATTTTTTTCTAGAACATATCGTCGCTCCCACACATCTCTTGTCAACCTGCTATCGAAGGGAAAGGAAATCATTAGCGCACTCCAAAGTCACCAGAATGTGTAATTTTATCTGTATTCTCAAGCCATAATGAAAAAAATTAAAACTTCCAGCTGTTTTTTACCAAAAATCTTATTATTCATGCAGTCATCCTCTGTACGTAGATTCATTCGGTGTGAAGAATGCTATGTGCACAGCAATAGCGATTTTCTTCTACAATATGTCGTCGCTCCCACACATCTGTTGTCAACCTACTATCCAAAGGAAAGGAAATCATTAGCGCACTCCAAAGTCACCAGAATGAGTAATTTTATCTGTATTCTCAAACCATAATGAAAAAAATTAAAACTAAAGCTGTTACTTACCAAAAATCTAATTATTCATGCAGTCATCCTCTGTACGAAGATTCATTCGGTGTGAAGAATGCTATGTGCACAGCAATAGCGATTTTCTTCTAGAATATGTCGTCGCTCCCACACATCTGTTGTCAACCTGCTATCGAAAGGAAAGGAAATCATTAGCGCACTCCAAAGTCACCAGAATGTGTAATTTTATTTGTGTTCTTAAAGTATAATGAAAAAAATTTAAACAAAGTTCTGTTACTGCCCAAAGCAGTTATTGTTCACACTGTCAACCCCTCTACGTAGATACATTCGGTGAGAAGAATGCTATGTGCACAGCACTAGCGATTTTCTTGTAGAACATGTCGCCGCTCCCACACATCTCTTGTCAACCTGCTAACGAAAGTAAATGCAATCATTAGCGGAATTCAAAGCAACCAGAATGTGTAATTTTATCTGTATTCTCAAGCCATAATGAAAAAAATTAAAACTTCCAGCTGTTACTTACCAAAAATCTAATTATTCATGCAGTCATCCTCTGTACGTAGATACATTCGGTGAGAAGAATGCTATGTGCACAGCACTAGCTATTTTCTTGTAGAACATGTCGCCGCTCCCACACATCTCTTGTCAACCTGCTAACGAAAGAAAATGCAATCATTAGCGCAATCCAAAGCAACCAGAATGTGTAATTTTATCTGTATTCTCAAGCCATTATGAAAAAAAAAAAACTTCCAGCTGTTACTTACCAAAAATCTAATTATTCATGCAGTCATCCTCTGTACGTAGATTCATTCGCTGTGAAGAATGCTATGTGCACAGCAATAGCGATTTTTTTCTAGAATATGTCGTCGCTCCCGCACATCTCTTGTCAACCTACTATCCAAAGGAAAGGAAATCATTAGCGCACTCCAAAGTCACCAGAATGTGTAATTTTATCTGTATTCTCAAGCCATAATGAAAAAAATTAAAACTTCCAGCTGCTATTTACCAAAAATCTAATTATTCATGCAGTCATCCTCTGTACGTAGATTCATTCGGTGTGAAGAATGCTATGTGCACAGCAATAGCGATTTTCTTCTACAATATGTCGTCGCTCCCACACATCTGTTGTCAACCTGCTATCGAAAGGAAAGGAAATCATTAGCGCACTTTCAAGTCACCAGAGTGTGTAATTTTATCTGTGTTCTTAAAGTATAATGAAAAAAATTTAAACAAAGTTCTGTTACTGCCCAAAACAGTTATTGTTCACGCTGTCAACCCCTCTACGTAGATACATTCGGTGAGAAGAATGCTATGTGCACAGCACTAGCGATTGTCTTGTAGAACATGTCGCCGCTGCCACACATCTCTTGTCAACCTGCTAACGAAAGAAAATGCAATCATTAGCGCAATACAAAGCAACCAGAATGTGTAATTTTATCTGTATTCTCAAGCCATAATGAAAAAAATTAAAACTTCCAGCTGTTACTTACCAAAAATCTAATTATTCATGCCGTCATCCTCTGTACGTAGATTCATTCGGTGTGAAGAATGCTATGTGCACAGCACTAGCGATTTTCTTGTAGAACAAGTCGCCGCTCCCACACATCTCTTGTCAACCTGCTAACGAAAGAAAATGCAATCATTAGCGCAATCCAAAGCAACCAGAATGTGTAATTTTATCTGTATTCTCAAGCCGTAATGAAAAAAATTAAAACTTCCAGCTGTTACTTACCAAAAATCTAATTATTCAAGCAGTCATCCTCTGTACGTAGATTCATTCGGTGTGAAGAATGCTATGTGCACAGCAATAGCGATTTTCTTCTAGAATATGTCGTCGCTCCCACACCTCTGTTGTCAACCTGCTATCGAAAGGAAAGGAAATCCTTAGCCCACTCCAAAGTCACCAGAATGTGTAATTTTATCTGTGTTCTTAAAGTATAATGAAAAAAATTTAAACAATGTTCTGTTACTGCCCAAAACAGTTATTGTTCACGCTGTCAACCCCTCTACGTAGATACATTCGGTGAGAAGAATGCTATGTGCACAGCACTAGCGATTTTCTTGTAGAACATGTCGCCGCTCCCACACATCTCTTGTCAACCTGCTAACGAAAGTAACTGCAATCATTAGCGCAATCCAAAGCAACCAGAATGTGTAATTTTATCTTTATTCTCAAACCATGATGAAAAAAATTAAAACTTCCAGCTGTTACTTACCAAAAAACTAAATATTCATGCAGTCATCCTCTGTACGTAGATACATTCGGTGTGAAGAATGCTATGTTCATAGCACTAGCGATTTTCTTATAGAGTATGTCGCCGCTCCCACACATCTCTTGTCAACCTGCTAACGAGAGAAAATGCAATCATTCGCGCAATCCAAAGTAACCAGAATGTGTAATTTTATCTGTATTCTCAAACCATAATGAAAAAAATGAAAACTTCCAGCTGTTACTTACCAAAAAACTAATTATTCATGCAGTCATCCTCTATACGTAGATACATTCGGCGTGAAGAATGCTATGTGCACAGCACTAGCGATTTTCTTGAAAAATATGTCGCCGCTCCCACACATCTGCTGTCAACCTGCTAACGAAAGGAGAGGAAATCATTAACGCACTCCAAAGTCACCAGAATGTGTAATTTTATCTGTATTCTTAAAATGTAATGTAAATAATTTAAACAAAGTGCTGTTACTGCCCAAAAAACTAATTGTTCACTCTGTCAACCCCTCTACGTAGATACATTCGGTGAGAAGAACACTATGTGCACAGCACTAGCGATTTTCTTGTAGAACATGTCGCCGCTCCCACACATCTCTTGTCAACCTGCTAACGAAAGAAAATGCAATCATTAGCGCAATCCAAAGCAACCAGAATGTGAAATTTTATCTGTATTCTCAAACCATAATGAAAAAAAATAAATGTTCAAGCTGTTACTTACCAAAAAACTAATTATTTATGCAGTCATCCTCTGTACGTAGATACATTCGATGTGAAGAATGCTATGTGCACAGCACTAGCGATTTTCTTCTAGAATATGTCGCCGTTCCCACACATCTGTCGTCAAACCTGCTAACGAAAGGAAGGGAAATCATTAGCGCAATCCAAAGCAACCAGAATGTGTAATTTTATCTGTATTCTCAAACCATAATGAAAAAAAATTAAAACTTCCAGCTGTTACCTACCAAAAAACTAAATATTCATGCAGTCATCCTCTGTACGTAGATACATTCGGTGTGAAGAATGCTATGTGCATAGCACTAGCGATTATCTTGTAGAATATGTCGCCGCTTCCACACATCTCTTGTCAACCAGCTAACGAAAGAAAAAGCAATCATTTGCGCAGTCCAAAGCAACCAGAATGTGTAATTTTATCTGTATTCTCAAACAATAATGAAAAAAATTGAAACTTCCAACTGTTACTTACTAAAAAACTAATTATTCATGCTGTCATCCTCTGTACGTAGATACATTCGGTGTGAAGAATGCTATGTGCATAGTACTAGCGATTCTCTTGTAGAATATGTCGCCGCTCCCACACATCTCTCGTCAACCTGTTAGCGAAAGAAACTGCAATCATTAGCGCAATCCAAAGCAACCAGAATGTGTAATTTTATCTTGATTCTCAAACCATAATGAAAAAAATTAAAACTTCCAGCTGTTACTTACCAAAAAACTAATTATTCATCCAGTCATCCTCTGTACGTAGATACATCCATTGTGAAGAATGCTATGTGCA
This sequence comes from Schistocerca americana, assembly GCF_021461395.2. Classification (NCBI taxonomy): domain Eukaryota; kingdom Metazoa; phylum Arthropoda; class Insecta; order Orthoptera; family Acrididae; genus Schistocerca; species Schistocerca americana. The sequence goes on from NC_060126.1 coordinate 382,317,046, forward strand.
CAGCACTAGCGATTTTCTTCTAGAATGTGTCGCCGCTCCCACACATCTCTTGTCAACCGGCTAACGAAAGAAAATGCAATCATTAGCGCAATCCAAAGCAACCAGAATGTGTAATTTTATCTCTATTCTCAAACAATAATGAAAAAAATTAAAACGTCCAGCTGTTACTTACCAAAAATCTAATTATTCATGCAGTCATCCTCTGTACGTAGATACATTCGGTGAGAAGAATGCTATGTGCACAGCACTAGCGATTTTCTTGTAGAATATGTCGCCGCTCCCACACATCTGTTGTCAACCTGCTAACGAAGGAAACTGCAATCATTAGCGCAATCCAAAGCAACCAGAATGTGTAATTTTATCTTTATTCTCAAACCATAATGAAAAAAATTAAAACTTCCAGCTGTTACTTTCCAAAAAACTAATTACTCATGCAATCATGCTCTGTACGTAGATACATTCGGTGTGACGAATGCTATGTGCACAGCTTTAGCGATTTTCTTGTAGAACATGTCGCCGCTCCCACACATCTCTTGTCAACCTGCTAACGAAAGAAACTGCAATCATTAGCGCAATCCAAAGCAACCAGAATGTGTAATTTTATCTGTATTCGCAAACCATAATGAAAAAAATGATAACTTCCAGCTGTTACTTACCAAACAACTAATTATTCATGCAGTCATCCTCTATACGTAGATACATTCGGCGTGAAGAACGCTATGTGCACAGCAATAGCGATTTTCTTGAAAAATATGTCGCGCTCCCACACATCTGCTGTCAACCCGCTAACGAAGGGAGAGGAAATCATTAACGCACTCCAAAGTCACCAGAATGTGTAATTTCATCTGTATTCTTAAAATATAATGTAAATAATTTAAACAAAGTGCTGTTACTGCCCAAAAAACTAATTGTTCACGCTGTCAACCCCTCTACGTAGATACATTCGGTGAGAAGAATGCTATGTGCACAGCACTAGCGATTTTCTTCTAGAATGTGTCGCCGCTCACACACATCTCTTGTCAACCTGTTAGCGAAAGAAACTGCAATCATTAGCGCAATCCAAAGCAACCAGAATGTGTAATTTTATCTGTATTCTCAATCCATAATGAAGAAAATTAAACCTTCCAGCTGTTACTTACCAAAAATCTAATTATTCATGCAGTCATTCTCTGCACGTAGATACATTCGGTGTGAGGAATGCTATGTGCACAGCAATAGCGATTTTCTTCCAGAATATGTCGTCGCTCCCACACATCTGTTGTCAACCTGCTAACGAAAGGAACGGAAAACATTAGCGCACTCCAAAGTCACGAGAATGTGTAATTTTATCTGTGTTCAAAAAGTATAATGAAAAAAAATTAAACAAAGTTCTGTTACTGCCCAAAACAGTTATTGTTAACGCTGTCAACCCCTCTACGTTGATACATTCGGTGAGAAGAATGCTATGAGCACAGCACTAGCGATTTTCTTGTAGACTATGTCGCCGCTCCCACACATCTGTTGTCAACCTGCTATCGAAAGGAACGGAAATCATTAGCGCTTTCCAAAGTCACCAGAATGTGTAATTTTATCTGTGTTCTTAAAGTATATTGAAAAAATTTAAACAAAGTGCTGTTACTGCCCAAAAAACTAATTGTTCACGCTGTCAACCCCTCTACGTAGATACATTCGGCGTGAAGAATGCTATGTGCACAGCACTAGCGATTTTCTTCTAGAAAATGTCGCCGCTCTCACACATCTGTTGTCAACCTGCTAACGAAAGGAAAGGAAATCGTTAGCGCACTCCAAAGTCACCAGAATGTGTAATTTTATCTCTATTCTTGAAGTATAATGAAAAAATTTAAACAAAGTGCTGTTACTGCCCAAAAATCTAATTCTTCACGCTGTCAACCCCTCTACGTAGATACATTCGGTGAGAAGAATGCTATGTGCACAGCACTAGCGATTTTCTTGTAGAACATGTCGCCGCTCCCACACATCTCTTGTCAACCTGCTAACGAAAGAAACTGCAATCATTAGCGCAATCCAAAGCAACCAGAATGTGTAATTTTACCTTTATTCTAAAACCATAATGAAAAAAATTAAAACTTCCAGCTGATACTTTCCAAAAAACTAATTATTCATGCAATCATGCTCTGTACGTAGATACATTCGGTTTGAAGAATGCTATGTGCACAGCACTAGCGATTTTCTTGTAGAACATGTCGCCGCTCCCACACATCTCTTGTCAACCTGCTAACGAAAGAAACTGCAATCATTAGCGCAATCCAAAGCAACCGGAATGTGTAATTTTATCTGTATTCTCAAACCATAATGGAAAAAATTAAAACTTCCAGCTGTTACTTACCAAAAAACTAATTATTCATGCAGTCATCCTCTGTACGTAGATACATTCGATGTGAAGAATGCTATGTGCACAGCACTAGCGATTTTCTTCTAGAATATGTCGCCGCTATCACACATCTGTTGTCAAACCTGCTAACGAAAGGAAAGGAAATCATTAGCGCAATCCAAAGCAACCAGAATGTGTAATTTTATCTGTATTCTCAAACCATAATGAAAAATATTAAAACTTCCAGCTCTTACTTACCAAGAAACTAAATATTCTTGCAGTCATCCTCTGTACGTAGATACATTCGGTGTGAAGAATGCTATGTGCATAGCACTAGCGATTTTCTTATAGAATATGTCGCCGCTCCCACACATCTCTTGTCAACCTGCTAACGAAAGAAACTGCAATCATTAGCGCAATCCAAAGCAACCAGAATGTATAATTTTATCTGTATTCTCAAACCATAATGAAAAAAATGAAAACTTCCAGCTGTTACTTACCAAAAAACTAATTATTCATGCAGTCATCCTCTATACGTAGATACATTCGGCGTGAAGAATGCTATGTGCACAGCACTAGCGATTTTCTTGAAAAATATGTCGCCGCTCCCACTCATCTGCTGTCAACCTGCTAAGGAAAGGAGAGGAAGTCATTAACGCACTCCAAAGTCACCAGAATGTGTAATTTTATCTGTATTCTTAAAATATAATGTAAATAATTTAAACAAAGTGCTGTTACTGCCCAAAAAACTAATTGTTCACGCTGTCAACCCCTCTACGTAGATACATTCGGTGACAAGAACACTATGTGCACAGCACTAGCGATTTTCTTGTAGAACATGTCGCCGCTCCCACACATCTCTTGTCAACCTGCTAACGAAACAAAATGCAATCATTAACGCAATCCAAAGCAACCAGAATGTGTAATTTTATCTGTATTCTCAAACCATAATGAAAAAAATTAAAACTTCCAGCTGTTACTTACCAAAAAACTAATTATTCATGCAGTCATCCTCTGTACGTAGATACATTCGATGTGAAGAATGCTATGTGCACAGCACTAGCGATTTTCTTGTAGAATATGTCGCCGTTCCCACACATCTGTTGTCAAACCTGCTAACGAAAGGAAAGGAAATCATTAGCGCAATCCAAAGCAACCAGAATGTGTAATTTTATCTGTATTCTCAAACCATAATGAAAAAAATTAAAACTTCCAGCTGTTACCTACCAAAAAACTAAATATTCATGCAGTCATCCTCTGTACGTAGATACATTCGGTGTGAAGAATGCTATGTGCATAGCACTAGCGATTTTCTTGTAGAATACGTCGCCGCTTCCACACATCTCTTGTCAACCTGCTAACGAAAGAAAAAGCAATCATTTGCGCAGTCCAAAGCAACCAGAATGTGTAATTTTATCTGTATTCTCAAACCATAATGAAAAAAATTAGAACTTCCAACTGTTACTTACCAAAAAACTAATTATTCATGCAGTCATCCTCTGTACGTAAATACATTCGGTGTGAAGAATGCTATGTGCACAGCACTAGCGATTTTCTAGTAGAATATGTCGCCGTTCCCACACATCTGTTGCCAAACATGCTAACGAAAGGAAAGGAAATCATTAGCGCAATCCAAAGCAACCAGAATGTGTAATTTTATCTGTATTCTCAAACCATAATGAAGAAAATTAAAACGTCCAGCTGTTGCTTACCAAAAATCTAATTATTCATGCAGTCATCCTCTGTACGTAGATACATTCGGTGAGAAGAATGCTATGTGCACAGCACTAGCGATTTTCTTGTAGAACGCGTCGCCGCTACCACACAACTCTTGTCAACCTGCTAACGAAAGAAACTGCAATCATTAGCGCAATCCAAAGAAACCAGAATGTGTAATTTTATCTTTATTCTCAAACCATAATGAAAAAAATTAAAACTTCCAGCTGTTACTTTCCAAAAAACTAATTATTCATGCAATCATGCTCTGTACGTAGATACATTCGGTGTAAAGAATGCTATGTGCACAGCACTAGCGATTTTCTTGTAGAACATGTCGCCGCTCCCACACATCTCTTGTCAACCTGCTAACGAAAGAGAAAGCAATCATTTGCGCAGTCCAAAGCAACCAGATTGTGTAATTTTATCTGTATTCTCAAACCATAATGAAAAAAATTAAAACGTCCAGCTGTTACTTACCAAAAATCTAATTATTCATGCAGTCATCCTCTGTACGTAGATACATTCGGTGAGAAGAATGCTATGTGCACAGCACTAGCGATTTTCTTGTAGAACACGTCGCCGCTCCCACACAACTCTTGTCAACCTGCTAACGAAAGAAACTGCAATCATTAGCGCAATCCAAAGCAACCAGAATGTGTAATTTTACCTTTATTCTAAAACCATAATGAAAAAAATTAAAACTTCCAGCTGATACTTTCCAAAAAACTAATTATTCATGCAATCATGCTCTGTACGTAGATACATTCGGTTTGAAGAATGCTATGTGCACAGCACTAGCGATTTTCTTGTAGAACATGTCGCCGCTCCCACACATCTCTTGTCAACCTGCTAACGAAAGAAACTGCAATCATTAGCGCAATCCAATGCAACCAGAATGTGTAATTTTATCTGTATTCTCTAACCATTAGGGAAAAAATTAAAACTTCCAGCTGTTACTTACCAAAAAAATAATTATTCATGCAGTCATCCTCTGTACGTAGATACATTCGATGTGAAGAATGCTATGTGCACAGCACTAGCGATTTTCTTCTAGAATATGTCGCCGCTATCACACATCTGTTGTCAAACCTGCTAACGAAAGGAAAGGAAATCATTAGCGCAATCCAAAGCAACCAGAATGTGTAATTTTATCTGTATTCTCAAACCATAATGAAAAATATTAAAACTTCCAGCTCTTACTTACCAAGAAACTAAATATTCTTGCAGTCATCCTCTGTACGTAGATACATTCGGTGTGAAGAATGCTATGTGCATAGCACTAGCGATTTTCTTATAGAATATGTCGCCGCTCCCACACATCTCTTGTCAACCTGCTAACGAAAGAAACTGCAATCATTAGCGCAATCCAAAGCAACCAGAATGTATAATTTTATCTGTATTCTCAAACCATAATGAAAAAAATGAAAACTTCCAGCTGTTACTTACCAAAAAACTAATTATTCATGGAGTCATCCTCTATACGTAGATACATTCGGCGTGAAGAATGCTATGTGCACAGCACTAGCGATTTTCCTGAAAAATATGTCGCCGCTCCCACTCATCTGCTGTCAACCTGCTAAGGAAAGGAGAGGAAGTCATTAACGCACTCCAAAGTCACCAGAATGTGTAATTTTATCTGTATTCTTAAAATATAATGTAAATAATTTAAACAAAGTGCTGTTACTGCCCAAAAAACTAATTGTTCACGCTGTCAACCCCTCTACGTAGATACATTCGGTGAGAAGAATACTATGTGCACAGCACTAGCGATTTTCTTGAAAAATATGTCGCCGCTCCCACTCATCTGCTGTCAACCTGCTATGGAAAGGAGAGGAAGTCATTAACGCACTCCAAAGTCACCAGAATGTGTAATTTTATCTGTATTCTTAAAATATAATGTAAATAATTTAAACAAAGTGCTGTTACTGCCCAAAAAACTAATTGTTCACGCTGTCAACCCCTCTACGTAGATACATTCAGTGACAAGAACACTATGTGCACAGCACTAGCGATTTTCTTGTAGAATACGTCGCCGCTTCCACACATCTCTTGTCAACCTGCTAACGAAAGAAAAAGCAATCATTTGCGCAGTCCAAAGCAACCAGAATGTGTAATTTTATCTGTATTCTCAAACCATAATGAAAAAAATTAAAACTTTCAACTGTTACTTACCAAAAAACTAATTATTCATGCAGTCATCCGCTGTACGTAGATACATTCGGTGTGAAGAATGCTATGTGCACAGCACTAGCGATTTTCTTGTAGAATATGTCGCCGTTCCCACACATCTGTTGTCAAACCTTCTAACGAAAGGAAAGGAAATCATTAGCGCAATCCAAAGCAACCAGAATGTGTAATTTTATCTGTATTCTCAAACCATAATGAAAAAAATTAAAACGTCCAGCTGTTACTTACCAAAAATCTAATTATTCATGCAGTCATCCTCTGTACGTAGATACATTCGGTGAGAAGAATGCTATGTGCACAGCACTAGCGATTTTCTTGTAGAACACGTCGCCGCTCCCTCACAACACTTGTCAACCTGCTAACGAAAGAAACTGCAATCATTAGCGCAATCCAAAGAGACCAGAATGTGTAATTTTATCTTTATTCTCAAACCATAATGAAAAAAATTAAAACTTCCAGCTGTTACTTTCCAAAAAACTAATTATTCATGCAATCATGCTCTGTACGTAGATACATTCGGTGTGAAGAAAGCTATGTGCACAGCACTAGCGATTTTCTTGTAGAACATGTCGCCGCTCCCACACATCTCTTGTCAACCTGCTAACGAAAGAGAAAGCAATCATTTGCGCAGTCCAAAGCAACCAGATTGTGTAATTTTATCTGTATTCTCAAACCATAATGAAAAAATTTAAAACTTCCAACTGTTACTTACCAAAAAACTAATTATTCATGCAATCATCCTCTGTACGTAGAAACATTCGGAGTGAAGAATGCTATGTGAACAGCACTAGCGATTGTCTTGTAGAATATGTCGCCGCTCCCACACTTCTCCTGTCAACCTGCTAACGATAACAAATGCAATCACTAGCGCAATCCAAAGCTACCAGAATGTGTAATTTTATCTGTATTCTCAAACCATAATGAAAAAAATTAAAACGTCCAGCTGTTACTTACCAAAAATCTAATTATTCATGCAGTCATCCTCTGTACGTAGATACATTCGGTGAGAAGAATGCTATGTGCACAGCACTAGCGATTTTCTTGTAGAACACGTCGCCGCTCCCACACAACTCTTGTCAACCTGCTAACGAAAGAAACTGCAATCATTAGCGCAATCCAAAGAAACCAGAATGTGTAATTTTATCTTTATTCTCAAACCATAATGAAGAAAATTAAAACTTCCGGCTGTTACTTTCCAAAAAACTAATTATTCATGCAATCATGCTCTGTACGTAGATACATTCGGTGTGAAGAATGCTATGTGCACAGCACTAGCGATTTTCTTGTAGAACATGTCGCCGCTCCCACACATCTCTTGTCAACCTGCTAACGAAGGAGAAAGCAATCATTTAAGCAGTCCAAAGCAACCAGAATGTGTAATTTTATCTGTATTCTCAAACCATAATGAAAAAAATTAAAACTTCCAGCTGTTACTTACCAAAAAACTAATTATTCATGCAGTCATCCTCTGTACGTAGATACATTCGATGTGAAGAATGCTATGTGCACAGCACTAGCGATTTTCTTCTAGAATATGTCGCCGCTCCCACACATCTGTTGTCAAACCTGCTAACGAAAAGAAAGGAAATCATTAGCGCAATCCAAAGCAACCAGAATGTGTAATTTTATCTGTATTCTTAAAATATAATGTAAATAATTTAAACAAAGTGCTGTTACTGCCCAAAAAACTAATTGTTCACGCTGTCAACCCCTCTACGTAGATACATTCGGTGAGAAGAATACTATGTGCACAGCACTAGCGATTTTCTTGTAGAACATGTCGCCGCTCCCACACATCTCTTGTCAACCTGCTAACGAAAGAAAATGCAATCATTAGCGCAAACCAAAGCAACCAGAATGTGTAATTTTATCTGTATTCTCAAACCATAATGAAAAAAATTAAAACTTCCAGCTGTTACTTACCAAAAAACTAATTATTCACGCAGTCATCCTCTGTACGTAGATACATTCGATGTGAAGAATGCTATGTGCACAGCACTAGCGATTTTCTTGTAGAATATGTCGCCGTTCCCACACATCTGTTGTCAAACCTGCTAACGAAAGGAAAGGAAATCATTAGCGCAATCCAAAGCAACCAGAATGTGTAATTTTATCTGTATTCTCAAACCATAATGAAAAAAATTAAAACTTCCAGCTGTTACCTACCAAAAAACTAAATATTCATGCAGTCATCCTCTGTACGTAGATACATTCGGTGTGAAGAATGCTATGTGCATAGCACTAGCGATTTTCTTGTAGAATACGTCGCCGCTTCCACACATCTCTTGTCAACCTGCTAACGAAAGAAAAAGCAATCATTTGCGCAGTCCAAAGCAACCAGAATGTGTAATTTTATCTGTATTCTCAAACCATAATGAAAAAAATTAAAACTTCCAACTGTTACTTACCAAAAAACTAAATATTCATGCAGTCATCCTCTGTACGTAGATACATTCGGTGTGAAGAATGCTATGTGCACAGCACTAGCGATTTTCTTGTAGAACATGTCGCCGCTCCCACACATCTCTTGTCAACCTGCTAACGAAAGAGAAAGCAATCATTTGCGCAGTCCAAAGCAACCAGATTGTGTAATTTTATCTGTATTCTCAAACCATAATGAAAAAAATTAAAACTTCCAACTGTTACTTATCAAAAAACTAATTATTCATGCAATCATCCTCTGTCCGTAGAAACATTCGGTGTGAAGAATGCTATGTGAACAGCACTAGCGATTTTCTTGTAGAATATGTCGCCGCTCCCACACTTCTCCTGTCAACCTGCTAACGAAAACAAATACAATCACTAGCGCAATCCAAAGCAACCAGAATGTGTAATTTTATCTGTATTCTCAAACCATAATGAAAAAAATTAAAACGTCCAGCTGTTACTTACCAAAAATCTAATTATTCATGCAGTCATCCTCTGTACGTAGATACATTCGGTGAGAAGAATGCTATGTGCACAGCACTAGCGATTTTCTTCTAGAACACGTCGCCGCTCCCGCACAACTCTTGTCAACCTGCTAACGAAAGAAACTGCAATCATTAGCGCAATACAAAGAAACCAGAATGTGTAATTTTATCTTTATTCTCAAACCATAATGAAAAAAATTAAAACTTCCAGCTGTTACTTTCCAAAAAACTAATTATTCATGCAATCATGCTCTGTACGTAGATACATTCGGTGTGAAGAATGCTATGTGCACAGCACTAGCGATTTTCTTGTAGAACATGACGCCGCTCCCACACATCTCTTGTCAACCTGCTAACGAGAGAGAGAGCAATCTTTTAAGCAGTCCAAAGCAACCAGAATGTGTAATTTTATCTGTATTCTCAAACCATAATGAAAAAAATGAAAACTTCCAGCTGTTACTTACCAAAAAACTAATTATTCATGCAGTCATCCTCTATACGTAGATACACTCGGCGTGAAGAATGCTATGTGCACAGCACTAGCGACTTTCTTGAAAAATATGTCGCCGCTCCCACACATCTGCTGTCAACCTGCTAACGAAAGGAGAGGAAATCATTAACGCACTCCAAAGTCACCAGAATGTGTAATTTTATCTGTATTCTTAAAATATAATGTAAATAATTTAAACAAAGTGCTGTTACTGCCCAAAAAACTAATTGTTCACGCTGTCAACCCCTCTACGTAGATACATTCGGTGAGAAGAATACTATGTGCACAGCACTAGCGATTTTCTTGAAAAATATGTCGCCGCTCCCACTCATCTGCTGTCAACCTGCTATGGAAAGGAGAGGAAGTCATTAACGCACTCCAAAGTCACCAGAATGTGTAATTTTATCTGTATTCTTAAAATATAATGTAAATAATTTAAACAAAGTGCTGTTACTGCCCAAAAAACTAATTGTTCACGCTGTCAACCCCTCTACGTAGATACATTCGGTGACAAGAACACTATGTGCACAGCACTAGCGATTTTCTTGTAGAATACGTCGCCGCTTCCACACATCTCTTGTCAACCTGCTAACGAAAGAAAAAGCAATCATTTGCGCAGTCCAAAGCAACCAGAATGTGTAATTTTATCTGTATACTCAAACCATAATGAAAAAAATTAAAACTTCCAACTGTTACTTACCAAAAAACTAATTATTCATGCAGTCATCCGCTGTACGTAGATACATTCGGTGTGAAGAATGCTATGTGCACAGCACTGGCGATTTTCTTGTAGAATATGTCGCCGTTCCCACACATCTGTTGTCAGACCTTCTAACGAAAGGAAAGGAAATCATTAGCGCAATCCAAAGCAACCAGAATGTGTAATTTTATCTGTATTCTCAAACCATAATGAAAAAAATTAAAACGTCCAGCTGTTACTTACCAAAAATCTAATTATTCATGCAGTCATCCTCTGTACGTAGATACATTCGGTGAGAAGAATGCTATGTGCACAGCACTAGCGATTTTCTTGTAGAACACGTCGCCGCTCCCTCACAACACTTGTCAACCTGCTAACGAAAGAAACTGCAATCATTAGCGCAATCCAAAGAGACCAGAATGTGTAATTTTATCTTTATTCTCAAACCATAATGAAAAAAATTAAAACTTCCAGCTGTTACTTTCCAAAAAACTAATTATTCATGCAATCATGCTCTGTACGTAGATACATTCGGTGTGAAGAAAGCTATGTGCACAGCACTAGCGATTTTCTTGTAGAACATGTCGCCGCTCCCACACATCTCTTGTCAACCTGCTAACGAAAGAGAAAGCAATCATTTGCGCAGTCCAAAGCAACCAGATTGTGTAATTTTATCTGTATTCTCAAACCATAATGAAAAAAATTAAAACTTCCAACTGTTACTTACCAAAAAACTAATTATTCATGCAATCATCCTCTGTACGTAGAAACATTCGGAGTGAAGAATGCTATGTGAACAGCACTAGCGATTGTCTTGTAGAATATGTCGCCGCTCCCACACTTCTCCTGTCAACCTGCTAACGAAAACAAATGCAATCACTAGCGCAATCCAAAGCTACCAGAATGTGTAATTTTATCTGTATTCTCAAACAATAATGAAAAAAATTAAAACGTCCAGCTGTTACTTACCAAAAATCTAATTATTCATGCAGTCATCCTCTGTACGTAGATACATTCGGTGAGAAGAATGCTATGTGCACAGCACTAGCGATTTTCTTGTAGAACACGTCGCCGCTCCCACACAACTCTTGTCAACCTGCTAACGAAAGAAACTGCAATCATTAGCGCAATCCAAAGAAACCAGAATGTGTAATTTTATCTTTATTCTCAAACCATAATGAAGAAAATTAAAACTTCCAGCTGTTACTTTCCAAAAAACTAATTATTCATGCAATCATGCTCTGTACGTAGATACATTCGGTGTGAAGAATGCTATGTGCACAGCACTAGCGATTTTCTTGTAGAACATGTCGCCGCTCCCACACATCTCTTGTCAACCTGCTAACGAAGGAGAAAGCAATCATTTAAGCAGTCCAAAGCAACCAGAATGTGTAATTTTATCTGTATTCTCAAACCATAATGAAAAAAATTAAAACTTCCAGCTGTTACTTACCAAAAAACTAATTAGTCATGCAGTCATCCTCTGTACGTAGATACATTCGATGTGAAGAATGCTATGTGCACAGCACTAGCGATTTTCTTCTAGAATATGTCGCCGCTCCCACACATCTGTTGTCAAACCTGCTAACGAAAGGAAAGGAAATCATTAGCGCAATCCAAAGCAACCAGAATGTGTAATTTTATCTGTATTCTCAAACCATAATGAAAAAAATTAAAACTTCCAGCTGTTACTTACCAAAAAACTAAATATTCATGCAGTCATCCTCTGTACGTAGATACATTCGGTGTGAAGAATGCTATGTGCATAGCACTAGCGATTTTCTTATAGAATATGTCGCCGCTCCCACACATCTCTTGTCAACCTGCTAACGAAAGAAAATGCAATCATTAGCGCAATCCAAAGCAACCAGAATGTGTAATTTTATCTGTATTCTCAAACCATAATGAAAAAAATGAAAACTTCCAGCTGTTACTTACCAAAAAACTAATTATTCATGCAGTCATCCTCTTTACGTAGATACACTCGGCGTGAAGAATGCTATGTGCACAGCACTAGCGACTTTCTTGAAAAATATGTCGCCGCTCCCACACATCTGCTGTCAACCTGCTAACGAAAGGAGAGGAAATCATTAACGCACTCCAAAGTCACCAGAATGTGTAATTTTATCTGTATTCTTAAAATATAATGTAAATAATTTAAACAAAGTGCTGTTACTGCCCAAAAAACTAATTGTTCACGCTGTCAACCCCTCTACGTAGATACATTCGGTGAGAAGAATACTATGTGCACAGCACTAGCGATTTTCTTGTAGAACATGTCGCCGCTCCCACACATCTCTTGTCAACCTGCTAACGAAAGAAAATGCAATCATTAGCGCAAACCAAAGCAACCAGAATGTGTAATTTTATCTGTATTCTCAAACCATAATGAAAAAAATTAAAACTTCCAGCTGTTACTTACCAAAAAACTAATTATTCATGCAGTCATCCTCTGTACGTAGATACATTCGATGTGAAGAATGCTATGTGCACAGCACTAGCGATTTTCTTCTAGAATATGTCGCCGCTCCCACACATCTGTTGTCAAACCTGCTAACGAAAGGAAAGGAAATCATTAGCGCAATCCAAAGCAACCAAAATGTGCAATTTTATCTGTATTCTCAAACCATAATGAAAAAAATTAAAACTTCCAGCTGTTACCTACCAAAAAACTAAATATTCTTGCAGTCATCCTCTGTACGTAGATACATTAAGAGTGAAGAATGCTATGTGCATAGCACTAGCGATTTTCTTGTAGAATATGTCGCCGCTTCCACACATCTCTTGTCAACCTGCTAACGAAAGAAAAAGCAATCATTTGCGCAGTCCAAAGCAACAAGAATGTGTAATTTTTACTTTATTCTCAAACCATAATGAAAAAAATTAAAACTTCCAGCTGTTACTTACCAAAAAACTTATTTTTCACGCAGTCATCCTCTGTATGTAGATACATTCGGTGTGAATAATGCTATGTGCACAGCACTAGCGATTATCTTATAGAATATGTCGCCGCTCACACACAACTCTTGTCAACCTGCTATCGAAAGAAAATGCAATCGTTAGCGCAATCCAAAGCAACCAGAATGTGTAATTTTATCTGTATTCTCAAACCATAATGAAATAAATTAAAACTTCCAGCTGTTACTTACCAAAAAACTAATTATTCAGGCAGTCATCCTCTGTATGTAGATTCATTCGGTGTGAAGAATGCTATGTGCACAGCAATAGCGATTTTCTTCTAGAATATGTCGCCGCTCCCACACATCTCTTGTCAACCTGCTAACGAAAGGAAACGAAATGATTAGCGCAATCCAAAGCAACCAGAATGTGTAATTTTATCTGTATTCTCAAACCATAATGAAAAAAATTAAAACTTCCAGCTGTTACTTACCAAAAAACTAAATATTCATGCAGTCCTCCTCTGTACGTAGATACACTCGGTGTGAAGAATGCTATGTGCATAGCACTAGCGATATTCTTGTAGAATATGTCGCCGCTCCCACACATCTCTTGTCAACCTGCTAACGAAGGAAAATGCAATCATTAGCGCAATCCAAAGCAACCAGAATGTGAAATTTTAACTGTATTCTTAAACCATAATGAAAAAAATGAAAACATCGAGCTGTTACATCACAAAATTCTCATTATTTTCGTAGTCACCCACTGTACGTAGAAACATTCGGTTTGAAGAATGCTATGTGAACAAAACTAGCGTTTTTCTTCTAGAATATGTCACCGCACCCACACATCTATTGTCAACCTGATAACGAATGAAAATGCAATCATTAGCGCAATTCAAAGTCACCAGAATGTGTAATTTTATGTGTATTCCTAATGCTTGATGAAAAAAAATCTAAACATCGAGCTATTACTTACCAAAAAGCTAATTATTCATGCAGTCGTCCACTGTACGTAGACACATTCGGTGTAAAGTATGCTATGTGCTGAGCACTAGCGATCTTTATCTAGAATATGTCGCTGCTCCCACACATCTCCTGTCAACTTGCTAACGAAAGGATATGCAATCATTAGCGACTCCTAAGTCACCAGAATGTGTAATTTTATCTGTATTCTTAAACCATAATGAAAAACATTAACAGATCGAGCTGTTACTTATCAAAAATCTTATTATTCATGCAGTAATCTGCTGTACGTAGATACACTCGTTCTGTAGAATGCTATGTGCAAAGCACTAGCGATTTTCTTGTAGACTGAGTCGCCGCTCCCACGCATCTCTTGTCAACCTGCTAACGAAAGAAAATGTAAACATTAGCGCACTCCGAAGTAACCAGAATGTGTAATTTTATCTGTATTCTCAAAGCTTGATGAAAATAAAACTAAAAATCGAGCTGTCACTTGCCAAAAAACTAATTATTCATGCAGTCGTCAACTGTACGTAGACACATTCGGTGTGAGGAATGCTATGTGCACAGCACTCGCGATTTTCATCTAGTCTATGTCGCCGCTCCCACACATCTCTTGTCAATCTGCTAATAAAAGGACATGCAATCATTAGTGACTCCTTAGTCACCAGAATGAGTAAATTTATCTGTATTCTTAAACAATAATGAAAAAAATTAACACATCATGCTGTTACTTACCAAAAACTTATTATTCATGCCGTCATCTACTGTACGTAGATACATACGTTGTCTAGAATGCTATGCGCAAAGCACGAACGATTTTCTTCTAGAATATGTCGCCGCTCCCACACATCTCTCGTCAACCTGCTAACGAAGGAAAATGCAATCATTAGCGCAATCCAAAGTCACCAGAGTGTGTAATTTTATCTGTATTCTTAAACCATAGCGAAAAAAATTAAAACTTCCAGCTGTTACTCACCAAAAAACGTATTTTTCACATGCTCATCCCCTGTACGTAGATACATTCGGTGTGAAGAATGCTATGTGCACAGCACTAGCGATTTTCTTCTAGAATATATTGCTGCGCCCACACATCTCTTGTCAACGAGCTAACGAAAGAAAATATAAACATTTGCGAACTGCAAAGTCACCAGAATGTGTAATTTTATCAGTATTCTTAAAGCATAATAAAAAAATTTAAACAAAGAGTTGATACCTCCCAAAAAACTAATTATTCATGCAGTCATCCACTTTACGTAGATACATTCGGTGTGGAGAAAGCTATGTGCACAGCACTAGCGATTTTCTTATAGAATATATCGCCTCTCCGACACATCTCTTGTCAACCTGCTAACGAAAGACAATGTAAAAATTAGCGCACTCCAAAGTCACCAGTATGTGTAATTTTATCTGTATTGTTGAAGCTTGATGGAAAAAATTTAAATATCGATCTGTTACTTACCAAAAAACTAATTATTTATGCAGTCATCCACTATACGTAGATACATTCGTTGTGAAGAATGCTATGTGCACAGCACTAGCGATTTTCTTATAGAATATGTCGCCTCTCCGACACATCACTTGTCAACCTGCTAACGAAAGAAAATGCAATCATTAGCGAACTCCAGAGTCACCAGAATGTGTAATTTTATCTGTATTCTTAAACCAGAATGAAAAAAATTATAACATCTAACTGTTACTTATAAAAAAACTTATTATACATGCAGTCATACACTGTACGTAGATACTTTCGGTGTGAAGAATGCTACGTGCACAGCACTAGCGATTTTCTTCTAGAATATGTCGCCGCTCCCACACATCTCTTGTCAACCTGCTAAGGAAAGATAATGCAATCATTAGCGCAATCCAAAGTTTCCAGAATGTGATATTTATCTGGATTCTAAAGCATAATGAAAACAATTTAAACATCGAGGTGTTACTTCCCAAAATACTAATTATTTACGCAGCCATCCCCTGTACGTAGATACTTTCGGTGTTATGAATGCTATGTGCACAGCACTAGCGATTTTCTCTTAGAACATGTCGCCGCTCCCACACATCTCTTGAAAACCTGCTAACGAAAGAAAATGCAATCATTAGCGGAATCCAAGGTCACAAATATGTGCCAACCCATGTACGTAGATACATTCGGTGTGAAGTATGCTATGTGCAAAGCACTAGCGATTTTCTTCTAGAATATGTCGCCGCTCCCACACATCTCTTGTCAACCTGCTAACGAAACAAAATGTGAACATAAGCGCACTCCAATGTCACCAGAATGTGTAATTTTATTTGTATTCCAAAGCATAATGAAAAATTTTAATCATCGAGTTGTTACTTCCCAAAAAACTAATTATTCATGCAGTCATCCACTGTACGTAGATACATTCCGTGTGAAGAATGCTATGTGCACATCACTAGCGAGTTTCTTCCAGAATATGTCGCCGCTCCCACACATCTCTTGTCAACCAGCTAACGAAAGAAAATGCTATCATTAGCGCAATCCAAAGTCACAAGTATGTATAATATTATCTGTATTCTAAAGCATAATGAAAAAGATTTAAACATCGAGCTGTTACTTCCCAAAAAATTAATTGTTCACGCAGTCTTCCCCTGTACGTAGATACATTCTGTGTGAAGAATGCTATGTGCACAGCACTAGCGATTTTCTCTTAGAATATGTCGTGGCTCTCACACATCTCTTGTCAACCTGCTAACGAATGAAAATGCTATCATTAGCGCAATCCAAAGTCACTAGAATGTGTAATATTATCTGGATTCTAAAACACAATGAAAACAATTTTAACATCGAGCTGTTACTTCCCAAAAAACTAATTATTCACGCACTCCTCCCCTGTACGTAGATACATTCGGTGTGAAGAATGTTAAGTGCACAGCACTAGCGATTTTCTTCTAGAATATGTCGCCGCTCTCACACATCTCCTGCCTACCTGCTAACGAAAGAAAATGCAATCATTAGCGCAATCCAAAGTCACCTGAATGTGTAATTTTATCTGTATTCTTAAAGCTTGATGAAGAAAGTTAAAACATCGTGCTGTTACTTCCCAAAAAACTAATTATTCATGCAGTCATCCACTGTACGTAGATACATTCGGTGTGAAGAGTGCTATGTGCACACCACTAGCGAATTTCTTTTAGAATACGTCGCCGCTCCCACACATTTCTTGTCAACCTGCTAACGAAAGAGAAAGTATACACTAGCGGACTTTAAAGTCACCCGAATGTGTATTTTTATCTGTATTCTTAAAGCACAACATAAAAATATTTAAACATCGAGCTGTTACTTACAAAAACGGAATATCCACGCAGTCATCCACTGTACAGAGATACATTCGGTGTGAAGATTGCTATATGCACTGCACTAGCGATTTCTTAACTCTGAAACACTCACTGCTTGAGAAACTAGATAAACGGGATAGTGATTTCGGTAGAAAGGTTGTAGAACGCAACAACAGTACTGTATTTTAAATTTAGTAGGTGCGGAAGTCCGTTGTCTTCCACGAAGTATGCAGTTTTGTAGATTGTCTGGAGGAATGTTTATTTTTACTGCTTGATTTACTGCGGAAAATCAATGTGTCTTCCAGAAGGAGATACACTGATGATAAAAAATTTGAAAAACAAATTGGCTGACCACTTCGGTGATGGTGTCCTCATCATAGTGCTGCTTATACAGATACCACTGACTTGTCCGGGAATGGTGACGTAACGGTTTCTGAAAATTTACAAGAATTTATAACGGTTCTGGTTGTCTCGAAGAAGAAATTAGTGAACATTCCCACTTGAGAAAACGTACAGCAATATCCCTAACGTCTGTGTCAGCTTCGAGGTCTCGTTCATTCACCTCCTCATTGCGACATGGGGCTTGCAGTGTACTTGTTTTCTAAGATGGGATCAAAAAACATCGTTGAAACTGTCTCTAATATCGGTTTCTGCTCTTCCTACAGTAGCGTGAATATCAGATTCCAGCGTCTAAATGTACTTGTGTTTCAGGCAAGTAGTGCTGTCATAGTTTCTCGTTCGTCATATACTGCTGACGCAGTAAGCTTCCACTCCTGCTGAGTACATCTACAGTTGTAGCCGCGGTTTCAGAACAGCTTGGAGCCCAGAAAATGGGCTTGCCGTGGATCAAACTATTCCCCTTGCCGTGAAACGACCGCCGCTCCGCACAGGATACGTGTATTACTACTGATTTCACACGGAACGATGTGGAAGAAAATGCAAGTGTATGAGGGCTGACTTACGCTGTGCAACAATGTGTAAAAGCTGTCGAGGACGAACTGCATTAACGTACTCCCAGTGATTTGCCAGAAAATTTGGAGGATGGTTTTCTGTAAATAATTGTATAATGTTCAATACATATTGTGGCATTTTCGTTGTGAAGTTGTTGCAAATATGATGATTTTAAACGTCTTATAAAAACTCTTACTGTTGATGAATTCTATACTAATTCTTCATTCTCACGACCAATGATTTAAATCGTAATATAAATATTTAGGTGCCACCATTTCTGAGTGGATAGTGCTGCTGACTACGATTCAGAGGACACTGGCTCGATTCCCGCTTGGGTCGAACGTTGTTTCCGGTTACGGACTGGGCGTTGTGTTGTCGTTATCACCATTTCAACATCATCGAGGAGCAAGTCGCCGATGTGGCATCAAATAAAAAGACTTGCACTAAGCGGCTGGAAAACCGTAGATGGGGCCTCCCTGCCACACGATCATTTCATACTACTTTCAGTACCGTGCATAACACTGAGCAAAACAATGTACAGCAGAATTGTTCTGAATCAATAGATGTCAGTTTTAAAAGGAATTTCACTACCTCCTTTTTTTATCTTCACATTTTAGTATTGAAGTGTATCTGTTACACACATCTTTCTACACGTAAAAAAAGCCAAGTGGTTGTGCAGAAGCAAAGGAAAAAAGCTTAAAATTATGCCAAACTCATAGAATAATTAATTTTTACTATTCCAAATATGATTTTTCGAAAACTGGTTTCCTTGCTTGAAGATGCGCATGACCTCCTTTAAGAAGAATTTAAGTACACATATTTTCATCGTAATAGACTTCGGAAAGCGAACTGTTTTTTGTAAAAATGGAAAAAGGTAAAAAAAATGTATTAAGGGTTGGCGCGAGGCGAATGTTTACCTGCTCTGGGTAGGGGGGAGGGGTGGGAACTTTTCTGTTTCTTATTGCTACATCCCCTATGAGTGTTTCCCAATATTTCAAAACTTTATAAATTATTTTCCCAGTTTTCCTAGTTTCCCTGGGCTAACATGTATCTAGGCATGGATGAAAAACCACAATGGTTCAAGCATAGAGCCCCTCCAGCAAAAACTGCTCGGCAGAATTTGGTACATTATTTTTCCCAGACAGTGTAACAGACAGCACTGTAAAATACACAAACGAAGAACTAGACGAATGACAGAAGCTTATTCTCAAAGTTCTCGAGACTGCGCACATACAGATAGTGAAGAATTATTTGCTTCTCTTGGTGTTTTATACGCTGCTGGAGTGAAAAGTACACAGTATCACAGTTCGGATGATTATGGAACATTGATACTGTCAACAAGTCTAGCAGGGCGCAGAGGAAGGCCGCAGATAATGTGACACCAATTAAATATTCTATGAGTTAGTGGATGTGCAGGAAGATTGACAACAATATTCGAGAAGTTGAAAGAATTTTGTGAAGGTTGTGATGTCAGATAGTGCATTCCAATTAATTCGGCAAAATACGGTATAAAAGATTGCGCAATCTGCGATGGTATAATTTTTTACACCCTAAATATGGACGTATATGCAGATAAACAACCTGCTGGCCCACGTCAAATACCCATTGATGCAGGGAACGCGGTGTTACTGCTAATTAGACCCACTGACAACACAGACAGAGACGTGGCGATGATGGACAACTATTTTGTTTCTATACCAGTCGCGAACGAATTGTAAGCTATTGACACACAGTAGTAGGTACCCTGCGGAAGAATAGGAGAGAAACTCTGTAAGATCTGCTGTCAGTAAAGTGTTGACCTGTATTTACGCATTGGGAGAGAAATCAAGTGGCAGCTGCTTTGCCGGTATGTCCCAAACGAGAAAAATAAAAAAAACTTACTAACAGGAATTAAAATAGCTGGAATAAATGTAAACAACCTCAGGTACGCGGATGATACGATCCTGTTGGCAGAAAGTGAAGAAAAATTGAAAACACTCTTACTGAAGGTGAAAGACGAAAGTGAAAAGGCCGGTCTTATACTGAATGTGAAGAAAACGAAAATTATGGCAACTACACCTACCAATTCGTGGGATATAGCAGGATAAACCATGAAGGTAGTGACCACATTCAGCTATCTCGGTTCCCAGATCTCTGCTGATGGCGACTGCAGCCATGAAATCCGGAGACGCCTGTTGCTCGGTAGATAGGCGATGTCAAACCTTGACAAGGTTATAAGGTCCAGAGATATAATACTAGCAACAAAGATCCGTATTGTGAGGGCTATGGTCTTTCCAATTGTGATGTATGGATGTGAGACCTGGACCATTAGAAAGGCTGAACGGCGAAGAATTGACTCCTTCGAATTGTGGTGTTGGAGGAAACTTCTTAGAGTCCCATGGACTGCAAGGAGAACCAACAGATCAATATTGGAGCAAATAAAACCAGATTTCTCCCTGGAAGGTCTAATGTTAAAACAAAAGCTGACCTACTTTGGACACAATGCGAAGGCATGCCTCGCTGGAAAAAAAATTAATCCAGGGGAAGATTGAATGAACTAGAAGAAGAGGACGTCAGAGGATGAGATGGGTCGATGGCATCACAGAAGCAATGTGTTCCAACCTGGAAGGTCTACGGGAGAAAGTGTAAAACTGGAAAAAGTGGCGTGATTTGGTTCATGGGGTCACGAAGAGTCGGAACCGACTAAACGAATAGAGAGAGAGAGAGAGAGAGAATGGTGTCTACGATGTGCAGCGACTATAGTATAGACGCTTACGTGGCAAAGTGAATAAGCCTGAAGTGGTAACATTCTACAGCCTCAGAAGAGGAGGCGTAGATGTTATTTGTCTGAAATTGTAATATTCTACTTCAAGAACTACTACTTGTTTTGGAAAGTTCAGGTGTAGACTCTGCTGTGTCTGCATTAAAAGACTCAGTCTGGAATTCGAGTATAATTTGAGTATCTTCCAAGAACGATTGTATGTGTCAGTGGGATACTGCCAAGGAAAAGTGATCACTGAATCAAAATGACTAAACAGAACAAGCAGAGTAGGCAGTTCTGGTGGAGCTAACGGAGAATTTGGGGGACAATGCTTCTTACCATGCGTTCTACAACTCGGCGTTAAGAGAACTCAACTGCAAACACACATTAACATACGCCGTCACATGTATGTTCGCAAAACAGAAACTGTTACTATTTCTTCTTTATGATACGAATTTACGCAACTGGTGGAAACAACCGTTATATTTGTGACGCGAAATTTGCCATAAAGATGACATAATATTTTATTTACGTGCCGCAGGATGCGAAGGCTATCTTACACTGGGAAGGGCGGAATCACAAAATTAATTCTCCGAACTTGAGAGAAACACACACACACACACACACACACACATACACACACACATGCACATACACAGGCGAGCGCTAATTCACACTGTCAAACATGCACGCACCTTTCACAACCTGCTGACAGATATTTTAGATTTACTGCAGGTAGCGTCAGGGCAATGGAGGTCATGAGTACCGAGGAATTCTTTTTCGGTTTTCAGTAAAACATATTGGTATGATTAACAACAATGGTCAACGGTATATCCAAACCATGAAGCGAATGATAATTAAAATATTCAAATGGGTGTGGAATCTTATGGGACTTAACTGCTAAGGTCATCAGTCCCCAAGCTTACACACTACTTAACCTAAATTATCCTAAGGACAAACACACACACCCATGCTCGAGGGAGGACTCGAACCTCCGCCGGGACCAGCCGCACAGTCCGTGACTGTAGCGCCTTAGACCGCTCGGCTAATACCGCGCGGTGAATGATAATCGGATTGATTAAACGCATTCCATGAAAATTGCACCAGTTAAGTGTTACTAAATGGACAGAAGACATTCTGTTCCACCACCAGAATGTTTACAAAGTAGTCATAAGCTTGTCGCACAATAAATTATAAATGTAAAACTGACTAGAAGCTTACTATGGACTTACTGTATCAATGACACACAGCTAGCTTGCTATCTTTTACAAGCCACTGACAACAAACATGGATAGCATTTCAGTTACCATGTGGATACTGCCATGGGTGATCGCGATATTTTCACTGTCGTGAAACCGACAGAGCACGGAAACTGCATGCACATTGAGCGCATATTTGTTGTTACATCTAATCCAAAAGTAACAAACTTAGCACAAGCATTTCTTCATATTGCCGAAGAAGACACATCACAAATTTGCGCGACTATCTCTGAGCACAAGCACTGCTGACCAGGCGTCGGTCTAATATTGCGCCAAGAAAGTTGAAAATCTCGTACCTTTATGACGAGGAAACTTTCTGCTGGACGCTGGGAACCGAAAATAAAATCCTCTGTTACTGATCTCTAACTGGGAGTATCGAATTAGCCTGTGTATGTAAGGCAGATAAAACAAGCATACTCGTATACGCCTTTCAAAGAACAATTATTTGTCGCGGGAAAACAGAGTGTAAATAATACGTGGCGGGAAAAACAATCTCGCAGCGAACGTATCAGTCGATCTGAATTTTGAGACGAGCTCAAATAAAAACTGATACAATGTATTGTTCTGTAAATAGCAGCTCCGGTTGCCCTAAACCTGTATGTTTACAGAAATATTCTCTCAGTTATTTTCAGCGATTAATAAGACGCTAATTATAAACATATATTATTCAATATTCTAACATGTGATTCCTACGGAGGGCGAATTACGTACAGCGTTTCCCGTATTGTGTTTCGTATCCTGAGATAAGGAGTGTTTCAGCTGACAAACAACAACGTTAATCCACTTAAACGGAACACACATGCAGCAGATTCTGGCAGATACTATTTTGACTAAGGAGTAGCTCTTTCATTTGTTCTATGCAGTTCAAAAAAATGGTTCAAATGGCTCTGAGCACTATGGGACTTAACTGCTGTGGTCATCAGTCCCCTAGAACTTGGAACTACTTAAACCTAACTCACCTAAGGAAATCACACACATCCATGCCCGAGACAGGATTCGATCCTGCGACCGTAGCGGTCGCGCGGTTCCGGACTGTAGCGCCTAGAACCGCTGGGCCACTCCGGCCGGCTCTACGCAGTTGATCACACATGATAGTGCATCAAACTGAGCCTCTTCGTCGCAGCTATTCAGTTGCTGTTACGCTTAGCTTATTCAGTTCATTTGGTGACTGCTTCTCGCATGTGAGTACTGTAAACATTTTACCGATTACGGGACACGAGACGATAATATAGAACAAAGAACTTCACGGTGCAGCTTGAAATTTACAGCTGACAGATAGTCATACAACTAGATAAACATGCACGCAAAAGAACCGTTTATTTCACTTTACCTTTGTTTCAGTCCGCATTATTCACAACTGACATTTTTCTGAGTTGTTTGCCCTACTGCACCTCAATAACTTTAAATGACTCTTAGTGCCGGTCTACTAATGGCTCTTATTGATTTCCTGACCTTCATGTTCAGTGTATGTGCTCTGTTGTAATTACCTGACCTCTAAATCTATATGAACATCTGCAGACATAATCCGCAAGCCAACGTGTGGTGCGTGGCGGATGGTGCCCTGTACCACTAGCAGTCGTTTCCTATCCAGTTCCACTCGCAAACAGAGCTGTGGAACAATGACTATATGCCCACGTACTCGGCCTAACCTCCTCTACTCTTGTCTTTATGGTCCTTTTTCGAAATGTACGTTGGCGGCAATAGAATCGTTCTGCAGTGAGCCTCAAATGCCAGTTCTCTAAATTTTGTCAATAGCGCTCCCCGAAAAGAACTTCGGCTTCCCTCCAGCGATTCCCATTTGAGTTCCGGAAACAGCTCTGTAATACTTGCGTGTTATTCGAACCTATCAGTAACAAATCTAGCAGTCTGCTTCTGAACTCCTTCGGTGTCTTTCATCATTGTGGCCTGGTACAGATCCCAGACACTAGAACAGTACTGAACAATGAGTCGCGCTAGTGTCCTATATGCGGTCTGCTTCACAGATGAACCACACTTTCCTAAAATTCTGCCAATAAACCGAAGTCGACCATTCGTCTTCCACACTACAATTCTCACATGCTCACTCCATTTCATATTGCTTTGTAACGTTACGCCGAGATATTTAATCGACGTGTCAGGCAGCACACAATTAATACTATACTCGAACATTTAACAAGAACGAGAAATAATACGGGATAGCAATGAAGAAAAACCCTCTTTTTTGAAGTGATAACCGTGTTGCGCAAAACAAGAATCGAATGATGGTAATTCTTTTTGTTTTCCCGGTGGGAAATGTTCACAACAATAGAACAACGGTTTCTTGTTAGTGGGCGCAGCTTCCTTCCCTGTGACTTAGTTTTTCTTGATACTGAGAACGAAGTTAGTGACAAAGCAATTTCCACTCAGTGACCTTTGCAAAATGCTCGAGGAAGCAAAAGTTTTTAAACCTTTGATAGTTGTTGTTGTTGTTGTGGTCTTCAGTCCTGAGACTGGTTTTATGCAGCTCTCCATGCTACTCTATCCTGTGCAAGCTTCTTCATTTCCCAGTAACTACTGCAACCTACATTCTTCTGAATCTGCTTAGTGTACTCATCTCTTGGTCTCCCTCTACGATTTTTACCCTCCACGCTGCCCTCCAATACTAAATTGGTGATCCCTTGATGCCTCATAACATGTCCTACCAGCCGATCCCTTTCATAGTAATTTCCATAAATAGTTCAATTTTTTTAGCATTCAAGCTTTGACCTGCTGTACATTTACCTCTGATGCGTCTTCACAGAACGGAACGTCTATCGTGGAGTCGCCAGCATACCACCTGGACGTCGAACAGTGGGCAAATGTTTTTACAGGTGAGTCCCGATCTGGTTTGGAGAGTAATTTTCCAATCATTCGCAGCTGGAAGGAAAGTGAAAGCATTGTGGAAAGAGACCTGTATCGAGGAGGATCCGTCATGATGCAGGGCAGGGATTATGTTGACCACTGTAATATCTCTTCATGAAATTCTACGGGTGATTCGGCAAGGTTTAACGGCTGTAAGGCGCGGTAAAGAGATCTTGGTATCTCAAGTGCGGTTGTTGCGAGGTGGTGTGGACCCAAACTTCGTATTGATGGACGATAATGCTCTACTTCATAGAGAACAAATGGTTATTGTTTTCCCGGGAAACGGAAAATGTTGCACGCATGGCGTGGCCTGCTCGTTCTCCCGGTTTGAATCCCTAGAGCATGTGTGGGATGCACTACGGAGACAGGTTCCATCACGTTAGCATCCATCAACTATTCTCCAAGACTTGCGAGCAGCTCTGCAAGCAGAACGGGCGTTATTGCCTCAACATGAGATTGATGACATCATTCATATTGTCGGGTCTGTATTGCTGCCAGAGGTGGACAGTTCACACCCCATACTGAGCACATTAACCAGTTGTCGGAATCTGTGTGGAAATCCGTTAAGCTGAAAAAAAAACAAAGAACATTGTTCTCTACCGTTATGCCCATAGCAGTTGTTTACGTTCTGCATTCTTCACATTGTTTCTACTTTACTATCACCTGTTGTTTGTATTGTTTCGTGGAAAAATACGCGCAATCTTGCAAAACTTCCGTTTGTTGCTTCAATTTTGGACTCAATCTGACACAATTACAGATGAAAATAAGATAGATTTAAAGGCTATGATGCGTTAGATGGAAAGGAATACAGCTCTGTGGAAAATGACTGAGAACATGGCACCTAGAACAATTGCATTGGACGTGGCACCTAAAATAAATGTCTATGTTTGAATTGCCTTCAGCACCAAAACATTCCAAATCTGTCATGCAATTGCCACTAATGTATGATAGTAGACTCTCATTTGTATCTTGGAAATGTTTCAGGAATAATTAATAAAACACTGCGCTACAGACAGTTTTTTGTAATAACTTCTGCTCATAAGTTTGGCACTTCGCAACTTTCTACAGTCGAGTATCCAATTAATGAGCATTTAGCGATCAATGACGATGAAGATATTCCTAGCCCATCGGGGTCACGTACAATTCCGAACTCTCAAAGAGCTAAGAAAAGAAAAACGATTTGACTAGGACACGGAGCTATGTGTTTAGTAAATGTTTTAAATGTCGTTTGTCTTCCACTCACTGAGTTGTATTGCAACTGAATTGATCCAAGTTCATATTCAATACTACAAATAACCGACCACAACATTTAAGTCAACCATTGTCACGTTCACTGGTGCCGGCACAGCGACAAATTGTAGTTACTTTGTGATTTAATTAGACGTGTATAATTTTAAATTTCTGGTGCCTACTTTTTCTAGTCAGTTCAAATACATTTCCCTGGAGGGTGCCGGAACGCTGATCCTGCCGAAATTAAGCACTGCAAGAGAAGCGTATGTTTCTGCTACTGTCTGTTCTTATTACGATAGCCACTTTTCTTGACACGTGGCAGTTTTGTACGGAGTGTAATGATTCGGGCTTTCTACACTTCACTCGGCTTTCTAACATACCAATATTATGTAAATGTATTTATTTTTTCTTCAGAAGACGACTGTTTTGAAGATCCTTGCTGTGTGTGGCTCAGAGACAGAAACAATTGCAGTATCCGTTTCTTCTGAGTTAGGGGAAACAGTTTGATAGCTTTTGACGTTTTCTGCGCGGTTTCCTCGATACCACTTGTGGTGGATTATTTGGTGCGTCAGATAAAGTGGATACTCCATTCCATAGAAGTTTCCTATGTTCCACATTCACTGATTTGGTTGGCAGTGTGGCGAACAAACCATCATGTCGTCAGATGGTCATAAAAGATCGTTCTGCGAAAAGTCAGCTCTTCTACTGTTTAGCAGTCTTATTTTATTCTTCAAGGAAAGCGTCGTCCTATATAAATATCTGTACGTTACAAGAGACTCGTAAATAAACTGGCCTGTGAGGTACCGTCTTATACATCGCAGGATCCTTAGAAAACTAAAGAAAGACAAATGTGGTATAATTTCTTTGGTTAATGCCAGTTTTTAATGCAATATACACGCTACCTTTCGTAAAAACTATGTTGGAAATCAATATAAACGATACCGTTAGCGTTCATCCGATATCGTAATCAACTTGGATGTCTGTCGTGGCAGTGTGTATCAACATTGAGCAGCAGTGTCGTGACTGAATTTATCAGACTAGACGTGGACTAGACTGTGGACAAACACATAATAACTCTAGCTACGCCTTTTCGGCAATCACCTTGGTTGTTCTGTTATCAACTGCTGCATAAGAGGTGAAGTCGAAATTACTCATTTCCTTTTAAAGAGATCAGTAACGTGAGATTCGATTTTCCGATTTTAGTGTACACGAGGAAGGTTACTTGACGCAAAGGTAAGAGTAACATTCACCAGTCAGTAAGAGAGCGCACGCAGCTGTGCTTGTGATCAGTAGCAGTTGCGAGACTGTTGTACTTCGTTTCAGGTAAGCTGGGAAATGTGATGAAATGCCCACACCTAGTTCCTGGGACTTACATTACGCTAGTTAACATGTATGAATCAAACATGTGCTCTAAACGCAAACAGTTTTTACGGTTTTCTTTCTTTCACAATAGTTAGCTGTCAGAATCACCCAAAAGCAGGACCAAGAAAGTAACTGGAGTGTGTTTCTGTTTACTGATTGTGCTTCACAACAGGTAATATTTGGAGCCTTGTAATTAATGTCGTAAAAGCGTGCCTTTTCATTCTTTCCGAATAACTTCCGGTTTACCAATGTGACAGACAGGAAATATCTGAAAAGAATTTAACTATATGATCATTATAAATTGTGACACGCTAATGAACTGAATTTGAAAACGCTGTGGTAAATGAAATGACTGCCTTGAAGTCTTACTGGTGATACTCAAGTGGTAGAATAGTACCGTGAAATATATTCTGTAGTGTGAATTGAGTCTGGCATGATATTATTTGCGTTAGTTCTTTTCACTAGAATATAACTGACCTATGCAAATGAATATGCCAGTGCAATTAGTGTTCTTCGATCGGAATTACTGCGATAGTTCCAGTCTTCTAAACCGTTATATGAACTGGTCCCCTGTTGTAAAATCAAAGTTCTCGACACTCGAGCGCGTGTGTGCGCGTCCCCATGTTGAAGAAACTGGGTGAAATCACGGCAAAATCATTTTTCCCTCATGTATCCCTTTTCCGATGGAAATTTCGGCTACAGAAATCTGAATACATTTTTTGGAACATAAAATTTGCCATAAACTTCTGTTTATAATGTTTTCTGTATTTCTTATTTTGCACGGATGGGTTTGATTTGTCTTGAATAACTCGACCCATTGCAAATTTGAGAAAAATTAACGAACAACAATTTACACTGGTTAAAATTTTGATACAAGACGTGCGTGTTCTACATTTTATTGGCCCTTTTAGACAGAGGCATACTGGGGTAATCCTGAGCCTTTTTTTTCCCTCCATCTCCCCACACCCCCAAAAGAAGGTCTTGGGAGGAGGAGGGGTGGGGGAGGGTGGTGGACGATGGCAACACAAAATCCATCCTGCCACTCTGTATCACTAACATGGAAACGCAGAAGATTAGCGTTCCGGTCTCTGGAGATACGAGATGACGGCCAGGACAGAGAAGAGCAGATAATTTAATCTGAACACCATCCTAATTAAAACGTTACATTTTCCAACTAAAAACAATCCAAAACATGTTTAATGCATTTCAACTTTTGCTTTTTACGAGTATGTCGACATATGACGTTTTGTTAAACATAGCAGATAATTTTCGATAACATAAAATCTAGACAAAGAGTCATTCGAAATACTTTTTGAAATTGCTACCTAATCGCTAGCGTGTTGTAACCGACTGCAGGCCATGATTGCTCGCGACAATGCCAACTCGTGTGTGTGGGTAGTTAATGAGCTCGTTGTCGAAAGAACAACTAACGCCAGATCACGAGATACACAGCGGCGTGGGTCACGTATGAATGACGTTCAGGGCTATAACTTACGTATCGCCGAAATGAAACACGAGCAACGACGATCGAAGTTGCCAGCGAAAAAAAATCTGTGCATTACAGCTCGAATTCGAGCGACCTCAACCAATATAGTACTACGGAGGTGAAAAGCCAAGTGTGGGAGCACTGAAGTGGCACTGAGGATATGAATTGACCTGGCACGAACACGATAATACAGTCCCACCTTATTTGATCATAACTACGTAAGCAGAAAAAACCATTTCAAAACACATTTCATTCCTCAAGTAACACACTGATGGTTTAAGATGCAAATCAGTCTATTGTCAAACACAGAACTTAATGCCTGAAATCCTTCTATAATACGTTATAAATTCTTAGACTTTCTTACGATAGCTCTATGGAAAACATGTTTCAAGACACCATCGTGTTGTACTACTCTTTCCGAGCGAATTCAGAAAGCACGAATATTCTTTTGTCCAGTTCCACCTGCCAGCTTTGACCAATGACCTCATACCTAAGCCAAAGAAGCTACATGGAGGCGATATGAAGGCAACGAGCATAGTCTTAGCACAGTATTTAGATTCTAGAAACGAGGCTTATTCCTAGACAAGAGAATATACCAGTAGAATAAAAGAAAATACACATACATTCGGTAAAATATCATCGCAGTTCAACCGATTAATTACATAGTACGAGTTATATCGTCCAGAAATTGAAGTAACCATAGTTTACTCGAGGAAGTGAAAAAACAACAAACGATCTTTAAAGTGCACTCCAATATCACGCATAGTAAACTCGTAATATTATAGAATAGTGGTAATTCTTAATAATAAGTACCGAGTCTATAGGACTACCGCAGAGAAATAGGAGTTTTGGGCGGGACCAAACTAAAATCTAATACAACAACCGCAAAGTGAAATAAACAGTAACATACAGGAAACGTAAGAAAGACGTAAGCAGGAAATAAGGAGATAGCAACAAAAAATTCCTAAAAGAAAATGCACCATAGAAGTAAGGTAAATTCACGAGAATATAAATCTTGGAATGGGTAACTGAAAATGTCTCTATAAGGTCAATCATAGTTATCGATTTCAAGGTTGATAATTTTCAGTGTTTTTGCAGTGTTCTTTATTACAGGATTTCTATTTTGGTTTTGTTTTCTGTACTACTGCGATAAATTACAAATCTTGGAACTGGTAACTACAATGGACTTACATAGGTCAATTCTAGCTGTTGATTCCAAGGTTAGATATTTATCGTGTTTTTGCAGCAGTAGTGGAAGTGATACCACACAGTTAAGTCCTTACAGAATTAACAACCCACATCAGATGAAAATCACATAATAAAATAACGAGGAGCTGAGCATTAGGGTGATACCGCACCTGAAAATTCTGAAAGAATGCACAGTAGGCGAGTGGACTGGTTTGTTACAGGATTTCTGCTATTTTTGTGTGTGCTTTCTGTACTACGCAGCAGTGTGTACTGTGCACTCTTTGGTAACTGTCACGCAGAGAATCAATCTAATTATTGATTCCACGTTCCGTTATTTTTCGTGATTTTTACTGGCTATGAATTATTTCGTTAAGGATTTAACTTTTTCGTATCGCTCTCTATATAACCGCAAAACCGCAAAAAATAACAAAATCTGGAATCGACAACTAGAAGTGACGTACATAGCTCAAGTGCAGAAGCAAAAACCAACAAAATAAATCCTAGAAAATAAGAACACACACTTAATGGAATGTCACCAAAAATAACCAATCGTGGAATGGAGAACTAAAACTGACCTACATAGCTCTCCTCTTAATTTCATGCCAAACCTCGCTCTTGAAAATCGTACCACATTCGGAAAAAAATGCGAGAACCTAGATTATAAATATTATTGCAGATCGTTTCATTAACATCAACGCAAGCTGTGCTCTTATATTCCCACTCAACGTCTTGGTTCATAAGCAGCCAAATATTTTTGAAAAGCAAGATGATAAATAGGCCTACGTTAGCTAATCGTTCCAGTCGCAGCGATTTAGGCTGCCCTCTCAGATTCCTCCCTAACTACAGTCTCAGTAATCGCGACATATTTGTGATAAACAGCATAATTTACATCAGTTGCTACGACCACCGCAGATAATATTTAATAACACGCCACTTACATCATTCACATCGTAAACTCGTGACGTTACACAGGACGTCACTCGTTGAAGCTGACGGGCGGAATCCGGATTGGCAGAAATTAGATGCTGGTTGACGGCTCACCAAAGACCACCATCGCTGGTGCGTGCCCTTACTGCAACTCACGGTTTCTTACGATGTTGCTGAACGGGACACGAACATTCGTGTTGCTCGCCTTTCGACTCGACTCGGACTGTTTCTAAGCAACGTCACAGGGCCTTGAAGAATGGCGATGCTCTTTTCACAAAAATTCCCGCAAACGTGACGTCATTTTGACGTCACGCCCAATATCGATGAGCGCATGAGCGGCTATCATCTTCGTTTCAACGAATAATATCAATTATTATTGCTCCTCGATCGGCTCGCAGCAATTTAAGCCGTCGTCCTAGGTTCCTTCCTAACCACACACTCGGGAAACGCCACACAATCGTGAATAAACAGCGAAATATTATTGACAAGGGAGAGTATGAATGTTAATGCTTCTCATTTCACTCGTGTCCTCTTATGTTCCTGGCTAACCACGTACTCGAAAGGCGGCCATATTAGGAAATAAAGAACCAAATATTTGCAAGAAGGAAGAATAAGAATTTTATTGGTGCTCGTTTCAGTCGCAGCAATTTAAGCTGTCCTCGTACGGTTCTGCCTGACCACACACTCGGAAATAGCTAAATATTTATTTCATCAATTGTTCTCAAATCACACTCAATATAAATAACAATCAGTATTGCAGAACACACTTATATTACAATCATAAGAAAGTAACAGAATGTTTTAACAACGCTGTTGTTGTTATTGTTGTGGTCTTCAGTCCTGAGACTGGTTTGATGCAGCTCTCCATGCTACTCTATCCTGTGGAAGCTTCTTCATCTCCCAGTACCTACTGCAACCTACATCCTTCTGAATCTGCTTAGTGTATTCATCTCTTGGTCTCCCTCTACGAATTTTACCCTCCACGCTGCCCTCCAATGCTAAATTTGTGATCCCTTGATGCCTCAAAACAAGTCCTTCCAACCTATCCCTTCTTCTAGTCAAGTTGTGCCACAAACTTCTCTTCTCCCCAGTCCTATTCAATACCTCCTCATTAGTTACGTGCTCTACCCACCTTATCTTCAGCATTCTTCTGTAGCACCACATTTCTAAAGCTTCTATTCTCTTCTTGTCCAAACTGGTTATCGTCCATGTTTCACTTCCATACATGGCTACACTCCATACAAACACTTTCAGAAACGACTTCCTGACACTTAAATCTATACTCGATGTCAACAAATTTCTCTTCTTCAGAAACTATTTCCTTGCCATTGCCAGTCTACATTTTATATCCTCTCTACTTCGACCTTCATCAGTTATTTTACTCCCTAAATAGCAAAACTCCTTTACTACTTTAAGTGTCTCATTTCCTAATCTAATCCCCTCAGCATCACCCGATTTAATTTGACTACATTCCATTATCCTCGTTTTGCTTTTGTTGATGTTCATCTTATATCCTCCTTTCAAGACACTGTCCATTCCGTTCAACTGCTCTTCCAAGTACTTTGCAGTCTCCGACAGAATTACAATGTCATCGGCGAACCTCAAAGTTTTTACTTCTTCTCCATGAATTTTAATACCTACTCCGAATTTTTCTTTTGTTTCCTTTACTGCTTGCTCAATATACAGATTGAATAACATCGGGGAGAGGCTACAACCCTGTCTCACTCCTTTCCCAACCACTGCTTCCCTTTCATGCCCCTCGACTCTTATAACTGCCATCTGGTTTCTGTACAACTTGTAAATAGCCTTTCGCTCCCTGTATTTTACCCCTGCCACCTTCAGAATTTGAAAGAGAGTATTCCAGTTAACGTTGTCAAAAGCTTTCTCAAAGTCTACAAATGCTAGGAACGTAGGTATGCCTTTTCTTAATCTTTCTTCTGAGATACGTCGTAACGTTAGTATTGCCTCACGTGTTCCAACATTTCTACGGAATCCAAACTGATCTTCCCCGTGGTTCGCTTCTACCAGATTTAGCGCACACCTAAGTCACCAAAATGTGTAATTTAATCAGTATTCTTAAACCATAATGAAGAAAATTAAAACATCGAGCTGTTACTTACCAAAAAACTTGTTATTCTTGCAGTCATCCTTTGTACGTAGATACATTCGGTGTGAAGAATGCTATGTGCAAAGCACTAGCGATTTTCTTGAAGAATATGTCGCCTCTCCCACACATCTCCTGTCAACCTGCTAACGAAAGAAAATGTAAATATTAGCGCACTCCTAAGTCACCAGAATGTGCAATTTTTCTGCATTCTTCATGCTTGATAAAAAAAAATTAAAAATCGACCTGTTACTTCCCAAAAACTAATTAATCACGCAGTCATCCCCTGTATGTACATACTTTCGGAGTGAGGAATTCTATGTGCACAGCACTAGCGATTTTCATCTTGAATATGTCGCCGCTCCCACACGCCCCCTTGTCAACCTGCGAACGAAAGAAAATGCAATCATTATCGCAATCCAAAGTCACCAGAATGTGTAATTATATCTGTATTCTTAAACCATAATGAAAAAAATTAAAACATCGAGCTATTAATTGCCAAAAAAACTTATTATTCATGCATTCACACACTGTACGTAGATACATTCGGTGTGAAGAATGCTATGTGCGAAGCACTAGCGATTTTCCTGTAGATGGTGTCCCGACACCCACACATCTCTTGTCAACCTGCTAACGAAAGAAAATGTAAACCCTAGCGCACTCCAAAGTCATCAGAATGTGTAATTTTATCTGTATTCTTTAAGCATAACGAAAAAATTTAAACAAAATGCTGTTACTTCCCAAAAGGCTAATTATTCACGCAGTCATCAACTGTACCTAGATACACTCGGTGTGAAGAATGCTATGTGCAAAGCACTAGTGATTTTCCTATAGATGGTGTCACCACAAACACATCTCTTGTCAACCTGCTAACAAAAGAATATGTAAATAGTACCTAACTCCAAAGTAACCTGAATGTGTAATTTCATATGTATTCTTAAAGCCTAATGAAAAAAATTGAAACATCCAACTCTTACTTACCAAAAAAATTATTATTCACCAGTCATCCACTGTACGTAGATACATTCGGTGTGAAGAATGCTATGCGCAAAGCACTAGCGAATATCAGGTAGTATATGTCGCCGCTCCCATACACCTCTTGTCAACTTGCTAATAAAAGAAAATGTAAACATTAGCGCAATCCAAAGTCACCAGAATGTGCAATTTTATGTATTCTTAAAGCTAGATGAAAAAAATTTAAACATCGAGATGTTACTTCCCAAAAAACGAATTATTCACGCAGTCATTCACTGTACGTAGATACATTCGGTGTGAAGAATGCTATGTGCAAAGCACTAGTGATTTTCTTCTAGAATATGTCGCCGCTTGCACACATCTCTTGTCAACCTGCTAACGAAGGAAAATGCAATCATTAGCGCAATCCAAAGTCACCAGAATGTGAAACTATATCTGGATTGTAAAGCATGGTGAAAGAAATCTAAACATCGGCTGTTACTTCCCAAAAAAATTATTTTTCACGCAGTCATCCCCTGTATGTAGATACATTCGAAGTGAGGAATTATATGTGCACAGCACTACCGATTTTCTTCTAGAATATGTCGCCGCTCCCACACATCTGTTGTCAACCTGCTAACGAAAGAAAATGCAATCATTAGCACACTCCTAAGTCAACAGAATGTGTAATTTTATCTGTATTCTTAAACCATAATGAAAAAAAATTAAAACATCGAGCTATTAATTGCCAAAAAAACTTATTATTCATGCATTCACACACTGTACGTAGATACATTCGGTGTGAAGAATGCTATGTGCGAAGCACTAGCGATTTTCCTGTAGATGGTGTCCCGACACCCACACATCTCTTGTCAACCTGCTAACGAAAGAAAATGTAAACCCTAGCGCACTCCAAAGTCATCAGAATGTGTAATTTTATCTGTATTCTTTAAGCATAACGAAAAAATTTAAACAAAATGCTGTTACTTCCCAAAAGGCTAATTATTCACGCAGTCATCAACTGTACCTAGATACACTCGGTGTGAAGAATGCTATGTGCAAAGCACTAGTGATTTTCCTATAGATGGTGTCACCACAAACACATCTCTTGTCAACCTGCTAACAAAAGAATATGTAAATAGTACCTAACTCCAAAGTAACCTGAATGTGTAATTTCATATGTATTCTTAAAGCCTAATGAAAAAAATTGAAACATCCAACTCTTACTTACCAAAAAAATTATTATTCACCAGTCATCCACTGTACGTAGATACATTCGGTGTGAAGAATGCTATGCGCAAAGCACTAGCGAATATCAGGTAGTATATGTCGCCGCTCCCATACACCTCTTGTCAACTTGCTAATAAAAGAAAATGTAAACATTAGCGCAATCCAAAGTCACCAGAATGTGTAATTTTATGTATTCTTAAAGCTAGATGAAAAAAATTTAAACATCGAGATGTTACTTCCCAAAAAACGAATTATTCACGCAGTCATTCACTGTACGTAGATACATTCGGTGTGAAGAATGCTATGTGCAAAGCACTAGTGATTTTCTTCTAGAATATGTCGCCGCTTGCACACATCTCTTGTCAACCTGCTAACGAAGGAAAATGCAATCATTAGCGCAATCCAAAGTCACCAGAATGTGAAACTATATCTGGATTGTAAAGCATGGTGAAAGAAATCTAAACATCGGCTGTTACTTCCCAAAAAAATTATTTTTCACGCAGTCATCCCCTGTATGTAGATACATTCGAAGTGAGGAATTATATGTGCACAGCACTAGCGATTTTCGTCTAGAATATGTCGTTGCTCCCACACATCCCTTGTCAACCTGCTAACGAAACAAAAAGCAATCATTAGCGCAATCCAATTTTACCAGAATATGTAATTTTATCAGTATATTTGAACATAATGATACAAATTAAAACATCTAGCTGATACTTACCAAAAAACTTTTTATTCATGCAGTCATCCACTGTATGTAGATACATTCGGTGTGAAGAATGCTATGTGCACAGCACTAGCGATTTGCTTGTAGAATATGTCGCCGCTCACACACATCTCTTGTCAACCTGCTAACGAAAGAAAATGCAATCATTAGCGCACTCCTAAGTCAACAGAATGTGTAATTTTTTCTTTATTCTAAAGCATTATGAAAATAATTTAAACATCGAGCTGTTACTTCCCAAAAATTAATAATCACGCGGTCATCCCCTGTACGTAGATACACTCGGTGTGAAGAATGCCATGTGCACAGCACTAGCGATTTTCTTCTAGAATATGTCGCCGCTACCACACATCTCTTGTCAACCTGCTAACGAAACA
This sequence comes from Schistocerca americana, assembly GCF_021461395.2. Classification (NCBI taxonomy): domain Eukaryota; kingdom Metazoa; phylum Arthropoda; class Insecta; order Orthoptera; family Acrididae; genus Schistocerca; species Schistocerca americana. The sequence goes on from NC_060126.1 coordinate 382,353,940, forward strand.
AAAAGCAATCATTAGCGCAATCCAATTTTACCAGAATGTTTAATCTTATCAGTATTTTTGACCACAATGAAAAAAATTAAAACATCTAGCTGTTACTTACCACATAACTTTTTATTCATGCAGTCATCCACTGTATGTAGATACATTCGCTGTGAAGAATGCTATGTGCAAAGCACTACCGATTTTCTTGTAGAATATGTCGCCGCTCCCACACATCTCTTGTCAACCTGCTAACGAAACAAAAAGCAATCATTAGCGCAGTCCAAAGTTACCAGAATGTGTAATTTAATCAGTATTTTTAACCATAATGAAAAAAATGAAAACATCTAGCTTTTACTTACCAGAAAACTTATTAATCATGCAGTCATCCACTGTATGTAGATACTTTCGGTGTGAGGAATGCTATGTGCAAAGCACTAGCGATTTTCTTGTAGAATATGTCGCCGCTCCCACACATCTCTTGTCATCCTGCTAACGGAAAAAATGTCAGCATTAGCGCACTCCAAATTCACCAGAATGTGTAATTTTATCTCTATCTTTAAAGCTTGATGAAAAAAATTTAAACATCAAGCTGTTACTTCCCAAATACTAATTAAACACGCAGTCATCCCCTGTACATAGATACATTCGGAGTGAAGAAATCTATGTGCACTAGCGATTTTCTTGTAGAATATGTCGCCGCTCCCACACATCTCTTGTCAACCTGCTAACGAAAGAAAATGTAATCATTAGCGCACTCTAAAGTCACCATAATGTGTAATTTTATCTGTATTCTTAAAGCTTGATGAAAAAAATTGAAACATCGAGCTGTTACTTCCCAAAAAACTAATTATTCACGCAGTCATCCCCTGTACGTAGATACATTCGGAGTGAGGAATTCTATGTGCGCAGCACTAGCGATTTTCCTGTAGAATATGTCGCCGCTCCTACACAGCTCTTGTCAACCTGCTAACGAAAGAAAATGCAGTCATTAGCGCACCCCTAAGTCACCACAATGTTTAATTTTATCTGTATTCATAAACCATAATGAAAAAAATTAAAACATCGATCTGTTACTTACCAAAAAAAACTTATTATTCATGCAGTCATCCACTGTACGTAGATACATTCGATGTGAAAAATGCTATGTGCACAGCACTAGCGATTTTCTTCTAGAATATGTCGCCGCTCCCACACATGTCTTGTCAACCTGCTAACGAAAGAAAATGCAATCATTAGCGCACTCCTAAGTCAACAGAATGTGTAATTTTATCTCTGTTCTTAATCCTTAATGAAAGAAATTAAAACATCGAGTTGTTACTTACCAAAAAACTTATTATTCATGCAGTCATCCATTGTACGTAGATACATTCGGTGTGAAGAATGCTATGTGCAAAGCACTAGCGATTTTCTTGTAGAATATGTCGCCGCTCCCACACATCTCTCGTCAACCTGCTAACGAAAGAAAATGTAATCATTAGCGCAATCCAAAGTCACCAGAATGTGTAATTTTATCTTTATTCTAAAGCATTATGAAAATTATTTAAACATCGAGCTGTTACTTCCCAAAAGTTAATAGTCACGCGGCCATCCCCTGTACGTAGATACATTCGGTGTGAAGAATGCTATGTGCACAGCACTAGCGATTTTCTTCTAGAATATGTCGCCGCTCCCACACATCTCTTGTCAACCTGCTAACGAAACAAAAAGCAATCATTAGCGCAATCCAAAGTTACCGGAATGTGTAATTATATCTGTACTCTAAAGCACAATGAAAAAAAATACTGAATAATGTGAATCAGATTTTGTACACTGGGTCGAACACTTCCAATGAGACTCTGCTTGGTAAACAGGACTTCAAACACAAGAATTTGGCTGCAACATGCAGTAAACAAGCTCATATTTGGGATACCAAGAATGACTTGCTATTATCCACAGAGTACAACTTAGGTAACACTTCACTACCACTTAACAGTCATTTCATGGTCAGTATAAAGTGTACAGAAAGTACTAATGGTTGTATCTCAAATGGTCGTAGCAATGAACAAACTCAGATGGGGGAACGTCCATACAAGTGCGCCACCTGTAACAAGGCATTTTCTCTAGCCTCAATTCTCAATAACCATGAGCGAGTTCACACAGGGGAACGTCCACACAAGTGCGCTACCTGTAACAAGGCATTCTCTCTAGCTTTATATCTCCGTAGCCATGAGCGGATTCACACAGGGGAACGTCCATACATGTGCACCACCTGTAACAAGGCATTCTCTCAAACCTCAGTTCTCCTTAGGCATGAGTGAATTCACACAGGGGAACGTCCATATAAGTGCACCACCTGTAACATGGCATTCTCTCAATCCTCAATTCTCCATAGGCATGAGCAAATTCACACAGGGGAACATTCATACAAGTGCACCACCTGTAGCAAGGCATTCTCTCAAGCCTCATATCTCCATAGCCATGAGCGAATTCACACAGGGGAACGGCCATACAAGTGCATCACCTGTAACAAGGGATTCTCTCAAGCCTCAGTTCTCCATAGCCATGAGCGAGTTCACACAGGGGAACGTCCATACAAGTGCGTCAGCTGTAACGAGGCATTCTCCCAAGCCTCAGTTCTCCATAGCCATGAGCGAATTCACACAGGGGAACGTCCATACAAGTGCACCACCTGTAACAAGGCATTCTCCAGTGCAGCATATCGGAATCGACATCTTTCATACTGCTGGAGACGATGCATGCCTTCCAAAGGTACCACTGCAATCGAACTTATAGAAGAAGACCTAGGCAAGAACAATAACAATGCTAGTACCACTGACTTGAGGCATGATACAACAAAGAACTCTGTTTCTAAAATAGGGAATAATATGAATCAGGTTTTGTACACTGGGTCGAACACTTCCAGTGAGACTCTGCTTGGTAAACAGAACTTCAAACACAAGTATTTGGCTGCAACATGCACTAAACATGATAATATTTGGGATACCAAGAATGACTTGCTATTATCCACAGAGAACGACTTTGATAACACTTCACTACCACTTGACAGTCATTACATGGTCAGTATAAAGTGTACAGAAAATACTAATGGTTGTATCTCAAATGTTCATAGCAATGAACAAACTCAGATGGGGGAACGTCCATACAAGTGCGCCACCTGTAACAAGGCATTTTCTCTAGTCTCAATTCTCAATAACCATGAGCGAGTTCACACAGGGGAACATTCCCACAAGTGCGCCACCTGTAACAAGGCCTTCTCTGATGCCTCAAATCTCCGTAGGCATGAGCCAATTCACACAGGGGAACATCCATACACATGCACCACTTGTAACAAGGGATTCTCTCAATCCTCAAATCTCCATAGGCATGAGCGAATTCACACAGGGGAACATCCATACAAGTGTACCACCTGTAACAAAGCATTCTCTCAAGTCTCATATCTCCATATCCATGAGCGAATTCACACAGGGGAATGTCCATACAAGTGCACCACCTGTAACAAGGCATTCTCTAAAGCCTCATATCTCCATATCCATAAGCGAATTCACACAGGGGAACGTCCATGCAAGTGCGCCACCTGTAACAAGGCATTCTCTCAAGCCTCAATTCTTCACAGCCATGAGCGAATTCATACAGGGGAACGTCCATACAAGTGCGGCTTCTGTAACAACTCATGCTCTCTAGCTTCAAATCTCCGTAGCCATGAGCGTATTCACACAGGGGAACCTCCATACAAGTGTAACGCCTGTAACAAGGCATTCTCTCTAGCTTCACATCTCCGTAGCCATGAGCGAATTCACACAGGGGAACGTCCATACAAGTGCACCATCTGTAACAAGGCATTCTCTCGAGCCGCAAATCTCCATAGGCATGAACAAATTCACACAGGGGAATGTTCATCCAAGTCCACCACCTGTAAGAAGCCTTTTTTGTAATGTCTCTCATTACCATACGCATGAGCAAATTCACTTAGAAAAATGTCCTTGTGCAAGAATGCCATTTGTAATAAGGCATTCTCAAGCCTTTAATTCTCTATGGCCATAAGTGGATTTGCATAGAGGAATGGCCACACAGGTGCACCACCTGTATCAAGGTTTTTTGTGGTTTGTCGCATCTCTGTCGCTTGGTTGTACTCATTTAGTATGAAGCCATGTGTGCCACTGATGTGCAATTTACGATTCACTAAACATCCTATAGTTCTTTATTCCTCCTGTTGAGGCTGAAAGCACATCGTTTTCCATTTGAAACTACTTGTATATCATGAGTGATAATACAAAGTGGGAAATTTTATTAGATATCACCATGTAATGTGTCATTCATGTAATTTATAGAATTATCAGTTACATGAACCGTGGGTCAAACATTCCAACTGTCAGAGAGATTCATGTCTTTTACAATAACTTTGTACAAATGTGCTGTCCCTCCCATCTGAAGTGACAGGTGTCAAACCTGACCAAGCCATAATGTGTAGGTTAATCAGTCCAGGCAAGTTCACAGCCTTTAAGACAGTAAACTTGCCTGTCTTGTAGGTGTGTTATTAATATTATTATTATTTATTTCTCTGTCTCCAACTACCATTTTAGTACTGGAAATGTGCTGCATGTAGGGACACAACACAAATGACATGCAATTCTTGATATTCATTTTATCTATTTCCTTGTAACATACAGTTAGTGCCTTAGATCCACTTGCAAATGGGCAACACAGCAGTTGGAGTCGTATAATTCTGGAAAGATATTTCCATATTGTAAACTGAACAAATTTTGAATTGAAGTACCATTCGAGGTCTAATTCTGTGAAAGAAGTTACTTTTTAAATTTTCTTTATAGTGTGATGAGTTATGTACGAATAAAGTTATTTGATTAACATAACCATCTACACTAGCCACTGAGACTATTATGGGTGTACTGTTCTAGTGAGAAACATATGATTGTTGAAACAGAAAATAAAGACATTTATAAACTTTCACATTTATCAAGTATTAATCAGATGTTGGTAAGTATAATTACAGGTTTCTTAATGAAAATTGAATTACGGTTCTTGCAATTTAACATCAAAATTTTCCTGCGAGTTCTGCAATTGGAGTTCGCTAATTACAGTGTGAATTTAAAAAAATAAATAAATAAAATAAATTGTGCCTCACAAACTGAGCAAATCTTAGTTGCAATCTATACTCTGATTAAATTATTTGCCACTGAATGGGCCCATGTGCATACAGTGCTGTCCTTAAAAGCTGGCTGAAGGTACTTCCATCTCTTATCCATTCTAAAATGATAGCTATATAAAGCCATCACCCATCATAGAGGTCTATAAACAAAATAGCTCTGCAGATAATGAGACTGAAAGAATGTATGAAGAGAAAAGAAATTATTCAGTTAGTTTACAGTGACAAAATTGTAATTCTGATGGGGAACTGGAATCTGATTATTGGGAAAGGAAGAGAAGGAACAATAGTAGGAGAAAATGGACTGGGAAAAGGAATGAAATGAGAATCTGCCTGGTAAAATTTTACATAGAGCATATCATAGTATTAGGTAACAGTTTGTTTAAAAATCACATAATAAGACTGCATACATGGAAGACACTTGTGGACACCAATGTTTCAGACTGATTTACATAATGATACTTCAGACTTAGAAACTGCACAAAGACTGGAAATTAAGGAGATGTGAGCTGAATAAGTAGAGAGAACCAAAGGTTTTAAAATCAGATAGATAAAATCTCACAAAGCAGCAAAAGATAAGGAAATGTGGAAGCTTTCATAGGCACTGATTTCTTCTGGCAGAAGGGTATAAGGGGAAGGAAGAGGATGAAAAGAACGGATTAGTGTATTTTAGGAAATTTGAGGAGTTCCTTAATTCTTCTTTTCCCTCCAACCTTTCTATGTAATTACATTTTTTTTCAAAAAATGTTTATTTTAGTTGATATAAAGGTTTGATATCTCACAACTAGCTTTGGTATAGCCTTAAGAGAAAAATGTGGAAGGTGGGCCCACATGTTTTGCCCTTTGTTGTTGCATGTAATATACTTTATTATCTTACAACAACATTAACATTACAATTCAAAACTTATGAAAATAATCAGAGTTGTCACCAAAGCTTGAACAGGTTCAAATCTTCAAAAAGACGATCTTAACGATTGCACCAGATCGGACATGAAAGTCGGAAGTACAGAGCTCCCAAAACCAGAAGAGTCACATCAACTGAGTGTGGGTGTAAGCAGGTTCAACAAACAATTTTATCAACCAAATGATTTACAATAATAACTGTTAAATGGACTAACAAATTGTAAGCTTAGGTAACTGTTACACAATCGGATAACATTCATGCAAATATGGGAGTGATCATAAGATACACCACCACTAATTGTAGCTGTCAGAGGGCCACTTAACAGCCAACAAGCTGCGAGCAGCAATGTTTCACTGCAAGTGTAGTAGCTAATGACTGCGAATCAAGGCACAGTTTTGCAGTTTATAATGGTAAGTAACAGATCTTATTCTTAATGCACTGAGAAGTAGTAATAAGCATGCCAGCTTTAAAAGAACAGTTGCAGAGGTATAATGAGGAAGAACCTCAGGCTTCGCAAACACACCTTAATCTTCTGAGCTCTTTAAATTCACCAATCAGATGTAACTATTGGTTCCCACATAAGCAGTGACACTCCGCCATGGCACATATGAAACTTCCAGGTGTACTTATCCCTGCAGCAGGCGCGCTTAAGATTGTTGAGTCAGCGGGCACGTGCGGCACTCAGTGCCGCCTACATTTAAACACATAAAAAAGCAGTTTTTTTATTTTTTGGTGGAATTAATTATTTATTGTTTATAACATCATTCTTAACAGCAACTTTTAATATGATCTGTATACATATATCCAAGGTGCACGGGAAAATTAAAATTGTTACAGAATATCTGACATATGTTTCCAGGATATTTCCTAAGTGCTACTTTAATAACAAATAAATTATAACCACAGATATGATGTGATTGTTTACCATTGTTAAAGTAAGTTTTACAGAAACGTGTAATGTGTATAACAACTTCGTAGTAATAATAAAGACTAAGGCAGTCATTAAATACATATAAAGAATCGCACACTTTCTTCCTCTGGAGAAGCTCTGCAATCATTACATGTGACAACATTGTAGCAATGTTGCTTGCAAATGAATCTTTTGCAGCTATTGCAAGTGACAGTAGTTTTATTATTTTTTTTTTACCACCACAAAGATGGCACTTCCCACCCCTGCTTACAGTCTCATCGTGATTGGCGGGAATTGATTGATGAGGTGACAGAAATCCTTGAATATCTCATGGTAGAGTAGAGAGCTGAGCCCTTTCTTTCAGTCCATCAGAGCCAATGCCAGGTTTGTTAGATAGGTTCTTCTTATGAATCTTTTCTCTGGATTGTTAGCAAAAAACAAGACCTGGGAATTTATCCCAAAAATATGCAGATAACGAAAAAACAAAGCTATGAGCCATCTTCTTGTGGTCCTTTGTGTAGAGTAGGATGTACACACATAATCTACAGTATCGACTGCATCTTTTGTTGCATTGTAGTCCAAATTTACAGACTTGCCTGTAGCAATGTCGATTTCAGCAGTATCATGCATTGACGACAGGGAAAGCACAGCCTTGTTCCTTTTTGTTTGGCATGAAACAAGAGAGAAGTCATCTTGAAATCCGAAAAGACAATTTCCAATTTCTCGCGATCTGTTGGGCAAAAATTCCGGAGGAATTTCATTGTTCTTTTTCAATGTTCCAATGAACGTTAGCCCATTTTCTAAAAGATGCTGGGCTACAGGGTAACTACTGTAGTAGTTGTCCGTAGTTACATTCCTGTGCGTTCCCTTGATTGGCTCAACCAATCTCTTCACAATATCCCTTGGCTGGTTAGATGCAACATATGGTCCAGGGTTCTGTCTGCCACAGTACACTTCAAAATTAAAAGTATAAAATGTCTTGCTATCGCACAATGCATACAACTTCAATCCATAATTAGCGGGCTTATTGGGCATGTACTGAACAAAAACACAACGTCTGCGAAATGGGACAAGCATTTCGTCTGTGGTTGTGAACTCCCCTGGACTGTAGTTATTTCTGCAGTTTTTCAGAAATGCTGAGTGGAGATCGCGGATGGCAGCAAGTTTATCAGTTGCTAGTCGTTCTTTTCTTGTAGAAGTATCGTCAAACCTGAGTGACCGGAGCAAGAACAGAAAGCGTTTGTAGCAAAATGCTGCCCTTAGAATAATCATTCCTGTTCCATTTGATGCCCACAGTTTTAATACATTTGTGCGTCCTCCTTTTTGTACAGCAATGAGAAACAGTGCTCCTAAAAGAGCCGTTATTTCAGAAGCAGAAGTAGTTTTGCAATCTCTAGCCCTTGAGTAATTCACAGACGATTTCTTCTTATTTGTGTACTTGCTTGTGTTTGCAACGACATAATCAATTATCTCAGGATCAAACAATTTGAGAAAACTTTCAATTTCACTTTTAGCTTCGCTACCATTGCATTTCGGGCCAGGTAGGACTTTGATTATATTCTTACGTTTTGGTTCCCTTGGTAGTGCTAACGGATTATTTATCCGCAAAGTTTCTTGGTCCTTACCAATATAAAAATGGCAGTCATCATGTGGCATTCCTTTCACTTCATTCCCGTCAACGCATGACTGCTCAGATTCGCTGTAATGATCTGCAGTTTCAGTTATTTCTGCTTCCTCATCGCAGTCAGAGAAATCTTCGTAATCTTCTTCGTCTGATGATTGCAGAAGAAGACGCTGACGGCTTCTGGTGTTAGTCTTTTCCTTTGTACGGACCTGGGAGACAATAAAATAATTCTAATACCAAAACAATGTTAATAACTAAATCATCATTCACCCAGAGTTGTAAAGCAAAGTTTCTAATCATCAAAACATTCGACAGTGGTACGGCTACATGTACTTACATTACCGGGCGCATGCGGTACGCAGTGCCGTCTCGGTGCAGTCGTCCACTTCACAGGTGAGTCGCAGCTGTTATGGTGGGTATAATGACGGCGCAGTAGTGCAGTTTGGCGCGTGACTAAACAATCGAAGCACATCTAGCACCACTATTGCGTGCTCGGTGCGCTGACGTAATTATTTAACGAAAACAAAATTGGCGGCACTGTATGCCGCCACGCACCCGCCGCAGGGTCAACTTGAGCCACCATTACCAATAGGGGCGGCAGACGGCCAGTCAGTCCATGTTGTAGCGATGTAAGGAGCGCCCAATTTGTTATAAAAGTCAGTAAATTAGTCAACGGATAGTATTTTTCAGTACAGGAATTTCGTTCATTCCAAGCAAGTGTCGATTCGTGACGTCATCGTCAAGACACAGCTGACTCTAATTTGAATCCGTTTTAGCAAACTAATAATTTCTCTCAGACGATAAAATTTTATTGATTATGAAATACAAGTACTTGAAGTTTATTCGGAATCGGAAATGTTTAATTAGTAATTACATGCCATAATTTATTTGTTTAATATAAAGGTATTTTGTATGCATAAAAAAGAGTGTGAATTTATGTGCGGCTTTTACTCTGTAACGAGTTATCACTTAGAGTGCAAAAACTGCGCCAGTACCGTTCGCTGACCTATCTGGTGAATTTTATTTTGTGATCTTGACCCGAATGGAAAATAAATCCAGCTTCATTTAAACTTTACGCAAGATAAACACATCACATTGTTACAAAAGAGTCGTTTAGACTTAAGCCCATTGGGGAAAACTGAAACCTGCGCGCTCGATTTGAGATACGTTACACGCCAGTGGGTGATCGAGCTGTCCAGTAAATAGCGTACATTAGTTAATTTTGAGACAAGTGCTGTTTTTGACAAAAAATGCACCGAAAGTTTATTCAAAATACCGAGGTCCAGTTTTAATTGAGACACGTATCATCTTGTCGATTACGTTGCCTAGCAACACTGTAAAGCAGCTTAATTCATTAGAACGATTTGCGACGTAGTAAGGACCATTACACATACAAAATGTTACACGAAGTTTGCTGACCACATAAGTGTACAAGAGTGTTTTTGTTGCCATAAATGCCAATAAACTGGCTGGTGAAAGTATATTTTGAGTTGATATTTTAACTGTGTATAAAGTTATTAGGTAAAATGTGCATCCGAACAAAGAGAGCATGAGATAATGCAATCCAGAGTTTGTAAGTGACAGGTGGGTGGGGGAGGTGGGGGGGTGAATGTGGATATAATCCTCATGAGGAGGTACTAGGGAACCAATTATGGACCAGCAATCGCATAATTTGAGTGAGGCAAATCTTGGCGAAAGACTCCCAAATGTAAGACACCAATCACATAATTTATCACAGTAATATCATTGATGTGGAGGTGACAGTAGCAGAACACCCAAGTACAAGTAGAAATAGTAACATACCAAAGTTACACAGGAAAGTGTGAATCTTACATCAAATGTTACTGAGCTTAACGATGATATTATTAAATTCATGGCGAGTATGCAATGTCAGTTAACTGAGAATATATGATACGACGTTTAAATGATAATAGTAATAACAATTTTATTGTCTTTAAGCCATTACAGCAATAGACAAAGTCATACACATAATACAATACAGTACATGCTATAAAAGAACAGAATTGTTATTAACATTACAGTTTTATATCACAGGTCATGAAATCCTTTATATTGTAGAATGGGTTTACAGCTAACCAGTCATAAAGTGTTTGTTCATATTGTTGCTCTGGTAAATTTTGTATAGCTTGTGGAAGTTTGTTAAATAATTTGTGGCCCATAAGTTCATAACTGTTGACTGATTTTGACAGTCTGTGGTAGGACATATAGATACAGCTGTTTGTCCTAGTGTTGTAACAATGTATATTTGCCCTCTGTTTTACTTTATGTAAGTTCTTTTTTGTGTAGATTAAAACATAATAAATATATAGGTTTACTACTGTCATTATTTTTTGTTGAGTAAACAAAGGTTTACAATGAGCCTTGTATGGTGAGCCTGTAATTATTCTAATAGCTTTCTTTTGCAGCAATAGTATATCATACACACAAGTGGAGTTTCCCCATAAAATAATACCATAGGATATGATGCTTTGAAAAAATGAGTGGTAAGATACTCTAACATAATTTTCAGGGACACAGTGCATTAATCGCCTTAACAAATAGATTACCCTAGACAATTTACCACTAATATACTTAATATGTGGATTCCAAGAATGTTTATCATCCAAATATACCCCCGAAAATTTAACACAACAAGGATCATCTGATGGAAACTTGTCTTTTAAACTAAATACCACCTGCTGGGTTTTGCTTTCATTAAGCAAGAACCCATTTACTTTAAACCAGAGTGAAGCTTGCTCAATTGTCTCTGTAACGCATGTTTTAAGGCTATTATGATCATTACTGCTGTTCAGAAACGTTGTATCATCAGCATAGAGTACTGTTCTGGATTTAATAAATGATGGCAGGTCATTTATCATTATTAGGAAAAGGAAAGGGCCCAGCACGGATCCCTGCAGAACACCTACCTTAACTTGTTCTATACTGGACATTTCTTTCCCAACACAGATGGCTTGCTTACGGTTTTGTAAATATGATCTTAATAGCTTAAGGCTGTTACCTTTAACACAATAAAAGTCCTTTTTTTTTAGTAGTAGTGTATGTTCTACACAGTCAAAGGCTTTGCTTAGGTCACAAAAAGTCACTTGAGCAAAGCATTTATCTTCAAATACTTGATGAATGTGTTTAACAACATTGTCTATGGTATCAATGGTTGACAGGTTTTTCCTAAATCCGTACTGTGATCCACTTATTAATCCTATGTTACCAATGTAAACAGATAATTGTTGGTACCTGCCTTTGCTGGCAGATAATTGCTTAGAGTAAAATGTGTGTCATCATAACACAGGCCAAACCAATCTCTGTTAGAAATGGACGTGCGAAACTTTCAATTTTCTCATCTGTGACTGGTCTAGTGACCACAACTTCTGGGACAGGCTTATTTACGTTACCGATACTCTTATCAACAGGGAGCCTACTTGTATAATTTAAAGATATTGAATCATGATCAAAATATGGAAATACTGTCGCAAAACATGATTCTTCTGTTGTTTTAAAATTCACAAAAATATTGTCAAAACATGCATGTTGTCTTGTAGGCTTGTTATTGATTGAATGTAAGTTGCACTGTTGGTTTTGGAGTTCAGTGATAGTACGTTTTTGTGTTGTATCATCGAATTCAGCATTCACATCTCCACCTATCACAATATCATAATGTATCCATCTAGTATCTGTAAGTACATGTAACAGCAGGTCCAGTTTTTCTAAAAATACATTGGTTTATACCCTTAGGTGACCTGTATAGGGAAATTACAACTAACTTAAAACTGTCTATTACTATACCAGCAGCTTCAAAGTTTTGTTCATCACACAGAAAATCTAGATCTAATCTATTGACTGTGCCGCTAAGTGACTTGTTAACATAGACTGCCACACCACCTCTAAATTTGATTCCCAAACTGAAAAATTCGACACCCAACCGGGTTTACTCAATGAAAAATTTGACAAGTTCGAGTCACTTAATGATGATAATGGAGAATTATATGAGAAATTCGATACCGTAAACCGGTGTGACTTGGTGCCGTGCAGGTTCATTTGTGCCAACCGCTTTTCTTTTGAACAAATGTGTCCTAGCAGTTCCGGGTGTTTCCACCAGAAGCGTTGATGTACTCTGAACATAGCTGGATAGTAGTACCATCTGCTGGTGTATTCGTTATTTACGTCATGCTTCTGAGATTCCCGGCTGAACGTCTCTACTGTCTTGAGTGTTTTGCAGTGTGAGCGTGTTCGTAGAAAAATTTATATTGTGTCTTACAGAAGGAAGAATTTAAGCTAACTGAGGTTAGTATATTGTTTTCCTACTTTATTTATTAGTCTGCTGCCACAGTGTGATCGTTTTGTCGCTGAAGGCTTTGGGTAATTTTTCTGTTACATACTGCACCGACATTCATAAGACATTTTCTGTATACGATTCTGTTGCAGCAAATTCCACGAACATAACAAAAAAAGGCCGCCAGTTGTCGTCCCTATGCCAACTACACTAATGATATGTTGGGAATGCGCTTACAGAAATTCGTGATAAGAAAATTTCAGTTCATGCAGCAGCAAATAAATACGGTATTTACCGAAATACCCTCATGAATAAGCTACATGGGAAACATAATGCACAGATTGGTGCACAAACTGTGTTTAGTAAAGAAGAGGATGATATGTTTGCTGTGACGATGTGTGATTATGGTTTCCCACTTTCATTGCTCGATTTACGGTTTACTCTAAAGGCGTATCTTGACAGAGGTGGACGCCGAGTGTTATCTTCTCCAAATTACTTACCAAGTATTTTCTGGCACGCCACAGTGATAAAATAAGTAGCAGATTTGCCCAAAACATCACTAGGGCTAGAGCAGCTGCTGATGAAGTGACAATCAATGAATATTTTGATCATTTTTCAAGGGAGCTAGAAGGCATTCCTCCATCACATGTATGGAACTGCAATGAAACGAACTTGGTAGATGATCCAGGGACCAAAAGAGTTATTACAAAACGTGGTGCCAAATATCCAGAAACGATTTGCAACACATCTAAGGCATGTACATCTCTAATGATGTGTGGTAATGTTGAAGGGACACTAGCGCCTCCATCCATTGTTTACAAGTCAGAGAAGCTATGGACTATCTGGACAGAAAATGGCCCTTCCCATACCAGATATAACAGGACAAAACCTGGGTGGCTCGATTAGGAATGCTTTGAGGATTGGTTTTCTCATCTGTTGCTGCTAATTGTAATAAAAGTAGTATGGTAAAAAAATTGTAATTGTCGACAACTTGAGCTCCCATTTAAATGCAGAGGTCTTAAGGTTGTTTAGAGATAATAACATTGCTTTCACTGCTCTGCCTCCCAACTCCACACACCTTCTTCAACCTCTTGAAGTTGCTTTCCTTAGACCACTAAAACGTCAGTGGAGACAAATTTTTGATGAGTGGAAAGATACAAGTGGTTCTAGATGTAGTACTATACCAAAGGAGAGCTTCCCTTCTCTTTTGAAGAAGCTTTGTACTTCGTTTTACTTTACTTTGGTTGTTGACTAGTTGGTGTGAGACATTCGTCATGACTGTTACCGTGATTGTCGAAATCTACTTCTTTGTGTTTTGAGTTATCGTGTGCCAATAAAATATTACGTAGTGAAAGTAAATGGTGTTTTCTGTGTTATAAGTATGATACTCGCCATACTATCAAAGAGTGTCCCTATCCTAAAAATAAAAAGGACTTAAAATCTTTTATGGGATTAGCCTCATTTTTCCGCCGATTTTTGCCTAATCAATTAATCAGCCATGAATGTTTATTACAATAATTGTGAAAGAACATCATGTGGAAATGGACCCCTGAGTGTAATCAAGCATTTGACAAAATCTGAGATGCTTTAGTTAACGCCCCATTGTTACGTCATCCAAAACTTAAACAGGATTTTTGGATTGCCACTGATGCTTCTGAAACATCCAAATGGATGATCCAGAAGATATGAATACCTTTAAGATTATAGGATTTGCAAGCAGAACGCTCTCTAAATATGAAAGGGCATACTCTAACACAGCATTAGAGGTACTAGCTGTGGTATGGGCGCTTAAAAGGTTTAGATATTTTGTCTATGGAAAAAGAATAACCATATTTTGTGACCATAAAGCTTTGTCTTATATTTAATGGGAAGAATGTTTCATGCAAGGTTAACCAGATCGGCCTTGTTACTTCAAGAATATAACAGTTTAGTGCAATGTATAAAAGGGAAGGACAACGTTGTAGTAGATGCTCTATCTCGTTTATCTAGTAGATAGGATAGTGAAGAAGTTGAGGCACAGACTTTAGATTTTAAAGTAATGAATCTGTCTATTGCATTATGTGAGAAACAAATTTCGAAGTTGTGTCATATTACGTCACAGTTGCAAGAACAAGATCCTTATTGGAAATCTATTTCAGATGTAATCAGCCCAGGAGCTACAAATTATTCTGGTAGTCTATATACTTTACCATCTAATATATTATTTCAAAGAAAAACTAAAGATGAACCATGGAAAGTATGTGTTCCAAAGGAACATCTGGACTCTTTACTGTCGTGTACACATCTGAAGTGGGGACACTTTGGTTCTTTAAAATGCAAATCAAGATAGCCCAATTTTGCTACCATCTGAACTTAGAAAGCTTGGCTAGTGACATTCTGAAGAAATGTAAGATCTGCCAGAAAACTAAACCTATCAACTATTGCCAAAAAATTGAATTACATCCAGTCATACCACACCACCATTTGACACTGATATCTTGTGATGCGTGTGGACCATGTCCTAATACTCATGGAATATTTAAGTATATTTTGGAATTCTACGATATGTTTTCGAAGTATGTGAAATTGTACCCTTTGAGTAAACTACATGTGAGTCCTATGTTAAAGAAATTTTTCAATGATTTCCTAACAGAGATTGGAAAATGGAAGATGATATTGACAGACAATGCTGCCTATTACATCAGCAAAATCTGGAGAGAGATTATGGAGGAATACAATATTAAACTTTTATCCCTGTAAGAATCCAGTCGGAAGATTGTTCCATGAAGTAAATCGATTTCTACATATCTATACCACACACCAACATTACAAATGGATCAAGTGGTTATCAGAACTTGAAAGGATTTATAACGACTTGTCTCATATTTCTACAGGATATTCGCCCAACCAAGTGATGTATGGAAAGGATGATTCTCAAGACTGGCTAAAAGGATGGCCACAAATTAAAGGAGACAATCTCACTAAGAAGGACATCTCGAAGGAAGTTTACTTAAATCTACAACATGAAGCTCAATTACGAAAGGCAGAAGTCGATAAAAAAGTGAAGAAGGTAATAACCTATGCTGTTGGAGAAGAAATATTGGTGAGAAACCATCCAAAGGCCTTGATAAAGAAAAAGTTAAATATGAAATGGCAGTATGTATATAATGAACCATACAGAATAATACAAATTCCCCATGAAGGAAGTTATATACTTGCTCACTGTAATTCTAATGTTTGTTCCACCACACAGAGATAAAGCAATATCATCAATAAGAAGATGTGTACCATTTACGAAGAGAAAATGAAGGAAAAGAGAATGAGAAGAGTATTTACTAACACAACACCGATATTAGACTTAAACCACAGGATGAGCTACAAGCTGTATTATTTTGTTCATTATTTTATATATAGTTATAAGGATTATTTTATTCCATTATTATTAAATATAATGTATGCATTATGGCAAACATACCACAATAATATAATTTAAGGAGATTAAAATGAAAACGTTTGCAGAAAAGATAATTTCTGAAAAGAGAAAGAAGCAATTAATAGATTGAAGAACAAGAGAAAGCAAGAATAACTGACTTCAAGATGGTTAGTTAAGTTTAAAAGAATGCTACCCTAGAGGCATAAGTATTTTATGTTTATTAATTGCTGAAGGAATTTTATATGTATTAATGGTAAAAAGTATATTTCATGTATGTATAATGGGCATGATCAAAACTGAAGGAAATATGAGAAAGGAATGAAAAGGAAACTAATCTAACTGTCAAATCGACGTTATAATCTGGGAAACATAATAAGAAGAAAACCAGGTGCTGAAGACAATGAAAGTATGATATGAAACATACGGAAATAATTATTTGAATTTCACGATGAACCAATAACCATTATGGTAGGGAAAAGGAATACAAATTCCATGAATGTACTATGGTAGGAAGATGCAAGGACTAGTGTCTAATACAAACTGACTACAATTATGTTATGGACAAACCTCAGTATTGGATGACAATGTATACAACAACAAAAAATGCACAAAAGAAGCACAGGTGAACAATACTCACAGTATTTATGATGAAGACGCAAATCTGCACAAAATAAGGGAAAAACGCATAAGCAAATCTGTAACACACTTTTATAACATTAAACCAGCACTTGACAGTTAACGAATGAAAACTTTTAAACACAACAATATATAACGATACAAACATCAATGAGAATATTCCCAGCTTTCTCACTTCTCAGTAATCAGCTTCTAGCCGTAAAACAGACAAAAAATGCTGTAATCCAAATTTCAAGAAAATAATCTTTATTAAACAAATTATGAAGCACATTCGCCGAATAACTGGAAGAATTGCGCATTCACTTCATTAATCTGGTGACAAAAGAATATCAGGTGAAACAACACTTGCTCCAGAGAGAATCGCAAGTGACACAGTGGAGAAGCAGAGTTGATGTTACCAGCTGATATGTCACTCAACCCAACACTGTACACAGCTCACTTGAAAAGCAAGCAAGAAAGTAGAAGATGACTGAGCTGACTATAGCTATGTATACAGCTCGGTGGTGGTTGCAGTTCTATCCATTTTCTATCGAAATTGGCTGCAATCCCTGCCTTGTGCATCCAGTAGAAGGGACTTCTCACCGAATAGTGAAGTGTTGTGTGTGTATTGTGTAGTGAGTGTGAAGTGCATTGTGTCAGAAAGTGAAATTCGAACAAATTCATTGACTTTTGGAGATTCAGTTAAACGGGCAATTTCTGTTAGGCCCCCATTTACAATTATTCATGTAAAATTTGATGTAAAGTGTATGTTACAACTTGTGGTATGATTCTTGGGATGGCTGAACTAAGGAGTAACAGCAGAGTACACAACTCTGGCACGCTCCTGTGAATCCTGTAACGTCTTCAATCATACCGCAACATTACAGATTGGGGGGGACAGTGTAGGGATGCAGGGAGTACCAAATATGTTATAAAAAACAGAAAATTACTCAACGGACAGTATTTTTCGGTACAGGTATTTCGTTCATTCCAAGCAAGTGTCGATTTGTGACGTCATCAGCCAGACACAGCTGACTGTAATTTGAATCCGTTTTAGCAAACTAATAATTTCTCTCAGACGATAAAATTTTATTGATTATGAAATACAAGTTCTTGAAGTTTATTCAGAATCGGAAATGTTTAATTAATAATTACATGCCATAATTTATTTGTTTAATATAAAGGTTCAAAATGGTTCAAATGGCTCTGAACACTATGGGACTTAACATCTGTGGTCATCAGTCCCCTACAACTTAGAACTACTTAAACCTAACTAACCTAAGGACATCACACACATCCATGCCCGAGGCAGGATTCGAACCTGCGACCGTAGCAGCCGCGCGGTTCCGGACTGAGCGCCTAGTAATATAAAGGTATTTTGAATTTTGTATGCATAAAAAAAAGTGTAATTTATGTGCGGCTCTTACTCTGAGACGAGTTATCACTTAGAGTGCTAAAACTGCGCCAGTACCGTTCGCTGACCTATCTGGTGAATTTTATTTTGTGATCTTGACCCGAATGGAGAATAAATCCAGCTTCATTTAAACTTTACACACAACAGACATATCACGTTATTACAAAAGAGTTGTTTAGCCCATTGGGGAAACCTGAAACCTGCGCGCTCGAATTGAAATACGTTACACGCCAGTGGGTGATCGAGTTGTCCTGTAAATCACGTAAATGCGTTTGGACTTAATGCACAGAGTTGGAAATTAATTTTGAGACAACTGCTGACTTCGACAAAAAATGAATCAAAAGTTTATTCAAAATACCGAGGTCCAGTTTTAACTGAGACACGTATCATCTTGTTGATTACGTTGCCTAGCAACACTGTAAAGCAGCTTAATTAATTCATTTGAACGATTTGCGACGTAGTAAGGCCCATTACACATACAAAATGTTACACGAAGTTTGCTGACCACATGAGAGTATAAGAGTGTTTTTGTTGCCATAAATGCCAATAAACTGGCAGTTTCAAAAGTTAAATTATTAACTGTTGTATAACATCATTGATTGTCCAACACCACTACGGAACTTGTGTCTCTTCATGAGAGATCTCAAGAAGCCAGGATAAACAAGAAGAAGAGAAACACTTTAGATAGGCATTGGTATAGTGTGATGACAGAAATGCCACCACGCCAACAAACATGCCTGTTCTCTGGGGCCAGGGAACAGCATGAAAAGAGAAGAGTAACCTGTGCAAATAAAATTTCACACAAGAATCTCCAGGGCATAAAATTAAATAAATAAATAAATAAATTGCAAAGTGGGTACTAATATGGTCGAACCTAACACTCCTTAAAAATTGCTAGAATTCAGGAGTGATCATATCACTGTCTGCTGCACAATAACACGAACATACACAGATACAACCACAATTAATTCCCTTCAAGAAACCTATCACAGAGAATTCTCTTACTTTGACAACATATGGCCTATAACACAAATTGCATTTAGTAACACTGACCAACAGTAATGTGCTCAAACACTGGTAGGTGTGTTAATACAACTGGTCCAATTCTGAAACTTCCTGGTAAATTAAAACTGTGTGCCGTACTGAGACTGGAAGCGGGGACCTTTGCCTTTCACAGGCAAGTGCTCTACTAACTGAGCTACCCAAGCATGACTCACGCGCCATTCACACAGCTTTACTTCTGCATGTATCTCGTCTCCTACCTTCCAAACTTTACAGAAGTTCTCCTGCGAACCTAGCAGAAATAGCACTCCTGAAAGAGAGGATATTGCGGAGACATGGCTTAGCCACATCCTTGGGGATGTTTCCAGAATGAGATTTTCACTCTGCAGCGGAGTGTGCACTGACATGAAACTTCCTGGCAGATTAAAACTGTGTGCCAGACCGAGACTCGAACTCGGGACTGAAAATCTCATTCTGGTCCCATTCTATACAACACAGGCATAGCCTTACAACATCAAGTACTGAAAAAAAGAAAACAACACTTAACTTCACTCAGGTGCGAAGGAGCCACGACTTGCAGGATTACACCCTCCAATCCACACAGGCGATCGTCAAGGTGCCACAAACCTTAATTTTCCAGAGTAAGTGGGGACGTTCCCCCAGGGGAATTCAGCTAGAAGTACACGGGTGGCGACCGTGGGGACCCGAGCTGAGTCTGACATTGCTTCCACTTACTTGTGTGAGACTCCTTCTTTCTCCTTCCCTGTCGGCCTCCCAGTTCAAAATACGACTGTACAAAACCCTGAACCAGCCTGTTGTTCTACATGGCTTTGAGACATGGAGTATCCAGAAACAGGACTTCCATAAGCTCCTTGTTTTTGAGAGAAAAGTGCTTCAGAAGATCTTCGGTCCGGTTCTGGATGTAGATACAGGAGAATGGAGGATCAGATACAACCAAGAGCTTGAGGAACTATACCAGCAGCCCAACATAGCAGGAACTGTCAAAGCCAAACGAATGCAGTGGGCCGGCCATGTGGCCCGGACGGAGGATCACAGATAGCCTCGGAAGCTCCTGGATTTCACACCTACAGGAAAGAGACCGCCAGGGAGACCCAAGAAGCGTTGGAGGGATGGACTCCATGAAGATTTAAAGTGTCAATAGATGTGAATGGATGGCGGATAGCAGCCATGGACAGAATACAGTGGAGGAGGAAACTTGTAGATGCGTGCGGTCCACTGGGCCTGGTCATGTGCTGACCAGGTTGCACGCAATGTCCTTCTGTGTTTGTGCTCCCCCCCCCCGCTCCCCCGTCAATTGTTAAGCGAGCTAGCCAGGCTTGCCCACCAACTGATTTAACCTTCCACTTCTCAAGACTGGTGCTAGACAGCTGGAATCTCCCAAAGGCCACAATTTGCCAGCCATGTGCCCCTCTGCCAACTGCTTCTCCAGGAGCCGCCAAACCAACGGTACACATACCTTGATCTAAGACCTTTGCTCGTGACACATGATCGAATCAAATTGGCAACCTACGTAGTTAGTGGTACCTGTGGAATGCCAAACTTCTAAGATTAGAGTAGCCACAGCTCAGGTTGTCAAGTTTCAAAAGGAGCATTACACAGTGTTTGACTGAAACAGAAGAAGAAAAGCAGCTGAAGACGGTTGGGAGCTGTTAGATATGAAAGCAGCAAAGGGTCATACAAGTAAGAAGGTAAAGCCTAGAATAAATCCATTTGTAATACAGGAGATACCTAATTGACAAAAGAAAATATAACAGTGCTGAAAATGAATTGGGCGATAAGAAATACAGACAACTAAAGAGTGAGATTGATGGGAAGTGCTAACTGGCTAAGCAGTAATGGTTGATGGATAAATTAAAGGCTATGGAAGCATGCATAAATATGGGAAAGATGGAATATCTATAGTAAAATTACACATTTTGAGAAAAGAGAAGCAATTGTTTGAGTATTAAGAGCTCAGATGACAAGCCAATACTAAGCAGAGACAGGAAATGTGGAAGGAATATATATAGGGGCTATACAAGTGAAATGAACTTTAAGAAAATATTATAGGAAGGGAAAAGAAGTAGATGAGATTATACTGTGAAACGAATTGGTCAGAGTGTTGAAAGACCTGAGCAGAAAGTAGGCCACTGGAGTACACTACATTCCCTCATAGTTATTGAGATCTATAGCAGAGCCAACCATGAAATTACATTAGATTCAGTTTTCATTCCTTAGACACAAAAAATGAGATGATTCTCGTGGGTGTGGAATATGCCAGAAAGTATAACACAAAACATTTGAGTATAATACTTACGACCCTGATCATTTGTAGTCATGTATAGGTGGGGAGAGGGACAAACGCTGTGTGGTAGAGTGTGCAGGGACTAGAATGTCAACAGACACAGTGTTGTGAGACAGGAAGGTGGGGAGAAAAGAAGAGGAGTGCGGAAAGACAGGCAGATGCATTGGCAGAGGGCTGGAAATAAACAGAGTGGGAAGAGAGAACGGGGAGGAGATGACAGGACAGAGGGGGTAGAAACTGTTGGATGGAGTGTGTGAGGACAATATGCTACAGTAGGTTGAGACTGGGATAATTACAGGAGTGGAGTATGGATAACTCCCATCTGTGCAGTTCTGAAAAGCTGATGGTGGAGGGAAGCATCCAGATGGCTTGGTTGGTGAAGCAGCTATCCATTTTCGTCCCCATCCAGATTGCTGGTTGATAATTGCATTCTGGCCCGAGATGCTGGAGTTGGTAGGAAAGGATGCACGAGATGTGATTGTTTGTGTATGTGAACGGTGTTTGTGTCTCTTTACTGATGGAGGTTGTGACTGAAAGCTCTATGTAAGTGTTTTAATTGTGCCTATCTGTAAGTTAATGTATCTTCTTTATCGTAAGTAGCAGTCTGTCTTTTCCTACATTTTTGACAATGACAGTTGGAATAAACTCTTAGAAATTCTGAAGGTATCGGGGATAGAATATAGGGAGTGAAAAGTTGTATAATACTTTATAGATACCAGTCTGGAATATTAAGAATCGAAAGACTTGAAACAGAAGCAGAGATTGAGAATGGAGTTTGAGAGCATTGTAACCTCTCCCCAATGATATTCAGTCTACACTGGATAAGCAGTAAAGGTGGAGTGTTGTATATGAATGGTTTTAGTATGTTGTTCTGCACTGCATGGATGATTTGTCAGCCAGCTGATTTACTTGCCGACTTTTATCTTATAATTGTCTTGCAGTCGCCGTTCTTGAAGGTATTCTCTGTAGTGATCCTGCTGGGCAGTGCCATTGTACCATGACATGTGACTTCATCTTCTGCATTGGGCAGGTGCCAGAAGAATGCCAAGATATGCAGGCAACTAAATGGCATCACGAATTTTGTGGTAACACCTGTATTTTGCATGCAATGTTTCCATCAACAGCTTCTGTTACAACTGGGGGTGAACACATCTGTCTTAACTAAGGGCTCCAAACAAATGACAATAGGTAACATATACTGCTTTATTCATTTGACATTTGAGAATGACTGTTCTTATGTACGATCAACTGTTCACATGTTGACATTATCGTCCAAGCCTGTTGCTCTGTGGCTTCCAAGGCATTGCAAAACCGAGACTCCAAAACATAAGTGGACCTTCACAGGAGTTGGAGACATCCATTCGCCATCATGCCTTGTTGATAATCTGAGCTAACATCTTTTACAGCATGTCTGCACATATGGCAAACCAAAGTGTGCACAGTAGGATCTTCCACACTTAAATACCTAAACAGCATTTCTGGTTTCCGCAAACATCTTTCATTAGTCTAAGTGGAACTTATTGTGGTGCAGAATTGACATGTTGTATCACAAAGGATGCCAAAGAGATATCTAGAGAGGAATTTAAGGTTCAGGAAAAAGAAGAAAAAATTTTGGGTTTTGCAGATGTCAGTGTAATTTAGTCTGATAGTATAGATGTTTGAACAGTAGTTGAATAGAATGAGTGTCTTGTAAAAAGGTTATAAGAAGAGCATCAACAAAAGGAGAACAAGGATAATAGAATTTTGTCCAATTAAATCTTGTTTGTGAGGGAATTAAATTAAGAAATGAGACACTAAGAGTAGTTGATGAGTTCAGCTATTTGGGGAACAAAGGCACTAACGACCAGAGAGGATATAAAATGCAGACTTGCTGTAACAAGAAAAGCATTTCTAAAAAAGGGAATTTGTTAGCATTGTATGTAAATTTGATTGTTAGGAAATCTTTCGTGGAGGTATTTGGAATGTAGCCTTGTACAGAAGTGAAACGTAGATGATGCAGTTAAGACAGGAACAGAATAGAAGCTTTTGAAACATGTTGCTATAGAAGAATATTGAAAATAAGATGGGTACATTGCATGAACAATGAGGCTCTGGATTGAATTGGGTAGGAAAAAAATTATGGCAGAAATTGACCAAAAGAAGGGATGAGGACCAATGAATCATCAGCTTGATAAAGGAGGACATTGTGGTGAATATAATTGTAGGAAGAGACCGAGGGAGCAGGTTCCAATAGAAGCAGGTTTCAGTAGTTGAAATGAACATGCTTGCACAGAGACTAGGGTGGAGGTCCATCAGCCCAGTCTCTGGAGAAGACTGCATCAACAGCAATGTTTGGTCTGTGTAGCTCCAAATCTAGGTGTAGTTGTAGGCATATTAACCATACATAAAATTTGGTAGCCATAGGTATAAAGCAAAGGACATAATTAAGTTGTGTAAGAAATTAGGAATTGGATAAGAAGTTTAGCTAAAAATGAAGATAATCTATCAATTCAGTGAGGAAAATGAGCTTAACAAATCGTTTATTGTTGTTGTTGTTATCTTTATATGGTTTTCATGGAAGACAAAACAAAGTTTGTAAATTATGGAGCACTTTAACAAATAGGAATGAGATACTTTAGAACTAAATGTAATATCCAACAAGGAATGGTTGAAGCTCTTTAGATGTTTATGGAGTGACAATCGAGAAGAAGCAGATATAAACACCAACACCATTGACTCTCGGTCCGACAACAATGCAAGAACTGCAAAAAGTGATTAAAAATGTAAAAAGTCGCTAGGCATTCGTAATCTATGTGTGGAGTTGATTAAAAAAGCTTCTCACCAACTAAAGCACTGCGGTGGGGACTTTAATTTACACATGTCTGGGACAACTGTGAGAATTTAGAAACATATTACTAGGGAAAAAGAGGTGCTGCCCATATGAAAATTGAAGAGGGCTTTGGAGGAAAGAGAACCATGTGTCTGAATATCAAAAACTCAGATGGTAAACCAGTCCTAAGCAAAGAAGGGAGAGCTGAATGGAGTATAGGGAGGGTTCGTACAGGAAGATGGACTTTATGGCACTGTTACAGAAACAGAAGAAAACACAGATGAAGACAAGATGGGAGATATGGTACTAGGAGAAGAATTTGACAGAACACAGGAAGACCTAAGGCTGAACATGGCTCCAGGAGTAGACGACATTCTGTCAGAACTACTTACAGCCCTGGGAGAACCAGCCACGACAAAACTCTTCCATCTAGTGTGAGAGGGAAATCCCTTCGAACTTCAATATAAATATTATAATTCCAATTCCCAGGAAAACAAGTGCTAAGAGGTATAAATACAGGGTGTACATAAAGTCCAGGAACACTTTCAATTATTTATTGCACAAGAGCCAAACATTGTACAGGTATCATACGTATGCCATTTTGAAGAAAAACCCTGAAAGTTTTTTTCATGTATACGGCCACAGCGTAGTTCGGTAATTTTCCGATAGTCAGTGTTAGTCGCAAACATGGCTAGTTTAGGTGTGGAGTGAGCATTCTGTGTGTTGGAGTTCGACAAAAACAAGTCTACTACAGCTGTTCAACGGATGTTTAGAACCAAGTACGGTAAGAAGCCACCAACAAGGAAGGCCATTTACCACTGGCACAACAAATTCGTTACGACTGGTTGCTTGTGCCCGGCAAAGAGTAGTGGACATCCCATTGTGAGTGAAGTGAATGTGGAGTGTGTACAAGAGACACTGTCATTGGATATTCCTACTTGGACATGTTGCAGCTGTGGCTGATGCCTCAAATACAATCGGACTCTCTGTTGATCTTTCAGCAAAATGGGGCTCCACCCCATTTTCATCGTGAAGTTCGTGGATACCTGAACACGGAGCTGCCACATCGGTGGATCAGATGTGCTACAGAAGGGGACAGCTGTTTCATGAAATGGCCTCCCTTATCACCAGATCTCATTTCATGTGGCTTTTTTCTGTGGGGACGCATTAAAGATCTGGTGTATGTACCACCTCTACCACGTGATGTAGTAGAACTGCGGGAGACAATACAGGAAGCGACTACCACAGTCGCCGATACTATGTTGGGACAGGTATGGAAATAATTCGATTGATGTATTGATGTCTGCTGGGTCACTCATGGTTCACATTGTGAATGTTTGTAAAAAAAAATAATAAATAAAACTTGCAGATTTTCTCTTCAAAATGCAATATGTTTGACATCTCTACAATGTTTGGTTCTTGTGCAATAAATAAATGAAAGTGTTCCCAGACTTTATGTACACCCTGTATTATCAGTTTAATAAATCATTGCTGCAAAATCTTAACACTAATGCCTCACAGAAGAAAGGCAAAACTGGTAGAAGCTGACCTTGGGGACAGGTGGTTTGGATTCTGCAAAAATCTACAAACACTCAAGGCAACACTGACCCTGTGATTTATCTTAGAACATAGGTTAAAGAGAGACAAACCTACATTTATAGAATTTGTAGACTTAGAGAAAGTTTTTGACAGTGTCGACTAGAATACTCTCTTTGAAATTCTGAAGGTAGCAAGAGTCAAATACAGGGAGCGAAGCGCTATTTACAACTTATACAGAAACCAGACAGTTGTTATGAAGGTTGAGGGCATGAAAAGGAAGCCAGTGATTGAGAAGGGAGAAAGACAGGTTGTAGCTTATCACTGATGTTATGCAATCAGTACACTGAGCAAGCAGTGACTGAAACTGTAGAAAAATTTGAAGCAGAGTGTGAAGTTCAAGGAGGGGAAAAAAACTAAGTTTCACTGGTGAGATGATTCTGACACAGACAAAGAACTTTGAAGAGCAGCTGAACAGAATGGGCATCATCTTGAAAGGAGGATATAAGATGAACATCAGCAAAAGCAAAACAAGAATAATGAAATGAAACAGAATTAAATCAGTTGATGCTGGGGGAATTACATTAGGAAAAGAGACACTTAAAGTAAAAATGTTTTTCTTTTTTTTTTTTTTGCTATTATGGCAGCGTAATAACGGATGATGGCCAAAGTAGAGAGAATGTAAAATGTAGACACAATGGGAAGAAAATGTTTTCTGATGAAGAGAAATTTGTTAACACTGAGCATACATTTACATGTTAGGAAGTCTTTCTGAAAGTTTTTGTATGGAGTGTAGCTATGTATAGAAATGAAATATGGACAATAAACAGTTTGGACAAGAGAAGTCTGGATGCTTTTGAAATGTGGTTCTACAGAAGAATGCTGAAGATTAGCTGAGTAGATCGTGTAACTAATGAGTAGGTACTGAATAGAATTGAGGAGACAAGAAATTTGTGGCACAAATTGATCAAAAGAAGGGATCAGTTGACAGAAGATATTCTGAGACATTCAGGGATCATCAATTTAATATGGACAAGAAGTGTGTGTGTGGGGGGAGGGGGGGGGGGGGTAATTGTACAGGGAGACCAAGAGATGAATACAGTAAGCAGATTCAGAAGGGTGTAAGTTGCAAAAGTTACTTAGAGATGAAGAGGCATGCACAGGATAGAGTAGTTGGGAGAGCTGCTTCAAACCAGTCTTCGGATTGAGGACAGCGACAACATGTCTAGACAGACAGATCAATGGAAGAGGAAAAGAGGTTTGACCGGATAAAACGGATAAGAAAAATGCTATGGGGATCACTAAAGTAAATAAGTGTTTCAGCATATCCGATTATGGCATTCCGGTCATATGAAAATAGTAAAATGAGGATCCATATTTTAAGAAATGGGACAGAATTTTCTGATATTAACAAAGGAGCTAGACAAGGCTATCCATTATTACCAGATATTTTCAGCTTTTATTTGTCGATAGCATTCATAAACGAGCAGATTAAGAAATGAGAATTTCAGTTTCATTGTTTCATATGCTGATTTTTGTTGATTATCAATTTAAAATAGGCATATCTGAGAAATAAGGTTCAAACTGCGGCATGTAATTGCTGCTAAATAGGGAATGATAATATCGATGGACTGGACTGTACGAAAGTGACAGCATTTCAAAAATTGGAAATAAGAGTTGGTCCAGATCACTGGTCATCAGACCGCATCCTGAATCAAGTATTCACGTGGCCTACTGTTCTCACCCATATTTTATAATATGCATGTAGCAGCCAACAGCTGAATCCAAAAACGTCACCTGACATTAACAATTTTTTTAGTGTGTAGTTGTTGTGCTCAGTAACAAACTAAAATACGCTCAAAGGGAAAAAGAAAAGGAACTACACACCAAAAAGGAAATACCCGAACAGGACAGCTCAGTAGATGCGATGTACACTATCTGATCAAAAGTATCCGGACACCCCCGAAAACATACGTTTTTCATATTAGGTCCATTGTGCTACCACCTACTGCCAGGTACTCGATATCACCGACCTCAGTAGTCATTAGACATCGTGAGAAAGCAGAATGGGGCACTCTGCGGAACTCATGGACTTTGAACATCGTCAGGTGATTGTGTGTCACTTGTGTCATACGTCTGTACGCGATATTTCCACACTCCTAAACATCCCTAGGTCCACTGTTTCTGATGTGATAGTGAAGCAGAAACATGAAGGGACGCCTACAGCACAACAGTGTACAGGCCGACCTCATCTGTTGACTGACAGACTGCCAATAGTTGAAGAGGGTGATAATGTGTTATAGGCAGACCATCACACAGGAACTTCAAACTGCATCAGGATACACTGCAAGTACTATGACAGTTAGGGCGGAGGTGAGAAAACTTGGATTTCATGGTCAAGCGGCCGCTCATAGGACACACATCACGCCAGTAAATGCCAAACAAGGCCTCGCTTGGTGTAAGGAGCTTGAAAATTGGACGATTGAACAGTGGAAAAACTGTTTCGTGGTGTGACGAATCACGGTACACAATGCGGCGATACGATGGCAGTGTGTGGGTATGGTGAATGACCGGTGAACGTCATCTGCCACCATGTGTAGTACCAACAGTAAAATTCAGAAGCTGTGATGTTATGGTGCTGTCGTGTTTTACATGGAGGGGGCTTGCACCCCTTGTTTTGCATCGCACTATCACAGCACAGGCCTACACTGATGTTTTATGCACCTTCTTGCTTCCCACTTTTGAAGAGAAATTCAGGGATGACGACTTCACCTTTCAACACGATCCAGGACCTGTTCATAATGCACGGCCTGTAATGGACTGGCCTGCACAGAACCCTGACATAAAGCCTATAGAACACCTTTGGGATGTTTTGGAACGCACACTTCGTGCCAGGCCTCACCAACCGACATCGATATCTCTCCTCAGTGTAGCACTCCTTGAAGAATGGGTTGCCATTCCCCAAGGAACCTTCCAGCACTTGATTGAACATATGCCTGCGAGACTGGAAGCTGTCAACAATGCTAAGGGAGGGCCAACACCATATTGAATTCCAGCACTACTGATAGAGGGCACCATGAACTTTCGTGTCACTTTCAGACAGGTGTCCTGATGCTTTTGATCACATACTGTACATGTGCAGACTTACGATTACAATTTCAGGAAAATGGATGATTTATTCAGGAGAAAAAGCGTACAAATTGACAAAGTCTGTAACGTGTTGGCCCATCGCTGACCCTTATGCAAGCAGTTATTCAGCTTAGATTGATTGATAGGAAGTCATCCTGAGGTCAAATTCTGTCAATTAGCTCGTTAGATCATCAACATCCCGAGATGGTTGGAGGAGATCCTACCCATAATGCTCCGAACATTATCAACTGGGGAAAGATCTAGTGACCTTGCTGGCCAAAACAGGGTCTGACAAGCATGAAGACAAGCAGTAGAAACTGTCGCTGTGTGCAGGCAGGCATTATCTTGCTGAAATGTAGGAACGTGATGGTTTGCCATAAAGGGCAACAAAACATGGCATAGAATATTGTTGACGTGCTGCTGTTCTGTAAGAGTGACACTCATGACAAAGTGGTCCTGCTAAGAAAAGAGATGGAAATCCTGTCCATCACTCCTGGTTGTTGGCCTGTATGACAGCCGACAGCTTGGTATCTTGCCACTGTCCCGTGTGTCTCATCAGTCTGGACTCTCATTGACTAGAGTAGAATTGTCTTCAGCAATGAGTCGTGCTTCTAAGTGAGCCCTGATGAGCAGTGAGAACTTTTCTGGGGCTGCCCTGGACATCAGTAGGCTACCAATCTGTCGTCCGGCATATGGCTCGACAGCCAGAAGTGACGGGCTGCAGTGCCATTTCATTTCATGGCAAGACTCCTATGGTTGTACTCTGCTTCACCCTTACAAAGCAGTGGTGTGTTGACTATATTCCATGCCCTGTTGCCCTTCATGGGAAGCTATCCTGGGCACACAGTTCGGGAAGATAATGCCCACCCAAGAGTTTCTGCTGCTTGTCAAACACTAACCTGGCCAGCAAAACTGCTGTCTCTCTCCCCCAATTGAGAAAGTTTGGAGAATTATGGGAAGGGCCCTCAATCCATCTCAGGATTTTGATGATCTAATGCGTCAGACAGGATTTTGCACAATATCCCTCAGTAGTACATCCAAAAATTCTATCAGTCCAACAGTTCTATCAGTCAATGTCAAACCAATAACTGCTTGTCTAAGGGTCAGAGGAGGACCAACGTGTTATTGACTTGCCCAACTTGTTACACTCTTTCTCTTGAATAAACCATTTAATTTTTCTGAAATTGTAACCATTTGTTTGTCTGAACATGTACGTCACATTTACCGATTTCCGCTATTTAGATAATATCTTCATGGTGCATTTTTTTTTCCCTTAGAGTGGGCTCACAGAGCCAGTAATACTTTAAGACTATGGTATCACGTATCAATAACACCCTGTGGGCATCTTTAAGATGGCAATGGAATTTCAAATTTTTTATCTGACGCCAATAGTGGTCACCAGGGATCTTGCGGACCCAATAGTGCTTGCCCACTGACCCACACCTCCAGTAGCTCTGGACCACAAGCACCCTCTGCCACCACAATATAGGATGGTCAGTGGCAGCCACTCCACTCTGAGCCACTTTGCCACGTGACACTACACAGATGCCACCTAGTCATGGCTCCAACACCATCTTTTGTGCTTTAGTACAGAGAGCTTCATCCTTGTTGACATTGAGAGCTGGACTTTATTTCTTGCTTTATTATTTGTAATGAATACTCATACGGCTGGAGAATACAAGTTATGTAAATCTGTTTTCTGTGTTAACTTGTTCACTAATCAGTTCTGCTTCTGTCCAGCTTTCCTACAATGACTGTTGCTGCACCACTCTGTAGCCCACATCTTCATACCAGTAAGTATGAAGTCTACACAATGACGACACACTTAATTCTAGTTTGTGTGCGAATTCAGTAGTGAGCCAAGTGAAACTGACCACTTACCTCAGGGGTAGAGCAATAAGTGACCGGACCACTGCGAAGTAAGAGGATTGATAGGCAGTATGTTTGCATGTTTGTCTTCCAGTGGTGACGCCTTCTTAGGGAGTGTGCCTCTTAAATTTCAAACAAGTAAGGCGAATTCGTGAATGTGCATTACAAGGATGATGAACTTCAGATTCCGTAGATATTTGCAGCAAGAAATACGAAATTAAATTAAGGCTGTTGTGGCGTCGACAAGTACGAATGACATATCTCCGCCATCACAAGTTCTTTGACTATTCAACTCAACAGTTTACGCCATCTTGTTTGTTGAGTTGCCTTTACGACTTCTTGCAATGTTGACGTCTGTAATGAAATATACCGAGCCTTACAGTAACGTGTTTCCTTGGGCTACAACCCAACCAAAATCACACACTGTTATACAACGCAATGAGTAGAAGGAAATGACATTCTAAACATTATTAACATTATCTGAGTAATTTTACGGGTATATTCAGTAGTATATGTGAATTGTGTTTGCAAAACTTGTCATGAATACAGTTAATAGTAAAGAAATGATAAAAACGTCATCACTGATGCAGACGTTTTACTGCATCAACAGCACAAATATAGCAAGTGGTAAACTCTTTTCCTTTCATCGTTTTGTGGCGATGGCAGCGAGAAAAAGTTTCTTAAGGATTTGGAATGACCATGAAGTTGTTGCAGTTGACTAAGTGCTCTCATTCTGAAATACTGGATAGATGATATCACACACACACACACACACACAACCACTGATTCCTTACAGTGGGTAAGTGATGTGGGCATCTAGTTTGGATGAAATCAGTCCAGTGGTTTAGGGCATGTAGAATAAACATACATACATACATTTTTATAATGTATATGGGTTTGTGATCATGTCCCATATTGCTCAATACATGTAAATATAAGTATAGATTCTGCTTTTAAGCAATTAATCGTCCGCTCGCATAGAAAATACGACACATTTTCAGGCAGTTAGAATAGAGACCCTTCCCCCTGAACCATGGACTTTGCCGTAGGTGGGGAGGCTTGCGTGTCTCAGTGATACAGATGGCCATACCGTAGGTGCAACCACAATGGAGGGGCATCTATTGAGAGGTCAGACAAACGTGTGGTTCCTGAAGAGGGGCAGCAGCCTTTTCAGTAGTTGCAGGGCAACAGTCTGGATGATTGACTGACCTGGCCTTGCAACATTAATCAAAATGGCCTTGCTGTGCTGGTACTGCAAACGGCTGAAAGTAAGGGGAAACTACGGCCGTAATTTTTCCCGAGGGCATGCAGCTTTACTGTATGGAAAATGATGATGGCGTCCTCTTGGGTAAAATATTCCGGAGGTAAAATAGTCCCCCATTCGGGCCTCCGGGCGGGGACTACTCAAGAGGACGTCATTATCAGGAAAAAGAAAACTGGCGTACTACGGATCGGAGCGTGGAATGTCAGATCCCTTAACAGGGCAGGTAGATTAGAAAATTTAAAAAGGGAAATGGATAGGTTAAAGTTAGATATAGTGGGAATTAGTGAAGTTCGCTGGCAGGAGGAACAAACTTTTGGTCAGGTGAGTACAGGGTTATAAACACAAAATCAAATAGGGGTAATGCAGGAGTAGGTTTAATAATGAATAAAAAAATAGGAGTGCGGGTTAGCTACTACAAACAGCATAGTGAACGCGTTATTGTGGCCAAGATAGACACAAAGCCCAGGCCTACTACAGTAGTACAAGTTTATATGTCAACTAGCTCTGCAGATGATGAAGAAATTGAAGAAATGTATGATGAGATAAAAGAAATTATTCAGGTAGTGAAGGGAGACGAAAATTTGATAGTCATGTGTGACTGGAATTCGAGAGTAGGAAAACGGAGAGAAGGAAACATAGTAGGTGAATATGGATTGGGGCTAAGAAATGCAAGAGGAAGCCGCCTGGTAGAGTTTTGCACAGAGCATAACTTAATCATTGCTCACACTTGGACCAAGAGTCACGAAAGAAGGTTGTATACATGGAAGAATCCTGGAGATACTAGAAGGTATCAGATAGATTATATAATGGTAAGACAGAGATTTATGAACCAGATTTTAAATTGTAAGACATTTCCAGGGGCAGATGTGGATTCTGACCACAATCTATTGGTTATGAACTGTAGATTAAAACTGAAGAAACTGCAAAATGGTGGGAATTTAAGGAGATGGGACCTGGATAAACTGAAAGAACCAGAGGTTGTACAGAGTTTCAGGGAGAGCATAAGGGAACAATTGACAGGAATGGGGGAAAGAAACACAGTAGAAGAAGAATAGATAGCTCTGGGGGATGAAGTAGTGAAGGCAGCAGAGGATCAAGTAGGTAAAAAGACGAGGGCTAGTAGAACTCCTTGGGTAACAGAAGAGATATTGAACTTAATTGATGAAAGAAGAAAATATAAAAATGCAGTAAATGAAGCAGGCAAAAGGGAATACAAGCGTCTCATAAATGATATCGACAGAAAGTGCAAAATGGCTAAGCAGGGGTGGATAGAGGACAAATGTAAGGATGTAGAGGCTTATCTCACTAGGGGTAAGATAGATACTGCCCACAGGAAAATTAAAGAGACCTTTCGAGAAAAGAGAACCACTTGTATGAATGTCAAGAGCTCAGATGGAAACCCAGTTCTAAGCAAAGAAGGGAAAGCAGAAAGGTGGAAGGAGTATATAGAGGATCTATACAAGGGCGATGTACTTGGGGACCATATTATGGAAATGGAAGAGGATGTAGATGAAGATGAAATGGGATATACGATACTGCGTGAAGAGTTTGACAGAGCACTGAAAGACCTGAGTCAAAACAAGGCTCCGGGAGTAGACAACATTTCATTAGACCTACTGATGGCCTTGGGAGAGCCAGTCCTGACAAAAGTCTACCATCTGGTGAGCAAGATGTATGAGACAGGCGAAATACCCTCAGACTTCAAGAAGAATATAATAATTCCAATCCCAAAGAAAGCAGGTGTTGACAGACGTGAAAATTACCGAACTATCAGTTTAATAAGTCACAGCTGCAAAATACTAACGCGAATTCTTTACAGACGAATGGAAAAACCAGTAAAAGCCGACCTCGGGGAAGATCAGTTTGGATTCTGGTGAAATATTGTAACACGTGAGGCAATACTGACCTTCGACTTATCTTAGAAGAAAGATTAAGGAAAGGCAAACCTACGTTTCTAGCATTTGTAGACTTAGAGAAAGCTTTTGACAATGTTGACTGGAATATTCTCTTTCAAATTCTAAAGGTGGCAGGTGTAAAATACAGGAAGCGAAAGGCTATTTACAATTTGTACAGAAACCAGATGGCAGTTATAAGAGTCGAGGGGCATGAAAGGGAAGCAGTGGTTGGGAAGGGAGTGAGACAGGGTTGTAGCCTCTCCCCGATGTTATTCAATCTGTATATTGAGCAAGCAGTAAAGGAAACAAAAGAAAAATTCGGTGTAGGTATTAAAATCCATGGAGAAGAAACAAAAACTTTGAGGTTGGCCGATGACATTGTAATTCTGTCAGAGACAGCAAAGGACTTGGAAGAGCAGTTGAACGGAATGGACAGTGTCTTGAAAGGAGGATATATGATGAACATCAACAAAAGCAAAACGACGATAATGGAGTGTAGTCGAATTAAGTCGGGAGATGCTGAGGGGACTAGATTAGGAAATGAGACACTTAAAGTAGTAAAGGAGTTTTGCTATTTGGGGAGCAAAATAACTGATGATGGTCGAAGTAGAGAGGATATAAAATATAGACTGGCAATGGCAAGGAGAGCGTTTCTGAAGAAGAAAAATTTGTTAACATCGAGTATAGATTTGAGTGTCAGGAAGTCGTTTCTGAAAGTATTTGTATGGAGTGTAGCCATGTATAGAAGTGAAACATGGACGATAAATAGTTTGGACGAGAAGAGAATAGAAGCTTCCGAAATGTGGTGCTACAGAAGAATGCTGAAGGTTAGATGGGTAGATCATATAACTAATGATGAAGTACTGAATAGAATTGGGGAGAAGAGGAGTATGTGGAACAACTTGACAAAAAGAAGGGACCGGTTAGTAGGACATGTTGTGAGGCATCAAGGGATCGCCAAAACTGGAGGGCAGTGTGGAGGGTAAAAATCGTAGAGGGAGACCAAGAGATGAATACACTAAACAGATTCAGAAGGATGTAGGCTGCAGTAGGTACTGGGAGATGAAGAAACTTGCACAGGATAGAGTAGCATGGAGAGCTGCATCAAACGAGTCTCAGGACTGAAGAACACAACAACAACAACAGAATAGAGACGAAGTGTTCCGAACGGTGACGGCTTTTAACCATCAGTATTTAGGGGCTGACTCCCAACTTATTGCACTCTTAATATAGCTGGCCTATTGGGGGCTCGTAATGTACTAGTTGAAGTACGTTAGCAATTACCGGTATTAAGATCGACACATATGCAGCCCAAGTTGCCGCCCACATTGGCTCTTGAGCAAAAACGTTTGATGACCACTGTTCTACACAGACAATAACTGAACTATTAAAACAGTTTAAAAATCTAGGGTGCAATTATAAGTTTTTCCTAGTCAGAGTATGTGGAGCTAAAATTTGCCAGAGTCATACCCTGTACATGAACCTTACAAATTACTTTCCTTACCTTTGCTGTTTTAGAGTAGTGAATGTTGTAGCCTAACTTAAGATCAATAACGACAAATCGAATTGTCAAAGGTGAAGTTCCTCCGCGTTGTGGCGGGATATTAGTTATTGGAGTATAAAAGAAACACTGATATTGGCCAAGAACTAAATTTAGTACCCACTACAACTGAAGTGCTTTACTGAGTGGCGTACTTAAGTAGTGCTTGATTACCATGCTCGAAATAACACTTCATTGATTGAGCATTGAGTAAATCCAGTACAGTTAGAGAACGAAGTTTATCTGAAATAACGATAAAAGAATAGTACTTTTTGTGGTGATGCATAACTAGTGCCCACTGGGACGAAGTCCGCGAGCGTAGGTAGCAGCGATGGTTTTGTGGAAACGGAGTCATCCAAAGCCGGTGATCCCACGGCAGTGCCTGAAAGCCTGGTGAAAGCATTGGACGACCAAGTCGGTTGTATTGCAGCAACAGTAGCAGGCGTTGTGGGCCACAACGGAGTGGCACTACGTGGATGACTATCCGTATAGATCGCAGAGTTGAACTGGCCAACAAGAGGCTCGGCGGCGAACAAAGTGCTCGCGCTGAGAACACACACGGGCGGTCACGTGACAGCACAGATGGGGGTAGGTCCCCCACTCGTGCAGCGCTGTTTATTGCCACGAAGTAGCGCGGCCTGCGCCCTCGGACGCCGTGGCGGTCGCAGGAGGCTTGGCGGTAAAGAACCCAGCAATCTGTCAGTAAACGGCTGTTTCACGTAACATAGGGGCCTTGCATAGCCCGTAAAGCATATCCAAGAAACGCGGTGGCGAATACGCAGCGGGCCGGCCCTGCATTACTAAAACTAACTGCAAAATACAGGCTGAAATGGAAAAGCCATGTCCACCATACGTCTAATATCAGGATAGTTGGCAGAAACCAGATGTAAACAGTAATGAAATTCTAAACTCAGATTGGAGTGTATACCGCAGAGACAGGCTGGACAGTGAAGAGGGAAGCGTGTTTACAGCGATAAGAAGTACAATAGCATCGAAGGAAATTGGCGCAGATCCGAAATGTGAAATACTTTGGGTGAAGGTCACGGTTAAAGCAAGCTCAAAAATGTTAATTGGATGTCTCTATAGCCCCCTGGCTCAGCAGCTGTTGTGGCAGAACACCTGAAGGAAAATTTGGAAAATATTTCGAGTAGATTTCCCGACCATGTTATAGTTCTGGGTGGAGATTTTAATTTACTGGATATAGACTGGGAGACTCAAACGTGGCAGGGACAAAGAATCCAGTGAAATTTTCTTAAGTGCGTTATCTGAAAACTACCTTGAGCAGTTAAACAGAGAACCGACTCGTGGCAATAACATATTAGATTTTCTGGTGACAAACAGACCCGAACTATTTGAAACAGTTAACGCAGAACAGGGAATCAGCGATCGTAAAGCGGTTACTGCATTGATGAGTTCAGCCGTAAATAGTAATATAAAAAAAGGTAGGAAGATTTTTCTGTTTAGAAAAAGTGACAAAAAGCAGATTTCAGAGTACTTGACGGCTCAACACAAAAGTTTTGTCTCAAGAACAGATAGTGTTGAGGATCAGTGGACAAAATTCAAAACCATCGTTCAGTATGCATTAGATGAGCATGTGCCAAGCAAGATCGTAAGAGATGGAAAAGAGCCACCGTGGTACAACAACCGAGTTAGAAAACTGCTACAGAAGCAAAGGGAACTCCACAGCAAACATAAACATAGCTAAAGCCTTGCAGACAAACAAAAATTACACAAAGCGAAATGTAGTGTGAGGAGGGCTATGCGAGAGGCGTTCAATGAAATCGAAAGTAAAGTTCTATGTATTGGCTTGGCAGAAAACCCTAAGAAATTTTGGTCTTATGTCAAAGCCGTAGGTGGATCAAAACAAAATGTCCAGACACACTGTGCCCAAAATGGTACTGAAACAGAGGATGACAGACTAAAGGCCGAAATACTAAATGTCTCACGTTGTCATGATTTCATACGGGATACTCTACCTGTGCTGCTAGAACATGTGCCTTTACAAGTACGACACAACATGTGGTTCATACACGATGGAGCTCCTGCACATTTCAGTCGAAGTGTTCGTACGCTTCTCAACAACAGATTTGGTGACCGATGAATTGGTAGAGGCGGACCAATTCCATGGCCTCCACGCTCTCCTGACCTCAACCCTCTTGACTTTCATTTATGGAGGCATTTGAAAGCTCTTGTCTACGCAACCCCGGTACCAAATGTAGAGACTCTTCGTGCTCGTATTGTGGACGGCTGTGATACAATACGCCATTCTCCAGGGCTGCATCAGCGCATCAGGGATTCCATGCGACGGAGGGTGGATGCATGTATCCTCGCTAACGGAGGACATTTTGAACATTTACTGTAACAAAGTGTTTGAAATCACGCTGGTACTTTCTGTTGCTGTGTTTTTCCATTCCATGTTTAATGTGATTTGAAGGGATGTAATAAAATGAGCTCTAACATGGATAGTAAGCGTTTCCGGACACATGTCCACATAACATATTTTGTTTCTTTGTGTGTGAGGAATGTTTGCTGAAAGTTTGGCCGTACCTTTTTGTAACACCCTGTATAAATATTATTTTGGCATGTGAAAAATTGCGTACTAGATTGTGTTAAAAGTGTACGTTTCGTGTGACTTGTAATTTTTGGGATATATATATATATATATATATATATATATATATATATATATATATATATATATATATATTGTAATTAGGGTTTTGCATAGCGGGTGTAAATAGAGAAAATGGAGATGTGTAACCAATCTAAGAGTACACAGCGCAACAACTTAAGTAACATGGGACAGGGAGATAATTTAGTTTCTGACACTGACACGTCGGAAGGACCTGAAAATGCAATGTGGACTACTTCGTATGTTCTACAAGCGAAAGAACAATTAATAGAACCAGATTTCAGCTGTGCTGCCACGATTCTAAACTTAGAAAGTTCGCATCGGCTGCTCCAGCCGAGACTGAAAATAAAAACATTATGAATGGGGTCACAGCCAGAGACTAGTTTTCCTCCAAGCAACCAAATTGTTTTGGC
The DNA here is from genome assembly GCF_021461395.2 of Schistocerca americana. NCBI lineage: Eukaryota > Metazoa > Arthropoda > Insecta > Orthoptera > Acrididae > Schistocerca > Schistocerca americana. The sequence goes on from NC_060126.1 coordinate 382,392,644, forward strand.
AGAGATCAAGAAAGGCTCAATGCGAGAACTAGTCGAGAAACTGGCGCAGTAGGCAGAAAAAGCAGATAAGTTATTGCGAGAAAATAACGAATCTTCTGACAGATCGATGCGAGAACTAGACGGGAAACTGATGCAGCAGACAGAAAAAGTAGAAAAGTCGATGCGGAAACTGTCTGATAATGTCTCACAAGAACTAAAAAATCTGGCAGTTGAGATAAAAAAGGATATTATGATAGAAATAGGAAGTAAAATTCGACCAAATCGATCAGCGTCTGGACGCTTTAGAAGCAGGTAAGCAGAGCCGCGATGCGGACGTGAAAGAGAGAGAGGGGAAGCTGCTCAGGAAATTCCACGTGCTAGAAGCTGAATACCGACGTGACCACGCACAGGTGGTGTCTAGGATTCAGGATGCTGGGATGCATTGTCCCGAGTCCATTAGCAAGGAGGTGGCAAACAATATAAAACTATTCTCGTCCTTGAATAGGAGATGGAACAGTTGAAGCAGACTGGGGCGGACGGAAATAAGCAAATACGGGATGAGATCACTAAATTAGCGGATGTCGTAGGGACGATTACGATCGCAGAATGCGATGCCAAGACAACACCGGCAGCGGTTGCAGAGACCGAAGAGGTGCATTCGCTATTAAAATTTCAAAAGGGATAGTTCGAGGTAAACAGAGAAACGTCACAGCCGAACTGCAAGAACGCGTGGCCCATCTGGAAAGCCGGCTTGGGTGAGACACAGAAGTAACCACCAGCACTAAAAAGAATCGTCCAGACAGTACAGATAGAGACTCCAGCCACGATGAGGAATATGACCACAGGGAAGAATGTGTTTTGCGGCGCAGGCAAGGAACAAGTATGAACTTTCGGGAGACGTCTCCACGAGAGGAAATGCGGGGTTTGACTTTAAACACTTCTTAACGGTGAGGAAATTCGAAATATTTAGTAATTCTCCAAAAGGGATACACCCAAGGGCATGGCTAGAACAATTTCAATTTGGCCTTCCCCTCCCCCCCCCCCTCCCCCCCTCCCTCCTCCCGACTGAGTAAGTTCCCATAAGATTGAATACATGTGTGCGTACCTAGAAGGCGAACCAGCAATACACATGAGATCCACAGCACGACATTGCAACTCAACTAGAGAGTTTCAACAAACATTTCTGTCCGCTTATTGGCCGGAAGCGGCACAGGATAGGGTGAAGTACAGCATAATTATGCTGCCGAACTTAAAGCAGTCCGGTTTCCGCAGTCCTGCACGTTTGTTTGACCACATGCTGCACTCGAATCAGTTCCTTTACGACCCGTACGGACCCGTGGAGTCAATTCGAATATGCATCACAAAACAGCCGATGCATTTGTGGAACATCCTTCTTGTGGGACGATGCAAGGATGACGTGGAAGCCTTTCAAACATTACTTCAGGAGTTGGAATACGATACGGGTGACTGACCACCTAATCAGGCACAAGACTATTACGGGGCACGGCAGCGCGACCGCAGTCACAGGCGAAGTAGGAACCAACGCCGTGAATGGTCAATGCGACATGACCAGAATAATGATCAGCACCAGCCATATAGAAACTGGGGAAATGGACAAGAAAATAGGAGAAACAACGGCAATGAACGAGAATGTGGCACTATCGTGGACGAAACAGCTACGGGAACCAGAATCGGTACCATAGTGAACAGGGTGGGAACAGCAACGCAGCTGGTGCCCCACCCGGAGTAGAAATTAGACCGGCTAATCCAAGGCACAACCAAGCAAACAGTAATGAGCAAAATCAGCAATGACAAGTGGTCAGCGCAGAAGGCGCTCAATCAGAACAGACGATCGAAAATGCAAACGATTATGTAGGGTTTATAGAGAGGGAAGACATTTGAAAAGATTTGTTGCAAGAGACTACCAGTGCTAGAATTCCGGCAGTAAACACAGTCGTGACAGTTTCAATAAAGGAAATACGTCTTAACTGTGTTATTGACAATGGGAGCCCCTTCTCGGTTGTTAAGAGGCAGCATTTCGAAAATGTGAGGGGACTGGGACTTGGCCCATTTTTCAAGTGCGACGAATGAAGGTGAGGGGCGCAATCTACGGTAAGAGCATAGAAATCTGAAGGCAGTGTCAAGTGTAGTTCTAGAAAGATCAGCTAATGATATTTTCATGGATATTAATAAATGGTTTAAAGCCAACTCACTGACATTAAACTTCGAAAAGACTCACTATATGCAATTCAGAACCTGTAAGAGGTTTCCACCCAGCATATGCATAAAATACCAAGAAGAGCAGATAGAAGAAGTTGACAGTCTTAAATTCCTGGGATTACAACTTGATAATAAATTCAGTTGGGAAGAGCACACCACAGAATTGCAGAAATGCCTTAAAAAATCTGTATTTGCAATTTGAGTGTTAGCAGACATAGGTGACATAAAAATGAAAAAGCTTGCATACTTTGCCTACTTTCATTCCATAATGTCATATGGTATAATATTTTGGGGTAACTCTTCAAGTCAAACAAAAGTTTTCAGAGTCCAAAAGCGTGTAATACGTATTATTTGTGGAGTAAATTCACGGACGTCCTGTAGAAACCTCTTCAAAGAACTGGGTATACTAACTACTGCCTCTCAGTATATTTACTCATTAATGAAATTTGTCCTAAATAATATATCTCTTTTTCCAACAAACAGCTCAGTTCATACGTACAATACCAGGAACAAAAATGATCTGCACAAGGACTTAAAAGCACTTACTTTAGTTCAAAAAGGGGTCCACTACTCAGGAACACTCATCTTCAATAATTTGCCAGTAAAAATAAAAAATTTAGTTACAAATAAAGATCACTTTAAAAGGAACCTGAAAGACTTACTAGTGGCCAACTCCTTCTACTCCATTGACGATTTTTTTAGTAGAAACAAATGATGTATTGTTTATATTCATACTATAAGTATTGTAGTTTCAGCTTTAAAAAAAAATTGACATGTTCCACATCCACGAGGATCTCCTCAGCACGGATCTATGGAACGAAAACTAAGCTAATCTAATCTAAGGCAGACATGGCCTAATTTTACTTGTCAGGGGAGAGATTTTGAGTATAATTTTTTTACTCTCCCAATGATGAATGTGGCAATGTTTTTAGGAAAAGACTTCATGAATGCCCACTATGCAGTAATTGATGAGGGTGGAGGAGTAATGACAGTTCAGGTTGAGGATCACCCTATTAGTTTAGTGTTTGACGAATGCATATTACACGCCAAGTCCGAAATTAGCTGCCTAAGATTTCTAGCACAATCCGAGTCGCAACCTGAACTGGAGCTACTTGTTAACTACTCGTACGTGAGTGGGTCAGATTCTATATCTGGCGAGCATGGGAGAGATATTGTTTTTGCTGATGCACTGAGACGAAGCATCGCTGGTGTGAGAACCATTGATAGTGAGAGAAAGAAATTATATTGTTTACTAAAGAATCACGAGTGGGTATTTTCAGATACTCCTGGGGTGATCAAGTGGTTTACCTACCAATTCAGAGTATGCGACCATCAGACGTTTTTTGTTTGACCATACCCCATTCTTGTGATGTGTAAGGGCCAGGTTGAGAAAGAAAGAAATATGATGTTGGAACAAGGGATAATAGAGTGGGCAGTAAGCTCATACAACTCACCCTTGCTTGTTGTACCAAAACGCGACAGCTCGGTTCGTTTGGTATTAGACTTGAGACAGATAAACACAATTGTTATGTCGGAAACGGACTGGCCTGAGAGCCTTAAGGAACTTTTACAACGTTTCCATGGGGTAAAGGGACTATCATCAATTGACCTCAGATTGAGTTTTTGGCAGGTCATCCTGCACCCATCTTGCAGGTTATATACGGCATTCCTGTGCTATGGAAATTGTTTCCAATTTCGGCGTCTCCCATTCGGACTGAACGTCTCATCAGCTGCGTTTATAAGGGGATTGGACATCATTCTGCCTGATGATTTAAGACAGCGAGTGACAATTTACGTGGACGACATCTCAATTGCGGAAAAGTCTTTGTCAGACCATAATGACGTTCTGAACAGACTACTGGATATTTTCGAGAAGGCAGGTGTAATTGTCAATCTAGAAAAGTCACAGTCTGGATGTGAGAACATATTGTCTCGCCAAATGGAATACAACCTGACGCTGAGAAAATCGCGGCGATAGCGGAGTGTGCAATGCCGACAAGTAAAAAACAGTTGAGAGCATTTTTAGGCCTGTGTAATTTTTATAAGCGGTTTATAAATTTTAGTGTACTTGATACACCTCGTTGATGTGCATTAACAGGGAAGAACCCATTGTGGGCCTGGGACCAGGAGGCACAGGACGAATTTTGTAAATTGAAAAAGGCATTTGTAGAGGCAGCCATCCTCATGCATCCCGACCTGACAAAAGAATTCTGTTAAATGACGGACAGCTCCTTGTCTGGATTGGGTGCAGTTCTGTTTCAAAAGGATGGAGGTGGTGACCCTACCTCTTGGAAGACAATCTCGTTTGGGAGCAGGGCGCTATCCCGATGTGAAAAAAATTATTCAGTTACTGAGTTCGAGGCATTCGCGATAGTATGGGCACTCACGAAATTTAGATAATTCCTATTTGGGAACACTACCAAGGTGTACACTGACCACCGTGCACTCTAATTTCTTATGAGCACAAAAATTACCCAAGGGAGATTCGGCCGTTGGGCACTATACCTACAGGAATATAATTGTACTGTAGAATACATTCCTGGACAGAAAAATGTAATTGCAGAAGATCTGTCACGCGTTCCTATAGGCCTGGTTCACACTGATGAAGGGGAACTCGGCGAAAATAATTTCAGCATCTTATATTTACAGAATGTTGCGTTAGAGAACTTTGTTACCACCTCTCTAGGTAACATAGAGGACGAACAGGATAAGGACGAAATATTGAAAGATATAAAAGAGAAGTGGCATGATAAGGAGAATGTGGCGGTACGCCAGTACTACCTGGTGTGGAACAGAATCCTGTTCAAGAAACGAGCCCTGGGCGACTCCAGATGACTGTTGACGATTCTGGAGGAACTCGTAAACAAAATCATATGGTATGTACATTTAAGCTATGGGCACTTTGGAGCACAGAAATGTTTTGAGAAGCTATTTCAACAACATGCTCCGGCACATTCGTCGTGTACTTAGAGTATGTGGACCTTGTCAGCGAACAAAGGTGCCCATGGTTACGTATGCTGCACCATTGCATCCGATCATACGAAACAAACTTCGTGACCTCGCGCCTGTGGATCTGTTTGGGAGATAGGCACGGTCTAGAGCAGGATTTGCGTATGTTTTTGTAGCAGTGGAGCTAACCTCCAAGTTTGTATGCTTGACCCCATTGAGAGAGCCACAGGAAAGGCAGTGGCAACTGCATTCTCAAAACAGTTTCTGCATGAAGTTGGGCCTTGGGCCTGTGAAAAGGGTTATCTCAGATAATGGACCACAATTTAGATTGCGATATATATATATATATATAAGCAAAATAAAGACTACGGCGTACTGTGATTGTAGACCTAACATTACGCAACGCCAAGCGTGCTGCAGAAGCAAGATTTAAGGCGTACAAGAAAAACGCGAGGAAGATAGTGTTTCATGTGGGACAAAAGATTCTAATTAGATCGCACAAGTTGTCTAATAAACGGTCAGGTGTGTGCAAGAAATTTTTTATTCTTTTTAACGGTTCATATTGGGTAAGGAGGATCCCCCAGAAAAATGCAATTGAAGCTGAAACTCTTCGATCAAAGAATTCAAAAGGGCTGCATCACGTATCAAATATGAAGCCATACAATAAGTATGACCATGATGAGAAAGAATTGTTTAGGTCTAAATGTTTAATATGCAACTAGAATAATATGTTTGTTCCAATATAGTGATGAAGATGTCTGTTTGTGACTAGTTGAAGTGCTGTTTATGGGTTTTTGTGGATTGAACTGAGTCCCTCCTGAGTGGAGGAAGGTCTGATTAACTCACATTATAAAACTCAGCGGGATATCCGATCTGTGGATATTATGGGACTGGCAAACCCAGGTCCCCAGCTGTTAGTAGCATTGTTTTCGATATTCTGTTTTCAGTGCTACTATCTACCTATCACTATTCTATGTCTGTCGGTATATGAGGATCTCTTACTGTAGTATGCGTGCTATATGAGTATTTTAGGCTAGTAAACTTCTGGGAATGGAATGATTAAGTTTAGATTTTTAAAAATTGGATGCAATACTTCGATTGTATAAATAATGGCAGTATGCGATGATATGCTAATAATGATGATAGATTTTTTTTTGTTTATAGCTGAGTACGTAAAATGTTGTCTGTGGATTTCGTCAGTAGACTCATTCCCTTCAAGTTGAAAGAAGAATCGTGGTTTGTGTAATTTACGTGGCCTTGAAGTATTGTTGTGGTATTCAAATGACGAGCAGTTTTCCAGCAAATGGAGATTGGAACAGAGATATAGGTCTTTTTATAGTCTTGACTGATGTTGAGCCATAGCCTGAAAGGTTATTCTGCGTTAATTCTTGTCCAAGAAAGTTGACGTTTATGTGTTTTTCTGATGCTCTCAGCATTACAGCTTATTGTTTCCGCTGGTGCGGGATGCACTGCAGCCTATATGGGTTGAGTTTAAGAAATTTCTCTCTTGAATGTAGAGGAGGATTAAATAATTTTGATTATGGGAATGAAGAAAAGCTTGGTTTAAAGTATTAAGGGCGAAGCAAAACACTTGTCATTCAAAATACAGGAGAATTCAGATCTTTTGTATCAGTCGTAAGTTGATTCGGATGTTAAGATGAAACCGTTTTGCAGAATAGAGCAGACCACAAATCTACCATTAATGAGAAATGAACCCAGCATAACCATCGCAGATATAATAACTGATTTGGAATCGAATGGTAAGTTAAGGAAGTCAAACGAAGTGGAAGCAAAACGGGTACTAAGAGGTAGTATAATCTGTATGATGAAAATATTTCTACATTGCTCAGAGTCATCTGTGTGATTAATTGTAATAAGGTAATTTTAGGAGAAATTGTGTTACTGTTTTGTCTATAAAGATATGAGTATGGTAAATATGTAATTGGGAGTCTCTTATCAGGTGTGTCAACTGGTATAAATGTTTTTACGTGTAAATAACCATTGTTCTTTTTACTATGTATGTTTAAGGAAAGCTTCTCCATGTTTATCATGTGACAAGACACATGCCACAAACGTCAAGAAGAGGCCGAATCAAGGACAATTTAGTAGTGGTATAAAAAAAAATTAATGTTAAAACACTGTGTTGAAGTAGCTTGTTGTATTAACTGGTAGTGATTTGAAGTAAAGTTTTGAGTAATTCATGTTTATGGGTAGTTAGTTAGTAGAATAGACGAAATGTGTTCATGTATGTGTAAATAACATGTGAACCCTATGCTGTACTGACCCATTCTTACACAAGGCATAATCCTATTAATTTAGTGAATAAATAATTAGCGCTTCATTTAATAAAACGGAACTGAAGTGTTTGATTTGGAGTCACACCACATTAGTGATGTGGATTTACATAATTTTATACTGTCAATTCAATTAACTTTTGTCTCACTTTTCTTCTCAAAAATTGTGACAAGCAGTACCAAGTGGTATTATGTATGACTTTTGTAATCACACAACTATGATGAACAATTTCTGCGAATGCAGTTGAGAAGGAGAAGCGAACCAGCTAAACTCTTACGAAGCGGGGGGTGCAGCCTGACAAGGGATTAGCCACAAACATGCGGGTTTCCTAGTGGGACATGGTGCTAGCCAGGCCACTTCTGGAGCGCACTTGACAACAAAAGGGAACCAAATTCCCTTACACCCGCAGCTAATTAGAGATGGGCAAAACTGTCCTTTTCAGAGATCGGATCAGAACTATTCACTCCCTGAAATGAACTAGCTCTTTTTCATGACTCACTACTCATTCACAATAGAAAATAAATGGAAGGCACATTGCCCTTCAAACTTGGTTTATTCCAGTACTATACCTGTATTTTGATCTTACTTGATCCTATTTTGAAGTAACACAGATAATGAGTAAGAATTTTGTATTGTTTATTGAAATTTCCACAATATGACAAAGTTTTTGATTATTGATTTATTTTACTTTATCGTGGTTTTTTGGGTGATCAGAAAATGTTGTAACTTGAGATTTACATTAACAATGTATTTGGCTATAATGTATTAAAATTTCATTAACCTCATACAAATACATCCCAAGCCATATATTTTTAAAGTGAACGTTTCCTTCCGAAGACGCCTAAAATCGCAAAATCCGTACTACAATAAGGAGAAAAATATATAAATTTGACTGTAAGACCAAAGTGCTGCATATAGCCTCACACAGAATAAAACAAGGAAAATATTGGTGTATCACATTTTGCTATATGTTTGTCGGTTTGCTCGTAATTAAGGCATAAATTCGAGTGTCCGTAATAAAAAATCCTGTAGTAAGAGGAGTTGTCAGGAACCCCATCTGATCAGTTTAAACAAATAAAAATAAAATAAAAACAAATGATGTATACATAACATAATTATGTAATATACATACCGGTATTACTACGAAGAACAATATCCAGTATAGACGAACTCTGATGCAGAGGAGCTGAGTCAAGCACGTCGAGCCGCAAGCTGTATTACTGCGTGAGCTAAGACCGCAGAGACCAGAGTGACACCTGAGTTGCTTTGCTCAACGCTCTGGCTAGAGTCGAGAACGGTGGGGTGAGCATTGAGCGGGCGAGTTTCGAGGGTGGAGGGAGCGGTGAACGGCTACCAGTCACCCGCTCCGAGAGAAATCGTTCGTTCTCTTGCGAGCTGGTTGTTGAATCGTCCGTTCTCTTGCGAGCAGGTTGTTGCAAGTAGTTCTTATGTTCTCCGCTAGGAGGCTCTCTGTCCTGTTGCTCGCATCAACTACCCAGAGGGCAGGACGTGCGACTGAAACGATCGCTGACGGAGTGCGATGCTAAGTTAAGGTGCGCCAGACACTGCACGCGGCAGAGGAAGCACAGAGACGGCACGGCATATGTGAAACACAAAATCCAATGGGGCACTGCACAATGCAGGCAGCCAAGGCAGAAGCAGGGCAGAGGCCGGCGCTGGCTGTGTTGTGTGGCGTGCAGTGTGCTCTGACCAGCAGAGGCCCCGCTGATCTGCTCCGACTCTCTCTCTCTCTCTCTCTCTCTCTCTCTCTGTGTGTGTGTGTGTGTGTGTGTGTGGGAAACGTTTGGAGCTACCGTTCTTTTTTTCTGAATCACTGACTGTTCACTCCTTTGAAAGATTCAACGCTATGAATCAGTTCAGGAGCGGATCCCCCATCTCTACAGCTAATGACCGGCTGCACCAGTGTGACCCTCCGTGGGGCGGATGACCTGAGACGGCGAGCGGTGAGCCGTGCAGAAATCCATATGACGGCAGTGCACCACGTGACGAGTGAGTAAAAGATTGTTACCGTCACAGACCGATAATGAGTGGAAAATTGGCTGGGAAGTGCGCGCTCACGACTAGGGTAACCATCAAAGAGCACTCGTAACAGCAGTGAAACGACAGAAGACTGGTGATAAAGGGGTGTGGAGGCCTTTGAAAGGTATCATCTCAAGGAGCTTACAGATGTCAACGATGCCTGTTAACATTTCTGCCGGATGCCTACTGTCAAGTGGCAGTAAACCCTTGGTCGATCTTCCCTGCTTGCTGAGGATGGCACACAGAAGAGCCTTTAAGTGCCATCCTTGCGCCGGAATATCAAAACCGGCGAGCCGAATGACGAAACTTCACGGATTTGACAACACGAGGAGGAATCGCTCGACTCAGGTAGATGCAGGAATGTCTTCACCTCTGGCCACATGCTTGCTGTCAAGCGACCATAAATATTGGTCGGTGTTCTCTGCTTGCTAAGGAGGGCACACAGAAGAGCTCTTAAAGTGCCATCCTTGTGCAGGAACACACAAGCGAACATTGGTACACATGACGCCTACGACGAATAGATCGCAATCAAAGACACAAATATGAACCACATCGATGTACGTAACACGGGCCACATCGAGAAACTTTCATGTGATGGCAGAGACGGCGAGATCTAACGTAGCATAAGGACAGCATTCCCTACTGACAGTTGCTTCGATGAGCCCCTCCCATTCTATTGTACCTCGCTACAGTGGAACTACTGCATGTGCCAGTGAATACAGTTATCATAGGGTTCATATTGAAATGCCTATACGCGTGTTTCTTTCAGCAAGACAGAATATCTTATTAAATTGTCAGAATTGATATTAGTCTACTGCTTTCTTTCAAAGAACACTTGAAAGAAAAACTTTAATGTGAAGCTCCAATCTTATTTATTTGAATTACTTAAAAAATATTGTTGAGACTGCTTAGTTACCGTTTTTTATGGTTCTATGATGTTTTAATGTGAATTACTATTGATCTTTGCATTTTAGGATGTGTTTTTATTTATTGATGTTGTTTTTTTGTGATATACTAGGTTAGTAGCACTAAAAATAGTTTTTCGTAAATTCATTGCTGTGGTATTGCTGATTTTATCGGAATGATAATTAAACTTTATTGGGCTTTGGTCGATTGGCCTTTGCATGGGGAATATTTACAGCGTTGAACCCCATAAGGGTAACAAACACTTAATTATTTTTGGTTTCAGTTTAGCGGCACAATGGCCATTTGTTTTGCTGACTGAGTGATCCATAGTAGTCATTAAATCAGTGCCACAAATTTATTAAATCTGCAAATTATTAGACTTTTGGTTCTATGATGTTTTAATGTGAATTGCTATTGATCCTTGTATTTTAGGATGTGTTTTTATCTATTGATGTTCTTTTTGTGTAAATCTACCAGGTAAGTAGCACTACAAATTCGTTTTTCGTAAATTCATTGCTGTGGATTTGCTGATTTTATGTTTGATAAGTAAAATTAATTCTTATTGGGCCTTGGTCGATAGCCCTTTGCATGGGGTATATTTATAGTGGTGAATCCAATAAGGGTAACAATCACTTAATTATTTTTGGAGTCAATTTAACGACACAGTGACCATTTGTTTTTTTTATTAACTGATCTATAGTGAACTCATTAAATCAGTGCCACAAATTTATTAAATCTGCAAATTATTAGATTTATGGAATATTGCACCATTGTCATTAAGGTAGCTACTTTGCAAAACAATATTTTTTTCTATTTGTGAGATGATTGTGCATTTTAATCTTCCGTTGTATAATACTCATGTTTCTTTATTTTATTAACTGCTGTGGCACCTTTGTGCCGGCCGGAGCGGCCGAGCGGCTCAAGGCGTTACAGTCTGGAACCGCGCGACCGCTACGGACTCAGGTTCGAATCCTGCCTCGGGCATGGATGTGTGTGATGTCCTTAGGTTAGTTAGGTTTAAGTAGTTGTAAGTTCTAGGTGACTGATGACCTAAGAAGTTAAGTCCCATAGTGCTCAGAACCATTTGAACCATTTTTTTTGGCACCTTTGTTATTTTCATTAATTTGTATGTCAATAATCAATCGTCCAGCCCCGGTAGCTGAGTGGTCAGCGCGACAGACTGCCAATCCTAAGAGTCCGGGTTCGATTCCCGGCTGGGTCGGAGATTTTCTCCGCTCAGGGATTGGGTGTTATGTTGTCCTAATCATCATCATTTCACCCCCATCGACGCGCAAGTCGCCGAAGTGGCGTCAAATCAAGAGACTTGTACCAGGCGTGTGGTCTACCCGACAGGAGGCCCTCGTCACACGACATTATTATTAATAATCAATCATAAATTGGCCTGTGATCAATTGGCTCTTGCATTGAGCAAATACTGGTGAACCCCATAAGGGTGACAACCATCAATTAACTCGTTTTCATATTAATGACATAGGGACGATTGAGTTTACTTGCTGACCGAATTTGGTCTACATTATCCTTTAAACAGTTGTCACAGATTTCTCTTTATTTTAGTAGATTGTCAAAATATTTTGTCTTTTGCACTTCGTAATTCGTTTGAATTGTGAGTGAAAAGCCTGCTTGGGAATGTCCTAGCATGGCCAGAACATTCTCCGCACAGTCTTTTCCCAGAGTATTGGTGTGACGGAAGGTCTCTGTTAGATTACTTTCATGCTATTTTCCTCGATTTATTGTTGTTTACATCATACATTTGCATCTGTAAATTTATTGTGGTATTTTTAAATTTATATGGAAGGAGACTGAGCACTGGAATATGTTATATTCACATATAAACAAGAACAACTTGTCATACAACACTTTCAAACTCATTTTTATATGTAATTCTTACCATACAGTTTCCTATGAAACCCACATCTGTCTCCTTCACGTAGTGTATATGATGTCTTAAGATATTGTCATCTCCTTCCCTTCTGGCGTGAAAGGATGAATGAGTGTGAGTATTTTTAGTTGCATGCTCGGTGGTACAGAGAAGTTCTGTATGCTAGAGAACAATAGGACCAACGTCCGAGTAGGTAGATACGATTTCTTCGAGTGGTTCTGTCCATGTCTTGTCAGGTTGATAAAGGAAGGTACCTCCTTGCCCAATTCCTATTGTATCTGTGGGATACCCTCGGACGGGGTCACTCTGCGGGCAGTTTCTCAAGTGGTTACATCTCCAGGTAAGCACGTTTTTGGTGAGTCCGAAGGACAATGAAGTTCTTAAGTTTTCAGCCTAACTGAAATATTAATTACTTTTCTTGCAGATCTACATAGAAAATGTTTTATATATTATTTTAAATCGGGATGCAGGGCGATTTCAGTGTTGGTTTTGGAGTGTATTGCGGTAGTTGCTTTGTTCCCACTCCAATAAAGGAAAGTGGAAGCACGTTGCCATGAGGCGTAATTCTGATTAAAATTATCGCTCTTTAGCGTGAATGAGCGTATAAGTGTTTTCTCTCGTTGAAATTCTTGAAATTAATAATATCTCTTTGTGTTCAAACCACGCGGTGTGTGCTTTGTAGTAGCAGTACCAGGTGCTCAAAAAATTGTTTGAGCCATCAGGTCAATACTATGCCGTTATTAACGCAGTTCGGAGGTTTCTTTTGTAACTAATGTTTGGATTCGATTTCGTCATTAAAATCGTTGTGGAATTACATATGTTCTGTAAATGAACTTGTGGACGTGGGCATGTCCTGTAGTAGCAAAACTAGCCCTCAGCTACTCTTTTGCATAATATTTCGTGTATTCAAACTTAATTAATCGCTATCGCGAGCCGTTTTCCTATTTCACAATTTCTAGAAAGATTTTTATAGAGAATTTTGGTAAGACTGTGGATACATCAAAACACGTGATCATTGTCTAAACTTCCAATACCAGTCTGTGGTTACCCATTGGGAACACGACTACGCACGGAGTGGTATTTTCTTGCCTTAAATTGAATGGATTTGTCATGGTTCAGTTCCTTTTTTCTGTACCCTGGAACTATCTTCGTGTGTTTGTTCGAATGCGGTGTCCCATACTGTTTCCTATTCTTTCTGTTTCCAATTCTATCTGTTTTCTATTCTTTCTGTTTCCTGTTCTTTCTGTTTCCTGTTCTTTCTCTTTCCTATTCTTTATGTTTCCTGTTCCTTGGAAATCACATTTTTATGCCAATTGAAACCCCGCTAACACTTTTCTTAATTAATTCGCAACAGTAAATAAGGCAACAGCTTGGCGACAGACTTAGCATGAATTATACGTTTTATTGAACACTGATGAATTTTAAAATAAATGTTAAAGTTTAAAATTACTTGTCTTTTCTTTGATTTAATTTTCCCCATCACCTGTTCACTTAAAATAATAAAATTATAAAAAAATGAGCTGATAGTGTGAGTGACTATTCCATAGATTTAAAAATTCATAACCGTAGTAAAAATTTGTCAGTCACCCACGCATTGTTTCCACCCTAGGTTCGGAAGGTTTTAAAAACACTAGGCTCATTATAACATGTTCCATAATTCTACAACAGATTGACGTCAATGATATAGGTCTATAATTGTGTGGATCTGTCTTACGGCCTTTCTTAAAAATGGGGATGACCTGTGCTTTTTTCCAGTCATTAAGTACCTTTCGTTGCTCAAGCGATGTACGATAAATTACCGCTAGAAGGGGAGCAAGTTCTTTCGCATAATTTTTATAGAGTCTTATAGGTATCTCATCTGGTCCTGAAGCCTTTCCACTACTAAGCGATTGTAGCTGCTTTGCAATTGCGCGATCTGTTATCTCAATATCTGCCATTTCGACGTTCGCACGACGATTGAAAGGAGGGACAGTGTTACAATCTTCCGCTGTGAAACAACTTCGGAAGACCGAATTCAGTATTTCGGTCTTCTCTCTGTTATCTTCCGTTTCGGTGCAGGTGTAGTTGCTGAGAGAATGAGTAGATGATTTTGACCCACTTACTGGTTTTACATATGACCAAAATCTCTTAGGGTTCTTACTCGGGTCGGTTGACAACGTCTTACTTTCAAAGTCATTGAACGCTTCTCTCATTACTCTCCTTACGCTCATTTTCGCTTCGTTCAGCTTTTGTTTGTCAGCTAGGTTTTTACTTCTCTTGAATCTGGGATGAAGTGCTCTTTATTTACGTAGCGCTTTTCTTACACGGCTATTAAACCATGGTGGTACTTTCCCATACCTTAAAACCTTACTTGGAACATACTTTTCTTGGGCATATTAAACGAGCCTTTGAATTTTTTTCCATTTGTTCTCCACATCTTCGTCCTCATCACCGAATATTTGATGCTGACTGCTGAGATATTCTGAAATTTGTATCCTGCCACCCTTGCTGAGCAAATATATCTTCCTACCTTTCTTAACATTCCTTGTAGGACCCGTCGTCATAGGTGCTTTCACAGCCTTATGATCGCTGATACCTTCCTCTACGGTAACTGATTCGATAATTTCATGTCTGTTTGTTGGCAGGAGATCTAAGACGTTACCCTCACGAGTAGGATCTCTATTTGCTCATGGTAATTTTTCGGACAAGGCATCCGAACAAAGCCACACGATTTCCTGTCTCTGGCACCAGTTTTGAAGTCATAACGCTCCCAATCTATACCTGGCAAGTTGAAGTCACCCGCTATTACAACGGCATGATCAGGAAAATTACTAATGATATCTGAAACCTCTGTCTGAAGCGCTCTACGACTACAGATACTGACCCAGGTGGTCAATTTTTGACTGTTCTTTAATATTCAATTTCAGCCAGATTGATTCACATTCGGAATCCGTGATAACCTCGCTAGATTTTATAGAATTCTTTTACTGCAATAAAAACACCGCCACCATTGGCGACCAACCTATCCTAACGATAAAAATTCCAATCTGAGCTTAGGATTTCGTTGTCATTGACGTCTGGCTTAAACTAGCTTTCTGTTCCCATTGCTATCTGTGCATTATAGCCTTCAATAAGCGATAATAAATCTGGGACCTTTCCTTGGATGCTCCTGCAGTTTACTAAAATCGTGTTAATGCGTGTCGTGAACCTGCCTCGCAGATTCGTTTGCAAAACATCAACATCGCCCGCGCCTGCCATTCGATGTGCAAATCGGTCCCTTAAATACTGCCCACCAGCCACAGATGCGCGAAATTTACAAGAATTCCCCAAATCCAAGCCTGTACTTATTTGTTGCGCAACGTACCTCCTTCCTTCCGAGAATATTCGTCCTGAATCTTTAACATAGTGCTCCCACTCAACGACCTTAATTCTAATAATTAACATATTGACGTCAATCTCTCTAATTCCTCATACAGGACTTCCGCTCACATTTTACTACTTACGTGTATCAGTTATCATACCCTCATACACTAATTAAGACCTTAAAACTAACTGCTTCGACGACCAATGCAAGTCAACCATTCTACTGGTGTGTTGGCGCGTCCACAGCCCTCTTGCGTCTTGCCCAAGAGTACAGTACACAAAAGGTTGCTAGAAATACGCCACAACTGGTGGCCTATACGCTTATCACCAATACTTTTTGCGCCGGTACTTCCTGGAAATGGTGTACAGTCTTAGACATAAAAACTAACCACACGCCGGCCGCCTCAGAGACTAAGTCTGAGTCCTTCACTTGAAGTGGGCAATAAAACCGACCGCCCCTGACAACGAGCCGGCCGCGGTGGTCTCGCGGTTCTAGGCGCGCAGTCCGGAACCGCGCGACTGCTACGGTCGCAGGTTCGAATCCTGCCTCGGGCATGGATGTGTGTGATGTCCTTAGGTTAGTTAGGTTTAACTAGTTCTAAGTTCTAGGGGACTGATGACCTAAGATGTTAAGTCCCATAGTGCTCGGAGCCATTTGAACCATTTTTGAACCCTGACAACGCTAAGTTGGGCCACCTGCACAATCTGGCTACACTGTTAGATGTGGAAGTGTTACGAGGAAGTGTTGTCTACTTCCAAGATGTGTTGTGTTGTGTGAGCCCGTGGTCTAGTGGTAATCGCCGTGCACCATAAACTTTTACTCGCGTGTTCGCGTCCAACCGTTATTTTTTTTAATCACATTTCGGCCCTCGTCTAAAATTACGAGTCTGATTGAACATCGAAGATAATTCCCTTCACATTCTACCCACCAGTAATAACAAATACTTTCAGAAACAATTCCGCAGGACAACACGTGGCTATGTCACGGTCAGAACAGCTTACGCTCGAGCGTTTCCTCGCACTGCAGCGGCTACCGGCCACCGGCCAGACGCCACCCGCCGCCTGAAATCCGGCGCCGCCCAGGTGAACGTGGCGCGATGCTGACAGTGTATGCATCAACTGTCATTTTCAAATCTGAAGTTCTAGTTATCATCGTTTGGTTAAGCATTGGATTTTGCATACCTGAAAATCAGAAGTAGGGTTAAGCATTGTAAAATTGAGTCACAAGTGGAAATAGGTGTAACATCTGCATCACAATATTTACTTTTGGTATAACAGAGGGGTGAATACAGAGGAGGCAGAAGGATTTGAACTGCGTGTGGAGCGATTGCTTTTGGGAAAAATACGCCAGATCGTTCTGGCATGAATGATTTTCCACATTAAGGAAGCCTTGACTACTGATATATGTAATAGATTACCATTTAACCATCATGCGAAATTTGCATTCAACAGGCAAAGTGCAGAAGTCTGGTGTAGGAGTACTGCGTGCTCTAATTCGAAACAACAAAAATCTACGGAGTGACTATTATTGCAGTTTTGCTTGAACGTCGTCAGGTCGCTCATTGAGCATTCCTACGCAACACTGTTACTGGTGACGACTTAAGTTGCCTTGATCGTTAACATTCTAAGAAGAAATGAAAGGCTGAGCCCTACCAAACGATGTAAACTCGAGCAAAGATTAGTGTGAACATAATATTTTCCACCTGATAGCTCCAAATGTGTGTTCTGCACTAATAATTCTTCCTCGAAGTTTTGTCCATCACAGCTGGAATTTGTTGCCAACAATTAAGAGACCTTTCGGTCGCAGTGTAAAAAAATCGACTGGCAAAACTACATCACGTGTGCTACTGCACGATAACGCACTCTATTGGTTTGAGAAACAAAACTATCCAGGAGCTTGGTAGGGAAGTCATCTCTGAGGCACTTGCCCCTCTGATAATACACTCGTAAACTTTTACCTTTCCCACTCTTGATCGATCAACCGTCAAGGCAATTCATTTATAGACGAAAATGCTCTTCACACTACACTAGCTTAATGGTATTTTTAGAACCAGTAGATTTCTACAGGCGTGGAATTTGTAAACTACTTTAGCATTGTGTGATTGTTTTTAATATTGTGGAAGAACATACTGCTTCCGATTAATTTCTCTTTGATGATTACTGTTGTGTACAATAAACCAATGGAAAACGCAATGAAAATATTCATCGTACTAATACAACTTAAATTCAACCTACTATAGAAACGTCATGACGGCAGTCTATCTTAATAAAGCATTAAGTGCCTGTAAGACGATTGTGCCTATTTTAACACTAATTATTAGGATATTACCGACTTTTGATTTCGAAAATGTCTGTATTTACTTCGTGTCCTGTATCATACTCAAGTATTATGAAAATGTAGTTCATAGATAAAATTACGTATTCACAAAAAAAAATACGTCGGAAGAAAACAAAAGTGGCATTATGAATATTTGCAGTACCATAAGGTTTTCGCTCTGAGACTAAGGGGTACTGAAAGTAGCAAGACGAATTATGCTCGAACGTTGTCTTACGATTGCCTTATTGAGTTTCTATCTGCCTGCTTGTAGCTCTGCTACAAAAGAATTAAAAATCTGGCTTTCAGTGAGTCTCGAAAGGCGAACAAAAGCAGCTCGAACTTGATAGGCAAGCACGTTACCTCGGAGATACTGGAGAGGTGCGGCATATATGTCTTACTTATTAGCCCAGTAGCCTCTTTGGCAGATAAACCCCAACGTAAGAGACGAGAGTAGTTGTATTTCTCTTGTGTAACGACGTTCGTGGACTCAAAACCATTAACTGATATCACATCTCAAGAGAAAATCACACACATTATTCAACTGAAATGACATGAGAATATCAAGTGAATTTAGCAGGTTAGTTCTGTTCCATCAAGGAAGTAATTCGTCGGTCACAGAGTTGCCAAACATATTGTGCGTAGTTACCAAGTATCAGTTATACTATCAGGGAGAATACCAGCTGATGTGCTCCATGAGTGACCTCGGAAGAGACTATAGCTTCGTCTCAAAGCTGTGGGTGGCAAGGCCTGGAATATCCTCATTATACACTGCTGGAAATGGAAAAAAGAACACATTGACACCGGTGTGTCAGACCCACCATACTTGCTCCGGACACTGCGAGAGGGCTGTACAAGCAATGAGCACACGCACGGCACAGCGGACACACCAGGAACCGCGGTGTTGGCCGTCGAATGGCGCTAGCTGCGCAGCATTTGTGCACCGCCGCCGTCAGTGTCAGCCAGTTTGCCGTGGCATATGGAGCTCCATCGCAGTCTTTAACACTGGTAGCATGCCGCGACAGCGTGGACGTGAACCGTATGTGCAGTTGACGGACTTTGAGCGAGGGCGTATAGTGGGCATGCGGGAGGCCGGGTGGACGTACCGCCGAATTGCTCAACACGTGGGGCGTGAGGTCTCCACAGTACATCGATGTTGTCGCCAGTGGTCGGCGGAAGGTGCACGTGCCCGTCGACCTGGGACCGGACCGCAGCGACGCACAGATGCACGCCAAGACCGTAGGATCCTACGCAGTGCCGTAGGGGACCGCACCGCCACTTCCCAGCAAATTAGGGACACTGTTGCTCCTGGGGTATCGGCGAGGACCATTCGCAACCGTCTCCATGAAGCTGGGCTACGGTCCCGCACACCGTTAGGCCGTCTTCCGCTCACGCCCCAACATCGTGCAGCCCGCCTCCAGTGGTGTCGCGACAGGCGTGAATGGAGGGACGAATGGAGACGTATCGTCTTCAGCGATGAGAGTCGCTTCTGCCTTGGTGCCAATGATGGTCGTATGCGTGTTTGGCGCCGTGCAGGTGAGCGCCACAATCAGGACTGCATACGACCGAGGCACACAGGGCCAACACCCGGCATCATGGTGTGGGGAGCGATCTCCTACACTGGCCGTACACCACTGGTGATCGTCGAGGGGGCACTGAATAGTGCACGGTACATCCAAACCGTCATCGAACCCATCGTTCTACCATTTCTAGACCGGCAAGGGAACTTGCTGTTCCAACAGGACAATGCACGTCCGCATGTATCCCGTGCCACCCAACGTGCTCTAGAAGGTGTAAGTCAACTACCCTGGCCAGCAAGATCTCCGGATCTGTCCCCCATTGAGCATGTTTGGGACTGGATGAAGCGTCGTCTCACGCGGTCTGCACGTCCAGCACGAACGCTGGTCCAACTGAGGCGCCAGGTGGAAATGGCATGGCAAGCCGTTCCACAGGACTACATCCAGCATCTCTACGATCGTCTCCATGAGAGAATAGCAGCCTGCATTGCTGCGAAAGGTGGATATACACTGTACTAGTGCCGACATTGTGCATGCTCTGTTGCCTGTGTCTATGTGCCTGTGGTTCTGTCAGTGTGATCATGTGATGTATCTGACCCCAGGAATGTGTCAATAAAGTTTCCCCTTCCTGGGACAATGAATTCACGGTGTTCTTATTTCAATTTCCAGGAGTGTATGTCAATGAGTCATATTCGCAATTTTCTAACTAGGTTTAGGGGCTAGTTGTAATTACTTGTAATACATCGATGCACTGAGTGCAAAGAATACGTCATAAGTTAATGACTGCGACAATTATTAATGTTTTACTGTCTTAATCGGACCGAAACCTTGAAGGCGTATTCACCAGACGCGATTCATAATTATGGTGCTTCTCTAGTGGTTGAGTTGGCAACGTTTCTTTCCTATATAATTTTGTTATTGAGATCACTATCATTGGCACACCCGCCAGAAGGCAGGCATGGCTTGGCTTCTTGTTGTCAGCTTTTCTGACGGATATTCTGCCGTTGCTCGAAACGTGTGAAGACTTAAATTGAATTCGAATATTCCATATGCCGAAAATCTGATGTTTCTGTTCTTCCAGCGATAACATTCAAAAGACTAAGACTAAAAGACCAACACCATCAATATCCTCTTTTAGTTCTTTCTGCAGCTTCCTGTGTCCTTCCGCAACTTGATCGGATACATCTTTTAATAATAATCCCATCGACATTTGTTGAGCCTCTTTCTACTTTTCCATTTCCCCAGGAAGAACCGACAATTCCTGATACAATGGCTTTACATCGAGGCTATGATGCCTAGAAGAGTCTTTACATCCTGCTGACATCAGAATAACATAATCTCTACGTCAGAAGATTGCTTCTACTTAACCATTTAATAGACTCGCATTTTTTCCACCGTGACTAATTTTGTAAGCTAAGCACATCATCCGTTACAGCACACTCCTGAGGCTGGGAAATGTGGCTACAATGGTCTGGTGCAATGCGTGGGCTCAGGCATTTGCTTTTAAGAGGCACAAACAGATTTACTTTACCTCTGGTAACCTCAGGAGAAAGACGTTATAATCCAGAATCCGCATTAAACATCACGTTCCTTCATTACCAATTGGGCAGAGCCGGTTTACGTTGGGAAATGACATAGGCGGAAGTCATGGTAAACAGAAATACTGTCTCCAGTAAACTTACTTACATTAGAAAATTTTATTTTATTTGATGAAACGATAGCCATTTAAAGGAACGGGGCTCTTATTTTTGTTGTACTTGATTGAACTAGAGACGTTGAAAAATTTGGTGCTGGACTGTGATTCAAATTCGTATCTCATCTTTCGAGGATCTGAATCTCTCGGAACAGTATAGTTCAATCATTTCGTTCCTTTTCCCAAGACTGCAATCTTCTCTAGGTCTCCTCCCAAGGTAAGTATGTGGGTTCGAATCCTGATCCAGTACAAATGTATTCATAATTGCGTTTCAAGCCCTATCACCAGTCTGCTAGTCAAAATTAACGTGCATTTTTAATTTCTGTTCATGTGTTGCCAACAATCGCAATAGGTGTCGTTATTTCTGGTCAAACACGCACACACCTTACTGTTGGTGAGTAAGCAAGTGTTACTTAAGCTGTGTTCGTGGATGATAAAGAAGGACGGTAGGTGTGCGGTTCGATTGTCGCTCAGGCACAAAAATTTGTATCCTTATTTTAGATTCAAACATCTAGCAGCTGGTAAGAAAAACCGATACGTAACATTTGATTTTACTTAGTTAACAATCCGATTGCGTGCTGGGTTCGTATCTCCGTCACAGAACTTCACATCATGCGCTTCATCTTTAAATGCATGAACACTTTGTTCCTTCTGAATGGAGGTATATCACACATCTTTCGTGGTTAGTTAACAGGGACGAAAAGGTCTTTACAGGAGTCCCAGTTTATTACAAAATTTTTTTTTCTTCAAGTTTAGATTTGGTTACTGATATTGGCGAAAATTTCTGTAATTCGTGCCTCTTCATGACTAGTCAGCAATATGATATGATTAGATTAGATTAGATTAATACTTGTTCCATAGGTCATGAATACGACATTTCGTAATGATGTAGAACGTGTCATTTTAATGAAAGACTTCTTTACATACCATGATTCAGTTTCTTTGCAACACTTTTTTACACTCTCTCTCTCATTCTTTTTTATCTCTCTCCCTCACTCTCTCTCTCTTTTCTCTCTCTCTCTCCCTCTCTCTCTCTCTCTCTCTCTCTCACACACATACACACACACACACACACACACACACACACACACACACACACACACACGCACACAGTCTTTTTTTCATTTATTTGTTTGTTGTGCTCGACTATCGGCGAGGCACGAAAACGTTCGTCAATGATTTTCTTGTTTTTGAGTACACTTACGAAAGATATATAAAAACAACTATGAGAGTTACTGATTTATGAAGCTTAGTTTGCAGTCAGTTCTGTGTATTATTAGTAACTACGCTCTAGTCCCTAAACCCAGTTACAGAAATGTGAATCAGACGGATTACGTATTCCAGGCCGTAGCAGCCGCGTCTTTTAGACGTCAGCTGTGGTCACTTCCCAGCCCACTGTAGGATCACATCGGTTCGTCTTATTCCTGCTGGTAATGTAACTCAGATTTGGCAACAAGGCAAGGTATATTTGGCAACTCTGTGATCGACGAGTTACTTCCTGGTGTGCACGGAATTAAGCCTCAAAGTTCACTTGATTTTTCCTGTCATTTCAATTGATTAATCTGAGTTATTATTAACGTTTGAGCTGTAACAAAAGATTGTAAATTTACGGTTTTCCGCCCAGGAAAGTCGTTGCACGTGAAAATCGCATCTAATCTCGTCCTTTAATTAGCGGTTTACGATTTCTAGCCACTACTGGTCTCGTAAGAGGAGACCGAGACACATGTCTCTTCCCTAGCTCTGTGGAAACGTGCTAATCTGAGAGAAAACGTCTCTTTTGGTTTGCGGTTCCAGACTTGCTGACTGTGACGTTTTAATCCCTTCTGCGAAAGAGCTACAAGCAGTCAGATCATACATCGATAAGGAAATCGCAAGAAAATACTTTCGGCTCATAGTGCAATGGTGAAAAACTTACAATGCTGCACAACAGCTAAAGCCTCTTTCCGCTGCTGGCAAACAAATTTTGGGTTTCTAGGAATACATAACTTTATTTATGAAATGCCACATTTGCATACCACTTGAGTATGACACAGCATACCAATCAAACACAGACCCAATCGAAATCTAAGTGATTAGTGTTTTACTACTTCGTGCCGAAGGAGGCACGCTTGTGTACAGATACTCAGTTTTATTGAAACAGACTTTCGTCGTAAGGTTATCGTGGGTAGTTTTATTTCATTTCTTATAATACAGTGCACATTTTTCGTACGGTTTCTTTTAGTGTTGTTAAAACATTAGTTAACATGAGAGAGAAATTAATCATCAACGATATATACGAATTCTATGATGTTATCTATAACAGTCTGACAATGCACATGCAGTTTATTGATTACATGCATGTAGAAAACTTGTTCTGAGTTAAAGCTGTCAAACAAGGTTTTCTGAAGAATAAAATGCCACTGCCACACGACAGCTAATGTAGAAAATACTTTTCTGACGTATTTTGGTACGATGCGCTCTCCCCATACATAATACAAAAGTTTCGAGATGCATCTGTTACGTGATTTTATTTTGGTGATTACAAAATAGAGTCGAATGTATGCACTGGGTTGCCGAGGCAGCTAGTTCATGGCGATTCGGTCAACCAAGTAAATGAATGTACTGAACATGCTGCAAACCACTACAGGGAATCTGTGTGTCAGAATTCTCATCCAGTGTGGCGCAACATTGTTATGATAGAAAAAGGAGTGATAGAGAAGAGAATTTGGTGGTCTCTTGGATTGATGCTAAATTCATACACTTCTGGAGTGGGTTCGATTCCAACTTCTGCTGATGATTTTTGATAAGGAAAGACAGTTTCTGTTCTCTTCTGGCTATGCCAAGTGAAGAAGGTATAATGGCATTGTGGTCTGACATTCATGTTAAACATGATATTCCTTCTCTACCAATTAGACGTTACGCTGAACCACAATAAAGTCAGGAGTGGCGAAATGTGGGAACTCTGTCGCCAGTAACCTTTCTTATACTAGTTATTTATTTCTAGTGACGAAACAATCGCTATGTAGGGTCACAGGACACTTATTCCATCTTTTATTTGAGCTTTTGTATGTCGATAAAATTGGTTCTGATCTGGGGATGCAACCAGACCGCCCTTAACGCGGAATTTGATCCCTTCATGACAATACAGCTCGACTGCAATTTGTTGTTTGTTCAAAACTGCAGATTCCTCAACATCTCCACATATTGCGCGTGAAAGGGTTCGAATACTGGCCCGGCACTAAAGCTTTCATTATGTGTTATCAAGCTCTAGCATGAGAACACCTATTTGCTGGTGGGTAATAATTTTGATTTTTAATGTATTTTCATTCGTTGTCAACACTAACGATATGTGTGGGGCTCGATTCCCAGTCAGCACTGAACTCTTCGTCGTATTATTTCTAGTTCAAACATGCTCACATGTCGCTGCTGGTGTAACAAAGCCATTTTGAACGTTCGTTTTCTCTAGGATATAACAGCGATAGGTGCCAGGTTGTAGTCCTGGGAAAGAAAAAATTAATGTTTCGTCTCGTCATTTCAGTTAAAACATCTAGCTACTGCCGAGAAAATCCGATATGTCACAGGTGATTGTGCTTCGATGACAATCCAATTAGGTTCTGGGTTCGAATCCCTGTCCAACACAAAGCTTTACTTCACGGCATTTCAAGAAATTTACTTGGAAGAAGCAATATTTAACATCTCTCGTAGTTCGTTAACAAGGACAATAGATGCTGGGTAGGAATTCGCGTCCGTTAACAATGTTTACGTTATGTAATTTAAGTTGATATTTGCTAACTGATACTGTCTAAAATCGAAGTATATCACTCTCTGTATGCCTAGTCAGGAATGACTGGTAGTTTCCGTCAGTCACGAAGTCTTTGCTTAGTTGCATGACCTGGGTTTGAATCCATATGCAGAACGAGACGGTTCGTCGTGTCATTTAAAGTTCATACATATTCTCAACTAGCTGCTCGTGAATAACTTAAATTTTTAATGTCATTTTGTGTTAAATAATAAGTACGGTATGTTATTTTGAAGAGGAAATCATGAATACGACGAACTTACTACGTGAATTACCTATCTGACGTAATAATGAGAGTGGTAACATTTCATGTATGTCATTTATTGCAATAAATGTGAACTTACAAGCCTGAAGAACCGTCTTATCTGTGATAAGATGTTCCCTGATATTTGTAGTACCTTGGTATTACTTTACATCTTGAGTTATTGCGATACAGAGCAGTGTTTTCTAGTGGTGACTTGTTGGAACCATTTTCAATAGTCAAACGACTGTACCGAGGGGCGATTAGAGGACCTGCTAGACAGCTGCGCTATGTGGGTTGCATTCGAATCAGGCGAAATGCAATTCAGGTCGTTCGGATACTTTTGAGCACGACTGTACATGGACCTCGACACCCTTCTGTTCAGTGTGCTACGCCTGTTGAGCATAGGGTAGAGCTGTTTGAGCCTCGCGCTAGCTCGGTTGGTCATGTGTTGTATGTGGTCCCCCCAGAGTAGTTTCCGGTCCAGCCAGACACCGAGGTACTTGACTTTCTCACGGAAACGTATTGGGCGTGCATGTAGAGTTATTGGTCTACAGTATCGGTGTTTGCGCAGTTGCTTCGGTCTTCTAGTGAACAGAACGGCTTCGCACTTGTCGACGTTTACTCTAACACGCCATTTCTCCAACCAAGGCCCAGCCACTCTGAGTGCACTCTGTAAGCGTGACGTAATGTTTGATGGTTTCCAATCTTGCGCTAGGATGGCTGTGTCATCCGCGTAGATTGCCATCGTTGTGTTTTGTGTGGTTGGAAGATCGTTTATGTAGAGTTTATGGGTACCGCGTATATGGTATGCGGCAAAGATGTGAATTTGCGTCTGACGAGGAGCGCGTGTAGATAGGTCCTGCAGGGAGTTTGGCCGTTGTGTCCAGACAGTGCAATGGTAAGCGCGTCCACCTAGTAAGCAGGAGGTCAAGGTTTGAACCCCAATCGGGCACAAATTTTCGTCTGCCGCCGTTACTGTTTTTCAACGCCCTGTGACAGTGTGGACGTCTGTCCTTCGATATTTAAGATGCAATTGTTTTTTGAGGCAATACATGTGATTTGCGAACATTTGTCTTGCCATCAGCGAAACGGGACTTCAAAGGCATCCATTCGTTAGTGTTTGCTTTGTGATGGCGCTACCTGTGTAGTGAGTTATTACAGCTGCATAGCTGACGGTAATATTTGTCAAGCAGTTCACTGCAGAATTAATGTAATACCTACACGATGATCTCTGTAATCATTCTGTATCAGTAGCAGCTCGAGAGTGGAGTACGATGTTTGTTAAACCAGATTACTCGATCTGATGCCAAACAAAGAGAAGCGCCACCATTCCCGTTACTTTAAGCAGTTTGACAGCGTACGACACACGACAACCACTGACAATTTGTTCCATTATCACCACACAGTTGTTACTCGCAGTGGTTACAGGTTGCTGATGTTTGTCAAGAATAGCGGAAAGCGCCTCTAGAATGTGAAGTTCTATTTGAATTACGCCTAGGACAGAGAGAATCTTAAATAACAGCAAGAGGTTACGCAGCGAAGGGAAGAGTCCACGTATTGTCTCGAGTTCTTGCAGTTTGATATTAATGTAGTTCTCGATGGTTTCACATTAGCGGTTCCTTTTGGCTACCGGAATACTCATATGGGAATTATCAGAGTGTAATTGCTAGAACTACCTTAATAACGCCTCATTTTGGACTGAATATGTCTCAGAAAGCGACGTTAATTTGATGTTTCCGTCCGTCTCCTGACGACTTACTGAATGAAGCCTGAATTGCCCTCACAATTGTGTTGCCTGCCGCATGAATTCTGTAAAATGTTGTGGTAGCTGGCAGTCGTTGCTGAATACAGATATGTGCAAATATTTTCACTGCTCTAGGGGAACTCGCCTTTGTTGCATTTATTCCATGCCGTAATTGGCACAATAACATAAGGCTCAATCTGCTGAAGAACTTGATGTCCGCAAGTCCTTAAATAAAAAATCTGCGAGCGTTGGTAATGCATGAAAGGAAACAGAATGTTGGACAAAAGAATGGAGAGCTCCCTGCTTTTTGCGTTTCCAATAGGGCCTACGAAAAGAATCTGGTGTCATTACGCTTCAGAACCATAAACTGTTTATTTTTCCATTTCATACTATAACAAAAACCATGATATGAGAAGAGGAAATGACTTATATGCTTCTCAGAAACTTTAGTTTTTTTGTCGTTGTTTTCTCAAGGGCGTTGATATGAGACGAGGAAATGAATTGTAAGCTTCGAAGACATAATATTTCCTTGTGCGCTACTACTGCGTGCATGAAAGCTCTGTAGTTATTTTTTGTGTGTTGGATAAATTTTGATATCACCTCATATTACTTTGTGAGAAGGTTCCTATTTTCTTGGGATCCAAATAGGGTGGACATTTCATTACTGGTTAATATTCTGATGACTAATGACATGATACCCGTTCCAATTACTCCGTGGCACATGTGAGTAGAGTCTCACGTTGATTACTGTAAGAACATGCAGGCAGTGGTGTCCGCTCACTGCAGTCAGAGCCAAGGTGATTTCTTTCTGTTTATGGCGAAGCGTCTGCTGCAGTGTCCATGCTCAGCCAGCATAAACAAATCGCGGCGGCATTGCGCACTGCTAATCGCTGCACTTGTCGCGAACCGCTGCAAGAGCGCACTGTCTCTGCTAACGATATTATGGAGTTAATACATCTTACATACTTAAAGTAATTTGCAGGACATGGGTTGGGTAAAAGTTCAGTTCGTAACTTTCCATCACATTAAAATACTTTACAGTTATATTTAATGCAATATTTATTGTTACTTGTCTTTCTGATGTCAATAGTATTGATTCAAATTGTGCGTGAACACGAAAACACCCTCCCCCCCCCCCCCCACACACACACACAGTCATTGTGAGAGTGACGACTGCTGTTTGTTGAACAACACATGCGCCAATCAATTCCTCAGTTGGCGTCGAGTGGATGAGATATTTCAGTTATCTTGCACTGAAAGAATTTTGAGGACACTAAAAGTAAATGGACTTGTATGCTAAAGAGCTGCTACAAAGCAAAGCAACTCTGTAGGAATCAGCATGGGTTTCGAAAAAGACGATCGTGTGAATCCCAGCTCGCGCTATTCGTCGACGAGGTTCACAGTCAGACGGCCATAGACACGGGTTCCAGGTAGATGCCGTGTTTCTTGACTTCCGCAAGGCATTTGATACAGTTCCCCACAGTCGTTTAATGAACAAAGTAAGAGCATATGGACTATCAGACCAATTGTGTGATTGGATTGAAGAATTCCTAGATAACAGAACGCAGCATGTCATTCTCAATGGAGAGAAGTCTTCCGAAGTAAGAGCGATTTCAGGTGTGCCGCAGGGGAGTGTCTAAGGATCGTTGCTATTCACAATATATGCAGGGTGGTCCATTGATCATGATCGGGCCAAATATCTCACGAAATAAGCGTCAAACGAAAAAACTGCAAACAACGAAATTTGTCTAGCTTGAAGAGGGAAACCAAATGGCGCTATGGTTGGCCTCCTAGATGGCGATGCCACAGGTCAAACGGATATCAACTGCGTCTTTTTTAAATAGGAACCCCCATTTTTTATTACATATTCGTGTAGTATGTAAAGAAATATGAATTTTTTAGTTGGACCACTTTTTTCGCTTTGTGATAAATGGCGCTGTAATAGTCACAAACATATGGCTCACAATTTTAGACGAACAGTTGGTTAACAGGTAGGTTTCTTTAAATTAAAATACTCATACATTAACCTGCCAAGGTCGCTGATGTTAATACACTTGTCGCAGCCATCGTGGATTTTCCGTTGCCCAATAGTGCATATTATGCCGGTTTACGTTACCGCTGTTGGTGAATGACGCTTCGTCACTAAATAGAACGCGTGCAAAAAATCTGTTATCGTCCCGTAACTTCTCTTGTGCCCAGCTGCAGAACTATACACGACGTTCCTGGTGCATAGAAATATGGTATGGGTGCAATCGATGTTGATGTCGCATTCTCAACACCGATGTTTTTGAGATTCCCGATTCTCGCGCAATTTGTGTGCTACTGATGTGCGGATTAGCCGCGACAGCAGCTAAAACACCTACTTGGGCATCATCATTTGTTGCAGGTCGTGGTTGACGTTTCACATGTGGCTGAACACTTCCTGTTTCCTTAAATAACGTAATTATCCGGCGAACGGTCCGGACACTTGGATGATGTTGTCCAGGATACCGAGCAGCATACACAGCACACGCCCGTTGGGCATTTTGATCACAACAGCCGTACATCAACACGATATCGACCTTTTCCGCAATTGGTAAACAGTGTATTTTAACATGGGTAATGTATCACGAAGCAAATACCGTCCGCACTGACGGAATGTTACGTGATACCACGTACTTATACGTTTGTGACTATTACAGCGCCATCTATCACAAAGCGAAAAAAGTGGTCCAACTAAAACATTCATATTTCTTTACGTACTACATGAATTTGCAATAAAAATGGGGGTTCCTATTTTTAAAAAAACGCAGTTGATATCCGTTTGACCCATGGCATCGCTATCTAGCGGGCCAACCATAGCGCCATCTGCTTTCCCCCTTCAAGCTAAACGAGTTTCGCTCTTCGTAGTTTTTTCGTTTGATGCTTATTTCGTGAGGTATTTGGCCCGGTCACTATCAATGGACCACCCTATATACACATTTGACGATGCTGGTGCTAATTTTGCATTTAACATTTGACGATGCCACTATGGCTGCAGTACATTAGGACTTTGTTTTATAAAACAGATCTGATGGTGGTCATTATAGACCAAACCGGTAATCTGTTAACAAAACATTTGTGACCATAGACGTAAATTAAAGAAAACTTATTCCACACAGTTGTAGTGTGGGATATCAATATACAACGAATGAAATGCAGTGTACGTGACGAAACTACAGGGTAATTGGATAAAGAAAGTGCATCCCTTTTTAAATGGTTGTACGCTCTTTACTGCCAAAATCGTTAGTCGAGGATTCCGTTCGCTTTCACCATTGCAGGTACAGATGGTTCAAATGGCTCTGAGCACTATGGGACTTAACATCTGAGGCCATGAGTCCCCTAGAACTTAGAACTACTTAAACCTAACTAACATAAGGATATCACACACATCCATGCTCGAGGCAGGATTCGAACCTGCGACCGTAGCGGTTGCCCGGTTCCAGCCTGTAGAGCCTAGAACCGCTCGGTCACCATGGCCGGCTATTGCAGCTACACCTCTGTATCTACATCTGACGAGTCCACGGCCGGCGCTTCCACTGCAAGAAAGGGGCATCATCTGACAGAAACAGTTTAGTGGATTTCAGATTAACAACCGCGAGATGTAGCGGGCTTGCGTATCTCCAAAGACGATCTCGCTGCGTGCAGCTGCTCGAGTACAAACAGAGGCTGATATCGGTCTTGTCAACGCAAGGGGAGTGTTGTAGCCTGGCGCCATCCAGCTGCTGACCTGATTAATTATTTATGTCACATTATTTTATTATTGACGTCCAACTGATGTCCATTATGCATTTAACCTTCTCATTTTACAGTTATGAATCTCATGTCTAGAAGTAATTCTCTACTCTGTAACTGTCTCAGCCTTTAATAGGATTAGTGGTGGGGGGGGGGGGGGGGAGGGAGGTCGTCAGATGAAGTGGGATTTCTAAATGGTTCAAATGGCTCTGAGCACTATGCGGCTTAACTTCTGAGGTCATCAGTCGCTTAGAACTTAGAACTAATTAAACCTAACTAACCTAAGGACATCACACACATCCATGCCCGAGGCAGGACTCGAACCTGCGACCGCAGCGGTCGCTCGGTTCCAGACTGCAGCTCCCAGAACCGCACGGCCACCCCGGCCGGCTGGGATTTCTCTCTCCAAATATGAGCCCTTGGGGAGTCTTCATTTCCTCTCTGACCTACTTACCGGCGTGACCCACATACTTTTCTCTCTATAAATTATTTAGTCATTTGTCTAGAGATGTAAAGAAATCGATAGCACCATCATGCGAGGTAGAGCCAGCGTGTTATAAGTGAGTTGTAGGAGGAAATGAATCTGGAAATTTTCATTACACTTTTTGAATAGTTCAGCTTGGTTCCAAGACAGAGGAAGGCTGACGTAACAAAGTCGTTTACTTTTACTACTTGACCAGGATCACGCCTTTGGTCTTTTACTCTCGTGGTACGATAGTTACTTTAGCAATGACAATGTCTTCGTCTTTAGATCGTTCGTGTACTTTTCCATGAAATAACTGGAAGAATATTCGTTATCGGTTTTCTTATACAATTTAGGTAACGGCCTTGTCGCAGTGGATACACCGGCCCCCGTCAGATCACCGAAGTTAAGCGCTGAGCGCTGTCGGGCATGGCTGGCACTTGGATGGATGACCATCCGGGCCGCCATGCGCTGTTGCCATTTTTCGGGGTGCACTCAGCCTCGTGATGCCAATTGACGAGCGGTGTGCTGACCACACGCCCCTTCTATCCGCATCCTCGTCCGAGGATGACACGGCGGTCGGATGGTCCCGATGGGCCACTTTTGGCCTGAAGACGAGGCGCATTATACAATTTGCCTGATATGTAAATTAGCTGTGCATCAAAGTACCACGTCAGCTGTGCGGAAAGTGATGATTTGGAGGAAAAGAGCACGGAGTCTGACACGTGAGCTGCGAAATTGCATACCGAAAATAGGAGCTCTGTGAAGAGCTCTGTATCAAGAACAGAGGCAACTACAAAATGATGCTGTAAGGCCGTCGGACGTTCGTAGGCGAAGAGAAACATTTTTTGTTACAAGTTTTGATAGTTTTTGCATAACACATGCTAATGTTTTTAATACCATTACTATTAAAGAGTAAAAAAAAAGAAAGGAAAAAAACAAGGACTACATGCAAATGAGAACCTGGGATCTTTACGTAGCCAAGATTGCTAAGTGTGTGGCTCAGACGGAAAAATTCCTCAAACTGTGCTGCAATATACACTCTTTCAGGGTTTACAGAGCGAGGTGGCGCAGTGGTTAGCACACTGGACTCGCATTCGGGAGGACGACGGTTCAAACCCGCGGCCGGCCATCCTGATTTAGCTTTTCCGTGATTTTCCTAAATCGCTTCAGGCAAATGCCGGATGGCACCTTTGAAAGTGCACGGCCTACTTCATTCTCCATCCTACCCTAATCCAATGGGACCGATGACCTAGCTGTTTGGTCCCCTCTCCCGAATCAACCAGCCAACCTTGCAGGGTTGTTACTTATGCAAGGTATGCAGCAGTACTTCGTGAAGTTTGGATGGTAGGAGATGAGATAGTGGCGGAAGTTGAGGGGGAGGGTGCGGTCATGGATCGTGCTTGGATGGCTCAGTCAGTAGCTCATTTGTCCACGAAGCTGCAAAGGTCCCAGTTTGGAGATCCGGTCCGGCGGCACAGAGTTTTAATCTGCCAGTAACGTACAAACCATCCCACTGTCCGTTAGAGAGTGAAAATTCATTCTGCAAGATAAAACCTTTTTTATTGCCAACCGCTGAAAGGACGGCGAGGGTTCATGCATGAAATTGGTCACCAGCTACTTGAGGAAGAGGGCAGAGCTTCTGAACGAGCAGAGGCAGCAATGAGGAGACAAGAACGAGGAGAATATGAAATTCAGCAGTTCGGTTAAGTCATTTACAGTACGGGCCATTAAAATTGCTACACCAAGAAGAAATGCAGATGATAAACGGGTATTCATTGGACAAATGTATTATACTAGAACTGACATGTGATTACATTTTCACCCAATTTGGGTGCATAGATCCTGAGAAATCAGTACCCAGAACAACCACCTCTGGCCGTAATAACTGCCTTTATACGCCTGAGCATTGAGTCAAACAGAGTTTGGATGGCGTGTACAGGTACAGCTGCCCATGCAGTTTCAACACAATACCACAGTTCACCAAGAGTAGTGACTGGCGTATTGTGACGAGCCAGTTGCTCGGCCACCATTGATCAGACGTTTTCAATTGGTGAGAAATCTGGAGAAGGTGCTGGCCAGGGCAGCAGTCGAACATTTTCTGTATCCAGAAAGGCCCGTACAGGATCTGCAACATGCGGTCGTGCATTATCCTGCTGAAATATAGGGTTTCGCAGGGATCGAATGAAGCGTAGAGCCACGGGTCGTAACACATCTGTTCAAAGTGCTGTCAATGCGAACAAGAGGTGACCGAGACGTGTAACCAATGGCACCCCATACCATCACGCCGGGTATACGCCAGTATGGCGATGACGAATACACGCTTCCAATGTGCGTTCACCGCGATGTCGCCAAACACGGATGCGACCATCATGATGCTGTAAAGAGAACTTGGATTCATTCGAAAAAATGACGTTTTGCCATTCGTGCACCCAGGTTCGTCGTTGAGTACACCATCGCAGGCGCTCCTGTCTGTGATGCAGCGTCAGGGGTAACCGCAGCCGTGGTCTCCGAGCTGATAGTCCATGCTGCTGCAAACGTCGTCGAACTGCTCGTGCAGATGGTGATTGTCTTGCAAACGTCCTCATCTGTTGACTCAGGGATCGAGACGTGGCTGCACGATCCGTTACAGCCGTCTAAATGGCTCTGAGCACAATGGGACTCAACTGCTGAGGTCATTAGTCCCCTAGAACTTAGAACTAGTTAAACCTAACTAACCTAAGGACATCACAAACATCCATGCCCGAGGCAGGATTCGATCCTGCGACCGTAGCGGTCTTGCGGTTCCAGACTGCAGCGCCTTTAACCGCACAGCCACTTCGGCCGGCCGTTACAGCCGTGCGGATAAGATGGCCTGTCATCTCGACTGCTAGTGATACGAGGCCGTTGGGCTCCAGCACGGCGTTCCGTATTACCCTCCTGAATCCACCGTTTCCATATTCTGCTAACAGTCATTGGATCTCGACCAATGCGAGCAGTAATATCGCTATATGATAAACCGCAATCGCGACAGGCTACAATCCGACCTTTATCAAAGTCGGAAACATGATGGTACGCATTTCTCCTCCTTACACGAGGCATCACAACAACCTTTCACCAGGCAACGCCGGGCAACTGCTGTTTGTGTATGAGAAATCGATTGGAAACTTTCCTCATGTCAGCAGGTTGTAGGTGTCGCCACCGGCGCCAATCTTGTGAGAATGCTGTGAAAAGCTAACCATTTGCATATCACAGCATCTTCTTCCTGTCGGTCAAATTTCGCGTCTGTAGCACGTCATCTTCGTGGTGTAGCAATTTGGCCAGGTGCGAGTAGGACTCCCGCACTGAGGGATCCGCACAAACTTAATTGTGTATACAGACAGCTCATCCATTCTGGAAATCGATAATCTCCATGAGTTTTGCCTGTTATCGACATTGTTACTGGCAAGATAGAGGTCCCAAGGATTCCAAGACTTTCAAGAATGTTTTAATTTAAAGTTTGACGTGGGATAACAAATGACAAAAAAATATTTTTCGGTGTGATATAATTTCCGTGTGATATAATTCTGATTTTTTTGCCCTTTACTTGTACTCTTAAACCTTCCTTCTTGCCAAATTTCGTGATTCTGCATCAAGGGGAAGTACTCATAACTTTTTAATGAGTGAGTTTGCGAGTCTCAAAATATGTGACGTAAAGCTTCACTTTTTTACGTCACCGAAGGCCCATAGACCTTAATATGTGACATAAATTTCAGCTACCCGTTCGTGACAGACAGACAGTCTGATAACAAATGACAAAAAAGTGTAATGTAACTACAAGTTAACCGTTTGCGGATTTTTTCATTCGGTTGCACTGTGAACCCTTGCTTCTTGAGAAATATCGTCATCCTAGACTAAAGAGAAGTATCCTACAGATTTTGATGAGTGAGTTTGCGAGTATCAAAATATGTGGCTATATCTTTTGATTTCATTGACTTAGAAGGTAATGTTTATTATAGCGGCAAGGATCGTAGACATTAGCACGTGATACAGATTTCAAGTTGATACGTCAACCCATTCCTGAGAAAAAAGGGTCTTAACAGGCGGACGGTCAGACAGACAGTCTGAAAACAAATGCCAAAAATGTTTTGTCAAACAATTAAAAATTAACAATTTTCGGATCATTTCCATTGGTTGTAGTGTGAAACGTTGTTTTTCTACAAATTACACGATTCTAGGTCTACAGAAAGAAACCTTTTAAGTTTTGATGAGTGAGTTAGCGAGTATAAAAATACGGGACGTAAAAGGCCGCATCTTTTGATTGCACTGACCTAGAAGCTTCATTTTTTTCATATCGCCAGGGGATCGTAAACCTTAATATATGACATAAAATTCAATTTCATACGTCCACCCCTTCCTGAGGAAAAGTGTATTGAAAGACTGACTGACGGACAACGAAGTGATTCTATAAAAGATCCGTTTTTACCGATTGAAGTAAGGAACCTTAAAAAATAAAAAAAAGAGGACTAAGCGGTAATGAATCCCAAGATTCAGCTGCCTTCGATAAATATGGTATCAGTGACAGGGCAGCCATCCACGTCCTGAGTGCTACAATCGAAGTGCCACATCAAGATGTGCAAAATTTAGAGAGCCAGTAAGAGCTCTGTTCACTAGTCCATAACAAAAAGGCCACTGAAATCAAGAACCAGTTTAGGGGTAAGATATTGCAGGCTGCTACCATCCATTGCAATGGTAAACAACTTCCAACGTTAACAAGTCACGATTCGGTAGAAAACTTCCTGCGGGTCTTTAACTCTATGGTATTGAGCACCTTCATGGAGTGCTTACACTGCGATCTGTGACTGGAAATGAGCACGCTGAAGTTGCTTATGAAGTTCTCCCTAAATGAAAATTTCAGCCATATGTCAAAACATAACTTTTTTACTCAACAATACCAAATACGGGAAGTTTCAGAATGCATGTGTTTTCACGGACTATTTTTGAGAAAAAGACCTCTTCTGTACCTTACAGTCAACACAAATGGTTCAAATGGCTCTGAGTACTATGGGACTTAACATCTGTGGTCATCATGCCCCTAGAACTTAGAACTACTTAAACCTAACTAACCTAAGGACATCACACACACCCATGCCCGAGGCAGGATTCGAACCTGCGACCGTAGCAGTCCCGCGGTTCCGGACTGCAGCGCCAGAACCGCTAGACCACCGCGGCCGGCTACAGTCAACACAGATATGAAATCATTCTCAAAAGTGGTTTTGAGAAAAAAAAAAGGGTTTAAATACACAGATCTGACAATGACAACCTTTATGAAAATTTCAAAAAATTGGTCTAGAATTTTTCATCCCAAACTGAAATTCAGCGCGGAAAATCAACGAACACCTGCATCAAGTCGATGTGTCTCCATTACTCGACTGTGTTGAAGATACTCTTAGATAACAGTAACCTACAGAGGATTACAGTGAATGTTTAGAGTTAACGGCAACGTTTCTTGGCGACGCAGCATCTTGTGGAGTGCCTTTGTTTGCTCCAGCTGCTATTTTCCGTCATACCAGCGGATGGCGAAAGACATTTATTTCTTAAAGTAGTCTATGTCCCGTGATCAATATCGAAGCGTGATTCTCTGCCCCTTCTGCAGCCAAAGAGCCGTATAAGAATTTCGTTTATAATATCCATCTCTGCAATCTGTAGCGCAAATGGTTCAAATAGCTCTGAGCACTATAGGACTTAACTACTGAGGTCATCAGTCCTCTAGAACTTAGAACTACTTAAACCTAACTAACCTAAGGACATCACACACATCCATGCCCCATCCAGGATTCGAACCTGCGACCGTAGCGGTAGCGCGGTTCCAGACTGTAGCGCCTAGAACCGCTCAATCTGTAGCCTTTGCCTTCTTTGATCCTAATTTATCTTTTCATTCAAAAATGATAGTGCTCAATACATTGAATCGTGACGCTGTAACATCAGACGAAAACATTTAAAGTGTTGTAGTAAGAATAGATCAAATATCAGAAATCATCAGTAACGGGACAAACAATTTACTTCTAACAAAACAAATCTATTCTTTACTACATTTGACTTGTCTGAGGAGTTCCTTAAGATAGATTCTCCAGTTTAGTAGTGGTACCAGACGTCACATTTGCATATGTGGTAATTATATATGATGAATCTACGATGATGTTACTGGCTTTCAGAGATGATGGAGAAGGGTAAATGTATCAATTTTAGGTAAGGGACCCTGGTTCGGTAACAACCGAGTCGAAAGTTATAAGCGAAAGTTGTTCTCATGCCTCTGACAGTGAAATATACAGGGTGTTACAAAAAGGTACGGCCAAACTTTCAGGAAACATTCCTCACACACAAAGAAAGAAAATATGTTATGTGGACATGTGTCCGGAAACGCTTACTTTCCATGTTAGAGCTCATTTTATTACTTCTCTTCAAATCACATTAATCATGGAATGGAAACAAACAGCAACAGAACCTACCAGCGTGACTCCAAACACTTTGTTACAGGAAATGTTCAAAACGTCCTCCGTTAGCGAGGATACATGCATCCACCCTCCGTCGCATGGAATCCCTGATGCGCTGATGCAGCCCTGGAGAATGGCGTATTGTATCACAGCCGTCCACAATACGAGCACGAAGAGTCTCTACATTTGGTACCGGGATTGCGTAGACAAGAGCTTTCAAATGCCCCCATAAATGAAAGTCATGAGGGTTGAGGTCAGGAGAGCGTGGAGGCCATGGAATTATTCCGCCTCTACCAATCCATCGGTCACCAAATCTGTTGTTGAGAAGCGTACGAACACTTCGACTGAAATGTGCAGGAGCTCCATCGAGTATGAACCACATGTTGTGTCGTACATCTACATCTACATCTACATTTATACTCCGCAAGCCACCCAACGGTGTGTGGCGGAGGGCACTTTACGTGCCACTGTCATTACCTCCCTTTCCTGTTCCAGTCGCGTATGGTTCGCGGGAAGAACGACTGTCTGAAAGCCTCCGTGCGCACTCTAATCTCTCTAATTTTACATTCGTGATCTCCTCGGGAGGTATAAGTAGGGGGAAGCAATATATTCGATACCTCATCCAGGAACGCACCCTCTCGAAACCTGGCGAGCAAGCTACACCGCGATGCAGAGCGCCTCTCTTGCAGAGTCTGCCACTTGAGTTTATTAAACATCTCCGTAACGCTATCACGGTTACCAAATAACCCTGTGACAAAACGCGCCGCTCTTCTTTGGATCTTCTCTATCTCCTCCGTCAAACCGATCTGGTACGGATCCCACACTGATGAGCAATACTCAAGTATAGGTCGAACGAGTGTTTTGTAAGCCACCTCCTTTGTTGATGGACTACATTTTCTAAGGACTCTCCCAATGAATCTCAACCTGGTACCCGCCTTACCTACAATTAATTTTATATGATCATTCCACTTCAAATCGTTCCGTACGCATAGTCTCAGATATTTTACAGAAGTAACTGCTACCACTGTTTGTTCCGCTATCATATAATCATACAATAAAGGGTCCTTCTTTCTATGTATTCGCAATACATTTCGTTTGTCTATGTTAAGGGTCAGTTGCCACTCCCTGCACCAAGTGCCTATCCGCTGCAGATCTTCCTGCATTTCCCTACAGTTTTCTAGTGCTGCAACTTCTCTGTATACTACAGCATCATCCGCGAAAAGCCGCATGGAACTTACGACACTATCTACTAGATCATTTATATATATTGTGAAAAGCAATGGTCCCATAACACTCCCCTGTGGCACGCCAGAGGTTACTTTAACGACTGTAGACGTCTCTCCATTGATAACAACATGCTGTGTTCTGTTTGCTAAAAACTCTTCAATCCAGCCACACAGCCGGTCTGATACTCCGTAGGCTCCTACCTTGTCTATCAGGCGACAGTGCGGAACTGCATCGAACGCCTTTCGGAAGTCAAGAAAAATAGCATCTACCTGGGAGCCTGTATCTAATATTTTGTACAGGCACATGTTCTAGCAGCACAGGTAGAGTATCCCGTATGAAATCATGACAACGTGTTCCATTGAGCGTAGGTGGAAGAACATGGGGCCCAATCAAGACATCACCAACAATGCCTGCCCAAACGTTCACAGAAAATCTGTGTTGATGACGTGATTGCACAATTGCGTGCGGATTCTCGCCAGCCCACACATGTTGATTGTGAAAATTTACAATTTGATCACGTTGGAATGAAGCCTCATCCGTAAAGAGAACATTTGCGCTGAAATGAGGATTGACACATTGTTAGATGAACCATTCGCAGAAGTGTACCCGTGGAGGCCAATCAGGTGCTGATAGTGCCTGCACACGCTGTACATGGTACGGAAACAACTGGTTCTCCCGTAGCACTCTCCATACAGTGACGTGGTCAACCTTACCTTGTACAGCAGCAACTTCTCTGACGCTGACATTAGGGTTATCATCAACTGCATGAAGATTTGCCTCGTCCATTGCAGGTGTCCTCGTCGTTCTAGGTCTTCCCCAGCCGCGAGTCATAGGCTAGAATGTTCCGTGCTCCCTAAGACGCCGATCAATTGCTTCGAACGTCTTCCTGTCGGGACACCTTCGGTCTGGAAATCTGTCTCGATACAAACGTACCTCGCCACGGCTATTGCCCCGTGCTAATCCATACAACATGTGGGCATCTGCCAACTCCGCATTTGTAAACATTGCACTGACTGCAAAACGACGTCCGTGATGAACACTAACCTGTTGATGCTACGTACTGATGTGCCTGATGCTAGTACCGTAGAGCAATGAGTTGCATGTCAACACAAGCACTGACGTCAACATTACCTTCCTTCAATTGGGCCAACTAGCGGTGATTCGAGAAACTACAGTACATACTGACGAAACTAAAATGAGCTCTAACATGGAAATTAAGCGTTTCCGGACACATGTCCACATAACATCTTTTCTTTAGTTGTGTGTGAGGAATGTTTCCTGAGAGTTCGGCTGTACCTTATTGTAACACCCTGTATGTATCGATACTGTCGTTCCTATGATTGCGGGGTAGGTAACTTTTAAAGCTGGTAGTACGGACCAAAACAAGAAAAAAAGTGCAGAAAACATGGGCTCTATAATACATATCTTAAGAGTTCTGAGGACGTGTTCATCTGTGCATGTCAGGAAGGTAGCAGGTGGGCACCCGCAGTGTTTTTGCTACACGAAAATTGATAAATTCCAGGATTCATGCAAAAGGTGGGCTTTATTCTCAGAAACTACTACTATGGGATACAACGTTCATGAAAACTGGCTAAGGCCTCCGAGTGAACCGTACATGTTACGGAAAGAGCATTTCGCCCTCAATAGGAAGGACTGGCGGAGCCCCCCAGAGGGTAAGGAAGCTGGCAGGCAAGAGAGCGTCCCGCTGTTGCTGCCGCTACTTCGCCGACACTCTTGCGTAGCCCACGTGTCGGCACTCGGTCCTCACTTTGGCGGGTTTGAGGCAGAAAGTTGGCGTCTCTCGCTCAGCGATACCGTGGTGGCATAATAGTGTGGGGACCGGCGACAAGTACGGCCGAGTAGTTTACGTAACAGCTCACGCCACTGCTTGAGGTTAAGTTAAAATGATGGAAGTAAAATGCAATAAAAAATTTTACTATAGTCAACCGTTACCATGTACACATCTTCGATACTGTGAAACACCATCTCTTCTGCTGCAAGCTTTTCGTGTTCTTTATTTCTGGAGGAGGCAGTATGGACCAAAGAAAGATAAAAACGTCCAGCAAATATGCGCTCTAGAATGCATACCATAAGAACTACGAGTATTAGCACTTGTTCGTCTTCGATACTCTTTACTAGGTAATTTTTCTTGTTTTGGGCCGTACTACCCCCTCTGACAACTTACTAGAATACAGTCTTAGGAATAACGGTACCAGCACATATTTTCTACTGTCAGAGATACCGGAAATATTTTCGTTTATAACTTTCGACTTGGTTGTTTCTGGACGTGGCTCCCTTACCTCAAACTGATACGTTTACTATTTCTTCCCAACGTTCCTGAAACTTTGTAACATAATCGCGGATTCATCCTGTATTATTCTGGCTAGTTGCGTTGGGGGGTTTTCTCGATGCTCTCGCCTGATTTGTTGGAAGTGCTATGAAGTGATTCAGATTCACCTTCAGACGATTAACTCTCTTGTTCCTGCAGTTTCTGTGTAGAACAGGATATGTTTCTGCAAGTCAATCTTCACGTCACGTGCCCTATTATACACAAGAAAGAAGATATTAGATAACCACCATGTAAGACGTATGCGTTGCCGGCGATGGGCAAGGCATGGGAGAGCCTCTGACCAGAGAGCAGTACGTAGTTAGTTGTTGCTTGTCGCTAGTCGACAGTAGTCTTCTGTAGTATGTAGTAGTCTTGTGTAGTCTGCGTGAGTCGGCAGTAGTCGGCAGTTGTGTGCGCGTGTCGGCGCGTGTCGGGAGTCTGATCTGGTCGAGATTCTGGAGGATGGGTATTATTGTAGAAGGCAAAGAAGCTGCCTTGCGCATATCTAGTAATGTATGTTAAATGTCATCAATTTCTTTTAAAAATGCCCTAATAATAATTTTTATAATATAAAGTAATTTTGTTTTTTAAAAAAGGCATTCATTTCAATTTAAAGATTTTATCCAATGAATAATTAATCCCTTTCACGAGTCACAAAGCATAGGCCAGCATTGCACGGAGCTGTGCCGAAAATTTTTTAGGTAAGAGCAGATACATTCGCAGTTTTTATTGAGGTAAGAATTTTTTGCTTTTTTTATTCAGAGTACAGGACCGTGGCGCAGCGTTGCTGTCATCATAAAATTTACCAGGTTACTGGATTTTTTTATTATCTTGGTGTTTAGGAACTTTTCTATTTCGAACTTAACATTAAATGAGAAAAGAATTTTGTGGGAACATTAAATGTGAATGCATTTCTGCACAGAGATAATAAATGGGAGCCAATTTTGTTCAGAGGTTACATTATTTAAAATTCATTTAATTACACTGGTCAACACTCATTTTCTTGCCAAGGATATTTGAGTGGCTTTAGGATGGGTTAGTGGTGCTGAGGACGAATATAGCAACCATTTACGCAGTTTGGCTCTAGTTTTTGAGATAATGCATGATTTATTCAAAAAATTAGAAAAAATTGCTAATACTGAACTCGAGCGCTACAAACTACAATGAAAAAAGAAAATAATCTTTATAAATAACTTCTATGAAAACCTGATAGGCATTTGTCCACGTATAAAACATAATTGAAAAGTTTGTCTATAAGTATATCATTTTCCGTCCATGACGAACCGCTTCCTGCACGCTTTCCTTTTATAGGTCTCTTCAGAACAGTCACGTTGCAGATTCCAGCAATAATCTGCCATCATATGCCTGTCCCATCTTCCTTTATATCTTTCCTCTATTCCTTTCATATCTTGATGGAACCGCTCTCCTTGTTCCTCACTGAAATCACCTAGATTACGAGGAAATCGATCCAAGTGGCTGTGAAGGAAGTGCAATTTTATGCTCATGTTAGCTCCTAAGTTTTGAAAGTTAGTGAGCATGTTTTTGACCAGTTCCTCGTAATTGGGAGCTTTATGATTGCCCAAAAAACATTTTACAACAGCGACAAAACTGTTCCAGGCCGATGCTTCAGTGACAGTCATGACACTTGTAAAATTGGTATCGTTGATGAGCCTGCGAATTTGAGGACCATCAAATATTCCTGCCTTAAGTTTTTCACTACTGAGTCCAGTGAACGTATTGCAGATGTATGTGAAGCAATTACCATTTCTGTCTAAAGCTTTGGTGAATTGCTTCATTAGTCCTAACTTAATATATAATGGTGGAAGAACAATCTTGTCCCTACTAACCAGAGGTTCATTAATGATGTTTGCTTCACCAACAGCCATATGTTCCCTTGGAGGCCATGTTTTCTGCTTCCAATGTTCGTGCTTTGCCCTACTATCCCACATGCAGATAAAACATGGGTGCTTTGTGTATCCACTTTGTTGTCCAAGCAAGAAGTTCACCATTTTCAAATCAACACAAATCAGCCACTGGTGCTGCATATACTGAATTTTCTGCAGAACCATCTTGATGTTAGCATATGCTTCACAAAGTTTTGTTGAGTGGGCAATTGGAATAGATGCGTAACGATTGCCATTGTGTAGGAGAACACATTTTAAACTTCTAGTGGAACTGTCTATGAAGAGACGCCAGTCCTCTGGTCTATATTCCGGCAGCCCCAATTCAAGTAAAAGTCCAGGTATATTGTTGCAATACACTATAACCTCTTCTTGGTTGAAGTATGGAAGAAGGTTTTCTTCTCTCGTCCGGTAAGCTGTTATATTAACACTTGGATGAAGACAGTTCTTTTCCTTAAGCCTGGATGCTAAGAGTTTTGATGCTTGCTTTGAAAGATTGAGTTCTCGTATCAAGTCACTGACCTCCTTCTGGTCGAACTGCTGGGGTTGTGTCTCACGTCCTTCGTATTCCGAACCACTACTTGTACATTCCTCGCCGTGCACATCGTCATCTGATGATGTTAGCGTGGGTAATGTTGTGAAGGTTGGTACAGGAACATCGTTGCTGTGCACCACCGGTCTTCTTGCTGACTCCAAATCGGGATATTCCCACTTTCGTTTTTTGAACCTATTAAAACCTTTCACATTAACAATGCAAAAATAGCAATCATCTGTATGGTTCTTCTGCTCTCGCCATACCATAGGCACTCTGAAGTTTAAGCTTTTCCTTTTTCGTTTTGTCCACTGCCGTAAGCACTCCACACAGCATTTACAAACTTTATGGGGTGCCCACGCCTTGTCTTGATCTCCAAGTTTAATTCCGAAATATGCCAGATACGCTTCCTTCACAAAAGGAACGATATTCTTCCTGTTCTTTTGAAGAACGTATTCACCACAAATGTAGCAGAACTCATCTGGATGGTTCACGCAAAGACGGCGTGAAGAACTCATGTTTTCCTAAAACAAAATTGCACAAATACTACATATTATGCAGAACTTTCTTGTATTTGCATGTCAATCACATCCAACAAACATCATTAATTGTTTTGTGTGAAATGAATACTCATCTCTTATTTGCTACGTCACGATGAAAAGGTTCTATCTCCTTGAAGCTGCACTGCACATGTGTGTGACTTTCGACCATCGCCATTTTTCTTGTTTACACTGGACGCTAGCTATCGGCTGTTGCGGGGATTACCTCGGCCAACAAATGAATGTCGAGTACCGCCGAATTCAAATCTGCACAACCCTCAATATCTTCAACACATGCACCGCACAACAGGACTGAACACATGCTGACAGTGTGATGTTTGCATGATGTAATCCTCAACCACACAGATGCACTCCCTGAGCACA
Organism: Schistocerca americana; assembly: GCF_021461395.2. NCBI lineage: Eukaryota > Metazoa > Arthropoda > Insecta > Orthoptera > Acrididae > Schistocerca > Schistocerca americana. The sequence goes on from NC_060126.1 coordinate 382,437,145, forward strand.
ATTGTTTAATAAAGATAGTACAATATCACTAATTAAAAAACAGGTAGCAAATACATTACACCATATATGGACCCTGCAGTCGATATTATCCACATGAAACTCTCATTTCCACAAATAACCTATATCTCAAAAACCAGAGCCAATTTGGAAAAAGTACAAATATACTCGGAATGAGTATCATAACAATATCCCATTTTCGTTCAAACTTCCCTGGCAACGAAAAAAAAATTCATTTTGTAGAGCTGTGTTATTATTATTGTGCGGAGGTTACACTTGGTTCATGGTTCATCATTTAATTAATATTTCCGTGGGGAAGTTACACTAAAATTCATTTAATTCTTATTTTCGTGGGGAGTTTATTCATGGTTCATATTTTAATTTTAATACTTCTGTGGGGAGGTTACAGCCATCTGGTTTAATTTGATAACAAACTCCTCAGCCTATGAATTGCTTGAATCTGGATCAGTACCAAAATCAAAATAAGTGTAATTGTCAAACCGTTGTCGTGACTGTAGTGAGAAGACAGTTTTATGACCACGTAACGGTTCGTAAATACAGTTAATCCACGGTAGGTGTAACTGGGCCAGATCCATCACCTGCAAACCCGACTCCACTAATCTTATCGTCTGCCCCGCTAATTTCCCTTCATAGTACGCTTCTGTGACAATGTCGACATATTCCACCAACTCTCCCATACAGTGAAATTCGTCGCAATATTTACTCATCCTGCCAACCACTGGGTACTAAAATACGCTGTAGGGATCACGATGTATATGGGCAGTAGCAAGCTGCGCCGCTGGCATCAGAGTGTACCCATCCAGCGCTCAGTTGCCTGCAGTTGCCATAACGTATTGTGCCGTAATTGCGTTTACGAACGAAAGCAAGGCAGTGTGAATTTTTTGTTAGTGACTCGCTTTTGAGTGCAGAGTTACGCCGTAATTACCAGCGTATTGAGCGATTATTTAGACTAAGCGGCAATTGCACTAACCACAACAGACAAGTAAGTAAGTTAGGAAATAAGTTTCATATCTTTGCTAAACACAATGAGACGAAACGAAATGGAATAAATACATATAAACGTGCAGATTCGTTTTCAGCTGAAAAAGCACATGTCTCTTGAACAAATTTTACTGATTCAGATTACGAAATGGATTCGAAAAATGAACTGTCTAGTATTCCTTCGGAATGCAAGTAGAAGACTCTGGTGCTTATTTAGGGCGCAATGCTAAGCCTAATAATGAGAGATATATCAGACACAAAACGAAGCTATCGCAGAAAAGTACAAGATATGCCTGTTGTACAGGTACACACATTACCAACTAATGAAGAAATTAGTACTAGCCAAAACGTTAGCCGTGAAAACAAACACTGCTGTGAATGCGACAACGCGTTTTTACACCAACAGTTACAAATTAAGGAAACAGAAATAAAGGACCTTAAACAAAATAACTCAGATTTAGAGCTTCGTCTCTCTCGGTGTAGTGCTGAGTTACTGAAATGAAACCATGTTCAAAAAGTGATTCATGGTTCTTTTTCTGATTGAGAACAACAAGTGGATGTGAAAGGACGGTGTAATAGGGCATCCACATCTGATCTATACTCTACAAACCACCGTAAGGTGCATGGCAGAATGTACGTCGCATTGTACCAGTTATTAGGGTTTCTTCATGTTTTCGGGTAGGATGATTGCTTGAATGCCTCTAATCTTATCCTCATGATCCCTCTAATCTTATTCTCATGATCCCTTTTTGAGCAATATGTATATATACATACGTCCATGAGATGAAACTTTTAAGTGTGTGAGTGGTGCATTACATTATGTGCTTTACACACATCAAAAAAAGTTTTGAATCATCTCGGTTCCGAGAATTCGGAACCTGTACAGAAAATTGGAATAGAGATCAACATAAATATCTATTCCGCCCATTTTATTGCTCATGAATACCATACATTGCATGTTGTACCACCACACAGTGAGACCTTCAGAGATGGTGTTCCAGATTGCTGTACACACCGGTACTTCTAGTACCCAGTAGCACGTCCTCTCGCATTGATGCATGCCTGTATTCATCGTGGCATAATATCTACAAGTTCATCAAGGCATTGTTGGTCCAGATTGTCCTAATCCTCAACGGCGATTCGGCGTAGTTTCCTCAGAGTGGTTGGTGGGTCACGTCATCCATAAACAGCCCTTTTCAGTCTATCCATGGCATGTTCGGTAGGGTTTATGTCAGGAGAACATGCTGGCCACTCTAGTCGAGCGCTGTCGTTATCCTGAAGGAAGTTATTCACAAGATGTGCACGAAGGAGGTGCGAATTGTAGTACATGAAGACGAATGGCTCGCCAATATGCTGCCGATATGGTTGCACTATCGGTCGGACGGTGGCATTCACACATCGTATATCCTTTACGGTGCCTTCCATGACCACCAGCGGCGTACGTCGCCCCCACATAATGCCACCCCAAAACATCAGGGAACCTCCACCTTGCTGCACTCGCTGGACAATGTGTCTAAGTAAGGCGTTCAGCCTGACCGGGTTGCCTCCAAACACGTCTCCGACAATTATCTGGTTGAATACATATGCGACACTCATCGGTGAAGAGAACGTGATGCCAATCATGAGCATCGGCATGTTTTAGAACCCATCTGTATAGCGCTGCATGGTGTCGTGGTTGCAAAGATGGACCTCGCCATGGTCGTCAGGAGTGAAGTTGCGTATCATGCAGCCTATTGCACACAGTTTGAGTCGTAACACGACGTCCTGTGGCTGCACGAAAAGCATTATTCAAGATGGTATCGTTGCTGTCAGGGTTCCTCCGAGCCATAATCCATAGGTAGCGATCATCCGCTACAGTAGTAGCCTTTGGGTGGCCTGAGCGAGGCATGTTATCGACAGTTCAAGTCTCTCTGTATTTCCCCCATGTCCGAACAACATCGCTTTGGTTCACTCCGAGAGACGCCTGGACATTTCCGTTGTTGAGAGCAGTTCCTGGCACAAAGCTACAATGCGGACGCAATCGAACTGCATTATTTACCGTCTAGGCACGGTTGAACTACAGACAACACGAGCCGTGTACCATCTTCCTGGTGGAATGACTGGAACTGATCGGCTGTCGAACCCCCTCTGTCTAATAGGCGCTGCTCATGCATTGTTGTTTACATCTTTGGGCGGGTTTAGTGACATCTCTGATCAGTCAAAGGGACTGTGACTGTGATACAATATCCACAAACAACGACTATCTTCAGGAGTTCTGGGAACTGGGGTGTGTGTATACACAAAAGAAAGTGCATTATACAGTTTTATGCTGCAAGACGATAAGCTACCTGCACTGGACGTAATAGCGCGGATTCTTCATTCGCACCAAGGGCCTGAGCTCGATTCCCGACTGGGTCGGAGATTTTCTCCGCTCAGGGACTGAGTGTTATGTTGTCCTAATCATCATTATTTAATCCTCATCGACGCGTAAGTCGCCGAAGTGGCGTCAAATCGAAAGACTTGCATCCGGCAAACGGTCTACCCGACGGGAGGCCCTAGTCACACGACATTCATTTTTTACCACCCCAAGGAAGTTTCGTCAGGTGGGAAAACAAAACACAAAATGTAATATAAAACGTGAACTAGCCGTCTCAAGATGAACCTATCGGTTCGAAACCGTTAACGGCGCTGTTTATATAAATAAGTAGTATTGTAAAAAGTGGCTGGTTGCTGTAATCTTCTGTGTAAAAATCAACCTATAATATACAGGGGGTTGTAGCTTATTCCTAGAGTCACCATTTAAAGTCGGTTCCTGAGAATTTGTTAACAGACTTTCTCAGGACAGTTTGTTTCTATCTTCAGTTCGGTTCCTTCAGTATCTCTATGACACCCTCCAGGGATTAAACGAGCCGTGATCATTCATGCTGCCATTCTCTGTGTACCTCCAATATTCTCTGTTAGTCCTATTTAGTACGGGTCTCACACACTAGAGAAATATTCTAGGACTGGTCGCACAAGTGATTTGCAAGTGATCTCCTTTGCCGACTGATTGCACTTCCACAATAGTCTAACAATAAACAGAAGTCTACCACCTGCTTCACCCACGACTGAGTCTATGTGACCATTCCATTTAATATCCCTATTAAGAGTATTTGTACGAGTTTGCCGATCCCAACAATGACTCATTGATGTTATAGTCATGGGAAACTACATTTTTTTCGTTTTGTGAAGTGCATAATTTTAAATTTCTGATCTTCTAAAGCAACTTGCCAATCTTTACACCACTTTGAAATCTTATCAAGATCTGACAGAATATTTAGGCAGCTTCTTTCAGATAGTACTTCATTATAGATAAGTGCATCATTCGCAAAAAGCCTGAGATTAACATTAAAATTGTATGCAAGGCCATTAATATACAGCATAAACAGTGAGGACCCCAACATACAAGTACTTCTCTTGGGCACACTCGAAGTTATTTCTATATCTGATGATGACTCTCCATCCAAGATAACATGCTGCATCCTCTCTGCCAAAAAGTTCTCAATAGTCACAAATTTCATATGATACCCCGCATGACATACCCCGCATGACCGTACTTTTGACAATAAGCGTAGGTGTCGTACTGTGTCAAATGCTTTTCAGATATTAAGAGATACTGCATCTGTCTTACTGCCTTGATCCAAAGCTTTCAGTATGTCATGTGAGAAAAGTGCGAGTTGGGTTCCACGTGAACGATGTTTTCGGAATCCATGGTAGTTGGCACTGAGGAAGTTATTCTATTTAAGATACCTCATTATATTTGAGCTCAGATTGTGTTCTAAGATCCTAAAATAAATCAATGTCAAGGATACCGGACGGCAGTTTTGTGGATCACTTCTACTACCCTTCTTGTAGACAGCTGTGACATATCCTTTTTTCCAAGAACTGGGCATGGTTTTCTATTCGAGTGTTCTACAATAAATTACAGTTAGAAGAGGGGCTAATTCAGCCACAAATTCAGTACCGAATCTGACAGGGATTCCATCGGACCTTGAAGCTTTGCTCAGTTTTAACGATTTCGGTTGTTCCTCAATGCCACTAACACTAATATTTATTTCATTCATCTTTTCAGTGGCACAAGGATTAAATTGGGGCAGTTCTGCTGCGTTTTCCATTGTAAAGGAACATTTGAAAACGGAATCAAGCATTTCAGCTTTTGCTTTGCTATTCTCAATTTCAGTTCTTACCTCACTTGCTAGGAACAGGACACCAAATTTGTTGACATCTTCAGCCTTTACATATGATCAGAATTTCTTTTGGTTTTGTGAAATTTCATTTGATAATATTCGCCTACTGTAGTCATTGAAGGCATCACGCATTGCTCTCTTGTCAGCCATAAGCGTTTCATTCAACGTATTTCTGTCTATAGCCCTACACTTTGTTTTACACCTATAAAGCAGTAATCTCTGTTTCTTTAGAAGTTTCTTTACAGTGACTGCATACCGTTGAGGTTTCCTCCCATTTTGAACTGTTCTACTGGGTAGATATCCGTTCAGAGCATTGCCAACTATTCTTTTAAACTTGAGCAATAGTTCCTCTACATGCTCCTGCCCTGTGCTGAATGTTCCTAGTTCCTCAGCGAGATATGACACTACTGTTCTCTGTACTTTGGTAATCATTGTTGCCACAACCCCATCTTTTTCACTAGTATCAGTTTCGATGTGGACATCGTCAAAGAGGTCAGGTCAATATGTTGCCATTAGATCCAATGTTAGTAAAGTTCCAGCACTGGTCATTTTATTTTTTAGTTTGCAGTACTGAAAAGAACAAAACATGTTTTTGTATTACCTGGTATTTGGTGTCCCTTTAAATGACTTTGGCCATGTTTCCACGCAAACTCACTAGCTGCCAAGGCTGTGCTTAGCTACAGTGTTGGTTTCTTGGCACATTAGTTACGGTGACACAATGGATGCTGATTGTGAGCGAAGAGTAAACGTTACGTTCTCCCTTAATCTGGGGGAAACCCATAGGGAAACGTTGGTAGTGATTAAGCAAGCGTATGCAATCGAGGTACTTTCAAGAAGCCGTGTGTTCGAGTGGCGCAAAAGGTTTCGTGAAGGCAAAGATTCAGGGCAAGACGATCCCAGAGCTGGTCTTCCGTCTACAGCACATACCGATTCAAACGTGGAGCCTGTAAAACAGTTATTACAAGAAAACTATAATGTAAGTGTGCGTGCGATATCAGAAGAACTTAATTAGAATCGTGATGTGGGTCACAACGAATATCTAGGGAAACAGAGACTCAATTCAAAATTCGTCGTCCACACACTAACAGACGAACAGAAAGAGTAAAGGCGAAGAATTTCTGTTGAACTACTGTATAATCTAGACGTGATCCTACATTTCTGTCAAAGATTATTGCTAGGGATGAAATTTGGTGCTACCATTACGACCCTCTCACGAATCGTCAAAGTGCTGAATGCCGGAGTCCTGGATCACCAACCTAGAGAAAAGTCAAACGACAGCCTTCGAGAACAGAGACAATGTTAATCGCACACTCTGATAGTAAAGGATTAATTCACTATGAGTATGTTCCACCAGGTCAAATAGTGAAGCAAACTCTATACATCGAAGTCTTGAAACGTTTGCGACAAGCAATTCGACGCCACCACCCTGATTTGTGGTATTCTTAAGATTGGTTCTTACTGCCTGCCAATGCGAGACCCCCATACTGCTTTACCTGTTATCCAGTATCTGGCCAGACATCTGTTATTGCCAGCCCACATCCGTCATATCCGCCCGATATCTCGCCTTGTGACTTTTCCTTGCTGCCGCGAGTGAAAAGCCAACAGAAAGAAAAGCTTCATCAAGATATCGAAGGCATCCAAAGGGCTGTGAGAAATGAGCTTACAAGCATTGACGTTGTAAATTTCCCTGCTTGCTTCCAATACCTCCAGAAACTTTGGCAACTATGTTCAGAAAGCCAAGGGTACCGGTTTGTTAGGAGCTAGGATCATTATTTGGTAACTGCAATTTTCTATTTTTTTTTTTTTTTTGAAAGACCTGTCATAGATCTTTTCTGACAAAGGGAGTATTTCCATCACGAACGGGGTTCCTAACTATCAGTTCTAGGTACCTGTCAGAGAAGGCATCTAGTAATGTTTCACAGAATGTCTTATCACGCCCACCATTAACAAAACTGTAATTTTCCCAATTAATTGTTGCAGATTAAAGTCTCCACCCATGATTAGGATGTGAATGGGGAACTTACGTACATGTGAACCGATATTTTCTCTAAAGGAAGGAATCTGGTGGTGAGGGATACAAGGTTCCAATTATCATTTTGCACCCACCCCTCATACTGAGTCTTGCCCGAACAATCTCACATGCAGCTTCAATTTCTATCTCGGTGGATTTGAGTTTCTTGTCTATTGCGACAAATAAACCAACTCCACTTCCCATTTGCCTATTCTTTCGGAATACACTTAAATTCTCCTCCAAAATCTCATTGATATCAATTTCAGGTTTCAACTATCTTTCTGTATCTGGTATCATATGAGCTGCACTGCTTTTCATGAGCTCTTCAAACTCTGGCACTTTGTTGCGAATGCTTCAGCAGTTTACTATGGGGATTTTAATACTCTTACTGTTGGAGGCATTTCTTTCGATCTTATGCTGATAGATCTGAGTTTCCTACAGCTATCGTTATCTGGATTGGGTAGAGAGTCACCTAATCTAAAAAAATGCCCTTGGGTGCACCACACACACAGTCAGCTATGTGAGTAGCAGCCTAGGACGTGTAGTGAACACCTGACCCGTTTAGGGGTACCCTACAGTTCTCAGCCGTATGGCACAAGTCCAGAAAGTTGCAGCCTAGCTTGTCACAGAACCATCGAAGTTCCTGGTTCAGTCTTTCCTCTTGACTTAGAACCAAAGGGCCACGATCAGTTATGGGGACAATGCAACACTTTGTGAGCTTGGTTGAAACTCCATGCACAAGGCTGGTCTTCTCAACATTCTCTGCCAGTCACTTCGCACAAAAAAGAAAACTCAAAGGTCTCATGCGACTCAATCGCTAGTCGCTTAGTGAGAGTTTCCAAGGTCCCAACAGAGAAAGCAAATCTTCGGCAGGTAAAGAGAGAGCTTACGGAAGTCAAGAAATATCTGCAACATAACCCGGAATTCTCTTCTCCATTTACAATCATTGAACTGGAGACAGCCCTTAAGCATACGAAATGTAGAAAAGCTGCAGGTGCAGATAGGCTTTACCCTGAATTTTTGGTGCACAGTGGACCGGTAACACGAAATTGGCTAGTTTGCCTTTTTAAAGAAATTCTTCGTGCAGCAACATTACCCAAAAAGTTTAAAAGAGCAAAAATTATCGCTATCAAAAAGCCAGGGAAAGAGGGAACAGCTGCAGAACACTTCCGCCCAATATCTCTACTTAGCTGTGCTTACAAGCTACTGGAAAGAATGATTCTAAACCGAATCCAAGATCAAATTAATGCTATGATACCACCTGAAATAGCTGGATTCAGACCTTATAGAAGCTGCTGTGAACAAGTGCTCTCCTTGACTACTCACATAGAAGCTGGATACCAAAGGAAACTTAAAACTGGAGTAGTGTTCATTGGCCTGTCAGCAGCTTATGACACTGTGTGGCGCGAGGGCCTATTATGGAAATTTTTTAGAGCAATACCTTGCAAAACTCTTGGCAACCTCTTAAGTAACATGTTAAGCAATAGGCGGTTTAAAGTACAAGGAGAAGAGAAAAGCAGATGGCATGTACTCAATAATAGATTACCTCAGGGCTCTGTTCTTGCTCCAGTGTTATTCAACCTCTACACAGCTGACCTGCCGAATTTGACCTGCCGAAAATTTCAATATGCAGATGACCTGGCAATTTCATATCTGAGTTAAGACCTTTCTGAATGTGAAGAACACCTAACGAACAGCCTTACTAAACTTTGTGAGTATTTTGAGACATGGAGACTGAGACCAAATGTTTCTAAAACCGAGGTAAGCCTGTTCCACCTCTCTAATCACCTTTCATCAGCAAAGATCAGTCCACAGTTCGGCCCTCTTGGCACAGTCAGACACAAAGAAAGCCCAAAATACCTGGGAGTCACTCTGGACAGAACTTTAACATACAAAAAACACCTTTCCGACTTGGCCAAGAAGATACAAACACGAGTGAACCTTGTGAGAAAGCTGGCAGGCAGTACATGGGGAGCAACCACATCAGTTCTCCGAGGAGCATCCCTTGCTCTGGTATACTCTGCAGCAGAATACTGTGCACCAGTTTGGCTACGAAGCACCCACGTAGGAAAGTAGACGTCCAACTGAACTCAGTTATGAGAGTAATTAGTGGCACAGTCCGGTCTACACCTACTTGCTGGCTACCAGTACTTTCAAACATCTGTCTACCAGACCTCCGTCGAAAGGCTGCTCTTTACAACCTCTGTCAGCAAATTTCTGAAAACAACTCGATCCCTCTTCATGACGATTTGCTATCACTGCCCAGGAAACGCCTCAAATCTAGGAGACCAGCATATGAAATGGGAGTCCAAATGCTATCCACAGGATTCTACTAGGACGCAGAGTGGAAACGTGAGTGGCAAGCTACAAGAACCCGAAACCACGAACTTGTAGACAATCCAACAGTTCCAGTTCCAGGCTTCTGCCAACCAAGGGAGGTGTGGGTGCAGTTAAATAGATATCGGACCCAAGAGGGTAGGTGCAAATACAACATGCACAAGTGGGGCCTTTCAAGTGACAGTGTGTGTGACTGTGGAGACACCCAAACAATGAGCCACATTGTGAATGACTGTCCAATCAGACGTTTCCCTGGTGGCATTGAGAAGCTCCATCAAGCATCCCACGAGGCACTCCGCTGAATCGAGTCCATCAACATCCGAGTGTAGTCTGAGCCGTTTTAAAACTTGTGTACTATATATAATTTTACATGTTCATATATATATATATATATATATATATATATATATATATATATATATATATTTGTTTTGCTAAATGTGTGTTACTGTAATTGATGCATACGATAATAATAACAATAAAAATAACTGGAATGACCCAAGTATGACTTTAGAACCCAGACGACAGGTATCTTTTTCTCCAATGTGAGCCACAGTCTGCAGTTGGTTGCATCCTGTTCCCTTAATGGCTGCTGGAATAGCCTGTTCAACATGTTGAATGACGCCCTCAACCCTACACAGCGGGTGCACCTGGTGTCCTCTCCTGTCCCTTGCTGCCATTTCCATAAGGGATCCATCATTCGCTTACGTTTGAACTGCTGATGATAAACAGACCCCTACCCCTTCACATTCGACTACTCTTGACTCCGGACAATACAGGTTTCCCCAAAACAGCTGAAGTGAGTCCCATTGGTGCAGTTTTAGTTTCAGTGAAAGCCAGCAGCTCGAACATGTTGGTTAGAGGAACCAATACAACACCCTGAGTCCTCCCTGCTCCCCATCCACCCTGTACAGGACGTCTAGATCTACCACCGACATGCAACTCACAGTCAAGCTTCTGCAGAGGAGACAGAATCCACAGGACAAGACAGTACATGGGGTACCTCTGGTACTGGTACCACAGGCACACAACTCTCAGGAGCTCTTCGAACACACCGATTCACAGCAGTTGCCAACCTTTTGACAGTTGACAGGACGATTTCCAGCTGCTTACGAACGGCAACCAACTCATTCCATGAAACTTCCTGGCAGATTAAAACTGTGTGCCGGACCAAGACTCGAACTCGGGACCTTTGCCTTTCACGGGCAAGTGCTCTACCATCTGAGCTACCGAAGCACGACTCACCCCCGGTCTCACAGCTTTACTTCTGCCAGTATCTCGTCTTCCACCTTCCAAACTTTACAGAAGCTCTCCTGCGAACCTTGCAGAACTAGCACTCCTGAAAGAAAGGATATTGCGGAGAAATGGCTTAGCCACAGCCTGGGGGATGTTTCCAGAATGAGATTTTCACTCTGCAGCGGAGTGTGCGCTGATATGAAACTTCCTGGCAGATTAAAACTGTGTGCCCGACAGAGACTCGAACTCGGGACCTTTGCCTTTCGCGGGCAAGTGCTCTACCATCTGAGCTACCGAAGCACGACTCACCCCCGGTCTCACAGCTTTACTTCTGCCAGTATCTCGTCTCCTACCTTCCAAATTTTACAGAAGCTCTCCTGCGAACCTTGCAGAACTAGCACTCCTGAAAGAAAGGATATTGCGGAGACATGGCTTAGCCACAGCCTGGGGGATGTTTCCAGAATGAGATTTTCACTCTGCAGCGGAGTGTGCGCTGATATGAAACTTCCTGGCAGATTAAAACTGTGTGCCCGACCGAGACTCGAACTCGGGACCTTTGCCTTTCGCGGGCAAGTGCTCTACCATCTGAGCTACCGAAGCACGACTCACCCCCGGTCTCACAGCTTTACTTCTGCCAGTATCTCGTCTCCTACCTTCCAAATTTTACAGAAGCTCTCCTGCGAACCTTGCAGAACTAGCACTCCTGAAAGAAAGGATATTGCGCAGACGTGGCTTAGCCACAGCCTGGGGGATGTTTCCAGAATGAGATTTTCACTCTGCAGCGGAGTGTGCGCTGATATGAAACTTCCTGGCAGATTAAAACTGTGTGGCCAACAGAGACTCGAACTCGGGACCTTTGCCTTTCGCGGGCAAGTGCTCTACCATCTGAGCTACCGAAGCACGACTCACCCCAGGTCTCATAGCTTTACTTCTGCCAGTATCTCGTCTCCTACCTTCCAAACTTTACAGAAGCTCTCCTGCGAACCTTGCAGAACTAGCACTCCTGAAAGAAAGGATATTGCGGAGACATGACTTAGCCACAGCCTGGGGGATGTTTCCAGAATTAGATTTTCACTCTGCAGCGGAGTGTGCGCTGATATGAAACTTCCTGGCAGATTAAAACTGTGTGGCCAACAGAGACTCGAACTCGGGACCTTTGCCTTTCGCGGGCAAGTGCTCTACCATCTGAGCTACCGAAGCACGACTCACCCCAGGTCTCATAGCTTTACTTCTGCCAGTATCTCGTCTCCTACCTTCCAAACTTTACAGAAGCTCTCCTGCGAACCTTGCAGAACTAGCACTCCTGAAAGAAAGGATATTGCGGAGACATGACTTAGCCACAGCCTGGGGGATGTTTCCAGAATGAGATTTTCACTCTGCAGCGGAGTGTGCGCTGATATGAAACTTCCTGGCAGATTAAAACTGTTTGCCCGACCGAGACTCGAACTCGGGACCTTTGCCTTCCGCTAGTAAATGCTCTACCATCTGAGGTGCAGAGTGAAAATCTCATTCTGGAAACATTTCCCAGGCTGTGGCTAAGTGATGTCACCGCAATATCCTTTATTTCAGGAGTGCTAGTTCTACAAGTTTCGCAGGAGAGCTTCTGTAAAGCTAGAAGGTAGGAGACGAGATACTGGCAGAAGTAAAGCTGTGCGTGGGTAGCTCAGATGGTAGAGCACTTGCCCGCAAAAGGCAAAGGTCCCAGGTTCGAGTCTCTGTCCGGCACACAGTTTTAATCTGCCAGCAAGTTTCATATCAGCGCACACTCCGCTGCAGAGTGAAAATCTCATTCTGGCAACTCATTCCATGTTCAAGAACAGCATTTACCTTGGGCTACGTTTTGGCTGGTGCAATGTATTAAAGGCAGTGGACAAATAACTTTAAATTAAGCCCACTGATTATCTTTAAAAATTGGAAATTGTTGGTATGTTCTGTGGGCCAAACTGCGTAGGTCATCGGTCCCTAGGCTTACAAACTACTTAATCTAACTTAAACTAACTTACGCTAACGACAACACACATACACATGCCCAAGGGAGGACTCGAACCTCCGACGGGGCGAGCCGCGGATAATCTTTTAATCTGTTGAGCTAAAATGTTGCTAATTCCCTATAAGAACTGGAGCAAATACATAAGATGAGATATCTATTAAGGCAACACAAAAACCTGTGGTAAAAATTACTGCTGTCTTATAACGTTTTGAGGTTAATTATAGTTGTTAGGAAATTCGAAAGTAGAGTCAATTAACAATAAATGCAGATTATATAAAGGGATACTCCTCTTTAAGGGAAAAGTAGTAACTGGACATATGAAGATATTGCAAAGACTGTGTCTTTATGTTGCGTACACTATAAAGCCTTATGTTTTGTCAGGGACATATTGAAATATCATTTTCTTAGTTAAGTCACTATGAAAAGAAAACTTACGTAGGGTAGTGTTCCATCAAGTTTTATTGATTTAAGTCTTAGATTTTCCAAAATTCTAAAAAAGATGTAGTTCTTAGCTTTGATGAAATGAAAGTAAACAGTCATTTATGTTTTGACCACGCAGGGGAGAATACAAGAGGACCACACAACATTGCTCAATTTATGGTCATCAGAAGTTTGGTAGAAAAATGGAGGCAGCCCATTTATTACAACTTTGAGACAGCCGTTTCTGAGGACTTTTTGGCTGAAACGTTTCAAGATATAAAAAATTTTGTCTTTAAAGCGAGAGTATTTGTGTATGATATGGGGCCATCGAACAGAAAACCTGTAGGGAATCGAAAGGTAACTTAGGATTCGAAAATAACTCAAATCAGAACAGGAAAATATGGCTTTCTTGTTATTTGCCTTATGCCTTGAAAGTGTTAGGGAATCATTCGCTTGACGATGGTTATGACTAAAATCTGGTAGCTTGTACAAAAAGAAACGTAAATTATGTTACTTAAACCCCAAAACACTGGTGTAGATTTTCAGTATGCCCGTAACGTCGGCGGCCGGTGTGGCCGTGCGGTTAAAGGCGCTTCAGTCTGGAACCGCGTGACCGCTACGGTCGCAGGTTCGAATCCTGCCTCGGGCATGGATGTGTGTGATGCCCTTAGGTTAGTTAGGTTTAATTAGTTCTAAGTTCTAGGCGACTGATGACCTCAGAAGTTAAGTCGCATAGTGCTCTGAGCCATTTGAACCATTTTTGTACCCGTAACGTAAACACGGAAAAATCAAAAAAGCTTAATAATAATAATAATAATGGTGATAATAACAATAGTCATGGAAAATCTCGACTACAATAATACCTGCGGATGAATAAAAATTGTGCACCGTGTGTCTATAGGCTTGAATGCAGTGCTGCCTGGCGAAAGGGTTCACAGTGACGTCAGAGCTCACAACCCGTTTGCGCACGACCTCAACCGTATATTCCAGTATCCACGCTACCGACTGTAATTCCACACCACCTCATCAGGGCTGTCTTAACGTTTGTACCCATTTTTCCATTTCCTTCCCATGTTTTCCTATTACATTATCTCCCTTTTGTATTGTGGCTTCACCGACACCCCCAACAGCTTCTAGCTTCCTGTCTACCCAAGATCCACTCCGTCTCTACCCATTAGTCCTCGATACTTACATCCATGCCCTCCTGCCATACTATATTCCTAACCTTTTCCCCTCCAATAAGAGACCGTTGTTCCCAGAGCAGGTCTAATTCTTAGTGACGCTTTCGTTTTACCTATTAGTTTTTGTCTTTTAAATATAAAAGAAGAAGCGAAGAAAATCAAATGTCTTTTATATGAAACTTTCATTAAATTCATACATACAAATTTTAAAATCGTATGTAAGTATCTCGATATTTAATTTTTCGTTTTTCGTATTTCTGTTTGTCACATACCCTTTGGCTGAATAACGGGTTGACTCTCGTCACACCTAGGTCTGCTGAACAGTGAGCAGTTTTTCGAATTGAAGCCGCACTGTCACGAACACTTCTCACGGTGGATTCACTAAGTCCCAATTCACGCTGAATGTCAACAATATGCTGACCTTTCTCACAGCGATTCAAAACTTCCCTCTTTGTTTATAATGAATATGATATTCGTAAACGCTTCTTTCCCTCGACAGGCACGCTTTCTTTCGTTTTACCCGATATTTTAAATACATACACTGTCAAGTGCAATTTCACAGCACTACTGATATGAACTGACGATCCACGTCTCGCCGAACACGACAGAAGATGCAAGTTGAGATGCGCTAACGCGTTACTGCTTCCGTTTACTGCTAACAGGTGGCGACACTGGACTTAAAACTAAAATCGTTTGTATGCGAAAACGCGAATAACGAATTCGCGTACAATGGAGTCTACCTCTATAGAATTACATGGCAGCAATATATCCAGAAGCAGGACATCTCAGCGGCTTTGGGCACTGTACCCAACCTACCAAACCCTTAATGCAAAGTCAAGCTTCTTATCTTTTGGGGACCGACTATCCTCTCCCTATTATTGGACTATAACTTAGGATAACGGCGCAAGACCCACCCCCAACCCCACCTCCCTCCAGTACATCTCTTGCAATATGCCGATGACACCGCATTCCTCACCCTCGCTCCTACCCTCCAACGGTCCCAACGCCTTCTCCAGAATCACCTTGGCCTTTTTGCCGCTTGGTGTAACCAGTGGCTCCTGAAAATCAATCCTTCCAAAACCCAGGCAATCATTGTAGGTCCTACAACTCGCTCTTTCCGGCTCCTGGATTTCTCCCTTACCGTCTGCGCCCGTCCTGTCCGCCTCACCCCCACCCTCACCTACCTTGGCCTCACCATTGACCGTCACCTCACCTGGATCCCACATCTCCGCTTCATCCAATCCAAAGCCCACAACCACCTCCGACTCCTCAAACTCCTCTCTGGCCGGACATGGGGTTTGCACCCCTCTACCATCCTCCACAGCTACAAATCCTTAATCCGTCCCATCCTCTGTTATGCCAGTCCCACCTGGATATCTGCCATCCCCCCACTCCCAAATTCTATATATCCCTCCAGTTCCTTGAGCGTCATGCACTCCACCTCACCTTCCGTATATGCCTCCCGTCCCCCACGCGGCTCCCCTATGACCTCATTCCTTTCCCCCATCTGCTCCTATTCCTTGAACATATCCGCATACTCTACACCTCCCGCCGCCTTGATCCCCCTCACCCCCTGGTTGCTCCTCTCCTTTCCCATCTCTGCCCCCTGCCACTCTCTCTCTGCCCCCCTTCTCTCCCCTGAGTCCTTTTGCATTTCCCTCCTCTGCCTTTTCCCATTCCCTCTCGTGTCTGCCCTGCCCCCCCCCCCTTATGAATCCTCTCCCTCCTTTGGTTCCCCCCGCCCCCCACTTTCGTTTTTTCCTCTCCTCCCTCCTTGTTTTCCCCCTCATCCAGGTCCCCCCCCCCTCCCATCTGCCCTGGCTACGGAGTGTCATCTTTGTGCCAACATTTTCGTGCAGTGTTTTACTGTGAGTGTTTTACAGTGAGTGTTCTGTGTTGTGTGTCTTTTGGGAAGTGTTGCGAACGGCCATCATACTGTCGTTGGGTGTGATTTTTTATCTCTTGCGAACAGAAACCAGACTGTCGCCATGTTTTTTTAATTGTGTGTCTACTATGTTACTTGTCTCATTCCTGTGTATTTTATTAACATTGCCAATCCCTTTGCTTTATGTTTTAACTTTCCACAATTTTCCGCCATTTTACAATTTAAGTCACCGTTTTGTCGCCTGTTTTTCTTGTTTCTTTTCTTCTTCCGTTTTTAAAAAGTCGGAAGGCTGTAGAGCAGCGTACTAAGCTGCTGCCAGCCCGCCCCCTTCGGGGGAGGGGGGGGGGGGGAATTGAAACTCAATAAAGGAAAAAAAACAAGACCCACTTACAAAGGCTCCAAACCCTACAAGATAAGGTGCAGCGGAGGATATTCCATGTGCCGACTATCTTCCCAGCACTATACTTTCATGTAGCCATCGAAGAGCTGGAAGTCCTAGAAAGATTTAAGAAAACACCTGTAAAATTCTGCAAACAAAAGATTAATATGATTTTAGTAAACTGCAGGAGCATCCAAGGAAAGGTCCCAGAATTAGTATCGTTTACTGAAGGTTATAATGCACAGATAGTATTGGGAACAAAAACCTGGTTGAAGCCAGACGTCAGTGACAACGAAATCCAAAGTTCAGACTGGAATATTTATCGTAAGGATAGGTTAGTCGCCAGTGGTGGCGGCGTGTTCATTGCAGTAAAAAAATCTATAAAATATAGCGATGTTATCACGGATTCCGAATGTGAATTAATCTGGGTGAAACTGGGTCTCAAAGAACGGCCAAAAATGGTGATCGCTTGCTTTTATAGACCACCGGGGTCAGGGTCTGTAATTGTAGAGTGCTTCAGACAGAGGTTGCAGGATATCATTAGTAATTTTCCTGATCTTGCCGTTGTCATAGGGGGTGACTTCAACTTGCCAGGTATAGATTGGGAGTGTTATGCCATCAGAACTGGTGCCAGAGACATGGATCGTGTGGCTTTGTTATGTACGTCTTGTCCGAAAATTAGATTGAGCAGATAGTTGAAGAACCAACTCGAGAGGGTAACGTCTTAGACCTCCTGGTAACAAACAGATCTGAACTTACCGAACCAGTTAACGTAGAGGAAGGTATCAGTGATCATAAGGCTGTGACAGCATCTATGACGACAGGTCCTACAAGGAATGTTAAGAAAGGTAGGAAGATATATCGCTCAGCAAGGGTGACAGGATACAAATTTCAGAATATCTACATCTATCTACTACCTCTACATTTATACTCCGCAAGCCACCCAACGGTGTGTGGCAGAGGGCACTTTACGTGCCACTGTCATTACCTCCATTTCCTATTCTAGTCGCGTATGGTTCGCGGGAAGAACGACTGCCGGAAAGTCTCCGTGCGCGTTCGAATCTCTCTAATTTTACATTCGTGATCTCCTCGGGAGGTATAAGTAGGGGGAAGCAATATATTCGATACCTCATCCAGAAACGCACCCTCTCGAAACCTGGCGAGCAAGCTACACCGCGATGCAGGGCGCCTCTCTTGCAGAGTCTGCCACTTGAGTTTATTAACCATCTCCGTAACGCTATCACGGTTACCAAATAACCCTGTGACGAAACGCGCCGCTCTTCTTTGGATCTTCTCTATCTCCTCCGTCAGACCGATCTGGTACGGATCACACACTGATGAGCAATACTCAAGTATAGGTCGAACGAGTGTTTTGTAAGCCACCTCCTTTGTTGATGGACTACATTTTCTAAGAACTCTCCCAATGAATCTCAACCTGGTACCCGCCTTACCAACAATTAATTTTATATGATCATTCCACTTCAAATCGTTCCGTACGTAAACTCCCAGATATTTTACAGAAGTAACTGCTACCACTGTTCCGCTATAATATAATCATACAATAAAGGATCCTTCTTTCTATGTATTCGCAATACATTACATTTGTCTACGTTAAGGGTCAGTTGCCACTCCCTGCACCAAGTGCCTATCCGCTGCAGATCTTCCTGCATTTCGCTGCAATTTTCTAGTGCTGCAACTTCTCTGTATACTACAGCATCATCCGCGAAAAGCCGCATAGAACTTCCGACACTATCTACTAGGTCATTTATATATATTGTGAAAAGCAGTCAGCATCAAATATTCGGTGATGAGGACGAAGATGTGGAGGATAAATGGAAAAATTTCAAAGGCATCGTTCAATATGCCATAGGCAAGTATGTTCAGAGTAAGGTTTTAAGGCATGGGAAAGATCCACCATGGTTTAATAGCCGTGTTAGAAAACCGCTGCGTAAACAAAGAGCACTTCATCTCAGATTCAAGAGAAGTAAAAACCTAGCTGACAAAGAAAAGCTGAAAGAAGAGAAATTGGACATGAGAAGAGCGATGAGAGAAGCGTTCAATGATTTTGAAAGTAAGATGTTGTCAACCGACCTGAGTAAAAACCCTAAGACATTAGAGAGAAGAGCGAAATACTGAATTCGATCTTCCAAAGTTGTTTCATCACGGAAGATCGTAACACTGTCCCTTCTTTCAAGCGTCGTGCGAGCGTCGAAATGTCAGATATTGAGATAACCGATCGCGGAATTGAAAAGCAGCTACAATTGCTCAGTAGTGGAAAGGCTTCAAGACCAGATGAGATACCTATAAGATTCTATAAAGATTATGCGAAAGAACTTGCTCCCCTTCTAGCGGTAATTTATCGTACATCGCTTGAGCAACGAAACGTACCTAATGACTGGAAAAAAGCGCAGGTCATTCCCATTTTTAAGAAAGGCCGTAAGACAGGTCCACACAATTATAGACCTATATCGTGGACGACAATCTGTTGTAGAATTATGGAACATGTTTTTTGTTCAAGAATTATGACGTTCTTGGAAAATGAACATCGCCTCTATAAAAATCAGCATGGATTCCGAAAACAGATCCTGCGAAACTCAGATCGCTCTGTTCCTCCATGAGATCCACAGCGCAGTGGACAACGGTGCTCAGGTTGATGCCGCCTACATTCATTTCAGTAAGGCATCTGACACCGTCCCGCATTGCCGTTTAATGAAAAAAATACGAGCTTACGGAGTATCGGAGCGGACCTGCGATTGGATTCAAGTCCTTCTTGCAGATGGAACTCAACACATGGCTCTTAACGGAACTAAATCGATAGATGTAAAGGTAATATACGGAGTACCACAGGGAAGTGTGATGGGACCGTTGCTGTTCGTAATATATATATAAATGATCTAGCAGAAAGCGTCGGATGCTCTTTAAGGCTATTCGCAGATGATGCAGTTGTTTATACCAAAGTAGCAACGCCAGAAGATAGTAAGAATTTGCAGGACGACCTGCAGAGAATTGATGAATGGTGCAGACTCTGGCACTTGACCCTTAACGTAAATAAATCTAATATATTGCGCATACATAGGAAAAGAAATCCACTACTGTACAGGTACACTATTGGTGACAAACAGCTGGAGTCAGCGTCTGCCGTAAAATATCTATGCGTAGTTATCCAGAGCGACCTTAAGTGGGAAAAGGAGACACTAGACTCAGATTCATCGGAAGAATCTTAAGAAAATGTAACTCACCCACGAAAGAAGTGGCTTATAATGCGTTTGTTCGCCCGATTCTTGAATATTGTTCATCTGTTGGGACCCCTGTCAGTTAGGACTGATAGAGGAGATACAGAAGAGCGGCGCGTTTCGTCATGGGATCGTTTAGCTGGCGAGAGAGCGTAACGGAGATGCTAAACAAACTCCATTGGCAGACGTTACAAGAGAGACGTTGCGCATCACGGAGAAATTTACTATTGAAATTTCGGGACAGCACTTTTCAGGAGGAGGCAGACAACATATTACTTCCCCCACCATATACATCTCACGTATTAACCACGAGGAGAAAATTCGAGAAATTAAAGCCAATACAGAGGCTTGCCGACAGTCATTCTTCACACACACTAATCGTGAGTGGAACTGGGTTGCAGGGATCAGATAGTGTTACCGAAAGTACCCTCCGCCACACACCATTAGGTGGCTTGCGGAGTATGATGAAGATGAACGTCATCAAGACCACTTATCCGGCAGGCAGAAACGGTGATGTCGACAACCGAGATGACCCGTGGCCCTACTCAAGGGTGGTGACCGACTACTACGGGTATAGCCCCGGCCCAGCTTGTCGGATACGGCCAAGTTTACTCGAAAGGCAAACGCGGGCACAGCCGACTGCGGCCAACCACCCTGCCCGGTCATTGCTCTGTCACGTGACCAGCCACTGGCCCGATAGCTGCTGCGGCCAAAGTTGTGTGCAGGAACACAATGAGCATGCGGGACTGACAGTTGTAGCCAGCCGTAAATGAGGTTCCAACTGCATGATTTCCTTACCTTTGATTGTTTTGTTTGTCGCCGCTGTTCTGCGAAAGAATCTTTCTATCACGATGGACTTCGATACGGAAAAAGTCATGGGATAGTTATATGCCCATATACTGATGACGATAGTATCGCTTCCGCGATGCATAAAAGGGTAGTGCATTGATGGAGCTGTCGTTTGTACTCAGGCAATTCATGTGAGAAAGTTTCCGACGTGGTTATGACGGCACAACAGGAATAACCTGACTTCGTTTGAAGCCAGAATGGTAGTTGGAGCTAGATGCATGGGACATTCCATTTCAGAAATCGTTAGGTAATTCAGTATTCCAAATCCATGGAGTCAAGAGTGTCTCGAGAACACCAAATTTCAGGCATTACCTCCCACCACAGACAACGCAATGGCCTTCACTTAACGACCAACAGCAGTGGCGTTTGCACAGAGTTGTCAGTGCTAATAGACAAGCCAAAAAGGAATGATATAACCGCAGAAATCAATGTGGAACGTACGATGAACGTATTCGTTATGACAGTGCAGCGAAATTTGGCGTTAGTAGGCAATTGCAGGAGACGACCAATGAGAGTGCCTTTGCTAACAGCACGGCATTGCCTTCAGCGCTTCTCCTGGGCTCGTAACCATACCGGTTAGATCCGAGACGACTGGAAAACCGTGACCTCGTCGGATGAGTCCCACTTACAGTTGGTAAGAGCTGATGGTAGGGGTCAAGTGTGGTACAGACCCCACTGAACCAAGGACCCAAGTTGTCAACAGGGCACTGTGCAAGCTGGTTGTGGCTCCACAATGGTGTGAGCTGTGTTTACATGGATCATTAACAGGAAATGGTTATATCCGGCTGCTTGGAGACCATTTGCAGCCATTAATGGACTTCATTTTCCAAACATCGATGGAATTTTAGTGGGTGACTATGCGCATTGTCACCGGGTCACAATGATGACAGCTTCTTCTTCCAGTGCGTGGCTGTGGATTGGACAATGACATTCAGATTCTGTCTTGCAGCACCCACGTCAGGAATTCCGTTACCCTTGTCTACTTCCTCACTGCCATGATACAAACAAACGACACGGTATTTTGTGACAGAAGACATTCTATGTGCTATTAGCACCACTTAGCCTACCATATATCATAGTGCACTTGTGAGTCATGCAGTGCTGGTCATTTGTATAAATAACAGGACACAATATCGAAATATTTGACACACACAACTAGCAAAAACTTACGACAAAAATATATACTGCCATAAGAAATATCATCACGCTCCCACAAAGCGCAACACAATACTGAAATATAAAATAATGGCACAAATGTTCTTATCTGGCGTCACACAAAACATATGTCCAGATTTTAGGTGCTGAGATGCGTCAACTTGCTTTCAAAGTTACTACCAGTGATAAGCAACGTCCACCATGGATCGGAATTACACAAAAGATTTTCTTAAATTCGTCCACAAACCTAACCTCCAGAAAAAATGGCGGGAAGTTTGAATTTTGGCAGGAAAATAGACCAATTGTGCTATGTCCACTAACCTAAGCCTCCAGAAGAAAAAATAGCGGGAAGTTTTAATTCCAACACGATAATGCATGCAAAAACCGTACTTGTCTTTATTATTATTCATTATCATTTATTAACATTCATTATCATTTATTATTACTTATTATTATTTATATCATGCACATGTGTATTCAGTCCAACTGTGTTACTTCATACCCCTGCCACCAGAGAGCACCACCGTGATTGTTGTGGCGTAACAAGACAGCTACGCCACACTGAAGTAGCCGAAAGGCACGCGTAATATCACTTAGGCTAGAGAAAGGTCTGAAACAGGATACGTAATGAATGGTAGCAAGAAAAGCACGTAGCTGCTATTATACTTAACTTTTAATCCTTGTTGTGTACATCGTTATTGATGAGACATTTCATACGATAACTATCAAACTATGTAAGCTAATGGCGCCTTGCTAGGTCGTAGACTTTGACTTAGCTGAAGGCTATTCTAACTGTCTCTCGGCAAATGAGAGAAAGGCTTCGTCAGTGTAGTCGCTAGCAAAGTCGTCGTACAACTGGGGCGAGTCCTAGTCCGTATCTCGAGACCTGCCTTGTGGTGGCTCTCGGTCTGCGATCACGCAGTGGCGACACGCGGGTCCGACATGTACTAAATGGACCGCGGCCGATTTAAACTACCACCTAGCAAGTGTGGTGTCTGGCGGTGACACCACATTCCTCCCCCGCAAATCGACGAACGGTCGTGTTATAAGGCTTCCGCCCGCCGTGGGGAGGACCCCATGTTGACGTATGCGATGAGGTGGGGAGCCTAACAACAGGCGAGGCTGTGCCACCCGCACCCGGCCATTCGGTCCGAGGGGAGCTAGGAAACGCT
Organism: Schistocerca americana; assembly: GCF_021461395.2. Lineage (NCBI taxonomy): Eukaryota > Metazoa > Arthropoda > Insecta > Orthoptera > Acrididae > Schistocerca > Schistocerca americana. The sequence continues at coordinate 382,460,197 of NC_060126.1, forward strand.
TGAAAACCTAGTCCAGGGTGCACGTCAACATGCGGTGTATGCGCCCGTAAAGAGACAGGAGGGGCCGAAGGGTCGACCTCCATTGCGTCGGGGTATCCGACGCGCGAAGGCGTCACGTGGTCCGGAGCGGGCAAGAGTTCCATGGCGGAGGACAGCTAGTCACGGGAAACGATCGGCGGCGCGTGACCCAGGGAGGCGCTTGGCGGCTGCAGCGAAGCGTCCCCGCGGGCGGCGCCGGCTGGAGGACAGGCGGCGGAGGCGGCAGCGGCGCGTCGCCATGGGGCAAAATGGAAGGCATCGTCGGTAACACCTGGGGATGAGGCGAACCAGCAGATGGGTCCCCAGGGCGCTGACCGGACGGCACCGTCGCTGAAAGCAGACGGGAAGCGGCAGAACCCGTGCGACGACAGAGGCGCAGCTGATTGAGATGCCGACGCACCTCACCAGAGGCCCCCAAAACCAAATACATCGCGCGGCCGAGGCAGCGAAGAACGCGCCCTGCGAGCCAACGCCGTGAACCTCGATAGTTGCGATAGAATACAACGTCGCCTGGAGCAAGAGCAGGAGCCTGCCACTGCACAGGAACTTGATGCGGCGGGTGCAGCAAAGACATCAAGGTTCGATGAGGACGACCGTGGAGCAACTCAGCCGGCGAGCGACCATCTCGGGGCTGAGAGCGATACGATGACAAAAAGAGCAACAACGCGTCCTCCCGAGAATGCGACTCTTTCAACTTTAACATCTGTGACTTGAAAGTCCGGACCAATCGTTCAGCGGCACCGTTTGACCGAGGCGAAAACGGCGCGGATGTCAGATGTTGAATACCATTGGCCTTGCAGAATAACTGAAATTCTGCGGACATGAATTGTGGGCCATTGTCGGAAACAATAGTCTGCGGAAGACCTTCAATGCAAAAGATAGCAGACAACACTTGGATGGTGGCAGAGGACGTCGTGGAGGACATCCGGACAACAAAAGGAAAATTACTGAAGGCATCTACCAGAACCAACCATCGAGCATTCCAGAATGGACCAGCAAAATCGATGTGCAAGCGTTGCCAAGGGGAAGTGGCTTTTGGCCATGCAAAGACTTTCTGCGGCGGTGCGGAATGTTGTTCGGCACACGCCATGCAAGAAGAACACATATTCGTAATCGCAGCATCGATTCCGAACCAAGTACAGTGCTGACGAGCAAGTTGTTTCGTTCGCACTATACCCCAATGTCCTTGGTGAAGAAGCCGTAAAACAGAGGACTGTAACGAACGTGGGACCACGACTCTGGACTGATCATTATCAGAACGCAACAACAAAACACCACGTCGTACAAAAAGTCTCTCCTTGTGAGCAAAAAATCGGCGAACCAGCGGATTCTCAATCCGCGACTTTGACAAAGGCCATTGCGTAGCAACAAAACGCAACACGGTAGCAAGGACAGGGTCAGCAGCTGTGGCTGTAGCTACACGACGAAAATCAATCGGAAACGATTCGACCACTTCATCGGTTTCCGAATCAATGAACATGCAAGCAAGTTCGGAAGAATCGAATGCTCTATCCTCAGCAACAGGCAAACGGGACAACGCATCGGCGTTTCCGTGCTTAGCAGTGGACCGATACAAGATATCGTAGCGGTACTGCGAGAGGAAAATAGACCAGCGAATGAATTTCTGCGCTGTACGCGGAGGTACAGGCTTGTTCGGATGAAAAAGCGACGTCAGAGGTTTGTGGTCTGTGATGATGGTAAAGTGACGACCATACAAGAAATCATGGAACTTTGTAACACCAAAGACGAGAGCCAAAGCTTCTTTCTCTATCTGCGAGTAATTTCTTTGCGCAGACGAGAGCAATTTGGACGCAAAGGCAATAGGGCGATCATGCGAGCCAACTTTGTGCGCAAGCACAGCACCCATCCCGAAATCCGATGCATCTACCATCAACAAAAGGGGTTTCTGGGGATCGAATGGCGTAAGGCAAGTATTTGAAAGCAACGCCGATTTCAACTGGCGAAAGGCTCGTTCGCATTCCGTCGTCCAGACGAACGGAACACCCTTACGGCGTAAGCTATGAAGCGGAGCTGAAATGGAAGAGGCATTGCGCAGAAAGCGATGATAATAGTTAATTTTACCCAACACACTCTGTAGCTGCTTCACATTCTGTGGCGAAGGCAAATCTTGTATGGCACGGAGGTGCTCCGGACTCGGATGTATGCCTTGGGCATTGATGACATGTCCCAGGTATGGTAAGTCACGAGCAAAAAACACACATTTGTCCTTCCGCAAGCGAAGACCAGTTTGTCGCAACACCTGAAATAATGTTCGTAGGTGTGCTAAATGCTCGTCTGCTGTCTTTCCGGAGATCACAATATCGTCCAGATAGTTCGCAGCAGTAGGGACCGACGCACAAACAGTTTGTAAATATTGCTGAAACAATGCAGGGGCGGACGCACACCCGAATGGCAGTCTTTTGAATCGGTACAACCCAAGATGCGTGTTAACCACCAAGACGCGCTGGGATTCGGAATCCACTGGGATTTGCAAGTATGCATCTGCTAGGTCCAACTTGGAAAAGTATTTACCCTGGCACAGTTTATCAAAAAGATCTTCCGGGCGGGGTAAGGGAAAAGTTGCAGTCACTAGTTGTGGATTCACTGTTGCCTTGAAGTCCACACAAAGTCTCAGTTTTCCGGAAGGTTTTGGCAAAATTACTAAGGGTGAGGCCCAGAGAGAAGCATGCACACGTTCAATTACACCTTGTGATTCTAAATCGTGTTATGTTCTTGCGACCTCATCACGCAATGCGTGAGGAACATTGCGCGCTCTGAAAAATTTCGGTTGAGCGTTTACTTTCAGTTCCAAATGTGCTTCATAGTTCTTAGCGCAACCAAGGCCCGGTGCAAAAATGTCTGCAAATTCTTCACATAGCCGAGAAACACTGTCTGAAGGCACAGTCTGATTCACTGATAGGACCTGATTTACAATAGACAAGTTAAACAATTGAAATAAATCTAAACCAAACAAGTTCACTGCAGTAGAAGAAAGAAGAACGTAAAATGACACAAGTTTTGTTTGTCCCTTGTATGTTGCAAGAAGGCTGCACTGTCCTAACACAGGAGTTTTCTGTCCTGAATATGTAGTTAGCTTAACATTTGCGGAACGCAATGGAGGTTTGCCCAGTTGTTTGTACGTGTCGTGATTGAGCAATGAAACTGCAGCTCCGGTATCGAGCTGGAATGGTATGACCTTGCCATTAAAGTCCAAATCTACAAAAAGTTTATTGTCCTGCTGACGACAAGAGCGACTGTTTTGTGCAATTTGAACAGACACTGGTACAGAATCACTTGCTAATTGACGTGATTTCCGGCGACGTCGATGCACACTTTTTGTGGGACGAACACAGTCACTGTTAGAGACAGTGGCACTGGACGAAGTGGAATTAACTACATGAATGTCCATGGGCGAAGGTTCACGAGCCTGAGTGTCCTTGGTTCGATTCCGGCGCGAAGCAAAGGGCCTGGAATGATTAAGAGTGTCTGATCTGAGCTTTTTCTGGCAAACACTTTGAACATGTCCTTTCTTATTACAGAAAAAGCAAATAGCTTGACGTGACGGGCAATTTTCACGCGAATGTCTAGTAGCACACCGCGGGCATGATTTCACTGCATTTGTATGCTGGCGCGGCACACCTGGTTTAGAGCGTGGCGGCAGCTGTGTGGACGTACGCGAGGGCAGTTTACTGGGCCGTGCAGCGCGCCCGGCGAGCCGGGTAATGTTACACATGGCTGGCGAAGTTTCAAAAGATTTCTGAGCACAGTCAAGTGTGTCTTGCCTATCCAATATGTCTATCACTTGTTGAAGGGAGGGATTAACTAGTTTCAAAATGTGTTCCCGTATGCGAGCATCAGAAACGTTCTGTGCTATTGCATCACGTACCTTTGTATCGGAATAAGGGAGTCCACATTCACACTCAAAAGCACGATCCCTTGTAAGGCCTTGCAATGTTGCAACCCACTCCCTATTAGATTGATCGGCCGTACGTTTTGTATGGAAGAAAGTATACCTTTTTGCAACTACATTAACTGTTTCTTTGAAATAGGCGTCCAATGCCGACAAAATTTCTTCGTAGGTCAGAGTTGCTACGTCGCGTAGGGGAAATAATTTCACTATCACACGGTAGGTGGACACACCGACACAGGATAATAAGTGAGGCTGCCGCTCATTGCCTTGAATTCTGTAGGCGGCAAGATGAAATCCAAATTGGCGTGACCACTCGGTCCATGTCTCTTGGGTTGGGTCAAACTTGCGAAACGGCGGTGCAACTGCATGTTGTGGCTGCGGTAGCGGTGAAGCGACGGCTGCCGCATCGGTTTGAATGGCATGTTGACCCTGGACGAGCTGTCCCAGGGCATCCAATAACGCCTGCGTCTGCTGATTCTGCAAGCGATAAAATTCGGACAGTACATCTGGCGAAGCCATGACACAAGTAAATGTAAGCAATTAGAAAGAACAAGACCCTTTCCGTTGACTCATCGCCAACTGTTGTGGCGTAACAAGACAGCTACGCCACACTGAAGTAGCCGAAAGGCACGCGTAATATCACTTAGGCTAGAGAAAGGTCTGAAACAGGATACGTAATGAATGGTAGCAAGAAAAGCACGTAGCTGCTATTATACTTAACTTTTAATCCTTGTTGTATACATCGTTCTTGATGAGACATTTCATACGATAACTATCAAACTATGTAAGCTAATGGCGCCTTGCTAGGTCGTAGAATTTGACTTAGCTGAAGGCTATTCTAACTGTCTCTCGGCAAATGAGAGAAAGGCTTCGTCAGTGTAGTCGCTAGCAAAGTCGTCGTACAACTGGGGCGAGTCCTAGTCCGTATCTCGAGACCTGCCTTGTGGTGGCGCTCAGTCTGCGATCACACAGTGGCGACACACGGGTCCGACATGTACTAAATGGACCACGGCCGATTTAAACTACCACCTAGCAAGTGTGGTGTCTGGCGGTGACACCACAGTGATGTCATTCAAGATGGTTGATTTTGGCGGGAAGAAAGCCAATTGTGCTACCTCCACTGAATTACCGTTACCATTCTCCTGCACATTCAGTCTTTGCTGAGCTGTCGTTGCCATGTGTTCGATCATAGAGATGGATGTGGGTGATAGAGCAGCCTTCAATAACTGCATTTCATGTAGACATTCGAGGGAGGACTGTAGCCACAGTTCACTACATGAGGTGTGGAAGCGTATGATAATGGAGGAGTGTCGGAGCAATAAGTACAAGAATTCTGTTCAACAGATTTCGGCAATGCAGAGGGATGGAGTCAGGATGCATCCCATAACCAGCATATGCTCATGTGCATGTGCAAACTGTAGGCTTATTTACCATCAAACATTCACTCTTCCAATAAGCAAGAGGTGTTCAGTTGACACCAATTCGCTTCGGCGTAAGCATATTCGTATACAACGTATATACCATTGAAGACCATCCTGCAGAATGTGTTCAATCGATGAGTTATTGGTGTCTGACCACGTTGAGTTTAACAGCAGTGTAGTTTGCAAGCATACAGCCAAGGAATGCCCCCATAGCCTCCTACATGCTGAATGGAAACGTGCATTAATCCTGGAACATATGAATAAGAACAAGAACACAGTCCTCCAAATAAATTCACTCCAACGAAATGCTTAAAAATGCATTACCCATCTCATGGAAACATCTGCTACTGTCTGAGCTGTCTACCTTTTCTAAAGCCCACATATAAGCTCCCAGGCCACAAGAGACAACTGCCTGCGATGCAGCAGAACGACGAACTGATCTAGTTCACGAGTTCTCCGCTAGAGGGCACTTCGATAGGTCACGTGTTCACCTCATTCAGCCAATAGCAGCACAGCATCATGATGATGTAGTTGGCTTCTATATAAGGAGCACTCAGCAGCTCCTCTTCCAGTCAGTCATGATAAAGCGTCAGTACCACCACAGCAGAATAGGAGGAGGAGCAAGCAGGGCCAGAAAAGTAAGCCCCCAAATTATTATTATTATTATTATTATTATTATTCTTTCCTTTCTCAGACATTATGTCTGGTTAAAAATAGAAAGTGACGCGGACCTTGATCAAGTGTGACTTCCTTTTAACTGTACGGAATATGTTACATTGCATTTAGGAACTTTCAGGTAATTGAACATGTATCAATAATTGCAGATTTCTGTAGTTGTATATATAAGTTTGGATGCAGCTGTATTGCGTTGATGTACTGGTGGATATTACGTTGTATGACTCCTGTAGTTGATAATATAATTGGTATAGTGTCAACTTTATCCTGATGCCACATGTCCTTGACTTCCTCAGCCAGTTGGATGTATTTTTCAGTTTTTTCTCCTGTTTTCTTCTGTATATTTGTTGTATTGGGTATGGATATTTCAATTAGTTGTGTTAATTTCTTCTTTCTATTGGTGAGTATGAAGTCAGGTTTCTTATGTGGTGTTGTTTTATCTGTTATAATGGTTCTGTTCCAGTATAATTTGTATTCATCATTCTCCAGTACATTTTGTGGTGCATACTTGTATGTGGGAACGTGTTGTTTTATTAGTTTATGTTTTATGGCAAGTTGTTGATGTATTATTTTTGCTACATTGTCATGTCTTCTGGGGTATTCTGTATTTGCTAGTATTGTACATCTGCTTGTGATGTGATCTACTGTTTCTATTTGTTGTTTGCAAAGTTTGCATGTATCTGTTGTGGTATTTAATAATAAGCTTACTGCAATATCTGGTGTTTATTGTTTGATCCTGTGTTGCAATCATGAATCCTTCCATCTCACTGTATATATTGCCTTTTCTTAGCCATGTGTAGGGTGTGTCTTGATCGATGTGTGGCTGTGTTAGATGATACGGGTGCTTGCCATGTAGTGTTTTCTTTTTTCAATTTGTTTTCTTTGTATCTGTTGATGTTATGTGATCTAAAGGGTTGTAGAAGTGGTTATGAAATTGCATTGGTATAGCCGATGTATTTATATGAGTGATTGCTTTGTGTATTTTGCTAGTTTCTGCTCGTTCTATAAAGAATTTTCTTAAATTGTATACCTGTCCATAATGTAGGTTTTTTATGTCGATAAATCCCCTTCCTCCTTCCTTTCTGCTTAATGTGAATCTTTCTGTTGCTGAATGTAATTGATGATTCTATATTTGTGGCATTGTGATCGTGTAAGTGTATTGAGTGCTTCTAGGTCTGTGTTACTCCATTTTACTACTCCAAATGAGTAGGTCAATATTGGTATAGCATAGGTATTTATAGCTTTTGTATTGTTTCTTGCTGTCAATTCTGTTTACAGTATTTTTGTTAGTCTTTGTCTATATTTTTCTTTTAGTTCTTCTTTAATATTTGTATTATCTATTCCTATTTCTTGTCTGTATCCTAGATATTTATAAGCATCTGTTTATTCCATCGCTTCTATGCAGTCGCTGTGGTTATCCAATATGTAATCTTCTTGTTTAATGTGTTTTCCCTTGACTACGTTATTTTTCTTACATTTGTCTGTTCCGCCATATTTATATCATTGATGAATACTTCTGTTTTCTTTAGTAATTGGTTGAGTTGTTGATTTGTTGCTGCCAGTAGTTTTAGATCATCCATGTATAGCAAATGTGTAATTTTGTGTTGGTATGTTCCAGTAATGTTGTATCCATAATTTGTATTATTTAGCATGTTGGATAGTGGGTTCAGAGCAAGGCAGAACCAGAAAGGACTTAATGAGTCTCCTTGGTATACTCCACACTTAATCTGTATTGGCTGTGATGTGATATTATTTGAATTTGTTTGGATATTAAGTGTGGTTTTCCAATTTTTCATTACTATGTTTAGGAACTGTATCAATTTAGGATCTACTTTGTATATTTCCAATATTTGTAGTAACCATGAGTGGGGTACACTATCAAAAGCTTTTTGGTAATCAATGTATGCGTAGTGTAGTGACCTTTGTTTAGTTTTAGCTTGATGTGTCACCTCTGCATCTATTATCAGTTGCTCTTTACATCCTCATACTCCTTTGCAACAGCCTTTTTGTTCTTCATTTGTAATTTTGTTCTGTGTTGTATGTGTGATTAATTTCTGAGTAATGACTGAAGTTAATATTTTGTATATTGTTGGTAGGCATGTTATGGGGCGATATTTAGCTGGGTTTGCTGTGTCTCCTTGATCTTTAGGTTTCAGATAAGTTATACCATGTGTAAGTGTATCAGGGAATGTGCATGGGTCTGCAATGTAACTGTTAAATAATTTAGTTAGATGTGAATATGTTGAGTTGAACTTCTTTAGCTAGAAATTTGCTAGTTTATTTTTTCCAGGGGCTTTCCAATTGTGAGTAGAATTAATTGCTTGGGTGACTTCATGCTGCAAAATTATCACTTCAGGCATTTGTGGTATCATCTTGTATGTGTGTGTTTTTGCTTGTATCCTCTGCACATGCCTGTTATGCTGTAGCAGGTTTGACCATATGTTGCTCCAGAAGTGTTCCACGTCTGTTATGTTTGGAGGAGTGTCTATTTTAATGTGTGTGTTATCTATTGTCTGGTAAAATTTCTTTTGGTTTGTGTTGAATGTTCGGTTTTGTCTCCTTCTATTTTCACTTTTTTTGTATCTTCTAAGTCGTTTGGCCAATGCTTGTAATTTCTGCTTCTTTTCATCTAATTGCTCTATCGCTTCTTGTTGTGAGATTTTACCTAACCTTTTTCGTTTTTTGTCTGATATTTCATTTCTTATAAGTTATGTTAGCTGTCCAATGTCTTTGTTCAATTTTTCTATTCTGATCTGCAGCCTGTGTTGCCATGCTCGTTTTGTGGGTTTCTTCTGTGTGTTGGTTGGTTCTGATCTCTGCCTAGTGTGTATATTTAGTGTAGTGAGTGCTCCTATATAAACCAGTAGTTGTAACTCCTCCATAGTTGTATTTTCATTTATTTTGTTGTGTATGATTGTGTTGATAGTTGTTATTGTTGTTTCGACTTGTGGGTTATTTGGTGGTCTATGCAAGAATGGGCTAATGTCTGTATTTGTGTCTTTGTAGTCTATATATGCCAGCTGAAATTTTTCTTCTATATCTAACATGTGTGTCACTTTGTGTTCTATTTGTGCTTGTTCTGGTGGCTGTCTTAACATTTCGTTTTCCTCTGATTGTTTAATTGATGCGTGTTGTTCTTTGTTTGTTTGCTCGGGGATGTTTGAGTCCATTACTGTATTTTCTTCTTCTTCTGATTGCACATTATTTTGCTCCAGTATTTGTTGTACTTGTTGTTTGATGTTTTCTAATTCTGACTGGGGTATCGTGTTATTTTTGATTATTACACGGATCTGATCAGCTAGTCGTTATTCTGTTAAAAAATTTAATTCTGGGTATCTGGTAATAAATGTTGTGTATACTTGTGATCTGTATCAAGTTGTGTTGGTTCCTAAGTTTGTTGCTTGGTAATAACAGAACATGAGGTGTCGGTTAACTTCATCTGACCATCTCATCCTCTGTCTTTGTTTTCCTTCTAGGGTGGTTGCAGGAAGCATATCCTGCAAAACACTTCTATTTGGATTTAAATCATTTTCCAGTTGGCTAGCAGTGTCGTTACCATTGTGGGCGGGCATAGGGTTCAAGCGTCGTCCCCGACCATGACGGCGCTTGTCCGAGGCTTCATTAGTTCTGTCCTGAACCAAATAATCACACTAAAAGGGGTGTTAGCCCTATTAGTGGTTTGTTCTTTTCGTCGCCTTTTACGACCGGCAGAACATACCGGAAGCCTATTATTATTATTATTGCTATTATTATTATTTCTATACCAACATCACATCATTTCTTATAAATATTCGTCTTGGTCCTCCAGTAGCTCCACCCGTGACGCCAGCATCAGCAGGTCCCAGCATGTCCCGGTCCACACACGTGAAGGCCTCGGATTCATCCACTCAGGATCCTGTACCTCAGCTTCTCAGCATGCTGGAGCAGGATAGCCAGGTATTAATGTTGGTACCAGAGGCTGCGCTTGACGGGGCTTCACATTACTGGGCTCCTTCGTACTTGCCATCCACTGATCATAATCTCACAAGGGACATTCCACCATCAGTGCAAGAACAACAGGCTAAACGCGCTGGTGTGGATGTCTTGGATGAGAAGATACCGACTGCCACTTCACCTCAACCTTTACTATTCGCCTCAAGTTATGTGTTAACAGTTTGTGGTTCAAAACGTATCCATGTACGACTTTAAGTTTCAGAATGCGGTAACCTCTCAACTGTGTTAGTGCTGGAAAATGTGCTCAAAAATATTAAAGTGAAATTTTCTGACTACGAGTGGGATGAACTGTGTCGTTTGAAAACACACATTAAGAATCATATGACTACCGAATATTATCCATCCCACTCCTACCAGGACATGTACTGTGGCAGTCAAACTGTGAGTATTCTATCAGTGTATGATGATGCTACACTAAAAATTAAAAGTGGTGATGGTTACAGTATTTTCATGCATCACCCCACTGTTTATAACTTGTTCAATTTAGACATGGCTCTAACTAGTACGATAGAGGGACTAAATAAATGGTGCCCATGTGTTCAGGCAGTATACACCGACATCATTAACTGGCTTCACACATGCAGCATCCACATAGATGATATAGGACAATGTTTTAGTATGTGTATAACACTAGTCCCCAAGTCTTGTGCTATTCCTCGAATAAGTGTTTAAAATGTCGAACTCAAATTTACTGGCGGAATACCGGACTATTGTAATTCACCCATAACATTACGAGATATACGTGCTGAATTTCAAGCGTACAAGAAGCAGTTATTTTCCAAATACTGTACTTCTGCTGCACCGCTTAAAAAAGAAGGTACTGATTTTTTATCATGCTGATCATATTTGTAAATATTTTAATAAATAAATATAATATTTTATAATATTTAATTTGTCATTGCATGTTTTTTATTTGTCAAGACAAAATGTCACCTACGTTAATCTATATGACAGCCTTCCCTTAAAATATACCCCCTGGAGTTCATTCTATTGTGTAGCCGTTATAGTTCAGTTGGTAACGTGACTGCGCTATAGTGACTACACACAAACACATGTTTTTAATCATATAAAAGCCTATTCCACACCTTGACCTACCACAATAGGTATCATGGTGGGCTGGGAGAAACACCCACGCCTCAAGGGCTTTGTTGTAGGTGACTGGTCCTGTGATGATGACCAAGACCAGAAGACCAACAAGAATGGACCACTCCTTCCTGACAGCATACGAGCTATAATTGTAGGTCCATCCAGCTGTGGTAAGACAAATGTCCTCATGGCTCTGTTAAAGCACATAGATGGAGTCCGCTTCGAGCACCTTTTCGTCTTCTCCAAAACACTCTTTCAGCCCATGTACCAGTTACTGAGGAAAATATTAGATTGAGTAGACGGTGTAACGTACAGAGCATTCAGCGAAAGCGAAGACGTCCTCCCACCTGAAGAGGTAAAGCCTAACACTGCCTTCATATTTGACGATGTCGCTGTTGAAAAGCAAGATCAAATCCGTAAATATTTCTGCTTTGGCCGTGACATGGGTGTTGATGTATTTTATCTGAGTCAGACGTATTCCAGAATCCCAAAACAGCTGGTGAGGGACAACACAAATCTCATTATAGCATTCAAACAAGACAACATCAATTTAAAGCACATTTACCATGCTCACGAAGGGACCGACATGTCATACAATGAATTTGTAAAGATATGTGCTGATTGCTGGGACCACTCACAATACGGCTTTCTCGTTATTGATAAAACCCGAAAACTGAATGACGGTAGGTATAGCCGGAACTTCCAAGACTTTCTCCATATACAAACGTACGAGAATACCTTATCCCATCAGTTAACACTTCACCATGGACAAATTCGCACGCATGGCGGACGCTCAGTCTGAGAGATTAGGTGTGCAAAGACAGAATGCCCGAACGTACACCGATATCAAATTTAAAAATCTTGAGTCCAGACTAGTTAAAGTTGCAAGGGAATTAAAGGACAACCAGAAACTTCTTGCCATTAACCAAAACCGGATAGAGAACAGAATTAGCGCAATTGAGGGCAAGATAGAAGCCGAGGCCGTTGTTATTGAAGAATGTGGTGTAGGAAAAAAGGAGAAGAAGTACAACAAAGCATATATAAAACCACGTGATATTCAGAGCTCTGATTAGTATCCTTCGAGATGTCGACAAAGCATAAAGTCATTCAGGCGCGCAAAGCAGTACGAGAGAAATTACGTTTGCTGAAGTTGGGACATATAGATCGCGAGCAAACACTAAACGAAACTTTTAAACCTGTTACCGAATCTATCGCCAAGATAGCTTTGCATAATAATGACCTAATCGCAGAATTCACCAACCAGTATCCGACCGTTAAGTTTGATAGAACAGCAGGGCGAGACCGTACATGCTAGGCTCTCAAACTATAACTTTATCCGATAGCACAATACGCATCGGGCATACAGAGTTTAAAAGAACACCTGGCTTAATGAACCTAATCTTCCTAAGGCCATCAAAAAATTTCAAATACTCTGCCGATGATCGGAAAGTCTATCGGGAAATACTTAACTGATCTGTATAAAAATCCCGACGGAACACTGAAAAAGCCTCAAAACTCTAAATACGCTACCATTATACAACCTTTACTCAGTGAGCAAGCTAAAAGCGTCGGTGAGGGTGTAGACTTTCAGCATAAAGGAGTGAGCAATCAAGTCTCGCAGTATATATATATATATATATATATATATATATATATATATATATATATATATATATATATATATTACTATGACCCAGATGAACTAATAGACAGACTTCGACTGTTGATGGCTTCGGCTGCTGTGGCCAATACAGCTCATTCGAATGAGGTTGTATCCATAATCTCCGAGCTTCGAGAGAGAGGTATCATCGAACAAGTATGGAGACCGTGGTTCGAGAACTGCACAAGCCAGCACGCAAAACATACCCTCGTAGGCATGTCATGATTAAAGGGCTTGATGATCTGTGGCAAGCTGATCTTGTAGATATGAATCGATATTCACCTCATAACAATGGATTCAAATACATTTTAATGGTTATTGATGCATACTCTAAATTCGCATGTGCATTACCTGTGAAAACGAAAACCGGTAGAGATGTTGCTGTGGTGTTTGAGCGTTTGCTGCAGACAGGACCAATCGATGCCCAGCCAATCTTCAAACCGATCATGGTGGAGAGTTTTACAATGAACATTTCAACACTGTGATGGAGCCGTATGGCGTACAGCACTACTCCACGTTTGCCCACCTTAAAGCTAGTATCGTCGAGCGGTTGAACAGAACAGTCAAAGCTCAAATGTGGATGCAGTTTAATCTTCGCGATTCGTACAAGTGGGTAGATATCCTCCCACAGATAATTGCAAAGTATAACCGAACGAACCCCCCCCCCCCTCACGCCCCCCCCCCCCCCCCCAATGAACCATGGACCTTGCCGTTGGTGGGGAGGCTTGCGTGCCTCAACGATACAGAGAGAGGCCAGACAAACGTGTGGTTCCTGAAGAGGGGCAGCAGCCTTTTCAGTAGTTGCAGGGGCAACCGTCTGGATGATTGACTGAACTGGCCTTGTAATACTAACCAAAATGGCCTTGCTGTTCTGGTACTGCGAACAGCTGAAAGCAAGGGGAAACTACGGTCGTAACTTTTCCCGAGGGCATGCAGCTTTACAGTATGATTAAATGATGATGGCGTTCTCTTGGGTAAAATATTCCGGAGGTAAAATAGTCCCCCATTCGGATCTCCGGGCGGGGACTACTCAAGAGGACGTCGTTATCAGGAGAAAGAAAACTGGCGTTCTACGGATCGGACCGTGGAATGTCAGATCCCTTAATCGGGCAAGTAGGTTAGAAAACTTAAAAAGGGAAATGGATATATTAAAGTTAGATATAGTGGGAATTAGTGTAGTTCTTTGGCAGGAGGAACAAGACTTTTGGTCAGGTGAATACAGGGTTATAAATACAAAATCAAATAGGGGTAATGCAGGAGTAGGTTTAATAATGAATAAAAAAAATAGGAGTGTGGGTAAGCTACTACAAACAGCATAGTGAACGCATTATTGTGGCCAAGATAGACACCAAGCCCACACCTACTACAGTAGTACAAGTTTATATGCCAACTAGCTCTGCAGATGACGAAGAAATTGACGAAATGTATGATGAGATAAAAGAAATTATTCAGATAGTGAAGGGAGACGAAAATTTAATAGTCATGGGTGACTGCAATTCGAGAGTAGGAAAAGGTAGAGAAGGAAACATAGTAGGTGAATGTGGATTAGGGCTAAGAAATGAAAGAGGAAGCTGCCTGGTAGAAATTTACACAGAGCATAACTTAATCATACCTAACACTTGGTTCAAGAATCATGAAAGAAGGTTGTATACATGGAAGAACCCTGGAGATACTAGAAGATATCAGATAGATTATATAATGGTAAGACAGAGATTTAGGAACCAGATTTTAAATTGTAGGACATTTCTAGGAGCAGATGTGGACTCTGACCACAATCTATTGGTTATGAACTGTAGATTAAAACTGAAGAAACTGCAAAAAGGTGGGACTTTAAGGAGATGGGACCTGGATAAACTGAAAGAACCAGAGGTTGCACAGGGTCTCAGGGAGAGCATAAGGAAACAATTGACAGGAATGGGGGAAAGAAACACATTGGAAGAAGAATGGGTAGCTTTGAGGGATGAAATAGTGAAGGCAGCAGAGGACCAAATAGGTAAAAAGACGAGGGCTACTAGAAACCCTTGGGTAAGAGAAGAAATATCGAATTTAATTGATGAAAGGAGAAAATATAAAAATGCAGTAAATGAAGCAGGCAAAAAGGAATACAAACGTCTCAAAAATGAGATCGACAGGAAGTGCAAAATGGCTAAGCAGGGATGGCTAGAGGACAAATGTAAGGATGTAGAGGCTTATCTCACTAGGGGTAAGATAGATACTGCCTACAGGAAAATTAAAGAGACCTTTGGAGAAAGGAGAACTACTTGCATGAACATAAAGAGCTTTGATGGAAATCCAGTTCTAAGCAAAGAGGGGAAAGCAGAAAGGTGGAAGGTGTATATAGAGGGTCTATACAAGGGCGATGTACTTGAAGACAATATTATGGAAATGGAAGAGGATGTAGCTGAAGATGAAATGGGGGATATGATACCGCGTGAAGAGTTTGACAGAGCACTGAAAGACCTGAGTCGAAACAAGGCCCCGGGAGTAGACAACATTCCATTAGAAGAACTGACAGCCTTGGGAGAGCTAGTCCTGACAAAACTGTACCATCTGGTGAGCAAGATGTATGAGACAGGCGAAATACCCTCAGACTACAAGAAAAATAATAATTCCAATCCCAAAGAAAGCAGGTGTTGACAGATGTGAAAATTACCGAACTATCAGTTTAATAAGTCACAGCTGCAAAATACTAACGCGAATTCCTTATAGACGAATGAAAAAACTGATAGAAGCCGACCTCGGGGAAGATCAGTTTGGATTCCGTAGAAATGTTGGAACACGTGAGGCAATACTGACCCTACGACGAATCTTAGAAAATAGATTAAGGAAAGGCAAACCTACGTTTCTAGCATCTGTAGACTTAGAGAAAGCTTTTGACAATGTTGATTGGAATACTCTCTTTCAAATTCTGAAGGTGGCAGGGGTAAAACCCAGGGAGCGAAAGGCTATTTACAATTTGTACAGAAACCAGATGGCAGTTGTAAAGGTTGATGGGTATGAAAGGGAAGCAGTGGTTAGGAAGGGAGTGAGACGGGGTTGTAGACTATCCACAATGTTATTCAATCTGTATATTGAGCAAGCAGTAAAAGAAACAAAAGAAAAGTTCGGAGTAGGTATTAAAATCCATGGAGAAGAAATAAAAACTTTGAGGTTTGCCGTTGACATTGTAATTCTGTCAGAGACGGCAAAAGACTTGGAACAGCAGTTGAACGGAATGGACAGTGTCTTGTAAGGAATGTATAAGATGAACATCAACAAAAGCAAAACGAGGATAATGGAACGTAGTCGAATTAAGTCGGGTGATGCTGGGGGAATTAGATTAGGAAACGAGACACTTAAAGTAGTAAAGAAGTTTTGCTATTTGGGGAGCAAAATAACTGATAATGGTCGAAGTAGAGAGGATATAAAATGTAGACTGACAATGGCAAGGAAAGCGTTTCTGAAGAAGAAAAATTTGTTAACATCTAGTATAGATTTAAATGTCAGGAAATCGTTTCTGAAAGTATTTATATGGAGTGTAGCCATGTTTGGTAGTGAAACGTGGACGATAAATAGTTTAGACAAGAAGAGAATAGAAGCTTAGAAATGTGGTGCTACAGAAGAATGCTGAAGATTAGATGGGTAGATCACATAACTAATGAGGAGGTATTGAATAGAATTGGGGTGAAGAGGATCTTGTGGCACAACTTGACTTGAAGAAGGGATCGGTCGGTAGGACATGTTCTGAGACATCGAGGGATCACCAATTTAGTATTGAAGGGCAGCGTGGAGGGTAAAAATCGAAGAGGGAGACCAAGGGATGAATACACTAAGCAGATTCAGAAGGATGTAGGCTGCAGTAGGTACTGGGAGATAAAGAAGCTTGCACAGGATAGAGTAGCATGGAGAGCTGCATCAAACCAATCTCAGGATTGAAGACCGCAACAACAACAACCGAACCAAACGTAGTACAATAAAAATGAGACCTATCGATGTTCGCGATAATTCAGTCGTGGACACAGTATTTTTCCGGGTTAAAATGCTCGACCCTCGCAAACAGTCGTTCAATATAGGCGACTTAGTACGTATTTCAAAACACAAGACAGCGTTCGGGAAATCGTACTTACCAAATTGGTCGGCTGAGATATTCACAGTATCCAAAGTGCAGCGAACCAACCCTAGGACATATATCTTAAAGGACGGCAAGGGTGAAGAAATTGCAAGATGCTTTTATATGGAGGAACTGCAGAAGAGTTCTAAACCAGATGTATTTCTCATCGAGCGCGTGATAAGACGTCGTGGGAATAGAGCACTGGTTAAATAGCTAGGATTTCCATCATCAGAAAACAGTTGGTTCGAAGCTGACAAGTTAGTATATAACAGGGAGAGTAGACCTCTATCTTCTCAGTAGCGTACCATGCACGATAGGAGGCACATCATAATAAGAGGTGGAGGTGGTGTTCTCGACAAGTTGCCTGTTGAATTGCACATTCCCGGATATAACTTCTGTGGGCCTGGAACAAAGCTTCAGAAGCGCCTGGCACGAGGTGATAAAGGTATTAACTTACTAGACGAAGCCTGCCTCGAGCACGACCTCGCATACGCAGCAAATAAGGATCCCCCAGCACGCCACGTCGCCGACCGGATATTAGCAGATTAAGCCCAGCAAATAAAGCGAAGAAAAGATCTCGGAATAGGCCAACGCGTTGCTGCATTCGTGGTTGATAAAACCATGTGTGGGAAAATTAAGTTGGGCTCTGGTGTGATGAATTTCAAATCAATTATGAAAGCAGCGCGAACAGCTTTGCGAGCGAAGAAGAACAGGAAGAAGAACAGCAAACTCGGTTGTTTGAAAAACTGTATTCTCACCACGGTGTCTGCAGCTAAACGTATGTTGAATGGTGGGAACAAGAAGAAAAACACGACTTCAATTAAACCACCTAGTATCCTACCACTATCAAAGACTTCGGGCGGAATTATCCCGTTCCTCGTTCCAGCCATTGCAGCCATTTCCGCTGTAGGTTCACTCACAGGCGGGGCCGCAGCTGTCGCCAAAACGGTCAAAAACGCACAGAATGCACAAACCCAACTAGAGGAAGCCAGAAGACATAATCGAGCTATGGAGGCAGCAGCTATCGGAAAAGGCCTCTACTTGAAACCATACAGGAAAGGACAAGGTTTCTTCTTCCCGACCGAGCGCTCACGAATAAAGATCTCATTAAAATTCTTAAACAAAAACTTCACATTCGTGGATTTCGCGGCGTCTTTATGCGGAATACATTACCGAAGACCATGTGGCGGACTAATGAGTGCGGAATTGTAAATTTAGATGTTGTTGGGGGTCCAGGGACCCATTGGGTTGCGTATGTTAAGAAAAGTCCAAATACAGTTCAGTATTTCGATTCATTCGGCGATTTACAGCCGCTTGAAGAATTGCAACGCTACTTCACCAGCAAAAGACGCGTCTTCTACAATGTCCGGCGATATCAGGACTTTAAGACATATCTGTGTGGTCATCTCTGCGCTATGTTCCTCATCACAGCGACGGCGAACCCCCTCTAGAATGCGTCATCGTCAGATCATGTGCGCGATATATAAAAGAGCTGTCATTGAACACATGACGATCATTTGATGTTTAGATGCAATGTCGTACACTCTGACTTTAAAAGAGCGAGGATCAGTATTACGCACAAGTTACATTCCGCCGATTGATTTAAGTGCAGGGGACTGGAGTATTGCACTGATTGGTCTAGAGACGTATAACAGCATTCCAAATATTACATAGAGAAAGAATAAACTACATCTTGAAATTGACGGCCGGAAGGAGATTCTACAAATACAACCTGGTGCCTACGATATTGATGATTTAAACGAACTCTTAAAACAGTCGGGAAAAGGTATTGAACTACGGGCAAACATAATACCCTTAAATCTGAAATACGGACAGAGAGTGCTACTATTGTCTTTAGACAGAGACATTCAATT
The DNA here is from genome assembly GCF_021461395.2 of Schistocerca americana. Taxonomy (NCBI): domain Eukaryota; kingdom Metazoa; phylum Arthropoda; class Insecta; order Orthoptera; family Acrididae; genus Schistocerca; species Schistocerca americana. The sequence goes on from NC_060126.1 coordinate 382,478,945, forward strand.
GGTCTACTGCTAGGTTTTGTGAAGGATCGTGTTTTGGTGAAGGATGGGAAGTAAATTTTACGCATCAGATCATGCTGTAGATATACTCCCAGTGAATACAATGCACGTTGAGTGTAATATTGCCACAAATCATACCTGAACGATAAATTGATTCACTTAATTTACGGATTCTTTCGTACAGTCGGCACAGGGTATAAAATAGTTCAAGCCCCCACAAATGCTATATATCTCCCGGTGACTGTTCAGACACTGGACTACCTTAAACTGCGTATTGTGGATCAGAATAATCAGCTTGTGAACCTTAGAGGTGAAGAGATCATTGTACGCCTGCATCTAAGGCGAGATTGGAATAAGGTATAAAGCTAGCACACCAGGCTCACAACCCGTCAGTGCAACGCGGAAAGGCAAGGTGATAACACGCCTTAATTACGAATTCCTCATTTCAGCAGGTTTAAAGCCGCAGAATGACGCCGCTCAACGTAACTCAGTCAGTAGAGTATGATGACCGAATTATTCGTCATGAATACCACTCACACAAACCCTACGCTTCAAGGACATTTAACAAAAATGATGAGATTAGGATTGTTATCCAGCATCAGGACGCGGTAATACTGCCAGGCAAGAGCTTCCTCTGTCTGGACTACACATGTAAGAAAGCTGACGGGGCTGCCGTAGCGCTCTTGAAGCTCACTCGAAATGCCATAGCATTCCTGTTTCATGAGATATGCTATGAACTCAACGGAAATGAAATAGACTGAACACGCAATGTTGGTATTACATCAGCCCTTACGACATAAATTTCAGCCTCATCTTCTGATTCAAACAGTTTGGAAAATGCTTGGTGGTTCATAGATGCAGTGGATGGGGAGGGTGGACAAAGCCAATTTACCGCGTGCGTGCCACTAAAAACGCTTATGGGTTATTTTGAGGATATGCAGCGAGTAATTATCAACGCTAAACAGGAACTTATTTTGGTGAGAAGTGCAAGTGACGCGAATTCATTCTCTCAAACAGCTGCAGAGAATGTTCAAATCAAGATTAATAGCATATCATGGAAAATGCCTCACATCACCGTTGCCGACGAGGAGTGCTTGAAGCTCTTAAAAGTTCTGAATGCTGGCACCTACCTACCACTAACTTTCCGATCATGGGAGCTTTTTGAATACCCAGTCATACCTACAGCGTCCACACATACTTGGGCTATTAAAACATCAGTGAAGTTGGAAGCACCTCGATTCATCATACTAGCATTTCAAACTCAAAGGCGTGCTAATGTATGAAAGGACTCAACTGAATTTGACCACTGCAAGTTAACTAACGCTAGAGTCTACTTGAATTCAGAATACTACCCATATGAGAATCTACTTCTACAGTGGGACAGCAATGTATACAGTCTGGCATTTTACATGTATGCGAGATTCGAGCATCTTACTATGAAGGTGTTGAAAATGAAGCTCAGCCCACAGAGTTTCACGAAGCTAGCGCCAATAATCGTGATTGACTGTTCAAAACAGAATGAGATAATTAAATCAGGACCTATAGATGTACGGATTAAATTTGAATCTTCAGCAAACTTCCCTGATCAGACTTCGGCATACGCTCTCGTTCTGCATGATCGTCTCGTTAACTACGCTCCGCTCACTGGTGTAGTGCAACGAGTTGTATAAATTAATACGCACTCTGCTAGCTCTAGCGTAGATCACGATGTTACCTGAAGGTGTGAGGATCGTAGCTGACGTTCAAGGATTTTACTATGGTGAGTGCAGGCGTTTCATAATTAAAGACTGTGCATTAATAGCATTCACGCAAAATGATGGAGTAATAGGAACATTTGTATCAAGAGTTGAATCGCCGAAACCATTTAAAGACCTCAAGTGCAATAAGACAGTCAGAAGCGCGATGTGGCTAACAAAATTCTATCATGGGATTATGTGGGATGACCCTGGCATCTCTTATAAACATTTGCTGCAAGTGCTGAGAGTTTTCGATCACAAGGAGACAATAATCTACGTTAAAGGCGATGAGAAGAGTAGCTGGCTGCATCGAATCTTCAAATATGCGGCTGTCCAGAACCTGGAATACTGCGATTGTCCACCTATCCATCAACTTAGACAGCGAACGTGTGAAGAAGGAATAAATAGTTTTGTGTCTGCATCTGAAAATGTAAAATTACTTTTAAAATGGCTCACAAATAAATAAATAATTTTTTTCTCTGCAAGAAATCTTGTTGTTTTCGTTCTGTGACACCTACTTCCATAGAAGTAAGTTTGTTGGTGATATTGTGCGTGAAGCGCATTCCACTGGAGGTGTCTGAGCCAGTTTACCCGCTTCCACCTCGCCGGCGCGGCGATGAGTCAACCGTTGAAAAGTGACAGGACCTGAAAGAGAGAGTGCTAGGGTTGGCTTCGCGAGATGCCTGACGTTTAAAGTGACAGGACCACAAAGAGAGTGGCGGGGTCTGTTTGTGACCGGCGGACGAAGTCCAGCACGCGTCATACAGATTTCATCTCTGTCTTTAAATCAGTAAAAACCTTTTAGGTCTCTCTCTGTGCCAGTGCAACGTATATGGGTCATGATTGAGGGTGAAATAGTAACAAACTTGGGCAATTACTTTTTACAATAAAATAATTGAATTTATTATTCAGTTCAGATTTTTATAACATTGATTGCGACATATCAATTTACAGTAAAATGATTCAAATTATATGAGTTTACAGATATATATATATATATATATATATATATATATATATATATATATATATATATATATATATAACTAAAGCAGAGAACGTAATTATAGTATCTTACAAGGTAAATAATATCTCTAGTGAAGTTCCACCGCAAACACTTTTTTAACTAAAGGCAAACGTATTTTTAGTTCAAGATAGTGGCTCTAAAACATTTTCCACTAGAAATTTAAATTATATATCATTGAAGTAAGTGGCTCTAGACATTTTCCACTACAACAATCAGGTGAACACATAATTCTCGGTATAAAGATTTTTTTTTCCACAGTCAAGTGAACACACACACACACACATACACACACACATATATATATATATATATATATATATATATATATATATATATATATATATATAATTTAATTGGTGGAACTCACATTCTTAAAAAACTAGTTCTGATTGGATGGCTAGCGGCAGGTGAAACATACAACTACTAAGATCAAAGCATATACGAACTGCGAAAATTGTATTTTCTTCTTCTTCTATTTGATTATAAGATGTGTAAAATTTTTATCTGTTTTCAGTCATATAGCCATTGACTAGTAATAGTAGCGAAAAAATATACAAATATGTATAAAGCCTATTTTATAAATGGGTTTACTTTAGTTTTTTTCTGTTTTTTATGATTTTTTTGTTTTTTCTTTGATAGAATAAATAATATTTACACACATGCACACTTAACACAGCTCGCACACATTCACACACACTCAGACATACACGGAAGTACGCAAGCTGATACGCACTACAAGACACTCTCATCCTGTATTTACACTATGATAAAAGGGTCATGCTACTACTCTGCAGACACTCTCGCCATCTCTCTCTCTCTCTCTCTCTCTCTCTCTCTCTCTCTCACTATCTCTCTCTCCCTCTCAATCAGAGTCCCCCACCCATTCTCTCGCTACAAGTGAGTAGTGTGAGTACGGGCGAGTTTCAATGCCGTCATCATAGATGACCCTTTTATCGTCATGAGGCGACAGACCGATTTTAAACTACAGCACAGTGTACACCTCGTGCGCTATCGATCAAATACTAGTTTGCCGGACCATATGTGGCGGCTGCAGCTCAGTACCGCGAACACCGCCACACAGGCACTGCAAATAATCTTCGATAGACAGAGCTCGTGATGCCATCCATGATACCCCCTTAGCCTGCCTCTGAGTGGGACCTTCCAATGTGCGATATGCATACATCTTGGACCGAAGACCTACAAACTCCACAATCGGCAATCCATTCGACTCGTCTTTCATGAGACCGAAAACCTTCTTATTTTGTGGAACAATACCATAAGGATTATTGGCCGCATGAGAAGACGTGTCGAATTCATTGGCGTGGTACCTAATTACTTCATATGGATCGCAGTTCTTCACCCAATAGATGAAACAATCTGTATCCATATAAAGTAATTTAGGATCTGCGAAATGAGTTTTCGCGAACTCCTAATGAAAGCGGCACATGTGGAGTTTGGAGAGGTCTAATATGCACATCCCCACATAGATAGGTTTCGTAAACTCTACTGCAGTGTTGGCCATTTCATGTCGTTCCCTCAAATTCTCCATAGTTTTAACGAAAATTGAATTATTCATTAGTTTATAAAAATCTTTCTCAAAGTCACACAACGCGGAAGTTCTCTGTCTCGTATTCAGATCAATATACTCCTTCAATCAGGCCGACTGCTTGAAGGAGATGGCCCAGATGATTTTAACCAGCTCCATACCCAAGCTGAGGCATTGCTGGAGGTTAAGATAGTGAATGATGTACCTCCGCTTTTCCCCCAGCGTTGTCATCAGTTTCGGTGTGGAACCTCCTCACGGAACTAGTTGCTCTGGACACAGTGGCAAATCGGCATGCACGTCATGCAAACTAATAGGGTATTTGAGTTCTGCCTCCACAACATACCCTACATCAGAATCGGCGGCCATACCCCCCTGATTATTCCACCTAATCCCTTGCATTCATCTTCGGACAGCTACGTAAACTCGCCAATGGGCAGCCATTGCTTCATAGCGTGCCCGTATAAGTTATTCAGATCGAGATACAATATATAACTTGAATCAAGGGATGCGTTAAACCTATCACCCATCTGTGGGTTATTTGTTTTCGCGTGTCTATGAATACATTGGCAGAGCCCCCCACGGATCCCTCGCTCAAAGAAAAGAAGCCTGTCAGGAACGGTCAATAATTTGATACTGCACTTCGTTTTCTTGAGCATCGTGTCCCAAGACAACCCAGGTGCCGTGTAATAAAAGGCAGGGTCCAGAGAATATGTGGTCATACATAGACTCCGGAACTTCGCAAAAACGTCCACAAGCAAGCGCACGTCTGTGTCCGTGTAAAGACATGCGTACTCTCCTAAATTGGAAATACTGAATTCCCGCCAGACATTCACGGCATGCTCATACTCTGCATTCGTTATCGTGTCACCTGTGAGGTTGCTGGAGAATGCAGTTATGTCGGGTAGCCTGGTTTCGTCGAGCTTGGCCATACTATTCACATACTCGTATGGAAAAACCCCTTTCCTAGTCACAAGTTGAAACTTTTCCTCGTCCGGAAATGTAGCTCGAGTGATATGAATATCCACCGGAGGTAGAGTTTCTGTAGTGGTGCCTGCATAAAACGTAGTGTATTGAGGAAGTGCAGCGTGATTCTTGGCGTCTTTCGTTTGGAGAACGATATATACTTCTCGAGGCTCTCAGGTAGGACACTGACCTGATTTTTCTCCCAACCGAAATCTGCCAAGTGCTCAACTAGAAAATGAGCGTCATGCCCACTTAAATTATTAAAGAAAACTGGTATGTGCCTAGGTAATTGGTACTTCAAATTGCACGCATTGTGATCAGCGCCACGGAATTTCCCTGTAAGACGACAGTGGTCCCTACGAGGAGTTTCCGCTTTTCTGTCCAACGGCAGCCCACAAATATGACACTCGGTGGCTTTATTATACAAATCTTCATTCTCCTTCGATCTGATCATTGGAACATTGCTGCTGTACAGCTTATCAACTTGCAGTGAAAATTTTTCAAGCTCAGAGAGCAACCAAATCGATGGATTATCGCCGACGTAAGATTTGTATCGGTTAAGGTTGGTGTCATGTGACGATACAATTTGGTACGCTGCCGCATAAGGTACGTGTTTTTCTGTAAAGGTGGTGTGGGAGGTCGTAGGATCGCCTTCACAGCGGGTCACAGGAGCGAGGAGGCACTCAAAGTTGGCGTACACAACAAACGGACACCGCTCCTGGTGGTGAGCATTCCTAAACTTTATGAATTTGTTTTCCTCCGTGGGCATAATAACACGTACCGCATCCTTGGAAGTACAGTCTACTAGATGCATAGCTAATAACTGTTCAGAGGAGAAATAATTGAGACACCTTAAACAAATATGTTTTACACGATAATCAGTTGATAGTTGGGCGGAAAGGAGTCGGGACATGTCCTTCATCCAGACATAGTGATAATTGTCACCTTATTTACATGCAGCTCACGCTCACCGGCAAATTTTGAGAAATGGAGGGGGCCGACTACGATATGCTTGTCTTGCTCGTCTGACTTGCTTTTCTTCTTCTCCAGGCCATAAACGTGTACCGATATTCCGGTATTTTGTATCTCAAATTTAGGTATGTCCTGGATCTTGATGGGGAAGTCAATACCATCAAAATTATAAGATGAATAAATATTATCACCTACATTGTATGTACTGGGACGTTCAGGATGAGCTCTATAATTATACTTTCTTTCGCAAGCCAGGACTGACCATGCAAAACAAGCGTGATCTTTTGTATTTTGCACATTAATGCATGCTTGTTTATTAGCTATATCTTTAGGGAGCTTGATATAGCTAGACCCTCCATTTAACGGATCGTGGACATTTATATGGATGTCCAGGTGTAGAATTCTGCTGAGTGCCTTAGCTGAGCCTTTGACTTCCATCTCGGAAAAGCGGCCCAATATGACACTCAAGGTGGATTTACGAAACCACTCGGCGATCGACGTGCTCCGCGTTATCACGCCATTATCCCCCCAAAGATAATGAACGCTGGTCTCTTCCTGACCAGACTGAACTTTTTTTTGGGGGGGGGGGTGCGATAACTCAATGCAGAGCACTGCACTGCACTTAACGGCGGGATAACGCGTATTATCGACTACCCTGAGGAGCTCGGTTTCCAGGACAGGGAGGCATGCGTTTAAAAATCCAACAGGATCGCCGTACCCCACTGCCGGGTTTTCGATGCGAGTGACCGAGATTCGCTCCTCGAAGGCGTCGGCAATCGCCGAGTACTGCAACTGAGGTATGGTGTCACCGACTTGATCAACTTCACTAAAAGGGCGGGTTAGAGAACTGCCACTAGCCACAGGATGATCACTAATACTATTACTGCTAGTGATAGTGGGGATCCAGCCGGCGCATGACAGTGTTGGCGCGACCTTGTGCTGGCGGTGTCGAGGGCAGTCAGCTTTGGGAGGGGTAGCGGCGGTGGCGACCGCTCCCCTTGCGGCGGCTCTAGGCGGCCAGTGCGAGCAGCCGGGCAGAGGTTCGGCGATCTTGCAGCTGCAGCTTCGCGCACACGTGCTGGCCGCTGCGAGGGACCACTGGCAGTGATGCTGCCCGCTTGTTGGGACGCCCATGGACGCCAGATAGTTTGGGCCGCCGCCGCCGCCGCGGCCTGTCGAGCTGCGGTGATCGGTGCGATGCGGGTGGGGCGTGTCCTCGCCCACCCTCGAGCCCCACGCCTGCAGCCACCGCTCGTGGAACACGGGCAATGCCGTGTGATATACCTGTAACATAAGTATAAGTTTAACGATCTGGATTTAAAAGATGGATAAATAATAATAATTATTATAACAGTAAATAATGGTAATTATTTTGGACTAATGATGAAAACTATTCATCTTCTCCGATCTCATTCCATGGCTTCAGCAGTTCATTGCCGCATTCGACAAGCCCCTCAAGCAGTCAGGCATGTCCAGTTGGTCCTCATCTAAAAAGTTACTAGTGTGTTCGGCTCCCTCGCTCTTGCATGATGATACTGGTGTTGTTCACAGCATGGAGTTTTCAGATTGCAGTTCAAACATCTGATGAGACTCTGTGCACACATTTGAATCTGCAGTGATAAGGAAGTATATGTCTGTGGAATGGTCACAGCAATACAGATGGCCCTCAGAGGATGTCATTTTTGCAGAAGAGAGGCAACATGGTGATGAAGTGTGTGTCAGTGCCCTCATCAAGATCTGCTTTTATTGTTTGTTGTGATAGCAAGGCCACCAGCAGCTGTGAGTGGCTGAACTGTATTGCACATGATACCCTCAGTTGGCACAGCATTTGTTGTAGGTGGGATGGTGCTGTGTGCGATCAGCAGTTCGACGTTTGGAGAGGGACCGTGACGATAGTTCGGCATGAGGATGGGCGGTGTCGAGTTCACTCAGGACACGTGTCAGTCAGCTGTGTGGTTGAGGCAGGGGTGCCCAAATTGATGTGCTGCCTGTGCTGTATCAGTGAATACAATCTGTTTGCTAGGGAAAATTTTTTGTTTAATAGTCCTGCCTCGTGCACAGCCATTGCAAGCTGTAGTCGAGGTGGGAGTTTGACAATCCATATTGTCTAGAGGGTTGGGTCTGGCATCAAAGTGGGATCCGCTAGCGAACGAAATCGACGCCACTATTGCGAGGACATCCATCAGTGAGCTGCTCATCGTAAATCACCTTTCGTTCCTGTTGCTCAGGAGTGCATGCGCTCCGTCATACCAGTGCTGTGTTTGCGCATTGTACTTGTTGTGTGGCGGTAGTGATAGAATAATGACCCTTATTAATACTGCATGTTTGATGAAGTGGCACATGCACATCACAAATTTGTTTTGTTGTTTGCGATGCCTAGTGAAGTGCATACACAGTCAGCCATCACAAATCATGTCACTAGATCAGGCCGGAAAGGTAGGAGTTTAGTTTATAGTGCAATTGTACACTGTCCTGTGAAGCCAGAAAACGTCTGTACCTACAGTAAGACGTGACCAATAATGGAGTCGCCGTTCGCGGCGCAGTTAAAACACAGAATATACTCGTAGCATCAACGTTGCACATTGTTCGTGCATAAGAAGCGAATGTCAGCGACCGCGACGCAGTAGACGTGGAACACACTGTTGGCAACATATCTGTTTGCACAAAAACTGAACATGAATTGTCCTTGAAGCCAGTCGGCATACAGTCAGCATGGAAGTTCACTAATAAAGGCTGTGATGGCGGCCATTGTTGTGTAACAGTCACTGTATCTTGCGAGGCGATGTTCGTGCAAGTATCTCTTCTACATTCCTCACTGTCTGTTGATGAAGGCAATGAGAACACTGACCCGTAGCTGGTGTCGATGAATTCAGAGTAGTAGAGCTGCGAGGAACAGTGAACCTTGTTAACTGTCATGTCCCTTTTAACATACCATAAAGCAGGGCTTCCCAACCTTTTCAGCTGGCGGACCCCTTCTTCAGTCGAAAATCCATGGCGGACCCCTAGTCAATCAAGAGCACAGTAACTTTAAATTTCAGAGGGAAACCCATTTGAACTGAAAGCTTCTTAATGCAAGTGCCATGTTCCCAATGACCCCCCCCCCGCCATCTCCCCCACCCCGCCCCCCCCCCATCTCCCCCTCCCCTCGCCCCCCGAAGTATCAATAGTCTTTGGTTTAGAGATGAATGAAAACAACTTGAAATTAACGATCCAATTTGAATTACCACTGTATCCCGACACTTACTAGTGGATTTACTCCCTGTGTTCTACACACTATAGCCTGATTAAAATTACTTGGTAATTGGCATTTCACACGTTGGAGCTGCCTTCCTCCAAGAGTAATCAACTTCACTTCCAAACTGTTCGCTGTTGACAAGCTGCCGCTTGTGGTCTGTTCATTTCCACTGTTTGGGTGCTGTTGTGTAAGGAGCATGCATATTTCGTAACAGTCGTGTGTGTGTGTGTCTCGGAGGACTCGAACCTCCGGCGGGAGTGGCCGCGCAATCCATGACGACATGGCGCCCTAGACTGCTCGGCCATTCCGCGCGGCTGTGAAGAAAAGAGGCAGACCCATGATTCGGGGCACACACACATCATGAAAGGAAAGAGGCCAAGGAATTGCATTTAAAGGACTATTGTAACATCTGTTGTTCAATGTGTGGGAATACATTCACCCAGTTTACATGCGTTTCCAAAAGCGGATTTCGTAAGCCGATGTCCCAGTTCCGCTTTTGGTTGGTAAGGTAAACACTTCAAAATCGATTCTGGATATCTGCTTCTACAAAGCCGTTTTCCAGTTCCACAATGTAAACAGCTCGGAAAGTCAAGTTATTTTTACGTCTTTGCGTATCTAATGAATGGCAGCTGTCAGTCCATAGGCGGCAGCTAGCAGGTGGCGTTGCAACAGTGTACTGTCAGTTGGTTGCTGGCAAGTGGCATGTGGCGAGCCAACAGTTTAGTCACCGCTGACACTTAAACTACTGCTTGGACACTATATCGTGGCAGTCAGCCTCGACTGTAAACAAATTAGGAAAACAAACAAACAGACTCTTATTTCTATATAAGAAGACAAAGCATTTCACAGAACATAAGACTTTTTTTCTCAAAGAAAAAATTCTCGCAGAGGAGGTTATTTTCACATAACAAATCCGGCTGTGGAGCTTCTTGTGATTGTTCTTCCTTTGGTCGTCCTCCCTCCTCATTCGTTTCAACTGGAAACTTCCCTTGTTGTGAAGGCGATGGAGAAACTGCACCCTTCTTCAATGATCCTCACGTGAGCCACCGATCCATGTTAGAAGTAATAAACTGATCAAAAATCGACTTATGAAATAGGTAGTGCACTGACAAAGCAAATTTAACATTAAATGATGCCTGGGGCCTCATACGTGCCAGCGAGCGCTGTGATTGGTCGACAAAGATCCCTCCGCGCATGCGTAACAGGTTTCAGCGCATCTAGCGCCGTGAGCCGGCGCACGAACGACTCCCGTATTGTTGCGAAACAATCGATCAGAGAAGCCGCATTCTCCGGCACTAAACTGTGTATGTCTTCTCACCTAGGAACCGCAAAGGCTGCTTGGGAATATGACCTGAAGTAAAAGTACACGTTTTTCAAACGAAAAATAAAATAGTGATGAAGTTGATTTTCACGTTTTTATTCACTAATTTTACTCATTATTGTACACGATTTGGTGAAAGGTGGCCGCGGACCCCCTAGAAAGAGCCGGCGGACCCCTAAGGGGTCCGCGGACCACACGTTGGGAAGCCCTGCCATAAAGCAACACGATACGATATTTCGTGAATAGCTCGGTGCAAACTTGCCGCACACTGCAGTTGGGATCTCCAATGAAGATGTTTTCCTCCATGAAGTGGAGGGGAATACATCAGTAACACACGAATAGAAGTATTACAGGTTAAAACATTTATTCATAAACGCACAATGCAAAAGCAATCTGTCCGTCGGATCGCTCAACACAAACTGCCTGTCTAAAGCACAAATGTTCTACATTTCCAATCGGCTGTGTTGGTGAGTGATCTTCTCTACCTCGATGTCCCCACACTGCTTGTCACACTCATATAATTTAACTATTCTCTGGAAGTCTCCAAACTGTCATTAAGATGTGCAGTTAGAGCATCTACTCGCAAAATTTCATCTTTCGTTGTCGAGTAATTTCGTTCTGAACATCTGCTTGAACAACTCTATCGTCTATTTGTTTAGTTGAGTATCTGCGAGTTTCGTTCAATACTTACGGTGTAGACGGTTATTATCTGGTCCCTGATTGGCCGCTTAACAAAGGGAGTATCATGAGAAAGTTGTTTTGTTTTCTGCAACATGCTCAACAAAAATGTTCATTAGCATAGGTATATCAAGAGTACCGTTATTGTTCTATATTCGTTTCCACTCCGTTCGAGTAGTCTGGTGTACTTCAGAATTGTCATACACATTAACTTGAAAGTTTGCTCTTGCACACAAAGTGATTTACGTTTAAGATGAAGCCACACTTAAAATAAGTCTCATAAACATAATACTACGAACTTAGTGTTTGAACAGCATACATTTTTACACACAGTTTTTCTCATTAAAAACGGTAAAAGATGCGAGATCTGTAACTATTGAGATGCCTTTGGTGCTCATTCTGATATTCCTCAGACTATACAGTCACTTTTTAGTTACAAAATTATTCATTTTCGCACCAGGTACACATGAAGCATTTCGTTAGACTGCCATTACGTACTTTTTGTAATAAAAGGACTTGTGATATGTTTGATAAAATGGGGTTATGTCTGCAGTTATTTACATCACATCATTAACCTCTTTGAACTGCAGGACCAACTTTTGCTGCTTTAAAAATTTTGGGAATCGACCTGACGATAAAGATAGGTTTATTATAGTGTGCCCAACAGGGGTCACACGCATGATGGCAGATATATTTTAGAAGAAATATACCATCGAAATCACTGGAATGTTTGTTTTGTTTCCGCCTTATATTACTGGATATATCAGTTGGTGTGATTGGGTCATAATGAAAACAAAGCAAACAAATTATGTTCAATTGAGAAAAATAAATGAAAACCGGAATCTCGAACTGGTACCAAGCAGAAATGAATTAAAAAGCTCATGATGCACAACACTTTTAGGAATTTGTGTTGATCGAGACTTAAACTGGAAAGACCATGTAACAAATATCTCCCAGAGACTTGGTTCTGTGTTTTGCTCTGAGACTCATTTTTGAAGTATGCTCGTCAAATGGTGCTAGATTGGCTTACTTTGGTAATTTCTAATTCCTTGTAGCTAATGGAATAACTTTTTAGGATAAAACTAATAGTTGCTTAAATGAAGTTTTACATTTCAGAAAAGAACTACAGGTTTTCAAATCTTATTACATAGTTCTGCACAGGCTCACTGCAAGCGACTGATTACAAAGTTGTGTTTGGACAAATGATCTTTGATTAGCAACCAAATAAATAAGATCGTCGTCGCTAATTTTCCGAAGTTAATTTGTAACAAATACAGCAAAAACTCGAATTGGATTCTTCCTTTTTAGTGTGCGAGATATTTTATTCATCAAGATCACCAGTTCTGCATGGACAGTGGACCTTTCAGGCAGGGAGGAGGGGCTTCTCCCGATGTTGAAATACACGCTCGCGAATTGCAAGGGGCAAATGCTATATATCAGTTTTGAGGATGGAGGTGGACCAAACGTCAAGACTGGCGTCGAAGTGTACCCTGGACTGAAATGAAAACCTGAGGGAGAAGAGAACGGCGATTACAACTCATCCTTATCAATAGGCCAATAGGCATCGAACCAGTCATCACTCAACCAAGGCATGACTGATACTTATTCCTCAAACAAACAGAGAAGTTCCATTCCCCAATCAGAGACGATAGCTCTGCAATCGGAGATTCATTCAGTCAGAGTCACAATTACATCTACATCTACATTTATACTCCGCAAGCCACCCAACGGTGTGTGGCGGAGGGCACTTTACGTGCCACTGTCATTACCTCCCTTTCCTGTTCCAGTCGCGTATGGTTCGCGGGAAGAACGACTGTCTGAAAGCCTCCGTGCGCGCTCGAATCTCTCTAATTTTACATTCGTGATCTCCTCGGGAGGTATAAGTAGGGGGAAGCAATATATTCGATACCTCATCCAGAAACGCACCCTCTCGAAACCTAGCGAGCAAGCTACACCGCGATGCAGAGCGCCTCTCTTGCAGAGTCTGCCACTTGAGTTTGCTAAACATCTCCGTAACGCTATCACGGTTACCAAATAACCTTGTGACGAAACGCGCCGGTCTTCTTTGGATCTTCTCTATCTCCTCCGTCAACCCGATCTGGTACGGATCCCACACTGATGAGCAATACTCAAGTATAGGTCGAACGAGTGTTTTGTAAGCCACCTCCTTTGTTGATGGACTACATTTACTTAAGGACTCTCCCAATGAATCTCAACCTGGTACCCGCCTCACCAACAATTAATTTTATATGATCATTCCACTTCAAATCGTTCCGCACGCATACTCCCAGACATTTTACAGAAGTAACTGCTACCAGTGTTTGTTCCGCTATCGTGTAATCATACAATAAAGGATCCTTCCTTTTTTGTATTCGCAATACATTACATTTGTCTATGTTAAGGGTCAGTTGCCACTCCCTGCACCAAGTGCATATCCGCTGCAGATCTTCCTGCATTTCGCTACAATTTTCTAATGCTGCAACTTCTCTGTATACTACAGCATCATCCGCGAAAAGCGGCATGGAACTTCCGACACTATCTACTAGGTCATTTATATATATTGTGAAAAGCAATGGTCCCATAACATTCCCCTGTGGCACGCCAGAGGTTACTTTAACGTCTGTAGACGTCTCTCCATTGATAACAACATGCTGTGTTCTGTTTGCTAAAAATTCCTCAATCCAGCCACACAGCTGGTCTGATATTCCGTAGGCTCTTACTTTGTTTATCAGGCGACAGTGCGGAACTGTATCGAACGCCTTCCGGAAGTCAAGGAAAATAGCATCTACCTGGGAGCCTGTATCTAATATTTTCTGGGTCTCATGAACAAATAAAGCGAGTTGGGTCTCACACGATCACTGTTTCCGGAATCCATGTTGATTCCTACAGAGTAGATTCTGGGTTTCCAAAAACGACATGATACTCGAGCAAAAAACACGTTCTAAAATTCTACAACAGATCAACGTCAGAGATATAGGTCTATAGTTTTGCGCATCTGCTCGACGACCCTTCTTGAAGACTGGGACTACCTGTGCTCTTTTCCAATCATTTGGAACCTTCCGTTCCTCTAGAGACTTGCGGTACACGGCTGTTAGAAGGGGGGCAAGTTCTTTCGCGTACTCTGTGTAGAATCGAATTGGTATGCCGTCAGGTCCAGTGGACTTTCCTCTGTTGAGTGATTCCAGTTGCTTTTCTATACCTTGGACACTTATTTCGATGTCAGCCATTTTTTCGTTTGTGGAGGATTTAGAGAAGGAACTGCAGTGCGGTCTTCCTCTGTGAAACAGCTTTGGAAAAAGGTGTTTAGTATTTCAGCTTTATGCGTGTCATCCTCTGTTTCAATGCCATCATCATCTCGGAGTGTCTGGATATGCTGTTTCGAGCCACTTACTGATTTAACGTAAGACCAGAACTTCCTAGGATTTTCTGTCAAGTCGGTACATAGAATTTTAGTTTCGAATTCACTGAACGCTTCACGCATAGCCCTCCTTACGCTAACTTTGACATCGTTTAGCTTCTGTTTGTCTGAGAGGTTTTGGCTGCGTTTAAACTTGGAGTGAAGCTCTCTTTGCTTTCGCAGTAGTTTCCTAACTTTGTTGTTGAACCACGGTGGGTTTTTCCCGTCCCTCACAGTTTTACTCCGCACGTACCTGTCTAAAACGCATTTTACGATTGCCTTGAACATTTTCCATAAACACTCAACATTGTCAGTGTCGGAACAGAAATTTTCGTTTTGATTTGTTAGGTAGTCTGAAATCTGGCTTCTATTACTCTTGCTAAACAGATAAACTTTCCTCACTTTTTTTATATTCCTATTAACTTCCATATTCAGGGATGCTGCAATGGCCTTATGATCACTGATTCCCTGTTCTGCACTTACAGAGTCCAAAAGTTCGGGTCTGTTTGTTATCAGTAGGTCCAAGATGTTATCTCCATGAGTCGGTTCTCTGTTTAATTGCTCGAGGTAATTTTCGGATGGTGCACTCACTGTAATGTCACTTGATGCTCTGTCCCTACCACCCACCTAAACATCTGTGTGTCCCAGTCTATATCTGGTAAATTGAAATCTCCACCTAAGACTATAACATGCTGAGAAAATTTATGTGAAATGTATTCCAAATTTTCTCTCAGTTGTTCTGCCACTAATGCTGCTGAGTCGGGACGTCGGTAAAAGGAGCCAAGTATTAACCTAGCTCGGTTGTTGAGTGTAACCTCCACCCATAATAATTCACAAGAACTATCCACTTCTACTTCACTACAGGATAAACTACTACTAACAGCGACAAACACGCCACCACCGGTCGCATGCAATCTATCCTTTCTAAACACCGTCTGTGCCTATGTAAAAATTTCGGCAGAATTTATCTCTGGCTTCAGCCAGCTTTCTGTACCTATAACGATTTCAGCTTCGGTGCTTTCTATCGGCGCTTGAAGTTCCGGTACTTTATCAATGCAGCTTCGACAGTTTACAATTAAAATACCGATTGCTGCTTGGTCCCTGCATGTCCTGACTTTGCCTCGCACCCTTTGAGGCTGTTGCTCTTTCTGTACTTGCCCGAGGCCATCTAACCTAAAAAACCGCCCAGTCCACGCCACACAACCCCTGCTACCCGTGTAGCCGCTTGCTGCGTGTAGTGGACTCCTGACCTATCCAGCGGAACCCGAAACCCCACCAGCGCAAATCACTCAGAGTGAAATTTCCATCCCTCAAAATGTGTCTACTACCTATGATCAAAGGAAAACCAACAGATATCCGGCTGACGCTGTTGGTACTTTCTATGTGTTTGTGGAAGGAATCAATAGTAATGTTGGGAAATAACACCTCACGGCTTTGGGAAAATTATTATTCGCCTCAGACGACATACACTCCTGGAAATGGAAAAAAGAACACATTGACACCGGTGTGCTCCGGACACTGCGAGAGGGCTGTACAAGCAATGATCACACGCACGGCACAGCGGACACACCAGGAACCGCGGTGTTGGCCGTCGAATGGCGCTAGCTGCGCAGCATTTGTGCACCGCCGCCGTCAGTGTCAGCCAGTTTGCCGTGGCATACGGAGCTCCATCGCAGTCTTTAACACTGGTAGCATGCCGCGACAGCGTGGACGTGAACCGTATCTGCAGTTGACGGACTTTGAGCGAGGGCGTATAGTGGGCATGAGGGAGGCCGGGTGGACGTACCGCCGAATTGCTCAACACGTGGGGCGTGAGGTCTCCACAGTACATCGATGTCGTCGCCAGTGGTCGGCGGAAGGTGCACGTGCCCGTCGACCTGGGACCGGACCGCAGCGACGCACAGATGCACGCCAAGACCGTAGGATCCTACGCAGTGCCGTAGGGGACCGCACCGCCACTTCCCAGCAAATTAGAGACACTGTTGCTCCTGGGGTATCGGCGAGGACCATTCGCAACCGTCTCCATGAAGCTGGGCTACGGTCCCGCACACCGTTAGGTCGTCTTCCGCTCACGCCCCAACATCGTGCAGCCCGCCTCCAGTGGTGTCGCGACAGGCGTGAATGGAGGGACGAATGGAGACGTGTCGTCTTCAGCGATGAGAGTCGCTTCTGCCTTGGTGCCAATGATGGTCGTATGCGTGTTTGGCGCCGTGCAGGTGAGCGCCACAATCAGGACTGCATACGACCGAGGCACACAGGGCCAACACCCGGCATCATGGTGTGGGGAGCGATCCCCTACACTGGCCGTACACCACTGGTGATCGTCGAGGGGACACTGAATAGTGCACGGTACATCCAAACCGTCATCGAACCCATCGTTCTACCATTCCTAGACCGGCAAGGGAGCTTGCTGTTCCAACAGGACAATGCACGTCCGCATGTATCCCGTGCCACCCAACGTGCTCTAGAAGGTGTAAGTCAACTACCCTGGCCAGCAAGATCTCCGGATCTGTCCCCCATTGAGCATGTTTGGGACTGGATGAAGCGTCGTCTCACGCTGTCTGCACGTCCAGCACGAACGCTGGTCCAACTGAGGCGCCAGGTGGAAATGGCACGGCAAGCCGTTCCACAGGACTACATCCAGCATCTCTACGATCGTCTCCATGGGAGAATAGCAGCCTGCATTGCTGCGAAAGGTGGATATACACTGTACTAGTGCCGACATTGTGCATGCTCTGTTGCCTGTGTCTATGTGCCTGTGGTTCTGTCAGTGTGATCATGTGATGTATCTGACCCCAGGAATGTGCCAATAAAGTTTCCCCTTCCTGGGACAATGAATTCACGGTGTTCTTATTTCAATTTCCAGGAGTGTATTTAAAAATACAGTCGCGAAACTGAAGGCTGTTGGGAAGAACAGAATCTGCACTGATTTCACAACAGGGGAAGCTACCAGTACATTTGTAGAAGAAAATCTACTAGGTTAAAAAAAAAGGTTGCTTAAAAACTGTTTCACACAACTCGCCGCCAGGGAGTGTAAGAAATGTAGATGCTAATCTTCCACAGCTGGAGCTGAAGGAGGCCATTCATTCTTCTATCTCCATGACTCATAAACACAGAATGTTCAAAAGAATAAATCACATGGCTGCAGTAAGTAAACACTCGTGACAAAAATAAGTCATCACATTCTCTTCACAATTTTTACCAGAATAAATTATAATCTGTGGTATGCGATTTTCAGTTAGGCCTTACATTCTCTAATTAGACAATGCTTCATTGTCTAAGATATGATCATTTGAGAAATCAGTACCAATCGTTGTAATAGACGTGGAGGTAGCCTTGAGGAGTCAACTTGCTCAAGCCAAATTGCATATTGTGCACACTGCAAAGGCAATCACAAGACAAGAGACAAATCTTGTCCAATGTATCTAACACAGCAAGACGTTAAAAAAGCTTCAGCTGTCCTCAACATTTCTTTCAAAGAAGCTGAAGAATGTTAACCACAGGCCATATACCTCAGTGGCAGGAAACCAGGGTAAAAGTTAACTGGATTGGGAGAAGGAATTTCCTCTCCCAGAAAATACACGGCTCAGATTCACAACAGCCATACACTCTAACAGATCTAAGTTTACAAAACCTATGCCGACTCCTATCCCCTCTTTCACAATATACTCGTAAATTACCTGTGTCCCCCATTATAGAGAATCCTTACACTCCTCGTCATCACGCAGGTGCTTTCCAGTTACCACACATATGTGGACAACTTCTAGGAGTTGAGGACAAGAACTGCATTGATTGATAAGCTAGTATCTGAAATATTTAATTTAATAACTCAGTTAACGTCTTCCAGTACAAACTGTAGAGCAAGCAGAAATTTACAATATGGTTTCCTCAATTTTATACAAGAAAGAAGTATCTTCTCACTTCAGCATGGCCCTTAATATACTACAATGGAATGCTAGTCAGCAATTTTGAACAGGGAAATACTGGAAAAATAACTAGACAAACAAAATATCTCCAGTGTGGCTCTACATGAAACATGGTTCAAACCACAAACGCCAGTTAATTTCAGAGGATATAATTTAATAAGGTCAGACAGACAAGATGGTAAAGGTGGAACGACGTTATTAATTAAGAACGCCATTTGTTACAACATGATACATTTAAACATTAACAAATTAACTTCTCAAGTAAGAGCTAGAGAAATAGAAACAATGGATGGTAATTTCTGTATTTGCGTCCATATATAAAGCTCCCAGGACTAATCAGTAGCAAAATCTGGCAACAACTATTTACTCAGCTTCATCCATCATTCCTTATCTGCGGGGACTTTAACTCTCATCACAGTGCTTGGGGAAATGCTGTCAGCTATACAGAAGGTTGTCGCCTCTTCAGTGCAATTGACGATCTAGATTTGATCATTTTGAATGACAGATCGCCAAAAATGTTGCCTTCTGTCGCCAGATTTTCACAAAATTTCTAGGTGGAAGAGCTTAAGGTATTCTTTGGGATCAGACCGTTACACCATTAAAATAGTACTGGGCCTCGATATAGGTGTGAGAAGGAGTTGTTACTCAAACAACCCATGGAAAATAAAGGATAACTGTTGGAAAACATAACAGAAAACTATACAGAAAGTATTTGGGAAAGTGCACCCAGCATGGACACCATAGGAAGCCTACTCAGTTCTTATGGCAGCCATTGATCTAGCAGCCCAGCTCAAAACAGAATTTGTCTCTGGTAAACCACGTGTTTTTGGTACTATACTGAATGTCCCAAAGCTGTGACTAAAAGAAGATTAGCTCTAATTAAATACCAAAGGGAACATAAGCTGCATATATTAGTGGAGCTCAAAAGAATAGGTGTAAACATTAGGAGATTTTTGAAGAAAAAAGGTGGTTTGGACCAAATACTGTAATGGACTGAATGAGGATTCTAACATATGTCAAGTATAGAAGACAATTCACTCTCTAAAATATCTTCATTCAACTGTATCTTCATTGGTGAATACTGTATGGGTAGAAGGTTTTGTATCAAAATTAGCTCCCCCGTCTTGTTATGAAGCTGCCATGGCTATTCCACAGGAAATAGATCTCATTCATCCCCTATTAGCTCCATTCTCCAGATATAAGTTAGAAGTGGCTTTGAAAAATTCTGCAAATAATGCTCCAGACGCGACTGTGTTCAATATGGGAAAGTAAAAAAATCTTCCAATGGGGGCTTTAAGCTACTGTGAACACCATAGTGAACACATTATTGTAGCCAAGATAGACACGATGCTCATGCCTACCACAGTACTACAAATTTATATGCCAAATAGCTCCGCAGACGACGAAGAGATTGAAGAAATGTATGATGAGATAAAAGATATTATACAGATAATAAAGGGAGACGAAAATTTAAGAGGCATGGAGGACTGGAATTCGGTAGTAGGTGAAGGAAGAGAAGAAAAAGTAGTAGGTGAATATGGACTGGGGGTGAGGAATAAAAGAGGAAGCTGCCTAGTAGAATTCTGCACAGAGCTTAACTTAATCGTAGCTAACACTTGGTTTAAAAATCATGAAAGAAAGTTGTGTATGTGGAAGAGGCCGGAGACACTGGAAGGTTACAGATAGATTATATAATGGTAAGAAAGAGATTTAGCAACCAGGTTTTAAATTCTAAGACATTTCCAGGTTCAGATGTGGACTCTGAACACAATCTATTGGTTATGAACTGTAGATTAAAACTGAAGAAAATGCAGAAAGGTGGGAATTTAAGGAGATGGGACCTGGATAAACTGACTAACCCAGAGGTTGTACAGAGTTTCAGGGAGAGCATAAGGGAACAATTGATAGGAATGGGGAAAAGAAATACAGTACAAAAAGAATTGGTAGCTTTGAGGGATGAAGTAGTGAAGGCAGCAGAGGATCAAGTAGGTAAAAAGACGAGGGCTAGTAAAAATCCGAGGCTAACAGAAGAAATAATGAACTTAATTGATGAAAGGAAAAAATACAAAAATGCAGTAAATGAAGCAGGCAAAAAGGAATACAAACGTCTCAAAAATGAGATCGACAGGAAGTGCAAAATGGTTAAGCAGGGGTGGCTAGAGGACAAATTTAAGGATATAGAGGCATATATCACTAGGGGTAAGATAGATACTGCCTACAGGAAAATTAAACAGACCTTTGGAGAAAAGAGAACCACTTCTATGAATATCAAGAGCTCAGATGGAAAACCAGTTCTAAGCAAAGAAGGGAATGCAGGTAGGTGGTGGTGGTGGTTAGTGTTTAACGTCTCGTCGACAACGAGGTCATTAGAGACGGAGCGCAAGCTCGGGTTAGGGAAGGATTGGGAAGGAAATCGGCCGTGCCCTTTCAAAGGAACCATCCCGGAATTTGCCTGAAACGATTTAGGGAAATCACGGAAAACCTAAATCAGGATGGCTGGAGACGGGATTGAACCGTCGTCCTCCCGAATGCGAGTCCAGTGTGCTAACCACTGCGCCACCTCGCTCGGTATGCAGGTAGGTGGAAGGAGTACATAGAGGGTCTATACAAGGGTGATGTACTTGAGGGTGATATTATGGAAATGGAAGAGGATGTAGATGAAAATGAAATGAGAGAAATGATACTGTGTAAAGAATTTGACAGAGCACTTAAAGACCTAAGTAGGAACAACGCCCCAGAAGTAGACAACATTCCACTAGAACTACTGAGAGCCAAGGAAGAGCCAGCCCTGACAAAACTGTACCATCTGGTGAGCCAGAGGTATGAGACAGGCGAAATACTCTCAGACTTCAAGAAGAATATAATAAATCCAATCCCAAAGAAAGCAGGTGTTGACAGGTGTGAAAATAACCGAACTATCAGTTGAATAAGTCACGGCTGTGAAATATTAACGCGAATTCTTTACAGACGAATGGAAAAACTTGTAGAAGCCGACCTTGGGGAGGATCAGTTTGGATTTCGTAGAAATGTTGGAACACGTGAGGCAATACTGACCCTACAAGTTATCTTAGAAGATAGCTTAAAGAAATGCAAACCTATGTTTCTAGCATTTGTAGACTTAGAGAAAGCTTTTGACAATCTTGTCTGGAATACTCTCTTCCAAATTCTGGAGGTGGCAGGCGTCAAATACAGGGAGAGAAGGGCTATTTACAATTTGTAGAGAAGCGAGATGGCAGTTATAAGAGTCGAGGGGCATGAAAGGGAAGCAGTGTTTGGGAAGAGAGTGAGACAGCGTTGTAGCCTATCCCTGATGTTATTCAATCTGTATATTGCGCAAGCAGTAGAGGAAACAAAAGAAAAATTTGGATCAGTAATTAAAATCCACAGAGAAGAAATAAAACCTTTGCGGTTTGCTGATGACATTGTAATTCTGTCAGAGACAGCAAAGGACGTTGAAGGGCAGTTGAACAGAATAGACAGTTTCTTGAAAGGAGGTTGTGTGACGAACATCAACAGAAGCAAATCGAGGATAGTGGAATGTAGTCAAATTAAATCAGGTGACGCTGAGGGACGCCGGCCGCTGTGGCCTAACGGTTCTAGGCGGTTCAGTCCGGAACCACCCGGCTGCTATGGTCGCAGGTTCGAATCCTGTGTGAGGCATGGATGTGTGTGATGTCCTTAGGTTAGTTTGGTTTACGTAGTTCTAAGTCTAGGGGACTGATGACCTCAGATGTTAAGTTCCATAGTGCTTAGAGCCATCTGAACCATTTGATGCTGAGGGAATTAGATTAGGAAATGAGACACTTAAAATAGTTCATGAGTTTTGCCATTTGGGGAGCAAATAACTGAGGATGGTTGAAGTAGAGAGGATATAAAATCTAGACTGGCAATGGCAAGGAAAGTGTTTTTGGAGAAGAGATATTTGTTAACAGTGAGTGTAGGTTTAAGTATCAGAAAGTCATTCCTGAAAGTATTTGTATGAAGTGTAGCCATGCATGGAAGTGAAACATGTACTATAACTATTTTAGACAAGAAGAGGATAGAAGCTTTCGAAATGTGGTGCTACAGAAGAATGCTGAAGATTAGATTGGTAGATCACCTAACTATTGAGGAGGTACTGTATAGAATAGGGGAGAAGAGGACATTGTGGCACAACTTGACTAGAAGAAGGGATCAGTTGGTAGGACATGTTCTGAGACATTGAGGGATCACCAATTTAGTATTGGAGGGCAGCGTGGAGGGTAAAAACCATACAGGGAGACCAAGAGATGAATACACTAAGCAGATTCAGAAGGAGGTAGGTTGTAGTAGTTACTTGGAGATGAAGAAGCTTGCACAGGATAGAGTAGCATGGAGGGCTGCATCAAACCAGTCTCTGGATTGAAGACCACAACAAAAACATAGAGGCTTTAGACCTTCTTTGGATATTCAGTGAAACGTAGGGGAGAGGGAAGCTTATGGAGGAATGGACCATGCAGATGATTATACCTGGGAGACATCCCAAATATCACACGTCTTACAGAGCAGTTACCTTGTTTTCTTGTGTGGGGAAAACTCTTGAAAGACTTGTCAAAAACCGTCTTGAGGCTTGGCTGGGAACTAATGGATTATTACCTTTATCCCAATATGGGTTCATCAGGGGCAGAGGAACGTTCGATAACTTAACAATGTTGTGCAGTTACATTCTATCTGCTTCTCTCGAAAAAAAGTTTTTAATATCATTATTGTTATATGTAGCAACAGCTTATGATATTGCGCAGGAGTCCATTCTGTTGGATAAGTTGAAGCGTATTGGTCTCCCTGTCAGCTGGATATATGGCAATAATACTTTCCTCGAGAAGAGATCATGTCTATGTAAATTATCAGAACCACTTTCTGGGACCTTCCAGAGGCTTTCCAGAGGCTTACTCCATGAAGTTAACCTTCTTATACATTCTTTACTCTGGGAACCTGGAAAACATTATTCTTCCTAACTTTTATATTCTACAGTATGATGAGACAGTTCTAAAAGTAGATGATAGGTTACACACTAATAGACTTAAAATCTCTTCTTCAAAGTCCTCAGTTATTATTATATTCAAGACGCCAAGTGCATTATAAAGAAATTCACACAAATGGCTACACAATTCACGTAAACCTTCACCCATTTGTTTAGGAATGTGTTTTGATTTCATACTCAGTTGGATTACTCACATCAAGTCCTTTATGGATACTTGTGTTTCAGTCATGAACATTATCAGATCCTTAACTAGAGTATGGTGTGGTGCAAACCCCAGTGTTCTATTAACCATATAACGAGTTTTAATTAAGAGTGAGTTGGATATGGTTGTGCCATACATGCGAATGCTAGTGTCAGATGTCTCCGTAAGTTAGAGATGTTTCAACATAGCTGCATCCAGAGTTGTTGAGGAGCGATGAGATCAACTCCTCGCACTTTTAGTAGAAGTTCTGGAAATGCCTTGACATCTTAGGGGCCAATGGCTCACTAACAAGCATATAATGGAAAGATTGGCACTCATGTGTCATCCAGCAATCAATAAATGTGATAAGCTACACGCTGTTTTGAAACACAGAGTCTTACATCGTTCATGAGACTTTTTTTAGAAGTTTTCTCTCATTGAAAACCTCTCTACTAGTATTACAAGATCGAGAAGAGTTCCTATGTACGAGTGGCCTTTTCGAGTGTGCTCATTCCCTACTCCAGTGCTTTGTACTTGGAATTTAGTGATTGCTATAGCGGCAACCATAATGTGATAGCAAGCGCTTACCTCCATGAAACATGGAGCGATGATTCACAATGATGGATCACGAATCACAGCAGATGGTAAGGTTGAGTGTGCTATCTTATGACCACAAATTGGTCACTATGAACAATACAAGCTTTCCCCGACAGCCTCTTCTTATACCTGTACCGCGGAGGCGGTAGCAATCACGAAGGCCTTCAAGTTCTCGAACACAGAGTTATAAAATGATCCAAATTATCTCGGACTCAGAGGCTCATTTTAAGAATTGATATAATAATTTGAAGGACGATATATGACCATTTTCCCTATAAATCAAATAATAATAATAATAATAATAATCGATTGCAAGAGAAGTGTATTTTCTACAGTGTCGTGTTTACTAGAATACTGTGTAGTAGATAGAACTGTATCATAGTTATAACCCTGTGCGTGCTAAATATTGCTATGCTGATGAAGGCCGAATAAAAAAATATGTTGTGTTTGCTTACACTACCGTCCATGCACATTTACAAATGAAATGAAAACTATAAATGAAGCAGTAATGATGGAAGCAAAATACAGTATATCAAAATACCACTGTTAGTAGAATGAAGTTATCTAGTCTACATAACGTGAACTGATCTTGGAGACCAGCAAATTTATAGCGATTGTTGTACACATAATTGTTTCAAAAAGAATTTTAAACATGTTTATCAAAAAAAGACGACGAATTGAGTAACCTAAAAAAATGTCTTCACCTATAGTGGGGACCAAGATACAGTTTATGAACTAGACAAAAAACACGCTTGTTATATAAAATGATCCTAGCTGCCGACATAAAATAAACATTTGCTGCACACATCGATTTTATATCGATCGGTTGGTAAATATATCCCCTGAACTTTGGCGCGGTGGCTGATGGGAATTATCCACTGAGCGCTAAATTGGAATTGTTTGTGTGTTATTCCTGCTGCTTCTGACACACATTGTGATATGGATTCCAGTCACTAAATGAAGCCCGTAAGGTATAAAAACGTACGAATCTAAGTGTTCGTGTTGAGTTACTTTATAGCCGTTGATGTGATACCAGAAATGATTTTCGATCTGGAATATGGGTTTATGGGCTCCAAAATTTTGTTGTTACACAGTATTTGCAATAGTTTTATGGCCGTTGACGTGGAATGGCAATGCTCGATGTATTATGTTTATTTTATTCCTTCTACAGTCTCTTCTTTAAATCGTATGTTGTGGATCTCGCCTAGTTATTGGACACACTCCTGCGAAGAACGTTGTTGGGCATTCATAATGACGCAGACACATCAAAAGGATAAGATTAATTCAGAAGCAGCCAGTAAAAATCAACGTATGACTTCGGTATGTGTGAAGTTATTTGTAGTAACAATACCGCGATTACTTGTAAGTTGTGAATTCAGATTTTTTAAATGTAATAACTGTAAGTGTCTTTGATTAATTGGATTTATTTGACGATAAATTTAATTGAGGCATGTAACTTTGTTATAAAACAGCGAAATACATTTTCAGCTGTCAATTTTGTTATTGGGCTGGTTATACGTAGCTAAATAAAAAAAAACTTGATTGAAGAGAAGGGTTGCATTCCTTGGTGTGGAGCAAGTAAACCATCTTACAGGAAAAAGCAGGAACTAAGCTACTCATTTGCGGGATTTCTTGTAGCAATTTTTCTGAGGAATGTAATTAGTCACCCTACAGTAAATACTTATTAAATAATGGAAAGACCACTCAGCGCAACAGAATGACACGTCATACACTATACAAGTTTGTATTGGATTGGAATTGCCCGGAAATGCACCATCCTTCCATCCTTTTTCTATTGGAACCAATATTACCTACACATTTGATGACTTGGGGAGTACCGAAAACTTAACACTGGTTGGATGGGTTGGGCTTTGAACACTGTTCGTCTTGAATGAGAGTCTGACCAGTGGGTAAATGCTGGGTCATTTCACCTTTTTTCACTGGGTCTAGAACAGCAATGTATGTCCACATTATGTAGAAATACAAATAAATTACTTCATACACAAGTTATGTAGGCTAGATAACTTCATTCTAGGAACAGTGAGATTTTGATATAGGCCCTGCTCTATTTTTGCTTCCATCACGGTTAAATGATCTCCCATCATTACTGCTTCATTTATAATTTTCATTACTTGTAATTTGTCATACTCTTCGTAAATGTAATTGGTAAATTTCACAAGTAATTAGCATTCCTGTGAGCTAATTTATTCACTTACTAATTTATTTTAGTTATTCCAGATTTTTTTATTTTAGTTGCCCGTTCAGTATAATAGCATCACATATGTTGGATACATTACAGAAATAAGGTTTGCATAGGCCTACGTAAAACCTAAGCCGCACAGGATAGGATTGAGTGAGGATGTTGACCATGGTCTTGCAAAGGAACCATCCCAGCATTTCCCTTCACAACTTCGGAAAAATTAAGTCAGGATGGTTGAAATAAACCCCGCTTCTCCTGAATCTGAGTCCGGTTTGTTAAGAATGGCATAGTTACCTCGCTCGGTACGTGGTTGGAAGGGGACTTGCTATTCACTCACATATTGTGTTCTGTGAATTGCACCATGAAGGAGATCCTTCATGAACGTAGAGTAGTCAAGCAACACAATAATAGGCAGAAGCAGCCATTACAGGCAACTTATATAAAGTAGGCCTATACTAAGAGCAAATTAAGAGGGAGGATGATAATTAGTCACATTGATAATTGTAAGAATTAAGTTTATCGCCGGCCGAAGTGGCCGTGCGGTTAAAGGCGCTGCAGTCTGGAACCGCAGGACCGCTACGGTCGCAGGTTCGAATCCTGCCTCGGGCATGGATGTTTGTGATGTCCTTAGGTTAGTTAGGTTTAACTAGTTCTAAGTTCTAGGGGACTAATGACCTCAGAAGTTGAGTCCCATAGTGCTCAGAGCCATTTGAACCATTTTTAAGTTTATCTGTGTGTAACTACTATATACTACAGAGAAACTGGCTACTTTGAAAATACTACTAATCTTTCTCTTACATTACTCGGCAGCTATTTTTTATCTACTACTTCATCTTAATCATTTATGTAACTTTACTGATTTTGGAGATCGCTTTAGCTGTCTGCTCTGGAAAAATTAAAAACCTGTTTAATATGAACATTGGGAGTATTGGCTAATAAGGTAATCCAGTTTCCTGACTGTTATCTTTATTTATTGTCTGTCTTTAAGCATTAAAAATGTAATCAATTTTGTCTTATGTTTACATACATACTTAGATATACAATTACATAAACAACATACACGATGTAAAAGATTTTCAGATCATTATTAGCTATTGTTGTTGTCGTTGTGGTCTTCAGTCCTGAGACTGGTTTGATGCAGCTCTCCATGCTACTCTATCCTGTGCAAGATTCTTCATCTCCCAGTACATACTGCAACCTACATCCTTCTGAATCTGCTTGGTGTATTCATCTCTTGGTCCCCCTCTACAATTTTTAACCTCCACGCTGCCCTCCAATGCTAAATTGGTGATCCCTTGATGCCTCAGAACATGTCCTACCAATTGATCCCTTCTTCTAGTCAAGTTGTGCCACAAACTTCTCCTCTCCCCAATCCTATTCAATACCTCCTCATTAGTTATGTGATCTACCCATCTAATCTTCAGCATTCTTCTGTAGCACCACATTTCGAAAGCTTCTATTCTCTTCCGTTCCAAACTATTTATCGTCCATGTTTCACTTCCATACAAATACTTTCAGAAATGACTTCCTGACATTTAAATCTATACTCGATGTTAACAGATTTCTCTTCTTAAGAAACGCTTTCCTTGCCATTGTCAGTCTACATTTTATATCCTCTCTACTTCGACCATAATCAGTTATTTTGCTCCCCAAATAGCAAAACTCCTTTACTGCTTCAAGTGTCTCATTTCCTAATCTAATACCCTCAGCATCTCCCGACTTAATTTGACTACATTCCATTATCCTCGTTTTGCTTTTGTTGATGTTCATCTTATATCCTCCTTTCAAGACACTATCCATTTCGTTCAACTGCTCTTCCAAGTCATTTACTGTCTCTGACAGAATTACAATGTCATCGGCGAACCTCAAAGTTTTTATTTCTTCTCCATGGATTTTAATACCTACTCCGAATTTTTCTTTTGTTTCCTTCACTGCTTGCTCAGTATACAGATTGAATAACATCGGCGAGAGGCTACAATCCTGTCTCACTCCCCTCCCAACCACTGCTTTCCTTTTATGTCCCTCGACTCTAACTGCCATCTGCATTCTGTACAAATTGTAAATAGCCTTTCGCTCCCTGTGTTTTACCCCTGCCACCTTCAGAATTTGAAAGAGAGTATTCCAGTCAACATTGTCAAAAGCTTTCTCTAATTCTACAAATGCTAGAAACGTAGGTTTGCCTTTCCTTAATCTAGCTTCCAAGATAAGTCGTAGGGTCAGTATTGCCTCACGTGTTCCAATATTTCTACGGCATCCAAACTGATCTTCCCCGAGGTCGGCTTCTACTAGTTTTTCCATTCGTCTGTAAAGAATTCGCTTTAGTATTTTGCAGCCATGACTTATTAAACTGATAGTTCGGTAATTTTCACATCTGTCAACACCTGCTTTCTTTGGGATTGGAAACATTATATTCTTCTTGAACTTCAATTTTTTGGTCCTGTCCTCCTCAGTTGCGCGTAACACTACGGTGTGTTGATGATTTTCACTTATGGACCGTCTGACAGCAACTGAATAAAACACAATTTTAGTGCCATACGCGTTTCGCCTTTATTTTCTGCAAGGCAGAAAATAAAGGCGAAACGCGTATGGCACTAAAATTGTGTTTTATTCAGTTGCTGTCAGACGGTCCATAAGTGAAAATCATCAACACACCGTAGTATTCTTCTTCTTGAAGTCTGAGGGAATTTCACCTGTCTCATACATCTTGCTCACCAGATGGTAGACTTTTGTCAGGACTGGCTCTCCCAAGGCTGTCAGTAGTTCTAATGGAATGTTATCTACTCCCAGGGCCTTGTTTTGACTCAGGTCTTTCAGTGCTCTGTCAAACTCTTCACGCAGTATCATATCTCCCATTTCATCTTCCTCTACATCCTCTTCCATTTCCATAATATTGTCCTCAAGTACTTTGCCCTTGTGTAGACCCTCGATATACTCCTTCCACCTTTCTGCTTTCCCATCCTTGCTTAGAACTGGGCTTCCATCTGAGCTCTTGATATTCATACAAGTGGTTCTCTTTTCTCCAAAGGTCTCTTTAATTTTCCTGCAGGCAGTATCTATCTTACCCCTAGTGAGATAAGCCTCTACATCCTTACATCTGTCCTCTAGCCATCCCTGCTTAGCCATTTTGCACTTCCTGTCGATCTCATTTTTGAGACTTTGTATTCCTTTTTGCCTGCTTCATTTACTGCATTTTTATATTTTCTACTTTCGTCAGTTAAATTCAATGTTTCTTCTGTTAGCCAAGGGTTTCTAGTAGCCCTCATGTTTTTGCCTACCTGATCCTCTGTTGCCTTCACTACTTCATCCCTCAGAGCTACCCATTCTTCTTGTACTGTATTACTTTCCGCCATTCCTGTCAATTGTTCCCTTATGCTCTCCCTGAAATTCTCTACAACCTCTGGTTTCGTCAGTTTATCCAGGTCCCATCTCCTTAAATTCCCACCTTTTTGCAGTTTCTTCAGTTTTAATCTACAGTTCATAACCAATAGATTGTGGTCAGTCCACATCTGCCCCTGGAAGTGTCTTACAATTTAAAACCTGGTTCCTAAACCTTGGTCTTACCATTACATCATCTATCTGAAACCTGTCAGTATCTCCAGGCTTCTTCAATGTATACAACCTTCTTTTATGATTCTTGACCCAAGTGTTAGCTATGATTAAGTTGTGCTCTGTGCAGAATTCTACCAGGCGGCTTGCTCTTTCATTTCTTACCCCCTATCCATATTCACCTACTATGTTTCCTTCTCTCCCTTTTCCTACTTTCGAATTCGTCACCCATGACTATTAAATTTTCGTCTCCCTTCACTATCTGAGTAATATCTTTTATTTCATCATACATTTTTTTCAATTTCTTCGTCATCTGCAGTGCTAGTCTGCATACAAACTTGCACTACTGCAGTAGGTGTGGGCTTGGTGTCTATCTTGGCCACAATAATGCGTTCACTATGCTGTTTGTAGTAGCTTACCCGCATTCCAATTTTTTTTATTCATTATTAAACCTACTCCTGCGTTACACCTATTTGACTTTGTATTTATAACCCTGACCAAAAGTCTTGTTCCTCCTGCCACCGAACTTGACTAATTCCCACTATATCTAACTTTAACCTATCCATTTCCCTTTTTAAATTTTCTAACCTACCTGCCCGATTAAGGGATCTGACATTCCATGCTCCAATCCGTGGAACGCCAGTTTCCTTTCTCCTGATAATGATGTCCTCTTGAGTAGTCCCCGCCCGGAGATCCGAATGGGGGACTATTTTACCTCCGGAATATTATACCCAAGAGGACACCATCATCATTAACCATACAGTAGAGCTGTATGCCCTCGGGAAAAATTACGGCTGTAGTTTCCCCTTGCTTTCAACCGTTCGCAGTACCAGCACAGCAAGGCAGTTTTGGTTAGTGTAACAGGCCAGTTCAGTCAATCATCCAGACTGTTGCACCTGCAACTACTGAAAAGGCTGCTGCCCCTCTTCAGGAACCACACGTTTGTCTGGCCTCTCAACAGATACCCCTCCGTTGTGGTTGCACCTACGGTACGGCTATATGTATCGCTGAGGCACGCAAGCCTCCCCACCAACGGCAAGGTCCATGGTTCATGGGGGGTATTATCAGCTATCAATATAAAAAAATTGTGTAAATTATTGCACATGATATAGTCAACATACATTTAAAAGTTTAATACATAAAAGGAATTTACAGAAGATTTGTGCAAAATGCTTTGGGTAACTCTTGCCATTCTAAAAGGATATTTTTTTGTTCAGAAAAGGACGGTTCGGACAATAAGTGGTGTAAGTTCGCGAATCCCTTGTCGACCCCTGTTCACTAGTTTGGGTATTTTGACATTGACTCTCAGTATATATATTCTTTTGTCGTTTCTTGTTAACAATATCAGATTATTCCCAAGAATAAACAGCTTTCACTCAGTTAATACTCGGCAAAAATGCAACCTGCATTTGGATCAGACTTCCTTAACTCTTGTGCAGAAAGGTGTGCAGTGTACTGCTACATCCATTTTCAATAAGCTACAACAAGAATTCAAAAATCTTAGCAGTAATCCACGCACTTTCAAATCGAAACTAAAGTGTTTCCTCATGGGTCACTCCTTCTATTTTGTCGACGAGTTCCTTGTAAAATTAAGCTGATTCTTGTGTTATATTGTTCATTGCATTTACTGAAACTTATGGCTTGACTTTTTTGCCTTTATAAACATTTTATTTTTATCGTTATTACTTTTATGTTGTAATATCGTGTACTGACAAGTTCTATTACCTTGGAGATTTGCTCCTCAAATTGGTCCTATGGAACTTGGTGTGTAAATAAATAAAATAAATGATGATGGCATTTTTCAACTATATACCACCCTGTATGTTGACAGGTCTGTACTACCATGGGTTTTAGAATTATAAGCTGCGACCATGTATGCCAGCCAAGTATCTCTATCATTGTGATGGCTATTCACATAGTTGCGTAGTAATGTTCCCTATTGTTGTCCATCCTAATGTTAGCCTGTGGAAGCATTGGACTTGTTCTCAGCTTGTAAATACATAACAAAAGCCATAACTGCTTCACAAGCCCTGAGATAAATTGGGTGCCCTGATCTTTGATTACTGTTTCTGGAGTAACACATTTCAGTAACCAGTTGTTCACCATTGTGTGAGCTGCTATGGCAGCTTGCTGATAAGAGATGACAACCATCCCCACATAATTCAAGAAATGACCTACTATTGTCAGAGCTAGTATCTGGCTTCAACTCCTGAAATGTCCATTCCAATCATTTAAGAAGGTTTACTTCTGGTAACATCTGCAGCAAATCACATTGATGGCCATTGCACACATGTCAAACAATTTCTTGTGGTCTCCATGACCAGATAATACATGACCATGTGCCTGTTTTAACACTTTTCCTCACTGTGTGGTATGATGCAGAACTTGCAACCCAAACTTTGTCATCTTACACAACACTCCATTGTTACCATCAAACTGGGGCTGGGGTGCAAATAGTTTGTAATACAAGACAGCACTTGTTATCTTTGCCAGTCTGCAATAGTACAACCTGCTGTCAGTGGTACCCCACTCTTCCTCCTCCCCTTCCACCCTTGAGGCCTCACATCCCTTGTGAGTATGTGCTTGGCGATCATGGGTGCCTGGTCTTTGCAGTGTTACTTCCCTTTCTGTGCTGCAAGTGTATCCTTCAACTATTCTTTGTTCCTCTGTGTTGTTCCATTGGATGGTCTTCCAGTGCTTGGGTCTGGTTTGTGATTCTGGTCACTCATTTTCTTCCCTTCCGGCACTCTACAACTTATCATTCTTAACCCTTGCAGGGTTTGACGTGATATTCCTTTTCCAGATTTTACAGAAGTGCAGAGCGTGCAGGGGAGGTTGTGCAGTATGGCATATATTCCACATTCTATGCCTTCCTCTGTTTGCATCCTTCCTACATCCAAAAGCCAGCATGGTAGCTGTTCCATTGTGATGGAAGGGGGAAGGGAGGGTCATCAAGTACCTGCACAGTGATAGCCCCTTTTGTGCTGGGATTGCAATCTTGGTGCCTGAGCTGGGAACTACCCACACAAGCCAAAGAGTAAGTGCTCATCTCGGTTGGAGCACAGGGGCTCCAGACTGGTCAGCAGTTGCTGTGGCTAGGTGATGCCTTTGGGCATTGAGAGTGGGGAGTACTGTGGTAGAAGACGCGCAGATGAAGCCAGTAAAACTTTCTTCTGTTGGCGACATCATGAGCCCAGCAATCTCTTCTGAATCTAATACTTATTACAATGTGGACAGGAGTGACTGCAGAACATTTCCTTCCGCAGCTATGCTATGGATGGAACATGGGGCTCAGAGACATGGTGAGGAATGCTCCTCTCAATACTTGGTTTGTTCTAGAACAGACTGAGATTCCTTTTTGACTAAAAAGCCATTGTTCTTCGTTGAACGCCTCGAGGACAGGTTTTGGGAGGTGGCAGTGATTTCAAAAATTAAAAATGGCTTCATTCTGATTAAAATGGTCTCCCCTTGTCAGTCACAGGTGCTGTTCACTTGAGACCAGCTGGGTGACATTCCTGTTGCTATAACTCCCCTACACAGTGTCAGTATATTGCAGAGTGCCATCTTTCACAAGTCTCCTTTTAAAAACTGACAATGAGTTGCCTGTCCATTTGGAGTGACCAGGTGTACATTTTGTCTGTCATGTCCAGAGGGGACCAAAAGACAACAGGGTAGATATCGGAGCCCTCATCTTGGCCTTTGAGGGTGACTCATTGCGTGAGATAGTCAAGATGATGGTGTATTGCTGTGATGTCAAGCCATATTTTCCTCCTCCAATGTGCTGCTACAAATGCTTTGAGTTGGACACATGTCTTTGCATTCCTGCGGCAGCCACATCTGTAGGGATGGTGGACTTCAGTTGCACACAAACACTCCTTGTGCCTCTCTGTCTATCTGTGTCAACTAAACCATTCCCCCTGTTCGTGGGACTGCATTGTTTTCCAAAAAGAAAAGAAAATCCAAGAATTACAGACTGTTGATAAACTTCCCCATCAATGGGCCAAGAAGAAATAAGATTGCTGACATCCTGTACTTATGACACTGACGTATTCTACTTCTATGGTGACTGTACCATTGCTTCCATGTCTTCTGCATTGGGACCGTGGACCCATTCAACTACACCTATTCCTCTGTGGTTGGGGGCCCTCATCTTACTGCTCACCACACACCCACTTTGGGAGCATTCACACCCTACCCAATGGAGATGTCAGTCACCAAGCTGCAGTAGCAACACCTTCCTCCAGCATTCCTTGCCAGCAAGGGGTCCCTCAGGATTCTTCCTTCCAAGGACTCTGCTGACCAGATACCAGCCAGTGGCTGAAGGAGCATCGAGTTGGGGGTTGTAGGACTTAATGTCCTTTCTCTGTCATAGAATCTAGGACTGTAAAGCCCTCATAGAAGTCGAAATCACCTAAGGAGGTGGAGGGCAGGAAGTAGTCTTCCAAGAAGAAGCAGATTCTGTTTTCTCTCATGCTGTCGGACTCCACATGTTCTGCCATTGCATCTGAGGTCACGTTCCTTGTAGCCCCAATCACCCCCACAGCACATCTTTCCAAACAAGTGTGTACTGTTGCCATATACTCCCAACTGGTGGTACCAGGCAGCCCTTAGGTATGACCTGCCTCCTTGGTCCTGTCATGGACCACAGGGCACTCATAGCATGATCCTCCAGTGGGACTTTTCCCATCTGTGTAAGCTACGATGTCTCTTTTGTGTTTCCCCTGCTTTTTGCATCCTCCACCTTCACCCCCACCCCCCTTCCCCCAGGAAACTTGTCTCCCAGCAGTTGATAGGAGTGCACCATCGGAGACGCTGGCAATGAGCGAATCGTCATCTTTGCAGTCCACGTCTACCATACGTAAATGGAATGAAGCTCCCAATTCAAAGACCCTCTCAGCTGCATCACAGTTTTTCTTGGTTTCACGTAGTGAAGACAATCAGTCCTCTGCAATGGTAAATCTGTTTCTTATTCAGAAAGGCGTTAATGCAATTGCCGGCCCTTTGAAATCTTGCTCTCGTTTACACAATGGAATTTTGCTTTTGGAGACTACTTTTGACTCTCGAGAACAACTACTGCTGCCGCTTTGCTTCTCCATGGCTATCCTGTTTGTGTTGAGGCTCATAGAACGCTGAATTCTTCCCGTGGTGTAATTTACACTAGGCTGCTCGATGGTCTGAAGGAGGCAGAAATTCAAACATTACTCTCTGATCAAGGCGTAATTGCTGTTAATTGGGTGATAAAAAAATTTGGTGCATCCTTAGTGCCCACACGCACTCTCTTTCTCACTTTTGATAGAGTGGTGCTTCCATCCCAGATCAAAGCAGGTTATGAAGTTGTCACAGTGCGACCGTATGTTCTGTACCCAATGCGATGCTACCAGTGTCATAGTTTCAACCACACTCAAATGTCCTGTCGACACCTGGCCAAATCCTCTACCTGTAGTAGGGATACTCATGAGGGGATTGTCTGCCTTCTTCTCCTTTGATCACCAGTATGGGGTGTGTCCCTCTTCACTTTTACCTCCTGGAGTTTGCTTTCGGCTCTTGCTCCGGTAGCTTAACTTCACATTACCTGCCACATTCCTGATGGGTGTGAACCCTTCACCACCTCAGCTTTGTGTGCAGCGTGTTCACCTTGCCCTTCATTTGCTTCCTAAGAGCACTACTACAGCCTCACTCTATGGTCTTCAGTTTCACGACCTTCACATGGAACTTTGCGATGATACCTTCATGTACACTGATGGCTCTCGGACTGACTGTGGTGTCATGTGTGCCTTTGTCATTGGCATCGATGTTTTTCGGCTCCCTCAGGGGTTCAGCATTTGTTTGCTGAGTACAGGCTTGGCGATCCCAGGATTCCTGAGCTGGGGACTGGTAAGCGCCACCAGTCCTCTGTCATCGTAAGCTCTGGGCATGCTTCAGTGACCACTGTGCAGTGCAGCAGTGGAATGTTGTGTGTTTTGGAGAATGTGGGGGTCTTAGCTTCACTGCCCAGACTGCGAGGAAGGTACACACCTCGATGGGAAAAAAAAAAAACCCTCTACCTCAAGGTGTGCTATGTGCTGATGAGGTGAATGGTTGTTGAGGTAAAACTGTTTCTAGTGGGCAACCTCTGGGGCACCTGCCATCCCCCAGTTGTATAAGGCTTGCTCTGGCATGCAGGGCTCTGCCTGGATTGACAGTTGTTTCCAAAGCATCTCATACTATCCCTAAGAAACAGTCTCATCCAACTACTACACCTGACAGGATGGATGTACCACCAAGTAGTACTTCACCACTCCTCAAAGAGAGCTCGGTCGGTCTGTCCTCCCAAAAAGAAGTCTCAGAATGATCATAACAAGGAATTAGTGTACCATAACACTTTCGTTGTAACCAAGTGAACAGGGGGGAACCTTAGAGAAGGTCTCTCCTTTCTATATTCACAAGGCATTGGAAGGTATTGCTGGGTCTCTAAAATGTGTCAAACAACTTCTTAGTGGAACACCTCTAGTTGAAACTGCTAATTCAAACCAAACAGCTAAGTTTCTGGGATGTAAGGTGTTAGGTGACTACCCAGTCAAGATTGAGTTGCATAACACCCTTAACTTTAGTAAGGGTGAATTTACCTGTTCAGATATAATGGAGGTGGACTCCGCAGAGTTAGGTAAAGAATGGAAAAACATAGATGTCACAGAAGTACGGAACTATATGAGGAGAGTAAATGACAAATTGGAAAAATGGGCAACATTTATTGTAATGATTAGTACTCCAGAATTACCTGAACATACCCTTGCAGGCTATATTTGTCTTAAGGTTTGCCTGTGTGTTTCTAACCCAATGTGATGCTACAAATGTCAAAGATTTGGCAATACCACTATGGAATGTAATAAGAAGGATGTGTGTGGCAGTTGTGATGGTCCAGCTCATGAATCGGGCAATTCTTTTACACTTTCTCTGAAATGTGTAAACTGCTCCAGGGATCAATCAGTGTGGAGCGGAAAGCGTACGGTTTACTTACAATGAGGAAAGAAAAATTCAGGAGTTCAAAGTAAAGAGAGGCATATCCTATGGTGAAGCTTAAAAAGCTTCCAAAGCTATGCAACCGCCAGTTTTTGCTACTTCTTTTTCATCATCCCTTAAGATGCCAATCGCTAAGTGCGGTACCTCCACACACTCAGACCACAGATTCAAGCACAAGCATATGCACTTGTCAATGTAACTGTGGGGGAAACTCTCCAATTGAAATTGAAGTCGTTCGGAAGTCGTCATCTATAAGCTTAGCACCTAAGCCATATACCACTACCCAACATCAGAAGCCAACTAAGCCATCCCCGCAATCCAGGCAACTACCTCCCATCAGTAAAGAAAAACAGCTTTCGAAAAGTTCTAGGTCCAAGAAAGCAGCAGTTAAACCTTTGAATTGGCGAGCTCTCTTGCTTTCTGATGGGGACTATGCTCTTGAGGATACGGATTTCCGATTGGAGGAACCAGAGAGCGAGGAACTGGCCAAAGTTCCCCCTGACCTCCCCGGTAAATTACCGCCTCCAAGAGAGAAAGAGAACAACCACCATTGGTAAACAATGGCTTCCACAGGACTTCAGTGTTACAGTGGAATTTGAATGGGTATCACTCACATTTGGAAGAATTGCAGCTCCTGGGCCAGGAGAAACCATTCTGCATCTGCTTGCAAGAAATGCTTCTTAGTCATTGACACACCTGCATTACGGGGCAACAGGAAGGACGATACTACTGGAGACAGGGTTAAAGGTGGAGTAGCTGGTTTCATTGATAGCAAGTGCCACTCTCCTTACCATGGCCATGCAAGAAAGTGGTGTGAAAGTTCTCCCACCCTTTAATATCACAGTGTATTCTTTGAACCTTCCTCCTAATGATGCTTTGGATCTAGATGCACTGGCAGAACTGTTCCAGGTGCTTCCACACCCGTCCCTCCTTGTGGGGGACTTCAATGCACACAATGTGCTGTGGGGTTCGGCTACCACTTGTTTCATGGGTCGGATGATTGTGCGACTCTTCGATTATGAGAATATCTGCCTTCTGAACGCAGGTCAGATGACACACTTTTCCACACTTACAGGGTATTTTTCAGTCATTGACCTTTGTCTTTGTTCCCCAGCTATTGCAGACTCAGTTCAGTGGGAAGTGGCTCCAGATTTACATTCTAATGACTGCGTCCCAGTGTGAATCTATGTGCCAACTAGGATGCAGGCTGTCAGGAGACCATGCAGATGGATGATGCAAAGAGCAAATTGGTTACAGTACAGTCAAGCTATTTTTGAACTAAAGGATTGTGCAAAGGAGACGGTGACCCATATCACTTGTGAGATCCAATGGGCTGCCACAATGTCTATCCCCTGGTCTAGTAGCCACCTCAGACGATGACCTGTACCTTGGTGGAATGATAACTGTCAATTGGCAGTCAGGGCCAGATGAACAGCTCTGTGGAACTTCAAACACTGACCAACTACAGAAAATTTTTACACCTTCAGATCTGCGAGAGCACATGCAAGGTGAGTGATAAAAGAATGGAACAGGGCTTCCTGGAGGGAATTCATGACTTCCATTAATCGGTCCACCTCCACTGTGCAAGTTTAGGAATCAATAAGACAGATTTCAGGCAAGAGTAGTACACATCTCCTTACGGCCTTGCCAAGTAATGGGGTCATGGTGGACATGCGAGGAGACATGGCTCCGGTTCTGGCTGAACACTTCTTTACTGTTACTGCATCATTGAGACAGCCTCCTGCTTTTCAGGTGTTCTGTAGGACTGCAGAGATGAGGAAGCTCAGTTCCTTCTTACATAATGAAGTCTACAACCTTGTCTCCATGTGGGAACTGGAATCAGGTTTTTGTGCAGCCAGCCACTGCTCCAGGGCCTGATGAGGTGCATTATGCCATGCTTCATAATCTGTGCCCTGAAGTGAAAGGACAGCTCCTCTCTTGTTTCAATCAGATGTGGTTTGATGGACAGTACCCTACAACTTGGAAGGAGGCAGTATTAATTCCATTTTGAAAACCAAGCAGGGACCATAGCGCCCCTAACAGTTAGCGGAGTGTAGCCCTTACCACTTGTATGGGTAAGACTCTTGAACGCATGGTCAACCGCCGCCTCATATGGCTGCTCAAATCCCCGAGGTCACCAGAGCCACTCCCAGTGCAGTTTCAGGTGCTACCGTTCCACCCTTGACAACTTAATTCTGCTGGAGATGGCAATATAGGAGTCCTTATTCTGAAACCATTGGGTTTGTGTTTTGTGACCTTGAAAAAGCCTGTGACGCTACTTGGAGGTACAATATCCTTCAACAACTTCATGAATGGGGACTATGTGGACGCCTGCCACTTCTCATCCAATCCTTTCTCCAGGACCAGCGTTTTTGATACATTGTTGGTGATGTCATGTCTGACTGCTATGATCAGGAGAATGGGGTCCCCCAGGGCAGTGTCCTCAGTGTCACATTGTTTGCCATCACTATCCAATGGCATGTCCTCCATAGTCAGGAGCCCTCTCAAATACTCTTTGTTTGTAGAGACTTTGCAGTCTTCTACTCTTCCTCTGATCTTATAACAATGCTTAGGCAGCTACAGCTGACCAATAGGAGGCTGGAAACCTGGGCCAGGACAATAGGTTTTCGGTTCTCACCAGAGAATACTACATGTGTCAATTTTAACCATGCTTGTTGAGGTTTTAACCAACCAGTGCTCACAATGGGTGACAATATATTACATTTTCAAGACATTGTGTGCTTTTTGGGTTTATTACTTGACTCAACATTAACTTGGCCCCCACACCTGAAAGACTTTGAACAAAGGGTTTCCAGTCATTGAATATTTTGAAATGCCTTAGCGGAAAAAGATGGGGAGCTGACATGTCCCATCTCCTGCAGTTTTATCGGGCATTTGTTTGATCATGTTCAGATTATGGTAGTGTGGTCTGCAGATCAGCCTGTCCTTCCTACCTCAAGATGTTTGATGCTGTCCATCATGAGGGCATTCAGCTATCGACTGGAGCCTTTTGGACCAGTGTGCAGAGGCTGGTGAACAACCACTACAGAAACTTCCTGGCAGATTAAAACTGTGTGCCCGACAGAGTCTCGAACTCGGGACCTTTGCCTTTCGCGGGCAAGTCCTCTACCATCTGAGCTACCGAAGCACGACTCACGCCCGGTCCTCAAAGCTTTACTTCTGCCACTATCTCGTCTCCTACCTTCCAAACTTTACAGAAGCTCTCCTGCGAACCTTGCAGAACTAGCACTCATGAAAGAGAGGATATTGCGGAGACATGGCTTAGCCACAGCCTGGGGGATATTTCCAGAATGAGATTTTCACTCTGCAGCGGAGTGTGCGCTGATATGAAACTTTCTGGCAGATGAAAACTGTGTGCCTGACCAAGACTCGAACTCGGGACCTTTGCCTTTCGCGGGCAAGTGCTCTACCATCTGAGCTACCGAAGCACGACTCACGCCCGGTCCTCACAGATTTACTTCTGCCAGTATCTCACTACAGATTCAGCGACATATCCTTTTTCGCTTGATGTTGTGACTGACAATTCGCAATTTTTCACAAACACAACTTTCATTTCTGTAAGTTTACAAGGTTGGTGACAGAACAACAAAAGAAAGGTAACAATAATGATTCCCGTAAAAGTCTCCTAATTAAGGCAAACAAAAGTTTCCACAAACACACACACACACACACACACACACACACACACACACACACACACACACACACACACACACACACACACACACACTAGGAAAAGTCCAATTCAGAGACAAAGATGTAATCTTCAGCTGTCGAAGTCCACAAGGTCGGCATCCAGAGTGAACTGAACTTCGGGGCTTGTTCTAACCCCTAAATAGTTGTCTCCAGTCAGTCAGGTTTTGGTGTAGTGATACTTCCTGCAGGTTGTGGCTCAAGCTCCCCCTTGCAGGAAGTAGTGCTTGGAATGTCTGTTTCCATTATCTTGTATGCAAATAGCTGGTGTTACCATGGTGCTTTTTGTACGCCTTGGACATAGACAACCCTGTCCTCTGTGGTGTAATATGGGTTGCCGGCCCTCAGGGACTACCTTGGGCCTGGCATAACACTCGAAAGGCACTGAAAATCTCAGCATCACCTCAGTCATTGACATTTAGTTCAGTGGTCTAACCCACCTTTGAACGGCTGTTCAGGGATTGGCCCCATGTGACCAAACCATTTGTGATACATGCTACAGACAGTTTGGAGGAACTGGAGCTCTTAGGCATCAAAATACACAGCCAGGGATGGAACGCATTGCTGCATTGGCATCTTCATAGGTCCAAAGTGATTTTAAGCTTGACACAGTACAAGAAAACTTGTACTCCAGATAATCTTTTGGGAACTTTTTCATCCATTTTAAGTATGTACCACAGTTTTATCATTGTTTATACAGATGGATCCCAGCAAGAGATTGTTCCCTGATAGGGTTTTTAAAGAGTGTCTTGTGGAACAATTTACAAATTATGATGCAGTATCGTATGGCATTCTGACGACAATGGAGAGGGTTCACAAACATCACCATACAACGTTTCTTGTCTCTTCCAACTCTGTTAGTGCACTGCAAGCACTTCACCAATTGTATCCAGTAGACTCGTTGATTCAGCTCATCCATAACTCCTTACAGCAGGTCCAACACCGTGGCCAGGAGGTGATCTTTTGCTGGGTACCTGGCCACATTGGGATACAGAGCAACGACATGGCCAACAAAGCCACCAAGGAAGCTTGTTGGGATGGTGCTGCCCATTAATGTCCCATCTCGTTGCACACGATCATCTCATTTTCTGACAGGTGCATCATGCGTCAGTGGGAGACGACAAACTGCAGTCGCTCAAATCAACCACAAAGGCATGGCAGACTTCATGTCAGCCTCGCTGCTGGAAGGAGGATCTGCTTATCAGATGGCGCATTGGGCATAGCCCTTTAACACATGGCTTCCTCCTCCGGCCTGCGGGTTCACCACTCTGTGAAGTTTGTGGTGTGCCACTTTCAATTCAGTATATTGTAGCTACATGTGTCCTATATACTGATATTAGGGCAGCCCTCAGTCTTGCAGGAGAATTGCCCACCATCCTCACAGTTACCGATACCAGTAAATTGGTGGGGAAGGGCTGCTCCGCATGTGGGCAGCCTTCATCTCCACACAATAGATTTGCATGCTGACTTTTCATCAGGGCGCTTATGACCATGATGTCGAGCACCCTTTACCTAAATCATCATTATTTTTCGGTATCTGCTTCCGGAACACTGCTCAGTATTTACAGCAGAGCTCTTCGCATAGTATCAGGCCACGGAGTACATCTGGTGTCACAAGCTTTTCAATTGCGTCATCTGCTGTGACTCGCAGTGACCTTCAAAGCCTCTGTGTGCTGTACACTGTCAATCCCTTAGTGCAACGGGTCCAGGAAATCTGTCACTTGCTCACTCTTGATGGAGCTGCTATGATGATTATGTGGGTTCCTGGTCAAGACAGTCTGACAGGAAGTGAGACCGCTGACCCTGCTGCCAAGGCTGCTGTCCTCGTACCTCAGCCACCAATTCTTACATTCCCTCTGATAATCTCTGTGTTGCCATCTGTCAACAGTTGGTGTCACTTTGGCAATACCACTAATTCTGCCTTCATTGGAACATGCTCTGGGTTATTAAGTCTCTCCCAGTGGCTTGGATTACCGCCTTTCAGCCCTCTCACCTTGAGGAGATCAGTTTAGCTAGGTTGTGTATTGGACACTGTCTTTTAAGCCATCACCATTTGCTAAGTGATACTCTCCCACCACATTGTGCTCATTGTGCCCAACCTTTGACGGTCTGCCGTTTCCTGATGAAATGACCTCTTTTTAACCACTTATGTTCTTGTTTGTGTTTGCCATCTGAGTTATCGGTCATTTTAGTGAACAACGCACGGGGTGTCGACCACGTTTTACTTTTTATCTGTCATAGCAGTATGGCAAAAGACATTTAATTTTTAGTTCAGGACCTCAGTATTTCTGTGATGTATTTCATGTATGGTTCTGTTGAAAAGGAATAGGCTGTTAGTATTGTAGAGTTGAGTCGCACACATCTGTTTGAGTGCAGTAGCTAATGGTAACCTATAGGTGTGATTCTGCAGCCAAATAGTCTATATGCATTGGCTAGAATTGCGACTTAATAAAATACACAGGAAGATTAAAGGTTCTGTTGTAACGTCTGTAGCTGATCCAGTTCGCACCAGAGAATTATGCTGAATAATGTTTATTCGCAAAAGTGTGTGCCCAATAAACAAAGTGGTCTTACATTAACTAAGTATAATACAGACAAAAACAACCTTATTAAGTGCAGTAATGTATTGTTAAGAGCGTTGAGAGAATGGTAGCAAAATCCTCAAGCTAAACGGTCATCCAAGATTCCTGAAAGCTAAGTCCTTTTTGTAATCACAGTACATGAAATATTCACCAGCTGAAAATAATTTGGAGTTCAGTGCATCACTTTAGACAATAACACGCAAGAGGTAATGAGTAGAAACTCAGTCTATAATGCATGTGGAAAAGTTAGAATTCAGTACTGGAGCACATGCAACCTTGAGAGAGTTAGGCCCTTCGAAAGTATTGTGTCGGCTGTTCACTGCTACCACAGGTGGGTCTGCCTTCTTCCAGAACTTGACGTTAAGTGTCCACCTTCTTGAAGGTCATCGCGTAGAGTACCTGAATCTCTCCCTTGAATACACCACTCAGTGTCCATCCGCACTTGACTCCGGCAGTGTTCTGTCACTGGCTGGTTCTCCATTGGCTGGAGTCCATCTTCACCAAAATGTACTTAATTTTTATGTTCTACAGGCATGGTTTTGACTCAACTTGACCAGTTTCCGAACTAAACTAACATATAACAACCATTTTTAAATAAAAGAAATGTTACAATCATTTGGTCATACTCCGATCATTCAGAATAACAACAAATAAAAGGCTTGTTCATAAGTAGGTAAGCCAACACTCTTGCACTGGTGCAGTCACTTTAAATGACAACAAATTGTTGTTATATATTGTTTAAACAATTATTTATGCCTACTTGATAGATGTGTCGTTCGGTACTCTTTCCAGTGGTTGTCAGCTAACAAATGCAATTGACCACTTCTTAAATTAAATTGGTTTTTTAATGTCAGTTGTAATCATATTTAAATAAAGTTATTGGCAAAACAGTACCATATTCTTTAACGCATTTCTGCCTAGTGTGACGTATGTCACATAACATTCTACCATTGTTCTCTCTTGTTAACAACAATGCATGCATTTGAAATGCCTATTGTTGTATATATCTCTGTTAAGGAAGTTCTAGTGTTGAAATTTAAGTGGGGGGGTCTGCCAGTAGAAAGCAGGAAGAGGACAGTGCCTGGTAGTTCATTCACTGAAGACTTTTTCTGAATAAGATTGTCTTGGAATAAGAAGTAAGTACTATTTTCTGAAGCAATATACCACACAATTTTAACTTTTGCTTAATTATAATGTTAAAGATGCTGGAATCTATGTTATTGTTGAACCACAAGATACAGTTCATTATGATGGTTCCAAAT
Organism: Schistocerca americana; assembly: GCF_021461395.2. Lineage (NCBI taxonomy): Eukaryota > Metazoa > Arthropoda > Insecta > Orthoptera > Acrididae > Schistocerca > Schistocerca americana. The sequence continues at coordinate 382,523,823 of NC_060126.1, forward strand.
AAAATTTTTAGTTGCATTTTGCAGATATTTCTGCTAGGCAGAAAAGTCAATATAATGTTTCCTACAGTCTCAGAGGCCTGTACGTGCATGAAATCCTGGCTGTTCTTGAGGAAGAGGAGGGAGAAGATGCAGTGGATATATTTATTGAGCCTCCTGAAGCTAATGAAAAGTCGGATGAAGATTCTGATGAAGAAGATGGGAGCGGAAAGATAGATAAACTTGGACCAAGGCAACTTTAAGCTGGTGCAGAAGTGGTATTTACCAACAGAAACATGTTAGGTGGTGAACTTAAGACTTATTGCTCTCGTGATGATAAACCAAGAAATGTCATTCCAGGTGAAACAGCAAAGCTACAGATCTCAAAAACTGTAATAAGAGATTGGATCTGGAGGCAGGATCTGCAAAGTGATAATGCTTTATTTCCTGAGAGTTATCACAGTGAATACAAAAGCTTGTCTTCAGTTCAATGCTTTGACCTGTTTCGGAATGATGAAATAATTAAATTTCTCAGTACTGAATCTACAAAATACGCTTCATTCAAGAACTGCCCAGATCCCAAAATAACACATGCAGAGATAAAAGGTTTCCCAGGAATTCTAATTCTGTCGGGTTATAATCATCTACCTAGCAGATGATACTAGGATTCAGGATTGGACATGAGAAATGAAGTGGTACACAATATGGTGAAAAGAGACAGATTTGCAACAATTCTGAGATTCATTCACTCAAGTGATAACACACAGATCAATATAAATGATAAAATATGAAAACTTTGTCCATTAAGAGATACATTAAGAAAAGTGTTTTCTCTCCGCTATCAGCATTAGTAAGGTTTCGGTTATGATGAGAGCAAGATAAAGTATTTTGGCAGGCATGGATGCAAACCATTTATGAAAGGCAGACCCATTAGGTTTGGGTACAAAGCGTGGTGGCTAAACACAAACATGGATTATCCAGTGGATTAACAACAATAATTAATAAATTTATCTGTTTTGAAGTGAATAATGAAGAAATTTCCGGACTACTGCAGGCACTATCTACAACTTGGAGAAGACACTTTCTTGAGATACTCAGCAAATTTATTTATTTCCCCCCCCCCCCCCCCCCCCCCTCACTTTCGTCAGTCATCAGCAATGTACAGGACAAAGCACAACATATGTGTGTTGTGGGTGGACTATGTGATGAACTTGTAACCCACCACCACCACATTAATGCTAATAACTGAGAAAAAGTAATTATTGTTAACTTATAGAATCAGTATTAGTCTTACAAAACTATGATAATAATAATGAGCTTTTGAAAATAATTTAGTGTTGTGACTGAAATAGAATTGAATTTTTTAGGTGTGGGCAAGCACTTGCCTGTGAAAGGCAAAGATCCCGAGATCGAGTCTCGGTCTGGCACACAGTTTTAATCTGCCGGGACGTTTCATATCAGCGCACTCTCTGCTGCAAAGTGAAAATCTCTTTCTGTTGAACAAAGCATGCATGAAGATCGGCGGATCACCCTGGATGATCTTTGCACATTGGTTCCTGAGGTTTCCCGAAGCACCACTCACAGAATTTTAACGGAAACATTTAACTACCGGAATGTGTGCACAAAATGGGTGCCACACATGCTGACTGAGGACCACATGTGGCAACAAGTTGATGCTTCCCACGCATTTCTTCACCGTCTTGCAGCCGAACGGGACAACTTTTTGGTCTCAATTATCACGGGTGACGAAATCTGGGCATACCACTTTACACCTGAGAGAAAGCAACAGTCACGCCAGTGGCAGCATCCTTCTTTGCCAAAGCTGCGGAAATTCAAACAAACTCAGTCTGCTGGTAAAGTCATGACAACCGTTTTTTGGGATCGGAAAGGGGTATTGTTGGTTGACTTTATGCCCACTGAGACCACAATTAACGCTGACAGATACTGTGAAACTCTGAAGCAACTCAAATGGGCAATTCAGAACTGGAGAAGAGGAATGTTGAGCAAGGGCGTACACATCTCCATGACAATGCTCGTCCACACAACTCGGCAAACTGTTGCTCTCCTGCTACAGTTTCAGTGGAACATAGTCACCCGCCAACCCTATAGTCCTGACTTGGTGCCCTGTGACTATCTACATCTACATCTACATCTATACTCCGCGAGCCACCTTACGGTGTGTGGCGGAGGGTACTTATTGTACCACTATCTGATCCCTCCTTCCCTGTTCCATTCACGAATTGTGCGTGGGAAGAACGACTGCTTGTAAGTCTCCGTATTTGCTCTAATTTCTCGGATCTTTTCGTTGTGATCATTACGCGAGATATATGTGGGCGGTAGTAATATGTTGCCCATCTCTTCCCGGAATGTGCTCTCTCGTAATTTCGATAATAAACCTCTCCGTATTGCGTAACGCCTTTCTTGAAGTGTCCGCCACTGGAGCTTGTTCAGCATCTCCGTAACGCTCTCGCGCTGACTAAATGTCCCCATGACGAATCGCGCTGCTTTTTGCTGGATCATGTCTATCTCTTCTATTAATCCAACCTGGTAAGGGTCCCATACTGATGAGCAATACTCAAGAATCGGACGAACAAGCGTTTTGTAAGCTACTTCTTTCGTCGATGAGTCACATTTTCTTAGAATTCTTCCTATGAATCTCAACCTGGCGCCTGCTTTTCCCACTATTTGTTTTATGTGATCATTCCACTTCAGATCGCTCTGGATAGTAACTCCTAAGTATTTTACGGTCGTTACCGCTTCCAATGATTTACCACCTATGGCATAATCGTACTGGAATGGATTTCTGCCCCTATGTATGCGTATTATATTACATTTATCTACGTTTAGGGAAAGCTGCCAGCTGTCGCACCATGCATTAATCCTCTGCAGGTCCTCCTGGAGTACGTACGAGTCTTCTGATGTTGCTACTTTCTTGTAGACAACCGTGTCATCTGCAAATAGCCTCACGGAGCTACCGATGTTGTCAACTAAGTCATTTATGTATATTGTAAACAATAAAGGTCCTATCACGCTTCCCTGCGGTACTCCCGAAATTACCTCTACATCTGCAGATTTTGAACCGTTAAGAATGACATGTTGTGTTCTTTCTTCTAGGAAATCCTGAATCCAATCACAAACCTGGTCCGATATTCCATAAGCTCGTATTTTTTTCACTAAACGTAAGTGCGGAACCGTATCAAATGCCTTCCTGAAGTCCAGGAATACGGCATCAATCTGCTCGCCAGTGTCTACGGCACTGTGAATTTCTTGGGCAAATAGGGTGAGCTGAGTTTCACATGATCTCTGTTTGCGGAATCCATGTTGGTTATGATGAAGGAGATTTGTATTATCTAAGAACGTCATAATACGAGAACACAAAACATGTTCCATTATTCTACAACAGATTGACGTAAGCGAAATAGGCCTATAATTATTCGCATCTGATTTATGACCCTTCTTGAAAATGGGAACGACCTGCGCTTTCTTCCAGTCGCTAGGTACTTTACGTTCTTCCAGCGATCTACGATAAATTGCTGATAGAAAGGGGGCAAGTTCTTTAGCATGATCACTGTAGAATCTTAAGGGTATCTCGTCTGGTCCGGATGCTTTTCCGCTGCTAAGTGATAGCAGTTGTTTTTCAATTCCGATATCGTTTATTTCGATATTTTCCATTTTGGCGTCCGTGCGACGGCTGAAGTCAGGGACCGTGTTACGATTTTCCGCAGTGAAACAGTTTCGGAACACTGAATTCAGTATTTCTGCATTTCTTCGGTCGTCCTCTGTTTCGGTGCCATTGTGGCACTAAGTTAAAAGAACATTTGGGCAGAAAGCGATTCAACTCCAATGACGAGGTGGAAGAAGAGGTTCATAACTTTCTGAACAGCATGGCAGCGAGCTGGTATAATATGGGCATACAAAAACTGCCACAGCATCTACAAAAACGCATTGACAGAAATGGTGATTATGTCAAAAAATAGCTAAATGTTCAAGCTGTAAACTGATGTAAACCATTGTAGAAATAAACAGGTCTATGTACTTATAAAAAATAGGAGACCTTACTTTTGGTATTACCCTCGTATAAAACATAATAAATCAATAAATGGAGTTGATGCAGATGAGTGGCTTTCAAAGATGATAGCTAAAGAGCAATGCTTTCATCTGAGGTAACGTTTGTTGAATCATGTGATGGATTTAAGTTGTTAATTCTAGGGTCATTGTGAAAATATTCAGTTACCGTAAAACATTAACTTCTCTAGTTTTAAAGATATTAAAAGTATTGTTGAGTTGTTGGATGTGCCCCATTTTTCTGAGATAGCAGATGTATTCAGATTCACTCTTTTATGTGATTGTGGCGTGTTATAGAATTTTAAGAGTTATTTGAACCCATATTTCACACAGGCTTACACCCCATAATTTCTGGTACATCGTCCTGCACCCGTCATGTGAGCAACCACTGTCAGAATTCCTCTCTTTGGGCTGCACCCATTTTTGGCTACTCAGGCTGACCAGCAACGTGTGCTCCGGCTGGTCCAGTTGCCAGGTGTCTGTGTGGCTGTCCAGAGCACAACTGCAGCCATTCTGTTGGCAGCTGACTAATTGATCCCCTCTTCCTTGGCTCCCCCATCGGACGACAGTACCAGGTGGACCCCCGAAATCACTGTGGTCGTTAGAGATTGCTGATGTGGCTTTCCAATGCAATAAGTGACATCTATCAATGGAGCACCTCACTGCCATTACATGAATCTGTGCCCATGTCTACCACCTCATAAAATGACAAAAACAAGAACGCTGGGAGCAGTATATTGCTACCGTTGGACTGTATACCCCATCTTTGTAGATTTGGACAAAGGACACCACTATGCTGCAGGTGTAACTGATATTTCTGTGAATGGTGTTGTGTACACTGACCCGGATGCTGTAGTCAAACATTTTGCAGTACACTATGCTCGAGCCTCTGCATTGGAGACTTATTAGCCTGCATTGCGTGTCATCAAACAGCGTGTAGAGCAACTTTACTTACCATTTACTACACCTCGTCTGAAGCCATATAATGCTGTGTTCAGTGAGTGGGAATTCTTGAGCCCCCTAGATGTTTGTCCTGATAACAGCTCCAGGGTCAGACTGAATCCACATCCAGATGCCCAAACACTTATCAGTGGAGTGTTAACATCATGCCCTTGCCATTTTCAACCAAATGTGGAATGAAGGTGAGTTACTGTCTCATTGGCGAGAAAGTGTGATCATCCCCATACTGAAATTGGGTAAACACCCCCATGAGATGGAGAGCTATTGTCCAGTTAGTCTCACTGAGGTTCTATGCAAATTGCTGGAGCGTATGGTCAGCTGTCAGCTACATTGTACTTTGAGTCTTAGGATTTTTTGGTTCTTTCGCAGGGTGGTTTTCGTCAAGGCCATTCTACTGCTGACAATTTGTTCTGTCTGGAGTTTGCTATTCAGTAAGCTTTTGCCTGGCATTAGCATCTCGTAGCAGTTTTCTTAGACTTGCAAAAGATTTAAGACACGACATAGTGTTACCACATCCCTGTTACCCTACAGGAGTGAGGTCTCTGGGGTCCACTCCCAATTTTTGTTCCACCATACTTTTGGTTTCAAGTTGGTGCTTTCCACAGTTTCCCCTGTATACAAGAGAAAGAGTTCCCACAGGTCTCTGCACTTACTGTGCCTCTTGTTCTAGTAGCTATCTGTGTGGTCAAGCTGCAATGGTGGTGTAGACAGTGTCAACCTCCCATTTTGCTCACGACATTCTTTTATTGTCCTAAAAGTGTGATTGTTGTTGAAAGTCGACTGCAGGGCCCCCACAAAAAGCGCAGTCGTGGGCTCTCACCCATGACTCCTGGGTTTCTGCCGCCAAGACATGCATCATTCATTTCTGTCACCATTGTAGTGTCCATACACACCCAGAGCGCCACCTCAACAACCAGTTGCTCAATGTGGTGGAGTCTTATTGCTTTTGGGGCAGGTCTCTGATGCCCAGTTGACGTGGCTTCCCCATCTTTGCCAACTTAGGCGAATGTGCTGGTCACACCTTAATGCTCTTTCCTGCCTCTGTAACACCAGCTGCGGCATGACTGCTGTACACTTTTGTGGCTCTAAGAAGCTCTAATCTTGTCCCATCTTGCTTATGGGAGTCTGGTATATGGACTGGCATCGCCTTCAGCATTGCAGGTGCTGGACCTGATACATCATTGTGGCAGGTGCCTTTCAGACTAGCCCTGTAAACAGCCTATTCGCAGAAGGTGAGGTCTCTTCTGTACACATCAGGTGCCAAGAGCTACTGCTTAACTATGCAATACACAATCCCTGCTCTGCTGAACTTTGAACTACTGCGTCCTTTTTCCTTGTAGGGAGATTTACCATTACATCCCACATCAGAGGCCAAGTACTAGACATGATTGCAATTCACATACAGTCTCTTTGCTCTGAACTCCACCCTTTCCCACTGTCCCATGCTGTCGCAGGGAAATCGTGTGCACATGATGGTTTGTTCCCCGTCCTCAGCTCTGTCTTGACCTCTCCCTTGAACTGAAAGATTCTGTTGATCCCATGGTTTTCCACTGCCTGTTCTTGGGCATCCTCGATGCATTTCTGAGCTCAGACGTGGTATACACACAAAAAAAAAAAAAAAAGTCATATTGGTTTCGCCTACACATGTGCAAGGTGCAGTTAACTATGCTCCCTGCCGAACAGATGCAGTGTATTCACTGCAGAATTGGTGGCTGTTGCTCGAGTCATCAGCTATCTTCGTTCTTGCACCAGTGGGATGTTCTTAACCTGCAGTGATTCCCTGAGTAGTCTTCAGGCTATTGACCAGTGCTATCCTCACAACCCACTGGTTGTGATTACACAGTATCTCCTTAATGGCCTCGACCAAGCAGAACAGTTGGTCATCTTTGTATGGACCTCTGGTCATGTTAGGATCCCAGGGAATGGACTTGCTGACCAGTTGGACACACAGGCTACCAGGAAGTCGATTTTGGAGATGGGGATACTGGAACCAGATCTTCAGGCAACTCTGTGCCATCATTTGTTGGATGCTTGGAGGAGGAGGAGGAAACTAGTGTGTAATGTCCCGTCGACAATAAGGTCATTAGAGAGAGAGCACAAGCTCGGATTAGGGAAGGATTGGGAAGGAAATGGGCCGTGCCCTTTCAAAGGAACCATCCTGGCATTGGCTTGAAACAATTTAGGGAAATCTTGGAAAACCTAAATCAGGATGGCTGGAGATGGGTTTGAACCGTTGTCCTCCCGAATGTGAGTGCAGTGCGCTAAGCACTGCGCCACCCCGCTCGGTGGACGCTTGAAATACGGATTAGTGTGCCATGCTTTCTCCAAACTAACTGCGAACCGTAAAGGAGACTATGGCCATACAGGAGTCCTTCCTATGTGCTTCTCGCAGGGATTCTATTGTTCTGTTGGCTTCAAATTTGCTTCCTTCCAGGGCTCAGCATTCGTTCGCAGAGTACGGGCTTCGCGACCCCGGGGCTCCTGAGGTGGGAACTGGTTACTGCCGCTAGGGCTCTGTCTAGGTGGACATTTAGTTCCCCAGATGCTTGTGGGACTGACATGGATCCTTCAAAGTTTTCTCTTCCATCTCCCAGCAGAATGGGTGGGCCACTGGTAGGTAACAACACCCAGTCAAATAAGAGGGCTTGGGTAACCAGCCCTCCTGACAGTCATTTACAGCAGAACACATGCTGTTTCTCATAATGACCTTCTAATAGTTAAAAAAAAAAAAAGGCAGTTTTGAAAAAAATACACGATTTCATATACAAAAAGGATTGAAGGGCATTGCTGGAACATTGAAATCTGTCAGGCGCTTGTGAAATGGGACTCTCTTGGTGGAAATGTCCAGTTGCAAACATCTACATCTACATGATTACTCTGCAATTCACATTTAAGTGCTTGGCAGAGGGTTCATCGAACCACAATCATACTATCTCCCTACCATTCCACTCCTGAACAGCGTGTCGGAAAAATGAACACACAAACCTTTCTGTTCAAGCTCTGATTTCTCTTATTTTATTTTGATGATCATTCCTACCTATGTAGGTTGGGCTCAACAAAATATTTTCACATTCGGAAGAGAAAGTTGGTGACTAAAATTTCGTAAATAGATCTCGCCGCGACAAAAAATGTCTTTGCTTTAATGACCTCCATCCCAACTTGCGTATCGTATCTGCCACACTCTCTCCCCTATTACATGATACTACAAAACAAGCTGCCCTTTTTTGCACCCTTGCACAATTGAAGAACCTTCAAAAACCTCAGTGTCTTGGTCAGTGTGCAACTGAAACTGAACTGCACAATACCTTGAACTACAGCGAAGGTGGTGTGACATACAATGATCTGGTTGACATTCCCCGAGAAGAACTGAAAGCTGAATGGTCCTGGGAAGGCATTGTTAACATGCAGAACATTACGGAAAGAGTGGATGGCAATCTAGTGAAATCAGACTCATTTATACTGACGTTCAGCAGCGTGAATTTCTAAAGCACATTAAAACAGGCTTCCTTTGCCTTAGTGTATGGCTTTATTGCCTGAACCCAATGCACTGTTTTAAGTGTCAGCACTTTAGGCACGCTACTGTTGGATGTAAGGGAGAAGCCACTTGTGGCAAATGTGGGAAGGCCACATGTGGAGGAGTTGGCTGTTCATCTCCTGTGAAGTGTGTCAACTACTCTGGGTATCACCCTGTCTGGAGTAGGGACTTGAAGAAAGGAAGATACAAGAAATAAAAACAACCAAACGTACCTCATATGGAGAGGCCAAAAATATCTAGAAGGCCCTGCAACCCCCTTCTGTGCCTCTTATTAAAAAGTCAGTCCCTAAAACCAATGCTGCTACACAAATGGAGGTCGCGTGTCAGGACTAGTATCTGCATCTGCCAGTGCACTTGTTCTGTCTGTTATTTCGGAGCCCATACCTCCACACAAGACTGTAGACAAGGCTGTGGTTGCTGCTGTTGTGGAGCTCCCTGTCCCTCTGAAAGTTCAACCTGGTGTACCATCCAGTGCTGCTGGTGCTGCTGCTGCTGCTACTTGTGCAACCACTGTCGTGGCCCCAAAGCTCATTCAGGGCCCTCCCAGGGGGCCCACAGTCCCTTTTGTGGCTATGTGTGTGGCACGCACGGAGCCCCGAGCTTTTGCAGTCTCCTTCCTTTTTACAGACTGCATTACTGTCCCTGTTTCTCTCCTTCCCTGTCCTTGCTCCTTACTCCCTCCCCCCTCCTTTCCCTCTTGGTGGACATCTTTATATCGACCTGGCTCTTCTCCCGGCTTTGTTTTGGTATGTGCTATTGTTTAGTTTGCTGTTTCCCTCTCCTTTTTGGCGTTTTCGGTCCCCTTGGGGTTTGACCTACATTTAACTTTCCGTTCAATGTGAGCCATTTGGGGATGAACTCCCTACCTAGCTTCCATCGTGCAGGTTCCTCTCCCCCTCTCCTCCCCTCCCCTTTCACTTTGCAACCTGGCCCCCCTCCTGCTAGGTCACCAGCACGGTAGCCAGTCCGTGTGGTGGGGTTGTTAAGTACCCACTTGGCTGAGCCCCCTGAAAGCACAGGGATCACACTGCTAGTACCTGAGCTGCTAATGCCTCGTGTATGCCAAGGAGTCAGTGTTTATCACTTTGGGGCATCAGAACTCCCGGCAATGGCCACTGCGCCATACGGCCCTTGCTGTGGCTGGGTGGCGCCCACGGGGCAAGCTCCTGGTTCGTGTGGGTGGTACTAGGGTGGACGCCTTGCACATGAAGCGACAAAAGCTTCAGCATCCTGTCAATTCTGTGGCTGTCTCTAAGAGTGATAGAAGACATGACACTCCTTCTTCTGATCCTTTGGCGTTCCCCTCCCTGGCTACCCCCTGGGAAGATGGTCAAGCTTGCCAGCCTGGGTTGAAACCTTTCCCTCAGTTCCTGGTTTGTACTAGGACAGAAAGCAAAAGTTTGGCCTTGATCAAGCCTTTGTTTTTCATAGAGATGATTGCAGATAAGTATGGCGAAGTGGAATCAATGAGTAAAATGCAATCCGGTGCTTTGCTCATAAAGACCTCTTCTGCTGCCCAATCTGAAGCTCTGCATGCTTGTGACCATCTCGGTGACATCCCAGTCTCCGTCACACTCCACAAATCTTTGAACTCAAGTCACCATTTTCCACTGGGATCTTCTACTCCAAACTGACAAGAGCTCCGTGCAAACCTCGAGTGGCGAGGAGTCCGATTTATCTGCCGTGTACGGCAAGGCCCTAAAGTCAGTCACACTGATGCAGGTGCCTTTATCCTGGCCTTCGAGGGGGATACCCTGCCGTAGAAGGTAAAGGTGATGGGGTATCAGTGTGATGTAAAACCTTACATTCCACCACCGATGAGATGCTTTAAATGCTTCCAGTTTGGACACATGTCTTCCCGCTGCACCAATGATCCCCTCTGTGGTGACTATGGGCGGAATCAAGAGTACAAGACCTTAGATTGACTTACTTACACCAAGGCATGTCCAAAGTATGATGGGATCCATCCCATGCCTATAACTTCTGCATTTGCTTCAGTTATGTCCATGTCGTTATCAGGAGAAAGAAAACTGGCATTCTACAGATCGGAGCGTGGAATGCCAGATACCCTAATCGGGCAGGTAGGTTAGATAATTAAAAAAGGGAAATGGTAGGTTAAAGTTAGATATAGTGGGAATTAGTAAAGTTAGGTGGCAGGAGGAACAAGACTTTTGGTACGTTAATACAGGGTTATAAATACAAAATCAAATAGGGGTAATGCAGGAACTACTAACAGCCTTGGGAGAGCCAGTCCTGACAAAACTACCATCTGGTGAGCAAGATGTATGAGACAGGCGAAATTCCCTCTGACTTCAAGAAGAATATAATGTTTCCAATCCCAAAGAAAGCAGGTGTTGACAGATGTGAAAATTACCGAACTGTCAGTTCAATAAGTCACGGCTGCAAAATACTAACACAAATTCGTTACAGACGAATGGAAAAAACTGATAGAAGCCGACCTCGGGGAAGATCAGTTTGGATTCTGTAGAAATGTTGGAACATGTGAGGCAATACTGACCTTAAGACTTATCTTAGAAGAAAGATTAAGGAAAGGCAAACCTACATTTCTAGCATTTGTAGACTTAGAGAAAGCTTTTGACAATGTTGACTGGAATAATCTCTTTCAAATTCTGAAGGTGGCAGGGGTAAAATACAGTGAGCGAAAGGCTATTTACAATTTGTACAGAAACCAGATGGCAGTTACAAGAGTCGAGGGGGCATGAAAGGGAAGAAATGGTCGGGAAGGGAGTCAGACAGGGTTGTAGCCTATCCTTGGTGTTATTCACTCTGTATATTGAGCAACCAGTAAAGGAAACAGAAGAAAATTTGGAGTAGGTATTAAAATCCATGGAGAAGAAATAAAAACTTTGAGGTTCGCCGATGACATTGTAATTCTGTCAGAGACAGCAAAGGACCTGGAAGAGCAGCTGAATGGAATGGACAGTGTCTTGAAAGGAGGACATAAGATGAACATCAACAAAAGCAAAACGAGGGTAATGGAATGTAGTCGAATTAAATCAGGTTATGCTGCGGGAATTAGATTAGGAAATGAGACACTTAAAGTAGTAAAGGAGTTTTGCTATTTGGGGAGCAAAATAACTGATGATGGTCGAAGTAGAGAGGATATAAAATGTAGACTGGCAATGACAAGGAAAGTGTTTCTTAAGAAGAGAAATTTGATAACTTCGAGTATAGATTTAAGTGTCAGGAAGTCGTTTCTGAAAGTAATTGTATGGAGTGTAGCCATGTATGGAAGTGAAACATGGACGATAAATAGTTTGGAAGAAGAGAATCGAAGCTTTCGAAATGTGGTGCTACAGAAGAATGCTGAAGATTAGATGGATAGATCACATAACTAATGAGGAGGTGTTGAATAGAATTGGGGAGAAGAGGAGTTTATGGCACAACTTGACAAGAAGAAGGGACCGGTTGGTAGGACATGTTCTGAGGCATCAGGGGATCACAATTTTAGCATTGGAGGGCAGTGTGGAGGGTAAAAATCGTAGAGGGAGACTAAGAGAGGACTACACTAAGCAGATTCAGAAGGATGTAGGTTGCAGTAGGTACTGGGGGATGAAGCAGCTTTCACAGGATAGAGTAGCATGGAGAGCTGCATCAAACCAGTCTCAGGACGGAAGAAGACCACCACCACCACCACAACAACAACAACAACAACAACAACAACAACAATGTCCCTACCCCCTCCTCTCCCCAGCCCCGCCCCATTCACTCCACACCTTTTGCCTCACCCTCACCCTCACACTCCAGATTCCCTTCCCCCTCTCTCCCCCCCCCCCCCCCCCCCCAATCAGTGCCCATACCCACATCCAACAACTCAACAATACTTTTAATATCTTTAAAACTAGAGAAGTTAATGTTTTACGGTAACTGAATATTTTCACAATGACCCTAGAATTAACAACTTAAATCCATCACATGATTCAACAAACGTTACCTCAGATGAAAGCATTGCTCTTTAGCTATCATCCTTGAAAGCCACTCATCTGCATCAACTCCATTTATTGATTTATTATGTTTTATACGAGGGTAATACCAAAAGTAAGGTCTCCTATTTTTTATAAGTACATAGACCTGTTTATTTCTACAATGGTTTACATCAGTTTACAGCTTGAACATTTAGCTATTTTTTGACATAATCACCATTTCTGTCAGTGCGTTTTTGTAGATGCTGTGGCAGTTTTTGTATGCCCATATTATACCAGCTCGCTGCCATGCTGTTCAGAAAGTTGTGAACCTCTTCTTCCACCTCGTCATTGGAGTTGAATCACTTTCTGCCCAAATGTTCTTTTAACTTAGGGAACAGGTGATAGTCACAGGGCACCAAGTCAGGACTATAGGGTTGGTGGGTGACTATGTTCCACTGAAACTGTAGCAGGAGAGCAACAGTTTGCCGAGTGGTGTGGACGAGCATTGTCATGGAGATGTGTACGCCCTTGCTCAACATTCCTCTTCTCCAGTTCTGAATTGCCCATTTGAGTTGCTTCAGAGTTTCACAGTATCTGTCAGCGGACACGAGATCGACCTCCTGCAGCGGGAGCCATGATGTGGGTTTATCACGGCTGCCCGCATTCAGTGGCTCTTTTCTAAGCTCCAGTACTTCCCTTTACTGCTTCTTTTCTCCGCTCATGCACATTCCCCTCCATGGTACGTCCCTCGGCCACAGCTCTGTCTGGTCTCTCCATCAATTCAAAGGATTCTGTCCCTCTGGAGGCCCTTTGCCACCAATTCTACTGTCTCCTGGGGTTCAGAAGTGATTTATACTGATGGCTCCATGGTTATTGGTCACACTGGTTATGCTTACACGTATGCGAGGCACTCGGAACTTCGTTCCTTGCCAGGTGGCTGTAGTGTTTTTTACTGCAGAATTTGTAGCCATCTTGTGTGCACTGGACCATGACTGCTTCTGCTTAGGACTGTCCTTCACTACCTGTAGTGACTCCTTGAGCAGTTTGCAAGCTGTTGGCTGGTGCTTCCCTCGCCACCCGTTGGTCATAGCTATCCAGGACGCCCTTTCTCTCCTTGATCAACATGGATGCTCAGTGGTTTTCATTTGGACCCCTGGCCATGTTGGGATTCCTGGCAATGAACTTGCTGATTGACTGGCTAATTTGGCTACTAAGGGGCCATCTCTTACTATTGGCATTCCGGAAATAGACCTTCATTTGGCATTACATTGTCATATTTTGTTACTTTGGAATACAGAATGGCACACTCTCTCTTCACCGAACAAGCTCAGGGTGATAAAGATTCTACAACTATGTGGGGGTTCCCCTTACAGCCCTCTCGTAAAGCCTCCTGTTGTCCTTTGCTGGCTCTGAATTGGCCATACGTGGCTGACTCATGGTTATCTCCTCCATTGTGAGGACCACCACTCTGTCATCGTGGATCAGTGTTGACTGTGGTTCACCTCTTAATGGACTGTCCTGACTTAGCTGCCCTGCGACGGACTTTTAGCTTTCCTGACTCACTACCCCGGGCGTTAGCTGACAATGCCTCAGTGGCTGATCTCGTTTTACGATTTTTCCATGATGGGGGTTTTTATCGCTTTATTTAACGGTGGAACCTTCAACCTCGTCGGTGGGTGGAGGGGATGGCAAGCCGTCTTGCTCCTCCTTTCGCCCTGATTGGACTGGCTTCGACTGGGCTTGGTGGTACACCCCAGCCCTCTGCCTTCCCACTCCTTTCTTTATGAGGTCTGTTTTATCTTGAGTGTCTATCTTGTCTACCTGTGCTTCTTCCTTCATACCCCTGTCTTTCCCTCCTCTCTTCTTCTGCCTTCTTCCTTCCTTTTCTGTCAATAATTTGTAATTTTATGGCCATTGTAGTTCCCTCTTATAGTGTGAGGTTTTATCGGTTTTAGTTATTCCTACGTCGGAGGGACTGATGACCACGTAGTTTGGTCTCTTCTGCAATCCAACCAACCAACCCACTCAGGGCAAAAAATGCAAGTCAAAGCATCAACATATGAGGGTTGGAACTTTAATAGTGGCAACTATTTATTTACAGCTTGTACAAAATAGACGCATTACCCAAGAAGGTGAAGGTGATGGTTTACGTCTGTGATGTAAAGCCATATATCCCTCCCCCGATGCGGTGTTTTAAATGCTGGAAGTTTGGGCATATGTCATCTCTATGTACTTCCAGTGTCACGTGTAGAGATTGTGGAGGTCCTTCGCATCCCAGTACTCCATGTGCCCCGCCTCCCACCTGCGTTAACTGCGGAGAACACCACTCCCCTTGCTTGCCAGACTGTAGGATTCTACAGAAAGCACAAAAGATAATGGAATATACGACCCTGGACCACCTGACCTACACTGAGGCGAAGTGGGTATATGAGACACTCCATCCTGTGCAGATGACATCTACCTATGCCACTGCTGCCATAACAGTTCGGCCCTCTCCCGTTTCGGCACATACAGGAGGCTCTCCAAGCTGTCAGACTCCACCTGCCCTATGGTGGTGCGGGAGGGGGGGGGCAATTCCCACCCTGTTGCTCCTGCACCACCTACTTCGGGAGCAACGCCTGCCCCCCCCCCCCCCCCCCCCCCAATTATCGGGGACACCAGTCCCCACTTCTCAGCCGGAGAAGCGTAAGTCTTCTTCGGCTCCTCTTGCCAAGAAGGAGTCCCTTGGATCTCTCCCTTCCTGGGTTCTAACTGGTGGAAAAGCGGACGCCCACAAGAAGTGGCTGAAGCAACCATAGGTGGCTGGTCGTAGGGCTTCACGGTCCTCCTCAGTCCCTGAGACTGACACAGTGAAGCCCTCCCAGCCAGAACAGCCGAAGGAACAGCTGGAGAAACGGAAAAAGAAGGCACCCAAGAATCCTGACCTTGCAGTGGCACCCATACCACCACTCCCTACAGGCTCTGTGTCTGAGGATGAGGTTGAGATTCTGGTGTCCGCTGAATATCAAGATCTTGCTGGACTCTCAGACACAATTGATGTCACTCGCACAGGTACTCAGTCGGTGGCAGCAGATAACCGTGAGTCGTAACCTGCCTCCTTGAGTGCTTAATGTCTTTCCAGCCTAAGCATGGCGTCATCGCTCTACATTGTTGCAGCTCTACAAATCCCTAGTTCAGTCACAACTTGACTATAGGAGTGTAGCGTATGGTTTGTCAGTGCCCTCAGCATTGAAGGTGCTTGATCCGGTGCACCACTGCGGGGTCCGTCTAGCGATGAGCGCTTTTCGAACGAGTCTAGTGGCCAGTCTACTAGTGGAGGCTGGAGTCCCTCCATTGCATGTCGGCACCGCCAACTGCTCGCCCACTATGCAGTGCATGTCCATAGCTCGCCTCAGCATCTGAATTACCGTTTTTTTGTTCCCGAACACAGTGGTTCATCTCCCGGAACGGCGGCCTCAGTCAGGGATAACGATCGCTGTATGTGCCCATTCCCTGTTGTGTGAACTAGTCATTTCCTTTACAGTATTTCATGTTTGTCCATACACATACACCTCCATGGTGTATGCCTCGGCCGACACTATGGCTGGACCTATTGCGATTCCATAAGGACTCCGTTCCTCCTCACTCACTCGCAGTCACTTTTTATCGATCCTTGATGCATCCCAGGGTTCTGAAGTCGTACCAACGGCTCGCTGGTTGATTGTCATGTAGTCTTTGTGTATGCTTACTCGGCACATATCGAACAGCGCTCCTTGCCGGATGGCTGCAGTGTCTTCACTGCTGAGCTGGTGGCCATCTCTCGTGCCGTTGAGCATATTTGTTCCTGCCCCGGTTTGTCCTACCTGGTTTGCAGTGATTATCTGAGTGGTTTACAGGCGATTGATCAGTGGTACCCATGCCATCCTCTGGTAGCAACTATCCAGGAGTCAGTTTATGCCCTCGAATGATCTGGTCAGTGCCGTCATGGAAGCAGAAGGTGTGGAACTGAGTCGATGTAATTTGGGGCCCCTTGTTGGACGCAAGATGCAAGGTGCCCTTTCAATGGTGAAAATCCTCTCAAGGGCACAGATGTTATCAGGGGTGGGTGGTGGACGGAATGTGCACTGCAAAGGGCCTGGCGAAGTCGATGTGGACCCTTTCCAGAGTCAAAATGGGGTCATGACAAAAAATGTTGTGCTGAGGGACGCCTTAATGCATGCTCTCCCCGAGTGTGACTAATAAAAGAGCTGGAAGATGCCGCTGCGTATTGCTTATGGGCAAATAATATTTTTGGTAAATAAGCTGCAAATTCACTTTCTCATCAATAGGGCTACTGCACACTGGCTATATTGGTCACTAAATAAGAAGCCACCAGCTGGTAAGCCAATGACTTTACTTGATGTGTGGTTGATAGAACTCGTCGTCAGATTGTCATGAATAGCTTGATCATCAGATATATAAAGACAGTATGTACCAGACAAAGCTGTCATGGCAGTCTTTGTTTGTTAAATTAAATAAACCTGTAGATATAACATTTATGGATGCACCTATGTTGAGAACAATGGCCACAGCCATGTCACCTACCTGAGCCTTGACTATTGCTTCTACTATTTCTTCAGTTACGTCTTGATATAACGCCTCCTTGAAGCACAGTTCATCATGAATGTCTTGTTCTCCGTCATATCATAAAAACTGGATGTGCTCATATTATCTGCCCCCACTGTGTGCTTCAGCCATCACCAGAGGACTTAACAATGCCAATTCAGGTTTTCTCCCAACAGTAGAATAGCGTTGCTACTTTCCATTATTTTGACTTTGTTGACAGTTCTCTGTTCTGCCAATTTTTATCACAGTAGGTGTGAACATTTTGGTTACCTATCTGCATATCTCTACCCTGCATTTGTTCGGTATTTGGTGTCTTACCATGACCACACATGTTAGTGTTTCCCCATCTATTGTCTGAAACAGTTTGCCTCTTATTAAAGCAGCCATAGTTATTGTTGTGAGTTGTTGTTTTGATATCCAGGTTTGTATTGGTGTTCTCATTTCCTCTAATAACTGTTATTGCGTACACGCTACTTGTGTTTTGTTGACTATATTCTGATGCAAAGTGGGAGGGAAGGGGGTTGCAAATTGTTGTTGTTGTCGTTATTATTATTATTATTATTATTATTATTATTATTATTATTTCTTTCCTTTCTCAGATGTTATTATTATTATTATTACTGTTTCGTTTTTTTTTTCTCAGACTGTTAAGTCTGGTTAAAAATGGAACGTGACGCGGACCTCGATCAAGCGTGACTTCCTTGTAACTGTATGGTATATGTTATATTGCATTTAGGAACTTTCGGGTAATTGAACATGTATCAATAATTACAGATTTTTGCAGTTGTATATATATGTTTGGATGTAGCTGTATTGCATTGATGTACTGGTGGATATTGTGAGGTATGACTCCTGTAGTTGATAGTATAATTGGTATAATGTCAACTTTATCCTGATGCCACATGTCCTTGACTTCCTCAGCCAGTTGGATGTATTTTTCAATTTTTTCTCCTGTTTTCTTCTGTATATTTGTTGTGTTGGGTATGGATATTTCAATTAGTTGTGTTAATTTCTTCTTTTTATTGGTGAGTATGATATCAGGTTTGTTATGTGGTGTTGTTTTATCTGTTATAATGGTTCTGTTCCAGTATAATTTGTATTCATCATTCTCCAGTACATTTTGTGGTGTGTGCTTGTATGTGGGAATGTGTTGTTTTATTAGTTTATGTTTTATGGCAAGTTGTTGATGTATTATTTTTGCTACATTGTCATGTCTTCTGGGGTATTCTGTATTTGCTAGTATAGTACATCCGCTTGTGATGTGATCTACTGTTTCTATTTGTTGTTTGCAAAGTCTGCATTTATCTGTTGTGGTGTTGGGATCTTTAACAATATGTTTGCTGTAATATCTGGTGTTTATTGTTTGATCCTGTATTGCAATCATGAATCCTTCCGTCTCACTGTATATATTGCCTTTTCTTAGCCATGTGTTGGATGCGTCTTGATCTATGTGTGGCTGTGTTAGATGATACGGGTGCTTGCCATGTAGTGTTTTCTTTTTCCAATTTACTTTCTTTGTATCTGTTGATGTTATGTGATCTAAAGGGTTGTAGAGGTGGTTATGAAATTGTAGTGGTGTAGCCGATGTATTTATGTGGGTGATTGCTTTGTGTATTTTGCTAGTTTCTGCTCGTTCTAGAAAGAATTTTCTTAAATTGTCTACCTGTCCATAATGTAGGTTTTTTATGTCGATGAATCCCCTTCCACCTTCCTTTCTGCTTAATGTGAATCTTTCCGTTGCTGAATGTATGTGATGTATTCTATATTTGTGGCATTGTGATCGTGTAAGTGTATTGAGTGCTTCTAGGTCTGTGTCACTCCATTTCACTACTCCAAATGAGTAGGTCAATACTGGTATAGCATAAGTATTTATAGCTTTTGTCTTGTTTCTTGCTGTCAATTCTGTTTTCAGTATTTTTGTTAGTCTTTGTCTATATTTTTCTTTTAGTTCTTCTTTAACATTTGTATTATCTATTCCTATTTTTTGTCTGTATCCTAGATATTTATAGGCATCTGTTTTTTCCATCGCTTCTATGCAGTCGCTGTGGTTATCCAATATGTAATCTTCTTGTTTAGTGTGTTTGCCCTTGACTATGCTATTTTTCTTGCATTTGTCTGTTCCAAAAGCCATATTTATATCATTGCTGAATACTTCTGTTATCTTTAGTAATTGGTTGAGTTGTTGATTTGTTGCTGCCAGTAGTTTTAGATCATCCATGTATAGCAAATGTGTGATTTTGTGTGGGTATGTTCCAGTAATATTGTATCCATAATTTGTATTATTTAGCATGTTGGATAGTGGGTTCAGAGCAAGACAGAACCAGAAGGGACTTAATGAGTCTCCTTGGTATATTCCACGCTTAATCTGTATTGGCTGTGATGTGATGTTATCTGAATTTGTTTGGATATTTAGTGTGGTTTTCCAGTTTTTCATTACTATGTTTAGAAACTGTATCAATTTAGGATCTACTTTGTATATTTCCAATATCTGTAGTAACCATGAGTGGGGTACACTATCAAAGGCTTTTTGGTAATCAATGTATGCGTAGTGTAGGGACCTTTGTTTAGTTTTAGCTTGATATGTCACCTCTGTATCTATTATCAGTTGCTCTTTACATCCTCGTGCTCCTTTGCAGCAGCCTTTTTGTTCTTCATTTATAATTTTGTTCTGTGTTGTATGTGTCATTAATTTCTGTGTGATGACTGAAGTTAATATTTTGTATATTGTTGGTAGGCATGTTATGGGGCGATATTTAGCTGGGTTTGCTGTGTCTCCTTGATCTTTAGGTTTCAGATAAGTTATACCATGTGTAAGTGTATCAGGGAATGTGTATGGGTCTGCAATGTAACTGTTAAATAATTTAATATAATGGAAGGAAACATTCCACGTGGGAAAAATTATATATAAAAACAAAGATGAGGTGACTTACCGAACAAAAGCGCTGGCAGGTCGATAGACACACAAACAAACACAGACACACACACAAAATTCAAGCTTTCGCAACAAACTGTTGCCTCATCCCCTCTCCTTCCCTCTTTCCTGATGAGGCAACAGTTTGTTGCGAAAGCTTGAATTTTGTGTGTGTGTCTGTGTTTGTTTGTGTGTCTATCGACCTGCCAGCGCTTTTGTTCGGTAAGTCACCTCATCTTTGTTAAATAATTTAGTTAGATGTGAATGTGCTGAGGTGAACTTCTTTAGCTAGAAATTTGCTAGTTTATCTTTTCCAGGGGCTTTCCAATTGTGTGTAGAATTAATTGCTTGGGTGACTTCATGTTGCAAAATTATCACTTCAGGCATTTGTGGTATCATCTTGTATGTGTCTGTTTCTGCTTGTATCCACCGTGCATGCCTGTTATGTTGTACCGGGTTTGACCATATGTTGCTCCAGAAGTGTTCCATGTCTATTATGTTTGGTGGATTGTCTATTTCAATGTGTGTGTTATCCATTGTTTGGTAAAATCTCTTTTGGTTTGTGTTGAATGTTTGGTTTTGTTTCCTTCTATTTTCACTTTTTTTGTATCTTCTAAGTCGTTTGGCCAATGCTTGTAATTTCTGCTTCTTTTCATCTAATTGCTCTATTGCTTCTTGTTGTGAGACTTTACCTAACCTTTTTCGTTTTTTGTCTGATATTTCATTTCTTATAAATTGTGTTAGCTGTCCGATGTCTTTTCTCAGTTTTTCTATTCTGATCTGTAGCCTGTGTTGCCATGCTGGTTTTGTGGGTTTCTTCTGTGTGTTGGTTTGTTCTGATCTCTGCCTAGTGTGTATATTTAGTGTAGTGAGTGCTCCTATATAAACCAGTAGTTGTAACTCTTCAATAGTTGTGTTTTCATTTATTTTGTTGTGTATGATTGTGTTGATAGTTTTTATTGTTGTTTCGACTTGTGGGTTATTTGGCGGTCTATGCAAGAATGGTCTAATGTCGGTATTTGTGTCTTTGTATTCTATATATGTCAGCTGAAATTTCTCTTCTATATCTAACACATGTGTCTCTTCGTGTTCTGTTTGTGCTTGTTCTGGTGGCTGTGTTAAGATTTCGTTTTCCTCTGATTGTTTAATTGATGCGTGTTGGTCTTTGTTTGTTTGCTCTGGGATGATTGAGTCCATTACTGTATTTTCTTCTTCTTCTGATTGCACATTATTTTGTTCCAGTATTTGTTGTACTTGTTGTTTGATGTTTTCTAATTCCGACTGGGGTATCCTGTTATTTTTTATTATTACACGGATCTGATCAGCTAGTCGTTGTTCTGTTAAAAATTTTAATTCCGGGTATCTGGTAATAAATGTTGTGTATACTTGTGATCTGTATCCAGTTGTGTTGGTTCCTAGGTTTGTTGCTTGGTAATAACAGAACATGAGGTGTCGATTAACTTCATCTGACCATCTCATCCTCTGTCTTTGTTTTCCTTCTAGGGTGGTTGCAGGAAGCATATCCTGCAAAACACCTCTATTTGGATTTAAATCATTTTCCGGTTGGCTAGCAGTGTTGTTACCATTGTGGGCGGGCATAGGGTTCAAGCGTCGTCCCCGACCATGACGGCGCTTGTCCGAGGCTTCTTTAGTTCTGTCCTGAACCAAGTAATCACACTAAAAGGGGGGTTAGCCCTATCAGTGGTTTGTTCTTTTCGTCGCCTTTTACGGCTGGCAGAACATACCGGAGGCCTATTCTTATCCCGGGCCTCCACGGGATTTATTATTATTATTATTATTATTACTATTATTATTTCCTTCACTTTCTCAGACGTTAAGTCCGGTTAAAAATGGAGTGACACGGACCTTGATCAAGCGTCACTTCCTTTTAACTGTACGGTATGTGTTTTATTGCATTTAGGAACTTTCGGGTAATTGAACATGTATCAATAATTACGGATTTCTGTAGCTGTATATATATGTTTGGATGTAGCTGTATTGCATTGATGTACTGGTGGATATTGTGTGGTATGACTCCTGTAGTTGATAGTATAATTGGTATGATGTCAACTTTATCCTGATGCCCCATGTCTTTGACTTCCTCAGCCAGTTGGATGTATTTTTCAATTTTTTTGTCCTGTTTTCTTTTGTATATTTGTTGTATTGGGTATAGATATTTCGATTAGTTGTGTTAATTTCTTCTTTTTATTGGTGAGTATGATGTCAGGTTTGTTATGTGGCGTTGTTTTATCTGTTATAATGGTTCTGTTCCAGTATAATTTGTATTCATCATTCTCCAGTACATTTTGTGGTGTATACTTGTATGTAGGAATGTGTTGTTTTAAAAGTTTATGTTGTAAGGCAAGCTGTTGATGTATTATTTTTGCGACATTGTCATGTCTTCTGGGGTATTCTGTATTTGCTAGTATTGTACATCCGCTTGTCATGTGATCTACTGTTTCTATTTGTTGTTTACAAAGTCTGCATTTATCCGTTGTGGTATTGGGATCTTTAATAATTTGCTTGCTGTAATACCTGGTGTTTATTGTTTGATCCTGTATTGCAATCATGAATCCTTCTGTCTCACTGTATATATTGCCTTTTCTTAGCCATGTGTTGGATGCGTCTTGATCGATGTGTGGCTGTGTTATTATTATTATTATTATTATTATTATTATTAGTAGTAGTAGTAGTAGTAGTAGTATTTTTGGATGCCAATTACCTTGTGAACCAAACTCGATATTTGTGTTACTACTTTGTCCTTTCTCATTAGATCCATTCAATTAAGTACCAAAAGGAAATTCTCTAAATCTGCTTCTGAGACAGTAAGTAGATTTCATGACTGTTAGGTTGTAACTTTCTTTTCAGAATTTGCGGGACATCAATATGTGAAATTGGCTTACTTCAGTATCTTGTTTTGTTGATATAACGCTAAAAGGAATTGCGTAAGCCCTCTTGCTTACTATTAAAAATTTCTGGATTAAAAGCCTCTCTAAATATCTTTCTCTGGGACAGAACTAGACCCACATTTGTCCAAGTAAACTTGTTAAAATTTTATGTAAGTGTGACAGTATTTAGCTATATCTGCTGCTATAACGCTTAGTACATAATGTTTCTTCTGTGCTTTTGTCCAGTTACAGGCTAGTACATTATGAAAAGATCTTAGAAAAACAATAGAGTGTATTTTCTTTGTTCTGGATGAAAATATCTGGAATTGTCAATTTTTCAGCCGACTATCATTGAGTGATACTGAAGAAATAGAGGATCCTGCGATGAGTGATTGTGGTGTTGACAGGGGTGGTGTTTGTTGGTAATCTATTTAACTTGTTGGTGGCATGGGTAAATGCTTATACTCACTATTGTTCCCTTCTCTAGCATAGTGTATTGATGAAGCTGAATGAGGACTTTCTTGCGTACATGATATATATACCTGAGATCAGTTGTGTTGTATCCTGCCAACTCATCAGATATGGGGTGCCTAGGAAACCTCGGATCCCTAGACAACTATTCAAGCAAATAACATTTATGAATTTTATTGCTGAAAATAAATGACAATACTGAACTTTGAGAAATACAGATGTGTCGCAAGCAAAGGGCGACATGCAATATAGTATGTGCCTTTCAGTATAACGATTCCAATACAAGTGAAGTAATGTAGTGGATGGTTCTATCCAGGTCACTGACCTTGGCGCTTCTGTAGAACTTGTAGAACTGGGCTGCAGCCAGGCAGCAGGGCGCTGCCGTCACATCATCGTCCTGGAGAGGGGTGGGTCAGCATGCAATTTGCTGATGTTATCTCACAGCCCTCTCTGCTGTAGTGTTCCTGCCTGGAACAAGTCGGTACAAGTTGCAGTTGATTCAGGTGGACTGATTATGCACAAGCGTAACTCGGTACATATCTGTTGCACTGCAACTTAATATTGATGTCCACTTTCATAATAATTTTACTTTCTGTCAGATGTTAAATTTTCAACCTGTTTCCTGCAAGTTTCAGGGAGAGCAGTATCGCGGTCAAAAATTCCTACCTCAGGGTGATTGTTAAGTTTTTTCAAATCATCATTTATATGTTTCTGTTCAACCTTCAGAAAACCTGCTTCTTCAGGCAATTTCTGTACTTGATCATGAAGTTAGTCACAGACGAATTACAATTCAGATATCTCTGTTTGAACTGCAGACACATCTTTAGCCAATTCATCATGTTCAGTTTGTAAAGTATTTTGTTGTTTTGTAAGATTTGCTAACCTGTCCAAAACCTTCTGCTGTTTACCAAGCATCAGTTTAACTTGATGTGAGAACTTGCTGTCCATTTGTTCAAACTGCTTACTTATAAGACTTTGTTGACTTAGTATTGTTTACAAATATTTAAGTAGCAAATTTATGTTACATGTTTCATTTAGGGGTGCATCATCCTGCGTTGGTGATGCGGTATTACTATTGACGTTCCTTGGTTTTCAATCATCAAACTAACAGGAATATCTGACCCCGTTACAGCCTCTTTGACAAGTCTGTTTGGAAGAAGAGAGAAAATTTCATTCTGTGACTGTGACAATGCACCCTTTATATGAATAATACCAGAGAAGGAAAGTTGGTACTCACCATATAGCGGAGATGCTGAGTTGCGATAGGCACCATAACAAGATTCGCACACTCATAGCTTTCGGCCATTAAGGCCTTTGTCAGCAGTAAACACACACACACACACACACACACACACACACACACACACACACACACACTCACGCAAATGCAACTTGCACACACATCTGCAGTCTCATGGAGCTGAAACTACACTGCGAGCAGCAGCACCAGTTCATGATGGGAGTGGCGACTGGGTGGGGGTAAGGAGGAGGCTGGAGCAGGGAGGGGGAGGGATAGTATGGTGGGAGTAGCGGACAGTGAAGTGTTGCAGTTTAGACGGAGAGCAGGGGAGAAAGTGCAGAGGGGGGAGGGGGTAAGTAGTGGAAAGGAGAGAAATAAAAATAAAAATAAATTAAAAGACTGGGTATGGGGGTGAAACGACAGCTGTGCAGTGCTGGAATGGGAACGGAGGGGGAGGGGGGGGGGGGGGGGGAGCTGGATGGGTGAGGACAGTGACTAATGAAGGTTGAGGCCAGGAGGGTTATGGGAACGTAGGATGTATTGCAGGGAAAGTTCCCACCTTTGCAATTCAGAAAAGCTGGTGTTGGTGGGAAGAATCCATATGGCACAGGCTGTGAAGCAGTCATTGATATGACGGGTATCATGTTTGGCAGCATGTTCAGCAACAGGGTGGTACACTTGTTTTTTGCCCACAGTTTGTTGGTGGCTGTTCATGCGGACAAACAGCTTGTTGGTTGTCATGCCTACATAGAATGTAGCACTGTGGTTGCAGCTTAGCTTGTAAATCACATGACTGGTTTCACAGGTAGCCCTGCCTTTGACGTGATAGATAATGTTAGTGACCGGACTGGAGTAGGTGGTGGTAGGAGGGTGTATGGGACAGGTCTTGCATCTAGGTCTATTACAGGGGTATGACCCATGAGGTAAGGGATTGGAAGCATGTGTTGTGTAAGGATGGATGAGTATATTGTTTAGGTTCGGTGGATGGTGGAATACCACAGTAGGAGGGGTGGGAAGGATGGTGGGTAGGACATTTCTCATTTCAGGGCATGACGAGAGGTAATCGAAACCCTGACGGAGAATGTAATTCATTTGCTCCAGTCCCGGATGGTACTGAGTTATGAGGGGGATGCTCCTTTGTGGCCGGACTGTGGGACTTTCGGAGGTGGTAGGAGACTGGAAAGATAATGCACGAGAGATTTATTTTTGTATAAGGATGGGAGGATAATTATGGTCAGTGAAAGCTTCAGTGAGACTCTCGGTATATTTAGAGGAGGACTGCTCGTTACTGCAGATGCGATGACCACGGGTGGCTAGGCTGTATGGAAGGGACTTCTTGGTATGGAATGGGTGGCAGCTGTCGAAGTGGAGGTATTGCTGGTGGTTAGTAGGTTTGATATGGATGGAGGTACTGATGTAGCCTTCTGAGGTGGAGGTCAACATCTAGGAAGGTGGCTTTTTTGCCACCAACCCGACCTATCAGACTCGACCAAAGACCAATATTGAACCTTGCCTAACTCAGTTCAATCCTCCATCCAATCGTGATCCACCACCCACTGCCTCCAAACCACCCCCTGCTAACTTTCCAGAATTTCTTATCCTCGAACCTTGCCTTACCATCATTGCCCAAATCCCTCAACATGCATACTAACCTTACATGCGCAGAAAGAACCGCAGTCCACCATCTAAAAACTGATCCCAATTTTATAATGCTACCTGCAGACAAAGGCTCCACCACCATTGTTTTGAACTGCAAGGATTACGTGGCAGAAGGACTGTCAGCTGTCAGATTCTTCCACCTAAAAACCATGCCACAGTGGTTCCAGTCCAGCAAGATCTCCAGTCACTACTCAAATCCTCAGGCCCATCCCAGAATTTCTCCTCAGAGTCCATCTCTCTACTTACCCCTACCACTCCAGCACTCCCACCTTCTACATGCTTCCTAAAGTCCATAAAACCAACCACCCAGGACGCCGCATTGTGGCCGGTTACTGTGCCCCCACTGAGAGAATCTCTGCTCTCGTAGACCAACACCTTCAACCTATTACCCAGAACCTATCCTATTATATAAAAGATACCAACCATTTCCTCGACCGACTCTCCACAGTTCCTTTACCGTTACCACACGGTGCCGTGCTCGTCGCTATTGATGCCATCTCCCTGTACACTAACATTCCTAATGCCCATGGCCTGACTGCTATTGAACACTACCTTTCCAGATGCCCCATGGATTCCAAACCAACAACCTCCTTCCTAGTCTCCATGACCAACTATATCCTCACCCACAATTACGTTTTCTTTGAAGGCATTACCTACAAACAAATCCACAGTACGACTATGGGCACTCGCATGGCACAATCCTATGGTAACCTATTCATGGGCCATCCAGAGGAATCCTTCCTAAAAACCCAGAATCCTAAACCCCTCACCTGGTTCAGATTCATTGACGACATCTTTGCTATCTGGATTCAAGGTGCGGATACCTTATTCATATTCCTCCTGAACCTCAGCAACTTCTCCCCCATTTGCTTCACCTGGTTGTACTCAACCCAACAAGCCACCTTCCTAGATGTTGACCTCCATCTCAGAGATGGGTACATCAGTACCCCCGTCCATATCGAACCTACTAACCTCCAGCAATACCTCCACTTCGACAGCTGCCACCCATTCCATACCAAGAAGTCCCTTCCGTACAGCCTAGTCACCCGTGGTCGTCACTTCTGCAGTGACAAGCAGTTCTTCTCTAAATATACCGAGGGTCTCACTGAAGCCTTAACCGACCGTAATTATCCTCCCATCCTTGTACAAAAACAAATCTCCTGTGCCTTATCTTTCCAGTCGCCTACCACCTCCGAAAGTCCCACAGTCCGGCCACAGAGGAACATTCCCCTCGTAACTCCATACCATCCGGGACTGGAGCAAATGAATTACATTCTCCACCAGGGTTTCGATGACCTCTCATCATGCCCTGAAATGAGAAATGTCCTACCTATTATCCTTCCCACCCTTTCTACCATGGTATTCCGCCATCCACCGAACCTACACAATATACTCATCTGTTCATACATAACCCCTGCTCCTAATCCCTTACCTCATGGCTCGTACCTCTGTAATAGACCTAGATGCAAGACCTGTCCCATACATCCTCCTACCACCACCTACTCCAGTCCGGTCACTGACATTCCCTATCCCATCAAAGGCAGGGCTACCTGTGAAACCAGTCATGTGATTTACAAGCTAAGCTGCAACCACAGTGCTGCATTCTATGTAGGCATGACAACCAACGAGCTGTCTGTCTGCATGAATGGCCACCATCAAACTGTGGCCAAAAAACAAGTAGACCACCCTGCTGCTGAACACGCTGCCAAACATGATACCCCTCATTTCAATGACTGCTTCACAGCCTGTGCCATATGGATCCTTTCCACCAACACCAGCTTTTCTGAATTGTGCAGGTGGGAACTTTCCCTGCAATACATCCTACGTTCCCACAACCCTCCTGGCCTCAACCTTCATTAGTCACTGTCCTCACCCATCCAGCCCCCTCCCTGTTCCCATTCCAGCACTACACAGCCATCATTTCACCGCCACACCCAGTGTTTTAATTTCTTTTTATTTTTATTCCTCTCCTTTCCACTATTTACCCCCTCCCCCCTCCGCACCCTCCCTTCCCCCTTCCGTCGCTATTCATTTTTCACAATATGCGTTTATTACATTCATTTTGTTATGTTGTATCATATATTATAGCTTTTCATGTCATTACATGAAAAGGAAAAAAATAATTATCATACATAAAATTGTGTTTTCATAGATTTAAATGTAACACAGCACAACAAATTCAGTTATCTCAGTTGTGATTATCTTGTCATGGTCCATTTGTAGTGTTACACAGGCTATATGTGGGAAAAGATAAATGCAAAATTCATTCTGGAATGTTCTGCTCCCAAATAACACATGTCAGATGCTGGGTGGGGAAGTTCCCTTAGTGTTTACAACAAATATTTAGTTCCATATAAGGTATAAAGACACTTTTAGTGCTGAGAAAGCCAGTGAAATATCTTGTCATGAATACTTTACCACCAACTTACGATTAACACCTTCAGTTGTTGTATTTAACAAATATATATTTCTTTTAATTATAATTTTCTGTTGTTAAAACAGATTTCATCTCCAAGTAATTCATTTCATACATCTAGAAAACGCATTGAAATGAATATCCTTTTGAACCCCAATTCAAGTATTTCACAAATTATTCGCAGCTCTGAAGGAATATGTCTTACTTCAGTGCCACAGAGGTAAGAAAAAGATACTACAGAAAAATGAAAATCATTCAATTCAGTTATTTTCACAGGAAGTGCCTCCTTTGCATTCAGAAGTGTACATGTGAATTATCTGAATGAAAAGACAAATATATTCCTTGACACTTAAAATATGAACAATAACTCTAAATTATTGCTGGCCTAATGTACAAGATAAAGCAGAAACTCCACACATGAATGAAACAGGAAGAAGCTCTGATAACTGGCGCAGTGAGAAGTACCCTCTGTTCTGCATTTCACAGTGGTATGCTGAATGTAGATGTAGCTTTAGGGCATTCTCTTCCATCAATCTTACTACATTATGCTCTCCTCCCCTTAAAGAATCTGGTCAGTGATGAAAAGCAGTTGATGATAGCTCTCCATTGATCATTATTTATCAGGGTGCACATATGATATGGGCAGAGCTTGAAAGAAAGTTGCTCAAAAGGTTGTCTTGAAAGAAAGTTGCTCAAAGGGTTGTTCAGCAAGATGATATAGAACTGCACAGCCAACTGGCTGTGTTGAAATGTGGAGATAACATCCATGACTGCGTCACCAGCACTGTTCGTTCATTCCAGTATTTTCAGGATTTTTTTTATAGGACAACTGTTCCTTGATGGAGAGAGAAGTTGTGAGATACTTGACTGGATGAATCTTTTACGTGAAATCAAACAATGGAAACTCCAGGTAGGAATTTCAACAATGTAGGAAAATACAGATTGCTACTTACCCTAAAGAAGACACATCAAGTTGCAGACAAGCATGGTTGAAAGACTCTCACATGTAGCTTTTGGCCCCTTCGGGTGATAAAGGGGACACTCCTTTGTGGCTGGTTTTTGGGAGTGGTGGGAGGATTCTGGTTGTAAGGGGAAATGGCAGAGGAGATCTGTTTGCAGGTCTGGGGAATATTGCCTGTCTGTGAATCACTTGGTGAGACACTCAGCATACTCTCACTGCAGATGCACTGTCCCCGGGTAGCCAGGCCATAGGAGAGGGATTTTGTGGTGTGAAATGGATGATAGCTGTCAAAATGCAGGTACTGTAGGTAGTTGGTGAGGTTAATGTGGTCAGGGGTGTGTGTGTGGAGCCATCAGACAGGTGGTGGTCAACATCTAAGGAGGTGGCATGCTGGTTGAGGAGGACCACATGAAGTGGATGGCACGGAAGGTGTTGAGGTTGTGAAGGAACAAAGTTAGGGTGTCTTGGCCCTGGGTCCATATCATGAAGATACCATCAGTGAACCTGAACCAGGCTATGGGTTTGGTGTTTTGGGAGGCTAGGAAGGTCTCCTCTAGATGGCCCATAAAAAGGTTTGCATAGGAGGGTGCCATGTGGGTGTCCAAGGCTGTTCTGCAGATTTATATACCTACCCCTCAAATGAGTAGTGATTGTGGGTTAGGATGAAGTTAGTAAGATGATTGAGGGATGAGGTAGTGGGTTTAGAGTCTGAAGGACGTTGAGAAAGGTAGTGTTCAATAGTGGTAAGACCATGGGCATGTGGGTTGTTGGGGTGTGTGTGTGTGTGTGTGTGTGTGTGTGTGTGTGTGTGTGTGTGTGTGTTACTGACAAAGGCTGCGGCCGAAAGATGTGAGTGTTTTAATCATGCATGTCTGCAACTCGATGTGTCCTCTTTACAGTAAGTAGCAATCCATCTTTTCCTACATCTTTGTTGTAAGTGAAAACGATTCATCATAACCCATGAAGTGTTTCAGCTAGTGAGGACAAAATATTGTTAGTGTAAGAATGAAGAGATTGTGGCACCAAGTTTCTGAACTCGATTGTTACAGTGAGCCAGTACAATACATGTATGGGATACAAATTGGAGAATTCAGGAAAGGGTTCAAGGTGTTGTATTAATGCTGTGGTGAAGAATGGTATTCTCCAGTCCATTAAAAGAGATATTGAAAAGACCATTGAAGACAACTTGACTCAAATTACAGCTGTTGCCAGCCCGTCTTCTGCCTACTATCATGAGCAAACAATTCTTGAGAGTAGTAGTTGAGAAGTGTCTCTGAGAGGTGGAACCATCACTGTTTGTAGCATTTGACACGAGGAACTTACCCATGACCTGATAAGAATTTATACATCTATCTGTGTGGCATGGTTGGTTGCAAGGAG
The DNA here is from genome assembly GCF_021461395.2 of Schistocerca americana. Taxonomy (NCBI): domain Eukaryota; kingdom Metazoa; phylum Arthropoda; class Insecta; order Orthoptera; family Acrididae; genus Schistocerca; species Schistocerca americana. The sequence goes on from NC_060126.1 coordinate 382,554,795, forward strand.
AGGGGAGGGGGGGGGGGGCGGAGGAGTCTTGGGGAAATAAGGTATTTTAATATTCCTCCTCGTGAGGGATCATACATACCCAAATTGAATTGTATATTGCCCTCATTAACTGCATGGGAACCTCAGAATACATGGTCATGCTATGGCATGAATCTTATAAGTGGACGACATGGCTATTGTATTTTTGCAATTTTTTATATTTATGATATATGAAGCTCAGAGCTCTAATATTAATCTCCCAAAATAGTTCACTGCAGCTCTAAAAAATTCTTGAGAAAATAGACTTAAAAGTTTCCTGACCCTCTTTAACATGCTAAAGCTAGGTTGACTTTTTTTCACAGGCTGTATGGCTGTGTGGTAGAGTGCTGGCCTGCCATGTAGGGATTTTAGGTTTGATTCCAAGCTTATGAAAATATTTAAATAGAGGTGGCTGTTGTACTAGCAATTCTGTGAAGTTAATTTCTGCAATAATGCGTTACATCACCAACTTTCTTACATACAAGATCGCCTTTGATCCCTGTACATAATCCTTGCTCATTAATCTTACGATGATTCCTGGTCCTTAATACCAATGGCATCCCTACTAGGCCATTTGGTCAATGTGCCATGCAGCCACATGTTGCCTGGCTGCCGCTGTGTAAACAAACACAAGATTATGAGCACTGCTAGTACAACCTCAGCACTCGTACAGGATTTTTACTCTGCGGCAGACTTCAAAAATTTTGTGCTCTGAGATGACGTCACACATTGACCGCCAAGCATGCATCAGGAACCAGGGGCTCAACAAGCCAACAGTTTTGTCTATATATGTAATGAATTTGTTGAGAAGACAGTCTTCGTGCAGCCGCTTGAGCAACACCATTGGACCACTCACACAGAAGATGCCCCGTTACAGGAGATTTAAATGACGTTCGCACATGACCATTTACAAGGCTATCGATGATTTGGAGATTACTACAGCTGATGGCCTTGGAGCCCAAGTTATAGTGCAGGGTCCCTCTGTGTTTTGTGGATGTGTATTGAATTTTACCTTTCGCAAAGTCGGTACTGCACTTTGCGGTAATGGTTGGTTAACTGTTGCAGTAGTGCGATATAATTTTTTTTTAATTTTATTTAATTTCTATAATAATGCATTACATCACCAACAAGTTTATCACTCTTACATACAAGATCACCATTGTTCCATGTACATACACCATCTTGTTCATTAATCTTACAATGATTCCTGGTCCTTTATACCAATGGCATTGTGGATGTAAAATAGGATTTGCCCATATCTCTGTTATACACCTCTCCAATCTGAAAGGTACGATACACAATGACGTCCCTACTATTAAAGGTCTCAAGTTCTGGAACGGTTTTAACTTTATCACCATTATACTGCACTACTGCAACAGTTAACCAACCATTACGACAAAGTGCAGTACCTACTTCGGTAAAGGTAAAATTCAGTATACATCCACAAAATTCAGAGGCACCCTGCAACATAACTTGGGCTCCAAAGCCATCAGCTAATAGCTGGTTCAAGTCTCATTTCAGTCGTTGTTCTTTTTCTCCTCTTTCAGTTCAAATATGTATCATGTAAGTACAAACTTCATAAAATGTATGGTAAGTAATAGAATCTAATTGCTATTTTCATGAAAAATGCATGTATTCTTATTTGTAATCACATATAGCACACAAAAATCCAGTTTCATTGCAAATATGCATTCTTAATTATGTTAGTATACTGGACTCACATTCAGGGCGACGACTGTTCAATCCTGTGTCCAACCATCCTGATTTAGGTTTTCTGTGATTTTCCTAAATTGCTCCATGCAAATGCCGGGATGGTTCCTTCGAAAGGGCACGGACGACTTCCGTCATCGTCCTTTCCTAATCCGATAAGACCGATGACCTCGCTATCAGGTCTCCTGCCCCAAAACACCCAACAAAAGATTGTTTAGATTAAAAAATCATGAATTGAATTTGCTTTGACACTTAACGTATTTAACACACACATTTTTTAATTTTAAGAAGGGCTTCAAATTGCTTGGAGACACAATATCCTCAGATAGCTCCATGCATGGGACTTCTGGAGATGGCTTTCTGGCTCTCCTTTTCCTTTTGTTATTCTAGATATAAAATCATTGATATCCAATCATAAAAGAAAAATGTCCCTCAAGGTAATGCTTTAAGTGCAACAGAGTTTAAAATCCTGTAAATAATATAATGACCATGGTAAGGCTTCCCTTACAGTGCTCCTTATTTGTGGATGACCTTTCTTTTTTTTTCTTTTTCTTTTCTTTTCTTCCCACCCCCCCCCCCCCCCTCCCCCTCCCCATTTTTACTTCCTCCAATCTCTCTGAAACTGCATGACATTTTCAGTTAACAATTGTAACCTGGGAACAATGGGTAGAAGATGCTAGTCTCAAAATTTTGATTGAAAAATTGATGTGTGCTCTTTTTAATCTTCTTGGTCTGAGAATAAGACAGACAGAATACATCTACTCCAGTGTTGTCAAAGTGTGTTCAGGTTCTATGGTTTTGCTTTTCCTTCTCAAGCTTGGGGGCATGTAGGAATGTGGGATTTAGCTTAAAGTGCGTGCGCGCGCGCGCGCGCGCGCGCACACACACACACACACACACACACACACACACACACACACACACTTGTGCGTATGCATGAAACAGATGGACAGCACTGTATAGCACATAGAACTTCAGTGGCTGTGGCAAGAGCTTTTGATATTAGAAATGGTGAAATTTTCAGTACAAGAACCACTTCCATAATCTAATCGTCACTTCCATTCCCTTCTTTGTGGAAGGACCTGGTTCACTTCTCAGTACCTACTCAAATTTTTTTTGGATGTAGGGGGGCATGGAATGTGGTCATTTAAGCCTCAGCCAAGTGATGAGCTGCTAGAATAAAGCAGCAGCAGCACAATCAAGGTTCATTACTGGAAATAACTGCTGGAGGGATTGACAACGTGCCGATCACATGCTCCATGATTGTAAAATGCTCCTCATATGGTCATGTAGGTAACCACCAGCCTGTTGAAAAAGTCCGAATGCCTAATCCACAAGTTGTTTGTTTTTACAAACAGTTAGTAAACATTCTGTTTTTCCACTTGCGTAGTGTGACACCTATTGACATTCATTACCATTTGCATGAGACATATGGTGATAGTGTCATGAAACTGAAGAATTTGAGTTAATGGATGCAACAGTTCAAAGAATGCTGAACTTCGTTTAACAACTAACAAAAACATTCTTGGCCTCACACCAACTGCTTTGACAACATAGTCATGCAAGTGCCAACTTATTTTAGAGCAAACTGCCTATTGGCTTCTGTCTTGGGTTCTTCAGCCAACATTCGTCTGATGATTTTACTGACGTTTCACCAGCACAAGCGGCTGGCATTGTCAAAGCTTCACTCTCCATTGCTGGTGGTGAACTGGAGCCGAGCTCATGGCCACAGACTATACGTACCTGGCACACCAATGTCAGAGGGCTTTGCCACAGTCATTTGTGGTGCAGTTATCTTCTTACTACATGCGACGGTCGTTCATTGCAGCACAGGAAGCCAGGATATGATTACCTTAAGGCTTCCTTTCTTGTTGAAGCTATTCCTGTGCTTTTGTAATTCTGTTGCCTCTCTGAACAAGCGGTTGTGATAGTGCTTCTCTACAGCCACAACTTCCATGTTGGCGAATTTTACTGCAAGGTCGGTCTCGCACAGTGTGTGCTCTGCCACGGCCGATTTCTCCACATTCCCCAACCTGTAATTTTGCTTATGTTCTTTGATCCTGATCTTTATTTTTCATCGAGTCATTTAGAGACAAACTTTTCCACATGTGCATGGTATGTGGTATATTCCCGACATTGCAATTGGGTTCCATTGTCTCCTTTGCCAATCTAAGACACTCTTTGATCTTCTTTGTTGCTTTGAAAGTCGTCATTACACCATATTTGCACAATGTACAGCCGATTCTGTCCGTCACTTTGGAAATGTATGGCAGAAAGGCTGTATCTGACATTTCTTTTTCTGTTTTGTCACTTTGCCAAGTATTTGGCTCAGTTACACTTCTAATGTAACTTGTGGAGTACCCATTGCTCCTCAAAAAACTTTCCAGGTGTTGCAGGTCTTGTATGAGGTGCTGCGGCTCACGAATTCGTCCTGTTCACATCATGAGTGTATTAATCATACCTCTTTCCTGGCTCAGGTGGTGGTTTGATAAATTGTGCAGGTATTGGCTGTGTGTGTAGGTTTTAAATACACGCTGGGTCTCAGGTTTTCGCCATCCCTTGTGACCAGCACGTCTAGAAATGGTAGTTCTTGTCCTTTTCTACTTCCATGGTAAATTTTATGTTGGCATGGAGGCTGTTAAAGTGTCTTAGAAAGTCCCCGAGGTTTTCTTCACCATGGCTCCACAAAATGAATGGATCATCAGCATACCTGTACCACACCACAGGCTTACAAGTCACCAAATCCAGTGCCTGTGCATTGAAATGTTCCGTGAAGAAGTTAGCCACCACTGGACTAAGAGGACGACCCATGGCGATGCCTTCCAGCTGTTTGTAGAAATTGCCGTTCCACGAAATAGCTTGTGGTGAGACATGTATGAAAGAGCTTTATGATGTCTTGCGGGAAAATTGGAACCCATGTGCTCCATAGTGTCACCGAGTGGCACTTTGGTAAACAAGAAACAATATCAAAGTTGACCAGGGTGGCATTTGGTGCAAGTTTTAGTTTCTTCAGCTTCTCAATGAAATGTCTTGAGTCCTTTATGTATGTGTCAGTCTTCCCCACGTGCATCTGGATCAATGAGGCCAATTGTTTTGCCAGTTTATACATCAGTGAACCAGGAGCGCTAACAATTGTTCTTAGTGGAACGTTGTTCTTATGTATCGTACGTAGTCTATACAGCCCCGGTGGTAGGGCTTGTTTGTTGTGCAGTTTCCTCTATATGTCCGCCAGCAGAGAATATGCCTTGATTAACTGATTTGTATTCCATGTGTTATGCTGCATTGGATCTGCACTTGGCTTTCGGTAAGACGTTGGATCTAATAGGTCCCAGATCTTTTGCTCATAATCTTCGGTCTTCATAACGACGGTCGCATTTCCCTTATCGGCAGGCAGTACGAATATACTCTTGCTGGCATTAAGATTCTTAATAGCTAGTAGCTCTTCTTTCTTTAGATTGCAAGCTGGTGGTTTTGCTTGGCGCAGTATCCTGACTATTTCAGTGCGTACTTCCTCTGCTCTTTCACAAGGATGGGTCCATATGGCTGCTTCAGTATTAGCAGTTATGTCCTCCATAGGTATAGTTCTCAGGATGATAGTGTAATTCCATCCTTTTTGAAGGACAGACACTTCCTCTTTGGTCAATTGTCTTTCAGTGATGTTGACCACTGTGCATGACATGTCGGGAATTGCCTTGTCAGTCTCCTTCCAGCATCTTTCAAACCTTACTGTTCTGTCACTCAGTGCAGTGCTGAGTTTGCTCTGCATGCTATTGTGAGTGATGCTGTTGGTCTTCTCCCGCTCGTCTCTATGCGTCCTGCTACTTAGTTGATAGAAAATGTCGAAAATTTCCTCATCCATTCTTGCCAAGTCTCTCTGTGTTGTATGAATTTGCTCACGAAGAAAAGCTCATTCGATTCTATCGTAGATACGATGTGCTTGAGTGGTGGTGAATAGGCACTTATATTTCAAGAACTTCGGTGTAACACCTTCATCCCAGCAGCGACACAGCGTGTATCAAAAACTGACACACACGGGCCGATAACTCCACAATTTATCAAACCACCACCCGAGCCAGAAAAGAGGTACGATTAATACACTCATGCCATTAGCAGGACAAATATGAGAGCCACAGTGCCTCAGAGATGAAATGCAACACCGAGAAAGTGTTCCGAGGAGCGATGGGTACTCCACAAGTTACATTAGAAGTGTAACAGAGTCAAACACTCAGCAAAGCAACAAATCAGAAAAAGAAATGTCGGGTACAGCCTTTCTGCCATACATTCCCAGAGTGATGGACACAATTGGCTGTATATTGCGCAAACATGGTGTAAAGACGATTTTCAAACCGACGAAGGAGATCAAAGAGTGTCTTAGATCGACAAAGGAGAAAAATGGACCCACTTGCAATGTCAGGAATATACCGCATACCATGTACATGGGGAAAAGTGTATGTCAGAATGACTAGACAATAAATCAATACCAGAATCAAAGATCATAAACAAAATTGCAGGTTGGAGAAGGTGGAGAAATCGGCTGTGCCAGAACATGCACTGTGTGAGACAGACCTTTTAGTAAAATTTGCCGACATGGAAGTTGTGGCTGTAGAGAAACACTATCACACCCGCTTGTTCAGAGAGGTGATAGAACTACAAAAACACAGGAATAGCTTCAGCAAGAAAGAAGAAAGCCTTACCCTCCCAGGGGGTCCACAACACTCTTGTGGATACGTGCGTGGCGAGCACGGGACCCTGAGCTAATGCAGCCCTCTTTCTTTTTGGGCTGCATGCCTCCCTTTTTCACATTTCCCCCCCCCCCCCCTCATCCTCCCCCCACCCCTCACCTCCGCCTCTTCCCTTCCCCTTCTCCCCATCTGGGAGTATGTTTTGTGCCTACGTCCAGAGACGGATGCTTGTAACTGTCAGTCTCTCTTCTTCGCTTTCTTTGCTGGGAAGTCTCTGTCCTTCCTTTGTCCTTCTCTTTTTCTTGCCACTTCTCTGTACTCTCTTCTCCACTGCGGTGTTTGAGACCTCTCTTCTTTCCTTTCCTTTGCTTTGTTCCTCCCTTTCTCTTTTTTCCTCCCTATGCGTGTCTGAAGGCCAACCCACGCATTCCCATGCATAGCCGTTGTTGGGGTAACGCGTAATTCCCCGCCCCAGGTGGACAGGTAGGACATGTATGTACCCCCTGGTAATGGCCAGGCCCAGGGAGGGGTGATTACTCGAGCTGATACCTTCCGAAAGTGCCTATTGGTCCATCCGTCCGTTTCTCGGGTGGTGTGACCTGAGGTGTGAACAATCACCTAAGGTGGGAGTGCCCTCAGAGAGGGCCCTCACAAGGAAAGAACGCGGCATTGGAGACACCGGTAATCATGGGGGATACTTCCGCAATGGTTTCCTCATCATCTACTATCTCTGCTCACAAGCAAAAGTTAAATGAGTCTCAGCCATGGACAATTCTTCCATCAGTGCCACCGTTCCTTGTTGTTTCTCGGACGGATGAAGGTGAAGACTTCTCCAGTCAACCCTTTCATTATTCAGAAAAGAGTTGATGCAATTGCAGGTCCTGTAAAGTCTTGTTCCCGATTATGAAATGGTACCTTATTGTTAGAAGCAGTCAGTTCACGCCAGGCACAAAAATTGCTGCGAACTTCACTGCTACACACCTTCCCTGTCAGGGTGGAAATGCACCGCACTTTAAATTCATCACACGGGGTGGTTTATACATGATCCCTCGATGGATTGTCTGATGAGGAAATTCAAAACTACCTGTCTGACCAGGGCATAATGGCTGTTCATCGAGTCATGGAAAGGGTTGACAAGGAATTGGTTCTAACCCATACTATCTTCTTGACATTTGACAGAGTTCAACTTCCATTGAACATAAAAGCGGGCTATGAGATAATTTCAGTTTACCCTTACATCCCCAACCCTACGTGTTGCTATCAGTGTCAGCGGTTCAATCATACCAGCCAGTCGTGTTCCAATCTGGCCAAATGTGTTACATATGGCAAGGATGCTCATGAGGTTGCTTGTCCACCTCGATCCCCTCGTTACATCAACTGTATGGGTGACCACGCTGCTTCCTTTGGAGATTGCCCCATTTTCAAAGATGAACGGCATAGTCAGGAAATCAGAGTGAAGGAAAAGGTGTCGACATTTGCTGCTTGAAATTTATTCACCAGTCGAAAGCCCACTGTGCCTCCCACAGGTAAATATAGCACTGTCCTTGCATCTCCTCAGCCTACTAAGGAGGCAGCCACGCCGAATTGTGATCTCAGTTTTAGTGCCAAGGTCATCAGATCAGCCAGCACAAAGATCACCCATTCAACCTCCCCACTATCACCTGCTCACTTTATGGTTCGCCCTTCATTGTTTTCTGCTAAATCATGAGCCCCAAAATCAGACACTCGGACTTCCAAAAAAGAGCCTACTCGAGAAGATTTTTTACCTACCCCTATATCACAACCATCGATTCCTCCATCTCAACGTCCTGTTTCCAAAAAGGCTCATAAGAAACCCAGTTCCTCTCCTTCTCCACCACGGCATGTCTCATCTACAGCGCCACCTGGCGGTAACCACCCTCAGCCGTCTTCCATGTCGCTGAGGTGCACTGCTGGCAGCCGATCAACCGGCCAATCGCTGGTGGCAGGAGCTGCTCCCGTACAACCCATGGATCATGATCTTCTGCCCTCGGCTGACTGCTGTTCCATGCTGTAGGCCGCCGGCTCTCAGCAGTCGTTGCGTTGAGGGCAACCGTGGTAAGATTCTTCCCTTTCCTTCCACCCTATGTCCATTATCCATTGCAATATCCGTGGCATTATGGCCAATCGGGATGAATTGTCAATCCTCTTACGATCCTACTCGCCAGTAATTTTCTGTCTTCAGGAAACAAAACTGCGTCCCCAGGATTGCTTTGTTTTCACTCATTTCAGTCAGTTTGGTTTGATCTCCCCTCTGTTGATGGCACTCCAGCACATGGAGGACTCGTGATTCTTCTCCATGACACTGTCCATTATCACCCAATCCCCTTAAACAGTTCCTTCCAAGCTGTTGCTGTCCGTCTTTCCCTTTCTGGATACACCTTCTCTCTTTATACTGTATACGTACCATTATCCACATCGCTGGCAAGAGCTCATCTGCTTCATCTCCTTTGCCAGCTCCCGCCCCCCTATTTGGTGGTTGGGGACTTCAATGCCCACCACCCGCTTTGGGGATTGCCACGTCCTTGTCCGCAAGGCTCCCTATTGATTGATGTCTTCCACCAAGCGGATCTAGTTTGCCTCAACACTGGGAACCCTACATTTTTTTCTGCCTCCACGACAAATTTCTCTAATTTGGACCTTTTGGTCGGTACTGTTCAGCTAGCTCGGCACTTTGAATGGTTTGCTCTTGCTGATACACACTCGAGTGACCATTTTCCATGTGTCCTTAGGTTCCAGCCACAACTGCCATCTATGCGCCCGAGACGCTGGAAGCTTGCCCAAGCCGATCAGACACTTTTTTCGTCTCTAGCGACATTCGATGACCATCACTTTCCTAGCGTCAATGATCAGGTCACTCATATTACAGAAGTTATTCTTACAGCCATGGAACGTTCAATACCTCACACCTCTGATTTGCCCCGGCGCCCCCCAGTTCCTTAGTGGAACGAGGCATACCGTGACGCAATACATGAGCGGCAACGTGCTCTCCGTGTTTTCTGCCACCATCCTACTTTGGCCAACTGTATCCACTATAAGCAGTTCCGTGCGCGATGCCATTGCGTCATCCGCAATAGCAAGAAGGCAAGCTGGGACTTCTTTACTAGCCCTTTTAACATCTTCACTCCCTCCTCAGAAGTTTGGAGTCGAATTCAACGGTTATCTGGCACACCTAGTTTCTCCCCGATCTCTGGGCTCACTGTCGTGCATGATAGCTTAGTGGACCCTGTCGTAATTTCTAACTCATTGGGTCAACACTTTGCTGAGATTTCGAGCTCTTCAAATTACCCGTCAGCCTTGCTCCCGAAGAAATGTGCAGCGGAAGTGCGACCTCTTGCTTTCTCCTCTCAAAATAGCGAAAGCTATAATACTGTTTTCTCCTTGCGGGAACTCCAACACGCACTCTCTTCTTCTCACTCTTTTGCCCCAGGACCAGATGGTATCCACATCCAAATGTTGCTGCATTTATCATACCATAGTCAGCACTACCTACTTCGCCTTTGTAATCGAATTATGACCGACAGTACTTTTCCCAGAAGATGGCGGGAAGCTATCATCATTCCTGTTCCGAAACCTGGGAAGGACAAACATCTCCCATCTAGCTATTGCCCCATTTCTCTCAAAAGTAGTGTATGTAAGGTTTTGGAGTGTATGGTGAATTGCCGTTTAGCCTGGTGGCTGGAGTCCCAAAGCCTTTTAACACCTGCCCAATGCAGTTTCCGAAAGCATCGTTCTGCAGTTGACCATCTTGTTGCTCTCTCCACTTATATCCTGAACAATTTTCTCAGGAAACGCCAAACAGTAGCAATATTTTTTGATCTGGAGAGGGCATACAGTACCTGTTGGAGTACAGGCATCCTCCACACACTGTTCTCTTGGGGCTTTCGAGGTCGGCTGCCGCTTTTTATTCGTGAATTTATGGTAGAGCACACATTTAAAGTCCGGGTGAACACTACTCTCTCCCGTACTTTCTCCTAAGAAAACGGGGTACCCCAGGGCTCTGTGCTAAATTTTTTACTGTTTGCAATTGCCATAAATCCCATTATGGATTGTCTCCTTCCTGATGTCTCGGGCTCCCTCTTTGTGGACGATTTTGGGATCTACTACAGATCTCAACGGACCAGCTTTCTTGAACAATGTCTTTAAGGATGTCTTGATCGCCTCCACTCTTGGGGCATCGAAATCAGCTTATGCTTTTCTCCCAGTAATACCATTTGTGTCAATTTTTGGTGTCGTATGGAGTTTCTTCCGCGTTCCCTACATCTAGGTCCTGTCAACCTTCCGTTCGCGGATGTTGCTAAATTCTTGGGTCTTATGTTCGACAGAAAACTGTGCTGGTCCTCCCACGTTTCCTACCTTTCGGCTCACTGTCTGCGATCCCTCAACACCCTCCGTATCCTGAATGGTACCTCCTGGGGAGTGGACAGAGTGGTCCTTCTCCGCCTCTATTCTGCCTCAGTGTGCTCAAAATTGGACTATGAAAGCATAGTTTACTCCTCTGTTCAGCCGTCTATTCTTCGGCATCTCGACTCTGTCCACCACTGTGGATTGCGTTTAGCATCTGGAGCTTTTTACACCAGCCCTGTGGAAAGCCTTTATGCTTTGACTGCTGAACCTCCGCTGGCCAGTCGGCGAGCTGTCCTTCTGAGTCGCTGAGTCTGTCTTCCATGCCTGCTAATCCGGCCCGTGACCCTTTTTTCGACGCCTCTTTGGATTTAGGGTATAGCAGGCCTCCCTTCCTCTCTACTACCACCGGGAGCCCGCTTCCGTCAACTGCTACGTTCTCTTTCCTTCCGCTTTCCTAAAACTTTCTTGACAACTTGGGGTACAACATCGCCTTGGCTCCGCCCCCGGACCTGCCTGCTGTGTGACATTTGTTTCCCAAGGATGGTACCCCCTCTCTTGTTTATCGTTGGGCATTTGCTGCTCTATGCGCACAAATGAAGCATGCCACATTTATTTACACTGACAGCTCAAAAACATCATTTGGTGTTGGGAGTGCATATAGTGTTGGCGACACCTCTAATCAATTTCGGCATCCCGACCAGTGTTAGGTTTTTACTGCAGAGCTTTATGCTGTTCTCCAGGCTGTCCAATACATCCGTCGCAATCAGCGGATACATTATATTATATGCTCAGATTCGCTCAGCTCTCTCCTCAGTCTCAAAGCTCTCTACCCTGTCCACCCTCTGGTCCACTGGATTCAGGACTGCCTCTACTTGTTCCACTTGCGGGGCATCTCTGCGGCATTTCTGTGGATCCCAGGACATGTTGGTATTTGTGGAAACGAGGTGGCCGATATAGCGGTCAAGGCTGCAGTCTCTCTTCTTCTTCCTGCTGTTTGCATGGTTCCCATCGCCGATCTGCGGAGTGTTTTATGTCTTTGTGTTGCTCTTTCATGGCATGCACATTGGTCTACACTTCCCAATAATAAATTGTGGGACGTGAAAGTTCTTCCCTGTGCTTGGACGTCTTCCTCCCAAACTCGTCGTCAGGAGGAGGTAATTTTAACTAGACTCCGGATAGGACACTGTCTTTTTAGTCATCGACTTCTTTTAAGTGGCGATCCTCCCGCGCTTTGTCCCCACTGCTTTCAACTGTGGACGGTGAGACACCTTTTTCTTGAGTGCCCCTATTTTACTCTGTTACGCGCCCGTCTACAGCTGTTCCATTTTAGCAGATGACACGCGCTCAGCCGATCATATTCTCGAGTTTATTAGTATCAGTGAGATGACACCAGTCATTTGATGCTCTTTTTGGGGACAAACACACACCCCCCCCCCCTCTTCTATACTGGTTTTTTAAGCTTTCCTTCTCCTTTTTAGTTCCCCACTTTTTTGAGTTTCGCTCCCACTGCTAGTTTCCAATTTCGTTGTTTTACCTTTTCCTAAGCCACAGACTGGGTGCTAATGACCGTAGCAGTTTTGTGCCCTAAAACCATAAAAAAAGAAAGCCTTAAGGCAAATAGATCCTGGCTTCCTGTGCTGCAGCAAACAACAGTCGCAAGTAGCAAGATGAGAACCGCACCGGAAATGACCACTGAGAAACCCTCAGACATTCCAGTTCACCACCAGCAGTGGAGGGTGAAGCTTTGACAATGCCAGCCCCTTGTGCTGGTGAAATGTCTGTAAAATCATCAGACAAATGTCAGCCGTAGAACCCAAGACAGAAGCCAAAAGCAGTTTGTCAACAAGTGGCCATGAAAGCCTTAACAATTTTGTATTATTTTGGAGGTTCACAAAGATATGCTAGGGTTGACTGATGTGTGCTGCCTTGATGTTTTGAAGAACAAGCTCTTCTCAACATTATGAGAAAATGACAAAAAAAAAAAAAAAAAATCCACATGTGCTGTTTCACCAAGACAATGTACCATTGTATTCAGTGTATTGCGCTAATCTGTCACAGGAGTTACTTTATAAAAACAACTGTTGAAACGATTTTCCATGCTCCAGACTCACCTGATGTAGCTGCTACTGATTTTTGACTTTTCCCTGACAATGAAAAGCATATTCCATTTTCACACATACTGCAGTTGTGATTTCATCTGTGACTTTCTACTTGACAAAGCAAATTTCCAGAAAAGCATTTGTGGTGATGGTGGAGTGGTAACAGAATTGTGAAAACTATGTATTAAAGGAGAAATAAGGGGAGTTTCAAATTTTCTCTGTGATTATTTTGTCAAATAGAAAATCTGAGACTTGAAATTGAACACACCTGGTGTTGTTACTTTGTGATCCTAGCATACAGATTGCAGCACAGTGTATGGGTCTGTTCAATTTCCCTATATGAAGACCCTTAATGGGATCAAGCTAGCTATATGGGCATTCAGGGCTAGCTCCTTTGCTGAAGATAGGGCGTCATTGGTTTCTATCAGTCCTGGTGTGACACACACAGGAAATTATTCAGTATCCAGGGCACATGCGCACTATACAATTTCTCAGCCATCTACGACTGGTATTTTGATAACAATTTGCAAGCAGCAAGGTCCTGTGGGATCAATGCAAAGAACAGCCTTTTAGAAACTGGAGTAGCAGATATTGATGTGCTATGTCAAGCTGTGCTATGTCAATCTGCTGACAGCCTTGGGAGAGCCAGTCCTGACAAAACTCTACCATCTGGTGAGCAAGATGTATGAGACAGGCGAAATTCCCTCAGACTTCAAGAAGAATATAATAATTCCAATCCCAAAGAAAGCAGGTGTTGACAGATGTGAAAATTACCAAACAATCAGTTTAATAAGCCACAGCTGCAAGATGCTAACACGAATTCTTTACAGACGAATGGAAAAACTAGTAGAAGCCGACCTCGAGGAAGATCAGTTTGAATTCTGTAGAAATGTTGGAACACGTGAGGCAATACTGACCTTACTACTTACCTTAGAAGAAAGATTAAGGAAAGGCAAACCTACATTTCTAGCATTTGTAGACTTAGAGAAAGCTTTTGACAATGTTGACTGGAATACTCTTTCAAATTCTGAAGGTGGCAGGGGTAAAATACAAGGAGCGAAAGCCTATTTACAATTTGTACAGAAAGCAGACGGCAGTTTTAAGAGTTGAGGGACATGAAAGGGAAGCAGTGTTTGGGAAGGGAGTGAGACAGAGTTGTAGCCTATCCCCGATGTTATTCAATCTGTATATTGAGCAAGCAATAAAGGAAACAAAAGAAAACTTTGGAGTAGGTATTAAAATCCATGGAGAAGAAATAAAAACTTTGAGGTTCGCCGATGACATTGTAATTCTGTCAGAGACAGCAAAGGACTCGGAAGAGCAGTTGAACGGAATGGACAGTGTCTTGAAAGGAGGATATAAGATGAACATCAACAAAAGCAAAACGAGGATAATGGAATGTAGTCGAATTAAATCGGGTGATGCTGCGGGAATTAGATTAGGAAATGAGACACTTAAAGTAGTAAAGGAGTTTTGCTATTTAGGGAGCAAAATAACTGACGATGGTTGAAGTAGAGAGGATATAAAATGTAGATTGGCAATGGAAAGGAAAGCGTTTCTGAAGAAGAGAAATTTGATAACTTCGAGTATAGATTTAAGTGTCAGGAAGTCGTTTCTGAAAGTAATTGTATGGAGTGTAGCCATGTATGGAAGTGAAACATGGACGATAAATAGTTTAGACAAGAAGAGAATAGAAGCTTTTGAAATGTTGTGCTACAGAAGAATGCTGAAGATTAGATGGGTAGATCACATAACTAATGAGGAGGTTTTGAATAGAATTGGGGAGAAGAGTTTGTGGCACAACTTGACTAGAAGAAGGGATCGGTTGGTAGGACATGTTCTGAGGCATCAAGGGATCACCAATTTAGTACTGGAGGGCAGTGTGGAGGGTAAAAATCGTAGAGGGAGACCAAGAGATGAATACACTAAACAGATTCAGAAGGATGTAGGTTGCAGTAGGTACTGGGAGATGAAGAAGCTTGCACAGGATAGAGTAGCATGGAGAGCTGCATCAAACCAGTCTCAGGACTGAAGACCACAAATCCTGTCAAGGTTGAAGCTATCTACTCTGGAAATAGTTTGTACCTGTTTGTAGCTCCTATTGTATACTCATGTGAATATGTCATATTTTAATGGAATGTAAATCTCGGTGGTGATCTGCACGGTATTTTAACTGACAGACTAGTTATATGCTCAATATAAAGTTTTGTGTGCGTCTAAACTCCAGCCTAAACTATTAGATTGGAGATTTTCGTGTGTTGTATAGCTTCTTTTTTGGTCTAGTGATCAGCTAGCCATAATCATCTGCAGTTATATTTCAGTCTTTTCACTGTTAATAGCTTCCCTCATATTCTCTCAATATTTCTCACTTTTGTGTGTGTGTGTGTGTGTGTGTGTGTGTGTGTGTGTGTGTGTGTGTGTGTGTGTCCATCCAATGAAGGTATTTTACTTACAAAAGACCAAAGCAAATCATGTCATCTATATTTTCTTCTACTTTTTCTTCTTCAAGTACACTTTGTCCTGTGCAGTCGGGTCTGATGTAAATTTCCCATGCTTGAACAGTATTTCTCTATGAAACATACATGTGTTTTGTAAGCACAGAGAAACTACAGTTTCTATGTTTTTAATTAATGAGTTCATAGTATTATCTACACAACTTTGATGCTGAATCATGTTAATGGTTCTGTAGTTTTTATTGTAGACTAGAGTGTTGAATTGAGTTTTTGAGAATTTTTGTAGTTGTAGGAATTGTAATCTCTTTGTTCAAATTAATAACAAAAAGATATAACAAAAGCTCATGTCCATAATGCTAATTCTACCCAAATTCCCACTTGTAAAATATTAGGCCTGTGCTACGAAATTATACACACCCTGCTGTTTTTGTGCATTTTAAATTCGTGGTCCAAATAAAGTACATCTTGTTTTCAGAAACTGACTGAAGATTTGGTTGAAGTGCCTGAGAAACTTTCACACTGGTTCACACTTGATGAATGGAAGCAAATGTCTTGCTATGAAAGGAAAAGGATCCTTAATGTCTTGAGGAATTATAATACACTGATGGGTTTGGGTAAGTATTTTATCATCTGTGAATAAACTATTTTCTGGAATGTCAGTGGGTATTGGTGAATTAACATGTTTCCATAACATACCCAATGAGATAATCATTCATTTTTTTGTTGGTACTATCATACAATCAGCAGATATTAGTTGTATGCACACTTTTGTTTTTGTCTCTTTTTTTCTGTGAATGAAAAATAAAATACCTGGTTCTTGGTGTGTAGCTGCATGAACCATCTATTGTAGTTCAACTGTGGACAATTACTACCAAATGAAAGTACAAATGCCATTTTGTTGACAAGTGTTTTACAGCAGGAGAGGCAATCTGGCAAGCTGAAGCTCCACATAGGAGTAGAGTATCAGTACAGGTAGTGTAGTATGTAAAGAAATATGAATGTTTTAGTTGGACCACTTTTTTGCTTTGTGATAGATGGCGCTGTAATAGTCACAAACGTACAAGTACGTGGTATCACGTAACATTCAGTCAGTTCGGACGGTATTTGCTTCGTGATACATTCTTTTCTTCTTTTAGTGTTCAACCCTGAGGTTGGTTTGCACCAGAGTGCCATTCCTCTCTTCTGTCTGCTTTCCTCTTCATTTCCATGTATGTGTTACATCCAACGTCACTCATGATTTGTTGCACGTATGATATCTTTGGTCGCCCCCTCCGATTCCTTCCCTCAGTAGCTCCTTCTGCTATTGTTCCAATGACGTTGTTGTGTCGTAGGATGTGCCCTACAAGTTTGTATCTTCTTGTTTGGATGTGCCTCCACAGAGATCTGGTTTCCTGTACTCTTCCAAGCACCTCTTCATTTGTTACTTTGTCTCTCCAGCTGATCTTCTTCATCCTTCTATAGCACCACATCTCCAGGGCCTCTAGCAGTCTTCTGTCTTCTCTTCCAATTGTCCAAGTTTCCCATACATATAGGGCCACACTCCAAACGAAACCTTTCATGATACATTTCCTTATTTTCAGACTGATGTTATTGCTGGTGAGTAAGTTCCTTCTCCGATTAAATGCAATTTTGGCCTTTTGTATTCTGGTCGCTACTTCTTTCCAGTTTCTACCATCTCTTGTGATTTTGCTTCCCAGGTAAGTAAATTCCTCTATCACTTCCAGCTCCTCTCTTCTGATTTTCATTCTCAGAGGTTCATATACTGCTCCTGTACTGCATACCATCACTTTAGTCTTTTTCTTGTTTATTCTCATTCCATACTGATTGCAAAGAATTTTTTCCGTTGTTCTGAGGATGTCCTCTAGATCTTCTTTTGTCTCCGTGACTATAGCAATATCATCTGCATAATGTAGCATTTCTATTTTATGTCCATTAATTTTGATTCCCACCTCAAAAGTTTCTCGAACTTGATCTATAGCTTCCTGGATGTAAGCATTGAATATAAGCGGAGAGTGAGAACACAGCCTTGCCTTACCCCTTTTCTAATATTTGCTTCTTGTTCATGGTGACAGTTCCTAATCACTGCCACCTCATTCTTATAGAAACTGAATATCACACGGATGTCTTTGTACGTTATTCCACTTTTCCTCAGCACTCTGAACATCTCTTGCCAAATAACGTTATCAAATGCCTTTTCAATGTCTACAAAGGCAATGTAAGTTGGTTTATTTTTCTGTGATTGCTTTTCGATAATGAGTCTCAGTGCCAGAATTGCCTCTCTTGTTCCCAATCCCCTTCTGAAACCAAACTGATCTTCACGCAGCATATCCTCCACCTTCTCTTCAATTCTCTTCAGAACTATTTTTATGAGAATTTTTGATGCATGTGATATTAGGCTTAGAGTTCGGTACTGTTAGCATTTTGTAGCTGCTGCCTTCTTCGGGATAGGAACAATGATACATTTCTGGAAGTCTGTCGGTATCTTTCCTGTGTTATAGATGCACCTAATAAGTTCAAGCAGCATCATTTTCATGCTGTCACCAGCATTCTCTATTAGTAATGCAGGGATGTCATCAATACCCATTGCTTTGTTGTCCCGTAGCTCTTTTAGAGCTCTGTCAAATTCTTCTTGCAGAATGTCATCCCCCTTGTCATCTTCGTCTACTTGCTCTTCTCTTCCTATTACTTCCTCCGAAAGGGGTGTTTCAGCATACAACTCCTCTAGGTATTCTTTCCATCTCTTCACCATGTCTTCACCAAACAGCATTTTCACGTCTTTATTTTCTATTGTGCCTGAGAGTGTTGTTTTACGTTTGTTAAAAAAATTGATTTGCTGTTCTGTAGGCTAAATCAGTTCTCCCGTTTTGCATATTTTCTTCCACTTCTCTGCACATTTCTTCAAGAAAATTTTCTTTTGCTTTCCTAGCTTCTCTATTAACTAAATTCCTTAGTCTTCTGTATTCAGCTTTTCCTTGTTTATCAGTTGCATTTTTGTATAATCTCCTGTTTTCTATAAGCTCAATAACATCTGCTGTAATCCATTTCCTCTTGTTTTTGGGTTGAGTTCTTCCGACTATCTTTTCTGCTGCTTTGTATTTGTATATAACAGATTTAATTTGATCCCAGTCTTCATTTACTCCACCATGTTGAAAATTCTTAGCTAGGTTGTCTATTTCATGAGCATAGCGCTTTGCCAGTTCCTCAGTTTTCAATTTTTCTAGTTACCATTTAAGTTTTACTGGCTGCTTCTTCAAACGTTTGAATCTCGATGAACTTTTCATCAGGACCAGGTTATGATCACTGCCTATGTCTGCACACGGATAGCTCCTGCAATGTTTTATCTGGTTCCTTAAAACGTGCTTTCACTAGAATGTAATCAATCTGTTGTCGCCTCAGGTCTCCAGGGGCTTTCCATGTGTATCTTCTTCGTTTGTGATGTTGGAAAAGTGCGTTTGCAACAACTAATTGGTTCCTTGAGCAGAACTCGATAAGTCAATCTCCTCTTTCATTTCTTCTTCCTAGTCCATATTTGCCAACAATTCCTTCCTCTAGTTCTTCACTCACAATTGCGTTCCAGTCCCCCATGGCAATCATGTTTTCATCTCCCTTAACATTTCTCATCGCATTACTTATCTTTTCGTATATTTTGGCAATGACTGCATCTTCTTCTTTGGATGTTGGCATGTATATTTGTATTATCACAGTGTCGTGTGGTTTAGTTTCAAATTTGACTAGTATTATTCGAGAGCTATATTGCACATATCCCTTGACACGTGAGCCATAGTTCTTCCTCATAATTATTCCACCTTCTCCCATTTCTGGTCTATCTTGGTCAGTTCTGGTGTGAATGACTCTGTATTCTCCAGACCAGAAATCACCTGGTTGGGACCATCTCATCTCCGATATGCCTTGGGTATCGATTTCCAGTCGTTCCATTTCAAGTTTTACATTTTCTAGCTTGCAAGACTGAAGCAGTGTTCTCACATTCCAAGTGGCTATGTTAAAATTGGGATTCTTTTCCTTCACGTTGTCTGTATCTTTTGCAGTCCCCACCTGGAGATCCGATTGGGGACTATTTTATCTCCGGAAAATTTTACAGAAGATACTGACATGGTTTACTGATGATGCTTGGCATAACCATAGTTCTTTAATGTTGTGGTTTCCTGTTGCCTTCCACATCCTATGCCATTGACCATCAGCTGGATCTTCCGCCTTTGGAAATGATTTCTCATTTCCAGGGCAAGAGGGTGCCCTGTCCAGCAAACGCTGGGGTGATACATTACCCGTGTTAAAATGGACCGTTTACCAATTTGTGTTGATGTATGGCTATTGTGATCAAAATGCCCAATGGGTGTGTGCTACCTATGCTGCTCAGTATGCTGGACGACATCATTGAAGTGTCCGGACTGTTCGCTAGGTAGTTACGTTATTTGAGGAAACAGGAAGTGTTCAGCCACATGTGAAACGTCAACCACGACCTGCAACAAATGATGATGCCCAAGTAGGTGTTTTAGCTGCTGTCGTGGCTAATCCGCACATCAGTAGCAGACAAATTGCGCGAGAAATGGGAATCTCAGAAACGTCAGTGTTGAGAATGCTACATAAACATCGATTGCACCATATTTCTATGCACAAGGGATTGCATGGCGACGACTTTGAACGTCGTGTACAGTTCTGCCACTGGGCACAAGACAAATTACGGGACGACGACAGATTTTTTGCATGCGTTCTATTTAGCGACGAAGCGTCATTCACCAACAGCGGTAACGTAAACAGGCATAATATGCACTACTGGGCAATGGAAAATCCACAATGGCTGCGACAAGTGGAACATCAACGACCTTGGCGGGTTAATGTATGGTGCGGCATTATGGGAGGAAGGATAATTGGCTCCCATTTTATCGATGGCAATCTAAATGGTGCAATGTATGCTGATTTCCTAAGTAATGTTCTACCGATGCTACTACAAGATGTTTCACTGCATGACAGAATGGCGATGTACTTCCAACATGATGGATGTCTGGCACATAGCTTGCGTGCAGTTGAAGTGGTATTGAATAGAATATTTCATGACAGGTGGATTAGTCGTCGAAGCACCATACTGCGGCCCGCACGTTCACTGGATCTGACATCCCCGGATTCCTTTCTGTGGGGAAAGTTGAAGGATATTTGCTATCATGATCCACTGACAACATGCGCCAGCGCATTGTCAATGCATGTGCGAACATTACGGAAGGCGAACTACTCGCTGTTGAGAGGAATGTCGTTACGCGTATTGCCAAATGCATTGAGGTTGACGAACATCACTTTGAGCATTTATTGCATTAATGTGGTATTTACAGGTAATCACGCTGTATCATCATGCGTTCTCAGAAACGATAAGTTCACAAAGGTATATGTATCACATTAGAACAACCGAAATAAAATGTTTAAATGTACCTACGTTCTGTATTTTAATTTAAGAAACCTACCTGTTACCGACTGTTCGTCTAAAATTGAGAGCCATATGTTTGTGACTATTACAGCGCCATCTGTCACAAAGCGAAAAAAGTTGTCCTACTAAAACATTCATATTTCTTTACATACTACACAAATATGTTCTAAAAATGAGGGTTCCTAATTAAAAAAAAAAAAAGAGGCAAACGCAGTTGATATCCGTTTGACCTATGGCAGCGCCATCTAGTGGGCCAACCATAGCACCATCTGGTTCCCCCTTCAAGGTAAAAAAGTAGAGCTGTCGACTACTGGCAAGTGTGACCTTTTCAGATTGTATGCATGCAATAAACCAAGAGCTAGTTTGTAGTGCAAGACTGCCATTTATTTTCTTTTGATAAATTAATAAGTCTGCTCATCAGAATACTTCATTTGATAAGTATTTATGCCCCCTGCTCCTCTGCCAGTCTAATTTTTTGTACTCTCCCTGCTTTATATGTTCTACCATTTATATTCAACCTTCAGAAGTTAGCTCTGAAATCAACTTGTGAAAGTCACGATTTTACGCAGATAGTTTGATAAAAAGTAGACTGCAGGTTACTTGACCAATCAACATCAAACATTAATTTCTGGTGATGAAATTCTGGAACATCAGTAGATAAAATTCACAACATGGTACAAAATGCTTTTAATAATGTGCACACCAAACAGGTTTTGAACAGTGGGAAAGACCTGCTGTAATTCAGTAACCATGTTACAACATTGCTACAAATGCAAAGAGAGCTTCATCATAAATTAAATGAAGACAAAATTCAAACAATGGAAAATCCAGGATGGAATGTAAGAATATTATGAGAAGGAAAGTTGCTACTCACCATATAGAGGAGATGCTGAGTTGCAGATAGGCACAACAAAAAGACTCTGAAGTCCAGCTTTCAGCCATTAAGGCCTTCGTCTCAGCAACTCTGCTGTATGGTGAGTAGCAACTTTCCTTATTATAATATTGTTAAATGAAGACAAAGCTGTATTTGACAAACAGATATTGAAAAAATTCCACTGCAGATTTAGTTTTCACAACTAAAGGGGAAAAAGTTGTACAGGTGCATTACATTAAGAGTGCCACAGTAAAAAATATTACAGAAGAATTTATTACCGTATGTACAGTAAAATACGGACATAGAGACTGAACTATGGAAAAAAACTGGATGGAATAATGACAGTATTATTAAAAGGATAGATCGCTACTCACTGTATAGTGGAGACGTTGAGTCGCAAACAGGCACAACAAAAAGACTGCTAAACATGTAAGCTTTTTGCCAAAAGGTCTTCTTCCACATTAGACAACATACATACACATGTTCACGGAAATACAACTGACACCCATGTGACTACTGTCTCTGCCATAGAATGGGCTTTTGTGTATGCGGTACGTGTGTGTTTAATTTGCAAGAAGGCCTTATGGCTGAAAGCTTAATTGTTTAGCAGTCTTTTTGTTGTACCCATCTGATTCAACCTCTTCCACTATATGGCGAGTAGCAGTCTATCCTCTTCAAACATAGGGATCGGTTTTATTGTCACATAATACACATGTTATTGTAGCAACTGATTTTGTGGTTTTACTTGGCATTTGTGTAGTTTTCCTATTGCCTCTGCCTAAGCTGGATTGTAAATTGGGAGGGGGGGGGGGGGGGAGGAGGAGATAATAATTTCTTTGTATTTGCTATTTTGTATTGATTATAGAGTCACAGCACCATCAATACAAAATGACATATTTTTCTGTTTACCATCCAGCTGTGACAAAGACTGTAGGAAATTGTATCTATGTCATATTGACAGAGTAACATGCATACTAGGTGCCAATAAAAACCAGTGTGTTAAAATATCCATTGATATAAGCTTAATGCCCTCAAAACTAATACGTAAAAGGGTTACAGTGTTTGACGTACTACTGTTTATGACAGACCTGACCCCCCCTGCAGGTTCCGGGGTTAGAATTGGCCCGAGGTATTTCTGCATGTCATACGAGGCGAATAAAAGGAGTTTCACATGTTTCGGCCTTTAAGTGATGGTCCACTGTAGGGTTTGACCTCCATTCTTCAAACTTTTCCTGAAAAGTGAGCCAATTGGGGAAGCGTGCTTTACAAGGTGCATTGTGTCCATCGTGCGTTGAGATCTTTAGCCCACTTTCTCATTGCAGTCCTGCCTCTCTCTCTCTCTCTCTCTCTCTCTCTCTCTCTCTCTCTCTCTCTCTCTCTCTCTCTCTCTTCTCTCTCTCTAGGGTGAGGACACCTTTCTGGTTGCATTTTCCACCACACACTATGCAGTGTCGATTTCTGCATCGATGATGACTATGGACTTCTTTGCACCTGATATCCAGCATGGTAGCCAGTCCGTTGTGGTGGGGACGCCATGTATCCTGTCGGTCGTAACCCCTGACAACACAGGGATCGCTCTGCTGATGCCTGCACCATTAACTCTCCATGTATCCCAATGGTTAGATGCCCATCCCCCTGGGGCATCAGGACTCCTGGCAATTGCCATCCTGCCAGGTGCCCTTTGCTGCGGCTGGGTGGTGTACTTGGGGAGGGCCCCTAGTTGGAGTGGGTGGCATCAGGGCAGATGACACGTGATGAAGTGTAGTCCAACATCTCTTGCTGGTGGTGAAATACCAGCAGTCTCTGAGCGATCACGAGCTCAATTCAATGCACAGGAGTATGACCCCAAATCGTTTCCCTCCCTGGCCACACCATGGGAGAAATGTCAGGCTAAGGATGGAAGTGGATATTATTTGCCCCGATACCTCGTGTGTTCGAGAGCGGATGGGGAATCTTTCATGACGCTGAAACCTCAGTTTTTTGTTGAACATTTAGAGGACAAGTTAGGAGAAGTGGAGGGCTTGTCCAAAATGAGATCTGGGTTAGTCTTGATCAAAACAGCATCCTCTGCCCAGTCACGGGAGTTACTCGCTAGTGACAAGCTGGGGATGTTTCTGTAACCATCATACTCCATAAGAGCTTAAATACGGTCCTAGGTATCATATTTCACAGACACCTTCTTTTGTAGTCCAACGATGAGCTGCACATCAATTGGAGTGGCAAGGTGTACATTTCATCCGAAGGATAATCAGGTTGCCACCGGTGCCTTCATCCTGGCCTTTGAGAGTGATACATTGCCCAAGAAGGTAAAGGTGATGGTCTACCGGTGTGATGTAAAGAGCTATATCCATCCCCTGATGTGGTGCTTTAAGTGCTGGAAGTATGGCAATATGTCTTCCGCTGTACTTCCAGTGTCACATGCTGAGATTGCGGACGCCCATCACGTCCCAATACTCCACGTGCCCCGCCTCCCATCTGTGTCAACTGCGGAGATCACCATTCGCCTTGCTCGTCTGACTGCAGGATTCTCCAGAAAGAAAGGAAACACATGGAGTATAAGACCCTTGACAGACTGACCTACACTGAGGCTAAGAGAAAATTTGAAAGCCTGCATCCTGTGCATATGGCATCGTCTTATGCCACTGCTACAACACTTCTGGCACCATCGGCTCCACCAGCCCAGGTCACCTCTCAGAGCTGGAAGACTACACCTGCCCCCTTGATGGTGGGGGGCATTTCCCTCCCTGTTGCTCCTGCACCACCTGCTTCGGGAGCAACACCCCCCAAACCATTGGGAACTCCATCCCCATTTCTAAGATGGAGAAGCGTAAGTTTTCTTTGGCTTCTCTCTCTAGCAAGGGGTCCCTTGGGTCACTCCCTTCCCAGGTTTCTTCTAGTGGGAAAGACGACACCCGCCAGTGGCTGAAGACCCTGAAAGCAGCTGATTGTAGGGCTTCACGCTCATCCTCAGTCGCGGAGTGTGAGCCAGTGAAGTCCTCACAGCCAGGGAAACCCAAGGAGCAGTGAGAGAAATCCAAAAAGAAAACCCTTAAGACCAAGGAAATTTTGGTGGCACCCACACCACCGCTACCTACAAGATCAGTGTATGAGGATGGGTGGAGATTTTGGCGTCCACTGAGGATCTAGATCTCGCCAGACCCCTAGATACAATGGATATAGACTGCTCAGGCAATAAATCGGCGATAGCAGGTGACTCTAAAGCGTAAACTGCCTCATTGAATGTTCCATGCCTTCCCAGTCTCACGATGTCATCTTACAGTGGGATTGCAGCAGTTTTTTCCACCGCCTTTCTGAGCTATGGCAACTGTTAAGCTTTACACCTGCTGTCTGCATTGCCCTCCAGGAAACGTGGTTTTGAACAATGCTGACCCCTGCCCTCTGCGGCTATAAGGGATATTACAGGAACCGTAGCGACTATAATTGAGTGTCAGGTGGAGTTTGCATTTGTGTCCTAAACCCGGTCTGTAGTGAACATGTGCCACTTCAAACCCCTCTTGAAGCTGTGGCTATCAGAATAAGGATGACACAGGAAATAACTGTCTGCAATGTATATCTTCCTCCAGATGGGTGTAGTACCCCTGAATGTATTAGTTGCTCTGATTGATCAACTCCCTAAACCTTCCCTACTTGTGTGAGATTTTAATGCCCATAACCCCTTGTGGGGTGGTACCATGCTTACTGGCTGAGGCAGAGATGTCGAAACTTTACTGTCACAGTTCGACCTCTGCCTCTTGAATACTGGGACCACAACACATTTCAGTGTGGCTCAAGGTAATTACTCGGCCATTGATTTATCAATTTGCATCCCAGGACTTCTCCGATCTATCAACTGGAGAGCACATGACGACCTGTGTGGTAGTGACCACTTCCCATCTTCCTGTCACTGCCCCAGCGTCAGGCACACGTACGCCTGCCCAGATGGGCTTTGAACAAGGCGGACTGGATAACTTTCTCCTCTGCTGTCACCGCTGAATCTCACTCAGATGGTAACATTGATGTGATGACTGAGCAGGTGACTAGCACAATTGTTTCTGTGGCAGAAAACGCGAACCCACGCTCTTTAGGGTGCCTGAGGCGTAAGGCAGTCCCTTTGTGGTCGCTGGAAGTCGCTGAAGCAATTAACGTGCATCGGCGAGCTCTACAGCAGCATAAGTGGCACCCTTCCCTGGAGCACCTCATAGCCTTTAAACGGCTCCATGCCCTTGTTTGCTACCTTATCAAACAGTGGAAGAAAGAGTGTTGGGAGAGATACGTCTCCACCATTAGGTGCCACAAGTCTTCTTCCCAAGTATGGGCAAAGATCAAACGTCTTTTCGGGTACCAGGCCCCCATAGCAACTCCTGATTGCCGTCTTTTTTGACTTTCATAAAGCATACAATACAACTTGGCAACACCATATCCTTGCCACATTGTATGAGTGGTGTCTCTGGGGACCACTCTCGATTTTTATCCAAAACTTCCTGTCGCTCCGTACCTTCTGTGTCGAAGTTGGTGACTCTCATAGTTCCATTCATATCCAGGAGACATCCATATACAGGAGAATGGAGTCCCACAGGGCTCTGTATTGAGTGTGTCTCTATTTTTAGTGGCCACCTACGGTCTAGCAGCAGCTCTCCCTCTCACCTTTTCTGTATGCACACGACTTCTGCATTTTGTACTGCTAGTCCAGTATTGTTGTTGCTGAGCGGCACCTCCAGGGAGCCATCCACAAGGTGCAAGTCAGGTGTCATGTACTTCCGTCGGCGTCATACAGTTTATGCGGAACTCACACTTTAGCTTAGTAATGATCCACTCACTGTAATGGAAACATATAAATTCCTAGGACTTGTTTTTCAACACTCAATTGACTTAGCTCTCTCATCTTCGTTAGCTTAAGCAGAAGTGCTGGCAGCACCTCAATCCCCTCCTTGCCTGAACAACACCAGTTGGGGTGCAGATCGCTGCACGCTGCTGCAGCTCTACAGAGCCCTTGTCCAATCCTTTTAGGGCGGAGGTTTTAATGTGTTGCAGAGTTGCTGGCTTTTCCTTTTTATTCTCGTGATTGGCCAGCCACTGTAATCTGCTTGCGTGTTTTACTCTCTTCTGCTTCTAGTGTCTCTGTTGTTTTCTTGTCCTCTTTTGTTCCTTTTAGTGTTCGTTGCCTTCCCTTCATTCTTGTGGCTTTTCCTTTCTTTCCGTTTTGTGTTATATGTTTCGTTCATTTTATTCTCACACTTGTGGCATTGTTTTTTTAGGAACGAGTGACCGATAACCTTGTAGTTCGGTCCCTTCTCCTGCCTTTAAGTCAACCAACCAACCAATCGATCATGACAGACATGAAGTTTCTACTAAAGCGAAGCCATACACGTGTTAAGTGTACCTATAGTGTAATTTGTGTGTAATGCATTTTGATGTCTGCATTTTCGTGTATATACCGTCCAAAATTTTATGAGTAAATTCTTCTGTAATATTTTATTACTCATTCTCTTAGTATGTGGTTCTGGATATCCTGATGAGATCCAGTTTCTACCAGTTTTAAGTCTGTATGTCCCAGCTGCTGTCTCCATCTTGGCCCAGAGGTGTAGTGGAGGCATGTCCAGCATGGCTTCCATTCCAGCAGTTGATGTATTGCTAATTCCGCCTGTTATGGGTAAACAGGCCAGTCTCTGCTCCTTAGCTGCAACCCACTGTTCTACCTTCTTCCAACACACTAAAGCATCGTAGGAAATCCTAGGTCTACCACCGAAGTGTATATCCAACTCGTACCTCTGTGGCTTAGGCCCCAGTTTTTACCGATAACCATTCTGGTACTCACTAGAGTACCTTTCACCTTGGTGCAGATACTCTTAATGTGAGGGATCCATGTTAGTTTCTCATCGAAGGTTATCCCTAGATATTTCACTATCCCCTTCACAGGTAGAGTTTCATTGAAGAGCTTTAGATTGCAACATGAGTGTTGGTTTTGCCTCCTCGTGAATGGCACCACATCAGTCTTCTTAGGATTAACCCTTAGATCCTGTCCAATGCACCAGTCTTGCACCTTGTGCCTTATTTCTAACTGTGTCAGTAAATTTCCCAAGTATTACTATGACAAGGTCATCTGCATATCCTTGGCAGAAGCATAATCTGGAATTTAGTTCCTCAATGAGTTTGTTCACCACTAGATTCCACTATAAAGGGGACAGAACTCCTCATGGTAGCTGCTACCTTCCTTTCACTAAGCATGGCCCTGGTCCACCTACATGTAGTGGTCCCTAGGTCATGCACCTCTGTTGCCCTTACCATGGAATCGAAGGTCATGTTACTTAAGGTGCCCTAGATGTCCAGCGAGATGCAGAGAGCTATGTCTTGGAAGTGAAGCGCTTTCTCCACCCTCCCAATGTGGTGATGGAGAGCTGTCTCACATGATTTACCTGGTTGTTACACTTGTTGGTTTGAATGTAGAGGGGCCCTAATTAGCCTCCTCTCCCCAACGTATACATTAACCAGTTTTCCATTGTTTTGAGAATACAGGAGGACAGACTGATTGGTCTCGTATCCTTGGCCATGGTATGATCATGATCATTTCTCCATGGCTTTGGAATGAAGACGACCTTCACTGCCCTCCAAGCATTTGGAATGATACCTACTGCTAGGCTAACCCTAAATAACCTGCGTAGTACTCTCATGAGATTC
Organism: Schistocerca americana; assembly: GCF_021461395.2. NCBI lineage: Eukaryota > Metazoa > Arthropoda > Insecta > Orthoptera > Acrididae > Schistocerca > Schistocerca americana. Next base: position 382,583,105 of record NC_060126.1, read on the forward strand.
TTGCAGGAGAGCTGGAAAGATTCTATCTGTGACAGGTGACTTGAACAGTTGGAATGTTCTCACCGCCCATTGGATTTTACTGAAGTCTACACACTCCTTGGCCGATTCCCAGTCTTCTCTTAGAGTGCCTGAGAACCTTTGTCTCTCTGGGATCACATTGTCTCTGTGCTCTCGTGCTCTCCGGCAGAGCATAATGAGGAAAGTGAGTTTTGAGGAGCAGTTCCAGCGTCTCATGTGCTGTCTTTGTATATTCCCCATCCTCCTAACTCAATGCACCTCCTGGATTGGTTGGTATTCTTGTGAGGATCCTGTGAAGTCTGTCTTGAGCAGCCATGCTCTGCACTTCCTCACAGAATGCCTTCCAGAATGCCTCCTTTGCTTGTCTTATTGCAAGGTTGTAGTTGACAAGGGCTGCACGATAATTTGCCCATTGTCCTTTGTCTTTCAAGGTTAAACAGTCTTCATACCTGTTTTCTTTGCGTTTCCAAGTTATTATTCCACCAAGGCACACTCCTATTTGTGCACATCATGGTGATTGTGCAGTTGTCCTGATATGAGGTCACTATGGTAGAGGTAACAGCCTCTGCTACTTCATCAAACTCTACTGGGTTTGTGCAGTTGTCCTGATATGAGGTCACTATGGTAGAGGTAACAGCCTCTGCTACTTCATCAAACTCTACTGGGTTTGTTATCGATGTTTTAATTTCTGTGAAGCCTAAGTCAGGGTCCCTCCTATATGTCTCCCAGTCTGTTTTCCTGGGATTCCTACAGGTTATGGTCTGTCTCATTCCCAGTTCAACCTTGAATTTAATGTACATGTGGTTCAATGAGGATGGCTCTAACGCCACATGCCATTGTTTGGCATAGCTGCCCATCGTAATGGAACCAAAGGTTATGTCAATTACTTGTTCCCTTCTGCTATTCCTGAATGTAGGTTCATTGCCCCTTTTCAGGACCTCCAAGATAATAGGTAAAAGAAATTCAGGAAGGTACTCACTTCTACTGTTCGTGTCCTTGCTGCCCCGCACTAGGTTGTGGGCATTAGCGTCACATCCAACCAACAGTTGGTCACCTTGCTGTGGCAGGCTTCTACCAGTGTCCTCACCTCCAGAGGAGGAGGAGGAGGAGAGCTGTCTTCGTAAGGAAGGTATGCTGAGGCCAAAACAATTTCCCTTGTGATACCTTCCTCACATTGCTGCATTGTAATGGTCACTAGGTCTCTGGAGCAGAAATCCATCATTGGCATGAAAGAAATTCCATTTCTTATATAGATGCATGTTCTGGAGTTTCTTAGATTTCCAATAGAAATCAGCTTACCTCCAGTGCCACCAAGGCCCAAAACACCCCCTTTATAAAAATAGGGTTCTTGTATCAGGGCCATGTCCACTTATTGCCTCCCCAGACAGTGGCTCAGCACAGCAGAGGCCCCTTTACTGTGCTAAATATTAATCTGCAGCATCTCCAGTCTCCGTCTTGCTGCCATCATTGCCTTTGAGGTCTTCGATAACCCTGACAGTCAACTGCGAGAACCCTAAAAACCATTTCAGTTCATGCTCTTGCATCGCCATCAGGGACTTCTCCCGACCTCCACCACCAGGGTTCGTCCTTCCAGTACAACTTTCTGGTTGATTACTCTCCAGTCTGCTATCGAGACTGTTGAGTTCTGAGCCCATATTTTCTCAAACAGTACTAGGGGAGACAACCTTAAGGGTCTTTGGTACCCATATTGATACTTCTGTGATCTTAAGAAGCTCCACTGCTGTCTTGACCAGCAGCTTTGCTTCTTTCCACGGGGATATCATGGGCATCTTGTCCTTAAGCCATTCCACCATGTGACCCCCTCACAGACAAAAATGAAGGCACCACGATCTAGATAGACCCTCCTGAAGTTGGGTACTGGACCAGCGTCCCCCCAATCTTTTCAGAGAGGACCATCTGTACAAGTTCCTTCTGCTGTGATGTGATGGCTACCAGTGGATAGCCTTCCTGGATAATTGCCATCTTAAAAACAGAGACTGCAGTACTATAGGTCGGTTCCCCTATTTCTTGCCTCGTTTTTTTTCTGGGCTTGCTTATCCAGGGAAGAGAAGGAGTCTTAGATTCCTCCCTTATCCTCTTGCTGCCCGTCTTTGGCGTAGTGGGGGTCTGCATATCCCCTTCAACTTAAAGACAGTTTTTTCTTGGGGATCTTAGGTTCAAGCACCATTCCCTGAGTATTTCCTTCTCAGCCCCAGACAAGGCTTTAATCTTGATCTGGTCCAACTTCTTGGTTACAGTTCCCACTTCTGGCTTAGGTCTAGACACTGATTCAGTAGCGGGAATGCCTTCCATCATTCCTGACCCAGGTGTTTTGGTGTCTGAGGTCTCAGTTTACCCCTCAGTTTATTTTAATTTATTTTCTTTAGTTGTGTCCATATTGATCCCTCAAGATTTTGTGATCTACGTGGTCCACATCAAGAATACCCCGTGCGGTGTAAGGCTACTTACTCAGGGAGGTTGCCCAGTATCCCTGAGGCTCCATTTGCCACACATCTTTCCATCTGCCATGCATGCCTTGGGACTGATCGCATCACACCTTGGGTTGGGAAAGGGAACTGGATAAGGACTAGGAGTGGATAGGGAAGATCGGATTTTGTGGGACACTCTTAGTCCGATCCATCAGCTGAGGCCTTTCCGGCAGTAGGTCCTCTACCTTCGGCATAGCCCTCACCTTCAAGCGGATACGCAATCCTCTCGACCCACACGGACAGTGCTTTGTTAAGGTGGTGTGCCACGGAGAGGGTCTTTATCACTTACTTTTACAATAATGAAAATAATCAATTTTCGACAATATATTGTGTTGGATAGATAACAAACCTACTCACTTAGCAGCAGCAGCAGCAGCAGCAGCAGCAGCAGGGCACCACACGCATAAAAGAAGGTTTTACTCATGCAAGCTCTTGGAGCCAGTGGCTCTTTCTTCCAGCAGAATGGTTGAAGGGGAAGAGATTTAGGAAAAAAAGGTAGAGTTCAGAAAAGGCGCCCATAACCCTGGATCAAGGGAGACTTATTAAACAGGCTGAGAAGGGAAGACTAAAGTTGGAAGGCAGGGTAATATCTAAGACAGACATTACTGCTAAAACATCATGCATGAGTTAATAAGACTGAAGATAAGTGCATTGTATGTAACAGAGGTGGGAGTGGGACAGCGTAAAATAGACAGGTCAGAAAATGAAAGACATGGAAAATTAAAGTGGAGTGAAGAAAAGAGTAGTTACTGTGAATAAATGCTGAGACTGAAGAAGTTAATGTAAATTAAGGCCTGGTATAAGGATGGTGAGAATCAAGGACGTCTTGTAGCACTAGTTCTCACCTGCACAGTTCTGAGAAAGTAGTGTCTGGGGGAGAACTGATAACTTGGTGGTAGTTATGCTGACATAAAAGGCCTAAGAGTGTTTACGTAACAATTGGTATGATGTCATTTCACAGTTGGCTCTCCCTTTGATAGTATATGTTTTGCCAGTTACAGGCTGATACAGGTGGTGGTAGGAGGCTGCATAGGCCAAGTCTTGCAGTGGGGACAGTCACAGGGGTAGAATCCTTAGGGTAGGGAGATGGGTGCAGAAGGAGCATATGGTCTGACAATGATATTGCATAGATTGGCAGGGTGACGAAAAGCTGTTCTAGGTGTGATGGGCAAAATCTCAGATGGAATGGAATTTATTTCAGTTGCATGATTTTAGGAAGTCATGGTCTTGTTGAAGTAGCTGATTAATACAGTTAAGACCAGGATAGTACTGAGTGACCAGTGGTGTGCTCTGAAGTTGTTTTTTGGAGGGATCAGCAGTACCAGGATTGGACGTGATGATCCAGGAAATATGCTTTTGAACTAGGCTGGTGGGGTAATTATGTCCAGAAAAGGCTGAGGTGAGAATGGTGGTGTATTTCTGTAAAGAGTCTTCATCCAAACAAACAAGTTTGCCTTGAACACCAAGGCTCTATGGGAGGGAACATTTGACATGGAAAGGGTGGCAACTGTCACAATGTAAGTACTGTTGTTTGTTAGTAGGTTTAATTTGGATGGAAGTGTGTAGCTGGACTTTTGTGATGATGAGATAAACATTAAGGAAAGTGACAGGATTTGGAATAGGACCATGCAAAATTTTGTTGAGAGAAGGTATTTAGACATCCCAGGAATTTAAACACGTCGGCCTCACCCTGGTTCCATATGGAAAAAGGTGTCATCAATGTATCTAATACAAACCAGGGGCTGAAGGCTTACGGATCCCAGGACAGCCCCCTCCAATCGACCCATGACATGGTTGGTATAGGAAGGAGCCATCCTGGTTCCCACATCTATACGCCTGAGCTGTTTGTATGTCTGTGCCTCAGAGCTGAAGCAGTTGTTGGTAGGTATAAAGTTGATTATGGTGTAACAGGAAAGATGTCATAGATGTGGAATCAGGTGGGCATTGACTGAGGACTTGTTCAGCAGCAGACAGACCATGTATGTGGGGGATGTTGGTGTAGAGGGAGGTGGCATCAATGGTGACAAGGAAGGAGTGTGGTGGGTGTGGGACAGGCATGGATTTCAAACAGTCTAGGAAGTGATTGTTGTCTTTAATATAGGAGGGAAAGTCTTTGTACTATGGGTTGCAGGTGATGACCAACTGGAGAAAATATACATTTGGTGGATGTTTCGAAGCCAGAAGCTATAGGACAATCAGGATGATTTTGTTTGTCGATCTTAGGATGAAGATGAAAGATAGGGGTGCTTGGTTTGGGTGAGGTGTAAGAAGTTCTATGGATTGAGATATTAGTCCTTGTGTGAGGGATTGCAGGTCAGTTTGAAACATAGGGATGGGATCCTGATGACAGACACTGTATGTAGAGGTGTCAGACAGCTGGCGTGGACCTTAAATAACATACTTCTGCCGGTCAAGCACCACAGTGGTAGATCCTTTGTCTGCGGGGAGAATAATGATGGGCTCATCTGCTTTTAGGGAACACAGAGCCTGGAGTTTTGCAGAGGGCAGGTTAGCTTCTTGTTTTGGGGGGTTGAGGAAGCATTGCTGGAAGTGAGAAATTCTTGGAAGGCTTGTAAGAGATGATTTTGAGGTAATGGTGGTGGATCAAGTTGGGATCATGGTCGGAACTGTTCAAGGCAGGGTTCAATGTCAGGTTTGCTGTTGGAAAGGTTTTGGGATTGGGTTGAAAAGTGATGTTTCTAGTTGATGTTACATGTGAAGGAAAGTAGGGCCTTCACCAAAGCAGCACAATGAAATGGAGGTTTAGGGTTGAAAGTGACACCCTTGGATAATACAGATAATTCAGGAGAGAAGAGTACTTAAGACCAGAGGTTGGGAACACTGTACTGTTGTGGCTGAGAGAGAAGTCTGGTGGAGTGAAAATTGGCAGGTGAGACATTTAGGTCACATAGTAGCTGGGTAAGTGCAAGAGATTGCTGTATTTGGAAACTGCAAAAGAGCCTAGTGTAGTGTAGGTGTTATAACGAAAGGCCAAACCTTGAAAGTACCCTTTTCTGGATGTAATCCTACTCTACACTGTGCTCTTTTGCAGTTTCAGTTACAGTTTCAAATACAGCAATCATTTGCACTTCCCTTGGGGAAAATGTCTGGGATAGTTTTGGGAATGTATTCTGACATTTCGATAGCCTGGCATCAGAACAGCCCCTCATCTGTTTTTTTTTTCCTTTCTTTCTTTATTTTCCATCACGTACCCTTCATCTGCTTACCCTTCCTCTGCTTTGGTGTGTGTGATCCATCTATGTTTCTTCTTCCTTCCTGTGTGCTGCTGAAGATTGGTCCACGCGTGTGATGCGCAAAGGTGTCTAGGTAATGCATAATCCCCAACCCCGGGTCTACAAGTAGGGTTCACACGTAGCCCCTGCTATAGGCCAGGCCCAGGGAAGGGTGATTACTTGAGCTGTGACCTTCCCAAATTGCCAGTTGGTCCCTCTGTCAGAAGTTCAGGAGGTGTGATCTGAGGTGTGAATGATCACCTAAGGCAGGTTATCTGCCCTCTGGAGGAGCCACTCACCTTCAGCTTAGTCTCTATCTATTAAACGTAAACAGAATGAGGATAAAGATTCAAAGACTCTCCCAGCCATACCTCGGTTCCTTGTGGTATCACGTACTGAAGGTCAGTCCTTTGCTACGGTTAAATCCGTTTATTATGGAGAAAGGTGTAGATATAATTGCTGGCTCATGATATCTCACTCTCATCTATGTAATTGCACTTTGCTTTTAGAAACCAATCATGGTTTTCCAGTCCAACAACTGCTTACAATTTCTCTCCTCCACAGCTATCCTGTTTGTGATGAGGCCCATTGAATGCTGAAGTCTTCATGTAGTGTTACTTACCCTCAGTGGCTTGCACCAAGGAGAAATCGAAACTTACCTCTCTTATCAGGGAATCACTGCAGTGCATCGGGTAATGAAAACATTTGATGCCACGTTAGTTCCTACACACATTCTTTTTCTCACTTTTTGATTTATTAGTGCTTCCACTGAAGATCAAAGCAGGCTATGAAGTCATCACAGTCCGACTGTACATTCCAAACTCAATGTATTACTACCAGTGTCAATGTTGCAACCACCCTCAAATGTCGTGTAAAAACACTGCCAAATGTGTTGTTTGTTGTAGGAATGCTCACAAGGGCAATTGCCTGCCTCCTTTTCCCACTGTATCAGCTGTAATGGAGACCATGCTGCCTCATCCCAAGGATGCTCCATGTATCTCAATGAGCGGATCATCCAGGAGATCCGGGCGAAGGAAAAAATACCTTAATCTGTTGCATGCAAGTTGTTGGCTAGTCGAAAGCCCTGCATTTTCCAGTGGCCTTACAATACCATTCTTGCTACGCCTCGCTCCATGAAGGTCATGGCCACGCAGACTTGAGACGTCAAATTGAGCACTTCAGTTATCAAATCACCCAGTATCATGGTCACATTCCTCTCTCTCTCTTACTCCTGCACACCAAGCCACCAGATCTTCACCCCCAGTGGCAAAATCCCGTGCTTCACAATAGAGGCCGTCAGCTGTCGCAGTATTGCCGCTCGTTCTCGTAAGTGAGACTGAGCAGCGAGAATGCTGCCTGCAAGATTATCGTGTTCCAAGAGCGCGCTCTCAATAACGAGGCGAGACCCGACACACTCGGCTGGGTACCTGCAGCGCCGCCAGTCGCATGGGGCCGTTCCGAATGCGGGTCGTACTGTGTGGCTATCCGAGTTACAAGTATACTAGTAAGGAACCACCCCCCCCCCCCCCCTCCCCCCATAAACCATGGACCTTGCCATTGGTGGGGAGGCTTGCGTGCCTCAGTGATACAAATAGCGGTACCGTAGGTGCAACCACAACAGAGGGGTATCTGTTGAGAGGCCAGACAAACGTGTTGTTCCTGAAGAGGGGCAGCAGCCTTTTCAGTAGTTGCAGGGGCAACAGTCTGGATGATTGACTGATCTGGCCTTGTAACATTAACCAAAACGGCCTTGCTGTGCTGGTACTGCGAACGGTTGAAAGCAAGGGGAAACTACAGCAGTTATTTTTCCCGAGGGCATGCAGCTTTACTGTATGGTTAATGATGATGGCGTCCTCTTGGGTAAAATATTGCGGAGGTAAAATAGTCCCCCATTCGGATCTCCGGGCGGGGACTACTCAAGAGGACGTCGTTATCAGGAGAAAGAAAACTGGCGTTCTACGGATTGGAGCGTGGAATATCAGATCCCTTATTCGGGCAGGTAGATTAGAACATTTAAAAAGGGAAAAGGATAGGTTAAAATTAGATATAGCGGGAATTAGTGAAGTTCGGTGGCAGGAGGAACAAGACTTCCGGTCAGGTGAATACAGGGTTATAAATACAAAATCAAATAGGGGTAATGCAGGAGTAGGTCTAATAATGAATAAAAAAAATAGGAGTGTGGGTAAGCTACTACTAACAGCATAGTGAACGCATTATTGTGGCCAAGATAGACACCAAGCCCACGCCTACTACAGTAGTACAAGTTTATATGCCAACTAGCTCTGCAGATGATGAAGAAATTGAAGAAATGTATGATGAAATAAAAGAAATCATTCAGATAGTGAAGGGAGACGAAAATTTAATGGTCATGGGTGACTGAAATTCAGTAGTAGGAAAAGGGAGAGAAGGAACGTAGTAGGTGAATATGGATTGGGGGTAAGAAATGAAAGAGCAAGCCGCCTGGTAGAATTCTGCACAGAGCACAACTTAAACATAGCTAACACTTGGTTCAAGAATCATAAAAGAAGGTTGTATACATGGAAGAAGCCTGGAGATACTAAAAGGTATCAATTAGATTATATAATGGTAAGACAGAGATTTAGGAACCAGGTTTTAAATTGTAAGACATTTCCAGATGTGGACTCTGACCACAATCTATTGGTTATGAACTGTAGATTAAAACTGAAGAAACTGCAAAAAGGTGCGAATTTAAGGAGATGGGACCTGGATAAACTGACTAAACCAGAGGTTGTACAGAGTTTCAGGGAGAGCGTAAGGGAACAAATGGCAGGAATGAGGGAAAGAAATACAGTAGAAGAAGAGGGACGAAATAGTGAAAGCAGCAGAGGATCAAGTAGGTAAAAAGATGAGGGCTAGTAGAAATCTTTGGGTAACAGAAGAAATATTGAATTTAATTGATGAAAGGAGAAAATATGAAAATGCAGTAAATGAAGCAGGTGAAAAGGAATACAAACGTCTCAAAAACGAGATAAACAGGAAGTGCAAAATGGCTAAGCAGAGATGGCTACAGGACAAATGTAAGGATGTAGAGGCTTCTCTCACTAGGGGTAAGATAGATACTGCCTACAGGAAAATTAAAAAGACCTTTGGAGAAAAGAGAACCACTTGCATGAATATCCAGAGCTTTGATTGAAACCCAGTTCTAATCAAAGAAGGGAAAGCAGAAAGGTGGAAGGAGTATATATCTACATCTACATTTATACTCCGCAAGCCACCCAACGGTGTGTGGCGGAGGGCACTTTACGTGCCATGGTCATTACCTTCCTTTTCTGTTCCAATCGCGTATGGTTCGCGGAAAGAACAACTGTCTGAAAGCCTCCGTACATGCTCGAATCTCTCTAATTTTACATTCGTGATCTCCTTGGGAGGTATAAGTAGGGGGAAGCAATATATTCGATACCTCATCCAGAAATGCAACCTCTTGAAACCTGGCGAGCAAGCTACACCACGATGCAGGGCGCCTCTCTTGCAGAGTCTGCCACTTGAGTTTGCTAAACATCTCCGTAACGCTATCACGGTTATCAAATAACCCTGTGACGAAACGCGCCGCTCTTCTTTGGATCTTCTCTATCTCCTCCGTCAACCCGATCTGGTACGGTTCCCACACTGATGAACAATACTAAAGTATAGGTCGAACGAGTGTTTTGTAAGCCACCTCCTTTGTTGATGGACTACATTTTCTATGGACTCTCCCAATGAATCTCAACCTGGCACCTGCCTTACCAAGAATTAATTTTATATGATCATTCCACTTCAAATCTTTCCGCACGCATACTCCCAGATATTTTACAGAAGTGACTGCTACCAGTGTTTGTTCCGCTATCATGTAATCATACAATAAAGGATCCTTCTTTCTATGTATTCGCAATACATTACATTTGTCTGTTAAGGGTCAGTTGCCACTCCCTGCACCAAGTGCCTATCCGCTGCAGATCTTCCTGCATTTCGCTACAATTTTCTAATGCTGCAATTTCTCTGTATACTACAGCATCATCCGCGAAAAGCGGCATGGAACTTCCGACACTATCTACTAGGTCATTTATATATATTGTGAAAAGCAATGGTCCCATAACACTCCCCTGTGGCACGCCAGAGGTTACTTTAACGTCTGTAGACGGTCCCCATTGATAACAACATGCTGTGTTCTGTTTGCTAAAAACTCTTCAATCCAGCCACACAGCTGGTCTGATATTCCGTAGGCTCTTACTTTGTTTATCAGGCGACAGTGCGGAACTGTATCGAACGCCTTCCGGAAGTCAAGGAAAATAGCATCTACCTGGGAGCCTGTATCTAATATTTTCTGGGTCTCATGAACAAATAAAGCGAGTTGGGTCTCACACGATCGCTGTTTCCGGAATCAATGTTGATTCCTACAGAGTAGATTCTGGGTTTCCAAAAACGACATGATACTCGAGCAAAAAACATGTTCTAAAATTCTACAACAGATCGACGTCAGAGATATAGGTCTATAGTTTTGTGCATCTGCTCGACGACCCTTCTTGAAGACTGGGACTACCTGTGCTCTTTTCCAATCATTTGGAACCTTCCATTCCTCTAGAGACTTGCGGTACACAGCTGTTAGAAGGGGGGCAAGTTCTTTCGCGTACTCTGTGTAGAATCGAATTGGTATGCCGTCAGGTCCAGTGGACTTTCCTCTGTTGAGTGATTCCAGTTGCTTTTCTATTCCTTGGACACTTATTTCGATGTCAGCCATTTTTTTCTTTTGTGCGAGGATTTAGAGAAGGAACTGCAGTGCAGTCTTCCTCTGTGAAACAGCTTTGGAAAGAGGTGTTTAGTATTTCAGCTTTATGCGTGTCATCCTCTGTTTCAATGCCATCATCATCCCGGAGTGTCTGGATATGCTGTTTTGAGCCACTTACTGATTTAACGTAAGACCAGAACTTCCTAGGATTTTCTGTCAAGTCGGTACATAGAATTTTACTTTTGAGTTCACTGAATGCTTCACGCATAGCCCTCCTTACGCTAACTTTGACATCGTTTAGCTTCTGTTTGTCTGAGAGGTTTTGGCTGCGTTTACACTTGGAGTGAAGCTCTCTTTGCTTTCGCAGTAGTTTCCTAACTTTGTTGTTGAACCACGGTGGGTTTTTCCCGTCCCTCACAGTTTTACTTCGCACGTACCTGTCTAAAACGCATTTTACGATTGCCTTGAACTTTCTCCATAAACACTCAGCATTGTCAGTGTCGGAACAGAAATTTTCGTTTTGATCTGTTAGGTAGTCTGAAATCTGCCTTCTATTACTCTTGCTAAACAGATAAACCTTCCTCCCTTTTTTTATATTCCTATTAGCTTCCATATTCAGGGATGCTGCAACGGCCTTATGATCACTGATTCCCTGTTCTGTACATACAGAGTCGAAAAGTTCGGGTCTGTTTGTTATCAGTAGGTCCAAGATGTTATCTCCATGAGTCGGTTCTCTGTTTAATTGCTCGAGGTAATTTTCGGATGGTGCACTCACTGTAATGTCACTTGATGCTCTGTCCCTACCACCCACCTAAACATCTGTGTGTCCCAGTCTATATCTGGTAAATTGAAATCTCCACCTAAGACTATAACATGCTGAGAAAATTTATGTGAAATGTATTCCAAATTTTCTCTGAGTTGTTCTGCCACTAATGCTGCCGAGTCGGGAGGTCGGTAAAAGGAGCCAATTATTAACCTAGCTCGGTTGTTGAGTGTAACCTCCACCCATAATAATTCACAGGAACTATCCACTTCTACTTCACTACAGGATAAACTACTACTAACAGCGACGAACACTCCACCACCGGTTGCATGCAATCTATCCTTTCTAAACACTGTCTGTGCCTATGTAAAAATTTCGACAGAATTTATCTCTGGCTTCAGCCAGCTTTCTGTACCGATAACGATTTCAGATTTGGTGCTTTCTATCAGCGCTTGAAGTTCCGTACTTTACCAATGCTGCTTTGACAGTTTACAATTACGATACTGATTGCTGCTTGGCCCCCGCATGTCCTTACTTTGCCCCGCACCCTTTGAGGCTGCTGCCCTTTCTGTACTTGCCCGAGGCCATCTAACCTGAAAAACCGCCCAGTCCACGCCACACAACCCCTGCTACCCATGTAGCTGCTTGCTGCGTGTAGTGAGCTCCTGACCTATCCAGTAGAACCCGAAACCCCACCACCCTATGGCGCAAGTCGAGGAATCTGCAGCCCACACGGTCGCAGAACCGTCTCAGCCTCTGATTCAGACCCTCCACTCGGCTCTGTACCAAAGGTCTGCAGTCAGTCCTATTGACGATGCTGCAGATGGTGAGCTCTGCTTTCATCCCACTATCGAGACTGGCAGTCTTCACCAATTCAGATAGCCGCCGGAAGCCAGAGAGGATTTCCTCCAATCCATAGCGACACACATCATTGGTGCCGACATGAGCGACCACCTGCAGATGGGTGCACCCTGTACCCTTCATGGCATCCGGAAGGACCCTTTCCACATCTGGAATGTCTCCCCCCCCCCCCCCCCCAATCCCCTCCTCCCCCTCCCCCCACCTCTGTATGCACACGGAGTGCACATTGGTTTTCTTCCCCTCTCTTGCTGCCGTATCCCTAAGGGGCCCCATTACGCACCTGACGTTGGAGCTCCCAACTACCAGTAAGCCCACCCTCTGCGACCGCCCGGATCTTGCAGACTGAGGGGCAACCTCTGGAACAGGACTAGCAGCCATGTCCGGCCGAAGATCAGTATCAGCCTGAGCAGAGGGTCTATACAAGGGCGATGTACTTGAGGACAATATTATGGAAATGGAAGAGGATGTAGATGAAGATGAAATGGGCGATATGATACTGCGTGAAGAGTTTGACAGAGCACTGAAAGACCTGAGTCGAAACAAGGCCCTGGTAGTAGACAACATTCCATTAGAACTACTGACAGCCTTGGGAGAGCCAGTCCTGACAAAACTCTACCGTCTGGTGAGCAAGATGTATGAGACAGGCGAAATACCCTCAGACTTCAAGAAGAATATAATAATTCCAATCCCAAAGAAAGCAGGTGTTGACAGATGTGAAAATTACCGAACTATCAGTTTAATAAGTCACGGCTGCAAAATACTAACATGAATTCTTTACAGACGAATGGAAAAACTAGTAGAAGCTGACCTCGGGGAAGATCAGTTTGGATTCCGTAGAAATATTGGAACACGTGAGGCAATACTGACCCAACGGCTTATTTTAGAAGCTAGATTAAGGAAAGGCAAACCTACATTTCTAGCATTTGTAGACTTAGAGAAAGCTTTTGACAATGCTGACTGGAATACTCTCTTTCAAATTTTGAAGGTGGCAGGGGTAAAATATAGGGAGCGAAAGCCTATTTACAATTTGTATAGAAACCAGATAGCAGTTATGAGTTCAGGGGCATGAAAGGAAAGCAGTGGTTGGGAAGGGAGTGAGACAGGCTTGTAGCCTCTCCCCGATGTTATTCAATCTGTATATTGAGCAAGCAGTAAAGGAAACGAAAGAAAAATTCGGAGTAGGTATTAAAATTCATGGAGAAGAAATAAAAACTTTGAGGTTCGCAGATGACATTGTAATACTGTCAGAGACAGAAAAGGACTTGGAAGAGCAGTTGAACGGAATGGACAGTGTCTTGAAGGGAGGATATAAGATGAAAATCAACAAAAGCAAAACGAGGATAATGAAATGTAGTCAAATTAACTCAGGTGATGCTGAGGGAATTAGATGAAGAAATGAGACACTTAAAGTAGTAAAGGAGTTTTGCTATTTGGGGAGTAAAATCTGATGATGGTCGAAGTAGGGAGGATATAAAATGTAGACTGACAATGGCAAGGAAAGCGTTTCTGAAGAAGAAAATTTTGTTAACATTGAGTATAGATTTAAATGTCTGGAAGTTGCTTCTGAAACTATTTGTATGGGGTGTAGCCATGTATGGAAGGGAAACATGGACAATAAATAGTTTAGACAAGAAGAGAATAGAAGCTTTCGAAATGTTGTGCTACACAAGAATGCTGAAGATTAGATGGGTAGATCACGTAACTAATGAGGAGGTATTGAATAGAATGGGGAGAAGAGGAGTTTGTGGCACAAATTGACTAGAAGAAGAGACCGGTTGGTAGTACATGTTCTGAGGCATGAAGGGATCACAAATTTAGCATTGGAGGGCAGCGTGGAGGGTAAAAACCGTAGAGGGAGACCAAGAGATGAATACACTAAGCAGATTCAGAAGGATGTAGGTTGCAGTAGGTACTGGGAGATGAAGAAGCTTGCACAGGATAGAGTAGCATGGAGAGCTGCATCAAACCAGTCTCAGGACTGAAGACCACAACAACAACAGTAAGGAATATTCACGTGTGACATGTCGCAGTTGTGCTGGTATGTATGAATGCATTTTGAGAGATTTAAGACACATTTCAGTCAAACGAATCAACTGAGATATTCGAACAAAACAAGTCCAGGTAATTATAAAAGTAAAGCAGCCAAAATTTGCTGTAAAAGTGCTATCAGTGGTGGCATTCAGATTACTCAGAAACTGTCTTGTAATGGTGGCAAGGAAATCGTGAAACTTTATGATAAAGCAAGAGATGACGACTGTAAATTATTTTCTACATGAAGATGTGCTTATTGTGGGGTCTAAGCTAAGCATTAACACGTAGTCATTTCTTGCAGTAGCAAGGAAAACTAGCCACCCACTTTCCTGCCTACCATAGGTATTAATGCTGAATTTTGTGTGTGTGCGTTTTGTACTTACGGTTTTTTTTAAAGTGACGTCTCATTTTACTAATGGTTTCCCATTTCGTGTGTAACTGCGCACACGCAAGATTTCCTTTCACAGAATTAGTTTTGAAGTTTATTGCCTTTATGCTTGTTTATTTCTTTCTCTTTATTTAGCTATTATCCTACTGTTTCTTCACTCTTCGATTTAATAAGGTTCATTGTATTTATTACGACCTCTGTCAGCATTAAAGATTGCCGTCAACTAGGGCAAGGTTGTTAACATATTATCTGTTTCAGGGTTAATTTTGTAAAGTTTGCTATCAAAGCTAATTGTGTAACTTTTGTGTTTTATTTTTATTTTGTTGTAGGCCCTTGTTCTATAAAAGATATTTCACTTTTGCAACAACGCTGTACAGGTAGAATGTTCGAGAAGGCAGGTGCTTTGGACTTATGAACAGTCTTTCGCAGGCTCTGTAGCTACATACTTGGAACGCTTGAAGGGAACGACTACCTTTAGAGGTGTTCCAATTTTTCAGGTCATAGGTGCTTAATGTATTAATCACTGTACGTAGTTACCGTTTATCGTTTGATACCCTTCTGTTAACCATAACTGCCTTGCAATTTTATTTTTATATGCTGTGTTTTCTGACTGAAAATATACAAATCACAGCAAGAGACATAAAAAACTGCAAAAAGCCGGATCCACCTGTTGCTAAAGCTGAAAGAACCTTAAGATTATGATGCTTGAACTCAACAAAGAGAAATGCGTTATGGAATGATGTTCTGAGATAACTCGGCACAAAAGAGAGCAATGAAAATAATATGTGATGTTCACTCACGGAAATCATGTAGGCACAATAATCTTAAAGGAGGTTGGCATTTTAACTGCGCCGTCAAAATACATATATTTCCTAATGGCATTCGTCATAAACAGCCCATCACAGTTTGAGAAGAACAGTGATGTCCATAGGGAGGACACTAGAGGGGAAAAAAGATCTTACCCATTATTAAAGCTGTCAGTGGCTCAGAAAGGAGTTCAATATGCAGCAACAAATATCTCTGATTACTTGCCCAAAAACATAAAATGTCTGGTATGTAGCAAAGTAAGTTTAAATCGAACTTAAAAATTAAAATGTCTAGCAGGTAGCAAAGTGAGTTTTAAATCGAACTTAAAAATCACTTCTCCTGGACAACTCCTTCTGTTCCATTGATGAATGTCTATTGAAAAGGTGGTAGCCAGAGAAAAAAAAAGACACTCTTTCCACATCATTTCCATAAAAGAATCATTCAAATGATCTATCAAACATTTAAGTAACTGACCAACCATAGGCTGTTGTACTGGCAGTCGTACACTAGCACCCAAAAGAAAAAAGATTTAAAGCAGCAGCTGAGGATGTGATCCACCTGCTAAACAGTACACTGAAATAAATCTGTTATTTAGTGAAGAAGTTATACACACAAAATTTTCTTCTCCTCAAGCAATGTAAACGACCGTAGTACACAATATGAAATTCATTTAATTAAAAGAACTTTTTGCCGTTATGTAGACAAGAGTGACACCACCAGCAGTCGACAAATGGTGTAAATGCCCAGAAGATGACCCCTACGTTCGGTTGAAACCGGTTGGCAGTATTATAACAATAATAAATGCGATTAAGACTGTTCTTGAATCATTAATTAAAAGAAAGTGTACATATTCAAAACGAATAATGTACAATATAGCCTCGCAAATTAATCTGAAAACTTAATTCAGCAGTCCCATTTCTGAAGATATTGCACTGCAGTTGAGTCTGTTCTCCTGTTAGTACCATAGTTATACAACAGTTTACATTACTTAGTATGAAGTATTATATATAAAAACAAAGATGAGGTGACTTACCGAACAAAAGCGCTGGCAGGTCGATAGACACACAAACAAACACAAACATACACACAAAATTCAAGCTTTCGCAACAAACTGTTGCCTCATCAGGAAAGAGGGAAGGAGAGGGGAAGACGAAAGGAAGTGGGTTTTAAGGGAGAGGGTAAGGAGTCATTCCAATCCCGGGAGCGGAAAGACTTACCTTAGGGGGAAAAAAGGACAGGTATACACTCGCACACACGCACATATCCATCCACACATACAGACACAAGCAGAATGTCTGCTTGTGTCTGTATGTGTGGATGGATATGTGCGTGTGTGCGAGTGTATACCTGTCCTTTTTTCCCCCTAAGGTAAGTCTTTCCGCTCCCGGGATTGGAATGACTCCTTACCCTCTCCCTTAAAACCCACTTCCTTTCGTCTTCCCCTCTCCTTCCCTCTTTCCTGATGAGGCAACAGTTTGTTGCGAAAGCTTGAATTTTGTGTGTATGTTTGTGTTTGTTTGTGTGTCTATCGACCTGCCAGCGCTTTTGTTCGGTAAGTCACCTCATCTTTGTTTTTATATATAATTTTTCCCAAGTGGAATGTTTCCTTCCATTACATTAGTATGAAGTATGTAATATTCACTGCATAATTGTGCAGTCATTACTTATCACTTCTCAATATTATATTTGATTACGTACACACCTCAGAAAACCAGTTGTCGATGCCTTTGCTTCTGTGCTTCAAATTTAGCTTATCTGGTTCTCTTATTGTTATGGATGATGAGAATCTCATTAACGCGATCGGAGTCTAGACAACTTCTTTTCTGAGTCAGTACCATCCCTGCCTTACTAAAATTTCTTTCACTCGAGACACTACTGGCAGGTATACAGAAAACCTCTTTGCTGAATTTGCTGACTTTCGACAGGACACATGAATTTGTTTTCCACCATGAAAGGTTGTCTGTGAACTCATCATTTAGACTATCCATGTTCATATATTTCTCAAGCTCATCTTTCGATTTTGAGGTGGATGTTCGCCAAGTTTGAAAATTTTTTGTGGGAGAAGGCATAACATCTTTGGTTGCATTCGTATCAACAACGTTATTTAACATTTTACGCATATCTTGATGAATTTTTTTCTCTTTTTGTCTTCGGGAAAAACTAATAGTTCATTGAAACAGGGATGCAAGAACGTTGCCATGTAATGAATGTCATATAGTTCATTTAGAACTTTCTGTTTTATAAACAGTTCTGCCCTTTCCTTTAGCTTACACATTGTCACATAGTCGGCTCCAGTTTCGCAGAGACCTATCAGTTTCAAAATCCACGGCACTACAAATGGTAGTGTTGGCTCATTGTCTCCTTCCAAATCATCCGTGGCCTCTTTGAAAACCTGAATAACGTTTTCCACGACGTCATGATCTCATGTTTGTTTGAATCACGCAAAACTGTGAATGGAATGAGTCTAACATCATGTACACACTGTTCCACCTGGTTTCTGCATCATGGTCTGAGGTTTTATCTCACGACTAAGCCAGATTGTTTTATAAAGCCTACTACTTTACGTACAGCCAGGATGGAGTCATACACTGCAGGAATCTCATCCATTAAGAAACCTTCATTGAATGTGTGCCTCAGTGCTGTATTAATACAGTGCATCACACATGGGAGTCGTTTGTGTGCTTCTAGTGCTTTCTTGATGTTAGCTCCTTTATCTGTAATGAAAGTAACCCGCTTAGTTCTGAGGACATTATCTGCAACTCAGCCATTTGTTCATATATTTCGGTAATGATATGTTCACCAGTCTTGGCAACATCAGGAAACCTCGTAGTTAAGAGTACACTGTTTTTTAGTTTCAATTTGCCCGTCGACTCATCAGTATAGCTGGACGTGACAGTCAGGTAATGGGTCTTATGATGACTGTCTGTCCACAGATCACACGTCATTGAACACTGGTTTTTACCAATTGCGTCTTTCACTACTGGAATAAGTTTACTCCTGACTTGATCAGCCAATTCCTTAATATGTCGTGCTACAGTCCTTGGGGAAGGTAGGATGTCTTGGGTGGTGATTTGTCCATATTTTGCTCCTGTATTTATCAGTTCTTGAGGTAAGCTTGTGAATCCTTCACCACTTACCATATTAAATGGTCGGAGGTCTGTTGCACACATTAAAACACATTTGTCCCTAATAAATATTTTATCAGCAATGGCAGCTGCAGCACTTGACAAGTGTCGATTATCCTTGCATTTGTGTCTGTTCGTACCAGTTGTGCTTCCTTTGTAAGCAAGCAATGCTCCACAATTTCCATTTTGGCACTGAACGTAACCAACTGGAAGACGTGTATCTCTTTCAACAACCACCTGAAACAGTCGTAATAAACACCTTCATGTATGTTTCACGAAGACAATTTTTCTTTTCCTTTATGGACACAACAAATGTATCAATTCATTAAAAAATGCTACACAAACGAAGCTATTCGATTAATAAATTCTGTAATTATGTAGTAATAACTGAAGGGCTTACCTTAAATTTTTCCCAACTGGAACTGCCACTCCTTACTCCCACTTTACTTATCAGAATGTACGTCCCATCAGCAATTTTCTTCAACAAAACATCTTTTGTGATGGTAGTCATTGCACTGGTCCCGGTTCCGGAACCACTCATGCTGAGTTCAGTCCTGTGACAGTTTACTGCCTACCACTACGTTACGATAATGCGAGTCTCTCGGTCAGCTCGCACTCTCGCAGTCTCGGGCCGGCACCTGTCCTATTCGACAATCCTCTTCTCAGCTCAGTTTCGTAGCGTGCTGTCAGTCATCCCCACCTCACGCGCCTGTGCCAGCGATAATGAGCTGCGTACTCAGCGAGAAGCGAGCGAGACTGAGCAGCGTTTTGATGTGCTCTACTTCACAACTGGCAGGCCGAAAGGACACTCGCACAAAGACTCTTTACTTCACTCCAGCTAAGAAGCACCTGAGTCTTCACCTGCCAATTGCAAAGTCTGTAAAAAGACAAATGGCCTTCCCCATCTCTGACTTGGAGATCTTCTTCAGTAGTGTGTCTGTGTGATACCCTCACCCAGCTGATCTCTGTTTCGCTGGTGCAAACCGCCGACCATTTTTCTCCGATGGACTTCGCAGGCTGACCCAGAGAGAATGCTGCTGACTCTAGAGATCTCGTGGAACAGGATCTCCAGCCTTGCCAACCTGTAGGTGTTAATCTTCGAAGGCTGGCACTCAGCTGCCGCCAAGGTGACAACCCTTAATTTTTTCCGTCCTCCCCCTTCTGTATCATGACTTTCCTCCAATGGAACATTCACAGCCTTAGATCCAACAAAGAGGAATTACAGCTGCTCTTGAAATTGCAGCATTCACTTGTTCTCTGCCTCCAGGAAACAAAATTGTGTCCTTGTGACAGCTTTGACCTTTACTCTGAGGACAGCATTCTGCCTCATGGGGAAGTCGCGCTGCTCACCTGGGACGATGATCATAGTCAAACCATCTGATTCAACACCTGGTGACAAGCTGTTGCAGTCCATATTTTCCTTCCTTGCTTCACCTGTTCTGTTTGTAATGTCTACATCCCTCTGACATTCAATGTCGCCAGTGAGGACTGCCTCCAGCTTGTTGGTCAACAACCTGACCCCTTTTTGCTGCTCAGTGACTTTAGTGCACACCATCCTCTCTGGGGCTCTTGCAGAACTTGTCCGAAAGGTTCTCTCTAGGCTGAACTTCTCAATCAACTCAACCTCCTCTGCCTTAACACTGGAGCTCCCACGTTCTTTCAGGCTCGACACGCACGTATTCCCATTGTGACCTCTCGATCTGCACTGCCCATTTTGCTTGTCGTCTCAAGTGGTCCATTCTCTCTGACACATACTTGAGTGACTATTTCCTGTGTGCGCCCTGTTTGCTGATTCTATGCGACCTACATGTAAACCCAAATGGCGCTTTCTTAAGGCCCACTGGAGGCTTTACTCCTCCCTGGCCACACTAGTTGAACAACATTTACCCACATGCAATGACCAGGTAGAATACCTTACAAACATTATCCTTATCACTGCAGAATGTTCCATTCCTCACACTTCATCTTTACCACGACGTGTCCTGATCCATTGACGGACTGAGGCAACTCGTGTGTGGAGATGTGCGCTCTGTGTCTTTAACCGTCAGCCTACGTTGGCGAACTGCATTAATTATGCACAGTGTTGCTGCATTCTTGAGGGTAACAAAACAGCTAGGTTGATTTCAGTCATTAGTTGTTTTAACAGTTCCACTCCCTCTTCCGTCCTGTGGGCCAACCTCTGGCAGCTTTCTGGGCCCAAGCTCTATTCCCTAATTTCCGGCATGACTGTAGCAGATGTTGTGGACCTTTTGCTATCTCCAACACCTTAGGCTGTTATTTTGCATAGATTTCAAGCTCTGTCCTCGATCACCCTGCCTTCTTCCATTGGAAACAAGTTGAAGAGGCTTGAGTGATACCCTTCTCCTCTCAGAATTGTGAATTCTACAATGGCACCTTTACTGTGAAGGAGCTAGATCATGCTCTTGCTTCATCACAATCTTCCACCCCACGCGTAGACGATGTTCGCATTCAGATGTTGCAGCACCTTTCTCTTGTGGGCAGGCACTTTCTCCTTTATAAGTACAATCGCATATGTGGAGATGGTATTTTTCCCAGACGCTGGTGTGAAGCCACTATAATACCCATTCCTAAGCCCGGTAAGGACACACACCATCCTGGTAGCTATTACCCCATTTCTCTCACCAGGTTGTGTTTATAAGGTGATGGAACATATGATTCAGACTTGTTGGTATGGTGGCTTTAGTCTCGCAATATACTAACCACTGCATAGTGTGAATTTAGAGTGCACTGATTCTCAGTTGACCATCTCATCACTTTGTCAACCCATGTTACGAATGTTTTTATGTGGAAATACCCGACTGTGGGCGTGTTTTTTGATTTGGAGAAAGCCTACGACACCTGCTGGAGGACTGGTACCCTCTGTACTCTCTACATGTGGGGCTTCAGAGGCCCCCTGCACCATTTCCTTCAGGAATTTTTAAAAGACCTAAGTTTTCAGTGTACGTATGGGTTATGCCTTGTCGGTCACCTTTATTCAGGAAAATCCTCAAGACTCTCGTCTTGGGCATCATCCTCTTTGCAGTAGCCGTTAACCATATTATGGCCTGTCTCCTGCCGGGCATCTGACTCCTTTCTGTCGACAATTTTGTGATCTGCTCCAGTTATCCACGCACTTGTCTCCTTGTGTGGTGTCTTCAGTGATGTCTCCATCATCTTTGCTCATAGAGCATTGACAGTGGATTTTGCTTTTCCACTGACAAAACTGTTTGTATGAATTTCTGGTGGTGCAATGGGTTTCTTCCACCATCTTTACATCTTGGGCCTGTTGCTCTCCCATTTACTGAAACTATGAAATTCCTTGGGTTCGTGCTTGATAGGAAACTTTTTTTTGTCCTACCATGTATTTTACTTGGTTGCTCACTGTACCCGGTGCCTCAGTGTTCTACGTGTCCTAAGTGATGCCGGAGAGCGGATTTGACCACCCTCCACCATTTGTACCGATCTCTTGTCCATTCGAAGCTAGACTATGGGTATGCACCTGCACGGTATGCACATCCGTCCATCTTACGCTGTCTAAATACAACCCACCAACGTGGAATCCATTTGGCCACTGGTGCCTTTTGCACTAGCCTAGTTGAATGTCTCTATGCAGAAGCTGTTGAACTGTCGCTATCATACGAGCATGATGTTCTACTCAGCAGCTATCCATGCGGTTTGTCTGCCTTGCACACGTTGTAGTTCACCTTTGGCAGTTGCTCCGGAAGCTTAACTTAACACTCTCTGCCACTTTCCCAATGGGTGTCAACCCTTCACCACCTTGGCTTTGCGCGGTGGGCCATGTTCACCTTGAACTTCACTCACTTCCTAAGGGAACTACTCCAGATTCGATATATCGCTGTAAGTTTCTCGTCCTTCCCACGAAACGTAGCGATAGTACCTTTGTGTACACTGATGGCTCTCTGACTGACAATGTTGTTTGGTGTGCCTTTGTCATTGGCACCGACCGTTTGCACTATTGGCTTCCAGAACACTGATCAGTATATACGGCAAAACTCTTCACTCTGTATCAGGCCATGCACTACATCCAGTGACACAGCTTTTCAATTGGGTCATCTGTTCTGATTCTCTCTGTGTCCATCCCTTAGTGCAATGGGCCCAAGAAAGCTTCCAGCTGCTCACTCTTGGTGGAGCCACTGTGATGTTTGTGGATTCCTGATCATGTCAGTCTGGTGAGAAACGGGACTGTTGACACTGCTGCCAAGGTTGCAGTCCTACGTGGCTTGCTAGTACTTCCATTCCTTCCGATGACCTCTATGTTGCCATCTGTCAGCAGGTGGTGTCACTTTGGCATCACCACTTGTATCCCCTCTGGGGAATTAAACTGCGGCTTGGGCGACCTCCTCTTGGCCATCGCACTGTGAGAAGATCATTTTAGCTATTGAGCAGTGTCATTTTAGCCATTGTCATTTGTCAAGTGGTGATCCCTCACCACTTTGTGCTCATTGGTCATCAGCCTTTGATGGTTCACCATTTCCTGATTAAATGTCCTTTTTGTAACCTGCTATCTGAGTTATCAACCATTTTAGGAAACAAAGTGCAGGCTGTTGACTGTTTTTCACTTTTTATCTGTTGTAGCTATATGGTGAAGGACATTTAATCTTTAGTTCGGAACATCTATTGTTTCTATAGTGTGTTTTGTGGACCTTTCTCCAAGAGGAAGTCCTTGTTCTTTGCTCTCTTTTCTTCCATCAATTGGGCTTAATGTTTTGTCACTTTTAACTCATATTTCATATTAGTGTTCTATGGCTTTGACATGGGTGTTTAAGACCTTAGTTGTTTTTGCACCCTTAAACAAAACAAACAAACAAACAAACACCAGTAGTCACTCAGTATTATCCTCGTCTTGAATGTATTAATCAACCACTTTGACAAGGCCATGACTTCCTAAAATCATGCACTGAGATGAGAACCATTCTGTCAAAGATATTGCCCACCACATCTAGAACAGCTTGTCGCCGCCCTCTCAACCTCTGCAATATCTTTGTCAGACCCTGTGCTCCTCCTGCACCCATCTCCCTATCATATGGGTCCTACCCCTGTGACTGTCCCCGCTGGAAGACTTGCCGTATGCACTCTCCCATCACCACCTATACTGGCCCTCTAACTGGCAAAACATATAATATCAAAAGGGAGAGCCACCTGTGAAATGACGCGTCATATACCAACTGTTACGTAAAGACTCTTTAGCCTTTTACATCGGCATGACTACCACCAAGTGATCAGTTAGGATGGATGGAAATAGGCAGAGGGTGTATACCAGCAACACTCATTATCTTCCTGCAGAGCATGCTCTACAACACGACAATTGTGACCATGGTGCTTGTTCCACTACAGGTGACATCTGGGTTCTTCCCACACATACCAGTTTCTCGGAACTCTGCAGGTGGGAACTAATGCTACATGTCCTTGGCTCTCACCATCCGCCTGGCCTTAATTTACATTAACTTCTTCCATCTAAGCATTTCTTCACAGTAACTAGTCTTTTCTTCAGTCCATTTTAGTTTTCTGTCTTTCATTTTCTGACCTGTCTATTTTTTGCTGTCGCCCTCTCACCTCCATTACATAGAATGCACTTAGCTTTTCACTCTTATTAACTTGTGCATAATGTTTTAGCAGTAATGTCTGTTCTGCATATTACTTTTATCCTCCACCTCTAGTCTGTCAGGTTTCCAAATCTCATCCAGTGCAGTCCCCAATGATCAGTCTTTCCTTCTCATCCCATCTGGTAAATCTCACATGATCCAGGGTTGTGGGTGACTTTTCTGAACTCTACTTTTTTTTTTCCTGAACCTCTCCCGTTTCTTTCCCCCACCCCTCTTAGGAATTCCATAACTTTACCACATCTCATCTGCTCCAGTGTTCAGCAAGTAGCTTCACGTTGTGTGGATTGCAATTGCTTCGTAGAGTTTTTTAGGGAATTAGAACAAATAATCTGAACAGGTACTTAAATATAGTACTGGCGTACCATGTCACAAAACACTTACCTTAGAAATGTGTGTCCTGGCCCTTCATATTGCAGCAAATTTAAATCAATTTTGGGCTTCTTTAGAGCTTAGACTGAAAACTGGCCATACTAGAATCTGATCCACACTCACCAATATTCCATCTGATTGAACACCCACACATAGACATAACCTCTGCAAATCATTCACAAATGATAAAGCCATTTGGGATCCACGTGAAAAGACATTTGTCGGCACTTGGTGTGTATCTGATTCCAGTACAGCCAGTTGCTGCTCTAAGCTCTTAAGGTGCCCAGTATGGATTTAGATTTGCTGGAATATGAGAGGACCTGATTCACTTTTTTAATTTTGTCTTTTATGACATTATATGCCAGCACTAAATTTAGGTGCCTATTCAGATTGTTGGATCTAATATCCTAAAGAACAAGTTAAGCACCACTAAAGAACCAACTTCACTGTCTACAATGTGGAGCTACATGTGGAGTGTGGGAGCAGATGAGATGTAGGTGAGATACGAAACTTCATCTATTCTCACTCTTGGAGTGCTTTGCAAACCATCCATTACAAGCCGAGAGAGCAGTTCAGACATTTTCACATTTTCTCCATAGTCCATAATGTCTAGGGAATTGATACTTTGCTGTGTACCAGGGTATTTGGAAATTTGTCCCATTGAATTGGCAGATGCAACAGCCAACAAGGCCTACACACTATCTACTTTTACACACAATTCTGTCTGGTTACAAGCTGTAACATTGCTGTTGAGGCATAGTGAGGTAAAATTGGGAGGACTCACAGTTTAAAGTGAGGGGCAAAAACCTTTGTTCATTAAAGCCAATTACCTGCTTATGGCATAATTCCTACACATTGGACAGAATGAGTTCCTATTAATACACTTATGGGTTGTGCACTATTTCCTGACATGTGGTTTCATTCTTCAAAAGTACTTACCAGTGTGTGATGCTTGCTGTATATATCACATTTTGGATGAGAACACGTAGTTGGCATGTAAGAGAGCAAATCATGATTTGGGTAGGGAGTTGGCCTCTTTATTATGATGAAACTCTAAAGTGTTAGTTGCATACTAATAGTAGTGTATTTTCCCAGCCCCTACCAAAAATATTGGAGAGGTGGTTAGAATGTTCCTCAGATTTGAAGATAAATATTTTTTAAGTTCTTTTAAATAGTTTTGTGAATTTATTCTTTATAAGAATTTTTCTATACTTTTTTAAACAATACAAAATCAAGAAAAGAATAACAGCAGTATTGTGAAAAGGTTAGATTGCTACTCATCACATAGAGGAACTGTTCACTTGCAGACAAGCACAGTGAAAAGACTGCTAAACACTCATGTTTTCAGACAAAAAAGTTGTCCTCTGAAAATAGAAAACACACACACACACACACACACACACACACACACACACACGTGGAAGGATAAGTGGAAGGTGATGTGCTACCTGTAAGAGAGTTCAGCGACATGGTGCAGAGTCAGTAAGTGCTGCCGGGGGAGGGGGGAAGGCAGGGGATGGTGGAAAAGTGAGAGGAAAGAGATAGAGAAGGAGAGAGGATGCCGGTGCATTGGCGGAACAGAAGTGCTGGAATGGGAGCAGGGAAGCGTATGGGTAGTTCGAGGGTAGGGAGTCGTGAATGCTGAAGTCAAGGGGGTTACAGTAGCGAAGGATATGTTGTAAGGAGAGTTTCCACATGCACATTTCAGGGAAAGCTGATTTCGGTAGGAAGGATCGAGATGGCACAGGAATTGGAGTGAAGCAAATCATGTTGGGCAACATGTTCAGCAACTGGGTGGTCCAGCTGTGCCTTAGCCACAGTTTGACTGTGGCAATTCATGCAGACAGATAGCTTGTTAGCTGTCATGCCCGTACAGAAAGTAGCACAATGGTTGCAGCTTCGTTTATGGATCACATGACTGCTGTCACAGGTAGTCCTGTCTCCAATGAGGTAGGAGATGGCTATGCCAGGGCTGGAGGAGGTGGCATTGGCAGGACGTATGGGGCATGTCTTGCACTTAGGTTTATTGAAGAGGCAGAGCCATGAAGCAAGGGGTTTGGAGCAGGGCTGGACAAGTGTATTGTTTGGGTTCGGTGTGGGAAAGATAGTGAAAATGGTGGCAAGGATATTCTTCATTTCACAACACAACAAGGTATAGTTGAAACAACAGCACAGAGTGGGATTCAGTTGATCTAGTCCTGGACTTCAACATTCACTAGCCCCTGTCCTCCACCTACCTGTACCCTTACCTGCTCTGAATGAGAAAATTTTTACGTTAGTCTGCACCTTGCCACGCACTCATAATTAACACCTTTGCCAACCCTCTGATTACTTGGTGTTTCAGTTTTTGTTTTTTAATAAATCTTAAGTTTACGGCATCCTGGGGACCTTCGTCATGTACTTATACATCCATTTTCTGCTCTCCCCTGTTCTCCTCTCACAACTCCGCACATAGCAGCACTAACTTGTCCCCATTGTATCCTTATATGATCTCAGAGGCAGCACATCATCTTCCCCGACATCTACCCTGACCCTAGATTCCTGCTCATGTCAGATATAGATGCAGATGCAGTCGCAGGTGCAGATGCAGTCGTAGTCGGGCCACAGCGACTGAAGACAATGGCCTTGTGTGTGCGAGTTGTGCTTGTGCGAATGTGTGTGTGTGTGTGTGTGTGTGTGTCCTATTTTCAAGAGGTGTTTTTTTTTTTTTTTTTTTGTGTAAAAGCTTAAATGTTTAGCAGTCTTTTCAATGTACCTCCTCTGTTGTGAGCTGCACTCTGTTTTTCAATATTATTATTGCTATATGTTTTATTGGATAATGGCTGTTGAAGACCGTAGTAGGTACAATTTTATTTACAGGAAGCATTGTTTACAGCCTGCAACCAAAAATCTTTGCATTCTTTCTCTGTTAGCCTGTCTCCTTTCTTCTGTTCATCCCTTGTTCAGATTCTGTTTATCGTGGAAGCCTTTGAAGCTGTTGATCACTGATCTATAAATAATCCAGTCTCAGATGGCCCCTTCAAGATACTATCTCACCTTGCTGAACCTAAGGTCTGCTCCAAGTACATTAACAACATGTTTACTCAGCCCTTTCTATCCATCAAAAATGGATGTCCATCAAATTTTAGTCGTCTTTTTTTTAATTTGTGTGATTATTTCATTTTCCTGGTACCTTTGGACCTGTTATCTTCAGGATGATCTCTCTTGAATATCTTGGTTTCTCTTAGTCTCACAATCCCGTTACGTGGAGGTATTCACTAGTATACAGACACACTCTATTAATTTTTGTTTTTTAGTGTTTTAGTTTAGCTCTCATTGAGATTGCTTTTGTTTTGTTTTGTTTAAATCATCTGTCCTGCAAAAAGCACTGGCCATCTTTTGCTGTCTGGTGTTGTTGGCATCTTTTGTAAGTTGTCAGTTGTAGTATTTCTATCAGATTTTTGAGAATGTAAACTCTTTCTGTTGTACTGTTCCATGTCTGCAGGTAATAAGGCTTGGCTTTGATGATTGTTTGTATTTTGGTTTTTCAAAGGAAATTTGACATATTTCTCTGCTTGCTTTTTTTGTTTATATACTTGCCCAGCAGCTATTTTAGGGTTCTTGGACCAGATTGTCCGTGATAGCATACATTGTTGAGGAGGCATTAGGGAATAAATGTCTGTCGAGACAGCAGGCATTTTGGTGGCACAAGGCATTTTTGGAACGCCAGGATGGCTGTCACCGAGGAATATTGCTCTTGATGCCCTTCAGTGCTGAAAGGTGAAGTCTCATGTGGGTGAACTTTTAAATGCAGACCTTGGAATGAATGTTCACCTGATAGATGCTTATGCACCAAAAATCATTGTCCACAAGATTGTAACCAAATAATTGCAGATGATGTAGTGTGTGCTAAACTCA
This sequence comes from Schistocerca americana, assembly GCF_021461395.2. Lineage (NCBI taxonomy): Eukaryota > Metazoa > Arthropoda > Insecta > Orthoptera > Acrididae > Schistocerca > Schistocerca americana. Next base: position 382,611,433 of record NC_060126.1, read on the forward strand.
TCTCAAAAATATTGACTGAGGACCACAGGTCTATCAAAGTGCCCTTTTGTGAAGAACTTCTGGAATTGTGTGGAAATGATGTTACGTTTTCCAACAATGTTGTCGTCAGGGGATTAGCATTCGTTTGGTGAGTACGTTCTTGGCTACCCCGGTGTTCCTGAGCTGGGAACTGGTAAGCGCCACCAGTCTCCTGTTACCTTAAGCTCTGGGCGTGCTTCAATGACCACTGTATGGTGCGGCAGTGGGACCTTGTGTGTCACAGTGAATGGGGATCTTGGCTTGACTGCCCAGATCACGAGGATGGTAAAAACCTCTATAAAAACCCCTCAATCTCAAGGTGTGCTGTGCGCTGATGGGTTGCATGGCTGTTGAGGTGGAACAGTCATTAGCGGGCAACCTACGGAACCTGCCGCACCTCAGTTTTGTAAGGCTTGCTCTGGCACATGGAGCTCTGTCTGAGTGGACTTAAGTTTCCCTAGCTGCTCTTGGGACTGAGATGAAACCCTCAAAATCATCTTCTCCTCCCAGTGGGAAGGATGTACCGCCTGTGAGTATTCACACCAGTCCTCCAAACAAATGAGGGAGGCTAGCCCTCCGGGTAATCTGCACAAGTTGATTTATTATAATAACAGGGCTCAAGGAGCCATAAAATGGAATGTGTTTTTGGTCATTACTAGGAAGGAGGGGACATTTGAAGAAGTATCCCCCTTCTATATCCATTAAAACTTAGAAGGACTTACTGGAAGCCTGAAGTCTATTAAGCAGCTGCGGAATGGTTCCTTACTGGTAGAGACTAACAGGGCAAAGCAGGTGGAACTATTTATGAAGACTGAGAAAATGGGTGAATATGGTGTAACAGTTGAACTGCATAACTCCTTTAACTCTAGCAAGAGTGTAGTCACATGGCATGACATTGTGGATATTGACATAGCTGAACTTAAACGGGAATGAGCATTACAGGGGACAGTGGACGTAGAGCAAAGAATGCGTAGGAATAATGGAGAAATTGAGAAGACTTCTACCTTCATTGTGACCTTTAATTCTCCAATGTTGCCTGACCACATCATGGCAGGTTTCCTTCAACTTAGGGTTAGGTCTGAAGTACCTAACCCTATGTGGTGTTACAAGTACCAGCATATTGGTCACACAACGCTGAGTTGCAGGGGTGAAGCGACCTGTAGGAAGGAGGAAAAGCAGTCAATGAAGCTGGGATTGATTTTCCATCTCCAGCAGTTTGTGTTAACTGCTCTGGGAGCCACCCAGTATGGAGCTGAGACTGCCCTGCTTTTACAGAGGAACGAAAAATTCAGGAACTAAAAGTCACCAAGCGAATCCCCTATGCTGAAGCCAAAAAGGAATATAAGGCGATGAAACCTTCCTTTCTTTACCACTTCTTATGCTTCCATGGTGCAGAAACCTGTTTCTAAGGTTGACGCCTTGACGCAGGTGTCGTCCAGTGTACAACAACCAACACCAGTACCTGTACTTGAATGAGTAAATGCGAAGGCAAAACGAATAAGGACATCATTGAGTTAGATGCCTTGATTTAAGGCAGTCCCTCCACTCCCTCTCACTTTAAAAGTGCTTTACCTCCGCAGTGCAAAGACGGGGGTAAATGAGAACTACATCAATGAAATTGCTCCTGTCCTACAGTGGAGCTTGCAGAGGTTCAGAACGCATATAGAGGAACTCCGTCTCTTATCTCAAGGTAGACCACTGTGTCTGTGTCTCCAGGAGACTCATTTCCATGAATCATACACCCCGAGCTGCGAGGCTATATGCTCCAGAAAAAGGACAACCTGAGTGGAGAGAGAGCTAGAGGAGGCACAAGTATTTTCATCAGTAACAACTACCACTCCTTGTCTCTCTCATGACAGACTTTATAAGCAATTTCTGTACCAGTGCACTTGCATCATCCATTGACAAACTGTTCTCTTTACTTGCCCCCACATGATGCACTTGAAGAGACCCTAACTGACCTTACTGCACATCTCCCCCACCCCTTCATCCTCTGTAGTGATTTTAATGCACACAGTGTGCTTTGGGGCTCTGAAACCACCTGCGCCAGAGGTAGAGCAATGGAGAGGCTTCGTGTGTCATCATGCACATGCTTGCTAAATGCGGGCAGAGCACTCACTTCTGCACAGCAACTGGGTCATTCTCTGCCACTGATTTCTCGCTTTGCTCCCCAGCTCTTGCTCACACTGCTCAATGGGAAGTGGTCGTTGTCTTGCATGGAAGTGATAACTTCCCGATCTGGATTCACCTGCCAGATGGGGTGGAACCCGAAAGGAAACTGCTGGAGTGGGTGCTCGGTAAAGTTGACTGGACATGTTATAACCAGTTGGCCCAGTTTGGACACTGTGCGAATGTCGAGGCATGGGTGGATCATATTACCAAAATGATCCACCACGCCACTGCAGCATCCGTTCCACAATCCGTGGGACAACAGAAGAGGCAACCTGTCCCTTCGGTGAGTGCTGAATGCTGCTCTGCAATCAGGACCAGGTGTGCAGCTCTGTGCAGGTTCAAATGTCGGCCAACTGCAGAGAATCTTGCAGCCTCTTGGGTGACGAGGGCAAAGTATCGCCGAATTATTTGAGAGAGCAAGAAGAGGCCATGACAACAGTTCCTGAACACCATTAATTGTTGTACCAAAAGTTCTGTTGTGTGGAAGACCATCATGAGAATTTCTGGAGGCAGGTGTCCCTTGGTTTCTGTAATGGGGAATGGCACTCTCCAAACCAATCTGTGAAACATTGCCCAGACTATGGTGTCATATTTTGTCACAGTTACTTCAGCAGCCAGTCAGGATCCAGGTTTCCAGTGCCATAGAGCAGTTGCTGAGAGGTGTAGTTTGGACTTCTGGTCCACCTCTGATGAAGATTACAACTGCCCATCTTCCATGCGGGAGCTGGATTCTGCATTGTCTGCGGCTCGTGATACACCCGCTAGTCGTGGCAGGATCAGTTACAGTATGCCGCGGCACCTCACAAAGTGAAACAAAGATAGCCTTCTCGCACTTTTTAATGCCATTTGGGTGTCAGGTCACTTTCCCCAACACGTGGCCTGAGGCTGTTATAAATCCTCTTTTAAAACCTGGGAAAGACCTACATGCCCAGGTAGTTACCATAGTGTTGTCCTCACTAGCTGCATGGGGAAGACTTTGGAGCAGATGATCATCTGCCATCTTGTCTGGATCTTAGAATCCAGGCAACTCCTTAGTCTCTTTCAGTGTGGGTTCAGGAGGTATCGCTCCACCTTTGAAAACCTGGTCCTCCTGGAGGGGGCTGTACAACAGGCTTTCCTACATCGGCATCACCTTCTAGGTATATTTTTTGACATTGAGAAGGCCTACAATACTACTTGGAGGCATCTTATCCTGGAGCAGCTTCACTAATGGGGTTTTTGTGGTTGTCTTCCCATTTTTATTCAGTCCTTCCTCTTGTCATAATGTTTTAGATACCGAGTGGGTGACATCCTGTCTGATAGCTTTGAGCATGAATACAGTGTCTCTCAAGGTAGCGTTTTAAGTATGACTTTTTTTGCCTTAGCTATTAATAGCATTATCTCCGTAGTGAAAGTCCTGTCCAATGTTCTTTGTTTGTGGATGATTTCTGTGTTTTGCTCTTCGTCAACCCTCGCAATGACAACACGTCAGTTGCAACTAACTCTTTGACATATGGATGAATGGGCACAAAAATGGAAATGTCGTGTGGCTAGGGCCTCCCGTCGGGTAGACCGTTCGCCTGGTGCAGGTCTTTCAATTTGACGCCACTTCGGCAACCTGCGCGTCGATGGGGATGAAATGATGATGATTAGGACAACACAACACCCAGTCCCTGAGCGGAGAAAAATCTCCGACCCAGCCGGGAATCGAACCCGGGCCCTTAGGATTGACAGTCTGTCACGCTGACCACTCAGCTACCGGGGCGGACGATGAATGGGCACAGAAGAGTAGTAATAACGTTTCCACCGAAAATTCTGTGTGTATGTTCTTTTTAACCGTTTCCATTCCATTTTAAACTTTCCTGAGTTGAGGACGAGGGCACTGTCCTTACTTTTAAAGACACATGGAGGTTTCTGGGCCTCATATTTGACTCTAAGCTTATGTGATTACTGCATCTTACGGACCTTAAGACTTTAAGTATTTTAAAATATCTTAGCCTCAGTAAATGTCCTGTCTGCTCCAGTTTTACAGGGCATTTGTGCGATCTTGGCTTGATTATGGGTGTATGGGTCTGCTAGACCACCTTATTTAAAGATGTTGGACATGGTGCACCATGAAGGGATTCGGTTGGCCACTGGGGTGTTCAGAACAAGCCCTATGCCGAGCCTCTGTGCAGAAGCTGGTGAACCTCCACTTCACATCAGGTGACATGCCAGGTGTATGTGGACCATCTGGCACCATCGTATCCTTGCTATGCTGCACGAATGGGGCTTACAGGGTCCACTTCCGATTTTTCTACAGAATTTTCTCTCCAATCGCTCCTTTCGGGTTAGAGTTGGCACTTTTTTTAGCTCATATTCAGGAGAATGGTGTCCCGCAGGGCTCGGTTCTTTGTGTTCCCCTCTTTTTGGTGGCAATTAATGGTCTTGCGGCTACGGTGGGCTCATCGGTCTCTTCCTCTCTACATGCTGATGACTCTTGTCTTTATTACAGTTCCCCAAGCATCAGTGTCGCTGAATGGCAGCTGCAGGGAGCTATCCGTAAGGCACATTTTTGGGCATCCAACCATGGTTTTCAGTTCTCAGCCTCTAAGACCCGAGTGATGCATTTCTGTCGTTGTCGGACAATCCACCTCCATCGAGAGCTCTACCTTGCCAATGAACTCCTTCGTATTGAGGAGATGCTTCGCTTTCTTGGCATGCTGTTTCATGCTCAGCTCACTTGGACACCTCATCTTTGTGAGCTTAAACAACGGTGCTGGCGGCACCTCAACATCCTTCGCTGCCTCAGCCACACCATTTGGGGGGCTGCACGAACAACCCTCCTACAGCTCTATAAGGCCTTAGTCCAGTCCCATCTCGTCTACGGGAGTGTGGTGTACGACTCGGCAGCACCTTCAATGTTGCAGAGCCTCAATCCGATTCCCCATTTTGGCGTCAGACTGGCGACAGGTGCATTCCGCACTAGTCTGGTGACTAGCCTTCTTGTAGAAGCTGGAATCCCTCCCTTACGATTCCACCAGCAACAGTTACTCGCCTCATTCATCGCCTGCGTCCATGCCTCGCCCGACCACCCAAACCGCAGGCTCCTTTTTCCATCTTCTGCACTCCCCTCCCCATGACGGCGGCCTAGGTCGGGTCTCACGATTGTGGTCCACGTTTGTTCCCTTCTCTCGTCACTTGAGTCCTTTCCCCTTCCTCCATCCTTCCAGCCCTCTTCTTCTCCCCCTCCTTGGTCCCTCCCTCGCTTGCGGCTTTGCTTGGATTTGTCCTACGACTCCAAGCCCTCCGTTCCACCTGCCACTCTTCGTCAACAATTCCTGGCTCTTTTTGCCTCATTTCGTGATGCAGATGTAGTCTACACCGGTGGTTCTGTGCTCGATGGATGCACTGGGCTTGCTTTCATCCATGGCGACTATGTTGAGCAGAATTCCCTTCCTTGTGGGAGCAGTGTTTTTACTGCCGAACCAGTTGCTCTTTATCGTGCACTTGCTCACCTTTCCTCCTGCCCTGGGGAGTCATTTGTCACATGCAGTGACTCCCTAAGTGGATTGCAAGCACTCGACCAGTGTTTATCTCGGGACCTTTTGGTGCGCGGTATTGAAGATGCTGTTTCTGCTCTCGCCGAGTGTGGTCATTTAGTGACATTTGTGTGGACCCTGGGCCACATCGGCATTCCAGGAAACGAACTTGTTGGTCAGTTGGCCAAGCAGGCCACCACTTCGTCATCCCTGGAACTTGGTCTCGTGGAAAGAGACCTCCGGTCAGCCCTACATCGCAAGGTCCGCGATGTCTGGAGCTCTGAATGGTCTGTCTTGAACATGCCAAATAAGCTCCGCACGGTAAAGTTGTCCATGGCTGTATGGAACTCATCCTTGAGGAGCACGCATAGGGACTCGGTTGTTCTCTGCCGTCTCCGAATTGGACATACGCGGTTGACACACAGCTATCTCTTTCGCCGTGAGAACCCACCCAAGTGTCGCTGTGATGCAGGGCTGACAGTTGCCCATCTTCTGATGGACTGCCCTCTTGTAGCCCCCTTTAATTTACCAGCTGGACTTCCTTTAATTCTAGGTAACGATGCCTCTATAGCTGACTCAGTTTTACATTTTATCCGTGCAGCTGGGTTTTATCACTCTCACTAGTGTGGACACTCTCGCATGATTTCTCAGGCTACACCCACTCCAGCGGCTTTTAATTGTGATGTGGATACCAAAATAGTGTGTTTTATGGTACCTATATCAACACTTTCCAGCTGGAGGTTATTCGTATGCAGTTGAGTGGTTGACCTCTTACCTGATCCATCAACCACTGTAATCTGTTTTACTCTAGTCAACTATTTGTTCTGCTCCTTTTTAGTGTCCTCTATTTTGTGTTATTGCGGTGTTCATTTTAGCTCTGTACCCCTTGGTGTTCCCTCCCTATGGGTACAGAGGTTACACTTACTGTGTAGGCCTTTTACAAGTATGTCTGTTTGGAACAGGGGACTGATGACCTCGATGTTTAGCCCCCATCAAACCCAAAAACCAAACAACCAACCTATCTTTAGTATTTCAAGTCCATGTAGAATCCGTTTTTAGCATCTAATCCAATTTAAATTATTGAGGCTGTTATTTGCATTCTGTGTCTTCTTCAACAATATTTTTAATCAGGGTATGCAAGCAACCTGAATGTGGGCTTAATTGCATTCATAATAGTCATAGGGACAGGAAAAAATCGGTGTTCTTTTATGGCCAAAATCAGTGTTATTTTTTGCATTTTTCGGTGTTATTTTCTGGCATGCTTTTTCTGTTATCAGTTATCTATTCTGAAGAGCCGGCCGGGGTGGCCGAGTGGTTCTAGGTGCTAAAGTCTGGAACCGCGCGACTGCTACGGTCGCAGGTTCGAATCCTGCCTCGGGCATGGATGTGTGCGATGTCCTTAGGTTAGTTAGGTTTAAGTAGTTCTAGGTTCCAGGGGACTGATGACCTTAGAAGTTAAGTCCCATAGTGCTCAGAGCCATTTGAACCATTTATTCCTAAGATAGGGTGGGCCAAATGTGAGACAAGCGTAGAGAAAAATTATTTTAACAAACATTTTTGACAAATAATTTTTTAAAAACAAACACCAAAGGTAAAAATTAAAACAGCAGTGTGATGCAGATATTTTATTGATGAAATGTTTCCCCGCTTCTTCATATTGTTCTTCAGCCGTGGAGAACATAGAAGCTGGTCTCCGTGACTCAAGAATGATCTGAAGATCCACAAGGTGCGTAAAATGTGTCATCAATTAAGTACCTACAACAGAGACTATTATTTAAATTTTTAACATTTGTATACTGTTGCTGCGCTTTGTCACAGTGGTGTGGAGTGTTACATGTATTTTAAAGACTAGGGGGAAAAAAATTTATCAATGATGTATCCAGCAGATTAAAAAATATACAGAACTTCCTTCTTTTCAGGTCCTCAATCAATTTTTGACACTCCATAATTTTTCTCATTGACTTAAATATTTTATGTTAAATGCTTGTAATTTCTTGTGGAATAGCAATAACGAAACTTTGAGGAAAATCTTTTAATGTAAAGAAAAATCTCTGCCTTTGCAATGCTATTCTTAATAAATAAAATGTCTTGGCTGGTTCCCCAAAAGATTTTTCTGTATAAATATCACTAAGAAAGCTTGAAGGTTATTTTTTAAGTATTCCTAAGTAACAAAATATTTATAAACATCTACAAAAGGTATTTAACTTGGATTAAAAATAAGACAAAATCTAATTTTCTTAATTTTTTAAATGTTCACTCAGATGTTGCTTGGAAACAGTTTATTGTGTGTTTCAGTACACGTTTTGAGTTTTAAATTCCATTCTCCATCAGGAACACAGTATTTTAATAGAAAAATACTTTTTTTTAACGTAGTATCTGTTTTTTTTACACACACATACAACTGGTAGTAAAACTCATTTATGTACTGCATTTTCAGCTGTTTTTACCGAAATCTGAGTAAAGGGGGTGAAAACAGACAAAACATATGATATTCTTACCTTACTATTAACAATGAAGTGTAAACATTAAATATCGGAACGTGGGAACTGCATTAGCTTCGAAACACTTGAAAAATGCACCACTAACAAAACACGAGTCAACTGAAGTGTACCCCCACTCTAACTCGGACAGCTATGCGCATCCACAAATCTGGCGACTTGGCAGCGGCAGAAAAATTTTTCCGGGTAGATGCTGGCTGCTTTCTCTCACTGTTTATACACCAAACAGTCACACTATAAGTAGCCAGAAGCAGCAGTAGGCGCTGCTTATATGCGATTTCAGTTCTGCACATGCGCGGCAAGCTGTGTCGTAACTGCTTAAACGAAACTTATTTCAACAAAATTTGAAAACAATCATATTGATATTAATTAAAATTTTCGTAAGTTAATATGCGCAGAAAAATACGCACTCATTCTCAAGGGTTGGCAGCAAGCATACGCAAAACAGTTGTCCTGCCAATGAATGGTCTCTTTAAACTTGACTAATGGCTTCAACACAGTCATGTACAATATTAACCCTCAAATGGAGTTGTGACTTCTTAGTATCATAAATGGTGTTGTGGGGTCCAAAAGGATATCACTCAATTTTATCCATGAAAATTAATTTACTTTACTTTTGTTAGAAATATTTATTTATAAATTCCTTAATTGCCTATGTTATAACACAAAACTACAGTTAAAAAAAAACTCTATAAAAATAACAAAAGGAAAACAAGTGTATGCAACACTACTTAACATTGAAATGAAATGCAATATAAAAATTCAAACTAGTTCATTGTTTCAGAAATAACACGAAACAGTAATAGATTGCTGTGAGATAAATATATAGTGTTTGAAAAATTAGCTGCATGTAATAAACATCAAATATGAATTGATACAGAGTTTTTCACAAATCGTCAATAATCACCCGCATTTTCCTCTCCACACTCTGTACAACAACCGAACGACAGGTTTGGCAAACTGGGTGACTGCAACAGGTACAATACTGGTTTGTCTTCTTCTCACTGGCATGTGGACAAAGAGCACATCTTTTCCTCTTTGAATCCAGAGTGGATATTTGTGATTTTGGGAGAGGTATCTTCAAAAGTCCTGAGATTGTTACTCTTAGTTCTTTTGGTAGTCTGCCATTCATCAGCCTCTCATTGAGGTAGGGATCAGTAAGCTGCCTGGCAAGTGTCTTGATGAATTCAAGCCGGGAAGTAGAAACGTACTTCTTGCAGGACGTTTGTATTACATACAAGTTAACTCCAAGTGTGTTCAGAACTGCATAAAATACAGCAAGAGGCCATCTGCATGTTCGTCTGCCTGTGCTGTAGGTAGCACACTTCTGGTCAAGAGTCTACGCCACCTTTTGTGCTATTGTAAAAGGAAATTATTTCTAGTTTTCTTGTTTTTGGATCTGTACTTTTTGGATGATGCATACTGGAAATCAAAATGGCAGCTTTTCCTTTTTTAGGGACATAAGAAATCAATGTTCTGTTGTGAAGCCATAAAGTGTTGAACCTTCCACACGCCTCTTAGATGACTGGAATTCGGGTGGGATTTCTTTTTTGTTTTTCCTCAATGTACCAACATAGGTCAACTTTCGTTTTTTTCAACTCCGAAACTAATTCAATAGAGCAATAGTAGTTGTCAGCTGTAATGTTACGGTTTGTACCATAAATGGGCTTTGCTAGTCTCAGGACAAATTGAGTAGGTTTCTGAAATTTCTTTTCTTCTGGTGTCAAGCCAACGCCATCGCTGTGTTTTCCAGTGTATAAATAGGCATTCAGAAGGTAATTTGTTTGAGCATTGGCTAAAATCATTATTTTCAGCCTATATTTCGCTGGTTTACTAGCCATATAAACCCTAAATGTGCATCTCCCACGAAAACCAACCAGTGTTTCATCCACACATGCATGTGAATATACGTTATAAGATGCCTGAGAATTGTGAATCATTCTATCGAAAATCCAAGAAATTGCTGCTGCAGGGTCATTTTTCTTCCTTTCATCTCTGCTAGTTATATCATCAAATCTTAGGCAGTAAAGCAATATCAGCACTCTCTTCATGGATAGTGTGGCACGGAAAATATCTCTTCCAGTGCCATCTGTTGCAAACATAGACTCCAGATTTTCATGATTGGATTTGAAAATGGCACTGAAGTATAATAATCCAAATAGCGCCCTAAGTTCATTGACGTTCATGTCTCGTAGTTCTGTGCACTGCTGATCAGAAAATTTTGATCAATATGAAGAAATTTTCACGTTGGTGTGACTCACAATTTCTTCTAACATATCTCTGGTAAACAAACACTCCCATGCTTCCGATGGACTGCTTGAATCTCCCAATCGTCTTGCAGGGCCTTTCATTGTAGGAACTTTTATTATCAAGTTGTGGGCTGGTGTTCTCGCATCCCTTTGAGGTTCTAGAGTGGACCACTTATACCTATTTCTGCCATAGGAACTAGATGATTCCCCTCTATGTTTATTTCCCTCTAATTTATCTGGTTCACTAGAGTCATGACTTTGTTCTGAAGCAGTTTCATGTTCACTGTTGTGAGAAGGGTATTTTCATCATCCAGATCATTTGCATCACTACCCTCTTCTCCTTCTTCTACCGTTTTTCTCACAAAGTCTGGAAAACGTGGATCGAGCACTGACATACGTGAATGAGAGCTCGAAGCCATAGTAACACTGAAAATAAATGAAAACACTCACTAAGCCTAAAAATAAAATTACATTTTGTTGATAAGTAAACTTTTGACGTAGCGCAAACAGAAACACTTACGGTGTCATGGGGTCAATAATGGCACCATCCAAATGTGACAGCTATGCACTGAGAAAGAGAAAAACTCGACAATGCTTCTAGTTCATCAGGAGGTTCACTATCAACTGCCAAGAAGGTATGTAGAACCGCCAACAGAGGAAATGGCACGTGTGTACAGTTTGCCTGGTATCAAAAAGGACCCCACAACTCCATTTGAGGGTTAACTTGGTTTGCATACTATCACGGAGTACACCTTTTTTTTTTTTTTTTTTTTTGGATGATTTGAGAAAGGGTTCAGACACGAGAAACTGATCATCAGTTAAACAAAAATAACTGAATTTTGCAACTTTGGCTGTTTTCTACATCAAACTGATTAACTCAAGTTGCTGTCGTATTAATCCAGCATCCTGGAAACCCAAAAGGATGAATTTTATAGCTGCTCGTTTCTGTCGTAGAAATTAATGCTGTCCTGTAAGATGCTACTGCACCAACCATTTGGAAGTAAACACCAAAATATTTATTTCATTCTTTGACCTGTAATCAGATGGAAATGCATCATTTATTGCAGAACATACGTGTATTACACTTTCGGATTTTTTTCTTTACTTTTACTGTGAAAGTGGTATAGTTGTAAGCTCAATGATTGATAATGGTGTTAGCAGTGTTTGCGCTCACCCTACTTCCAAATACTTGAATTACATTCATAACAAAAGACCCAGACTATGTCGACAATGCTATGATGGAAAAAAATATATATATTAGCATGCAGTAGAACCACAAAACTACCCGGTACATCATGGCTTACTCATTTGGCTAATGTCTTGTCCAAAAGATCACATTTATTCAAGCCTTATACCGTTGCTTTGTTATTAACCGCATTTAATAAGCATTGGTGATGTATTTGTGATAGGTTATCGTTTTGCCATTGCTTTGAAACTGCATACTGCGGCACATACATTGCACAAGAAATAAATAATCGGAATTCACACAGTGGTCGTTCGTACGCTCGCAAAAGTCGATAGTCGAAAGGTCACTAGTTACGTCATGACTGCAAAAAGTGGTGCGACAGTTGAACATAGAAAATTTCAACATTAAACGTCATTAGATTTATGACTCTTCTTACGAGGACACGGAGAAATTTTGTTAAACTCCGATTTTGCGTTACTTCCTTAAATTCGCGTTACCTCCTTAAAAACAGCTGAATTCATGTTATTTGCTGAAAAACCACCAAATTTGCGTTATTTGTCACGTTACCGTTTAAACGAATTTTTCCTGTCCCTAATAATAGATCCTGGTAACAAGTGTTTATGTGAATATGTCTCATTTCTGTACTTACACCAATCGTCTTTCGTGCATAGATTATGTATTGGTGTTTGGTCAGAGGACAGTTCGTAGAAAAAAGTTGCCCACACACATTTTATTGTCTCTAAATTATTTGTGTTTTTTCTGATGGCTCTCCCATGAAATAACTAAAGAGACTTAGTTTCTGTCAGAGTAAGCCTGTCTTTTCCTTGGAGTGGTTTTCCATTCTCATGCAATTCACCTTTCTTCTCTGTCAGCAAGCGATGAAACCTACCACCAAACTGCTTTTGGATGTGGCCAACACATTCCAACTTTTCTATTGTAGTGTTGTACCATTTTTTGCTGTTACATTGTTGAATGAAGAGAAGTCCCCATCACCAAAGTATTTAGTGTATCTAACATCATACTGGTCTTCAGATCTGGAGAAAATTGCCACAACTGCTGAGGCCTCCATGCCCCCGCTTAAGCCACTGTAATTTTTGGAGCATGCTGCTGCATGCTTTTCTTGTCACAGTTTCTCATTGCCTTAATTGTTAGACATTTTTATTGTTGCACATTGGTGGCAGTATTTACACACAATTTCTACATGTAAAACTTTACTAGAGTCAATACCAATTATAGATGTTAACACCCTATAGACATCTGTGATCCCTTTTCATCTGAGTCTCTATTCACAAAAACACACAGGTCACTAACATTTGTAGGAGATTCAATGTTGAGAATATCTACCACAGCATCTATTTGTTTTTGGTTTATTTCCACGAGTTCTTCCACTGTTTTCTTCATAGAAATTTTGGCAGTATCATGTACAGCATCAGAAATTTCTGTGCTGCTTTTTTCAAATCTTGCACATGGTGGAAGCATGTTCAGCAAACAATGCAATAAATTACCTCTTTTCCTACCCTGTTTAAAGTGTCTCAGAGCATATGCTTTCACAGTTACCAGTATCAGATTTTTTGGAGGAGAGAAATGAAAATTCATAGTCACGTGAATTAAAAGGTAATTTAAAATCACTAGCTATCCCAACTCATATTTCTTTGACAACAGTCACACATTCTGTGTTTTTACAAGTAACACGTGAACATCAATAATCCAGAATCCAGTGACACCCACATCAACATCGCTCGTGCGCCTGTACAATAATCCTGTCCCAATTTTCAATGCTGAAGTGTAGAGGTTATGTTATTCATTTCGATCTGCTTCCTCTTTATTCTTGGTAAATAGATTTCCATGAAACCTACATTTCCTAAACACAGTTTTCCAAAACACATTTTGCATATATCTTCACTTCCGCGGTAAGGTTTGCTGATTCAACCTTCCATGTACTAATGTGTGTTAGTACTGTTAAAATGTAAAGAAACCACGTTCATAAAGCTTTTCAGCCAAAGATATAGATGTCAGTCTAGGATATAGATGTCGGCCAGGGATACTGAAAGAAAATAGCCTTTACACACACACACAAAATTCTGCTGAAGCAAGCAGTTCCTCAAATGTCGGAAAATGTGGGAGTGGCTGCCAGCACAGAGTTCAGCAGTTTAATATTTTAAAGGCATTTTTAATGCTGTTATCACAATAAAATTCACATGCAACATAGTTTAATCTATGTCGATAAAGAAAATAATGTTTTTGAAAAATCTGTGTTTTGGACTCAAATCCATTACATCCCTCCTTAATGTTCTCCAAAAGCTAGACAAAAACTACCTGTGATGCAAATCTCACAACACAGAAGATATTATGAGATGCCTTCAATTTATAACCTCTCTAATTTTTTCTCAGTACTGGAAATAGATAGGAACTTGCAGTTTGTTTCAAAATGTGTGTGAATGCATGACAGAAATGGCAGTACTGCATGGCACTCAGAACTGTAGTGTCAGTGGCGAGAGTGAGGAATGTTTTTGCCATTGAAAATGGCAATGTTTTCATTATAAGAAAATCATGTAATCATTCGTATTCTCCATTGACATTATGTGACAGCAGCGAAATTCATCTCCAGTTGAGTGCGGTGTCGTGATGGTGTCATGAATGTTTGTAATGATGGGGTGTGATGAGGGCCTTCCGTCGGGTAGACTGCTCGCCTGGTGCAAGTATTTCGATTTGCACCACTTTGGTGACTTGCGCATTGATGGGGATGAAATGATGATTAGGACAGTGCAACACCCAGTCTCTGAGCGGAGAAAGTCTCCGACCCAGCCGGGAATCGAACCCGTGCGCTTAGGATTGACAGTCTGTCGCACTGACCAATCAGCTACAGGGGGTGGACAATTTTTGTAATGTATGTCATTGAGTGTCACAGTTCGAAGAAGGCAGAATGTCATGTGACAACAAACCAAGAAAATCTTGACCTTGCAACAGCCAGCCTGATGACAGGATAGAGTGACAGGAGAAAGTTGTTTTGGAGGGACACTGAATGAGTGTGCAAAACATTGCCTCCAAATTTGGCATTTCAGAGTGATCATGATCCTGTCTGAAGGCCTGAAAATGTGAAATGCCCACCAGATGGGTGCCATATGCTGATGGACGACGACAAGGCTGCATGGGGCCACGTTGCCAGGCAATGTGGGCGCATGATGATGACATGAAAGGGGCTTTCTTTTCATAGATTGTGACATTGGATGAGATTTGAATGTCGTTTTTTAATCATCTAACAATGTTGCTCCATCAAAAAAATTTAGAGTAAGCACCAGTCCTGAAAAAATGATGGTGGCCATGTTATGGGGCAGCAAAAGCATAAGCCTTGCTCCATTGCATTCCAGAAGGCACTTAAGTGACAGGTGATCTACCAAGAGATTTTTAAGAACAAACTACTTCCAGTATTCTGTTAAAAAGGGCTAAAAAAGGCTACGTGTGTGATCTTGCAGCAGGACACTGCACCAGCGCATTGGGCAAACACAGTGCTGCAGTTTCTTCATGACTACAACTTTGAAGTGACTTCTCAAGTTCCCTGCTCACCTGACCTGCCTCGTAGCATATTTTGGCTATTTCCAACAATGAAAGACGCTCACTATAGGTTTTTACTAGCCATGCCATTACTGCATCACTGATTTTCCAGTGGTCAAACCAGACATCTAAAGAAGCGTTCACAGTGGCACTGGAATCGAGGTGTTGACTTAGTGAAAAATGTGTGCAATTGCTGGGAGATTGTCCGAAAGTGACTCTTGTTTCACAGATTTTGTGTGATTAGTTTGTGAGAAAAGAATAGAAGATCTTATATCTTGAATTCACCCCTCATACAAGATATTGATTCACACATCCAGAGAAAGTCATATGTGGTGAATAATTTAGCTTACAAATGTTTTCAAATTATTATTTAATAATAATAATAATAATAATAATAATAATAATAATAATAATAATAATAATATACCCCGTGGAGGCCCGGGAAAAGAATCGGCCTCCGGTATGTTCTGCCAGTCGTAAAAGGCGACGAAAAGAACAAACCACTAACAGGGCTAACCCCCCTTTTAGTGTGATTAGTTGGTTCAGGACAGAACTAAAGAAGCCACAGACAAGCGCCGTCATGGTCGGGGACGACGCTTGAACCCTATGCCCGCCCACAATGGTAATGACACTGCTAGCCAACTGGAAAATGATTTAAATCCAAATAGAGGTGTTTTGCAGGATATGCTTCCTGCAACCACCCTAGAAGGAAAACAAAGACAGAGGATGAGATGGTCAGATGAAGTTAATCGACACCTCATGTTCTGTTATTACCAAGCAACAAACCTAGGAACCAACACAACTGGATACAGATCACAAGAATACACGACATTTATTACCAGATACCCAGAATTAAAATTTTTAACAGAACAACGACTAGCTGATCAGATCCGTGTAATAATAAAAAATAACAGGATACCCCAGTCAGAATTAGAAAACATCAAACAACAAGTACAACAAATACTGGAACAAAATAATGTGCAATCAGAAGAAGAAGAAGAAAATACAGTAATGGACTCAAACATCCCAGAGCAAACAAACAAAGAACAACACGCACCAATTAAACAATCAGAGGAACACGAAATCTTAAGACAGCCACCAGAACAAGCACAAATAGAACACGAAGTGACACAGATGTTAGATATAGAAGAAAGATTTCAGCTAACATATATAGAATACAAAGACACAAATACAGACATTAGACCATTCTTGCATAGACCACCAAATAACCCACAAGTCGAAACAACAATAAAAACTATCAACACAATCATACACAACAAAATAAATGAAAACACAACTATGGATGAGTTACAACTACTGGTTTATATAGGAGCACTCACTACACTAAATATACACACTAGGCAGAGATCAGAACCAACCAACACACAGAAGAAACCCACAAAACCAGCATGGCAACACAGGCTACAGATCAAAATAGAAAAACTGAGAAAAGACATCGGACAGCTAACACAATTTATAAGAAATGAAATCTCGGAAAAAAACGAAAAAGGTTAGGTAAAATCTCACAACAAAAAGCGACAGAGCAATTAGACGAAAAGAAGCAGAAATTACAAGCATTAGCCAAACGACTCAGAAGATACAAAAAAAGTGAAAATAGAAGGAAACAAAACCAAACATTCAACACAAACCAAAAGAAATTTTACCAGACAATAGATGACACACACATTAAAATAAACAATCCACCAAATATAACAGACATAGAACACTTCTGGAGCAACATATGGTCAAACCCGGTACAACATAACAGGCATGCACGGTGGATACAAGGAGAAACAGACACATACAAGATGATACCACAAATGCCTGAAGTGATAATTTTGCAACATGAAGTCACCCAAGCAATTAATTCTACTCACAATTGGAAAGCCCCTGGAAATGATAAAATAGCAAATTTCTGGTTAAAGAAGTTCACCTCAACACATTCACATTTAACTAAATTATTTAACAGTTACATTGCAGACCCATACACATTCCCTCATACACTTACACACGGAATAACATATCTGAAACCTAAAGATCAAGCAGACACAGCGAACCCAGCTAAATATCGCCCCATAACATGCCTACCAACAATATACAAAATATTAACTTCAGTCGTAAAACAGAAATTAATGACACATACAACACAGAACAAAATTATAAATGAAGAACAAAAAGGCTGTTGCAAAGGAGCACGAGGATGTAAAGAGCAACTGATAATAGATGCAGAGGTGACATATCATGCTAAAACTAAACAAAGGTCGCTACACTACGCATACATTGATTACCAAAAAGCTTTTGATAGTGTACCCCACTCATGGTTACTACAAATATTGGAAATATACAAAGTAGATCCTAAATTGATACAGTTCCTAAACATAGTAATGAAAAATTGGAAAACCACACTTAATATCCAAACAAATTCAAATAATATCACATCACAGACAATACAGATTAAGCGTGGAATATACCAAGGAGACTCATTAAGTCCTTTCTGGTTCTGCCTTGCTCTGAACCCACTATCCAACATGCTAAATAATACAAATTATGGATACAATATTACTGGAACATACCCACACAAAATCACACATTTGCTATACATGGATGATCTAAAACTACTGGCAGCAACAACTCAACCAATTACTAAAGATAACAGAAGGATTCAGCAATGATATAAGTATGGCTTTTGGAACAGACAAATGTAAGAAAAATAGCATAGTCAAGGGAAAACACACTAAACAAGAAGATTACATATTGGATAACCACAGCGACTGCATAGAAGCGATGGAAAAAACGGATGCCTATAAATATCTAGGATACAGACAAAAAATACGAATAGATAATAGAAATACAAAAAGAAGAACTAAAAGAAAAATATAGATGAAGACTAACAAAAATACTGAAAACAGAATTGACAGCAAGAAACAAGACAAAAGCTATAAATACTTATGCCATACCAATATTGACCTACTCATTTGGAGTAGTGAAATGGAGTAACACAGACCTAGAAGCACTAAATACACTTACACGATCACAATGCCACAAATATAGAATACATCACATACATTCAGCAACAGAA
Source organism: Schistocerca americana (assembly GCF_021461395.2). NCBI lineage: Eukaryota > Metazoa > Arthropoda > Insecta > Orthoptera > Acrididae > Schistocerca > Schistocerca americana. Next base: position 382,629,687 of record NC_060126.1, read on the forward strand.
AGATTCACATTAAGCAGAAACGAAGGAGGAAGGGGATTTATCAACATAAAAAACCTACATTATGGACAGGTAGACAATTTAAGAAAATTCTTTCTAGAACGAGCAGAAACTAGCAAAATACACAAGGCAACCACTCGTATAAATACATCGGCTACACCACTGCAATTTCATAACCACTTCTACAACCCTTTAGATCACATAACATCAACAGATACGAAGAAAGTAAATTGGAAAAAGAAAACACTTCATGGCAAGCACCCGTATCATCTAACACAGCCACACATCGATCAAGACGCATCCAACACATGGCTAAGAAAAGGCAATATACACAGTGAGACAGAAGGATTCATGATTGCAATACAGGATCAAACAATAAACACCAGGTATTACAGCAAGCATATTATTAAAGATCCCAATACCACAACGGATAAATGCAGACTTTGTAAACAACAAATAGAAACAGTAGATCACATCACAAGCGGATGTACAATACTAGCAAATACAGAATACCCCAGAAGACATGACAATGTCGCAAAAATAATACATCAGCAGCTTGCCTTACAACATAAACTTTTAAAACAACACGTTCCTACATACAAGTATACACCACAAAATGTACTGGAGAATGATGAATACAAATTATACTGGAACAGAACCATTATAACAGATAAAACAACGCCACATAACAAACCTGACATCATACTCACCAATAAAAAGAAGAAATTAACACAACTAATCGAAATATCCATACCCAATACAACAAATATACAAAAGGAAACAGGAGAAAAAATTGAAAAATACATCCAAGTGGCTGAGGAAGTCAGAGACATGTGGCATCAGGATAAAGTTGACATCATACCAATTATACTATCAACTACAGGAGTCATACCACACAATATCCACCAGTACATCAATGCAATACAGCTACATCCAAACATATATATACAACTACAGAAATCCGTAATTATTGATACATGTTCAATTACCCGAAAGTTCCTAAATGCAATATAACACATACCGTACAGTTAAAAGGAAATGATGCCTGATCAAGGTCCGCGTCACTCCATTTTTAACCGGACTTAACGTCTGAGAAAGTGAAGGAAATAATAATAATACAAATAATACAACAACGGCAAACCCAGGATGGAATAACGACAAAGTTACGGAAAGGGTAGATTGCTACTCACCATATAGAGAAGACGTTGAGTTGCAGACAAGCACAACAAAAGGACTGCTATACTTTTGAGCTTTTGACCATAGGGCCTTCTTCTAATGTAGAAAATGCCACACAACACACAACCCCCCCCCCCCCCCACACACACACACACACACACACACACACACACACACACACACACACACACACACACACACACACACACACACACACACACACACATATATATATACATTCACCATGAAGCACAACTCACTCATACATGAGCACTGTCCTCTGGCTGCAGATGCCAGACTGCATACAACTACAGCACCTGACAGGAGAAGCTGCCTGTGGGTGGTGGGGGTAATGAGGAGACTGGGGCAGGTAGAGGAGAAATAGCAGGGTAGGGGTGAGGGAGGTGTACTGCTGCTTATGGGAGCATGTAGGAATGCAGCGGGTGCCGTATAGGGGTGATATGTGGGTGCCATATAGGGGTGATATGTCTCAGTTGGGTGGTTTGGGGAGTGGGGTTAGTGAAAAGGAGAGAAGTAGACAAGGGGGAAAAAGACGACTGGATGCATTGGTGGAATGGAAGGCTGCGTTGTGCTGCAAGGATAGTAGGGAAGGGGGAATGATAGGGACTAGTGAAGGTTGAGGCCAGGGGCTTTATGAGAATGTAAAATATATTGCAGGGAAGGGGTGGGGGGTGGGGGGGGGGGAGGGAACTGAGGTACCTCCTGCAGTGTTCAGAAAAGCTGGTGTTAATAGGAAGTATCTAGATGGCACAGGCTGTGAAGCAGTCATTGAAGTGAAGCATGTTGTTGAGCAGCATGTTCAGCAACTGGGTGGTCCAGCTGTCTCTCAGCCACAGTCTGGCAGTGATCATCCTTGCAGACTGCTAGCTTGTTGGTTGTCATGTCCACACACAGTAGCACAGTGGTAACAGCTTAATTTGTAGATCACACGACTGCTTTCACAACTAGCCCTGTTTTTAATCGGATAGAAGAGTCCTGCAACTGGACTGGTTAGGTGCTGGTGATGGTATGTTGAATGGGATAGGTCTTGCATCTAGGTCTATTGCAGGGATGTGAACCATGAGCCAAGAGTGGAATAGCGATGATCGAGGATACTGCATAGGTTTGGTGGGTGGGTGAATACCACTGTGGGAAAGATTGGAAGGATTGTACATTGGATATTCCTCATTTCAGTGCGCAGTGAGAGGTAGTTGAAGTCCAGGCAGAGAATGTGATTCAGTTGCTCCTGTCCTCTGTGGTACTGAGCCATAGAGGGAGTGCTCCTTCATGGCTAGATGGTGGGTGTACAGGAGGTGACTAGAGAGACAAGGCACAGGAGATCTGTTTCTGTACAAGGTTGGGAGGATAATATTGGTTTTGAAGGCCTCAGTGAGACCCTTGGTATATTTGCAGAGGGACTGCTCATCACTACAGATGTGATGGCCATGGTAGCTAGGCTCTGTGGAAGGGACTTGTAGGTGTTGAATGGGTGGTTGCTGGTAATTGGTAGGTTTGATATGAGCGGAGTTACTGATGTAGCTGTCCTTGATGTGGAAGTCAACATCAAGTAAGGTGGGTTGGTGGTTTGAGGAGGAGCAGATGAAGCTAATGGGGAGGGAACAGATGAAGCTAACGGGGAGGAATATGGATAGGGTGTGCTCATCATCTGCTCAGGTCACGGAAGGTGTCATCTGTGAAACTGAATCAGGTGAGGGATTTGGGATTCTGGGTGGTTAGGAAGGATTCCTCTAGATGTGAGGGTGTGGGGGGGGGGGTGAGGGTGTGGGGGGGGGTGAGTGAGGGTGTGGGGGGGGGGGGGTGAGTGAGGGTGTGGGGGGGGGTGAGTGAGGGTGTGGGGGGGGGGGTGAGTGAGGGTGTGGGGGGGGGGTGAGTGAGGGTGTGGGGGGGGGTGAGGGTGTGGGGGGGTGAGGGTGAGGGTGTGGGTGAGGGTGAGGGTGAGGGTGAGGGTGAGGGTGAGGGTGAGGGTGAGGGTGAGGGTGAGGGTGAGGGTGAGGGTGAGGGTGAGGGTGAGGGTGTGGGTGTGGGTGAGGGTGAGGGTGAGGGTGAGGGTGAGGGTGAGGGTGAGGGTGAGGGTGAGGGTGAGGGTGAGGGTGTGGGTGTGGGTGTAAGATGGATCTAAAGATTTGAGGAGGGACTGGAGATCATGATGTATTGGAGAGTCTCTCTATCAGGTAGTCCCTGCGGTTCATGACCACAGTGATGGAGCCATATCTGGCATGTAGGATTATAAGTGTGGGATCAGATTTTAGTTGGTGGGTTGCAGTTCTTTCTGTGGAGGTAAGGTTGGTTTCCAGGTTGATGGATTTGAGGAATGAAGGTGAAGTACGAATCATGGTTAGGCAATTTTGACAAGTTTAACAGATGGTGATTTTGGACAGTGCAGGTGGATCACAGTTGCATGAAGGAGTGAACAGTGTCGGGCAGGATTCAATATTGGTTTCCGATCAAGTCTGATTCGTAGGATTGGTGCCAAGAAAGTGTTTGCACTGTAGAGACCAAGAGAAGGTAATAAAGTCTTGAACAAGCTGAGCATGATTGGATTTCGGAGTGTTTCATGACTGTGCTTTGAGTCTGTTTATGTTCTGGATTGTGTGTGGCAGGAAGGGAGGTGGGGTGAGTTGAGGGTGTGGTAATTGTAGGTGGTTTGCAAGGCAGAGTTCGTTGTTGTCAGCTATTAGCATGTGCGGGGCAGGTTTGATGGAGGTTCTTGTAGCGGTGGTGGATAGGCATAGTCCAAGGCAAGAGTAAGATGTGAACATATTGGAGAGCTTTATGAGGTGATGTTGTGCATGCGGCTCTACTTCCTAGAGGGCAAGAGTTTCAATCTGGGAGATAGGATGTAGAAATTTGGGATTGGGCAGTTGGAGAATTTTACAGATAGAGAGGAGGTACTGCACGTATGTTTCGGCTAAATTGATATGGTTTTGCAGCAGTGTGTTAGTGAGGGCTATGGGCAGACAGAATTTGAACAGAGAGAGGTCAGTATGGAAGGAGGAGTTGTTGACAGAGGTAGGGAATTTGATGGTCAGGCCACTTGGAGGCATTCTGTGAACTAATCAACATTTTTTTTATTTTGCACATCTGGTTTCGTAGGACCAAATTAAGGAGCAAATCTCCAAGGTCATGGTATGGATCCAAAAAAAAAAAAAAAAAAAAAAAAAAAAAAAAAAAAAAAAAAAAAAAAAAAAGACAAGCCATAAGTTTATGCAAATCCAATGAGCAACGTAACACAGGAATCGGCTTAATTTTTCTAGGAACTCCCCCCCCCCCCCCCCCCCCCAACCGTCGGGGACATCTGTCCCCACTTCTAAGCCAGAGAAGCGTAAGTCTTCTTCGGCTTCTCTCACTAGTAAGGGGTCCCTGGGGTCACTCCCTTCTCAGGTTTCTTCTAGTGGGTAAGACAACACTTGCCAGTGGCTGAAGAGCCCAAAAGCAGCTGGTCGTAGGGCTTCATGGTCATCCTCAGCCCCAGAGGTTGAGCCAGTGAAGTCCTCCCAGCCAGGGAAACCCAAGGAGCAGCAAGAGAAAGACAAAAAGAAAACCGGTAAGAACCAAGGAAATTCTGGTGGCACTCACACTACTGCTACCTACAAGCTCTGCGGCTGAGGATGGGGTGTAGATTCTGGCATCTACTGATGACCTTGATCTTGCTAGACCCTCCGACACAATGGATATTGCTCGGGCAATAAATCAGTGGCAACAGGCGACTCTAAGGCGTAAACTGCCTCATTGAATGTTCCATGCTGCCTTCCCAGCCTCAGGTGGTGATCCTCCAGTGGAATTGTGGCGGTTTTTTCCACCGCCTGTCTGAGATACGGCAACTGTTAAGCTTTACACCTGCTATCTGCATTGCCCTCCAGTGTAGCGACTATAATAGTGTGTCAGGTGGAGTTTGCACTTGCATCCTGAACTCGGTCTGTAGTCAACATGTGCCCTTTCGAACCCCTCTTGAAGCCGTGGCTGTCAGAATGACGACGACACAGGAAATAACTGTCTGCAATGTATATCTTCCTCCAGATGGTGCAGTACCCCTTAAGGTATTAGATGCACTGATTGATCAACTCCCTAAACCTTCCCTACTTCTGGGAGATTTTAATGCCCATAACCCCTTGTGGGGTGGTACCACACTTACTGGCCAACGCAGAGATGCCGAAACTTCACTGTCTCAGTTCGACCTAAGACTTTAATGTCTCAGTTTGACCTCTGCCTCTTAAATACTTGAGCCACCACACATTTCAGTGTTGCCCAAGGTAGTTACTCGGCCATTGGTTTATCACTGGAGAGCACATGATGACCTGTGTGGTAGTGACCACTTCTCCATCTTTCTGTCACTGCCCCAGTGTCAGGCACACTGACACCTGCTCAGATGGGCTTTGAACTTGGTGAACTGGGGAACTTTCACCTCTGCTGTCACCCCTTAATCTCCCTCAGACTGTAACATCGATGTGATAGTTGAGCAGGTAACTTGCACAATTGTTTCTGCTGCAGAAAATGCGATCCCTCTCTTTCGGGTGCCCAAGGCATGAGGCAGTCCCTAGGTGGTCGCCGGAAGTCGCTGAAGCAATTAAGGGGCATCAGCGAGCTCTACAGTGGCATAAGCGGCACCCTTCCCTGGAGCACCTCATAGCTTTTAAACAGCGCCTTGCCCGTTTTTGCTACCTTGTCAGACCACAGAAGGAGTGTTAGGAGAGATATGTCTCCACCATTTGGTGCCACACAACACCTTCCCAAGTCTGGGCAAAGATCAAACGTCTTTTCAGGAACAAGGCCCCAACAGCTGTCCCTGGTGTTAACATAAATGGCGAGCTATGTACCGACGCGAACGCGATAGCCATGCACTTTGCTCGAGCCTCTGCATCAGAGAATTATCCCCAGACTTTCGCACACTCAAACGGCGGTTGGTACGGAACGTCCTCTCATTCACTACACGCTGCAGTGAATCCTATAATGCCCCATTTACAGAGTTGGAGCTCCTCAGTGCCCTTGCACATTGCCCCGACACAGCTTCTGGGCCTGATCGAATCCACAGCCAGATGATAAAACACCTCTCATTTGACTACAAGCGACATCTTCTCGTCATCTTCAACTGGATCTGGTGCAATGGCGTCTTCCCATCGCAATGGCGGGAGAGTATCATCATTCCATTGCTCAAACCCTGTAAAAACCCGCTTCATGTGGATAGCTATTGGCCCATCAGCCTTACCTCTGTTCTTTGTAAGCTGCTGGAACATATGGTATGTCGGCAGTTGGGTTGGGTCTTGGAGTCACGTGGCTTGCTGACTTCATATGAAGGAAGTTTCTGCCAGGGTCAATCTACCACTGATAATCTTATGACCATTGAGTCTGCCATCCGAGCAGCCTTTTCCAGACGGCAACACCTGATTGCTGTCTTTTTTGACTTATGTAAAGCATACGACATGACTTGATGACGTCATATCCTTGCCATATTGTATGAGTTAGGTCTCTGGGACCACTCCTGATTTTTATCCAAAACTTCATGTTACTCCGCACTTTCCGTGTCCAAGTTCGTGACTGTCATAGTTCCATCCATATTCAGGAGAATGGAGTCCCACAGGGCTCTGTATTGAGTGTCTCTCTATTTTTAGTGGCAATTAACATCTAGCAGCAGCAGTAGCAGCAGCAGTCGGGCTGTGTCTCACCTTCTCTGTATGCAGACAACTTCTGCATTTCGTCCTGCTGCTCCAGTACTGTTGTTGCTGAGCGGTGCCTCCAGGGAGCCATACAGGCGCAGTCATGGGCTCTAGCCCACACCTTCCAATTTTCAGCCGCAAAGCCGTGTGTCGTGCACTTCTGCCGGTGTCGTACCTTTCACCCGGAACCCACACTTTACCTTATGACGATCCACTCACTGTAGTGGAGACACATAAATTCCTAGGACTGGTTTTCGACACTTGATTGACTTAGCTCCCTCATCTTTGTCCGATTAAGCAGAAGTGCTGGCAGCACCTCAATGCCCTCCGTTGCGTGAGCAACACCAGTTGGGGTGCAGATCGCTGCACACTGCTGCAGCTCTACAGAGCCCTTGTCCAATCCTGAATTGACTATGGGAGTGTTTGGTTTATGGTTCGGGAGCGCCTTCAACATTGTATTTACTCGATCCTGTGCACCACTGTGGGGGTTCGATTAGCGACAGGAGCTTTTAGGACGAGTCTGGTGACTGGTGGAGGCTGGTGTCCCTCCACTACAGATTATACATGCGCAACTACTCACCAGTTACGCAGTACACATTCATAGTTCCCCTGCGCATCTGAATGACTGTCTCCTTTTCCCACCTGTGGCAGTCCATCTCCTGCATCGGTGGCCCAGATCGTGTGATTGTGGTTGGCATGCGGTACCTTCTCTCCGAACTGGAGTCCTTCACCTTTAGCACATCTGCTTGCGGTCCGTTCACATACACCTCCATGGTGGACACCTAGGCCGCAGCTTCGACTGGACATTGTGCATGGCCCTCCGTTAACCCCGCCACTCTCCGCTGTCACTTCCTCTCGATTCTTGATGTGTTCCAGTGCACTGAAGTGGTATACACCGATGGCTCAATGGCTGATGGTCACGTAGGCTTCACATATGTTCGCGAAGGACATATTGAGCAGCACTCCTTGCCAGTTGGCAATAGTGTTTTCACTGCAGACCTGGCGACCATATCTTGTGCCGTTGAGTACATCCGCTTATGCCCTGGTGGAGCCATTTCTCCTTTGTACTGACTCACTGAGCAGCCTATAAGCTATCGACCAGTGCTACCCTCACCACCCTCTGGTAGTGTCCATTCAGGAGTCCATCTCTGCCCTATAACAGCCCCACCATTCCGTGGTGTTAGTGTGGACCCCAGGACACGTCGGAATCACCAGCCAACAAACTTGCCGACAGGCTGGCCAAACAGGCGACGCGCAAACCTCTTCTCCGAAACTGGCCTGCATTCTGTCTTAAAGCACACAGGGTTTTCCGGCTTTGGGAGACAGAATGGCATAACAGCATGCATAAAAATCTGTGTGTCATTAAGGAGACCAGGAATGTGTGGAAGTCTTCCATGCAGACCTCTGGCAGGGAATCAGTTGTCCTCTGCCGGCTCCACATTGGCTATACGTGGCCAACTCCATCGTGAGGACCCACCTCAGTGTCGCTGTGGCTCCCAAATGACAGTTGTCCACCTTTGCTGGACTGCGCACTTTTAGCCGCTGTGTGGCAGACTTTTAACTTTCCCAGCACCCTGTCTTTGGTGTTGGGTGACAATGCCTCCACAGCAGCTTTAGTTTTACATTTGATCTGTGAGAGTGGGTTTTATATTTCTATATAGGTTTTAGCGCATGTCATTTGTCCCCCTGTGTCTTCTACCCTAGTGCTTTTAGGGTGGAGGTTTTAATGTGTTGCAGAATTGCTGGCTTTCCCTTTTTGTTCTCGTGGTTGGCCAGCTACTGTAATTTGCTTTCATGTTTTACTCTCTTCTGTTTCTAGCATCTGTCTGTTGTTTTCTTGTCCTCTTTTGTTCCTTTTAGTGTTCATTGCCTTTCCTTCTTCTTGTGGCTTTTCCTTTCTTTCTGTTTTGTGTTATACGTTTCGTCCGTTTTGTTCTCAAACCTGTGGCACTGTCATATTAGGAACAATGGACCGATAACCTCGTAGTTCGGTCCTTTCTCTCTCTTTAAACCAACGAACCAACCTTCCTCTTGGCATTCCTTTCAGGACTTCTTGCTTCTCTGGTAACTTCAAGAACAAATCTTTCAGCTTCATGTACCTGTCGTCTGCCACACATAAGCAATTGATCTTCCATATTAGCCACATTTTATGCCTAAATTTCTCAGGACTTCCAGCTTTCCTATCTCTCCATCATTGAAACATATCACTGTATCTAGTACACCAACTTTTAATGTATTTAGTCCTACAAAAACATTCTTGGGTAATCTTTCCCGTGTGCAATGGTTGAAACTTTCATTTTTATTCTGAGTGCCGCCATGAAGACATTTACTAAGGATAACAGGGTCACTCAGGTCTCTAAAAATTTGTTTTATTTCATTCATAAAAGGTTCAGGAAGAGAATGCTTATGATGGTATATTTGACCACTTTCTTTTGTTGTTTGGTAACCACACCAAGAATCTGCTCCTTTAGGGCAGAGTCCGTGAACGGGTGGTCATCTGTGGACAACTTATGAAAGTAGGTGGCTCATACAGCTTTTCTCATTGCTTTAACATCATTCAGAGGTGCAGTTCGTCTAATGGACAGTCCATAATAACTCTGAAGGAGGTCCTATTTCAGTTCCTGTCAAACTGCCTCGGCAAGACAGAAATTTTCCATCCGATAGCAACTTTCCTTTCATTTCTCTCCATAGCTTCCTCAATCTAGCACCCATCCTCTTTTGCACATGTCCACAACACTCCAGTTTTGTTACAAAAGTATCACTGTAAACATTGAACTCATTAATTTTATTGAACGCTTTAGAGCCCCAATCGCCCAGGTACTTCATATATCTAGTGTTATAAACGGGCAGTGACCTCTGAAATATTTTCAGAGCTCCATCAAACTCCACACCTCCACCGTAACCATCATAATTCTTAGAACACCGGTGTTCAATATGTCCTTCAGTATTACCATGGCAGGTGTGGCAGTGCTTAAATAAGCACTCAACATCAACTACTCTTCCATTCTCCAGAGAAGTAGCACTTCAAACACTATTCAAGGAACAATGTCCTTGACATTGCCGTGTCCCATCAAGTGCAACAGCAGTGTCCCTCATTCCACCAATATTTGCAGTTTCTTCTGCTGCACGTTTCGTAGAAGCTTTACTCACAACCGTGAAGGCACCTAAAAGTATTTTTACGTACTTGTTGAACCTACTGGGAGGAGAAGGAAGGTCCATCAAACCACAAAAATTTTTGCACAGCCTTTTTTTTCCTTTATCTATTGCGCATATTGCATACACTAACTTCAAATTCACATCATATGAATTGTGGACAATGTTCAAAGTAATTTTCAAGGTATATTTATTGCGGGATCTATGCAGAACAACTGATTTTGATTCTAAACCCTTCCTGCTACTTTGGTGTTCAATTATTTCCAGACAGCTGACACAATCACATTGTTTACGTTTCGCCATGTCCTTTATCAAAGAAGATAAGATGCCCACATCAACAACAAAAATCCACTGCAAACAGCATCATGGTTAACACAAAAATTGGCATCACCAGGAGGTGTGCCATGTGGGAGTTTCTTCCTTGAAGAACTGACACGTAGGTTACTTTCAACAGTGTGGCTTGCTTTATTTGTGAACTGGTTACCATGGAATTTCCTTTTATTGAATTTCTTGATGCATGGCATAGTTCGTATTTATTGCACACTAAAGGATAGGTACTTCCACAAATATATGTAGTACTTGGGCAACAAACATTCAGTAACATGTGAACAAACTGCTTCAGCAAAACAAAAGTAAATACTGGCAAAAATAATCATTTACAGACACTAGAAACCTGCACTGTTACCAACATATACAGTGTATCATACGTATAATCGCTGGGAACAGAAAGTTCAGAATTCTTTTCGAAATAATACTGGTTTCCGTAACAGAAATAAAGGGGGCATGGTGGCATGCATGACTGTAACTTTAAAATTTTGTGTATATAGGCCTTTTTTCATTTGAAACCCTGTAATGTATATATCAATGTAATCAGGAAAGACTTTAGAATTTAGTAAAGTCATAAAAAAATTCCGATTTTTCCACAGGTTATAAGGACTGTGTATCCTTAACTAAATGAAAACTGCTAATTTGTTGCAAATAAGGTGATATTGTTAACAAGAAACAACAGTAAAGAATATGTGTATTGAGAGGCCAATGTCAGAATACCCAGACTAATGAACACAAGTCGACAAGAGGTTCGCAAACTGTCGCCACTTATTGCACAAACTGCCCATTTCTGTGTCAAAAACATCCTTTGAGAATGGGAAGAGTTACCCCAAAATATAATACCATATGATGTAAGCAAATGGAAATAAGCAGAGTAGACTAGTTTTCATGTCAAACTATCACTTACTTCAGGTACTGTTCGATTAGTAAAAATGGCAGGATTAGGTCTTTGAGCAAGATCCTGAATGTGGGCTTTCCATGACAGTTTACTATCTATCTGAACACCTAGAAATTTGACCTCCTAAGTTTCACTAATCATATGCCCATTCTGTGAAATTAGAACATCGGGTTTTCTTGAATTGTTTGTTAGAAACTGTAAGAATTGATTCTTAGTGTGATTTAGTGTTAGTTTATTTTCTACTAGCCATGAACATATGTCATGAACTGCACTTTTTGAAATGATGCCATTGTTGCACGCAACATCCGTTACTACCAAGTGAGTGTCTTCAGCAAAGAGAAATATTTTAGAGTTACCCATAATAATAGAGGGCATATCATTTATATAAATAAAGAACAGGAATGGCACCAGCACTGTTCCCTGGTGCACCCTCCATTTAAATGTGCCGCACTCATACCCCAAGTCATAGCCATTCTGAACATTGTTGATAATTACCTTTCACTGTCTGTTGTTAAAGTAAGAGGTGAACCAGTTATTAGCTATTCTCATATTCCATAATGGCCCAAGTTCTGGAGCAATATTTTGCGATCAACATCATCAAATGCCATAGTTAAATGAAAACGGTTGCCTAGCATTCGAAACCTTTTCTTTAATCCATCCAGAACCTCACAGAGAAAAGAAAATACAGCATGTTCAGTTGCTAAACCACTTCTAAAACTGAACTGTACAGTTGATAGTAAATTATGTGAAATAAAATGATCAATTATCCTTACATACACAGCCTTTTCAATAACATTTGCAAACACTGATGGCATAGAAATAGGTCTCAAATTTGTCTGCATTAGCCCTTTCTCCCTTTTTATAAAGCAGCTTTGCTACTAAGTACTTTAAGTGTTCAGGAAACTGACCATTCTTAAAGGAAAAATTACAAATATGGCAAAGTACAGGGCTAACATGTGCAGTACAGTACTTCAATATTCTGCTAGGTACTCCATCATATCCATGAGAGTCCTTAGTCTTCAATGATTTAATTATTGACTCACTCTCCCCCGTGTCAGAATCACGGAGGAATATTTCACACATCAGTCTAGGAGAAGCATTTTCCAAGAGAGTAATTTGGTTCCCTGTAGAAACTAAAAGTTTTTATTTAATTCACTAGCAATGCTCAGAAAGCGATTGTTAAATATTGTACATATATCTCACCTAACAGTAATGAAATATTTTTACTATGAACTGACTTTACATCATTGTCCTCATGCTCCTGACCAGACACATCCTTCATGACTGACCATATGGTTTTAATTTTATCCTGTGAATTAGCTACTCTGTTTGCATAAGACACATGCTAATGCAGCTTGTGGGTATGTTCAAGGATGCGGTGGGGATTAAGAAGGGCTGCTAGGTGCAATAATGGACAGGTGATGTTTGTTAAGAAGAGGGGGGGGGGGCAAGGGAAGGGGGAAGGAGGGAGACAGAATAATAAATGACTTATATGCATTGCAGGATAGAAGGTTGTGTTTGCTAGAATCTCACTTAAACATACCCTCCTTGCCACGGCTGTCCAGGTCAATAGCAGATGCTGCCATGAGAATGTCCTCAATGTTATTAGCTGTCTTCACCTCCATACCAGCATTATTCAGCTCTAAGACAGATTATATAGTATTGCTATTAGAAGTTATATGAAGACAAATGGACCTATTTCAACTAGTTATGTTTAGTTTCCTGTCTGGACACCAGCCCAAATTCCTGGGTAGGATAATTTATTGTATGTTTTGAGTTGTAGATAAACAATAAACTTAAATATCATCCAATTTTATAATTTTGAATGTCTGAATGTTCCATTTTTAGTCTCTGAAAAATATAGGACTTTAATTAATGTAGTTATTTAACAACAGATCTTTTTTTATGGAAAACTTTTACTAATTTGCCCAAAATATTTCATTTTACACCATACTCATCTGGCTCAAGTTAATATAAGTAATGGTGCAGATGATTGATTTGTTGCATACTAAACATAAAATGTGATAATCATCATTTTCTTGAGTTTTGTGGATAGGTATTGGTGTTGGAACATATCGAACTGTTTTTTGTGTGTTGATTGGTGACACCTTTCATTGAATCGGCATCAGTAACCAGTATGGTGTCAGCTGCGGTGCTTACTCTAGTTACTCTTCGAGTGGGAAGTCTCAATTTTGATTCACTGTAACTGCCCAGTAACCAAATACTATTCCTCAGAATTCCTTCATTCCTTACATTCAAACAACAATTACATTGGTCTGAGTGCTCCTTTGTAAAGTATGTCTTTGACTATTTTCTCAGTGCTCTAGGAAGAAAGGTAACACATGAATTAGCATTTTGGTAGTACATAGGTAACAATTCAGGAGTACCTTCAGTGCATCTCCTCTCTTGTTAGGTTGGTGTTACTCTGGCTCGGTTTGCAGCAGCGGCACAGCCCTCTGGGTACTCCAAGCTGACAAAAATCCATTTGGTACAACACATTGTTTCTGGGTGTTTCACTGCAAATGTTCTATTTGTCACTGTAACTCAGCTACTGTTATAGCTATTGCATTTTTGTTTCACAACATTCCATTATTTTGTGCTTTCAGCTGTTTTCAACGACATGCAATATACGTGTATTAACACACACATTGCTCCAACCATAGGAAGTGGTCGTGTACCTGATGCTCAGACTGTACAGAATATATAAAAATTCTTGTAAACAAGGACCTGAGCTAGATAATACTTCTTATAGAGCTTATCTAAAATGCAAAAAAATCTACAAAGACAAACTGTCCTTGGCCAAAAAACAAGCATGTGAACATTACATTGAAAGTGCTCCCAACAAATGTAAAGCAGCATGGGATATCATCAACCAATATAATTCACAAACCCATACACAAGATGCAATGCTGGTCCCAGAAGAAGTAAATAATTACTTCCTAACCTCAGTGAGTGAGCTGAAAAACAAAATCAAGCAAAATGGCACTTGTGCACTAGATCATCTTTGTGCTTTGCCCCATAGTATGTATACTTTCCACTGGAATGTTGTCACCCCAGAGGATATTGTAAAAGCTGTGGCGAGGTTCACCAACTCCAAAAGCATGGACTGTTATTGGTTTTCTAATTATCTAATGAAAAAAATAATACACCTTATCTGTCAACCTCTTTCTTTTATTTTTAATATGTGTTTAGAATCTGGAGTTTTCCCAGATGCACTCAAAACTGCTAAAGTAATACCGGTCTTTAAAAAGGGAGATAAGCATCTGCCCCAAAACTATCGACCAGTTTCTATTGTCCCAATTTTTTCTAAAGTTTTTGAATATGTAATGTACAGTCAACTAAATAACTATTTTGATAAGCATGATCTCCTCTCCAACAGACAATTTGCATATCAGCATGGTAAAAACACCACTACTGCTGTCACTGAAGTTGTTAACCAGGTGTTAACTGCATTCGAAAATAAGGATCTAGTGTCAGTCGTACTGTGCGATCTTAGCAAAGCCTTCGACTGCATACCATCTAACACCCTACTTGCAAAACTGGAATTTTATGGCATACACAAACCATCTTTGGATGTAATCGAATCATACATAAGTAACAGGAGACAGTATGTATCAATTAAAAATAGATGCTCCTGACTGAAGGAAGTTCGGACTGGAGTGCCTCAGGGCTCGGTCCTAGGTCCTTTTCTGTTTATCATTGCAATTAATGACTTACCTTACCATGTAGGAGCAAATTCAGTTGTGTGTTATGCAGATGATACAACGTTGCTCAATACACACCATGACACAACAGAACTGCATCAGGCAACACAGGAAAAACTAGAACTAGTAACGGATTGGTTTTCTTCTAATGAACTCCTGTGTAATCCTGATAAAACACAAGAGCTAATTCTGGGTTTAACTACAGCTGTTGAAAGCAAATCAATAAAATTATTAGGATTCCACATTGACTCAAAATTAAACTGGGAGGAACACATTAGCCATATTTGCAAGAGAATAGCAAGAGTGTGTTATCTCATCTGGAGACTGACAGATATAGTCACTGATGAGTATCTAAAGGTGGTATATTTTGGCCTCTTTCAGTCACACATTTCCTACGGCATATTGTTATGGGGACATTCTTGCTTTGTCAGTGAAATTCTGAAAATTCAAAAAAAAGTAATCAGAATAATAAGCAAAGCTAAGCCCAAGGAACACTGCCATCCCCTCTTTATGAAGCACATGATATTAACTGTGGTGAATCTATACATCTACACAGCCCTGCTTTATGTCAAAAGCAACTTAAATGAGTTCGAGACCAGAGAGAACATACATCCCCACAACACCAGAGGCAAACTGGACTTTGACATACCAAGACACAGACTCACAAAGACTGCAAACTCACACAAAATAATGAGTTTAAAACTCTTCAATAAACTTCCAGCATCTGCTCGGTCACTGACCAATAATATTTTCAAACGTAAGGTTTATGACTGGCTTCTCAAACACCCATTTTATAAGATAACAGAATATTTTGAAATAAGCATTGACATTAGTATATAAGAATATTCCTAAAAGAAAAGGAATTAAATTGTAAAAACTTTACTGTAAAGTTGTTGTTAATTGTATATTTAATGTTCAGACCTATTCCGCTGTAAGTGGTCAATGGTGAATAAACTGAATACTGAATACTGAACCACTTGCCCCACATTATTTCATGTCTACACCTTGGAGAATATATAGTTTTCCTCGTAATACAATTTACTAATAAACTGCAGGCTTGCCAGTCCTAAATTTAGTATGTGAAAAAAGAAAAACATGCAAAAATAAAACTTTTTACTTGTAGGGCTATGCATCTGGTTAAACTTTTTCATGCTTTTTTAATATAATTTGTATTTTGCTTGTTTCTTTTCAGATCTTTATAAAACTAGAAATTTTGTTACAATTTTCTTATTCACTCATTCGGCTATACAATTAAAGCTCATATTATTTAAATTTACAGTTAAAACTGTCAAGTAAAGCCTTCTGCGTGAATAACAAATACTAACGTTTTGTAGTGAAGTATATTTTATTTATACAGTGATCTAGCCCGTTGATCATAGAATTATTGATACGTCTTTGAAGGACAGACATCTCTCTCAAATAGTCATTAATTTCAGGAAATGTGTGCAATAAGAGTTGTATTCTGTTGCACTAAATGTAATATGGTGTTTTTCTTTGTTTTAGGTATTAATGTCCCTAAACCAGATTTTATGTATCGTACTCTCTGCAAGGTATCCAGAGCTCCTATGCAGAAAATTCCTGTTTCCAGCTCAAAAAAGGTACAGTCCGCTCAATAAAACTTACTGATAATATTATGAAAAGGATAGACTATCTATCATTATTGACTATCTATCATCATGCCCTTAAATTACGGACATACTACCCAAGATTCTTCCCACCCCTCGTAAAGTGGTGTTCCATCACCCTCCTATCCTCAACATCCTAGTCTCTCCCTCTGCTTTCCCAATCCCAACTCATTGTCACAGGAATCCCGAGCTGCAAGATCTGCCCAATCCATCCATCCAGCACTTCGTATTCCTGTCCTGTCATTGGCTTATCCTACCCCATCAGAGGTTGGGCCACCTGTGAAAACATCCATGTTATATACCAACTCTTCTGCAATCATTTTTCAGCTTTTTACACTACATGACTACCAACCAGATGTCCATCAGGATGAATCACCACTGCCAAACTGTGCCCAGGAGCAAAGTGGACCACACTGTGACACAACACGCAGCTGTGACATGACATGCAGCTGTACATAACGTACTTGATTTCAGTGGCTGCTTGACAACCAGGCCATCTGGATCCTCTCCTCAACCACCGTCTTTCCTGAACTACACAGATGGGAGCTACCTTCACAACACATTCTCCACTCTCAAAATCATCCTGGCCTCAACCTACAGCAACCTACTGTCCTCTCATGCTCCACCCAACACTTTTTTGCCCCCTCCCTCCCTCCCTCCTCCTCCTCCTCCTCCTCCTCCTCCTCCTCCTCCTCCTCCTCTTCCCCCCCTCCCCCCTCCCTCCCCCCCAGTCCTGTTACCTTCTCACAGTTTGCTTCCCCACTTGCTCATTATGTGTGGCACACCCAGAAATGTTTTCCCCTTCTCTGCTCCTCTCCTTTCCGGTCTCCAATTTTTCCCCTCCCCCTCCCCCTCTCCCTCTCCCTCCCCCACAGCCTTCTGATGTTGCACTGGTCTGCCCCACTTATGCGTTACTGTCCCTCCTCCTTCCCCAGTTGCTCCCATTCGATGTGTTTCTCTTGTAGTGTCGTCGTAACTGCCATCTGCTTCACATCTCCTGTGCAGCAAGCTACATAAATTTAAGTATTAACTGTGTTTTTCTTACATGTCACTTCTTTTTCTGTGTGTTTTTGCTTTTAGGAAGCTTTAATTTTCAAGTAATAGTGTTCCACAGATTTCGTGTTTGTTTTGAATACAGTCCAGAGACAGTTAGTGCTTATTTTCATTGATTCCAAGAAGAAGTGTCTAGTAACCGAAGTTTAGTCAGCTATCAGCTGCCTTTAGTGAATTAGCAATCTAGTTAAAAGTTGATTACTTAACTCTAGAAAGTAAATTGTTGATTTCTTAGGATGGATAGGATGTGTGACTGCTGTGTACAGACACAGGAGGAGCTGGCCACTGTTCGCGAACAGCTGAATGTGCTGATGGCCACGGTCAGCCGTCTTCAGGCTGTTGCCTTGGAGTGTAGTGGCAGTGGGGGAGTCTGGTGCGTTGCATGGTACACCCCAGGTGTTACATGCTTCACCCATGGTCCCTGCTGTCGAGAGACCTTCTCAGGTACTAGGCGCGGTTGGGCCACCCTCTTCCGAAGGGGAGTGGCAGGTTCAACGCCATTCATGTCGCACGAGGCAGAGGGTCAATGTGGAGGTTGGCCATGTGGCATCGCCCGCTCTCCCTGTGAGTGGACATGTGGCCGCTCCTTTAGCAAGGTCCAAGCAGGCACATGGGAGCTCCAGTGTTAGGCGACTGATGGAGCCCCTTAGGGAAATAGTGGAAAGGTCAAGGAAGAAGGCCAGTGTTCACTCTGTCTGCTTGCTGGGGGGTCTCATCAGAGATGTGGAGGAGGCCCTGCCTGCAGCGATAGAGAGTACTGGGTGCACCTGACTGCAAATTGTTGCTCATGTCGGCACCAATGACTCGTGCTGTCTGAACCCAGAGGTCATCCTCAGTTCATACAGGTGGTTGACTGTGTTGGTGAAAGCGGAAAGCCTCACTCATGCGGTGGAATCTGAGCTAACTATTTGTAGTGTCGTTTCCAGAACCGATCACGGTCCTCTGGTTTGGTGCTGAGTGGAAGGCTTAAACCAGAGGCTCAGACGATTCTGCGGAGATCTGGGGAGCAAATTTCTGGACCTCGCATTATTGGGTGGAGAAATGTAGGGTCCCCCTAATAGGTCAGGCGTGCGCTACACGCAGGGAGTGGCTACAAGAGTAGCGGAGTACGTGTGAAGTGCATATGTGGTTTTTTTTTTAGGTTAGAGAATTCCCTCCCTAGGCCCAACAAGACGCCTCCTGAGATGCGACAAGGTAGCA
The DNA here is from genome assembly GCF_021461395.2 of Schistocerca americana. Classification (NCBI taxonomy): domain Eukaryota; kingdom Metazoa; phylum Arthropoda; class Insecta; order Orthoptera; family Acrididae; genus Schistocerca; species Schistocerca americana. The sequence continues at coordinate 382,648,492 of NC_060126.1, forward strand.
TTAGGCAAAATGCAACAGGGAATAACAATATTAATGTGGTAATAGCAAACTGCAGGAGTGTCTATAGAAAGGTCCCAGAACTGCTCTCACTAATAAACGGTCGCAATGTCCATATAGTACTAGGGACGGAAAGTTGGCTGAAACTAGATGTAAACAGTAAGGAAATTCTAAACTCAGATTGGAATCTATACCGCAGAGACAGGCTGGACAGTGAAGGGCGAGGCGTGTTTATAGTGATAAAAAATGTGATAGTATCGAAGGAAATTAATGGAGATCCGAAATGTGAAATAATTTGGGTGAAGGTCACGGTTAAAGCAGGCTCAAACATGGTAATTGGATGTCTCTATAGGCCCCCTGGCTCATCAGCTGTTGTGGCAGAACACCTGAAGGAAAATCTGGAAAATATTTAGAGTAGATTTCCCGACCATGTTATTGTTCTGGGTGGAGATTGTAATTTACCAGATACAGACTGGGAGGCTCAAACGTTTATAATGGGTGGCAGGAACAAAGAATCCTCTGAAATTTTTTTAAAAGCATTATCTGAAAACTACCTTGAGGAGTTCAACAGAGAAGCGACTCGTGGCGATAACATATTAGACCTTCTGGTGACAAACAGACCCGAACTATTTGAAACAGTTAATGCAGAACAGGGAATCAGCGATCATAAAGCGGTTACTGCATCGATGATTTCAGCCATAAATAGAAATATTAAAAAAGGTAGGAAGATTTTTCTGTTTAACAGAAGTGACAAAAAGCAGATTTCAGATTGCTTGACGGCTCAACACAAAAGTTTTATCTCAAATACAGATAGTGTTGAGGATCAGTGGACAAAGTTCAAAACCATCGTACAATATGCATTAGATGAGCATGTGCAAAGCAAGATCATAAGAAATGGAAAAGAGCCACCGTGATACAACAACTGAGTTATAAAACTGCTACAAAAGCAAAGGGAACTTCACGGCAAACATAAACATAGCGAAAGCCTTGCAGACAAAAAAAAAATTACGCGAAGTGAAATCTAGGGTGAGGAGGGCTATGCGAGAGGCGTTCAATGAATTCGAAAGTAAAGTTCTATGTACTGACTTGGCAGAAAATCCTGAGAAATTTTGGTCTTATGTTAAAGCGGTAGGTGGATCAAAACAAAGTGTTCAGACACTGTGACCAAAATGGTACTGAAACATAGGATGAGAGGAAGACTGCACTGTAGTTACTTCTCTAGATTGTCGCACAGATGACAAAATGGTAGGTATCGAAATAGATGACAGAGGGATAGAAAAACAATTAAAATCACTCAAGAGGAAAGGCCAGTGGACCTGATTGGATACCAGCACGATTTTACACAGAGTATGCAGTGGAACTTGCCCCCCCCCTCCCCCCTCTTGCAGCGGTGTACGATAGGTCTCTAGAAGAGCGTAGTGTTCCAAAGGATTGGAAAAGGGCACAGGTCAACGCCGATTTCAAAAAGTGACGTTGAACAGATGTGCAGAACTATAGACCTAGACCTCTAATGTCGATCAGTTGTAGAGTTTTGGGACACACATTATGTTAGAGTATAATGACTTTTCTGGAGATTAGAAATCTACTCTGTAGGAATCAGCATGGGTTTCGAAAAAGATGATTGTGTGAAACCCGGCTCGCGCTATTTTTCAACGAGACTCAGAGGGCCATAGACACAGGTTCCCAGGTAGATGACATGTTTCTTGAATTTCATAAGGCTTTTGATACAGTTCCCCACAGTCATTTAATGAACAAAGTAAGATCCTATGGACTATCAGACCAGTTGTGTGATTGGATTGAGGAGTTCCTAGATAACAGAATGCAGCAGATCATTCTCAATGGAGAGTAGTCGTCTGAAGTAAGCCTGATTTCAGGTGTGCCGCAGGGGAGTGTCGTAAGACCGTTGCTATTCACAATATATATAAATGACATTGTGGATAACATTGGAAGTTCACTGAGGCTTTTTGTGGATGATGCTGTAGTATATTGAGAGGTTGTAACAATGGAAAATTGTATTGAAATGCAGGAGGATCTGCAACTAATTGACGCATGGTGCATGGAATGGCAATTGAATCTCAATGTAGAAAAGTGTAATGTGCTGCGAGTACATAGAAAGAAAGATCATTTATCATTTAGCTACAATATAGCGATCAGCAACTGGAAGCAGTTGATTGCATAAATTATCTGGGAGTAGGCATTAGGAGTGATTTAAAATGGAATGATCATATAAAATTAATCGTCGGTAAACCAGATGCCAGACAGAGATTCATTGGAAGAATCCTAAGGAAATGCAATCCGAAAACAAAGGCAGTAGGTTACAGTACACTTGTTCGCCCACTACTTGAATACTGCTCACCGGTGTGTGATCCGTACCAGATAGGGTTGATAGAAGAGATAGAGAAGATCCAACGGAGAGCAGCGTGCTTTGTTACAGGATCATTTAGTAACAGCAAAAACATTACAGAGATGGTAGATAAACTCCAGTGGAAGACTCTGCAAGAGAGATGCGCAATAGCTCGGCTTTTGTTGAAGTTTCGTGAACATACCTTCACCGAGGAGTCAAGCAGTATATTGCTCCCTCCTATGTATATCTTGCGAAGAGACCATCAGGATAAAATCAGAGAGATTAGACCCCACACAGAGGCATACCAACAACCTTTCTTTCCACTAACGATACGAGACTGGAATAGGAGGGAGAACCGTTAGAGGTACTTGAGGTACCCTCTGCCACCCACCGTCAGGTGGTTTGCAGAGTACGGATGTAGATGTAGATGTAGATGTATTGTGTCTGGAATGGGCAGAGGTAGGTGTGTGTGTGTGTGTGTGTGTGTGTGTGTGTGTGTGTGTGTGTGTGTGTGTGTGTGTGTGTGTGTGTGTGTGTGTGTGTGTCTTCATTTTTTCTGAAGAAGGCTTCGATCTAAAGCTCAGTGTGCAACAGTCTTTTCATTGTGCTTGTCTGCACTCAACGCGTCATCTTTACAGGGAGTAGCAATTGTTGATATTCCAACTTGGACTTCCCAGTGTTCAAAACTGATACTGATGATGATGATGATGATGATGATGATGATGATGATGATGATGATGATAACAATAATAAAGGGTCCTTAACTTTCATACTGACATTTGCAACTGAATTTCAGAAGGGCATATGTAGCACAGTACATATTTATTTTACTTTATTTATGTTTCTGTGTCTTTATCCTGTGTTAGAGAAGCTGTGTTTTTGTGCATTTTATGGCGTATCACATTACTAATTTACCTCTTATCTAAATAAATTGTTACACCACCACCACCACCACCACCAATGCAGCATTATACATGCTTGGAGGGCATCTCAGTAGAATAGATAGGTTAAATTTTGGAGCAATCTTGCCAGCATAGTTACAAAGGTTTCTAATTAGAGGAAATTTTTGAAAATTGTCTTCCCTTTCCAATCCAGTGCTGATCATTGTTTTGTTAAAACACTTGCATTAAAAAATACCTACCATGCAAAGAAAGGAGTCTCACACATGAACCATAATACCTCAGACACAAGAATAATAGACCAAGAAGACTTGATCCTCTCCTTTGTGTGTACTAAAGACATATTAATTCCTGGGCTTCCCACATCTTTCTCACTCCGTCTCTATACACTCTAAGCATTCATACTAACGCTTGATGCACATGAGTGATTTATTATAGTGCGATTGCAGTGTCAGTTTCTCGGCCATTTGAACAGTGCATGTGAAACAATGGAGCAGTGTGCATTACGGCGGTAGTGATGCGAAATAGCAGCGAGATCGTGGCGAGTGAATTGCTCTTGCCAGCCACTGCTGTGTCGCAGCAATCTCGCCGATCGCTGCGGAGCAGCCGCCATTGTTTGTGAATGGGGCAGCACACACGTGTTTTGCAACCACACCAACAGCTGCAGTCAGCCTGCCATGGATGCAATTGGTTTCCATGTCGAATTGTTTATTGAAGAGGTGGAAAAAATACCCAGAAATATGGGATACTTCTCGCAAGGAGTATCACGATCGAGTTTAGAAGAGAGCCGCTTGGTTTCAAATGCGTGAAGAGTTTTGTAAGGGTTTTGCTGCGAAACTAGGTCAGGAGAAAAATGATATAGGTAAGTATCATCATTAAACTATTTTGTGTTTGTGTTCTAGTGGTGGCGCCTTTGCTCGAATGTGGGCATTCAGAACTTGAAATAGCATTAAGCAACAAATGCTTTGTGCTCCCTGGTGAGAGCCCATCATCTCAATGAACAAATCTCCGGTTAATAATGAAAGTTTAAAATAAATTTTGTTACTTCAGCTTTATTGTATTGCAACCACAAAGTACATAATTAGACACATTTCAGTAGTGACATAAATGAAATCATCTTTCACATTAGACACCACATTGCTTCACTGTTCACTATGATTGATACCGACCAGATTTAAATACATTTGTCTTGCCATGGTACTTTTCCAGCATCGTTTATGAAGTAATTAGCGAAAACATTTCTTTTAGAATTAAAGTGAACTTCCTTCTTGGGTTGTTGGAACTTCATTGCCCAGATCACATAGGCCGTTAATACTTAGTGTCTTGAAAGTTAAAGCCATATCTGGGATGATAGTTGTGAAACACACAGCAACATTTGATGTTGCTAACAGTGAAGTTCAGCTTAACATTGATAGGTCTGTGAAATATTTGCCATTTATTACTCAGAATACCAAATACACACTCCACATATCTCCAAGCATGACTTAAACTGTAGTTAAACGTGCATTTCTTGTAGGAGAGGAAAGCTCCGATGTACGGTCTCATGATGAAATTAGACAGAGAAAACGCTTCATCCCCCACTAACATAAAGGGCACATAAGGTTCTGTAGTTCCTGGTAGAGGTTGTCCATTTGGTAGACTTGCTTGGCCACTTTCTAGTAGTTTATACAGCTTAGAGTTTTCGAAGATAGTGCTATCCGATTCTCTTCCACGAGATCCAACTTCAACATAGTTGAACAAATAGTTTGCATCTGCGACTACGAACAGAACTACAGAATGGAATTTCTTATAGTTGTAGAACTGAGAACCACTGAAATCTGGTTTAACTGTTCTCACATGCTTGCCATCTAAGGCACCTAAGCAGTTCAGGAAGTCTGCATGCTTTTCAAATCTCTTGGCATCCCCCTGCGGGTTTGGGGGTTAGAATAGGCCCACGGTATTCCTGCCTGTCGTAAGAGGTGACTAAAAGGAGTCTCAAACTTTTTGGCCTTCTGTGAGGATCCCCTCTTGGGTTTGACCTCCATTTTTCCAAATTTCCGTTGTTAGTGTGTGCCATTTGGGGAAGGACGCCTTACGTGGTGTTTTTCTGTTGGTCCATCATGCACCACCATCTTGCATTCTACCTATTGTTGTGTGGCGGGATTTACACCCAACGTCTTCTGGGTTGCCTCCTTCTCGTCTTGTGCGCAATCCCCTTCTTAGCGCCCACGACAACTGTGGACCCTTTCGACACCTAAAATCCAGCACGGTAGCCAGTCCGTTGTGGTGGGGTCATCATGTACCCTCTTGGTGGTAGCCCCCTGACCACGCAGGGATCGCACTATAGATGCCAGAGCTGTTTCCTCCCCACGCATGCCAAGGAGTATGTGCCCATCTTGTCTGGGGCACGGGGACTCCGGGCAACGGGATATCAGCCAGGTACCCGTTGCTTTGGCTGGGTGGCGCCCTTGGGGAGAGCCCTCGTTCGGAGTAGGTGGCATCTGGGTGGATATGGCGCAATGAGGCGCAATAAATCACACCAAGCTGGTGGTCGCACGGCCACCAGCGTCTCTAAGCGAGGCAGTTGACTTTGATGCTGCGCAATATGACCCTCAGTCGTTCCCCTCGTTGGCTGCACCATGGGAGGAACGCAGATCTAGTGCCAAGCGGGAGCCTTATGTCCCACAATACCTTGTCTGCAGCAGGACTAATGGTGACTCCTTTCTTATGACGAAGCCTCTGTTTTTTGTGGAACACCTGGAGGATAAGTTTGGGGAAGTGGCGGGGTTGTCTAAAATGAGGAATGGGTCAATCCTCCAATCCTCCTCAAGACATCCTCCCCAGCCCAGTCACGAGCGTTGCTCTTGTGTGATAAGCTGGGTGATGTCCCTGTTACCGTCACTCCCCACAGTAGCTTAAATATGGTCCAGGGGATTATTTACCATCGTGACCTATTGTTACAATCCGACGACGAGCTGAGAGCCGACTTGGAATGACGTGGTGTACATTTTGTCCGTTGCGTACATAGAGGAACCAAGACTAACAGGGTGGCCACTGGTGCCTTTATCTTGGCCTTCGAGGGTACTGTATTGCCCGAGAAGGTCAAGGTAATGGTTTACCGTTGTGACGTCAAGCCATACGTCCCTCCCCCGATGCGGTGCTTCCAGTGCTGGAAGTTTGGGCATATGTCCTCCCGTTGCCCATCCAGCGCCACATGTCGAGATTGCGGACGCCCCTCTCATCCCGATTCTCCATGTACGCCTCCACCTGTATGTGTCAACTGTGGGGAGCACCACTCTCCATGCTCGCCGGATTGCCCCGTTCTTCATAAGGCGCGGAAGATAATGGAATTTAAGACCCTGGACCGGCTCACTTATCGAGAGGCAAAACTGAAATTTGAAAGGTTGTATCCTGTTTCCCTTTGAACATCTTATGCTGCAGCCACGTTATCATCGCCCTCGCAAGCGACAGTTGTCGCCTTATCTGTGCCGCCTTCAGTGGGCCCTCGGGGCCGCGCGTCTCTGTCTGCCCCCCTGGTGTCTGGGGGCAAGCCTTCCTCTGTTGCCCCCTTAGCAGTTGGGGGCAAACCCTCTCCTGTCGCTCCCGCTTACTTCGGGAGTGACATCTACTCAAAAACCAGGGGGCTTGATCCCTCCTCCTTCTCCGCCGGCGTTGCCTCTGCTGGTTCCTCTCTCGTGGAAGGGGTCCCTCGGGGCTCTCCCTTCCTCCGTTTCTTCTCCTACCCAGCCGGATGTCAGGCAGTGGCTGAAGGTTCCACCACCTGCTGGTCGTAGGGCTTCTGCGTCGTCGTCAGCCTCCGATGCTCCTTCAGAGAAGCTCTCCTAGCTCTCTAACCCTAAGGACAGGCGCGAGAAGAAGGAACGGAACGTGTCCAAGAAGAAGGACGTCTGGCGGTTTCAGTACCGCCTGCTGTAAATAGTTCTGGCTCCGGGGATGAGGTGGAGATCGTCGCCTCTGCTGCGGATCTCGCCTTCACGGAACCCTCGGGGGCCTTTCCTATGGACACAGCTGACTCTCCCCCGGTGGTGGCAGTTGGCTCTGCGGTGCTGTCGGCCTCTTAGTCACCTTCACGCCCTCCTAGTCCCTTGCTGCTTCCATTCTCCAGTGGAATTGCGGCGGTTATTTCTGCCACCTGCCTGAGCTCCGGATGCTTCTGAGTGTTTCCCCTGTTCTCTGCATTGCTCTGCAAGAAACTTGGTTTCCAGCAATGCGGACCCCCGCCCTTCGCGGTTATTAGGGATACTATAAGAACCGCGCTGCCTTTCAATGAGCGTCAGGTGGAGTTTGCCTCTTTGTTCACCACTCTGTCTGTAGCTCGCCAGTACCACTTCTGACACCTTTAGAGGCAGTCGCTGTCAGGGTTGAGCTCTCGCCGGCTATTACTGTTTGCTCTCTTTACATTCCTCCGGATGGGGAGCTCCCCTGACATGTCTTGGCTGCGCTGCTGGCTCAACTTCCGCCACCATTGCTGCTTCTGGGCGATTTCAATGCCCACAACCCTCTATGGGGTGGGACTGTCTCTGATGACCGCGGTCATGCCGTGGAGCATGTGTTGGCTCTGCTCGACCTTAGCCTCTTGAACACCGGTGCTTTCACGCATTTCAGTGTGGCCCATGGCTCGTTCTCGGCCATCGATCTCTCTCTTTGCAGCCCCGGACTTGTCCCATCCCTCCACTGGAGAGTGCATCCTGACCTGTGTGGTAGTGACCATTTTCCCATCTATTTGTCACTGCCCCAGTGTCGTTCTTCTGGGCGCCTGCCCCGCTGGGCTCTCAACAGGGCTGACTGGCCGGCTTTTACTTCCGCTGCCACCATTGAGTCTCCCCCACAGGGTGACATTGACGAGGTGGTCCGTGTCTTGACCACGTCAATCATTTCTGCAGCCGAGGCTGCCATCGCCCGCTCTTCTGGCCTCCCTCAGAGGAAGGCTGTACCCTGGTGGTTGCTGGAGATTGCTGACGCTATTCGCGACCGTAGGCGGGCTCTCCAACTTCATAGGCTGCACCCGTCTCTGGAGACCCTCATCGCCTTTAAGAGGCTCCGTGCCTTGGCCCGTCGTCTTATTGCACGGCGTAAGCAGGAGTGCTGGGAGAGGTATGTCTCATCCTTGGGCTCCCGTGTCTCCCCCTCGCTCGTGTGGTCCCGGATCCGGCGGATTTATTGATACCAGACCCCTATGGGTGTCCCTGGGATCTCCCTGGATGGCGCTGCCTGCATGGACGCTGCCGCCATTGCTGAACACCTTGCCGCGCACTTTGCTACGAGCTCTGCGACTGCAACTTATCCCCTCACCTTTCGCTCTCTAAAGGAGCGAGCCAAGCAGACGCCGTTATCATTCCACACACGTCGTTCTGAAAAATACAATGCTCCTTTCAGCGAGAGGGAATTCCTCGCTGCCCTCGCCGATTGCCCTGATACAGCACCAGGACCAGACTGCATCCATGCGCAGATGCTGAAGCATCTCTCCAGGGACTGACAGAGCCACATCCTCACCATCTTTAACCGCATTTGGAGCGAGGGCGTGTTCCCGTCGCGATGGCGAGAGGGTGTTATTGTCCCCATCTTGAAGCCCGGTGCGGACCCACTGGTGGTGGACAGCTATCGTCCCATTACCCTCACCAACGTCTTGTGCAAATTGCTCGAACGTATGGTAGGGCGGCGTTTGTGTTAGGTCCTTGAGTCGCGCGGTCTCTTCGCTCCATCCCAAGGTGGCTTCCGTCGGCGCCGGTCTGCCACGGACAATTTGGTGCGGCTGGAATCAGCTATCCGTACGGCCTCTGCCCGATGTCAGCATCTCGTTGCTGTATTTTTTTGATCTGCAGCAGGCGTATGACACCACATGGAGGCATCACATCCTTGCTACGTTGCATGAGTGGGGTCTTCGTGGTCAGCTCCTGGCTTTTCTTCAAACCTTTTTATTGCGCCGCTCTTTCCGGGTGCAAGTCAGTGCCACCTCTAGTTCCTCTTATATAGAGGAAAGTGGGGTCCTGCAGGGCTCAGTGTTGAGTGTCTCCTTATTTCTAGTGGCCATTAATGGTCTGGCTGCTGCCGTGGGGTCGTCGGTGTCTCCTTCTTTGTATGCCGATGACTTCTGCATCTCATTTAGCTCAACGACTACGGGAGTCGCCGAACGCAGGCTGCAAGTAGCCGTTCGCAAGGCAGCATCATGGGCTCTGGCTCATGGTTTTCAGTTCTCTGCAGCCAAGACTCGAGTTATGCACTTCTGCAGGCGTCGGACAGTCCACCCTCATCCTGAACTTTACCTCGACGGCCACCTCCTTGAAGTGGTGGACACTAGCCGCTTCTTAGGACTCGTCTTTGATGCCCAGCTCGCATGGGTTCCTCATATTACTCAGCTGAAGCAAAAGTGCTAGAGGCACCTCAACACCCTCCGCTGCCTGAGCCACACGTCTTGGGGTGCAGATCGCTGCACGCTGTTGCGATTGTACAGAGCCCTTGTGCAGTCCAGGCTTGATTATGGGAGCCTGGCCTATGGGCCTGCATCACCCTCAGTGTTGACGTTGTTGGATCCCATACACCACTGTGGGGTTCGGCTTGCAACTGGCGCTTTCCGTACGAGCCCCGTGGATAGTCTACTGCTGGAGGCCGGGGTTCCCCCGCGGCGGATTCGCCGCCATCGACTGCCCGCCGACTATGCTGTTCACATGCATTGCTCGCCGGGCCATCCCAATCATCGCCTGCTTTTCCCTGCCGTGGTCCTCCATCTGCCCGAACAGCGACCTCAGTCTGGGCTTTCCGTAGCTGTCCGCGTCCAGTCCCTGCTGTCGGAACTGGGGTCATTCCCTCTTATGCCTCCCTTCCGGGTCTGTGCACCTACGCCTCCTTGGTGTTTGCCCCGTCCGTCCGTCCATCTGGACTTAGCACAGGGACCCAAGGACTCGGTTCCGCCTGTGGCCCTCCGTCGCCGTTTTCTTGCGCTCCTCACCTCATTTTCGGGCTGTGAGACTGTCTACACTGATGGTTCCCTGGTTGATAGTCGCACTGCATACGCTTTTGCTCACGCTGCCCATGTTGAACAGCGCTCCTTGCCGGCTGGCTGCAGTATTTTTACTGCGGAGCTGGTGGCCATATTGTGCGCTCTTGAGCATATGCGTTCCTGCTCAGGTACGTCCATCGTCATCTGCAGTGACTCCCTGAGCAGCATCCAGGCCATCAACCACTGCTAAACCTCTTCTCCTCTGGTATCCTCTATTCAGGAGTCTGTTTCCGCCATTACCCACTCTGGTCGTTCGGTGGTCTTCGTTTGGACGCCAGGTCACGTTGGCATCCTGGGGAACGAACGTCTCGACAGGCTGGCCAAAGGGGCGATCGACGCCCCAGCTTTGGAGATGGGCCTCCCGGCTCGTGATCAGCAGTTGGTGTTGTGCCGTAAGGTGCTTGGGATGTGGACTGATGAGTGGCGTGGCCTGACATCCCCGAATAAACTGCGGGCTGTTAAGGAGACGACCGATGTGTGGCAGTCCTCCCTGCGGGCTTCTCGCAGGGACTCTGTCGTCCTGTGTTGGCTCCCCATCAGCCATACCTACCTGAAGCACGGCCATCTTTTGCGTCAGGAGGATACCCCCCTGTGTCGGTGTGGGTCCCGGCTGACGGTCGCCCAAATTTTGTTGGAGTGTCCCCGACTGCGCACCCTCCGGCAGTCTTTTAATCTCCCGGGCACTTTGCCTTTGGTTTTATGCGACGATGCCTTCATGGCTGAAGACGTTTTAAATTTTATCCATGGTAGTCCTTTTTATGGTTCCATTTATGGAGGTCCTGCACCTTTCCCTTTCTGTGTCTCTTGTCCTCGAGTCTCTCATATTTGTTTGCAGATTTTAGTGTGTAGTCGGATGGTTGACTCTTTCCCTTTTTTTTGTTCTCGTGGTCAGTCAACCGGTCTCTGGCCATCTCCTTTTCTTCTGTTTCTTTCTGTCTGGTGTTCATCTGTACTCTTCTTGTCTGTAGTGTTCGTTGCCGCATTTGTGTTCTTTCAGTGCCTGTGGGGGAGTCTCCTTCCCCTTGGGGTTTTACCTGCTCCGCAAATTTTTGTCTCGCCTAATTTTGGAATGGGGGGACTGATGACCTTAGCTGTTTAGTCCCCCTTAAACATCCCAACAACCACCAACCACCATCTCTTGGCATTTTTCGGCCACCTTTCTTCTGTAAATTTTGTTATACACTCTTCATACAAGACTTCCCACACAGCTTGGCAAACTTTCCTTTACTGTTTTACACTGTGTTGTGTGACCGATTCCAAATTGGTAATGTGGGTCAATTAGATTGTCGCCACTACCCAGGTATATGCAAAAGATCAATATTAACTTAATAATAATAATAATAATAATAATAATACAGACAAAAAATAGGAATAGATAATACAAATGTTAAAGAAGAACTAAAAGAAAAATATAGACAAAGACTAACAAAAATACTGAAAACAGAATTGACAGCAAGAAACAAGACAAAAGCTATAAATACTTATGCTATACCAGTATTGACCTACTCATTTGGAGTAGTGAAATGGAGTGACACAGACCTAGAAGCACTCAATACACTTACACGATCACAATGCCACAAATATAGAATACATCACATACATTCAGCAACGGAAAGATTCACATTAAGCAGAAAGGAAGGTGGAAGGGGATTTATCGACATAAAAAACCTACATTATGGACAGGTAGACAATTTAAGAAAATTCTTTCTAGAACGAGCAGAAACTAGCAAAATACACAAAGCAATCACCCACATAAATACATCGGCTACACCACTACAATTTCATAACCACCTCTACAACCCTTTAGATCACATAACATCAACAGATACAAAGAAAGTAAATTGGAAAAAGAAAACACTACATGGCAAGCACCCGTATCGTCTAACACAGCCACACATAGATCAAGACGCATCCAACACATGGCTAAGAAAAGGCAATATATACAGTGAGACGGAAGGATTCATGATTGCAATACAGGATCAAACAATAAACACCAGATATTACAGCAAACATATTGTTAAAGATCCCAACACCACAACAGATAAATGCAGACTTTGCAAACAACAAATAGAAACAGTAGATCACATCACAAGCGGATGTACTATACTAGCAAATACAGAATACCCCAGAAGACATGACAATGTAGCAAAAATAATACATCAACAACTTGCCATAAAACATAAACTAATAAAACAACACATTCCCACATACAAGCACACACCACAAAATGTACTGGAGAATGATGAATACAAATTATACTGGAACAGAACCATTATAACAGATAAAACAACACCACATAACAAACCTGATATCATACTCACCAATAAAAAGAAGAAATTAACACAACTAATTGAAATATCCATACCCAACACAACAAATATACAGAAGAAAACAGGAGAAAAAATTGAAAAATACATCCAACTGGCTGAGGAAGTCAAGGACATGTGGCATCAGGATAAAGTTGACATTATACCAATTATACTATCAACTACAGGAGTCATACCTCACAATATCCACCAGTACATCAATGCAATACAGCTACATCCAAACATATATATACAACTGCAAAAATCTGTAATTATTGATACATGTTCAATTACCCGAAAGTTCCTAAATGCAATATAACATATACCATACAGTTACAAGGAAGTCACGCTTGATCGAGGTCCGCGTCACGTTCCATTTTTAACCAGACTTAACAGTCTGAGAAAAAAAAACGAAATGGTAATAATAATAATAATACTGTGTCTTTAGTAGCACCCCATTACACAAGACTTTGTGTTTTGTTACAGGTTCAAAATTTATGAAAAGGTGGAAGGATATTAAAGATTCCTTCATTAAATGTGAAAGGAGACGCACAAAATCAGAGCAAGGAGCGATTTCGTCTAGAAGGTGTATATACAAGACCGTCAACTGTCGTACCTTGCGAACACAATAGATCCAGGTCCCACGCAAGCTAGTGTCGATGATGATGGAGTGACTGGTAGTGAAACTGCGGGTGAATTGACAGCAGAAACATCATCACCAGCATAGAGTGAGCCTTTGAAAAATTTCCAAATGACACAGGATAATTCAAGATTCTGTATTAAAATTCATGAATACTCCAGTACCGTCAGCTTCACCCGAAGCACCGGATGATGAAAAATTATTTTTTGAGTCACTGGTTCCTGCAGTTAAAACATTGACTTTGGACATTAAATTGGAGTTGATGGAGGTGATGAAATTATTGCAAAAGTTCAGAAACATGAATGAGACTTTCCAGCTTAGTGTTCCGCAGTGTCCTCAGCAAAGGAAATCCATTTTGCACACTGCAACAATCAAGCGAGTGTGTTGACTCGTGATTTGCCTACCCAGACTCGTGCACGTGCCAGTTCCCAGCAACCCCACTACACCATGGCTAGCCCTTCATCCTACAGCAGTACATATATGACAACAGAATGTGAGGATTCTGTGGACATTTTTGATATCCATACTCAACAAGTATAGAAAAGAACGGGTATTTCTAAGTGTGTTTGTAATTACTTTTCGAATAAATATTTTGTTTTGAGATGTGTGTGTGTGTGTGTTGTTAGACTGCCCTTTACATATTCTTGTATTGCATTGAAGTTTCTGCGCAATGTTTGTTAATTACTTTACAACTATTTATGCAAAATATTTCGACTACTCCTAATCTACTGATGTTAGTTATGATGCTTTAGATCAAAATACATTAGTAAAATCCCATATTTAGTAATACGATAACAGAATATCATTGAGATAAGAATACCATTTACAGTTATACTCCAGTTCACTATATTTTAGCTTTAGATTAAAACAATTAACATGGTGTGAATACTTAAATACTCTCTGCTTATCTCAGTCACAGCCAAAATTTCTTGAGGTGAAACTGAAAGCCTCATCACAGAGTCTATGCTTTTGATGAATGACTGCAGTTTCACTGTTAATTCATCAAACGACTGTATGGTCATTTGAAAATAATACAGGTCTGCAAAAAAAATTTTGTCAGCTGCATGAGATATTTTTACTAAATTAAATCTTTTAGAATGCGCTGATTTTGGAAGTGATGTCCATTTTTTTTTCTATCACGTAAGGTTTTATTGCAAATTAAAACACAAAAATTTGGTAAAAGCACTCCTTTATTCAAAATTATCAAACTTAATATTTTTTTGCAACCAATGAAACATTATTTTGAGACATATAGTCACAATATTATATTTATTCTTTTTTTATGAATCCTTTTCTTCTTTTCCTTATACTTTGCCGAGTGCTTTTCTGATTTCCAACTTTAGTTTCCCCCTTAAGCCCCAGTAGTCAGCAAGCATAGTGACATCCCATCTTCCTTGGTACCATCTCTCGATATCACGGACATCCTCATTAAACCACTCCCCCTGTTCTTCACTGTAAGTTCCCAGGTTTTCAGGGAAACTGTCTATGTGGGAGTGTAAAAAATGGACCATCAAGCTCATCTTGCAGCCTTGAGCTTCATATGCTGCTAGCATCCATTGAACAATAGTTTTGTAGTCAGGATCCTTAGTATTTCCCAAAAACTTTCACACTACATCCTTGAACAATACCCAAGCTTCTTTTTCCTTCTCATTCATACTTTCCATAAAGGGGGTGTTGGTTAAAAGTTTTCTTACGTCGGGGCCAGTGAAAACTCCCTCTTTCAACTTTGTTTCTGACAGCTTCAAAAATTTTGTACGTAAATATTTAATCCTTTTGTAGGGATTTTACAAATTGTTTCATCACCCCCAATTTGATATGGAGAGGGGGCAACAAAACTACCAAAGTAGTACTGATAACATTTTTCTCTCCAGGTTTTAAAGTTTATCGGGGTGTCCAATCACTTTTAGTCCAGTACTGTTCTCTGGCTCTACTATCCCACAAGCATAAGAAGCATGGGTATTTAGTATAGCCTGCCTGCTGACCCAAAAGCACTGTGAGTATTTTGAAGTCCTCACAAACCATCCATTGATGGTCCTGATATTTGATTTTTTCCGGGAAAATGGCCAAATTGTTAGTTTTCGTCCATATGCACAGAATGTCCTGTCAGAAGTGATGCAAATTTATATTACATTGTGCAGCAATACTACTTTAAGACTAGTTTTGGATGAATCAATGAATAGGCGCCATTCAGATGAGTCATATTGCATTTCAAAGCAATGCATGAGTCCTTCCACATCATTGCAAAAAACTAAATTTCCTTCTTTTGAGAAAAACTGGGTAAATTCTTTTTCTCAGTGTCTGTACCATGAAAATGAGGTGCCAAATGATAAAAGGTTTTTATTTTGTGATCTGGAACCTAACAGTGCAGCTGCATCTTTTGAAAGACCTAAATCTCTTGCTAGATCATTGAGCTCACTTTGAGAAAATAGTTGAAGCCTTTCATCTTCGTCTGAAGAAAAATCTGAGCTTGATTCACCCTGAGGAGGTAATGCAACTTCGTCCTCCAACTCACTCGGGTATTCATCCAAACTGGAAGGTGGCTGAAGGATAGGTATTTCAGAGCTATGGGGCACTGGACATATAGCCGAGTCAAGTTTAGAATAACTTATGTTTCTTTTGTTTTTTGAATTGAATCCCTTTACATCAACTGAACAGAAGTAGCAATCAGTGGTATGTTTTTTCTGCTCACGCTATATCATAGGAATTCCAAATCAAAATGCGTTTTTCTTACCCTTAAACCACAAACGAAGTTCTTCTTCACATCTTCTACATACCTTATGTGGGGCCCATGGTTTATCTTGGTCACCAAGTTTTAATTTAAAGTAAGTAAAATAAATGTTCCTCACAAAATCACTTATGTTTCTCTGTTGACTTTTAATAGCGTATTCACCACAGTTATAACAAAAACTGTTTGGAGAAATAACACGACCTCTTGTAGCCATGCCTAGACAGAAACAACAGCACTGTTCAGTTGAATAGCAATATGTCTACTGAGAGTTTTCCTTCATTTCATGCTAGATACAAATCGTCATTTGACTTGTCGCGACACGATAAAACTGAACAACAAGATTGTTTGCATTTGCTTCTGGCGCCCAGGAGTTCACGGTAAAACCTGCAGGTGGTAACAGACAGTAGTTAACATTGTAATTTTTAAAAAATTTATTTTATCAATTATAATTTATGTAATTTTTAATAATTATTAAATTAAAAAAGTCACACAGGCTTATTACTAATGAACATAAATACTGCAATATACATAAAAACCTATGTGATAGAATTTCTTGAATATTTTTCCTGGTTTTGGGAGGTCAAAATCTATAAGCAAATGTTAAAAAAATCCTATGCAGTTTTTTAGTCACAGACCTGTGTAATTAAAGAATTTACTTTCATCTTCTCGTAAATCTGTAAACAAAGTCACGAACGCTCCTTTCGGCAGTCGTGAACTAACAAGCGGGTGAACCCAAAACCTCCTGTTGCATTGCTTGATGTATTTGTAAACGAAATAAGCAAACACTGCCTGCCTCCTTCTGTGTACGTCCATGCTGGTTGGCTCCCAATCTAGTACTCCTGGGGAATAGTGCGGCACGCACGCGTTGAGTATGGTGCATCATAATTCGTCTCGGCCACAAGACTCAAGACTGGAGACAAGTATGGCTTTCCTTCCAGTGTTAAAAACAATTTGGGTATGTAAGCTATATTTCTTGTGCAGCATTATACGCCATAAAATGCACCAAACGTAAACTTGCCAGCGATTACATTTTTCACTGCAACCTTTTCAAAATATGTGCAGTGTTGTACTTTGCTTTGAAGGATCACAATAACTATGAGAAATAATGAAAAGAAACCCAGTTCATAGTCAATCTGAGATTTCTGGCTATAACATACGAAAAAATCATTTCGTTTTACCTAATAGTTTTCTCAAAATCAAGTGAGAAAGACTGTATAGCAGAGAACGTACACAATTCTAAAACAATGGTTTTTATTTTTTAGGTGAAAAGTAAAAGTTTTATTGAGAAACTAAGTATGGATATGGGTGTAGTTTTGCTTCATGTACATAAAAAAAAATTTTAACGCAAATCGGATGACTTGAAATTTCACTGCCCATTGTGCAATTATTGCTGCGATGCCGCCGTGTGTGCACTGGAATAGTTTTGATGCCACGATCTCCCTGCGAGCACACGCGGCTGTTTCTCGCCCAAGTGTATCGAGCCTAAAAGAGAGGGTATATCAGTTACAACATTGGGCTTCAATATGGGGAGAGCTGTATTCAAATTTCAGTCTTGCCATACTTTCATGGATTTTTCATTGTTCCTCAAAATCTGAGAAGGTAAATATCTTGTTGGTTCCATTGAAAATGGCATGGACAGTAATTTTCCCCCATCTTTGTCCTGTACTATATCTATACTCTGCAAACCACAGTGAGATGCATGGCACAGGTTACGTCCCATTGTACCCTTTATTAGAGTTTCTTCCTGTTCCATTCACATATGGAACACGGCAAGAATGATTGGTTGAATGCTGCTGTGCATGCAGTGTTTATTCTAATCTTATCTTCACAATCACTGTGTGTTACATAGGGGGTTGCATTATATCCCTAGAGTAATCATGTAGAGCCAGTTCTTGAAACTTTTTTAGCAGACTTTCTTGGGATAATTTAAGTCTTTCTTCAGAAGTCTGCCATTGCAGTTCCTTCAGTATCTTTGTGACACTCCCCCCATGAATTAAAGAAACCTGTGACCATTCACGTTGCCCTCCTGTGTATACATTCAGTCTGTTAGTCCTATCTGGTACTGATCCCACAGACTTAAGCGATATCCTAGGATGGGTTGCATGAGTGATTTATAAGCAGTCTGTTTTGGAGGCTGATTGCTCTTGCCCAATAAACCTAAGTCCACCACTTGCATTACTCACGACTGAGACCTTTGTGATCATACCATGTCATATCCCCACAATGTGTTACACCCAGGTATTTGTATGAGTTGGCCGATTCCCACAGTTATTGATATTACAGTCATAGAATACTATGTTTTTTCGTTTTGTGAAGTGTAAAATTTTACATTTCCGAATATTTAGAGCAAATTGACGAACTCTGCACCATGTTGAAATCTTATCAATATCTGACTGAATATTTATGCTGCTTATCTGATAGTACTTCATTACAGATAATTTTATCATCTGCAAAAACCTGATTTTTCTATTAATATTGTCTGCAGGGTCATTAATATGTAACATGAACAGCAAGGGTCCCCCCACACCGCTCTGGGGTACACCTAAAGTTACTTCTACATGTGATGATGACTCTCCATCCAAGATAACATGCTGTGTTTCCCTGACCAAAAAGTCCTCAATCCACTCACAAATTTCACTTGATACCACTTTTCAGGGCTCCAAAAATATGTAGGGAGAGATTGGGGCAGTACGGAGCATGTGTAAGGGCATCACAGCAAACTTCTTTAGCATAGTCTAAACGACCTTGGCGACTTGTGGATGGGCCCACAATTACATAATGGTTCACTTAAGACAGATGGCCTACATAATTAATTAGGTCAGTGACAATGGTGATAAATTATTTAACTTTTAGATAAATGGCTTCTTTTTCATCATAATTATTTCAATTGGTTGGCAGCTATCCACTTAGACCTGTTAGAAGGTAGTTTCTTAATCTCTCCATAATTAGGGACTTTTGCATTACGTAAAGCAGGTTTTAAAAATGCCAATCATGGTCATCTTCAGACTGTCATCCCATGTAATGTTCTTTCAAGGGCATTTATGAGGAACTGGTTGTGTCATATTATATGACTAATCCATTCGTATCTTTTTCACTCTGTTGTTCTACTAAATGACTCTTTTAATGCCAGTTGTGTGCAGAACTTCTTGGTTAGTGATTTTATCTGTGCGTTTTGTCTTTAGCAGACATCTCCAGTGCCATACGTCAAACACTTAGAGATTTCATTTTGATTTTGCATATTGCCTATGTTTTACAGCTGTTGAACACATTTTGCCTCTCTTCATTATCTGTTGTTTTAACAAAGCATTTTTCTTTTATTCATGAGCTTTGCTTTTCCTTCTCTGATTCTTTGTTTTATATATTCTTTGCTTCCTCTGTCTTACATTATCTTACTTTGTAAATATGGGTATGTTCTTAATTGTTTTATTTTTATTTCCTATAATTTTGGTCTTTATTTCTTCTAATTTCTTTGAAAAGTGAGTAGTTACATCTTTTTTGAGTTAATTTCCATTTCGGGCTCCGCAGTTAGCACTGCTTCCATAACTTGTAAGATTCTTTGGATATTTCTGTGATCTGGAGTTATCACAGCTGTGTCATTTGCCAACTTAAGCATCAGTACTCTTTCTCCATTTACTCAAATACCTGTACAGTATTCTTTGCTCTTATTTATTGCATATACCATGCAGATAGATGTTCAATAAGGATGGAAATAGATTTCATCCTTAAGTAAAACCTTGAAGAATTTTAGCTTGCTTTTGTGTATTTTGTATCTTTACTATCACTGCATAGTTATTTAATTATTCTTCTGTGTCTATAGTCTAGTTTGTAAATGTTTAGAATTTACATCGGTTTGTTCCAGTTGACAGTGTGCTTTGTGTCTTGAGGTCTGAAAGCTATATAAATTTGAGGTCGAGAGAGAGAGAGAGAGAGAGAGAGAGAGAGAGAGAGAGAGAGAGAGAGAGAGAGAGAGAGAGAGAGAGAGAGAGAGAAAAAAAAATCCCTGATATGTCGAGGAATCGTATGAAGGCCCCCGTTATTGAGCATCAGCAATGCTAACGACAACAACATGAGCTGCTGACAGACCTGCAGTGATCACGTTTGACTGCTTTGTTCTTTGTAATCCTTACAATGATACATTTCTTCAAGTCTTCTGATGTAATGCCAGTTCTTTAAAAATATATATTATTGGTTGAGACATGTGTCAGTTTCAGGCCTAGTGCTTTTAAATGTTTCATGTGGTATGTTGTCAGTACCACTAATATACTTTTCTGACACATCATTTAATGCATTTTTGGGTTCTTCTTTTATGATTTCAGGCCCCACTTCAGTTTCTTCTTCTTCTTCTTCTTCCATTTCACTTAACTGTTCTCACTTGTTTCCATCTGTGAACTACGCCCTCATTTTCTGTGAGAACTCTCCCTCCTTCCAGTGGGTTGAATTGTTGATTTATTTTTGTCTTATAAAATGCTTTTTTCATCAGGCTGCATGACTTTTCTGTGTTTCCTTTTTGATAGTTTTTATTAATTTTGTCATGTATTCCTTCTAGCCAGTCTCCTCTAGCCTTTTTTGCTTCCCTGTTGACTAAAGTTTCTTAGTCTGTTGTATCCTGATTTGTTTTTCTCTTTGTACTTCATTCTGCTAATGCCATTACTTGATCATTTACCCATGTTTTTTGGACTATGCTTTGCGAAAGACCACACACAATTTTCTGGAGTATAGACTTTCTCAAAGCATTCACAGGTGCCTTCACCTGAAAGTTGTATCCTTTCTTGCAGTTATCATTTCCATTTATTTATTTATTTATTTATTAGATGTTTGCAACAGTGGTTTGTTAGTTGACCTACATTGTCTTCCTGTTGCAGCTTCACTGAATTTTTTTATAGTTTTCTGTGCTACACGTTGTTTTTAATTTATCTGTTGCCCACCTGTCAGATTTTACTTTAAATTAGTGAATTTTTTTCAGTCGTAATTTGCACTGCATTGCCGGTAAGTTATGGTTGCTGCATATATCAGCTCCAGGATAAGATTTACTTTGTTTGATGGATTTTTTTGTTTTTTCTCGACTATATGAGGTGTGATAAAAAAATAATGGGAATTTTTGTTTTTCTGAAAGAATTTCTATATTCTTAAACATCAACTTTGTCCTCTTCAAAGTAATTCCCGTCAGATGTAATTCACTTGGGCCAGGCGCTTTTTCTGATCTTGGAAGCATTTCTTGAACTTTTTTATAATTATTGTGTTCAGCAATTCTGTTTTTATCTCATCAGTGGTCGTTCTACGATGTCCTTTCACGGATTTCTTCAGCCTCAGGAATAGTCATAGGAGGCCATGTCTGGTAACATAAATTAAAAAAAAAAAAAAAAACAAGCATGAAGGTGAAGGTGTGAGCTGGAGCATTTTCATCATACAATTTTCACGAGTAGTATTGTACAATTCTGGTCTTTTTTTCTTTGAATTGCTTCTCGCAAATAGTTTATAAATTGCAGGTATTCTTTGTTATTGTCCATAGGTTCATAATGCAGGAACTCATGATGCACAATCCCATTGTAACTGAAGAAAACAGTGAAGGAATCTTCACATGTGATTGAACTTGTCGAATTGTTTGTCTTAGCTCTTCAGGCAGTTTCCATGGGAACAGTTGGGCTTTGGTTTTGATATACCAATAAACCCATGTTTTGTCACCTGTTATAACTTTCTTTATTACCTCTGGATTGTTGTCACCTTCATTCAGCAATGACTGAGCAATGCTTGTGAGACATCATTTTTGGTTGAAATTCAATTATTTTGGAATGAACTTTGCTGCTATGCATTTCATGCACAAAACACCTGAAAAAATTGGTTGGCCTGAAGCAAAGAATGTGCAGACACTTCAGCAACCTCCCTGATGATGATTCAGCAATTTTCTGGAACCATTATCTTTACTTCTTCCACACTGTTGCCAATATTGATGTGAGGGGGGGGGGGGGAGGGGGGGGGAGGGAGGGGGGGAGAGGGGGATATTGCAATTTGGATGTATAAAGCCTATGAAATTAAATATTCCCATTAATTTTTGACCTAACCTGGTATTGTAATTACTTTGATAGTGTCTTGTATCCTTTGGTTTTATCCACGTGCGAAGCATGTACAGAAAGTAAGCACAGTTTAATCCTATTGCCATCTCAGCACTAGTGTTGCAATTCTGCACATTCACACTCATCTCTGTGGTGCATTGTCTTTCCACTGGTGTGATGAGAGCTGGATTGTGTTGTTTACATTTGTTAGTGATAGTTCAAAATGTTTAAGACACACTCTGAGCCCACTGACTGTGAAGTGTGTTCTGTAATACAGTTTTAAAGTGCAAAAATGTTAAGTCAGCTGCAATTAATTGTCAACTTGTACATATTTATGGAGCAAACAGACGGTTCACAATAAGAATGTTTGGTGATGAGTTTTCACAGAATTCGAAATAGTTTTGTGTGAGGTTGTTTCAAATCCCTTAAATTGTTTCATATTGTGTTCTGAAAGTGTTTATGGATGTCCACAAAATTGATCCCTCCCCCCCTCTGCCCCATTGTAGCCCATTATTTTTTCTCTGGCTGCATTTCCTTCACCCTGCCCTCCTCCCCTATTCTTGCTCCTTCCCCGTTGCCCCCTCCTTCCCCTCTCTTGGTGTACTGATTTATATCGACCTCGCTATCCACCTGGTTGCCTGTATTGCTTGCAATTTTGTTCCACCTGCTTATTTTTTCATCTGTTTTGGCATTTATGTCCCTGCTTGAGGTTTGACCTCTACTGTAAATTCTCTGTTTTTATTGTGAGCCATCTGGGGAAGAACTCCCTCCCTAGCATCTGTTATGTTGGTTGCCCTCTCCCCTTATTTCCTCTCTCCTTTCTGCACTGTAGCCCCCTTCCACCCTGCTAGGTCACCAGCGTGTGTAGCCAGTCCGTGTGGTGGGACTGTCATATACCCATCTGGCTGAGACCCCTGACAACACAGGGATTACACTACTGATATCTGAGCTGTTCCCTCCTCATATATGTCAAGGAGTGGTTGCTTGTCTTCTTGGAGCATTGGAACTCCTGGCAACAGCCACCATACCAGGTGGCCCTAGCTGTGGCTGGGTGGCGCCCATGGGGAGAGCCCCTGATCGGAGTGGGTGGTATCAGGGTGGGTGCTTGGTGCATGAAGCGTATCAAGCGACATAAATCTGGCCATTCTGAAATGGCCGTTTCTTTGAATGGTGAAGGATCATTGAATGCTGTTTCATATGACCCGGTAGCCTTCCCTTCCCTGGGTACACCATGGGAGGAGGGCCAGGCTCGCCATATTGGGATGAAACACATTCCCAACTACCTCCTCTATACTAGGACAGATGGGGACACATTCACCCCCACAAAGCCATTCTTTCTTTATGAGAATATCAAGGACATGTGTGGTGAAGTGGAGTCTCTCAGTAAGATGCGATTGGGCTAACCGTTGATCAAAGCTCCTTCTGCTGCCCTTCGTGCTTGTGATCGTCTTGGCAGTGTCCCAGTGTTTACTACTCCTCACCAATCTTTGAATATGGTCTAGGGAGTAATTTTTCATAGGGACCTCATTCTGGAAACTGATGAACTCCGGGCTAATGTGGATCGTCGTGGCATTTTTTTTTTTAGACGTGTGCAGGAGGGTCGCAGAGAAAACCACAGTGATACCGGCGACATCATTCTGGCTTTTGAGGGGGATACGCTCCTGGATCAGGTCAAGGTTATGTGCTTCAGATGTGATGTGATGTGATGTGATGTGATGTGATGTGATACGTCCCACCACCCATGAGGTGTTTTCGGTGCCTTGCATTTTGGGCATTGTCTTTCTGCTGCACGCCAGACCCTCTTGGGTGGTGACTCTGGACACCCACTCCATGAGGGAAGCCCTGTATTCTGCCACCTGTGTGTGTCAGTTCTCATGACCTCCACTGCCCTCGCTTGCCAGATTGCCCAGCTTAGAAGAGAGAAAAGAAGGTCCAAAAGTACAAGTCTGTGGGTTGCCTGTCTTATGCTGAGGCTTGCCTGAAGTATGAGAGACTCCATCCAGTGTTACTATCTTTAACTTTTGCCTGTGTTGCATCCTTTCCCCCCTCTTACCTCTTCCTTACCCCAGCCCCGCCCCCCTCTCCCCTTCCCCTCCCCTGCAGTTCCCACGACCTCCCATCTGGGAGTTGCTCTCCATTCCTAACCAAAGAAATGCCCCCTTTCTTCACCATGTGCCGGTGATGGGTCTCCCCCCTGGGCCCCATCTCCCCAGCGTATCTCAGGCTGAAAGAGAAGAAGAAGAAACATAAGTTACAAGACAAGGCTCCCCCCCCCCCCAGTACCCCTGTAGGTGCCATCCCCCACCCCCCATCCTCGCAACCTGAGTCTGACATCTTATTTGTAGATGTCACCTCATCTTTGTCGGTGATGACCATTGACTGAGTGACATGACATCCTCTCAGCTTCTTTGTGTCTAACCTGGACCCTCGCCACACAATCATCCAGTGGAATAGCAATGGGTACTGTTGTCACCTACTGGAAATACAACATTTTGTCTCCTCATATTCTGCATTCTGTCTTGCTCTTCAAGAAACACACTTCCATGATGATGACCACTCTCCAACATTTCGTGGTTATTGGGTGTTCTGTCAGAACCATGTCGGCCCCAGGGTAGCATCTGGTAGGGTTTGCACTTTGGATCACTCGTTGTCGTTAGTGACTGTATCCCCCTACGTACCAACCTGGAAGCAATAGTGGTTAGAGTGCTAATGATTTCAGCAATCACCGTTTGCAAGTCTACTTCCCTCCATGTAGGTCACTTCCTTACATTGAACTGTCTACCTTAATACAGTAACTCCTGTCCCCATTTCTCCTCCTGGGGACTTCCATGCCCACCACCCACTGTGGAGGAGTGTCACTTCAACGGGTGGGAGTCTCCTAATTTACCAACTTATGAAGGACCTTGATTTGTCTCTCCTCGATGATGATTCCCCTACCCACTACAGTGCCGCTCATGGTGCCCTTACTGCTATCGACCTCACAATCTCCTCCCCTGCTCTAGTGGCTTCCTAACAATGGTCATCCCAACATGACCTTTGTGACAGTGACCACTTTCCGGTGATTGTCATTTCCCTGCTGCCGCCCGGCAGACAGATCCCAACGGTGGGCATTCCGCAGGGACAATTGGCCTTTTTGTAAGTCTTCTGTGCACTTCAACACCTCCCTCTTGAATTGCATTGATGCAGTTATGCAAGTTATCTCTGCCACTATTTTCATGCTGCTGGCACTGCTGTCCCGCTATGCACAGGTCCCCCTCGTCGTCGACCAGTACTGTCGTGGACCAAAGATGTAGCACCCCCTGTCCAGGACTGCCGATGGTTGCTGCAGCCATTTAAATGATGCCCTTCACAGACCAACCTCCTCACTTTTAAGTGTGTCTGTGCTAAGGCTCTTTACCTTATTAAGCAGAGTGAAATGGAAAGTTGGGAGCACTATATTTCCTCCTTGTGGATGTGTGCCTCTTCATTGCAGGTTTGGTATAAGCTCCATAGCCTTCTGAGTCACCAGTGACAGTCAACTCTCAAGGGTCTTAACCTCCAAGGTGATCTGTGCACTGATCCATTGGTCCTTGCAGAATGCCTTGCAACACACTTTGCAATGGCATCAGCATCCTAATCCTATCCTGCTACCTTTCTCTGGCAGAAACGCCAAGTTGAACAGACCTCCCTCCCCCCCTCCCCCCTCCCTCTGCCCTGTTTCAACTCGCACCACACTGAGCCCCATAGTGAAATGTTTACTGAATGGGAATTCTTGCAGGCTCTTACCTCTTCACGGGACTTGGCCCCAGGCCTGGATTCCATCCACAACCTGATGCTCCAACACTTGGACATTGCCCAGAGACATCATCTCCTCAGGGTCTTCAACTGCATTTGGCTCATGGGTGCTTTCCCGTCACAATGGCGAGACAGTATAGCTATGTCTGTCCTTGATCCCGGGAAGAACCCAACGTCTCGACAGCTACCACCCGATTAGCCTAACAAATGTACTTTGTACACTGCGTGAGAGGATGGTTAGCTTCCATTATGTTGACTACTTGAATCTCGGGGCCTTTTGTTCCTGTATCGCTAGGGCTTCCAGGCAGGCCAATCTCCGACTGACCATTTATTCAGATTGGAAACAGCCATCTGACAGGTTTTTACTCAATGTCGTCACATTGTTGCAGTCTTCTTTGACTTACATAAGGCATACTACATGGCTCAATGCCATTACATTTTAGTTAACCTCCATGACTGGGGATTCTGTGGCCCCCCTTCCGATATTTATCGACATGTTTTTCTCTCACTGGCTCTTCTGGGTTGTAGTTGGCACTTCACTCAGTGCCCCTGGGATTCAGCAGAACAGTATCCAGCAGGGTTCTGTGCTAAGTGCCAAGCAATTCCTCATAGCCATCAATGGGCTTGTAACCTCTGTTGGGCTTGTGGTTACCCCGGCATTGTACGTCGATGATTTTTGCATCTGGTGCAGCTCCTGCTCTGTAGCATCTGCTGAGTGCCGCTTCCAAGGTGACATCTGATAGTCCTCTGCTTTGGCCAGTTTTCTCCCTCCAAAATGTCTGTTATGCATTCTTGTCATCGATCCACTGTACGCCACGATCCAGAACTTTATTTAAGCGACCAGCTCCTCAATGTTGTAGCACGGACCTATTTCGTGAGCCTTATTTTTGATAAAAAGCTGACATGGCTGCCCCATATTCACCACCTAAAGACTGCATTAGTACCCAGGTTTATGGCTCAGCAGCTCCTTCCACTCTGCAGCTACTTGACCTGTTCACCATTGTGGGGTGCGTCTAGCTATTGGTGCCTTTTGCACTAGTCCCTTTGATAGTCTTCTCACAGAACCGAGGATCCTCCCTTTACAAGTACAATGGAGCCAACTCCTGGTTTCGTACACAATAGCCGTTCGCCAATTCCCTGACCATCCTATGTACCGTGTCCTCTTTGCAAACGAGGGATGTCTCCCTTCTGACTACCACCCATTGGTGGTATTGCCAGTTGGCAAGTGTGTCACTTCCCTGTATGGGAATCTTCATCTCCACTCATTGAAGTGCACCCCATTTATTTTCCTCCCACACACCTTCCTTGGATAGTGCCTAGACCACAGATTAGGACTGACCTATTCCAGTTCCAAAAGACTCTGTCATCGCCTATGGTTTTCCAGCGTCTTGTACGTGCCATCTTTGTAGAGTTCCAGGGTGCCACCATCTTCTACATTGATTGTTCTAAGACAGTTGATAAGGTGGGATTTCACAGCAGAGCTTCTAGCCATTCACAGAGCCTTCCATTTTGTTTCTCAGGCCTCCCTCCACAGTGTTTTAATTTGTTCAGACTCAATGAGCAGCCTGCAGGCTATCACCCAATGCTACTCTCATCACCCTTTGATCTCTGTTACTCATGACCTTCTCTCTGCCCTTGACCATGCCGCCTACTCAGTTGTCTTTCTCTGGGTCCCAAGTAATGTGGTCATCCCAGGGAATGAACTGGCTGACCGTTTGGCTAGAGGAACAGAAACTTACTCCATTCCCTTTCATGATTCCAGCTGCAGATATGCGGCTCTACGTCAGATCTCTCTTTGCCGAAATGTGGAATGACATCTGGTGTGCTATTGCTCTTGGTAGTAAACTCTGCACAGTCAAGGAGTCTATTGCAGTTTGGCACTTTTCCTTTCACTCATCTTGGAAGGAGTCCACTGTTTTATACCATCTATGTGTTGGTCATACCAGTCTCGCCCATTGTTTCCTCCTGTGTAACTAACCACCTGCACAATGTGGTTGTGGAACCAGACTTACAATATCCCACATATTGGTGGAATGTCCCCTTCTTTTGGTTGCCCGTGCCAAGTATAGTCTTCCAGATTCCTTGAGTTTAATATTAGCAGAAAATTCACGGATGGTTGAACTGGTCCTCTGTTTCCTCCATGGAAGTGGTTTTTATTTCCAGATAAAAGATTTTGCTTTACGCTTGGAATAGGGACAGGGTGGTCGTGGTTGGGACCTATCTTAATGTCTTCTCAGTCTGGGACCTCATGATCACTCCCCCATGGAAAAAACCACCATTTTTTCCCAGTTTTTAGATTTGGTCTCACCTTACATGCCCTTTACTATGTGTGTTTTAATTTCATTGTTTTATAATTTTACTCCCCAGACTGGATCCATCTACTTTTAGCAGACCCTCTTTCTTCTGTGAGTAACTTTGGAGTCTTGGGTCTGATGACCTCGCCATTTGATTCCATAAACCCTCTCAATCAATCAGTCAGAATTGTTACTGGTGATAAAACTTGTGCTTTTCATGGCACTCCAGACTCAAAACAATAGTTCAGTGGAGTGGAGGGACTCACAATCCCCTGAGAAACAAAAATTCAAAACAGTTGTCAGCACAATAAATCGTGTGCACTGTGTTCTGGAACAGACAGGGCTTTCTGTTTGTTGAGTTTGTTCCCAGAGGTGAAACCATCAATGTGATACGATACTGTGAAACATTGAGAAAGCTTCAGCACATATTTAGAAGAAAAAAAAAAGGGTTTGGAATGCTCAGTCAAGGCATTCTGTTGCTTAATGACAATGCACATCCCCATTCCACTGGCATCACTTGAAACCTTATTCAAAAATTCGATTGGGAGCAGTTTGATCGCCCACTCTACAGCCCCAGTCTCAACTTTCTGACTACTATTATTGGTCTCACAAATAAGGCCCATGCGTATCACATAATTTATGACAGGGGTTAACGCTTATCGCATGAGTGCACATATGTCTGCATGAATTTTGTCTTGAGCTCATGTAAAATTTGTGACTTGTTCACATACACTTCTTCTTTCAGATAGCCCCAAAGAAAATAGTCAAGCAGGGTGAGGTCAGGAAAATGGGAGGGTTAGTTCACGTCAGTGTTTCTTGAGATGATACAGTGGCTGCAAACACTCCTCAGAAGGCCGCCTGAGAACCTTTCCATGTGTGCTGTGACCTCATCTTGTTGAAACTGCATTTCAGGCATATTCTCCACTGCAGAATGTACAATAGTTGTAATCATGTTTTGATATGTTACCAGTCACCATCACTGCATTGGCTTAATCATCTTCAACAAAGTATGGCCCAGTGATTATTCCAGACATCATGCCACAACACACCGTGCACTTCACAGGATGCATTTTGTGCTAGTGCATGGTGTGTGGGTTTGCACTGTGTGAAAGCAGACAATTTTGTCTATTAACAAAGTCATGAAGTGAAAAATGAGCTTCATCATTCAACAAGCTCCGGATGAAATGACTGTTTCTCTGTGGCCAACTCTGGTTTTTGAACTGTGTATGTGAGTCTTTGATGATAATCTGTGTCTGTAAACTCTTGCACCAGTTGGATTTTTTAAGGATAGAGATGCATTTGAGTTTCAGAAATCACTGAGGTGATGTCTTCGTCAGCCCCAGTTGGCCAGAATGTCTTTGTGTTGGTCCTGCCTTTTCATTGACACTGTCTTGCTTTCACTGGATGTTGTCCTCTGGATGTTGATTCCCACATTGTCCCACATCACTCACTGAACCCTGTTGTCTGAAATGTTGAATCAGGCAATATGTTATGGATTCTGATGGTGGATATCCTGATGTGAAATGGTGGCGATATGCTCATTGTGCGAGAACAATTGACCTTTGATTTTCAAATTAAAGCTCCACAATTTTGGTTCATTGAACCATGCTGAATTTTTCCATGGTCTATCTCCTGTCCTTCCTCTGTCAGAATCTGTATAAAAAGGAAAGGAGAAAAAAATAAAAATAAAAAAACTTATTCAGTTATAACTTTTCTGTGACTTTGTCCACTCTGTACATTGATAACAGGTAAAGCTAGCAGTTCTGCTTTCAGTTTAATTAGTATTGTTCTGTCACTACACAGCAAACAGCATTTGACTCTTTTTTAAACATTACCTGGGCAATAATACACTTATTTCAATTATTTTGTTTTGATTGCATGAGTACGTAAAATGGAAAGTGCTGCTCCAGAAATCCACTTTATATTTCCATGTAATTTTGCTCATTTCTAATATATCTGTTTTTAGTCTTGTTATCTCCCATTTTATGTTCTCAATTTACCACAAACTCCCAGTGATCCAATATGGTGATTATTATTAATCCCCTCTGAGACTCTTCCCACTCGAAGATCTGAATGGGGGACTACTTTACCTTAAAAAATTTAGTCCTAGAAGGATCCATCATAGTAGAAATGTTTTGCTTCAGCAAGACAATAAAAATGGATCCAAAGTATAACTTCTGGTTTTATAATACAGTCCACTTGCGTAAGAAAATTGGATCATTGTCACACATTGCTGTAACTTCTGAGAAGAGCGAAATCGTTTACTTTTCATCTACACTCATGCTCATAAATTAAGGTTAATGCTGATACATGGTTAAACAACACTCTGGTGGGCAGTTTGTGGGTTTAAATCACCTCAGGGTCTGACCATGTGGTGCATTTGACCTGAGGCCATCGCACGATGGTGCTGGTAGCAGTCCACATATGCATAGGTGTGTTGGTGCATGTCAGAGTATGGTGCAGCGAGTGAGTGTGCAGATGTTTTCAGATGTGCTAATAATGACTGTGTGTTGAAAATGGCTCAAAGAACACACATTGATGACGTTATGAGGGGTAGAATACTAGGGCGACTGGAGGCTGGTGAAACACAGCAGGTCATAGCACCGGCCCTCCGTGTGCTACAAAGTGTGATCTCACGATTATGGCAGGAAATGTTTTTAGGCACCACAGTATGGGACATCCACAGTGTACACCACCACAAGAAGACCAATATCTTACCATCAGTGTCCGCAGATGGCCATGGAGTACTGCAGGTAGCCTTGCTCAGGACCTTACTGCAGCCACTGGAACAGTTGTCTCCAGACACACAGTCTACAGACGACTGAACAGACATGGTTTATTCGTCCGGAGACCTGCAAGGTGCATTCCACTGACACCTGGTCACAGGAGAGCCTGTAAAGCCTGGTGTCAAGAACAGAGTACATGGTCCCATTGGAACAGTGGTTCCAGGTTATGTTCCTCGGTGAGTCCAGGTATAGTCCGAACAGTGATTCTTGTTGGGTTTTCATCTGGCGTTAACCAGGAACCAGATACCAACTCTTTAATGTCCTTGAAAGGGACCTGTACGGAGGTTGGGGTTTGATAGTGTGCGGTGGGATTATGATTGGTGCATGTACACCCCTGCATGTCTTTGGCAGAGGAATTGTAACAGATCAGGTGTGTCAGAACGTCATTTTGCACCAGTATGTCTGCCCTTTCAGGGGTGTAGTGGGTCCCACCTTTCTCCTGACGGATGATAACGCAGAGCCCCACCTAGCTGCCATCATGGAGGAGTACATAGAAATGGAAGATTTTAGGCGAATCGAGTGGCCTGCCTGTTCTCCAGACCCAAGTCCCATCGAGCACACCTGGGATGCTCTCAGTTGACATATCGCTGCACGTCTTCAAACCCCTAGGACACTTCAGGAACTCCGACAGGCACTGGTGAAGAATGGGAGGCTATACCCCATCAGCTGCTCGACCACGTTATCCAAAGAGTGCCAACCCATTGTGCGGCCTGTGTACGTGTGCATGGTGATAATTTCCCATATTGATGTCAGCGTATATGCGCAGGAAACAGTAGCGTTTTGTAGCACATGTGTTTCGGGATGTTTTTCTTAACTTATCACCAATACTGTGGACTTACAGATCTGTGTTGTGTGTGTTCCCTATGTGCCTATGCTATTAGCGCCAGTGTTGTATAGTGCCACATTGTGTGGCACTACATTTTGCAATTATACTTAAATTATGATCATGAGCGTATTTTGCAGTACTGGTTTTAAATTTTTAGTTGGCACTGTGTAGGTAATTTTAGGTAATGTGTTGAAATAGGCAAGACCAAATATTAGTGGCTCTTTGCCAGCGTAGGATACAGCATGTTAACTGTATGCCCACAGATTCTGTTATAGTTACCAATTGACCTCCTTATTTTCTTTCGCAAAGACAAGGGCAATTATAACAAGAAAAGTCCAGGTTGGAATATCAACAAAATTATGAAAAGAATAGATCACAATTCTGTGTAAAGATGACATATTGAGTTGCAGACAAGCACAACAAAATTACTGTTACATGCTGAGCTTTCGATCAAATCCTTCTTTTGAAAAGGAAAGATTCACACAAGCTGGCACACCTCATGCTCACGTAACCGCAATCTCTGGCCACAGCGGCCATAATTCATCTGTCACATTGAACGAAGCAATAATTTGGAATAGGGCAGGGAAGGGGGAGGCTGTGTAGTGGAGCATGCGGGGACTATACTCTGATTAAAATAGCTTTGTGATTGACACACTGCCTTGATTGGGAGGGGGATGGGGCAGTGTTGCCAGATTTCAGACAGCTGTGCTACGCAGGGTGCTGCGAGTACATATAAAACAGGCAACAAAGTGAGAACATTGGGCTCGAGAAAGAGCTACTATAGGATGGCGGCTGGTGCCTACAAACTGGACTTACTGAAATGTCAATACAAAGTAATTTTAATTGCAGTCGTACAAGGCTGTCAGGTGCAATGTTGGCAATTATAGATGTACACGACAGGTACTCTCATTATATAAACTAGTTCTAGATGATTCTACACAATTGCCATTTAACCTCAAATTTTAAGACTCATGTGGGAGTGGAAAAATGCAAAATATAGATATTAGGTTGGTGCATAAGTATGTAGCAGTTTTGTTTTTCATGTTGGTGTTCCAGTTGCTATGGATTTATTTATTGATTGTCATTTTTTATTTGTAATTGACTGTTGCTTTTTAGGTGTTCCACAAGGCTCAATATTAGGGCCACTGCTTTTTCTATATTATATTAATGATATGCCATGTCAGGTCCAGTCTGATACTATCCTCTATGCAGATGACTCAACAGCTGTAGTCTGTTGTAAAAACGAGGTAGACCTAATTAGTCATATTGAACAAACACTTGGGGAAGTGGAGGCATGGGTCAAAAACAATAACTTGACATTAAATTTTACGAAAACAGAAATTGTTCATTTTACCACAAAACAATCTGCACAGTCTATAAGTGAAATAAGGTATATGGACAAAAAATTAGAGACTGCAGACTGTGTCAAATTCCTTGGCGTGTTAGTCAATAAAAACCTGTTATGGAGTCGCCATGTGGATAACATACTGGGTCGACTGAATAGCCTTGTATATATTATGAATATCTTGTATAGTATTACTGATTTAGCTGTAAGAAAAACTGTATATAATGCATATTTTGTTTCAGTCATTAGGTATAGTATAATTTTCTGGGGGTCTGAAAAAACAAATTTACTTAGAGCTTTTAGACTACAAAAAAGAATCATCCGAGCAATGGTGGGAGCAAAACCAAAGCAACACTGCAAACCTTTATTTGTAAAACTGGATCTAATGAGCATTCCAAGCATATACATCTATGAAACTCTCACTTTCACAAAAAGAAACCCACAACTTTTTGAGGGCAACTTCTTCTTGCATCAATATGATACAAGACATAAAACGAGCTACATGTTACCTACCCACCGTTTAAAATCATATGAAAAAACCCCATACTATATGGGCATGAAATTTGTAAATAAAATATGGAAAGATATGGATGACCCAAATATAAAAGGCACCAAAAGAGACCTGGAAAAATATCTGAAAGATAAATGTTACTATAGTGTAGAAGATTTCATGAATGGTAACAATGCATTATAATTGTAATTAAAATACCTCTTTGAAGATGTTACACCATGTATATTATTAGTTTATTGTCTATTTTTAGTATTGTTATATATAGTGTAAAAACTGACAAGTCACCTATGTCACAATCTTTGATTGTATAAGGCATGTTATGTGATAATAAAAATTGAATTGAATTGAGTTTACGTATTGTCATTTTCTCGTTTGGAAGTAGTGAGTGGAGGTGTGGATGTTAGAAAATGGAGTGCCAAGTGGAGAAATCGGAACATTTTTGACGTATTCTTGTGTTTTGTCAATGTCAATGTCAATGGTTTGTGGCTGGCCAGTTGGTTTGTTGAGTATGGTAGATGAAGCATGAGGGATCAGTTTCAGGACAAGGTGGAGAGGGTAATTTTGGTCTGTGAAGGCTCAGCAATACCCTTGGCATGTTAGGAGACTGACTGCTCATTGCTGTGAATGCATCAGCCACAGGTAGGCAGGCTGTATGGAAGGGAGTTCTTGGTATGGAAGGGGAGGCAACTGCTGAAATTGAGTTGTTGGTGATTGGTAGGTTTGATGTGGATAGGGCACAGAAGGTACCATTTGTGAAGTGGCAGTAGATATTGAAGAAGGTGGCTTGTCGGGCTGGCGAGGACCTGGTGAAGTGCACGGGGGAGAGGATGTTGCGGACCAGAAGGAATATGGATAAGGTGTACTCACTGTAGATCCAGATTTTGATGTTGTCATCAATGAAAGTGAACCTGGTGAGGGATTTGGGATTCTGGATTGGTAGAAAGGATTCTTCTAGGTGACCCACAAACAGGTTGGCATAGCTTGTGCTCTGCAGGTGTGGAAATGACCATACCATAGATTTCCCCCCTTCAAAATAAAAGTAATTGTGGCTGGTGATATAGTTCATCATTGTGACCAGAAAGGAGGTTCTAGGTTTGGAGTCAGTCATGTGTTTAGAAAGGTAGTACTGTTTAACGGTGGCTAAGCCAAAGGTGTTAGTGTTGGTGTAGATGTAGGCGGCATTGACTGTGATGAGCATTATGCCTGTTTTTATGTACTGTAGGAAGTATGTGGAAGGTTGAAGCCTGGAGAATAGTGAGGGTGAGGAGAGAGAGAGAGAGAGAGAGAGAGACTCAAGAAGAGGTTGTGGGATGGACATAGGGATTTAAGAAAGGTCTGGAATGTCTGGCAGCTAGCATAGCCCCTCAGGCAGGTAGCACCACACCATCTTCTTGCACCCATACCCTGCTATCCTCCCCTTACATTCCTACTTCCACACCTCTTCTGTACTGCTACTGCCCACCTCAATCAAAATCACTGCTAGCTGCTGTCACGCCTCTGTGTCTGCAGAAGACAGTAGCCATATATGTTATGTGCTTGTGTATGTGTGTTTCTTTTTTACAGCTGAGAAAGAAGTGTGTGACAGTTTAATAATTTCCAACACACTACCTTTAGATGTGCCTCTGCTGATTAACAGTTCCTCACGTGTTGAATAGCAGCCTGTACTAATTTTTATTGTTATTCCATCCTAGATTTTCCATTGTTTGAGTTTAGCTACTGATTCATTGAACACTTTCTCCATGATGTTAATCCAGCAAAAGCTGTTGTTTTGTTGCCTTATTCACATCCTCCATGATATTATCATCTGATGGAGGATCGGCGAAATGTGCATTTAGAATGGTAGGTGGAATAGGTATCTAGTGTGCTTTATCCTCACAATGTATTTCTGTTCTAATAATTTCCCGTGTAGCATTGCATTTATTCACTGAGTTCAGTAGGTGTCTCATCAGCTTTGCAATTCTCTGCCTAGAGTTCAGGCCAATAAAGCTTTCTCTCTTTTGTATATATTTCCGTGTCTGCATTTCTAAGCTTTTTTTGATGTAACAGCATAATGATTCTTATTTTATGTACATGTGGTTTTAGATTTTGTGGTTTAATACAGAAATTCTGCTTTGGTTGTTTCTTGTAGCATTTCAGACATGCTTCAAACTTTTCATTTAAAAGACCTTAATTTTTTAGTTGATTAATTAGAATCTGTATTGGACATACAGCTCTTCCATATTGTGCACAGGATCCAATTATTTTACTATGAAGAGTTTGTCTGAAGAAGAGTCCCTCATAATCAGAAATACATAGTCTGATGATTGCTTTAGTTAGATGAAAATTGTGTATTATATTTTCCAGTCATTTTGTCTGCCTTGTGGGTTGTCATTTTTTTCAGCAGAAGTTAAGATATTTTAATATGTTCAACAAACCATTGACATTTCTATTTAGGAAATTAATGTGTAACTTATTCACATTCTTCCTCGCCATTTGTCCTACAGTGTAGTGGGGTCTGTTCCTCTGTCTCCAATTTGCAGGTTCTTGTATTTGATTAGGGTGGAAACCCTCTTCCTTTAGGTCTATGTGGAAGGTATCTAGTCATAATTGCCTTAGTCTCCTAATATATCATTTACCATTTACTT
The DNA here is from genome assembly GCF_021461395.2 of Schistocerca americana. Classification (NCBI taxonomy): domain Eukaryota; kingdom Metazoa; phylum Arthropoda; class Insecta; order Orthoptera; family Acrididae; genus Schistocerca; species Schistocerca americana. The sequence goes on from NC_060126.1 coordinate 382,684,613, forward strand.
CTCATCAGGTGAATACAGGGTTATAAATACAAAATCAAATAGGGGTAATGCAGTAGTAGGTTTAATAATGAATAAAAAAAGTATGAATGTGGGTAAGCTACTATGAACAGTGTAGTGAACACATTATTGTAGTCAAGACAGACATGAAGCCCACGCCTAGCACAGTAGTACAAGTTTACATGCCAAATAGCTCTGCAGATGATGAAGAGATAGAAGAAATGTATGATGAGATAAAAGAAATTATTCAGATAGTTAAAGGAGCCAAAATTTTAATCCTGGTGCGGGACTAGAATTCGATAGTAGGAAAAGGAACAGAAAGAAAATAGTAGGTGAATATGGACTGGGTGAATTAAATAATGGTTAGACCCAGATTTAGGAACCAGATTGTAAATTGTAACACATTTCCAGGGGCAGATGTGGACTCTGGCACAATTTATTAGTTATGGAATGTAGATGAAAACAAGAAATTGGAAGAAGGTAGGAAATTAAGGAGATGGGACATGGATTAGTTGAAAGAATCAGAGGTTGTTGAGAGCTTAGAATGGAGCAGTATGCAACGGTTGACTAGAACAGGTGAACGGAATACAGTAGAAGGCTAAGGGGTAGCTTTAAGAGATGAAATAGTGAAGGCAGCAGAGGATCAAATAGGTAAAAAGACAAGCCCCAATAGGAATCCTTGGGTGGCAGAAGAGATATTGAATTTCATTGATGAAAGGAGCAAATATAAAAATGCCGCAAACGAAGCAGTGAGTAGATTATATTCCATCAGGACTACTGACAGCCTTGGCAGAGTCAGCCATGACAAAACTCTTCCATCTGGTGAGCAAGGTGTATGAGACAGGTGAAGTACTCTGACGTCAAGAAGGATGTAGTATTCCAATTCCAAAAAAAGCCGTTGCTGATACGTGTGAAAATTACCGAACTATCGGTTTAATAAATCATGGTTCCAAAATACTAACAGGAATTCTTTACAGAAGAATGGAAAAACTGGTAGAAGCAGTCCTTGGGGAAGGTCATTTTGGATTACAGAAAACTGTAGGAACATGTGAGGCTATACTGACCCTACAACGTATCTTAGAAGATAGGTTAAGGAAAGGCAGACCTACATTTATAACATTTGTAGACTTGGAGAAAGCTTTTGACAATGTTGGCTGGAATACTCTTTGAAATTCTGAAAGTAACAGGGGTAAAATTCAGAGAGCACAGGGCTATTTACAACTTGTACAGAAACCAGATGGCAGATATTAGAGTCGAGGTGCATGAAAGGGAAGAAATGTTTGAGAAGGGAGTAGGACTGGGTTGTAGCCTATCCCCGGTGTTATTCAATGTGTATATTGAGCAAGCATTAAAGGAAACAAAAGAAACATTTGGAGTAGGAATTAAAGCCCATGGAGAAGAAATAAAAACTGAGGTTTGCCAATGATGATATAATTCTGTCAGAGACAGCAAAGGACTTTGAAGAGCAGCTGAATGGAATGGACATTACCTTGAAAGGAGGATATGTGATGAACATCAACAAAAGCAAAACAAGAATAATTGAATGTAGTCAGATTAAATAACATGATGCTAAGGGAATTAGATTAGGAAATGAGACACTTAAAGTAGTAGATGAGTTTGCCATTTGGGGAGCAAAATAATTGATGATGGTCAAAGTAGAGAGCACATACAATGTAGACAGCCAATTGGAAGAAAAGTATGTTTACATCAAATATAGATTTAAGTGTTAGAAAGTCTTTTCTGAAAGTATTTGTATGGAGTGTAGCCGTATATGGAAGTGAAACCTGGGCGATGTACAATTTAGGTAAAAAGAGAATAGAAGCTATCTAAATGTGGTGCCACAGAAGAATGTCGAAGGTCAGGTTGGCCGATCGTGTAACTACTGAGTAGGTACTGAAAAGAACGTAGAGACAAGGAATTTGTGGCACAACTTGGCCAAAACAAGGTATTTGTTAATAGAACACATTCTGAGACATCAAGGGATTACCAATTTAGTATTGGAGGGAAGTGTGGGTGGTAAAAATTGTTGAGGAAGACCAAGAGATGAATACAGTAAGCAGATTCTGAAAGATACAGATTGCAATAGTTATTCGGAGATGAAGAGGCTCGCAAGTGATACATTAGCATAGAGAGCTGCATCAAACCAGTCTTCGGACTGAAGACCTCAACAACAACAACAACAACAACAACAACAACAACAAAAACCTGTAGTTTGGTTTTGTTATTGTTTTATGATCTGCACAGAGTGCTTGACCTTACCGCTGTAGACAGCTGCACCTTGTCATCTGACCAGGAGATGCGACTGTACCACCTGTCATAAAGATAACAGAATAATAATGTTTAGCGATATCAGTACAGACATCTAGATGGCTTTCCATCATATTCTCAAAAATTGTTGCCACTCTGTATTGCCTGCAAATTATATAATTAGTCACATGTTGAAATTTACTCACAGTATTTCATTATGTGATCAGTGATGAAATTGCGTGCAGTATGGAGGGACACTAATCATAGAGAAGATGAGGGAAAGCCGCCTACCTAATGTCCATTTATTTTATGTATTCAAATAGCCCTTTCAGATGATACAATAAACTGACTTTGGTTTTACTTCTTTGTATTCAAACTTCTTTGTATTCAATTTTCGGTGCTCCCAGACTTACTTCATCTGTTAAGAGTGTTGTTCCTTTTCTTTCTGGATCCACTTTTTTCCTTTCGCAGACCTCTTTCCTTCTTGAAATTCTGCCTTTTCTGTTGTTTCTCTAAATAGTATTGTTACCTATTATGTGCATTCTAATTCCTGTGTTTTTCACATGTTTGTCAATTTCAGTATTTGTAGCTGTTTAGTAAATTGAACACCTGTTTAGTTAGTCTGTTACTATCCCAGTATGTGTGGCCATGAAACGGTAATTTTCTTTTCCTCAATACATCAGTTAGCCTTCTCAGTTTGAAATAGAGCTCTCCGTTTCATCTTAATTAGTATTAAACATTAGAATGACTTGAAAGTTATAGTATTTTCCCCTAGAATTCATCTTTCAACCCTTTTTTTTTTTTTTCCTTCAAGATCCCCAAATCTTGTTAGTTTAAGTTTTCTTCTGCATACAGTGTTTCAGGCCATACTACTGTTTGATAGCGTCTTACTTTTGTGTCCAGGACCAAGTTTTTCTTGTTATGTTGTAAGTCATTTGGAATGCAGTTTCCATTTTTCGTAATCGATTTTCTATGGCTACCTTTTCTTTTGTATTGCTTGTTACCTATTCTCCTAGGTATTTAAAACATTGTTTTTTATGTTGTGTTATGAATTTTAAGATTTGGAGGGGCATCACCTAATGTCTGTAGTGACATAACCAATTATTATTAGTATTCTATAATATTTATTTTTAATTGCCAAGTGCATCAGTTTCTCAGAACTTTCACAAACAAGTCTTCATTGTTATTCAGGGAACAACATGTTGAAGTAGTTACAAAATCCTGTTTCAATAACATTATGGCAGTAGCCTTAAATTTTGTCTCTAGGCATAGTTGACTATATCTGTCAGTTCATGCATCAGGTTCACTCTGTTTTTTTAACATAGACAGATATGCCACTGTGTTTTACACTTGTTCCATAATAGCTAGTTGCCAATTCATAACCATAAGGCAAACTTAATTTTAGTTCTTGATGGCTAAGGTGGCATTCTCTTTCTATTTTTCTGCTGCCACTGAATTTATACTTCAGAGACTGGACATGGATGTCCAGGAAGATTACAGTTCGTGCTTGGGGGTTGTATGTTTTTTATTTCTTTATTTCCGATGTCATGGTTCATGGTGTGGGTTCCTGGTATCATGTCCTAGTTCATGAACCTCGGGCAACGTATGAGTGGCCACGTAAGTGGTCCTGACAGTCGGGATACCAGTTACTTTGGAATAAGGCTGGGCACCTCGGACATATTCAGAATCGTGGCCACCTTTGTGCTCAGACGGCAAAGACTACCAAATCCACCGGTTAGTCCCTCAACCGTTAGGGGTAAAACTCAATGGGACCCGGGGCAAGTGAGGCTAGCAACCTGCTTCCCTGGTACTATAAATATAGTGCTGGCAACAATCGGAGCAAAATGCCTCGAACCTTTGGAGGTGACGGAGTCCCACCTCTAATTGACAAACCAGGGACTCCTAAGATACGACTCGGCAAACGAATGGTAACGAGATGGGGAGCTATTACTATCAATGGGGGCTACTCTGGGAAGAAGGTAGAGCTGGCAGAGGCTGCAAGTAAGATGGGGTTGGACGTTTTAGCTGTTAGTGACATTCGGGTAAGGGGTGAGAAAGAAGAGGAAGTGGGAGAATACAAGGTCTACCTGTCAGGAGTCAAAACAGGAATAGCAAAATGGCGTGTAGGGCTTTTCATCAGGAATGAAATGGAACCCAGCATAGTTGCAATAATGTATGTAAACGAACGACTGATGTGGATGGATTTGACAGTGTCTAACGAGAAAATTAGGATTGTGTCGGTATATTCGCATTGTGAAGGGACAGATCAAGATAAGATGGATAGTTTTTATGACGCACTGAGTGATATAGTTGTTAGAGTAAAGGGCAAGGACAGTGTTCTGCTCATAGGTGATTTTAATGCCAGGATTGGAAATCGAACAGAAGGGTATGAAAAGGTTATGGGTAAATTTGGAGAGGATATGGAGGCCAACAGGAACGGGAAACAACTCTTGGATTTCTGTGCCAGTATGGGCGTAGTAATCACAAACTCCATTTTTAAAAATAAGAACAGTCACCGGTATACTTGGGAAGGCAGGGGAACCAGATCTGTCATTGACTATATAACAACAGATCAGGAATTCAGGAAGGCTGTGAGGGACACACGTTTATTTAGGGGATTCTTTGATGACACTGATCACTATTTAATCTGCAGTGAAATTGATATTGTGAGGCCGAAAGTGCAGGAGGTCAGGTCCATGTGTAGGAGGATAAGAGTGGAGAAACTTCAGGGTAAGGAAATCAGACACAAGTACATAACAGTGATCTCAGAAAGGTACCAGTTAGTTGAATGTAGTCAATTGCAGTCACTGGAAAAGGAATGGACAAGGTACAGGGACACAGTACTAGAAGTGGCCAAAGAATGTCTTGGAACAGTAGTGTGTAAAGGTAGGATGAAGCAAACAACTTGATGGAGTGACACAGTCAAGGCAGCCTGTAAAAGGAAAAAGAAGGCATATAAAAAATGGCTACATACTAGAACTCGGGTAGACAGAGAAAGTTGTGTTGAAGAAAGAAACAAAGCCAAACAGATAATTACAGTATCCAAGAAGAAATTTTGGGAAGACTTTGGAAACAGGTTGGACACCTTAGGTCAAGCTGCTGGAAAACCATTCTGGAGTGTAATTAGCAGTCTTCGAAAGGTAGGTAAGAAGGAAATGACAAGTATTTTGGACAGGTCAGGAAAACTGCTGCTGAATCCTGTTGATGGCTTGGCAGATGGAGGGAATATTTTGAAGAGTTGTTCAATGTAGGTGAAAATACGATCAGTAATGTTTCAGATTTCGATGTACAATGGGACAGGAATGATGATGGAAATAGGATCACATTTGAGGAAGTGGAGAAAATGGTCAATAGATTGCAGTGAAATAAAGCGGCTGGGGTGGATGAAATTAAGTCGGAACTCATCAAATACAGTGGAATGTCAGGTCTTAAATGGCTACACAGGATAATTGAAATGGCGTGGGAGTCGGGACAGGTTCCATCAGACTGGAAGAAAGCAGTAATCACACCAATATTTAAACATGGAAACAGAAAAGATTGTAACAACTACAGAGGTATCTCTTTGATCAGCGTTGTGGGTAAAATCTTCTCAGGTATTGTTGAAAGGAAAGTGCGAGTATTAGTTGAGGACAAATTGGATGAAAATCAGTGTGGTTTTATGCCTCTTAGAGGTTGTTAGGACCAGATCTTTAGCTTACGGCAAATAATGGAGAAGTGTTACGAGTGGAACAGGGAATTATATCTATGTTTTATAGATCTAGAAAAGGCATATGACCGGGTTCCTAGGAGGAAGTTATTGTCTGTTTTACATGATTATGGAATAGGAGGCAAACTTTTGCAAGCAATTAAAGGTCTTTACATCGATAGTCAGGCAGCAGTTAGAGTTGACGGTAAATTGAGTTCATGGTTCAGAGTAGTTTCAGGGGTAAGACAAGGCTGCAACCTGTCTCCACTGTTGTTCATATTATTTATGGATCATATGTTGAAAACAATAGACTGGCTGGGTGAGATTAAGATATGTGAACACAAAATAAGCAGTCTTGCATATGCGGATGACTTAGTTGTGATGGCAGATTCTATTGAAAGTTTGCAAAGTAATATTTCTGAGCTAGATCAGAAATGTAAGGACTATGGTATGAAGATTAGCATCTCCAAAACAAAAGTAATGTCAGTGGGAAAGAGAGATAAACCGATTGAGTGCCAAATAGGAGGAACAAAGTTAGAACAGGTGGATGGTTTCAAGTACTTAGGATGCATATTCTCACAGGATGGCAACGTAGTGAAAGAACTGGAAGCGAGGTGTAGCAAAGCTAATGCAGTGAGTGCTCAGCTACGATCTACTCTCTTCTTCAAGAAGGAAGTCAGTACCAAGACTAAGTTATCTGTGCACTGTTCAATCTTTCTACCAACTTTATTGTATGGGAGCGAAAGCTGGGTGGATTCAGGTTACCTTATCAATAAGGTTGAGGTTACAGATATGAAAGTAGCTAGGATTATTGCAGGTACTAGTAGATGGGAACAATGACAGGAGGGTGTGCATAATGAGGAAATCGTGGAAAACTGGGAATGAACTCTATAGATGTAGCAGTCAGGGTGAACAGGCTTAGATGGTGGGGTCATGTAACACGCATGGGAGAAGCAAGGTTACCCAAGAGACTCATGGGTTCAGCAGTAGAGGGTAGGAGGAGTCATGGTAGACGAAGGAGAAGGTACCTGGATTCGGTTAAGAATGATTTTGAAGTAATAGGCTTAACATCAGAAGAGGCACCAATGTTAGCACTGAATAGGGGATCATGGAGGAATTTTATAAGGGGGACTATGCTCCAGATTGAACGCTGAAAGGCATAATCAGTCTTAAATTATGATGATGATGATGATGATTTCTGATGTCTCTTAAAGTACTACACTGCATCATGTGGGGAACGATTACCATCTGAGCTATTCTCTTTCTTCACCCATCGTTTTTTCACATGAGAATTGATAGGATGACAAAATGTCCTTTTCATATGACTGTTAACTTTTAACTGTATTTTTTTACATTGGGACCAGCTATATGATGTACTGCCCACATCCCTCAGTTTTCCTAACAGGCCAGTTTATTATATTGTCGTGGCATTGCTGAGGTTAAGCTATGGTTCACAACTGTTTTGAATGTTTTTACAAGTATTCAGAGCTAGTCGTCTCTCACTTCTACAGTTATGAAGTAGCACATGATTTGTATGATATTATCTGCTCATTTAAGTTATACTGAGTATCATTGTATTTGTACAGCTTTGTCAGATTTTCTCTGTATTGAGATTAAATTTTGTGATTTCAGTGTTGACACGGGATCTGCTTTGTACTGTAATATCCTCACATTCCCATAGGGACATACTACAGCTACTGTAATATAGTCATGAGACTTGGATTACATATAATTTACTTAGAACAACCAAACAGTGACTTTCAACCAATATGTCCTCCCCTGTACTGGAATTACGTAGTGTGTTTACGAGTATGGGTTGTGATACAGAAATGATGACGTATGGAAGTTTGGATCTGGCCATGAGTCTTGCATTGATAGCCAGTGTAGTTACGGCGACCACTCATGTAAAGTGGGAAAGATGGGTTAGAGTCCCAGTCTGGTACAAATTCTCATTGTTGTCATTTCCTTATACAGCTGATGGTTATTAGTATTCACAACTGCGAATACATTTCATGTAAATAGAAATGAATTATTTTATTTTACATAGTATAGAAAAGTCCATGTAAGTAGAGATTTTGTAAAAAGCATGCTTTCACAAAATTGTATACAACTAAGAATTATTTTACATCTTTTCTGTTGATGAACTTAACTAAAATAATGAAATCGGCATTGTATACTCATAAGTAAAACATCATACATTTCCTTTGCGGGTACAGGAAGATAATGAAACTGATTGTACCTGTGTACCTTCAAGTAACCATAAGTTATTTCTTCTGTGCATACTGTGGTGAAAATAGGTATCAATTTCTTCTATTTGATCCTTTCTAAGTTGTAATAGTTAATCAAAAGATTTTACTCACTCATGTGAAATTGTAAAATGTACCATTGTGTTTGCATAAATCATTGTAGAGCAAACAAAATGCTCCTTTTGTGGTATGTTACAAGAACATAGTATGTATCCAGTATCATTGATTTCCTTTTCGCTTCTTATGATGACATACATGATGGGAAAACAGAGTGGCTACCTCGTCAGCCTCCATTTCAAGATTAGCAACTTTCTTGTTGTGTGTAGTTGCATGCAAAAAAATTGAGTGTAAATGTTGTGCACATGACCAGCCATGTGAGACTGGTTGCGTCAGTGTAAACACAGCCTTAGAGAATGCTTTTTGTTGGAATATGCTCTCTGAAATTCTGAAGGGCTCTAGAATAAAATACAGGAAGCAAGTAGTTATTTACAACTTGTACAGAAGTCAGGTTACAGAAATAAGAATTAAAGGACATGAAAGAGAAGTGGTGATTAAGAAGGGAGTGAAACTGATTTGCAGTCTGTCCAGGAGAAATTTGGAAAGGGGATTAAAGTTCAGGGAGAAGTAATACAGACTTTGAGGTTTGCCGATGATATTGTAATTTTCCCAGAGACAGCAAAGGGCGTGGAAGAGCAATTGAACAGGATGGAGAGTGTGTTAAAATGAGGATATAAGGTGAACATTAGCAAAAGCAAAACAAGGCTAATGGAATGTAAATGAATTAAATGAGACAATGCTGAGGTACTGTAAATCTCTGCACCCAATACGAGATTTTTATCTGAAATGTCATGCCCACAAGTAAGAAGCCGTCTTGTATTCATGCCTGCCAGTTTAATCTCTAACATATGTATGCACTTTGAGCATTGCTTTACAGTAGCAGGAAGTGGTGGTGTGGCAATTTTTTTTAATCAGTTGTTATTTTACTTTGGAGATCCCACTTCTAAACTGTATGTTAAAGTGTGTAATGGGTTGTGGTGTCAACAATGTGGTCCAACACTGAATATTTCAACAATATGCAGGCATTACTGTGAAGTAAATTTCAAAGTCTGGTTGTTAGACATGTAGAAGCAACAAACAACTATGTGGTTTTGAGAAGTGTGGAGTCGCAGAAGCCAATATTTGTTGGTGAAATGACAAAGGACATCCATAAAATATGAAGTCAACTAGAAAAGCTTTGTCACCCACAGAGTTAATGTTTCAAAAATATAAAAATGGAACTAATGGCATTAGGGTGTGAGAAAAGTAAAGGAGGATTGTCAGTTTTGTGCGATGTCATATGAAATAAAGCACGTGAATTGCCACAGGATTGTGGTGTCCAATTTAAAGCCAGCTCTGGGGGGTGTACGAGGATGGTGCGATGCAGTGGACTTGTGCTGTGACATCGAACATCCCTTGTTCAGTCTCTTCCAGCTTCATATGTGGAGAAGTTCGTAGAGTATGAGCAGCATGTTATAAGACTGAGAAAGGAATATCCTCGCCTTTCTGTGCTAATCAAAACACTGAAAATACTCCTTTTTATCCTATGTTCTCCTCAATCTTAAAACTATGCCAGAGGAAAAGCTGTCGCCTTGTGTCATATTTTGTTAAAGCAGAAAAGGATGGATGACGTAGCATGTCATTCTCAATGGAGAAAAGTCTTCCGAAGTAAGAGTGATTTCAGGTGTGCCGCAGGGGAGTGTCATAGGACCGTTGCTATTCACAATATACATAAGTGACCTGGTGGATGACATTGGAAGTTCACTGAGATTTTTTGCAGATGATGCTGTCTTGTATCGAGAGGTTGTAACAATGGAAAATTGTGCTGAAATGCAGGAAGATCTGCAGCGAATTGACGCATGGTGCAGGGAATGGCAATTGCATCTCAATGTAGGCAAGTGTAATGTGCTGCGAATACATAGAAAGATAGATCCCTCATCATTTAGCTACAAAATAGCAGGTCAGCAACTGGAAGCAGTTAATTCCATAAATTATCTAGGAGTACGCATTAGGAGTGATTTAAAATGGAATGATCATATAAAGTTGATCGTCGGTAAAGCAGATGCCAGACTGAGATTCATTGGAAGAACCCTAAGGAAATGCAATCCGAAAACAAAGGAAGTAGGGTACAGTACACTTGTGAATCTTCAGGTTTTCGCGGCGCAAAGACTGCTCCATTAAATTTCGGGAATGCAGCCGCATAAATTCTGCTTCTTCTTCTAATATTTCGGCTGTATATCTTTCAGCCATCTTCAGAGAGAGCCGTACGACTGATGCTCCAGCGCTCGCTCCATCCTTTTAAACTCGCGGACCGCGCCACTGCGCATGCGGCCACAGATGAACAAGGCGCCAGTAATGTTGATCGGCGGCAAAGACGTAACATATGCATGAGTTACGTCTGTGGCTGCGCATTCGATCCATGCTGGGAGATCGATGTATTACTGGGAGCTGAACTGTAGCGACGTCTTTGTAAGTTCAATATTGAAAGTGCCGGATTCCATGATTTATCTAATGTGAAACCGCTGTCTCTATTAATTAAATTCTTCGCCAAGCAGATTTCAATGGCCTCTTTTACTACGGAGTCCCAGAAAGATGAAACAGAAGTCAGAATTTCGACATTTTCATATACCATAGAGTGACCAGAATCAATACAATGCTCTGCCACAGCCGATTTACTGGGTTGTAAGAGCCGAGTGTACCTGCGATGTTCTGTACACCTCTCTTGGACTGTACGATTCGTTTGTCCGATATATGAAAGGCCACATTCACATGGTATCTTGTAAACTCCAGGTTTGCGGAGTAGTAAGTCATCTTTAACGGAACCCAGGAGTGCAGCCATCTTCGCCGGTGGACGAAAAATCACTTTTACTTTATGTTTAGTGAGGATCCGTCCTATTTTGGATGAAAGGCTTCCCACATACGGCAGGACAGCCATGGATTTAAAAGTTTCCTCATCATCTTCTGCATTCCTTACGGACACCTTAGGTTTTATTTGTAGTGCTTACGTATCTGTTGTGGAGAATACCCGTTGTCCTCAAAAACTCTCTTCAAATGTAAAAGTTCGTCAAGATACCAAAACGGTGGTTCTCCCTGCTGATAAAGGTAATGCCACTGTTTTAATGTCACATGACGACTACCATAAGATATACAGCTTACTGAATGATAGTATGTACCGGAAGATCAGTAAGGACCCCACCAACAAGGTGGTAAGGAAGACGGCATCGCTTTTGAATGCCTCCCCATTTCCACCGGAAGTCATACGAAGACTGAAACCAAGTGGTGCAGTGCCTCCAAGGCTTTATGGACTCCCAAAGATCCATAAGAAAGACGTTCCTCTACGTCCTATCGTGAGCAATATTGGTTCTCCCAACTATGATTGTGCCAAGCACCTGGCGTCACTATTGAGGCCGCTTGTGGGAAAATGTGATCATCATATAAGGAACTCTGCAGATTTCATTGGCAAATTAAAATCTTTGAAACTGAACACCTCTGATCTATTAGTCAGCTTTGATGTAGTGTCGCTATTTACTAAGGTACCTCTCTCTGAATCTTTAGATCTCATTGGAAAAAGTGTTGATAAGGAGATTTTAGCTTTGTTTCACCATGTGATGACCTCCACATACTTTTTATTTAATAATGAATTTTTTGAACAGACTGACGGTGTTGCCATGGGTAGTCCTTTGTCACCCTTGGTGGCCAATTTATTTATGGAGGATTTCGAGGAGAAGGCCCTGGAGTCTGCTAGTTTGAAGCCTACAGTTTTTTGGAGGTACGTTGACGACACCTTTGTAGTGTGGCCCCATGGCGAGGACAAATTGCAGGACTTCTTAAACCATCTGAATTCCATCCATGGACATATTCAGTTTACAATGGAAGTGGAAAACGAGGGATGTCTTCCATTTTTGGATGTCTTGGTTCGGCGTAAAGAAGATGGCACTCTGGGTCATGCAGTATATCGGAAACCGACCCATACGGACTTATATTTACATGCAAATAGCTGTCACCATCCTTCGCAGACGAGTAGTGTTCTAAGAACTTTGGTACACCGAGCACACGTCATATCTGATGAAAGTAGTTTAAAAGACGAACTTTTACATTTGAAGAGAGTTTTTGAGGACAACGGGTATTCTCCACAACAGATACGTAAGGCACTACAAATAAAACCTAAGGTGTCCGTAAGGAATGCAGAAGATGACGAGGAAACTTTTAAATCCATGGCTGTCCTGCCGTATGTGGGAAGCCTTTCATCCAAAATAGGACGGATCCTCACTAAACATAAAGTAAAAGTGATTTTTCGTCCACCGGCGAAGATGGCTGCACTCCTGGGTTCCGTTAAAGATGACTTACTACTCCGCAAACCTGGAGTTTACAAGATACCATGTGAATGTGGCCTTTCATATATCGGACAAACGAATCGTACAGTCCAAGAGAGGTGTACGGAACATCGCAGGTACACTCGGCTCTTACAACCCAGTAAATCGGCTGTGGCAGAGCATTGTATTGATTCTGGTCACTCTATGGTATATGAAAATGTCGAAATTCTGACTTCTGTTTCATCTTTCTGGGACTCCGTAGTAAAAGAGGCCATTGAAATTCGCTTGGCGAAGAATTTAATTAATAGAGACAGCGGTTTCACATTAGATAAATCATGGAATCCGGCACTTTCAATATTGAACTTACAAAGACGTCGCTACAGTTCAGCTCCCAGTAATACATCGATCTCCCAGCATGGATCGAATGCGCAGCCACAGACGTAACTCATGCATATGTTACGTCTTTGCCGCCGATCAACATCACTGGCGCCTTGTTCATCTGTGGCCGCATGCGCAGTGGCGCGGTCCGCGAGTTTAAAAGGATGGAGCGAGCGCTGGAGCGTCAGTCGTACGGCTCTCTCTGAAGATGGCTGAAAGATATACAGCCGAAAAATTAGAAGAAGAAGCGGAATTTATGCGGCTGCATTCCCGAAATTTAATGGTACAGTACACTTGTTCGCCCACTGCTTGAATACTGCTCAGCAGTGTGGGATCCGTACCAGATAGGGTTGATAGAAGAGATAGAGAAGATCCAATGGAGAGCAGTGCGCTTCGTTATAGGATCATTTAGTAATCGCGAAAGCGTTACGGAGATGATAGATAAACTCCAGTGGAAGACTCTGCAGGAGAGATGCTCAGTAGCTCGGTACGGGCTTTTGTTAAAGTTTCGAGAACATACCTTCACCAAAGAGTCAAGCAGTATATTGCTCCCTCCTACGTATATCTCGCAAAGAGACCATGAGGATAAAATCAGAGAGATTAGAGCCCACACAGAAGCATACCGACAATCCTTCTTTCCACGAACAATACGAGACTGGAATAGAAGGGAGAACTGATAGAGGTACTCAGGGTACCCTCCGCCACACACCGTCATGTGGCTTGCGGAGTATGGATGTAGATGTAGGTGTAGATGTAGAGTTGGTGACACATTGGCTCCATTCAGTATGGAGCAGGAGACAAGATACTCTTCTAAAGAATTGTGGGATGTTGATCCTTGATGCTTTCAGGGGGCATCTGATGCCTTCAATGTGGTGGCGAAAAATCCATTTAAAGACAGTCTGAAGCAGTTGTACTTCAGTTGGGTTAAGCTCTGACCCCTACTGGGAAGTTGATGAAGCTACAGTGTCTCTTAATTGTGGAATGGATGAAGACTGCTTAGATGTGCATATCCAGTGCATCAGTTGTGAACAACATGAAGAAGTGATGTGTAGTAAATGCTTTAGATAGAAATGAAGATGACCTCTTGTGCCAATAACCAGAACCATGATAGTATCAGTGCCACTGCAGAACCTGTGGATCATTCCAGTGAGGAGGATTAGTGGCATCTGTATCTGACTAAGGGAGATCTTTATCTGATATTATTTTGTGTGTACCGGTATTTTTATTGTCTCTTTCAGTCACCATTGTTAACGTAACCATTTGTAAGTTTGTAACCATTGGTAAGTTTTCAAAATAAACCTAGAATGTGTATACATGTTTTTCTGTAATCACTTGTTGAACAATGGGGGGTTGTTTTGCATTCAGAGTTGTCTTGGATTCTGAGACGTGTCAAAATGAGATGCCAACAGTAGCAGATGAATTTTGGTGTTTTGGCATTGAAATAACTGATGACGGTCCAAGTAATAAAAAAAAAGTGCAGAATGGGTATAGTAAGGAAAGCATTTCTGTAACTGAGGGATTTATTAATATCTAATGTAGATATAAGTGTAGCCTTTTTCAGAAGTGAAAGTGGATGACAAGCTGTTTAGAAAAGCAGAGAATAGAAGCTTTTGATATGAGGTGCTGCATTAGATGGGTAGATGGAGTAACTAATGAGGTGTTGTTGAACGGAATTGGGGAAGATAGCGATTTATGGCACAGTTCAACAAAAAGAAGAGTCATCAGTTAGTTACAATTGGTAATGATGTGAAGTATAGAGGCTAAAAATTGTTGGGAGAGATAAAGGGATACATACAGCAACCAAGCTCAACTGGATGTGTGTTGAAGTAGTTACAGAAAGATGCAGATGTTTGCATGGGATAGACAGGCGTGTAGGGCTGTATCGAACCAGTGATGGACTGATGACCATATCAACAGCTGCCACAACTAACACCAAACTTCTGCAGTTTGGTTTGTCTTAAGTTTTTGCTGTGTTTAGGCAAAGCAATGGTAATTAAGTGGATGTATGTTTTTTTTGCAGGTGACAGAGACACACGAGGAGGAAGGTCAATACTCTTACAGGTATTTGCCATTTAGTGCAGAATATGTACATGCATATTTTGGTTACAGTAGACAAAAAACAAAAACAAAAACATCTTAGTAACACTATTGACAGCTTAGACAAAATTAATATTTTATGTCTGTTATTGTACCAGATTGCTGTTGTTGTTGTTGTTGTTGTTGTTGTGTGGTTTTTATTCTAGAGTTGTACATTTAGGCGATAAGCTTACTTCGGTTGCATTGCCGCTTCCAAATGATTTCCATACATCATTGTTGATGTTATAGCTGTCAAATATTTCTGCTTATTGCATTTGTAGTGCATACTGAAGTGTTTTTGTTCATCTATATTTTTCTCAACAGTAGATGGTTTTGTTGAGTAATTTTCGTTGAAATTTTCATTTTCTGTAAATTTGATGGCTTTACTTGACAGTAGTCAATATTGACTGGTTATGAATGTCAGATGGAAGTAACATGGATAAGCGAATGCCCATTATAGAGATGGTCATCTTCAAGAGGTACACATTTGTAGCAAGTAGTGTGGAATCAAATTAATGCCATTGTAATACAGTGCAGTGAACAGGAGAAAAATGTCATTCAAAACTTTTAGTAAACTATAGTGTGCCGTAAAGGGATCCAGGAGGGAAACTACTGTGATGAATAAAATTCATAGCCTGCAATTTGCTGGACTGGTCACAGATCGAGGAATTGTAATGCAGAGAAAACTAGAAACCAGTATTCCTTCATTTACTAATCCATTTTTAGAGATTTTGGCATAAGCCATCATCAGAATCCTGGTTCAGATAAAAACCAGGGGTTACATGATTGACTGGCAATGAGTGTCCTCATGTTCATTGCTAGTCAACCATTTAATTATGGAATCCTCTGTTTTTTATCTGAACCAGGATTTTGATGACAGCTAACCCTGGAACACATAAAAATGTATCAATAAATGAAGGAATACTGGTTTCTAGTGTCCTCTGCATTACAGTTTCTTAACATAACATAAGATTATATGGAGGTTACCAGTTAATAGTAATGTCCTTAAGGGAAGTTGTAAGGTGTGGTAGAGTGGTCTGGATGGGAAAAGCGACCATTGCTTGTATTTTATCCTAAAAAGCCCTTTCCTGAGAACTGGTCGGTCTAAAAAAGCCTTCTCCTTAGAACAGGTCAGACTAGTTCGGATATACATCGCCATTGTTATCAGTGAGATTGACAGAGGAAGCTGGTTCCTCCTTTTTTAAGTAAAAACATTTTTGTTTATGAGTAATCTGATGTAAGATAAATCATTTATGTTATTCTTGTTACCTCAGCTATAAGGAGAATAATTGTTTTTTTACCATATCAATGTTCAATGTCTTCTGGCCTGTTATCTACTTCAGTTTGCAAGTTTCTTCTATGGATCACTAATGCCGATATGGCATCTGCACGGGAAAAGTAGCCACACTACTTGTCGGGAAAAGTGGGCAAGATGTTTACCCTCTGTGACAATTTGGAATTCAGTGGCATTATATAAAACTTTCTCTGTTCTGTTATATTTTGCCTAATACAAAAGACTGCTTAGCATTATTTCAGATATTGGGGTGTGAAAGTGCGTAGAAAATGTGCCTGGATATCAGAAAAGCAAACACGGGATATTGTTACAGTGGCACTGGTCACAGTGCACACTTAAGTATACAAAATTGCTCACCATCAGAAAAATACATATAGCTCCAATATATTATTTTATTTTTCATTTAAATATATTTGATGTAATACCTTACAATATGCAGATTCAAAATGTGTAAGTGGTAGGTTTCTATCAATAACCATGGTTTGGTGAAAATTTAATTTCTCTTAGAATGGCCACTTTACCCTCCACACCTCTTTTCTCTGTGGTCTGAGATGTCACCCTACAATGTCAGTACTGGCTCTTAAGCAAAAAAGTTTGAAGACCACTGGTACAAATGTACAACTCTTGACTTTTGTTGTTGATGTTGATGTTGTTGTTGTTGTTGTTGTTACTGTTTTCAGTCAAAAGACTGGTTTCGTGTAGCTCTTAATGTTACTCTGTTCTGTGCAAGCCTCATCATCTCCAAGTAACTACTGCAACCAACATCCCTCTAAACCTGCTTACTGTATTTGTCTCTTGGCCTCCCTCTACGATCCCTCCAGGGACTAAATTGGTGATTCATTAATGCCTGAGAATGTGTCCTATCAACCAATTCATGTTTTGGTCAGGTTGTAGCACAAATTTCTCTTCTCCACAATTCTAATCGTTACCTCCTCATTAGTTATGCGATCTACACATCTAACCGTCAGTATTCATTTGTAGCACCACATTTCAAAAGCTTCTATTCTTTTCTTGTGTAAACTGTTTATCGTCCATGTTTGACTTTCGTACATGGCTACACTCCACACAAGCACTTTCAGAAAAAACTTCTTGACGCTTAAATCTATATTCAATGTTTCTCTTCTTCAGAAACACTTTCCTTGCCATTGCCAGTCTACATTTTATATATCTCTACTTCAACCATCATCAGGTATTTTGCTCTCCAAATAGCAAAACTCGTTTACTACTTTAAGTGTCTCAGTTCCTAATCTAATTCCCTCAGTATCACCTAATTTAATTCAACTACATTCTGGTACCCTCCTTTTGCTTTTGTTGAGATTCATCTTATTTCCTTCTTTCTGGGTAATGTCCATTCCATTCAACTGCTCTTTCAAGTCCTTTGCTGCCTCTGACAAAGTTATGATGTCATCGACAAACCTCAAAGTTTTTATTTCTTTTCCCTAGGTTTTAATTCCTACTCCAAATTTTTCTTTTGTTTCCTTTACTGCTTATTCAATATACACATCGGATAACATCGGGGATAGGCTACAGCTCTTGAATAAAGCTTCAAAAATAACATTGTCCTGGTACAATAACATGTATAGAATTTCTTTACAAGATATCTATTGTGCTGCAATCCCTGAGAATTACAAAAGGTTTAACACTTTAAGTTGTACTGATGATTTTTGCTTTATGGACCGTCTGACTAAAACTTAATGAAACACTATTTCTGTGCCATAGCTGTTTCGCCTTTATGTTCTGCAAGGCATCGTCAGTGGCCTGTAAGAGGTACATATTTTTGCTATTTAGTTTACATTTTGGCCAATGTAGCTATAGGTTATAAACAGTTCTGGTGGTTGGTTTTTGCTGTTATGTAGTAACATTTTGAACTGTACTTACAGGTTGCATGGACGATTTTCTGCATATTACGCTTCTGTTGCATTTTTGGTGGAGTTCCTCTTATAATTGCCAACTTGCAGTTTTTTCCTCACATTTCACAGCACTAGGAACTGAACACTTGTTTTGATGCAGTGTTTTGTTTTGTATTGCCGACTGTCAGATGTTATTGCCAAAGAAGGCAAGGAGGGAGGGGGAAGAGCACCTTCCCCCCCCCCCCCCCCCCCCTCCTGGTTGTGTGAGGGACGATTTTTATCTTGTCATTTCTTTTATTAAGTGTAGTAGGGAGCCTGTGCTGATGTGTATGTGTTCATTTATTACATGTTTGTTTTCAGCAATGGCTTTCAGAATGTGGAAGTTCTCTTGCATTTGTATAAGATGTTTGTCAGGGTTGCTTATTCTCATTATTTTCATTTCTTGTTCCATGTTTGTAGGATGGTGGTTATGGTGTTTTAAATGTTCTGCAAATGTGGAATGGTTTGTTTTGTACTTCCAGCTCCTAATATGTTCTTTGTATTGTGTTTTAAAATTCCTGCATGTCCTGCCTATGTATACCGCATCACAACTTTTACATTCAAGTGTATATATTCCTGATTGTTGGAATTTGTCCCTCCTAGTAGCTGGTTGGATTTGGTGTGATTGGAGGGTTTGCCCATTCTTCTAAGCTATTTGGAAGCCCTGTGTCTTTAGGGCGTTTGCAAGCCTGTGTGTCAATTTATTGTATTTATTGCATTTCTTGTATAGAAGAATAAAATTGAAAATCAGTGGAGACATTTTTTTTATTTGTGGGGCTTGAATGAAACTGCAGTTACAAATTATAGTAGCTGCTCGAATGTGTGTGTTGTTAATGTGATGGCTAATTTCTTGCTTCACTTAGTGTAACAGATAGTGTTAAAATGCCTCTTTGGGGGAGATGGCATCATGATTAAACAATGTATTTCCATGCAGTGGAAACTGTAGACCAACCACCATTTAGATGATATTGATGTAACTTCCAGATGATTGCTAAGCTGTGTCTTTCACTGTGTCCTTGCTCATTTGTTGCCCCTATACTTACACGATTAGGAGCAATAGATACCTGAGAAATAATAGAACAAGAGGCAAGACGACTTTTTTTTCTGTTCACCTTCACTGGACCACAATTATTCATTTACTCATTGCTTCATACTGTTAATTACTTCTGTTACAAAACATTCTTCTGATGTCTAGATACTTATTTTGTTAAACAGTATCAGCATATTGAAATACCAGATTTCAGTAATTGTGATTCAATCTTTGAGGAAAAGCAGATCTTTTCGAATCTCAGGTTTTTATGACAATTTCCTTTTTTGTGAAGTAATATGAAGATGGGTTTAAAAATTATGAACAAGCAGAGTTCAGTGTGATCATTTCATATTAATTCCTTTTGGTTTGAATTTAATTGAAAATGAATTTCAGCTGTTTTAAACAATTCATGACACTTACAAAAATTGTGTTATTTTGAGCAATGAGCACTATATTACAAAGCCACGAAGAACCTGATCAGATGGTGCTGCATTCATAATAAGTAAATTATTTTGAACACCTACTTAGGTAACTATCCTGTGTCAGTGATGGCAGCTAACTAGTCCATCATCGCTGCAATGAAAGCATGAGTAGTCTTGAAACCATATCTACACAATACTGGTATTAAAATGTGATATTTTTAGACGTCTGTCCGGAGGCAAAACAAAAATTGTGTGATTGGTTCCAAAAATTCAGTTCTAGTGGTCCCCAGGAGACTTACAACTCTTTTGTAAGTATGTGATTGGTGAACACAGTGCCCTGAGTGAGCTTGCAATAGGTACTTCTTTCCTTTTTGCGCTGCAAGTCTAACCTATGATTGCTCTTTTCCACCCCTAAGGTGTGCAGCCAAAAATGAGGTACAGGTCCAGTGATCCTGGGCTTCATAAGCTGGAGGTCAGCCAGCACTGCCAGCCCTCTTAGCATGTGTCAGTGACCACCATGAGACATGATGGTGGAGTGTTGTCCATCTTTGAGAGCATGGGTCTTGGATTAACTACAAGGTGTACAACTTTGCTTCCACCGTTTGCCAATAGGTGGCAACAATGTTAAGTAGCGGGCAAAAGAAACAGATCGCAGACATCAAGCAGTTAGCTTGGACCTCGGTCAACATAATCTCATTCAAACATTAGTAGATTTGTGTCTCCATCATAAAGTAGTTCTTGATAGAAAATGTCAGTTTACAAGCCTAATTCTAATCATTTGCAGGAGGTCTTACTGTTTTGTTTCAATATGAAGAAAACAGTGGCTGAGTCTCATCAAATGCTCTCAAGTATGTGTGGTAAGGACACTATTAGTGAAAGAATGTGTCGTGAGTGGTTTCAACGCTTCAAGAACGGTGATTTTAACGTCATAGACCAGCATTGTGGTGGAAGAGAGTGTTCATGAAGATACAGCATTGGATACATTGCCGAGTGAAGACTCACCTCAAACTCGAGTAGAATTGGCATGATTAGAGGGAGTGACACAGCAAGCCATTTCAAAACGTCCCAAGGCTATGGGCATGACTCGGAAAGAAGGAACTTGGGTCCCATGTGACCTGGAACCAAGAGATGTTGAATGGCGTTTGTGTGTTTGTGAACAGTTGCTTCAGAGGCAAAAACAGCGGGGATTTCTGCATCACATTGTGACTGGGGATGAAAAATGGGTTCATTACGATAACCCTAAATGCAAAAAATCATGGGGATATGCCGGCCATGCTTCCATGTTGACCGCCAAACCAAATATTCACGGCTCCAAGATCATTCTCTGCATTTGGTGGGACCAGCTCAGCGTTGTGTACTATGAGGTGTTAAAACCAAGTGACACAATCACAGGTGCTTGTTATCAAATGCAATTAATGCATTTGAGCAGAGCATTAAAAGCGAAAGGCACAATAAAGTGATTTTGCAGCATTACAACGCTCGAGCCCACTTTGCAAAAGAGGTCAAAACGTATTTGGAAATGTTAAAATGGGAAGTCCTACCCGACCTGCTGTATTCTCCAGACATTGCTCCCTCTGACTATCACCTGTCTAGATCATAGATCAGTGTCACATGGCCTGGCTGACCAACACTTCCGATCTCATGAAGAAGTCACAAATTGGATCGATTTGTGGATTGCTTCAGAAGATGAACAATTTTTTCAACACGGGATTCGTACACCACCCGAAAGATGAGAGAAAGAAGTGGGCAGTGATGGAAAATACTTTGAATGATACATGTGTAACCAATTTGTTTCATTAAAGCCTCAAATGTTGGGGAAAAAATGGCAGAAGCAAAGTTGTACACCTTGTAGATAAATCTCAAGGATGGTGAAAACCTACCTCAACACACTCAACCTGTGATGAAGCAAGCTGGGATAATTTTACTTCCCCTCTTTTTTGCCATCTGCCTCCTTAAAATTAATTTTGTTCTTCACTAATTACCATTAACTTATGTCAGTATAATCTGCATTTTCATAAAAGAGAGAGGTTGGCCCTCAGTTTTAAAGAAGATAACACCAGATCTAATTTTGTGCTTAGTTTTATTTGTGTAATTGATTTTCTAATATATTTTGACAATTCCTAGATAGTACCTTTTGTTATGGGGTGAAATCAGTAATTATTTTGTAACTTAAATTCTATTGTTGACTTATAAACAAATATAAAGTCTGTACTCATTATAAACTTTTGGAGGAACAGTTAATAGTATTCTTAAAGGATCTATTTGTCTCTATTCGAAAACATGTTACCAAAGCCAGGTCTAATTTAATTCCAAAGTAATTAAGAATGTTGTTCAAACTAGTGTTTGCTTACTTGTATTTGTTAGTTTCATGATTCAAACGAATAATTTGGCCTAACTCTTGTAGTAGAAGAAACTGTTAAAAAGGTGGAATTTTTAAATATATTCAGTTAATTTAATGAGTTCAATTGTAATTGTAATATCTGTAAATTAAACATCGAACAATGTGAAGTTTCAGTACCTAATATTGTGAGGATATATAAGGGCCCAATTTTTATTCGAGACAGTCAGTCCATGGCAGAGTTTCAGACAAGAAACCTGTGTTGACTAGAACAATAACAACAATGCTTCAACTTAACTGTGAAATAAGTGTTACACAATTAGGCTGTGTGTTAAAACAATGACAGTGTCTGCTCCAAACATATCTTTCTATTCTCCAAGAACTGTGAACTTTGTGGTTAGGTTTTTACTGCTCATAGATGTTCAGTAGTAAAGTATTGTAGCAGTATGTGGATATTTGCATGCAAACTATTAATGAGGCTTATGGACAGTTAAAACAATAGTGCACTGGCCATATATAACTGTGTATTTTGGGGGCTGTGAACGGTGAAAGTAAACTGCTGTGAAACACAACTGTGCAGCTGTCGGCTAGCCGGCCGGAGTGTCAGAGCGGTTCTAGGCGCTACAGTCTGGAGCCGCGTGACTGCTATGGTCGCAGGTTCGAATCCTGCCTCGGGTATGGATGTGTGTGTGCTGTCCTTAGGTTAGTTAGGTTTAAGTAGTTCTAAGTTCTAGGGGACTGATGACCACAGCAGTTAAGTCCCATAGTGCTCAGAGCCATTTGAACCAAGCTGTCGGCTACCTTATTTAAAGTAGTCAGTGTTGTACTTCCACACCAATTTTTCAGCCAGTATCACAATGCAGTACGTCAACACCGAGGACAACAAACAAAGAAATAAAGAAGGCAGACTGCCACAAACCTCAAGAAGTGCTACATGCTGAGAGTGGTTGTTGAGGGAAAATAGTCAATAGTGGGCAACCTCTGCAGCAGCTGCTGTACCCCACATGTGTGGGGCTTATCAAGGAAAGTAGGGCTTTGCCTGAATAGACAATTATTTCCCTAGTGCCTTGTGGCAAAGAAATGGTTCTTAATCGAACTCTTTATGGAAAGGATGGGCCATCAGGAAGTACTAACACCCAGCCAATAAAAAGAGCACACAGGTGGGCACTACTCCTGAGAAAACACACCACCATACAAATTACTGCAAAAAAAGGGAGCAGGTGACAAGCTTGCCAAAATTTATTTATAGTAGTTAAGAGAGATGAGTAATCCTTTGAATAGATCTTGCTTTTCTGCATTTGTAAAGCTTCAGAAGCCATTGCCAGGTTCTGGAAAGGGCTCATGTGACCTTGAAATGGCACTCTATTTGTCAAAACTGTTGGGGTCCAAAAACTTTTTTTGGTTAACCTATTTTAAATGAAATGCATAAAACTCTTAATTTCTGCTGAGGGATAGTTAGCTGCCTCGATATAATGGAAACTGATCTAAACTTATTATAGAAAGAGTTTTGAATTGTTATCACAGAGGCAAGAAAAAGCTGAAACTTTTTTTTTTTTAAATTCAACTCCCCCAGAGTATATCAGAGCATGGTTTATCTATCTTCACATTAAAACCTATATAACAAACCCAATGAGATATGTTAAATGCCAAAAGTTTGACCATACAGCCCTTGGTTGCAATGGTGAAATCATGTGTGGAAGAAGCAGATAAAAAGTGCATGAAAATAATGAAACTTGTACATCTGCTCCAAAGAGTTAAAATTGTTCAGATGACCATCCTGTGTGGAACAAAGGTTGCTGTATGTATGCCAAGGAAAGAAAAATTCAGGAACTGAGGGTAATGAGGAGAATGTCGTTTGGTGAAGTTAAGAAAGCTTTCAAATATATGCAATCTCCAGAATTCATTACATTATTTGCCTTAGCTCTTAAAAAATAGATTGTAATGTGTCAAACCAAATTCAACCATCACAGTTGGTCACAGATAATGTACTTGAAAAGGAATAGTTTCCTCTTACCCCCAAAAATGCTCTGAGACCAATGGGCCTTAAGAGAAACATTCGCCATCAAGAAGTTAGAAAGGTCAGCATTCTTGTCTATGAACACTACAGTCTCCAAGTGAACAACAAAATTAAGTGAAAAACTGACTAAAATGTAAGAAATTCGTATTAAAACCATTGAATTACAGAGTACAGTCACTTTGCGATGGAAAAGGCAACATTGTGGACATAAATGTCTCCAAGGAGGAATCAAAAAGGCTTAGTACATATTCCCTAACATCTCTTGCACAGCACATCAGTGAAACATGAGCTGATTCAAAACACATGTGGGTGAGCTGAAACTTGTAATACAGAAATGCTATGGTGTTTGGGTCATTCGGAGAGACACCTGAAAACAATTGATGCCACTGCCACCCCCCCCCCCCCCCCCCCCCACTACCACCACCCCCTCCAATCTCCTCCCGGTCTTCTCCCTATGCTCCACTGCAGTGGGGCCCTACGTTCTCCACAGGAAAGATTACCTTTTTTTGAATAATGTTATATTCACCAAACAGTATTGGTTTCATGGTGCGAAAGGTAAGTGTGGCAGGCATGGTGCGAAAGGTAAGTGTGGCAGGAAGAGAACCTCCTACTACTGAAAGGAGTCACTGCTATTGAGGTGGCTTCCATGCACACAGCAACTCCACAGCCTCATCATACGGCCAAATAGGCGTTGGCACTCTACAGCAAAATCAAAGGCAACACAGATTAACAACAAATTACAATAATTAATTAAGAGAAAATATATATGCATTATGTATCTTGAGTGTGAAGAACAGGTGTGGCAAGGTTGTTAAGAATTCACTTGCACCAAATTAACTTGGAACATTTCTCTAGTCCTGAATCCAGTGAAGCTTTGGAGACTATCAGAGTGGTTACTGAAAAAGGAGGAATTGTACAAAACTGAGTTTTGTACTCGAAAAGATGTTGGAATACCTTCACTAGAAAGGTAAAGACACTGAAGTGGCCTTTGTGGACTTACCAACGCTTACAGTTCTGAAGACAGGAAAATGTGTTAATTGTCTTTAATTCTAGAAGACTGGATGCAGTAACACACAAATTAGTAGTAGACATTTTGAAAGGCACAACTGCTAGGCTCAGGTGCTGAAGCAGTGTAAGAAGACTTTCAAATAAGGGCAAGAGTTTGACAAGGAGATGGACTGTCACCAGTTCTGTTCAGTTTGTTGCTGGATGAAGTGGTCCAGCAGTGGAGAAAGGTGAACAACCCTATGGCTGTTGAAGGTGTACAAATTAGGTACAAAATAAAACTTAGTACAATAGTTGACTGCCTAGCCTTTGCCAATGATATGGTACTGCTACGTGAGAATGATGAAGATGCTACAAGGTGTAAAACTTTGCTTCTGCCATTTTTTCCCCAACATTTGAGGCTTTAATGAAACAAATTGGTTACACATGTATCATTCAAAGTATTTTCTATCTCTGGCCACTACTTTCTCCCATCTTTCGTGTGGTGTACGAATCGTGCATTGAAAAAATTGATCATCTTTTGAAGCAATCCACGGATTGATCAAATTTCCGACTTCATGAGATCGGAAGAGTTGGTCAGCCAGGCCATGCGCCATTGATCTAGACAGGTGGTAGTCAGAGGGAGCAATGTCTGTAGAATACAGCAGGTGGGGTAGGACTTCCAATTTTAACATTTCCAAGTACGTTTTGACCTCTTTTGCAAGGTGGGGTCGAGCGTTGTCATTCTGCAAAATCACTTTATCGTGCCTTTCACTGTATTGTGCTTTTAATGCTCTGCTCAAATGCATTAATTGCATTTGATAACAAGCACCTGTGATTATTTCACTTGGTTTTAACACCTCATAGTACACAACTCTGAACTGGTCCCACCAAATGCAGAGAATGATCTTGGAGCCGTGAATATTTGGTTTGGCGGTCAACATGGAAGCATGGCCGGCATATCCCCATGATTTTTTGCATTTAGAGTTATTGTAATGAACCTATTTTTCGTCCCTGGTCTCAATGTGTGCAGAAATCCCTTCTGTTTTTCCCTCTGAAGCAACTGTTCACAAACACACAAACG
This sequence comes from Schistocerca americana, assembly GCF_021461395.2. NCBI lineage: Eukaryota > Metazoa > Arthropoda > Insecta > Orthoptera > Acrididae > Schistocerca > Schistocerca americana. Next base: position 382,710,649 of record NC_060126.1, read on the forward strand.
CCGTTCAACGTCTCTTGGTTTTAGCTCCCACAGGACCCAAGTTCCTTCTTTCTGAATCATGCCCATAGTCTTGAGACGTTTTGAAATGGCTTGCTGTGTCACTGCCACTAATTGTGCCAATGCTTATGGAGTTTGACACGAGTCTTCACTCAGCAATGTCTTTCAATTCTGCACCTTTGAAAACATTCTCTCTTCCATCACAATGCTGGTCTACGACGTTAAAATCGCCGTTCTTGAAGCATTGAAACCACTCACTACATGTTATTTCACTAATAGCATCCTTATCATATGTATTTGAAAGCATTTGATGAGACTCAGCCACTGTTTTCTTCATATTGAAACAAAAGAGTAAGACCTCCCGCAAATGACGAGAATTAGGCTTGTAAACTGACATTTTCTATCAAGAACAACTTTATGATGCAGACACAAATGTTTGAATGAGGTTATGTTGACTGAAGTCCAAGTAACTGCCTGATGTCTGCGATGTGTTTCTTTCAACCGCTACTTACTGTTGTCGCCACCTATCGGCAAATGGCAGAAGCAAATGTGTACACCTTGTAAAAGGGCAATGAAGCTGTAGTTGCAGTAGAAGCTGGCCTCAAGACAGCACACAATAAGACCAATGTCCTGAATGCAGAGACCAACTGCAAGATCGAAGGTCAAGTGGTAGAGGAAAAAAAAATGCTCCATGTACAGCAGTGGAGAATAGGCTCAGCTATAGGAATGTGGTGGAAGGTCATAGTTGAATTGGTATCAAAATTATTACCACAGAAGCATAAAAGAATTAGTGGGGGCGAGAGAATGAAGAGATGTTGGGAAGAAAGATGATGTACTGAGCAAGATGATGTACTGAGCAAGATGATGTACTGAGCAAGATGATGTACTGAGCAAGTCACCTGTGATCCTGAAAGGTCAAAAGAAACTTAATAATAATAATCAGCCAGGACTGTCTTTTAATGGCACCATTCTCCATTTCAATCCACCAGTTAGGTTCCTGGGGCCCATAATTGATAAAATTCCCACATGGCTACCACACTTGTGGGACCTCAAAATGAGAGTACTTAAAGCTTTAAACTTTTATTAATGTATCTCAGTCTGGAGTGCAGATGGAATTGGGTGTGTGGGGGACAGTCCTGGCACAAAGTAGGTCACCGATGACATCATGGGATTTCCCCATCCTTACCGACACCCTCATCCTCATCTGACAAAAGCCAATTGCTCTTTGTATAAAATGGCAGGAATTCAAATCAAATTTTGGTGGGGAAAAAAGAGCCCAATTCCGCTATTGTGTTTCCCATGGAAGGAAGGCTGTTGTCTCAATTATAAATTGGTGGGAAATTCAAAATGGTGGATTTTTGTGCTGGAGTACTGGCCCTGGCTCTATGCTGTCACAATCTGAGACTTTGAATATGAGCACCAGCTGTAGTATGACATCAAAATCTAAGATGTTTGACCTGGAATACAAGATGGCAACCCGGGGGTACTATGGCAGCTCTGTGCCGTCACAATCCAGTTAAGACCTGTTGGATTGTTGTAACTGTGTGGAATTCTGGCATACTGGCCCAGAGGTGGAATACTGATCATGGTTCTACAACATCACAATTAGTGCTATACCTCCAAGTGTTTGACTGATTACAGGTAAGTTACCACAAGGGGGTCTAAGTCACTTGTCTGGCCCCACATGGCTCTGTTTGGTCATGTACTTGTTCCATGTCTGATGTCTGGATTCTAAGCTTGTGAATAACCGAACATGGCATGTCTTCGATGATGTCTTACCTTGCCTCACTGCACCACACAAATTGGACACCCCCGCCCTCCCCCCTCTCAACACCCCTATTGCCCTTTCTTTTGTTTTTTCCTCTCTCTTCCTCTTTCTTCTCACGTAGAAATGTTGGGTCTTGATACCTGCTATTATACGTCATGCGTACTAGTTACTTACAAACTTATTTTTCCCTCATCAAAAGGAACCATGCTTGTAACTGCATTATTCAACTCGCCTCACTCTCATTGTCTTTGGCACTGCAAATTTGTTGAAGTTTGTAAAACCAAAGAACAACTAACTTGATTCTAGGTTCTTTTTGCCTTCTAATTTGTCTGTGCCTTCTTTAAATGGTTTTGAGAAATTTATAATTTTTCCTGAAAGTTCAGTCTTATATCCCTGTAATCTGTTAGCAGAATTCTTATCCTTTAGTAAAGCAGTAACTTCTTTATACTGAGTGTGTAAGGACTATAGCATTTTCAATAAGGTGTGTTCAAAAAATTCCAGAACTTTGTCCACAAAATTTTTCTGCACTTACTTTTTATGTATTGTGTATAGTCTCCTTCACAATTGATACACCGCTCCCAATGCCATTTCCACTTCCGGAAGCAGTCTTGGTATTCGTCTTGCTGGATCGTGCAATGAACCTTCTGGGAATTTCCTTTTATCTCGTCTATCATTGCAAATCTTCGTCCTTTCAATGGGGTTTTCAATATTAGGCTGTTCCCTTCTCCCATTTTCTCGTAGGCATTGCAACATGTCCTGATAGTACCACCAATTATCAGTTTTTCTGTGTGGCACGAATTCATGATAAACTAATACTTCAAAGTCGAAGAAAAACCATCAGCATGGCTGTGACATTTGACGTGACCTGACGAGCTTTTTTTGTTTTGGAGAACCTTTCCTGGCCCATTGTGAAGACTGAACATTGGTGTCAACATCATAACTATAGACCCACGTCTCATCACCAGTTATGATTATCTTAAGGAACATCTCATTCTCATTTGCACAATCTGAAAGCTCTTCACAGATTGTGAGGCTAAGGTCTTTCTGGTGTTGACTCATATGGTGTGGGACAAACTCGGCAGCAACATGATGCATTCCAAGATGCTGTGTCACGATTTCATAGCATTATCCAAGTAAAATGTTACATTCTTCTGCAATATCTCAGACAGTCAGTCTTCGATTGGTATGCACTATTTCATTGATGTTCCCAACATGAGCATCAAAGGGCATCCTAAACGAGGGTCATCTTTAACTTCCATCTGGCCATTCTTATACCATATGAACCATTCATAACACCGAGCACAGATTAAGCACTTACCACCATAGGCTTCCTGCATCATTTAATGTGTCTCTGTAAAGGTTTTCTAGAGTTTCACTGCAAAATTTAGTGTAGACCCATCGCTCCTCTAACTCTGGCATCTTGAAATTCACAAACTGTGCAACACAGCATTCTCAAGATAGCACTGAACAATAACTAGCAGACGTACAACAATGAAGCTTCTGGCAGTTACACATTATATGCTGACGTGTGCAGGGATGCCAACCGCATTTTGTTTCAACACACCATTGGCACAAAATGATGAGTGTTGCAGAAACGTTTTTGAACAAACCTTGTTCAAGTTGTTCCTGCGTGTGCTGAACTTTTGTTTCAAATATGAGTAGACGCCATATTTCTTCATGTCAGTCTGCAGTATTTTATTGTTTTTGTGATGTTTATGTGACATCATTTAAGAAGAAGATATCTTCATTACAAGTATGGCTAAGTACTTATATACAATTAGCAGCACAAGGAAGCCTCTTGTGATTTTCCATTAAAGCTTTGGATATACTGAACAAGCCACCTGTGATCCTAAAAAGTCGAAACAACTCTGACGACAACAATCCACCAGTTAGGTTCTTGGGGCTCATATTTGATAAAATTTTGACATGGCTACCACATTTGCGACACCTTAAAGCATCAGACTTTTTAATGTGTCTTAGCCTGGGGTGCAGATGGAATAAGGTATGAGGGGACGGTCTGGACAGGGACAAAAACAAAATTATGCAACATGTCCCGCAAAATGTTCATATTAGTCATCCTCTCTTCTGTGTCTTTCATAATATTTACTCCCGCCAGCTTAATGTCCAGGAATTGTTGTAAATAAAATGTTATTTGTGGGAGACCAATCTGTGTTTATGTAATGTACTGTAAGTGTCGAATAGCGCGCCTTATTGTAGGAATCAGTCCACACATAAACTGTCATGTAACATGTTTTATTGGCAACTTCCTTAATAACAGAAGGCTTTATCCCTTCCTGAATTGCAGTTGCCTGTTCTTTGAAGTGCCTATTTACAGAAGTGGAACATGGCATGCCACCTGAAACATTGATTTCTTAATAATGTTTCTTTGAAACATTCATCATAAACAGTACCAAAATATGTCATTTCTATAGCATTCATTACAAAAAACTTTCCTGTTATACTATTTTTAATTACTGCCTGTGTTCCGGGAGGAACTGTGTCAATATGGAATTTCTTAAAACTGTGTTTCTTTAAATGTGTTGTTCCCGACTGGAAACATAGTGATGCAGATCAGTTTATGCCCAAGATGTACCCAGTAGACTTTGCAGTTTTGTTTAAAACCAACAGAAATTTATTCCATACTTAGCTTTTTACACCCTCCTGTTTCTCCTGTGTGTATGCATTGGTTTCAGTTTTACTTCTTACTGAAGTGGTTTTCTCACACTGCATGATAACAAGCACATGACTAGTGAGAAGCCTGTGCTACATATAGCCATGCACAGATAGTCATATTTAATGTTTTTGGAATCATAACATTACGTAGGATTTGGTCATGGCCCCTATGCTCAGTTGTTATGACTAGTGTGGGCAGCCTATCCAGCTAGGTTGTGCTCAGCCCATCCCACATTTTGTGCTCACTTAGTCATGTGGGACTCTGATCACAATCCTGCTCAGACCTGTTAGGCTTTTTGTAATAGTGTGGAATTCTACACCTACACCTACACCTACATCTACATCTACAACTACAACTACAACTACAACTACAACTACATCTACATCTACATCTACATCTACATCCATACTTCGCATGCCACCTGACGGTGTGTGGCGGGGGGTACTTTAAGTTCCTCTATCGGTTCTCCCTTCTATTCCAGTCTCGTATTGTTCCTGGAAAGAAAGATTGTTGATATGCATCTATGTGGGCTCTAATCTCTCTGATTTTATCCTGATGGTCTCGTCGCGAGATATACTTAGGAGGGAGCAATATACTATTTGACTCCTCGATGAGTATGTTTGTGAAACTTCAACGAAAGCCCATACCGAGCTATTGAACGTCTCTCCTGCACAGTCTTCCACTGGAGTTTATCTATCATCTCCGTAACACTTTCAGGATTACTAAATGATCCTGTAACAAAGCACGCTGCTCTCCGTTGGATCTTCTCTATCTCTTCTATCAACCCTATCTGGTACGGATCCCACACTGGTGAGTAATATTCAAGCAGTGGGGGAACAAGTGTACTGTAACCTACTGCCTTTGTTTTCGGATTGCATTTCCTTAGGATTCTTCCAATGAATCTCTATCTGGCATCTGCTTTACCGACGATAAACGTTGTATGATCATTCCATTTTAAATCGCTCCTAATGCTTACTCCCAGATAATTTATGGAATTAACTGCTTCCAGTTCCTGACCTGCTATATTGTAGCTAAATGATAAAGGATCTTTTTTTCGATGTATTTGCAACACATTACACTTGTCTACATTGAGATTCAATTGCCATTCCCTGCACCATGCGTCAATTAATTGCAGATCCTCCTGCATTTAAATACAATTTTCCATTGTTACAACCTCTCAATATACTACAGCATCATCCGCAAAAAGCCTCAATGAACTTCCAATGTTATCCACAAGGTCATTTATATATATATATTGTGAATAGCAACAGTCCTACGACACTCCCCTGCAGCACACCTGAAATCGCTCTTACTTCGGAAGACTTCTCTCCATTGAGAATGACATGCTGTGTTCTGTTATCTAGAAACTCTTCAATCCAATCACACAACTGGTCTGATAGTCCATAGGCTCTTACTTTGTTCATTAAACGACTGTGGGGAATTGTATCGAACGCCTTGCAGAATGGCATCTACCTGCGAATCCGTGTCTATGGCCCTCTGAGTCTCGTGGACGAATAGCACGAGCTGGGTTTCACACGATCGTCATTTCGAAACCCATGCTGATTCCTACAGAGTAGATTTATAGTCTCCAGGAAAGTCATTGTACTCTAACATAATACATATTCCAAAATTCTACAACTGATCAACGTTAGAGATATCGGTCTATAGTTCTGCACATCTGTTCAATGTCCCTTCTTGAAAACGGGGATGACCTGTGCCCTTTTCCAATCCTTTGGAATGCTACATTCTTCTAGAGACCTACGGTACACGGTTGCAAGAAGGGGGCAAGTTCCTTCGCATATTAGATGTAAAATCGAACTGGTATCCCACAAGGTCCACTGGCCTTTCTTCTTCTGAGCGATTTTAATTGTTTTTCGATACCTACCATTTTGTCATCTGTGCGACAGTCTAGAGAAGGAACTATAGTGCAGTCTTCCTCTGTGAAACAGCTTTGGAAAAAGACATTTAGTATTTCGGCCTTTAGTCTGTCATTCTCTGTTTCAGTACCATTTTGGTCACAGTGTGCCTGGACATTTTGTTTTGATCCACCTACCGCTTTGACACAAGACCAAAATTTCTCAGGATTTTCTGCCAAGTCAGTACATAGAACTTTACTTTCGAATTCATTGAACACCTCTCGCATAGCCCTCCTCACCCTACATTTCACTTCGCGTAATTTTTTTTTTTTTTTTTGTCTGCAAGGCTTTGGCTATGTTTATGTTTGCTGTGAAGTTCTCTTTGCTTTCATAGCAGTTTTCTAACTCAGTTGTTGTACAACAGTGGCTCTTTTCCATCTCTTATGATCTTGCTTTGCACATGCTCATCTAATGCATATTGTACGATGGTTTTGAATTTTGTCCACTGATCCTCAGCACTATTTGTACTTGAGATAAACTTTTGTGTTGAGCCATCAAGTACTCTGAAATCTGCTTTTTGTCAGTTTTGCTAAACAGAAAAATCTTCCTACCACTGTTAATATTTCTATTTATGGCTGAAAGCACTGATGCTGTAAATGCTTTTTGATTGCCGATTCCCTGTTCTGCGTAAACTGTTTCAAATAGTTCGGATCTGTTTGTCACCAGAAAGTCTAATATGTTATCACCACAAGTCGCTTCTCTGTTTAACTGCTCAAGCCCCCAGGGGCTCAGCATTCATTTGCTGAGTACGGGCTTGGTGACCCCGGGGTCCTGAGCTGGGAACTAGTCAGCACCGCCAGTCTCCTGTCACCGTAACCCCAGGACATGCTTCAGAGACCACTGTATGGCACGGCGGTGGAATGTTGTGTGCTGCGGGGAATGGTAATCTTGGCTTGACTGCCTGGATTGTGAGGAAAGTCAACCTCTATAAAAAAAATCTCCATCTTACGGTGTGCTGCGCGCCTATATGATGCATGGCTGTTGGGGTGGAACAGTCACAAGCGGGCAACCTCTGGGCCACCTGCCACACCCCAGTTGTATAAGGCTTACTCAGGCACGCGGGGCTCTGTCTGAGTGGACCTTTAGTTCCGTAGCTGCTCGTGGGACCGCAATAGACCCTTCAACCTCTACATTTCCCCCTACCAGTGGATTGGGTGGGCCACTGGTAGGAAAACACACCCCATTAAAAAAGCGACTTCATACTGCGAGTCCTCCAGCACCTGGAGTTATTAGAGATTTATCAGACTGTCGTAACAGAGCACATGCTGATAACCGGAATGTGTTTTTAATTGTCAAACAGAAGGAGGGTAGCTTTGAGAGGGTTTCTCCCTTTTACATCCACAAGGATCTTGAGTGAATTGCAGGAACACTGATATCTGTGAAGTGACTGCGCAATGGGACTCTGTTAGTTGAGACTTCTAGTTCCTGTCAAGTCACTTCTCTTCGGAAAGCAACCTGTCTCAGAGAGTACGCTATGGAGACCGAGCTCCAGTCCACTTTGAACTATAGTAAGGGTGTTGTGACATGTAGGGACTTGGTGGATATCCCCAAAGACGAGTTGAAATCTGAGTGAGCTGACGAAGGTATTGTTGACGTGCAGCGTATTATGAAATGAGTCGATGGGGACCTAGTCAAATCCGACTCGTTTATTCTTACGTTCAATTGCCCGAGACTCCCAGAGCATGTTAAAGCGGGTTTCTTATGTTTGCCAGTACAGCCATATTTCCCCAACCCAATGCGCTGTTTTAAATGTCAGCACTTTGGGCATACTACGTTGGGGTGCAATGGGATAGCCACTTGTAGTAAATGTGGTCAGCCAGCCCATGAAGGTGCCGATTGTTCATTGCCTGTGAAGTGCGTGAATTGCTCTGGGAGTCACCCTGTCTGGAGCCGGGTCTGCCCCATCTATCTCGAAGAACGGAAGATACAGGAGATCAAAACATCTAAGCGCATCCCCTGTGGTGAGGCCAAGAAGCTCTATAAGGCCATGCAGCCTCCTGTGTTTACATAATCTTTCACTTCCACTCTGCAGAAACCGGTACAGTTGGCCACTGTTGCTACACAAACAGAGGTTGCTAGTGTCAGCACTAATACCTGTGTTTGCCAGTGCACTTGTGCTGCTGCGGTTGTTTTGCAACCTGCAGCTCTCCCCACAACGTCGGACAAGGCCGTGGTTGCTGACATTGGGGTACTTACTGCCCCTCCCCATATGGCGCCTTCTGCCCAGGCGAGTAAACCTCAAACTGTTGACAAGATTCTGCATTCTAAGCCCCCCAAGACAAAGACGCCGAAGGTGAAGGTTTTGCCACCTGTGGAGACTAGTCAGGGTTGGTCCGATGATGAGGCCATCATACTGTCTGCCATCTCCCTTGGGTCGCCATCGGAGCTGATGGACATTGATGTCGATCGGGGGCGATCTTCTCGCCCCAGGAATAAATCTCCGGCTGGTACGGGCTCCTCCAAAGCACAGAGGCAGGGTGAAAGTTCAGCCACCCTGATCACTGGGTCCCATATTACAGTGGAACCTAAATGGGTTCAGGACGCAAGTGGCCAAATTAAAACTCCTTGTACGAGAGTGCCCCTTGTGCTTATGTCTCCAAGAGACACATTTTCGGGCCACTGATGCTCCTTCTTTACAGGGCTATACTGTGTAGTGAAAAGATGATCCTGATGGGGGAAAGGGCAAAGGGTGGTGTTGCGGTTTTTGTCCGTGACATGCACCACTCATCTGAGCTCCCACTCGCTACGGACTTGCAAGCAGTTGCAGTTGACCTTCTTGTGGTGCGGAGGCTCACAAACTGTTCCGTTTACTTACCACCTCAGGATGCAATAGACTGAGGCTCTCACAGACCTTATTAGCCAACTCCCCCGCCCATTTCTCCTTCTGGGGGACTTCAGTGCTCATAATGTCTTATGGGGCTCTAAGACTACTTGCCCCAGGGGTCACGTTCTGGAAAGCCTCATGACGTCCGAAGAACTGTGCATCCTCAACTCTGGTACTCCCACTCATTGCTGTGCTGCTTCTGGGTCGTCGTCAGCTATTGACCTTTCCTTTTGCTTTCCAGCACTCATGGATTCTGCTCTGTGGGAGGTTGCTGTTGACCTCCATTCTAGTGACCACTTCCCCCTTTGGATTCACCTCCTGGATGAGGGTGTGGCGTTACCAGTGCCGCCCAGGCGGCACCTCTGCAGAGCTGACTGGACACTTTTCAGCCATTTGGCTGTTTTGGAACACCATGCCAGCATCCACGAATGGGTTGACCATGTTACAGTCGTGATCTCCCATGCTGCTGAAATGTCGATGCCACGGTCCTCAGGTCATCCCAAGAGGCGTCCTGTCCCTAGGTTGACCACCGAGTGCCGCTCAGCCATCCAAGCCCGCCGTGCAGCTCTGAGCTGCTTCAAGTGCCATCCCTCAGCTGACAATCTTGCGACCTTTCAGGTGGCAAGGGCCAAGGCACGGCGAGTGATTAAAGAGAGCAAATGACGGTCATGGCAATCGTTCTTGAACTCCATCTCCCGCTCCACTACTTCTACGAAAGTGTGGGAAGCCATCAGGAGGATTTCTGGGAAATGCAGCCAACTACCTGTCACGGCATTGCTGCATCAGGGATGTCTCCTCACGGCGCCGAGAGACATTGCCCAGACACTGGCCATGCAGTTTGCGGAATCTACTGCCACTATTATCTGTGATCCAGATTTCTGCCGCTACCGCACTGCCATCGAGAGGAGTCACTTGGACTTCCGGTCTCCAAATTCTGAACCCTACAACTGCCCCTTCACAATGTGGGAACTGGATTTGGCACTGTCTGTGGTTCATGATACTGCTCCCAGTCATGATCAAATCCGGTACAGCATGCTGCAGCACTTGTTGCTGCCATCCAAGGAAGTTCTCCTGAATTGTTTTAATATGATATGGTCATCCGGCACGTTCCCTGACTCGTGGAGGGAGGTGATTTTGATTCCCCTCCTCAAACCGGGGAAGGACCGAATGCATCCCAGTAGTTATCGGAGTTTTGCTTTGACGAGCTGTGTCGGGAAGACATTGGAACGCATGGTCAACTGTCGCCTGATTTGGCTGCTCGAGACCAGGCAGCTCCTTAGCCACTCTGTGTGGCTTTCGGAGATGCTTGAGGCGGCCATCCAGCAGGCCTTCCTACATAACCAGCATTGTCTAGGTGTATTCTTTGACATTAATAAGACGTATGACACTACTTGGTGCCGCTTTATCCTCAATCAACTCCATCAGTGGGGCTTTCGCGGCTATCTCCCTATCTTCATTCGGTCCTTTCTTTCCTGCCGCCTCTTTCGATATCGGGTTGGTAATGTGCTATCTGATTTGTACATGCAGGAGAATGGTGTTTCTCAGGGAAGTGTTTTAAGTGTCACCCTCTTTGCTGTCGCTATTAACAGTATCACGTCCACTATCCAGAGTCCTGCCCAGTGCTCCTTCTTTGTGGACGATTTTGCTGTTTTCTGTTCTTCCTCCAGTCTTGTCACTGCTAGTCGGCAGCTGCAGCTTACGATAAAGCGATTAGAGGCATGGACTGCGAAGACGGGTTTTACCTTTTCTGCAGACAAATGTGTGTGTGTTCATTTTAATCGTTCTCGACATCCTTTTACTTCCCCTGAATTGCATCTGAGGGACACCATTCTTCCTTTTAGAGACACTGTGAGGTTCCTGAGCCTCACTTTTGATTCCAAGTTGTCGTGGTTGCCGCACCTTAAAGACCTAAAGGTGCGGGCCCTGAAGGCACTGAATATTTTGAAGTGTCTGAGCCATCGGTCCTGGGGAACAGATCGGGCGCGTCTGCTGCAGTTTTATAGGGCTTTTGTCCGGTCGTGTCTTGACTATGGATGCACTGTGTATGGGTCAGCAAGGCCTTCGTACCTGAAGATTCTTGACACAGTACACCATGAGGGTATCAGGCTGGCCACTGGTGCATTCCGTACCAGTCCCATCCCCAGCCTGTGTGCTGAGGCAGGGGAACTGCCACTCGCCTTCTGGCGGAAACTCCTCATGGTGCGACGGGTGTGTCGATTCCTTGCCTGTCCTACCTCCCCTGTGTACCCTACTGTTGCCCAACTGACTATGGAACGTCTCTTTTTCCAGTCATCCCAGGGCAACGAGACCATTTGGGATTCATGCCAATCATTTGCTTGAGTCCCTTGGTGTGGAGCGTGTGGCATCCCAACTCCAGGGTTTTACCTGCCTGCCTCCCTGGTTGCTCCAGAGGCTCAGCGTCAATTTAGACTGGTCAGAGTACCGGAGGAGCTGCACTCCTGCGTTTGTTTTTACCTCCTTATTTTATGATATTTTAAACCAGCATCTCGACCATGTACCAGTATTTACGGATGGCTCTAAACAGGGGGACTCTGTTGGTTGTGCCGTTGTTTTCCTTGATCGAGTCATCAAGTTACGGCTTCCTGCGTCATTTACCATCTTTGATGCCAAATTGTTTACGATCTTGCGGGCATTGGAGCAGATGAGATGTGTTCCCAGTCTTAAGTTTCTCATCTGTTCTGAATCCCTGAGTGCCCTTCAGACCATGCAACACTTGTACCCAGCGGATACGGTCCTCCAGAACATCCGTGATGCCCTACTCCACCTGCAATGGCAGGGGAAGGAGGTTTCTTTCTGCTGGGTGCCGGGGCATGTGGGTATTAGGGGAAACGAACCGGTGGATGTGGCTGGCAAAGATGCATGTTTCCTCCCTCATGTTGTTGAATGTGCTGTCCCCCTCCATGCTGTTACCTCCCTTTTGCGTTTTCGTGTTATGCGTCAATGGGAAGAGGAGTGGCTGGCAGTCAGTGAAAATAAGCTGCATCTAGTCAAGGCCACCAGGCGGCCAAGGTGTATGTCCTTCCAGTCATACAGGTGGGATGAGGTTCTCCTCACTCGCCTCTGCATCAGGCACAGTCCCTTAACGCATGGTTTTTTACTCCGGCGGGAGGACCCCCCAATCTACCGTGCTTGTGGCGTCCAGATTACTGTCCGCCACAGTTTACTTGACTGTCCTTTATTCTCTGACCAGATGGCAGTGGTTTCCTTGCCACTGGATTTGCCCTCTATTTTGCAAGACGACGCAACGACTGTGGTTAAGGTCTTACGGTTTTGTGTACTGTCCAATTTGTTGCCTCGGATTTTATGGAGAGGATTTTAATGTGCTACTGGGTGACTGGCTCACCCAGGTTTTAGGTAAGAGGTCCACCAGTCACGATTACCTACTTGTTTCACTTCGATTTCTGTTCTCTTTTCCTTGTGTTTCCTTTCCTTTTTTAGTGCATTTCTTCTCCTCTTGTTTTGCCTCTGTATGTGAGGATTTGGAACTGCATCAGGCCTTAGCCGTTCTCCTTGTTCGCTGTCCGTTTTCGTCCATTCACCGCATGTGTTCCTGTTTTTATGCGTTTGGGCGCTGATGACCATGCTGTTTAGCACCCGAAAACCTCAAACCACACACACACACACACACACACACACACACACACACACACACACACACACACACACACACACCTTTAACTGCTCAAGGTAGTTTTCAGATAATGCACTTAAAAAATTTCACTGGATTCTTTGTCCCTGCCACCCATTGTAAACGTTTGAGTCTCCCAGTCTATATCCGGCAAATTAAAATCTCCACCCAGAACTGTAACATGGTCAGGAAATCGACTCGAAATATTTTTCAAATTTTCATTCAGGTGCTCTGTCACAACAGCTGCTGAGCCAGGGGGCCTATAGAGACATCCAATTACCATGTTTTGAGCCTGCTTTAACCGTGACCTTCACCCGAATTATTTCACATTTCGGATCTCCATCAATTTCCTTCAACACTATTGCGCTTCTTATCGCTATAAACACACTTCCCCCTTCACTGTCACACGATCGTCGTTTTCAAAACCTGTGCTGATTCCTACACAGTAGATTCCTAGTCTTCAGAAACGTCATTATGCTCTAACATAATACGTGTTCCAAAATTCTACAATGCCACGAGTTGAGGTACTGGGACAGGTTCTATGATGTCAGAATTCACGTTGTGGAATACTCGCACTACGACATCTCAGACAAATGTTGTTTGTGCAGGTACAGACCAGTGACAAGTTTTCCATGACTTCTGTTCAGTCAGAGGTATAAGGCCTCTACTTCTCCTAATTCTAAGATTGAGTCTCTCCACACCAGGAGCACAGACCTTCCGGGGACCCCCCCCCCCCTCCCCCCCCCCCCCCCCCACACCAAACTGACTTATTCCCTTAGGTTAAAGCTCAAAGTGTACAGCATTTAGTAGGAACACATGCATCTTTACTTAAACAAATACCTTATCATGGAGCGCCCACTGTTGCGCCACTCCTGCTCCCAGAAGATTTGCCAGAACTGTCAACCACCAGGGTTGCTGTACTGCCCAAGTCATAGGGGTCCAGCAGCTGGTAGTCAGCTCACTGTTTGTCTGTGAAAGCCGTGGGCACAGAGTGCAAGAGCAACATCTTAAGAGAGTAAGAGCCTGTACACTTCTTGTTTAAGGCATTTCAATACAAAAAGCAGTCGCCATTGTCAGACACTAGACGCAGTGCACTCTGACGACAGACCACAGACTACATGTGAATAAAACCCGACTGTTCCCTCTGACCAGGAAGTATGAATACAGGGGATATGGATCATGTGAGATGGAATGGAGCCTCACCTGATTGGACCATGCACTCAGACTCTTGAAGCAGGTGGCTGGTGGTTGACAGCCCTCAATAATACAGCCACAGCAGGCTGCACTAATGTCTTCTGTGCAATTCCTTGTGGACTGTGCAACAACACTTCTCTTCACATCCAATACTAAGACATTGAAACAATTCTTGATAGCATTGACTATAGTACTGATATCTAAGAAAGAAAATTTGCTCCTGCAAAGAAAGGTGTAAATCCCCCCACTCCAACCGCATGTCGAATGAATATTGTACCAACAACACAAATTTTTATGTTGCAGATAGCGAATATAATACCTAAATCAATGAAATTTGTAATTAAACAAGTGTGAACTCTCTCTCCAGGTTTGATCTTATGCTTGCCACAACTAATATTGTACTGACAGGCCCCAACTCATTACATCAGTTTGCAAGACATTGAAACAGTTTTTAAAAGCATTGAATATAGTACCAAAATCGAAGGAAATTTGCTCCTACAGAAGTGTAAACTCATCCTCTCCAGATGATATTCACAAACAATTTTATAGGTTTCCAGGGGAGTACGTAATTCCTGTACTGCTAGCATATTGTGTGTGATGACACCACACCTACATCATCATGTTACCTACGTTAAGATGTCGGGAAACGTGAAACCTATAACCAGTGGCAGCTGCTGTATAAGAGCACCTGAACACACTAACTATTGGCATCTCTTGCGGATTTATTGTTTATTTTTCTTTGAACGGTGTTAAACGTAACATAGATGATGCAATCTGAAAGATACAGCACTTAAGCTAATTATGTAAGTGTAGACCAGATATGGCTCAAATTCAAAGATAGAGTATTGACAGCAATAGATAAGATTCATACCACATAAGTTAATAAGAGACAGGACTGATCCACCATGGTACACAAAACACGTCAGAACACTGTTGCAGACGCAACGAAAAAAGCATGCCAAATTCAGAAGAACGCAAAATCCCCAAGATTGGCTAAGTTTCACAGAAGCTCGAAATTTAGTGTGGATGTCAGTGCAAGATGCTTTTAATAGTTTCCACATGACACATTGTCTCCAAATATGGTAGAAAACCCAAACAGATTCTGGTTGTATGCAAAGTACACCAGTGACAAAAAACAGTCAATACCATCACTGCGTGATAGCGATGGAAATATTACCGCTGATGGTGCCACCAAAGCGGAGTTACTAAATACAGGTTTCCATAATTCCTTCATGAAAGAAGATGAAGTAAGTATTCCAGAATTCGAAACCAGAACAGCTGTTAACATGAGTGACATAAAAGTAGATATCTTGGGTGTTGCAAAACAACTCAAATCACTTAAGATAGGCAAGTCTTCCAGTCCAGATGGTATACCATTCAGGTTCCTTTCAGAGTATTCAGACACAATAGCACCTTTCTTAGCAATCATATGCAACTGCTCACTTGACGAAAGATCTGTTCCTAAAGACTGGAAAGTAGCACAGGTCACACTAATATTCAAGAAAGGAAATAGGAGTAACACATTGAATTACAGACCCATATCACTGACCTCAATTTGCAGTAGGATTTTGGAGCATATACTGTACTCGAACATTGTGAATCACCTTGAAGAAAATGAGTTATTGATACATAACCAACAAGGATTCAGAAAATGTCGTTCTCATGCAACACAGCTAGCTCTTTATTCCCATGAAGTAAAAAGCGCTGTCTTCAAGGGATCTCAGATTGATTCCATATTCTTTTGATACCGTTCCTCACAAGCAACTATCAATCAAATTGCATGCTTATGGCGTATCATCATAGTCATGTGACAGGATTCGTGATTTCCTCTTGGAGAGGTCACAGTTCGTAGTGATAGACGGTAAATCATCGAGTAGAACAGAAGTGATATCTGGTGTTCCACAAGGTAGTGTCATAGGCCCTCTGCTGTTCCTGATTTACATAAATGATCTAGGTGGTAAACTGAGCAGCCTCCTTAGATTGTTTGCAGATGACATTGTAATTAACCATCTAGTAAAATCATCAGATGATCAATTACAATTACAAAATGATCAAGAGAGAATTTCTGTATGTGCAAAAAGTGGAAATTGGCACTAAACAAAGAAAAGTGCAAGGTCGTTCACATGGGTACTAAAAGAAATCTGGTAAATTTTGGGTATAGAATAAATCACACAAATCTAAAGGCTGTCAGTTCAACTAAATACCTAGTAATTACAATTATGTGCAACTTAAATTGGAAAGACCACATAGATAATATTGTGGGGAAGGCGAAACAAAGACTGCGCTTTGTTGGCAGAACACTTAGAAGATGTGACAAACACACTAAAGAGACAGCCTACATTACACTTGTCCCTCCTCTACTGGAATATTGCTGCGCGGTGTGGGATCCTTACCAGGTAGGATTGACAGAGGACATCGAAAAAGTGCAAAGAAGGGCAGCTCGTTTTGTGTTATCGCACAATAGGGGTGAGAGTTTCACTGATATGATACGCGACTTGGGGTGGTTGTCACTGAAACAAAGGCGGTCTTCTTTGAGGCGAGATCTATTTACGAAATTTCAATCACCAACTATCTCTTCCAAATGCAAAAAATATTTTGTTGACACCCACCTACGTAGGGAGAAATAATCATAATAATAAAATAAGAGAAATCAGAGCTCAAACGGAAAGATTTAGGTGTTCCTTTTTCTCACACGCCATTCGAGAGTGGAATGGTAGAGAAGTAGTATGAAAATGGTTCGATGAACCCTGCCAGGCACTTACGTGTGAACTGCAGAGTAACCATGTAGGTGTGGATGTAGATGTAAGTCTACCATGCTACTGTTCGTCTAGACTCCACGAAACTTGGCATCAGGGTCGTGAGCACACCTTCAGTTGTGCACATTTTAAGGAGCTTTTGTGCATGCGCAACACACGTGGCATAATTGTCTTACTCGCCATATATACAGATTTGTTAAACAATGTGCATAGTCCACGATGTGCACAGCCATTCAACTAGAAGTTTACTTCAGTACCATCTGGTGGTAGCACACTGCAGCAGACTTTAATCCCTGTTTGCTTGGCATAAATTCTTCTAGATGATAGAACACTGCTCAGATACGCCAATTCACTCACTACATACTGTTGTAAAAGTAGATCGGACATTAGTATGTGTTAAAGTTGCACTGACAGTAAATGTATTTTGTGGATTGCTGAATGAGTTGTAGTATATTAAATTATGAATTTTATCATACAGTAATCAATTTGAGGTGCTGAGAATCATAAGGGCCTAAAGCACATCAGCATTGATTGTGAGAGTACAGCATTTATTCATGCTTCTGAAATCTTGATCTTTTAGCGAGTCAAGTTTATCTGTGCTGTAGGCCCATGTTGTACATTAAAATTCACAAGAAGCTATATCACTGGTTTCTCTGATATTCACTTAAATGTAGGATCGACAGCAGTGCGTTTCAGTCTGTTATGGATCTCGGTGCCTCATTTGTATTCTAGTCAAGTGACCATGTTGGTAGACATCACTATTTCAGTGTAATCATTTCCACAAACAACACTTTGTGTTTGGGGTTGGTTGTTTACTGTGCAGGAATCGGCTGTCATGTGCTGTGTAAACATGAACTATGGTGAATATATTTTAAATACTAACAGAAAAGTAAAGCTATGAGGACAGGTCATGAGTCGTGCTTTGATAGCTCAGTTGGTAGAGCACTTGCCTTCGAAAAGTAAAGGTCTTGAGTTAGAGTCTCGGTCCAGCACACAGCTTTAATCTGCCAGGAAGTTTCACATCAGCCCACTCTCTGCTGCCGAGTGAAAATCTGATTCTGGGAATAAAAAAGTGAATTACCAGCAGGATAAGTTAGCCCCAAAGGAACTAGGACTACCGAGAACAGATTCTTTGATTGAGAGAGTGATGAAATCAAATAAGCGTGACTACAAGTGAACATTTAACAAGAAAGTGTGCAGTTAGCCTAAGTTGTTGTGTGGATGCATTGTAAGAATATCTGATTTTCAGCCTGGAAATAATTTTGTGAACTAATACATCTGTTAGGTATCTTTTACATTTGTGCAAAAATATGGAAAAGCATGAAAACTCCCACCTATACAAGAACGCAAAATGGAGGGTTGTGAAAGCTTACACATTATTTCATTATTGCACTAAACTCTACTTCATTATGTGCAAAACAAAAAAATTCCACAAATACAATTCTTTCTTTTGTCAGATAAGTTATGCATCTTCTTCTTCTTCTTCTTCTTATTATTATTATTATTATTATTACTACTACAACAACTACTACTACTACTACTACTAATGTTATTAAGTTCACACACTCAAATTTATCTGAATCTAAAAATTTGTGAAAACCCAGAATGTAAACTTACGAGCCACTACTCCCTATAACCCATGCATGTCTTCTGCTTGGAAACTGAAAATCAAGAGCTGTACATTCGACCTCTTGGGCGATGGATACTTGTGCAGCGTCTCAAAGGCCATAAAATAGATTGACGTACTATGCTTGCAAAATTCACCACAAATTTATGTCAAGGTAGCTATTTCACCTGCTGCTATGAAATTTGCTCAAAAGCGACTGGCATTTAGTGGTACTTCCATTAGCAGTATGGGATATACACACACTATTGATCATACCGACATCATTTATGCTATTCACTTTATAGTACATAACATAGTCCACCTCTCTTCATTGCTGCGATTCTGTGTTCCATGGATTGAACAAGCTCTTGATAGATTGAAAGGGATGGAATACATGTAGTTGTTATTCTGTTTCTAGAAAGGGGATAGGATGTTTTCCAAAATTGAGCTGCCATCTAGCAATATAGACCTCTAGTTGTTTACATCAACTCGATGATACTTCACTCAGTACATTTTGCATTTCTACTGTAACCTGAACTTGCAGAACAGGTGTATTTCTGACATATGGTAGTGCTATCCATTCAATTGTAGCATTAAGGTATTCATATTTTCACCACAGACCTGAAACTGCCACAACTTGGAAGCTGAACTTACCATACACACTTATGGTGAGCAGTGAAAGTTTTGAACCACCAAACCATTTTTCGTTGTTTTTGGGAATCAAACACCTGCACGCAAGGTGGGACCGCAGAACACATACATTGATTTAATGCCCTCCAACAGTCTTTAAACGAATGTCCAGCTAGCAACTTCCACACACTAGTCACAGACTTTGAGAGTGAAATTCCTACTGTGGATGCCCAGTATAACATTGATTCTGACTGATAGATCCGTCTACAGATTCCTGAAGATGTATAACAGCAATTGTTTATGAAATTCATATCGGATTACAATTTGTAAATTATAGTATGTTCACATCATCCCCTGTAAAATAATTGTCAGCAATAGTAAATGTATGTGACAAAATAGCAGTGTTTTACAAGAGTAATAGCATCTTCACTTCTTATCCATAACATTTCAATATGAAAAACAGCTGAAAGTGTCTGACACCACACCATAACACTCCCTGTATTTAATGACCAGGAGTCTGGAACACTAACTTTGTCTTCAAACAAATACTGGACAACATAATTGAAGAACAGTTAAAATAAGTCCACCATAGATAATGTCTCTGCAGTAATCCATATCACAAAGGACAAGTTGCAGAGGTTCACTCCACACTCTAATTCTTAAAGTTACTTGATAGAGGCACATATTTGTTCTCCCATTGCTCTAAGGCAGGTGGGATAGCAAAAGGGGTTGACTAGCAGTGATATAAGGTATTGTCTACAGTTCTTGGGAACCTATGAAATGGTTTGTATCAGACAGAATCAGTGTTGTATTTTATGTACAGAGGAGTTGTTTCATCCTCTAAAAGTTTGTGAGCATTGTGTTTTTAGCTCTGTAATCATATCGTCATCCCCACAAAAGTATCTCGAGAGGGGGAGTGTAAACTTCTGTAGGTACAAATTTTCTTGGAGTTTGGTATTATATTTGATGCTTTCAAAAACTGTTTTGCCATATTCCTATCTGATTTGTAATGAAGTTCTATTGTGTAATGTAAAGGGAACTGGGTAGCAGACATTAATTCAGCAAGCTGCGGCTGGCTGAGTAGGTGTTGTCAACCACCAGTCACTTGCTTGAAGTGCCAGCATATGTGCAGTCCATTCAGGTGAGGCTGCATACTATATCACACGATTCATACCCCCAGTATTGTAGGTGTCATGCTTCCCCATTAGATGGAAGACTCAAGTTCTGTTCACCTATAGTTGACTGGGTCTGCTGTAGTCTACCGTGTGACACTGGTGATGATTTACTGTGTTATGCCTCTGATAAGAAGGCCTGGGCTCTTACTCTTGTAAGATTCCGTTGGTTTTTTATTGTCTTTATTTACTGAATTTTTTTGTGGCTACAATTTAAGTTGTAAGTAAGTATAACTGTGTTTCATTGTCAAATGCTGTTGCTACATGCCTGTTACATATAATTTCACGTGTATGACATCTCTGCGATGTCGGTTATGTTATTGTCAGTATACATCCATCGTCCATTCCAAACAAAATTTATTTTTGTGGTGAATTTTAAAAGCATAGCACCTTATCGTATTATTATTATATTTGTTTCAGAGCCACCACATAAGGGTCCACCATAGCGATAGGTTATCAAATCAATAGTTGGTGCATGGTGTCCCTCTTTGCTCAGAGTTGTCACAGACAGGCAGTGAACTAACTACTGGCTGATGAACTCTTATGCCTTGGGTGATGTGACCCTAGCAGTTGACATCTCTGCCCAACTTTCTGGGACTGGAAGTGGTGTTCAGGGCCAGACTTCTCAATTATGGAAAGGGATCTCTAGGAAAAGATATTTTTGTAAATAAAGGCACAAGCATTCCTACTAAACAGTGTACACTTCATACTTTAACTCAGAGGAATAAGTTGAGGGGGATGTGGTATATCCATAAGATCTTTACTTCGTGGTGTTTTTTTTAAATAAAGACACATGTGGAGGGACTCGAACTTAGTTATGAGAAGCAGTGACCATACACCGGATTGAGTAGGTAGGTAAATCTCATGATTCACTGATGTCATCTGTGACCTACTTCGAACCAGAACTATCGCTACATACTCACCGATGGACCCAGATAACAACAGTTTTGTAAGCTTCTGTTAACACTGCATGGCTGGACAGATAGAGATGGGATATAGTAGACAGGCCTGTGCCTAGCCAGCACAAGGTCCCATCTGGGGGTTCACACTGCATGCCAGGCTGTGATGAGGGAATGGGGTGAATCCAATTCTCCAATTTTCACATCTCAGTTCCTGTTGATGGCATGTAAGACTGCACCACATTGTTTTATGAGGGATGTTTAATAAATAATGCAAAACATTTTTTTTCTCAGCAAATTTCTGTTAAAAAAAGAAAAAAAAGTGGAATTTGTTGTGGGACATTGTGAAATATTACCATTTCAGCTGCTGTAGTTTCATGAAGTTCCTGTAGGTGGTGGCGCAATATGTAGCATTCAAAATGGCTTCTCTAATGGAGGTGCATTATAAACAGAGAGCTACCATTGAGTTTCTTTTGGCAGGAAACCAGAGCATTGGAGATTATCATAGGAGCTTGCAGAATGTCCATGGAAACCATGTGGTGAACAAAATTACAGTGAATTGTTGGTCACTGCAACAAGGTCATGCAAATTTGTCTGATCACCCACGTGCCATCTGGTCATACATAGCTATGACTCCATCGTTGTTGGAATGTGCAGACATTCAAGATGATCAATGAATCAGAACCAAACACTTCGCGCACAACTGGAGGTCTCTGTTGGTAGTGCTGACACACTTGTCCACCGGTTCGGTTACTCAAAGATGTGAGTTTGCTGGGGTCATCACTGCCTAAAAGGGGACCATAAAGAGCAACCAAGGACCATCTGGGCAGAATTGCTTGTCCATTATGAGGGTGATCATGACAATTTTTTCTCGAACATTGTCACAGGTGATTGAACATTGGTTCATCACTTCGAATGAAACAGTGTCTGCAGTGTGGCATTGTACTCTCTCTCCACCAAAGAAAAAGGTCAAAGCTACACCCTCAACTGGTAAAGTCATGACAATGGTCTTCTGGGACTCTGCAGGGGTTCCTCTGTTCAGTGTCCTCTCTCTTGGTGCATCAATAAACTCTTTAAGTGTTTTGGATACCCTCGGGAATTGAAGAAACGACTTCAATGTGGTGGTCGCCATAAAAATGCAAACAAACTTGTCATCCATGACAACACAAGGCCTCTCCCAAGTCTGCACATGTGAGAGGGGCTCACAAACTTCTTCAGCTGTTCTTCCTAATCCACCATACAGTCCAGCTCTCGCACTTTCTGACTTCCATCTGTTCAGCCCAATGTAGGATACACTCTGCAGGCAGCAATATATGAATAATCGGGACGTTATTGATTCATCGAGATGATGGCTCCAATGTTGACCAGTAGAGTGCTACTATGTGATCCTACAGGCCTTCCCGTTAAGGTCCACCCCATTGAATGGAGATTGTGTTGAAAAATAGGGTTTTGTAGTCAAGATTGGGGAATAATGTGGTGTACTGGAACCCTGAATAAACCATGTTTCAGAAAATAAAAGGTGTTGATTACATTACTTATCGAACACTTCTTGCATGGATGTATTTTTTCCTTAAAAATCATTATTTTCCTTGTGAAAAAAAAGAAAATGCCTACTTTTCATTTCACTTGATGTTTTAGTTCCTTAATGTTTCTCAGCTGATTTTGAAAAAAGTATTTGGTTAATTTTTTTTTTCTTTCTTTCTTTCTTTCTTTTTACCCTTGGTAGTGTAGCATCTTAGCTTCTTAATACAACATTACCTTTTCCTAATCTGTAACACTCATTGTGAAGTGACACTATTTGTCAAGTGTGTGCACGTGATTTACAAATCTGTCTCCTTTCACAAATAAGTGAAAGTTATTGAGTGGTGTCAGTGCTATGATCACAATCAATGAAGTTCGTGCGGGTTTAACATACCTACTGCTGTATAGAAAAATGAATTACTCATGATCAATGCAGGCCTAGTATTGGACCCTCATGTGATTTTAATCATACATGTTCAGAAAACTTCAACTATATGCTAATTTATCACTTGGCAATGACCGATTACATTGGACAATCATCTGCTATAGTTTTAAAATAGACCTCACTTTACATTATAAAAAATTGGAACTAGAAAAGAAGAATAAATTAATCTAAGATGAGATTTTGTGGATGGACCATAATAAAAACTTGCAATATTCTGCTTCATTGCTTTCTAGATAGATGAAAAATGGCAGATCACACACACACACACACACACACACACACACACACACGCACAAAATTCAAGTTTATTTAGTGTCTCTACTGGGCACTCAGTTGAGCCATGGTGAATATCTCTTGCATACTTTTTAACAATGGTGGAGCACACTGGGATTTTTCCAAATTGTGTGCCAGAGCATGAGTTTACCTGCTATCTTTCCTGCAGGTGTGGAATTCCTCAAGCTCGGTGTCCACCAAACACTGAGACTCAAAGCTGTTGTATCTGCTGGCGATGCTGTGATACTCACGCTACCAACTATGAGCCCAACTTTCCGTAGTTGGTATGTCCCCCTCAGCTGTCAAATGTGTGCTTAGTAATGTCTGCTTCTCCCATCCCAATAAAACACTTATTCTCAGCTGTGTCTACTTTTACAGCTTACGTTTACTTGTTTAGGAGTGTAACCTGATAACAGAACTCACTGCCTCCAATTAATTATAATAGATATACGAGGGCGGTTCAGAAAGTAACCTCCGATTGGTCACAGTGCGGGTTGTGGGGGGAGTAGCGACACCATCTGTGCGTTCACGCACTCAACAGGTCAGTCGGCATCAAGCCGTGGTCGAGTGAACGTCGTACCTGTGCTAGTTTAGTTTTTGTGGCAGTTTGAAATGTGTGCTGCAATAGAAAACCCCGCCAAATGTGAAGTGCGTGCTGTCATAAGGTTTTTTACAGCCAAAGGATATTCTGCAGCAGCTATTCATCGTGAGCTTTGTGCCATGTACGGACCAAGAGTTATGAGTGAAGGAGTTGTCCGTGAATGGGTACGTTTATTTAAAAGTGGACGAGAAAACGTTCATGATGAAGAGAGGAGTGGTAGACCATCATTGGTGACTGACGAACTCGTTCAGACAGTTGATGCAAAAGTTCGTGAAAATCGACGTTTCTCAGTGTCGGAGTTGTCTACTGGTTTTCCACAGATTTCTAAGACTCTCTTGTACGAGATAGTGACAGCAAGATTGGGTTACCGTAAGTTCTGTGCACGATGGGTGCCCAAAATTCTTACCGACCACCACAAAACTCAAAGAATAGCCTCTGCATTAGACTTTCTGTCACGTTATGAGGACGAAGGAGAACCATTGTTAAACAGAATTGTGACCGGTGACGAAACCTGGATTAAGTACGTGAACCCTGAGACAAAAGAACAATCAAAGATGTGGGCACATTCAAATTCGCCTACCAAACCAAGAAAAGCCTCGCAAGATTTTTCTGCCAGAAAACTGATGGCAACGGTGTTTTGGGATGCCAAAGGGGTGTTGTTGGTTGAATTCATGGAACGTGGTACGACCATTAATCAAGACGTGTACTGTGAAACAATAAAAAAGTTACGACGGGCTATACAGAACAAACGCCGTGGTATGCTGATTTCCGGTATCGTTTTTCTGCACGATAACGCCCGTCCTCACTCTGCTCGCAGAACAACGGCCCTTCTTGAGTCCTTCAAGTGGGACGCTATCAACCATCCACCTTACAGCCCAGACCTGGCGCCAGGTGATTATCACCTCTTCATGCATTTGAAGAAATGGCTCGGGTCACAGCGGTTTGATGACGACGAAGAGCTCAAAGATGCGGTCACAGGCTGGCTCCAGGCACAAGCGGGTGATTTTTATGCAGAAGGAATTTCAAAGCTTGTGAAGAGATACGATAAGTGCCTCAATCGCTATGGAGACTATGTAGAAAAATAGTGCAAAGATGTAGTTGTAAGATGTATATATTAAAATATTTTTATTTAACTTGGTGTATTTTTTTAAATCAACCGGAGGTTACTTTCTGAACGGCCCTCGTATATTTTATAATGTCTGCTTGTGTCTGTGTATGTGCGGATGGATATGTGTGTGTGTGCGAATGTATACCTGTCCTTTTTTCCCCCTATGGTAAGTCTTTCCACTCCCGAGATTGGAATGACTCCTTACCCTCTCCCTTAAAACCCACATCCTTTCGTCTTTCCCTTTCCTTCCCACTTTCCTGATGAAGCACCCGTTGGTTGCGAAAGCTTGAATTTTGTGTGTATATTTGTGTGTCTATCGACCTGACAGCACTTTCGTTTGGTAAGTCACATCATCTTTGTTATTAGATATATTTTTCCATGTGGAATGAGTGATTATAGGACAATGTAACGTTTGTAAGGACAATACAGCAGAGAAATAACAAATAAACCATTTAAGTGGAAACATATTGTAATGACATGCAGAAGAGGAATAACTAATAAACCATTTAAAGAAACACTTTAATTGCCAAATGAGAGGATAACATTTGTTTATGGCATCCCATATTTACATTGCAGGTTACAAACATTGTTCAGTGTGATGACCATTTGCATGTATGAGAGCCTGGAACCCCACTACAGATACCATTTTGAACAGTAGACAGTGGCATGTTCTGCTGTCATGACAGAGTTCATGCACTGCTTGAAGATCGCACATTGCACCCAGTATTCTCAGCCCTGGTAATGGTAACTTCTTCAGCAACTTGTGGCACAATTGATCACCGGTCTCTCCCTGAAGAAAGTCCCAAATTGCTTGTAATTTGAACTTCTGAATCGTGTTCTTCACTCTGGGTGTGAAAAAGGAGTTCTGTGTATACCTTTAATGTGTTGATGCTTTGTGACACTAACACTACTAACAATGCAAATCCTGCAGCGCACAATCTCAGCATTATTCTTATAAAGTTGGGTACCCAAATGGTAAATAGTTTTCTGTCTACATTGGCTCAAGTAGCAAAAGTTTAATTAAAGTTTAATTAAAACTACTCATCTTCATCTTCTCTTCAGGTATTAGGCAGGAATTGCCTGTCATGGTACCCATCTCTGTCGCGGTCTTCCTCTGTCTCTTCTCTCATGGCACTTATAATTTCTTGCCTTTAAGTGAATTCTCTCACTTCCCATTCTTTGTACATGTTCATTCCATTTTTCTGCAATCTTTAGTTTTATCATTGAGGCTATAGATTTGCAGTTCTTCTCTAATAAATTGATTTCTTAGCCTGTCTTCTCTTGTGCAACCTTTAACACCTCTAAGGAATTTCATTTCTTGTGCCTGAATCCGGCTTTCTTGCTTCTTGGTAATCGCCCATGTCTCACTTCCATAGAACAATGTGGGAATTGCAAGAGTTTTTAAAAAAATTTAATTTGAATGTCTTTCCTGGTTTTGTTTTTTAGGTTCCTGCAGATTGTCCCACATACCTTGGCTGAATTCACTAAGCTTAATTTCAGTATCTTTGCTGTAGCCATGTCATTTCACATCCGAGGTAACTGCAATGGTTTGCTTGCTCTAAAATCTTCTGATCTATCACTATTTCCCCATGAAGGCCATTGTCTTAGTTTTTTCTTTTGAAATTTCCATGTTAAATTTTGCACTTATTTGTTTTAGCAAGTAGATTCCTTTCTGAAAGTCATCTTCCTTATCTGCTACGATCACTGCATCATCAGTATGTAGTAAATTATTTAAAAGAATGCTCCTATCTAGGTTGATGCCTTTCTGAAATTCTGGTGTCTATATAAGCATTATTTCATTAATGTAGATGCTGAACGAAGTTGGAGAGATGCAGTAGCCTTGTCGTATTGTATCGCATTTACTAGACACTTTGGGTATCCGCGATTCATCATTATTTCCCCAAGTTTCTGTCTATTGACATTGTTGAAAGCTTTTTTTAAAAATCAATAAATGCAATGTGTGTTTTTTTATTATACTCTCTCCTTTTTTCTATTATTTGCTGTAGAATAAAAACTGCATCTATTGTCGAGTGTTCTTTCCTAAAACCCATTTGTTCCTCATGCAGTACTGCTTCTGCTATGTTTTTGAGTCTTCTATTTAAAATCTTAGCATACACCTTGTATGCTGAGTCCAGTAAACTTATTCCTCTGTAATTACTGCACAGGCTTTTATCTCCCTTTTTAAAAACTGATGTCACTCTAGCTGTTTTCCCGTCTTTGGGAAATTCTCTTCTTCTTCCAATGTTCATTGAAGAGATGTAGCAGTCGTTGGTGTAGCATCATTCCCCTATATATTAATAATTTAGCATTAATGCCATCTTTTCCTGTTGCTTTTCTGTTCTTAAGTGACGTTAGTGCAGATGTTACTTCGTCAGACTGTATTTCATCTAATCCTTTCTTATCTAGTTGTTCAATTTCAGTTCCTTGTGCTGTATGATCATACCACAATTCGCTGTAGTGATTTATCCACTGTTCTTCTTCAACACTATTTATTTGTATCTTCTCTCTTTGTTGTGTTTATGGTTTTTAAAACCTTATATGTCATTTGTTGTCTTCTGTGGATATCATGTTCGGTATTAGAAATAAACCTGTCCCAGGGTTCTTGATGTGCTTTCCTTACTACACATTTAGCGTTATTTCTTTTCTCCATCTAGTACTGTTTGTTCTCAACAGTGGGGTTAATTAAGTTTTTTTATATGCACCTTTTTTGACAGCTTTCATTATATCCTCATTCCAAATTATTAAACCTTTTCTTTTCCGTATTCTTTTCATTTTACCAATAGCTTCTCCTGCTACTCTGCATACAGTATTCTTCAGAGTTCTGTCTTTATTTTTTAAGTTTGCTAGTTTTTCATTTAATCTCCTTTGGTACAGGTGTCTGATACTGTCCTCTTCAAGCAAGTATACTGTATAAACTCTTTGATCTTGTTGGTTTGTTACTTGTTTGGTTATTTTCTTCCATTTTGTAAAAAGGTCTATTCTGGAGATTAGTAAGAAATGATCTGATCCTATATCTTGTCCTCTATAAAATCTGGTATCTCTTACTTGGCTCGCTAGCTTATCATTTACTAAGATGTAGTCAATTATTGATATAAGACCTCTGCTGGCCCAAGTATACTTGTGTATATCACTTTTTCTTAAAAAAGTGAATTTGTGATTTTTAAATTCTTGTAAGTGGCAAAATCTCTTAGTAATTTTCCATTTTCATTACATATTGGTTCTCCAAACAGACCTATAATGTCTGTTACTGGGGTATTTCCTATTCTGGCATTGAAGTCACCCGTCATAATAATCTGATCAGTAGCTCTGTAGTTACTAAGTCTTCTGTAGTTCTTCATAGAAGCTTTCAGACATATCTTTTTTCTCTTCTTCAGGTGCATATGCACTTTTAATGATGGCGTTATCCCTTGTCAGTGTCAGCCTGACTGTAAGTATTCTTTCACTTACGTATGTACAATCTTGAACGTCTTTTTCCCATTTTTTATGCAGGAGTAGTGTTACACCTTTGCTTGCTCTTTTATGTTGTTCAACACCACTATAGAATATAATGTAATCTCCTACATATTTATTTCCTCTTAATTTCTTTTTAGTTTCTGTGGACGCTACGGCATCGATATTCATGTCGCTTAGTGTCTTTACTAATTCTACCTCCTTTTGGGGAAATTCCTCTCACATTCCAGGTTGCTACTTTGATGTGTCCATTTATCCATTTTTGTTTATCCTTTTTCATAACCTTCTCATTTACCTTTGAGACCAAACCTGTTTCCGAGGTTTGTTTGGGTACTGGGAGTAGTCTGTTTTTTCTGAGAGAGCCATCTGCTCAACCCCCTTCTAGGAGGACCAGGATTTTCTTTTGGGGTTATCTCCCTTAGCTGATATGTTCCGGTTATTTAAAGGCACTGGAAATAAGTTTGGCTTTTATCCTCTCCCATTGGCTTTGTAGCCTATATCCAGTGTGTGTCATACATTGTCTAGGGGTCTCACAACTCGTGCCATCTAGGATGTGGGAGTAGGATTTGTTGGCAGAGCTGCATTGAAATCCTTATGTCTGATCATCTTAGGTAATGTCGTGCTGTGCCTTAAACAAAGGTGTCTTGTCCTTTTTGAGTTGCAAAATTCTTCTACATTTTCCTCGCTAGTAGTTCCCTTCCCACAGTGATGCAGTGGATGGCTGCAGCAATGGTCTGACTGCTGAAGCCAATGACAACCTCTCAGAATGATCTTCTTTGTCTTGTTACACAGACATGTTGATACGCAAAAGTTTTTGAGATAATGGCATTTGGCTAACTGGTTCTGTTTCCACTGACAAGGAACTGTGCATAACATTAAGATATCTTTCAATAAATTCATGTGACAAAACCAAGGCAAAAAGAACTGCATTTCGATGAGCTTTTCCCTATGTCATCTGACCTCATTTTGCAAGTTTTCTTCTTCTCTACAATTATCTTTATGGTGTTCAGTTTTGAATTCACGATTTTAATTTGAAGAATAATAAAAGAAAACCAGTCCAGTCCCTTTTCTTCACCCCTCTTCATTTCCCTTCAGCCCTTTTGCCAGGAGGTGCGACTGGCTTCGAAAGCTTGCATAACTAATACCCTTTTTTTATATGTGCCACCACTTGATGAGTAGATTTTTTACCTTTCCAATTACATTACTTGTAGAAAAATAGCTGGAGTAAGCAAATATGTGTGGACTAAGAAACTTTGCTTGTTTCATTACAAAACTGGTAATTTTCCTCACTGAGTATGAAATGTGAGGCAACTTATTCGTGAAACCTCTGATAAAAGTACTGCAGAATCCGAAGCACAGCTCCACCAGCTTGCACAGGCCACCAGCTCATACCGTAAATGTTAAACATTCTGAATAATACTGATGTGACCCAGCCAGACTCTCACTGTGTCCCGTTGCTGCCCAACCAACAGTGTGAACACCGCAATCCAAAACAGTGCATTTGATATGCTGATGCATCGTGGCTTGGTCCAGCCCGGCCTGGTTCTTCTTGCCCTCGACGTACAGTGTGAACACTCCCTAAAAAAAAAAAAAAGTCTTCACCTGGTCCCACCTAAACTGTGCATGTACCATTTATAGTTTAGCTCCACTTACATACCTAAAAATGTTTGATGCACAGGTGGTATGCTGTATATGGTGGAAAAAGTATCTTACAGAACAAACCCTATCCCTAGCTTCTTGTGTTGAAGCTAGCGACTGACTATTTTCTGTCTGACAGCAGCTGCTGGCTGTACAACATGCACTCAAAGCTAAACAGGCCAGTGAATCTTTAGTGTTCATCATCATAACTCACTCTCCAACAAAGTGACTACTTCTGACCCCTCCATGATCCACAAAGCCATTATTGATTGGGTGAAACAGCATTTACTAGATAACAGCGTAGGAGACATCAAGGTTTCAGTGCACTAGAGCATACAGCCTCCTCGAATGATAGGGAGACCCAGGATAACTTTTAAATTATTTGTATGTAAGTTGAATACAGCAAATTTTATCTATCAGATTACATTATTTTGTGACCCATTCTTTTATGGCAACAGTTATTTATTACTCTGTAACATGAAATAAGTCATGATTCGGGTACCGTGCACAGCGGAATTTGAATCCGCGCCAGATGTCATCGAGGTCAAAGACACTTAGAGGTCTCTGAACCGTAGCGCCGTAAGCCGTGGTGGGGCGCGCCACCTGGCCTCCATTTAGTGTGAGGGCGCCATAGTGGAACATGTGGTACGAGCGGCCAATAGCGACGCCCCCGATCGTGTATTTAAGCACCTGCCTCTTGCTCAGCCAGCCAGTCAACTTGTTGTGTGAGTCTTGACATATCGTCTCGACAACAGACAGCGTGTTTACCGTTCTTTGTTTTCATTACTAGTGGACATCTTGGATTCGTTTAGTTGTCTGTGTCACTCCGTTGCTCTC
This sequence comes from Schistocerca americana, assembly GCF_021461395.2. Lineage (NCBI taxonomy): Eukaryota > Metazoa > Arthropoda > Insecta > Orthoptera > Acrididae > Schistocerca > Schistocerca americana. Next base: position 382,741,607 of record NC_060126.1, read on the forward strand.
CATCGTCTGTCGTCGTTCGTGTCCGTGCTTTCCATTTATCTGTTTGTTCATGGGCCGCTCTCTGTTTGGTTCCGCCACACTTTTTCGGCCACTCTGCGACAGTTCTGGTCACGATTACGACAGGTTACAACAATAATATCATTTTTATGTTCTGCGTAATTCCTTAGTTGCTTTCATCATCATCGTCATCATCCTCATCCTTCAGTCAACATCACATCTTGGAGCTACAGTCCATCTAAGACAGCTAAATAAATGGCATTTTGCTTTTGTGCCATATGTGTTTTGCCTCCTTTTATTTACAAAGCATTTTCAGTGGTCTATAATACATATTTGTTGTATGTATATAACACAGTTATTATATATATATATATATGCAAGAATTCACACAACTAATTCAGTGTGCACTCAGATTAAACTAAATACAGGTGAGTTGCTGAATGGTGACATAGGTGTGGCGATACTGATAAATGCTGGTCAGAACCAGCACATCTGTTGGTTTGCTTGGCTAAATTAATATAAAAGTCAGTAGGCACAGAGGCAAAATTTCACTTTAGCAGTCTCACACACAGGTATTATTGAGTAGCACAACGGTAACAACAGTTCAGCTCTGCATTAGACAGTCTGGAAATGTAGCTTCTTTGTCTGTTGATGCATTAGTTAACATCAGAATATGACATTGGCTGTCTCACAGAGACTGAAAATGAGTTCGTGCCTCTTCAGGCGTATGTCAGCTGGCTAGCTGGTCCCACATAAATGGTTGGCCATATGAATATGTAATGACACTTACCAATAGTTCTGTATCTTCCATTGAGATGTGTGGTGGCACATAGGAATGAAACGGTCCTACTGATGTGGTGGAGGATGATGAGGTTAGAGCAGGCAGAGGAAGTACCTGCGATCAGTCCTGGGGTGACGCTCTGATCCTCAGATCGTGGTGATGGAACCAGAGCTCGAAGCTCCAGAGGTGGTGTGGTTGCATTGGAAGCAGGCTGCACCAATGCGGATACCGGCAGCTCTTGTTGTTCTTCCAGTGGAGGAGTTGGACTGCTGTTTGTGAGGGATTCTCTGTAGTGGTTGGGGTGGAAAGAACAGGCACCCATTGTCTGTGGCAACCTATTGAAGAAACCATAATGGGGCATGTTACTGCTGATGGTGGTGCCATCTGGCCAGGATGCTGCTACTGAAGCTGGTTACATGGCTGTGAAGCATCCCATATGCAGTTGCTACCAGAACCAGCTAGTGTCCCTATTGTGCTGCACCTTTGACTCGCTCTGGTCGTGGGGAGAGAAGGTCCAGTGGTGATCAGTGAGGATACCTGTACAGTAATTTTGCTGGGCCGCAACCATGTTGGTTGATCAGGAAGCTAAAAAGGTATTAAGGGCTCACTGACGCGAGTGTGGACAATGTGTTTACCTGAGCCTTGGGCTCAAATTAACTGCAGTTTAATAGAAGTTCTTGTCACACAACAAATAAGAAATTTTTGCACACTGGTAATGATAGCCATCACCTCTTTTTCAATTTGGTAGTATTATTCATGGGTCTAATTTCATGTTTTTAGCACAAACACTATAGAGATTTTGGTACTATCGGCAAGCTTATGGGGCGGAATAGCCCCCATGCCATGCGATGAGGTGTTCGTAGTAGTAGTTTTGTACATCTGTAGGTATCTTTTGCAAGAATAGTGGACATGTCTTGGTATTCCAATTTAAAAAACAACAAAAATAAAGTAATCCACATAGTAAACAGATATACATACTTGGAGGTCTAGTATGACAAGTATGGAACAGGCAGTTGGCTGTGGCCTTATAGTGGGAGTCGTCCCTGCATTTGCCCAGTTTAATTTGGGTAAACCACAGAAAACCTAAATCAGGATGACTGGATGAAGAATGGAACCTCCACTCTTCCAAATATGAGGCCACTCCATTTAAAACAGTGCATCCCTAGTGTACAAAACTGTTGTACAAATAAGTTATTTCCTAATGTAAAAGGCTAATGCTACTCTTTTCATTCATTTCTCACATCCAGTCTGGGGGACTGATGACCTTCGCTGTTTTGTCCCCCTTAAACATCCCAACAACCACCACCATCACATCCAGTCACTGCTCACCCTACACACACTATCACTTGAGGTCAGGATCATTTTGTGTACCTCAGCTTGTGTGCTAACCTGAGAACTGAGTAAACATCTCATTTGTTATAGAGGGATGCTGAGCTCAAAGAGGATAATGCGTTAGTTTATACATTGCATAACTTTGGCAGTAAGTTTTTCTGGAAAAGAAAAAAGAAGGAAAACATATAGAATTAAAGTGTTATATGGAATGATGTTTTATCATCAGTATTATTGTTACTTTATTGCGTTATATTTTATACCAAATCCCTACGCTTGTGTTATCTAAGTAATAGTTCAGTGTATAGATTGTGTTGTTTAACAGGTACTTTCTAACTGCCTTTTAAATCAGTTTGCTTTGTTAATCTCCTTTGCCAGTTTTTGTACAGTTTAATTTCTGTTTTGAGTTTTATGTGTATTCTTTCTTCATAAATGTAAGTTCAGGCTAGATCTTGTTCAGTGGTCATGGCCAGAGCTGTTTGTGCAATAATTATCAGCATTATTTTTGATGTGTACAACTGAGTGATAAATTTACTCACACGGTGCAGGAAAAACACAAGCTTTAGAAAATGCATTGCAAACCTTCAGCTGTACCAGTGCAAGTTTATTTCTCTAGCAGCTTCAATTCCACAAAACTATCATCACTGGAGGGCTTCAAATATTGATATGCCAGTGTTGCTTTCAATGCCTGGTTTGGCAACGTGGCTATAAGTTGCTTGGAACAACAGTATACAGCTGTAAGGTACTTGGAATGATGAATTGCATCATCTTTTGGCCAAAAGGCCTTCTTCTAATATAGAAAACGCACACGCACACATACACATTCATGCAAGCACAACTCTTACACAAATCAACACTGTAGGGACAGCAGGGTGGGGGGTGGTGGAGGTGCTTATGGGTGCATGTAGGAAGACAATGGCGACAGGATAGGCACAGTTGGGAGGTTTTGGGGGGGTTGGCAGAAAGGAGGGAAGTAGAAGAATGTGTGTGTGTGTGTGTGTGTGTGTGTGTGTGTGTGTGTGTGTGTGTGTGTGTGTGTGTGTGTCCTGTGTTAGTGGAATTGAAGGAAGGCTGTGTGATGCTGAAGTGGGAGCAGTGAAGGGGATTGGTGGGTGAAGGACAGAGAATAGCGAAGGTTGTGGCCACTGTGGTTATGGGAACATAGGATATATTGTGACGAGGGATCCAGATGGCCCAGACTGTGAAGCAGTTATGAAGTGAAGCATGTTGTGTTGGGAAGAATGTTCAGCAACTGGTGGTCCAGCTGTTTCCTGGCCACAGTCTTTTGGTGACCATTCATGCAGAAAGACAGTTTGTTGGTTGTCATGCTTTTGTAGAACACATCACATCACATTGGTTTGTTTAGTTTGTAGGTCACATGTCTGTTTTCACAGGTAACCCTGCCTTTGATAGGATAGGTGATGCTTGTGACTGACTGAAATAGTTCGTGGTCGGAGGATGTATGGGACATGTCTTGCATCTAGGTCTGTTGTAGGGAAATGAGATATGAGTTTAGGGGTTGGGAACAAGAGTGGAGTATGGATGAACTAGGATAGTGTGTAGGTTCAGTAAGTGGCAGAATTCCTCTCTGGGAAGGGTGGGAATTATAGTGGGTAGGATATTCTTCATTTTAGGGCACAAGGAGAGGTAGTAAAAACCTGGCGGAGAATGTGGTTCAGTTGCTCCAGTCCTGTGTGGTACTGAGTCAAGAGGGGGATGCATATTTGTGGCCAGACGGTTGGAATGTGGGAGATGGTAGGTGACTGGAGAGACAGGGCACAGAAGATCTGTTTCTGTACGAGATAGGAAGGGTGAATGGGTCTTTGAAGGCATTAGTGACACACTTGGTATATTTGCAGAGGGACTGCTCACCACTACAAATGTGATGGACATGGGTGGTTAGGCTGTATGGAAGGGACTTCTTGGTATGGAATGGGTAACAGCTATCCGAGTGGAGTTACTGCTGATGGTTGGCAGGTTTGGTACGGGTGGAAATACCAAAGTAGCTGTTCTTGAGATAGAGGTCAGTATTGAGGAAGGAGGCTTTTTGATTTGAGGAGGACCAAGTGAAGCTTATGGGAGAGATGGTGTTGAGATTCTGGAAGAATGTGGATATGGTGTGTTCGTCCTCTGTCCAGATAATGAAGACATCACCAGTGAATCTGAATGAGGTGAGGGTTTGGGATTCTGGGTGAGGGTTTGGGATTCTGGGTGGTTTCGAGGTATTTCTGTAGATGGTCCATGAATAGGTTGACATAGGATGGTGCCATGTGGGTACCCATTCCTGTACAACATATTTGTTTGTAGGTAATGTCTTCAAAGGTAAAGTAATTGTGGGTGAGGATATAGTTTGTCATTTGGTCATTGTGACCACAAAGAAGGTTGTAGATTTAACACAATTTGCTGGTTCCTTGCTACCAACCCTAGTTTTTCTGAATTTTGCAGGTTGGAAATCTCCCATCCCTCCCTCTTCTACTTCTCTCCTTTTCTGCCAACCCGCTCCCCAGTCTGTCAAGCCTCTCAACTGCACGTAACACCCTATGCATGCTCCCTCAAGCAGCACTACACCCTCCGCAACTGCTACCCTGCTACACTTCCTCTCCCCACACCAGCCTTCTCCTTACACCCACCACCCACACTGCTTCTCCCATCAAGCACAGCTGACAGTGGTCATGTGTGTATGAATTTTGCTTGCACGAATATATATATGTGTGTGTGTGTGTGTGTGTGTGTGTGTGTGTGTGTGTGTGTGTGTGTGTGTGTTTCCTAAGTTAGAAGAAGGGCTTTTGGCCGAAAGCTCACATGTTTAGTAGTCTTCTCGCTGGGCCAGTCTGTGGTTCAACATCTCTACACGGTGAGTAGCAACCTATCCTTTCCATAAGATTATCATTATTCCATTTTGGAGTTTCCATTGTTTGACTGTTATATCCGTGTTTGAAGCCCTCCAGTGGTGATGGTTTCGTGAACTAAAGCCAGTAGGGGAAGAAAGTTATGTAGGTGCAGCTGGTGGTTTGCGGTGCATTATTTCGAGCATTTGGCAGCTGTAGACCATTGGTTCCAGAAAATACCAAGTGTTTTGAGCAGATCTTTACAATGAGCTGGAGTACTAATTTTGGTTATTACTCGTATGAGCGTTTTGCATTTGCTACACAGTGTATAAGGTGTCATGTACATTTAATTTAAAGAGTCATTATCACTCTTCAGACTGAAATTCATGACATTAGTTTTCTTTATGTTCAGTGTGTTTTTATTGCTTATTGACCAGCTGTAAACTTCTTTGAGGATTTCATTTGTTTTCTCTGCAAGAGTTCTCGTTTTGTTAGTGACTGTAATGTTGCTGTCATTACCAAAGAGAATTTTTCCCCATGACCAACACTACTGGGAAAGTCACTGACGTATCTCAGGAACAGTATTGATACTAATTTGCTACCCTGATGAACTGCTACGTAAATTTTTTTTTTTTTTTTTAATATATTCAGATAAGTATTTTGTGAAAAGTTTAGACTTATTTTGACATGTGTGTTCTCTCTGCTCTTTGTACCCTACTTGACAGGGGTGATGGGAAGCAATCATTTGCTACTCCTCTTATTCCTTCTAACAAGGGAACCCACTGTCAGCATAAGTGATTCAGTGAGTGGACGATAGCGGCTCCCCACTGTGTAAATCAGGCATAATTGTTAACCTTGCCTGGAAACACTTGGAGATGTTTCACTGACTTGGGGACTAGCATTGTGTGTATTGTTGCACCTTACTCTTGCACAGGCCTATGGCCCTCTTCACTGGGAACATAGTCGAGGTACATAACAGGACGTAACAGAAGTCACAAAACTAATGACAAAGCTTACTGATTTGCATCTGTTGTAGAGTCCTAGAACATTTTCAGAACTCAAACATAATGATGTATCTTGAACAGAATGATGTCCACAATGCCAAGCAGCTTGGAGTAATAGCATACTAAAAACCCTGGATCAAGACTATCAGATAGATGCAGTATTTCTTGCTTTCCAAAAAGCATTTGAATAAACACAATAGCAATGTTCATTAACAAAAGTATTATTATATGGGATATCAAACAAAATTTGTCACTGGATTGGTGATTGCTGTACAAAGAGTGTGTAGTATGTTATGTTGGTTAGAGTGTAACTGACGAAATTACAAATAACTGTAGGCATGCGTCAGGATAATTGCAATCATTGTTGCTAATGCTGTATATTAATGATCTACCAGGAGCACATGTAGACTCTGAAAATTATTTATTCATTATGAATTGCAGATTAAATTTGAAGAGATTGCAGTAATGTAGGAAAATAGTGATGGGACTTGGATAAAACAAAACAATCTGAAATTTTCAAGATCATTAGGTAATAATTGATTGAAACAGGGGAAATGAGTACAGCAGAAGTTGAATGGGTTGCCTTCAGAGATCAAACAGTGAAGGCAGCAGAGGATCAAATGTGCGAAAAGATAGACCTAGTAAAAATTCTTGGATAATAAAAGAGATTAAATTTGTCAAAATGAGAAATCAGGCTAAAAGAAACATGCACATCTAAAAAATGAGACTGACTGAAAATGCAAAATGGCAAAGCAGGAATGACTAGAGGACAAATGCAAAGCTAGAACAATGCATGACTGGGAAATATACATGCCACATGTAGTAAAATTAAAGAAAGAGAAGTACCTTTATGAATATTAAGAACTCAGATGCAAGGCAGTGCTAACCAAAGAAAATAATGCTGGAAAGTAGAAGGAATTTATACAGGGTGTACAGAAGGGAAACAAACTTGAAAACAATATTACAGGAAAAGGAAGAGGGCATAGATGAAAATAAAATGGGATATTTGATACCATGGAAAAATTTGATAAAGCTCTGAAATACCCACATCAAAACAGGGTGACATTCTGTCAGAATTATTGACAATCTATGGAGAGCCAACCATGACAACCCTTTATCAGCTGCTATTCAAAACATATGTATAGGCAAAATACCCTCAGACTTAAAAAAGAATGTAATAATTCCAATATAAAAGAAGGCAGATGCTGACAGTTGTAGATATTACAAAAGTATCAGTTTAATAAAACAATGGAAAGTCCAGATAGGAATACCAACAATATTATGAAAAGGATGGATAGCTTCTCACCATAAAGATACAGACTGGCATAACAAAAAGACTGTTACTCCTTGAGCTTTCTGCCAAAGCCTTCTTCAGAAGGGGGTGGGGGGAAACACACACACACACACACACACACACACACACACACACACACACACACACACACACACACAAGCCAGCACATGTCATGCACTCAAGACCATTATGTCTGGCTGTTGCAGCTGGAATGCAACTGACACATTGAACAAAAGCAGCAGTCCATAGTTGGGTGGGGTAAGAGGAGGGCAGGGTACAAATGGGAGGGAGGGAGTCAGCACTGCCTGGCTGAGTGTGCTGGGGCTAGACGGTAACATGACAGGGCTGCTAGGTGCAGTGTCTGGAGGCTGTTGGGGAGGGGGGGGGGAGGGGGGAGGAAGAGGAGAAAAAGACTGGTGGCTGTGTTGGCAGAGAGTTATCACATGATCAGGGTGAGAGGACGTGAACAGGAAGGAGGTGATGGGACAGAGGAGGTGGAAACTGTTGGGTAGAGGGTTTGAGGACATTAGATTACCATGGGTTGGTGGTGGGATGGTTTCAAGAGTGAAGAATGTATTGGAAGGTTAACTCCCATCTGTGCAGTTCAGAAAAGCTGGTGGTGGAGGGAGGATACAGATGCCCTGGGATGTGAAGCAGCCACTGAAATCGAGCATTTTATGCTCAGATGCATATTGTGGTCTGCTTTGCTCTTGGCCACAGTTTGGCATTGGACATTCATCCTGGTGGAAATATGGTTGGTAGTCATATCAATATAAAGGTTTGAAATGATTGCAGCAGAGTTGGTATATGACAAGGCTGCTTTCACAGATGGCAAGGCCTCTGACAAGATAGAATAAGCCTGTGACAGGACTGTAATAGTAAGTGCTGGGTTAATGGGTTAGGAATGTCATGCAGCTGGGTCTTTCACGGGGCTATGGTCCCTGTGTTGAAAGATTGGGATTGGGACTGGCATAGAGATGGTGTAAGATGACGTGGAGGTTGTGTGGGTGATGTAACACCACTTCAGGAGGGGTGGGCAGGTTCTTGAGTGGGATGTCTTTCATTTCAGAGTATGATAATAGACAAAACCCTGACAAAGTACATGATTCAGTTATTCCAATCTGGTGTAGTACTGGGTGACAAAAAGGGCATTCTTTTGGAGCTGATTCGTGGAGGTGGTGGGAGAATTGGGAGTGTGTGAGGCTAAGGCACAGGAAACCTGTTTACAGACTAGGTCTGGGGGATAGTGCTTGTCTGTAAAGGCCTGTTAATCTCATTCTACCCACAGTATTCTCCCTCGTCACTCAGCCCCACAGAAGATTCAGTCATTTCGAAATGCCTCCACTTCAACCCTACACCCAAATTTAACCATTCTGGAGTTGTCAAAGACCTACTCTTCTTCTTCCAATGCCTCCATCCAAAGCCGACGTAACACCAACATTGAATTCTGCCTCTACCAGTTCATACCACCACCCAAACGTGATCCTTCTCCCCCCTCCCACCCAACGACTCTCTGGTCACCGTCCAGGAAGTTGTTAAACCTGGCTTCACCATCCTTCTTCTGATTCTGTCACCAATAAACTCTACTAGAGTGATCCCATCCCAGAAGTCCAGTATAACCTCCAATCAATGCTTAAAGTCTTAGCCCTTCCCAGAACCTCTCCTCTGTATTACTTTCCTCCTGACAACTATGACACCCTGCAAATCCACCTTCTGCATGCTCCACAAAATCCACAAACCCTACTGTCCTGGACAACCCATTGTAACTTGTTAATGTACCCCTACTGAAAGAATTTTGTCCCTCATTGACGAACACATCCAAGTAATTGCCCAAAATCTAGCCTCCCACATCAAAGATCCCAACCGTTCCCATCACCAAGTCTCCACCATCCCCACCCCTGTACCTCCTGAATCCCTACTTGTCACTGTTCAAGCCACTTCCCTATACACCAACATTCCTCATACCCATGATCTTTCCACTATTGAACACTCTCTCTCCCAACATTCTTTGTACTCCAAACCCTCTACCTCACCCCTTATACACCTTATTAATTCATCCTAACACACCACTACTTCTCCTTCGAAGGATAGGTATATAAATAAACACACGGCAGAGCCATGGGCACCCACATTCCATGCTTCCTATGCTGACCTGTTTTTGGACCATCGGGAGGAAATCTTCCTAGCCTCCCAAAACTCCAAACCCCTGACTGGCATCAGATTCGTTGATGATATCTTCATGTTTGGACTCAGTTCAAAGATACGGTATCTTCATTCCTTCGTAGCCTCAACTCCTCATCTCCCATCCACTTCACCTGGTGGTCCTCCTCAATCCAGTGTGCCACCTTCCTGAATGTTGACTTCCTCCTCTGTGTTTGCTCCATCCACACCTCAGTCCACATTAAACCCTCCAATCACAAAAAATACTTGCATTTCGACAGCTACCATCTCTTCCACAAAAATAGTCTCTCCTTTACAACCTGGTCACATGCGGGTGACATATCTGAAGTGAATTACCTTGCCCAGTATGCTGAAGGTATCACAAACACAATCACAGACAGGCGTTAGCCCTCAGACCTAGCCTGCAACAATTTTCCCATGCCATTTCCCAATACAACACTAATTCTCTCAATGCCCCCAAGAACTGGCCACAAAAGAGCTCCCCCTTCATAACACAATGCCACACCAGACCAAAATCAGCTGCACCACATCTTTCGTCAGGGCTTTGATTATCTATCATGATGCCTGAAATGAGTGACATCCTGTCCAAGATCCTTCCTGCCCCTCCTAAAGTGGTGGTTGGTCGCCCACCCAATCTCCACATCACCATATCCATTACTACACCAGCCCCAGTCCCAGCCTCTTGCGACAGGGATCATATCCTATTCCAGTCCTTTCGCAGAGACTGTCATTTATGAACGCAGCCATGTCATATACAGCTCTGCTGCAATCATTGCACAGCTTTTTAGATTGGTATGACTACCAACCAGCTGCCCACCAGCATGCAAAGTGGACCACCCTATGGCACAACATGCAGCTGAATGTAACATGCTTGATTTTACGACCTGGGCCATCTGAGTCTTCCCCTCCACCTCAACCCATGGTAATCTACAGTCCCGTTACCCTCTGCGCAACAGTTTTCACCCTGTGTGTCTCATCACATCCTTCCTATTCACATCCTCTCACCCTGATTGTGTGCCACTTTCTGTCAACACATCCACTGGTCATTCCCCTTCTCTGCTCCTCTCTTTTTCCACTCCACATTCCCCTTCTCTGCTCCTTTCTTTTTCCACTCCACATTCCCCCTCCCTTCTCTCCCCCACAGCCTCCTGACACTTCACTTGATCGCTTTGTTGTGTCGTTGTTGTTGTAATTGTTGTAGTTGTTGTTGTTGTTGTTGTTGTTTTCCTTTCTGTAGAAGGCTTTGGCTGAAAGCTCAGTGTGTAACAGTCTTCCTGTTGTGCCTATCTGCAACTCATGCTGTGTAGCAGTCTATCCTTTTAATGACATCACCAATTAGAAGTCATGGTTCCAAAATATTGACAAAAATTATTTACAGAAGAATGAAAAGACTCGTAGAACCCACTTTGGGGAAGAGCAGGAGAAATGCAGGAAACTTGCAAGGCAAGACCGACTTGGTGACTTAATTAGAAGATATATGGAAGAATTGTAAAATTACTGGTATGTTTACAGCATTCATAGATTTGGAGTAAGCTTTTAACAGTGTTGATTGTAAAAAACTCATTAGAATTTCGAAGAAAGAGAGGATAAAATTTAGGTACTGAAAGGTTATCTACAACTTACAGAGCAGCTAGACCACTTTTCCAAGAGCGAAATGATGTGGATGGGAATTGGGACCCTAGAAGGGAGTAAGACATGGTTGTAGTGTATCTCCATTTTTAATCATTGTATACATGAGTGAGCAGTAATTGGGATTCTGTCATGAAAGAAGTAAAAATTTTAGTGCTCAAGAATAATGTTAACCAGGACTGCAGATATAATCTTAGTAGCACGTGGGAGGGGTTCTGAATGCTGAGAAGATAAAAGGAAATTCATTGAATTGTTTAAACTCCTACAGCAGCATTGACCTTAACCAGAGTGGTCACTGACACATTCTGTGGCAGCATGACGCAGAGGTGACATATGCTAATCAATCATGAGGTGTTATAGGTTCGAAAAAGCCACCACTACAGCAGAAACCATGCCAGTCATTTTCTCCTGATGAAGATAGTGGTGACTGTGGAAAGTATGAGGTTTGACTCATATTTTGGCATAGCAAGAAAACTTAGAATATTTAGACAAGCTAGCTAGAAGGTTCACACAATTGTATTGTAATTATCCTTAGTGCAGATTAATATTTATTAATGAATACTCCATTGTCCTTTATTTTACCCATCAGTCTGTTCAACAGTATTTTAATGCAATGCATGGAGAAGTACATTTCATTGTCCAGTTAACTGAATGAAATGCTACATGAAAAATTGTAATGGAACTGGTTCATAACTTCCTGTTTACTATTATGTTATAAAAACATTAATGCACTTAAAAGCAATTAAAATGACATTCTAAAGTGTTCTTTATGTGTTGTCCTATTTCTAGAGCTGCCGGTGAACTATCCTCAAACCATCACAATCGTGAGTATTCCTCACCTCATTTTACATATCTGTAGTCAATTCTTGTTTATTAAATTTCTAAAACGTTTTGTGACTAGTTACATCAATCATATTGAGTAATCTTAAACTATATAACTCCCTTTACGAGAGAGAATCTCTTTCTACAGAGTTCTTAAAATGAAACACACACATTGTATCTGTGTCTTTAAATGTTGATAGTTCTAAAGTGAAGTAGTATAGAAACTGTAATTTTCATGCAGATTGAAGTTCGACAACATAATTTTCAATACTTGAATCAGTTGTAAATAATGATATTAATATTCATAGAATTTGAAATATTGCATAGCATTTGTGAAATGACTGTTTAAAGAAGTGACTATTAAATTCTTTGCTGCACTATATTTAAATTGTCCATTGGAATAAAAAGGTATGGAGAACATTATCTGCTCTTCTAAATAGTTACTAACTGTAAAGACACGCTTACTTTTTGGGTTTTGATGCCGCAAATATGCCTTATTAGTGAACACTTTAATGTTCAGAACAGAACTAAATCTTCATACTTACATGTTTCATTATTTTACTTCTTTATGTATCAGTGTAGTTACAAGTACTTGCGTAGAATACTAATCCACATATTTGAGTAGACATTTCCAGCCGCTTCTGAGTTTATGTTAATGAACTTGTGGACAATATTAACTGTAGTCACAGATTTTGACACAGTTTTGTACAATGAAGTACTTTCTGAATAAAGCTGCACAAATATCCAGTCATACCTTGATAAGTTTTTAAAGTGGTGCAGATATTTGCAACTGGCCTTAAAAGTTCCGAAATGTAAAACTGTACACTTCACAAAACCAAAAAACCCAGTGTCCTATGAATAAAATATCAGTGAGTCACAGTTGGAATTGGTAAACTTGTACAAATAGGTGGGTGTAATACTGTTAGGACATGAAATAGATTGCTTACATAGGCTCAATAGTGGGTGAAGCAGGACAATAGGACATTCCCTCTGCTGTACACTTCACAGTGGTTCATAGTCAATGAAGGAAAAAATAGGGAAAATAAATTGTGTAGCCACAGATAACCAATATTCCCCCCCCCCCCTTTCTAGGACTAGTAATTTGTGCAGTGCAGGGGACAGGGGATTGGAAAAAAAAGAATTACTAAAAAATGTTTGTAATTCTATGAAATTAATATTTAACAAAGTGGATTAAGAACACTTGGGACAGGTTCTTCAGTGTGGTAAGCAGCTGTTGAGCTCTTTTACATAAGTTTTCTAAGGGATTCTTTACTGGAAAAAGCATTGTAGAATAATTCAAAGAAAGTCTGCAGTTAGTGATGCAGGAGTACCTTAATCATGTGATATTAGTTAGAAGTGATTTTAACCTACCAAGTGTGGTGGTGGCAGTGGTGGTGCCCCATACACCAAGGAGCATAGGGGATGATGCGGGAGACCCACACCGCTGACTAGACAAGGTCCTACCAAGTGTAGACTAGATTAATTAATTGGATAGATAAAAAATCTACTCACCAAGTGGCAGCAGAACACACACGTAAGACTGTTGTAATTGACAAGCTTCCGGAACCACTGGCTTCGAAAGCTTGTCAATTACAACAGTCTTTCATGTGTGTTCTGGCGCAGCTTGGTGACTAGATTTTTTATCTATCCAGTTAAATAATTCTGTCAATAATTGATGGTTTTCATTGTTATGTTAGCCCAAGTGTAGACTAGGACATTTATGACTTCATTGTGAGTGGTATTTACAGTCAGTCTTGAGAAATAGTTTTCAGCATGTTTTCTGAAAAGCTTTGAGCAGCCAGTTCAACAGCCAACATGTAATGGAAATATTTTAGACCCTGTAGCTTCAGATAGCCTGACAGTATCGACATGTCAGTCTAGAGACAGGGATTAGTGGTCGTGATGTCATCATAACAGCTGTAGTTACGAAAGCTAAAGTTCAAAGTTTTATTGAGAAATTAAACATTTTAATCATGACACTGGCACATTTGTGCTGCTTTTTCACTTGAGGATGTTAATGTAGTATGAAAGCAGTGGCTCAGTAAATGCACATAAATAATAATCACAGTGGTTTCCTTAACATTTTTATTAATAACTTATGGAACCACTACATGATCTAGTATTAACTTCATTTTAATTGTTTGAGTGGGGTAAAGCATGTATGTAATCAGTCAGTCCTATGTGACAAATAGTGAGCATGCAGCATAAAAGAGTAGCTTGCCAAAAAGTTTGTACAAAGCCATAGCAGTCACAGGCAAAGCAAAAGTAAAGCAAAAATTGTTTCCATTTTCAAGGATTTTAATGTTCATAAAATTAAAGTGGATCCAGATTCTGCATGCTTTTGAACACTTTACAGGACTTGTTCCTTGCATGTGTGACAACATATGATAGATTCCTTCTGTGCTATCCAGAGATGAAAAAGAAGTAAACTTTTATTTACGCAACGTGACCTGTCTTTCTTTTTCATAACCAAGAAAACCAGATAAATTGACTGTAATAAAAAACTTATTACTTTGTAAATTAAATCTGCCAACTGCCATTGGAAGAAAGTAGAGACTCTCAGATGAGATGCAAAAAGCCTCAGATTATATTGGAAAAGAATGTGTTGTTACATCAGTTACAACATGTTTGCTTGGGAGAGTTGGGTTATATAATTTGAAAGAAAAGTGCAATACATAACTTCAGACTCTTAATTATATTAAAATATTTTCGCAGTTAATATGGGAAAGTCAAATGTGAATTTCGGTTTATAATTCTAGAAATGTAATAAACTGATTGGGACTAAATAAAACAGTGATTTTATTGCTTTATTTGCTTTTTGAAGTATTATATCTTAGCAACAAGTCCCAAGCTCTACAGACCATGCACAAGATGCTGCACTTCATCAGTAAAATAAAATTTATTTTAATATGTTCTCACTGGAACACCATCATAATTTAGCACACACATTAACAAATAATGTACGAGTAACATACACTTGAAAAGAAAAATTCTGATTTTGAAATTTTACAAATTAAACAATAATTTCGTCTGGGAAAATTTCAGCATTGTTATGAATATCATCAATCAGCCCACCTTTTAAAGCTTATGGGAAACTGAATAAAGCAGCACCAATTTTAGGTCTGTAAGTCAAATAGTTTTTCTGATACAGTGATTTTAAGATTTTAAAATGTAACCAGAATAGCATGATTTTGAAGTTTTAATAGTTAATAACTCAAAAATGGAAGATTAAAGGAATTAATTTGGCATTTTTCATACAAACAGCTATTACTATAAATGTACATAAAATTATCAAAATCTGAGATGTCAAGTACCACACCACTGGTTGATTTCGTATGGGCTGGTGCATCTGCTGAATTGCAGACTCACATCACTGACACAGATTTGCAATAGGATTTTAAGCAGATACTGTGTTAGTATGTTATGAATTACCTTGAAGAAAATGATGTATTGACAAAGTCAGATGGATTCAGAAAATTTCATTCTTGTGAAACATGACTGGCTGTTGATTCAGAAGAAGTAATAAATACTATGTACAGGGGATCTCAAATTGATTCCATATTTCTAGATTTACAGAAGACTTTTGACACCATTTGTCACAAGTGGCTCATACTCAAATTGCTTGCCTATGGGGTGGTGTCACAGTTGTGTAACTGGATTTGTGATTTCCTGTCACCAATGTTACAGTTTGTAGTTATTAATTGAAAGTCATTGAACAAAACAGAAGTGATATGAGCCATTTCCCAAGTAAGTGTTATAGGTCTTCTGCTGTACCTACTTTGTGTAAATGATTTAGGAGACAATATGAGCAGCCCTGTTAGGTTGTTTGCTGATGATGCTGTCATTTACCATCTAGTAAAGCCATCAGAAGGTAAAAACAATTGAAAAAGGATTTAGACTAGATATCTGTATGTGCAAAAAGTAGCCTTCGATGCTAAACAGTGAAAACTATTGTTTCATCCAAAAGAATGCTATTTAATGTCCCATTGACATTGAGGTCATTATAGACAGAGCACAAGCTCAGATTGTTTCATAGAAGGGGAAGGGAATTGGCCATGCCCTTTTAAAAGAACCATCCCAGCATTTGCATGGAGCGATTTAGGAAAATCACAAAAAATCTAAATCTGGATGGCTGTACACAGACTTGAACTACCATCATCCTGATTGTGTTGAGTGTGCTGACCACTGATGAGTACTAAAAGGAGGCGATTGAATTTCAGTTGAAAAGTAAATCACTGGTTTAAAAACTGTCGATCCAACTGAATACCTAGAAATAACAAATGTAAACAACTTAATTTGGGATGATCACATAGAAAATGTTGTGGGGAGGGCAAACCAAAGACTGCATTTTATCAGCAGTACACTTGGAAAATGCAAAAAAAAGAAAATGTGTTTTTATTTATTCATTCATTCAGTCAGTCATTCCTAGGTCATTCAGCACAACAATATTGGACATGTCAGACACGTTACATAAATAATATATAAAGTGTTTACAAAGTAGGATAGGATTAGTGAGGCTAGGAGAGGAAGTTGACCGTGGACTTATCAGTGGAACCATCCCATCATTCACCTTAGGAACTTATGAAGATTGTGGGAAATCTAATTCAGCATGGCTGGGTGGGAAACAAACCCTTCTCTTCCTGAATGAGAGTCCAGTCTATTATCATTGGCTTACTGGCTTAGCCAACTTACATTGTACATGATTGGAAAGCAAACCACAATCTGCAAGGAGATTACAACTTGCACAAGGAGCATAATCAGTTATATAAGTAGAACATGAAACTTCAATATAATAAACTTCTGGAAATAAAGAAATCACATGAACACATTATATAACAGTGCTGAAAAGTATAACACATCAACACACAAACACCTGCCGAAACTACATCCAACTAGTCCTGCAACCAATCCCTCCTTTGAGGTGGTTTATTGCACTAATCCGAAACACAAGAAAAGAAGCATTTTTGTGCGAAGACTAATACAGCATAGATGATATGTCTGTTAACAGATTAAAAGGTACTCAACAACAAATGTGGGTTTAGAATTTGTCTAAAATAACGCATTCACTTATCCTGTAGAAACACTTTTCAATAAGAAATGATTTTTTTCTCCAAACCTGTTTCCATATCTTACCTCTTTATGTATATTGGCAATGCATTATAAAGAAAAACACCAAAGTGAGTCTCATACCTTTGAGGACAAGATGTTTTTGCTCACTCTACATGGAGGGAGCCACAATTAAGTGTTATAGCTATGGAAATTGCTATTAGTGTGTATTTTCTCCAAGATTATCTCTTGCCATCAACACAACATTTGTATAGTGGATGGAGAGTATTGTAAGCTCACACATCATTGTAAATAGGGACTTACAATGAGCCCTTGTAGAACTTTGTTACAAGGTTTGAATAGGCCTTTAATGTAATGTAAAAAGTTTATTTGAGTGACTTTAGTTTTACTCCAAAAAACTATTCCATAAGTTACAAGAGACTGGAAGTAACCAAAGTAAGCTCTTCTACCACCTTATGAGGAGCATACTTTAAAAACGATTTTCGGAGACAAACATGTAGCATTGAGACTCTGGGAGAGGGTAAAGAGACTGCATGCATAATGCTTGTTCATCCTCTTCTGGAATTTTTACTTTGTGGTATGGAATCCTTAACAGATAGGATTGACAGAGAACACCGAAAAAATTTAGAAGAGGGCAGCTCATTTTTTTACTACCAGAAAAAAAAGGGAAGATAGTGTCACGGATATGATATGAGTTTCGGTTGCAACCATTTAACACAAATCACTATATACTATATGTCCATTTGTGTGACAGACGATTGTGCACTTAAACTGTGAAGGGCAATAGTGGGCTTTACTGAAAAGTGTGGCATTTAACCAATTTTAGATACAGTTCCTGTACTCAGTATACGTGTATTCACTAAATTTTTTTTGGACCTCCTCCATAGCCTTCATAGCAATAACCTACTTTATTTGCGATTTCCTTCTACATGACCAGTTTTTAGATTTGTGTTTTGTTTCACTTGAGGTTACGTGTCAAAATGGTTGCAGCATAAGCAGAAGCCACTTCATGTTTCACTGCTTTCTGCTAAAATGAGTAACTTGTACTGTTGAGTACATTATTTAATCTATGAACTGTGATCGATGAATTGCTCACTTTGCTGTTTTCTGTAAAAGATCATTAAGGCCAATTACCAACAGTCCTTGTTACCAGCAGTGCCTGTTCCTTTGGACTTGTGTGCAGATCTGAAGGAACATTGCATTGTACTTCTGAGCACAGGCACTGCAATATTGTGTTTATCTGTCGACATTGGCCAAGCAACTTTCAATTAAAAATATATCCCCTTTACAACAATGTAAATAATAGATGTACGAGAACACGTTGTAGACATATGGGAGTTTGGGTGTCGCCGTGAAGCATGCTGGCATAGCCTAATGACAAGGTGACCACTCGTGATAAGTGGGAAATCCTGCTTCGAGTCCTGGTCTGGCACAAATTTTCATTGTCATTATTTCATTATGCTGCTGTTGGTTGTCCATATTTGCAACTGTGAATACATTTCATGAATTTCTTCGCTAATCAAGCGTAAATGTAAATAGATTTTTCCATCATGGCTGTATACAGTACCTTAAATGTAATGTTGTTGCAAAAATTCTCAGTTTAAAACAATGGACGTGAATTTAATTTCAGAGAACATTTTTTAACTCTCAGACAACACAATGGATAAATTATTCATTAGTACTGCGATGAAACTATACTTGAAAAACCTCATATCTGATGAAGAATAACACGATAGCGGAAGATAATGTGAAAGATTTACAGGTTAGTCAGAAAATGAATGTGGCAAAGAAAAAATGAAAATTTTGGAGAAATTGCCACAATAGGTTGGGTCACTGTGATTGCCAGTCACATAGTATACAAAAATGTGTGAACTACTCTGAGTGCTCTAAAACAGTGGTGCTTATAAATCATTGCAATTTTCTGCTTCTAACATGAATGTGTTTGCAGGAACTTGTTTTGACATGACATTGTACACACATTTTGAAAAATGTAAAAGTGGCACAGAAAGCACTTCTGACGTTATATGTTTCCTTAACTTGATAGTGCACTACGACTACTTTTCAGTTTGTCTTTCCACAAACCCATAATACTTGAGACATTCCCAAGACAACGTTACTAGTTATCTCAATCTTTTAGACAAATGAATATATTCAATGCTAAATAGGTTTGAAATTTTTAGGATAGCACTTTGAGTTAAATTTATAAATTCTAGCATGTCTTTGTTCACTAAAGGTTTGATATGCACATTTGTCATCATCATTACTTAAATATTTTCTCTTTCCTACAATTTTTCTACATTTCAGAATATTTTCATCATCTTCTGTCTACTTTTGTTTACATTTACATAGACAACAATGGTAATATTTTTCAGTTTTGTTTGTGACATCTGCAACAGTTTATTGACAATCATCATCCACTACTGCCAAACCTTCTACATTGAAAACCGTATTTTCTGTTTCTTTTGATAAAAGTGCACCTTTTAAAAGTACTGTTTTTGAAAACTAACCCTTGTTGAAACCTGTGGTTGAAACATGGAACGAACTGCAAATAATGTTCACATCAGCAGCTACTGTTACCTTGTTACAACTTTGTTCCGTATTATTGTCTGAGACTGGTTTGTGATTAACTGCCTTGTTTTGGTTTTCCAAAATTGACAATACTAACAACAAAATAGTATTCCATATGACTTAGAAGCTGTTACCCCTACTAAGCAATAAAAATGTGATGATAGAGTACTTGATGTTTGGCATCTCTGACGATTACATCCCATACAGGTATTTCCAGTCATTCAGTTTGTGTCATTTTTTGGTCCATCCATGTGTTCACATTCAGTCGTCCTTGATTTCCTTCCACACCTCCTCCCCCATCAACTTATAAAAAATACAGATGTGAAACTGAGAAATAATTAGAATGCCAGCCTTGATGTCTCAGCATATCCAGACTCATCTTTCATCAAGTTGAAATGTTCCATTCTTGTTATGAGCACACTTAAATACTTGAAATCTGTAGTTCAGTGTGTGGGTGGTGTAACTTATCTTGATGAAAAATAAACAAATTTTTCTGTAAATTATGCCTCCAAAACAATCAGCAATATCAGGGCATTTGTAAGGCATACTAATTTCAAATAATGTAGACAACATGCCATAATTAGACTTTTAAATGTTTATTACAACACTGATGATGTGACAAAAATATATACAGAATTCATATCACAAAAACTGATCCACCATTGAGCTAACGCTGCTCACTGTAGATTCAACCATTTGTGTTATATAAATTTACTGTAATGGAAATTGAGTACATACATTGTTAATTGTCAACACTTTATACATTGCAATTAAAATTTCATAAACTTCAACAATCTAGTGGTGAGAAAAGCTCGATTTTGACTTAAATTCCAGTGTAGAATAACATTTTTACTGTTTTACAA
Source organism: Schistocerca americana (assembly GCF_021461395.2). Lineage (NCBI taxonomy): Eukaryota > Metazoa > Arthropoda > Insecta > Orthoptera > Acrididae > Schistocerca > Schistocerca americana. Next base: position 382,761,970 of record NC_060126.1, read on the forward strand.
AGATTATCTTCCATAAATGTAAGATTCAAATTGCATAAACAGTGTGTTACATGAGAAGGTTAATTGCTTTTGAATTGCAGGTATTACTAATGTATTTTTGGTAATATTACCATAAAAGCTTCGAATGTATCTACTGCTTTTGTGTCTGAAAATATGAGAAGCCATACTGTTGCCCGCCCGGACGGCCGTGCGATCTAACGCACGGCTTTCTGGGCAGGAAGGAGTGCCGGTCCCGGGCATGAATCTGCCCGGGGGATTTGTGCCAAAGTCTAGTGAGCTGGCCAGTCTGTGGATGGTTTTTAGGCAGTCTTCCATCTGCCTCGGCAAATGTGGGCTGATTCCTCTTATTCTGCCTCAGCTACACTATGTCGCCGATTGGTGTGCAAACAAGTTCTCCACATACACATACACTACCATTACTATACCATGCAAACATAGGGCTTACACTTCTCTGGTGTGAGACATTCCCGGGAGCTCCACCAGGGGCCAAACCGCGCAATAACCCTGGGTTCAGTGTGGGGCGGTGGAGTGGTGAAATAGACTGTGGTAGTTGTCGTGGGATTGCGGACCACTGCGGCTGCGGCAGGGATGGAGCCTCTCCATCGTTTCTAGGTCCCTGGTTAACATAACATAACATAGCCATACTGTTTCCATCTGTTTCCATTCCAAAGTTGAAGATATGAATGTTCAACCCAAAATTATCATCATAATTTATGAAACTTCCTGACAGATTAAACCTGTGTGCCAGACCAACACTCAAAATGAGGACCTTTGTCTTTTGTGGGCAAATGCCCTACCAACTGAGCTACCTGAGCATGACTCACAATCCATCCTTGGAGGTTTACATCTGTTAGTAACTTCTCTCCTACCTTCCAGATTCACGAGAGTTCTGCTGTGTAGCTTACAGGACTAACACTCTTCGAAGAAAGGCTATTGTGGAGTCATCACTTAGCCACACCCTAGAGGATTGCCTACAGCAAGAAATGTTCACTCTGCAGTGGAGTGTATGCTGGCAGATTAAAACTGGAAACAATCTCACAGGCTGTGGCTAAGTCATGTCTCCCTAATAGCATTTCTTCCAGGAGTGCTAGTTCTGCAAGTTATGCAGGAGAACTTGGGTGACGTTTGGAAGATAGGAGATGAGGTACTGGCGGAAGTAAAGTTGTGAGGACAGACTGTGAGTCTTGCACGGGTAGCTCAGTTAGTAGAGCACTTGTCCACGAAAGGCAGAGGTCCTTGGTTCGAGTTGTGGTCTGGCACACAGTTTTGATCTGACAGGAAGTTTCATATCGATGCCCATCTGCTGCAGAATAAAAATTTCATTCTGTGAACATAATATCTGTTGAAGAGAGATTTGTAGGTCTACTCACTCTGAGGTATTATTCCGTCAGTTATTATTCACATCTACTTCATATACTACATCTGCCACTTGTAGATTTTGGTGCTATATTCTATTAAAAAAAGAAGAAAATGATAAATTAGGTAAAACAGAGGTACTAAGCTCTAAAAATTATTTCACCTGATATTATCCATCATGAAGTGAATAAGATGATCTGTATGCCTCTGATCCCAGATAGCTTTGCAACCAAAAATTGTTGAAATAAGTGCCTGTTTACAATTGTCACTTGTTCTTGCAACGTTAGTGATTGCATATGGTGGTTTCTGCTGTATCACGCTAATAGGGCATTTGAGTGCACAGAGTCTGGGTCACCAAGCACAATGTGCTCAAATCACTTGGTGGCTATTTCAGCATGGATCAGCCACTAGAAGCCTCCTGTAGAAAACGTGTACACGGCGTGGTCTCCGCTGCCCCATCTACTGGTGGCCCATTGCTCTTTATGCACGAAGCAGCGCTGACTGAATCTTTTGTTGTATTTCTAGTTTGTTTCGCACACTGATGAATCTGGTCAGATGAGTATAGGGTAATATCAACAGCAGCAGAAAATGGTATAACAGGAATAGTATTCGTTACAAATAGGAAGATAGGACAGAGCATGAGTTATATAAGAATTGACAGTAAACCAACACTGACAATGGTAGTTCGCATATAAATGCCAATGTCGCAAGCTGAAAAATGAAGGGATAAAGTATATGAGGCTACTGAATGGGTAGTTCAGTATGTAAAAGGAGATGAAAATGTAATAGTCATGGGAGACTGGAATGCAGTTGCAGAGGAATGAGTAGAAGAAAGTGTTATGGGAGAATATGGGCTGCATAGTGGGAATGAGAGAGGAGAATGACTAATAGAGTTCTGTAATAAATTTCAGCTTGTAATAGCAAACAATCTGTTCAATAATCACAAGAGGAGGGGGTATACTTGGGAAAGGAGAGATATGGGAAGATTTCAGTTGGATTACATCACTGTCAGGCAGAGATTCCAAATCAGATACTATACTGTAAGACATACCCAGGAGCAGATATAGATTCAGATCACAGATTAGATTAGATTAGTACTTGTTCCGTAGATCATGAATACGACACTTCGTAATGATGTGGAACATGTAAGGTTAATAAAAGGTGTTTATAAAAGATACTACATTAGACAAAATATTACATGACACCCAATATTTTTTGGTGGAGGTTGGGAAATTATCCACTTACTCTATCCAAAAATCCATCTAATGAGTAGAAGGAGTTGCCATTAAGAAATTCTTTTAATTTCCTTTTAAATGCTATATGGCTATCTGTCAGACTTTTTATGCTATTAGGTAAGTGACCGAAGACTTTTGTGGCAGCATAATTTACCCCCTTCTGAGCCAAAGTTAGATTTAACCTTGAGTAGTGAAGATCATCCTTTTTCATAGTGTTGTAACATGTACACTGCTATTAATTTTGAATTCGTTCGGATTATTAATAACAAATTTCATAAGGGAATATATATATTGTGAGGCTACAGTGAAGATCTCTAGCTCTTTAAATAAGTGTCTGCAGGATGATCTTGGATGAGCTCCAGCAATTATTCTGATTACACGCTTTCGTGCAATGAACACTCTTTTACTCAATGATGAGTTACCCCAGAATATGATGCCATACGAAAGCAGAGAATGAAAATAGGTGTGGTAAGCTAATTTACTGAGATGTTTATCGCCAAAATTTGCAATGACCCTAATAGCATAAGTAGCTGAACTCAAACGTTTCAGCAGATCCTCAGTGTGTTTTTTCCAGTTCAACCCCTCATCAATACATGCACTTAGCAATTTTGAATATTCTACCTTAGTTACCGATTTCTGATCGAAGTCTATATTTATTAATGGGGTCATTCCATTTACTGCATGGAACTGTATGTACTGTGTTTTGTCAAAGTTTAATGAGAGCCCATTTGCAGAGAACCACTTAATGATTTTCTGAAAAACATCATTTACAATTTCACCAGTTAATTTTTGTCTGTCGGGTGTGATAGCTATACTTGTATCATCGGCAAAAAGTACCAGCTTTGCATCTTCGTGAATATAGAATGGCAAGTCATTAATATATATTAAGAACAGCAGAGGACCCAAGACCGAACCTTGCGGCACCCCATTCTTGATTGTTCCCCAGTTTGAGAAATCACCAGTTTTTTGCATATTATGTGAACTGTTTATTTCAACTTTCTGCACTCTTCCTGTTAGGTATAATTTAAACCATTTGAGCACTGTCCCATTCATACCACAGTACTTGAGCGTATCTAGAAGTATTCCATGATTTACACCATCAAAAGCCTTTGATAGATAACAAAAAATCTCAACGGGTGACTTCTGGTTACTCAGAGCATTTAATATTTCATTAGTGAAAGTATATATAGCATTTTCCGTTGAAAAACCCTTCTGGAAACCAAACTGACATTTCAGTAAAACTTAATTTTACAAAGGTGTAAAGCTACTCTACAATATGTAACTTTTTCAAGAATTTTGGGTAAGGCAGTCAGAAGAGAGATTGGGCGGTAGTTGTTGGCATCAGACGTATCCCCTTTTTTATGCAGTGGTATAACAATGGCATACTTCAGTCTGTCTGGGAAAATACCCTGCTTCAGAGAGCTATTACATATGTGGCTAAGAATCCCACTTATTTCTTGGGAACAAGCTTTTTTTATCCTGCTGGAAATGCCATCAATCCCATGTGAGCTTTTATTCTTGAGAGAGTTTATCATCTTCCTAATTTCAGATGGAGAGGTGGGTGGAATTTCAATTTTATCAAATTGTGTGGGTAAGGCCTCTTACATTAATTGCCTTGCTTCTTCTGATGAACATTTAGATCCTATTTTCTCTACAACATTTAAAAAATGATTATTCAAAATATTTTCGACTTCCGGCATGGTGAGGCCGTCATCCTGTACTCTTGGTTGTCCTGCCTCCCTTGTAATAATATTCCAAATTGTTTTGATTTTGTTATCAGAGGTATTAATCTCAGACATGATGCACATGCTTCTGGACTTTTTAATAACCTTTCTTAATGTAGCACAGTAGTTTTTATAATATTTGGCTGTTTCTGGGTCATTACTCTTTCTTGTTGTTACATACAGTTCCCTTTTGTGGTTACAAGATATTTTTATTCCTTTAGTAAGCCAAGGTTTTTTGCATAGTTTCTTATAATTAGATTTAACTACTTTCTTGGGGAAACAGTTTTCAAATTCTCTTACAAGTGTATCATGGAATAAGTTATATTTTAAATTAACATTGGGTTCCTTGTACACCTCATCCCAGTCTAACTGCTGAAGATTTTCTCTTAAATTTCTAATTGTTGAGTCATTAATTGAACTCACAACTTTGGAGGGTAGTTTTGAGTTACTGAATGGAGCTATGTCATATACTGTAACTAGCTGAGCATCATGATCAGAAAGCCCATTCTCAACAGGGCAAGAATTTGTTTTTAAACCTATCTTGGTCTATAAAAGTGTTATCTATCAATGTGCTGCTGTCCTTTACTACCAGAGTAGGAAAATTAATGACAGATGTCAAATTGAAAGAAACGAGCAAGACTTCCAGGTCATTCTTCCGATTACACTCTTTCAATGAATCAACATTGAAGTCCCCACAAATAATAATTTGCTTTCCCCTATCTGACAGATAGCACAACAAGGTATCCAAGTTTTCCAGGAAAAAATGAAAGTTTCCTGACGGGGAGCTGTATACTGTTACAATTATAAAAGAGCCCTCCTTCAGTTTAAGTTGACAGGCACATGCTTCTATATGTTGCTCTAGACAAAACTTTTTGGTATCTAAGCTTTCTACACAGTGATAACTTTTGACATATGTGGCAACTCCTCCTCCCGCCTTATTCTATCTACTCATATGTGCAGGTAGTTTATAACCACTGATATTTACCTTTTCAATATCGGACACAACGTGATGCTCAGACAGGCATAGTATATATATTACATTATTAGATACAGTGTCATCTAAACAAACCAGGAGCTCATCTACTTTATTCTTCAATCCCGGAATATTTTGGTGAAAAATGGTAACATTATTTTTTACTTTACTTTTCTGAGAATCTACTTTTTTCTTTAATCCACCAATATTTTGGTTAAATATGGTAAAATTATTATTTACTTTCGTGTTGTGATGTGGTGATGAAGTGTAGGCTGAATTTAATGAGACAAGTCAGGATGAATCAGTACAGGAATAGTAAGGAATGAAGAGATACAGTTGAAGTTATCTAAGGCTGTACATACTGCAAAAAGGAGTAGCTCAGTACGAGTCCAGTTGGAGAGGGATGGACATATCTGCAGAACTTGGAACAAAAAACATGGGTACAAAGAAGGTAACTGCAAAGAAACCACGTGTAACAGAAGAAATACCTAAGTTGATTGATGAAGGAAGGAAATACAAAAATGTTCTGGGAAACTCAAGAATACAGAAATGCAACTCATTTAGGAATGTGATAAGTAGGAAATGCAGGAGAGCTAAGTCAAAATGTCTGCATGGAAAAAAAAAAATAAAATCAAATAAGAAATGAGTGTTGGAAGGTCTGACTCAACATACAGAATACAAATTTTGGTGAAATGAAAAGCAAGGGTGGTAACATTAGGAGTGCAATGAGAATTCCACTGTTAAATGCAGAGGAGAAAGCTTATGAAAGGTGTACAACTTTTCTTCTGTCAGTTTTTCACCAACATTTGAGGCTTTAATGAAACAAATTGGTTACACATGTATCATTCAAAGTATTTTCCATCGCTGGCCACTACTTTCCCCCATCTTTCGGGCAGTGTACAAATCCCTCGTTGAAAAAATTGTTCATCTTTTGAAGCAATCCACAAATCGATCCAATTTGTGACTACTTCATGAGATCAGAATTGTTGGTGAGCCAGGCCATGCACCATTGATCTAAACAGGTGGTAGTCAGAGGGAGCAATGTCTGGAGAATATGGCGGGTGGGGTAGGACTTTCCATTTTAATGTTTCCAAGTACATTTTGACCTTTTTTGCAACATCAAGCATTGTCATGCTGCAAAATCACTTTATGATGCCTCTCATTGTGTTGCGACCATTTGTCTTTTAATGCTCTGCTCAAATGCATTAATTGCGTTTAACACCTCATAGTACACAACACCTAGCTGATTCCACCAAATACAGAGCATGATCTTGGAGCCGTGAATATTTGGTTTGGCTGTCAATGTGGAAGCATGGCCTGGATATCCCCATGATTTTTTGCATTTAGGGATTATCGTTAAGAACCCATTTTTCGTCCCTGGTCACAATGCAATGCAGAAATCCCTTCTGTTTTTGCCTCTGAAGCAACTGTTCACAAACACACAAACGCTGTTCAACATCTCTTGGTTCCAGCTCACACGGGACCCAAGTTCTTTCTTTTTGAATCAAGCCCATACCTTGAGACGTTTTGAAATGGCTTGCTGTGTCACTCCCACTAATCGTGCTAATTCTTGAGTTTGAGGCGAGTCTTCACTCAGCAATGTCTCCAATTCTGCAACTACAAAAACATGCTCTCTTCCACCACTATACCGGTCTACAACGTTAAAAATCAATGTTCTCGAAGTGTCGAAACCACTCACGACATTTTCTTTCACTAATAGCGTCCTTACCATATGTACTTGAGAGTATTCGATGAGACTCAGGCGCTGCTTTCTTCATATTGAAACAAAACAGTAACATCTCCCGCAAATGATGAGAATTAGGCTCATAAACTGACATTTTCAATCAAGAACAACTTTATGATGCAGACACAAATCGACAAATGTTTGAATGAGATTATGTTGACCGAGGTCCAAGCTAACTGCCCGACATCTGCGATCTGTTTCTTTCGACCGCTATGTACTGTTGTCGCCACCTATCGGCAAACGGTGGAAGCGAAATTGTACACCTTGTAGGTGGAAAGAGTACACTGAAGGCCTCCATGAGGTGGAAGACATGTCTGATACGAATTAAGAAGAAACAGGAGTCGATTTAGAAGATATAGGGATCCAATATTGAAATCAGAATTTAAAAGAGCTTAGGAAGAGTTACGAGCAAATAAGGCAAAATGTATAGATAACATTCCATCAGAATTTCTAAAATCATTGGGGGAAGTGGCAGCAAAATGACTACTGAAGTTGGTGTGCAGAGTGTACGAGTCTGGCGATATACCATCTGACTTTCAGAAAAATACCATCCACACAATACCGAAGACTGTGAGAGCTAACAAGTGTGAGAATTATCGTACGGTCAGCTTAAATGCTCATGGATCCAATCCACTGACAATCATAATACACTGAACAATGGAAAAGAAAACTGAGGATGTGTTGGATGATGATCAGTTTGGCTTCAGGAAAGGTAAAGGCACCAGAGAGGCAGTTCTGATGATGTGACTGATAATGGAGGAAGTAAGACTAAAGAAAAATTAATACACTTTCATAGGATTTGTGAACCTGGAAAATGGTGCAAGATGTTCGAAATTCTGAGGAAAATGGAGTTAAGTTATAGGGAGAGACAGGTAATATACAACATGTGCAAGAGCCAAGAAGGACTAATAATAGTAGAAGACCAAGAATGAAGTCTTCTTCTTCTTTCTAGTCTCTACAGCTCATGATGAGCCTTGGCCTATTCTACAATTTGCTTCCATTTCTCTCGGTCCTTTGCCAATACTCTCCAATTTCTATAGCCCATCTTCCTAAGATCTTAGATTACTCCATCTTCCCATCTGGCTCTTGGTCAACCACGTCCTCTCTGCTCTCCTGGCTTTCCTTGTAATATTCTTTTTGGTACTTCTGTATTGTTATTGCATTTGGCATATTTTCTCTATGTGCTTTTCCAGCTGCCATATATTTTGTTTTTTGTTCATTAATAATTAACCCCATGTTCCTACTAGCCTGTTCGAGAGCTGTAAATGTCTCTTCCATTCCTTTTTGGGTTCTTGCTATTATATCTATGTCATCTGCGTAGGCCAGTATCTGCACTGCTTTATAGAAGATCGTTCCCCTATTCAGAAGGTTTGCATTTCTCGTCACCATCTCCAGGGTGGCATTATTGAGAAGACATGCCAGTGCATCCCCTTGTCACACTCCATTTTTAATACTCAATGTATTGGACATCATTCCTCCTATTCTTACACTACCTTGTGTTTCGTTCATTGTCATTCTCACGAGCCTTACCAGCTTTCTTGGAGATTCCAAGTTCATCTAGAGCTTGATATAACTGCTCTCTATTTATGCTATCATAAGCTGCTTTGAAATCTATAAAGAGTATTTGTTTGTTTTTTTCCAGGATTTGTCTTATGGTGAATATTTGATCTTCCTGAGAAGGAATCCGCATTGGTACGGCCCCGTCTCCCTCTGTATGATTAGGGGTATTCTGTCAAATAGTATATTAGAGAATATTTTATATCCCAAATTAAGTAGTGTGATCCCTCCGTAATTGCCACACTCCATCTTATCTCCTTTCTTATATATGTGACATACGATACCCTCTTTCAATTATTGGGGCATTTTCTCCTCTTCCCATATTCTGGTGACCATTTTCAGAAGGCTTCATTCCAGCTCTCTGCCTCCTTGCTTAAACAGTTCTGCTGGAATACCATCTGTCCCTGCCGCCTTGTTGGTTTTTCAATTTCTTCATGGCAGTTTTCACTTCTTGTATATTTGGTGGGGTTAGTGTTGTTGTCTGGGTCCTCTTCCCCATTCGTTTCTGCTGGATTCCCTGGTATAGTTATTGTAGGGTTGAGGAGACTTTCAAAATACCTACGCCATCTTTCGCATATTCCCTTCTCTTCACTTATTATATTCCCTGTCTCATCTTTTATTAAGCTTGTTTTACTATCAAAAAGACCTCCATGCTGCATTCACCTCTCTATAGAATTTTGTTATTTCATTTTTGCTTCCCATGAGCTCCATTTCTTTGACACTTGCTTTCATCCGTTCTATCTTTTTTTTTCTTTGGTGAGTCCTCTTTTTCAATCCTCTGTTTTTCTTTGTATTCTTCTACTATCCTCCTCGTACAGTGTGATCACAGTGTCTTTCTATATGCTTTGTTCTTTTCTTCAGTTACTATTTCGCATTCAGTATCAAACCATGATGATCATACTTGTCTTGTCCCAATTCCCATTATCTCTCTTGCCGATGTCTCCACTGTCTTTTTTGTCACTTCCCACTGATCATCGATATTATTATACTCTCCAATGTTTTCCAGAATCCGAGTTACCTTCTCCTGAAACTGTTCTCTAACTTCCACTGATTCTAAAGTTGTTACGTTATATTTCTGTGCCCTGGGTCAGACTCAGTATCAATATTTGAGCCTCTGAGATTCCTCAAGTCCAATAGGTCCAATTTGTGTCTCAAATCTATCAACAGATGGTCGAGCTGGTTTACTGTGTTTCCATCCGGTGAGTTCCATGTTCCCTTATGTATTTCTTTATGAGGGAACAGTGTTGATCCTATTACCATGTTTCTAGATGCTGCGAACAGTATAAGCCTTGTTATGTTCTCATTACTTGTTGCATGTTTGTTGTGGGGGCCAATTATTGGTTTATAAATTTGTTCTTTCCCCACCTGAGCATTTAGGTCTCCGGCTGTTATTTTAATATCATGCCCAGGGCACTCATCATATACTCTTTCCAAAGATACATAGGATACCTCTTTCTCTTCTTCTTAGGATTCTTCTGTTGGTGCATGGGCATTAATTATGGAATAGTTAAAGAATCTCTCCTTTATCCTGAGTGTTGATAATCTTGGACTTACGGGTCTAAACCCTATTACCAAAGGCTTTAATTGATGGTGTACAACAAATCCTGTCCCCAGCTTATGATTCCTTTTGCTGCAGCTATAGAATATATTCGCCTGTTTCTTGTCTAAAACACCACTCCCGATCCATCTAATTTCTTGTAGTGCTATTACAGTTTGGTTCAGAATCATTATTTGATCCAGCATTACTTTCAGTGCTCCTGGTCGATACAGGGATCTCACATTCCAAGTACCAATATATAGATCTGATCTACGCCTTTTATTTCTCTTCTTCCTTATTTTCCCTCCTTCATTTACTTGTATTCCATCCACTTTGTCATTTTCCATGCCAGATCCGTTTTCCTTCATCCGCCCACTTTACTTTGTAAAAGCTTTGCAGCAGTTGTTTTTTACAGAGTGGGCTGTCAACCCTGCATCCAACCCCTACCGGGGGGCGGGTGATTTTTAATTAGGGTTTTCTTCCCTTAGCCTTTGGAGACCCAACTCCCAACTGCAATAGCAACTCCACACGGGCCAAGAACGAAGTGCTCAGATTAAAAAGGGTGTAAGACAGGGATGTAGTCTTTCTACCTTACTTTTCAGTCTACACATTGAAGAACCAATGATGAAATGAAAGGAAGGTTCAAGACTGGAATTAAAATTCGAGGTGAAATGATATCAGTGATAAGATTCCGGATGACATTGTTATCCTCAGTGAAAGCGAAGAAGAATTACAGAATCTGCTGAATGGCATTAATAGTCTAACAAGTACAGAATATGGACTGAAAGTAAATCGAAGAAAGACAAAAGTAATTGGAAGTGGTAGAAATGAGAACAGCGAGAAACTTAACGTCAGAATTGATGGTCACAAAGTAGAAGTAGTTAAGGTATTCTACTACATAGGCAGCAAAAAAAAACCATGATGGATGAAGTGAGGAGGACATCAAAAGTGGACTAGCATTGACAGAAAGGGCAATTCTGGACAAGAGAAGTATACTAGTATCAAACATAGGTCTTAATTTGAGGAAGAAATTTCTGAGAATGTATGTTTGGAGCACAGCATTATATGGTAGTGAAACATGCACTCTAGGGAAACTGGAACAGAATGGAATTGAACTATTTGAGATGTGATACTACAGATGAATGTTAAAAATTATGTGCACTGATAATGTAAGGAATGAGGTGGTTCTGCATAGAATTTGAGAGGAAAGGAATACATGGAAAACACTGAAAAGGAGGAGGAACAGGTTGTTATGACATCTATTAAGATATCAGGGAATAACTTACATGGTACTGGAGGGATCCGTAGAGGGTAAAAACTGTAGAGAAACACAGAGGCTGGAATATATACAGTAGCTAATTTAGGACTTAGGTTGCAAGTGCTACTCAGAGGTGAAGAGGCTGGCATAGGAGAGGAATTTGTTGGGAGCCACATCAAGCCAGTTGGAAAACTGGTGACTCAGTAGTACTAATAATAATAATAATAATAATAATAATAATAATAATAAAAAGTTGACATTATACCAATTATGCTATCCACTACAGGAGTCATACCACACAATATCCACCAGTACATCAACGCAATACAGCTACATCCAAACTTCTACATAAAACTACAGAAACCTGTAATTATTGATACATGTTCAATTACCCGAAAGTTCCTAAATGCAATGTAACATATATCGTATAGTTAAAAGGAAGTCATGCTTGATGAAGGTCCGCGTCACTTTCCATTTTTTACCAGACATAATGTCTGAGAAGGAAAGAAATAATAATAATAATAATAATAATAATAATAATGTATGAGAAAAATAGAATTAATAATGATAATAACATTATTTTTATTATTTTCTTTCTCAGACGTTATGTCTGATTAAAAATGGAAAGTGACGCGGATCTTGATCAAGTGTGACTTTCTTTTAACTGTGCGGTGTATGTTACATTGCATTTAGGAACTTTCGGGTAATTGAACATGTATCAATAATTACAGATTTCTGTAGTTGTATATATAAGTTTGGATGTAGCTGTATTGCGTTGATGTACTGGTGGATATTGTGTGGTATGACTCCTCCATTATGACAGCTGCCACCCATTCCACATCAAACGGTCCCTTCCCTACAGCCTAGGTCTTCGTGGCAAACGAATCTGCTCCAGTCCGCAATCCCTGACCCATTACACCAACAACCTGACAACAGCTTTCGCATCCTGTAACTACCCTCCCGACCTGGTACAGAAGCAAATAACCAGAGCCACTTCCTCATCCCCTCAAACCCAGAACCTCCCACAGAAGAACCACAAAAGTGCCCCACTTGTGACAGGATACTTTCCGGGACTGGACCAGACTCTGAATGTGGCTCTCCAGCAGGGATACGACTTCCTCAAATCCTGCCCTGAAATGAGATCCATCCTTCATGAAATCCTCCCCACTCCACCAAGAGTGTCTTTCTGCCGTCCACCCAACCTTCGTAACCTGTTAGTTCATCCCTATGAAATCCCCAAACCACCTTCCCTACCCTCTGGCTCCTATCCTTGTAACCGCCCCTGGTGTAAAACCTGTCCCATGCACCCTCCCACCACCACCTACTCCAGTCCTGCAACCCGGAAGGTGTACACGATCAAAGGCAGAGCCACGTGTGAAAGCACCCTAGTGATTTACCAACTGACCTGCCTACACTGTGATGCATTCTATGTGGGAATGACCAGCAACAAACTGTCCATTCACTTGAATGGACACAGGGAGACAGTGTTTGTTGGTAATGAGGATCACCCTGTGGCTAAACATGCCGTTGTGCACGGCCAGCACATCTTGGCACAGTGTTACACCGTCTGGGTTATCTGGATACTTCCCACCAACACCAACCTATCCGAACTCCGGAGATGGGAACTTGCTCTTCAATATATCCTCTCTTCCCGTTACCCACCAGGCCTCAATCTCCGCTAATTTCAAGTTGCCGCCACTCACACCTCACCTGTCATTCAACAACATCTTTGCCTCTGCACTTCCGCCTCGACTGACATCTCTGCCCAAACTCTCTGTCTTTAAATCTGTCTGCTTGTGTGTGTGTGTGTGTGTGTGTGTGTGTGTGTGTGTGTGTGTGTGTGTGTGCGTGTGTGTGTGTGTGTGTGTGTGTGTGTGTGTGTGTGTGTGTGCGCGCGCGCGCGAGTGTATACCCGTCCTTTTTCCCCCTAAGGTAAGTCTTTCCGCACCCTGGATCGGAATGACTCCTTACCCTCTCCCTTAAACCCACATCCTTTCGTCTTTCCCTCTCCTTCGCTCTTTCCTGATGAGGCAACAGTTTGTTGCGGAAGCTTGAATTTTGTGTGTATGTTTGTGTTTGTTTGTGTGTCTATCGACCTGCCAGTGCTTTCGTTTGGTAAGTCACATCATCTCTGTTTTTAGATATATTTTTCCCACGTGGAATGTTTCCCTCTATTATATTTGTATCCATAATTTGTGTTATTTAGCATGTTGGATAGTGGGTTCAGAGCAAGGCAGAACCAGAAAGGGCTTAATGAGTCTCCTTGGTATATTCCACACTTAATCTGTATTGGCTGTGATGTGATATTATTTGAATTTGTTTGGATATTAAGTGTGGTGTTCCAATTTTTCATTACTATGTTTAGGAACTGTATCAATTTAGGATCTACTTTGTATATTTCCAATATTTGTAGTAACCATGGTTCAAAATGGCTCTGAGGACTATGGGACTTAACATCTGTGGTCATCAGTCCCCTAGAACTTAGAACTATTTAAACCTAACTAACCTAAGGACATCACACACATCCATGCCCGAGGCAGGATTCGAACCTGCGACCGTAGCAGTCGCGCAGTTCCGGACTGAGCGCCTAGAACCGCGAGACCACCACAGCCGGCTTAGTAACCATGAGTGGGGTACTCTATCAAAAGCTTTTTGGTAATCAATGTATGCGTAGTGTAGCGACCTTTGTTTAGTTTTAGCTTGGTATGTCACCCCTGCATCTATTATCAGTTGCTCTTTACATCCTCGTGCTCCTTTGCAGCAGCCTTTTTGTTCTTCATTTATAATTTTGTTCTGTGTTGTGTGTGTCATTAATTTCTGTGTAATGACTGAAGTTAATATTTTGTATATTGTTGGTAGGCATGTTATGGGGCGATATTTAGCTGGGTTTGCTGTGTCTGCTTGATCTTTAGGTTTCAGAGAAGTTATTCCATGTGTAAGTGTATCAGGGAATGTGTTGAAGTGAACTTCTTTAGCCAGAAAGTTGCTGTTTTCTTTTCCAGGGGGCTTTCCAATTGTGAGTAGAATTAATTGCTCGGGTGACTTCATGTTGCAAAATTATCACTTCAGGCATTTGTGGTATCATTTTGTATGTGTCTATTTCTGCTTGTATCCACCATGCATGCCTGTTATGTTGTACCTGGTTTGACCATATGTTGCTCCAGAAGTGTTCTGTGTCTGTTATGTTTGGTGGTTTGTCTATTTTAATGTGTGTGTTATCTATTGTCTGGTAAAATTTCTTTTGGTTTGTGTTGAATGTTTGGTTTTGTTTCCTTCTATTTTCACTTTTTTTGTATCTTCTTAGTCGTTTGGCCAATGCTTGTAATTTCTGCTTCTTTTCATCTAACTGCTCTATTGCTTCTTGTTGTGAGATTTTACCCAACCTTTTTCGTTTTTTGTCTGATATTTCATTTCTTATAAATTGTGTTAGCTGTCTGATGTCTCTTCTCAGTTTTTCTATTCTGATCTGTAGCCTGTGTTGCCATGCTGGTTTTGTGGGTTTCTTCTGTGTGTTGGTTGGTTCTGATCTCTGCCTAGTGTGTATATTTGGTGTAGTGAGTGCTCCTACATAAACCAGTAGTTGTAACTGTTCCATAGTTGTATTTTCATTTATTTTGTTGTGTATGATTGTGTTGATAGTTGTTATTGTTGTTTTGACTTGCGGGTTATTTGGTGGTCTATGCAAGAGTGGTCTAATGTCTATATTTGTCTCTTTGTACTCTACATATGTCAGCTGACATTTGTCTCCTATATCTAACATGTGTGTCACTTTGTGTTCTATTTGTGCTTGTTCTGGTGGCTGTCTTAAGATTTCGTTTTCCTCTGATTGTTTAATTGATGCGTGTTGTTCTTTGTTTGTTTGCTCTGGGATGTTTGAGTCCATTACTGTATATTCTTCTTCTTCTGCTTGCACATTATTTTGTTCCAGTATTTGTTGTAATCGTTGTTTGATGTTTTCTAATTCTGACTGGGGTATCCTGTTATTTTTTATTATTACACGGATCTGATCAGCTAGTCGTTGTTCTGTTAAAAATTTTAACTCTGGGTATCTGGTAATAAATGTTGTGTATACTTGTGATCTGTATCCAGTTGTGTTGGTTCCTAAGTTTGTTGCTTGGTAATAACAGAACATGAGGTGTCGGTTAACTTCATCTGACCATCTCATCATCTGTCATTGTTTTCCTTCTAGAGTGGTTGCAGGAAGCATATCCTGCAAAACACCTCTATTTGGATTTAAATCATTTTTTGTGTGGCTAGCAGTGTTGTTACCATTGTGGACGGGCATAGGGCTCAAGCGTCGTCCCCGACCATAACAGCGCTTGTCCGAGGCTTCATTAGTTCTGTCCTGAACCAACTAATCGCGCTAAAAGGGGGGTCAGCCCTATTAGTGGCTTGTTCTTTTTGTTGCCTTTTACGACTGGCAGAACATACCGAAGGCCTATTCTTTCCCCGGGCTGCCACGGGGTTTATTATTATTATTATTATTATTATTATTATAATCGCGCACATCAGTGTTGTGTGTCTTGTGGAGTCCCGAGAGGCTTAATGTTCAGAGTTTATGAATAAAGCTGTGTTTGTGTGACTTGGGTCAGTTTAGTGTATTACTTGGCTACTACCCAATGGGATCCCATCCTCATCACCAGTTGTGCAGTAACCAAGTAGTACACAAAACCCACCCAAGTCGCACAAACTTGACTTTATTCATATCCTCTGAACATTATGCCTCTTGGGACTCCACAAGATGCAGAACACTAGTGTGTGCAATACAAACTGGAAATACAATAAGAGATTCAGTCAGTGCTGCACCATGCATATATAGGCGCAGACACTGGTAGAAGGTGCGGCAGAGATGGTGTGGCAGAGACCATGCTGTGTGCACATTTCCTGCCGGCGGCGTATAGTGGCTGGCCCATGCTGATACATTTGGTGGATGATCTGAGTGCATGCATGTGGCAACCCACACTCAGCGCACACATACTCACACTTACACTTACATGCACTAGTAGCGGGATGCAGCAGTTTTATTAATAGGATACTGGGAAAATGCAACCAGCCTACAGGGGAGATAGCTACAAAACACTTGCTCAAACCATCCTAGAATACTGTTCAAGTGTGTGGGATCCGTACCAAATCAGACTATCAGTATGTAGTCTACCTGTTACAGACTACTTAACTTACTTGCTGTACTGGTCCTTCATGATGGGTGTATATCTGCTTTGATATCACCAGTATTTCCATTCTTGTTTCCATGTGTCTCATTTAACTAGCATAACAGATGACTGTGGAATTGTAACTGATAAATAAGTGGCAACACTTTGCTTTTAGTGTAATTTTCTAATATATTCGAAACTAAGTTTCTACATTTTGAGTGTTCACATCACAGATTTTAGCCATGTAATGAAGTGCAGTATTTGCCTTATTGCTTTTATTATATCACAATAATGTT
Organism: Schistocerca americana; assembly: GCF_021461395.2. NCBI lineage: Eukaryota > Metazoa > Arthropoda > Insecta > Orthoptera > Acrididae > Schistocerca > Schistocerca americana. The sequence continues at coordinate 382,778,800 of NC_060126.1, forward strand.
TTATATAAAATTCCTGCTGTTACAAAAGTGGTTTTTGTTGTTGTTGTAATTAAAATTTTATAAATTTGTTGCAGATATTTGTGTCATAAATAACTGAATTATTTAAAAAATTTCTTTGGCAAAATATCTTCTAATTGTACAAATGAATCTCACAAAATTAACCTTAAAAATAATACTTTTATTTAACATTGGAATCACAGGTGAGGTACAAAATGTAATATGATAGTAATGTGAACCTGAGGTAATTCATATCAGTTGTATTTTAATAGATAAACGTCTTTTACTGTAGAAGATTTTTACATTCAGATATAAAAAATGTATACATGTTAACAATAACAAGATTTTAGAGTCAGCTAATTGTATAAGTAGGCTGTGTGACACAAAAATACGTAAATATGAAATATTAAGTGAATTACAGTAGATACATATACAGATACACGTAAATGGACTTCAGCAGTGTTTGCATTGAGTAGGTGTTATTCACGACATTGGTATTGGAATCTGTTGTTGATGTACATGATATTGGTATAAATATATGTTGTTTATGATGTATCTTGTGGTTCTGTATGTGTCATTTGACTCTGCCATCTTACAAGCAGACACTGGAAGTCAAGAAAGGAGAGCAGCACCAATGGTCACACCTTTGTTTGATCTGCAAAGGAGCATTATGGAAATGCAGGAAAACCTAGATTGGCAGACATTTGAACTCTCTCAAAGGACTACTAATGATGGTTCAAATACCAATATTAAGTGAGGAATATACTGCAGCTCCTTACTCATCACTCTTGCAGTGATTGTGAATACAAGAAATTGGGATTGCAGATTGCACAGAGGCATTTAAGAAGTTTTTTTCCTGCACTTAATGCATTAATGGAAGGGGAGAAACCTTCATATATGATACAGTTGGAAGTACCTTTTGTCATGCCCTTCTCATTGCTTTGCAGAGTATGGATGTAGATGAAGACATAGAAGAAGATGTATGAACGAGGCACAGTTCTCTGAAAGACAATGCTGCTAGAGTGACATTGAAGTGACCAACCACAGCTCAAGTTTCAGGATGGGCAGTGATGAATACTGCTCCAAATACAAACTAGCTTGATATTCTCACTTGTAGATGAACATAATGAGCAACGGGACGAGGAGCGATGGTGAAGGTTAATTCTCCATTAAGAATCACTGGACCTGCTTCATCATTGCCAAGACATGTCAGTGAGGTGCAAATACCAAGGTGGCAGCATAAATATATCCTAACACTAACATGGCGAAGACCCTCTTGTTATTTCTGACATCACTTACTTGCCGTCGCTCTGCATGGAATGTTAACCGATAACAAAGATTGTATGGCTGAATACTACTCAGCCTTCCAGAATACTGCAGCAATAGTGTCATCCAAGATAAACTAGATTGAGTCTTTTCTCAGTGCTGGTTAAGATTTCAGTATTTTTGTTTCCTGCTGACCATAATATGTTTCATTTTAGTAGAAAGTGAAGTTACAGATTGTGTGCCCACTATGCAACGAATCCAAGTATTATGTAGCAGTCTTTTAATGTTCAATTAATATATTTTATGTGGGATTTGGTATCAGGCAGTGGACTAAATTATCAGACAGATTTAGTAGAGTAGGATGTCAAACGGGCCGACTTGGGGCAGGAGAGGCACCACAGGACATTTTAATTTCCACTGTCTATACTTATACAAATAAATTCATAAAACTTTATCAGCATGACCAGGAAGGATTCAGGGTTTACATTCATAGCAATGGAAGTTCACACACATAAAATAAGTTTTTTTACATGTGAAATTTCATTGTGTTTTCACTTACTATTGGCTGCATTTGTTGTTGTTGTAGGTACACTTTTCTTCATAAGTAAGGGAGCTCCTTTGATGAATTTTGCACAGTATACAAACCATACTTAGAAGTGTTTGAAACTGTAGAATTTATTTAATTTATGAAAAAATGGGGGAGCTGTTACATTTTAAAAATCATGTGTAGAAAAAAACTCAAATTTTATATTTAATTATCTTAATTTTTATGACCGTTTTTAAAAGATTTGGAAAATTCTAGAGTTTTGCATTAAGGAGTTTGTGTTTAATAAGCATACCAAGTTTGAAAGTAATAGGATATTTATTTTGGATGCTACATGTACCTAAGTACAGAAATTTGTGTTTTGCGGAAAATGGCCGTTTAAGTTTCTGCTTATATTTGGGATTCTTTTAGAACTGTCAAGCACGATTAGCAGGTTCTTTTTCATTTTCTGTATCAGTTTTCTTCCTTTTTCACATTACCATGATGCACTCCTTTTGATTTTATCACCTCCAAAAATGTTTTATCTGCTTTCACTACACGCTCTCTATCACATGCAAAGCTTTGATACAGTTCACTCCGGGCTTAATTCCCATTTTTCTCTAAAACATATTTCCTGCTTTGCACATCATCATTAAAATGTGAAACTGCATCATAAATATCAATAGCAAGTGCATTTCCTCCCACAAAAATGGGTATTGGCAATCTTTCCCATACCCTTTGGTTCATACTTTCATTTGGGTTTTGGGTACTGCCATGACGACATTTCTTCAATAAGTTTTCATTTGCAAGGTCTGTGTGTATAGTTTTAATGGCTTCCATTAAACCAGCTGATAGAGAATTCCTGTGATGAAGAATATCACCACAAGAAATTGACCTTTGGTAGCCACACCATGATTCACTTCCTTTTGGGCACAATTTGTGGATAGTGTTCTTGTCTGTTGACATTTTGTGGGAGTATAAGGCCCAAACTGCTTGCTTCATATTTTTCAAGTCCCCTGTGTTCCTTCTTATTGCCAAACCATAACATTTTGCAGCTTGTTAATTTCTGCATCCGTCAGTCGCCCTCTCCCATTTATTCCCTTCCCATCAATGAACCCAACAATGCACGTCGATAGCAGCAGAGAAAGTATTGATATTAATAGTCCTTTGCTTCACGTATGACAATCTCTGGCACAAATATATACATTCAAATTCTACAAAATGAAATACATTTGCGTATGACAGAATAATGCTCTGCAAGGGGGTGTGGCACTGCATCTTTGTACACTTAAGACCAAATAGCGTGCCCTATATATGTTTTATACATAAAACTGTTCAGGAAGATGTGGGCTACAAAATGAGCATACTTTTGAAACTTTTTCTTAAATTCCTGACGTCCTACCCCCCCTTAAGGATCTTAACCTTGAAGTTTCACTGATGTTAAGGAGAAATTCACATGTTTTCTCTGTCTCTTAGTTCAGTTCATGCTTCGCAGTTGTAACAAAAATTATGTATTTTATAATTTTTTTATTCTTGACCTCAATTTCAAGCATCCTATTGACTGGGATTTCATCATCACTACTGAGCCAGTGTAGAAGTCTTGTGTCCTGTTATCCAGGTCCTCTAGAACTAGTCCCCAACTCCCAAAGAGTGCATCATTGGAAGTAGTACCAAGGATGGAGAATTTTCTTTTTAGCTATAAAGTAATTCCCATTTTTTAAATTTAATAACTGATACAATTGGTATTTGTGTATGCTCCTGATAACTTGATTTGCTCTGTACTTTGATCTTCTGTCTCAACTTCTTTCTGATCATCAACATACAGATTTACCAGGTGGTTATAATTGAACTTTCCTAATTTGACACATTATGATATGGAAAGTAATTACAGTAAAAGTCTGAAATTTGGTAGCATTAATGTCCAGAGTATGGATTGTGTGATTTCCATGCATCACAGCACCACCGTCCAATTCCAACTATGACCGTGATCAGTCATCGTGATTCATAGTCTCACACACCTGACCAATCGCAGTGTGCTTGTCGACATGTCAGCATGAGCATGGACAAAAGAAGCAAGGCATTACTGGTGAAGTTCTATTATCAAAATAACACAGGGTATATACGACCCGGGACAACCGGGAGATCCGGGAAAACTCCGGGAATTTTTTCATCCAGGAGAAAACAGGGAAAAACCCGGGAATTCTTTAGAATTCCGGGAATTTTTCATTGTTTTAGTTTTCAGTTAAATTTTTGTAATTTTGACTGGTAAGAACCGATACTCTAACAAAGGATATTACTGTATCCCGCTACTGCAGAATAATACTTCAACAATAAAACATAATTGAGAGAAAAAACCAAAATAACTTAAATTGCAAAGGAAAAACGCCATATACAACAACGACACAAAGTGCTCATGCAAGCGTCCGCCAACAGCAAAATGTGTCAAAGGCTTTAGATAGATTGTGCAATGCTTCATAACAACAAATTGCCTCTGATGAGCGTGAAGTCACAACTGTTTAGTGTTTACATTAGATTCGTTTTAGAGTTACGAGCGGGCTCGTGCGCATGCGCAGTTGAGTCGCGTTTGAGTAGTAGATTCTCCCGCTTCTGGCTACAGGAATGTGGCTGTTGGCTGTGCAAGCAGTCGCAGCAAGCAGCTAGATGCTACCGGGAAAAGGGGGCACCAAATTCATATTCTTGAGGAAAAGATCTTCTTTCACAAAGCGCCTTGCATCCAGCGCACGTTTGTCTATCGATTATTCATATGATTTTGAAACGCTTCCGTGTTGGCATTTGAACATTTTTAAACACATTTTAAGTTGATTTCTGAATGAAACATAAGTTGATTTTTGAATGCGTGATGTGTCTGTCAGGAGAATCCTCGTCGCATCTAGAAATAAACTTTCCGCACACAAAAGGGGACGGGGCTATACGTACTGAATGGAGTAAAGCCGAACGGATGAATGCCAATCGCTGTCTGATTATGTGGTTGATTGGGTTTGCGAATGTTTAGCGTTCTTATAGTTACTAGCGAAATCTATAGATTCAGACTACCAGAATGGAAATAAATGACTGACAGGAATAACAGGTGAGAAAGATTACGTATTATCTTCTCAGTATATCCAAGAAAATGAAATTTTGACAGGAAATGTTTTGGCTAGATCGCTATACTAGTAGAGACCAGTAGTACAGTCCCCGGCTAGCAGCTGCTTAAGTTCTATTTTGGAAGTAACGCGGAAAACGTGTTGTACGAACACGTAATAGCGCCTAGCCGGAAAGTAATCGCGGAATAACTAAACCTGTGATTGTGGCAGGGTTTGTGAAGTTAGTCGACGAACATATTTTGACAATGGCGGGAGTAGCTACAGAATTGGTGGTGATAAGATTGTTAGAACGAGGAAGGAAAAGAAACAGGAACATCACACAAATTATGGAGGAATAAGACGATTCCGAATTTATATAAAAATTTCGTAATACTACTTTTCCATCTCATGCTTGAGATGAAATGTGAAACTATTTCCTAACATAAAGGTTTTTGCTTGAAGTAGGCATTATAGGCATTTTATATTGGTACTTTGTGAATTATATTCTGTCTTGTTATAAAAATGGCCATTTGTGCCAAAACAGTCTCGTTTACTTGGTGTGTGTTACAAAATTGCTGCAATATTAGAGAGGCCTATTTTGTTTTATCTAACAGATAGTGACGAAATAGACTTAATCAGATCGAGAAACCACTCCAGTCTTGGGTATTATTTGTGTTAACAACTTTTTTAGTATTAGATAACGACATTTTGATTTCTCATATAGCAAAACGTTTGACGGACTTTTATGAGGTAATAGATTCTTTCGCATAAAAGACAGCACGACTTGTAAAGCAGTAGCAAGATTAGAGAGAAAAAAATGCTAGGAACTAAGGATTGAAGAAATGTGTAATTTCTTACTTATCTCTTGTCTTTATTGGTTTTATGTATCCTATATTTAATTTTATATCACACAAAACAGCAAGTTATTAGCTAATAGGCAATAAAGACTGCAAATTTTCTGAAGAGTTCTTGTCCTCCCGATTACAAGTAATCCCATCCGCTATTAATTGCGAGATTTTTTAAGAAGAGGGGCAGGCTGTCAAACGGTTCGACTGGGAGCAGGAGAGGCACCATAGGGCATTTCAATATTTCTACTGTCCTGAATATAGTTTGATGGCGTCCATTACAAAATATACATGTTTCAATTCCACAGAGCGAAATACAGTGATGTACGGTACAAGAATGCTTTATGAAGAGGCGTGGCACTGCAGTTTGGCACACTAAGACCAAATAATATGACTTAACATTTCCTCGAACACATATGGTTTATGTTTCAGACTTTTCAGAAAGATATGCGCTACAAGCTGAACATATTTTTGAAAATTCGATTTTTTTAGTATTAACCCGGTTCGCAAATATTGTAGATCCGGGGCTGATGCGCAGAGCATTCTGAGTTATTTACTTTAGTGATTTTGCTGTTTCCCCCTCGTTTACTCTCACGTCACATGAAAACACGGATATCTGTGGCCGGGAGCTATAAAGGGAATTAAAATGCATTCACATAATTACGGAAGGCTAAAATATGTCATTAATTTCAGATTTGATTTTATTTCCACATTTCTGACAGTCAAACATTTATCACCTTGCCGAACAATGAAGTTATTTTTCTGTTTGCTAAAGAAATTTGACTTTTATAGACTTTTTCCGCAGAGGCAGCTAATGTATTTGAAACGAAATGTTTAATTCCACAGTACTGGCTAGTTTCAACTGTTCGCTGCATTTCAAGTGCACGTTTTCATCGTATAGCACATATGGCATTGTGCCATAATAAAGAACCACACCAAGCGCGGTGTCGCCTGTTATCTGCGCTCTCTGGCTACTGCTGAAACGAACCTATTTCTAACAAGTCGCGGGAAAATATTGCGAATATTGGTTTGAAAAACGTTACTTTCAAAGTAAATGTCCTTTTACGCAAGTTGAACTACGCGTGAGAATGTACCATGAATTTATTAAATCAAAGAGCTTTTGACTCTCATTTAAAAATCAACTCTTTGATGACGAGCCATTTAGAAGATTTTCGAACGCGCCTTTTCACCCGGGAGAAAGTGTATTTTTAACTGGGAAATCCGGGAAAAATCCGCGATTTTTTTTTTTTCCTTGTCCCCGTATACACCCTGCAACAGTAATGATGCAGCTGCACCTCAAGAATATTGCCGACTGAAAGAAGTGCAGAAGGGTCCTCTCTCTATAGCAGCTGTGCAGTGCATGAAGTAGTAGTTCGAATCAACTGGAGAACTGGGTGATGGTCCGGGAAGAGGTTGATGACTGGTTGCACCATAGGTGGTTGATGAAATTGCTGTTGCTATGGCAGACAACGCTGCGCACATTCTCAATTGTCAGGCAGTATGCGTGCTGTGTTACGACAGTTGAACATCCTATGGTCCACTGTGCAGAAGGTGCTTTGAACCATTCTCAAAAGTATCCGTACAAGATCCATATCTTACAGCAGCTTGCACCACAAGGCACACACTGACATGTTGACTTCACTCTCCGCTTTCTTGCAAGGATTGAAGTTAATGAGGGCTGGCCCTGGACCATCCTATGGACAGAGGAAGCTCGTTTTTCTCTGACAATTAAGTTGAACACACATAATTGCCGAGTGTGGTGATCTTTGTCTCCAGTCACTGTGCATGAAGTTCCTCTGTATGGCAAACGCATCACTATGGTGTGGCTCATGGCTACATTCATCATTGGCCCATTCTTTTTTGAATCGGTTGGTGCTAAAGGACCAAAGACGTGCAGTGTTACTGGCCAGTGTTACTGCAGTACACTTCACATGTCATACCCATCCTACAAGAGAAAGATGCATTGAACTCAACAGTTTTCATGCAAGAGGGGCCACACCGCACATTGCTTGTGAAGTTCACCTGCTTCTGCAAAACAAATGTGGAAATGATCGAATTATCAGCCGATCATTTGCAATTGCTTGGCCGGCGTGGTCACATGAGCTCACTCCTTGCGATTTCTGGTTGTGGGGCTACCTGAAGGACCGATTTTGCCAGGGGAACATTCACACATGTGCTGATCTGAAGTGCAGTACATCAAGAGAAGTAGCCAGAATATCTACAGACATGCTTTGTTCTGCTGTGCAGAATGCAATCCTGCATTTTTGGACACTTCTGGACCCAGATAGGCACCATATTGAGCCCCTTTTGTAGCAGTAATGGTACTGGTATATAACGGTATGATGTACCATACCAGCACATTGAAACTGTTTCAGTTGTATTGATTCAGCATTATCTCTTTCTCATGTCCTTGACATTAATGTTACCAAGTTTGGTAGTCGTACCATAATTAGTTTCCGCGTCATATCATGTTAAATTTGGAAAGTTTAATTACAACCATCCAGTACATCAAGAGGGCAATCAATACCTGCTAGCATTCTGTTGCTGTACAGAGATATTGAGGCTATATTTTAATATGAGAATGATTGAAGGTTTTTATTGCTGATGTTACTTAGAGCAGGGTCTGGTTGCTATTATGCTTTCCAAGTTGTTTTGCAAACCAACAAATGCTCAGCATACAGAACCATTCATGTCATTTCATTTTTGTGTAGCTGAGCAAGGTGGTGCAGGGGTAAAGATACTAGAATCTCACCCACAGAGATGGAGATCCAGATTTCAGTTCAGTCATCCAGATTTAGGTTTTCCAAGGTTTCTGTAAATTTCTTGAAGCAAATGCCAGGACAGTTCCTTTAAAAAGCACAGGGCTGATTTTTCTTCCTCATCTTATACCAACTTGTGCTTGTACTCTGTCTCTAATGACCAGTCATTGACAGGATATTGGACCCCTAAACTTCTTTCTTATATTAAGACTATAGGGACACAAAAGTGAATCTTTAGTTCATCTGATAGATTGGTGAAATGTGAACCATTTGGTTTTTGGGAAAGGCATGAATCTAAAATGCACTGAAAATACACATTATATCTAAAGAGCTCTCTCGTCCTAAGGTGCTGAACGTTTGTGAATTTATATTCGTCATATGATTATCATGTTCATTTGGCACTGAATCAATTGAAGAAAGAATTCCAACTTAGGCAGTTAAGAAGGTGAGACTGGTTAACTTGAAATAACCACATTCTTCCAAAGTTGATTATGCAAAATATGGAGAGAAAAAAAAAAAAAATCAGAATTGGCATTTGGGGCTTTGAACACCACTCTGTAAATCTGCACATTCCACATTCATGAAGTCTTCACTTAGGTACATTTTCATTGGTATTCTCCATTTTGTGCACATTGCATTACATGTGTGTCTGAATAGTGCTAATAATTCTTGTAAAGAATATAAAATGAATTGAATGACTGAAAAGAAATTGATTGATCGATGAAGAAGAAATCTGTATTGATGCAGTGACAGTAAATGATATAAGTGTGAACTGCTTAGAGATGCTGAATATGTAGTGACAGCAGAAAATTTGTGTCGGACTGGGAGCCAGTCTTGGATATCCCCTATGTTGTCAGCAATTGCATTAACCATTAGTCTATCTGGGCATGCTGCCAGGCCTCATTCAATATCTCATAGCCACTGATGTTTCCACCTATGGTTTCTGAACACAACTGCTGGAAGTTCTCCCTTGGGGAATGAAAGAGAATAGCACTACTGAGGGTATGGATTTGGTCAAGAAATGTGGTGTGTACAGCCACTAGGAATATACATCATATGGATCAAACACACTGAAATCAAGTGAATGGACCAATAAGGATGAAATCCTTGAGATTGCAATTATATGAAATGATATTCATGAAAATAATTCAGAAATACTGAACCAGCAAGATTATGAACGTGTAGCAAGTAGTGAAGTTGAGTTTAATATAACTGAAACCACATGTGATACTTGTTGTAGGGTAGACCACTGTTTTTGACTGTCTTTATTCTCCTTGTGGTGCTATTTTTGTATACCACATGTGAGAACCTCTGGTAGTAGTAATTAGAAATTAAGATGGAAATGTCAGTGACAGTGAAATTTCAAATAAGGACCAGAGACATGTCAAAATAGCCTAATGATTAAGACAACTGCCTGTGATACGCAGGAAATCCTGGTTCAGATCTCAATCTTGTACAACATTTCAGTTGTCACTACATATTCATTGCATGCTAAGTTTGATTGAAACCAAATAAGACATTAAAAAGAAACTTGTAACCTCTGGATGAAATGAGAAGTTTGGCAGTGTAAATCCATAACCAAAACACTACAGGGATCATTTTTATTTGCTGTTTTCTTTTACATTTCTGTATTAGAATAGATAGGGAGTGTGCTTTCTGTGTGCAGATGCAGTGCTGCTCACAGTTGTTCAACAGCTAAAGATGCTTTTGACTGCTGTCAGCTAATTGCAGTAGAGAAACTAGCACTTCACATGGAAAACATCAGATGTCCCTTGTTTCACCCATGGACTCTTTTGCCGAGACACCTTTCAGCACACCCAACAGGGTGGAAGTGCACTCACCCCAGGCTCAGTGTCAGGTTGTAACCCATTTGCATTGTTCAAGGTAGAGGGTGAATGTGGGGACAGGCTGCCTGTCCGTGCTCATAGATTCATGGATTGTGAATAGGCAAGTGGCTGCCCTTGCAGCATGGTCCAGACAGGCACACGAAAGGGGGAGGGCGGGGGGGGGGGGGGGGGGGGGGGTGTTATGGGGCTTTAATATTAGGTACAGCATTATGTAAGGAAATAGCACTTTGTATGTCTGTATGGCTAGGGCAGGGGAGGGGAGTTTATCTGAGATGTGGAGGTGGCTCGGTCTGCAGCTGTGCAGGGTGCAGTCATTTTCAAGTTGTGGTTCCTGGCGGCACCAATGACTTCTGTCACTTGGGTTCTCAGGCCAGCCTCAGTTGCTACAGGTGACAGGTAGAAGTGGTGATGACTGCTAGACTTGTTCATAGGTGCAAGCAGTGTGATAGTGTCCTTGACCTGGAGTGAACTGGAGACAATCAACCATAGGCTCCGTTTTTTAAAAGACTAAACGATAGTTTGAAGTCCTCTTATGAACTCATGAATGCTCACCGGTGCATTTGAAGGCAGTGAAATCAGAGTGCATACAAAGGAGAGGCAATTTGAATTTAAAGACTGTTAACAGTAAATTGACATAGTATTTGTAAAAGTCCCTGAATTTCCTGTCCTCCAGGTAAGCTGTCATGTTCAAATTGTACTGAGACCTGAGAGCTGGACAAAACCCAAAGTAGAAAGCACTGAAATATTTATTGAGGCACATAACATATATTGGAAAAAAAAAACAAGTTATATGGAGGAGAGTTCATTGCAATTGATTAAAATACCATGTCTATAGAGATTGAAATTAATATCTGGGCACAAGTATCCAGCCTAGGTGAACTAAAGTTAATCATTAGATGTTTTTACCGGCCAACCAATGCCACCATAACAGTTGTAGCATCTTTTAAAGTAAGTCTACGCTCAGTGGCACTTAAGTAACCTGATCATGTGGTATTAGTTGGAGATTACTTTAACCTACAGAGTATAGATAAGGATGTTTATAGGTTCTTTGCAGGTAGTATGGAATTTGGACTTGTGGTTTTTTTTGTCTCATGATGTATGTAATCTAAATCATTTGATTCAGGTACAGGAGATGTGTCAAAATCACAGTAAAATTTAATCATAAATACAGAACAGCTGGTGTTAACAGACAGCATCATAATAATAGTACAATTTGTAACGTATACATACAATAAAATCTAACACTTAATTACCCCTTCCTCAAATTATCATTTCATCCTCTATGAATTCTTCTATTGAATAGTAGCATCAAAGAATCTGCTGTAGCCTTGTTTCTGTAATTTCTAGCTTCATATTAAATATGTTTTTGCCCATTAACTTTCTACGTTTTGCCGTACTCTTATACCCTGGAGTCAATGCATATACACTATGTGCTCGAAAGTATCCAGACACCCCCAAAAACATATGTTTTTGATATTAGGTGCATTGTGCTGCCACCTACTGACAGGTACTCCATATCAGCGACCTCAGTAGTCATTATACATAATCAGAGAGCAGAATGGGACACTCCGAGGAACTCAAAGACTTTGAACGTGGTCAGGTGATTGGGTGTCACTTGTGTCATACGTCTGTACGCAAGATTTCCACACTCCTCAACATCCCTAGGTCCACTGTTTCCAATGTGATAGTGAGGTGGAAACATGAAGGGACACATACGGAACAAAAGGGTACAGGCTGACCTTGTCTGTTGACTGACAGAGACTGCTGACCGTTGAAGAGGGTCATAATGTGTAATAGGCAGATATCTATCCAGGGCATCACACAAGAATTCCAAACTGCATCAGGATCCATCGCAAGTACTATGATAGTTAGGTGGGAGGTGAGAAAATGTGGATTTCATGGTCGAGCGGCTGCTCATAAGCCACACATACACTGGTAAATGCCAAATCATGCCTCGCTTGGTGTAAGGAGCATAAACATTGGATGATTGATCAGTGGAAAAATGGAGTGAAGAACCATGGTACACAATTTGGCGATCCAATGGCAGGGTGTGAGTATGGCGAATGCTCGGTGAACGTCATCTGCTAGCGTGTGTTGCACCAAAAGTAAAATTTGGAGTCGATGTAGTTATGGTGTGGTCGTTTTTTTCATGGAGGGGGCTCACACTCCTTGTTGTTTCACGTGGCACTATCACAGCACAGCCCTACATTGGTGTTTTAAGCACCTTCTTGCTTCCCACTGTTGAAGAGCAATTCGGGGATGGCAATTGCATCTTTCAGCGCAATCAAGCACCTGTTCATAATGCATGGCCTGTGGTGGAGTGGTTACACAATAATAACATCCCTGTAGTGGACTGGCCTGTACAGAGTCCTGAATTGAATCCTATAGAACACCTTTGGGATGTTTTGGAATGCCGACTTTGTGCCAAGCCTCACCAACTGACATCGATACGTCTCCTCAGTGCAGCATTCCATGAAAAATGGGCTGCCATTCCCCGAGAAACCTTCCAGAATCTGATTGAACTTATGCCTGCAAGAGCGGAAGCTGTCATCAAGGCTAAGGGTGGGCCAACACCATACTGAATTCCAGTATTACCGATAAAGGACGCCATGAAGTTGTAAGTCATTTTCAGCCAGGTGTCCGGATACTTTTGATCACATAGTGTAATTTCAAGTGGTGTGTGGATGGTATAAAATTATTTTTATTTCTCATGTTAAGTGTGTGGCTAAAATGATTCTCTTCAAATAATTTTTGTCTGCTGTGTGGGAAGATTATAATTTCATAAATGTATAGGGAGGGAACAGTTAGGATCTGTAGTTTCTGAAATAATGTGTGCAGTACACATGTATCTGACAATTTTCTTTTGCCGTTTCAGTATTAAAGATACATTCTTCAATTTCCCCAGAAAATTATACCATATGGATTCAGTATAACTATGATAAGCAATTTTTCATGTACTCAAGTCAGTGGAGTTTACTAGTATTTGCATTGCAAAAGCAAAACTGCATAGTTTATTTATTAGGAAGTCAGTACTTGTTCACATTTAGTCCCAGGAATTTAATCATGTCAGCTTCTTTCATAAGTTGATTATTATGGTGTATTTTAAGTTCCATGCATTTTGAATGTTTAATTTTGAAATGAAATGTATCATATGGATTTTTGCAATGTTTCAGTTTGAACTCATTTAACTGGAACCAGTTTTCTAAGGTATCCAGTGTGCCTACAATGAAGCTCATATTTTTTTTCTGTTTCATCATCTTCAATTAAAACAGAAGTATTGTCTGCAAACAGAACTGATGAAGAATTCATATTTATGGGGAAGTCATTCATGTAGAATAGGAACAGGACTGGCCCAAAATAGAGCCTTGAGGCACACCTTGTGATACTGTACTCCATCTAGAATAATTATTCACTGCAACTGAGGTGATAGTTACCATTTGTGTGTGTGTGTGTGTGTGTGTGTGTGTGTGTGTGTGTGTGTTTTGTAAGTATGATGTGACCGATTTAGGGCATTGTCCTTAATCCTATATTTGTCTAATCTGTAGATAAGCAAGTCATGGTTCATGGCGTCAGATGATTTTCAGAGATCGGTGAAGATACCAGCAACTTTAATCCTCTGATCTAGTGATTTGCATATCTTTTCAGTAAAGTTATTCACTGCATCCAGAGTGTTTTTCCCTGGTTGAAATCCTGATTGGTTGCTTATAATATCATCATTTTTTACATAAAATTTTTGATCAGATTTGCAGCTATTTTCTCTAACACTTTTGACAGAACTGGAAGAATAGAAATAAGGTGGCAGTTTCCCATGTCTTCCCTTGGCCCTTTCTTGAACGGAAGTTTGACTTTGACTTACTTCAAAACATCAAGAAAGCATCCCTTTCCAAAAGATTGGTTGAATATTTTAGTTAGGGGACATGCTACTATGTCACACAATGTTTTAACCACTTTGGTGGGATTCTCATCCCACCCATAAGAGTTTTTATTATTAAATGATAATCTAACATTTGTCACAGCCTTTGTGACTTTAAAAAAATTCCTTAACATACTCTGCATCTTGGGGGGAGTCCAAAGGGGTTCACTTTACTCTGGTACTCTGCTACATTAACACCTGACTTTGCACATTTTTGAAGAATTAATTTAAACACTCGGGTATTTGAGCTGTGTTTGCAATAACACTATCATCTATTTTAATCCTAGATATTTCATTACTACTAACACCTAACTCTGACTTGACAGTGGGTCACACTGCTCTTTTACTTTTATGTTGTGCAATGAACTTATTGTTCGCCAATTGTTTGGTTGTCTTCACAACTTTATTAAATATAGTTTTACAGTCTTAAGAAGTAGTTCTGAATGGTTTCTCTGAAAACTGTGTTGAACATCCAGTGCGACAACCCACGCGTAAGAAATACTTTAGACTCGATAGCTAGGAACTGGCCTGACCTTACCAGCTGTGTGAGTATAGAAACATGGATTAGTGATTCTGAGGTCATCATAGAGATGATGCTTACTAAAATTCATAAATCATCAAGAAGGGTAGGGGTGTTTTTATGCTGGAAAGAGCATATAAGTTGTTGTTAGCATACTACTTTGACAATAAGGAGATCATTTAGTTTCAATATAATGTAAGGAAACATGGACAGTTTAAACTGTTTGTAAATCATGCTCTTGAGAAATATTGTGGATTAAGGGCAGAAAGGATCTTTGTGATTTGTCGACAAAATTCAGAAAATGTACGGAAATCGGAGTTTGTAGCCCTATATTTTAGAGGGAAACATTCCACGTAGGAAAAAAATATCTAAAAACAAAGATGCTGTAACTTACCAAATGAAAGTGTTGGTATGTTGTGATAGGAGACAATAAAAGACACACAAACACACACACAAATTTCAAGCTTTCGCAGCCCACGGTTGCTTCATCAGGAAAGAGGGAAGGAGAGGGAAAGACGAAAGGATGTGGGTTTTAAGGGAGAGGGTAAGGAGTCATTCCAATCCCAGGAGCGGAAAGACTTACCTTAGGGGGAAAACGGACAGGTACACACTCGCGCGCGTGCACGCACGTGCACACACGCATGCACGCCCACACGCACATCGGCACATATACAGACACAAGCAGAGATGTGTAACTTGAATTTATCATGAAAAGCCCAGTGTAAAGTCCGAAACGACTGGGAAAAAATTCAGTTGACTCCTGCACATAAGAAGGGTAAAGGAGTGGACTCAGTTCACACCAATATCCTTAATGTCAGTTTACTTCAGAATTCGTAAACATAATCTAAGCTCGAATGTAACAAATTTCCTTGATAGACAAAAGTATCTATCAACAAGGATCTAGAAAGCATTGCTTGTATGAAACTTGGCATACCCTTTTCTTGCATGAAATCCTGCAAACCTTGGATGAAGGGCAACAGGCAGATTCCATATTACTAGATTTCTGTAAAAAGTTTTTAGACAGTGCCCTACTGCAAACTGTTACGTCTGAGCATACGGAATTGGTTATCAGTTGTGTCTGTGGCTCGAAGGCTTCTTAGGTAATAGAACCCAACACATTGTCCTGGATTATAAGTGTTCATCAGAGACTAGGATATCATCAGGAGTTCACCAGGGAGGTGTGATAAGACTATTCTTACTCACCATATATGTTGACGATATGATGGGTAGAGTGAGCAGCAATCTGGTACTATTCATTGGTAATACTTTAGTGTATTGGGCAGTGCCTGTGACTGTATGATGATTCAGGGTGACTTGGACAATATTTTTATTGGTGTGGTGAATGTCAGCTTTCTCTAAATGCAGAATAATGTAAATTAATGCAAGGCATGGTGTTTCAAAGTGACGGAATGATCATGTAAGTTTGGTTGTACGGTAGGTGCAGTGTTGTTCATCTACAAAGGATACTGTGTACAAAAGACGTGCATGACATATTCTTGAGGTTGAGTTAAAGGGAGACATTGAAGCAGTTCACATGTGTACTGCTAGATTTGTTACCAGTAGGATCAAAGTGAGGGAGGGAAATGAGGGTTTGGTGTCTCGTTGATATCAAGGTCATTAGAGATGAAGCACAAGCTTGAATTGTGTCAAGAGTGGGGAAGGTAATCAGCTGTGCTGTTTGAAAGGTACTATCCCAGCATTTGCATGAAGCGATTCAGGGAACTCACGAAAAACCAAAGTCTGGATGATGGGATGTGGATTTGAACCGTCATCCTCCCAAACGCAAGTCCATTATACTAACTACTACGCCACCTCACTTGATCAGTAGATTTGATAAACACGTATTACAAATGCTACATGAACTCAGATGGGAATTCCTGGAGGGAAGAAGACGCTCTTAGCGCAAAACACTGTTGAAAAAGTTTGGAGAACTGGCTTTTAAAATAGACTACAATACCAGCCTAAAGCTGCAACCTAGTTCTCGCTTAAGGACTCTGAAGATGTGATAAGAGAAATCCGGGCTCATACAGAAGCAAATACAGTTGTTTTTTCCTCACCCCATTTGGGAATGGAGCAGAAAAGGCAGTGACTACAGTATTACAAGGTACCTTCCGCCATGCACCATATGGTGGCTTTTGATGTTACGTATGTAGATGTAGATGTAGATGAGGCACTAGGTTGTTCCATCAGGAAACTGTATTCAGATACTGGTTTGATCATTCAGATTTAGATTTCTCTCTTTTTTTACGATCACAGTTGAGTACTAGGACAGTACCTTAAGGTGGTATCCTCTATCTTTTCAGTATGAAATGAGTGCTTCATTTGTAATGACATTATTATTGATCAGACATGAAGTACACACAAATAAAAATTTGTGAAAAATCCTGACAGCTTAAAAAAGGTTATGCCCTTTTGCTCTATTTTGGAAGCAATGCTCTTGCCAAATGAGCTATCTATGCCTGACTCATGACATTCTTCATAGTTGTGAGCTATTGCGAGGTTGATTCATAAGTTGTCTTGAGAGATTAGTTAGTAAGAGCATTGCCTGAAAAAGGTAGGGTTCTTGGTCCAAATCCTTATCTCAATCAAAGTTTTAATCTGTAAGGAAGTTCAAAACTCGCAAACACCACTATGCGAAATAAATTATTGATTCAGAAATAAAGCTTGAGCTGCATTTGATCTTACAATCTTCAGAAATACAAAGTGGCTATAAGTCTTAGCATTCAGTTTGACTGATAATTCATCAGCATCTCAGGTTTCGTAATTTTAGCACTTCAATCCAGGATATTAACAGATGTTAAGCTTACTGTGCATTTACTACTTATTCTGTCACCAATCTAATTAAAAACATAATTAATACAATAATTTAATGTCTTGGAGGTCACATAAGCTGTGGTTGGCAGATATATTCATCTCCACAATGTGAGGTTACCGTTGGTGAATCTCAATGTATTCAGTGATGTATGAGCAATATAATAACTACGATGACTATGAGTTGCGATGAATGATTCAGCATCTCAAGACTCAACAGTGAGTCCTGGTGAGGCTAAGGTTTGAGCATGTGCCAGCATAGCAGTTTAATGGTATCATGAAATGTATTGACAGCCGAGTGGAGCACTCGTATTTGTAGTCACATTTTGAGCAGAAACTATTCTGACAAATGCCATTAATTATACCGAATAGTAATTTCGCAAGTAGAAAGTATTGTCAAAGGCTGAACTATTTTTGAAACTTAAATAAAACTTTAAGTTTCATGGCATAATTTTGCTGCAAGAATGTCGGTTTCAATTTAAACAGAGCATACTATGAAAGAATATTTGAACTTCACCCAATTATGGTCTGTATTCATCTCATTACTTTAAATTAGAGGTAAGCAGTGATCAGGAAGACACACAAAACTAGGAGGACCACCCAGAAAGTAAAAAATGTTGGTGCATACAGTCCCTGCACCTCCCCTGTCTTACAACAGCTGCTATTGGTTTCTTGTGTTCAGTACGATGCGGACAATTGCCATGTGCAGTTGTAAATCAGACCTTGTCACATGGTAAGTCCTGTGACCGTGGCTGTGCTGACTGCAAATAATGCTGACTCTGAAGTGAGAGGTGTTATTTGTTTTTTGCAGGCATAAAATGTTAGACCTTGTGACATTCAGTGCAGACATTATGGCTAAGGTGTAATGAATGCAGTCAGTGTCTGAAAGTGGTGCATAATGTTCAAGAATGGGAGAACAGATGTTCACGACAAAGAGAGATCAGGGGGACCCTCTGTAATCACAGATGTGCTGAAACAAAAGGTCAATTGTATCATTCAAGAGAGACAACTCACAATTGGTGATGAGCATAAACAAGTGTTTCATCCAGTTGTGCGCAAAATTGTCACTCAGCTCTTAGGGAACCACAAAATCTGTATACTGTGTGACCCATGAATGTGCATGGATGACCAGAAAGCTGCGAGAATGAGTGCTGTGTTAGCTCCTTGGAGTGTTACAAAAGTGTTGGGACATGCTCATTGATCAGATTGTTACAAGAGATAAAGCATAGATTTCTCATAAAGCCCCACAATGAAGGGACAGTGTATGAAGTGGTGTCATCTTCAGACACTGTAAAAGTTACGCAAGTTCAAACAGATTGTATCAACTTAAAAACTGATAGCTTCTGCGTTGTGGGATAGTGAACGGGTCCTCTCATTTATTTCATGCTCTGCAATACAACGGTCAGTAGTGATGCATACTGAGCTGCTTTTGAACATCTTCATCATGCTATCCAGAAGTGGCAAAGAGGCAAGCTCTAGCATGGAATTGTTCAGCGGCACGACAGTGCTCGTCCACGTACTGCCTGAAAGACACAAGCCTTGCTGAACTCCCAGGGGCTCAACTCTTTTGTGAGTAAGTTCTTGTCCACCCATGGGTTCCAACCCTTGTGAGGGTACTTTCCTTACCATGCTGCCAGTCTATCCTATTAGTCTCTTTTTTTTCCTTGACCTTTCCATTGGTTTGTCTTCTTGATGACAACTGTGCTTGGATCTGGTTTGTGGTTTTGAGCACTTGTTTTCTTCCTTTCTGGCATTCTCAAATCTTTGATTCTTGACTATATGGTCCCCATTGTTGGGTTTGACTTGCTACCTCTTTACCAAATTTTACAGAAGTGGGGATCATTAAGGGAAGATCATCCAACATGGCATGTATTCCACCTCTCATTCCTTTCTCTCTTTGCACCCTTCCTTTCTTCCATAGGTACTTCGCCCAAAACCCAACACAGTAACTGTTCCAGTATGGGTTGGAGTGGAGGATGGCGGCAGTCGTCAAGTACCTACAAGATGGTAGCCCCCTGACCACACAGGAATCGCACTGTCAATGCCTGAGCTGGAAACTCCCCACCCATGCCAAGGAGTTTGCGGCTGTCGTGGGTGGGGCACAGGGACTCTGGGCAGGTCACTGTTGCTGAGCATGGGTGACACCGACGGAGACAACTCTCATTCAGAGTGGGTGGCACCATGGCAGAAGACTGGTACATGAAGTGAATTAAACTTTCTTTCACTGATGACCACATGGCCCCGGCAATTTCTTCTGTTGGTAAGACTTACTATAATGCGGAGAGATATGACCCCACAATGTTTCCATCTCTGGCTGTGGTTTGGGAGGAACGTAGGGCTCAGAGACAAGGGGAATTTTTAGTTTGTACTAGGACCAACAGGGATTTCCTTTTTGAGTACAAAACCACTGTTCTTTGTTCAATACCTTGAGGAAAGTTTTGGGGATTAAAATGGTCTCCTCTGCTCGGTCATGGACACTGCTCACATGTGACAATCCGGGTGACATTGCTGTCACTATAACTCCCATACCAGTCTCAATATGGTGAGGGTATAATCTTTCACTGTGATCTCCTTCTGCGGATGGATGACAGTTGCATGCCAATTTGAAATTTGGAATGATGGTGTGTGCATTTAATCTGTCCTGTCCAGCAGGGACCATAGAATAACAGAGGATACTGGAGCCTTCATCTTGGCCTTTGAAGGTTACTTGTTGACTGAGAAGGTCAAGGTCAAGGTGATGGTGTATTACTGTGATGTTAAGCTGTATGTTTCTCCCCCTATGCTATGCTACAAATTCAGGCGATTTGGACACCTTTTTGTGTTCCAATGCCAGCTCAGTGTGTAGAGATTGTGAAAATAAGTTTAACATGAATGTTCCTTGTTCCCTACTCTCCATCTGTATCAAATTCATGAAGCACCAATCCTCTTGTTCACTGGACTGCACACCATTTACCAATGCAGAAAGAAAATCTGAGAATATGAGGCCCTTGACAAATTCACATATCAAGAGGCCAAAAAGAAAAATGATCACTTACGCCCTACTTGTATGACAGTGACATATGCTATGGCTGTGACAGTGTTATCCACTCTAGTGTCTGTGCCATTTTCCTCTGTGTCTTCTAAACTGGGCTCTCAGGGAGTTGCTCAACTACACACACTCCCCTGGTGGTAGTGAGCCTTCCTCTTACTCATTACCCATACCACCTTCAGAGCATCAACTTTCTGCCGAACGGGGGTGTCAGTTTCCAACCCCGTCAGAGAAGCAATGCTTTCCTTTGGCATCTTCTATCAGGCATCCCTTGAGATGCTCCCTTCCAAGACTTCTGCTGGCCTGCAACCGGATACCAGACAGTGCCTGAAGGAGCCACAGGTTGTGAGTCATAGGTCTTCCTCTATCCCAGAATGTGGGGCAGAACAAGCCCTCGCAGAAGTCAAAATCATCTGAGGAGGAGGATGACATGAAGTTGAATTGAATTGAATTGAATTTTATTGAATTGAATTTTATTTGATCCTGTAAGATGACATTGTGTACAGTAAATGTACGTGTAATATAGGACATGTCAAAGTATTAACATTCTTTATCACTTATTTTTCTACACCTTTAGCTTACATTTTTACATCACTGATAATGAGTAACAATATATACAAATTTACTGGCATAAGTATTCTGCAACACTATAAAACTCTTTTTCAATGAGATAGTCTTTAAGTTTCTTTGGAAAGTCATTGTGAAGTACACTATCTTGCAGGTTTTTGGGCAGACTTCTTAGTAGTCTGATACCAGAGTACTGGGGTCCTTTTTCTAGCATTGCCAGTCGGTGGGATATGCTCCGTACTTCATTCTTCTTTCTTGTATTGTGGGTGTGTACACTAGCATTTGTAATCCAGTCCTCACTACCTTTTGTGATGTACATTATTGTTTTGTATATATACAATGATGAAATAGTTAAGATACCTAAATTCTTGAAACAGTTTCTGCATGTTTCAGAGGTCTTTCTTCTTAAAATGATCCTAATTCCTTTTTTGTGAACACTCGTTTTGTCTCTTTGTTTGTTTGAGTTTCTCCACACAGTCACTCCATACTGTAAGTATGGTTCGAGAAGTCCATGATACACTGCACACAGAAGGTTCTTGTCTGAATACTGTGATAAGTAGTAGTCCAAGAATGAGATTCTGTGTCCCTTGTGCTGCTGGACTCAACATGTGCAGCCTCTGTATCTGAAGTGGTATTCTGGTATGCCCTGTATCCACGGATGTGTCCATGCACCATGATTTGGAACAAATGTGTATTGGTGCCGTATCCTCACAATATGTGGCAGCGGGTGGCCCTGAGGCCTGACCAGCCTCCCTAGTCCCTTTTCAGAAACTCCTTCACCAAAGAAGACGAAATAAATATTCCTGCATTCCAATCAAGAACTGCCAAGATGAGGAACATAGAAGTAGATATCCTCACTGTAACAAAGCAGCTTAAATCACTTAATAAAGCCAAGGCCTCCAGTCCAGATTGTATACTGGTCAGGTTCCTCTCAGAGTATGTTGATACAATAGCTCCATATTTAGCAATTATATACAACTGCTTGCTCACAGAAAGATTTGTACCTAAAGGCTGGAAAATTGCTCAAGTCACACCAATACCCAAAGAGGGAAGTAGGTGTAATCTGCTGTATTACAGGCCCATATCACTAACATTGATTTGCAGTAGGGTTTTGAAACATACTGTATCCGAACATTATGAAGTACCTCGAAGAAAACGATTTATTCACACATATATCATTCTTGTGAAACATAACTAGCTATTTATACTCATGAAGTAATGAGTGCTATCAACAGGGGATGTCAAATTGACTCCATATTTTTAGATTTCCAGAAGGCTTTTGACACCATTCCTCACAAGTGTCTTCTAACCAAACTGTGTGACTATGGAATATCACCTCAGTTGTCTGACTGAATTTGTGATTTCCTTTCAGGAAGGTCGCGGTTTGTAGTGATGGACTGAAAGTCATCGAGTAAAACAGAAGTAATATCTGGTGTTCCCCAAGGAAATGTTACAGGCCCTCTATTGTTCCTGATCTATATTAGCGACATAGGGGATAATCTGAGTAGCTGTCTTAAATTATTTGCAGATGATGCTGTTATTTACCTTCTTGTAAAGTCATCAGATGATCAAAATGACTTGCAAAATGATTTAGACAAGATATCTGTATGGTGCAAAAAGTGGCCATTGACCCTGAATAAAGAAAAGTGTGAAGCTATTCACATGACTACTGAAAGAAATCTACTAAATTTAGATTGCGCAACAAGTCACACAGATTCTGAAGGCTGTAAATTTAAATAAATTCTTAGGGATTACAGTTACAAATAATCTAAATTGGAACGATTGCATACATAATGTTGCGGGCAGAGCAAACCAAAGACTGTGATTCATTGGCAGAACACTTAGAAGGTGCAACAGGTCTACTAAAGAGACTGCTTACACCATGCTTGCCCGCCCTTTTCTGGAGTATAGCTGTGTGGTGTGGGATCTGCATCAGGTGGGACTGACAGATGGCTTTGAAAAAGTACAAAGAAGGGCAGCTCATTTTGTATTATCGCGAAATAGGTGAGATAGTGCCACAGACATGATACATGAATTGGAGTGACAATCATTAAAACAAAGGCGTTTTTTGTTGCGGCAGGATCTTCTCGTGAAATTTCAATCACCAGTTTTCCCCCCTAGTTGTAGAAACGTTCTGTTCACACCCGCCTACATAGGGGGAAATGATCATCATGATAAAATAAGAGAAATCAGGGCTCACACAGAAAAATTTAAGTTCATTGAATCCACTGCCAGGCACTTAATTGTGAATAGCAGAGTAATCATGTAGATGCCGATGTAGATGCCCCTACAGGATACTGATAGTCTGATCCTCCATTGGAACTGTAACATTTTTTTCTGCCACCTGCCAGAGCTATGATGTCTGTTGCGCAATTTCCCTGCTTTTTGCATCACCCTCCAGAAAACTTGTTTCCCAGCAATGTGGGCCCCTTCCTTCTGTGGCTCTCAGCGCTATTTTAAGAATTACACTGTCTGTTAAAGAGCATTGGGCGGTGTTTGCGTGCACATTCTAGACTCTGCCTACAGTAAACACATGCCGTTCAATATGGTTTTGTAGGCTGCGGTTGTTTTAGACATCTCTAGAATTTACCGTCTGTAGTGTTTGTGTCTTCCTTCCGATGATGAAGTGACCAGAACACATTGACTGCACTATTATCTCAGATCCCCCCACCCTGCCTTATATTGGGTAACTTGAATACCCACAACCCATTGTGAAACTGTAACGAGTGGCCATGGTAAAGCTGTTGAAAACTTACATTCAGAGCTTGATCTTTGCCTTTTGAATACTGGTGTTCCCACACACTTCAGTGTGGCATATCTACATCTAGATACAAGAATAGGTTGTGCTAGCCAAGCATGGGTTGCACTAGTATCCTATATATTGTCTTTACAGATGAATCACAGTTTCCCAAAATTCTTCAAATAAACAGACGTCAACCATTCGCCTTTCCTACCACAATCCTCACATGCTTGTTCCAGTTCACATAGCTTTGCAAAATTACATCCAGATATTTAAATGATGTGACTGTGTCAGGCAGGAACATTATGGTTTTTTTTGGTCAGGGAGTAATCGTATGCACCCCCATGATCTATACCACATCTTTGGATCTGTCTCGACCTATCCTTTGTACTGAAAGACTCCATTGACCAAACAGTTTTTGATGCCTGTTGCTGGATATCCTTGACACATTTCTGGTCACAAAAGTGGTATAATCTGATGGCTGTATGGTTGACGGACGAACTGGTTTCGCTTACACACATGCAAGGGACAGTGAACTATGCTCCCTGGCGAATGGATGCAGAATATTCACTGCAGAATTGGTGTCCATTGCTCGAGCCCTGCATCACCTTTATTCTTGCACCAATGAGGTATTCTTAATCAGCAGTGACTCACTCAGTAGTCTTCTGTCTTTTGATCAGAGCTACCCTCGACACCCATCGGTTGTGATTATCCAGGATCTCTTGTATGACGTCTACAAAGCTGTATGGTCAGTCTTTGTATGGACTCTTGATCACATTGGGATCCCATGGAATAAACCTGCTGACCAGTTGGCTACCAGGATGCTGACTTTGGGAGATGGGGGTACCAGAACCAGATCTTCTGGCGATTCTACACCTTTAATTGTTGGAGGCTTGGAATATGTATTGGTGTGCCCTGGTTTTTCTAAATAGTCTGCAATCCACAGTGGAGACATTGAACATGTTGCAGTCTTCCCGTGGTGTTTCTCGCAGAGAATCTTGTATTCTCCATTGGCTTTGCATTTACCACACTTGGCTGACCCATGGCCACGTACTCTAATCTGAGGATCCATCCCACTGTTGGTTTGGTGCCTGTGTAATGGTGGCCCACACCATACTTGGTTGCCCTGATATGGCCACCTTGCAGTGAAACCTTAAATTTGCTGATGCTAATGGATGATGCCAAAGCAGCTGAACTGGTTTTACATTTTACCTGTGAAAGTGGTTTTTACTCCTCTCTGTGATCATAGGGTACATTAGCTTTGTCTGCAACTTGAGGTACTGGAGAGGTGCCCTATCAGCTGCTCCAACCCAGAGGGGCCATGGCTGCCCTTGTTCAGTGGGTCATCCTGCCTCCTACCCTTCCCATCTTTTTAATTTTTCTTATTCTTTTAGATCTGTCATTGGTTTACTGTCTCTTCATGAGATTTTATCAACTTGTGTGTGTACTTAGTTTCCTTGTGGTAATGGAGGGTGTGGAAACACTGCTCAGATGTAGAAGATGTCTCCTCCAACACATAACATGTCCCGGGGGTCTCCAGCTGCTTTCTGGGTGAGGCAACTTTCGCACCTTCATCCTCTTATCCCTCTCACCTCTGCTTACTTCTGTCTCTTGGTTTTCTTGATTCTCATATAAAATTGGGGTAATTGGGATTCGTCTTTTGTATGCTTCGTCTCTGGGGACTGTTCCCATCTTGACACACAAAAGATCGCGGAACCAATAACCTTGTAGTTTGGTCCTAAAACCTCGTCAATCCATTTATCCATCCATCCGTGCTGCATGAAAAAATTATGGTGGGGCATCTGCAGGCATCCTCCTTACAGTCTGAATATTTTTCTGTCAGACCTTTTCCTGTTTCCAAAACTGAAGAAGCACCTGGCTGGTAAAAGATATGCAAATGATGAAGACCTGAAGGATGCTGTCATGACCTGGTTGAATAACCAGGTGGTTATGTCGTATGCAGAGAGTACACACAAACTGGTGCCATGATATCACAGGTGTCTTAATGTCAGAGGCAACTATGTGATAAAGTGGACATAGTATGTATATTTAATTAATGTGCTATTGTTAAAGAATATATTGGTATGGTGAAATGTTCTTTACTTTCTGGAAGGCCCTCATAATTGGAGATGGGGAAGGGGAATCTCTCCAGCGTGAAGCAGTGTATGGGATATTGGGAAATATATAGTAGAAAAAATGTATTGCTTAACTTTCAGATTATTATTCTTCTGCACACAGGCTTTAAATACACAAAACTACACAAACTTTTGATGCTGTATGTACCTTGTGAGATGTTTGTTGAGGGTAAGCTGGCCGGAAAGATGTGGGAAGGGAAGATGTTAATAGGTTACTTATGTTGAAAATAGGGAGGAGAAGAGAGCAGGGTCTGTTCCTAGAGGTGAGAGGTGGCCGGCAGTTCTAGAAAACATAAAAGAAAAAGAAACAGTGAAGTGATGGGAGAGAGTTACAGGTATATGTACTCTTTTCTTTGCACAATACAATCATTTACGAAAACAGTACAAAGATAGAGCCATACTAGTGTAGCACAGGTGACAGTTCTGGGTGTTATGAAGAAGCCGCCTCTGTTATGTCTAAATAAATAAAATACTTAATTAAAAAACAACAGTATTATTCACGTGCACTTTTCTTCAGGTGTAGTAATACTATGTCAGTGCAGCCACTTTAAGCGAGAAGGAAACTGGAAATACTTAATAAAGCAATATTTGTGGCTCATTGAAAATCATGGCTCTCTGAAAAAATGTCAAGGTAGTATGGTTATGTTCTCTTGAGTTTGACAATTTGGACACTGCATAATTCAATTTTTTCATCATTTCATCTCATATTTCAGTATAATTTCACAAATCAGTCCTCATGATGGTACAATCGAGTCATTTGAACGTAAATGCATGCCAGTTTCTATGTAAGCACTTCTCATGCCAACTCCATGACAGCAACTATTGCACAACTTCTGACAACTGCTACTCCATAAGAACTACTTAACAACTGCTGATTCACGGAAGTATAAAGATACAGGAAGTCTTACTATAGATATGTTATAATACATGAATATTTTACATCAAAATAATTACATACACAGTTAATTACTTCTTTTACAAATATTGTCAAATCATTATACAGGACAAATTATAGAATGACACTGATAATTCAGAATTAAATTTTAAGTGTGAATAATGATTGTTTTATGAAAAATAAATCCCGTGTCATTGCCATGTGTCATTTCTGTTCATAAAAGATAGATGATCACATTTAAGTGACCACTGACTATGTTAGACATAAATGTGCAAAAACCACTCACAGAGTGGCAGCACTAGCAGTGGAGGGTATACAAAACCTTACGGGGGATATGGAAAACAATACGGTCATTACTGTAATGCAGAACTGAAGTGATGTATCCGACATCCAAACAGACATGATCATTGGCTTTTGCGCGAAGGGTGGAAGCATTTCTGAAATGGCTAAGTGTGCTTGTCTG
This sequence comes from Schistocerca americana, assembly GCF_021461395.2. Classification (NCBI taxonomy): domain Eukaryota; kingdom Metazoa; phylum Arthropoda; class Insecta; order Orthoptera; family Acrididae; genus Schistocerca; species Schistocerca americana. Next base: position 382,806,192 of record NC_060126.1, read on the forward strand.
TGTGCTGCATGGTTAAAATATACTATTCATGGCAAAATGGTACTGTCCAAAACCAGCACTGAGGCAACTGTTGTGTGCCGCAGGTCATAGATGATAGGGGTGGTTGACGGCTGTGTAAATACATTAAGGGTGATCAGGAACAGTTCAGATAACTTTGCTATGTATGGGCCTCCACAGCAAGCACCTATTTCATGCACCCATGCTGAAGGTTATTCATTGGTGACGAAGGCTGGAATTTGTATGATAATGCTATAACTGGATGTTCAGGACTTATCAGATGAATTACATTTTATGCTCCATCAGGCAGATGGCCGTTAACATGTACAACACTGCAACATTCATTGGAAGGGTGCAGGTCGGAGGATGGAGCAGTATGGCCTGTGGAATGTTTACTTTGGCAGTCCCTGGAAGAGCTTGTCATTGTGGAAGGCACACTGTATCAACGCAATCATGCAACTGTCCTTGGGGACCATGTTCACCACTACATTCAGTTTTTTTTCCTCGGCACAGTGGCATCTATCAGCAGGACAATGCAGCATTTCCCACAGCTCGCAATGTTCATGTGTGGTTTGAAGAGAACCAGGATGAATTTAGCTTACTCAGCTGGCCAGCAAACACATTGGATTTAAACCCTATTGAGAATCTGTGGGACTACCACAATCAGGCTGTGCACACCATGGATCCTCAACTGAAAAACCTAGCGCAGCTAGCCACAGTAATTGAGTGGCTCCACATCCCTATTGGTAGCTTCCAGAATCTCAGTGACTTCACGTCTGTGCTGCAAAGGTTGTCATTCAGACCTTCGATAGGTCATCACACTGAGTGTATATGCCATGGGGAAACTGGGAAAGCTGAGTAAGATGTGGGAGTTTTTCATCCAGGAGAAACACGGAATTTTGTTAGAATTCAATGAATTTTTTATTGTTTTAGTTTTCAGTTAAATTTTCGTAGTTTTGTGTGGTAAAAACTGATACTCCAGCAAAGAATTTTACTTTAGCCTGCTGCTGCAAAATAATATTACAGCAATAAAATATAAACAAGAGAATAACACCAAAATAAAACATTAGTTGCAAAGAAAATATGCCATTTATGACAACAAAACACAGTGCACTTGCAAGCATCTGCTGATGGCAGAATAATCTGTCAAAGGCTTTAGGATGAAGACTACACAATACTTTGTAACAACAAACCACTTTCGATGAGTGACATCACAACTATTTACATTTCAAACAGGTCGTGGGAAAAGATGCTGAAGGTGGTTTGAGAAGCGTTACTTTCAACGTAAATTTTCTTTTATGCAAGGTGAATTATGCTATGTTTGATCATGTGTGATGCATTTCTTAAATCAAGGAGCATTTGACTCTCATTCAAAACTTAACACTTTGAGCACAAGTCGCTTAGAAAAATTTCGGACTCACGCCATTATTTAAAATTTTACTGGGACGCTTGTGTTTGATATATTTTAAAGAGTAACATATGCTGAACAAGATGAACGTTATATGTGAAAGCTTAGCTTTTCTAGTAGCATTACCTTATGTGTGTAATTTAAACCATTATCTTTTCCTATTTGTGTGTTCACCCTATTTAAGTCATGTTGCTGATAGCTGACTGCATCACATGTCCTTGCTCTGAATATCTGCTGTTATTGGCTGGCGAGTTCACATGATGTAAGCCATGATTGGCTGACAAAAGTACATTGCAGCCTCGATTTCAGTGCTTCAGAAGCTACCATGCTGTATTTGGTGGAATTTGTATTTATACTTTCGTAATACAAAAATATGCAATGTATATTATGCCGCATGTCAAAGATCTTTCCAAAACACACATTTGTTTCTGCTGGGTTTCTAAAGTGCCGGAAAGCTCTAGGCTGGTGTATAAAACCTTTACCATTCGAAAGATTTGTATGAGTGAAAGTATATTATATCAAAATGGGGAAAAAAATGTACTTTCACCTGGGGTATGGTGTATTTTTAACTGTGAAGTCTGGGAAAAATACGAATTTTTTTTTCTTTTCTGCATATAGACCTTGTTATATTATTGAGACTGGACCATGTACAAGGCTAAGTTATCAGAAATAGAATAAATACAAAGCTATGGTTTTGAGTTCATTGAAGCATGTTATCAGTTTAATGGAAGTATCGTATTCTCCAATATTTAACACAAATAGGTGCACTAACCAGTTCCATTGCAGTGTGAAGGTGGCCATCGCTGTTACAGCACAGTTGACAGTTCTGATTGTGAAGACGACAAAATCTGTTTTAGAACAAAAACTTTTATGATCATAGGTGGAAGTAAAAGAAATTCTTTATAAAACCCACAATTTTGGCTGTGTCATCGAAGGACATCTGGATTGTTATAACTTAGGACACTGTTTCTGAGAAGAAGATGAGTGAATCCAGAGTTGTGATACAGAAAGCTAATGTCTATGTGAAATAATAATTCTGTTGAAATTTATAGCTCACTTTTATGCATTACATGTTATACAAGGTTGCTCTGTCCTTTTGTGTTATTGCTGCTTTCCTCTTCATTAGTAGTAGAGCACTGCATCCATGTGATGAAGCATGAGTGAGTGGTATTTGTTCACCATCACACGCTGTTCCAGCAGTAGGGCGTAATTCACATTCATCAGGGAAGCATTTGCCAAGTGTGAACAAGCATGTGTGTGTCCCATTCCACACAGGTAATGAAATGTGATAATTAGCTACATCACAATGCAGCACATGGCCTGCACACATCAATGTGCTATCTGTGCAGCTATGCAGAAGCTGCATAAGCAGCTGTAATCATTAGACAAGATAGTATCTGTCATCTTTGATAACTTCTACCAAGCTGTGCGTAGTGTATTTGCCTCCTCTCTTGCAAACCACAGCTATGTGAACTCCACATGGACAGGATCGCAATTGCAATGCTGTAATTGGCAGCAAAAATATAGTTGAGACAGTTAATTATTTTCAAACAGTTATGTGATAGTTTAAATCCAAAAATATCTTTTCCAGGTTACAAGCCTGTTACATATGAACTCCGGCAACATAAATCTAGAAGTTACAGAGAAGACAGTTCATCTGAAAATGATGATGATTATCTATGTAAGTATCAACATTGTATTATTCTACTAAGAATGATATAACTTTATAATACTGTAAGTGTTTCATGTAGTGAGGTGGTCTTATGGTAGCTCATTTTCTGATACTAAATTTAGCTCAATTTTTCCATAATTATTGAGGAGTTCGTACTGTAATTGCTGCTATTACGTAATCCTCCTGCTACCAGTGCTGTGTGTCAAAGGACTGCTTAAAATTTTGCTTTTCTGAAACGTTTTAATTTAAGCACTTATGAGCAGTTGTAATACCCTATGATGAAATATACACTGAAGAGCCAAAGAAACTGGTACACCGCTGCCTAATGTTGTGAGAGTCCCCTGCGAGCACGCAGAAGTGCCCCAACATGACGTATCATAGACTCGACTACTGTCTGAAGTAGTGCTGGTGGGAACTGAGACCACTGAATGCTTCAGGGCTGTCCATAAATTTGTAAGAGTACGAGAGGGTGAAGCTCTCTTCTGAACAGCACTTTGCAAGGCATCCGAGATATGCTCAATAATGTTCGTGTCCAGGGAGTTTGGTATCCAGTAGAAGTGTTTAAACTCAGAAGAGTGTTCCTCGAGCCACTCTGTAGCAATTCTGGACACAGAGTATCGTACTGTCCTGCTGGAATTGCCCAACTCAGTTGGAATGCACAATGGACACAAATGGAGCAGGTGATCAGACAGGCTGTTTACATATTTGTATCTAGACACATCAGGGGTCCAATATCACTGCAACTGCACACATCCCACACCATTACAGAGCCTCCACCAGCTTGAACAGCCCCCTGCTGACATGCAGGGTCCATGGAATCATGAGGTTGTCTCCATACCCGTACACGTCTATCTGCTTGATACAATTTCAAACAAGACTCAACCGACCAAGCAACATGTTTCCAGTCATCAACAGTCCAATGTCTGTATTGACCGGCCCAAATGAGATGTAAAGCTTTGTGTTGTGCAGTCATCAAGGGTACACGAGTGGGCCTTCAGCTCAGATAGCTCATATCAATGATGTTCATCTACATCTACATGTACATTTATACTCCGCAAGCCACCCAACGGTGTGTGGCGGAGGGCACTTTACGTGCCACTGTCATTACCTCCCTTTTCTGTTCGAGTCGCATATGGTTCGCGCGAAGAACGACTGTCTGAAAGCCTCTGTGCACGCTCGAATCTCTCTAATTTTACATTTGTGATCTCCTCGGGAGGTATAAGTAGGGGGAAGTAATATATTTGATACCTCATACAGAAACGCACCTTCTCGAAACCTGGCGAGCAAGCTACACCGTGATGCAGAGCTCCTCTCTTGCAGAGGTTGAATGGTTCACATGCTGACACTTGTTAAAGGCCCAGAATTGAAATCTGCTGCAATTTGTGGAAGGGTTACACTCGTGTCATGTTGAAAGATTCTCTTCAGTCGTCACTGGTTCCGTTCTTGCAGGACCTTTTTTGGGCTGCAGAAATGTCAGATTTGATGTTTTACCAGATTCCTGATATTCACGGTAAAATGGTCATATGGTAAAATCCCCACTTCATCAAAAATGGCTCTGAGCACTATGGGACTTAACATCTGAGGTCATCAGTACCCACTTTATCACTACCTCAGAGATGCTGTATCCCATCTCTCCTGTGCCAACTATAAGACCACGTTCAAACTCGTTTAAATCTTGATAACCTGCCATTGTAGCAGGAGTAACCAATCTAACAACTGCACCAGACATTGTTGTCTTATATAGGCATTGCCGACCACAGTGCCGTATTCTCCCTGTTTACTTATCTCTGTATTTCAGTGTACAAACTTCCCTTTATACTCAGGTATGTAACAACAATTACGAGGGTGGGTTATGATCTGTGCATGCTAGCTCAGTCAATAAGAGGACTGCACATGGAAGGCATGGGTTCAAGTTCGGGTCCAACACAAAGTATTAATCTGCCAGAAAGTTCCAAACTTTTATATCTTGAGTTCTCCCATGTATTATTTCCGTTCAGTTATTAGAGATTACTTTGTGTATTTGTTCCTCATTGTCAGTCTTCTCAATATTCCAAACCACTTCACCATTACACATCCATAAATTGCATGAAAGTTATTTTGATATTTCTTCTTGTGCTTCTAAGTCTGCATTCTAATGTGTCTGTCTAATATAGCAGGCATACAACATGTGCTCAAGGTGTGGCATGTAATGAGCGGCCCATCATAATACTTGGTCACATTTTTTAGAGCATTTTTACCATAGCATCACATGGTAGTTATTCAATGTGCGCTGAATTTATGCTGTCAGAGGATGTAAGCTCTGAAACATCACAGAATGGGAACCCAAGGCTAATTCCCATGTTGCCAACTGCGCTTATCTGTATAATGTTTGATATTGGGGACATACAAAGGTAGTTCATAAAGTTCATACCTTTTAGAAATAGTGTGAATCTTTGAAAGTGTGCATTGGAAGTACATTTGTTTATTGTTGTCCATGAGATTCTTTTTGAGTTCAAGCACTGGACGGTATTGCTGCAAAGAAAGGGAGCAAGATGGCTTTTGTGTTGTGTAATGGATAAAATGCCAATATATGGAGACTAAAGAGTGGAAAAAATGGCTTCAATGTAGTCACACAGGTCTCGACAGGGCTCCAAGGAGCAATGAGCCATTGCTGATGGAGGAACCAAGGATCATCACAAAGGTAGAAGGTTTTGTAGTGTGTGATAAGTGTATTACCATTCAAAGAATTTCAGAGGTGTTGTTACTAGTTTGAGAACAGTATACAAGATCCTCCATGATGTACTGCACTTGCCAGAAAGGTGACCACAATGGGATCCTCCATTTGTTAATACCCACACAAAGGAAGCAGCAGATGAGACCAGCAGTAAAAATGTTAAGAATGTATGAGGATAAGAAGTACGGTTCTTTTAGCCATCTGGTCACAATGGACAAATATTGGTTTCACCATCAATATGCAGAAATGAAGGAAAGGAATAAACAGTGGAACAACAAAGACTGCTGTTCACCAAAGAAGACAAAAATGCAGTCATCTTCTGGGAAGCTAATGCTGTCTGTCTTTTGGGATTGCCAGTGACTATTCAAGAAAATGGCAGACCAGTTCACCACTAAATCTTCCTATTATTTCACCAGTGATGATGAATTTATTGCTGCAGTAAGGAAAAATTTCTACCCCACTCTCTCTCTCCCTCCCTCCCTCCAAAGACATGCATTTTATAAATGCCCATTGTAATTGCAGAGTGTAACAGTCAGAGAAATATTTCATCCTTATGCAGGCTGTTGTGGACTGCAGTGTTATATGTTAACAGGCCTAGTCATTTTGGAAGTGTGTAGTGTGACATTGTCTCAGAAGAGAGAAAACTTAGTGATACACCACTGAGTTATTGAAGTATCCAGTGGCTTGTTAAACTGTAATGCCAGAATCAGTGTGTGTTGCTTCAAATCATCAGTGAAAAAATCATCAAATTCAGTGGCACTTTATTCACATGCAGTCATCATCAACAGTAAAAGTGACCTGAGCTTCATTGTGAAATAAAAAATGAAAAAGTGTGATCTTTCATTTCTTCCAGTTATGGCAATCGGCCAACCATTTATGCTGTGGTGGTAATGGCAACTTAGGTATTATATGTTAAGACTGTAGTTGGACAACTGGTTTAGAATGTGATATTACAGAGTAGAAAAATCTCTGCAGTATTGTATTAGAATGATAGGTGCAGAAGTAACAAGTTTCATGTTTCATTATGCGCAATATGACAATCCCTTTTTAGTGTGGTCAGTCTTTGTTGACTGTAAATTTAGTAAAATCTGTAAGTCCCTCATGTAGATACTGGATTCATAACTGAGGCACTGCAATTCAGAATGCCCTGGTTGCCTTGGTTTTACGCAGTTTGACTATCCACAAAGAGCTTCAGCAGGCTCCCTTTTGAACTGCTTCAAATACTGGTTTTATTTAGTTTGTTCAGTATCGGTTGGCATTCCCATAACAACTTGTGCTAAGTAGCAGTTTGAATTGTCATTTTATGTGTGAAGCTACACTATAGTATGAGGTGCATTCAAGTTCTAAGGCCTCCGATTTTTTTTCTAATTAACTACTCACCCGAAATCAATGAAACTGGCGTTACTTCTCGACGTAATCGCCCTGCAGACGTACTCAGTTTTCACAACGCTGACGCCGTGATTCCATGGCAGCAGCGAAGGCTTCTTTAGGAGTCTGTTTTGACCACTGGAAAATCGCTGAGGCAATAGCAGCACGGCTGGTGAATGTGCGGCCACGGAGAGTGTCTTTCATTGTTGGAAAAAGCCAAAAGTCACTAGGAGCCAGGTCAGGTGAGTAGGGAGCATGAGAAATCACTTTAAAGTTGTTATCACGAAGAAACTGTTGCGTAACGTTAGCTCGATGTGCGGGTGCGTTGTCTTGGTGAAACAGCACACGCGCAGCCCTTCCCGGACGTTTTTGTTGCAGTGCAGGAAGGAATTTGTTCTTCAAAACATTTTCGTAGGATGCACCTGTTACCGTAGTGCCCTTTGGAACACAATGGGTAAGGATTAGGCCCTCGCTGTCCCAGAACATGGACACCATCATTTTTTCAGCACTGGCGGTTACCCCAAAATTTTTTTGGTGGCGGTGAATCTGTGTGCTTCCATTGAGCTGACTGACGCTTTGTTTCTGGATTGAAAAATGGCATCCACGTCTCATCCATTATCACAACCGACGAAAAGAAAGTCTCATTCATGCTGTCGTTGCGCGTCAACATTGCTTGGCAACATGCCACATGGGCAGCGATGTGGTCGTCCATCAGCATTCGTGGCACCCACCTGGATGACACTTCTCGCATTTTCAGGTCGTCATGCAGGATTGTGTGCACAGAACCCACAGAAATGCCAACTCTGGAGGCAATCTGTTTAACAGTCATTCGGCGATCCCCCAAAACAATTCTCTCCACTTTCTCGATCATGTCGTCAGACCGGCTTGTGCGAGCCCGAGGTTGTTTCGGTTTGTTGTCACATGATGTTCTGCCTTCATTAAACTGTCGCACCCATGAACGCACTTTCGACACATCCATAACTCCATCACCACATGTCTCCTTCAACTGTCGATGAATTTCAATTGGTTTCACACCACGCAAATTCAGAAAACGAATGATTGCACGCTGTTCAAGTAAGGAAAACGTCGCCATTTTAAGTATTTAAAACAGTTCTCATTCTGCCGTACGGTGCTGCTATCTCTGGGACGTATTGACAATGAATGCGGCCTCATTTTAAAACAATGCGCATGTTTCTATCTCTTTCCAGTCCGGAGAAAAAAAATCGGAGGCCTTAGAACTTGAATGCACCTCGTAGTGTCTACCACCACCAGATGGCACTTCTGCTTCTCCTAGGTGGCACATTGCAGCAGCACTTGTTCTGGCTTGCAGGTACACTGACAGACACCGACAAGATAACATAGAAGCAGACAAGCATAGGTGGTGATGGACGGCATGGTTACTCCAAAGGGAGAAAATGACAGCACAAGAAGTTAGTAGCCATATGTGGGGAAACAGCACCTAGTCACAGATCTCTGTTTCGTTGGTATCAGAGTTCAGAGAGAGCAGGGACTGAGCAGAAGAATGCAAAAGCAGTGAGCATCCAGCAGCTACATGCAAACCAGACACTGCCTAGCATGCCAATGACTTGCTAATGGTGCACAAGCCAATTATGTTTGATGATCTAGAGGAACCAACAGGACTATCACAGGGAACCCTGAACACCACCATCCATGAGGATTTGAAGATGAAGTAGATATGTGCTCAGTGGGTGACCCACTCCCTCACCATGGTGCAGAAGGGGAAGTGTGTTGAGATTGCCAACAGTTGGTACAACAGTACAGTACAGTGCAGATCTAGCAAGGTTCTTTGAATGTTTGGTCAACATCGATGAGTCATGGTTTTTCCAGGAGACTCCAGAAAAGAAATACCAGTCCATTTTCTGGAAGCATACTGGGAGCCCTCATCCCAAGGAGTCACAGCTCTGACTAATTGTGCTGAAACAAATGGCAAATGTGTTCTCTGATTAGGAAGGGATACTGCAGGTGGACTGGCTCCCTTCCAATATCACATTCAACAGTGATCGGTAATGCATTTCATTGTGCTCTCTCTGCCGACACATTCAACAATGCCACCATGGAAAATCGGGCCATGATGTTCCGCTCGAATAAGATAATGTGCAGCCATATACCAATCAACAGACCATTGCCACTGTGCATGAACTAGGGTTTACTGTGCTGCCACAGCCTCCATTTTCACTGGATGTGGCTCCTAGTGACTATGCTGAATTTGATGAGTTAAAGAGGTCATGTAGGGGTACGTAGTTCAGAACTTTACCACCAGTGACAAATCTCATATTGTTTTCCACCAGTGGCATTGGGGAACCCCCAAAGAATGGTTGCTACACAAATACTGAAACTCCTAGAATGATGGCAAAAGTACATACACATTGTCAGGGAATAACTAAAATAATCTGTATGTGTGTGTTCAGTAAATGGTTCCTCTGAACACACAAAAATTGTAGTGCCAATCATTTTTGAACAGACCAAAAATTGAAACTTCCTAGCAGATTAAAACTGTGTGCCTGACCGAAACTCAAACTTGGGACCTTTGCCGTTCGTGGGCAAGTGCTCTACCAACTGAGCTACCTAAGCACGACTCACGACCCGTCCTCACAGCTTTACTTCTGCCAGTACCTCATCTCCTACCTTCCAAACTTTACAGGAGCTCTCCTGCGAACCTTGCAGAACTAGCACTCCTGAAAGAAAGGATATTGCGGAGACATGGCTTAAGCACAGGCTGGGGGATGTTTTCAGAATGAGATTTTCACTCTGCAGCGGAGTGTGCGTTAATATGAAATTTTGTGGCAGATTAAAACTGTGTGTCGGACCAAGACTCGAATGCTGCAGAGTGAAAATCTCATTCTGGAAACATCCCCCAGGCTGTGCTAAGCCATGTCTCTGCAATATCCTTTCTTTCAGGAGTGCTAGTTCTGCAAGGTTCGCAGGAGAGCTTCTGTAAAGTTTGAAGGTAGGAGACGAGATACTAGCAGAAGTAAAGCTGTGAGGATGGGGCGTGAGTCATGCATGGGTAGCTCAGTTGATAGAGCACTTGCCCGCGAAAGGCAAAGGTCCTGAGTTCGAATCTCGGTCCGGCACACAGTTTTAATCTGCCAGTAAGTTTCTTATCAGCGCACACTCCGCTGCAGAGTGAAAATCTCATTCTGGATCCCAAAAACTGTCAACAAACTGGAGTGAAATATTCAAGAAATACCTGTAAAACTTTTTCTCATAGCATAGTCACAAAATAATTAGAGCCAACACGTCAGAATTAATCAAAAAGTACTACTTCGTGTATGTACAACTCACACAAAGACCATGATGAAAAAATAGAGAATTTTGAAGTTGTACATAAAGATTTTTACAGTGCTTTCCCAAGTACCAACTCTGTGGATGGAATAGGAAATGGAAATTTTATTTAGGTACACTATGTACCTTCCACCACATGGGTTATGGTACTTACGGACTGTTGTTGTTACTGTTGTGGGCTTCAGTCCGAAGACTGGTTTGGTGCAGTTTTCCATGCTACTCTAGCCTGTGCAAACCTTTTCACCTCCAAATAATTACTGCAATGTACATCCATTTAAACGTGGTTACTGTAGTCATCTCTTCGTATCCAACTACAATTTTTACCACTCGTGTTCTGCATCAGTACTGAAGTGGTGGTCCATTGATATTTCAAAAGGTGTCCTATCAATTGATCCCTTCTTTTATTCTACGTGTACATCTATGTAGATACTCCACAAGCCACTGTACAGTCCATGGTGAAGGGTACGCTGTACTACTACTCATTTGCTGTCCTATTCCACTTGCAAATAGAGTGAGGGAGAAAATGCTATGTATATGCCTCTGTACAGCCAAATTTCTCACATCGTATCTTTGTGGTCCTTAAGCGCAATGTATGTTGGCCACAGCAGAATCGTTGTGCATTCAGCTTCAAATGCCAATTCTCTAAATTTACCCAGTAGTGTTCCTTAAAAAGAATGTCACCTTCCTTCTAGTGATTCCCATTTGAGTTCCTGAAGCATCTTCGTAACAAGTGTTGTTTGAACCTACCAGTAACAAATCTAGCAGCCTGCCTCTGAATTGCTTTGATATCCTCCTTCAGTCCAACCTGATACGGGTTCCAAACACTCAAGCTGTATTCAAGAATAGGTCGCACCAGTGCCCTATATATCGTCTCCATTGCAGATGAACTTTCCTAAGCTGTACCAAGCTGTGACACAAATTTCTTCTCTCCCCAGTTAAGTTCAGTACCTCCTCATTACTAATGTGATGTACCCATCTAATCTTCTATTCTCTTCTTGTGTGAATTCTTTATTGGTCATGTTTCACTTCTACAACAAGGTTATGCTCCAGACAAATATATTCAGAAGGGACTTCCTAAAACCTAAATCCATATTCAATGTTAATGAAATTCTTGTGTTCAGAACTGCTTTCTTGCCATTGCCAGTCTTCCTTTTATATCCTCCCAGTTTTGGCCCTCATCAGTTATAAAACTGTCCAAATAGTAAAACTCATCTACAACTTTAAGTATGTCTTTTCCTAATCTCTTTTCCTCAGCATTGCATGATTTTTATCCTCGTTTTGCTTTTGTCACTATTCATTTTATATCCTCCTCCTATGATGCTGTTTATTCCATTAGAATGCTCTTCCAAGTACTTTGCTTTCTCTGACAGAATTAAAATATCATTGCCAAACGCCAAAGCTATTATTTTTTCTCCTTTAACTTTAACTTCTTCTCTAAATCTTCTTTTGGGTTTCTTTACAAATTGAATAAAATCAGGGATAGGCTACCACTCTGTCTCAGTCCCTTCTCAACCAAGCTTTCTTTCCATGCCTCTCAACTCTTATAACTGCCATCTGGTTTCTGAATAAGTTGTAAATAACCTTTCACTCCCTTTTACTCCCTTCTACATTCAGCATTTCGATCAGTGTAGACTTGCCTTTCCTTAACCTGCCTTCGAAGAGCAGTCAAAGGATCAGTGTTGTCTTGCATGTTCCTACATTTCTGAACCCGAGCTGATCTAGCCCAAAATTGGCTCTTCATGTTTTCTCCACTCTGCTGTGTTGGTATTTGGCAGCCATGACTTGTTAAACTGATAGTTCAGTAATATGAGTTGGAATCCAAAATTTTCGGGACTGGTGCTGCCATCTGGAAAGTAGGAGTAGTAGGTCTTTGCACCACTAGGTGGCGAGAGCTGCATATCTGATGCGTCAGTGTGCAGAGTGGCATTCAGCTGGGAGGATGTGTTGCGTGTCCACAGTGATTTCCATAATACCCTGTGTTTGGTTTGTGGTGATTTTATAACGGATCTGCGAACAGAACAGCGCGTGTGTATCAAATTCTGTGCGAATCTCGGGAATAGTGCTATGGAGACCCTTGCAATGATTCAACAAGTGTGTGGGGGACAGAGCGTGAGCCGTATGTGTGTGTTTGAGTGGCGTGCTCGGTTCAAAGCCGGCTGTACAGACATTGAAGATGATCCTCACACTGGACGGCCCGTTAGCTGCACAACGCCAGACATTGTTGCCAAACTTCAACAATTGGTTCGTGCAGATCAACGTCGAACCATGCAAGACCTTGCGGATGATGTGAGTATTGGTTATGGGACATGTCAACGGATGTTGACTGATAAATTGGGCATGTATCCTGTCGCCGCAAAATTTGCGCCAAGGATCTGGACTGCCGATGATCATGGGATAGGTGATGCTTGTGACCAGACTGGAGTAGGTCATGGTGGGAGGATGCATGTGACAGGCCTTGCAACTGGGTCTGTTACAAGGATATGAGCCCTGAGGCAAGGTATTGGGAGCAAGGCTTGAGTAGAGGTGGATTAGGATATTTTGTAGGGCTGGTAGGTTGCAGAATACTCCTGTGAGAAGGGTGGGAAGGATAATGGGTACTACATTTCTCATTTTTGAAATGCGCACGGACCTTCGTCAGAGTGCGTCTGATGCTCCAACCTTCTTGTCACGGGTTATCACCAGCGATGAGAGCTGGATTTACAGTTATGACCCAGAGTCAAAGCCACAATCATCCTTGTCGAAGAGCCCGATCTCTCCAAGACCCATAAAAGCGAGACAGGTGAAGAGCAAAGTGAACAGCGTGATGATCATTTTCTTTGATACCAAGGGAATTGTGCACAAAGAAGTCATCCCACCCAATAAAACAGTGAATTCCATATACTAATCTGACATTTTGTGACGGCTCTTTGAAAATGTGCAGCAACGATGGCCCGAACTTTGGCGTCAAGGGAACTGGCTGCTGCATCACCACAGTGCGCCCTGTCACAAGTCCTTGCTCACTAGGACCTTTTTGGCAAAAAAACAACTTGGTGGTTGTACCCCACCCACCGTACTCGACAGATTTGGCACCTTGCAACTTAGCGCTATTCCCAAAACTGAAACTCAAGTTCAAAGGCCGTCAGTTCGACACTGTAGAGAGGATTCAAGAATTCAAGAAACATCGCTGGTGGTGATAAACACCCTCAAAGAACAGGACTTGCAGAAAACGTTCGACCAGTGACAGAAGCACTGGGACCGGTGTGTGCGTACACATTGGAGCTACTTTGAGCGTGATTGTGACCATTAGTCCAAACGTAAGGTTTTCAACAGATGGCAGCACCAGTCCCGAAAATTTTGGATATCAACTTGTATTCACACCTGTCAGCACTTGCTTTTTTCATAATTTGAATTATAACATTCTTCCTGAGGCTGAGAGTATTTCACCTGTCTCATGTATCTTACATACTAGGTGTAATAGTTTTTTCATGGCTGTCTTCCAAAGGTTTCAGTAGTTCTGACTGATTATTGTCTATTCCAGGAGCCTCGTTTCAACTTAAGTCTTTCAGTGCTCTGTCTGTGTCTTCTTGCAGTATCATATCTCCCACCTCATCTTTGTCTGTGTCCTTTTCCCTTTCTATAACACTGCCTTCAGTTCATTTCCGCTGTACCGTCTCTCTGTGTACTCCTTCCACCTTTGAGTTTTCCCTTCTTTCCATCTGAGATTTGAATACTCATTCAGCTGCTGCTCCTTTCTCTAACATGTCTTCAATTTTTGTATAGCTGATCTGTGCTCCTGTGTCAATAAGTAGTTTGATGTGTCTCCCACGATATACAGCACCTACCGTGAAGTCATTTTCAGTCTGATTTTCACTGGAACTAACAGGAATCACTGTCCGTGGCAAGGGGCAGATGGAGTGGTGGCCTGTACATCCTCGTACTTGCTTAAAGATCTGGCAGATTTTCTGTTGTTCGCATTTCCTTTCTTGTTGTTGCGACAATCTCTCAAAACATGGCCCTGCATCCCGCAATGATAGCAGATTCGATTCTCTTTACAATCCTTTCGCTTGTGACCCAGCTTATTGCATCTGTTGCATTGTACTGTTGTGTTTAAAACGCTGTGTTCGTGTTTCTGCATCTCATTTGGTCATTTTAGTGCTTCAACGTAACCAACAGCTGACTCTACTGCTTCCTGAAATGTTTTTCATTGTGCCAATCTAACAGCTTTGCTTACTTCCTCTCTGTGCAGCCCATGAATGAATGTATGCGAGGCTCTCTGGTTGGCTTCGAACAACTGAATGTGATTTTCATTTTCATCTTGTAGTAACTCGTACGTTTAACGTTGATGTTTCAAATTCTGTTGGCAAACTGCTCGATAGATTCATCTCGTTGCACTCGCAAACTGTAAAGCTGCTCTCTGTAAAATTTGATCACGTTTTTACATTTAAATCTCTGAACAACAATTGTTCTAAACTCATTGTAATGTCTGTTTTCATGCAAGTAGGCTCCGCGCTAATGAAATCTTGTGCTGCTCCCTGAATTCTTAGTTTGGCAACTACTAGCTTATCGGAATCAGTTCATCACCCTAACAGGGCGGCACCTTCACATCATCTTCGGGTTTCCCGCTGAAGACTGGTACTGATGGAATAATAAAAATTCTTTATTGTAGTTGTACCTGTACTGCATGAACTATCATTTGACAAGTCTTTTGGCATGTTATGTTTGCTTCTTTCTGATTTTAACTGCCGAATCTCTTCTTGCAGTTCATTAATAACAGTTTGTAGATAGACAACATTACTCTGACTGAATTGTGACATTTCGTCTAATTTAACGCCAACAAGTCACTCAAATGTAAAATAAAAATCCATCACTGCCTTTCGTATTCTAGCCAAACTGGAGTAAACCAACCTGAATTCCAGCATTGGATGTCCCCGCATAGTGAGAAGATGTTCATGCTGTTGCTGCTGCTCGAAGTTAACATTGTGCTGCACCTCTTCAGGACTGTAGATTTTCCATAATTATCCCCATGCTGACACCACTTCTATAAGGGGGTAGTTTGTGTTGTTGCCCCGGCTGATGACTACACGAATATTTTGTCAGATTTGTAAGTGGTGGGTCCTTGAGGTATGGCAATATGTTAACACCAAGAAATAAGTTTAAACAGTTTTATTAACAAAGGCGGATTATAAAACATGCTCGCTACACACATCCATCATCACTGTGTCTGACATCCTAACTACGGTTGTATTGAAAGGCTCCATGATGAACTAAGAAAAGAGACATATTCACACCCGAGGCCATGCTAGTTAATATGGTGCACTGAGGACGGACGCACAATCTGTTCAATGAAAACTGTGTGGTTAGTAATGGTTCTTTGCATATTCTTTAATACGATAATTTCATTAGAGAGGTTCGTTGAATCTATACTGGATTGTTGTTCAAGAGCTAATATTTTGCCTTTAAGTTCCAGTAGATCACGACTAGTCAAAGTACCAAATACAGTATGAAGGATACTCCCTCCAAAATCAAACCAGGCACGTTTATGCCTAATTAAAGTTTTGTGTGGCAAAAGCTTTAAAAAACAGTAAATCTCTTGTTCAAAACTAACAAATGCATTTTGGCTGTGATTCAGTTATTATACCAAGATATACCATTTCCAAAATTGTATCATTACCCTTAACAGAACCAATTACATCAATTTGCTTCTTTACAGAATCGAACTGTTGCTGGATTTCACTCAGATTGTACTTGAGTACAAGTTTCGCTTTACTTGTTGAAACTACCATGTCTGATCATGGTTCCAACAAAACATCTGTACTCTGTGGTACTATTACTACAGCATTAGTAGAATACTCTATCTTAGCAAACATTAGAATAAAAATGAACATGGTTAATTAATTCTAAATAGTAGAGTTAACAATGAACATAAAATAAATGAGTTTCTTGTGGTAACCTGTGGAATAAAAGGTTTAGTTTCACTTGTGCACTCATGCAATAGCTTCAGTACTAAATTTTCACAACACATTCGCATAAGCACATGGCTGAAATAAAAACACAGATTGCATTCTCGCACTCTACACATGTTTATGCAGATTGTAGTGGTGTCTGGAACAGGTTCGCTCAGAACGTGGCAATGTCTCGGCCTCGAAGTCTGGACTGCGACCTCGCGATTCTTGCTTCCTGGGTTTGAGAACAGCAGGTCTGATTCGGTCGGTCCTCGTCGTCTTGTGATATTACACGAAATCTACCCAGAAATGGCTTTACACAATTGGCATGAATGACAATTGAATGAAAGGACAATTGGAGCTTAAGAGTGAGTGGCGAGAACACCTCCAAGATATGGTCCTTTTCAGAACTTCTTAAACTTTTTGACTTGACTCTTCTTTAACACCACGCTGCTCAGTTACACAAGATCTCCAATATGATACTATGGCATTGCTGCTTGGCAGTCATGTTGTCTTGCTTTCTAAAGAAAGAATTGATGATTTCTCTGTTTCGCTCCCCTCCATGCTTCCTTTAGCTTGCATGCTAGATCACTTACGTGTTCATTGCTGATTCCGGCAGTCGATTGTGCAAAGTCCAAGGGTGAATGCATTCTTCTTCCATAGACAATCTCATGTGGATTTAGGCCAGTTGAGCTGTGCATTTTGGCATTGAAACAACTTACCAAGTACGGTAAACAGACATGCCAATTGTTGTGTTTGCTGCTGACATAATGGCTAACCATTTTAATAATTGTTCTGTGGACTCACTCGACTCTTTCATTTCCTTCAGGGTGTGCTGGTGTAGTCCTTAACTGAGTTATTTGCATGAGCTTACAAGTCTGTTTAAGTAATTCACTCATAAAATTTGTTCCTTGATCACTAATTATACTTAATGGTGATCCAAACTTAATAACCCATTCTTTTACAAAAACTTTAGCAATAGTCTCAGTGCTCTGATCAGGTATTGGCGTCATGAGACGGTATCTAGATAAATGATGTAACATTGTCAATATGTATTCGTTTCCATCTGTAGTCTTGGGCAACGGTCCTACGACATCTAGTCTTACTTGTTCAAGTGGTTCACTTGTCTCTGGCAGTTCTTGCAATGGCGCTCTACTTTTTCCTGCATTATTTCATCTGTTACAGGAATCACATTGTAAAACATACTCGAAAACGTCATCTTTGCGGCTCGGCCACCTAAACATTTGGGCTATGTTAATGTTTGTTCCTTTTTTACCGCAATGTCCTGACAATAAAGAATCGTGTTGTTCTCTCATGATTTGCTCTTTCATGCTTTCTGGAATAACTAGGGGGTTTCCTTTACTAGTGATTTTTTACAATAATCCATCTATTTCAACAAAATGTTGATCATTTTTCCGTAATTTGAAATGTGGATCTTCTTCTTGAGCTGCCTTTAACTCTTATTCTTGACTTATTGTAACACAAACATTGTCTTTTCAGCTCGTTGCATCAACGTTCACATGTTGTTTACCAGGTTGGTGAATAACCTTAAATTGGTACTCACTCAGTCTTAATGCCCATCTTGTTAATCTGGAACTTGGATTCTTTAAGCTCAATAACCATTTAAGTGTGGCATGTCCTGTAATAACTGTAAATTCTCTTCCTGTTAAGAAACATCTGTTATGTGTTGTACCAAAAACCAAAGCACAAGGCTCCTTCTCAGTAGTAGTATGATTACATTCTGATTTGTTCATTTGTCTGGAAGCAAATGAGATTGGATGTTCATGACTATCAGCTTCTTGAGACAAGATTGCACCTATGGCAAAATTGTATGCATCTAATAAAAGTTTTACTGAAATCTGGATAGGCTAACATTGGGACTGCGGTTAGAGCAGTTTTAAGTTCTTCCATTGCCTTTTTCCATTCTGTTGACCAATGATATGTGGCTCCTTTTTTCGGTAGCTTTATTCACATAACCGGATATAAAGCGTCTGTAGAAATTTGACAATCCCAAGAATGATTGTAGTTCTTTCAAATTCTGTGGCTCAGGAAAATTCTTTACATCTTCACTTAATTTTGGATCAGGTCAAACATCTTCACTGGTTATAACATGACCAAGATAGTTCACTTTGTGCAAAATGACATTTATCTATTGACAAAGACAGGTTTGCGCTTATTATCGCCCAAAAAGAGCTTTAGACTCTCAGTATGCTGCTTCATGTTTTCACCAAAAATTATTACATCATCAAGGTAAACAAGTGCTTGAGTTGGGGTGAGCCCTCCTAAAACTGAAGCCATCAGGCGTGAAAATGTAGCTGGAGCATTACAAAGTCCAAATGGCATATGAAGATACTTGTATACTCCTGTTGCAGTTACAAATGAATTTTTGCTAGATCATCTGGATGAACTGTTAACTTGTGATAACCACTTGTTAAATCACATACTGAAAAAATTCAACATCTGTCCAAGTTATCCAAGGTTTCCACTAAATTTGGTAAGGGGTGAATGTCGGGTGTGGTCACAGCATTCAAAGATAATCAACACAAAAACGGAACTGTGGTTCTCCAGAAATTGATTTCTTCTTTACAATTACAACAGGCAAACACCATGGTGGGTCTGAAGGATCTCTCGGTTTTATAATTCCGGCTTTTAATTGTTCTTTCACCATGTCTTCTATGAACTCTCTTTGACTGAATGGTATTTGGTAAGGTTTCTGTGTGATTGGAGCTGCATTCCCTGTATGAATATGATGCTGAACCAAATGAGTGACAGGTAAATTTGCACGTTCTTGGAATAAATCTGCATACTCCAACAAAACAGGTGCTAAAATCTTCTGTTCATCAGCTGCCAAATGTTTTATCTTCTTCCAAATCTTGCGCTTCAGTTCAATATTAACTTTGTCTCCTCGTTGCAATGTTGCGGTACTGTTACAAAAATCTGTGGTTGTAACTGCAGCATTTGTTACCTCATCTGGAATCTGTATTATGTCGCTGTTACTTACACTCGACACTTCAGCAACTTTCGTTCCTCATGGCAAAACAACATCCTCACTGCTCATATTCGTTATTGTAACTGGGACTTTGGCGACCTTCCATTGCTCTTCTTCTGGTCTTTAAGCAACTCCGTGCCCGGGTCCGCTACCTAATCAAATTTCAGAAATGGATTTGCTGGGAATGATATGTAGTTGCCATAGGACCCCCACCCCCTCTTCACAAGTATGGGCGAAACTCCGGCGAATTTCTGGCCACCATCCTCCCACCGGGGTTGCAGGAATTTCTGTACATGGTGTCGTCATTACCAATCCGTACTTTGTCGCAGAAAATTTTGCTCAACACTTTGATCAAGCTTCGGCATCGGTTCAGTATCCGCCCATGTTCCTTCTCCTGAAAGAGCATTCAGAACAACTGCTTTTGTGTTTTTTTTCTCACTGCTCAGAACCGTATAATGCCCCATTTAGCGAGTGGGAATTTGCCAGTGCCCTCGGCCTTTGTCCTGACACGGCTCCTGGACCGTATTGGATACATAACCAAATGCTCCAACACTTATCGGTGGCTGGCCACCATCGTATATTGACCCTCTTCAACCATCTGTGGGGTGAGGGAGTATTTCCTATCTAGTGGCAGGAAAGCATTGTTGTTCCTGTGTTAAAGCCAGAGAAGCCGCCTCTTTAGTTGGATAGCTACCGTCCAATTAGCTTTACTAACACCCTCTGCAAGCTCCTTGCACGCATGAGAGCCAACGGCTGTTTTGCATCCTTGAATCTCACGGCCTTTTGTCATTGACTCAAAGTGGTTTTTGCTGTGGCCGCTCTATGGTGGATAACTTAGTGCCCCTAGAGTCTGCTATCCGGTCGGCTTTTGCCCATTGGCAACACCTCCTTGCAGTCTTCTTTGTGTTGCATAAAGCCTATGACACCACCTGGCGCCACCACATCCTCACCACCCTTCACAAATGTGGCCTTAGTGACACTCTGCCCATTTTTATCCATAATTTTCTTTTTTGTCACTCTTTCTCGGGTCCAGGTTGGCTCCTCCTACAGCTTTCCCCATCAGCAAAAAAATGGGGTTCCACAGGGTTCGGTTCCGAGTGTCCCTCTCTTTCTCATAGCCATTAATGGTCTAGTGACAGCTGTTGGGCCGACAGTGTCCCCCTCTTTGTCTGCTGACAATTTTTGTATCTACCTTGCCTCCGTAATGGGTGCTGCAGAATGCCGTCTACAGGGGGCAATCTGTCGGGCCCACTCAAGGGTTCTCTACCATGGCTTTCAGTTTTCAGTGGCCAAGACTTGTCATGCATTTCTGCCATCACCTTACAGTCCATCCCCATCCAAAATTGTTCCTCAATGGCCAGCCCCTCGAGGTGGTGGATACCCATCACTTCCTGGGTCTGGTCTTCGATGCCCAGTTGACATGGCTCCCTCACCTTTGCCAGCTGAAGAGGATGTACTGGTCCCATCTCAATGTTCTTAGGTGTCTGTGCAATACCACCTGGGGTGCAGACTGCTCTGTTCTCCTGCGATTGTATCAAGCATTAGTCCAGTCTCGTTTAGACTATGTAAGTCCTGTCTATGATTCTGCGTTGGCTTCGACACTGCAGATACTAGACCCCATCCATCACTGTGGGGTCTGACTTGCGACTGGTGCCTTCCGGACTAGCCTCATATGTAGCCTTCTCACAGCAGCGGGGATTCTGCCACTGTGAGTTTTACCCCAGCAACAGCTGATATCTTATTCACTCTGCATTCGCTGCACCTCAGAGCACTCTAATTATGGTCTCCTTTATCCAGACACGGAGATCACCCTGCCACAGTGACAGCCACGATGTGGGCTTACCATGTCTGTCCGCATTCAGTCGCTCTTTTCTGAGCTCCAGCAATTGCCTTTACCACCTCTCTTCTCCGCTCACGCACATACCCCTCCATGGTGCGTCTCTCGGCTGCAACTCTGTCTTGATCTCTCAATCGATTCAAAGGATTCTGTCCCTCTGATGGCTCTTCGCCACCAGTTCTCCTGTCTCCTCAGTTCCTTTCAGGGTTCAGAAGTGATATGATGGCTCCATGGTTGCTGGCCGCACTGGTTTTGCTTACACCTATGCGCAATGCACGGAAATTCACTCCTTGCCAGAGGGCTGTAGTGTTTTTACTGCAGAATTGGTAGCCATTTGCGCACACATGACCATATCTGCTCCTACTCAGGACTATCCTTCACTATCTGTAGTGACTTATTGAGCGGTTTGCACGCTATCAGCGAGTGCTTCCATCGCCACCCATTGGTCATCAATATCCAGGACTCCCTTTCTCTCCTCGCTCAATGTGGATGCACGGTCATTTTCATTTGGACCCCAGGCCATGTTGGGACTCCTGGCAATGAACTTGCTGATTGACTGGCTAAATTAGCTACTACCAGGCCATCTCTCACTATTGGCATTCCAGAAATAGACCTGTGCTCCGCATTACGTCGTCAGGTTTTGGGTCTTTGGGATGCAGAATGGAGCACTCTTTCTTCACCGAACAAGCTCAGGCCAATTAAGGATTCTACAACTCGATGGTGATCTTCCTAACGGGCCTCTCGTAAGGCCTCTTTAGTCCTCTGCCGGCTCCACATCGGCCATACTTTTTTGACTCACAGTTATCTCCTCCATCGTGATGACCCCCTCTCTGCCGTTGTGGATCGATGTTGACTGTGGCTCACATCTTATTGGACTGCCCTAACTTATCCACCCCAAGACGGACTTTTAGCTTTCCAGAATCACTGCCCCTGGTGTTGGCTGATGATGCCTCAGCGGCGGATCTCATTTTACATTTTATTCATGATGGGGGTATTTATCGCTTTATTTAAGGGAGGAGCCTTCCACCATATTGGTGAATGGAGGGGATGGTAGGCTTTCATGCTCCCCCCTTCACCCTCACTGGTTTGGCTTCAACTGGTCTTTGTGGTTCACCCTGGCCCTCTGCCTTCCCACTCCTTTCTTCATGGGGTCTGTTATGTCCTGAGCATCTCTCTTGTCTCCTGGGCTTCTTTCTTATTAGTCACTTTCTTTCCCTCAACTCGTCTTCTGTCCTTTTCCTTCCTTCCCTGTCAATAGTTTATCATTTTATGGATGTTGTAGTTCCCTCTTTTAATGTGGGATTTTATCGGTTTTAGTTAATCTCAGGTCAGAGGGAATGGTGACCACGTAGTTTGATTCCTTCTCCAACCAACCAACCTGAATTCCAGCGTTGGATGTCCCCGCATACTCGGAAGATGTTCGTGCTGCTGCTGCTGCTCGAAGTTAACGTTGTGCTGTACCTCTTCAGGAATGTAGATTTTCCATAATTATCCCCATGCTGACATCACTCCTATAAGGGGGTAGTTTGTGTTGTTGCCCCGGATTATGATTACATGAATATTTTGTAAGCGGTGGGTCCTCGAGGTATGGCAGTACGCAAACACCGAGAACTAAGTTTAAAAAGTTTTATTAACAAAGGCAGATTATAAAATGCACGCGACACGCATCCATCATCACTGTGTCTGACATCCTAATTACAGTCGTATCGAAAGGCTCCATGGGGAGCTAAGAAATGAGACATATTCGCACCCAAGGCCACACTAGTTGATACGGCGCACTGTGGACTGCTGCCAGTCGCTTACTCCCTGCGTTGCACTGCGGCTGGACGCATGTGCACTGACCAAGCAAACTGTCAGCATTCCAGATAGGTTGGCTGGCAAGCACTTGTTATGTACTGTATGGCTGCGTGCAACCTGTAGACCCTTCCATTACCCCCAGTTATATATACTATATTCATATAGCTGCTTCCTCTTTCTTCGGTTTTCCTGTAGGCAGTACCTGTATTATCTGTAGTTATATATGCTAGCCATTCCTGCCTAGTCAATTTCATTTTATTTGCTGTATTTTTTATCTTTTCTCCTTACATTAATTAAACTGAGTATCTCCTTTGCTATCCAAGTATTTACACTAGGCCTTGTCTTTCTACTCATTTTATCCTCTCCTGCCACCACTATTTCATCTCTCAAAGCTACACATTCATCTTCTACTGTGTTCCTTTCCTGTGCTTCAGTCAATAATTGCTTAATTCTCCCACTGAAACTCTCAACATCATGTGGTTCTTCTCCCAGTCCCATCTCCTTAATTCCTGCCTTTTTACAACTTCTTCAGTTTTAATCTACAGTTCATAACCAGTAAATCATGACCAGAGTTCACATCTGCCTCTGGAAATTTCACAAATGCTTAGCTCAGTATCTGCCATTTTGGCATTTCTGTGATAAACGAAAAGAGGAACTGTATTACAATCATCCTTGATGAAACATTGTGGAACGCTGAATTCAGTATTTTGACCTTCTTTCCGTTGTCTTCCATTTTGGTGCAAGTAAGGTTATTATACGATTGAACATAATTTCAATCTGCTTTACATGACACCAAAACTTCTTCGGATATCTAGCCACATTCTGTTTGTCTGTCAGGTTTTCACTTCTCTTAGATTGTGGGTGAATCATCTTCGCTTTTGTAGAACCCTCTAGTATGGCTATTGAACAGTGGGCTATCCCATCCCTCAAAAACGTGCCTGGAACATACTTGTCTAAGGGATATTATACAATGCTTTTTAGTTTTACATATTTTTGGTGCACATCTTCATCCTGAGAGCTAAATATTTTATGTTGACTTCTTAAATACTCTGCAATTTGTATCCTGACACTGTTGTACGCAAAAATATTTTCATAGGTTTTTTAACATTGTTTGTGATATTGCAGTCATTGATGCTTTCACAGCCTTATGATCACTGATTGCCATCACACATCAACTGATTCAAAGAGTTGATGTTTGTTTGTTAGTCTGTGTTGTCTTTATGTCACTTTAGCTGATACAAGATGATAGACAACATAAAAGGAAGGGGAAATTGTGCAGACCTGAAGAGGATGGCAGAAGACCGGACAGCCTGGAGAACTATCATGTGAAAACCTGCCTTCTGGCACAACACTAATGATGATAATGTTAGTTAGTAGGTTTGCAGTAAGGTTTTGGAGCATATATTGTATTCAAACATTATGAATCACCTCGAAGGGAATGATCTATTGATACGTAATCAGCATGGTTTCAGAAAACATCGTTCTTGTGCAATGCAGCTAGCTCTTTATTCGCACAAAGTAATGGCCGCTATCGACAGGGGATCTCAAGTTGATTCCGTATTTCTAGATTTGCGGAAAGCTTTTGACACCGTTCCTCACAAGTGACTTCTAATCAAGCTGCGGGCCTATGGGGTATCGTCTCAGTTGTGCAACTGGATTCGTGATTTCCTGTCAGGAAGGTCGCAGTTCATAGTAATAGACGGCAAATCATCGAGTAAAACTGAAGTGATATCAGGGGTTCCCCAGGGAAGCATCCTGGGACCTCTGCTGTTCCTGATCTATATAAATGACCTGGGTGACAATCTGAGCAGTTCTCGTAGGTTGTTCGCATATGATGCTGTAATTTACCGTCTAGTAAGGTCATACAAAGACCAGTATCAGTTGCAAAGCGATTTAGAAAAGATTGCTGCATGGTGTGGCAGGTGGCAGTTGACGCTAAATAACGAAAAGTGTGAGGTGATCCACATGAGTTCCAAAAGAAATCTGTTGGAATTCGATTACTCAATAAATAGTACAATTCTCAAGGCTGTCAATTCAACTAAGTACCTGGGTGTTAAAATTACGAACAACTTCAGTTGGAAAGACCACATAGATAATATCGTGGGGAAGGCGAGCCAAAGGTTGCATTTCATTGGCAGGACACTTAGAAGATGCAACAAGTCCACTAAAGACACAGCTTACACTACACTCGTTCGTCCTCTGTTAGAATATTGCTGCGCGGTGTGGGATCCTTACCAGGTGTAACTGACGGAGGACATCGAAAGGGTGCAAAAAAGGGCAGCTCGTTTTGTATTATCACATAATAGGGGAGAGAGTGTGGCAGATGTGATGCATGAGTTGGGATGGAAGTCATTAAAGCAAAACTTTTTCGTCGCGGTGAGATCTATTTACGAAATTTCAGTCACCAACTTTCTCTTCTGAATGCGAAAATATTTTGTTGAGCCCAACCAACATAGGTAGGAATGATCATCAAAATAAAATAAGAGAAATCAGAGCTCGAACAGAAAGGTTTAGGTGTTCGTTTTTCCAGCGTGATGTTCGGGAGTGGAATGGTAGAGAGACAGTATGATTGTGGTTCGATGAACCCTCTGCCAAGCACTTAAATGTGAATTGCAGAGTAATCGTGTAGATGTAGATGTAAATGGTCTAAGATATTGTCCTCACACTTCAGTACTTCAACTGTCTGCTTAAAGCAATTTTCAGACAAGGCATTCAGAACGATGTCACACGAATCCTTCTGTCTTAAACCAGTTCTAATATAGTGAATGCCCCATTCTGTAGAACATTGGCAAGTTGAAGTCTCCTCCTACTATAATAACACAATCACAAAACTTCTTTGTTTTTCTGTAAGTTCTCTCTGAAGTGCTGTGCTGCTACAGCTCCTGATGCAGGTGGTCTATAAAAGCATCTCATTACATTTAAGTCATCTTTGTTGTTTACCTTTACCCAGAGTACACAATGACAACAGCACAAATGTGTTGAAACATGTTCAGGCTTTAAAAAGAATATTTGTTTGCGTTATAATTGAAATATGTTCTCATAATGTAGTGTTACAACACGGTCGCTGGTCTTGAATACCAGTTGATGATTAGGCATAAGGAAAAGTATTTTTACGAATTGTTTGGTGACACAAAGTTTTGGTCCAAGTTGTTGTATGTATTGATATAAAACAGAATCAACTATATTACTTAACAACAATAAATAAATAATGTTTTACATTATTTAGTATAGAAGAGAAATATTGTTAGTAGAAGTAGTAATAGTGATGATGATAAATTACTGGCATTTTAAAATTCTTTTTTTATGGGTTCCAGAATTTTATGCAGTTTTTGAAAAATGTGCAACATAACTTCACTATCGTAAAAAATCTTTTGTTGCAGTTTGTGATGAGTGCAACAGAGAATGGTTTGGTGATTGTCCTTCTCATGGACCACTTACTCATATAATGGATACACAGGTAATAACTGTAGGCTGTTGAATAGCATAACTTAGGAGTAAACAGAATCAAAAATTGACTTCGTTGTCTGGAATCAATCATCTATGGATATTTATTTGCAGTCTCTGACTGACCGGAAATCCAGAGAAAAAATTTCTTGAACTAATTTAATCTGGAAAAAAAAGCACACTCACTACTGTGGCCTCAGCAGCCGGAGACACTCCCCCCCCCCCCCCCCCCCCTCTGTGCGCTGCACGTGCGTGTGTGTTTCTTCTCTCTCTGAAGAAAGGCCTTGTTGGCGAAAAGCTCATTTTTTTCTGACAGTCTTGTTGTTGTGCCTATCTCCGTCTCAGCATCTCTGCTATATGGTTAGTAGCTACTACTCTTTTCATAATATTGTTGCATTCCATCCTGGATTTTCCATTGTCGAGTATTACCCATTTTGTGAAGAAATGAGGGACAGATTTCACGTACTGTGATTCTGTAACTGGGCAATGCATTCCAGCTATAAGTGGTAGGTAGAAATTTGTATGTCTTCCATGTTTGGTGTTACAACAAGACTAGTATCTACTGTAAGGGCTGCAGAAATGATGCTTCAAAATCAAGCCATACTGAACACTACCAGTTATAGGATAAGCCGTAAATGACAGACTCGAAGCAGTGTAACACGGAAAAGAAAAGGGAAAAGGAGAAGTACCATTTATCAAACTGCCTGACAAAAAAAGTGAACCATCCAGAAGACTTTGCCAGATTTCAGTGTAACTTTATACATGTACACGCCAGTAGCCATTATGTAAATGATAAGCATTGCAATTATCTGTGACAGAATGACCACAAGAGTGGATCAGTATTGTTTGTGTTTAGCATGTGTGTAATGACCAGGAACTGCATCAGATATTGAATAATCACTGTGAAGGACTCAGAGGTGCTCCATATTTGTATGACCCATTTTTATTGGCACCTGACACAATTTGAAAGGGGCCTCGTTGGGGGTCTCCATTTGGCCAACTGGTCGAATTGTGCAATATCCAGATTTGTGGGGCATTTGGATGGGATAGTGGCTGAGTGTTGGAATGCATGGTAATGTGAGGGTAGGCATACTATTTGCAATCAAGATTCCAGATGACCATATCCGACCCACAGGAGAGGATCACCATATTGTGCACCAAGCGCGTTGCAACCTCTTCACATTTGCACCAGCTGTCAGAGTACAAGTAATGGGCTCTTTATAATGTTTTGTGCCATCCTGCATCATTGGATGGAGACCACCAGTGGCTGGACTATGGCTTCCATTACACACCACCACAAAAGGCTGCATTTAGAGCGGTGCTGTGTTCAGGGAGCATGAGTTGCTGACGGATGGCATTGCATTATGTTCAGTGATGAATCACAGATTTGCACTACCTCGGTTGAGCATAGTTGGCAAATATTGTGGCAACCTGGCGAGTATTCGCATTCTTCCAGTGTTTTGGAGAGGCACAGCAGTGTTCTCCTTGCATTGTGGTGTGAGGAGCCATTGGATATGGCTTCCGGTTATGACAGGTAACTTTGATGACCCAATGGTATGTCACAAACATCCTGTATCCTCATGTATTATTTCATGTGACATTATTCTAGTGACATTTTTCGACAGAACAATGTCTCTCAACACATGGTACTTGTCTCAATGAACTGTCTGTGTGATATTAGAGGCACTCCTGTAGTGAGTAAGATTCCCAGATAAGGACCAGTTACAACATTTGTGGGTCAGCTTTCCTCTGGGGAGGACACAATAATTTTCTGACAGGCTTTCCAACTGTGTCACTGCATGCATCCCAGCCAGGAGGAGTGTAGCATAATACTGATAACTGTCCTCATACTGCTAAGTTCTTTGTAAATTTGATTTGATATTGTGATCACTGCTATAATATCACTTACCATATCAAACCATTAATTTTCATTTTTGCAGACAATTTTAGGCCTACGTCTGTGCCATTTGTATTTGCAAAGGGTAATTAATCATTTTAGTTCAAGTAACTTGCTGTCAAATGTAAAGTTCTTTCAGAAGAAGCTTAACAACTGAAAACACTGTATTCTCTTTCCTTGGTAATGTACTGGAAGGATTAAACAAAAAGATGGAAACACTAGGCATCTTCTTTGATTTAACTGAGGCATCTGATTGTGTGGGTCACAAAATATTATTACAGAAGTCGGACCATTTTGGAATAAGAGGAGTAGCTCACAATTGTTTTCTCTTGTATTGTTGGGCCTGGTTAAATGGAAGAATGTGCTGAAAAGTAATGTGTCTGAATTTTTTATTCTATTCTCACTATTGTTTGATGTATTACATGTCATGCATATTACTTGGTCGACTATCCCGCTTCGCTGCCGCATGTTGCAATCTTCTGTCGATAGAGTGCTCCAAATTGTAGCACAGAACATGACGTTTTATAGTCTGGCTCTGTGAACAAAGTCAAACATTCTACAGTGATGGCATCAACAGACTGTAGATATGAAGAACAAAGATGTAGAATGTTAGTAAAGTTCTTTTTATTTAAAAAGATTTCAAAAGTTGTCACAAAAAATTCGGAGCCATTATTTTTCAGCACATCCTCGTAAACAGATGCTAAATCACAGTAATACTTAGTTTTTGCAGATTTTAACACACAATTAAACTAAAACTGAAATTCTGATTATGCAAACTGGGTAGATGATTAGCGAGTAGAAACAATTCAAATTTTTAGGTGTTCAGATAGATAGTAAACTGTCATGGAAATCTCACATTCAGGATCTTGTTCAAAAACTGATGCCTCAGGATGTATCCTATCAACTGATACAACAACAAAAATAATCAATTATAAAATTTTCAAATTTTCTCTGCCTGTCTGGTGAATAACCCCTGATCGGCATTGTGGATGACTGTTCCATAATCTTTCCCACTTCCTAAACCTCGCCACTCCTTGTCCTTCATCCCTGTTCCTTCCCCTTCAACTCTTCTTCCAGGAGGAGGAGCAACTGACTTTGTAAGCTTACACGTTTTCTTACTTTCGTGTGTGTGTGTGTGTGTGTGTGTGTGTGTGTGTGTGTGTGTGTGTGTGTGTGTGTGTGTCATTTTACACTGCATTTTTAAAAAATCTTTGGTTTGGAATCTCATTGGTCAGAGTAGAATTGTCTTCAATGATGAGTCCTATCTCAAACTGAGCCATGATGACCAGTGAAGATGAGTCTTGAGATGCCCCGGACAGTGACGGGATACCATCCTGACTGAGATCAGCCATATGGCCTGACAGCCAGGACCAATGGCCTGTGGGTGCCATTTCTTTACATAGCAGGATGCCTTTGATTGTCATCCATAGCACCCTTACAACACAGCCCTATTTTGTTGCCCTTCATGGCAACCAATTCTTGTCTTATATTTCAGCAAGATAATGCCCACCCCCACACAGTGAGTGTTTCTACTAGTTGTCTTCATGCTTGCCAAACCCTACCTTCGCCAGCAAAGCCACCAGATTTATCCTCAATTGAGAATGTTTGGAGTATTATGGGAGACCCATCCAACCAGCTTTGGATTTTGATTATCTATTATTATTATTATTATTATTATTATTATTATTATTATCATCATCAATATACTTATTAGTGAGAGTGGTCAGACACAGAACATTGGCAGCCAGTAGTCTTTCAATTTCTGCAAGTTCAGAAGCAGTGTGTCCAGCAACCAGGTGATTTCCATACATTAAGCTAATTATTATGCACACATTTAACTTGGTTGATTTAAAATGGGGGTGCCTTGTGTTTATGAAGCAAGTGTCGCTAATGGGAAGAGTTCTACAGAGTAAGCATGTTTTGTAACAGGCACCTGAGGAGGAATTGTAGATAGCAGTTGTGATGAACTGAGATTTGATTCATCATCCCTGAAAAAAAATAATGTTAGAAATAAATGGTACAAATTCTCAGAATACACAGTGTGATGGTGAATTTTGCTATAATAGAACTCCATATTGCAACTGTTAATGAAAGAAGTCATTGTAATGCAGAATCATTAAATTTTTGCTAATTGACTTTTTTAGTGAAATGTAGTTTGTTCATCTCATTACATGGGAGAACTTTCAAGTTCTATAGTAAGAACATTCTTAAGAGAAATACAAAGTTAGCATTATCTTATAAACACTTCAGAGACACAGCTACAAATACCTACCATTGTTTACAGTGCACAAGAAAACATAAAATTAAAATAAAATGTATAATTCCCTTGTTCAGACTGTGAAACTTTCCAGAATGAATTCATCAGTACAATAACAGCGCTTTTACAACAGAAGAGTAAAAAGAGATCTTTTCAGTGAACCAAGCACCATGTTGAATATATTACTTACTGCCTTTTAAATTATTGTAAAATTTTAACCCCATGTGCTCTCGTGTTCAGGCAAGGAGTTTTAAATGGTGCGTTGGAAGTTTAAACTTACATTTGTGGCAAATGCTGTAAATGGTGGAAGCAGACAGTATCAAGTGTGTGTAGGTTTTTGTATACGAATAAACACGTCACATATGCAAACAGTGAGAAAATGATAGCATTGTTAAACTGAATTAATATTGGTGGACGGGATATAAATTGACTGGCAACACACATGTTCCTAAATATTTTCTTCTGTAATATGGAGACCGTTGCTGAGTTTCCACACAATAGTATGCCATAATAGATAACCAACTCAAAGTAGCTGGATAGACTATCTTTCTTCTGTTTGTGTTTGTGGTGTGTGACAAAATGCACATTGAAATGCGCTAAGCTATTCAGTTATTTTGCCAAGTGGTGAGTATGTATCTTCTGGTTTAAATTTTTTTATAGGTCTAAGAATTTTCACGTGATTTTCTTCTGTGATTTTCTCTCTCTCTCTCTCTCTCTCTCTCTCTCTCTCTCTCTCTCTCTCTCTCTCTCTCTCTCACACACACACACACACACACACACACACACACACACACACACAGGTAATACTATTACACAGTAAGAAATTTTTCTGTGAAATAGGAGTAGTTGACAAGCAGATATTGTCCCTCTTATGCCAAAATAATGAACATGCAAAAAATGGTGATTTTGATTTATATGCATCTTGCATCTGTGATTGTCATTATTTGTGTTCTTTTTTATGGAAAAACTACAGATGCATGCCAGCAGAGCAACTCTACAGTTGTATCAGTTTGTATGACTCTGTACAATAACAATGCAAACTTACAGTCAGTTGACCATGCATTATTTCTAACAGGTCCCACAGAAATGGACCGTTACTCTATGCACTGCAAGGCATATGTGAAATTGTACCACTCTGAAGGATAGGTACAAATCATTTGAAACTTCAGGAGGAATCCTTATCATTTTGTCAGCCATACTATGCTGTACAACAGTTTTCTAAACTTCAAAAATGAGTAGAATGCACAGTCTTTGTCTACTACTCCACAAAAGAAACAAATCTCTTTCAGATTACATTAGATTACCATGTGGAGTGGCCGCGCGGCTTGAGGCACCATGTCACTGTTTGCGTGGCCCCTCCTGCTGGAGGTTCGAGTCCTCCCTCGGCCATGGGTGTGTCTGTTGTTCTTAGAATAAGGTAGTTTAAGTAGTGAGTAAGTCTAGGGATTGATGACCTTCGCAGTTTGGTCCCATGGGAATTCACATACGTTTGGACATTAGATTAATACTTGATCCATAGATCATGAATGTAACACTTTTGTAATGATGTGGAATGTGTCAGTTTAACAAAAGGTTTTGTTTTATTTAAAAGTTACGAATTTATATCTAAAAATTCATCTGTTGAGTAGGAGTAGTTGTCATTTGGAAATTCTTTTAATTTGTGTTTAAATTTTAGTTGACTATCTATCATACTTTTGATGCAATTTGGTAAGTGGCCAAAGATTTTTGTTGCAGCATAATTCACCCTTTCTGTGCTAAAGTCAGATTTAACCCAAAGTAGTGAAGATCAGCCTTTCTCCCAGTACTGAAGCTATTCACATGTTGCTTTTGGATTGAGATGGTTATTAATAACAAATTTCATAAGGGAATATATATTGACAATAACGCTAATAGCATAAGTAGCTGAACTAAACATTTTAGCAGATCATCAATGTGTTTCTTCCTCTTCAATCTCTCACCAACGCAGACAACCAAAAATTTGGAATATTCTGCATTAGTTATAGACTTCTATTCCAGTTCTGTTTTTATTAATAATGTTGTGTCGTTTCCTGTACAGAACTGTATATACTGTCTTTTATCAAAATTTAATGAGAGTCCATTTGTAGAGAACCGCTTAATAATTTTCTGGAAGACATTATTTACAATAAAGTGTTTTACAAGACAGAATTTGAAGGGGCCTTTAGTGAAGTGCCATAAAAAATACAAAAAACAAAATAAGCAGAACCTGCAACAAATACGTATATCCGTTTCCAGGGCACACCCAAAAAAAACTTCCAATAGCAGCAGGAATACTTAAGGATCTGCCCACAACATATAAGAAACAGCCAGTTATGCAGATCATCATATATATTGCAGAATGAGTTTTTGCTCTGCGGTGAAGTGTGAGCTGATTTGAAACTTATTGACAGATGAAAACTGTGTGCCAGACTGGGACTCAAACCTGGAATCTTTGCCTCTTAAATCAGTGTACACTCGCTGCAGAGTGAAAATTCATTCTGGGAACAATCCCCCCACAGGCTGTGGCTAAAAGACATGTCTCCATAATATTCTTTCTTCCCATTGTGCTAGTCCCAGAGATATACAGGAGAAATTATTTAAAGTCTGGAGAATAGGAGGAGTGGTACTGGTAGAAGTAAAGGTGTGAAGTCAGGTCATGTGTCTTAGTTGAATAGCTCAGTAGGTGGATTACGTGCCCATGAGAGGTGAAGGTCCCAGGTTTGAGCACTGATCCAGCAAACAGTTTTAATCTGCCCTTATGGATACTATCATAGTTCATTGAGCAATGAGACTATGTGGTGCTGTGCCTGAGCTCAGGGTGGCTGTTCTTCTGGAAAACCTGGAATTTTCAGGGAATTACATTTTACCTGAAAAAATCAAGGAACTCTCTGGGGATTTCGTAAAACCTCATGGCATTTTGCGTTTTTAGCGTAGCCTTGAAATTGAAATTAATTGAGTTTTATAAATTAAAACTTTTAAAATACTTAACATCTCAAAGTATGTTAATTATATTGTCATTTAGAAGAAGGTGTAATTAGATGAATGACGGACACTAACTTAACAAAGGTTTATTCAGCACTTGCACGTAGAAGAGCACGGAGCGAACTGCCTCCGGCCAGAACACATACAGTGTATTCACAGCTACAGAACATTCCAGTACAATGATTCTTGA
Source organism: Schistocerca americana (assembly GCF_021461395.2). Classification (NCBI taxonomy): domain Eukaryota; kingdom Metazoa; phylum Arthropoda; class Insecta; order Orthoptera; family Acrididae; genus Schistocerca; species Schistocerca americana. Next base: position 382,839,967 of record NC_060126.1, read on the forward strand.
CATTTGTGGATACTTCTAGAATGTACTCGAACCGAATATAGAAATTAAAATTGTACAGTCCAGGTAAGTTTTGAACTCACAACCCTTTGTGCAATAGTTCAGTATCATAACTACTAAACCACGGCGCTACTCGGCTTCTGGTGCGACATTGCTCCCTCCTTAAAAGAACAGCATCTTGGTGTTATGTCCTCCTAGTCCTGTAACGAGTCATCGGTCCTGCATACTCCGACTCCCGATGACTGATTCTTGCCCTGGCGATGATCTTCTTAGAACTTTTTTGCCGCTGTGCTCTTCATCACCTTTCTGCTTGTTGCCTGTTGCTGGAGCTTCGAAATTGCGCTGGGTTACAGGATCCTTATAGGGCTTCATTCAAAGGACATGGACTGTACCTCTGATCTTTTGTCATGTGTTGGGGTCTAAATCTTCAGCTTCATAAGTAACATCAGGCAACTGTCTTACAACCTTATGATGTCGAAATTAGCGCCTGAGGAGCTTCTCAGAGAGACCCACCTTCCTAACAGGAGTGAAAATCCAGACAAGGTCACCTGGTTGGTAGAAAACAGGACAGTGGGTTGCGTCATACCTTCGGCGATCATTTTCTTGAGCCTGCAGCATGCGGAGTTAAGGTAACTTCCAAGCTTCCTCAGCTCTGGTTAACACCTGGCTGATGTAGGCGCATCCATGTCACCAGGATGTAACGAAAACTCAGTGTCCATCGTCGTCGTTGCCTCACGCCCATGCACCAGGAAAAATGGTGTAAATCCTGTTGTGTCTTGTTTGGCAGTGTTGTAGGCAAACGTCATGAAAGGTAGCACCTCATCCCAGTTGCTCTGCTCAACATTGATAGCATGTCGATCAAGGTCTTATTAAAGTGTTCAGCAAGCCCGTTAGTTTGCAGATGGTAGGCAGTTGTCATGTGATGAGTAATGTTGTGCCAACGGTTCATCTCTGTCACAAGGTTCGATTTAAAATCTTTTCCTCGATCTGTAATTAATGATCTTGGGGCACCGTGCTTTAATACAATGTCTTCCACAATAAATTTGGCTACCTTGGATGCTTTGACTGTTTTCACGGCTGTTGTAATGGCATAGCATGTCAGATAATCAGTGCAAACAATAATCCGTCTATTGCCACTAGTAGACATTGGAAATCGTCCAAGGAGGTCAATCCCAACATTCTGGAAAGGCGTTTCGGCTGGTGGAGTTGGTATGAGTCAGCCAGGTGGTTTCTGGGGAACTGCCTTTCTCCTCTGGCACTCTCAACAGTGCGACACATAGTGACGGATGCTCCTAAATAAACGTGGCCAGAAAAATCGCATGCGGATTCTATCGTATGTCTTAATAAATCCTAAATGTCCGACCTCAGGTGTGTCATGGAATTTCTGTAGAACATCTAAGTGCATGTGTTTAGGAATCACTGATAGCCACCTGTTTCCAAATGGATAAAAGTTTTTCTTACAAAGTAATACATTAACCACCTCTGAACAATTTAAGGCAAGCATAATTTGGCGTCATCCTCCTGCTCAGCTGAGAGACCCTGGAGTGCAGCGAGACAGTCACTATCTTCATCAAAGTCCTGATGGTCTTGCACAGGGTTCCTTGAGAGATAGTCGTCATCTTGGTGTTTTCTTCCACTTTTGTACATTATGGTAATGTCATACACTTGAAGGTGTAGTGCCCGCCTGGCAAGTCGTCCTGTTGGATTCTTAAGACCAGTCAACCAACAAAGTGAATGATGGTCTGTAACAACTGTGAATGGCCTTCCGTAGAGATACTGTAGAAACTTGCACATGGCCCAGATCACAGCAAGACATTCTTTTTCTGTAGTTGTGTAGTTTCTCTCAGCTTTTGTAAGTGTCCGAGAAGCGTAGGCCATAACCTTCTCTTTTTCCATCCAAAATTTGCACCAGAACAGCACTGATCCCATACCCATTGGCATCTGTGTGTAGTTCTGTAGGTGCTCTCTCATCATAGAGACCAAGTAAAGGGACAGTCACCAGAGCTTTTTGCAGCACATCGAAAGAATTGTGTTGAGCACCACTCCAGATAAATTTAGCATCATCTTTTAACAACTCTGGAGCGGCCTGGCTTTGACACAAAAGTCTTTGATAAAACGACGGTAATAAGAAGATAATCCAAGGAAGCTTCTCACATCTCTAATACTTTCAGGGAAAGAAAATCCAGAATGGAATGTAACAATACCAGAGAAGGAAAGTTGGTACTGTAGTGGATATGCTGAGTCGTGATAGGCACAATAAAAAGATTTACACACTCATATCTTTTGGCCATTAAGGCCTTTGTCACCTGACAAAGCATCTCCACTATATGGTGAATAGCAACTTCCCTTACCTGGTATTGTTACTTTTAGGAATAGGAAATTTCATTATAGATCTCACCTTTCCTGTGTCTGGCTGCACACCTTTGTTTGACACAGGGTATCCAAGTATTTTGATTTCTTTTGCTCCAAAGAGACACTTTCTGGGATTAAATTTTAGTCCACCTTGTTGGAGACACTTAAGAACAGCCCCGGTATTTTTTTATATGTTTATTAAATGTCTCTGCCCACATTGTCCACTTCAGATGACTTAGAAGATTATCCATCATTCATTCAAAAGTTGCTGGTGCATTACATAAACCAAACTGCATTACCTTAAACTCATACAGGCCCTCAGGGGTGAAGAATGCAGTTTTCTCACGATCAGCCTCATCTACTTCTGTTTGCCAGTATCCAGAGTACATGTCCACGGTTGAGAAAAACTTAGCCCCCTTCAGACAATCTAGTGTGTTGTCAATTCGTGGAAGAGGGTAAACATCCTTTTTAGTTATGTTATTAAGCTTTCTGTAATCAACACGAAAGTGCCAACTGCCGTCCTTCTTCCTGATGATGAGGTCCACTGGTGATGACAATAGGCTCTGCAAAGGCTGAATGATGTCATTCATCATCATTTTCTCTACCTCATCGCAAATTATTCAATATTCTGTTGCTGACACACAGCATGCTCTCTGGCTTATTGGTTGATGGTCTCCAGTACTAATTGGTGCTTCACCATCGATTTGTCTAATTTGCTCCTCACCTGTGGACTGAAGCATTCAGAGAACTCTTGAAGAATGGCAAGTAGCTTCTTCTGTTGTTCCTCGGTGAGATCTGGTGATAGTTGAGTTAGAAGATCTTGTCTCGTAGTGGTAGCGCTAATTTCGCCCACAGACTCAGCATGGGAGATTTCTATGATGCTCAGCTGTTCCGCAGTTAATGGCTCAGCGTTTGCTATGCACATGCATCTTGAAAGGACCTGCGGTTCTCGGCAACAGTTAACTATCCACAATTCACCGAATCCTTTCTTAAAAAAGATGGCAGAGGCTGGGATGACCAAGTTATTCTTTAGTGGTATGCTTCTCTTACATTCCACTACAAGATCCATGCGTTGATGCATGGCATGACACGTGACAGTTATCTTCATAGCGCTGATTCCAGGAATGATCACTTCATCCAGCACACACAGTCTCCACACGCTCAGGTGCGCACCTTCCTGTCCACAGTATCTCATCTCATCTAGCATAATCTTCAAGTGACCACAATCTATAATTGCCTGAGAAGCTTTCAAAAAGTCTCATTGGAGAATGACATCATGACTACACTCTTGTAAGACTTTGAATTCTAATAGCTGTGTATGGCCACTTATACCCACATGAATGACACACCTTCCTGTAGGTTTTAAATATTTCCCATCAGCTACCTTCAGCAGAGGTGTTTTGTTGTCGACGAATACGGTTTTCTGCAACTGGCGACAGTACTTCTCCGAAATTACTGAATATGATGCTCCAGACTCTACAAGAGCTTGGGCTGGTCTGCCATGCATTAGGATATCGTCATAGTTTCCTATCATTTTTGCAGTGGTTTCTCTTTGGCAACCCCACCTCCAAGGAAGGTTGCACCCTTTAGTTTTCCAGGTTGCAGCAGCTAGGTGATCGGTTGGAGCTTCTAAACGGCAATGGAGACCTTGATCGATGTGTTGGAGAGCGTCGTTTCCAGTGGCTAGCTTGCAGCGATGGTGACCTACGTTGTCCTGCACCCACACCTTCTCGTTCATCTTCATCATCCTGGAGTTGTCATCGGCTAAGATCGGTCTGCTGTCTTCTGGCATGGGCGTCATCAAATATCCACTGCCTTTCTCGACAATAGCACACCACATATTCAGGTTGTCTGCAGTGGAAACATCCTGTTTGGTTATCCTGCATCACCCAGATGTCAGTCTTTCTTGGTGCCCAAACAGGTTCCTCATGCGGCATTGTAGGAATGTAACTCCGCCTGGGTCACAACTTTTTCACTGTTTTATAGGGAAATGAAGGACGTGAGGTTGAGTTCAATGTCTGTTCCACTTCCTCCCTTATGACCTGTTGAAGCGTCTGGGTTTTTTGCTCGCCGTGAAATCCAAGTGCCTTCTGAACTTCCTCTCAGAGTATCTGATGAAGAACACTTGTGAAATAAGTTGCTTCCTCTGTCACAGACATCTATACGACGTTTGGAAACCATTCAAACTTCTTGTGTGTAATTCTTTTTTGATGCATTGCCTCGACATACTGGCACCATTTTATGTCGTCTGCTGTCGAAACTTCCTTCAGGAGTAGGGCTTGATATATGTCCTCAGCAACACCGTACATGAGATGTGCAACCTTATCTTCCTCCTTCATTCTAGGATCCACTATTTTGCCCAGCTCCAAAATGTCTTGAATGTAGGATGCTGTAGTTTCTCCTGGACGCTTGCACTTCTGTTGTTGTGTGTCACCGAAATACTTGCGCAGTTCTGCCTGGAATACTTCCCAGCTTGTGAATGTCTCCTCGTCTCGTACCATTCCTTGACAGTGCCCTCCAAGTAGAAAAATACGTTAGCCAAACACACGGTGTCATCCCATTTGTTAAATTTGGCTATATACTTATATACCTTCAGCCACTTGTTTGTATCTTGGCAATCGTCACCAGAAAACCCAGAAGGATGTCACATGTGGTGGCACACAGTTGCTGTCATCGTAACATCCTCATCTTCTTCTGTCTCTGATAGGTTACGATCTGTTGAACATGGCTCGAACTCAGGTTTCTCACTACGTATATGGTGGCTCTGTCATGGCGTGATGGGAGCCACTGTGTTGTCAATAATGTGCGCTATCACAATTTCCAATACCCAGCATCTCCACCAGAATAATTTCACGTAGAAGAAGGTGTAATTAGATGAATGACAAACACTAACTTCACTTAACAAAGGTTTATTCAGCACTTGCACATACAAGTGTGTGGAGCGAACTGCCTCCGGCCAGAACACATACAGTATATATAAACAGCTACAGAACATTCCAGTACAATGATTCTTGACATTTTTGGATACTTCTAGAATGTACTTGAACCGAATATAGAAATAAAAATTGTACAGTCCAGGTGAGTTTTGAACTCACGACCCTTCATGCCTTCTGCTGCGACAATATGAATATTATTCCTTGTGAATTATCGATGTATGAAAACTGGTTGAACTACTGATTATGACTGGTATATAGCTCATCTGAGAGAAAAGAGGAGGACTTTGCTGTAGCTTGAAGATTTCTGTGGATTGGTTGTTTACTGTTTTATTGTTCATCCAATATTTTGTTTGTAGTTTATAATGTTTATTTTGAAGCAATAACATTTGATTTATTATCCAGTATGACCGCACGAGGATTCTGGTACAGACGTCGAGATACTGGGACAGCGTTGTTAGAGAGGCCATCGAAATTCGCACCAATGACGACCTCATAAACCGTGACTGTGGCTATAATCTTAGCAAGGCTTGGGAACCAGCGATCGGGTTAATCAAGAGTAAATCGAGCAAACGTATAGTTGTGACGACCACGGCGGACAGAGCCATCACTCTGACGTCATCTCAGACGCCGTGGCAATCTGTTCCACCGCGCGACCGTGGTGCGGGGCGCGGACGGCGGAGGGAGCGCGCCGCGGGCGGAGGGTATTTAAATCGGCCGCCGCCGCGACCGAACCCAGTTCCCTCTGAGCAGCCATAGCGTACGGATCTCCGTGCCGGCACGTTCACAGGAGCTCAGTCCGTCAGTTCACCTGATGATGGCGACATGTATGATCGCCGAAATATTGTGCCCGTTGGACACTATAGACCGGCAGCACACCCGTGGATATTTTGACTATCAAATACGCCGGGAGAAACTCAAGAATCACATTAATCAACATGTCTGATGTGATTGTTGCAACAACTGCTTCAGTCTTGTTTCTAAAGTCTGGTATACCAGCTGGTACTAGACGCACATAAATGTGATTCTGCATGAAACCCCAGATGTAAAAATCATATTTTGTCAGACTGCATGAGTGTGAAGGTCATGCTAAAACAGTTCTGTGACATGGCCCCTTGCAGCCAGTCAAGCAGTCAGTTACAACTCTGCTTAACCAGTCGGGTACTGAGTTATGCCAGTGAGGCAGTGCACCATCCTACTGCCAAATAAAATATGGTGCCTCAGTTTCTTCCAATTGAAGAAATAACCATAGTTCTAGTGCATCAAGATAAGAAATGCCAGTTATAGTTGCTTCGCAGAAAAAGTGAGGCCCATAAACTTTCCCCAGAGAAGGACACAAAAACCATTCAATTTAGGGAAGTATTGTTGCAACTGTGCCATCTTGTGGGGATTTGCTGACCCCCAGATACACACATTGTGTGTGTTCACATTTCCACTTACTTGAAATGTTGATTTATCACCAAAGACAATACGACCCAGAAAATCTTCATCATGTAGCAACATTTTGTTTGCAGCTGTTAGAAGTTCTAAAGCCTACAGACTGTGGTTTACGTGCCAACTTTGCAAATGATAAGGCGTACAAACAACAGTTTGAGTTAGTCTTTCATTTGATGTGCTGTCTGCATTTGTAAGTTGAATGTGATAAATGCTACAAATCTCCAAAACCCCAATATTCAATTTGAAACACCTGGTGTTATGCAACACAAAGCCAAAGGGTTCAATTAAGTGTTCTTTTCATAACTCTTATTGATTGCAATTAGCAGGCTCTCAACTGCTTTGTAGTTGATTTCGATACAAAGCCAAATTGATTTCGATTAGTAACGTATTTCTTTACAAAGGCTGCAAACCTATTAATGTACACAGTTCTCTATTCTTGATGTAGCTGGGATGTTTGATATGGACTTGTAGTTAATTTGGTATGTCTCTGTCACTCTGTCTGTACTGGAAATGTAAAAGTTATTTTAAGGTATTCTGGGAAAGATTTGTTTAGTTGCTGAAACCATAGCTTACTGTATTTCACTTTCATCAGTATTGTTTTGTGTGCTTCGCACCCCGATGATTCCTCCCTCCCTTTCCGTCTCCCCCCACCCCTCAAATGTCCCTTCCACACTCTACCTTGGAGGCAGCGTTTCAGCATATTAGTTGTCATTACTGTGTGGTGCAAGAGAGCTTGCAGAGTTTACGAAATACTCAATGAGAGCATGACAGTTGTTTGCGATGATGTATCTTGCAGTAATCATGTTTGTTTAACTTTTTATTGTGTTCCAGGTTGCTTTACATGCAGGCATTTTTATAATTCAAGATATACTCCCAGTTTGCTTTGCATTCGAGCTGTATGCTTCTTGATTATTGTGTCTTTTAAGTTTGTATGTTACTTACATGTCATCCTCATTAAGGGTGTTGGTGACTGCATTTGGACCTCTCCTTTGCTTTTCTTTCCTTATTTCGTCAGTTTTGCATTTCTGGTAGTATGCACAATGTTCTATTTACATTAAAAAAGGATAAGCTGATTTAGAAGTAATTGTAGGTTAGGATGTGAGTAGATTAGTGTTATTTGTAACTGGTAATGTAAATTACGGAAGTAGCCTGCAACAGCTGCTTTATCTATTCGTGTGTAACTTTTCTTATTCTACATCCCTGAAGGTTCTGTGCAATGATGCAATTTACAGAATAGCATGTGTGAATGAATGAATGAATCAATCAATGAATGAATGAATGATAGGATCTATTTCCATACTGTGTTCAGCTGTAACGATTTTGTCACCTGTTGCACTCTCTCTCTCTCTCTCTCTCTCTCTCTCTCTCTCTCTCTCTCTCTCTCTCTCTCTCTCTCTCTCTCTCTCCCCCTCCCCCCCCCCCCCCCCCCTCCCGACAATCGTGGCTTATTTACTGTTTCTTTATTTGGTATCTGACAGATGGTATTCTAAATTCATCTCTTGCCTTCATACTGTATGTTATGACCGAGCAAGGTTGTGCAGTGGGTAGCAGATAAAACTCGCATTTTGGGGAATGACTGTTCAGAGTCATGTCCAGCCCTCTAGATATAGATTTTCTGTGGTTTCCATAAATTGCTCCAGGTAAGTGCTGGGATGGTTCTTTTGAAAGGGCATGACCAATTTCCATACCCATCTGTGAAACAATCCAAGCCTGTGCTCTGTCTTGGATGACCTCAATTTTGATGGAACATTAAACCCTAATCTTCCTTCTATCCTTCATGTACAAAATTCCTATTTATATTTCTGTGTACAACTGGATGTGCCATTTTTATGTAGTAACTCAAGAGTTAAATGAGAACATCTCCAATGCTCTCCCATATTGTCAGACATTTTCTTTGCTCATCTACCGTATATTTTCAGCATGATACAACCCTACAATAGTCATATTCTTCTGTCTGTAGCCTGCTTAAATGGGCTGGATTAGTTTCCCTTAACACTTCCGTGAGATAATGTTGTTTTATGGTACTTCATTAACGGATTGAGAGCAGTTTGATAGAGCCGCATTTCTCCCTTGCAGAAGTTTTTGCCAGTTCTAAGGAATATTTCTATTATATGATCTGTTTGTGATAAAATTTTTTGCATAAAATGTGGTCTATGGCATACGTTCTGTATCAGTGCTATAATATGTTAAGCAAAACATATATTACGTTTTACCTATTTCTCAAAATTCCAAATATTGTAAGGTGAAAACTAGACTCAATTGCTCAATGCCTTGCCAGTAAAATTTACACATTCCACATTTGCCTTAATAAAAATGGTTAGTTATTGGTTATTTATGTGTAAAATTTTTGTAATATTTCAGGTTCCAATGTACCCCTTAGACCCAGAAAGAGCAGCAAAAACATTACCTAGTATCTTCCGAATAGGACCATCTTCAATACGAAAAGCAGGTTTGGGTGTGTGGACAACTACTTCACTTTCGCCACGTACAGTATTAGGACCTTTTGAAGGATCTCTTACTGATACTCCTAATGACGAAAGTTATTGTTGGTTGGTATGTATATAGTACAACTACTGTAACTAATATGACAATTAATTGATCATTTTAAACTGCAGGCTTAATTATTGAAAGAAGTATTTCTGTCTTAAATGTCATCAGATTCAGGGGCAGATTTACATATAGGCCCACTGAGCACGGGCCTAGGGCGGCACCTTAAGGGGAGTGGCATTTTTTGCTCTGTACTCATTTTAACCTTTGCAGTTTTAAAATAACTGCACTTCCAACGACAAAATTTTTTAATATTATTAAACAGCATGCTAGTTTAAATAAGCCTTAAGAACAAAATTTGAAAATACAACCTTGGTAACTGAATGGAAATTGAACATTAGATTTCTGTCTGGTATTATCTTCATGATTGTTCAAAATATTTTGAAGTAAGCTGTCAGGACATTAAACTACAATACAAAGTTTGAAATGTTATTATTCCAAGAATGTTGTTGGCTTCTACTTAACTGTACCATATTTTCCCCATGAAAATACTGGAACCCCTTGAAAAGCTGTGATAAACCAATCAGCAGTTTCTTAAATACTGTAACATGTATGGTCCTCAGTATGTAAAACACGACTCTCCTTAAATTTCTTGTAGAAATTACGAGGAAGTATCAAGTCAACCCTCCATTACTGTAATTAATGTGAAAGCTCTGTGGTCTTCAGTATCTAAGCTTTGATTTAATGACACCCGTTTAACAAAACATGTTGATACTAGGAATGTTTTACATTTTTAAACACATGTTTATACAAAAAGAACATAAGCAGAATATCTAATAATATGTGAAATACACTTAAAAACAGTTTAAAAATTTTATTTATTTATATACATAGCTACTTTTTTTGGCAGAAAAAAGACTAAGAAATCACCTTTCGTTTGTCTCATTTATTGTGCCTGCATGATATCAAACTACCCACTCTGTGCAATTGAATAGTACGTGGCATTGCAAATTTTATATTAAACTTCTTAACTAAGCATTTTTTCTTCAAGAAAAAGCTATTTTTATTTTACGTTGGAACAAAAGATGCATTTGCATGTAGACATAACAGCAATGTTCACACAAACGACAACACACCACATCAACTGCCAACAAGACTACTTAAACTCTGTAGTCTGTCTTCTATGCCCACAGAAACCAATAAAATGTTATAAGAACAAATGGGATAAGAGTCAATCCAGCACACTTCACTGCAAGAAATTGCAAAAATTATTTGCTTTTTAAATTAGACAGTGTCAAGAATATTCAGAACATATTTGCGCCCCGGCTAAAATTCCGGCGATGCGGGAAACAGAAGCCAAAAAAGGGACTATCCCTTTTTCCTTAAGAGACGAATTCCAGCCAGCAGGTGTCTTCTACTGTTCACTGACAACAGAGAAACAGGTGACAATGAAATTAAATTATTCTGTATGGTCATTTCCTCATATCACTATTACATCGAGTAATCAGAGTTGGTCAGGTCATTGCTCCGTGTTTAACGCTCGAGTGGTCGTGTGGATGACATTAGTCACCTACTCTTCTTTGAATTACCACCGTTAATTTGTTTTGGCAACAATGAGGATCAGCTGCCGGGAGTCCGCAGGGGAGGGGCTGAGACACATTGTAGCCACACCTGTCAGTTGAAATTTTCCCTCCGCTAAGAGCAGTTGCAGTTTCTTTTGCCTGGATGACATACGCCATCCACACGACCTTTCGTGTAAGTATTTTTGACTGATGTATTCCTTCAGTATTTCACTTACTTAACACTTTTTAGCGCACATTACATCATATATTTCTATCTCTTTTTTAGTTATTTTCGTGTTTTATTTCAGTAAAACATAAAGTTTCCATCATGGCAGAAAGAAGTTCAGACCCAAAAATTTAGATAAAGTGGCTGGAGGAATGTGATTCAGATGAAGATCCTCTAGCCTGCGAGAGTGACATCAGTGACTGTGATAGCGATTATGTAGCATCAGAGAATCATAGCTCTGAGACAGAGCAGGAGGCAACTGACTTTGAAGAGAGTGGTGAGGACAGTAATTTAGTGGAGTTTGAAGGTATTAATGGAAGGACTAAGTGGAGCAAAAAGGTGCCCCAGAAAAATGTGAAAATTCAATCACATAATATAATAAGCTGATTACTGGGGCCAAAAGTCAGAGCTAAAGATGCTAAACCAGAAACAGATGCATTGCGACTATATGTTGTTGATGGAATAATCAGTATCATCATGAAATATACAAATTTGTATATCCAAAAAAGTAAGAATAATTTCTCCAGAGACAGGGATGCTCGTCTCACTGATGAAATTGAAATTAGTGCCCTGATTGGAATTATTTTCTTTATTGGTTCTCGCCATTGTAGCAGAACAAGTACTAAAAAATGTGGGATAACTCCAAAGGATGTGGAATAGAAGCTTGCTATTTATCAGTGAGCGAGCATAGATTTCATTTTCTGGTGTGCTGCCTCCGCTTTGATTACTACAGCAAGAGAGCAGACAGAAGAAAATCAGACAAGCTAGCCCCAATTCGAGCACTTACAGAACAATCTATAAAGAATTTTCAGTGTTATTTCACACCAGGCGACTACCTCACAGTTGATGAACAACTGCTTCCTTTTAGGGGGAAGTGTCCATTCTGGCAGTTTATTCCAAGCAAACCTGCCAAATATGGAATAAAGGTATTCGCACTTGTAGATGTAGAATGACGTACATGATGAATTTACAAGTTTACTGTGGAAAACAGGAACCAGGGCCTTATTTATTTAGCAATGCTGGAAAAGATGTTGTCCTTTGCCTTGCCAAACCAATTTATAGCTCTAATATGGATATTACTGGTGATAATGGATAAGTTAAAGTTAGATATAATGGGAATTAGTGAAGTTCGGTGGCAGGAGGAACAAGACTTCTGGTACGGTGAATACAGAGTTATAAATACAAAATCAAATAGGGGTAATGCAGGAGTAGCTTTAATAATGAATAGGAAAATAGGAGTGCGGGTAAGCTACTACAAACAGCATAGTGAACGCATTATTGTGGCCAAGACAGACACGAAGCCCACATCTACTACAGTAGTACAAGTTTATATGCCAACTAGCTCTGCAGATGATGAAGAAATTGATGACATGTATGATGAGATTTTTTTATATATATATTTCTTCATCATCTGCAGAGCTAGTTGGCATATAAACTTGTACTACTGTAGTAGATGTGGGCTTCGTGTCTGTCTTGGCCACAATAATGCGTTCACTATGCTGTTTGTAGTAGCTTACCCGCACTCCTATTTTCCTATTCATTATTAAAGCTACTCCTGCATTACCCCTATTTGATTTTGTATTTATAACTCTGTATATATATATATATATATATATATATATATATATATATATATATATATATATATATAAAAAAAAAAACAAAGATGAGGTGACTTACCGAACAAAAGCGCTGGCAGGTCGATAGACACACAAACATACACACAAAATTCAAGCTTTCGCAACAAACTGTTGCCTCATCAGGAAAGAGGGAAGGAGAGGGGAAGACGAAAGGAAGTGGGTTTTAAAGGAGAGGGTAAGGAGTCATTCCAATCCCGGGAGCGGAAAGACTTACCTTAGGGGGAAAAAAGGACAGGTATACACTCGCACACACGCACATATCCATGCGTGTGTGCGAGTGTATACCTGTCCTTTTTTCCCCCTAAGGTAAGTCTTTCCGCTCCCGGGATTGGAATGACTCCTTACCCTCTCCTTTAAAACCCACTTCCTTTCGTCTTCCCCTCTCCTTCCCTCTTTCCTGATGAGGCAACAGTTTGTTGCGAAAGCTTGAATTTTGTGTGTATGTTTGTGTTTGTTTGTGTGTCTATCGACCTGCCAGCGCTTTTGTTCGGTAAGTCACCTCATCTTTGTTTTTATATATAATTTTTCCCACGTGGAATGTTTCCTTCCATTTTTTAAAAAAATATATATAATATATATATATATATATTCAGGTAGTGAAGGGAGATGAAAATTTAATAGTGATGGGTGACTGGAATTTGACAGTAGGAAAAGGAAGAGAAGGAAACGTAGTAGGTGAATATGGAATGGGGCTAAGAAATGAAAGAGGAAGCCACCTGGTAGAATTTTGCACAGAGCACAACTTAATCATAGCTAACACTTGGTTCAAGAATCATAAAAGAAGGTTGTATACATGGAAGAAGCCTGGAGATACTGACAGGTTTCAGATTATGTAATGTTAAGACAGAGATTTAGGAATCAGGTTTTAAATTGTAAGACATTTCCAGGGGCAGATGTGGACTCTGACCACAATCTATTGGTTATGAACTGTAGATTAAAACTGAACAAACTGCAAAAAGGTGGGAATTTAAGGAGATGGGACCTGGATAAACTGACTAAACCACAGGTTGTACAGAGTTTCAGGGAGAGCATAAGGGAACAATTGACAGGAATGGGGGAAAGAAATACAGCAGAAGAAGAATGGGTAGCTTTGAGAAATGAAATAGTGAAGGCAGCAGAGGATCAAGTAGATAAAAAGACGAGGGCTGCAAAATACTAACGCGGATTCTTTACAGACGAATGGAAAAACTAGTAGAAGCCGACCTAGGGGGAGATCAGTTTGGATTCTGTAGAAATGTTGGAACATGTGAGGGAATACTGACCCGACGACTTATCTTAGAAGAAAGGTTAAGGTAAGGCAAACCTACGTTTCTAGCATTTGTAGATTTAGAGAAAGCTTTTGACAATGTTGACTTGAATACTCTCTTTAAAATTCTGAAGGTGGCAGGGATAAAATACAGGGAGCGAAAGGCTATTTACAATTTGTACAGAAAGCAGATGGCAGTTTTAAGGGTCGAGGGACATGAAAGGGAAGCAGTGGTTGGGAAGGGAGTGAGACAGGGTTGTAGCCTCTCCCTGATGCTACTCAATCTGTATATTGAGCAAGCAGTAAAGGAAACAAAAGAGAAAAGTTCGGAGTAAGAACTAAAATCCTTGGAGAAGAAATAAAAACTTTGAGGTTCGCCGGCAACATTGAATTTCTGTCAGAGACAGCAAAGGACTTGGAAGGGCAGTTGAATGGAATGGACAGTGTCTTGAAAGGAGAGTATAAGATGAACATCAACAAAAGTAAAACGAGGCTAATGGAATGTAGTCGAATTAAGTCGGGTGATGCGGAAGCAATTAGATTAGAAAATGACACTTACAGTAGTAAAAGAGTTTTGCTATTTGGGGAGCAAAACAACTGATGATGGTCGAAGTAGAGAGGATATAAAATGTAGACTGGCAATGGCAAGGAAAGCCTTTCTGAAGAAGAGAAATTTGTTAATATCGAGTATAGATTTAAGTGTCAGGAAGTCATTTCTGAAAGTATTTGTATGGAGTGTAGCCATGTATGGAAGTGAAACATGGACAATAAACAGTTTGGACAAGAAGAGAATAGAAGCATTTGAAATGTGGTGCTACAGAAGAATGCTGAAGATTAGATGGGTAGATTACATAACTAATGAGGAAGTATTGAATAGGATTGGGGAGAAGAGGAGTTTGTGGCACAACTTGACTAGAAGAAGGGATCGGTTGGTAGGACATTTTCTGAGGCATCAAGGGATCACCAATTTAGTATTGGAGGGCAGCGTGGAGGCTAAAAATCGTAGAGGGAGACCAAGAGATGAATACACTAAGCAGATACAGAAGGATGTAGGTTGCAGTAGGTACTGGGAGATGAAGAATCTTGCACAGGATAGAGTAGCATGGAGAGCTGCATCAAACCAATCTCAGGACTGAAGACCACAACAACAACAACAACAACAACAACAACAGCAACAATAGGTTTTCCAGTATTCCTCTGGTGAAAGCATTACTTGAAAAAAATATTACTTATATTGGTACCCTGAAAAAAAAAGGGTGCTGCCAAAATAGTTCCTACCAACTAAAAAGAAGCAACTGAATACTTCTGTTTTTGATTAAAAAAAAAACAAAAAAAAAAAAAAAAAAAAAAAAAAAGAAACTTTTGTTTTGTACACCCCCCAAAAAAAAAAAAAAAGAAAAAAAAAAAGAAAAAAAATAAATCTATAATTCTGGTATCTACGATGCAAGAGGATGATTCAATTGATGTATCTACTGGAGACAAAAAGAGAACCCGAAATAGTCACTTTTTACAATAATACAAATGTTGGTGCTGATTTAGTGGGTCAGCTTTGTGCAAACAATTCGGTGGCAAGGGACACAAGGGGATGACCTGCCATTATTTTCTTCGATCTTCTGAACTTGTTTGGGATGAACGTACAGTGCAGTCAAACGAGATGATTTTATAGAATTATTTTGCTGGGAGCAGATTTCACCCCAAATACGATGACGCCGAAAATCCTCAGGTGCCAGTCGAAATTAGGAAAAGAGGTGCTCTTTTACTCAATACAAAAGTATCAAAATTCACACTGACCTACAAGTTCAAGGGGAAGATGCCACATCTGTGCTTGAGCGAAAAATAGAACTACGAGAAGATTGTGCTCAAAGTTTCTAAATTGGGTATGCCCAGTCTGCAGCTCATTGTCTTGCGGTAGCGTTCTCGCTTCCTGCGCTGACTGAGTGAACGTTGTCTTCATCATCATTCATCCTCATTACGGTCGGAGGAATGCAATGGCAAACCACTTCCACTACGACCTTGCCTAGTCGGCAGTGCGGGTCTCCTGCATCGTTCCCTACACACCTCAGAGTATGGGACATCATCATCATCATCATCATCATCATCATCATCATCATAGTATAAAGTAGAGAAACTCAGTGGATGAATATAGTCATCCACACGATATATTGTGTAAGTTTTTGAGGCGTGACCACTGGAGGGTTAAAGGAAAAATCTGTGTTCTCGTGTTATTTAAAGTAAAAAGCTGTGTGTTCATGTGTGATGTAGTACGATTGGAACTGGATACAGTCTTTCTTTCTTTCCTTTTACAATTTTTTCTATTGTTTTGACTGTTGGTTTACAATTTGTAAGTGCCGTAACATGAATAACAGTGAAAAAAGCAAACATGCAAAATTAAGTGTGGCGGAATTTCGGAAATTATCGAAGGAAAGGTGAGAACAAGAAGCCAATGTTCTAAAAGCGCTTGGCAGAGTAGATGAATTTTTCGCAAAAAATGTTGCTGGTTCAACTTCAAGTAGTACGGATGGTATTTCTGGCACTGCAGCTGTTGTAAAAGAAGTACGGTAAATACAGACGAAACAAAGTTAAAAATGAAGAAGAGCAAATTGTTCCTGATTTCGAGTTTCACGAAAAACTAAGTGTCGAGTCACACATTACAAAAAGAAATAACATCGTTAGTGATGATCCTGCAGAATGGTGTGTCAATGAATCAACAATCGACATTCTCTTACAACGTGGCATTAATACTGTAACGGTGATTTTTCTAATTAAAGATGATCAGTAGGCGATAAAACCAGGTATTTGAACAAAAATGTATTTTACTGTAAACGTTTAAATGGTGAATCAACTTTGCGTGATTTTCTAGTATGATCCTGTAGCACCGGTGCTGTTTTTTGTGCACTGTGTAAATTGGTCGGAGGTAAGGCAGCTATTGCTACTAATGGTATTGCAGATTGGAAAAAATATTTCTAATATTTTATCTCATAATGAGAATTCACTTGAACACAAAAATTCTGAGTTATCACTCTTAACAAGAAAAAAAGTGACTTGGAACAATAGATAGCCATTTCGAGTCGTATGTTGAGACAGAAAAAATGTACTGGCGCATTCAGTTGAAAAGGATGTTTGCAGTAGTGAGAGAAGCTAACAAGTCGTGGACTTCCCACGTGGACACGTTGAAACATTTCCATAATCGTCAATTTATGACATCTCTTGAATTTATAGCCAAGTTTGATCCTTTTCTCGCAGAGCACATTGATCGATATAGAAATCCAGGGCAGGGACACACAAGTTATCTTTCTTCAACAATATGTGATGATGAAATAATAGAGCTTCTTACTGAGCAAATAAAAAGAATTGTCATAAGTGAAATAAAACAGGCTAAATATTTCTCTATAATAGTAGATTCTACTGCGGACATTTCACATAATGATCAGTTATCTTTCATATTAATATATATGAACGAGTATGGTGAATCTGTTGAACGTTTCCTTCTGTTTTTACCAAACCCGGGACAGAAGTCCGAAAGCTAGCTGAGGCCGTACTAAAAGTCCTGCC
Source organism: Schistocerca americana (assembly GCF_021461395.2). Lineage (NCBI taxonomy): Eukaryota > Metazoa > Arthropoda > Insecta > Orthoptera > Acrididae > Schistocerca > Schistocerca americana. The sequence continues at coordinate 382,857,399 of NC_060126.1, forward strand.
TACAAATTCTATTGTATTACTGACTGTAAAGACCAGTCATATGACAACGAAAGCAATATGTCAGGAACCTACACTGGTTTGCAGGCACGCATTAGAGAACAAAATCTGAGAGTGCATTATGTGCCTTGTGCAGCACATTCTCTGAATTTAGTCAGCACTAGTGCTGAAAGCTGTTGTCAGGAAACATGTTCATTTTTCAGTATAGTGCAAAACCTTTATAATTTTGTCTCTGCTTCTGCACAGCGCTGGGATAAACTTTTTTTTCTTCCGTGAAACCAGAAAGCAAAACAGTTTATCAAAAACACATTGGTCAGCAAGAGAGAAAGCATGTCTGTCTATATGAAAACTGGGAGTGCATTATCAGTGCCCTCACGTATATTGCCAATAATACGTTTGAAAAACCACTTGTGCGAAATGAGGCTTCAGCTTAATTGAATCTACTCAGTAGACCAGAAACAGTATTCATGGCGACAGTTTGTGAAATGTTCCCACTACCTTGGGAAGCATTGTAATTACTATTGATGTTAGAGATTGCATCGAATAGTAATATCGGCACTTACCAGAATTAAGCACATGTTTCTTTGTTGCTGGTTAAGGAATGCTTAACCTAAATTCCTTTGGATGTAGGTTGCTGCATCTGGTCTTCCTATATGTGTATGTTGCAATAATAATAATCTGCAGAATTTTGAGTCATCTTCATTTATTCATGAAAAATACAGAACATTTTCAAAGTCCAATCGTTCCATCGACACCAGCCACGTGCATTCAACTGCTGTTCCAACTTCCATCCAAAACACATCTCCCCCAAAGAACAAAATATTTACAAAACATTAACAACTTTGGAAGATTAATGATTTAACCACTAAAATTAATACCAATAATTCCACTAAAATTAATATCAATAACTCTGTCACACTAGAAGATGCATAATTAAGATTTGATTAACAATTGGCATAAAACAAAGTAGACACTAGGATCTGCACATAGTAATTGGAAGGGTAGAAATGGGAAGGTGGTTCCATTTCATTTGGAAGGACATACTCCAGAGATTTAATAGTGTAAATCTGAAATTGCAAAGTGTAAATATTTATTATTATTATTATTATTATTATTATTATTATTATTATTATTAATTCCTTTAACTCCTTATGTGGAGCACAGGGCTGCGACAAAGGATTGCCATCTTGTTCTGCCTTCTGCGAGAATCTTCATTTCTTCCCATCCTATTCCTTGCTGATGGCCTTCTGCTTCAACTGACCGTCTCCATGTCATTTTGGGCTGGCCTCGTCTCCGTCGTCCTTGCAGGATCCAGTCAAGTGCTTCTCTCGCAATATGTTCATTTGATCTTCTAAGAGTATGTACTAACCATCTCCACTTCTTGCTTCTGATTTGCAGCTCAGTTGGCTTCTGGTTTGTTCTTTCCCAAAGAGTTTAGTTAGAGATGACATTGGGCCACCGTATCCCCCAGGATGTTCCTCAGGCATCTGTTCTTGGATGTCTGCAGCTTGTGAATTAACTGTTTTGTCACTTTCCATGTTTCACATCCATAAAGGAGCACAGATTTTACGTTACTTTCAAATATCCGCAGTTTGGTCCTCAGTGATATTTCCTTCGATTTGCAGATAGAATGTAGAGTTGTAAAAGCTCCCCTTGCTTTGTTGATGCGGCTGTTAATGTCCTCTGTTGCACTGCCATCTGGTGTAATCGTGCTTCCAAGGTAGCAAAACTTACCCACCTTTTCAATTATCTGGTTCCCAATCTTAAGCTCTGAAGTGCTGTTATCATTTGCCCGCATGTCTTTAGTTTTTTGGGCGTTAATTTTCAAGCCAACTTCCTTCGCTGCCGATTTTAGATCTTCTAGCTTCTTTTTCGTGTCATTGAGGCTGTGGGATAGAAGGCAAAGGTCATCTGCAAAACCTAGGACTTCTAGATGTGTCTGATTGCTACATTTTATTCCTCTCACTTTATCTATTGCTTGTGCCATTACAAGATTAAGTACTATGTTAAAAAGTATCGGTGAGACCATGCGCCTATCTTGACTCCTGTTTTCACTGCTGTTGGATCTGAAAGCAGACCTTGGTGGATGAGCAAGCCTCTGTTCCAATCATTTGGTACTTGTTCATTCATCCATATGGCTGTCAGGAATGGATGTAAAATTTCTGCTGTTACAGAGGGATCTGCTTTAAGTAACTCTGGGTTGATGTTGTCCCAGCCTGGAGCTTTTCCGTTTTTTATTTGTTGGACAGCTTTGGCGATTTCTTCTCTTGATGGCTCATCTACCGTATTTACTCAAATCTAAGCCGCACCTGAAAAATGAGACTCGAAATCGAGGAAAAAAAATTTTCCCGAATCTAAGCCGCACCTGAAATTTGAGTCTCGAAATTCAAGGGGAGAGAAAAGTTATAGGCCGCATCTCCAAAAAGTTGATCCATTGTAATATGAGGCACAATTTAGGTCGAATGAATGACGATACAGCTACAGTAGTTTGGTTCGAGTCGTAAGCTTAGCAGTTAAGCTTTACCTGGTGCTCCATCCGTATTTATACGGGTACCCTTCCTTTTCCACGTGCTTCGTCTGGTTTGAATTGATTGCTTATTTTTCTTTGATCTGATAAGCGCAGTTTTCTTTGTTATAGGTGTTTACGTCACTCTAAGCTGAAAATGCATTACTGTACTGTGTCATGCATTGTTTGTCACATTCTGATAGTGCGTGTTTATGGCCTGTCGCCGCTCGCGGCATGGCTTGCTTTTTTGTGCGCTACTGCTGCTTACAATAAAAAAAAGAGAGAGGAATCATCTCATTAGCGAAACAATGGCAAGAAACTGCATTTGTTGTTACTTACACTGCTGCTTTATTTGATAATGATCAACAAGAATCAAATAATAGACTGCGTATGATAGAAGATGTTCTGAACGAGAGTTTATCGAAAATTTTTCCCCGTTTGAAAATCTTTGCAGGACCCTCTTTAGTACATTACATTCTACACAGAAATTAGAGTCATCTTAGATTTAAAAATCTAGTCAATTGCCGTGCTTCATTTCTGACTTTATCACTATTAAGCATAAGAATAATAAGACTATAAACATGACATGATATGTATATTGTTCCGCGTTTGCTGTTGTCTCACTCTAGTTTCGCAGTTTATTAGGCAGACAGGATTTAAATGAGATAGCAGCAAACATGGCAAAATGTTTATATTCGTATTATTCTTATGGTGACGAGAATACTGCATGTGATTCACAATTTATAAAAGTTCCTATTAGCAACCATCTCTTCTCACAGATAGGAAAAAAATTCAGAACGTAGAGTTGGCCATATTGAAAAACATTCTAAGCAGTCTTGCCAGTCAGATTTGCATAGTACATTGAAATGCTGCTACATTCGAAGATGAACAATACGGAATTTGTGTTTACTTCATTGGATAATGTATGAAAATGCAGTGGTCGAAACTCGGGACGGAGAAAAAAGCTGGTCTTCCACCTTTTTTTAAAAAAAAAAAAAAAAATTCCTGACGCAGAGGTGTTGGCGCCAGTATTTATCTTTGTGCCTACAAAGCATGCCTGTGTAGCGCTACATATATTTGACAGCAGAAGTAAGTTGTGGCGGCACCCACGAACATTTTTCAGAACTTCCGCGTGCTTTGCACTCGATTCTAAGCCGCCGCAGGCGGTTTTTTGGATTACAAAAACCGGAAAAAAAGTGCGGCTTAGATTCGAGTAAATACGGTATGTTAATTGGCATATCTTGTAGGAGTCCTTCCCCATCCACATTCAGCAGAGTTACACTTTCGCGGTTCAGAATGTTCTCAAAATGTTCTCTCCATCTCTGCACTTGGTCTTCTCAATTTGCGAATAGTTTTCTTTGCTTGTCCTTGACCAGCATATCACTCCTAAACTTCTTATTTGATAGTTTTCTTGTGATGTATAGTGTCTTGTTATCACCTCTGTTAGCTGCTACCTCTGCCTTAGCTGTGAGATATGGTACTAAAATAGTGCATGAATTATATGAATCACTTGTACGTTTTATTGCATCTCTTCATGATATGTTTGGCTATTATGAAAATAAACCCATGGAGATTGTGACTGATTTAGACTATGAATGCACCTATAAAAGATCACGAAAACGCATACTTCATGATGATGAAGAAGCGGACTGAAGAAGTTTTTCTGACTGGAAGGGAAAAATTTAGAGTTGAAACATTTCTCCCAGTACTTGACAATTTGTACGCTGAATTAGTGAGGAGGAAGGAAAGCTATAGAACACTGTTGCACTCCTTCACAGTTTTCAGTAACCTTAAGAACAGTTCACATGACGATATTGCCGAATGTGCAGAAAAACTTCAAGCATCATATAATACAGATTTATAGCCTTCCTTTCCTAGCGACTGTGTACATTTCGCGGAACTTTTGAAATCTTCTGAGATTAATGATGTACCAGTCGAAATGAGTAAATTTTTACGAAAAAAGAGGTTACAGTCCGTGTTTCCGAATGTTGACATTGCTCTTAGAATATTTCTATGTATGGCAGTTAAAAATTGTTCAGCAAAACGCTCGTTTTTGGCTCTTAAAAGACTGAAATCGTTCGTGCATTTTACGTTGTCTGAGGAGAGATTGAACGCCTTTTCCATTCTTCACATCGAAGATGACCCCCTAACTGATAACCGTGTGAACTGTGAAGATATGATGAACGAGTTTACTGCCGTCAGGCCAGAAGCAAACTCTGCTGATTGGCGAGTTTGTTTATTCATATTAGTTTTAAAAATTTGAGATTATAATATGATCTTTATTATAACTTGGAGCACATTCATTGGATTTACAAACTACATACTACCTGTTTATTTTATGATTGCCGATGGCAGAACGCAGAACTAAACCTAGTTTACGTGCGGACATGACCGAAGGCGCCCGGGAATACTAAACAATACCCGAATGACCCAGGCCGCTCGGGGCTGTACTGTCAAGTCATACTATAGTATATTACAACTGATGCGTATTCTTGGCGATTTGAAATGTAAGAAAATATACGTTATTGGAGAGTACGCTCAGGTGAAAAAGTGTTAATAAATAACATAGTTCAGTTCTGTTGATAAATACGTAAAAGCTATGCTAATACCATTAGAAAGAGCTATGGTGAGAGCAGCAGCTGCAATACAAAACTGTTCAGCCCTTACATGGATAAAAGGTATTGTGTGCACTTACTATGCAGCATCTAGCTACACAGACCCGAATCCTATACACGTTAAGTATTAGATTATAAATAAAATATGATTTTTCCACCCTAGTCTGTAAAATTATGTAATAGCAAATCCAGTTCTGTGTTTGTTCATCTGTATTTAGTTATTAGTTCGTACACCAAAAACTCTATCTCATTTTCATTTTTACACTTTCCTATAGATTTACGTATTAATACTGACTGTGTTTTTTTTTTTTTTTTATCTGCTACACATTCTAGGTATTTGCTCGTAAAACGAGAGTTTAATTTCAAATTTTGAACGCATCTCTGTAAAAGTACTTTTTAATTTCTAATGTGTGACATGTTAGCTTCAATTTTTAGATCATAACACAACGTTTTTATTTTTATTTGCGACGGTTTTGTGTAAAAGAACATAATAAAAGTGAATGTATAACAAAAATCCATTGTGTCCTACATGCTCCACTGAATTTTTAGGCCATAAAAGAAAAATTATTTACCTTGTGTTCCTGTCTGTTGTCTTTCGACAGAAGAGTGCGGTAACACAATGCAGTTTTAAGTTTGTTTTATCAGCTGCCGTACACAAAGTACAGTTCAGCAGTTCAGGAACCATATTACATTTTGATTGAGCGCGACGAGACCGCTGACTTGTCCTTCAGAACAACGAATAGCAGAGTACGGAAACAGCTCACAGCACTCCCACCCAAAATGGCAGCTGTGAAGTGATCGAGTAATAGTTATTATTTAAGACATGTTATTATTTAAAGCATATAATATGGAGTGTGTAGGGGCCAAAATTTTTAAATCCGTCACTGTTCTGTTTATATGAAGTAAGTTTACCATAAGCAACAAAACTTGTATCATTAGAATTTCGCAGGCCCTTAGCATATCTGCAGCTTACTAAATTTTGGCTCTTTAGCCATCCTTGATGATCAACCTAATGCTAGTTCAGCAAAATAGAGAAATAATCATGTTACACAGGCTTTTGTGTTAACATCATCACAAGGAATTTAGTTAAATATGAGATTAACAATTCTGTCAGAAGTCCTTCCAGGATGAAGTGTGCTGTATTCCTTGGGGACATAATTTTTACGAAAACTTAAATAGTTCTGTATCCACTTTAAGTGACAGCTTATTTATGTAGTCTCTCTTGTCTTTTTCTTGCAGTTCATGCTATCCAATTCTATTGCACACAGGCACACTTTGATTTATTTTATACTGTTGTTTACAGAAGCATGCGGGTCTGGCAGCAATGTATGCTCAGATATAAGGTTAGCATCTGGGATTTTGGGAAGCTTGTCTGGTTGAGGTTTGTTGATGATAACTTCATGATCTTGACGCATAGCCAAGACACTCTTTTCTCATTTCCCTACAGCCTCAATACGTTCTCTCCCATTTCCTTCACTTGGTCCTCCTCAGCCCAATGTGTTACCTTGTTCAACTGTGATCTCCACCTCTCTGGTGGCTCCATTCATACTTACATCCATATTAACCCCACTAACTATCAGCAGTATCTGCATTCTGACAGCCATCATTCCTTCCACACCAAAAAATCAGTGCCACCAGTGGGTGACACATCTATAACAATTAGAATTCTCTTGACCAGTATGCTGAAGGTCTTACTAAGACCTTCACAGTTAGGCATTATCCCCCAAACCTAGTCCGCAGACAGATTTCTCGCACCATTTGCTCTCGCACTCCTAATACTCCCACCACCTGTAAGAACCAGGTGCAAAGGAGCACCGCCTTTATTATCCACCATCATTCCAGATTGGAACCAGGTCCTTTCCCAGGGCGTAGACTGTCCTATCATTATGCCTGGAAATGAGGGATGCCCTATCCACAATCCTTACCACCTCCTAAAGTGGCCTTCCGCAACCCATCCAGCCTGTGAAATGTCTTGACCGATCTGAAAGACCCACACAGCCCGCTTCCCATATAGTCACACCCCTGTGGGAGAACCAGTTGCAACATGGCTGATACATCCACCCAACTTTCACAGGATTGTTACTATCATATCAGAGGCAGGGCCACCTGTGAAAGCAGTCCCATCATGTACCAGCTATGCTGCAGTTCTTGCATTCTCATTGGTCATTTTTTTTCTGCCTCCTGTTTTTTAAAAATATATTTAACCTTCTACTGGTTCAGAAAATAATTTACCTTCTGTATTTGCAGTTTTTTGTTAGTGTCTACTGAGTGGTGTGGTGTGGTGTGCTCCACTTGTTTTCGCGTTTGTGGTGGGAAAAAATGGTCAGAGTGCAGTGCACGTTTCAGCGTGGATAGCTAAAGGTGTAATCTATCATGTTACGCATTAAAGACTAGTTCGGAGACTGTAGTTCGACCTTGAGAGGTCGTTTTTCCATGATAGTGAATGTATTCTTGCGTGGCACGTTGCAAGTTTCTTCAGCAGAACGGGAGGTTGTTGTCTTCTCTGTGGGCTGCAATGCTTAGCGCTTTCTGCTGATGGCGCGGAGTGCAGCGGGTTGCAGTGACGTCAGACGCGAACGGTGCTGACAGCCCGGGTTGTGGCGGGCTGATATTGTGAGCCACAGCTGTTCATTGCATCAGGCGTCCCAAACAGCAGCGGATGCCGTCTACAGAAAGCTGGCTGCAGGTACTGCGCTTAACAGAACTCGTGGCACTCGGTTTAGAGATGAACTGCATGCGCAACGGATCAAGAATTTGGAAATCGGCAAATTTCATCCAGTGCATTTGCTCTTTGCCTCACTCTGTGAAGCATTTGGGATGTGTGCATGAGCTGTTGCCTAAGTTAAGTTCCACGTCCGCGAGTATATGCGGACACTGGAGCATACAACCTGGTTCACACTGGCGGCAGCCACTGCTACTTTCGAAAATGCTGAACGTCCTCCCAGAATCAATGTGATCTACAGATCAGTTGGAGGATGTTGAAACAGTGATGCGACTCCAACGGGCAGGAGCACGGGGGCAATGAAACTAGTGGTATCCAGCGAATAGTTAATTCCCAAAAGAAAGAAAATGGAAACTATACTGATAAGCACTGTAGATGAGACCTTAGCAGAGTTCCAGAATGAACTAAAACAAAAAAGGGCATCAACCACAATTACATTGCAGGTTAGAGAGAAAATCTGGGCACTAGCACTAGGTCAAGCAAGGCTTTATGGACAAAATGAAGAGCTCAGAACTGAAAACGTCAGACTAGGTAAAGAACTAGCAGTTGAAAATGCACGAGATGCCCAGGAAAGCATTCTGTGCCTGGAACAAGAAATAGCGAAACTCAAATCCGAAAATCAGAGACTAATGTGAGAAAATAAACCCCTCTCACTCTCATTTGCACCAGGTGTGGCTGCTGGTCCGATTGCAAAACCAAAAAGCAAAGTGCAGGAACACATTCAACAAACGAAAGTTCCCCCCCCCCCCCCCCTCCCCCCCGCACGCCCACCTGTGAGTTCGAGGTTAGAATAGGTCCGAGGTATTCCTGCCTGTCGTATGAGGCGACTAAAAGGAGTTTCACACGTTTTGGCCTTTATGTGATGGTCCCCTGTAGGGTTTTACCTCCATTCTTCAAAATTTTCCTGAAGAGCGAGCCAACTGGGGAATGGCGCCTTACAACGTGCCTCGTGTCCATCGTGCATTGAGATCTTTAGCCCACTTTCTCGTCGTCGCATTGCAGTTCTGCCCATTCTCCATTTCTTGGGCGAGGACAGCTTCTTGGGTGCGTTTTCTATCATGCACTATGCAGTGTCGCTTTCTGTGTCAACGATGACCACGGACTTCTTTACACCTGACGTGCAGCACGGTAGCCAGTCCGTTGTGGCGGGGCTGCCATGTACCCTGTTGGTTGTAGCCCCCTTACCACTCGGGGGGTCTCTCTGCTGATGCCTACGCCGTTAACTCCCCAGGTATGCCAAGGGGTAGATGCCCATCTCCCTGGGGCATCGGGACTCTCGGCAATGGCCATCCTGCCAGGTGGGCTTTGCTGTGGCTGGGTGGCACCCGTGGGGACGCCCACTGCTCAGAGTGGTTGGCATCAGGGCGGATAACACACGATGAAGCTTAGTCCATCATCTCTTGCTGGTGGTGAAACACCAGCAGTTTCTAAGTGATCATGAGCTCCATTCGATGCACAAAAGTACGACCCCAAATCATTCTCCTCACTGGCCACACCATGGGAGATGTCAGTCTAAGGATGGCAGAGGATCTTATTTGCCCTGGTATCATGTATGTTCGAGAGCTGATGGGGAATCTTTCATGACAATGAAGTCTCAGTTTTTTGTTGAGCATTCAGAGGACAAGTTTGGGAAGGCGTAGGGCGTATCCAATATGAGATCTGTTTCAGTCTTGATCTAAATAGCATCCTCTGCCCAGTCACAGGAGTTACTCACTTGTGACAAGCTGGGTGATGTTTCTGTAACCATCAGGCCCCATAAGAGCTTAAATATGGTCCAGAGTATCGTATTTCACAGAGACTTTCTTTTGCTGCTCGACGATGAGCTGTGCGCCAATTTAGAGCGGCGAGGTGTACATTTCGTCTGGCATGTACTGGGGTCTGAAGGATAATCAGGTTGCCACCGGTGCCTACATCTTGGCCTTGGAGGGTGATACATTGCCCGAGAAGGTGGTGGTCTACCGGTGTGATGTAAATCCCTATATCCCTCCCCCGATGTGGTGCTTTAAGTACTGGAAGTTCAACCATATGTCTTCCCGCTGTACTTCCAGCGCCACATGTCGAGATTGCGGACGCCTATCACATCCCAATACTTCATGTGCCCCGCCTCCCATCTGTGTCAACTGCAGAGAGCACCTTTCGCCTTGCTCAGCTGACTGCAGGATTCTCCAGAAAGAAAGGAGAATCATGGAGTACAAGACCCTGGATAGACTGACCTACACTGAGGCTAAGAGGAAATTTGAACGCCTGCATTCTGTGTGTATGACATCGTTTTATGCCGCCGCTAGAAGAGTTCTTCACCATCAACTCCGTAAACCCAGGTCACATCTCAGAGCCGGAAGACAACACCTGCCCCCTTGATGGTGAGGGGCATTTCCCTCCCTGCACCACCTACTTCGGGAGCAAACCCCCCCAACCATTGGCAACAACCGTCTCCACTTTTAAACTGGAGAAGCATAAGTCTTCATCTTCTCTCACTAGGAAGGGGTCCCTTGGGTCATTCCCTTCCCAGGTTTCTTCTAGTGGGAAAGATGACACCCGCCAGTGGCTGTAGAGCCTAAAAGCAGCTGGTCATAGGGCTTCACGCTTATCCTCAGTCCCGGAGACAGAGCCAGTGAAGTCCTCCCAGCCCAAGAAACCCAAGGACACCCCAGGAACAGGGAGAGATATCCAAAAAGAAAACCCCTAAGACGAAGGAAATTTCAGTAGCACACACACCACCACTACCTACAAGCTCTGCGGCTGAGGATGGGGTGGAGATTTTGGCATCCGCTGAGGACCTATATCTCGCCAGACCCTCAGACACAATGGATATAGACTGCTCAGGCAATAAATCGGTGGCAGCAGGTGGTTCTGAAGCATAGACCGCCTCATTGAATGTTCCATGTCTTCCTAGTCTCACAATGTCGTCCTCCAGTGGAATTGAGGCGGTTTTTTCCACCGCCTGTCTGAGCTACGTCAACTGTTCAGCTTTACACCTGCTATCATTGCCCTCCAGGAAACCTGGTTCCCAGCAATGCTGACCCCTGCCCTCCGCGGCTATAAGGGATATTACAGGAACCGTAGCGACTACAATCAAGTGTCAGGTGGAGTTTGCGTTTATGTCCTAAACTTGGTCTGTAGTGAACAGTGCCCCTTCAAACCCCTCTTGAAGATGTGGCTGTCAGAATAAGGACGACACAGGAAATAACTGTCTGCAATGTATATCTTCCTCCAGATGGTGCAGTACCCCTGAATGTATTAGCTCTACTGATTGATCAACTCCCTAAACCTTTCCTACTTCTGGGAGATTTTAATGCCCATAACCCCGTGTGGGGTGGTCCCATGCTTACTGGCCGAGGCAGAGATGTCGAAACTTGACTGTCCCAATTCAACCTCTGCCTCTTAAATACTGGGGCCACCACACATTTCAGTGTGGCTCGAGGTAGTTACTCGGCCATTCATTTATCATTTGCAGCCCAGTACTTCTCCCGTCTATCTACTGGGGTGCACATGATGACCTGTGTGGTAGAGACCACTTCCCCATCTTCCTGTCACTGCCCCAGTGTCAGGCACACGGGGGCCTGCCCAGGTGGGCTTTGAACTAGGCGGACTGGGGAACTTTCACCTCTGCTGTCGCTGCTGAATCTTCCCACACGGTAACATCAATGTGATGGTTGAGCAGGTGGCTAGCACAATTGTTTCTGCTGCAGAAACCCTCGCTCTTTAGGGTGCCCGAGGCGTAAGGCAGTCCCTTGGTGGTCGCTGGAAGTCGCTGAAGCAATTAAGTCGCGTCGGAGAGCTCTACAGCGGCATAAGCAGCTCCCTCCCCTGAAGCACTTGACATCCTCTAAACGGTTCCCTGCCCGTGTTCACTACCTTATCAAACAACTGAAGTAGGAGTGTTGGGAGAGATACGTCTCCACCATTGTGTGCCCAAGTATAGGCAAAGGTCAAACGTCTTTTCTGGTACCAGGCCCCAACAGCTGACCCCATTGTTACCATAAATGGCGAGTTATGTACCGACACAAATGCGATTGCCGAGCACTTCGCTCGAGCCTCTGCATCAGAGAATTACCCCCCAGCCTTTCGCACACTCAATTGGCGGCTGGAAGGGAACGTCCTCTCATTCACTACACACTGCAGTGAATGCTATAATGCCCCATTTACAGAGTGGGAGCTCCTCAGTTTCCTTGCACATTGCCCCGACACAGTTGCTGGGCCTGATCGCATCCACAGCCAGATGATTAAACATCTCTCACCTGACTACAAGTGACATCTTTTCATCATCTTCAACTGGATCTGGTGTGATGGCGTCTTTCCATCGCAATGGCAGAAGAGCACCATCGTTCTGGTCCTCAAACACGGTAAAAACCAGCTTGATGTGGATAGCTATCAGCCTCATCAACATTCTTTGTAAGCTACTGGAATGTACGGTATGTCGGCCGTTGGGTTGGGTCCTGGAGTCATGTAGCTTGCTGGCTCCATGTCAGGGTGGCTTCCGCCAGAATCGCTCAACCACTGATAATCTTGTGTCCATCAAGTCTGCAATCCAAATAATCTTTTCCAGACGGCAACGCCTGATTGGCATCTTTTTTGCCTTACGTAAAGCATATGGCACGACTTGGAGACATCATATCCTTCCCACATTGTGTGAGTTGGGTCTCTGGGACCATTCCTGATTTTTATCCAAAACTTTCTATTGCTGCGTACTTTCCGTATCGAAGTTGGTGACACCCATAGTTCCATCCATATCCAGGAAAATGGAGTCCTGCAGGGCTCTGTATTGAGTGTCTCTCTATTTTTAGTGGTCATTAACGGTCTAGCAGGAGCTGTTGGCCCCTCTGTCTCACCTTCTCTGTATGCAGACGACTTCTGCATTTTGTACTGCTGCTCCAGTACTGTTGTTGCTGAGCGGCACTTCCAGGGAGCCATCCACAAAGTGCAGTCATGGGCTGTAGCCCACGGCTTCCAGTTTTCAGTTGCAAGGTCGTGTGTCATGCACTCCTGTCGGCGTCTGGAACTCGCACTTTACCTTGATGATGATCCACTCACTGTAGTGGAGACGTATCAGTTCCTAGGACTGGTTTTCGACACTCAATTGACTTGGCTTCCTCATCTTTGTCAGCTTAAGCAGAAGTGCTGGCAGCACCTCAGTGCCCTCCATTGCCGAGCAACACCAATTGGGGTGCAGATCGCTCTATGCTGCTGCAGCTCTACAGATCCATTGCCCAATCCCAAATTGAGTATGGGAGTGCGTTTTATGGTTTGGCAGCGCCTTCAGCATTGCATTTACTCGACCCTGTGCACCACTGTGGGGTTCGATTAGCGACAGGAGCTTTTAGGACAAGTCCTGTGACCAGTGTACTGGAGGAGGCTAGTGTCCCTCCACTGCAGATCAGACGTGCGCAACTGCTCGCAAGTTTTTGCTGCACACATTCATATTTCCCCTGAGCATCCGAATTACCTTCTCATTTTCCGGCCTGCGGTGGTCGATCTCCCGCATCGGTGGCTCAGATTGGGGCTAACAATTGCGGTTCATGTGCAGTCCGATCTCTCCGAACTGGAGTTCTTACCTTTACAACCTCTCCGCGAGGTCCATTCACATACACCTCCGTGGTGTACGCCTCAGCCGCAGCTTTGTCTGGACCTTTTGCATGGCTCTAAGGACTCTGTTAATTCCGCCACTCTCCACTGTCACTTCCTCTCGATTTTTGACGTTTTCTGGTGCTCTGAAGTGGCTTACACTAATGGCTCCATGGCTGATGGTCACATAAGGTTCGCATTTGTTCATGGAGGACATATTAAGCAGCACTCCTTGCCAGTTGGCTGCAGTGTTTTCACTGCAGAGCTGGCAGCCATATCTCGTGCTCTTGAGTACATCCGCTCATGCCTTGGCGAGTCAATTCTCCTGTGTACTAACTCATTGAGCAGCCTACAAGCTATAGATCAGTGCTACCCTCGCCACCCTCTTGTAGCGTCCATTCAGGAGTCCATCTATTTTCTGGAAAAGTCGCGCCATTCTGTGGTGTTAGTGTGGACCCCAGGGCATGTTGGGATCCCCGGCAACGAACTTGCTGACAGGCTGGCCAAACAAGCAACGCGGAAACCGCATCTGGAGATAGGTATCTCCGAAGCTGACCTGTGTTCTGTCTTACACTGCAGGGTTTTCCGGCTTTGGGAGACGGAATGGCATAACAACACCCACTACAAACTGCGTGTCATTAAGGAGACTATGAATGTGTGGAAGGCTTCGATGCAGGCCTCTTGCAGGGAATCAGTTGCCTTCTGCCAGCTCCGCATTGGCCATAGAAACAATGTTGATCGACAGATCTGGTAAGACTAAAGAAGGATTCATGGGACAAAGGAAAGTACTACCAACAAGCAAAGACAGCTCCTGAAAGACAGATAATACTTGATATGTATTGTGAAGGTAAACAGAAATACCAAAAACAACTAAAGACGACAAGGCAAGACTACTGGACCAATTTTGTAAAAACACAGCTACAGAATGACATCTGGGGACAATCATTCACGATAGAAACAGAACGAGTTAAGACACCGACAGTTCTGTCAACACTAAAACAAGCTGATGGCACAATGACCAGAGAATGGAGAAGCACAGCAGAATATCTTCTGAACAGGCTCCTCGCAGATGACGACCCCACACAAGACGAGCGACTCCATGCTGACCTAACAGAGCGCGTGAGGCAACCATACATCAGTGACAGTGTAACCATACCATTCACGAAAGAAGAAGTCATGACGGCATTCAGCAGGCTTAAAAACCAAAAAGCACCCAGCCCAGACAAAATACTTTCAGAAACATTAAATCAAACATTAACACAAATCACACCTTTTCTTACTAGTATGTTCAGCAAGGCACTACTAACAGATGGAATTCCAAACCTCTGGAAAACTGCTAATGTAGTAATAATCAGGAAATTGCAAGAGTTTCAGGGAAGGTAGTTTATAGAAGACGCCGTTAACCAAGCACGGGCAGTTACAAATAGCATCAGCGACAAATATGTGGCCGCCATACTAATCGACATAGCCGGGCCTTTTGACAACTTGCCAGGTTAAGGGAAATGAGGCTATCAGCTTCTCTCTACAATAGCCTCCTCGACTACTGCAGAGGCAGAGTGGCGGAGTGGAGGGCAGGTACACGGAAGATTATCAAGTGAATAACAAAGGGATGTCCACAGGGCTCAATTTTGTCTGGGACATTGCAATCGAGCCCTTGCTGAACACCCTGGACAGTGACGACAGGGTAAGAGGTGTGGTGGCTTACGCAGAATAATACATAGCGGTGTCAGTCAACTCGAGAGCAGCACTAGAGACAAAAGGCACGCAACTCCTTCAGAAAACTAACAGTTGGTGCAAAGAAAATAAATTAAAAATAGCTCCCAACAAAACTGCTCAGAGGGACACTACAGAGGAATCCAATTCTAAAATTAGACAATGCAAGCATACAGAGGAAGCAAGCCACACACATCTCGGAGGAAAAACCAGACTTTCACCCATCATGTAAAATTGACAATTGAAAAAGCCTCCAAAATTATGCACAGACTAACAAGACTAAACACAACTCAGTACAAATTACCTATTAAGACAATAAGGACGTACCACATTGCGATATTTGAATCCGTCACTTTCTTTGCTGCAAGTGCTTGAGCTTTGACTGAACATACAGACTAACAAGACAATTGCAAGATGAGGTCAATGTAGTGTACTCCTGATAATGAGCGGAGCCTTCGCCACCACATCACTAGAGGCACTTTGCGTTGTGATGGGGAACTATCTTGTAGACATAACAATACGTTCTAGAGCTGCACTTTACTGGCTTAAGAGGGACAGGCTCAATAAAGTCACCGAAATTACAGAAACCAACATTATGAACAAAACACAGATGAAACAGTGGCAGACTCAAACATGGTAGAGAAGGTAGGGTCCATCCAACAAGGGATACTGAGTACACACTTTGTTTCCTGATGTACATAAAAGACTACATGTTGGCCCAAGCCAGGGGATGGTCCATTTCCTGACAGGCCACGGGCTGTATTCGGTACATTTAAATCCTATGGGACTAACTAATGATGAAGTATTCATATGCGGAGAAACTGGGACACCAGAACATGTCACACTGTGTGCAACACTCTAGCACTAGTGAGATCTATACAGATCGACAATGACATTGCCAGAATAATACATAATCCCGATGACAGGAACACAATAAATAGCATAGCCAATATTGCATCGAACTCTCTGCACGAAGAACACAAGCACCAAAACCCATATGGGAGGAGACATAGACAAAGCACGAACCGAACAAACCACATGGGAGGACGTAACCAGAACCACAGATTCCGAAACCAAGGAAGGAACACTAAGTGAACATGACTCAGAAGGGATCAACATGTAAGGGACCAAAACCAACAATGCATGATGTTCCACACCACAACGCAGTCACAAACAACACAACAATCATAAAACAAATAAACACCGGCACCACATACTAAGACTGTAGTAATAAGGTAATGTTGCTTGGGAGGAGAAGGCTCGAAGAACTTTCATTCCGAGGCTCCTCCTCCCCAAGGACATACTGCATAGTGTTTAAAGTATAATGCACACAAGCATTGTGCATCGTATTGTATTCTCTTTTCTATGCAAAGCTACAATCATTGAATTTTATATATCAGTAATGTATTAAGTTATTTAAGGAATAATGCATTCAAGTAGCAACGAACTATATTCTGTTTCTACTAACAAATTACAAACATAAGTGTGTTTCTCATGTAAAGCTAAAATTCATGTATTCCATGTATGAAGTGTTCAATCAGTATTTAATGTGTATAAACTGTGTAAACATACATTAGCACAAACCATTTCAGATTAGAATAGCTCGAGGTTGTACTGAGACCTTCTCATCTGAAATAGGTAGAAATGGGCCATTATCAATCAACAGGCTACTTAGACTATATTACACATCCAAATACAGCATATCACTTCCCTCTACCTACTGCAAATTATTTTCACCACACTCATTGTATTACTTTTTTTTAAACACGTTTCTTGTAGTGGCTATTTTCGCAGCAGCTGTATATAAATTGCAGTTTTTTTAAAAAAAAAATGCCTTTGCATGCTGCACATAAAATTTTGTATTTTAATTTATTCTCCCAGACGCATTTTGCCCTTTTTACAAGGCATCTTGAGTGGTGTCCTGAAATAATACATGATTTGTCCTTTTTACACATAGGTTATGGTTTCACATCTAGGTTCTAGATTTAAAAACAGTTCCTTAACGTTTTTTTATGAAATGGAAAGGTACTTACAGGTAATTTTTAATTCACTGCATCTAAACAAACTGCTTGCTTTTCCTCATCTGGCAACCAGGCGGACATCATAGAGTTCACTTTTAGTTCACTGTTTTCGTTGCACATCACTGTAACTGCCATCTTCTTAATACAGACATTCATTTGTTTTTCTAAGTATTGCCAACTGTTTTGTGAATTTATATATGTGTGTATTAGAGAGGAAGAGAGATATATTTTTTTTAATAATAATAATAATAATAATAATTATGAGAGGAATCAGATGTGTAATCATTTGTTGGGGTTTCCGTCTATTATATGATCAATCAGTATAAACAGTGAGTTGTTAATCATATTTACTTGGTTATTTAGTAGTTGTTTCTTTTCAGCCTTTGTTTTGAATATATAATAATTTTCCTGTAATGTTAGGAGATGTCTTTCATTATTTATTCTAATTATTTTCATATCATTTTCTCTTTAGTAGGTTTGTGGTTGTTTTCTCTCAAATGTTCTGAGTTGAGTGGCTCGTTCCATATTTCCATGCTCTGATACGTTCTTTGTACCGGGTGTCAAATGTTCCGCTGGTTTTTCCTACATACCTTTCATGACATGGGTTGCATTGTAGTTGGTATAGTCCTGCTTTTTCGTAGATATCTGTGTTTTTTGTTATTTTTGGAATTTGCCTTTAGATTGAACTGTCTGATTTGAATGCTATGTTTATCCCTTGTCTTTTGAAAATGTTTGTTATTTTATGTGTGAGTTTATGCTTGTATGTCATTGTGTCCCATCTTGAATCTTGTTTTTTGTTTTCCTGTATTCTTTGTGTCGTTATTGTTCTGTCACTGTTTGTGCCTGTTTGTGTAGTGTTTTGTTGTATTGTTGTTTGTGGGTGTTTATGTACTGTGTTCACAGACTGTATTTGTTTTTTAATGTTTTATTTAATTTGGTGACTAGTTCCCTACTGTACCCGTTGTTTGTTACTATTTTCGCAGCAGCTGTATATTGGCCACTACAAGAAACGTGTTATATAAGCCCTGCCAGGCATTTCCAGTTGGCCTCTACCACAGATTCAGAAGACTACATCTCAACATCCATAAAACCATGGAACACACAAAGTGCAACAATATTTGTCAATCCAATAACCTTGTACCTAACTACGTCAATGTAAAGATTAAAAACAGTTTGTCTAGTGCTAAAAAAAAAGTGAAAGAAACAGCTCAGAAAGTTTGGCTAAAATACGAAATCAAAGCTCTACACTTGAAAAAACAAACTTTATCTCGAAAACTATATAAAACACATGTACAATTTGCAAATAACATTAACAATCCTGCTGTTTTTTCTGATCTGGTCAAAACGGTTGAAAGTTACACACACTGTCTTGAAAGAAATTGAAGAAAAACATAAGAAAAAGGTAACCCAACTCATGAGACAACAAACACAACAAAGAAACAGAAACAGAAACATAAACATAAACAATAAACAACCTAAACACACACACACCAATTTTATCCACGGTTGATAAATCTCACAGACACACTATTAAACAGTGAAGAAAAAGAACTCTTAGAAAAAGGACTGAAATACAACATAAATACAAAAGTAGATGAAGAATACCTCATAATACAATCAGAAGCCATTCTAAAGCAAAAGGAGAAAAGTGAAAACAGCAATGTAAACACTGGGCTAACAGGGAAATTGATAAAAAAAGAAATACATAAAATTATTACAGATACAAAAAAGCAGACTGACAGAAACAGTAAAAACACGGAATCCGAAACGCTCGGAAAATTCAGAAAGAAACTCCAAAATGAAAACATCATTATTACTAAAGCAGACAAAGTAAATACAGTAGTTCCTATTCCCAATCAGCAATACATTGACAAAACACAAGAGTTCATTTCACAAAATAATATTAAAAAATCGAAATCAGACCCAACAGACAGATTTCAGATCAAGGTAAAGATAGGTTAAAAAATATAGACTACACACTGGATGACAGAGAAAAAGGTAAATTAATACAGAACAATCCTTCAGCACCCATCCTCCAATGCCAACCAAAAATCCCAGTAAGACTCATTGTAAACTTGGAAAAAGCTCCCACTTACAAACTTGCAGGACACATGTTGAAATTACTAACAGACTTATAAAATAGAAGATGACAGAACTATGAGGAACACGTCACAGTTAATACAACTTATAAAAGAAGTAAAAATCCCAGATACAGCTAATCTACTCTCTTTTGACATAGAAAACATGTACTCTAGCATGCCAATAGCAGAAACAATAAATATCATAGAGCAAAACATGGACAAAAGCCAGCTACCAGATGAACACATCTTAGAAATACACAAGTTGCTGGAACTGATAACTGAACAGAACTACTTTCATTTCAATAATGAATACTATTTACAGGAAATGGGTTATCAGTGGGATCCCCAGTATCAGGTGCCCTAGCAAACATTTTCATAAGCCATGTAGAAAACTTAATTTTCAAAAATGTTATCAAAAAGAATTACAACATATACTTTATTGGATCAGATACATGGATGACATCCTTTGTTTAATAGATGAACCTCAGGCAAAAATTGACCAGTCGCATACAGATATAAACACAATATACAGAAAGATAAGATTCACAATGGAAAAAGAACAGAACAACCAAATAAACTTTTTAGATATAACAATTAAAAAAGAAAACAATCAGCATAGCTTTGAAATCTACTGTAAACCTACAACAAGTGACACAATCCTACATCAGACTTCTAATCACCCACACTCACAGAAACAATCAGCACTCAGGTACTTGCTTCGTAGACTCAACACAGTACCACTCAACACAGAAAATTACCAGAAACAACTAGACATCATCACACAAATAGCAACAAACAACGGGTACAATAGGGAACTAGTCACCAAATTAAACAAAAAAATTAGAAAACAAATACAGTCTGTGAACACAGTACATAAACACCCACAAACAACAGTACAACAAAACACTACACAAACAGTGACAGAACAATAACGGCACAAAGAATACAGGAAAACAAAAAACAAGACTCAAGATGGGACACAATGACATACAAGCACAAACTCACACATAAAATAACAAACATTTTCAAAAGACAAGGGATAAACATAGCATTCAAAACAGACAGTTCAATCGAAAGGCACATTCCAAAAATAACAAAAAACACAGATATCTATAAAAAATCAGGAATATACCAACTAAAGCGCAACACATGCCATGGAATATATATAGGACAAACCAGCGGAACATTTGACACCCAGTACACACAACATATCGGAGCATGGAAATATGGAACGAGCCACTTAACTTTTGCACAACATTTGAGAGAAAACAACCACAAACCTACTAAAGAGAAAATGATATGAAAATAATTAGAATAAATAATGAAAGACATCTCCTAACATTACAGGAAAATTATCATATATACAAAACAAAGGCTGAAAAGAAACAACTACTAAATGACCAAGTAAATATGACCAGCAACTCACTGTTTACACTGATTGATCGCATAATAGACAGAAACCCAAACAATCCACGTGGGAAAAATATATCTAAAAACAAAGATGATGTGACTTACCAAACGAAAGCGCTGGCAGGTTGATAGAAACACAAACAATCACAAACATACACACAAAATAAGGGAAAGACGAAAGGATGTGGGTTTTAAGGGAGAGGGTAAGAAGTCATTCCAATCCCGGGAGCGGAAAGACTTACCTTAGAGGGGAAAAAAGGACAGGTATACACTAGCGCGCGCACACACACCTCCACATCCATTCGCACATATACAGACACAAGCTCCCCCTAAGGTAAGTCTTTCCGCTCCCGGGATTGGAATGACTCCTTACCCTCTCCCTTAAAACCCACATCCTTACGTCTTTCCCTCTCCTTCCCTCTTTTCTGATGAAGCAACCGTGGGTTGCGAAAGCTTGAATTTAATGTGTGTTTGTTTGTGTGTCTATCAACATACCAACGCTTTCATGTGGTAAGTTCCATCATCTTTGTTTTTAGATATATTTTTCCCACGTGGAATGTTTCCCTCTATTATGTATATACAAAACAGTTGGTAATACTTAGAAAAACAAATGAATGTCTGTATTAAAAAGATGGCAGTTACAGTGATGTGTAACGAAAACAGTGAACTGTAAGATGTCCACCTGGTTGCCAGATGAGGAAAAGCAAGCAGTTTGCTTAGATGCAGTGAATTAAAAGTTACCTGTAAGTACCTTTCCATTTCCTAAAAAAAATGTTAAGGAACTGTTTTAAATCTATAACCTTGATGTGAAACCATAACCTATGTGTAATAAAATGAATCGTGTAATATTTCAGGACACCCCCTGAAGATGCTTTGTAAAACAGGTGAAATGTGTCTGGGTGAATAAATTAAAATACGAAACTTTATATACAGCATGGAAAAGGCATTTTCTTTGAAAAAACTGCAATTTACCTTTTTTTATTTTTCTTTTAAATTTGCATTATATAAAATATATTCTCATCAACTAGGTAGTAA
The DNA here is from genome assembly GCF_021461395.2 of Schistocerca americana. NCBI lineage: Eukaryota > Metazoa > Arthropoda > Insecta > Orthoptera > Acrididae > Schistocerca > Schistocerca americana. Next base: position 382,879,061 of record NC_060126.1, read on the forward strand.
CAAAGTATATGGAATCAAAACAATTGTTGAACATTCAATTTGCTGTAACCTCTGATAAATCTTTATATTTTATGCTCTTTATATTATTTTAAAAAAGCATTAACAACTGTGTACCAGTAAGATTGTAACAATGGGAAGTCATTGCTGTTAGATTCAGAAGTATCTGACCCACCTTACATTTTAAGGCGGTGGGTTACTCTGTACTGTTAATGAAATAAATAAATAATTAAATAAATAAATGAAATCATCCATTCCTCTGTCTGTCAGTATAAATTTGACATTTAAAGTATGCTGATGTCACTTCAGAAACATGCTAGTTGAAACTCCCTCATGACCATTCCACCAATGATAGGCTTCTTGTTTGTTGTGGGGCCACTTACCCCCCTTGCCTTGGTTGACATCTCCAGAAACTAAGATGTCTATTTTTGCTCGCTAGACATCTTATTGCTCAACATCACTGAAATTTTTGGAAAATTTTCTTTGGTCACAAAACATTACTATTTACCGTCACATTCCTTCGTCCTGTTTATAAAAACTTGGGAAGGTGGAATGTATTTAGGCCCTGTACCTAGTTTTGTGCTGCAACATTTTCCTACCAGCAATGCACTATTTTCAAAATTACTACTTTGTGAATACTTGCAGTGTGTCCATGTAGATGTAGATGTACACAATTTCTTTGCACCTTTTATACACAAATTATTAAAAACCGCAGGTGTTAATTAAACCCAGAAAAAATATATCTAATCATAAAATAATCTCAGAAAAAACTCGTGTTGACTAGACCATTAAAAATGAAAATAAAACTTGATATTAAGTATCAGCTTTAATTAGACCCCAAAAAACTGGAAAGACAAATGGACTTTAATTACACCCAGCAAGTACTAAACATTAACATGTAAAAAACTTTCTCCTCATAATTTGGAGTAACATCATAATTAAGATAAACATTTTGTTTTCCTCAGTTTTTGGTAACACTTTTCAGGCATCCACTTACCCATTAGTATTATTACTCTAGCACACTTGGTAAATCTGTCCACTCACTGCCACTTACTACATAGTGGTAAAATTAGTCTCTCACTTACAGCTGATTCAAATCCTGTATCTTAGTTTCGACAAACAGAGGAATTAAGTTTTTGGGTTTGTGGAACAAGATAATTTAACATGAAATTTTAATTATCTCCCCTTTATCAGTGGTTAAGATCTCCACAGTGGATTGGGGTGGTGGTTTTATGTCCCACCAGTCAGTGGTTCAACTATCACAACAGTATTAATATTAATTCATGGATATTCTAACTTACAGAAGACAATATTTTTCAAGTATAGAATTGGCCACTACCTCCTTAGGACAAACTACAATGTTTATTAAGTTTTCTGTCGCCAGTGTTTGTGTTGATTGGAGCAGTGGCTGTTCTTTCCATCTGGTCTTGTTAATTCTTGACTCTTACATTGTACTGTTCCAATTCCACCACACTCTGATTCCCAGATACTTTCTTGGACTTTGTGTAAACCAAAAAAATACTGGTAGTCTTGTATGGTCCTTGATAGATGTTACAGAATTTTAATATCTCGTAATCTATTTTTTTAAGTTTTGCACCGAAACCCAAAGAAACCCTATTTCCTTTTATCAGATTGTTCTTTGTGAATCCTTATCTTTTCCTCCATAATTTCCTCTTCTACTAGATCTGTCACTAACATCTTACATGCATTTACTTCCACTTCACTCTCCCCTAGAGACATTTTCTCATCACTCTTTCATGCGATTAAGTGTCTCAAGTTTTTCTCACTGCTTTTAGTTAATCCTGTATCTATCTCTCTCTCTCTCTCTCTCTCTCTGTGTGTGTGTGTGTGTGTGTGTGTGTGTGTGTGTGTGTGTGTGTGTGTGTCAGTATCACCTTAATTTCGTTGTCTTCGCCCTTTACTTCCATTTTCACTACTTTGCTTGATATTATCTGTGTTCTCACCATGTAGCATTTCATCCTTTGAGTCATCTTCCAATTCCTCCTCGAAATCTAATTCATCTGAACCCTCTTCATAGTCTATATCAGTATGCATAAGACAGCATGAGCTATGTAATATGTTCGAAAATGCTGCATGGGAAAATGGGATACTCCTGGGGCTGATACCTCGGGTTCCATTCGTAACAGCAAGGTAGATTCAAGTGTTTTGTATAGCCCTGGGCTATGGATCATTTGTTTTCTCAAAAAAAGAATTGTCTAATGTCACTGTTCTGCAGTATGGGATCAGAGTGTAAGTATTACACACTTCCGGCTGCTTAGGCAAATGGAGCCCATTGGTTGGTTCTTTTTGCATTTGATGTGGTCTACAATGGGCCTTAGGGGCTCATGGAGGCACCATTAGTTGATGGTGGCTTCTTATGAAACTCCAAACAGGGCTTCTTAAATTTTTTTTTTTTTTGCACCAGAACTGAAGCTGCTGATTCGAAGCCAACTATGCATAGCAAATGGCTGAAATTTTTGTAATATATTCCTAAGACCCCAATCTCGAACATCCTTGAAAATTTTCTTCAAATCTTTATCTGTTTCCGAGATATAGAAATTCAAAGTTATCCTGCTTGTGCATGTAAAATGTGCACATAAAATCTGTTATGGGACAAAAATGTAGTTTGAAAAGTGATGTGGCATGAAGAAATATGCTGTAAAATGCCTCCTTTACCTTTAGAATCGTTCTGGGAACTCCATGTTGTAGTACTGAAGCACATGAAAAATTTTTATGCTTGTAAAATCTAGTCTGATGTGTAAAATTAATTTTAAGTTATTTCAGTATCACATAAATCAAATATCAAAATTTTACTAACCCATAAAGTTCTTTTCAGATGAGTGACCTTGCAGTGGCAGGAAAAAGATGGGAACCAGTGGAAAAATGATACTATCAAAGCACAAAAAAAGTCGAATATACTCCTGTTTAAAAGACTAAGACTGAAAAATGGAGTATCAGCTGCCGCAATCTACCTTCCTCAGCACATTTAAAAATTTTCCAAAAAATTTTAGCTTGAAAACCTATTCACTCTCTGTCATAATGAGAGGGGAGTTGGCAACAGTGGGAAAGGTATAGAAAAGTAATTAATACTGGCTGATAGTTGACTGAGGGTAACAGAAGAGATACTGAATTTAATTGATGAAAGGAGAGAATAGAAAAATGCAGTAAATGAAGCAGGCAAAAATGAATATAAACGTCTCAAACATGTGATCAACGAGAAGTGTAAAATGGCTAAGCAGGGATGGCTAGAGGACAGTTGTAAGGATGTAGAGGCGTATATCACTAGGGGGTAAGATAGATACTGCCTACAGGAAAATTAAAGAGACCTTAGGAGAAAAGAGACCATTTGGATGAATATCAAGAGCTCATATGGAAACCCAGTTTTAAGCAAGGAAGGGAAAGCAAAAGGTGGAAGAAGTATATAGAAGGTCTATACAAGGGCGACGTTCTTGAGGACAATATTATGGAAGTGGAAGAGGATGTAGATGAAGATGAAATAGGAGATATGATACTGTGTGAAGAGTTTGACAGAGCACTGAAAGGTTTAAGTCAAAACAAGGCCACAGGAATACACAACATTCTTTCATTAGAACTACTGATAGCCTGGTAGGTGAGCAAGACGTATGAGACAGGCAAAATACCCTCAGACTTCAAGAAGAATATAATAATTCCAATCCCAAAGAAAGCAGGTGTTGACAGATGTGAAAATTACCGAACTCTCAGTTTAATAAGCCAAGGATGCAAAATGCTAACACGAATTCTTTACTGATGACTGGAAAAACTGGTAGAAGCCGACCTCGGGGAAGATCAGTTTGGATTCTGTAGAAATATTGGAACACCTGAGGCAATACTGACTGTACGATTTATCTTATAAAATAGATTAAGGAAAGGCAAACCTACATTCCTAGCATTTGTAGACTTAGAGAAAGCTTTTGACAATGTTGCCTGGAATACAATTCTGAAGGTGACAGGGGTAAAATACAGGGAGCGAAAGGCTGTTTACAATTTGTACAGAAACCACATAGCAGTTACTAGAATCAAGGGGCATGAAAGGGAAGCAGTGGTTGGGATGGGAATGAGACGGGATTGTAGACTATCTCTGATGTTATTCAATCTGTATATTGAGCAAGCAGAAAAGGAAATAAAAGAAAAATTTGGAGTAGGAATTAAAATCCATGGGGAAGAAATTAAAACTTGGATGTTCGCTGATGACACTGTAATTCTGTCAGAGACAACAAAGGACCTGGAAGAGCAGCTGAACGGAATGGACAGTGTCTTGAAAGGAGGCTATAAGATGAACATCAACAAAAACAAAATGAGGATAATGGAATGTAGTCGAATTAAATCGGGTGATACTGAGGGTATTAGATTAGGAAATGAGATGCTGAAAGTAGTAATTGAGTTTTGCTATTTGGGGAGCAAAATAACTGATGATGATAGTCGAAGTAGAGAGAATATAAAATATAGTCTGGAAATGGTAAGGAAAGCGTTTCTGAAGAAGAGAAATTTAAGTGCCAGGAAGTCTTTTCTGAAAGTATTTGTATGGAGTGTATGCAATAATGGAAGTGAAACATGGACGATAAATAGTTTAGACAAAAAGAGAATAGAAGCTTTCGAAATGTGGTGCTACAAAAGGATGCTGAAAATTAGATGGGTAGATCACATAACTAATGAGGAGGTATTGAACAGAATTGAGAAATTTCTGGCACAACTTGACTGTAAAAAGGGATCGGTTGGTTGGACATATTCTGAGGCAGCGCGGAGGGTAAAAATCATAGAGGGACACCAAGAGATGAGTACAGGAAACGGTTTCAGAAGGATGTAGGTTGCAGTAGGTACTGGGAGATGAAGAAGCTTGCACAGGATAGAGTAGCATGGAGAGCTGCATCAAACCAGTCTCTGGACTGACGACCACAAAAACAACAACAGTAGACTGTGGTTGAGGTGTGGAAAGAGTGAAGGATATAATGGCAGTGTGAAGGAAAGGGAGGGAACCAGTGGCAGTGGAACATAATTGACAGTAACAAAACTGCTAGGGAAAGAGTGAAGGAGACAGTGCCAGTGGAAAGGAATAAAGAGCAGGAGAAAATGGAAGGGGTGAGAGCCTGTAATAATGAAAGACAGAGTCTATGATGATGACAGTGAGGAAGAGCAAGACAGTGAGAAAATACAGAAGCAGTGGGAAGGAATGAATGAGACAGGAATAGTAAGAGAGCAAGAGGGAGATAGTGACAGTGAGAGAAGACAGTAGGAGTCTGTGGCTGTGAGACAGGAGGCAGTGACATTTAGGGAGACACAAAGAGATAATGAAAATTAATTGTGCTAAATGGGTGAGTGAGAATGGCAAAGTGGGAGAGAATGGGTACGAGCAACTTAATAGTGATGGACTAGTGGACATGGGCCAAGTTCCACTTAGGTGAGCTTGTGAGAGTGAGAGGTGAGTTGCATGTTAAAAAGGGCATAAAAATTGTTGGCAAAATTTTTAAAGGTCCTCAAGAAGATAGAATGAGGCAACAGCTACCCCATTTTTCAATCAGTCTTTTAAACAGGAGCGTATTTGCCTTTTTTGTGCTCCCCCACAGGAATATTTGTCCATTGATCACTTTCTGTTTCATTCATCTTCATCTTTTTCAACTGTTAACTCCCTTTTTCTTTCGTTCTGCCATATATGCTTGTGTATCGCCCGCCATTTTCCTCTTTATTTTCCAAAAATTGTCCCCTATATCAATTAGCTCATTGTCCTATTTTTCCCCTGGGCGCTGCTCTTCTGATCTAGCCACCGTGTGAAAGTTATTTGCATATTGTTTCTGAGACCCATTACCTAACATATCATTTACAGGGTCATTACTGACTTCCTTCTCCTTTTGGCCTACCATCAAATAGAAATCCAATAGTACTTCCTCTCTTCTCTTGTTAAGTAGGTCTGTTTCATCATTCTTCTTTTCAAATGAGACTTATGATTGTTTCTTAATTTCATAATTTCCTTCATTACTCTTCAAGCTACCATCTCGATAACTCTACTCAACTGCTTCCTGACACTTTAACAACTAATATTCTTCATTTTCATCTACCCTTATTCCTTCGTCTTGTAAATTGCCTGAATGAAGCTTGCGTAATTGAGTCCTCCTTTCATCTGATTCACAAATATTTGACTCACCCCAATCCTGTGTATTATGCTTCCTATTTGATTCAGTCTTCCTCTTCCTCCTCATCAGTACACATTACCGTTATCATTATTGGACCACTGCTCATTTTCTGCCCCTTACTGATACAGAGGGGCATTTTCTGCTTTTTGTTCTCTATCGCTCTGATTATATCCACCTTAAAATTATATCCACCTCTGTAATGTCCTTGACTACTTCTCCCTCTCATTCCTGTACTATGCTCTCTGCATCTGAAAATATTACATTCCAAAAGAGTTATCCTATCTTCCATCTATAAGTCTCACTCCTTCACTAAAACAGTGGCTTTATTCTATACTGTACTGCCACATATCTGCTTCATTTACTCCACTCAGAAACTGGTCAAAATCAGTGTTCATTACACTAATATGACTTTTATTGTTAATCTAACAATGGAAAATCCAGGTCCCACCCCTCCCACAGTGGTATTCCGCCATCCACTAAACCTACACAATATACTCGTCCATCCTCCCTGTGAAATCAGTCATGTCATCTACAAGCTAAGCTGCAACCACTGTGCTGCATTCTATGTGTGCGTGACAACCAACAAGCTGTCTGTCCTCATGAATGGCCACCAACAAACTATGGCCAAGAAACAAGTGGACCACCCTGTTGCTGAACATGCTGCCAAACACGACATCTTACATTTCAATGACTGCTTCACAGCCTGTACCATATGGATCCTTCCCACCAACACCAGTTTTTCTGGATTTCGCAGAAAGGAACTCTCCGTGCAATACATCCTACGTTCCCGTAACCCTCCTGGCCTCAACCTTCGTTAGTCACTGTCCTCACCCATCCAGCCCCCTTTCCTGTTCCCATTGCAGCACTACACAACTGTCATCCCATCATTCCACCATTACACTCAGTCTTTTTACTTCTCTTCTTTCCCCCCCCCCCCCCCCCCCCCCACCCCCCCGTCCCCCACTGCTCCATTGCCCTTCGTCTAAAGCGCAGCACTTCATTGCCCGCCACCCCCACCATTTGATTTGATTTAATCTGATTTTGACAGGGAAGCTAAAACACTGCCTGCACCGAAACCGAGTTTATTGTTCAGTATCGCTCCCTGTATATCTAGGAAAGCCAACCAATGCCCTTAAATAGTGCAAGGAGCCTCATTACCAGTTTTTTGTGAGTCACATTTTCTTCAGCTCTAGTTGTCCCAAAGATTCTGTATCTTTTTTTCTCTCCAATTACATGCATTCGAAGATTAGGTGTGATGCAAGTTCTTCACCCTCATCACAGGTCCTACATTTAGGGTCTTCTTCCATTATACCTACTGTGTGTAGGTGTTGTTTTGAAATTCCCATGGCTGGTCATCAGTCCAGTCATGAGATTAATCTCTTTCCTGTTCAGTCCCAGGATTACAGAGCTTCTTTTAAAACGCGGCTTAGGCATCATTACCTTACCATGTTTTTGTTTATGGACCTTGGTCCTATATTCTGCATGCTGTTTCATAAGCCAGTTCCGTTCTAGTTTGATCATAGCCTTGGTGATTGTCAGGACAGGTTTCGGTCCAATAAATTGAGTCATTGCCCCCATCCTGTCCAATCTGTCGGCTTGTTCATTGCCACAGATCCCTGAGTGGCCAGGGACCCACACTAAGTTTACTCTGTTGCTTCCTCCTTGCTCCACCAGAGCCCTGTGGCATTCTTAGATCTCGTTGCAGGAGCTGCCAGTGCCAGTGATTTCAGAACTGCCTGGCTGTCTGAATAGATCTAGATGCTACAGATCTTGTAGCACCTGTGCATATTCTCCTCCACACATGCCCTGATTGCAGTAATTTCAGCTCGGAATACTGAGGCCAGTTTTCTTAGAGAGATGAAATCCCTCCAGTCTTGGCTGAACCCCTTACACCCCTGCCCCAACGCCTTGGTCTGATTTTGACCCATTGGTGAATCAAACAATGTCCGCCGTATGGTGTCGAACTTTTTTTTCCCACTGCTCCCTGCTTCCAGTTATTATATTGTAAGGCTTGTTGAAGCAGTTGGGAGTTGTTATATAGTTGGCCGGCATTTGCCCAGCCATTCCTACATTTACCTCCCTCACTATCTTAGTGTGTGATTCTGGATATCCCAGTGAGATACAGTTTTTACCAGTTTTAAGTCTGTATGCCCCAGCTGCTGCCTCCATCTTCAACCAAAGGTGTAGTGGAGACATGTCCAGCCAGCATGGCTTCCATCCCAGCTGTTGGTGCACTGCTGATTCCACCTGTTATGGCTAAGTGGGCAGGTCTCTGCACCTTAGCAAGCTCCTTAGCTGCAACCTGCTCTTCTACCTTCTTCCACCACACTATCGCCCTATAGGAAATCCTAGGTCTAACCACCGTGGTGTATATCCAGTGTGTATCTCAGGGACTTAACCCCAGTTTTTACCTCAAGCCCTCCTGGTACACACTAGAGTACCATTTGCCTTGGTGCAGGTACTCTTAATGTGAGGGATCCATGTTAGTTTCTCATCTAAGGTTACCCCTAGATATTTCACTATCCCCTTCACAGGTAGAGTTTCACTGAAGAGCTTTAGATTGCAACTTGAGTGTTGGATATGCCACCTCGTGAATGGCACCACAACAGTCTTCTTAGGATTAACACTTAGAATCCTGTCCAATGCACCAGTCTTGCACCTTGTGCCATATTTCAAACTGTGTCAGTAAATTTGCCAAGTATTACTATGACAAGGTCATCTGCATATCCTTGGCAGAAGCATAGTCTGGAATTTAGTTCCTTAATGAGTTTGTTCACCACTAGATTCCACTATAAAGGGGACAGAGCTCCTCCTCATGGTAGCCTCTACCTTCCTTCCACTAAGCATGGCCATGGTCCACTTACATAAAGTGGTCCCTAGGTCATGCACCTCTGCTGCTCTTACCGTGGAATCAAAGGTCATGTTACTTAAGGCACCCTTGATGTCCAGGGAGATGCAGAGGGCTATGTCTTGGAAGGGAAGTGTCTTCTCCAACCTCTCAATGAGGTGATGGAGAGCTGTCTCACATGATTTACCTGGTTGTAATGCGGAGGGGCCCTAATTATCCAATAGGGGTAATGCAGTATTGATTTAAGTGTCAGGAAGTCATTTCTGAAAGTATTCATATGGAGTGTAGCCATGTATGGAAGTGAAACATGGACGATAAATAGTTTGGACAAGAAGAGAATAGAAGCTTTCGAAATGTGGTGCTACAGAAGAATGCTGAAGATTAGATGGGTAGATCACATAACTAATGAGGAAGTATTGAATAGGATTGGGGAGAAGAGAAGTTTGTGGCAAAGAAGGGAAAGCAGATTGAGAAGGATGTAGGTTGCAGTAGGTACTGGGAGATGAAAAAGCTTGCACAGGATAGAGTAGCATGGAGAGCTGCATCAAACCAGTCTCAGGACTGAAGACCACAACAACAACAACAACAACAACAACAGTCTGATTGGTCTCTTATCCTTGGCCTTGGTACGGTCAATTCTCCATGGCTTCGTAATGAAGACAACCTTCACTACCCTCCAAGCATTGGGAACGATTCCTAGTGCTAGGCTAACACTGAATAACCTGCACAGGACTCTCATGAGATTCTCTCCCGCCTGTTGCAGAAGAGCTGGAAAGATTCCATCTGGGACAGGTGACTTGAACAGTTGGAATGTTCCCACCATCCATTGGACTTCATTGAAGTCCACACACTCTACGGCCAATTCCCAGTCCTCTCTTCGAGTGCCTCTCCGGGATCACATTCTGGTCTGTGTTGTCCGGCAGAGCATAGTGAGGAAAGTGAGTTTTGAGGAGCAGTTCCAGTGTCTCATGTGCTGTCTTTGTATATTCCCCATCCTCCTACCTCAATGTACCTCCTGGATTGGTTGGTATTATAGTGAGAATCCTGTGAAGTTTGGCTTGAGCAGCCATGCTCTCCACTTCCTCACAGAATGCCTTCCAGATGCCTTTTTTGCTTGTCTAATTGCAAGGTTGTAGTTTACAAGGGCCTCACAATATTTTGCCCAATGTCCTTTACGTCTCACAAGGTTAAACAGTCTTCGTACCTGTTTTCTTTGCATTTCCAAGTTGTTATTCCACCAAGGCATGCTCCTATTTGTGCACATCATGTTGATTGTGCAGTTGATTGGATTCCTTATTAAGGTTTTAGTTTCCCTTAAGCTTAAGTCAAGGTCCCTCCTGTAGGTCTCCCAGTCTGTTTTCCTGGGATTCCTATAGGTCATGGTCTGTCTGATTCCCATTTCCATCTTGAATTTAATATACGTGTGGTCTGATGAGGATGGCTCTAATGCCACATGCCATTGTTTGACATAGCTGTCCATCATCAGGAAACCAAAGGTTATGTCAATTACTTGTTCCCTTCTGCTATTCCTGGATGTAGGTTCATTGCCCCTATTCAAGATCTCCAAGTTGTTAGCTAAGACAAATTCAAGAAGGTACTCACCTCTACTGTTGGTGTCCTTGCTGCCCTACACTAGGTTGTGGGCATTGCCATCACATCCAATTAACAGTTGGTCGCCTTGCCGATGGCAAGCTTCTACTAGTCTCCTCACCTCCAAAGGAGGGGAGGAGAGCTGTCTTCGTAAGGAAGGTATGCTGAGGCCTAAACAATTTCCCTTGTGATATCTTCCTCACATTGCTGCATTGTAATGGTCACTAGGTCTCTGGAGCAGAAATCCATCATTGGCATGAAGGAAATTCCATTTCTTACTTAGGTGCGTGTTCTGGAGTTTTTTAGATTTCTAGCATAAATCAGATTACCTCCAGTGCCACCGAGGCCCGATACACCGCCTTTATATAAGTAGGGTTCTTGTATCAGGGCCACGTCCACTTCCTGTCTCCCCAGGCAGTGTCTCAGGGCTACAGAGGCCCCTTTACTGTGCTGCAGATTAATCTGCAGCACGTCCAGTCTCCGTCTTGCTGCCATCATTGCCTTTGAGGTCTTTGATAACCATGACAATGACCTGCGAGTACCCTAAAAACAATTTCAGACCTTGCTCTTGCGTCACTTTCAGGGACTTCTCTCCGACCTCCACCACCAGGGTTTGTCCTTCAGTTACATCTTTCTGGTTGATCACTCACAAGTCTTCTGTCAAGAATTTTGGGTTCTGGGCCCATATTTTCTCTGACAGAGTTTTAGGGGAGACATCCTTAAGGATCTTTGGTACCCATCTGACCAGCAGCTTTACATCCTCCCACAGGAATATCAAGAACCTTGTCCTTAAGCCATTCCACCGTGTGCACCCCCTCACAGACAAAAATGAGGGCTCCACGATCTAGATAGAACCTCCTGAAGTTGAGTCCTGGACCAACAAACTCTCCTCCCCCCCAATATTTTCAAAGAGGGCCATCTGTACAAGTTCCACTTGCTGCGAGGTGATGGCTGCCAGTGGATAGCCTTCCTGGATAATTGTCATCTTAAAAACAGAGACTGCAGTGCTACAGGTCGGTTCCCCTATTCCTTGCCTCAGTTTCTTCCGAGCTTGCTTATCCAGGGAAGAGAGGGAGTCTTAGATTCCTCCCTTATCCTCTTGCTACCTGTCTTCGATGTTGTGGGGGTCTTGGGCTCAAGCCCATTTACCGTATTTGCTCGAATCTAAGCCGCACTCGAATCTAAGCCACACCTGAAAAATGAGACTCGAAATAAAGGAAAAAAAAATTTCCCAAATCTAAGCCGCACCTGAAATTTGAGACTCGAAATTCAAGGGGAGAGAAAAGTTTTAGGCCGCACCTAAAAAAAATCGAAACAAAGTTGGTCCATTGTAATATGAGGCACAATTTAGGTCGAATGAATGACGATACAGCTACAGTAGTTTGGTTCGAGTCATGAGCTTAGCAGTTAAGCTTTACCAGCTAGCCATTGCAATGCGTCAGGCGCTCCGTCAGTATTTATACGGGTACCCTTCCTTTTTCACGTGCTTCGTCTGGTTTGAATCGATTGCTTATTTTGCTTTGATCTGATAAGTGCCGTTTTCTTTGTTATGGGTGTTTACGCCCCTGCAAGCTGAAAATGCATTACTGTACTGTGTCATGCACTGTTTATCGCATTCTGATAGTGCGTGTTTACGGCCTGTCGCCGCTCGCAGCATGGCTTGCTTTTGTGCGCGCTACCACCGCTTAAAAAAAAAAAAAAAAAAAAAAAAAAAGAGGAGGAATCGTCTCATTAGCGAAACAATGGCAAGAGACTGCTATTTGTTGTTACTTATACTGCTGCTTTCTTTGATAATGATCAACAAGAACCAAATAATAGACTGCGTATGATAGAACATGTTCTGAACGAGAGTTAGGCGAAAATTTTTCTCCGTTTGAAAATCTTTGCGGCCGCTTCTTTAGTACATCAAATTCTGCACAGAAATTAGTCATCTTAGATTTAGAAATCTAGTCAGTTGCCGTGCTTCATTTCTGACTGTATCACTATTAGGCATAAAAATAATACGAATATAAACGTGACAGGATACGTATATTCTTCCGCGTTTGCTGTTGTCTCGCTCTAGTTTCGCAGTTTATTAGACAGACAGGATTTAAATGAGATAGCAGCAAACATGAAAGAATACATGGCAAAATGTTTATATTCGTATTATTCTTATGGTGAAGAGAATAGTGCATGTGATTCACATTTCATCAGTTCCTATTAGCAACCATCTCTTCTCACAGGTAGGAAAAAATTCAGAACGTAGAGTTGGCTATATTGACAAACATCCCAAACAGTCTTGCCAGTCGTATTTTCGTAGTACATTGAAATTCTGCTACATTCGAAGATGAACTATACGGAATTTGTATTTACTTTGTTGGATAATGTATGAAAATGGTCGAAACTCGGGACGGAGAAAAAAAGCTCGTCTTCCACCTTTTTTAAAAATTTATTTATTGACGCAGAGGTTTTGGCGCCAGTATTTATCTTTGTGTCTACAAAGCATGCTACATATATTCGACGGCAGAAGTTAGTTGTGGCGGCACCTACTAACATTTTTCAGAACTTCCCCTTGCTTTGCACTCGATTCTAAGCCGCAGGCGGTTTTTTGGATTAGACAAACAGGAAAAAAAGTGTGGCTTAGATTCGAGTAAATACGGTAATTCCGTCCATTTGTCTTAGGGAAGCCATTCTTTCCCTTCCTTTTGTCTCTGTTCCTTAAGGAGTTTCCTCCTCTGGGTCCCAGACAAGGCTTTAATCTTGATCTGGTCCAACTTCTTGGTTACAGTTCCCACTTCTGGCTCAGGTCTACATCCTGATTCAGTAGTGGGAATGCATTCCATCAGTCCTGACCCCCATGTTTGGGTGTCTGAGGTCTCAGTTTGCCCTCAGTTTGTTTTACTTTATTTTATTTAGTCATGCCCACGAGTTTTTGTGATTTACACAGTCCACACCACGAATACCCTGTGTAGTGTAAGGCTACTTACTCAGGGAAGTCACCCAGTATCCCTGAGGCTCCGTTTGCGACACATCTTCCCATGTGCCACACACACACCTCGGCATGGGGAAGGGAATTGGGTAAGGACTAGGGGTGGATAAGGAAGATGGGACGTTGTGGGGCACTCTTAGTCTGATCCGTCAGGTGAAATTCTTTGTCACACATTAATGGGTCAATATAATCCAAACTTCCAGACTACATTCCACAGTATTTCTTCATTGTATCATGTAATTTCTTTAATAGTCTGGGAATTTCTTTGATACTCTGGGAATTCTTGGAACCAATTTCATTACTCTCATTGTTGATGTTCCATCCAGTGTTTTCTTTTGAAACATTTAATTACGTCTTTAAAAGTATCAAATCCTTCTAGTGCTTTAACCGGGCATTGTTAATTATCTCCAACAAAACATTGCTTCACCAAGCGAATATTTTCCACTTATGTGCAGTTACTTGGAATCCAGCACCTACATAAATTTACCATGGGATGTATGTTGCCGTTAGGATCAAACTTCCTATCGTGATTACCAACCCTATGACCCTAATTAGTGATACTCAGGAGAAGGCTCTGTCCCTTAGTACCTTGTTGTAGTGGATCCACTTTTTCCTGGATGCCAGAAACATCTACCTACAATTGATCTACTTCCCCCATCAGCTCTGAATGAGGTTTCAAAATTTCCCTTTTCAAGATTTGGATATGTTTCCTCCCTAATCTTATAGATCTTGAGGGTTACTTCATCTACTTCTATCCATCCCATTAAACTGATTGCACTCATGCATATCCGCTCATTAAGTTGCTTTTTAACAGATTCGACTTCCTTTTCTACTGTCCCAATTTTCACTTCAAAATTTGTCTTCATAACAACCAATTCTTTCCTCATGGAATCTAAGCTCGTATTTTTCTCAGAGCCTCATTGTTTGCTTTCAGATCTGCTCTCAGAGCTATTAAGTTACTTATATTTGTGTTATTATTTCCACTTCCATTGAACTTGTTGATTCATTGGTGACTGTCAAAATACTGTATTGCTTTGCAGCTGCAATATCAAACTTTAACCCTCAGTTACTTCGGCTCAAATTTCTTCTGAATAATACTGCTCATCTTCAGTCACTAGTTCTTTGTTTGCACCATCCTGTTTGGCAAGTTCCTGCTCTTTCGTATCAATTGTGACTTTATATGTCTTTTAATCCAAAAAGTTTTCTGTTACAGATAAGTGGCCTAAGTATTAAAGTGTCCTGTCATGGATGTCACCACATGACTACTGGTTCCCTGGCTTCCTTTTGCAGTGATCAAACTTTGTTACTCTGTTTGTTAAACCAGGGTTGCATACCTCTGTCCACTGAAACTTTGCATGTTTTTCTTTTGAATCATCTGAAAGTCTTAGCCAACAAGAATCTTACCAGTTCCCTGACCTATTTGGTTCTCTGCTTCTAATTTTTTGATAAATTTAAACCTCCTTTCATTTTTCTACACTTGCACGTTTTACCTATAAAGCAACTCTCAGCCTCTGTCTCCGAAAACACAGGCTAGTTGCACGCCTCACCAGTCTGTTCAGGGCCATAAATGCTCAAAGAAGGAGGGATGCTTACTACACAGTGCACCTGTTCCTGCTGGTCTGCCAGAGCAGTCTCCCTTTTCTGGTTTAAAAATACTTTGTCCCTGTCTCTGCAGACTTTAGGCACGCAACTACTTACATACAAAATGGCAACTTCTCACTCTCAACAATAACTGGCCTTAATTGGCAGAATAGCAATGCCCCCCCCCCCCCCCCCCCCCCCAAAAAAAAAAAAAAATTAAGTAGCAAAACTATTTATAGCTTCTACTGGCTTTTAAATTAATATTAGTGAACATAATGATGGCTGCAGCAAAAAGCAACGTTAGAAACAAACTCACACAAGTGAATGATCATGGCTACAGTTACGGGAAAGTCAATGCCCACTTATTTTTTGTCATCTTGATGATGCAGCTCTTGACTTAGCAAAGTTAGGCTGGATCCTACCTGTTACTGTTTTGTGACCTAACAAACTTCACAAGAAAGTACTAAAGTTTGGAGTTATAATGTAACTGGAGTGACAAAAAACATACTCCAGAATGAGATTTTCACTCTGCAGCAGTGTGTGTGCTGATATGGAACTTGCTGGCAGATTAAAACTGTGTGCCGGACCAAGACTCGAACTGAGGAAGTTCAATATCAGTGCACACTCTGCTGCAGAGTGAAAATCTTGTTCTGGAAACATCCCCCAGGCTGTGGCTAAGCCATGTCTGCGCAATTTCCTTTCTTCCAGGAGTGCTAGTTCTGCAGGTTCGCAGGAGAGCTTCTGTGAAGTTTGGAAAGTAGGAGATAAGGTAGTAGTGATGGTAGAGCACTTGCTCGCAAAAGGTCTTGAGTTTGAATCTCGGTCCAGCACACAGTTTTAATCTGCCAAGAAGTTTCAAAAAACGTACTCACCAAGCGCAAGCAGAACAACATACACACATATATTCCTTAACCTCTATAACTAATTTATTGATGGGCAGATCTTTTATAATACTGTATTCTGCTGCTAGGAGCATATAGAGCAAACATTCCACAGTCAGTCAGCTGAATGACATTGCTGAAGGAGCTCAGGACTAGTTTTGGCAGAGTTAGCATGACAACAGTTTTATGAGATTGTCGATTTGCCATGCCTGATTTTTGTGAACAGCTTTGGTGGTGAAATTCTGCTTTTTGCTCAGAAAAAGTGCAGCAGAAACTACTGAAATGTTAAAAACAGCTTTTAAGGATGATTCTGTGTGGAAAACTCAAGTGTTTGAGTGGTTTTCCCATTCCAAAAGTAGTGAAATGTCAGTTCATGACAAACCTGGTCATCCTTCCACAGCCCAAACACATGAAAATGTTGAAAACATTTATACAATCATCAACAAAGATTTACAATGGACAATTGAAGAAATTGTGGAGCTGTTGGGAGTGGTCGGAATTCAGTGCAGTGAATTGTGAAAAAAGATTTGGCAATGAAATGGGCGGCTGCCACGACTACTGACTGTTGAACAAAATCAGGGTTGTGTGGAAGCATGCTGCACTTTGAAAGAAGAGGCCTAAATTGAGCCAAACTATTTTTTAAAAATTATCACTGATGATGAAACTTTTGCTGTGCTTTTGATGCTGAATCAAAGCAACAATCAAGTCAGTGGAAGACTTAACGTTTGCTTCGCCCCAAGAAATCTTGTCAGGTGAAATCAAACATTAAAGCAATGCTGATAGGGTTTTTCCATGTGAGAGGAGTCATCCTTTCAGAGTTTCTTCTGCAAGGTCAGACAATTAACCAGACTTTCTACTTGGAAGATTCGAAAAATTGCACAACAACATGCGGTGGAAGGAACCTGATTTTTGGCAGTCTGGTGACTAGTTTTTACATCATTGCAATGCCCTGTTCTTACAGCCCTGTCTGTAAAATTATTCTTGATAAAAAATGGTGTGACACCTGTTCCGGACCACCCTTACTCACCTAGCCTTGCACCATGTGACTTTTTTCCCCTTAGAATGAAAAGAGACACAAAAGGAAAGCGTTTTGTTGATGTTGCTGAGGTGAAGAAAAAAAACAACGGAGATGCTGTCAAAAAGATAAATTTTAAACAATGTTTTGAAAAGTGGAATAAAAGATTAGGTAAGTTTATCAGTGTAAGAGGAGAGTACTTTGAAGGGAATGGAAGGTTTGTGCTTAAAATGTGATTTTTTTTTTTTTTTTTTTTAAAAAAAAAAAAGGTTCAGTTTCTTTTGAGTACCACCTTGTGCGTTCTCCTACCACTGCTTGGTGAGTAGACTTTTTGCTATCTATCCGGATACATTATATTTTCAAATTCAGAGTCAAGAATATTTAAGGTTCCAGTGACATATGTCAACACCAAGAAACCAGTTTTGAACACTAAATTGCGTTTTAGTTGACAGTACAGTTTTGAATCAATACATTACACTGTCACTGCCCCCTTGGTTGATGTCCCAGCAAATCTCTGAAGCTACTGTCCAATTCCCTATGACAAGAAATTATATGGCAACAAATAACCGACAACTTCATGGATGAGGCTCTACCAGAACAGTCATAATGCCATGAGATGATTTCTTTCATGTTATTTATTTATTTATTTACAAGTCAAGTTCCGTAGGACCAAATCGAGGAGGAAATCTCCGAGGCCATGGAACGTATCAGTGCATGAAATTACAACATAAAACTAATAACAGATAAAAATAAAATGTTTATGAAACTGAAAAAAAAGTCACTCTATAAGTTTAAGTAAACGCAATCAGCAATACAACAAGCATCAGCTTAATTTTTCAAGGAACTCCTTGACGGAATAGAAGGAGTGGTCCATGACGGAACTCTGTAGTTTTGATATGAAAGCACATGGATTTCTGCTACAAATTTTGAATTCTAGTGGTATCTTATTGAAAATGGATGCAGCAGTATACTGCACACCTTTCTGCACAAGTGTTAAGAAAGTTCGATCCAAATGCAGGTTTGATTTCTGCCGAGTATTGACTGAGTGAAAGCTGCTTATTCTGTGGAATATGCTAATATTGTTAACAAGAAATGACAGTAAGGAATCTATAAATTGAGAGGCCAATGTCAAAATACCCTGACTCGTGAACAGGGGTAGACAAGAGGTTCATGAATTTACACCATTTATTGCCTGAACTGCCCCTTTTTGAGCCAAAAATATCCTTTTAGAATGGGAAGAGTTACCCCAAAATATAATACCATATGACATAAGCCAATGAAAATAAGCAAAGTAGACAAATTTTTATGTCTAACGATCACTTACTTCAGTTACTATTTGAATAGTAAAACTGGCAGCATTAAGTCTTTGAACAAGATCCTGAATGTGAGCTTTGCACAACAGTTTACTATCTCTCTGAACACTTAGAAATTTGAAATGTTAAGTTTCACTAATCATGCACCCATTCTGTGAAATTAAAATGTCGGGTTTTGTTGAATTGTGTGTTAGAAACTTTAAAAACTGATGAGTATTACTGTGATTTAGCATTAAGTTATTTTCTACAAGGCATGAACTTATGTCATGAACTGCACTATTTGAAACCGAGTCAATGTTGCACACAACATCCTTTACTATTAAGCTAGTGTCATCAGCAAACAGAAATATTTTAGAGTTGCTCGTAATGCTAGAGGGCATATCATTTATATAAATAAGGAACAGGAGTGGCACCAACACTGATACCTGGGGCACCCCCACTTGACTGTACTCCACTCAGACCCCACATCACAGCCATTCTCAACACTCTGAATAATAACTTTTAGCTGTCTGTTGCTATAGTAAGAGGTGAACAAATTGTGAGCTACTCCCTGTATTCCATAGTAGTCCAACTTCTGGAGCAATATTTTGTGATCAACACAAACACCTTAGTTAAATAAATAAAAATATGCCTAGCATTTGAAACCTTTTGTTTAACCCATCCAGTACCTCACAGAGAAAAGAGAACATAGCATTTTCAGTTGTTAAACCACTACTGAAGCTGAACTGTACATTCTAACAACCCTACCACAACAAAGGTCAAAAATTAATTATGATTGTAGTGTTGCTCACGCTGCTAAATATTGCATTTTCAGGCAACAACAAAAGTTATATTATGTGGCAGGTGTCATTAGAGCACAGTTAATAGTCATTTCTTGAAATAATGGATAAACTAGGCACTCATCTTTTCGTGTTTCCCACGCTGGTCTCGTTGTGAACTCGTGGCTCAATCGTCGAAAATCTGGGTAGTGATGATTCAAAGCTCAGATGCAAAGAGGCCTAGGTATTATTCTGCAATATTCAGAAGTCTTATAGATGTGTTTCATAAATCATTCTTGAAGATTAAACTTTTGCAAATTATGACAATGGTGATGTAAAAAAAGTAATCAGTACTCCGAATTTAAGTTACACTTCTTTTTTATTACTTTTGTTGCAACATCACTTCACAATATAAAACATACTTGAAAATATCTTCCTCACTGTTAAAGTTCACATTTCATAAACTGACTACAATTTGCGTCTTTTCAACATGACGATCAAGACTTGACTCTCTAATAACCGCTTACACGCCCAAAAATCAGAGTTACGGGTACGTCAAAGATCATAGTGACAAAAGAAAGAAAACACATAAGAATAATATCATTGCAACATAAACATATCAATGTATCAAAGTACCTCTACATTAATGAAATCAAATCTGAATGTTGTCATAGAAATATGTTAACTATTCTACAGAACCACAGTAGAATATTGCTGGTATCAAGAGGTTGAGGTGAGGTACAGTAATGGTTACATAATTCAAGTACCATTACAACATCTTATAGCAAATTATGTGAGATAAGATGATAAATTATCCTTACATACGCAGCCTTTTCAATAATTTTAGCAAACACTTGTGGCATAGAAATAGGTCTAAAATTGTCTACATTATCCCTTTCTCCATTTTTATAAAGTGGCTTTACTACTGAGTACTTTAATTGTTCAGGAAACTGACCATTCCTAAAGGAAAAATTACAAATATGGCTTAATAGAGGACTAACATGTGCAGCACAATACTTTAATATTCTGCTAGAAACTCCATCATAGCCATAACTCCTAGCTGGAGTCTCCCAATCTGATAACTGACATTTTTCTAATGGTGGTGCTGATGGCAGTGTGCCGCACCACATTGCTGGAGGCTGAGATGCATGGTGGTAGCCCTCTGAGGTGTCTGCCGCCACCCCATGATGCTAGAGTTGTAACATGCTACTACGACTACTGTCAACAGTCCATCTGCACCTCCCCACAGATTTTGTCATCAGTGACAACCATGGCATCATGTCCTGCTGTACTCCCCCCATTGAGGGACACTCTGATTGGTCACATTTTTCAACTTTCTGTTTTCTTAATATATATAACCTTCACATGCTTCAGAAAATAATTTACATTTTGTATGTAAAATTGTAGGTTTGCATCTAACCTTCCCATCTTTGTCAGTACTATATTTGACATTATAAGTAGACCTTAGGTACTGTAGAAACACGCTGTTTGTTATTATCTTCCCACCAATGACAAGTTTATTCATTGTTGATGGGCTAACACCCTACCCCTCCCCCCCACACGCACACACACACAGGGATTTGCTGGTGTTCACTTATTTGATAACGAAGTGGTTCTTAGCTGCTTAGACCATTATGCGATGGCAGCTGTGACAGACACAGGTAAAATTATTTACTATGATAAAATAATTTGCTACTTCCTGGTAAAAGATGATCTGCAAAGGAAACCCCCCAACACAGTGTACATTGTCTCATCTTACATACTATTATGAAAAACATAAAGTTACAAAGTTTACAACTCTTTAAATATTTTAAACTGATGAAAAAATGACAGATGGCAGCTTAGTTTCAAATGACCAGTTACAATTTCCTTCCTACACATCTCTCTTACATTAATATTCAGTTGTGCAAATATTAGATTGCTATAGTAAAATCAACTTTATTATTTACTTTTAAACCTACCATTTCCTTTATGATAAAAATAAATTGTGAAATACTTTTCTTTGTAACCAATCTGTCTGTGACTCAGTAAAAAGTCACGTCATATTGTCTTTTTATTTATTTATTTATTTATTGTTCCGTGGGACCACATTTAGGAGAAGTCTCCATGGTCATGGAACGAGTCAATACATGAAATTATAACACGATTGTAGAAACAGATAAAATGAAATATAAGAAACATATTCAGGCGACAAGTCGTTAGTTTAAATAAAGAAAATCAAAAAAATGTACACTGGAATTTGCTTAATTTTGTATCTCTTCCAGGAGCTCCTCGACAGAATAGAAGGAGTGAACCATGAGGAAACTCTTCAGTTTAGACTTAAAAGTGTTTGGGCTACTGCTAAGATTTTTGAGTTCTTGTGGTAGCTTATTGAAAATGGATGCAGCAGAATACTGCACTCCTTTCTGCACAAGAGTCAAGGAAGTGCATTCCACATGCAGATTTGATTTCTGCCGAGTATTAACTGAGTGAAAGCTGCTAACTCTTGGGAATAAGCTAATATTGCTAACAACAAACGACATTAAAGAAAATACATACTGTGAGGGCAATGTCAAAATTCCCAGACTATTGAATAGGGGTCGACAAGAGGTTTTCGAACTTACACCATACATAGCTCGAACAGCCCGTTTTTGAGCCAAAAATACCCTTTTTGAATCAGAAGAATTACCCCAAAAAATAATGCCATATGACATAAGCGTATGAAAATATGCGAAGTATACTACTTTTCGTGTTGAAATGTCACTTATTTCAGATACTGTTCTAATGGTAAATAAAGCGGCATTTAGTTTCTGAACAAGATCCTGAACATGGGCTTTCCACAACAGCTTACTATCTATCTGTACGCCTAGGAACTTGAACTGTTCCGTCTCGCTTATAACATGCCCATCCTGTCTGATTAAAATGTCAGTTCTTGTTGAATTGTGGGTTAGAAACTGTAAAAACTGAGTCTTACTGTGATTTAGCATCAAATTATTTTCCACAAGCCACGAACTTATATCATGAACTACATTATTTGATAATGTTTCAATATTACACACAAGATCCTTCACTACCAAGGTGGTGTCATCAGCAAACAGAAATATTTTTGAATCACCTGTAATACTAGAAGGCATATCATTTACATAAATAAGGAACAGCAGTGGCCCCAGCACCGACCCTTGGGGAACGCCCCATTTAACAGTGCCCCATTGGGACTGAACATCATTACCACTCTCAATATTGCGGAGGATTACCTTCTGCTTTCTGTTCTTAAAGTAGGAGGCGAACCAATTGTAAGCTACTCCCCTTACTCCATAATGTTCCAACTTCTGCAGTAATATTTTGTGGTCAACACAGTCAAAAGCCTTCGTTAAATCAAAGAAAACACCTAACGTTCGCAACCTTTTATTTAATCCGTCCAAAACCTCACAGAGAAAAGAGACTATAGCATTTTCAGTTGTTAAACCGTTTCTAAAACCAAACTGTACATTTGACAGCAAATTATGTGAATTTAAATGCTGCAGTAACCTTGTATATACAACCCTCTCGATAACTTTAGCAAACACTGATGGCATAGAAATAGGTCTATAATTGTCAACATTATCCCTGTCTCCCTTTTTATAAAGTGGCTTCACTACCGAGTACTTTAATCGGTCAGGAAACCGACCACTCCTAAAGGAAAAGTTACAGATATGGTTAAGTACTGAGCTAACATACGTGGAACAGTACTTCAGTATTCTGCTAGATACCCCGTCATATCCATGAGAGTTCTTGGTCTTTAGTGATTTAATTATTAACTCAATCTCCCTCTTGTCAGTATCATGGAGGAGCATTTCAGGTAACAGTCTCGGAACACTTTTTTCTAAGAGCGCTATATGATTCCCTGTTGGGACTAGGTTTCTATTTAGTTCACCTGCTATATTCAGAAAGTGATTATTAAGTACTGTACATATATGCGACTTATCAGTAACACGGACATCCCCACTACGCACTGATTCTATATTCTCGACCTGTCTCTGCAGACCAGCCACTTCCTTTACGACTGACCATATGGTTTTAATTTTATCCTGAGACTTAGCTATTCTATCTGCATACCACATACTTTTTGCCTTCCTAATAACTTTTTTAAGCACCTTACAATACTGTTTGTAATGGGCTGCTGCATTTAGATTTTGACTGATTCTAACGTTTTGATATAATTGCCACTTTGTTCTACAAGATATTCTTATCCCTTTAGTCAGCCACCCAGGCTGCCTGTTTGTGCTAGTACCCTGTTTTGAACGTTCTAACGGAAAGCAACTTTCAAAGAGCACGAGAAAAGTCTTGAGGAAAGCATTATATTTATCGTCTACTGTATCAGCACTATAAACATCTTGCCACTCTTGTTCCTTGATAAGGTTTACAAAAGTCTGTACAGCAACTGGATCAGCTTTCCTAAAACGTTGGTAACTATATTTAACATGTGTTGCAGCACAAAAAACTTTTAGACTTAAAATTTGTGCATCATGATCTGAAAGGCCATTCACCTTTTTGCTAACAGAATGCCCTTCTAATAATGACGAATGAACAAAAATATTGTCTATGGTTGTTCTACTGTTCCCTTGCACTCTCGTTGGAAAGAATACGGTTTGCATAAGATTATATGAATTAAGGAGGTCTACCAGCATCCTTTTCCTTGCACAATCACTTATACAATTAATATTGAAGTCACCACATATAACTAACTTTTTGTATTTCCTATAAAGTGAACCAAGAACCTCCTCTAGCTTTAGCAAAAATGTTGTGAAATCGGAGTCTGGGGATCTATAAATAACAACAGTAAGAAGTTTAGCTCCACTAAATTTAACCACACCTGCACAACATTCAAACACCTTTTCAGTGCAGTACTTTGAAACATCAATTGACTCAAATGGGATACCGTTTTTCACATACATGGCTACTCCCCCACACCGCAAAGAGCTCCTAGAAAAGCTGCCAGCCAACCTGTATCCTGGTAAAGGAAGCCTCTGAATTATCTCCTTATTTAAGAAATGTTCAGATATACCAATAATTTCAGAGTCAACATCTATAAGCAGTTCACTAACTTTATCTCTAATACCTTGTATATTTTGATGAAATATACTAATTCCCTCATTAATCGGATACCCAAGCTTTGTAGAGAGTGGTTTCTTTGTTAGAGAGACTTCCCTTAAGCAGGAATACCTATCAGCTGACTTCAATCTAAAAAAGGTACAGCTCTAACACCCACAACTACCGGAATTTTCCCATGAGTGATCCCACCACCCCCACCTACGCTGTCACCTATAAGTTTTGCCAACCTCCCCTTCCCATACCTGTTGAGGTGCAGGCCATGTCTAGTGAAACCCGTCCTACTGATAGACTCCACCGACACCACTGAAATGTGACTCATGCCTTCTGTCATCAGCGCACCCCCAAGTCTCATGTTATTACGCCTGACGGCTGTATTAAGATGAGGCCGATCGTGACGCTGAAACAGTTCCACGAAATGCACATTCGTGTTGCCAGTCTGAGTGGCTATCTTTTCCAGGTCACCATCTATGTCATACTCCCCATCCCTATCAATACTATTACCAGCCCCACCCACAATCACTACCTGATCCTCTTTAGTAAAATCCCTACATAACCCCCCTATGTTAAAAGTCACCTGAGCCAATCCTGCATTAGGCTTCACAATGCTGGTGACCTGGTACTTTGGTCTTTGGTTTTGGAATTCATTTGTCACCTCAGATGGCTTGACATTCTGAAAACCAGTTTGTAATTAAATAAATAATAGTAGCTGAACATCAGGAAAATGTTTCATTTTTCACTTTTTTTGTCAAGTTCTGTCTAACGTGGGAGAATTCAGTTCATGTTAGTGATGTAAGATTACACAATAAAATACCAAATGAAAACATACTGCAATAGTTAAAGCAACTCATGCAAGTAGTTTTATCCCTAATACACAAGAAAATAAGGTGGTGTACTCACCAGTGTCTGATTACCTTGAATCACTTCATGGCTCTTCAAACGCATAATCATGTCTATTGTAATTCAACCTTTGAATCTAATATACTGAGAACAAATAGGACATTGGACTTTGTCTTCTATGATATCTGTGAAGTGTGCCGAGTCCAAGATTTCCTCTTCATTGCCATCAGCACACTTGTGTTTAATACGACACTTACCTATTTGCACCAAATCAATGATACCACTAAAATGAAATGACCGAATTTTTCCCCCCTTCGGCTCCGGGGGTTAGAATAGGCCTGAGGTATTCCTGCTTGCCATAAGAGGCAACTAAAAGGAGTCTCTCACATTTTGGCCTGTAGGGTTTGACCTCCCATCTTCTGAATTTTCCCGAAGAGCAAGCCAATTGGGGAAGGGCGCCTTACATGGTGCGTCGTGCATTGAGATCTTTAGCCCACTTTCTCGATGTTGCATTGCTGCCCCACCCATTCTCAGTCTCGTGGGTGAGGATACCTTCCTGGGTGCATTTTCCACCATGCACTATGCGCTATTGCTTTCTGTGCTGATGATGACCATCGACTTCTTTGCACCTGATATCCAGCACGGTAGCTAGTCCGTTGTGGTGGGGCCGCCATGTACCCTGTTGCCTGTAGCCCCCTGACCACAAAGGGATCGCTGTGCTAATGCCTGCACCATTAACTCCCCATGTATGCCAAGGGGTAGATGCCCATCCCCCTGGGGCATTGGGACTCCAGTCAATGGCCATCCTGCCAGGTGGCCTTTGCTGCGGCTGGGTGATGCCTGTGGGGAGGCCCCCTGGTCAGAGTGGATGGCATCAGGGCAGATGACACGTGATGAAGCGTAGTACATCATCTCTTGCTGGTGGTCAAACACCAGCAGTCTCTAAGCATTCACGGGCTGAATTCAACACACAGAAGCACGACCCCAAATCGTCCCCTCCCTGGCCCCACCATGGGAGGAATGCCAGGCTAAGGATGGCAGCAAGTCTTATTCTCACTGGGGGAATCCTTTGTGTCCATGAAGCCTCAGTTCTTTCTAGAGTATGTAGAGGACAAATTTGGGGAGGTGGAGGGCTTGTCTGGCTGAGTCCTGATAAAAACAGCCTCCTCTGCCCAGTCACGGGCATTACTCGCTTGTGACATGCTGGGGGATGTTTCTGTTACTATCATGACCCATAAGAGCTTAAATATGGTCCAGGGTATTATCTTCCACAGGGATTTTCTGTTATAGTCTGATGATTAGCTGCGCACCAAATAAGAGCGACAAGGTGTCCATTTTGTCCGGCGCGACCACCGGAGTCTGAGGGATTATTAGGTTGCCACCGGTGCCTTCATCTTGCCTTTCAAGGGTGACACATTACCTGAGAAGGTGAAGGTGATGGTCTACCACTGTGATGTCAAGCCATATATCACTCCCCCAATGGTGCTTTAAGTGTTGGAAGTTTGGCCATCTGTCTTCCCGCTGTACTTCCAGCCTCATATGTCGAGATTGTGGTTGTCCATCTCATCCCAATACTCCATGTGCCTCACCTCCCATCTGTCAGCTGCGGAGAGCACCATTCCCCTTGGTCGTGGGACTGTAGGATTCTACAAAAGGAAAGCAAAATAATGGAATACAATACCCTGGGCCAACTGATCTACACTGAGGCTAAAAGTAAATTTGAAAGGCTCCATCCTGTGCGTGTGACAACATCTTACACTGCCACTATAACTATTGTTACAGACTCATCAATTGCACCAATTGCAGTCAGCTCTCAGAGCTATAAGACTACATGTGCCCCCTTGATGGTCAGGGGTACTTCCCTTCCTGTTGTTCTTGCACCACCTACTTTGGGAGCAGCAACCGCCCCCCCCCCCCCCCCCGCCCCCCCCAACCATTGGTGGGATCAGTCCCCACTTCTAAGCTGGAGATCCATAAATCTTCTTTGGCTCCTCTCGCTAGGAGGAGGTCCCTCAGGTCAGTCCCTTCCCAGGTTCCTACCAGTGGCAAAGCGGACACCTGCCAGTGGCTGGAGCAGCCACGGGTAGCTGGTCGTAGGGATTGAGGGTCTTTGTCAGTCCCGGAGACTGAATCAAAGAAGCCATCCCAGCTAGAGAAACTCCGCAATAAATCAAAGAAGACGACCCCCCCCCCCCCTCCCCCCGCCCACAAGAACAATGAAATTGCGGTGGCACCCACACCACCGCTACCTACAAGCTCTGTGTCTGAGGATGGGATGGAGATTTTGGCATCCACTGAGGACCTATATCTTGCCCTGAGGCGTAAACTGCCTCATTGGATGTTACATGCCTTCCCAGTCTCACGATGACATCATCCTCCAGTGGAATTGTGGCAGTTTCTTCCACCGCCTGGCTGAGTTACAGCAACTGCAACATATATCTTCCTCCAGATGGTGCAGTACCCCTGAATGCATTGGCTGCACTGATTTCTCAACTCCCTAAACCGTT
This sequence comes from Schistocerca americana, assembly GCF_021461395.2. NCBI lineage: Eukaryota > Metazoa > Arthropoda > Insecta > Orthoptera > Acrididae > Schistocerca > Schistocerca americana. The sequence goes on from NC_060126.1 coordinate 382,906,572, forward strand.
CCTACTTTTGGGAGATCTTAACGCTCATAATCCCTTGTTGGGTGGCACCGTGCTCACTGGCCGAGGCAGAGATGTCGAAACTTTACTGTCTCGGTTCGGCTTCTGCCTCTTAAATACTGGGGCTGCCACACACTTCAGTGTGGCTCATGGCAGTTACTCGACCATTGATTTATCACTTTGCAGTGCAGGACTTCTCCCACCTGTCCACTGGAGAGCACATGATGACTTGTGTTGGTAGTAGCGACTTCCCCATCTTCCTGTCACTGCCCTGGTGTCAGGCCCATGGACGCCTGCCCAGATGAGCATTAAACAAGGCAGACTGGGAAACTTTCACCTCTGCCACCACCGTTGAATCTCCCCACATGGTAACATCGATGTGATGCACGAGCAGATGATTAAAACAATTGTTCCTGTGGCATAAATCGCGGTCTCTTGCTGTTTAGGGCACCCCCGGCCAAAGGCTGTCCCTTGGTGCTCGCCAGAAGTCACTGAAGCAATTAAGGAGTGTCGGCGAGCTCTACAGTGGCGTAAGCAGCACCCTTCCCTGGAGCCCCTCTTAGGCTTTAAACAGCTCCGTGCCTGCGTTCGCCAACTTATCAAACGACAGAAGCAGGAGTGTTGGGAGAGATACATATCGACCATTGGGTGCCGTGCATCACCTTCCCAAGTCTGGACGAAGATCAGAAGTCTTTTTGGATACCAGACCCCAACAGGTGTCCTTGGCATTACCATCAATGGTGCGCTATGTACTGACGCAAACACGATTGCTGAGCACTTTACTGAGCACTATGCTAGAGCCTCTGCAGTGGAGAATTACGCCCCAGCCTTTCGCATTCCTGAATGGGGGCTGGAAAGGAAAGTTCTCTCTTTCACTACACACCACAATGAATCCTATAATGCGCCATTTACAGAGTGGGAGCTCGTCAGTGCCGTTGCGCATTGCCTCGACACAGCTCCTGGGCCAGTTCGGATCCACAGTCAGATGATTAAACGTCTCTCATTTCACTACATGCAACATCTCCTCATCATCTTCAACTGGATTTGGTGCAATGACGTCTTTCCATTGCTATGGCAGGAGAGCAGCATCATTCTGCTCAAACCCGGTAAAAACCCGCTTCATGTGGATAGCCATCGGCCCATTAGCCTCACCAACGTTCCTTGCAAGCTGCTGGAACGTATGATGTGTTGGTGGTTGGGTTGGGTCAGGTCCTGGATTCAAGTGGCTCACTTGCTCGATGTCACGGCGGCTTCCATATCAGGGTCATTCTGCCACTGATAATATTGTGTCCCTCGGGTTTGCCATCTGAACAGCCTTTTCCAGACGCCAACATTTAGTTGCCGTCTTTTTTGATTTATGAAGAGTGTATGACACCACCTGGCAACATCGTATCCTTGCCACATTATGTGAGTGGGGTCTCCTAGGCCCGCTCCCGATTTTTATCCAAAATTTCCTGTCACACTGTCCTTTCATGTCCAAGTTGGTGCCTCCCATAGTTACCTCCATATCCAGGAGCATGGGGTCCCGGAGGGCTCTGTATTGAGCATCTCTTTTAGTGGCCACAGCAGCTGTAGGGCCATCCGTCTTACCCTGTCTGTATGCAGACGACTTCTGCATTGTGTACTGCTCCTCCAGTACTGGCGTTGCTGAGTTGCGCCTACAGGGAACCATCCACAAGGTGCAGTCATGGGCTGTAGCCCATGGCTTCCAGTTTTCTGCCATGAAAACATGTGTCTTGCATTTCTGTTGGCATCTTACCATTCATCCGGAACCAGCACTTTACCTTAATGACAATTCACTAACTGTCATGGGGACATATTGATTCTTAGGTCTGGTTTTCGACGCTCGATTGACTCATCTTCGTCAGCTTCGACGGAAGTGTTGGCAGCACCTCAATGCCCTCCACTGCTTGAGCAACACCAACTGGTGTGGAAATTGCTCCGCGCTGCTGCAGCTCTACAGAGCCTGTGAGTATGGTGTATAAAATCCTACGAAATATCTTGCGTTGGTATCTATACGAAATCACCCATGTTCAGGAGTTGCTTCCTGCTGACTTGCCAGCCTATAATTCCTTGCTAACATTGAAGTAGACAATGAATGCCATGGAACATTCTGTGCTCAGATGAAGCCCATTTCCATCTCCAAGGACATGTCAATAAGCAGGACTGCAGAATATGGACTATGGAAAATCAACATCTGGATCAAGCAGTAGCACTTGGTTCTGCAAAGGTGTGGGTTGACGGCATCGTTTAATATAGGGCTGTATTTTTTCAAGGAAATGAGTCTTGTGGGTCCCGTTATCTGTACAGTCACCAGTAAATGCTATTAGAGTCTTTTGCACACCAATGTAATTCCAATCCTTCAGTAGCATGGATCTGTGGGTAAAATCATTTTTATACAAGATGGCACTCCTCTGTTTATTGCACAACTGGTGAACCGGCTACTGCAGAGGCATTTCGGGAATACTAGAATTATCAGTTGTTATTTCCCTACAGCCGGACCATCCAGATCACCCCATCTTAATCTGTGTGACTTCTGGTCTTGGGTTATCTGAAAGAAGGCATGCAGTGTGCAACACATTCTGAACATTACCCCCTGAGACACTTCAACTTGTTGCGGAACATGGTGTTTCTAAATTTGACTTAGGGCAGAAAATGGTGGACAGAATATTGAACATGGCCTGTGCCAGTCTCACGATAGTTAGAAACCACTGTCATTTTGATTCTTATGCAGTTTTTGGCCCCAGTACAATTAAAAACTGATGTATTCTGCTGTTCATGCAGTTTTGGCCCCGAGGCAATTAAAAACTGATTTTTTCCATCCAATGTGGTACAACATTGCTGTGGTATGTGGGCTTACCTAAAAAACAGAGCCACAGCTGTTGACTGCTGAACTTCTGCTACCATGCACATTGAACAATAAGGTTGGTGTAATGAGCAACTCAAACTTCAAACCATAGCCATCATTATGATTCATCTGTCTTTGTAGCTAACCCCATTTCACACACACACACACACACACACACACACACACACACACACACACACGCACACACGCACACACGCACACACGCACACACACACACACAAAAAAAAACCAGGATGTTTCCCTCTGCGTCAGTAATATGCTCTTCAAATTTGACGTCATTCTGAGCAGTGGTTCTCTTTCTACAATATTTTGAAACTGGAACTTTAATTATGGACACCCTATACATTATTTGCTGTGAATAGTGGACTCAGTTTATGATTCTGTTTCCTCTTCAGTTCTGCAGGGATCAAAACCTGTCATTGTTGTCAGTCCCTCAGAAGTGTGCTGTCAGAAGTATTCCTAAATTTCTCAAAACTGCATAAGCGTGCTTTATGAGATACTCATAGAGATGTTCTTGAGTTTCTTGTGAGATTCATTCTAGTTTCCCACCCATAATAGTCTCCATGGATATGATGATCCAAGAAGCTTTCTTGCATCCCTTCTATTAAATTGAAACTAAACTGGGCAAATGCCAAACCTTATATTTGATTAAAACAAATCTTCATAATTGTACATTATTACTGACAGAGAATTGTCGTTAATAACTCTCAGAAATTATAACTGGTGATCCTTTTTTTATTCATTATTTAATATATTCAATCACTCTCTCTGTAAAGCAACAGTTTTGATGGCCGGTGACTAATACTGTAGAGGTGGATGCTAGCCTCTAACTACATTATCTTCATGTAGAGTCAACATTTTCAAGCTTACGCAGCAGCCTTCCAATGTTTTGTCATTACTTAGTTTCTGTGTTTTCTTTGTTTCTGAACAGAAATAGGTCAACAACTAGAAATATCTGTACACTGGTATTTGACAACTCATTTCCTATACAAAAAACAAGTCTTCACTTGAGTAGCTTATAGTTATTGACATAGAAAGTGCCCATAATTTATGATGTTTTACAAATGTAAGATCATTTTATATTATGGGGCAGCAGCTTTTTTGTGCTTTACTGCAAATTTTATGATCATGTCCATACAAATATTTTCTTTTTGGGGTCTTGATGATTCTCTGTATTTGGGAACGTGGACCAAGATTAATTTTAATTTAATTAGATTTTTCATGTAATATTTCTTTGTCCTTCTGTTTGGATTTCTTTGTGAACTGTGTAGCAATTTTGTCACATATTTTGGAACAAGAATTTTTAAAATCTGCTACACGTGAAATTCTCTACAACAGAAATAGTTAAATGCAATTTTCTGTGGCTCCTTTACAATCTCTTTACTAAAAAGTGCTCCATACTGATGTTACTGTATTAGATAAGCTATAAATTTCAGGGAACATATGCTTACTATTTTTCTTACTGTTGGAGTATTGTCTATAAAGTGCAAGTATTTCCTGATTATTACTTCTCCAGACTATTTTGTTTATGTGTGTTTTTCCATCTGAGTACATTCTGATACCTCTAACAAGCCAAGACCCCATTATGAATTGCTGTTATTACACATAGCTTTTGTTGTTGGGAAAACTGTTTAAAAATGTTGAAATTAGAATAAGTAATCTCTTCAATTTAGTGCAACCGTTGGCCCCATTTACGCTTTGCCTAGAGTAAACATTTTCAAGCGTACACAACAGTCTTCCGATGTTTTATCATTGGTAGTTTCTCTGTTTTCTTTGTTTCTGAACTGAAAATAGGTCTACAACTAGAAATAACTGTGCACTGAGTGCTGATAAATCATTTACTGCGTGATAGTCAAATGTTTGCTTAACTCCTACTTTTTGGGTGAAAATGTTATTTGGCACATTACTGTTTGAATAGGGAAATTTATGACTGATACAGAATTATACTCAGCTACTACTATTCTTACACCACTTTTCTTCCAGACTTTTTAAAGAAATTTTCATTACAATGACATGACATCCTCAGACATACACTAGGGACATTAAAGAGCTATCTTGATTAGAAACAGGAAATGAAATGGGAATTTGCCATTCACTCCTTAATCTTGAAAATACAGCTAGTGTGGTGTAACACGCCACTTCAGGGAAAGTGCTACGTTGCCCCAAGGCCTTCTGACTGACAAATGATGATTGTGAACTTTGGAAATAATTTTTGTATATGATAGGTAGCCCATTTCACCTAGCAAACTGTGGGAGGAATTCTGTGTTTCTCATGTGCATCTGCACTAGTTGGTATGGAAGCAATGTTTATGCATGACAGCCGACTATGGCAGTCTTTCCACAATTTGCAGCACTTGCTGGTTAAGCGGTTCACACCATACCACCACTGTCCAGCCTAGCAAGTGCGCTGCGGACCATAGAAGAGAAGATTGTAATGGCTTTGTTATCTGAACAAATGAAAATTTTTAGTTAGTCTGCCAGCTATATATTGAGATATATGTTTTGTGTACAGTCAGGCTTCATCAGAGAAAGTTCTGTAAATGTTGTATTGGGAAGCACGATATATGCATACTTAACAAAGAAGAACTCTATATCATTTGATAGAACTTGGTTTCTCAAATGACTAGCACAGGAGAGGGGAAGTTGGAACCGAGACCGACTCTGAAATACATGATAAAATTAATGGTTTATAATGATTTTGGATTTGCAGTATATTCAGCCATAGTAAATTAATAACAGCGACAGGAAACTTATTTTACAAACTGTATATTGAATGAAATACAGAATATTTTATTCTGGGACTCTAAGTGATGGACGCAGTACACTTTTGTGCTAGAAAACCACGGAAATTTTAATAAGACTAAAGAATTTAATCCTAATTTTGAAGAAAATAATAAATTCGAAAGACGATTTCAATAAATAAACCAATGTTCTTAGCAACCACGTCATCAGCCAGAATTAGACTCACTGGAAAGAAAGAAGAAATTTTGAGACAAATTCATTAGTTGGTGGTAAATTATTTAACTCTTCTACAACAATTATACCGAAGAAGATTTATGTAAGTCAACGACTGCATCTACGGAAGGCTACTACTGGGTCATCAGTATCGTGACAAAACCCCAGTGGTTGACTGTAGTCATGTCTGTGGCTCATCAGTCTACAGCATCAGTAGTGTGTGTGTGTGTGTGTGTGTGTGTGTGTGTTTGGGAATTAAGAGTGGTGCAAAAATCAGAGTTATAAATTTATTGTGTGGTGTTTGTACACACTGAAAATTCACAAGTGATCCAGACTAATTATAAGTTCAATTTCTTTGTCATTATGTACCACTAATTTAAACACTGGGACTATAATAAGAACTACACATATACTGATCTAAGGTAAGCACTGAAATCAGTACCAGATTAGAAACCTAAGTTGTGGAGTTAAGTGTTAAAGTAATCAAAATAAATGCCAAGTTCTGGCAATGGTTCGCAGAGATTTGTGAAGAAGAAAAGGATATCAGTAGTAAATTATCTAAGTTACAAACAATGCTATCCACTTTAAAGGAGAGTTACATACAGAGGGAACTAAATAATTTGATTTTATGGGAAATGAAGTTAATAATCAATTCAGAGATGTAAATAGTGATTTGAAATAGATCAAGTATTTCTCAGAACAGGGGTTTTTGGAAGTACACTCAGATACTGAAGTTCAATTAAATATTTTAGAACAAGGGAAAGAATCTGATGTAACTGAAATCACAGGGTGTACCCTGGCAAGTTTGTAGAAGGATAATAGTGAATTATTAGAGTTAAAGGTTTAGCCTAGTGTTCAGTTGGTTATTTTCACACCATCTTTTTCAGGCATTATTGCCAATAAGACTGTTTCAGAGACATTCTCTGATTTTGATGCACGCTTACAGTTGTGTTGTTGGGACACCAATTTGTCAGATTTTTGTAAGCAACTGCGAAGTGATTGGTACAGTTGTTGTTGTTGTTGTTGTTGTTGTTGTCATAACAAGTGAAGTTTTTAAGATTAAAGTAGCTGATATTTGCATGTGATTAGGTACTGACAGTTTTGTAAGAGTAACTGCAAATTAAGTATTAATGCTCGTGAAGGTGACTGCTGATAGGAAAGAAGGTGTCAACTTCACCTACACGTTTTAGTTTAAAGTACATGTCTTGCAAATACAGGTGTAAATTACTGAGCTAGAGATAAAAGTAGGTGAAAAATCATGTTTGAAATGGAGGGTTGGTCACCTCGTTAGTGTATTATTTGGCTTGAGCTGTGTGTATCAACAGAGATATCCATGATAGTGTCTTGCATGCCCTTTGTGATGCTACAGGCACACAGGAATCACAGTTAAGTGCCATAATCTGGGAGAGCAGACCAGGTGTAAAGCACTCTGTTTTCAGAATTAGCTACTGCTGCCGCTGCTACATTATATATCCTTTTGAGTTCTGTAGTTTCTTGCACTCTTGCTATCCTGTTCTGTGAAAAACATATTTCCTTCAACTATCCCATTATAACTACATTCTTCTTCTTCTTCTTCTTCTTCTTCTTCTTCTTCTTCTGCTTTTACGGCCTCATTGGACCACTTCAGTCAATCATTTCTGGTCCTCTTCTTTGGTATTTTCCCCTTCCGAGTGGCCCAGTATCTCTTCACTCGTTCCGATGCTTTTCGTCGTTCCTTATCTGTAAATACCCTTTTCATTGTATGTCGTTTGTCAATTTTTGGTTTAAATCTTATTTCTGTGTCCCTCAACTTCTTTAAATTTGGCGTTTTGTTCTGCAAATCATCCAGAGTTATTTCCAGTTCTTCCATATCCTCTCTTATTTCCTTAAGCCATCCTCCTTGTTGTTTCAAATTCCAGAGTTTCTCAATAATTTTCCTTGATAATCTGGTTTCTGGTGTCCTCAGAATGTGACCACAAAAAGAGATCCTTTTCTTTCGTATAGTATCAGTGATGGGCTCCAGTTCTCTGTATACCACTTCATTTGGAACTATCCGCCATTGCCCAGCTTTTTGATATTTCTTATTTATGCATGTTCTAGCAATTCTTCTCTCTACTTTTAAAATTTTGTCAATTCTGTTTTTCTGGGTGACTTTAAAAAGAGTTTCACTTCCGTATGTAACCTCTGGTTGAACCACCGTCTTGTAATGTTTTAATTTTGTTTTAATTGATAGACATTTTTTATTGTACGTAGACCATGTTAGTTTTTGAGCTTTTATCATTTTATTAGTTCTTGCTCGCCATGCAGGTTTCTCGTCCAATTTATGTGTTATAATTTCACCCAGGTATTTAAATTGTTTCACTATTTTAATTTCCCTATTGTTCACTGTGATGTGATCTATTACAAGTGGATCCGTTACCATTATTTCAGTCTTTTCAAATGATACCTGGAGTCCTAATTTTTGTGCTATATTTTGTAAGCTTGTTATTTGTTTCATGGCTTCCTGAATATTATTAGCTAGTAATGCTAGGTCATCAGCAAATCCCAAGCAATTTAGGTTTATTTTATCTTTCTTAGTTCCAATTTTAATATTCATAGGATTTTCCTTGTACCATTCTCTCATTACATATTCAAGAGCACAATTAAATAGCAATGGTGATAAACAATCTCCCTGTCTCAACCCTGTTTTAATCGTAAATGGTTCAGATATTTCTCCTCTAAATTTTACTTTGGATTTGGTGTTTGTTAAGGTTAACTGTATCATTTTTATTAATTTAGGATGAAGTCCAAAATTCCTTAATATTTTCATCATTGAAGATCTATGGATGCAATCACACGCCTTTTTGAAATCTATAAAGGTTATGACTAGTTGTTTTTGCCTTCTTTTGTAGACATCCATAACTAACTTCAAGGTGATTATCTGTTCTGGGCAGCTTCTCCAGGATTATTATTATTATTATTACCTTCACTTTCTCAGATATTAAGTCCGGTTAAAAATGGAGTGACGCGGACCTTGATCAAGCGTCACTTACTTTTAACTGTACGGTATGTGTTATATTGCATTTAGGAACTTTCGGGTAATTGAACATGTATCAATAATTACGGATTTCTGTAGCTGTATATATATGTTTGGATGTAGCTGTATTGCATTGATGTACTGGTGGATATTGTGTGGTATGACTCCTGTAGTTGATAGTATAATTGGTATGATGTCAACTTTATCCTGATGCCACATGTCTTTGACTTCCTCGGCCAGTTGGATGTATTTTTCAATTTTTTCTCCTGTTTTCTTTTGTATATTTGTTGTATTGGGTATGGATATTTCGATTAGTTGTGTTAATTTCTTCTTTTTATTGGTGAGTATGATGTCAGGTTTGTTATGTGGCGTTGTTTTATCTGTTATAATGGTTCTGTTCCAGTATAATTTGTATTCATCATTCTCCAGTACATTTTGTGGTGTATACTTGTATGTAGGAATGTGTTGTTTTAAAAGTTTATGTTGTAAGGCAAGCTGTTGATGTATTATTTTTGCGACATTGTCATGTCTTCTGGGGTATTCTGTATTTGCTAGTATTGTACATCCGCTTGCGATGTGATCTACTGTTTCTATTTGTTGTTTACAAAGTCTGCATTTATCCGTTGTGGTATTGGGATCTTTAATAATATGCTTGCTGTAATACCTGGTGTTTATTGTTTGATCCTGTATTGCAATCATGAATCCTTCTGTCTCACTGTATATATTGCCTTTTCTTAGCCATGTGTTGGATGCGTCTTGATCGATGTGTGGCTGTGTTAGATGATACGGGTGCTTGCCATGTAGTGTTTTCTTTTTACAATTTACTTTCTTCGTATCTGTTGATGTTATGTGATCTAAAGGGTTGTAGAAGTGGTTATGAAATTGCAGTGGTGTAGCCGATGTATTTATATGAGTGATTGCTTTGTGTATTTTGCTAGTTTCTGCTCGTTCTATAAACAATTTTCTTAAATTGTCTACATGTCCATAATGTAGGTTTTTTATGTCGATAAATCCCCTTCCTCCTTCCTTTCTGCTTAATGTGAATCTTTCTGTTGCTGAATGTATGTGATGTATTCTATATTTGTGGCATTGTGAACGTGTAAGTGTATTGAGTGCTTCTAGGTCTGTGTTACTCCATTTCACTACTCCAAATGAGTAGGTCAATATTGGTATAGCATAAGTATTTATAGCTTTTGTCTTGTTTCTTGCTGTCAATTCTGTTTTCAGTATTTTTGTTAGTCTTCATCTGTATTTTTCTTTTAGTTCTTCTTTTTGTATTTCTATTATCTATTCGTATTTTTTGTCTGTATCCTAGATATTTATAGGCATCTGTTTTTTCCATCGCTTCTACGCAGTCGCTGTGATTATCCAGTATGTAATCTTCTTGTTTAGTGTGTTTCCCCTTGAATATGCAATTTTTCTTACATTTGTATGTTCCAAAAACCATATTTATATCATTGCTGAATTCTTCTGTTATCTTTAGTGATTGGTTGAGTTGGTGATTTGTTGCTGCGAGTAGTTTTAGATCATCCATGTATAGCAAATGTGTGATTTTGTGTGGGTATGTTCCAGTAATATTGTATCCATAATTTGTATTACTTAGCATGTTGGATAGTGGGTTCAGAGCAAGGCAGAACCAGAAAGGACTTCATGAGTCTCCTTGGTATATTCCACACTTAATCTGTATTGGCTGTGATGTGATATTATTTGAATTTGTTTGGATATTAAGTGTGGTTTTCCAATTTTTCATTACTATGTTTAGGAACTGTATCAATTTAGGATCTACTTTGTATATTTCCAATATCTGTAGCAACCATGAGTGGGGTACACTATCAAAAGCTTTTTGGTAATCAGTGTATGCGTAGTGTAGCGACCTTTGTTTAGTTTTAGCTTGATATGTCACCTCTGTATCTATTATCAGCTGCTCTTTACAACCTCGTGCTCCTTTGCAGCAGCCTGTTTGTTCTTCATTTATAATTCTGTTCTGTGTTGTATGTGTTATTAATTTCTGTGTAATGACTGAAGTTAATATTTTGTATATCGTTGGTAGGCATGTTATGGAGCGATATTTTGCTGGGTTTGCTGTGTCTGCTTGATGTTTAGGTTTCAGATAAGTTATTCCTTGTGTAAGTGTATCAGGGACTGTGTGTGGGTCTGCAATGTAATTGTTAAATAATTTAGTTAGATGTGAATGTGTTGAGGTGAACTTCTTTAGCCAGAAATTTGCTATTTTATCATTTCCAGGGGCTTTCCAATTGTGCATAGAGTTAATTGCTCGGGTGACTTCATATTGCAAAATTATCACTTCAGGCATTTGTGGTATCATCTTGTATGTGTCTGTTTCTGCTTGTATCCACCGTGCATGTCTGTTATGTTGCACCGGGTTTGACCATATGTTGCTCCAGAAGTGTTTCATGTCTGTTATGTTTGGTGGATTGTCTATTTTAATGTGCGTGTTATCTATTGTCTGGTAAAATTTCTTTTGGTTTGTGTTGAATGTTTGGTTTCGCTTCCTTCTATTTTCACTTTTTTTGTATCTTCTTAGTCGTTTGGCCAGTGCTTGTAATTTCTGCTTCTTTTCATCTAATTGTTCTATCGCTTCTTGTTGAGAGATTTTACCTAACCTTTTTCCTTTTTTGTCTGATATTTAATTTCTTATAAATTGTGTTAGCTGTCCGATGTCTTTTCTCAGTTTTTCTATTCTGATTTGTAGCCTGTGTTGTCATGCTGCTTTTGTGGGTTTCTTCTGTGTGTTGGTTGGTTCTGATCTCTGCCTAGTGTGTATATTTGGTGTAGTGAGTGCTCCTACATAAACCAGTAGTTGTTACTGTTCCATAGTTGTATTTTAATTTATTTTGTTGTGTATGATTGTGATGATAGTTGTTACTGTTGTTTCGACTTGTGGGTTATTTGGTGGTCTATGCAAGAATGGTCTAATGTCTGTATTTGTGTCTTTGTACTCTACATATGTCAGCTGAAATTTTCCTTCTATGTCTAACATGTGTGTCACTTCGTGTTCTATTTGTGCTTGTTCTGGTGGCTGTCTTAAGATTTCGTTTTCCTCTGATTGTTTAATTGATGCGTGTTGTTCTTTGTTTGTTTGCTCTGGGATGTTTGAGTCCATTACTGTATTTTCTTCTTCTTCTGATTGCACATTGTTTTGTTCCAGTATTTGTTGTACTTGTTGTTTGATGTTTTCTAATTCTGAGTGGGGTATCCTGTTATTTTTTATTATTACACGGATCTCATCACCTAGTCGTTGTTCTGTTAAAAATTTTAATTCTGGGTATCTGGTAATAAATGTTGCGTATACTTGTGATCTGTATCCAGTTGTGTTGGTTCCTAAGTTTGTTGCTTGGTAATAACAGAACATGAGGTGTCGGTTAACTTCATCTGACCATCTCATCCTCTGTCTTTTTTTTCCTTCTAGAGTAATCTATATGTACCTTCCAATTTAAATTTTTGTCAAGATTTAGGCCTAAGAACTTCATGTGGTTTGCTTCTGTGATATCCTGATCATTGCAAGTTATCTTCATTTCACTCCTTTCTACTGATTTAGCTTCAAATTGCATCATTTTGGTTTTAGTTACATTTAGTTTTAGTCCATTTTGATAGAACCAAGATTCAAGTTTTTCTAAAGTATTTTTGGCTTTTTCTGCAATATTTTCAGATACCTCATTTTCAATTAGAACTGATGTATCATCAGCAAATAAGACTGAATGAACATCAATAGCAAGTGGTAGGTCATTTACCTAAAAAAGAAACAGATAGGGACCCAATATCGAACCTTGTGGGACTCCTTGGGGAACTGTTTTCCATTCTGATGAATAATTGGTTCCATTTGAAGTTAAAATTACTCTTTGTTTTCTACCTGACAGGTAAGAGCTAAACCATTTTAAAGCAGTGTCTCTGATTTCATACATCTGTAATTTGTGGAGGAGTAATGCATGGTTCACTGAATCAAAAGCTTTAGTCAGATCACAGAATATACCTGACCTTTCTACCTTTATCTCACGTAGAGCATATCTTTTGGATAAACTCATTTATAGCATTCACAGTGCTTTTACCCTGTTGGAATCCGAACTGGTTTTTAAAAATTATATCATTTACAGTAAGAAAGTTATTAATTTGTTTTGCTGCAATCTTTTCAAACACTTTAGAGAAGACCGGCAACAGAGAGATAGGGCAGTAATTCCCCATATCTTTGGTCGATCCTTTCTTGAATAGAGGTTTGATCTCATCATATTTCAATACCTCTGGAAAGCATCCCTGTTCAAAAGATTGATTTATAATAGTTGACAGTGGTTGGGAAATAATATCGAACACATACTTGATTACAGATGTTGTTATTTCATCCCACCCATGTGAGGTTTGGTTTTTTAGAGACAATATTTCCATTTCGACATCCCTTTGGGTGATATTTTTTTCAATTTTTTTAAAAGATGTGTTCTGGCTGTTTTCCTAATTTGTGATGCCCTGATAGAATGTCATATACACATCCGATCTTACTACATTTAGGAAGAATTCATTGAAACAACTTGACATCTGAACAGGGTTTACTATAATTTCATTTTCATGTCTAATTTTCAAAATCTCATGAGTTTTTACTTTGGCTACTACTTCAGACTGAACAACTGACCACACTGCTTTTGTCTTATTTCTGTGTTCTTGTATGAATTTATTATTTGCCATTTTTTTAGCTGCCACTACAACTTTCCTAATTACAGCTTTATACTGTTTGACATAAATAACAAAATCTGGATTTCTGTTTGATTTTAACTCATTGTGGAGCTCTCTCTTTCTGGCACTAGAGATTTTTATTCCTGTTGTAATCCATTTGAGTTTACCATTAACTTTCTTTTGCTTATATTTACGAGGAAATGATTCATTAAATACCTCTAAGAAACAATTTAAGAATTTGTCATAGTTTATTGAGGTTGAACTATTGTAGTCTACAGGCCAGCTTATTATACTTAATTTACTGCGGAATAAATCCATTTTACTTTTACTGAGATCCCTTTTTTTACACACTTCTGGAGGCTTTAAAACTGAAGAAACTGCAAAAAGGTGGGAATTTAAGGAGATGGGACCTGGATAAACTGACTAAACCAGAGGTTGTACAGAGTTTCAGGGAGAGCATAAGGGAACAATTGACAAGAATGGGGGAAAGAAATACAGTAGAAGAAGAATGGGTAGCTGTGAGGGATGAAGTAGTGAAGGCAGCAGAGGATCGAGTAGGTAAAAAGACAAAGACTAGTAGAACTTCTTGGGCAAAAAGGAATACAAACATCTCAAAAATGAGTCGACAGGAAGTGCAAAATGGCTAAGCAGGAATGGGTAGAGGACGAATGTAAGGATGTAGAGGCTTATCTCACTAGGGGTAAGATAGATACCGCCTACAGGAAAATTAAAGAGACCTTTGGAGAAAAGAGAACCACTTCTATGAATATCAAGAGCTCAGATGGAAACCCAGTTCTATGCAAATAAGGGAAAGCAGAAAGGTGGAAGGAGTATATAGAGGGTCTATACAAGGGCGATGTACTCAAGGACAATATTATGGAAATGGAAGAGGATGTAGATGAAGATGAAATGGGAGATATGATACTGCGTGAAGAGTTTGACAGAGCACTGAAAGGTCTAAGTCAAAACAATGCCCCAGGAATACACAACATTCTTTCATTAGAACTACTTATAGCCTTGGGAGAGCCAGCCCTGACAAAACACTACCACCTGGTTGGTAAGCAAGATGTATGAGACAGGCGAAATACCCTCAGACTTCAAGAAGAATATAATAATTCCAATCCCAAAGAAAGCAGGTGTTGACGGATGTGAAAATTACTGAACAATCAATATAATGGAAGGAAACATTCCACGTGGGAAAAATTATATATAAAAACAAAGATGAGGTGACTTACCGAACAAAAGCACTGGCAGGTCGATAGACACACAAACAAACACAAACATACACACAAAATTCAAGCTTTCGCAACAAACTGTTGCCTCATCAGGAAAGAGGGAAGGAGAGGGGAAGACGAAAGGAAGTGGGTTTTAAGGGAGAGGGTAAGGAGTCATTCCAATCCCGGGAGCGGAAAGACTTACCTTAGGGGGAAAAAAGGACAGGCATACACTCGCACACACACACACATATCCATCCACACATACAGACACAAGCAGACATATTTAAAGACCCATGTCTGCTTGTGTCTGTATGTGTGGATGGATATGTGCGTGTGTGCGAGTGTATACCTGTCCTTTTTTCCCCCTAAGGTAAGTCTTTCCGCTCCCGGGATTGGAATGACTCCTTACCCTCTCCCTTAAAACCCACTTCCTTTCGTCTTCCCCTCTCCTTCCCTCTTTCCTGATGAGGCAACAGTTTGTTGCGAAAGCTTGAATTTTGTGTGTATGTTTGTGTTTGTTTGCGTGTCTATCGACCTGCCAGCGCTTTTGTTCGGTAAGTCACCTCATCTTTGTTTTTACTGAACAATCAGTTTAATAAGCCCCAGCTGCAAAATACTAACGCAAATACTTTACAGGCGAATGGAAAAACTAGTAGAAGCCGACCTCTGGGAAGATCAGTTCGGATTCCATAGAAATATTGGAACACGTGAGGCAATACTGACCCTACGACTTATCTTAGAAGCTACATTAAGGAAAGGCAAACCTACATTTAAGCATTTGTAGACTCAGAGAAAGCATTTGACAATGTTGACTGGAATACTCTCTTTCAAATTCTGAAAGTGGCAGAGGTAAGATACAGGAAGTAAAAGGCTATTTACAATTTGTACAGAAACCAGATGGCAGTTATAAGAGTCGAGGGGCATGAATTGGAAACAGTGGTTGGGAAGGGAGTGAGACAGGGTTGTAGCCTTTCCCCGATGTTATTCAATCTTTATATTGAGCAAGCAGTGAAGGAAACAAAAGAAAAATTCGGAGTAGGTATTAAAATCCATGGAGAAGTAATAAAAACTTTGAGGTTCGCCGATGACATTGTAATTCTGTCAGAGACAGCAAAGGACTTGGAAGAGCAGTTGAACAGAATGGATACTGTCTTGAAAGGGGGATATAAGATGAACATCAACAAAAGCAAAACGTGGATAATGGAATGTAGTCGAATTAAGTCGGGTGATGCAGAGGGAATTAGATTAGGAAATGAGGCACTTAAAGTAGTAAAGGAGTTTTGCTATTTGGGGAGCAAAATAACTGATGATGGTCGAAGTAGAGAGGATATAAAATGTAGACTGGCAATGGCAAGGAAGCGTTTCTGAAGAAGAGAAATATGTTAACATCGAATATAGATTTAAGTGTCAGGAAGTCGTTTCTGAAAGTATTTGTATGGAGTGTAGCCATGTATGGAAGTGAAACATGGACGATAAATAGTTTGGACAAGATGAGAATAAAAGCTTTCGAAATGTGGTGCTACAGAAGAATGCTGAAGATTAGATGGGTAGATCACGTAACTAATAAGGAGGTATTGAATAGGATTGGTCAGAAGAGGAGTTTGTGGCACAAGTTGACTAAAAGAAGGGATCGGTTGGTAGGACATGTTTCTGAGGCATCAAGGGATGACCAATTTAGTATTGGAGGGCAGTGTGGAGGGTAAAAATCGTAGAGGGAGACCAAGAGATGAATACACTAAGCAGATTCAAAAGGATGTAGGTTGCAGTAGGTACTGGGAGATGAAGAAGCTTGCACAGGGTAGAGTAGCATGGAGAGCTGCATCAAACTAGTCTCATTACTGAAGATCATGGCAACAACAACAGTGAAGATCATCCTATCTTCTAGTGGTGTAGCTATGCACTTCACTGTTATTTTTGAACTGGGATGGGTTATTAATGAGAAATTTCATAAGTGAATATCTATATTGCAAAGGTACTGTATATATCCCTAGTTCCTTAAATAAATGTCTGCAAGGTGATCTTGGATGGGCTCCAGCTTCCCCTTTCTGATTACAAGCTTTTGTGCAATGAATACTTTCTCTCTTAATGATGAATTCCCCCAAAATATGATGATGCCATATGAAAGCAGTGAATGAAATTAGGCATAGTAGGCTAATTTACTGATATGTTCATTCCAAAATTTGCAATAACTCTGATAGCATAAGTAGCTGAACCTAACGATTTCAGCATATCATCATTGTGTTTCTTCCAATTCAATTTCTCATCAATGCACACACCCAGAAATTTAGAGTATTCTGCCTTAGCCACAAACTTCTGTTCATAGTCTATATTTATCAATGGTGTTACGCCCTTTACTGGACAGAATTTTATAAACTGTGTTTTCTCAAAATTTAGTGAGAGTCCATTTGCAGAGAACCACTCAATAATTTTCTGAAGGACATTATTTACAATTTCCTCAGCTGATTCTTGCTTGTTGGGTGTGATTACTATACTTGTATCATCAGCAAAAAGAACTAGCTTTGCATCTTTATGAATGTAGAGTGGCAAGTCGTTAATATATATTAAGAACAATAAGGGGCCCAAGGCTGAACCCTGTGACACGCCTTTCTTGATACCTCCCCAGTTAGAGGACTCTGCTGGTTTCTGCAGACTGTGTGTACTGTTAATTTCAACCTTATGCATTCTTCCAGTTAAGTACGAATTAAACCATTTGTGCACTGTCACACACATACCACAATACTTAACCTTATCTAGAAGAATTTCATGATTCACACAGTCAAAAGTCTTTGATCACAAAAATATCCCAATCGGTGATGTTCGGGTATTCAATGCATTTAATATTTGATCAGTGAAAGTATATACAGCATTTTCTGTTGAAAAGCATTTCTGAAAACCAAACTGACATTTTTTTAGTACTTCTTTTTTACAAATATGTGATGCTACTCTTGAATACATTACTTTTTTGAGAATTTTGGATAAAGCTGTCAGAAGTGAGATTGGGCGGTAGTTTTTAGCATCAGACCTGTCCCCTTTTTTATGCAATGGTTTAACAGTAGCATATTTCAGTCTATCTGGAAAAATTCCCTGTTTCAGTGAGCTACTGCATATGTGGCTGACAATCCTACTTATTTGTGGGGAACATCTTTCAGTACTCCGTTGGAACTGCCCTCAATTCCAAGTGAGCTTTTACTCTTGAGTGCATTTATTATTTTCCTAATTTCAGTCGGAGACATAGGTTAAATTTCAATTTTATCAAATTGCGTAGGTACTACCTTTTCCATATAATGCCTTGCATTTTCTAATGAATAGGTGCATCCTATTTTCTCTACAACACTCAAAAAATGATCATTAAAAATGTTTTCTACTTCTGACTTCTTGTTAGCAAAATTTTCATTGTGTTTGATAGAAATACAGTCTTCCTGTGCTCTAGGTTGCCCTGATTTTCTTTTAACAATATTCCAAATTGTTTTAAATTTATTATAAGACATAATGTTAATCTGAGACATAATGCACATACTTCTGGAATTTTTAATAACTTTTCTTAATACAGTGAAATAGTCTTTATAATGTTTCACTGTTTCGGGATCATTACTCCTCCTAGCTATGAGCTACATTTCCCTTTTCTGTTTACAAGATACTTTTATCCCTTTAGCAAGCCACAGCTTTTTACATGGTTTCTTACAATTATATTTTACTGTTTTATTAGGGGAACTGTTTTCAAATATACTCACAAAGGTACCATGAAGTAGGTGAAATTTTAAATTAGATAATGTTCCCTGTACACCTCATCCCAGTCTAACTGTTGCAAGATTTCCCTACAATTTTGAACTGTTAAATCATTAATTGAATGCACTGTTTTGGAAGACTGTTTTGCATTACTGTACGGAGCTATATCATATACTGTAATTAGCTGTGTATCATGATCAGATGGACCATTCTTTACAGGAAAAGTTTTTATTTGATTAAATTTATTTTCGTCTACAAAAAGTTTATCTATCAGTATGCTGCTTTACTGTACCACCTGAATAGGAAAATCAGTAAGTGACATCAAATTGAAAGAACCAAGTAATACTTCAAGGTCAAGCCTTCTATTGGACGCTTTCAGAAAATCTACATTTAAGTCCCCATAAACAATAATTTGCTTACCTCTGTCTGACAGATAGCACAACAAATAATCCAAGTTTTTCAAAAATAGTTAAAAATTTCCCAATGGGGACCTAAACAGGGCTACAATTATAAAAGTGCCATTATTTAGTTTAAGCTCACACGCACATGCTTCTATATGTTCCTCTATGCAAAATTTTTTAGTTTCCAAATTTTTTGCACTGTGATTGATTTTAACATATATGATAACTACTACTCTCTCCGTAGTGTCTATACTTACATGTGCAGAAAGCTAATATCCACCTACATTTACCATTTCTGTACCTGTGATTATATGATGTTCTTTTGAATCATACCTTTACAGTTCTCAAAAACTACTCACAAACCTTTTGATTCTAGTTTACTGCTGGCAGCAGGTTGTAGCTGAGGACTGAAACTTATAGAATATCTGTAGGCTTAAAACTGATGAAATATCTGTAATTAGAATCAGAATTTTCTTATCATTTAAATATCTTACAACTTTAATGTCACCAACACATTTAGCATATAAAAATGTTTGAGACTTCATAACATTAATTTTAATTGGTTTGGGCAACTTTTTCACATTTTTCAGCTGTATGTTAAACTCACTGGACAAAGAATTACACATATAGATGAATCATTAATCATTTACAGATGGCACAACAAGAGTCATGTGCTCAGCTGCATGCCTGCTGCCTCTGAATGAGCATAAGGCAATAGCAATCAGCGGGTCATTTATTTTTCAAGCGGACATTGTATGTAAATGTGGGTAAATGTAAGGATGTGACAGAAAGGGGCAATGGTGTTTGGCCATGCCCATGGCCATATAGTGTGTAAATCTGCTGGGTTTGTCGATGTTTTGTAAACTGTTCAACATGTCAACAAGCAGTGGTTAACGTACATGGCCACAAAACATGCCATAATTGTGGTCAGAAAAAGATCCTGACTGAGAGGGACCAGAGATGTGTTTCACAGCTTGTGAATCAAAATTGAAATTCCTGCAGGCAGTGAATGAATGTCCACCCCAACCTGTTAACAAGAGAACATTGCGAGGGCAACTGCATGTAATGAATGTGTGGAGTCAGTCACCTCGCACGAGTCCGTTTCTCAAGCAGGCACATAAAGCTGGCAACAGCAGAGTTCATCGGACTGGAAGAATATGTGAGTGGTTTTCTGAGCACTCCCCCATCCTATTACATCATGATTAGCCTACAAAATCGGGTAACTTGAACTCCATAGAAAATCTGAGGGACATGTTAGAACAGCGGGTAAAATGTTAACACCACCATCCACACAATTTGGTGAAATTTCATGATCAAATCCTCAGGGAATGGCTTAAACTGGATGTGATGTACCTGTACAACCTTGTGGGCTCACTTCCTAACCATTTAATTCCAGTTGATGTTGCTGAACTTTCATGACTAGGTGCAAGGAAACAGTAATTATTCTTTTTTCCATTTTGATCATCACATGCTGCCCTCACAGAATTTTGTTTTGGTTTCTGTTCTTTCTCCAGTTGCAACAAATAAATATAAAATGATTAGTACCTCTGTTATCTGATTTAATACTATCAAAAAAAAATTGATGACTTAATTTGGTCTTCCTTGATAGCACCTTTCCTCCTCAACTCTTCTTCCAAGAGTTGATTTTTCACAAAATATAGAGTTAACATATTTGGAAAGAGTGTTTCTAGTACTTTGACTACGTTATCATAATCCGGCAGCATTCTCAACAGCCAATTACACACTATATCAGTTTCTTCTAATATCACTCCAGATGATCAAACTGTTGAATTAATTTGTCAAATTGCAGAAAATGACCAATAAGCAAGGTACTTGTCAAGACATATTTCATCATTAACAATGTTTTCTTAACTAACAGTTAACTTGCTGTTGCTCTTCACTCAAAAACTTTACACAGCAATAGCTACTGCATCAGATGAGGTAACTTTTTTTTGGGCATAATCCAGATAATTATTCACAATTCTGTATATGATCTGAGACCAGCAATTGTTGTTGCAATTCTTCAAAGTTGGTAACTGCATGTTTTCTCTGCATACATTTGTGCTATATCATCCTTTTCATACATGACATATCTCAGAATATGTTATTTGAATAAATTCCAGCAGGCCCATCTCATTTAAAAGTAGCAGAATTAAAAAATTCCAGTTACTGAAATTGTTTCCACCAAGCAGCAGAATTTTATATTTTTCTGCATCTTCAATCATGATCAATAGTGAGATTGTGTTCATTGTCAAAAGAAAAAAATATACAACAAACTGCATGTCCTTTAGATCAACACAGCTATGGGCCCTTAACATCATAAATTTAAGAGAGCTTAGGGCAGTCCTCAGGCATACAGATTATAAGTCACTTGTAATAATAACAGTTTATTTAATGAACTCGTGATTACATTTAGCAACTTCCAAATAAGCAGAAAGAAACTGAATTATGCAGCGACCACTTATCAACAAACAGAATGGAAATATTATGTACCACAGAATGGCTGTTGAAAAGAAAATGAACATAGTGGAAAAAAGTTAATTTAAGAGATTTCAATTGCAACCCTCAACAGTTGCTATTAATTTGTTCATTTCTCCATAAAAACTGGATCATTGTTGTGCCTGACCAAATGATGTTGGAGCAGTGGGTGACAAAAAAGTAATTTCTGGTCTGTAGGTGACCCGTGTTTCCTTCATTATATGGGGAATATGAGAAGAATGTCCCTTATTTTGATGGCTCCTAGTAAAATTTGAGTTTTTAAACACCCATAACTACAGTGCAATGACACACTGTTACGCCTTTGGTTGAATTCAGACCACTGTGAATTTACTGTAACTGGGTACTTTCCTATCATTTAGGCTGCGTGCAGCCTCTGTGGAATTTAATGTTCCAACAAGGAGACCACCATTACTGTGTCATCTAATCCCTACTGTATTTCTGTATTAAGAGGGTGAAGGACTCTTCAAAACTTCCCTCACTCCTAGTACCTTGTAAATACTAGAAATACCTTAAGAATTATGGTGTGTGCTCCCTACATGTAACAAATGATATGGCATCAGGACTGTCTTCCCAAGCTTGCTTAGGATAGAAGTTTCCAAGGATAGTTCATATCTTCAAAAACGCATGTAATACTGTCACACACACATTGGTAATGAGTACTTTGCATTATCCTGCATAAAATAACCATAGGATTTCTTTTTCCCCATTGTCAAAAGAGTTTTCTGGGGTCAACCAGTACATCGTGGATAGACTACAAATGACAGTTACAATACTGATGTCGAGTATCAGTATCTGAATTGGTCAGTTAATACACTATGGTTACTTTGCCGTGTTTTTGAGTTTGAGCACAGTTCTGTGTGCGGATGCTATTCAAACATGCCTGTCCAGTGTTCTAAAAATGGCACAACACTTTTCCAGGACTTCTTTCCAAGGCTGCCCCCTACCTCTCTAGTTGGTTACACCAAATACATCACTTGCTAAGTTGGATGAATGATGTGATACATGAAATCCTGGAAACCCTAACTTAAGTCTGGCCAATCTCAAAATGGTATGCTGCTCACTACTACGTAGATGTTGTTCTCTGTTTCCTTATAGACTCTGTCCAGTGAAACAGTGATAATGATACTCACTGCTCATACCTCTCTTAACAGTCAGTTATGGGGCACCATGTCAAATGCTTTTCGGCAATCTATAAATGTGGAATCTTCCTGTTGCCCTTCATCCATAGTTTGAGGCATATCATATGAGAAAAGAGCAAACTAAGTTTTACATGAGTGGTACGTTGATAAACACCCTTAGTCTGCGGTATTAGGTACAACGTATGACCAAAAATGTAATGATTACAGCACTCTTATTTTGTTCTCCACAGTGACTGCTAAATGCAACAATACATTGGGCAGTAGATGGTAAGTTCTCAACATGTTCTAGTTTGCAGGATACTGTTTCCGACAACTCGCCCAGCTTGACCTGTGTGCCATATGAGCATTGTGGCCATAGAAGTTTTTAAATCATGGACACAAAAACTGTATGTCCACAACTATTTGCAATAAAACACCTTACAAGAAGTGAGTACCAGGGTTGGGAGAGTCTTCTCAAAATCAAGACATATGCCTGCAGTGGTCTTATCATCTCTCAAATTCTCAACTGCTTTAGTTTTTACAGGCTTTGCAACTTCTGCTTTCCTCAGCCAAACTTTCTTTTGTACTTTGAGAGTGTTAACATTTTCATTGTCAGGCTTTATCGGGTTTTCCAGTCCTTAATATCATATAGGTATCAGTGCAAGGTTTTTTGTACTTGAGATTAAAGTAGTTTGCAAATTCATATGTGTAAAAGGGATCTTTTACATTGAGGGAATATGGAAGAGTTGTAGGTAAACAACTAGAATTCTCTCTGATACAGATTTATTCACACTTAGCTTCTACACAGATACAAGTCCGGAGGCTAACTGCCGTTAGTGTCCAACGTCCTGCCCAAAGCCCTCCTCTGAAAGATAGCACACTTACGCACTCAACAAATATCGATATTTATGGCGCTCTACGCCACATAGCCCCCCCCCCCCCACCCCCACCCCACCCCGCACAGTATGGAGTACATCCCTGTGAATGGGGGGGGAGGGGGGTGAGAAGTTAGGAAGGTAACGTACAGTTCTTCTGCGTCAGGGGGAAGGGGTCGACTAGTAGGAGACCCGGGGGGTGAAACCCGGTACGTCGCCGGCGAAGTCTGCAAGCTATGCCGGTGGCTGAAGACGACGTCCCGTCTGGAGTGGAGGTGTAGCACTTCGTCAGCCGGCAGGCGGAGAATCACCTTGCCAGAAGGCCTAAAAAAGGCACGCAAATTGCCACATGCAGCACTTCTGCTCAATTTAAAGCGGCGCACCACACGAGATTCTGCACTTCCTCTCTCAACATTGTCACACGCGAGTACCACACACACCGTATTGCCATCTACGACAACAGATAATTTATGTATGTCATCAGGGTGCACATGTGTTGTGAATTCTTGGGTGGCACCTGTACGAGCAATGGTAGGGAGGTGTGGGAATGCCATGGCAGGGGGAAGCATCTGCTAAGAGGGGGGTGGCAGGTGCACTGGACTGTGCAGGAGACAACCTCGGGCGATCAGCTGACAGACGAGGGAGCGTGACCGAAGGCAATGAGGAGCCAGCGTGGATTGAACAGCGTGACAAAGAGCTATCACACAAAGATGGTAACACAATGGTAGAATCCGAGTGGTTGACAGTTTGACTGCGAAGGCTGTGAGGAGTGAAGCCCCGAAAAGATTGGCCACTCGAATTAGATGAACGCAGAGAAGGAGCAGTGCTCGGCAGAGAAGCACGCTGTGGAGGATCAATACCAGAATGTATGGTATGGGAAGATGGATAGCCGCTCGGAGCAGGAATGGGAGAAATAGGGGCAGAATCAGGGAGGTTCACCTGAGGCTCAATGAAAGCTGGTTTCACTCGGTTGAGTGAGACTGTGGTTACAGAGTCTTTTATGAGGAGATCCATGTTATTCTCAGAGCGTTTGACGACCTAGTAAGGACCTGTATAGGGCGACTGAAGCGGGACTTTGATTGAGTCGTCTCTGAGAAACACGTACTCACAAGAGTCTAGCATGCGCGGTACGTACACGCGCGGAGGTGTATGAGCCGCCGGAGGTGGCGGCTGAATTTTGGTGCAGTGCAAGTGCACCCGCTTGAGAAGTGAAGGGAGTTCAGAGGGCCGTGGAAGTGGGGTGGGAGTGACTAATTCTCCAGGCAAAACCAACGGTTGGCCATACACAAACTCGGCTACGGAACCCTTGAGGTCTTCCTTGGAAGTCGCACGAAGGCCAAGAAGCACGAAGGGCAGACTTTAAGGTGCGATGCCATCGCTCGACAATCCCATTGCTTTGGGGGTGGTATGCAGAAGTATGAATTTTGACGATACCACACATTTTACATAAGTCAGAGAAAACTGAAGACTCGAATTGCCGCCCCTGGTCAGTGGTGAGGTAAACAGGTGAGCCAAATCTAGAGGTCCACTAATCTAAGAATGCTCGACTTACTGTCTCAGAGGTAATGTTCGGAATAGGCACAGCCTCAGCCCACCGAGTCATCCTGTCAATAGCTGTAAACCAGAAACGGAAACCCTCGGAGGGGGGCAAAGGGCCTACGAGGTCGACATGAACATGGTGAAACCGGCCTGGCGGTTGGGCAAAACAGCCAAGGGGTGGGGAAGTGTGCCTGGAAACTTTGTTCTGTTGACACACCATGCATGCTCTTGCCCAAGACTGATAATCGCGGCACATGTCTCTCCAGACAAACCGTTCAGCCACCAGACAGGTGGAAGCTTTGACACTGGGGTGTGCTAATGTGTGTAGTTTGTCAAAGACCTGGCGTTGAAGGGGCTTAGGAATGAATGGCCGCAATGTACCAGTTGATTCATCACACCACACTAAGTCAGATATGCCAGGGAAAGTAGAGCATACCAGTTGGAGAGAGGAGCTGTGGTCCGAAATTAACTGCATGGTATCGGGGTCTGCCGGTTGCAACCGAGGTAGGTCCGTTAAGTCAATTAAGGTTGTGACAGCACCAACACACGAGAGAAAATCAGCAACCTCATTGTCCGCTCCTCGGATGTAGTGAATGTCATTTGTAAATTGCAAGATGTAATCGATGTGATGAAAGCGCCGTGGGGGCGGATCAGCCGCAGGATTTTTTATGGCAGGAACCAACGGCTTGTGATCAGTGAGCACATAGAAATCTCGTCCCTCAACATCAGTTCTGAAGTGTCTTATGGCCTTGTAAACTGCAAGTAATTCTCTGTCGAATGCTGAGTATTTCTTCTGCGCGTTGTTTAGCTTTTTTGAGAAAAACTGCAGGGGGGGTCGTAACATCGTTGTATGTCTGACTCAGTACTGGGCCGATAGCATTGTCACTAGCGTCCGTAGTGATAAGCATTGTGGCATCCGCGCGTGGGTGAGCAATAATGACAGTGGAGGCCAACAGCTGTTTGAGTTCATTAAATGCCTTGTCCATGTCTGGTGTCCATGGTACCTGGCGGGTGCCAGAAGTTTGTGGGCCAGCGAGAGCATCTGTGAGAGGAGCCTGCACCACAGAAGCGGCTGGCAAATGTTTTCGGTAATAATTAACTGTTCCAATTAACCTGCGTAATTCCCTATAGGTCTGAGGGCGTAGCATCTCAAGAACAGGCTTGATCTTGTCCTGCGGTGGTGTCAGACCGTCCGATGACACAACATAACTTAGGAATGTGGCAGATGACTGGTGCAACTGAGTCTTTTTATTGTTCAGTTCAATACCAGCGGCTGCTAAAATATCTGTCACGACTTGAACACGCTCCTCACTCTGTTCCAAAGTAGAAGCAAAAACCAATATGTCGTCCATGTATACGAAACAAAAGTCTAGATGGGATAAAGTTTGATTGATGAAATGCTGCCACGTTTGGGGGCGTTCTTCAATCCAAATGGCATAAATTTGTATTGGAACAGCCCAAAGGGAGTGGTTTGGCAGTCTTTTCAATATCCTCCGGAGCCATAGAAATCTGATGAAATGCGTGCTTACAGTCCAAAACAGAGAAGTACTTTGCACCTGCGAGCGCATGATTGAAGTCTGCAATGTGTGAGACCGGATATTTATCAATGATGGTGCGGGCATTTAAACGCCTATAGTCTCCGACCATACGCTAAGTACCGTCTTTCTTTTGGTCAAACAGGATAGGACTAGCCCAGCAACCGGAAGAAGGTTCAATTATTCCCTTTTGTAACATATCATCCAATTGTTCTTTTGCAATTTTCATAAATTCCGGCTTGAGGCGGCGTGGGTGTTGCGATATGGGCGGCCCATCGGTTAGACGTAACCGATGAACTGTGCCATTAGTGACTGCTGCAATACGTGGCGCGGCACGACAGTCAGATGTCCGTGAAGCGGAGCAGGCAGTGGCGGACGGGCAAAGCTGTGGCGCTGAGGGCACGGAAGTACAGGTGTGCCAACCGCTCGTAGGCTGCGTAAAGGCCGCATGCATGTTAACATGGGCGAGGTTGGTACACTGGTTCTTGGTAGCGGGCCGTGCCACTACGAGCGCTGTAGGCATGAGTGGGGGTGACCGAACAGCAGATGGCCATAGTTCATTGCCACGAGCTTGGCAAGTTAATTGTCCATTCGGAACGCAAGGAGCATGAGCACTCGGGCATACACTATCATTACAAAAGGGGGTGTTGACACAGTTTACAGAGTTCACAACATTGTCGTTAACGTGCGCGGGCACGGGAACACCAGATTGGCATGGACTGACCTTGTCTGTAGCCGACGAGTCGTCTGCTTGTAGTGCTACGAGGCGTTGTTGTGTGGAGGTCATCTCGTGGTGTATGTTGCGGAGACGCTGCAGCATTTCCGTACGTTCCATCCGCAACTTCGACGACTTGGCACACTCCTCTAGCCACTTGTTTGTCCAAGATTGCAGCTCCAAGGATAGATTTACACACTTCTTAGCACAGCACACATGGTGTTAGCCGAACTGTCACTCAGCGGAGCGAAAGGAATATGTTTGTTAAGGGGGGGGGGGGGGGGTTTAAAACACAGTATTTTGCACAAAATCTAGTGACAACTGATAGTGCTTGAGGAGATCAATTCCGAGAATAGGTTATTCAATTGTTGATACTAGAAACGTCCACTCCAGCTTGCACTCGGGCAAAAGTTTCACTGTATACGAAGTGGAACCCGAACACTGTAGGGTAGACAAGTTCACTGCACGAAGTACTGTTTTGTGTGGTTGCACTTCATTGGTTGCTAGGCAAACCGGCAGCAAAGAGACGTCTTCGCCAGTGTCTACCAGAAAACATACACCTGATCGTAAATCACGAACATAGACTCGACCACACTTACTGTTGTTGTCCAAAACGGAGTGCAACGTGGGATGGTGCCCGTTGTTTACATAGCAGGAGGTGGCACCATAACCTACCTGCGGTTGGAGTTTGGGTAAGAACACGGTGACTGGCATTTGCGAGCTTGCTCGCCGAATCTCGCGTGGAAGAAACAGTAAGGTTGGGCGGGCCTGTGCTCTTGTGGGTAGTTGCTAGGTGACGGAGTATGTGCCCCAGAGTCTTCCACAGAGGCCAATACACTGTCGTTGCGGGGAGTTGAAGGTGCAGGCAGGGCGGCTAGTTTAACAAACTTGTTATTAGCAGCACCAGACAAGGGCGTGGCATCAGAAAGCGTCTTAGTGCGGTCACGTCCAGAATGCAGTGCACGGAGCTCACGTTGCCTGGCGGAGTATGCTCTGTTGGCGGCGCGTAAACATTCATTTACTGGCCTATCTTCATACTCAGAGATTGCAGTCTGGACAGGCAAAGGCAGCTTTTCAGTCCAGATTTCTGCGAGCGTGTCATCAGGCATAACTTGCTCATCGACGAGAAGACGGATGCACCGCCACAGCTGGGACTGAGACCTGTCGCCGAGACGCTCTTTGTAGATGAGCTGTCGCACATTTTCTCTCCTGGTTTTAGAGACACGCTCCAGTATCGTCTGTTTCGCCACAGCATACTTCCCTTCTAGGGGTGGGAGGTGCTTTGACCAGATCGTAAATTACATCGACGCGGTCGTGAAGATGGTTCATGAGGCAGGCGAAACGTGCGTCGTCGTCCAAAGCACAGACATTGAATGTTTGCTCAACCAGGTTAAACCAGAACTCCGGGTGAGCAGGTTTGAAGTCTGGTAGTTTCGGCAGATTCGGCACTGCAGTCACTGCGGAGGTGCGCCTATTACTTCGGACGGAAGTAGAGCATGCAGAAGATAGTGAGTCCGAATTATTGGCGTCCCGTAATGCGGGAATCGCGAAATTCACTTGACGCCGCGGGGGCGGGGGGGGGGGGGGGGGGGGGGCTGAGCAGCGTCGGACGCTCGAATGGTGTGAGGATCATAGTCAAAATGTGCATTCTCATTGACGTGGTATCTCGGAGAGAAGCCACAAGTACTTAAGTACGCCGGTGAATGTCCGTTATGCACACAGTATTCACTCGATCGTGAGTGGTGGGGCTGGTTGTAGATGTCGGAGTAATTACTGTCCAGCACAGAATTGTTGACTTGATTAGAAGCAACACAAGGATCCCACACACGTCCACTAGGATGCACACTCGGTGTGATATTTGCTGTTTGGCGAGCACTGAATACCTGTTGACTAGCCGGCGCGGTAGGATACATATGTGACGGGAACTGATTCGAGTTTGAATTTACTACTGGATTTTCCAAAGTAGCAAAACCTCACTCGATGCCACGAACTGTATTGAATTCTGCGTTCGACAAAGGAGTAGGAATGTTCCGACCAACACTCTGAGAACACATGGGAAGGTCTAGGCTAACAAAGCCAGAGTCCATGACCGTTGGCGGTTGGAAGAAATTGGCAGCACTCGATGAATTCCACTGCATGTTCTGGCTGGAGGATTCCGAAGATTCTTGGGGCATGTCCACTACAACGGCAGGAGTGCTGGAGAGATGTTGCTGAAATCCGGGCGGCGGTGAGTGCTGAAACGCCATTGTCTGGAGCTGAACAAAGGCCCTCGCGATTGCGGAGAAACCAAACGCGGTAGGCTCGTAAATAACCTTCGGGCGGCAACTCGGACGCGTATTACACAAAAAACGGGGTCACCAGTGAGGGAATATGGAATAGTTGTAGGTAAACAACTAGAATTCTCTCAGATACAGATTTATTCACACGTAGCTTCTACACAGATACAAGTTCGGAGGCTAACTGCCGTTATCGTCCAACATCCTGCCCAAAGCCCTCCTCTCAAAGATAGCACACTTACGTACTCAACAAATATCGATATTTATGGTGCTCTATGCCACAACATGTTCAGCATTTCTCATTGTGCAAAATTCTTTATACAGGTCAGTAAGTTTCCTGATATTTAAATTTAAAGAAAGAAACTTTATGGTTGGATGTTTTTCTCTGGTATAGTGACTCTATTTAATTCATGATTGGATGTTTTGCTCTGGTATAGTGACTCTATTTGAGGAAACTGTTGACATAGTCTTTCACTAAATAAATTCTTTCCTGTGGCAGTTTGTGGGTGGGTCTATCTTCCTTCACTGATCTTTAGGTGAAACACCAGTGTTATCACTACATAGTCTGTACTCTGCACTTAACCTTTTTATCTTTTACTTTGTATCCTTTTTTAATTCTCCATGGGTCTTTCAATGTGACTGAAGAATATCTAAAAGAAGTTTGTAAATAATGTTTGCTCAATTTCGAGTAATCACCAAAAATCTCATGCTACTTCATTTGAAGTACTTTTATGGTGCACCTGAATCTACATTAATGAGAATAATTTTTATGTGCATGAAACTTTCCTTTCCTGTCGGTGCACTGTTTTTCCAAAGTTTCTATTTAGTTGTGCATTTGTTTGCTTCCATGAGTGTTTGCTTCTGAACTTTTGCTGGAGGCTCTTGTCCTGGAATAGTGATATATTTTTGATTTGGAAGAATAAGCATCATTTGATGCGGTTCCATTGACCATCCCTTTATTGACAGTTGGCGAATAATCTGTGATAAAACAAAACAGGTAGCTTGAGTTCACTCTTGTTACCTTAATACGCACATGATAATTGCAGAATGTGGTGCTACACAACGTTGCACTACACAAAACTAATGCTAATAGCATAGGCACATAGGGAACACACACGACACAGATCTGTAAGTCCACAGTATTGGTGATAAGTTGAGAAAACCGTCCCGAAACACATGTGCTACAAAACGCCACTGTTTTCTGTGCATGTACCCCGACATCAATATGGGATATGTTCACCATGCACACGTACACAGGTCGCACAACGGGTTGGCATACTCTGGATCAGGTGGTCAAGCAGCTGCTGGGGTATAGCCTCCCATTCTTGCCCCAGTGCCTGTCAGAGCTCCTGAAGTGTCCTAGGGGTTTGAAGATGTGCAGCGATACGTGCTCAATGGGGTTTAGATCTGGAGAACAGATGTCTTCTGTTTCAAGGTACACCTCCATGATGGCAGCTCGGTAGGGCCATGCATTATCATCCATCAGGAGGAAGGTTGGACACACTGCACCCCTGAATAGGCAGACATACTGGTGCAAAATGACGTCTAAATACCCCTGACCTGTTCCTCTGTCAAAGACATGCAGGGGTGTATGTGTACCATTCATAATCCCACCCCACACCATCAAACCATGACCTCCATACAGGTCCCTTTCAAGGACATTAAGGGGTTGGTATCTGGGTCTTGGTTCACACCAGATGAAAACCCGGTGAGAATCGCTGTACGCACTATACCTGGAGTTGTCCGTGAACATAACATGGGACCACTGTTCCAATGGGACCATGTACTGTGTTCTTGACACCAGGGTTTACGGGCTCTCCTGTGGCCAGGGGTCAGTGGAATGCGCCTTGCTGGTCTCTGGGTGAATAGGCAATATCTGTTCAGTTGTCTGTAGACTGTGTGTCTGGAGACAACTGTTCCAGTGGCTGCGGTGAGGTCCCAAGCAAGGTTACCTACTGTACTCCATGGCCATCTGCAGGCACTGATGACGAGAT
The DNA here is from genome assembly GCF_021461395.2 of Schistocerca americana. Taxonomy (NCBI): domain Eukaryota; kingdom Metazoa; phylum Arthropoda; class Insecta; order Orthoptera; family Acrididae; genus Schistocerca; species Schistocerca americana. The sequence goes on from NC_060126.1 coordinate 382,937,963, forward strand.
ATTGGTCTTCTGGTGGTGTTGTACACTGTGGACGTCCCATACTGTAGTGCCTGAACATGTTTTCTGTCTGCTGGAATCATTGACATAATCTTGAGATCACACTTTGTGGCACACGGAGGGCCCGTACTACGACCTGCTGTGTTTGACCAGCCTCCAGTCACCCTAGTATTCTACCCCTCATAACGTCATCAGTATGTGTTCTTTGAGCCATTTTCAACACACAGTCACCATTAGAACATCTGAAAACGTCTACACACTTACTTGCTGCACCATACTCTGACATGCACCAACACACCTCTACGTATGTGGACCACTGGCAGCACCACTGTGCAATGTCTGCAGGTCAGATGCGCCGCATGGTACCCCGAGGTGATTTAAACCCGCAAACTGCCCACCAGAGCATTGTTTCACCATGTATCAGCATTATCCTTAATTTATGAGCATTTTGTAGTCATAGTAACTAGTTTACCCTTTTGACTAGTAGTTCTTATTGTCATCCTAAACAGTTGTACCAGCCAAGCCAAAATCCAATTTTCTTCATTTACTTCTTGATTAATTTAATACCTCATCATCAAGTACGTGTGTTTGATCATTGTCATTGTTGGGAAATAAACAATAATCTTACATTAGATTGAAAATTGTTCTATCAATTAAATAAGTTATTTTTGTAAGTCCCCTTTAAAATATTGTTATTACTTACCATCAAACTACAGGTCATGTTCATCGCAACAATCATACATGACTTCCTTTTTAAACTATTTTATACTCATTTAAATATTTTTTTAAAAAATGAAGCAAAAAAAAGAAGCTTTTTCTTCACTTCTGTGTTCATTTGCAGTTCAGCGAGATAAATAGACATGAGACTTTGGCAGTATGTTACTTCAACAAGTCATTAAACAGCTGTTTTGTTATAAGCTAATGGAGGTAAACACTTCACATAACTCTATTGTCTTCCAAATGAGTTGTTACTGCTGTTGGCTTCCAAGGATTTCCCCCTCACCCCCTCTCCCATCTGTACTTAAACTTGATGCCACTGGATATCAGTACCTGTTGAATTCTCACATATATCCTATGTCCTCAACATTTTTATGCATCTTAATTATATATGTACACTGAGTTAATTATGTATATACACTGAGGTGGCACAGGTCATGTGGTACCTCTTAATTATTATTGTGTCGGACCATCTTTTGCTCTTTATAGTGCAGCAACTCAACATGGAATGGACTCAACAAATAGTTGGAAGTCCCCTGCAGAAATACTGAGACATAATTCTTCTATAGCCATCCCTAATCGTGAAAGTGTTGCTGGTACAGGATTTTGTGTATGGTCTGACCTCTTGATTAGTCCATAAATGCTCGATGAAATTCACTCTGCATGATCTGGATGGCCACTTCATTTGCTCAAATTGTCCAGAATGTTCTCCAAATCAATTCCGAACAGTTGTGGCCCAGTGACATGTGCATTGTCATCTATAAAAAGTCCAGTGTTGTTTAGTAACATGAAGCCCAGAGCGGCTGCAAATAATGGTTTCCAGTCAATGACTGGCTCAGATGGACCAGAGGATGCAGTCCATTCCATGTAAACCCAGCCCATGCCATTATGGAGCTACCACCAGGTTGCACAGTGCCTTGTTAACAACATGTGTCCATGGCTTTGTGGGGTCTATGCCACACTTTATCCCTATTACCAGCTCTTACCAACTGAAATTGGGCCTCATCTGATCAGACCACAGTGTTCCAGTCATCTAGGACCCACCAATATGGTCACTAGCCCGGGAGAGATGTTGCAGGCAATGTTATGCTGTTAGCAAAGGCACTCACATTGATAGTCTGCTGCTAAGGACTATTAATGCCAAATGTCACAGCACTTCCTAGTGGATACATTCATTGTAAGTCCTACATTGATTTCTGCAGTTATTTCATGCCATCTTGATAGGCTGTTAGCACTGGTAACTCTATGAAAACACTGCTGCTTTCAGTCATTGGAAGGCCATCATCCACAGCATTGTCTGTGATGACTGGTAATGCCTGAAACTTAGTATTCTTGGCATACTCTTGATAGTGTGGATCTCGGAATATTGAATTCCCGTATCATTTCTGAAATGGAATGTCCCATGCATCTAGCTCCGACTATCATTCCGTGTACAAAGTCTGTTAATTCCTGTCATGTGGCCATACCCACATCAGTTAATGAAGGGCCTCAGGATGAAAGGATATTTATCAGATGTTATGATCCAAATAGCCTAGTGCATGTTCCCAAGACATTCTGATCTTCTATGAACATTTATGTGTTCAGCTAATTTAGTGATGGTCATTCCTGCACAAATTGCTGTGTAATGGGCACATATTAATTGGTAAACAACATGTTTGCTTTCCAAGGAAGGAACTAATAGTTTCGAAATCTGAGATAATTTTGTGTACTATTCTATCTATGGACAGTGCTAAAAATTTCATCCTCTGAAGCTGATCATTGGCCAGAAATTAGGTCACATAATTTTGTAGTATTCCAGAAGTAAGGCATACAGTAGGGGCATGTGTATCATATAAAAGCTTATTTTCAGTTGCAAGATGCAAAGTGTATAGACAAAATATATTAGCATGTTTCAAGTATGTGTCTTGTAATGCTCATGACAGTAAACTTTAGAGGAAGACAGATCGCACAGTGAAGTATTTGATAGTCTCTTTTCCGCGTCCCAACCACAGGACGTTAGGAACGTGGTAAAAAATTATGCTGGTATATTATATACCCTCTGCTCCACGTTGTACAGTATGAGTCAGCATACTTAGGTATGTATAAGTAACTTCATACACTCGAAGGACCTTACAGATGGTACTCTATTGAGGCAAAGTAATGTCTGAGTATTACACTAGCATTACCATGACTGTTAGCTAGGGTAGTTTTGTAGAAAGACTGTTAAGAATGTATTGGATTTCTACTTTAAGCACAGAGCACCTTAAAACTGCCAAACTTCACGTGGGAAATGGATTCTTCTGTGGCAGAGGCTCACAGTTGTCATTAATCCACTGCAACATCTAAATAATTGAATGAGGCATATTATCCTCACTGATATAAATGACACATGACAGAAAAATAACAAGAATTTTGGGGTAACGCAATCTTGTATCTTTCCTTGTGCCCAAAATCAGTCCAGGGTAGTACTGTATTAGCTGATGGGCTAGTGTCACCCTCATAAACTACAAGGGGTGTAATTTACAGTGCATGCACAATCATTAATTGACAAGAAGCAAAGAAATTCCTTAGCTGCTTCCAGTGATAGTCAGAAATTAACTGTACGCATGATCATACCCTAAACAGCTATAAATAGGCTTCTAAGAGTCAGAAAAGATACCTACTTTATGTAATTCTTCAGCCTTTCCTAGCAATCTGTTGACATCTTGAGGTGACAGGTGTTCTGCCAGATATCAGTGTCATCCGTGCACAATATTTCAACAACATGACTTGTCATCTTCATCAGGTGCTACTTGAGACTGGCAATCTCTGCCATGATCAGTTCTAGACGCCCTGTCAGTGATCCATTTCCAGTAGAATTGTTCTGACACATTCGGTTTTCAGTTTGATGTGCCTGGCTATGGGCTGGCAATCTGGTTTCAGTTCAGTAAGCCTGACAGTGATCTGGCATTTTGTTCTCAGTGTGGTGCACATGTTGCTTTGTCTGGGATTTGTTCTTTGTGTCTACATCCTCTTTCTGCCATCTTTTTCTCTATTGCCTCTTGTATTTCACTGTTCCAGTATCTGGGGATCTGTGCCAGAAACCTAGTTTTTTCATAGTTCATGCCATGATAAAGTTTCAGAGAGTGATTGGCAATTGCTGATTTAGTTGCCTGTCTCAGCTGGATGTGGCTCTGATGTTCTTAGCATCTGACATCCACTGTCCTAGTTCTTTGGCCAATGTAAGGCATACCACGTTGGCTAGATATATTATAAATTATTGATTTTCGTAAGCCGAGGTCATCTTCTACTTTTCCCAGTAGTCTTCTTATTTTGTTAGATGGACACAAAACACATCTGATGTCATGGTTCCTTAAATTCCTGCTGATCTTAGCAGAAATAGATCCCACATAGGGCAGGTAAGCCACAGTATTTGTTTCAGCTACCTCTTTTTCTCTATTGTGTGGCAGAGTGACTGGTTGAGAGACCTTCTGAATTTGTTTGTCCATGTCTCCATTTTTGCAGAAGATATTCTATTTCTGATGTCACACTATCTTGGAGTAACAAAATGTGTGCCCTGTGGACCAATGTCCTTAGAACACCATTTTCCTGCACTGGATGATGACAGCTGCTAAAGTGCTGGTATAAATCAGTGTGCATTGGCTTGCAATACATATTGTGACCAAATGTCCCATCTGCTCTCCTTTTGACCAATACATCCAGAAATAGATTAAACTTATTTCCAATATCAATGTCATGAACTGAGCTGTTGATTTGAAGTGAGATATATAAAAAAGTATATTAAGTAATAAAAATGTTGGGAAGCAGCAATTAAGATATTAAATTCCACAGCAGCCTCTGCAGGACATTCTTGGACTCAGAGAATTGGCTTCATGAGTTACTGTGAGAAAACCATATGGATATATCGAATGAAAGTAAGGGATTGGTCCAGGTTTTTTGGTTTTTATGTTGCAATGTTTGACAGCATCCACATTGCATATAAAGATTTCTTCAGGCACTCTATCAGTTATGTGGGAGGCTTCTCCCAGTTGAGTTTATTAACAAACTGTGATCCCAAGAATTTAACTCTATCAGCATCTCTGACTATTTGCTGTCACATCTTAGATGTGTATTGGAAATTTTGTGTACTGCTTCATATATAACAGAAAGGAGAGTTGGGCCACAGAGTGGTGCAGCAACTATTGTCGTAGGAAAGCTGGACTGGGGCAGAGATGATTAGGGAACAAGTTAACACAATAAACAGAAGATTTATTTAACTTGTATTACTCTAAGTCTACAAAAGCTTGTTACAAATAATGCAGCAGAGTTCAGCTAAACAACACCAATTAGGAAGAACATCTTGGTTCTAAAGCACAAATGGTGGTGTTGGAACTGCGGCCAGATGGTGTTATTTATTTATTTATACGTACATACACACACACTTAAAGTTTCATAGGACCTAATCGAGGAGCAAATCTCCAAGGTCATGGAACATGTCAGTACATGAAATTACAACATAAAAGTAATAATGGATAAAAATATGTTTATGAAACTGAAAAAAAGTCAATCTACAAGTTTAAGTAAACACACTCAGCAATACAACTAGCATCAGCTTAGTTTTTCAAGGAACTCCTTGACAGAAAAGAAGGAGTGGCCCATGATGGAACTCTGCAGTTTCGATGTGAAAGCGCGTGGATTACTGCTAAGATTTTTGAATTCAAGTGGTATCTTATTGAAAATGGATGCAGCAGTATACTGCACACCTTTCTGCACAAGTGTTAAGGAAGTCCGATCCAAATGCAGGTTTGATTTCTGCTGAGTATTAACTGAGTGAAAGCTGCTTATTCTGTGGAATATGCTAATATTGTTAACAAGAAATGACAGTAAGGAATCTAAAAATTGAGAGGCCAGTGTCAAAATACCCAGACTCGTGAACAGGGATAGACAATAGGTTCGTGAACTTACACCACTTATTGCCTGAACTGCCCCTCTCTGAGCCAAAAATATCCTTTCAGAATGGGAAGAGTTACCCCAAAATATAATACCATATGACATAAGTGAATAAAAATAAGCAAAGTAGACTAATTTTCATGTCTAAAGATCACTTACTTCAGATACCATTTGAATAATAAAAATGGCAGCATTAGGTCTTTGAACAAGATCCTGAACGTGGGCTTTGCACAACAGTTTACTATCTATCTGAACACCTAGAAATTTGAACTGTTTAGTTTCACTAATCATGTGCCCATTCTGTGAAATTAAAACGTCGGGTTCTGTTGAATTGTGTGTTAGAAACTGTGAAAACTGAGTCTTACCATGATTTAGCATTACGCTATTTTGTACAAAGCATGAACTTATGTCATGAACTGCACTATTTGTAACCGAGCAAATGTTGCACACAACATCCATTACTACCAAGAACTAGTGTCATCAGCAAACAAATATTTTAGAGTTACCTGTAATACTAGAGGTCATATCATTTATATAAATAATGAACAGGAGTGGCCCCAACACTGATACCTGTGGCACCCCCACTTGACCGTACTCCACTCAGACCCAACATCACAGCCATTCTCAACACTGTGAATAATAACTTTTTGCTGTCTGTTGCAAAATAAGAGGCGAACCAATTGTGAGGTACTCCCCGTATTCCGTAATGGCCCAACTTCTGGAGCAATATTTTGTGATCTACACAATAAAACACCTTAGTTAAATAAAAAAATATGCCTAGCGTTCAAAACCTTTCATTTAACCCATCTAATGCCTCTCGGAGAAAAGAGAACATAGCATTTTCAGTTGTTAAATGACTTCTAAAACTGAACTGTTCATTTGATAGAAAATCACGTGATATAAAATGATCAATTATCCTTATATACACAGCCTTTTCGATAACTTTAGCAAACACTGATGGCATAGAAATATGTCTAAAATTGTCTACATTATCCTATTCGCCCATTTTATAAAGCAGGTTTACTACTGAGTACTTTAATCGTTCAGGAAACTGACCATTCCTAAAGGAGAAATTACAAATGTGGCTAAATACAGGGCTAACTTGTGCAGCACAGTACCTTAATATTACGCTAGGCACTCCTACATATCCATAAGAATCCTTAGTCTTCAGTGATTTGATTATTGACTCAATCTCCCCCTTGTCTGTATCACTGAGGATTATTTCAGACATCAATCTCGGAAAGGCATTTGCCAATAAGAGTGTTATTGGATTCCCTGTAGAAACTAAATTTTTATTTAGTTCACCAGAAATGCTCAGAAAATGATCATTATATATTTTCCCGAGGGCATGCAGCTTTGGTGTATGGACAAATGATGATGGCGTCCTCTTGGGTAAAATATTCCAGAGGTAAAATAGTCCCCCATTCGGATCTCCGGGCGGGGACTACTCAGGAGGACGTCGTTATCAGGAGAAAGAAAACTGGCATTCTACGGATCGGAGCGTGGAATGTCAGGTCCCTTAATCGTGCAGGTAGGTTAGAAAATTTAAAAAGGGAAATGGATAGGTTAAAGTTGGATATAGTGGGAATTAGTGAGGTTCGGTGGGAGGAGGAACAAGACTTTTGGTCAGGTGAATACGGGGTTATAAATACAAAATACAAAATCAAATAGGGGTAATGCAGGAGTAGGTTTAATAATGAATAAAAGAATAGGACTGCGGGTAAGCTACTACAAACAGCACAGCGAACACATTGTTGTGGCCAAAATAGACACGAAGCCCACGCCTACGACAGTAGTAAAAGTCTATATGCCAACTAGCTATGAAGATGATGATGAAATTGAAGAAATGTATGATGAAATAAAAGAAATTATTCAGATAGTGAAGGGGGACGAAAATTTAATGGTCATGGGTGACTGGAATTCGGTAATAGGAAAAGGAAGAGAAGGAAACATAGTAGGTGAATATGGATTGCCCCCCCCCCCCCTCCCCCCCATGATCCATGGACATTGCCGTTGGTGGGGAGGCTTGCGTGCCTCAGCGATACAGATAGCTGTACCGAAGGTACAACCACAACGGAGGGGTATCTGTTGAGAGGCCAGACAAACGTGTGGTTCCTGAAGAGGGGCAGCAGCCTTTTCAGTAGTTGCAAGGGCAACAGTCTGGATGATTGACTGATCTGGCCTTGTAACAATAACCAAAACGGCCTTGCTGTGCTGGTACTGCGAACGGTTGAAAGCAAGGGGAAACTACAGCCGTAATTTTTCCCGGGGGCATGCAGCTTTACTGTATGGTTAAATGATGATGGTGTCCTCTTGCATAAAATATTCCAGAGGTGAAATAGTCCCCCATTCGGATCTCCAGGCAGGGACTACTCAAGAGGACGTTCTTATCAGGAGAAAGAAAAGTGGCGTTCTACGGATCGGAGTGTGGAATGTCAGATCCCTTAATCGGGCAGGTAGGTTAGAAAATTTAAAAAGGGAAATGGATAGGTTAAAGTCAGATATAGTGGGAATTAGTGAAGTTCGGTGGCAGGAGGAACAAGACTTCTGGTCAGGTGACTACAGGGTTATAAACACAAAATCAAATAGGGGTAATGCAGGAGTAGGTTTAGTAATGAATAGGAAAATAGGAATGCGGGTAAGCTACTACAAATAGCATAGTGAACGCATTATTGTGGCCAAGATAGATACGAAACCCACACCTACTACAGTAGTACAAGATTATATGCCAACTAGCTCTGCAGATGACGAAGAAATTGAAGAAATGTATGATGAAATAAAAGAAATTATTCAGATAGTGAAGGGAGGCGAAAATTTAATAGTCATGGGTGACTGGAATTCGAGTGTAGGAAAAGGGAGAGAAGGAAACGTAGTAGGTGAATATGGATTGGGGCTAAGAAATGAAAGAGGAAGCCGCCTGGTAGAATTTTGCACAGAGCACAACTTAATCATAGCTAACACTTGGTTTAAGAATCATGAAAGAAGGTTGTATAAATGGAAGAACCCTGGAGATACTAAAAGGTATCAGATAGATTATATAATGGTAAGACAGAGATTTAGGAACCAGGTTTTAAATTGTAAGACATTTCCAGGGGCAGATGTGGACTTTGACCACAATCTATTGGTTATGACCTGTAGATTAAAACTGAAGAAACTGCAAAAAGGTGGGAATTTAAGGAGATGGGACCTAGATAAACTGAAAGAACCAGAGGTTGTACAGAGTTTCAGGGAGAGCATAAGGGAACAATTAACAAGAATGGGGGAAAGAAATACAGTAGAAGAAGAATGGGTAGCTTTGAGGGATGAAGTAGTGAAGGCAGCAGAGGATCAAGTAGGTAAAAAGATGAGGGCTAGTAGAAATTCTTGGGTAACAGAAGAAATATTGAATTTAATTGATGAAAGGAGAAAATATAAAAATGCAGTAAATGAAGCAGGCAAAAAGGAATACAAATGTCTCAAAAATGAGATAGACAGGAAGTGCAAAATGGCTAAGCAGGGATGGCTAGAGCACAAATGTAAGGATGTAGAGGCTTATCTCACTAGGGGTAAGATAGATACTGCCTACAGGAAAATTAAAGAGACTTTTGGAGATAAGAGAACCACTTGTATGAACATCAAGAGCTCAGATGGAAACCCAGTTCTAAGCAAAGAAGGGAAAGCAGAAAGGTGGAAGGAGTATATAGAGGATCTATACAAGGGCAATGTACTTGAGGGCAATATTATGGAAATGGACGAGGATGTAGATGAAGATGAAATGGGAGATACGATACTGCGTGAAGAGTTTGACAGAGCACTGAAAGACCTGAGTCGAAACAAGACCCCCGGAGTAGACAACATTCCATTGGAACTACTGACGGCCTTGGGACAGCCAGTCCTGACTAAACTCTACCATCTGGTGAGCAAGATGTATGAAACAGGCGAAATACCCTCAGACTTCAAGAAGAATATAATAATTCCAATCCCAAAGAAAGCAGGTGTTGACAGATGTGAAAATTACCAAACAATCAGTTTAATAAGCCACAGCTGCAAGATGCTAACACGAATTCTTTACAGACGAATGGAAAAACTAGTAGAAGCCGACCTCGAGGAAGATCAGTTTGGATTCCGTAGAAATGTTGGAACACATGAGGCAATACTGACCTTACGACTTACCTTAGAAGAAAGATTAAGAAAAGGCAAACGTAAGTTTCTAGCATTTGTAGACTTAGAGAAAGCTTTTGACAATGTTGACTGGAATACTCTCTTTCAAATTCTGAAGGTGGCGGGGCTAAAGTACAGGGAGCGAAAGGCTATTTACAATTTGTACAGAAACCAGATGGCAGTTATAAGAGTCGAGGGACATGAAAGGGAAGCAGTGGTTGGGAATGGAGTAAGACAGGGTTGTAGCCTCTCCCCGATGTTATTCAATCTGTATATTGAGCAAGCAGTAAAGGAAACAAATGAAGAATTCGGAGTAGGTATTAAAATCCATGGAGAAGTAATAAAAACTTTGAGGTTAGCCGATGACATTGTAATTCTGTCAGACACAGCAAAGGACTTGGAAGTGCAGAGGAACGGAATGCATAGTGTCTTGAAAGGAGGATATAAGATGAACATCAACAAAAGCAAAACGAGGATAATGGAATGCAGTCGAATTAAATCGGGTGATGCTGAGGGAATTAGATTAGGAAATGAGACACTTAAATTAGTAAAGGTGTTTTGCTATTTGGGGAGCAAAAGAACTGATGATGGTCGAAGTAGAGAGGATATAAAATGTAGACTGGCAATGGCAAGGAAAGCGTTTCTCAAGAAGAGAAATTTGTTAACATCGAGTATAGATTTAAGTGTCAGGAAGTCGTTTCTGAAAGTATTTGTATGGAGTGTAGCCATGTATGGAAGTGAAACATGGACGATAACTAGTTTGGACAAAAAGAGAATAGAAGATTTCAAAATGTGGTGCTACAGAAGAATGCTGAAGATTAGATGGGTAGATCACATAACTAATGAGGAGAAGAGGAGTTTGTGGCACAACTTGACTAGAAGAAGAGATCGGTTGGTAGGACACATTCTGAGGCACCAAGGGATCACAAATTTAGTATTGGAGGGCAGCGTGGAGGGTAAAAATTGTAGAGGGAGACCAAGAGATGAATACACAAGCAGATTCAGAAGGATGTAGGCTGCAGTACTTACTGGGAGATGAAGAAGCTTGCACAGGATAGAGTAGTGTGGAGAGCTGCATCAAACCAGTCTCAGGACTGAAGACCACAACAACAACAACAACAACACATACTGAACACGTATCTGATTTATCAGTAACAGAAATATTTTTACTACGAACAGACTTTATATCGTCGACCTTCTGCTGCTGACCAGACACTTCCTTCACAACTTATCATATGCTTTTAATTTTATCCTGTAAATTTGCTATTCTATTTGCATACCACATACTCTTTGCCTTCCTAATAACATTTTAAGTACAATTCAGTACTGTTTGTAATGAGCTACTGTAGCTTGATTGTGACTACTTCTAACATTTTGATATAATTCCAGCTTTGTTCTACATGATATCCTTATCCCACTAGTCAGCCACCCAGGCTGCCTTTTACTGCTTGTACCCCATTTAGAACACTCTAATGGAAAGCAACTATCAAAGAGCATGAGAAGTTTGTTAAGGAAAGCATTATATTTGTCATCTGTGTTATTGGCACTATAATCATCCTGCCACTCATGTTCCTTCATGAGGTTTAAAAAACTCTCCATTGCATAGTGTCACATGGTAACGTGACTCCAAGCGCAAGTAGGCTGAGTGGAGCTGCCGCACGTTCTATATTGTAGCAGCAGAGTGCGATCGTGGTACGGAGCCACTGGAGGTGTGGCTTAGAAGGTGTGCCTGATTGGGTCTTCCTGATCCCATATGACCTCTATTGGCATCTAACAGAACCTTTCAATTCTGTTACCAATGAAACAATGCCCGTGGGGTGGTATCAATATAAATTTTGAGCTGTGATAGTGTATGTTTTCAAAATTTAGTGATAAAGAATTACATGGGAATCTTTATTAATGTTTATAAAAATTACATTAAGTGATGTTTTTAAAAGTGTAATTGATTTGATATTTATTGCCAGATTTTTATCATCTGCAAACAATACAGACTTGACATATGGTAATGTTGCTGGTGAAAGCTCATTAATATATGCAAGAAAAAGTAAAGCCTCTAAGATTTACATTGTGGGACACCACATGTATACGGTCTAGTGACTTTAATGTGACCACCATGTATGTTTGATATCAGTGTGCAATAACCACTCACAAGCGGCTGACGATAGCTCTAGGAGTGGAAGGTATACAAACCATGTTGAGGGGATGCAGAAATGGAAAAATTTATCTGACGTCCAAGAGGGCATATTCATTGGGTTTTGGGCCAAGGGTGGAACCATTTCCCAAATAGCTAAATTTTTAAACTTGGCCACCATGGTTAATACAGGACTCTTTCCTGTCAATGCCGTCTTTTCACTATCATAGAGATATGGTTTGAACCATTTCAGTTCCCAGTGCACTGTAATATTCTAATTTACTCAAAAAGATAAAGTGATTTGTGCAGTCAAATGCCATTGACATGTCTGAATACACTAATAGCCTGTAATTTATTATGTAATGACTTAAGTATATTTTCACTTATATGTAAGTAGGCTTGCAAATAAAAGAACCCTTTAGAAACTCATATTGAGACTTTCATAATATGTAATGTGTAGCTAGATGTTAAAAAGACATTTGTGGCAAAGGTAAAATTAAATGGAAGTTTGATGATAGTTCTTCATCTCCTTCTTATACATAGACTAAACTTTAGCATATTTAACGTTATTGGGAAATGTTCTAGCAATAAATTACTGATCACACAAAGAAATTGTAGGTTACTAAAGTCAGAACAACAGTCTTTAATTTTAACAGTTCTTATCATAACCACTACAGGTTTATGGTTTTAAAGATTTTAAGGCACACATTAGTTCTCCTGGTGTAGTGAAGGTTATATTCGTATTACCTAAGATATTTGGAATGACTGGTGTAATGCATAATTTTTTGTTAAAGCTAACTGCTTCTACTCAACTCTGGTTCCCAGTCTCCTCCTTCACTGTTTTCATTATTGTATTTATTCCGTTACCTAATTTGACTGTATTTTTCTGGTAATAATTTTTCTTTGATGTCTTTATTACTATCTTCAATACTTAATGGGCTCTAGCATCAACATCAGAGCCTTTTTGACAGATACAATTTCCTTTTTGTCTTACAAGATACCTTTAATCCCCTTTGTTTCTAGACAAAATAAGTACTTGATTAATAAATATGTTGTACTTTTCATATCATGAGCGCTGTATACATAACTACAGTTCATGTCTGTGGGGAATTTCCTATAATAGTCAACATTTTGTGTGCTAAATTCATTCTTGAAATCATATTTAGTGGTTTTGTATCCTGATCAGTATCAACATATAACTTATGGAGCTGCATTTCATGGACTGGAGGCTGTTGACTATTGGTTTTGTTACATGATTTTGTTCATTGGGCCTATAAAAATAGTATCAGTGAGTGTTTGTGAGTAATTTGGTACCCTAGTTGGCAAGTTTATGGTAGGAATTAAGTTGAATGATAATGTTACTGACTACCACAGATTCTTATTTGATGAGATTGTAAGAAAAACTGTATTAAAATCACCAGGAAACACTATTTCCTTTGTTTTCTTTTTACTATTAAATAGGTCAGTAGAACTTCAAGGCACTTTATGAACAGATGGTAATTACCTTCAGGTGCTCATTATTGTGGCATGTCATATAACTTTGCTAAAGTGATATGCTGCATATGACGATAGTGTTGACGAATGATGATCATCAGCTAGTTGGTAAGGCTGGACATGCATATTATGTGTGGGAATTAGTTTCTGTCTGTGCATGCAATCGAGCAGTGATAGATGGCTTTTCTAACAGACAGGGTCCATTGGCAGTGACTGACATTTTGCGGCAAGTGCTGGTTTGGTGGGTCCTTCTTGCTTCCTATCCCCCACCGTAAAGTTACACCATGCTCCATGGCATAAAGATGTTTGTGACAATCAGCAATTACATCACAAGACTTAAAGAAGAAATGGAAGTTAGTCTGCTATAATCTATCAAATCAGGTGTACATAACACTTGTAATGTCAGATATCTAAGGAGCACACACATTGTATGAGGTGTTTCCAAGCTGTAAATGTTGGATGAATGTACATGCAGATAAAAGAAGTTTTATCATTTTGTAGCACAAGACCAACTGATTGGAAACAAAGACAATGAGACATAGAGAAACTGTACAGAGGTATGGTAAATTTACCAGTTTCAAGTTTCTGATATCAGACTTATTTATAACTACGACTGAACCTGCCCATGTCTCCACAACTTTAGCTTTAAACAGTTTTTTATGAAATTGTATTCCTTTTGCCCTATGAAAATCTACTTCTTTTCCCCATGCTGCTTCAGGCAGTACTTGTTAATATCTCTGTTCTTAAATTTGTGACAATTTATGCCAGTTCGTGTGGCAACAACTCTCCTCCATTTCTGCTGTACGGAAGTGATATGTTAACGTGATGACTGTAACACTTAGCTATCTGTTCCAGTAGTTGCATGATCTTCAGAGAGGCAAATTATTTCAAGTACGACTACGAAGTCTTTCGCGACGGAGTCCTTGCATAAAAAGTTCTCGGTTTACTTGCCGTGTAAAATTTGGATAAAATCCCAAGCTTTTGATGACTACCTCCGTCATCTTCATCAGGGGTAAAACTGACTGTCGTGGACCGGTGAGGCTTCCGCTTTTATAAGCAGTGGACGGCTTCTCATTGGCTGGATGACATCAGGGTGAAACTGATGCGTACTGAGGTGGTGGCCTCTATATCCATAGATTTTGTTTGCCCACTTTATCCAGCGTTGCTTGCAGCGCCATCCATCGCAACAGGCGGAGAACTGCGAGGAATGTCAGAAGTCTCCCTCTGCGCTCTTTCTATATCAATTGCGTGCTTCCATGCATTGCTGAGTGCATAACCGGAATCTCTGTCGAAATTATTTTCACAGAGTCTAATTTCAATTGCTTCCTTGATGACAGAGTCCCAATAGTTTGAAGCGTGAGCAAGTAGTCTTGTTTCATCGAATAAAATCTTATGTTTATTTAACTAGCTGTGCTCAACCACCGCTGATTTTTCTAGATACCTGTATTTCAGGTGACGCTGATGTTCCACACTGCGATCGGCGACAGTTCTTATAGACTGGCTCACATAACTTTTGCCACACTCTCAAGGAATGCTGTAAATTCCCGGTACTCTCAGGCCAAGATTATCTTTCACGGGTCGCAGCATTTCCTTAATCTTCCTGGGTGGACGGAAGACTGGTCCGATTCCTTGCCGGCTCAGGAATCTGCCGATCTTGCTGGTCGTTGCACCGCAGAATGGTAGCCACGCGATGTGTTGGTCCTCTTGATCTGTTCGAACAGCATCCTTTCTTGGTTTCTTTGCCAGAGTAGATCTGATATCACGATCAGAATAACCATTTTTTTATTAATACCATCGTCAGATGGTTAATCTCGGAGCCGAGATGATCGTTGACCGAAATAAGCCTTGCTCTGTGTACCAAGGTGCTCAGCGTAGCTCTCTTCTGAGCTGGGTGGTGAAAACTACGCGCGTTTAGATATAAATCTGTATGCATCGGTTTTCTGTGCACAGAATGTCTGAGACGTCCATCTGATTTTCGCTCCACCAGTACATCTAAGAAGGTTAACTTTCCATCCTTCTCCACCTCCACTGTAAATCTTATGTTCTGATGTATACCATTCAAATGTTCAACAAACTGCTGCAGTGCCTCATTGCCATGTGGCCAGATTAAAAATGTATCGTCAACATACCTGAAGAAGCAGGATGGACGTAAGGGAGGACTGTTCATACAGATTTATATCTAAACGCGTGTAGTTTTCACCACCCAGCTCAGAAGAGAGCTATGCTGAACACCTTGGTACACAGAGCAAGGACTATTTCAGACAACGATCATCTCGGCTCCGAGATTAACCATCTGACGACGGTATTCATAAAAAATGGTTATTCTGATCGTGATATCAGATCTACTCTGGCAAAGAAACCAAGAAAGGACGCTGTTCGAACAGATCAAGAGGACCAACACATCGCGTGGCTACCATTCTGCGGTGCAACGACCAGCAAGTTTGGCAGAGTCCTGAGCCGGCAAGGAATCGGACCAGTCTTCCGTCCACCCAGGAAGATTAAGGAAATGCTGCGACCCGTGAAAGATAATCTTGGCCTGAGAGTACCGGGAATTTACAGCATTCCTTGAGAGTGTGGCAAAAGTTATGTGGGCCAGTCTATAAGAACTGTCGCCGATCGCAGTGTGGAACATCAGCATCACCTGAAATACAGGTATCTAGAAAAATCAGCGGTGGCTGAGCACAGCTTGTTAAATAAACGTAAGATTTTATTCGATGAAATAAGACTACTTGCTCACGCTTCAAACTATTGGGACTCTGTCATCAGGGAAGCAGTTGAAATTAGACTCTGTGAAAATAATTTCGACGGAGATTCCGGTTATGCACTCAGCAATGCATGGAAGCGTGCAGTTGATATAGAAAGAGCACAGAGGGAGACTTCTGACATTCCTCGCAGTTCTCCGCCTGTTGCGATGGATGGTGCTGCAAGCAATGCTGGATAAAGTGCGCAAACAAAATCTATGGATATAGAGGCCGCCACCTCAGTACGCATCGGATTCACCGTGACGTCATCCAGCCAATGAGAAGCCGTCCACTGCTTATAAAAGCGGAAGCCTCACCGGTCCACGACAGTCAGTTTTACCCCTGACGAAGATGACGGAGGTAGTCATCGAAAGCTTGGGATTTTATCCAAATTTGACGTGGCAAGTATTTCAAGTACGTTTCACAATACTGATTCATCAATGTAAATGAGTAGCTCATTAATTTTATTCAACAATCCTGATTCTGATGCAATAAAGATAGTTGGCATTTCACTGTAAGTGGGTGGAGATCAAATTTCTGGCGGCACGGCTAAACTTTTTGACTAACAGCTGTTTTGTGCTGATGCTGTGTGCTAGAATTCATGCTTTAGTTTCTTTCTCAACTGAATGTTTGTTTCAGTCCTAACCTCCTTTATTAGTTGGTCTCTTTGTGTCATCCCTATCCTAAAAATGTACTACTTTCACTACAGGAATGCTACGACCTTTAACTTTTTGAAGGGTACCCTCAACATATTAAGAAAACCTGCTATCAGTGAATAATGAACTATTGATGTTTCAGATTTGTTGATTTCATGTCACTTGCTTCAACTGAGATTTGATTGTGTAGCATTACAACAGAATTAAAAAGTTTCAATTTTGTTCTGTTTTCTGGAAATTAAGCTGTGACTCTGTTTTTCTTGATGTTCCTTAAGGGTGTGGAAAATTGGTGAATTGCAATCATTCAAGCATCAAGATTCTCTCATCTGTATAGGACCTCATCATTTCATTTTTAGCTATATATGAGACCAAGCTTTGGATTCTTGAAAATGTTGAATGATATAAAATTATCTTTTTTTCCTTTTCTTTGTTTGTAAGACTGTAAATAGATTCTGTTTTTAAATGTAACAGGTCGAGGAGAAAGGTCGTCCTGCAGGATTCATAGACGCCAGTGACAGCAGCATCTCCAACTGGATGCGGTTTGTAAACTGCTCACGTCACGAGAGAGAGCAAAATCTTCTAGCGTTTCAGTACAAGAGGAGAATATACTACCGCACCACTCGTCTTGTACTACCTAATGTAGAGCTGCTTGTGTGGTATGGTGACGAATTGGGGAAAGCTTTGGGCATTGACAAGAAGAAATACTGCATTGATAAAAAGTGCTCACGTGAGTATCCCTTCATTGGGACAATATAAATATTACAAATAGCTGAATTAATTAATATTTTAATTTTATTTATGCCTCAAATAATACTGTGATCAGCCTTAATAATTAATTAAATGTGACATTTGGCTTTTAGAATTCAAGTAATAGAAGTATATGAACTCGTGAAAAGGGACAAAAGATTTTAAGTCATGAAATTTAAAGCAGTACAAAAGCAGTTTAAATGTATGTTAACAAGAAAAACCGAAATTATACAGAAATAGGATGACAGTTCAATAACAACAATGACATTCACACTAGACAATTACCTACATTGACTGATATCCCTTTAACAACAGTCAGTGAATGTCAGAGTCAAACACTAACACGAGATATCATGTTGCTGTGTTTATTTATCATCTGATGAACGACCTCTTGGGAAATATGCATGCTAATCACAGTTTGAAACTTCCTGGAAGATCATAACTATGTGCCAGCCCATACCTCGAACACGGAATCTTGTCTTTCAGGGGTAGCTGAAATATTAAAAGCAGGTTCTTTTCATGAAACTGTTTTTAATGTGAAATGTCTCTGTTAATACAGACATGAAGTTGACGCAACCTTAAAGGTATATCCAAGTTGTTAATTAACTGTTACAATATTTTAAGATTGAATGTGTGGATAATAAGCCAAGTTGTTGTCCAGTACATGGAATTTCCATCAGTAGATTGGAAACTATCACAAAATTTTTTTGAGACTTTGCAGGGTTGTTGTCTGAGCAGTGCTGGGGCCTAACTGCAAGAAGTTGCACTTATTTGGCATGAACCCTCACACAGTATTGTAGTGGCTGGTGTTGATGACATCTGGGCAAAATAAGAGAAATTAGAGAGAGTGTTCACAACAAGTAACCAAATAACCACCCTGTATAAAAGTGCAAAGTCAATTGGTCAAGGTCCCAAGGCTGATCCGAAGTAGACCATTGAGAGAAATATTATGTTGGGTCCAGCTGGCTTCACTCACATGTGTGGCAGGCCTGGACTATGTGCTCAGTGTTGGTGTTAATTCTAGGCCAGTATACACGATTCCTTGCCAAAGCCTTCATTCCTGATGTTTGCCGTGTGTCTCATGTAATAGCCTGAGCTGTGAGCTCAAATCAGTACCACAGAATAAGCACAGGATTGTCTTTAACAGCAACACACATCCATGCAAGTTCCAAATCAAAGCTTAGGTCCAGAAAGAGAGGAAACAGTTGTATTCAATAGTCATCACACAGAAGTTTCAGTAAAAATATCCAAACTGCCAGTCCACCCACTAGGAGCCAGGAATTTATCTCCTGTAGAGCAACAATGGCTGTCCATGACACAAGTTTGTTGGGACCTCTGGAACTGCTGCAGATGAAAACAGAACTATGTGCCACACAAATAATATGGGTGCCACTCTTCACGTCTGTCCCCAAATTGCAGGAGTTAATGTGGTATTGGAGTATGTGATTGGATGGAAAATCATTTACAGACAGTGAAGAAATATCTGATAGGTCCCAGTGGAGTGTGTTAGAACAAGTGTTGTTCATATTCGACATAGTAGAGGTTGGGGAGTGAAAGACCTCTACAGTAGGTAGTGGAGCTGGTTTGCTAGCCGTCAGGAAGATATTCAGTTGGTGAATAGATAACAGGCGGTAGTCTAAACACCCCATTATTCATTTATTCCATGTCAAAATACATCAGTTGTGGTGGTACTAGGTTGTGGCCAATACCCCCAAGATGCAGGCTGGAATTGGTTGATGAATCATTTTTAAGTCAGCAAGTGGCGTCTTGTCATGGGTGTTCTGTTGCTTCCCCTTGGGCAGTGGACAGCTGCTGGGGTGAGGCAATGTTATTGCTGCTCCAGTGGTGAGGCACTGACTCAAACCCCCAAGCAGAATGATTTGTGGCAGCTGGCACAGAAAGCTACACTGACTGGCATGAATACACAGCTCAGTGGGGATAGCAATGGAGTGTTTGGAATCAAACTGTGGACCCTAGCTTGGATGTCAGCAACTCACGGTGATGTTGTGTCTCTGTGCGTGCGAAGGTGGACAGCAACAGTGCTTGCACAGGTGATGGTTGGGTGGCTAAGTGACCCAGGCATAAACTAAGGACTCCCAGGTAGGCAGTCAGCCAGCAGTGGATGGAAGTTTGCCAGCAAGTAGTCTTCCAGTTGGATGACACCAAGTCACCAGAATTCACGCTTAACACATACGGCAGACCTGCAGCCAGTGGAGACAGTCTGGCAGCAGCATCTTGTTGACCCATTTCTGATTATAGACTGGTATAGACCTCCATTCATAGCTAGCATATCATAGTGACTGATCCTGCCTTTCTAAAGTGGACAGCATGTGTGTGAACATAAACTGCTGTTGTTTCTGACCCCCTGAGTCAACAGAATCGAGGCATAATGCGTAGCTTTTGGTAACCATGACATCACTGCTTCAGCCTCTCTGTTGTGTCCACAGCTCCATGGCCCTGGCAGTGTAGTAATTTAGTCTTTTAGAAGCTGTTTTTGTGGTGTCATCATAGTCAGCCTATAACTTCTTAACGCAAAAACTCCTTACCAGCCCATGTACTTTGCTTTTTTGCGTCACCCTGCTATGGTTTCTCCTACTGAGTTGGTCACAGGATCTTTCTGCTAGGGGAAGTGACACTGTGGCGCAATATGCCTCCCCTCTTCAGCAGATCTGTTCCACTGGATTGTACGCCGTCTGCAATGCTGGGAAAAGTTTCAACAACACATCCCTTAGTTTGACATATAGGTGCAATACATTGTGATTACCCTTAAACTAATCCAGCATAAACTGCAACGTTCATTGCTGCTTGCTTAACTAACCATTATTTTCTAATGTTGACACAGTCAATTGGCAATTGATGCATACAAAGCTCAAGTGAGTGGGTGGATTTGTACTGAAACTAGATACAGGCTGCACAAAGCAGAGTCAGAACCACAATGGAAGCTGAAATTGAGACACTGATTGTTATGACTCTGCAACGCCAATCAGTATGGTGTTGCTGCATGTGCAGGAGCATCTGCTGCATGGTAATTCATCCATCTTGAATCACTCTGAGCTCATTCAGTGAGTGGAGAATGGTGGGTTTCAAGGTGTCACAGGTAGAGCTTAGGTTCTGGGCCAGGAGAACATTCAGTTGTTTCTGTGGCCAGTACAATGAAGGTTTCGTCACATTCGCAATGGTGGTTGCAGTTATGGTAGCTGGGAGGTGAGAAGTTGGTCCTGAGATGTCGCAAGTTGTGCCATTAATTAGCAAACCACTGCCTTGTGGCTGTAGTCACATCATGGCCATAGGTTGTCCTTACTCCTAGCAATTTGGGACAGATCCTTCTGGTTCTTACATGGACTGTATCTATTGTATGCCTGCCTCTCTCCTTCCTTGCCTAAAAATAACTGCACCTCATATGCCTCTGCTTCAGTCTAGACCACTTGTATTGGGCAAATTGTGATTCACTCTCTCTGACTGCAGTGCAGTTTGTCTGCTGATTATAACATGTAATTTTTCCTTTTCTTGAAAATTAACATAATCTCTTTTGTTGTGATTTGTACGTAATTCCCCAGAGCCTCTTGTCTTATGGTGTTGAGGTGAACTGTGAAACATTTACATTTGTACCATGCATTGGTACTTGCTAGTGGGAATCCAGTTGGTAGTTCCTTCCTGGCCCCCTGTATGCCAGCTTGGAATTGTTCAGGAGGTAACAGTGTAGGGGGCAACTGCCCAAACACTGTATTGTGTATTACCTCCTGCAACCCCTTTACCTCTACTGGGGCAATCCCAATGCTGTCAGTTAGTGGTCACAAGATCACTATTGCAGCTACCCTGTTGTCCAACAAACCTAACTGGGTCTGTATAACATTCAGATACCAGTTCACCTTGCTAATGGTCATTTTCACATAACCCATCAATTGTGCTATTAGCTCTCATAGTGTCTGAGTGTTGTTCAGTATTCACCCTTACAAATATGCCAATGGTATAGTCTATCAAGTATGGTATACTCATTCAAGTATGTAAAAAACGCACATTGCATCACCGTAGTCCAAAAGGAACTTCACCTTGTTTATACTGCTAACAAAACAAACAAAGGGAAGAAAAAAAATTGTGGACTGGATACAATTAGCAATGGTTCCTGTGCATCCTGCACTATGTGTACACATGATCGCAAATAATGAAACACTACATTAACATTTTAAGCAAAATTCCTAGACACAAAGCTGCAACATAAACATCACTTCACCATTTATGCATTTAACGTGAAACATGGTAGTCTGATATCTAATTTCTCAGCCTTAACGTAGAAGAGATCTCACATGTGCCTTGTGCAAGTGTCTCTGGCTCCCTATTCTTCCTCTTAGCCCCTACATTCTTCTTAGGGATTGGTGATTCTGCCTGCAGCAATGAATCCTGTGTATCTTTAAAAGGATGAAGGTGTAACGTATGCACAATAGTTATAGGAAATTGCTGTTTGACATTCCTGTGATGTCACTTCTGCAACTTGATACGACCCTAGTACCAAGTAATGAAAATCTCTGACTCACCTGGGGGTATACAGGCTAGCTACATCACCCATTGACCTACATGATGGTCTTGTAATTTATTACTGTGCTAAACTATTGTCTTCCGATGCTGAAGCACCCCATTGGGGTTCACATGTCATTTCTGAGTATGTTCTTGGCCACCATAGAGCCCCAGCTCTTGCAGCACTACTTATCTTTCCATGCTGCAGGTCTACCTCTCTGCAATTCTTTTTTCCTCTCTACCTTTCCATTGGACGGTCTTCTTGGTGCCGATTGTGCGTGGATCTGTTTTGTGTTTTAAACACTTACTTCCTTACTTTCCAGCCTTCTACAGCTTTTTGTATTTAATTATGTGGTGCCCTTGTTGGGTTTGACTTGCAATTTCTTTTCTAAATTTTGCAGAAGTGTGGATCACGCTGGAAAAGCCGTCCAATGCAGCATATATTCCACCATTGTGCATTTCTCTTTTTGCAATCTTCTTCCTTGCAACGGTACTAGGCTCAAAAGCCAGCATGGTAGCCACTTCGTTGTGTGGGGGTTGTCAAGTACCTGCTTGGAATTGCACTGTTGGTGCCTTAGCTAAGACATATTAAAATCACCTTGCCCTTTTCAGGGAACAAGTCACTTTCGAAGGTCAAGGTGAATGCTCCAGTATTCACCCCGTTATCTCTCAGTCCCCACTGGACATGACAGACAAAATGCACACCCTGTTGCTCCAAATTAGCATGCAACTCACCATCAGAATGTAAAAGTAGATCTCTGTGGAAAATGATACACTGAACCAAATCGGAGAGGCATGACACCAAAATGTTCTTCTGTGTTTACGCCATGGGAGGAACAAAGAGCTCAGAAATAAAGCAAGAAATACTACCCCAAATACTTGATTTGTTCTAGGAACACCCCCAGTTTTGGGCACATGGTGGCAATTTCAAAAATTAAAAATGGCTCTGTTCTGCTTAAAACTGCTTCCCAGAGTCAGTCAGGTTGCCGTTCACCTGTGGTAAGCTGTATAATATTCCTGTCGCTATAGCCTCCGTGAAAGTCTGAATTTGGTGCAGGGTATCATTTTCCACAGAGATCTACTTTTACATTCTGATGGTGAGTTGCATGCCAATTTGGTGTGACAAGGTGTGCATTTTCTTATTCATGTCCAGTGGGGACTGAGAGATAATAGGGTGGACCCTGGAGCATTCGTCTTGACCTTTGAAAGTGACTTGTTTACTGAAAAGGTCAAGGTGGTGGTGTATCTCTGTGATGTCAAGCCATGTATAACTCGTCCCATGTAGTGCTACAAATGCATTTGATTCGGACACACAGCTCCACATTACGACGACAGCCCCATCTGTAGCCAATGTGGCTATGAGATGCACATGAATACTCCTTGTACCCCTCCACCCATCTGTTTCAACTGTGGAGAGCACAGTCTCATTGTTCACCAGACTATATAATTTTGAAATGTGAAAAGAAAATACAGGAATACAAGACCACCTCACATATCAAGACCAAACAGAAATACAATTGTCTACAAATACTAACAAAGAGATAGAGGGGCTGGCCAGTACTTACCTCAGCTCAGTACAGCCGATAGATACACATAAAACAGAACTGAAAATTTACATTCCTAGCTTTCGGAACTTTGTTCCTTCATCAGGGAGGAGAGAGGGGAAAAAAGGGAAGAAGGGAAAGTGGATTCAGTTACTCACAACCCAGGTTATGAAGCAACAGGGAAAGGTAAACAGGGAGGGTAGCAAGGATGGAGGCATGGTTGTCAGAGGGAAGCTTCAATTCCCATAATCATTTGTGGAGTAGAACTATAACCAGTAGCCACAGTAAAGCTATAGAAAACTTGCTCACAGATCTTGATCTCTGCCTCGTGAATACTGGTGTTCCCACATACTTCACTGTGGCAAATGGCTCGTATTCTGCCATTGATCTTTCCATTTGCAGCCCAGGTTTTCTCCTCTCCATCCATATGACCTTGTGACAGTTATCATTTTCTGATCGTTTTGACTTTCCCTTGGTGTCATTTGACCATGCATCCACCTAGATGGGCTCTCTCCAAATCTGACTGGGATGCTTTCACAATTGCCATCACTCTTTGCATTCTACCACATGGTGGTATTGATGCAGATGTCAAGAGCACAACTGCAGGCTTTCTATCAGCAATTGACTCTGTGGTATTCTCTTACTTAAGATCCACCCTTTGAAGACAGAAGCTTGGTGGACACTTGAAATCGCCATGGCCTTCAGGTCGGCTCTCCAATGCCATAAGAAACATCCATCGATGGAGCACATCATTTTCTTTAACCAGCTCCTTGCTCAGGCAGCAGCCCATGACAGAAACGAGAATGCTGGAAACAGTACATTGCTGCCATTGGACCACATATTCCTACTTCACAGGTTTGGGCGAAGATTTGATGCCTCTACGTACACCATTACCCCGCAGAGGTACCTCTGCGAACGATGATGTCTCCAGTTATCCAGACGCCGTTGCCAAACATTTTGCATTTTATTATGCTCGATGCTCTGTGCCTGTGAATTATCAACCTGCATTCTGTGTCCTCAAACAGTAAGTGGAGTGACTTCCTTTACCAGTCACTACATGTCACCTGTAAGCTTATAAAGCTCCATTTAGTGAGTGGGAATTCCCCATTGGCCTAGCCATTTGCCCTGACACCTGTCTGGGGCCAGATCACATCCAGAGCCAAATACTCGTCCACTTATCAATGGATTGCCAACATCACATCCTTGCTATTTTCAACAATATGTGGAGCAAGGGTGAGTTCCAGTGAGAAAGCGTGATCATCCCAGTTCTGAAGCCAGATAATACCTCTGTGAGACTGGAAGCTATCACCCAGTTAGCCTCATTAATGTTCACTGCAAGTCGCTCAAACATGTGGTGAGTCGACAGCTGTGTTGGTACCTTGAGTCTCGGGGTCTTTTAGCATTGTCGCCAGGTGGTTTTCACCAAGGCTTTACTATGGCTGACAATTTGGTCTTCCTGGAGTCTACTGTTCAGTCAGTTTTTGCCCGGTGTCAGCATCTTGCTGTTGTCTTCTTTGACTTGCATAGCGCTTATGACACCACACATCATCACCACATTCTCATTACCCTCCGTGAGCGTGAGTCTCCAGTGCCAAATCCCAATTTTTATCTTTAACTTCTTATCTAGCCATACGTTTTGGCTTAAAGTTGGTGCTTGCCACATTGGTTCCCATATAGAAGAGAATGGAGTCCTACATGGTTCTATATCATATTTGTCCCTTTCTCTAATGGGTATTAGTGGTCCATTTGCACCTGTAGGATGTACAGTGTACCCTTCCTGTATGATGATGAGTTTTGTGTCTACTATTGCTCCTCGAGTGTGGGTGTTGCTGAACACCAACTTCAGGGTGCCATACAAGAGGCACTGTCCTTGGCTCTCACTCATGGCTATCAGTTTCCTGCAGCCAAGGGATGTGTCGTGCACTTCTCATTGTACTGTCCATCTCCAACCAGAACTCTACCTTGAGGACAAAATGCCCAGTGTGGTGGAGTCCTGTCATTTTTCGAGATTGGTCTTCGATGTCTGGTTGACGTGCTTCCTCGTCTTTGCCAATTTAAGCAAATGTGCTGGTCACATTGTAATACTCTTTGTTCTTAGTAACACCAGCTGGGGTCGCAGACCGTTCTACACTTTTGCGGCTCTACAAAGGTCTGATCCTGTCACATCGTGATTATGGGAGCCTGGTGAATGGCTCAGCATTGCCTTCAAAATTGCAGATGCTAGACACAATAAACCACTGTGGGGTCCAGCTTGCAACATGTTCCTTTCAAATGAGCCCTGTGGACAGCCTACTTTCTAAGCCCAGTGTTCTTTCCCTACAGATCAGACACCAAAAACTGCTGGTAACCTGAGAATTCTACCTACTTTGCCTTTTTCTGCTAGGGAGCTCTACCTCCCACAACAGAGGTCAAAGTATGGAGATACAATTGCAGTTTGCATATACTCTCCACTCTAAACTCCATCATTCTACACTGGTGCCCCTTGTCATGGAGTAACCGTGTGTGCCCCCATGGTGTGTACTTCATCCTCAGATGTGCTTTGACCTCTCCAAGACTTAATATACCTTACGGTTTTTCACTGCCTGTTCCTTTACACTACTGACACATGTAATGTATTGTGAATACATAGAAAGAAGGATCCTTTATTGTATGATTATATGATAGCGGAACAAACACTGGTAGCAGTTACTTCTGTAAAATATCTGGGAGTATGCGTGCGGAACGATTTGAAGTGGAATGATCATATAAAATTAATTGTTGGTAAGGCGGGTACCAGGTTGAGATTCATTGGGAGAGTGCTTAGAAAATGTAGTCCATCAACAAAGGAGGTGGCTTACAAAACACTCGTTCGACCTATACTTGAGTATTGCTCATCAGTGTGGGATCCGTACCAGATCGGTCTGACGGAGGAGATAGAGAAGATACAAAGAAGAGCGGCGCGTTTCGTCACAGGGTTATTTGGTAACCGTGATAGCGTTACGGAGATGTTTAATAAACTCAAGTGGCAGACTCTGCAAGAGAGGCGCTCTGCATCGCGGTGTAGCTTGCGCGCCAGGTTTCGAGAGGGTGCGTTTCTGGATGAGGTATCGAATATATTGCTTCCCCCTACTTATACCTCCCGAGGAGATCACGAATGTAAAATTAGAGAGATTCGAGCACGCACGGAGGCTTTCAGACAGTCGTTCTTCCCGCGAACCATACGCGACTGGAACAGGAAAGGGAGGTAATGACAGTGGCACGTAAAGTGCCCTCCGCCACACACCGTTGGGTGGCTTGCAGAGTATCAATGTAGATGTAGATGTAGATTTCCAGGCCCAAATGTGGAATACGCTGATGGCTTTATGGTTGACAGTCAAACCAGTTTTGCTTGCACACATGCAAGATGCAGTGGATTATGCTTCCGCCAAATGGGTGGAGTGTAGTCAAGCAGATTTGGTCTCCATTGCTCAAGTTCTCAGCCACCTTCATTCTTGCTCTGGCGAGTGGTTCTTAATTGACAGCAACTCCTTAAATAGTCTTCAGGCTGTTGGTCAGCGCTATGGTTGACACCCATTGATTGTGACAATCCAGTTCTTTGCTGTATGAATCCACCATACTGCCATGGATGCCAACTTTCGAGATGAGGGAGCCTGAACTGAACATTCGGTCAGCTCTTCGCTGACAATTGTTGGAGGCTTGGAATGTGGACTGGTGTGCCCTGGTTTCTCCAAATAAACTGCTAACTGTAAAGGATACCACAATCATGTGGCAGTCTTCCCTTCATACTTCTCACAGGCAATCTACTATTCTCTGTCAGCTGTGCATTGGCCACATTTAGCTGGCCCACGGCCAACTTTTTTGACATGAGGATGGACCCCACTGTTGGTGTCGTGCCCATCTCGTGGTGGTCCACATCCTACTGGACTGCCCAAATTGGCCATCTTACAGCGAAACCTTAAACTTGCCAACATGCTACCTCTGGTGCTAGTGGGCAATGCCAAAGCATGTTTTACCCATGAAATTGGTTTTTTCTCCTCTCTGTGAAGATGGCACGTGAGCCTCATGTGAGGGATTGGAGGGATGCCCCGTCGCCAGCTCCACCCAGAGATATCCTTGGCTGCTCTTGCTTGTTGATCCAGCCTGACTGCTGCCCTTCCGATCTTTTTAATTCTTCTTGTTCTTCTACATCTGTCATTGCTTGACAGACAGGGTGTATATGACCCGGGAGATCCGGGAAAAACTCAGGAATTTTTTAATCTGGGAGAAAACAGGGAAAAAGCTGGGAATTTTTTAGAGTCCCGGGAATTTCTCATTGTTTTAGTTTCCAGTTAAATTTTTGTAATTTTGACTGGTAAGAACCGATACTCTAACAAAGGATATTACTGTATCACGCTACTGCAGAATAATACTTTAACAATAAAACATAAACAAGAGGAAAAAATAAAAACGAAAATAACTTAAATTGCAAAGGAAATGTGCCATATACGATGACGACACACAGTGATCAGGCAAGCATCTGCCAACAGCAAAATGTGTCAAAGGCTTTAGGAAGACTATGCAGTACTTCATAACAAC
Source organism: Schistocerca americana (assembly GCF_021461395.2). Classification (NCBI taxonomy): domain Eukaryota; kingdom Metazoa; phylum Arthropoda; class Insecta; order Orthoptera; family Acrididae; genus Schistocerca; species Schistocerca americana. The sequence continues at coordinate 382,966,104 of NC_060126.1, forward strand.
AAATTGCCTCCAATGAGTGTGATTTCACAACTGTTTACCTGCTTGCATTACATTCGTTTTAGCAGTTACGAGCGGGCTCATGCGCATGCACAGTTGAGTCGCAGTTGAGTTTCATTTGAGTAGTAGATTCTCCCGCTTCTGGTTACTGGAATGTGGCTACTGGCTCTGCAAGCAGTCGCAGCAAGCAGCTAGGTGCTACCAGGAAAAGGAGGTGCCAAATTCATATTCTTGAGGAAAAAAACTTGTTTCACAAAGCGCCTAGCATCCAGTGCACGTTTGTCTATTGAGTATTCATATGATTTTGAAACGCTTCCCTATTGTTTTTTGAACATTTTTGAACACATTTTAAGTTCATTTCTCAATTAATCATCAGTTGATTTTTGAATGCGTGCAAAGTGTACGTGATGTCTCTGTCAGGAGAATTCCCGTCGCATCTAGAAATAAACTTTCCGCAGAGAAAAGGGGACCGGACTATACGAGCTGTGCGGAGTAAAGCCAAATGGATAAATACCAATCGCTGTCTGATTATGTGGTTGATTGGGTTTGCAAATGTAATTACTAGCAAAATCCATAGATTCAGACTACCAGAATTGAAATAAACGACTGACAGGAATAACAGGTGAGAAATATTATGTATTATCTTATCGGTGTATCAAAGAAAATGAAATTATGCCAGAAAATTTTTGGTTAGATCGCTACACTAGTAAGGACCAGTTGTACAGTCCCTGGCTTGCAGCCACTTAAGTTCTATTCTGGAAGTAAAGTGGAAAACATGTTGTACGAACACGTAATAATGCCTAACCGGAAAATAATCGCGGGATAAGTAAACCTGTGATTCTGGCAGGGTTAGTGAAGTTAATCGGCGAACAAATTTTGACAGTGGCAGGAGTAGCTACAGAACTGGTGATGGCAAGATTGTTTGTTAGATCGAGGAAGGAGAAGAAACAGGGACATCACACAAATTATGGAGGAAGAAGACGATTCCAAATTTATATAAAAATTTTGTAATATTACTTTTCAACTGATGCATATGAATGAAATGTGAAACTATTTCCTAAGATAAAGCTTTTTGCTTGTAGTAGGCCTAATAGGCATTTGATATTGGTACTTGGTGAATTATATTTTGTCATGTTTTAAAAATGGCCATTTGTGCAAAAACAGTCTCGTTTATTTGGTGTGTGTTACAAAATTGATGCAATATTAGAAAGGCCTATTTTGTTTTATCTAGCAGATAGTCACAAAATAGATGTAATCAGATCGAGAAACCACACCAGTCTCAGGTATTATTTGCGTTAACAGCTTTCTCAGTATTAGATAATGACATTTCGATTTTTCATGTAGCAAAATGTTTGACGAACCTTGATGAGGTAACAGATAGTTTCGCAGAAAGGAAATCACGCTATGTAAAGCTGTAGCAAAATTAGAGAGAAAAAAATGCTAGGAGCTAAGGATTAAAGAAATGTGTAATTTCTTGCTTATCTCTTGTCTTTATTGGATTTATGTATCCTATATTTAATTTTATGTCACACAAAACAGCAAGTTAATAGCTAATAGGCAATGAAGAGTGCAAAGTTTCTGAAGAGTTCTTGTTCTCCCAATTACAAATAATCCCATCCACTATTAATTGCAAGTATTTTTTGTTTTGTTTTTGTTTTTAAAGAGGGGCAGGCTGTCAAACAGGCAGACCGGGAGCAGGAGAGGCACCACAGGAAATTTCAATTTCCATTGTTCTGAATATAGTTTCATGGCATCAGTTACAAAATATACACGTTTCAATGCCACAGAGCGAAATACCGTGACGTACAGTAGAAGAATGCTTTATGAATAGGCATGACACTGCACTTTGGCATACGTAAGACCAAATAATATGTCTCACATTTCCTTGAACACACATGTTTTATGTTTCAGACTTTTCAGAAAGATGTGTGCTGCAAGATGAACATAGTTTTGAAAATTAGATTTTTTTTAGTATTGATCCGGTTCGTAAATATCGTAGATCCGGGGCTGATGCGCAGAGCAGTCTGAGTTACAGTGGGTAGTCTCGACGTGACCCGTGTTTAAATTTAGTGAGTTTACTGTTTCCCCTTTGTTTACTCTTACATCAAATGAAAACAAAATGAATTTCTGTGGCCGGGAGCTATCAAGTGAATTAAAATACATAATTATGGAAGGCCTTAATATGTCATTAGTTTCAGATTTTATTTCCACCTTTCTGACAGTCAAGCATTAAGCGCCTTGCAGAACAATGAAGTTATTTTTGTCTGTTTGCTAAAGAAATTTGACTTTTATTAACCTTTTCCACAGAGGCAGTCAATGTATTTGAAACAAATCTTTTATTCCACAGTACTGGCTAGTTTCAACTGTTCGCTTCATTTCAAGTGCACGTTTTCATTTTGCAGCACGTATCACATTATGCCATAATAAAGAACCAAACATGATATAATACAGTACTGGTGTTCCAATAAAACTTACATCCTGAAAACCACACTGAAAAGTGTAATGTCAGGTCGAGGTCTACTACATTGGGAATCCAGACATGCGAATGTGCACTTAAAGTATGCACTTTAAATGTGCACATTTTAATATGGTTCACGAAATTTCGATGCTCTGGGGGTATCCTGTGATGTCTTGTTTCTTTTATGACATAATGTATGATCTTTCTATGTCTTACAAATATGTACATACGGGCTTCCTACGTCATGATAGCTGCGCAAGCGCAGTGTCGCCTGGTATCTGCGCTCTCTGGCAACTGCTGAAACAAACCTCTTTCTAACAGGTCACAGGGAAATATTGTGAATGGTGGCTTGAAAAGTGTTACTTTCATAGTAAATATCCTTTTACATAAGTTGAACTATGTGCAAGAATGTACCATGAATTTATTAAATCACAGAGCATTTGACTCTCATTTAAAAATAAACTCTTTGATGACGAGCCATTTAGAAGAATTTTGAACCCTGAGGATCAGACATTTATGTCATTATTAAAAACTTTACTGGCACATTTGTGTGATTTATCTTAAAGTGTAACACGCGCAAAAAAGATGAACATTATATGCGAAAGCATAGCTTTTCTTGCAGCTTATTAATCTTAGAGACCAATATTATAAGTGAAAGCTTTGCTTTTTTTTTGTAGTAGCACTATGTATATTAATTTAAACTATTAACTTTCCATGTTTGTATGTTCGTGCTATTTAACAGTGATGCTGCTGTTGGCTGACAACATCACGTGTCCTATGCTCTGAATATCCGCTGTCTTCGGCTGGCGAGATCACGTGGCATGGGCTATGACTGGCTTACAAAAGTGCAGTGCAATCTTGATTTCAATGATTCAGAAAGTAACATACAGTGTTTGGTGGAATTCCAATGTATACTTTCATAATACGAAAATTGGAAGCATACATGTTTCTGCACATCAAAGATATTTCCTAAAGTCTTTTTCCCTGAGTTTCGTTTTCTAAAGTGACGGGAAATTCTACGCCCATATATAAAACCATAACCATTCAAAGGATTGATAAGGGAAAATATACAGTCACTTAACATAGAAAAAGCATGTTTTCACCCGGGAGAAAGTGTATTTTTAACCGGGACATCCGGGAAAAACCCGGGAAATTTTTTTCCTTGTCTGCGTATACACCTTGACAGATTTGTTGTCATTGTTCTGCTTCCTGAAATGTTATCTTGTCCCTGCAGCTAGTTTTATTGCGGTAATGGAGGCTGTGGAAGCACTTGTTTGTATGCAGAGGGTGTGTTGTTGGTCGCATAACATGTCCTGGGGGCCTCCAGCTGCTTCCTGGGGTGAGCCCAGCTCTCTCATCATCACCCTTTTACCTCTCTCTCACTTCTACTTGCTTCTGTCTCTTGGTTTTCTTGATTTTGGATACAATCAAATCCATTGGGAATTGTCTTTTGTGTCTATCCTCCCGGGGGGGCTATTCCCGACTTGACACACAAATGGACCGATGGCCTAATAGTTCGGTCCTTTGACCCTCATCAGTGGATCCATCTATCCATCCTGATTTTAAAGGGCCTTGGTGATCTCTTTTTGGACCCACTTCCTCAAATTTGGTGTCCTAGCAAAGCTTTGTAGAGGTTCCTCATGCCTTCCGATTTTTGGTTCAATAATCTCGACGGAAGAAGACATTTTCCTTTCATACATCAGATCCTAAGGCAACAGATCTGTGCTTTCAGGTATATTTGAATTTATAGACATCTACCCCATGTGATAGGAAAACGTCCCAGACACCAAGATGGTTGTTGACATAATACCTCAGCATCAGCATCTTACCAATCATCTGATGAATGCGTCCTGTCCTTCTCTTAGTCTATGCGTGGTATAGGCTTGTTGTTGCTTTGTTTATGAAGATGTAGCAGGTGATATAACTGCTTTGCCAGCTCTGACTTGAAGTTGGTGCTCTAATCCACGATTATCACCTTAGGAGCACTGAACGTTAGCAACCAGTTATTTACTAGTACACGCTACCATTTCTGTCTGCTGATGTGGGATAGTGATCATCTCAGTGTATCATGAGAAGAGATCTATAATAAGCAGAACATAGTGGTTTCCACTCAGCTGTACTAAACTGCCTTGAAGTGTATGCAATTGAATGCCAAGATCAAAACAGGGCCAGCTATTAATGCCTCCTTCAATTTTCCAACTGTGGCTTGACATATTGCTGTGGATAGCAACTTCATACCCTTCTTCAACAAATGCTTGAGTGGTAATGCAGTATTCACAAATACCGTCACAATATTTCTATAGAAATTAGTTGATCCTAAGAATAAATGCAATTTTTTACTTGTCTGTGATGTTTGGAAGCTCTGCACTGCGTGTACCTACCTTGTATCTGTTTCAACACCATGCTGGATAATTGTATGTCCTAAGCAATTTCACTTTCCTTCATGCAAAATGGGAGTTATAGATGCTGTAAGTTAGTCATTTGGAACACTGAGCGAGATGGCGAAGTGGTTAGCACACTGAACTTGGATTCAGAAGCACAACGGTTCAAACCCATGTCCGGCCATCCTGATTTAGGTTTTCCGTGATTTCTCAACATTGCTTCAGGCAAATGCCAGAATGGTTCCTTTGAAATGGCACGGCCAACTTTCCTCCCTAATACAATGGGGCTGATGACCTCTCTGTTTGGTCCCCTCCCCAAAATCGACCAACCAACCAACCAACCAGCCATTTGGAACATAATCTAATGTTGTTGTGGTATGCAGTCTGAAGACTGGTTTGCTGTAGCTCTCCACGCTACTCTATCCAGTGTGAGCGTGTTTATGTCTGAATAACTTGTGCCACCTACATCCTTCTGAATCTGCTTACTGTATTCATCTCTTGGTCTTCGTCTGAGTTTTACTTCCCACACTTCCCTCCAATACGAAATTTGTGATCTTTTGATGTCCCAGAATGTGCCCTGCCAACTGATCCAATCTTTTGGTCAAGTTGTGCTATAACCTAGCTAGCAGGCCAGGAACAATGTTCCTTTGATCTGTACCGACGCAGCTGTGGAAAATTGGTTTTGTGTTGCCATGATGTCAACATGATGTTGTGAATACTTTTAGTCTTGTACTAGCCACAAACAGTGTTGTGTACCTATTTTGAAATCTGTGTAAATGTGCCTTTAGTAAGCCTTGGTGACAAAATCATTCATAGACAAGTTTGCTGCATACACAGGAGGGAAATGGGTACAACCTATAAAGCATTCTAGAAGTATGTGATTAGCGAAATGCAAACAGTATCCTTTTCTTTTACGTCAAGTTGTAAAAAAGTCTATTTCCAGACTCTTCAGTAACTTCCCATAACTCCGTAATTAAGGTGATAAATCTGTAACACTTATGGACAATCTATAATAGTTGGCACCCATGCAGAGTTGTGGTGCAGTGACATAAATGACTAAGCAGATAGTATTAATTGCAATCTCTGGCTTTTTGCAGATGAAGCTATTTCTGAGGAAATCCTGTCTAGTAGAAATTGCAGTAATATCCAGTTAGGACATGAAAAATATGTGCTAGTCAAATACTAGCAACAGGACATGAAAAATATGTGCTAGTCAAATACTAGTAACCTTCTCTGTACCAGCAATTTTGACTACCTGATTACTGAGTAAGTCATGTCATACAAGTGTTTGAAGAACAGTGTATAGAGCTGTGAAATGCAGATACCACGAAGGATAGGTGATAGGTAAAGCTAAAAGACAGGCTCTGATTCATTTGGTAGGATACTGGCTAAAGAGTGTGGTAGGAATGTTGAAATATATAACCTAAGGCCAAGAAAATGATGCACCATGAAGGAATTATCCAAATGGGATAGAAATCTGTAGACATGACGTACATATACGGACAAACAAAAGATTACAATTTCAGAACAAATGGATGATTAGCTCAAGAGAAAGAAGTTCACAATCTGAGCAAGTCAGTAATGCGTTGGTCCACCTCTGGCCATTATGCAAGTAGTTATTCGGCTGGCATTAATTGATAGGGTTGTTGGATATCCTCCTGAGGGGTATTGTGCCAAATTATGACCAAATTGACATGATAGATGACCAAAATCTCAAGCTTGTTGGAGGGTCCTGCCCATAACACTCAAAATGTTCTCAATTGTGGGGAGATCTGGTGACCTTGTTGGCCAAGGTAGAGTTCAGCAAGCACGAAGACAAGCAGTAGATAGTCTTGTTGTGTGCATGTGGAAATTATTTTGCTGATTTGTAAACCCAGGATGGCTTCACCAACAAGGTAGGGCATCGAATATCATCAACATACTACTATGCTGTAAGGGTGATGCAAATGGTAATCAAATCTGTCCTGCTACGAAAGTAAACAGCACCCCAGACCGCCACTCCTCGTTGTCAGGCCACATGACGGGCAACAGTTGGGTTGGTATCCCAGTGCTGTCCTGGGCATCTCCAGACATTACTTTGCTAGTCATCAGGGAACAGTTTGAAACAGAACTCGTCACTGAAGACAATTCTAATCCAATCAATAAGGTTCCAGGTGTGTCTGGAGATGCCCTGGGCAGAATTTGGTATGATATCCCAGAGGAGGACATTTAGCAACTTGATCAATCAGTGCCAAGCTGAAAAACTGCTTACATAAGGGCCAGAGGTGGACCAACACATTATTGACTTACACAATTTGTGATGCTCTTTCTCTTGAATAAATCATCTAATTTTTCTGAAATTGCAATCATTTGTTTGTCTGTGCATGTACATCACATCTACCGATTTCCATCCATTCCAATAATTCCTTCCTGGAGTGTCATTTGTTTTTCTTTAGAATTTATGAACTGACAGATAAGTGAGTAAAGATGCCATACATCTTGCCAGGACATACTTGCATAACTTCAAGAAATTTTTCTCATGGTAGAAATTACCAAATTTTTTTAACCCTGTACATATATATCTCATAGAGGTTGTACACGTAAAACTGGGTGAATAACAACTGACACATAGGCATACAAGGAGTTGTTCTTCCTATTCATCCATGTAACAGAAAGAGAACTAAATATATGGTAAGATAAAAAGTATCTGTTGTCACAGATTTCACTGTGATTTAAAGAGTGCAGAAGTAGATACAAAGAGAGATGGAAAAAAAATCAGAACATTAGTGTGTTGTCTAGTACTGAGGAGCTTTACTCATTGATCAGTCTGCTGTTAGTTGTATCTGATGCCTGCAGCTGCTTCTGGAAGAAATTCTTATTGTGTGAATTTCACAGTCGTTTGCACTGACTGCACATTCAACTCTGGACACAAGTTTCCATTCACTGTAATTTTCACAGTTGCCTGATAATATGATATGTCACCTAAAGTAACTTCAAAAATATTTGAAGAAGTTATGTAACAGTTTCAAAACCCATCTATGATATTAGACAAAAGGTATTTTGGTAGCTGGTTTTGATTCAATAAATTCATCAAAATTCTATTGACTGTGAGTTATAAAACGTGAAAGATTAAAAGTAACAAATTTTAGTAGAAATCATTCTGATATTGGTAAGCTTAATAAATCTAGTCATTAAAATACTTGACATCAAATTTTATCACACTTCAAGCACTTATCCATGTGCTTAGGCGTTCCAGAACTATTCCTATACTGGCACATAAATAAAGTTTTGAATCCCTTCATGAAGAAAACATTCAAAACTTTATTAATATTACATTTCCTAACTATGAAATAAATAAAAGCATTAGGGCCACTGACTAAAAACTTTACATATCTTACCACTCTATATTATAAAAATAAATACCTTAACTTCAGGAAAGCCTATGACTCAGTTGATGGGAAATCGCTATTTGAAATACTCAATGAACTGGGCTTAGATAGTAAAACTACAGTTCTAATTAAACAAACGCTAACAAACACCAATTCTAAAGTGAAATTTAGAGGTGAAATTTCTAGAAATATCAAACAGTTCTAGCATTGGAATAATAATAATAATAATAATAATAATAATGATGATGATGATGATGATGATGATGATGATGATGATGATGTTGTTGTTGTTGTTGTTGTTGTTGTTGTTGTTGTTGTCCCATACTCGGATTAGCATAGGGTACGATGCGGGAAACCTGCACCGCCGTACTAGGCAAGGTCCTAGCAGAGGTGGTTTGCCATTGCCTTCCTCTGACCGTAATGAGGATGGATGATGATGATGATGATGATGATGATGATGAAGACTACACAACAACACCCAGTCATTGCCTTCCTTTGACCGTAATGATGGATGATGGATGATGATGATGATGATGATGATGATGATGATGATGATGAAAGACTACACAACAACACCCAGTCATCTCGAGGCAGGTAAAATCTCTGACTTCGCCGGGAATCGAACCCGGGACCCCGTGTGCGAGAAGCGAGAATGCTACCGCAAGACCATGAGTGTGGACAAGCATTGGAATAGGCTCGATATTTCCCCATACACCGAAGTGCTCGATAAAGTAACGACCTTGCTCAAACAATCACGTGACATTGGACTCAGGCGCTAGTGCAAGGGATACACGAGAAATCAGGAACTGTCCACCACAAAAATACTAAGGTCTGATTAAAAACTGACAGCTTTGTGAAACATAGGAGGAAATAACGTTAAATTCTATCAACTGACAACCTGTTGCTGTAGTTGAGGAGGATTTCAATAAGCGTTCTCATACATATATGGTAACCGTACACACACATTTATGCTGCTTTTTAAATAAAGATAATATTGAAAGGCGAAAATCTTGTTCTTTAAAAACCATTACTTGATTCTGAACACAAGTCCATATTTTATTTGGTTATGAGAAATTAATGATATACCAAGCGGGTTGCAAATGAGAAGTTCGGTCAGTGTTCATGTTAGAATATCGGAGAAAATCGTTACCAGCTTTTAATCAGCATTGGAACAAGATGATGACATTCAGATGAAATGAAAAGGGAAATTAACCAAGAAAAAAAGTCTAACTAATAAATAAATTGTATTAAACTGACAATAATTGTTGTCACGAGAGGAAATTGCAGCAGAGAGATCAATTTTGGAGATAGTTCGAACTGACATTGTGCCACGACTTTATCCCAGTTCACTGCTACTAGTGCAAAGTCATCATAAGGCACGTGTGCGTAGCATACAAATATTGCACAATAATCTAAGAATGAAATCAAACATTAAAGTAGCTTTTCTAAACTTTGTCATCATATGCTTCAGTACACTAATGTTCAAATTCCTAAATCTCAGAGTGATCAGACGAATGTGGTTCCCTAAAAACTCCGTTTTAAATTTAAAAAAGTGGTGCAAAATAATAAAGCTAGAAAGCAAAAAATTGGTCAGAATGTGCAAATTTATGTCAAAATTAACTGTTACAAGTCTCAACTTGATCGGCGTTTTTGCGCCAATTTAGAGCGACAGGGTGTCCACTTTGTCCAGTGCGTCCACCGGGGTCCGAGGGATTATTAGGTTTCCACCGGTGCCTTCATCTTGGCTTTTGAGGGTGACACATTACCTGATGAGGTGAAGGTGATGGTCTCTACCGCTGTGATGTCAAGCCATATATTCCTCCCCCAATACGGTGCTTTAAGTGCTAGAAGTTTGGCCATATGTCTTCCTACTGTACTTTCAGCCTCATTGCCTCATTGAATGTTCCATGCCTTCCCTGTCTCATGATGATGTCATCCTCCAGTGGAATTGTGGTGGTTTTTTCCACCGCCTGGCTGAGCTACAGCAACTGTTAAGCTTTACACCAGCTTTCTGCATTTCCCTCCAGGAAACGTGATTCCCAGCAATGCAGACCCCTGCCCTCTGCATCTATAAAGGATGTTACAGGAATTGTAGCAACTATAGTAGAGAGTCAGGTGGTGTATGTGTTCATGTCATAAACTCATTCTGTAGTGAAACTGTGCCCCTTCAAACCCCTCTTGAAGCTGTGGCTGTCATAATATGAACAACGCAGGAAGTAACTGTCTGCAATGTATATCTTCCTCAAGATGGTGCAGTACCCCTGAACGTATTAGCTGCACTGATTGATCAACTCCCTAAACCTTTCCTACTTTTGGGAAATTTTAACGCCCCTAACCCCTTGTGGAGTGATACCGTGCTTACTGGTCGAGATAGAGATGTCGAAACTTTACTGTCTCAGTTTGACTTTTGCCTCTTAAATACTTGGGCCACCACACATTTCAGTGTGGCTCGAGGTAGTTACTCAGCCATTGATTTATCAATTTTCAGCCCAGGACTTCTCCCATGTATCCACTGGAGAGCACATGACGCTGTGTGGTTGTGACCACTGCCCCATCCTCCTGTTACTGCCCCGGCATCAGGCCCACGGACGCCTGTCCAGATGGGCTTTAAACAAGGTGGACTGGGAAACCTTCACCTCTGATGTCACTGTTGACTCTCCCCCACACGGTAACATTGATGTGATGGTTGAGCAGGTTACTACCACAATCGTTTCTGTGGCAGAAAACGCGATCCCTCACTCTTTAGGGTGCCCCCGGTGAAAGACAGGCCGTTGGTGGTCGCCGGAAGTCGCTGAGGCAATTACAGAGCGTCCGGACACACTTTGCCTGGCTCCTTTGTCAAGACCATTCCACCTTGGGTGACCCTGCCAGTAGCTGTGCTACCGTCGACACAGCTCTTGACTTCATCGGAGCACGCAAACCCTCCCGCCTGGCGCTGAAAGTACCTTCAATAAGGTGGTGTCCCCTGGGAAGGGTCCCAGTGCTCAAACACCATAAAAACCTGCTTGATATGGATAGCTATCGGCCCATCAGCCTCACCAACGTTCTTTGTAAGCTGCTGGAACGTATGGTGTGTCAGCGGTTGGGTTGGGTCATGGAGTCACGTGGCCTGGCTCCATGTCGGGGCGGCTTCCGCCAGCATTGCTCAACCGCTGATAATCTTGTGTCCATCGAGTCTGCCATCCGAACAGCCTTTTCAGATGCCAGCACCTAGTTGCCATCTTTTATGATCTACGTTAAGCGTATGACACCACCTAGCGACATCATATCCTTGCCACATTATACTGGTGGGGTCTCGGAGGCCTGCTCCCAATTTTTATCCAGAACTTCCTGTCGCTTTGTACTTTCCGTGTCCAAGTTGGTGGCTCCCATAGTTCCCCCCATATCCAGGAGAATTGGGTCCCACAGGGCTCTCTGTTGAGTGTATCACTATTTTTAGGGGGCCATTAATTGTCTAACAGCAGCTGTAGGGCCGTCCGTCTCACCTTTTCTGTATGCAGATGACTTATGCATTTCTTACTTCTCCACCAGTACTGGTGTTGCTGAGCGGCACCTACTGTGAGCCATCCACAAGGCACAGTCATGGGCTCTTGCCCACAGTTTTCAGTTGTGTGTCATGCACTTCTTTTGGTGTCGTACCGTTCATCTGGAACCAGAACTTTACCTTCATGATGATCCACTCACAGTAGTGGAGGCATATCGATTCTTAGGACTGGTTTTCGATGCCCGATTGACTTTGCTACCTCACCTTCGTCAGCTTAAGCGGAAGTGCTGGCAGCACCTCAGTGCCCTTCGTTGCCTGAGCAACACCATCTGGGGTGCAGATCGGTCTACTCTGCTGCAGCTCTACAAAGCCCTGGTTCAATCCTGCCTTGAGTATGGGAGTCTGGTTTATGGTTCGGTGGTGCCCTCAGTGTTGCATGTACTCGATCCAGTGCACTACTGTGGCATTCGCCTAGCAACGGGAGCTTTTAGGAAGAGTCTAGTGACCAGTGTCCTGGTGGAGGCCGGAGTCCCTCCATTGCAGATCCTACATGCACAACTGCTCACCAGTTGCGTTGCACACATTTGTGGTTCTCCTGAGTATCCGAATGACCATTTCCTTTTTCCACCAGCGGCAGTTCATTTCCCGCATCAGCGAACCAGGTCAGGCCTAACAATTGCGGATCACAGGCGACCCCTTCTGTCTGAACTGGAGTCCTTCCCTTTACCACCTCCCATCCAGGTCCATCTGCATACACCTCCATGGTGTACACCTAGGCCGCAGATTTGTCGGTACCTTTCACGTCACCCTAAGGGCTCAGTTACTCCTGCCACTATCTGCTGTCACTTCCCCTCGATTCTTGATGTGTTCCAGGACTCTGAAGTGGTTAACACAGACAGCCCAATGGCTGATGATCATGCTGGCTTCGCCTACGTCCACAGAGGCCATTTTGAACAGCATTCCTTGCCCGATGGCTGCAGTGTATTCACTGCAGAGCTGGTGGCCATCTCTTGTGCACTTCAGTATATGCATTCATGCCCCAGGGAATCGTTTCTTCTGTGTACTGTCTCCTTGAGCAGCCTACAAGCTATTGACCTGTGCTAACCTCGCCATCCTTCGGTAGTGTCCATCCAGGAGTCCATCTATGCCCTGGACCGGTCCCGTCATTCAGTGGTGTTTATGTGGACCTCAGGATATGTTGGCATCCCAGGCAATGAACTTGCTGACTGGCTGGCCAAACAGACTATGCGAAAACTGCTTCTGGAGATGGGCATCTTTGAACCTCACCTGCGTTCCGACTTATGCCATAGGGTTTTTCAGCTGCGTGTCATTAAGGAGACTACGAGTGTGTGAAAGACTTCCATGCGGGCCTCTCGCAAGGAATCAGTTGGCCTCTGCCGGCTCTGCATTGGCCATGCTTGGGTGTCTCATGTTACCTTGTGTGCCGCGAAGACCCGCCTGAGTGTCGGTGTGGTGCCCGGTTGACAGTGGCCCATATTTTGGTGCACTGTCCCACTTTGACTGCCCAGCGATGAAATCTTGTGGTGCCGAACTTGTTGCTGCTAATTTTATCTGACAACGCCTCATTGGCTGATTTAGTTTTACGTTTTATTCGTGAGGGTGGGTTTTATCATTTGATCTAAGTTTTAGCACATTTCCTTTGACCCTGTGTGTCCTCCACCCTAGTGCTTCTGGGGTGGAGGTGTTAATGTGTTGCAGAGTGACTGGCTTCTCCTTTTTATATTTATGGTTAGCCAGCCATGGTAATCTGCTTTGTTGTTTTAATATCTTCAACCTGTTTCTTGCGTTTCTGTGGTTTTCTTGTCCCCTTTTGTCCATTTACATGTTTGTTGCCATTCATCGTTCTTGTGATTTTTCCTTTCATTCCATTTGGAGTTATCAGTCTTGTTTGCTTTATTCTCACACTTGTGGCATTGTTTTATTCGGAACAAAGGACTGATGACATCATAGTTTGGTCCCTATCCCCTCTTTTAATCCAACCAACCAACACTTTTCAGTACTGTGAAGAATGGCTTGCCTGTGTTGGCTGCTAGCCGCTTTGAGTTCATGCCGCTGTGGAGCTGCAGTGCGCATGTGCAGATCTGAGACAGATTGCTTTTCATTGGTTGGTGCGAGGAGAACTGACTACAGCATTTCGGTTTGCTAGAACCATTCAGCATAACTTTCGAAATGCTTACTGGATAATGTTGGGGCTCTGTTTCGAAAACAAGACTTTTCGGTGCACTCACATACTGAAACGATCGGCAAAATGGTGGAAAGATATAGAATAGGGCCCTTGGCCAGTGCTTTCCAAGTTAAATGCGCTGGTAAAGCTATTGTTCCTTATTATCGCTGAGTCGATGTACAGATAATGCACAGTATAAAATGTATCCTCATTATCGTACTTGACTGTACTTGAGACAGCTTGGCTTCTGCTCCACGTGAAACAAAATCCAATGAGGTTCCAGCAAATGCAGAAGAATATATAGTGTAATGTTTACATGTTGTTTATTCTTACAATGAACAGAGTATGAACACTTCTTTTCGGCACAAGTAGGAAGTGAACTCATCGAGGGCTGTACGTCGTCCTGGGTCATTAAGATTTCATGGAAGTAACTGTTTGTGTCCCACCTTTAATGTTAAACAAACGACGTGCAAGTGGTGAGACTATTTTCCACTTTTGTGGCGAGCAATTAACTTTGATTATTAGAAGTCAGGGTGAAAGACCATTTAATGGAAACTTACCAGGGAGGTCACCTCTGAACTGTTCACTGCAGTTTATGATAGTCATCATTATTGTTATTGTCAGGAATATTACTATGTTATGCATGCGAACTGTTTTTAAATATACATTACTCAGTTAGAACACGAAACTTTCTTTCATAATCATAGGTCCTGATCTCGCTGAGTAAATGGAAAGTAGAAACATTTCTCTTTCAGTGAGTACAAGAAGAATGTGGACGTGCAGACTGGAAACAATGGTCATTATGTTCTCCATCGCTTTCTGGCTGACAGCAAAAATCGTTTTCAGGCTCTCGTAAAAGATGGTGAGCAGAGATTCAAATATTAAAAATTTTCCCACCGCTCCACGTCACTAGATCATGGGATGAGTGAAAGGTCAATAATTGGACTGAATAGTTATTGCAGTCTTTTATTTATGTATTGATTGCTGATTGTACACACGGCCTGCACCTTATGAGATATTGTCATCTGTGTTTCAATGTTGCTCAAACATAGCACCACGGAAATTTGGAGGGGGACAGTGACCCAGCTTAGTTGAGTTCGGAGAACTGTAAGTGTGGGGAGGAGAGTGTTGAGCAGGCAGGAATTTCATCATGCAGCCAATCATGAGAACGTAAATATTGTGTACTTTGGCTTTTTTTTATCAGCTACTGTGAAAATCTACTATGTTTAAATTGCAGTTTCCTGAATCCATTAGCAATCGGAATTGAGTTTACATCAGAATTGGACAAATATTCAACAATAGCATGCATCTCTGCTGGAGATGCTAAAATCTAGGTGGAGACCAGTGGCATACTTATATGTTTCCTACATAAATGTTGTCAGCACTCACTGCAAGATATGACGGGAATGATTGGGGGTGCGTCAGTCTAGTTGTACAGAGCCATTGCGAGTGCGGTAGGTAGACAGTGTATGGGAAGCAAGAGACATTGTGACATTCTCATGTCAGTATAGAGGCAAAATGCGCTGTGTATTCAGAAAAAAAAGAAGCTATGTGTTCGGGTCTCAAGATTGTTTGAACACCGAAAGGTGCCTAACAACTGGAAAAAAGCGCAGGTCATGCCCGTTTTTGAGAAAGGCCGTAAGGCAGATCCTCACAATTATAGACCCATATCGTTGACAGCAATCTGTTGTGGAATTATTGAACATGTTTTATGCTCAAGAATTATAATGTTTTTGGAAAATGAACATCTTCTCTATAAAAATCAACATGGATTTGGTAAACTGAGATCCTGAAAAGTTCCTCCATGAAGTCCACAGGGCAGTGGACAATGGCGCTCAGGTTGATGCTGTGTTCTTTGATTTCAGTAAGGCATTTGACACTGTCCCACACTGCCAATTAATGAAAAAAATACAAGCTTACGGGGTATCAGAGCAGACTCTGAATAGGATTCAAGACTTTCTTGCAAATAAAACTCAACAGGTCGCTCTTAATGGAACAAAATCGACAGATGTAAAGGTAATATCCAGAGTACCAGAGGGAAGTGTAGGACCATTGCTGTTTACAATATATATAAATCATCTAGTAGAAAGCATTGGATGCTCTTTGAGGCTATTCGCAGATGATGCAGTTGTCTATACTAAAGTAGCAACGCCAAAAGTTAGTAAGAATTTGGAGAATGTCCTGTGCAGAATAGATGATTGGTGCAGGCTCTGGCAGTTGAGGTAAGGAGGATCTATTTTTATATTTTAGAAAGTTGAAGTATCAGTTTTTTCATTAGATATGTCAAATTGTACCCACAGTTACTTCAAGGAACACAGTGTTACAAGCTGCCACACATTCCGTGAAAAATTAAGGTTAAGTTTAGTTGCTATGCCACTGAAAATTTTTGTACAGTAGTCATATCTCACTCAGTAACTTTTCGTTGAAGATTTGTAGGTTTTGTTTACATCTTTTATTTGGCTTTTAGTTGTTCAAGTGCTTTATTTGTACTGAGGTTAGATAGTGAAACCACATAAATATTGACCACTGATGCTTGCAAAACTGTTTCACATGCAATTCAGAGAGCTGCTTGACAATAAATAAGCCTGCTACAAACACATATTCAAACAAACAATTTCCATTGCTTGAAGGTTTCACACCATTTCTTTCTAGAAACATTACAAATGCCTGACAACAATAAAATACATTATACCTACTAATCAATCTGAATCTACCCACAGTACTTTTTTCACTTCAAGTTGCAGCCATATTGCAATCCATTTCATTGTAAAATATTAATTATGGTACCTATATGTATAAAAATCCAATTTATAAATGTTATAGAAGGCAAGAATTTAGTATGCTCATGTCGTACCATTAAGACTGCTACCTCAGTGCTTCAATTAATCTTTTATCATTTTTTATAAATTTTAACAAGAGAAATAATGAAACAAAACAATTTATAACAAATAATGAAGAACAAACAAACCACAATGAAACGAAATATGGAGATCTGCACATGGCTGTGTACCGGGAGAAAATGAGCTTGGTAGTCATGTGATCAACAATGGATGGATGATGTCAACTGTCAAAACTTTCTTCCTGAGAAATCTTGCCAGTGCCGGGATGGTATGTGACGGCTAGTGTGAATGCCGCAATTTGAAATGCACTGCAGAATGTTTCGACGGGACAGGATGTGACGTGATGCGACATGACAGCCAGTGTGAATTGGGCTTGATGATTAAAAATAGTGATACCACAGACAACAGGCTTGGTAAACAAAAAAGGCAGTGAAGATAGAAATTAATGTAAACAATTTAGATTTGTTTATTTTATTTTTCCTGGAATTATTAAATACAGAATGAAAATTAATCAATGGCATGAACTTAAAATTGGTGGACAGATTCCTTAAGTCAGTAAAAGTTTGTAATTAAATAATTTTTTTTCAAGGAGCCTCCTAAAAAATCTGGGGTCGTCTTATATTCAGGGTATCTCATATTCAGGGTTGTCTTATACTCAGGGTTGCCCTATATTTTTGTAAATATGGTATAAACAAGTCAACTGCCTAGTTGTGTGAGGAAAGAACATGGAATACAAAGAGCAACCAGTCGACTGCAGAGATTGATACTAACAAAACATATCTGGCAGAGTACAATACAAAACAGTTTCACATAGCTATGGACAAGTCAAAATGTAGTAAAAATTGGAAGTTACAGAAGGATTTCTGTAGGGCTATATAAATCAAACATAGTATGAAAAAAAGTCTTTTTGCATAAACAATGATTATTGGAGTATCAACAGTGTAAGACCTGTATCTGGGGCAGATAAATATAACTCACAATGAGAACAATAAATTAGCATGCCAGCACCTAAGTATTCCATACCAACATAATTATGGAGCTGCCAAAAAGTCCCCTCAGGAGAAGTGGCACAATTTAATTCATGAATCAAATAATAGCAACTGTTGCAGCTTAGATAAGTTTATCATCACAGATCATGTAGTCGTAAATATGAGGGATGTGGAACAAAAATAAGGATGAGTAGTAGGCATAATGAGGCTACAGAAAATTTAAAAAATTGAAATGAACTTAGGAACATTATCATAAACTATAGTAATTAACAGATACAATTTGATGACAATTCATTACTGAAGAAATTCAATGATAAAATAGAAACATATAAAGGTACCACAGTAATTGTCAAAGATACAGCCATTAGGAAACAGTATACATGCAATGGTAGTCATATATATGGTGGAAAGGTACTCTGTCTTACCTTTTGTTTCTGTTTTTATGCTGTCCATAAAAGGATAAACTAACATCTTGCATGGCTCATCCACAACAACCTATTGATAGGTAAAGCGTAAGAGAAGCCGACTAAAGAACAAACATACAAACTGTAGAAGAACAGACCAAACATAAAACTAAACATACACTCCCATTACATTGGTAATAGAGTGTATGGAAGTATGTGGCTTAAATTAGTACAATGTTAAGAGGAAGTTAAAGGAAGACATGTTGACAAGAATATGCATAGATGAAGTCACATCCTAGAACCAAAATTAATTGGAAGACAGGTAAAGTGACAGGATCATCCTGGAATTTTTATAATATATAATAAGGTTCAAATAAAAGTTTTATATGACATCTGTGTTCAGATGTCTGTATCATTAAGAGCCATATCCAGGGGAGTAAAGTCAACTCTCAATTAAAACAGTAAATTAACAGGTCCCTAACTGGTTAGGCCTTAATGACCCCACACATTTTTTCTACATTCATCTCCCTGATTTAGATTAGTGACTAGTATTATTAGTGAGCAGTTAGTGATTTGAAGTCAGTTATCTCCAAAAGTATCAGTAATTGCTGCTTTCAACATAAAATCAACTGACTTCAACACAAAATTTGCTGATTTATATACAAAATTGACCAGTTTAAACACACAATTGACTGACTTTGGAGAAGAATGATTGATTAGCAGCACTGTTTTAGAGAAGTATTAGAATGTATCCAGATGTGTTAAGAGTTTGCCATGGGATTGCAAGTACAAGTAAATTTAAATGGTGCAATGAGAAGTGATGTCCACACACACACACACACACACACACACACACACACACACACACACAGAGTCACAAATGACTGACATCAGAAGGTATAGGTAATGAACGCTAATAACTAATGGGCGAGGTAGCCTTAACTCTTTCACTCTGTTTTGTGACAAGGAAGAGAGAGGGATTTTTAAGCAAAAACCTCCAGCTCTATTTTTAAGCTAACTTCGTTTCAAATGTTTTCTTAATTAGATTACCCCTAAAGCTGAAAGTGGATACCAGAATCTCCATGTTGTTATACTCCATAGGATGAGTGGTGCTGAGACAATAACAGATTCGCTCGGCTGTTATTCACTTAAAACACTTATCAGTCAATCAAGTCACAACTAACACTTGTCACTGTTGCAACTTATAGTGATAAAATAGTTTGCAGTCTTTACTGGCAACAGGCTTGCTACACACATACTGATTCCAATTAGAATTTTGTTATACAATTTTTATACCATTTGAAAGTAAATCTGTAAAGTTGAAAATACTCCAGTAGTGCACTACTTGATTGTTGTGATGTAACCCTTACATTCTTTGTGGCTGTTGGATGGAGTATCAGACACTTATTTTTTTAGTATTTGTTTCAGATAAGTATATCTTCCAAGTATTGGTATCATTATTTAGTCAATAGAAACAGTGCTGTTGATTTATGTCTATAGTCTGTGAAGTGCATGCTAGGGGATGTGTCCCACTGTACCTGTTATTAGGACTTTTTCCTGTTCCATTCATATATGGAGCTTGGGAAGAATGATTGTTTCAGTGCCACTGTGTGTGCTGTAATTAATCTAATCTTATCCTCACAATCCTTATGGGAGTGATTTAGAGTGACAATTATTGAACTATACGAAAAGAAAAAGTCCTAAATTAGTTACAAACTTTGGCGTGCACACACAATATGTAGATGTCACTACAGATATTCGGATTTATGTTATGAAACATCATTGGTGATGATGTGGTGTGGACGAATAGCAAAATTCTGCATGAAGTGCTGAAGTGTCAGAACATTGATGCTATTGATGACCTCGTGAATGGCTGTTTTCAGCTCAGCAATGGTTTTGGGGTTATTGATGTATGCCTTGTCTTTAACATAGCCCCACAAAAAGGAGTCGCATGTGTTCAGATCCAGATCCAGATCCAGATCCAGAATATGATGGCCAATCATGCCCCCATGACAGTGGCCTCTGGGTACCCCAGAGCCAGAATTCGGTCCTCAAAGTGCTCCTCCAGGACACTCAAACACTCTCCTGCTTCGATGGGTTGAGCTCCATCTTACATGAACCACACCTTGACAAAATCAGAGTCACTTTGAATAATAGGGATGAAATAATCTTTCAAAACCTTCACGTACCATTCGGTAATCAATGTGCCATCAAGGAATATTTCACGATTATTCTGTGACTGGATATTGCACACCACACAGTCATTCATTGAGGGTGAAGAGACTTCTTGATTGCAGAATGCAGAGTGTTAGCCCCCAAGTGTGCCAATTTTGCTTATTGACGAACCCATCCAAATTAAAGTGGATTTCATCACTAAACCAAACTATACTAATTCCCATCATGCCCCGCAGTGAACTGTGCAGTTTGAACATCCTAATTCAGTCCTTTCAGAAGTTATGACAATTTTATTTCTTATAGTTCAATAATTGTCACCCTGTATTTACGGGCTGTAGTATACTCCTAGAGTCATCATTTAAAGCTGGTTTTTGAAACTTTGGCAGTAGACTTACTCAGGATAGTTTTCATCTATCCTCAAGAGTATGGCGGTACAGTTCTTTCAACATCTCAGTGACACCCTCCTGTTGGTCAAACAAACCTGTGGCCATTCGTGGTGCCCTACTCCATATATGTTCAGTACCCCTGCCAGCCCTGTTTGGTACAGGTCTCACACAGTCAAGCAATATTCTGTGATGGGTTGCACAAATGTTTTGTAAGCAATCTGCTTTGTAGACTGATTGCATTTTACTAGGATTCTTCCAATAAACACAAGTTTGCTACCTGCTTTACCCTTGACTGAGCCCATGAGATGATTCCATTTCATGACCCTACGAAGTGTTATACTCAAGTATTTGAACAGATATGACTTTACAGATTCCAACTATTACTTACTAATATTATATTCATAGGCTACTATGTTTTTTTTTGTTTTGTGGAGTGCATAGTTTTACATTTTTGAACATTTAAAGCAAGCTACCAATCATTGCACCACTTTGAAATCTTAATGCAGTCTAATTGAATAATTATACAGCTTTGTTCAGACTGTATTTCATTGTAGATAATTGAATCATCTGCAAAAAGTCTGAGGTTACTATTAATATTGTCCACAAGAGAATTAATGTACAACATGAACTTCAGAGGACCCAAAACACTTTTTTGGAGTATTCCCAAACTTACTTCTGCATCTGTTGATGACTTTCTATTGAAGATAATTTGCTGCATCCTCCCTACCAAGAGATTCTCAATCGACTCACATATTTCGTCTGATACCCCATATGGTCGTACTTTTTCTAATAAGTGTAGGTGTCCCACTGAATCAGATGCTTTTCACAAATCTGGAAATACTCTGTCTACCTGACTGACTTGAACTGTGGCTTTCTGGATGTCGTGAGAAATGTGTGAGTTGAGTTTCACATTATCTTTGTTTTTGAAATGCATGCTGGTTGGCATGGAGGAGGTCATTCTGTTCTAGACACCTCATTATGTTTGCCCTCAGAATATGTTGTAAGATTCTACAACAAGTGGATGTCAAGGATATTAGATGGTAGTTTTGTAGATCAGTTCTGCTACCCTTCTTGTAAACAGGTTTGACCTGTGAGGGATCTATGATAGATTATTAACAGAAGGGCTAGCTCAGCTGTGAATTGGGCACAGAATCTGATAAGAATTCCATTGGACTCTGGGGCTTTGTTCAGTTTTAACAGTTTCAACTGTTTCTCAATGCCACTGACACTTTTATCTGTTTCACTAATCTCTTCAGTGGTTCAAGAATTAAATTGTGGCAATAGGCTAGGGTTTTCCTTTGTAAAGGAACATTTGAAAACAAAGTTAAGCATTTCTGCTTTTGCTTTGCTACTCTCAATTTCAATTCCAGTCTCTTCTATGAGCCACTGGACACTAATTTTGGTGTCACTAACAGCCTCTACATATGCCCAGAATTTCTTTGGGGTTTGTGAAAGATCATTTGACAACATTCTGCTACAGTAGTCACTAAAATGGTTCATGCATTGGTGTCTTGACTGCAAGATATGTTTCATTCATCAGCTTTCTACCTACAGGCCTATGCTTTGTTTTACACCTATTATGCAATAGTTTGTTTCTTTCTCTTACTTACTCATTCTTTAAATTTACTAATGTCTTAAGGATAGTAGATGGAACTCACAGTGTTTGATATGTGTGATTGGCTAATTATTTCCCTTACGTTTTGGAACACAGCAGAACGTTGTCACTGCATACCCGTAAAACCTATGCTGGACGCCACATTGTAACCACACAAACTTCTGCATGTACTGCTCAGTGGTCTCTGCACTACCCAGATGGAGAACTCTGGTCTTGGCACATCAATCTTCTTTGTGGATCCAGATTCCTGTCTTTAGGATCATATGCTGTATTGCAGTGAGACAAAGGATTTGGATTGATATGTTCATGATTAAAGCTATCTGCACATGGGACGAGGCAGCTGACATTGACTTGCACATTTCCAAGATATCCCATGTCACGAGAGACAGCGGCATCGGCACACGGCACGATTTGGTTGACATGATTCCAAGGTCCGAGTGCTCTCTAGTGGCAGTTGTTGGCTTTATTAGGCTTGCAAATGATACAGTTTGTTTAGAGGAATGGACACACAAAGAATTCCTGCATTAGCTCTATTAAAATGAACATTTATTTTTCCGATCATATCCTAGTTACATTGTTTTGTCTGTGGTGTACGTAAATAAAAACTTCAATATCCAAAAATGTACAATAAGACAAAAATGAAAAATACATGTCCACTCAGGAAATATGTCATCTTATAAATGTTCGCCAAATCAAACAAACTCACTCCTGATAGAGCGAGCATTTATATTTAGGTAACATCAAATGTCACAGAAATTATTTGTATTAATTTTATACAAAACTCCCACAACCTTTTAGAAAACATGAAGGTGAGGGGAAAAAAAGTGAGGGTTATCTCCCTGAAAACTCGGTTTTAATAACCTGTTGGGATAAATAAATAGTCACATTTGTTTGTACATTATATGTCGTTCTATAATACTGAAATACAACATAGATGGTGGGTGAAAATTCATCTGTTCAGTTACCAAGTATGTAAAACTATATTCCAGTTTAGATCTAGATGCAGGTTTACCTATAAATGATGCAATTTTCTACTTGAAGAGTACTTCTTACTATTGGTGACAAGCCTGAGAAAATTGTCGACTTTATTCAAGAGGCATTTTCAATGAATGTAGCACAGTATTATTAGTTACATGAACTTAAAACATTTGACTTGACAATATCAGGTGTTCCAAATTCTGCTGCATTTCATTGTGTTGTTTTCCATTATAATGGAATAATTAAGTAATGCATAAGCAAAAATAAATAAGTGAATTTGCTGACCATACTGTCACACTTGTGTTTTGAAATGGCACAGGTATTGAAACAATCACAGTTGTTAGTCTCCAGCAGTCTGGAATATTAAACTTAACAGAGAATGTGACAACAGATTCTGGATAGGTTTCCTTTTGCATTCCAGTGACATTTCGTTTCTGGCCCAGTTACACAAGTCAGGCACTGTCTGACTGGCATGTTAACACAACTGCAGCTCAACGACCATCTTCAGTAGAGATGTTTTATTGCACTAACTACACAGAAAAACAAAAGACATAATACTAAGTAATCTAAAACCAGTAAGTGGAGTACTTCATGGCACAGCACTATGATAACATTCTGTTTACAGAATATATTTTTTGTCACTTCCATATCTCACCATACATACCAACCTAGATTCAGCAATTAACCAATTGCTTTGAAAAGGGAAGATAAGGTAATAGGAATCCAATAGCTTTCACTCATAATTCCAAGGCTCCTCTGATAATACCATAGTGTGATGTTGCGTGAATAAGCAATTTGTAATTTATAATTTGTTATTCTGGTACTGAGATATTGCAACCATTTCATTTTAACAGCTAGATTTTGTGTGATAGTAATGTATTCTGTGCTGTGTCTAGTAAAAGAAATAATTTAATGGCATTAAATTTCATAGGTGAGGTGTTCCAGTGCTCCAAGTGCAGGCTGTCATTCTCCAGTGCAGCATATCAGGAACGACATAACTGCAAGGGAAGACGCATGCCTTTGAAAGTCAGCTGTACTACTCCAATCAAGTATGCTGTTGGAGACCTGTGCAAGAACAGTAATGGTGGTGGCCTAGGGCATGGTGCAACAAATGGCTCTCCATCTAAAATAGAGAATAACACAAATCAGATTTCATACAGTCAGTCAAACACTTCTTGTCAGTCTCTGTGTGGTAAACAAGACTTCAGACACAAGAATTTGAGTGAAACTAATGTTTGGGATGGCAAGAAAGACACACTACTATCAACACAGAACAACTTAGATAACACTTCAGGATCAATGGGGAATCATATTACGGACAATATGGGGAGTCGAGGTAGTGGAAAGGGCTACAGCAAATCATTCTCTCGTATCTCAAATGTTCGCAACCATGAGAAAACTTGGCCAGAAGAACGCCCATACAAGTGTACCACCTGTACAAAGTCTTTCTCTTATGCCTCACGTCTCCGTATGCATGAGGTAATTCACACAGGGGAACGTCCATACAAGTGCACCACCTGTAACAAGGCATTCTATCAACCCTCACATCTGCGTACGCATGTGCGAATTCACACAGGGGAACGTCCATACAAGTGCACCAGTTGTAACAAATCTTTCCATTCCAGCTCAGGTCTCATTAAGCATGAACGAATTCACACAGGGGAATGTCCATATAAATGCACCACCTGTAACGAGGCTTTCCCTTGGACGTCAAGTCTCCGTGCGCATGAGCGTATTCACACAGGAGAACACCCATATATATGCACCACCTGTAATATGGCATTCTCTTTTGCTGCGAGTCTTAAGAGGCATGAGCTTACTCACACAGGGGAACGTCCATACAAATGCTCTACCTGTAACAAGGCATTCTCTCAACTCTCAAATCTCCATAAACATGAGCTATTTCACAGAGGGGAATGTCCATACCAGTGTACCACCTGTAAGAAGTTGTTCAGGTATGCCTCAAATTTCCGTAAGCATGAGCGGACTCACACAGCATAACAAGCCTTGTGTACCAATAATATGTGAAATTTATGTTTTACTAAACAAACTTCAGTTGCTTACACTTGCTGTAGAAGTTAACAGACGATGTTTTCCACAAGTCATTCACAGTATGTTGAGTGCTGTGTCTGATAATAGTGACTGAAAAATTAAATTACACTTCACCATATGTTGTATCATTCACATAACAACATACATAATTGTTAATTATCATGCAAATTGTGGATTAAGTGTGCCTACTATTGGGTGGATCCGTGTTGTGTGAAAACTTTGCAGAGATGCACAAACTGTGATAGTCAAGTGACAAAAGTGTACCCCAAACTCATGCTCTGTTAGTCAGATAGTCCATGCATACACACACTCATTGATGTAGTTAACTCACTCATCTTAGTAGTTGCTGCAGGTACTTGTTTTCCATTTCTTAGCACAATTGTATTATTAGAAAGGTGTTGATATTTGTGGATTTGAGTAGAACCAGAACACAAGCTACACTGTCTGCATGTACAGCTGAAGCAATGATTGTTGTTTGTGTGGCATTATTTATGAAAACCAAGTTAAGTTATTGTAAGTGGAACACATTCATGACTGTATCTAATTGCTGGTATTCATTTTACTAGTTTCCTGATAATATCAGTGTTTTGCAGTTGAGGTCTTTCATCTGCATGAAAATGAGAATACATTATGTAGAGTTGTATAAATATGGGAAAATTATAATTTTAATGATTTAAGCTGTAGATATTTATGAATCATAATCTATCATGTGAGGTCTGATTACATGAAATATATTTGTTCTTACTTTTTATCACAGAATGAAGATTTATCAGTGGGGAAAATCATTGAAATATTATATATCTTTCTACACTAGGTATTGGTAACACTAATACAGACAAATGCATACTTTTGCAGGCAAGAAATGTACGCACTGGGGAAAAAGTTTAATTTTTGATGTTTGTATAAAACTCAAATGTGTTTTGATAAGTATATTTCTCTGAATAAAAATGAAAATATGTTTATTTTATGTGTTTTATTCTGCGACTTTTCATTGTTACTGAAGCCAGTTGATTTAGAAACTTTACCGTAGTACTTTGGGTGGCAGCCATGCCTGCATCTTCAGACAAACTCTACAATTAATGTTCAGTAGTTGCAGTTCATGAACCATATCAGAAAATCATACGCAGGCTTTGTGATCAGTACTTGGGTGTATTCATGCACCCTCATTAAATTAACTGGAGCTGAACATGGCCCTGTGTGTATAATGCCATCTTTTAAGAGCTGATGAAAGGTATGACAAGGTACCATCCTTTATGTACAGGATCATTCAATAAATAATGAAAAACAATTTTTTCTCAGAACATATGTATTATTAAGAATTGGAATTTGGTGACAGTATCAGTCAACATTCCTTTTATATGTAATACTTTTCTACATAGTCTCCATCATGTTATATGGGCTTACACAAGTGTTCTCCAAGAGCATTATTCCCTGTTGGTAAAAGCTCTTGTCATGTTTTCGTAGCCCTGTTTTCACTGCATGAATTACACTCCCATCATCTACATCTGCATGAACGTGGATACTCTGCAAATCACATTCAAGTGGCTGGCAGTGGGTTCATTGAACCATCTTCACAATAATTCTCTATTATTCCATTCTCGTACAGCGCGTGGAAAAAACGAATGCCTACATCTTTCAGTGTGAGCTTTGATTTCCCTTATATTATTACGGTGATTGTTTCTTCCCATGTTGGTCGGCATCAACAGAATATTTTCACATTTAGAGGAGAAAGTTGGTGGTAGAAATTTCATGACAGGATTCTGCCACAGCAAAAAATGCTTTGTTTTAATGATGTCTACTGCCAAATCATGTATCATTTCAGTGACTCTCTCTCCCCTATTTCACAGTAATACAAAACATGCTTCGAACTTTCTCAATGTCCTCCATCAATCCTATCTGTTAAGGATCCCACACCATGCAGAAGTTTCCTAAAAGAGAACGGGCAAGAGTAGTGCAGGCAGTCTCTTTAGTCACTCTGTTACATTTTCTAAGTGTCCTGTCAATAAAATGCAGTCTTTGGTGAGCCTTCCCCCACAACATTTTCTGTGTGTTCCTTCCAATTCAAGTTGTTCATACTTATTCCTAGGTATTTAGTTGAATTTACGGCCTCTAGATTTGACTGATTTATCGTGTAATGGAAGTTTAGTGGATTCCTTAGCACTCATGTGGAAGACCTCACACTTTTCGTTATTTAGGGTCAGTTGCCAATTTTTCACACCATACAGATGTCTTTACTAAATCATTGTGCATTTTGTTTTCATCTTCTGATGGCTTTACTGGTTGATGAATTACAGCGTCATCTGCAAACAACCTAAAATGGCTGCTCAGATTGTGTCCTAAATCACTTATATAGATGAGGAGCAACAAAGGGCCTCTAACACTACCTTGGGAATACCAGAAATCATTTCTGTTTTACCCGATGACTTTCCATCAGTTACTACGAACTGTGACCTCTCTGACAGGAAATCATGAATCTAGTTGCATAACAGACAATATAATATTCCATAAGCATGCAATTTCATGACAAGCCACTTGTGCGGTACAGTGTAAAAGCCTTCTGTAAATTTAGAAATATGAAATCAATTTGAAATCCCTTGTTAATAGTGCTCAACACTTTGTATGTGGAAAGAGCTAGTTCTGTTAAACAAAAACAATGTTTTCTAAATCCATGTTGACTGTGTGTCAATAGACCATTTTCTTCAAAGTAATTCATAATGTTCGAACACAATATATGTTCCAAAAACCTGCTGCATATCGACGTTAATGAGATGGGCCTGTAAGTCCGTGAATTACTCCTACTACCTTACTTGAATAGTGGTGTGACCTGTGCCACTTTCCAGTCTTTGGGTACAGATCTTTCATCGAGCGAATGGTAGTATATGATTGTTAAGTATAAATCTTTCAACTGCTGCCGATACTATTTCTTTGAATTCAAGCCACATCTGGTCTACACTTACATACACAGATCATACTCGAAGTGTGTCTGACAGAGAGAATCCTTATGTGGCCCAAACAGATGGATATCCAATAATACTAGGTCTTGGTTGTAGGGTGGATGGAGCAGTGGTGTCCAGCCATGTGAGACTTGTTCTTGGGCATGCATTGACATGTTGGAGCAAGATTTCTTTTGGATACTTGTCACACCAAACATATCGGAAACAATGTTTGAGTCTCTTCAATACCAGAGAAGGAAAGTTGCTGCTCAACATATAGTGGAGGTGCTGAGTTGCGATAGGCACAACAAAAAGATTCACACAATTCTAGCTTTCAGCCATTAAGGCCTTTGTCAGCAGTACACACACATACACACATGCATACTCACACATTCACAACTTGCACACACATCTGCAGTCTCAGAGAGCTGAAACCACAGTTGGCATCTTGCAGTTTTCTCCCACTTTTGTCATGTGAAGACGTAGTGCCCATCTGATGAGTCATCCTGTTGGATTCTTAAGACCTGTCAACCAGCAGAGTGAATGATGGTCTGTAACAACTGTGAATGGCCATCCATAGAGATACTGTCGAAATCTGCAAATGGCCCAGATCACAGCAAGACGTTCTCTTTCTATAGCTAAGTAGTTTCTCTCGGTTTTTGTAAGTGTCCTATAATCATAGGCTATAACTTTCTCTTTTCCGTCTGAAATTTGCACCAGAACAGCACTGATCCCATACCCACTGGCATCTGTTTGTAGTTCTGTAGGTGCTCTCTCATCATACAAACCAAGTACAGGGTTAGTCGTCAGAGCTTTTCGCAGCACATTGGAAGAATCTTGTTGAGCACCACCCCAGATAAATTTAGCATCAGCTTTTAACAACTCTTGGAGTGGCCTGGCTTTGATACAAAAGTCTTTGATAAAACAACGGTAATAAGAACATAATCCAAGGAAGCTTCTCACGTCTCTAATACTTTTAGGAATAGGAAATTCCATTATAGATCTCACCTTTTCTGGGTCTGGCCACACACCTTCGTTTGATACAAGGTGTCCAAGTGTTTTGATTTCTTTTGCTCCAAAGAGACTTTTTCTTGAATTAAGTTTCAGTCTGCCTTGTTGGAGACACTTAAGAACGGCCCTCGGACTTGTATACGTTTATCAAATGTCTCTGAGAACATTATAATGTCATATAAAAAACAAAGACACATCATCCACTTCAGGTGACTTAGAAGATTATCCATCATCCATTCAAAAGTTGCTGGTGCATTACATAAACCAAACGGCATTACCTTAAACTCATACAGGCCCTCAGGGGTGAAGAATGCAGTTTTCTCAGAATCAGCCACATCTATTTGCCAGTATCCCAAGTACATGTCCATGGCTGAGAAAAACTTAGCTCCCATCAGACAGTCTAGTGTATCGTCAATTCGTGGAAGAGGGTAAACGTCCTTTTCAGTTATCTTATTAAGCTTCCTGTAATCAACACAAAAGCACCAACTGCCATCCTTCTTCCTGACGATGATGTCATTCTTCATAATTTTCTCTACCTCATTGTCAATTATTCAACATTCTGTTGCTGACACACAGCATGCTTTCTGGCTTATTGGTTGATGGTCTCCAGTGCTAATCTGGTACTTCACCGTCGATTTGTCTAGTTTGCTCCTCACCTCTGAATTGAAGCATTCAGAGAACTCTTGAAGAACGGCAAGTAGCTTCTTCTGTTGTTCCTTGGTGAGATCTAGTGATAGTCGAGCTAGAAGATCTTGTCTCATAGTGGTAATGCTAATTTCACCCACAGACTTGGCATGGGAGGTTTCTATGACACTCAGCTGTTCTTCAATTAATGGCTTAGCATTTTCTATGCACATGCGTCTTGGAAGGATCTGCGGTTCTCAGCGACAAATATCTATCCATATCTATCCACAATTCTCTGAATCTGTTCTTAAACAAGACAACAGAGGCTGGTATGACCAAGTTATTCTTCAGTGGTATGCTTCTCTTACATTCCACTACAAGATCCATGGGCTGATGCATGACATGACACATGACAGTTATCTTTCGAGCGCTGACTGCAGGAATGATCACTTCATCCAGAAAACTAGTTTCCACACACTTAGATGCGCATCTTCCTGTCTGCAGTAACTCATCTCGTCTAGCATAATCTTCGAGCAACCACAATCAATAATTGCCTGAGAAGCTTTCAAAAAGTCCCATCCGAGAATGACGTCATGAATACACTCTTGTAAGACGATGAATTCTAACGGCTGTGTATGGCCACTTATACCCACATGAAAGACGCATCTTCCTGTAGGTCTACATATTTCCCAGTAGCCACCTTCAGCAGAGATGTTTTGTTATCGACGAATACGGTTTTCTACAACTGGCTACAGTACTTCTCCGAAATGATGGAATATGATGCTCCAGAGTCCACAAGAGCTTGAGCTGGTCAGCCATCCATGAATATATCGACTTAGTTTCATATCATTTTTGCAGTGATCGACGGCGGAGGATTTTTCTCTTTGGCGGCCTCACCTCCAAGGAAGGTCGCACCCTTTAGTTTTCCAGGTTGTGGCAGCTAGATAATTGTCCTGAGCTTCTAAACGGTGATGGAGACCTTGATCGGCATGTTGGGGAGCGTCCTCTCCAGCAGCTAGCTTGTGGTGATGGTGACCTATGTCATCCTGCACCCACATCTTTTTGTTCTTCATCGCCCCGGAGTTGTCGTCGGCTAAGATCAATCTGCTGTCTTCTGGCGCAGGTGTCATCAAATATCTGCTACCTTTCTTGACAATAGCGCACCAAATATTCCGGTCGTCCGCAGTGGAAACATACTGGTTGGTTATCCTGCATCATCCAGATGTCGGTCTTCCTTGGTGCCCAAACATGTTCCTCATGCGGCATTGTTGGAACGTAACTCCACCTGGGTCTTGACTTTTTCGCCGTTTTAAAGGAAAATGAACAACAAGAGATTGAGTTCAATGTCTGTTCCATTTCCTCCCTTATGACCTCTTGAAGCGTCTCGGTTTTTTGCTCGCCATGCAATCCCAGTGCCTTCTGAACTTTCTCTCTCACTATCTGATGAAGAACACTTGTGAAATCAGTTTCTTCCTCCATCACAGACATCGATACAATGTTTGGAAGCCATTCAAACTTCTTACGTGTAATTCTTTTTTTTTTGATGAATTGTCTCGATATACTGACACCATTTTATGAAGTTGTCTGCTGTCGAAAACTCCCTTGGGAATAGGGCTTGATACATGTCCTCAGCAACACCTTTCATGAGATGTGCAACCTTATCTTCCTCCTCCATTTTAGGATCCACTATTTTACACAGCTCCAAGATGTCTTGCATGTAGAATGCTGTAGTTCCTCCTGGACACTGTGCCCTGCACTTAAATTTCTCTTCCGCCTTGCACTTCTGTCATTGTGTGTCACTGAAATACTAGCACAGTTCCGCCTGGAATACTTCTCAGCTTGTGAACTTCTCGTTGTTCTCATACCATTGCTTGGCTGTGCCCTCCAAGTAGAAAAATATGTTAGCCAAACACACCGTGTCATCCCATTTGTTCAATTTGGCTGTATACTTATATACCTTCAGCCACTTGTTTGGATCCTGGCCATTGTCACCAGAGAACCCGGAAGGATGTCTCATGTGGTGGCACACAGTTGCTGTCATCGTAATGTTCTCTTCTTCTTCTGTCTCCAATAGAGTGCAATCTGTTGAATATGGCTCGAACTCGAGGTTCTCGCCACGGAAACGTTGGCTCTGCCGTGGCCTGATGGGAGCCACTATGTCGTCGATAATGTGCGCTAACACAACTTCCAATATCCAGTATCCAATAGAAGAAAGTGTAATTAGATGAATGATGAAAACAAAGGTTTATTCAGCACTTGCACATACAAGAGCACGGAGTGAACCGCCTCCGGCTAGAACACATACAGTATATATGCAGTTACAGAACATTCCAGTACAATGATTCTTGACATTTGTGGATACTTCTAGAATGTACTCAAACCGAATATAGAAAGTAAAATTTTACACTCCAGGTGGGTTTAGAACTCACGACCCCCCCTCTAACAGTCTAATATCTTAACCACTACACCACGGTGACTGTGCTACTGAGCTGCTTCTGCGATAATATCCTCCACTAAAAATATTTGTTTACAAACATGACATTGTTTCAACCATAAATCTCATAATTAATCATGCATGCCTTTCAACAAAATAACCGAATTACTGGAACACTTTTGTTTTATGATGTGACATAAATTTTCAATCCTTAATTATCCTACTAGAATCTTCATACTGATATATTGAAGAAGCAGCTGCACGTGATTGCGATGTGCTCAAGTCCAAGAACAACTTTCCCTCACACACAAAGACGGCATGTGACCACTAGCACTGTAGTATTGTCGTCACTGTACAGCAAGACAGTGCTCCCTCAGAGCTCGGCTTTGAAAATTCCAGAAGCCAGCAGTAAGTATGGAGTACAATATAATCACATTACAAAATCAAAGATAACACTACTTCTTACACACCCAAGGAAAAAAATAGCTTATGAACATCCCAGCAATGGTTCCCTGCTGAGTTTTTATACTGTAATATAACATAAATATGAACTACACTTCACAGTCTCTTGTCTGTACACTGAAAATACAATCTTTATGGTTTACGTATGTTACTGGCAAACCCAGCAATGCTTCACAATTGCTAAATGGGCATAAGAATTGGAGGTGCATCCTAATCTCTGTCTCCCCCTCTCTCTGTCCATCTCCTCCTGCCCCCCTTCTCTGTCCATCATCTCCTACCCCCTCTTTATGCTTATTTCCCTCTCTACCCACCTCTTGTTTCCTTTTTCCCTCTGAATTTTAGCCTTGTTTATCAGTGTAGCAAAGGAAACCTTGATTGGAAACTGAAATGAATGGGTATATCAGTTGTCATTGGTATATGGGGTATGAGAGAGACCTTTGCAGCTGCTGGATCTGTGAGCATAGTGCCTTCAATAATAGTATTTCATATTGTTTTGATGTGCAAATGTTTTGGATGATTCAAATACTGTAGTAGTATTCTAATCATAAGCTAATTAGTCATAAATACAACTTTCATTTTTCTGTTAAGAACACTGCAAGGAATAAAATAAACAACACATTACTTTTAAAAATCTTATATAAGGAAACATTATATATATATATATATATATATATATATATATATATATATATATATATATATATATATATATATATATATATATATATATATAGATATAGAAGAAACAATTTGTCTGATGGTTTAAATGCCTTAAATCACAGTTAAAACAGACTGTGAGAAAGAAAACTGAATCACACATTTTCACAGCACAGCACTTTCTTCTCACAGTCAGTTTTAATGAAAATGGGTACTGTGTTTTAAAAAAATATGTAGCTTATGTCCATCTGAATGTGTATTAGGAAATTGTGTAAAAATTTGCTAACAATATTTCCCTTTTATATCTATATATGATCTGTGCCCATCGGAATTTTTCTTAGATTAGTATTGTGTAAATATTTAAGTAAATTGGTCAACAATTTTTCAAGTATTTGGCAGCACTTTATCCCCTTTGTATAGTATATAAATATTTATATACAACATGTATTAAAAATATGTGGTCTGTGTCTGGCTGAACATTTATGAAAGTACCATGTAAAAACTTGAAACAAGTCAGTGAAGAACTTTTCACGATTTTTGGTAACATCTGACTGGTTTAATGTGGCATACCACGAATTCCTCTCCTGTGCCAAACTCTTCATCTCAGAATAGCACTTCCTACATATCTCCTCAGTTATTTGCTGGCTGTATTCCAATCTCTGTCTTCCTCTACAGTTTTTAGGCTGTACAGCTCCCTCTCATACCATGGAAGACATTCACTTATGTCTTTAAACAGATGTCCTATCATCCTGTCCCTTCTCCTGGTCACTGTTTTTCACATTCACCATTGCTCTCTGATTCTGCACAGAACCACCTCATTCCTTATCTTATCAGTTTACCTAACTTTCAACATTCTTCTGTAGCACCACATCTTAAATGCTCGGATTCTCTTCTCTTCCAGTGGTCTTATTTGTCATATAACTCGTTTAAATAGCAATAAAAATATCAAAATGCCTTGGTACAGACATTTATTTATTTATTTATTTATTTATTTCATGTTCTGTAGATCTCGTAATGTGAGCACGTCACATGAGAGGTGGAACAAGTCAAACATACAAAACAACAAACATACAAAAAGATACAAAACAGTCTTCATTAAATATATAAAAATGTTCTACATAGCTGCATATAGTTGATACAAAGTTTAGAGGAAAAGCAGATATTGTACATACAACAGCAGATTTCTTTGAGTGTTAATACAAAATTTCATGTTTTAATTTGGAGAAAAATTGCAAGCACATTTCTTTAACAAGATGGATAATTCTATCTAAATGCTATTTCCCTTTTTGCATGATAAAACTCTTCTAATGTATAAACAGACATATTTAACAAATATTCCTTTAGTTTTGCTTTAAAAAGAGATTCATTTTCTCTTAAACATTTTATCTGGTCAGGGAGATGGTTAAAAATTTTTGTTCCCGACCATTTGACACCTCTCTGAACAACTGTCAGGTTCTTAAGTTCACAATGAGGATTTTCTTTCCCTCTTATATTATATTTGTGATAGTTATTATTTGATGGAAATTGTGCAGGGTTCTTAATTACAAAACACATCAGCGAATATATGAATATATGAAACAAGCTCTTAATGCAGACCATTTAAATCTCTACAGCATACAGCGCATCCTAATCATTAACTGTTGCTGTGAAAATGATAATGTTTTACTGCTGTTGGTGCATGTTCATATAAGTCTGTAGAAGTTATATGTGCAGGTTGCATAGAAAATGGAGCATCATTAGTAAATCATCACCTTTCAAACTACTCTGAACATTTTATTCTAGTCCAACATAACTGAAAATACCTTCTGATGTAATGATGTATGAATTTTTACCTCCTTCAAAAATATTTGCATAAGCTTAGCAATTATGATACCACAACTGTTCCCTGTTTACAAACATTGATTAACCTATGCAAAAGGAATGTTGTTATACATATTACTGCTGCCCAGTACACAGAAGAAATAAAGAAAATGTAATTTTCATTAAACTGGAATGTAAGTAGTTACAGGACACTCTTACCTTAACACTAAACTGGTTCTTGGCTAACAAACTTCTATGTAATACAGAGAAAACTCGGTGTATGCAGTTGGGACTGGATAAAGAGGCAAAACCAAAATCGGTAAAACTGTTTGAAATGCACATTGGCTCCAAACTTAATTGGCAACCTCATATCAACCAGATCTGCTAAAAACGTTATTATGGGTGTCCCATCTCATCTGGAAACTGCCTGATCTAGTGAGCAACAAATATCTCAGAAAATCTTACTTTGGACTTTCTCAGTCTCATATATCTTATGGGCTGTTACTATAGGGCCACTCAGTGATGTACTACAGATGCAGAAAAAGGTGCTACGAATAATGTGCAAGGTTGGTCCAAGGGAACACTGCCGTCCCTTATTCATCAAAATGAAAATAATGACAGTGCTAAATCTTTATATTTGTGCATCACTTATATATGCTAAAAAGAACAGAACAAAGTTTAACATCAAAAAGAACTTAAACTTTCATGGCACCAGGAACAAAGAGAGTATTGTCATTCCTAGACAAAGGCTGACAAAAATAGGCAATCTCATAAAGTGAACTGTTTGAAATTATTTAACAAATTACCACATACTGCACTCAATATACTTTTCAATAATTTAAAAGGTAAACTGCACAAATGGTTAATAGACAATCAAGACAACAGTCTTACAGAAATCTTGGGTACTTGTAACATAGAAATTGAGTTTTCAGTCTTTGATTGCAATACTGTAAAACTGATTAATGTAGCATAAATAATTTGTGCTTGTAATGTGAACACTAACTAATATAGTAGCTTCTTATGTATCTTAACATCATTATAAAGCCTATTTCACTACATGTGATCAACGGCAAATAAAGAATGCCAACTGGTTAACTAACATGGTAATCGTGTGGCAATCAAATTGGGGGAAAAATTATACATATATGGTAAACATTATGACCTCAAGTTCAATCATATTAACTATCATGACATTTAGATTAGATTAACTTTCATTCCAATTGATTCATAGTGAGGAGGTCCTCCAGGATGTAGGACATATCAGAAAAACAATAATACATGACACTATATAAAAGGATCATTTTGCATCACTCATTTACTAAGATTGCATTAATGCACTGAATTTAAAATTTAAAAAAAAAATGTTTTATTTATTTGTAAGGTAATAAACATATAACAGAACTACTACAATACTTATTTACAATGAACACATTACTGCACTGGAATGGTGCAGAAGTTAGATTGTACTTCACACACCCGCCCACACACCCACACACACACACACACACACACACACACACACACACACACACACACACACAAATCTGTTGGTTTACTGAGATATTCATCAGTGGAGTAGGAGGAGTTGGCCACCAATAAGTCCTTTAGGCTTCTCTTAAACTAAATTTCATTGGTTGTTAAGCTTATTATGGCTGCTGGCAAGTTATTGAAAATTTGTGTTCCTGGATAGTGCACACCTTTTTGTACAAAAGTAAGTGACTTTAAATCCTTGTGAAGATTATTCATATTTCTAGTATTGATTCCATGAACTGAGCTGTTGGTTTGAAAAAGTGATATATTTTTAATGACAAATTTCGTTAAGGAATAAATATATTGGGAAGCAGTAGTTAGTATCACCTGTTCCCTAAACTGGCCTTTGCGGGATGTTCTTCGGTTCACACCACATATAACTCTTATTGCATGTTTTTGTGCCTGGAAAACTTTAGCTTGGCTTGATGAATTACCCCAAAAAATAATCCCATATGACACTATGGAGTGAAATTAAGCATAGTATGCCAGCTTCTTTATTTTTATATCTCCTATATCTGACAGAATTCACATTTCAAATAGAAATTGGTTTAGACACTTCAGCAGTTCTGTGCTGTGTTCCCCCCAGTTGAATTTACACTCCTGGAAATGGAAAAAAGAACACATTGACACCGGTGTGTCAGACCCACCATACTTGCTCCGGACACTGCGAGAGGGCTGTACAAGGAATGATCACACGCACGGCACAGCGGACACACCAGGAACCGCGGTGTTGGCCGTCGAATGGCGCTAGCTGCGCAGCATTTGTGCACCGCCACTGTCAGTGTCAGCCAGTTTGCCGTGGCATACGGAGCTCCATCGCAGTCTTTAACACTGGTAGCATGCCGCGACAGCGTGGACGTGAACCGTATGTGCAGTTGACGGACTTTGAGCGAGGGCGTATAGTGGGCATGCGGGAGGCCGGGTGGATGTACCGCCGAATTGCTCAACACGTGGGGCGTGAGGTCTCCACAGTACATTGATGTTGTCACCAGTGGTCGGCGGAAGGTGCACGTGCCCGTCGACCTGGGACCGGACCGCAGCGACGCACGGATGCACGCCAAGACCGTAGGATCCTACGCAGTGCCGTAGGGGACCGCACCGCCACTTCCCAGCAAATTAGGGACACTGTTGCTCCTGGGGTATCGGCGAGGACCATTCGCAGCCGTCTCCATGAAGCTGGGCTACGGTCCCGCACACCGTTAGGCCGTCTTCCGCTCACGCCCCAACATCGTGCAGCCCGCCTCCAGTGGTGTCGCGACAGGCGTGAATGGAGGGACGAATGGAGACGTGTCGTCTTCAGCGATGAGAGTCGCTTCTGCCATGGTGCCAATGGTGGTCGTATGCGTGTTTGGCGCCGTGCAGGTGAGCGCCACAATCAGGACTGCATACGACCGAGGCACACAGGGCCAACACCCGGCATCATGGTGTGGGGAGCGATCTCCTACACTGGCCGTACACCACTGGTGATCGTCGAGGGGACACTGAATAGTGCACGGTACATCCAAACCATCATCGAACCCATCGTTCTACCATTCCTAGACCGGCAAGGGAACTTGCTGTTCCAACAGGACAATGCACGTCCGCATGTATCCCGTGCCACCCAACGCGCTCTAGAAGGTGTAAGTCAACTACCCTGGCCAGCAAGATCTCCGGATCTGTCCCCCATTGAGCATGTTTGGGACTGGATGAAGCGTCGTCTCACGCGGTCTGCACGTCCAGCACTAACGCTGGTCCAACTGAAGCGCCAGGTGGAAATGGCATGGCAAGCCGTTCCACAGGACTACATCTAGCATCTCTACGATCGTCTCCATGGGAGAATAGCAGCCTGCATTGCTGCGAAAGGTGGATATACACTGTACTAGTGCCGACATTGTGCATGCTCTGTTGCCTGTGTCTATGTGCCTATGGTTCTGTCAGTGTGATCATGTGATGTATCTGACCCCAGGAATGTGTCAATAAAGTTTCCCCTTCCTGGGACAATGAATTCACGGTGTTCTTATTTCAATTTCCAGGAGTGTATTTTCAAGCTGTTATCCCAAGAATTTAACACTGTCCACTTCTTCTACCTACTTGTCATCATATGTTAGGCGTATACTCGCGGGACACCTCTTACAAGTTCAGAGCTGCATGTAATTCGTTTTTTCAACGTTAAGTGACAAAGAACTGGCTAGGAACCAGTGATTAATGTCCACAAATATTTTATTAGCTGATCTTTCTAAGATGACACTTGATTTTGATTTGCTATTTATTGCAATGTTTATATCATCAGCAAACAAAACAAACTTGGCATCTGGTAATGTTACTGATGAAAGGTCATTGATATACACAAGAAAAAGTCAGGGCCCTAAGATGGAACCTTGCGGGACCCCACAATTAATTAGTTCCCAGTTGGATGATGCCTGATAGCTTAATACATGCCTCTTTCCTAAGAACACCCTTTGTTTCCTGCCAGAGATATAAGATTTGAACCATTTTGCAGCATTTCCTGTTACATCATAATATTGTAGTTTGAATATTGTGACTGACACAGTCAAACGCCTTTGACAGATCACAAAATATACCAGTTGCATGCAATTTTTTGTCTAATGAATTAAGTACATTTTCACTGTAAGTGTGGATAGCCTTCTCAATATCAGAACCCTTTAGAAATCTGAATTGCAACTTTGAAAATATGTTATTTGTGATAAGATGGCTATAATGCCAATTGTAAATTACATTGTCTAAAATTTTGGAGAATGCTGGCAAAAGTGAAATTGGATGGAAATTTGATGTTATTTCTTTATCTCCCTTATTAAACAGTGGCTTAACTTCAACATATTTCAACCATTCAGGAAATACTCCACTGATAAACGACTGCTTACAAGATAGCTTAATATGTTACTTAACTCAGAATCACATTCTTCAATTTACTTTGTTGATATTTCATCATACCCACTAGATGTTTTTGATTTTAAAGATTTTATGATGGACATTACTTCTGCTGGGGTAGTGAGGGTCAAATTCATGTTATGGAAGTTACTTAAAATGACTGGTCTGAGGTATCCCATGGCAGCATCTACAGAACCTCACAACCCCATTTTTTCAGGAACAGTTATGAAATGTTTGTTAAAAAGTTCTGCAACACTATACATATCTGTCACCAATGTATGATTTACTCTTAATGCTATTTGCCCCTCTTCATGTCTGGTTCTACTGGTCTCCTCCTTCACTATATTCCATATTGCCTTTATTTTGTTACCTGATAGGACTATCTTTTCCTTGTATTATATTTGCTTTGATGTCTGTGTTACAGTCCTTAATATATTGCAGTATTTCTTGTAATGTGCTATAGCATCAACATCAGAACTGTTTCAGATTGACAGATACAGTTTTCTTTTTGTTTTACAAGATACCTCTATTCCTTGAGTAATCCATGGCTTCTTTGTAGACTTTGCTCTAACTTTGTTTAGTTTTGGGGGAAAACAGTGTTCAAATAAGGTAAGCACTTTATTAGCAAAAGTGTTATATTTTTCGTTCATGCCATGAGCACTGTAAACATCACTCCAGTGAATGTCCCTGAGGAGTGTCCTAAAATAATCAATTTTTGGCTTATTGATTACCCTCTTGAGTTCAGATGTAACAGATTTATATCCTGTTCAGTATTAACATTTAACAGGAGGAACTGCATGTCATGGTCTTAGAGGCCATTGACTATTGGTTTTGTCATATAATTTTGTTCATTGGACTTTTCTATAAAGATATTATCAGTGGCTGTTTGCAAGCAATTGGCTACCCTAGTTGGGAACTTTCAAGTGGGAATTAACTTGAATCATAGTGTTGCTAATGCAAATAAGTTCTTATTGGGAGAGTCTGTAAGGAAATTTACATTGAAGTCACCAGCAACCACTATTTCTTTGTTTTTGGTTGTTAAATCGACCAGTATAGCTTCAAGGTGGTTTATGAACAGAGTAAAGTTATCTGCAGGTGCTCGATATACACTTAACATTATGTAAGACTTTTTATGAAATTCTACTTCTGTTGCACATGTTTTCATATGCTGTTCTATGCACAATTTGTGAATGTCTATGTTCTTAAATTTATGACAGTTCCTGATGAATGTTTCAACTCCTCCTTTCTCCATTTGTGCTCTACAAAAGTGAGAGGCTAACCTAAATCCTGTAACCCTTAAAAGTTCTATACCAGTGGTCACATGATGTTCAGAGAAGCAGTGATCATTACTATAATTACTGCTCAAACACCACAGCACCAGATTTCTGAAACAAAACTCTAGCCACCACCGCCCACCACATGTATAGTGTCAACAGCACACAAATGGGGACGGAATGATATACGTATGTCTCTGCAGACAAATGTTGCTCACCAACTTTAGCAGCAGCTGCAGCTGGCAGAAGTAAGCAGACATTAGCTCACGTGAGTGCTTTCAGTACTGAAACCTGCTATAACCTGCACAAATGTAGCCACACCTATAAGTCAGAATCCTGTCTGCCTGGTGCCCACAGGTCAGCAACTTCCCAAATACCAATTTAACAATGGCCTCGACTGCTTGCGGAACTAACGGATAAGATAATAAATTTATTGACATTGTCATTCAAAACATGTGAAGAAACACTGTTATGAATGATACCAATATCTGGCATCTTATAACAGGTATCCTTAATTCTCTTCCAGCCTAAATTATGAAGTCTATAAGAGTACTGCATTGGGATGCAAGATCAGTTAACTCTAAGAGAGAAACCTTACAAAGGAGACTGTTCATTAATTAGGCTGATATAGTCCTATTATGTGAAACAATGTTCAAGTCTCAGCAGACTGTTCACTTTAAAGATTATTTTCTAATACAAAGAATATCTCAGTGGGAAAGGTGTTGTTGCTAAATTTATAAAAAAAAAACATAGTACCACTTAAAAAATTCCTGTTCATTAAGAAACAATGAAACTGAATTAGTCATAACGTGAATAAAATCTGCTCTCAGAACCTTTGCTGTTGCCACTGTGTATAAAGCTCGCAACTTCAGGATCGTGAAAGATGATGGGAACATTTATTAAAGCAGCTATGGTCTGGTAGAGACCTGAATTCCAGGCATGCAACATGGGAAGGAGCAATGGCACACAGGACTAATATGGTTTTGATTAATGTTATCAAAGACCGTAATGTAGTGGAAGACAACAATGTATCATAACACTATGGAATCATCACTTTTCTGTAGAAGTTCTCCAATAGATGTAATGCTTCACACATCCTGTTTACTGAGCATCCTCATTGTTGTTGTTGTCTTCAGTCCTGAGACTGGTTTGATACAGCTCTACATGCTACTCTATCCTGTGCAAGCTTCTTCATCTCCCAGTACTTACTGAAACCTACATCCTTCTGAATCTGCTTAGTGTATTCATCTCTTGGTCTCCCTCTACGATTTTTACCCTCCACGCTGCCCTCTAATGCTAAATTTGTGATCCCTTGATGCCTCAGAACATGTCCTACCAACCGATCCCTTCTTCTTGTCAAGTTGTGCCACAAGCTCCTCTTCTCCCCAATTCTGTTCAATACCTCCTCGTTAGTTACGTGATCTACCCATCTAATCTTCAGCATTCTTCTGTAGCATCACATTTCAAAAGCTTCTATTCTCTTCTTGTCCAAACTATTTATTGTCCATGTTTCACTTCCATACATGGCTACACTCTATACAAATACTTTCAGAAACGACTTCCTGACACTTAAATCTATATTCGATGTTAACAAATTTCTCTTCTTCAGAAACGCTTTATATCCTCTCTACTTTGACCATCATCAGTTATTTTGCTCCCCAAATAGCAAAACTCCTTTACCACTTTAAGTGTCTCATTTCTTAATCTAATTCCCTCAGCATCACCTGACTTAATTCGACTACATTCCATTATCCTTGTTTTGCTTTTGTTGATGTTCATCTTATACCCTCCTTTCAAGACACTGTCCATTCCGTTCAACTGCTCTTCCAAGTCCTTTGCTGTCTCTGACAGAATTACAATGTCATCGGCGAACCTCAAAGTTTTTATTTCTTCTCCATGGATTTTAATACCTACTCCGAATTTTTCTTTTGTTTCCTTTGCTGCTTGCCCAATATACAGATTGAATAACTTCGGGGACAGGCTACAACCCTGTACTAAGTACAAAGTACTGAGCATCCGTATTTTACAATAGATTCATGGGATCAGATCATCTCCGAACAGAGTTTTACATTAACATAAATGTTGATACTAAACAAATGTATTACGCTGTTAATAAGTAGAAAATTGCAAAAACCAACGGGGACATAAGGAGAGAGTTCGAAGGAAACTCAAAATTATGTGGCGTGACTTACAGGGAAAAGAAGCATACCAAACCTTAATAAACACCTAATTCACAGCGTATGTCAGCATTCCAAAGAGAGCATTTACTATTATGAAGAAACATTATCTTCCATGGTGGAATCATGATTGCTCTAGAGAAATAGCAAATCAGCAACTTACTTTGAAAACCTATCTCCAGAACTCTAACTTTGATACCTCCTTGGTAGTGAGAAAAGTAATTTTGGGTGTTGATAAATTCCTGAACAAAATAAATGAACAATTGGGTTAAATTTTGTTCTTCATTCACTACAGCAACTGGTGTGACAAGCATTAAGTATAAAATAAAGGATTTTAGAAACAGCTGACCAATATCCACTCTTCCTGCTACAATTGTCAATATT
This sequence comes from Schistocerca americana, assembly GCF_021461395.2. NCBI lineage: Eukaryota > Metazoa > Arthropoda > Insecta > Orthoptera > Acrididae > Schistocerca > Schistocerca americana. The sequence continues at coordinate 383,009,570 of NC_060126.1, forward strand.
CCTGCTCCTCCCATGATCTAGTTCTGGAACCATCCTCCTTTTGTTGAAGATGACTGCAATCACATCCTGCTTCATCATTTCTCTAGAGAAGTAATAAATGATGCTATTAAACCATTGAATGACAGCTACTCAGGTATTAATTCCATTCATTATTGAAAATCTGCCCATGGATGTGAAAGATTTGATCTTGATCATTTATAACCAGTACTGGATGAAACAGGACCCAATGAAAACATGTACAGTGCAATTCATAGTTCCTGTTTTGAAAAGTGAGAAAGATCCAGATACTGCCTCTAACTATCAAATGATGGTGTTTTTATTTTGTGTCATAAAAATCATGGAGCCATGGTTGAAAGGAGAATGTAATGGTGGCTTGAAAATGATAATTTTGTGCCTCAGAGGTAATATAGATTCAGAACAGGCGAAGGGACTATGAACAGTCTGTACCAGTTGCTACAGATCTCATGTCAGTATTTCAAAGGAGGTAGATGATCATCAACACTTTTGTTGGAGGGGGGCTACAATCATGTTCAGATAGCGATTCCCTTGGACAAGATGACGGAATTCGGTACTTCTTCAGGGATGATATATGGTATCAGTATCATGGTCACTTATATACTCGGACCATTCCTTGTCTCCCAGGGCCTGCTCTAGGGTGCAGTTTCAATTCCTGTCTTGCATACTCTGTGTGCCCAAGGTTAAGAACAAACAGTCACACTCCACATATAAATTTTACAATATGAAGATGATGTATGTGTTTAATCAACAGTAGACAGGTATCTTCAGGACCAAAACCAAATTTCACTGCCATGGAACATATCAATGAATGGCTATCTACCAGTGGACTGGATATTTTGGTTGAGAAATCAGTCATCATCCCTTTTTACAAGTCAAACACTACTCACATTGTGTCATACCACTTGTGGGAAGTATACTATCCAGATAAAAATCTCAAGCTTGTTTTCTCGTAATGATATTTGACTTCCGACTCGGCTGGGTGCTTCGCGAACAGTTCATTGTTAATAAATGGAAGGAAAGATTAAATGTAATTTGATTTTTATTTAGTCCTGTTAAATTACATTCTGTACAAAGGGTGTTCTGTAATGTAGAAAAAGTCAAAGAATATAGTATTACATGAATAAAAACAGAAGAAAAACAAACAACACTGTAAACAATAAATGTACAAGGTATACAATATTTGAGTCAAGATTTCAGGAAAAACAGTAATACTGCAGACAGTATACATACAGTGTGTATAACATTACCTAAATTAGCACACAGTATTACATAATCATTTATAATATAATACATCTTTTACAAACTTATAGCTCTAAAAAGTCACAGTCCAGCACAAATTTTTATTCCCATCCCATCATAAAGCTGATGGTTGTCCATATTCGCAAGTGTGAATACATTTCATTTATTTTCTGATCACTGATGTTATTAGGTTTATTACTGGATTGCTCAGTAATACACAGATATAAAAACCACACACTTTATTACGCTAACTACATGCTCTCTCAGAAGACTCGGACATAGGTGATAATATTATACCAAAGAACATAGGAAAGTCACCTAATCTCAGGTACTATTGACAGTGTAACTAGCAGATAGAACAAGTCTCCCAACTAAGACAGGAACAATGTAATATTAAGTGTCTCTGGTCTTTTAATAGTCCTGGAGCTACAGCGCAATATTGAAATGTCCTGGACATCTTGCTGAGTAACGGGTGTCACAGCAAGTTCAGTATTCTGTATGGTTACAGGTGGCTCATTTACAACAGAAGTTGGCAATGGTTCACTCTTGGGAAAGCTGTCAGTTTCAGAATCAGAGTTGAAATTAGCTACATCATCATCAATTGTTGACATTGCATTAATTTCAGAATGATGAGAGTTGATCCACATTTTTCTCGTAAATATTATCATTGAGATCTTTTACAGTCTACATAACATCTCCTTCTCTTTTCAAAGCTATGCTCTTTCCCATACGCCAGAGTTAATACTATTTCTCATGCGTATGTAGATGATGATGAAATGGGAGATATGATACTGCATGAAGAGTTTGACAGAGCACTGAAAGACCTGAGCCAAAACAAGGCCCCAGGAGTAGACAACATTCCATTAGAACTACTGACAGCCTTGGGAGAGCCAGTCCTGACAAAACTCTACCATCTGGTAAGCAAGATGTATGAGACAGGCGAAATACCTTCAGACTTCTAGAAGAATATAATAATTCCGATTCCAAAGAAAGCAGGTGCTGACAGATGTGAAAATTACCGAGCAATCAGTTTAATAAGTCACAGCTGCAAAATACTAACACGAATTCTTTACAGACGAATGGAAAAACTGATAGAAGCCAACCTTGGGGAAGATCAGTTTGGATTCCGTAGAAATGTTGTAACACATGAGGCAATATTGACCCTACGTCTTATCTTAGAAAGTAGATTAAGGAAAGGCAAACCTATGTTTCTAGCATTTGTAGACTTAGAGAAAGCTTTAGACAATGTTGACTGGAATACTCTCTTTCAAATTGTGAAGACGGCAGGGGTAAAATACAGGGACCGAAAGGCTATTTACAATTTGTACAGAAAGCAGATGGCAGTTATAAGAGTCGAGGGGTATGAAAGGGAAGCAGTAGTTGGGAAGGGAGTGAGACAGGGCTGTAGCCTCTCTACAATGTTATTCAATCTGTATATTAAGCAAGTAGTAAAGGAAACAAAAGAAAGGTTCGGAGTAGGTATTAAAATCCATGGAGAAGAAATAAAAACTTTGAGGTTCGCCGATGACATTGTAATTCTGTCAGAGACAGGAAAGGACTTGGAAGAGCAGTTGAACGGAATGGACAGTGTCTTGAATGGAGTGTATAAGATGATGTCATAAGCGCGAGACTGCGTGTGGGATCGCTCTCTAAGTTTTCATATATTTTTTAGGTTTCAGATATATATTTTAACGGTTTTTGTGATAATATTTACTATATAAGTGACTTATTAGTGGTTTCTTCATTCACCTCTGCCTTTCTTGTGTTGTGACCTGATATTTGTGTGTGTTTTGTATCGAGCAACTTAACCTCTTACCTGTGTTTACATTCCGCACTGACCAGTTGCAGCTGTGGTGGTGCATCGAAAGCTAAGTACTAATTAATTGTTTGTGTATAGTGGTTTATTTAGGAACTTTAGTGGTCTTCAACCGGTGTTCTTGGTGTTTTCTGGTGAAATAATTTCAGAAGAAATTTTTGGGAACTGCTTTCAGTTTCGTTACTGTGTCATTAGACGTTTGATTTTCTTGCTGTGTTAGTCTTTTGTTATATTCTCATTTGCTGTTGATTAATACTGTCAATAATAGTAGTTACTACCCTTGTAGAGCAAGTTTGTGATTATTGTAGTCAGTTTTTTAACACCTTCTTATTGTAGTAGCGGAACTTAGATAAAGTAGTTTTCTTCTTTCAATAACCGTAAAATTTCGTGAGTAGTGGATTGTGGTGTGAGAATTGTTTGAAGTATTTTCAGTGGGGGGAATGCAGTGGGGAAACCAGTAGGCATTCTGGTGAGATCCTCTCCTGGAACTGCAGGTTATGTAGCAAGACTAAGTTGATAGAGGAGCAGGAGCGTAAGATCTGTGCCCTTAAGGTGCAGTTGAAAAACGAACAGGAGGAGCTAGATAGGATGAGGAGGGAGAAGGGGGTTGGGGAATGGGAGCTGGCTGTTGGCAAGAGATCTGCTAGGAGAAGGAGATTTTCAGATAGTTTTACTATTGGTGTTTGCAATAGATATGACCAACTGTCAGAGTCTAGTGGAGAGGAAACTCTAGTAGCTGTAGATGTAAGAAGTATGCAGCAGACCTCAGCAGTTACGGTGGCTAGGACAGTTGCAAAGTCTAAGAGAAAGAAGAAGGTTCTGCTGTTAGGTAGTTTTCATGGTAGAGGTGTAGGCCAGCAGTTGCAGGAAGTGTTGGGGAGTGGGTACCAGGTCACCAGCATTGTGAAGCCTAATACAGGATTGCCTCAGCTGACTGTTAACATAGGGGGGTTATGTAGGGATTTTACTAAAGAGGATCAGGTTGTGATTGTGGGTGGGGCTGGTAATAGTATTGATAGGGATGGGGAGTATGACATAGATGGTGACCTGGAAAAGATAGCCCCTCAGACTGGCAACAGGAAAGTGCATTTCGTGGAACTGTTGCAGCGTCACGATTGGCCTCATCTTAATACAGCCATCAGGTGTAATAACATGAGACTTGGGGGTGCGCTGATGACAGAAGGCATGAGTCACATTTCAGTGGTGTCAGTGAGGGCTGTCAGCAGGACGGGTTTCACTAGACATGGCCTGCACCTCAACAGGTATGGAAAGGGGAGGTTAGCAAAGCTTATAGGTGACAGCATAGGTGGGGGTGGTGGGATCACTCATGGGAAAATTCCTGTAGTAGTGGGTGTTAGAGCTGTACCTTTTTTAGACTGAAGTCAGCTGATAGGTATTACTGCTTAAGCGAAGTCTCTCTAACAAAGGAACCACTTTTGACAAAGCTTAGGTATCCAATTAATGAGGGAATTAGTATATTTCATCAAAATGTACAAGGTATTAGAGATAAAGTTAGTGAACTGCTTATAGATGTTGACTCTGAAATTATTGGTATATCTGAACACTTCTTAAAGAAGCAGATAATTCAGAGGCTTCCTTTACTAGGATTCAGGTTGGCTGGCAGCTTTTCTAGGAGCTCTTTGCGGTGTGGGGGAATAGCCATGTATGTGAAAAACGGTATCCCATTTGAGTCAATTGATGTTTCAAAGTACTGCACTGAAAAGGTGTCTGAATGTTCTGCAAGTGTGGTTAAATTTAGTGGAGCTAAACTTCTAACTGTTGTTATTTATAGATCCCCAGATTCTGATTTCACAACATTTTTGCTAAAGCTAGAGGAGGTTCTTGGTTCACTTTATAGGAAATACAAAAAGTTAGTTATATGTGGTGACTTCAATATTAATTGTATAAGTGATTGTGCGAGGAAAAGGGTACTGGTAGACCTCCTTAATTCATATAATCTTATGCAAACCTTATTCTTCCAACGAGAGTGCAACGGAACAGCAGAACGACCATAGACAACATTTTTGTTCATTCCTCATTACTAGAAGGGCATTCTGTTAGCAAAAAGGTGAATAGCCTTTCAGATCATGATGCACAATTTTTAACTCTAAAAGATTTTTGTGCTGCAACACATGTTAAATATAGTTATCAACTTCTTAGGAAAGCTGATCCAGTTGCTGTAGAGACCTTTGTAAACCTTATCAAGGAACAAGAGTGGCAAGATGTTTATAGTGCTGATACAGTAGACGATAAATATAATGCTTTCCTCAAGACTTTTCTCGTACTCTTTGAAAGTTGCTTTCCATTAGAACATTCAAAACAGGGTACTAGCACACACAGGCAGCCTGGGTGGCTGACTAGAGGGATAAGATTATCCTGTAGAACAAAGTGGCAATTATATCAAAACGTTAGAAACAGTCAAAATCTAAATGCAGCAGCCTATTACAAACAGTATTGTAAGGTGCTTAAAAAAGTTATTAGGAAGGAAAAAATATGTGGTATGCAGATAGAATAGCTAAGTCTCAGGATAAAATTAAAACCGTATGGTCAGTTGTAAAGGAAGTGGCTGGTCTGCAGAGACAGGTCGAGGATATAGAATCAGTGCGTAGTGGGAATGTCTGTGTTACTGACAAGTCACATATATGTACAGTATTTAATAATCACTTTCTGAATATAGCAGGTGAACTAAATAGAAACCTAGTCCCAACAGGGAATCATATAGCGCTTGTAGAAAAAAGTGTTCCGAATCTGTTACCTGTAATGCTCCTCCATGATACTAACAAGAGGGAGATTGAGTTAATAATTAAATCACTAAAGACCAAGAACTCTCATGGATATGATGGGGTATCTAGCAGAATACTAAAGTATTGTTCTATGTCTGTTAGCCCAGTACTTAGCCATATCTGTAACTTTTCCTTTAGGAGTGGTCGGTTTCCTGACCGATTAAAGTACTTGGTAGTGAAGCCACTTTATAAAAAGGGAGACAGGGATAGTGTTGACAATTATAGACCTATTTCTATGTCATCGGTGTTTGCTAAAGTTATCGAGAGGGTTGTATATACAAGGTTACTGTAGCATTTAAATTCACATAATTTGCTGTCAAATGTACAGTTTGGTTTTAGAAATGGTTTAACAACTGTAAATGCTATGTTCTCTTTTCTCTGTGAGGTTTTGGACAGATTAAATAAGAGGTTGTGAACGCTAGGTGTTTTCTTTGATTTAACGAAGGCTTTGGACTGTGTTGACCACAAAATATTACCGCAGAAGTTGGACAATTATGGGGTAAGGGGAGTAGCTTACAATTGGTTCGCCTCTTACTTTAAGAGCAAGGTAATTCTCCGCAATATTGAGAGTGGTAGTGATGTTCAGTCCCAATGGGGCACTGTTAAGTGGGGCGTTCCCCAAGGGCCGTTGCTGGGGCCACTGCTGTTTCTTATTTATGTAAATGATATGCCTTCTAGTATTACAGGTCATTCAAAAATATTTCTGTTTGCTGACGACACCAGCTTGGTAGTGAAGGGTCTTGTGTATTATATTGAAACAGTATCAAATAATGTAGTTCATGAAATTAGTTCGTGGCTTGTGGAAAATAATTTGATGCTAAATCACAGTAAGACTCAGTTTTTACAGTTTCTAACTCACAATTCAACAAGAACCAATATTTTGATCAGACAGAATGGGCATATTATAAGCGATACGGAACAGTTCAAGTACCTAGGCGTTCGGATAGATAGTAAGCTGTTGTGGAAAGCCCATGTTCAGGATCTTGTTCAGAAACTAAATGCTGATTTGTTTACCATTAGAACAGTATCTGGAATAAGTGGCAGTTCAACACAAAAAGTAGTCTACTTCGCATATTTTCACATGCTTATATCATATGGTATTATTTTTTGGGGTAATTCTTCTGATTCAAAAAGGGTATTTTTGGCTCAAAAATGGGCTGTTCGAGCTATGTGTGGTGTAAGTTCGAGAACCTCTTGTCGACCCCTATTCAATAGTCTGGGAATTATGAGATTGCCCTCACAGTATATATTTTCTTTAAAGTCGCTTGTTTTAGCAATAATAGCTTATTCCCAAGAGTTAACAGCTTTCACTCAGTTAATACTAGGCAGAAATCAAATCTGCATGTGGAATGCACTTCCTTGACTCTTGTGCAGAAAGGACTGCAGTATTCTGCAGTATCCATTTTCAATACGCTACCACAAGAACTCAAAAATCTTAGCAGTAGCCCAAACACTTTTAAGTCCAAACTGAAGTGTTTCCTCATGGCTCACTCCTTCTATTCTGTTGAGGAGCTCCTGGAAGAGCTGAAAAATTAAGCAAATTCCAGTGTTACATTGTTGATTTTCTTTATTTAAACTTACAAATTGTCACCTGAATATGTTTCTTATATTTCATTTTATCTGTTTCTACTATCGTTTTATAATTTCTTGTATTGACTCGTTCCATGACCATGGAGACTTCTCCTTAATTTGGTCCCACGGAACAATAAATAAATAAATAAAAAAGCAAAATGAGGATAATGGAATGTAGTTGAGTTGGCTCGGGTGATGCTGAGGGAATTAGATTAGGAAATGAGACACTTAAAGTAGTAAAGGAGTTTTGCTATTTGGGGATCAAAATAACTGATGATGGTCGAAGTTGCGAGGATATAAAATGTGGACTGGCAATGGCAAGAAAAGCGTTTCTGAAGAAGAGAAATTTGTTAACATCGAGTATTGATTTAAGTGTCAGGAAGTCGTTTCTGAAAGTATTTGTGTGGAGTGTAGCCATGTATGGAAGTGAAACATGGACAATAAATCGTTTAGATAAGAAGAGAATAGAAGCTTTCGAAATGTGGTGCTGAAGATTAGATGGGTAGATCACATAACTAACGAGGAGGTATTGAATAGAATTGGGGAGAAGAGGAGTTTGTGGCAAAACTTGACTAGAAGAAGGGATCGGTTGGTAGGACGTGTTCTGAGGCATCAAGGGATCACCAATTTAGTACTGGAGGGCAGCGTGGAGGGTAAAAATTGTAGAGGGAGACCAAGAGATGAATACACTAAGCAGATTCAGAAGGATGTAGGCTGCAGTAGGTACTGGGAGATGAAGAAGCTTGCACAGGGTAGAGTAGCTTGGAGAGCTGCATCAAACCAGTCTCAGGACTGAAGACCACAACAACAACAATGCATATGAAATCTCCGACACTGAATGTAATACTCTTCTCAAGTATTAACTTGAGTCTGATCTTTGGCTGTATGCCAAATGATTTGGTTAGGCTTATGGTAGATATCCTCAAACATAAGCATGGCTGGGCTTTGGTCTGTGAATGCAAGTTCTGCATTCCGATATGCAAGTAATCATGTGTAGACTTTATCAAGGTTTGATGTTTCGTCAAACACACTGGCTTTCAGTGCATACTTAAAACTTTGACCATCTCACCTACAATGGCCATTTGAACAGGGATGGTAAGGTTCGATGGTTAAATGCCCAACTCCATTTTTTACACAAAACTATGCTAAGTCTTTGCTAACTATCTGGGACCAGTTGTCTGACATAATCACTTTACATAAGACAGGCCAAACTGAGCAAACAAAGGGATTAAAGCATGTGCTAGAGCAGATATGTTGGTATAAGGTATCTTGATTACTTCTGACCAGTTGCTGTGGTCATCCACTACTATTAGATACATGGCCTTACAAAACTCTGCAAAATCAGTATGAAGTCTCTCCTGTGGCTCTCTAGGCCATTCCAATGATTGCTAAGGGGCCTTGGCAGAGACCTACTGACCCTATAACCAGCTGTTATTTGTCATATTTATTTATTTAGTCCAGGCTACTATACAAAGCTTTGAGCTACAAACTTCATTTTTGTGATGACCAAATGGCCCAAGTGCACTTCTTTTAAAATCAAAGGTCTTAACTACTTGGGATTACAACTCTCCTCTCTCTAACAACACAATAATGATCAACAGAGTACTTGTTGAAATGCCTCCAATACTCTTTAAAAATGTCTGATATCTTATTTGGCCATTGGTTATTTTTGACACAGATGAACACAGCAGATAGTATTTTATCTTTGACTGTCTCTTTAGAAATTTCTTTACTTGTAATGGGCACTATCAAGCATAAGGAAATATACATATACAGTGCATGCAACCATCTGGTTCAATTTTTCCAGGTAATGGCGATCTTCATAAACAGCCGACATTACAATTTTCATCAGTTTTATGATATTTAATGTCATAATCACACTGAGATAAAAATTCAGCCCACCTTTGCCTTCTCCTATCACAAATGGAAGGCAGTGAAGCTTTGGGACTGGAATTACAGATGAGTGGTTTATGATCTGTTGTCAGAGTAAAGTGACACCCTCTTAGGTACCGATCATAGCTTTTTTGTGCTCCATACAATGGCTTTTGCTTCCATATCCAAGATACAATTATTTTGTTCTACTTTGCTTCAGGTGGAACTGGCAAACATTAGAGGTCATTCAGTACTATCAGGAAATACATGAGAAAGACATATACCCATGCCTGACTCAGCAGCAGCACATGCTAAAACTAGTGGCAATTATGAGTGATAATGTCACAAAACTTTGTGTGAGAGCAACGTACATTAGCTTCTTTGAATGCTTTGTCACATTTTGCAATCAATTCAAACTTTGGTTTGTTGGGTTTGCACATGAATAGAGAGAACTTGGATTTCTAGACAAGCTTGATAAAACTTTTCCGTAATAGTTTGTCATGCCATAAAATGACAAGATTTTAGTTTGGATTGTTTGCTTTGGGGCCTTCTGTACAGCTTCTACTTTCCTATCACTAGTACTCAGTCCACTTTTATCAAAAATGTGACCGTAGTATGTCACATAATTTTGAAGGAAAAAAAAAATTACTTTACTCAGTATTCACAGTTAGTCCTGTGTCCTTATACCTTCCTGTTAACACAACTAAATGCAACCAATGCTCTGCTGGGGAGAAGCCTGTGTTTATCGACAAGTCTTCTTTAAGCCTGACATGGATGTTATTGATTTTTGCTTGCCATATAGCGAGGGCAGAAGCAATTCTAAAAGCAAGTCCAATAAACTTATACAACACACAAGGTAGTAACAATGGTCTGCAGATGTTGTGACAGCTCATCCGTTTCTAATTGTAAGTGAGCACTATTTAAGCCTCCTCCTATCTTAGCAAAAATGTAGGTGTAGCTCATCTGGCTTTGGCTAGCTCCTCATCTGACAACTTGGCAAGGGTTTTTTCCTCAGCTATATTCCATATTCTGTTTTCTGCAATAAGTTGGTGAGTTAGGGGAATTGACCTCCTGCACTTCCCTAGGTTCCTTTTTTTTCCCTGGTTTGTCGGCTTCCTTCTTCTCCCACTGTTTTCCTTTGGGCCCTGACTTACTGGCTGGTAACTGCTTGCCTTTTCTGTGACACATTTTTGGAACAAGTGCTTCGATACCACAAATTTAACAAGTCTTTGCAGCTTTATGCGTGCTTGTTTGCCACAACAACAACATTGCACGTTTTTAGACTGTAATCTCACTTGAGGCACTCTGCTTGAAAAAGCCTGATTATATGTATGGCCAGTCATTGCATCAGCAGGTACAGCAGGCTCCATAGTCACTGTAATTTCGTGACATTTATTGAATGTCCGTTTGCATTCTCCAAACAGTGCCTCCCTCCTGCATTGTTTCACATATTAAACCACACGGTAACCTGTCTCATAGCACTTATTGCAGATTATCTTTAAACTCACAGTGTTGTGCCACAAAGATTTCAACTGAGATGTGTACTGTGAATTGAATTCTTCTGGACGTTGGTTTCTTGTGCGAAACTTATAGCACTTCCTAATCATTGAAGGTTGCAGGCTCTATATGGTCTTTTACTAGTTTCACGGTTCTGTCAGAAATCGTGTCCTCTGACTTCTGAGAGAAAGCTAGGTCTGTGATGAGAGCTGCATTCTCAAATCCAACAAGACTCAATAGGAAATTTGTTTGTAGGTTGTCTGGAATATTGTGCACAATGAATTCATTTTGATGGCACCAGGTTTATCCACAAACATTTGACTCTTCTCCTCTGCTTCCTTGTCCGCATGCTGGACACAAGCAGACATATTTGGTAAGTCACATCATCTTTGATATATCATTTCTCTAACTACATACGTGGACACTCACAAAAGACTATGACACAGATGAGAATATTAGAGCCAAAAACATAGGAAAACAACTTAAACACAGTCGCCATTGCCTACATAACTAGTAGATATGACAGATATCTATTTCAAGAGCTTGTAGGTTGTTATTTGTTGCCTGAAACTGCATTAAATTAGGCTTAATGATAAACTATTTGCCTCTTCGTCCATGTGGGGAGAACATGAAAGAAATCTACTCACAATACACTTAGAGAGTATTCAATATAGACAGGACTATGTATCGTATCACAATGTGCCTATGATTTATCTTATCAAATTAGATACTCCGCAGTACAAAGCCATTATTATTTGTCTTGGATCTGTGCGTTCGATGTCTACAGATGCCCCTTTAGTGGAGTCTTGAGAGATGCCCTTGAGCATTAGATGTCAAATGCTGTCAGATAAAATATGAATAACTTGTGTCTATAAATATAGAGATGACATTTACCACTTGCGGACAACATCCAACAGAAGAAATAAGATGCTGGCAGTTTATACCATCTTTGAAATTTGGTCAACGGCCTTACATTCTATAATAGATTCTTACCATATGTGTTTGTTTTAGTATGATATTCACACACGCAGCTGTCAAATTCCAGTCTACTGTTTTAAGATGACAAACTCTGGAAGTATAAATATATATTGTACATCTAATTGTCTCATTATAGTTCAGTGGCCTGGCTATATATGTATATGTACTGAGATGCGTTGTGCCAATTTTTATAAAGGGATATTCAAATCTCTCAAGCCTTCATAATGATGAAAAATGCTCATGAGGTTTGAAGAAAATTAATTTTGTTAATAGTTAATTTTTGGATGTCACACTGTGGGAGGGAGAGTTTGCTATAAGAGAAGGTGTGATGAAAGAAATGAGCACATAACATCTGCAAAATGGGATGGCAAGCTAGTTTCTCCACCTGCTGTGGGGCCACTTATTCCTTGACGTTGCAGCTTGGAGGTGTTTTGCAACCACTGAGAGGGGGGTGCCATGAGAACAACGTAAATGTTGTGAAAAGGAAACCAGCATCTAATGAATCTTCAGTTGAACCTTATATGAATTAAGATGATGTAAAGATCAGTCAGTCACAACAACATACTCTAATGCTTTTCGGACGACAAGAGACAGTGTGGTATTGGTTTGCAAGGCTCACAAGTCTCTCAAGTCAGTTAACTTGCACGTTGTGTGTAGCCGATCCTCTTCTCTGGGTAATCAGCTATGTTGATTTCCCAAAAGCTTCTTCTCTGAAGGCTATACCTGGTTAAAGGAATTTATTAAAATACTTCTCTATACTTGAAATAATTTGGGTACTCGTAGAATACTTTTCAGTTCAATCACTTTATATTTTAAACTTCCACAGAGAACAACTTCTGCAAGCTAACTTAGTCCTTAAACATTAGACTCATTTACACATATTGGTTTGATAACCAAATAATTTATGAACATCATACATGTGTCTTGCTTTTTTCACAGCCAAGACATGATGTAAGTTAAAAGTCTCTAGTCTCAAGCAAGTTTGATATGTGAATGTGCATAGAAATCGATATTCAATTGTTCGTTAGTCTTTTTACAATCATCACAGACCATAAAGAGTACAGAATACTACACAAACTTTTCTTGTTCTTTTCTACCCATACATGGAAACTCTGTGGACCGTACAGCAGGTCCTCGTCTGCTGCCGTGTCCATCTTTTTCTCGTAACTTTTTTTGACCTGCATGTACAAATAGGAGATGCACAGTAGGGCGTATTCATTTCTTAGGTTATAAAAGTCCCATTATACTACAAGTCATCAGAATATTTGTTAGACTGACATTCTTGGATAATTATCACACTTAGTTCCTCCCTGACTTATGCTCATTAGTTATGCTCCTTATCAACATGGTAGTTTTTTTTTTTTCAAGTACCTAGGTGATGTAGAACGCATATTTCTCTGTGCGCATGTTCTTTCCCCCTATAACACTTGACGGTTCTCACATCCTTTTAATCTGGACCTTCATGGTTTGCGTCTTTGTGTTGTGGTGTGTGTGTATGCGGAAGTGTGTTTGTGTAGCCTGATTCTTCAGCTTACTTATATGAAATAAGTTGAAGGTTATTGGAAACCTTGGAAAATAAGGACTTTAGCGATAGAAGTATATGCATAAGGAAAGAGGGAAAGATAGACCAGTACTCAGATGAGAAGTAAGAAAGGAAAAAGATCGAAGAAGAGAAAGAATATAGCCCCAAAGACAGGAAACCCTCTCACCCCTCTTCCCCAGGATCCCTACTTCGCTGGTACTTGAGTGAAAGACGGAGGACGTATGATGTTAAATGTCTCCTACGGAACGGACATTCTCACCTTCACCTCTGAAGTCCCCGAAGAAAAATCTTAACAACCCCCTATGGAATGGCAGTTGGTGATGATTCAGTCAAACTCGTCTGCAAGGGTTGTCTGAAGGTGTGATGTGTGTTTAGTGTTAGTCATGCTTGTACTTACACTACCCATCCCTTCCAAAACTAATATAAACCCTCCCATCCACTTCATATCTCATAAAAGATACAAAATGTTCTATAAAAAGTAGAAAATTATACACTGTGATAATATAGTTGTTTAGCCATTCAGTTTATACTATACTTTTATACACACATAAAACCCTCTATTCATTTTATGTCACCCAAACATCACTTGGTTTAAATAGTTCCAAGATATTATACCTTCCACTAATATTCCATTCGTTTCACTTCATGTCTAGAGATCACTGTTCATACTTGATTCTCTTAAACTGGTCACAGTTTTGTAGTCATATCCAGTTTCCGATGTACTAAAATTATAGGATAGTTTAAGAATTCAAGAATAGATTATGAAACAGTTGAAGATTTGAAGGGAATTTGGTGTGGGAAAAATAGTACAGAAGAAACACCGAAAACAACTAGGGATCCGATGGTCATCACTCCACCCGTTAACACAGAATGTTAACGTCCCTGGGAGACAAATATTAACCTCACTTGAGGAAGTATAGACCAGCACTTCTCATTAAATTTTGTGTGAAGATCTCCCCACAGCAAAACAATTACCACTTTACTAGAAAACACCACATTTGGTAAAGTTCTTCTATTTTCTACTTTGTCATGAACAAGTTTGAATTCTTCACACAAGTCATCCTTAACCTTACTAGCATCTTTAAGTTAAGAAAATAAAATTGGAGACATGCTGTCGGAGGTAACTGTTGCGGCAACTTTTCTGTCCATCATCTCTTCTACTTGTTCCTCCAGACTGCTTATGTTTATTGTGTCTGATGTTGTTAGTTTCTCTTTAAAATTCCTTTCAACGTTATCAACTCGAGTGTTAATGCCTGCAATTTGCAATTGGGTTATAGGAATTAGCTTGTCCTGTTTCTCAACACTTTCCTTTAAAGTGTGTAATCTCTGCTTTACAGCATCAAATGTAACATTACATATACTTTGAAATTATCCTAATTTTTCGACAAGTTCTGTTTCTACATTGTTACATTTATCTTAAGTGTCAAATTCTAATTTTTAGTTAAATCTTGAAGCTGCTCATCCTGTCTCTGGTTAAATTCAGTAAATAGTTGATTAACGCGAGTATTCAAAGAACTAGTGAGTTCACTCTTTAAATCTAACTTCAGATTTTCTACCTTATTATTTAAAGAGCCAAATTCAGTCTTTAATAAAACTATATTTGCTGCTTGACTGTTCAAGCTTTCACTCTGATTACTTAAAATTTCACTCTGAGCATCTAATTTTTCACTTAGAGTGGCTGAATCAGCCTTTTGGTCATCTACCTTAGTATCTAATGTAGAATGTACTGAGCCTATCTCTTTTCTTAAAGCACCGATTTGAGCTTTACTGCTGTTGAATCTGCTCACTGGGCTTTAATTAAATTCACTAATTCAGACAAGTCTGGCATTTCCATAGTCACTTTAATAGCTGTGACTGGTTCTGCTAGTTGCTGTTCTTGATCCATATTCTTTTTACTCTTAGCTCTGGTGATCATTAAAAAGAAATTCACCTCTGAGGAGAATAACTATACTAACAGTTTATCATTCAACAGTTCCCTCAACTTTACCAAATAATTATTGTTTTTCGCTCACCCGGCGTAGAGTTCTATCTGCGGTGGTGAGCGAATGTGTAATCACGGCATCGTCGTCAGCGAGCGGATGCCAAATCAGCACCAGTGAGCAGCAGCTGGTGCAGTCGGTGTCGGTGGCTAGTTACTGCATCGGCGTGATGTACGTGTGTGAAGACGGCTTACTCTCCACACCCAATCTTCTTAGTCAAAAGGTTGAGGTCTTCTCTCCAGTTTTTTGCCCCTATTATTTTCTCACATCTTTTACTGTGTCGAACTCGCAACTTTGTTCCATTGGTTTATTGGACTCAATACAATTGCTGGAAACAGTTCTTGCATCTTGTTAGGCCTGGTTGCTATGGCAACTCAAAATATCTTTTTCCCGTTTCTGTCATAAAATTCCCGTTTTCTTTGGGTTCTGTCACTTGGGTCACCACGTTCTAACGTTTTTCTTCATGTGTGCTAAAAAATAATAATTCTTATTTCCGTAATCTGATGATCATATATACAAACTTTACTGTCAACATACTCGTTGATTAACGATGTAGTTTCTTCGTGTTCACTTAAATATGTATCTTCCAGAGACCAATTAAATCACATTTATGAGAGAGTTGGTTTAATAACCATTCCTCTTCTCACAAAACCTGAACTACGTCTTGCCTCTAGCAAGTCCAAGACGTGAATGTACATAGAAATATTAGTCTTTTTACAATCAACACAGACCCTAAAGAGCACAGGGTACTACATAAACTTTTCTTGTTTTACTCTACCCGTGCTTGGAAACTCTGTGGACCATACAGCAAGTATTTGTCTGCCGCTGTTCAGCCGCCGGGTCCATCTTTTTCTCGTAACTGTTTTTTGACCTGCACATACAAATAGGCGATGCGCAGTGGGCGTATTGGTTTCTCCCACTCATCTCTAAAACATCGGGTGTTCAAAATGGTGGAAGGTCAGGAGGTTCTAGAATTTACTCTGAAATTCTCGAAGCACTTTGAAGACTGTGAAAATTATTGTGAATGGAAGCGATGTATTATTGTATTAAGAAGAGTTAATACTGAAGTTCAAAATGGAATTCTTCTGAATAATTTCAATAGTTTGGAAGAAAATCTGTACGCTCTTCCAGCACTCAAACAATGTAAGGGGAAATGCAGTCCATATACTTCGACTGAAACTTGCAAGTCTGAATCAGGAGAACATCAAAATAAATGACTGAAAAATTTTATTCGTACATGGCATCATCAAGGATAATAGGGTGGCAGACCATAGTTTCCACAAATCACACCTCCTTGACCACGTATCATTTTAATATAGATAGATACAAAGTTCCCCCAAGAGGAGTGTATGGGATATGATTTTCTATGTCATCAGATCCTAGTCAGTAAAGCCTTTAAACTGCCGAAAACCACTTCAATTTTTACAGCAGAGACAGTGGCAATTTTGGGAGCATTCAGGTTTTTATTTTAAAGATATTAATTGTGTCTGACACCCAGTGCATCCATAACAACATTCTAAATCAGAGATGGAATAAAATAACCAGACATTATACAGGGTGAGCAAAAACTCCACCAACAAACTTTCAAAGGTTGTCCAGGGATATCTCCCGAGTATTTTGGTGCAAGGGACACATGGGACACATGGTCTCTGGTGGCTCGCTGCTGAGTAATAATGTGATTAAGATTTACTTGGTTTGTTACATCAGCTACCTGTGTTTCTGTGAAGATATCTTCAGAACAGGGAAAAATCCAGTAATACACAGCCAGTCCCGAGATTGGAATGACTCCTTACCCTCTCCCTTAAAACCCACATCCTTTCGTCTTTCCCTCTCCTTCCCTCTTTCCTGATGAGGCAACAGTTTGTTGCGAAAGCTTGAATTTTGTGTGTATGTTTGTGTGTCTATCGACGTGCCAGTGCTTTCGTTTGGTAAGCCACATCATCTTTGTTTTTAGATATATTTTTCCCACGTGGAATGTTTCCCTCTATATATATATCCCCACCGCACAATATTTTAATTTATATTGCTTATTGTTGCGAGCACGACATATAAAATACGATTCTTACTATTAGCTTCTGCAGTTGAAAATATTTTAACTTTATGCAATTTGACCTATTATGTGGGGATATGCACAACACTGAAAAATATCCTGCTGTGGACGTATGATCTTTACTTCGCAAACTATTTTTATATAACACTGATCTTGGTTGTGAGATATGGAACATGCTATAATTACTGTAAACTAATTATGGAATAAAAAAACTGCCCTTCACTACTTTCATCTCTTGGATGCACTGAAAATTACTCTTATTACCTGTACGGAAGTTACGGTATGTTATGTTCGCTAAACGTAAAAGCTGCAGTGGATTTTTTTTTTTGTTTCATATATGATGTCACGACTAGCATGAGAGCATGAAACTAAAAAAATGAAATTTGATTTTTATGTTATTAGCCAAAACAGGTTTTGCACAGCAATCTTTGAACACACACAAGTAAAATTTTATCACTCATGAATTATTTACGTAACTGATAACATAATAGCAGCTACCCATGTCCACCTGAAAAAGACATAATAAAATCCACAATTTCCCTCTGAAGTCTCCAGGAAGCCGAAAGAGAGAATTAATGTACCGTTACCTGCCCCCTATATTGCGGGAAAACTGCTTTCATTCAATTTAATTTGAATTTGCCGCGGCAGCGGTTCCCGCGATCACTGCACGGCTCTGCATCATGAAAAATTCCTAATATGCTGAGAACCGCTAAGAATGTGGAATTAAATCTTGGCCAAGCTAGCAATAAATTATTACAGGTAATAATTTAAGCAAGGAAGTATTCTATCTCCTGCACCTTTTAATGTTGTGATGGAGGGAATGAACAGGGCAGTTAAAGAAATAGTAAAAGAAAATGACAAAAAGATGATTTTTTGCAGATGATATGGTAATATGGGGTGATAAAGAGGTAGATGTATGGTTACAGCTTGATGCGTGGGAGGAAACAGTGAAAAGGTATGAATTAAAAATAAATAAAGATAAGAGTGAAGTAATGGTATTTGTAAGAGAGAAAGGGATCAATGGAAATATTACCTTGAATTGAGAACCCCTCAAAGTGGTAGAAAGTTTCACTTATTTAGGGAGTGAAATATCTAGGGATGGAAGAATAACTAACGAAATTAATAGGAGGTTGCATAAGGGAGACAATTTCTACCAAAAAATAAAACACCTGATTTGGAATACGGAAGTTTCAGAAAAAGCAAAACTCCTTATATATAAGAATTATTACTTCCCTATTGTCACCTATGGTGGAGAAACATGGACAATGACAGAAAGGGACTGGAGCAGACTGCAAGCAAGGGAAATGAAATTTCTCAGAGCAGTTAAGGGAAAAACAAGAATGGACAGAGTAAGGAATGTAGAGACTAGAAAGGACCTTAAACAAGAAAGTATGAGAGAAGAAATTGAAAAAAAGAGATTAAGATGGTATGGGCATGTTAAAAGGATGCATGGGCAGAGACTCCCCAAAATTATGGGAGAGCTAAAGATGGATGGGAAAAGACCTAGAGGGTGCCCAAGGACACGGTGGAAAATGGGAGTGAGGATATCTGTAGAGAGGAGAGGTGTGACCTGGCAGCAAGTGGAGGAAGAAAAGTGGTGGGAGGACCGAGCCAAATGGAGAGGACTCGTCAGCACCCAGACCCGGCGGTAGCTGGAACGAGATTCGGATATAGATAGCTAGAATAATTTTAACAATTTATATATTCAAAAAATCAAAGTACACATCTTTTACAAATATCAGCCTCCAATGGCGTCTTTCTCAATCAAAGGACAAACGAAGGCTACCTAAGCATTCAAGCGAGCGTCACAGGCTCTTACAACTTCAACGGCTACAAGAAGACAGAGCGACTAATGTTTTAACCTCCACTATTTATAGGCAATTTAATATGCATCTTTGTAATTATTTTTAATTATCATTGTCTGCTTAGATACATACATTCACGGACAACAGACATTGTTTGTGAAATATAGATACATAAATATTGCACAAACAATAAAACAAGAAATTGTTATTTCCTTTTATACATAATCTACAACCATTCAAACAGCAATGAAATAATAATAATAATAATAATAAAAGAATAGGCCTCCGGTATGTTCTACCAGTCATAAAAGGGGATGAAAAGAACAAACCACTAATAGGGCTAACCCCCCTTTTAGTGTGATTACTTGGTTCAGGACAGAACTAATGAAGCCTCGGACAAGCGCCGTCATGGTCGGGGACGACGCTTGAACCCTATGCCCGCCCACAATGGTAACGACACTGCTAGCCAACTGGAAAATGATTTAAATCCAAATAGAGGTGTTTTGCAGGATATGCTTCCTGCGACCACCCTAGAAGGAAAACAAAGACAGAGGATGAGATGGTAGAGGAAGTTAATCGACACCTCATGTTCTGTTATTACCAAGCAACAAACCTAGGAACCAACACAACTGGATACAGATCACAAGTATACACAACATTTATTACCAGATACCCAGAATTAAAATTTTTAACAGAACAACGACTAGCTGATCAGATCCGTGTAGTAATAAAAAATAACAGGATACCCCAGTCACCCTGCCGGAGTGGCCTTGCGGTTCTAGGCGTTGCAGTCTGGAGCCGAGCGACCGCTGTGGTCGCAGGTTCGAATCCTGCCTCGGGCATGGATGTGTGTGATGTCCTTATGTTAGTTAGGTTTAATTAGTTCTAAGTTCTAGGTGACTGATGACCTCAGAAGTTAAGTCGCATAGTGCTCAGAGCCATTTGAACCATTTGAACACCAGTCAGAATTAGAAAACATCAAACAAAAAGTACAACAAATACTGGAACAAAATAATGTGCAATTAGAAGAAGAAGAAGAAAATACAGTAATGGACTCAAACATCCCAGAGGAAACAAACAAAGAACAAAACGCGTCAATTAAACAATCAGAGGAAAACGAAATCTTCAGACAGCCACCAGAGCAAGCACAAATAGAACACAAAGTGACACACATGTTAGATATAGAAGAAAAATTTCAGTTGACATATATAGAATACAAAGACACAAATACAGACATTAGACCACTCTTGCATAGGCCACCAAATAACCCACAAGTCAAAACAACAATAACAACTATCAACACAATCATACACAACAAAATAAATGAAAATACAACTATGGAAGAGTTACAACTACTGGTTTATGTAGGAGCACTCACTACACTAAATATACACACTAGGCAGAGACCAGAACCAAACAACACACAGAAGAAACCCACAAAACCAGCATGGCAACACAGGCTACAGATCAGAATAGAAAAACTGAGAAAAGACATCGGACAGCTAACACAATTTATAAATATCAGACAAAAAACGAAAAAGGTTAGGTAAAATCTCACAACAAGAAGCAATAGAGCAATTAGATGAAAAGAAGCAGAAATTACAAGCATTGGCCAAACGACTTAGAAGATACAAAAAAAGTGAAAATAGAAGGAAACGAAACCAAACATTCAACACAAACCAAAAGAAATTTTACCAAACAATAGATAACGCACACATAAAAATAGACAATCCACCAAACATAACAGACATGGAACACTTCTGGAGCAACATATGGTCAAACCCGGTGCAACATAACAGGCATGCACGGTGGATACAAGCAGAAACAGACTCATACAAGATGATACCACAAATGCCTGAAGTGATAATTTTGCAACATGAAAAAGTCATCCGAGCAATTAATTCTACGCACAATTGGAAAGCCCCTGGAAGCGATAAAATAGCAAATTTCTGGCTAAAGAAGTTCACCTCAACACATTCACATCTAACTAAATTATTTAACATTATATATAAAAACAAAGATGAGGTGACTTACCGAACAAAAGCGCTGGCAGGTCGATAGACACACAAACAAACACAAACATACACACAAAATTCAAGCTTTCGCAACAAACTGTTGCCTCATCAGGAAAGAGGGAAGGAGAGGGGAAGACGAAAGGAAGTGGGTTTTAAAGGAGAGGGTAAGGAGTCATTCCAATCCCGGGAGTGGAAAGACTTACCTTAGGGGGAAAAAAGGACAGGTGTACACTCGCACACACGCACATATCCATCCACACATACAGACACAAGCAGACATATCTTTAAATATGTCTGCTTGTGTCTGTATGTGTGGATGGATATGTGCGTGTGTGCGAGTGTATACCTGTCCTTTTTTCCCCCTAAGGTAAGTCTTTCCGCTCCCGGGATTAGAATGACTCCTTACCCTCTCCTTTAAAACCCACTTCCTTTCGTCTTCCCCTCTCCTTCCCTCTTTCCTGATGAGGCAACAGTTTGTTGCGAAAGCTTGAATTTTGTGTGTATGTTTGTGTTTGTTTGTGTGTCTATCGACCTGCCAGCGCTTTTGTTCGGTAAGTCACCTCATCTTTGTTTTTATATATAATTTTTCCCACGTGGAATGTTTCCTTCCATTATATTAAATTATTTAACAGTTACATTGCAGACCCATACACATTCCCTGATACACTTACACATGGAATAACCTATCTGAAACCTAAAGATCAAGCAGACACAGCAAACCCAGCTAAATATCGCTCCATAACATGCCTACCAACAATCTACAAAATATTAACTTCAGTCATTACACAGAAAGTAATGACACATACAACACAGAACAAAATTATAAATGAAGAACAAAAAGGCTGCTGCAAAGGAGCACGAGGTTGTAAAGAACAGCTGATAATAGATACAGAGGTGACATATCATGCTAAAACTAAACAAAGGTCGCTACACTACGCATACGTTGATTACCAAAAAGCTTTTGATAGTGTACCCCACTCATGGTTACTACAGATATTGGAGATATACAAAATAGATCCTAAATTGATACAGTTTCTAAACATAGTAATGAAAAACTGGAAAACCACACCTAATATCCAAACAAATTCAGATAATATCACATCACAGCCAATACAGATTAAGCGTGGAATATACCAAGGAGACTCATTAAGTCGTTTCTGGTTCTGTCTTGCTCTGAACCCATTATCCAACATGCTAAATAATACAAATTATGGATATAATATTACTGGAACATACCCATACAAAATCACACATTTGCTATACATGGATGATCTAAAACTACTGGCAGCAACCAATCAACAACTCAACCAATTACTAAAGATAACAGAAGTATTCAGCAATGATATAAATATGGCTTTTGGAACAGACAAATTTAAGAAAAATAGCATAGTCAAGGGAAAACACACTAAACAAGAAGATTACATATTGAATAACCACAGTGACTCCATAGAAGTGATGGAAAAAACAGATGCCTATAAATATCTAGGATACAGACAAAAAATAGGAATAGATAATACAAATATTAAAGAAGAACTAGAAGAAAAATGTAGACAAAGACTAACAAAAATACTGAAAACAGAATTGACAGCAAGAAACAAGACAAAAGCTATAAATACTTAAGCTATACCAATATTGACCTACTCATTTGGAGTAGTGAAATGGAGTAACACAGACCTAGAAGCACTCAATACACTTACACGTTCACAATGCCACAAATATAGAATACATCACATACATTCAGCAACAGAAAGATTCACATTAAGCAGAAAGGAAGGAGGAAGGGGATTCATCGACATAAAAAAACCTACGTTATGGACAGATAGACAATTTAAGAAAATTCTTTCTAGAACGAGCAGAAACTAGCAAAATACACAAAGCAATCACTCATATAAATGCATCGGCTACACCACTGCAATTTCATAACCACTTCTACAACCCTTTAGATCACATAACATCAACAGATACGAAGAAAGTAAATTGGAAGGGGAAGGCACTACATGGCAAGCACCCGTATCATCTAACACAGCCACACATCGATCAAGACGCATCCAACACATGGCTAAGAAAAGGCAATATATACAGTGAGACGGAAGGATTCATGATTGCAGTACAGGATCAAACAATAAACACCAGATATTACAGCAAGCATATTATTAAAGATCCCAATACCACAACAGATAAATGCAAACTTTGCAAACAACAAATAGAAACAGTAGATCACATCACAAGTGGATGTACAATACTAGCAAATACAGAATACCCCATAAGACATGACAATGTAGCAAAAATAATACATCAACAACTTGCCATAAAACATAAACTAATAAAACAACACGTTCCCACACACAAGTATGCACCACAAAATGTACTGGAGAATGATGAATACAAATTATACTGGAACAGAACCATTATAACAGATAAAACAACACCACATAACAAACCTGACATCATACTCACCAATAAAAAGAAGAAATTAACACAACTAATCGAAATATCCATACCCAATACAACAAATATACAGAAGAAAACAGGAGAAAAAATTGAAAAATACATCCAACTGGCTGAGGAAGTCAAGGACATGTGGCATCAGGATAAAGTTGACATTATACCGATTATACTATCAACTACAGAAGTCATAACACACAATATCCACCAGTACATCAACGCAATACAGCTACATCCAAACGTATCTATACAACTACAGAAATCGGTACTTATTGATACGTGTTCAATAACCCGAAAGTTCCTAAGTACAATGTAACATATACCGTACAGTTAAAAGGAAGTCACGCTTGATGAAGGTCCGCGTCACTTTCCATTTTTAACCAGACCTAAGGTCTGAGAAAAATAGAAATAATAATAAATGTTTATTTTTATTATTTTTTTAATATATTGTAACGATTTTGTAAACATCTTGCCAGGAGAGGTCACAATGCCCTCTGGCAGCATATGACTAACATTGGCAGTTGTTTGTCAATATGTTGCCATTGACGTCAACACAGTAACTGAATATCACTTGATGTTTTGAACAGAAAGCTCATTTTGTTCACTATGTTCACATGGTAGTTTATTTACACTGTCCAATACTTTCTCGTGGAATGTATGTCGCTCCTCCACTTTGTGAGCTGACCGTATACCTGGACACAGGGTCATTACAGTTTTGGCTCTCCCATCTGGGCTATGTGCATTCAGGAAACCTGGTAAAACTGCGCCGGAGCCATCGACATCTCGCTCGCTTCAGAGTTTAATACAGTTCTCTCAGTTCACGAATGAAGTGCGGCACTTGTCAAGTGTTCACAGTTGAAGCACAAAACACAAGAATTATTCGTCAAAAAATGTTGCAACTCGGTCCTTTTCGACACTGTACGTTTATGAAATCCCACACCCGTGGTAATGCTCAAGTTTATGTTTTGGTGAAAGTACAATATTATACACTAAATAATTCAAAGTAGTGTTATGACTTTGCCACTTAATTGTTTATTATACGCGTCCTACCAGGGCAATTTACTCATGTTCAATTTATATTGCTAATATGAAGAAACCATCTAACGTATAGTGTCTAATAGGCTCATAGTTTGAGTTCATTACTGGAACAAATTAACGTGTTCGTCACTTGATGTAAGTTCGTACGACAAAAAGCATTCTGATGTTAAGTTCATCACTATTGGAGTTCATGTTCCACGAAATGTTCACGATGGCGTTGGACGGTGCGTGCGGTGTAGTGAGGTCAATGTTGCGTCCTGGAGCGTCGGCTGGAACACGATGTCTCAGTGACCATCGTGATCGACGCCGCGTACTCGCAGAAGCAGCGACGGTGCGGCGGTAGGTGGCGCCTGCGCAGTCGCGAGCTGAGCCAGCCTGTTCCGCTGTCTGACGTACGGCAGATGGGTCGCCCGCGATCAGCTGACCTGAGGCTGCACTGCACTCCCTTGTTGCTCCTCCGCACGGATCACCGTCAAAATACATGTAACAAACTTTCCACCACAGTATACTATCTTTAAGGATATACATTATAAGCTGTGGGAATAGAATGCAATTTGATTAATCAACGTTTGTTGCCCAGTAAGCCGTCATTTCGCCGGTTTGCACAGAATGTTTTGGTGTGACAAGGGTTTTCATGGTCTGGCAACCGAATTGCGCTGTGACTCTGCTATTAAAAGAATGTATTACGCGCAAGTTGCACTACAGACTTTTACTTCGTTTTCACGGGCGATGCGCTGTCATCGCGTCTCTCAACACGCCAAATCATTTCAGTTCACACACTAGTTGTTTCCGTCGAGCGATGTTTATTGTTATCGTCTCGGAATGGATTACTACCTATTTCCTTATACACGGGAAGTTTGTTATTGTTTGAGCACTGCGTTATAACAATTTATAACTCAGCATTCGATTCACTTCAACGTATAAATTGGTGCAGTTCCAACAGTCACTCTCTGTCCCTTCTACACACAATATTCCGTTTGTCTGCAAGGTTACGTGTGTATACACAGTCTATCTGGAAGGCATGTTGCCCCTTCATTAGACAATTATTTTCACTCATGGTGTTACATTTGCAGTGTCCATTGCACTTTTCTTAACATTATTACAATGCATAAATGACTTTTTTGCAGTTACATAAAGGCGTGTGAGTTTGTACATTAGTTTTTTCTGTGCAGCTTGCCAAGTTATCACTCCTCTAGTAAACACATCTTATCATGTGCATATCAGCTGGATTTGGGCATATTGTTCAATAAATACTTTATTTTTTGGTGACAAAATTTGCATGAATAATCTGTCCTACGGGACTACAGTGTAGCTTCCGCACAGAATGAGTCAATTCGCAGAATGCGCAGTCCATGTTCAAAGACGTGTATGAAATATACTGGCTTCAATTGAAGCACTGGTACGTAAAAAGTGTACGTCACATAAAATGGGTTCGGTTCAGACTGAATTTATTCAAGTATCACTCTCATATCACCATTGGTGGTAATACTGTATACCTAACCATCCTCCGGCTAAAAGTTACTTTCATTTAAATAAATATCCTCTCAAGGCATTACATTAACCTAATACAATTAAATCTATTATATTACTACATGCAAATTAATCATCAATTCTCTATACACACAGTAGTGGAAAATACCTCCAGAATACTCATCTGTCTGTAGGTAAGTCTTTATCTAGCGCATTATTTCACTTTCTTGTGAGCCTTGCTCACATCTTAAATATTTTTCACTGTCTTGATATTCAGAACTGAATATACACGAATTCATACTTAAAACTAAACACACATTCTAAGACACAAATATCAAACTTCCTTACTGCTACTATTTACAATCTTTCGCCACTGCCGCCCTTCTCGGCCATGGGATGGGGTAAGACGCTCGACAATAAGTTTTGTAGGTCGTAACCTCTATATGATAGCTGTAACCCCTAATTACTCCAGGTCGTTCAGAAAATCCCATTGTATATTCTGACAGCAGCTTCGTTAGCTGTTGTTTTTGTATATTGTTTAAACTTTCAGTTTCTTGGAATTTATTGTGGAATGCATCTACATTTACTTCAAAATCATTACTTTCTTTATTGGGATAGTAACAATCTGTCTTTGTTGAGTTATTTTCTAAGTGCAGTACACTCGGGTTCCTACCCTTGATATTTATTCTGTTACAACATGATACAAGTACCTCTTTCGCTCGCATCATGGACAGTTCAACCCTTCTGCCTTTATTAAGTGTGCTTAGTTTTCCTGCGGAGAGGTCGATCATTTTGTCCCTCTCACGGAGAAAATCTACTCCCAGAATGCAGGCCACCCTTAACCCCTAAACGACGAGGAACAAGCTCACTATGGCTACGCCCTCTTTACAAATGTCTACCTGCACCTGGCGCTTAATTAACTGGCTCTGTGCGCTTATGGCTCCAGACACCTTGCAGTTATTCACTAGGAAAGTCGGTATATTTCGTCCCTTCCCAAGTGCTTTATACAGTTCTGCACTCATCACACTGACCGAGGCACCTTCGTCGATGATGATGTTTACAGCAATATCGTAGATTTTTGCTTCTAGGATTGCTTGTATGATTTCATTATTATTCTTTGCACATTCGTACTGTTCTGTTAGGAGGTCGTGCTCCAAACTAATTCCGTCATTATAACGCAGCATTTTGATTTCAGGTATACTATCATTTGTGATGCCCTCACTCCATCCCAGAGCCCGCAACGGAGAGCATATCGTGGCCGATTCTAGTTTGTTGAACTATTTTCGTGCGAGGTGCTTGGACGGTTGTTGACCGTGACCTCTATAATATGAACATTTTGGAGGACGACGGTTCAGTCCCGCATCCGGCCATCCTGATTTAGGTTTTCCGTGATTTCCCTAAATCGCTCCAGGCAAATGCCGGGATGGTTCCTTCCCTAATCCGATGAGACCGACGACCTCGCTGTCTGGTCTGCTTCCCCAAACAACTCAATATGAACATTTTGATTTGCAGGCCGCCTCGGCTGCGCGATAGGCGCGTTTTGCTGCGGTGGTCTCATATTGTCGTACCTCTCGTTATTTTGTCGGTCTTGGTTCGGTCGGTGATTATGCGTACCTCTCGTTATTTTGTCGGTTTTGGTTCGGTCGGTGATTATGATTCCAGTTACGATTGTTTACATTGTAATTGTCGTGCCATTGACCTCGCGCATTTTTCCAGCGGTTGGCCCCGGCTTGTCCGGAATCATACCGATCGTCAAATCAACGTTTTTTATTATTTGACGGGTGACCCTAACCATTTTGATTTCGATTGTTGCTACTACTCGGCTGATAGTCATGCCTTTTACCACCGCCCCCACCATTTCCATGTGGTTCGGTGCATTACCATTTCTACCGTTTGTGCATCCCGAGCCATTATTTCTTGCGTTTTCGAACGCTGACTTCACGTCTTCCTGTATTAGGTCAATCGAACCTAGTACTGACAGGAAATGTTCCATGTCGTTTTCGGGAACGTTAATTAGCTTTTCCTTAATGTGGGTAGGTAAATGAGATTTAAGTAGCCTAATAATGTCTCTCGACGATATAGGCTCGTCCCAGTAGCGCGTCTTGTTAATGTATTTTTCAAAATATCGTCTCAGGTTTCCGAGACGAGTTGAATAAGGTTCAGGATTATAGACCTCTTTCCTAAGCCGTTGTTGGATGCAAGGCGACCAATATTTTGCTGAAAATGCCGTCTCAAATTGCGCATTGTCATGCAGTTGTCCGCTACTTCAGTAGCCCATAATGCTGCGTCACCCTGAATATATAGGACTTGACGTATTGTATTTTCTGCGCTTCATTCCATGCGCTTGGCAAGATGTTTCTGAAACTTTTAATAAACAATACCGGATGTACTGACTTTCGTTCGGTAGTGAAAGTCTGAAATTTTCTTTTCTTAATTAGACTTTCTTCGACAAATATTTTTGAATTGTACGCATTTGCGCTTTGTGCATAGGCTGCCTACTCTGATCTGCAGCTGCGGCTTTTCGCTTTGTCACATGAAGACTCATCATCATTGCGTCGCGCATCTCTCTGTGCGTTACCAGATACATTGGCTACTGGCGACACTCTTTCATTTTCAGCACGTTTGCTACTATCGGCTAAACCTTTTTCCAAGTCTGATATCCATTTAGCTATATTCACCTGCGTATCATCACTTAGTATTTGTTTGATAGTTTGAACATCACTGTGTACCTGGCTGTTTATTATAGCGCTAAAAGACTCAGAGTCCTTATCGTCAAAGGCTGCTTTTACCTTTGAATCAATTTTTTTCTCGATTTCATTGTCTTTCGATTCTAACCAGGAATTAAACTCAGCCTCAATTTTAGTAGCTTGTTCGTTCAGTTTGTGTTCGACAAGCTGTGTAGAATCTAGTTCTAATTTTTCGATTCGGTTAGCTAAAGTGCTCATTTTATCTACAATGGTAATACTCGCTAACTGCACATTATTTACCTGTGCAGTTAACTCCTGTACAGCTTTAGGGATTGACTCATAGGTTTGTTTCATATTTGCTATCTCCTTTTGCACGGATTCTAAGGACTGTACTACTTGTTGGTCGCGCTCAGCTTACAGCACAAGAAAACTTTCGAGTTTTTCAGTAAATAGTACACGTGACAAAATTGTAACATCACGTGGTCACAATGATCAGTTGTCATTATTCGAATTAATGAGGGATGAAAGTGTTTTGAAACATCGAGTTTTCCAGCCGTTCATACCGGAAAAGCGGAACATTCACCCCAATAGTTTTTCTGAAGTCGTTCTCGGGTGCTTTTCCTGAGACTTGGAATGACAAACAACGGATTCCGTTCACGTTAGGATACGTCCAAGGAGAAGGTCAATCTGGGGTAGAGACATCATAGGTAAATGCCACACATATGCCGATTTCGAGACACACTTTCTGAATAAGTTTTGGAGCTCTGGTATCCAACAAAGGCTCCGAAAGGAGGTGTATTACGCCGAACTATTTAACACCAAAGGAGGATGTCTTAGGCGATACTTTGAAAAGTATTTACGCATAATTCAATATTGGGATACGCCCATCTCCACGAAAGATGTCATTGTGATTTTAAAACCTAAACTTCCCGTGTTCATCAGATAAAACTGGTTAATGTAAATAAGGACGATCAAGAGGTTTTTCTTTCAGTGCTTGATAACCTAGACATGATACATGAACATGTGCGTGGAACAGTTATAATAATTTTAGTAATTTCAACATTGCAGCCCAGTCAGCAATCGTCATAATCTAATACATAAGAAACTATCAGCCTCGATTGCGGTAATGAAACCAACCTTTACCTAGGTTTCAGCCCAAATAATTGAGCCTTCTTCAGAAGATATACCTAAATCTATAATTTGTCTAAGAGGGCATGGTCTGGAAATAAAACTAATCAACGCCTATTCATGCTGATTTAGTTTTATTTCCAGACCATGCCCTCTTAGACAAATTATAGATTCAGGTATATCTTCTGAAGAAGGCTCAATTGTTTGGGCCGAAACCTAGGTAAAGGTTGGTTTTATTAGCGCAAACGAGACTGATAGTTTCTTATGTTGTTGTTGTGGTCTTCAGTCTTGAGAGTGGTTTGATGCAGGTCTCCATGCTACTCTATACTGTGCAAGCTTCTTCATCTCCCAGTACCTACTGCAACCTACATGCGTCTGAATCTGCTTAGTGTATTGGCTCTGAGCACTATGGAACTTAACTTTTGAGGTCATTAGTCCCCTAGAACTTATAACTACTTAAACCTAACTAACCTAAGGACTTCACACACATCCATGCCCGAGGCAGGATTCGATCCTGCGACCGTATCGGTCGAGCGGTTCCAGACTGTAGCACCTAGAACTGCTCGGCCACCCCGGCCGGCGCTTAGTGTATCCATCTCTTGGTCTCCCTTTATGATTTTTATCCTCCACGCTGCCCTCCAGTACTAAATTGGAGATCCCTTGATGCCTCAAAACATGTCCTACCAACCGATCCCTTCTTCTAGTCAAGTTATGCCACAAACTTCTCTTCTCCCCAGTTCTATTCAATACCTCCTCGTTAGTTATGTGATCTACCCATCTAATCTTCAGCATTCTTCTGTAGCACCACATTTCGAAAGCTTCTATCCTCTTCTTGTCTAAACGATTTATTGTCCATATTTCACTTCCATGCATGGCTACACTCCATACAAATACTTTAGGAAACGACTTCCTGACACTTAAATCAATACTCGATGTTAACAAATTTCTCTTCTTCAGAAACGCTTTCCTTGCCATTGCCAGTCTACATTTTATATCCTCTCTACTTCGACCATCATCAGTTATTTTTCTCCCCAAATAGCAAAACCCCTTTACTACTTTAAGTGTCTCATTTCCTAATCTAATTCCCTCAGAATCACCCGAGTTAACTCTACTACATTCTATTATCCTCGTTTTGCTTATTTATTTATTGTTCCGTGGGACCAAATTAAGGAGAAGTCTCCATGGTCATGGAACGAGTCAATACATGAAATTATAAAACGATAGTAGAAACAGATAAAACGAAATATAAGAAACATATTCAGGCGACGATTCGTAAGTTTAAATAAAGAAAATCAACAATGTAACACTGGAATTTGCTTAATTTTTCAGCTCTTCCAGGCGCTCCTCAACAGAATAGAAGGAGTGAGCCATGAGGAAACTCTTCAGTTTAGACTTAAAAGTGTTTGGGCTACTGCTAAGATTTTTGAGTTCTTGTGGTAGCGTGTTGAAAATGGATACAACAGAATACTTCAGTCCTTTCTGCACAAGAGTCAAGGAAGTGCAGTCCACATGCAGATTTGATTTCTACCTAGTATTAACTGAGTGAAAGCTGCTAACTCTTGGGAATAAGCTAATATTGCTAAAACAAATGACATTAAAGAAAATATATGCTGTGAGGGCAATCTCAGAATTCCCAGACTATTGAATATTGCTTTTGTTGATGTTCATCTTAATATCCTCCTTTCAAGACACTGTCCATTCCGTTCGACTGCTCTTCCAAGTCCTTTGCTGTCTCTGACAGAATTACAATGTCGTCGACGAACCTCAAAGTTTTTATTTCTTCTCCATGGATTTTAATACCCACTCCGAATTTTTCTTTTGTTTCATTTACTGCTTGCTCAATATACAGATTGAATAACATTGGGGAGAGGCTACAACCCTGCCTCACTTCCTTCCCAACCACTGCTTCCCTTTCATGCCCCTCGGCTCTTATAACTGCCATCTGCATCCTATACAAATTGTAAATAGCCTTTCGCTCCCTGTATTTTACCCCTGCCACCTTCAGAATTTGAAAGAGAGTATTCTAGTCAACATTGTCAAAAGCTTTCTCTAAGTCTACAAATGCTAGAAACGTAGGTTTGCCTTTCCTTAATCTTTCTTCTAAGGTGAAGCGTAAGGTCAGTATTGCCTCACGTGTTCCAACATTTCTACGAAATCCAAACTGATCTTCCCCGAGGTCCACTTCTACCAGTTTTTCCATTCGTCCGTACAGAATTCGCGTTAGTATTTTGCAGCTGTGACTTATTAAACTGATAGTTCGGTAATTTTCACATCTGTCAACACCTGCTTTCTTTGGTATTGGAATTATTATACTCTTCTTGTAGTCTGACGGTATTTCGCCTGTCTCATACATCTTGCTCACCTGATGGTAGAGTTTTGTCAGGACTGGCTCTCCCATGGCTGTCAGTAGTTCTAATGGAATGTTGTCTCATCCTGGGGTCTTGTTTCGACTTAGGTCTTTCAGTGCTCTGTCAAACTCTTCACCCAGTATCGTATCTCCCATTTCATCTTCATCTACATCCTCTTCCGTTTCTACAACATTACCCTCAAGTACATTGCCCTTGTATAAACCCTCTATATACTTCTTCCACCTTTCTGCTTTCCTTCTTTGCTTAGAACTGGGTTTCCATCTGACCTCTTGATATTCATACAAGTGGTTCTCTTTTCTCCAAATGTCTCTTTAATTTTCCTGTAGGCAGTATCTACCTTAACCCTAGTGAGATAAGCCTCTACATCCTCACATTTGTCCTCTAGCCATGCTTAGCCATCTGCACTTCCTATCGATCTCATTTTTGAGACGTTTGTATTACTTTTTGCCTGCTTCATTTATTACATTTTTATATTTTCTCCTTTCATGAATTAAATTGAATATTTCTACTAGCCCTCGTCTTTGTACCTACTTGATCCTCTGCTGCCTTCACTACTTCATCCCTCAAAGGTACCCATTCTACTTCTACTGTATTTCTTTCCCCCATTCCTGTCAATTGTTCCATTATGCTCTCCCTGAAACTCTGTATAACCTCTGGTTTAGTCAGTTTATCCAGGTCCCAGCTCCTTAAATTCCCACCTTTTTGCAGATTCTTCAGTTTTAATATACAGTTCATAACTAATAGATTGTGGTCAGAGTCCACATCTGTCCCTGGAAATGTCTTACAATTTAAAACCTGGTTCCTAAATCTCTGTCTTACCATTATATAATCTATCTGAAACCTGTCAGTATCTCCAGGCTTCTTCCATGTATACAACCTTCTTTTATGATTCTTGAACCAAGTGCTAGCTATGAGTAAGCTGTGCTCTGTGCAAAATTCTACCAGGCGGCTTGCTCTTTCATTTCTTACCCCCAATCCATATTCACCTACTACATTTCCTTCTCTTCCTTTTCCTACTATCGAATTCCAGTCACCCATGACTATTAAATTTTCGTCTGCCTTCACTATGTGAGTAATTTATTTTATCTCGTCATATATTTCTTCAATTTCTTCATCATCTGCAGAGCTAGTTGGCATATGAACTTGTACTACTGTAGTAGGCATGGGCTTTGTGTCTATCTTGGCCAGAATAATGCGTTCGCTATGCTGTTTGTAGTAGTTCACCCACACTCCTATTTTTATTCATTATTAAATCTACTCCTGCATTATCCCTATTTGATTGTGTTTTTGTAACCCTGTATTCACCTGACAAAAAGTCTTGTTCCTCCTGCCGCCGAACTTCACTAATTCCCACTTTATCTAACTTTAACCTATCCATTTCCCTTTTAAATTTTCTAACCTACCTGCTCGATTAAGAGATCTGACATTCCATGCTCCGATCTGTAGATCGCCAGTTTTCTTTCCCCAGATAACGACGTTCTCCTGAGTAGTCCCCGCCCGGAGATCCCAATGGGGGACTATTTTACCTCCGGAATATTTTACCCATGAGGACGCCATCATCATTTAATCATACAGTAAAGCTGCATGCCCTCGGGAAAAATTACGGCTGCCGTTCGCAGTACCAGCACAACAAGGCCGTTTTGGTTAATGTTGCAAGGCCAGATCAGTCAATCATCCAGACTGTTGCCCCTGCAACTACTGAAATGGCTGCTGCCCCTCTTCAGGAACCACACTTTTGTCTGGCCTCTCAACAGATACCCCTCCATCGTGGTTGCACCTACGGTACGGCCATCTGTATCGCTGAGGCATGCAAGCCTCCCCACCAACGGCAATGTCCATGGTTCATGGGCGGGAGGAGTTTCTTATAAATTATAATAATGGATCACCCGCTCTGCAACAGCACGCTGCAGACGGCAGCAATGGAACATCATACCAACCTATCACCAGTCAGCCTAACGTGCATCAGTGTAATAATAATAACTACAACCACCTTAATCGCCATAACGGGTAGTCATGGAATAAATATCAGAACCTAAACAGATATAACCCCATTTACCAGACTACGCAGCAACAGTGGGGTAATTCACCATTAAATTACAGCGGTAATTACCAGTACAACAATAACAGAAAGCGTAATGGAAATCGCAATGGGGGAAGGCGATGGAATCACTATAACGGACAACAAACAGTATAATCAGGAATATAACTTTACTCCGTCACCACAAATGAATTCTTTTGCTCAACCACCGAATACGACACTTCCTCAGCAATCACATCATCAGTTCAGAAACAATGGGCAAAACAATCCGCCAAATTCTTTTCAGAACACACCAAGCCAGAATAATCCGGGAAACCCAACTATCTTTTATACGCAGGCAAATAAAGTACAAAACATTGTGTCAAATGAAACGCCTTTAGATGAATCACAGTTAGTGTGGAATACTAACGCCAGTTTTCAACCAAATATGCCACAGAATGCTGCTCAGGTGAAAGTAAATGAAAGTTCAACTGCACCTAACATGGAAAATTAGTAGCAGCTTCTTCATGCCTCCTCGAGGATGCTGCGGAACAATCTGGGGGCAACTTCGTTAAGGGACACATCAATGTAACTAGGTACGAAGGCGACTGTGACTTACGAGGCGACCTGTTGAACGAAAATGACACATGTAACAACGAAGACCTGTGGGAAAGCCAAGTCCAGGCATCAACTGTTATTCACATTTCCGACATACCTATTATTGCTATTATTGATACAGGTGTGAACATAAATGCTTTATCTATATG
The DNA here is from genome assembly GCF_021461395.2 of Schistocerca americana. Lineage (NCBI taxonomy): Eukaryota > Metazoa > Arthropoda > Insecta > Orthoptera > Acrididae > Schistocerca > Schistocerca americana. The sequence continues at coordinate 383,044,658 of NC_060126.1, forward strand.
CGTATATAAGAAAGTGTGTTCTGTTACTAAAATTGCTCCACTCCCCGTTCAAGGATGTACTGTATCCGGAGCTGTGGGCTCCCTGGTGCAGAAAGTCAGCAAACAGATACAAGCACAGATACAATTCGAATCAGACAGTATACAGTGTACATTCTTAGTGGTTAAGAACTTGACTGTTCCATGTTTATTGGGAATGGAGTTTCTACGTAAAAATCGTGTCGTTATCGATTTTGATGAAGGTAAGTGTACATTAAGACTCAGCGATCAAAATTTAGTCGTACATCTGATGAGGACAAAAGTCAGAATATCCAGCCTTGAACGCAAAGTAAAGGTATGCAGGCTATCTTACAGGCAACAGTATTACATACAGTAGGTTTGACGAGTCAGGCAACAGTACTACATACAGTAGGTTTGACGAGTCAGGTGACGTCGAAAATGACCCTGATTTGTTACCAACTGCAGATGAATTACGTTTGAAAACCTTTGAAACAGATGGACTAAACGACCTACAAAAACATGAACTTCACAACTTGTTAGCAAAATTTGTCAATATCTTTTCCAGGAAACTAGGCATCATAGCTAACTATGAACTCGACATGAAGGTGAAGCCCCGCGATATCTTTTGTAAAACGACCTATTCTGTTCTACAGGCCCATAAGGAAGCAGTTAAACAAGAAATACGTAAGATGCTAAGGTGGAAAATCATAGAACGTTACTCTCCACATAGTAATCCCTTATTGCCTATTTTCAAGCAGGATGGAAGCGTAGCACTTGTGTTAGACGCGAGAAACATCAATAAGATCATCATACCAGTTTGTACACGACCTGAAGCCCTAGAGCAACAATTACAAAAATTCCATGGTTTGAAGTTCCTGTCTTCAATTGATCTTCGAAGCAGCTATTGGCAGGTAAAACTGTCATCATCATCCAGAATGTACACGACACTCACCTTTGCTGGTCGCTCTTATCATTTTCCAGTACTACCATTTGGTCTTAACATTAGTCCTGGTTTTGCAGCGCTTGATCATGTGCTAGGTCTGGAGTTACTTGATCAAATAACCGTCTACGTTGATTAGTTACTTATAGCAACAGTTTCCTGGGAGAAACTTTTGACCCTAAGACAAAAGATTTTCAAACATTTTCTGCCTTCGAGGTTGCAGATAACTTACAAAAGTCTAAATTCGCCAAAAAGAGGAGTAAAGTTTTTAGGTCATTTAATTTCTTCTGAAGGCATCTCTCCCGATCCCAGCAAGTTAACAGCCATAAGAAATTTTCCTGTACCTTGCACTAAAAGGCAATTAAAAAGTTTCATCGGATTAACTTCATTCTTTCGTCGTTTCATTCCAGATCAGTCAGTGAACAGTCCAGCGTTGAATTTACTCATGAAAAACGTCCATTGGATGTGGACTTCAGAATGTCAGAATGCCTTTGAGAAAATTAAAGAAGCTTTTGTAACAAGTAACACCTTAAGTCATCCGAACATGAGTTTAGACTTTTGTATTTCTTGCGATGCATCATTTCAGGTATTAGGTTCCTGTTTGTTTCAAATAGACAAAACCGGTGACAAAGATGAAATCAAAATAATCAGTTTTGCCAGTCGAGTCGTAACTGAACATGAGAGGTCGTGCTGGTAACTGAATTAGAAGGATTAGCGGTTGTGTGGGCTTTTCGCTGTTTTGATTACTATATTCATGGGCATAAAATCAAAGTATACTCAGATCATCAAGTGCTGAGCGTTTTTACTCTCCTGCAAACTTTATCATCTTAGGCTTACCCAATGGTGTCTGTTTTCACCAGTGTAAGATTTTGAAATTATTTCCTTAAAGGGCAAGGATAACATTATTGATGATGCATTGTCACATGTGCCGGAAGGATTGCTGGAGCCTACTGAATTAATAGAACAGATTTATAATCATAAGATACTTCTCATGAAAGATCTTCTGCATCGGAGTTACTTTCTTCGTCTTTGCCATCAAATGAACACACTACAAGACACCGATTGCAATTGGTTAAAAATTAAGCAACTTCTTCAAAACAATCATGATCATTCATTGTCAAAATTCTATAAACTACACAATGGAGTTTTGTTTCATTGAACTTCTCTTTTAACAGGCTGGTGGCATGTATGTAGCCCGAAGATTATGTTAAACATCTCATCTGGTATACTCACTTCTCCTGGGATCATTATGGCCCCGAGAAATGTAAACATAAAATTTCAGCTTACTGTTACGTACCCAATCTCCAGAAGAAAGTTCACAAACTATTAACAAATTGCTCCATTTGTCAGAAGGCGAAACCTTTTAAACTATCAATTGCCTTACCCTTAAACACAATACGTACTCGAAGACCAAATCAAATCATCAGTTTAGATTATGCAGGTCCCCTTCCATAGCGAAGAGGAGGTGTGAAGTATCTGGTTGCTATGTTAGATCTTTTTACCAAGCATGTAAGACTCTATGCTATGAAGGCATCTAATGTACTCCCACTGATCAGACGAAATCAAAAGGACTAGTTTCCTCGCTTTGTAAAGCCTGAAGCCATATTATCCGATAACACATCAAATTTTGTAGGGAGGCAGTGGAGAAATTTCCTTGCCGCCAACAACATCAGACAAATTTTTCTATCACGATACAGGCCACAGAGTAATCCAACAGAAATCTTTAAAGAGTTCAATCGCTTCATCCGAACTTATATTCCAAATCAGCAGACCCGCTGAATCGATTCCATCACACCCTTTGAAGAGATTGTTAATAACCTACCTCACACATCCACTGGTTTCACACCATCCAAATTAGTTTCTAAACGACTAGAGAGAAATGAGTGGGTAGACCCTATTCCTAAAATACAACACCCAGAAGTAACACTAGATGACAAGTTGAGGCAAGTTCTCATATCTTTAACTACCCATACCAACTTAAGAAAAAAGGCGCACGACAGGCACATTAGTAAAGTTTTATCATATCTGTAAATGAGCGAGTGCTATTAAAGACCCACTTCAAACCATCTTTGATTCATCATCAGAATCGCAAGTGGGAGCACTTATATGAGGGACCATTTATCATTTTAAGAAAGCCGCACATTGGTTGATATCTGCTAGCCGATCCTGCTCCAGATACGTAAAAGGGATGTATCACCATGTAGACTTGAAGAAATATCGAGTAAATCATTGAAGATATCTACTATGTTAAGATGCTAAATATACACATAATTATAAATTGTCATACTATCTGTAAAGTAAAAGCAGACACAAGATGATACATAGGATTAGTATGCTGTCGACACACATCAACGAGAAAATTAAATCATGTGAGAATCTGAAATGAACCGCATTTATCAGTTGGAGAGCAAGGTTTGCCGTAGATGTAAGTCAGTTTTAAATTGATTGAGCCATGAACGGCCGCAGCCAAAGAGCTGACAAAATAAGTAATATAGTAGGGACGTGCTAGGCGCCACCTGCTACAATTAGTTTTATGAATAGCAGAGCTCTCTCCTCAAAAACAGAATAAATTAAACTGGTCATTCGGACCAGAATGACCGCATATATGAAAATTGGTTATAGTTGCTTACTCTAACGAGGTTAATGTTATTTTAAAATAAGGCGTGTTTAACGACAATTTCTACAAGACTGCCTGTGAAACGCAGCAAATAACGGCAGCAACTTAGTAAGAAAGATTCAAGTAAGCCAATAACAATCCAGGTAACAGGAAAGAACTGCTCAACCTAATTGTTATTGTTACAGAACAAATAAGATCATGTGAATATTTAAAAAATTAAGACACTGTGCAACTGAAATACTTGGAGAAGTCATTTACGAGTGAGCTATTCTAGTAGTAGAACTATCTGTGTCAAGCTTCTGAGATAAAACGCCTGTTTTCAGAAAACTGTTTTACGATACACGGAACCGAGAGTAACCAATAGACTGTTTATGCTTACTGCTAACGCACGCTTTAAGTAATTTTAATTGTGTATAGAGTGATGCCTAGAAAGCTGAATCATAAAATATTGAAACTACTGTATAAAACCTATTATACTAACTACTTGTCACGAAAACTTAGGGTGGTAACGAACAATTTATGTTAAGCTCATCATTTCATACATCACTATCACTGAGTCTTCTAATTCTTTATTCAATTCTATTATATTTTCCTCTATTCTACATCCCTACCTTCCTACGTTACCATGTAGAGAAGCGAATTTTGTGGGCTGACTGAGTGCTCTATACGTACAGACTGTGAGTACGGATAGTCGTGACACATTGGTTGTTGCGAGGCTACGCTTATTTTTTCCGCGAACCACGAGTTCAATTATGATTTGTCGTATGCAATTGCACAATCGGGAACGTCTTGCTTCCTGATTTCCATTGGTGGAAACTTGAACATCAACTGTTCGCTACGTCAATAAGTCTACACTGACTTTGTCTTCGAACTACCGAAGTAATTAATGGAGAGAAAATAAAAGGGCTGAAATTTAGAAAAGAGCAACTATTGTAAATAGAAAAGAATAAAAGGATTTAGAACTAGGTGTAAACCTTAAATGACCCTGGAAGCACTACTTATGAATAGGAGACACGTTTTTCGTCAGGCCTTGTAGTCACAGAAACCCTTTTGTAAATAATTTCTAGACGTATTATGTATACTTTATAGTAATGAAACATTTACTATTTAATGGACACGTATAAATTGCTAGGTGTGAACTGACTATAGACGAGCAATTAATGGACACGTATATAAATGGTGTGTGTGTACCTTAACATGACGACCAAATACAGGTGGACACGAATTAATAGTAATGTGTGAACTGAAAAAGTGATATCTATATGGACACGTGTGGAATGACACGTGTGAAGTAATGTTATAAGTACTTGCACTGTGTAACAACAATGTGAAGTCAGTGCAAGTGAATAAGTGTTGTACTTGCTCAACTGGTTCTGTACACCTACCTTCGGAAATATTCTTCGACACAGGTGCGAACAAGATTACAGTCTAGGTATCACATGTTGCCGTGTCTGGGTGCTCCTGTATTCCCGAGTCGACAAAAGTGTATAAGATTTATAACACGGCTGATAGCCAGCAAACACTCTTGCCTCGTAAAAGATACTTGCTGCCAGCGCTGTGAAACCGCCAAGTTATTGTCACGTAACTTTGGCGCACGGCTCTAATACTGCGCACATTGCGCGCTCAACAATCAGCATTCCTCTGTGCAACGGGCGCGAGCGCCAAATATGTTTGAAATACTTTCAAAATGAATCGTGCTGAAACAATGAGTTAAGCACTCATATACTTTATAAAATCACAAAGACACTAATAAAAAATCTCAAACCCGACTTTGAAAATTGCTACAGAAATACTGACAGACCCAATTTATGGACCAGCCAGGTGATGAAGCGTGTCAGCCTAAATAAAACAAGAAAGTTAAATCCATACGACACCTAAGCACTCATAAGAGAATAAGACTCTATGTACAGAAAAAATTGTTATCCTTACTTTATCCTTTTTACTTTTAGACTAAGTTATTAGTAAGTAAGCACACTCTAGTACAGATTTTCTCTGTATATTTCATGTACGGGAACATGACTGGAAACTCGAACATTTGTCAAATGTGATAAAGACCGCTACCAAACTGCTCAACTCGCCACTGACCCAGTCTTCCATTTCCTGAGCCACGACGTGATCCGAACGTACCATCACGTCCAGACATTCACTTCACCCTCCACAGTGAAAGTGATGCCCTACTTTTCCTCCACTGTGAAAGCGCAATGAATTTCCCCACTTATGTGCAGTGCTACCATTTCTACCCGAAGTTCTACCACTCCCAGTGAGAGTCATACCTACCCAAGTGTAGCAAAAAAATTTGTTTTTAGCAGGTCATGAAAGCAATGAATCAGTAAAGTACTACGTGTTTACTGCAAGAAATCTTCGTTGAAACCACAACAAAAGTAACCATGTAATATGTCACTGTCGAACAAAATTATTAATTCTTCGTAATATATTTTGCCAACAGTGCACATTGCACCAAGACTTCCTGTGAAGTCAAATAATCCCTTCCTTCATTATATTGTATAGTTGTCATGTCATATATAATGTACCTATGTATTTGTATCTTTATCCTAATTTCACATCTCTTACTGAGAAATAAATATTTGTTATCCTAGTAAGATACACTAGAAGATATACGACTAAATTGTCATGTATTTACCCTATGAACAAGTCCTAATTATTTTCAAGCAAATGGAGGAGGAGGAGATTATTGTTTAACGTCCCGTCGACAACGAGGTCATTAGAGACGGAGCGCAAGCTCGGGTGAGGGAAGGATGTGGAAGGAAATCGGCCGTGTCCTTTCAAAGGAACCATCCCGGTATTTGCCTGAAGCGATTTAGGGAAATCACGGAAAACCTAAATTAGGATGGCCGGAGACGGGATTGAACCGTCGTCCTCCCGAATGCGAGTCCAGTGTGCTAACCACTGCGCCACCTCGCTCGGTCAAGCAAATGGATATGTACCTGTTATCCCCTATGGCAACTACTTTGTTTAATGTGATACGTGAGATATACAGCTTAATCTATTGTAAAGAATTTTAAAGAATAATCCCTATTTGTTTGACGAAAGCAATAATATTACTACTGCGCGTGAGTCTTGATGATCCACTCGGAATCATCCCACCTCACGCGGGAAGCAATGTAATATTATTGGGTTTCGGGTGCTCTGTATATAAAATATTTGTCATAAAGGAGACGAACAGCCACCGAGCTGTAGTTGGTAAAATGTTACGCATCACAGCACGAATGTTAGGAAAAGAAATATTCTTGTAATGTGCGTCCACACAAAGGCGTGAGTCCAACATCAACTGCTTTAAACAATAACTATGACCTGCCGAGCGCAGATATGCAAATAATTGCCACTGCGCATGGTCCAAATAAGATACGAAACATATGAATCATAGAAATGTTTCCAGAATGAGATTTTCACTCTGCAGCGGAGTGTGCGTGCCCGACCGAGACTCGAACTTGGGACCTTTGCCTTTCGCAAGCAAGTGCTCTACCATCTGAGCTACCGAAGCACGACTCATGCCCGGTACTCACAGCCTTACTTCTGCCAGTACCTCGTCTCCTACCTTCCAAACTTTGCAGAAGCTCTCCTGTGAACCAAGCAGAACTAGCACTCCTGAAAGAAAGGATATTGCGGAGACATGGCTTAGCCACAGCCTGGGGGATGTTTCCAGAATGAGATTTTCACTCTGCAGCGGAGTGTGCGCTGATATGAAACTTCCTGGCAGACTAAAACTGTGTGCCCGACCGAGACTCGAACTCGGGACCTTTGCCTTTCGCGGGCAAGTGCTCTACCATCTGAGCTACCGAAGCACGACTCACGCCCGGTACTCACAGCCTTACTTCTGCCAGTACCTCGTCTCCTACCTTCCAAACTTTGCAGAAGCTCTCCTGCGAACCAAGCAGAACTAGCACTCCTGAAAGAAAGGATATTATCACTGGGCGTGATTCGTGCTTCGGTAGCTCAGATGGTTGAGCACTTGCTCGCGAAAGCAAAGGTCCCGAGTTCGAGTCTCGGTCGGGCACACAATTTTAATCTGCCAGGAAGTTTCATATCAGCGCACACTCCGCTGCAGAGTGAAAATCTCATTCTGGAAACGTCCCTCAGGCTGTGGCTAAGCCATGTCTCCGCAACATCCTTTCTTTCAGGAGTGCTAGTTCTGCTTGGTTCGCAGGAGAACTTCTGCAATGTTTGGAAGGTAGGAGAGGAGGTACTGGCAGAAGTAAGGCTGTGAGTACTGGCCGTGAGTCGTGCTTCGGTAGCTCAGATGGTAGAGCACTCGCCTGCGAAAGGCAAAGGTCCCGAGTTCGAGTCTCGGTCGGGCACACAGTTTTAATCTGCCAGGAAGTTTCATATCAGCGCACACTCCGCTGCAGAGTGAAAATCTCATTCTGGAAACATCCCCCAGGCTGTGGCTAAGCCATGTCTCCGCATATCCTTTTTTTCAGGAGTGCTAGTTCTGCTTGGTTCGCAGGAGAGCTTCTGCAAAGTTTGGAAGGTAGGAGACGAGATACTGGCAGAAGTAAGGCTGTGAGTACTGGGCGTGAGTCGTGCCTGGGTAGCTCAGATGGTAGAGCACTTGCCTGCGAAAGGCAAAGGTCCCGAGTTCGAGTCTCCGTTGGGCACACAGTCTTAATCTGCCAGGAAGTTTCATATCAGCACACACTCCGCTGCAGAGTGAAAATCTCATTCTGGAAACATCCCCCAGGCTGTGGCTAAGCCATGTCTCCGCAATATCCTTTCTTTCAGGAGTGCTAGTTCTGCTTGGTTCGCAGGAGAGCTTCTGTAATGTTTGGAAGGTAGGAGACGAGGTACTGGCAGAAGTAAGGCTGTGAATACCGGGCGTGAGTCATGATTCGGTAGCTCAGATGGTAGAGCACTTGCCCGCGAAAGGCAAATGTCCTGAGTTCGAGTCTCGGTCGGGCACACAGTTTTAATCTGCCAGGAAGTTTCACAAAAATGTTGTTTTTTGTTATGAATAGTTCTAGAGACTTGGTTACCTTTTAGTGTTTCGGTGCTGTGTTAAGAAGTGCAGTGTAGCATCGTACAAGTTTTATATAAGACTTGTGTACCAGTAAAGTAATTTTCGAACAAATGCTTCGATAAACAATGCGATGCTATGAAATATTCACGCGCACACAAGGAGAATTAATTTTGATAAAATACCAACATACAAGAAAGGATATTGTCGTAGCACGGAATGTGCGTAAGAAGTGAAAAATTTAAGTTTTATATTCCATGGTTATTTGTTCATGCTTAGTGGTATGGATTATTTCAGAATATACTGATGTCTTATAATGAAATACCTTTTTTTATTTTTTTCTGTGAGTAACCTCAGTGTTTTTTCCATAGTTTGCAAACTAAGTTATAGGGCAGCACTTTACAGCGGTATCTTGGTTGTTTTCGGGAAGCTACTAATATATTCAGTCGCAGATTTGATAATCAGTACCGCAGCCCACTTTCCTTCATTCATTTCCCTTTCAATATTCAGTTAGCCCCTTAGGCATTTGTATCGAAAAATCAGATTGTGTTGAAGGCAATCCGGGTTAAATGTCAGGTTCAAACCACCTTCGCGTAATCAAACACTATTCCTCCTGGACACAATCAAGAACTGACGCAACGCAATTCACAAAATCTGCTCTCTGTCTCTCTCTCTCTCTCCAACTGTGATTTCGCGAGTTATTACGCTATAACAGTTAATGCAGTAAGCTACATTGCAGCACAGCCTGCAGTATTGGAGCCGTTGGCTGTGAAGAAAACCGCAAGTTGTGTCTTAGCGATGAGTCAGTCATGTGCACCTGTTGCTACTGCAGCGTGTGAAGGCGCAATCGTGTCAGCTATCAAAATCTTGTATTCAAAGCCCCTACTAATCTAAATAAAACATACTAAACATTAACCAATTATATAGAAACTTGGTATACTATTTTTTGATACTCAGAAGAAGATCTCCTCCAAATATCAAAGCTGTACATACTATAGTTTCGGAGATTTGCAAAATTACCTACAACTCCCCAAACCGACACTAGTAAGATTAAATTCAGTTAAGAACAATAACAGTTTATCTTTTGATATCATTTAAAACCACAACCAGAACTCTCAGTATGCAGAACAATTTATTTAGATTTTTTATAATTAAAAATGTTCACTAATTTTCATTTCGTAGATTAAAAGTCAGACAAAATTTTATTGAGAACGCGTCATCAATCGGGTCGGGCTTGTGTAAATTTCTGGCTGCTTCGCGTATGAAATTTGGTTATATGAACTGTGAACAGAGAACTATAGATACATTAGTTAGGTAAAAATGGACTTAATAGCCCATTTTCATGTGTGCTAGAAGAAATAAAAAGGCTTATCTACAAATTTTTTGAAAATTTACTGTTAGAAAAAATGCACCATATAACCACACGAAATTACGTTAAATCACTATACAGGCACTGAAATGTTGCTAGAGTTTACGTGGGCTTCGCAGGACAGATATTAGGCGACGTCCTTGTTCAGCGCTGCTTTTTCGTCGTCTTGTAAGCATTTATGCTTGCAGAGAAAAGGGGCAGAAAGCGGATGCCGTACTGAGGGAGGTGGACATTCAATGTTGTGCAGTACGACGAACGAAAAGTATCATAACCCGCCATGCCGCACAACCTGCACCAAAATCGGTAAAGAAATTACCGTGATTGCAAGATCTAGTATAATTACTATCGTCATACCACATTACATACAACTTATAAAAATAAATTCATCAGTATATATTATTAGAGCCTGGAATGGAGAAAAATAAAACTGGGACACAGAAAAACTGAATGACCCAGAAGCTGTGAAAGGATACCAAATAAAAGTTAGAGAGGCACTGACTCCCAGCGAGGAAACAATGGGAATCCAAGAGCGATGGACTAAGATCCAGAAAGCGGTGAAAGAGGCAGCAGAAGACATAGTTGGGATGAGAAGAAATGCAAGAAATGTGTAGCTTGATGATGAATGCAGACTAGTAATAGAATGTAAAAATGCAGCAAGATTGAGAATGATACAGAGAGAAACAAGAGGAAACGTGGAGGTGTACAAGGAATTAAGATCCTATGCCCAAAGAACATGCAAGAAAAAAAAAGGAATGGTTGAAATGAAAGTTTAAAGAGATAGAAGAATTAAAGGAACAGAATGAAATGGAGAAATTCTATCTTGCCATGGGAAAGATGAGGAAAAATTTTCAACTCAAATGCATGCAAAAACAAAAATGGCAAGATAATAAAAGATGAAGAAGGAATATTGCAGAGGTGGGCAGAATACTTTGAGGGTATGCTTAACAAAACCTCAAATCAGGCCCCAAGAGGTACACAGGAACAGGAACAGGAAGAGAACGCAGAGGCAAGAGAAATTTAAAGGGACGAGGCACAAAACGCAACAATGCTGGAAGTGGAAACAGTAATAAATAAACTAAAAAATAGCCGTGTGCCCAGTGAAGATGGTGGGATTATGTCAGAACTAATAAAATCGGGGGAGGCGGAGCAACGTCTAAGACGTGAAATATTTAAACTAATAAAGAACATATGGGTAAATGAAAGCATGCCAGAGGAGTGGAATACTGGAATAATATGCCCAATATGTAAGAAAGGAGAAACGCTCAATTGTGAAAACTGTAGAGGCTAACCCTACCGAATACAGTATATAAGGTTTTCTCTGGAGTGCTAAACGAAAGAATAAAGAATGAAGCCAATAAGATACTCGGAGAATACCAATGTGGATTCCAACCAAACAGAGGTACATCTGACCAGTTGTTTGTGTTTAGATAAATAATACAAAAATCTTATGAATATGATATAGATCTCTGCTTCCTGTTCATTGATTTTAAACAAGCTTTCGACAGTGTTAATAGACCAGCACTGTACAAAGGGCTGAAAGAATTGGGCATCTGTGATAAACTGAGAAGGTTAATCGAGCTAACAATAAAGGATACAAAAGCAAAAGTAAAAGTGAATAACAGATGACCAGGCAGTTTGACTTTGAGGATGGAGTGAAACAGGGTGATGTCCCCTCTGCAGTCCTGTTTAACTTATTATTGCATAGTGTCATACAAGAAGTAGATAAAAGAGGAACAATAATGATGAAGTCCAGTCAGATATGCGCATATGCAGATGATATTGCCATCGTGACAAGGGATGTAACGTCGCTTAAAGAAATATATAGACAAATGGAAGCAGAAGGATCAAGAATTGGACTTACTGTAAAGGAAAGCAAGACATAATAAATGGTTACGTCCAATTGTGAAGCTAGAAGAACACCACGGAACCTGAAGATCTCTGATAAATGCTTCAAAGCTGTTAGATGCTTCCATTATTTAAGTGTCCTCCTAACCAATGATGATAATAGGAGACAATGTATTAGAAAAAGGATACAATCAGGAAACAAAGCCTATTATGCAAACCTAAAGATATTCAAGAACACTCTAATTACAAGAACAACTAAATTGACAGTATACTATTCCCTTGTGTGACCTATTGCCACATATGGATCAGAAATGTGGACAATGACAGAAGCAGACAGTAACAGCCGAAGGGCATTTGAAAGGAAACTTTTATGAAAAATTTATGGGCCTGTGAGAGAGGCGGAAGACTGGAGAGTAAGATACAACCATGAAACACAAGAGCTTATAAAAGGGAAAGATATAGTGAAATTTATCAAATCTCAAAGAATACTTTGGTTAGCACATATGGAGAGGATGACGGAAGACAGGATGCCCAAATGAATAATGAATGCCAGGCTGTATTCCACCAGAAGGAAGGGCAGACCAAGACCTAGATGGATGGACAATGTGTTGGCTGACCTTGCCAAGATGGGGATTCCTGGATGGAAGAAAAAAGCTGAGAACAGAGATATATGGAAGAAGATCATTGAGGAAGCCAAGCCCCACCAAGGTCTGTAGTGCCAAAGAAGAAGAAGAAGAAGAAGAAGAAGAAGAAGAAGATAAAACACAAATAATGCAGAAACACTCAGATAGCACACACCTGAGACAGGATGTATCAGTAGTGAATGAATGCCTGAGAGTGATGAGTAAATTGGTCATTACTGTTATCTGCAGCAATTACATGGGTGAATGTAACAAGTTTGTTTTCAAAAAAAGGCATATGGTGTATATAGTTGACATATGGACTGCTGTCACTTTTTTCAGTACAATACAGGTAGAATGCTAATTGGGTCAAGAACCCAAGTGAAACACAATAACTCTCTAATGAGCTGCCAGAGAACCATAGGAACTGTTATATCCTAGCCAGTAATGCCACCCGAGCCCGCTGCCAAAAGGTTGGCAGCATCAAAGTCCGGACGCCGTCCGCATAAGCAGCGCCAGCGAGACAGGAAATCGCCGCAAGTCTGCGCGCGCCACTGCTGGCTTCTGGGTTCTTAAGCGCTGGAGTCGCGAGCGCTAGGACAGTTCTGTATTCGCCGCTCAGTTGTATACTCGCCACCGAATTGTGTACTTGCTAGTCAGTTGTGTGTTCATCGCAGCAGAGTTGTTGTTTGTCGTCAGCCGACGCTGACCTAGCCGCTCCGACTCGAATTAGACAGATTTCTGTAGACACCGAGTTCACTACTGTGTTGCTGTATCTTCGTTAATAAAGATAAGTACCGACTTTTATTTAATCAGAGTGTTTGGGTTTTCATCTTTCTGTTCACTGTTCCAGCGGACCGGTCGGCCCGCTATTAAAAGTGTGGCGGTGACTTCGTAAGCCGTTTCTACAGCGAATTGTTTGTCGCTACGAACACCGCCACAAAACTGGCGACGAGGACTTCCGAACTCGTGTGCAGGGCTGGTTTAATTTGTGTTCACTATGTCTGCCGAATTACAACAGTTGATCTCGTTACAGAGTCAGCAAATACAAAGTCTGGTGGAAGCAATCGCCAAACAAGCGGCTAATTCACCAACACAAAAGGAACAAGCACAGGCAGCACCACCTTTCCGTGCTTTTGATGCATCAAGAGAAGAATGGCGAGAATATTTCGCGCAGTTGCAGGCGCACATGACAGTCTACAAAATCACAGGTACTGAGCGGCAGCTTTATTTAATTTCCACTGCAGGCGTGGAAGTCTATCGACTACTTTGTAAGTTGTTCCCGGAATCCAAGCCAGAAGCCTTAGACTATGACGTTGTTGTTAACAAGGTTGGTTGGTTGGTTTGGGGAAGGAGACCAGACAGCGTGGTCATCGGTCTCATCGGATTAGGGAAGGATGGGGAAGGAAGTCGGCCGTGCCCGTTCAGAGGAACCATCCCGGCATTTGCCTGGAGTGATTTAGGGAAATCACGGAAAACCTAAATCAGGACGGCCGGACGCGGGATTGAACCGTCGTCCTCCCGAATGCGAGTCCAGTGTTTAACCACTGCGCCACCTCGCTCGGTGTTGTTAACAAGCTTGCTGAGTATTTCGAGTCGCGAGTTCATGTGGCAGCAGCCAGATTCAAGTTCTTCAGATTAAAGAAACTGCCACATCAATCTAATAAACAGTGGTTAACAGATTTACGGGGCCTCACCCGTCAGTGCCGATTTAATTGTGTGTGTGGAGCTTCCTACAGTGATGTCATGTTACGAGACGCTATTACTCAAAACATTGCAGATTCTCGTATTCGTGCTGCTATCTTAAAGTTGCCTGACCCGTCATTAGAGACTGTGATGAACATCATTGAAGCCCAAGATACTTTTGACTATGCTGAGTGTGAGTTAGATCAGCCATGTATTTCTCAAATTGCCTGTGCTAAGCAAGTTATGTCACGCCCGCGGCCCCACCGGCAGAGTCAGACTGTAAACACTAGCCGGCCGCGTCATGTTAAACACATTCGTCAGCCGCGTGTGCAAAATGATAGTTAAGTCTTGCCCTAAGTGTGTTCTTGCTCCTCCTTGTGAACGTTGCCCGTTAAGAAACGCGGTTTGTCACTTTTGTCAAAGGAAAGGACACATCCAGACTGTTTGTTTCCGTAAACGCAAGAACAATTCTAGTGCTGCCCAGCCCATGGATATTCATGTTCTTCAAAGCCAGCCCGCCCAGAAGGTCGCGTTTAAAGACTCTTCCACGGTTCGTGTGGGTAATAAACTTGTTCGCAATAAGCCACCCACCCAGCCCTCTGCTATGCGACCCAAGCGTAATTCAAACGCTGTAAAACGTAATGTACGGACTGCACGTGAAGCGGGAGTTGTTGTTCCACCCGCCCAACCCACGAGTTGTCGTAAGCAGCGAACACGCGCTAAACGCGCTGATTTTGTGTCTTCCGCCTCCACTGCACCGATCCAGAGACAGTGTAATAAACTATTTGTGAAGCTACGCATCCAGGATAAGACCTTCAATTTTCAGTTAGACACTGGTGCGTCTGTGACTCTCATAAATAGTGCTACGTATGCGGCTATCGGCCGCCCTAAACTTTCAGCGGCAAAACATTCTTTGGCTACTTATAGTGGAGAACAAATTCCTGTGTTAGGTGTATGTAGCGTGCCAGCCACATTCCGTGGCAATACAAAAACAGTTTCATTCACAGTGCTCCGCGCTACAGACAGTGTAAACATTTTCGGATTAGACTGTTTTGACTTGTTTGGCCTGTCTATCCAAGACAATGTGTTGCAAATTAATTCTGTTGTTGTTCCTCAAGACAGCATAACCGATTTGTGTAAACGCTACAGTGACATATTTAAAGACGAACTAGGTTGTGCTGCGAACTTTGCCGCTCATATTACGTTAAAAGATAATGCTCAGCCTCGATTTTTTCGTGCTCGTCCAGTGCCTCACGCCCTCCGGGCACCTGTAGAAGATGAACTTCGTCGTTGGCAAAACAACGGTGTTATTCAACCCGTTTCAGCGAGCCAGTGGGCTTCTCCCTTAGTTATTATAAAGAAACCGTCTGGCAAGTTACGTCTGTGTGCTGATTTTAAGTCGACAGTAAATCCTCAGACTGTCATTGATTCTTTTCCTTTGCCTAGACCGGACGAGCTGATGGATAAGTTAGGGGAAGCTCGTTTCTTTTCCAAAATTGATCTCCGTGAAGCATATTTGCAATTGCCCCTCGACGAGCAATCACAACAGTATTTTGTCATAAACACGTCGTTGGGGTTGTTCCGTTTTCTGCGTTTGCCTTTTGGTTGTGCGTCAGCTCCAGCTGTTTTTCAGCGTTTTTTGTCACAACTTCTGGCTAATGTGCCATCGTGTTGCAACTATTTAGACGATATTGTTGTGTCCGGTCGGACGCCTGCTGAACATTTCCGTAATTTGGAGTGTTTGTTTAAAGTGTTGTCTCAGGCAGGCCTACGTTGCAACATCGATAAATGTTCATTTTTCCTTACGGAGATGGAGTATCTGGGACATGTTATTAATGCTCAAGGCATTCATCCCTCCCAGTCACATTTAGCAGCTATTCGTGATTTGCCCGCCCCTCGCAATCTGCAGGAATTGCAAGCAGTTCTTGGCAAATTGACATATTATATTAGGTTTATACCTAATGCATCGCAGATTGCTGCACCGTCGCATCGTCTCCGCCGTAAGAATGTTCCGTTTGTGTGGTCAGCTGATTGCCAATCAGCCTTTCAGCAGCTTAAAGAGGCTTTATTGAATGATCGTTGTCTGGTCCATTACGACCCTAACAAGCCTCTGGTGTTAGCTTGTGATGCCTCTTCTTTCGGCCTCGGTGCTGTGTTGTCTCACCGAGTCGGTAACACCGAACGTCCTATTGCGTTCGCATCTAAATTGCTAAACAAAGCTCAGTGTAATTATAGCCAATTGGACAAGGAAGCGTTGGCTATTGTGTTCGGTGTCACAAAATTCCATCACTACCTCTATGGTAGACCATTCTATTTACTAACAGATCACAAGCCCCTGACGTCACTGTTTCATCCGTCTAAACCAGTTCCTCAGCGGACAGCTCAGAGACTACAACGTTGGGCTCTTTTGTTATCACAATACCAGTATGAGATACTGTATCGCCCTACATCTCAGCACGCAAACGCTGACGCGCTTTCTAGATTGCCGATTGCTGCGGATGATGTCTTCGATTCCTCTGACGACTCTTGCCATCAGATTGACGCCGATGAGCATCAATCCCTCCGGGATTTTCCGATTGATTATCGTCAGGTGGCACGTGAGACAGCTACGGATCCTCATCTGAGTTTACTATTACGTTTTGTTCAACGTGGTTGGCCGTCCAAGGCAAAGGACATATCGGATCCTGTGGTTCGTCGCTATTATCCGCAACGTCATCTGTTGTCTGTTTCGCACGGAGTTTTGCTGTTACGCACCGAGAATGACCAGCTTCGTGTAGTGGTTCCCCAAGTGCTCCAATCCAAGGTCCTCGACTTGTTGCATCAAGGTCATTGGGGAGTGGTCCGCACCAAGCAGCTTGCCCGCCGTCATTGTACATGGATCGGCATTGATAAGCAGATTACGCAGATGTCTACAGATTGTTCGACGGGTGCCGAACACCAAGCTGCTCCGCCTCAACGCTATTTTGAGTGGGCACGCCCTGCCGGTCCCTGGCAGCGAGTACATATTGATTTCGCTGGTCCATATTGGAATTCTCGTTGGCTCATCGTGATAGATGCATTTAGTAATTTTCCGATTGTTGTGACCATGCAGTCTACAACGTCTGCACAAACTATACAGGCGTTAACTTCAATTTTTTGTATTGAGGGTCTCCCAGAAGTTTTAGTGTCTGACAATGGTCCACAATTTACCTCTGCTGAATTTGAAAGTTTTTGTTCTGCCAATGGCATTCGCCATGTTCTTACTCCGCCGTTCCACCCTCAATCGAATGGCGCAGCGGAACGTTTTGTACGCACATTCAAGGATCATATGGACCGCCTTCGTGCTACGCACTCTCGTCAGCAGGCCCTCATCACGTTCCTATCGTCGTACAGGACCACGCCACGCGACGGCCCTTCGCCTGCGGAGCTTCTCCACGGCCGTCGTCATCGCACCCTACTACGGTTGTTGCACCCCCCGGATCGACCCGCCGCTTCTGAGCATCGCACGCGTTTTCAGCGCAACGACGCCGTTTTTTTCAGAGTTTATCACGGTCGCCGTCGTTGGGAACGTGGTACCGTGATAAGTGTCCAGGGTCGCGGTTTTTATACTGTTCAAGGTGCTACTAGGGTGCACAGGAGGCATCGGAACCAGTTGCGCCGCGCTGGCCGCCCGGATTCTCCCGCTCGTTCTTTGTCCACAGATTTGGTCCGCGACGGGTTCCAGCCGCGCCTTCCGACTTCGCTGCCGCCCCCAGGGCAGCAGCAGCAGCCGTCGCCGCTACCACGCCGACAGCCCGTCCCGTTGATGCCTCCCGCGCAGCCCCCCTGCGGGTTCGGGGGTAAGAATAGGCCCGCGGTATTCCTACCTGTCGTAAGAGGCGACTAAAAGGAGTCTCAAATGTTTTGGCCTTAATGTGATGGTCCCCCTTGGGGTTTGACCTCCATTTTTCAAAATTCTACAGAAGTACGAGCCTTTTGGGGAAGGACACCTTACGTGGTGTACCACTGGTCCTAAGTGCACTAAGGCCTTGGCACTCAGCATTGCACCGGCGTTGTCACCATACCCATTATTCCTCAAATTGGGCCTAAACGCGTGATGGGTTGTCCAAGTTACGCCTATAGTGCATCTCCATCTGCACCAGCGATCATGATGGACTTTCCATGGCACCAGAAATCCAGCACGGTAGCCAGCCCGTTGTGGTGGGGTCGTCATGTACCCTCTAGGTTGTAGCCCCCTGACAACACAGGGATCGTACTGCCGATACCTGAGCTGCACCCTCCCCACGTTGGCCAAGGAGTAGATGCCCGTCTCCCTGGGGCATCAGGACTCCCGGCAATGGTCATCCTGCCAGGTGGCCCTTGCTGCGGCTGGGTGGCGCCCGTGGGGAGAGCCCCTGGTCGGAGTGGGTGGTATCGGGGCGGACGTTTCGCACATGAAACGTCAACACGTATCAGGTCGCTCTGCGGCCGAGTCTTCCAAAAGAAAAGGTACCGTTTCTAGTTCTGGTTCTCCTGCCCTTTCCCCCTTGGCCACTCCATGGGAGGAGGGACGGCCCGCCGGCTAGGGGCGAAGTACTTCCCCCGCTATTTGGTCTGTTCTCGAACAGATAGGGGGACGTTCGCCACCTCCAAGCCCATGTTCTTTGTTCAGCACATTGAGGACGTCTTCGGGGAAATCGAGGCTCTCAGCAAGATGCGATCAGGGTCCGTTCTTATCAAGACCACCTCTGCCACACAATCGGCGGCACTCCAGGCGTGCGACCGCCTAGGGGACATCCCAGTCTCCATTGTCCCACATCTGGCACTAAATAGGACGCAGGGGGTTATTTTTCATCGTGACCTCCTGCTACAATCTGATGAGGAGCTCAGGGCCAACCTGGAGCGCCGCGGCGTGCATTTCGTCCGGCGAGTCCAGCGCGGCCCCAAAGACCGTCGCATCGACACCGGGGCCTTTATCCTCGCCTTCGAGGGGGGCGTTCTCCCGGAGAAGGTAAAGGTGATGTGCTACCGGTGCGACGTGCGACCTTACGTCCCGCCTCCTATGCGCTGTTTTAGGTGTTTGCGCTTTGGGCACATGTCGTCCCGGTGTGAGGCTGAGCCCCTTTGTGGCGACTGTGGACGTCCTCTTCGTGAGGAACATACTTGCACCCCACCACCTCGGTGCCCTAATTGTCCTGGCGTCCACTCGCCTAGGTCCCCAGACTGCCCCACCTATCAGAAGGAGAAAAAGATACAAGAAATCAAAACTTTGGATCGGCTCTCTTATTCTGAGGCCAGGAAGAAGTATGACCGCCTTCATCCCATGTCACTGGCCACTTCGTTTGCCTCAGTTGTGTCCACTCCTTCCGCTGTATCCTCACCTCTATCCTGTCCCCCTCCGCCTCCTCTGCCCATCAGGGGGCTCTGCCTCCGCCTCCCAAATCCCTCCCTTCCAACTCCTCCTCCCCCGCGGCCCCCACCCCCCCTGCCCCAGGGGCCACCCTTCCTCCTCCTCCTCCCCCCACGCCACCTGAGAAGCGATCCTCTTCTCAGGCGTCCATCGGGGAAACGTTCCGGACCCCAGCTTCCGAGGTCCGGCGTTCCAAAACGGACCCCGCGCGTGAGGACCTTCTTCGGGTCCAGCCCACCATCCCTGTGCCTCCTCGTCCTTCCAAGAAGGCCTCCAAGAAGAAGTCTCTATCCCCCTCTCCACCCCGGCGCGTTTCGTCTGACACTCCATCCGCGAGTCGCTGCTCCCGGCCGTCCTCCGTTTCGCCGGGACGCTCTGCTGCCAGGCGCTCCGCTGGCCTTTCGTCGGCAAATGATGCGGCCCCTCCTACACAACCAGGGACAGCGGCCGCAGCTGGCGACGAGTCGATGGAACCGGATCCGCCTGCCGTCAGTTGTAGCGTTGTTGCCTCGCAACCTGGCCCTCCGCGGCCATCGAGGTGACCAGCTCTTCCCCGTCTCGTTCCCCCAACTTTTTGACTAGCAATGGCGTTGTTTCATTGGAACATAAGAGGTATTCGATCTAATCGGGAGGAATTAAAACTGCTCCTCCGCCTGCACTGTCCGCTCATCCTTGGTCTCCAGGAAACCAAGTTGCGCCCGACTGACCGTATTGCCTTTTCCCACTATACCTCGGAGCGGTATGACCTCGCCCCTGTGGACGGTATCCCAGCTCATGGTGGGGTCATGTTGCTCGTTCGGGACGATGTCTATTACCATCCCATCCCATTGACCACCCCACTCCAAGCAATAGCTATCTGCATTACTCTTTCTGCTTTTACTTTTTCAGTTTGTACCGTCTACACTCCACCGTCATCTGCTGTTAGTCGGGCTGACATGATGCACCTGACCGATCAGCTTCCCCCGCCGTTCTTATTGTTTGGCGACTTCAATGCCCATCATCCCCTTTGGGGCTCTCCTGCATCCTGTCAAAGAGGCTCACTCTTGGCGGATGTCTTCAACCATCTCAATCTTGTCTGCCTCAATACCGGCGCCCCGACTTTCCTCTCGGACTCTACTCATACCTACTCCCACTTGGACCTCTCGATCTGTTCTACCACTCTTGCCCGTCGGTTCGAGTGGTATGTCCTTTCTGACACCTATTCGAGCGACCACTTCCCCTGTGTCGTTCGTCTCCTGCACCACACCCCATCCCCACGTCCTTCGCGCTGGAACATACTGAAAGCTGACTGGGGACTTTACTCCTCCCTGGCGACCTTTCCGGACCACGATTTTTCCAGTTGTGACAGTCAGGTCGAATACCTCACGGCTGTTATTATCCATGCTGCCGAACGTTCCATACCTCGTACTACTTCTTCTTCACGTCGTGTTTCCGTCCCCTGGTGGAACGAGGCTTGTAGGGACGCTATCCGTGCTCGACGACGTGCTTTACGCTCCTTTCGTCGCCATCCTACGTTGGTGAATTGTATTGAATACAAACGACTCCGAGCGCAATGCCGTAGAGTCATCAAAGACAGCAAAAAAGCTTGCTGGGCCTCTTTCACGAGCTCCTTTACCAGTTTTACTCCCTCTTCCGTTGTTTGGGGTAGCCTGCGCCGGCTGTCGGGCATTAAGGCCCACTCCTCAGTACCTGGCCTGACCTCAGGTAATGAGGTCCATGTTGATCCTGTGGCTGTCTCCAACGCCTTTGGCCGCTTTTTCGCGGAGGTTTCAAGCTCTGCCCATTACCATCCTGCCTTCCTTCCCAGGAAAGAGGCAGACGAGGCTCGGCGACCTTCCTTCCACTCGCTGAATCTGGAAACTTACAATGCCCCCTTTACTATGCGGGAACTCGAACGTGCGCTTGCACTGTCCCGGTCCTCTGCTCCGGGGCCAGATGCCATTCACGTTCAGATGCTGGCACACCTTTCTCAGGCGGGCAAAAGCTTCCTTCTTCGTACCTACAATCGCGTCTGGACCGAAGGTCAGGTCCCCATGCGTTGGCGTGACGCCGTTGTTGTTCCTATACTCAAACCCGGGAAGGATAGACACCTTCCTTCTAGTTACCGCCCCATTTCTCTTACAAGCTGTGTCTGTAAGGTGATGGAGCGCATGGTTAATGCTCGGTTAGTTTGGATTCTTGAATCTCGACGACTACTTACTAATGTCCAATGCGGCTTTCGTCGCCGCCGCTCCGCTGTTGACCACCTTGTGACCTTGTCGACATTCATCATGAACAACTTTTTGCGAAGGCGCCAAACGGTAGCCGTGTTCTTCGACTTGGAGAAGGCTTATGATACCTGTTGGAGAGGAGGTATCCTCCGCACTATGCACAAGTGGGGCCTACGCGGTCGTCTGCCCCTTTTTATTGATTCCTTTTTAACGGATCGAAAGTTTAGGGTACGTGTGGGTTCCGTATTGTCCGACGTCTTCCTCCAGGAGAACGGAGTGCCTCAGGGCTCCGTCTTGAGCGTAGCCCTTTTTGCCATCGCGATCAATCCAATTATGGATTGCATTCCACCTAATGTCTCAGGCTCTCTCTTTGTCGATGACTTCGCGATCTACTGCAGTGCCCAGAGAACATGCCTCCTGGAGCGCTGCCTCCAGCGTTGTCTAGACAGCCTCTACTCATGGAGCGTGGCAAATGGCTTCCGGTTCTCTGAAGAGAAGACGGTTTGTATCAACTTTTGGCGATATAAAGCGTTCCTTCCGCCATCCTTACATCTCGGTCCCGTTGTTCTCCCATTCGTGGACACAACTAAGTTTCTAGGGCTCACGTTGGACCGGAAACTGTGTTGGTCTCCACATGTCTCTTATTTGGCGGCCCGTTGTACACGTTCCCTTAATGTCCTCAGAGTTCTTAGCGGTTCATCTTGGGGAGTGGATCGCACTGTCCTCCTTCGCTTGTATCGGTCCATAGTCCGATCGAAGCTGGATTATGGGAGCTTCGTCTACTCGTCCGCTCGGCCATCCCTCTTACGCCGGCTCAACTCCATCCACCATCGGGGGATACGTCTTGCGACCGGAGCCTTCTACACTAGTCCTGTCGAGAGTCTTTACGCTGAAGCTGCCGAGTTACCATTGACCTACCGGCGCGACATACTGCTGTGTCGGTATGCCTGCCGGCTGTTGTCTATGCCCGAACACCCCTCTTAAAAGTCCTTCTTCGCCGATTCTCTCGACCGTCAGTACGGGTTGTATGTGTCTGCCCTGCTGCCCCCCCGGAGTCCGCTTCCGTCGCCTGCTTCGACAATTGGATTTTGCCCTCCCTACCACCTTCAGAGAGGGTGAGAGCCCGACACCACCTTGGCTCCAGGCTTCGGTTCGTATTTATCTCGACCTCAGCTCACTCCCGAAGGAGGGTACTCCGGCTGCAGTGTATTGCTCACGGTTTGTCGAACTTCGTGCTCGACTTGCTGGTCACACCTTTATTTACACCGATGGCTCCAAAACTGACGATGGTGTCGGCTGTGCCTTTGTCGTCGGGACCGCCACCTTTAAATACCGGCTCCTTGACCAATGTTCCAGCTTTACGGCCGAGCTTTTTGCTCTCCATCAGGCCATTCAGTATGCCCGCTGCCACCGCCATTCATCGTATGTACTCTGCACTGACTCACTCAGTGCTCTTCAGAGCCTTGGGGCTCCCTATCCGGTCCATCCCTTGATTCAACGAATACAGCAGTCCCTCCATTCTTTCGCTGATAATGGCGGTTCTGTCAGCTTTCTGTGGGTCCCCGGACATGTAGGAGTACCTGGGAATGAGGCTGCGGATGCTGCAGCCAAGGCCGCAGTCCTCCAGCCTCGGCCAGCCTCCCATTGTGTCCCGTCATCTGACGTTTGTGGGGATGTATGTAAGAGGCTTGTGTCCTTGTGGTGGGATGCTTGGTCATCCCTCCAAGGAAACAAACTCCAGGCAGTAAAACCGCTCCCAACTGCTTGGACAACTTCCTCCCGACCATCTCGGCGCGAGGAGGTCCTTCTGACCAGGTTACGGATTGGGCATTGCCGGTTTAGCCACCGCTACCTGCTCTCTGGTGACCCAGCCCCGCAGTGCCCTTGTGGTCAGGCATTAACGGTGCGCCATGTTTTATTGTCGTGTCCCCGTTTTAGTCAATTTCGTGTTGTCCTGTCCCTGCCATCTACCTTACCGGATGTTTTAGCTGATGACGCTCGAGCAGCTGCTCGTCTTCTGCGTTTTATAAGTTTAACTGGCTTGACCAAAGACATTTAACCTTTTTACTTATTTCATCTGCATCTTTGTCAGGTCCTTTTGATGTCGCCCCATCCCCTTGAGTTTTAGCAGGTTCCTTGTGCTCTAACACCAGTGACTGGGCGCTAATGACCTCAGCAGTTGAGCGCCCTTAAACCCTACCAAACCAAACCTCCCGCGCAGCTTCATTCGGGAGCGCCCCAGGTGGTCGCTCCGGCACCTGCGGTCCCTCTTCAGTCGCCACCGCCTTCGGAGCTGATGGACGTCGACCCCTCAGCCGGGCCGCCTTCCCAAGCGGTGGCTGTGCAGCCTGTCCTGCAGCCGCTTTCCTTGGGCACCCCTAAGGAGTCTGACACCGCAGCGCCTTGTCTGGCGCCCACTCAGCAGCCGTCGACGCAGCGTCAGGAGACGCTGCCTCTCTTCGTGGGTCCCGACGCCCTGTCGCGTCCAGTACCAGAAGCTGCGCCCGTGGTCACAGGCGTGCACCCTGACCTCGGTTTTCAGTCGGTGTTTCCCGAGGCCCCGCGCAGCCAATGCTGGGGTGCGGACCGGGGACTGCCACCGACAACGGTCCCCGCCCCGGTCTCTTCTGCTACGCCTGCGGCCAGACCCCTCCCCCGCCGTCGACGCTTGCCACGTCATTATTCAACGACGGTGCGGCGATTTGGGGGGGGGGGGGGGAGGAGTGTTATATCCTAGCCAGTAATGCCACCCGAGGCCGCTGCCAAAAGGTTGGCAGCATCAAAGTCCGGACGCTGTCCACATAAGCAGCGCCAGCGAGACAGGAAATCGCCGCAAGTCTGCGCGCGCCACTGCTGGCTTCTGGGTTCTTAAGCGCTGGAGTCGCGAGCGCTAGGACAGTTCTGTATTCGCCGCTCAGTTGTATACTCGCTACCGAATTGTATACTTGCTAGTCAGTTGTGTGTTCATCGCAGCAGAGTTGTTGTTTGTCGTCAGCCGACGCTGACCTAGCCGCTCCGACTCGAACTAGACAGATTTCTGTAGACACTGAGTTCACTACTGTGTTGCTGTATCTTCGTTAATAAAGATAAGTACCGACTTTTATTTAATCAGAGTGTTTGGGTTTTCATCTTTCTGTTCACTGTTCCAGCGGACCGGTCGGCCCGCTGTTAAAAGTGTGACGGTGACTTCGTAAGCCGTTTCTACAGCGAATTGTTTGTCGCTACGAACACCGCCACAAAAGGAACTTTATTGTAAAATACTCGCAATGTACTGCTGAATAACCTTTGAAAGTTTGTTCGTGGTGTTCTGATGGTAGTGGAATTTGTTCGCAGTAAAGAGAGTGGCGGACAACCTATCTGTTGGGGGTGCAGTCCCACACTGACATCTGCTGTAGTAAGAAAGTTATCTTCTATTGGAACCGTGCTCAGTTTGAAATTGCCATATACAGATTACTTATGTGCGGTCAACAGCCATGGAGAACGTCAGTGGCAAGAGATGTGGAACAAGTCGAAACAAACGGAAGGTGGATATTATTTGGCTTTACAACCTTAGGGATACCTACAAGCCTGTGGTTTATGAGAACTCATTAAGACCAAACAATAATTTCCACCATGATTTGATTCTATTTCAGCCATTCCTCTTTTCCCCTAAATCTATATAGAATCAACGTTTTTTTGTTGTTCTGCATATAATCATGATTATGAATCAGAAATTGGCGTAAACCACACATTCTTTTCATGCCCCAAGATTGACTGCGCTTCTACCATGCTCTCGGCCACAGTTTGGTGGTGGGCGTTCTGCTGGTGGAGAGCTATTTGGTACTCATACTAGTAAAAAAAGGATGTGCAGTGATTGCAGAAGAATTGGCTGCTTTACTGGTGACCTGGCCTACGATGGGGTAGGATAAAGCAGTGACAGGATTGGAATAGGGCACCCACACGATTCCAGGTTTAATATTGTAGTGTGATTGTAAGTGTCACGCATCCATGAAAACTTCTCAGTGCCTTTCACACACACACAATTATGTCTGTATGATCAAATATTTGAAGCAATGTCAGCATATCTTCATAAACTATCCCAGGATAATCCCAGTATATTCTATGGTTATTATGCACTAACCATAAACAGTTTTTCATGTCCTGGCATATTTCTTGTCTCTGAATAGCTGCGTTGATGTAATGTTTGTGAGAAACATTGTGATAACATATCCCTTCAAATGTGAATGGCATAATGTATGAATGCAGACCAGCAACTTGGATTACTAAATTTAATTTTTTCCAGTTTCTGTCTCAGTTGCACTTAAAAAAATTACTTGTGGTACTTGTTTTGGACTACATTGCCCATTGTCAAATGATAGCCTTCATTGTAAACATCAACATACATTTCCACCATTGCACACATATACAGTAGCTATAACTGGTATTCTTACATACATGTGAAATAATAATGGTTGTACAAGATCCAGTAACTTAATAAAGACCAGAAAAGACAGCTCTCTCCAACTACTTCATACATTCATAAGAGTACCACTTATGGCTATGGCATACGTGTGCACTGATGGAAATGTATGTTAATGTTTATAATGGAGACTATTGTTTGAGAATGGACAATGTAGTCCAAACTTGTTACCACAAATATTAATTGTTGAATGCAACTGTAAAAAATGGTGGAAGGGATTGTGAATGTGATGAAGGTGGTATCTTAAATACAAATTGTCCACATTTATCGTAACCCATGACTGTCTGTAATGATATCTGCACTTTGGCGTATCATGGTGAAAAGCTATAAAAGTGATACAGCACCTGTTCATTTACACAGTTCGTTGTGCAATTCCTGTGAGAGATGAATGTTGTTGTTGTCGGTCTTCAGTCCAGAGACTGGTTTGATGCAGCTCTCCATGCTACTCTATCCTGTGCAAGCTTCTTCATCTCCCAGTACGTACTGCAGCCTACATCCTTCTGAATCTGCTTAGTGTATTCATCTCTTGGTCTCCCTCTATGATTTTTACCCTCCACGCTGCCCTCCAATACTAAGTTCGTGATCCCTTGATGCCTCAGAACATGTCCTACCAACCAATCCCTTCTTCTAGTCAAGTTGTGCCACAAACTCCTCTTCTCCCCAACCCTATTCAGTACCTCCTCATTAGTTACGTGATCTACCCATCTAATCTTCAGCATTCTTCTGTAGCACCACATTTCAAAACCTTCTAATCTCTTCTTGTCTAAACTATTTACCGTCCATGTTTCACTTCCATACATGGCTACACTCCATACAAATACTTTCAGAAACGACTTCCTGACACATAAATCTATATTCAATGTTAACAAATTTCTCTTCTTCAGAAACACTTTATATCCTGTCTACTTCGACCATAATCAGTTATTTTGCTCCCCAAATAGCAAAACTCCTTTACCACTCTAAGTGTCTCATTTCCTAATCTAATTCCCTCAGCATCACCTGACTTAATTCGACTACATTCCATTATCCTCGTTTTGCTTTTGTTGATGTTCATCTTATATGCTCCTTTCAAGACACTGTCCATTCCGTTCGACTGCTCTTCCAAGTCCTTTACTGTCTCTGACAGAATTACAATGTCATCGACGAACCTCAAAGTTTTTATTTCTTCTCCATGGATTTTAATACCCACTCCGAATTTTTCTTTTTTCATTTACTGCTTGCTCAATATACAGATTGAATAACATTGGGGAGAGGCTACAACCCTGTCTCACTCCCTTCCCAACCACTGCTTCCCTTTCATGTCTTTCGACTCTTATAACTGCCATCTGGTTTCTGTACAAATTGTAAATAGCCTTTCGCTCCCTGTATTTTACCCCTGCCACCTTCAGAATTTGAAAGAGAGTATTCCAGTCAACATTGTCAAAAGCTTTCTCTAAGTCTACAAATGCTAGAAACGTAGGTTTGCCTTTTCATAATCTAGCTTCTAAAATAAGTCGTAAGGTCAGTATTGCTTCACATGTTCCCATATTTCTACGGAATCCAAACTGATCTTCCCCAAGGTTGGCTTCTACCAGTTTTTCCATTCGTCTGTAAAGCATTCGCGTTAGTATTTTGCAACTGTGACTTATTAAACTGATAGTTCAGTAATTTTCACATCTGCCAACGCCTGCTTTCTTTGGTAGTGTAATTATTATATTCTTCTTGAAGTCTGAGGGTATTTCGCCTGTCTCATACATTTTGCTCACCAGATGGTAGAGTTTTGGCAGGACTGGCTCTACCAAGGCTGTCAATAGTTCTAATGGAGTGTTGTCTACTCCCGGGGGCCTTGTTTCGGCTCAGGTCTTACAGTGCTCTATCAAACTCTTCACGCAGTATCATATCTCCCATTTCATCTTCATCTACATCCTCTTCCGTTTCTACAATATTACCCTCAAGTACGTCGCCCTTGTATAGACCCTCTATATACCTCTTCCACCTTTCTGCTTTCCCTTCTTTGCTTAGAACTGGGTTTCATCTGAGCTCTTGATATTCATGAAAGTGGTTATCTTTTCTCCAAAGGTCTCTCTAATTTTCCTGTAGGCAGTATCTACCTTACCCCTAGAGAGATAAGCCTCTACATCCTTACATTTGTCCTCTAGCCATCCCTGCTTAGCCATTTTGCACTTTCTGTCGATTTCATTTTTGAGGCATTTGTATTCCTTTTTGCCTGCTTCATTTACTGCATTTTCATATTTTCTCATTTTGTCAATTAAATTCGATATTTCTTCTGTCACCCAAGGATTTCTACTAGCCCTTGTCTTTTTACCTACTTGATCATCTGCTGCCTTCACTACTTCATCCCTCAAAGCTACCCATTCTACTTCTACTGTATTTCTTTCCCCCGTTCCTGTCAATTGTTCCATTATGATCTCCCTGAAACTCTGTATAACCTCTGGTTTAGTCAGTTTATCCAGGTCCCATCTCCTCAAATTCCCACCTTTTTGCAGTTTCTTCAGTTTTAATCTACAGTTCATAACCAATAGATTGTGGTCAGAGTCCACATCTGCCCCTGGAAATGTCTTACAATTTAAAACCTGGTTCGTAAATCTCTGTCTTACCATTCCATAATCTATCTGAAACCTGTCAGTATTCCAGGCTTCTTCCATGTATACAACCTTCTTTTATGATTCTTGAACCAAGTGTTAGCTATGATTAAGTTGTGCTCTGTGCAAAATTCTACCAGGCGGCTTGCTCTTTCATTTCTTAGCCCCAATTCATATTCACCTACTACAGTTCCTTCTCTCCCCTTTCCTACGGTCAAATTTCCAGTCACCCATGGCTATTAAATTTTTGTCTCCCTCAACTGAGTCCTTTCTTTTATTGCATCTTGCATTTCTTCAATCTCTTCACCATCTGCTCAGTTAGTTGGCATAGAAACTTGTACTGCTGTAGCAGGCATGGGCTTTGTGTTTATCTTGGATACAATAATGTGTTCACTATGCTGTTCATGGTAGCTTATCCATGCTCCTATTTTTTTATTCATTTTTAGACCTACTCCTGCATTACCATTATTTGGTTTTTTATTTATAACCCTGTATTCACCTGACCAGAAGTCTTGTTCCTCCTGCTATGAAACTTCACTAATTTCTACTATGTCTAACTTTAATTTATCCATTTTCCTTTTTAAATTTTCTAACCTGCCTGTCCGATTAAGGGATCTGACATTCCACGCTCTGATTCGTAGAATGCTAGTTTTCTTTCTCCTGATAACGACGTCCTCCTGAGTAGTCCCCGCCCGGAGATCCGAATGGGGGACTATTTTACCTTTGGAATATTTTACCCAAGAGGATGCCACCATCATTTATCCATACAGTAAAGCTGCATGCCTTCGGGAAAAATTACAGCCGTAGTTTCCCCTTGCTTTCAGCCATTGGCAGTACCAGCACAGCAAGGCCGTTTTGGTTAGTGTTACAAGGCCAGATCAGTCAATCATGCAGACTGTTCCCCCTGCAACTACTGAAAAGACTGCTACCTCTCTTCAGGAACCTTATGTTTGTCTGGCCTCTCAACAAATACCCTTCTGTTGTGGTTGCACCTACGGTATGGCTATCTGTATCACTGAGGCATGCAAGCCTCCCCACCATCGGCAAGGTCTATGGTTCATGGGGGAGGGAGAGATGAATAATTAATTATATAGTCTTGCAGTATTAATGAATATATTGCAGTGTTTCTGTGTAAATTTTCTGAAGATTGAAATGTAGTGACCTCTGTTGGTCCTGATTTCATAGTTTTGTTCTACTTTGAGCTATCTATCACAACAATGGGTGCTAAAGCCTTCAATTCCGGTCGACTGAGCATGCATCTGATTTCATATTCCATAACATCCTCATAATAAGAAGGACAAAACCTTGCACACATGTCAAACAGTAGTCGTAATTACCCTAGTTGTTGTTGTCATTATTGTTGTGGTCTTCAGTTTGGAGACTGGTTTTGATGCAGCTCTCCATGCTACTCTATGCTGTTCAAGCCTCTCCATCTCTGAATAACTACTGCAACCTACATCCTTCTGGATCTGCTTAGTGTATTCATTTCTTGGTCTCCCTCTATGATTTTTACCTTCCACACTACCCTCCAACACTAAATTGGTGATCCCTTGATGCCTCAAAACATGTACTACCAACGGATCCCTTCTTCCAGTTAAGTTGTACCACAAATTCCTCTCCTTCCCATTTCTATTCCGTACCTCCTCATTAATTACATGATTTACTCATCTAATGCTGACAATTATTCTGTAGCACCACATTTTGAAAGTTTCTATTCTCTTCATGTCTACACTGTTAGTCGTCCATGTTTCGCTTCCATACATTGCTACACTCCATATGAATACTTTCAGAGAAGACTTTCTGATACTTAAATCTATACTCAATGTTAACAAATTTCTCTTCTTCAGAAACACTTTCCTTACCATAGCCAGTCCACATTTTATATCCTCTCCACTTCGATCATTATCAGTTATTTTGCTCCCCAAATAGCAAAACTACTCATTTCCTTATCTAATGCCCTCAGCATCACCTACATTCCATTATCCTCGCTTTGCTTTTGTTGATGTTCATCTTATATTCTCCTTTCAAGTCACCATCCATTCCAAGTCCTTTGCTGTCTCTGACAGAATTACAATGTAATTGAGGTTTGACAAAGTTTTTATTTCTTCTACATGAATTTTAATTCCTATTACAAATTTTCTTTTGTTTCCTTTACTGCTTGCTCAATGTATAGATTGAATAACATTGGGGATAAGCTACAACCCTGTCTCAATCCTTTCTCAATTATTGTTTCCCTTTCATGCCCCTCGAAATATATAACTGCAATCTGGTTCTTGTACAAATTCTAAATAGCCTTCAATCCTTGCATTTTTCATCTGCCACCATCAGAATTTGAGGGAGAGTATTCCAGTCAACATTGTCAAAAACTTTCTCTAAGTCTACAAATGTCAGAAACGTAGGTTTGCCTTTCCTTGACCTATCTTCTAAGATAAGTCGTGGGGTCAGTATTGCCCCAATTGTTCAAACATTTCTATGGAATCCAAACTGATCTTCCCTGAAGTCAGCTTCTACCAGTTTTTCTATTTGTTTGTAAGAACTCATGTTAGTATTTTCCATTCAAGACTTATAAACTGATAGTTCGGTAATCTTCACACCTGTCAACACCTGCTTTCTCTGGGATAGGAATTATTATATTGTTTTTGAGTTCTGAAGGTATTTTGCTTGTCTCATATATCTTGCTCACCAGATGGAAGACTTTTGTCATGGAAGGCTCTCCCATGGCTATCAGTAGTTATAATGGAATGTTGTCCACTCACGGGGCCTTGTTTTGACTTAGGTCTTTCACTACTCTGTCAAATTCTTCATGCAGTATCATATCTCCGATTTTGTCTTCATCTACGTCCTATTCAATTTCCACAATATTGCCCTCAAGTACATCGCCCTTGTATAGACCCTCTATATACTCCTTCTACCTTTCTGCTTTCCCTTCTTTGCCTGGGGCTGGTTTTCCATAACGAGCTCTTTATAGTCATACAGGTGGTTCTCTTTTCTCCAAAGGTCTCTTTAATTTTCCTGTAGGCAATATCTATCTTAGACCTAGTGATATATATTTCTACATCATCACATTAGTCCTCTAACAATCCTGCTTAGCCATTTTACACTTCCTGTTGATTTGATTTTCTAGATGTTTGTATTCCTTTTCTTTTACTTCATTTACTGCATTTTTGTATTCTCTTCTTTCATCAATTAAATTCTATGTGTCTTCTGTTACCCAAGGATTTCTGCTAGCCCTTGTCTTTTTACCTACTAGATCCTCTGCTGCTTTCACTACTTCATCTCACAAAGTTACCCATTCTTATTCTACTGTATTTCTACCCTCTGTTCTTGTCAGTCATTGCCTAATGCTCTCTCTGAAACTCTGTACAGCCTCTGGTTCTTTCAGTTTATCCAGGTCCCATCTCCTTAAATTCTGACCTTTTTGCAGTTTCTTCAGTTTTAATCTACAGTCTCTAAATTGTGGTCAGAATCTACATCTGCCACCAGAAATGTCTTAAAATTTAGAGCCTGATTCCTAAATCTCTGTTTTACCATTATATAATCTGTATGACACCTTCCATGTATACAACCTTTTTTCGTGATTCTTAAACCAAGTGTTAGCTATGATTAAATTATGCTCTGTGCAAAATTGTTTTTGGTTGGCTTCGTCTTTCATTCCATACCCCCAGGCCATATTCACCTGCTATATTTCCTTATCTTCCTTTTCCTGCAGTCAAATTTCAGTCCCCCATGACTATTAAATTTTTGTGTCCCTTAACTATCTGAGTCCTTTCTTTTATTGCATCATGCATTTCTTCAATCTCTTCACCATCTGCTCAGTTAGTTGGTGTATAAACTTGTACTGCTGTAGCAGGCATGGGCTTTGTGTTTATCTTGGATACAATAATGTGTTCACTATGCTGTTCATGGTAGCTTATCCATGCTCCTATTTTTTTATTCATTTTTAGACCTACTCCTGCATTACCATTATTTGATTTTTTTATTTATAACCCTGTTATCACCTGATCAGAAGTCTTGTTCCTCCTGCTATGAAACTTCACTAATTTCTACTATATCTAACTTTAACCTATCCATTTCCCTTTTTAAATTTTCTAACCTACCTGCCCGATTATAGGATCTGACATTGCACACTCTGATCCGTAGAATGCCAGTTTTTGTTTCTCCTGATAACGATGTTCTCCTGAGTAGTTCCCGTCTGGAGATCCGAATGGGGGACTGTTTAACCTCCAGAATATTTTACTCATGAGGACACAGTCATCATTTAACCATACAGTAAAGCTGCATGCGCTCGGTAAAAATTGTTTTCAGCCGTTCGCAGTACTGGCACAGTAAGGCTGTTTTGGTTGATGTTAGAAGGCCAGATCAGTCAATCATCCAGACTGTTGCTCCTGCAACTACTAAAAAGGCTGCTGCCCCACTTCAGAAATCACATGTTTATCTGGCCTCTCAACAGATACCTCCCTGTCGTGGTTTCGTTTATGGTACAGCTATCTGTATCTCTCAGACATGCAAACCTCCCCACCAATGGCAAGGTCAATGGTTCATGGGGGGTATTACCCCTGTACAGCTGCAAATTATCATATGGATAGAATTCTGAATTACAGTAAACGTTAGTATTAGTTACTGAATGCACTTGAATCATGTTCAAGGCTTCCCTTTCTGTATGCCTAGAAGTAAGGCATTTGTAATTGAACAGTTATTTATATAGCCCATATCTCTTTAGATGCAGATATTTAAACAGAAAGTTAATGGCAGTTGAATACAAGCATTTAATACCCTTAAAAATTTTAAATGGACATCAGTAGTTATGAAAATATAAGGCTTTTCCATAGTAATTTCTCAAGCACTTTTTTTATTCTCTTTAGAATTAGTCTGCTTTTGAACATATGAGTTGTTATCTATTGCACTTCATGCTAGAATTAATTCCTGCTTTTCTTTCAGTATAACAAGTTTCATGTCCTCGAAGTATCCCATCAGCATCTTGAGTGGTAAACATGTGGTAAAGTGGGCGCAGTCATTTATTGATTCATCTACGAACAATCCTGCATTTTGTATACCATTCAAATCTGTAGTTTATGCAGAAACATATGTTTTAAGGGCTGATGTTATGTGAAAATTTCTAGCATAGTCAGCAGGGTTTCGACAAGTTTTGGAAATAAGGGAATATCAGGTAATTTCAAACATGTTAGGGAGATATCAAGGAAATCTGAAAGAAAGACTGAAAAAACTCGTTTTTGTCTCAGTAGAAGAAATGGTTTGTTTACTGAGATGTCGTGCATTGTTGCTGGTTGGGCGCAGCAGAGTACGTGTGCCGCATCCCTTCTCCCTTAGACTGAGTGCTTCTGCCCTTCTTACCACTCCTCTCAACTTGTAGTCAGTGCTGCCAACACTTCTTGCCACTAGTGTAGCAGCTGCTGACGAAAGGCAGGGAGGCATGAGAATGGTTTGTTTGGAACTGATTCTCAGAGACTGTAGATGGAATGGTTGGAGATGGCAGTTGTGTGTATGAGTTATGTCTGAGTGACTGTGTGAATGGGTGTTTGCTCTCGTTTTCTGACAAAGGCAATGGCCAAAAATTCATTTGTGCGAATGTGATTATCTTTCCTACATGCCTGTCTGTGGCTCAGTAATCATCTTTATGGTGAGTTGCTGCCTACCCTCGCACTTATTGATTCTCAGAGTATTCATACAAGTTATCTGTTGCATGGATTGATCACTGTGGTCTCATTTCATCTACATGTTGTCTATGGTGCTTGAATAGCTGGACACTCGGGTGGATTTCTGCAACATGAGTATTTTGGTGTTGAATAAATTCTTGCTGGCCGCTGTGGCTGAGCAGTTCTAGGCGCTTCAGTCGGGAACCGCATTGCTGCTACGGTCGCTCCTGCCTCGGGCATGGAAGTGTGTGATGTTCTTGGGTTAGTTAGGTTTAAGTAGCTCTAAGTTTGGGGGACTGATGACCTCAGATGTTCAGTCCCATAGTGCTTGGAACCATTTGAGCCATTTGAATAAATTCTTGTTGTTCAGTAGCTACAAAGCTGATTTGTTTGCCCATACTGTAACGATTTTGGTGCAGAAAAAGTAATTGTCTTTTAAATTTCTAAATTGTGTTATTTTGTATGAGAAAATAGACATTCAGAAATTGTTTGAATAAAATAAAAATTATTTTAGCAAGGAGAAAGAACCACTCACAGCTCAACCATGCCCTACCATTCCTTCTAGTGGCCTATATCTTATTAAATGAAAATTGTGAGCAGCTCATAAATGCAATAGTTTATTACATGTTTTGATAGTTCGGACATGTTTATCAAGTGGTAGAGGCCATTTCTGCGGGTATCTCTAATGGATCAGGCCTGCTGGTCTGAAGCCCTTCGTTTCCAACTGATGTGTAGGCCCTACCCATCTGATCTAGTCTCACTGATGTGGCCGAAGGTTGGGCCTGCTTGTGTGTGGCGTAATGCGGTGTATTTTTGTGTTTTTTTTTCGTGGACCCAGGACTGTAGTGCTCCTCACCAGACCAGAGACCATGCATGACGGATTTCAGGAAGTACAACTTGTCTCATGGCAAGTATGTCGTAACGTGCAGGAGCCTACTTTTTTCTGCATGTTATTTTTGAAATCAGTGAAGGTATTTTAAATATGGTTTGTGACTCCAAGGAAATGAATATTTTTCTCACAAAATGCCTTGCATTTTATTGAAATAAAATAGCATAGGTGGCCTTAATGAAACACATATACCATTTGGCTTGGTTTCTCCACCTAAAAACAGTTTGTTACAAAAGATGTTGATGTTAGCACTTAAGATTTTTGCCCACATCGGGAAATACCGTCTGCTTGCCAGGTTTTTTTTAGAAATGTCCTCATTTGGCATTATTGTGTCTTGTACCTGTTGTGACAGTGCCACGACATTTAACAGTGCCGCCACGATAGTACGCGCAAACGGCGATAGAGGCGCTCCGCAACTCGGCTGAGCGCGGGAGCGCCACCTAGCTACGAACGGCGCCGGCCGCATGTCTCGGCACGGCAGTTGAACAAGAGATACTGAGTTGTTATCATGTAACGAGCTATTGTTCCTAAGTGAGTGTGTGTGAATATCCACGCGATTATTGGTGATTAAAGGTTATAACACTATTTGGCGGCGAGGTCGGATATTTTCACAGCGCTGTGGATTTGAGTATTCCTGACGGGGCAGACATGGAACAGCTTATGCAAGCGCTCATTGAACAACAAACACAGCTGACGGCTGCTATTCAGGCGTTGTCAACGTCGCTTACTCATCGTCTGTCTTCCTCTTCTCCGCCCCCGTTCCCTCCTTACGACGAGGCCGCTGAAGACAAAGGATTATGAGAAGCGTTTGCGGCAACACTTCTTGGCTTTCGGCGTTGTCGACGCTCCTATGTGTAAGTCGTTATTTCTTTCTTGGATTTCCCCACGAATCTATCAGCTGCTATCTCAGTTAGCCCCTCTGCGGGAACCTGCCTCTCTGTCCTTTCAAGAAATGTGTGACTTATTGTCTAACTATTACCGAAAAAACACCCACGTCGTTGCCGCCCGCGTGGCGTTCTACCGGTGTCGTAAACAGCCCCATCAATTTTACCGGGCTTGGGCGGCGGAACTACACGGTCTGAGTAGGAAATGTCAGTTTGTCACGGACGCTCATCATGAGTCTTATGGTGACTCAGTGGTTAGGGATGCTATTCTACGGCTTGCTCCTGATAAAGAAGTTCGGCAACGTGCCTTCCAACTGCCAAACCCGTCGTTGTCGGAAGTTCTAAGCATCGCTCAATACTTTGAAGCGTCTCACGCTGCTGGCCCGCAAATAGACGCGTGGTGTGATGTAGGCGCTGTACAGTCAACTTTCGACACGGACAATTTGCCTGTTTCACAGGAGAACGAAGATGTGGCGGCGGTTCACTCGCGTAAACAACGTCGCGTTGGGCCGCAACGCTCGCAGGGAAAACAGCAACCACAGAAGTAGGTTCGTTTCGCACTTCCTTCTTGCCCACGTTGTTTCGTACAGCATGACAGGGCCGCGTGTCCAAAACGTTGGGCCACGTGTAATTCATGTAGGAAAAAAAGGCCACATTGCTTCTGTGTGTCAGTCCCCTAAAGTTCCTGTCGAAGAGGACGAGGCATCGGACGTGGATGTTAACTGTGTGCTTTCTCAAACAAATAAGTTGTTTGTTACTGTTCGTGTTCTGGATAAAGACATTCGCATGCAAGTGGACACTGGCTCTGCAATAACTCTCATTAATTCTCGCACGTATTTGGAGTTGGGCTCCCCTCTCTTGTCTCCAGTTACGCGAAATCTGAGAACTTATAATAAACAGAACATTCCTATCATTGGCCAGTTTGATGCTTCCACTGCCTACAAGTCTGTTGTTAGGCCCCTCACGTTTTATGTGGTGGATCATGCGGGCACTGAAAACCTGTTCGGTTATGATGCTTTCCAGTTGTTCGGGTTTTCCATTGATGATGATGTGCACCTCATATCTGAGGATATTCCGTATCAACAGCTGGATGGATTGTGTTCTGAATTCTCGTCCGTGTTCTCTGCTGGTCTGGGTCGTGCCAAGGATTTTAAAGCCCACATTACTCTTAAACCTACAGCTCGCCCTAAGTTTTTCCGGGCACGCCCTAATCCGGTGGCTTTGCGTGCACCTGTCAAGGCTGAGATAGACAGGTTAACAGCTTCAGGGATTCTCCTTCCTGTTACCTCCAGCGAATGGGCATCGCCAATCGTGGTGGTTTCTAAACCAAACGGGAGTCTGCGATTGTGTGGTGATTTTAAAGCCACCGGAAACGCTCAGAGCCTCATTGACACTTATCCTCTTTGCCGTCGTGAGGAGTTATTTACCAATCTCGCTGGGGGCCAGTTCTTTTCCAAACTTGACTTATCGGAGGCGTACCATCAGTTGCCGTTGGATGCTTCTTCCAAGGAATTTCTCGTCAAGACTCCTTGTGGGTTGTATCAGTACCAGCGGTTACCATTTGGCGTCGCTAGCGCGCCGGCCATTTTTCAGCGGTTTTTGGAACAGCTCACGGCTTCCGTTCCAGGCTGCATAAACTATCTGTATGACATTGTTGTCGCGGGGGCCTCCAGTGAGGAGCACCTTCGCAATTTGCGTTGACTGTTTCGGGTTTTGCATTCGGCTGGGTTGAGGTGCAATCTGGACAAGTCACAGTTCTTCCAAACCTCCATTGTGTATCTTGGTTTCCACTTGTCCCGTGAGGGTATATGTCCTCTACGTTAGCACGTTGTGGCCATTAACGCTCTACCCCGGCCGTCTACAGTCAAAGAACTTCAGGCGTTTCTAGGCAAGATTGCTTATTATCACAAATTCATTCCATCCGCGGCGGCGGTAGCTCATCCTCTGCATCAGCTGTTACGCAAAAACGTCCCTTTCTGTCGGTCCGACGAGTGTGAGCAGGCTTTTGTCTGCCTGAAGGCTCATTTGCAGTCGGCGCCTTGTCTTGCCACATTCCGTCCGGGTCAGCACTTGGTACTGGCGACTGACGTGTCACAGTATGGCTTAGGGGCTGTTCTCGCCCATCGGTATGAGGATGGGTCAGAACAACCCATCGCCTATGCTTCCAAGACCCTCAACGATGCGCAACGGCGTTGCCCTCAAATCGAAAAGGAGGCGCTCGCTATCATTTATGCTCTAAAAAAGTTCAGCGTTTTTTTGTATGGTTCTAAGTTTCACCTCATCACCGACCACAAGCCGCTGGTCTCTCTGTTCAGCCCATCGGCGTCGCTTCCGGATAAGGCAGCTCACCGCTGGCAACGTTGTGCCTTATACTTGTCTCGTTTTCACTATGAGATTCACTATCACCCCACGGCCCAGCACGCCAACGCTGACGCATTGTCGCGATTGCCGATGGGCCCCGACCCGGTTTTCGATCGTGATGAACTACTGTTTCCACATTGATGAGGAAGAACGTCGTGCGGTCGAGGGTTTTCCTCTTACAGGTTCGCAGGTCGCATTGGCTACTGCGCGGGACCCGGTCCTGCATCAGGCGATCGGTTTTGTTCAACGGGGTTGGCCGGACAGGACCGAGGGCCGGGCATCGGATCCCCTTCGCAACTACCGTGCCTTGCGCCTTCGTCTGTGTGTTCGTGATGGTGGTGTTCTTCTGGACATGGATGACGCATCTCCACGGGTCGTGGTGCCAGCCTCTTTTCGCAAAGATGTTCTCAAACTGTTGCATGAAGGCCATTGGGGTATTTCTCGGACTAAGTCCCTGGCCTGCAGGCACGTTTATTGGCCTGGTATTGATTCGGACATCGCCCACATGGTTGCTGCGTGTGGTCAGTGTGCTCAACAACTGGCTGCACCTCGTACAATGCCCTCTCCGTGGCCTGATCCGGCGCAGCCCTGGGAACGGGTGCACGCTTACTTTGCCGGCCCCTTCCTCGGTACTTATTGGTTACTGTTGATTAACGCCTTCTCGAAGTTTCCGTTTGTTGTTCACTGTCCGTCTCCCACCACTGCGGCGACGACGCTGGCTTTGTCCAAAATCTTTGCGCTAGAAGGTCTTCCATCCACGATTGTCACGGACAATGGCCCTCAGTTCTCTTCGCAGGCCTTCCGTGATTTTTGTACTGGACAAGGGATTCATCATGTTACAGCACCGCCCTTCCATCCGCAATAGAATGGGTAGGTCGAGCACCCTGTCCGCACTTTCAAAAGCCAGATGAAAAAATTCCTTAGCGATTTTTCCACAGATGACGCTCTGCTGCAATTTCTGAGTTCTCATCGCTTCACACCTCTGGGTGATCGCAGCCCTGCTGAACTCTTGCATGGCCGCCAACCGCGCACTCTACTGCACCTGCTTCACCCTGACAGGCCTTGTGCTGTGTCCCCTAGTGCGGGAAAATACTCGGTGGGCGCCGACGTGTGGCCACAGGGGTATGGATCTGGCCCTAAATGGATTCCAGGGGTGGTCAAGGCTCTTCGCGGCCGCCGGCTTTGTGAAATACGTACGGACTACGGCATGGTTGTTCGCCATCACGACCAGATGCGCCCGCCCACGAGTGGTGGCCACGCCGGTGCCACCGCCCCTTCCTTCGCCTCCACCAGCCCGAGAAGCCAGTCCTGTCGCTGCTGCCGATCTACCGTACTTGTTGATGCAGCCGACGTCGCTACCGCTTCCGAGTACACCGGAACCGGCCCCAGTCGCGACGCCGCCTTCTCCGGGACCCATCTCGCTGGAGCACACCTCCAGGCCCACGACACCTATGGATGCTGCTCCGGAGTTTTCACCCATCAGCTCGTCCAGGAGGCATGTTCCACGCACGAGCTTCCGTCCTGGACATTTTCGACCATACTCTCGTGTCTCTCCACGGGATCTTCTCAGGGCCTCACAAGAGGCCATGGGTGTCTCCGCACTGTCCATGTCTCCAAGGAAGTGAGGTTTTTTTTTTTTCAAGGGGGGAAAAGTGTTGTGACAGTGCCACGACATTTAACAGTGCCGCCACGATAGTATGCGCAAACGGCGATAGAGGCGCTCCGCAACTCGGCTGAGCGCGGGAGCGCCACCTAGCTACGAACGGCGCTGGCCGCATGTCACAGCACGGCAGTCGAATAAGAGATACTGAGTTATCATGTAACGAGCTATTGTTCCTAAGTGAGTGTGTTTGAATATCCACGCAATTATTGGTGATTAAAGGTTATAACAGTACCGTAGTTGCAAGGACAGATTTAAAATACCTTCAGTTATTATAAAGCAGACTAGCCACATCCGGCGGACTTCGTTCCACCTCTGAAAATCTTTATATGTTATAGCTGACCCGGGAAACGTTTTGCCATATAAATTATCTCTAGGGATTACTTTGGTAGCAAAAATAACTTATTGTAAGTATGTGATAATGTGGTACCTGAGTGGATGAGGCAGGGAGCACTGTGAACGATGAAGGAATATAAAAATCTATGTCTCTACATCTACATCCATACTCCGCAAGCCACCTGATGGTGTGTGGCAGAGGGTACCTTGAGTACCTCTATCGGTTCTCCCTTGTATTCCAGTCTCATATTGTTCGTGGAAAGAAAGATTGTCAGTAAGCCTCTGTGTGGGCTCTAATCTCTCTGATTTTATCGTCATGGTGTCTTCGCGAGATATACGTAGGATGGAGCAATATACTGCTTGACTCCTCGGTGAAGTTATGTTCTCGAAACTTCAACAAAAGCCCATACCGAGCTACTGAGCGTCTCTTGCAGAGTCTTCCACTGGAGTTTATCACCTCCGTAACGCTTTCGTGATTACTAAATGATCCTGTAGCGAAGTGCGCTGCTCTCCATTGTATTTTATCTCTTCTATCAACCCTGTCTGGTATGGATCCCTCACTGGTGAGCAGTATTCAAGCATTGGCGAAGAAGTGTACTGTAACCTACTTCCTTTGTTTTCGGACTGCTTTTCCTTAGGATTCTTCCAATGAATCTGTCTGACATCCGCCTTACCAATGATTAATTTTACAGGGTGTTTCAAAAATGACCGGTGTATTTGAAACGGCAATAAAAACTAAACGAGCAGCGATAGAAATACACCGTTTGTTGCAATATGCTTGGGACAACAGTACATTTTCAAGCAGACAAACTTTCGAAATTACAGTAGTTACAATTTTCAACAACAGATGGCGCTGCAAGTGATGTGAAAGATATAGAAGACAACACAGTCTGTGGGTGCGCCATTCTGTACGTCATCTTTCTGCTGTAAGCGTGTGCTGTTCACAACGTGCAAGTGTGCTGTGGACAACATGGTTTATTCCTTAGAACAGAGGATTTTTCTGGTGTTGGAATTCCACCGCCTAGAACACAGTGTTGTTGCAACAAGACGAAGTTTTCAACGGAGGTTTAATGTAACCAAAGGACCGAAAAGCGATACAATAAAGGATCTGTTAGAAAAATTTCAACGGACTGGGAACGTGACGGATGAACGTGCTGGATAGGTAGGGCGACCGCGTATGGCAACCACAGAGGGCAACGCGCAGCTAGTGCAGCAGGTGATCCAACAGCGGCCTCGGGTTTCCGTTCGCCGTGTTTCAGCTGCGGTCCAAATGACGCCAACGTCCACGTATCGTCTCATGCGCCAGAGTTTACACCTCTATCGATACAAAATTCAAACGCGGCAACCCCTCAGCGCCGCTACCATTGCTGCACGAGAGACATTCGCTAACGATATAGTGCACAGGATTGATGACAGCGATATGCATGTGGGCAGCATTTGGTTTACTGACGAAGCTTATTTTTACCTGGACGGCTTCGTCAATAAACAGAACTGACGCATATGGGGAACTGAAAAGCCCCATGTTGCAGTCCCATCGTCCCTGCATCCTCAAAAAGTACTGGTCTGGGCCGCCATTTCTTCCAAAGGAATCATTGGCCCATTTTTCAGATCCGAAACGATTACTGCATCACGCTATCTGGACATTCTTCGTGAATTTGTGGCGGTACAAACTGCCTTAGACGACACTGCGAACACCTCGTGGTTTATGCAAGATGGTGCCCGGCCACATCGCATGGCGAATGTCTTTAATTTCCTGAATGAATATTTCGATGATCATGTGATTGCTTTGGGCTATCCGAAACATATAGGAGACAGCGTGGATTGGCCTCCCTATTCGCCAGACATGAACCCCTGTGACTTCTTTCTGTGGGGACACTTGAAAGACCAGGTGTACCGCCAGAATCCAGAAACAATTGAACAGCTGAAGCAGTACATCTCATCTGCATGTGAAGCCATTCCGCCAGACACGTTGTCAAAGGTTTCGGGTAATTTCATTCAGAGACTACGCCATATTATTGCTATGCATGGTGGATATGTGGAAAATATCGTACTATAGAGTTTCCCAGACCACAGCGCCATCTGTTGTTGAAAATTGTAACTACTGTAATTTCGAAAGTTTGTCTGCCTGAAAATGTACTGTTGTCCCAAGCATGTTGCAACAAACGGTGTATTTCTATCGCTGCTCGTTTAGTTTTTATTGCCGTTTCAAATATACCGGTCATTTTTGAAACACCCTGTATATGGTGATTCCAACAAAATACCAAACATTTATTTTTTTAATTTATTGTAATTTATTCTTATATATAAACTAATTATGACATACATATATGTATCTAATTATGACAATATTACTTAAAAACAATATCAATCGCTTAATGCAATAGAGTACAATATTTTTATCCCATTTTTAGCTAACACAAACTGGATGGTTTGCCCACTTGAGAGCATGCCACATATAACTGTTCATGTGAAAAACATGGTGTGCTCAAGTCTAAGCCACAGACAGACATCATTTGGCCTTGAGACTTATTGATAGTCATTCAAAATGCCAATCTAATTGGAAATTGGAAACGTTTAAATTGGATTGACCCATCTGTGTAATAGGGATTCGTGGTAGTAACATATTTTCACCTTGGAATTTGCCACTTGAAATGATGGATCGACAATGTTTTTCATTAATTTTTAATGACTAATCGCGTGCCATTACACAGTCATGGTGGGTTCAAATTACGAAGCAAAATAACCAGAGATCAGAATCTTCAGTTGCAAATTATGCGGTGGCATGCCTGGTAAACCCAGTGAGTTCAAAAACTGTTGGATAATTCACAGCTTCGGTGGCATCGCAAACTGTATCAATAGATTTGTATGACACCAAGTCCCTTGGCAACAACTGTTGTATCTTGAGATTCAATTCGTTGATGTCCACATTTTTTGCTGTTAAAATTTCTCTTTCTGCCAGCCACTCATAATTAGTGTATTGTGTGTGTATATCGGGAAATATCTGGTCACTGGGAGCATCTTGCGAATTAATGATTGTGCAGAAATCGGCCGGTAAATTTATGCATCCAGTTTAATCTACAGTAACTTTTCCATCGCCGATATCTAACAATCGTTTCGAGAATGTTTCGGCGGATGGATCTTGAAGCATATGAACTCGCATGTTTACTTTCAATTGTACTTTTTCAACATTACACCAGTGGCGACAATTTTAAGCAAGCGTTGATCTCATCAGCGTACGTTGAACGTGGAATGGCGGGAAGTGTTTGTCTGAAATCACCTGAAAGGAGTAACAGAGTGCCGTCAAATAGTTTGTCGTTGTTTTTTATATCTTTCAGTGTCCTGTTCATCGCCTCAAGGGAATGTTTATACGCCCTAGTGTATTCGTCCCAGATAATAATTTTACACTGTTTCAGCACTGTGGCCATGGACGATTGTGTTTTTTTTTAAGTTGCAGACTGCGTCTGCCTTATTTTCACAATTTAGTGGCAGCTTAAATACTGAATGAGCTGTTCTGCCTCCATCCAATAAAGTTGCCGCAATGCCAGATGATGCAACGGACAATGCGATGCCATTATTTGCTCGTATTTTGGCGAGAATTAGCGAAATAAGCAATGTTTTGCCATTTCCACCTGTTGCATCCCAAAAAATCCACCTTGTCCTGCCGAAACTGCGACAATGTTGGTCCTCATTCATCAGTGGGACATTGGGAGTAATAATCGCTGCCATTTCTACAGTATTGTAATGCAGTTCACGATTCATTTTAGTGTTCATTAAATCAGATGCTCTTCGATTTGGCGACTGCATACCGAAATGACTGAGTGATAAGTTGACAATGATAATGCAAAGATCCTCAATAGCAATCAATGCTTAATTGTACATAGCGTCGCTGAATGCTATCGCTAGATCGTTGCACCATGTACGATGTTGATACAATATATCATCGGTCATTGAATCTTTGTGATTATCCCACAATGTCTCTGCTCGAGCCGGGAAACATGTAGTCAAC
The DNA here is from genome assembly GCF_021461395.2 of Schistocerca americana. Taxonomy (NCBI): domain Eukaryota; kingdom Metazoa; phylum Arthropoda; class Insecta; order Orthoptera; family Acrididae; genus Schistocerca; species Schistocerca americana. Next base: position 383,089,113 of record NC_060126.1, read on the forward strand.
ACTGTAGCGAATAGTCGACGAATTTGTTTTTCTGTGCAGTTCAATGCTGCTTCATCAAGTATACATTCCCACTGGTTTTCGTCTTCCAGCAAGCCCAGTGCAAGGCATGCATCTTTATACGTTGGATACTGTTGTCAATTCACTGTACGTGTATCTTGAAATGACAATGGGCCAGTGACATTAACCAACAACAGTCGAAGATAAAAGCACTCAGTCTGCCTTGGATTGACTGTAAAAACTCGTCCCAAGGTGTTTGATTTGAACAAACTGGGACATGCATCAATCGGTGTGCATTGCTTGCGTGGTACTTCTGAATAGAGTAATGTCCGCGCGAAGGCGCCAAAAGCATCCGGACGATTACACAATTCAAAAAATTCGGTGAGTGTAGTTTTTGGTGGATTTATAGCACGATCAATCGCACCCTCGTTCGTGAAATATACGCGCTGACCGTTTTCAAGATGGACGGCTAAATGAATAACTGCTGGGTCCCGTTCATGAATTGGGAAACCAAAGATACGCCAAACAGCTTCATTGAAGCTTATATACCCGCGAACTCGGTAGAGCGTTATTTCATCGTTCTTATTAATTGGAGGAGCATTCACATTGGTAGTTTAAACTCGAAATACAGCCATATCACTGCCTCTATTCACATACTTGCAAATGTACTTGATGCTCTTCACTGAACTGCAGAACTCGACATTAATATGAGCATCGAATGTTTTACTCTGCAGAGGCGATTATAGCACCACCCAACGATTGTCAATGTTGTGCTTTTTATATTTTTAATAAATGATTGTGCGCCTTTATCGGAATTCCTTCGACTATATATTGGATATCCGTCAACATTTGCGATCGTATCGTTAGTGAAATTTTTAGGAAAACTTTTGGTACATTTTCCATCTGCCATACAAGGTGATGAACAATTCAAATTACCGCATGGGCCATGAATCATGATTGCTGTAACAATATCAAACAGCAATTGATCAACGGACGGGTCTGGAATTTCCGCAGAAATTATATTATCAATTTCTTCAGGACGGATTTTGTCGATTACCCAGACCAAAATGTGTGCATGAGGTAAACCCCGCTTTTGCCATTCAGCCAAATACATCCAGCAACGTGTGGGACCGAATACATGCAGTTTTGTAATAAAACTTATTAATGACTTTACTTTTTGTCTGAATACACGTGCTGTAATGGCATGACGATGGATTGCATTTTGGCCAGGCAGTAGCAAAGATGTAATGTCTGGCCATTTTGGATTACATGTGAACGTGATAAATAAACACGGTCGTCCATATTCGCGCACGGAAGTCAGAACATCCTGTATATATTCTTGCATATGACGCAGACTACCTACATACGATGTTAGAATGACAGTTACCTATTTCGGCGGCGTCGGCGTTGTTGACAACATCGTCTCGCAAGTGAATGTATTCTTCTGCATGCAGCTTTTGTTGATTAGATCGCAAGTATCGTAGGTGTTCGTTCTCTACATTCACGTACAGTCTTAGAGATAAAAGCTGACCGCCGGTCGGCCACCACAGAGGCTAAGTCCGAGTCGTTCACTTAAGGTAGCCAATAAAACTGACCGCCCCTGACAACGCTAAATCCGGCCATCTGTACATTCTGGCAACACTGTAAGATGCGGAAGTGTCAGGAAGTGTTCTCTGCTTCCGAGATGTCTGTTTGTGTGAGCCCGTGGTCTAGTGGTAATCGTCGTGCATTATAAACTTCTAGTCGCCTGTTTGCGTCCAACTGTACTTTTCTGGTTTTTTGTTTTTTTTTAACCACATTTCGGCCCTCATCTAAGGTTATGAGTCTGATTGAACATCGAAGATAATTCGCTTCACGTTCTACCCACCAGCAATAACAAGTACTTCCAGAAACAATTCCACAGGACAGCTCGTGGCTACGTAGTCATCAGAACAGCTTACGCTCGAGCATTCCCTCGGGCTGCACCGCCCACCAGCCAGACGCCACCTGTCGCCTGAAATCAGGCACCCCCAGGTGAACGCTGCAGGACACTGTCAGTGTATGTTTCAAGTCATTTTTGAATTAGAAGTTCTAGTTCTAATCTTGCAGTTAAGCATTGGATTTTGCATACTTGAAAATCATGAACTACTATTAAGCATTGTAAAATTGAGTCGCAAGTGGAAAAAAGGTGTAACGTCTGCAACACAATATTTACTTTTGGTATGACAGAGGGTTGAATGCAGAGGCGGCAGCTAGAAAGCTTTGAACTGCGTGTGGAGCGAGTGCCTTTGGGAAAAATACGCCAGAAAAAGATAATCTTGTTTCAACAATGATCGCTCTGGCTTGAATGATTTTTTGTGTTTCACTATGTTTGTGTTTTATTTCTGTAATCTAATTGCGAATTAATGAGGTACGACTGATCCACTTTTCAGACTGGCCTCTAATTCCATAATTACTTACTTTATACAAGAGAATGCCATGATCAATTACGTCAAAGGCTTTACTTATATCCATAAAGATCCGAGATACATGGTACCATCCACTGCTTTTTAATACTTCATTTAAGAAGGCAAAAAATACTGAGTTGACTTTCCAGCTCTGAACCCATATTGGGAGTCACTTATCAGCCTCTCTTTATATAAGAAAACTGTTAATCTTGTAAGGAACATTTGCTCCATAATTTTGCTGAAGCCTTACAAAACTGAAACTGGTTTATAATTAGCAATATCACTTTTTGCACCCTTCTTATGCAAAGGTGTTACTTTAGCAGTTTTTAGATTATTTGGAAATTCACCACTCTCAAAAGATGAATTTACTGTGTCTGTTAGTGGGTCCACAATAAATGTTGCACTAGCTTTGATTTGCATCTGGTATCTCATCAACATCCACTGAATATTTAGTAGGTAATTATTTTAGGATTCCTGACAGTTCCTCAGGTGTTGCTGGAAACAGGACTAATGTGTTTGAATGAAGTTTTTGATCTGAGTGACTGGTTGGCTGTTTATCATGGTGTGTATTTATTAACTCCTGTGCTATAAAAAGGTTCAAATGGCTCTGAGCAGTATGGGTCTTAACATCTGAGGTCATCAGTCCCCTAGAACTTAGAACTACTTAAACCTTACTAACCTAAGGACATCACACATATCCATGCTCAAGGTAGGATTCGAACCTAGCAGTCACGTGGTTCCAGACTGAAGCACCTAGAACCGCTTGGCCACACCAGCCAGTGCTGTGCTATATTTGAGAAATAATTGTTGAAAGCACTAGCAACATGTTTGGGGTCAGTTAGCTTATTTTTATTCATAATAAGCTCTATATTACTGTGATTAACTGGCCTGGTACCCATTTCTTTCCTTGTAATTTGCTAGGCTGCTTTAGTTTTATCCTTGGAATCAAACAATATTTTGTCATTTTCTAGTTTTTTACTTATGAAATAACTCGTGTTAGTATTCTTTTATATCTATTGAAATACGCAATAGTCAGGACTGGTATTACGCTTTGAGTACTCATACAATCTCCTTTTATTTTGACATGATATCCTTATCCCTTTTGAAATCCACATGTTTGTTTTTTGAGTAGAGTTCAACACAGTTTTTTCTTGGGAAAAGCCATTTCAAAAGTTTGAATGTAGCCATAAACTTATACTTCTCATTGGTCTTCTTACAGTCATATACATCTTTCCAACTTTCATCCTTTAGGAGAGAACAAAAACATTCCACTTTCTTACACTGAAATTCCTTACAGTGTGTTGTATTCGACTGGGAATTTGGTGTCCTGAAACATTCATTGCAAGAATTTGAGCATAGTGATCGCTAAAACCCAAGTTTATAACTTGTTTGTTATAGGCATATTTGCACTATTTATCAAGATCTGATCAATAATAGATGCAGAGGTAGGTGTTTCTCAAGTTGGTTCAGTTATTGTTGGACTGATGTTCAACAATTGTAGTAAATTTATGTCATCTCTGAACTTATTGGGCTTCGAGAAATCAATATTGAAGTCACCACATATAATTATATTTTTCTTGGGAGAGTGAATTTCTTCCAAGAGTTCCTCCATGTGATTGCAAAACACTTTCTTGTCTCCATCTGGTGAACTGTATATACAAATAATAACTGTATTTTGCCTTGATAGTTCAGAAATAGTTCTCAGGACAGTTTATGGTATTTAGTTACACTATTGAATTCAATATTTTCTTTAATATATATACAAGTACCCCCATGACTCTATATTTTCCTACAAAACATGCTTGCAGGTTTGACCTGAGGAAGGTATGTTGGCTCTAACATATCTTGTTTAAGGCAGTGTTGTGTAAAGGATAGTACAGAGCTATCATCTAGATCATTTAATATTATTTCTATTTCATTTAGTTTATTTGGGAGCGACTGAACATTTTGATGGAGTAATTTAAAATTAGGGACAGGAAGGGAAGCATTTCTTGCTTGACCACTTACCTCACTATTTGAGCCAGTGTACTTAATGGTAAAAAATACTCTTGTTTTCCAGGGATGATATTCATGTGGCTTGCTGGTTCATCGTTTGTGGGTTCCTTTCTTTCTTCTGTCGAAATGTTCCCAATTTTCACTTTTTTCCGTCCTTTTCACCCATCTGTCTATTAACGACTGCCTTGTTGCTGCATTTGATGGCTTGAAATCCGACCTAGTAAGTGTGTTGTTATGACTTTCATTGGGCTTATTTTTTGTCATAAAATGGTCCATAACTGTGTTTTTTCGTAGGTGGCGCTTTCACTTCGAGACTGGCACTTTCTATCTGATTGCTTGTTTGCATATGTTTTTTTCCTGTACCGGTACTTGGTTTTTCAGTTTTCGCCATGTGTATGAAAGAAGCAAGTCTATTATAAAAGCGAATCTTTCCTTGTTTGTTTAGATGTAAACCATGAGTTGTATATTCATTTCTTTTCAGGCTTTAGATTTCGAAATTCCCAGATAATCTCTTCCTACACATGCCTGTGGCTGTGTTGATTTTTTTCTAACATAATGTGGTTAGCAGCTTTGATTTTTCCATTTAGACCTTGTTGTTTGGGCCACATAAAACATTTAATAAGTGGTTCACTATAAAGGGTGTACCTATTACTTCTAATGGTGTTAGTCCAGTTGATAAATGAGGCAAATCATTTATAATAACCTTGAAATCTTTAATTTTTGTCGCCCATGATGTATGGGTTTCATAGCAGTAAGTGCAGCATAATTGCCCTATTTCTTTCATCACTCTTTCACACAGGTTAGAAGAAGAATTATAGTTGGATATTAGTATTTGACAAATTTCGCTCTATGCTAAAAATTCTTTAAACTTGTTACTAGTAAACTGAGGTCCGTTGCCAGAAAGAAATTGTTCTGGTTTGGCTACTTCAAGAAAGTATTGTTGCAGACAATGTATTACTGTTGGTGCATATGATTTTTTAATTGGATAGAATTTAACATACTTCGACCAACACTCTATGAGGACAAAAATGTAAGCCACTCCTCCTCTTCCTTTTGGAATTGGTCCAAAGAAATCAGCAGCAGTTAGATCGTATAATGCATTAGGAATAATTTCATACATCTTATATTTAACATGAGAGTTATCTTCTTTTACTTTCTGACAAATCTCACAAGTCTTAATGACTAGCGCCACTTTGTCCTAGCTTTTTAAAGTAATAGAACTTATTCATTTGTGTAATGCATTTCTTTATACCGAAATGTCCATAACCCTTATGTATGTACCACACTAACTCGTTTTCCACTAGACTTGGTGTACATAAACTCCAATGCTGCATTGCCTTACTGTCTCTCCAGAACAGGTTATATCGCACAATTTTCAATCTTCCCTCTTGACTAGGCGGTAGTGGTTTCCTAACGCACATAATAAAGATATCCATAAAGTAAGGATCACGTTGGATGTTCTGTTATTTTTGAACTATCTCTAGCACTTTGTTGCGTGAATATTCTAATGTTAGAAAATTATCGCAAAGATTACACCAGGTCCTTCTAAACGCTTTAGTTCCTTCATGCCTAATGGTAGCTGAGACAAAGCTTCGATTACAATGTTCTCTGAACCCTTTACATAATGGATCTTAATGTAATACTCTTGAAGAAACAACATCCACTGCATCAATCTACTATGAAGTAATTGGCTATTCATTAGAAATGACAGAGCTTCGTGATATGTATAGACATATATTTCGGACCTCCATGTCAGTGTTCGGAATTTTTGTATACCCCATACTATGGCTAATAAATTATATGGCAACAGAAAAGAAATTAACTCATGTTAGTTGAGACTTCGGCTACCAAAAGCTATTGATCTATGGTCTATGCTGTTTAACCCCCATTCAGATTGGAACAGCTCTGCGGCAATACCATAGTCTGATGTATCAGTCGAAATCTTAAATGGTTCATTCATTACCGGATGGTGCAGTATTGCTGATTCTGATAGAGCTCGCTTTGCCTTTTCAAATGCTTCCTGTGCCTCTTGGCACTCCCTTTCGTAATAAATGCAAAAGTCGAGGGTCGTTCAACTCTTGACTTCGGACATAATGTCTATAATACCCTGCCATTCCAAGAAATCCCTTCAATTGTCTTATATTTCTAGGTGGTGGACACTCCTTAATGGCCTTTATACGTTCTGGATCGGGCTTAATTCTTTGTACACCTATAAACGCTTTAGTTCTTTCATGCCTAATGGTAGCTGAGACAAAGCTTCGATTACAATGTTCTCTGATCCCTTTACATAATAGATCTTAATGTAACACTCTTTGTACACCTATGATATGTCCTAAAAATTTTAGTTCTTGCCTTGCAAAGTGTGACTTAGACAATTTTACTGTAATACCTTTTTCTTTAAATTTTGTCAGTGTTTTCTTCAATGTTAGGCAGTGCTCTTTCCAGGTGAGTGATATTATAAATATATCATCTACATATATAATTAAATACTTTAATAACTCTCTACCTTTCGTTTCGAACAGTGCGCATATAAACACTGATACTGAGATATGTAACCCAAATGGCAACACATTGAAATGATAAGATTTGCCATCAAAAAGGAATGCTGTATATTTCCTTGAAGCTGGATGTAACCTGATCTGCCAGTACCCATCAGTCAAGTCCATCGAGCTAAAGTACTGTGCTTTCTTGAATTTGGATAACAACTCTTCGGTGTTCACAGGTCTCTCTCTTTCAGTTTCTATACGTTTATCCAGGGTGCACGTGTCCAGTACAAGCCACACACCACCTGTAGCCTTTTCCACAACTACCAAGGGATTATTCATAACGCTTACACTGAGTCTATTATTTTATTATCTACCATTTTATTTATTTCCTCCTTAACCACTTCTTTTAAACTCACTGGTATTGGGTACGGTTTACAGAAAAATGTCATGAGATACCTCCTAATATTATGTGGGACCTCCTTTAGCCCAGTGTAGTGTAGCAGCTAGACGTGGCATGGACTCAAGTTGTTGGGAATCCCTTGCAGAAATTTAGACCAATGCTGCATCTGTAGCCATTCAAAATTGCGAAATATTATCTGGGAAGGAGTTTGTGCAAGAACTGACATCTCAATTACTTCTGATAAATGTTCAATCGGATTCATACTGTAGTGCACTGTCATCTGCAAAAATTCCATTGTTGATTGGGAACATGATTGTAGCTGTGTATAGATCCTGATTGGGAAATTTTCAGCCATTTTTGAAAAACCTGGACTTTTTGTTGTGCTATCTGTCAGACAGAGGGAAGAAAATTATTGTTCATGAGGATTTAGTGCATATTTTATGAAAGAGTCTGATAGAAAGCTTAACCTTGAGGTATTACTTGGTTCTTTCAATATGACATCAGTTACTGATTTTCCTATTCAAGTGATACAGCAAAACAGCATACTGATAATAATTTTTTTGTAGACGAAGATAAACTGAATCAAATAAAAACTTTTACTGTTAAGAATGCTCTGTCTGATCATGTCACACAGTTAGTTACAGTATGTAACGTAGTTCCACACAGTGTTTTCCCTAAGAAAACAATGAAATATAATTGTAAGAAACTGTCTAAAAAGCCATGGCTTACTAAAAGGATAAAATATCTTGTTAAAAGAAAATGGAAAGGTGTCTTATAGGCAGAAGAAGGAATGTTCCAGAAACAATGAAACATTATAAAAACTACTGCACTATATTAAGCAACGCTATTAAAACGTCCAGAAGTATATGCATTATGTCTGAGATTAGCTCCTTTGATAATAAAATTAAAACAATATGGAAAATTGTTAAAAGAGAAACAGGGAAACCGAGAGCACAGGAAGACTGTATTTCTATCAAACTCAATGAAAAGTTTAACGAAAAGTCAGTAGTAGAAAACACTTCAAGTAATCATTTTTGAAGTGTTATAGAGAAAATAGGATCCAACTATTCATTAAAAAATGTGGGACACTTTATGCAAGAGGAAATACCTATGCAATTTGGTAAAACTGAAATTCAGTCCACCTCACCTACTGAAATTAAGAAAATAATAAATTCACTCAAAAGTAAAAGCTCTCATGAAATTGATGGCATTTCCAACAAAGTACTAAAAGCTGGTTCCCAACAGATAAGTAAGATTCTCAGCCAAATATGCAGTAGCTCCTTGAAATGGCATTTTTCCAGATCGACTGAAATATGCTATTGTTAAACCATTGCATGAAAAAGGGGGTAAGTCTGAAGCCAACAACTATAGCCCAGTCTCAGTTCTGACAGTTTTATCCAAAAGTCTTGAAAAACCAATCAATTCATGAGTAGCATCACATGTTTGTAGAAATGAAGTACTAACAAAATGTTAATTTGGTTTTCAGAAAGGCCATATATACTTTTACTGATCAAATATTAAATGCTCTGAATAAACAAACATCAGTCATTGGGATATTTTGTGATCTCTCAAAGACTTTTGACTGTGTGAATCATGAAATTTTTCTAGATTAGCTTAAGTATTATGGTATGAGTGGGACAGTGCAAAAATGGTTTAAGGCACATTTAACTGGAAGAATACAGAAGGTTGAAATTAACAGTACAGATAGTCTGCAAAAATCTGTAGAGTCCTCTGACTGGGGAGGTATCAAGCATGGTGTCCCACAGGGATCAGTCTTGAGCCTCTTATTGTTCTTAATATATATTGATGACTTGCCACTATATATTCATGAAGATGCAAAGCTAGTTCTTTTTTCTGATGATACAAGTATAGTAATCACACATAAAAAACAATCAGCTGGGAAAAATGTAATATTTTTTAGAAAATTATTAAGTTGTTCTCTGCAAGTGTATGCTAACTAAATTTTGAGAATACACAGTACAAACAATTCTGTACAGTAAATGACAACGCCATGGATAAGTATACACTTCTGGGTGTGTGCATTGATGAGAAATTGAATTGGAAGAAATATGCTGATGTGCTGAGACGGTTAGGTTCAGCTACTTATACTGTTAGGGTTATTGCAAATTTTGGTGATAAACATATCAGTACATTAGCTTACTATGCCTATTTTCATTCACTGCTTTCCTATTCACTGCTTTCCTATTCACTGCTTTCCTATTCACTGCTTTCCTATTCACTGCTTTCCTATTCACTGCTTTCCTATGGCATCATAATTTGGGATAATTCATCATTAAGAGAAAAAGTATTTATTGCACAAAAGCATGTAATCAGAATGATAGCTGGAGCCCACCCAAAATCACCTCGCAGACATTTATTTAAGCAGCCCAGAATACTCAGTTACTTCGCAATACATATATTCACTTGTGAAATTTGTTATAAATACCTCATCTCAATTCAAAACTAATAGTGAAGTGCACAACTACAACACTAGAGGAAAGGTTGATCTTCACTATTCTGGGTTAAATCTGACTTTTGCACACAAAAATCTTTGGTCATTTGCCAAATAGCATTAAAAGTCTGACAGATAGACAACCAACATTTGAAAACAAATTAAAAGAATTTCTAAATGACAACTACTTCTACTCAACAGATGAATTTTTAGATACGAATTAATAACTGTAAAAAATTGTTATACTGTATAAAGAAAACTTATGTTAAACTGACACATTCCACATCATTACGAAATGTCGTAATCATGATCTATGGAACAAGTATTAATGTAATATAATGAAGTTCATGAATGACTGCAGATGGTCTCCAAGAAGGCCTTTTTCCCAGCATAGTGCAGTAATGTTTATATTACTCTTCGTTTGTATCCTATGACAGCTTGTAGCAGAAATGGCTCTACTTTATCAGACGTCGTCATTTGTCCTCTAGCTCTTCAAGTGCGTTGAAGATGTTACCTACTATCACCTCCAGCAGAAGTAAATCACTGAGATAGATACCAGAGAGCTTCGCATTAGTTTGGGTGACTTATCATACCGCTGAACTTTGAACAACCTTGCTGGAGAGGAAGGAAATCGTAGCATCAATTCTGAAACCATCCCATACCCACCATTTCTTTGAGCTGTGGTTTACACAGTGAAGCAAATATTCCATATATTGAAATCTCTCTTTCAGCTGCACAGAAAGTCTAGTTGCGAGAGCTATATACAAGAACTCCATGTACTATATTTATGCAAGAGACCAGCAATCTGTGCACTGAAGATGGATTACTCATGTTTGATGATGAAAGTCTTGTGTGGGGTTTGTCGGATATGAATCTTGTGGTAGCGACTGTCTCCAATTTTTTTTAAAGAGAATGTATTACTTTACGTACTGCAAACTCATAGTGACTTTGATCATTACAAAACCTATGTTTCCTGAGTATAATTTATTGAGCAGCCAAAACTGTTTGTTGCGTATCCCATGCTGAAACCACTCTTCCTTGAACATTAGGTTATGGTCACACAGTTCAACAATTAACAATCAAAATTTAGGCATTGGACTTACATATTCAATATTCACAGAGTTGTTGTGTTGTGGCCACATAGTGTTTGTCCATTGACATTAAAGGATCAGTATCATCATCACCAGAATTGAGGACGACAGAGGTGATAGGAGGGCTGGACGATAGGAGGGAAGGTACTTCTTCTTCATTATGGTATACGGGTCCAGCAACATATATAACATTAGGATATTTGATAGTTCATTACAACTTATTCATCCCATGCGGTGGGTGAACTGTGCAACATAAACAATCATGCACTGGCTACTTTTTCTCTCCTCACAGTAGGGATGCTAGCTCACTGTTCTTTACAGTTGTAATCGTACACACAATCTCTGGCATGCAACATTTTTTTTATCTCCAAAAGTGTACTTGGTTTGAAAGTGATTTTTTTTTCTTGATCACGGATGTTAGATTGTTCGTTGACCACTTCATTGTTCCCTTTCCACATGCCTAGAAAACTTTATACGGGCTATTAACTAGTTTACATGTCACTTTACTTCCCAAGATGGTAAACTGTCTCTAATGACCTCATTATCTTGTTTCCCAAGATGCTAAAAAATGGTAACTATGAAGATTACATAGATGACTCGGTCCTAGATGACCATAGTTATACAGATTGTCAGCAGTAAATATTTATTTTCTGAAGGAAATAAGTAATTTGAACCTCATACTAAGAAATTAAATCCTTTTGTTTGCAGGTACTTTAGTTTTATGCAATACAGTATTAGGAAATTTGTAACAAATTAAGGTTAATGAAAAAACTACAGAACAAAACAGCGTCTTGTACATTAACTAATTTTAAATAAGTAGCAGTATTAAAACGGTGGTATAACATGTGTACCGAGCAGTGTGGCGCAGTGAAGGGCACAGACGATTTCCTTCCCTATCCTCCCATATTCAAAGTTTGTGCTCCGTGTCTAATGACCACGTTGTCGACAGAAAGTTAAATACTAATCTTCTCTTCCACCTCTAACAATAGACGTACATAAACAGTATTCAGGCCTTTGTTTATTAGGCGATGCAAAGTGTGTCGTTAAACTCGAAACTGTATTATTATACCTGCATATGTACTTCTGTTAACTGTGGTTTGTAAACGCTAAACTCTACTATTTTTACTTTATTTATTCAGAAGAATAATCTGGGTGATGTCCTCAAAATTATACTATATAAGTGAATGTGTTGGTTATTTGACGTTGAATAAATATTACCAGTTTTTGTTTTGTTTTCTGTTTCGGCCTACTGTGGACTGTGGGAAGAAATGGGTTGCTTGCTGGTCTTTCCTTCTTTACTCAGAATATCTTCATTCTTTCACTAAGATTTCTCCTTCCTCTGTCCAAATGACAGAATCCCTGGAATTTGTCAGTCTTCATTCGAAACAGTTCTTTGTCAGATCTCTTTCTAATTGATCCCAACTTCCCTCATTATTATTATTATTATTATTATTATTGCTTACGCTCATAGCTGTTTCTAAGACTGACGACTTTCCAGTCTCAGTGACTGCATTTTAAAATAATGTATTCACACAACTGAACTCGAGGCTCAAAATAATATAGTCTGATTGTCCACACATTTTACTTGACAGGGGTATAATTTCTGCCCTGGAGTCCTCAAATAGGCTCTAATCAGCCAGAACACTGTGATCACCTATTTAATAGGCGGTTGTCCACCTCTGGCAAGGATAACAGCGACAATGCGTCGTAGCTTGGAAGCAATGAGCCTTGGTAGGTCGCAGGAGGGAGCTAGTGCCACATCTGCACACACAAGTCACTAATCCCCATTAATTCCGAGGATGAGGGCGATGAGCTCTGATGCCACGTTCAATCAGTTCCCAGATGTGTTTGATCGGGTTGAGATCTGGCGAGCTGGGGGGGGGGGGGGGTCGGCAAATCAATTGGAACTCGCCACTGTGTTCCTCGAACCACTCCATCACACTCCTGGCCTTGTGACATGGAGCATTATCCTGTTGAAAAATGCCACTTCTGTCAGGGAACCTGATCTAAGGAAGGGGTGTACGTGGTGTGGAACCAGTGTACGATATCCCTTAGCCATAATGGTGCTTGCACGCACTCCACTGGACCCATAGATACCCATATGAATGGTCGCCAGATCATATTGGAGCAGCCACTAGCTTGTTCTATCCTACAGAAAAGTGGTTCCCTGAATAACGACGGATTTGCGGTCTCTGATCCGCATGATGATGAAGATATCAGGATTCATCAGACCATGCCAACGTCCAGTGCCCATTTCAACTGTACTTGCCAATGTTGTGGTGTTAACATTGGCACATGCATGGGTCGTTGGCTGCAGAGGTCCATCCTTAGGAGTGTTGGGAGGGGTGTGTGTTCAGAGACACTTGTAGTCTGCCCAGTATTAACTCCCAGTATTCACGTCTGATGTTAGTTCCACCACAGTTCGCCACCTGCGCTGATTTATCAGTCTGCCCAGGCTTCGATGTCTGACATCTGTAATGAAGGGTGGCCGTCCAACCCCAAGATGTCTGGACACGGTTTCACCATGGGTTGAAGACACTCACCACAGTACTCCTTGAACATCCGACAGATCGTGCAGTTGCCGAAACGCTCGTGCCGAGCCTCCATGCCATCACAATCTACCCTCGTTCAATCTCATATAAGATCGCTCGTCTTCCCCATTCTACACATGGACGGCACGCTACATGCACCATGCGTTTGTCTGACTAGCAGACATTCCTCGCAGGTGATGCTGCTATTGAGTGGACGAGTTTATATCGACAGTAGGTGGATGGTCATAATGTTCTGGCTGATCAGTGTATTTCACAAGTAATATGAGAACCGTTTGTTAATGAACTTTCTCTCATACAATCCTAAACCGTCTGAAATTCTACCTCAGACACAATTCCCTGTCTGGAACTTTGGCCATCATGAACTGGCTAACTTGCAGTAGTGTTTGTCCGTGGCAGTGAATCTTTTCCAGTTTAAATGACGCTTGTCCGAAACTTTTCTCTGTAGATTCGTTCTGGCTTTCTGGGAACTACATATTGCATCAACACACGTAGAACACATGTCTGCACGCTCTTCTAACAATTTATATTTTATACTTGAGAACCTGTCATGATTTTCTGTGGACACATCAAAGACGCTTGTGTATTATTTTTTGAAGAGAGCGCCACCAAGGTCGATGCAGAAGGCAATTGATTGCTATGAAAAATTAGCAGTTTCAAAATACTTCCTTCAGCTACACTGCTGATTCAATCCACTTACTGCTGGGATATTCATTTCAGACCATTCGTTCCTTACCTCAAAATACATAGATTGTAATCCACGGCCATCGGCAGAGTTTTAGTCTTGAAGGTTTAGGAGACTCTGTATATACATTCTGAATTATGAGCAAATAGTAGAAAATACAAAGAAACACTGGAACTACAGTACGTGGTAGTATGAAGTAAAATGTCACCACCACATGAATTGCTCTCGGGATGATTATCAGTGTTTATGACTTAAAGAAGTCAACAATGCTGCATGAATAGTATACTGTATCTCTTTAGGTTATGAGTGAGTGATACATTTATTCATTGAGGGAAGAATGAACTTGTGATGTCTTGTACCTTCAAGGCACAGATCAACCAACCAAAACTGAAGCCACTTGAGAAATGTAAGTCATATTTTGAATGTTGAACGTTGTCACTTTCTTCACTCTTAGGCACCTTGTTTTAGTTGCGTTGCTGGTGTAGATGTAATCACAGAATGACTTACTGGCTTAATGGTATGCGGATAAGCTAATAAAATAACAGGAATACAAGCAAATAGTGTATTTGGTGAAGCAGTAAAACGTAATTACAATGTTGCTCCAGCTGTAGAAGAGGTGGCGGACCTGCAGTTCTTCTTGGCCTCAGTGAAATTTTGCAGCACACTGTTCACAAAGAAAACAAGTTATTAACATGTGTTAATGAAAGTGTATTATAAGCAATACATTTCTTCATCAGGAGCTAATTTTGTTTCTTTTCGTACGCAATTACACTTACGTTTTTCTGAAGAACAACCGCACTTCTTTCAAGGAAACTACTCTAGTACTATAGTTGAAAACCTTTGGAAACTATTTATTATTTGCTATTTGTCTGATCATACTGGAAGATGAATGTGGTATTCAAACTCCCAACAATCAGTTTCTCACTCCCCCTCCTCTACCTTTCCTTCCTGCTTATCTTTTAGGCCAGTGCACCTAGAGAGGCAGGATATGGCGAACAGTGGCTTAACCGCATCGCAGATAAAGTACCAGTCCATTACGGAATTAGTGTAGTTCTACTGGTTGAGTTGGCGCATTGGTTAAGACACCGGACTCTCATTCAGAACAACCCCAGTCCACACATCCAAAGTTAGATCTCCTGTAATTACAAACCGGTTATGGCAAATGCCAGAATGATGCCTTTGAAAAGGTTATGACCAAAACGCTTTCCCATCCATTCCCACTTCGAGGTGGCACTCCGTCTACACTGATCCTGTCGTCAACGGAACATTATTTCCTAAATTACTGTCCTTTTTTAAACGTAGTTCTCCCTATCTGCTGTCGGCATTGGCGCTGCTACCTGTTACACGTAGTATTCTCAGTACAGTGTGATGTAAATTACAGTCAATGTTCTCTGCTATGACAGCATGCTTCGCCAGTTGTTTCACAAGCCAGGCTTTCTTCTTTACCCTGGTTTCTTTTATCGACAAATAGTTATTGCTTCTTGTATACTCACACCGCCAACTCTGTTTTCAATATCTTCATGAACCATTCCTTTCTTTTGCTAATTATTGAGTCTCTTCGGCCATCTCGACTGTAACAACTTGCTGTATGGACATACCCCTTATTCCGTACGATTTCTGAGATAGAGCAAACTTAGTGTAGTGTAGGACTTTTACATTGGGCATGTATTTTTTGGGCAGTCATAGCAGACGCAACAATTGGGTTTCTGATGTACTTATTTAGCAATTTCATTACTTGCCTCATTTCTCATCAAATTAATCACAGGACATAATCATTTTATTTAAATTCTATATCATAGAGACAATTTTTCAAAATGTTGTATGTGGATCAAGATACAATGTGGTCCTGCATCATGAACCACAGCTTCAGATAAATGTACGAGTCACATATTATGAATATACATTATTGTACATAAACAGGAGGCTAATAAACTGAACATCGAAATAAACACACATAAAAGTAATTTTTCGGGCTAACCTATGTAACATTTATACAGGGTGAGGCAGTGAAACGGCACGATTTTGTAAAACCACCAAAGATTTATTTACAAGTAAAATCATAATAGTAGAACATGGATCTCAAGTACAAGAGTGGAAATTAAAGATTTAACTTAAAAACAATCATTTTTTAAATATGGTGTCAGTGAGGTGTCGTCCTTGGTTTTGCACACATTGTCTAAGCCTGAGATGAAATTGTCCCATGACGTTTCGTAGCATCTGTACTGGAATGTTGTTAATTTCCTGTCGAATTCGCTCCTTCAGGTCTTCTTTTGTTCTTGGTGGATTTTCCTGGAAGACTTTGCACTTGAGGTAGCCCCAAAGAAAAAAGTCTGGTGCCGTCAGATCCGGTGAACGGGCAGGCCAGGGGAAATCGCCATTCCTGCTGATTAGACGTCGTGGAAATGCAAGTCTGAGCAATTCCATTGAGACATTAGCAGTATGGCTTGTTGCACCATCTTGCTGGAAGAGTGTTTCAGCATCTGGATCATGTCGATCAATTCCAGGCAGACCAAAAATGGTCAAAATGTCAGCATAACGTCCAGAGTTTACCGTCACTGTGTTGCCATCTTCATCTTCAAAAAAATAGGGCCCCACGATTCCACGAGATGACATTGCGCACCAGACTGTTACTTTTTCAGAATGGAGAGGTTTTTCATGAAGTTCGTGCGGGTTATCTGAGGACCAATATCTGAAGTTTTGCTTATTTACGTACCCACTAAGATGAAAGTGGGCTTCATCACTCATCCATAAGTTATGCACTCTTTCTTAATTTCGTTCAATAACGTTAAGCATTGACTGGCAAAAGTGTATACGGTTATTGTAGTCATTAGGTTTAAGGGCTTGCACTACCTGAATTTTGTATGGATGATAGTGAAGGTCACTCTTCAAAATCCGTCTTACTGATCGATTGCTGAGACCAAGTTCTGCGCTGTGCCGTCTCGCGGATATTCGCGGACTTCGTCCCAACGCTTCGCGCACACGATTAATGTTCTCGGGTGTCTGGATTGTTTTTGTGCTGCCGCCTCTTTTCTTTGTTGTGCTAGCAGTAGCCTCAAAGGTTTTAACCCAAAGGAGAATGGCTTTCCTTGATGGCACGGGAGCCCGTGGTGGCAGGTTGAATTCACGACGAAAGGCGCGTTGAGCACCAACCACACTATCCGCGTTTTTGTAATATGCCTTTACGGCATATGCACGTTGCGCACTCGACCAACGCTCCATGGCTACTCAAACTTCCACCACTCTAGACGCCCAAGGTCACTTCCCCCACTCTCGCAACCCCCCTCCGCGCCCGACAACCACTATCGAAATCGTGCCGTTTCACTGCCTCACCCTGTATATTGTTAACCGCTTTTGCCATATTGTAAACGTCTGTGACAAAGTACCTTGGGCTGTGACCATAGTGCAATATCACCAACTGTTTTAAGGTATAGTTTTCCTCCCATTTCAGGTAATGATTAATAACCTAAAATAATAAATTGGCAGGAAACTCGCAGCATGGTTACTAGGATAAATATGTATGGTATGTATTAAACATTTAAGTTTATTATTTGTGCGCATGGTGGTATAACAGTGAATTAAAGACGAGAAAATCACTTGTAGGAGAGAAACAATGATATACAAGTTTGTAGGAAATTGAAATAATTGCTCCTTGCTCCTGTAACAACAGCTGGCTATACGCATACCATACCATAGCAGGCAACGGCTGGTGTGAAAAACACTGAAGTTAGAAAGCAATGACCAGAGATACATGATTGTCCCAAGGTGTACACCACCTTAAGTTACAAGCCTTTCCCTCACAGGCTTATTATTTTCTGTATTATTCAGTACATTGTCATTGTTTACAACTTACCACTGTTGTATATAAGTCGAGATGAACAATTTGATACAGGATGCTTGTGCTCTATCAAATCGGGAAACTACTGCAAACTGGCCTACAAGAATTGTCTAAGCTACAGCGCATGTGGGTGGCGTTAGGATTTCAATAGTCTCTCGCCCTCTTAGCACAAACTATTAGAGAAAAAATCAGTAGTAACTCTCATGTAGGAGATTTCATGTATTTTAATTTTGCGCTGCGACACGTTTTTGCTAGAGGGAAAAGTGACATTAATTGTGAACCTATCTCGGAAAACATTTGGTGTAGGGCATATGACCATACGAAGTTTTTTTGCTTGGAATGAGTGTTCGTGTCCTATCCCAGAGTATTAACCATTGCTCCTGGGACATCCTGTGTAGTTCAAGCAATTAAGTCGTCGGTTATCGCCCTGTCTGGGGCTGGAGCATATCTTGCTCTGAATGACCTTTTTCTATGACATCATTGTTCTAGAGTCTAGTGTCTTCTCTCAGCCTTGTCATTAAAACACCTAAAGTTCTTTCATTATATATTTTTCGGATCTCAATTATGGTGCTATAAAACAGAGGTCACAGACTACACCCCTCTTACCTATCCTGTTATAGTCACATTTTGTGTTCAGGACAAATGACTTTTGGTAAGCTTCCGCACTAACTTTACATATAAACTTTTCGCAAAATAAATCTAGGACGACGCAGTATGTTGGTTGATTCTTTTAGAAAAGTATAAGTGGTGCAACAAAGCCGTTTCTGGGACAAATAAATTATAGAAAATGATGGCTGGGTTATCCTTATCCCCCACCCCATGACATAAGCCACCCCTCCAGTGTTGGAAATGGTGGAAAATTTTGGCGGGAAAAGGTCAATGGGCTACCTTCATTAACCTAACCTTCCCATCCTTCCCCCACTCCTATGATGTCACCCACCACCTGCCAACACCCCACCCCTGGAAATGGCGGGAAATGGACAGTCTCTTTGCAGCTACTGGAGAGGAAGGATAGTTAGTGTACTTTATTTATTAGGAATTCTACATAGGACGCTCCTTTTACCTACAAGTCAGAATAAGTCTCTCTGCTCCACTTGTGAAATTGTGAACTGAGGGAAATGCTTTCTGCAACCAACAAATGCTGGACTTGCAAACCATAGCAAAGTACCTGTCTGCTGACCATCCAGTCATAGCTACTGAGCAAACACATGTTTTGACATCGCTAAAGTATCATGAAAATCCTGTTCAGCGCTATGTCATAGGCAACATTTCGTCATCCAGTAAAAAAATCTGTTATCTGTCACGTCTTGCAACGAAAGACGCATGGTTACCACTCTAGCTTGTGAATCATATCCATGACCGCTGTCATCCTCCATCACATAGTATAGCCAACTCCCACTATGCTGGCACCAACAGGCAGCAGCCCTGACTTATTCCTCTAAGTTAAAGTTCCAAGGATACGCTGTGTAGTAGTAACATTCACATCTTTGTTGAAACACCAGACAGGTTGAGAAGTCCATCACCATCCCCACTAAGAGCAAAGTTAGGTCAGGAATACGTTGCACTGTAGGCCATGTGTTTCAAAAGACAATGGAATTTGTGGCACAGTCCTACAGATGAGAAAACTGCGAAAGAAAATGAAGTCGTTTGTCTAAGAACCACTACGCACCATCCTACTTGGGAGAAAAAGAAACACCGCTGTGGTAATAATTATCATGAAACAAACCACAATGTGCAGCAGAAGCTTTGAATACTGTGTTCCGTTGTAGTGTGTGCTTCTATGAAGTGGTTCAGGACCGCTGTGCATTGTGGGAGCAGCAGTCGGCACTGTCTTCTGCTGAATGGGGTGCCTTGTAATGGACCATGAGTCCAGTACAAAGACCTGCTGAATAGTGAGAGAGAGACGGAGAGGCTTTTCTCACTCTGTGAGACAAGTCTGACATCATGGATCACGCCACCTTACAGTTGGACAAGGGATTTTACATCCGAAAAACGATGATATTTGCTTAGACAATCGTGAATTAATTTACTGACGTTACCTGCAATATCCGATTTTACATGCAAGAAGCAATGATATTTGTGACACTGAAACGTAACAGTCTAATTGAAACCCATTTAAACACGTAAATTTTAAAATAAACAGTAATTTCACACATAGAGGAGTATGGACATACGTACTTGTGGAAAAGTTACGAAGAAAATAATTATGGGATCTTAATTACACTAATGTGTAGAAGTTCTGTAAATGAAGGGAACATTTTCCATGAAGAGAACCTCTAGTAATTAATAAAATATGAGAATGCATTATTGTAATTTCGTATTCGAGAAATTATACTCAAATAAAATAATGGACACAAACTAATATAGAATTGTACTTGCTGTTCTGGAGCAATTATAAGTTTACATATATATTTTCAGTTTTTATGTTAATTTTAATTGCTACTTAATTAAAAAATCATTTTAAACAATGCCGAGGATTGTTTGGGGTTATTAAGAAAGTATAAATAGTTACAGCCATACTTGCATGGGTCAGTCAGTCTGGTTTTGGTTTTTGAGCAGTGAGCATGTAGCTGCTCCTTTTGTATTGTAAGAATTGTTTGCCTTTGTGGTAATACCTTAATTTTGTTTGAAAGCACAATAAACATATTGAAACATAATACAAAATTGATTTTTAATTTTAACTTTTCCGAAGTTAAAATTTTTATAGTTACTGTGAACTTAGGACTTCAGCTGCGACAGGTCTTCAGAAAGGATGAGTACCGTACACAAAAACCCCAGTATAAATGTTTAACTTTAGAATAGTTACGTTTCAACACTTTTATACTGAAATCATCGAGTATCATCTGAAAATTCCCAGAATTTCATGTATGTTCACATGGTTTGCCGGAATATCTAACCATTTACGTAACTGTTCTTAATATCAATTACATAGCAGCTGCTACCAATCTCCTGCACAGTATAATTCAGAAGATAAAGAGTGGAAATTACATCTCTGGAAAGCCGAAACTTAAGTGTGGGATATGCTGCGAATCATTGAGTAACTAGAAACTTATCTGTGAAGATTTTTACGCAAAAACTCAGTCAGAGGAAACTGGTAGTTCCACTCGTATTTTTTAATGTATACCGATGTCAAGTACATAACAGGTTTTAGATCATTCTTACACATTACAAAGTCATCCAAGGTTTTAATGCTCGTGTCTACAGGACCAGCAAATGTCTCTTCCACCAGTGTTTCATCATCTTGATTCTATCAACACATCACAATCGATGTTCTCTGAAACAAATATAGACAGCAAATGTGTAGAGCGCCAGTATACCTCACAGTCGAACAAGAGGCTTCTGGAACTCTGAGACCTGCCGCAGTGACAACACAAAGGGGTACGAAACTACGCAGTCAAAGGCAAGTCAACCCTCATTCCGTATCTATGTAACATTCGACAATGAGGGAAGCATCGGAAATACCTCTTCATGACTACTGTGGTTCTGGAAATATCTATTTCCTACATAAATTTGTATCCTTCTTATGACTGGACATAATTTTTGGACATGTAACCTTTCATACCTCTACAGCTGGACATGCACTGAAGACGCAATTTTCCACGTAAAAATCGGGGAATCTACACTCCCTTATGACCAGACATAGTCCGTTCACTTACCACCCACACCACTTTTTGTACATGTCAGAACACAGAGCATAGTAACTTTATGCTCCAACACATACAAATTTCAGACAAGCAATAGAGTGATGTCCCCTCAACCATGCACTGCACAGCCGCTGGCAGCGTATTTGTTTTAAATGTGGGATGTTCGTAGATGATGGAGTCGCCTGCAAGTAGGTGGGAAGACCTGCAGTGGAGTTGGTTGTTGACTTGAATGTAACTGTAAATATATTGTACATTAATAGGACTAGAAAGCCCATACACTGTCATCAGAAGCGTTAACTGCCATAAAATGCCTAGCAGTAAGCATCTGGCGCGAGCTGAGGTAGAATGAATATGTTGGTTCACATTAATTTGCTGGACTCTTAAGGAGGGCAACCCAAGCAATAAGAACTGACGTCAAGAGCGAAAAATGAGTTTAATGTTTTAGTCCTGTGATGCAGGTTGTAGCAAATATTAAACTGATAAGAACAGATATTTTTTTTCTTTTTCACCGGATGAGAGAATATTTAGAGGAAATGTAATGTATAGACTATGACATACTGCTGTTTAGGATTTCCACGACTGAAGACGTTCTAGATGGGAATTTTATTTACAAAGAACTGTTTGGTTTTGACAGATATTACCTCTCTCTCTCTCTCTCTCTCTCTCTCTGTGTGTGTGTCTTTCTGTTGCTAGTGTTGAGAAAGCTTTTAGCATTAACAGCAGAATTCTCTGTAAATAGCGGTATTGTTGGAGGCTGCTGTTGAAAGTCTTGACAATGGGCAGGTTAGAGAGCTGTATCACAGGAAGGACTTTGTGAAAATGATCAATAGAGTCCATTGTTTATGAATGGAGAGGACTGCTGTCCACACACACACGCACACACACACACACACACACACACACACACACACACAGATATAGACAGGTGTTGCGAAAGTATGCTACTGTAATAGACTGGGGACAGCTTCTGTTTGCTCTCATCCATCTGTACACATGACGTTGAGTACATATTTGTGTTTGGATCCTGCTGCATGGACCACATCACTCTTGTGAAATCATAAAAAGACTCCACATGCCATCTCACACAGCAGTCACTTGGAGTGCTGCTCTGAGTGCGTCGCTACAGTTCTGCTGGTGGCTGTCTAGTATTGCAGTGGTCACAACATGCACTGCAGCTGCGCTACATCCCACAATCGCCGGCAGAGCACTGAGTGAGCTACAACTATAGTTCTGCCAGCAGCCTGAGACTTCATGCCGTGCCACACTGTGAATTAAATATGCGATTACGAGCATCTTATGTAGTAGGTATTAACCTCTGCTGCACTAACAGCTTACAAAGCTTTTTCATCTTGTTTTTATATCCCACAGCATACGACTGTAATTTACAGATGAAGTGGTGATACCCTTCACACACTCATTTTTAGCATAGTGTTTTAATCAGTTGCAGGTATGTGTAGCCTGATTTTTTTAACATCACTGCAGTTTTACGTAAGTATGCAGGCTTTCGTGGCCAGTGTCACTAAAATTAAAATCGTCTGGGTTGTTAGGCCGCATCATACTTCCTTCTAAAATAATTGACGTTTCGGCCCCTCTGCTGGGATCTTCTTAAATATGTTACGGTGTCCACTATTGATGGAATTAGCAATAGTGGTATTATGATTTCTTTTCCAGCATGATAACACCAGTTGTGTAACATCGTCAATTTTGTGCCATATTGTGATTTTTGGCACTTGTGTAGCAATGTGCATATAGATGTGTAGTTAAGAGAGATATTTACTTCAGTTTACCAGTAAAACTAAATAAAATAAACTAACCTAACCTTTCTCTCTGACTGCTGGACAGGCTGACCGTTTGCTGCCATTTCCAGGGACAGGATGATGGGGGGTATGGGTGATGTCACAGGAGTGGAGGAGGGGTGGGACAAGTTGTTAGTAGAGATAACTCAATTGATCTTTTCCCACCAATGTTTTCTTCCATTTCCAGGGGTGGAAGGGGGTGGGTGACGTCATAGAGAGTGAGGAAAACCCAGCTGCCATTGTGAATAAATTATTTGTTCCAGAAACAGCTTTGTTCCACTACTCGCATAGCATATTCTCGGAATTATGGACTATCCCATGATGTGCAAAATCTATCTTATAGAATTTTGCATTGGAGTTAAGTGAGGATCTTAACTACGCTTTTGCACTTATTAAACTAACCTGTGAAGAAATCCGTTGCTTTTCCTCAGGGCCCCTTTATTGCTTGTATCAGTCTCACCTTTCAGTACACAGGTAAAAGTCGAAAATAAGTTTCGTTAACTACCTCTTTCATGGATGGGCAACACATGCTCTATAGTTCTTTTAATGAACCACATTGCGTCATATTACTTTTACATGGTAGCTTGTATGTGGTTGTATCATTTTAAATCGCCCCAAAGGAAAATTTCCAATTTTTGATGGATATGACTTCTTGTAGTGGCTGGAAGCAATCGTATGATCAAACAATGACAGAATATTCCAGCTATTGAAACGCAATGCATTATATTTTTATCTTTTGAGGGTCAATAGTCAATTCGTACACCGAGCATTGATCCTCTATTGGTCTCCCTGCATTTCATTACGATCTTCTAGCGTTGTCTTGTATATCTATGCAAGAGCGTGATCTGGGAATAGCGCCATGGAGCTCTCGATATTACCTGCTAGGTTATTTATATGAACTTAAAATAGTAAATGTCTATAACATTCTCCTGGAGTACGCCTTAAGCTACTTTTACGTCAGAAGATTTCTCTTTGTTGAGACAGGTATACTGTGTTCTGTTTCCGAGAATTCTTCAGTGTAATCCATAAGCTTCTACGAGTAGCGTTCAATAAGTAATGCAGCACTTATTTTTTCTGGGCCAGATTCGGTTGAAAAAATATGCGGAATTTGGTGTGGGATATCATGAATTATTCTCGCTCCAGCCAATATAGATCCAACCAATATAGTTCCGACAGGTGGCAACGTTGTATGTAGCCTTCAAAATGGCGCCTGTAACGGAGGTGCTTTCCAAGCAGCGTGCTGTCTCAGAGTTTCTTTTGGCGGGCAACCAGAGCATCGCAAACATCCATAGGCGCTTGAAGAATGCCTACAGAGACCTGGTAGTGAAGAAAAGCACGTTGAGCCATCAGGCGAGGCGTCTGTCATAATCGCAACAAACTCCCACAAACCTGTCCGATCTCCCACCTACCGGCAGGCCGCACACAGCAGTGACTCCTGCTATGTTGGAACGTGCGGACACTCTCATTCGAGGTGACTGACGGGTCACAATAAAATATCTTGCTTCTCAGCTGGTTGTATCTGTTGGTAGTGCTGACACACTCGTCTACCAGTTGGGGTACTCAAAGGTGTGTGCCTATTAGGTTCCTTGCTGCCTAAGGGAAGACAAAAAGGGCAACGAAGGACCATGTGTGCAGAATTGCTTGCGCTTTATGAGGCTGAACATGACCAGTTTTTGTCGAATATTACCACAAGCGATGAAACATGAGTTCATCTCCTCGAACCGGAAACAAAACGGCAATCTCCTCCACAGAAACAATTCAAAGCCAAAGCCTCAGCGTGTAAATTCATGGCAACAGTCTTCTGAAATTACGAAGGGATTATCTGGTTTGATATCCCTCCCCATGGTACAACTGTCAACTCTGAAGTGTATTGTGCTACCCTTAGGAAACTGAAGAAGTGACTTCAGGGTGTTCGTCGCCACAGAAATGCAAATGAATTTATCCTTTTCCATGACAATGCAAGTCCTCACGAAAGTCGGTGCAACCGTGAAGAGCTCACAAAACTTCATTGAACTCTTCTTCCTCATCCATCCTACAGCCTCGGTCGGGTACCCTCCATCTGTTTGGCCCTATGAACGATACACTCTGTGGGAAGCAGTACACGGATGACGGGCAGGCTATTGATGGAGCAAGACGTTGGCTATGACGTCGGACCGGTAGAGTGGTATCTTGCGGGCGTATAGGCCCTTCCAGTAAGGTGGTGTAAGGCATTCGCGCAGAACAGAGATTATGTTGAAAAATAGAGTTTTGTACCAAAAGAGTGGGGAATAATTTGGTGAATTGGAATTCCGAATAAAACCAACATGTATTCTTACTGAGCGCCCCTCGTATTTTGCTCACACTGCGACAATTCTAAACTGTATCAAACGACTTCTGGTAGTTGAGGAATACGACATCATCGTTGGAATCAGTATCGATTGCATTCTGGATCTTGTGGACGAACAGAGGAGCTTGTGCTGCTATAAGAAGAGCAAGTATTTTCGTTCAGTGTACGTAGAATCGCATATGAATTTGTTCAGGCTAAACAGACATTCCTCTGTTTTAGTTGATTTTGTATCCCCTGGTCAGTTATCTCCATATCTGTGGGTGCAGTATTCAGGTGATTATTGGAAAATCATCAGTAAAAAAATTCAGTAAACGGAATATTGAATTTCAGCTTTCTCCATCTCATTTTGTACTCTGCTCTCAGCTTTGTCATTGAATCACTGGACAGATGGTTTTTATCAGTTTACTGACTTAATTTAGGACAGAAATTTTTGAGGATTTTTTTCAGGTCAATAGACAGAATATTACTTTAGAATGCATTGAACAATTCACGGAAGGCTCTCTTTACGTTCAGTTTGCTTCATTCGACTTTGTTTCACGAACCATAATGTAACAACGATTAAATATGTGGTGATGTTGCCTTTGCTTTCGGGGCAGCTTTTTGACACGTTGTTGTTGTTGTGGTCTTCAGTCCTGAGACTGGTTTGATGCAGCTCTACGTGCTACTCTATCCTGTGCAAGCTTCTTCATCTCCCAGTACCTACTGCAGTCTCCATCCTTCTGAATCTGCTTAGTGTATTCATCCCCTGGGCTCCCTTTACGATTTTTACCCTCCACGCTGCCCTCCAATACTAAATTGGTGATCCCTCGATGTCTCAGAACATGTCCTACCAACCGATCCCTTCTTCTAGTCAAGTTGTGCCACAAGCTCCTCTTCTCCCCAATTCTATTCAATACCTCCTCATTATTTATGTGCTCTACCCATCTAATCTTCAGCATTCTTCTATAGCACCACATTTCGAAAGCTTCTATTCTCTTCTTGTCTACACTATTTATCGTCCACGTCTCACTTCCATACATGGCTAAACTCCATACAAATACTTTGAGAAACGACTTCCTCACACTTAAATCTATACTCGATGTTAACAAATTTTTCTTCTTCAGAAACGCTTACCTTGCCATTGCCAGTCTACATTTTATATCCTCTCTACTTAGACCATCATCAGTTATTTTGCTCCCCAAATAGCAAAACTCCTTTACTGCTTTAAGTGTCTCATTTTCTAATCTAATTCCCTCAGCATCACCCGACTTAATTCGACTACATTCCATTATCCTCGTTTTGCTTTTGTTGATGTTCATCTTATACCCTCCTTTCAAGACACTGTCCATTCCGTTCAGCTGCTCTTCCAAGTCCTTTGCTGTGTCTGGGACAGAATTACAATGTCATGGGCAAACCTCAAAGTTTTTGTTTCTTCTCCATGGATTTTAATACCCACCCCGAACTTTTCTTTCGTTTCCTTTATTGCTTGCTCAATATACAGATTGTATAACATCGGGGATAGGCTACAACCCTGCCTCACTCCCTTCCCAACCACTGCTTCCCTTTCATACCCCTCGACTCTTATAACTGCCATCTTCTTTCTGTACAAATTGTAAATAGCCTTTCGCTCCCTGTATTTCACCCTAACCACCTTCAGAATTTGAAAGAGAGTATTCCAGTCAACATTGTCAAAAGCTTTCTCTAAGTCTACAAATGCTAGAAACGTAGGTTTGCCTTTCCTTAATCTTTCTTCTAAGATAAGTCGCAGGGTCAGTATTACCTCACGTGTTCCAACATTTCTACGGAATCCAAACTGATCTTCCCCGATGTCGGCTTCTACCAGTTTTTCCATTCGTCTGTAAAGAATTCGCGTTAGTATTTTGCAGCTGTGACTTATTTAACTGATAGTTCGGTAATTTTCACATCTCCTCAACACCTGCTTTCTTTGGGATTAGAATTATTATATTCTTCTTGAAGTCTGAGGGTATTTCGCCTGTCTCATACATCTTGCTCACCAGATGGTAGAGATTTGTCAGGACTGGCTCTCCCAAGAATGTCAGTAGTTCTAATGGAATGTTGTCTACTCCGGGGGCCTTGTTTCGACTCAGGTCTTTCAGTGCTCTGTCAAACTCTCCCACTTCATCTTCATCTACATCCTCGTCCATTTCCATAATATTGTCTTCAAGCACATCGCCCATGTATAGACCCTCTATATACTCCTTCCACGTTTCTGCATTCCCTTATTTGCTTAGAACTGGGTTTCCATCAAAGCTGTTGATATTCATGCAAGTGGTTCTCCTTTCTCCAAAGGTCTCTTTAATTTCCCTGTAGCAGTATCTATCTTACCCCTAGTGAGATAAGCCTCTACATCCTTACATTTGGCCTCTAGCCATCCCTGCTTAGCCATTTTACACTTCCTGTCGATATTATTTTTGAGACGTTTGTATTCCTTTTTGCCTGCTTCATTTACTGCACTTTTATATTTTCTCCTTTCATCAATTAAATTCAATATTTCTTCTATTACCCCAGGGTTTCTACTAGCCCTTGTATTTTTACCTATTTGACCCTCTGCTGCCTTCACTATTTCGTCCCTCAAAGCTACCCATTCTTCTTCTACTGTGTTTCTTTCCCCCATTCCTGTCAATTGTTCCCTTATGCTCTCCCTGAAACTCTGTACAACCTCTGGTTCTTTCAGTTTATCCAGGTCCCATCTCCCTAAATTCCCACCGTTTTGCAGTTTCTTCAATTTTAATCTACAGTTCATAACCAATAGATTGTGGTCAGAGTACACATCTGCCCCTGGAAATGTCTTACAATTTAAAACCTGGTTCCCATATCTCTGTCTTACCATTATATAGTCTATCTGATACCTTTTAGTATCTCCAGGGTTCTTCCATGTATACAACCTTCTTTCATGATTCTTGGTCCAAGTGTGAGCAATGATTAAGTTATGCTCTGTGCTAAATTCTACCAGGCTGCTTCCTCTTTCATTTCTTAGCTCCAATCCATATTCACCTACTATGTTTTCTTCTCTCCCTTTTCCTACTACCAAATTCCAGTCATCCATGGCTATTAAATTTTCGTCTCCCTTCACTACCTGAATAATTCTTTTATCTCATCATACATTTCATCAATTTCTTCGTCATCTGCAGAGCTAGTTGGCATATAAACTTGTACTACTGTAGTAGGCGTGGGCTTCGTGTCTATCTTGGCCACAACAATGGGTTCACTATGCTGATTGTAGTAGCTTACCCTTTCTCCTATTTCTTTTATTTATTATTAAACCTACTCCAGCATTACCCCTATTTGATTTTGTATTTATAGCACTGTATTCACATGACCAAAAGTCTTGTTCCTCCTGCCACCAAACTTCACTAATTCCCACTATATCTAACTTTAACCTATCCATTTCCCTTTTTAAATTTTCTAACCTACCTGCCCGATTAAGGGATCTGACATTCCACATTCCGATCTGTAGATCGCCAGTTTTCTTTCTCCTGATAACGTCCTCTTGAGTCGCCCCACCCAGAGATCCGAATGGGGGACTATTTTACTTCCGGAATATTTTACCCAAGAGGACGCCATCATCATTTAATCATACAGTAAAGCTGCATTCCCTCGGGAAAAATTATGGCTGTAGTTTCCCTTTGCTTTCAGCCGTTTACAGTACTAGAACAGCAAGGCCATTTTGGTTAGCGTTACAAGGCCAGATCAGTCAATCATCCAGACTGTTGCCCCTGCAACTACTGAAAAGGCTGCTGCCCCTCTTCGGGAACCACACGTTTGTCTGACCTCTCAACAGATACCCCTTCGTTGTTGTTGCTCCTACGGTATGGCTATTGACTGTGGAAAAATAGATAGTATTTGTCACCCATCACAAGTTTTCTCAACACATACCTGTGTAATGCATACTATAGAACACTCTTCACTTTGTCAACTTATACTGATTATTTTCAGTCTCGGAGAAAAATGTTTGAGGTTTACTGCTATTATATCTGAAATATGTTTGAAGGTATTATCCGCCATTGGGCATTGATTTATATCAATGGGGCAAGTAGAAAATTTGTGCGGGACCGTGATTCGAACCTGGGTTTTCTGCTTACTAGACGGATGGGCTGACTGCTACTCCATCCAGACACAATGGTCACTAGAGCTGCATGGACTACACCTAGCATGCCACTAGTCAGACCCAAATTCTCAACTTATACCACGCACTAGTGATATAGTGCCCCATCATGTCGATTCGCTTAAGAGGTCATTGATGTACATCTACACTGAATGCATCATTGGCTGTCATTGCTTTAATTATATATATGTGGTGCCTGCTCTTTCAGACATAACCAAAGAACAGACATTATTTTGATCCTGCAGCCACTTTGAATCAAGACAAAAAGGAATGAAGGACATTAGCTGCCAGTGGGCGTTGATTTATATCAATGGGGCAAGTTCAAAACTTGTGCCGTACCTGGGTTCGAATGGATACCTCCCGCTTACTAGTCCAAAAGAACAGATAAAACGTATATAAACACGGAGATGACGGCCAATGGACGTTCGGTGCAGATGTACACCAAGGTAGAACTCTTGTGGGAATTGGAGAGATGCCGCTAGTAATGAGGCTAATGAACAGGGTCACTACATCAGTAGTGTGTGGTATAAGTTGAGAATTTGGGTCTGTTGGGAGGAGGCATGCTAGGATAGTCTGCGTGGT
This sequence comes from Schistocerca americana, assembly GCF_021461395.2. Classification (NCBI taxonomy): domain Eukaryota; kingdom Metazoa; phylum Arthropoda; class Insecta; order Orthoptera; family Acrididae; genus Schistocerca; species Schistocerca americana. The sequence continues at coordinate 383,119,482 of NC_060126.1, forward strand.
TGTGCTGACTATTGTGTGTCTATGGCGTAGGGTCAGTGCATGTACCTAGGAAGCAACGGATCCGGGTTCAAATCTCAGTCTGGCACAAATTTTCGACTTGGTCCATTGATATAAACCAATGCCCAGCTGGCAGCTAATGTCTCTAATTCCATTACGACCTGATTCGTAGTGGCTGTAGGAACAGATACCACGTGTATATGAAATACGTTTCTTGTAGCGCTCACTATCAATTAAGTAAAAATAACTTCCTACCTTTCCTAACATTCATATTAACACCCGCGGCCAATGAAGCTACGACGGCCTCATGATCAACAATTCTCTGTTCTGCGTTGAGAGAACGGAAAATTTCTGACCTGTTTACAAAGAGGGTACCTAAGACGGTCCTCTGACTTACTGCTCAGTGTAATTTTCGGACACATCATCTATAACAATATCACAATAATCCCCATTCCTGTTACCGGTCTTAATCACTTGAGTATTCGAGTCTATAGCTAGTGTATTGAAAAATCCTCTTGCTCTAAGACATCGCCAAAATATTTTATTGGCTCAAATGACTCTGAGCACTATCGGACTTAACAGCTATGGTCATCAGTCCCCTAGAACTTAGAACTACTTAAACCTAACTAACCTAAAGACATCACACAACACCCAGTCATCACGAGGCAGAGAAAATCCCTGACCCCGCCGGGAATCGAACCCGGGAACCCGGGTGCGGGAAGCGAGAACGCTACCGAACGACCACGAGCTGCGGACAAAAATATTTTATTCCAGCTCCAGATGCAGGGGCTTATGAAATCATACGATTGTGAAGTTATACTCAGGTTTTGAACTAGCTAGATATTATCGTATTATTTACGAATATAAACAAGTGACTACTGTACCGTTCGGCCAACCTCTGCGATACATATACTAATCTGAGTTTAAAGTTTCGTTTATATTTAGTTATTGGTCCAGTTTTCTGTTACTGATACTGTGTTGTTGTGGTCTTCAGTCCAACGACCATTTTTATGCATTTTTGGCCATTATTACTGTTTTTAGACAAGACCAGTTCTGAGGCCTTTACATGGAAGCTCCTGCTGTTAACCGACACTTCTACCTTAACATCATCTTCCTCTCATTTCCACTGACGAATGTTTTTATCTGTAGTTAATGTTGATAGTATTCTCTCCTTTATGAAATCAACATATTTTTTATTGAGCATGTGGAGGCAATTCTCTGTCCTCTAAAACCCACTTCGGTATGGTTCAAGTAGGCTGGTCTGTTAACCTAGTAAGCACTTGTCCCATGTAATGCACAGCTGTCCCATTAAGAGGGGCGGAGGGGGGGGGGGGGACCATATAGAGAGTGTCTGGATGTATATAGTAAATCGTTAGTAATGCTTTTATTGCGACTCATATAATGCACTCTCAGAATCTGAAATTTTCTATTAAATATGATTACCCTTCGACAGTAATATTTTGACGTATTAAATTGGGCTGACAAGCTTATGGAAGATAGTCTTCAGTTTTGGAGTCTAAGATATCGTCTGAGCTGAAGAAAACAGTTTTTGAACCATGTATACCCCTAATAACTATTAGCTGTGAGACATGAACATTAAACGTGTTCATTGTTAGAAAACTACACAAGTTAGTCTTGTCCAATGATCAGCGCTTGCTGTAACCGTGATATTCACTCGTCGACGTTAATTAGTGTTAGATTACAAACACAGATGGCAAAATAAATTTAAGGCACGGCAAAACTTTCAGGACATCGACTAACTGATGCATCACTGCTAACGGACAGCGTTTTGATCGTATCATACGAGAACAGTTATATCACTAAACCAATCTCACTGAGATCTGCTATTCTCGCTGCGAAACGGCATAGTTAAATCTGAAGGAAAAAAAAAAACACAGCTGATGCCTCTGTTTCACTTATTGATGAACTTACGAGAGTACATTGCTGTTTGTTTGTGAGACCCTGGTCACTGTTAATCTAAATTAATGGTTTCCAGCCTGGGGGTAATTACCCCCCGTAGGGTAAAGTGAAGATTTCTCAGGGGTAAAAACAAAATGGATTTGATGAAGATTTAGTGACTACTCTAAATTAGTTTGTTAAAAATATCTCTATTATCAAAATTTCGCTATACTCTAATACATAGCACTTCACCACACCACCACCATCATCATCATCACCATCATCATCAGCCATCTGATATCCAATGCTGGATAGAAACCTCGTCTAGATGTTTCCATGCTTTGTAATCTTCAGCAATAAGAATCAGTGTTGCTCTCTGCGTGTCTTTCACAAGTATATCTTCTCAGTCTTTTCTTATTTCTTGGAATCCAGAAAATAGCTTCCTTTGGCATTCTACTATACATCTTCCTGGAAACTGTCAAGCTCAACTCCATTTCTTTCATCACTGTCGTAGCTATGCCCCCCACTCTAATCTGTTCCATAATCCATTTGTTCAGTTTTCTGTACCTCCCAGTAATTTGCAACAAGCATCTCTCCATATGTTGAAAGATTATGTCTCACTGTCATGAGTCAAAATTTCTTACACACATTGTTTATTGAAATTCAGTTTTATACACATTAAAAGTTTCACTTTGATAATTTATTTACTTTACCAATGTCAGTTTTACTCTTCTATTTACTGATTTTGCTGTTCATCCAGTGATAGCAATCATTTGACATCAGTAATAAATTTTAATGGCAACTTTTTTTCCAGATTTGGAAAATTGGCTTGGGTTCTAAGACCAGTTTCAGTGAATGAAAGAATATTTGAGCGAAAGTACAATTTCCTGGATCTTCTTAAGGCAAAATCCTACAAACAGATTTTCACACAAAGAACTGGTATTGTTTTAGTGATCAGTCTGTTGTTAGTAGCTATAGTATTGGAAGACCTCTTAGGTCCATTTAGGTTCCATTTACCATGAATTACGGGTGTGAAAGCGGACTTTTGACTATGGTAGCAATGAAAACTAAATTGATGAACTTGGTGCATCACTTACGATGTGAAATGGCCGACATCAGACCAAACATAAGAAAAGGGCTATTATAAATAAGTAGGACTGAGCACCTCATTGACTACTTAATTTTTGTTCATCGAAAAAAAAGCAGGAAACAGTTGAGTTTTAGTTGTTTCTACTTGAACTCAATATTATAAACATTGCTTTTCTGATTTGTCGCATTAGACCTGTAGAGAAATATTTGTTTTTACAATCCAATATTTAATTATGTCCCAAAGTTTGTTGACGATATTGCATAATATCTGATCTTCTTCAGGAATAAAGGTCTCAGAAAGGTTGAGAAACATTGATTAGTGAAAAGAGATTACAAACGCTTTTATCGGGTAAAAAATAATTTTACGCCAAAATGTAAGGCGCCTCACTCTATGGAAGGGAATCACAGTAACAGAGTGCACTTGAGTAACAAGCTAAAATTGAGTCAACACACAGATAAGCTTATGAAGAAGCTCTGTTTGGTATATTCTGCTGTTTGAAGTATGTCTCGCTGTGGCGGTCTGTAAGACAAGGGTATTCGCTTATTTTACGTTTCTTAAGTCACTGATGTTTTATGTAATTGTCTTTTGTAGAAACGCCACTAAATTGAATACAGTATTTATTCAGCGTAAGCTAGCAGTAGGAGCACTGTGTAAACGTAGTGTAGGTAAGTACACGGTTTTCATTGGTTTCTTTAAAGAGCTTGGAAATTTTACACTGCATTCCCAATACGTTTACCTCTTGTGCTACTGGTTGCAGATGATAAAAATCAGTTTGAGCTGAAATGGAACATGTACAGTCACAGCACAGAAGAAATTATACCACAGAATTTGCTTTCTTTTCCGGGGTCCAAAGGTTAGATATGTACTCAGTTGGAAAGATCTTCACCAAGATCCCTATCTGACCATAAAGCAAGAAAAGGGAAAACCATACCAATTACAAGAAAATGAAAGTTGAAGTCTCATTTGCCACTCCTCCTACAACTTATGTGATTATATAGAATCACGGATTGAAAATTCCTATTAGAAGCACGGCAAGTGGTAACGTTTACTGTAGAGCTTCTTTGCTGGTAGAAGTGTGTAGTAAACAAACCTCTGTCGTAGCAGCTGTAGCTAACTATTTTTTATGAAAAATATCTGTTAATTCCTGTAAACATTAAACTACCAGTACAACTATGGAACAAGCAGGTCTTCCCATGTTAGTGGTTTTTATGCCAATTGATTTGGTTACTTTTAGCCTACGAAAGCAGAAATGATGTTATTCAGACTAGTGAGTGTTTATTATTAATATGTTTCTGTAAGAGGCCTCGTTTTAGCTAACGTATACCTCGATTCCCTGAAGGTTTCTCTTGATGGGATGTAAGGAACACACTGAATCAATGAAGGTCAATTACATTAACATTTCGAAAACGGCAGTACGGTAATTACTTTTTGCGACCTTACATGCGTGTTCACTTGCGTTCCCACAGGAGAAGCTATAAACATCTCCGTAAATCGTTGCACTTTTAGCTAAAAGCTTCAGTATTTTACAATATTTTCTGAAATTAAGAAACCGCTTGCTGAAACATGAATGAGTGGTAGTGTTTTGCATCGTGACTAGACACAAGCCACTAATTAAATTTTCTTCCGTTAGGAAAGTGGAATGCGCTCCTCAACTGTGATATAACTTTCAAAATGGTATGAAGGAGGAATCAGTGGTCGTTTCCGTTCTAGCTTTATTAGAGCAGATTCGAATTTCGGCTAGTAACTAACCACTATCAATGCTAAAAACACGAGAAAGTCAGAGCATACTACACAAAAATTGCAATTCATGACGTAACTGACGTCGCTTGTACAGCAAATTGCACTCAAGTATTTCGGAGTTGTTGTATACGACTTAGTACGTCTACACCTGTTGTTCAGGCTCATGTCGCCGTTCGTTAAAGACTGCTGTGTAGTGTAGCGAAGGTAGGTTATGTAGAGAACACACCTGTTGGCTGTGTGGCGCCCTCCATCTTCTAGATGCTAAATGTGCCATTAACTGAGTACAGCAGCGCCAATAATCTTTCTTGTATTTTAGTTTATTTTATTTCTATGAAAAATATGAGATCATAATTGCTTTACTATGAAGGAGTTTTGCGACACAATGCCACACAGCCAACCAGTGTGTTCCCTGCAAAGCGTTCCTGCATTACATATTATTCTTTAATGAACTGTGACATAGCCTGAACAACAGGTGTAGACGTACTAGGGCATGTATAACGACTCCGAAATACTGATATGTAATTTAATGTACAAGCGATATAGGTTAAGGGGGGTAGGACGTCAAACGGGCCGACTTGGAGCAGGAGAGGCACCACTGAACATTTTAATTTCCACTGTCTATACTGTTACAAATAAATTCATAAAAGTTTGTCAGCATCACCAGGAAGGATTCAGAACTTACACTCATAGCAGTAGAAGTTCTAAAACATAACGAAGTAATTTTTTTTACGTGTGAAGTTTTATCATTCTTTTCACTTACTAATGGCAGCATTTGTTGCTATAGGTACACTTTTCTTCATAAGTAAGAGAGGTTCTTCTATGAATTTTGCACAGCATACAAACCATACTTAAAGGTGTATGTAACTCTAGAATTTTCCAAATCTATTAAAAAATATGGTAAAGATTGAGGTAATTAACTATAAAATTTGTGTTGTTCTAAACATGAAGTTTAAAATATAAAAGTTCATTCGTTTTTTAATAAATTAAATAAATTCTAGAATTTCATACACTTGTGAGTATGGTATGTATACTATGCAAAATTCATCGAAGAATCTCTCTAACTTATGAAGAAAAGTGTACCTATAGCAACAAATGCAGCCATTAGTAAGTGACAAAATGATGAAATTTCGCATGTAAAAAAAAAAAAATGTTGTTATGTTTTCGAACGTCCACTACAATGGGTGTGAGTCCTGAATCCTTCCTGGTGATGCTGACAAAGTTTTATGACTTTTGTTTGTACAAGTATTGACACTGGAAATTAAAAAGTCCTGAGATGCCTCTCGTGCTCCATGTCGGCCCGTTTGACGTCCTACCTCCCTTAAGCCATGAGTTGTAATTTTTATATTATGCTCTACGTATTTCTTGATTTTTTAGCATTGATAATGGGGAGTGACTAGCCGAAATCTGGATCTGCCCTAATAAAGCTAGAACGAAAACGATGACTGGCTGCAGGTTTTCTCCATTTTGAAAATACTTAACTGTCTTCTTCTGGCAAGCGCCTCTCGCGAGATGCTCAAAAACTTTTTAATGATTGACTGACAATGCAGTTTAGAGGTGGAATCCACATCTCACACGTACCTTCAGTATGTTGTCCGCAAGACGCTGTACAGTCAATAGCGCGCGGCGGTTCGTACCAATATTAGCAAACCTTTTGTTAAGCATGGGAATAATGACTGTATACGAGCTCCTTTGTGCTTCCTAATCCCTGGTACATTGTTCTCATGCTACCTACACGTACAAAGGTGGTAGCAAAATGTTCGTACAGTCTTCCTCTGATACCGATTTTCTCAACACGGTTTCCAGCGTTCAACATCAACTATCAACCAAAGATTCTCATTACTATTCTCGAGGCTTTCGTAAGGACTACACCGATCTATTAAGAACCTAGAACTGCTTCCCAGAATTCGTTAGATTTCTGCTAAGAAGTTGACAGTGCCCTAGAATTGGTGCTACTAGTATGCAGTGGACTCTCGCAGGAATCTTCCAACGAACGTAGATCTCCCGTTCGCACCATTTACTACTAATTACACATGATCGTCTCATATCATTCTAAGTTTTGGTGTTACTCCTAAATACACTGCCAGACAAAAAAGAGTGAAGCACCAAAAAGACGTGGTCGGATGTCAATGTAAACTTGTACTCGCACTGGTCACCGGCGGGAATGTAAACTATTAGAATTGCCAGTTTCTGTGACTAGTTGCACGGCACGAGCGTGCGATAATGGCGCTCGTGTTTTTGTTCTTATCACACCTGGTAGAATATACACTGAAAAGCCAAAGAAACTGGTACACCTGCTTAATATCGTGTAGGGCCCCCGCGGGACCGCAGAAGTGCCACAACATGACGTGGCATGGACTCGGCTAATGTCTGAAGCAGTGCTGGAGGGAACTGACACCATGAATCCTGCAGGGCTGTCCATAAATCCGTAAAAGTACGAGAGTATGGAGACCTCTCCTGACCAGCACGTTGCAAGGCAACCCATATATGCTCAATAATGTTCATGTCTGGAGAGTTTGGTCGGCATCGGAAGTGGTTAAACTCAGAAGAGTATTCCTGGGGCCACTCTAGCAATTCTGTACGTGTGGGGTGTCGCATTGTCCTGCTTTAATTGCCCAAGTCCGTCGAAATGCACAATGGGCATCAATCGATGTAGGTTATTAGATAGGATGCTTACGTACGTGTCAGCTGTCATATTCATGTCTAGACGTATCAGCGGTCCCATATCACTCCAACTTTACACGCCGCACAGCAATATAGAGCCTCCACAAACTTGAACAGTCCCCTGCTGACATGCAGGGTCCATGGATTCATGAGATTACCTCCATACCTGTACACGTCCATCCGCTCGATACAATTTGAAACGAGACTCGTTCGACTACGCAACACGTTTCCAGTCATCAACAGTCCAATGTCGGTGTTGACGGGCTCGGGCGAGGCGTAAAGCTCTTCGTCGTGCAATCATTGAGGTTAATCGGGTGGGCCTTCGGCTCCGAAAGCCCATACCGATGATGTTGCGTTTAATGGCTCGCACGCTGACATTTGTTTATGGCCCTGCATTGAAATCTGCAGCAATTTGCGGAAAGGTTGCATTTCTGTCACGTTAAACTATTTTCTTCACTCGTCGTTGGTCCCGTTCTTGCAGGATCTTTTTCCGGTCGCAGCTATATTGGAGATCTGACGTTTTACCAGATTCCGGATATTCACGGTACACTTGTGAAATGGTCGTACGGGAAAACTCCCACTTCATCGCTACCTCGGAGATGCTGTGTCCCATTGTTCGTACGCCGACTGTAGCACCACGTTCAAACTAAGGGGCTCCGGAAAGGGTCAAAATCATGAAAAGTTCAATTTTTACTTTTTTGCGTTTTCTGAATCTGCAGACTATTACCTTTTAATAGATATATAATTTATTCAATTCCGAAGACTACAACTATTTTTAAATTTTTTTTGAAATGTGTTCTACATGGGCGTGACCCACTGTGGCGCTGTTAAACTGCTGTCAAATGGTGTTATTATTAACGTCCGTGTTCATCAGGTACATTTTAGTGATGTGAGATAAAGTATGTGTTGTGACTAACCTGTGATGGTTCAATATATATCGCTGGTGCGATTGTCGATTGTTTCAGGTTTATTTACTCTGTCGTTATCTCGAAAATATTCGTAATTAATTCTGTTTCTTGAGTCTCTGTTTTGTTGAAGTATAATAATGAGTAAAAGTAAAGTTATTAGAAATCCTCTGAAGGCTTTTAAGAAAAGGAGAAATGTTGGAAAGCCAAAGGTATGTGTTATTACTGTAAACAATAAAGACGATTACCAAGTGAGTGAACCTAACCTCTCAAGTACACCTGCCCATAGCAGTCAAAGTGGGAAAGAAAATACTTCACAGAAGAAGCTTGGTTCAATGAATGAAAACTATGAATGTTTTATGGGCGAATCGGATGTGAATGAAATATTTGATATGTCGGTTCTCAAAGGAATTTTTTCAAACTGTGTAAGATGTATTCATTGTAGTGAAGTTGGTCTGGAACTCTCCATAATAAAGCACGTAGGACTTGCTAGTGAAATACAACTGAAATGTGATAAGTGTTCATACATGACCACCTTTTGGAACAGTGTTGCAGTAACTGCAACTGAAGAAAATGGTAGCAAAATCTACGAACACAACAACGAGCGATGCTTGCTTTAGACAAGGAACGCCTTCGGGCTGCAGACAGGGCTGTAAAGAGTCTAGAAATACAAGCAAGAGTAAACAGGAGGAGGAACAAGAGGAAGCTGGAGGAGGAGTTTGCAGAGGATGAAGATAATCCATCCTATGGGCCTGGAATGCACTAAAAAGTTAATCCAATCTTTGTCGCTCGATTCCAAAACTTTTATTTTCTCATACTAATTACATGTTTTCTAAGGATCTTCCAAACATATTTGTTTCAAACTTTCAGTAAATGTTACACAGTACCTTCTGCATAATTTAACACAGCCTTTTTCCAAAAAACTGTATATTTTTGAATATATAAATAAAAAATTGCAAAAAATGTTGTGAATTTTCATTACAATTGAAAAAAAAATCATCTTTAATAACTGAACTAAAATTTTGTAAAATCCCTGTGTTATGTTGTAGCCCATATTCCAATAAATAATCTGTAAAAGGTTCAACTTCCTACCTCAAATACTTTGTGAGGAAAGATGTAATTTATAAGCGTTATTTTAACATTACAAGTATAGGGCGTTCCGGAGCCCCTTAAGTCTCGCTAACCTGCCATTGTACCAGCAGTTACCGGTCTAAAAACTGCGCCAGATACTTATTGTCTTATAAAAGTGTTGCCGACCGCAGTGCCATATTCTACCTGTTTACATATCTCTGTATTTGAATACGCATGCCTGTACCAGTTTCTTTGGCGCTTCAGTGTATAAGGGGCGTGCACAACGTCAGATGTTGAGTTATCACTGTGAAGAACATGGACATGCACCGTACTCGTCTGAGACAGTGTTATCAGCAGCTGCAGAGTCTGAACACCCAATGCATTTCTTACATTTTGTATTCCTCCTTCGTAAGTATCGTCATTTTCTCGAACACTGACATTAATGCAAGGTAAACGTGTAATTCGTGATGCAGCTGTGCCCACCTGACTATTAGCAGCTGTCCTGAACGCAGTCGGCGTGCATTCCGTCCGCTCCACACACGCATGTGTCGCATTGTTCTCTGAACATCGTCTCGGGCTGACAGGCGGTGTCCCGCTTCTTTCGGCGCACACTTAGTGGAGCCACTGTACAACATAAAGGCATTGAATTAATACGTTTTGAGGAATCACCTCCTTATAGCCAGTTAAAATGACAATATTGTGATACACCTATGGCTGAAAAATGAACTTTTATGTCTCACACTGATCATGTTTCGGATTGAAGTCAGTTTTCAAAAATGGTTCAAATGGCTCTGAGCACTATGGGACTCAACTGCCGAGGTCATTAGTCCCCTGGAACTTAGAACTAGTTAAACCTAACTAACCTAAGGACATCACAAACATCCATGCCCGAGGCAGGATTCGAACCTGCGACCGTAGCGGTCTTGCGGTTCCAGACTGCAGCGCCTTTAACCGCACGGCCACTTCGGCCGGCGAAGTCAGTTTTCAACAGACTATCTATCCAAGAGGAAAGAAAACATAATATCGGATCAAACACGATAAACACGACAAAATACCCAATGCGAGAATCTATATTAGCTTGGCGACCTCGTATCGCAAATATACGCATTTGACGGTTTCTTACTGGAAAATACAAACAACTGTTCAAATGTGTGTGAATTCCTAACGGACGAAACTGCTGAGGTCATCGGTCCATTGACTTACACACTACTTACGCTAACTTATGCTAAGAACAACACACACCCATGCCCGAGGGAGGACTCGAACCTCCAACGGGAGGGGCCGCGCAATCCGTGACATGGCGCCTCAATTCGCACGGCCACTCCGCACGGCAAATACAAACAACTGCCATGGATTATGTTCCAAATAAAATGTGTGAAAATACAAAGCTACAACCTATGATAGCATAAGTAACTGTTCAAGCTCTTGCTTGCATAAGAGAGTGCTACGTTTTCGGAATGCAACGAGGAATAGTCACAAAGGTTTAATTATCATCGTGAAAAATAATACTTACGGAACTTTGTTTTCTTGTTTGCACATACATGCCTGCAATCATGGTACACGCTGAAACGCCCACACCACCGTACCACAGAACACCGCTAGGGGATTCAAAAAATATGGCTCACTCCATTGATAAAACGGAGTATGGTGCAGTAATTCCTTTTCTGCGTTTGAACAGGAATAACGTTGCAATATTAAACTGCGTGAATACAGTTGCGTAATGTGTTTCTTCTTCTAATACTTGGGAATATACGTTTCGGCCATCATCAGAGTGAGGCGACAAACTAAAGCTACAGTATTAGTTCCATCATTTTAAACCACAGTGTATATATATCTATAGAGTAGTCATAGTCTACTGCGCATGTTCTCAACATCAAACCGTCTAGTCACGTGATTTTGGGACAATGCTGCTTGTCTGCTGTTTGCATAAGTTGAATATTACACGTATTCCCCTTATTTTATACACGTTTCAGTTTTAGTAACAGCTGTGGAGCAGTATTGTCGTTGCTACGGACGTAAAGAAAAATATGTGAAAGGAGGACTAGCTACTTTTCAAAGGTAGGTACATCAAAGGTATAATTCTAAAGGTCATAATGATATAAGGCACTTTTTATGTTGAAATGTATCAAGACACGGTTACATAAAGTATTGTAGAGAGCTATTTTATGGACATATGTTTACGAGACACGTGTCAGATAAATTTACGAGTGTGTTTGAGTAAACTGTCAGTCAGTGCTATGTTCATACGCAGATAAAAGTCTTACATAATAGTCTAACTAATTTTCTTCAATTTGTGCACGTTCTCAAAGCCTTGTGTGTATCTAAGCAATTCTGCATGAGACAGTTTCCTATACAGTGTCATTGTGAAACCATTAATTCGAACAGATGCGATAACACTAATGAATGCAATGGAAAACCTAAAAACAATATTGTTGGCTGTCATTTCTTTTATTACTCCAAAATTCGGCACTGACTTATTTGTGATTAGTGTATGGATTTGGTTTTTTGATAAAATGGGAAAAAAATGCTATAGATATCTTACTTGTCTATAAAAAGCAGAAGCGTAAATAAAGAAAAATTGAAAATAATAATGAACAAGCAGGTCGTCCAAATTGCTTACCATATTAAATCTTACATTTCATAGGTCCAAATGCGCTGTTTTTCCGTGACACTTCCGTCTACAGTGTCATTGTAACGTAATTAATTGGAACAGAGATTCGACAATATCAAGTAGTGCAACAGAAAACGTAAAAATAGTATTGTTGGCTGTCAATTCTTATCCATTTACCGGAAAAAGGTACATAAAGTGGAATCTGAGCTGTGATACTGTGCGAAAAAGCACAATACCTTTGCTCTTCACGTTTTTAAGCCAACTTCAGCGCCATGTTTCAAATTGTTAAGATGTCGGGAAGACGTGTACACAAAGTTTCACGGGAATTCTGAAGGTGATCTGTCTCTAGAAGCGAAGTAATAACACGCGAAATATGCTATGCGCTATACCGTGCGAAATACGCCGTCCCAAAATCACGTGACTTGAGCTGCAGGAGATGTTGCAAAAAGATTTCTCATTCTGCGCATCCGAATGCTCACTCTATAGATATACTCTGTGTATTAAATCACAGATATCAAATACCAATGATCTTGTTGATCTACGGTTAAATGGCTCTGAGCACCATGGGACTCAACTGCTGTGGTCATAAGTCCCTAGAACTTAGAACTACTTAAACCTAACTAACCTAAGGACATCACACACATCCATGCCCGAGGCAGGATTCGAACCTGCAACCGTAGCGGTCGTGCGGTTCCAGACTGTAGCGCCTTTAACCGCTCGGTCACTCCGGCCGACGATCTACGGTTAGATGAATAATCAGCCAAAATGAAGTTATTGTGTTTAAGTTATATACTATCAACCCGAGCTGTAGACCGAGGAGGGATCTTCGTGCATGCATGGTAGTTAGTTTTTTTAGCATTTTTATTTGTAGCATAGTCGACAGGACGATTGCAGACATCTGGTATAGAGCCGAGTGGAGCGATTGTCGGAGGCTCAGGCTGCAGATTCATCGACTTGTGCCATAGGGTGGTTGCGTTTCGGGTTCCACTGAATAGGTCAGGAGTCCACTACACACAGAAGGCGGCTACACGGGTATCGGGGCTGTGTGGCGTGGACTGGGTGGTTTTGTCGGATAGAGGCTCTCGGCAGAACACAAAAAGGGCTTCCGTCTCAAAGGGAGCAGGTCAAACACAGGAAGAACGTAGATACAGGAGCCATCAGTAAAAAAGTTGTAAATTGTCGTAGCTGTGTTGGGAAAGTACCAGAGCTCCAAGCGCTAATAGAAAGCACTGATGCTCAAATTGTTACAGGCACTGAAAGCTGGCTAAAGCCGGAGATAAGTGCAACCGAAGTTTTTGCGAAGAACCTAACGGAGCTCCGAAAGGAAAGGCTAAACACAGTGGGCAATGGCGTCTTTGTTGCTATTAGAGGCAGTTTATCTTGTACAGAAATTGAAGTAGATAGTCCCTGTGAGTTAGCATGGGCAGAGGTCATTCTTGGCAACTGGAATGAAATAATAATAACTGAATCCTTTACCGACCCCCCAATTCTGATGATGCAATTGCTGAAAGTTCCAAAGAAAATTTGAGTTTAATTTCTGACACGTACTCGACTCGTAAAATTATAGTTGGTGGTGACTTTAGTTTAGCTCAATATGTTGGCGAAACTACTGGAACATCCACCGTAGTCACCCGATATGAGTCCATGCTGTTGCGACCTATTCGCCAAAATGAAGGAGACTTTTCGTGCCGTGTGCTACAACACAAGAGAAGACATCATCCGTGCCTTAGGGCAGTCCTTGCGAGACATCGTCAGAGTTGGACGCACTGACAGTGTACGATGCAATCCGCCTGTGTGGAGGAAGGTGAAAGAAATGCGAGGCGATTGTGTTGAGGACATGCAGTGCGGTGAATGTCTATCAACGAAGTCTGGTATGAATTATAAAAAAAAACGTTTCACGACTACTTTTTACCCAACCCGTGTACATACATGCAGCCGGCCGTAGTGGCTGAGAGGTTCTAGGCGCTTCAGTCTGACCCCTCGACCGCTACGGTTTCAGGTTCGAATCCTGCCTCGTGCATGGATGTGTGTGATGTCCTTAGGTTAGTTAGTTTAAGTAGTTCTAAATTCTACTGGACTGATGACCTCAGATGTTAAGTCCCTTAATGCTCAGAGACATTTGTACCATACATACACTACTGGCCATTAAAATTGGTACACCAAGAAGCAATGCAGTTGATAAAAGGGTATTCTTTGCACAAATATATTATACTAGAACTGACATGTGATTACATTTTCACGCAATTTCGGTGCATAGATCCTGAGAAATCAGTACCCAGAACAACCACCTCTGGCCGTAATAACTGCCTTAATACGCCTGGGCATTGCGTCAAACAGAGCTTGGATGGCGTGTACAGGTACAGCTGCCAATGCAGCTTCAACACGATACCACAGTTCATCAAGAGTAGTGACTGGCGTATTGTGACGAGCAAGTTACTCGGCGACCATTGACGAGCCGTTTTCAACTGGTGAGAGATCTGGAGAATGTGCTGGCCAGGGCAGCAGTCGAACATTTTCTGTATCCAGAAAGGCCCGTACAGGACCTGAAACATGCGGTCGTGCATTATCCAGCTGAAATGTAGGGTTTCGCAGGGATCGAATGAAGGGTAGAGCCACGGGTCGTAACTCATCTGAAATGTTACGTCCACTGTTCAAACTGCCGTCAATGCGAACAAGAGGTGACCGAGACGTGTATGTAACCAATGGCACCCCATACCACCACGCCGGGTGATTCGCCAGTATGGCGATGACGAATACGCGCTTCCAATGTGCGTTCACCGCGATGACGCCAAACACGGATGCGACCACCATGATGCTGTAAACAGAACCTGGATTCATCCGAAAAAATGACGTTTTACCATTCGTGCACCCAAGTTCGTCGTTGAGTACGCCATCGCAGGCGCTCCTGTCTGTGATGGAGCGACAAGGGTAACCCCACCCATGGTCTCCGAGCTGATAGTCCATGCTGATGCAAACGTCGTCGAACTGCTCGTGCATATGGTTGTTGACTTGCAAACGTCCCCATATGTTGACTCAGGGATCGAGACGTGGCTGCACGATCCGTTACAGCTATGCGGATAAGATGCTTGTCATCTCGACTGCTAGTGATGCGAGGCCGTTGGGATCCAGCATGGCGTTCCGTATTACCCTCCTGAACGCACCGATTCCATATTCTGCTAACAGTCACTGGATCTCGACCAACACGAGCAGCAATGTCGCGATAGGATAAACCGCTATCGCGATAGATTACAATCCGACCTATATCAAAGTCGGAAACGTGATGGTACGCATTTCTCATCCTTACACGAGGCATCACAAGAACGTTTCACCAGGCAACGACGATCAACTGCTGTTTGTGTATGAGAAATCGGTTGGAAACATTCCTCATGTCAGCACGTTGTAGGTGTCGCCACCGGCGCTAGCCTTGTGTGAATGCTCTGAAAAGCTAATCATTTGCATATCACAGCATCTTCTTCCTGTCGGTTAAATTTCGCGTCTGTAGCACGTCATCTTCGTGGTGTAGCAATTTTAACGGCCGTTAGTGTACATGCATACTTATACTCACTGAGAAGTGTTGCACCACTTCGATATGTCCTACAGGTGTGTTGCTTTTGTGACTATTCCTCTACCAATGGGAAGGTAACGTCTGACATTCTGTGCAATTATAGACAAAGTTACAATGAGCGCTATCATAAGATAGGTGTACCGTGAACCTGATGCCAATTTAAAATATAATTTAAAATATAATTTATTTCATGACATTTTTGTAAATGCATTTGAAAACTGCTTCCCCAAGAAAATAGTTAAATATACTCGTAAGAAACCTTGTAACAAACCATGGCTTACTAAGGGTATAAAAATATCTTGTAACCGGAAAAGGGAAATGTATCTGACAGCAAGAAAGAGTAGTGACCCAGAAACTATCAAAAATTATAAAAACTACTGTGTTATATTAAGAAAAGTTATTAAAAAATCCAGGAGTATGTGTATCATGTCTGAAATCAGCAACTCTGATAATAAAATTAAAACAATTTGGAATATTATTAAAAGAGAAACAGGTCAACAAAGAGCAGAGGAAGACAGTATTACCATCAAATTGAATGAAAACTTTACAAACAAAAAGTCAGAAGTTGAAAATATTTTTAATAATCATTTTCTAAATGTTGTGGATATAGTAGGATCCAGGTGTTCATTAGAAGATGCTAGGCTGTTAATGGAAGAGGCCATACCTATGCAATTTGATACAATTGAAATCTCACCCACTTCTCCCTCTGAAATTAGGAAAATAATAAACTTGCTTAAAAGCAAAAACTCACATGGAATTGATGGCATTTCCAGCAAAATACTTAAAGCTTGTTCTCAACAGATAAGTAAGATTCTCAGCCACCTGTGTAATAGCTCTCTGGAACAGGGCATTTTCCCTGATAGACTGAAATATGCTATTGTTATACCTTTGCATAAAAAGGGGGATAGATCTGATGTCAACAATTACCGTCCAATCTCCCTTCTCACAGCTTTATCCAAAACTTTTGAGAAAGTAATGTATTCAAGAGTAGCTTCACATATCTGTAAAAATGAAGTACTAACAAAATGTCAGTTTGGTTTCCAGAAAGGTTTTTCAACAGAAAATGCCATATATGCTTTCACCAGTCAAATTTTGAATGATCTGAATAACCGAACACCACCCATTGGGATTTTTTGTGATCTCTCAAAGGCTTTTGATTGTGTAAATCATGAAATTCTGCTAGGCAAGTTCAAGTATTGTGGCATGAGTGGGACAGTGCACAAATGGTTTAATTCGTACCTAACTGGAAGAGTGCAGAAAGTTGAAATAAGTAGTTCTCGTAACATGCAAAGATCAGCACATTCCTCAAACTGGGGAACTATCAAGAATGGGGTTCCACAAGGGTCAGTCTTGGGTCCTTTGTTGTTCTTATTATATATTAATGACTTGCCATTCTATATTCATGAAGAGGCAAAGTTAGTTCTCTTCGCTGATGATACAAGTATAGTAATCACACCTGAGAAACAAGAATTAACTGATGAAATTGTCAATACTGTCTTTCAGAAAATTACTAAGTGGTTCCCTGTAAACGGACTCTCACAGAATTTTGATAAGACACAGTACATACAGTTCCGTACAGTGAATGGTATGACGCCATTAATAAATATAGACCTTAATCAGAAGCATATAGCTAAGGTAGAATATTCCAAATTTTTAGGTATGTCCATTGATGAGAGATTAAATTGGAAGAAACACATTGATGATCTGCTGAAACGTTTGAGTTCAGCTACTTATGCAATAAGGGTCATTGCAAATTTTGGTGATAAACATCTTAGTAAATTAGCTTACTACGCCTATTTTCACTCATTGCTTTCATATGGCATCATATTTTGGGGTAATTCATCACTGAGGAATAAAGTATTTATTGCACAAAAGCGTGTAATCAGAATAATAGCTGGAGTCCACCCAAGATCATCCTGCAGACATTTATTTAAGGATCTAGGGATATTCACAGTAGCTTCTCAGTATATATACTCTCTTATGAAATTTGTTATTAACAACCAAACCCAATTCAAAAGTAATAGCAGTGTGCATAACTACAATACTAGGAGAAAGGTCGATCTTCACTATTCAAGATTAAATCTAACTTTGGCACAGAAAGGGGTGAATTATACTGGTACTAAAGTCTTTGGTCACTTACCAAATAGTATCAAAAGTCTGACAGATAACCAACAAGTACTTAAGAAGAAATTAAAAGAATTTCTGAATGACAACTCCTTCTACTCCGTAGAGGAATTTTTAGATATAAATTAAGAAAAAAAAGAAAAAAAATTGAAAAAATAAAAAAAATAAAAATAAAAAATAAAGAAAAACAAAAAAACACAAAAAAATAAAGTTGCTATATTAACTTAAGTATGCTGTTAAATTAACCTAATTATGTCATGTATTGGAAAATTCGACTCGTTCCACATCATTACGAAATATCGTATTCATGATCCATGGAACTAGTATTAATCTAATCTAATCTAATCTAATCTAATAGAACGCCGCAATCGAATGGCCTGTAGCACTTCAGTTGAAAGTAAGGCACCAATAGGGGCGCATTACAGACGTCTGTGGAACAACAGAGTGAACATCCATCATCTCTGGAAGGACAATCACAACCAGTGAACGGGTACGCATCGATACGTTACACGTAGGCTTAACAACCAGTGAAGCTGCTTGACCTGTGCATTGTGGTCCAAGCGGTGTGATTCGGAAATGGAATCAATTCTAATTGTGAAGTTTTCGCTGAGGCCGTTCACGTTCAACAGGTGCGCAGGATGGTCGATATCCACGAGTTTTAACTCAAAGGAACCATGCATTGAGTGCTCCAGAAGTGAATTCGTCGTTCAGAGAGGTGTTAGGACGTCATGTGTTGCAGCAAATTGTTAGGAGACGGTTGCATGATCTATTCCGGACAACCATGGCAAGCACCACGTCGTGGACCATAATACCAAGGACTGGCAAGATCTGTTGTCTACAGACGAAACTCTGATCTGTTTGTACCCTGACAGCCCCAGAAACGTGTTTAGGGAGAACCCAGGTTATATCGAACGCCCCCAGCACTGTGTTCTGCATGAACGACAATGTGGTGGTCGAGTGATATTCTGGGTGGCATTACATGAGGCCACTGCACCCATCTCGTGGTTGTTCAGGGTGATCTCACTGGTCTACGACAGATTCTCAAGGCGGAAAAGCTGGGTTTTATTAAGCTAAATCGAAAGCTGGTTGGATACATTGGACACTGCCAGTAATAAGCAAAATATTTTGCGATGATCCTAATTGGGAGCGAGATCTCGCTCTTAAGTCTCTCGAGGAGTCAGTGCCCAACTCTTGTGACATTAGGTATGTTTGCACTGAACTCTGTAAAAATGTTTCAGTTTTGAGTAAGCGTGAGATTTAAAAAAATTGGGGGTAATTGAAAGTGTTACCTAAAAAACGTAAATAACGAAAGGGAAATTCTAGATTTTCTGTGTTTAAATTGTGACTTTATTTCGAATGACCACAATTCCGTGTGACGTACTATGCTTGTGTAAATAAAACTTACACTCCAAAGTGAATTTTCGCAAAGTACTGTGCGAAAATTCTAACCACAGAAAAAAAAGGTTCAAATGGCTCTGAGAACTATTGGACCTAACATATGTGGTCATCAGTACACTAGAACTTAGAACTACTTAAACCTAACTAACCTAAGGACATCACACACATCCATGCCCGAGGCAGGATTCGAACCTACGACCGTAGCGGTCACGCGGTTCCAGACTGAAGCGCCTAGAACCGCACGGCCACACCGGCCGGCGCTAACCACAGAAATCAGTTTTATTTTCGGTGTCAGTTCACAGTTGAGGCCTTAAATCGGCTACCAAGAATGACTGTGGTGTACGTATGAAATTCGAAATGCAAACAGTAACTAGCACGTACTTGATAGCGTAAAGTTATACAAAAATGAAATAAAATGATCGTATGGCACTGCTGGCCGTGATTCCGCACCTGGGGAAGTTAGGCCGCCGAGTTGCAAGTCGTTTTTCAGTTGACGTCACATTGGATGACTTGCGTATCGATGATGAGAAAAAGACAACACCCAGTCCTCGAGCAGTAATCGAACCTGGGCCCAGAGCAAGGCAGTCAGATGCGCTGACCAATCGGACTATAGAGTTGTATAAAAAGTGATAACATACCAGGGTTTTCATTCTATGACTTCCGATAGTTTGTTATTTAGCCAGACCTGGACTTTGAAAACAATTTTTGCATCCTGTCGACACTTTCTGAACGTCTAATTTCTATTACAGATTTTCTAGCCCAGAACCGTCACTTATGGCGCCAGCTCAAACTTGTGCTGCAGAAGAATTCACGGAAGGTGAGTGGACTTCCTTGTGTAGGCAAAAAACTGCGCCGCCGCAAGGCCAATACGGGACATAACAAAAGCTACAGAAAAACACATTGTGTTTTGTTACACGAGCGTCCGTCAGTGCAAGAGTACCACGGAGGAGCTTACCCAAATCTAGTAGCAGACACTACGCGACAGGTGTTCTGTGAGACAGGGAGGTTCACTGTCAAACTGAAACTGCGGTAACACGTTCACTGATCATAAGTACATCTTTCGAAACGACCACGACACCTAAATCAGAGAAAGACGAACTCATACAGTGTCTTACCAGTTGCGTCACTGTGGTTTTTCTTCGCACATGTCATTCACGAGCCGAAATCATACAGTGTCTTACCAGTTGTGTAACTGCGGTTCTTCTTCTCGTCTCCATTCACGATAGCAATAGCAAAGGGGATAAACCATAATGATACCAGAAGTACTTTACATTACACACTGAAATGTGGGTTCCATAGTACAAGGTGTATTAGGTTGGGGCATAAATTTTTCTATAAGTTATTTTCTATAACACACAGCAGATCTACATAGTTTATCCATACACTGATGGAAAAAATCGCAACACCAAAACATAATTAATGTAGAACAATGGAATTTCGGAAAGACGTTTGTCTAGGTAACGTAGTGATAAACATTGCAAGATCACAGGTTATTGTAAGCGCGAGATAAGTCATAGGAAATGTGAAATACTGGAATTATTAATAATTGGTGTATCAGCCATAATATTGAATGTACTTACGCAAAAACGCGTGCATTGTATTGTACAGGTGCCGGATGTCAGTTTGTGGGATGGAGGTCCATGCCTGTTGCCCTTGGTCGGTCAACATTGTTTGTGGATGACGCTGTAGTTGTCGTCCGATGATGTGACATATCTGGCCGATTGGAGACGGGTCAGGTGATAAAGCAGGCCTAAACAGCATCGGAGTGCTCCTGCCGTCATACTAAATCGCACCCCAGACGGTAAATCCAGGCGCGGGTTCAGTGGCACATTGGTTCCAGGCCTTCAACTTGCGTCTCTCTAACCAACACAGGGCCATCACTGCCACCGAGACAGAAATAGCTTTCATCAGACAACATAACAGACCTCCTCCCTGCCCTCCAATGAGCTCTCGCTTGAGGCCACTGAAGTCGCAAATGGCGGTGGTTTGGGGTTTAGTGGAATGCAAGCTACGGAGTTCTTGGGTCGGAGCTAAGCTTGAAGTAACCTATTTGTGACAGTTCGTCGTGTCACTGTGGTGTCAACTGCTGCTGAGATTGCCACTGCAGATACAGTACGATGCGCCAGAGCAACTCGCCGATCTCGATGGTTTTCCTCTAGGTATCCCGGTTTCTTGCGTTCGTCCGTTCTCGTAACCACCGTTTCTAGTAATCATGTACAGTGCCTACATTCCCGCCAAATCTTTCTGCAGTATCGCAGCTTCTCCTAGTCCTGTTACACGACCTCGTTCAAACTCAGTGAGAAGCCGATAATGGTGTCTTTGTCGCCTTAAAAGCATTCTTGATTAACATCAACTCTCCACGTTGAGTCTCAAAGGTAACTAATGCTCACGACCGTAATAGTGTCTCTGGTTTGCATCCTCATAGTAATGTCGCACTCTTTCCAATCCTCCATGACAAATCGAATGATTTCACCAGTTTTCATGACACGTCGATGGAGAGTTTCTGCATCCGTGTAGTCTGCTGCAGAGACCAATTGTTTAAGGTGGCCCCAGAGATAATAATCCAAAGGATTAAGGTAGGTGGAACTTGCAGGCCGTGAAACTGGTCCTCCTTTACCTATCCAGCTGACATGGTAGATACTAGGTATTACATCTCGAATAATGAGACTGACATGAATTGGAGCTCCGTCATGTGTTAAGCACATGTTTCTTCTTATTTGTAGGGACGCACATTCTAGAAGATCTTGGAGGGTGTTCTGAATAAAGTCTTGTTGACAGCATGTATAAAACGTGCTGTGAGAACCTATGGCCCTATTACGCAGTCGCTTACAGTTCCAGCTTACACATTAACCTTAAACTAGCGCTGACGTCTATTCTGTACTGCAGCATGAGGATTGCGTTATTTGTGGAAATTTGTTATTCTATCCCTTCCAAACTTTCCTCGTCAGAAAAAACTGAAAACTGAGGAGCCAAAAAAAAGTATGGGAAGTTAGTGCAGCAAACCAGCAAAAGTTCTCCCAAAGTGGGTGATCGGCAGGTGTTGGGTCATGTACACATTGTAAATGATACCGATTCATGGGCTGCTCGTGAGGTATCATCCATGCTGAACTTGGCGATGAACCACGTGACAGGTCCACTCTTCTTGCGCAGGTACCTAGGTCTTCTTCGACAACCTGCAGAACGTGCTCTGCGTGGTCAGGCGTACGAGCAGTACGTGGTCTTCTTCGACCATAGTTTGTGGTGCTACGGATCGTATCTCAGCAACGCGACGATAAACATCACCATAGGTTGGATGACTCGTTTGTCTTCTGTCTGGAAAGCAGTCTGATACAGCCGTGCAGCGTCGCATCCATTACTGTGCGCGCAGCCGAACATAAAAATCATTTCTCCCTACTCACGAAATGAATATCCTGCCATCTTCAACGGAGAACTTTCAATTAACTTACTATCTGCAATAAATGTACACAATCATTGCGTTGAAGACAGACGAATGATGAATATGAATAAGTCAATCTGGCAACACAACGCCACCTTGGATACAGTGAGTCAAACGGGTGCTTAGATTCCCATTATCAATTCGAGAACGAAGGATTTTTGGGCATTTAAAATTGCTACACCTCGAAGATGATGTGCTACAGACGCGAAATTTAACCGACAGGAAGAAGATGCTGTGATACGCAAATGATTAGCTTTTCACAGCATTCACACAAGGTTGGCGCCGGTGGCGACACCTACAACGTGCTGAAATGAGGAATGTTTCCAACCGATTTCTCATACACGAACAGCAGTTGACCGGCGTTGCCTGGTGAAACGTTGTTGTGATGCCTCGTGTAAGGATGAGAAATGCGTACCATCACATTTCCGACTTTGATAAAGGTCGGATTGCAGCCTATCGCGATTGCGGTTTATCGTATCGCGACATTGCTGCTCGCGTTGGTCGAGATCCAATGATTGTTAGCAGAATATGGAATCGGTGCGTTCAGGAGGGTAATACTGAACGCCGTGCTGGATCCCAATGGCCTCGTATCACTAGCACTCGAGATGACAGGCATCTTGTCTGCATGGCTGTAACGGATCGTGCAGCCACGTCTCAATCCCCGAGTCCCCAGGTGGCGACGTTTGCAAGACAACAACCATCTGCACGAACAGTTCGACGACGATTGCAGCAGCATGGACTATCAGCTCAGAGACCATGGCTGCGGTTAACCTCGACGCTGCATCACATACAGGAGCGCCTGCGATGGTGTACTCACCGCGAACCTGGGTGCACGAATGGTAAAACGTCATTTTTTCGGATGAATCCAGGTTCTGTTTGCAACATCATGATGGTCGCATCCGTGTTTGGCGACAACGCGATGAACGCACATTTGAAGCGCGTATTCGTCATCGCCATACTGGCGAATCACCTGGCGTGGTGGTATGGGGTGCCATTGGTTACATACATGTCTCGGTCACCTCTTGTTCGCATTAACGGCACTTTGAACAGTGAATGTTACATTTCAGATGTGGCTCTACCTGCCATTCGATCTGCCAGAAAATGTTCGACTGCTGCCCTGGTCAGCACATTGTATAGATCTCTCACCAATTGAAAACGTCTGGTCAATGGTGGCCGAGCAACTGGCTCGTCACAATACGCCAGTCACTACTCTTGATGAACTGTGGTATTGTGTTGAAGCTGTATGGGCAGCTGTACCTATACACGCCATCCGAGCTCTGTTTGACTCAATGCCCAGGCGTATTAAGGCCGTTATTACGGCCAGAGGTGGTTGTTCTGGGTACTGATTTCTCAGGATCTATGCACCCAAATTGCGTGAAAATGTAATCACATGTCAGTTCTAGTATAATATATTTGTCCAAAGAATACCCTTTTATCATCTTCATTTCTTTTTGGTGTAGCAATTTTAATGGCCAGTAGTGTATTTATGTAAACCTTTTTTTGTTTTTGTGTAAGGAACCTGTCCCCAACTCTTGTAAAGGTAGTTTTTAAACACCATGTATTGCATTCAACCACTGTAAAAGAATATTACGTTTTGTGCAAGTCAGAGTAGCTAGTGTGTGAATGGTTGCTGTTGTAAGAACACTATGGGCGTATTGTTTTTGCTGATACACTTCTACTATTCCACAATTTCTTACCAGAACAGGAATATGTTAGAAACTCACTCTGACCCTGCATTTCGGTAGAGACAGATGTGTTAATTGATTATTGTCATAATCAGCCATTTGCTCAAACTTACTCGCTATAAATTTACGATTAATATTCATGTGATAGTGTCTAATGTTAAAGCAAGATTATAACAATATAGGATGCTGAGGTTTATTCCATTATTGGCGTTATGAGATTAATTAACCTATATGTTAATTCCTCTTCAGTTATCTGAAACGACTCGTGTGGAACGATATCATTTGTCGGTTGATGGTAAAGCGAATTATTAGAGGCTGCATCGTCGGAGTTTGTTTTTAGTCTTTTGTGCTACAAATGAATAAAAATTTTGCCACTATCCATTAGGTGCGCATCTGTACACTCATTGTGCAGAGTGTGATACATCGCCAGCCACTAAGGGTAATAAGAACCGACCTCGTTCAAATAACGATAATAACTGCTATCTTTGATTTAATTAAAATCGAGATAGTTTACTATGTACTTCATAGCATAACAAATAAAATTATCCAGCTCTCACTAACATATTCTGAAGTATTGGTATTAGCGCTAGATTAGGTTCAAAAGATGCTTTCCAGCCACAACTATGATTTTAATATGTCATTAATTTGCTACACATATTTTATTCAGTGGTTGGGAACTCCAACTTACAGTAACTGGTGTTGCAAAAGATACATGATTTTATTCTAATTGTAACTGTATTATGAAGTGGTGACTTAACTATTATAAGGCAGACTCTTTATTTGTTCATTATTTCTGTTCGTATGTAAGAAAGAAATTATATTACTTTAGGAAAGAGCTGATGGTGGATGTTGAGTAACTAGCGTTGAGAACTTCCTGCTTTTTTATGAGGCAGTCGTGAGTGAGATTTTGTCAGAAAGACGTGTGTCTTTCTCAAGATGATAGGATTTGACTATGTAGCCACACGTGTTAGAAACACAGAATATAAGTATGTGTTACTTTCAAAATAATGAGTAACGCGACAAAGGGTAACCAAACATCTGAGTGTTGATTTAACTGTAATCCAACACGTGTACCTCCTGCAGGGTTAGAATTGGCCTGTCGTAAGAGGCGACTAAAAGGAGTTTCACACATTTCGGCCTTTATGTGATGGTCCCCTGTAGGGTTTGACCGAAGAGTGAGCCAATTGGGAAAGGGTGCCTTACATCGTGCATTGTGTCCATCGTGCATTGAGATCTTGAGCCCACTTTCCCGTCGTCGCATTGCAGTCCCGCCCGTTCTCCATCTCTTGGGTAAGGACAGCTTCCTCGGTGCATTTTCCACCATGCACTATGCAGTGTCGCTTTCTGCGTCAATCATGAACATGGACTTCTTTGCACCTGATATCCAGCATGGTAGCCAGTCCGTTGTGGTGGGGCCACCATGTACCCTGTTGGTTGTAGCCCCCTGGCCACACAGGGATCGCTCTGCTGATGCCTGCGCCGTTAACACCCCATGTATGCCAAGGGGTAGACGCCCATCCCCCTGGGGCATCGGGACTCCCGGCAATGGCCATCCTGCCAGGTGGCCTTTGCTGCAAATTGGTGGCGCCCGTGGAGATGGCCCCTGGTCGGAGTGGGTGGCATCAAGGCGGATGACATGCGATGAAGTATCGCCCATCACATCTTGCTGGTGGTGAAACACCAGCAGTCTCTAAGCGTTCACGAGCTCAATTCAACACATAGAAGTATGACTCCAAATCATTCCATTCCCTGGCCACACCATGGGAGGAACGTCAGGCTAAGGATGGCAGCGGATCTTATTCAGCTGGGTACTTTGTATGTTTGAGAGCTTATGGGGAATCTTCCATGATGATGAAACCTTAGATTTTTGCTGAGCATTTACAGGACAAGTTTTTGGAGGTGGATGGCTTGTCCAAAATGAGATCTTGGTCAGTCTTGATCAAAACAGCATCCTACGCCCAGTCATGGGCGTTACTCGCTTGTGACAAGCTGGGGGATGTTTCTGTAACCATCATGCCCCATAAGAGCTTAAATATGGTCCAGGGTATCATATTTCACAGAGACCTTCTTTTGCAATCCGATGATGAGCTGTGCGGCGTGGTGTACATTTCGTTTAGCATGTCCACCAGGGTCAGGTTACCACTGGTGCCTTCATCTTGGTCTTCGAGGGTGATACATTGCCCAAGAAGTTCGAAGTGATGGTCTACTGCTTTGATGTAAAGCCCTATATCCCTACCCTGATGTGGTGCTTTAAGTTCTGGAAGTTCGGCCATATGTCTTCTCGCTGTACTTCCAGTACCACATGTCAAGATTGTGGACGCCCATCACATCCCAATACCCCATGTGCCCCACCTCCCATCTGTGTCAACTGTGGAGAGCACCATTCGCCTTGCTCGCTAGAATGCAGAATTCTCCAGAAAGAAAAGAAAATCATGGAGTACAAGACCCTGGACCGACTGACCTACACTGAGGCTAAGAGAAAATTTGAACGCCAACATCGTGTGCATATGACATTGTCTTACACCGCTGTTTCAACAGTTCTGGCACTATCAGCTCCGCCAACCCCAGTCACCTCTCAGAGCTGGAAGACTCCACCTGCCCCCTTGATTGGGGGGGGGGGGGGGACATTTCCCTCACTGTTGATCCTGCAACACCTAATTTGGGAGCAACCCCCCACCCCAACCATTGGGGATGTCTGTCCCCACTTCTAAGCTGGAGAAGCGTAAGTCTTCCTCGGCTTCTCTCTCTAGGAAGAGGTCCCTTGGGTCACTCCCTTCCCAGGTTTCTGCTAATGGGAAAGATGACACCCACCAGTGGCTGAAGAGCCCAAAAGCAGCTGGTTGTAGGGCTCCATGCTCATCGTTAGTCCTGGAGACTGAGCCAGTGAAGTTCTCCTAGCCAGGAAAACCCAAGGAGCACCGAGAGAAATCCCTAAGACCAAGGAAATTGCGATGGCACCCACACCATCGCTACCTACAAGCTCTGCATCGGAGGATGGGGTGGAGATTTTGGAGTCTGCTGAGGACCAAGATCTCGCGAGACTCTCAGATACAATGGATATAGACTGCTCAGGCAATAAGTCGGTGGCAGCAAGTGACTCTGAGGCGTAAACTACCTCATTGAATGTTCCATGCCTTCCCAGTCTAACGATGACTCCATCCTCCAGTAAAATTGTGGCAGTTTTTTCCACCGCCTGGCTAAGCTACGGTATCCGTTAAGCTTTACATCTGCTATCTGCATTGCTCTCCAGGAAACCTGGTTCCCGGCAATGCGGACCCCTGCCCTTCATGGCTATAAGAGATATGACAGGAACTGTAGCGACTATAATCGAGTGTTAGGTGGAGTTTGCGTTTACGTCCTAAACTCAGTCTGTAGTGAACCTGTGCCCCTTCAAACCCCTCTTGAAGCTGTGGCTGTCAGAATAAGGACAATGCAGGAAATAACTGTCTGCAATGTATATCTTCCTCCAGATGGTGCAGTACCCCTGACTGTAATAGCTGCACTGATTGATCATCTCCGTAAATCTTTCCTACTTTTGTGAGATTTTAATGCCCATAACCGCTTGTGGGGTGGCACCATGCTTAATGGCCGAGGCAGAGATGTTGAAACTTCACTGCCGCAGTTCGACCTCTGCCTCTGAAACACGACCTGGCGACATCATATCCTTGCCACATTGTATGTGTAGGGTCTCCGAGGCCTGCTCCCGATTTTTATCCAAAACTTCCTGTCGCTCTGTACTTTCCATGTCCAAGTTGGTGCCTCCCATAATTCCATCCATATCCAGGAGAATGGAGTCCCGCAGGGCTCTGTGTTGAGTGTCTCTCCATTTTGAGTGGCCATTAACGATCTAGCAGCAGCTGTCGGACCCTCCGTCTCACCTTCTCTGTATGCAGACGACTTCTGCATTTCGTACTTCTGCTCCAGTACTGGTGTTGCTGAGCGGCGCCTACAGGGAGCCATCCACAAGGTGCAGTCATGGGCTCTAGCCCACGGCTTCCAGTTTTCAGCCGCAAAGTCGTGTGTCATGCACTTCTGTCGGCGCCTTACTGTTCATCCGGAACCAGCAATTTACCTTAATGACGATCCACTCACTGTAGCGGAGACATATCGATTCCTAGGACTGGTTTTCGACGCTCGATTGACTTGGCTTCCTATCTGCGTCAGCTTAAGCAGAAGTGCTGGCAGCACCTCAATGCCCTCCGTTGCCTGAGCAACACCAATTGGGGGGCAGATCGCTCTATGCTGCCACAGCTCAACAGAGCCTTTGTCAAATCCCAAATTGACTATGGTGTACGTCTCGGCCGCAGCTTCGTCTGGTCCTTTCACGTGGCCCTAAGGACTCCGTTAACCCTGCGGCTCTCCGCTGTCACTTCCTCTCGATTCTTGACGTGTTCCGGAGCTGAAGTGGTTTATACCGACTGCTCGTTGGTTGATGGTCGCGCTGGCTTTGCCTACGTTCACGGCGGCCGTATTGAACAGTATTCCTTACTCGATGGCTGCAATGTATTCAATGCAGAGACATTTCTCGTGCACTTCAGTATATCCGTTCAAGCCCTGGGGAGTCTTTTCTTTTCTGTACTGACTCCCTGAGCAGCCTGAAAAGTATCGATCAGTGCTACCTTCGTCATCTCTTGGTAGCGTCCATCCAGGAGTCCATCTATGCCCTGGAACGGTCCAGTCGTTCAGTGGTGTTCGTCTGGACCCCTGGTCACATCGGAATCCCAGGAAATAAACTTGCTGACAGGCTGGCCAAAAGGGCTACATGGAAACCACTTCTGGAGAAGGGCATCCCCGCAACTGACCTGCTTTCGTTGTTACGACGCAAGATTTTTCAGCTTTGGGAGACGGAATGGTAAAATCTCAGTAGGCACAACAAACTGCGAGCCATTAAGGGGACCACGAATGTGTGGAAGTCCTCGATCAGGGCCTCTCGCAGGGACTCCGTGGTTCTCTGCCGACTCCACATAGGCCATGCCTGGGCGACCCATGGCTACCTCCTGCGCCGTGAAGACCCACCAGTGCGGTGCCTGGTTGACAGTGGCCCATATTCCTCTGCTCTGTCCTTCTTTG
The DNA here is from genome assembly GCF_021461395.2 of Schistocerca americana. Lineage (NCBI taxonomy): Eukaryota > Metazoa > Arthropoda > Insecta > Orthoptera > Acrididae > Schistocerca > Schistocerca americana. The sequence goes on from NC_060126.1 coordinate 383,148,734, forward strand.
GCTGTCCTGCGACTTCATTTTCAGTTGCCGGACTCGTTATCATTGATTTTAGCAGACAACGCCACATCCGCTGATTTGGTTTTACGTTTCATCCGTGAGGATGGGTTTTATCATTCGATCTGTTTTAGCGCCTGTCCTTTGTCCCTCTGTGTCCTCCACCCTAGTGCTTTTAGGGTGGAGATCTTTATGTGTTGCAGGGTGGATGGCTTTTTGTTTTCGTGGTCGGTCAGCCACTGTCTTTCCTGTTTTACTATATTCTGTTTCTAGCGTCTCTCTCTTATTTTCTTGTCCTATTTAGTTCCTTTTAGTTTTTGTTGCCTTTCCTTCGTTCTTGTGGTCTTTCCTTTCTTTTCGTTTTGTGTTATATGTCTCGCCTATTTTATTCTGACACTTGTGGCATTGTTTTATTAGGAACAAGGGACTGATGATCTCGTACTTTGGTCCCTTTCCCCCCTCTTTTAAACCAATCAACCAACCACCACGTGTACTTGCGAAACCTTTAGCAAATTAAACTTGGAGAATGGGGATGCACTTAATTTAAGAATTATGATAGGCGATAAGTGTCATACGCAAAATTATAACTATAATTATTTTGCAGATTTAAATATAAATTTTAACTGGTTCTTATTTATTTAGTGAGTGAAGTACAATAACATACAAAATTCAGTGCATACTCCAACGAAATGCTACAGACAAATGCAAAGTTACAAAATCTACCATTTCATTCGAAACTGTCTAACTGAATATAAAGGAACAGTAACGTTAAACGGTGTTTCAGTAGAAACTACTCACCTCCTTTCTCCCATTCTGGTACACGTTGCGAGCATACTCTCAAATAGTTGGTTCTTTTGCACGTCAGAGTCTTTCCAACTGCTCCTGCAACAGAAAAACAACAGGACAAACACATATCACATAAAACAAATAAAGTGCCAACGAGCGTTACAGATGTCAACATCTCACTGAGATAGGTTTACTCGTGGGGCAGGTACATCGTAGAGTGGCAATGTTACCTGTCAGACGACGTACACACATTTCAATCTCAAGCTATTAAAAGAGCGTTACGCATATCCATAACACCAGAGAAGACAAAAGGCATGTAATAAATGACCATATATATGAAAACAAGAAAGCACTTCTAACATTGACTGAAGAGGTAACACAAAGTCTTGCCTCAAACGTCTAGTGGTGATAGATCACTTCATGGGAACCAACTTTTGTTGGGGGCAAAATGTTCGTTTACGCTTCTCGGCAGGGCCAAATGGCTTTTTATTGAATTCACCGGCCCTTGGACATCGAGAATTCACCAAACTATCAGCATCTACTAACTGGGTGTGCGGCATCTGCATATTATCTACCCTCAATAAATTGACATAATGACATTCAATAAGAGAACCTTAGGGATGAGTGCCTCTATGCTGAGAAATATATTTTAGAAAAGAGTCAGAAACTTTAATTTTGTAGCGGATGACTGGACTGAGGCAACACACATTGAAAATGCACGTTGTAGACTGTCTATGACCTGCTTCCTCTCAGAGGAATAAGTGATAATGAAAGAGACTTACCATCTCCGGGAAGCGACAGTGATCATTTTATCTCCAACAAAAGTTGTTCCTCATGACATGTTCTATTATTCCAAGACGTGAGTTGCAAATTCTTTGAACCCTGTTTATTACGCAACTTACGAAGACTGCTCTGTTTAATGAATAAGTAGGGACCTGGCACACTGAAATTTGCTTATAACTCTGTTAACCCATATCTGAAGCAAATTTAAACGTGTAGCATGCGAGTGACTTGACAAAGCATTTATGGTACTTAAACGAACTGATTAGCCTAATACAACAAAACTGATGACCGCTGATGAAATGAGCGAGACTTATTCGGTCATTAGAAAAGACATCATACCGCAACGCCACCTCTCGACTCCATAAATACTCCACCCTGGTAGCCTAGAGTCAGTCGCTCAATAAGATTGATGGCATTCACGTCGTTCACATTCGATTCCAAAATGTATTTTTTTTTCATGTCGTTCACACTCTATTCTCTGACTATTATATTATGGCATCTTGTTTGAGATTGTTGCAATATCGGTCGTAATCTTGTTATTTGATATGGTGACCACCGATGTAGCCATGGATGACTGTGAACCAGAATCCAGTTCTGAAGCCGCACTGATGGGTAGTCCTCGAGTCTACTAACACCGTTCCAGTTCAGGGCACCAACTTCTCTGAAACTCCATCATAGTTCAGGACAGAGAGCCTGCTGGACTAGTGGGCCAGGATCAGCGTTCGACATGACGTCTTGGCATCCGACATCGTGGTCCGTCGGTTGGGCAACGCAGGCAGTGAGCTGAGAGGGACCAAGTACTCTCAGGAGGGCATGTGAGCCAAGCAATCACACGTCGTGATCACAGCAAACCGACGGGAAGCGCCTTGCAAACCAATGGACGTGCAACCCGCCACACTCTGAGCCACCATGCCGCGCTCGGCCTGATGCAGCGACAGCCTCATCCGCAGCGGACAAGCCGATGGGAAGCGCCTTGCAAACCAATGGGCGGGCAACCCGCAACACTCTTAGTCACCATCCCGCGCTCGGCCTGAGGCAGCGATCTTCAGCAGCCCTGAGTTTGTCTCTGGATTCAGCAGGTTCCACTTCAGTTTACAAAGCCACCAGCCGCTGTGGAAGACACATCGATGAGATGTATTCTGAGGAATAATATTGAGTCTCCACACAGGTTCCTTGGCATCCTTCCTGATAAAACAGTAGGAGTTTCTAGCCCAGGATTGGGTGATTACTACAAATTGGAGGTTAGAGGTTCTCCAGCCCAGCGTCAGTTGGAACTGGAGAGCAAGCAATATTGCTCAACCCAAAGGAGGGCAAAGATTGTAACAGTGGTTCCGAGCTGGTGCACCAACGTCTGCAACAGTTACATAGGGTGAGTTGTAAAGAAACATTGTACTTGTTCTCAGGAAAATTATATTTTTTGCCATATTCAGGATGGGGCTTAAAGATTGGAAATTACTTTTAGTAGGTCAAGTGAGCTAGTTGTAATAGTTTGTTCATGAAAAAAGGGAAAAGTAAATTGCACGGACATGGCGCAACGCGAGAAGCTAGTTCTACTGGTATGATAACTGCTGTTATGGATCACGTTTCTACATTGTTGTAGGACAGGGAACAGCAGAATACATAAAATGAACAACTAAACCAGCAGTTAAAAGCTTTACTGCCAGGACATAATCTACAATCGTGTTCAGATTAAATTAAAAATGTAGTAAATGTTTCTTCCTCATTCGTTAATCTAGTAGGGGCAAATCTCATAACCCCTTCTCCGGAAAAACATCAGAGGACATTATTATACTTATGAAGGATGTATTAGCCAGGACCAAACTAAGTAGCCTGTCAGATGAAACGCCAATTAAGTATTACGGGCAATGTTAAGACCTAAATCAGGTACTTTGAAGTTCTTCATATGGAGAATTAGCATCTGCAGAATTAGCATAGGGTTTGCAGCAAAGGAACAGAAAGTAAAACAGTGCGTGGCTTTTTCAGAAGTAAACTCAGTAGCTTACCGCAGAAAGCGAATCAATCGGTGAATCTTTTTCTGATAGTATACACAGAGAGAATTTACAGACTTCAGAGCAAACACAAAAGCCAGATAAGGATAGGGTCATGCTTAAAGAAGCAGGAAAAAGGACATTAGACGCTTTCCTGGGAGGAATTCTCCAAGATATTTCACGGCAGATGTGGACGGAAAACAATGCGGCTTCAGCTGCGCCATTTCGCATTGCCACAAACTTGAAATAGACAGATCAACAAAAACGCTCAGTGAGTGAAATATACACACATCAAAAAATGTTTTGCATCACCTCGGTTCCGAGACTTCCGGAACCTGACGAAAAAATTGAAATAGAGAACAAATAAACATCATTTCCGCCCTTTTTATTGCTCATGAAAATCACGCATTGCATGTAGTACCACCATGCAGCGAGACCTTCAGAGGTGGTGTTCCAGATTGCTGTACACACCGGTACCTCTAACACCCAATAGCACGTCCTCTTGAATTGATGCATCCCTGTATTCGTCGTGGAGTACTATCCACAAGTTCATCAAGGCACTGTTGGTCCAGATTGTCCCGCTCCTCAACGGCGATTCGGCGTAGATCCCTCAGAGTGGTTGGTGGGTCACGTCGTCCATAAACAGCCCTTTTCAATGTATCCCAGGAATGTTCGATAGGGTTGATGTCTGGAGAACATGCTGGCCACGCTAGTCGAGCGATGTCGTTATCCTGAAGGAAGTCATTCACAAGATGTGCATGGTGGGGGCGCGAATTGTAGTCCATGAAGACGAATGCCTCGCCAATATGCTGTCGATATTGCTTGCACTATCAGTCGGAGGATGGCATTCACGTATCGTACAGCCGTTACGGCGACTTCCATGACCACCAGCGGCGTACGTTTACCCAACACGATGCCACCCCAAAACATCAGGGAACCCCACCTTGCGGCACTCGCTGGGCAGTGTGTCTAAGGCGTTAAGCCTGACCGGGTCGCCTCCGACGATTGTCTGGTTGAAGGCATATGCGACACTCATCGGTGAAGAGAACGTGATGCCAATCCTGAGCGGTCCATTGGGCATGTTGTTAGGCCCATCTGTACCGCGCTGCATGGTGTAGTGGTTGCAAAGATGGACCTCGCCATGGACGCCGGGCTTGAAGTTGCGCATCGTGTAGCCTATTTCGCATAGTGGCTGTGGCTGGACAAAAAGCATTATTCAACATTGTGGCGTTGCTGTCAGGGTTCCTCCGAACCATAATCCGTAGGTAATGGTCATCGACTGCAGTATTAGCCCTTGGGCGGCCTGAGCGAGGCATGTTATCGACAGTTCCTGTCTCTCTGTGTCTCCTCCATATCCAAACAACATCGCTTTGGTTCACTTCGAGAAGCCTGGGCACTTCCCTTGTTGAGAGCCCTTCCTGGCACAAAGTAACAATGCGGACGTGATAGAACCGCGGTACTGACTGTATAGGCATGGTTGAACTACAAACAACACGAGGCATGTTCCTCCTTACTGGTGGAATGGCAGGAACTGATCGGTTGTCGGACCCCTCCGTCTAATAGGTGCTGCTCATGCATGGTTGTTTACATCTTTGGGCGGGTTTAGTGACATCTCTGAACAGTCAAAGGAACTGTGTCCGTGATACAATATCCACAGTCAATGTCTGTCTTCAGGAGTTCTGGGAACTGGGGTGATGCAAAACTTTTTTTGATGTGTGTATTTACTTCTGGTAAGGAATGCGAAAGAAAACCGAGGATCTGTTAGGAACTATCAGTTTGGCTTTTGGATAGGTAAAGGCACCAGAGAAGCAGTTCTAATATTGTGGTTAATAGTGGAAGCAACACTGAAAATGAATAACAGGATCTGTTGAATGGAATTAACAGTCTATGGACTACTGAATATGGATTGAGACTAAATCGAAGAAAGATGAAAGTAACGAGAAAGAGCAGAAATTAGAACAGCGACAAACTTAAAGTAAGAATTAATCACGAAGTAGACGAAGTTAAGGAATTCGCTACCTAGACAGCATGATGGACGGAACTGGGAGGACATAAAATGAAGACAAGCACTGACAAGTCTAGTATCAAACATAGGCCTTAATTTCAGAAAGAAATTTCTGATTGGAGCTCACTATTGTACGTTACCGAATCACAGACTATGGGTAAAGCGGGACAGAAGATAATGAAAGCATTTGAGATTTGGTGCCACCGAAGAATGTTGAAAATTAGGTAGACTGATAAGATAATGAATGAGGAGGTTCTCCGCAGAATCGGCGAGGAAAGGAATATATGGAAATCACTGACAAGAAGAAAGGACAGGATGACAGGACATCTGTTGAGACAGTAGGTAATAACTTCCATGGACTAGAGGGAGCTGTAGAGGGTAAAAACTGTAACGGAAGGCAAAGATTGGAATACATTCAGTAAATAATTGATGACTTAGGTTGCAATTGCTACTATGAGATGAAAAGGTTGGTGCGGGAGAGGAATTCGTGGTGGGCCGCATCAAACAGTCGGAAGACTGATGACTGAAAAAAAGAAAAATGAATGTTGCTGTTGTGATCAGCAGGGGCATTTGAAGGTACAGTATCGCCAACAACAATACTACAATTGAAGGGTTTGGTGCCAGAAGGAGGCAGCTCCACTTTTTCCAGTTTGTGGAAAATTTAAAAAAACTTTTTAAAAATCCAGTTTTCACCAAAACGAATAAGTTGTCAGACTTGTTTTAGGCTGTGGGGTATCTAATACTACTGACGAGAATACACACAAATGCATGCACTCAGGTACGTGCAATAGAGTTTTGAATTTTGGAGCTGCCTCCGTTTTGTTCCAAAATGAATGAGAAACTCTTTGTAGGACCATTTTCTTCATAATTAACCATATTTCAGTTAAAAAAACATTTATTAATAAAGAAAGTACAACAATATTTGCGTAATACAGTGATTCTACAGTTTTTCTTCAGTCTTCTTGCTCCCCTTCAGTCACCGCAGGATCGTTTGAAGCATCTGACGTCAACTCGTCGGAAAACCACATTTCGTTTTCCACAACATACTTTCTGGCCAGCTCTTTGACATTTTTAAACTTTTGGCCTTTAAGCGGAAGGATACAATCATAAGCTTGATGGAGGTGGTCCATTGTTATGAGACTCGCAGGTCCTTGGTTGCAAATTTGCGCATTATCGAAGACAGCTTCCGTACAGTCAGACTGCATTGGATAATCCCTTTACCGATGTATGGCTGTTCATAGAGGAAGATTTTGTTCTTCGTGATTAAATATTTTCCTCTTTTCTTGTTCGATAATGATACGTAAGGGTTCTTTACAAATAATTTCTTCAGCGTGTCAACAGTGGAAAACAAATCTCTGGTCCACTTCAGTGACATGAAACGCGCGATGTTTACACCGGTCTGCTGAACAATACGTAACACAACCTCCTTCCTGCTATTGTTTGGGGGAAGAACGAGGCAGCTCCCCATGCAAACTCGGAGTACAGGCAGCTCCAACTGTTAGATTTCTCTGAAACTAGTGGGTGGAGCGGCCTCTTTCTTGCACCAAACGAAGGGGCTTTTTTTTGTATGTGATAGAATGTTCAACTCAATAGAGCCAAAAAGTGGAGCTGCCTCCTTCTAGCGCCAAACCCCTCAATTACCTACGGTCCAGGCATAAGTCCTGGAATTCTAGATCCAAAAAGCGGGGCAAATACAAAGGAAAATGAAAACCGTTAAACGCTTATAGGAATGTTACTTCCGTCTGGAGGAGTTCCCAATAAACAGCAGGACAGCAAAAATGTACACAGAGACTGATTGTTGCTTGATATCTTGGGTGAATAATAAAAAGTATGAATTTCTAGTGGATACAGCTGCACACGTTCTGGTTGTGGGTCTGGACCTCGTGGACCAGAGGAGATACAGATTGCATGCAATATGGGATCACAGGGTAGATTCAGCAGGAACAACACTGCTCAAGTTTAAGGTAGGAAAAACATGTTTTCGTGAGAAAATGGAAGTGTTGCCAACCGTGGGACAAAAATTTTCTTCAGTACTTAGGCATCGTGGTAAAATCGACCTCCGGCAATAAACATTTGAACTCAAATGTTATTCGTTTTTGATGGGTACGGATGTTGCAGATGTTTCTGTGTTATAATGTACACGCCATTATTTAACTGCGTACAACTACATTAAAAGTTACTTCTCATGACAGAGCACCGGCAGGTATAGCGAAGCTAATTTTGTTTACGGTAGACCTCGACGTGCTGTACCAAGCTTTATGTTTAATAGAATCACTGACGAGTAATGACATTTTAAATGAACAGCATCGTTTTATACGGAGAAGTATAGCACAAGGAAGGAACATAGATGGCCAGGGCATGGTGCCAGTAAGCCTGGAGAGTTTCGGAACGGAAGAAGTGAGTCTTTCGAAGGAGTTTGTAATAGCTACAATAGAAGTTCTAGATGGAAAAGGCAGTGATAGGTCAGTGATAGAGCATAATGTCAAGCAAACTGTCAGCATGTCTGCATTGGCTACTGAAGTTAGTAGCTGTGGGGGATTACGATCGGTCAGTCACCGAATCACTGTTAATGCAATACAAAGATTTACATAATTCAGCGAGCCATACCCATAACACAGCTTTGGATTCCAACGGCAATTTATTGAGGCATATCCAGCCGTTGAGAGAACAGTTCGTAATTCAGCTGCTTGAAGAAGGCGTAATAGAACACCGCGTTAGCCCTTGGTCAGCAAATACAGCACTGTACCGAAAATTTTACCTGATGGAACAAAAAAAACATCGATTCTGTTGTGGTTACAGATATTTAAACGAACGACAGTAATCGACGCATATCCGATTCCTAACACAACCAAAACTTTGGATAACCTGGCATAATGTAAATAATTTTCCACAATAGATTTAAGAAGTGGTTATCGCCAATTTAAAGTATGTCCTTAAGACAGACCTGAAACAACGTTTACGGCACCATCTTGTCACCACCAGTATCGCAGAATGCCTCTTGGTTTAATGACTGTGCCTGCAACATTCTCGTTAGATGGAGTCCTTTGGGGTTTGAAACCTAAAAAATCCAATAAAAGCGAAATGAAGGCCATTGATCGGACCATAGCTCATGTAGTTATCACGAAGTCTGTGTCTCACAGAACATTACATATCATAGTGCAGTCCGAAGCAGCAGTTGCAGAAAACAGCAACTGAGTCTCAACAATAAGAAACAGAAATAATATTAAGACCGGCACCAGGTGAGATGAAATGTTCTCATTTTGGCACGCAAATATCGTTAATATCGATAAGCTTGTGACTTTATAAACTGAAGTGGAACCTGCTGAATTCAGAGGGAGACTCAGGACTGCTGAAGATCGCTGCATATGCCCCGAGTGCAGGCTGGCGACTCAGAGTGTGGCGGGTTGCCCGCCCATTGGTTTACTAGGCGCTTCCCATTGGCTGGTCCGCTGCGGAGGAGGCTGTGACCACAGCGTGTGATCGCTTAGCTCACGTACCGTCCTGAGAGTACTCGATCCCTCTCAGCTCACTGCCGGTGTTGTCCCATCAGATGGACCACGATGTTATTCTGAATGCTGATCCTGCCCTACCAGTTCAGTAGGCCACCGGACCTGAACGATGTGGATGCTGGTTCATAGTCATCCATGGCTACAGAACGGTGACCATCATGTAATACAGCAAGATTATGACCAATATTGCAACAATCTCATACAAGATGCCATAATATAATAATCAAAGAATCGAGTGTGAACGACATGAGAAGAAATATATTTTAGAGCCGAGTCAGGAGCTTTAATTTTGCTCTGCCTATTTCCTGTCACATGTAGCAAAAGGATGGATTGTAGGGAACAAAAACTGCGTATGCACATTGTGGAATGCCTATGACCAGCTGCCTCTCAGGAGTATAACTGACAGTGAAAGAGACTTAAGCGTGGCCATGAAGCGTCAGTGATGATTTTATATCCAACAAAAGTTGTTCCCCATGACATGATCTATCACCCCAAGACGTGTAATGCAAATACTTTGAAAGACACTGTATATCACTTAACATAGCTTTGTGAAGACTGCTCTATTCAATGATTAAATGGAACTTGGCACACTGTCTACTAGTATCAAAAATAGACCTTAACTTCAGAAAGAAGTTCCAGAAGATGTACGTTTATAGCACAGCATTGTATGGTAGTGAGACACAGACTGTGGGAAAAGCGGAACAGAGGAGAATCGAAACATTAAGAACACACATTTTTAAGAGGTGTTGAATATGATTCGTTCAAATGATTGAAATGAAATTTCATATTTAAAAAAAATGTCTGTTTTTAACTATTTACAGCGAATGGAGTTTCATACAAAGGTGATGTAGGTTGATGTGGAGCCTGGTCTTTCACTATAAACGGTTGGCAAACGACTGGCTTAGTTCAGATGTCGCTGTACTCCTCAGAAAGTCGATCAACGTGAAGGGATGCCAGGACCCCAAGGGTAGATCAAGATATTGACAAAGTGCATAACTTCATATCGGCCAGTCAGAAATTAAAGGTTGACGAAATACTGATGCCTTAGGTGAATATTTAAACATGAACAAACTTTGTGTAAAGTGACTAGACACAAACTCCAAAACTGACGAGTCTTAAAAGTGTGCAAAGTTTTGATATACTAGATGTATTCGCAATTGTGAATATGGGCAACCAGCATCTGTAAAATGGAATGACGACAATGAAAATTTGCGCCAGACAGGGCCTTGAACCCGGATTTTCCTCTTATTGCATCTATATCTACATGATTACTCTGCAATTCACATTTAAGTGCTTGGCAGAGGGTTCATCGAACCACAATCATACTATCTCCCTACCATTCCACTCCCGAACAGCGCGCGGGAAAAACGAACACCTAAACCTTTCTGTTCGAGCTCTGATTTCTCTTATTTTATTTTGATGATCATTACTACCTATGTAGGTTGGGCTCAACAAAATAGTTTCGCATTTGGAGGAGAAAGTTGGTGACTGAAATTTCGTAAATAGATCTCACCGCGACGAAAAACGTCTTTGCTTTAATGACTTCCATCCCAACTCGCGTATCATATCTGCCACACTATCTCCCCTATTACGTGATAACACAAAACGAGCTGCCCTTTTTTGCACCCTTTCGATGTCCCCTGTCAATCCCACCTGGTAAGGATCCCACACCGCGCAGCAATATTCGAACAGAGGACGAACGAGTGTAGTGTAAGCTGTCTCTTTAGTGGACTTGTTGCATCTTCTAAGTGTCCTGCCAATGAAACGCAACCTTTGGCTCGCCTTCCCCACAATATTATCTATGTGGTCTTTCCAATTGAAGTTGTTCGTAATTTTTACACCCAGGTACTTAGTTGAATTGACAGCCTTGAGAACTGTACTATTTATCGAGTAATCGAATTCCAACGGATTTCTTCTCGAACTCATGTGGATCACCTCACACTTTTCGTTATTTAGCGTCAACTGCCACCTGCCACACCACACAGCAATCTTTTCTAAATCGTTTTGCAACTGATACTGGTCTTCGGATGACCTTACTAGACGGTAAATTACAGCATCATATGCGAACAACCTAAGAGAACTGCTCAGATTGTCACCCAGGTCATTTATATAGATCAGGAACAGCAGAGGTCCCAGGACGCTTCCCTGGGGAACACCTGATATCACTTAAGTTTTACTCGATAATTTGCCGTCTATTACTACGAACTGCGACCTCCCTGACAGGAAATCACGAATCCAGTCGCACAACTGAGACGATCTTACAATCTGGCCACCTGTGCACACCTCAGGAATGAACCCAAACTTCCATACGTCTTCAACCATTCGTCTACCGCCTGTTCTCGCACACATGTCCAAAGGAAGGGTACTGCGGTGACTGCAGTCGTTATGGAATACTACATTACACGTATTCACAATTGAGAGAATGGACAACCATCAGCTATACAATGTAGTGATGGAAAGTTGTACAGACTTTTTTCATCGGTTATTCACTCTGGCGTCACGAGCTGGAAACAACTGTCATAGTACTTGCAGTGGATCCTGATGCAGTTTGGAATGCCTGTGTGATGGTCTGGATAGATGTCTGTCTATTACAGATTACGATCTTCTTCAACTGTTGGCGGCCTCTGTCAGTCAACAGACGAGGTCGGCCTGTACGCTTTCGTGCTGTACGATGTGTCTCTTCACGCTTCCACTTCACTACCACATCGGAAACAGTGGACCAAGGGATGTTTAGGAGGGTGGAAATCTTGAGTACAGACGTATGACACAAGTGACATCCAATCACATGACCACGTCCGAAGTCCGTGAGTTCCGCGGAGCGTCCCATTCTGCTCTCTAAGGATGTCTAATGACTACTGAGGTCGCTGATATGGAGTACCTGGCAGTAGGTGGCTGCACAATACACCTAATACGGAAAACGTATGTTTTTTGGGGGTGTCCGGATACTTTTGATCACATTGTGTATGTTCGAACGCTGTTAGCTCGGCCAGCTACGTTTTGGTTACGCTCGGCGCTACTTGGCTGTGTTCTGTCAAAGTCGCTGCTCGCCCCAGTAGTTGACAGAAGTTGAGTATTCTCCCTTGTAATTATTTGGAGATTCCTCTCGTTAGTGCGTTCGGGCTGCGCCAAGGTGCGTCCCCTGTTCCTAGTAGTTTGGTCACTCTTGTATTAGGGTGGATCATCCGTTGTGGTGTGCCCGCAGTTGCGTGGAACTCAAACTGAGTATTAAGATAACTGTCTTTTCTGCCTAAATATTGTTGTTTTACTTGAAAGGGATTTCACGAGTGAGTTCAGTGGAATAAGTCACTATACAATTGGTGAAATTCCGTTGTTCTATGATCTATTTATTGGTGTAAGGTTCTAGTTGGGAAATTTGCTCTTTTACTTAAAATCTGCTATTTAATATTCTGTACTGTTGCTTGTTTTAGTCCCGGTAAATTAATTGTAAATTTATGGGCAACTATGATTGTCATCTATATTTACCTTGGGCTATTTGTCATGTAGTCTTTCCTTAACTTGTTTCATTCCATATACTCTTCTAAAGACCATATAAGCTTTTTAATTACATTTCTTATTGGTGGCTATTGGAAGGCCGGTTTTGTAAAAGATTTTGTTAAACTGTTTTTGGGGATTTGTGTAATAAATATTTGTGAACTACAAGCCTATGTTTGCGTTTTCTTGTGATTGCCCTTTGTGACTGGTTTGAGGATTGTAAAGTAGCACGTTCCAGTGTGCACTAGCACTAATCAAGGGCCGCCGTGCTCTTTTTGGATGCTGGTAGAAGCATTTCATTATTGAGTCGCAGATGGTGTTCTAGATGCAGGGCGCTTTGCAAATTCCCAGAGTTAAAACCCATGAACAGAACTTGCAAGTCTCTGATTGGCCAGGTTCTTCCGTCGGTGAAATCAGTGCAAGTTTTTGTCACATTGAGGAGTTTTCTTGGCCACTGGATGTGTTGATGGCTGATGGATTGAATTTGGGGCTTCTGTTGAGATTTTACTTTGTTCATTAGTCAGGACTGATTTTGGATCACTCCGGGAGAAGTTTTATCTCGGGTTTCGACCTGTTCTGAAGTTTAGATTGTGTTGACTTTCCGTGTGGTCCATGGTTTGTAATGTAGACACAGGGGAGGGGGATTTCGAAGTGGGGCATTCATCATCTGGTGATACCCAATCTCTTCTTGAGTTTTTGCAGGGGTGCCCTGAAAAACGGACCAACAAGCTGGGAACGACCAATCGAATTATCGGATTCCACTTTCTGACAAGGTAGCTATCAGATAATCTCTGTACTGTCTATCTCTCCCTAAGATGAAGGTTCTGTGTAAGCTAGTATACAAGATATATGAGGGAGTCATTAGGCTATTGACGTCCTTACATGCATCACCTATATTTTTGGCCGCCAAATGCAATGGTGGGAGGGTGGGATTTCAGACTAGTAGTTGATTACTGGCTACTCAAGCATAACGTAGTTCTAGAGCCCGTTGTCCCTTCCTGATTTGCATGGCTGTTTTTCCTGATTTTCTGGGGCCCTCTGCCCAAAGAATCTAAGGTGGTCACCGCCTTTGTTACGAACTGGAAATTACATAACTTGAATCAGGTGCCCTTTGGTCTATATAGGGAGTGCCCATATTTTTCATGTTGATCGATTTGGTGTTCGGAGTTTGTTTACAGATACCTGGAATATGTTGTGATACTCAGTGCATCGTTTTCTGAGCGTTTGGAGTATTTGTGTTAGGTTTTGGAGCGTCTAAGGGAGGCTTGTTTAACAGTCAATCCATCCAAGGTCACACCAGAGCGTCAGGAGATCTGTTTTATGGCTCATTTGGTGTCTGCTGAGACAGTCAGAATTGACTAATCTACAACTCGGGCCATTTACAGTTTTCGTCCACCCAAGACAAAGAAAGGGGTAGCTCGATTCATCGGTATGACAAATGTTTTGTAAGTTTGTGCCCAGGTTTGCTGAGGTGGCAGATGCCTGCAATTTGTAGGGTTTGAGAGCCAGCAGGCAGCTTTTAACATGCTAATGATTTTCTTGAGTAACACAAACTTCCTCAAAAAGATCAGGTCTGTTTGTCGCCTGCGGCCGTTGTGGCTGAGCGGCTCTAGGTGCTTCAGTCCGGAACCGCGCTGCTGCTACGGTCGCAGGTTCGAATCCTGCCTCGGACATGGACGTGTGTGATGTCCTTAGGTTAGTTAGGTTTAAGCAGTTCTAAGTCTAGGGGACTGATGACCTCAGATGTTAAGTCCCATTGTGCTTAGAGCCATTTGAACCATTTGTTTGTCGCCAAGATATCTAATATGTTCTAATCTCAAGGTTGTATGTTGAGAGCGCTCCTAGAACAACGTCACAAGAGTCTTTGCTTCTGCCTCCTGTGATAAACGTGTAATTTTCCCAGTCAATGGACGCCAGATTAGAGTCTCCGCCTATAACTAATGGATAATTTGGATATTTATTTCCTATGTTCTCAAGACTTCCCCTAAAACGTCCTGCGTCGTTTGTTGTGGATGCTGGTGGTCTATAAAAACGTCGTAATACAATGGTCACTCCTTGTATGATTGACAGCTTTATTCAGTCTATTTCACAGTCCTACCCAGTATCGATCTCAACTGCGTTTAAAAAGCTTTTAACTGGAATGAACACACCACCTCCCATAGCATCAGTCCTACGCTTCCTAAATATTGTCCAATCCTAGTTCAAAATTTCACTGCTATTTATGTCTGGTTTCAACCAGATTTTGGTACCTAATACAATATTGGCATTACTACTCTTTATTTCGGAGAGTAACTCGGCGATTTTGCTACAGACACTTCGAAAATTTACTAACATGAGATTTAGTGTATTTAAATCCTTTATAATGACCTGCTTGGGCGAACTAACAATTTTTACAGTGTGTTGTGAGTGTGTGTGTTTGCTGCAGGATTATCGCCTGGACAGAAAACTTATATTTTCCAGCCAGCAATTGTCTAGCCATAGTCAGTCACTGAGCTTATTGTTTAAAGTTTGGGACTACGGAACGATGTAAGGAGGTTTGAGGTGTTCTCAGAAGTGTAACGGTTATAGAGTAGTAGTGGGGTGCTTAGAGAAGTCGACAAGGAACACAGGAAGTTACTTACAGCATTTGCGCGTTTGAAGGAACAGATGCAGGAGATAATCAGAGCAGTGCCAGCAGTCAGCACACCTCGCGAAGCCAGAAGGGAGAAAAGTGGATGGATGGATGCAGGAGGCAGTAATCTGGAAATCTTGTTCGGGACAGCAGACACAAGAGAAGTGAACATATTGTGTTCGGAGTTTGTTTACAGATTCCTGGAATATGCCACAAAATATTTGGCGGAGGCGAATAGAACATTCGATGCTGGTCATGGATCTGGAGGATGGGGTGGTCAACAACACATGCACACTACAGCAGCTTACTAAGGAGTTTATGGAGTATGCTATGCACTCTCCAAGTACTTTCAATCAAGATTTGGGAGCCGTAAAAGCATGAATCAGGTACAAGATGTGAGGATAATACCAACACGATTGTTGCACTTCTTAGTTGACAACATATGGAGTGCAAGAGTGAACCTGACAAACTTACAGGAAGCTGTACATCAGGAAGTTCATGGGCACTTGAACCTCGTCTTGCTGTCTCCAGAGCAGTATTTGAAGGAATTAAGAAAGGATTAGGAAACGATAGCGCCAGAATTGCAGTTAATAGTGGAACAGTGTAGCCAGAACGTGCCATTTTGCTGCCGTAGTTCAGCAGTGGAGAAGACGACCTATAATGCGCTACTGCACCTGTCAGTGAGGATGCTGGTAGTGAGCAAGCATTTGGTATTTTAATGCTATCCAGTGAAGTTAGAGGCAGTGGGGAAGTCTGTGGAAGTGAGAACAGAGGGTGTGTTGCTAGTAGTGGAAAACGGGGATTGACATTTGATGATAACCGAGGGTGAGTTTCAGCAGTGAGATAGTTACCATATGCCCGGCACGTGAGGTCGCCTCAGGTGGAAGCGCGTGTGTCACGCAATTATTCAGAGCTAGACAAGTTTGACAGTGAAGTTGGAAAGAGTTTATCGAGCCAAAACCATATTTTCAGAGATCAGTATGTGACAATGTCGTAGTGTAATTAGACGCTATGAACAAAGGAGACTCATGGGAGCAAAACGTTGACAATTATAGTATAGTAGACTGTTGGTGAGCAAGACTAAATATGACGCCGGACCTACATGCCACTAAGACGGGGATGACTCCGTTAAATGCAGCAAAGTCACAACTGTACTGGCCAGACGAGTCCCTAGAGGTATTGTCCAAGCACAGCTGTACCTTCTTTAACGTCACCTGGGAATCCAGCTTGGATAATTCATTCAGTCGGATGAAAGTCACGGAGGACTGGTGAATCACAGCAGAAACAATTACTGCAGCATGTAACTCAAAATCAAGGTGGTAATTCAAACCAGTGTCCAGCCATCCTGATTTAGGTTTTCGATGATTTCCCTACATCACTCCGGTTCCTTTGGAAGGACACAGTCGATTTCCTTTCCTAATCGGAGATTTTGTTGTGTCGCTAATGACCTTGGTGTTGACGGGACGTTAAATCCTAACCTTTCTTTCCTTTTTTTTCGAGATAGCAGACGTCAAGCAACCGTGACATTAACTATCTCAATTTCTAGCGCTGTGGTTTATCTGATTTTGCTTGTCTTAGTCTTCATGTATCTGAGATGATAAGATGTTGAGAGGCCTGATTCAGGGACAATTCGAGTTCCCATGTAGCAAGAGGGACGGTGTCACCACATACGCGCGTGTCTCCTGTTACCAACAAAGTGGCTGGGCGCCGGGTTGTAGTGAAACAAATAAGAGGAGGTACCGGAGGCATATGAATGAGTCTGGACTTCAAGGCAACGATCAGTTCTCGTCGCCACAAGGCAGCAGCACCAACACGACGCCAGAGCGGCGCCAGACAGCGAGACAACTGGGCTCCGTCAGCAGCAGACCCGGCTGTGCCTGCCATTTACATTAAGTCCAACAACTATGAGTTCTTACACCCAAACCTCCAGATGTCAGACACTCAGAGCGGTACCAAACGCTGTGTGTCGATAGACTATCAACATAAACACCGATTTAGTTCGTGTTGTGTGCTATCGTCCAGACGAAGATGCGTAAGCGGTGATTAAAAGTAACACTTCGGTAGGGGTCTTGTTAGAGCGGTGGATCGTCGTACATAAGGTCCCGACTTCGAAACGCGATGATGGCCATATTTGTTTTTCTTTTTTTACAGTTTATGCGTGAAACTGTTATAGACTATGATCAATAATATCCGGACACCTCTAAAACATACGCTTTTCAGATTAGATGCGTTGTGCTGCCATTTACTGCCAGGTACTCCATATCAGCGACCTCGGTAGTCATTAGACATCGTGAGAGAGCAGAATGGGGCGCTCCGCGGAACTCGCAAACTTCGAACGTGGTCAGGTGATTGGGTGTCACTTGTGTCATACGTCTGTACGCGAGATTTCCACACTCATAAACATCTCTAGATCCACTGTTTCCGATGTGATAGTGAAATGGAAACGTGAAGGAACACGTACAGCACAAAAGCGTACAGGCCGATCTCGCCTGTTGACTGATAGAGACGGCCGCCAGTTGAAGAGGAGCGTAATGTGTAATAGGCAGAAATCTATCCAGACCGTCACACAGGAATTCCAAGCTGCATCAGGATCCCCTGCAAGTACTATGACAGTTAGGAGGGAGGTGAGAGAACTTGGATTTCATGCTCGAGCGGCTGCTCATTAGCCACACATTATGCCGGTAAATGCCAAATGACGCCTCTGTTGATGTAAGGAGCGTAAACATTGGACAACTGTGTGAGACCTGAGTTTCTCCTGGCGTATACAACTTTCAAATAACTTCCGGGAATTCAGCCAGGTAACACTTTCAGCGACCGCCGATATTTCGGCGGGAGAACACCCCGCCATTTTCAAGGCAAACTGCAGTTTGCCTTGAAAATGGCGGGGTGTTCTCCCGCCGAAATATCGGCGGTCGCTGAAAGTGTTACCTGGCTGCATTCCCGGAAGTTATTTGAAAATTGGACAACTGAACAGTGGAAAAAACGTTGTGTGGACTGACGAATCACGGTACGTAATGTGGCGATCCGATAGCAGGGTGTGGGTATGACGAATGTGTAGTGCCAACAGTAAACAGTGGTGTTGTCATGGTGTGGACTTGTTTGTCATGGAGGGGGCCTGCACCCCTTGTTGTTCTGCGTGGGACTATTACAGCAGAGGCCTACATTGATGTTTTAAGCACCTTCTTGCTTACCGCTGTTGAAGAGCAATTCGGGGATGGTGATTGCATCTTTCAACACAATCGAGCACCTGTTCATAATGCACGACCTGTGGCGGAGTGGTTACACGACAATACCACCTCTGTAATGGACTGGCCTACACAGAGTCCTGAACTGAATCCTATAGAACACCTTTGGGATGTTTTCGAACGCCGACTTCGTGCCATTCCTCACCGACCGACATCGATACCTCTCCTCAGTGTAGCACTCCGCGAAGAATGGGCTGCCATTCCCCAAGAAACCTTCCAGCTCCTGGTTGAACGTATGCCTGTGGTAGTGAAAGCTGTCATCAAGGCTAAGTGTGGGCCGACACTGCAATCAACAGCATGAAAAATCACAAAAATAATGGCGTTGGTTGCATCGCAATACATCAATTACGTCCCGAAAAATTGCGAAGCGAAGTTGACGCTTGAAATAAATGAAGCGCACAACTAGCGCAGTCCTGAGACTCAAGCGTGCACCTCACGCTGCCTATGTCAGGGGCTCGCACAATGGGAAGGTATGCAGAATCCACAAAAATAAACAAGTAACGCGTCCAACACAAAGTTACGTTTTTCGTATTGTAAATGTATGTTTATTCTATCGGAATGACAACTAGAGTTACAATTAGAGATAACAAACTTGAATTCACTTTGCTAAACGCATTTACTAGTGCCCTGTCGCCCACGGAAACTGTATTGTTGTGCATTACATCCAGCATAGAAAATACACCCACATCTTGAACAATGAAAGTGTGTCACGTAACATATTTTCGAAGTGCCCTCCGTTTGCACCAATACACGTTTGCAGACGGGTAAGAGAGAGTGTTGCACAGATTGTAGAGTTTCTACAGATATTACCGAACTGGGCGCAGTAATACGATGTTGCATATCCTCTACTGTCGTTGGGGGTTCTTGATACACTCTGTCTCTCACTGCGCCCCAGAGAAAGAAGTCTAATGGGGTCAAGTCGGAGGACCGTGCTGACCACGCACAGTACCTCCCGGCCCCGTCCACCTATTTGGAAATGTCGCATCTAGAACGTCGCTGGCAACTTTTGCACTGTGTGCGGGACATCCTCATGTTGGAAGCACATTGACGGACGATTTTCCAATCCTAGATCCTCCATGAGGGGCGACAGTGTGTTTTGAAGAAATGGTGCATATCGCTGTCCATTCAATGTTCCACGGTAAAAATAGGGACCTACAATACAGTTTGCAATGATACCGCACCAAACATTGGCACTCCACTGTCGTTGATGAGCAACTTGACGAATCTAGTGGGAATTTTCCGCGGACCAGTAGTGCATGTTCCGCAGATTCACATTACCATGATTTGTAAATGAAGCCTCGTCCTTAAACAACGTATTGCTTAGGAATACTGGATTACCTTGCAACTGCTGAAGTGCAAAACGACAGAATCCAATGCGGGATTCAAAGTAATTCCCGGACAGTTCTTGGTGCAGTGAGATGTGGAACGGATGAAACCGATGCCGATGCAAGATTCTGCACACACTACTGTGGCTTATTCCTACACCTCGTGAAATTTCTCGTACAGTCACCTGAAGCTTGTGCGCTACAGCAGCCAGAACAGCAATTTAGTTTCCATTGCCAGCTGCTGGTGTTGTACGTCGACGTTTTGTGGGAGCCCAGCTTCCTGTTTCCGTGGGTGTCTTGCAGGTGTTGCAAATGGTTCGACGTGACGGACAGCGCCGATCTGGGTAGCGCTCAGCATACAGTGTCACAGCTGCGGTTGCATTTCTGTGACATTCGCCATAAATTAAAATAATATCTAGTTTTTCTTCATTACTGAACTCCGGCATATCGACTAGATGACGGCAAGTATAACAAGCCACAAGGAAACAGATTTTAATGTGGCAACGTATGTGAATTACGTTACAGTATGAGAGCAATTTAGCAGACCGGATTAGGAGACACTTGTACACTAAAGGCAGAGCGTGACGTGGTGATATTGGTATGTTTACGGCAGGATACAGGCGCCAGTGCAGACAACTCCTGCTCTGAGCACAGTACTACATGCGATGCATTACGTCAGAAACTGTGACGCCATTTCGATCGTTTATGAGCCACATATTTCAGACCTTATGAGCTTTATAAACGTGAAAAAAAATGTGTTACCACTCATTGTACCTTTAGTTGTCATTTCGCAACAATAAACATTATGTGCAGGACATCCATCATTCTGATACCGAATTATTTGACATATTATAAGAGGTGGACCGGTTCAAGGAAGGTACAGCACAAGAAAGGGCTAAATTATCCCCATTTAGTGGTGCCATCTGTGGTGTCACCGCCAGACACCACACTTGCTAGGTGGTAGCCTTTAAATCGGCCGCGGTCCGGTAGTATACGTCGGACCCGCGTGTCGCCACTGTCAGTGATTGCAGACTGAGCGCCGCCACACGGTAGGTCTAGAGAGACTTCCTAGCACTCGCCCCAGTTGTACAGCCGACTTTGCTAGCGATGGTTCACTGACAAATTACGCTCTCATTTGCCGAGACGCTAGTTAGCATAGCCCTCAGCTACGTCATTTGCTACGACCTAGCAAGGCGCCATTATCATTTGCTATTTATCTTGTGATGCATGTACCGTCAGACCGATGTTCAGCAATTATGGATTAAAGTTTTAGTATTCCAGAAGCTATGTACTTCTTTTACTAGACTCAACTACTTTAACTGTTCCAGACCTCACGCCAGCCTGCGTGAGCTTAAACGCGTGCCTTTCGGCTATCTGCTAGTGACTTGGCTGTCTTGCCAAGTCACAACACCATCGATGAAATATGGGCGAATGATGTGTTGTCATACAATATCACACCAGTTATTAACACGCCACTGACGTAGTTCGTCAATCACATCACGATTACCGGCAGCGTGAGGTACACGCTTGAATCTCAGGACGAGGGCTAGCTGTGCACTTCATTTATTTCAAGCGTCAACTTAACTTCACAATTTCTCGGGTTTGTAATTGTCGTAATGCGACGCAACCAACGCCATTATTTTTGTGATTTTTCATGCTATTGATTGCATACGAAATAATAGGGGTGTCCATTTAAAAATACACAAGTTTGTATTGAAAATAGTATTTGTTTACGTTTTAAAATTTCGCATAGTATTTGTTTTCCTAAGCCCCCGCCGTACGTTCATGGTGGTGAAAACCGTTTTTGAATATCTATTTGGCTGGGTGTTGTGTGCTGTCCTTAGGTTAGTTAGGTTTAATTAGTTCTATGTTCTAGGCGACTGATGACCTCAGCAGTTGAGTCGCATAGTGCTCAGAGCCATTTGAACCATTTGAATATCTATTCTTGTTCCAGAGATATTTGAAGTGACAGAGTTAAATGAGACACCCTGTGTATATTCCTTACTGTCATTTATTGTTAACACTGTTAGCTTATTCCCAAGAATAAGCAGCTGTCACTCAGTTAATACTCGGCAGAAATCAAACCTGCATTTGGATCGGACTTCCTTAACTCGTGTGCAGAAAAATGTGCAGTATACTGCTGCATCTATTTTCAATAAGCTACCACTCGAATTCAAAAATCTTAGCAGTGATCCACGCGCTTTCGAATCGAAAGAGTTTCCTCATGGGTCACTCCTTCTATTCTGTCGAGGAGTTCCTTGAAAAAGTAAGCTGATTCTTGTTGTGCTGTTTACTGCGTTTACTTAAACTTATGGACTAACTTTTTTCGGGTTCATAAACATTTTATTTTTATCTATTATTACTTTTATGTTGTAATTTCATGTACTAACAAGTTCCATGACCTTGGAGATTTTCTCCTCAATTTGGCCCTACGGAACTTGACGTGTAAATAAATAAACAAAAAGTTCTGTGTTCATGCCTTCATCTGATTCCTTGACTGTAGGAAAGCCTTTGGTTGTGTTGTCTGGAGAAAGTTGTGCCAGGTGCTTGCAGAGTTCGGTGTCCCACCACACTAGGCAGCACTGGTCAGAAGTCTATACAATAATCACTTCTCAGCTGGCACGTCTGATTCTTCAGTGTATCAAAAGGTGTCAGACAGTGTTGTGTCCTATATCCTCAACTGTAAAATATCTGTGCGGAACGAGTCATAGGAACTGCTCTAGATGGTTGAACTGAAGACATCTGAATTTGTAGTAGAACTATTAACAACTGCCGATTTGCTGATGACACCAGGTTTTTAGCCATCAGCGAAAATAAACCTATTGACCTACTATCAAAAGTAAAAGGCATTAGTCTATGGTATGAATTGGACCTCAATACCAGCAAGTCGAAGCTCATGATTATTGATTGAGAAGAACAAGTTCAACTCACAGGTCGATTAAAGGAACTGGAAGTAGCGCAACCCTTCATCTATCTTGGGTCAACAATATGCAACATGTGAAACTGTTGAGATAATGGGAAGGACCACGCGAAGGCGAGTGGCTATGAAGAACCTCACTACGATCTGGCAGAAAAGAGCAATAACAAATCCCAACAACCACCACCACTTGTTGAAACAATCGTGTTTTCCGTCTTTTTTTAAAATAGAGGAACATGGACCATTAAAACTAGAGACACGCGTATTGATATATTTGAGCATTGGTGCTGGTGTAGGATGCTGGACATAAAATGGACTGAAACAAGAACAGAAGTGTCCATTATTGAGTAACTGAGTATCTCTAGGCGTCTTTCTTCTCGTATCATCAAAATAATTCTTCAGTTCTTTTGTCACAATGTGAAAAGAAATGCAGAAAACATAGAGAACATAATCATGGAAGGGAAGATCTTGTACAAGAGACCTATAGGAAGCGCAGCGATTAGGTGGATGGATCAAATCAAGAAGATCTCTGGTGTACCTCTTCAGCAGGCTATAAGAGAAGCTGGTAACCGTCCAGGATGGAAATGCTTGGTCCATGGGCTCACGACGCTCAGCAACGAGCGCGATGACTTGTGATGACGGACCGGGAAAATGACCAGGTGGAGTCGCTGCGAACACCTTGAGAGTCCCCCCCCCCCCCCCTAAAAAAATTAAAAAAATGGAGTGATACGCGGTTGCAAGGACTCAGGAAGACCGTTCTCTTTGCCTCTGTTAGCTCAGTTCTCGAACTTCCTATCTACACATGGTCAATATATATAGCTGTAGTATTTGATATTCAATTTTCTAGAATTAGAATAATTATGAGGAAGCATGACGGCGGTATTTACTGTTTATTATTGACATTTGAAAACTCTAGTCCCCCTATTAGCTGTGTGACTAATGCACCTGGCTGATATAAAGCGGAACCTAGTTCGATTCCTGGCCGAGTCGTAGACTTTCTCCGTTCGCGGACTAGCTAATGTGATGTCCTAATCATCATTTCATCATCGTCGACACTCAAGTCGTCAATGTGGCGTCAACTGAAAAGACTTCCAACTCGGGCCCGAACTTCCCTAGGCCATCAACACCATAGCATCATTTCATTTGATAATTCCGATAGTTTACCGATGAACCATCTTTCTTCGAAATTAGATAATTACGGCAGCTTAGCTATTGCCCACTGCAAAAGAAAATAATTGAGGCAGTAATTACTCACCATTTGGGGGTTTACTTGGATAGGCGGCGCACACTTTCATATATTCAATGGTTTTACAGTCATTGTCCACAACCTCGGGCTCATCTGAAATAAGAGTAAAGAGGCGTCAGTCAGTAATCAGTAGAAGTTACATTTTTATTAATTTATCTTACGTGGCAAGATTAGGTTCTTCTGGCCCTCTATTATGCACACATCGAAAAAGGTTTTACATCACCCCGGTTCCCAGAACTCCTGAAGATAGACGTGGACTGTGGATATTGTATCACAGACATAGTTCCTTTGACTGCTCAGAGATGTCACTAAACCCGCCCAAAGATGTAAACAACCATGCATGAGCAGCGCCTATTAGACGGAGGAGATCCGACAGCCGGTCAGTTCCAGTCACTGCAACAGGAAGGAGGTACATGACTCGTGTTGTCTGTAGTTTAACCATGCCTAGACGGTGAATACCGCGGTTCGACCGCGTCCGCATTGCCAGGAAGGGCTCTCAACAGGTAAAGTATCCAGGCGTCTCGGAGTGAACCAAAGCGATGTTGTTCGGACATGGAGGAGATACAGAGAGACAGGAACTATCGATGACATCCCTCGCTCAGGCCGCCCAAGGGTCACTACTGCAGTGGAAGACCGCTACCTACGGATCATGGCTTGGAGGAACCCTGACAGCAACGCCACCATGTTGAATAATGCTTTTCGTGCAGCCACAGGACGTCGTGTTACGACTCAAACTATGAACAATAGGCTGCATGATGCGCTACTCCACTGCCTACGTCCATGGCGAGGTCCAACTTTGCAACCACAACACCATGCAGCGCGTTACAGATGGGCCCAACAACATGCCGACTGGACAGCTCAGGATTGGCATCACGTTCTCTTCACCGATGAGTGTCGCGTATGCCTTCAACCAGACAATCGTCGGCGATTTGTTTGGAGACAATCCGGTCAGGCTGAACGCCTTAGATACACTGTCTAGCGAGTGCAGCAATGTAGAGGTTTCCTGCTGTTTTGGGGTGGCATTATGTGGGGTCGACCACTGGTGGTCATGGAAGGCGCCGTGACGGCTGTGCGATACGTGAATGCTATCCTCCGACCGATAGTGCAACGATATCGGAAGCATATTGACGAGGCATTCGTCTTCATGGACGACAATTCGCTCTCCCATCGTGCACATCTTGTGAATGACTTCCTTCAGGATAACGACATCGCTGGACTAGAGGGGCCAGCATGTTTTCCAGACATGGACCCTATCGATCATGTCTGGGATAGATTGAAAAGGGCTGTTTATGGGCGACGTGACCCACCAACCACTCTGACAGGTCTGCATTGAGGAACGGGACAATCTGGACCAACAGTGCCTTGATGAACTTGTGGATAGTATGCCACGTCGAATACAGGCATGCATCAATGCAAGAGGACATGCAACTGGGTATTAGAGGTACTGATGTGTACAGCATTCTGGACCACCACCTCTGAAGGTCTCGCTGTATGGTGCTACAACATGCAATGTGTGGTTTTCACGTGCATTAAAAAGGGCGGAAATGATGTTTATGTTGATCTTTATTCCAATTTTCTGTACAGATTCCGAAACTCTCGGAAGCGAGGTGATGAAAATAATTTTTTGGTGTGTGTATCTTTATGGGATGAGAGATAGATGGGATGAGAGATGTGGTGCGGCGCGAGTCCGGAAACAGGCGGATATAGTCACGAGAGGGTAGCAAGTCTGAGTTGTCAGGTAATAGCAGACGACACCCAAGCCTCTGCTCTTGGCGGACTGTCCACAGCACGAAGTACTCTGCGGCTTCCAGGCCAGCAGGCAAACCGTAGTCCACAGCGAGTGGTTTTAGCGGGCGACTGACCTTTGCCGGGCGGCCTGTGGAAGCGGTGCAAAGGCAAAGGCTGCAGATTATTTCACGGCCGCCGCAGAAGTAACATAAAGCTACGTAACAAGCAATGACACCACATAAAAGCGAAAAACGAGTCGTGAGATCACGCTTAAGAAACTGTTTTCTAGGTGGAACAGTACATTTTATCTTCAGAAATTAATAACTTCTAAACGTCTTAACGGACCAAATTGTCAAAGTGTCCTCCAACAGAGCTTGAAAAAAGAGCTATATAATAAATAATATGTAAAGCAGTAATTATAGCGGCAGTATGAGATAATGAATAGGAATAATTATCTGTTGAAGTACAGTTCTCCTTAGGTTTAAATACACTACTGGCCATTAAAATTGCTACACCACGTAGATGACGTGCTACAAGCGCGAAATTTAACCGACAGGAAGAAGATGCTGTGATATGCAAGTTATTAGCTTTTCGGAGCATTTACACAAGGTTGGCGCCGATGGCGACACCTACAACGTGCTGACATGAGGAAAGTTTCCAACCGATTTCTCATACATGAGCAGCAGTTGACCGGCGTTGCCTGGCGAAACGTTGTTGTGATGCCTCGTGTAAGGAGGACAAATGTGTACCATCATGTTTCCGACTTTGATAAAGGTCGGATTGTAGCCTATCGCGATTGCGGTGTATCGTATAGCAATATTGCTGCTCGCGTTGTCGAGATCCAATGTCTGTTAACAGAATATGGAATCGGTGGGTTCAGGAGGGTAATACGGAACGCCGTGATGGATCCCAACGGCCTCGTATCACTAGCAGTCGACACGACAGGCATCTTATCCGCATGGCAGTAACGGATCGTGCAGCCACATCTCGATCCCCGAGTCAACAAATGGTGACATTTGCAAGACAACAACCATCTGCACGAGAAGTTCGACGACGTTTGCAACAGCACGGACTATCAGCTCGGAGGCCATGCCTGTGGTTACCCCTGACGCTGCATCACAGACAGGAGCGCCTGCGATGGTGCACTCAACGACGAACTTGGGTGCACGAATGGCAGAACGTCATTTTTTCGGATGGATCCAGGTTCTGTTTACAGCATCATGATGGTCGCATCCGCGACATCGCGGTGAACGCACATTGGAAGCGTGTATTTGTCATCGCCATACTGGCGTATCATCCGGCGTGATGGTATGGGGTGCCATTGGTTACACGTCTCGGTTACCTCTTGTTCGCATTGACGGCACTTTGAACAGTGGACGTTACATTTCAGATGTGTTACGACCCGTGGCTCTACCCTTCATTCGATCCCTGCGAAACCCTACATTTCAGCAGGATAATGCACGACAACATGTTGCAGGTCCTGTGCAGGCCTTTCTGGATACAGAAAATGTTCGACTGCTGCCCTGGCCAGCACATTCTCCAGATCTCTACCAATTGAAAACGTCTGGTCAATGGTGACCGAGCAAGTAGCTCGTCACAATATGCGTCACTGCTTTTGATGAACTGTGGTATCGTGTTGAAGCTGCATGGGCAGCTGTACCTGTACACGCCATCCAAGCTCTGTTTGACTCAATGCCCAGGCGTATCAAGGCCGTTATTACGGCCAGAGGTGGTTGTTCTGGGTACTGATTTCTCAGGTCTGTGCACCCAAATTGCTTCCAACGAATACCCATTTGTCATCTGCATTTCTTCTTGGTGTAGCAATTTTAATGGCCAGTAGTGTAGTTAATAACGCTTTTTGGGTTCTGTGCCGCAATCGGTCGAAACGGAACCCTTATATGATCCCTTTGTTGTCCGTCTGTCTGTGTCCGACTGTTAAATACCCTTTTCTCAGGAACGGGTAGACACATCAATTTGAAATTTATGTCACAGGCTGAGGTCTATTGTCCCTTGGCGGTGTAAAATATTGACGATTCTAATTCAATGGAATAGAAGGATACATCTATTTATGTCACATATTTTAATTAAGAGAGGAAGGAAATACAGGTACTGGCTACGAGCAGCAGTGATTGAAATAAATGCGGAAAGCTGAAAGTTTGTGCCGGACCGGCATTCGAAACCAGATCACCGGCTTACTAGGCGGATGCTCTGACCACTTTTTTTTAAATTGTTATCGACCTGGCCAAGCGGTCTGGGCTGACGTCACATGACATCCCGTCAAGTTGATTCTTGAACTCTTTACGCAGGATTTCTTTTCTTTTTTTTCAAAGGACAGCGAGCCCTCTGACCAAACACGCTGTGCTACCGTACCGGCTGCCACTACGCCACCAGGACACAGTGGTCGTTGCAACTGAATGACCTTCCCTAGCACGTATCCCATCACACCCGAATTCTCAAGTTACCCACACGCTACTGATTGTACATCCCATTGGCCTAGAATCGTGAAATTTGGCAAAAAGGAAGGTTTCATAGTACAACTATAGGAAAAAAAATCCTAAAACTGTAAATTTGTAATTGCATCACACGATGATTTTTTTTCGTAATTCCTTACCTGAATCTCTGTATTTCTGTCGGTCCATTAAGACCTCTCTTTCTTGGGAACGGATATACTTATCAACTTGAAATTACTTCGCATACTGAAATCTGTGGTTCCTGGGCGGTGTAAGAAATTGAAGCTTCTAAATCAGTGCAACCATTTATGTCAGATATTGTAGTACTCGCCGCAAACTCACACATCAAAACCTGAAGGGTACTTCCCGTTGGCCTAGAATCATGAAATTTGGTAGAAAGGAATGTTTCACAGTGAAACCAAAGGAAACAATCCAAAAATTGTGAATTTGGTACCGTATCACACGAAAATATTTTTTTTTCTGGTAATTTTTTATCTGTCTGTCTGATCGGCAGTCCGTTAAGACCCATTTTTCCTAGGGCCGGTTAGACGTATCAAATCGAAATTTATGTCACATGGTGAGATCTATGGTCTCTTGGCTGTGCAAAAAATTAATGCTTCTAAGTCAATGCAGGCAAAAGGTACGGTTATTTAGGTCACAGATTTGAAACAAACTCACTCATCAAAACATAAAGCGCACTTCCCGTTGACCTGCAATACTGAAATTCGGCAAGAAGCAAGGTTTCATAGTAGAACAAAGGGAAAAAATCTGAAACTGTTGATTTGACGCTATATCACACGAAAAAATTATTTCTTTTGTTGTTTGTTTTCCGACGTCAAACTTTAAATTAAAACAATTAGTAGTTCTGCATTCAGGCTGACTGCGTCGCAACGGTAAAAGTCATACATAGGGCAAGGAATGAATTTATTGCTCATAAAGGCGTTTCGGAATTTAATCATCATCAAATATCAAGGAGCGATTACTGAACGCATTTCGAGTAGTATACGGAACACACAACTTGAAACGCATGTAGTCGCTCCTCCGTATTTGATGATGGATATATTCCGACACGCGTCATGTGAGCAATAATGTCATTCCTTGCCCGATGTTTGAATTTTACCGTTGCGGCCCAGTCAGCCTGAACTAAGAACTACTGATTATTATTATGTCGGTCGCCTGCCTCCTGCATGACTTTACGTCACATTTAAGTTAATGAAATTAAAACATTCTCGAAAGTCTTGGAATGCCTGGGACCAACGTTTTGTAGTAGTAGTGGCAGTAGCTTTATTAATCCGTAAATATCTTTTTACAAGGATATAAGACATGTCAAAGTATTTACAAATTTAGAACAATTTAAAATAAGCTAATTCGTGTACACATATATTTACAGACTTCTAGTTAGAGACAATCATTAGATTTACTCCTTGTATACAGTACTTTTTTTACAAATAACTTATTAAATAATGAAATGCCACATTGTTCACTCATATCTCACTATCAGTCACTGCACACACTATACGCACATTGTTTCATAATACTTCACTCACTACACACACACACACACACACACACACACACACACACACACACACACACACTGGTGATTTCTGGGCCATTTTCTGTACCGCAGCTTCCCATCTGCTATCCTGAAAAGCTGAGTCAGCATCCCTCCATGGTGAGTGAGATGTTGAGCTCAGAAAGAGGGTTAGTATTGTGCTATGAATGGCTTGGAAGTAAGTATTTCTAGAAAGGTAAAAAATGAGGAAAGAACATAAAGTGAAGGTGTTATGTGGAATGTTGGATATTTTATAATCATTATTACTATTATTATTTATTTGTATAACATATTTATCAAACCCCTACTCTGCTTTAGCTAAGTAATCCTTCAACGTACAAAATGTACTGCGTAACAGGTACTTTTTAGCTGCCTTTTTAAGTAAGTGTATGTTTACAATTTCTTTAATCTCTTTTGGTAATTTATTGTACAGTTTTATTCCTTGGTAGAAAATGCTGTATTGAGTTTTATGTTTATTTTTTCTTGGTGAATGTAAGTTGAGTCTATCTCTTGTTGCATGGTCATGGACAGAGCTGTTTGTACAGTGATTACAAATGTTATTTTTTATGTGTACAACTGACTGATAACAGATCTTTACAATGAGCTCGACTAGTATTTTTGGCTACTATTCTTATGGCTCTTTTCTGGAGTTTGAAAACTGTGTTCTTATTTTGTGCATTTGTTCCCCAAGAAAGAATGCCATAGCTGAGAATTGAGTGTACATATGAATGATATGTAACTAAAAGACACAGCATGTTACACATTGATGATAGGATTCTAAGGGCATAACATACTGATGACATTCTGTTTGCAAGTACCTTTGTGTGTTCACACCACTTCAACTGAGAATCAATACTCATTCCTAGAAATCTTGCATTTGTTACACAGTCTATAGAGGTACCATGTACATTTAATTTAACATTGACATTGTTCCTCTTCAAACTGAAAGTCATGGCATTAGTTTTCTTTATATTCGATGTCAATTTGTTACTTATTGACCAATCATAAACTTCCTTGAGAGTTTCATTTGCTTTCTCGGCAAGGAGTTCTCTTGTTTTCTCAGTGACTATAATATTGCTGTCATCATCAAAGAGGAGTTTTTCACCATGAGTAACACTACTGGGAAAGTCATTGATGTATGTCGGGAACAGTATTGGTCCTAATATGCTACGTTCCGGAACCCCTATATTAATGTAATTTGGTTCTGATAAGTATTTTACTAAATTTTTAGATCTATTTGAAGTATGTGTTATCTCTACTTTTTGTACCCTATCTATTAGGTATGATCGAGACCAGTCATTAGCTACCCCTCTTATTCCTAATGCTTCTAATTTATTTAATAGAATCTTGTGATCGACTGTATCAAACGCCTTAGAAAGATCCAAAAGTATGCCTGTGTCACAGTCATCTTTATCAGGAGCATCTAGTACAACTTTTGTGAATTCTACTATATCTGACTCTGTATTTTTGCCACTTTGGAAACCAAACTGTGATTCGTTTAAAAGATTGTATTTATTCAGGTAATTCATTAATCTATCTTTCATAATTGCTTCTATTATATTTGAGAATGCTGACAGCAGGGAAATGGGGCAGTGATTTTCTATGTCTTCTGCATTACCTATCTTAAGCAAAGGTACAACTCTTGCATGATTTAACTGCTCTGGAAATGTCCCTGATGTGAAGGATTCATTTACTATATTTGTTAAGGGGCCTTGTATAATCCCTATACATTGTTTCAGTACACACATTGGTACTTCCTCTAAGCCTACTGAATTTTTATTTTGTAGTTTTTGAATTGTTTTACCGACTTCGTTCTCTGTGGTTGGAAGTAACATAATTGTATTTAGTGAAACATTATATACAGATAGTCCGCAGCTCGTGGTCGTGCGGTAGCGTTCTCGCTTCCCACGCCCTGGTTCCCGGGTTCGATTCCCGGCGGGGTCAGGGATTTTCTCTGCCTCGTGATGACTGGGTGTTGTGTGCTGTCCTTAGGTTAGCTAGGTTTAAGTAGTTCTAAGTTCTAGGGGATGATGACCATAGATGTTAAGTCCCATAGTGCTCAGAGCCATTTGAACCATATGTACAGGTGTTATATTTGTTTGGAGGAATTTTTGCTTTAACTTTTCTGCAATAATTGAAAAATGCTCGTTTACATAGTTCGCTCCCTTAGCAGTATGTTATTCTGTGTTTGTTTGCCTCTCCCTGTTTCTTTTTTTATAACGTTCCAGACTGTTTTGCTTTTATTCTCTGCATTATATATTATTTTGTCATTAAATGACTTTTTTGCAGCAATTAGCACCTTCCTATAGATTTTTATATATCTATGATAGAAATTTAAGAATTTTGCCAGTATGATTGTCGATAAGGGGCGAAAGTGATCGAGATTCTCGACCCCCGGAGTGGATGAACTGTCTATGTGCATAATTAAGTTTATACGGAACCCTCAGTGCGTGAGTCCTAATCGCATCTGGCCAATTACTTTTGCGTCATGAGTCTTTTCACTGGTTTCATGCAGCCCATCACAAATTCCTCTCCTGTGCCATCGCGGAGTAGCAGTTGACACCTTTATCCTCAGTTATTTGCTGGGTGTATTCCAAACGCTGTTCTCCCCTACAGTTTTTACTCTCTACCTGGTAAGTAATGCTAATTGTGACCATTAGATCAAATGAGATTCAAGTAACTCACGAACTAAACACTTCAGCAGAAAACCCATGTCGTCACGTACAGGCTGGTGGAATCCTAGTTCTATGTGACTCATAAGATAATGGGCAATGTAATGAAAATGAGAGACATGGAAAAAGTAAGTAAACTATTTATCATTTCAGAAGTAATTGCCATTTGCGAGATAAGAGGTTCAATAGCTTTATGGAAAAATGTTTGCGGTTGCCCGTGGTGGAACAATGATTGTACCTTTCCATCTAGAGCGAATCGACGACGAATATCCTTATTTAGGGATCCAAAAATTTGGTAATCGTACGTGGACAGATCGGGACTGTGTGAAGGACATACTAGGCCTCCCCAGCGAAGCCTCCGTAGTGTACGCGAAACAAACACGGCCATATGTGGACCATCCCATAAACATTTCCCCGTGAAGGCATTGACTGTCTTGTCTCATAGTGGGATAAATGTGTTGAAAGTAGTGTCGATTACTTTTGAAGTAATAAACAATTCACCACCTTTTCTCTATCTGTCTTGTTTTCATTTGACTTCCCTTATGCCTTTGGCAGCGCTAAGTTTGATGTAGTTTTTTATTCACTGGGAAGCCCCTACGTGACCCAAGCAAGATAGAAAGCAGTCCACTTTGCATATTTCAACTCGTCAAGGATTTAACGTTTATGAGCGAGTTGTATAAGATGTTCATACAGACTGTAACGGGAAAAAGAGCAAATATTTCTATTGGTGCCTGAGGACGACGTACTGAACAACATTAAATCAGTATGTATACCATCTGCAGAATAATAATTGTAGCTATTAAAAGTCTATGTTTTTCGGTTGATTAGCAACTCGAAGCAAATATGGCAAGAGCAAGCCATTACTGCTTATTTTACCCTCGGCAGGAGGTCAGGTGTTGAAGTGTGGCCTATGGATCAAAAGCGGTTAGTCTATACTGACAGGTATAGTCCACGTAGTGGTGCAGTTACGACCATGGAGAAAACATCAGGTTGAAAATTTTGTTACGTTTTTGTGGGAATACTGTTCGTTAGGTTGAACGAGCTTGTCGAGACAAGAACCGTGCGGACGTGCGGCCTGTCAGTCGCGATCAGAAGTGCTACGACTACTCTATGAACTTCCACAAATTCTGCACAAGTTAGTCGACTTATAAATGTTTTCCACACGTGTTAGGTCAATTTCGAATCTGAGCGGCAGCATGTTAAATACTAGCAGAATTCCTGTGTACCTTTTTGGGCTTAGAAGAGTATTCCTCAATACATATTTTTCAAATTTAACACTGAACAGCAGCGTGCTGTTCTGGAATTTGTGATTTCTTGATCGAGCTCGTGGATAACTGTCGCAACGCTCTCGGCACTTACATTGAAAGTTTATATTAACTAGATGGCAACAACGCTCTTTTAGGGACGTTTTTGTTTTGCCAAGAGTACCTTGCCTGCATTGTTAGTCAATTATCAATAACTTCGCAGCACAGCAATCGGCAATACAACTGCTTTGTGGCAGGCCGATGTGGCCGAGAGGTTCTAGGCGCTTCAGTCCGGAACCACGCGGTTGCTACGGTCGCAGGTTCGAATCTTGCCTCAGGCATGGATGTGTGTGATGTCCTTAGGTTAGTTAGGTTTACGTAGTTCTAAGTCTAGGGGACTGATGACTTCAGATGTTAAGTTCCATAGTGCTTAGAGCCATTTGAACAAGTTTTTGAATGGTTTGTGGCCGTGTTTTAAAATTGAACTCGAGTCACTGTACTTTAAAATTCGGACACAGCCTTTATTAAATCCTTTTACCAGAACTAACAGTGTATAAATAAAATAAAGAGTGAGGGTTATGTCGCAGTCTAACCAAATATTTTTGGGGATGTGCATGTGACATGCGATACATCTAATAAATCCATTATTAATAATAATGATGGTAATAATAATAGAAGGCTAATATAAATGACTCATACGTTTTCGAAGTTCCGTATTTTCCGAAGTAGCCTATTATATGTACAAATTTGGTTCATGCATGACTGGAATCGGAAATTCACCGAATTTGCATTGTGCCCGCTAGTTGGCGTTACGAGTACAGTGCCTTGACAAGATGGCAACAATACAAGAAAAGAGTTTCTGTGGGTTAGAATATGTGAGAAGTTTATTGTTGCAACAGTGCAGCGTAGAAGAGGAATTGTAAAAAAGAGCGGCCATGTAAAAAGCGCATTGTGCGTTACTAGACTCTTTAGGGACGCTGGTCGTCTCCGTTAACAGAAAAGTACCGTTCAACTAAGTGTGCGAGATGCAACTGTGAAGAATCTGCGAAGAGTGTGTCGGGTAACTCTTACGTCCATATGTTACAGATTTGGTTGTTTCCACTAGTGACTGCTGATTCCGAGAATTTCCAATTTACAAAATGCGACATAATTACACAATTTAAGAGAAAAGAAGGCACATGGAGCTATCCGAATGGGATGGAAATCGGTAGTTGTGATGTACATGTACAGACAAACAAATTGCTACAGTTTCAGAAAAACTGGGAGATTTATTCAAGAGATTTCAGCAGGTCAGTAACACGTTGGTCTACCTTTGTACTCATGCAAGGAATTATACGGCTTAGTATTGACTGATAGAGTTGTTGGATGTTGTAATGGTTCTTTATTTACGTGGCCATTACGGCACAGCCGGCCGCGGTGGTCATGCGGTTCTAGGCGCTGCAGTCCGGAACCGCGGGACTGGTACGGTCGCAGGTTCGAATCCTGCCTCGGGCATGGATGTGTGTGATGTCCTTAGGTTAGTTAGGTTTAAGTAGTTCTAAGTTCTAGGGGACTGATGACCTAAGATGTTAAGTCCCATAGTGCTCAGAGCCATTTGAACCATTTGAACCATTACGGCACTCCAACCCCAGTTCTCGATACCAGAAATATCGTACTCCTTTTCTGCGAAGTAAGAGACATATTTTTGTGACAATATTCACATTTGGTTTTATTAATGTGGGGGTACTCCGATGTATCGATATATTACAGTGATATGGTTGTTGTGTGTGTTCATTTCTGTGAGACTGTCATAATCTTTGACTTGTACCCGTTTTGGCGCGAATGCGCACAGAGCAGTCTTTGTTTCACTTTGCAGAAGTTGAGTTGTTTTTTCGGTTTGTAAAAGAACAGGCAAGTCTTGTGTTTGGTTAAATTGGAAATTAAATATATGAAGATTGATACAAAACTGTTTTCTGGATGATGTGACAATTAAGTAGCAGTATATGTGAATTTACAAGAAGTTTAATAAAAATGTGGATCGTGAACACCAAGTCAAAAATTATTTCCACCATACCATTGCTCTGATCTGGGATTGTTTAATCATTAATAATTTCCTGAAAAACGTATTTGTTAGTTCTTCAAATATTGCTAAAATACTGATCTGGACCTTCTAGCAGTCAAAGTGGAATCACCCTAGAATCAACAAGATGAGCCATAACAACTTCGACGAAATCTACGTGGGAATCCATTCAAGATAAGTGCCAAAATTAATGACTTTTTTTACAGTGTCTTCATTATTTACATTCTGACGATACCATCCAAAGTCAATAACTTTGTTGTTGCCCGATAAAGCGAACGTATGCTGCGTGAGCAACATTGTTAATCTCATTTCTAACCTACTTTGCAAGTGGTGGTATTGTTAGAATGTCCTCCTTAGGGATGTCGTGCCAAACTCTGTTCATCTGGCGCTGTAAATTGTCACGATCAGGAGATGGTTGAGGGCCCTCCGCATAATGCTCCAAACGTTATCACTTGAAGAGAGATCCGGCGACCTTGCTGCCCAAGGCAGTGTTCGGCAAGCACGAAGACAAGTTGTAGAAACAATCACCATGTGAGGGTGGGCATTATCTTGCTGAAATGATTGCAATGAAGGGCAACAAAATCGGGTTTCGAATATCGTCGACGTATCGCACTGCTGTAAGGGTGCCGCGGATGGGTATCAAGCGTAAGGAGTGGCACCCCGCCCGCATCTCGTGGTCGTGCGGTAGCGTTCTCGCTTCCCACGCCCGGGTTCCCGGGTTCGATTCCCGGCGGGGTCAGGGATTTTCTCTTCCTCATGATGACAGGGTGCTGTGTGATGTCCTTAGGTTAGTTAGGTTTAAGTAGTTCTAAGTTCTAGGGGACTGATGACCATAGATGTTAAGTCCGATAGTGCTTAGAGCCATTTGAACCATTTTGAAGTGGCATCCCAGTCCATGACTCGTGGTCGTCGGGCCGTTTGGCAGGCGACAGTCAGGCTGGAGTCCCACCACCGTCCGGGCCGTTTCCCGAAACGCCGTCACTGGTCTTTGGGGATCGTTTCCAAGCGGGACTAGTTACGGAAAACAATTGCAGTCAATTACATACCAGGCCGAAGACATGTCTGGAGACGCCCCGGCCTGTGGTAGGATACCATCCCGATTGTTGGCTGCCATACAGCCTGACAACCGGGAGTCATGGACTGGGCTGCCATGTCTTCGATTGTCATCCACTGCACGATTACAGCACAACGGTACGTCGACGATATTCTGCACCCCGTTTTGTTGTCCTTCATGGCGAGCCGTCCTGGGCTTATATTTCAGCAAGATCATGCCCGTCCGCAAACAGCGAAGGTTTCTATTGCTTGTCCTAGTACTTCTCAGATTAGATTAGATTAGATTAATTATTCATTCCATAGAATTATTCATTCCATATACCCATAAAAGAGGGAATCCTCCTGGGTGTGGAACATCTCAGATAAGCACATTACAAAAATGTAATTAGAAAAACTTGAGTTTCATTAATTTTAATGATCTTCAGTCAATAAACAGTAAAATTATGTACATGCATTAAATTTAAACTTCTAATATTTACAGGTTTAATACTTACATCTGCGTTCATTATATCCATCATTCAGACATTTGCTAGTTTCCTCGATATTACAACCAAGTATCGACAAAAATTAAAGTAAATTATTCATTTCAGTGATCCTCAGTTAAGAACAGTCAGATTATGTATAAGATTTAAAATTAAACTTCCGCTATTTACAGACTTAATACACTCCTGGAAATGGAAAAAAGAACACATGGACACCGGTGTGTCAGACCCACCATACTTGCTCCGGACACTGCGAGAGGGCTGTAAAAGCAATGATCACACGCACGGCACAGCGGACACACCAGGAACCGCGGTGTTGGCCGTCGAATGGCGCTAGCTGCGCAGCATTTGTGCACCGCCGCCGTCAGTGTCAGCCAGTTTGCCGTGGCATACGGAGCTCCATCGCAGTCTTTAACACTGGTAGCATGCCGCGACAGCGTGGACGTGAACCGTATGTGCAGTTGACGGACTTTGAGCGAGGGCGTATAGTGGGAATGCGGGAGGCCGGGTGGACGTACCGCCGAATTGCTCAACACGTGGGGCGTGAGGTCTCCACAGTACATCGATGTTGTCGCCAGTGGTCGGCGGAAGGTGCACGTGCCCGTCGACCTGGGACCGGACCGCAGCGACGCACGGATGCACGCCAAGACCGTAGGATCCTACGCAGTGCCGTAGGGGACCGCACCGCCACTTCCCAGCAAATTAGGGACACTGTTGCTCCTGGGGTATCGGCGAGGACCATTCGCAGCCGTCTCCATGAAGCTGGGCTACGGTCTCGCACACCGTTAGGCCGTCTTCCGCTCACGCCCCAACATTGTGCAGCCCGCCTCCAGTGGTGTCGCGACAGGCGTGAATGGAGGGACGAATGGAGACGTGTCGTCTTCAGCGATGAGAGTCGCTTCTGCCTTGGTGCCAATGATGGTCGTATGCGTGTTTGGCGCCGTGCAGGTGAGCGCCACAATCAGGACTGCATACGACCGAGGCACACAGGGCCAACACCCGGCATCATGGTGTGGGGAGCGATCTCCTACACTGGCCATACACCACTGGTGATCGTCGAGGGGACACTGAATAGTGCACGGTACATCCAAACCGTCATCGAACCCATCGTTCTACCATTCCTAGACCGGCAATGGAACTTGCTGTTCCAACAGGACAATGCACGTCCGCATGTATCCCGTGCCACCCAACGTGCTCTAGAAGGTGTAAGTCAACTACCCTGGCCAGCAAGATCTCCGGATCTGTCCCCCATTGAGCATGTTTGGGACTGGATGAAGCGTCGTCTCACGCGGTCTGCACGTCCAGCACGAACGCTGGTCCAACTGAGGCGCCAGGTGGAAATGGCATGGCAAGCCGTTCCACAGGACTACATCCAGTATCTCTACGATCGTCTCCATGGGAGAATAGCAGCCTGCATTGCTGCGAAAGGTGGATATACACTGTACTAGTGCCGACATTGTGCATGCTCTGTTGCCTATGTCTATGTGCCTGTGGTTCTGTCAGTGTGATCATGTGATGTATCTGACCCCAGGAATGTGTCAATAAAGTTTCCCCTTCCTGGGACAATGAATTCACGGTGTTCTTATTTCAATTTCCAGGAGTGTACTTACATCTACTGTCCATACATCCGTCATTCACACATTAGGTAATTACTTGGCTGTTACAACCAAATATTGTCAAAAATTAAAGTATAATAAATTTTCATTAAAATGGTCTACCGCACTTCTTGAGAAACTCATGGATGGAATAGAAGGAGTTGGCCACCAAAAATTCTTTTAAATAATGTTTAAATTGTGCCTTGTCTGAAACTAAACTCTTAATGGTTGCTGGTAACTTATTGAAAATATGCGTTGCTGAATACTGGACTCCTTTCTGGGCAAGAGTAAGTGATTTTAAATCTTCATGTATATTGTTCTTATTCCTACAATTGATTCTGTGTACTTAGCAGTTAGTTGGAAAAAGATATGTATTATTTACAACAAACTTCATTAAGGAATAAATATGCTGAGAAGCTGTGGTCAGCAACGTCGCCGAAGCTCTCCCCAGTTGAGAACGTTTGAGCATTACAGGCGGGACTCTCCACCCAGCTCAGGATTTTGGCGATCTAACGTGCCGTTAGGACAGAATTTTGCACGAAATCTCTCAGGAGGACGTCCTAC
The DNA here is from genome assembly GCF_021461395.2 of Schistocerca americana. NCBI lineage: Eukaryota > Metazoa > Arthropoda > Insecta > Orthoptera > Acrididae > Schistocerca > Schistocerca americana. Next base: position 383,188,037 of record NC_060126.1, read on the forward strand.
AACTCGATCAGCCAATGCCAAGCCAAGTAACTACATGCATGAGGACCAAAGGTGGACCAACGCCTTACTGACTTGTTAAATTTGTGAAGCTGTTTCTCTTAAATAAGCCATCAATTTTTTCTGAAATTGTAATCATTTTGTTAGTCTGTACATGTTAATCACATCCTCCAATTTTCGATTCGGAAAATGCCTTCGGGGTGCAGCATTTTGTCTTAGTCCACACAGCTTTCCAAGGATTTTACAACTTTATGAAGTGCATTTCAGTAACAAAAACGAAGTTATTTGTAGCCTTTATTTTCAAATACAATAACTGAGGAAAAAAAATTAAGTGTGAGAACAATGCGTTCACGCTATACTGCTAGTTCAGCCTGTCAGTTAAATACACTCATCCATATCTAAGGGAAATGTTGATATTCTCTGCGTGTGTGAGTGCCTGAAGTTATTCTCTTACTGATAGCTGCATTTCATTGTTCGACCACCACAAGCACACCTCGGTGCAGGAGCAGGTGAGCAGGAAGGGTGCTGGTAATTAATCAGTTCCGTTGCTCAGTACAAAGTAGGAAAAGTCCAGATTTCCTCCTTTATTCGTCGGTGCTCGACTACACCACAAGTTCAGTTGTATAAAAACATGCAGCAGCAGCTCGTGATGTTGTTGGTTCAAATGGCTCAGAGCGCTATGGGACTTAACATCTGAGGTCATCAGTCCCCTAGTACTTAGAACTACTTAAACCTAGCTAACCTAAGGACATCACACACATCCATGCCCGAGGCAGGATTCGAAGCTGCGACCGTAGCAGTCGCGCGGTTCCGGACTGAGCCTAGAACCGCTCGGCCACAACGGCCGGCGCGATGGAGTTGTATTCGTAGTATAAATGAAATGAATATTATACACTTCGCCATACAAACAAAACAAACGTCACTTCCCATATGAGACTACCTGCACTTATTTAAGCTCCATTTCTCGCTTATTTGTCCTGCAGAACGCCAAACTAATAATTAATGAAACGATTGACCCCACAGCTGTGAACATGTTGAATACTACAGATGAATTGATACTAATTTTAATGATTAGTGGAAACCACCTGAGCTGTATTACTAGCTGCACATTTATATTCTTGGTTTCGGTTTGGTTGCCGAGTTGTGCTAAATTCATGATGTTCACTGAGGTGTCAAGAGTCATGGGATTCCTCCTAACATCATGTCGGACCCTCCTTTTGTCCAGCGTAGTGCAGCATCTCGACGCGCCATTGACTCAACAAGTCGTTGGAAACGCCCTACAGAAATGTTGAACCATGCTGCTTCTGTTGTCCATAATTGCGAAGGTGTTGTCTAGGCAGAATTTTGTGAGTGAACTGACCTCTCGATTAGTCCCATTAATGTTCGATTAGAGTCACGTCGGGCAATCTGGGTGGCTAAATTGTTCGCTCGAAATGTCCAGAATGTTCTTCAGACTAATACCGAACAATTGTGGCCCAATGTCATGAAGCATTGTCATCCATAAGAATTCAATCGTTGTTTGGGAACATGAAGTCCATAAATGGCTGCAAATGATCTCCAAGTAGCCGAACATAACCATTTCCAGTCAACAATCTGTTCAGTTGGACCAGAGGAGACATTCCATTCCATGTAAACGAGGCCACACCGTTATGGAGCCACACAAGGTTGCACAGCGCCTCGTTGACGTGTTCATGGCTTCGTGGGATCCATGGCACACACTCGAACCATACTATCAACTCTTACCAACTAAAATCGGGACTCATGTGACTAGGCCACGGTTTTCCAACCGTCCAGGTTTCAACCGATATTGTCACGGGCCCAGGAAATGCGCTGCAGATGATGTCGTATTATTAACGAAGGCGTTAGCGTCGGGCGTCTGATGCCATATTCTATTAAAGTCAGATTTCGCCGCATTGTCGTAATTGATACGTTGGTCCTACGCTCCACATTGCTTTCTGCGGTTATTTCACGCAGTGTTACTTGTCTGTTAGCACTGACAGCTCTACGCAAAAGCCGGCCGAGGTGGCCGAGCGGTTCTAGGCGTCGCGCGACCACTACGGTCGCAGGTTTGAATCCTGCCTCGGGCATGGGTGTGTGTGTGTTGTCCTTAGGTTAGTTAGGTTTAAGTAGTTCTAAGTTCTAGGGGACTGATGACCTCTAGAAGTTAAGCCGCATAGTGCTCAGAGGCACTTTTTTCTACGCGAAAGCCACTGCTGTCGGTCATTAAGTGAAAGCCGTCGGCCGTTACGTTGTTCGTAGTGAGAGGTAACGCCTATAATTTGGTATTTTCAGCACACTCTTGGCACTGTGAATCTAGAGATATTGAATTCCCTAACAATTTCCGAAATGAAATGTCCCATGCGTCTAGCTTCAACTACCATTCTGCGTTCAAAGTCTTTTAACTCCCGTCGTGCGGCCGTAATCAGGTAAGAAACGTTTTCTCATGAATCACATGGGCACAAATGACAGCTCCGCCAACTCACTACCCTTTAATACCTTGCGTAAGCGATCTACCACCAACTGTATATCTGTATATCGCTATCCCATGACTTTTGTCTCCTCATTATAAATGACCTGTTTGTGGAACATCATGTTAAATACCAAATACAGAAGAAAAGACCACAAACAATCTGTTGACTGCCTGGTGGAAGTATGGCGATCAGTCACGGCATGCTGCGAACACGAGACACTAGAATCTAGCGTGTGTAGCGTGCCTTAACACCACTTTCTCCGTGCTTTACTGTTGGCACTACACACGATGGCAGGTAACGAGCTCAAGGCATTCGCCAAATCAGACCATTCTACCAGATTCCCAAGGGATACAGCGTGATTCATCTCTCCAAGTCCGCCGGCCGCGGTGGTCTAGCGGTTCTAGGCACTCAGTCCGGAACCGCGCGACTGCTACGGTCGCAGGTTCGAATCCTGCCTCGGGCATGGATGTGTGTGATGTCCTTAGGTTAGTTAGGTTTAAGTAGTTCTAAGTTCTAGGGGACTGATGACCATAGATGTTAAGTCCCATAGTGCTCAGAGCCATTTGAACCATTTTTCTCTCCAAGTCAATAGTTTTCGGTGATTCACCTCAAGCGTCGCTCAGAACTGATTACAGAAGGTATGAAATGATAATTAAATTAAGACCTTAAGCTGTCGACAGGCGCTGATATACATTAACGGTGACAGTTGAAAATGTGTGCCTCGACCGGGACTCGAACCCGGGATCTCCTTCTTACATGGCAGACGCTCTATCCACCTGAGCCACTGAGGGCACAGAGAATAGTGCGGTTGCAGGAATTTACCTCTTGTCGCTCCCCGTGAGACCCACATTCCCAACGTAAATTCCACACACTACATTCGTCGTGCCCCCGCCCATTACACTCATTACTTGCGGCAGACGATCTTACCGGGTCCCGTAAGAGTTCGGGCAATGCATGTGCATCCAGCTCAGAAGAAGAAGGTCAATGGCCGGTTAGTGTTAACTATATGAAGACGGTATCTTTCGGATTGGGGGCGGGGGGGGGGGGGGGGGGGGAGGGAGGGCACTACGAATGTAGAGTGTGGACATTAAGTTGGGAATGTGGGTCTTACGGGGAGCGTGCAAGGGGTAAATCCCTGCAGTCGCACTATCCTCTGTGCCCTCGGTGGCTCAGATGCATAGAGCATGTGCCACCTAAGCAGGAGATCCCAGGTTCGAGTCCCGGTCGGGGCACACATTTTCAACTATCCCCATTGACGTATGTCAACGCTTGTCGACAGCTAAGGGTCTTGATTTAATTATCATTTCATTCTAAGAGAGCTGCATGGTCAGCGATTGTATTTGTTCTGTCGGACATGTCCGAAAGAACATATACCATCTTCATACAGAAAGTGTGTCTTACGAGGAACTGCTTGACCATTCTACCACATTCTTCTGAACTCCCTGTATACAGTAACTGCGCTCGCTGAATTACCGGCGGCGCTTTGGGACTCATGAGTGTCCTTCTGCTGTTTTTATCACAACCACTCTCCCTGTCATTCAGTACATGAAATCTGTCTGGTCTTGGTTCAGCTGAGTTCTCCTGTCCGACCCATCCTGTGGTTAACTGCTTCTCTACTGACAACACAATTCTCCCCACATCCTTTTCAACTGACGGGTCCTCCTGCCATGACATCTAGAGCACCATCCCTCCTTACATAGGTATTTCCGGTTACTTTTCACCAGATAGTGCATTAGTAATAAATTGGTGTTTCAGTTTCCTTAGTCTCTGCAGAAAATTTTCTTTTTGATCGCCATGCCACTCACACAAAAAGAACGTCTGATTTAAAACACTTTCTGATGTTGAGTCACAGGAAATTGTTGGAGAGTCTCGGAAACCTCTCCTGTGAATGGAACTGCGAAGTTGCTGCGATGGTAGGATTTACTTATGGTAGAAGCTAGATATCTCCCTTTATTTCTGGTCGACAGTCTTCTGACTCGTTTCAGTCATGGGCCTGCCATGCGTTATCCTCCCGTATATAACTCTTTTTCTCAGACTAGCACTTACAAAATCCTCGGTTATTTGTTGATTTATTTCAGTCTCTGTCTACAACTCGTGAAAGTATAGCCATTAGTGACTAGTAAACCTTTTTGTCTTTTTTGTGTCATTTCCTTCGCTTTCTTGTACTAAGTATTAATGTCTTTGATGGAAAAATGGAAATGAACGTTTGGCGTCATTGGCCGAGAGGCCTCTTACGGGGCAGGTCAGGCCGCCTTGTGCAGGTCTTAATACAGTCGACGCCACATTGGGAGACCTGCGCGCCGGATGGGGATGAAATGATGATGAAGACAACTCAACACCCAGTCTCTGAGCGGAGAAAATCCCTGAGCCAGCCGGGAATCGAACCCGGGCCCCTTAGGACGGCAGTCTGTCACGCTGACCATTTAAAAAAAAATTCTTTGTTGATCTCATTTTGTTCTATTTTGTTCGTTGTATATGTTCGGGGCAGACGTCTCATGACACCCGTTCAGGTTGTTCGTTGATCTGTTCACTCAGTTTTTTTTTATTACAGAAGGTAGCTATTCCTCTGACCGAACACGCTGAGCTACCTTGCCGGCGCCATTCAGCTATCGGGGTGGACAATGTCTTTGATAATGTAGCATAGCTGTGTTTGGTAATAATGTTAAAGTGTAACTGCAATTAATTTATTTTTCTCTAATGGATAAATATGTTTTCTTAATATTACTTGAATATGGAAAGACTTTACATTATTTTGTTTAGTTTATATGCATTTGCAATATTATTTATTTCATTAACAGTACCGCCTTGAAATGTAAGGTGGGTCGGATGCTTCTAAATCCAACAGCAAACACTTCTCATCATTATTATCTTATTGGTATACAGTTCTTAATGCTATTTTAAATAATATAAACAGCATATTACACAAAAATTTCTCTAAGGTTACAGCGCACTGAGTGCTTAACAATTGTCAAAATTGTTCTATATAATTTGTTTCTGCTTATTTGATGAGAATACAATTTATATAATGCAAATGTCAAAGAAAAATAAAAAGAAATAAGTAAGACAATGAGTGTGGTGAAAATAATTTGCAATATGTAGAGGGAAGTGACATACTGTGTCTGGATATGTACTATAGCCTATGTAGCATGTTGGTTCGTAATGGCCTATTTCTATCTATTTCAGATGAGAAGGTCTCAGTAGAACCTCGAGCTATTCTCATATGAAATGGTTTGTGCTTTGTAATATTAGCTGCAATATGAAGAACTGCCAGCCCCTGTGGCCGAGCAGTTCTAAGCGCTTCAGTCTGGAACCGCGCTGCTGCTACGGTCGCAGGTTCGAATCCTGCCTCGGGCATGGATGTGTGTGATGTTCTTAGGTTGGTTAGGTTTAAGTAGTTCTAAGTCTAGGGGACTGATGACCTCAGATGTTAAGTCCCTTAGTGCTTAGAGCCATTTGAACTATTTTGTGAAGAACTGCCATGTAAATCACAGACGCGAAAACACAGAGATCGATATCTAGAGCTGACCTAAGTTCGCGATCACGGTAACCATATGCAAACGTGACGAACAGTTATATCGGGGTCGGAAATCATCGAGAACAGTGTAGAAAGTACTGGAGCGACAACTAGGTATGTATAACCGAGTAATGAACGTGTGGATTATCACCGACAGTTACTTCTGTTGAGCCAGTGGCCTATTAAACACCGCTGCAGACGACTTTGCAGCCTTACCGAGAAGATACTTGACCAGAAAATTTCGCCGTGGAACTACGACAAACGGAGCCACCGCCGTCATCTCAACCCTCCACCACTCCTCTCCAGCGACGAACAGATAAGCTGCACTACTGTGCGCTCTCCCCAGTTGAAGACTAGTAGAATTCAGCAGTTCAGATTGTAAATCGTTTGTTTCATTATAAAACTAGATTCTTTCTTGCTTGAAGTCATGTATTAACTTTCAAAGGAGATTTGTTGACGTACCATTAGTTGTAAGTGGTTTTCTTTTTCTTAAAATATCTCTTTTTCTTTAAAAAGAATTAATACTGCTGCAGTTGCATGTGTTTTATTACCTTTTGAAAGGAAGATTTACAAACGAGTGTGTAGTGTTATCTTCAAAGTGAGTTGGCAGGCCTGTTTTTTATACGGTGGTGCGCATAAATCCCGGCGTCCGCCATTAGTTTCTGGGCACCGACCAATAGAATTAAAGCTGTTTGTTCCATGTTGGTCTAAGCTTCACGGCGAGGGCAAGCTCAATGTGACAGCTGTCAAACCATGCAGGTTATGTTTTTACACATCGTACTTAAAGTCATGCTACCACACTTTAACGAGTAATAACTTGGTCATTGGCGATTACCGGGATGAGTGAACAGATGTATAGTCTAATCCTATGGTGCTTAGGGGATTAGTAAAAGAATAGCATGAACTACATAATTTAGTGGTTAGGTTGACTCACATTCTCCACATCCACACAATTCTTAAGTAAAACGAGTTCTTTTGGACCAAAATAATAAGACTGCAACTGAGTTAGTCTATTTCTAACAAAACATTGTATAAACACATCGTCTATAATCTTACGAACTACACGCCTTTGAACCTTTTTCTTCACAGACTCCTGTAATGAAATGGTTCAAATGGCTCTGAGCACTATGGGGCTTAACAGCTGTGGTCATCAGTCCCCTAGAACTTAGAACTACTTAAACCTAACTAACCTAAGGACATCACACACATCCATGTCCGAGGCAGGATTCGAACCTGCGACCGTAGCAGTCGCGCGGTTCCGGACTGCGCGCCTAGAACCGCGAGACCACCGCGGCCGGCTCCTATAATGAAAGTATTCTCTGATGTCTTATTACACATCCTATAATTCTGTTCTTTCTTTTCTACGGACACCACCTAATTTTCAGTAACTGTCTGCAACACAATATCTGACACCTTCCCTGTTTTCCCACAATTCTCTATTCACTTCCATACGATGTCGCGCTCTTCATGTTCATATTCAGTAATTTCTCCCTCAATTTAAGGCCTAAGTTAGATACTTCTAGACTTGTTTTAGCAGAATTCCGTAATTTAGTCTGCTTCGTTGTCCCTAGTTTTGATATTAAGTATAGCATTAATGTCATTTGCGGTATCTTCATTACTGTTTTTATTTACTCTCAGTGCATTTTCTGCGATCATTAAACAGGTGCTGCAGTTGGTTCTTGCTTTCATTGAGGGGTAAGAATGTAATCAGCGAATTTTGTCTTTGATCTCATTTTACCCTGAATTATAATGCCATTCATGAACCCATCCATTATTTTCGTCATTGCATCTTGTGTGTACAGGTTAAAAAAGAGGAGAGGACTGCAACAGTGTCTTACGCCATTATAATGGGAGCACTTCTCTATTCGTCTTATATTTTTACCGTTCTCTCTTGATTCTTGTACGTATTATAACATTACCCGTATTTCCATGCAGCTTTATTCTTCCGAGAACATCTTACACGATTTTACATTGTCGAACGCTTTTTCTAGACTGGCAAATCGCATGAAAGTGTCTTCACTTTTTTAAAATCTTGCTTCCACTATGAAGCGAAGTGTGCGAACTGATTCCCTGGTGTCTTACTTTTCCTGACGAGAAACTGAGCTTCATCTAAGGGGTTCTTAATTTTCATTTCCATTCTTCCGCATAGCATTCCTGTCAGGAACGTGGACGCGTGAGATGTTAAGTTGACCGTGGAATAGTGCATTTATTTAGTTTCTCTTGCTATCATCGGGACTGTGTGGATATTTTTACGAAACTGAAACTGGAGATCAGAATGTTTTCGTTGTCTGTTGTGCTCTTCGCATTGACGTCCTTTAGTCATTTCGGTGGAAGTCTTGAAACAACTTTCCAGAGAAAGTTTACCAAAATTGCATATTGCAAGAGTTCGACCACCTTGTGCATACTGTTCGTAAATGAAAGCTGTCATTCCATACATACCCATATGCGGTTGATCAGTTACTTTCGATCCATCAGCAAATATTGCCACCACGGCATTGCGCAATTGTCGTACATATTTATTGAGGTAGAACGGTTTGTATTTGGGGAGCAGACGGATGTTGCAAGAAGTGAGTAGCTGAGGAAAAAGAATTTGGAAGTGTTACTTTGTTTCGTAAACTAGGTAGTAAGAAAGCTTTAGAAGTTAAGTGGCGGAGGACACTATTTGTCAAGACTCCTGGTCATTAAAGTGCAACACCGAGAAGGATAGGAAGTAACATCCGGGAGACGTTTCGGATAGGGCATCGTAAGAGGCTATAATAACTCAAAGACGTAATTGTCTCTGTCCAAAATATGGGCTATGCCAACCAAAGGTGATCGTGCTATTACGTATACTTTCCTGGAGTAATGACTGATGATTATCAAAATGGTTCAAATGGCTCTAAGCACTATGGGACGTAACATCTGAGGTCATCAGTCCCCTAGAACTACTTAAACCTGACTAACCTAAGGACACCACACACATCCATGCCTGAGGCAGGATTCTAACCTGCGATCGCAGCAGTAGCGTGGTTCCGGACCTAAGCGCTTAGAACCGCTCGGCCACAGTGGCCGGCTCATGATTATCGTCTCGAGTAGGCAGCCCTATAGTGTAATCATCTTGGTATAATATTTCAACTGATCAACTGACTGCCATCTCCACGTGAGTATGCTGATGCACAACCTCACTGGAGCTGAGCTTCCAACAGATAGACCGGTGGCTCCTACACGCACCCCGGCCGGCCCACCATGCGTGCGTGAGCAACAGCGCTGCCGACCTCAAGCAGAAGAGAACAAGTAGTACACTAGTGGGAGAAACGGACAAAACCATAAATCATTAGCAGAACACTAATTAAAAGAGCCAGCCAGTCGAAATAAAGATCGTTGTAGTTTAATATCACATAAAATCTGATTCCATGTCTTACTTAAACGAAAGCCGTTATCCCTATTAATAATATTGTCAGATAATCAAATTTCAATAGATTCCTTTAGACCACATTCTCAGTAACAGTAACGAGAAGCGATCATTTGCTTCTGATTATACAGCTTATGTCCCTCCTTAGGACAGTGTTCTGCCACTGCGGCTTTCTCTGGCTGGAGCAAAGGAGCAGAGGATGACTTCGGGCTGATGAAACCTGGAGTATACCAAACATCTTGTCATTGTGGGATGACGTATATTGACCAAACAATCCCTACTGTTTAGGACCGATGTGTAGATTACCATCGTCACACTCATTTGCTCGAGCCAGAGAAATCCCAGAGGCGGAACACTGTCATGGGTAGGAACGTAAGACATTGTACACTGGGGTGATCAGAGCCTTGGGATGGCGATACGGACATATGCAGATGACAGTAGTATCGCGTACACAAGGTGTAAAAAGGCAGCGTATTGGTGGAGCTGTCATTTGGCCTCAGGTGATTCCTGTGAAATGGTTCCCGACGTGATTATGGCCGCACGACAGTAGTTAACAGACTTTGAATGGGAAGCAAGGGTTGGAGCTAGATGCCTATGAGATTTCATTTCGGAAATCGTCAGGGAGCCGGCCGATGTGGCCGTGCGGTTAAAGGCGCTGCAGTCTGGAACCGCAAGACCGCTACGGTCGCAGGTTCGAATCCTGCCTCGGGCATGGATGTTTGTGATGTCCTTAGGTTAGTTAGGTTTAACTAGTTCTAAGTTCTATGGGACTAATGACCTCCGCAGTTGCGTCCCATAGTACTCAGAGCCATTTTTCGTCAGGGAATTCAATACTCCGAGACCAACAGCGCCAAGAGTGTGCTGATAATACCAAATTTCAGGCATCACCTCTCGCCATGGACAGCACAGTGGCCGATGACCTTCACTTAACGACCGAGAGCAGCGGCGCCTGCATAGAGTTTTCAGTCTAACAGACAAGCAACACTGCGTGAACTAACCGCAGAAGTCAACGTGGGACGTATGACGAACTTATCCGTTACGACAGTGAGGCGAAATGTGGCTTTATGGGTTATGGTAGCAGACAACCGACGCGAGTGTCTTCGCTAACAGTACGACACAGCAGCGCGACATCGCCTGTGGCGCTCTCTTGGGCTCGTGACCATGTCAGTTGGACCCTAGACGTATGGGATACCATGGCCTGGTCTGATGAGTCCCGATTTCGGATGGAAAGAGTTGATGGTGAGATTCAGGTGTGGTGCAGACCCCACGAGGCTGTGCACCAAAGTTGTCAACAAGGCACTGTGCAAGCTGGTGTGTCTCCACAATGGTGTGGCCTACGTTTACATGGAATGGAATGTCTCCTCTGGCCCAACTGAACAGAGCGTTGGCTGGAAATGATTATGTTTTGCTACTTGGAGATCTTGTGCAGCCATTTATGGAATTCATATTCCCAGACAACCATGGAATTCTCGTGGATGACAATGCGTCATGTCACTGGGCCACAATTGTTCGCGACTGCTTTGATGAGCATTCTGGACAATTAGAGCGAATGATTTGCCCACCCAGTTCACCTGACATGAATCCAGTCGAACATTTATGGGACATAATCGAGAGGTCAGTTCGTGCAAAAAATCCTGCACCAGCAACCCATTTGCAATTAATACCAGCTATAGATGCAGCATGGCTCTGTATTATGTAGGGACTTCCAACGACCTGTTGAGTCCAAGCAATTTCAAGTGGCTGTACTACGTCAGGCAAAAAGGAGCTCTTACACGATATTAACAGCTATCAAATGGCTCTGAGCACTATGGGACTTAACATCTATGGTCATCAGTCCCCTAGAACTTAGAACTACTTAAACCTAACTAACCTAAGGACATCACACAACACCCAGCCATCACGAGGCAGAGAAAATCCCTGACCCCGCCGGGAATCGAACCCGGGAACCCGGGCGTGGGAAGCGAGAACGCTACCGCACGACCACGAGATGTGGGCTAACAGGTATCCCATGACTTTTGTCACCTCAGTGTATAATGAGACACAAATGTTTGCTCCTGTTTCCAGCTGCTGGGAATATGTTCTAAAGCAGGCCATTAAAATTCAATTAGCTGATAACATCATTAATAGAGATAATGTTTTACCTTTAAGTAAGAGATGGAGTCCGATTAGTCAATAATAGTCTTGATTTCGACCAGCAGTTAAATATGGAAGAAATCTAACGTCATACACATCAGTTCGCGCTTGGCACAAGTAGTGACAAAAGGTGTTCGGTAATTGGAACAGTAGCTAACTAGAAAAGGACGGAAACATCGAGAGTGTAAGATAATACGTTGGCCATACTCCAAGAAAGTCTGTCCCTTCTGTGCCAGAGAGTCAGTGTTACCATGTTAAACAGGACGCAGAGTATCACCAAAGTTTGCAATTGTTTGCATACAGATTGGAACTGTAAAGGTGTTAGAGTCAGATGATAAACCAGCAGAAGTAGGTTCATAGTTATCATGCTGGGAAAAAAGCCAATGGATGAAACATCCCTTGTCCCAAATTGTTTCTGTAATGAGACAACCTTTCATCTTTCTCAGAGACTGATCATACAAATTGTGAGATCTGGGAATCAGAAACCAGTGTGCGACTGAAAACTGAGTGACATAGTCCAAAGGTAAAGATGTGGTTTGTCATTATGTGTAATCACATTAGTAGGAGGGCAATGCCAATTCTGAGACAAATATGACATTGAGTGCTGAATCACTGACCACGAACACAATGCTTCAACAACAATGACCTTGTACCATCAGCTTTGCCCTGAATGCATGACATCATCATGCACTCCCCTCTCCTCCAGTCACAGCCAAGTATTTCGACTGGACAATAAAATTAAACAGTCAATCAATATCCAATATTTTAACAAATATTAAAACAGAACATTTGTTGCACCACAGAAAGATATCATGCAAAAACATAACATTTTCTTAAAAGCGTCTTCATGCATGCACGAGAGTGTAGCAATAAGTAACAAAGGAAACAGCACAATAAAATGCATCTGTTAAATCCAAATGTAATGCATCGCCCACTGGAAAGTATTTGCAGTGGAACGGAATAATCTACATTAACATGCAGAAACAGAATGCTACTTGTTAGTCTAAGTACAGGGCAATGAACAGAAGTTTTTAGTAGACAGAGGTGGACATATGTCAGTCATTAGTATGGACCTCTTAACAAGGAAGAGACTTAGGTTTTCACAGTTCAGGTTATGCAGGATGGCTGCCGATGATGGACAAATGTCCATTACCAGTAACATCTGTCACACCATAGTATATCCACAGATAATAGTGCTCCAGTTTACAGGAAGCTGTATTGTGTACCAAAGCACCTGCAACCACTGATGGAGAAATTCACTTATCAACAACAGGTAGAAGCACTAACAGAACATAGTGATAGTCCATGCAATTCAGACATCGTCATCATTCGAAAAAAAAGTCACCTGATGGTAGTAGGCTGTATAGGTTCTGTTACAATCGCCAATACTTGAACACATAAACCATTACTGAAACATACCCAATCCCCAATATTACTGAGACCACTGCAGGTATTTTTCAACAATGGATCTAAGAAGCAGATGTCACCAGCTAGAAGTGATTCTAAGAACGGACTTCACAGGACCATATGGTCATTATCAGTAATGCAGAATACCATTTGGCCTCAAAAACATGCCAGTTGCATTTCAAAGACTGTAGATTGGGTACTTCATGGACTAAAACGCAAGATATATATGATGTACTTGAATAATGTCATTGTATTTTCAAAATATATAGAAGAACATATAAAAAATTTGGAATTAGTGTGTAATATGCGACAAGCAGCACGTGTGACATTCAGTGTAGAGATATCTCATTTTGCATGGACAGAAGCTATGATGGGAATTTAGTTAGTGGGGAAGGTGTGAAAACTGATCTTCATTTAATATCAGCAGTCTGTGGCTTCACATCACCACAGAAAACAAAACAACTTCAGTCACTCCTGGAATTATGCAGTTATTATAGAAAATTCGTCAGTTACGAAAAGTGCTGAGCATTTAAACTAATTATTAAGAAAAGGTATAAAATTTTGATAAATGACAGAATACCAAACAGCATTTGAGTCACAGAAAACGTTTTTGATATCAGATCCAGTACTGATATTCGCATGTTTCAAAAAAGAACCCATCCCTTTTTGTCATACTAGCAATACTGCAGCTGGGTGCATTCTCAGTCAAAATTTAGATGGTGAAGGACATGCAGTCACTTACGCATCTAGACAACTCAGTAAGGCAGAATGGAATTACTCCAAGGCAGAAAAGGAGGTGTTAGCAGTCGCTTATCGAATTGCTTATTTCCACTGTTACTTGTATGGACAGAAATTTAATGCTGTGACAGACCATGTATCACGAAAATGGTTGGTGAGATTCAAAGATCCCTTTTAGTAGATTGACAAGATAGCCACTCAAATTGTGTGACTTTGATTATGATGTAGTTCATAAAACCAGTGATGATGTATACAAAGGCAGACACTAGGTAGAGTGTGGCTCAATGGCAGAAGGCATAAGCAGCTGAAATAAATTAGCAGGTATTCAGGCTACAGGCACAGTTTGTGTCACATAAGTTTACTCTGCATATAGACAAAGTGCAGCCCACAAATGGTGGTCTGCTCTTTGTCGATCTGCAGGTGGTTCCAGCAACATTCAGGGATGAAGTTTTGCAACAAGCACATGACCACATGTTAGCAGGTCACTGTGATTGCGTAACTGTGGAGAGAAGAGTTGTCGAAAATTAATGGTGGGAAACTACGACACTTGATATGGAACAGTATGTAAATTACTATGAACATTGTGCTCACTGGACAACTTAATCTCCAGAAAGTCCCACTGTAAAGATTGCCAGAAGCAAGCAAACAATTTGTAATGACTGAACTGGATATTTTAGGATCATTTAGTAGACTTCCTGCAGGAAATAAGTATATATTAACAATAAAATATCATTTATCTTGATACAATGAAATATTAGGAACAGAGTAGCGTAACCATTGTCAATAATTTATTGGATCCTTACATTCAGAGTAAAGGATACCCTAACAACAGATCAAGGTACAAATTCATATCGAATCTAATGAAACAGTTGTGTCCTTTGCTTCGAATTCGGAAAATACAAACAAGTGATTTCCATTCACAAGCAAATAGGCATACATAAAGCGTGCACAGGACTGTTTCTGTAACGTTAAGGCTTTATGTCAGTAGCCAAAACAACAACTGGAACACATACCTAGCATTCACAATTTCAGCATATGGATGTAATGACCACATGAGGTACCAATCTTCCACCATACTAGGTGATTTATGGCAGAAAGGTGCCATCTTCTTTGGACATGGTAAAACTCAAGGTTGGAGCTGATAGTGAGGCAATAGAAAAATTTGCAAATTTTTTTGAAAGGTTTCACAAATAGTGACGTGAGCCAGTGGTAAAGCATTAGAACTTTAGGAACAGTCTGGACAAAGTGTAGAAAAACTACCACAATACAGAGTTGGTCAGTGGGTATTGTTAACAAATCTTTATATACATAATGGTAAAACGAACAAGTTTTACACAGGTACCAGGACCATGTCAAGTCAATGAAATGACTTCACCAGTAAACGTTAGATTTGAGTTGCTGACAAGAACACCTGTTATTCATGCGAATGGGTGCTGTCGATGCTTTACCACAAGTCTCATTAGCTACACCAGAATCGAAAAAAGCATATAAAATAAGACAGTCAAGAGATACACAAAATTCCTTACAAAATCAAGTCATGGGATAAGTAATTATGACCATATTTTTATAAGATGTTGGTATCTGTACAGATATCATTGGTGATCTTGCTGCTCTCTAAGAATGAAGTTATGATGAAATCTAGACCTTTCGCTGGTTACAGGCGTTGATAAATATCAATGGGGACCATTTATGTGCCCCAACTGGGTTTGAGGCCTGGTGGGGCACACATTTTTCACCTGTCCCTGTTGATATTTATCAACACTTGTAAGCAGCAAATGGTCTAGATTTCATCATAACTTCATATTTTTATGATGTTTTTGGAGTTTGTTGTACATTCGTCTTCTTCAAGTATTGCTACGAATTTATTAGTGTCATACACAATAGAGTTCAGAAGTTTGTAATGGGTATTATTGAGTAATAAGTAGGGTAGAGTTTATTTTATTTTTATTTTTTTGTGTACACACTTCGTTAGAACAGAGTGAGGCAACTGATAAGCAGTTCATTAGGTGGTGTGGTGACATGGATATTCAAGAAGGTTATGATATTTCTGATAACATTTCATATTGTCAAGGGAGAATAATGAATACAGGTCAGAAGTTTGCATTATTCTATCACATAGCAGTTGGTGAAGCCAGTTTAGATAGAGAAAAACTGCGTGTATCTATTCGTTTCCCAATAGCAGGCATGAACACACGATATCAGTGTTTTGCCGTGCACCTGTATCCAATAGAGTGCAGAACTATAGGCTCGTAGATACAGGTAAAAACGTAGGAAGTGCTATTAATCTCAGAATAGACGAAGACGAATGTCCTTATGTCACTAGCACAGTTACAAGAGAGTCTAAGAGGAAGCTCCATGATTTTTCCAACAAAGTAATACACAGTCATGTGAGGTAAAGTTGTTCTCATGGAAAACAGAGGTAGTATACTGATGAAGAGAAGTGGTGGTTTCACG
This sequence comes from Schistocerca americana, assembly GCF_021461395.2. Lineage (NCBI taxonomy): Eukaryota > Metazoa > Arthropoda > Insecta > Orthoptera > Acrididae > Schistocerca > Schistocerca americana. The sequence goes on from NC_060126.1 coordinate 383,204,142, forward strand.
ACCACATTTTCAGGAATTGGGAGTACATTTGATTTATTCAGTGTCCACACAGGAAGTTGTCACTGTAAAATATTACAAAAATGGAAAACCCACAGGCATGACCAACATAGAATTATGAAGAAGTGGTGTCCTGATAGACATTACAACTTGCAATATAGCAAGAGCACAATCTCACCTTCCAGTTATCATCATCAGTATGACCACAATCAAGTTATCATAGCCTACTTTGTGCTGGCCATAGAAATCGGCACAAGTGTTACCAGCATAAAACCTAACGTCCTCGAAAACACTCCAACATTACACCCACTGGAAGAACTGAAAACATCACAAGAAGGGCAATTTCCCTCAGAACAAATATGCCAGTATATTCAGCACTATAAAGATAAACATCAGTATAACGAATATAAGCATCATCCTTATTAGTAACCGACAAGTAAAATCACTCATCCCTCTGAATCACCAATACAGCTAATACCTGTCAAATGGCTAAATAGTATTAATAATGAACAAAAAATGCAACACATAATAAGATTCTAACCTTGTATTAGAACACAGAGATTCGACAGAGACAATATGGGATTTGGAAACAAAACGAGAACTTTGTGAATGTGCTTTTACAAACATCTAAATAACAACAAATTGTATACTGTGTAATTGTACATGTAACATAAATGTCATGAGATTGTTCCACAGGATAACTAAGGAAAACTTTGAGACAGGATTTTTTAAAAGGAGAGGGATATATTAATTCACAGAAAGAATCATGGGCAAAGACAAAATTTTCTCGAAGTTATCTCCAGCTTACGTTAAGCCAGCTCAAACAAAGTCACTGTGTCGTGTAGCAATGAGAATGACAAACAGGCAGAGATCTGATACTGCAAATAGCTCAACACACCCTGGAAGCTATTGCTTCAACACGCTCGAACGAGCGGTCTGAATCGTTAAATCAGTAACATGATCTCACTGAGGAGGGATCATAGCGTCATTCTAACAGCAGTTCACAATGCTAAAAGAATGACTAGATGTTCCGCAAGAACACCTATCAGACCACTGCCACAGCAGAAAAGCAACAAGTTGGACACTGAAAGCGACTGTTGTGACTATTAAGTGGGGAGAGGATGAGCCCTAACTGAGGATACATGCGGTCATTCTCAGCAGAACATGTTATTGCCTCAGGTGGACAGCAACAAATACTCCTGTTTTCAAGCTAGTATACTATTCAGTTACAGTGAACCAGATACAGTGCAGACCCTTTGACAAGCTGCTTACCATTCCCCAAGTGACTTCTGCCTTTGAGATTGCTGCTGCGTGGTACATCAGTCATGGTCGCTATGAACTGCGAACATCTCATCTGCTGATGTGAAGTCTTGATGACTTCTGTCTCCAGCTTGTTGAGAGCTGAACTTACGATGATTGACACATCGTCAACCTGTCACTATATGCAGAGGAGACACTAAAGGCTGCTGTCCCCGACTTCCTTCTGTGAAGAGACATCAGTGCCCATGGACAAACTCTGGTGGGAAAATCACATTGTTCCTCTGCACTACAATCCACATTCTGAGCGGAACTGTTGGAGTTTACGTGGGCACACCTCTCTGATGTGCATTAGAGTGCCCTAGGGCAAGCAGCCGATGATCTGGTGGTCGACACTACTGTATGAGCTACACAAGCCATCTGCTACCCTACCTGGCATCACGGCGTTATGTGAGCAATCGCAACAGAGACATCTTCCTCAAGAATCCACTGAGGTGGACGAGTAATTGCGTCCCAAGGGTTCATGCTGCATCCACTGCCCTCGCCAAGACCACAGAGAAGATAATTCAGTTGTAAAATTTAAATAAAATGAATATATATCTTGCTAATGCTATTAATTTATCATATAGAATACCAATTAACGACCACTATACTTCATGCTTCACCATCCTGCACCCATAAGGGTCTGAGTCCATGTCCTTATGCAGCCAGTCAGTATTTACACCAGCGACGCCATATTGTTCTGTGTAACTTACTTGGTGTCAAAACTCGACCATGGTTCGATGTTTGTGATAAAGCATAACAAAACTTTACAGAAACCTATAATTGCTTGTATTAATCAAAGCCCAGTATTTGCAGACCAAAACTAACAATCAGTATGCACCCCAAAGTCGACTATCTTGTTATTGCACTCAACTTGGAAACAGGTAAAGTTTGGTATTTGTAACTCCACTTGATGCAAAGTATATTGGACCTTAAGAATAAATATCATAAGGTAATTTCCACATCTGAATCGTCTGTATTATTTATTAAAATACATGCTGCATCACTAATCTAACTCACAGTTAATCTGCACATGGTAATGTCAAAAGTTCGATCTTTGTAACCCACTTGGTTCAAGTTACTATGAAGCTGCAAATTAAATATCTCCATTTTTTGTGCTGTCTCTATTATTGTACAATAACTATACAGAACACATGTTGGCTGAAGTAACTTGTTAAGCAGTCAAGGCATTGATAATTGACAGTTCAAACAAAGAATCAAGCATTCACAACTCAAACAGTATTCTAGCACCAGAAGCAGACAGTGTGTCGTAACCTGGCAAACAGCATCGACGACAGGATGCATTAATAACTTCAACGCCAGAAGCTTATAGTGTGTGTGCATGTGTGTGTGTGTGTGTGTGTGTGTGTGTGTGTGTGTGTGTGTGTGTGTGTTGTGTGCAAATGCATGAACATGCTCAGTGCAGCCAGACAGTGGGTGCCAGATACTTGAAGAGCGCAATTATTGTGTAACTTGCAGGTTAAGGTGCACTTGATATCTAAAGCGTGACGTAGACTCTCAAATTAAGCATCACAATGTTATATACACGTCTATAACTTGTATGTGTGACATATCGAAAATATGCACAGATATTGACATTACTGGTTTAACTTACAGCTTAATATATCCTTGATGCCACCATAGGCGGTACAAAAGGAACTTTTGAGGAAGACTGCGACATTTACCGAACGGAGCTATGGTGCTGAGGATCTCTAAAGACGTATTCAGAGTATCTTCACTCCTTTCCCCAATCAGCTATTAAATAATGGAAAGGTATAACATGTTCATCCACCGACCTCACATTTTGCGACATTTTGACACAAGTAGCACACTGAAAATTACGTGTTTTGGAGAGACTTTTAGTGAATTGTATCAGTAACACCGCATATTTTCGTGATGTGCAAGCATATCTACGACAGTTGCCAAATACTGAATGTTAGCTTCATAAACGCTAGTCGGTTTTTTCTGTCCTCTGTTACAGTGGGCAATGTTTCACACAGAGAGAAATTCGATATCTGATCACGAATGAAAATTTGATCTTTGGACTTTACAGAAACTGGAAACTGTCCGTATTATTTATCAAAGTACGTAAATATTTGTTCTATAAGAGTGTAAAACACATATGACTCGCTACTGATTGAACCTGTTAAGGCGTACTTGTCGAAGATAATAGTTCGATCCCGCTTTAAAGAAACCAAAAATTGTTTGTGTTATTTGTTAAAATATGTAAAAATTCGAACCATAATAACACAAAACATATATGCCTAGTTTAATGGCACTACCATCCTAAGGTAGAGTATAAGGTGACCTTGTCAACAACAGTAGACTGAACTTAGCAACCCACTTTAAAGAAACCAAAACTTGTCTGTATTATTTGTAAAATACATAAAGATTTCGTCTACAACATTACAAAACACATGTCTATCGCTTACTGTGACTGTTATACTAATGTGCACATTAAGATGTCCTTGGTAATGACTGACTTATGTTACTGTCCAGTGGAAGCTACGTAACAGTTGGATGAAATAACATTCTGAACAATCAATTTTTAAACATTATGTAATATGCGTTTATAGAAGTAAGAAACAAGGCTTGCTATACTTTCAGCTAAACACTGTTCCTTCATGGCAGTTGTTTTCGCAAAATATTGCTGTGTATCTTCTTTTTTTTTTTACTTTGACATTTTATATCTTCAGTTAGCTTTTGGCTACACACAACAGCTTAATAACATTTAAAAGTGTAACAACTATAACAGGGAGTTGTTTAAGTATGTTCAATATGTTTCTTTTCTTCCTAAGACGTGCAGAATCAAATTGTTTGTGGGAACCAATTATATACTCCGGGAAATGGAAATAAGAACACATTGACACCGGTGTGTCAGACCCACCATACTTGCTCCGGACACTGTGAGAGGGCTGTACAAGCAATGGTCACACGCACGGCACAGCGGACACACCAGGAACCGCGGTGTTGGCCGTCGAATGGCGCTAGCTGCGCAGCATTTGTGCACCGCCGCCGTCAGTGTCAGCCAGTTTGCCGTGGCATACGGAGCTCCATCGCAGTCTTTAACACTGGTAGCATGCCGCGACAGCGTGGACGTGAACCGTATGTGCAGTTGACGGACTTTGAGCGAGGGCGTATAGTGGGCATGCGGGAGGCCGGGTGGACGTACCGCCGAATTGCTCAACACGTGGGGCGTGAGGTCTCCACAGTACATCGATGTTGTCGCCAGTGGTCGGCGGAAGGTGCACGTGCCCGTCGACCTGGGACCGGACCGCAGCGACGCACGGATGCACGCCAAGACCGTAGGATCCTACGCAGTGCCGTAGGGGACCGCACCGCCACTTCCCAGCAAATTAGGGACACTGTTGCTCCTGGGGTATCGGCGAGGACCATTCGCAACCGTCTCCATGAGGCTGGGCTACGGTCCCGCACACCGTTAGGCCGTCTTCCGCTCACGCCCCAACATCGTGCAGCCCGCCTCCAGTGGTGTCGCGACAGGCGTGAATGGAGGGACGAATGGAGACGTGTCGTCTTCAGCGATGAGAGTCGCCTCTGCCTTGGTGCCAATGATGGTCGTATGCGTGTTTGGCGCCGTGCAGGTGAGCGCCACAATCAGGACTGCATACGACCGAGGCACACAGGGCCAACACCCGGCATCATGGTGTGGGGAGCGATCTCCTACACTGGCCGTACACCACTGGTGATCGTCGAGGGGACACTGAATAGTGCACGGTACATCCAAACCGTCATCGAACCCATCGTTCTACCATTCCTAGACCGGCAAGGGAACTTGCTGTTCCAATAGGACAATGCACGTCCGCATGTATCTCGTGCCACCCAACGTGCTCTAGAAGGTGTAAGTCAACTACCCTGGCCAGCAAGATCTCCGGATCTGTCCCCCATTGAGCATGTTTGGGACTGGATGAAGCGTCGTCTCACGCGGTCTGCACGTCCAGCACGAACGCTGGTCCAACTGAGGCGCCAGGTGGAAATGGCATGGCAAGCCGTTCCACAGGACTACATCCAGCATCTCTACGATCGTCTCCATGGGAGAATAGCAGCCTGCATTGCTGCGAAAGGTGGATATACACTGTACTAGTGCCGACATTGTGCATGCTCTGTTGCCTGTGTCTATGTGCCTGTGGTTCTGTCAGTGTGATCATGTGATGTATCTGACCCCAGGAATGTGTCAATAAAGTTTCCCCTTCCTGGGACAATGAATTCACGGTGTTCTTATTTCAATTTCCAGGAGTGTAATTCTGTAATATCTATGTCTGACAAACTATGAAAGTATTCCCTGGATTGAACTAGCAGGAATTGATCTGGTTGTGCATTTATATCTGTTCAGCAAAATATGAGTCAGCTGGCGATTGCGTCAGCTATTCCTTGAATGTACAACACTCTACTCAACTTGTCTGAGAAAGTGGTTATGCGAATGTGTGGACTCAGCTGTATATGACATGGTTGGAGACTGTATCAATACCTGGGCGCAGACACCAGCAAGTACCACATTTCTGTAATACAAGAAAAAAAGGCACATGCAAATCTGAACTTTTGCAGAAATCTTTACTTGTCCAAGCCCTTGCTGATTAAACATAATTCATCATCTTAGCACAGACACTCTTACATAATAATGTCACTTCCAGTTATATCCCCTAAATTCAGAACAAGTCTCAGCTTGTTTGAGTGCTTAATGTTTAAGCATATATACAAATCTTAGCAGACCCTCTAACAGCATTTACATGTGCTGAGGCAGGGGATGGGGTAGCAGATGGGAGTGAAGCCACATGAGTGTTACATGACACCAGGATGTATTTATTTATTTATAATTTCTGCTACCAGTCACTTTTTTATTTTATGTTTAATCTAGCATAATACAACATGTTTAGAACATGTTCTGTTCATCTTGAGTCGTTTATACATACATACATGCGTACAGAGAAATGTTACTTAAGAATGGATTAATTTAGAACTCTTTGTCCATTGTTTACTACTGTAGTGGCTGGTGCGGCATTTGGGGAGTGGGGGTGGGGGGTGGAGGGGGGCAGTGGATGGCTAGAAATCGATATCAGTGATGTCTTCTGCTGGTTTTTCTTCCTTGTGATTGACTATGTATGATATCGCAGCCTGTATAGGATGCAGGTAGATTTTCTTCACTTACGTGTTATGGAAATAGTGTGAAAGGCTTTTATATGATAGTTGATCACTTACAATTACATCATCTTGCTGCTTCACTTGCATCACTGAGTAATAGTGGAGCTGTTGATTAACATTATACTATTGCACATTGTATTTTGTCACGGATTGTCAACGTAATTCACTGCACAAATTGCTTCGACATACATATAAACATTATGCACACAACACAAGATAGTGGGCTGTAGCATGTGAGCCTGTATCGATGATCGAGGTTTTGTATCGATACTCTTGGAGCTAACAGATTTGTAGTCAATTATTTGCATTGATACATCTTGAATATATTGAGTTAGAACTGGCTTAAGACTGTTGAAGAATTTTGAGTTCTTGAATTCGGTTATCTCATTAAGAATGTTATCTCCATGCTTTGTAGTGCGTATGAAAATTTACATTTCTTCCATGATATCCATTCTTTTACTTTTTCCTATTTTGTTTAAAATTTCGAGGTTCTCTTCGATTTTCAAAGGGTTGCATGTGTCTTTAATGTGAGTTGCTACTGCAGATTTGTTACATTTATCAAGACTGTAGCAATCTAAATGTTCTTTGAATTGGGTTCTGAAATTTCTGCCTGTTTGGCCGATATAATATTTGTTACATTGGCTGCAGGCAATTTTGTATATGCCAGATACATCAAGACTTGTATCTGGTGGTTTTACGAGTATATTGTGAATAAGGAGGTATGTTCTAAGATGTGAATGTATGCTTAGTCAGTAACCACTCAGATGAGTCAAGACGTGTTCTCAATTTTGAGGGTATAACTGGAATTCATGTCATGATTGTGAAATGGATGCTGTGCTAAGATGTGTACATATGTTTAGTAAGCAAGGTCTTAGACAAGTTGAGATTTGTTGAAGTGTTCAAACTTGCACTTCTCTTTTTCCTTACATTACAGAGATGTGGACTAAACTTGTATCAGGTTGCTGTCAGAGGGAGGCAGCTGTGTACCAGTGGACTACTATGAAAAATCAGGTAGGAGACAACTGATAGTGATGTAATGATTATATAAGGGGGGTTGTAAAGATGTGTACTGTGCTTAATCAGCAACATCTGAGACAAGTCGAGACTTGCTCTGACATTTTCAAACTAATATGTGTCTTATTTCTCGTGTTACAGACATGGGGGTCAAACTGACATATGTGCATGTGCATTCACACAGTGTCCAAGCATGTCCTACTGTTCTGAGTCGATATAAATCCACATGTTAGTCAGTTCCTGGTTTCTCAGTGTAGAACATATTTTTCCAAATGTAAATAGTGCTGAATTAGTATCGGTTCCTGTGAATATTTTATTCCACAGGTGATAATAAAAAGTACAGAATGTAATAGACTTATACCACTACATAATACACCTTTAAGTGCACTTAATGTGTTGTGTGTATGCAAAAGGAAACTAGAAATGAAAGAGCTCAAACGAAATAAAATTACAAAAAAAAAAAAATATTGAAACTGAAGAATTTGGTAAGATGGGTAGTTGAAAGCGTAGAAACTTTCGTTTCTTACTTGTACGAATGTGTACAAAAGATTGTTGAAATATCGACTGATCAGTATGTTAATTCGTTGAACTGTTGTGTAATTTCCACTATGGAACAGCATAAGCCAGACATCGCCGAGTGTATCTTATCCTATACGTTAGTACAATAGTCACAATGAGTGAGCCGCACGTGTTTTGTGTTGTCATAGAAAATTTTGATAAATAATAGCGACAATTTTCGGTTTCTGTAAAATATGGTTCAAAAATTGACGTATGGCTGCAACAACTGTAACTTAATCTGAAAGTTAGATCAGTAGTGCCAATAAGTGAGCCAAGTTTGTTTGATACCAGTTTTAGAGGCTGTAGTTTCACCCCTCACATATTTATCACTATCCCTAATCTTGTCAGAACACGATTTCAGTATATTTATTTAATACTTGGTTTCCAGAAGTCGAAGTGAAATAGAATGACGATGTGGTTTCTTGGATATGAATGCGTAAATTCCTTACAAGTTGTTCCTCATATTCCCATTTTTACTGTTGTATGATTTATCCATGGTTGGACTGTGTTTGTGTTTATGTATGTATGTATGTATGTGTGTGTGTGTGTGTGTGTGTGTGTGTGTGTGTGTGTGTTCATGTAGTCTGCGAGGAGACAGGTACAGGAGATCTTAGAGAGTGCATGTGTAGTCAGTCACTGGTGAGCTTTGTCCAGTATCTTGCTTACCTAAAGTATACCAAAGAAGGTAGCTGTTCCAAAGTAGTAGAGAATATGGAATATGATTGGCCATTGTAGCAGGAGGATGCCCCCACCACAGACATGATGGAGACTTCCTTTGTGGGCAGCCATATTCCGACACACTGGCACTTGCTCTTGATCTGCATGGCTGACTTTGTAGTGTGCTACGCATATTTTTCTGCAAACTGCTCTGAATGGGAAGTACTTAAATCTGTCTTTAGACAGAATGTTCCTTATTTACAGGACAACAACAATGACAAACAGATGGGGGAGATTTTCGTAATTTTGATCCAATTTTAGCCAGATAAATCTGGGAATGTTAGGATTCTTTGATTCAGAAAACGGTCCATCTTCGTTGGATGTGATTAGAAAATAATGTATCTGCATGCATTAGATGTTAGTTGAAATATTGCTGTGTGGTAGTTTGTAATGTGGGATTAGTTAAGAAAGCTGTGCGAAGGTGTTTGATTAGCTCAAGCACTTGTAGTTGGGCTTTTCTTCACAACACACATTGTGGGTTGAACACAATCACCCATACTAAGTATTGGACTAGAAAAATTCGTGTGATTAAGATAATTCAGATAATACTGTGGGTAGCTTTTGATTTTGTACTATGTGAAAAAATAAGGGTACGTACATTAACCACTTGCCCAGAGGCTCAAAGAGGCCTGCACTGCAGTGGGAAATGTGCATGGTCGCTCCAGAGATTAAATTTAACTTTGTCAGGAAAAATTTCGTGTTTGAAATCCTGAGCACGAGGATCAAATCTAATAATAGTACCCAATGAAGAGTACAGGGAAATGCGGAAAATAGCACCGGGGGACAAGGTGCAGAAATAAGTTGCCATGATCAGTACATAGTTAGGCAAGTGAGAATGTGTTTAGATTAATATCAATTGAGGTGAAGCAGTACAGACAGATAAATCAATATTTTGGTGCGATACACATCGGTAAAATAACTACTTTCCGCTAAATTCCTGCTGAATTTATGTCTTTAGATGAGATTTGTAGTGCAAAGAGACTGAGGTCTGGTTTTCATGTTAGGGAGTCGATGAGAATGAGACTATTTCGTAGTGTGTGTTTGAATTAGCAGGTTAATATAGCATGTATGGTATGGAGGACATTTCAAACCAATCCACATCTGTGCGCTGTAGACTTTGATATTATTAAGCCATAGTATAGAGGATTGTTATAGGTGAACTGTAATGTTAAAAAAACAATTATGCCCCCTGGGTATTAGTAAAAAGTGTATGAAATAGGTTGTTTTAGGGATGTGCGATCTGTTGGAATAATAAATGAAAATCAGTGAGCTAAGATCGTGGTCCCTGTCAGTTACAGTCAGCGATCATTTTCTTCCCGTCATGCAATCACGTGTCCCTCCTTCATCCATAACCTAATAACCTATTGATGCGCAAGGACGACATGAAGACTGTAGTACGACGAAACCCCGGAATCAAACTTTTGCACTGTGATTTCCTTAGAGCTGAGTCAATGCGAGAATTATGTCATCAGAGGTTGTGTCTTAGGGACAGCTGGTCACAGTATCGATTCCGTTGCGCAACTTAAAAGTAAATTTACAGATCAGCGTTTATAGGTAATTTGTTTGGAGCATTATTAACAGAAAGTCTGCTGTTCTCAGTGACACTGTGTCGGAGACAGGGGTATGGTACATGTCTGCTGCTACTACCAGTACAAACATTACTCGTTCGTCAAGCCATGTATCTAGTTGTTGTCCATTATATATGCAAAAGAACAAAGGGGATAGACTGTTAGGTTACAGAAGAAAACTGTTTCTTTTTTTATAAATAATAGAGACAATTTTTTAACTGCGGTATAAAAATCGAACTATTGTAACTGATAAGTGCAGCTTAACCTATAAGCTACATCAATAGCGCCGATATCAGAACATGTGTGTACTGTTACAGAGCAAACCATTACGTATTTTGATAAATAATACAGACAATTTTTGATTTCTTTAAGGTGCTACTTTGGTGCATAGATCGAATTTTCGTTTGCGATCAGAGTTCGGACTTTCCTCCGTATGGAACCAAGCTCATTATAATAGCAGGTGTGGGATCTCTGACTGAAGCAAACCAAGCAGCCACCATGTTAATTTAATTGTTTACGAAGCTAACACATTTTTTGTGCTTTTCTTCCTTATACTTCTGTAATACGAAAATGCGCAGTTTAATTGATACATCACATTACATATCTACCCAAAATAATTTATGGTATGTTTTCATGTGGCAAAATACAGATTGTGGAACGAAGAGGAGGTATTCTGCATTTTTTTTGGGGGTGGGGGTGGGGGGAGGACAGTTTTAGCACTAGACTTCCGAGAGGTAAATTCCATAGTCTTCCACGAAAGTTTGTTTTTATACCGACAGTGCGGGCGTCAAAAGGGCATCTGAATCTGTGGGTTGCACCAGTAGTGTCAGTATCTATACGTATTTTTCATACATAATACAGACAATTTATAGATACAAACATTCTAACACTTAATTTAAGAGCCTACAATCATGTTTCTGAAGTCAAGTGTATCTTCAGAGCTCTAAGTTAAACCAATAGTGTCAATATCTTTACGTATTTTTGATACATGAAAGAGACAATTTATAGACTTGGATATAACATCGCGCATTGTGACATTTGAGAGTTCACACTCGGTTGTTAGTCGTCAAGTACATCATAACTTGTAAGCTACACAATAATTGCACTCTTTCAGCAGCTAACAGCGTCTGGTTATGGCATTAGCGAGCGCTGACACACACATACGCTCTCTCTCTCTCTCTCTCTCTCTCTCTCTCTCTCACACACACACACACACACACACACACACACACACTCTCACACGCATTGTCAGATTCTGTTCTTAGAATAGTATTTGAGTTCTGAACTCCTTCTGTAGTGTAGCCACTCTTTTTGGTACCCTCATTAAAAGAGTGACGCTACTGCATCTGTTTCAAAGGGTGATGGGTGCATGTGAGCTCGGAGCTGTCCAAACACCACTATGTCAGCTGCAGCAATACCACCAAACAATTTCCACGCTATGGGTCAGCAGGGCGCTAGCTCCCCAGTAACGACGACACAGCAGAAAGGCAGAACGGCTGCAGCAGAGGAAAGCCCCAGACTTGTTATGGACTACATGGTTGAAAGTGGTCCTGCGGCAAACCTATACACTGAGCCAGTATAGTTCATCATTTATAGTCAAAGGCACTGCAGCCTGGCAGCCACGACCTAGGAAGAAAGGTCTACATCGGCCTACGAGGAGACATGGTTCTACAGGCAGGCATAATGAGACATAGCGTCCACAAACTGTTTAGCACCTTCCAGTTGGTGGCCCACCCCCGGGCTCTCTTCAACCACAGCCAGCTTTCTGCCTTGGAGGGCAGCCATTCGAGACCATGGCCGCACAGCTACTCAGCCAGCTGTGCCTGCGTAAACATACTGTCACAGTACATCTTCACTCGCAGGGCTGGACACCACTGCTGAACCAAGGTGGGTTTCTGTTCCTTCTGCCGTGCCGTTTCCTGAGCTGCAGACCTATACTCAGATAGCACATGCACCGCTCGCATACTCTGCACATCAGGCCGTGAGCTGCCTGTTCTGTCAGCGCCTTCTCACTCAGTTTTCAGCACGTGTCCACGGAGACGCTGCCACGGCAGCACGGCGGTACTAGTATTGTACCGTGTGTCCGCAAATCCTCTCTGCAGCGGCGAGCCTCGCGTGTGCTCGCCATGTGGGGTATGTAAGGTTCGGAGCCTTCACATGTTCCGTGGTCCTACTGTGGTAGAATGGGGGTAGCAGTGTTGATGTGCGTTGCAGCTGTTACTTGTGTTATTGCTTAGTTCTTGTGTAAGCCGGATGTAATGAGAATGCTTGCTATTGCAGAGAGAGCGTTCTCAGTGGAAGAGGTGTTCCGTGCAGGAGGGGACTTAAGTAGCATATGAGGCGGCAAATTCAGATTGCACTTTACTGCTTCAAGGTGTCCATGTCGTGAAGTGTATGTGATTTAATTCGAAAGTTTCAGACGACAGGTTCAGTTCGTGATGATTCACGGACTGCTAGGCCCACAATATTAACAGAGCGGAAGCTGGTAGATATTTCAGACATCATGTTGCGGAGTCCAACAAAATAAGTGAGGAGATTATCGCAAGAGTCTAAAGTCTCTCGTATGATAGCACATACGGCCATAACAAAAGAGCAAGGACTTTACAGGCATAAAATTGCTGCTATGCAAAAATTACATTGTATGGACCATGCGAAACGAATAGTATATTGTGGATAGTTTCGGCGATTTGTTAACCGACATGAAGTTTGTGTTTTAGATCGAACCTCTTCTACTGATGAGGCTTGATTTTTACCTATCTGTCTACATTAATTCCCAAAATTCGCGAGTCTGGTCATCAGAAGATCCACATCCCTGAAGAGAAACGCAACTGCACGGAGAGAGAACTGTTGTGTGGGTTGCTATAACGTGAACACGAATTATAGGGCTGACTTCTGATGTCTATCGTTCCCAGATAATTGATCCATTTATTACAATGCTGAATGAAAATGAGACCAATCAGTAATTTTTTCAACAAAACAACGCTGTTGCTCTTACGGTGCACCAGTTCCTACGACTTTTAGATGAAATATTTGGAGACAGAGTAATTACGAAAGGCTTCTGACTCCCGCGATCACCGGATCTGTTTCTGCCCGTCTATTTCCTTTGGGGTGTGGTTAAAATACTTGTGTATCAAAATAACTCAAAGACAATAGATGAACTGAATACACCGATAACTGATTACGTCCATTCGAGTACACGTTAAACATTGGTAAAGGAATTCGCAAGTAAATGTAAACGTGTTGAACTATGCCTTCATGAAAGTGGAAAACACTTCCAGCACCTATTGTGATGTTGGTGAGTACAATGTATTTAATTCCTATTAATTACATTAACATTAATTTAATGATATGTTTTGGTTGAGCTGAAGGCAGGAGGCCAGCTAGGTCATTCAGTGTATCGGAAACCAACACACACTGATCGGTACTTGGACGCCAATAGTTTCCACCATCCTGTACACAAGAAAACGGTTCTGAACACGTCTTGATTCATAGAGCCAAGATTATCTCTGACGACGACCACATACAGTCTGAATTGCAGAACTTAAAATGTGTTTTCGCGGAAAATGGATACAGCAAAAGAGACATTGCAAACGCTTTCAAGGGCCGCGGACGAAAGACAGCTGGTGAATCAGCAGAAGAGGCCAAACGGACTGTATTCCAGCTATTTTTGATGCGGCCCGCCACGAATTCCTTTCCTGTGCTAACCTCTTCATCTCAGAGTAGCACTTGCAACCTACGTCCTCAATTATTTGCTTGACGTATTCCAATTTCTGTCTTTCTCTACAGTTTTTGCACTCTACAGCTCCCTCTAGTACCATGGAAGTCATTCCGTCATGTCTTAGCAGATGTCCTATCATCCTGTCCCTTCTCCTTAGCAGTGTTTTCCACATATTCCTTTCCTCTCCGATTCTGCGTAGAACCTCCTCATTCCTTACCTTACCAGTCCACCTAATTTTCAACATTCGTCTGTAGCACCACATCTCAAATGCTTCGATTCTCTTCTGTTCCGGTTTTCCCACAGTCCATGTTTCACTACCATACAATTCTGTACTCCAGACGTACATCCCCAGAAATTTCATCCTCAAGTTAAGGCCGGTATTTGATATTAGCAGACTTCTCTTGGCCAGAAATGCCTTTTTTGCCATAGCGAGTCCGCTTTTGATGTCCTCCGTGCTCCGTCCGTCATTGGTTATTTTACTGCTTAGGTGGCAGCTTAACTTCACTGACTTCGTGACCATCAATCCTGATGTTAAGTTTCTCGCTGTTCTCATTTCTACTACATCTCATTACCTTCGTCTTTCTCCGATTTACTCTCAAACCATACTGTGTACTCATTAGACTGTTCATTCCGTCCAGCAGATCATTTAATTCTTCTTCACTTTCACTCAGGATAGCAATGTCATCAGCGAATCGTATCATTGATATCCTTTAACCTTGTATTTTAATTCCACTCCTGAACCTTTCTTTTATTTCCATCATTGCTTCCTCGATGTACAGATTGAAGAGTAGGGGCGAAAGGCTACAGTCTTGTCTTACACCCTTCTTAATACGAGCACTTTGTTCTTGATCTTCCACTCTTATTATTCCCTCTTGGTTGTTGTACATATTGTATATGATCCGTCACTCGTTATAGCTTACCCCTCCTTTTTTCAGAATCTCGAACAGCTTGCACCATTTTATATTGTCGAACGCTTTTTCCAGGTCAACAAAACCTATGAAAGTGTCTTGATTTTTCTTTAGCCTTGCTTCCATTATTAGCCATAACGTCAGAATTGCCTCTCTCGTCCCTTTACTTTTCCTAAAGCCAAACTGATCGTCACCTAGCGCATTCTCAATTTTCTTTTCCATTCTTCTGTATATTATTCTTGTAAGCATCTTCGATGCATGAGGTGTTAAGCTGATTGTGCGATAATTCTTGCACTTGTCAGCTCTTGCCGTCTTCGGAATTGTGTGGATGATGCTTTTCCGAAAGTCAGATGGTATATCGCCAGACTCATATGTTCTACACACCAACGTGAATAGTCGTTTTGTTGCCACTTCCCCCAATAATTTTAGAAATTCTGATGGAATGTTATCTATCCCTTCTGCCTTATTTGACCGTAAGTCCTCCAAAGCTCTTTTAAATTCCGATTCTAATACTGGATCCCCTATCTCTTCTAAATCGA
Organism: Schistocerca americana; assembly: GCF_021461395.2. Taxonomy (NCBI): domain Eukaryota; kingdom Metazoa; phylum Arthropoda; class Insecta; order Orthoptera; family Acrididae; genus Schistocerca; species Schistocerca americana. Next base: position 383,219,617 of record NC_060126.1, read on the forward strand.
CTCCTGTTTCTTCTTCTATCACATCAGACAAATCTTCACCCCCATAAAGGCTTTCAATGTATTCTTTCCACCTATCTGCTCTCCCCTCTGCATTTAACAGTGGAATTCCCGTTGCACTCTTAATGTTACCACCGTTGCTTTTAATGTCACCAAAGGTTGTTATTACTTTCCTGTATGCTGAGTCTGTCCTTCCGACAATCATATCTTTTTCGATGTCTTCACATTTTTCCTGCAGCCATTTCGTCTTAACTTCCCTGCACTTCCTATTCATTTCATTCCTCAGCGACTTGTATTTCTGTATTCCCGATTTTCCCGGAACATGTTTGTACTTCCTCCTTTCATCAATCAACTGAAGTATTTCTTCTGTTACCCATGGTTTCTTCGCAGCTACCTTCTTTGTACCTATGTTTTCCTTCCCAACTTCTGTGATGGCCCTTTTTAGAGATGTCCATTCCTCTTCAACTGTACTGCCTACTGCGCTATTCCTTATTGCTGTATCTATAGCGTTAGAGAACTTCAAACGTATCTCGTCATTCCTTAGTACTTCCGTATCCCATTTCTTTGCGTATTGATTCTTCCTGACTAATGTCTTGAACTTCAGCCTACTCTTCATCACTACTATATAGTGATCTGAGTCTATATCTGCTCCTGGGTACGCCTTACAATCCAGTATCTGATTTCGGAATCTCTGTCTGACCATGATGTAATCTAATTGAAATCTTCCCGTATCTCCCGGCCTTTTCCAAGTATACCTCCTCCTCTTGTGATTCTTGAACAGGGTATTCGCTATTACTAGCTGAAACTTGTTACAGAACTCAATTAGTTTTTCTCCTCTTTCATTCCTTGTCCCAAGCCCATATTCTCCTGTAACCTTTTCTTGTACTCCTTCCCCTACAACTGCATTCCAGTCACCCATGACTATTAGATTTTCGTCCCCCTTTACATACTGCATTACCATTTCAATATCCTCATACACTTTCTCTATCTGTTCATCTTCAGCTTGCGACGTCGGCATGTATACCTGAACTATCGTTGTCGGTGCTGGTCTGCTGTCGATTCTGATTAGAACAACCCGGTCACTGAACTGTTCACAGTAACACACCCTCTGCCCTACCTTCCTATTCATAACGAATCCTATACCTGTTATACCATTTTCTGCTGCTGTTGATACTACCCGATACTCATCTGACCAGAAATCCTTGTCTTCCTTCCACTTCACTTCACTGACCCCTACTACATCTAGATTGGGCTTTTGCATTTCCCTTTTCAGATTGTCTAGTTTCCCTACCACGTTAAAGCTTCTGACATTCCACGCCCCGACTCGTAGAACGTTATCCTTTCGTGGATTATTCAATTTTTTTCTCATGGTAACCTCCCCCTTGGCAGTCCCCTCCCGGAGATCCGAATGGGGGACTATTCCGGAATCTTTTGCCAATGGAGAGATCATCATGACACTTCTTCAAATACAGGCCACATGTCCTGTGGATACACGTTACGTGTCTTTAATGCAGTGGTTTCCATTGCCTTCTGCATCCTCATGTCGTTGATCATTGCTGATTCTTCCGCCTTTAGGGGCAATTTCCCACCCCTAGGACAAGAGTGTGCCCTGAATCTCTATCCGCTCCTGCGCCCTCTTTGACAAGGCCGTTGGCAGAATGAGGCTGACTTCTTATGCCGGAAGTCTTTGGCCGCCAATGCTGATTATTTATCAAAATTTAGGCAGTGGCGGGGATCGAACACGGGACCGAAGGCGTTTCTGATTATGAATCAAAGATGCTACCCCTAGACCACGGGTCCTGCCATGGTGTGGCGCAACTAGCAGCAAGTTAGGACTTCTGCTGCAGAAGCATGGGCTAAGACCAGTGTTCTGGCCCGTCCCCAAGACACGAGGTATGTTGCGCCCTGTTAAAGACGACATTGCTCTTCGCGTGTCCGGTGTGTATGGTGTGCCCTGTGAATGTGGCAGCATGTACATTGGACCGACAATTCGCACGCTTGCGGAGCATTATACTGAGCACAAGCGTCATATAAAACAAAGGGAGCTTGACAAGTCGGCCATAGCGAAGCATTGCCTAGAAAACGGACATAAAATACAGTTCGAAAATACAAAAGTGTTGGCTCATGCGTCTACATATTGGGACTCCGTTATAAAGGAAGCGGCCGAGATTCGTTTAAACAACAACCATTTCAACACAGACCAGGGATACACACTCAGCAGGGCATACGGGCGGGCGTTGGACTTCGAAAGAAAGCAAAGACAGTTGCGCGACCCGGGAGCGGCAGCTTCAAACGTGACGCCTTCCCCTGGCGTCACCGGTGCTGCCACGGGCAATAGCTCCGCTAGCTGCCCGGGTCGACTTACGCGCACGCTACGTTGGATCGATCTGATTGACTGTTAATGATGTCATTATGCCTACATAAGCAAGAGACCGTAACAGCCCCGGCAGTCAGTGAACTCCTGACGACGATGGCGGAGATGGCCATCGCAAACTCGAGGGTTTTATTCGAATTGACGCGGCTAGAAAACCTAGAACGTTTCATTCATGTATACCGTCGTGAAAGACTCCGAGGAAACAGCTGATAAAACAGCTAAGAAAAAACGATAGAAGTAGTAGAAACTTACAGCTGATAAGCATAGATAGATGGAAGACATACTATGAAGAACGGTTCAAAGAAGATGGAGCCAAATTTCAGGATTTATGCTCCTTTGCGAGCAATGAACATGACGCAGACGTCCAGGAAATGATAACGGCGGAATTGCGGTATACAGTTAAACAATTAAAAAATGGCAAATGGAGCTGTATAAATGGAGTTGTTGAAGGTCCGCCCAAATGTGTTATTTGAATATCCCACAAAGCTGTCTAAACTCTGTTTCAGTGGAGAGGAAATCCCTGTCGTACTTAAAAAAGGTTTTATCACAAACATATTTAAAACGGGGAGCAAGGATGACTGTGTAAATTATAGAGGCGTCACAGTTCTCAGTTCTATATCGAGACTGTATGGTAAGATCCTTAAAACTATGGTTGAGAGACTAATTGAGGATATAGAAGAACAGAGTGGTTTTCAGACAAGAATGTCTTGTGTCATTAATATTTGCAGTATTAGACAGATGACTGACAAGAGAAAGAACATAACTAACAGACACACATGGGTTTTATAGACTCGCAGAAGGCCTATGACAGTGTACGATTTTCTAGGGTGTGGGAGGCAATGAATAACCAGAACATTCATAAATGCCGTGTACAAGCCGTTAGAAACCTGTATTCAGGTAACACTCGTCATGTTCAAGTTGAGAAGCCACACACATAAACTTCATATTAGCAAAAGACGAGGCAAGGATGCTGCTTAGCGTCTACCCTCTTTAAAATAATCTTGAACGAAGCACTGAAGAATTGGAAAAGGAAACGTCAAAACAGGGGAATAAGAGTAAATTTCGTCGACGATCAGGTAATATTCTCCTAAGAAGATCATGTGTTTCATGTTAAGAACACTTAAAGAAGAATATGAGCATTGGGTCATGAAAATTAACTTTGCAAAAACGGAATACTTGGTTGTCTGAGATATAGGAACAGATATTGGTAATCATGATGGATCTATAGTAAAGTGCAGTAGATCATAAAAATGTTTAGAGGCAGTCATTTCGGGTGAGGAAATAAAGCACAGAATAGGAAAGTGAAAGGTGACAAATAATCACTTAGACTCTATTACTTGGAATAAAAATACTTCAAAAAATTTGAAAAGGAGAATATACGAAATTATAGCTGAAAGCATTGCGCTGTGTGGTGCTGAATTGTGGGAAGTCTCCAGGGTCAATGAGAAGAAATTAAAGCCGATGGAAATGGAGTTTTGTAGGCGAAGTTATGAAGCAACAAGAAGAGACAAGCTCTACGAGAACAGGTGGGAGTTACGAAGTATATTGTAGCGACAACTGAAAACAAACGACTGACATGCTACGGACATCGTAGAAAAATGCCAGATGAAAGATGGCCTTCTAAAACATGGCACAGGAGACCTCTGCGGCATAGAAAAAGAGCAAGAGCCCGGCTACTTTAGAACGATGGTGTAATGTGTGCGTCGCAGGACAGGACCACGCAAGAAGAGGACTGGCAAAGTAGAAGGGAGTAGAAACTTGGATGCGAGGGACGCCGCATGATGTAGCAAACTCGGAAAAAGAAGAAGTGTCCGCCATCTCTACATTTACTTGGCTCAACCTCAACCACTGCTGAAATGGACGTCTGCAGCTGGACTTGGCATCTTGTTGCAACCACAGATGCTAGAATCGAGAGTTACACCGGTGTGAGTGGGCGAACTGTTTCGTTTCTCTTTTCCCAAAAATGGCTCTGAGCACTATGGGACTCAACTGCTGAGGTCGTAAGTCCCCTAGAACTTAGAACTACTTAAACCTAACTAACCTAAGGACAACACACACATCCATGCCCGAGGCAGGATTCGAACCTGCGACCGTAGCGGTCGCGCGGTTCCAGACTCTCTTTTCCCACAAAGAAACAATGATTTTTGTTAGACTGAGAGGCACATGTATCAGTGACAAGTCTGGACCTTAGAGGTAAAATACGGTTAAACCCATCACGCTATAATCTGTATGGGGCAAGGGAGAGTGGTGTGAAGCCACTAGGATCAGCAGTATTGAGTTTTCATATTGTGGGGGAACGAATTGAAGAGTGTGAAAAGAGGTGCCCCATGTTGGTGCAGGTTTCTGCACAATCCTGGGGCTAGACATTCTGTTCAAGCATCATGCCAAAACAGACCTTCGGCGATTTAAAGCTGAACTCTGGAGAACAGTGTTCCAGCTGGTGGAATCTGTCGCCAGCGAAATCCTGTCGCGACGTTCGTATTTCATGAGGGACAAACTAGTTAGACAGCGGATGAAATCAGTCAGGCTTTAGTCGCATTGTATGGTGCTGCAGAATACTGGGAAGTTGCTTTGGGTGAGACAGCTTAGATAATCTTGCCACTAACATGGTGAAATTAACCAAACGAATGTTGGTTGCAAATTTAGACGTTCTAGATGAAGATTGTCTGGACACATCAAGTGTAGGCCATAATCATACAAAAACCGCAACTGCAGCTGAATTATGTGTGAAGTCAGAGCATTTGATCGGAATGGAGAGGGTAGTGATGGAGGAGTTATTAATAGACTCTGAGGATCTGTTTAATCCTCAGGGCCCATGACGCCAATGACACAGCATTGAATTCTGACGGCGAACGAAGCACCTGTATTCCTGAAACTGAATCGTATACCTCAGCATTGACAGTCTGTTACTGGAAAATTCGTTGACCAGCAACTGAATGACGGCATAATAGAAGAGAGAACTATCCCTTGGGAAGCAGCTGCCGTCATCACACCGAAAAACGCAGCGGACGGAACAAGAAGGTATAGATGTTGTAGTGACTGTCAGTGGTCACGTAGTGAAACAACAACAGATGTATACCCAATACCCAACATTACATAAACACTTGATAACTCGGGGCAGTGCTAGTACCTCTCTATGATGTATTTAAGGAGTGGGTATCATCAATTGCGGGTTATTTCAGAAGTCTGGCCGAAGATTGAGTTTTCGGTCCTCTGGGATCAGTAACAGTACTGGCAAATGCTGCTTGACTTGCAAAACTCACCAGCAACGTTTCAGTAGTTAGTGGATGGAGTAATGAGGGGTATAGATATTGATGACATATGGTGTACCTCGATTATATAATTGTGTTTCCAAGGGATATGGAAGTACATACACAGCATTACAGAGAAAAGTCCTTTTATCCTGGAAGGAGTGAGCTATTTAGGATATGAGGTTAGTCAAGAAGGAGTTAAGATTAATAGAGGCAGTGAAAGATTTTCTGACTCATCAGGTGGATAAGGAATTGCAATTATTTTTGGGGTTGCCATTTACTGTACAAAATTTGTGAAGGGCTTGTGTGAATATTGCACCGGCTCTTACAGTTACTGAAGAAAGGAATAAAATTTCAGTAAAATGTAAACGTCGTATGGTCAGGGCCTCCCGTCGGGTAGACTGTTTGGCAGCAGAGCGTGGAGATGCATTTGAGAAGCTGAAAGAGGCTTTGATTTGAAGTCCTTTGTTGATGAAAAGGAATTTGTACTGTGATGTGACACTGGCAGCCAGGTATTGGGGTGTGCTTTTTCGTTAAGCAATGCATGGCAAGGGACATCCTGTGGCTTATGCCTCATGGCAGTTAAAGGAGGCCAAGAAGAATTACTCCATGATACGGAAGGAGATGTTGATATTGTTTTAAGAGGATACATATTTTAGATGCTACTTGTACTGCAAAAAATTCAAGGTAATAACCAATCATGCACTGCTAAAGTGGTTTTTGGGGTTGAAGGATACTTCAAGCAGACTCATGAGGTGAGCATTGAAACTAAGTGAGTTTGACTTTTAAATGATTCACAAATGGGGCAGGAAGCATAGGGCGATTACACTAGTGTAAGCATTAGGTCACAGTGTAGTGGCAGAAAGCACAAGCTGCCATTGTGGACTGCAAGCTATTTACAACACAGCTATGGTTCACTGCACATGATAGTTTGTTTTGTAACTCATATAGACAGAGTCGGTACTTAATAGCGCCTGCTGAGCTGAAAGAAGAGATGCTGAAAGAGGTGGATAGTCAAGCTCTATCTGGGCATAGAAGCTGTAGGGCAATGGGTCAAAGGGAGGCAGAATGTTACTAGTGGAGGAAAAGGAAGAGGGATGTAGACCATTGGGTAAGGAATTGTGTAGTGTGTGCACAATGGGCAGATCTGAGCCATCATCAAGTGGTTACCAGGGGAAACAAACCTTTTGAGGTGACTGGAATGGCTATTTTAGGACCTTCTAGCCACACGCCATTTGGAAATTGTCATTTCTTACAGTAAATTGTAATGACTGCCAGATCAAATTAACAAATGATTAAGGTGAGGCAGGACATAGTGAACAACTGATTGCCAAAGTTTGGTGTCCCTGAGACGATAGTCATGAACCAAGATACTAACTTCATTTCAGATTTTATGAAACAATCATGTCACTTATTACTTGCATCCAGAAGCTAATAGTAGAACAGAAAATGTACGTTGTACTGTTGGTAAGATGTTAAGATCCTACATCGTCACAATAATGATTGGAAAATTTTCTTACCATATGTAATGGCAGCATCTAATTCCTAAAGCACTGGGCTTTCGCTGTATGAGTTAGGGCAATGGAGGAACATACCTTCACCATTTGATGTAGTCAATTCAAAAATTTGAAGGAATGAAGACCAAGTACAGAATTGTTCAAGTACGTTAAAAGAAGTATGAAAATGGATGTATAGACTGAACATCAGAGCCCTGCAGTGTCACGAAAAGGTAGGACAATTTACAGGGAAGTTGCCACAGTACAGAGTAGGGTTTACTACACAGTAGCAGGGGCCATACCAGGTGACCACGATGATGTTACCAGTAAATGTCAAAATAAAATTGCTGAAGAACTGTAGTTCACGTTGGAAGCCCATAGTTATTTCAAGGCAATCAAGATTATTTGCTGCAAGTACTGGTACTGACTGCTAAGAAGAGAGAGAGTGGAGAATACAAGAATCTTCCATCGTCTGTGAGCAAGATACCATATGAGTTAAGATCATGGAAGTGAGGAAGGGAATTTTCGAGTATCCTTTTATTGTGTTTGAATGTAGACAGCATGTAAAAATATTTTTGTTGTAACATTACTTAAAGTGTTGTTGTTGTGCAGCTGGGCAGGACAACTGGTACCTGCATGATGGTTTGATTTCATTGGTATAGGGAGTATGGGGATAACTTTTCTTGCTGAAATTAAAGTTGCTTATTTCCTTAAGCCAGGGGTGTAATCACCCTCAGCATATTTTCTCTCTTCGCCTGAAGTAGTGCACTGTGAGACATTGGGTCTTTCGAAATGTACAGGGAGAGTAATTACAGCTTCCTTTTGCCAGGTTGCTGCAAACCAGAGGTGGAAGTTAGGACCGACTAAGTATGGCTGGTTCAGTATCCGGTTGTAGATGACTGTGCATAGCATAAATGTTTCGCCGTCCACCCTTATGCAGTAAAGTGGAGAGTCCAAGTGAAATATGTGCAGGTAAGGGCAAGGGAGGTATTGCTAATTTCTGAGGGTGGGGGAGACACACAGTAATGGCGGTGGAAGAACTCCATCTCTGTCAAAGGGAACAGGTTGCAGTATGTCTGACCCAAGGAATATAGACTGGTTTGTAACATGCAAGATTCAATTATTTCTAGGCGTCATGTAAAGTCAGGGGTGATGGAGTCATAACCCTATTTTCAGTGAATGGGGCTCACTGGATCTACTCCACGCCTGATGCCATAAAAGGGGCAGTGAACTGCTGTGGACACAGCAGTGGGTACTGGTGAGTGGTACAAATTGTGATATAATGGGCCTGACATTCCATCTCATAATCACTGTTACCTGGATCACCAGGATGAACGTGACTCAGCCACTGTTTACTGGCCAGATAAGCTGCTAGGGATGCTCCAAATAAAACCTGGTCTATCTCAATAATACCCTCAAACCTGACATCACCCTCTCCCTGAGACATGTCGAGCAACCTAGAAGGAAGCTATTTCTGTAGAACATAAATTATGTTTCATAATGTGCAGTAATACCGAAATAACCAAAATCTTACAGTCATGACTGTGAGCGCCACAACAGCGAGCACCATGATAACTCTGACTCTGTTCTGTGCAGCCTTCATCTATCTCAGATGCAGAGCTGACCACCTCTTTGATCTGCTGGGATACCACCTACAAGCAGACTGGACTAGCTGTTGAGCATAGGATGTAACTAAGAATGACTGGCGTGAAAAAAAAGGGAAGAAAGTTTTTTAGAGGGAAAGAGTACCTAATATTATAATAATTTGTTACATGAAGACTCAGTTAAACAAGTTAGGGGTACAGGCTGTCCCAACAGTTGTAAGGAGTTCCTTGCATGAATCAGTTTATTGCAAAAGCTGTTGTTAAGCGACAGTAAATGGCAGCAAAGAATTTGGCAATGTCACTTTGTTAGTTTGTAAATGGTCATTTATGGAATTTAACCATATTGTGTAAAAATGAAAAGCTGGTGAGATAATATCATAGGTGAGATAATATCATACGTGAGATAATATCATAGGTGAATCTTGAGCTTTAAAGTGACTATTCTTAAGGAAAATGTGCTGTATACAGTTATCAATTATAGATGTATGTTGAGTTATTTAGAACTGCCCTGGGTTGAGATCCAGATCTACTGGGGAGGGAGATAAATAGCATGACAACTATTTTCCAATAGTGTTAGTTGTGGAAGGCCATGGGAATGAATGAGCTTAGAGATGACCAAACACCATTATGTCAGATACACCAATGCCAAGAGCCGATTTCTACACCGTGGGCCAGGCGAGGAGCCATCACCACAACAACGATGAAAGAGCAGGAAGGTAGAACAGCTGCACCACAGATGGCTGGTTGCTAGACATCTAAGTCTCAGAGTTGGCTTACATAGTTGAAAGCGGTACTTCAGCAAAACAAACACACACTGAGCGCATATAAATATCAGTGACGTTTAGTCAAAGGTATTGCAGTCTGGCAGCCATCATCTATGAGGAGAGGTCTAAGCCAGTCTATGATGCAACACGTTTCTACAGGAAGCGACAACAAGACTTGGCCTTCCATAACTGGGGGCCTACTGCAGTAGATTTAGCATGTCCCAGCCAGTGATCCAGCTTTGGATTTATTTCAGCTGTAGGCAGCCTTCTGCCTTGGAGGGCAGCCATTTGAGATTAGGGCAGTGCAGCTGCTCAGCCACATACACCTATGCGGGCCTACTGTCACTGTACCCCTCTGCTTTTAAGGGTGGACAGTACTGCCGAGGGCCGTCTTCCTCTGCTGGAACCAATCCCTGTCCTAAGCTGAAAAGCTGTACCCAGACTGCACACATGCTTGTCATATACTCTGCATGGCAACTTCCTGCCAAGCTGCTAGCTTCACAGCAGCCTACAGGTGCGTTGCCACCACAGAGTGCCACTATGGGCGTAATGTAGCATAATGATGTTTCTATGAGCAATCACCAGTCATTGTCCAGGAAACAACACACTGCTCATCTCAACCTTGCTCTGTAAAGGTCTTCCACTCCAGGCCTCTGCATTCCACTGCTCACACTCACTGTGAGATTATGGGTAAAAACTGTCAGCTTCTGGCTTTAGAATACTATTGAAGTTTTGAATGCCTCCAACAGATGACGTCCACTGTCAGGCTAGGGCACATGTACTGTCAGCTACTGATGTTAGAATACTTTTTGAGTTCTGAACGCATCCAGTATAATACTTTTTGAGTTCTGAACGCATCCAGTATGTGACACCTACTGTCAGGTTATGGCACACAATGTCAGCTTTAGGTGCTAGAAAACTATTTGAGTTCTGAAAGCCTATTTCATTGTTTCAACGGTCAACTATCACTGCCTTGCCTGTTTAGTACACTAGTTACCTGATTAGTATGTTGTTTCAGCCAACATGTATTTGTGCATTTATAGAACAGTAATACAAGTAATTTAGACTTGCAAATATTTATTTTGAGAGTCCATTATGCCTTGCACCAATTAGGTATAAGGATCGAAATACTGTAAGATAGATCAGTTGTGACAATAAGTGAGTCACGTGTAACTTGACAAATAATACATACAAATTACATGTGGAAATATTCGGACTGGGTGTCTTAAACCAAGTAAGCTACAAGGAATGAACTTCATTCATTGCCGAGCAGAGTATAGAGAACATGGTCAACGTCAGGGTGTAGACTGATTGGTTGTTTCAGTTTAACTAATGGATTTTGATTGACCATTTCATAGTAATGGGTGTTAAAGTGCTAAGCTGTAATTGGGAGATCAAAATTTGTATATATATATATATATATATATATATATATATATATATATATATATATATATGTGTGTGTGTGTGTGTGTGTGTGTGTGTGTGTGTGTCAGTGTGAGTTTTGCTGATGAACCAGTGCCAGGTTGCTGCAAAGTTAGGACAGTATCATACAAATTGAGTCTAGGCAAAGCAGTGTGTGCATTCTGCTAACAAAGATGTGAGAGACTGTTGCTAGAGGCACTGCTGGGGTACATACTGAATGGATGTTTCGTTTAAACCGTGGAAAATACTTGTTTGATTGGTAGAGCAAAATATGTATATGTATTTTGGCTTAGAAACTTTCTGTTAGGCCTCTTTATAAGAAAGAGTTGTGGCTTCATAAGGAGCCATGTGTGTTTTGCAGTGTCATAGAAGATTCAACTACCATTGGGTTCTGGCACCAAGTGGGATACAAAGAGCAAGATGATGACCATAAGGTACATTTTGACTGGCTTTTTCATTTTAATGACAGGTAAAATCTTGGGCTGTGATAGACTGTTTTAATGGCTCGTGAAGTGCTGGACTGTGATTGGGGAAGATGGGGAGGGGAATGTGAGGGAAGGGGAAGGAATGGTGAGAGGGAGGAGATGGGAGGAGCTTGATGACATCATACATTCAGTTTGACACTGACAATTCAACGTCATTCATGTCATCATGCATTCAAGGTCAATCTGATGGTTCAGTGTCAATGATGATTCATGAATTCAAGGTAAAGCTAATCGTCCAACATCCAACGTCATTCATAACATCATGCATTCTAGGTCAGTGGCTGCATTGACGGTCATATTTGTCCCAGAATCAGCATTGACCTCTACTCACATTATTGCTCAGTATTTCTGCAGTGAAACATCAATACCTGAAAATGTATATTTGCACCTTTTGATGTAATATATTGCACAACTACTGCATTATCCCAAAATGGTGCATCATAATATTGTGGCTTGCATGTTCATGAGCTCCTAAGTGAAACATTTCCACGGTGGTGTTTTTGGAAGGGGTGGTCCAATCTCATAAGCACCTTGTTCAGGAAACATTCTTGGCACAACTTCTTTCTGTGAGGTTTTGTTAAGGGAACAGCGTACAGAAGCAAAATACGAGAAGTCATTCACAGGATTGCAGCCGTCATTTTAACAATTGGGTCCGATGCAGTGACCATCGCAAGGACTCGAGTACCTTCTTGACGTGCTTTGAGCAATTAATGGTGACCAAATAAAAGTGTATTAACTGGGTCAAAAAATTTAACACACATCACATTTTATAATACATTTTAGTTACTTGTCTTATCTGTCGCATGTGCAACCTTCTACTTTCTCTTTACCTTTTTCCTGGTCTTTATCCTGCATCCTCACGAGCTCAGCATGTTAATTTTTGTGTCTGTGTCTGTGTCGAGTGTTATCCCACGTAAAAGTGTGCGAACATGTTCTGAATGTTCACAAATCGTGTAATGGATGTAGGATGTGGGTACGAACCGGATGTTCACTAAGTGTGATGTGGGAAATTGCGCAAAAACCACATCCATACGGAGTGGCACACCGGCCCTTGCCGTTATTCTGGCAGTTGATTATACCCTGGACATGCGCGCCTCCCTGAACAATGGAACAGCCGTGCAAAGGCGCCCTGCTATCTGGGCTGGTCATTTGCATGGTTATTACATTTTTGAACTAGGAAATGGCTTAATGAAATCCCTGTACATAATTTTCAATCTCTCTCTCTCTCTCTCTCTCTCTCTCTCTGTGTGTGTGTGTGTGTGTCAGGGAGCTTTATGCATGTGTGGCACGTGTGTGTGTTCCAGTACAGTTCTGGAACACCTAGTGCAATATCAATCAGATTTGGCCCTTATTATCAGGAAACTCCTAAGTGGAGCTAAGGCACTCCTAGTCTCCCCTATTTGCGAGCATTGTGCATAGCAAAATATTGACACGTAAGTGTAATTCTGGAATCTTGGGAACAATTTCTTCAGAATTGGTAAGAATATGAGTAACTTTTAAAAAATATATAAACTATTTGTGTAAAACACCACAGGTGCACTTACGTATGGGGATGCAGTTGTGAAGTGGTACAATGTGAAATAATCTCAAACGAACTAAATTAGTACAGAATCTATAGTTTTCGCTGTTGCTGACGTGAGAAGTAACAGTCCTGAAGGCATTCAATCAATAGAGGTGTGGATTTTGATATCAGGGGGTGACATGTATTACGTAACTTGGGTACACTTGGTGCAATTTCAACACATATAACATACAGTTTGTCGTTGCATCTGGAGGAAGAAATTATATTTCTCTGTTAAATTAATAGCACAAAAAATTTGTAAAATATTTTACCTGAAAAGCAATGCATTGTATTTATATTGTTTATATAACTAAATGTAACTAATTTTTGCGCTGTAAAATGATTCTGTCCTTTTTCACACCTAATACAGGTCGGGATAAATAAGAAACAGAACAAAACCATGCAATTAGCCGGTTAAAAAGAGATCAGTACCTAGCGTAGAACGAACAAAATGGAAATTAGGGAAAGACGAAACATACAGTCACACATACTGAACATGGCCTTATAACTAATTACAATGATATTAACAGCAATAGGAAATACATAATTTGTACTTACCATTACCATCAAATTTAGCGCCATAGTCATCATCGTAATCATCGTCATAATCAGCTGTCCATACTACCTGTGGGGCTAACAGGGCGGCAATACCGATTAGGAGGTATACCGTTTCCATGTCTCCCGATGCTGTCTGCAGCCGCCTGCTGTCGTTTGCCTTTATACCCAGGCCGTGAGTCACATAAAACCTCCACTCTTATCTTTCCACAGCCGTGGGCGCTCGTGTCGTCCGAGCGCCAACATAACTTGTTTTACTCGGGGGCTATGTGAGTAGCTTCAGATTGCTAACCCAAGGGTCTACAGGTGAAACTACACGCCTCTCTACTTCTTTCCCCTCCGGTAATAGCTTCTTAATTCCACGTTTTGGCACGAGTTTCAGTCTGTGCGAAAGGTTATACCATATAATAATATTAGGCGAAAGTAGGGGTGGGCGTTGTCCATCACCTAATAGGACCTTCTATGTATCTATGTATGTATTGAACTGGAGACCTAGAAACGACAGAGAGGCTTCGTCCCCACCGTAGCCCTCAGTGGTACACAACCCCACAACAGGCTACAGGAGTCCACTCACCCCACCGCCGCCCCACACTGAACCCAGGGTTATTGTGAGGTTCGGCCCCCAGTGGACAAACCCCCCCTCCCCCAGCAACGTCTTATTCCAGTCGAGTGTAACCCCAATGTTTGCGCGGTAGAGTAATTATGGCGTACGCGTACGTGGAGACAGTGTTTCCGCAGCATTCGCCGTCATAGTGTAACTGAGGTGGAATAAGGGGAATGCCCGCATTCGCCGAGGCAGGTGGAAAACAGCCTTACAGGGCTATTACAAATGATTGAAGCGATTTCATAAATTCACTGTAGCTCCATTCATTGACATATGGTCACGACACACTACAGATACGTAGAAAAACTCATAAAGTTTTGTTTGGCTGAAGCCGCACTTCAGGTTTCTGCTGCCAGAGCGCTCGAGAGCGCAGTGAGACAAAATGGCGACAGGAGCCGAGAAAGCGTATGTCGTGCTTGAAATGCACTCACATCAGTCAGTCATAACAGTGCAACGACACTTCAGGACGAAGTTCAACGAAGATCCACCAACTGCTAACTCCATTCGGCGATGGTATGCGCGGTTTAAAGCTTCTGGATGCCTCTGTAAGGGGAAATCAACGGGTCGGCCTGCAGTGAGCGAAGAAACGGTTGAACGCGTGCGGGCAAGTTTCACGCGTAGCCCGCGGAAGTCGACGAATAAAGCAAGCAGGAAGCTAAACGTACCACAGCCGACGGTTTGGAAAATCTTACGGAAAAGGATAAAGCAGAAGCCTTACCGTTTACAATTGCTACAAGCCCTGACACCCGATGACAAAGTCAAACGCTTTGAATTTTCGGCGCGGTTGCAACAGCTCATGGAAGAGGGTGCGTTCAGTGCGAAACTTGTTTTCAGTGATGAAACAACATTTTTCTTAATGGTGAAGTGAACAGACACAATGTGCGAATCTGGGCGGTAGAGAATCCTCACGCATTCGTGCAGCAAATTCGCAATTCACCAAAAGTTAACGGGTTTTGTGCAATCTCACGGTTTAAAGTTTAAGGCCCCTTTTCCTTCTGCGAAAAAAACGTTACAGCACACGTGTATCTGGACATGCTGGAAAATTGGCTCATACCACAACTGGAGACCGACAGCGCCGACTTCATCTTTCAACAGGATGGTGCTCCACCGCACTTCCATCATGATGCTCGGCATTTCTTAAACAGGAGATTGGAAAACCGATGGATCGGTCGTGGTGGAGATCATGATCAGCAATTCATGTCATGGCCTCCACGCTCTCCCGACTTAAGACCCATGCGATTTCTTTCTGTGGGGTTATGTGAAAGATTGAGTGTTTAAACCTCCTCTACCAAGAAACGTGCCAGAACTGCGAGCTCGCATCAACGATGCTTTCGAACTCATTGATGGGGACATGCTGCGCCGAGTGTGGGAGGAACTTGATTATCGGCTTGATGCCTGCCGAATCACTGAAGGGGCACATATCGAACATTTGTGAATGCCTAAAAAAACTTTTTGAGTTTTTGTATGTGTGTGCAAAGCATTGTGAAAATATCTCAAATAATAAAGTTATTGTAGAGCTGTGAAATCGCTTCAATCATTTGTAATAACCCTGTAGAAACCATCCACAGGCTGGCCGGCACAGCGGACCTCGACACTAATTCGCCGAGCGGATTCGTGCCGGGGACCGGCACTCCTTTCCGCTCGGGAAGCGGTGCTTTGCACCGCACGGCTAGCCGGGCAGCCTAACAGGACCTTACTTGCTACCTCCATGTTTGACTGGTCCACGTTACCTGGTGTTCCAGCGAGACGTGCTGTGACAGTTCTTGGAGACTTGTTTGTGAAACGATGTGGTTTCAGCACGATGGTGCACCAGCCCCCTTCTATGTTAACTTTCACGACTACCTGAACCGGTGTACCCTAATCCGCTTGTGGGAGGGGAGGTCCTATTCCATGGGCAGTGCGATTGCCGGCTCTCACACCTCTGGAATTTTGCCTCTGGGATTCTGTCAAGACATTGATGTATGAAACCGCCATGGAAACGGATGAGCACCTGTCTGCCGAGGTCCAAGCTGCCTGTCTCGTCGTACATCAGACACGAGGGATCGTTGAGAGAATGTGGCAGAACTTCTTGCTCCGTTGCCATGCACACGCTGAGACTGACGGCCGTCACTCTGGAAAATTACTATGAGGCATTTTCTTGTTATTGAGTGTCAGCTGTGTTTCTTCACAACACAGTAAATCTGCATTTCCGACCATTGGTTCCCTATCTCAATATAGTCGGTTGTGAACCTGCTGTCGCCTATTTGAATTTGATCCGAAACATTTGAAACACCTTGTATATGAGGGACAGCCAGATGAAAACGAAACAAATGGGAAGAAAGTAAGTAAACTGTCTTCAAGTAACAAGGTAAACAGCAAATCAGTTACATTTTCTCTCATTTAAACGAACGTGTTAGCGATCCTGCCCGCACCGTGGATGATGTTATCAGTACTTGCACGTCCTGGAGCAGCAGAGCTCGGATATTCCAGGTTATTACTCCTTATTGTAAAGTTTTCAGAACGACGTCCTGTGTGCCGTCATTCTGAACCGTATGCGCTTCTTGCCACAGCTCTGGTTGCTGTGTAGCAATGAGGTACGGGCGTTGCACAGCTTTTTCTGTACTGACATTCTTTGCGTGCTGTAGATTACGGTTGTGACACACGGTCTAAGTTAGTTCTTTCACCACCTGTGTCCAGCAATACATAAGAAAATTTATTAATAAAAATGGTTCAAATGGCTCTGAGCACTATGGGACTCAACTGCTGAGGTCATAAGTCCCCTAGAACTTAGAACTACTTAAACCTAACTAACCTAAGGACAACACACACATCCATCCCCGAGGCAGGATTCGAACCTGCGACCGTAGCAGTCGCGCTGTTCCAGACTGTAGCGCCAGAACCGCTCTGCCACCAGCGGCCGGCAAAATTTATTAATACTCCCGGAAACAGTGTTGCAGTCCAACAATTCTCTTTCAAGAAATTCGCCCCAAATTTAGGGTTGGTGTCATCCTAGAACAACTTCATATACAATTCTTCTTGTACGGACTTTAGAACTGTACGCACTGACAACGTTACTAACGTGTGTGTCCCAGTCTGCATGTTGGCCGTTGACGCGGTAACTCACAATCTTCGATACTCGTCAGTGAATGTGTTCTGTCTGTCCCTTTGCTTGCAGATGAAACGGGCTTCTCCGTAAATTACGAACACGAAGTATATGACATAAGTATTTCATCAAATCGGATAAGAAGTTAGTATAGTGATCAGTTATTAACGTTTCCAGCACACGAAATTTAAGAATCAAAGTGTTCACTAACGCTGTCGCAATCGCAGCGGTTCGATGGTCGGGAATTGCTGTCTTTAGATATAACCTTGAAAAATGGTCAATGATTGTTATTGTTTGTTTATTACCAGCTGCAGTTCTGTTGAACTAACCTGAAATATCGACGCCACAACGCCAACTACTTGAAAAGATTTGGACGCCTCTGATAAACATTTAAGAGGAATCTTTCTATGCCACCTGTGTCCAGCAATACATAAGAAAATTTATTAATACTCCCGGAACTGTGCACAAGGTATGCAGTTCTGCATATACATGTATTGATCTACATCATGTTTCCTTGTATACCACCAACACTTTTCAGCTACTTTCCTATCAGTGACTCTTCGGCCTGACCTGGCGAAACATGACCATGCGCCTGTTGTAGCACTTTATTCCTTAGTGACAACGAAACCATTATGCGCGGTTCGCATTTCGTAGGTCTGTGGACTGTGGCTGCGTCCTAAATTCCTGGCAGTCTGAGTCAGCTGCCTGTTCCCTCTTCCATTCACCCACACTTTTCCAAATTGTTTCTAGTACCACAAATTCGCTGACCAAAGTATTTGAAGCGTTTGAACGCTTTCCTCCAAGTCTGTATAATCGAACTCACTTAATTTAAGTGCCCACTTGGTTAACCTGCTGGGAGAATCCTTCAAGACCAAGCCCAAGCGTTTTTCCATGAGTTAGATAAACACAAGAGGTACACATAACAGAGACTTTTGTCATCAATAATATATTCTCCTTCACAGTTTGCAACAGTCTGCCAACACTGGAGAAACTTTTAGATTGGTTCAAATGTCTGTGAGCACTATGCGACTTAACTTCTTGAGGTCATCAGTCGCCTAGAACTTAGAGCTAACTAAACCTAACTAACCTAAGGACATCACACACATTCATGCCCGAAGCAGGATTGGAACCTGGGACCGTAGCAAACTTTTAGATTCCACGACAGTAGAAAACACGTCGTTTTGAGGCGAAGAACTCGACAGAGAGCTGAAAAGGTAAAAATCTGTGAGTGCAGGATAAAGTAAATAAGGAGGGTGCGGAATGACCTCCCAACCCAAAATCTGTATAACGTTTTTTTCTCAGTGTATAAGAATGCGGGCGGCGTTATTATGGAGTAGCATCAATCTCCCTGATCGTTGTTGTTGGGCTGTCGTTTGCAAGACGTTCCAGTTGTTGACAACAAACGTCAGCAGTAATGGTTACGCCTAAGGGAAGCAATTCCTAGCACACTACACCGTTACTATTGCATAAGATGCATCTTTTGTGGATGTGCGCGCAGGTCTTTGTTCGGAGGCTTACTACATTGTTTGGGCTCAGTCACTTCCTTCTTTATGTTAACATAAAGACACAAATTCTTTTCACCAGTAACGAAATAGGATAAGAATAGTCGGTGTTATTCTCTAGGCAATTGATGACGCGCAAGCAGAGATGCACGTATCGATACCTTCTGATTTTTGTAATTTTGGCTTAGAGCATGTGATGTCCATACACTCAATTTTTGACTCTCCGCATCGTATGCAAATGTTGCACGATGGTGGG
This sequence comes from Schistocerca americana, assembly GCF_021461395.2. Lineage (NCBI taxonomy): Eukaryota > Metazoa > Arthropoda > Insecta > Orthoptera > Acrididae > Schistocerca > Schistocerca americana. Next base: position 383,238,573 of record NC_060126.1, read on the forward strand.
ATGAACACAGTCCTTCACATTTGCTAGTTCTCGAGTATACTGACGTTGACAATTGTTTATTAACGCATTTAAAAGATCCTCATCATACGCCGAAGATCTTCTTTAACGTGGGGAGTCACTAATGTCAAAACGATCCTGTTTAAAACGAGAAAAACTATTTTCTTGCCGTGCTCTGTCCAATGCCATTATTCCAACACACGGGACAAATGTTTCTGGCTGCCCCCGCTGCTATAATCCCTCTAATGAACTCAAACACAGGAATATGTCGGAAACGCTCCGGTTTCTTCAATTGGAATTACATTTTCCAGCGTCCACTGCTGTGCTATGTCCAAATGACAAAAAGACTATATGTGAACTCAAGTAGGAACAATGAACTACGATCCTTAGTCAATATATTTGTTTCCTCTAAATACGTGGCTACCCTAATAGTCGCTGCCAAATTCAAATGGCCGAGCGGTTCTAGGCGCTTCAGTCCGGAACCGCGCTGCTGCTATGGTCACAGGTTCGTATCCTGCCTCGGGCATGGATGTGTGTGATGTCCTTAGGTTAGTTAGGTTTAAGTAGTTCTAAGTATAGCAAACTGATGACCACAGATGTTAAGCCCCATAGTGCTTAGAGCCATTTGAACAATTTGAACCAAATTCAAAGGATTCTACATTTTAACTGTACGCGACATTTCAGCACAAATTCAGCGTAAAAACACATCGAGAGCCCTATTTTTAGCTGTTCGATGTAATGCTGTATTCACTTCTTCAGTTCGCGTCATCTCATAAGTCTTCGGATCCTATCCGAGATTGACTTAACCGGCTCGCTGTACTTTTGAGTTAACGTGTTTCAATTGTCTCTAAAGAAGCGAGTGCCGTTCTGTTAGCGATACCTCTGCCGTAATCGTTCAGCTAATTGTGCATCCCACAAGGTTTCACAACAGGTGACGAATCAGTCGTAAACCGGCAGCACGAAGGCGCGTTCCGTCACACAATCATCCCGCTTGGCTGAAGCTAAAATATCACTGAGAAATACAGCTATGTCTTTCGTTGCCTTGCCAGTAAAAAGGTATTAGTAAATTTGCCATCGCTCGATCGACAGAAAGAGATGGTATACTCTGCGTGACTTTAACTTCCTGGAGTTTTCCAGATACATGTTCCTTGTCAGTCTGCATTGGTTCTGCCTCGCTTCTGTAATGATCTAATTCCCCATTTTTGTGCTCAGGCGCAGCTCGTGATATAACGATCTGTTCTGTCATAGTGAAGAGAGAGTCACTCGTATCAGTGGAGCGTGTTTACATCAGCATATTGCGTACTCTGCCCCCGCTTGACTAAGGCCATATACGGTACAAAAGAAGCAAACACCAGATTCCAATTAGTAGATGCACAATACCGAAGGTATTATTCTAATTCTTACGACGCATCGTAGCCCGCCTACGTTCTTTACAAGCCCGTGACAAATGACCTCAACATCAGCAAGTATAACATCTGACTGGTATTGCCTTGGTGCATGGAAATTTGCGCCCTGAAAGATTATAAAACCCACGCCTAACGGATGCCTAATATGCATCGTGACAGTGTCTGTGAACTCGGACAGGTCCGGAAGTCCACAGCCCTGTACCAAAGTTACTCCTAGAATAAGCGTCTCTGTGCTCCAGCAAGGCCAAATAACTTTTCAATGAAACTAAAAGGCCGTCCACAGGTTATAAAAACAATTCTCACTCACCACCCTTCATTCTGAAGTGTAGACTGCAAGACGAGTGAAGGTGATTGCAGCGATGTCTTCACAGTAGTGTAGCGCTTGTATAATGTTTTCGTGATGTAGCTGGCCACTTTAAACGGCAGTGGTGTGGTGTTTGGTGTCGTGAAGACCACTCTAACCACTGGTTGTATCAGTCACCCTTCGGCTCAGCAGGACAGTGGGTGGCGAGGTTGGAGACGTTGCAATGGGTTAGAGGCCGACCCTGTTGATGAAGAAAATGCTTACAAAGTACTTCACTTCACTGACATTGGCCTAAAAAGAAGATAAAAAAGTTAATTCACAACATAGGGTAACTTAGATGAAGTTTACGTAAATAAACTCCGGCAACAGATAGGCTATTCAATTTATTAACTGTAGCTTACTCACAGTTGCTGTTTATAGCGATGTGCAAGATTGTAAGTAAATTGTTCGTTATTTCAAAAGTAATCGCCGTAACTGTTAATACACTTCTCCCTCTGTGAGACAAGATGGTCAGTGTCTTCATGGAAAAATATTTGCGGTTGCCTACGGAACCATGACTGTGGACCTCTTCATCTGAAGCAAATAGTCGGCCACGAATTCTTTAGGGCTCCAAAAATATGGAAATCACGTGGGGGGGGGGGGGGGGGGAGATCGGGACTGTACGTAGGATATGCAAGGTCTCCTCAACGAAACTCACTTCTGCAGCCTAGTCGAAACAACCTTTTCACAATGTGGGCGGGCATTTTCCTGCAACAGAATGATGCCATCCATCAATATTTCTGGGCGTATGGACTTGATGGTGAGCTTCAGTTTTTTGCAAAGTGGCTGCGTACCGCTGTGCTTTAATTGTAGCGATGTATTAGAGAATGTCAACGAACAGCGGGCCCTTGTAGTGAAAGGAAAAGGTCATGATTTTCCAGATCAGGCGTGCCTGTCCCAATCTCTCCCCATGTGATTTTCACATTTTTGGAGCACTGCGGAGAGGCATTCGTGGGCGTCGATTTCTTTCGGACGAAGAGGTTCACGCCTGGGTACAATCAAGGTTTAGTAGTCAACCGCAAGTATTTTTCCATGAAAGCATTGACCGTCTTTTGTCATAGTGAGATAAGTGTATGAAGAGTTATAGTGACTATTTTTGAAGTAATACAGTTCGCTTACTTTTTCCCATCCGTCTTGTTTTGCTTTGACTGTCTCTTATATATTGTCAGTGCAAAAAAAGACTCTCACACAAGAAGTTTTATTAGTACTTCTTTATTTCTTACTTGTATAAAGACTTCACCCCAGAGCATTTAAGTCAGTGGGTAGAGGTTCCAGAGTTAATAAATGGTTATGTAAAAAAGTTAATATGGTACAAAATTCATAAAACAACCCCAAATTAACATGCTAATATTTTCTCATAACAAGTAAAAATTTGATTTTAAATATTTTATAGTGGAAGTTACATGCTCTGTTTTAATGATCGTCACAACCATATTACAGCAGTTATTAATAAATCTGCTCACCAATAATAACACAGGACTTTGCTTTCTGAACTTGGATATCTCACTTTATCACTAACAAGTAGAAAGTGTTGTTTGAAACATTTACCGTATTGCAGACAAATATTATTATTGTGTAACTTGTTCGAAAAGCTATTTGCTTCTCCTCCATTTCGGTGCTATACTTTTTCTGTCGCAGTATGTCCCATTTTCCATTTATTTTGTTGACAGATGTGACCATCTTATGTTCTTAATACTTGCTTAGATTTTGAATATTTTATTCAATACTCTCCAGTACTCCTTTGTAACGATCTACAGCACCATAATATGAGTTACTCCTGGCTGAAAGACATTTGTAGTACGAGGGTTGTGCAGAAAATAAGTTCCAATCTATTCCCAACACCATCATCATATAAGGCAGCCGCCTGTGCTTTCCGATAATTCTCTATGCTGTTGTAGCCTGCGCCCAAGTGTTGTCTTCGTATCCAGTATTTCGTGTGAACAGAGATGATACTCAGGAGGAGTTAATTAGGGCTGTGTTGTGGGTGATCGAACACTTCCCATCGGAAAGGCTGCAGGAGCGTCTTCACTGCCCCCGAAGAGTGCGGCTGAGAATTGCCATGGAGAAGGAAGTGCGTGGCAGTTGTGTTAGGTGGGCTGCATTCATTAAGGCGAAGTCTCTCAGTGGGCTCTCCTACTTGGTGGGAGACATCGTTGTTCTAGGCACCGTACCTTTACTCGCTCACAGTGCGCTGACAACTGAAAAGTGCTTCTTGATGCGATCTACTGTCATACTAGAGACACTACCCAACACATTTGTGCAAAGATTTATCGGATTTTGCTGTGGTGTCTATTTCGCGACTGATCGGCTTTTAGTTTCTGGACAACGCTCATATTAAAAACCAGGCAGCCAAAACAGTAAATTTGAAATTAAGGTGAAAAAGATTCTTCTGGCCAAGTCCTTCGGTACTACAGAAGAATCTTTATTTAGAACTGTATAAAGTATCTAGTGTAAAAGTATTATATAATTACTTGTAAATTCAACTTCATTTTCTGATAAAGGATCATATATCTAACTGCTTAGCGTGCACCCATATTCAGATGCAGATTTATGTTAATGATCAATAAACTGACTCTTTCAACGCTATGTCTATATTTAACTTACTAACCTAGAAAATGACTTTATTCCCAGAGTAATTCTTTGTTTTTATGAACGTCTATTTAATACAGTTATGTTTAAATAAAATCAGTTACGAGACGAAGTGTAAAGATAGTAAATGAGTGTATTTTTTGTTGATGGCATCTTTGCTGTAAACATCTTGAAGACATGTAGCCTAATTTAGTTAATTTTTAATCTGTTCACTATCTTATGACAGGCGACATACCCTCAGTTGCAGGGACACATAAGGCACTAATTACTGTATGACACCTTACAAGTTAGGTTGAAGAAAGACAATCCTATGTTTTTAGCATTTGTGGACTGAGGAAAGCTTTTGAAAATGTTCACTGAAACACGCTTTCTGAAATTCTTAAGGTAAGAGGGATAAAATACAGATATCGGAAAGTTATTTACTAGGGTCGCATATAAACTGTCCATCTCGACTCCCTGTAACCACTGTGGTAAACTGTTAACAGTTATCGTTTACATCCCCGATGGGCGTTCAGTAAATAATGCAACACATTTTTTCTGGCCAATTTCGGTTGAAAAAATGCGAAATTTGCTGTGGGACATTGTGGAATATTCGTGCTTGGGCCCCTGTTGTACTATCAACTTCCGACAGGTGACAGCACTATAGTCTTCAGATGGTGTCTGCAAGCAAGCGTTCCGAGCAGAGAGCTGTCACTGAGTTTCTTTCGGCGGAAAACCGGAGCATCATAGATATTCGTAGGCGCTTGCAAACTGTCTACAGAGATCTGGCAGTGACAAAAGCACGGCGAGTGGTTGGGCGAGACGTCTGTCATCAACGAAACAAGGTCGCGTAAACCTGTCCGATCTCTCGCGTGCCGGTCGGCCGCGTACAGCTGTGAATCCTGCATGCTGGAAAATGTGGACACTCTCATTCGAGGTGATCGACGCATCACAGTCAATCACTTCGCTTCACAACTGGGCGTCTGTGATGGTAGTGGTAACACACTTGTCCCCCTGTTAGGTACTCGAAGTACTCAAAGGTTTGTGGCCGATGGGTTCCTTTCCACCGGACAGAAGATCATGCAAGTGACGAGGGACCATCTGGGCGGAATTGCTTGCGCGTTACGAGATCGATCGTGACAATCGTCCCAGGCGATGAAACATTGGTGCATGACTTCAAAGAGGAAACAAAACGGCGGTCCACGAAGTGGTGTCGCACATTTTAAAGTTCAAAGTATCACGCTCAGTCGGTAAAGTCATGGTGATGTGGGACTGTGAAGGGATTATTCTGTTTGATGTCCTCCGTCATGGTACAACGATTATCTCTGTAGTGTACTGTGCTACCCTCAGGAAATTGAGAAAACGACTTCAGCGTGTTCGTCGCCACAATAATGCAAACGAACTTCTTCGCCATGACAAAGCAAGGCCTTACACAAGTCCACGCAGCCGAGAGGAGCTGACAAAACTTCATTGGACTGTTCTCCCTCACGCTCTGTACAGCCCGAATCTCATACCCTCCGAGTTCCATCTGTTTGGCCAGATGAAGGTTGCACTCCGCGGGAAGCTGTACGTGGATGATGGGGAGTTATTGATTCAGCAAGACGTTGGATCCGAACTTCGACCAGTAGAATAGTATAGCGTGGGCGTACAGGCCCACCCAGTAAGATGACGTAAGACCATCGAATTGAACGGAGATTATGTTGAAAAATAGGGTTTTGTTGCCCAAAGAGTGGGGAATAATGTGGTGTGTTGGAATCCTGAATAAAAACAATCCGATTTTAGAAAAAAAAGGTGTTTCATTACTTACAGTACTCCCCTTGTATCAATGGTCCAAAAGTTCCGTCTACGTGTGGGTCTGCTGTCGCCACTTCCCTGACAATTCGTGTCCATGACTGCAATGACTTACTGACCTTTGCCGCATCTTAAACAGTGTCCATACTAAGCATACGAATGCGAGTTGATAGCTTGGAGAGACGCTCTTTCCAATGATATGTGACTTTCTACGCCCATCGCCAAATAGTACTGTGAGTGTTATTTGTAAATAATATGTTCTCTGATTGAGATAGCAAAATTGCACACATTTTAAAACCTCTCTGATTTTTTAAAATTTTCTCGGTTGATTTATCTGCACGCCGCATGACATCGTGCCGATGGATATTGATGTAGTTCAATTCCCATTCGAGTCACAGAGTTCCATTCTGACAACTCACTGGAGCTCTGATTTCGTTCACGCCCTATTGGACCACTTTCAAGCAGATCGTAAATCGTTGTCTGGAGAGTTATTACCCCAGTAACTGGAAAAAGTATGGAAAAGACCCACCACGATTAAATAACGATATTTGTAAGATGTTAAAGACGCAGAGGCTGTTGCACTCTAGGTTCAAAAGAGAACGCAGAAATGATTCAAAAGGGCACGCACAAATGACGACAAGCAAAGGTTAGTGGAGATTCGAGCGTTTGTGAAAAGATCTATGCGCGAAGCATACAGCTGTCGTACCTTAGCAAAAGGGATGGCAGAGAATCCGAGAAATTTTTGTTCCTATATAAAACCGCTCCCATTCACACCTTCGTTGACCCGTCTTGTGTGCCGGCCGGAGTGGCCGAACTGTTCTAGGCGCTTCAGTCTGAAACCGCGCGACCGATACGGTCGCAGGTTCGAATCCTGCCTCGGGCATGGATGTGTGTGATTTCCTTATGTTAGTTAGGTTTAAGTACTTCTAAGTTCTAGGGGACTGATGACCTCAGATGTTAAGTCTCATAGTGCTCAGAGCCATTTGAACCATTTGAACCCCGTCTGGTGTGACAGTCGAAGATAGGAAAACGAAAGCCGAAGTTTTAAATTTCCCGTTGAAGATTTTGTTGACGCAGGAAAATCGTACAAATATACCGGCATTTGACCACCGGACAGACTCTCGTACGGACGACACTGTAATAAGCATCCCCGGAGTGGAGAAGCAACTGAAAGATATGAAAGCAAATAAGTCACCCGGTCCGGATGGAATTACAGTTTGGCTTTGCAAAGAGTATTCTACGGCGTCGGTCCCTATTTAGCTAGCATTTCTCGCCCAGCAAAAAGCCCCAAGCGACTGGAAAAAAGCGCAGGTGACTCCTATATACAGGAAAGGTTAAAGAACGGAGGTGCAAAATTACAGACCAATATCCCTAACTTCTATTTGCTGCAGAATCCTCGAACATACTCTCAGTTCCAATATGATAAATTTTCTTGAGATCGAGAGGCTTACGTCCACAAATTATCAGGAATTTATAAAGCATCACTCGTGCGAAGCTCTGCCCTGTTCTCACATGATATACTGAGGACTATAGAAGAAGGGCAACAGGCCTATTCCATATTTGCAGATTTCTGGAAAGCGTTTGAACAGTACCTCATTGCAGGCTGTTAACGAAGGTACGAACATATGGAATAAATTCACACATTTGTGAGTGGCTCGAAGACTTCTTAAGTAATAGAAACCGGTATGTTGTCCTCGACGGCGAGTGTTCATAAGTGACAATTGTACCGTCGGGAGTACCCCAGTGTGATAGGATCGCGGTTGTTCTCTATACACATAAATGATTTGGCGGACAGGGTGGGCAGCAATCTGCGGTTGTTTGCTGACGATGTCATGGTGTACGCTAAAGTGTCGAAGTTGAGTGACTTTAGGAAGATACAAGATGTCAAAATTTCTAATTTGTGTGAAGAAGTACAGCTAGCACTAAACGTAGGAAAACGCAAGTTAATGTGTATGAGTAGGAAAAACAAACCCGTAATGTTCGGATACAGCGTCAGTAGTGTACTGCTTGACACAGTCATGTAGTTTAAATATCTGGGCGTAACATTGCAAAGGTATGTGAAAAAATGTTCAAATGTGTGTGAAATCTTATGGGACATAACTGCTAAGCTCATCAGTCCCTAAGCTTACACACTACTTAACCTAAATTATCCTAAGGACAAACACACACACACACACACACCCATGCCCGAGGAAGGACTTGAACCTCCACCGGGATCAGCCGCACAGTCCATGACTGCAGCGCCTTGGACCGCTCGGCTAATCCCACGCGGCAAAGCGATGTGAAATAGCATGTGAGGAATGTCGTAGGGAAGGCGAATGGTCGACTTCGGTTTATTGGGAGATGAGGAGAGTGTGGTTCATCTGGAAAGGAGACCTTACATAGAGCGTAGATGCGACCTGTTCTTGAATACTGCTTGAGTGTTTGGGATCGGTACGGGGTCGGATTGAAGGAGGACATCGAAGCAATTTAGATGCGGGCTGCTAGATTTGCTACCGGTAGGTTCGAACGACCCGTAAGTGTGACGGAGATGATTCGGGAACTCAAATGGGAATTCCTGGAGAGAATGTGGCGTTCTTTTCGAAGAACACTGTTGAGAAAATTTAAAGAATGATTCTATTGCCGCCAACGTACGCATAAGGACCACGGAGAAAGACACGAAAAATTAGGGCTCATACGGAGGCATATACACATTCGTTTTTCCTTCGCTCTATTTGCGAGTGGAACAGGAAAGGAAATGACTAGCAGTAGTATAACGTACCCTCCGCCACGCACGTAAGGCGGCTTGCGTAGTATCTATGTAGATGTAGATGTAGATGTAGATACGATGTAGATGTACAGACAGACAAATAATTACATTTTCAGAAAAAGTGGATGATTTATTCCAGAGAAAGAGCTTCACAAGTTGAGCAAATCAGTAACGCCTTCATGCGCCTCTGGCCGTTATGCAAACAGTTACTCGGCTTAGCATTTGTTGAAAGAGTTGCTGGACGTGCTCCTGGGGAATGATTGTCAAATTCTCTCAAACTGGCGCGTTAGGCCGTCAAAATCCAGAGCTCGTTTGAGGGCGCTGCCTACAATGCTCCAAAAGTTCTCAATTGAGGAGGGATCCGGAGGCCTTGCTGGCCAAGGGAGGGCTTGACAAACTTCTACTGCTTGTCCTAGTGCTTGCCAAACCCTACCTTGGCCAGCACGATTGCCGGATCTCTTCCCAACAGAGCATTATGTAGCAAGGCCCATGGATCAGCTAGGGATTCTGACGATCTAACGCGCCATTTGCACAGAATCTGGCACGATATTCCTCAGGAGGATACCCAACGACGAGTGACATCTTGCAAAAGAGCCAGACGTGCATGAACGCGTTACGGACTCCCTCAAAAAATGGCTCAGAGCACTATGGGACTTAACATTTGAGGTCATCAGTCCCCTAGAACTTAGAACTACTTCAACCTAACTAACCTAAGGACATCATGCACATCCATGCCCGAGACAGGATTCGAACCTGCGACCGTAGCGGTCGCGCGGTTCCAGACTGTAGCGCCTAGAACCGCTCGGCCACAAAGGCCGGCCCGGACTTGCTCAATTTACGAAACTCTTTCTCTTGAATAAATCATCCAATTTTTCCGAATCTGCAATCATTTGTTTGTCAAAAATGGTTCAAATGGCTCTGAGCACTATGGGACTCAACTGCTGAGGTCATTAGTCCCCTAGAACTTAGAACTAGTTAAACCTAACTAACCTAAGGACATCACAAACATCCATGCCCGAGGCAGGATTCGAACCTGCGACCGTAGCGGTCTTGCGGTTCCAGACTGCAGCGCCTTTAACCGCACGGCCACTTCGGCCGGCTATTTGTTTGTCTGCAGTTCTATATCACATCTACCGATTTCCATCCTATTCGGATAATTCTTTCAACATCATCTTTTTTTGTCTGAGAGTGTACATGGTGTATTTAAATGCGAACACTTTTCGATTAGCTTTGGCGTGGTTATTGTTCATATTGAATGAAGCGACAAGTTTACTGTTAACACTCACTATTTACTTATTTCCGCAACGTGTTCAAAAATGGTTCAAATGGCTCTGAGCACTATGTAACTTAACTTCTGAGGTCATCAGTCGCCTAGGACTTAGAACTAATTAAACCTAAGTAACCTAAGGTTAGTTAGGTTTAAGTAGTTCTAAGTCTAAGGAACTGATGACCTCAGATGCTTAGAGCCATTTGAACCATATTTGAATCTCGAAGCTTTGTGGGGACCTTTTGTTGCATAGATGAATAGAAATGTGAGTGTAAATGCCTCCAGCGATCCTTACATTCCGAACACACGAAAGCGCAGCACCTGCATTTATCGATGTGGCTGACATCAAACGAGCCATAAAAAGATTTAAAAATCCAGGTTCCATCTTTGCTCCCTTCAGTGTTTTTGTATGTGACGGGAAAAAGGAGCCTGTGACCGCTAGTTTATTTTTTTATTTTTGTTTTTACCTTACTTTCGCATTTTTGTTTTCGTTCATCCTTTCAGTAGAAGACCTTCACAGAACTATACTATGAACCTTGTACTGAAACAATTTTTTTTCACTACTGGATTGTGCCATAGGTTCCCCTAAAGTCGTAACACAACACACCCATGCCATATTAATTCAAATAAATCGACCTAATAATGGAGATCTAACCTCTGAAACGCGTTGTGGAAATATTCTAATATTGTCTGGTAACAGCAAACTTGTTTCATTCGCTTTATTGAGTACGTGTGCTCACTTTTTTGTAATCGAGAACCCAAAACATCACGTGGTAATATTGATAATTGTAAAACTAAGAAAGGAAAGAGTGAGAAGCGAGATGACCACATCGGGGAATCAGGAGGAACATTTAATAGTAGTAGTAAAATAGTTTACTACATAAAGCTGTGATGTAAAGACGGAGATTCATTTCTTGAGGCTAACTGCAGCACTGTTGAATACAGCCATAAAGAAATTGATAAGCCAGTTCTCATTATGCTTTCGATGTCGAATAGGCATTGACAAAAGGTCAACATGAAATTACTCTGATAACCTCCCAGCGTCCTTTCAGTAATATTCCTCTTTACAGTTCACATTATACCGGAATGCTAGATACATTGTATTCATAATACTTTTTCATTTCCGCGCTCTAAAATTATAAGCTAGAGAGGATGAGTTGTGTACGTTCCAGTGGGGTAACACACGCTACACTTATTGACGATACATACTTAACATAAAACTGAAGATTACGTAATACGTAAAAAAAACAAATAAAATAAAATAAAAAAAAATCTGTTTCCTTGGAAACAAGATATTAACGTTCTGAAGAATGCTTTAAAACCTATAACATACGCGATAGATATCAATCAGGATTCCGAAAGCGTCATATGACGAAGTGATTTAACGATATCAGACAAGACATGTACAGACATGAACAGATATGAAGCGAACAAGCTAACTCTCTTTGATTTTAGCAACGATTTTGTTTTTGTATTACGAAAATGAAAGAACTGAATTCTCAAACAGTGCCTTACTGTGACTGGAAAGATAGATAACAGCGAGTAGTCTGTAAGTCGGAGTAAATATCATGGAAACATGTACTCTCAGGATTCCCACAGGATTTAGCCATTGTTTCATGGCTTTTCTAACAACGATACTTGTTATATTCTTGTTAATATCACTTGTAGGCTAATGGTGTCCTACTGTATCGAAGCTCCAGCTCTAAGAAGATTGAATCTGCCATGTAGGCATTAATGATTGTTCACTATCATGATAAGACCGAAATATAGATCTTAAACCGAAGCCGAAGGAGTCCATATGATCCTCAAATCTTACCAAAGTTGCTCCGAAAGTACTTTCGTTTAACAGACTGGGGAAGAACAAACCATTACACCAAGTAGGAAATCTCTCTCATTCCTATAAGCAACTCAAAAATTTAGAAAAATATTTACCTTTATAAAAAAACGAAAACTTGTATTAAGCTTTGTCGAAACTATACTGCTGCTACGCGGTACAACAGGCTCAAATAACGAAAACTTGACATAACTCGAACTAACCATAAATGTGTGTGTTAGATATACAGTGTAGTCAGAAATAGTGTGAGAAGCTTCTAAGGGTGCTGCAGGATGGGTTGTACTGACAAATAGTTTTTGAGAAAACAATTCGATACGTTGCGCCGTTTCCGAGTTAATTATCATTGAAGTTAGTCAATCAGGCCGTTTCGTGTGCAAATTGAAGCGGTCCGCCACATAAAGTTTGTGTCAGTTGTTCTCGTGGCGTAGATGACAGCACACGAGATTGCTCAGCCTTTGACTCGGTTTCGATCCTTATTACCGCCATAAGCCCAATTTTTGTATCGCTCTCTTGTTCGATTTTAGGAAACCAAATGAAGCACACGATTGGCGACACCGTCTATGGTGAGCCGCTTGAATTTGCGCGCGAAGTCCTTATTGGCTAACTTTAATGCTAATTATCTCGGAAACAGTGCAACATACCGAATTTTTTTCAACGCTTATTTATTAGCATAAGCTGCTCTGCAACACCCTTGCAAGCTTTTCACACTGTTTCTGAACACCCTGTGTGTGTAACATTCAGCTGCTTGATCATGTCAGTCCTTACATATGGAGGACACGATCGGTCAGCCGAAATGATTTTGATATGCCTTGTTTTCTTCGTCACCATTTGTCTCAGAACCTCATTTCTCGTACCACATTCCAATAATCATTCTGTAACGGCAACATCAAGCGTCAGAATCTCACAAGCACCTACTCTTGACATTAATTTTTTTCTAATCTTCATTGTCATTTCAAACATGTGACTACGTACCAAGCTACCTAGTAACCCCCATATGGTCCACAACCACGTTGCCTTCATGGGAAGGTTAAATTTTTATCTCATGTCATCGGCGTAGCGACCCTCTCGTAATATTCCATCTGTCTAACACTGTCTTCTACGTTTCTATTGCACTGTCACCTTTATCCTAGCTTTCCATATTCCCATTTGTTTCTGTGTTCCTTTTTTCCTCCGTCTGATCTCTTAAGCGTCAACCCATTCTTTCTCGTTCTATACTTGACCAGTTAACTTTTCTATATATTTGGCTTTTCCTGAAGAACTGTCATGAATTTCTGTAGCCATGTCGTTACTACCATTCTACAGGAACGTCATGTTATCGGGAAATTACTTAAATTATCGTAATACAAGTGGGAGTTGTTTATCATCACATTAACAGTGGCTGTTATTATTGTCATTAATACTACTACCGCCTCTACTGTGTACAGCTCAAGCACAAAGCGACGATTCTTTGAAAATGTCCGGTTAGGTGAAAGCGATGAGCTGATGTCCCTAATCTTTCTAGTTAAAATGAATGAATTACATTTCCCAAATTCACTTGTCATAAGCCGTTTTTATGACCATTGTGTGACCGCCGATAAGTTAAATGTTTTCGAATAAAGCTAGGCATATTACTGTTGAAGAACAAATATGGTGGATGAGGAAATGTCACATTTATAATAAACTGTCCTCGGTTTAAAAATATTAACATTACCAAATTTTGCTTGCAAATAGAAGAACATCTAGTTTATTAATATTTTTCTGAGATGTTAGAGACCCGACACATTACTGTTTTTCAACACATACCATTTGACTGACAGCACGTTTAAACGTGCAATCTGTAGCAAAAATGACTCTGAGCGCTATGGGACCTAACATCTGAGGCCATCAATCCCCTAGAACTTATAACTACTTAAACCTAACTATACTAAGGACTTTACACACATCCATGCCCGAGGCAGGATTCGAACCTGCGACCGTAGCGGTCGCGCGGTTTCAGACTGAAGCGCCTAGAACCGCTCGGTCACAACGGCCGTCGCAATCTGTGACGTTGGATCGTAATTTGAGCGTCATTATATCATTCATAGCCCTGAGGAGATTCAACAACTACAGTAGCATCCGCTAGAAATTTGAATTTTGAGTATGTATAGTGAAATATTTCATTTGTGAACTTGTTTTACGTGTATAGATGTAATCAAGTTTAGAAACTAGTTACTCTGTTCTTATATTATAGATTAGAAACTGTGGGATGCAGGATGTCTTTATCATCATCAACGTCAGCGCGTCTTGGATGATTTGCAGGACGATAGCTACAGAAACTCGATCAGTTAAGTAACAGTGGTTCTGTGGTTTAGTGTTTAGTGATGGATCATTGACAGTTCATCCTGAGCAGTCAGTGCAACGAGCCTCAAACAAGAATTTGCCTAGAAAAAGAAAATTGTAAACTGTGTGATTAAGAATACCAGTACATGTGTTTGCAAAGCAGAGGTGAGAGAATCGGAATTCAGAAATCAAGGACAATATGAAAATATGAGAAAGTTATGGTATCCATATGGTTTAAATAGTGAAATAACAAGAGGGGACGTTTCACACGCAGTACTGTAGAAGACAGTGAATTTATTTCGAAAATATGGGTGGAAACTGGAACATCGTGAGATATTTGATTGTCTCTTGGAATATGATTGTCTTTTGAAACATGACATGACTGTCTTTTGAAATTTGATTGTCTTTTGAAGTATATGTAAAATGAGATTAAAGGACGTTCCGTGTAGCTGCTAAGAATCTTTAAAAATTATTGAAATACGAAGTTAAGGTTGTGGTAACTGGATACACACACACACATACACACACACACACACACACACACACACACACACGAAAGACGCAGTTTTGAAATTATGTCCTGGTCATGCACTTTGATGTCAACGTGTAGTATGTAAACTTTGTCATTGATGTTAAGAGGGCGATTCAGAAAGCCTTTGCTCGTATTTTGTTAACCAGTGGAACATTCTTGGCCCAACCCGGCCATATCTGCCTGTAGCTTTGTGGCACGGCGCTGATGGCAGTTGTCATACTCGACAGCATACGAGCAACGATGTATGATTCATTTTCTATGGAGCAAGGGGGAGTCGCGTATGGAAAAATTTGACTTCGACAAGTGTGAGATGGTGGTGTTGTGAGTTCACAAAAGGCCATGAAGACTTGCATGACAACGAGCATCTGGCGTTCATCACTGACTGACGGCATTTCCTGTTTGGATAAAATGGTGAAAGTGGATCAGCGTGTGCACCCCAAGGACATTTTCTGGGAGCTTGACATTTTGTATTGGAGTGTTTACAACATCGTTCATGGGTCCTTAGGGTGCAGGGAAGTTTTATGTCAATGGGTGTCTAAGCTGCTGAATGACGTGTTGAAAAGCAAGCGAATGACCGCTTCGCTGAATCATCTGCAATGGTAAGCCATGGACGGTGACAGTTGCATGGACCGCACTGTTACTGGTGGTGGACCGCAGACACTGCATTTCACGCCGGAATAGAAGCAGCAGAGCATGGTGTGGAAACATCTGGGTTCGCGTGTGACTGACAATTTCTGTTCAGTGCCATCTGTAGGGAAAGTGATGCTAACGGTCTTGTGGGAACGCCATGGACCGTTCCTGCTGGATTTCATACCACTAGTTGACGACAGTTCTTCTTTCACAGTGTCACGTCTGCGAAGAAACGCCAATGTATGGTCAGTGTGGACAGCGCCGTTATCCTTCACAACAACTCGAATCCACTTGTGGCAATCAGAGCCGCTGATAAGCTCCAGTCATTTCACTGGGAGGGTCTGGACCACCCATCATATGAAGCAGACCTCGCACCGAGAGATTTCCACGTTTTCAGTCTGCTGATGAAATTCCTGGCAGTACTGCGATACATGTACAACAATAGAGACGAAATAGTGTCCGGTGGTGGTTCTACACACATAAGGATGAATTTCAAATTTAGCGCTGCGACATACGTCTGAACCGGAGTGGGGACTTTGTTGAAAAATAGTGTAAGGTACGTAGAAGGGCATGTTTATTAGTAATAAACTGCACCTACCTTATTTCAGCTAATAAAAATTATAGGAATATGGACAAAGACTTTCTGGCTCGGCCTCGTAAACTCTAAGAAAAAAGTGGCACATCACGAAGGAATTGTAAATGGAAAGGCCTTGTGGCGAGGGCCTCCCGTCAGGTAGACCGTTCGCCTGGTGCAAGTCTTTCGAATTGACGCCACTTCGGCGACTTGCGTGTCGATGGGGATGAAATGATGATGATAAGGACAACACAACACCCAGTCCCTGAGCGGAGAAAATGTCCGACCCAGCCGGGAGTCGAACCCGGGTATGACATTCCGTCACGCTGACCACTCAGGTACCAGGATAGGACACGAAGGAATTATGCAAATCGGACAGAAATCGGTAGATGTGACCTATAAAAGATTACAGTTTCAGAATAGTTGGATGATATGTACAAGAGAAAAAGCTTGACAAATTCAGCAAGTCAATAACGCGTTGATCCACCTGTGGCCCTATTGCAAGTAGTTATTCTGCTTTGCAATGATTGGCAGAGTTGTTGCATGTCCTCCTGAGGTACATCGTGCCAAATTCTGTCCAACTGGCCCATTAGATCGTGAAAATCCGGAGATACTTACAGGGTCCTGCCCATAATGCTCAAAATGTTCTCAACTAGAGGAAGATCCGGCGACCTTGCTGGACAAGGTAGGGTTTCGCAAGCTTGAAAACAAGCAGTAGAAACTGTCGCTGTGTTGTGGGTGGCATTATTTTGCTGCAATGTAAGCCCAGATGGCTTGCAGCGAAGCGCAAGAAAACGGGGCGTAGAATATCGACGACGTACCGCTGTGCTGTAAGGGTGCCGCAACGGCAACCAAAGGAGACCTGCTGTGAAAGGAAATGGCAGCTCGGACAATTCTCCTGTGGAGACGACCATCAGATTGGTATCCTACAGCTGTTGGGAGCGTCTCCAGACACACAACCTGGAATCTCATTAACTTGGGTAGAATTGTCTCCAGTAATCAGTCCCGGTTTGAACTGAGCCCCGATGACCAGCGATTTAGCCGGCCGGAGTAGCCGAGCGGCTCTAGGCGCTACAGTCTGGAAACGCGCGACCGCTACGGTCGCAGGTTCGAATCCTGCCTCGGGCATGGATGTATGTGATGTCCTTAGGTTAGTTAGGTTTAAGTAGTTCTAAGTTCTAGGAGACTGATGACCTCAGAAGTTAAGTCCCATAGTGCTCAGAGCCATTTGAACCATTTGAACCAACCACCGATTTGATTCACACAAATCGCGGAATTTATCATTATATTATTCCATTCTGTTATTATTCGCCACCATATTTTCTATGGGATATGCTATGACGTCATTAATTGACACATACAGCACGTGGGATTCATATACTAGTCTTTCGAACCTACACTATAATTCTACATTAACGGAACAACCCTTTTGTGGTAGTGCTTTAAAATTCCCTAGGTGGAGTGTAATGTTCGCTTGGAGGTGACGTCTCGCATATACAGCGAAACTTAGCGCTGTAGTACATGATATGACAGTTGGGGTTGGCTGTTTAACATGGATAGCCTCTAACTGTAGAGTAAAATTTTTGTAATATATTTGTATGTCAAATCACGAGCCACGAAGTGAGCAATGTTATAGGTAACTACATTACAGATTTCGTTAAGTGTCTAGACATGCGCTTACAGGAAACTTTTCCGTCTTCCATTGGTAAAGAACACACTATTACCAGACTGGAGACCACTAAAGAATGGACGTGTATTTAACCACTGTGCAAGACCGGTTAGGTATGCATACAATGACTTTTACCTTTCTATTCAACTACTCTGATAAGGAATATTATTACATTATACTACCACCATTATTGGAAATTCTCTACAGTTACTGCTACTGTAATCACATTATTTCGTCCCTGTTTTCTATCTGTTACGACGTCGATATCATCGTCAGCGCAAACCGTCTGAAAGTTTGGGATTTTATACTTTGTAACATTTATTGTGTTTCTTTAAGCTTTCCTTGTAGCATGTCTGAACGTGAATGATGTGGTTGGGGGTGTGACCAAAAGCTTATATTTCAGCTGAGGCAGCATCAAGGGTTGGTAGAATCTCGAACATCATTTCCGATTGTGACCCATTATATTTTAGAACACAACAACTTCCGCATCTACATCTACATATACAGGGTGTTACAAAAAGGTACGGCCAAACTTTCAGGAAACATTCCTCACACACAAATAAAGAAAATATGTTAGGTGGACATGTGTCCGGAAAATGCTTAATTTCCATGTTAGAGCTCATTTTAGTTTCGTCAGTATGTACTGTACTTCCTCGATTCACCGCCAGTTGGCCCAATTGAACGAAGGTAATGTTGACTTCGGTGCTTGTGTTGACATGCGACTCATTGCTCTACAGTACTAGCATCAAGCACATCAGTACGTAGCATCAACAGGTTAGTGCTCATCACGAACGTGGTTTTGCAGTCAGTGCAATGTTTACAAATGCGGATTTGGCAGATGCCCATTTGATGTATGGATTAGCACGGGGCAATAGCCGTGGCGCGGTACGTTTGTATCGAGACAGATTTCCAGAACGAAGTTGTCCCGACAGGAAGACGTTCGAAGCAATTGATCGGCATCTTGGGGGGCACGGAACATTCCAGCCTATGACTCGCGACTGGGGAAGACCTAGAAGGACGAGGACATTTTGAACATTTCCTGTAACAAAGTGTTTGAAGTCACGGTGGTACGTTCTGTTGCTGTGTGTTTCCATTTCATGGTTAATGTGATTTGAAGAGAAGTAATAAAATGAGTTCTAACATGGAAAGTAAGCGTTTCCGGACACATGTCCACATAACATCTTTTCTGTATTTGTGTGTGAGGAACGTTTCCTGAAAGTTTGGCCGTACCTTTTTGTAACACCCTGTACGTACGTTATAGAGAATAACATCACTTGAATAGGTGTTGCAGCACTTAGTTAGCATTTGTAGCGATGAGGGTAGTCATACAATGTCCTGCGTTAGGGTTAGGCATATCTGATAACTCACTAAGCTTATAAGGCATACCCAATTGAATTTTCTTGGACGTATTGCTCATATAACGACAGACGTGTATTTTAATGAGTTATACCGAAAATTTTAAATGAGCAGTATTTAATTTGTGCTTGCAAAGTGTGAGACTTCTCACAATATCTGGTAAGTGGTTTCATTTATTTCCGAGATACTGGCTCCGATATTGTCTTTCGAATGTCACATCTCTCACTGCCACTTCTTTGATTATGTATATATAAGCAGTCCATGCCTTTCTGCAGTTTGAGTGATATTTGGTAATGAAAACACCTTATTCCTTCCTTCGCTAGTAAGAAAATTGTGTAACGGATGTCTTATAGATTTTTTTTCATAGGCTATAGTTTCAAAAAATGCAGCTACACAAATTGAATATCCATTTTGCATGTAAGGGTTATGCTGCAACGCAGACATTACATTTTCAGACGCAATTTCGAGTATTGTGCCTCACAGTTGTGGAAAATAAGACAATCTATAAAACTTTTAGAAAGCGTTGCCTCCTGACTACAGACTGTTATTGTATGTAGCCTTGAGTAGGCCTGTGTCATTTTGTGATAAGAGCAATCACTGACAATAAGTACTGTTGTTTATATTTTTTCTAGTAAATAACATGATGCAACATCTTTCTCCCTCCTAAAATGGTGCCTGAGAACGATTCAAATGCAGAAATATTTAGTGTGAGGGTCTGTTGTGCCTTACATCAAGAGTAGGCCTAGTTAGTTATAATCAGTCTGTCCATTTGGTTCTGAGCCTGCCTGCTTGTTGTAGTGTTTTAGCCGCGCGGAGTGGCTGCGCGGTTTGTGGTGCTATGTCACGGATTGCACTGCCTCTCCCGCCGGAGGTTCGACTCCTCCCTCGGGCATGGGTGTATGTGTTATTCTTAGCATAAGTTAGTTTAAGTAGTGTGTAAGTCTAGGGACCGATGACCTCAGCAGTTTGGTCCCTTAGGAATTCACACACATTTGAACATTTTTGTGTAGTGTTTTAGCTGAGCAGTATTTTTAGGAAGTTATAAGCCTGATCATCTTAATTTTACGACATCCAATTCTTAGGCCTAACTTCTAAAATGTCAACCGTTATTTGACATAGAAAACTGCCATTGGTGCATATACTTAAGAATTTTGAGCACTAATTTGGTGAAAATGTGTAAATGTCGAAATTAATTTGCACTTTCTTTTACTCTGCAGATGTATTTTTGCAGTATTGAGGCGTGAAAGTAATTGGTTTGGGTCTTGCGACATTTTTTCATGTGTTAACCTGAACTAGGCCCTGGATCATTGGTGTAAATATTGCAATTTTTGTAGACATTTCACAAAATAATTAATTTACATTTCTGTCTTGTCTCACTACCGTAGTTCCGACTACAAACTGCTGTTATTCTACAAAGCATTCAGTAGGTGTGTGTCATTTTTAATAATAGGAATAACTGACCATCAATATCATCGTTTATTCTTTTATAGTGAACAACATGATGCATTATTATCTTTGTCCCTCCTGAAACGGTGCTTGAGAACAATTTAAACGAGGAAATGTTTAATTTGGCAGTCTATTGTGAGTTTCATCAAGAGTAGGCCTAATTAGTTACATTCACTCTGTCCGTCTGCTTGCATGCTTATTGTAGTATTTCAACTAACACGTATTTTTCTGCAGTTATAAACCTGGGCAGGCTAGTTTTTTTGACATCAAACATCGAAACATAACTTCTAAACTGTCAATTGTTATTAGACACAAAAAACTAGCATTGGGGCACATACTTCAGAATTTTGGGAATTAATATGGCGAGTATGTGTATGTGTCGAAATTAACTTGTACTTTCTTTTACGTTGCAAATAAATTTTTGGAGTATTATGCCATATAGAATGAAATTTTCACTCTACAGCGGAGTGTGCGCTGGTATGAAACTTCCTGGCAGATTAAAACTGTGTGCCGGACCGAGACTCGAACTCGGGACCTTTGCCCTTCGCGGGCAGGTGCTCTACCGACTTTTCATTTTGTTCGTCGCAATTGTTCCTGGCGGATGTCCCCTGACACCCATTGAAGTTCGTTATTGATCCATTCACTCAGTTTTTTTTATTACAGAGGGCAGCTAACCCTCTGACCGAACACGCTGAGATACCGTGCCGGCATCCGACTGAGCTACCCAAGAACGACTCACGCCCCGTCCTCACAGCTTTAATTCCGCTAGTACCTCGTCTCCTACCTTCCAAACTTTACAGAAGCTCTCCTGCGAACCTTGGAGAACTAGCACTCCTGAAAAAAGGATATTGCGGAGACATGGCTTAGCCACAGCCTGGGGGTTGTTTCTAGAATGAAATTTTCACTCTACAGCTTACAACATTTTTCACGTAAAACCTCAGCTAGGTCGTGGATACTCGGTGTAAACATCGCATGTTTTGCACCGGCCTCGGGGTTTGGGGGTATTGTAGGTTGTTTCAACATCTTAGATGTTGAAAATAATTAATTTACGAGTTTATTGCATTTTTTAACAGTGAAGCCATCAGTTGAGGACAGTGAGAAACCATGGTATAAAAGACGAACTATCCACGTTTCTGCAGTGCAGCCATCTACTGGTGGCGGTAAAACTCCCAAAGAAATCGTGATACAAAGATGCAACGTACCTTATTTTCCAAATGTCAGACATCTGCTGGTGAGTGGAACAGTCGTTCTCTACAATGTAGCCATCTGCTGGTGACAGGAGCAAATGGGATGTAAAACAGGATCTGATCTTGTTTCACGTTTTCAGGGTTTATGGGGTGGTATTTAAGGTAAAACTCATTTCCAAAAAATATGATTTCGTAACTCGTTATTTATATTTTATAAGCAATTTTCGGTTTTTAACTATTTATAGAGACGTACAGCGTCTTTTCAAAACTAATTTACCAATATGACTGGCGAGCCAGTCCTTAAATGAAATTTCGGAAGACAGTAACGCAAACATAGTTGGGAAAAAAAATCGTCAAGTCAAATACGATATCGTATCTGGGTGCACGGTGCAGGGTGCAGTAGATGGCTACATTTTAGAAACGTGGATAGTTTGTCTTTTGTACCATGAATAGTGGTTTCTCACTGTCCACAACTGATAGCTTCACTGTTAAAAAACGCAATAAATTCGTAAATTAATCATTTTCAACATCTAAGATGTTGAAACAACCTGCAATACCTCCAAAATCCGAAGCCGGTGCAAAACATGCGATGTATACACCGAGTATCCACGACCTAGTTGAGATTTTACGTGAAAAATGTTGTAAGCCTAAAATAAATTAATGTGATGTCATAATATTGCAAAAATTTGTTTGCAAACTAAAAGAAAGTACAAGTTAATTTCCACACATACACATATTCGCGGCGGCGGCAGCTTGGTGCATGGTGTCCTCCCTGTCTCCTACCTCTTTATGCTCTTGGCACACGGTTGGATGTGCTACAACTGATGTCAAGATTTCTTGAATGGCCTTGTAGATAAATTAGTGCCAATGCTGATATGACTTGGTATGCAGTGCTCTCCCCTTCTGCCTCCCATTCGCCTTCCCCCCCTCTCCCTGACTTTGGTGTTTGGTGCTTGATATGGCTTTGGAGATAAGGGTGTGGTGATGCTAGTGTCAGTGGGATATGACAGCTGCAGTTGTCTCAGATGTAATATGACACCACAGATAAGGAAGTGCTGATGCTGAAATCAGCCAGTTTCTGGCTCTTACCCACAGTGCGTTCATATTTATCATGCAGCTACCATTCCACACTGTATAATGTAAGTGTCTTTATTCTTTCAAGATACAAATGAATGACATTTACAATGAAAAATGGTTTCATGCAAAAATTAGTATATATGGCTTTATCTCAAATCGCTCTTTCAAATTATGAAGGCGGCAGGGGTAAAATACAGGCAGCGAAAGGCTATTTACAATTTGTACGGAAATCAGATGGCAGTTACAAGAGTCGAATGGCATGAAAGGGAAGCAGTGGTTGGGAAGGGAGTGAGACAGTGTTGTAGCCTCTCCCCGATGCTGTTCAATCTGTATATTGAGCAAGCAGTAAAGGAAACGAAAGAAAAGTTCGGAGTAGGTATTAAAATCCATGGAGAAGAAATAAAAAGTTTGAGGTTTGCCGAAGACATTGTAATCCTGTCAGAGACAGCAAAGGACTTGGAAGAGCAGTTTAACGGAATGGACAGTGTCTTGAAAGGGGGATATAAGATGAACATGAGCAAAAGCAAAACGAGGATAATGGAATGTAGTCGAATTAAGTAGGGTGATGCTGAGGGAATTAGATCAGGGAATGAGACACTTAAAGTAGTAAAGCAATTTTGCTATTTGGGGAGCAAAATACCTGATGATGGTCGAAGGTGAGAGGATATAAAATGTAGACTGGCAATGGCAAGGAAAGCGTTTCTGATGAAGAGAAATTTGTTACCATCGAGTATTGATCTAAGTGTCAGGAAGCCATTTCTGAAAGTATTTGTATGGAGTGTAGCCATGTATGGAAGTGAAACTTGGGCGATAAATAGTTTAGACAAGAAGAGAATAGAAGCTTTCGAAATGTGGTGCTACAGAAGAATGCTGAAGATTGGATGGGTAGATCACATAACTAATGAGGAGGTATTGAATAGGATTGGGTAGAAGAGAAGTTTGTGGCACAACTTGACTAGAAGAAGGGATCGATTGGTAGGACATGTTCTAAGGCATCAAGGGACCACTAATTTAGTACTGGAGGGCAGCATGGAGGGTAAAAATTGTAGAGGGAGACCAAGAGATGAATACACTAAGCAGATTCAGAAAGATGTAGGCTGCATTAGGTACTGGGAGATGAAGAGGCTTGCACAGGATAGAATAGCATGGAGAGCTGCATCAAACCAGTCTCAGGACTGAAGACCACAACAACAACAACATGGCTTAATCTTCTTTTGATTGTTATTGTTTTCGTTACATCCTACAATATTGTTTAAGTAGCTGATATTTATATGCAGTGTATTCTACTTGTATAGTATTCAGACCAGTAGGAGCAATGATATCCTTAGGAATAGCTCTGTAAATTCTGCCTATATGGATTTAATACTTGCTTGTGTGACTGTAGCAGTCCTCAGTATTTCACTATATTCATACACATAACTTACAACATCATCGAACAGTGCCTTCACATATGGTTGCCACAAACTCTGGCTACTGCAACAAATACTGTGCTGTACAGATCATGCAAGATCACTACACCTGAATAATGTAAATAAACGCACTGTGAAGGATTCTATGATGTTCTTAGCATAGGAGCCCGAAGCCTGTCGAAGAAGAATGTTGTGCTGCTAAAGAGGTTGATGTCTGGGGGAGGATGTGGTGGATTGTAGTCTGTCTTCATCAACCCATCGATGTACTTCATCTTGTTACATGAATGAGTCCATCTCAGTAAACTGCACTTTAGTATTATATCAAACATTCTAGAATTCTACTACTACTTCACAGTCACTGTTTGATGCTATTTTACATTTACACTTTTCGACCGATATACTGTTAGTATGTATGTACTACCAAACAGCAGCATTCTGACATGAACTAGCAATATGAGTTTTACGTACACACCCACAATTTCCTCCATGGCTATCGTCGTGGAAATGAACTAAGTCAGGTGGGTTAATGCTCATTCACGCTTAATGAATGACCGAATTTTATACATGGAACTTCTTGAACAGTAAAGCAATACATTTTTGTAAAGAAATCTTTGCTATATTTGAAAGTATTTGTGAGACAGATCGTTTACTTTCTACAGTTTTGCACTGTTCCCAGTAATACGTTTTGGATTTTGTTGATAGTGTTGTCCGCGATGTTGAGATGGTAGCATTTGTTGTTGTAGATAATAGTTACGGAACTGTGCGTGTCTAAAAGCTGCCTGGCTGAGCACGTTACTCTGAACATAGTTTATCAGTAACTATTTCTTGCAGGTCGGAAATCAGTTCTGCGTTGGAAGCATATGTCTGTCATGGAGAAGTAGTGTATCCTACCGTAGATAGTACAGCTATTAGAGAGCTGAGCGCAGAGATGCTTTCAGAGGTGTGTGTGCTAAATTGTTATCCATAAGGATATGTCTTGATATATTCTAATAGTTTACCGATACTATGTTATGTTGTCTCTCCTGAAGAATATAGTACGTTGTTTCATAATTATGAGCTTCCAGCTGTCAGACGTGACTGTGTTAAAGACGCTGCAGTCGAACTTTCTATGGGACCACTTGCGGTTTCACTGCTGCTATCGCCCCCAAACAAGCGTTAGCCATCCAGAATTTTGTTATGGAAGTTTCTATCATCTACACATTCCATAACAGAGGCTCTTACATAATTTGAGTTTTTCTGCAATGGGAGATGATGGTTGCCCTACAGGTTCGTTTTTAGAATGCAAAGTCAGTAAAAAGCCTTAGAACATCATATGTCTGTGCTACAGTCAAATGCAAGTGATACTATGTTTTCATCAATAACTCAAGGCAGTGAAGACACTACGTCTCACGTTTCTGTTAGGAAAATGACTAGTCGGGTGTAAGTAGTGATTATGTTGCACATGACGAGACAATTAGTATCAAAATAAGTGAAAACATCTGCGACTCTGAATAGATGGTTCCCCTTGACACCGCTAATAAAATGATTTGTTGTGTAATCGTAAATCTGCCTCCCTACTTCTCTTTGCTATATGTCCTAGAATTCCGTGATGTCTGAATTTTCGGCTTTTTAACGTGAAGCGACGCATTGACTCAAATGCTAAATCCCATATCACTCCAATTGTACACGTCCCACACCATTACAAAGCCTCCACCAGCTTGAACAGTCCTCTGCTGACATACAGGGTCCATGGATTCATCAGGTTTTCTCCATACCCGTACATATCCATCTGCTCGATACGATTTGAAACGAGATTCTCCTGACCAGGCAACATGTTTCCCGCAGTCAACAGTTGGCGAGCACAGGCGAAGCTTTGTGTGGTTTTCCGAAAGCCCATATCGATGACATTTGGTTGAATGTTTCCCACGCTGACGGTTGTTAATGGCACAGCATTGAAATCAGCAGCAGTTGGCGGAAGGGTTGCACTTCTGTCACGTTGAACGATTCTCTTCAGTCGTCGTCGGTCCCGTTCTTGCAGGATCTTTTTTCCGGCCGCAGCGCTTTCGGAGATTTGAAGTTTTACCGGATTTCTAATATTCACGGTACAGTCGTGATATGGTCGCACGGGAAAATCCCCACTTCATTGCTGCATCGGAGATGCTGTGTCCCGCCACTCGTGCGCCGACTATAATACCACTTTCAAACTCACTTAAATTGTAGCAGCAGCAACTGGGCCAGACGCTTTATGTCTTATATAGGCATTGCCGAACACAGCGCCGTGTTCTGCATGTACACGTATCTCTGTATTTGAATATGCTTCCCTATACCAGTTTCCTTGGTTCTTCAGTGAATGACAGTTTCGTCAGTAACTAAACGCAGACTGATGTATTAAACGTAATTATGGCCTGTTACTAGCAGAAGAGCCAGTTGAATGCGGGAATGTTTGTATAAGAGTGCTTTGACTCCCGATTTATTTAAATATAACTGCACATTTCCAAACTAATACCTGGAAATGTGAAGTTCCACCTCTCCATATAATTGATAGACGTGTACGAAATATGCAAAGGCAGTCGACTCTGTATTGAAAAGGTAATGTGGGTATGATAAGTTTTAGTCAGTGACACTCTACGAAGATCACAAGAAAGTTTCCTCTATAACTTTACAGAAGAGCTGCAAACGGCGAAACAGAGAAAATTATGGAAATATGAATGTTCGTCCAAGAAGTAATATTTAAAACTGATAAAAAAATCCGAAACTACCTAGCTCTTAATGAACTGTCTCATTTATTATCCTCTAACGTTCTTCATCTAACTTGTATGTTGGGTTACATTTCATCATCTTTCGGCTATTTTGTATGAAATAGACTCTTTTCAATGTCTTAGATCAGGCTACTGTTTGACCAACGATCACTCAGCAGCCAAAGAAGACATAAAAAGTAAATTATCGTAGTTCGTGTTCTGAGACACAAATATAATTGAAATACTATCGTGCCGCTCAGTCATTTCATTGATACACAATTTAGTCACGCTTGGAAAGATACAAATACTTTTTGAAAGAAAATTTGGGGTATTATAAAGAGTTATTTTTACTCCTCTCGGTTGCCTGTGAATACAGGAAGTGCTCAAAACGAAGCATCTCGGAGTTGCGATTTTTTCGGTCTTTTCTCCAGCGATCATTGTGCAGAAAACAATGTCAAAAGCAGTTTTATTTTGAGCAGCCTATATTTGTTTGCTCACAACCGTTGCCCCTTTGGTAACAGAAAGATCTACATGTGTCAAGTATGTGACGGATCCTCACATCGCAATTGGTGACAGCAATAGCTCGTTTCTGATTACGTCTTCTGAAACGAGTCGGAGGTCGGCAGGCCGAAATTGAATTGCCCCAGAGATTACGTGCCACAGAGAAGATCGTAAATTTGTTACCTGATACGATTTTGTTTGTAATGACAGAGATAACTCCGAATCTTGGACCGGGTGTAAACTCAACACTTGGAGCAGACCAGTTGCGCAATCAGTCCCTGCTGATGCGTCAGCGACGTGATCAGCTTCTGCATTCTTGCAGGCGTCCGCTTAATCCTTAAGCGCCGAGAAATTAAGGCTTTCAGAGCAACGAAAGTAGATATGAATTCGTAACCCATTAATTACAGACCCACGAGACGCGGCCTAGCCTCTGACAACAGTGGTCGATGAGCAAATTTATCATTTATCTCTCGCATTCATAATGGCTTCCCGTTGTTATTAACGACGGCTTGTGCTGCACTGAGCCTATCGAGCGCCTTTCTATGGTAGACTACTTGGAACCAGGCAACAATGAATAAAATACAATTCAGAAATCGCACGAGAGTGGAGCAGTTCTTCAAACGGACCACCAGTAGAGTGCTTTACCACCAGACTGCCTTGAGAGCAGTGACAATGCCTGTTGTTTTATCTGACACCAATATTCACAGATTACTTTCTAGTCTAGAATGAATTTTCTCTCTGCAGCTGAGTCTGCGCTAATTGGAAGCTTACTGAAAAATTAACTGTGTGCCGGACCAGGATCGAACAAGGAACCTTTGTTAATGTGGTCAAGTGCTCTGCCGAGTCACAGCTTCAGTTTCGCCAGCAAGTCATCTCCTGTCTTCCAAAATTGGCAAATGTACCAGGTTTTATTCCCTGACGGCACATAGTTCTAGTCCACTTTGTAGTCGTTATCAACAACATAATCTGTTAACAATCGTATATTCTTGAATAACTTACCTACACATCAAATACTTGAGATGATGGGACGCAGGGGGGGGGGGGGGGGGAATAATTTTGTCATCTGGTCCGATTCCTGTAGTGATTCTGATTACTAGGTGACTTGCCAGCGGAAAAAATGATCCTGTTAATTCAGGACCAGTGTAAGGGCACGCCGGAATCGGTAATGGGGTGGATGACATTGTAGCCAAGAAAACTTGTCAGAGTCACACTGTAGAAAAATGGCTCTTCCATGGTGACTAACAACCTCGCTGTTGAACCAGAAAACCGTAGACAGTTGCAAGACAAAGTGACTGCACGTGTCGAAAAACAAGCTGCAATGAGTGAAATCATCTTAATTTTCCCCATTCCTCTCAGTGTTTCTTTCATGACAGTATAACTTCCATAAAACAAAGAACAACGGACTCCAGTCACAATCGTGATTTTCTTTCAATCCACGATGCATTTTGAGCCCTGGGGGCTCATTTTCAGGTGCTTTGACAGTCTACATCATTTTTTTCCAGATTTAGCTTCATTCTAGTGCTTATGAGATTACAGCAGTATATTACGAAGTTGCTGAGAATTATTCCGGGTTGTATGGCCGTGGTCCATGGGCAGTGGTGCTACAGAATCGATGAGAAGCTTTCATCTTTGACATACTATGATTGGTGGTATTATTTTATCTTTGACAAGTTTTATCTCTGCTATCACGTGAAATCCATACGACGCCCACTTTCCACGGTATTTAGGCCGCTCTTCGACGTCAACCTTCAGAATTATTGCGGACGTACCAACACTGACGAGCAATGAGGAGATCATGGCAATGCTAGGGCAACCCTCTTTCTATCATCTAATGCGGCAAAAATCACAACTTGTCGTGACTAATGTTTACATATGTGCTGTAGAATGGAAAGTGAGCGTGTGTACACTTGACAGCAAAAAAAGTGGGTCACTGCCGAATACAACCAACATAATGTAGCTGTGTTGCAGGTCCTCTAAACACCAAAACCCCATGGGGTACAGTCGTTTGACTACACGCAATGGGTACCGCAAGAGACTACTAAGAGACCAAAGGTCTTTATGGCAGTCAGTCTAAGTGTCAACTAATATCGTCATACAAAAAATATTAGAAAACATGTTCTTAGCGATGAGACATCCCATAACACTCATAAACTAACCTTAATTACAACAAGTAACACCGAGCGAGGTGGCGCAGTGGTTCGACACTGGACTCGCATTCGGGAGGACGACGGTTCAATCCCGCGTCCGGCCATCCTGATTTAGGTTTTCCGTGATTTCCCTAAATCGTTCCTGGCAACTGCCGGGATGGTTCCTTTCAAAGGGCACGGCCGACTTCCTTCCCCGTCCTTCCCTAATCCGATGAGACCGATGACCTCGCTGTCTGGTCTCCTTCCCCAAACCAACCAAACCAACCAACCAAGAACAAGTAACATTCCAAAAGTTCTGAGAAAACGGATTATTTGACATATATCGTACAGTAATCCTTAGTCAAAATTAAATAATTGAGACAATATATGGAGTTACAAAGCTGTACAGCACTTGGAAAAAGTTTTTCGCTCTCTTAAAGGTTTTCCATCAACGTGCTGAAGGTCACTCAATGGCGAGTGGCTCTGGAAACTGGATATTGGACGAACCAGTAGAAAAAACGTGATTAACGGCAACAAGCACTCTAAAGAAATCTCAACGTTAACAGCGAATCACCAGTAATATCATTGTTCTCGTAACACATCAACAGCTACTTGTACACAAATGTGAACTTTACATGATATGACCAACGTCGTCGTTCTGGAACAGGATTCAAACCCAGCACCTATAGCCATTATTAACTAGGCTAAGCTTTGTTTGTGCCTTATTGAGACCGGATCACTGGGCATAAAGAGACGTGAAGTATAGACGTTTGCACCAGTATCAGTTAGCAATTCAGATCCTGCAAATAAATTATGAAAATGTTTGTGATGTGTTGGTATATGTGCCAACACCTTGTAGATATAGGAGGCCGAAATGCACGCTATCTAACGCAGACGGGCGTGAATTCTGGAACAGGATAAGTAGTGAATTCTAATAAGAAAAGTATGCAGCTCCTCGAATACTTAACTTTTATATATCCTTTGTTGTTTACAGCATTCTTGATGAGACATTTCATACGATAGCTATCAAACTACGTAAGGCTAATGGCGCCTTGCTAGGTCGTAGCCATGGACTTAGCTGAAGGCTATTCTAACAGTCTCTCGGCAAATGAGAGAATGCTTCGTCAGTGTAGTCGCTAGCAAAGTCGTCGTACAACTGGGGCGAGTGCTCTTCCGTATCTCGAGACCTGCCTAGTGGTGGCGCTCGATCTGCGATCACACAGTGGCGACACGCGGGTCCGACATGTACTAAATGGACCGCGGCCGATTTAAACTACCACCTAGCAAGTGTGGTGTCTGGCGGTGACACCACATTCCTCCCCCGCAAATCGGCGAACGGTCGTGTTATAAGGCTTCCGCCCGCCGTGGGGAGGACCCCATGTTGACGTATGCGATGAGGTGGGGAGCCTAACAACAGGCGAGGCTGTGCCACCCGCACCGGGCCATTCGGTCCGAGGGGAGCTAGGAAACGCCTGAAAACCTAGTCCAGGGTGCACGTCAACATGCGGTGTATGCGCCCGTAAAGAGACAGGAGGGGCCGTAGGGTCGACCTCCATTGCGTCGGGGTACCCGACGCGCGAAGACGCCATGTGGTCCGGAGCGGGCAAGAGGTCCATGGCGGAGGACGGCTGGTCACGGGAAGCGATCGGCGGCGCGTGACCCAGGGAGGCGCTTGGCGGCTGCAGCGAAGCGTCGAATGCGGGCGGCGCCGGCGGGAGAACAGGCGGCGGCGGCGGCGGCTGCTGCGGCGGCTGCGGCGGCGCGTCGCCATGGGGCAAAATGGAAGGCATCGTCGGTAACACCTGGGGATGAGGCGAGCCAGTAGATGGGTCCCCAGGGCGCTGACCGGACGGCACCGTCGCTGAAAGCAGACGGGGAACGGCAGAACCCGTGCGACGACAGAGGCGCAGCTGATTGAGATGCCGACGCACCTCACCAGAGGCCCCCAAAACCAAATACATCGCGCGGCCGAGGCAGCGAAGAATGCGCCCTGCGAGCCAACGCCGTGAACCTTGATAGTTGCGATAAAATACAACGTCGCCTGGAGCAAAAGCAGGAGTCTGCCGCTGCACAGGAACCTGATGCGGCGGGTGCAGCAAAGACATCAAGGTTTGATGAGGACGACCGTGGAGCAACTCAGCCGGCGAGCGACCATCTCGGGGCTGAGAGCGATACGATGACAAAAAGAGCAACAACGCGTCCTCCTGAGAATGCGACTCTTTCAACTTCAACATCTGTGACTTGAAAGTCCAGACCAATCGTTCAGCGGCACCGTTTGACTGAGGCGAAAACGGCGCGGATGTCAGATGTTGAATACCATTGGCCTGGCAGAATGACTGAAATTCTGCGGACATGAATTGTGGGCCATTGTCGGAAACAATAGTCTGCGGAACACCTTCAATGCAAAAGATAGCAGACAACGCTTGGATGGTGGCAGAGGACGTCGTGGAAGACATCCGGACAACAAAAGGAAAATTACTGAAGGCATCTACCAGAACCAACCATCGAGCATTCCAGAATGGACCAGCAAAATCGATGTGCAAGCGTTGCCAAGGGGAAGTGGCTTTTGGCCATGCAAAGACTTTCCGCGGCGGTGCGGATTGTTGTTCGGCACACGCCATGCAAGAAGAACACATATTCGTAATCGCAGCATCGATTCCGAACCAAGTACAGTGCTGACGAGCAAGTTGTTCCGTTCGCACTATACCCCAATGTCCTTGGTGAAGAAGCCGTAAAACAGAGGACTGTAACGAACGTGGGACCACGACTCTGGACTGATCATTATCAGAATGCAACAACAAAACACCACGTCGAACAAAAAGTCTCTCCTTATGAGCAAAAAATCGGCGAACCAACGGATCCTCGATCCGAGACTTTGACAAAGGCCATTGCGTAGCAACAAAACGCAAAACGGTAGCAAGGACAGGGTCAGCAGCTGTGGCTGTAGCTACACGACGAAAATCAATCGGAAACGATTCGACCACTTCATCGGTTTCCGCATCAATGAACATGCAAGCAAGTTCGGAAGAATCGAATGCTTTATCCTCAGCAACAGGCAAACGGGACAACGCATCGGCGTTTCCGTGCTTAGCAGTGGACCGATACAAGATATCGTAGCGGTACTGCGAGAGGAAAATAGACCAGCGAATGAATTTCT
Source organism: Schistocerca americana (assembly GCF_021461395.2). Classification (NCBI taxonomy): domain Eukaryota; kingdom Metazoa; phylum Arthropoda; class Insecta; order Orthoptera; family Acrididae; genus Schistocerca; species Schistocerca americana. Next base: position 383,271,207 of record NC_060126.1, read on the forward strand.
GCGCTGTACGCGGAGGTACAGGCTTGTTTGGATGAAAAAGCGACGTCAAAGGTTTGTGGTCTGTGATGATGGTAAAGTGACGACCATACAAGAAATCATGGAACTTAGTAACACCAAAGACGAGAGCCAAAGCTTCTTTCTCTATCTGTGAGTAATTTCTTTGTGCAGACGAGAGCAATTTGGACGCAAAGGCAATAGGGCGATCATGCGAGCCAACTTTGTGCGCAAGCACAGCACGGATCCCGAAATCCGATGCATCTACCATCAACAAAAGGGGTTTCCGGGGATCGAATGGCGTAAGGCAAATTAGAAAGCAACGCCGATTTCAACTGGCGAAAGGCGCGTTCGCATTCCGTCGTCCAGCGAAACGGAACACCTGTACCGCGTAAGCGATGAAGCGGAGCTGAAATGGAAGAGGCATTGCGCACATTCACTCACACCTTGTGATTCTAAATCGTTTAATGTTCTTGCGACCGCATCACGCAATGCGTGAGGAACATTGCGCGCTCGGAAAAATTTCGGTTGCGCGTTTACTTTCAGTTCCAAATGTGGTTCATAGTTTTTAGCGCAACCTAAGCCCGGTGCAAAAATGTCTGTAAATTCTTCACATAGCCGAGAAACACTGTCTGAAGGCACAGTCTGATTTACTGATAGGACCTGATTTACAATAGACATGTTAAACAACTGAAATAAATCTAAACCAAACAAGTTCACTGCAGTAGAAGAACGAAGAACGTAAAATGACACAAGTTTTGTGTGTCCCTTGTATGTTGCAATAAGGCTGCACTGTCCTAACACAGGGATTTTCTGTCCTGAATATGTAGTGAGCTTAACATTTGCGGAACGCAACGGAGGTTTGCCCAGTTGTTTGTACGTGTCGTGATTGAGCAATGAAACTGCAGCTCCGGTATCGAGCTGGAATGGTATGACCTTGCCATTAAAGTCCAAATCTACAAAAAGTTTATTGTCCTGCTGACGACAAGAACGACTGTCTCGTGCAATTTGAACTGATACAGGTACAGCATCACTCGCTAATTGACGTGATTTCCGGCGACGTCGACGCACACTTTTTGTGGGACGAACACAGTCACAGGTAGAGACAGTGGCACTGGACGAAGTGGAATTAACTACATGAATGTCCATGGGTGAAGGTTCACGAGCCTGTGTGTCCTTGGTTCGATTCCGGCGTGAAGCAAAAGGCCTGGAATGATTAAGAGTGTCTGATCTGAGCTTTTTCTGGCAAACACTTTGAACATGTCCTTTCTTATTACAGAAAAAGCAAATAGCTTGGCGTGACGGGCAATGTTCACGCGAATGTCTAGTAGCACACCGCGGGCATGATTTCACTGCATTTGTGTGCTGGCGCGGCACACCTGGTTTAGAGCGTGGCGGCAGCTGTTCGGACGTGCGCGAGGGCAGTTGACCGGGCCGCGCAGCGCGCCCGGCGGCCCGGTTAATGTTACACATGGCTGGCGAAGTTTCAAAAGATTCCTGAGCACAGTCAAGTGTGTCCTGCCTATCCAATATGTCTATCACTTGCTGAAGGGAGGGATTAACTAGTTTCAAAATCTGCTCCCGTATACGAACATCAGAAACGTTCTGGGCTATTGCATCACGTACCATTGTATCTGAATAAGGAAGGCCACAGTCACATTCAAATGCACAATCCCTAGTAAGGCCTTGCAAAGTTGCAACCCACTCCCAATTAGTTTGACCGGCCGTACGTTTCGTACGAAAGAAAGTATACCTCTTTGCAACTACATTAACTGTTTCTTTGAAATAGGCGTCCAATGCCGACAAAATTTCTTCGTAGGACAGAGTTGCTACGTCACGTCGGGGAAACAATTTCACTATCACACGATACGTTTGCACGCCGACACAAGACAATAAGTGAGGCTGCCGCTCGTTACCTTGAATTCTGTAGGCGGCGAGATGAAATCCAAACTGGCGTGACCACTCAGTCCAGGTCTCTTGCTGTGCATCAAAATTGCGAAACTGCGGTGCAACTGCATGTTGTGGCGGCGGCAGCGATGAAGCGACGGCGGCCGCATTGGTTTGAATGGCACGTTGACCCTGGACGAGCTGTCCAAGGGCATCCAATAACGCCTGCGTCTGCTGATTCTGCAAGCGATAAAATTCGGACAGTACATCTGGAGAATGTGGCGAAGCCATGACACAAGTAAATGTAAGCAATTAGAAAGAACAACACCCTTTCCGTTGCCTCGTCGCCAATGATGTGTTGGTATATGTGCCAACACCTTGTAGATATAGGAGGCCGAAATGCACGCTATCTAACGCAGACGGGCGTGAATTCTGGAACAGGATAAGTAGTGAATTCTAATAAGAAAAGTATGCAGCTCCTCGAATTCTTAACTTTTATATATCCTTTGTTGTTTACAGCATTCTTGATGAGACATTTCATACGATAGCTATCAAACTATGTAAGGCTAATGGCGCCTTGCTAGGTCGTAGCCATGGACTTAGCTGAAGGCTATTCTAACAGTCTCTCGGCAAATGAGAGAAGGCTTCGTCAGTGTAGTCGCTAACAAAGTCGTCGTACAACTGGGGCGAGTGATCTTCCGTATCTCGAGACCTGCCTTGTGGTGGCGCTCGATCTGCGATCACACAGTGGCGACACGCGGGTCCGACATGTACTAAATGGACCGCGGCCGATTTAAGCTACCACCTAGCAAGTGTGGTGTCTGGCGGTGACACCACAGTTTGTACCGAACTGGGAATCCTGTCGTAACAGTTACCGTCCTGGAAACTACATCCAACGACATTTAATATGGTGTCATTCACAAGGAACAAGGTATGCTCATGTTTAAAATTGAAATGCCATCATATAAAGCTCGTGACAGGGATGCGAACCCAGCACCTAATCGGATTGGTAACGAAGTACAGTCATGCTCAAAAGTATCCGAACGACCTGGATTGCATTCCCATGCAACCCACATAACGCAGCTGTCTAGCATGTCCTCTAATCGCTCCTTGATACAGTCGTTGACTATTGAAAATGGTTCCAATAAGTCACCACTAGAAAACACTGCTCTTTATCGCAATAACTCAGGATGTAAAGTAGTACCACGATACTAAAAATATCAGGGAACACCTCATCACAGATAAGACTGTCCTTAAGGCTTGTAAGTTCGCATTTATTGCAATAACTGACATACCTGAAATGTTAGCACTCTCATTATTACGTCAGATAGGTGGCTCAAATGGTTCAAATGGCTCTGAGCACTATGCGACTTAACTTCTAAGGTCATCAGTCGCCTAGAACGTAGAACTAATTAAACCTAACTAACCTAGGGACATCACACACATCCATGCCCGAGGCAGGATTCGAACCTGCGACCGTAGCGGTCACCCGGTTCCAGACTGTAGCGCCCAGAACCGCACGGCCACTCCGGCCGGCACGTCAGACAGGTAATGCAAGTAGTAAGTTCGTCGTATTCATGATTTCCTCTTCAAAGTAACATACCATAGTTGTTATTTAACACAAAATGTCATTAAAAATTTACGTTATTTACGAGCAGCTAGTTGAGAATATCTATGAACTTCAAATGACACGACGAACCGACTCGTTCTGCATATGGATTCAAACTCAGGTCATGTAAACTAAGACTTCGTGACTGACGGAAATTAACAGTCATTCCTGACTAGGCATAAAGAAAATGATATACCTCGATTTTAGACAGTATCAGTTAAAAAATATCAACTTTAAATTACATAACGTAAACATTTTTGACGTTCGCGAATTGCTACCCAGCATCTATTGTCCCTGTTAACGAACTGCGAGAGATGTTAAATATTGCTACTTCACAAGTAAGTTACTTGAAATGCAGTGAGTTAAAGCTTTGTGTTGGACAGGGATTCGAGCCCAGAACCTAATCGGATTGTTGTCGAAGCACAATCAAGTTTGACATATCGGATTTTCTCGGCAGTAGCTAGATGTATCAAATGAAATGACGAGACGAAACATTAATTTTTCCTTCCCAGGACTCCAACCTGGCACGTATCACTGTTATATTCTAGAGAAAATGAACGTTTAAGTATGGGTTTGTTACACCAGCAGCGACATGTGAGCATGTTTGAACTAGAAATAATATGACGAAGTGTTCAGTGCTGACTGAGAATCGAACCCCAAACATATCGTTGTTGACTACACACAAAGAGACGGCACTTACCGAATTTTTCTCCACCAGCAGCTCGGAATAACATCCTTGAACTTACAGTGATCTCGCAAATAGTTCTGTGTCTCACTGGAAGTCAAAAACGTCAGATATCGTTAGAGCTGACAACGAATGAAAATTCATTAAAAGTAAAAATTATTATCCAACAGCAGATAGGTATTCTCATGCTAAGGCTTGACAATACATAATGAAAAGTTTAGTGCTGGGCCAGGATTCCAACCCATTCATGCGCAATATGTGGAGATGTTGAGGAATCTGCAGTTTTGAACAAACAACAAGTTGTAGTCGAGCTGTGTTGTCACGAAGGGATCAAATTCCGCGTTAAGGGCGGTCTGAGTTGCATTCCCAGTTCAGAACCAATTTTATCGACATACAGAAGCTCAAATAAAAGACGGAATAAGTGTCCTGTGACCATACACAGGGTTTGTTTCGTCACTAGAAATAAATAACTAGTACCAGTAAGGTTACTGGTGATAGAGTTTCTACATGTCGCCACTCCTTACTTTATTGTGCTTCCATCTAACGTCTACTTGGTAGAGAAGGAATATCATGTTTAATGTGATTTTCATACCCCAATGCCATTATACCTTCTTCACTTGGCGTAGCCAGAAGAGAATAGAATCTGCCTCTCCCTGTTAAAAAGCATCGGGAGTAGTTGGAATCGAACCGAAACCATGATCAGACGAAACTATCCTCAGTTCAACAGACCACCAAATCCTCTTCTCTACGACTCATTTCTCTGTCATTACACCGTTGCGGCACACGAGATGAGAATTCTGACATACAGGCTCGCTGTAGAGGTTTGCAGGATGTTCAGTACACTCATTTACTTGGTTGACCGAATCGCTATGAACTAGCTGCCTTGGCTACCCAGTGCATACATTCGACTCTATTTTGTTATCACCGAAGTAAAATAACGTAACTGCCACCTACACAGAACTGCCAACAGTGTAGGATGCAGAAATTTAAATAGGAAGTGTTCCTTTCCATTTGAGCTACTCTGTTGCACTATCTGTTTGTTGAAACCATCGTGCAGTGCAAAAGAAATGCTGTAACTGTCTGTCTCTCAGAAGTCTAGATCCGGCCATATGCATTATCTCACAGCACTGTGGAATGCCGAAGTTCTGGAGGAACTGTTGTTAACTTCCAGAGGTGCTGTAGCTACGTCACAGTTAGTAGCGTAATGGTAAGCGTCGCGCACTGTTGATAAGACGTCGCGTGTTCTATTACATTCGCTACTACATTTCTTTAAAACGCAATTTAATGGAACTTTGAACATATTTCTCTTCACTTCTCAACCCAAAATAGTCGCATGTGGAAAAAACTCTTAACTTCTGCGTCATTTTGTTCTTTTGAGGTTTAATGGACGGCCAGGCAGCAGATGTGTCTCGGAGCTTTTGTATTATGTATGGGTAGAGTGCATCGTGCCAAAATAGTCAGAAAAGTATTTTCTACATTAGCTGTCGTCTGGTAGTGGCATTTTATTCATCTTCAAACGTTGTTTGACAGCTTTAACTCAGAACAAGTTTTCTACATGCATGTAATCAATAAACTGCATTTGCATTGCCGGACTGTTATAGATAAAGTCAGAGAATTCGCATATATCGTTGATGATTCATTTCTCTCTCATGTTTAGTATTGTTTTAACAACACTAAAAGAATCCTTACGAAAACTGTGCACTGTATTGTAAGAAATGAAATAAAACTACCCACGATAATCTTACGACGAAAGTAAGTCTGTTTTATCAAAACTGAGTATCTGTACACAAGCGTGCCTCTATCGTTACGAATTAGTAAAATACTACTCAGTTAGATTTCGATTGGGTCTGTGGTTAAATGGTATGCTGTGTCATACTCAACAGGTATGCAAATGTGTGCATTTCATAAATAAAGTACGTATTCCTAGAAACCCAAAATTTGCTTATCAGCAGCGGAAAGAGGCGTTACCTGTTGTGCACCATTGTAAGTTTTTCACCATTGTACTATGAGCTGAAAGTACTCTCTTACGATTTGCTTATCCATGTTTGATCTGACTGCTTGCAGCTCTTACACAGATGTGATAAAAACGTTACATTCAGCGAGGCTGGAACCGCGAACCATAACAGTCGCGTTTCCACAGGTCAGCACGTCACCACATAGCTAGAGGATAAATATGGCTTGCGTTTTTCTCTTACGAGGCCAATAGTGGCTAGAACTCGTAAACCGATATTTACAGGACGAGATAAGTTGCGATTGCCACGTTCAATGACTTTGCTGGGCTGAAAACCGTAATTTTACAATCTTCTGTTACACCTCAAGCGATAACAACTCAGGTTATTCAATGGAAATGACACGAGAAATCAAGTGAACTTTGAGGCTTAATTCCGTGCACACCAGGAAGTAACTCGTCGATCACAGAGTTGCCAAACGTACCTTGCGTTGTTGCCAAATCTCAGTTACATTACCAGCAGGAAGAAGACGAACCGATTTGATCCTACAGCGGGCTGGGAAGTGACCATAGCTGGCACCTCAAAGACGCGGCTGCTACGGCCTGGAATACGCAATGCGTCTGATTCGCATTCCTGTAACAAGGTTTAGGGACTGGAGCTTAGTTGCTAATAATACTCAGAACTGACTGGTACTAAGCAGCATAAATCAGTAACTCTCATAGTTGTTTTTATATTTCTTCCGTAACTGTACTCAAAACTAAGAAACTCATTCACGGACGTTTTCGTGCCTCGCCCATAGTCGAGCACAACAAACAAATAAAAATAAAAAGAGAATATGTGTGTGTGAGTGTGTGTGTGTGTGTGTGTGTGTGTGTGTGTGTGTGTGTGTGAGAGAGAGAGAGAGAGAGAGAGAAGAGAGAGAGAGAGAGAGAGAGAGTGGGGGAGAGAGAGAGTGAGGGTAAAAAATTGTTGTAAAGAAATTGAATACTGGTATGTAAAGAAATCTTTCATTAAAATGACTCGTTCCATATCATTACGAAATGTCGTATTCATGATCTATGGAACAAGTATTAATCTAATCTAATCTAATCAGATCATATTGCTGACTATCCATGAAGAGTCATGAAGTACCGAAATTTTCGCCTATATCAGTAACCAAATCTAAACTTGAAAATAAAAGACGACAGTTTGTGTAATTAACTGGGACTCCTATCAAGACCCTTTCATCCCTGTTAACTAACCATGAAAGATGTCTGATATACCTCAATTCAGAAGTAACGAAGTGCGTATGAATTTAAAGATGAAGCGCATGATGTGAAGTCCTGCGACGGAGATACGAACCCAATACGTAATCGGATTGTTAACTAAGTAAAATCAAATGTTACGTATCGGTTTTTCTTGCCAGCTGCTAAGTGTTTAATCTAAAATAAGGATACAAACTGTTGTCCCTGAGTGACAATCGAACCGCACTCCTATGGTGCTTCTTTTTTGTCCACGAATATTGCTTAAGTATTAGTTGCTTACTCACCAACAGTAAGATGTGTGCGTGTTTGTCCAGAAAATGTTGGCAACATGAACAGACATTAAAAATTCATGTTAATTTTCACTAGCAGGCCGGTGTGCACGTGATAGGGCTTGAAATGAAATTATGAATATTTTTGTACTGGATCTGGATTCGGACCCACATATTTACCTTTGGAGGAGACCTAGGGAAGCCGACTGAAGTGGCCGTGCGGTTAAAGGCGCTGCAGTCTGGAACCGCAAGACCGCTACGGTCGCAGGTTCGAATCCTGCCTCGGGCATGGATGTTTGTGATCTCCTTAGGTTAGTTAGGTTTAACTAGTTCTAAGTTCTAGGGGACTAATGACCTCAGCTGTTGAGTCCCATAGTGCTCAGAGCCATTTGAACCATTTGAGACCTAGGGAAGACTGCAGTCTTGGGAAAAGGAATGAAATGATTGATTATACTGTTCCGAGAGATTCAGATCCTCGAAATAGGAGATACGAGTTCGAATCACAGTCCAGCACCAAATTTTTCAACGTCTCTAGTTCAATCAAGTACAAGTAAAATAAGAGCCCTGTTCCTTTAGATGGCTATCAGTTCATCAAATAAAATAAAATTTTCTAATGTAAGTAAGTTTACTGGTGACAGTATTTCTGTTTACCCTGACCTCCACCTATGTCATTTTCCAACGTAAACCGGCTCTACCCTGTTTGGAATGAAGGAACGTGATGTTTAATGCGGATTCTGGATTATAACAGCTTTCTCTTGAGGTTACCAGAGGTAAAGTAAATCTGTTTGTGCCTCTTAAAAGTAAATGCCGGAACCCACGCATTGTACTTGTGATAGTTCGTTCCACCAGGCCATTGTGGCCACATTTCCCAGCCCCAGGAGTGTGCTCTAAGGGATGACGTGCTTAGCTTACTAAACTAGTCACGGTGGAATAAAACGCGAGTCTATTAAATGGTTAAGTAGAAGCAAGCTTCTAACGTGGAGATTATGCTAATGTCAGCAGGGTGTAAAGACTCTTCTAGGCGTCGTAGCCTCGATTTGAAGCTATTTTGAAATTTTCACTAATTCAGGAAATTTCTTAGTTCCAGAAAATCCAGTGTGAAGTGTGAAGTTACCGTATAATTCGATTATCACCGTCATTATTACTATCATTTTCTTCATACCGCTGCTGGAACACATGTGCTTGAAGATCATTTAAGTCCTTTTGGTCATTATAGAAGTAGTTGCCCAAGAACTAGTTCTTTCCCTGTCTACTGAATCCTTTTCATGTTAATATCAAACATCAGCAATTACTCGTAGATCACATTAAAACTAAAGTAATTGATGAAGACTTACTTTATAACGAAAACGCGCTGCCTTTCTTCATTTACTTGCGCCTAGAAATGGCTGTCGAATACAGTCAAACCGAAAGCCAGGGGATCTTACTGCCTTCCAATATACGTCGCTGTCGGTTCTTCCATATGATTTGATCGACGTGACCTGTTTCAAGTTGTGTATGAGACAGAATGTTTTAGAAAATCATTTGTTTTCCTTTGCAATAAACAGAAAGATTTTCATTCTAAGCTATCCAAGTCCAAAATTTTCGCAATATTAGTTCAAATTTAATATTCGCTTCCATAATGTAAGGAAATTATTTCACACTTGCAAAATCCACATCCGACTCACTGTCCTTACACTTAGTCGCTGGCCATAAATTCTAGCTCAAAGTGACGCCAGTTTAAGTAACCTAATGTAGCGAAGACTGTTTGCCAGTGCTCTTTCTCACCGGAAAATATGCAATTCACTCACTGAACTCCATAAGTACACTGTAACAGTAATTTCTATGTGTATGCAATGCATACAGATTGTAGAATTTAGTGGTGCTCTCTCTTCCACTTCTGTGTAAAATATGGCTGACCTAAACGGTTTAACATTTTTTAAATGATAAGGATAATAAGTTGCCGTCTCTTCATCGAAGAATAGATGATGAATGCAGCTAGCCGCTAACTTTGTGTAATGTCTTATCTGTATAGACGTGTATCTGTTGCCTTTAAGATCCCTTCACCTTCAAACATAAATCTATACAGTAAAGTAAGGCCCACCCATTTGTTGGCTGATCCGTGATAAGCCAGGCGAGAAGTTAGACTAATGGAGGATTATTAGTATTATCTCTATTTTCATTCGCTCTCTCTCTTTCTCTCCTTTATCTATGTACAGTTTTTAATATAATATTTCATTACGTGCAATCAGCCAAATAGAATCTTTGGTGGAGTCCTTCGTCTTGGTAATCAGCGGCTGGCTTGCTGTAAGAGATCTTTACATTTATTATTACTGTTAAACACGGCATTCAGTCGGGAGAATCAATCGTGTGGACAATTTGTTCCTTTTACGAAAGATTGCGAATTCCAGATGTGTACGAAGCCTTTTTGGACGATTTAACACAGACTCAGTGATTGCAAGCTCTCTTCGACACAGCTGAAACTTCCCCACTAATGACAGGGCCAACGTGATCATCAAATGATTCAGAAAAAAACTCATTCGTTCATTCACTCCAGAACAAAAAAGTCACAAACCTTATTTATGAAGGAAATTGTGTATTCAATCCATCTCCATTACATGTCCAGATCTCCGGTGATTCCACGTCTTAATTATTTTCCGTTTACAGTCTCTCTCTCTTCAAGCAAACCGCTAGCGGCACAAATGTTAATTGGCTCGCTTTAGCGAGAAGAAAAGCAGAATATGTATCTCTCAGAAACACGTCAACCCCTCAACAGATACTCCAGAAGCTCTCCTCGTTACCACTCTAACAACCATGGAGAATGCATATATGCATTTCTGTTATTTCAAAGAATAAACGTACTAGAAAATACTTTGGCGTCGACGAGCTGTCGCCGCATATATTACGAGAAAATCAAATCAGATACTTTTCCAAAGTGAATGAATGTGGATGGTTTGATTGACAATGATTAATTGGTGCATGGTAGAGGGTATTTTCTGTGGGGACATTACAACGGGCCCTGTATCATTACAGGCCCTGGGCGGTGCAGCATCATATTGACAACAGTAATGTGCTTATACTGACAACCTCATTGTTCGTTTTACCAGATTTTGTAATCATTTAAGTAAAACAACATGACCTTCGGGTGGGAGACATTTCGTCTCCCATTTCTTTCTGTGAAATTTGTCAATAAGCTTTTTGCCTTCGAACCAGTGAAATGCGGCAGAGTACGGCTGGTAAACGATTTACAAACCACGGTTTAGTGCCGTTAACACGATTTCTTTAAATATTGGCGTAGCTGAAGGAATTAAGTTTCTTCTTAAATTATCTTATGCAGCAACGTTCATAGATATCTCAAATAGGAAAAGCTCTTTATCCAGGTGCGAAGGTTGTAAAACAAACTTCCCACAGTTTGTATCAGGTTGATCTTTTCGTCTGACAGCACTGCGTAAGTATTTTGTGTAAGAGGTATTAAAGTAGTGTTCCTGTAGCTGTGGGAATCACTGGTTGAAAACGAGTTTCACACCAATGGGTACAGTACTGATAAATATTCAAAATGATTATCAATTTGTCTCCGTTCATCCACAAACAGAGGCGTATTTGTAATATTGAAGCTAGACTAGATGTCCTTGTCTTCCTTGAGTGGACATTGGAAGGCGTTTACACACACGTATACGAGGGTAATCCCAAAGGTAAGGTCTCCTAAGGGACACACAGGTGCCAACGCAGGCACAAACGAGAGATCCTTAATTTAATGGCAAGCAGAAACCACAGTGTTGGCTGCATGGTGGCAAGGTGATAAAGAGCAAGACTATGGATACGAGGGTCTCAGGTTCGATCCCTCACCAGTCCCACGATTTTTATGTCCCGTTTTACACATATTTCCCCTGGGGCAGTGTTTGTTGATGTGAAAAATGCCGAGTTGCACTGTGGTCCGAAAGCCACGTAAAACCGTAGGTTCCCCTATTAACTGGCTAGGTAAGTCAACTCAAAGATCGGATGAAAGCAACAGCATACCACCTCCAACAAGTCCGTGCCTATTAAAGCACTGTGGCGTTCAAACCACTCTTGCGACTGATGACTGCTTTACTCTCTATGGGTTCCAAAACTAATGATCTTCGGGTTATTAATATTTTTGTGTTTTCATGCTGTAGCTTTGATACCTGTAAACGTGAAACGTCCCCTTCTTAGAACAATTATACCAGACTGTGCTTAAACTGACACACAATATTTTTTAGCGCAACGCAATCTGACTTTCAAAAATCCCTACAAAAGAATGGCCCTGACTAACATTAACCTATACGTTTCACAAATCACTTACCTCACAAAAATCTTCGTTACTCGAACTACTGCAGTACAGCGAGTGCCACTACTGCCAGCTAAATAAAAGATTCAAACTACGGAAGGCACTAACTACTGATAGGCATAGTTAGCAAATGAAAGATTTTAATAGAGAACAAACAATGTATTTACCTTAATAGTCATAATATATATATAGCAGTTCATGACAAATTTCAAAACTCCGCCATCTCTCTCCCCACATCCACCACAGCTGGTGGCTCACCTCCAACTGCGCAACGCTACGAGCTGTTCACATCCAGCTGCCGCTGCCCAACACTACAATGGCAGACAACAATGCAAACTAGCCACAGACTGCACACGGCACAGCCAGTGATTTTCATACAGAGCGCTACGTAACGTTGCCAATAAGAAAACATAAACAGCCTACTTACATGGCCCCCATGCTTCCCACAAAAAATTTTACAAATTGTTTTGAGCAGTGGCCAATAATGATTTGATAAAATTTTTCATAATTACAATAATAAAGAAATCAAATGCACACACTTATTGATACAATGTTGGTCAGAAGCTAAAATTTTCTCACAGTCGATAAAGACAGTCCTGATCGTTCATCACAGTAAAATAGCAGTGTTTTTCTCAAAGTCTGAGCAGTAGATGAAAATGCACACGGAAGTAGTGGATTTCCATGCAGTCTTGAAGAAGTAGTGTTGTCCTTCCAACGGAAAGACAGCGATGACTCTCGACATGCAGACAGGTAATGGGCCACAACAGAGCAAACCCACCGCAGAGTCAGTCGAAGTTTTGAAGAATATTGGTACGTAGGTCATCACCGAGCGTACCCATTGTAGTCCTGGTAGAGAGTATGGTATTGGTGGATCATCAAAGGTGTAGATCCACTGTAGTCCTTGTAGAGATGGCCAGCAGCCATCTGCTGCGACTGTGCAGGTGCACAATCACCATCGAAGTCTTGCAGACAATATAGCAAGTCCATAACCACCACTTGTGCGCTCACAAAGTTTTTGGAATTGTCCTTAGAACCAACAATGCTGTTATCCAGTCCCTTGCTGAATTATTAACACACGTGCAAACACTAACAGTCCCTACTTCTCACATATTGTCCATATACTATGACCAACAAAAACGTGTGCAGTGAAATGTAACTTACAAGTTACTTAATTTGATGAACTAATGTCAATTACAATTTTATAACATAAAAATACAATAACAAAGGTACAAAATACATCATTAAAGAACATAACAATACAGATAACATTTGTAGTAATAGGGGCTTTACAAAAGAATAGAAATAAACATATACATCAGTGTTACAGGAATTATGACATAAGTAAATAAATAAAAGATCAGAATAATTATTGAAACATCAACTTCACACATGAGCATTAAAACAAAGTAGAATAAATAATGTCTAAACATCTTTACAAAGTAAATAACATATTATTAGAAAAATTCTACAATGTAACTCTCATCAGATAAACACATGAAGACAGGAAGAACACAAATATACAAGAGTACACAAACACATAGGGGGATAACACAATGGAAAGGACTGGGTCCGTTTTCAGTGTAACATTTGGTACTGCAGTCCAACCCAAAACTTCATTCCATAGATCTTTCGTCTTATTTTAACATTTGTTTTCATCAAAACATCCTATCCAAGCATGCTTTCTGTATTTATATGTTCACATATTTCTTACCTCATTATTTATTTTCGATCATCTTACCTCATCATTTATTTCCAAGAAAATCCTACCTAAACCTGTTCTCCATAAACCCTACTTTTTTGTTCATATCCTCTTTCAAAATACTTTTTTGGCCAAACTATTTTCTTATAGCTTCTCAATGCATTTCTTCCAATTCATCACAACTCATTCTCTTATATAGTCTACCCCCTCTTAAGCTAACTTAAATCTACTGAGCTCAGATGCTAAACTAAGGATGAGGCAATGCAGCAACACAAAACAATTAACACAAACATCAATGACAAAAAATTCAAATTGGCAAAGCAATTGCAATATTGCAACTAATATAAGGCACTGTGCAGCAAACAACAAAAATAAATTCGTAGTAAAACTGGCTTAAAAGAGTAATACAAAGTCAAATTCAGTAGCACTATGCCTGGCAAACAGCAGCAGCAAATGCAATAACTTATACCTAAATATGACAAAGCTGAAGGAGAAAAAAATAGTACACTAAAGACAACAATGCATATAAGGGAAATGTCTATTCACATCTTAATGTCTATGTAACTAAATGGTGCACCACAACGTATTCTACAAAAGAAATTACCAAGTACGTGAAAAGAAAATTGTGTATGCAGTTACTGTTATTAGTCATTTCTTATTGTTCTTTCCTTTCCAAGTGCTCTTTTTTCGAAGAATGTGGATCGTAAAATTATTATTTAATAGATCTGTTGACAGAAAGTTTTCACATTAGCAAATGCATTAAATTTTATTTTATAAAACCAATGCTGTAACACAGCTGGAAAGCAGATATCAAATGAAATAAGCAACTATGTACAAAGTAAAGCATAAAATAATCATTCAGTAGTCATGAGGCATTTCATAAGTTATTAGAAATTCTCTCAATTCTCATAGATAGACACTTGTCCTAATCAGGTGTGCAGATGTAAGAATGTTTCCAAGTTATGAGTGTGTCGTATTTGCGATGCTTTCTACAAAGGAATGTCAATAGCGAGGATAATGGCCTCCCTTTTTTTTGTACCTGTGCCTCTGAAAGGCACATGCTAATGGCTTTTTTTTTCAGGCGACTGTCGCCCAGCTGGGTGCCCACGACGCATTACATGCAGGTGGTCGCTTAATTTTCTTACCGAAATATTTACGACACCAGTTTCCGCTACAGTGACAGTCTCATATAAAAATATTTCACAGGTCAAGAATTTGCGCTACAAATCTGAAGAAACAAAATCCTGTAAATATAACAGAGTCCAAAAAATTTTCAGTGGCATTGTAATACATTCACGCATGTACACACATTTCATAATTCTTAAAGTACGATTCTTGGTTTCCAACAACCTGTTTCACAAACCAGAGTCCCTAACCACTACTCATTATTCCTTACCTTATTCGTCGACACTTCTTCAATATTTCATCATAACAGATACGTAGCATACTCAAATAACTCATATAGCATCAGCTTATTGATCATAAACATACCTCAGCAGCATAATACACATCGTCGTCGTAATAATAACATCAGTCAACTCTCAAAATCGTCGTAGCTTCCTCCAATAATTTCAAAACCTAAAAAAAAATTCTATGCTCATGTCAAAAGTGTCATCTGCCTCAAACGTGCTTTAAAAAGCATGCTCCCTTACAAAATACATCATTCAAAGCTCTAATAGTATCACAATGGTTCCAAAAAAATATGAACAGTTCACAAAGTACAGACAAAATACAATTTCATAAGTGTGAAGTTACCCAACTGTGTAATTACGTAAACATGTGTCACTGATGTAGTAAAAAAAAGTTTATCTCTCAGTTAAATTATCAGATAGCTGTGTAATTTGTGTGTTAGAGAAATATGGTACCGATGTGTAAAGTTGTATAAGCAAATACCATATTAGCTAGGGCTCCTTGTGCTTGCCAAACACATGGTACACAAAGTAAACGTGTACCCCCTTAGGATTAATGTAATTATACTCTCAGGTGTTACAGACTAAAGCAATGGAATGAAATGTATCATGGAAATCCTTTGTATCATTGTACTTCAAATATCTTTAAAAATAAATGATTTAAGTACAAAATTAATCACTCAAATACGTGTCCTGTAGCGCTAAATGTGCGTCTTGCTGTAAGATAATCTTTGTGGAATTGTCGTAGTTATCGTCCTCCGAAAGCTAAGTTCTGCAGAAGCCAATGTACTTACCTCATGATACACCAAATTTCAAGTCAACCAATATGTTGCATTAAAGTCTCATTAGCAGTACTGGTAAATGTTCTAAGTATGTGAGCCTTATAGTCGTTACGTAATCGTGCAACTAACAAGCAAGAATGTACAAATAACAACATTGTGTCGTCTGTTCACTATAACAATGCATTCATATTTTCTGTTGAAATAAGTTCTCTTGGTTCTTGACTGGATATTTAACTTCAAACATTGTTGCATATTAACAGATTCTAAGTCTGACAAAGCCGACTAGCAATGTAAAGTGAAAAGTTATATGGCAAAGACAAAGTTAAAAAACAGATTATCTTTCAATAAACGGTTTTACATGTAAAACGTGTTGCAATCCTTTACTCTTCCTAGTACGCAGAGTTTCAACTTCAACACAATTATCATGTGGTTACGTCGGTAAGGAACACTGGAATTTTTCTCAAGGTTAGCTTATGTTACTTTTCTCTGAGCCAGCCGGCGCACGCGGTTGCCTGAGGTGCGAGTCATTGTCTGTCTCTTTGTTGGCGAGCGTCGTTATTGGGATTAGGAGACCTAACTTCTACAAATTCACCTCCTCGAGAGGGCCCTGCTCTGTTTGAATCCGATCATATCGTCTGTCGTCATGTAGGTAGATTCCATAGTTTCTTTCTTGTCGGTCACGTGGTGGAGAATTTCTCCCTGAATCGTAACTGCGCCCTGGACCGTTGCGTCTAAAGTTATTCTGTCTCCCTTGATAATAATTATTTTGTTTCCCAAATTGTCTGTTTCTCTGATTGTCTCTGTGATAGTCACTACCGTGGAGAGGTGATCTTTCCCTGTAATTATTACTACTCTGCCAACGATTGTCATACGGGTGGTGTCTGTTTTGGTCACGATATGTGTTGTGAGAATAGCCTTGTCGTGTCCAGTTATTATTTCTTTCATCGCGGAATTGTGACAGATGTGACCTGTAATTGTTGTGCTCCTGTTTTCGCGTTCCGCGATTGTCAGTGTCAATTTCCAGTTCTTGTAACAGTCCCTGAAAAACTTCAATGTCGTCTTTGCAACGTCCTGCTAAAATAATATGTCGTAAATGTTCAGGCAATTTGAGTAAGCAAATGCGGATGAGTTCTGAGGGGCTGTATGGGTTTGAAAGATACTGATTCTTATGCAACATGTCTTCAAAATATTTGACAAGACTGGAAAATTCAGATTGTTCAAAGTGTTTCATCATCATGAGTCTATGTTTTATTCGGTCTTGTGTAGCTTGAGACCAATATGCTGAGAGGAAGGCATGGTAAAATTCTCCTTCACTGTGACAATCGTGAATCACCAATCGCATTCTTACAGCTGGTTCATTCTCTAAATAGCCACACATAAATTCTAATCTGTGTTCTAACGACCTGTTGGAAGGAAAACAATGAGAGAATTGATAGAGCCATGCTTGTGGATGAATGTCGTTGCCAGAATGTTTTGAATTTACGTGTAGTAATGAACAGCTTATAGTCAAAGTTATCATGTCGGCGAGTCGCATATCGGTCATTGTTACGTCGTTTCGGCGGTTCCGTTTCAAAATTCGGTGCACCTTGCCAATTTCTTTTATAATTTCTGAAATGTGCTGTGTTATTAATTTGTGGCTGTTCCGTATTTCTATGTCCCTCTTCCCGTATTGGGGCACGAGTGTCCTCTGAAATACGTAATTCTTGTATTACCTGTGTCAGCTGATCTTGTACTTTGTGGATTTCTCTTTGGTGTTGCGTATTAATTTGATTCTGATTTTGTTTGAATTTCCTAATTTGTTCGTACTCTTCTGTGTCATTAAAGCTTACCGGTCTTGTGTCATTCAGATTATCATCTACCTTCGTAGATGAATTATTTAGCTGATCCGAAAGTTCAACTACTTTCTCTGATAATGTACTAATTTCATCCATGTGTCTTTCTACTGTGTCCTTTAAGTTTTCCTGAGTTTTTGCAAGTTGCGTAACCGAATCGATAGACGCAACTGAGTCAATTTTCGCTTGCAAGGTCTCATGATTTTCATGAACAATAATTTGCAGTTCTTTTATGGCTGCTTCGTGATTCTGTAATGCATTTTCATGCCGCGAAAAAATAGGTTGAAAATTCTCACAAATTTGTGTTTTTACGCCGTTACAGACTTTTTGACATTTCGATTCGATTTTATGTAACTCAGTAGTCAAATCTTCACGTGTTTGTTCAAGCGTGGTGTGAAGATTTTGTTCCATTGCTTCTAACTGTTGCTGTGTTTGTCTCTGGTGTTGTTCCATTGTGTCTAACTTTTGAAGATTTTGTTCCCTTCTGTCTAACTGTTGCTGTGTTTGTCTCTGGTGTTGTTCCATTGTGTCTAACTTTTGAAGATTTTGTTCCATTCTGTCTAACTTTTGTAGCTTTTGCTGTGTTTGACTCTGATTTTGTTCCATTGTGTCTAACTGTTGCTGTGTTTGTCTCTGATTTTGTTTCATTTGTTGCATTAGTTGCAATAATAATGTATTAGTGTCTGAAATCTGTTCCTCTATGCTTTTCGGCAGTGCATTTGCACCGGCAACATTCTCATTTTGAGAAGCAGAAAATGTGTCTTGACTTATTTCAGAAAACGGTGAGGACCCAAAACCTGAATCTACAGTATTTGCGAGATTGTTTCCTGTCATTTCGGATTCCTGAGGCGAGCTGTTGCTGACCGATCGATCGATAATGCTTCCCTGTTCACCAATTGTTCCACTGTGTACGCCATTATCTGCAACCCGCTCCATTTCCCTATGCGCAATTACCAAATTACTACTTTGAACATTAGTTAATTCATTACTCTGCGGCGCTAACGCACTGCTTTCGTCTTCACTGTCATTTCTCAGTTTACTTTGGAGCCTAGTATTACGTTTTTCACACGCCATAATTGTCACAATATTTCACACGATAACACAGAAAAGCACAATTTGAAGAGCAAAATAAAATAACATAGCAATGGAAATAATGTCTACTTAATTGCAAGTGCAGCTGCGAAATACTTGGTGCAAATCTACATGCATGCCACAAATGTTTTACTGTACAACAATGAAAAACTACAACTACAACGGAAATTCTCTCTATAATTACGTGCTGCAATAAACAAAAGCTACACTAATCACACAAACTACAATAAAAAAATCAGAAGATTCCAGTGAGGTATCCTGGCAGGGTCGCCATATGAAACGTCCCCTTTTTAGAACAATTACACCAGATTGTGCTTAAACTGCTACACAATATTTTTTAGCGCAACGCAATCTGACTTTCAAAAATCCCTACAAAAGAATGGCCCTGACTAACATTAACCTATACGTTTCACAAATCACTTACCTCACAAAAATCTTCGTTACTCGAACTACTGCAGTACAGCGAGTGCCACTACTGCCAGCTAAATAAAAGATTCAAACTACGGAAGGCACTAACTACTGATAGGCATAGTTAGCAAATGAAAGATTTTAATAGAGAACAAACAATGTATTTACCTTAATAGTCATAATATATATATAGCAGTTCATGACAAATTTCAAAACTCCGCCATCTCTCTCCCCACATCCACCACAGCTGGCGGCTCACCTCCAACTGCGCAACGCTACGCGCTGTTCACATCCAGCTGCCGCTGCCCAACACTACAATGGCAGACAACAATGCAACCTAGCCACAGACTGCACACAGCACAGCCAGTGATTTTCATACAGAGCGCTACGTAACGTTGCCAATAAGAAAACATAAACAGCCTACTTAGAAACGTAAGTAACCGGCCGAGCACTGTCACCGTTTGAGTTGTCAAGGTGGTAGACGTCGATGCTGTCGACCCCAGTTACAATCGTGGTCATGGCTATGTTTCAGTCGAATACCTCTATGTCCCTTTCTGCGTATATCAAGGTATACCTTTAACGCTTGGTACGCTTCCAAATTGATATCTGATAGAGCTGTATTTAGCAACATGAATCAGATATGTTTTCCGTGCAATATATCGGACAACACGTCAGTGCAGCGAGATTTCGTTTATGTGTTGCGCATGGTGCAAGAAATATTTGTGTTTTGCTTGCTTCTGTGATAGGTTTCACCCCACTGAATGCGAGCAAGCTCACGAATTGACGGTCAATAACTGGAATTACGCAATAACACACTTAAAAGTTGTATTTTTGCATTATGTATACCGAAGAAAATAACTGTAAACAGGTTATATGCCTACTTGCTTATTATCGCGCTTCTCGATGCTTCCCTCAAAAAATCAAAATAAAAATAAAAAGAGAGAGAGAGACAGAGACAGAAAACAGAAATGTATTTCAAATGTCGCTCAGTGACGCCATGTTCGTCTCGTGATGTAAAGCAAGGATAGTTGATAGGTAATATCTCGTTGTACTAACGATATGTATGGCTACAGGGTTCTTTGTTTTCTCTCTGCAAACAACTAGAACAGAATTCAGTAACAAAGTGGTAAGAACACCTACTCAGTGCGCCAATTAAACACTCAGCCATTCTTGGTTATTTTGTTAATCATCTGTAATGCAATAAACATCCTTGATTATTGATTTGTAATTATTACCATTGTTATTGTTATTCGTCACCCCACAACAGCTTTCCTATAACTCATTGCCGCCTATGCATGTAACGAATGGATCAGGATGAATGGAATATAGGATGTTTCGTTACGGAGAATGTACACATTTATCTCGGCGTCTTGTGTCAGGGTAATATGAAAATCTCAATAAGAAAAGACGACAATAACACCCAAGTATTTCTGTCCACTTATCACCATGACGACAGACAAACTGGCGTCTCACTGTATTTTGATTATAATTCGTTAGCCTTTTTGCGATCTCATTTTAATACCTCGTGGGAGCAGGCATAATATTTTGATTTTTGGCCATCGAACAATAACACACAAAGATAGTAGATGGAAGGATACAAAGAAAAAATCAGACTCATGGGTGTAGATCCAGTTCATCATAAGAAGACTAGACAAGAGGGAAACATTACGAAAGTAATGAATACGCTGGTTAGTATACATTATTTGTATAGATCTGAAGATGAAAAAGCGCAGATCTGCAAAGTGACCATATCTGCACTATAGTTTCTGTCTTAATGGGTATAGTTTCTTCTCTTCTGAATTATCAAATAAATTGATTATTACGTGGTACAGAATAATTAGGTATCTGTGTTACTTACTGCTTCCATTCGCACCAACGTTTTTCTACATTCTCGTGCAATTCATGAAATTCTACTTGTATGATCACAAGACTGCACATATATGCAATTGATTTCAAGGTGCAAAGTGTTTGTTATCTTACTTTTTGTGACAGGTTGGCAAAGTTGATTTCCAAAGACTTTTTATTGTACTGAAATAATCTTTTGTAACAAAGTAACAAGGTAAGTGTTTTATTCGTGTATATTTTGTGGGAAACTGTAATCGTGATGGAAGATTACACACCTGAATGTTTGACACAGCTGGTAGGAGAAAACTCTGTATATTAACCAAAACCCGCGCCTCCTCCTATGACACGAGCACAGGATTCTCCTCCTATAACGCTACAGAGCTGTTCCTAGCACAGCTGAGAATTGGCAACATCGCCACAAACATTTGGCAACACTGTGACAGTGCAATCACTTCCGCGTATGGTACTGAACTGACTCGCTAAATTCACTTGATATTCCCTTTCCATTTGAATGATTCGTGGTATATAATCCTGACGTAAACTAAGACACTGAGACAGAAATTTCAATTTTTTGGCTAAAGAAATGCTATTCTTCGCATAAGTGACAACTTTTAGTATCTTTCACGATGCGTTATGAGGCTGAGCGACCAATACCATTACGAGAGTGGCGTGCTGGCAGCAGTGTGTCCGTAGCCCCGTGGTACCGCCCGTGTCTCGTGTTCCAACGGTTAAGAAAATCGTCAGTTCTAACCGTGGTAGGGGCAGCGCGTGCGATATTTCTTTGTGTATTATTTCATGGAGCTGCGAACTCCCAGAAAAAATTCAGTAACAAAATCAGAAGAAAACCTTTACACATCAAATACTCTTGACAGCTCGACCCAGTAAGTTGTGTTAATGGTCGTAGATCTCGGCTTTCTGACTGCCAAGCTGCTATACCATACAAGCGTCTCTGAAGAAATTCGAATCTACCGTCAACGATACGAAATTCATTAATGTTCTTCACTTAAGACTCCCATGCCAGGGTGACAAGTATAAAGGAAATAAACTGATTAGCAAATCGCAAGAAAATACTTTCAGCTCATAGTGCAATGGTGAAAAACTTACAATGCTGCACAACAGGTAACGCCTCTTTCCGCTGCTGATAAGCAAATTTTGGGTTTATAGGAATACGTAACTTTATTTATGAAATGCCACATTTGCACACCTGTTGAGTATGACACAGCATACCATTTAAACACAGACCCAATCGAAATCTAACTGAGTAGTATTTTACTAATTCGTAACGATAGAGGCACGCTTGTGTACAGATACTCAGTTTTGATAAAACAGACTTACTTTCGTCGTAAGGTTATCGTGGGTAGTTTTATTTCATTTCTTACAATACAGTGCACAGTTTTCGTAAGGTTTCTTTTAGTGTTGTTAAAACAATACTAAACATGAGAGAGAAATTAATCATCAACGATATATGCGAATTCTCTGATTTTATCTATAACAGTCTGACAATGCACATGCAGTTTATTGATTACATGCATGTAGAAAACTTGTTCTGAGTTAAAGCTGTCAAACAACGTTTGAAGAAGAATAAAATTCCACTACCAGACGACAGCTAATGTAGAAAATACTTTTCTGACTATTTTGGCACGATGCACTCTTTCCATACATAATACAAAAGCTTCGAGACACATCTGCTGCCTGGCCGTCTATTAAACCTCAAAAGAACAAAATGACGCAGAAGTTAGAGTTTTTTCCACATGCGACTATTTTGGGTTGAGAAGTGAAGAGAAATATGTTCAAAGTTCCATTAAATTGCGTTTTAAAAAAATGTAGTAGCGAATGTAATAGAACACGCGACGTCTTATCAACAGTGCGCGACGCTTACCATTACGCTACTAACTGTGACGTAGCTACAGCACCTCTGGAAGTTAACAACAGTTCCTCCAGAACTTCAGTATTCCACAGTGCTGTGAGATAATGCATATGGCCGGATCTAGACTTCTGAGAGACAGACAGTTATAGCATTTCTTTTGCACTGCACGATGATTTCAACAAACAGATAGTGCAACAGAGTAGATCAAATGGAAAGGAACACTTCCTATTATAGTGCAACAGAGTACCTCAAATGGAAAGGAACACTTCCTATTTAAATTTCTGCATCCTACACTCTTGGCAGTTCTGTGTAGGTGGCAGTTACGTTATTTTATTTCGGTGATTACAAAGTAGAGTCGAATGTATGCACTGGGTAGCCAAGGCAGCTAGTTCATAGCGATTTGGTCAACCAAGTAAATGAATGTACTGAACAACCTGCAAACCACTACAGCGAGCCTGTGTGTCAGAATTCTCATCTTGTGTGCCGCAACGGTGTAATGACAGGGAAATGAGTCGTAGAGAAGAGGATTTGGTGGTCTGTTGAACTGAGGATAGTTTCGTCTGATCATGGTCTCGATTCGATTCCAACTTCTCCCGATGTTTTTTAATAGGGAGAGGCAGATTCTATTCTCTTCTGGCTACGCCAAGTGAAGAAGGTATAATGGCATTGTGGTATGAAAATCACATTAAACATGATATTTCTTCTCTACCAAGTAGAAATGGTTCAAATGGCTCTGAGCACTATGGGACTTAACATCTATGGTCATCAGTCCCCTAGAACTTAGAACTACTTAAACCTAACTAACCTAAGGACAGCACACAACACCCAGCCATCACGAGGCAGAGAAAATCCCTGACCCCGCCGGGAATCGAACCTGGGAACCCCGGCGTGGGAAGCGAGAACGCTACCGCACGACCACGAGATGCGGGCCCTACCAAGTAGACGTTAGATGGAACCACAATAAAGTAAGGAGTGGCGACATGTAGAAACTCTATCACCAGTAACCTTACTGGTACTAGTTATTTATTTCTAGTGACGAAACAAACCCTGTGTGTGGTCACAGGACACTTATTCCGTCTTTTATTTGAGCTTCTGTATGTCGATAAAATTGGTTCTGAACTGGGAATGCAACTCAGACCGCCCTTAACGCGGAATTTGATCCCTTCGTGACAACACAGCTCGACTACAACTTGTTGTTTGTTCAAAACTGCAGATTCCTCAACATCTCCACATATTGCGCATGAATGGGTTGGAATCCTGGCCCAGCACTAAACTTTTCACTACGTATTATCCAGCCTTAGCATGAGAATACCTATCTGCGGTTGGATAATAATTTTTACTTTTAATGAATTTTCATTCGTTGTCAACTCTAACGATATCTGACGTTTTTGACTCCCAGTGAGACACAGAACTATTTGCGAGATCACTGTAAGTTCAAGGATGTTATTCCGAGCTGCTGGTGGAGAAAAATTCGGTAAGTGTCGTCTCTTTGTGTGTAGTCAACAACGATATGTTTGGGGTTCGATTCTCAGTCAGCACTGAACACTTCGTCATATTATTTCTAGTTCAAACATGCTCACATGTCGCTGCTGGTGTAACAAACCCATACTTAACGTTCATTTTCTCTAGAATATAACAGTGATACGTGCCGGGTTGGAGTCCTGGGAAGGAAAAATTAATGTTTCGTCTCGTCATTTCATTTAATACATCTAGCTACTGCCGAGAAATTCCGATATGTCAAAGTTGATTGTGCTTCGACAACAATCCAATTAGGTTCTAGGCTCGAATCCCTGTCCAACACAAAGCCTTAACTCACTGCATTTCAAGTAACTTACTTGTGAAATAGCAATATTTAACATCTCTCGTAGTTCGTTAACAGGGACAATAGATGCTGGGTAGGAATTTGCGTCCGTTAAAAATGTTACGTTATGTAATAAAAAGTTGATATTTACTAACTGCTACTGTCCAAAAATGAGGTATATCACTCTCTTTATGCCTAGTCAGGAATGACTGTTAATTTCCGTCAGCCACGAAATCTTAGCCTGCATGATTGGTTCAAATGGCTCTGAGCACTATGGGACTCATCTGAGGTCATCAGTCCCCTAGAACCTAGAACTACTTAAACCTAACTGACCTAATTACGCCATCTCCCTCCGAATGACTGCTGGTATGCAAATGAAACAGACGAACATATGTTCTGTGGCGATGACTTCGCGGTAACTACAGGCCGGCGAAGATAAGTGTACAGGACGCGAGGTGCCGGGGCTAGCAGTGTATTTAACACTAAATTCTTCTAGAATCTTGATTTGGAAATGATGCTCTAAGCCCCACCCCCCCTCCTTACCTAACTCCGACTTTCGCTGTTACACATCGATTAAGAAGAAACGCGAACTCTGACTCTAATCGACCCTGCAAGTGGAGTAGAAAAGAGTTTGGCACCTGCAATAATTTAATTTGATAGAAATTAATTTGATAAAGGAAAGTTTCATTAAGGTAGTGAGAAATGAAAGGGTTGCTCTACCGATCAACAGACTTAAAGTTATGTCCAAAATAACAATTTATACATCCATGCCCAAGGCAGGATTCGAGCCTGCGACCGTAGCAGTCACGCGGTTTAAGACGGAAGTGCCTAGAACCGCACGGCCACCGCGGCCTAGCCTGCATGACCTGGGTTTGAATCCATATGCAGGACGAGGCGGTTCGTAGTGTCATTTGAAGTTCATAGATATTCTCAACTAGCTGCTCGTAAATAACGTAAATTTTTAATGACATTTTGTGTTAAATAACAAGTATGGTATGTTACTTTGAAGAGGAAATCATGAATACTACGAACTTACTACGTGCATTACCTATCTGAAGTAATAATGAGATGCTAACATTTCAGGTATGTCATTTATTGCAATAAATGTGCGCTTACAAGCCTTAAGGACAGTCTTATCTGTGATGAGGTGTTCCCTAATATTTGTAGTATCGTGGTATTACTTTACATCTTGAGTTATTGCGATACAGAGCAGTGTTTTGTAGTATTTATTTGTTGGAATCATTTTCAATAGTCAAACGACTGTACCAAGGAGCGATTAGAGGACCTGCTAAGCAGCTGCGTTATGTAGGTCGCATGGGAATCAGGTGAAATGCAATTCAGGTCATTCGGACACTTTTGAGCACGACTGTATATAAAATCAGAAGTAAAATATCAAATGTTTTCACCAATAGCGAAATGCTGGAACCTTAATTGACGATAGAATTGTTATTGACTGACTGGGATTCGAGCCCATCATGTAGCACCGTCGTTTTCTAGCCAGGAACAGACGATAAACAGCTATTGTTGGTTCACCAGTAGCGAGATGGGCGCATGTTTAGCTAGACATCAGGCGACGAAGAGTTCTGTGCTGAATGGAATTCAAACCCTGCACACGTGATCGTGAAGAAACTTTAACTATCAAATTTTTTTCCAATAATAGCTAGGAACGGCATGTTTGTACTTTCAATGAAGTGATGGAAAATACTCTGCTGGCTAGAATTTGAATCCACAACATGTCGTCGTTGGTGATCACAGCGAACACAACGTCAAACCCAAATGCGTTTTCACCAGTAGGATGGAGAGGAATGATTGAACTTGAAAAAATGTAAGGAAACGTTTGATCTTGTAATGTTGTGATATAAAGCTCATCATGTGGCTGTGAGTTGAAACGAACACGTTACAGCTGACAACGCACGAAGAGACGTTGAAAATGCAACTATTTTTCACCAGTAGTTCGGAGTGCACATGCTAGGGCTTGAAATGAAATAATGAATATTTTGTGCTGATCAGGATTCGAAACCAGATAGGTGCCTTTCGAGGGCGCCTAGAAGAGTTTGCAGTCTTCGGGAACACAGTGAAATCGAATTCTAATCCCAGTCCAGCATCACAATTTTCAACGTCTCAGTTTCAAAGAAAGTAAGAACCTTGTGAACTTACATGGCCATTGGTTCATTAAATGAAATACGTTTTCTAGTTTACGACGGCTTGCTCGTGACAGGGTCTCTGCCTTACGTGGTTTCTCCATCTGTCACAGCTCAAACGAATGCCCAGTCGGTAGCGAAGGGATGTTATCTTTATTGCGGATATTGAACTACGGAGCTTACTGGCGTTCTGCACTTGGCGTTACTAGGGGTGAAGGAGAGCTACTTGTGTGTGTTAAAAATCTACACCTGACGTGAGATGTGAACCTACACGTTTTACACATCAATACAAGATTAATCCACCAGACCACAGAATCCCCTGCCAAGCACATAATTATGATTTGCAGAGTATTCATTTACATGTAGATGCAGATGTCAAAAGCAGGGCGGGATCTGGGAATGGATAGAACTGCAGAAGTGCAAAATATAAGCGTGAAATGCTTGCAAAGTATTGCTTACTTAGATGTGTGCCACAGTTCGTTTTATCTTAGGGCCGAGAGATAAGGAAGGACTGTTCTCAGAACGAAGAATGGTTTATAGGGAAGGGGAGATCAAAGAATACGGTTTCATAGGTGGTGAGAAGAATGATATAGAGTAAAGATAGCAGCAATTAAAAGAGAAAATGTAGCGTCATTGGAAACCGCTAGATTTGTTTATAAAGTTTTTGGGGAGTGTAATCGAAGGGCACTTGCGGCGATAGTGTCAGAGAGAGAGAGTGTGAGAGAGAATAGAAGAGATATTAACAACGAGTAAACATAAATGTTAAAATGTGTGTGAAATCTTATAGGTCTTAACTGCTAAGGTCATCAGTCGCTAATCCAACACAACACTTAACCTAAATTATCCTGAAGACAAACATACACACTCATGCCAGAGGGAGGTCTCGAACCTCCGCCGGGACCAGCCTCACAGTCCATGACTGCAGCGCCCTAAGACCGCTCGGCTAATCCCTCGCGGCGAGTAAACGTAATCTGAAATCGTTGGCGTATTGTGTGGAAGACGGAGGGTGTATGCATGGATAGAGGGGAAGAGAGAGACGTATTTGAAATAACAAAAACTACTGTGACAGAGTCATCTACTCTGATTAGTTTGTAAGTATGTAGACAGGGTATAAATGAAATCAAAATAGAATACTTAACAAACTGTATATTCAAAAGAAACCCACTTGAATTAAAAGGGCAACTCAAAGGAAAGCTAACGCATATTGTATCTTTTCTGTTGCCACGCGACCTTCCGCTAGCTACCAATGATGAAAAATGACGAAAAAGAATACATAAGAAACATTTTAAGAACTCTAATATTTTATCCAGAATCCTTCATTATTTTGTACTTCTAACACGCGTCTTGACATAGAATGTATAAGCCGTCGGACGTAACAGCCTGAAGAAGCAACTTCCTCCCAGGCTTCCAGGGCGCAGTCCCAAAGAGCGTCCGCAGTAGTTGGTTGGTTTCGTGGCCAGTTCTCTGTTAATGTTCTGGTGACCTCAGCCCACATGTTTTCCATGGAGTTCATATCAGCCGCCCGTGGCGGCCAGTCCATGACGTTGACGCCAATCGTGGAGAGCCGCTGCTGAACAAATGCAGACTTCTGAATGGGAGGATGGTCCTCTTGCAATGTGACGTCCCCTTCTGCGTACAGTATTCGCACTGACGGAAGCATCACATTTTCCATTATGTGGGCATACTGTGCGCTGTCCAGAAATCCTTCTATCCTGTGAAGAATTCCCGCCCCTCTCGCAGAATTCCAACCCCAGCAGGTAACAGATAGCCGGTCACTTCTTCTCGTCGTGGTTACATATTCGCGTCGATGGCGAGTCCCTTGCGGCCTGTAAACAATCCGTGGACCGTCGTTATTGGTGGAAAACACCTTCTCATAATTGAAAATGACGTTGTCCCACGACTCCCTCAGATGGAGCTCCGCAAATGCTAGCCGGTATAAAACATTGTCTTCGCTGATGTCTTGTTTCACGGCGGATCGTCGTGAATGCAGTCCAGCGTCCCTCAGCCTTCGGCGAATCGTGTCACTGGAGCCGGGGAAGTTGGTCTCCCGCCGCAACTACTTCGCGATCAGAAAGGGGTTTTCTCTGCTGCTAGACACTAGGCCCCTGTCTTCCTGCTGTGAGATCACTCTCTTCCTGCCTGAGCCAGGAGCCCTGTTGGTGGTGCCTCTTTCAAGGCAGATCCTCCACCATCTCGTTGCAGTGGTATGTTGTACGCCATACCGTCTGCCAGCTTCTCTGATGGAACATCCTCCTTCCTCAATGAGAGCGACGACTGTACCTCGGCCGGCCGGAGTGGCCGAGCGGTTCTAGGCGCTTCAGTCTGGAACCGCGCGACCACTACGGTCGCAGGTTCGAATCCTGCCTCAGGCATGGATGTGTGTGTTGTCCTTAGGTTAGTTAGGTTTAAGTAGTTCTAAGTTCTAGGGGACTGATGACCTCAGGTGTAAAGTCCCATAGTGCTCAGAGCCATTTGAACCATTTTTTTGACTCTACCTCGAATAGACCTCTCCCAGTGAGCCATTACGGCAGACAGCCTGATGTGTATTTCTGTTTGCCGCTCTTATACTGATTCCAGGAGAGGAGGTAAACATATATACGTCAAACGGAGCGGGAGAGGCAGAGGCATGCGGCGCAGCCGTGCTAGCTCGTCCCGGGCTGTTGGCCCACCAACGCCACCGCCAGCTCGCTCACTTGCGTCTCGCCTCGGCCAGCCTGGCTGGCCCGTAGTTCGCGAGCCGCGGCTAGTACAGACCCGGGCCGCATGGCCACGATCACCCCTTGAAGGATAAAAAGTTACACCTAACCTAACCTAAGTCTGTAGTAAGAACTAACGGAGCTACAGCTATTATGCTATAACATGTGCAGGCACACCTACAGTTGACGATTTATTCAAATATTTGACGAACAATACTTTCAAAAATACATTCATTTTAAACATAGCTACCACAAAATATTTCACCTAGCTAGCAATAGCATGACGCAGGAAACTATACTTTTTTGTAAGCGTTGTGCATTAGATGTAGCCTCAAGAAAACCTTTATTCAACCACGACAACTAAGCGGAATGAAAAGTAAACAGGTTTGGCGGCAGCTTCTCCAAATAATAGTATATACTTAGTATATAATACACGTTTTGTGCACTTATAACATGTACTCAGTGTCTCTGAAACAATAGGTGCTGCACGACGGAAATTACTTTCTGCTGAGGCACTTCATTTACATCTCAATGATACACGACTACTAGAGAGCATTGCTCTTTACGGCACTCAATCCACTTGTAAAGTAACATCATGATGTCGCAGATATTAGGCAACACGTTACTAGGGATGAGTAAAGCTTTAAGGTTTGCAACTAAACGTGCTACTCCTAGCTACTACTGAATATGAAGTTGATTATTAACGTGTCTTCATAACCATGTGTGCGGCGTTCGACTCTCAGTCAGCACAGACGTTTTCGTCACCTTATTTCTAGTTAAACGCGTGCACATCTCGCTGATGGTGGACCAACATTGGACATTTCTCGTCTTTTCCTGGTTAGACAACGACGGCGGTAGGCGCCGGGTTCGAATCCCGGTCAGACAATACAACTTCAGTCGTCATTTAAGGTTCCAACCCCACTACTGGTGACAAACTGTGATATCTACATTCTGATTTTACGTACTTATTCAACAATCCTATTAGGTGCTGGGTTCGCATCCTGATGTCTTTCGAGGTTAATTACCAAGAAGGTAATTGTCATGTTAGGGTTCCTGCTTTCGTACAAACATTATCTTCATTTACGTTCAAGTTGAGAATTGATAACTGATACTGGTGCAAACGTCAATATTTGACGTCTCTGTCTGCCCAGTGATCGAGTCTCGATAAGCCACAAAGCTTTACTTGGTTAACAATGGCTTTACGTTCTGGGTTTGCATCGAGATCCAGAACGAAGACGTTGGTCACGTCATTTAAAGTACAACTTCGTGTACAAGTAACTGTTGATGAGTAATGTGAACAATGGTATTACTTGTGATTCGTTGTTAATGTTGGGATTTCCGTAGAGTGGTTGCCACCGTTAATCACGTTTTCTTTTAACTTCTTAGTATTACATAAAGTTGATGTGAAACCACTCCCTGTTGAACGTTGAACAACGTTCAGCATGTGTTGGGTAAACCTTTTAGACAGCAAAGAAGTTGTTTCCGATTGCCATACAACTTTATAAATCCATATCCTGTCTCAAATATTTAATTGTGCCTAAGGATTACTGAACGATTTATGTGACAAAACTAGTTGTCCCATAACATTTGAAATGTCACTTATTGTAATTAAGTTTAGTTTACAAACGTTAAGGACTGTCTGATCTCTTCTGTACTATCGTGGTGTTACTTTACATCTGGACGGACTGTCATAAAGACTGGTGTCCTCTAGTAGTCTCTAGTGGTACGCATTGTGTATCTTACAACGACTGTACTGTGGAGGGTTGCGACTATGTGCAACACAGATATGCTATGTTGGTTGCATACATTCAGGTGCAGCCTACACGTTGGAATTCAGGGGTGACCCACTTTTTTTGCTGTCGAGTGTACATAAGCATGTTTACTCATATTCTGCTTTAAAATCTCTTATCCACTGATGGAAACAGTAAGTTTCTTTTAGATTTGTGCTAGTTTTTTTAAAAATTTATATTCACGATATGACACTTTATGATCTCATTTGAAGCACAATAGTAGTAAAGATCTACACCTACAGTTACACCTACGTCTACATAGACACTCTGCAAATCATTTTTAAGTGTCTGGCAGAGGGTTCATCCAACCAACTTCACAATACTCTATTATTCCAAACTCCTCTAGTGCACGGAAAGAACGTACATCTATACCTTTACGTATGAGCTCTGATTTTCCTTATTTTATCATGGTGATCGTTTCTCCCTAAGTAGGTCGGCGTCAACAAAATATTTTCGCATTCGGAGGAGAAAGTTGGTGTATGGAATTTCCTGAGAAGATTGCTCCGCAACGAAAGACGCCTTTGTTTTAATGATGTCCATCCCAAATCCTGTATCATTTCAGTGCCTCTCTCCCCTATTTCACGATAATACAAAACGTGCTGCCCTTCTTTGAACGTTTTCGATATACTCTTTCAGTCCTATCTGGTAAGGATCCCACATCGCTCAGCAGTATTCTAAAATAGGTTGGAACAGCGTAGTGTAGGCAGTCTCTTAATGTACATACGAACACTTTCCGTTATCAGCACATATGTTAAAATAAGTTACGACAAGTCAAAGAATTTCGAATGTAGAGATGCTGTTTTTCTGCAAATACACAGGTGTTAATATTTCAATAAAGATACAAAGGTGTCATTATTCCACAGCAGATACAAAGCTATTACATTAGTAATTATCCAGAGATATCATTTCTAAAAGAAATATTTTTGGTTATGTCTAATGTGGCTGTTCCTTTAGAAAAAAATGAACTTCTAAAATGACTAAAAAAACAAATGGAGTTTAGCAGCCATGGTTTTATTTTCTTTACGTTCTCTACATTCAAAATTGTTTGACTCATTTTTAACTTGTGTTTACAATTGTGCTGTAGAATCAAAAGCCTGTGTATGTGCATAAACATATTTACTCACACTGTCCTTCAAAACTTTTTACCTGCTGATGGGAACAGTAAGTGATTTTTATGTTTGTGCTAGTTTTCAAAATTTATATTCACAATATGGCACTTAATAATATAACCATGGCACTTAATAATATAACCTAAATGTGGAAAAAAATTGATGAAGAATGTCAAAGTACTTGAAGATGAGCCTGCAGGGCTGGAAATGAATCATGTGTTGAAATTAGAAACATGAGTATGAACGAAAGATTTGTTCTTTATTTTATGAAATCATCTTTCTGGCCGCGGCGCTCCTCCTTCCAGCCACAGAGATGGGGTGAAATGGACCTGATCCTTCTCCATTTAGCTCGGTGGTCCTCTGACCGAAGCCTTCTTGCTGCTCCACTTTTTGGAGATTGTGGAGAATGTATTTAGACGTATCACATTTTAATAGAGTCTACAGGAGTTCAGAAATCAAGTAACGATTTTATAAAAACGTATAGTGGGCGAGGATGATGTGTATGCTAGTGTAGTACAGAAGCAATGTAGATGTAAAAGTCGTAGTTGTCGCTGAAAGGCATGGTCTGGCTTCATGGCACCGCTAAATGTGTGTTCTGTTGTTAAAGGTACCTGAGAAAGTGTTGATCTTAACTGTGCAGGAGAGGATAGCCATTGTGATTTGGAGGTTGCAGAGGATGGCGTATGGTGAAATTCTGACTAGATTTGATCGCTGATTCCATGAACCTGGTCCTGCTGATAAGACAATTCAGCAGTTAGTGAACATATTTAAGCCCACTAGAACTGTTAAGAACAAGCGCAGGCAAGGCCGCCCATCAACCTCTGCAGACCGAACTGAAGACATTAGAACATGCACTGAAAGCAATCCAAAATCGGTGCTGCGATTGTTGCTGGAACTGGACATTCCACGCTCGACGGCACATAAGTGGTTGCGACAGGTGATGAAAAACACACCGTAGCTTCTGGTGGTTCTCCACCAATTACATGACGAGGATTTCGCAGAGCGTTTGAACACGTGACATGATTTCCTTGAATCAGATAAAAATTGTACGAGTGTACCCGTGGTCTAGGGGTAGCGTCTTTGAATCATAATCAAAACGTTTTCGGTCCTGGGTCCGATCCCCGCCACTGCCTAAATTTTGATAAATAATCAGCATTGGCGGCCGAAGACTTCCGGCATAACAAGTCAGCCTCATTCTGCCAACGGCCTGGTCAAAGAGGGCGGAGGAGCGGATAGAGGTTCAGGGCACTCTCTTGTCCTAGGGGTGGGAAATTGCCCCTAAAGGCGGAAGAATCAGTAATGATCAACGACATGAGGATGCAGAAGGCAACGGAAACCACTGTATTAAAGACACGTAACGTGTACCCACAGGACATATGGCCTGTAATTGAAGAAGTGTCATGATGATCTCTCCATTGGCAAAAGATTCCGGAATAGTCCCCCATTCGGATCTCCGGGAGGGGACTGCCAAGTGGGAGGTTACCATAAGAAAAAGATTGAATAATCTACGAAAGGATAACGTTCTACGAGTCGGGGCGTGGAATGTCAGAAGCTTGAACGTGGTAGGGAAACTAGAAAGTCTGAAAAGGGAAATGCAGATGCTCAATCTAGATATAGTAGGGGTCAGTGAAGTGAAGTGGAAGGAAGACAAGGATTTCTGGTCAGATGAGTATCGGGTAATATCAACAGCAGCAGAAAATGGTATAACAGGTGTAGGATTCGCTATGAATAGGAAGGTAGAGCAGAGGGTGTGTTACTGTGAACAGTTCAGTGATCGCGTTCCTCTAATCAGAATCGACAGCAGACCAACACCGACAACGATAGTTCAGGTATACATGCCGACGTCGCAAGCTGAAGATGAACAGATAGAGAATGTGTATGAGGATATTGAAAGGGTAATGTAGTATGTAAAAGGGGACGAAAAT
This sequence comes from Schistocerca americana, assembly GCF_021461395.2. Lineage (NCBI taxonomy): Eukaryota > Metazoa > Arthropoda > Insecta > Orthoptera > Acrididae > Schistocerca > Schistocerca americana. The sequence continues at coordinate 383,305,522 of NC_060126.1, forward strand.
CTAATAGTCATTAGCGACTGCAATGCAGTTGTAGGGGAAGGAGTAGAAGAAAAGGTTACAGGAGAATATGGGCTTGGGACAAGGAATGAAAGAGGAGAAAGACTAATTGAGTTCTGTAACAAGTTTCAGCTAGTAATAGCGAATACCATGTTCAAGAATCACAAGAGGAGGAGGTATACTTGGAAAAAAATGGCTCTGAGCACTATGGGACTTAACATCTATGGTCATCAGTCCCCTAGAACTTAGAACTACTTAAACCTAAGGACAGCACACAACACCCAGTCATCACGAGGCAGAGAAAATCCCTGACCCCGCCGGGAATCAAACCCGGGAACCCGGGCGCGGGAAGCGAGAACGCTACCGCACGACCACGAGCTGCGGACTATACTTGGAAAAGGCCGGGAGACGCGGGAAGATTTCAATTAGATTACATCATGGTCAGACAGAGATTCTGAAATCAGATACTTGATTGTAAGGCGTACCCAGGAGCAGATATAGACTCAGATCACAATATAGTAGTGATGAAGAGTCAGGAAGAATCAATACGCAAAGAAGTGGGATACGGAAGTACTAAGGAATGACGAGATACGTTTGAAGTTCTCTAACGCTATAGATACAGCAATAAGGAATAGCGCAGTAGGCAGTATAGTTGAAGAGGAATGGACATCTCTAAAAAGGGCCATCACAGAAGTTGGGAAGGAAAACATAGGTACAAAGAAGGTAGCTGCGAAGAAATACTTCAGTTGATTGATGAAAGGAGGAAGTACAAACATGTTCCGGGAAAATCGGGAATACAGAAATACAAGTCGCTGAGGAATGAAATAAGTAGGAAGTGCAGGGAAGCTAAGACGCAATGGCTGCAGGAAAAATGTGAAGACATCGAAAAAGATATGATTGTCGGAAGGACAGCATACAGGAAGGTCAAAACAACCTTTGGTGACATTAAAAGCAACGGTGGTAACATTAAGAGTGCAACGGGAATTCCACTGTTAAGTGCAGAGGAGAGAGCAGATAAGTGGAAAGAATACATTGAATGCCTCTATGAGGGTGAAGATTTGTCTGATGTGATAGAAGAAGAAACAGGAGTCGATTTAGAAGAGATAGGGGATCCAGTATTAGAATCGGAATTTAAAAGAGTTTTGGAGGAGTTACGGTCAAATAAGCAGAAGGGATAGATAACATTCCATCAGAATTTCTAAAATCATTTGGGGAGTGGCAACAAAACGACTGTTCACGTTGGTGTGTAGAATATGTGAGTCTGGCGATATACCATCTGACTTTCGGAAAAGCATCATCCACACAATTCCGAAGACGGCAAGAGCTGACAAGTGCGAGAATTATAGCACAATCAGCTTAACAGCTCATGCATCGAAGCTGCTTACAAGAATAATATACAGAAGAATGGAAAAGAAAATTGAGAATGCGCTAGGTGACGATCAGTTTGGCTTTAGGAAAAGTAAAGGGACGAGAGAGGCAATTCTGACGTTATGGCTAATAATGGAAGCAAGGCTAAAGAAAAATCAAGACACTTTCATAGGATTTGCCGATCTGGAAAAAGCGTTCGACAATATAAAATGGTGCAAGCTGTTCGAGATTCTGAAAAAAGTGGGGGTAAGCTATAGGGAGAGACGGGTCATATACAATATGTACAACAACCAAGAGGGAATAATAAGAGTGGACGACCAAGAACGAAGTGCTCGTATTAAGAAGGGTGTAAGACAAGGCTGTAGCCTTTCGCCCCTACTCTTCAATCTGTACATCGAGGAAGCAATGATGGAAATAAAAGAAAGGTTCAGGAGTGGAATTAAAATACAAGGTGAAAGGATATCAATGATACGATTCGCTGATGACATTGCTATCTTGAGTGAAAGTGAAGAAGAATTAAATGATCTGCTGAACGGAATGAACAGTCTAATGAGTACACAGTATGGTTTGAGAGTAAATCGGAGAAAGACGAAGGTAATGAGAAGTAGTAGAAATGAGAACAGCGAGAAACTTAACATCAGGATTGATGGTCACGAAGTCAATGAAGCCAAGGAATTCTGCTACCTAGGCAGTAAAATAACCAATGACGGACGGAGCAAGGAGGACATCAAAAGCAGACTTGCTATGGCAAAAAAGGCATTTCTGGCCAAAAGAAATCTACTAATATCAAATACCGGCCTTAATTTGAGGAAGAAATTTCTGAAGATGTACGTCTGGAGTACAGCATTGTATGGTAGTGAAACATGGACCGTGGGAAAACCGGAACAGAAGAGAATCGAACCATTTGAGATGTGGTTCTATAGACGAATGCTGAAAATTAGGTGGACTGATAAGGTAAGGAATGAGAAGGTTCTACGCAGAATCGGAGAGGAAAGCAATATGTGGAAAACACTGATAATGAGAAGGGACAGGATGATAGGACATCTGCTAAGACATGAGGGAATGATTTCCATGGTACTAGAGGGAGCTGTAGAGGGCAAAAACTGTAGAGGAAGACAGAGATTGGAATACGTCAAGCAAATAAATGAGGACGTAGGTTGCCCGTTCTTCTAAGACAAACACTTCATCGGTGGAAGAATTTACGATTTTGCAGAACTTGTGTACCAACAACGTGTGCATAACGATTACTTCCAACATGACGGGACACCATGCCATTATGCCATAGGCGTGCGTGCGTCCGTTCCCTGGAAGATAGATTGGGCGCGCATGACCCATTATCTTGTCAGCGTGTTCTGTCGTCCTCACAGCCTTGGACTTCTTCGTTTGGAGATTTTTCAAGGGACGTGCGTTTCGCCGCCAACGTATCAACTCACTGGCGGTGCTCAGAGACTGGTTTCGAAGACAAGATGCTGCAGCTACACCAGCATAAGTGCTCCGGAACGTCGTTCGTGCTAGAACCGGCAGATGGGAATTGCGTCGGGATGTGAATAGTGCTCTTATTGAATATACGTGTAGTAAACATGTACCACTGTAAGTAATAAGAGTACAATAATTATATCAACAAAACTGTTACTTAATTTCTAGACACCTTCCAGTTTACGTTCTGACGAGAGAGGAAAAGTAAAGTTAATTGGAGACCTACCCACTCCTGTAGCCAATGACGAGAAGAATGTGGGGCGAGTTCAAAATTTTGTGAATTGTTAAGACTGCTACATAAACTGTTAGGTTGGAGCTTTAAGTACGTTTCAGAGTGGTTGGTGCATCACTTTTCGTTTTGTGACCAGCAGTTCACTTGCACCTGTTAATAGCCTTTTGGGAGAGTTTCGAAAGTTCTCCCTTTCCTTTTATCCACAATTTAAAAATTGACTTGTGAAAAGCTTTCACAGTGTGTTTGCTTAGGTGTTTGCATGTCTGTTTCGCAAAAAGAGTTTTAGAAATTATTTTAACATTTTAATCAGTAGTTTTAATACTTTTACCTATTTTAACCACAGCCTCTGCAGACATTAGTATTGGCGCTGAAGACCTCGCTGTCGTGTCCACAAATAATTATGCGATCATCATCATAACCAATATCATCACCATTACCTACGTCAAGTACACGTCTCTATAACATAGCTGACTGACACACGATTGTGCCATTATGCTCTATTCAGATAAAGGCCTTTGGAATGACGACGGCAGGAAAAAGTTTCATTACCAGTATTGGACCGTGTCACCTCTGTTTATAAGTGGTGAGCGGTGCCAACTACTAAAGCGGACGTCCAGGGTTCTGTTCGCGGTGACAAGGTCAGACCTTAATTTTTTTTTTTTTTTTTTTTTTTGTGGCTTGGCCTGGAATGAAGTCCACTCGAGACGCCAAATGAGAAGCCGCTTTATAAAATAAACAAAGAAACTGACACGCAAGTCGCCGAAGCGGCAAGTGGCGTCGAATAGAAAGATTTCCACCAGTCTGACAGCCACGTTATATTTTTTAGAGTCTAGCCGGCAAGGGGAGCAGTGTTGGTGGCGTAAAATTTCTTAGTTAAATTCCAAACTGTTGGCTGCATGAGGCACACAGCCAGCTCATTTGTATTCTTACAGCCGGCTGTGGTGGCCGAGCGGTTCTAGGCGCTTCAGTCTGGAACCGCGTGACCGCTACTGTCGCCGGTTCGAATCCTGCCTCGGGCATGGATGTGTGTGATGTCCTTAGTTTAGTTAGGTTTAATTAGTTCTAAGTTCTAGGGGACTGATGACCTCAGATGTTAAGTCTCATAGTGCTCAGAGCCATTTGAATTTTTGTATTCTTACAAGGTGACGGCGCCTACACGTCATCGCTGATTTCGTCCTAATGCGGGGCTTAACTAGAAGTGAAAGTGACAGAAGTGGGTGCTACAGGTGGCTAAGCGTTTGCGAAAAATAGTATTTTTGGCGCAGGTATAGTGAGGCATGAGTCATTTATACAGGATGTTTCCGCGAGAAGGTGCAAAAATGTAGAAGCATATAGATAATGCTTCACTGAACAGCTTGAGGTAGGGAACCTGGGGTCGGAGAAGCGAGCTTAAGGAGATCTGGAAGTAAACGAATCTACCGCATTGTCTAGCATTACTGTCTCCCAGTTTATTTACTACAAACATGAGTACAAGTTTACACGTGGTGGCTGTTTATTTAAACGTACATTCTTTATTTCCTGCAAGGAAACAAGGAAGGCTAGCCTGGTTACTAGGAAGTCATGATGCAGATTTTGTTTACTTTACTTGTCCACAAGGTGGCTCTGTTGTATCGTTTTTACATTGTCCCGTGAGAGAACGTGCTATGAATCAACGACAGACCCATTCATTACTCAGTGCTATTCAGAGACGTGCAGTACAATACGACGGGGCAGTAGCGGTACAGTTCCGCAGAACTCACTGACGTGCACTTTGTGTGTGGAGACGTACGTTGCAATGGTCTCGCTGCTGAAGGACTGTATAGGGAACGATTTACTAACAGGCATCATGCGTCACGAAGAGTGTTTATCTGTCTCGGTCGACGAATGCGGGAGCGTGGTTCATTGGAAGGAAGAAACGAGGGACCTGGCAACATGAGGATCACCCGCATACCCGATTTTGTAGAGGAGATGCTGGAACGTGTTGCAGCGGACCCCGCTGGTCGTACTGCACGTGAAATGGACGCTGCACATACTAGCGTGTGGCAGGTACTACACGAAAAAGTTACACCTGTATCACCCACAACGAGTCCATGCAATGCTTGTGACTAACTTTCCACCAAGGGTCGCACTGTGTCAGTGGTTGCTTCAACAATGGACTGATCGACCAGGTTTCCTGCAAATTCGGCTGTTTATTGACGATGTCTCATTTGATCGTGATGGTATTTCCAACTTCACGAATAGCCGTGTGTGGGATGAGGTAGATCCTCACGCTGTAGAAGAATCACACCATCGATGACATTTTGCTGTGCATATCTTAGCCGGTATTGTAGGTGACAATCTCTTTCGGTCATATCTTCTGTATGGCCGTCTGAATGGCCACCTGTACTTGACGATCGTGCAAAGAGTTCTACCTGAGCTGTTGCAGGACGTGCTCTTAGCTGTTAGTGAGAGGGTATGGGTACAACATGACAGTGCGCCACCTCACTTCAGTGTGGATGTCCGCAACCATCTCGGCGCTGTATTTCCTGGTCGCGGGATTGGAAGGAGAGGTCATATTCCATGGCCTGCGGGGGATATAGGGATATCTAAAGCCACTTATGTATGAGGCCCCAGTGGATACGGAGTTGGAATTAGTTGCCTGCCTGTGATGTTATTCGAAACACACCAAGGATATTCGTCAGGGTGCGTCACGATCTCATGCTTGCATTGAGGTTGATGGACGTGCAAAGAGTTCTACTTGAGCTGTTGGAGGACGTGCCCTTAGCTGTTCGTGAGAGGGTATGGGTACAACATGACAGTGCGCCACCTCACTTGAGCACATTTTGTAAGATACAGTATAAATGGCACGTTCATGGTGTCAGTGATGGTATTTGCAGTTAACTGTCAGTCACTAATGTAAATAAAAAGTACACAGTAATGGGATTTTATTTGTATTACCTCCTTAAGCTGGCTTCTCCGACACCAGGTTCCCTACCTCAAATAGTCCAGTGGAGCATTCTCTATGTTCTGTTAAATTTTTGCACGCTATTACGGAAACACACTGTATATAGCGTAGTTTCCGGGCCGAGCGTGCCTCTCGCAGCGGAAAGAGGACAGATCGGTCCTTCGAAGTACCCCGGGGTCGAGTCCATATTCACAAACCTCTTTTTATTTTCATTTTATACTAAACACTGACAATAAAACGACATAAGGCTCCATATATTGTATTTATTAATATTTTCATAAAATGTTTGGAAAGGAAAACAAAGGAAGGTTTGGGAATGCAGATAAATCCACATTTGTTATAAAAATGGATGTATGTATACGTGTATGTTAGTATGTTCCACATCCGCCCCTAAACCACCGAACCGATTGCAACCGAACTTACTGTACATATCCCTTACAGTCAAGCAACAATTTCTGTGGGGTATTACGTCATAAACAATGAGATGCATGAAATACTTCTGTATCATGCATGGCGTTTCAACTGATTACTTCTTTGCTACTATCTCTGTTCGCAACACATTTATCAACATGTGCCACTGAATGTGCCTATACAAATATATAGCTCAAGAGACATGACATCGTAATTACGAAGATGCGTGAAAAAATGCCGCATCATGCATGAAGTTTTAATACATTTAATTCATTACTACTAAGGACTCGTAGGATGGAATCAGCTCAAGCAAGTCCTTGACACATGGCAACGCTTATGACAGCTTTCAAAAAAAGTGGTTCAAATGGCGCTGAGCACTATGGGACTCAACATCTGAGGTCATCAGTCCCCTAGAACTATTTAAACCTAACTAACCTAAGGACATCACACACATCCATGCCCGAGGCACGATTCGAACCTGCGACCGTAGCAGTCACGCAGTTCCGGACTGAAGCGCCTAGAACCGCTCGGTCACACCTTCCGGCGATAGCATTCAACTGCGAAGCAGACGCAGCTTTAGGCGAAAACAATAGCCATCTATAGAACTATGAAGAGGCGTTGCCATAGAGACGTTTACACAATCGCATTACAGACATGCGAAGCTGCTGCACCGAAGTACGGAAACTGTACATTACAAAAATAGTTAATTTCGGTTTTCGTTTCTAACAGAAAATTGGCAGAATGAATACTCGGTCAATGCTGGGTTTATCAGCTAGTTTCTAATAAATGACTGTTCTTACAGAGCCCACGTGGACTCTGAACGTAACTTTACAAGAAAGGACTGTCATTTTAGCGTACAGGACTTCGTATTCCGTTAGTTAATTTTGACCTTAGAGCGGCCATCCGCTGTTGCGTGCAAATTATAGATTCAAGTGCATCTAAACAGGTCCGTCGATCTTTTAGGATAACGGATCATTAACTTACTAGCTCTCGACCAGGCAAACTATTAAGAATGTATATCAAGTTTGTTTTTCTGTATAAACTATGACGAGTGCAAGACGCCGATAAAATTATTGCTTCTCCTGGTTTTTCGATGTAAAGTATCAACTGAAAAACAATAAATTTTATATACGAAGCTCTCATGTACGCCTTACAATCGCTTCTTGGAAATTTATTTCTAATCCTTGATTTTCATTTGCCTTCATTTTTCATGCATTTTATAAAACTCTTAATAAATATAACATGTTAAGCATTATTTCAGAAACGTGAAGCGTAAGTAACGCAAAGTTGAAAATGGAGAGAAACTTTTCATATATGGCCTCGATCCCACGACCCTCAGGTTACTGTTTTATATTCATTTTTTCCTCTGTGCAGAGCGCTTCCTGGGAACTTTTCTAACGTAACTAGCTCATACCTCGCCCGACCTTCACCGTACATACTATTTCTTCTAAATTTTAGGTCATGTAGACCTGTTACTTCTCTCAGTTTCATTTCTTGTCAGGTCCTGCATGTACGATAAATTTGGACGAAATCGGTGTGACGACTAGGCACTGTCCCCTTGTTGGTACCCCTCAGTCTTGTCATGTAAGTTCACAGTATACGTAGAGAATACGCAGAACGTATATTTAAATTCTTTTTGAGAACAACATCCTGATCAGCACAAAAGACACCAACGGCACTGTTAAAACTCTCATCCAGCCCCGAATGGAAACAATGATCTTAGCCCGCTGAGAAATGAACCGTACGAACTTCCCCTCACCAATTACATTCGTACAGGTTGAGAAGGGTTCGACTAGGACTTAACATATGTAAGCTGGAACACGCAGGTCTCAACCGTTTTCGAGAAAATCGAGTTTGAAACTTTTAGATGCCCTTCTATACTTTGTATCGTTGCTACCGTTCAAAAAATCCTCAGCAAAACGAATGAGTACTTTATTTCATAAGCGGGAAGTCTGCGGATCGAATCTCATTACTGGTATCCTTTTTTTCTTTCATACTCGATTCATTTACTGTTTTAATAATCTTTATCCTGCGAAAAGGAGAAAATTTTTTATGTGGAAATAAAAAGAATACACGAAAACTTTCAATCATATCATTATAGTGATTTTATTTATATCATTGTATCTACATATGTGACAAATGTAATGTGTAAGCTATGGAGGACTGCACGAATTAGGATCGTAGAAATATAGAAAGCAACAAATAGCGACATGCCTCACGTCTAGTGAACGCCGAGTATGGTTACAGTTGGAACCTACTTCCAAAATTGTAGAGAAAAATCCTGTTTTTCAGTATAAAGATTTTGAAAATTTCAAATAATTTATTAGGTATTGATAACCTGCACAGTCACAATAAATCTTTTAGAATACCTTGGGAATGAGAAAAAGTGCCAGCAGCGATATTCGCCCCAAAGACGTTGGGCTTGTGGAACTGCGCACATACTCCTTCAGCTGCGGACTCCTTGAATAACAGCGACTATACATAGTTTATAAGAACCCTTAAAAGTTTCAATCTAGATTTTCTTGAAAACGGTTGAGAGTTGTGTGTTTCTGATTACGTTTGTTGATGTCATAGTTGTGCCGCCCTCACCCTGTCAACGTGGATGAAATCGGTGAGAGGAATTTCGTACGGTTCATTTGTAAGCTGTAATTCACGGAGGCCAAAGAATTCGTAATCTTTTCGCAGTGTCTTGTAAAGGGGAATTATGCAATACTACATGTGGACAGTTAGCTTCGCTCTCTTCCTTATCTCTCATCATTATTAATAACAAGACAAAAATGTAATTGCACTCCAAACATGTTCGTTACTGTCACCTTCTGACATGTTCCACACCACCGAGAATCATCTCATTTTTGGATCTATGGAACGAGAACTGTATACAATTTAAACAGGCCTTATTACACAAGCTGTCTGATTTGTCATACATACAACCCACCTAAATGTTATTTAATTGAGCGGCTTGTAGGTAATGGGTCATATGGAAAGAAAAGTACTATGACAGAAATGCAATAGCATTAGTTAAAACAAATTTTGTCTTGAGAGCAGGTCACTTAGTTCAAAAGAGGTAAAGTAAAGACCAGTTGTAATTGGATTTTGAAAAGAAAGTGACTCGTGTTTAACCTAAGTACAAAATAAGCTTGCATTGTTTCCTTTTACTTCCTACGTGACGGTAGTTTTGGAACTTCAGCTCCTTACACTAAACTACTTATATTACTGTTAGTCTTCTTGCTTCTTCCTGTTATAGGCGCGTGATATCAATTATATCATGGAACAAATCATCTCTCAAAGTTCAGCATGTTTTAATGATTCTTCTTACATCGAAATTCAATTGCCTCTATTAGTGATCATGATATCATATACACCTACCGGTTTACTACGAGCCACACCCAATACTTCCAGTACTTTCTCTCCAATGTTGTCTCCCATGAAACATATTTCCTATTTATATTCCTATGCCACACAAATTCACCTAATTTTTTTCTTAACTCTTCAGAATCTCATTTTCTCTCCTTTATCCATAACGTTTCTTCGCAATTCTTCATAACACTGCGTCAATGCTCTCACCATTTCTTCACATAAACAGAGCAGAACGGTATGTCCATGCAGTATATTTTTCTCTAACAGTTTGCAAGCTGGGCACGTGACAATGTAAAGCATATGTATTTAAGTCCCTGTGTCATGAAATTTGCATCTACTTATACACAACCTTTGGCAGTAGAATTGCAAAACTAAAGCAGGCCCCGTAGACTACCACAAGTAACTGTACACTTCGATAATTTTCCTAGAAGCTTTAGTCAGTTGAGATCGTAACAACGTTACCCGTAAGTTGCGTGTTTTGCATACCTATCAGGCGTTACTTCATTTCGATCGCTTTGTCCGCATATTGCTGCAAAGTCCAGCATTTTGTTCGTCATCCTGCAAGTCGAGAAACTGATTTCTCTCGATTTATTTTCCCAAGAAAATGCTTTGTTTTGCTCGGAACTTTTTGATCGTGAGTCTTTGCACTAATTCTAGAGGTGTTTCGTTTCTAGCCTTTATTGTTGTCTTCTTTTCAGTGCAAACCTCTGTGAGTTGCAGTTCGTCACTTGCAACTTGCTGTATACGTTCTCGCCCTGGCTGTTGCGTGCCCTGTGCCACTTGGCTCATACTGTCCACATTCGGTTCTTTCTGTGGTACATCCTGCTGTACTTTTTTGGGCTGTTTCATCTGATTTTTCATAACTTCTTTTTTACCTTCCACAGAAACTTTTGCCGCGCACAATCCATTGTATGGTGCTGGTTCCGTGTGTTCTGACACTGGTAGCTGCGTGTCCTGTGCTCATTTCTCTGTTTCTTGTTCTACCCGAGCTACATCCTACAGTCACATTTCACAGTTTCTTTTCAAATTTTCTATTTTTTTAAAAGATTTTGTCTTGTTCTTCAATACGATGTCTTATTTCTCTCAGGTCCGACAGCAAATCGTTTCTGCTTCACCAATTTTTTTTTTCCTTTCACGCAGCACTGCTATTGAGTTCTTCTTCAATTTTGTTGGAGTGATCTTCTTGTTCGCCTAACACATCTTCCGTTATTTTTCCATTCCTGTCAGTTTTTTCTCAAATTCTCCCATACCTACTTGATACTAATCACTTAATTTTTTCGGTATTCTTTTTATTCTTTTCCATAAATTCTAATATCCTTTGCTTTATTAAATTCTGTGCTTCCTTTCTCAATTGTACAAAAGTAATACATCCGCTATCTCCTCTCGCCATTAAGATTTTCTAAATGGTCATTTTGAGTGTGATCATGTTTCCCACGCTTATAGTTTGGGGTATGGTCAGATCTCCTGGGCTGTTCTTCATGGTCCCATCTGCTATTAGTATATTCTGGCTTAAATGGTTAGTTATTAATTGTCTTCCAGTTTAACGAAAGTTTCCTAGTTGCTGTCTTATTTGCGTCAATTTGTGGCCAGTACTCTATGTCAGACGTACTAACAATTACGATTCTAGAAACGTGCCCTATTACCACTCCAATAATTCTGATCATAAATCTCGCCAAAATACCATCAATAATGTGATGAGGTTAAATGAGGTTCACACTGGCTTGAGAGCACTCGATTTATTATACTTTTAACACAAGCAAGGTTACTCCCACTAGCCAAATCATACTGCCTCTGCATCAGAATTCATACAGTTACTATCGTTTGAATCGAGTTTGTCATTGCTGGCAGTTTCTTTACGGTCAGCTTTAATTTACCAGTCATATGCTAACCTGAATAACCTCATTTCTACAAATTAATAACTTTTATACCAAACTGCACGCAAAGTATACACTCACGAATCTCTCATTATGAAGGCTCCGGGTAAACTCGCTCGCTTATGTGCAAAACCGAACTGTGAGTGCCAAACCGCAACCTTCTAGTACAATTGGGCCTCCCCTTTAGCGTTACTAGTACGCTGGAGCAAAGATGTGTAAGGTTAGATTTGATTTGTGTGGAACAGGTGTCGTTATCTGTACCTGTACAAGGAGCTTAGGTTTAAATCGGGCTACGTACTACAATGAAACTGACCAAGTCTATGATGACACAAAACAAATGTTAGCTAAAATACTTTTGTCAGCAGGCCACTGCACAGACAATTAGGCAGTCTAAATATCTGTTCTCTGTTGGTTACAGGAAGAGTGCAAATAATGCCTAACTTATACTTGACACCAAAGACACGATTGCCACAACCATAATTCCACGTCTGAATTGTTTCATAACTGTACGAAACGTATGCGGTTGAAAATAAAATGCTAAGCAAGATTTTGACGTTCCAATTTGAGGCCCTAATGTTCAAAACGTGGTTTCGAAGAAGGCTTTAACATTTACGAATTGGCTTACTGTGTGAAGATTCTCTCAAGAGTTTACCGAAATCTAATCATTAACTTCCAAATAGAAGTGTAAGCATACGCAACGATTACAAAAAAAAAAAAAATATGATCAAGGTTCCTCACTAAGACGAATTCTGTGTCCGACTTGACTCTAACATTTGTCAATAGAAATATGATCACCTGGTTTTTAATACGTTTTCAGTAAATTTTTCACCTCACTAAACTCCATTTTAGGGGAATGCAGAGAAGATAATGGATCTCATTCTCACTAGAAAAATATAATCATTGGCCAGTAATGCTTCTTATTACATTTTATTTGGGCCCACTAAAGGAAGGAAGAAAAAAAGATTAGAGTTTAAAGTTCCATCAACAGTGCGGTCATTAGAGATGAAGCAGAAGCTCGGTTTACAGAGGATGTGAACCTGCCAGAAGCAAATTAGAGACAACACAAAAAACATAATGTAGATTCTCGGATAGGTATTTAAATGGTCATCCCCCTGCTAAAAACTGTGTCACCTTGCTCGATGCCTACTACAGGTTATATACAAAACGAACTTTTAAGGCAGGATGCAACAGTTACTGATCGGAACTATAGCGTAAGATTCTATTAAACATTTACAGATTGTATCTCTCTTTTTCTTCACACGGTCAGTTAATAAATAATAGCACGATTTTAATGATGATGCTCCAAAATACGACACGTAAACACGCAACTTAGTAAAAGGCAAATGCAAAGAGCAAGCAACGTTTTAGGTGGAAGAAATTGTTTTGACATGACCTTTATATCACTTAAATTACATATTTATATCACTTAAACCACATACGTTCAGTAATATAGAAATATGAATTTCATAATTCTCCAAATATGAGATGTAAACATAACCAGAGACAGTGGTGTACGAGGTTCCACACAAACAAGGAAAATTTGATATCCTGAAAACATGATCTTTGCATCAAAACAAAATCGTTTACCGGTTTACGCAACGATTTTGAATACAAAGCATCTGCAGTTTGCTTATCGTAATCTGCAAGTACAATTACACATGTCAGATGGTGAACAAAAATTCGAACTCTCCAACAAAATAAAATTATGTCATTTCTCAAAACATATAAGATTTTTAATGCAAAGAAAGTGTGGCATTACTGTCGTAATTTGTTCTGCAACATTAAAAAAATACATATGGCCACATAGTGAATACTACTGATAAAATATATAGCTTAAGCAGCACTTTTAGAAGAGTAAAGTTTAATATTTGTAACACACTTTGTAAGGTACAAGGGATCATCAGTTAAATACCTCCACATCTAAATTGTCTCTATCACTTATTTGAGTTAATGCAGCTTGCTTTTTGCCACTACTGATATAACTAACACTTTAGTTGATGAGTTTAATTCGATCTTTGTACTACGCATTAAATAAACTCAACTACATAGAAATGGGTCCCATAAAATTACAAGACACAAATCGGCACTTCTGCTGATCTAATTTACAAATTAAAGTTTGTTTATCGATGAGAATAGTTTCAACTATTTTGCCAAAGTAAACAATGTTAATTTAGACGAAAAACTGATATGAAAGTCACCTAAATATTATAGTGCCCCCATGTTAGGGTATTAACTTTATTTTGCAGTATAGTTTGTTATTTTCTGCTGATAATACTGTCTTGTGGCATCACACAGTGAATAATACACGATATTTCGTCCATCCATACATCACCATGTTACAGAAAAATTGTGACAAAATGCTCCATATATGAGGCTATGTTTACAAAACAGTTTAAAGCAATCATGAAAACGAAACAGCTTACGATATCACAATATTTTACCAGCTATTAAAGCTAATACCATGGTGACATCAACGACTATGATGTGATGCTGTCAATTACGAGCATGTGATGACATGACAATATCATAGTAATTATTACTCTCTTGTCTGCCTCATGTTTTTTTTACAGTTATAGAATAATTTAGGTGTGTAAATAACATTTATCCACTTTAATTAGAGAGGCTGTAGACATGTTTTTTATTGAAACTTATTGCTGATGTAGATATATTCAATTTTGAATTAGACCAAGTGTAAATACTTTTGAACATTGCAGGAAAATTCAGATTGTTCAAGTACTTTTGGACACAGCATGAAATTCATATTATTCTGATACTTTTGAGCATATTTCAAAAAGTTAGGTTGTTTGGATTCTTCTGAATATAGCACAAATTTCAGATCAATTTTTCAGTAAAATAACTGGATTAGTTTGCCACCTTCTAGGCGACTAGTGACAGACCCTTGAACTATGTGAGACTACAGCACCGCCAAGTGGAAGCCCCATAAACACCGTGAATGGGCCAAGTAGTTGGTAGCTATATTACTGTAGGTGAATTCGAAATCTGTCGTAGTAGAAAAAGTTAAAGTTTGCAGCTATCTACTGAGGAAGATTTTACAAGATACTAGATGCAGTATACTTCATTGAAGCGGGTGATGAAACCATTCTCTTCTGCTGATTTAAAGTGAAAATTTCACAGTAGCCTATTAATGAACAGAAGTGAAGAGATGTATAGGTAAATCATAGAAGATGATTGTGTCAGTCTTCGAAATGATGTGTATAAAATGAAAACAATAACTTGGTTTAACATCCAGACACACACCATTAATTAAACATTCACAGGAAACATTAGAGATCGTATCAGATGATCAACCACTTTTACTAAAGTAGGTATGGAAAGATAGAAAAAAGTAGGCAAAAGACTAATGACTTCAGTGCTTAGTGTCCCTTCATACTGCAAGTATTGTTTCCAAGAGTCAGTTCTGAGTGGCACGGATCTCCATTGGTACCAGTAACTACAAACTGTTATGTATTACATTCCTATCTTATAATTATGAATGGAGGACATATGAAATATTTTAAGCAGTGTAGCATTCAGTGCTGTGCTTCATTTAACTATGGAATTTCGAAAACATTTTGAAATAGATTTTCTTTGCAAGTTTCATTTATTTGACAGAAGGACAGTAAACGCTGATTCTAAAACTAGACGCACCTCAAGTGTTAATTTGCATTTATTTTTTAATACGTTTACAAATAGACAATATTAGTGCAAATATGCTACCCAGTGCATATACAATCATATTAAACAAACTGGAAATGATGTTGTACTCTCTCTAGTCCTATTAGGCTTACTAATAATATGTTCAACACAATAATCTACAAAGGCTTAAGTGATTACAGAAGTTTTTCTAACGATGATTTACAAGGGTAAGTAATACAGTTCTCAGATAGTTTCATTCTTTGCACAATGACCAGCGAAATGAGTAGATCCCTAACACATACTGCTTGCAGAGATCGTTAAGTCCATATTCATCTTCATTGTGGAACATTCTCACAGAAGAAGCCACCCATCAACGCTTGTTGATCTGTCCCAGCAGCGCATAATACGAGTAAGATGCATTCACAAGCTGCAAAAAACACCGACATTAGATCGCTCTTAATCCTTCCAAAATACAACATAGTTTACAGCTAACTTTTAGATGGCTTTGAGAACACTAATATCAAGAATAACTGTTAATCTTTCATAGGCTAGAGTTGGGCACCTCTAATGGCACAATATAGCATGAGCTATGTATTATAAATCATTTAATGTAAGCCACATTTTTGGAATTTTGTCATTAACAACGTTAAGATACACAAATTTAATTCTTTGTCAAAAATTACAAATTTGATTCTTCATGCTGTTGAAATATTTTTCATTTTACTACTGATAAAACTGCTCTTTCCAATATTTGACTTTTACAACGTACGAGACTGTTAGTAATCTTCGTTGTAAAAGAAAGAAACCCTCGTACGTGAAATCTGTGCGTTGCATGGATTTGTATTAATACAGTGACAAAAAGAATCAATCAGTGGGGAGTTTACTTGCAGCATTGCTCAGCTGCATCCTCTTTTCACACTCAAGCTTGCACGGGCATAAAACTACATTTTGACACAGTCAGTGCCATGTGTATATAAGGACAGGCCACCGCGACATTTGTACACTTGACAGCAGCAAAACAGTTCGCCCCATAGGATTTCAAGTCCTGCAATCTGCACGCTCTGGCAACACCGTAGGATACAGAGGTGTCTGGAGGACGTTTCATCTCCCATCTCTCATTCGAGTACATACAGTGCTGTATCTACTCATAGACTAGTGGTAACCGCTGCGCAGTTTTGACGAAAAAGCCACGAGTTAGAGTCCATTCATTCCTTTGTTGTTTTTTAACTGCATTTCGTCCGTCTGCTGAAGATATCAGTCTGATGGAATCTCAAAGATAATTTGCTTCACTTTCTAACCCACTAATAGTTGCAAAACCTTCTGCACCAGAGTTCGTGGCTATGTCAAGATCAGAAGTGCTATGCCAGAGAGTTTCTACGCCCTAAAGCGGCCACCGGCCACGCGCCACTAGCTGCTGGACACCGGCCGCCCGTCCGGCCAGGTGAACGCGGCGTGGTGCGTCTGGAGCACACGCCTTCTCTCGCATCTGTAAGCATAAAACTTGTTATTTATTGTATTTTGATTTTCGACACGAGACAACTTCGATAATCAGGATGAACACTGCGCAGTTACACAACATGCTTAGTGATACGTTCGTATCAATATTTTGCTAAAACCTCTGGCAAACGAGACGAATTAGCTAACGCTAACGGGAGGGTATACTCGTCAAGGCTCCGGTTAACAATGTCTGACCACCACAAGAGAATAGCGCCGTACTGTGCAGCAAGCACCTCGAAACACATTGACATCTGCGTCTGCCATCCGAGAACAAGCAATGGACTCCCTGGAACATTCTGTCATCCCGTACCCTACAGGATGGAAATTAACAGTTCCTGGGATAGGGAATTAGCGCTGCATGTGTAGGCTGCAGTTAACACACAACTCAAACGGCTGTGTTTGGACTGGTGCTGTGGCTGGGAAGTTGGGACTGCGGGTGAACGGCGTCGCAGCGTGTTCAGGAATGAATGTCAGTTCTGCACTGCCTCAGCCGCGGGGGATTAGCTGAGCGGTCGTAGGCGCTGCAGTCATGGACTGTACGGCTGGTCCCGGCGGAGGTTCGAGTCCTCCCTCGGGCATGGGTGTATGTGTTTGTCCTTAGGATAATTTAGGTTAAGTAGTGTGTAAGCTTAGGGACTGATGACCTTAGCTGTTAAGTCCCATAAGATTCCACACACATTTGAACATTTTTTTGAACTGCCTCAAACGACCGTCGTCGACTAGTATGGTGGCGACCTGGGAAGATGTCGCAGCCTTCTGAAGTTCTGGAGAGGCACAGCGATGTTATTGATAGTGTCACCGTGTGGAAACTCATTGAGTATAACTTCAGATCACTGCTAGTAATGACTGAGGGAACTCTGACAGTACAACAGTACATCATGGACATTCTACGACCTCATGCACGTGCAGTGGGGCAGTATCGTGACGATAAATTTCAGGGGGACAATGCTTGTCTGCACGTGGCGTGTACCTCTATGAATTGTTTGCATGATGTCGAGGTACTCCAGTGGCCAGCAAGATCTCAGACCAGTCGCCAAGAGAACACACGTGGGACCAGCACAGACGGCAATCCTATCCTAGTGCCAGCATCCAGGGTGTCAAGTACCACTTACAACGGTTGTATGCCAAGCTGCCACAGTACAGGATCCTACGGCTTGGTGACACCCTTTCAAGCCGAATCAGTGCATGTACACCAGCCAGAGGGTTGCAGTGCAACACTGATAAGTGGGCTCGTACTTCCAAGTTCTCGATAAATTTATTCATCTTAGTAATAACATTACATACTCTCTCAACTAGAGAAGTTTCATTTCGTTTACTCCTCCCCTTCTGTTGTATCACTTTATTGGTAAGGTGGTGTAGCTCTTCTGACTAAAACATTCAAGTGAAATTTCCAGTTTTCCCAACTCTGTTTCTTGAAAAGCTCACTGTATTCAAACTACTCTATCAATTTCTGAGGGCAGTTGTTTTATGAATGAAAAATCGCAAAATTTTTAAATCTATAGTAACCTCACATGTGAATACCGTCACCTAACGACCGTTTGTAAAAGATGGATAAACGAGCCTCGTACAGTGTCAGCGTAGAAGGCTGTATGGTGGACACTTGCCGAGACAAAGGTGGTCCTGTTGACTGGGTAGAGATGGCCGGCGGTGATGACGAGCTGCTGCTGCGCCCGGAGGATGACGATCGCCAGGGAGCGCTTGAAGCGCCTGCTGGCCTCCACCCACTGGCAGCTGTACGCCGCCACCGACAGCGCCTCCGCCTGTCAACAGCCAACGCATTAGTCTGCCTCGTAGCACGTACACCAGATGTCAAGTGAACTGGAAGATTTCATAAATACGAGTATTACCATGTAACAAAACACACTACAATCACATTTACAACCAGCCATAGACAAACCAGATAAACACCAAGGTGCAGGTACATGAAGGTGGCAAAAATCATTGGACTGCGATATATAAGGACAATGCATTGGTGGACCTGTTGTAAGTAGGCTGTTTAGGTTTTTATGTCGGTAACGTCACCTACCGCTCTGTATGAAAATCACTGGCTGTGCTGTGTGCAGTCTGTGGCTGGTGGGCATTGTTGAAATAGTCGCTATTGTAGTGTTGGGCAGTTGGCTGTTAACAGCGCGTAGCGTTGCGCATTTGGAGGTGAGCCGCCAGCAGTGGTGGATGTGGGGAGAGAGATGGTGGAGTTTTGAGAGCGGATGATCTGGACGTGTATCCATCAGAGAGAGTAAATTTGTAAGACTGAATGCCATGAACTGATATATATATATCATGACTTTTGAACGCTATTGAGGCGAATACATTGTTTGTTCTTTATCAAAATTTTCCATTTGCTAATTATGCCTGTCAGTAGTTAGTGCCTTCAGTAGTTAGAATCTTTTATTTAGCTGGCAGTATTTGCGCTCGCTGTATTGCAGTAGTTCGAGCAATGAAGATATTTGTGAGGTAAGTGATTCATGAAAGATGTAGGTTATTGTTAGTCAGGGCCATTCTTTTGTAGGGATTATTAAAAGTCAGATTGCGTTGCGCTAAAAATATTGTGTGACAGTTTAGTGATGCTCAGAATAAGTAAAGAGAGAAATGTCTGAGTACTTTCAGTTTTGCTCAGCTGTTTGAAAATCAAATAACGTAAGGGGTTTACCAACACAGTAATTCACTAATTTTTCTTAGGGGACGATTCATTGCCATTTGTACTCAGGTCATACATGTGAAAAGGTTTTCGACGTGATTATGATCGGGAATGAGCAGACTTTGAACTCGGAATGGCAGTTAGAATTAGACACATGAGACATTCTATTTCGGAAATCGTTAGGGAATTCAACATTTAGAGATCCACAATGTCAATAGTCTGCCGAGAATACCAGATTTAAGGCTATGCCTCTCATCAAGGAAAACGATGTGACCGACGGCCTTCACTTAACGAAGAGACAAGCAGCGCTGCGTGAAATAACAGCAAAAATCAGTGTGGGACGTACGGCGAACGTATCCGTTAGGACAGCGCGGCGAAATGTGGTGTTAATAGGCTGTGGCAGCAGACGACCGACGCGAGTGCTTTTGCTAATTGCGCGACATCACCTGCAGCTCTCCTCTCGTGGGCGCGTGACCATATCGGTCGGACAGTAGACAACTGGAGAACTGTGGCCTGGTCAAATAATTCCAGTTTTCAGCTGGTAGAAGCTGATGGTAGGGTTCGAGTGTGGCGCTGACCGAACGAAGCCATGTTGTCCATAACAGTGTGGCCTGTGTTTACATGGAATGGACTCCGTCCTCAGGTCCACCTGAACCCATCATTCAGTGGAAATGATTATGTTCAGCTACTTAGAGACCATGGACCTAGTATTCCCAACTATGATGGAACTTTTATGTACCTAAGAAATACGCTATGTCACTGGGCCACAATTGTTGGTGTTTGATTTGAAGACCATTCTGGACAGTTCGAGAGAATGGTTTGGCCATCCAGATCGGCCGACATGGCTACCGTCGAACATTTATGGCACATAATCGACAGGTCATTTCGTGGTCAAAATCCTGAGCAAGCAAAACTTTCGAAATTATGGACAGGAATAGAGGCGGAATGGCTCAGTATTTCTGCAGGGGACTTCAAACGACTTCTCGAGACCATGCCATGTTGAGGAGCCTCACAACGCAGAGGAAAAGGAGATCCCATACGATATTAGGAGATATTCCATGAATTTTGTCACGTCGTCGTATATATCAGTTGGAATGTGAAGAATGCGAATCAGTGTGTCAGCGAATGACACGCGAAAATTTCAATAATTGGTATAAAGAAAAATATAAGAATTATGATGATAGCCATTTTACCTTCGCCAAACACCCGATAAAACGAAGATATGAACCATTCAAGATGCAACAGGACATGAAAATTATTAGTGAAAAATTGCAAAAAATGTCCTGGCACTATAAAGAAACTTACATATTCAAAGAGATCTTGCAATTAACAAGAAAGCAATTAAGGATCCAACCAAAATATAAGCAATAACTCACTGATAATACTAGCCACTAAACAATAACAGATGTAAAAGATGTGAAACATAACCAGACTGGTCCCCTTCTTCTCTTTCTCTCTCTCTCTCTCTCTCTGGTTCAAAAAAATTGAACAAATGGCTCTGAGCACTATGGGACTTAACGTCTGAGGTCATCAGTCTCCGAGAACTTAGAACTACTTAAACTTAACTAACCTAAGGACGACACACACATCCATGCCCGAGGCTGGATTCGAACCCGCGAACGTATCGGTCGCGCAGTTCACGACTGAAGCGCCTAGAACCGCTCGGCCACACCGGCCGGCTCTCTCTCTCTCTCTCTCTCTCTCTCTCTCTCTCTCTCTCTCTCTCTCTCTCACACACACACACACACACACACACACACACACACACACACTCGCACGTGCATAAATCCAATCCACTTACATAAAGAGTAACACACTCACACAACAATACACACATAACAACTCACGCATACTCATAGCAAATGAACAAACATCAGACATCAAACATCCTGAAGTAAGTAGTCGAAAAAACGCCGAAAGCTGGTCATCTGGAGTAAGCAGACTGAATAAAATAAAAATACATCTCCAATACGACACTCTTGGACTGACAATATCAGATGTCGTAAGAAATACCAAGTAATTTAAGCTCACTAAACTTGTGTTGCAAAAGTTGTTTCTAACATAACAAGAGAAAACATAACATAGTAACATAATTATAAGTACTATATAATGAATGTATTATATATTTAATACATAAAACAAACATGTACTATTACGTATTAGAGGCTTCTGAAGAAGCCTCACAAAAGAAGTGAAAAACGTGTGGCAAGAAACAATCTGTGTTTAGTTTATTTGCTAAGACGGGATACACCTCCACGATGAAAAATGTTTGTTTAGAATTTTTTTGCTAGTTTCAAATTACGTGGCTCATAAACAGTTCCAAAAATACAAATCCTTATGGGTCAGATTGTCTTTATAGAAACGATCATGCATTTTTGAAATGTCAGAAAATGTCTTAATTGCCATTTACATCTACATGAATACTCTGCAAATGACATTTAAGTGTCTGGCAAATGCTTCATCCAAACACTTTCACATTATTTCTCTACCGCTCCATTCGCGAACAACGCGTGGGAAAAACGAACACCTCAGTCTTTTAATGCGAACCCTGATTTCTCTTTCTTTATCAGGATGATCATTCCTTCCTATGTAGGTGGGCGTCAGCAAAACAACTTAGCATTCGGAGGAGAAAGCTAGTATTTGAAATATCGCGAAAAGACCTCTCCGCAACGAAAAATGCCTGTGTTTTAATGACTGCCACACTTTCTTGCGTATCATATCGTTGACACTCTCTCCCCTGTTTCGCGATAATATAAAACGAGTTACCCTTTTTTAAAATTTTCCTATATCCTTCTTCAATCATATTTGGTAAGGGTCCGATACCACATACCAACACTCTTTTAAAGGAGGGACATACGTAATGTAGCCAGTCTCTTTAATGGATTTGTTGCATCTTCTAAACGTTCTGCCAATAAAACGCAGTCTTTGGTTCGCCTTACCCACAAAATTATCTATGTGATTCCTCTATTTTAAGTTGTTCATAATGGTAATTCTTTAACTGAACTACCAACCTTTAGATGTGTGCGATTTATCGTGCCACCGAAATCTACAGGGCTTTTGTGGCACTGTCATAGGTAACATTAGCATCGCTATTGTACCGTGAACGTATTGATCGTGTCTTGCCGCTATTGTACTTTCTACATCTACATCTAAATGGATACTCTGCAAATCACATTTAAGTGCCTGGCAGAGGGTTCATCGAACCACCTTCACAATTCTCTATTATTCCAATCTCGTATAGCGCGCGGAAGGAATGAACACCTATATCTTTCCATACGAGTTCTGATTTCGCTTATTTTATCGTGGTGATCGTTCCTCCCTATGTAGGTCGGTATCAACAAAATATTTTTGCATTCGGAGGAGAAAGTTTGTGATTGAAATTTCGTGAGGAGACTCCGTCGCAACGAGAAACTCCTTTCTTTTAACGTTTTCCAGCCCAAATCCTGTATCATTTCTGTGACACTCTACCATATTTCGCGATAATACAAAACGTGCCGCCTTTCTTTTAACTTTTTCGATGTACTCCGTCAGTCCTATCTGGTAAGGATCCCAAACCACGCAGCAGTATTCTAAAAGAGGACGGACAAGCGTAGTGTAGGCAGTGTCCTTAGTAGCTCTGTTACATTTTCTAAGTGTCCTGCCAATAAAACGCAGCCTTTGGTTAGCCTTCCCCACAACATTTTCTATGTGTTTCTTCCAGTTTAAGTTGTTCATAATTGTAGTACCTAGGTATTTAGTTGAATTTACGGCCTTTAGATTAGAGTGATTTATCGTGTAACCGAAGTTTAACGAGTTCCTTTTAGCACTCATGTGGATGACCTCACACTTTTCGTTATTCAGGGTCAACTGCCACTTTTCGCACCATTCAGATATTTTTTCTAAATCGTTTCGCAGTTTGTTTTGATCTTCTGATGATTTTATTAGTCGATAAACGGCAGCGTCGTCTGCAAACAATCGAAGACGGCTGCTCAGATCGTCTCCCAAATCGTTTATATAGATACTTCACACAAGACCAGAATCTCATTTTTTAAAATTTTTTTTGTCAGATCTCGCGACAGAGTTTCGTTGTGGAAATTATTAAAACCATCTCGCTTTGAAAGCCATGATAAATTTCGAGCTTCGTAAGACTTCGCCTTCCTAGAGCATTAAACGTTCTTTTAAATTTGACATGCTGTTTTCGTTTATTTTATTTATTTATTTATTTATTGTTCCGTGGGACCAAATTAAGGAGAAGTCTCCATGGTCATGGAACGAGTCAATACATGAAATTATAACACGATATTAGAAACAGACAAAATGAAAAAAAAGAAAAAACATATTCAGGTGACAAGTCGTAAGTTTAAATAATGAAAATCAACACTGTAACGCTGGAATTTGCTTAATTTTTTAGCTCTTCCAGGAGCTCCTCGACAGAATAGAAGGAGTGAGCCATGAGGAAACTCTTCAGATTAGACTTAAAAGAGTTTGGGCTACTGCTAAGATTTTTGAGTTCTTGTGGTAGCTTATTGAAAATGGATGTAGCAGAATACTGCACTCCTTTCTGCACAAGAGTCAAGGAAGTGCATTCCACATGCAGATTTGATTTCTGCCTAGTATTAAGTGAGTGAAAGCTGCTAACTCTTGGGAATAGGCTAATATTGCTAACAACAAACGACATTAAAGAAAATATATACTGTGAGGGCAATGTCAGAATTCCCAGACTATTGAATAGGGGTCGACAAGAGGTTTTCAAACATATAGCTCGAACAGCCCGTTTTTGAGCCAAAAATACCCTTTTTGAATCAGAAGAATTATCCCAAAAATAATACCATACGACATAAGCGTATGAAAATATGCGAAGTAGACTACTTTTCGTGTTGAAGTGTCACTTATTTCAGATACTGTTCTGATGGTAAAAAAAGCAGCATTTAGTTTCTGAACAAGATCCTGGACATGGGCTTTCCACAACAGCTTACTATCTATCCGAACGCCTAGGAACTTGAACTGTTCCGTCTCGCTTATAATATGCCCATTCTGTCTGATCAAAATATCGGTTCTTGTTGAATTGTGAGTTAGAAACTGTAAAAACTGAGCCTTACTGTGATTTAGCATCAAATTATTTTCCACAAGCCACGAACTTATTTCATGAAGTACATTGTTTGTTACTGTTTCAATATTACACACAAGATCCTTCACTATCAAGCTGGTATCATCAGCAAACAGAAATATTTTTGAATCACCTGTAATACTAGAAGGCATACCATTTATATAAATAAGAAACAGCAGTGGCTCCAGCACCGACCCTTGGGGAACGCCCCACTTAACAGTGCCCCATTGGGACTGAACATCACTACCACTCTCAATATTGCGGAGAATTACCTTCTGCTTTCTGTTCTTAAATTAAGAGGCGAACCAATTGTAAGCTACTCCCCTTAATCCATAATGGTCCAACTTCTGCAGTAATATTTTGTGGTCAACACAGCCAAAAGCCTTCGTTAAATCAAAGAAAACACCTAGCGTTCGCAACCTTTTATTTAATCCGTCCAAAACCTCACATAGAAAAGAGAATATAGCATTTTCAGTTGTTAAACCATTTCTAAAACCAAACTGAACATTTGACAGCAAATTATGTGAATTTAAATGCTCCAGTAATCTTGTATATACAACCTTCTCGATAACTTTAGCAAACACCGATGGCATAGAAATAGGTCTAAAATTGTCAACATTATCAATGTCTCCCTTTTTATAAAGTGGCTTCACTACCGAGTACTTTAATCGGTCAGGAAACCGAGCGTTCCTAAAGGAAAAGTTGCAGATATGGCTAAGTACTGGGCTAACATACATAGAACAATACTTTAGTATTCTGCTAGATACCCCGTGATGTCCATGAGAGTTCTTGGTCTTTAGTGATTTAATTATTAACTCAATCTCCCTCTTGTCAGTATCATGGAGGAGCATTTCAGGTAACAGTCTCGGAACACTTTTTTCTAAGAGCGCTATACGATTCCCTGTTGGGACTAGGTTTCTATTTAGTTCACCTGCTATATTCAGAAAGTGATTATTAAGTACTGTACATATATGCGACTTATCAGTAACACGGACATTCCCACTACGCACTGATTCTGTATCATCAACCTGTCTCTGCAGACCAGCCACTTCCTATACGACTGACCATATGGTTTTAATTTTATCCTGAGACTTAGCTATTCTACCTGCATACCACATACTTTTTGCCTTCCTAATAACATTTTAAGCGCCTTACAATACTGTTTGTAATGGGCTGCTGCATTTAGATTTTGACTGTTTCTAACGTTTTGATACAATTGCGACTTTGTTCTACAAGATATTCTTATCCCTCTAGTCAGCCACCCAGGCTGCCTGTTTGTGCTAGTACCCTGTTTTGAACGTTCTAACGGAAAGCAACTTTCAAAGAGCATTAGAAAAGCA
This sequence comes from Schistocerca americana, assembly GCF_021461395.2. NCBI lineage: Eukaryota > Metazoa > Arthropoda > Insecta > Orthoptera > Acrididae > Schistocerca > Schistocerca americana. Next base: position 383,331,357 of record NC_060126.1, read on the forward strand.
TTATATTTATCGTCTACTGTATCAGCGCTATAAACATCTTGCCACTCTTGTTCCTTGATAAGGTTTACAAAGGTCTCTACAGCAACTGGATCAGCTTTCCTAAACACCTGATGACTATGTTTAACACGTGTTGCAGCACAAAAATCTTTTAGAGTTAAAATTTGTGCATCATGATCTGAAAGGCCATTCACCTTTTTGCTAACAGAATGCCCTTCTAGTAATGAGGAATGAACAAAAATGTTGTCTATGGTGGTTCTACTGTTCCCTTGCACTCTCGTTGGAAAGAATACGGTTTGCATAAGATTATATGAATTAAAGAGGTCAACCAGCATCCTCTTCCTTGCACAATCACTTATAAAATTAATATTGAAGTCACCACATATAACTAACTTTTTGTATTTCCTATAAAGTGAACCAAGAACCTCCTCTAGCTTTAGCAAAAATGTTGTGAAATCGGAGTCTGGGGATCTATAAATAACAACAGATAGAAGTTTAGCTCCGTTAAATTTAACCACACCCACACAACATTCAAACACCTTTTCAGTGCAGTTCTTTGAAACATCAATTGACTCAAATGGGATGCCGTTTTTCACATACATGGCTACTCCCCCACACCGCAAAGAGCTCGTCGAAAAGCTGTCAGCCAACCTGTATCCTGGTAAAGGAAGCCTCTGAATTATCTCCTTATTTAAGAAGTGTTCAGATATACCAATAATTTCAGAGTCAACATCTATAAGCAGTTCACTAACTTTATCTCTAATACCTTGTATGTTTTGATGAAATATACTAATTCCCTCATTACTCGGATACTTAAGCTTTGTCAAAAGTGGTTCCTTTCTTAGAGAGACTTCCCTTAAGCAGGAATACCTATCAGATGACTTCAATCTAAAAAGGTGCAGCTCTAACACCCACTACAGCAGGAATTTTCCCATGTGTGATCCCACCACCCCCACCTAAGCTGTCACCTATAAGCTTTGCTAACCTCCCCTTTCCATACCTGTTGAGGTGCAGGCCATGTCTAGTGAAACCCGTCCTGCTGACAGACTCCACCGACACCACTGAAATGTGACTCATGCCTTCTGTCATCAGCGCACCCCCAAGTCTCATGTTATTACGCCTGGCGACACCTACAACTCGCTGACATGAAGAAAGTTTCCAACCGATTTCTCATACACAAACACCAGTTGACCGGCGTTGCCTGGTGAAACGTTGTTGTGATGCCTCGTGTAAAGAGGAGAAATGCGTACCATCACGTTTCCGACTTTGATAAAGGTCGGATTGTAGCTTATCGCGATTGCGGATCATCGTATCGCGACATTGCTGCTCGTGTTGGTCGAGCAGCCACGTCTCGATCCCTGAGTCTACAGATGGGGACGTTTGCAAGACTACAGCCATCTGCACGAACAGTTCGACGACGTTTGCAGCAGCATGGACTATCAGCTCGGAGACCAAGGCTGCGCTTACCCTTGACGTTGCATCACAGACAGGAGCGCCAGCGATGTTGTACTCAAGGACAAACCTGGGTGCACGAATGGCAAAAGTCATTTTTTCGGATGAATCCAGGTTCTGTTTACAGCATCATGATGGTCGCATCCGTGTTTGGCGACATCGCGGTGAACGCACATTGGAAGCATGTATTCGTCATCGCTATACTGGCGTATCACCCGGTGTTAGGGTATGGGGTGCCATTGGTTACACGCCTCGGTCACCTCTTGTTCGCATTGACGGCACTTTGAACAGTGGACGTTACATTTCAGATGTGTTACGACCCGTGGCTCTACCCTTCATTCGATCCCTGCAAAACCATACATTTCAGAAGGATAATGCACGACCGCGTGTTGCAGGTCCTGTACGGGCCTTTCTGGATACAGAAAACGTTCGACTGCTGCCCTGGCCAGCACATTCTCCAGATCTCTCACCAATTGAAAACGTCTGGTCAATGGTGCCCGAGTAACTGGTTCGTCACAATACGCCAGTCACTACTCTTGATGAACTGTGGTATCGTGTTGAAGCTGCATGGGCAGCTGTACCTGTACACGCCATTCAAGCTCTGTTTGACTCAATGCCCAGGCGTATCAAGGCCGTTATTACGGCCAGAGGTGGTTGTTCTGGGTACTGATTTCTCAGGATCTAAGCACCCAAATTGCGTGAAAATGTAATCACATGTCAGTTCTAGTATAATGTATTTGTCCAATGAGTACCCGTTTATCATCTGCGTTTCTTCTTGGTGTAGCAATTTCAATGGCCAGTAGTGTATTATGTGGTCTCTGGTGTCAGGAGTATCGGTAATCTCACTTCCGCTACTCCTTAATACAGGCTGTTCCGTGCTCCCCCACGGGGCATGGCTACTGAGCCCGTCAGCTATCTTGCTGTCAGGGACAGCTAGCGTAGACTAGCCACCATATAGCCCAATAAAGTCGGCCACACGTGTAGCTGCATGCTTGACAAGCACACAAGCGTGCTTGCTGGAGCATGCACAAATTAATCTCGCCTCCACACACCTCAGGCTTGTTTATACAAGCATCAGTTCGTTTACCAGAAAATGTCGATCTCCGATGACGATCGGTGGCTTTGGCAGCCGTTTTGCTTGTGTTACGAAAGCAACAAAAGAGCAAACGTGAGATGTGGAGTGAAACCTGGTTAGGGAAACGGAAATATTATTGACACGTTAACTACTGGCAATAGACGCGATGCGGAGTCTGTCTCGCAGTATTACTGTCATTCTTCCCGTTTTCTCCATGTACTATTGTATTTTTTGACTTGTCTTACGTAGCAGACAACCTTTGCATAGAATGTCAAACAATCGAAAATCCTGGATGGAATGTAACAATATAATGAAAAGGCTAGTTGCCACACACCATAAAGCGGAGAAGGTGAGTTGCAAAAAAGCACAACAAAAAGCCTGACGGAAATTTAGCTTTTGGCTAGCAAGGCCTTCGTCAAAAATAGAAAACTTCCATGTAGGCACACCCTCACGTAAACGCTAGTCACACACACATGACCACAGTCTCTGGCAGCTGGAGTCAGACTGTGAGCAGCTGGACATTAAAGGAGAGGCAACTGGGTGGGATAAAGAGAAGGCTGGGGATGGGAGGTGGAGGGATAGAAGGGTAGCGGTGGGGTGGGGGATGGTAAAGTGCTGGTGAGAGCGTGCTGGGATGGGGTGGAGAGTGGGGCAGCTAGATCCAGTCGGGAAGATGGTGGGTGGGACAGAGAGGGAGGGATGTTGGTGGAAAAGGAGAGAAGTAAGAAGACTGGGTATGTTGGTGGAATAGAGGCCTGTATAGTGCTGGAATGAGGACAGGAAGGGGATGATGGTTAAGAACAATGACTAACGACGTTTGAAGCCAGGAGGGTTACAGGAACATAGGGAGAGTTCCCACCGACACAATTCAGAAAAGCTGGTTTAGGTGGGAAGGATCAAGATGGCACTGGCTGTGAAGCAGTCATAGAAGTGAAGAACGTTCTGCTGGACACCTGCTCAGCAACAGGGTGGTCCAGTTGTTTCCCCATTCCAGCACTACACAGCTCTCTATTCCACCAATGCACTCAGTCTTTTTACTTCTCTCCTTTCCCATTAACCCCCCCCCCCCCCCCAAATTCTCCCCATCCCTCACACATTAGCAGTAATATGGGTGTAGAAACGTCATTCAACATAGATATTGGCAAGAACCGGACGAATATAACGAATTACATTCCTTTTCTTTTGAGTAGATAATTCTAATTTACCCCAGAAGATAAGTATTATCAAAACATACATATTTTTCGTCTTGCACCTTGCACGGTGGATGGCTTCCATAACACTAAAAGGCCTTTATACATTTCTCATCAGCTGGTGATTTATGCGAAATGAATAAAGTAGCAGATATAAGTACATGTCCCTGATGCTGCGCTACGTCACAATTACGTATTTAATGCCAAACGATATTCTTTAAAGTGACTTGAAGATAGTTGCTTGTCCGAAACTAGTCGGCGAGAAATAACAGCTTTTAGTGGATCCATATACCCAGGAGCTCTGCACTAATGTCTTCAGATTTTTTGTAATTTATTAACATTTGTTTGTAATTTATTAACATCTATTTCAGGCCAAGCATTTTGAATTTTGATTTAGTCAGACCTATTCTTTTACTCAAAAACCCTTCTGGGAATGATTGAATTTATGTCTGTAAGGTAAGTACAAATGGTTTCTCCACACGCATATCTCTAAAAGAATGCTTATTTGACGTCATTATGCCAAGAATTAATGATATTTCATAGGACTGAAGAACCCGTTTAGTTTTCCGCTTTTTTCCAGTCCCAGGTAATGACGGCACTCCAGGAAGTTTGTCACTGCCATAATTAGAATGCATCTCAGGGTGTCTGTTTACCGTGTCGTTACCTGTCAATGCTGAAAGTAATTTCACATGCCAGTGTACAGTAATAGCCTGAATTTTCTCATCCTTAAAATACTGCTTGATTTAAGTAGCATTTCTCCTGTGCTGATGGCATAACCATCGATATTCTTGATCCAGCGCCTCGATAGTAGCTACCACGAGAAGTGCTTCCCTGTCACTGATTCTAAATTCCCACAAGGGTGTATCAAGAGAGTCTTTACTGCTTGACATACTCTTCTTCTGTTGACTTGTGGCGATGAAACATTTCAGATAGTATCAGTCGATGTTGCTGGAATGAGAGCCTACTTAAATTCGACGTCATCAATGAGCCAGGCTGAACTGAGAAAAAATTATAAAAAAAACCTGAAAAGTAGTAACCTACCGAAATATACGTACAATTGCGGGCATTGAATGAACTGTGACTTTTTGTTTTATTTTATTTTTAAGCGCATTTATGCTCCTCTCTGCTTGAGTTTGCCATTGATATGTCACGTAATCCTATCAGTGTGATCTGTGAAATGACAACAAGTTCACTTAAAGAGATTGAAGTAAGCAACCTTCCTACATTATGTACGTAACGAACTCTTTGTGTACAAGTCATGTTTTACGAAGTTCATAGATTTGTTTTTAAGTTCCAGCGTTACCACGCCCCTTATTCTAATGAACCCAAATTTCACACACGACTTTGAGACGTAGGATGGTAGGATGGAGCAAACTGAGAAGGCTGAAGAAAAATCATTGCGAATTTAAAAAAGAAAAAGTGTAATGTAAGTGGCACCTTAATGGTCACAATAAACAAATCAGTAAAGCAGAGAAACAAAATTATAATCTACCTAAAACGGTATAGAAAGTTCTCAAAAGCCGGCCGCGGTCGTCTTGCGGTTCTAGGCGCTCAGTCCGGAGCCGCGCGACTGCTACAGTCGCAGGTTCGAATCCTGCCTCGGGCATGGATGTGTGTGATGTCTTTAGGTTAGTTAGGTTTAAGTAGTTCTAAGTTCTAGGGGACTGATGACCATAGATGTTAAGTCTCATAGTGCTCAGAGCCAAAGTTCTCAAAACTAAAAACTTGGCAGTTGAAGTAAGTTGTCAATTTCGATATGTGTTTCTACCAAAAACGCTAAGGAAGGTGTAATGAGGAACAGAAACTTTGTAATTACAACACATTTCATATATCGTAATTAGAAATAAAGTACAAGACTGCAGCCAAATTGTATATTTCCCCCCCACGTGGGAAATAAGCGCATCCTGCTAAAATGTCGCCCGCAGATAGTAGTACCCCAAATGAATTGCAATGTGGTGGGTTTTATCATCGAACGAGGATACTAGGCGTCAGAAGGCAGTTCCCAATCCAGACGCAAATTAATAAAAGTAGTACACCATTGCTCCTCTTTAGCTAAAAGGAGCTGCGTCACAGCCCGGGAGTACTGTTAATGAACTGCTGCTGGATTTCCTCACTGCCCGCCACTCCTCCTCCAAAATGCGTATGACGATCAATGTCCTGGTACCCAGCACACCATCTCTTTTCCTGTCCACTGTAAACGAAGGAGAGTAGCAGCTCGCCAGCCACCGCCCAGTCTGAAAATGGGGTCACTTCTGTAATACACCTGTGGTCACCCTGATCCCCCGATGATTTTTGATGGTCTTCAGGCACGTAGCTCATGCTGATCCATACATTTGGCTTGGATAATGAGTACGGCATCACTCATAAATATTATAAAATTGGATCAAGCGCGCTTTATCATCTTTCTCCACAGCATCTTGAGGACAAGTGTTTCCACTTGTCCTGAGGCCAGTCCAGCAAGTCAGGTAATGGTAACACCATATCGAGAGGTTCAGCAGGAATAACATTCTAATGTTCAGTTCGCACATGCCGTGAAAGGACTAGCGACTAGCGACTGAGCGTGCTATATCAGTTCCCAAGAACAAGTGCTTAAGCCACCATTAGATGAAGTAAAGAAGAAAGTTGCTTATAAAATACGCAGCCAAGTAACCATTCTGAATTATGAACCTTCAGAAGTACACTGAAATTGAGAAAAAGGAATAGACCTACGAAGTACACCAAACTAGCGCGTAAAATAAGCAACGAAGTTTTTAAAAAATATAGGATATACTATGTGCCAAATTCTTCAGATTATTGAAATGCTATATGGGATAATTCACAAGTATCTCCGGCGTTTCATAACATGACTGCATGAAAACTACAAGTCATACAGAAAGTAGACGAATATCACTGGCTAGTATACAGGGTGAGTCACCTAACGTTACCGCTGGATACATTTCGTAAACCACATCAAATACTGAAGAATCGATTCCACAGACCGAACGTGAGGAGAGGGGCTAGTGTAATTGGTTAATACAAAGCATAAAAAAAAATGCACGGAAGTATGTTTTTTAACACAAACCTACGTTTTTTTAAATGGAACCCTGTTAGTTTTGTTGGCACACCTGAACATATAAACAAATACATAATCAGTGCCGTTTGTTGCATTGTAAAATGTTAGTTACATCCGGAGATATTGTAACCTAAAGTTGACGCTTGAGTACCACTCCTCCGCTGTTCGATCGTGTGTATCGGAGAGCACCGAATTACGTAGGGATTCAAAGGGAACGGTGATGGACCTTAGGTACAGAAGAGACTGGAACAGCACATTACGTCCACATGCTAACACCTTTTTATTGGTCTTTTTCACTGACGCACATGTACATTCCCATGAGGGGTGAGGTACACGTACACACGTTGTTTCCGTTTTCAATTACGGAGTGGAATAGAGTTTGTCCCGACATGTCAGGCCAATAGATGATCAATGTGGTGGCCATCATTTGCTGCACACAATTGCAATTTGGTGTAATGTCGCCGCAGGCTGCCACAATACGTTGTTTCATATCCTCTGGGGTTGTAGGCACATGACGGTACACATTCTCCTTTAACGTACCCCACAGAAAGAAGTCCAGAGGTGTAACATCAGGAGAACGGGCTGGCCAATTTATGCGTCTTCCATGTCCTATGAAACGCCCGTCGAACGTGTACCACACCCCTCATGGTAATGTACATGTGCGTCAATGAAAAAGACCAATAAAAAGGTGTTAGCATGTGGACGTAATGTGCTGTTCCAGTCTCTTCTGTACCTAAGGTCCATCACCGTTCCCTTTGGATCCCTACGTAATTCGGTGCTCTCCGATACACATGATCGAACAGCGGAGGAGTGGTACTCAAGCGTCAACTTTAGGTTACAATATCTCCGGATGCAATTAACATTTTACAATGCAACAAACGGCACTTATTTGTTTATATGTTCAGATGTGCTAACAAAACTAACGGGGTTCCATTTAAAAAAAAACGTAGGTTTGTGTTAAAAAACATACTTCCGTGCATTTTTTTATGCTTTGTATTAACCAATTACACTAGCCCCTCTCCTCACGTTCGGTCTGTGGAATCGATTCGTCAGTATTTGATGTGGTTTACGAAATATACCCAGCGGTAATGTTAGGTGACTCACCCTGTATACCGCCAAGTTAACTAACACAGCAGATGCTTGTTATTGCCACCGTTAGTGATGCAGCGAAGATTAATACCTGACATTAACTGCACTCTGTGCTGCTTGCCGCCAGCGAAGGCGCGACAGCAGGTCGCTTTGTAAATCTGTTCACTGGGTTTCCTGTCTGGAGCCGTGAACTAATTCGCTGCGACAATACGGAGCGAACGATTTGTGTGCGCCGCGACGAGTTTCCGCGCCCTTTGAGGCGCTGCAGTCACGGACTGCGCAGCTCCCCCCGCGGGAGGTTCGAATCCTCCCTCGGGCATGGGTGTGTGTGTTATTCTTAGCATAAGTTAGTTTAAGTAGTGTGTAAGTCTAGGGACCGATGACCTCAGCAGTTTGGTCACTTAGGAATTCACACACAGTTGAACATTTGTCTGCATGTTCTGATGGTACGCTCCGCAACTATGCCACATCTATTACGAATCCAGAGATACTCTATCCATCAATACCTCTTGTGTTCTTATAGCTTTTGCCCAGCCTTTTTCCGAAACCATAGACGTAGTTATGAACATCCCTGTGGTTCTATTCTGATAGTTACGATACTATTTAACAGTCAAAAATCTCAGCTTTTTTAACAAGTTTTTATTAGGATGATTTCTCGTCCATTCTTGCGGTATAAATTTTTGCAGTTGATTTTCAGCCAACTCCCTGACGAGCCGGAGACTCGACTCTTTCACCATGGCTCAGAACTGGATGACAGTGCAATACTAACTCGCTTTCTTGCCTGGTGTGTGGCTGAGCGTTCTTTGTTTACCATTGTCATTTTCCGATGAATTGAAGATTTGAAACTTTCGACATGGATCAGAACTGGGTGACTATCTTACTAGTCCGGTGCGTATCGGAGGGTACTTTGTTTATCACTGTCATTTTCCAATGACCTAGTGTTCAAAAAAATGGCTCTGAGCGCTATGGGACTTAACATCTTAGGTCATCAGTCCCCTAGAACTTAGAACTACTTACACCTAACTAACCTAAGGACATCACACACATCCACGCCCGAGGCAGGATTCGAAGCTGCAACCGTAGCGGTCCCGCAGTTCCGGACTGCAGCGCCTAGAACCGCACTGCCACCGAGGCCGGCAATGAGCTAGGGACTTGAAACTTTCAACATAGCTGAGAATGGATGAAATTGCAGTATTATTTCCCCTTCTCCTGTTTCAGCCTGGATAAGAACGATTGCTGATATGCCCCTGTGTGAGTTCCTTTCTCTCTAACTTTTATCGTCGCAGGATATTCACGAGATATCCTTACGAGGAAGCAATACATTAGTTAGGTGGAAAGAAACTAAAATAAACCTGAAATTTACCATGTATCTGTTGTTAACTCACCGAAATTTTTGAAATCAATTAAAAAATTACACACACATAAGACTAAAAGGCAGTAATTAATTATTGAAATAAATATAATACGCTTTAAAATGGACTAAAACCCTAAAAAAAAATTTCTCCTAGCCCCAGGCAGATTCATGAACCCATACAGATAATCCTAAAAATTTGTGCTTGTGAAATTTTAGTAGGTATGACAACACTTGTATTAGGAAGTTTGATATTTAAATAATTATTCCTTGTTTTAGACACTGTAATTTATGTGCTAGAAATTACACTTGTCGTCACAAGCTTTTAACAAAGAAATCCACTGCATGGGGTTTTGCTACATTGATCATTGACGTAAAGCTTTCGAAAGGCTTGCGACGTACGCACCCGATACGACAGCTTTTACTCGTAGTTGCACACTGCTTGGTGACCTATGCAACTCCCTACATAGCAGAGTATTTAACTGAACTGAGCAGCTCCGGTGGTGGGGTACCTTCTCAGTGATGCGGTGAGCAGCCCAGCAGTAGATGTACATCTGGCCGCCAGGCAGGGGCAGGAAAGCCACACACCGAAACACGGCGCTGAAGTCGTCGCTCTGGAAGTGCAAGGAGAGCAGAGCGTCAGAAAGACAAACAGAGTGGCTGAGTATCATAATCAGTGGTACAGGGGGTTTCGAAAGAATTCTTCCCATTTCACAAAGCTGTATCTTCTATATGAATGACAAAAGCCTGGCTTGGATATTAACATACTCATCAAAATTAAAAAAAGAAAAATTAGGATCTGCTGTAAGTTGCCGGTTATTGAGGTAGCCACTAGGAGTCTACGTGGCGCAGCTAACTTAAAGCCCTGAATCATTATTCAGGAGTTTAAGCTAGCTTACTTGCAACCTCGCTCGTTCATTATCCAGTGTGCGCCAAGGTGGCTATACGACAGCAATTAAAGACGTTTTGCGTTTTCAGATTCACCAGGCACAGTTTGGTTAAAACTGTGCTGCGTGATTCTCGTCGAGAGTATGGTTCCTCGCTTTTTAAAGCTCAAAGTATTTCACTGTGGCACGACCACTTTCAAGACACCTGCTGTCAATGTAAGTGGAAATCTGTAAGTCCACCCCGTGTGCACGCTGAGGACGTAAGGTACCTACGACACCTTTGCTAATAGATCGTAGAAGACTGCTCGTCAGGTCAGCCGAGAATTATCCTTTTTTAATGTACAGGGACCTGCTGCAAAGTAATGCCGCCGAATTTTTATGTGAAAATTCTTAAAGGTTTTCAAATTAAACAAAGGTTATTAATACTCTACATGACGGTGCGTGAGAAATAGTACGCTGTAATCGACTTGAGAGTTCGAAGCGTTTGTCCACACTTGGAGCACACTCTCTTTCAGCATGAAATTGACGTACCACACACAGCAGCTGTGACATCTGCAGCAATCCAGTGCCTTGGGTTTACTGTCATCGATCATCCTTTATACAGTCCCAACGTGGCCCCGTTCGATTTTCAACTGTTTCCGAAACTTAAAGGACACCTACAATTAATTTGCTAAAAAATAATTTACCAGTTTGATAGAGAACTACTGAATCCTCATGTAAAAGCATATCTTAACAATCAGCTCCGCTACGCGGCCATTTTTCTCTGAAACTGTCCACTGACTTTTCAGAGGAGGATACACAAATTCCCTTGAACAAGTAGACGTTCAGTTACACTGCTCGATAACTGCAGATCTGAATCAGTGGCAGTTTTCATTTCACTGTTTCTCTTCTCTTATCTCTGTGGTACAGCGGAGGGTTCTAGGGGTTTAAATCGAGGCCGGGTAGCGAAAGATAAGGCCTTTCTTAAGAGAACATGGCAGAGCTGTAAATTTATTCTGACTAGAGTGGGTTTTAGGAGTCGACCAGAATAGTGTTCACCGGGCACTCCCAAACCCCGCACGACGGGCGGTAACCGAGCCGTTTTCTCCAAACGACTCAGCATTTTGGAAGGAGGCACCGTACGGCGAGATAAAGAACTTCTACAGAGGTGACCCTTCGTTTGATAGTGTGGGATCCGCCACTGGGTCTCCGGCCACGACAGCTAATGTCTTGTTCAAATTTCTGGGATTCAGAATTTGTAGTGGCTTACCGCCTTTTTCTCAAGATTTCGTGCGCGTTAACTTGGGGCCTACATGCTGAGATTGACATTCATCAGTTTTAGAATCATGCCATGGACAGAAGAAGTCTCCTGGTTCCGTTTTTCCCAGTTCTTAACGATTGTATTAGGAGTAATGAGACAGAAAAGAGTAGGAGAAGGTTGGGCTAGGTTATATAAATTTCACTCTTCAGAGTTCGCAATCTCTGTGCTCATTAGGCGGCCAGTTCCCACTCTGGTGAAAAGACAGCCAAGTTATAGAGAATTCACAAAGAGCTGCGTGGATTGGCCCCGCGGTTAGAGGCACCATGTCACGGATCGGGCGGCCACTCTCGCCGGGGGTTCGACTCCTCCCTCGGGCATGTGTGTGTCTGTGTGTGTGTGTGTGTGTGTGTGTGCTGTCTGTTGCGTAAGTTAGTTTAAGTAGTATGTAAGTCTAGGGACCGATGATCTCAGCAGTTTGGTCTCATAGGAATTCACACACATTTTGAATCCACAAAGGCGCACTTCTTATTAAGTAAAACAGAAGTAATATCCGGCGTTCCCCAAGTAAGTGTTATAAGCCCTCTATTGTCCCTGATCTATATTAACGACATAGGAGATAATCTGAGTAGCCGTCTTAGATTATTTGCAGATGATGCTGTCATTTACCGTCTTGTAAAGTCATCAGATGATCAAAACGACTTGCAAAATGATTTAGGTGAGATATCTCTATGGTGCGAAAAGTGGCAATTGACCCTGAATAAAGAAAAGTGTGAAGTTATTCACATGAATACTAAAAGAAATCAACTAAATTTCGATTACGCGATAAGCCACACACATCTGAAGACTGTAAATTCAACTAAATACTTAGGGATTACAATTACAAATAACCTAAATTGGAACTATGACATAGATGATATTGTGGGTAGAGCAAACCAAAGACTGAGATTCACTGGCAGAACACTTAGAAGCTGCAACACGTCTACTAAAGAGACTGCTTACACAACGCTTGTCCGCCCTATTCTGGAGTATTGCTGTGCGGTGTGGGATCCGCATCAGGCGGGACTGTCGGATGACATTGAAAAAGTACAAAGAAGGGCAGCTAGTTTTATATCATCACGAAATAGGGGAGATAGTGTCACAGACATGATACGTGAATTGGAGTGGCAATCATTAAAACAAAGGCGTTTTTCGTTTCGACGGGATCTTCTCATGAAATATCAATCACCATTTTTCTCCTCCGATTGCGGAAACATTCTGTTGGCACCCACCTACACAGGGAGGAATGTTCATCACGATAAAATAAGAGAAATCAGGGCTCGCACAGAAAAATTTAAGAGCTCGTTTTTCCCGCGTGCCGTTCGAGAGTAGAACGGTAGAGAGACAGCTTGAAGGTGGTTCATGGAACCCTCTGACAGGCACTTTATTGTGAATAGCAATCACGTAGATGTAAATGTAGATGAAGATATGGAAGAGGGTAAACCACATTAAGATTCGGTAGAATGATGAATTTACGTTAGGAGGAAAGAGAGACTTCTTAAGAGATGAGTGACGAGGCGAGCCTTACTGCCACGAGAAACATGTCTGTATTTGAGCATCTAGTACAAAGAGAGGGCTAAAATCGTATGCTCCAGCTGCGACCGCTGCTGCCTTCCTTATTCATACTCGCACCTGCTGATGTCGTTCAGACGTCGGGTTAACTGTCTCCCTTCAGAAGACGAATATGCACTTTTGAAGTCATGCATACAGTTTGTTGTTCTCAATACGCCTTTTGGCAACCTTATGATATTCGCTCCTACTTTTCCGTGTACTTTCTACACTTAACTAACAACTTAGGCAGACACTAGCCGCGTCCACGAATTATTGACGTAACTGTGTTTCATCCTATAATCCCTTGCCCGTCTGTCAGTGCTTTCTTTCGTATATTAGTGATAACTTTCATGTTAAAAGACAATAAATCTATTTATTATAGTGGCCATTTATTTTCGTTCATAGCTAGGAGAACCCTTCTCCCATTAATATATACAGTTGGTGTGGTACCCATCTGTTTCGTGCTTAACTGGGCCATTCTTATTACAAGGCTTGTCCAGAAAGTAAGTTTCGATCAGTCGCTAAATGGAAACTACATTGAAAATCAGAAATGTTTTATTTGTGACGGTTGGCGCCACCTACCAGCTACTTCTCTACATAGTCGCCGTCCTAGCTAGGACATCTGTTGCAGAGTTATACCAATTATTCAATACCCTCGTCATAGAAGGTAGCCGCCTGTGCTTCCCGCCAATTCTCTACGCCCATCTATAGTTCGTTGTCTGTGTGAAAATGTTGTCTTCATAGCCAGAGGTTAATGTGAGCAGAGATGAAACAAGGAGTGAACCAATTACAGGCGGTAGTGCGGGTGATCAATCATTTCCCATCGAAATCGCTGCAGGAGCATTCTCGATGCCCCTGCGGATTGCGACCGAGAATTATCACGAAGTAGGAACTGTATGACAGTTCTGTAATGTGGGCTGCATAACATCAAGCGAAATCTCTCACCAGGACCTCATACTTGGCGGGAGACACTTATTTTCTACGCATCTTTATGTGCTCACCATGCGCTCAGAACTGAAAAGAGCGAAGTGACGCAACCGACAGGGAAACTAGAGACACTGTCGAACACATATGTACAAAGCTTTATTAGATTAACACAGTGGTTTCCATTTCTTGACCGATCGGAACTTACTTTCCGAATATCCCTCGTAATATTCAGTTAAATGGGACGTTTTCCCTTGTGTGACATTATCTGGGTTTTAAATTAATTTTCATGATCATTTGGAGTTGTTCCCCACTCTTTTTGTCACCAGAGTTTTGTATTGTGCATCATAAGTAAATGGTCCAACCGCAACCAACACCTCGCACCAGCCTCAAGGATGCATCACCTGTAACGGGCGTATGAATCTCACATTTCATGGCCATTTACGTAAAATTCGGATCGTTCTTTGAAAGTAAGAGTTTTAAAGTCGAACGCATAAGTTATGTTTACAAGCTTTCCATGTTCATTCATGTAGACTATTAGTCCTGAGAAATTGGATGAATCTTTCTGAAGCACACTGTAATTTAAACAGTAGAAGTTGTATACACAACCAGGTTGCTTCGTGGTCACAAGTTTATTTGAAACGCTCACGCTAAAATTAACAGCAACTGTCTTCAAAGAGAGCGCGTTTCACTTCAAAATTAATTATGTTAAGCTCAATGTTGGCAACTCTAACATAAAATGTTATGCATACTGCTTCGGAATGCTCCACGTTGTGCCGTTTCATCACATAAATTGTAAAATTTTTATTTAAATGTATTTTTATTATTTTTTAAGAAAACGTTGCCAGTGGAGAGCGTTTGGAGAAAATCCAAACTTTACTTATAGAATACAGTGCGAATTAGCAACCATGGACTTATGCAAGATAGCAATAAACAATGTGATTTTAGATGTTCCCCATGTACGATGATTCCAAACCGTTCTAGGGTGTTCAGTGAAACGACGTCGTTACATGGCGCACTGTTTCAACAATCTGTTTTCGCACCACCCTCAGCGTGTCTCCCGCTGGACGTTGTCCTTATATTCCTCGATCCCGTTGTTGGTTATAGGCCCCCAGTGTTCAGGAGAGGCTCCGCTGGCGATGTGGAGGGGGAAGTGCGCGAGTTGGTCACAAATTGCGGTCCTCAGTTTTCTGCCGCCATCGCAGCGGTGCAGACGCTGCTCACGAGGGGGCGGAGGGATCTCATCTCTCCTGTTGATGTGACTGAGTGGATCTCCATTGGCAAAAGATTCCAGGCTAGTCCGCCGGGAGGGTATTGCCAAATCGGAGGCGACCACGTGAAAGAGGTCAAATAAGCAATGAAAGGTTAACGTTCTACCTGTTGGGGTGTGGAATGTCAGATGTTTGAACGTCGTAGGGAAGCTAGAAAATCTGAAAAGCGAAATGCTAAGGCTCAGTCTAGATATACGTAGTGGGGGGGGGGGGGGGGGGGGGGCACTGAAGTGAAATGGAAAGAAGACAAGGATTTCTGGGCATATGAATATAGGGTGATATCAACAGCAGGAGTGGTATAAGGGGAGTAGGATTCATTATGAATAGGGAGGTAGAGCAGAGAGTTACACTGAACAGTTCAGTGACAGGGTTATTCTCATCAGAATAGACAGCCAGCCCACACGGACAACAATAATTCAAGTACACCTCACGACTTCGCAAGCAGAAGATGAAGAGACAGAGGAAGTATATGAGGACATTAAAATGGAAATTAGGTGCGTAAAGGAAGATGAAAATCTAATAGTAAAGGGACACTGGAATGCGGTTGCAGGGGAAAGAGTAGAAGAAAGGGTTACGGGAGAATATGAGCGTGGTAGTAGAAACAAGAGAGGAGAAAGAGGAATTGAATTCATTTCAGCCAGTAATAACTAATACTCCGTTCAAGAATCAGAAGAAGAGGTGGTATACTTGGAAAAATTGGGAGATGAGGAAAGATTTCAGTTAGATCACATCATGATCAGACAGAGATTCCGTAATCAGATACTGAATTGTAAAGCGTAGCCAGGTGCAGATGCAGACTCTAGTCACAATTTAGTAATGATGCAGAGTAAGCTGAAGTTTGAGAGATTAGTCTGGAAGAATCAATGCGCAAAGAAGTGGTGTGAATACTGTCTGCAAAATGTGTCTCGAATACAGTTAGTAGTATAGAAGTAGTAAATTAAAACGTCATGATTCATATTGCAATTTTACTGGACGAACAAGGAAAATGTAGTATGCGATTGAGTTTTACCTTTCATCATTTTTGGGGGTTATCAGTGAGAAAATGTTTTTTAAAGGTTTGATACTATGTATAACGTTTGTTGCAAGTCACTAACTTACATAAATTGAGGATGCAGGGGGAAGAAAGGTGGTGGTGGTGGTTAGTGTTTAACGTCCCGTCGACAACGAGGTCATTAGAGACGGAGTGCAAGCTTGGGTTAGGGAAGGATTGGGAAGGAAATCGGCCGTGCCCTTTCAAAGGAACCATCCCGGCATTTGCCTGAAACGATTTAGGGAAATCACGGAAATCCTAAATCAGGATGGCTGGAGACGGGATTGAACCGTCGTCCTCCCGAATGCGAGTCCAGTGGGGGGAAGAAAGGAAAGGGGAGGGAAGGAACCGTTGATGTCAGCGGAACAACCGGCAACGAGCGAAATGTATGCTAGAGCGGGATTCGAACCCGAGATCCCCTGCTTACTAGGCAGTCGTATTAACCACTGCGTCATCTAGACACAGGTTTTATCACCACTGCGCGAACTATCTCGGCACGCCTTCCTGCCGACCCCCATTCCAACCTGGCAGCACCTATCCACAGTCCCCGTCCGTGGTCGCTACTTTGAGATTCTCGTATGAGGCCCAATTTAATTGTGCATCAGCACTGAAGGTGGTGGGATCAATTATATGAATGTGTGGTGTCTGTTCTGTCGGACGTCACCAATATTTAGATGTTTTCAGTGTTTCAGTAACATTAGATGCCTTTTATACGTATTTGCTAAAATAATATCGGTGTCAATGGAAAGCTAGATATAGCCTATAGAGATACTGCTCCCAGTCTACCAAGCTTGAAGAAATGGTAAAACAATATTAGGTAGTCAACTACTGTGACTTCTCGCAGGCATTGTGTCTCCAAGATGATAAACTCTTGTGCTGGTACGTGAAGGTAGGCTTAAAAATGCGCAGATATGTTGGTCGTCGATTAATTTAATGAAATTAGTATTTTCCAAATCAGGAAAAACAGTATAAAACTGAAATTAATGATTTAGGGGAATTAACTTCAGTACTTACTTTTCATGGGGTAGGATATACAACTGATGTTAAAAATATGACGTCATAAAATATTCAGTTTATAAAAAAACGCAGTTACTAATTGCTGATATATCTTCTATAAACCTAAATATAGCTAACAAGTTATGAGTTTCACAAACGTGTGGTGCTAATAATGGATTAATGGGAACAGAAGAAGTATAATAAATACCGTCTTTGGTCTTAAACATTCGTGTTATTGCATTACGCTACGCTTTGTGGTTGCTAAGGATCCTTATTGAGTTGTAATTAGTTTTGTACATAATATCCGTCGCTTTTGGGCAAAATAAAATCCTGGAAAAGTGTATTTCTATTACGAAAAGCGTATATGTCATATTCGTAAATTCAAAATGAAAGACACACAAAAAAAGAGACGTATATGAGCAACCTGCGACAACATCAGCAAGTAATGTGATAGCAACGTTCTTTGACATTATACTAGCGGCTAGTGTTGCTTGTCACACTTCACTAACACATCAATAATACTTGTCAAAAAGGAACACAATTTTTAAGTTAATTGTTTCGCTCAAGTTCAAGGAAAATAATAATGAAAAACGAAATAAAAACTGAATGTACATATTCTGTCTGAAAACGCGACGTAGAATGCCATTAAGCACAAATATAAGATACACAACTCCACAAGAAGCTACAGCAGTCCACTCACCCCACCGCCGCCCCACACCGAACCCAGTGTTATTGTGCGGTTCGGCCCCCAGTGGACCCCCCCCCCCCCCCCCCCCCGGGTTCCAGACGAGTGTAACCTCAATGTCTGCGTGGTAGAGTAGCTATGGCGTACCGCGTACGTGCAGAAAGTGTTTGTGCAGCAATCGCCGACATGATGTAACTGAGGCGGAATAAGGCGAACCAACTCGCATTCCCCGAGGCAGATGGAAAACCGCCTTAAAAACCATCCACAGGCTGGCCGGCACACCGGACCTCGACACTTATCAGCCGGGCGGATTCGTGCCGGCGCGTTCCCGCGCGGGAAGCGGTGCGTTAGACCGCATGGTTAGCCGGGCGGGTGAGGTACTGGATGCTGCATTTTGTGACACATCATGTTTATTGATCTTGCGTAGTAGCAGGACAAAACAAAACAAAAAAAATCAGTGCCAATGCTTCGAACGTTCTGCGGAAAGACACAAATCGGTCTCCAAGAAGGAACCGATATCCAGAAAAGCACGGCTTGGGTGCTAGAGAGCGTCGAAATTCCGGCGCTACGGATATACACCCAACATAAACAGTACATCGCGTTGTCTATGAGTACATTACAAACGGGCTTCCAACTGAGAACCTCTGACATCAATACAGAGCCTACACTGGCGGTGCTCAGCTTCACCCACATGAGCCAATGCAGGCGGTTGTCTTTGAAGCATTTCATTCGCACCGCGGACTCCAGCAATTTGAAAATACAGGTGTGCCATGCACAGGACTCTTCATATTACTCCACAAAAAATAATCAAGAGGTGTCAGATCTGGGGACCGTGTTGGATATGGAACTGGTACATTCCTACCAATCCATCGTTTGGAATATGCGACGCTGAGGTGATTCCACACGTCGATCTCAATCTGTGCTGAAGCTATGTCGTGTTGTAGCGACACGTCTATACGAACATTTAACGACACTACATCCAATAGGGCCGGCAAAACATCTCTAATTAGCATGAGGTACATAGGTCCTGTCAGTCTGTTTGAAAGTAGATATGGCCCAATGATATGGTCATCAATTATCCCGGTCCAGATGTTAATACCGACCCCGTGTTGGTGATTTTGAATCATCTGCGCACGTGGATTTTCGTCCACCCAAAAATGCGTGTTGTGCAAGTTTAATATGCCGTCTCTAGTAAACGTGTATTCCTCCGTGAATAGCACCAAGCTCTGGATCTCTGGCTGCAGTACGTATTGTTGTAAATACCATTGCGCAACCTGTGGGTAGTTCAAATGGTTCAAATGGCTCTGAGCACTATGGGACTCAACTTCTGAGGTCATTAGTCCCCTAGAGCTTAGAATTAGTTAAACCTAACTAACCTAAGGACATCACACACATCCATGCGCGAGGCAGGATTCGAACCTGCGACCGTAGCGGTCTCGCGGTTCCAGACTGCAGCGCCAGAACCGCACGGCCACTTCGGCCGGCTCCTGTGGGTAGTCTTACTCCCGTAAAACCTAGACTTTTTCCAGATGGTATGGATGGAACCGATGTTCATGGACAACACGCCACATGGCACTTCACCCATGTGCGGCGCCTGTGCCACCTAGCGAATGCTGGTAGCTTGGTCCTTTTCGAACATTGTCAGCACGTCGTCTTCCAACTGTACTGTTCGAGCGGAGCCTGGACAACCAGCACCACGTTTCGGCACATACCAGAGGACAAACAGTAGACAGAGAATAACATTCGCAAGTACCAAGCACAGAATGCTACTACTTTATTGTACAATGGACACATATAAGGCAGAAAATGGTGACATGCACCTTCCCGGCCTCTCTGAGGTGTAAATCGATAACGGCTAAAGTGAAATGATGTGGGGTACGTCTGATTGGAAAACGTATGGCGCCATAAAGTGTTCCAGCAGCTCACCAACTGCAGTCCACTTTGTCGTATGCAAACAACATTTCGCTCATTTCCACATTTGTGAAGTGGCACATGTTGCATCGCTTTCGACAACGCTACAGTACTGGGGGACCACACGAGGTCCTCAGTAGGATGCGCACAAGGGCTGTGTGTAGGAATGTAGCGCATGTGCAGGAATCTTATTAGGCTCAGGTCGTCCATCCGTAGTACCCAGATGCCCAAGGGGTTGCATACCTTCCGCATTCAGAAACCGCGACAAATCGGAATAAACCTCCACAACCGTTCGTTCTCAGACTTCGACACTCTCCAAAGTCCGAGCTATGAGTTTCCGAATATGGATTCCTTCTTGAAACCTAGCAATGTCTTTTTCCGGAAAACATACTAAGCGCTGTCGGTGTTTTTCTGTAGACCCTGTATGTGAAGTAATGTAAGGATCGTGGACCATACCCGTGACTCTTATCGCATTTGGTAACATAAAGCTGCAGCGACAGCACCGAGAGTTGGTTTAAATGTCGAAGTAATTAAGTTAATGGTTTACATCTAATACAACAACATCGGCAACTGACACTCAACATACGTCACTTGTACAGGTTGACAATTACTGAACTATGTGAAATAAAATTGTCATAACTTCTGAACGGTTTGCGTTAGGATGTTCAAACTGCCTGGTTGGCCGTTGGACATTATGGGAATTAGTATGGTTTGGTTTAGCGCTGAAGCCTATTTTCATTTGGATGAGTTCGTCAATAAGGAAAATTGGCGCATTTGGGGATTGTGAACGGTACGTAAAGATTCTGGAAGATTATTTCACCCCCTTTATCCAAACTGACCCTGATTTCGACAATATGTGGTTCATGTAAGACGGAACTCGACCCCATCGAAGCAGGAGGGTGTTTGATGTCCTGGAGGAGCACTTTGGGGACCGCATTCTGGCTCAGGGGTACCCAGAGACCGCTGGGATGGGCCATGATTGTCCGTAATATTCTGCGGATCTGAACACATGTTACTCCTTTTTACGGGGCTATATTAATGACACGGTGTACAGCTATAACTCCAAAACGATTACTGAGCAGAAAACAACCATTGAACAGGTCATTGACAGCACCAATGTTCCAACGCTTCAGCGGGTCATGCACAATTTCGCTATTCGTCTGCGCCACCCCATCGCCAATGATGGCAAGAATATCGAACATGTCATAAGCTAAATCCGAATATCTGTAGTGACGTTTACATGTCTATTAAAGTGTGTGCACGCCGTAGTTTGTAAGATTTTTTTCATGTAGTTCAATAATTGTCTCCCTGTATATTAAAACAGGACCGTGAACAGAAAGTAATACTGCGTAATACAGCAGTACCACAGAAAACTCGGGTAGTACTATAAAGTGACTTACATATGTTGCCTGAAACAGCAGAAGGCAGACGGACAAGACGCTAAACATGAATTGCGTCATTGCAATGGGACTCATCATTTCTTCCAAGTATCTGGTAAACCTAAAACAAAAGCAAAACGAGCGAATAAGCAAATAGTACTAGACAAATTTTTACATTAATTTAAGTATTTCCTAGTGTTTCTTGGCCTATGGTTGATGTTTTCCCAGATATTGTACTAGCACGACGTAGCAAATATTAGAACTCCCTAATACCTATTGGACTTCTTATACTGAAAGCACCCACAGTGCCTTTGTCCACAGGCCTTTCTCTGACTGCTGCTGCTGTGATTTACGGCATGCTATTTAAAACGAAGTTCGCTGAAGGGTAGCAATCCATGGTTTATGTTACTACGAAATTTTCGAGCTGTTGCCATGACTGTGCATCCACACAAGAAATCATTTCAGTGCACTACCAGTAATTGAGATTAAATGTTAAACAACGCCAATCAATCCTTTGTCAAAATGTTAGAAGAACTTTTAGTCATCGTCTGTAGTAGCCAAAAAGAACATAAATAGATAGTTTATCATGAATCGTTACTAGAAGTCAGATAAATAACATATTAACGAGTCGTAAATTTAGTGCAAATAGCTATAGCGATACAAAAGAATGGAGACTGAGAAACTATTTAACGTGGTGTATTAGAGCGCGAATGTTTGCCGACTTTTAACTATGCTCTACTGGTGCTACAATTTTTATCAAAATTTACCGACTCAGTGGCAGTGATGCATTTTACTACGTAGTCAGAAGGGCACAATCGGTGTACAAAAATTAGTATGCAATATAAATGCAAATAATCAGCTGATAAAACTGCAATCGGCCAAAAGAAAAAAAGAGATTTTAAATGTTCTGAGTGCACACAAAATAGAAGAGCTGTTTGG
This sequence comes from Schistocerca americana, assembly GCF_021461395.2. Lineage (NCBI taxonomy): Eukaryota > Metazoa > Arthropoda > Insecta > Orthoptera > Acrididae > Schistocerca > Schistocerca americana. The sequence continues at coordinate 383,353,412 of NC_060126.1, forward strand.
CAAAATCAACTGTTAAGTGTTCCTTTCAGCACCAGAAGATATTTGGCACACCTCATTGATGAAGTAGGTCCAATGTTTTTCCCACCTAAATATACTACCGTCATGTTTTAGGCGAAGGCGCATAGCGGAGTAAAGTCAAATAAAGAAATAATCTGGTCAAGGAGGCTGTGTACACTGCTTCAGTGCCAGCTGTGTAGTCCTCGTACATACGATAAGATCTGGAGTCAAGGTCCGATGGAACGAAAATCCCCACCGACCTTCTGAATGTCGATGGAGACATTATACTGCAGTACAGCCACCATCTCGCCCTTGGTGCCAAAAATACAGATGCAGTGGAATCTTTGTAGTGATATTGGCATGACTTCGATTCAGCCAACATCTCCAAAGGCCTAACCTGACCAAATCCTCCTCGTTTGAGTGCGGTAGTGAGGAACATCTTAACCACATTTTCTTCAGCTGCGACAGATGAAAAAACTATGAAACTAATTAAGTCTTTGACGTCCTCTGACAATGTTTTACCAACAAACATTCAAACTCGCTTAGCAACAGAAGATGTAAAAGTGTATAAACTCCTGTATGATAAGAGTGTAATAAAAGCGATACCTTTAAGTTTCTGAAATGTTTTCCATTACAATACACTAAAAGAATAGGGTGTATGTCCGTTTTGGACCCAACTGCTTAGGTTATCGGTCCCTAGGCTTACACACTTCTTCATCTAACTTAAACTAACTTACGCTAAGGACAACACACACACCAATAGCCGAGGGAGGACTCGGACGTCCGACGGAGGGAGCCGCGAAAACCGTGCAAGGGCCCCTAGACCACGCGGCTACCTAGCGCGGCAATTGAATAGGTTTATGTGTGGTATCATCCCTCGTTTTATATCAGTGAAGGTGCTTTAAATTTCTTAGAGCATTGATTTAAATCCATGTTAAATGAATACAAGGTATAATTGTTTCTTCTAACGCTTAAGGCTGTTACACATTTAGATGTAAAAAGATCGTTCTGAGACTGGCTGTATGGATGAAGTTCAAAAGCTATTACTAAGCAAAGAAACAGAGAAAAACAACATACAAATTTCAACTCTATGAAGTGAACAAGGCTTCTTAGCCGCAGCTTCCACCATTTTGCTTGCTTCCACTTCCTATACAGGGTGTTACAAAAAGGTACGGCCAAACTTCCAGGAAACATTCCTCACACACAAATCAAGAAAAGATGTTATGAGGACATGTGTCCGGAAACGCTTAATTTCCATGTTAGAGCTCATTTTAGTTTCGTCAGTATGTACTGTACTTCCTCGATTCACCGCCATGATTTCATTCTGTAGAGTGTCCACTCTACCTGTGCTGCTAGAACAAGTGCCTTTACAAGTACGACACAACATGTGGTTCATGCACGATGGAGCTCCTGCACATTTCAGTCTAAGTGTTCGTACGCTTCTCAACAACAGATTCGGTGACCGATGGATTGGTAGAGGCGGACCAATTCCATGGCCTCCACGCTCTCCTGACCTCAACCCTCTTGACTTTCACTTATGGGGGCATTTGAAAGCTCTTGTCTACGCAACCCCTGTACCAAATGTAGAGACTCTTCGTGCTCGTATTGTGGACGGCTGTGATACAATACGCCATTCTCCAGGGCTGCATCAGCGCATCAGGGATTCCATGCGATGGAGGGTGGATGCATGTATCCTCGCTAACGGAGGACATTTTGAACATTTCCTGTAACAAAGTGTTTGAAGTCACGCTGGTACGTTCTGTTACTGTGTGTTTGCATTCCATGATTAATGTGATTTGAAGAGAAGTAATAAAATGAGCTCTAACATGGAAGTAAGCGTTTCCGGACACATGTCCACATAACATATTTTCTTTCTTTGTGTGTGAGGAATGTTTCCTGAAAGTTTGGCCGTACCTTTTTGTAACACCCTGTATATCCCAGTATCTAGTAGAAGATTGCTTCATTTCCTCTATCTTTGACCGTCACGCAAATTCACGAATGGATTACAAAAACGAAGTTACTCCCAGTAACAATTTTGTGACGTTTAAAACTGTTTGATGTCTTAGGTATCAGTTATAGTGAAGACATGATCTGAAGATGCTTGTTAGTCAACCGAAAACAGTTATCATGTACACTGCTCTGCAAAATTAAAAGACGAGCTATATTAACACAATATACTATTTGGCGGAAATGAATGAACGTGATGGGGTGTGTGACTAGGGGTCTCCCAATTGTTCACAGAAAGTTGGACGTCGCACGGCGTGTGGTCAGCGTAACTGCAGTACCGAGCGGAGCTGGACCCGCAAAACGAGGCATCAGCGGGCAGTTACGATGCACTATGGTGGTGTTCTTCACTACAACATGGCCTGGAGGCAATATTCAGACGACTTCACACTGTTACGTATCACCAGGAAACTTGGAGAAAGACGGAGTGTGACAAGTGTAGCCTAGGTTTTGCTCGCAGCGTAGTTTCCAGTGCAAGAGGAGCGTTCCAAACCACAGACACTGCTGCCCGGAGGAGAGAAGAGGTGGTCCATCATGGTCAACTACAGCAGCGCATGATCCCCACACTGTGCAAGAGACAAAAGAGCATCCAAGTCAAATAGCGGGTACAATTGGAGCCGCATTTAACAAGAGTGCAAGGTCCAGAGTCTTGCGCTCCACAGTGGCGTGGCGGCTGTACGGGGGCGGCCTCTTTGCCCCACGAACATCCGCACATTGGTGGTAGCGTTCGTGATGGTGCCATGAGCACAGGGACTAGACCAGCCAGGAGACTGGTAGTGTGCTCTTCACGGATGAGAGCTAATTCAGTCTGAGTACTGATTCTGGACGTAACATCGTGTAGCGAGAAGTGGGAACACGAAATGCACGCAGGAACATAGTTGAACATTATCGTTTAGGTGGTGCAGTAATTACGAGGGCTGTCCAGAAAGTAAGTTCCCATTGGCCGCTTAATGGAAACCACAGTGAAAATCAGAAACATTTTATTTGCAAGAGTTAGCGACACTTTCCAGATACTTCTCTGCATAGTCGCCGCTCCGACGTAGACATTTGTCGGAGCGTTGTACCAAATTTCCAACACCATCGTCATAGAAGGCAGCCGCGTGTGCATTCCGATAATTCTCTACGCTGGTCTATAGCGCGTAGCCTGCACCCAAGTGTTGTCTTCCTATCCAGCGTTTCATGTGAACAGAGATGGTAGGACGAGCCAATTAGGGCGGTGTTGTGGGTGATCGAACACTTCCCATCGAAAAGGCTGCAGGAGCGTCTTCACTGCCCCTGCAGAGTTCGGCTGAGAATTGACATGAAGAAGGAAGTGCGTGACAGTTTTGTTAGGTGGGCTGCATTCATTAAGGCGAAGCCTCTCAGTGGGCCCTCCTATTTGGCGGGAGATATCGTTGTTCTAGGCATCTTTACTCGCTCTCAGTGCGCTCACCTGAAAATAGCGTCTTCATGCGATTTACGGTCGTAGTAGAGACACTACCCAACGCATTTGTGCAGAGCTTCATCGGCTTTTGACTATCGTGTCCATTTCGCGACCGATCGGAACTTACTTTCTGGACAACCCTCGTATTATGTTGGGAGACATAATATTTCATGGACGTACTGACCTCCAAATCAGTACTATTACAGTTCAGCGTTATTGTTACACTCTACAGTTTCGCTATGTGCGTCTTTTCAGTAGTGGATTTGGCGCCGACCTTACCTTTGTGGGTGATAACGAACGAGAGCATCGACCAGCGCAGGTGGAAGAGCTCTTGCAACGAGAAGATATTCGGCGAGTGGACTGGCATGCCCGTTCCCCCGACTTAAATCCCCTTGGCAGCCGTGCTGGAGGAGGAATGGAATGTCCTGTCACAATAGCTACTGAACAAACTTGTGATCAGCACAGCAGGGCGTTGCAGAGCATACACTGCCGTCCGTGCTGATCACGCACCCTATTAAGAATCATTTACCGTCTTTTTTACTGTCCAGACAACCATCATAAATCGTAGTGACAGTGTGATTATGGTCTTTGAATAAAAGTGTCATTTCTGTTCGTCGTATTTCTTCAATTTACCTTCCGTTCCCAATTTTAGCGATTCTTAGTAAAAGGAAAATCTTAAAAATTTTTGTGGTAAAATCAAAAACATTGTAGAGGTTGCTTGTAACTGCTAATCTTCGTTTATTGTGGAATCAAGATGTAAATAGTTTCGCCATAATAAATCCCATCTTCAGGTTAAATTTGGCTGGGTTATGTTAAGCTGTCAAACCAATACGATCTCCCAACATTCTATAACGCACAGACCATGGTATCATCAAATCTAATAGATGTACTAAGACCTATCAATACCCTCAGACTTCAAGACGAATATAATAATTCCAATCCCAAAGAAAGCAGGGGTTGACAGATGTGAAAATTACCGAACAATCAGTTTAATAAGTCACAGCTGCAAAATACTAACGCGAATTATTTACAGACGAATGGAAAAACTGGTGGAAGCCGATCTCGGGGAAGATCAGTTTGGATTCCGTAGAAATGTTGGAACACGTGATTCAATACTGACCTTACGAAGTATCTTAGAAAATAGATTAAGAAAAGGCAAACCTACGTTTGTAGCATTTGTAGACTTGGAGAAAGCTTTTGACAATGTTGAATGGATTACTCTCTTTCAAATTCTGAAGGTGGCAGGGGTAAAATACAGGGAGCGAAATGCTTTTTACAGTTTGTACAGAAACCAGATGGCAGTTATAAGAGTCGAGGGACATGAAAGGGAAGCAGTGGTTGGGAAGGGAGTAAGACAGGGTTGTAGCCTCTCCCCGATGTTATTCAATCTGTATATTGAGCAAGCAGTAAAGGGAACAAAAGAAAAATTCGGAGTAGGTATTAAAATCCATGGAGAAGAAATAAAAACTTTGAGGTTCACCGATGACATTGTAATTCTGTCAGAGACAGCAAAGGACTTGGAAGGGCAGTTGAATGGAATGGACAGTGTCTTGAAAGGAGGATATAATATGAACATCAACAAAAGCAAAACGAGGATAATGGAATGTAGTCGAATTAAGTCAGGTGATGCTGAGGGAATTAGATTAGGAAATGAGACACTTAAAGTAGTAAACGAGTTTTGCTATTTGGGGAGCAAAATAACTGATGATGGTCGAAGTAGAGAGGATATAAAATGTAGACTGGCAATGGCAAGGACAGCGTTTCTGAAGAAGAGAAATTTGTTAACATCGAGTATAGATTTAAGTGTCAATAAGTCATTTCTGAAAGTATTTGTATGGAGTGTAGCCATGTATGGAAGTGAAACATGGACGATAAATAGTTTGGACAAGAAGAGAATAGAAGCTTTAGAAGAATGCTGAAGATTAGATGGGTAGATCACATAACTAATGAGGAAGTATTGAATAGGATTGGGGAGACGAGAAGTTTGTGGCACAACTTGACCAGAAGAAGGGATCGGTTGGTAGGACATGTTCTGAGGCATCAAGGGATCACCCATTTACTATTGGAGGGCAGCGTAAAATCGTAGAGGGAGACCAAGAGAAGAATACACTAAGCAGATTCAGAAGGATGTAGGTTGCAGTAGGTACTGGGAGATGAAGAAGCTTGCACAGGATAGAGTAGCATGGAGAGCTGCATCAAACCAGTCTCAGGACTGAAGACCACAACAACACAACAACAACTACCACCGGTCATCACTGAGTGACATTGTAGTCTGGGTCTGTGTTGACCTCCAGACAGTACTTAAAAAAAAAAAATAAAAGCTATCTCGACTGCGAAATGTAAATGATAGGAAGAGAGGATGATTGGGCTTAACGTCCCATCGACAACGAGGTCATTAGAGACGGAGCACAAGCTCGGATTAGTGAAGGAAGGGGAAGGAAACAGGCCGTGCCCTTTAAAAGGAACCATCGCGACACTTGCCTGGAGCGATTTAGGGAAATCATGGAAACCTAAATCTGGATAGCCGGTCGCGGATCTGAACCGTCGTTGTCCCGAATGCGAGTCCCGTTTGCTAACCAGTGCGCTGACACAGGTAATGGGTCGTACTTACCACACGACTGATGGCAGATGACGGTAGAGGCCATCAAGCTAGGAAACTTACATGTTACCAGTTCTTTCTACGCACTGTCCATGTATCATCGGTAGATGTTTTGCACCCTTTTGTAGTTACTACGGGATTGTACAGCGATCAAGACTATTAAAATTACTAGTGCATAAAAATAAACAACCTTGGTTTTGAAAATAAACAACCAGTCGGAAACGAATAACGTGCCAGGTACTATCGGACACCCAACCCGGTTTTCAGAGAGTATTCTGTGGAGTTGGTCACTTTATTAGCTTGGATTTATAGTGAATCTCTCACACAGCGAAAGGTCACTAGCGAGTAGGAAAGAAAACGGGTCACTTCAGCATATAAGAAGAGAAGAAAACCAATGTCCGAAATTGTAGACCAACAACCTTAGCGTCTGTCAGCTGCAGGACACTGGAGCATACTCTAAGAACGAATTTAGTAAGCTAACTGAAGAACGAAATGATTCTGTCCATAAACCACCGTGGATTTAAAAAGCAAAGTTCATGCGAAACTCAGCTAGCTCTTTTAAACTACGATATACGACGAGTTTGGGTGCAGGCTAACAGGAAGATTCTCGAAAACCGTCTGACGCTGTACCATGCTGTAGTCCATTAGCAAAGGATTCGGAATAGCTTCTTGGATTTTTCTTTTCCTATATGGTGAGTGATAATCAGAGGCAAAGGTAATTTTAAGATTGCCTCAGGAAGGAATGATAGGACCGACCTTATTCTCATTGAAGAAGTAAATGATCTGTAGGATAGTATGGACCGGAGAAGCTGTTGTGCACGGGAAAGTGTTGTCACTATGCGAACTGTAGAGGAGTTCAGAATAACTTCCACATAATTTATGTTTTGTGTAATCAATAATCATTTTGTTAAAACATGACTAAATGTAAGTCAGTACAGGTCAGTTCAAGAAACATTGCTATAGTGTTCGAGGCAGTCATGTAAATTAATGTCTAAGAATACCATCAGCTACGGGGAAAGCGAATGGTCGACTAATCTTTGAGTGAAAGTACTGGAAAAACGTAGCACATCTAAGTGCCGGATAAAAATAGTACACTCTTTTTGGTTCCAGTTCGCTCAAGATTTATTCCTCAAACAGTGCATATGAAGAACATGAAATGGTAACATTTACAGATCAATAGCACAAGTGGCTCTGAGGTACCGGCCAATGCCGAAACACCAGTATGAATATGAGCTCATAAGGTACAGGTTTTGAAGTGAATAAATCTATGTACACACTTTACTTCAGTTATGGCCTACACCATATGGTATCCTTTATTTATTGAACAAGCATATTTTAGCTCATATATGCAGTTGTCGAGGGACGCCGAAGGCAAGATATTAACAGGTATTTAAACAATTTTTAACTACTCACTACCGATGGGACGTTACAACGTGACCACTTGTACTCTCACAGGGCTCAGTTAGAAGCGTCATAGTGATTTTTTGCTTTCTTAGCCTGTGTAACATACGTCTAGGGCGCCTTGTCACGGTCCGTGCGGCTCCCCCACGTCGGAGGTTCGAGTTTGGTCCTATAAGACCTTACCACAAATTAAATAAAAATTTATCGCGAATTGATATTGTTATTTTAGTGACAGAAAACAATGCTCTGATGACGAGAAAAGGTTTGTTTGGAGTTGTATCATAATAATAATGATTTAATTTTTATCTTCATGAGTAAAAGGGAGAATCTCTGTTATTTTTATATTCATGAATAAAAGGGAGAATTTCTGTAATTTTTTCTCCCTTGCTTCATTCTTCTCTTGTTAGGGGATTTTATGATCTTCTCCTTGCTGGTATATGTACGGACATTCCGTCCGCGTAAGCCTTATTGAGTACTAAGTGATGATGAGCGAAATTCATTGTATTGTGTTTCTTCATTTTAATGTCAACATTTTATATTTATTACATAGAACCTGTTTGTTTTATACTAATGAAGTCCGACTTGACAGTGCGAACAGAAACTGGCTCACTTATGACTGTAAATTTCACGGTCATAGAGTTTTTAACCAAGTCAGTTAACTCAAAAGATAGTACTTCGTGTCCTTATTATTTAGTTACAGAGTGAGAGAAAGATATATCATGTTCAAATATTTGTTATGAAAAACTTGAGTATAAACTTAAGTATTGTTTTCGTCCTCACTGGAGTGTCGGAAATTCAGTGTGATCCGAAACCACGATTCGCTAATGAATCAGTCCGATTCTGTATGTAATTTAATCTGAAAGAATTTTCGTATTTCCTTCTCGACTCAGATCGCATGTAACGGGCATTACATGTTGGAAATTAGAGTTAGCTGCCTTCACCTACCAGAGACAGTACTATTCTCTAATGCATGTATCACAACTCTAACGTTACTATTGTCCATGTCAATATGTCATGCGTCAAGTCCTAACAAATCCTAAAAACCAATACTGCACCTGTGTTGCAATCTGTGCATGAATGTAAAATAACTAGCAGAAAACATCAAAACCTGCCGCCGCTAAGCGCAATAAATTGGTGACTGCACCGAGAAAATCATCTACATCTGCGTCTTCATCCATACTCCGCAAGCCACCTGCCACTGTGTGGCGAGGGGTATCTTGAGTACCTCTATCGGTTCTGCCTGCTGTTTCAGTCTCATATTGTTCTGTGGAAAGAAAGATTGTCGGTATGCCTCTGTTTGGGCTCTAATGTCTCTGATTTTACCCTCATGGTCTCTTCGCGAGATATATGTAGGAGGGAGCAATATACTCGGTGATTCCTCGGTCAAGGTATGCTCTCGAAACTTCAACAAAATCCCGTACCGAGCTACTGAGCGTCTCTCTTGCAGAGTCTTCCGCTGGAGTTTATCTATCATCTCCGTAACGCTTTCGCGATTACTAAATGATCCTGTAACGAAGCGTGCTGCTCTCCGCTGGATCTTTTCTATATCTTTTATCAACACTATCTGGTACGGATCACACACCGGTGAGCAGTATTCAAGTAGTGGGCGAACAAGTGTACTGTAACCTACTTCCTTTGTTTTCGGACTCCATTTCCTTCGGATTCTTCCAAAGAATCTCAGTCTGGCACGTGCTTTACCGACTATTAATTTTATATTATCATTCCATTTTAAAGCACTTCCAATGTTTACTCCCAGATAATTTATGGAATTAACTGCTTCCAGTTGCTGACCTGCTATATTGTAGCTAAATGATAAAGGATCTATCTTTCTATTTATTCGCAGCACATTACACTTGTCTACATTGAGATTCAATTGCCATTCCCTGCACCATGTGTCAATTCGCTGCAGATCCTCCTGCAGTTCAGTACAATTTTCCATTGTTACAACCTCTCGATATACCACAGCATCATCTGCAAAAAGCCTCAGTGAACTTCCGATGCCATCCACAAGGTCATTTATATATATTGTGAATAGCAACGGTCCTACGACACTCCCCTGCGGCACACCTGAAATCACTCTTACCTCGGAATACTTCTCTCCATTGAGAGTGACATGCTGCGTTCTGTTATCTAGGAACTCTTCAATCCAATCACACAATTGGTCTGACAGTCCATATGCTCTTACTTTGTTCATTAAACGACTGTGGGGAACTGTATCGAACGCCTTGCGCAAGTCAAGAAACACGGCATCTACCTGGGAACCCGTGTCTGTGGCCCTCTGAGTCTAGTGGACGAATAGCGCGAACTGGGTTTCACACGATCGTCTTTTTAGAAACCAATGGTGATTCCTAAAGAGTAGATTTCTAGACTCCAGGAAAATCATTATACTGGAACATATTACGTGTTCCAAAATTCTACAACTGTTCGACGTTAGAAATATAGGTCAATAGTTATGCACATCTGTTCGACGTCCATTCTTGAAAACGGGGATGCCCTGTGCCCTGTGCAAGAAGGGGGGCAAGTTCCTTCGCGTACTCTGTGTAAAATCGAACTGGTATCCCATCAGGTCGAGCGGCCTTTCCTCTTTTGAACGATTTTAATTATTTTTCTATCCCTCTGTTGTCTATTTCGATATCTACCATTTTGTCATCTGTGTGACAATCTAGAGAAGGAGCTACAGTGCAGTCTTCCTCTGTGAAACAGCTTTGGAAAAAGACATTTAGTATTTCGGCCTTTAGTCTGTCATCCTCTGTTTCAGTACCATTTTGGTCACAGAATGTCTCGACGTTTTCGTTTGATCCACCGACCGCTTTGACATAATACCAAAATTTCTTAGGATTTTCTGCCAAATAAGTACACAGAACTTTACTTTAGAATTCATTGAACGCCTCTCGCATAGCCCTCCTCACACTTCATTTCGCTTCGCGTAATTTTTGTTTGTCTGCAAGACTTTGGTTATGTTTATGTTTGCTGTGAAGTTCCCTTTGCTTCCGCAGCAGTTTTCTAACTCGGTTGTTTTCCATCTCTTACGATCTTGTTTGGCACGTACTCATCTAATGCATATTGTACGATGGTTTTAAACTTTGTCCACTGATCCTCAACACTATCTGTAGTTGAGACAAAACTTTTGTGTCGAGCCGTCAAGTACTCTGAAATCTGCTTTTTGTCACTTTTGCTAAACAGAAAAATCTTCCTACCTTTTTTAATATTTCTATTTACGGCTGAAATCACCGATGTTGTAACCGCTTTATCATCGCTGATTCCCTGTTCTACGTTAAACGCTTCAAATAGTTCGGGTCTGTTTGTCACCAGCAGGTGTAATATGTTATCACCACGAGTCGGTTCTCTGGTCCGCAGCGGATCCTGCCTCATAACCTAGCAGCTTGAGTTAAAAACTGGAAGCGTTTGGCCGTGGACCGTTTCAAGGAATTACTTTCAAGTGACGTCGCACTAGTATGTCGAAGCGCGTCTTAGGCGCTCTGATGAACCTAACGTAATAGACAAAATCGGTTGTCACCAACGTCATTTCACTTGCGGCTCAAGGTACCCGCTCGGCTCCAATGTAAATGTGCACCTTCACATACGAGCCGAGCGGGTCTCGAACTGGTAGGCGGGGTTCATCTGCTGTCAGTTTTTGCTTTTCCAGCGAGCACAAAGGGGCGGCCAGTCTTAGTGGAGACGCCACTGTAGTGTGCTCTAAGTATCTCTACGATCGCAAGGAGTGTGGTTTACCAAATGCTCACCGACTGGCGTACTGGCCATTCGGGGGCATGCTGCTCGTAACGCACTTTAAGGGAAGTTGAAATTAAGCCGACTGATGTGCTTGGTGTAAACGGTAAATGTTTAGAACGTGTTGAAGTGGTGTAGGGGAAATCAAGACAAATAATTTTATACAGGCACTTGTGGTCTATCAAGACAGGAAACAACCTCAAAGTGACCCACAAAACACATCTAAGCTACAGCGCATGCACGGTGCGCATGATTTTCAACATCGCCTCGCCCTCTTATATCACCACCATAGCCGCTATTAACTCTTTGAAGTTCTTTTCTTTTTCCCACTAAAACTGTGCTTGAATATAAAATGCACCTTGTTCTTGCGCTAACAAATTGTGAAACTGACATTTTTGTGTAGCTATTTTACCTCATAATTTGGTGGAATTTAAAAGCGAAAAATACGAATAAACCGTTTTGTTTCTTTGGCTATTTTACTACGAAACTGCTATTCTTGTAAGAGATAAGCTTAGATCGAACTGTAAAAACAATTAGTTTCTGCATAACATTTAGAAAATTTATTTATCTTTCATCACCCACACGGAGAAGTTTAAATTACTAATGTTAAAGAAATTAAAAATTTCAAAAATCTAACTGACTTAAAGCGATTCCGTTAAGAGGACGAGAGGATATTCAAAAATCTCTCTCGATGCGCAAACACTGTGCCTTAGGAGACTTTCAGGATGATTTAGGTTGTATCCTTGTTTGATAGACCACAAGTGTCCTATGTCAAATTATTCGTCTCGACTTCCCGTATACGACCGTGTTATGCTGTGAGCAGGTATCGTTTACACTCTGCATAAAGCTATCCTTATTGCTGTGTTCGTCTCGTCATAGCAACGCCTTTAATATACGGATTGTCCGTATATAGACTTATCTCTGCTGGTTCCACAATACTGAACTATGGGTTGTAACGCTTCGACTCATATTGCAAGTAATGTCGATGACAGATTGCGGATCGAAACACGATAATGGACTAACACACATAGTTTGATCTCCTTACACGTCAGACATCAGTAAGAGCGAGTCATTGTCATTATATTGAAAACACTGACCAGGTACGAATACGTCTCGCTTGCTGATGGTTCCGTAAAATTTACTTATGTATGTAGAAGGTTTCCGAGAGTCTAGAATTTGGACGGTTTTTGCTTCTTATCGAAATTGATGCTGGTAACATCTCGGTGACAGGGCTGCCAAGGCTTTCGAGAGTATTTTAATTTCAAGTTCAAAGTCGGATCCAAATGACAAAACAAAATTTTATCCTGTCATATAGCTACAAATTAACAATTTTCTGACTTTTTGCTTTACTTGTGCTTTAAAACCTTCCTTCTAGCTAAAATTCATGATTCTAGATAAACGGTAATTATCCTATACATTTTGATGAGTGAGTATGCGAGAATCAAAATTTGTGATATAAATGACCACATCTTTTGACTCCACTGACTTAAAAGGTAACGTTAATTATACCGCCAAGGGACCTTAGACATCAGTACGAGATACAAATTTCAACTCAATACGTCTACCCGTTCCTGATGAAAATGGCTCTTAACAGAGGGGCGGACATCCAGACTTACGACAAATGACGAAACTTTTTTTTCTTGTTATACAATTACAAATTTACAATTTTCGTTTTTTTCCCCTTGGTTTTAATATTAGCCCTACCTTCTTGCGAAATTTCGTGATTCTAGTCCAACGGGAAGTAGGATTTGATGAGGGAGTCTGCGAGTGTCAAAATATGTGGCATAAATGGCGGTATCTTTTAATTGCACTGACTTAGAAGCTCCACTGTTTTCGTCGCCAAGAGGCTGTAGACTTTACCATGTGACATAAATTTCAGCCCGATACGTCAGCCCGTTGCTGAGAAAAAGGGGTTTGAACAGTCGACAAGAGCGTATTAATATAATGGTTCCGTTTTTTACCGACTGAGGTACTGAACCCCAAGTACTATAATTTCCTCATTACACTCCCCATTTACTCTTAAGTAAAATAAATACCTTGCAGGGAATTGTGTAACATTTCATTCCTCTTTGCATCAATCCGTAAGAAAATGTAAGCAGGTTGTAATGCCAAAAGTGGCACTGCGCCGGTTACACCGTTCGCCTTCTGCGCTTCCTCTGCCTATCACTGTCGCCCATACCTGATGATCTCCTGGTGCCTCTCGATGCAGAGGCACAGCTCCCTGTGGGCGGCGTCGCGAGCTTTGGCGGTCTGAGCCACACAGCCACGTCCGCGACTCTTCTCGCTGCTGCAGGCCGCTTCATCGAGACGCAAGCTGCTCAACCGTGAGCTCAGCAAGTCCAGCTGCAACGCCGTCAACTCCATGATCCCCATGAAGAGGCAGTCGAAGCCGAGGGTGATGATAGCTATGGTGAAACTCGAGACGCACTGCAGTGCGTATGATAACTCGTACAATGGCACCTAACAGAGAAACAGTGGAAAGTCAGGAATGCACATTTCTTGTCGTACTACAATAATTGCTATGAAAATATCGTTATTTGTTTAGGAACTCTATGATATTGCTGCATCATGGGAAAAGGCAGCTCAATAGAATTTGTGTGGTGCGTGAGTCTGGAACTGGGATCTAATTTTGGAGTCGAAATTAGGAGCGTCCTTTAGTCGTGGCGTATAGCCCTCATGGATGATGTCTTGCAACTCTCAATTGTATTAGCCAGAATCACGTTTCAGCTTCCCGTCTCTTTTTATTTACTTTTCCTCTTTTCTTTTTCCTTCTTTTTTCGTACTCTCAGTCTTGATTTTGTGCTATAATTATCACCCAAGAAATCATACCGTTATTTTTAACTACATCGGTTACCATCGCTCATTCTTTGTCTTTAACTTTATAATTTAAAATTTAAGATGTCTGGTCGAATCGCATTTTTCGTTAGTTCTGCGTCAACGTGTAGAACAGCTGACAACGATTTTTTAAAAGTAAAATGTAGCTATGTTTCTTTCACGGCACCCACCACACAACAATACATGTCATCAGCGACCTGAAAAGATTGTCTAAATCACCGAAATCCAGCCTTTCCGGAGTCTACCATGAAAGATTTTAGTGGGTTATCGAATGATGGAAGGAGCCGCTGCTGTTGCTTGTAAAAAACACATTTCGCATATATGTTTCCCAATTTTCCTGCTTTTCCATTTAATGAAACTTTTGTTCGTTTGTAAGCATTTTGAAGATTTGTGCTCTATTTATGCTTTATGTTTAAAATTTAACGTCGAAGTAACCGAATGGTATAGGCGTAGTTTAAACCTACAGTTCGCATTTTGGCGGCCTGCAGCCTCAGAACTATTTTTCCTTTTGTTTTGCGACTGACCTTGAAACGTTTCCGCCATGAGAAATAGCAGCTTTATTGGAATATTTGCCACTATAAGAGCGTCTTCCGATGCCTGAACACATGAGTGATATGTCACTCTTTGGCTACTAGAAATTGTGTTAGAAATATGGAGGTGTAATAATATGTTACATGGTTGGCTTGCAACGAACATGATCAGTCTGTTTATGTTCAAGTTGTAACGCCGGAAATGCATATCCTCCTATTTCCATCTATTGTACTATAAATTTTTTCCTTATTTTGTTACCTGAAGATATGACATTTCTGTGTCTTCATATGTTGTAATTGTTTTACTATAATAAAATTATAAACAGCCGACCAGTTGCAATGGATAAAGAATTCTTTACCTAGGTTTCGACAAATGTAAATTCGTCTTCTTCAGAAGGTGGCAATTTTACATCAGTAAGGACTAATGTACCATCGCCGTTTTTACAAATGTCGGCATAGATCCATTTGTCAAAATTGAAACCGGTTGTGAGCTCTGCAAGATCCATGTACTAATTTATATTTACGTGACAAACCCTAATTCTAGGGCTACATTTCAATTTTGACAAATGGAACTGTTGCTGTTGTGCAGCTATGTTTAAAATACTATATATATATATATATATATATATATATATATATATATATATATATATATATACTCCTGGAAATGGAAAAAAGAACACATTGACACCGGTGTGTCAGACCCACCATACTTGCTCCGGACACTGCGAGAGGGCTGTACAAGCAATGATCACACGCACGGCACAGCGGACACACCAGGAACCGCGGTGTTGGCCGTCGAATGGCGCTAGCTGCGCAGCATTTGTGCACCGCCGCCGTCAGTGTCAGCCAGTTTGCCGTGGCATACGGAGCTCCATCGCAGTCTTTAACACTGTTAGCATGCCGCGACAGCGTGGACGTGAACCGTATGTGCAGTTGACGGACTTTGTGCGAGGGCGTATAGTGGGCATGCGGGAGGCCGGGTGGACGTACCGCCGAATTGCTCAACACGTGGGGCGTGAGGTCTCCACAGTACATCGATGTTGTCGCCAGTGGTCGGCGGAAAGTGCACGTGCCCGTCGACCTGGGACCGGACCCCAGCGACGCACGGATGCGCGCCAAGACCGTAGGATCCTACGCAGTGCCGTAGGGGACCGCACCGCCACTTCCCAGCAAATTAGGGACACTGTTGCTCCTGGGGTATCGGCGAGGACCATTCGCAACCGTCTCCATGAAGCTGGGCTACGGTCCCGCACACCGTTAGGCCGTCTTCCGCTCACGCCCCAACATCGTGCAGCCCGCCTCCAGTGGTGTCGCGACAGGCGTGAATGGAGGTACGAATGGAGACGTGTCGTCTTCAGCGATGAGAGTCGCTTCTGCCTTGATGCCAATGATGGTCGTATGCGTGTTTGGCGCCGTGCAGGTGAGCGCCACAATCAGGACTGCATACGACCGAGGCACACAGGGCCAACACCCGGCATCATGGTGTGGGGAGCGATCTCCTACACTGGCCGTACACCACTGGTTATCGTCGAGGGGACACTGAATAGTGCACGGTACATCCAAACCGTCATCGAACCCATCGCTCTACCATTCCCAGACCGGCAAGGGAACTTGCTGTTCCAACAGGACAATGCACGTCCGCATGCATCCCGTGCCACCCAACGTGCTCTAGAATGTGTAAGTCAACTACCCTGGTCAGCAAGATCTCCGGATCTCTCCCCCATTGAGCATGTTTGGGACTGGATGAAACGTCGTCTCACGCGGTCTGCACATCCAGCACGAACGCTGGTCCAACTGAGGCGCCAGGTGGAAATGGCATGGCAAGCCGTTCCACAGGACTACATCCAGCATCTCTACGATCGTCTCCATGGGAGAATAGCAGCCTGCATTGCTGCGAAAGGTGGATATACACTGTACTAGTGCCGACATTGTGCATGCTCTGTTGCCTGTGTCTATGTGCCTGTGGTTCTGTCAGTGTAATCATGTGATGTATCTGACCCCAGGAATGTGTCAATAAAGTTTCCCCTTCCTGGGACAATGAATTCACGGTGTTCTTATTTCAATTTCCAGGAGTGTATATATATCGATGTATTATTGGTTTGTTTTGTAAATATTATTTGTATTTTTACGCTGGGTCTTGCCTAGGGAAAACTATGCTATTACATCGATAGGTCCTGTGGAGAAACAAAGTGTATAGGATCTTTGGTAGTGTTGGCTCTGCCGTGTGGAGAGCGGGCAGAGGAGAGTCTGGCTGGAGTAGGGCAGTGGAGCAGGTGTGTTGAGTGACGCTCCCACGAATGGCCGCGCTTTCGGGGTTTGGCAGCATGTAATTGCGCTCGACTTGCTATGATAGTTTCTGGCTCGGTATCGTGGACGGGAAACATTAGCTGGCACACATCAAGAGCCCATTTCGCCTGGTGACCGTGTCGAGAATAAGGTGCGCCAACATCCAGCTTCTGCAACAGCGACGGCCGACAATAAGTGGTTGTCGCCACCTCCTCGATCGACGACTTTAAACCTTCAATCAACCAACAAGAAAGACTGGAAGCACGTAAAGTTTTAGAACTGTATGGCAGACCTCAGCTTTTCAAACTGTTCCATTTGCATCACTAAAATACAGCAGCTTAGCATGAACCTTTGTTGCTCATTGTCCCAATTGCATTACCAAGCAGGGGCCCTTCCTTTTCCGAAATGAACCCGTTGGAGTTGATATTCAAACGCCAGCATTAAAGTAATATCATTCCATTTCACTGCTTTAATTTCAAAGTTAAGTTAAAGTATTCATAGTTGGCTACAATATTTAGATTACACAAGCCTAAATTAAGAGTGCGAGTTTTGTTCAGTTTTCACAGAACACGTGTCAACCTTCAGTTGCCACGCTTTTAGTGCTAATTATATGTGCAAAAATGGTTCAAATGGCTCTGAGCACTATGGGACTTAACGTCTGAGGTCATCAGTCCCCTAGAACTTAGAGCTACTTAAACCTAACTAACCTAAGGCCACCACACACATCCATGCCCGAGGCAGGATTCGAACCTGCGACGTAGCGGTCGCGCAATTCCAGACTGTAGCGCCTAGAGCCGCTCGGCCACTCCGGCCGGCAATTATTACATGTGCATTAACCTTTCTTTTTCAGTTATTGTAGTAGTTGTCCATAGGACTGGCAACCGTAATTTTCCCCAAATCTCAAATATCGAATTAATGCCAGTTAATTGTTAACGTAAGGACCGCACATTTAGTTTCTTCATTAACTTTACCATTTTTCAAAATTAATTTCATCAATTTCATTTGCATTTTTTCCTTTCATTTAGATGTAACCCTTTCCTCCCTCTTTACCGACAAATTAACTTCGGTGACGATTACTTTTTCCCAAATTTCCCTTCGGTACATGCGGTTTAATTTTTCACTGTCATTAAGGCCGATAAGTGAGGCGGAGGCTACAAAGTCAACCACGTAAAAATGTAATCCTCTGGTTTTTATCTGAACCAGAATTCCGATGATGGCTAACACCAAAACGTGTAAAAATGGACTAATGAATGAAGAAATACTGGTTTCTAGTTTCTCTGCATTACAATTCCTCAATCTGCAACCAAATCAGCAAACTGCGGACTACGTAAATTATTCACCATGTCGCTTCCCTCCTGGGCTTGGTGCAGGAAACAGGATCCAAGGGTCAGTCCTAAGAAGACTGTTGTAGTACCATTTACGAGGAAGCAGATCCAACACACGAATCTCAAGCTTCTCGATGAAACTCTATCAGTGAAGGGGATAGTGAAATATCTAGGGTTAACTCCGGATGAGAAACTTTCGTGGCCCCCTCACATTAGGAGCACCTGATCTAAGGGGACATGTACTCTAATGAGTGCCAGGAGAGCTTGTGGTAAAAACTGTGGCTTAAGCCCCAACAGTATGTACTGGACCTACACCACGTACTAAGACCTATGATCACTTATGGGGCTACAGTGTGGTGGAAAAAGGTAGAGCAGCAGGTAGCTGCTAAGGAGCTTGTTAAGGTGCAGAGATTGGTCTACTTGGCGATTACAGGCGGAATTAGCAGCACACCCGCTGCTGGGATGGAAACCATGCTGGACTTGCCTCCATTAGACCTGTGGGTAAAGATGGATGCAGCAGCTGGAGCACACAGGTTAAAGACTGGCAAAAACTGGATTTCACTTGTGTATCCAGGATCCCACACTAAAATACATAGGTATGGTTGGGGAAATGCCGGCCGATTATAATAACTCCCACCTGCTTCAACAAGCCTTTCATTGTAGGAATTGGAAGTAGATAGCTCTGGGAGAACGAATTTCAACATCGCAATGGGGACATAGTCTTGTTTGCTGACGGTTCGAAAACAGACCAAGGTGTTGGGGTCGGGCTGGAGAGTGTAATCTCTCTAGGAAAGATGGCCACTGTGTTTCTAGCGAAAATATCTGCTGTCAGGGTGTGCGTGGAGGAGAATTTGCGGAGGTGCTACAGAGGTCGTAGCATTTTCATTTATTCAGATCAAAAGGTTCAAATGGCTCTGAGCACTATGGGACTTAACATCTGTGGTCATCAGTCCCCTAGAACTTAGAACTACTTAAACCTAACTAACCTAAGGACGTCACACACATCCATGCCCGAGGCAGGATCCGAACCTGCGACCGTAGCAGTCGCACGGTTCCGGACTGAGTGCCTAGAACCGCATGGCCACCGCGGCCGGCATTTATTCAGACAGCCAAGCAATCCTGAAAGCACTGGCAGCCTCTGCAACAAGATCAAAGATCGTGGCAGAATGCCACAAAGTTCTTGTGGAGCTAGGTGAAAGCAACAGGGTAAACCTATTGCTGGTACCTGGTCACTGAGGGATCAGTGGTAATGAGCAAGCCGATAGGTTGGCCGGGATAGAGCCGATGACACCATTTATTGGATTGGAACCTGTCCTGACAATCACCAAGGCAATGATTAAAATAAAACTACGAGTCTGGACAAGGAGACAGCATGTAGAATACTGAGCTAAGGTCCAACAGCAAAAACATGGCTAGAGACTGATGCCGAAGCCATGTTCTAAGAGAAGTCTCTCAATCCTGGGCTTGAACAGGAGATAAATGAAACTCATGGTTGGACAATTGACAATCAGTGCGAAATGCCACAAAGTTCTTGTGGAGCTAGGTGAAAGCAACAGGGTAAACCTATTGCTGGTACCTGGTCACTGAGGGATCAGTGGTAATGAGCAAGCCGATAGGTTGACCGGGATAGAGCCGATGCACCTACTTACAATGGGGATAATATAAGAACACCCAAAATGTAGGATGTATGGTGTGGGCGAGGAAACCGCATCACATTTGATCTTCGAATGCGAGGCACTGGAAAGTAAAAGACGCAGAATATTCAGATCAACCTGAACTGAAGCGTTTCTGTCATGAGAAATAGCAGCTTTGATTGGAATAATTGTTTTTAGCAAAGCACTGGTAAAGGGACTCCTTGCACTGTTCAGAGGCACTGGTTGGCTTTACTAGAGACATAGGGAATGATACCGCATAATAAACTCTGTTACGGTGCGGGCAGCACCGGGCTTGACCAATGTTGTTTTTGCTTCCCTGATAAAATCAAATCAACTCAGAAAATTCTTCCTGGGCACCTTTGTGGGCACACCTGCATTCCAGTTTCAGTCGCAACAATTTTCGATGGTACTGAACGACGATATGGAGACTGTACACAGGGTATGGGAGATTGTGCTGAGAAATAACTGTTAAGAAGAAATTCAATATGTTGCGCTGTTTCTGAGCTACTTTGGATTGACGTTAGCTAATCAGGTCGTCGTGCTCACAGCCTGAAGGAGCCTGCCCGAGACGGCGACGCCAAGTGAGTTCTTCGTTTGGCTTTCGCAAACCGAACAAACGTAGGTTTTCCTCTCCTAGCTTAAATATGTCACTTCCGAAACAGCATTTGAGCAGGTGGCAACTCACAGACCAGCGATGTCCGTTGCGTTACTGCATTGTAAGCGCGTGCTAGTGCTCGAGTGGCCCCCTTTAGTGCTAAATAACTCGGAAACGAATCGAATTTGTTTCTGAACAAATATTTCTCAGCACAATCTCCAATGAAGTGCCATTACAAGCTTTTCATACTGTTTCTGACCACACTGTGTACAACTGCAAATTATGTTGGTTACATCAAGGGGCATGCCTGGAAGCAGTTCTCGATTTAAAACCCGCTGTTATCGATTTTGTGAACGGAAATGGAGAACAGGCATGAAAATTAGAACATCTGGAATGAATTGCAGACCTCGAATTTTAAGTGGAATTCACTGCACACCGGACACAATAAGACATTGCAGAGCGTGAAAAATTTCTGTTTTGGTGGGGATGTATTTAAAAAGAAAACTGCATTATGGTAGTGACAAACTCCGACAAAAACACCGCCTATTTCCCTAACTCACTGGTGTTAAGGAAAACGCGTGGTCTGAAGAATTCTTTATGGCCTTGAGAGAATCACAGCGATATTGAGCACACTGTCAATTTTGTATCTGTTTTCGAGATCATTTGCCGTTTCAATTGAAAGCACCCCTGTTCATGTGCGGATGGAACTAAGTGAACTGCAATCTAATTCCTGTTTAAAAGACAATTTCTTATACTTTAAATCTGTCCATGTAGTGTACGTTGTTTACCTCTGGAAGAGTTTCCACGTCTCCATAATGAGTTTGCAAACGAAATAAAATATGAGGGTCGGTCAAAAAATGTCCGGTCGAGAGGTTTCCGCAGCTTATATGCAATACAGCGCAACTGCGATGCGTTTATGAAAGCACCGACACGTAGGCAAGGAATCAGTGTGGCAGTCGTGCCTTTCACACACACGCGCGGTAAATGCGGAAACGTGATCTCTGGCTACATTATTATCAAATGTGTCCACACAAGAGCTGTAATTCTTTTGTTGGCTGCTAAATGACCAACACCGTTAGACATCCATCGGAGAATGAAGAATGTTTATGGGACAGCATGTATATCGAAAAGCAACGTTGTGGACTGGTCCGCCAACGGGTGCTACGTCTCCATATGGCAATTCACGTAACGCTACACTATGTCAAATGGGAGACACTCGAGAGCGTTCCCTCTAGTCTCAATTTCTGCCCATGCGATTATCACGTCTTCGGTCCCTAACAAAAAAAAAACAAAAAAAAAAAAAGCTCGAAGGGACGACGATTGCTGTCTGACTAGGATGTGCAGCGGGGAGTTGCAGACTTCTTCATGCAGCACGACACGTAGTTATACCTAACGTATATCTTCAATCTGACGCATCGGTGGGATAGTTGCCTCAATGATCAATGCGATTTTGCCTGATTGGCATATCGATTCTGGACTGTACCGTCTTGGAACCGAAACTTTTTGATCGCTCGTTATATTTCGATAAACATAATATGTTTTTGATTATGAACCTAAATACGTCACAATTATGAGGCAATCTGAATGCGAAAATCTGAAATATTGTCTGTCCGTATGCCGACAGTAATAACAGATATATTATATCTCAAGCGCTCCAAAAACAATTAAAGATTACTGATTGTAAGAGGTCCATGACTAAGGAATTTATTGCTAGCGCACTCGAGCAGATGTAATTTCGATGGATTGCTCACGCGCTGCTGCGATATGTAAGCTATAAGAGAATCTCAGGCCAGAGAGCAGTGTTGACTGCAGTAAGAGCAGTGTTAGTAGGAGTAAGTAGTAGCTTTAAGTCGTGTGTATGGAGTTGGCTGGGCCGGTCGTGGGGAGCGATGTCGGTGTCTGAGCGACGTAGTATAAGGTAAAATCAGCCACACGCATATGTAGTTTGTTAAACTAAATTTGTACTATTGTTATATCAAGTCCCATGTAAATATTTCTGAAAATCTTTTAATAATAATCTGTTTTATATAATTAACTTTTTCACAATCATTCATCTGAATTTAAAGAATTTGCTAATTTCTTCAATCCCTGGTCATCCCTATTTCTTTTTTTACATGACAAATCTAGTGACCAGCATTGCACTGGGCTGTGCCAGAAAAATTTCTTATAGGAGCAGATATATACGTGTTATCCGGCGAATTCATTGAGGTAAGAATTTTCAGTTTATTCAGTATGATTTTTCAGGGCCATGACGCAGCACTGTTGACGTCTAAATTTACCAGTTTAGATTGATAGTTAATTATTGAAAGGTTACACATGAGTCACATTTTTTTATTTGGAGGTAAGTCACACGTTATTATTGCGAAGTTACGGAATAAAACTTTTGGGGGGGTTACACTGAATGTGAATGCTATACTTATTTTTTTATTGTTGGGAGGTTGCATGATATTGTGTTTTCTTAGTAATTTATGCTGTTGAGAAATGTAAGACACAATACCAAGTCATATGCAGTGCGACTCCATTGCGTTCGCAGTTTCTCCCATTTCGCCTTCCTTGCACTCAGACAGCGTGCGGGGGAAGAGTGCAGCCAGACTGAACGCTGTGGCAGTCGTGCCAAATTTGGGCCGTCCGTTCTTTGAAGAATGATGTCAGTGTACGATGATACCTCTCAATGAGCGGATTAGAAGAGCATTTTAAATTTTAAAATTGGGTAAATAACTATATGAAATAATGAAAATAAAATTTTTATTTCCCGTTGGAAATTGTTTGATAGACAATATGCACCTGGAATTTAAAATTTTAAACGGTATTTTATCAATGCAGCATAAAGGGCGAACAGTATAAAACGTTACAACTCAGCAAAACAACCTCGATAGCAACAGATGTTTGTTTTTAACAAAGAAATTCGCAAAACCGCAGTGCATATTGAAAAGTTATTCTTTTTTGTTTTCGCTGTCAGTTTCGGCAATTCAGCTGCAATCAAGTCTTCGAAAACCTGAGAGTTCACAACACTCAGAAACAAGTGGCTCCAGTACGCTCAATCCGATAATTTTAATGTGCGTATGAGGCCTGAAGATGGCATATTGAATTACTGAAACTGGTAGCGGAAATTTTACTTCTCTATTTGCACACCGCTGTTGCCGAATTTCTTTGTTAAATATTTTACCAGCCGCTGTCCCAAGTCCACAATGGATCAACAAAGTCTGGATATTTGTTTTCGTTGGCAGTAGGTTTCGGTCTACAATTTAAACCACCTTCAGGCCGTAAGCACCATGATGGTGGCCGGTGACGGTGTAGACAGCCATACACGTAAGTCCTCGTTTGTCCGTTGTAATGTAATAAAATAAATTTTTGTATTATTTTGTGACTATTAGTGTAATGTAATAAAATATAATATGGGCCGTGACTTATACAAAAAGAAACACACATTAATGCAGTGGCTCAGCATAAAAGAGAAATAACTAATGTAGGAATATTATTAACAGGGTAATACGTTGTTTAATTTAGCCCGACGTGTATAAGAACTGAGTAACTAGCTCAGTTCTCAGGGTAGCTACGTAATCATCGATAATTAATTGTCCTTATCTTATTTCCCAACACTATGGATATTATTCCAGGTTCGTGAGAAGTCGTGTGCTTATTGCACCAGAGAATATTTGCCAAGTCTGTTCGATGAACACTACCGTAATACGTAACTTATCGTGGTTTCGTCTCGATTCCCCAATATAAGATAACAAGAGCAGCATCTACAAATGAAATCCTATAATTGAACTGGAATCCTGTGACCAGACCTTTTCTGCCTGGGATGTTCTCTCGTGATATAAAGAAAATCTACAAATAAAATTGTTAAATTATTAGTAGCTCCGTCCGGTCTCGTGGGATCTAAAATAAAGTTAATTGTCCTAACCGACGGCACATCCCGTGGTTGAGCTAAAAAGAAAAATGTTAAAGATTTTTCTAAGATGGCGCCTAACAATGAAAATTCTTTGTTTAAACCCATATCTACTTAACGCAGTGTAGGTATCAGACTCACAACCGATTGACCACATACACAAATTCTTTTGACAAAATAACCATTATATTTTTCGGGTTTTAAGTACAACTTACATTATCAGCTGGTACAGCAAGATGAGCTTTACACAAGAACGTCCTCTTAGGTCCGTATCCAAGCAGATAAGATAAGCGAATGACAAAGGAAAGATAGTTCATGCATAGAAGCGCAAGAGTCCATGCAATAACATATCCATTGTAGTTCCATGTCTTCTTCTTTGGCGTACTTGTCGATCACTTATAAAATTTATCGTAATATTAAGTTTACATTTTTTTTAACCCCAGTCCACCCAGGAGAAACAGTACACCGTCTTCTTACGGATCTTGCTCCTCCACTGCCACCAGCTACCATCATCGTGCTTAGGGTCTGAAGATACTCTAAATTATAGACCGAAACCGACTCCCAACTAAAATATCTGCTGCGATCGAGGAGACTGTATCACTGAATTTTAGCCTACAATTGGTGTTGGGTTGTAGATTCGTCCGTTTAGTGGCACAGACGCCCTGTATCAAACTGACCTGTGTGTAGTTGCTCCAGGGTAGCTGCCCGAACGGCAGTTTCTTCTCTCCCGGGCTGGCGATGAGCGGCATGGGGAACCAGACGACGGCCTGGACGCAGACGAGTGCGACCAGGAAGAGCGCGAAGGCGCGCACTCGGCGGCCCACGGCCTCGGCCGCCCCCGCCGCCCCCGCCGCCAGCCACTCCTGTGGGGCCGCCAGGCGGTCCGTGCGCCGCACCAGGGCGAAGTAGCGCCGGCGGTCGCTCAGGAAGAAGGCCAGCTTGGCGACGCCGCAGGCCGTGGTCAGCGTGTTGGGCAGCACGAACGTGATCTCGTCCATGCTGGCCTGTCCGAAGGCGATGCCCAGGGCGGCCTCGGCCATATTGGCGAGGCTCACCAGCAGCACGGCGCCGACGTAGGCGTAGGCCAGGGCGGAGTCGGACAGCGGCCACGCGCCGCAGAAGCACAGTATTCGGATGTTCACCTTCAGCAGAGAGCCCGCCGTCTCGCTCCAGGTGAAAGTTGCCGACTCATCGCGCACTAGACTCTGCCCACGCTGCCGGCCGCTTTTCACCTGACAAGCAAACGGAATCCGTACATATTATAAAAGTGGATGTACATACGTATGTACACGGTTGCTCTTATTACAGACGTTTATTCGCCCAGATCGGATAAAAATACACAATGATTACTAGTTTCGGCGAAATGAAATCGCCATTTCAGGTCATTTGTACAGCAATACGCTTTATTGCTTCCATACTGCTAACTGTATTCGTGGCAGACTTTGCAGGCTGTATTTTCTCATACCACTGAATGTACCAGGAAAATTGCGTCATTGTACGATACTGAAATGAGGAGATATGACATCATAAACATTAATACGTGAGAAACTACCGCATAATGCCAGACTTTTAAATTTATTACATCCTAGCTACTAATTCTATTCGAAACACTTCTCAGAGACATTATCCACGTCTGCCGAATGTGTACAAAAATGTACCACTGTACCACACAAAGTTCAGGAGATATGACATCATAAAGACTGAGGTGCATGAAGACTGGGCTTCACACATGACGTTTTAATTAATTAATTTTTTACTGCAGTCTATCTTCACAACAGATTCTGCAGACTGTAGGCACATATGCCACTGGATCCTCCTGCAAAATTATATCATAATGCAACACATAGTCCAGGAGATAGGACGTCATAAACATTAGGCTGCGTGAAAATGAAACTGCAGGGTGAAATTCACAAGACATTAATCTGAAATTTGTGCAGAAATACACTACTGGCCATTAAAATTGCTACACCACGAAGATGACGTGCTACAGACGCGAAATTTAACCGACACGAAGAAGATGCTGTGATATGCAAATGATTAGCTTTTCAGCGCATTCACACAAGGTTGGCGCCAGTGGCGACACATACAACGTGCTGACATGAGGAAAGTTTCCAACCGATTTCTCTTACACAAACAGCAGTTGACCGGCGATGCCGGGTGAAACGTTGTTGTAATGCCTCGTCTAAGGAGGAGAAATGCGTACCATCACTTTTCCGACTTTGATAAAGGTCGGATTGTAGCCTATCGCGATTGCGGTTTATCGTATCGCGACGTTGCTGCTCCCGTTGATCGAAATCCAATGCCTATTAGCAGAATGTGGAATCGGTGGGTTCACCAGGGTAATATGGAACTCCGTGCTGGATCCCGACGGCCTCGTGTCACTAGCAGTCGAGATGACAGTCATGTTATCCGCATAGCTGTAACGGATCGTGCAGCCACGTCTCGATCCCTGAGTCAACAGATGGGGTCGTTTGTAAGACAACAACCATCTGCACGAACAGTTCGACGACGTTTGCAGCAGCGTGGACTATCAGCTCGGAGACCAAGGCTGCGTTTACCCTTGACGCTGCATCACAGACAGTTGCGCCTGCGATGGTGTACTCAATGACGAGCCTGGGTGCACGAATGGCAAAAGTCATTTTATCGAATGAATCCAGGTTCTGTTTACAGCATCATGATGGTCGCATCCATGTTTGGCGACACCGCGGTGAACGCACATTGGAAGCGTGTATTCGTCATCGCCTTACTGGCGTATCACCCGGCGTGATGGTATGCGGTGCCATTGGTTACACGTCTCGGTCAACTCTTGTTCGCATTGACGGCAATTTGAACAGTGGACGTTACATTTCAGATGTGTTACGACCCGTGGCTCTACCCTTCATTCGATCCCTGCGAAACCTTACATTTCAGCAAGATAATGGATGACCGCATGTTGCAGGTCCTGTACGGGCCTTTTGATACAGAAAATGTCGACTGCTGCCCTGGCCAGCACGTTCTCCAGATCTCTCACCAATTGAAAACGTCTGGTAAATGGTGGCCGAGCAACTGGTTCGTCACAATACGCCAGTCACTACTCTTGATGAACTGTGGTGTCGTGTTGATGCTGCATGGGCAGCTGTACCTGTACACGCCATCCAAGCTCTGTTTGACTCAATGCCCTGGCGTATCAAGGCCGTAATTACGGCCAGAGGTGGTTGTTCTGGGTACTGATTTCTCAGGATCTATGCACCCAAATTGCATGAAAATGTAGTCACATGTCAGTTCTAGTATAATACACTCCTGGAAATTGAAATAAGAACATCGTGAATTCATTGTCCCAGGAAGGGGAAACTTTATTGACACATTCCTGGGGTCAGATATATCACATGATCACACTGACAGAACCACAGGCACATAGACACAGGCAACAGAGCATGCACAATGTCGGCACTAGTACAGTGTATATCCACCTTTCGCAGCAATGCAGGCTGCTATTCTCCCATGGAGACGATCGTAGAGATGCTGGATGTAGTCCTGTGGAACGGCTTGCCATGCCATTTCCACCTGGCGCCTCAGTTGGACCAGCGTTCGTGCTGGACGTGCAGACCGCGTGAGACGACGCTTCATCCAGTCCCAAACATGCTCAATGGGGGTCAGATCCGGAGATCTTGCTGGCCAGGGTAGTTGACTTACACCTTCTAGAGCACGTTGGGTGGCACGGGATACATGCGGACGTGCATTGTCCTGTTGGAACAGCAAGTTCCCTTTCCGGTCTAGGAAGGTAGAACGATGGGTTCGATGACGGTTTGGATGTACCGTGCACTATTCAGTGTCCCCTCGACGATCACCAGTGGTGTACGGCCAGTGTAGGAGATCGCTCCCCACATCATGATGCCGGGTGTTGGCCCTGTGTGCCTCGGTCGTATGCAGTCCTGATTGTGGCGCTCACCTGCACGGCGCCAAACACGCATACGACCATCATTGGCACCAAGGCAGAAGCGACTCTCATCGCTGAAGACGACACGTCTCCATTCGTCCCTCCATTCACGCCTGTCGCGACACCACTGGAGGCGGGCTGCACGATGTTGGGGCGTGAGCGGAAGACGGCCTAACGGTGTGCGGGACCGTAGCCCAGCTTCATGGAGACGGTTGCGAATGGTCCTCGCCGATACCCCAGGAGCAACAGTGTCCCTAATTTGCTGGGAAGTGGCGGTGCGGTCCCCTACGGCACTGCGTAGGATCCTACGGTCTTGGCGTGCATCCGTGCGTCGCTGCGGTCCGGTCCCAGGTCGACGGGCACGTGCACCTTCCGCCGACCACTGGCGACAACATCGATGTACTGTGGAGACCTCACGCCCCACGTGTTGAGCAATTCGGCGGTACGTCCACCCGGCCTCCCGCATGCCCACTATACGCCCTCGCTCAAAGTCCGTCAACTGCACATACGGTTTACGTCCACGCTGTCGCGGCATGCTACCAGTGTTAAAGACTGCGATGAAGCTCCGTATGCCACGGCAAACTGGCTGACACTGACGGCGGCGGTGCACAAATGCTGCGCAGCTAGCGCCATTCGACGGCCAACACCGCGGTTCCTGGTGTGTCCGCTGTGCCGTGCGTGTGATCATTGCTTGTACAGCCCTCTCGCAGTGTCCGGAGCAAGTGTGGTGGGTCTGACACACCGGTGTCAATGTGTTCTTTTTTCCATTTCCAGGAGTGTATATTTGTCCAATGAATACCCGGTTATCATCATCATTTCTTCTTGGTGTAGCAATTTTAATGGCCGCTAGTGTATTATAAAAGAGGATGTACATACGTATGTATACGGTTGCTCTTATTACAGATGTTTATTCGCCCAGATCGGATAAAAATACGCAATGATTACTAGTTTCCACGAAACTGCATTAAGTTTTATTACCTCCATACTACTAACTGTATTCGTGGCACTTTCCAGGATGTATTTTCATATACCAATGAGTGTACCAGGAAAATTGCGTCATTGTACGATACTGGAATGAGAAGATATGACATTATTAACATTAATACGTGAGAAACTACCGCATCATGCCAGACTATTAAATTTATTACGTCCTAGCTACTAATTCTATTAGCAACACTTCTCACAGACATTATCCGCGTCTGCCGCCGAATGTACCTACAAAAATATACCACTGTACCACAAAAAGTTCAGGAGATATGACCTCATGATGACTGAGGTGCATGAAAACTGGACTTTACACATGACATTTTAATTCATTACTTTTTTACTGCAGTCTCTTTTCACAACAGATTCTGCAGACTGTAGGCGCATATACCACTGGATGCTCCTGCAAAATTATATCATTATGCAGCACGTAGTTCAGGAGATACGACGTCATAAATATTAAGCTGCGCGAATATGAAACTGAAGGGTGAAATTCACAAGACATAAATCTGAAATTTGTGCAGAAATATATGTAAAATAGACGAAATATTTCTGAAACATACATGACACTTGCGTATGCGCAAAGCCACAGCTAAAAAGCTTATCCTAAACTCCTGGGAAAATTTAGTCAAATTTCATACACATATTCGTTGCAATCTGGAAAGAAATATTGTAGGGGTAAGAACTACCAGCCTCCAATAGGTGTGAGTGAATTAATGTGGAGAGAAAAGGGAGGACGAGCAGATGGACAGATAGAGAGGGGGAAGGAGGAGTTGGGCACAAATAGGAGGAGAATGGTACGGCCAGGGATAGGGGCGGAGAATATAGGCATAACAAGGGAAGAGGAGGAGATGGGCAGAGAGATGGGAGTGGAGATGGACAGAAAAAGAGGAGAAGATAGTCAGAGAGAGGGGAGAGGAGGAGATGGACACTGAAAGGGGAGATGCTGTACAGGAAAAGGGTGAGGAGAAGATAGACAGAAAGAGATGTATGAGTAAATCGACAGAAAGAGTTGGTAGGAGATTGACAATGAAAGGGGAAGGAGGAGATGGAAGTAAATGGGGGAGGAGGTGGTGGACAGAGGGGGAAGGATCAGATGGACAAAAGGGGCGGGGGAGCTGGTTGACAGAGAGAGGGCGGAGGAGGAGATGGACAGATAGGTGAAGAAGGAGGTGGAGTAATAAAAGAATCGAAGAAATGCATACCCAGGCAAAAACATTTGTTAAGTGTGTACTTTCATTTTTATTTGTTTTGTAGGCCACAGCACCATTGTTAACCGTTAGTACTGTTGTATTGTATTTCCATTTTTTTCTTTAAATTACCAGAACGTATCAGTCAACAGCAGGTTTCTTAAGACCTCTGTTAAACTTGTATCTGTATGCACTCGTATCATGTTATCAATTTATCTTTTATATTGCATGTCAATTATTTAGGGTTTAGTTCGCTAAATGTCCGTTAGCTAACAAAGGCCAAATAAAGGGAGAGATTGAGAGAGACAGAGAGAGAGAGAGAGAGAGAGAACGCACTGGCAGTCGTTACAGAAGAGGTGTTGCATATCACTTGTAAGGTTACTGTTGACAAGATAGTGCTTACGATACGCCATCAGTTGTCAAATGCGTGAAATTTTTAGCACAAGTTGTTTCGAGGCAACATTATCGCATCATCAAGTGCAATAAAACAAGGGAACCAATAAATACAACGCAGTACTACACTTATTGACGAACATATAAAGATATTTACATCGTTTTGCTGCATAACATACTTTAAATCTTCTGTGCCATAAGGTACCATCAAACGTAAAAACCGAGCAGTAAACATGCACTGTGAAACACAAAACTCTTCCTAGGACATAGCATCTTTACATGTTATATTCTCAATGTACAGGTGCAGACTAAAGCAGCCGCTTTCAACCAAGTTCATTATAAAATCTATGAACGTTGTATGCCAAATTAAAGTAAAAGTCAATTATGTGTCAAGTCCTAACAAATTCTAAAACCGATGCACCTATGTTGCAACGTGTGCATGCATGACCAACGGAAATCATTAAACCTAACGCCACTAGTTCTAATACATTGGTGGCAGCTTTCCAATGTGTAGATCGCTATATTTGGCATAGAAATGTTCTTTCGACATTCTACTCATGTATCACGCTGTCGCATTGCATTCCTTGGATAACGTAGTCCCTGAATATACAGTGGTAAAAATATCACGCATTTAATAGCTGGTGGTGTAACATTCTCAGTACTGACCCGTGAGACAGTTGTACGACGGCTTCACAACAGATTACTCTTGAAACAACAAAAGAGCGTACCTTCATCCCACATATGCCTCTCGAAATGGCGACGACGAGGAAATTCGAGAAATTGCGATTCAAATGGAGGTCTATCAACAGTCGCTCTTCCCTCGCAGAGAAGAAGGAAACTGGTAGTGACACCAGAAGTACTCTTCACCAAACATCAAAGGTGTGCAGTTGTAAAAGCACTGTAATTACAGATGTCTCGAAAAGTCATGGAAGCAAGCAAAAAGGCACAACCCAAATTCAGCACGGTACCGCACTGTTGATTGGTATCATAAATGGCATCGCATGATATATGCTCGCTA
This sequence comes from Schistocerca americana, assembly GCF_021461395.2. Taxonomy (NCBI): domain Eukaryota; kingdom Metazoa; phylum Arthropoda; class Insecta; order Orthoptera; family Acrididae; genus Schistocerca; species Schistocerca americana. The sequence continues at coordinate 383,385,187 of NC_060126.1, forward strand.
ACACGTAAAAGGCCTGAAGAATTTTTGAGTGAAAGTATGCAGAACCTCATCTGGCACGCTGTGGGCTCGCAGTAACAAGGCTAACTTCAAGACTGGTCAAAATAACCTTCACAGGAGCTCTTCATGGGTGACAACACACTGGCCGTTGCGAGTTTCAACTTGGTGCATGTACGACAGTGCACGGTACCAGTATGTTCCAAAAAGACGGGTGCCAGAATGTTATTTTTGATAGAGCCATATCTCGGGATGTATTCTTCACAGAAATAAGAGGTCCAGTGTTCTGGACAGCCATTGGTCAAGCAGACATTTGTATACCTATCGGAACAAAAAGTTGTCCTGCAGTACAGGACAAAGTTTAAACATTACACACTTACTCCAGGCTAGGATAATTCAGCGGATCGCTTGGTTCTTTTTGCATTAGATGTGGTTTAGGGTGACTCTTAGACAACTTGTAAAAACACCATTTGTTCTTGGGCAGTTCCCGAGAAAACCTCTAAAAACCATGATCTTTGGGTACCAAAAGTACCTATTGTAGGGATGGCCACTCCTATAAATTAGCCGGCCGTAGTGGCCGAGCGGTTCTAGGCGCTTCAGTTTGGAACCGCGCGACCGCTACGGTCGCAGGTTCGAATCCTGCCTCGGGCGTGGATGTGTGTGGTGTCCTTAGGTTAGTTAGGTGTAAGTAGTTCTAAGTTCTAGGAGACTGATGACCTCCGATGTTAAGTCCCATAGTGCTCAGAGCCATTTGAAACATTTGAACCTATAATTTATTTTCATGGAAAATCGTCGAAATTTTTACCGTATGTTCTTAAGATTATGTTCTCGGGGAACCTGGAAACTTTTTTCGTTATTATTGTCCATTACTATGAGCCAGAGATTCAAAGTTACCGTACTTATACACTAAATCATGCAAGTAACATCCAGCCTAGAGTCATAAATGTAGTTTTAACTGTTGCAGGTTATCAATTACTATTTCCATACTTATTTAGATGTAAATTCATTGCAATATATTTAACGAAATTACTTCAGTAATTTATTCTGCAACCTATCATCAAAAAACAGTGGCAGCAATTATTTGAGGATGTTAAGTTCACAGAATTATTAACTTGGCACTAAAGTTAGTTCACGAAAATCTTTATATATACATATAATACACGAGACACTACAGTAATAAGGTATGTTTTTCTAGCCGCACGATACCATTTTTACGAATATTGTTGTTGTTTAATCTATGTTTAGTAATTTGTATGTAGGTTAGTATGAGCTGAGCAGTGCTTATTTCTTATTATTACTGTTATGCGACACTGTCGCTACGCAAGCCAGTACTTCAGGATTTTACATCGTTAGCGATACTTCCATCAACATTCCATCTTTCTAATTTCAATTTCACATTTTATGCATGTAAAAGTAAAATATTATTAATGCTTGTACTTAATGTTTTTAGTGGAGCACGACGTTCGGAGTCTGCTGTTGACGTTTATTTTTCCTAATTAAAGAGAGTAATTAAATAGTAAATCCCTGCGACAGCATTACAAACTCCAGAATGAACTTGAGGAGATTGTTTGTTAGTAACACCATAACCGTTCTTTTATTAAAAAACTTCACCATACGGCGCACAATCACATTTTTATTGCTCAAGCCCCAACGATAAAGTAAAAGAGATCTATTATAAACTGTCCTGCGCTCTCAGCTCATGACAATCAAAAAGTTGAAACGCATCATGCAACTTCCAGGAACGCTAAACACACAGATCGCGACGCTCTAATCGCGAATGTTTCAGAAAAACAATGGCATCCAATACTATGTGAGGCCACAATAGATGACATAAAAGATGAACTTAGTTATGAACTCACATGTTTCTACGTTAAACATGAACCTTTGTTAACAGTGCCGTTAAGAAAGACACCTACTGTTTGGCCGACAGCTAACGTATCTATAATGATGAGTAGCATGGATAGTGCACACAGACATTGGTAGCTTGATCTGAATTCTAGACTTTACGAAGAATGCAGAAAGTTTCTAAACAGAGTACAGCAGTACATTAGCTAGGCTAATGCCAGGCACACTCGTCCTGTGTAACACTGCGGTTCTGTCGAGCAATCTCCGTAGCGTGGGCGTCGGAAACAAAAAAATAGTGACAGTTATTCAGCTCTCATCCGAGGAACTGAATGAATTTCTTTCAAGTTCAGTTACCCCACATGTTGCAATGAATTGTTGCTAACAAGTGGCTTTAGAACAAATATCTAAAAGTAATCATCACCAAAAGCATGTTACAATAAATGAAACAATTAAAGCAACGACGATGATCTCTTCCGAATTGATAGGGAACGTTGGTATCGGCATTGCCATGAACAACAATGTCTCCGTTAGCCTACTGCCATTTTCGACTGATGTATTTAATTTTTCCCTAGTGAACACGGTACGACATACTCAACTGAAGAGAAGCGAAGGATAGTCCGACCTGTCCCTTACAAATAAAACCCACAACCATGTTCTTATTATCGGGCGTTTAGCATATTACCCCAGTATCCAAAGTCTTAGAATCACGATCAGCTAACAATATTTATGCAAACTCAACTTAAACGATAAACGTACACCGCAATACAAATATTGCATAATTAAATTAACTGCTCTACATTGCTGCTGTCTCATGCACGCTATCCTGCACTCTACGCGCAATTCAATGGGATCTTTCATTTAAGAAGCAGCTGAAGCATTTCATTTTGTAAACCTGACAACATTATATCAAAAAATTGACATATGTATCTGTCAAACCGTAAAGTAAACACTCTCATTTTCTCCCGTTTGCACTTCTTTACGTTTCTCAGTCGGTCACGTCACTTTCTTTTCCCGTTTATACTTTACTTTCTTCCTATCACCTACCTCTTTCCCCTCTCTCTGCCATTCATTTTCACATCCATTTCTAACAGAGTCCACAGTTTTAAATCTACCTACCTGTAATGTGTTTCTATCATTGTACTTTTCACGAACGAATTCTGCTGTAGATATTCCTGTTTCCATTATTTGTGTCAAAACTATTTCTAAGTGTTTGATTACCGATCAAATGTAAGACCACTTTTATGCGTCTGAAGGCATGGAATGTAAGATATGAAGAAAGCCTGGTTAGCTGTTAAGGTATGACCCAAAGGCCCAGACGGCGCCGGCATAAATAAATCAACAAATAAACATTGCCATGCCCTTAAATCTTTTGGCCATTTTCATATTACCACCAGTAAGACGATACAACTAAAATTTTCCGGCTGCGTGCGAAATTAGTCTTTTGTATCAACTTTTATATAGAGGACGATGAGTAGTTCTAAAAAGGCTACTGTTCCTTAAGCAGCTATTCATTTTATAATTCGCTTTCTACAATGAAATAATACCAAAAAAAAAAAATGAAACATTGAGAAGCTACCTTTGTTAACATACTGAAGAGAAGCGTAAGATGAGGACAACTTCCTCCTGAGTAAGTCGTTCCTGCTCCAACGACGGCCCAGTGGCGTCTGGGTTTGACAGTGCTGCTAACAGCTCACCTAGCGTTACCTGCCCACTTCCTAGCACGAAAACGGGGGCATGAATATTGTAAAAACAAAAATGTTCCTGCTTACCACGCCGCTCTTCCTTTTAGTGATTTTTCTTCCTTCATAATAAAGAGAATCTAGAATGACCACGGAATACACAAAGGCTCTTCCAATTAACCACGTCGTTTACTTTTACAGTGAAAGAAATTTTGGTATTTAAAATAGCATGCGAGTCTCACCTAAACGCGAGATGTTCACCGTACCGTGTACGTATAAAATCTTCAATAGGAACTATTCTAAGGAGAAAGTAAATAACAGACTACACCAAAGGACACGGATATACCAAATGTCGTTCGTACACAAAATAATTCATTGGACGGTAAAGGGAATATTTGTCAAAAACGACGCTGCTTCCTTTGAGTGCAAGCCATGAAATTTGCAAATGAGTGCCTCATGATAATGACATTTTTAAAACGGCGCTGCCAGGTAAACTATACAGATATACACTTATATCTACCCCTTCAGTGAAGTATAAAGAGGAAACATTTTAGTCGACAGTCCTTAGCTTTGAAGAGCCACTTTTCAAAAATTATTATAAGTTTCTCTTTGTTGAAGTCAGCAGAAGACATTTATTATCATTCCAGCTAGTAAAATACAGCATGGTTGCCTTAAATGGTTGTCTGAGCAAAGGGCTATAATTGAAGGTCCTCAGAGGATGTAGCATAAAGGACGAGAAAAGACTACCAAGAAACATTCGATCATATCGACAGATTAACCTTTCTTCAACACTTCATGCATGTCAGATATATAATATACCGACACATTTAGTGAAGTAGATATTCATAAATTCTAGACAAGGCATTTGAGAAAATATTACGAGCATTCGCAATCAGAGATGGACTATAAAAGTAGATGGTGCATCAAAAATGTGTTTTGGAAAGAATCACACAAGGCCGACAAAAAGTATTTCAGGAAACTGGACTAAACAACAAATACATTTTAGGAAAAACTGCAAAGACAGCAGGCCTTCAAGTCTCCATTTTGGAAATTTGGAAATTTCGCGTAAGGTCTTATGGAACCAAACTGCTGAGGTCATTGGTCCCTAAGCTTACGCACTACTTAATCTAACTTAAACTAACTTACACTAAGGACAACGCACACACCCATGCCCGAAGGAGGACTCGAACCTCCGACGGCTGGAGCCGCTCGGACCGTGACAAGGCGCCTGCGACCACGCGGCTACCCCGCACGGCTAAGTCTCCATATTTTCAAAATAAATTACCAAAATTTTGTACGCAGCCAAATCACTAAATACAGATTTTGGTAAAATCAATGAAGTCTATAAATTTAAACACTGGATAACGTTTCATTGCCAGAGATACCGCAACTGGACACATACATTAGCAAGGTTTTTCGCTGTTAGGTACAACTCCACTTTCAGATAGCTCCACGTGCTTGATTTCTGCAGAACAGTCCGACACCACATGTCACAATGAATGTGGAAAACGACGGATTCCACTATACGGAATGTCTCCCCCCACACCACCCCATCCCATCCCTGTCAAAAAAAAAAAAAAAAAAAAAAAAAAAAAAAAAAAAAAAAAAAAAAAAAAAAAAAAGCTTTAGGGACAGATTCCTTACGCCAAAACAATTAAAAAAAGACTGGTAAACATGGGCTTTAAAATGCATGCCGTAAGGGAGATCACCACTTGCTCACTAGAAGAGATGCGTTTCACCCTAAACAAGTGCTCATAGCTTTTAAATTATGCATTTAGAGCTCATGTTTACTCTGACCTTTTTTTTCTTGGCTTGATTCATACTACCTCCTCCAAAACTATGGAAAGGAAAGTCCTTGCAGTAGGAGAGATCTGTTTCATATTATCGAAGATTAAAAAGTGATGGCCACTCTTAAGATATGCAGTTCAGAACACATATTTACTAGACGATTTTTCCTTGTTTCGGTATAAGGAAACTGTCCCTAATGCTTGTCGGTGCTTCTTAGGGATACTCCGTACATGCCAATCCCAGATCCGTATTTTCGTCTGACACGCCGTCAGTCTACCAACCTGGGGGGTCTTGTTGGTCATCAACTTCTCCGATATGGCCATCCTTCATTCACCGTTCCTTCTTTCTAATTAGAATACTTGCCACTGGGAGAGTAATTCGAATGGCTCAAATGGCTCTGAGCACTATGGATCTTAACTTCTGAGGTTATCAGTTCCCTAGAACTTTTTTCTTTTGGTCATCAGTCTACTGACTGGTTTGATGCGGCCCGCCACGAAATCCTTTCCTGTGCTAACCTCTTCATCTCAGAGTAGCACCTGCAACCTACGTCCTCAATTATTTGCTTGACGTATTCCAATCTCTGTCTTCCTCTACAGTTTTTGCCCTCTACAGCTCCCTCTAGTACCATGGAAGTCATTCCCTCATGTCTTAGCAGATGTCCTATTATCCTGTCCCTTCTCATTATCAGTGTTTTCCACATATTCCTTTCCTCTCCGATTCTGCGTAGAACCTCCTCATTCCTTACCTTATCAGTCCACCTAATTTTCAACATTCGTCTATAGCACCACATCTCAAATGCTTAGATTCTCTTCTGTTCCGGTTTTCCCACAGTCCATGTTTCACTACCATACAATACTGTACTCCAGACGTACATCCTCAGAAATTTCTTCCTCAAATTAAGGCCGGTATTTAATATTAGTAGACTTCTCTTGGCCAGAAATGCCTTTTTTGCCGTAGCGAGTCTGCTTTTGATGTCCTCCTTGCTCCGTCCGTCATTGGTTATTTTACTGCCTAGGTAGCAGAATTCCTTAACTTCTTTGACTTCGTGACCATCAATCCTGATGTTAAGTTTCTCGCTGTTCTCATTTCTGATACTTCTCATTACCTTCGTCTTTCTCCGATTTACTCTCAGACCATACTGTGTACCCATTAGACTGTTCATTCCGTCCAGCAGATCATTTAATTCTTCTTCACTTTCACTCAGGATAGCAATGTCATCAGCGAATCGTATCATTGATATCCTTTCACCTTGTATTTTAATTCCACTCCTGAACCTTTCTTTTATTTCCATCATTGCTTCCTCGATGTATAGATTGAAGAGTAGGGGCGAAAGGCTACAGCCTTGTCTTACACCCTTCTTAATACGAGCACTTCGTTCTTGATCGTCCACTCTTATTATTCCCTCTTGGTTGTTGTACACATTGTATATGACCCGTCTCTCCCTATAGCTTACCCCTATTTTTTTCAGAATCTCGAACAGCTTGTACCATTTTATATTGTCGAACGCTTTTTCCAGGTCGACAAATCCTACGAAAGTGTCTTGATTTTTCTTTAGCCTTGCTTCCATTATTAGCCGTAACGTCAGAATTGCCTCTCTCGTCCCTTTACTTTTCCTAAAGCCAAACTGATCGTCACCTAGTGCATTCTCAATTTTCTTTTCCATTCTTCTGTATATTATTCTTGTAAGCAGCTTCGATGCATGAGCTGTTAAGCTGATTGTGCGATAATTCTCGCACTTGTCAGCTCTTGCCGTCTTCGGAATTGTGTGGATGATGCTTTTCCGAAAGTCAGATGGTATATCGCCAGACTCATATGTTCTACACACCAACGTGAATAGTCGTTTTGTTGCCACTTCTCCCAGTGATTTTAGAAATTCTGATGGAATGTTATCTATCCCTTCTGCCTTATTTGACCGTAAGTCCTCCAAAGCTCTTTTAAATTCCGATTCTAATACTGGATCCCCTATCTCTTCTAAATCGACTCCTGTTTCTTCTTCTATCACATCAGACAAATCTTCACCCTCATAGAGGCTTTCAATGTATTCTTTCCACCTATCTGCTCTCTCCTCTGCATTTAACAGTGAAATTCCCGTTGCACTCTTAATGTTACCACCGTTGCTTTTAATGTCACCAAAGGTTGTTTTGACCTTCCTGTATGCTGAGTCGGTCCTTCCGACAATCATATCTTTTTCGATGTCTTCACATTTTTCCTGCAGACATTTCGTCTTAGCTTCCCTGCACTTCCTATTTATTTCATTCCTCAGTGACTTGTATTTCTGTATTCCTGATTTTTCCGGAATATGTTTGTACTTCCTCCTTTCATCAATCAACTGAAGTATTTCTTCTGTTACCCACGGTTTCTTCGCAGCTACCTTCTTTGTACCTATGTTTTCCTTCCCAACTTCTGTGACGGCCCTTTTTAGAGATGTCCATTCCTCTTCAACTGTACTGCCTACTGCGCTATTCCTTATTGCTGTATCAATAGCGTTAGAGAACTTCAAACGTATCTCGTCATTCCTTAGTACTTCCGTATCCCACTTCTTTGCGTGATTCTTCCTGACTAATGTCTTGAACTTCAGCCTACTCTTCATCACTACTATATTGTGATCTGAGTCTATATCTGCTCCTGGGTACGCCTTACAATCCAGTATCTGATTTCGGAATCTCTGTCTGACCATGATGTAATCTAATTGAAATCTTCCCGTATCTCCCGGCCTTTTCCAAGTATACCTCCTCCTCTTGTGATTCTTGAACAGGGTATTCGCTATTACTAGCTGAAACTTGTTACAGAACTCAATTAGTCTTTCTCCTCTTTCATTCCTTGTCCCAAGCCCATATTCTCCAGTAACCTTTTCTTCTACTCCTTCCCCTACAACTGCATTCCAGTCGCCCATGACCATTAGATTTTCGTCCCCCTTTACATACTGCATTACCCTTCCAATATCCTCATACACTTTCTCTATCTGCTCATCTTCAGCTTGCGACGTCGGCATGTATACCTGAACTATCGTTGTCGGTGTTGGTCTGCTGTCGATTCTGATTAGAAAAACACGGTCACTGAACTGTTCACAGTAACACACCCTCTGCCCTACCTTCCTATTCATAACGAATCCTACACCTGTTATACCATTTTCTGCTGCTGTTTGTATTACCCGATACTCATCTGACCAGAAATCCTTGTCTTCCTTCCACTTCACTTCACTGACCCCTACTATATCTAGACTGAGCCTTTGCATTTCCCTTTTCAGATTTTCTAGTTTCCCTTCCTTCTGACATTCCACGCCCCGACTCGTAGAACGTTATCCTTTCGTAGATTATTCAATCTTTTTCTCATGGTAACCTCCACCTTGGCAGTCCCCTCCCGGAGATCCGAATGGGGGACTATTCCGGAATCTTTTGCCAATGGAGAGATCATCATGACACTTCTACAATTACAGGCCACATGTCCTGTGGATACACGTTACGTGTCTTTAATGCAGTGGTTTCCATTGCCTTCTGCATCTTCATGTCGTTGATCATTGCTGATTCTTCCGCCTTTAGGGACAATTTCGGACCCCTAGGACAAGAGTGTGCCCTGAACCTCTATCCGCCCCTGCGCCCTCTTTGATAAGGCCGTTGGCAGAATGAGGCTGACTTCTTATGCCGGAAGTCTTCGGCCGCCAATGCTGATTATTTATCAATATTTAGGCAGTGGCGGGGATCGAACCCGGGACCGAAGACGTTTTGATTATGAATCAAAGACGCTACCCCTAGACCACGGGTACCCAGTCCCTAGAACTTAGAACTACTTAAACGTAACTAACCTAAGGACATCACACACATCCATGCCCGAGGCAGGATTCGAACCTATTCAATACCTTCTCATTAGTTGTGTGATCTACCCATCTAATCTTCAGCATTCTTCTGTAGCACCACATTTCGAAAGCTTCTATTCTCTTCTTGTCCAAACTATTTATAGTCCATGTTTCACTTCCACACATGGCTACACTCCATACAAATACTTTCAGAAACGACTTCCTGACACTTTAATCTATACTCTATATTAACAAATTTCTCTTCTTGAGAAATGCTTTCCTTGCCATTGTTAGTCTACATTTTATGTCCTCTCTACTTGGACCATCATCAGTTATTTTGTTCCCCAAATAGCAAAACTCCATTACTAATTTAAGTGTCTCATTTCCTAAACTAATTCCATCAGCATTACCCGACTTAATTTGACTACATTCAATTATCCTCGTTTTGCTTTTGTTGATGTTTATCTTATATCCTCCTTTCAAGACACTGTCCATTCCGTTCAACTGCTCTTCCAAGTCCTTTGCAAGAATTACAATGTCATCAGCAAACCTTAAAGTTTTTATTTCTTCTCCATGGATTTTAATACCTACTCCGAATTTTTCTTTTGTTTCCTTTACTGCTCGCTCAATACACAGATTCAATAACATCGGGGAGAGGCTACAACCCTGTCTCACTCCCTTCCCAACCACTGCTTCCCTTTCATGTTCCTCGACTCTTATAACTGCCATCTGGTTTCTGTACAAACTGTAAAAATCCTTTCGCTCCCTGTATTTTACCCCTGCCACCTTCAGAATTTGCAAAAGAGTAATCCATTCAACATTGTCAAAAGCTTTCTCCAAGTGTACAAATGGTACAAACGTAGGTTTGCCTTTTCTTAATCTATTTTCTAAGATAAGTCGTAAGGTCAGTATTGAATCACGTGTTCCAACATTTCTACGGAATCGAAACTGATCTTCCCCGAGATCGGCTTCTACCAGTTTTTCCATTCGTCTGTAAGTAATTCGCGTTAGTATTTTGCAGCTGTGACTTATTAAACTGATAGTTCGGTAATTTTCACACCTGTCAACCCCTGCTTTCTTTGGTATTGGAATTATTATATTCTTCTTGAAGTCTGAGGGTATTTCGCCTGTCTCATACATCTTGCTCGCCAGATGGTAGAGTTTTGTCAGTAGTTCTAATGGAATGTTGTCTACACCCGGGGCCTTGTTTCGACTCAGGTCTTTCAGTGCTCTGTCAAACTCTTCACACAGTATCGTATCTCCCATTTCATCTTCATCTACATCCTCTTTCATTTCCATAATATTGTCCTCAAGTACATCGCCCTTGTATAGTCCCTCTATATACTCCTTCCACCTTTCTGCTTTCCCCTCTTTGCTTAAAACTGGGTTTCCATCTGAGCTCTTGATATTCATACAAGTGGTTCTCTTTCCTCCAAAGGTCTCTTTAATTTTCCTGTAGGCAGTATCTGTCTTACCCCTAGTGAGATTACCCTCTACATCCTTACATTTGTCCTCTAGCCATCCCTGCTTAGCCATTTTGCACTTCCTGTCGATCTCATTTTTGAGACGTCTGTATTCCTTTTTTGCCTGCTTCATTTACTGCATTTTTATATTTTCTCCTTTCATCGATTAAGTTCAATATTTCTTCTGTTACCCTAGGAGTTCTACTAGCCCTCGTCTTTTTACCTACTTGATCCTCTGCTGCCTTCACTACTTCATCCCTCAGAGCCACACATTCTTCTTCTACTGTATTTCTTTCCCCCATTCCTGTCAATTGTTCCCTTATGCTCTCCCTGAAACTCTGTACAACCTCTGGTTCTTTCAGTTTATCCAGGTCCCATCTCCTTAAATTCCCACCTTTTTGCAATTTCTTCAGTTTTAATCTACAGTTCATAACAAATAGATTGTGGTCAGAGTCCACATCTGCCACTGGAAATGTCTTACAATTTAAAACCTGGTTCCTAAATCTCTGTCTTACCATTATATAATCTAACTGATACCTTCTAGTATCTCCAGGATTCTTTAATGCATACAACCTTCTTTCATGATTCTTGAACCAAGTGTTAGCTATGATTAAGTTGTGCTCTGTGCAAAACTCTAGCAGGCGGCTTTCTCTCTCATTTCTTACCCCCAATCCATATTCACCCACTATGTTTCCTTCTCCCCCTTTTCCTACTCTCGAATTCCAGTCACCAATGACTATTAAATTTTCGTCTCCCTTCACTACCTGAATAATTTCTTTTATCCCATCATACATTTCTTCAATTTCTTCATCATCTGCAGAGCTAGTTGGCATATAAACTTGTACTACTGTAATAGGCGTGGGCTTCGTGTCTATCTTGGCCACAATGATGCGTTCACTATGCTGTTTGTAGTAGCTTACCCGCACTCCTATTTTTTTATTCATTATTAAACTTACTCCTGCATTACCCCTATTTCATTTTGTGTTTATTACCCTGTAATCACCTGACCAAAAGTCTTGTTCCTCCTGCCACCGAACTTCACTAATTCCGACTATATCTTACTTTAACCTATCCATTGCCCTTTTTAAATTTTCTAATCTACCTGCCCGGTTAAGGGATCTGACGTTCCACGCTCCGATCCGTAGAACGCCAGTTTTCTTTTTCCTGGTAACGGCGTCCTCTTGAGTAGTCCCCGCCCAGAGATCCGAATGGGGGACTATTTTACCTCCGGAATATTTTACCCAAGAGGACGCCATCATCATTTATCTGTTCAGTAAAGCTGCATGCCCTCGGGAAAAATTACGGCCGTAGTTTCCCCTTGCTTTCAGCCGTTCGCAGTACCAGCACAGCAAAGCCGTTTTGGTTAATGTTACAAGGCCAGGTCAGTCAATCATCCAGACTGTTGCCCCTGCAACTACTGAAAAGGCTGCTGCCCCTCTTCAGGAGCCACGCGTTTGTCTGGCCTCTCAACAGATACCCCTCCGTTGTGGTTGCACCTACAGCACGGCCATCTGTATCGCTGAGGCACGCAACCCTCCCCACCAACGGCAAGGTCCATGGTCCATGGGGAAGGTATTGTTAAATAACGTGACTAAAACTTCAATGGTGACTGGGAATCGAATCCCGCACATGTCGTCGTTGACTGTATGCGAAGAAACGTTAACTTTCGAAATGTTTTTCACTAGCAGCTAGGAATGGCATTTAAGAACTTGAAACGATATAACGGAAGTACTGAGTCTAAGACCGTCGTCACACTGACGTGGCGCCCCATGAGTTTTGTGATGTCACTTCCTTTTGTTTCACGTAGAGTAGCCATTTCGTTTCTTCATATACAGTCAACGACGACATGTGTGGGATTCGATTCCCAGTCACCATTGAAGCTTTAGTCACATAATTTAACAATACGATTGAGCGCTGAGCTCGAATCCCCGTTCAGCTTTACGCCACTTCATTTCAAATTTGTTGCTAGGGAATGAAAACATATATGTGAGTATAGTAGTAACAATAAGAAGCCAGAATGATCTCTACGTTACATACAGGTCTCTTCCCGCTTTAGTTCAGACATTATTTCATAGCAACATGGCTACTGCGAGGTTGAAAGAACTCATGACTGACGTATTTCGGAAAGGGGACAACGCACGATTGATAAATTATTTAGGAGAAAGAAGAAACATTCTACAACATTTTCCTTAGTGATGGAATGGTGAAGTTTTTCCTGCCATATGAAAAACTCATTTTCTGGAAAAATTCATTTTCTGGTTTGTATAAGATTAATTTCACTTTGTTTGAAAAATAGTTGTTGTTGCTATGGCCAATTTTGTGACTTTATAGCAATAAGTGAGGAAACAAATATTTTATAAGCTACTTACTTTAAATTAAATGAAAGTGACACCATATAATTAATGAGCTATAGTATTTCAAGTACAATAAATGTGATATAAAATAAATATGTCCATCCTGAGCGTGCTATTACACAGGAAAATGCAGTATTACCGTCATAATCATTTTATGAACTACATTTAAATGCTAACCAAGAAACTTACTGTTTCACAATGATTTCAAATCTAACCCACCGAATATGTTTAATATAAACTTTATAGCACTTAAGCGTTCAGAAAATTGTCCTAAAGTCATACAAAAACGAAAGCAAAGGATATTAGAAAAAATGATTGATCCTAGTTAATTGTTAGTCAACTTGATCCACTTCCGTTGTTGACAACGTCTTCAGTCAATACGGAAAGGCTTGATACCTTCCATCAGGTGGCGTTCTTTTCGAGGTGCACTACTGAGAAAATTTAGACACCCGGCATTTGAGACTGACTGCAGAACGATTCCACTGCCACCAACGTACATTTCAGGTAAGGACCACGAAGTTATCAGAGGGATTAGGGCTCGTATGGATACAGCGATACAGACAGACGTCTTTACCTCGCTCCATTTGCGAGTGGAACAGGAAGTATAAAAGACTAGCAGTGGCACAGGATACCACTCAGACACGCACTATGCGGTGGCTTGCAGAGTGTGTATGTAGATGCAGTTGTAGATCTATGTCAAATAAACCGAAACCCAAAGAAACTGCATTTTAAGTTTCTGAGGAGTCATCCTCTTTTAATAATAAACGATTCAAATTTGTGTTTTGTCTGAAGCAATGAAATATCAGTGTCTGTATAGCGTAAAAAGTAAAAATTACTATAACAAAGCCTGTCGTAGGGAAGCGCTGTCGCTTACTTTTTTGAAAGGTGAAGCGTGTTAGGCCTCAAGTGAGCAACCTAAAGGGTTGCCAAACTAAGTTCTGTAATCATCTACAGATCGACCACGGCCACACAGCCCGGAAGTGTTTACTGATAAGTTCTGTAACATGAGGAACATGTGTAATATTGGAAGTAGAACGAGAAAATCTAGCATGAGGAGTCGAGTAGGAATAGTTAATACAAGTGTTCACCATTCATCCACTGGATTACTGATAACTTAAGTATCGGTATCTGATAGTATATTGTAAGCTAAAAATGGGAGTAAATTGCAGTACGTTATCTAATTCGTTTGTAATCATTTTTCAGGTATACACGTCTGCTTTGTGGTAATTGTGGAATATTTGCTTCGATTCTTTTGGTGAATAAATTTTGAAAAAAACTGTGTTCAGTAACTGTGCTTTAGTGACACTATCATCAGTAACATCATCATTGTTACCGCACAGTGAAGGTATTGATTGCGTCTTGTCGGTGGTTTACTTTACATACAACTAAAATCTCTTTGGATTTTCTGACAGATTTCGAGACAGAATTTCGCTGTAGAACCAATAAAAGCATCTCGCTTTGGAGTTCGTGCTAATTTCCTAGCTTCTGTCAAACCATGGGAATCGTTCTTTCAAATTAGGCAGGTTTTTTGCGTTGCTTCTGCAACAGTATTCTGACCTATTTTGTTTACCGTGGGGATCAGTACGATGTCTTATTAATTTATTTGGTGTATACCTCTCAAATGCCGTCGATACTATTCTTTGAACACAGAGCACTTGTGGTCTTTTTTTTCTTTAGTGGATTTGGATGTTCGGTATCTAGTCTCGCTACAACAACCCTGTTGTCACTAATCCCGGCATACGTCATGAAGATTCGTGTTTACTTATGATTATTTGTTGCTAAGAGATCATACTTGTTTCCGCAACGACTTACCCTTCAAGTGGGCTCCTAAACTAATTTTTCAAAATAATTTTCTGTGAAAGAATTCAGTACAATATCGGACGACACTTTACGCCTACCGCCAGCTTTAAACATGTGTTTTTGCTAGCGTATCGAGGATACATGAGTAACCACCAACTATAATTCTATTTGAAATAAGACTCAAATTTTCTTTGAACTGCTCAGCAACTGTATCATGTGATACAGGGGATTGGACAAAATCAGCTAATAATTTATTCCTATTGTTACCTATAAACTTTACGAATAGTAGCTCACAGTAACTATCTACTTCAATTTTACTACAAGGTAAACAACTTCTGACAGCAATAAGCACTCCAACAGCTCACCATCAGTTAAACATAGCTACAGTTTTGAGGTCTGTACACTGAACTGTACTTAAAGCCGATTTTGTCCCATTGTTTATTCTGAACACGACTGTTAGTTGTAACGGAGTATTTTACGTTTATTTTTGTCGTTATGTGTGAACAGCTAACTATTCGTGACCTTTGGAAATACGATAAATGTCTGACAAATAGTGTACTTTGATAAGCATTCTGCCAGTAGCATGTTGGTTCAATAGTGTGATTATTTATACAGTGCGGTCGAATGTAATATTATCTTATTGGAACATTCCGTGATTTTAATTGAAGTTGGGATGCAATAGTGTCGATAAAAATATTACTTTCTAGAGAAATTTCAACTTTCAGTGTGAATCTGCGCTTTTGTCACAGTTAAAACCTCATTACTATCTTCTGCTGTCTCGGTTTGTGTAAATCATAAAACAAATAGCCATAAACAATGAATACCAAGAAAACTTAGTAAAAAATTCAACAATACAATCAAGAAACAGAAAAGAACAAACGCCTTGCTGTCACCAACACAAGGACAGGATCCCACACAAACACACAAGAACAGGAACAACACAAACTGAGAAGGAAATAGAAATCAAAAGACGATACTCACTTACATACAACGGCAAATACACACACAGAGATCCAATATATGAAAAAAAGGACATACAAACAGCCCAAAAAACCAACTCTTCCATTCTAAAATACTTTCCAAAAACAATAGATTTATGATCTACACTCCTGGAAATGGAAAAAAGAACACATTGACACCGGTGTGTCAGACCCACCATACTTGCTCCGGACACTGCGAGACGGCTGTACAAGCAATGATCACACGCACGGCACAGCGGACACACCAGGAACCGCGGTGTTGGCCGTCGAATGGCGCTAGCTGCGCAGCATTTGTGCACCGCCGCCGTCAGTGTCAGGCAGTTTGCCGTGGCATACGGAGCTCCATCGCAGTCTTTAACACTGGTAGTATGCCGCGACAGCGTGGACGTGAACCGTATGTGCAGTTGACGGACTTTGAGCGAGGGCGTATAGTGGGCATGCGGGAGGCCGGGTGGACGTACCGCCGAATTGCTCAACACGTGGGGCGTGAGGTCTCCACAGTACATCGATGTTGTAGCCAGTGGTCGGCGGAAGGTGCACGTGCCCGTCGACCTGGGACCGGACCGCAGCGACGCACGGATGCACGCCAAGACCGTAGGATCCTACGCAGTGCCGTAGGGGACCGCACCGCCACTTCCCAGCAAATTAGAGACACTGTTGCTCCTGGGGTATCGGCGAGGACCATTCGCAACCGTCTCCATGAAGCTGGGCTACGGTCCCGCACACCGTTAGGCCGTCTTCCGCTCACGCCCCAACATCGTTCAGCCCGCCTCCAGTGGTGTCGCGACAGGCGTGAATGGAGGGACGAATGGAGACGTGTCGTCTTCAGCGATGAGAGTCGCTTCTGCCTTGGTGCCAATGATGGTCGTATGCGTGTTTGGCGCCGTGCAGGTGAGCGCCACAATCAGGACTGCATACGACCGAGGCACACAGGGCCAACACCCGGCATCATGGTGTGGGGAGCGATCTCCTACACTGGCCGTACACCACTGGTGATCGTCGAGGGGACACTGAATAGTGCACGGTACATCCAAACCGTCATCGAACCCATCGTTCTACCATTCCTAGACCGGCAAGGGAACTTGCTGTTCCAACAGGACAATGCACGTCCGCATGTATCCCGTGCCACCCAACGTGCTCTAGAAGGTGTAAGTCAACTACCCTGGCCAGCAAGATCTCCGGATCTGTCCCCCATTGAGCATGTTTGGGACTGGATGAAGCGTCGTCTCACGCGGTCTGCACGTCCAGCACGAACGCTGGTCCAACTGAGGCGCCAGGTGGAAATGGCATGGCAAACCGTTCCACAGGACTACATCCAGCATCTCTACGATCGTCTCCATGGGAGAATAGCAGCCTGCATTGCTGCGAAAGGTGGATATACACTGTACTAGTGCCGACATTGTGCGTGCTCTGTTGCCTGTGTGTATGTGCCTGTGGTTCTGTCAGTGTGATCATGTGATGTATCTGACCCCAGGGATGTGTCAATAAAGTTTCCCCTTCCTGGGACAATGAATTCACGGTGTTCTTATTTCAATTTCCAGGAGTGTATATCATAAATCAAGAATATAGCAACTGACTTGCATACATGTGATGGAAGAAACACAGGTCAAACTAGGAGGACGTTTGACACTGGATACAAAGAGCATGTAAGAGCAAGGAAGTATAGGACAAATCATTCAATTTTTGCACAACACATACACCAACACCGACATAAAACTACCACCAGAGACACAGATATGGAAAACATAAGGACAAACAACCACAAAAAACACCTCCTCACCTTACAAGAATACTACCGCATTAAAAAAAAAAAAAACCATAGCAGAAAAGACAACTCATATAAATGATCAGACCAATCTGAGAAATCATATCCTCTTTAACCAGATTGACCACTTAATATAACATTAGCTATACGCATATAGCCACAGGCTCCATTTACCACTATCATCTCCTCCCACGTTATGTCCTGTTATCACCGCGAACGCACCCCGCCAAAAATCACCCTCCCCCAAACTCCTCTCACATCTCTTCACATCTCTGCCTAACATATAAGACATTGTCACCAATTTACACACACACACACACACACACACACACACACACACACTCACACACACACATATTCACTCTCTATCTCTCCTGCCTTCTACTGCCTTCTAATCTCTCTCTCCCTCTTCTCTCTCTCTTCCCCTCCTTCCCCATCACGTCTTACGCGTACACACATACACACACACTCACACACACACACACACACACACACACACACACACACACACACACACACAAATAGACACGAATTTAAAAAAAAATGTAGTTTCACAGATTGGTAACGCTCAAAACCTACACGAAAACAAATGAGCAGACATGAACACTGTAATACTGTGAAGAGTGAGAAACACACATAACTTCAGTTCGACTAACAAAAGCGAGGTAAACCGTAAATAACCCAACTGCAAAGCAAGTAATATTGCAGAATGGGAGAACTGCCAAGTGTATACAGGGTGTTTCACTAAATGTATTGGCGTCTGTAAGCTACAAAGTAATAGGCGACGGAAATATTTATTGTGGTAGGTCACCATAAGAAACGTTACAATGCCTGCGGAGCTATGAACATAATTTATTGTGTTATTATCCAAAAAGTTACAGCAAAAAGATAAAAATTTTAAATGGAACAATAGTTGTTTCTATCAGGCACTGGAATCAGTAACACCAGCTGCGTATACATCAATTTAAATTACATTCCTATCACTTTTAGTTTGGGAGCTACAACCTTTCAGAGTTTCAGGGCCAGACACCACACACGCTGTGCATAACGCAATGCGCCTTCTAAATGTGATGCGGCCGAGTTGTAACGTCGCCGGTGTCACGGAGCGGGAAGCTTCCTGGATGCGCTGTTAGACTGCCGACTGTCGCCGCACTCGGCCGTATACCCGACAGTTCGAGCCACACAAACAAACGGGGCTCAATATACCACAGTTACTGACATCGGATGAAGATGGCATACACGAACAACGAGTACGTTGACATGTTGCTGATGCTCGGCGATTGCCGACACGGTGCCACTGAAGCAGCCATGGCGTACGCCGTGAGATATCCTAGGCGAAGAGTTCCGGCAGCCATTAGGTCCGTACGTGCCGAACAACGACTTAGTGTAAAAGGTAGCTTGGTAATGCGCCTCAGTAACAGACGAAGAACTGCAAGAAGTGAGGAGACGGAGGTGTTTGTTTTAGCTGCAGTACAGCACGATCCTCATGTCAGCTTACGAGCCGTCGCTCCAGTCTCTGGTGTCAGTCTCACATCTGTGTGGCGTATAGCACACGGCCACAGGTTTCACTCGTACCGCCTGTCACTGACCCAGGAGCTGCATGGGAACGATTTCCGTGCGAGAGTTACATTCTGTGAATGGCCAATGCGTAATTTCACACTGGAGTCTTTACAAGGTGTTATGTTCTCTGATGAGTCCACGTTGACATATAATGGTGCAATGAATCGTCATAACGTGCACTAGTGAGCCGCAGACAATCCTCGGTGGGTACGACCTGTCGACCGTCAAGGCTGGTGGTCTGTTAATGTGTGGTGTGGAATTCTTGGGGCTGAAATCATCGCTCCACATTACTTTCCAGGTACACTGACAGGTGAGTTATATCACGACAGTTTGGGTGGTCTCCTTGAACATGTATGTCTTCACACGAGAGGAAATATTTGGATGCAGCACGATGGTCACCCTGTCCATTCTGCGATTGCTGTTGTGAAAGAACTAAACAACAGGTTTGCAGGAAGGTAGTTGGGGTTCCACGGTCCTCATTCATGGCCCGCAAGGTCACCATTAGATTTCTTTTTGTGGGGGTATCTAAAGGATCGTGCTTATGTCACTGAGCCCACATCCACAGGTGATCTAAAACGGCGCTTCGAGGAAGCACGTTGCTCTGTGATACCGGCGATGTTACACCTCGTCCGCAGGTCCTTTAGAAGGCGCATTGCATTGTGTATTAAGGAACATGGACACACATTTGAACATCTCATTTAAATCAACTTCCCAATTTACACACACACACACACACACACACACACACACACACACACACACACACACATAGAAACACAGACATCACACACCTTCACTCTCTATTTCTCCTGCCTTCTAATCTCTCTCTCCCTCTTCTCTCTCTCCATCACCCACCACACAGCCATGTATTACGTACAGCGTGTGGTATCGCCATTTTTAATGTAAAACAACCAAAAATGTGGAAACATATATATCCAGTTTACAGAATAACCAAGGAAGATGCTTTGTAGATAAAAGCGAAACGTGCCTGGTGTAAAATTCTAAAATTCTATTTAATTAAATTGCAGTAAGCTCAAGACGGAAAAAATGGCTCCGAGCACTATGGGACTTAACTTCTGAGGTCATCAGTCCCCTAGAACTTAGAACTACTTAAACCTAACGAACCTAAGGATATCACACTCATCCATGTCCGAGGCAGGATTCGAACCTGAGACCGTAGCGGTCGCGCGGTTCCAGACTGTAGCGCCTAGAACCGCTCGGCCACTACGGCCGGCCAAGACGGAAAAACCAATAACTAATTTTAACAGCTACAGCGGGAGAATGCCATGGAAACAAATATTTAAAGAAAGAGAAGTGAAGAAGGAAACTATTCCAGTACATTGCAGTTAACTGCTGAAAGGCAGCAGTCTATTCCTAATGAAGAAGCAGATACATCTGTGAAGATTTTGGCTACTGAAGTGAAAACCATTAGAAACCACGATACAGGAATGGCGTGTAAATATGAAATTCTAAAACTCGTGTATTGTGCTGTATTCTATCAATAAATGTGTATATTTCATGACTGGTTTTTTAATCCTTTTATGGAAATGCACTAAATCCTTTTTACCACCTGAGAGAAGTGAGTTTGTTTGTATCATGCCAGGCTTACCAAAATGATTGCCAGTAGTTGTAATCATGTACCTTTGTGTTACCAAACCACTTAAAATCTCATCAGTCTGAAGAACTGTGTGGCACAGGTGGATAGTGATCATCACTGATGGGTACAACTCTGTCACGTCATACATTCTTGTATTTGTCGGTCATTGGTGTGAGCTGCGTTATAAAAGTCAAAGTGGCACATACTGGTCTAAGGTGGAGTTTTTATATATATATATATATATATATATATCGGTGTCGAATTTTCTGTCACTGGAGCCTAACAAACAAAAGAAAATGATGTGTCTTGGATAGATCTTTAAAGCGTTGATTCATTGAAACTGCAAATTTTTGGAATACGCAAGTATAAAAACGAAAACTAACGAATACATCACGACAGCTTCGAAAGCTGTGAAACAGAGACTGCGCTATGCGATGTGCTTTTGTTAGATATTCTGAGTACCGGACACGTGATCTCCTCAGACAATCACAGCACAGAACGAGAGCACATTACACGTTATGTAATCAGTCAATCACATCTTCACTTTTTCAATACGCGAATACTCAAGCGTCCAAAAAATTTTAAGCATGAAACGTGAATAAAGTAGATATTCCGAAGTACAATACAAAATGCACAGTACCAATGAAACCGATGATATAACATGCCTTTAATGTTGAGCAACGTTTCCACGAAAGGCACGAATATATAGTCGCTAGTAGTGCTTGAAGAATTCTTCGAAAGAATTATTGCATGACAGTTCAGTTGCTTCAGCGGAAGGCGGCGTAAAATTTCTTTCGGGCTATTTACTCGATGGAATATTTACTCACGTAGGTTACCCGCGAAAGGTTCGGTCTTTCTACCATGTCGTAGGATGGTACTTCTGACGTACCGCCTCATTCCTTCCACGTTCTGTGTGTGAATGGAATGATCTTACGTATAAGTCTGGACTATGGTTCAATCTAAGGTAATGCAAACATTCAGTGCTCAGAGTGCTGTATGAATTGAAGCAGTCGCTAACGATGTCGCCCCAAAAAGGATCATTTCTTTGATTATTGTTATCAACACTTCGTCGCTCCGAATTTCAACATGATCAACGAAGCATTTTTTCGATCTTCGCTGAATTCCACGGAACACCCCATTTCCTACGATTTCACTGCTTTTGTTGTGTTTTTCCCCCGAATTTCACGTCTTCTCTTTCAGCGACTACTCCTGGTCTTCCTGACTGTTGTGAATTGCTTATGACCCTCTCAGTACACATTTCATGACAGCAGAAAGCCCAGTCAGTCACCGCACGCGGAGATGGTGCCGAAATCTGTGACAAGTCTAACCGTCGTCAGGAAACACATGGAGATTTTTCGGACCGTCATTCGCGAATCAACGAACCAAGTAAAATTTCGGGCTCTGTGATTGAAGATGAACTGAACACTGACCATGCGGGTACCCTTCCGCACTTTCCCTCGGCGCCAGAAACGGCAGTAATCCTAGTTGCGTAAAAAATTGCACTGCATATGGCATCTGGGGCATTCCACTGCTCGCAGGAGCACATTTTGCTCCACCAACCACGATCATAAATCGGCTTTCGTTAATATATACAAAGCTTCTTCACCTAGAAGGCACTAGGTAAACGATATTCGCCTTCGAATGAGCCCAGACTTCGAACTAGTAATACGTAATAGAATGCGGTGTCGAGATTGGTTGTATGACAACGTCACATTCGACTCGTCCAGAGCGACAGCCAGATACCTGCTGAGAAGTAGTGTCAAGAAGATATAACAGTGATCAAAAATAGACACATTCGTGAAACAGGAAATTTACAATGTAGATTATAATAAACAGTTCGCTCCACCAATTGAAGCTGTGCTCTTAGTTACTCCCTATCTAAAGCCTCGGAACATGCTACATATTCTAGAAAACAGCCTATTATTCGTGACAAGCAAAGTCATACATTTCACTAATGCGCCACAAGCTATACATAACTGTACCACACCGAACGGGGTGGCGCAGTGGTTAGACACTGGACTCGCCTTCGGGAGGACGACGGTTCAATCCAGCGTCCGGCCATCCTGATTTAGGTTTTCCGTGATTTCCCTAAATCACTCCAGGCAAATGCCGGGATGGTTCCTCTGAAAGGGCACGGCCGACTTCCATCCCAATCCTTCCCTAATCCGATGAGACCGATGACCTCGCTGTCTGGTCTCCTTCCCCGAACCAACCAATAACTGTACCACGACAGTCAGGTTTTTCGCTTTCTCACTCGTAGGTTCCGGCTCGGTACAAATCGGTCTGTCACCACAACGAAATATTTTTATCCCGCATTCGCTGGCTTCGCGAACTCTTTACCCAACTGTTGTCTTCTGACGTAACGTAGACTTCAGGCTACCCAACATGTCAGTATGTCACTACAGCCAGATTTTTTCTTTCACATTCGTTGACTTCGCCAACTCACCACCATGCTGTTATCGTACAGCCTAGCCTAGAAATTCGCATTCGTTGGCTTTGCAAACTAACAACCAAACTCTTATCTTCTAATCTAATCTACTCTTGGGCCTACGCTACAGATCAGTCTGTCACCATCATAAGATTTTGTTTCCATTCAAAGTTTGTTTTTGTGTCCCAGCCTAACCACACCCTCAGAAAATGTGAGATAATCGGAGAAAACAGCCGAAAATGGCGTAACCAGACATCTAGAATTCGTGACCTGTTCGTAGAATAAATCAAATATTCGTAACAATGAAGAATATAAATGTCACTACTTCACTCCCAACAATTTAAATTGTGTTGTAAGTCCAAACCGTACCATATCCCTGGAAATCGCGATATGGATACCGCGAGGTATTAAGAATAAAACAGCCAAATATTCCTTGCAGACAAGAAAAGCATTGTCATTGCTTCAATCGTAGCAATTTAAATGTGCCCTTACGTTCCCCTTACATCCACATCTCTGAAAAACATAAGCAAACAATATCTGTGACAACCAAAATGAGATCTAGAGCCATGGTTCTATGTACAGGGCTATCGTAGAGAAGGAACAGATTTCAAACATTTATTACATCCAAACTACAAAAGGTAGAAAAACAATTCCAACGTGTCTGGAAAGAGAAAAGTTCAAATTCGTATGGTTCAAATGGCTCTGAGCACTATGGGACTTAACATCTGAGGTCGTCAATCCCCTAGAACTTAGAACAACTTAAAACTAACTAACCTAAGGACATCACACACATCCATGCCCGAGGCAGCATTCGAACCTGCGACCGTAGCGGTGACCGGCCGGCTTCAAATTCGTATGGATTCAATGTGAGTACCATGTGATACACGACAAATTTCGAAACGGTGGCTCATTTCCTGCCACACACGAAGCAGCTGATCTCTTTTTATCATATTCACACCTTCAACATCGCGATGTCGCGGATTTTTAAGTGTCATACATAGGGGCGATAAAAACGCGGTCTTTTACGTAACCCCACAAGATAAGTCACAAGGTGTGAGGTCTGGAGACCTCGGGGGACACCGGCGATGAAGTTCATCTTCTGCTCCTCCTCTTCCAATCGAACGTCCTGGAATGGTGTCGTTCAGGTAAGTGGGACATGCTTAGAGAAATTCTCTTAAGCTACAAGCTACTGTTTATCATTACTAAATTATGGTCTGAGTTTATATCTGCTCCTGGGTACGCTTTACAAGCCAGCATTTGAATTCGGAATCTCTGCCTCATCATGATGTAATCTAACTGAAATCTTCCCGTATCGCCCTGGCGTTTAAATGTATACCTACTCTTTTGATTCTTGAACAGAGTATTCTATGTTACTAATTGATATTTATTGCAGAACTCAATTAGCTTTTCTCCTCTCTCGTTTCTACTAACAAACTCGTATTCTTCCGTAACCCGTTCTCCTACTCCCTCCCCTGCAATCGCATTCCAAATCCCCATGACTATTAGATTTTCATCTCCCTTTACATACTTAATAACCGTTCAATATCCTCACATACTTACTCTATCGCCTCATCCTCTGTCTGTGAAGTGACCATGTACACCTAAAATATCGTTGTCGATGTTGGTTTGCTGTCGAATCTGAAGACAACAACCCTATCACTGAACTGTTCATCGTTGCTCATTCTCTACCCTACCTTCATATTCATAACGTTGTCACACTTTCTGCTGCTGATGATATCCTATACTCAATTGACCGGATATTCTTGTCTTTCTTCCATTTCACGTCACTATATATAGATTGAACCTTATCATTTCCCTTTCAGATTTTCTAGCTTCCCTACCGCGTTCGAACTTCTGACATTCTACGCCCCGATTCACAGGACGTTATTCTTGTGTTGGTCAGTCAGTCTTTTTCTCATGGTCACCTCCACCTTGGCAGTCCCCTCCCGGAGCTCCGAATGGAGGACTAGTCCTGAATCTTTTGCCAATGGTGAGATCATCATGACACTTTTTCAGTTACATGCCGCATGTCCTATGAATTCACATTATGTGTCTATAATGCCGTGGTTTCCACTACCATCTGCATCCTCATGCCATTGATCACTGCTGACTCTTCCGCCTTTTAGGAGAAGTTTCCCACCGCAGGGACAAGTGAGTGGCCTGAACCTCTATCCGCCCCTCCCCCCCTCCCCCCCCCCCCCTCATCTATGACAGGGCCTTTGGCTGAATGAAGGTAACTTCTTATTCCGGAAGCATTTGGTCTCCATGCTAATTGTGAGCGGTGAAGGAGCTCGAACATGGACCCGAGGACGTATTGATTACTAATCAAACACGCTACCCCTAGACCACAGGTGCTATTTTGTCGAAACAGCGTAAAAAATCTTTCTCAGTCTATGAATCCCAGCTGAAGTGATACTTCATTCTTACTGCTGTGTCCCCAAATTTTGTTCATGAATTTCAAATGGCCCATTTTACTACCATCACTTCTAAACCTGCTTGCCCCATTGTATAATTAAACTCCTGTGTTTTTGAAAGGTGATAATTCTAGTGAACATTCTGTACATACCTTGTGAAACAAAATAATTACAGCGCTGTTCCAGTTACTGACAATTACGTTCTTGTGTAGACATTCTGCAAACAACGTTGGAAATTTCTTTTGCATCGCTTTCCCTACAACATTTTACCTATTCGTACTGATGTACATCGCTTCGACGCCCTCGCTGTTTTCTTGCGTCGAGTGGATGTTGCAATACCATAGCTCTAGTGCTGTGCTGATTTATTTTGCCTTTTGTTTTGTTTAGTGTTATATCGTTGAGTTTCTGTAAATGTTGTTAGACTGAATCGATACCATGAGAGTGTTTATTCTTTTCTGTTAAAAATTTTGATGTCTTTTAGAATGTGGGAAGTGTGACCTATGTAATATGTACGATATGAACGAGTAATATGTTTGTCTTTCTCACTTAAAGTCTTTGGTTATCTTTGAGATTGAATAATTTTGTTAAAATAATTTTTTGCAGAAATACCAATGTGTGCAAATTCTCTGTTTTAATTAATATGTTTGGCTGTTGTTATGTAATTGCTGATCCTCACTTAGGGTTCTTAGTTATTTTGTATGTAAAAGGTAGTGTGGTTCCCCTCCGGATCGGAACTTAGTAGCGAGCGCAAAATGTGGTGGGCATGGATAGAAAGGTGGAACCAAGAGTCAGTCGGGGACGAGCTACCAAACTATCAACTGCTCGTGTGAAAATTGTGTATTGTGCTGGTTCCGAGAGAGAGGCTTTTCCTGACGCTTTCCAATGCCTCGGATGGATGGATAAAGAGCTGGAACTATTTTGGAATTGGTATCTATCATCGCCACCAAGAAATGAGAGTCCAGCAATTCTACATGCAAATCCACCTAGCAACATGCAATTGCACCACGTAGCGCAATCACTGTAATGGAACGCTACAGTAACGTATGGTGAAGGATCAGCTCATAGGATGTTGTAGTATACTCAAATATAAGGTAATTTATAAATGAATTTATGTACCTACCTTGATTTTTTTCCTTATCATAACACCTCTCAGTTCCTCTCCGTTTGAACTAAAGTGATTACCGAGTGCCCTTTATGGAAAGCATATTAAAGTTAATATGGCAATAGAGTGTGCTAAATTTAATATTGTTTGTTGAAAGGATCTTACAAATATCTCAATTTTGTGTTTCAATGCAGTAAAAGTCCAGAACTGCAACTGTTGAGAGTTATATGTTCATGCTTACTAAGTTCTTGTTTTACTGATGTAATGGAAGTGTGTTTAGTTTGCTCTGCTACAGTGGTTAAGATTAAGCCCCCCTCCCCCCTCCATTGAAATTAGTTCAAATGCACAAAAATAATTATAGAAAGTTTCAACTACTCTTGCTATTAAAGTCAAATTATGTACAATATTGGGTTCCTCTTGTGTATTAAAAGTTCATATTAATGTCGTAACAGGATCCACAGTTTGTCTGTTGTGCTCATGCTACATAACGATTAACAGAAAGACAACTATCTATGAAAACGGTAACTTCTTTATTCAAAAGAAAGTGGGAAGTAATCTGTTAGTGAATTCCATTTCATTTTCATTCTAAGTAGAAAGGTGTTTAGTAGTGAAAGACTTAATCTATGCACAGTAACTAAATTTGCTGTGAACCATACCCATATTTCATGTCAGATAGGAATTTGTTTGAAAAGTAATATTAAACCTGTGTCCAATTTACGATTCTACAGTGAATATTAATAGTATAGTAACGTTACTGAGACCATTTACTTTGACTAAGTCCTCAAGGTAATACTGTGTTTTGTTAGCTGTTATATTTCTGTAAATAGTTTGTTCTGTTCTGTTAGCTCCAACATTGATGTGAACATACTATATTCAGGTGCCCGAGTTCATTGCACTCGCGTGTGGCAAAGAATAGGTTGTGGTTGTCCGTTAAAGTTACTCATACCTGTTTTCTTAAACAAGAATTTCAATGATTCTCTTGCCTAATTAGGCTGGCGACCGTTTTATTTATTCTTTGAACAGTTTAGCTAAGTAAAATATTGTTTGTTACTATTTAAATATTTACTTAATTCTGACTTTCACCTCCGATAAGCTACCTCCGTTAGGTATTTCACGGTCAACATAAACAAAATTCATCTCAGAGGGTAACACTGCTCTGCTACTTTACACCATAATTACTCTAACAAAGTAGTTCCATTTTACGATCTGCTTTTCACTTTAATGTTATGGTATAACAGTAGCAGACGGTAGTGTTATAATGTCTACAGGTTATTCGGAATGACTTTTACAATGACATTGTTTGCGTTTTCAACCTAGGATAATAAGCAGCTGGACTCGAATTCAGGAGGACAGCAGTCCTTGTCGCACTGAAGTTAGATTTTCCGTGGTTTCCGTGTATCGCTTTAGGTAAATTGTGGGATGCTTCCTTTGAAAAGGGTGCAGATGATTTCTTATCCAGTCTTTCCCAGGTCCATTAATGTACTCAGCCTGTGGTGACCTCACCGTTGACGGTCTGTTAAGCTTTGATCTTTTTTCTTTCTCTTTTTATTGTTTTCATTATCAATTGTGTATTTATGAATAGTCTTTTCACCCACGAAAACATTTAAAGAGATCTTGGGTTGCTTGGATTATCTTCTCTTCGCTTTTAGTTGCTGTGCAATTTGCTATCTCAACTGATGATACGTATGTGGTACCTATCTAATATAGACTTCTGTCCTGTTCCCATCTTACTATTATTTTCTCAATTGTTTGTCTTGTTTCGCTTCCTCTCGAAGATATTTCCAGCTACTTTATTTGATTTCCACGTTGTGCAGAAAAGTACAACGGAATTGCAGAGAGGCGAGATGGCACTTCATTAACGGTATCATTGGTGAGACAGAAAAACGTCATAATCGCAGGCAAACACATTATTTTCTCAAGAATCTCAACAGCATTAATGCTTGTACATGGATGGCAGGCGATGAAGAAAGTGACAACCCATTCGGGGACCAGGAAAACACCGTTGCGAGATGGAAACAGTGCTTGTGAAAGGTTGTGTTCTGAGATCAACAAAAGTATAGAAAGTCAACCAATTGTGTAACTTACATCGGAACCTACAATCTTACGCAACGAAACAGAGAACGAAATTCAACTTCAGAAGAGCTATAAATCCTCTAATCTAGACAATATGTCTGGTGAGATGATAATGCGGCAGGAAGGTATTAGTGGGCTGCACTCAATGCGTACAAGAATATGGCTAAATGGTTCAAATGGCTCTGAGCACTATGGGACTTAACTTCTAAGGTCATCAGTCCCCTAGAACTTAGAACTACTTAAACCTAACTAACCTAAGGACATCACACACATCCATGCCCGAGGCAGGATTCGAACCTGCGACCGTAGTAGCAGCGCGGTTCCGGACTGAAGCACCTAGAATTGTTCAGCCACAGTGGCCGGCAGTGCACAAGAAAGAGGTAATCAGGAACTGCTCCTACTACCAAACTATTGCTCTCACGTTCCACGCAAGCAAAATTTTGTTCTACATCTTGAACTAGTGTTTGAAGCTAAAGTGGCAGCCTCACACATCCACAAGGACAAGCAGGTTTTCTCGAAGGAAAGGCAATGCATGGACTCAGCCGAGCCCCGGCCTTTCGATAAATCGTAGCACGTCTTCGAGGCAAAAATTCTGGTGTATGGAACGGGTTAGCGAGAGGGCGTACGTGTGCTTAAAACGAGGGATTTCACAGTACGGCTCGAGGCAAGGCGGAGCTGGCTGAATGATATTCGAACTGAAGCACTGAAGTGTTAGCCCGTGCCCTTCTGTCTTCCAGGGCTCCTGGGTCCCACAGAAGACGTCGTGGTCACACAAGACACGTAGCGTGGAGAGTGTTACGCTGGTTGGGATGTCTGGTTGGAACGGAGAAGAGTCGTCCGAAGGGTCTGGTCTGTCTGCAATAGGATCGGCTGTCGGAAGTGTGACCTGTTGGAATTACTCCCACTGACCTTCCTGGCGCCGTCACCCACATCAGCTGTCTCCAACGCCGACTAAGAATCCGATGAGAACATACTTGGTGTGGAATTATTCGAACTTCGGTTCCGTTTCTGTGTTACATGTAAGTGGTGGTCGATGCAGGTTAATTCGACGGCTAGTTCACGGCTCCGCAGTAACAGTTCCTACCAGGATCATAACGATTGCTAGCTGTACTGTTGGCAGCCAGTATTTGACTAAGTTCTATAGAGTGGCTCTGCCCAGCCTCTCTGTATTGTGTTACGGGTTAGCGGTTATGTTATGTTATGCTAACCGGGGACCTAGAAACGACGGAGAGGTTCCGTCCCCGCCGCAGCCGCAGTGGTCCGCAACCCCACGACGACTACCGCAGTCCACTTCACCCCTCCACCGCCCCACACCGAATCCAGGGTTATTGTGCGGTTCGGACCCCGGTGGAACCCCCAGGGAACGTCTCACACCAGACGAGTGTAACCCATATGTTTGCGTGGTAGAGTAATGGTGGTGTACGCGTAGGTGTAGAACTTGTTTGCGCAGCAATCGCCGACATAGTGTAGCTGAGGCGGAATAAGGGGAATCGGCCCGCATTCGCCGAGGCAGATGGAAAACCGCCTAAAAACCATCCAAAGACTGGCCGGCTCACCGGACCTCGACACAAATCCGCCGGGCGGAATCGTGCGGGGGGGACCGGCTCTCCGCGTTAGACCGCACGGCCAACCGGGCGGGCTGCGGGTTAGCGGTACTTGTGTCCACTCTGAGTTATGCTATATGACAGATCACAATCGCCGCGCTTACCTAGCCGTTGGCCTGCGGATCCCGGTCGTATTAACGTCGCTATTTTCTGCGTAACACATTATTGTCGTGGATGTTGATTTTTCTGTTGCATTTGTGCGTTTTATACAGTAAAACAGGGCGGGTCTACTTGGCTTGGGACCACTCTGTTGTGCAACTTGTTTCCTTTTCGCTGGAAGGTTAAAGTGCAAATTAGCTGGTACAATAGTAACACATTCTTCCAGGGTGTGCTTCATCAATTTTAAAAGCAGTGTTAGGCAGCGTACTTAAATTTATTGGCACTTCCTGGTACGTCTGTGCGCTCTCTTCTCAAGTGTCAAATTTTGTCATTAGTCTAACCTGACCTCTTTTTGGAGCTCGTCGCTAGTCGTTTTTCTATTCCCTGGAGGAGAGAGAGGCAGATATCTTAAAACTAATTATTCATTGCGTTCTTAGCTTTCTCACATGAAGATTTTCTTTCATTGACTCACACACAATTTTGCGGTCGGAACAGTGAATTGGTATTTAATTGTTTTGTGTATTTCTAAGGCAGCATTATGCGTATTATAGACGTGGTCGGCTCCCGTGCTGAACCTAAAGCTCAATGCGACGGGTCGGTTGGCCAGTCGGTGATGGGCGTGTGGCCGGTTAAGGCGGTTCGCACTAATTCTGATGTTGCTGTATTACGATACCGCTGTTATTCTATAACTGGTCTTTTTGGTAAAATTTTATTTTAACTTTGGTGCAGCTCTTGGAACATTTGATCTTTCCCCTTTTGGGTTTCTGATTAGTAAAGTTATCATTCCCGTAAAGTCTAAAAACTGCTTAATGGTTCTTGTTAAATTACATTCATTTTGACGTTGGTTTGCCATTAGCACTCCAGAATAATCGTTCAACTGCTATTGCAAAAGCTCTAACGAGGCCTAAAAGCTCTCGTTCAGTATTAATCGAAGTACTGTTATCGCTACTAAAACTGTTTTAAATATTCTCTGAAGATAACATTTCAATCTTTATATTTAATTTTATATAAATAGTCTCATGTACTTTACGAATGGTGCTTAACCTTCATTTAGGTCCAACCAGTCCAACCCTTGGGCAATCAACAAATCGCAGGAAGCATACCATGAACAAAATCTCAACATAGGACAAATGATCGAGAAATCGCGAGTGTTCTGTGTCCCTGTCTTCATTTGCCTCCTAGACTATAAGAAACTCTTTCATTGTGTTGCCTGGGAAGGTTGTGGCAGGTGCTAGCAGAGTTCGGTGTCCTACCACACTTAACAACACTAATCATAAGTCCGTACAATAAACACCTCGTAGCTGTGAAGACAAGTGCTGGCACCTTTGATTTCTTCAGTGCATCAAAAGGTGTCAAATATTGTTGTCTTATATCCCCTCCCACCAATGAGCAGCATCTATGCAGAACATTTCGTTAGCAATACTGCTGATTGTTGTACTAAAGGCATATAAGTTGATGGAAGAGCTATTAACAATCTTCGATTTTCTGATGACACTGTGCTTTTAGCCAGCAGCGAAGATGAGCTTGCTGAGCTACTATCAAAAGCGGTGTATCAAAAGCTGAAAGCTGACTTGTTGAAACATTCGTGTTCTCTCTCTCTCTCTCTCTCTCTCTCTCTTTTTTTTTTTTTTTTTTTTTTTTTTTTGCGGAACATGGACCTTTGTATTTGAGTTTGGTGCTGGCGCAGGATGTTGCGCATAAAATGGACTGAAAGAACAACAAATGTGTCCACTATCGAGCAACTCAGTATTTCAAGTCGTCTTTATTCTCACGTCATACAAAAAATTCTCGAGTTCTTTGGCTATCTTATCAGTAGAGATGGATAACGCTTAGAGAAAATAATAATGAAAGAAAAGATCGAGGACAAGATACCGAGAGGAACTGCAGCGTGAGGGTGGGCTGATCAAACAAAGAAGATCTCTGGTCTACCTCTTCATCAGGTTCTAAGGGAAGCTTGTAACAGTTCGGAATCGAGACTTGATTCATAGGGCCACGATGCTTAACAGTGAGCGCAACAACTTGTGATCTGTTCATATTATCGATTGCTCGTGGGTCTAAAATGCTCTTCAAAGAAGTCATACTTATAACTGATATTTTCTTTTCTTTTGCAGTATTCGTATCTGTAAAGTCTTTCACTCTTTATAGACATTGTTATTTGTTTCTTTCTAATGTTCACTTTTTAAGGTGCTAAATTTGTTGCTTATTTTACTCTCTTAAACTTCCAGCTCAGACCATTTCGTAGTTCGGAAACGTCTACACGTTTTCCCAATATGCCACTTACCTTTTTCTGCTTTTTTGTTCTGCTGAAAACTTTATCAGCAAATTATTTTTAAATCCACAGTGTCATGTCACCTTTCTGTGTAGATTTCTAAACGGTCGCTTTTCTGTGCGGCCAATAGAAACACTAGAGAATGGTCCACTTTAGCCACAGTCACTCTCCTGGAAAGAATATTTTCTAGTTTACTTCCAGTGTGTACTCAGAAAATGTTAAAACGATGCACCAAATGCAACCTTCATCTCTTGCAGTTGATGAGGAGCCGTTCAGCAGACGCATTAAGGAGGAAAGTTTTGAAGATGTGATTCACCATTTAAATACACTACTGATCATTAAAATTGCTACACCAAGAAGAAATGCAGATGATAAACGAGTATTCATTGGACAAATATATTATACTAGAACTGACGTGTGATTGTATTTTCAAGCGATTTGGGTGCACAGATACCGAGAAATCAGTACCAAAAACAACCACCTCTGGCCATAATAACGGCCTTGATACGCCTGGGCATTGAGTCAAACAGACCATGGATGGCGTGTACAGGTATAGCTGCCCATGCAGCTTCAACACGATACCACAGTTCATCAAGAGTAGTGACTGGCGTATGGTGACGAACCAGTTGCTCGGCCACGATTGACCAGACGTTTTCAATAGGTGATAGATCTGGAGAATGTGGTGGTCAGTGCAGCAGTCGAACATTTTCTGTATCCAGAAACGCCCGTACAAGGACCTACAACATGCGGTCGTGCATTATCCTGCTGAAATGTAGGGTTTCGCAAGGGTCGAATGAAGGGTAGAGCCACGGGTCGTAACACATCTGAAATGTAACGTCCACTGTTCAAAGTGCCGTCAATGCGAACAAGAGGTGACCGAGACGTATAACCAATGGCACCCCATACCATCACGCCGGGTGATATGCCAGTATGGCGATGACGAATACACGCTTCCAATGTGCGTTCACCACGATGTCGCCAAACATGGATGCGACCATCATGATGTTGTAAACAGAATCTGGATTCATCCGAAAAAATGACGTTTTACCATTCGTGCACCCAGGTTCGTCGTTGAGAACACCATCTCAGGTGCTCCTGTCTGTGGTGCAGCGTCAAGGATAACCGCAGCCATGGTCTCCGAGCTGTTAGTCCATGCTGCTGCAAACGTCGTCGAACTGTTCGTGCAGATGGTTGTTGTCTTGCAAACATCCCCATCTGTTGACTCAGGGATCGAGACGTGGCTGCACGATCCGTAACAGCCATGAGGATAAGATGCCTGTCATCTCGACTGCTAGTGATACGAGGCCGTTGGGATCCAGCACGACGTTCCTTATTACCCTCCTGAACCCACCGATTCCATATTTTGCTAACAGTCATTGGATCTCGGCCAACGCGAGCAGCAATGTTGCGATACGATAAACCGCACTGGCTATAGGCTACAATCCGACCTTTATCAAAGTCGGAAACGTGATGGTACGCATTTCTCCTCCTTACACGAGGCATCACAACAACGTTTCACCAGGCAACGCCGGTCAACTGCTGTTTGTGTATGAGAAATCGGTTGGAAACTTTCCTCATGTCAGCACGTTGTAGGTGTTGCCACCGGCGCGAACCTTATGCGAATGCTCTGAAAAGCTAATCATTTGCATATCACAGCATCGTCTTCCTGTCGGTTTAATGTCAAGTCTGTAGCACGTCATCTTCGTGGTGTAGCAATTTTAATATCCCATAGTGTATAAATAGTTTTTCTAAAGCCACAGACTTTAAGTAGTGCTAGCAATATCTAAATATTATTTCATATTACATTACCAGATAAAAATTATACTTGTTTTTCATGGCAATGTATAGAAAAATTCTGTGGTTTTGCTAAAAGGTGACTAACTCAACAACGGAACTGTCATTATGGACCATTTAGTAAAGAGCAGGTTGTTTTACTTCGGGTATCCACCCAGGCCACATCCCAAGTTCACTACACTATTTCGCCCCTTGTCCGTTACCCGTTACTTGCTTTATCACGCCGCTCCTGTCGCTACCCTACACTTTGGGTGCTGGCAGTGGTGGCGACGGCGACCCCAGCTGCAAACTGACGTCTCCCGTCCACGCGCTGTCTCCATCGGCTGCGGATCTCAGTGTGCGGGGACGCTTTGATTTGTCTCGGCTCAGTACCGGGCTCGACGTCTGACGAACTTTTAGGCTCCTATCTTTGCTAATTAGAACGTCTTGGACACTAATATCAATGAGTTCTTTGATCAATATTCCCAGAAAGAAGAAGAATGTATTGGTATCTGGCTTTTGTTGTAATCCGTAGTGCAGCCAGTTATCATACTATGATCAGCCACGCATGATTTTGGTGGTGTAACGATATTCAGTTTGGCAGCTAGACTGACGGCACCTCTCGTCTATCACGTGAAAAGTTTCTCTAATGCATATCTTACTGCATTGACAAGGGGATTTGGCACACATCTGGTTTAGGAAGATCTAGATCGTTCTTAACCGAACCAATTGGCGACAGTATCTCATGGGATGGATGAAATCCACGTTTAACGTTGAACTTCTTGAAAATTCTGCTGACCTTTCTGATTTTAAACGCCTACAAATGGGATACAAGCTAGTGATTTGTGGTCCTCTTTATCTTCCTGCTGTTGTGTAGGCACAACGTATCTAAAGTCACGCCCTGTCTGCTTGCTGCTGCAGCCTCCCTTCAGGATGTTGTCTCCTGGTGCTTAATCTTGGTTGATAACATATCGTCATCGCGAATGGATCACACTCCTTAAGCAAGTGCACGTAAAACACCTTCAATCTTGGAATTTTTGTGAAGAACTTACGACATGTCCTGGGGGGATACACAAATGTTCTACCAATTAAAAATAAGCCGCAAAACTACAGATCCCGTGTCAGGATTTCTCTCTCCGTATGTTTGCATTTATAAGAGAAAAGTGGAGCTCTATACCAGAAACTACCTTTCAGGAAAACTTGTCTTCCCTGAAAAATCTTCTTTTCTTGGAAAAAGGTAGCCTTATATATAAACTGAGGAGACAAAAGTC
The DNA here is from genome assembly GCF_021461395.2 of Schistocerca americana. Taxonomy (NCBI): domain Eukaryota; kingdom Metazoa; phylum Arthropoda; class Insecta; order Orthoptera; family Acrididae; genus Schistocerca; species Schistocerca americana. Next base: position 383,420,838 of record NC_060126.1, read on the forward strand.
ATGAGATACTTCCTAATTTCCTGTTGGACCTCTTTTTTCCTGCGTAATGCAGCAAATCGCCGTGGCGTGGCCTCAACATGTTGGAAGTGTCCTGCAGAAATAATGAGCCATTCTGCCTCTATAGCCATCCATAATTGCGAATGTGTTGCTGGTGCAAGATTTTGTGCACGAACTGATCTCTTGATGATGTCCCTTAAATGTTCGATGGGATTTGTATCGGATGACCAAATCATTTTCTCTAGTTGTCCAAAATGTTCTTCAAACCAATCGCGAATAGATGTGGCCCGTTGGCGTTGAATCTTCCCCTTAGAAAGTAAAGAATGACTCTGCTAGTAAAACTTCTACATTACTGGATTTTCAAACTCCAGAGTGAAACTGAACGTACTGAGACAGTTTTCTCTTTGCTGATTCTTATCATTACTAAACTGACACATAATATTGTAGCACAACGCAATCTGACTTTCAATAATCCCTACAAAAGAATAGCCCTGCCTAACAATAACCTATGCCCTTGATGAATCACTTACCTCACAAAAATCTTCGTTACTCGGACTACTACAATACAGAGAGCGCCAGTACTGTGAGCTAAATAAAAGATTCTAACTACTGAAGGCACTAACTACTGATGGGCATATAGTTAGCAAATGAAAGATTTTGAGAGAGAACAAACAATGTATTTACCTTAATAGCGTTCAAAAGTCATAATACAGGGTGATTCAAAAAGAATACCACAACTTTAAAAATGTGTATTTAATGAAAGAAACATCTATCTTCTGTATGGCATCTTGGCAGCGTTCAATGCAGTTGCCTGTGCAGCAGCAGCAGCGCGAATGATCCGCTCCGCGGTCAGCGCTCGCTTTTATGGCCGCGCAGTGGCGCGGCCAGAGATAAGGGACTTAGAAAATGTCACAGTGCCAGCAGAGCGTTATCCCGTACGCGGGCACTAGTAACACTAGGTGCCCGCGTCCGCTGCTTGTCAGTCTTCGGCGGCTGGCGCGCTGCCAAGATGGCCTTCACCCGCCTTTAAATACTCTTACAAAGAGTATTTAAAAAGGTTTTTTTTCACTCAAAAACATGTTCAGAGATGTTCAATATGGCCCCCTCCAGACACTCGAGCAATATCAACCCGATACTCCAACTCGTTCCACACTCTCTGTAGCATATCAGGCGTAACAGTTTGGATAGCTGCTGTTATTTCTCGTTTCAAATCATCAATGGTGGCTGGGAGAGGTGGCCGAAACACCATATCCTTAACGTACCCCCATAAGAAAAAATCGCAGGGGGTAAGATCAGGGCTTCTTGGAGGCCAGTGATGAAGTGCTCTGTCACGGGCTGCCTGGCGGCCGATCCATCGCCTCGGGTAGTTGACATTCAGGTAGTTACGGACAGATAAGTGCCAATGTGGTGGCGCTCCATCCTGCTGAAATATGAATTGTTGTGCTTCTTGTTCGAGCTGAGGGAACAGCCAATTCTCTAACATCTCCAGATACTGTAGTCCAGTTACAGTAGCACCTTCGAAGAAAAAGGGACCAAAAACTTTATTGGCTGAAATGGCACGGAAAACGTTCACCTTAGGCGAGTCACGTTCATACTGAGTTGTTTCCCGCGGATTCTCAGTGCCCCATATACAGACATTGTGACGGTTCACTTTCCCGTTAGTGTGGAAAGTTGCTTCATCACTAAACACAATCTTTGAAACGAAAGATTCATCTGTTTCCATTTGAGCAAGGATAAAATCACAGAAATCGATTCTTTTAATCTTATCAGGTGCAGACAGTGCTTGAACCAATTTCAGACGATAAGGTTTCATAACTAACCTTTTTCGTAGGACTCTCCATACAGTTGATTGTGGAATTTGCAGCTCTCTGCTAGCTCTGCGAATCGATTTTCCTGGGCTGCGAACAAATGCTTGCTGGATGCGTGCTACATTTTCATACTCGTTCTCGGCCGTCCAGAACTTTTCCCTTTGCACAAACACCCACTGTCTGTAAACTGTTTATACCAACGTTTAATACACCACCTATCAGGAGGTTTAACACCATACTTCGTTCGAAATGCACGCTGAACAACTGTCGTCGATTCACTTCTGCCGTACTCAATAACACAAAAAGCTTTCTGTTGAGCGGTCGCCATCTTAGCATCAACTGACGCTGACGCCTAGTCAACAGCGCCTCAAGCGAACAAATGTACAACTAAATGAAACTTTATAGCTCCCTTAATTCGCCGACAGATAGTGCTTAGCTCTGCCTTTTGTCGTTGCAGAGTTTTAAATTCCTAAAGTTGTGGTGCTCTTTTTGAATCACCCTGTATATATAAATTCGTGACATCCAATTTAACAAATTTCCTTTTTCCGACGGACACATTTCCAGATCGTCCGCTCATATTAACATCTCAGAACTCTGGCATCTCTCTCCCCACATGTACCACTGCTGGCGGCTCACCTCCAACTGCCCAGCGCTATGGGCTGTTCACATCCAACTGCCCAACACTACACTGGCGAATAACTTCCAACGAGTATAACCAGCCACAGACTGCACACAACGCAGCCAGCGATACTAATAGAGAGCGCTACGTGACATTACCAACATAAAAACCTGAACAGCATACTTACAAATGATGCATTGTCATCATCAAAAATCCCATCGTCGTGTGGGAAGATAAAGTCCGTGAATGGCTGCGAATCGTCTGCATGTAGCCTACCATAGCGATATTCATCACATAAATTGGCAATTGCGATTGAGGACAAATATCAGCTGTAGAATGGAATGACGCCAATGAAAATTTGAGCAGGACAGGAACTCGAACCGGTATTTCTCACTTATCGCGAGCAGTCGCCTTACCATTTGGCTATCTGTGCATGACTTACGGCCCGACCCAAACTTCCCTATGTCGACAACCATGCGTCCTGTACCAAGGAACTTTGCATCGTAATCACAACACAGGCGCTGCAATATCGTATAACCACATCTAACCATATCAGTCAATAATCGATTCAGTTGAACCGGAGGACCCATTCCATTTCATGAAAGCACAGTCCACATCAACATGGAGCCATCACTAGCCTGCACAGTGCCTTGTTGACAACCTGTGTCCTGGCTTCGTGGGATCTGCGCTACACTCGAACCCTACCATCAGTTCTTACCAACTGAAACCGGGATTCATCTGACCATGCCACGAATTTCCAGTCGTCTAGGGTCCAACCGATATAGTCACGAGCCCAGAGGAGGCGCTGCAGGTGATGTCGTGCTGCTAGCAAAGGCACTCACGTCGCTCGTGTGCTGTCTTAGCACAGTAAAACCACAATCCGTCGTCCTAACGAATACGTTCCTCATACGTCTCACATTGATTTCCATCGACATTTGCGGTTATTCCAACCAGTGTTGCTTGTCTGTTGGCACTAACAACTCTACCCAGATGCCGCTGTTCTCGGTCGTTAAAAGAAGACCGTCGGCCAGTGCGTTGCCTAAGTAGTCTTGGCACACTCCTGACACTGTGCATCTCGGAATATAGAATTCCCTACTGATTTCTTAAGTGGAATGTCCCACGCATCTAGTTCCAACTGCCATTCCACGTGCAAAGTGTGTTAATTCCCGTAGTGCAACGATAATCACATCGGAAACCCCATTTCACGTGAATCGTCTGGGTTTAGCTGACAGGTCCGTCAAAGCACTGCTCTTGTGCACGCGATACTACCGCCATCTGTAAAAAGCATATCCCTATCGCATGACTGTTGAGTCCTCAATGTATGCTCTTGTTACATTTATGACTTCCTGAGTCAATAGTTTGTTACTTTCTCTCTTTCTGCATGTTTTGATTATGAAACTCACGAATAATGATAACTTGAATTTACAAATTGCATTAGATTGTGTTCTACTGTAAAAAAAGAATAATCAGTTTCATTTTTGGTTCTGTCTGGTCGTTGCCAGCATACATATATAAATCAACATTGTTCAGCAAAAAAAAAAAAAAAAAAAAAAAAATTACGAGTGTTACAAAATGCTATGCAAAGGAATTATTTTTGTCAATTCGGTTTTGGTTATGGAAAATTAACACTGTGAATAAAAGCAGAACATGACATGGTAATGCTCATTACACGAGTATGTCTCTTAAAGTATGTAACACAGTGTTCAGTTGTATTAAGAGCCTGAATAGTTTCCTGTGAACACCTGTCAGCCCGTATTGACAACAAATTATCCTCTCCCAAGTGACGACAGACCTACCGAACTTGTAAAATGACAAGAGTACGAAGTGTATATTGTTTTGATCATGTTATTGTGCAGTGTAGCACTGATCGTGTTTATCTGCTGATATAGTTATAGTCTAGAAAACAAGCCCTTTGTCTTTTTTTTTTTTTTTTTAATGGGAGGCGAGAATAGCTGCACTATAAAAGAAAATGTGACATGTTTCCTCTAGACGTTGATGCTCAGTATAATGGCTTCAGCATTTAGTTTGTGCAGAGTGACGAAGAGTATACTTATTTCATACCTCAAAAATATATGGCTACACGCGTTTATCGCTAGCGATTATGTGCAGAGTCAATTTTTTATCTGCTTGATCATTCAAATTCTGTGTATAGAGGTCTGGTATTTTCTCTAATGTACAGCATCAAACTTGCGTTTTCTGGTGCGTTAATTTGTAGCCATACGTCACTACGTGTGCCTAACTCTGGGTTAATGTATAAAGGAATAAGACTGTGCGCAGCTGGATGAGACGCACCACCCTAATGACGACCTGGACTCATCTCGAGATGAGGTCCTCATTGAACCAAAAACGTTGACTGGTGAATGTCCAATCACAACGAAACTGAGCTGATTAGAGCTGTATCTAACGCTTAACGGGATTCATGACACGCGATTTGTGGCGATACATGAATCCCAAATTTGTGGACGATTATGATACAGTTTTTGAGCTATTTGGAGTACATTATCTTGCTGAAGGTTATGACCTAGATGAACAAATGGACGGGAAAAGACGTCCTTGTATAATCCCAAAGATGTCAAAGACATATGACTGCAGCCCAACAACTGTACAATCGTCCTCTCACGCCACATACTGGATTGCAAGAATAATATACAAAAGAATGGATATAATATTAGACATATATTATAGGATGATGCATTATCTGTAGGAAAGGTAGTGGCAGAAGAGAGACTTTGCACTTGAAGATGGAGATGAGACTTACGAACAATCAACACACTTTCATAAGACTTAACGATCTAGGAAAAGTGATCGACAATGTAATACGGAGTAAGATGTTTCACATTACCAGAGAAATAGGCTTCAGCTACAAGGAAAGACAGGTATTCTATATTTACAGGGTGGTCCATTGATCGTGACCGGGCCAAATATCTCACGAAATAAGCGTCAAACGAAACAACTACAGCGTGATTACCTGTAAATACTACATTAATGCAATAAATGCTCAGAATGGTGTCCGTCAACCTCAAAGCATTTGGCATTACGTGTAACGACATTCCTCTCAACAGCGAGTAGTTCGCCTTCCGTAATGTTCGCACATGCATTGACATTGCGCTAACGCATGTTGTCAGGCGTTGTCGGTGGATAACGATAGCAAATATCCTTCAACTTTCCCCACAGAAAGAAATCCGGCGACGTTAGATCCGGTGAACGTGCGGGCCATGGTATGGTGCTTCGACGACCAATCCACCTGTCATGAAATATGCTATTCAATACCACTTCAACCGCACGCGAGCTATGTGCCGGACGTCCATCATGTTGGAAGTACATCGCCATTCTGTCATACAGTGAAACATCTTGTAGTAGAACATTACGTAGGAAATCAGCATACATTGCACCATTTAGGTTGCCATCGATAAAATGAGGGCCAATTATCCTGCCTCCCATAATGCCAAACCATACATTAACTGCCAAGGTCGGTGATGTTCCACTTGTAGCAGCCATCGTGGATTTTCCGTTGCCCAGTAGTGCATATTATGCCGGTTTGCGTTACCGCTGTTGGTGAATGACGCGTCGTCGCTAAATTAAATGCGTGCAAAAAATCTGTCATCGTCCCGTAATTTCTCTTGTGCCCAGTGGCAGAACTGTACACGACTTTCAAAGTCGTCGCCATGCAATTCCTGGTGCATAGAAATATGGTACGGGTGCAGTCGATGTTGATATAGCATCCTCAACACCAACGTTTTTGAGATTCCCGGACCTCGCTCAATTTGTGTGCTACTGACGTGCGGATTAGCCGTTACAGCAGCTAAACATCTACTTGGGCATCATCATTTGTTGCAGGTCGTGGTTGACGTTTCAAACGTGGCTGAACACTTCCTGTTTCCTTAAATAACGTAACTATCCGTCGAACGTTCCGGACACTTGGATGATGTCGTCCAGGATACCGAGCAGCATACATAGCACACGCTCGTCGGGCATTTTGATCACAATAGCCATACATCAACACGATATCGACCTTTTCCGCAATTGGTAATCGGTCCATTTTAACGCGGGTAATGTATCACGAAGCAAATACCGTCGGCACTGCAGGAATGTTGCGTGATACCACGTATTTATGTTTGCACCTATTACAGCGCCATCTATCACAAAGCGAAAAAAGTGGTCCAACTAAAACATTCATATTTCTTTACATACTACACGAATATATAATAAAAGTGAGGGTTCCTATTTAAAAAAACGCAGTTGATATCCGTTTGACCTATAGCAGCGTCATCTAGTGGGCCAACCATAGCGCCATCTGGTTTCTCCCTTCAAGTTAGACGAGTTTCGTTCTTTGTAGTTTTTTCGTTTGATGCTTATTTTGTGAGATATTTGGCCCGGTCACTATCAATGGACCACCGTGTATATGTAACACTATATGCGCATTGTAGAGGGCAGCCTACATGACAGACACTGGTGAAACATTTCTTGTCCCTGATGTGTAGGCTGTCGCGCAGAGCAAGTCGAAAAGACAGGCTGATACTATTCGCACACAACATATTTGTCATACAGGGCACCCTATGCACGGGAAACAGAGGAAACACGTTTTTGTCTGTATCTACTGCTATAGGAGTAACTAGATTATAAACACTGGTGATGATACTCCTGAAGTTTTCTGTATATGTGCCAACTGTGGTTAAAATCGATCGATGGGCTTGACACAAAATCCTCGACATACATATATACAAAAATATATAATTACACATAGTCACATCAGTTCCACAAAACTTGGGTTTTCTAAGAGATTAACATAATCTAAATAATGTAACGCCATGGGAAGATCACAAAAAAGCCAACTGGTGATATTTTATTACCTAAGGGTTGTAATATTTGATGAGTGATTATATAAATAGCATTTACATTCGAGTAAATCTCCTGGAACCCAAACTATGATATGCTAAGTAAATTGTTTCCACTTAAGTGTGATACTTACCTATAGTACATTAAGACGTATCTCTAAGGATACTGGACGGTAATGGTTTAAGCATTTCTTGTCACGTTTCTTACGAAGAGGTTTGACGATAATGTACTGATATTTTAATCTGTCTGGAAAAATTGCCTGTGCCAATGAAGCACTACAGACATCAGCCTTCAACACCCCTTAGGTGGGGTTGCATGCCCTCAGGAACTTGAACAGTCATGAGGACCACTCAGGTGAGTGAGTGTCAAGATCTTTGATTCACATTTTTAACGTGGTCAACAAAGGTGCATGGGGTTAGGAAAAACTTATAACTTAACAGTTCATTCACAGGTTACAACAAAAGTTGAAAGTAGCTGATCTGTAGCCTGGGTCTACGTAATATGCCTTTATATGCTTGTAGCCCTTGAAAACGGACAAATTAACACGGAAAATATTCTTCATTCTCATTTTTCTCTCTTAAGCCTTCACTATTCCTAAAGCCCAAACAGAGGTATGATCCTCGATTGCAAGTTGATTTCTGAGCACAGTTTCAAAAAATTAGAATCAATAGGAGAATACTGCTGACTTTTTGTAGTACCCAGAAGCAGCGAACGGTGGATGGACTACGTTTTCTTTAGTGAATTTTAAAATTTTCCCGGCGAATTGAATGTTCGAACAAATTTCTGGCTTGTAGCCTGTCGTCGTTGAATCCACCGCACGACATTTTGACTGGGTACCTGTCAGTCATCTTAAGGTGAGCCATCGAAGATGCAAGCCATAAATTTGTTTGATCACTTTTTCTTTTATTTGCTTATTTAATATAGTGTTTTGATTTACGTGTCTTGGAACTCAGGGCGCCAAAATTTTTCAATCTTTGCTCGATATCTACGCGTATTACTGGAAACCATAGGAATAAAAGAAATCGAAAATCTGTTATTTCAGAAATCGATTATTTTGAGCGGTTTTTACACCCACGTTAAACTGGCATTGAAGAGACATTGTAACCAAAAACAGGTGCTATCAGCGGCAACCAACATCCCTAGTATGCGCTGATTGTTTTCTTGGTAAGTCGAAATTGCGTATTTGCTATGATTATAATTTCGTGTACCAGGTTAGGAAAACGTTTTTCCTATGTACTCTAGTCCATACGAGGTGAGAAATTACAGCGTTCATCTAGGAATTACTCTAGATATTTCTTTACTACGTTTCCTCCAATCGTTACATAGTTTAGCGTTATTTGAGTGTTTATTACGAGATTCTATTTCAGAAGGTTTTAATGATAGCTTAACATATCAAACCGTCCTTCACCTCATGGATAGAGGGATAGAGAAACAATTAAAATCGCTCAAAAGAGGAAAGGCCTCTGGACCTGATGGGATACCAGTTCAATTCTACACAGAGTACGCGAAGGAACTTGCCCCCCTTCTTGCAGCGGTGTACCGTAGGTCTCTAGAAGAGCGTAGCGTTCCAAAAGATTGGAAAAGTGCACAGGTCATCCCCGTTTTCAAGAAGGGACGTCGAACAGATGTGCAGAACTATAGACCTATATCTCTAACGTCGATCAGTTGTAGAATTTTGGAACACGTATTATGTTCGAGTATAATGACTTTTCTGGAGACTAGAAATCTACTCTGTAGGAATCAGCATGGGTTTCGAAAAAGACGGTCATGTGAAACCCAGCTCGCGCTATTCGTCCACGAGACTCAGAGGACCATAGACACGGGTTCACAGGTAGATGCCGTGTTTCTTGACTTCCGCAAGGCGTTCGATACAGTTCCCCACAGTCGTTTAATGAACAAAGTAAGAGCATATGGACTATCAGACCAATTGCGTGATTGGATTGAGGAGTTCCTAGATAACAGGACGCAGCATGTTATTCTCAATGGAGAGAAGTCTTCCGAAGTAAGAGTGATTTCAGGTGTGCCGCAGGGGAGTGTCATAAGACCGTTGCTATTCACAATATACATAAATGACCTGGTGGATGACATCGGAAGTTCACTGAGGCTTTTTGCAGATGATGCTGTGGTGTATCGAGAGGTTGTAACAATGGAAAATTGTACTGAAGTGCAGGAGGATCTGCAGCGAATTGACGCATGGTGCAGGGAATGGCAATTGAATCTCAATGTAGACAAGTGTAATGTGCTGAGAATACACAGAAAGATAGATCCTTTATCATTTAGCTACAAAATAGCAGGTCAGCAACTGGAAGCAGTTAATACCATAAATTATCTGAAAGTACGCATTACGAGTGATTTAAAATGGAATGATCATATAATGTTGATCGTCGGTAAAGCAGACTGGGATTCATTGGAAGAATCCTAAGGAAATGCAATCCGAAAACAAAGGAAGTAGGGTACAGTACGCTTGTTCGCCCACTGCTTGAATACTGCTCACCAGTGTGGGATCCGTACCAGATAGGGTTGATACAAGACATAGAGAAGATCCAACGGAGAGCAGCGCGCTTCGTTACAGGATCATTCAGTAATCGCGAAAGCGTTACGGAGATGATAGATAAACTCCAGTGGAAGACTCTGCAGGAGAGACGCTCAGTAGCTCGGTACGGGCTTTTGTCAAAGTTTCGAGAACATACCTTCACCGAAGAGTCAAACAGTATATTGCCCCCTCCTGCGTATATCTCGCGAAGAGACCATGAGGATAAAATCAGAGAGATTAGAGCCCACACAGAGGCATACCGACAATCCTACTTTCCACGAACAATACGAGACTGGAATAGAAGGGAGAACCGATAGATGTACTGAAGATACCCTCCGCCACACACCGTCAGGTGGCTTGCGGAGTATGGATGTAGATGTAGATGTAGATGTAGATAACAGCATAACGTTTGTCTTCTTGAGTCACCGTTAAAAGCATACAACACGCCACTTGCAAATAATCACACGATTCCTACTGACATGGTCTACGTCTGTTTCTCTCCTGGACGTATTAAAGATGCGTTATTCGGAGGCAGTAGTGATTTGGGAAGTTGCAAAGCACCTCTGGATAAACTACGTAAGGCAACGAGAGAGAGACGGCTGTCATAGGTTATCAAAAATGCTGGTAATGTCGATCATCATCGACAGAGCGTACATAGAACGAGTGTCCATCGATAGCGAGACCGCCTTATTCACTGCATCTTCTGCACAACAGTGATGTCCAGAAGACAAATGAGTCTGTAGGATTTAATTGTCATGGGATCATTGTCTTACCCTTTACTAATAACCTCACAAATCTCCCGCGGTACCAGGGTGATCTACTGTAAGAGACACACGTTTTACAGTTCACGCAAGTAGATGCCTAACTGAGGACATGACATTTATATTACTTCAGTGGGCATTTCTTTTTGAATCTTAGAATTATTTCCCTCAGCTCTTCTTGCGCTAATGGTCACACAAGCTTATTACTTCTACAGTCCGTCTATATCATACTTGGTAATCTGTGCTGTCTAGTCTCATTCTACGTCAGGAAGCAATATTTCCTTCAGCAGGGCAGAAGACTGTTCCCAGCTTTCTGTTACCATTCCAGCACCTGTTTTGAGATACTCGTTTCTACATTGATATTTGATTTGAAGAGCGGGACGGATTCAAAACAGATGACACAGTTTTCATGCTCAGACTAGGGGAACCCATTGAGAACACGGCAAGTTTCCTCACAATGGCATTCTTCAGTACATGTTTTAAACTGCTGGAGAGGCATATGTATATAACAGCTGACCCGGTGTTGCTGGTCCTAAAAAAGCTGGATTTAGAGACAAAGAAAACTAGTAAGCCGTACTATACAAAAATTGACTATCCTATCGCTAGGTGTTAGGTACTATTCTATTTCACGTTTACGATTGTGACATGCCACTAACGAATTCACAGAAATTCTGCTATGCTAATGACATAATAACCATACAAACATCGAGAAGCAGGCATGGATCAGCTGAATCACTATTGTGAGAAGTGGCGACTGTGAACAATCTAGCGGAAGTAAACTTGGCCGGTCGGTGTGGCCGAGCGGTTCTAGGCGCTTCAGTTTGGAACCGCGTGACCGCTACGGTCGCAGGTTGGAATCCTCCCTCGGCCATGGATATGTGTGTGATGTCCTTAGGTTAGTTAGGTTTAAGTAGTTCTAAGTTCTAGGGGACTGATGACCTCAGATGTTAAGTCCCATAGTGCTCAGAGCCATTTGAACCAATAAACTTGCACATAGCTCCTCTGCAGCCAAAGCTGAATGATTCTTACAAAAACAGCTAGACCTAACTGAATAAACACTGAAGACCAGAAATAATATAATATTGAAACTGATAGGAACAGTTTGCAGGTAGACTACGCAGCGGTGCACAGTACCAAGTGTACTCAACTGCAGAGCTTTGGTGCAGGAATGACAGATGTCCATATACAGTTTTTTTTTTTTTTTTTTTTTGAGTCATCAGTCTTCTGACTGGTTTGACGTCAAATTCCTCTCCTGCGCCAACCTCTTCATCTCGGTGTAGCACTTGCAACCTACGTCCTCAATTATCTGCTGGATGTATTCGAATCTCTATCTTCCTCTAAAGTTTTTCCCACCACAGCTCCTTCTGGTACCACGGAAGTCCTTCCCTGATATCTTAACAGATGTCCTATCATCCTGTCCCTTCTCCTTGTCACTGTTTTCCATGTATTCCTCACCTTATCAGTCCACCTAATTTCTAACATTCGTCTGTAGCACCACGTCTGAAATGCTTCGATTCTCTTCTGTTCTGGTTTTCCTACATTCCATGTTTCAATACCATACAATGCAGTGCTCCAAACGCATACTTTCACTTTTTACCAGTGTTAATCTACTTTTGATGTCCTCCCCGCTCTCTCTGTCATTGGCTATTTTGCCGCCTAAGTAGCAGAATTCCTTAATTGTGAACATTAATCCTGATGTTAAGTATCTCGCCATTCTCATTTGTGCTACTTCCTATTACTTTCGTCTTTCTTCGATTTACTCTCAGTCCATATTCTGTAGTCGTTAGACTGTTCATTCCATTCAGCAGATCATGTAATTCTTCTTCACTTTCACTCATCATAGCAATGTCATCAGCGAATCGTATCATTGATATCCTTTCACATCGAATTTTAATTCTACTGCCGGCCGGGGTGGCCGAGCGGTTCTAGGCGCTACAGTCTGGAACCGCGCTACCGCTACGGTCGCAGGTTCACATCCGGCCTCGGGCATGGGTGTGTGTGATGTCCTTAGGTTAGTTAGGTTTAAGTAGTTCTAAGTTCTAGGGGAATGATGACCTCAGACGTTAAGTCCCATAGTGCTCAGGGCCATTTGAATCATTTAATTCTACTCGAGAACCATTCTTTTATTTCCATCATTGCTTCTTCGGGGTATAGATTGAGCAGTAGGGGCGAAAGACTACGTCCCTGTCTTACACTCCTTTTAATCCGAGCTCTTCGTTCTTGGTCGTCCACTCTTATTATTCCCTCTTGGCACTTGTACATACTGTATATTATCCGTCTCTCCCTATAGCTTACCTCTATTTTTTTCAGAATTTTCTTTCATCTTGCCCCATTTTACATTGTCGATCGCTTTTTCCAGGTCGACAAATGCTATGAACGTGTGTCGATTTTTCTTTAGTCTTGTTTTCATTATCAACCGCAACGGCAGAATTGCCTCTCTGGTACCTTTACCTTTCCTAGATGCAAACTGATTGTCATCCAACACATCCTCAATTTTCTTTTCGTTTCCATCTAAAGTCCCGAAAAATAAAAATGTGACAATCCCAAGGTCAAGGCCACTTTATTTACAAGCGATGTGATAAGTAGAGTATATGATAACAAACTCAGACCAAATGAAGCATAGATGTCACAGTAAAGAGTGACCTAACAGTAGCATCAAATCTGATGATAACGCAGGTGTGTAATGTCACATGCAGACAATCATAAAGGTGTCGAATGGCATCCTGAATAGACTGTCCCAAGCATCTTGCATCTTTTGTTGCAACTCGGAAATGGTTCGTGCAGGCTCTGGAGAACGAATAAGTTCCCGCTTCTCCATACGTGCTCAGTTGGCTAGAAATACGGTTTTTTTGTTGGGCAAGACAATAGTACACCACGAATAGCATGTTGCATCGAGGCAGCTGTACGCGGACGTGTCGGGCTGAAAAAGTTCCTGTCGAAGAAATACACTCCTGGAAATGGAAAAAAGAACACATTGACGCCGGTGTGTCAGACCCACCATACTTGCTCCGGACACTGCGAGAGGGCTGTACAAGCAATGATAACACGCACGGCACAGCGGACACACCAGGAACCTCGGTGTTGGCCGTCGAATGGCGCTAGCTGCGCAGCATTTGTGCACCGCCGCCGTCAGTGTCAGCCAGTTTGCCGTGGCATACGGAGCTCCATCGCAGTCTTTAACACTGGTAGCATGCCGCGACAGCGTGGACGTGAACCGTATGTGCAGTTGACGGACTTTGAGCGAGGGCGTATAGTGGGCATGCGGGAGGCCGGGTGGACGTACCGCCGAATTGCTCAACACGTGGGGCGTGATGTCTCCACAGTACATCGATGTTGTCGCCAGTGGTCGGCGGAAGGTGCACGTGCCCGTCGACCTGGGACCGGACGGCAGCGACGCACGGATGCACGCCAAGAACGTAGGATCCTACGCAGTGCCGTAGGGGACCGCACCGCCACTTCCCAGCAAATTAGGGACACTGTTGCTCCTGGGGTATCGGCGAGGACCATTCGCAACCGTCTCCATGAAGCTGGGCTACGGTCCCGCACACCGTTAGGCCGTCTTCCGCACACGCTCCAACATCGTGCAGCCCGCCTCCAGTGGTGTCGCGACAGGCGTGAATGGAGGGACGAATGGAGACGTGTCGTCTTCAGCGATGAGAGTCGCTTCTGCCTTGGTGCCAATGATGGTCGTATGCGTGTTTGGCGCCGTGCAGGTGAGCGCCACAATCAGGACTGCATACGACCGAGGCACCCAGGGCCAACACCCGGCATCATGGTGTGGGGAGCGATCTCCTACACTGGCCGTACACCACTGGTGATCGTCGAGGGGACACTGAATAGTGCACGGTACATCCAAACCGTCATCGAACCTATCGTTCTACCATTCCTAGACCGGCAAGGGAACTTGCTGTTCCAACAGGACAATGCACGTCCGCATGTATCCCGTGCCACCCAACGTGCTCTAGAAGGTGTAAGTCAACTACCCTGGCCAGCAAGATCTCCGGATCTGTCCCCCATTGAGCATGTTTGGGACTGGATGAAGCGTCATCTCACGCGGTCTGCACGTCCAGCACGAACGCTGGTCCAACTGAGGCGCCAGGTGGAAATGGCATGGCAAGCCATTCCACAGGACTACATTCAGCATCTCTGCGATCGTCTCCATGGGAGAATAGCAGCCTGCATTGCTGCGAAAGGTGGATATACACTGTACTAGTGCCAACATTGTGCATGCTCTGTTGCCTGTGTCTATGTGCCTGCGGTTCTGTCAGTGTGATCATGTGATGTATCTGACCCCAGGAATGTGTCAATAAAGTTTCCCCTTCCTGGGACAATGAATTCACGGTGTTCTTATTTCAATTTCCAGCAGTGTAGTTGTAGCAAGGAGTCAACGAGCTGTGCAATGTAGGGGGTGTCGGTTACTTTACCTTGCTGAAACACCAAATGCGACGGCGGGTTGTAACCAGTGACCCACCAGGCCAATAATCCTGGGATGTGACCTGTGTCTCGTGGGCAGATACACTACGGAATAGCCCGCTCACCAGGTGTGCGCCGCGCATGCGTACGTCCACGGCTCACATGCAGACATACTATAGTCTGTACCACAAAATTTCTGGGGAACTGCCGTATTTCTGCGGCTACTCCAGTGTCGTGAAGGCGTCGACTGGAGAATGGAATAACATTCAGTTGTCTTTAGTGATGAGAGTATAGTCTGTGAGCTTTAAAACTTTCCTGGAGTACATCTTGTTCCACAAAATTTCGGAAGAACTGGCGGAAGGTCTGTAACTTCCTGCCACAATATTTAGGCGCAGAGTCTTCTAGCCATCTTGAGCTTTTGCAGACTGTATTTCTGAAGAATGGGTATTCATCCCAGCAAGACAGCGGTGCAGACTCATAAGCGACAGAGCCAAGAAGAGGGAGAGTCCTGTAAAATTGCCTATTTACCATATATTGGTAATAATTCAGCCCAAATATACAGAATATTGTTGGAGTTCGGCAAAAGTAAAAGAAATCTCTCGCCCTCCTGCAAAAATTTCGTCGCTCTTGGGATCTGTCAAAGACGACCTAGAGCTGTGCAAGGCAGTTGTTTACAGCATTCCGTGCGAATGCCGCAAATCTTATATAGGGCAAACTACGCGTACTGTTCAATGGCTCTGAGCACTATGGGACTCAACATCTTAGGTCATCAGTCCCCTAGAACTTGGAACTACTTAAACCTAACTAACCTAAGGACATCACACACATCCATGCCCCAGGCAGGATTCGAACCTGCGACCGTAGCGGCCACGCGGTTCCAGACTGTAGCGCGTAGAACCGCATGGCCACACCGGCCGGCGACGCGTACTGTGCATTATCGCATTGTAGAACGTGTGCGGCATTCTCCTTCAGCCTTACAAGTCTGCCATCGCCGAACGTTGTATTTCCAGTGGTCATGTATTGAATTACAGTGAGACAAAAATTGTTGCTCATACGTCCAACTTTTGGAGTTCTATTATTAATGAATCCGTGGAAAGACGACTGTCTGAAGTGTGTTGTTGAAAAATCTTCCGGGTTATATAGCCGTGGTCCATGGAATTCTTCCATTCCCAACGTTTCGTCCAATACTACGTTGGACATCTTCAGAGGTATGGCTGGTCCCGCTTAGTCCTGGTGACTGACGAGTCGGGCGTCGGAGAGCGGCCTACATACCGAGGAAAGTGAGCCTGGTCTAGCTTGCACATAGTAGCAGAGAGAAAGTT
Organism: Schistocerca americana; assembly: GCF_021461395.2. NCBI lineage: Eukaryota > Metazoa > Arthropoda > Insecta > Orthoptera > Acrididae > Schistocerca > Schistocerca americana. The sequence goes on from NC_060126.1 coordinate 383,437,127, forward strand.
AGTCAAAGATGAAATGTAAGTATCGATAATAAAAAAAAAAGGTTTTGAGCACTATGGGACTTAACATCTATGGTCATCAGTCCCCTAGAACTTAGAACTATTTAAACCTAACTAACCTAAGGACAGAACACAACACCCAGCCAACACGAGGCAGAGAAAATCCCTGACCCTGCCGGGAATCGAACCCGAGAACCCGGGCGTGGGAAGCGAGAACGCTACCGCACGACCACGACATGCGGGCTATCGATAATAGTCAGTCATAGATAACAATCACGTATCGATTCTGTAACGCCACTGTCCATATCTCGCTTAATTTCAAGGCCTCTTCTTTTCTATTAAAGTTATCTTCATGTTTATAAATTTCAATAGCCTCCCTATAGAGTCGTGGATAATAGTTTGTGGAAGCACTTAAAGCTGTAGTTTCAGAAAACTACATGCTCACCTGACTGGAGTGCATGTTCCGCAACGGCCGATTTATCTATTTTTCCCAGTCGTCAAAGACTTTTATGCTCCTTTACCCTCGTATTCACACTTCTTTTCGTAGTACCAATATAGACCTTGCCACAAGTACACGGAATTTTATACACACCGCTAGATGATAATGGTGGCCTTCTATCTTTAACAGAACGAGGTACTTGTCCTATTTTCCTGGTAGGTTTGAATACCGGTTTCACTTTATGTTTCAGCAAGATTTTGCCGATTCAATCTGTAACCTCACTAATGAAAGGTAAAGACACCGTGTTCTTCCATTGCTGCGTACCGTCCTTGTCCTTTGGCCTGCTGTAATTAGGTCTTAAAACACTATTAATTTCTTTGTTTGAGTACCCATTCTTTTCGAAGGCCTTTTATTCCATGCACCCCGGACATAAAACCCGGAAGAATTATCAGCAACAGTACCATCCGGTCGTGAAAGCCTTCTTTGTATGTCTGAAGTCTCTTTTTAATCGAGACGGCGGTTTTCAGTTGAATTCGACGTGGAATGCAGTCGTTGAAAAACTTCGTGTTCTCCGTAGCCGACGTAGTTCTGTGATGCAACCGAGGGAAGACAATCGAATTGATGTCGATGTGGCGAGTTTTCAGTACGGAGGACGCGCGGCGCAGCAGAATCAAACGCGCTTAAGTAAGGCACGCGCAGAGCCAAGTGACTCCAGCACGCACGCGCCATCGCGGCCTTAACTATCAGAGGTCAGTGCCTTTTCGGCAGTATCACCTGACGACTCCGCGCCGAAATATTGTAGGAAGTTACAGACCTTCCGGCAGTTATTCCGAAATTTTGTGGAACAAGATGTGAATCTCACAGGCTATACTCTCATCGCGAAAGTCAACAGAGTGCTATTCCATTCTCCAGTCGACGCCTTCACGACACCGGAGTAGCCGTCGTGTCGTGGTGGTCTGCCAAGAGGCTCGCTTGTTCTTAGTCCTGCTGCGAGCAGACAGTTGCCATTGGCCCTTGGTGACGCAGCAGGTACAACACGCGCCCAGGTTTCTTCCCTGGATGATGCTAGGTCGACCGTCGCCGCTCACACAATACGTCCACCTTGACACACGTCTGTACTACGTGTATGTCTAGAAGCTGGTCTACAGATATCGGAATGTTCCACAGACCTTTGCTGAAAACTGCGTAAAACTATATACACTACTGGCCATTAAAATTGCCACACCACGAAGATGACTAGCTACAGACGTGAAATTTAACCGACAGGAAGACGATGCTGTGATATGCAAATGATTAGCTTTTCAGAGCATTCACACAAGGTTGGCGCCGGTGGCGACACTTACAACGTGCTGACATGAGGAAAGTTTCCAACCGATTTCTCATACACAAACAGTAGTTGACCGGCGTTGCCTGGTGAAACGTTGTTGTGATGCCTTGTGTAAGGAGGACAAATGCGTACCGTCACGTTTCCGACTTTGATAAAGGTCGGGTTGTAGCCTATCACGATTGCGGTTTATCATATCGCGACATTGCTAATCGCGTTGGCCGAGATCCAATGACTGTTAGCAGAATATGGAATCGGTGGGTTCAGGAGGGTAATACGGAACGCCGTGCTGGATCCCAACGGCCTCGTATCACTAGCAGTCGGGGTGACAGGCATCTTACCCGCATGGCTGTGACGGATCGTGCAGCCAAGTATCGATCCCTAAGTCAGCAGCTGGGGACGTTTGCAAGACAACAGTCATCTGCACGAACAGTTCGACGACTTTTGCAGCAGCATGGACTATCAGTTCGGAGACCGTGGCTGCGTTTACCCTTGACGCTGCATCACAGACAGGAGCGCCTGCGAAGGTGTACTCAACGAAGAACCTGGGTGCACGAATGTCAAAACGTCATTTTTTCGGATGAATCCAGGTTCTATTTACAGCGTCGTGGTAGTCGCATCCGTGTTTGGCGACATCGCGGTGAACGCACATAAGCGTGTATTCGTCATCGCCTTACTGGCGTATAACCCGGCGTTATGGTATGGGGTACCATTGGTTACTCGTCTGGGTCGCCTCTTGTTCGCATTGACGGCACTTTGAACAGTGGACGTTACATTTCAGATGTGTTACGACCCGTGGCTCTACCCTTCATTCGACCCTTGCGAAACCCTACATTTCAGCAGGATAATGCACGACCGCATGTTGCAGGTCCTGTACGGGCTTCCGGATACAGAAAATGTTCGACTGCTGCCCTGTCCAGCACATTCTCCAGATCTCTCACCAATTGAAATCATCTGGTCAATGGTGGCCGAGCAACTGGCTGGTCACAATACGCCAGTCACTGCTCTTGATGAACTGTGGTATCGTGTTGAAGCTGCATGGGCAGCTGTACCTGTGCACGCCAGCTGAGCTCTGACTCAATGCCCTGGCGTATCAAGGCCGTTATTACGGCCAGAGGTGGTTGTTCTGGGTACTGATTTCTCAGGATCGATGCATCCAAATTGTGTGAAAATGTAATCACATTTCAGATCTATTATAGTATATTTGTCCAATAATACCCGTTTATCACCTGCATTTCTTTATGGTGTAGCAATTTTAATGGCCAGTAGTGTATCTCATCATGGACGAGGCTGATTTTTTTTAAGGCTAAAATGGGTTTCATCAAAATAACTTTATCGTACTTCATTTTCAAATATTTGACATCTTTCGTGGCAGAGCACTGTCGTCATCCAGTCTTCCAAATGTGTCACGAAACTAAAGCAAATGATAAAATGAAGGTCAAGAATCACAAGCTACACTACTACCACTTCGCTGAGAGGGTCGAGAATAGGCTAATTTTCGATTTTTGCATTGTCAATATTTTCTGCACCAGAAACCTTGACAGCTATGGTCCGTTCCGAGTGTCCTGTTCCATTCCGTTGACGATCTTTGTTGCTGACGATCTTTGTTGCTGCTGCCATTTTAAATGCATTTTGCAATATTTTGACGTTCACTTCTGTTCCTGATACCTAATACTTCGACCCGATGAATACCAGTTCCTTACCTTCAATTATGAAAGAGCAAGATGTACGTCTCGGTAAAAGGATTGCACCATTTAAACATATCGAGAGGAAATGTTTGCGACATCGTTTTACAAAGTTGTTGAATATTCATTTAAGGAACAACATGCTTCTTCATGGTCTTGTTTCACTCAGATCGTAGTAAAGGTGTCTTAGAGATCCGCAGAATAAACATCGTAGTACACAGAATCTTTCAGAAGACAATCGAATGAGGAAGGGAAAGTGAATGTAGGCTTGTCTATTATTTTTTTATTTTTCGATTGCACAGACTCCAGGAATACTGTGATACTGCGCGTTACATTCGATGCTACTGTGAAGAGTCTGACGCAGGCATCTGTACTTGACGGTCGCAGTCCGGCTTCTTCCACCACACATGAAGTCGGCCACAACAGGGACCCCATTTTCCACTTTATCCCTGTAAGCAGTACACGTGTTTTACAGAAATTCGAAATTTAATTGCAAAATTAACATTAAGATGAAAATATAATAAGATTGTCAAATGGTTCAAATGGCTCTGAGCACTATGGGACTCAACTGCTGAGGTCATTAGTCCCCTAGAACTTAGAACTAGTTAAACCTAACTAACCTAAGGACATCACAAACATCCATGCCCGTGGCAGGATTCGAACCTGCGACCGTAGCGGTCTTGCGGTTCCAGACTGCAGCGCCTTTAACCGCACGGCCACTTCAGCCGGCAAGATTGTCATTGTTCCCCATTATGTGATGAACTAAACGCTGATACTAAACCTAAGCACAGAATACTGTGTGAAACGTATCTGCTTCTTTTTACCAAGTCATGTAATTTAAGTAGTGAGCACATACTCCGAACTGTTTACCATATACGAAAACTACAACATTCGAACAGTGGTTACAAGCGCTTATTTAATGCAGTGATTTTGGTAATAATTACGTCGTTCATTACGAATTATATTTGTTCGATGTCGCCGCATTCCAGTGCTTCAACTAACAATAATACTGTACGCATTTTTGCCGCGTCTTCATATTAATTATCACTTTCAAGAATAAAACTACAGCGGCATTATTTAGCAAGGATCAGAATTATTGGAATATGTTTGCGAGCCGCGAGCCTTCGACAACTACTCGTTATTTTCTCACATCTAAGTTTCTTACGATAATTATAATGATAGTGAACTCTCCTTCGCTATTATATTTTTAGAAATGATTTGTTCAATAAAACCTACTTTTCTTTTACATGTATTCTCGATTGCAAATACGAACTACCGTCAGCTGTACAAGGGAATGACGACAGTGAAAATTTGTGCCACACCGGGATTCGAACACAGACAACTCGCTTCACACTAACGGTCTCCTTAACAGCGCCCTACGTGCACGGGCTTCGTCTAGACCAAAATTTCCATACGTCGTCGTTCCTGCGTCACAATCTCTACTCGTACAAGGGAGGACATGCATGAATGCCCCAAGATACAGTGCATCGTTCTTCTTAACAACACAGGCATATTTATCCGCCGATACCGGGCAGAGACTTTCAGTTAAAAAGTCCTCCCATGTACGGGAACTACAGAATGTTTGTACAAGTACAGACTGAGACGCTCGAATTGCGACATGTGGAAGTTTCGGATAGCCAAACGCCGGCACGGTAACTCAGCGTGTTCGGTAAGAGGGTCAGCTGCCCTCTGTAATAAAAACTGAACTCGAAAAAGCTTCACGGCACGGGACGCCCGCCCCGAACAAAACACCGACCAATAACGAACAAAATGAGATTTAAATAAAGTGGTTGAGGTGATCACTCGCATAAAGCGGGAAATCCGAGCTCGAATCCCGGTTTGCCACAAATTTCCACTGTCGTAATTTCCGTGTACAGCTAATCGTTGTTCGTATTCGCAACCGCTAATACATTTCATGTATTTCATAATGGCTGCGATCGCCTCAATCCCAAGAACGTTGCGTCTTTCTTCTTAACAAAACAGGCACTCGAATATCGTACTTTGGTTTTGCTGAATTCCAGTGCACGGTTCCTCGTTGCTGTTATTCACTTCTGGTAACTTCGTACCAAAATCATTTAAATACTTCTTCCATTAATTTCAAAGACTACACTAAAACTGAATCCACTGTGCCAGTACCATTAATATGTGTCTACATAATATTCTTTTAGCATTTGTAAGCATTATTTTTTCTTGACTTACTACAGTAATATCAAAGTAATTTATATTTTTGTCTTATCTTATTACATATAAAATCATACTGTCACCATTTGCTAGTTTTGCTCTTTCTTTTGTATCTATGTGGATATTTTACAGCGCTTTCATTCGAAGTGCTTGTAAAATATGCGAGTCTTAATGTTCGCTATCAGAATAGTTATCTTCAACCGGTCAGGGCAAAGTAGGCGGATTATCGTTGGTAGAGCGTTTGGACAACGACAACACTTGACAATTGACTGTACTGTGCTGAATAAAGTTCGTTCACATCTAAAAACTTATCATATTGCAGTTTGTGTTGATGTATGTTAATGATCATTCTGTTCGGTAAATTCTGGGGATGGACAGATTTTATAACGTCTTTCAGTTGCTCCAAAATTACGTACGACCGATTTTGTATTCGCTTCATTGTGGAGGAATCAGCTCTTTTCCACTTCCTTCATCGTTATTCGCCAGTTTTCGCTTTTTAATATATCAGATTAAATTTTATTAGCTTTTTACTTAAACACCGTGATTACTAGTGGGAATATTAGTTATGAATATACTTTGTCGCTATATTACCAGTACAAAACACTGAATTGACCATTCCATAGCATGACTTTGACAACTATTGTATTCATTTCTAATCCATGAGCACAGCAAATTGGCAGTACAACTCAGTTGGTAGATATTCACAGAGCTGTGATAGTTGAACAACAGTAGAGATTCAAACGTGTTAAGGAACCGTAGCAACTTTATCAGCTTCGTTCGTCATAATTACTAATGCCAAGCGTGTATCTTTGTGACAGCATAGAAGTTTTGATAGACAAGTTCATTTATTTCTGAGGCGTGTTCCAAAGATCCCTTGATGAAAGTAAGCCTGGAGGATGTGAAGCGCGTGTACGCTAAAAAAGGTGAAGCAGCAGTCAGAAACTACATATATAATTAATTATTGTTAAATTTCTATAAATCGTTTGGATCTACTCAAGCCGATAAGAACTTCTACACTCCTGGAAATGGAAAAAAGAACACATTGACACCGGTGTGTCAGACCCACCATACTTGCTCCGGACACTGCGAGAGGGCTGTACAAGCAATGATCACACGCACGGCACAGCGGACACACCAGGAACCGCGGTGTTGGCCGTCGAATGGCGCTAGCTGCGCAGCATTTGTGCACCGCCGCCGTCAGTGTTAGCCAGTTTGCCGTGACATACGGAGCTCCATCGCAGTCTTCAACACTGGTAGCATGCCGCGACAGCGTGGACGTGAACCGTATGTGCAGTTGACGGACTTTGAGCGAGGGCGTATAGTGGGCATGCGGGAGGCCGGGTGGACGTACCGCCGAATTGCTCAACACGTGGGGCGTGAGGTCTCCACAGTACATCGATGTTGTCGCCAGTGGTCGGCGGAAGGTGCACGTGCCCGTCGACCTGGGACCGGACCCCAGCGACGCACGGACGCACGCCAAGACCGTAGGATCCTACGCAGTGCCGTAGGGGACCGCACCGCCACTTCCCAGCAAATTAGGGACACTGTTGCTCCTGGGGTATCGGCGAGGACCATTCGCAACCGTCTCCATGAAGCTGGGCTACGGTCCCGCACACCGTTAGGCCGTCTTCCGCTCACGCCCCAACATCGTGCAGCCCGCCTCCAGTGGTGTCGCGACAGGCGTGAATGGAGGGACGAATGGAGACGTGTCGTCTTCAGCGATGAGAGTCGCTTCTGCCTTGGTGCCAATGATGGTCGTATGCGTGTTTAGCGCCGTGCAGGTGAGCGCCACAATCAGGACTGCATACGACCGAGGCACGCAGGGCCAACACCCGGCATCATGGTGTGGGGAGCGATCTCCTACACTGGCCGTACACCACTGGTGATCGTCGAGGGGACACTGAATAGTGCACGGTACATCCAAACCGTCATCGAACCCATCGTTCTACCATTACTTGACCGGCAAGGGAACTTGCTGTTCCAACAGTACAGTGCACGTCCGCATGTATCCCGTGCCACCCAACTTGCTCTAGAAGGTGTAAGTCAACTACCCTGGCCAGCAAGATCTCCGGATCTGTCCCCCATTGAGCATGTTTGGGACTGGATGAAGCGTCGTCTCACGCGGTCTGCACGTCCAGCACGAACGCTGGTCCAACTGAGGCGCCAGGTGGAAATGGCATGGCAAGCCGTTCCACAGGACTACATCCAGCATCTCTACGATCGTCTCCATGGGAGAATAGCAGCCTGCATTGCTGCGAAAGGTGGATATACACTGTACTAGTGCCGACATTGTGCATGCTCTGTTGCCTGTGTCAATGTGCCTGTGGTTCTGTCAGTGTGATCATGTGATGTATCTGACCCCAGGAATGTGTCAATAAAGTTTCCCCTTCCTGGGACAATGAATTCACGGTGTTCTTATTTCAATTTCCAGGAGTGTATTAAAGCGGTGAGGGTCACCTTAGGCATCTGAAATGAGTTAAATCCTACAGGCTTTCGTTGAATGGTAATAACGAATCGTGCGTAATAGTATTTTATATAAGGTATGTCCAGCTGAAAAGAAGATCTTTGCTGTAACGGCGTTGTATATAATGCCAGTGGGTCAATTACTTACGGAGAGACCGCGTAGTGGTATTCCCAGTTATAGAAACGGAGTTAACGACTTAGCAGCAATTTATTGATTTCTGGAGAGTAGTTCTCGCAGTTAATTGCCTGACGGTTTGCTCCAGATCAGCACAAAGAGCGATTATCCAGTTTCTTCGCACAGTAGAGGAGCATACGTCACAAATTTATCGCAGGACGAAAGAGGCATAAGAAGAGCAGTAGCTCGCACGGTGAACAATATTCTGGTGATGTCGACGTTATGGGACGGGACAAGTAGACATCGAGGACATGCCGTGCTGTGGCCAGGCGCTCCTTGTCACCACCACTGCCACGATTTCGATCGTTAATGAGCTCATACGGACGAATCGTCAGATTGATGTTGAAGTGTAGACTTATCGATATTTCAGCATCAATTTCTTAAAGCGAATTGAGCATCATATAATCCACGAGAATATTGGTTAGGGTAAAGTTTGAGTACGTTGGTGCCCAAGCATCTTTCAGAGAATCCAAAGACGGCGAGAATGGGTGTTCGCCTCACCCTTCTATTGAGATACGGGGAACAAGGAATGGATATCATTGTTCTGTTTGTGGCATGTGATGAAACGTGAAACGTGGCTTGCCCACTTCGACCCTGCCTCTAAATGGATGAGCATCTCGCCTCACCTCGTCCAAAAAAAGCCCACTCTGCCCCGAAGGTCAGGAAAGTGATGATCACTTTGTCTTGCGACAAAGAACGACCTCTACTCGTCGACTGGCTACCACTGGCCGCAACGGCAAACGGTCAGAAGTATTGAAACACGTTGCTGATGCTCAAACAGGCCATCAAGTACAAGCGCAGGGGCAAGCTCTCGGATTGGATAGTGCTTCTTCAGGACAACGCTAAAAACCCTCGAGCTCCTTAAAAAATTTCAATGGGGGGTCCTGGAATATTCTCTTTACAGCCCCGATATCTCCCCATTAGACCCTCATATTTTTGGCTCCTCAAAATAATCCTTGAAATGCCAGGGTTTCACGTACAGCAAGAAACTACTGCATACCGTGGGAAACTGGGTCCTTGAACATCCCAGGAATTTCTACAACGAAGCCATCCACTTACTTCCTACATGCTGTGATTGATGCATCATTGTATGTGGCAGGTATGTATAGCTTCCATGTGAACTGTAATTATATTATCGTTATTAAAACTTCTTTGCATATATCTGAAGTCTCCTTTTAATTTGGATACACCTTATACCTTTACTCACTAAGCAAGTTTCCCACTTCTTTGAGAAGATTTGCAGGAGGCCAACGATTACATACTTGTTTCTGCTGTACCTACCGAAATGGCTAGAGATGATTATAAAAACTTTTCAGTGACTGTTAAGGACGAAAATGAGGTGTTATTTCATCTTCATCTCTTCAAACCAATATCAGATATTTCCAACTGTAGGGTATTGAAGATGCTGGGTACATATATTTCCAACTGTGGGATATTGCAGATGCTGGGGGCAATAGAGGTGTTGATTACAGAAAGAGTACTCAGAAAAAAAATAACATTATTCGGGACAGTGAAAAAGACTTCTAAATCGTTTGATATTCTTTACTGTTCTATAGACATACCCAAAGCGTTCCTGTGACTTCTTAGCAACGTGTAATGCAACCTGAAATAAAGAAACATGTTTCTATAATACACACCTCGCCCGCAAGGGCCGTATTCTTCACAGAAAATCGTTCTGGGAGCAGGAAAAAAAAAGCAATACGACAATACGTTATTAACTTCAAGGTACCCTAAAATTTTCTATCAAAACGATAAAGCTGTATCAAAAAAGGCTTAGAAAACTGCAAACCAATCATCCCAGTTTCCCACATTAAAATTTTTGGTTTGAACCACATTCAAGTTCAGTCCATCTTCATCCTCTCTTGATGGCGCGATGGAAGAAATTTTACGCTCAGTTATCAAGAAAAAGATACTTGGCACCTTGGACATGTGACTAAACGTGATTAAAATTGGCCATGTGTAAGTGGGAACCGCGGTTTGAGGATTGAGTACAAACTTAATTATGTATATACAGGGTAGGTCAGGAGTAAAGATACATGCTTTGACAAGTGATACGATTAGTGATTCTGAACAATAGCTTTATACGAACAAATACTCTTTTCCGAATGGTTTCCGAAATAAAACACATTTAATATTACTCGTACATTTTTCCAGAACAACGTGAAAACCAGCGAAAAAGTGCCCCAGTACATAAATTTCCTATAAAAAAATATTATTTCTGTTTTTCTCTAGGACTAATACTTAGCTCGAAAATAGAGGAACAATACTGAAAATACCGCGCGGCGCACATACTCTGCAACTAAATAGTTTTTGTAGGCCAATGTGAGGGAGTTTTCTGGCTTGATAGACCACAAGTGTCATGCATTCAGATGTTCGTCTTATCCTCCTCTACACTGCTGTACTACCTCGTAAACAGTGACAATGAATAGACAGAAAATAAATAATAATGCACCATAAATATGTCATATCTTGGAAACCATTTGGAACAGGACACAATCCATCTGAAAGGTCTTGTTCAGAAATACTATCACCCATCAAAGTATGTGCCTTTCCTGCTAACTCACCCTACAGATAGTACATCCATCGCTGGGATGGAGAGTTTCTACAATTTTTGCTTGTTATCGATATCGATACTTGCAAGATTATGAAAGCCCACTCTGCCCCGAAGGTCAGGAAAGTGATGATCACTTTGTCTTGCGACAAAGAACGACCTCTACTCGTCGACTGGCTACCACTGGCCGCAACGGTAAACGGTCAGAAGTATTGAAACACGTTGCTGATGCTCAAACAGGCCATCAAGTACAAGCGCAGGGGCAAGCTCTCGGATTGGATAGTGCTTCTTCAGGACAACGCTAAAAACCCTCGAGCTCCTTAAAAAATTTCAATGGGGGGTCCTGGAATATTCTCTTTACAGCCTCGATATCTCCCCATTAGACCCTCATATTTTTGGCTCCTCAAAATAATCCTTGAAATGCCAGGGTTCCACGTACAGCAAGAAACTACTGCATACCGTGGGAAACTGAGTCCTTGAACATCCCAGGAATTTCTACAACGAAGCCATCCACTTACTTCCTACATGCTGTGATTGATGCATCATTGTATGTGGCAGGTATGTATAGCAGGTGTTGACAGATGCGAAAATTATCGAACTATCAGTTTAATAAGTCACAGCTGCAAAATACTAACGCGAATTCTTTACAGACGAATGGAAAAACTGGTAGAAGCGGACCTCAGGGAAGATCAGTTTGGATTCCGTAGAAATGTTGGAACACGTGAGGCAATACTAACCTTACGACTTATCTTAGAAGAAAGATTAAGAAAAGGCAAACCTACGTTTCTAGCATTTGTAGACATAGAGAAAGCTTTTGACAATGTTAACTTGAATACTCTCTTTCAAATTCTGAAGGTGGCAGGGGTAAAATACAGGGAGCGAAAGGCTATTTACAATTTGTACAGAAACCAGATGGCAGTTATAAGAGTCGAGGGGCATGAAAGGGAAGCAGTGGTTGGGAAAGAAGTGAGACAGGGTTGTAGCCTCTCCCCGATGTTATTCAATCTGTATATTGAGCAAGCAGTAAAGGAAACAAAAGAAAAATTCGGAGTAGGTATTAAAATTCATGGAGAAGAAGTAAAAACTTTGAGGTTCGCCGATGACATTGTAATTCTGTCAGAGGCAGCAAAGGACTTGGAAGAGCAGTTGAACGGAATGGACAGTGTCTTGAAAGGAGGATATAAGATGAACATCAACAAAAGCAAAACGAGGATAATGGAATGTAGTCAAATTAAGTCGGTGATGCTGAGGGAATTAGACACTTAAAGTAGTAGAGGAGTTTTGCTATTTAGGGAGTAAAATAACTGATGATGGTCGAAGTAGAGAGGATATAAAATGTAGACTGGCAATGGCAAAGGAAAGCGTTTCTGAAGAAGAGAAATTTGTTAACATCGAGTATAGATTTAAGTGTCAGGAAGTCGTTTCTGAAAGTATTTGTATGGAGTGTAGCCATGTACGGAAGTGAAACATGGACGATAACTAGTTTGGACAAGAAGAGAATAGAAGCTTTCGAAATGTGGTGCTACAGAAGAATGCTGAAGATAAGGTGGGTAGATCACGTAACTAATGAGGAGGTATTGAGTAGGATTGGGGAGAAGAGAAGTTTGTGGCACAACTTGACTAGAAGAAGGGATCGGTTGGTAGGACATGTTTTGAGGCATCAAGGGATCACAAATTTAGCATTGGAGGGCACCGTGGAGGGTAAAAATCGTAGAGGGAGACCAAGAGATGAATACACTAAGCAGATTCAGAAGGATATAGGTTGCAGTAGGTACTGGGAGATGAAGAAGCTTGCACAGGATAGAGTAGCATGGAGAGCTGCATCAGACCAGTCTCGGGACTGAAGACCACAACAACAACAACTTGCAAGATATCGGTCCCGGTAATTCCAAGACGTTTGACAATTTGTTAATTTTATGTTTTAAGTTTAAATTTTTTGTGTAATTTTGCGATTGCTATGACAAAAAATCCTTTTTTTCGTGTGATATAGTAACAAATTAACAGTTTTATGATTTGTTCCCTTTACGTATACAGTAAAAACCATGCTTCTTGCTAAACTTCGTGATTCTACGTCAACGGTAAATACATTTTCGAGTATCAACATTTATGACTGAAGTGGCCCCATTTTTGTATTGTATTGACGTAGCAGCTTAAACTTTTTATATTAGGAGGGATTATAGACTTTAGTATGAGACATAAATTTCAACTTAGTACGTCTACGCCTTCCTGAGAAAAATATTCTCAACCGTCAGCCAGCGAGACAGACGGACGACAAATTGACCTGATAAGGATTCCGTTTTTAGCGATTTAGGTACAGATTCCTCAAAATGGAGTATCGTGGAAAATTAATTTTGTGTATTTGAATGGGAATAATGCTGCAACATTCCATGCTGAGTTGTCCCCGATGTTCGACAATGATGCACCATTATATGACACAGTGGTTAGGTGGCACTAATGTATCCAAAGTGGTCAAACATATTCTCATGAGAACGAAGAAATGGGAATCGCGGTAGAATTGGTGACCCAGCTGCTCGAAGATGATCGAGGCCATATTGGAGAAAGTGCAGATTATTCACGGATCTGTTTTCATCAACTTGAACGAAAGAATCGCTGCCGTCTGGGTTACTTAATAGTTCCCACTCATTCAAAGCTGCCGTCTCGTTCTGCAACTATCTTGTTGGTCAAAGGAAATTGAGATCTCGTGCTTCGATCTTACGAATCACTTATTTATGAAGGTCCTGATATTCTGTGTAGGAGTTCGATTTCAACGGTGAAGGATGTCGAAACAGTAACAGTAAAATGTGTAACAGTGGACGAGAGCGAAATGAAGCACTGGGAGGAAGTTTCTGGTTGCTGGCAAGTAATGACAACAGACCCAGCACTGCGCGGTAGCTGGCAGTCGGAGCTAACACTGATCAGCTTAAAAACATATTCTCCATCACCATAACGCTCCTTATTGTACTAGAGATGAATGCTGAAGACTACAATCCGAAGTGTTAACGTGCAACCAATCAAGAGGTTCGGGGAGGAAAAATCTCTGTGAGAGAACTTGACTAACAGGAGGGGAGTGGGGGGGGGGGGGGGGGGGGACGTTTGGAACGTAGATTTACTGCAAAGTTCTTACACTCGTAGTACTCTATGAGGACAACAAAATGTGTAGGCAGTAGCGCGACTTCTCAAGCACTGGACCTGACGGGATACCAATTTGATTCTACACAGAGTACGCGAAAGAACTTGCCCCCCTTCTAACAGCCGTGTACCGCAAGTCTCTAGAGGAACGGAGGGTTCCAAATGATTGGAAAAGAGCACAGATAGTCCCAGTCTTCAAGAAGGGTCGTCGAGCAGATGCGCAAAACTATAGACCTATATGTCTTACGTCGATCTCTTGTAGAATTTTAGAACATGTTTTTTGCTCGCGTATCATGTCATTTCTGGAAACCCAGAATCTACTATGTAGGAATCAACATGGATTCCGGAAACAGTGATCGTGTGAGACCCAACTCGCCTTATTTGTTCATGAGACCCAGAAAATATTAGATACAGGCTCCCAGGTAGATGCTATTTTTCTTGACTTCCGGAAGGCGTTCGATACAGTTCCGCACTGTCGCCTGATAAACAAAGTAAGAGCCTACGGAATATCAGACCAGCCGTGTGGCTGGATTGAAGAGTTTTTAGCAAACAGAACACAGCATGTTGTTATCAATGGAGAGACGTCTACAGACGTTAAAGTAACCTCTGGCGTGCCACAGGGGAGTGTTATGGGACCATTGCTTTTCACAATATATATAAATGACTTAGTAGATAGTGTCGGAAGTTCCATGCGGCTTTTCGCGGATGATGCTGTAGTATACAGAGAAGTTGCTGCATTAGAAAATTGTAGCGAAATACAGGAAGATCTGCAGCGGATAGGCACTTGGTGCAGGGAGTGGCAACTGACCCTTAACATAGACAAATGTAATGTATTGCGAATACATAGAAAGAAGGATCCTTTATTGTGTGATTATATGATAGCGGAACAAACACTGGTAGCAGTTACTTCTGTAAAATATCTGGGAGTATGCGTACGGAACGATTTGAAGTGGAATGATCATATAAAAGTAATTGTTGGTAAGGCGGGTACCAGGTTGAGATTCATTGGGAGAGTGCTTAGAAAATGTAGTCCATCAACAAAGGAGGTGGCTTACAAAACACTCGTTCGACCTATACTTGAGTATTGCTCATCAGTGTGGGATCCGTACCAGGTCGGGTTGACGGAGGAGATAGAGAAGATCCAAAGAAGAGCGGCGCGTTTCGTCACTGGGTTATTTGGTAACCGTGATAGCGTTACGGAGATGTTTAATAAACTCAAGTGGCAGACTCTGCAAGAGAGGCGCTCTGCATCGCGGTGTAGCTTGCTCGCCAGGTTTCGAGAGGGTGCGTTTCTGGATGAGGTATCGAATATATTGCTTCCCCCTACTTATACCTCCCGAGGAGATCACGAATGTAAAATTAGAGAGATTAGAGCGCGCACGGAGGCTTTCAGACAGTCGTTCTTCCCGCGAACCATACGCGACTGGAACAGGAAAGGGAGGTAATGACAGTGGCACGTAAAGTGCCCTCCGCCACACACCGTTGGGTGGCTTGCGGAGTATCAATGTAGATGTATATGTAGATTACTGAGAAAATCGCAAGATAATTTCGGTCGTCAAATATGTACCTGTACGTGGCCGTTATTATCACAAAGCGGCGGCCATTAGTAACATGATGCGGCGGCGGCTGAGTACGCCGGCACGGTAGCTCAGCGTGTTCGGTCAGAGAGCCGGTTGGCCTCTGCAAGAAAAAACTGAGTGGAAGGATCAACCACCGAGCTCGAACAGGATGTCTTGCGACGTCCGCAACGACCAAACACAGCGATCAATAACGAGGGGAAAGAAAGGAAGAAGTTGGTTAGCGCCCAAGCCCCCACAATCGTAGGTCGTCGGTCCCTGGATCGAGTCCTGGTCGTCACTTTTTTTTTTCAACACAGTCCTATTCTTTACTATTTACATTACAGTTGACATAACGGGAAAAATACGTGTAAACAGATGAACTTTTATTAAATTTACAATGTTATTTGGCAGTCTACAAAGTTTTATTATCACAAATAATATAATAATCATAACTACCGACTAGTAAACGACCAACGAGGGGAGGGCCAGGCCAACACCGACTCAAAGGAAGGCCTCGGCGCTTGTTGGTGACGTCACGTCAGCTAGGCACGGCGAACGCCAGGCCTGTTGCAGGCAGAAACGCCTTTTGGACAAAATGTTTGGTACTGTTTTGGATTCTGCAGTTTTATTTAGATGAAAGATTTTCTTACTATAGTAAAGCTACAAATGAAGATCATAATTCTGTATTACTAAATCCTGTCGAAACAAACGTAGATCAATATGAGAAGCTGCTTTGACCCATTGCAAGCTTCGGAAATTTTACATTCAAGTAACTATATTTACTTGATCAATTTTGTTATCGAAACTTACCACAACCCCCTTACAATTAACTCGTTTCTTTCATTTATTTATTTTCGTTTGACATCGTCACTGGAAATGTTAACTAATTTACATGTTTAAATGCCCAACTGTTGCCAGTCATTAGATTACAGTCGTTTTCAACGAAAGGAATTCTAAACTGGAAACAAAATAGCTCCATACATCGAAAATACTGCTGAGCTTAAACTTTTTTAAACATGCACATTAGAAAAGATAAATATTCCCCTTTTGCAACTGAAAGGAGAAACTTTATAAGATAAGAAAATTTTATTTGATAAAACAAGTATCTCTCTTTTGCCTCTTCTTCTGTCCCCCACCCCTTCCCCCAACGTGTATAATCGCAAGATATTTCATTAACATTCAGTGATCCTCACCCCATAGTCAAGCAAGATACCTAAAGAAGAGCACCAATATGTTCACAGTTTCTCGTAAAAGCAACCCAGTACAAACGTAACTTCCTCAGATTTACAAATAAGGTAAAGAAGCACGAATTCTGTTGCTGCTGGACCATGAAGTTGTTTTTGTTATGTCAATCCTTAAAAGAGGTGGAAATTTAAGTTCAGGACTACACTATTTGTTAAGAAGTGTAATGAATTGCACAATTAATTGATTGCAGAAATCTCTCAGAACAATGTGTGTTGGTCAACTACCGCCAATAGTTTCACATTTTCCTGTGTCAGAGAGGGAGACACCACCATTATGGGTATGCCTGCAACAGACCTGGCGTTCGCCGTGCCTAGCTGACGTGACATCACGAACAAGCGCCGAGGCCTTCCTTTGAGTCGGTGTTGGCCAGACTCGAACCGGGTAGAATGGGGATCATTCGACGGTTAACTCGCACAACGGTGGGACGTTGCTTACGTTGCAGGAAGAAATAACGTACGTGCGAATTGTTTGTGAAGTATAAAACCCTACGTCGTGACTAGAAAAATGGAAGTGGCACCCGGTTCGTCGAGAACTGTGGACGAGGAATGTCATGAGTATTCAATCCATAGTGCAGTTGCGAAACGTCGTTTGAAAGATGCGTTCGTATATTGTGAGAGTCTTCTTCAAGAAGCGGACGTCATTGATACAGCAGCATTAGCAACGATTTCTGCCGATGCTATGGTGATTGGAGTAGAATTGTATCGGGCTACCATGCAAATGTTAGCAGAAAAAATACTCATCATTGATGAGGACCTTATTAATTTTGATGAAGTAGACAAAGAAGATCAATTCCGTGAAGTCGAAGAAAATTCTTCAGACGATGAAAATTATGAGCCAGCAGAAAAGGCGTCAAAAGGCGATTATGTTCCGTTGGCGACCAAAATAAAAACTGTTAAACTGGCGAATGAACACCTCAAATGGAGTCTTCGAACTCTCCAGATAAAAGGGTCTAGAAGTTTGAGAAGAAAAGACGAATTGAAGAGATGGGAAGAAAACATGAAATCTGGAGGATCGACGTTCGATAAATATTCGGTAATTGATTCGTGGACCTATGACCGTTTCGTAGAGTCTCGCCAAAATTATCTGCAAGTAAGTGTACATTTTTATCGCTCTACGTGTAATTTTTTATATCTTCAACAACCTCATTCGAAGAAATAATCATATTAATAAAATGAAATTTTGATTTTACTTTTCAGGTAACAACCAGAAACCTACAGCAGTGGGCTCTGGCTGCTGCAGGCCAACTCATATCGGAGAAATTCATCTTCAAAGTATCGCTTTCACGGTTAAAAATATTCAAACAACGGCACAGAATTCGGCAGAGGTAGATCACGCAGTATGTGAGTTTGAGGGAATGTGTGTCTGCAGAAGAAACGCTGGAAGTCGCGAGAAAGTTTCAATTGCAGACGAGGGCAGTCATCCGGAATTTCGAAAAGAAATTTGCTATCAGTACAGACCAGACAGGTTGCCAGTACCATTCCACATGCAACAGAAGTCTCGCTGAAAGAATTCGAAGACCGTGTTTGCCAGAAGACGTGACATGAATAAGGTGACGCACTCGTACACGGCACAATATGTGATAACATTGTGTGGCGAATTATTGCCACACGTGTATCTTTGTTTGCGAGAAGCCACGGGGGAACTTTGGACCAAAGGTTCAGAACACTGTTGACAAATTAATGAAAGATCTTCCGAACGTCGTCGTAATGAGTTCGAAATCCGGGAAACTTACCACGCAATTATATTGATGCACGCCAATTTGCCTACCGTGCGATGCTTATTTCTACAGGCAAGTTAAACATTTTATTAAGCGTCTTCAAAATTTTTCTTATTTAATCGAAAGACAACGAGAAATTGCTTCTCATGAAGACGCTATTAAAATACACTCGATACTACATGACCAATTATCAGCAGCGATATTTAAGGAAATGCTGTCTTATGCATGGTTTGCTTCCAAATTATCGGATGAAAGAGAGATTTTTAAAAATGTTAGCGAGATTTGTTTTTCCATGGAAAACCTCAAAAGACCTTGCGTATGTGGAAACATAGCACTTATTCAATGCAGCTAGTGCCGTTTAACTTTATGTTTTCCACGTTTTTACGAACCATCCTGCAGCTTGTAGTGGTAATGTTGAAAGCGATGATTAGTTGAACTTTTTTTGAAAGATGTCTGTGGCAGTCAAAACTTGCAGGTAACAAGTAGTTTCGGGCTCCTTCAAGGTATAAGGAATTTCTCAAATTACGGACAAGCAAACATTTTCATTATCACTTTATGCGTTTATATGGTTTATATGGTACGGAGACTTGGACATTGAGGAAGGAAGATGAAAGAAGATTGGAGGCACTAGAGATGTGGATATGGAGAAGACTGGAAAAAGTGAAATGGGAAGACCAAGTGCGGAATGAAGTAGTATTAAGAAGGGTTGGAGAAGAAAGAAACATACTGAAAGTTATCAGAAAGAGAAAACAGCACTGGGTTGGACATTGTTTGAGGAGGGACTGTTTATTGAA
This sequence comes from Schistocerca americana, assembly GCF_021461395.2. Lineage (NCBI taxonomy): Eukaryota > Metazoa > Arthropoda > Insecta > Orthoptera > Acrididae > Schistocerca > Schistocerca americana. Next base: position 383,456,386 of record NC_060126.1, read on the forward strand.
AGAAGGAATAGAAGGAATGGTGGAGGGAAAAAGGGGAAGAGGAAGAAGAAGATATCAAATGCTGGAAAATATAAAAGGAGACAAATATTCAGAAATGAAAAGACTGGCTATGGACAGACGAAAGTGGAAGAGGCTCAATCCATGACAAGACCTGCCGTAAGGCAGAACACCATACTACTACTACTTATGCACTTGGTCGTTTACTAGTGGGTAGTTATGAATATTAGATTATTTGTGACAATAAAAATTTCTAGACGGCCAAATAACATTGTAAATTTAATAAAAGTTCATCTGATTACATGTAATTTTCCCATTATATCAATTGTAATATGAATAGTAAAGAATATTACTGTGTTGTAAAAAAAAAAAAAAAAAAAAAAAAAAAAAAAGGCAACGAACGTGACTCGATCCAGAGACCAACTACCTACGATTACGGGGCTTAGACGCTAACCACTTTTTTTTTTCTTTTTGTTCGCTTTTGTTCGTTGCATCTGCTCGGGGCAGACGTCGTAAGACATCCGTTTAAGTTCGTTGCTGATCGATTAATACAGTTTTTTTATTACAGAGCGCAGCTAACCCTCTGACCAAACACGCTGAGCTACCGTGCCGGCAGTCACTCAGCTGCCGCCGCTTCGTGTTAATTACGGCCGCCGCTTTGTGATAATAACGGCCACGCACAGGTACATATTTGACGACCGAAATTATTTTGCGATTTTCTCCATAGCGTTTGCGAAGTACGCGCTACTTGATTACACATTTTGTTGTCCCCATGCAGTGCTTCGAGTGTACGAAGTTTGTAATAAATCCGTATTCCAAACGTCGTGGCCTCCCCTTGTAAGAGAAGGGATAGCTTGATTGGACACCTGGTGGGTCGTGAAAAAATTGTCGAGTTGGTAGTAACGGGAAATGTAGAGGCGGGAAGGAGGGGGAGGGATATTGTGATACGTCACCAAGGCCTGTATACTACAAGTAGGTTAAAAATGATGTAGGCAGCGGTAGTTATACGGAGATGAAGACGCTTTTACTGCGTAGATGAGGATGATGTACTGCGTCGGACCAAACACATGACTATAACGACGACTGTCATTTGACCTATTGTCACATGTTTTGCAACACTGCAATCGGCTCTGTATGCAACGCTGTAAGCAGTAATTCTCGTTGTTTCTTTGGGATTTTGCATCCTTCTTCCTTGCCTTACGGAAGGTAGAAGGGGAGGGGGATAAGATCCTAGAAAAGGTGGACGTAGTTCTGATATCACGGGTGTATTCTTGTAACGCAACTATGATATTTACCTCTGGGTATGCAGGAACGTCACCACGGCAGAAGTTGTTGCTGCACGTCGATTCCTCATCGTTCGGCTTTTTCCCGCATGTGCAGATGTTGCATCTGTGTAGATATGACGAGCCAGGTGTGCATTCTTTACCTACAACAAGGAAGAACAATAAGTATCAATAATCCGTGATAACGAAGAAACAAGAGTGGCAGATGTTTCGTACTGATACTATTGTGACGAAACAGCAAGTTACGTCAATAATGCTTCGTATTGAAGCCTTGAGCTGGAACATATGAGTATTAGTACAAATTATCAGACAATGTAATCCCAGTGGAATGGTATGGAATACTCGTACCGTAAGTGATCTCTAGTATTGGAGGGCAGCGTGAAAAACCGTAGAGGGAGACCAAGAGATAAATACGGTAATACGGATTCAGAAGGATGTAGGTTGCAGTAGTAACTGGGAGATGAAGAAGCTAGCACGGGATAGAGTAGCATGGAGAGCAGCATCTAACCAGTCTCTGGACTAAGGACCACAACAACAACAAATGATCTCTATAGCTAGATTTGTGAACCATGAAGCATAACGTCTTATATAACGTTATAACTACGGTAATGTCTCGTAAATGCGAATGCGAAGCGAAATACAAAAAAAAAAAAAAAAAAAAAAAAAAAAAAATAGCAAGACTATGTTTTTCAAAACACGACCACAAAAAGAAAAGAAAAATAAATATCGGAGTGTGGCAAGTACTCGGGTAGGAACGATTTCCTCGGAACCAAAAAGAATGGAACGAAAAAAAAAAACTAAAGCAACAAGCAACAGTTTATTCTATTTCCGACACAAGAGAAGCTTCTATGGACAAAAAACCAAAGAACATACATCTACGAGCGGTCCGTAGTAATGATAATAAGCCTACAAATAGTGGATGAAATGTTCGCTTACATAATTTTGCGAGGAAGAAACGTGCTGGTTTCAGTGAAATGCTAAAATGTCGCTATTATTTCTTCTGTTGTTAGGATTTCATATTAAATGGTACAAATCCAAAACCAACCAAATAATTTCAAATTAAAATATGAGAATACGTCATAGAATTTGTGTTAAACTGTATGAATATTCAAAAACATAATTTTGTGTCTCTGTATTGACCATGTGTTACTTACGCAAAATGACACGATAGTTTTCATCTATTGTGAATTTTTGGTGTGGGATGTTACTAGTTTTAAGAATCTTTAAGTCAGTTCCAATGTTTGTTGCTTGGTGATTCTGTGCTATCAGGTGATCTGTGAATGATGAGTATGAGTTATTGCTTCTTGGTGCTCTGAGACGCTCTGTGCACCTGGTTCTGAGATTCCTGCATCTGTATATGCAGGAATTTCAGAACCAAGTACACAGAACCTCTCAGGGCATGATTCCATGAGAAAAGATACAGACGATTTATTAGTTTTACAAGCAAAATTGGTGTAGTTTTGAAAGAACTATCTGTATCTACCACTCCTTGTAATACAACCCCCTATAAGATTTTAACACATCTCCCTCTTCTGGTATATCGAAAAAAAAGAACAAGTACCACTTGCATGTTGACATCGAGCATATTCCATATACACTTATCGCTCCATTGGAATGGTTGACCAATGGTTGAAATCGCTTGCACAGACCTGTGTAAAGTTTTGTCGACTGTACCGGGGGAAGATCATATGCAGCAGACTTTCAATCATAAGAGAGAGTTCCTATACTGTTCTTTCGTAAGCAGTCTGATACATTGTTTTTTTCAGCTGTAACACATCGAGTACACCGCCATACATTTTGTTTTTCTACCATGACGTCGAGGTCTGTGTCAGGTGCTAAACCAGCATTAACACATTTTAACAACATTAACACATTTCGACTCATTGGCTCCCACAGAAAGCTGAACACCATGTGGTGTAAACTGTGCAGCTCGCACGACACACAGCAAGGTAGAAATAAAACACAGAGGAAATGCTTCTCATTGACAAAAATGTGGTAGACAATGCAACATATGGAAACTATAAGAGTCTGTGGCATTGTTCAAATGGAGACCTCGCAATTGGTAATATGCATGCATAGTCTCTATATGTACATGCGTAGAGCTATCAGCAGCGGACATTTGCAGTTTGAATGCATAACTTGCTAACTGTTCATCCATTAATTACGTTACTGGAGGTGCACACTCGGTAGGTACAGAGAAGAGAATTCTCACATTCCAGGACACTAAGTATAATAGACACACTGTCAACTAAGGAATAACTTATAACTAGGATAAAAACGTACCAAAAATCCATAGTTTGTAGATCTCCTACAGGAGTTTGGGGACGTATGAGAGTTGGATGATGTAAATAAAGCGTGGAAGTAGTGAAGTTCATCTGGTAAGCAATAAGAGCATACACTTGTGGGAAAAAGTATCAGTACCGCCACTACTACTAATAATAAGCACTGAGGCTCGGAAGTGTGATTGAGAGTACATACATGGACAAAGCTCGCTCTGTTCCTTCACAAGATCCTTCTGGTCAGTTTTAGATTAAATTGCCGGCAGTGTCGGAGGGAGTATTGGTCAATGGAAATGTGGGGGGATCTGTTAATCTCCGACTTTGTCCTACGAATGTGAGAATACCGTGTGATGCCCATCCACACAGGAAAAGGTGGCCAGTCGTAATCGTAAATTCTGTACTAAAATCCATGTACTGGAAATGTGTAGATAACCCTAACTGCATCAGTATAGGATACTGTCTGGTATACTTTGGTGTATACGACCAAATGGACATTCTGGACTGTTATCTATCTGCATTTGCAATCCAACGTATGGTATTTGCAAAGTAGTGGAGGGGTGATTTAGCGATGATACAGAAATCGGGAAGCATTCTGTTGTGTCATTGGCTCATGTTGAAATTATGGAACAACTGCTAAAAATGAGCGCTCTATTAGCTATGGTGCATATTACAGTATATCGTCCCACATCAACGATGTCTTTCTCATCCAATCTGTCCACTGGTACCCTGTTGATTATCACGTAACGACTGACTGACACATCATGGTTGAAATGGAGAGAGCTTTGTTAGAGCACTGGATATCTGCTACTTGTCACTGTAGAGCATGGGAGTAGGTATATAGGTCATCACCTCCGTACAGTTGTTTGGAAGCATTCCTCAATGCTGCAGACTCATCATACTTCCATCTGCTGTGATGCCCTCCACATATTTTCTTCACCTCTTTTTCATTTCTATCTCACACATGTTGTGAACAGCAGCTTCATGTGATGTTCAACACTGGAACAGTAATCATGTACATGACTGCAAAATGAGGAAACAATGCTTTTCGAAATGGAACACCGACGCATCTGTTACCCTGTCACTGTGGAAGATGAGGTTAACTGTATACCTTCAGATAGCTGTTTGGAAACACTCTACAGTGGTGCAAACTCTTCTGGTTTCCGTATGTTGTAATGTCTTCCACATTTTTGTCAGTGATAGACATCGCCTCTGCGTTTTATTTCTAGCATCCTGTGTGTTGTGAGAGCTGCATAGTTTACACCACGTGATGTTCAGCTTTCTATGAGAGCCAATACATCGAAACATGTTAATGTCAGTTTAGCACCTGATACAGACCTCGAAGTCATGGTAGAAAAACAAAATGTATGGCGGCGTCCAAAGCTGTAGTCATACACTGCGAGACACCCAGACACGCGTGGTAGCGCGCCATGTTTGAGAGGCGTCCTGCAAGGGTTCCCGCGTGGCTTCCTCCCCCCCCCCCCCCCCCCCCCGTCTGTGGTTCGAGTCCTCCCTCGGGCATGGGTGTGTTTGATCTCAGCAGTTTGGTCCCATAAGATCTTTCTACAAATTCCCAAATTTTCCATACAATGCCTGGAAAACAGTCTATTAAACTCCTTAGGAAAGAAAAATACAGGAACATTCTCTTGTGATTGATAGTCTGTTGGACGTGCCTCTCCCGCACAGTTGACAAAACTTTACACAGGTCTGTACAAGTGACTTCAACCACTGGCCACCTGCTCCAGCGTACGAGGGTTGGAACTTTAATAGTGGCAACTATTTATTTACAGCTCGTACAAAATAGATACGTGTTTTGAAGTTTTACTGGCGTTCAAAGTAGTCACCAGCATTGTGCGTAACCCGGTGCCAGCGATGTGGAAGTCGTAGGATACTCTTAGCAGTGCCAGTTGTGTTGACAGTTCTAGTGGTGATGTCTATCGCCCGACGAATTTGTAGCAGTTCTGAAGCGAATGGCGTGAAGTGTTTCCTTCAGTTTAGAAATCGAGTTGAGCTCACGAGGGCTTAAGTCAGGGGAGTGCAGTAGGTGGTATAGCACTTAGCAGCTCCATCAGTCAAACAAATCAGTAACAGCTTCCACTGTAAGTGCTTGAGAATTGTCCTGCAAAATGATGGTCAGGTCTTGCAGGATGTGTCATCACTTCTGTCTCTAAACTGGCCGTAGGCTGTGTTCCAAAAATGAACAGCATACAGACAGAAGTGATGACACTTTCTGAAGGACCTGACCATAATTTTGCAGGACAGTGCCCAAGCACGTACAGTGCAGGCTGTTACTGATTTATTTGACTGATGTGGCTGCTAAGCGCTATACCACCTACTGCACTCCCCTGACTTAAGCCCTTGTGAGTTCAACTCGATTTCTAAACTGAAGGAAACACTTCACGGCATTCGCTTCAGAACTGTTACAAATTCGTCGGGCAATAGGCCGCGCCGCTCGAACTGTCAACACTACTGGCACAGCATAGAGTATCCTGCGACTTCCACATCTCTGGCACCGGGTTATACACAATATTGGTGACTACTCTGAAGTTCAGAAAAACTTTGAAACACGTACCTATTTTGTACGAGCTGTAAATAAATAGTTGTCACTATTAAAGTTCCAACCCTCGTATACGCAATCCTCTAGATGTCAACACGCAGATGGTATTTGTTTTTTTCGACATATTGGAAGAGAGAGATGCAGTAAAATCTTATAGGAGGTTGTATTAAAAAAGGAATAGTAACTTAAATATTTTAAACGTAGCTGCACAACAGCAACGGTTTCACGTAATAAAATTATAAACAGCCGACCAGTTGCAATGGATAAATAAATTCTTTACCTAGGTTTCGACAAATATAAATTTGTCTCCTTCAGAAGGTAGCAATTTTACATTAGTAGAATTTTAGTAAGGACTAATGTAAAATTGCTACCTTCCGAAGAAGACAAATTTATATTTGTCGAAACCCAGGTAAAGAATTTCTTTATCCATTGCAACTGGTCGGCTGTTTAAAATTTTATTAAAAGGAATAGTATAACTGGTTGAAGTTTAGATGCAGACAATTCTCTCAAAACAACACCAATTTTGCTCATAAAGCTAATAGAAATCGGCATTTATTCTCTTGGAATCACGACTGCTTTTATTATTATCATCATGATTGCGTGCTTAAAAGTAGGTCATACCGCAAGTCTTGTGGTATTTCATACTTCATAACCTCTAATTATAAAGTAGACACCATGTGAATTATAGCTCGTTATGGAACCTGGAAATTATAGTGTTTTTCCCGACATGTGTGTAGATTGAATAAACAGGCTATCATGATCAAATTGCTAACAAAACTAGAACGCAAGAATCTACAGCTATTTCGAATGATTGTCTGCTGATAACAGAAACTTTACAGGCAGGTCGATAGAGGGGAGCTATGGAGTAAAAATGTCAAATGTAAGCACACAGCCAGCACTTATTTTCCATGTATCACAAGAGAGAGACGCAGTAAAATCTAATAGGAGGTTCTATTACAAGACAGGCTCTCAGAATTTGTTTCGTAAACGCTAGTGTGATATAGCATTGCATTGGTAAAACGGTACCTACCATAGCGTTAAAACAGCAATGTTCTCTTGTACTCGTATTATACCGTATTGTTGTCGAACGTAAAGTGGCTTTGTTTTTCCAAATTGTGAGCAAATAGTGTGAAAGGCTATATTCTCTAATGTTATTTGACATGTCTGAAGTGTTTGTAATAAACATGTGTATGACAGTTTATTTACAAACACTGATCTGAATACAAGGGAGGCTCTGAAACCATGTAATTTGTCCATCAAGCTGAAATAACTCACTTAACATAGATTTTTGCTTCTAATTCTCTGTTTTTCTTTACTCCAGTGAAGGTTTAGAAATAACATGAACGTTCTGAAGTGATCAGTAGTTTTCACAGCAAAATAGTGGAAGTCTTTTTTGATTTTACGCTGGGTGACATGTGCAGGGAGTGTGTAGCCTGACCTGTGTAGTTGGGTCATCTGTAATCGGCGGTGTTGCTGCAGTTCTTTCTCCCTTCGGTGGATGTCGCAAAAAACCAGAGGTGGGGGGGGGGGGGGGGCTGAGAGAAAGAGAGAGAGAAATGCCTATTGTATCCAGCAGTCGAACGTAAAATACCGATTTTGTTCATAAAACTAAAAGTAAATGCACTGTGTCTACTTTTGTGGAAAGAGGACATTTATCATCGTCACGTTTGTGTTTTCTTTTTTTAAATAGATGCTCACTTATAGGAGGTGTTTTGACGTTAAATACAACTGTTAAAGCCTTGCAGAATGGCGTGCACTTGCGGGTGTAGCCACCAGAGGGATGGACGCATGTTCCATAGGACGCAGCAGCTGCTCTTTTAGACAAGCAATCTGTGGTCAGGACAGTCATATTTATGTCGCTTTGTTCCGAGGGATATCAAAGTCGTGGCCTATTGCATATTATAGCTTTTGTCGGCATCGATAGCTCTGACCACCCGGCGATGTGCTCGTCAGGGACTCATTGTACTGAAGAGTCTTCCACCATATTCGCGGGAGATTGCTGTGACCGCAGTTGGCCAAAGATTATGTTCCCTGATACGGGGGGGGGGGGGGGGGGGGCAGGGGGGAAGGCTGCAGTCAGCATACACAGTGGAAGCTGCCAGCCGCCTGTTCTCTAATGAATGGACGTTTGAAAAGTCAATGTGTAGAGTTCTGTGGAATTTCTTTGTTGTTCCAGGGGGTCCAGTCTTCCCGAGAATGATATTTAACAGATTGCATGAAGCGTCCTGTTCTTCTCTTTTGTCTATCTGTCATTGACTTCAGCAGACTGGAGGCAGTACACCAGTGCCACCAGAAGGATTTCTTTGTGGACCATCAGTGACAAGGTAGAACAGGCCTCTTCCTCTACCTACGGTGAGGACTGGGATGGATGAGTGGTGGTAGGGGGAGGGAGGGTAAAGCTGGTTCAAAGTTGGTTAGCTCGTGATCGCCTATCAGCGAGAATACACGTTCAGCTACCACCTCTCCCTCATGATACAATCTTCTGGGGACGGTTTTTGTGGCACTTTGTTATTACAATGATTTTTCCCTATCCCCACTACAAGTGTTGCATTATGATCCATCGTTTACGAGCACTGTTTTTGGTGTAGTTAGAACAGTGGAGCATTTTCCATCAGTTATGGCAGCATGTATCGGCCTTCCTGAATTTCGAACACCTGGGTTGCAGGTGACTGTCGAGCAATCCAGCAGGAGGCGTCTGTAGCGAACTCTGACGTCCATGGCTGTATGCTTAGAGGTAATACACTTATTAAGCTTCTCTCTGTTCGTCAGCAGCATCTCGTCAGTTGAACACAATCCTCGCCAAAAATAAAGATATTACCTTCCAGTCAAGCCTTTTTACCGACAGTATGTAGGTGAAGGGTAGAGTTTTTGAGTGCGTCTGCCACTGATTTCGAATGGTATTGTAGGAGGTGGTGTCTTCATTGCAGTTGGCAAAAATTCTGTGACTACTGAGGTCGAAGTAGAGTGTGATTGTGAAGTTATCGGGACACGTTTAACAAGGCTAGGAGAAATAAAGTTAATTGTTGGGTGTTTCTACCGGCCACCAGGTTCCACCGTGACAGTTCAAGAATCACTCAAAGCGAGTCTACACTCTGTATCGCAGAAGTACCCGGTTCATGCCATGTTAGTCGGAGGCGACTTCAACCTACCTAGTATAGACTGAGATGTCTATGGATTCATTACAGGTGGTACAGACAAGCCGTCGTGTGAAGCACTTTTGAACACATTATCCGAAAACTGTCTTGAGCAGCTAAATCGACAGCCAACGCGTAATGGAAATATTTTAGATCTGGTAGCCACGAACAGACCAGACCTCATCGACGGTGTCAGTGTTGACATGGGGATTAGTGATCATGATGTTGTCATTACAACTATGGTTACAAAAGTTAAAAAGTCGGTCAAGAAGGCTAGGAGAGTATTTTTACTAGAAAGAGCAGATAAGCAGTGGTTTGCATACCACTTAGTAAATGAATCGACTTCATTTACTTCCGGTACGATGGACGTGGAAGAATCATGAGCAAATTTTAAACACATTGTAAATCACGCATTGGAAAAGTATGTGCTGAAAAAGTGCGTTACGGACGGAAAAGACCCACCGTGGTTTAACAGCGCAATTCGGAGGATGCAAAGACAGTTGCAGTCGCGGTACAAGAAAAATCGGGAGAATGAGAACAGGCAAAAGTTAGTAGAGATTCGTGCTGCTGTAAAAAGAGCGATGCGCGAAGCATACAACCACTACCACCGTCATGCCTTAGCAAAAGATCTTGCTGAAAACCCAAGTAAATTCTGGTCTTACGTAAAATCGGTAAGCGGGTCGAAGGCTTCCATCCAGTCACTGACTGATCAGTCCGGCCTGGAAACAAGAGACAGCAAAACGAAAGCTGAAATTTTAAATTTAGCATTTGAGAAATCTTTCACGCAGCAGGATCGTACAAACATACCGCCGTTTGAGTCTCGTACAGATTCCCGTATGGAGGGTTGTGAAGCAGCTGAATGGGTTGAAAATAAATAAATCGCCAGGTCCTGATGGGATTCCAATTCGGTTTTACAGAGAGTACTCTACTGCATTGGCTCCTTACTTAGCTTGCGTTTATCGGGAATCTCTTGCCCAACGTAAAGTACCGAGCGACTGGAAAAAAGCGCAGGTGATGCTAGTATATAAGAAGGGTAGAAGGACGGATCCTCAAAATTACAGACCAATATCATTAACATCGGTTTGTTGCAGGAGTCTCGAACATATTCTCAGTTCGAATATAATGAATTTCCTTGAGACAGAGAAGTTGCTGTCCACGCATCAGCACGGCTTTAGAAAGCATCGCTCCTGCAAAACGCAACTCGTACTTTTTTTACATGATATTTTGCGAACCATGGATGAAGGGTATCAGACGGACACCATATTCCTTGACTTCCGGAAAGCGTTTGACTCGGTGCCCCACTGCAGACTCCTAACTAATGTACGAGCATATGGGATTGGTTCCCAAATACGTGAGTGGCTCGAAGACTTCTTAAGTAATAGAACCCAGTATGTTGTCCTCGATGGTGAGTGTTCATCGAAGGTGAGGATATCATCTGGAGTGCCCCAGGGAAATGTGGTAGGCCCGCTGTTGTTTTCTATCTACATAAATGATCTTTTGGATATGGTGGATAGCAATGTGCGGCTGTTTGCTGATGATGCTGTGGTGCACGGGAAGGTGTCGTAATTGAGTGACTGTAGGAGGATACAAGATGATTTGGACAGGATTTGTGATTGGTGTAAGGAATGGCAGCTAATTCTAAATATAGATAAATGTAAATTAATGCAGAGGAATAGGAAAAAGAATCCCGTAATGTTTGAATACTCCATTAGTAGTGTAGCGCTTGACACAGTCACGTCGATTAAATATTTGGGCGTAACATTGCAGAGCAGTATGAAGTGGGACAAGCATGTAATGGCAGTTGTGGGGAAGGCGGATAGTCGTCTTCGGTTCATTGGTAGACTTTTGGGAAGATGTGGTTCATCTGTAAAGGAGACCGCTTATAAAACACTAATACGACATATTCTTGAGTACTGTTCGAGCGTTTGGGATCCCTACCAGGTCGGATTGACAGAAGATATAGAAGCAATTCAGAGGCGGGCTGCTAGATTTGTTACTGGTAGGTTTGATCATCAAGCGAGTGTTACAGAAATGCTTCAGGAACTCGGGTGGGAGTCTCTAGAGGAAGGGAGGCGTTCTTTTCGTGAATCGCTACTGAAGAAATTTAGAGAACCAGCGTTTGAGGCTGACTGCAGTACAATTTTACTGCCGCCAACTTATATTTCGTAGAAAGACCACAAAGATAACAGAGATTAGGGCTCGTACAGAGGCATATAGGCAGTCATTTTTCCCTCGTTCTGTTTGGGACTGGAACAGGGAGAGAAGATGCTAGTTGTGGTACGAGGTACCCTTCGCCACGCACCGTATGGTGGATTGCGGAGTATGTATGTAGATGTAGATGTAGATGTAAATATTGTGATTATTTTTTCCTAGAAGGATAACGCCAGATGTACGGCATCGTCAATTTTTGAACTGTACTGCGATTTTAAGCACTCCTTGTTAGCGCAATGCACGTAATTGTGCAATTAGGACCGATCTTCATGACTGATTACGTAATTAGGACCGATCGTCACTTCAGTGTCCTAACCAAAATAAGCAAACTTCCTCTCCTGCAACTGGACTGTTTCATTGTGTCGGGGATTGTACTTGGGTTTCCTGTCCTGAAGGACCAGGGTTCGAGACCCTGAAAGGGCGCCGCCATTTTTAATTTCCCGCCAGTTCCCAGCTGGGGTGGGAGGTCCACATAGTCCTGGGACGAAGAAATTCCACCAAAATTCGAAATTTCCGCCAAAATTCGAATTCCCCCCAATAGGGTAGGTGGGCGTAGGGGAGAGGGAGGGATACGGGGGGGGGGGGGGGAGGGGTGCACACGTTCCATCTTGGGAAAACACATGACATCATCCGAGAGGGTTGGGGAGATGGTGGGGATAAATAATTGATCAATTTAATTAATTGGCTTATCAATTTGATACCAAAATTACACCTGCAGCTCCAATACCCTGCCGTTACCAACTCCTTGTCACTTGCACTGCGGGACGGAGACAGGCTGGCCACGGATTTCGTGTTATTCATGATAAACGTACAATAGTGACATTCAAATGCACCTCCACGCCGTCCTCACCCATCACCAGTCAGGTTTTCTAAGATGTTGTTCGCGGCTTTCCGTCCTACTCATGTACAAAAGTTTGTACACGAAACATTCCCGTTATTTGACCCTTTTTGGTCTCTGTTGATTCGGCTATTACGCCACCAGAATAGTCAGCTATTCGTTAACATTTTTAATTTAACTGTGCCCGTGAGGGTAATGAAAGAAAAATTACTTTTGCGAACGTTACAAGTAATTGCGTTGACAGCTAGATCTAAACTTAACCCTTGCAAGCACAGTGGTTTCGTAGCCAGTAGGTCTGACGAATAAAACGATGTAATTGTTTATTTTATGATGTTAAAATTCACAAAATTACTAGGCAAAATTTTACAGTTTTTTAGTGCTTGACTTAGTCAGTGGCGTGAACCGTCTAGTCACTTAAGACTAAAAGAGGTCGAATGTTGGAAATAATTCGTGCAGTCGTAAATATTTGTACAGTGGTAGGAGGGAGTGCCATGAACAATATACTAGAAATCCTGACAGGTGGGGGCTGAGTGTGAGACTGGTTGTGCGTTTGAAGATCACTTTTGCACGTTTTTGTTGAAGAACTCAAAAACTAAGACCTCTAGCGAAAATATATCCCAGTATAAAATAAAGCTATATAAAATTTTCTACAAAAAGGTCGTGTTCATTTTTCTGTAGGATTAATAATTTGGGCGTAGTGAGAGAATATGAAAATCTCGGTCGTGATTTATGAAGTCCAGTTGTAACATTGAGGGTTGCATAAAAGACGACGGTAGGGGCAGCTGTGTCACCCTGTATACCCTACCAGGCGTGGCTACAACACTAAACACGAAAAACACTGATGTACTCTGGTAGCCGTTGTACTTGTAACAGAAAATTGCAACTCGTATCATTTACATACCCGCCGAAGCTCTATACGAATATGAAATTAAATAAAATCCGACCACATATATGGGTGCTTCACTTTTCTTCCGGTAGTGTAGAAAAAATTGCCACATTTAATGAAGCGACTGCGAAGTATCTTAGAAAATCATAATTTTACCGACATGTGAATACAATGATACTTTGATAACTATCAAACATCTCACTTAAACTCGAGTACCAATTACCATTTTTGACTTCCATCTCTGAGATAGTTGCAGCTCCTGTATCGACATATCGTCGTTTTCATTTGTATCCAAACACTTTACATTCATTACCAGGGCCAGATCGCCGGTCATGCAATAACATCTGTGACACATCATTTCCAACAACTGCTATGAACTTGTATAGTCCTGTCTTCCTCAGTTGCGTGTAATATTACGGTATATTAATAATTTTTACTTACGGACCGTCTGACAGCAAGTGACACACACACAGGAAAAAAAAAGAATCACACACACACACAGCACAAAAAAATATATATCACACCAAGAAACACTCACACACACACACACACACACACACACACACATACACAAACGCACACACAAATACATACACGAACAGACCACAGATACTTCAATAATTACACTCATAAGTTTGGCAATAACATTCGATCTTTGGCAAAAAAATTTGACAGTCGTCAACAGAACTGCGATTTTAAGCACTCCTTGTTAGCGCAATGCACGTAATTGTGTAATTAGGACCGATCTTCATGACTGATTACGTAATTAGGACCGATCGTCACTTCAGTGTCCTAACCAAAATAAGCAAACTTCCTCTCCTGCAACTGAACTGTTTCATTGTGTCGGGGATTGTACTTGGGTTTCCTGTCCTGAAGGACCAGGGTTCGAGACCCTGAAAGGGCGCCGCCATTTTTAATTTCCCGCCAGTTCCCAGCTGGGGTGGGAAATATTTGTACAGTGGTTGGAGGGAGTGCCATGAACAATATACTAGAAATACTGACAGGTGGGGGCTGAGTGTGAGACTGGTTGTGCGTTTGAAGATCACTTTTGCACGTTTTTGTTGAAGAACTCAAAAACTAAGACCTCTAGCGAAAATACATCCCAGTATAAAATAAAGCTATATAAAATTTTCTACAAAAAGGTCGTGTTCATTTTTCTGTAGGATTAATAATTTGGGCGTAGTGAGAGAATATGAAAATCTCGGTCGTGATTTATGAAGTCCAGTTGTAACATTGCGGGTTGCATAAAAGACGACGGTAGGGGCAGCTGTGTCACCCTGTATACCCCACCAGGCGTGGCTACAACACTAAACACGAAAAACACTGATGTACTCTGGTAGCCGTTGTACTTGTAACAGAAAATTGCAACTCGTATCATTTACATACCCGCCGAAGCTCTATACGAATATGAAATTAAATAAAATCCGACCACATATATGGGTGCTTCACTTTTCTTCCGGTAGTGTAGAAAAAATTGCCACATTTAATGAAGCGACTGCGAAGTATCTTAGAAAATCATAATTTTACCGACATGTGAATACAATGATACTTTGATAACTATCAAACATCTCACTTAAACTCGAGTACCAATTACCATTTTTGACTTCCATCTCTGAGATAGTTGCAGCTCCTGTATCGACATATCGTCGTTTTCATTTGTATCCAAACACTTTACATTCATTACCAGGGCCAGATCGCCGGTCATGCAATAACATCTGTGACACATCATTTCCAACAACTGCTATGAACTTGTATAGTCCTGTCTTCCTCAGTTGCGTGTAATATTACGGTATATTAATAATTTTTACTTACGGACCGTCTGACAGCAAGTGACACACACACAGGAAAAAAAAAAAAAATACACACACACACACACAGCACAAAAAAATATATATCACACCAAGAAACACTCACACACACACACACACACACACACACACACACATACACAAACGCACACACAAACGCATACACGAACAGACCACAGATACTTCAATAATTACACTCATAAGTTTGGCAATAACATTCGATCTTTGGCAAAAAAATTTGACAGTCGTCAACAGAAACCAAAACATTGCTTTAAAAAAAGCGTTCTGTGCATAGTGTTGTAGAATGGCGAAAAAAACCGCAAATTGGCGTTCATAAGAAGAAGAACAACACTAAAAATGCAACAGGAGCGTAATATGTAGGAAATTGTCCACGCAACCTGTAAGTACAGTTCAAAACATTACTACTTAATAGGAAATACCAACCACCAGAACTGTTTATAACCTATAGGCACAATGACAAAAATGTAAATAAATTAGCTAACATATGTACATATTCCAGGCCACTGATGATGCCTTGCAGAAAATAAAGGCGAAACGCGTATGGCACTAAAATTGTGTTTTATTCAGCTGCTGTCAGTAAAAATTATTAATATACCGTAAAACTGCTATGAATGTTTTTTATGCGTTCTTAAATGAGGATTCCAACTCACTTCTCACTGCCTGCATTACAACAATAGTATTCTCTTTCCTATAACTCCTACATCGGTTTCATACAACATGCTTACCAATTCTATCTTAAAAGTACGAATCTTCATCTACATCCTACTCCGCATGCCAAATAACGGTGAGTGGTGGAGGACACTTCTGGTACCACTGACCGATTGCCCCCTACGCCGTTTCACTGGCGGATAGCGCTTGGAAAGAGTGATTGTCGGTAAGCCCCTGTATTTGCTCTAATTTCTCGAATTTTCTCATCGTGTCATTAGCGGAAGAAGTAACTTGTTCCCCGACTCTTCCCGGAAAGTGCTCTCTCGCAATTTTAATAGTTAAACGATCCTGTGACGAAACCCGCCGCTTTCCTTTGGAACTTCTCTAACTCCTCTATAGTCCTACCTGGTAAGAATTCCATATTGATGAACAAGTCAAGAAGCGGTCGAACAGGGGCCTTATAAGCTACATCCTTCGTGGATGAGTAACATTTCCTTAAGTCTCTCCTATGAATCTTAGCCTGGCATCTGATTTTCCTAGCATCTGTTTTATGTGGTGATTCTACTTAACGTCGCGCTGGACACATTCCTAGATATTTTACAGCGGATACTGTATCCAGCAGTTTCTTGTCAACAGAACAGTCGTACATTTGTGACTTTCTTTTCCTATGTGTGTGGAATATCCTACAATTATTTACGTTATGCGTCAACTGTCAGAGCCTACACCATTCATCATTCCTCAGCAGCACATTCTGCAAATCGATTCTTTCTGGCTTTGCTGCTTTGTTACAGACAAGTGCATCATCTGCAAACAGTGCGAGAGAACCTCCGACACTTTCTGCTAGATCAATTATATGCATTGTAAACTGTAACGTTGCTATCGCACTTCCATGGGGTACTTCGGTAATCTTTACATCTGTCGGTTTGTTCCTTTAAGAGCAACATGTTCATTTCTATCAGCAAGGACATCTCGAGTCCAGTCGCGAATCTGGTCAGCATTTTTTTCGCTAAACGACGGTGCGCGACGGTGTGAAATGCCCTCCTGAAGTCAACGAACACAGCATCAACCTAAGCGCCGTTGTCTGCGGCGCAGTGGATTTCATGGAGGAACAGAACGATCTGAGTATCATAAGATCTCTGTCTGCGGAATCCATGTTGACTTTTGTAAAGGAGATTTTTATTCACCAAAACTTCATAATTCTTGAAGATAAATCAAGTTCCAAAATTCCACAACACATCGCCGTCAACGATGCAGGTCTGTAGTTGTGTGTATCTGTTCTAAGGCCCTTCTTGAAAACGTGAACGGCATACGCTTTCTCGCTGTCGCGAAGCACCGTTCTCTGCTCTCAGAGTCCTCCCGCAAATTGTCTCCACTACCATTGTTACTGAGAGGAAATCACACTAATCACCTCCATGTCATTAATGGCACTACAGTTTTATGGACGTTTGTTTTGCTTGTAAATCAAACGTTGAAGAAAGACAACTTGATTACTGTGAGCACTCACGCCTACAATGGTAGTAATTTCAATAACAAATAAATATAAAATAAATTTTTAATTATTTATTTTTGTTTCCAGGGTATCAGATTTCCTTCACTTCGTCTACTTTGTCGTCACTAATGCGGATTTTAAGTTTATCGATTATCTCATTTCTACTAATCGTCATTACTTTCGTCTTTCGTTGGCTTACTCTCAGTCCATAATCTGTACTAATTTGTTATTGATCCATTCGGTAAGTCCGGTAATTCTTGTTTACTTTCACTCAGCATAGCGACGCCATCAATGAAGCCCATAATTCCAGGTTTATGATTCTGGAAAAATCGCCCAGGCTTGTGGCTAAGTCACATCTAGGGAATATCCATTATTCCAGGAATCCTAGTTCCGCAAGGTTCTCAGGAAAACATCTGTGATGTCTAGAAGGTAGGATGTGAAGAACTAGAGGAAGTTAAGGTGTGAGGACGGGTCGTGTGTGGTGCGCTCGTAGCCGAGTAGCTGAGTTGGTAGAGCACTTGCTCGCTAAAGGCAAACGTCCTGACTTACGCTGGCATGATTGCTCAGAGGGCCCGCTTAGATGATTCAGTTCTCTGACATTCAGCCAGACCAAATGAAAAGAATAAAGAACAAAATGAAGAAAGAAAAAGATAAAAAGTTCGAGTCTCTTTCCAGCACACAGTTTCAATACGCCAGGAAGTTTCACTCTTGTAATTGATATCATTTCACTCTGAATTTTAATCCTAGTCTTGATCTTTCTTTTATTTACATTATTGCTTGCTCGATGTAAAGGTTGAGCATTATGGGCCAAAGACTGCAAAACTCTCTTACATTCTTTCTAATCAGAGCATTTCGTTCTTTGCCCTCCATTATTTTGTCTCCTCTTGACTCTTGCAGATATTGTATATTACCCTTCGTTTTCCTATAGCTTACATATATTTTTCCGAAAATTTTGAAAATGCGTCTTCCGATTTTTCTCTATCTGCAAATCCTATGAACTTGTATTGATATTTCTTAAGTCTAGCTTCCATTATCAAGCATAACGTCAGAACTCTTTTCGTTGCTGCCTTTATCTTATGCGTATTATTCTTGTCAGTAACTTGGATGTATGAGCTGAGTATGCGACAGTTCTCAGACTTACCTGCTCTTGCTTTCTTCGGGACTGCGAGGATATATTTTTCTGAAGGCCTGATGCTATGTCTCTTGTCGTTTAGCCGTGTCTTCCCTCAATAATTATAGAAATTTTTATCAAACCAGTCCTATCCGTCGTAGAGGCTTTCAGTGTACTCTTTTCCACCTGTTAGCTCTCTCCTCTCCGATTAACAGTGTAATTCCCAATGCACTCTTATGTTGGCGCCCTTGGTTTTAATCTCACCGAAGACTATTTTGACTTTTCTATATGTTGAATCATTCCTTCCGACTACCATTTCTTTTGTGATTTCTTCAGATTTTTTCCTGCTGTAGCCATTTCTCCTTGGCTTCATTCTTTACCTGCCTACAGGTATTTTCAAAGTATATCTCATGATATCGTAGTTTTGGGGGTGTTAGCTATTACTTTCCGAAACTCACCGCAGAATTCAGCCAGTCTTTCTCTTCTCTCATTCCTACTAGTAAGCCCATAATCACCTGTCACTCACTCCTCTACGCCTTCCTCTATTACCGCGTTCGCATCATTCCTGATTATTATTAGCTTATCTTCTCCATTTACGTACTGAATTGCCTGTTAAATATCCTAACATATTTGCTCTACACTCCATCTTCTCCTTGTGACGTTATCGGCTGTATGTAAGCCATTATTACTGGCGTTGGTTTGGTGCCGATTTTGATGAGAACAACTCAGTCACTGCACTGTTCACGCTAACTCACTCTCTGTCCTACCTACCTATTAATTACCAACATCACTCACGTTATTCAATTTTCTGCTGCTGTTGATATTATACTAGACTAGTAACCTGATTCTTCAATCCATTTCACTACATTGAGCCTTACTATGTGTAGAGTGGGCCTTTAGGTTTTACTTTTTCAAGTTTTCTAGCCTCCTTACCATGTTTAAACTTCTGCGCTCGTGATCGTAAGAAGTTCTACTTCTATATATATAATCGTACATCTGCATACATGTTCAGTAGGATACTGATGGAGGGTACCAGGTACCAGTACTATACGTTTTCTTTCCTATTCCACTCGTAAATAGAGCAAGGTGTTTATGAGCCTCCATATGGGCCCTAGTTTCTCTTATCATGTCTTCGTGGTCCTTACGTGAAATGTACACTATGTGATCAGAAGTATCCGGACATCCCCAAAAACATACGTTTTTCATATTAGGTGCATTATGCTGTCACCTGCTGCCAGGTACTCCATGTCAGCGACTTCAGTAGTCATTAGACATCGTGAGACAGCAGAATTGGGCGCTCCGCGGAACTCATGGATTTCGAACGCGGTTAGGTGATTGGGTGTTACACGAGTCATACGTCTGTACGCGAGGTTTCCACACCCCTAAACATCCCTAGGTCCACTGTTTCCAATGTGATAGTGAAGTGGAAACGTGAAGGGACACGTACAGCACAAAAGCGTACAGGCCGACCTCGTCTGTTGACTGACAAAGATCACCAACAGTTGAAGAGGGTCGTAATGTGTAATAGGCAGACATGTATCCAGACCATCACACGGGAATTCCAAACTGCATCAGAATCCACTGCAAGTACTATGACAGTTACGCGGGAGGTGAGGAAACTTGGATTTCATGGTCAAGCTGCTGCTCATAAGCCACACATCACGCCGCTAAATGCCAAACGACGCCTCGCTTGGTCTAAGGAGCGTAAACATTGGACGACTGAACAGTGGAAAAACGTTGTGTGGAACGACGAATCACGGTACACAATGTGACGATCCGATGACAGGGTGTGGGTATGGAGAATGTCCGGTGAACGTCACCCGCCAGCGAGTGTGGTGCCAACAGTAAAATTCGGACGCGGTGGTGTTATGGTGTAGTCGTGCTCTTCATGGAGGAGTCTTGCATCCCTTGTTGTTTTGCGTGTTACTATCACGGCTCAGGCCTACATTGGTGTTTTACGCACCTTCTTGTTTTACACTGTTGAAGAGCAATTCGGGGATGGCGATTACATCTTTCAACACGATCGAGCAATTGTTCATAATACACTTTCTGTGGTGGGATGGTTACAAGACATCCCTGTAATGGACTGGCCTGCAGAGTCCTGACCTGAATGCTATAGAACACCTTTGAGATGTTTTGGAACGCCGAATTCGTGCCAGTCCTCACCGACCGACATCGATACCTCTCCTCTCCGGGAAGAATGGGCTGCCATTCCCCAAGAAACCTTTCATCACCTGGTTGAACGTATGCCTGCGAGAGTGGAAGCTGTCATCAAGGCTAAGGGTGGGCCAACACCATATTGAATTCCAGCATTACCGATGGAGGGTGCCACGAACTTGTAAGTCAAGTCACTTTAAGCCAGGTGCCCGGGTTTTTGATCACATAGTGTACGTTAGTGGCAGTAGAATCGTTCTGCAGTCGGTCTCAAATGCCAGTTCTCTAAACTTCGTTAACAGTGCTTCGCCGTCTTTTCTCCGTTCTTCCCCTTCAGGGATTACTCTTTCGCTGGTTATTCTGTCTTTTTCTTATACTGCTTACGATAGCATCTCCCCTTATCGCTGCCTCCGCCCCAATCACAAGGTTTCCGAAAGTGAGCTCAGCGTAGGATGAAACTGAAATGTGAACCATCTGAAACGCAGTGGAAACGAAGAGAGGAGCATGACATGTGTTGTGATTACTTATAAAGGTGCTAGAAAAATTAGTAGAAGAAAGATCTCCAAGGAAAATCCTCAATAACAAAAAAGTTAGAATGGTGTTGCTTTTACTATGGAACAGAAAAGAAGTATTAGGTGTGTGTGTGTAGAGGGGGGAGAACTAGCGAAGACTAGTCATTGGTGAGGTTTTGGAGTGTAGTACACTACGCAGAGTTGAGTTCTGCTGTAGTGAATTATTAACGAAGATTACACATTGGTGGGGCATTCTGGTGCAGTAGGCAATGTAGAGTTAAGTTCTATATTAGTCAATTATTAACTTTAACAATCATAATAATGCGAAAGTAATGATGAAGTGTGGTGGAAATGCGGAAATACGTTTTGTCTATTAGCTCTTTCTATAAATGCCCGCTACTTAATTAGATATCAAAAGCTTAAAACAATGATTTTAGAATTTGTACATACCACCATTAATATTAGTTAAACACGTGTACTGGACGCATACTTTATGTGGCCCAAATTGTTTGCACCATACGCAGTTCTTGACGTCTGTAAAAGAAACAGACACATTAGCAGTTTACATACTTATTCACATTAACATTATAACAGCTGGAGCATTTAAATTAACAATGAATGAATGGTAAGTATTTGTTGTCTGTTTCACAAATAATAGCCATTTAATATCATTTGTCTAAAATGGACCGTAGTTTACCTATTAAATTTACTTTTAATAACAATGTAAACAATAAGCGGGTTAGCTGTCAATCATATGTTAATACTCCATAACAAAGACATCAAAGAAAAGTAAAATTCAGCGGACCTGCCAAAAGAAACTATTAATTTTACATATTATTATTAATTCTAATAATCTGCTGACTTTCATACACAGAATATTATTTCTTGCACTTTGTTTTTGGATCATCAGACTTCTGAACAGTTTAATAATGCACGACACTAATTTCTCTAAAACAAAGACGTCAGACAAAGTAAAATTCAGCCTGCCTACCACAAAAGGAAATTCTTAATTTTAAAGATTTTGATTAATCCTAATGATCTACTGATCTTCATATACAAAACATCGATTGCATGTAATAAGTTTTTGAATCATCAGTCTTGTTACAAATTTGACGTGACACATCACGAATTCCTCTCCAAGCCCACCTCAAAAATCTCAGAGCAACACTTGTACCCTATTTCTTCAATTGTTTGTTGGACATATTTCAATCTCTGTCGTTTCCGTTTCCTACAATTTTTACCCCCTACAGTTCCTTCTAATTCCATAGAAGTTATCCTCTGATGTCTTAATACAGTCCCAAGCCCTGTTCTGTCTCCCTGTCAGTGTTTTCCATGTCTTTCTTTCTCCTCCAGATCTGCGGGAAACCTCGCCATTTCGTATCTTTTCAGACCACCTAATTTTCAGACATCATTATATGACACCACATCTCAAACGCTTCGATTTTCTTCTTTTCCATTTTTACCACAGTCCATGGTTCACTACTGTACTCCAGACGTACATCGTTAGAAATTTATTCCTCCAATTAGAAATTTACCTATGCTGGTCTCCTTTCTATCTCCACCTTGCTTTGTCGATCACGTATTGTCTTGCTTCGAAGGCAGCACAATTCTTTCACTTTATCTACTTCGCTGTCACCACTTCTGATATTACGTTTAACGCTAATCCTGTGTGTGCTACTTCTCCTTACGTTCGTCTTTCTTCGGTTTACTCGCACTCTATATTCTGTACTCGTTAGACTGATCATTCCACTCAAGATAGCCTACAATTCTACACTTCCACTGAGAACAGCAATTTTATTAGAGAATTTTATCATTGATATCCTTTCATCCTGAATCTTACTCTCAGTGTGGAGTTTTCTTTTATTTCCATCGTTTCTTCTTCTGTATTTATATTGAACAGCAGGGTCGAAAGACTGGAGACTACACTTATATCCTTTTTAATGCAAACTCTTCGTTCTTGTTCTTCCATTGCTACTGTCCCCCCTTGTTCTTGTACGTTTGTATAATGTCCGTCTTTCCACATAACTTACTCCTATTTTCATCAGAATTCCGGACGCCTTGTATAGCTTTACATTTTCGAATGACATTTTTTAAGACGACACGTCGAACGAACGTCTAATGACTTTTCGCAAGTCTTGGTTTTCTTTCCTGTTCTCCGTGTTAAGTTGATCGTTCTATAGTTCTCGCACATATCTACCTTTACTATCTTCGATACTATATGTTTTTTCGAAAAGACTGATAATACGTATCCGGAATCAGAGATTCTACTCCCCAAACAGAACAGTCGTTCAGTAGGCAATAGAACGATTGCATGTACAAAGTTGGTGACTGACTCTTGCAGCCTGTAATATAGTTGGGTTAATTGTAAATTTAGACAGTATTTTACATGAAATTCGATTTCACACAAGATGTGCTTGACGATTGTATTTGCTGTGGTTTTCAGTACGAACATTAGTTTGATGTAGTGCTCACCCTATTCTATTCTGTCCAGGTATCTTCATCACTGCATGACTACTGCAACCTAAATCTATTTGAATCTGATTGCTATAGTCAACCTTGGCCTCCGTCTTGCTGTGGAGAGATTGTAAATTTAGTAGCAACATGGGCTGTGAAGCGGCAGTGAAAACACGACTATAAACACAGTCTCTAAACTAAAAGTATTGTTCCAAAAATGTGTTTGAAAGGAGCACAATAATGTAATCAAAATCTTATTCGTTTCTTTGATAGAAATCACTTATCTGATTAGAACTGTGTGCCGGACTGGGAAGCAAAACTGTACATTGTCACTTTCGGAGGCAAGCGCTCTATCGGCCAAGTTATCAATACATGTCGGATGACCTTCTATCACAGTTTACTTCTCCCTGTACCTCTCTGCTATCTTCAAAACTTCACAGAAGATGCCCTCCCATATCTAGCGGAACAACGACTCCGAGAAGGAAGGGTATTCCGGGGAAACAGCTCAGCAAAGCATAGGGAACTGTTTACAGAATGATTGCAGGGTAACTTTTCGCGAAGGTGATGGGAGTTGAAGCTGTGTAGATCGGTCAGTAGTCGTGGCTGGATGGCACAGTCTGCAGAATACAGTGCATGTTTCCCTTCTTTCTTCCTAACTTGTAAAAGCCTACTGCCAGGTGAGTTTCTGGGCAAATACGACATGTCAAAATCACCACGAGGGTGTAATACATGAGAGATTGTTATAAAAATGGTTCAAATGGCTCTGAGCACTATGGGACTTAACTACTGAGGTCATCAGTCCCCTACCTGTATAACTTAGAATTACTTAAACCTAACTAATCTAAGGACATCACACACATCCATGCCCGAGGCGGGATTCGAACCTGCGACCGTAGCAGCAGCGCGGTTCCAGACTGAAGCGCCTAGAGCCTCTCGGCCACACCGGCCGGCATATTGTTATAACTTTTCTCGTTTTCCTGTTTATGTGTCCACTCCCTGCCTGTCTCCAGTTCATGGTGTGGGCAGTGTACCTGACGTTAAACATTATTCATGTATTCAAGGTCTTGACGGCATTGCCGACAGTCAAATTGGTTTCCAAATTTTTTTTATTGAACCTGTAGTTACATACTACATACTTTACTGACCACAGTTTTTATGCTAGATACTATTCAGTTGTAAACTGCTGCAGACTTTATGACAGCAATGAATCAACTCTGGTTGAAGCCAATTATAGGAAGCTTCTCAAGGTGCAGAAAACCAAGATTCAGCACCGGAAAGCCGGACTGACAGCCTGAGAAAAAAAAAATGCATGAGCGGTTTTTTGAGAAAAACGAAGGCAAAACACATAAAGGAAAGACCTGGTCTTGGCTGACCAACTGAACCCTAAAGAAGGAAATCGAAGATTTTTTCTGTATGAAAACAAGCTATCAGAACTAATGCCGACAAAGTAACAGTAGAGAAATCAACAGCCGCGTGGGATTAGCCGAGCGGTCTAGGCGCTGCAGTCATGGACTGTGCGGCTGGTCCCGGCGGAGGTTCGAGTCCTCCCTCGGGCATGGGTGTGTGTGTGTTTGTCCTTAGAATAATTTAGGTTAAGTAGTGTGTAAGCTTAGGGACTGATGACCTTAGCAGTTAAGTCCCATAATATTTCACACACATTACATTAGAGAAATCAACAAAATACCCAAAATGTAGACATTGCAAATAAGCAGACGAAACTCTGAATGATATCCTTAGAATTTACCAGAAGATCGTCCTGGCTAGTTGCACGCTAACGCACAAGCATGTGACACGAATGGTCCTGTGAAACGTATGTCAAAATTGCTATCTACCGGTGGCAACGAACTGGCGCGACCACAAGCAAGAAAAAGTTGTTGAAAACCAACATGACAAATTATTGTGGGACTTGTAACACGTCGAAGTTTGAAACACAATACACCAGACCACAATTCTTGAGGAAAAGAAAGTGTAGATCATTGATATTGCCATACCAGGTGATAGCAGTATCGACAAACAACAAACTGAAACCCTGTCAGGTACGACCTACAGTGATCAAGGAATAATCCTCTGATAGTGGTCACATCGCTTTCCGGCACACTCAGAGCAGCTCTGAAAGGCCTGAGTGACATTGATAAAATATCCGTCTGGCAACTACAAAAAACCGCAACCATCTTTTACAGTGCAAGACGTGCAGGAGAAGAGTCAAAGAGTTTGTGGAAGGTACCGACACGAATGTGGAGCCTTGCTGCCTGTAGTATTGTGGCCAGCTGCCGCTGGATTTCTCAGTTGTGGATCTATGTAGCGAACAGCCCAATCGAGGTGGTTCCATAGATTCTCGACTGGGTTTAAACTCAGGGAGTTTGGTGGCCAGGGGAGCTTGTAAAACTTATTCTGGTACTCGTATATCCACTCACGTAGACGTCGAGCTGGTGGCACGTTGCATTGTCCTGCTGGTAGAGGCCTACGCGAAGAGGACAAATAATTGCACTCAAGGATATACATGGTCTCCAAGGAGAGCTGCACACATGTGTCGATCCAGTGTGCCTTTCAGAACGATGAGATAACCCAGGGAATGCCACGAAATCATTCTTTAGAGCTAATGGTCCCTCCTGGTTGCAGGGTGTTCGCTTTCAGACGTTCCACGCCGTACACGCCAACGGCCGTCTGCATCATGGAGCATAAAGCGTGATTCATCTAAAGAGGACACCTGTTGTCGCTTAGTGGCCATCCAGTTGTGGTACTGGCGTGCAAATTCCAGCAGTGAGCGTGGGTGGATGAACCAGGCGCCTGCTGTGGACGTCTATGCGCAGCAACCTTCGCTGAACAGTCGTTGAGGAGACAATGTTGGCAGCCCCTTGGTTCATCTGAGCGGTCAGATGCTCAAAAAGTTGCACGTCTACTCGCCCATACACATTTATGCAGCCATCGTTCACCTTCCGTCGTCTATGGCGCGTGGTGCACTACAACTGCCTCGGCGCCGGATTTGGATAGTGCCATTTTGCCATACACGGTATACCTTAACCAATGAGTTACGCTAACAGATTCGGAAATGCTTCCACCTTCGGCCCGGAAGCCAATGATTATGGCATTTTGGACGTCATATAAATCCCTCCTTTTCCATATTTCGACAGCGACTGCAGTGGCGTCCTCGTTTCCCCGATACGATTTATATACTCCCCACTCCATGCTGGCACTTACTGTCTGTGAGTGGTTATAGCACGTTGACATTTAATATAGGCGTTGGTCTCATTAACGTGATCGGATTGTGTAGCATCAGTAATAGTAATAGCAATAGTTACTCCGCCTTGAGTAGTTAGTGTATTGAGAAGCTCAGTAGATACTTTTCATGGCCCAAAGTCATCTGAAATGAGGAGCAGGATGACTATAGCAGGCGTTAAAGAACAGCAACGGAAATTACGAAACAAGTGGAAAAAAGCGTCGGTCATTTCAAGCTTGAGGAAGAGTTGGCAGACAGAAGAATAGAATTATAGCCCTTGTAAGGTGTCAGGCAAATCCAACACCCTCCATGAAAACCCTGACATGATAGCAAATCCGGCAGTATGTCACATAGCTCCGAATAAATCCTGACATTAAATTAACCAAAGTAAAACGATCAACGAGTGAGAAAATGGAATATCGCAGACTAACACAAGAACGCTTAAATGCATGTCATACCTTCCCACCGTGAAACAGACGCAGTTCCGAGGGGAGAAACGAGAACAGAAGCCGAGAGCAGAACCGTGTAGGCTAGAAAGCCCTATGATAAAGGACACCCACATCGCCAAGAGCAGCCCCCAGCCCATGTTAAAAGATAGAGCCCTCCAGAAGAACAGTGTAGATCTTACAATAACACTAAAGGGGCCACACCAGCTGCAAGTTTTAGCGTGAGTCTATACGCGTCTCTGTTACGTAGCAAACATTAAAACCATTGCCCCACGACGAAAAGTATAACGTTTCTCATTGAATAGACAGAATTTTTGTAGGCAGAGCTTAAGGTTAATATTGAGACACTTATTGGTCAGTTGAAAACACAGCCAGACACCTTTTTCTTAAACCCACTTCAGTAAATTGTAGTAAGGAGAAGTTATAGAGAGTTGCTTCCGAGACGGCGAGGTGTGTGGAGCTGCGCCGCCCGCCGCCCGCTGACGCTGCCTAACCACCGACAAGGTAATGAACGCACGCGATGCCGCATAAGAGCACATAAGGCTTCACTCAGAACTGCAGAAGTCTCATCTGTTACATCCCCTTTTTGCATAATACTAATGTCGATCGTCAATTAAACTTCATGGTATTCACATTTGCTACTAGAAGATAAAATGTGAAACGCGATGATTTTTCTGTTATATAATTATTGAGAAGCCACATCAGCCACTGTAATTTACGACAAGTTAAATAAGTAATTAAAGATAATTGAGGGTAACTGTAGACCATTTTTTATAGCTTTCTCTTTTATGAAACTTAATTTAAACCTAGATTATAGATGTGATATGACATAAGTCATCATTCGATTCATTGTAGAACTTGGAAACCCACTCAGGGAATATTCGTTCACATTTTTTGTTGAACGTAGTTGGTTTTTATCATCCTGTGTTAAAATATTTCTTTTCATCAATAGTGCAATTTATAAACAGTGTTTTGAGAGTAGAATAAAAATTCCAATGGTAAACTTAACTGCCTTTTCGACATTATTTTACCAGCTAACTAAAAATAGGGAAGCCTTGAACCCCTTCCACTAAATTTAGTTAGTATTAAGATTCTTTTACAGGGAGTGCAGTGGAGCTGACGCTGAAATCATTAAGTATTTGATTATATCATCGCTAGTCTCACTGAACTCTTCTGAACTCTACATGTCATGTGTGGTCTGGCGTCTCCTTACCAGCAACAGGTCCCAGGTTCAAACTAGTCAATTACCTAAAAAACACGCTCAGAGCGTCGTTGCGCGAAAGTGGTAGGGAGACACGACTTAGAACAAACAGACACCAGGCAGAATGTTAGACCCTACATCGCTGACGTCAGTCTGTTGTACAATAAGGAACATGTTTCATACCCATGCATTTTGGTATTTTTTTGGAGAATGGAAATTTTTCTCTACAAAAATTAACATGGATGCAAAAACAGAGATGGTGCAGTAATCAGCAACATCTCTTCACCCATAGGATCCACGGACAAAGGCACTCAGGCCCTGTTCCTTGACTTCTGCAAGGCATTGTAATCTGTTCCACAATGTAGATTACTGAACAAACTACGAACATACCGAGTAGCAGACTATATTTGTGACTGGAATGAGGAATTCTTTGCAGCTGGAATTTAACACGTCATTCTTAACCGAGTAAAATCACACGATGTGAAGGTAATTCCGTGATTACCCAAAGGGAGTACTGTAGGGCCGTTTTGTGTACTGTTTGTAATAACGGTCTACATTCTAGCAGATAATGGTGGAGGTTCCGTACAGTTACTCACAGACGATGCTGTTTCCTAAGGAAGGTTGTAATACCAGCAGACTGAAGCAAACTGGAAGAAGGCCCATAGAGATACAGTGGGAATCGTACTGGCAACCAGTTGCACGCCAAAGGTTTATCAAAATCTTTGTCTATGTTTCCACAGATGTAAACCTGTCCTCCTCAGAGGAAGTAATAACACATAAAAATAGTATATATTACAACCCTATAGAATGCTGGCGACTGATTTAGGGACTGACTGTTGACTTTGAATGTAAATACAATAACTGTAACCTAAACAAAAGAAACACCGTCTAAACAGGCCTTCAGGCCTTGAAGGTCCAACGGTACCTACCAGCCACCGTGTCATCCTCGGCCCTTGGGCGTCACCAGTTGCGGGATACGGAGGGGTATTTGGTCAGCACACCGCTCTCCCGGCCGTTGTCAATTTTCGTGACCAGTGCCGCTACTGCTGCTCAATTGGCCTCACAAGGACTGAGTGGACCTCGCTGTGCCAACAGCACTCGGCAGACCCAGACGGTGACCGATCAAAGTGCTAGTCAAGCCACACAGCGCTTAATCTCAGTGATCTGACGGGAACCGGTGTTACTACTCGTACTGTGCCAAGGCCGTTGGCGTAACTGTAATGTACTTCTCTTAAAGAGGCGAAGAGATCGACTAGTTTTCGGATTGCTGTACACACCGGTACCTCTAATACGCCGGCCGCGGTGGTCTAGCGGTTCTAGGCGCTCAGTCCGGAACCGCGCGACTGCTACGGTCGCAGTTTCGAATCCTGCCTCGGGCATGGATGTGTGTGCCGTCCTTAGGTTAGTTAGGTTTAAGTAGCTCTAAGTTCTAGGGGACTGATGACCACAGACGTTAAGTCCCATGGTGCTCAGAGCCATTTTTGAATACCCAGTAGCACGCCCTCTTGCACTGATGCATGCCTGTATTCGTCGTGCCATCCTATCCACTAGTTCATCAAGGCACTGTTGGTTCAGATTGTCCCACTCCTCAACAGCGATTCGGCGTGGACCCCTCACAGGGGTTAGTGGATCACATCGTTCATAAACAGCTCTTTTCAATCTATATCAGGCATGTTTGATAGGGTTCATGTCTGGAGAACATGTTGGCCACTCTAGTCTAGCGATGTCGTTATCCTCAAGGAAGTCATTCACAAGATGTGCGCGATGGGGGTGCGAATTGTCGCCCATGAAGACGAATGCCTCGCCAATACGCTGCCGATAGGGTTGCACTATCGGTCGCAGGATGGCACTCACGTATGTACAGCCGTTACGGCGCCTTCCATGACCGCCAGCGGCGTACGTCGGCCCCACATAATGCCACCCCAAAACAGCAGGGAACTTCCACCTAGCTACACTCGCTGGACAGTGAGTCTAAGGTGTTCATCCTTACCGGGTTGCCTCCAAACACGTCTTCGACGATTGTCAGGTTGAAGGCATATGCGACACTCATCGGTGAAGAGAAAGTGATGCCAATCTCGAACGATCCATTCGACATATTGTTGGGCCCATCTCTACCACGCTGCATGGTTTCGTGGTTGCAAAGAAGGACCTCGCCGGCCGCGGTGGCCGTGCGGTTCTAGCGCTGCAGTCCGGAACCGCGAGGCTGCTACGGTCGCAGGTTCGAATCCTGCCTCGGGCATGGGTGTGTGTGATGTCCTTAGGTTAGTTAGGTTTAATTAGTTCTAAGTTCTAGGGGACTTATGACCTAAGATGTTGAGTCCCATAGTGCTCAGAGCCAGCCAGCCGGATGGACCTCGCCATTCACGCCGGTAGTGAAGTTGGGCATCATGAGTCTATTGCGCACAGTTTGAGTCGTAATACGACGTCCTGTGGCTGCACGAAAAACATTATTCAACATGGTGGCGTTGCTGTCAGGGTTCCTCCGAGCCATAATCCATAGGTAGCGGTCATTGACTGCAGTAGTAGCTCTTGGGCAGCCTGAGCGAAGGATGTCGTCGACAGTTCCTGTCTTTCTGTATCTCCTCCGTGTCCGAAGAACATCGCTTTTGTTCTTTACGAGAAGCCTGGACACTTCTCTTGCTGAGTGCTCTTCCAGGCACAAAGTAACAATGCGGACGCCATAAAACCACGGTATTGACCGTCTAGGCATGGTTGACCTACAGACAACACGAGCCGTGTAGCGCTTTCCTGGTGGAATGACTGGAACTCATCGGCTGTCGGACGCCCTCCGTCTAATAGGCGCTGCTCATGCATGTTTATTTACATCTCTCGGCGGATTTAGTGACATCTCTGAACAGTCAAAGGGGCTATGTCTGTGACACAATATCCACAGTCAACCTCTATCGGCAAGAGTTCTGGGACCCAAGGTGGTGCAAAACTTTTTTTGATGTGTATAATAAGTGTTGTGGAATACCTAGGAAAAGGCATCCATTGTTGGAGAAGGTGGAGTGAGCGCAGGAAATATACGAGGCGTGTGAGAAAAGTGATGAGACTGACAACACTGCGAATGATCTGACAACGCTGTGTTGTTCTAGTTGTATAGACCGATGTGTTCATCCCTTCCAGATGCTCAGTCCGAGTTTCACCTCCGTACAGAAATCACGTAAATTTTGACAGCACCATCAGTGAAGTTGTGGTTTTTGTTGCGTATTACAAAAATGAAACAGCGGAATTTAGAGCAACTTTATGCAATCAAGTTTTGTGGTTAACTTAGGGAATCAGACAGTGTGACCTTTGAAAAGTTGAAACGTGCCTATGGGGAAGATTCTTTATCAAGAGCACAAGGGTTTCGCTGGCACAAATCGTTTTTGGAAATCCGAGATCACAATGAAGATGAACTTGGCTCACGTAGACCTTCCACTTCAAAAACCGACCAAAATGACGAACGTGTGCGTGCTCTAGTGAGATCAGACCGACGTTTAACAATAAGGATGATGGGTGACCTGTTAAATACTTCCAATGTACATCAAATTTTGAGCGAACTTTTGGCAATGTGAAAGGTTTGTACTGAAATGTTGCCGAAAAACCTCACAACTGAGAAAATGGACTATCGAAGAAACGTGTGCGTTGATCCTCTTGAGAAGGCTGCCAATGACCACGAATGGTTCACTCGTGGGATGACAGGTAATGAATTCTGGATTTTTGAGTACGATCCTGAGATAAAGCGGCAATGTGAGAAGTGACACTCTCAGACTTCTCCTCGACCGAGAGAAGCTCGAATGAGCAAATCAGAGATCGAAACAATGCTGATTTTCTTCTTTGAGCGTTCGTTCCAAGCAACACATTACTTCCTCCCACCACGTAAGTCCCGCGAAATGATCACGTCGACGAGAGATTAGAGACAATGCGGAGGTTTACCGACCGACATTCTTCCCATGCACCATTCGTGAATGGTACAGGGAAGGCGCTTAACAGGCAGTGTACCGGTACCCTCTGTCACGTACCTGCGGAGTACACATGTAGATTTTGATAGCGGGATAAGACCTTGAAGCTCAAAGTCACAATACCTTAGTTGTACAAATGAGATCGATTAATTACGATCTCCCGTTTACCTCCAACATATTAACGGGAATCACTGCAAATAAAGCAACGCATCAGGACTGGTGAATATACTAGGTTATCTCGCACATGGGAGTCTGGGATACCCAGAGTATTATTTCAGAGTCTCTCAAATATCTTCAGCCGGAATTTCTTAGGAATTTTAAGCATCCGAGCAGTACTGAAAGAATTGTCAGTTACGGAAAATAACATCAATTCAACGTAAAATTTTAATTTCGATCTGAGAGAATTTCATTTCTCTCGATAAAGTCAAGAATCAAGCCGTACAACGTAATCAACGCATGCGCCGCCATAAACAAGTACAAATGAAAGGACTCTGCAAAAGAGAATGCCTCCTGGGAACACCAGGAAGAAGGTGCTTAAATTATAGAAAACCACGTCAGACTGCTGCTAGGAGTCTTCAGTGGGCAAAAACTGGTGCAGAAAAGAAATTTGAGAGAATAGTTGGATTATACTAGGCGTTTGAAAGAACAGCCACAAACGGAAAATGGATAACTGGTTGCTATCGCACCTTTAATCTGCAATTAAAGTGAAAATATTGCCTCGGTCTTTCTAGCCATAAGAAAACGTGGATATCCCACGACCAACATTAACAAGTACTTGAAGTAGGTCGTGTGACCATCACCAGGCAGAATCAGGAATAAAGTTTGAAGGTTAAGGTGAAAAATATTCATAATTTGACTGCAAAGTTTCATCCTAACAAATCCAAAATGGAAACGACTAGGACAAAAAGAATTGCCAATGAATACTTAAACTAACTAGAGATAATTTTCTTGCGAATTTGATATATCAGGCAGCACCTAATAGAGATGACTTAAAACCTCAATACAAAAGGCATCTCGAACATTGTCACACTACCAAGAAAAATATAGATGGTCAAATGACACTTGTGACAAACCAACATATGAAAGATTTAAAATGTGCAACTATGGAACTCTCACAAACAGAAACCTTATTCTTTTATTGGTGCCTTTTCCTGTGGTTTCACAGGGTTGGATTTGGCAGAATCGAGTGGAAGGGGTGGCTGGATGCCCTTCCTGCCACCACCCCATACCCCCTGGGATGGAATTACTGTACCCTAGCTGTCTGCAGCTAGTGTAATCTATGGAATAGTGCGAACGTGTTCAGATGCCTGCGAGTCGTGTAACTGAGGCGGAAAGCGGAAATCAGCCCCATATTCACCTAGCTGGATGTGGAAAACCGCCTAAAAGCCACATCCAAGCTGTCCGGCACACCAGCCGACGTCGGTAATCCTCCACGCGGATTAGATGTGGGGCCAGCGCGCATACCCGCATAGCGCTCTCGGCTAACCTGTCGGGTTCTCACAAACAGAAATCCATGTGTAGGAATTCCTCAAAATAAAAAAATAAATAAAAATGCAACCGAAATAGTCAGAACAGGTAAACGTAAATTCAAGCACAGCATACTAACGGAAACTGATGAAGTCTTCACACGAAAGAACACTAGAAACTTCCACTAGCAATTTAAAGTAGAGGTCCGACTGTATTAATCCCGCAACGTATGCTTCAAAAGCCCGAATGGAACGCTGGAGGCAAAGATGATTCCAAACTCCTTGCAATCTACTTTCAGAATTTATTAGGCTGTGAGAAACCTCGCTACCAACTTATTTTTAAGAACCAGTCCCGAACCAAGAAGAAATATTCCTAAAGTAGGAAGAGTCAAAAAAATAATCTCGCATATCAGAAATATTTCGGCACCAGGTGAACCCAAAATAATTGCGAAATAGGTGGTGACAGGTTGACTTACGCCATTCAAGTAATATTATTCTTAGCCAAGAACTGAAACATTTCACATACCAACAGGAAAGCTATGTATGTAGAGTTACAAAACAAGAAAATATTCCACAGTCAGGGGGCATAGTAAGGATTCAGTTTCGTCATAGGAACTGGAAGATCTCCAAATGCTCCGATATAAGTAATGGTGGCGGAAATCTGTACAGACGTAGTCCTCTGCATGTTAGATCAATATATGCGTTCATCAGGTCGGTACTGGTCATCGTTCCTGTAGAGGTCCAACGGAGTGGTTGTAGTTGACAACTGAGATGATAACCATCAGATCACTGTCTGCAGACGGGAGATCACTAGACACTTATGTCAGACAAGAATGTCAAGTGATAACAATGAGGAAACGTGCAAGGACGACAGAACAGTTTCACGATCTGGCAATGGCAGAGTTGTTAAAAAGATCAAGAGAGAATATCTTTAAGAGTGATACAAATTTTTTATATTTTTAACTTTAAAAATGTTATATATATATATATATATATATATATATATATATATATATATATATATATATATATATATAATAAATTCATTACACACACACATATATATATATATAGTATTGAAGAAACCCAGCGTATTTATAGCTACAGGCCTTGTGCTTAACGTTTATGATGTCATATCTCCTGAACTATGTTTCATATAATGATACAACTCTGTTGGTACATTTAACATCGTATGTGGATACAGTCTGCAAAATGTATTGCGAATGGATTTGAAGTAACAAATTTAGAGGCCACGCATGACGCGGCAGTTTTTCATCGATCTCGCTGTTTGTTGTTGTTGTTGTGGTCTTCAGTCCTGAGACTGGGCCGGCCGCGGTGGTCTCGCGGTTAAGGCGCTCAGTCCGGAACCGCGCGACTGCTACGGTCGCAGGTTCGAATCCTGCCTCGGGCATGGATGTGTGTGATGTCCTTAGGTTAGTTAGGTTTAAGTAGTTGTAAGTTCTAGGAGACTGATGACCACAGATGTTAAGTACCATAGTGCTCAGAGCCATTTGAACCATCCTGAGACTGGTTTGATGCAGCTCTCCGAGCTACTCTATCATGTGCAAGATTCTTCATCTCCCAGTACCTACTGCAGCCTACATCCTTCTGAATCTGCTTAGTGTATTCACCTCTTGGTCTCCCTCTACGATTTTTACCCTCCACACTGCCCTCCAATACTAAATTGGTGATCCATTGATGCCTTAGAACATGTCCTACCAGCCGATCCCTTCTTCTAGTCAAGTTATGCCACAAACTCCTCCCCAATCCTATTCAATACCTCCTCATTAGTTGTGTGATCTACCCATCTAATCTTCAGCATTCTTCTGTAGCACCACATTTCGAAAGCTTCTATTCTATTCTTGTCCAAACTATTTATAGTCCATGTTTCACTTCCATACATGGCTACACTCCATACAAATACTTTCAGAAACGACTTCCTGACACAGAAATCTATACCCGATGTTAACAAATTTCTCTTCTTCAGAAACGCTTTCCTTGCCATTGCCAGTCTCCATTTTATATCCTCTCTACTTGGACCATCATCAGTTATTTTGTTCCCCATAAAAAAAACTCCTTTACTAATTTAAGTGTCTCATTTCCTAATCTAATTCCATCAGCATCACCCGACTTAATTTGACTACATTCAATTATACTCGTTTTGCTTTTGTTGATGTTCATCTTATATCCTCCTTTCAAGACAATGTCTATTCCTTTCAACTGCTCTTCCAAGTCCTTTGCTGTCTCTGACAGAATTACAATTTCATCAGCAAACCTTAAAATTTTTATTTCTTCTCCATGGATTTTAATACCTACTCCGAATTTTTCTTTTGTTTCCTTTACTGCTTGCTCAATACACAGATTCAATAACATCGGGGAGAGGCTACAACCCTGTCTCACTCCCTTCCCAACCACTGCTTCCCTTTCATGTCCCTCGACTCTTATAACTGCCATCTGGTTTCTGTACAAACTGTAAAAAGACTTTCGCTCCCTGTATTTTACCCCTGCCACCTTCAGAATTTGAAAGAGAGTAATCCAGTCAACATTGTCAAAAGTTTTCTCCAAGTCTACAAATGCTAAAAACGTAGGTTTGCCTTTTCTTAATCTATTTTCTAAGATAAGTCGTAGGGTCAGTATTGCCTCACGTGTTCCAACATTTCTACGGTATCCAAACTGATCTTCCCCGAGGTCCACTTCTACCAGTTTTTCCATTCGTCCGTAAAGAATTCGCGTTAGTATTTTGCAGCTGTGACTTATTAAACTGATAGTTCGGTAATTTTCACATCTGTCAACACCTGTTTTCTTTGGGATTGGAATTATTATATTCTTCTTGAAGTCTGAGGGTATTTCGCCTGTTTCGTACATCTTGCTCACCTGATGGTAGAGTTTAGTCAGGACTGGCTCTCCCAAGGCCGTCAGTAGTTCCAATGGAATGTTGTCTACTCCGGGGGCCTTGTTTCGACTCAGGTCTTTCAGTGCTCTGTCAAACTCTTCACGCAGTATCATATCTCCCACTTAATCTTCATCTACATCCTCTTCCATTTCCATAATATTGTCTTCAAGTACATCGCCCTTGTATAGACCCTCAATATACTCCTTCCACCTTTCTGCTTTCCTTCTTTGCTTAGAACTGGGTTTCCATCTGAGCTCTTGATATTCATACAAGTGGTTCTCTTTTCTCTAAAGGTCTCTTTAACATTCCTGTAGGCAGTATCTTACTCCTAGTGAGGTATGCCTCTACATCCTTACATTTGTCCTCTAGCCATCCCTGCTTAGCGAATTTGCACTTCCTGTGTATCTCATTTTTGCGACGTTTGTATTCCTTTTTGCCTGCTTCATGTATTGCATTTTTATTTTTTCTACATTCATCAATTAAATTCAATATTTCTTCTGTCACCCAAGGATCTCTACTAGCCCTCGTCTTTTTACCTACTTGATCCTCTGCTGCCTTCCCTACTTCATCCCTCAAAGCTACCCATTCTTCCTCTACTATATTTCTTTCCCCCGTTCTTCTCAATTGTTCCCTTATGCTCTCCCTGAAACTCTGTACAACCTCTGGTTTAGCCAGTTTATCTAGGTCCCATCTTCTTAAATTCCCACCTTTTTGCAGCTTCTTCAGTTTTAATCTACAGTTCATAACCAATAGATTGTGGTCAGAGTCCACAACTGCCCCTGGATATGTCTTACAATTTAAAACCTGGTTCCTAAATCTCTGTCTTCCCATTACATAATCTATCTGAAACCTATAAGTATCGCCAGGCTTCTTCCATGTATACAACCTTCTTTTATGATTCTTGAACCAAGTGTTAACTATGATTAAGTTGTGCTCTGTGCAAAATTCTACCAGGCGGCTTCCTTGTTCATTTCTTATCCCCAATCAATATTCACTACGTTTCCTTCTCTTCCTTTTCCTAGTATCGAATTCCAGTCACCCATGACTATTAAATTTTCGTCTCCCTTCACTATCTAAATAATTTCTTTTATTTCATCATACATTTCTTCAATTTCTTCGTCATCTGCAGAGCTAGTTGGCATATAGACTTGTACTACTGTCGTAGGCGTGGGCGTCGTGTCTATCGTGGCGTTCATTATGTTGTTTGTAGTAGCTTACCCGAATTCCTATTTTTTTTATTCATTATTAAACCTACTCTTGCATTCCCCCTATTTGACTTTGTATTTATAATCCTGTATTCACATGACCAAAAGTCTTTTTCCTCCTGCCACCGAACTTCACTAATTCCCTCTATATCTAAGTTTAACCTACCCATTTCCCTTTTTAAATTTTCTAATCTACCTGCCCGATTAAGGGACCTGACATTCCACGCTCCGATCCGTAGAACGCCAATTTTCTTTCTCCTGATAACGTCGTCCTCTCGATTAGTCCCCGCCCGGGGATCCGAATGGGGGGCTATTTTACTTCCGCAATATTTTGCCCAAGAGGACGCCATCATCATTTATCCGTACAGTAAAGCTGCATGCCCTCGGGAAAAATTACGGCCGTAGTTTCCCCTTGCTTTCAGCCGTTCGCAGTACCAGCACAACAAGGCCGTTTTGGTTAATGTTGCAAGGCCAGATCAGTCAATCATCCAGACTGTTGCCCCTGCAACTACTGAAATGGCTGCTGCCCCTCTTCAGGAACGACAGGTTTGTCTGGTCTCTCAACAGATACCCCTCCATCGTGGTTGCACCTACGGTACGGCTATCTGTATCGCTGAGGCACGCAAGCCTCCCCACCAAAGGCAAGGCCTATGGTTCATGACGTCAAATCTCTTCGACTATGTGTCGCACAGTGATATAACGTTGTAGGTGGATACTGTCTGCGAAATTTATTGCGAGTAGAGCGAGTAGCAAAGAAGTAATAAATTTAAATGTTATGTCTGATGCGGCAGTTTCTTACATATCTCATTTTTTTCATATCTCCTGAACTAAATAGCGTACAATGATATAATTTTGCACTTACATTCAGTGGTATTTGTGCGTACTTCCTGTACAATGAGTCCCGAATACAGTTAGTAGGAAGTAATAAATTATAACGTCATGCCTCGTGCTCTACTTTTACTGCTTTAACTGAGGAGAAGTAGTAATCGTTAAACTTGTTTCCTTTAATCATTTTTAAGGGTTGTCACCGACAAAATATTTCGTAGGCCTTTGAAATTATGTATAAAGTTTGTTGTAAGTCGTTAAGTGCTCCCATTCTCAAATAGCGAAATAATGAAATCTGGGGGTTCACATGTCTCGGGCTACACTTATTTTTCACCCCATCCTCGGAACTTTAACAGGTGCACTATATCATCAAAAGTATACGGACACCTGGCAGAAAATGACTTACAAGTTCGTGGCGCCCTCGATCGGGAATACTGGAATTCAATATGGTGTTGCCCCTTCCCCCCCCCCCCCCCCCCCCTCCATTCATGACAGCTTCCACTCTCGCAGGCTATAGGATTCAGGTCAGGACTCTGTGCAGGTCAGTCCATTACATGGATGTTATTGTCGTGTAACCACTCAGTCACAGGTCGTACATTATGAACAGGGTGTCGATCGTGTTGAAAGATGCAATCGCCATCCTCGAATTGCTCTTCAACAGTGGACAGCAAGAAGGTGCTTGAAACATTAATGTAGGCGTGTGCTGTGATAGCCCCCCGCAAAACAACGAGGAGTGCAGGCCCTCTCCATGAAAAACACGACTACACCATAACACCACCGCCTCCGAATTTTACTCTTGGCACCGCACACACGCCGGCAGATACCACAAGACTATACAGAAACTCCAGACATTCGCAGAACCCGTTTATTCTGAATCTGGGGACCTACGACCACAACCGTAGATGGAAACATAAAAGACCAAAAACATACTTGTAAGGACCTATCATCTACGGCCAAGTTCACGCAAACACAACGGTACAGGCGAGCCCCTGTTAATCAGCCACCATTACTGGATATCCAGTTGGAACCCACATGCCGAATAACTGGCACCACACAGGGAAGCTGTACCGTACACTGACTACATGCAGGCAAGATCCCCCCCCCTCCCCCCCCCCCTTCACACACACACACAGTGAGATGATATATGGCCGATCTCCCACTAATATACAGTATAACAATCCTGATTGTTCCAGGAATGCAGCAGCTGCAGCAAACTAGGATGCATCGCCATCGCCTGCCACGGTAATGATGCCCATGCTAACAAACCCAACCTTGCATGAACTATCGCAGCTAGTAAGCCACTACTGCTCTTACTACCCATCCCAATGTCGCAGAAGTTTTTTTTTTCCCACGGCACGAGCCTTGGAACTTTTTTCCCTCTGCTCTTCAAATTGCTACCCTCATTCGCGTATCGTCCACTATCTATCACCTGATGGACCGTGTTAATGCGTAGTCTTACCCAGACGCACGGATAACATCACAGCCCAGCATCCTGTGATCCACCTATTATATAACTAACATGTTGACGGAGGTGACAGTAGAACTTTTGGTCTGGTCACCACGTTGGTGCGGGCGTGGAGGTGCCCCATCTCTGTTTTTCTTAAAAAAAAACGCTGGCAGATGACGTTCACCGGGCATTTGCCATACCCACGCCCTGCAATCGGATCGCCATATTGTGTACCGTGATTCGTCACTACACACAACGTTTTTCTACTGTTCAATCATCCAATGTAGTACGCTCCTTACACCAAGCGAGGCGTCGTTTGGCATTTACTGGCCATATGTGTGGCTTATCAACAGCCGCTCGACCATGAAATCCAAGTTTCCTCATCTCCCGCCTAACTGTCAAAGTAATTGGAGTGAATCATGATGCAGTTTGGAATTCCTGTGTGATGGTCTGTATACATGTCTGCCCATTACACATTACGAACCTCTTCAACTGTCGGCAGTCTCTGTCTGTTAACAGACTAAGTCGGTCTGTAAACTTTTGTACTGTGCTTGTCCCTTCACGTTTCCACTTCACTACCACATCGGAAAGAGAGGATCTAGGGATGTTTAGGCATGTGGAAATCTCGCGTACAGACGTATGACACAAGTGACCACGTTCGAAGTCCGTGAGTTCCGCGGAGCGCCCAATTCTGCTGTCTCACGATATCTAATGACTACTGAGGTTGCTGATACCTGGCAGTAGGTGGCATCACAATGCACCGAATATGAAAAACGTATGTTTTTGGGGGTGTCCGGATACTTTTGATCACATGGTGTAGGTGGTTCTCATCCCCTCAACAACCGTTGCATGATAGTAAGACAATGGTACCAAGTTTGGTTAAAGCAATATATTATGTATGCCATGATTGTACTTATATCCTGAGCAATGAGATGTATGCACTTTGCTTTTGCCTTCTGTGTTGCATGGATCGATAAACCAGTCCCGTACAATGGGCTCAATGACTCAAAACTCTAAGAATAGTATGCTTGTTATTCTTTGTGACTAATGAGTTATCCCAAATGCCTAGTATATAGGCTAACCTTGGTAAACCAGCCACATATGGTTCAAATGGCTATGAGCACTATGAGACTTAACATCTGAGGTCATCAGTCCCCTAGAACTACTTAAACCTAACTAACCTAAGGACATCACACACATCCATGCTCGAGGCAGGATTCGAACCTGCGACCGTAGCAGTCCCGCGGTTCCGGACTGAAGCGCCTAGAACCGCACGGCCACCGCGGCCGGCAGCCACATATAATACTGGAAATAATATTATTAGCTATAGTATTTTAGTAATTATTTAATTGAACTGTATTGTTAAGGGCTTCGTGTAAAATCTGATTGCAAGTACAGTGCTCATATCTTGCTAGGTTAAATAAATAAAAATATAGCACCAGTTCTTAAATGATCATTTACTTTTCTATGATCCTAACTATCTATGAGGGCAATTACTGTTAGTATTAAATGC
This sequence comes from Schistocerca americana, assembly GCF_021461395.2. Lineage (NCBI taxonomy): Eukaryota > Metazoa > Arthropoda > Insecta > Orthoptera > Acrididae > Schistocerca > Schistocerca americana. The sequence continues at coordinate 383,497,922 of NC_060126.1, forward strand.
AATTAACACGTCAGGCATTTGAAACTCCCTGGAAGTGTAGATGTGTGCTTTGAGAAAGTTCTGACAGTTGACATGACAAGCTAAATAGGAAAGGCAGATGAAAGAAGATGGTCATGTCTCTAGTTGTGTGTAGAACAACAGTGAGCAGTAATACGATTTTTGTGGTTGTAGGGCATAAAACGCCTACAGATTCATAGAAGGATGTTTGAAATGTATGGAGTTAGCTGCATTAGCGAGAGAAGAGTGTATGAGTGGGTAAATGGCTTTAAAAATGGACCTATGTCAGACCCAGCATGGCCGTTACTGACCTCTGCCAGGCACTTAAATGTGATTTGCAGAGTATCCATGCAGATGTAGATGTAGATGCAAAATCTGGAATGTTCTGATGCCACGATTCGTGAAAATCGGAGTATTTCTGGAGAAACTTTAGCCAGGAAGCTGAGTATCACTGTCACATGCACTCATACAATTATTAATTAGGTCCTCAAGTGCCGTTATTGTGTGCATGATAGCCGGCCTGAGTGGTCGTGCGGTTCTAGGCGCTACAGTCTGGAACCGAGTGACCGTTCCGGTCGCAGGTTCGAATCCTGCCTCGGGCGTGGATGTGTGTGATGTCCTTAGGTTAGTTAAGTTTAATTAGTTCTAGGTTCTAAGCGACTGATGACCTCAGCAGTTAAGTCGCGTAGCGCTCAGAGCCACTTGAACCATTTTTTGTGTGCATGATAGGTGTCTAGCTTACTCACTGGTGACCACAAGATGATGCGTGTTCTGGCTGCAACATCGTTTCTGGAGCAATATACCGCTGAAGGATACGACTTTCTGACACGTATCCTCACAGAAGACGAAACCTGGTACATCACTAAGAACGAGAAAGCAAAAGACACTTTTCACACTGGCGACATACATCTTCTCCAGCGAAGAAGACATTCAAGTCTCAGCCCTCTACCACAAAGGTCCTTTTCACCCTCTTCTGGGATATGAAAGGGCTGATTGTGGAGCTCTATCAGCAGAGGGGTGAAACAGTGAACAGTGCCCGGTACAGTGCCAAGTTTGAGAATGAGTTAAAGGTAACTGGATGGAGTCGTCATGGGGACTTGGATCTAGAGGCATTCTTCTCCTTCACGACAGCGTGGGCCCCCAAACTGGCCACTACAACTCTTGCCGTAATTCAGAAACTGAGATATCAGGCTGTACTGCATTCCCCATACAGCACCTATCTTGTTCCTTCAGACTACCATGTGTCTGGAATTTGTTTTCCTTTATTGTGATTTCATTCCCTGGCCCATATGGGGCAGGGGAGGGCTGACAGTGGCACAATCCACCGCTCGTCAGCTGATATGACAGTTAATAAAAGGAGAAAATTATACATATAAAGGTGATGAAAAGGGGGACATAAAAACAGAGTAATGGGAGAGAATGAAGGTAAAATAGACACTGTCACAGAGACGTTCATTGGGGGACAGTTAAAAAAGTGTGCATAAAGTTGAGAATGACAGTTGGTTAATCATTGAGCACAAAAAAGACACTGACGTGACACACACAGGTTGAAAGTTGCCCACAGTATTAAAACACTCCAGAACAAAGACACCTTAAAACCACTTTAAGAGACGAAGCACACATGACAAAGAAGAAGATCTACCAGAATGGACCTGCCGAGGGAGAGGCCTGAGGGGACAGTAAAAGAGGGGAGAGCAAGGTGCAGTGGGGGAGAGGGTGGGATGAAAGGAATAGGGGAGTCAGGGTGTGTACAAAGAGACAGAAGACAGATGTGGTGGGAGATGAAGAGAGAAAAAGGCAGGAGGGAGTGCAGAGACACTGAAGAGGAGCAGAGGAGAGGGAGGAGGTGTAGGGGGGGAGTCACTTGGAGGAGAGGGAGCCCTGAGGAGGAGCAGGAGGAAGGTGGGGTTAGAATTGGTAGGAGGGGTAGACGTCAGGGAGAAGTTCATCATCTGGGATGGGTAGGTGCTGGAAGTTGTGTTGGAAAAGGAGGTGCAGGGTGTGGAGATGGAGAGAGGGCGGGACACAACGGTAAAGGCGCAGCAATGGCCTTGTGGTGGAGAGGTGACACCAGAGGGTGGGGTGATGGAGTCAGCAGGCAATATAAAGGGTGCGGATGTGTTCAAGGAAATGGAGAAGGTGGGGGAAGGTTCAAAAAAGGTTCAAATGGCTCTGAGCACTATGGGACTTAACTTCTGACGTCATCAGTGCCCTAGAACCTAGAACTACTTAAACCTAACTAACCTAAACACATCACACACATCTATGCCCGAGGCAGGATTCTAACCTGGGAGCGTAGCGATCGCGTGGTTCCAGACTGTAGCGCCTAGAACCGATCAGCCACTCCGGCCGCTGTCGGGGAAGGGGACGAGGTCATAGAGGATGCGCATGGGTGACAGAAGGTGGATACGGAAGGCCAGGCAGAGTGCATGGTGCTCGAGGATTTGTAGGGCGTTATAGAACCTGGGAGGGGTGGAAATCCAAGTAATGCTGGCATAAAAAAAGGATGGGGCGGATCAAGGAATTGTAGGTGTGAAGGACGGTGGAAGGATGCAGTCCCCATGTCTGGCAGGACAGTAGTATCAGGAGGTGGAGTCTGTTGTGGGCTTTGTGTTTGATTGTAAGGAGAGGTGGAGGTCGAGGGTGAGGCTAAGGTATTTGAGGGTAATAGTGAGGTGGATAGGACTGCCATAAATGGTTAGGTAGAAATCATGGGGACGGAAGGAGCGGGTGGTGTGGCCTATGATTATCGCCTGGGTCTTGGAGGGGCTGATAAGAAGGAACCACTGGTTGCACCAAGAGGTGAACTGTCAAGGTACGTTGGTAGGGTACGCTGGGACCGTTGAAGGATAAGCTAAAGGGCTAGGAAGGCGGTGTCATCAGCAACAGACGGGGGAGGTTGGGCATAACATCTTATGAACCCTGACGTACACTGTCAGAGGAAAACGATTTGAAAGTGATGGTGAGATTAAACAAGCGGTGCAGTATTGGTTGCGGGCACAACAGGAAACCTTTTATTCGAATTGAATAGAAAAGTTGGTGCAATGTTGTGAGAAGTGTATCGAAAAGGAGAGCAGTTACGCTGAAAAAAGGCATCTCATTTGTATCTATAAGTGAAATATATGCTTCACAAAAAGTAGTTTGCCGTTTCTTTTTGAATCACCCTCATATTTTTAGATATCGAACTTGTGGTATAATCGTTATTTCAATCATGTGCATCGTTTTTGATGCTGCAGTTGTCTCATACTTTAGCGTGTACAGATACTAGTTACGTTTTCTTTCGAATCGTGTCAATAAGGTTTCGGTTGATGAATGCTTTATGAAATGTTAATTAGTGTTCTCAATTTTATGCAAGAGAGCAAACTAATTGCCTTGCCACCAAGCGGCGACTGATCGCAGCAGCAGCTGAAACACGGCAGACGCGAGAGGGGGTGATGAAGAGCAGATTGTGGCTGCTGTCCATATCCGAAAAGCAGGCAGTTGCAGGTGGGGTGATCGGAAGCAAAGTTCTCCACAGGAGTTACTTCGAAAAAAAAGGCCATTTCGTTCCGTGAATCATTGCAGTTTTACCACTGAGTGTACACGTTGTGATGTGTACACAAAGCAAGAGTTGACTGATTAGTTTTAAGTAAACTGAAGAATTTTTATACAGAGAGGCGAATTAATTTTGCATATTGCATTATAGAACCTGGCAATGTGTCACAAGAGATGAAATTAAGTGTTTACCTACCTGCATGAGGTGGTGTGCAGGGGAAGTAGATGCACACTCTCAGCCTGCCAGGAAAGTACAAACATTTATTACAGCCATGCTGCATATTTACGTCTCTTCTGACTCGCGTAGATACTGGAACTGTAAAAACAATGAAATCACATTAGATTTTTCTAACGTTAGATGTAGCCGCGGTCAGACATTTCAGGTGATGAGCGTACATTTAAATGTTTCCTTGACACTACTATAATGAAGCCATAGTAACAGTATATAAATTTTTTTCCTTAAAAAGAAAGTGTTACATTACCTGTTTCAACGAACTACATTGTCATTTGTTCATAAAATAAAGAAGAAACCAACGTGTACGTTTCGAGCTGCTCGCAGAACAGTAGCATCTAAAAGTGGTAACAATAACTGCTAGTGAAACTGCCTTAAGTTGTGTGAGAAGTTAAAAAAAAAAACGAAGTAAGGTTAAACGATTGTTTTTAAAATTTTATTCTTTCTGTCAGGATGAAATATATACGTAAAATGAAAGATGTTTAAATTCTGACAAATAAGTAAAAGTAATAATAACCTGTATCATCAATCAATTTTTGATAACTGTATCGATATGTAAAGAGAAGCTATAATCATTCAACAGTAGAAATATCTGGTGGAGATAGGATTACCATGCAGAGTTGCCATCCGTTCCGATTTATCTGGACAGTCACCGTTATGGATCTTCTTGTCCCGATATCCTGATAAGACCCAATGTTGTCCCGATTTTACGAAATACTATTACGAGCTTGGTCCAAGAACTGAAGTAACGCCATCTAGCACAGCATGTAAATGCAACCTCAGGTAGTTTTCTTTATGATAAGAAGATTATGTTGAAAAGGTCGTCTCACAGATGGCATTAGACGTTGCATAACCTATATCGACAATGCAAGCATGTTCTAGATCTAGCGCCATCATTCGAGAAAATACCAAACTTCTTCTGTAATAAGGCGATGGAACTATTGAAGTAGCGCCACGCAGAAGTATCGGGAATTGCCCATAAGAATAGCGATCTGATAAGACGATTCTTTCGAAACTTAATACGAACAGTGAGCGCAAGTTAGTAATGTTTGAAGTGTTTACTGCAAGTGCACAGGGCGTGAAGTGCATAGTGCCAGTTTAGCTACATGCTCAATGCATGGTTTTATAAATAAGTAAAACGGTAAAAAGATTTGCTGAAAAAGGTGAAAGCTTCCGAAAAATGTGATGTACCAACTACTTCTGCCGTAACAAGTTCCATGTTGTTGTATTCTAAATTAAAAAAAATTACATTAAATAAATCTTTTACTTCGTTTCCACACCTCCTTCTTAGGGTGTCCCGACGAGGTCCTAGCCTGATATGGTCCCACCTTGATAGATGGAGAAGAAGTCTTTCAGATTTCTAAAGTTTGTCTTTTTCGTTTCTATTAGGATGGTTGTAGGTACGTGTGGCAGTCTTGTAATTTGGTTTATTCTGAATAATATTTAATTTTTGACAACCATTTCTACAGTTAATTTATTCTCCTATAGATTTCTCACATATGCTTTTATGTTGTATTTTTTCTGTTCTGGAAAATGTGTTTCAGGAAGAGTAATGTATATTGTTAGAATGTCGTCTGACCGATGGTGTATCGCGTCTTGCTATTTAATCATTTCATTCCAAATAGAACCTGCATATTTTTAATACAAAGTCCGAATCAATATTACTAGCACTGCACTAAGGTGGAAACGAAATTAACACTTTTTACGTTCAGTCCGCTTATGGAAAAATGTCACGTTCAGTAACCCCCACGGCTTGATCCACGCGTCAACCAGGAAAACAAGTCAGTATTTATCGGAGTAATTAATCATTTGATGTGTGGATTTAAACTGAATACATCGTGCCATCCAGTTTGTAGTGCGTCCTTCAAACGGCAGATCTTTCCATTATCTCTACCTCTTTTTTTTTCTTGCTACCAGACAAGAGATACATTACAGTGACGATGCGCAACTAGACTTACTTTAGGTTTTGTACCTGCTTTATGAAGTGTAATTTGTTGCGAGTGCAAATATGACAAACTACTTCCTTGTTATATGCAATGGGACGCCTGGGGAAGAAGTAATAAAATTGCGAATAGTTATTTGGATGCAAAGTATGCAAAAAAAATCAATCACAGGCAAAATCTCCCAGCACATAAACAGAAGAAGTTTACCAGGTAATGGGCTCTTTCATTTACTTTTTAGCGCCGAATGGCACGAATCTTGACGTCTGAGAGACAGTTGCAATATCCCATCATTAATTATATCAGTTTGTAATTTAAGTGGTTTCAATGACAAAATAATATCGAACTCACAATTTGTTACATCAAGATGCCTACTGGCGCGCATATTGTAGTTAATTTGTTCGAGGCTGCAGAGCGTTTTTTCTCGCGAGCTGAGCGGGATTTTTAAAGCATATTTTGTGTTATGACTAAAATTGATAAAAGAGAAATCAGGATCTTGGGGCTACCGTTCGACTACTAGAAAATGTCGAAAATAACAACAGGCAGGAAACGAATGCCGAAGTTGTAGGCACAGTCGCCATTCAGGTCGAATCGTAAATGCAGGCTTATCCTTTACAAACACTTTCGCAACAGCCTTTTCTAACGCTAGATACTTTGATTTCACTATTTCAAAAATTAGAAAACATTACGGTAAATAATTTCGATCTGTGACACAAAGCCTTGACAGTAAACTAAATGCGCAGGACGAACAACAGTCCGACCAATTTAAAAATAATTTTGAGCTTATGGTACAGAATCTTGGCAGTAAAACAGATATGCGAATGAAACAGAATTTCGAGTAAATGACGAAAGAACACTCCGACCAAATATCTTCAAATGTGTTATGAAGTCTTATGGCACTTAACTGCTAAGGTCATCAGTCCCTAAGCTTACACACTACTTAACCTAAATTATCCTATGGACAAACACCCATGTCCGAGGGAGGACTCGAACCTCCTCCGGGACCAGCCGCTCGGACCAAATAAAAGTTACTCTTGGTCGCATCGCGAAAGAGCAGTCGGGACAAATTTCCGCGAAATTCATAGCAACTACTACCGACATAACTGCATTAAAGGAATCATATCGCACAATACCGCAGACGACGCGACAGTTGTCGAATGAAGTAAGCGCACCGGTAACAAAGCAAGACAGTACGAAGATTTTAACGCAGCACCTCAGGAATCAGTTCCAAACTTTAGCTAGGGAACATGAAAACAAAATCAAAATTTTGACGCACAGCGTCAGGAACTAAAAATGGTTCAAATGGCTCTGAGCACTATGGGACTTAACATCTATGGTCATCAGTCCCCTAGAACTTAGAACTACTTAAACCTAACTAACCTAAGGACATCACACACATCCATGCCCGAGGCAGGATTCGAACCTGCGACCGTAGCAGTCGCGCGGCTCCGGACTGAGCGCCTAGAACCGCGAGACCACCGCGGCCGGCCGTCAGGAACTGACAAATGATGTTTCTACATGGCTGAAAGCGCAGGAAATGCATATAAATGAATCTATTAAGACCGAGTTACGTGTCGCACACATAATGTAAGTCAGGAAATAGCACACGAGTATAGGGCCCCCAACAATAATCTAAAGCACGACTTAGTACAAGTCGAAACACAAGTCAGCGACTTAAGGAAGTAATAGCAGGCGTAAGGAATGTAGTACACTTAGTATATGAAGTTTTTAGTTTAAGATAATCGTTTCTTTCATATCCATGAATACTGACAATTCCTCCTGGGACACCTTGTAAATAGGCATTTACACACTTATAAGTCTAGTTTGTTTAACAAGGATGGGACAGTTAGATGGCCGTGGTCTTATAGTACGAAACATCCCAACACCTGCCTGAAGTAATATGGGGAAACCACTGAAACGCTAAATTATAAGGAGACCTCCACCCTCCCGAATATAAGGACACTCTGTTTAAAAGAGTTCGGTTTACCCCTATTGTACAACAGTTTTGCAGAGGAGTTATTTAAGGATGTAAAAGGTCTCTGTTACACTGTTCAGTTATTTCTCACTGCACTCACTTCACATATTACACACACATTGTTTGACTGTGTAACACTACACCCACTATCAGCTGATATCAGGACCATAACGACGATGTCTTCCTTTCGTTTTGTGTTCCGCAACATCCCATTTGTTAGCCTGAATACCCCAGTCAGTATAATTTTATAAAGAGCGAGATGCTGAGAGCAGGAAGTATTGTATATTGCGTAGCTTTTGGATTATTTTTATTCCAGAAAAGGAAAAAGGAAGGAAAAAGTCATTGCGTGAAGGTGTTATGTGAAATGATATATATTTTATTATTGTTATTATTATTATTTATATGTGTTTATTTTATACCAAATTGCTACTCTGTTTTACCTACGTAATCCTTGGGTGTATAGAGTGTATTCCTTAAGAGGTTCTTTTAGCGGTCTTTTTAAATATATTTGAGTAATCTCTTTAATCTCCTTGTGCAACTTATTTTACAGTTTTATTCCTCAGCAGAAAATGCTTTTTTGAGTAGATCGAGGTAAATGTAAGTTCAATGTAGCTCTTGTTCTACAGTCAGAGGCAGAGCTCTTTCTGCAGCAACTAGCAATGTTATTTTTGATGCATTCGACGGATTTGTAATTTACTGATATGGTATATTTAAATCCCTAGTATTTTGAACGGATCTTTAAAATAAGCTCGACTACTGTTTTTGGTTATTATTGTTATATCCTTTTTCTGTAGTTTGCATACTATGTCCATATTTCATAGATAAGAACTGAGAGTACAGAACAGCGTGGAGCTAAATGACGCTGGTTGTTACATACTGATGACGTTACTTTAAGGGCATAATATGCTGATGCTATTCAGTATAGACGTATCTTTGTGTGTTGACACCACTTCAACTGAGAATCAATATTAATTCCGGTAAATGTTGTGTTTGTTAGTCAGTCTCCAGAGATGGAAAATGGAAGTCTGTGATGAGGATTTATGGGACTAAACTGCTGAGGTCATCGGCCCCTAAGCTTACACACTATTTAATCTAACTTAAACTAACTTATGTTAAGGAGGACACCATACACCCATGCCCGAGGGAGGACTCGAACCTCCGGCAGGGAAGCCGCGCGGACCGTGACAAGACGCCTCAGACCGCGCGGCTATAAAGGTGTCATCTACATTTAATGTAATAGTGTTATTTAGCTTCTTCATACTGACATTAATGGCATTTGTTTTCTTTGTGTTCAGTGTTACTCTGCTGCATATTGACTAATTGTTAACTTCCTTGAGAATTTTATTTGTTTTCTCTTCTAAGAGTTGTTAATGCTTCCATCGGGGATGGACATTTACACTGTCTTTTCTAACATACCTTATAAATAAGGTAGAAAGGCAACTTGTACCTTGAAGACTATATAGATTTGCAAATTTTTCTTGCAGAAATATTTGTGAGAGAACAGGTTTTTGGAGGATATATGAAAAGAATGATAAGACGGGTGCAGATTTTTGAAAGTGTAGAGGACAAGTTGCAAGGAGTTTGTGTGTGTAATCTCCTAAATCAACAAAAATGACGTCGCAATGATTGTTACAATGGTAAGACCATATGAAACAAGGAAATATTGTGGTATGAAAAGGAAAGCATCTACATGAAAATTGCTAGATATATACATTCACTATCTGATCAGAAGTATCTGGAAACCCCAGTTTATTGCGAAAGTGACCGCTATACGTCACGAGAACCGGACCATCCAATATAAAAGGTGGCGATGAGTGTTGTGTTATAGCAGAGACGCAGTAACAGCAGAATGACTCAGTCAGGAGATCTGAGACAGTTTAAATGTGGGCCAGCCAGGGGATATCACTTGAGTAACAAATCCATCAGGAACGTTTCAGCGCTTCTAAAGTTGGCCAAGTCGACTAATGGTGATTTTATTAGGAAGAGTAAGCGAGAAACAGTTAAATCAATGCCAGGTAGATTTCAACCAAAGATGGACCGTGACCGTCCAGCACTTTGGAACAAGTGGAAGGAACCACTCGTGATTTCCAAATTGCAACTAGCAGTCCTGCTAGCACAGCGACAGTGCGAAGCGGGTTAACAATAATGGGGTTCAATGCTCAATCAGTTCCTCGTAAGCTACACACTTCATTGAAAGTGACCCTGAAGGGTCCAAGCCGTCATGAATGTGAAGGTGGACACGCCTCACATTAATGTACACTAATAGAAGTGCACATACCTTAGAGCGGATAGTTAACCTCTTTGTCGACTCTGTTTGAATGTATTAAACAGCTAGATACAAAAAAATATCAAAACACTTTTTTTTTAGGAGATGACCAGTAATGTTTACATCTGGCACCAGAAAGTTATATTTGTATGTTTGAAACTGAATAAGAGGAGTCTGTGGTATTAGCACTTAAAGTGTTTATAATCGACCATCGTCCTTATATTCTGTTTTTATGTACGTTCGTCCCACGAACGATCTTTGCTGGTGTATCTATGGCACACTGACTGACTTGCGCTTATTCACGGCCGTCTCAGCGACACAGTCTCTCTGAGGTCTTTGAGGCGTTTCTGGCTTCAGCCAATGTCTAGTGAGGGTGTGGTTGCTTGCTTTGGAGAAATGGCGTTCTGCTTCAGAGTATTTCTATTGGGGTGCTGTTGAGCAGTAACAAGTACTGAGAGAAGAGAGGCCGCTATGCGTGAAGGTAGCAATGGTTTTGTAGTGACGAAATGGTTATAATACGCATGAACAAGCTTCTTTCTATGTGCAAATTCTGCGACATAAGGTAATGTGTTTTTCTACTTTACTATGGGGCGAGCGATATTGGACTAGTTATGTCTGCCGGCCGGGGTGGCCGAGCGGTTCTAGGCGTAACAGTCTGGATCCGCGCGACCGCTACGGTCGCAGGTTCGAATCCTGCCTCGGGCATGGATGTGTGTGATGTCCTTAGGTTGGTTAGGTTTAAGTAGTTCTTAGTTCTAGGGGACTGATGACCTGAGAAGTTAAGTCCCATAGTGGTCAGAGCCATTTGAATCATTTGAACTAGTTATGTCTGCTTAGGCGTAGCAGAGTAGCGCTCGTAGATCCCGTTTTGTTTACGTCTTGTTTCGGCTTCGCGATCCTATTTAATAAGCCGATACCTCATTCACGAAATAGTATTTTACATTTTCTAAGCCCTTTCAAGTGTATACCAACGAACTGGTCATTGCGTGACTGTAACGGAAACAGTAGGTGTTTTGAGAAATCTTAATCGGTTTGAACTATGTAAGATTTTTGTAATTCTGAAACGTAATAACAATCATAAATTTTAATGTCAATCTGATATCTTTTCATTCAAATTCGCACCTTTCATAAACTTAATTAGCTGAAGTACTAATTTTATCAGATAGCAGAGGCGAGCACCCATGAAGCGTAGCACAATGCCTACGTAGAAGTAATTCAATTAAAAATTCTCGTGCTTAATAACAACTTTTTCCGGCAAAACTATTTCTGCTTGTTGTAGATGTTCTCATAGAACCACTTTTTGTGTTGGTAGATGATTTTCATTACACAGATGGTAAGTTACGTTGAGACTTCCGAGATGGCGGCTACTCAACATTTTAGCTACTGGGTTTAGGATACTGTGGTCTTGCAAGGTCATTCAACAAAATATAACGACTTCCCACATAAAACGTAAACTTTGGTTTTTGTATCCCTTATCAGGCAAATAATGTTAGGATGATTCAAGTAGGACTGAGCAAGGGGAATGATAACAAATAGGGAATATTAAAGTACTACAGGTATTAAATAAAAGGTAACGTGGAGCTACTTATATAACTATTAGTATTTGTAGGACAACAACTGAGCATAGTCAGATTGCATTTTATTTAATTTTTAAAGGAAGGGTAACCTTTATGTGGGTCTCAGTGACCACCAAGTGTTGCAGTTAAGATGATATGTATTATCCATGTACTATATAGAGGCTATTTGCTGTGTCCACGTAGTTTATTGAAGTGAAATGTATTCTTGCATGTTTCGGCATAAAAGATGTAGATTATATATGGAGGGTATAAACAAATATCGAGACACCAAATACACGTTATCATTCCAAATATGTGGGAAATCTAATTGCTGGTAATGGATAAATTCAGGTGCTGTACGGTTTTCAAGGGAATCTTATACCACTCTTCTTGCAAAATAGTGACAAGGATGGAAGTGGATAGCGATCACACATCCTTCTTTCCAAAGTACACCATAAAATTTACATAATATTGAGATCTGGTGACCGTAAAGGCCAGAAAACATGCGACGATTCATCCTACTGCTCACAAAACCATTCCTGACGATGCAGGTTATGTGAGCAGGGGCAGTGTCGTCTTGGAACACATCATCTACATTGGGGGATAAACGTTGTACCATGGGATGGACCTAGTCAGCCAAAATACTCACATAATCATTGGCAGTAGTGCGACCCTGTGATGAAACAGGTTTATCAGGAGTCCTTTGTTTGCATTTCTGGAATTTCTAAGTACCTTGGATGTCTCCAACGATAAGCGAAAATTTTGAATCGCCTATTATTCGCGCACAGTCTTTGATCAGAGTAGCTACTTCGTTGGAAGATGTGCTTGCTTTTATCAACAGTGCTTGGCAGCGAGGAGCGCGGGAGTTCTATCGTTAGAGAAGATTAGTGAGACAGACACTAAGCAGAGAACTCGTGGTAATGTAGACGTAAAGTTAAGTGCATGCGTGTGTTTGGATATTCTGAAACAGAGGAGAAAGATTCGATTACTCTTTAGAATGAAATGAGGTATAATGAAATTAGAAAAGCATATAAAGAGGAATCAAGGTAATTTTTTCTATTTAGTTGTATTGCAGTCGCTCGTAGTTTGGAACCATTGTTAAATGAGACATCCATAACAGGGAACTTTAGATTTTTCTTTAAAGATTGATTAATTTTCACTGTAAAGTATTTTGCATATTTATTAATTATTTGTTTAATATTTTCGAGAGTAAGAGTTTCATATCATATGCACCTTGTCAGTGTTAATGAGTGTTGTAGCATGAATTTCACATAAGTAACAATTCACCGAAGAGCCAAAGAAACTGGTACGCCTGTGTAATATCGTGTAGGGCCCCACGAGCACGCAGAAGTGCCGCTACACGACGTGGCATGGACTCGACTAATGTCTGAAGTAGTGCTGGAGGGAACTGACACCAAGAATATGGCAGGGCTGCCCATAATTCCATAAGAGCACGAGGGATTAGAGAACTCTTTTGAACAGCACGTAGCAAGGCATCCCAGATACGCTCAGTAATGTTCATGTCTGGGGAATTTGGCGGCCAGCGGAAGTGTTTAAACTCTGAAGAGTGTTCCTGGAGCCACTCTCTACCAATTCCGGACGTGTGGGGTGTCACATTGTCCTGCTGTAATTGCCCAAGTCTGTCGGAATGCACAATGGCATAAACAGATGCAAGTGACCAGACAGGATGCTTACGTACGTATAGTCTGTCAGAGTCGTGTCTAGACGTATCACGGGACCCGTATGACTCCAACTGCACACGCTCCACACCAGTACAGAGCCTCCACCGGCTTGAAAAGTCCCCTGCCGACATACAGGGCCCATGGATTCATGAGGTTGTCTCCATACCAATACGCATCCTTCCGCTCGATACGATTTGAAATGAGATCATCCGACCAGGTAACGTATTTCAGAATCATCAACAATCAGTGTTGACGGATCCAGGCGAGATGTAAGTCATGAAAGGTACACGAAGAGGCCTTCGGCTCCGAAAGCCCACATCGGTGATATTTCGCTGAATAGTTTGCACGCTGACACTTGTTGATGGCCCAGCATTAACATCAGCACCAATCTACGGAAGGGTTGGACATCTGTCACGTTGAAGTTCTCTTCAGTCGTCGTTTGCCTCGTTACTGTAGGATCTTTTTCCGGCTGCAGCAACGTCGAAGATTTGATGTTTTACCGGATTTCTTCGGTACACTCGTGAAATGGACGTACGGGAAAATCCCACCTTCATCCCTACTTCGGAGATGCTGTGTCCCATCGCTCGTGCGCCGACTATAACATCATGTTCAAACTCACTTAAATCTTGTATCAGCATTAACCGATATGTCAACTGTGCCAGACTCTTGTCTTATATAGGCGTTCCCGCCGCAGCGCCGTATTATACCTGTTTATATATCTCTGTATTTGAATACGCATGTCTGTACAAGAGTGTATCAGGGTATATCAGATAATTTAAGAACAGTTTGTTAAAGACATGTTTCACCTAAGAGCATTGTCTACATCCTCATTCTTGTTGCATTCTCGCAGGAAGATATGTTCGAATTCTCTTTCTGGTCACTAACAGCAAAACAACAGCAAAGTTACAACCAACTAACCAAGCCAATACGAGTTGAAAAATAAACGAAAATAATTTACAAGCGAAACTTTCACTTGGCGACAACTCTGTTCGGTTTGGTCGTCGGGGAATTTTTTGTGAAATTTGTAGTCAGATACGTGCACTGCTCTCTGTAACATTTTGTTCGTAGTTAGTTTTTGTGCTGCGCTTATGAATTAATCAGTTGTGGTTTCTTTCCAAAACAGGTCAACATATTTAATTTTGACAATTGTTTTCTTGAGAATATTGTTCTTTATTGCGACGCCGCGTAAGACAGTAAACGATAGTTCTCGTACCAGTATTGCTCGACTATTAGCTACGTCCAGTTTAACAGAAAATAACACAGCGATTTCTGACGAATTATTGCACCGAACAGACAAACAGGCAAACTCGAAAACGCAAGAGGTAGATTCTTCCCAAGACTGTCAGTCACGTTCCAACAAATGTGGAAACGTTACCGAAGTCGGATAGCAATGTGTTAGCAAGTCTAAATATATTTTTCGTCAATGATGCACCTACTTCAACTTCGCAGGTTTTAGATTTCAGACAGTTGGAATTCACCACATCACAGATATTGCAGAGTCAGGTGACAATAGAAATGGACAATAAGAATTTGATGAACAATCAGCTCATCACACAATGATTAACGGCAATTCTTTAGAGAACACTGACCTCAGGACTATGCTTCATATTTTACTCGCAGGAAACAACAAAATTCTAGAGACTCATCTTAACAAAAAACAACAGGAAAGTAACATTCTGGCGACTCAACGACAGGAAAGTAATAAAATGTAAGATACACATTTTGACATCAAACAGAAAGTAAGTAACGAAATTCTAGTTAGCTATCAAATCATATTGACCAAAAATTATGAAAGTACAGCGAAGCAATTGAGAATCAGCTAACAAACCACATCGACACGAAATTAAATGAAATTTCTGACAATTTAGAAGCGCTTGCAGAAAATCAGTCACAATTGCTGACTTCAGCGTGGTATCAAAATAATCACAACAGGCGAAACGATTTTGACGGACAGCTTCATTACACTTAAAACTACAAAGCTGATAGGCCGTGAGCGATGTATAAAACTTTCCCCTGATGTTTCGTCTACTACTGCGGGGGACATCCTCCGAGGTAAAGCGGCAGTTTTAAGTTAAGACAATACCGGCCGTGAAAGCCTACATTGTATGATCAGCCTCAGTACAGTCAGCAACAAAACTAGATTAGATTAGATTAATACTTGTTCCATAAATTATGAATACGACACTTGGTAATGACGTGGAACGTGTCAGGTTAATAAAAGATGTCTGTACAAGATGTTACATTACACAAAATATTGCATGACACTAATGTTTAAGTTTTTTTCCATTAATTTATATCTAAAACTTCAACCAATGAGTAGAAGGAGTTGCCATCTAGAAATTCTTTTAGTTAATTTTTAAGTGTTAGTTGGCTATCTGTCAGGCTTTTGATGCTGTTTGGTAGGTGACCAAAGACTTTTGTGGCAGTATATTTTACCCCTTTCTGTGCCAAAGTTAGATTTAACCCTGCATAGCGAAAATCATCCTTTCTCCTGGTGTTAACGCTATGCACACTGCTATTACTTTTGAACTGGGTTGGATTATTAACAACAAATTTCATAAGTGAATATATATACTGTGAGGTTACTGCGAGGATCCGTAGATCCTTAAATAGAAGTCAGCAGGATGACCGTGGTTGGGCTCCAGCAATTATTCTGATTGCACGTTTTCGAGCAATGAATACTTCTCTCCTCAACGATGAATTACCCCAGAATATGATGCCATACGAAAGCAGTGAATGAAAGTAGGCATAGTAAGCTAACTTACTAAGATTCTTATCACCAAAATTTGGATAAATAGCTGAACTCAGACGTTCCAGCAGACCATCAATGTGTTGCTTCCAGTTTAACCTCTCATCAATGGACACCCCTAAAAATTTTGAAAATTCTACCTTAGCTGCAGACTTCTGTTCAAAGTCTGTATTTATTACTGGAGTTGCGCCATTTACTGTACGGAACTGTATATACTGTGTTTTATCAAAATTTAAAGAGAGTCCATTTGCTGAGAACCACTTAATAATTTTGTGAAAAATATCATTTACAATTACATCACTTAGTTCTTGGTTTTTGGATGTTATTACTATACTTGTATCATCAGCAAAAAGAACTAACTTTGCATCTTCATCAATGTGGAATGGTAAGTCATTAATGTATATCAAGAACAGTAAAGGACCTAAGACCAAACCCTGTGGAACCCCGTACTTGATAGCCCCCCAGTTTGAGGAATCAGCTGTTGTTTTAACATCACATGAACCACTTATTTCCACTTTCTGCATTCTTCCAGTTAAGTATGAATTAAACCATTTGTGCACTGCCCCCTCAAACCATAATGATTTAGCTTATCTAAAAGAATTCCATGATTTACACAATCAAAGGCCTTTGAGAGATCACGAAAAATACCAATGGGTGATGTCCGGTTTTTCAGAGCATTTAATATTTGATAAGTGAAAGCGTATATAGCATTTTCTGTTGAAAAGCCTTTCTGAAAACCAAACTGACATTTTGTTAGTACTTTATTTTTACAAATATGGGAGGCTACTCTTGAATACATTACTTTCTCAAAAATTTTTGATAGAGCTGTCAGAAGTGAGATTGGGCAGTAGTTGTTGACATAAGACGTATACCCCTTTTTATGCAATGGTTTTACAATGGCATATTTCAGTCGGGGAAAACAGCCTGCTCCAAAGAGCTATTACACACGTGGCTGAGAAACCTACTTGTCTGTGGGGAACAAGCTTTAAGTATCTTGCTGGAAATGCCATCAATTCCGTAAGAGCTTTTACTTTCCAGTGAGTTTATTATTTTACTGATTTCAGAGGGAGACGTTGGTGGAATTACAGTTGTTTCAAACTGCACAGGTATGGCCTGTTCTATTAGTAGCCTTGCCTCTTCTAGTGAAGATCTAGATCCTATTTTCTCCACAACATTTAAAAAATGATTATTGAAAATATTTTCAATTTCTAATTGTTTGTTAGTACACTTGTCATTCAGTTTTACGGCACTAAAGTCTTCCTTTGCTCTTGGGTGCCCTGTTTCCTTTTCAATAATATTCCAAATTGCTTTAATTTTATTATCAGAGTTACAGATCTCAGATATGATACACATGCTTCTGGACTTTTTAATAACTTTTCTTAGTACCGCACAACAGTTTTTATAATATTGAACAATTTCGTGGTCAGTGCTGCCTCTTGCTGTTAGATACAGTTCTCTTTTACGGTTGCAAGATTTTCTTATTCTTTTAGTTAGCCAAGGTTTTTTATATGTTTTCTTGGAATTCTGCTGGCAACAACCAACAGTTTCAGCAACAAGATAATAGCAATCACAATTCGTCCCAGCAGAATTACGGATCACAGTAGAATTACAATAATAATGATAATAATAATAATAATAATAATAATAATCAGGGAAACCATTATGTTCATAGAAACAATGAGTTACATTCCAATCGTCACGATTATACTACAGAAGAAAGGACAACAGACAACACAACCACATCTCAGTATTAGGAATTACAGACACAGTAACCGCAAGACAACAGGAAAAATTATAGTTACGGACAGCAGCAACACTGCATATTAGTTGCTTCCATCCCCCGGACTGACAACGGCTAGAAACTCAGCGTACTCAAGGTGCGCACAGCAAAACGTCATGAACGCAGTATTATCAAGTTGGAACATGAGTGACACTTTACTGCAGGAAAAAGAACAGCTGCAAGAGAATGTGTACCTTCCGATTATCAACATACAAATCCACTCACTTAATTTCACCAGTGTATTCGACTCTGGATTTTCAGTTACAGTGATTAGTGATTCAAATGTTTAAAATGGCTCTGACCACTATGCGACTTAACTTCTGAGGTCATCAGTCGCCTAGAACTTAGTACTAATTAAACCTAACTAACTTAAGGACTCACACACATCCACGCCCGAGGCAAGATTCGAACCTGCGGCCGTAGCGGTCGCTCGGTTCCAGACTGTAGCGCCTAGAACCGCACGGTCACTCCGGCCGGCATTAGTGATACAGATCTTGTCAACAAACTGATATGAAATAAACATCTGAGCTATGCTCATTACGGACCAAGAAAGTGTTTCCTCGTACTTCGTCAAACATCCTATTTCATGAACAGGGAGGAAAGACTTAGGTCCGCGGTGGCGAAATGCAAACTCTTCCAGCAAGCAAAATCTTCCACTACGTTACACTTGGCTACACTTTTTCCAATTAACCCCATTAAATTATGTCATTCAGTGGCGGTCGATCTCTACGGGTTATTGCAGCTGAGTTAACATTTAAATTTGTTTCCTTTACGCCAATTAATAGTGCTACAATCAAAACTGTTTCAGCTGCATTCACTAAGAATATTTTTACCACACGTAGGACATGTGGAAAAGGTTATATCTGACAATTGACCACAATTTTGTTCCGCTACTTGGACACGCAAATTGCACAACGAAAGATTAAACCCATTTTTATTTGCCAGGTACCATGCCTCCTCCTGTCCTTGTGAAAGGTGCCACAAACAACGCACTGAATGGGACAGATATATTCAGATTTTTCAGAACGCCGTTAACTCAATTCCTAATGACTCATCTTAGCTATCGCCACATTTAGTTTTGAAGAATAAAAATCCGCCAGACAAAATATAAGAACTTATTTCTTTCCCCAAGTCACAGTTTTTGCATCATCGTGAACTGATTGACGTTGCCGTTGCTAATATAAAAACGCTGCTGAGAAGAGGAAAATTCTACTAAAGAAGGTAGGTCCCACTAGAAAATTCGAAGTTGGACAAATAGTTTTAATTCGAACACACCCATTCTCTTGTAAAGCAAAGAACATGTTTCAAAAATTTGCATTAATTTATAACCGACCGTTTCGGATTCGACGAATTTCACATCCCAGCATAATACATCATGAAACACTCAGAATGAAAGCTTCGAGAGGTCTTCATCACATCACCAATTTAAAACTGTTGAATAATTATTTCACTTTCCTTCTTCCTATTGAGGACAACAACTCACCGATACATAAGTCACGTTGTGGCAACACGTATTTCGTTTGTTTTGACATCAACAGTTTATACATAGTTAGTAGTTATCTTTTTCTCTGAGTTTTCTTTCATTGAGATGTAGGTGTACATAAGAATAACAGTTTTTGTGCTTCACACAGTACTGTAAGTATAAGCCATTTCGTATGTTTATTTCCGCTATTTCATAGCTTTTCTGTAGTAGACACAATGATTGTTAAAGAGCACGTACAACGGCATTTTCTAATATAACTTAACCACATCTTTACAATCCATCATTAAACAGGCAAAGATTACGTAAAAGACAGCCATGATTTTTTCATTAAACACAAAGGCATCAAGGAAGAAAAAAGCAACGTGAGAAACAATAACCTCGGATTTTGCGCATCATAATCCATTTTCTCTTACAGAAATTAGAGAAGTATGCAATAATATATTTCAAATAGTGATGATCCAGAGAAATAAATAATTTCAGAATCTTCCACTGAGCTACAAGCAGGGTTTCTTCATTGACTGTAAGACTTTTGCTACGGATTGTTAGGGACTGTAAGGACTACGTGATGGCTTCACTCTTGGTGCATGCTTTGTTGGTTGTGTTATTGGTGTGTTTCTCTGACGAGTAGTATTTCAAACGTTTTGCGATAAGGTTTTATGAAACGATAAACAAGTCTTTGAATTTACAGGAACATAAACACTTTGTTTCAACAATATGCATTTTTTTCTCTGTGAATAGCAACGTGAAGGATTGAAAACGCTTATTGCCATGCACTTGCTTTGATCAATTTGTGATATTGCTTGCGCTAGTGGAATTTTTTCTCATTCACAGGATAATACAATTTGTCAATCTGTTTTAGCTATAGTTAACCGATTTCATCGGAAACAGATAATTTCTTAATTTTCATTCTATATGTTTACTTTGCTTGTTCGTAGATATTAAGTACTCTTCTTAATACCACTTCAATTTTGCTACTAAGTAAGACTAAGTAATTGACACGTGCATAGGTTAAGGTTTTGTGATCACATTTTAATTTGCTTTATGTTTTGTGATTGACAGACAAAGACAAACGTAATAATTTCTTTTTTTTTTACAGCAGCAAAATGTTGTGCACGTTCCTTTCCTACCCTTCCCTTTGCCCTGTATCCTTATGCGCATTTACTCGAGTATACAAAAAAAAGAAAAAAATAGATTCTGCAGAAATTACTATTCTACTCTCGCATAACACACGGATTCTACTCACACTCATGTAAAACGTGAGAAGACTAGTAACAGTGTTTGCCTATTGACATTTTCGCAATGCATTGTATATGTAATGGTTACAATATTTTAATGTTTCTGTCCTCTCACAGCCGCTAAAAAAGATTTCGTTAATGATAATTTTCTTTGATATGTCACTACTGACACATCTGCATAAAATGTAATTTAGATGGTCATAAAAGTGTTTATTATTCTTCGTCATGCAAGATGAGAGCTTACTATACGTAGTTCTAGATAAATGTCTTAGGTTTATTTTATTTCGCTGTATTATAATAGAATACGTGTGCTTTGTAAAAGAAGCACATTTATGTACTCACTTAGAGTTACTCTCTGCACTGTAAGTTAGACGTATTATGAACGTTTTCTTTACTACGAAATGCCACATCGATTATCAAGATTTCAGATGTCTTCACAGACATTTGGTGAAAATTACATGGCAGTACCTTTTGTGAGTGGTCTGGATCTGACCTGTCACTGAATTTATTGTGGACAAATACTGCATTCTCTGGGTTTGCTCTTAGCCGCCTCACAATCAATTTTGATACAACGCTTTCACTTGATGAACTATTACAACGTTGTAAGAGCTAAAAGACACTTAAACACGGGCTAGGTAGTATAATGTGTACACTCATGTCAACAACTTCGTGTCCAACAGCCACGAAAAGACATTGTTTCGATACATATTTGCTACGACGAAAAGACAATGTAATCACAGTCAATCACGAGCTTATTGTACAAAATAACGACAAAAATAAAAACGCCATGAATGTCATTTTTTCCCACTATTGATGACTTTATAACTAGTGCTCACTAATGTAATAGACAATTTTCATATATTTGTGCATACTTCTTTCAAACGAAATGTGACACATTCTGAGTGCATCTGAGCACTAGTGTAAGCAACATTTGTGACTTTAGTTGGGAGTGCACCTGAGCACAAAATGTACAAATCTTTTTGCAAACAAATTTATGTGCGACTGAGTAGCGCTACTTACAAAACAAAAATGTTTTTCATGAGTTCTTTACAGTGCATACGTGCACATCACATATAGCCTAAATATCGCATATTTTGTAATCCTTTTATGTTCTTTGTGATATACTGTACTGCATCCTAGCTTATCACTACTTTCGGTAATATTGTATAGACAAATTTTTCAGTATAAACTTTGCCGTATGCATAAATCAACCTGAAAAATTCTTCCTGGAGAGGCAGTGGAGTAGTGAAACAGGTCCATTGGGAATTTGTTAGTTGCATTTCTGAAATTTGTACATACTTTGGATGTCTCAACCGCTAAGCTAGAATTTTGAATTGATTATTATTTGCGTGCAGTCTTTGATGAGTGCAGCTATGTTGCTGGAAGATACGTAATTTATTTGTCATCGCTGCTTGCCCGCGAAGAGCGCGGGAGTTCTATCGTTACAGAAGAATAGTGAGACATGCCGAACAGAGGATTCGTGGCCAGGTGGAGGTAAAGTCAAGTTCATCCGTGTTTAAGTAAAACGATTTGTATTTGGACATTGTGAAAAAGAGGAGAAAGATTCGATTAGTGATTTAGAATGAAATGAGATGTAATGAGATTAGAGAAGCATATGAAGATTAGAGAAGCATATGAAGAGGAATCAAGTCAATTTTTTTCTCTTTTGGTGCACTGCAGCCGCGCGTAGTTAGGAATCACTATTGAATGAGACATTCGTATCAGGGAACTTACGATTGTTCATTAAAGATTAAGTAGCTTTCATTGTAAGGTATGAGTAATAACAACAGATAATTCATAAACAGTTTGTTAAAGAAATATTTCACCGAAGAGCATTGTCCACATCCTCGATCTTATCGTATTCTCGCAGGCAGATATATTTGGTTTCTCTCGCAGTTATAAATGCCAAAGTCACCCAACAGCAAAATTATTTATACAAGCAACCAGCCAAGTCAGTTCTAGTTAAAAAACGAACGAAAATATTTTATAAAGGAAATTTTCACTGGGTAACTATGAGATCCATGGAATACTGCAATATGGGTGCCTACAGCATCACCGAACCCCCGACATATGTCACTCTTGCGACGTAAACTCGGCCAGAATTTGGAAACAGTGTGAAACAAAACTCGTCTGACCAAATGATTTGCTTTCGGTCCTCCATAGTCCAGGTATTAAGGCATCGGTAGCACGTTTCCTTGTTAGGTCACTTGATCCCTGATGAGTGGTTTTGGAACTCCAGCTGCATATGGAGCTCGCTTCATGGTGTTTTGGTGCAGACGGCGTTCGCGAGTGAGACATTCAGTTCTGCACTGGCTTTAGCAGCAATGGTCCTCTTCCCGTTTGTCACAGTCCTCTTCAATGACCGTCTGTGACGATCACTCAAGACTCAGTTTCTTCCGTTTTGTGGCTTATCGGATTATGCTTTTCCACTCTCCCTGGATGTGATAAAAATCGTCGGTACAGTGCCTTTTGAAACACCAAATACTTCGATTTTACGGGAGCTCCCACCACACGATCACCAACATTTTGCCCACTTTCTAATTCACTCAGCTCCTACGTAATGCGCTTCGAACGACACAGGACACTGCTCTGACCATGACTGACACTTGCAACGAATTGAGAACATCGCACAGGCGCAGTTCGTGGTCAGATACAACTTGGCTATAACCTGTATTTATGTTCAGGGATGTATTTCTCTGTGTTTCCACGTTTTTATCTAGTCCTGTACTTTCAGGTTCTAAACTCTTGGGTCCTGTTAAATTAAATGACAGCATTTTAATGCTTAAGCATGGTTTTGGAGCATTTTGCGTGTCCTGTCAGTGAATAAACTTTAGAACTTGTGGTGAATGTTCTTAGTGCCAAATGTCGTAGGGTAGCAGTCCACATGAGACATTGAATATCTGTCCATGCCAAGGAAGCTGGTGTATTTCTACTTAATCATACCAATTTATGTTTCACTGGTTGATCCTCTGAGCACAAAAAGTTAATATCATTAGTCATATATAAACGTAATAGGCTTTGACAAAAACAGCGTCTGTTTCCAATGTGTAGTTAACACGTCCGTATCTTTATGAAGCTACACACCATTATTAATATAGATGGTTGTAGGATACTTGCATACAGCTGCCACCTTACCACTGTGATTATAAAAGAGAGAGAGAACGAATATAGCCATCAAGGAATAGTATGGAATTTAAAAGACAGGAAGTATTTTATGTAAAAAACCAAAGTGGAATGTTGGGCGTGATGGTCGACTTGATGATGACGACTGGTGGGTTTTATTTTCACTTGTCCTCTCATGTTTTACTAGATCCTCTAAATGCCCCATTTAATAGTCGTGATCAAAAGTCATAAATCAATAGTATTTCCATCTTCCCTGTGTATCAATAAAATTCAGCTATAAGATAAAGGAATATGATTAATGAAATTTTATATTACGATCGGGTACCAAGTCTTCAATTAATGTCACCAATAAACGTTTTATTGACAGTCCCGGATTCATCTACAGTTTTAATGAAGAATTTTTAAGGTTAACGTAGGTGGAAAAACAGGTTTTTTCCCGTCGCTTTTGTCAGATAAGCACACATTTCGTTAACAGGTTTGCATCGGGTATGCTCTCATAAAGATATGAAATAAGCGTTATTGACGAGAGCAGAGTCAAGTAAAGGTTATCAACAGACGTCATACATAGAAAACTGAAACAGCCCATATATTAAACCGAAGTACATTCGCATGAAGTTCTTGTGATCTTTTATAAACTCTTACACCCTGTTTTACGCCTATATGCGTGACAGTCGTGATATTACTCTGTATCTGTCACCGAACACAAAAAATTTGTGTCCGACTATAAAGAAATCGTAGGAAGTATTATGAAGATCACTCAAATATATTAATTTACTGTGTTAACTTTCACGAAAAATTTCTGTCCGATTATAAAGAAATCGTAGGAATTATTACGAAGACCACTCAAATACGTAAATTTGCTGTGTTAACATTCTCTATTGAATCGAATTTCTATAGGGGACCGCGAAAACAATAATTCGAAAGTCCAACCCCTTATACACCAGGTTCTTTTGCTGGATTTACTTCGTAACATTTTCTAAATTTCATCCACGTTGTAAAAGCTTGGCACGAATCGTATGACAGGGCTCTCCATCATACTCTGTCTAATGTACTGTCTGAAGCAGAAACGATAGTAATGATGTTATCATTAGTCATGCTATGTTATGATTTTTACGAGATCTTCGACAACCTAGAGACTAATAGTTTGGCTGCCGCCATAATATATTGGTGTTTGTGAAGCGTCGTGTGAGTTCTGTACTACAACATAAATCAGTCATGAGGAGTTTCTCACTAAAATCGTCGCTGTTGTCTTGTATGTCATCATCATCATCATCTTGACCTTCATGAGGAGTTTGACACTGCTCGATAAATATCTACTCTAGAACTATGCATGTGTTGCTACCGTTAGGTATGCTCTAGAGCTTCTGTAAAGTTTGGAAGGTAGGAGACGAGGTACTGGCAGAATTAAAGCTGTGAGGACGGGAAGTGAGTCGTGCTTGGGTAGCTCAGACTGTAGAGCACTTGCCTGCGAAAGGCAAAGGTCCCGAGTTCGAGTCTCGGTCCGGCACACAGTTTTAATCTGCCAGAAAGTTTCATACGTACCTATAAATTTGTCTTTGCAAGGGGTCCAACTGGAGCAAAACATATTTTTTCTTTTCTTCTATTACCCAGATATGTTTCGCTAAGGTTTGAGCATCATTGATGAGGTTTTATTTCCTTCTATTAAACAATAGGAAAAGTTTAATTTACTACTTTTACAGATATAAATTCGAGTTTTTAAGAAAGTAGAAAAGTTATTTATCTCGAAATTTATGACTGGGAATGTTGTGGTTGGGCTTAATATTAATTAAGAGACAAAGAGAGTCGATGAAGGGTTGTGGGTTTTTATTTATTTAATTACTTTTTCGTATTATTATTAGGCCCATTATTATTTATTTATTTAATTGAAATTTTGTGGATTTTGTTTATTTATTTAGTTTTGTGTTTATGTGTTAGTGTTGTCTGATAGTTCTTTTATGGCACAGAAGACAGTGCTGTTGCAGAGAGCTGTGTATTCGTTTACTATCTGTATCCCTTCGGCCATGGTTTTTATATTTGGTAATTTTCCTCAATTAATGGTTTTTGTGGGAGGCTGTTTCTGCAGTTGAGAATTTTCAGGTCGATATTGGTTTCTATAGGGATGTATCTCATATCTGTAAGAAGTTCAGGAAATGTACAATGACAGCTTTTTCGTTTCAGTGCTCTTCGGTGTTTTGTGTATCTAGTATTAAAGTTTTTACTTGTCTGACCAATATTACTTGATTTGTAGTCATGGCATGTCAGCAGGTAAATACCAGATGTATTGCGTTTGTCTATGTTTGTATTGGTTGTCCTTATTTTCTCTGTGTTATCTGTTCTGTAGGCTACTTTTAGTCCTTGTTATTTGAGCATGTTGCCTATCCTGTGAGCTGCTTTGTTGTCGTAAGTGAGACTGTACCATTTGCTTGTTGTTGTGGTCGTTTCTTGTTCGTGTATGCTCATGTGTGTGTTCTTTGTGTTTTTGTTCTGGATATTTACGTTCTGTGTGTCTGTGTTTATATGTTGGTGATCAACAGTTTGATTTTGTGCGGTAGGTACCCCCTTTATTTTTTATTTCATGACTCAGTTTCTCTATGATATTTGTGTCATATCCATTTTCTACAGATATTTTATTATCTATAATTAATTTTATGTTTGTCTTCACTGAGAAGATTTTTTTAGCTTTCTGCCCCTGCATCTCCCTCTGGTACCATGGAGAATATTCCCTGATGTCTTAACATATGTCCTATCATCCTGCTCCTTCCTCTTGTCAGTGTTTTCCATATATTCCTATCTTCACCGTTTCTATGGAGAACATCCTTATTCCTTATCTTATCAGTCCAATTATCCCCAACAGTCTTCTATAGCATCACATCTCATATGCTTCAGTTCTGTTCCGTTTTTCCCACTGCCCGTGATTCACTACAATACAAAGCTATGCTGCAAACGTACAAAGAGACTCTGCTCGTATTGGAAATATAGCAGCGGAAAGATACAATCAGAACGTTCACTGTGTGATTGCAATGATAATGTTACCAACGATAGCACCCCTAAAGCGAAAATCCAGAAGATTGTTTCCCAAATTTCTTTCCCTGAAAAAGATGCCCTTAATATTCAAAAACTAGAATCAAGAATAGCTGTTGACATCACTAATTTGGAAGTAAATCCCCACGGAACAGCGAAGCAACTTATATTAAATACATCGAAGAAACCGATCTATTGCCACAATATTAGGACGAATTCATAGTTCTTTTGACATAGAACTGGCTCTTTATTCACATGAAGTAATGAGGGATACCGATAGTGGATCTCAGTCTGGTTCCTTATTTCTTGATTTTCAGATGGGTTTTGACGCTCTACCTCAAGAGCAGCTTATAATAAAACTACCTGTCTTTGGATTCTCTTCTCAGCTGCCACACTGGATTTTGTGATTTCCTTTTAGAAAGGTCACAGTTCATAGGAAATGACGGGGACTGATCTAGTGAAAGGGGTTCCTCAACGAAGCGTTGTAGATCCTCTGCTGCTCTTAATCTGTTTAGGAGACAATCTGTGCAGCTTTCTTAAAGTGTTTGTAAATGATGCCATCATTAAGAATGTAGTAAAGTCATCAGAAGATTACAACAAATTACAAAATCATTCAGATAATATATCTACTTGGCGTGAAAAGCGGCAATTGATCACGAACAATAAAGAGTGTGATGCCCTTAACATGGTTACGAAAGTGTTTTCGGCAAATTTGGATAAAACTTCGAATCTCACAGATTTAAAGAAATACCCATGGATAAAAATTAACAGTTTAAATTGCAGCTGATGCGCAGAACATTTTATGGAGAAGGCGGACCACAGAATGCACTTTTGAGGCCCTTGGAAAGTACAACGGATGTACTTAAGAGACTATTTAAAGCTCGCTTGTCCATCTTCTGGGGCATTGCTACCCGTTGTGGGACTCTTACCAGATACGATTGACGGAGAACTTCGAAAAATTCCCAAGAAGAGCAGTTCGTTTTTTATTATCGTGAAGCAGGGGAGACACTGTCTACAGATGTCATCAACTTCTCTTCTACTAGCTTGAATCTCCTGGCAGCACGGTCATTGTAGATGAAACACAGGCTACCTTCAGAAGAAGATTAATCATTTGGATAAATTTTAAACAATGATGACGCCGTTCTTCTGTTCCCTCCAACTACTTCTATGACCTTACAATGTCACAAAAAATTCGTTTATAAAGGTGATTTCTGATAGTGCAGACTATGAGATGATACTGTGTACCTTTTTCTAAGAAATATCGATGGCTCACATTTCTATGTCTATGAAAACACCTTAAGTTTTCTTCAAATTCTTCTTAGATATATTGGCGCACATTTATTATATGAGACATTCAGTTCTTTCCTTCCCTAAACCAGGGTGTGTTACGGCAACTAACAGCTTTACGCTTACGTAGGGACATTTCGAAAATCTCCACAGTTGTATCAGGCAAATAATTAGATAAAAATGTTAAATTGTCAAAACCTGTTCCCACAAATAAAGGAGTCAGTTGAGTTGGTAGACTTTTAGCCACCAATAAATATTATAATAAACTAGCAGAGATCCAGTCTTGCCTGTGTGTGTATTAATTCAAATCTTCTATCTCCTCCTGACCCTCTCTCTGTCCATCACCCTCCTCTTTCATCTCATTTCCTTCCCTTCCTGTGTCCATCTCCTCTTCCCCCTTTTCTATCAATCTCCTCCTGCACCTCCCTCTGTCAATCTCCTCCTCCCCATCTCTCTGTCCATTTCATCATATGCCGATCCTGTGTCCATCTCCTCCTCACAGTCTCTCTGTCCATCTGCTCATAGGCCCTCTCTTTGTCCATCTCCTCTTACCCCTCTCTCTATCCATGCCCTCCTGACCCTCTCTCTGTCCATCTCCCCCTCCCCTCTTTTCATCTCATCCCTTTCCCTTCCTGTCTCCATCACCTCTTCCTCATCTCTGTATCTATCTCCTCCTGACCCTCTGTCCATCTCCCTCCTCTTTCATCCTTCCTTTCCTGTGGCCATCTCCTCTTCCCCATCACTCCATCCATCTCCTCCTGCACGTCTCTCTGCCCATCTCCTCATAGCCCCTCTCTTTGTCCATCTCCTCTTACCTCTCTCTCTATCTGTGTCCTCCTGACCCTCTCTCTGTTCATTTTCCCCTCCCCTCTCTTTCATCTCATCCCCTTCCTTTCTCCATCACCTCTTCCCCATCTCTGTATCTATCTCGTCCTGACCCTCTGTCCCTCTCCCTCCTCTTTCATCTGATCTCCTTGCCTTCCTCTGGCCATCCTCTCTTCCCCCTCTCTCTACCCATCTCCTCCTGCACATCTTTCTGTCCATCTCCTCATAGCCCCTCTCTTTGTCCATCTCCTCTTACCCCTCTCTCTATCCTTGTCCTCCTGACCCTCTCTCTGTCCACCTGCCCCTCCCCTCTCTTTCATCTCATCCCCTTCCCTTCCTGTGTCAATCTCCTCTTCCCCCTCTCTCTATCCATCTCCTTCTGCACCTCTCTCTGTCCAGCTCCTCCTCCATCTTTCCTTGTCCATCTCCTCCTCCTCCCTCTCTTTGTCCATTTCCTTCTCGCCCTCTCTCTGTCCATCTCCTCATCGCCCCTATCTGCATCCATCTTCTCCTTCCCTCTGATTGTCCATCTTCCCTTCTCTTCTCTCCACGTTATCACACCCAGCTGAATAGGAGGGTGCATGTCCTTACTTCCAAGTAGTAATATATGTGACAAAATTAGCTCAAATCGATCCAGTGATCTACATGAGCTTTTCACCCATTGCTTTGCTGTGCAACGCACGTCACATATATTTCACACATATTTGTACACATATTTCACCTGTAACTCTAGCGAATTACGCTCTCCAAATCTATTTTCACGCAGCTCAATGTTTATGACATCATATCTCCCGAATTATGTGTCATCCTACGATATATTTTTGCAGGTACATTGATTGGTAAATGCAAATACTGCCTGCGAAATCTTGCTCCGAATGGAGTTACGAGCAAAGAACTAACAAATTTAAACGTCATGCCTGATGCGGCAGTGAAGAGCGCAAACGTAGTAAACGATAAAGTTTTTTTCCTTTCAGTGTTTTGTGGGGTGTCAGCAAGAAAAAACGTCGTAAATGTGTGAAATTATGTGTCAAGTTTGTTTCAAGTCACTAAGTGATCTCATTCTCAAATAGTGGATGGATAAAGTCTGCGCGTTGAGAGCTACGCTCCCTTCTCACCACGACCTCCTCCTGTTTGAAAGGTACATGGCTCTAACCCCTTCAGTGGCTATTTCCAGACATTAAATAATATGTCTTGGGGGGGGGGGGGGGGAGCGCTATCAAAAGTTACTGTTGCTGCAGCATTAAGCAAGGTAGCGCGACTCCGACGCGCGTATATAAGCAACAACATGTAGGCGAGGTATTAGTGAGGCATTCGTGTCATCCCGACGTGCGTGTGGTCAATACGCTAACGTGAACTGTGATGACGTTGTCACCAAACGTGCCCAAACAGGAGGAACATAGGAATGAAGATTACGTAGGGGGTAGCATCCCTGTCGACAACGTCCAGGAAAACTGCGATAAGGGGTGCTCCGTGATAACGCCCGTCCCCATATTGCACATGTCGTGGCGCATAATTTACCCCAATGCAAGTGGGAGACACTGTAGTACGCGCTCTGTAGTCCTGATCTCTGCCCCTGCGATTATCAAGCCTTCGGTCTCTTAAAAAAGACCTTCAAGATTCGATTATTCCTGACGGACGAGGACGTGCCGCAGACAGTTACAGATTTTTTCACGCAGGAAAACACGGTGTTTCACCAAGGCGGGATCTTCACCCTCTCGAGATTCTTCCGCTCACTGTGATTTTTCCTGAATGGCATACCGAGTCTGGACTGTACAAACGGAGCATACGAACGCCTTCGAACGGAAACTTTTTGATGGTACTCCTGCCACGTTCTAGGCAATAACCTAATAATCACAGCAGCGGAACAAGATTAAAATATACCGGTTATGTTTTCAAAAAAGGTTTGATCAGCGCTTTAAAATTCTTGGTGTTCCAAAGTAAGACGATGGATTCACACTCGGCAGGTGTGATAATAATTACGCATTCAAAGATGTGACATCGGCACGAAACAAAAGCGATGTAGAACGAAAGTGAAACCACCACTAAGATCAACAACGAGGAAAACTGGGAGAAATTCTTAAAACAATTCATGAAGGAATCCTAGAGATTTGGTATACCATTGGTAACGATGAGTATACTGCACGCATGAACATCGTTTCGGCTTAGATTTCCAAGGCTTTTGAGGGAGCAGCGTTTCGTAACCGTATTTGTATTTCGCAAGTCTTGAATGTGACACTTTATAACAGAGTAGAAAGGATAACAGCCAGTACCCGAATAGAAGCGACAGAAAGTAGAAACGGTAGAAGCCAATGCCCAACACAAGCGACAGAAATGAAAATTTTGAGAAGCACATTTCAGAAAACTTTTTTTTTCAACCAGATCAGATTAAGGTTGTCAGGCCCTCTCTTACATCGGACAAGGTCAATCGTTCCCTAATGCTGTTTCTGTAACTCTCTAAACTCTCTGGTTCTTTGAGTTTATCCGGGTCCCATCTCCTTAAATTCCGAACTTTTTGCAATTTCGTAGTTTTAATCAACAGTTCATAACCAATAAATTGTGGTCAGAGTCCACATCTGCCCCTGGAAATGTCTTACAATATAAAACCTGGTTCCTAAATCTCTGTCTTACCATTATATAATCTGTCTGAAACCTTCCAGTACCTCCAGCCCTCTTCCACGTATACAACCTTCTTTCATGATTCTTAAACCAAGTATTAGCCATGATTAAGTTATTCTCTGTGCAAAATTTTACCAGGCGACTTCCTCTTTCATTCCTTACCCCCATTCCACATTAACCTACTCCTTTTCCTTCTCTTCCTTTTCTACAGTCGAATTCCAGTCCCACACGGCTGTTAAATTTTCATCAGTACCCCAATTTGATTTTGTATTTATAACCCTGTATTCACCTGGCCAGAATTTTAGTTCTTCCTGCCACCAAACTTCACTAATTTCCACTATATCTAACTTTAAACTATCCATGTACCTTTTTAAATTTTCTAGCCTACCTGCCCAATTAAGAGATCTGAAATTCCACACTCCGATCCGTAGGACGCCAGTTTTGTTTCTCCTGATAAGACTTCCTCCTGAGTAGTCCCCGCCCGGAGATCCGAATGGGTGACTATTTTACCTCCTGAATATTTTACCCAAGAGGACGCCATCATCATTTAACGCTACAGTACAGCTGCATGCCCTCGAGAAAAATTACGGCTGTAGTTTCTCCCTGCTTTCAGCCGTTCGTAGTACCAGCACATCAAGGCTGTTTTTGTTAATATTATAAAGCCATATCAGTCGATCATCTAGACTGTTGCCCCTGAAACTACTGAAAAGGCTGCTGCCCCTCTTCAGGAACCACACATTTGTCTGGCCTCTCAACAGACACCCTTCCGATGTGGTTGCACCTACGGACGGGTATCTGCATGGCTGAGGCATGCAAACCTCCCGATCGACGCCAAGGTGCATGGTTCATGGATACTATTACGTCCGACGAATACAGACATCACAGAAAAAATTGTGAAACTAATGAAAGCAAATCGTTTACAAAAACATTGTCGCTTCCACCTATACAGAAACTTGTCTGCATCTGCGCTTTGCTTTTGAACTGGACCGCAGGCGTTATATAGGAAAAGAATGAGAGAAGTCTAACAAATACTGAGTAGAAGATTATACACCAGATAGCCCACACAAATTTGAACAAAAAAGGAATAAAGAAATCACCTAGGAATTGTTTTAAAATTTTTGTTGGCATATTGCTGGAAACGATACAGACATTTTAAAGTGTTTTGAGGTTACTTAAGACATTTAAATCTTAAGTATAAGCCATTTATTTACCAGTTCAATCAACAGGTAAGCATCAATAATGGTGTAATAATTTATATACGTTTCCTGCCTAAATAGACTGACGAATCCCGAACAAACCGGAAAGGTGGTCACGCATACTACAATCTGCGTTGCAGATAGTGAAACGATTCTCATTACAAGTAAATCTTATTTGTACTTTTGTACGTGTGGTACCCCAAAAGTGAGCAGAGCTTAAATTCCTAGCGACTCTCAGAGGGCTTTCGAGCAATTAGAGGACCAGAAGTGGAAATCTCTTACCAATAGTCACACTTATGACTTGGTGACATTGACAGTGAAAGATAAGGAAGATAGAACTTTCATTTGATGTTAAAGTTGTAGCAAGGTAGACGACACATAGTGGCAGTAGAGTGACTTGCAAAAAGAGAACATCGTAGTACTGAAGCTGTTATTTTATTTATCGTATAGTTTTACAAGTGCACAAAAGCATCTACAATGAAATTGAAATGTCTTAATGTGACAACCAGTTCAGGGGAATCGGAGTCAATTTGTGCAGAGTCCTCAGACAAATGTCCAGTGGGCACTTCTTAACAATCTGTTGTATTGCTTGCTCCTGCACTCCACAGTCGCAGTCAGCAGGTGAACGGGAACTCCACTTCTTCAAGGTGTAATCACACCTCACTTGACCCGCCCTAACGCGGTTCAGGTTTGGTGCCGTAGTTGGAATCCCTCAACCTTGTGTGTTGAACCAAGTTAGCGCAATTTTTGATTTTTGTTGGAGTGACCGGTTTCGATTCTATTTAAGAACCATTTTCAGACTCTAACGGTGGGTGGACTCCGCGGAGTAAGTTGCGCAGACCTCCGACAGTGGAATAACTGCTAGAAGGTCGGCTCAACTTGCTCCACAGAGTCCACCCACCGTTGTGGAGTCCGAAGATGGTTTTTAAATAGAATCGAAACCGGTCACTCCAATAAAAATTTGGCATTCTGTCAACATGCTTTGTCCAACATTTCAATGGTTTACCATTTTCTTCTTCCAAAAGTTTGTTCCTATTTTTTCCCTTATTTTTATATTTTTATCTGAAAGGGTAAATCTTTTTACTGTTCTTTAGGATTTCATTTCGGCAGCCTGTATCCTATTTTTATCAGCTTTTGTCAACATTCACAAAAGCTGAAGCGCCTAGTAAACAACTTACACGCTGACAGGCGATGTAAGGTATCCTGAATGAACAAACTAGTAGATGGAGGACTCTAAATAATGGTCTCCCTCAAGTATCAGTTTTGTCCACCATTCTGTTTAACCTCTGCACGCATGACATGCCAGATATGGGCTACGAGAAATTCGGAATACAGGTGACCTAAGATTTTTCTTCCAGAGTAAAGATCTTATGAACTATGAGAATGTACTGATAACTGATTGGCCGTAATTGAGTGATTGATTCCGTAAATGGAGAGTTCATTATAACCCAAATAAAATTGAGCTTTCTGCGTTCCAGTTTAGTAAAAAGGAGTTTAAAGGGAACTACTGTGATTTTCCACGGAATCTAAGTAACTACAACACAATATATAGCTAGGAATCACTCTGGATCGGTTCTTGACATTCAGACAACAATGCACTAAGTTAACTAATTAGCTTGGCTCAAGACTGAATCTACCTCGCAAGATTTCCGGCAGAAGTTGATCTGCGGATGCCAGTACTCTATGCTCTGCTGCACTCGCTCTTGTGTATTATGCTGGTGGGTGTTGCGCACCTATGTGGGAAAACAGCACCCACACAACGAAGATTGACGTGCAGCTTGATGAAGCGACAAGAGTTATCACCGGGTATGTTAGATCTACCCGCATTCAGTGGTTAACTGCCCCAGCTAACACTGCTCCACAAGATCTAAGGAGTTGTCGTTGATCTGGCTTATATTTATGAAGTTTTTTAGTAAAAAATCTTGTTTGATATAGTTACGGGCCCTATCTAGCACGGTCCTATGGTGCGCCTGCCACTTTAATGCTTCCGGAGCTGTAGAGGGTTTAATTGGTCGTTTCCTCCACTGGAGAAATTGCCTTCACCGAGCTATCGAACCTACACTGTCCGTTCAGAATAGGAAGAATAGAATGAAAGACACCCTCGCGAGTCGAAACCTTATACCGACAATGTCGAAAAACCAATAGTTAGCCAAGAGACGCTGATAGGAAAGTATGCAACAGAAGTCTGACAAAAGTAAATCGAATGCTCTAACCAACATGGACACTGCTTTGTTAAGGCAGTGTCTCTTCGAGGCAAGTCACCCATGTTCGAGCAATTATATGGTTAAAAACTAAAACCAGAAAACAAACACGAATGAGATTCTACAAAGTAATGACTGTGCCTGATTTTCTCTAGGGATGATTTCAATAAGCTTTGACGTCAATCCTCCTCTCCACACGGTATCATCAACTTTCATAAGATCCACAAAAACTTCAGCTAATTTGTGAACTTGGTGAAATCTAGCCGTCAATGTTAAGACTTGGTCGCAGTAGCTCTAATGTTTCCTGAACCCTTAGAATGCGATTTAGAATAAGCGTTTCTAGTATCTTGTACGTCACTCTGAGAGAAGATACTGGTCGGTAGTGAGAAGCATCGGCTCCATCTTTGCCTGGTTTCAGGACGGCAGTTATCTGTTTGAAATGCTTTGGTAATTTTCCAATTCTCAGAATCACACTGAAAAATTCAGTGAAATACGGTTTTGTTCTAGATTCGATGGCTTTAACAAACTCTAGATACAATCCATTAGAGCCAATAGCTTTACTTCCCTTTAGTGTGTTCAAGTGTACATCAAGTTTCTCAATGCAGGAGTCACATTAGTAGTCTGGATGTGGTTTTAGACATCATCTCTTAATGTACAAATCTTTCTTCACAATTTGTGTGAGTGCTTTATCTATTCTGGTTCCCGAATACTTCATTAGACTGGTACCAACCGAATATACGTTTGTATGTGGGACTCTGTTTTTGACAAACCTTGGGCCTGTAGAAAGTTTCTTATAAGGTTTCAGACTTTTCGACTATAATGTGTAAAGTTTAGTCCTGCCGTTGTTTTACGCCATTTTTATATTCTGTTCTTATTGAGAGTCTTCAAGAGGATATCAGCTGTTGTGTCATTGTGAGATTGTTGATATTTAGCATATAACTCATCGCCTTCTTGAGACCATTTGGGGATGTAATCCTTTCGGAACGCACGTGGAATATATTTCTCAGAAATCCACTGAACTGTATTATCAAGACGCTACTGAAACGCTTCCCAGTTCGTAACTTGAAAATTCCATCGACGTTGAGGGTCGGACGTAAGTAATGAACTGTCAGCTGCGTAATAATAACTTGATGACCTTTCGTTTTGTCATGCTGTCATACCCAGAGTTGTATACACTACACAAATCAGAAAAATAATAATTTAGCCATCCACCAGATCGAAACGTACCTGATATTTAGCATGTAGCTCATTTTTAGCTTTGTACACAAGCTGGAGGTTGTACGTTTCCACTCATTCACTAAGAATAGTCCTTTTGCTGTTTTCTTCCTGATATCAACAGACATGACCTTTTTTTTTTTTTTTTGAGTTATCAGTCTTCTGACTGGTTTGATGCGACCCTCCACAAGTATCTCTCCTGTGTCAACCTCTTCATCTCAGAGTAGCACTTGCAACCTACATCCTCAATTATCTTCTGGATGTATTCCAATATCTGTGTCCCTCTGTAGTTTTTGCCCTCTACAGCTCCCTCTAGTACCATGGAAGTCAGTCCCTGATGTCTTAACATATGTCCTATCATCCTGTCTCTTCTCCTTGTCAGTGTTTTCCCCATATTCCTTCCCTCTCCGAGTCTGCACACAACCTCCTCATTCCTTACCTTATCAGTCCACCTAATTTTCAACATTCGTCTGTAGCACTACATCTCAAATGCTTCGATTCCCCTCTGTTCCGGTTTTCCCACAGTCCATATTCCATTACCATACAATGCTGTGCTCCAAAAGTATATTCTCAGAAATTTCTTCCCCAAATTAAGTAGACTTCTCTTGGCCAGGAATGCCCTTTTTGCCAGTGCTAGAGTGCTTTTGATGCCCTCTTTCGTCGTCCGTCATTGGTTCCTTAACTTCATCTACTTCGTGACCATCAATCCTGACGTTAAGTTTCTCGCTGTTCTCGTTTCTGCTACTTGTTATTACTTTCGTCTTTCTTCTATTCGTTCTCAAACCATGTTCTTTACTCATTGGATTGTCCATTCCATTCAGAATATCATGTAATTCTTCTTCACCTTCAGACATGACTGTGACTGTTGAAATTACCGACATATACAACTGGATTGCTAAAGGGCTTATATGTGGACTGGGCAGACTGGCTTGCGAAGGTTTGTAAATATTTAAAATGCTGATGCCGGAAATCTCTATAGTCATCTGCTGTTATGTATTAATAAGTTACTCTTTAATAGCCAAGATGGGATCTGACATTGTTCGTACTTGTCTGACATTGTGTTGTTCATCATTTATGGCCCAAACTAGCGCATATCCGTCTACACTTCCTCTTCTGTAAAGTCCTGTGTTATCTTTGATATGGATCTCCTGTACTGCTGTAGCGTCTACAGCGTTTCGAAGCATCGAGTGTGAGAGAAATTGACTCTTAGTAGATGAAATCGATTCAGTGTTCAAGTAATATATCCGTAAACTGATACCAATGGACATTGATGTGTGTTCCGTGATTGGTTGATCCTGAAAAGGACTGTTCACATATTAGTTCTCCTGCAAACTTGTTGCTGTATCAGCAACATCTTTGAAGAATTAGCTGGTATGAAGGCGTTGCCCAGGGATCGCCCTATTGCAGTAACCACACACTCTTCGGGGACACTTCTTCCTCGATCCCCAGTGAAGCCGTATGAATTAAGCCGTATTCTGAATTTCTCCATGTCTTAAGTAAACAGGTACACTAGCAGTGAGAGTTACAGCGACAAATACCGCAGCGGGATGAAGATTTACGTACGTTTTAATTCAGCACAGCATACCAACAAAGCCGCGGTACAGGCAGGACTATCTTTCGAGGAGACTTGTTTCATCAAGAGCCCTGATGCCACAAAATTTTGACAACACGACGGATATGTGTAGGACGTTCTATTGCTTGAGAGCACAATAAACAGTAGAAAAAGCTTACAGAAATTCAGGTGCCCTGAAAAAATATCGAAAACAGAACAGTCGATACATAAACAGTATAATAATAGAATGAGATTTTCACTCTGCAGCGGAGTGTGCGCTGATATGAAACTTCCTGGCAGATTAAAACTGTGTGCCGGACCGAGACTCGAACTCAGTATAATAATACTTAACCGGGAAATGAGTACAGAAATGTCTGTTGTTCCATCAACTTGGATTACAACTAATATTGGACATGCTCATTTGCACCAATAAAAGTGGCTACATTATGTCAGCTGCATGTTCAACACAAGAATGGATGGAAAATCTTAAATTCGGGAAGTAATATTCCACCTAAAACATCACAGGATAGTGATAATGATGGAATTATTTCTGATGTTATGTTTACACTTCTAGCAGCGTAATCCCAACCTTTAGTAGTAAAGTAGGAAATGAAACCAACAAATATTTTGTAGGTGATCATAAAAGAGTAGAACGCTTATTGTACTATTACTTGGTTCTTGTCAGTAACTTGATTTAGTTCAAGAGAAACTGTGTTTGAATTCTGCTGTACTTAACTTCTAGAGAGCCTTTGGATGAAAAATAGAACATCTGTTCCAATTATGTTTATTCACAAAATGCGCTACATCTCATAGAAACACTGGCTGGATCTCATTAGCTACTCACGGGGGAAAGGACATGTAAGCTATTTGTGGCTCACAGACTAACTAGTAGATGTCTGGAGCGATTATTTTTCCGAGCAGACAAATCTGGCATCGCAAAGGAAGGGCTGGAGCAGCTGAAAGCGCTTTCTTTTTAATAAAATGCAAAAATAATTTTTACCGTTCTGTAAGTTATAAAATAATGTTTACTGATTCACTCAATTTAAACTTTATAACGTAAATTATCCTAAGGACAAACACACACACCCATGCCCGTGGGAGGACTCGAACCTCCGCCGGGACCAGCTGTCCAGTTAAACTTTATCCCAATTACTCGATAGTAGCAGTATATAAACAGTGACTGGAGCAGTTAAAATTATTTCATTATTTCATAAATGACCTGACCTCGACCAGTTTCATGCCACATTAATAAATTTAAGTTACGTTACTGAAAGTGTAACAAAAGCAATCAAGTTAATGTTGATTTTAGTTACACAATTTGGTTTTTATGGCTACATTTTATTCAGCTATGAGTAATTAGCGATCCATATCATTTGTTCATATGTAGTTCCAATAATATTTTGTCCTGAAACACGAAACACATTCACGGAAAACCGTGAAACTGAGTAAGAAGAAAAAGAAACAGAAAAGGAGAACAAACAGAAGAAGATTAAAAAAAAATCTGTTGGTCAATCTTCGAGGAACTGGGTTCCTGAAGCCAATCAATCGGGAGGCGTTCTGAATGTAGGACATTGTTTTTCATTGCTTCTGGAAGAAATTATTTCGTCCCTGATAAAATTCTACTATTTTGTAGCTTTTACACTTTACAACGATTGTTAACATTATTTATCCCAATAATAACCGTAAAGAGATAACATTCAATAATGTGATGCACTTCATGGCGTGAAAAACAGTAGTATTGCGGTAGTAATCTGAAGCAAAGCATATATTATTACTAGTATGCAATTTCAGCTATTTATCATGCTGACGTGATACATATTATATATCCCTGTAACAACGTGTAAGCATCCTAAAAATATTAGTTATGAATCACATATCAGCTTTGGGGCCAGCTAGCAGGTTGCAGGTCGTTAGCTCTTAGTTACTACATAAATTAGGCTTCAAATCTGTACAAGATACGTATTATTCGCGAATGATGAGTAAAATAATATGCACGAAGTTTTCCTAAATGTACTCACAGCCATCAGGGTATTGTGCCTTAGCAGAAACGACGCTTAACAGAGCAGCCGCCCATAACAGACCCAACCTCATCTTAACTGCTGGCGAAGTTCACTGGGAGTGACACGACCTCACGTTGCCGCCGCCTTTTATAGCGGTGCATCTAGCCAGCGCTATAAGTTTACTCGGAAGTAATGACACTAAGGCGACGATCTAATCCCGGCTCTTGTATCTGTACTGTACTCACACGTTATATACATGTTGAGAGAGAGAAAGAGAGAGAGAGGGAGAGAGATGGGAGAGTGACTGAGAGAGCGAGAGAAAAATCGCTATATAGACGGTTCGAACTATCTTAATGGACTCAGTACTTATAACTACGATACTGAATTTAAAAAAAGAGAGATTGTGAAGCATACATTGGGAGATTAGAATCATTATCAAATACACACATTACTATCTCGTGTAAAAGAAAAAGGGTTTTGTATATTTGAGTATTTTTGTGATACAGTAAAATAGGAGCACTTGTGGAAGGAGCACCTTCAGGTTAGCGAAGTTTTGGAGTAAACTGTAAGGTGTGCTTTCTTGGGCATTATATTCGAAGATCTCACTTTCTCGATGGTGTCTAAAGCGAAATTGTTAGCTACTGTGTTTGACGAGCGCTTATCATGGCGTGATCACTTAATTCACATAATCAAGAAAACACAAAACAGCATTAACGGAATGAGATCTGTAACTGGAATTTGGCACTGTATAGACCTTTACGTTCTCTATATCATGCGCAAGATCCTCGTCCACTCAGTCTTCTATTCCGGATGTTTCTGATTTATTTATTTAGCGTATGGCGCTACACACGATTTACAATCGTTACGTGATCAGTGATGAAATACTATGTAAAATATATCAATCAAGGATGCAAAATCAGACAAGAAAAATGAGATAAAATGTAGAATGCAATAAGAAAGTAAAACAAAAAATAATATCGCAGCAGGTAAATTATGTAACTTGGTTTTCTCATATTCTGACGTCAAGATTGGCAATGCGCTTGAGGGAGGCATTGCTGATGAGCTCTTCGTTCACAGTCCATGACCATGCGTTGAACAGTGTGGTTTGGAGCCCCACAGCTACAACTAGAACTGAGTAGCTTTCCCTACTGGCGTCCACGTATTCCATATCCCGTTCCGAATCTGTTTAGGCTTTATTCACGTCTGTCGTGAAAGTTCAAAGCTCTTAGGTCTTTCCACTGGATTGACACGGTCGCGATCATTGGTGGAGGCACTATCTGTGAAGCTGTCGTGCTATTTACTGCCTCTGGGCAAGTCAGTAGCTAGCGGTTGTTGGGCCACTCTCAGAGGGGGGTTTCTAGAACGAAGTCTAGTCGTTTCCAATATTGGGATATCCTCGTGGATGGAAATTAGAGGATTATTCATTACTTTCCTATATGCCGCCAACGGCCTTGCCGCAGTGGTAACACCGGTTCCCGTCAGATCACCGAAGTTAAGCGCTGTCGGGCTGGGCTAGCACTTCGATGGGTGACCATCCGGTCTGCCGAGCGCTCTTGGCAAGCGGGCTGCACTCAGCCCTTCTGAGGCAAACTGAGGAGCTACTTGACTGAGAAGTAGCGGCTCCGGTCTCGTAAACTGACATACGGCTGGGAGAGCGGTGTGCTGGCCACATGCCCCTCCACCTTCGCATCCAGTGACGCCCGTGGGCTGAGGATGATACGGCAGCCGGTCGGTACCTTTGGGCCTTCATGCCCTGTTCGCGAGGAGTTTAGTTTAGTTTAGTTTTCCTATATACCTTCGCCAAGGCTTCCTATCCCTCCAAGGAAGGCGGGCTATATAGCTAAGCGTTGGAAGACAATACAGATGGGTAGTCTCTATACATCCAGTTATAATCTTCATATCAGCGTTGAGATGAATGTCCACGTCCTTTATGCTTGCTGATTAGCCACATGGTGCGCAGTACTCGGCTGCAGAGTACACTGAAACGAGTACAGAGATTCGTCGTGTATCCGCTGATGCTCCCCAGAGAGCCTCTGAATAAGATTGTTGCGTGAACGGTTTCGACATCCTGCTATAATCGCCAAAGTCCGTTGCAATGCACAATGGACATGAGTGGACGCAGGTGATCAGACAGGATGCTTATGTGCGGGTCACCTGTCAGTCGTATCTAGACGTATCAGGAAGTTCCATATCCCTCCAACTGCACACGCCCCACACCATTACAGAGCCTGCGTCAGCTTGAACAGTCCCCTTCTGACATCCAGGGTCCATGGATTCAGGAGGTTGTCTCCATTTGAAACGACACTTGTCTTACCAGGCAACATGTTTCCAGCCATGGACAGTCCAGTGTCGATGTTGATGTGTCCAGGCGAGGCGTAAAGCTTTGCGTCGTGCAGTCATCAGCGGGTTACGAGTAAGCCTTCGGCTCCGAAAGCCCATATCTCTGATCTTTCGTTGAATGGTTTGTACATTGACACTTGTTGGTGGCCCAGCATTCAAATCTGCAGCAATTTGACGACGGGTTGGGCTTCTGTCACATTGAACGATTCTCTTCAGTCGTCGTTGGTCCCCATTTCGTCGCTACCTCGGAGATGCTGTGTCCCATCGCTCGTGCGCCGACTATAACACCACGTTCAAACTCACTTAAATCTTGATGACCTGCTGTTGTAGCAGCAGTAACCTGTTTAACAACTGCGTCAGACACTTGTTGTCTTATATAGACGTTGCCGATCGCAGCGCTGTATTCTGCCTGTTTACGTATTTCTTTGGCGCTTCATTGTATATCCTCTCTACTTCAGTTTTGCTCAAATAGCAAAACTTATCTACTACTTTGTCTCGTTTCCTGATGTACTTTCCTTAGCGTAACTTGATTTATTTCGACTATATTCCATTATCCTTGTTTTGCTTTTGTTGATATTCATTTTATATCCTCTTTTCAAGACAACGTCCATTCCGTTCAACTGCTCTCCCAAGTCCTTTGCTGTCTCAGCCAGGATTACCTCGTTCTGTATGAACTGCAGGTGGCGCAGAGGTGTCGGAGCTGGAGTTGCTTGTATCCTCAGTGGAAAAACTGTCTCGTCTATGGACCTTGACATCCTGCTATTCAGTGTGATTTGCCTGTTAAGACTAGGGTA
Organism: Schistocerca americana; assembly: GCF_021461395.2. Classification (NCBI taxonomy): domain Eukaryota; kingdom Metazoa; phylum Arthropoda; class Insecta; order Orthoptera; family Acrididae; genus Schistocerca; species Schistocerca americana. The sequence goes on from NC_060126.1 coordinate 383,540,521, forward strand.
CAGATGTCTGAGCATAGCGTGTACTTTGTTGGCGACGTGTTGTATGTGATCCCCCTCAAGGGAGTTTCCGATCCAGCTAGACACCGACATATCCGACTTTTTCACAGAAGTGTATTGGACATGGGTGCAGTGATATTTGTTTATAGACTTTGTGCAATAATTGTGGCCTACGTACAGGTTGACAGTTATTGAACTATATGACAAAAACGCAAATTAGTTACAAACCAAGGCGTGCACACACTTTATTCTCTACGGATAAAATTCGGATTTAGGTTATGAGATGTTCGATATTCTTGCCATCATTTGTGTTCATGTGGCGCAGATAAATAGCGAAATTCACCAAGACCCGCTGAAGTCTCGGAACATCGATACTGTCGATGACCTTTTGAATGGCTGTTTTCACCTCAGCAGTGATTTTGGGATTACTGCTGTACACCTTGTCTTTATTATAGCCCCACAAAAAGGAGTCGCATGTGTTCAGATCAGGAGAATTTGGGGACAATAGAAGCCTATGACAGCGGCCTTTGGGTATCTAGTAGCCAGAATGCAGTCCCCAAAGTGCTCCTCCCGGACATCAAACACTCCCCTGCTTCAATGGGATTGCACTCCGTCGTTCATGAACTACATCTTGTCGAAATGGCCTTGGATAATGGGGATGAAATCACCTTCCAAAACCTTCACGTATCGTTGGGCAGTCACCGTGCCATCAAGGAATATTGCATCGATTATTCCAAGACTGCACACTGCCCATAACACGGTCACCCATTCAGTGTGATGAGTCTTAAAGATCGCGAAATGTGGGTTCTTAGTCCCCAAATGTGCCAATTTTTCATACTGACTAACGCATCCAAATGAAAGCGGACTTCGTCGCCAAACCACACCATACTAATTACCATCATGCCCCGTGGCAGAACATTTTGAACGCCCTAACGCAAACTATTCAGACGTTATGACGATTTTTTCTCATATAGTTACTTACTTACTTACTTACTTTCCGTGTCCGGAACTAGACTTCAGACTTCCAAAAATCAGCAGCCAATATGGCCTTGTCATTTGCCTCCCATAAGTCATTCATTGTGCAGGGCTGGTCTAAATATGGACAGATGAGCAGGTGTTGAGGATCCTGGACAGAACCACACAGACAGAGAGTGTTCTCATTCTGTTTTAGGAAACCTCATTGCTGCAAGTTTGTCTTGCACTTTGCCACTTCTACCCTCATACGGTTTAGGGTTCTCCAGACTGTGTATGGTAGGGCTCCACCAGGCGCCAGTTCTCCTTTTACATCTTTATGGGGGTTTCTCAGGTCGATTTCCTACTTTTTCAAACGATTATCTGCAGCCGACCTTTCCAGGGCTCGGGTACGTGACAGGAAACTCTTCCTCGAACAAAGCCGTCGGTCAGCAGGCTGGTGTCCATATAAAGGGTGACGCATGTCCTTTTCTTGCTCGGTTTTTTCGGCTTAGGCAGCGATGTCACGTCGTATGTTGGGCGGTGCGATCCCCGTGATTAAGTACATCTTGTGCACTGGGGTCGGCCTCAAGCATCCGGTAACAATCCGTGCCATTTCATTCACCGCGACATCAACTTTTCTCGCGTGTGTTGATGCAGACCATACTGGAGCGGCGTATTCCGCGGCTGACACACTGAGCGCGAGGGCTGAAGTTCTCAGGACTTTTGGGTTTGCACCCCAGGATCCGCTGGTTAGTTTCCTGATGATGTTGTTTCTAGTTGAGACTTTTTCCCTTGTGGCATTACAATGATGTTTATAGGTCAGTGTTCGATCCAACGTGACACCAAGATATTTGGGCGTTTTACAATGCTCGAGACGTTCACCTCTCCATATTACATTTAATTCACGATTTGCCTCCCTGTTCTTTAAATGGAGTGCACAGACCTGCGTCTAGGAAGGGTTCGGCATTAGGTGGTTCATAATACTGGGATAGAGCTTCCAAGGTACTGGTTAATTTCTCCTCTACATCCATAATATTGTTACCTTGGTCTGCAACTGCAGTGTCATCGGCATACATAAATTGGCGCGTGATGTTTGGCACTAGTTGGTCATTTGTATATATATTATACAGAGCTGGGGCGAGGACGCTTCCCTGAGGTAGGCCATTCCTCATATTTCTCCACCTGCTCTTCTTGCCCTGGAGACAGACGAAAAATCTCCTATTATGCAGGAAAGTACCTATCAGTGATGTCAAATGGTAATCTCTTGTTACATTATATACTTTCCTAAGGAGCCTCCGATGGTTTGCAGTATCATATTCAGCTGAAAGGTCTATGAATGCCACTCCCGTGATCTCTTTCCTCTCAAACCCATCCTCAATATGTTGGGTCAGGTTCAGGATTTGACTGCAGCACGATTTGCCTGGTCGGAAACCTGCCTGCTGTGGGATGATCTGTTGTTCCAAGTCGCTTTCTATGCGACTTAGCGTCAGGCGTTCCAAGATCTTAAAACAGTGACATAAAAGAGACACAGGTCGGAAGTTTTTTGGATCATCAGAGTCCTTTCCTGGTTTCAGAAGTGCTACCACTCGGGCTTTCCTCCACATCTTCGGAATATGGAGCCTTTCTACACATTTGTTTATCAAATCTAGCAGCCACTGTAGGGTATTACTGCCAAAGTTAGTAATTTGCTCGACTCTAAGTTCGTCGATACCAGGAGCTCTGTTAATCTTTAAGCTGGAAATGGTTGCAGGAAGGGCTGAACTGTAAATGGTGCCTTAAGGTGATGATTTTACTCTGCTGGATCACGTGCTAATGGTTCCTGGTACTTTCTGCCGTGGGTTTTGCCACTCATAAGGAGTGTAGTGGCGACTTGGTCTGCCGTGACGTTAGTAAATTTATCATTTGACTTTGTGGCGCCAACGTTAAGGTTCTTTAACAGTTTCCAAGCCCGCCTACTGTTCACTTTCATGTCCAGGTTCTCCACGAGGTCACACCATTTGGCTTTGTGGTTCTCAGCTATGACTGACATGAGTTCATCGCCTGCTAGAAATGTCTCATCATCAAATGAGTCGTTATCGAAGAGCTTCTGGTATCTTTCCAGTAGTGGCTTTGCGTCCTCAGACAGTCCGTTAATATACAGTGTTCTGCATCCTCGCGGTATTGTTTTCCTAGACACCTTCTGAACGAGTTTGACAAAAGAGTCGTACATCTCAGGTTGTGGGGGGATTTTTGTTATTTCTACATCAATGAGCTCTCTAAATTTCTTCCAATTGGCCTTTTTAAAATGAACCTTCTTTTGAAAGGAACTTGTTCAGGCTTAACAACTGCATTGACCGTGCAAATTATGGGCCGATGCTGCGTGTGGGGAATTGGCTCCCCAGTCAGTTTTCCACATTGGCCAGCGAGTTTCTTGCTAACAAAGATGTTATCGGGATTGTACCCTTTCTTCCATCTGCCACTATTAAAGGAGCTTGGAAGTTTCTGGTCATGTATGACCAGTAGATCGTGTATCTCAGCCCAGGTCTCTAGTTCCACTCCGCTGGTGATAGTTTCCTTATAGCCCCATGCAGTGCTCTGACGGTTGAAATCGCCCAATAAAAAATTAAAGTCTTGGTAACTGAAATTGCCAGGCTCAGTGAAGACAAAATCTTATCCTGGGGGTTTGTACACAGAGGTAATATTATACTGCTGAGTTCTAACGGTTAATATCTCAATGTCTTGCCTGTCATTCAGTGATGCAGAAGTGACTCTAGTTCCTGGCCTGGCGAAGATGGCACTACCGTACCGTTCATGTGGTCTCTCCAAGATCATCTTCATTCCATCTATTTTGGGTGTGGGTCTTGTACTGACCCGATGAGTTTCTTGAATCAGGAGGAAGTCACATTGATATTCTTTACACAAGTCAGATAATAAAACTTCTTTGTCTCTCGATATTCCTTCAATGTTTATCGACATCGTCACAAGTGGCCTTAGAAAAGACCGTTTGGGTATGGTCTTACTGGTCTTCATTTCCTCAGAAGTCCGTTCCGGTTGTTGAAGGATTAGCCGCTGAAAGATCAACGTTGCCCGGGATGCGCCTGTTTGCGGTTCTCGTTTGTATCTTGCTGTCCTTTGTAGAGAGAACTGCCTCAGACTTGTCAGCGTTTACCCTGAAGCGTCATTTCTCCACCCGAGGATCGACATATCTGAGTGATGTCTGTAGTCGTGAGTTAATGTTTGATGGTTTCCAGTCATGCGCTAATATAGCGGAGTCATTTGCGTAGATGGCAACCATCGTCTTATGTGTTGTTGCAAAAACGTTATTATGGAGGTTAAACAATGGAAGCCCCAGGGCACTGCCTTAGGCATGGAATACATATCGTGTTGGTGGTTTGTGCTGAATGTAAGTAACATATGTTTAAGAGACATGCGAGTGCGTCGGGGAAACAAGCGTAGCTGAGTCTGCAGCTGCGCCACAAACAGTCGAGACCTTTGTTGGTGTCCGAGAACACAGCTCCAGTTACTTCGCTGGTTTTGTAGCCGCCAGGTTGGCGTTCTACTACACGGAGAGGTCGTTGTGTCGCAAAGTTCTGATTCCTGAAGCTGAAATGCTCCGGTCTCAGGTGTCCTTGTTGATACAGGGCTTAATGAGCCTGTCAGCTTTCAGCAGGCTCACTTAGTATGCTGACGGGTCAGTAATTTTGTGGGACGGATTGGTCTTCCCCTGGCTTCCTGAACATCAAGACCTTTGCCACTTTCCAAAAGTCAGCGACGTGTTGGTGTCGTAGGATGACATTCATGGTGTGTGTTAAATATTTTAAGGCTTCATCCATGAACTCCTTGGGGTCTCGGTTTTGAATGTCAAAAGGGCCCGGAGCTTTCCCAGATGGGGTGTGCTTAATAGCCCATGCGATTTCATGTGTGCTAGCACATCTGATTTCGTCGCTAGCGTGCTGGGCTACAAGTTGTGTAACCACCTGGTCCATTTCAAGAGTGAATACTGTGTCTGCAGAAACCAGATTCGGTGTGAAAGACGCAGCTAGTGTTCTGGCTAGTAGTTCTGCCTTTTCCTCTGCGACCGAGCGAGGTGGCGCAGTGGTTAGCACACTAGACTCGCATTCGGGAGGACGACGGTTCAATCCCGTCTCCGGCCATCCTGATTTAGGTTTTCCGTGATTTCATAAATCGCTTCAGGCAAATGCCGGGATGGTTCCTTTGAAAGGGCGCGACCGATTTCCTTCCCCATCCTTCCCTCACCCGAGCTTGCGCTCCGTCTCTAATGACCTCGTTGTCGACTGGACGTTAAACACTAATATCCTCCTCCTTTTCCTCTGCGTAGTAGGCAGTTCCACTAGGTCCTCGTAGAAGTGTGTAGTGTCGCACCACTGAGAAGTGTTGAGCTAGATTCCATCTGGTCGTGTGGTACCCAGCTCAGCATATGTCTCGTATCATGTGTGTTACTGAATGTTTGTACTTTCTCCCGTATTCTCTTGATGTGCAGTTAATGGAAAAGGCGCCTGGTACGCAACGATTTCTCATGTAGATTATGCCCAGGACGTCTTGGGACAGGGCTGTTGAGTGTTAACGTAAGTATGAGAACTGGAGTTGCGTGAGCCATTGCGTCCCGGACTCCGTGCTCCGACAGCTTCATCAATTCGTGCTGTGTAATTTCGTGTGTTTCTGGGATACAGTTCCCTCAATTGTAGTACAGTACAAGGTGTACAACTTTGATTCCGCCGTTTGTCGATAAGTGGTGACAACGGTAAGTAGCGGTCGAAACAAACAGATCGCAAACGTCAGGCAGTTAGCTTGGACCTCGGTCAACATAACCTCAAACAAAAGTCGATTTGTGTCTCCATCATAAAGTTGTTCTTGATTGAAAATGTCAGTTTACGAGACTAATTCTCGTCATTTTCGGGAGGTGTTACTATTTTGTTTCGATGTGAAGAAAACAGTCACTGAGTCTCATCGAATGCTCGTATGGTATGGACGTTATTAGTGAAACAACTTGTCGTGAGTGGTTTCAAAGCTTCAAGGACGGTGATTTCAACGTTGTAGACCGGCATAGAGGTGGAAGAGAGAGTGTTCTCGAAAATGCAGAACTGGAGACATTACTGGGTGAAGACTCGCGTCAAACTCAAGAAAAATTGGCATGATTAGTGGGAGTGACACGCAAGCCATTTCAAAACGTCTCAAGGCTATGGGCATGATTCAGAAAGAAGGAACTTGGGTCCGGTGTGATCTGAAACCAAGATACGTTGAACGGCGTTTGTGTGTTTGTGTACAGTTGCTTCAGAGGCAGAAACGTAGGGAATTTCTGCGTCGCATTGTAACTGGGGACGAGAAATGGGTTCATTACGATAATCCCTAAAGTCAAAAAATCATGGGGATATCCAGGCCATGCTTCCACGTCGACATTCAAACCGACCATTCACGGCTCCAAGATCATGCTCGGCTTTGAGTACAATGAAGTGATAAAACCAAGTGAAACAATCACAGGTGCTCGTTATCGAATGCTATTAATGCGTGTGAGCAGAGCATTAAAAGAGAAACGGCCGCAATACAGTGAGAGGCACGATAAACTGATTTTGTAGCACGACAACGCTCGACCCCACGTTGCAAAAGAGATCAAAACTACTCGGAAACGTTAAAATTGGAAATCCTATCCCACCCGCCGTATTCTCCAGACGTCACCTGACTATCACCTGTTTAGATTAATGGCGCATGGCCTGACTGACCAACAGTTCCGATCTCATGAAGAAGTCACAAATTGGATCGATTCGTGGATCGCTTCAAAAGAAGAACAATTTTTTCGACGTGATATTCGTGCACTGCCCGAAAGATGGGAGAAAGTAGTGGCCAGCCATGGAAAATACTTTGAATGATACATGTGTAACCAATTTTTTTCATTAAAGCCGCAAATGTTGGGGAAAAAACAGCGGAATCAAAGTTGTACACCTTGTACACGGAGTGATTCTGTGTCGTGCAGTGCCTCTTCTGTGTGCATTACAGCCGGCATGTGGATGGAGGCCGGGTCGTTTTCAACTTCAACGATGGGTGTTCCTGTGATGCCGCAAGTGGACATGAGCGTGGGTACGTCGGGCGCTAATTTGATGCAGTTTCGACTTACAAGGGGAGGCCGCCAATTGTGAAATTCAGATTCGATTCATACTGCGCATAATAAAAGCTCATGGCCAGAGGTGTAATGTGGCAAAGCACCAAGATGCACTTCCCAGCCGTTGTCGATAAAATCGACAGTTAAAAGAAACCGTTGCGGTGAAATACTCTCTACGATTAATGATTTTCTACAGCGTCGTGGTGCAGCGGTAAGCGCTCGGGTTCGTAGTCCAAAGGTAGCCGGATCGAATCTCTCGCGCCATGCAATTTTTTTATTATTAGTTTTTTGTAATTCAAATATATATATATATATATATATATATATATATATATATATATATATATATATATATTAATGAATTGCTTATGCATGTTGGTGAAGGCGGATCGCTCTCCAATTGTTCCGCCTCCATTTTTCCGTTTTTTTTAACAGGGTGTACCAAAGCTCTCCCGTCCGCACTGATTTTCGACGATTTTATAAGTTGCGCTAGAGACCGCATCTACCTTCTTTCGAAGTTAGCAGGCAACTACGCTGTTATGCGGCGGCTCGTTTCGGCCCATTCAACATCTGTCCTCCAAGTGTAACGAGCGAGTAACGGAGTTTATATTTCATACCTGCCACAGCAAATTTGTGTTCGTGGGGTCTCTATTCTAATTCGAACGTTTGACTTAAGCTATACGTATTCGTTTCGGAATATCGTTTCTACGTCTTCCGTTGGCTATACGTGGTTAACATTATGAAGACAATTAATAACATATATATATTTGAATTACAAAAAACAAATACTAAGAAATAAAAAGCTTGCATGGCGCGAGATTCGATCCGGCGACCTTCGGATTACGAAGCCGAGCGCTTACCGCTGCGCCACGACGCTGTAGAAAACTGTTAATCGTAGAGAGTATTTCATCGCAACGGTTTCTTTTAACTCGATTTTCTCGACAACGGCTGAGAAGTGCATCTTGGTGCATTGCCACATTACACCTCTGGCCACGGGCTTTTATTATGCGCAGTACGAATCGAATCTTAGTTTCACAATTGGTGGCCTCCCCTTGTTAGTGAATGTTTGTAGGCTACATTTCTTTCGGTCGGAGTTTCGTATTCCTGGGTTTCAATGTGGTTTATTCCGTTAAATGATCTCTAATGGCGATGACTTGCTGAGCAATGTCGAGTACTGTGCTGATATCAAGTGTTATATCGTTATTCAATGGGTTTTATAGCGACATAAATGCAGTATGAGTTCCACTGAACTCGATCATGATGAGACAAGTTTAGAAACAGCCGTTACAACGTAGAAGAATCATATTATGAAACTTCGTGGCTGATTAAAACTTTGTGCAGGACTGATACTCGAACTCGAGACTCGATCTCGGGTCTTGGTCCATACACAGTTTTAATCTGCCAGGAAGTTTCATTCATTCGAGGATCAAAACAATTTACATTTCCTCGTATCATGTAGCTTCAAGCCCTTCAGGATGAGTTATGAATGAGCTTGCAAAGTTGTCTGCTGTCGTTGTTAACATTGCTGTTAAGATTCGTACATTCAATAGTTTGAACAAGTCAGAAATGAACTGCCTAATGATTCAATACCACTACCACCAGTCCACTATATAAGATCAGGAAGATTATTCCACTGCCTTCATTATTCAAACTGAGGAACAGTCGCGTAGTAAAGCTTCCTTTTATTAACATTCAGAAAACTGCTGTGAAGCGCCATTGGTATCATAGCCTTAAAAGGACAGTGGGACCATTTACTGTGGGGCGAGAATTACTTGTAAGTCCCGTAATTTGTCTAATAGAAGGAATTTACTAACTCACTAGTTCCCAGTCTATGTAGGATTATTCCAAGTGTGTCGTGCACCAGAATGTCATAGAAGTGGAGCCACTCAGGGCCAAGTGGTAGAGAGGAGTGCATCACATGTTTAACAGGACACTGTTTTATGAGTAAAGATGGTGAATTTTATTGTGACATGACTTGAGATGTGGTACATGTAGCTACTGATGCTTATTTAAATTTATGTACACTGATATGTAGTATGATTTGAGATCAGGTATGATTTTAGACGTATTGCTTGAATGTTTTTCCCCAGGAATCTAGAATGACTGGTAAGTGCAGAATGAAAGCTGCGATGGGTGTATATTACATGGCATTGCTGAAGACAAATTGTTAAGCAGAGGGTCCCAAGAAACAACTGAAAATGAAAGAGTATTAAAAGGGAAATGGTAACAGGTAACAAAGGCGTCAGATATTCGTAAGGTATCGACAGTTAACGTAGTTTGAGATGAACCGTGAATGAAATGCTGTCTTGTGCAACCCACAATTAACCATATTTATGTGTGTACATATCATACCTTTCCTTGAACTGAGTGTGCTTCTGTAATTATGTTGCATAACATGTTCATGTGAAATAATCTCATCTAGGCAATACGAAGGAGTAATGATTGCAGGAGATGTGCTTATAACAGTGTCGGAATATTTTTCACTTCGTTTCAGGTGAGATGGAGGAGCAATTTTCATGATAAGAGCCATGATTATTTTCCTGACAAGCTTTCTGTTGCGGATGCAGCTTGGTCTTATTCTTTATAATCTTTTATTAATCTAAGAATCCTGCCTGCAGGAAACTGAATGAGAACTGGAGAGTTTATATTTTGTAGGTTGAGAGTAGCCGTGCTGTAGTGTTATCAGCAGTTGGGTGTAGGAGTTTCATAACTGTCAGCAGCTCGGAGGCAGTTCCGCAACAATAGTGCGTGTTAAGAGAAAATGAATCTTGTGACACAAAATTAAAAAGGTTCTTTGGAACCACCATGAACAAAAGCGAGTATCTTGGGATTTCTAGAATTAAATGCACTGACACGAATTTCAATATGTATGCTACGTATTTTTGAACCATCTATTTTTTGACTGACACGAATTTCAATATGTATGCCACGTATGTTTGAATCATTCATTGGCGGCCGCTGTGGACGAGCGGTTCTAGGCGCTTCAGTCCGGAACCGAGCTGCTGCTACGGTCGCAGGTTCGAATCCTGCATCTGGCATGGATGTGTGTGATATCCTTAGGTTAGTTAGGTTTAAGTAGTTCTAAGTCTAGGGTACTGATGACCTCAGATGTTAAGTCCCATAGAGCTTAGAGCAATTGAACCATTTGAAACTTTTGTTTGTTGTTCTAAGTATTTGGATTGGATTGTTTGGGGGAAAAGACCAAACAGTGAGGTCATCGGTCTCATCGGATTCGAGAAGGACGGGGAAGGACGTCGGCCGTGCCCTTTCAAAGGAACCATCCCGGCATTTGTCTGGAGTGATTTAGGGAAATCACGGAAAACCTAAATCAGGATGGACGGACGCGGGATTGAACCGTCGTCCTCCCGAATGCGAGTCCAGTGTGTTCTAAGTATTATACGAATATCTTATTTGTTTAATGTCTCTGGGTACGCCACCTTATGCCAGTTCACAATTTTTTTTCTTTTTAAAAGTCTATATTTGAATATTGTATATGTTCCTTGAGTGGTGATCGAGAGTCACTCTTATTACTTGTAAATAAGATTTGTTTTTGAAGATTCTGTAATTATCCACGAGTGATCGTTTTGTTAAAGCGTTACTAATTACTTGTATATTTTTCATTATGAAATGAGAGATGAAGGATTTCATGAGAACACTGACGTGAGGAAGTATAAGATATTGGGAATTGCTATCGGCTGATTACTTTCCCACACCGGACGACAGGTAGTTCTGTTAGAGGACCGTTTGTCATACATCATAGCCGAGGAGAATGGCACTCAGGGTGCGAACTTTCAAGCCAGGATGAGTTGCTAGTTGCAGAGACGGCTGCGCAGAGTGCAGACAGAGGGAAGGCTCACATACATAACCAACTGCTGCCATAATTCTGTAGCGTGGGGGACGTCAAGTCGAACTACCATAACAAGATTCGAGAGTGAGACACTCATACTTACGGAGCATGGATGAAGCTATTAAATGTTAAAAGAATCAAAAAATAAACTTCAGCGTAAATGAAGAGTGGCAAGAAATTAACCGTACAATAACGAAATTAGCTGAAGAGGCTATAGAAAAGAGGATGAAATATGCCAACAAAAAAAGGCTTCATACTGGAATTAAGATGTAGTAGGGATGGTTCGTGGAACGAAAGATCATTGTTTAAAATATCTCGATATAAGAACGGTACAAGATCACATTCAATACAAAAGACAAATAGCACTGGTTAAATGAAACACGAGAAGAGTGAAAAGACAGAGCTGAGAGGTATTCCTCGAAAATTTAAAATACGTTATACAGCGAAGAAAATAAGCTCTTAACAAATAGGAGAAAGATACCCTACAGTGGAATAACATCACCGATGAAAAATGGCTAGAGTACTTCCAAAACCTATGGACAAGGCACGAAGAAAATACCGCAACAGTTGAACCAGATGTGAATGCAGATCCAGTCTTCTTCGTAGAACTGGTAGATTGATATTCATGAATGGCAAACACCGATTCACATAAGTGACATGTTGCGTAATAATTCGCGTTTGTATTAACAGTGCTGTGGCGAGATTTACAGCAACAAATAACATGTGACATCCCTTAAATCAAATGGAATTGCTCCTTACTGAAAAGCAGGCTCTAATTTTGCTGTAATCACAACAATCACAGCATGATGCCAAACACAGAGCAACGACCAAACGTCATCTGCTGTACCGAGAGGAGCATTCAATTTTAGAAGACGCCGAGTTAGCGTTAGAATTCTGGGATATGTGGTTCACGCTGTACACATACAAATAAATTCCTCACGTTCACTGGTAAACTCTTATAAACATCCATCTGTGCACAGATGATTAGAGCTGAGATGTTGTCTCTGTTGTGAATGTATATATTTAGAGGAGAAGTCGTACTTCAATTTTTGTGTGAAAGGAGATAGTGTATTTGTTTGTTGCAGGCTAAAGTGCAATGCTGAATTCAGTTTTTTGTAGGATGTGACATGATCAAAAAAATGGCTCTGAGCACTATGGGACTTAACATCTGAGGTCATCAGTCCCCTAGAACTTAGAACTACTTAAACCTAACTAACCTAAGGACATCACACACATCCATGCCCGAGGTGTGACATGATCAGTTTCGAATGTTTTCTGCTGGTCTTCCTGAAAAGAAACATTCCAAATCTGCTTTTAATTACAAGCGGAGAATGATGAAAGCTAACTGTTCCATTAGCAACTTTCATTATTCATTCATATCATGTATTTGTTACGCTGTTAACGTAATTCTATACCTAGTTATCGACTGTGACCAACATAATTTGTCTTTGAATCGGTCTTTATTATGTTAAGGATGATTTAGATTTCCGGCTGAGCAGACCAATCAGGTCCCAGCTCACTTCGATGCGAACGCTGGTAACCATTTTTGTAAAAGCGCTTCAGAGAAGCCTCTTGATTTGCCTTCTGATGGATTGGTTGGCAGTTTCCAGGGCAATGGTATGGGTAAGGTACAGGTTTGCCGTGTGCAAGATGAGCAGATATACGAAATGCATTTGATAATCGTTTACAGAGATGGAATAGTTCACGTGTAATCAATTTATTATTTCGTGTTGTGAAATTTTAAGGAGGAGAATAGCAATTAAACATTCACGCCACCAAAGTATGTTTTCCAAGTGGAGGTACTGTCTCTGGGCCTTTGTGAGCCGAATAGATTACGATACAAAGTAAGAAATCTGACAGAAAATTCAGTTTTGTCATATTCCCTGCCAACGAGGTTTCTTCGTCGTCCTGTGACGTGTAGAGTTTCCTTTGTCCCATGTTCTTATATGTGTTAAATGCTTTCTGTACCTCCTGTTTTCTGACTACTAATGTTGGCTGTGCTATCGTGCATTAATTGCATTTGGAGACAGTTACATGTGTTTGAATTACGAATCTGACACATTTCTTTCTACAGACAATAATAGGAATAAGAACAATATACACAAAGTTTTAAAATCACTTAATCTTGCCCAGAAAGGAGTCCAGTATTCAGCAACGCATATTTTCAATAAGTTACCAGCAACCATTAAGAGTTTAGTTTCAGACAAGGCCCAATTCAAACGTAAATTAAAAGAATGCTTGGTGGCCAACTCCTTCTATTCCATCCATGAGTTTCTCAACAAGTTCAATAGACCATTTTAATGAAAATTTATTATACTTTAATTTTTGACAATCCTTGGGTGTAACAGCCAAGTAACTAACAACTGTGTGAATGATGGATCTATGGAAAGCAGATGTAAGTCTTAAGTCTGTAAACAGTGGAAGTTTAATTTTAAATATTGTACATAATCCGACTGTTCTTAACTGAGGATCACTGAAATAAATAATTTACTTTAATTTTTGACAATACTTGGTTGTAATAGCCAAGAAACTAGTAAATGTCTCAATGATGGATTTAATGAAATCAGATGTAAGTATTAAACCTGTAAATATTAGAAGTTTAATTTTAATTCATGTACATAATTTTACTGTTTATTGACTGAGGATCATTAAAATTAATGAAACTCAAGTTTTTCTAATTACATTTTTGTAATGTGTTTATCTGACATGTTCCACACCCAGGAGGATTCCCTCTTTTATGGGTCTATGGAATGAATAATTAATCTAATCTAATCTAATCTAATCTAACAATTTCGGTTGAAAAAATGTGTAATTCGTTCTGGGACATCGTGGGAGATTCCATTTCATCCTTATGGGTGGTGGCGCTATACGCAGCCTTCAGAATGGGTCTGTAGCGGAGGCTCGTTCCAAGCAGACAGATATCATTGAGATTCTTTTGGCGGAAAACCAGGGCATCTCAGATATTCATAGGCCCTTGCAGAGTGTGTATGGAGACCCACCAGTGAACAAAAGTACGATGAGTCGTCATCATCACAACGAAATGACGCAAACCTGTCCAGCATGTTAGCCGGGCACACACAGCTGAGGCTACTGCAATGTTGGAAAGTGCGGACACTCTCATTATAGATGATCGGCAGATTACAGTTAAGTACTTTGCTGCTCAAATGGACGTATCTGTTGGCAGTGCTCAGACACTCGTCCACCAGTTAGGGTACTCAAAAGTGTTTGTGCCCGCCGGGTTCCTCACCGCCTAACAAGACCACGTACAGCAACGAAGGACCACCTGTGCTGAATAGCCTGTACGTTGCGAGGTTGAACGCGACAATTTTTTGTCGAACATCGTCGCAGGCGATGAAACACGGGTTCGTCACTTAGATCTGGAAACAAAATGGCGATCCATGGAGCGGCTCCACACCGCATTTCTCCGAAGAGAAAGTTCAAAGCAGCACACTTAGCTGGTAACGACATGGCGACGGTCTTCTGGGATTCTGAAGGGGTTATTTTGTTTGATGTCCCCCCTCGTTGTACAATGGTAAACTCTGAAGTGTATTGTGTTATCCTCAGAAAACTGAAGAAAAGACTTTAGCTTTTTCATCGCCTCAAAAATGCAAATGAACTTCTCCTTCTCCATGTCAACGCAAGAGTTGACACAAGGCTGCACACTCGAGAAGAGCTCACAAAAGTTCATTGGACTCTTCTTCCTCATCCATCCTAGAGCACGGATGTCGCATCTTCCAACTTCCATCTGCTTGGACCAATGGAGGATGCACTGGTTGGAAGCAGTACGTATACGACGGGGAGGTACTGACGCTGCAAGACTTTAGCTCTAACATTGACTAGTGGAGTGGCACCATGCGTGCATACAGGTCCTCCCACTCAGGTGGCATAAGGCCGTCGCATTGATCAGAAATTATTCTGAAAAGTAAGGTTTTCTAGCCGAAATAGTGGGGCATAGTATGTTGAATGAGGCCAAGCTACTTTTAGATTTTGTTCCGTTACTTGTTGAACCCTCGGAAATCAGTTCTTCTTGATATTACTTTCCTGTTTGGACGGATGGATGCGACTTGCGCTTAAGAGTTAGCATACCATCTCCCAATCTGGAGCGTACTACTTGTCTTTAGCAGTGGTAAAACTATTCTCGAATTCTTGCTTCAATTAATATCAAAACTAGAATCAATCACTGTGAACATTATCCATCGAGCTCCTATACACATTATTTTTTTCAACGTAAAAGGGAGGTATCTGAGGCTGGCGCAGTTGAAAGAGTTAGTGTTTCTTCATTTGATCCAGAGTGTAATATTGTTTCATGCTTTGCATAACGGGATGGGGCGACATTCCCATCGCATAGCAAGCAACTGTAAGCGACGTTTCAGACGAAAGTCAGTTTACCTTCGCTGTGCCTACTAGTTTATACGTGAGCCTAGACACTGCTTACGAGATGGCTTTACAGTTCAGGACGTTTTACGGACCTACTGTCATAAGTAATCCATATTCCAAAACCGAGCAGGAACGTCACAAGTATAAGTTATAAACTGCTGGAGAGGCTTGTGTATAACACTTGACAGTCTTACTGCCCCTGAACAAGTTGGCTTTAGAACTACCTGCAATTGCTGCAAGCTAGTACTGCCTTTTACGTTATGTTTTGAATCAGTATTCCAGAAAGACTTAGAAACAGCAGCTCTATTCGGGGAAGTGACTGCTGTTTACCACAAGATGTTGCTAAATGTGCTAAAACTGACAAAAAAGATTCACTCCGGAACCTTACCAGACTCTTGGAGGACGTCATAATTCATCGATACAGAGCACAAAATACTAGTAAGTCATATGATATAAAAATTTTGCTGCCACTGCTACCGCTGCTGCTACGCTAAAACATCTAAAAGATTTAGAATGCTTTGTGACTGCAGACTTGAAACAGATGATTGTGGCCAAACACAGACAAAAAGGAAGTTGCGCATTCCTCCCCAGTAACCCATTTAGCAAATGCAAAGCCAAATGTTCTTATAAATATAGTTGCGTGTAATTGCATAAGTGTATAAAAACTGAAGACCAGAAATACATTGTTCAAAAGAATTGGGGGAACATGTTATCAACGTCCGGTATGTCAAATCAATTTTGATACAGACGGTACCTGTGGTGTTTCTGCGTGGCTTGAGATATTCGCTTTCAACGCAGGAAACAATTAAAATCATTCGCCATCTAATTGTGTTACTCGTCACAGTTCCAGTGAGCCCTCAGAAGGAAGTGACTACCGGAGTCCCAGTATTTTCGAGTGAGGCACACAGGCGGCAGTTGTCATTTGTGGACCTTATATTCAACCAACCACATATAGTGCGACATCTTATTGCAGTGCATGTTACAAGGGCGGTCTTTTTGCAGCAGACGTTGCTGCAGATGTCAACGCCTTTCCATGTGTCATCCACAGGTTGTGCACCCACTACAGGGAGCCAGGTCAGTAAACAAAGACGATGCTTTTCCATGTGTCACTCATAGGTTGTGGACCCCCTGCTGCGAGACAGATCAGTACACAAGGCGAGTTGGACAGGGTCAATGTTACTTATAGTCCGTCTTGATTGCAAAAAATGTGTATTCACATGACCGGTTTCGGTTCCTCTAGAACCATCTTGAGATCTGCAATTTCGGTTACAGAAGTAACCCGTCCACACACAGCAACCTTCACATTAATGTGACGCAGCATGTGAAGGTTGCTGCGTGTGGACGGGTTACTCCTGTAACCGAAATTGCACATATGAAGATGGTTCTAGAGGAATCGAAACCAGTCATATGAATAAACATTTTTGCAATCAAGACGGATTATAAGTAACATTGTATAACCAGTGATTGCGGTATCCCTTCAGACATTATGTCTGTTTTTGGGCAAGGTCGCTGACGCAATGCAGCCCCACGTGAAGATCGATATCTGGCCATCTCGACATTGCGGTGACATACACATATCGCCAGGAAACTGCAAGACGATCTCAGAAACGCGACTGCGGCGCCTGTGTACGATCAGGCTGCAATGGATACGGGAACGGACCTTACGATCCAGTCGTCCTGTTCGAGTACGCAGCTTGGCACAACATCTTAAGCTCGCCTCCGGTTTTGCACTCCTATGTCAAATGGCAGCCTCGTCTCTGGCGAAACGAGTTATTCACAGACGAGTCCAGACATCCTCTGATGCAAGGTGATGGACGATTGAGTGTGTGGAGACCGGTGGTGAGCGGTACCTACCAAATGTTGCCCAGGAAACCGAGATATTTCCAAGGTTCTGTGATGTGGGGATCCTTTCCTGTTGACAGCCATACAGATCTTGTTGTTGTCAACGGTCCACTTCCCACCAGGCAGTATATCGAACACATTCTGTTGGACAGCACTTGGTAGCTGTTGCATACGTTGGTGGTTCTGGATTCATCCTAATGTTGCGACCTATGTGGAGGGTGTCAGCAGGGATGTCTCGTGAAGCCTTGCCATTGAAGTAATGAAATGACCGACGGTGAGGCCCTACCTAAAGCCCCTCATGTATATGTGGGATGTGGTTCACAGACGTGTTCATGGTCGTCCTGTTCCACCAAAAATCTCCAAGAACTGTCAGGGGCTCTTAGAGAAGAATGAGAGCGAATATCACAGAGTGACCTCCGTAGACTTATTCGGAGTGTCGGTCGGTACCGATTGGCCTTCCACGGCCTGTTCGGAGGGAGTTTATTTTTTTTTAAATTTTTATGACCCATAGGTGTCAGGTAGTGATAAATGCTCACGGATTACGTACAAGTTATTGAAGCTCTCAAAGTGCAAAGAAACACATCCAAGATAACGGGACTTCTTTCAGTTATTTTCGACACCTGTCAGACATTTCAGTTCTTTTTATGTAAACGATCGAGAATGTAATGATGTTTTCTTGAGCACGTAATTTACGACATGTAATTTACAACAGGACTCGCACTATCGAGGAAGATTTGGTGCCACCTAAAGACGATACGAAGGGTCTATGCCAGACGAACTATAGGGCTACCTTACATAGATGGGGCGTCGCCTTCTGCTTTGAATATAATTAATATAACTGCAGAACAGCAGATCAATTCGTAGATCACATCTTTCACACTTTTCCATGTAAACGTACGCTGGGACACAGAGAGTGATGTCTTGGAAGCTACAGATGAAATTGGATATCAATTAGTATTGATATAAATACGTGAAAGTTGAATGCTTTGGTAAAACTAATGTATTTGTTAAATTTGTGATTTCTACTAATTTTTTGTTTACTTTATAGTTTTTCTTTCTAAAATTTGTGTTTTGTAATCTTTTTGAATTTGTAATTTCTGATTGGTAGACCTATGTTTGCCATACGACAAATAAAATAAACGAATAGCAATGGAACAAATAAAATATGATTCACAGTGAATGTCAATGGCCTATCGTGTAGCGAAACGGAAAATCTCAGAGGAATGGTAGACTGGTGGGACGTCATCTTAATGTCAAGGCTCTCTGGTCTGCACTAAATTGTGAAAGCAACGTTATGGAGGACTGCCCCTCCTACACGAAGGGGAATATGATATCAGGATTTATGAATTAATAATGGTTGAAGAGTTTATTCATGGCTAAAGAAAATTTGTGACGGAAGTTTTGACAAATGGTAAAATTCTACACAGTTGTTAGTCACTGAAAGACTTAAATAAGTGTTTCCCAAGCATTACGAACATCTCGAGAAAATGTATACATGCAGTCACCAATATCACGAATATTACATTACATCATTTCATTTCACTCTTTGCATCTCATTTTTCTTTATAACTGTTAAATTTCACAGCAAGAAATCAGCAAAGCTGATGTTTTCTCTGTTGAAATACATTTCATTAAGAAAAGCTGTATCATTGTTCGTTTCAAACATTTAGCCTCTCTTGTGGGAGGACATTAGTAGGGCGTATATGAAGTTCTCATGCAATCTTCCCAATGAGTCACGGAAACAAAGGAGATAACGAAATCAAGTTTAAGTAGCAGGTATTCCAGTACTGTAACATGATTGAGATGAGCGAGACTAGTTAACTTACAATGTTAGCAGAAAATGCTACCATTAAAACTTTCTTCTTGATTGACTGTGACATTCCGTTGTGACCATCGCAATCCATTCCACTCACGAGCCTTGTGACTGCAGTCACTTTAAGTGCATTAGGCAGTATTTTGACGTTGTGTTCCGTTCAGTGACGTCTGAAGCGAATCGACCTTCATCAGTTCAGCCCCTACTGGGAAGTGATGAGTACCGGACACTGAAGTGCTGAATGAAAAGTTGTACCAAGGCTGGAATTCGAACCCAGGTCTTCTGCTCCGTAGGCACTAGGTGTTGTTGTATTGCAGAACCGCGGAATAAACCGTAGAGTGCAGTGTAACTTGCAGGAGACAATCGAATGTGAAAGGAAAAGTGACTTTACACTTCGCTAGAAGTTTGTAACATTTTTATTTTTAGATTGTACAGAGTACAAGAACACTTTGACAGAACGAGTTAGATTTGATGCTATTGTGAAGAACTTGAAACCGGCGTCTGCACTTGGTGGTCATAGATCGGCGTCATCCACGAGACAAGAAGTCGGCCACAAAAGGGATCTCGTTTTTCACTTCATCCCTATAAGCAGAACAAGTATTGGATCAAACCCAGAAACTCATACACGAAACAGAAATAAGACAGCAATGTTACAATATTATTATTACAACGTTCTGGCACCTGACTTACCGACATTCGCCTTCTTGCTGGTCGGTACAAAATTGCTAAGTCTCAATTTCAATCGGTTCACTTTTTAAACTCTTTTAATTTTGTTTGCATATGATCGAACAACTCTTGTGCACAGAAAACATTCTCAAGACGTCAAGATGTTATGTAGTTGGGCTGCCATATAGTCAAGTTCATTAATTTTGTGGATTATGGCTATTGCTTCTCTTTGTGGTCATTGATTCGTCCATAACGTTTTTCCATATCCTCCCATCACATGAAATTTTAATGGATCGTTTCAATTCTCCTTGAAATATACTGTTAACAGTGTGCTGAACTGAAACATACGGCACTTCGGGTTATCCAGAGTTTAACTTTTGTGTTCTTTTTGACTGTAAACCTGCTTTTTCATTACCATTTAATCAACAGTGAGTTGGCATCCAATTCATTGCAATTTCATTTTTCTTCTGTTGTTGAGACATAATTACTTCCTGCAGTTCTTCAACTTGTGGGATTTTTGGACCCTGTGTGTAGATAACATTGCTGCCATGTTGTCTCAAAATATGACTGTTTCGTCGAATGTGTGTCAATAGTTGAGAAGTAGCCTTACTGAAATCTGATGGCTGCAACTTCATCTTCATAATTAAGGGGTGTGATCTTAAGGTTAGACAGAAATAAAGAATATCGGCCTATATTTCTACGGCAATGATTCCTTCTTTTTCCGTTAATGAGCCACTTATGTGGCTGTGGAGCCTCTGATCTTCAGGGTACCTCATATTTATTATTTCAGTTACTCTCTCATTATTAATTTCTCTTTTTCATTTTCTTTATAATTATCCATTATGTCTCGTTTGTTTTGTAACTGAGGAAGTATAACTGGAGATAGGATGGAAAATAAGTTTTTCAGTATCTACTCGTATTTGAGGCAGCTTAGTCTGGTTCCAATTGCCTGCCATCTGTGACACACCACCAGATCAGGAAAGATAAATATTTAGGTTTTCTGTGTTTCCTCTTAGTTTAATTCTTAATTTCCTTGCGTGTGTTTGTATTTAAGAGATGTAATTTCGCGTTTTAGTAACTGTAAAGTGTAGCTCCACGCATTCTGTATCGCAGTTGTCATTTCTTTCGAACGGATAGCTACACAGCGCAATAAGAGGTCAAAATGGCTCAAATGACTCTAAGCACTATGGGACTTAACATCTGAGACCATCAGTCCCCTAGACTTAGAACTACTTAAACCTAATTAACCTAAGGACATCACATACATCCATGCCCGAAACTGGTTTCGGACCTGCGACCGTAGCAGCAGCGCGGTTCCAGACTGAAGCGCCTAGAACCGCTCGGCACAGCGGCCGGCCAATAAGAGGTAAGCCTCCGTTTGTGGCACATAGTACAGTAGCAAGTCAATATTTGGCTTCCCTCTGTGTGCTTTTATGGTTAATTCTTAAGCCACTGATACTAGGATGGATAGGATGTGTGCATGCTGTGAGTGGACGCAGGAGGAACTGACCGCAGTTAGCGAATAGCTGAAGACGCTTTTGAGTATAGTCAGCCGTCTTCTGCTGCCTCTGGGAGAAGCGACGGTGAGAATCTGGCACTACGTATAGGATACCTGAGGTGTCGCTTTTTCGCCCATGGTCTTTGCTGCGGAGTCTCCTTGCAGCATACCCGACGCAGGGATCCACCCACACCACAGGGTGAGCGGCGTATGGTAACGCGTTTGAGTTGAAAGTCTACCCCTTGTTTGTTATGCTGATTATTTTTCATGTAAGAAGTGTCTCCCTTTAATATAAGCGGACGCAGTGCTCCATGGTTCCCATTTCTACCGCTAGGTGTCTAATTCTTTCAATTAGGCCCGATAAATTGAGATATGGGTAATCAAACCCGCTAGAAAAGATGGTATTCTAATTTAAAAATGAAGCAACGGATAACGCAACATCGGTGAATGGCCATGGAACAATACGTGCACATTAGGGACTGTAAAACTTTCTTTTTTTTATACTATGAATTCAGTTAGTCGCATAAAGTGCATAATGCGTACAATGGATATGCCTGGATTGAAAATTCATAGAATATAGTCATTATCTCGGTGGTGTGGATGAAGAATACTGAATAACGCTAAGAGAGAGAATTTCAATTATCATTCTGATTTATTTCGATAATATTTAAGAAAACTATTAACCTCTGTGACAAAACATACATGAAATCTGTTATATTTAAGATAACGACCACTCTCAGTGACAAAACCTTCAAGAAGCACTCACTATCTCTTGCATCTCGTCATACCGCAAACACAGACAACACTTCGTCGCCAGTTACATCTACTAATGATTAAAATAGGTAAAAATGAATGTTACTGAATGGTGGCCTCTTAATACCATTTAGTTATTGTCACATCTATTTAACGCGCGGAGTAGGGAAGGATATTACCATTCACTCTCTGAAACATTACTTGGGTTACTACACATGCAGTTCAATGCGGATAAGCTCATGTTGAAACCGAGGCTTCATGACTCCACATTATTCATACAATAATTAACGAATGGCAAATCCAGTGACTAACGTTATGAATGCTGGCAACACGTGGCCAAGGTCGACAACAAAGAAACGAGTAAAATAAACCGTTGAATCATGAAAAATTTAGTTTGCTTGTATCCAGAACTAAACTATGCAACAAATGAAACGTTAATGAACCTATCCGCTATTGACCTAAGAACAAGAACCGTTGGTTCATGCCCTCAATCACCTCGCGCCCAAATCCGCTAGTTGAAGCACATTAATCTGAAAAATTTCTACAAATAAAATATCGCTGAACGTTTCCCGGTATTAATTCACACCCGAACATGTTTCACAATCAATGTTACCCCTAAAAACCTACATTATGAATAACTTTTCTCACCATCCACGACGATCGCCGCACCCCTGCGTCCGTCTCGTTCAATCGGCGGCCCCGGAGTGTCCTAACATGGCGCGTTCCAGGACCAACCGCCAACCGTTCAAAAAAAGCTGGTGGTGGGGGTAGGACCTCAGTGAGAACCAACCTCACAAACTCTGCCCTGCTCCTCCCCACTATCTTTGGAATCACGAACTCTCTGCCGAATCTGCTCACGTTTTTGTATTGGTGCTGAACTACCCTACTGCTACCATCTTTGACTAACCCAGATTATTATATATTCCATGCATAATTACTTTTGTCAATCAACATACATCACGGGATCAAAGGATGAGACAGGAGGTGCGACAGCAATAGAAGAAAAAATATACACGGAAGCATTCTTGAATCCAGAGGTTAATTAGGTAGACGAAACATTGAAAGGACGCTCTCGGCGTAAAATGAATTATTAAACAATTAGAAATTAATCAGTTAGGTAAATGAAGCGTAAACCTGTGACGTTTCAGAGTCAGTGTGGAAGCTGGCTGGTTGGCCCCGCCCGTGCAATCTTTGAGTGTATTTCTGGCCGCTTCTTCAGCAGAGTCCGAGGGGAGGGATTTGCTAGTTATCGGGAGTTCCTCTTGGGCACTTTATGGAGCCGCTTAGGGAAATAGCTTCCAGGGCTGGTAAAAATCAAATGTGCGCTCGGTATGTCTGCTGGGGGTCCTCATCCGCGATGTGGAAGAGTCCCTATCTGTACCTACTAAGAATGGAGGGCGCAATCAACCACATGTTTTGGCTCACGTCGACACCAATGACGTCTATACTTGGGTTTGTACCCTCAGTACATACTGTAAGAGCGATGGGCGGAGGTCGTGAAGACTGTTGGCCTTGCTCGTGGGATTCAAGGAGAGATCAAAATTTTCAGAATCGTTCCCAGCACCGATAGGAGTCCCTTGGTTTGGAGCTGAGTGAAGGGTCTCAATCAAGGGCCCCTACCATTCTGTAACGGTGTAGGCTGCAGATTTCTGGACCTGAGTTATGAGATGGTAAGCTGTAGACTCCCATTGATAGGTCAGGGGTGCACAACACAAAAGGAAGCAACGACTTGTATAGCAGAGTACTTGTGTACCGCATTCGGGGATTTTGTAAACTAGGCATTAGTTTGTGGTAAATAACGAACGCTCGCCTATCGATGGACATAGAACGAAATAAGAGCGCATACAAAGTAACAGCACTTCAGCTCTCAAAATTTTAACAGTAAACTGTCGAAGTATTCACAGCAATGTTCCTGAATTTACTGGCCACCAGGAAACTTGTCGCGTTCAAATGAATCTAGAGACCGAGAGCCGGCTGAAACCCGAAGTAGAGAGCTCTGAAATATTTAGCGAGGCATAGGAGGGCGAGTGTTCATTGCAGTCGAAAAATTTTTTGTGTCTATCGAGGTCGAAAGAAGTCTGACTGTAAGGCTATGAGGGTGATTGTGACAGGTCTGCGTGAGCTCACGTGAATTATCGGATGTTTTAAACGCCCAGCCAATTCTGCAGCGACAGTTTTAGAATCATTTTAAGAAAGTCTACGCTCTGTAGTGCGGAAATGCTCAGACCATGTAATATTAGTTGTAGGTGATCTTAACCTACCGAATATAAATTTGGATGTCTATGGATTCATTTTAGATGTTATGAACAGGCAGTCTTGTGAGGACTTTTTAACGCGTTTTCCGAAAACTGTCTCGTGCAACTAGTTCGACTATACAGATGCATAGGAAATATTTTAGATCTTATTGCTAAAAGCAGGCCTCACCTCATCAACCGTGTTAGTAGAGAAACAGGGATTAGTGATCATGATGTTATCACACTGAGTGTGATTGCTAAAGCTAATAAATCCATCACGAAAGCTAGGAGAGTATGTTTGCTAGAAAGAGCACATAAGCAATTGTTAGTTCCCCACTTAGCTATGGACATCATTTATTTCCAGTATGATGGACGGAGAGGCATTATGGAAAAATTTTAAAGTGAACATAAATCGCCATTTGGAGACGTATGTGCCGAGTAAGTAGATTTGGTAACAAATTGCAGAAAATTCTGAGGACGCAGAGACTGTTGCACTTGCGGTTAAAAAAAATCGAGCAAATGACGACATTGAAAATTTAGTAGAAACTCGAGCGTTTGTAAAGAGATTGATGCACTAAGTTTACATCAACTGCCACTGTCATACCTTAGAAAAGATCTTATCGAGAAGTCGAGAATATTCTGATCCTACTTAAAATCGCTAAGCGGGACGAATACTTCTACCCAGTGACTCGTTAACCAGTTTGTTGTGGCAGTAGAAGATAGCGAAAGGAAAGCCGAAGTTTTAAATTTCGCTTTTAAGAAATCATTCACGCAGGAGGTTCGCACAGACATTCCGTCGTTTGACCGCTGCACAGACTCCATTTTAGAGAACAAAGTAATAGGCATACCTGGAGTAGGGCTGCAATTGAAAGAGTTGAAAACATGTAAGTCCCCTTCCCAGGTTCGGGTGGAATCCCGGTTGGGTTGAGGGCGAGTGCGCCACGTCATTGCCCTCTTACTTAGCTTGCATTCATCGCGAATCTCTCACCCAGCGCCAAGTCACAAAGGAGTGGAATAAGGCGCATGTGGCTCCTGTATGTAAGAACGGGAAAAAACCGGACTCGCAGAACTACGGACCAAGATCCTTAACAAAGAATTTCTGCAGAGTTGTTGAACTTATTCTTAGTTCGAATATAAAAATTTTCGTTGAGATGGAAGAACTTCTGTCCACAAATGAGAACGGATTTAAAAAGCATCGCTCGTACGCTAATCAGCTGGACCATTTACCGCACGATGTCCTGCGAAGAATGGATGAAGTGCAAGTGGCAGATTCCATATTCCTAGTTTTCCGAAAAACATTTGACATGGAGCCCCACTATAGACTGTTGACGAGCACATGGAATAGGTTCTCAAATGTGTTAGTGGCTCAAAGACTTCATAAGTAACGGAACCCAGAGCATTGTCCTCGACGGCGAGTGTTCGTCGGACATAAGGGTATCATCAGAAGTGCCCAAGGGAAGTGTGATAGGACCGTTCTTATTCTCTGTATACATAAATGATCTGAGGGGGAGGCTGAGCAGAAATTTACGGCTGTTTGCTGATGACACTGCGGTATACGGCAATGTGTCGTTGAGTGACTGAAGGATGATTACAAGGCGAGTGAGACAAAATATCTAGTCGGTGTGAGGAATGTAAACTTGCTCTAAGGGTAGATAAACCTAAGTTAATGCAGAAGAGTAGTAAAAAGAACCCAGAAATGTAGGGCTACAGCATTAGTAGTGTGCTGCCTGACACTGTCACATCGATTGATGATCTGTTCGTAACGTTGCAAAGCGATATGGAATCGAACAAGCTCGCAAGGCCGGTAGTAGGGAAGACGAATGGCCAACTTCGGTTTATTGGGAGAATTTTAGAAAAGTGTGGTTCATTTGTAAAGGAGATCGCGTGTAACAGACAAGTGGGACTCATTCTTGAGTACTAACCGAGTGGTTGAGATCCTCGCCAGGTCTGATTTAAGGAACACATTGAACCATTTCAGAGGCGGGCTGCTAGATTTGTTACCGGTAGATTCAATCAACACGCGCATATCGCATTTAATAGACAAGAGGGACACATTCTTGAGTACTAATCTAGTGTTTGGGATCCTCGCCAGGTCAGATTTAAGGAAGACATTGAATCCGTTCAAAGGCGGGCTGCTAGATTTGTTACCAGTAAATTCAATCAACACGCGAATATTACGGAGATGATTCGTGAAAAATTGGAATCGCTGGAGGGAAGACGAACTTCTTTTCGCGAAACACTATTTAGAAAATTAGAAAACCGGCATTTGAAGTTACTTCAGAACGATTCTACTGCCACCAACATGAACTTCGCGTAAAGACCACCAAGATAAGAGCAATTGGTGGTCTTACGGAGGTGTAAAGACTGTCAAAAGGTGTTGACTTTACGTCACTCCTTATAATTCGCAGTGCGTTGCTATGGACTATTTCTAACAATAAAATATTATTTCAGTAGGTTATAATGCAGTTAGAATTTTCATGGATATTCAAGCTGTTGATTTTACGTCACACCTTATAATTCCTCGTTCGTGGTTCTGGACAATTGCTAACATGTTTACATTTCTGGTATTATTCGTAAGAAGTATTTCACTATCATATGTTGAAAATGGTGTTATGCAGGCTTTGTATGCGTTTGTAAGCGTTGTTTTTAAACATCGCCATTTACTACCGGCTAATCTCTGCAGTCTGTTTTTTTCCTTTCTCAGCATTTTCATTTACGTGGGTCCGCCAGTTTAATTTTTGATCCACATATAGCGCCATATGTTTAGGGTGTTCATTCTGCTGTATATCTTACTCATCATTTTTTGAGTTACTTTGGTTGAGAATGACATAAATGGCTCTGAGCACTATGCGACTTAACTTCTGAGGTCATCAGTCGCCCACAACTTAGAACTAATTAAACCTAACTAACCTAAGGACATCACACACATCCATGCCCGAGGCAGGATTCGAACCTGCGACCGTAGCGGTCACGCGGTTCCAGACTGGAGCGCCTAGAACCGCACGGCCACAAGGGCCGGCGAGAATGACATAAATAAAACATTTAACAGTAGGTTTTCTTAGTTCATATTTGCATGAAGTTTTCAAGTAACCACTCTTCAAGGCCATTTATCACTGGGTCATTTTATTAGACAATTGTCCTTAGCGTAAGTTAGTTTAAGTCAGATTCAGTACTGTGTATACCTAATGACTGATGACCTCAGCGATTTGTTCCCATAGGAACTTGCCACAGACTTCCAATTTTTTTTTCTTCCCTAATAAACACCTCACATGGCCTCAGAGAAAGAAATCAAGAGGGGCAAAAAAATGTTGTGTAACTAGGGCCTCCCGTCGAGTAGATCGTTCGCCGGTGCAAGTCTTCCGATTTAACGCCACTTCGGCGACTTGCGCGTCGATGGGGATGAAATGATGGTGATTAGGACAACACAACACCCAGTCCCTGAGCGGAGAAAATGTCCGACCCAGCCGGGAATCGAACCCAGGCCTTTAGGATTGACATTCTGCTTGATGTGTATCAGCTGACATGGTTCCTCAGTCGACTATCAGCACTGGTGCCTGACTAATGGGATACGAGGAAATCGTCTGTGGGTACCTCCCGGCATACAACTGATGAGGTGAGTTGGCATTCCTGCGAGCTTCACCATAACACAAAGGCATGTCAGCATAATCTCCAGATGTGTAATTATCCTGCATGAAGTCGAAACTTAACTATAGTACGTAAAGCACGACAAGCAGAGAACTGTAAACTGACTCTTGCTGACCGTCTGCGTCGTTATTGCACAGTGCCAGTCGATATAAAGGGTGAACTGAAGGATGACAAGCATTATGCGAACAGCTTCCTGTACACAGAGTCAGGAAAACTACGTAGCTGTGTTTTTGCAATCCTCCATACGCAGCAATAACGTAACATCTGTGGATGGAAGGGTAGTTACCCAAGTAATAAATCAAATATCTTCTACTGCTGTAGAAACCGTTCAAATGGTTCAAATGGCTGTGAGCACTATGGGACTTAACATCTGATGTCATCAGTTCCCTAGAACTTAGAACTACTTAAACCTTTTTTTTACATCCTTTACAGTCCTGCTACTACGCAAGATCAATAAACATGACGTGTCACAAAACACAACCTTCAGTACCTTCCCCGCCCGGCTAACCGTGCGGTCTAACGCACCGCTTCCCAAGCGGGAAGGCGTGACGGTCCCCGGCACGAATCCGCCCGGCGGATTGGTGTCGAGGTCCGGCGTGCCAGCCAGTCTGTGGATGGTTCTTAAGGCGGTTTTGCATCTGCCTCGGCGAATGTGGGCTCGTTCCCCTTATTCCGCCTCGGCGATTGCTGCGCAAACACTTTCTCCACGTACGCGTACAACATAATTACTCTACCACGCAGATAAATGGTTCAAATGGCTCTGAGCACTATGGGACTTAACATCTGAGGTCATCAGTCCCCGAGAACTCAGAACTGCTTAAACCTAACTAACCTAAGGTCATAACGAGGTACCCTCCGCCACGCACCGTATTGTGGATTGCGGAGTATGTATATAGATGTAGATAACACACAACCATGCCCGAGGCAGGATTCGAACCTGCGACCGTAGCGGTCGTGCGGTACCAAACTGAAGCGCCTAGAACCGCTCGTCCACAGCGGCCTGCTGTACAAACCGTATTTCCAATTTCTGCGTATAGTTCCTTTTGCAAAATGTTCCGAATTTCATCCTCTACAATCTCCAAAAGTTTTAAAATGTCATTCTGTAACACCCGATATAAGTATTCTACGTTTTGGCGGCAATTCTTCCAGAATACGAGGAACAATTCGTGTGACAAAGTTGAAAAATACTCCGTCAATTAGGTTAACATTGATGTAAAATGGGTAAATAATTGTAGTCACAAGTACTGTAGTACCAAACATTGATGGAACCCCTATACAGATTAACTTTGATTGTCACTGTAAACATTTCCATACCTTGAAAACAGTAAATCAGCATCGAACCTGGGTGGGCAAATATTAGCGGTGTTATTTTAGGTGAATAACTGTAGATATTTCAAAGTGTTAAACGTGTTTATCAGCTTTGTTCCTCATAAGTATCTCTCACAATACAGGCGTTATGACAGACAGACATAGCCATTCATTTCTTTATCCTGTTGAAAAGGCCCCATGATCAAACGGTGCCTAGAGGGATGGCCAGCGAGTCGGGTTAACACTGAAAAGTTGAATCATCAATTATAAACTAAATTTAAAATTAGTTGTAGCAGAATTCCTACAAACAATTTGTCTTTAGTTAAATGGAAAATTAACTTCGCCCTCAAAAACGACTTAAATGCTTCAGGCTTTCTACGAACGGTGAGAATTGTGAGCAACAACATCTTATACCCTTCCCTCCAAAGCCACTTTTCCAGTTATTTGAGGAATTCTGAAGGTGGCCCACGATTCCATAATTGTTTTTGCAATACATAATGAAATGTCTCGAGACAGTTCCATTCTGATTTCTGAGCTGAGAAATATGTGATATTTTACCGTATTTTCATCAACTCAAAACGATATCGGATATTTCCCTGGCAGTGATACGGCAGATCAATAGTCCTCGGAAATAAATACGTCAGTTCAGTCAAAATGTCTACTATATCGTAAATACCTTAAGTGCTCCTGTGACTTGTACTGCAGCCTTAGAAGAAAAAGTATTTCTCCAACATGCAGTACTCATTGACAGAAGTGGTTTTTGACAGAAAGTTGAGCTTGAAACAAGCAAAAAGCAACAAGGTAACTCATTATTGATCTGACGGGAACAAACCACGTACTAGCAAAATTATAAAAATACATTAGAAATTCCGAGAAAACAGCAAATCAAACTTTTAAGTTTTATAAAGCGCTATTTTCGGTTCGAGCCACATCCTCTCTCGATGATATACTGGAAGAATTTTTGCTCTGACTTACCCAGAAAAGTAGGCTTGACATCTTGAGCTCTTAACGTATTAAATTTGATTCGATTGAGAAGTTCGAGTATTTTGCGGTAATTCGTTTTCTGCATTTGAAAGGGAACAATGTTGTAACGATCCATACTGAGTTGATGAAAGAGAACATATAAAATGCACCGTCATGTGACACATCGGTTAGAGGGCGTTGACGTTTCCGTGGTGGTCACCTCGAAAATATATAGTTATGTAACTAATTTTCTGTTTGATAAAAAGAAAATTCTTTTGAAACGAAGATCGCTGAATAATACTTGTATTTCACGATGACCGGTATCGCCAAAAGCTTGCTGCCATCATATGACCTACAACGTAACAAAGGAGAAATGACAGTAAAAGGGGAATTTTTCCAGAAGTTAAGTAATGTATAAAAATAAATTACGCGCCTTCTGAAATTTAAAGTGCGTATATAAAGTCACAGAGCAGGAAAACTTTCCAGTCATGATACAACGTAAGCACGTTGATTTGTCAATAATAACAAGATGAAACTACAAAATACACATAGCATCAAACGTGTTCGCTGGAGTGACGTAAGTGTAAGAGCACCAGCGTACACCGACTACATCAAGGCCGGAACTAAAAACATGTGTAGCTCATGACAGCGTGTGCACTTACAGAAACTGTCAACAGTACATCGTTTAGTGACAATGATATAATATATAATCTTGGACACCCCAAAGCTATGCTAGACATTCTTCTCCTACTAAAATATGTGACAATAATAGTAATAATATGCCACTGCTACATACATATGTGGAGTAACTCAGAAAGTATTCCTAAACGTTTAAATAAGCAGAGCACTATTCTAATTTCCTACCAATTTACCCTGGTTTATTTCCACCATAACGTAATAGGAGTTTGGAGAAAAGTCCTTTACGGTGGCCTCGAGGGCAGACTTGTATGACACTTTACATAACCTCCATCTTGGGGACTGTTAATCTTCCACACTCTTGGACTACCACGTTAGATTCTGGTGTCGTCATGTTTGGTAATAAATTACAGTGCTAAGGAAAATTTTCTGCAACCTTTACACCACATAATTCATTGACTGTTTAGCATCCACGTAGATACCAAATTAAGGCAAATATTGCCAGCTGTGGTGTGAATGCACAGAAAACACATCATATACTGATACAATATACCGTGAATTACACACCATAGTGTGAAAGACATAAACAGAGTATGATCTCACAGACCAGATATCCACAGATACAACAATGCCCTTTCTCAATGGCGAAACAACCAGAGAATAGCCTGGGTCGTATCAACCAGTGTGCTGGGTACGCAAGTAAATACTCAAACACGTCACTCTCATTGAAATTTACAATTACAGAAATATTTTTAGTACTATTACAAAACATTTTATACCATCTACATCCGCCCTCGCACCCCCATCCAATACGATTTCCTGGTCCACATTGACCGCACATTATCTATCTACTTGATTGCTGCAAACCTCAATATCCACAGCCGTGCTCCTGCCGATCTACAGCTGTGGCATCGGTTATCAGCACCCTCCAGGGAGACCTGGTTCCCCTCCTCCAACACACCCCACCCGAATCCAACACCACTGCTGACGTGATCCCGGCAGTTCCCAACCTCCTTGGGTGCTTCACTGCGACCACACCCCCATCCTCTCCACTATCTCTGATGGTCGCCATCCCCACCCCGTCCCTCTACCTGACAAACTTCTCCATGATTATTCCCGCGCCAACTGGGATGCCCACCGGGACTCCATACACACCCAGGTCGAACGCCACAACCCTACCCTCCAATCTCCCGACGACATCTCCCGTACTGCTACCTTCTTCCACTAGACGTTGACCTATGCCGTAGCCACGTATATCCTTACCAAAGCCATCCACCCTCACTGCCCAGCCCTGCCCCCACAGGCCATCCTTCTCCTTCGTGAATCCCATAGCCTCCACCGATCCTTCTCGGCACTCGTGACTGGGACACAAGCACTCGCCACTGGCAATTACAACGACACATCTGCAACATGCTTACTGCGAAGTAACGCCGTGCCTGGTGATATGCACACCACTCAACACCACGCTCCCAATAAACTCTCCGACGTATTGGTCAGCTTTCCACCGCCTTACTGGGAACCGCCTTACCCCGCAATACCTTCTTCTCCACGATGGCCGTCCCTTTCCTGACAACCTCAATCTGATGCCTCTTCCTATCGCCCTGGATGTCTCACCTCGGTGTTCAGCAAGCTCTTAGAATTCATCCTTACCCGGTGCATCCATCACTACCTCCACCAACACCACCTCCTCCCCAACACCCATTGGGGCTTTCAACCTTCCTTCTCTCCTGGCGACCAAATCCTACGCCTCCCACCATCTTAACTCCCTTCGCCCCACCATTTTTGTATCGCTAGACCTCGAAAAGGTCTACAGTTGAGTTGTGTATGGCATCCCGGTCTCCTGCTTAAACTCCAGAACTACGCCCTTTCTATCAACTATGTCCGTCTGATTGCCTCCTTCCTCTCCCGCCGCCCCTCCTACTTTACCGTCCATAACACCGATTTGTTCAGGAAATAATTAAAAGTTGATGGCAGCCTCTCTTGAGGGAAGGGGGTGAAAGAGTAGTACTGATACACTGTACCATACCCTATGCGGTGACTTGTGGCATGCAACTGCAGATGTGGATCGCAAACGTATTAATAGCTCAGAACGCCTACAGAAATAACATTGTACGAGATTTCGGAAGCACGTTATGGTACTTCACAAATAAATCAACAGTTCGAACAGGAAGTGTTTGTAGTTGCGTAATGTCCAAATACTATGTCATTCTTGGTTAAGGAACTTGAGGTCTTGTGCGCCGAGCTTACTAATCATTTACTTGTAAATAGTTCCTAGTTTTCTATACGGAAGATCGATGTCGACGGTGGGGGATGTCGACTCATGAGTGCAACAGTGGATGAAAGTTTCCAGTTGATGATAAATAATGCCCATAGACCGAGTACTACGCAGCAGCTGACAGACGTAACAAAGATTATTTTGGCAGCAGGTTCTCCATCCCGATGCGCAGAACGACTGTTCATGGGAAGCCTCGGTAGACACACATTCCTGTCAAAAAGGACAAGAAGGGAAGAAATGCTTTTGAGTAAATCGTGTAGCCAATGAAGAGATGCTCCACTGGACACAGGCGCTGAAGCAAGAGCTCTATGAAAAGAATGTGATTCCGTAAGCAGGAAGTCCCGTGTTTCTTTGGAACACCACCTCTTTCGTTCTTGTCTTACGAAAGGTGGAAGTAGGGGCTCTCAGAGCCAAAGAAAGGTACATATATTTCCGAAATCGCAAGTGCACTCTTATAAGTATGGTATTCACCTCAGGATACAGAGGTACGTCATCTTTGCACAAGTGAAAACTGTACATTGATAGGTTATGTATGTAGTATGACCCACACGTGCAAATGTTGCCTGTTGCCTGTAACAAGAAAGGACAATAAGTGAAAATAAACCAGTGGTGATGAAAAAATAAGAGTGAAAACAGTTTCCTCACTGATGCTGTTGCAATGAAATAGCAAGTTGAATGAATAATGTTTTAGACTGAAACTTTGACCTGCAAGTACGCAAGTATTAGTACAATTAGTCGCCAAATATTACCCGAGTGGCGTTGTATAGATCATCTTCAGCAACCTCTAACTATATTTGTGAACTAAGAAACATATGTGTCTTTTTGACATTAAAATTGCAGCAATTGTGTTCTTACGTACCAAAACAAAGTGACAAAAATGCATACAGTAAAACCACGTAGTTCCAGACACAGATCAATCGTATAAAAAAAAAAAAAAAAAAAAAAAAAAAAATGCGGTTCGAGATAATTAACTGGGTGGGTATGAGTTAATTTTGTCTTATATGACGTTCGCTATTTCAGGGTCACATGCATCTTCATAGGTGACGCGTCTTAATATGACCTTGAAATAGCGAACCCGATATGTAAAAATATAATGAAAAACAAACCAAAGAAGAGAAAAAAAATCAGATGTACAGACGGCATCCGATGAGGCCAAGCACGTCGCTATAAAATATATAACCGAATTCATATTCCGGAAGAACGGCGCTAAAACTGGCTTCAGGACATTAGGCAACATAAAAACACGAGTGTGTCATAACTTGCCACATGAGAGTAAAAAATGTGGGTATCTGGGGTCAGCAAAATATTGGTATAATATTCAGTGTAACAATACCTGACCGTTTCTTTGTGAAGCACCACCCACCCATAGGGGTGATCCACAAGTATTGCAATTACATATTACTTGACGCACAAGTAGAACTAGGAAAAGTATGTTTACTGTTTTAAGGTCTTAATATAAGCGTCTCTATTTTTCCTACTGTAGTATCTGAACATTGCCACTGTGGGTTGAAACCGGTTACTACAGTTACACTGAAAGTGACTGCGTCGAAAATAAAAAGAAATTAACAATGAGTCAATCACCGATTCTTTAAACCATATGTCTTCCCTGCTATTGTTAGCTTCCAATATTACATTGTACAAGTACAAAACCACTTACACTCAGATTAAAAATGTGACAATACGTGACAGGATTTGCTTCTAACTATACGAATATCCAGAAATATAAATCTGTTTTTCTGTGATGAGTTGGTAACATTTAATGGCTACTATAGCGGAATTCGTTTAGAGCGGTGCAAAATAGCTCTAATTTTTCATTTGTATAGTCATCATACAATAATACTAAAGTGAAGTCTTTATGTTTTGTGCTAACTTTGGGTGACACTGTTTCAATTCATTCCTCTCAGGTAGCTTTTTAACGTGACTGTATCAGTCCGATAGACAACATTTGATGTGGGGCACATGAAGTGGCGAGTAACATTACACATATCTACCTTTGGGACAACGCAATTGACTTTCGTTGCCCAATACTTTCTTTCGAATAGTTGGGCTCAAATTAACGAGTGTGCTAGCAGAGCTGAAAAAGATGAATTATCTGATGAGAATGATTTCAATGTGTATGGTTTTAGTATGAGAAGAGGAATAGAGGCTTTTCATCAGGAAACGAAGCACGAAATACAAACATGATGAATATTTTAATGATGAAAAGAGTACGAAGTGGACACTGAAAGAAGTGGAAGGACGTATAGGGAGAGAAAGAGAGAAAACACATTGAATGCAATCAAGAAAATTCGAGACACATAGGAACAAAACGACGAAAACTACGAACTGGGCTCAGGACGCCACCGAAAACGAATTACATAGGAATGACGTTCCGATGAGGATAAACAAACTGGACAACCGTTAGCATATTTTGAAATGTTTGGGATTAGGTGTAGGATAGTTATTGAAAATTGTAGCAAATTGATTGCAAAATCTGAAAGAATGTTTGACCAACTGCAGGGAAGGAGGGTTTAATGCAGGTGACTGTTTCAGTTATAAACGTATTTAGAAGTGATTGAGAAGCTAAGAAAGTTGACGAGGAAGCCAATTTTTACATGCTGTTTGAAGTGAGCGGTTCAATAGTATTACCAGACACGAATATTAATTCATTTTTGGTTTATTTGGTTCAAAATGGCTCTGAGAACAATGGGACTTAACTGCTGTGGTCATCAGTCCCCTAGAACTTAGAGCTACTTAAACCTAACTAACCTATGGACATCACACGCATCCATGCCCGAGGCAGGATTCGAACCTGCGACCGTAGCGGTCGCGCGGTTCCAGACTGTAGCGCCTAGAACCGCTCGACCACCCCGGCCGGCCGGTTTATTTGGGATAGTTAGCTCTAAATTCGCAATGAATTACGAACAATGTGTTATGAAAATAAGATATGCTCTTATAGTTGTGTGTGTAAAGTTTTATAAAACTGTGTTGAAGGGATTCGATAGTGGACAACATGAAAGTGGAACAACAAAGGTAGGATTATGGTCAATTACCTAAATGTAATACTACAAAGGAGGAAACAGCAGAAAGAAGAATTATTTCTGATGGAGAACATG
This sequence comes from Schistocerca americana, assembly GCF_021461395.2. NCBI lineage: Eukaryota > Metazoa > Arthropoda > Insecta > Orthoptera > Acrididae > Schistocerca > Schistocerca americana. The sequence continues at coordinate 383,576,518 of NC_060126.1, forward strand.
TTCAACGAAACGGGACGTTATGGCAAAATAGGACATAATTTGCTGGCAAACCGCAGACAGGGTGAAATACTGAATGTGAGCTGTAAATTAAACGTTATAATTAAATTTTCCCTGAGACATTTAAGTCTCATCTTCATCTACGGTAATGTTGGAAGCTGAAGAAACTAATCGAAATTTGTCCTGCGGCCGGGATTCGTAGGTGCGTCTCCTTGCTTACTAGGCAGAAAAGCTGATGATTGCACCACCGCAGCACTATGATGAACAGTGCTGCACGAACTGCCCAAGTCAAGTACCGTCACAAACACAAACTTCAATTCATAGCTCAAGCTTATTTTCTCCTACAGTGTCACTATCACCAGGGCTCTCCGGCATTGGAATAGCACCCCAACGTTGGACGTAATGGGCAAGTCCTGTACTACATGTGATCTTATAGATCGTACATGTGATCGTATAGATCGTATAGATCACAACGCTATTCCGGTCCGCAGCTTGTGGTGTAGTGGCTAGCGTTGCCGCCTCTGGATCATGGGGTCCCGGATTCGATTCCCCACCGGGTTGGGGATTTTCTCTGCCCGGGGACTGGGTGTTTGTGTTGTCCTCATCATTTCATCATCATCATCATCATCATCATTAGTGACAGCGGGGCGATTGGACTGTGTAGGAAACTGGACTGCGAAAAAGTTGGGACTTTGAACGGGTGCTGATGACCCCGCAGTTGAGCCCCCCACAAACCAAACGTCGTCATCATCACAATACTATTTTAATGCCGGAGAGCCCAGGTAATAGTGACAATGTAAGGGTAAAATAAGCTGGAGATATGAAGTTTGTGTTGGGGAGGGCACTCGACTTGGGTAGTTCGTAAAGCTGTGTTGACCATAGTGCTGAGGTGGTGCAATGGGCCGGCACGGTAGCTCAGCGTGTTCGGTCAGAGTGTTAGCTGCCTTCTGCAATAAAAAACTGAGTTAATGGACATACGATGCACTTGAACAAACGTCATGGGACATTCGCCCCGAACGAATATAACGACCTATAACGACCTATAACGTACAAAATGAGATAAAAGAATTGTCAGGATTTCTGTCCAGTAAGCAAGAAGACCCGGGCTCGAGTCCCCGCCGCAGCACAAATTTTGATTCATTTCTTCAGCTTACAACATTATTATAAATTAAACGTAAAAAATCTTTTTCGATACCACCACATCGTCTACATTAATCAGTTGAGCAAGAAGTAAAAACAGCAGAAGATTTATTCGTTTTCAGGGAATGAAGAAAAGGAATAGATGACGTTCTGGGAATTGGTTGAAATAAGTGAAACAGAGTAATAACAGTCTCATTATAGTAGGGAAGAAGACAGAATAGTCTGATTACCGATCAGTGTAGTATAAATGACAAGATTAATGACATTACGCAAAAATTTCATGTAGTGAAATGCATTTCACTGATTGATTCTTTGTTTGTTGTTCACTTCAGCCTGAACACAAGTTTTTGACCATTGAGGTTTGATTGCTCGGGCCCATTATTCTACAGGGTTTATACTTGCAATTATCGTTGCTAAGTATGTGACTGTGCTCCTCTGATGGAGAAATAATCGTTAGAAAGCGTGAACTCGACAAGTGCGGGACCACGCACTGTAAATCTACCCGCAAACGCCACGTTTCCAATGTTCGGTACAGAGTCATCGACGTGTACCAGCAGCCTGCAGTGTATAATTAATCTCAGAATGATTGAGTGGTTGTCTGGACATATATCATGGCATGATGCCGACGATAACCGGTGCAAGGCAGAAATCTAATGGAGCTTCTGGTTCATGTTGACAATATACGACCAGTGGCACAAGCTTGGTGGATGTTCAGTGGCCGGCCGGTGTGGGCGAGCGGTTCTAGGCGCTGCAGTCTGGAACCGCGCGACCGCTACGGTCGCAGGTTCGAATCCTGCCTCGGGCATGGATGTGTGTGATGTCCTTAGGTTAGTTAGGTTTAAGTAGTTCTAAGTTCTAGGGGACTGATGACCTCAGCAGTTAAGTCCCATAGTGCTCAGAACCATTTGAACCATTTTTTTGAAGTTCAGTGTCCCAGACCTACGGTACTCTTCTGCTTAGTTCATTGCTGGAACTGTTAGTGTCTTCTTCCCAATGAAAACTGAGCAAACTGATTAATTTGTGAATGAATTCGTCAGTTTGACGTTCTTATGATTTGACTTAATTATGTGAACCACAGAAAAATAGCGACGGATTTTGTAGTAATAGTATATAACTTATCGATTTCTTTCTGCATTTTCTACAAGCCATTTGATTTTTCGTGTAGATTGAGGAGGCAGTCTGCATGTTTCTCAATATGTGAACGTTGGTTTCATTGATCCCTTGTTTCTCACAGGGCTTTTGATGTAGCTGAGAAACCAGTTTCTCAGAACCCCTGAATTTCAGGCACTGTGTCAATTAAGTGATTCTTGTTCTGTCTTATAATTTCGTGTACGAGCTACAAACGGCGGTCCATTGTGCTCCACTTACTCGTAAAGCCTGCGCTTTCCCTTACAGGAGTCGGACAGAAATGTGGAAACACCGCGAGAAATAGCATGCTTGTACGTAAATGGAGATGCTACCCAAGCCTCCAGGTTGCGATTTGTTCAGCTCGAACGGCACCTGTGCAATGTCTCCAATATTTCCTAAGTGCCACTAGTGGTCAGAACAGTATTCTGTATAGCTGTGAGTGCATTATGTTGGACCTCAGAGTATTTGAACGCCGGCAAACTACACTGAAGTGCCAAAGAAACTGGTATAGGTCTGCGTATCCAAATACAGAGATATGTAAACTGGCAGACTACGGCGCTGCGGTCGGCAACGCCTATATGAGACAACAAGTGGCTGGCGCAGTTGTTAGATATGTTACTGTCGCTCGAATGGCAGGTTATCATGATTTAAGTGAGTCTGAACGTGGTGCTATGGTCTGCGCACGAGCGATGGGACACAGATCTCTGAAGTAACGATGAAGTGGATATTTTCCCGTACAACCATTTCCAGAGTGTATCGTATCCGATATAACATCAATCTCCGACATCAACTGCGGCCGGAAAAGATCCTGCAAGAACGGGATCAACGACGACTGAAGAGAATCGCTCAGCGTAACAGAGGTGCAACAATTCCGCAAACTGCTGCAGATTTTAGTGCTGGGTCATCAACAAGTGTCAGCGTGCGAACCATTCGGATGGACATGTACGGCTATGTAGACAACGTCATGATTCCATGAACCCTGCATATCAGCAGGGGATTGTTCAAGCTCGTGGCGGCTCTGTAATGGTGGGACGTGAGCAGTTGGAGTGATATGGGACCCCTGATACGTCTGGATACGACTCTGACAGGTGATTCGTACGTAAGCATCCTCTCTGATCACCAGCATCCATTCATGTCCATTGTACATTCCGACGGACTTGAGCAATTCCAGCAGGACAACGCGACATCTCACACGTCCAGAATTGCTACAAAGTGGCTTCAGGAACACTCTTCTGAATATAAACACTTCGACTGTTCACCACACTCCCCAGACATGAACATTATTGAGCATATCTGGGACGCCTTGCAACGTGCTGTTCAGAAGAGATCTCCACCCCTAGTACTCTTAAGTATTTATGGACAGCCCTACAGGTTTCATGGTGTCAGTTCCCTGCAGCACTAGTTCAGACATTAATCGAGTCCATGCCACGTCGTGTTTTTGCATTTCTAAGCTCGCAGGGACCGTTAACTATATTAAGCAGATGTACGAGTTTCTTTGGCTGTTCAGTGTATTAGTACTCGTAAGGGCGGTGTTTCAGAAAACAAAGGAACTGATATGTTTGGTGTATGGTTGGTTGGTTGGTTGGTTTGGGGAAGGAGACCAGACAGTGTGGTCATCGGTCTCATCGGATTAGGGAAGGATGGGGAAGGAAGTCGGCCGTGCCCTTTCAGAGGAACCATCCCGACATTTGCCTGGAGTGATTTAGGGAAATCACGCAAAACCTAAATCAGGATGGCCGGACGCGGGATTGAACCGTCGTCCTCCCGAATGCGAGTCCAGTGTCTAACCACTGCGCCACCTCGCTCGGTTGGTGTATGAAGAGGCACCGTATCGAAGATTTATACTGCTAAGTCACAACGCGGACGAATGTGCCTGTGGAGTTATCGTGAAGACTATCATTGAGAAGGATCGTGGCGAATTATAAGGGGGGATAGTATTGGTATGAGGTACCATACACACTGGCTTGCGGGGAATGTATACACACTTCCTGACAAAGAAAGCGAATCACCCAGAATACATGGCGTGACGTCAATGTAGCTTCTTACACTTACACAAATCCGAGGTTATTGAATGATTTGCGTTGGAATTCTCTGTGACAGATACGGCGTTTTCCATAGTACATTAACCTTCTTCGTGTTTAGTATTGTTACCAAGCCTGGTTTGGGACGTAGGGGGCGTGAGCAGCGTCAGATGTTGAGTGAAGGACACAGAGATGCGTACTCATGTGACACGGCGTTATCAGTACCCGAGAGAGCTCTAAATAGGCGTCATTGTGGATCCTTATTTGGCCACTGATCAAGTCGTGCAATATCCAGATTAGGGGAGCAGTCGGATGTCACATTGGACCGATAATAATCTGCATGGGAATGTGAGGGCAGACATTCATGGCGTCAAGGTTCCGGTTGGCCACGTCTGAGCACAACAGTGGAGGACTGGGTATTTTGCACCATGTTCATCGTAATCCTTTCACATCTGCACCTGCCGTTCGGCAACAAGTAATGGACTACTTGAAACATTCTGTAATACTGCACCACTGGCCGGAAACTAGCAACAGCCTGTCTAGGGAATTACTGTCCCATGCATAGGCTGTTGTTGACAGCACAACAGCAACAGCCGCCTCAGGAGACTTCGTACAGGATGTTCCCGTTAGAGCGCATAAAAATTTAACAAGACATAGAGGATGCTCCACTGAGCAATTTGAGGCAGGGAACCTGGGGTCGGAGAAACCAGCTTAAGAGGGTAATAGGAATAAACTCACATTACTGTGTATTTTTTATTTACGTTACTTAACTGCAAATATCATCTTTGACGCGATGAGCGTACCATTTGTACTATGTCTTACAACATGTGCTGAAACTGACGGCCATCCACCTTAGTGCAAGCATTACATCGTCGAATAAGATTCTAGCGCACCCTGACAAATGTCCCTGGTGTGTTTCGAATCACAACACAGGTAGCTACAATTCTGGCAACTGATTCCATCTCCATATCTACTGGGCTCTCATACACATGTTCCAGCGTCCCAGTCCACGGCGGGTCTTTGGTTCAACTATGTGAGGCTGACATGGGGTCCACAGCCAACCAGGGCGAGCCACTCTTCGGCTCGCTACCGCGGGCAGTCGTCTCGGCTCCTGACACACGCCAGAGACTTCCGAGGCGAGGGCCACAGATTCGGACGCCGGATAGCGGGCAGTCGTTGCCGCTGCGTTCTCAGCTACGCCAGCAAGGAAGAATCAGCAGGGGGGCTGGCCTACGGCTCCCAGCGGAGCAGTGCGGAGTCAATGGGGATGGTGGCCGCTGAGTCGGCTGCTGATGCAGCCATCCTGACATCATCGGAACTCAAGGGCCGGTCAAGACCAGCACGACACAGCGTTGTGTTGCACAGGCCGCTGGGGTGCTTCCTCAGCATTCCGGGCCACTGTGATGCAGACTGAGGTGAATGGAGCACTGTTTGGCGTCTGATAATACAACTATACTGATGGTTTTCGATATCAACAGATTTCAGCAATAGGATGCTCATTTCTTGTCCTCCAAGTTGAAATATTCCAAGCAATTTCGTCTCCCCACATGTGGTTTCATTCCTACTGCTGATCTCTGATGTTTTCCCGTTGTCGGCCTCTCTAGGGACTGGACGTGTAATCGTTTTTTCTCGCCTGATTCTTTACATTTTTTGGTGTATATTTGGCTTGTTCTACAGCAAGCAAGTGGCTCGCAGGATAACCCAGAATTGTGGGTTTGCTGAATATCATTCTTTTTGACATGCAATCCGATTTCCAATAACATAAAAAATAATATAAAAAGTATGCGTCTTTATATCCACTGGAAATGGTCATGGTGCCATGTAGATATTATGTCACTGGTTGCGTAATCAACGTCGCCACCCGACGAACGTATCCACAACAGACTCTCAAGTCCTTATTGCATGGAACTGGAGATATTTGGTACTCATATTAGGACACTAGCGGCCTGGTTAATGACGTAGAATTCTACACCACTACATTTCTGCCAGGTGATGACAATTTTTATAAACCAGATTCGAAAGGGCTACTCTAGAATCGAAGGTCTCTGTCATGGGGAGACTAATGTTGTAGCTTGCAACACACTACAGATACTAAAATTTCGGCTTCTTTCGCACGACATTTTTAAACTTTCAAGAAAGAAAATTCTTTTCCTCACGTCATTCACCCACTATATAACCAATCCCCACGTAATGTTGTATGTAATTGAGTATAGGTGTAGAGAAATGCATAATCATCATTTTGTTTTGAAATTGTAAGAGCAGCCGTGTTTGGAGCCTACATTACAGGAATTCTGGTCCGCCTGTTACGCAAACAACTGTTGTTATTTAATACTCACAAATGGTGCTGAAATATGTTTGAGCATTGAATGAAACAGTTGTTTGCATAACAGGTAAACCTGAATTCCCAAACAGAGTACGACTGTTCATAACACCTATTATAAAAGACCTTTAGGATAAAACTGTACCAGCAGTTGAGAATACTAAACTATTTTGAAGCAAAGAAATAATGGCCGTAAAATAATGAATATTTCAAGCAGTACAATGTCTTGAACGACGTCGTGAGGCACATCTATGTAAATTGCATGTTTTTAGGATCTGGTAGTAATCTTATAAAGCTGTAAGTAAAGGTGTGGATGCCCTGTACAACCCTGATGTAAAGAAAAAGTTTCTAGCACCCTCCGTGCCAAAATTTCGTAATGATATCCATCGAATTTGCTGGTGCTACTTTGAAAAACATTACTTAATCGTTTTTAATGTGTCACTGGTAGGATTTATTACTGTCCACAGCTTAAGAATGATTGAAGAAGACAAAACGTACAGACATATATTTGTTATGTGTATCATATATTTTTTCATTTATTCAATACAATAACGAATTTTATACAGCACAGTGGCATGTGGCACAGGTTCAAAGGATCTCCACCCTCGATGCTGTTGTAGACTGTACCTTTCTAATCACACAGTTAAATTTTAATAACAGGCGACATTTTATGTGTCACCTGCTGAGCCCAGAACTCTTTTGATGACGCCACCTTCCTGGTATTAGGGAGCTTAGATCTGGCTTATACTCAGAATATGTGTTGTTTACGATTCTTAACATCATATTACTGTAAAACATGTAGACGAAACATACTACAAAAAGTCAAATTAAAAAAATCATAATTAAATTTAAAGAAAATAGCGGCAAGATGTACTACCTACAAAGCTGGACGTACAGAGGAAAATTTCGTAACATTCATCATCTTAAATGGAAGAAATTTGCTGCTGTGAAGAGAAACTTAGAGAAACTTGATCGCCCCAGTCGCACAGTGTTGTGGTTAAGAGTCTCTCACAAAGATCTGTTTGCTCAGGGAACTTGAGGAGATTGGGTTAGATTGTGCGGCAGAAGAACCATGGATAAGGACCCGTGGAATTGGTGGTAGTCATTTTCAACTTTTACTAAGACTTTCTGTACGGTGAAAGTACTTTACACCAACAAAATCTAAATATACATTTCAGGCACTTTGTCTCTGATCCTAAAGTATTCTGTTTAAGATCCTGTGCCATTCGTGCCATTTACAAGCTGATTGTAAAGGATTATATGCCTGGTACGATCCTGTTGTGCTGAAAGTGCTTTGTAAGCGACCTTCTTCGTAGATGAGTTACAGTGATTTATGATTCTTCCAAAGAATCCGAGTTTTGTATCTGCTCTCCCTATAACCACATTCATGTGGTCGTTTTAGTTTTAATCGCTACTAAAGGATACTCTTCGACATCTGATTCTTTAGTGAGGAAGACACTACTGGGCATTAAAATTGCTACACCAAGAAGAAATGCAGATGATAAATGGGTATTCATTGAACAAATATATTACACTAGAACTGACATGTGATTACACTACTGGCCATTAAAATTGCTACACCAAGAAGAAATGCAGTAGATAAATGGGTATTCATTGAACAAATATATTACACTAGAATTGACATGTGATTACATTTTCACGCAATTTGGGTGCATAGATCCTGAGAAATCAGTACCCAGAACAACGACCTATGGCCGTAATCACGGCCTTGATATGCCTGGGCATTGAGTCAAACAGAGCTTGGATGGCGTGTACAGGTAGAGCTGCCCATTCAGCTTCAACACGACACCACAGTTCATCAAGAGTAGTGACTGGCGTATTGTGACGAGCCAGACGCACGGTCACCATTGACCAGACGTTTTCAATTCGTGAGAGATCTGAAGAATGTGCTGGCCAGGGCAGCAGTCGAACATTTTCTGTATCCAGAACGGACCGTACAGGACTTGCAACATGAGGTCGCGCATTATCCTGCTGAAATGTAGGGTTTTGCAGGGATCGAATGAAAGGTAGAGCCACGGTCCGTAACAAAGTGCCGTCAATGCGAACAAGAGGTGACCGAGACGTGTAACCAATGGCAACCCATCCCATCACGCCGGGTGATACGCCAATATGGCGATGACGAATACATGCTTCCAATGTGTGTTCACCGCGATGTCGCCAAACTCGGATGCAACCATCATGATGCTGTTAACAGAACTCGGATTCACCCGAAAAAATGAAATTTTGCCATTCGTGCACCCAGCTTCGTTGTTGAGTACACCATTGCAGGTGCTCCTGTCTGTGATGCAGCGTCAAGGGTAACCAAAGCCATGGTCCCTGAGCTGATAGTCCATGCTGCTGCAAATGTCGTAGAACTGTTCGTGCAGATGGTTGTTCTCTTGCAAACGCCCCATCTGTTGCCTCAGGGATCGAGATGTGGCTGCACGATCTGTTACAGCCATGCGGATATAATGCCTGTCATCTCGATTGCTACTGATACGAGGCCGTTGGGATCCAGCACGGCGTTCCGTATTACCCTCCTGAACTCACCGATTCCATATTTTGCTAACAGTCATTGGATCTCAACCAACGCGAGCAGCAATGTCGGGATACGATAAACCGCAATCGCGATAGGCTTTTGTCAAAGTCGGAAACATGATGGTACGCATTTCTCCTCCTTACACGAGGCATCACAACAATGTTTCACCAGGCAACGCCGGTCAACTGCTGTCTGTGTATGAGAAATCGGTTGGAAACTTTCCTCATGTCAGCACGTTGTAGGTGTCGCCACTGGCGCCAACTTTGTGTGAATGCTCTGAAAAGCTAATCATTCGCATATCACAGCATCTTTTTCCTGTCGGTTAAATTTCGCATCTGTAGCACGTCATCTTCGTGGTGCAGCAATTTTAATGGCCAGTAGTGTATATCGAGGGACTATACGAGAGACCTCAAGCTATACTAAGGAAAGGGGAGTAAATAAAGATGTACTAGGAGATATGATCCTGAGGAAGGAATTTGACAGAACACTGAATGATGTAAGTTCAGTCAAGGCAACTGGAAAAGATGATATCCCCTTAGAATTACTGAGATCCCTGGAAGAGCCAACCATGACAAAAATATTCCAGCTATTGTGCAAGATATGCGAGACAGACCTCGTGAAGTATGTTACAATTCGAGTCCCATAGAGCACATGTGCTGACAGGAGTGAATACTGCCGAATCGGTTTTGATTTGTCATGATTCCAAAATACTGATACGATTTGTTTACAGAAGATGGAAAAACTAGTAAAGGGCGACCTCGGGGAAGATATTTTAGTTGCGAGAAATGTAAGAAAGCGCGAGGTAATATTGACTATACGACGTATACTAGAAGACAGGGGGGTGAGTTACACAGGGATCAAGACACTTACGCTCTATAGACCAGCGTGGAGAGCTACGTCAAATCGTTCAGTCCGAAGACAATCACAACAGCAAAGGCAACAACAACAGGCGTAATCCTACAATATCAGAGCTTTCACGTATCTACGTACGTGCATTTACTAATTCGCATTACATTTACAACAAGTTCTGTCATCTACAGGTCCATTTTGCGCTTCACAACACCGAATATTTCTAGTATATAAAGGTGTAGTCCGGAAACAGCTTCAGAAAGCTACTGTTATTACTTTCTAGGATTTCATTGAATATTATAAAAAGTAATGATCGCATGGCAGTTCTATGCGGCTCATTCAATGTTGTTTTCACTTATGATAATGTCTCAGCACAGAATAATGCACATTGAGATGATACATGATACAAACAAAAGCTCAGTAGACAGTGAGTCAGGATTTTATAACGTTATATCCAATAATTGTATAACACGAGTACGTGAATCTCATTTGCAATAACCACAGCCGTTCAGAACGAAGTTTCTGTGTATACTTTGCCTTTAATTTTTCCATGTTTAGCACTAAAACAACACCCACTGGCGTAAAAAGCACTATATTAACACCGGCACTAAGGATACACATATGCATATAGTTCCAGATTTATTAATAGTGGAGCTCATAACAGCACCAGCACATAACAACGCGGGAACGAAGACAGAACACAGTGTGTTAAAAATATTTAGGTGATACTAATTTGAGAGATAATAGACGTTAACAAAGTAAAGAGTGCTATTTGCTGTATGTTCAGTAGATTAAGTGATTTTCAAAAATAATATTACCGTAAAACACCAAAATATATTTAAAATTCGCTCTAGTCCCCAGAAGCTTGTACACACAAAATTTGCGCCCTAGACAGATACTCAGAACCACCAGATTTAGTAGTAAAACCACTAACGTGACAACACTAGCTGCGCTTGCGTTAATGAGATTCTTTACTAGCGTACCACATGAATGAAAACTTTTTTGCTTTAAGCTGACAACAAGGCTACGTATATAAGCTGTATGAACGAGGTTGTACGAATTCTCGCAGTTGTCATTTTTGATACATTCTTTTTTCATAGTCACTTTCCACAGATTTCAACGATGGCTTTCCCAATTTGCTGCTATATTGTGTTAAGTAGCTCCAAACAACCAGTTATAATCAGAGTATTGCAGATACACAATGGTTTAAGTAATACTATGTGGATATATTGTTTACGATATTTATAGTTTTACCAAAACTGTTTCCACTGATTTGAACCTGTGAGGGCTAGTGTATTTTTGATAAGCGCTGTGTAAATATGGCTCTTATATTTTATTTTGCGATGTAGTTGTTATCAATGATCTCTTCATACATCTTCGCAGTTCCGTTAGTATATTACTGTCAGATATATTGAAGCTTACTAAAGGATTGCAGCCAGCCTGTGATACCGATATACAGCCGACACACACATAACGAAATACAGACTTGCATTTTACCACCAGTCACTTCCGCGTACCTTTGTATTGCTTGTATAACAATTTTGTCTGTTACTGAATGTTTCTTTTACATATACATTCATGTACCTAAGGAGCATAACGTAGAGTGATAATCATAGTGAATACAATTGTTTGATTCTGCAGATGAAGCTGTTGGTGTGAATTTGGTTTTCAGTTCTGATATTGTTTTTCTATTCGCCATTACATCAACCACCATAACATCTACCTTCTGTCTTCAGTTTCATTAGAGTTCTTTTCTAGCATAACAAAAGACAAATCATTGGAATTTACTCTGTGATATCGCGCCAGTCACTCCTTCACAAACGACCGTTATAAAACCTTCATCGACAATACATTTTCCTAGGAGAATTCTGATCGTTATTTTTAATGTAACAATAAAAGGGCAAAGATTACACCAGTAACTATTTCATTTCTGAATTTACGTGTGCTGAAATAACGAGAATTTTGTTGCTTTGCGAGTAAAGGCAAAGTTAAAACGCTGACGTTAAGTAGATGGAAATAACGACACAGAGGGTCATCACTATAAACCTCTAAGCAAAGCGTGATGAGAATGATATGAAACTGTACTACTATCACACCGCACACTCATAACAAAGAGAGTGCTACGGTACTATCATGCTTTCGAATGTGAGCAAGAAATACGCAGCGTTTTCAATAAAGTTAAAATCAGGAGGAATTTTTGAGATTTTTTTCTGTATAATATATGTTTCTGGATGTTCAGCTGAGGATGACGATACTCTTCTCTATGCATATTGTTCCTAAAACTAACCTGGATGCTGGAACTATCCTTCTGTTATCTCCTGAGTCACTTAAATAGGATCGCAGTATGATTTGTATAACGGTGCAATCGTTAGCAACTGGTGACTCGGAAGTATTATCTTGTAGCTAAAACGTTATTTTCATTCTTTTTACACGTTTACTTTATTTTCAATTAGACCTCTGTGTTAACGCAGAGAGAAAAAGTCTTAATGTCAACACAAATTATTAAAAGAAAGAGAAACGAGAATTATCATTTAGTAGCTAAGGGTCATAGTCTCGCAAATTTAATTTAAAATATGTCGAACTGTCGATGAAAAACAATTTATTCATAGAAACCAGTACTTCAGTTTCGGCCTTGTGACCATTATCAAGGGAACTACATTGTATTGTCTAAACGCAGCGTGTGTAGAGAAATGTAGATACAAAATGTCATGAATATAGCAGTTATATTACAAAATAACACATTACTCACGTTATGTTTCGAAAAATAATCGACATTTATAGAACCGCCTCTAATGAATTAGTTATCGACGGGACTTTAAACTATAATCCTCATTCCTACCTTCCTTGAATAAACAATAAAAATCTGATTTTACTAAAGACAGATCTCAATGCTAGAACTGCAAATATACCAACTCGAAAATTTAATTGGCTTATTTGGAGAAAACGTATGCATGAAAATGGTAAAAGACGAGTACTTCGAGATTTTGGTACTTTTAATGATTCAAAAATTACCAATACTTTCTTTAGGAAGAATGACACACACAAATTCACCTGGTTAGCAAGTGGATGTACGTATTTTACGAAATAATTCACCTGGAAAGAGCAATCACAATCATGTGAACGCTTTATTAGGAATAGGGAGCAAGATTTATACGCCAGACAAAATATCGCTTATAAAGTGATGAAAATAATCAACAGACAAGAAATGATCACATATGCTTCAGTTATATAGGAGAGGACGAATGTGTAATTCAATATAAAAACTCTGCTTTAATTCAGACAGTACCTGAACTAAATAACACAAACGTCCTGGACGATATTAATAGGAGGAACTGATGGAAGCTCTAAAAGCGACAAAGGATAGAAATTACACAGATTCAGATGGTATTAATAGGGAAATGTCGAAATATGGAGGGTTATTCAAACATCTTAGACTTTTTCATATTTTTAATCAGCGTTGGAGAAACAAGAACATACAAAAGACTGGATAAGAACCGAAGTAATATTTATCATTAAAAAAGAAACATAGTAACTGTCGAGAAATAAGCCTACTGGATTCGGCCTACAAATTATGCGCCACAGTCCTGAATGAAGGACAAAAAGATACCATAGGAAACGAGTATTTGAATGAGAACTAGGTTTTAGAATGAGACAATCAACGATTGACTAACGTCAATTTGCAGTACGGTTTTGGAACATGTACCGTATTAGAACATTATGAAGTACCTCGAAGTAAACGATTTATTGACACATAGTCTGCACGGATTCAGTAAATATCGTTCTTGTGAAACACAGCTAGCTCTTCATACTCATGAAGTAGTGAATGCTATCGACAGGGGATGTCAAATTGATTCCATATTTTTAGATTTCCAGAAGGCTTTCGACACAGTTCCTCACAAGCGTGTTCTAACCAAACTGCGTGCCTACGGAGTATCGCCTCATTTGCGCGATTAGATTATCGCGAAATAGGGGAGATAGCGTCACAGACATGATACGTGAACTGGAGTGGCAATCATTAAACAAAGGGTTTTTCTTTGTGACGGGACCTTCTCATGAAATTTCAGTCGCCAGTTTTCTCCTCCGATTACGAAAACATTCTGTTGGCACCCACCTACATAGGAAGAAACGATCATCACGATAAAATAAGAGAAATCAGGGCTCGCACAGAAAAATTTAAGAGCTCCTTTTTCCCGCATTCCGTTCGAGAGTTGAACGGTAGAGATACAGCTTGAAGATGGATCACTGAACCCTCTTCCAGGTAATTTATTGTGAATAGCAGAGTAATCACGTAGATGTAGATATAGAAGAACATGATTCTAGACTGTAGAAAATTATAGAAAAGAAACGAGAATTCAATAGGGAAACCCATTTTGGCTTTATAGATTTTGAATAAGCATTTGGAAACGTGAACAAAGGAATGACATGGAATATGATGACTGAATGAGTTTATCCATCTCACCTCATAATTCCTTGCAGGAGTCTACACAGGAACACTGAAATTCTTAAAGATATGGGAAATATAGTCACAAAGGGAATGAACACAAATAAAGGGGCATGTCGAGTGTGCTGTATTTTAATTCTCCAGTGCTCTTCAGGGTATACATTAAATGGAAAATGTTGAACGTAAGAGTACTTTTAGATCATGTTTTAGATAGTGAGACTAAACTAAATTTAATATGCAGATGACCTAACACTGATTACAGAGAATGAAAACTTTCAGATGAGAGTTGCAGCAGATAGCCTCAGATTACAACCTAACTTTGCCTGTATACACGAGGGCGTGATGGAAAAAAAGCCTCCGAATTTTTTATGTGAAAACTCTTAAAGCTTTTTAAATAAAACAAACATTATTCACATGTTGTGCCTGTCTTCTTCACGTCTATATATTTGCAGCCCTCTGCCGACAGAGGCCTCCGAATAGTAGGACGTAATATGGCGCTGTGTAACGTGACTATGTGGGTGCGTGAGGATCAGCGTGCTGTAATCGGATTTCGAATTCGAAGAGTTCGTCCACACATGGCTCAGCATCTCCTTCATCGTGACAACGCCAGATATCACACGAGCGCTGCATCTGCAGCAGTACGTCGCCTTGGGCTCACTGTCATCGACCGTACTCCATACAGTCCCGATTTGGCCGCTTCCCATTTTCATATGTTTGCAAAACTTAAAGACCGCCTTCGAGGACGTTACTTTGACAGTGACGAAGAGGTGCAAGCAGAGTTAAGCTGTGGCTACGTCAACAGTCAAACATTCTACAGAGATGGTATCAACAGACTGGTCTCTGGTTGGGAGAAATGTGTTCGTCACTAGACAGACAATTTTGAGAAATAAATATGTAGATATGAGGGAAAAAAAAGATGTGGAATGTTAAAAATGTTTGTTTTACTGAAAAAGGTTTAAGAGCTTTCAAATAAAAACTTTAAAGGCACTACTTTTCAGAACTCCGTCCTGTAACGAAAGTGATGTAATATCAGGGTATACAACCACTAAGATCTAAAAGAGTCTTCAACAATAAAATTTGAATGAAGTTAAACATTTTAAATATCTAAGAAGCGTCGTTAACTTCGAACATAACCATGTCGTGGACCAATAATTAAATAAATGTATTCTCGTACATGGAACGCTCGTAACAAGCTTGCAGAATAAATTCAGGGAAGAAATCAAGAAATCCAGCTGAAGTATTATGAAACAATAGTAGTACCAATCCTTATTTATGGAAGCGAAGCAAGGCTCACATAAAAAAATCAAGAAAGTCGAATGCGGGCTCAGGAAATGAGATTTCTAAGAAGATTGAAAGGAAATACAAGAGAAAATCCAAAAATAAATGGCGATTTAAGGAAACGGAGGAATTTATAGCCTAAACGAGAAAATAAAGCAAAATAGGAAAAATGGAGGAAACATGTAGACTGTATGGGCAGAGAAAGGGCCCCAATAAAGGCTCTCAGTTATAAATCTAATGGAAGAAGATATGTGGGAAGACCAAACACGAGACAGAGTACCGTAAGAGGCAGTTTACTTAACACATGAAGTAAAGAGGAAAGGAAGAGATATTAAGGTTGTTCTTTGCATTCTTGGCATGTATTGTGATCATCTTGGAAACATTCATCCCTGACTACAGGTGGAAGGACCATATCCTCAACGAAATTAAAACGTTCAAGAAACAAATTCGTTCACCTACTTCAGTTGACTACTGTTAAAATAGAAAAGAGGTAGTGGTTAAGAATATATATCATCAGTCTTTCTTGCTCCATCACTACATAAATCGTGAAAATATTTATTACACTGTCGTTTTCATCATCTGATTGTCACAGTGTATCTTACTGTAATATATTTCGTCCAATAACTTCAAAGATACGACAATAAGATGACCAGAAGAAATTGCAAGTGACTGATAGCACCAGGATCCACATACAATTAGTTAATTCAAAACAAACTTTTATTTGACCGCCATCTTGCTTCTAATACACAGTTAAGATGATCGTGACGCCGTGCTTTATGTGCCTTTTGCAAGTGTCGTTGATCAGATCCAAGGAGCCATAACAATAGCTGTAACTGAAATCACTACTTGAAGACAGCCATTTCACATGAACAAATTCTTATATTGTGTAAACTGAAGGTGGAGGTGGGGGAGAGGAAAGGATAGGGAAGGAACCCATGATGATAACTGCATCAGAACTTAGTGCGGAAGCAGCGGAGACGAGTGAAAATCTGTGTTGAGCCGAGTTTCGAACTCGGGATCTACTGCTTATTAGGCAGTTACGTTAACCTCTGTGTCAACTGCACACAGTGTTTACTAAAATTGCGTGGACTATTTCGGTGTGACCCCGAGGCGAGCCAAATTCCCACCTAATGCCACCTATCCACAGTTCCTACACATGTCCTTCATGCTCGCTACTTTGAGACTCCCACAGGAAGTCAATTATATGGATATATAATTGAGTTGCCTCGACGGGTTATGACTCCACCACTTTCAGTGTGCATGCAGAATCACATTCGACTTCCTGTGGGAGCCTCAAAGTAGGGAGCGTAAAGAACATGTATAGCAACTGTGGATAAGTATACTTGGACACTTGGATACTTGGACACTTGGATACTTGGACACTTGGCATCTGTTCTTTTAGAAATGTCGCATTGGGTCTTAATGTGGAGTCAGCAGTGGTGAACTAAAATCTGTGCCGAACCAAGATTTGTAGTCGTTATTTCGTGGTTATGAGACCGTTGCTTGGTGTTACTTCCGACTGAACACGCACCAATAAATTCGTATTACTGAGTCGCCTAATGAGCACTTCCAGTGAGAATCCACAAGAACGTTCACCTCCTGCAGGTATCTCAAGGTAGCCCGCATGGAGGACATAGACGGGGACTGCAGATAGGTGGCGATAGCTGGGAATGTGGGTCGCCCAGGGTGCATACCGAGATACTGCACGCAGTTGCGCTAAAGACTGAGTTCGGATGGCGCAGTGGCTAAGGATACTGCCAAGTAAGCAGGAGATTCTAAGTTCGAATCCCGGTCCGGCACAGATTTACACTTACTACCGCTGATTCCACATAAAGTCCCAAAGCAAATAAAGTCAAGAATTTCTTTCCTATCCCTTCTCCAACAGTCCACCCTCAATTTACATCGTATGTAACAACAGCTTCGGATTCCATGTGATGTCTGTTGTTTCGGACACGTAGAAAGAACAGACACCACGCATCGCAACTTTTTTATATGAAGAGTAGATCAACAAACTACGGCTGAGTTCACCAACCAGGCCCAAAAACAAAATAACCAAGGTTACGTGATGATGATAACACGTAAACCGTTTTTAAATTGCCTTTACGGTGCACCAGCGTTAATCGCTGGTCAGCAAACCCTCGTCAGCCAACTGTGCATCTGACCACAGTTAACTCCGTGTACTGCAATGGGAGGACAGAAATATAAAGTGAGATACAGCTGCCTATATATTTTCTAGGCAATTTCTGGTGTGTGATGGCATTGTCACATTCTTTCACTTTCATCAACAAGCAGATGTGTGTTGGTACCCTGCTAATAGTCCGCTCATTTATGCTTGTCGAAAGAAGAACAGCAAACTTCTCGAGCTGGCTGGTGCGAATGCAACTGTTATTGAAAATAAAAGGACTGACGGCTACATTATAAAAGAAGAAATGTACTCTGTCTCATATCGGCAGTTTTTTTTGCGTTCAGATTGAATACCTACGTCATCTAAATATAAAAATAAACAAATATAAGGTAATTAATATAATTAATAGTCATTTTTTCGAAAAATGCACGTCTTATAATTTCTTACTATATGGAGCATACAAAAATTTCATTGCAAACAAAAATTATTAATTACTGATCTTTTATAAAAAAAACTACTTTAAGACCCGCTGCTTCACTAACTTAGACTAAATGTTTTGCACAGTTATTTTTATCTTTAATCGAATTTTTATGTTCTTCACAAATACCTTTTAATCTTTCCACGTAATTAACGTCAAAGAAGCATCGTGTTTTTCGAATGTACTTCTGACCAGAAAACGATTGTGGTAGCTGGAGTCCAAGGTTTAGTTTACCGTGCCTTTTGCGTTCTTGTAGTGATGTTTTGATAAAAAAATTGTGTTCTTATAACATATATTTCTTTATATCTAACCAAGTAGCCGAATACCAATTTTCATAGATTTGGCTTCAAAATCTATTTAATATTGCTAAATATTTTCTCGAAAAATTTTTATCTGCTGTTTCACCTCCTTAGTGGTTGAATTTCCAAAAATCGATGAAACACAGTTTTTTTTATTTCTCATGAAGAAGCTAAATTCAAAATTTCATAGATTTAGCTTCAGAAATACACTCATAATGAAATATATCCATGAAAACGTTTAGCCTCTATATCATCCCCAAACATGTTGAATTTCCAAAAACAGTGAAACATATATTTATTTTATTTCCAACGAAGAAACCGAATACGCTTTTTTAAATTGATTCATTTTCGAAAATGCGTTCATAATGAAATAATTTCAGAAAACCTTTCATTCCCTTAGGGGGCTGAATTTCCAAAAACATTGGAACATGTATTTTTTTTTTTATTTGCATCCGAGAAGTCACATATCAATTTTCTAAAGATTTAGCGTTAAAAATGCTCTCACAGTAAAATATTTTCATCTCCTATTTCAGTCCTTTTGGGTTCAATTTTCAAGAACAGTGACACACTTTTTTATTTCTAGCTGAGAATCCAGATACAAATTTTCCTATGTTTATCTTCAAGAATGCTCTCATAATGAGATATTTTATTAAAAATTTTCACCCCCTTATGGGTTAAATTTACAAAAACACTGAAACACGTAATTTTGTATTTCCAGCTGAGCAGTCAAATACTTATTTTCATAGGTGTAGCTTTAATAATGCTTTAGTACTGCTTTAATAATAATTTATTTTCAAATAAATATCCGCTGACTGTTTTACCCTCTTAATGGTCGAATTTCCAAAAATGCTAGAACACGTTTTTCTTTCTGTCTGACCAAGAAACCAAATGTATATTTTTGTGGTTCTAGATTCAAAATTGCCCTAATAGCAATATATTTTCAAAAAAACCTTTCAACCCCTATTTCACCATCTTAGGGGTGAAATATCGAATATTCCATTGTAAACGGCGCCTACGGATAAGTTCAACATCCTCTCCAGATTTCAGATTTCTATCCTTAGCAGTTTTGGCTCAGTGGTGGTGAGTCAGTCAGTCAGGACATTGTCTTTTATATATACAGATTGTTCATCAAGATTGTGTAACAAAAGAACTAAACATTAATGTTTTTATCTTTTTGTATTTTACGCTTCATGTAAATGCTCTTGGAACCTCTGTTTAAAAAAGTGTCTCTGTACAAGGTGTAGTTCATCTTTTGCATTCTATACTTTGTCGCTGATAACTTCAGAATTCCAAAAACTGTTTTCTATTCAAGATGTGAAAAGCTTTAAAAGCTTTTTCTGAATCTACTAATCTTTTTTCGTGGGGCAATGTCGCCTAGCTGGCTTTTATATTTCTCTGGAATCCAAACACATGTTCATCCATATAGAATGTAATCAGTAGATCCATTCTCCTGCATATATTCATTTTAGTAGTTTGCAGCCAAACCATATTAAAAAAAAGGTATCACGAAAATATGCTCTGATGCATTTTGCTTTTTAGAGAATCAGTTTTCGTCAAGTGACCATCTTAATTATATACATTAGGTTAAAGGATGGTTCCTTGCCTACTCATACATTAACCATACAAGCCTAATCGTTGGATAATATGCTTTACAGCGCAGTTGCAGTATTGGGATCGTTGCACTGTACTTGAAGTCTGACAGTTTTTCACCATTTTCATACACTATCTGTTCGAAAGTACCTGGACATTTCTATCTAATGCGAAACTGGTCACTAGATGTCATGAGGGACGGGCCCACCAGTATAAAAGGAGGCGAGGAGTTCTGTGTTGCGAGGAGAGAAGCAATGAAAGCAGAATGGGTTTATCAGGAGAAATCAGTGACATCCGACGAGGACTAGTCACTGAATGTCATCCGAGTGAGAAATCCATAAGCGATATTTCAACCCTCCTAAAGTTTCCGCAGTAGACTGCTGGTATTGGAGTCAGGAACAACCGCGGCTAAAGCATAACCAAACAGACCTCATGTTACGGCGGTCAGGGTCCGTCAAGCATTGCAGAGGGTGGTTTGCAAAAATTCACATTAAATCATCGGAAGTATTAACTCGCGAGCTTCAAAGTGCTGCCAGCAGGCCAGCTAGTTTAATGACTGCGTAGGGAGTTAAAATAGTGGGGTACAACGGTCGAGCAACACTTCATCATCCACACATTTTTTTTAGTCATTGTTAAGTGACACTTGAGGTGATGTAAGGAACGATGTCACTGTACAGTGGATGACTGAAAACATGTGGTTTGGAGTGATGCTTCACGCTATACCCTGCGGTAATCCGATGGATGTGTTTGGATTTGTCGATTGCCTGGAAAACGTTACCCGCCATCATGTGTAGTCTAACAGTGAAGCAGGGATGAGGCGGTGATACGCCATAGGGGTGTCTTTCGGGGTTAGGGTGTGGTTCCGTTATTCTCTTAAGAAAACGCTAAATTCAGAAGGATATGAGCATAGTCCATGGCATAGTGTACTGCCTACAGTATGGTAAAAGTTCGGAGACGATGTTTTATGAGCAGGACAATGCACCCCGTCATAAAACTGCATCTGCGAAGTAATGGTTTGTGAACAACAACAGTCCTGGAATACACTGGCCTGTCCATAGTCCCTACCTGAATCCGATGCAACACTTCTAAGATGTGTTAGAAAGTCTACTTCACTCCACGCTTCAACGCTGGACATCTCTGCCTCCTCTGGTTACGGCTCTTAGTGAAGAATGGGCTGCCACTCCTACGTAGACATTACGACACCCCATTGAAAGTGTGTCCAATAGGACTCAAACCGTCATAAAGGCGAAGGGCGGATAAACTTCTTATTAATATGCAGTAATAAGTGTGCGGATTATCTTGATCATGTAATGCACTTCCTACGTGCAAGGTGGAAAAATTTTGCATGATTAACTCTTAGAAGGATCTTCATAAGTCTGTCATCTAATGCACGTGACCTGTTTCGATTTAATCCATTTAATATTTTGTCAAACTTCCCTCCTCCTGATGTATTACTCATCTTACCATCATTTATTCTCTACCACACTGTCTTCAAGCTTTTACCTAGACATCCTGTGCTCCACTTAGGATAACTGTCGGAAAGTTTTCGAGGTATTGAATCATCATCTAAATGTACGTAGGTGATAGAGGTATTGAAATAGAAACCAAAGTAGTTTGCATTATAATATACACTCCTGGAAATGGAAAAAAAGAACACATTGACACCGGTGTGTCAGACCCACCATACTTGCTCCGGACACTGCGAGAGGGCTGTACAAGCAATGATCACCCGCACGGCACACCAGACACACCAGGAACCGCGGTGTTGGCCGTCGAATGGCGCTAGCTGCGCAGCATTTGTGCACCGCCGCCGTCAGTGTCAGCCAGTTTGCCGTGGCATACGGAGCTCCATCGCAGTCTTTAACACTGGTAGCATGCCGCGACAGCGTGGACGTGAACCGTATGTGCAGTTGACGGACTTTGAGCGAGGGCGTATAGTGGACATGCGGGAGGCCGGGTGGACGTACCGCCGAATTGCTCAACACGTGGGGCGTGAGGTCTCCACAGTACATCGATGTTGTCGCCAGTGGTCGGCGGAAGGTGCACGTGCCCGTCGACCTGGGACCGGACCGCAGCGACGCACGGATGCACGCCAAGACCGTAGGATCCTACGCAGTGCCGTAGGGGACCGCACCGCGACTTCCCAGCAAATTAGGGACACTGTTGCTCCTGGGGTATCGGCGAGGACCATTCGCAACCGTCTCCATGAAGGTGGGCTACGGTCCCGCACACCGTTAGGCCGTCTTCCGCTCACGCCCCAACATCGTGCAGCCCGCCTCCAGTGGTGTCGCGACAGGCGTGAATGGAGGGACGAATGGAGACGTGTCGTCTTCAGCGATGAGAGTCGCTTCTGCCTTGGTGCCAATGATGGTCGTATGCGTGTTTGGCGCCGTGCAGGTGAGCGCCACAATCAGGACTGCATACGACCGAGGCACACAGGGCCAACACCCGGCATCATGGTGTGGGGAGCGATCTCCTACACTGGCCGTACACCACTGGTGATCGTCGAGGGGACACTGAATAGTGCACGGTACATCCAAACCGTCATCGAACCCATCGTTATACCATTCCTAGACCGGCAAGGGAACTTGCTGTTCCAACAGGACAATGCACGTCCGCATGTATCCCGTGCCACCCAACGTGCTCTAGAAGGTGTAAGTCAACTACCCTGGCCAGCAAGATCTCCGGATCTGTCCCCCATTGAGCATGTTTGGGACTGGATGAAGCGTCGTCTCACGCGGTCTGCACGTCCAACACGAACGCTGGTCCAACTCAGGCGCCAGGTGGAAATGGCATGGCAAGCCGTTCCACAGGACTACATCCAGCATCTCTACGATCGTCTCCATGGGAGAGTAGCAGACTGCATTGCTGCGAAAGGTGGATATACACTGTACTAGTGCCGACATTGTGCATGCTCTGTTGCCTGTGTCTATGTGCCTGTGGTTCTGTCAGTGTGATCATGTGATGTATCTGATCCCAGGAATGTGTCAATAAAGTTTCCCCTTCCTGGGACAATGAATTCACGGTGTTCTTATTTCAATTTCCAGGAGTGTAAAATACTGTCTGCATATCTGGTATTTTGTACGCTCGAAGGAAAATTTCTCGTAGCCAGATGTTTTTCATACTTTCAGCAGAATTGTTGTTTTAAAGTCACCTGCAGAAACATTGGACAAACAGCGCCAATCGTTCGTGTAAGCAGTGAATTTTCCCTGTCACTGAAGTGTCCATAAAAATCAGTCCATAGCGAGTACTCGCTCTACGGATGTTATCCAACACTGACGCTAAATTCTTTTTACACCAATGTATTACCTTGCATTTAAGAACGAAACAGCGACGGTGGTGTCGTCATTGCAGAGACCGCATTTGATCCTCTAAACCAGTGGTCGTCAGACTCTTTTGTTGAAGAGTCAATACTGACATTGTGGCTCGGCACCTCGAGCTGCACATATACCGATCACGTTACTAATTGATGACCTAGATCAGTTAGCGTGTAATGAGGGCCCAATAGACTAGCTCAGCGATTCTCAGCCTGTGAGGCGCACCATCCATAGGACGGGGGTGGGGGAGGGGGAAAGGGGCGAAACGCTAAATGTGGGTGGAGAGCTTAGTGAACAGAAGAAAGCGTAGTTTGAAAAACTGCTTAATTTACTGAAAGGAAAGAAAAGTAAAATACATCCTAACATAATAAAAAACGTACACTAATGTAATGAACTTACTTAAACAGGACAGTATCAGTACTGTACAATAATTTAATGATTAAATTTTCAGTATTAAATTAAAAGCTCGTTTAGTATTTATTAGTGGGTCCTTTGGGCCTACCTTGCAGATCAAAGCTTTTCGAGAGAGGGTTCAATACCAGACCCTGAGTTCTTCTTCTATGTTTAGCTAAGATCTACATTCTTTTCTCAAAGCAGCCAATGCAGAAAATCTGGTTTCACAACGAAAGATTGTTGAAAACAGTAGCAACATACGAATTGCTCTCTATATCAGTACATGAAACTCATTATCCATCCATGAGCAAAATCCAAAGGGCGTTTTATTACTAAATTGAAACTTCTTGGCACATTAATAGTATGTGACGCACCGCGACTCGAATTAGGGTTCAAATGGTTCAAATGGCTCTGAGCACTATGGGACTTAACATCTGTGGTCATCAGTCCCCTAGAACTTAGAACTACTTAAACCTAACTAACCTAAGGACATCACACACATCCATGCCCGAGGCAGGATTCGAACCCGCGACCGTAGCAGTCGCGCGGTTCCGGACTGAGCGCCTAGAACCGCTAGACCACAGCGCCCGGCTCGAATTAGGGACCTTTCTCTTCCGCGGGCAAGTGTTCTACCGTCTGAGCTACCCAAGCACGACTCACGACCTCTCTTCACAGCCTCAGTTCTGCCAGTACCTCGTCTCCTTCCTTCCAAACTTCACAGAAGCTCTCCTGCGAACATTTCAGAACTAGTATTACTAAATTGTTTCCTGGCTTCGCCACTTCCCTTGAAGTCTATGGAGATTTCTTCTTCGGCAGTTGTGTGACCTTCAAGAGTATTTTGAAATGTGTCCCTAACCCATTCGTGACTTCCTTTTTAAGTAGCTGTGAGCAAGAAAATACTTTTTAAAAACTGTTTTTCAGTGTGTTTCACTGATTTACAGTTGTTGCAATAGCGGTTTTTACATGTTCAGCACTATTAGCTTTAACACATTCATCCTCATTTGCGAAGATTTCTAGTTTTTCTGCTTTTAATTTCTTATCCACAATTCCAATATTCTACACAAAAGCATAAAGTTTATGACTCGTTTAAAATAAATACGTACTTCATTCCATTTCTCGATTATGAAGACCAAGTAGCAAAATTTCAACACAAGTAAGCCATCCAGATATTTCTCGGCTTATGGTTGGTTTTCTTCTTCTAAACAAATGGTGGTTTCATATCACCATCCACATTTGTGAACAGTTCTAGGATGTTTGCTTTTAATTTCTTATCCACAATTCGAGTTTTCTACGGAAAGTATAAACTTTATCACTCGTTTCCAGTATATGTGTACACTGATAAGTTAGAACATTATAACCACCGACCTGCTATCGATATAAACCCATCCACGCAATAGCAGCGTCATCTGGCGTGGAATGAATGCTAGCCAGACACACGAACTGTTTATGCAGAATCAGTGAGCGTACTGTCAGTGTGTAGAATTGGGAGTGCGCACGATCTATCTGAGTTTGACCGAGTATAGGTTGAGATGTCCCGGAGCGTCGGTACGAGCATTTCGAAAACTGCCTGACTTGTCGGGCGTTCGAGGAATGCTGTGGTGAGTGACTTCAGAACCTGCCGAAATCAAGCTAAAATCACGTCCAGACCTCGTGGAGTTGCCCGACCACCCACCATTACAGATGTCGGACGTCGTAGGCTGGGCAGGCAGGTAAAGCAGGACAATCGCCTCAGGAGACAATGGCAGCGCACCAGGCGTCCGTACTTGAAACGGCACATTAACAGACTACAGGGCATCATACACGATAAAATACAAACACATAGAACAGAACAGTGGAATCAAAAACTCGAAGGGCTGGACACCGCACGACCTGGCGTGTGGCAACTAGCCCGACACTTCACCAGGGAGAAAATATACACCCCAACCCTTCAAGGGCCTGACGAACCTGCATACTCAGTGGAAGAGAAAGCAGAACTAATGGCCCGAACACTCGCAGCGTCATTCACACCGAACCTGGTACCATCAGATCCAGTGTTCACACTTGCTACTGACCAAGAGGTTACACGCATTCTAGCCCAACCATCGCGCGACGACATTCGACATGCTAGCACAGCCGAAGTCTCCTGGGCTATAATGCATTCCGCTGCTAGGAAAGCCCCTGGTCATGATGGCATTCAAAACCGTGTCCTCCAGGAGTTCACGGATAAAGAAACTGAGTACCTAAGACACATAACGAATGCCATACTAAAACACCAACACTTCCCCGCCTTTTGGAAGACGGCCAAGGTCCTGATGTTCAGGAAGCCGGGGAAAGACCACCACAGCCTCCCACAAAATTACCGACCCATCAGCCTTCTGAGCTCGCTCAGTAAGGTGATTCTCAAACGCATCACTAGGCACTGCATAACAAATGAAATCCTGAGACCGGAGGAATTCGGCTTCAGGAATCACCACTTCACAACACAACAACTCCTACGGGTCGTTGAACATATAACACATGGCTTCAACATAAACAAAGCTACAGCGGCAGTGTTCCCGGACATCGAAAAGGCTTTCGACCGTTTATGGTACAACGGCCTCATCCGTAAACTCAGCGACGCTGGATTCCCCGTCGGGCTGCTGCGTCTAATACACTCATACCTCACAGAGAGGAGTTTCAACACTGACGTGCAGGGAAAACAATCAACACGACATGGTACACACGCGGGAGTACCCCAGGGAAGCATCCTAGGGCCCCTACTGTTTAACCTCTACATAAACGATCTCCCAACCACACACAACACAATGATGGCAATCTACGCGGATGACACAGCCATCCTTGCGCCAGATTGGAAACCATCAAACATTACGTCACGCCTACAGACTGCACTCAGAGTGGCCGAGCCTCGGTTGGAGAAATGCCGTGTTAGAGTAAACGTCGACAAGTGCGAAGCCGTTCTGTTCACTAGAAGACCGAAGCAACTGCGCAAACACCGCTACTGCAGACCAATAACTCTACATGCACGTCCAATACGTTTCCGCGAGAAAGTCAAATACCTCGGTGTCTGGCTGGACCGGAAATTACTCTGGGGGGACCACATACAACACATGACCAACCGAGCTACCGCGAGGCTCAAACAGCTCTATCCTATGCTCAACAGGCGTAGCACAGTGAACAGAAGGGTGTCGAGGTCCATGTACATGACACTTATCCGACCCCTGATGACGTACGCAGCTCCTGTCTGGGGATACGCTGCGCCTACACGCCTGTGCCGTCTGCAGCTCATACAAAACAAAGTACTCAAATTCATACACACGCATCGCGGACGTTCACCGGGAATACCGACTTGAGACTCTCACGGAGGTAATCCACAAACTCACCACAAGACTATACACAAACTCCAGATATTCGCAGAACCCGTTTATTCTGAATCTGGGGAACTACGACCACAACCATAGATGGAAACATAAAAGACCAAAAGACATACTTGTAAGGACATAACATCTATGGCCAATCATACGCAAACATAACGGCACAGGCGAGCCCCTGTTAATCAGACGCCATTACTGGATATCCAGCTGAAATACACTGTCGAATAACTGGCACCACACAGGGAAGCCGTACCGTACACTGCATGCAAACAAGCTCCACACATCCCCCACACAGTGAGATGATCTATGGCCGATCTCCCACTATTGTATAACGATCTTGATTGTTCCAGGAATGTAGCAGCTGCAGCAACTGGGACACATCGCCACCGCTTGCCACGGTAATGATGCATGATACCTATACTAACAAATCCAACCTTGCATGAAGTATCGCAGCTAGTAAGCCACTACTGCTCTTACTACCCAGCCCACTGTCGCAGAGGTTTTTTTCCCACGGCACGAGCCATGGCACTTTTTTCCCTCTGCTCTTCAAATCGCTACCCTCACTCGCGTTTCGTCCACTATCTATCACCTGATGGACCGTGTTAATGCGTAGCCTTACCCAGACGCACGGACAACATCACAGCCCAGCATCCTGTGATCCACTTACTAGACAACTAACATGTTTACGGAAGTGACCGTAGAACTTTTGGTTTGATCACCACGTTGGTGCGGGCGTGGAGGGGCCCCATCTCTCTTTAAAAAGGCGGAGAACAGTGGCGGAAGTAACGTCAGACTTTAGTGCTGGTCAGAGTACAAGTATGTGAACACACAATACATCGAACACTCCTAACGATGGACCTCCACAGCCGACGACCCATGCATGTGCCGTTGTTAACACCACATCGGCAACTACGACTGAAATGCGCACGTGGCCATCGGCACTGGTCGCTGGCGCAGTTGGAAGGTCTGATGAATCCCTGTACCTTCTTTATCATTCCGATGGAATCGGTCGTCTTCCAGGGGAACAGCTCCTTGACATGTGTAATGCGGGACGGAGACGAGCTGGCGGAGGCTCCATTATGCTCTGCGGAGCATTCACGTGGGCATCCTCGAACTTGACAGCCAAGGAGTATCGTACACTGGTTGCAGACCACGTACACCCGTTCATGACGATCATAATTCCCGATGACAATGGCATTTTTCAACTAGATAATGCGCCATGTCACACGGCTAGGAGTGGGATGAATTGGTTCGAGGAATGCAGTGGCGTGTTCCAGTGATGAACTCGCCTCCCAATTCACCAGATCTGAATCCTATCGATCTTTTATGTGATTGAACATGGCGTCAGAGCTCATCACCACCCTCCCCGGAATTAGCCTGAATCAGGTGACTTGTGTGTGCAGATGTGGTACCAACTCCATACGGAGACCTATCAAGGCCTCACTGCTTCCATGCCACGACGCGTCGAAGCTGCCAAAGGTGGACTTACCGGCTATTAGGTTGGTGGTCATAACGGTCTCGCTGATCAGTGTATCTGTTCCTATTTCTCGAATGCGACGACCAAGTAGCACATCCTCATCACAAATAAACCTCGAATCTCCTTGGCTTGAGATAGGATTTTCTCTTCTAGAAAAATAGCGATTTCATTTCTTAATTCATTACCACGTCACAGAAATTTCAATGTGCACACACACACACACACACACACACACACACACATACATACGCACACAAATAGAGAGAGAGTGAGAGACAAACAATCTAAGTATTCAATACATCTCTCGATCTTTCAAAATTATAGAACGTCAAATGGCTCTGAGCACTGTGGGACTCAACATCTAAGGTCATCAGTCGCCTAGAACTTAGAACTACTTAAACCTAACTAACTTAAGGACTTCACACACATCCATGCCCGAGGCAGGATTCGAACCTGTGACCGTAGCGGTCGCCCGGTTCCAGACTGTAGCGCCTAGAATCCCTTGGCTAACATAGACGGTCGTTTGGTCAATATAGCGGATCAATGCTGCGAAATAGCAATAAACTTATTTAATCTTGTTAGTTTGTAAGGTTTGTAAATTCGTAACTTTTGCGTCAAAATGCTCAAATTTAGGGTGGGGGGTGGTGTGGGGGGGGGGGGGGGGGGGGAGGGGAGGAAGAGGCGATGAAAATTGCAACTGAAAAATCGGTCGCCAATAAATATCTATAGTGAGGGCGCGAAAAGTTGGCCACCGGCCACCAAGTGCTGATGGTTAAACTCGGCTCCAAACGGAACACTTGGTGTCATCTTTCCTCTCCTTCAAATTGCTGCCATTCTCAGCGACACCGAAGTTGTGACACTGCAGTCATCTGAACAAGTGTTCTTGTTTTTTGTGTGTCAGCGGATAAGTAATTGATTAATAACTGTAGTTGTTTTTATACTTAAATGTATTAAGCAATATGAGACACGATCACAAACGCTTGCCATATGTTTCTATATCATTTATCTTATTATCATTGCGTTGTATTAAAACACTCGTAATTTAATTTTATATTCAGTGTAACAAATACGAACCGCATTTGTAGATGACCCACTCTATACTGCGCATTCACGAATCAGTGTTAGTTTCGCGTCAAAATTTATATCATAGCGGCTTATCGGTACGAGTTGCGCATGCCCGTGAGTTATCAATATTGGAAAACAAACAATAAAACACTCCCCCGGTTACATCCTCTAACCCCTCAGTGGCGGCGCTTCTTAACCCGCGCTCCCTGAGGTAATCGCCCAACTTTACTTAGCCCGTGGCCAAATTAACCAACGTCAATAAAAAATGAAGCATATTTTAAAGTATAGTTGTCCCTGTAACCTTTTTTGTTTGTTACTGAACACGAAAACAAAAGTCTTAACGTTACTTGACGTTTTTGTGTTCGGCTGTTATTTGCAAGACGCATATTATTATAAAACACTGCTGAGAACCCGTGGACGTACGAATACGTTTTTCGGGTTGCATACGGCTTGCGGGTCGCAGTTTGGCGACCACTGCTCTAAGCTTTATAGCTTCAGGACTGAGCTTCTCTTTGACCACGAATGACCACTGGCGCCCCCTGGTCGTATGGCAACACGTTCCCCATAGAGCTTCTATAAAGAACATCATTCGTTGCACGGAGGCAGTTTCTGTCAAAGATATTTTTGGACATAAATTCCCAGGTAAAAAGCTTCTACGATCCTGCCACAGAGAACAATATCATTCTTAGTTATTCATACGATGCCTCCTACGACGACCACATTAGGGATCTATTTTTCCTTCCGGATATTCTCGGCAGTGTTATTATACGAGCTGCCGTGTTGCCGGTCCGTGAACTGTAATGATGATGGCATGTTGGTCGGGCCGGAAGACAGTGAGAACCATAGCACCCGTTCTAATATCTCCATGAAATGAGTGACGTTAAAGTTACTAAGACAATAAAAAGTCAACAGGCGTTAAAAGTACACTGTGCCCTAACACACACGTGCGTGTACAAACATGCGCGCACACACTGGAGACACACACTTTTTTTAAAAATTATTTTACTTGGACAGTTGTAATGGTCTACTCGAACATCACATAATATGTAAACTTCAAATACTGTCTGGTCTGAGTTGAAAGCTGTGCAAAACAAATATCTCTTTAGAGTTGTTTTTTGTCCTTCTTCTTTCTCTTGTTACTCCCTTATCTGTTCTCCTCATAGCCTCCATCATTGCGGTAGTACGTAAGTGTGTTATTTGTAATAAAAGTAATTACCATAAAATAGCCATAACGCACTGCACTTTTCATTTTTTCTGACACTAACACCATGTACGTGATTTTAATAGCTCGTCCTTTGGAAGCATTGGTGAGTTTTGTTTCATGATCAGAATTAGCCGATTTGAAAGTGGTCTGTTTATCTGCCATGACGGCTATCTCATTGAGATAGCTATTAACTGTAGTAATTATATAGAGTCTGTTTGCTAGATTATGTACGAAGCCCGATTCGCCAGAGGGAAAAAGATTGGTGAACTTGAGATATTTAAAACCCACAGTCGCAGAATAATTAACTGAGTCAGCTACTTACACAATCATAATCTCTTGGGTTCCCAATATTTTCCAAATCTTTAAAAAAAAAACTGAATGTGAAGATCACAAATAGCACAATAGATGAATGTGATGACTGATTCTGAAGTTAAAGAAAACATAACCCAGCTACATTATAATACAGTAACGCGCTTAGGCTGAAGTCAAAATTTCTAATGTTTAACCACTCAAGTGTTGTCGATAGCTAAACTGAAGTGCCGAACCACAATTAAAATTACTTTCTCTCTCTCTCTAAATAAATACTTAACATACACTCCGTTAAAACGTGGCATACAGTGACTTCTACACCACAGGCATCACAAACTGGACTTTGCTATACCGGAATGGGTCGTCATGCATTCATGGACAACGTCCTATTAAGAGGAAAGGCAGACTAACTACATTATGTGGGAGTGACCGTTATGATATAACGAAACAGCCTGGTGACTTACTTCCCTGACTCCAGCTAATTTTTCTTGGCAGCTACTCCTTCTAAGATTTGCGAGACAAGGGCCTGCAGGTACGTGAGGCATTGTGCCATATAGTGTCATGTTCCCTGTCACATTTGTCAGTTGCACCCATAGACTCCTTGTAAACCAACAGATATTTTGATTTCATATTTTCGTTATTACTTTGTCAGTGCATTTTTCCCAGCGTAGTTGTATTTCATGTCGTCTCTTTTCTCATACCAATTCAAAATCATCGTAGTCTCTGTTGACTTACGTACCGTCCCACCTCTTTGTAGTTTGGTCTCAAGTTCTGATGTATCTTTCGTGTTCATGCAAACTGTACCTAACGTATTTATTCTTATTTTGTGCAAGTAGCAGAAGAGAAATGTACTTGTATACCAACTGCCCACATACAGCGTGTATTTCATCGGGTGCATTTACTAAGAAAACTTCGAATCGTATATGTATGACGTTAGTACTCCTGGCATGTTCAGTATACGTCGTTAGCACTGGAGGCACGACGACTATGCGCGGATGTACAGGGTGTTTCACAAGTCATGTTACACACTTGTAGAGGTTGTAGAGGGATCAGAGTAGGTCAAATTTTACGTAGGAACCCAGTCCGGGAACGTCATCCAACGACGCTACAGCCTTTCAAAGTTATAGGCACCGGCATCTGTAAATGTATATATATATGCACGTGATTCCTTGATGATGTATCAGTTTGAGGTAAGGGCCCCTGTACTGGAAACGAACGAGCCGAAAGTTATAAGCGAAAACCGTTGTGATACCTCTGACAGTGGAATACATTTACTGGTACTGCTGTTGCTAAGTTGTAGGGTAGGCAACTTTCAGAGGTGGTACTATGGACCAAAACAAGAAAAAATGTCTAGTAAACTTGGGCTCCAAAATGAATACTTGTTCGATATAGGTTGATAGTTAGTTCGTCGATTTAGAATGGATATGAGAAAACGACGAAAACAACCTTGAAACGACTTTCAAAAAGTATTGTCTGCAGCCGTGAGCGGCGGAATAAGAGGCATGCGTGGTGGTCGAGTGACACCCAGAAACCTACCTGCTGGTTCATTTCACTCGTGGTCGATCCGCATTGCTTCTACCTGTTAACACCTACTTGCACTTACCTGGTCTGCGTTCGTCTGACGATGCCCTCCAAGTGGAGTGGCATGCCCTCTATTTGCATTACTAAAAACAACCCAGCAAAAGTTTGTACGCCATTAAATAGGTAACACATGAATCTGGCTGAAGTACACTATCTTCCAGGTGCCCTGTTTCCTCCATGCAAGATCGTGTACATTGGCAACAATGTAAACACGAATATAATAGTGCCATACACTACAGCTCACGAAGCCTGCACTGTGGCCGCTAAATGATAATACTAATATTCTCTCGTAAATTTGAATATCTAGCGACCTTACGCTAACATCAAAAAATGCCACGACTACCATGTGGGACATCATAAACAAAACACCAGGATAGCCTGAAACTACTTTGCATCGAAACACGCAATGTTGACCAAGAAGATAAGAAATGATGCCTTCAATCGCGAGCAGAACGACATCTACGAACATTAACCCAACACTATAAATGTACACAACAAGGTAAGAAATATTGCCCTACTTACCAGCATCAGTATGAGAGATGATGATATAGAGCGGCACAAGTTTTTTCATCTGAGCTAACCGCTTGCAAATACAATGAGACTGTCACAGTCGACAGTATAAGGTTGAAACACCAACTGAAGTCACTTCCTACGTGACTGTTCACATTTCGACTTTGTGAACATCAGAGTAACTCGCAAAAATATTATTGCCTCACTGCAGTTCAGAATGGTTCAAATAGCTTTGAGCACTATAGGACTTAACCTCTGAGGTCATCAGTCCCATATAACTTAGAACGATGTAAACCTAACCAACCTAAGAACATCACACACATCCATGCCCGAGTCAGGATTCGAACCTGCGGCCGTAGCAGTCGCACGGTTCTGGACTGAAGCGCCTACAACTGTTCGGCTATAGAGGCCGGCTCACTACAGTGTAAACCGACATCAGCTGTAGGTAAGTCCTCACCCATCGTGACCTGCCTGGAAAGATCTCTAGAAAAGCATGACTGAAGGATAAGTAAGTTGCAGAAAACAAAAGTTAAGGGAGCAATCACCGAAAAAATACAGAAGTGAATTGATAAGTACATTTGGAATTAGCCAAGGCTATAATTTGGAATGGAATTTCTTAGTTATACCAAATTATTTGTAATCATTATCTTTGACATCGATTTTACCTGGAAATGTGATTCATTTTTGGATGTAAGTGGGAAAGGAGGGAGATTATTTTAAGGAAGGGAGCACCAATCAATATTCGATTTGGGGAGCACACTATTTGAGTGCAGATCCCAACAAACTGATTAAAAGTTTGTGTAGAAATTGATGGATGGATGCTGAAGAGGGAAGAATATTTGTGGGATAGTCTGAAGGAAGGAGAGGAGGTACAGCTTGTAAAACAGAAAATAGTGGCAATCTGGGGGTAGGGAGGGGGGGGGGGGAATAGGCCCACAATAATAAAGTGACGCAAATAAATAATTGACAATGAGGAAATATCTCCGACTGGGAACTGGGTGCTTGTGTTGTCCTCATCATCCCATCATCATCAGTCGGGACGTGGGGAGACTAGGAAATGGAACGATTGGGAAGTTTCACGGGAGCTGAACACCACGATGTTAAGCACCCCACAAACCAACATCATCATCATCAATGACGAAATATGAAGGAGTATTGGTAGTACTTCGTTATAAGACATAAACTGACCTAGCGAGGTGGCACAGTGGTTAGCACACTGTATTGCATTCGGGAGGACGACGGTTCAAACCCGCGTCTGACCATCCTGATTTAGATTTTCTGTGAATTCTCTAAATCACTTCAGCCGAATGCTGGGATGGTTCCTTTGAAAGCGCACGGCCAACATCCTTCCTAATCCTTCCCTAATCCGATGGGACCGATGACCTCGTTGTTTGGTCCCCTCCCCCAAAGCAGCCAATCAACCATAAACAGAAATGCCATGTTCTTGGTCAAATTGGATGCAAAAAAGAGAAAGGAAGCTTTTTTGCAGACAACACAGGCACTAATTGCGTTTAGGGAGAGGAAAGGGAGTTTTTGTCCATGTCAGAGAACGTACTGGCCATTTGTAGATGGTTGACAGAGAAGTGAATTGCACCATTATCGCCAGAGAGTGTTGGGACTGATGAAGGGATTGGGGACACGCAACAGCAAAACAGAATTGGCAGGGAATTTATTAATTCTACTGTGCAACTAGAGGAGACTAGGACTTCATCGCAATAATAAAATCAGTACATTAGGCAGCAGAAAAGTGAAGTTGACGAAGCATTTTGGAAGGCTACTACCACCACCTGTGTGAAGTTCAAAGACTGTTTCAGTTACATCATCAAATGGAGGGCGTTGAATTCAATTAGAACAGACAACAAGCAATGAAGAGAATGAGCAAAGAAGGAAACCAGCGAACGCCGAACGAGTAATAAATAAGGCTGAGCAAGACACAAATTAATTGAAAATTGATATAAATGACAATCGTAGGTTATTCAGATATAAAGTAAGTACAGGGTGAGACAAATAATTTTCATTGTTTTCCGGTAACTTAATTGTCTTTCTGTCACTAAAATCGATTTGTACCATGAGTGTAAAGTGCCTGACGTGCCGTAGAATCGTTAGCTCCGGGGTCTGGTGTGATGGATGTAGTAACTTTTTTGATTGGGGCGATTGTAGTGGCGTGGGAATTGAGAAA
This sequence comes from Schistocerca americana, assembly GCF_021461395.2. Taxonomy (NCBI): domain Eukaryota; kingdom Metazoa; phylum Arthropoda; class Insecta; order Orthoptera; family Acrididae; genus Schistocerca; species Schistocerca americana. The sequence goes on from NC_060126.1 coordinate 383,612,108, forward strand.
ATGAGCGAGACTCATCAGTGGTTCTGTAGGCTATTCAGTAGAGATAGAAAGATTGTGGAACAGGAGGAGAGAATTGCTGCCCTTCAGGCTGAGTTAGATGAGGCTAATGGATAACTGGGCAGGTTAAGGGGGGAGAAGGGTAAACAGGGGTGGGAAGTGGCAACAAGCGTAAGGAACAGGCCAAGAAATTCTTCTGACAGCTTTGCTATTAATGTACAAAACAGGTTTGACCTGCTGCCTCAGTCAGAAACTGATGAGCCTCTCACAGAAGTAGATGCAGACGGGGCTCAACAAGCTTTCAGCAGCAAATTGAATAAGAATGTAGGGTAGTCTGCAAAGAGAAATAAAGTCTTGTTGCTAGGTAGTTCGCATGCTAGGGGTGTGGGCCAACTTCTGCAGGATGAATTAGAGTCAGAATACCAGGTCACAAATTTTTTCAAACCTGGTGCTGGACTGGGGCAGGTTACAGAGGATTTAGGTTCACTATGTAGAGGCATTACTAAGGAAGATACCGTGGTTATTGTAAGTGGGCCGGGCAACAGTATTGACAGAGATCTGGGGTACAGCATAGAGTGTGACTTGGAAAAGATTGCATCAACATCGAGTCATACCAGTGTTGGGTTTGTGTCGGTTCTGGAGCGCCACGACCGACCTCATTTGAGCTCTTCTGGCAGGAAGGTTAATTTGTAGTTGGAACGGCTACTTGGATCTGGTGCAGAGTCACACATTGGTGTGGTTCCTGTTGATTCGCTCTGTAGGTGGGACTATACTAGACATGGCCTACACCTCAACAAGAAAGGGAAGGGTAAACTGATTGGGCTGATAGCAGGAAATTTAAAGGGGGGAGGAACTACATCTCATGGTGGAAACTCTTTTTTAGTGTAAGATCAGTGTGCAGTGGGAAACTCAGCGAGGCAAGTACTAAAGATATTAAAAAAGTTCAAGATACTCACAAAAGTAAAGTGAAAAATAATGTTAGTATATTTCATCAAAATATTGGGGGATTGAAGAATAAAATTGATGAGCTTCTGCTTTGTTTAGAAGATATAGAAACTGAGAATGTAATAGATGTACTATGCCCGTCTGAGCATCACATTGTCACTGATATGCAAAAGGTTAGCATCAATGGGTACAAATTAGCTGCACATGTAAGTAGAGATAATATGATGAGAGGAGGATTTGCCATATATGTCAAAAGCTTCCACAGTGTAAAAAATTTAGAAACTAAAATTTTTTGTGTAGAGCAACGTATGGAAGCATGTGCCACTGAACTTAAACTAAATGATGGCACTTTCATAATTGTAACAGTGTATAGGTCCCCCTCAGGGAATTTCCAGCTATTTCTAGAAAACTTGGATGCTTTGTTGTGCTATCTGTCAGACAGGGGGAAGAAAATTATCATTTGTGGGGATTTCAATGTTGATTCCCTGAAAGAGTGTAATAGGAAGAATGACCTTGTAGTATTACTCAGTTCTTTCAATTGAGCTCCGTCATTGATTGTCCTACTCGAGTAATAAAGAACAGCAGTACATTGATAGATAACTTTTTTATAGACCAAGATAAGTTTAAGGACATAAATGCTTATCCTGTTGAGAATGGTCTTTCAGATCATGGTGCACAGCTGGTTACAGTACATGACATAGCTCCATGCAGTATATCAAATCAGACTTTCAAAGTAGTGCATTCAATATTGCAAACTTTAGGGAAAGCCTACAGCAGCTAGACTGGGATGAAGTGTATAAGAAACCCGATGCAAACTTGAAATATAACTTATTTCATGATACATTTTTAAGGGTATTTGAAAATTGTTTTCCCAAGAAAATAGTTAAACATAATTCCAAGAAAACATATAAAAAACCTTGGCTAACTAAACGAATAAGAAAATCTTGCAACCGTAAAAGAGAACTGTATCTAACAGCAAGAGGGAGTACTGACCCCGAAATTGTTCAATATTATAAAAAGTATTGTGCAGTACTAAGAAAAGTTATTAAAAAGTCCAGAAGCATGTGTATCATGTCTGAGATCAGTAACTCTGATAATAAAATTAAAGCAATTTGGAATATTATTGAAAGGGAGACAGGGCAACCAAGAGCACAGGAAGACTTTAGTGCCATAAAACTGAATGACAAGTGCACTAACAAGCAATCAGAAATTGAAAATATTTTCAATAATCATTTTTTAAATGTTGTGGAGAAAATAAGATCTAGATCTTCGCTAGAAGAGGCAAGGTTACTAATAGAAGAGGCCATACCTGTGCAGTTTGAAACAACTGTATTTCCACCAACCTCTCCCTCTGAAATCAGTAAAATAATAAACTCACTGAAAAGTAAAAGCTCTTACGGAATTGATGGCATTTCCAGCAAGGTACTTAAAGCTTGTTCCCCACAGATAAGTAGGTTTCTCAGCCACATATGTAATAGCTCTTTGGAGCAGGGTGTTTTCCCCGATAGACTGAAATATGCCATTGTAAAACCATTGCATAAAAAGGGGTATACGTCTTATGTCAACAACTACTGCCCAATCTCTCTTCTGACAGCTCTATCAAAAAATTTTGAGAAAGTAATGTATTCAAGAGTAGCCTCCCATATTTGTAAAAATAAAGTACTAACGAAATGTCAGTTTGGTTTTCAGAAAGGCTTTTCAACAGAAAATGCTATATACGCTTCACTGATCAAATATTAAATGCTCTGAATAACCGGACATCACCCATTGGTATTTTTTGTGACCTCTCAAAGGTCTTTGATTGTGTAAATCATGGAATTCTTTTAGATAAGCTAAATCATTATGGTTTGAGGGGGGCAGTGCACAAATGGTTTAATTCATACTTAACTGGAAGAATGCAGAAAGTTGAAATAAGTGGTTCATGTAATGTTAAAACCTCACCTGATTCCTCAAACTGGGGGCTATCAAGCACGGGGTCCCACAGGGTTGGTCTTAGGTCCTTTACTGTTCTTGATATGCATTAATGACTTACCATTCCACATTGATGAAGATGCAAAGTTAGTTCTTTTTGCTGATGATACAAGTATAGTAATAACATCCAAAAACCAAGAACTAAGTGATGTAATTGTAAATGATGTTTTTCACAATATTATTAAGTGGTTCTCAGCAAACGGACTCTCCTTAAATTTTGATAAAACGCAGTATATAAAGTTCCGTACAGTAAATGGCACAACTCCAGTAAGAAATATAGACTTTGAAAATAAGTCTGTAACTAAGGTAGAATTTTCAAAATTTTTAGGTGTGTCCATTGATGAGAAGCTAAACTGGAAGCAACACATTGATGGTCTGCTGAAACGTTTGAGTTCAGCTACGTATGCTATTAGGGTTATTGCAAATTTCGGTGATAAGAATCTCAGTAAATTAGCTTACTACGCCTACTTTCATTCACTGCTTTCGTATGTCATCATATTCTGGAGTAATTCATCGTTGAGTAGAAAAGTATTCATTGCTCAAAAACGTGTAATCAGAATAATTGCTGGAGCCCACCCACAGTCATCCTGCAGACATCTATTTAAGGATCTAGGGATCCTCACAGTATATATAATCACTTATGAAATTTGTTGTTAATAATCCAACCCAGTTCAAAGGTAATAGCAGTGTGCATAGCTATAACACCAGGAGAAAGGATGATCTTCACTATGCAGTGTTAAATCTGACTTTGGCACAGAAAGTGGTAAATTATGCTCCCACAAAAGTCTTTGGTCACCTACCAAACAGCATCAAAAGCCTGACAGATAGCTAACTAACATTTAAAAATAAATTAATAGAATTTCTAGACGACAACTCCTTCTACTCATTGGCTGAATTTTTAGATATAAATTAAGGGGGAAAAAATAAAAAAAACTTAAACATTAGTGTCATGCAATATTTTGTGTAATGTAATATCTTGTTCAGACATCTTTTATTAACCTGACACGTTCCACATCATTACGAAGTGTCGTATTCATGATCTATGGAACAAGTATTAATCTAATCTAATCTAATCTAATCTGTGAATAATGACCTTTTGCTGCCTGTTGCTAAAGTAAGAGGTGAACCAATTGTGAGCTACTCCCCTTATTCCGTAATGGTCCAACTTCTGGAGAAATATTGTGAGATGAACACAGTCAAATGCCTTTGTTAAATCAAAAAATACGCCAAGCGTTCAGAACTTTTTGTTTATCCCATCCAGTACCTCACAGAGAAAAGAGAATATAGCATTTTCAGTTGTGAAACGACTTCTAAAGCCGAACTGTACATTTGATAGCAAATCGTGTGATATAAAATGATCCATTAACCTTACATACACAGCCTCTTCGATAACTTTTGCAAACACTGATGGCGTAGAAATAGGTCTAAAATTATCTACATTATCTCTTTCTTCCTTTTTATAAAGCGGCCTTACTACTGAGTACTTTAATCGCTCAGGAAACTGACCATTCCTAAAGGAAAAATTACAAATATGGCTAAATACGGGGCTAACATGTGCAGCACAGTACTTTAACATTCTACTAGACACTCCATCACAACCATGAGAGTTCTTAGTCTTCAGTGATTTACTTATTGACTCAATCTCCCTCTTGTCTGTATCACAGAGGAGTATTTCAGACATCAATCCCGGAAAGGCATTTGCTAAGATATTTATATGATTTCCTGTAGAAACTAAATTTTTATTTAATTCACCAGCAATGCTCAGAAAATGGTTGTTAAATACTGTACATATATCTGATTTATCAGTAACAGAAATATTATTGCTGCAAACTGACTTTATATCATCAACCTTGTGCTGCTGACCAGACACTTCCTTTACAACTGACCATATGGCTTTAATTTTATCCTGTGAATTAGCTATTCTATTTGCATACCACATACTTTTTGCCTCGCTAATAACATTTTTAAGCACCTTACAATACTGTTTGTAATGGGCTACTGGTAGTTATATTTGTAAAATTGTGTGCAGGTGAGTGGAAGAGATGTACACAGGAGCACAGATGAGCACAGCCAAGTGGCTGAGCAGCGCGAAACACAGCACAGAAGCGACAGCGTGGCGTTTGGCACCAACGTATCTGGGCTGAGCTAGCGGCATTGCTCCACGCAGCAGCTGGGACGGACATAGTGGTATAGGTGAGGATAACTCACCACGGTGGCACTCGGGTGACGTGCCTGACGACCTAGTGCAGCATGACGGACAAGCTGAATGAAGAGGATTGAAGGATGAAGTGGGGCTAATGGCATGGACACTAATTTGCAAGCATGCAGCGCTCGTAACGAAAACGTACACGAATATGATCCTACACAGCAGTGTCTCTACGAGCTTGTTGCACACCCTACATAACTGTGATAAACGTTCTCCTTGTGAGAATAGTAGATAAGTGCCACTTGTCACTCGCAATAACAATGAAAGGTGCACAACAAACCCATTCCGGTAAGAGAATTCTTTTTTCCCAAACATGTCTTGGCGCTGCTCCGTTGGCAATCATTTTTCTTCTTTCTGTCTCTTCACGATATCTCTATCCAGTGTCGTGAGTTGTGATGCCCAGCTATACCCACAATGAAACAGATGATAAACCATTATAAAAGAAGTATTTTGTGACCAGTGCACCGACAGATATATGAAAATAACCCGATTCCACGCCACAGCTACAATGCCTTGTAAATCAACTAAGAAGCACTACGCCTAATTACAACGCCCAACACTATTAGATTAAACCTTTTCACCTGACGACTGCGCTTTGCAGTGCATAATCAGTGTAGGTACTGTGCAAAAAGCCATGTGCAGCAAACTAGATGAGTGAACGTAGGTGGAGAAAAGATATTTGATGTCTGTATCAAGACCTCACAGTGAGGAAACAACTGTAGGTGTATTATGCTTTACCTTACAGTAAACTCCACTGACAATAATTCTTGTCACGATTTCTCATGTTATACTCTGTCTATGCGCATACACTATGCGATCAAAAGTATCCGGACACACCCTAAAACATACGTTTCTCATATTAGGTGCATTGTGCAGCCATTTACTGCCAGGTACTCCATATCAGCGACCTCAGTAGTCATTAGACATTGTGAGAGAGCAGAATAGGTTGCTCCACGGAACCCAAAAATTGGTTCAAATGACTCTGAGCACTATGGGACTTAACATCTGAGGTCATCAGTCCCCTAGACTTAGAACTACTTAAACCTAACCAACCTAAGGACATAACACACATCCATTCCCGAGGCTGGATTCGGACCTGCTGTCGTAGCAACAGCGCGGATCCGGACTGAAGAGCCTAGAACCGCTCGGCCACAGCGGTCGGCGCGGAACTCACAGACTTCGAACGTGGTCAGGTGATTGGGTATCACTTGCGTCATACGTCTGCACGCGGGATTTACACACTCCTAAACATCCCTAGGTCCACTGTTTCCGATAGTGAAGTGGAAACATGAAGGGACACGTACAGCACAAAAGCGCACGGGCTGACTTCGTCTCTTGACTGACAGACACCGACGACAGTTAAAGAGGGTCGTAATGTGTAATAGGCAGACATCAATCCAGACCATCACACAGGAATTCCAAACTGCGTCAGGATCCACTGTAAGTACTATGACAGTTAGGTGGGAGGTGAGAAAACGTAGATTTCATTTTCGAGCGGCTGCTCATAAGCCACACATCACACCTGTAAACGCCAAACAACGCCTCTCTTGCTGTAAGGAGCGTAAACATTGGACGATTGAACTGTGGAAAAACCTTTTGTGGAGTGACGAATCACGGTACACATTGTGGCGATCCCATGGCAGGGTGTGGATATGGCGAATGTCCGATGAACGTCATCTGCCAACGTGTGCAGTGACAACACTAAAATTCGGAGGCGGTGGTGTTATTGTGTGGCCGTGTTTTTCATGGAGGGGGTTGCACCCCTTGCTGTTTTGTGTGGCACGATCACAGCACAGGCCTGCATTGATGTATTAAGCACCTTATTGCTTCCCACTGTTGGAGAGCAATTCGGGGATGGCGATTGCTTCTTTCAATACGATCGAGCACCTGTTCATAATGCACGGCCTGTGGTGGTGTGGTTACGTGACAATAACATGCCTGTAATTGATTGGCCTGCACAGAGTCCTGGCCTGAAATCTATAGAACACATTTGGGATGTTTTGGAACGCCGGCGCTCCGTGAAGAATGGGCTGCCATTTCCCAAGAAACCTTCTAGCACCTAATTGAACGTATGCCTGAGAGAGTGGAAGTTGTCATCAAGGCTAATGATGGGGCAACACCATACTGAATTCCAGCATTACCGATGGATGGCGCCACGAATTTGTAAGTCATTTTCAGCCAGGTGTCCGGATACTTTTGATCACATAGTGTACACATGTAAATAAGCAAAACAATTATTACCGTAAATGATAGATTTTGGGGTTCTCATGTGTGTAATATGTGATCGGGACACCCACAGAAGTCAGTTCAGTCGAATTGTATATGGAGAACTAGAGACCTTGAGATATGTTGTGAAATGGTACACATTCATTAACCCAGGTGAGTGTACTCTCATGTTATATTTATGATGTTCCTTGTAATGTGTGGCTATTTATTTCTGATGAGTTTATATTAATGATTAGGCACGCAGGTACTAAATAGTTGAGTGGATTAGTGTAACATGCGGGAATAATATATCTAAGAATGTCACCTTTTTATACTTCATTTACATTGAATTTCCTTTTTGTTTTAAAATACTAGTCTGTTGTTGAACGATGATATAATTTATTTAAAACCATGATTTGTGTATGACTGGCATTATGAGAATGGGTGTTAAGTGTCAGGAATAATCGAGAGGGTATGGAAACAATACGTACAAGTAATTTGTGTACATAGTTAAATGGAGCCATCGTAGAGTGTGAGTGAGGGACTGTTGCGACAACACAAGGGGTTTCGTTAGTGTACAAGTAAAGGACAGTAATTCTTTTTGTAAAAACATGGGGGTGTGAATGTGGTAATAGCTGAATACCAAATCAAACTGTTATGTGAAGCTAGTTCTGAACCTTCTGCAGATTGGATGGATATAACGTTGGATCAAATGTACGAACGTGGGAACACAGGGGTCAAACCTGTACCCATCATCCCCTTTCTTTGCAGCATTTGGACTTGTCAGTTAGTTTGAAGAAAGTGACTGGGAAAGGTAGCATCCTGCTTCTCAGCGTAATCTCCCCTAGTGTCAGTTTCTGTTATGAGTAGGGAGGTGATGAGCGTTGTCAGTCTTGTCTAGGAGTTTTCTTCACCTTTATATAAACATAGAAATATTTACATTTACTACAGCTAGATCTATATTATGCAAACGACTGTGAGGTGCATGGCAGACGGTACGAAATGGTTCAAATGGCTCTGAGCACTATGGGACTTAACATCTGTGGTCATCAGTCCCCTAGAACTTAGAACTACTTAAATCTAACTAACTTAAGGACATCACACACATCCATGCCCGAGGTAGGATTCGAACCTGCGACAGTAGCAGTCGCGCGGTTCCCGACTGAGCGCCTAGAACCGCTAGACCACCACGGCCGACGCAGACGGTACGTTCCACTGTACCAGTTATTAGGGTTTCTTCTGATTTCATTCACGTGGAGCGCGGGAAGGATAATTGTCTGAATTCCTCTATGAGTGCAGAAATTATACTAATCTTAACCCCACGGTGCCTAGGTGACCGATACATAGAGTGTTCTAGCATTCTCCTAGAGTCATCACTTAAACCAGGTTCTTTACATTTTGTTAATGGACTTCCTCAGGATAGTTTACGTCTAACCTCAAGAGTCTTCCAGTCCAGTTCCTTCAGTGTCTCTGTGACACTCTCCCACAGATCAAACAAACTTGTGATCCGCCGTGCTACCCTTTTCTTTAGACGTTATGTATCCCTTGTTGGTCCTACTTGGTACGGGTCCCATACAATCGAGCAATATTCTAGAACCGGTATCAGGAGTGGTTTGTAACCACTCTCCTTTGTAGACTGATGGCTCTTCCCCAGTATTCTACCAATAAACATAGGTCTACCACCTGATTTACCCACAACTGAGCCTATGTGGTTCAAATGGTTCAAATGGCTCTGAGCACTATGGGACTTAACATCTGAGATCATCAGTCCCCTAGAACTTAGAACTACTTAAATCTAACTAACCTAAGAACATCACACACATCCCTTCCCGAGGCAGGATTCGAATCTGCGACCGTAGCAGTCGCGCGGTTCCCGACTGAAGCGCCTAGAACCGCTCGGCCACAGCGGTCGGCGAGCCTATGTGAACATTCCATTTCATAGCCCTACAAACTGTTACACCCAGGTATTTGTGCGAATTGGCCGGTTCCAACACTGATTCATTGACATTATAGTCATAGGGTACTACTTTTTTTCCTTTTTCGAAGTGCACAATTTTACATTTCTGAACATCTAAAGGAAGTTGCCAGTCTTTGCACCACTTTCAAATCTTATCAAGATCTGACAATATTTATGCAGCTTCTTTGTGATAATTCTGAGGCTACTACTAGCATTGCCTGCAAGGTCATTAATATACGACATCAACAGCAAGGGCCCAACACACTTCCCTAGGGCACACCTGAAGCTACTTCTACATCTGACGATGATTCTGCGTCCCAGATAACAAGCTGCATCCTCCCTACCAAAATGTGCTCAATCCAGTCACAAATATCGCTTGATATCCCATGTGATAGGGCAATAAGCGTACGTGTGGTACAGAGTCAAATGCGTTTTGAAAATGAAATACTGCACCCACGTGCCTTGATCCTGGATTTTCAGTATGTCCCGTGAAACATATCACAAGTAGTTAATTTCTATGAATTACGATTTACTGAGTTAGGAGATAATGAGTGATTACGAGATTTACAAGTAGTCGTTTTTTATTTCTGTTTTGCTTAACTTTATTTCGCTCTAAGCTTTTGAACTAACTGTGTCAGAACGGACTCTGAGTCTGGCCATGCCCTGGACGTGCAGTTCACACAAAGTAAGGCGGTTTCACTACTGCCTCTCGCAGTTCATCTTCAAAGAAACTACCATTGCAGCAGATGGCGTCACATTTGAACTGTGTCGCAGAAAATGTTAACTTCTCATTTTGCCATTTTGTCGGTCGTGGTGATCCACTCGAGGAAGGAGGTCACTCTGGCGTAGGCGGTCGGTATTCGTGGGTCGCAACACTCGGGACCAAAGCTAACGATGCCGATCTGCTTGTAACTTCCTCCGGTCTTTACAACAAGTGCACTTCCACTGTCACCCTGCAATGGAAACAGCTATTTTTGTTCAAACATCTAATGAAGTTATGCTACAAGTGTTAAGGGGGACATATGCAACATTTCAAACTCTTTGGAAAAAACCTTATAATGTCCAAAGTTTTCAAGGCAATGAATTGAATTTGACATAGTTCTTAAGAAATGTTACATGGATACACACATATGTTTTCATGACTCTTGAAATTATACGTTTTAAATTATAAGCAATTGAAATTTTTTCAACAAGGTGAGTACAAAAATTACTTATTGAAAAATCTGTCAGAACGAACTTAATGTATATTTTGTACAGAGTTTGGTATACCGTTGTTACAAATATATATGGAACAGAATATTGATACCTTCTTTTGAAAGATTTACACAGCTCTCCATATTTCTGTTAAAAATTTCAGAGATTTTTTCTTATATAAATGCCTTACTATTGTAGTAAATGAAAATTCCTTCCACAGGGTGTTTCATTATAGTATTGACTAATTGCATGCCAAATTTAAGTAATATAACGTCAGTTGTTTGTGAAGAAAAGGCACACAAAGTTACCAAGCGTAACCCGAATCAAAGATTTGACACTGTTTTTATTAGGCCTTCCCTTATCTGGATGAACTAGAGCAAATCATATGCATTCTCCTCTTCGTCCTTTAGCGTCTTTCTTTGCTTATTCTCTTATTTTAACGTGTTTCTCGAGTTGGTCTAGGGTAGCGTCTTTGAATAGTTATCAAAACGTCCTCGCTAACGGGTTCGAACGCCGCCACAGCTGAAATTTTGAATGATTATCAGCATTGGAGGCCAAAGACGTCCTCATTTTGGCGGTAGAGTTTCAGGGAGCTCTATTTCCCTGGAGGAGGGGGAGGGGGCAGGATTTACACCTTCACGGGAAGAATCAGCAGTGATTAACGGCATGGAGATGCAGAAAACAATGGAAACCACTGGATTAAAGATACATACCCTGTATCAAAAGCCCATGGGCCCTCTACATCTACACATCTACATCTACATCCGTTCTCCGCAAGCCACCTGACGGTGTGTGGCGGAGGGTAGCCTGAGTACCTCTATCGGTTTTCCCTTCTATTCCAGTCTCGTATTGTTCGTGGAAAGAAAGATTGTCGATATACCTCTGTGTGGGCTCTAATCTCTCTGATTTTATCCTCATGATCTCTTCGCGAGATACACGTAGGAGGGAGCAATATACTGCTTCACTCCTCGGTGAAGGTATGTTCTCGAAACTTCAACAAAAATGTGTGTGTGAAATCTTGTGGGACTTAACTGCTAAGGTCATCAGTCCCTAAGCTTACATACTACTTAACCTAAATTATCCTAAGAACAAACACACATATCGATGCCCGAGGGAGGACTCGAACCTCCGCCGGGACCAGCCGCACAGTCCATGACTGCAGCGCCTTCGACCGCTCGGACTTCAACAAAAGCCCGTACCGAGCTACTGAGCGTCTCCCCTGGAGAGTCTTCCACTGGAGTTCATCATCTCCGTAACGCTTTTGCGGTTACTAAATGGAAAAGTGTCATGATGATTTCTCCATTGGCAAAAAATTCCTGAATAGTCTCCCATTCGGATCTCTGGGATGGGACTGCCAAGAGGAGGTGACAATGAGAAAAACATTAAATAACCAACGAAAGAATAACATTCTACGGGTCGGCGCGTGGAATGTCAGAAGCTTGAACGTGGTAGGGAAACTAGAAAATCTGAAAAGAGAAATGCAAAGGCTCAATTACCATACAGTCAGCATCAGTGAAGTGAAATGGGAAGAAGACAAGGGTTTCTGGTCAGATGTAAGTGAGATAATATCAACAGCAGTAGGAAATGGTAGGACGGGCGTAGGATACGTTATGAATAGGGAGGTAGTGCACAAAGTGTGTTACTGTGAACAGATCAGTGATACGGTTGTTCTCATCAGAACCAACACCGACAACAACAAAAATGGTTCAAATGGCTCTGAGCACTATGGGACGAAACATCTGTGGTCATAAGTCTCCTAGAACTTAGAACTACTTAAACCTAGCTAACCTAAGGACATCACACACATCCATGCCCGAGGCAGGATTCGAACCTGCGACCGTAGCAGTCGCGCAGTTCCTGACTGAGTGCCTAGAACCGCTAGACCACCGCGGCCGGCACACCGACAGCACTGGTTCAGGTGCACATGCCGAAGTCGTAAGATAACGAGGAAGAGAGAGTGAAAGTATATGAGGATACTGAACGAGTAATGCAGTACGTAAAAGAAGATGAATATCTAATGATCATAGGGGATTGGAATGCGGTTGTATGGGTATGTGTTGAAGAAAGGATTATTGTAGAGTATGGATTTGGTACTAGAAATGAGGGAGGAGAAAGAGTATTGAGTTCTGGTATAAATTTCGGCTAGTAGTAGCGAATACTCTGCTCAATACATGCAAGAGGCGGAATTATACTTGAAAAAGACCCGTAGATAAGGGAAGATTTCGTTTAGATTACATCATGGTCAGACAGAGATTCCGAAATCAGATACTGGATTGTAAGGCACACCCAGGAGCAGATATAGACTCAGATCACAATGTAGTAGTGACGAAGAGTAGGCTGAAGTTTTAAGAGATTAGTCAGAAAGAATCAATATTCAAACAAGTGGGATATGGAAGTATTAACGAATGACAAGATAATTCGAACTTCTCTAAGTTTATAGATACAGCAATAAACAATAACTCCATAGGTAGTACAGTCGAAGAGGAATTGACATCTTCTCTAAAAAGGGCAATCACAGAACAAAAATGTTCAGGGAAATTCAGGAATACAGAAATACATGTCGCTGAGGAATCAAATAAATTGGAAGTGCAGAGAAGCTAAAACGAAATGGCTGTATGAAAACTGTGAGGAAATAGAAAAAGAAATGACTGTCTGAAGGACTATCTCAGCAAATAGGAAAATCAAAACAGTCTTGGGTGAAATTAAAAGCAGGTGATGTACATTAAGAGTGCAACGGGAATTCCACTGTTAAATGTAGAGGAGAGACCGGGTAGGTGGAAAGAGTACACTAATGGTCTCTAAGGGGGGGGGGGGGGGGGGAGTCATTGGGACTATTCAAGTTGGTCTGTAGAATATATGAGTCTGGCGACATACCATTCGACTTTCGGAAACATATTATCCACACCATTCCGAAGACTGCAAGAACTGAAAAGTGCGAGAATTATCCCACAATCAGCTTAACAGCTCATGTATCCAAGTTTCTGGCGAGGATGATATACAGAAAAATGCAAAATAAAATTGAGAATGTGTTAAATAACTATCAGTTTGGCTTTAGGATAGGTAAAGGCACCAGAGAGGCAATTCAGACATTGCTGTTGATAATGGAAATAAGGCTAAAGAAAAATCAAGACACTTTCATAGGATTTGTCGACGAGGAAATAGCGTGCAACAATGTAAAATGGTGCAAGATGTTCGAAATCTACGAAAAATAGAGGTATGCTAAAGGGAGAGGCGGGTAATATACAATATGCACAAGATCCGAGAGGGAATAGTAAGATTGGACTACCAAGAACGAAGTGCTCGGATTAAAAAGGGCGTAAGACAGGGATGTAGTGTTCCCCCCCCCCCCCCCCCCCCCCCTACTGTTCAATCTGTACATCGAAGAAGTAATGATGGAAATAAAAGAAAGGTTCAGGAGCGGAATTAAAATTCGAGGTGAAAGAACATGAATGACACTATTCGCTGATGACATTGCTATCCTCACTGAGAATGAAGAAGAATTGCGGGATTTGTTGTACAGAATGAACAGTCTAATGAGTACAGAATATGGATTGAGAGTAAATCAAAGGAAAACGAAAGAAATGAGAAGCAACAGAGATGAGAACACTAAGAAAACATCAGGATTGATGGTCACGAAGTAGATGAAGTTGAGGAATTCAACTACCTAGGCAGCAAAATAACCAATGGTGGACGGAGCAAGGAATACATCAAAAGCAGACTAGCAAGGGCGAAAAGGGCATTTGTGGCCAAGAGAAGGCTACTGGCATCAAACATGTTCCTTAATTTGAGAAAGAAATTTCTGAGGATGTAAGTTTGGAGCACGATATTGTATGGTAGTGACACATGGGCTGTCGGAAAACCGCAACAGAAGAGAATCGAAGCATTTGAGATGTTCTGTTACAGGCGAATGCTGAAAATTAGGTGGATTGATAAGGTAAGAAATGAGGAGATTCTGCGCTGAATCGGTGAGGAAAGGAATATGTGGAAAACACTGACAAGGTGTAAGGACAGGATGATAGGACATCTTTTAAGACATCAGGTAGTGACTTCCATGGTACTAGAGAGGGAGCTGTAGAGGGCTACAACTGTAGTGGAAGGCAGAGATTGAATCCACTCAGCAAATAATTGAGGATGTAGGCTACAAATGCTACTCTGAGATAAAAAAAAAGAACAAGAGCAAACAATGAATAATAAGAGAGGAGGACCAAGAACGAAGTTGGTTTGAAAACTTTGTGGTTGCTGACGACACAGGTATGCTGCTAGGGAGCACAGACATGCCCATACCAGAAACACCCGGCGGAATAACTTAACTGGTTCACAACTGGTTCACAGCAAAATACTATGCCCTTAATTTAAGGAAACTTAATATTACGCAGGTCCAGTACCACTGGTCCAGAAAGTGGATAAATTAAAGGAAAAAGAGAAAGAAATTCGGATTTACATTTATAAATCTCTCTCTGTGGCGTGACGTGCAAGTCGAATTGCCATCAGACTTTTCGTGTATTCGCTCACGATTGACAGCATAATATTTGAGGGCGGTAGAGTTATGGTCAGAAATCATCTACTCTACACATTTTTCAAATGGCTCGAAGCACAATGCGACTTAACATCTGAGGTCATCAGTCCCCTAGACTTAGAAATACTTAAACCTAACTAACCTTAAGGACATCACACACATCCATGCCTGAACCAGGATTCGAACCTGCGACCGTAGCAGCAGCGCGGTTCCGGACTGAAGCGCCTAGAACCGTTCGGTCACAGCGGCCGGCCTACACACTTTTCCTTTCTTTATTGTTATTTCATCCTCCTCGCTCCATATCGGCCCGAGGTAGGCTTTAGCTGTACAATGAAACCGCTCTTTAGCCAAGACGAATAACTAAGACGAAAAAAGCACTAAATTAAAAGCTGAGATATATACAAAAGAATTTAAAAAAAATTGTAAACGTGAAACTAATGGATCGTTTAATATAAACTTAGTTGTCACTAAAACGTGAAATAGTTGGCCTCGGAAGGTTTGTTTGAGAAGGGGGAAAAGTTAGGGTGTTGAGGAGGGTAGGAGGAGGGTATTGGAAATTTGTGGTAATGTCTTATGGGATCAAACTGCAGAGGTCATCGGTCTCAAAGCTTACACACTATTTAACTATCTTACACTAAGGGCGGCACACACCCATGCCCGTGGGAGGACTCCAACCTCCGACGGAGGGAGCCGCGCGGACCGTGAGAAGGCGCCTCAAACCGCGCGGCTACCCCGCGCGGCGAGGAGGGTATATTAAGTCTGGCTGGCTGATAGGTAGTATCAGTGGAAAGAAGTGGACGTAGGGAGACAGGAAGAGAGGAGAAGCTGGGGTACCGGGAAGTCCACAATGTGAAGGGAAAGAAGGGGAAAGGATAAGGAAAAGATTGGGATGGAAGCAAAGGCAAACCCTGCTTAGTTGGAATGAATTTGTAGTTAGTAGGATGGATAAATGTCAGGGTGGAGTCCATGATGTGAGAGAGGGAAACGGTTGACTTTCTTTAGGTGAGTATGTGGAGGCCGTAGGATTGGTGGAATGTATCGACAAAGGTGCGGCTGCGTACTAGTGCTGCAAATTAAAAGGGAGAGAATAGAATTTTTGGAGTCGAGTTGACGGATCGTGTAGGTTGTTGTAAGGATGGAAAAGTCCCACCATTGTTTAGTAGCGAAATTCGGAGGACGCTGAGGAAGCAGAGGCTGTTGTACTCTCGGTTCGAAAGGAAACGCACAAATGACGTCAAGCGAAGGTTAATAGACATTCGGGTCTGCGAAAAGATGTATGCGCGAAGCATACAACAACTACCACTGTCACACCTTAACAAAACATCTGGAAGAGAACCCGAGGAAATTCTTGGCCCATGTAAAATCGCTAAACGGGTCTAACGCTACAGTTCCTTGTTGACCAGTCTGATTTGACAGCTGAAGATAGCAAAAAGAAAGCCGAAGTTTTAAATTTCACATTCAACAAATCGTTCACACTGGCGAATCGTACAAACATACCATCACTTGAGCATCGGACAAGTGACGGTAGTAATAATAAGCATCCCTGGCGTAGAGAAATAACTGAAAGATTTGAAAGTAAATAAATCACCAGTTCCGGACGGAATCTCAGTGCGATTTTGCAAAGAGTATTCTGCGGCACTGGCCCCTTACCTAGCTTGCATTCATCGTGAATCTCTGGCCCCGCACGAAGTCCCAAGCGACTGGAGAAACGCGCCGGTGACTCCACTATATAAATAAATGCCGTGCGGCTAGGGTCTCCCGTCGGGTAGACCGTTCGCCTGGTGCAAGTCTTACGAATTGGCGCCACTTCGACGATTTGCGTGTCGATGGGGAGGAAACGGTGCTGATAAGGACAACACCCACTCCCTGAGCATAGCAAATCTCCTACCCAGACGGAAATCGCACCCGGGCCGTTAGGTATGACATTCCGTGGTGCTGACCACTCAGCTACCAGGGGCGGACACTCTAATATATAAGAAGGGTAAAAGAACAGACCCGCAAAATTACAGACCAATATCCCCAACTTCGGTTTGCTGCAAAATCCTTTAATGTATTCTCAGTTCGAATATAATAAATTTTCTTGAGACTGAGGAGCTTATGTGCACGAAACAGCATGGTTTTAGAAAGCATCGCTCGTGCGAAACTCAGCTTGTCCTTTTCTCACACGATATACTGCAGACTGTGGACGAAGGGCAACAGGCAGTTTCCATATTTCTAAATTCCCAGAAAGCATTTGAAATGATGCCCTATTGCAAGCTGTTAACGAAGATACGAGAATGTAGAATAAGTCCACAGACATGAAAATGACACGAAGACCTCCTTAAATAATATAGCCCAGTAAGTTGTCCTCGACGGCGAGAGCTCATCAGAGACAAGTGTATCGTCAGGAGTGCCCCTGGGAGATGTGAGACGAGTGCTGTTGTTCTCTGTATGCATAAATGATTTGACGGACAGGCTGGGAAGCAATCTGCGGTTTTTTGTCGATTATGCCGTTGTGTACGGTGATTTGTCGAAGTTGAGTGACTGTAGGAAGAGACAACTTAGACAAAATTTCCAGTTGGTGTGATGAATAGCAGCTAGCCCTAAATGTGGAAAAATGTAAGTTGATGCGGATGAGTAGGAAAGTCGTTTAAATATCTGGGCGTAACGTTGGAAAGCGATGTGCGATGGACGGAATATGTGAGAAGGGGAATGGTCGACTTCGGTTTACTGGGAGAATGTTAGGAAAGAGTGGTTCACCTGTAAAGGAGACCGCATGTAGGGCGCTGGTGCGACCTGTTCATGGGATCCGTACCAGGTCGGATTGAAGGAAGACGTCGATGCAGTTCAGTGGCGGGCGGTAGGTTTGAACAACAAGTAAGTGTTATGGAGACGCTTCAGCAACTCAAACAGGGATGCCTGGAGAGAAGGTGGCGGTTTTTTCGAGGTATACTATTGAGAAAATTTAGAGAACTGGCATTTAAAGCTGACTGTCAAATGATTCTACTGACGCCAACATACGTTGCGCGTAAGGACCATGAAGATAAGATACGAGAAATTAGGGCTCATATGGAGGCACATAGATAGTCGTTCTTCTCTCGCTCTGTTTGCGACTGGGACAGTGAAGAAAATGACTAACAGTGGTACAGGGTGCCCTCCACCACGCACCATACGATGGCTTGCGGTGTATCTACGTAGATGCAGATATAGCAGATGATCAGTGTGAATGAGGGAGTTGGAAATATGAGACGACGCAGTACGGACATTTTAAACGAATTACCGGCGTG
Organism: Schistocerca americana; assembly: GCF_021461395.2. Lineage (NCBI taxonomy): Eukaryota > Metazoa > Arthropoda > Insecta > Orthoptera > Acrididae > Schistocerca > Schistocerca americana. Next base: position 383,630,365 of record NC_060126.1, read on the forward strand.
ATTTTACTTTTTCTACAGCTTTTAAGGTAGCACACCAGTCGTGGTTCTCGAATTATCGCAACACATGCCGCAGTACTCTACTCGGCACAGAAGAGTTAGTTAACTAACATGTGCAGCACTGGCAAGCTTGCTCAGCCTGTATTGACACCACTTAATCGTTTGCGGAGGAGACATGATCCATCCTTCTTTACACCCTCTGTTGCATCGCTAGAGGCCAGGCAGCCCCACAATTTTCTGACCAACAGCGTTACTCAGTCCACGCAGCGGCTCTCCCCACCATTACGACGGCAATAAACTTTTAATGTGGTGGGTCGGTGGCGGTTTTTGTTGTGTTGGCAGAAGAGCCAACACCGTGTTACTAGTAGAGGCCGAAATGCACGCGTTTTAGCTCACGCAGGCTGGCGTGAGGAGGGAAGAACTATACTCACGTGAGGTCTGGAACATGACAAGGAATTATAATTCAGCAAGCGGACGTAATTAGTTTGATACTTAACTTTAATCCATTAATGGTCAACATCGCTCTTGACGGTACATGATTCACAATATTATCTGTTCAGAATTGATTCTAATTACTGAATGTGGTGCCTTGCTAGGTCGTAGCAAATGACGTAGCTGAAGGCTATGCTAAACTGTCGTCTCTGCAAATGAGAGCGTATGTAGACAGTGAACTATCGCTAGCAAAGTCGGCTGTACAACTGGGGCGAGTGCTAGGGAGTCTCTCTAGACTAGACCTGCCGTGTGGCGGCGCTCGATCTGCAATCACTGATAGCGGCCGATTTAAAGGCTACCACCTAGCAAGTGTGGTGTCTGTCGGTGACACCACAGTTTTAATTGCTATCATTCTTTTTATGAGGTTGACGTATTGCACTCTGTCTCGTCCCCAGTAACGATATTTCACAGATATCATTCACAAACTTACTAATGAAGTTCAAGCAAAAACTCCTGTTGCTTCGAGCTGGAGTAGGCAGGACGTATCCATATGACGTCTGAATATTTCCCAGCGTGAGGTGCAAATCTCAAAAGGGGTTTAAATAATAATATTTCACAATATTGTCAATACTTGAGGAAGCAGATGTGTGTCATTTCGAACGCTCTTCTTTAAAGCCCTTCGGTGTTCCCGAATGCTAAAAATCAGTCTGGTAAGAACGACTTTTCCTGTAACGCGAAAACCATTTTCCGATGCGAACTAGCCACTGCCACTCATCGATACTCAGCATAAATGCTCCGAGCCGCCTACGCAGAATTCAATGGTCACCCTCAAAGAGAACAACTTGTAGCACATTTCATTTTTTTTTTCTACCTGAGACTATGTTGTAATTATTCTAAATCAAATCTGCAAAATCCAATACATAACAGCAAGGAAAATGCTATAATCCAAATAATAAATTGCAATTGACAAATACACTCAAGCTCCTGTGAGCCAACGTACCACACGTAAACGTTTATGAAAGTAAATTTTAACTGTGATGGTACATTACACACTTGGCTATTCATCAAGCTGTATGGCACCTCAGCAATGACCACGTCACTATTTTACTGTACGGTGTTCAGTCGAATCAACGAAGATGTTTCAGATGGAACATCAAACTACGACTATAAATAAGTTTCTGCTTGACAGTGTGACTGCAGAAACGTGAGCAGTAGATCGTAATTCGGCTGTATCATCTGGTTGGACGCTTCCAGGCGCCCAAGACCTAAAGGGGAAACGCTTTAGAGGAAACTGTTCCGGCATGAACAAACAACCACGCGCGCCATCGTGGAACTGCTTTTTGGAATGCTTTGCTATTGCTGTAGTTTCACAACCTGATATGAATTACTTTTTGCTGACAATCGTTACCGTTGGCCCATCGTGGCCTGTTCGGGCGGAGTTTAGTTTTGGTTCCATCGGACTGATACTTTTAGCAGACAGACGAGATGTCGATTATGTCGGGTGATCCAGGTGGCCAAATCATTCGCTCGAATTGTCCAAAATATTCTTCAAACCAATCCCTAACAACTGTGGCCAGTGACATGGTGCATGTCATCCATAAAAATTCCACCACTTTTTGGGAACATGAAATCCGTGAATGGCTGCAGATGGTCTTCAAGTAGCTGATCATAACAATTTTCAGTCAATGATCGGTTCAACTAGACCAGAAAACCCAGTTCTCTCCATGTGCAACAGAACCTACACCATTATGGAGCCACGACCAAATTCCACAGTGCCTTGTTGACAACTTGGGACAATGGCTTCATGGGGTCTGTGCCACACTCGTATCCTACCATCAGTTCTTACAAACTGAAATAGGGACTCATCTGAGAAGGCCCCAGTTTTCCACTTGTCTAGGGTCCAACCGACAAGATCACGAGCCCAGGAGAGGCGCTGTAGCAAAGACAATCGGACCAGTCGTCTGCTGCCGCAGCCACTAACGCCAAATTTCGCCGCACTGTCCTAGCGGATACGTTCTCCGTACGCCCTGTCCGCCCCGGGTAGCTGAGTGGTTAGTGCGATAGAATGTCAATCCTAAAGGCCCGAGTTCAATTCCCGGCTGGATCAGAGATCTTCTCCGCTCAGGGACTGGGTGTTGTGTTGTCCTAATCATCATCATTTCATCCCCATCGACTCGTAAGTCGCCGAAGTGGCGTCAAATCGTAAGACTTGCACCCGGCGAGCGGTCTACCCGACGGGAGGCCGTAGTCACATGACATTTACATTTACTGTACGCCCTGGTTTGGTTTGCCGGCCGAAGTGGCCGTGCGGTTAAAGGCGCTGCAGTCTGGAACCGCAAGACCGCTACGGTCGCAGGTTCGAATCCTGCCTCGGGCATGGATGTTTGTGATGTCCTTAGATTAGTTAGGTTTAACTAGTTCTAAGTTCTATGGGACTAATGACGTCAGAAGTTGAGTCCCATAGTGCTCAGAGCCATTTGAACCAACCTGGTTTGGTTTCTCCGGTTGCATCACGAAGTGTCGCTTGTCTGTTAGCATTGTGCTCTATGCAAACACCGCTGCTCTCGGTCTTTAGGTGAAGGTCGTCGGGCACTGCACTATCCGGGGTGGCAGGTAAAGCCTGAAATGTGGTACCTCGGTGCACTCTTGACACTGCGGATCTCGGAATATTGAATTCCCTAACGACTTCCGAAGTGGAATATCCCACGCGTCTAGCTGCAGCTACCATTCTATGTTCAAAGTCCGTTAATTTCACTCGTGCGACCATAGCCACACTGGAAAGCTTTTCACATTAATCACAGAACATCAAGTGACAGCTCCACCAGAGCGCTGTCCTTTTATATCTTGTGTACTATCGCCATTTGCACGTGTGCTTATCGCTACCGAATGACTTTTTTATGTCAATGTATGTGGACAGTTTGGACTTAGACCTGCGGCAACCGCCAAGTGTCTAGGTTTTGTGTCAAACAAAGTATGTGCTGAAAACGGATCGAATGTGTGGCAAAAGGTTTTTAACCTATCCTGGAAAGACGGATGCATTTACCTTCGCCGGCCGCGGTGGTCTAGCGGTTCTAGGCGCTCAGTCCGGAACCGCGCGACTGCTACGGTCGCAGGTTCGAATCCTGCCTCGGGCATGGATGTGTGTGATGTCCTTAGGTTAGTTAGGTTCTAGGGGACTGATGACCACAGATGTTAAGTCCCATAGTGCTCAGAGCCATTTGAGCCTTGTACCTTCGCGTTCCCTATATTCGATCCTCTGTATGAACGAACTACGAGGGTTGTCCAGAAAGTAAGTTCCGATCGGTCGCGAAATGGAAACCACTGGGAAAATCAGGGGACGCTTTCCCCAGATGTGTTGGGCAGTGTCTCTTGTATGCCCGACAATCGTGTCGCGTCGCTGTTTCAGTTTTTACTGAACAGTGAGCAGGTAAAGATGCGTAGAGAATAGCGCCTCCAGCCAAGTATGAGGGTCTGGTTAGAGTTTTTCGCCCGTGTCACGCAGCCCACATAACACAACTATCGAGCAGTTTCTTCTTCGTGCCAATCCTCGGCCGCACACTGCAGGTTCAATGAAGACACGGCTGCAGCGTATCCGATGAGAAGTGTTTGATCACCCGCAATACAGTCCGTAATTGGCCGCCCATGAGTCTCATCTCTGCTCACAAGAATAGTTGGCTATGAAGACAAAATTTTTCCACAGACAACGAGCTGCAGAGCAGTGCAGATAACTGGCCGAAAGCACAGGCGGCTGCTTTCTATGACGAGGATATTGGAAAGTTGGTACAACGCTGCGACAAAACTCGAAGCTGGAGCGGCGACTCTGTAGAGAAGTAGGTGGAAGGTGTACCTAAATGTTGCAAATAAAAAGTTTCCGGTTTTCACTGTGGTTTCCATTTCGCGATCCATCGGAACTTACTTTCTGGACAACCCTCGTATTTACCTGGAAGTGACTGATGTCATCCGTATACCACAAACTCTTTTATCGTTGACAATAACGTGATTTTAATTCGGATATACTAGATGAGTTCCGCCGTAAGTCTCCATCACAGTCGGCAACAGAGTAAGTCTCTACCTCTAATTACAGTAAATCGACATAAGAATGACTTAATTTTTTTCGTTTTCTTCTTATTTTCGCACAGTGTAAGAGTAATTTGTTAATGAGGCTTCTGGATTCCCCCGAGATCACACGCTTTCTGTCAACGCTTTACAGCAGAGGCTGTAGGTAAAGAGGGAGGCGGAGAAACTGGTACCACCACCTACTATCAACGTTTCATGAGCTACAAGGAAGTTGATTTCCTTACTATGCGATGAAAATTCTGTGATTCACTACATAATTTTAAAATCGAGTCCAAACAATAATGTTTTTCTAGGTAAAATTCAACACACACGAGTATTATCAGTCCATCTACACTGATGGATAAAACTGTATATCGTATTAACACAGGGAAACGAATGTTTTAAAACTAATGAACAACTGTGTTTTTGGCAAAAATATGAGGAATCTGTGAAAAATGTGTGATTTGAAGGTAACAACACGATAAGATGATGGTTGCGGGATGCTGTTGTGATTGCAAGATCAAATGTCAAAGTGCCACTTTTAAGAAAACTTTGTTTCCTAATGAATTAACCAGGCTTAACAGTGTGTCCTCGGAGTCTTTCGCGACGGCATACATGAATAAAACGTTCTCGGTTTTCCAGCCGCGTCAATTAGAATAAAACCCTCGAGCTTGCGATGGCTGTGGTGTCAGCGCCAGACACCACACTTGCTAGGTGGTAGCCTTTAAATCGGCCGCGGTCCGGTAGTATACGTCGGACCCGCGTGTCGCCACTGTCAGTGATTGCAGACCGAGCGCCGGTCTAGAGCGACTTACTAGCACTCGCCCCAGTTGTACAGCCGATTTTGCCAGAGATGGATCAATGACAAATACGCTCTCATTTGCCGAGACGATAGTTAGCATATCCTTCAGCTACGTCATTTGCTACGACCTAGCAAGGCGCCAGTATCATTTGCTGTTAATCTTGTGGTGCCTGTACAGTCAGAGCGATGTTCTCCAATTATGGATTAAAGTTAAGTATTCAAGCAACTCCGTACTTCATTTAGTAGACTCAACTCCTTTAACTGTTGCAGACCTCACGCCAGTCTGCGTGAGCTTAAACGCGTGCATTTCGGCCTCCTCTAGCAACACGGTGTTGGCTCTTCTGCCAACACATCAATGGCCATCTCCGCAATCATCGTCAGGAGTTCACTGACTGCCGGGGCTGTTACGGTCTCTCGCTTATATAGGCATGATGGCATCATCAGCAGCCAATCACATCGATCCAATGTGGCGCGCGCGCGAAAGTCGACCCGGGCAGCTAGCGGAGCTATTGCCCGTGGCAGCACCGGTGACGTCAGGTGGCGCCAGGGGCAGGCGCCACGTTTGAAACTGCCGCTCCAGCGTCGCGCATCTGTCTCTGCTTTCTTTCGATGTCCAACGCCCGTCCCCATGCCCTGCTGAGTGTGTATCCCTGGTCTCTGTTGAAATTGTTGTTGTTGAAGCGAATCTCAGCCGCTTCCTTTATAAGGGAGTCCCAATATGTAGACGCATGAGCCAACACATTTGTATTTTCGAACTGTATTTTGTCCGTTTTCTAGGCAATGCTCCGCTGTGGCCGACTTGTCAAGTTCCCTTTGTTTTATATGGCACTTGTGCTCAGTACAACGCTCCGCAACCGTGCGAATTGTCTGTCCAATGTACATGCTGCCACATTCACAGGGTACACCATACACGCCGGACGTTGTTTTTGGGAATGGCTATGTCAGACATTTCTAAATCGATTATTGTAAATTTCAATTACAGGTGTATTTTAAAGAAATATAAGTCGAGATACGTTAAATTGTGTAACACAGACGTGGATAACTTAATATATCACGTAACTACCAACACATTTATGATTTTGTTAACATTTCGTCGGTCGCGGCAGATCAAATTGGTGCACAACTAAATTTTTTGTCATTCACAACTACTTCAGCAATCAACAGCAATGATAGCTCCTCGGAAGTAGCTTGCTTTATCGGAATGCTTATTGAGTATATCGATATTAACACAGAGAAGCGTATGAATACTCGAGCATCGGAGCGACTGCTCTTTTTTCAAGATAGATGCTGAATGCGCCATTTGATACACTGTGGACGTTTCCATTTCGTTTTAACAGTGTATTTATTTGCTAATAAACATAATTTCTTACGTAATTCAAAACTACTTCTCAATGTAAACCCACTTACTTTTCTTTTAGGCTCATTTAATTGTTTATTAAGACTGTCGATTATCAAGCACCAAACTGATACACTTCATCAGATTTCGTTATTTTATGGGAACTGTATTGTTTAAGATGAGACATAGTTGATTATGGTAGACTACAGTAAGATATAGAACTTCCTCGACCCAAAACATATTGAACAAATCCGTAAGACGATGTAAGAAAACGTTAATAATGAAGTCGAAAAGGATTTTCTATGCGAAGAGGACATACATTGTGATGACGAAGTTTAAGTTCCGCAGAAGTACATAGATAGTTAGTGTACCGGAAGGAGCAGCGAGATTAAATGGAATTAATTTTCACAGTTGCAGGGCCTAAATTGTATGAAAGTTACCTGGATTTCTACGTGCGACGAAACAGCGATAACGCCTTTGGGATGTGGGAATTGCCTCATAACTGACAGTACGTTCTTCATTACAGTTCTACACAGAAATCATAATATTGAGGCCATCACAGCTTCATTTCATCGCGAAAGAGGCTAAAAACCAATAGATCTGATGGTTTTTTTTTTTTTATGGGGCGTTCAACTGCGAGGCCATCAGTGCCCGTACAAAGTCCCAATTTTTACACTGTCCAATCTAGCCACTGTCACGAATGATGATGATGATGATGAAACGATGAAGAAAACACAAACACCCAGTCCCCCGGCAGAGAAAAATCCCCAATCAGGTCGGGAATCGAACACGGGACCCCGTGATCCAGAGGCAGCAGCGCTAGCTGCTACACCACGAGCTGCGGGCACTAATAGAGCTGAAACCGATATTCGGTCTCTTATTTTTATTTGGTGTCAACAAACGTATTCAAACAACAGGAAACGCGAAGAATTAGTGGGAAGGGAGTTGAAAAATTTTGCTCCGTAACGAATATTAAACATTTCAAATTTAACGTGCAATGCTTTAAATTTGTCAGTCGCGGCGATGGCACCAAAGGTGAGTCGACGTAATGGAAAAGTTGAATATTGCGTACACTTCGCAAGAAATTTTGGGCCATCGTTTTATTTTTTGCGATCAACAACAGGAGTCGAACCAGTGCTCAAAGAACTGAATCGCTATATAAGACAACAAGGGTCTGGCCCAGTTGTTAGATCGGTTACTGCTCCTACAATGGTAGATTATCAAGATTCAAGTGAGTTTGAACGTGGTGTTATAGGCGGCGCACGAGCGATGAGACATAACATCTCCGAGGTAGCTGTGAAGTGGAGATTCTCCCGTACGACATCAAACGTCCGACATCGTCGCGGCTGGAAAAAGATCCTGCAAGAACGGGACCAACGACGACTGAAGAGAATCGTTCAACGTGGCAGAAGTGCAATCGTTCAGCAAATTGCTGCAGATTTCAGTGCTGTGCCATCAAAAAGTGTCAGCCATCGAACCATTCAACGAAACATCATCAATAAGGGCTTTTGGAGCAGAAGGCCCACTCGTGTCACCTTGATGACTAAAGGATACGAAGCTTTACGCCTCGTCTGGGCCATCAATACCGACATTCGACTGTAAATGACTGGAAACATATTGCCCGGTCGGATGAGTCACGTTTCAAATTGTTTAGAGCGGATGGACGTGTACGGATATGGAGACAACCTCATGAATCTATGGGCCCTGCATGTCAGCAAGAGACTGTTCAAAGTGGTGGAGGCTCTGTAATGGTGTGCGGCGTGTGAAGATGGAGTGATAAGGGACACCTGATACATCTAGATACGACTCTGACAGGTGACACGTACGTGAGCATCCTGCCTGATCACCTGCGTCCATTCATGTCCATTGTGCAATCGACGGACTTGGGCAGTTCCAGTAGGACAATGCGACACCCAACATGCCAACAATTGCTACAGAGTGGCTGCAGGAACGCTCTTCTGAGTTTAAACACTTCCGCTGGCCACCAAATTCCCCAGACATGATCAGTATTGAGTACATCTGGGATGCCTTGCAACGTGCTGTTCAGAAGATATCTCCACCCCCTCGTACGCTTCCGGATTTACGAATTTATGGACAGCCCTGCAGGATTCATGGAGTCAGTTCCCTCCAGCACTACTTCAGACATTAGTCGAGTCCTTGCCACGTAGTTCTGCGGTACTTCCGCGTGCTCGCGGGGGCCCAACCCTATAATAATAAAGTGTACCAGTGTAAATATAAAAGTATTTATAAACAACATCTTATGGATTAAATTTGCATGATTTTCTTCAAGGAGAATTTGACACCTCAGGCCAAGCTTAATAGGCCAACGTCTCAAGAGAAAACAGAAGACGATAGCAGAAATGTAGAAAATGACACCGAAATCAAGGGGAAAATGTTGAATATCAGCATATAAAATATTGTTGCAGACAGTGTGAAAAGCGAAACAGTTTGATGCAAATCGAAATTGCTCTGATAACAGTAAAATTCCTCATTTGTTACCACACTCCAGCAGTGATGACGAGGCAATTAGATGTTTAATATTTCTATTGTCGTTGCTTTCTTACGTCGTTTTTGTCGTTCTGTAAATAAATTCGTCATTTATAGTGAAATTTAATAGAAAAGCAAATGAATAAGCAACGCGATCAATTTGATACCTCTTAACCGATCTCATTGTGGAGAACACTGTGTGCAAAGGAAGGCTGAAAGTTATATGCGTTTCTGGGAGCAAATACTTGTTGACTGTAATTGATGTGTATTCTAAATATACGTAGACTTGCTCTGATAATTAAATCTGGTGCAGTTGTTGCAAGTGCTCTTAAAAATATATGCAGAAAGAACAACCGGATCTCAACACATTTACTGATCCATTTAAGGAAAGAATTTCTTAACACTAACTTTAAACAGTTAATGACACATCTCAAAATTAATCTTTACTTTCTCAAATACAAAAGTTTCAGCAGTTGAGGGCTTTTACAGCCCTCTGAAGAGTTTAATGTTTAAGAAATTTTCTACTCAGGTTTTACATAAAGGTGTAATTCTCAGAAGGATTTGATTGGGCCATATAATCACAAAAGCACTGGACAGTCAATGTTCATGTAAGGCCAAACAACAAAATCAAAATGGCTAACTCAGATGCTTCCAAGTTCAAAGTACATGACTGTGTTAAAATATAAAAACAGAAAAAAATTTCTTGGAGAGAGTGCCAAGGAAACTGGTCTACCAAAATTTTCCGAAACCAGTCTACCAAATTTTCACAATACGTTAAGTCCAAGAAACTAATCGGAAAACGCATCTCTCCTCTAATTTTCACCCGATAACTGGAGCATTTTGTGCAGCAGAGATGCAGATAACGAAATACGCATCAACTTGTCTCGTGGAGAAACGATAAACGTAAAAAAGACGGCAAAGATTTGATAAACTGCCCAAAAATCAGCAGTACGCATCACAACAGGATGGTCTTGCAGAAATAATAGCGGGGTTCAGTTATATGAAATTATAATACCTTCTAACACGTCATTGTGTATAATCTTTGTCGAAGTAAACATTTGCAGTAGTATGCAAATTAAATGGGACAAGACGATTAAACTCTAATGTGCGAATTTATTGCTTTATGTATAATACAGTAATTAGCTTAATTAATATTAATGACTACTGTGTCCTCCATCTGCTTTACTGAGCCTCTGAACACGTTGTGATATGGATTAGACCAGGTCAAAACGAATGTTTCGTAGATCATCGTCATGAAACCACATCTTACTGCATTTACTTGCACAAATTCATTTGTTGAACAGCCCATTTTACCAAGACCTGTTTCCACAATACTCCACAAATTCTGGAAGGAATTTAAGTCTGATGAATTTGAGGCTACTGAAGCACATTAATGTTGTTTCATTCCATGAACGTCTTGACTGCTTGAGAAGTGTGACACGGGTCCAGATCATGCTGAAATGTTCCTCCACCATCTCCAAAAGTTTGTAGGAACGGCACAGTCACGCGCCTAAGAATTTCCATGTATCTGGTTCAGTTCATCATGCCATTAACTGGAACTAGTACCCCCGAGACCACTTGCAGTAAAGAAACCCAAAAACACTTTTGAGAGAGTATTTTACAGTCTATTCAAGATACTTAAGGTCTCACTGCCTCATAGGTGCTTTGCCTAACAACCATTGCTCCGTATTCTTGAACAATAATATGTGACTCATCATCGCAAATAGTCCAAGAGGGTTGTACCAAAAGTAAGGTTCCCAATGAGCTACAGCCTCGAGGGAAGGTGCTAGGCTAAATCCGACAACAGTGCTATGCACAGTGATTCCCCCACTGTCGAGCCCTCTGGTCGAAATTCGCTACTTCGCTCAATGTTGGCTTGGCAGCCGTCAGAGATGGAAATGTTAATCGCCGCTCCCGCCAAGTGCCAGGTTCGAGCAGTAATCCGGTTTCTCCACGCAAGGAAGTTCCCGCCCGTGGAGGTTCATTGGCAACTGACTGAGGTTTGTGGCTAAGAGTGCATGTCCGTTCAGCATGTCGGCAAATGGTGAAGGGCTTTTGGTGAGGATCACACGGGAGTTCACGATGAAGAACGGAGTGGAAGACCGCCGGTTTCGGATGCGATTGTCAAAAAGATCAACAGTAAACAGCTCAAGGATCGGAGGGTCACTGTCCGTGAACTTTTTGAACGCATTCCTGAAGCTTTCCACAGCACAAACGAAAGAACTTTAACATAAACGTTGGTTTATCACAAGATGTGTGCTCGCTGGTTCCCCTGGATGCTGATTGATATACACAAGGAGTAACGCCTTGACTGTGCTTGCAAGTTTCTTCAACAGTGTGAGGGTGGAGGCAACAAGGAAAAGTTGTTGGACTCTTATCGTTATGGGATATGAAGTGTGGGTGTTTCATTACACCCCCCCCCCCCCCAAACAAAACAACAATCTCATCAGTGGCAGGGGGTACTCCTCATCGGTTTTATGCAACCTGGGACGACAATAAGCTCAGACAGATATTGTGAAACATTGACCAAACTCTAGTGAGGAATCCAGAATCGACGGAGTGGACGATTGAAGGAGGGAGTAGTGCTCCTTCACGACAACGGTGAACTCCATGTCGCTGGTCAAACACAGGAGTTTTTAAAGAAATTTGGGTGGAGCGTTACGCCCCATTCCCTGTACAGCCCGGACTTAGCTCCCAGTGATTATTGCCTCTTCCCGAAACTAAAGGATCACTTAGGTGGCAATTTCTTCAAGAACAACGATGAAGTCTGAGCAGAGATCACACGCTTCCTCAGCGGGTTGGTGGGAGACTTCTTCGACTTAGGAATACGAAAGCTGTTGCACTGGAAGCGTGTCGAAAAAATTGGAGACTATGTTGAAAAATAGACAAAAGTGTAAGCTTTTCAACGATGTATAAATTAATAACAATAAACAATGTTTTATATTTGTAAAAAATATGAGAACCTTACCTTTGGTATAACCCTCATATTTTGGTCCAGGCCAAACGTTTTTTCTTCACGGCGGTTGTTAACAACTCGTTCTTTATTGGTTTCGTGCCTTCTGCCCGCAATCAAGTTCCTTACAGCCGCGCGGGATTAGCCGAGCGGTCTAGGGGGTTGCGGTCATGGACTGTGCGGCTGGTCCCGGCGGAAGTTCGACTCCTCCCTCGGGCATGGGTGTGTCTGTTTGCCCTTAGGATAATTTAGGTTACGTAGTGTGTAAGCTTAGGGACTGATGACCTTAGCAGTTAAGTCCCATAATACACTCCTGGAAATGGAAAAAAGAACACATTGACACCGGTGTGTCAGACCCACCATACTTGCTCCGGACACTGCGAGAGGGCTGTACAAGCAATGATCACACGCACGGCACAGCGGACACACCAGGAACCGCGGTGTTGGCCGTCGAATGGCGCTAGCTGCGCAGCATTTGTGCACCGCCGCCGTCAGTGTCAGCCAGTTTGCCGTGGCATACGGAGCTCCATCGCAGTCTTTAACACTGGTAGCATGCCGCGACAGCGTGGACGTGAACCGTATGTGCAGTTGACGACCTCTGAGCGAGGGCGTATAGTGGGCATGCGGGAGGCCGGGTGGACGTACCGCCGAATTGCTCAACACGTGGGGCGTGAGGTCTCCACAGTACATCGATGTTGTCGCCAGTGGTCGGCGGAAGGTGCACGTGCCCGTCGACCTGGGACCGGACCGCAGCGACGCACGGATGCACGCCAAGATCGTAGGATCCTACGCAGTGCCGTAGGGGACCGCACCGCCACTTCCCAGCAAATTAGGGACACTGTTGCTCCTGGGGTATCGGCGAGGACCATTCGCAACCGTCTCCATGAAGCTGGGCTACGGTCCCGCACACCGTTAGGCCGTCTTCCGCTCACGCCCCAACATCGTGCAGCCCGCCTCCAGTGGTGTCGCGACAGGCGTGAATGGAGGGACGAATGGAGACGTGTCGTCTTCAACGATGAGAGTCGCTTCTGCCTTGGTGCCAATGATGGTCGTATGCGTGTTTGGCGCCGTGCAGGTGAGCGCCACAATCAGGACTGCATACGACCGAGGCGCACAGGGCCAACACCCGGCATCATGGTGTGGGGAGCGATCTCCTACACTGGCCGTACACCACTGGTGATCGTCGAGGGGACACTGAATAGTGCACGGTACATCCAAACCGTCATCGAACCCATCGTTCTACCATTCCTAGACCGGCAAGGGAACTTGCTGTTCCAACAGGACAATGCACGTCCGCATGTATCCCGTGCCACCCAACGTGCTCTAGAAGGTGTAAGTCAACTACCCTGGCCAGCAAGGTCTCCGGATCCGTCCCTAATTGAGCATGTTTGGGAGTGGATGAAGCTTCGTCTCACGCGGTCTGCACGTCCAGCACGAACGCTGGTCCAACTGAGGCCCCAGGTGGAAATGGCATGGCAAGCCGTTCCACAGGACTACACCCAGCATCTCTACGATCGTCTCCATGGAAGAATAGCAGCCTGCATTGCTGCGAAAGGTGGATATACACTGTACTAGTGCCGACATTGTGCATGCTCTGTTGCCTGTGTCTATGTGCCTGTGGTTCTGTCAGTGTGATCATGTGATGCATCTGACCCCAGGAATGTGTCAATAAAGTTTCCCCTTCCTGGGACAATGAATTCACGGTGTTCTTATTTCAATTTCCAGGAGTGTATTTGACACACATTTGAACATTTTTGAAGTTCCTTACTCCTTACGCTTGAAGAGTCAATTTCAACTCAAGTAGACATTAAATCTCTCTGTAGGTCCTTACCTATTTTGTGAGGACGAATTATATTGTTTCTAAGTAGGGTTTCGTCTGTTGTAGGGGTATTTATCGTTTTCATCCACATCCGCCTTTTCTCTTGGGAGACAATGAGACAGTGTCTCTAACCGCCCCCCCTCCCGCTCCACCCCGCCCCGCCCCCCCCCCCCCCCCCCACACACACTAACAACAGAGGTGCATTTTCTTATAGTCATAAATGTGTTTTCATGAATAGCAACTACTTACGTCCTCTTCTTAGGTGAAGTGTCCATTTTAACACGAAAACACAGTTCTCTTATCGGGAACACACAAATAATACACACTTTGCTACACACACAACCACTCAACTGAACTGGAGGGGACCTACAACGTCTTTAATAGTCAAGGCAACACTAGTCCGCCAAGAGTAAAACAATTTTGGGGGATGAAATTGATTACAGCTAACCAACTTCAATTCCTTGCACAATATGAGCTTGTCTGAGTCAGTTTCCACAGTATAGTTTACACTACACTACAGCGCAGTTATGAGACTCTGTGAATACGCTGTTTCTAGTCAAAATGTCGTAGGCGTTCTTTCGTAGCCTGGAGCCTGTAAATCCTACTTGCAGATGTTTCGTCTTCGTACCCCATTTGGCGCCAAACAGTGGACTGCAGCGACGATCACGCGAACGTCAAAATGGCGGGAGGGTTATGCTATCGAACTACTGCTGCCGACTTCGCTATTATATCTAACATTATTCGTAAATCGTATAGCAATAAATATTTCTTATTATAAATTAATTTCATTCTCATCGTTACAATTAAGCATTGGAGATGCTATATCCTTGAAAACAGTTACATATCCGTGTGTGTGTGTTTGTGTGTGCGTGAGTGCGTGCGTTTCTTTATATGCGACCGAGTGCACTTACAAGCATCCCACCAGCTTCCTTTCTCCCTGTTCAATCACACTCATTGCCGCAGATATTGTGTGACGTCACGGGTACGATAGTTGTGATGGAACAGTGTATGTGGTATGTGCAGTTACCCAATGGCAGAAGCCCCGTCAACGAAGTACTCATATCCACAAGTTGAGTTTTGAGTACTAAATTTTTTTTTTTTTAGAAGTACCTCATCACCTTTGGTTTTATTTCCCACTTCATCAAATTAATGCCTGCTTCTTGAAAAAGATGTCCGATTTCGGTATAAGTCCAATGTAGTCTGTTTTTCTTCACAGCACTTTTGTGGGCTCTGACGGATGGGTGGTTTAGTTCTTTGCGAGTACTATACTTTGACGATAATGTGTTCGATTCTCCAATCTGTCTCCCTGCCTGTTTTGCTTTGTAACCGAAAGTAAAACTTTACAGCTCAGCATAAAGAAAATGCAGGCGAGGTGGTCTTACTATTTCTGTCCTTGACTCTACCATCTCAGATTACACTTCCGTATTTTGCACGTGTAGAAGACGGACATTGTCTTTGGCGAGTAAACAAATAGTTCAGTATCCCATGTTCGATCCTAACCACGGCTTACATTCGGAATAAATATCAACAGCAATGGCAGACGAAGACTTCCGGCATAAATAGTCACCCTCGTTCTGCCAACGGCCTTATTAAAAACGGTGGAATAACAGATAGTGGGGAGGAAACCTAATGCTCTCGGAATGGTGGAAGGATCAGCTAAGGCATTATAATGCGGAAGGCAATGGGAACCACTACAATAAAGGCACACCATGTTAATATTCTGAAGACGTGCCTTGAATTGAAGGAGAAAGGTATAATGATCTCTCCATTCGTAAAATACTCTGGATTAGACTCTCATACGAATCTCCTGGAGGGAACTGGTAAGGGCGAGGCAACAATGAGAAAAAGACTGAATTACCATCGAAAGGATAACATTTTATAAGTGAGATGATGGAACGTAAGTAATCTGAAATGATAAGGAAGCTAGGAAAACCGAAAAGGGAAATAAAAGGCTCAATCTATATGTAGTGGCGGTCAGTGAAGTAAAATCGAAACAAGATAAGGATTTTTGATCAGACGAATATCGATACATATCAGCATCAATAGGAAATGATACAACGAAATAGGATTCATTACGAATAGGAGGCAGATGTGGGGTGTGTTCTTCAAACCAGTCCAGTGTCAGTGTTGTTGTCTTCAGAATCGACAGCAACTGAAATTTAAATGCCAACGTCAGAAGCAGAAGCTGAAGTGGAAACAAAATTGTGTGAGATTACTGAAAGAATAATTCGGTATATAAAGTGATATAATAATTTAATTATAACGCAGGTTGGGATATTGTATTGCGGAAAGTTATAGGGGACACCTTTACGGGAGAATGTGGGCTTGGTAGTAAAAATGAGACAGGAAAAACACTAATTAAATTCTGCAAGTTTTACAGTAGCGATAGTGAACAGAGTTCATAGAACACAAGAAGATCGAGTACACTTGGGAAAGACCCAGAGATACGGGAAAATTCTAGCTGAATAACGTCGTCGTTAAACACAGATTTCAGCATCAAATATGGGACTGTGGGGTGTCCTCGGCAGCAGATACAGAGCTATCATTTGAGTAACGATGAAGAGCAGAGTGAAATCCAAGAGGGTTGTCCAGAAGAATCATTTTGGAAGGAATTGGGATACTTGAGTACTGAGGAATCATGAGATGCTTTTGAAACTCTCTGTGGCTTTAGATATTCCGATAATGAATAAAACTACAGGCAGTTCAATTGATGAAGAATATACATCTCCCAAAAGTGCATTCGCAGAAGGTGGACAGACAAGTGCAGGTACAAGGGACTTAACTGCGAAAAACCCGGGTAGCAGGAGAAAAGTTTCAATTGACTGACGAAAGAAGAAAGTACAGGAACCTTCAATTTGTAATTAAATAAATGGGAAGTGTAGGAAAACTAAAGCGAAATGACAACTGGGAAATGTGAATAAACGAGATAGAAAATTAACCTGGAAAAGGACTGATCCGGCACATAGGAAAGACAAAACAACCTTCGACTAGCAATTTGTACATAGCCACTAATAAAGAACTGATAGGTGCCGACCAATGAAGACCTCCATGATGGGGTTATAAGTGTCTTTCTCTAGTTACGGTTATCTCCGAGCCGCTAGTTGTTGCCGAATGTTACACCGAGTTGCTGCATCGGCAAACGTGCAGTGTACTTAGACGCACGCCCTTGCCGGGCCTCTGCCTATACACTATGTGATCAAAAGTATCCGGACACACCCAAAAAATTCGTTTTTCACTTTTGTGCATTGCACTGCCACCTACTGCCAGGTACTCCATATCAGCTACCTCAGTAGTCATTAGACATCGTGAGAGACCAGAATGTGGCGCTCCGCGGAAATCACGGACTTCAAACGTGGTGAGGTGATGGGGGTGTCACTTGTGTCATACGTCTGTCTGTACGCGAGATTTACACACTGCTAGACATCCCTAGGCCCACTGTTTCCGATGTGATAGTGAAGTGGAAACGCGAAGGGACACGTACAGCACAAAAGCGTACAGGCCGACCTCGTCTGTTGACTGATAGACACCGCCGACAATTGAAGAGGGTCGTGATGTGTAATAGGCAGACATCTATCCAAGCCATCGCACAGGAATTCCAAACTCCGTCAGGATCTGCTGCAAGTACTATGACAGTTGGTGAGAAAACTTGGATTTCATGGTCGAGCGGCTACTCATAATCCATACATCACGACAGTCAATGCCAAACGACGCCTGGCTTGGCGTAAGTAGCGTAAACATTGGACGATTGAACAGTGGAAAACGATACACAACGTGGCCATCCGATGGCAGGGTGTGAATATGGCGAATGCTCGGTGACGTCATCTGCCAACGTGTGTAGCGCCAGAAGTAAAATTGGTGTAATGGTGTAGTCGTGTTTTTCATGGAGGGGCCTTGCACCCCCTGTTGTTTTGCGTGGCACTATCACGGCTCAGGTCTACATCGATGATTTAAGCACATTCTTGCTTCCCACTGTTGAAGAGCAATTCGGGGATGGCGATTGCATCCTCCAACACGATCGACCACTTGTTCATAATGCACGGCCTGTGGCGGAGTACCTGCATGACAATAACATCCCAGTAATGGACTGGTCTGTACAGAGCCCTGACCTGAATTCTACAGAACACCATTGGGATGTTTTGGAACGCCGACTTCGTGCCAGTCTTCACAGAACCGACATCTATACCTCTCCTCAGTGCAGCACTCCGTGACGAATGGGCTGCCGTTCCCCAAGTAATATTCCAGCACCTGGTTTAACGTATGCCTGCGAGAGTGGAGGCTGTCATTAGAGGGCGCCACAGACTTGTAGGTCATTTTCAGCTATGTGTCCGGATACTTTTGATCACATTGTGTAGCTATCTGCGTCTGCCACAAGTTGTCAACAGTGTAGCGGTTGTTTCGCACAAGTTGAGTACAATATATTTATTTAAAGCGCACTTGTGACAAATTATCTTTTTCTTGCCCGTTCAGATTCCTACGGCAACAGATTCTTTGACCACCTTCCATCCATTTATAGTTAGGAGTGAGGATGTAACACTTGGCTCCTCGGGACACAGCGGTTACCGACTCGCATCACAACATAGACTGCAATGAGAAATTCCATTGTCAAATGCAGTTGAAGGCTTCTACGAGGGGAGAATTTTTCTTATGACACGATGAAGAAGAAATGGGGATGGATATGAAAGACGTGTAGGATCAAGTATTAAGCAGGCTTTTAACAGAGCATCGGAAGGCCTGCGACTAAATGGATATGGCAGAAGGGATGCATAAATTCCTTCGGATTTCAAAATGATTATGTGATGTGGCAACCAAACGACGTTTCAGGTTGGTTTCTAGAATCTAAGTGACTGAAGATATATCACCTGACTTTGTGAAAAACATCATTCACACAATCGTGAAGATGCGAAGGGCTGACACGAGAACTGTCACATATCAGCTTTATCCTCCATAATCTGACGGGAATCCAGAAAATCGTTTAAAAAAACTGATAATATTGCCTGTGTTTGAGGCCTGGCAGGACTGCGGCGTCCCGTTTATTCTTACTTTGGTAAATTGTTAACACAACGCAAAACTTCCACGGCCGTAATGTCGATGGCTGCAGAGCGGTCAGAGTATCAGTACTACACAGTCCTCGCACTATTCAGCGAGGTCATTCTCTGCTTAATCCTGAGTACTTTCTGTGACAATGTATTTCTCCACTCCCTGGTAAGTCTATTTATGCTGATAACTGTTTAGAAGCACAAAATACTGAAAATTTTTAGAAAATTCCCATATAAACAGTTCTGTACTTTTAAGTCTCGTCACGCCTGTAGCTTCGTGATTTAACACGATAGTCCGCGGCAAAGAAAACTGAAACATAAGGAGGATTTTCCATCTGACACTGCCGCACCGAATGTGAAATATAGTGACTTATGAAGCAAAACACGTTGTTGAAGAATTCGTGCTCAACGATTTTTAGGCCAAAGAAAGGCACCATTCCATGTGTAAGTCATCAGCGGAATACTTCTACTAATTCTCCAAAAGCTGAAGAAATGTAATTTCAAAATAGCAGTGATGACAAGAAACATTTCCAAAATATTTTCAGAACAAAAGAAGAACGAAGGAATTTTAATTTTCGAACGAAATTCGAACCAAAACTTTTGGAAGTAATAGCTAGTTCTTACTGTTAATAGCTAGCTATGTGAGAGCTGTGCCATTTACACTGAAGAATCAACACATGATAGAAAATGATTCCAATGCAACGTATGTTGTGTGGCAGTGAGAGTGAAAGCTTTATTTATGAATACTTCTGATGATTTAATGTTTGTCAATGACTGTTCCACTACGACCAGATGGGAGTCCTCAAGCCCCTTCCTGAAGGAAACTAATAAAAGGTCCAAAAATATAATTTTCTGATTTTATTTCTACTAAATCGATTTCCAACTTCCTACAAAGACTAAAAATCTGAGGGCTGAAAGGGTCAGAGAGATATAAGACACAATTTTCACAAAACTGAGTTTCTCATGCTACGACATTTTTACGGATGACTTCTTCATCGTCTACTGAAATAGTTCCGTTTTTCTACAACAGATGGCAAGATATGACGGAGTTCAGTTACATATTCTGTCATCCGGTAACATTTTCAGAACATACATAGTCACAAACCCCAGGATAACGGCATTTCGCTGAAAAGCGCCTGAAGCATCTTCATAAATTCAACTAGTATTTGTTGGTGGTAGTAGTGGAAATGAGGAGTCTGATCGTTTTGATACCGACAGCGATGAATCTTGACATCCATTGAGCCACAATTCCATCAGAGATGGTATTTGTTCAGTGACTTATCACTCTGTTTCTCTTAACTTTGCCCACACATTTTATTGCCGACTTTGGTGTTAACGAGAAAATTTTCTGGCGATAATTCAACGGCTGCTCAAGTAAAATAGATTTAACGGCCACAGACTACAAAAATATTATTTTCATGAAAGCCAATTCGCCGATATGTACTTTTTTCGAGTGGCTTATGACTATATCGTATTTGAATTCTGAGACAACTTTGGTCTTCAAACCACAAGAACTATATATAAAGTGAAAAGCTTTTTTTCTTTCAGATTAGCATGGAAATTATCAACATAAATTTCAAGATGTCGCTAGTACAGTGTGTCAATGAATCTCTCAATGCTATACCAAAATATAACAGTCATACTGAAGGTAAGACAAACACAGCAGATAGTATTTGGAATGTGCCCACACAACTGCACCGTTATTTTGGTATAACCACTCGTAATAATGCAAAGAAAACATATCCCTACTACACCTGAAAGGAAATACAGAGAAACTTTTGTATTCGAATATAACATAGCCCTCAATATGACAAAAAGCAACATGTGTACAAACTTTCATGAGTTTCTAATGAGAATGAATTACTCGAATTACTTGCAGCAGAAGTTGCAGAAAGGAAATAACAACATGAACAACATGAACTGCAAACAGTGGGCAAAATATGATTGCGTCTTTAACTACTCGTTACAAAGGCAATTCGAAAAAGCATCAAGTAATGAAAGCTGACATGGAGCAAACGTTCCCCACAGGTAAACCAATAGTTGATCCAGCATTTTACAAGAGGAAATATTGGCATATGTGTACGGTATCCACTACCGTGGATCAGGTAAGGAATATATGTCGCTGTGGAGAGAGAAAGATGGAGGAAGGAATGCACATGAAGTTTGGAAATGCTTGGCAAAACATTTGCAGGCTACGAACCCTCAAATAAGACATCTCCAGAGATTTGCAGATAACAACAGAACTGGGTTTTCATTGCTTTGCTAGCGTAGTGACGTAGCTACCACAGCGCAATCTGTGGCTACCCTTCAGCCGGAAGACTCAGTGTGCTGCAAACGTGTGAAGCACATAGGCAACCATGCCACGGAGACGCACACGTGCTTCCTACAGCCAACTGAGCGAGTTTGAAGGGCTCGAATTGTGGACATCCGAGTGGAGGGATGGTCCTCTCGGAGAACTGCCAACGAATGTTGGACGTGCTGCGTCAGTTGTGCATACGATGCTGGTATTAATGGTCATGTGAACATTCTCACACCCGTAGATGAGATTCTGGACGTCCACGCAGCACAGTCGCCCGCCGGAATAATCGTATTGCAGGGACAGGAGCGTCTGATTGTAGAGATTGCACTCACACCACACCATCGATGTGCACAATTAAATTGGTCTCGTCAGAGAATCACTTGGATTGTATTGGATTGGATTATTTGGGGGAGGAGACCAGACAGCGAGGTCATCGGTCTCATCGGATTAGGGAAGGAAGCCGGCCGTGCCCTTTCAAAGGAACCATCCCGGCATTTGCCTGGAGCGATTTAGGGAAATCACGGAAAACCCAAATCAGGATGCCCTGACGCGGGATTGAACCGTCGTCCTCCCGAATGCGAGTCCAGTGTGCTAGCCACTGCGCCACCTCGCTCGGTTGGAGAATCACTTGGAAGATAGAATGGAGCGCGATGGTTTTCAGCGATGGAAGCAGATTCTGCCTGCGTACAAATGATGGTCGTTTGCGCGTACGACGTAGACCTGGTGAGCACTGTCTCGTAGAATGCATTCATCCGAGACACTAGCCATGCTCCACGCCTTATGGCCCAGGGTGTGACAAGCTACAGCTCTGGTTCAACTCTCGAGTTTCTGGAATGGATGCTAACCAGCGGCCGGTACGTGCAAAATGTTTTTGACCCATTCTTATGCCACTCTTGGGACAGCAAGATTATGTGTTGTTCCAACACGATAATGCTCGCCTACACACTGCCCGTGAAACTCAGCGTGCTCTGAAAGTCGCGCAGCAACCTCTGTGGCCATCAGGATCTTCAGACTTCTCTCCAACCGAGCACGTGTGGGATATCATGGGCTGAGAAGTGACCCGTGTGACTCGCCAACCAACAACTCTTACGTACCTACGTTGATAGGTCGCGCAGGCGTGGCATAACGTACCCCAGGACAGTATTTGCCACCTGTACAATCGACCGGATGCCAGAGTCAGTGCCTGCATTGCCGTATTAATACTGGTGTTGCAGCAACGGTCGATACCTGGCACCTCAGAACCGCTTGTGCTATTGATCTGTAAATGTGATCATTTTGTGTACTCCACAAGCACTGTTACACCAATATGTCTTGAGCGAATTGGAAACCTCTAAAAGAGTGTGCTATTTTTTTTTCTGAAAGTGTATATTCGAGAGTACGGTCTGAAGACCGTCGGTCTTTGGACTGAAACCGGGCAGCAGTAATTGTGCTTTGTGGGATCGAGACTGTTTTTTCCAAGTGCAAACTATTTTTTGCCGTAACATCGCTAAAATATTTATGGTTGATATGACATGAGGCAAATGCACTGACGGCGAATGGGAGACAGATCATCTCCCTGAACAACATACAAAGCGCTATGCAACCAAAGCTAGAGTACTGGTTCAGCTTTTGGGGTCCTTACCTGGTTAGTATGCAACAGGTATGAAACGAACTCAGAGATAGTCTCTTAGGATCGTAACAGTTGGTACAACTTGTCAGAAAAAGTAAAAGAGGGGCAGGGGATCTGAAATGGGAATCTTGGGGACAAAGCCTACATAATTATCACGAAACCCTGCTGGAAGACAATGTGATCATTCTGTTGCCGCAAGAGTACTTCGAGTTTAGAGGCTGTATCTTAGGAATATGTGAATCAGAAAGGAGACATCTGCTTACAGAGGAGTAGAGATACTTATATCCCGCATGTCCCAGCCGCGCTCAATTTACGTATGGAATGGCATAGAAAAGAACTAATATTTGTAGACCATATACATACAAGTTCAAAAGATTCAAGTGACCAAAGACCCAAGGGTATGACCTGGTCATAAAGAGATGTTACCGTAAACTAAAGCGGGCACTAATCTGGTCAACAGTTCGCAGTTCTTCGGAGCCGAGCAGCTAACGTTACTTCATTACCTCTAGAAAATCTGACACCCTCTGTATCGAAAGACTGGAATTTTGACTTCTAAGTACGTCACCTTCTAAGATGAAGTACATGTTACATGACTAATTTAGAAGGCATACTAATTATGCTAGCCTTCTGCACCAGTAGTATCGTTTTTTGCGTAGTGATACCACCACTTTAAAATTATCAAGGCATTTATGTGATATCACGAGTCTTGTGCGTCTGTGCCAAGGAATTAGATACTGGCCTGAAACATAACATTCTCACAATTATGTCGTCTTGCAGAAGGACACGACCGACCTAAGTACAAAGATACAAAGATTAATATAATGGTTCACATTTCTCTGAGCACTATGCCACTTAACTTCTGAGGTCATCAGTCCCCTAGAACTTAGACCTACTTAAACCTAACTAACCTAAGGACATCACACACATCCATGCCCGAGGCAGGATTCAAACCTGCGACCGTAGCGTTTATATAATGAGTGGTGCATACGTTCGTAGCCTTTTTCCATAAGTTTAATAAACACAACACCTACACATAACAGAGACTTTAGTCATCATTAATATATTGTCCTTCACTATTTACAACAGTCTGTCAACAGTGGAGTAACTTTACGACTCTGCTACGGTAAGACTTGTCTAGCCCTGTTCGAAACGCATTTCCATCCGAAAAGTAAGTTCCTTGAAGGTTGTTCTATAGAGATCGGAAAAGGTAAAAATCTAAGGGTACAAGATCATATGAATAAGGTGGGTGTGAATGACTTCTAAACTCAACTCCTGCAAGTGTTTTTTGTCAGTCTAGCAGAATGCGGGCAGGCATTATCGTCGAGTAGCATCACTTCACGCAGTCTTTCTGGCCGTTGTTCTTGGGTTGCATCTGCATGGCGTCTCAGTTGTTGACAGTAAACGTCAGCAGTGATGATTACACCTCGGGAAAGCAATTTCTAGCACACCACACCTTCGCTGTTCCACCGGATGCATAACATTATCTTTTGTGGGTGCGCGCAGGTTTTTGTACTGGGAGCTGCTCCTTTGTTTGAGCTCAGCCATTTCTCTTTTTTCCTTACGATAGCATAGAGACTACACTTATCGCCGCCATTCTGTCCGTGCAGGTTAAAATGGTCGGTGTTGTCCACGAGCCAATGGATGACGAGCTAGCAGAATTGCACATATCGCCACCCGCCGATTTTTGTGATTTTGGCTTAGAGCATGCTGTACAAACATCCGGTTTTTCAACCTTCCCCATAGTATGCAGATGCCGTACAACGGTGGAATGATCACAGTTCATCTCATTTGCCAGTTCTCGAGTACAGAGACCAGGATCACTCAGGATTAATGAATTCAAACGATTTTCATCGAACCCCGAATATCTTCCTGCACGTGGAGAGTCACTAATGTCAGAAAGATTCTTCTTAAAACGATAAAACTATTTTCTTATCGTGATCTGTCCAACGACATTATCCCCATACACTGCGTAAATGTTTCTGGCTGCCTCCCCTGCTGTCACCCCTCTATTGAACTCAAACAGAAGAATATCTACATCTACATCTACATGGATACTCTGCAAATCACATTGAAATGCCTGGCAGAGGGTTCATCGAACAACCTTCACAATTCTCTATTATTCCAATCTCGTATAGCGCGCGAAAAGAATGAACACCTATATCCTTCGGTACGAGCTCTGATTTCCCTAATTTTATCGTGGTGTTCGTTTCTCCCTATGTAGGTCGGTGTCAATACAATATTTTCGCATTCGGAGGAGACAGTTGGTGATTGGAATTTCGTGAGAAGATACAGTCGAAACGAAAAACGCCTTTCTCTTAACGATTTCCAGCCGAAATTCTGTATCATTTCTGTGACACTCTCTCCCATATTTCGCGATAGTACAAACGTGCTGCCTTTCTTTGAACTTTTTCGATGTACTCCGTCAGTCGTATCTGGTAAGGATCCCATACCGCGCAGCAGTATTCTAAATGAGGACGGACAAGCGTAGTGTAAGCAGTTTCCTTAGTAGGTCCTGCCAATAAAACGCAGTCTTTGGTTAGCCTTCCCCAGAACATTTTCTATTTGTTCCTCCCAATTTAAGTTCTTCGTAATTGTAACACATACGTATTTAGTTGAATTTACGGCTTTTAGATTATACTGATTTATCGTGTAACCGAAGTTTAACGGCTTCCTTTTAGCACTCGTGTGGATGACCTCAGACTTTTTGTTATTCAGGGTCAACTGCCACTTTTCGCACCATTCAGATATTTTTTTCTAAATCGTTTTGCAGTTTGTTTTGATCTTCTGATGACTTTATTAGTCGGTAAACGACAGCGTCACCTGCAAACAACCGAAGACGGCTGCTCAGATTGTCTCCGAAATCGTTTATGTAGATAATGAACAGCAAAGAGCCTATGACACTACCTTGGAGAACGCCAGAAATCTCTTCTGTTTTACTCGATGACTTTCCATCAATTACCACGAACTGTGACCTCTCTGAGAGGAAATCACAAAGCCAGTCGCATAACTGAGACGATATTCCATAAGCACGCAATTTCACTACGAGCCGCTTGTGTGGTACAGTGTCAGAAGCTTTCCGGAAATTCAGAAATACGGAATCGATCCAAAATCCCTTGTCAGTAGCACTCAACACTTCATGTGAATAAAGAGCTAGTTGTGTTTCACAGGAACGATGTTTTCTAAACCCATGTTGACTATGTGTCAATAGACAGATTTCTTCGAGGTAATTCATAATGTTCGAACACAATATATTTCTAAAATCTTACTACATATCGACGTTAACGATATGGATTACTCCTACTACCTTTCTAGAATATTCGTGTGACCTACGCAACTTTCCAGTCTTTGGCTACGGATCTTTCGTCCAGCGAACGGTTGTATATGATTGTTAGGTATGGAGCTAATGCATCAGCATACTCCGAAAGGAACCTAATTGGCATTAGCCTGGAATAGAAGACTTGCTTTTATTGATTCAAGTTGCTTCATTACTCCGAGGATATTTACTTCTACGTTACTCATGTTAGCAGCTGTTCTTGATACGAATTCTGGAGTATTTACTTCGCCTTCTTTTGCGAAGGCATTTCGGAATATGTCGGAAATGTTTCGATTTTCCCACCTGGCGGTCGATTTTCTCTATCACTATCTCCAAATGACAAAATGACCCTATGTAAATTCAAATAGCAGTAGTTAACCGCAAATAAAAATGACGAGGACCGATAAATAAACTCGAAGCAACCGGTACACCAACACGCAAAACAAAAACGCAACGAACTTATGCACCAATCTAATAAATGCTGCGCAGTGGTTAGCACACTGGACTCGCATTCGGGAGGAGAACGGTTCAATCCAGATTTAGGTTTTCCGTGATTTCCCTGAATCGCTCCAGGCAAATGCTGGGATGGTTCCTTTGAAAGGGCACGGCCGACTTCCTTCCCCGTCCTTCCCTAATCTGATGAGACCGATGACCTCGCTGTTTGGTCTCTTCCCCCAAACAATCCAATTCAATCCTAATAAATGTTGGTATGCAAAACACTTGTACAGAATATGTGAGCGATAAAAGCCATCTTACGATAGTAATTATTACATTTAGTCAGAGAAAACCCCATTTTATTTAAAATTAGAAAATTACTGTAATTAATAATAATAATAATAATGGCGTGTGACGAGGGCCTCCCGTCGGGTAGACCACTCGCCTGGTGCAAGTCTTTCGATTTGACGCCACTTCGGCGACTTGCGCGTCGGTGGGGATGAAATGACGATGATTAGGACAACACAACACCCAGTCCCTGAGCGGAGAAAATCTCCGACCCCCCGGGCCCTTAGGACTGACAGTCCGTTGCGCTGACCTCTTTTTTTAAAAAAAAATTTTTTAAATCTCATTTTGTTCGTTGTGTTTGCTCAGGGCGGACGTCGCAAGACACCCGTTGCAGTTCGTCGTTGATCTATTAACTCAGGTTTTTTATTACAGTGGGCAGCTAACCCTCTGACCGAACACGCTGAGCTACCGTTCCGGCTGCCACTCAGCTACCGGAGGCGGACACTGTAATTTAAAAATCACAACGTGCGCCGATATTGGTCGCTCTTCGCTTCTGCGCAGTTTCTGCTCGTGAAATCAGTCTACCTCAATTTAAGCAGAACTTTAACATCGATTGTTTCAATTCTCAGACACATTCGGCTGATGTACCCTTGTAGGTTTATTTTCGTCTAATTTAATTTTTAAATGCACCCACAAATAAAGACCACTAGTTAAAAAGTGTGAGGAATCAGGTGCCCCATACCTTAGCTAACTGTATGTTCGTCGGCGAGGGGGTCATGAATACAAGACAGAGACTGGAGAGAAGTGTGACACGCAACAAATAATGCATGAGGATAAGAAACGGGATACCAGAAAGTTTCAAATTTAAGGACTTAAGTGCAGAATAGCACCATATAAGTCTAAGTCTCTGTCTTTACGAAAGTCGCTTGACAAATTTTTTTGTCGGCTACCAACAATTTTTTGTAAAATTTTCGCGACCACCACCAGAACCAGAATCGAAGGGTTACGGTTACACTTAAAAAGGAGCCATCACCACTAGACCTCCATTTTGTCATCGACGTCCGAACACCATTATTGACAGGAACATCGGAGATCGGAAACTATTGAAGAAATCCCTTAAATGAGACAGAAAGAATGCAAGCATCAGACACCCCTCAGATTTCACAGAATGCAGCACAGTTCACTTGAATAACTTACGGAACGACTACAAGACACTTACTGCACTTTGAAGCATCAAGCAACAGCTCGAGTTGAGACAAGTTACCACATCCTTTACTTGAATGGGAGATTAGGTGAAGGGGGCAACGTGTTGCTTATGAATAGGAGCCGCATTTATCTTGGACATACAGCAGTCTTGATACTGCAGACAAATGTCTCTTCAGCGGGTAACAGAGGACGACAATCACGTTGAAGGGCTTTCCTAGACTGGATGTAGCGTCCGAAACAATACAATAGAAAGAAGCTGGTAGAACACTTCACTTAGTGGATTTACTTCGAAACACAGATCTGCTATCAAGTGTGACGCATCTACCGTAGGTGGTCCTTGTGGCGACGAAATATGGGGGAGGCCGTAGAGGCGCCTTGTTAGTCAACGGCCGGCTGGTGTGGCCGTGCGGTTCTAGGCACTTCAGTCTGGAACCGCGTGACCGCTACGGTCGCAGGTTCGAATCCGGCCACGGGCATGGATGTGTGTGATGTCCGTAGGTTAGTTAGGTTTAATTAGTTCTAAGTTCTAGGCCACAGATGACCTCAGGAGTTAAGTCGCATAGAGCTCAGAGCCATTTGAACCATTCGTTAGTCAACGACTTTCAGTGTGACCTATGGATGGCAGTAGTAGATTCAGGCTGGAGGAACCCAACATAATGCATGTCGGTGCCCTATATGTCGGCGACAACGGACATTAATTGAGCATTAGGAGAAGAAAAATTTGTAACATAACAGAATCCGAGGTTTGGCACATATTGACAAACTGCATATTATTCATGATGACGCTGGAATACTTTTAAGGGATAAACGTTCTTGGCCGGTGTGTGTGTGTGTGTGTGTGTGTGTGTGTGTGTGTGTGCGTGTGGGTGGGTGGGTGTGGCGGGAGGGTGAGTGGAGGGGCACGGAATAAGGAGTTACGCAAAAGCGACAAAGATTTCTAAAAAATCGTTTTATTGGAAAGATCAAAAATGCACGCTGGTTAGTTAGATGAATATTCACGAACAATGACTGTTTTGAACGCAAGGCGAGAGACTTACACGTGGAGTGGAATAGTTTCTGTGAGGCCTCTTGTGAGGGGCTTGCACGCTTGCTCGGACGCGCAAGAATTTTCTTGTGTGTGTGTAAACGATCTCTGACACTCGGTCAAGATTTCTCTGTTTGATATAGCGTCCGAAAGCCGCCTTCTTACCTGCTGCCGATAAATTCTGCTACCTCAGGCGCACTGCACTAGTAATGCCACTACGCCAACTCACCTTCGCTGCAGAGACTAATAACGAAACTACAACACTTCCATGAAAAGTCTCGGACGATTATGATCCAGAAAAATAGTGGTAAGACAACTATCGCAGTTGGCATATTTCAACTACTTTTTTGTTTACTAATTAATTGAAAAGTCTTTAATGAGTGATAATGAGCATTGTAAATTATCACTACAATCGATCTACATGTGATCAAAATATGGTTCGATGGAACTTAAATTACTGTAATATAAATGCTTCAAATGGCTCTGAACACTATGGGACTTAACTGCTGTCATCAGCCCCCAAGAACTTAGAACTACTTAAACCTAACTAACCTAAGGACATCACACACATCCATATCCGAGGCAGGATTCGAACCTGCGACCGTAGCGGTCGCGCGGTTCCAGACGACTGTAATATAATATTTTTACGTTTCTCAAGGTGGTGCACATAATCCTTTTACATGTTATAGTTCAAGTACAACATTTTTATAATTTATAATTGTGATTGATGTTTATCAGTTTCACAACTGCTTTTATTAAATACTTCCAACACCACGTAACTTTGTTCTCATTGTGGGTACCAACAAGCTAACAATGGTAGTGGGAGAGAAATGCATTAAACGATTTCTAGGTCTTACATTTTCTGTCGTAATCACACCTGCTCACGGTGACAGATCAGTAACAACTGAAAACTACGGAGATTAGATGACGCACTTAATTGTGTTACAATATATGTTAGTAGGTCATCAGTGAGTGGAAACACAGAGTGAGCCTCAACCATCAATAGCAAATATTGTTAACCTGATATAACAAGTAGTGACAAAATGAATTAATTACAAGTTTGTACTGTACATAGCATTTACATTTTGACAACTACTGTATATCTTGGAAAGCTACAGGAGCAGGTGTTACTAAGGAGTAAGTAGGATGTACTACTTTCCACTCACAAAGCATGCAGTTGTGTCGACGTCATGGGCACACAACATACTTTCAACAATGATACCAGGTCTGTAGTACTTCTTGCATTTTTGATTGGAGATGACATACACCGTAGTCCATTGAAGAGTCTCTTGAGTGGTTGAATCTGCAACAATAGGAATTTGATGATATCGTACTTGTATTTCTTAGCAACCTGGACATCCATTCACTATACCCTTCCGCAGCAATTTAAAATAAATTAATAGTATCTATTCACAGATATTGTGTATGTAATGATCTCCACTGAAGACGAAAATTATAATAATAATCTTTTAAGTAATTAGTGGCAGTTCTTAATACAGTTACTGCATTCCGTACTTCCAATTTGTTTCATTATGAAACAGAATCGATTAGTTCTTAGTCGTAAACCATAATATTTTGTATGTATTTACATATTTGTTATTCATAGGCGAACGAAAACCATAGCGAAATATACTAAATTTTATTTACAGGTTTACACAGGGTGGTCAGAAACAATCTGAAAAGCTTGTAGGGGTGTTGCAAGGTGGGTTGTTCTGATAAAAGATTGTTAAAATAAAAATTCGATGCGTAACGCCGTTTCCGAGTTCATTAGCTTTGAAGTTAGACAGTCAGGCTGTCGCGAGCGCAAATTCAAGTGGCCTGCTATAGACGATGCCCCATGCGTGTTTCTCGTTTGGTTTCCTAAAAGTAAACAAGAGAGTGGCACCAAAATTGGCCATGGGACGGTAGTGAGGATCGAACCCGAGTCAAACGCTGAACAGTCTCGTGCGTTATAAGAGCAAATGACACTAATTGTAACTGGCGGCTGGCTTGAATGTGCGTTAGCAATGGCCTGATTGGCTACCTTCGGTGCTATTTAATTCGAAAACGGTGCAACGTATCGACTCTTTTCCTTAACTGTTATTCCAATCACAATTTACTCTGCAACACCCTTACAAGTTTTCCATACTGTTTCTGACCACCATGTAAATATCACCCGTCCAAAAAGTTCCGAGACTGATTTCTTTCGGAGAGATACCATCTTCATATAGATAAGGCTTACCGGCTAATGATCTTTCTTCAGTGCGGATGCACTCACATTGCCCGAACTCTTACGGGACTTGGTGGATTGACTACCGCGAGTAATGAGCGTACTGGGGAGGGCACTACAAATGTAGTGTGTGGACAGTCAGTTGGAAATGTGGGTCTCACAGGGAGCGTGCCAGAGATAAATTCCTGCAGTCGCACAAGCCTCTTTGTCCTCGATGGCTCAGACGGATAGAACGTCTGCCATGCAAACTGGAGATCCCGGGTTCGTGTCCCGATCGGGGCACACATTTTCAACTGTCCCCGTTGATAAGTATCAACGCCTGTAAGGAGCTAAAGGTCTGGATTTCATTGTAATTTCATAGATGATGTTCACCGGTTCTGGTTCATTCGGGTTAGCCCGGTCCCCTACTTTATTTCTTGATGCGAGGGGGATTTCCATGACAGAGCCATCACGAACACTATGCACGCATGATTAGCATGATTAGTTCAGAAATCAACAAAGAATGTATTCAAAAATGTTCAGAGCGATTCGAAATCATGTGAATAATTGGCAGATCAACGAGCACTGGATACTAATCGCTTTGTGAAAACAAGGTTTTTTTTCGCCGCGGCAAGTCTCCCCCCCCCCCCCCCCCCCCCCATCCTCGTCCCCTAGACACGGGCCTGCCTTAAAGTAACAAGTGGTTTGCATTCGACCACTCAGTTGCGTCTAGGCAGGTTTAAGTTGTGAACGTGTGATGACTGTCAACGTTGGTGTGTCGCAAATCGCAATGGAGCAACATCTCTAAGTCAAACATTAAATTATTCCCCAAAATGTTCTGAAGAAGAGAAAATTGTATGCAAAGTTTGTCTCACACATCCCGACTCTCGAACGAAAACGACGACGCATGGACTCTTGCAGCGACTGAAGTGCAAAACGTTTTCTTTTTCTGAGGACGCCATCGCATGTGACCTGACTAGATGTTATCAGTACAAACCTTTCTCAAAACGATAGAGAGTAGAAATTCTCATGCAGGTATCATTCTTTGACGAAATAACCGAAACTGAAGCCAATGCGATGTGCGAGTTGAACAACATCCCAAAAATCACTTTTCTGTCAGTTTCACATGGTTTCATAAAAGTTATGTGCGTTTTGCTCAAGTTGGGAAAGACAATGAGAACACCTGAAATGTTAAATCTACCATATTGACTTGTCTCAAACTGTTATTAATCCAGTCGCAAAACTTCAAAAAAAATCTATGAGAAGTGTTCAGTGATGAACTACTTGAAGGGGTGTCATATGACATCCGTCCATACCAAGTGATGAAAATAATGAGGAACAAAATTTAAAGGAAAAGAGTTAATGTGTCAGACTATAGATCTAAAAAGGTCTCCCATCTGACCCTGGTCACTCATAGGATTTTCACCTGTCAGATATCACTTCTTTCCCTTTTGGTAATCTTTGTTGAATGAGAAATAACGAGTTGCTCGGTGGTTCGGAATTCACATTAAACTGTTGTTCCTTCTGCAACTAGCTGCACAAATCCGTCCAAAGCTGGGAGAAAGGCAATGCCACGCATCCTCTAACAGGACTGTGCCTATTAAAGTGCTGTGCTGTTGAAAACAAGCTTCGGATTGATAACAGCTTTATTTTACTTTTAAAGAAAATTTCTGTATCCTCTTCCCTATGTATGTACACTGTGTTTAATCTGAATTCGCCAGTGGGACGAATCAAGTGGCCCAAACAAACAATTGCAGATTAAGTAAAATGTGTCCGTCGCAACTGTCTAATGTCTCTTGCTGCTTGGGATGATCTACACGTCAGTGAACTGTAAGGTGGGCTCTCTCTACAATTGTGACGTCTCATGATCAAAGTCATTGACTTACCCATGTCATCAACGGATGGCCCACCTTACCGATGACATCTCTTATCAGTGACACCATCACTCTAATAGTGACGACACCATTCTTATCAAAAATGTAATCAAGCCCTGTTCCTTCCCCCGTCCCTCTCGCCAGCCAATAAAAATCCAAGGTGGCGGAACTAGCCCAGTTGTACTGCTGGGAAAATAAAAATTCCAAGATGGCGGAACGAGATGAATTGTGGTTTGTAACCTCTACCCTTCTCTTCAGCCAGTCGTCGTGTAGTATTAAAATGAGGCAGTCAACTGCGTAAAAATGGCGCCAACATCGAAGATATCCAGTAAAAGATTATGTACCTTTCATTTGAATAACCTCCAAGGTCAAAGACAAACATTATTTCCGTGAAATTCAAAGATATTTGCATTCACTTGCGTAAATCTGTATTTAATGAGCATAATAATAAAATAATGTTGAAAATGGTGTCTTGTTGCAAAATATCTGACGAAATCAAACATACACTCATGCTCAGAAGAAACAGAACAACTTGAACGACCAGATATAGGACGTTCATATTCACAGGATGTGTACATTAGTATGTTCTGCTGAAATGATTCGCAT
The DNA here is from genome assembly GCF_021461395.2 of Schistocerca americana. Taxonomy (NCBI): domain Eukaryota; kingdom Metazoa; phylum Arthropoda; class Insecta; order Orthoptera; family Acrididae; genus Schistocerca; species Schistocerca americana. The sequence continues at coordinate 383,664,125 of NC_060126.1, forward strand.
TTCAGTCACCTCGCTCAACATGTGTCCTGGTAGGCACAGACTCCGCCAGGACCCAGATACCTTGTTCCACGCGTGATGGCATCGACACGTATAGTGTCCTCTGGTACAGCAATCCATGCTGAATTCACGTGGTCCCAAAGTTCATCTGTGGTGGTTGGCTTTGGGTCACAGCGCTGTTCCTGCCGCTTCCCCATATACACACACATTTTCGATTCGTGACAAGACTGGCGGTGATCTAGCAGGCAAGGGCAAAAGGCTGACATCCTGTGACTCCAAGAAAGCACATGTTGGTGCAGCAACACGTGGTCGTGCATTGTCTAGCTGAACAATGGCGTCTGGGGTCTGTGCACAAGCGGTATGGCTACGGGTCACAGGATGTCATTCATGTAGATCACACTGGACACAGTGGCCTGGAAATGCACCAACTGTGACTTGTGTTTGTACCCAATAACACCGCCCACCAAACGGCCTCGAGTTGGCGCTGTATGTTTCGTGTGAATGCAATCACTGTGATGCCGCTCCTCCTGTCTGCGAAAAATATGACCATCAGTCTCAAACAAACAAAACCTAGATTTGTCCAAAAACACTTTGAGATGCCATTCCCGTCCCCAGCGAGTCGTTCCGTACACCATTGCCGTCTAGCATGTTTCTGCACATTCCTCAAAGGTAGGGGGATACGTGGACGACACGCACGTAGCCCATGCCATAATAAATGGCGACGGACTGTTATCCATTGATAGTATTCGATGTGTTCCACTGTTCCGCTGTTGCGCCAGAGCCGAGCACGCGGATCTGCAATGTTATTTGGGTGAGGTGTCGACCTTCTTGGGAGTGGTGTGGGTGGTGCGACCTAACCCATCTCGTCGTTGTCTACGGCCTTCCGTGAACCATTCTGCACACACTCATTGCCGAAACACTTCGTTCACACGAGCAGCAGTTTTTCGGAATCTACATCTACATCTACATTTATACTCCGCAAGCCACCCAACGGTGTGTGGCGGAGGGCACTTTACGTGCCACTGTCATTACCTCCCTTTCCTGTTCCAGTCGCGTATGGTTCGCGGGAAGAACGACTGTCTGAAAGCCTCTGTGCGCGCTCTAATCTCTCTAATTTTACATTCGTGATCTCCTCGGGAGGTGTAAGTAGGGGGAAGCAATATATTCGATACCTCATCCAGAAACGCACCCTCTCGAAACCTGGCGAGCAAGCTACACCGCGATGCAGAGCGCCTCTCTTGCAGAGTCTGCCACTTGAGTTTGTTAAACATCTCCGTAACGCTATCACGGTTACCAAATAACCCTGTGACGAAACGCGCCGCTCTTCTTTGGATCTTCTCTATCTCCTCCGTCAACCCGACCTGGTACGGATCCCACACTGATGAGCAATACTCAAGTATAGGTCGAACGAGTGTTTTGTAAGCCACCTCCTTTGTTGAAGGACTACATTTTCTAAGGACTCTCCCAATGAATCTCAACCTGGTACCCGCCTTACTAGCAATTAATTTTATATGATCATTCCACTTCAAATCGTTCCGCACGCATACTCCCAGATATTGTACAGAAGTAACTGCTACCAGTGTTTGTTCCGCTATCATATAATCATACAATAAAGGATCCTTCTTTCTATGTATTCGCAATACATTACATTTGTCTATGTTAAGGGTCAGTTGCCACTCTCTGCACCAAGTGCCTATCAGCTGCAGATCTTCCTGCATTTCGCTACAATTTTCTAATGCTGCAACTTCTCTGTATACTACAGCATCATCCGCGAAAAGCCGCATGGAACTTCCGACACTATCTACTAGGTCATTTATATATACTGTGAAAAGCAATGGTCCCATAACATTCCCCTGTGGCACGCCAGAGGTTACTTTAACGTCTGTAGACGTCTCTCCGTTGATAACAACATGCTGTGTTCTGTTTGCTAAAAACTCTTCAATCCAGCCACACAGCTGGTCTGATATTCCGTAGGCTCTTACTTTGTTTATCAGGCAACAGTGCGGAACTGTATAGAACGCCTTCCGGAAGTCAAGAAAAATAGCATCTATCTGGGAGCCTGTATCTAATATTTTCTGGGTCTCATGAACAAATAAAGCGAGTTGGGTCTCACACGATCGCTGTTTCCGAAATCCATGTTGATTCCTACAAAGTAGATTCTGAGTTTCCAAAAACGACATGATACTCGAGCAAAAGACATGTTCTAAAATTCTACAACAGATCGACGTCAGAGATATAGGTCTATAGTTTTGCGCATCTGCTCGACAACCCTTGTTGAAGACTGGGACTACCTGTGCTCTTTTCCAACCATTTGGAACCTTCCGTTCCTCTAGAGACTTGCGGTACACGGCTGTTAGAAGGGGGGCAAGTTCTTTCACGTACTCTGTGTAGAATCGAATTGGTATCCCGTCAGGTCCAGTGGACTTTCCTCTGTTGAGTGATTCCAGTTGCTTTTCTATTCCTTGGACACTTATTTCGATGTCAGCCATTTTTTCGTTTGTGCGAGGATTTAGAGAAGGAACTGCAGTGCGGTCTTCCTCTGTGAAACAGCTTTGGAAAAAGGTGTTTAGTATTCCAGCTTTACGCTTGTCATCCTCTGTTTCAATGCCATCATCATACCGGATTGTCTGGACATGCTGTTTCGAGCCACTTACTGATTTAACGTAAGACCAGAACTTCCTAGGATTTTCTGTCAAGTCGGTACCTAGTATTTTACTTACGAATTCACTGAACGCTTCACGCACAGCCCTCCTTACGCTAACTTTGACATCATTTAGCTTCTGTTTGTCTGAGAGGTTTTGGCTGCGTTTAAACTTGGAGTGAAGCATTACATTCTCTCATGCCAATAATGCGCCCTCTTTCAAACTCAATGATTTAACAGTAGGTTCGCGCATACGTCTGCGAGGCTTCCTGCACGTCTGCTCAAATCACGCTGATCCATTACCTTCGATTTACAGCAAGAACAAGAGCCGCAGTCACATTTTACGAGTAGGTGGTGTTGAGCCGTGATGTCGATGTTGACCTCGAATTCACGGGCTGACATGGCTGAAATGTTTACCATTTCTGCATAACGTGCTGATGCATTAGTATGAACGTCCATCTCTAGGCGTTCAGTGTGTTCTGTTTTTTCTGAACATGAGTGTAGTTTAAAAGCTGGACCTGGCAATTGCATTATTCACCTTGTTGCCCTACCAATGTGGCAGTGATATTTACTTTAAGTAAATCCACCGAATGACTGGCGTATCTGTTTAATTGCTCCACAAATGTGTCTGTGACGCTGTTATGTAAATCTGCATTCTCGCTGTAACCCCCATAGGACACAAATCTTACGTTCGTATGCACAATATTTAATACTTTCAATTATTTATTCATAATAACCACAAGCAACATATATATGTCTAATTTCAGAGTAAGCATTCGATGACACTCATACACCTCCCACACTACACCCTCATAACAATTCATCTTAGTCTCAGTACAGATTAAAATTAAGTGTATGTACATACATGGCATTTTTTCTCCTTAAAATATTACGTGATTCATCTAGTTTCATTATCCAGTTCCACAGCTACTGACTGACTCAGTAAATAGCTTTATTTTACTCTGTGACGTTATATGTAGAGTCGAAATGAATAACGGGCTAAGTGAAAAAAAAGTTTTTTAATTAGAGCCGAGAAACCAAACTAAGTTCCGAACTTCCAGTATGCTGGAGTAGCTATCGGTCAGCAACTTCAGTTAATCAGTACAACAAAATACCAGTCGAAATTTGCAACTTTTAATTCCTTTATTCACTTGATGACTAGTTACGAACCGGAGCCCATCTTCAAACCATGGTAACATAGAAATGGTATTTCCGAAGATTTGAAAACTATATAAAAAATTTGCAACGAAGTTACAGCGATGTAACTGTTCGTTGGACATTTTTGGCATGATTTTCACGTCTTCGGAAATACTGTTTCTGACTAAGTTGCCATGATTTGAAGAAAGGTCTCGCCCGAAACTAGTCGTCGAATGAATTTAAAAAAAGTAAAATATGCAACTTTGGACTGGTTTTTCGTTGCGCTGAAGCTAAGTTCGGCTGCCAAAAACCTGCGTAGCTATCATATGTAATAGTGCCTACAAGGTCGGAAAGACGGCGTGAACGGTATGTGGCAGCCCACTGGTGAGTCCAAATTGGGCTAACTGCCATACAGCTTTTTTCATTGCTTGCGGCGTGTGACAGAATTTTGCCCAGATTGAAAGACGTAAGAGATTGGAAGAATGTCTGAGTGTCAAGTAAGGTCCTTGTAAAACTTATGCAGAATGCGATACCTGACTATCTACTTGTGGTTTCTATTCTCCAATCGGAGGACGTCTTTTATTTCTTTTTTTTTAAAAAAAAGCAGCCTATACACATACTAAGACAACGACAGTAAAAATTTCCGAATGTAGTTGGATTAGAGTGAAAAAAAGTGGACCTGATGTCGTCAAGATGAGAACAATTTTTAACGAACTTGATGACTGGCGCTCCTACAAGATTCTCATGAAAAGGGTTACCACTGACATCATAAAGAACTTCGTTTTACCATCACAACAGTCTAAAAACAACTTGTCAGCTGAAATGAAAAATGGTCCGCGACAGGTACTGCCGTATTAGAAAGTAGCTAACAGAACATTTTCCGTACAGTTCGTCAACAAAAATTTCTTTGTGCACAATAAAATTAAAAGAATGAATAATAATAATTTTATCACAGGATAGTTAATCTGTGAAATGTTTAAAAAAATGATAAAAGACTTTCTAGTTTTTGCTGATACCTCTATCGCATTTAGCACGTTCTGTGTTTTTATAACAACACTTTTATTTTTATTTATAAAAGGAACTGAACTTAAAAAATTTGCGATAGTCATGTGACTCTTACTGCAGACAATAAATAAAATGTTGTTGAGGATTTTCAAAACAAACAATCTGAATAATTCGGAAAAAGTTTATTGGCACTGAGCCAGTTATAGAGTTCTGTTGTACATATGTCAGTAACAGGAATACATCTTCCATTCTGAGTATATATTTTACTAAATGGATTAGTTTTTTTCATATGTGATACCATTTAGCACTCTTCTACTAACTAAATAATTTGATATGTCTCTACTGGGAGTAAATCTTTCACTATGTGTATTTAGAAGTGCTAAAGTAACTTGATTCAGATTTCTATTACACAAAATAAAAGTGCTACACTGAAGGCAACAGGATACATCTACAATCTACATTGATACTCCGCAAGCCACCCAACGGTGTGTGGCGGAGGGCACTTTACGTGCCACTGTCATTACCTCCCTTTCCTGTTCCAGTCGCGTATGGTTCGCGGGAAGAACGACTGTCTGAAAGCCTCCGTGCGCGCTCTAATCTCTCTAATTTTACATTCGTGATCTCCTCGGGAAGTATAAGTAGGGGGAAGCAATATATTCGATACCTCATCCAGAAACGCACCCTCTCGAAACCTGGCGAGCAAGCTACACCGCGATGCAGAGCGCCTCTCTTGCAGAGTCTGCCACTTGAGTTTATTAAACATCTCCGTAACGCTATCACGGTTACCAAATAACCCAGTGACGAAACGCGCCGCTCTTCTTTGGATCTTCTCTATCTCCTCCGTCAACCCGACCTGGTACGGATCCCACACTGATGAGCAATACTCAAGTATAGGTCGAACGAGTGTTTTGTAAGCCACCTCCTTTGTTGATGGACTACATTTTCTAAGCACTCTCCCAATGAATCTCAACCTGGTACCCGCCTTACCAACAATTAGTTTTATATGATCATTCCACTTCAAATCGTTCCGTACGCATACTCCCAGATATTTTACAGAAGTAACTGCTACCAGTGTTTGTTCCGCTATCATATAATCATACAATAAAGGATCCCTCTTTCTATGTATTCGCAATACATTACATTTGTCTATGTTAAGGGTCAGTTGCCACTCCCTGCACCAAGTGCCTATCCGCTGCAGATCTTCCTGTATTTCGCTACAATTTTCTAATGCAGCAACTTCTCTGTATACTACAGCATCATCCGCGAAAAGCCGCATGGAACTTCCGACACTATCTACTAAGTCATTTATATATATTGTGAAAAGCAATGGTCCCATAACACTCCCCTGTGGCACGCCAGAGGTTACTTTAACGTCTGTAGACGTCTCTCCATTGATAACAACATGCTGTGTTCTGTTTGCCAAAAACTCCTCAATCCAGCCACACAGCTGGTCTGATATTCCGTAGGCTCTTACTTTGCTTATCAGGCGACAGTGCGGAACTGTATCGAACGCCTTCCGGAAGTCAAGAAAAATAGCATCTACCTGGGAGCCTGTATCTAATATTTTCTGGGTCTCATGAACAAATAAGGCGAGTTGGGTCTCACACGATCGCTGTTTCCGGAATCCATGTTGATGCTTACATAGTAGATTCTGGGTTTCCAGAAATGACATGATACGCGAGCAAAAAACATGTTCTAAAATTCTACAAGAGATCGACGTAAGAGATATAGGTCTATAGTTTTGCGCATCTGCTCGACGACCCTTCTTGAAGACTGGGACTATCTGTGCTCTTTTCCAATCATTTGGAACCCTCCGTTCCTCTAGAGACTTGCGGTACACGGCTGTTAGAAGGGGGGCAAGTTCTTTCGCGTACTCTGTATAGAATCGAATTGGTATCCCGTCAGGTCCAGTGGACTTTCCTCTATTGAGTGAATCCAGTTGCCCTCCTTACGCTAACTTTGACATCGTTTAGCTTCTGTTTGTCTGAGAGGTTTTGGCTGCATTTAAACTTGGAGTGGAGCTCTCTTTGCTTTCGCAGTAGTTTCCTAACTTTGTTGTTGTACCACGGTGGGTTTTTCCCGTCCCTCACAGTTTTACTCGGCACGTACCTGTCTAAAACGCATTTTACGATTGCCTTGAACTTTTTCCATAAACACTCAACATTGTCAGTGTCGGAACAGAAATTTTCGTTTTGATCTGTTAGGTAGTCTGAAATCTGCTTTCTATTACTCTTGCTAAACAGATAAACCTTCCTCCCTTTTTTTATATTCCTATTAACTTCCATATTCAGGGATGCTGCAACGGCCTTATGATCACTGATTCCCTGTTCTGTACATACAGATTCGAAAAGTTCGGGTCTGTTTGTTATCAGTAGGTCCAATATGTTATCTCCACGAGTCGGTTCTCTGTTTAATTGCTCGAGGTAATTTTCGGATAGTGCACTCAGTATAATGTCACTCGATGCTCTGTCCCTACCACCCGTCCTAAACATCTGAGTGTCCCAGTCTATATCTGGTAAATTGAAATCTCCACCTAAGACTATAACATGCTGAGAAAATTTATGTGAAATGTATTCCAAATTTTCTCTCAGTTGTTCTGCCACTAATGCTGCTGAGTCGGGAGGTCGGTAAAAGGAGCCAATTATTAACCTAGTTCGGTTGTTTAGTGTAACCTCCACCCATAATAATTCACAGGAACTATCCACTTCTACTTCACTACAGGATAAACTACTACTAACAGCGATGAACACTCCACCACCGGTTGCATGCAATCTATCCTTTCTAAACACCGTCTGTACCTTTGTAAAAATTTCGGCAGAATTTATCTCTGGCTTAAGCCAGCTTTCTGTACCTATAACGATTTCAGCTTCGGTGCTTTCTATCAGCGCTTGAAATTCCGGTACTTTACCAACGCAGCTTCAACAGTTGACAATTACAATACCGATTGCTGCTTGGTCCCCGCATGTCCTGACTTTGCCCCGCACCCGTTGAGGCTGTTGCCCTTTCTGTACTTGCCCAAGGCCATCTAACCTAAAAAACCGCCCAGCCCACGCCATACAACCCCTGCTACCCGTGTAGCCGCTTGTTGCGTGTAGTGGACTCCTGACCTATCCAGCGGAACCCGAAACCCCACCACCCTATGGCGCAAGTCGAGGAATCTGCAGCCCACACGGTCGCAGAACCGTCTCAGCCTCTGATTCAGTGATTATCTTTCATGCCAGTACCAGTGCAGTGCTCCCCTTATGTACTTCTAATATTTAATTATTTTTCATAGTTAACATCTTAAAGAATTAATTCAGTGATCATTTACCAAACAACTCCACAAAACTGACTGTAATATTAATTTTAAATAAATTAAAAATTTAATAAATCCTGAAATAAATTTTAAAAAATTTAATTAAACATTTCATTTTAAATAAATAATTTTAAGTAATAGGTCAAGTAAAGCGACCAGCATATTTATTATGCAGCCATACAATGGTGCCAGCAAGAATTTTGTTCAACCTTATGCATATTCTTTATTGCACTAAAGTAACATTTCTGCAATTGCAACTTACCTTTCTGCTGCAGCAACTGAAAACTACTGCATATTTACAACATTACGCATTTGTTTGCAAGGTCATCTTCTGTAGCAACTGTTAAAATATGTTACTATTGGTTATCCATCTTGAGCTGACTCAAATTTAATTAAAAATAACTACACCAGACGAGTTTTGCTTTTATTTATGAAGCATCTTCCGTGGTTATTCTGCAAATTAGATACATACATTTGTACATTTTTGTTTTAGGTTAAAAACAGCGGTTTGTTTATACAGCTGATATGCAAGTTACTTACGGTGTTTCTTTACATACACTGCTCCTTCCCTCCTTAACAGCAGCTGTTGACGTAGAAAGACTTCGATTCACATTTGAATTTGGCAGTTTTTGCAATTCTTCAGTATTTCTCGCCCTGAGTTACTTACATTCCAGTTTTGTAAACTATTTCTCATTACACTCAGTAACAGTGTTTATGTCTGTTCGTCCTTTTCCATTCACATTGTGAGTGTTGCCAATCTGTGAACCTAAGTTTTGTGTGTGTGTGTGTGTGTGTGTGTGTGTGTGTGTGTGTGTGTGTGGATTAGTGAAAATTTGTTAAATTGTCTTGAATGTTAGGTAGAGACGTGAGAGGAATGCAGGTGGGTTGACAGTTTTGTTTTGTAGGAGGCGAGTGGGAATTGGTCTAGGCAGTGATTATAGGACAGAATCTGGTAGGAGATAGTAGTGGTAAATGGATCCTGTAGCTATACGAGTGTATTTAATGGTGTATTAGGTAATCAATGAGTTTAAAGATTATGTGGTTTGGCAAGTTGGTCTGATCACTTATGAGTTGTTTCTTTTCAGTTATGATTTTTTGGATGTGGTAATTTCCTTGTAACGCGAGGAGGTGTCTTTTGTTGTTGTTTATTCTTACGGTTTTCTTCTCTGTGTCTCTGTCTGTAATTTTATGTTGATGCTGGGGTAAGTGATCTGCAAAAGTTGAATGATACGTCATATAATTTCATGCTCTTACATGGTCTTTGTACGTGGTATCAAATGTCCCCCTGGTCTGCATCTCAACCTTCATAAAACTGTCCAACAAGATTTGCAGATCAAACATCTAAGTGTATTAATGTACAGCTTAAATATAGTTCTCCAATGCTCAAAAAACGAGACAAATAGCTTAAAAAATTGGGCTAAACAATGAAATCAAGTCTCTTTATGCCAAAAATCAAACCATAAATTGGGAGCTATATAAATCACATCTTAATCTTCGGAGAGTCCTGAATAATACAGATATTTCCTCCCATATGGTTAGCAAGATTGAAAATCGTACATATGCAGTATGGAAAAAATAAGAAATCTCACAAAAGAAAAACAGCAAATTTAAAAGCTATACAAACACCCTACTCAGCCACAAATCACACCAAATCTGTCGAAAAATATGTCTCCTGTCCAAGACCGGTGAACATAATTGACACTGTTTTGCATGCAGAAGAAAGAAAACTCCTCGTAAAACATCTGAAACACAAGGCAAGCAGACAAATAGACGAAAAATACAGAGAATACATAAAAACTTCATAGTTGACTCAGAAAGCATTCTCACACAGGGAAACAGAAACAAAACAAGAAAGGTAAATGCTGGTCTGCTGAGAGAGCTAGTCAGTAATGACATCAAAAACATAGTAACATAGATGAAAGTAAACACACAAAAGCATATCAATGCAGATTCCATAACACTGACAAAACTTAGAAAGAAACTACAGGACCACAACACCATCATCACAAGGACATGTGAAGGGATCACAGTGCTTCTCATTGCTAAAGAGCAATACGTTAGTTATATATGACAATTAATCACAAAAAAAAATTATTCTAAACAAAGTTGAGAAAAGCTCTGAAACACATTGAACACACAACAGAAAACAATGAAAAAAGAAAACTGCTACAAACAAATCCCAGTGCAAGTTCCCTCCGATGTCAACCAAAGCATCACAAAAAAGATCTCCCCATTAGACCTATTGTGAAATGTAGAGACACTTCCATTTACCCACTGCAAGGTATATGCTGCATATGTTAGCAGAAAACTGGAAATTACAAGAAGACAGAACTGTAAGAAAGACCACAAAATTGATTCAGCACATAAAAGACATACAAGTTCCAACACAGCCACTCTCCTGTCATTTTATGCAGAGAATATGTAATCAATATACCAATAACTGAAATGATAAACATTATAGAACAAACTCTTAAGACACACAGCACACTACCACGCGAATAAATCAAAGAAACAGTCAGGATTCTAGAGATAATATCATAACAGAACTATTTTTGGTTCAATAATGAATTCTGTTTGCAAAGTGAAGGATTACCAATGGGTTCCCCAGTGGTTGGAACCATAGCAAACTTATTTATGAACCATGTAGAGCAGATTATTTTTAACAAAATAATGCCAAATAGGCACAACATCCTATACTGGATTAGATATATCGATGACATCTTGTGCCTGAGAGATGAACCAAGCAATAAAATTCACCAGTTACACGCAGACATAAATTCTGTTCATAATAAGATACATTTTATAACAGAAAAAGAGTAAAATAGACAGTTAAATTTCTTAGACAGTACCATAACGATTCAAAACAACCAACACTCAGTTGACATATGCCGAAAACCGACGACAACAGACACAGATAACATGAGACATCACAGCAAACCAGTGCTCAAAAGCGGGCAGCACTTAGATGCATGCTCCACAGACCAAACACAGTACCATTAGATACAGGCAATTACAAAAAAGAAATGAATACCATAACACAAGTAGTAGCAAGTAATGAATACAAAGAGAACTTAGTAGCAAAGCTGAATGAGATAATCAAGAAACAGCTGTCATCAACTCAAGGACAAAAACACACAAACAAATATACAAAATATAAGAATAGGAACAACACAAAGTGTAAAAGAAGCAGAAAATAAAAATGGTACATACTGACATAGAATAAGAAATAAACACACATAATATCCAATATTTACAAAAATAACAAGACATAAAAATAATCCATCAAAACAACAACTGATTTCAGAAATACTTCCCAAGAACAAGAGGAAATGTTGATCTATATCAGAAATCACGAATATACCAACTGAAATGCTATACATGTGATGGAAGAAACATAGCTCAAACCAAGAGGGCGTTTGACACCAGATACAAAGAACAAGTAAGAGCTGGAAGTATAGGACAAACCATTCAACTTTTGCAGAACACTTACACCAGCACCAACATAAAATTACAGCCAGAGACACAGACATTGAAATCATAGGGATGAACAACAAAAAACACTTCTTCACCTTACAAGTAAACTACCACATCCAAAAGACCATAACAGAAAAGAAACAACTCATAAATGATGAGACCAACTCGACAACCACAAACTCTTTAAAGTGTCTGACGATTTAACCAAATATACACATATAACTACAGGCTCCATTTACCACAACCATCTCCCCGCAGATTGTCCTCTAACCCCCACTCTCCTCCCCCCCCCCCATGCCCCAACAAAAAATTATCAATGCACTCTCAACCCTCTTACGTCTCTACCTAACATAGAAGACAATTTCATAGAGTTTCACTACCTCACACACAAACAAAAAGTAGGTCCATAGGTTGGCAACACTCACAACATGAACAAAAACAAACGAACAGACATAAACACTGTTACATTGTGGAGTGAGAAACAGTTTACAAAAGAATTATCTAAATAATGCAGCGCAAGAAATACTGCAATATGGTAAAAACTGCCAAGTGAAAATGTGAATCGAAGTCTTTCGACGTTAACCGCTGCTGGTGAGGAGGGAAGTAGCAGAGTATCCAAAGAAACATCATAAGTAACCTATACATCAATTTTATAAACAAAATGCTTTTTTTAACCTAAGACAATCAAAAATGTACAAATGAATGTGTCTGATTTACAGAATAACCACAAAAGCTGCTTTATAAATAAATGCAAAATGCGTCTGGTGTAATTACTTTTAAGTAAATTGCAGTCAGCTCAAGAAGGATAACCAATAGTAGCAGATTTACAATATTCTTCATTTTAGGTTAAAATTCAAACTCTTGGAACTTCATTGTTTTCATTAGACTATAAACAAATAAATGTACAAATAATTAGGGTTATATCACCTGAAGTGAATAAATTAAGTTAAACATACTTGTATAACTATCACTAAATAAGTTTTAACTAAAGAAAAGTTTCTTTTCAGTCCTTTGACTGGTTAATGAGCAATTATCCATGTCACCCTCAGCATTAAGAAACATAGTCTCCACTTAGATCTGAGCAATAAATGACTATTATTTCAATCTTTTCATAAAATATTCACTTCCTTGTAGTAAATACTATATATATATGTAATGTAGCACCCTGACACAACCTAGGATCTGTCGCCAATAAACGTGCTTCTCAGAAGTCACCAAAATTGATACAATACTTCATGTAAAACCCATCATAGCTTAATGCTCAATTCAAATATAGATTTATGTCCATATACTTATTGAATACGAGCACTAAACTCATTAATGCTCTATTAGTAGCCATACGTCGCTGACACACACTACATTCAAAGTTTCAACTGAATATTCATTGTAGTTAAAATAACTTTCAAAGTTTACCATCATTATATTATCCAGTATACTCTCTAGAGCACAGAAATTCTCTGTTCAATGTTGCTTGAAACTTACTCAATATTTTAAATATATCCTCGTATTTAAAAGCACACCCAGCAGCTTCTCTTCTTAACTGACCAACAATAATTCTAATTCTCTTAATATTTATCGAACATTTAAGAAATATTCCCTCAAATAATTTAAAAGATACCACTGATTACATATCGCATACTGCATCACATGTAACCAACTTAAGTAATTCTAATTCAACATATTTCACCATCACCTTTTTTAGAAACGTGTTTGACAGATACAAGTACATTAGATTCTGATTTAACGTATCAGATGTATTTTCCAAAATAGTGAATTGAATTTTGCACTCAACAACTTGGACTTATTTAGTGTCTCCTGATATCACTTGATCGAAATTGTTAGATAAGGTTTCTATTTCTGCTAACTGATTCTTACATACTAGTTCACGTGGACTCTAATTCACAAACTTCACTTCTAGCCAAAGAGGAAACTTGATCTTAATCTTGTTGCTTTTCATGGAAGACTTAAATTTATGATTTTTGCCATTTAACTTGAGTGTTTCAATTCATAGTCTATGCTGATAATTTTAACGAAATGTGACCTTATTCCTTTTGAAGTGGGTAACCCTAGTGGATCTTAAATCTGGCCAAGTCTTATTGCAGTTAACTTTATGTTACCGACTGGATGTACGCATCATTTATTGAAAGTTGCCGCTGCTTAAAATAGTGAGTTTTTAAACAATGTCGCTTTCAGCAAATTTCAGCAATATATTGTGTCCAGTGACGTTTCTATAACCACTGCATCGTATACCCGTCTTCTTTCATCGGTATCCACAGTTGCGGCGCTGTTTGTTACAATGTAGCTGATGTTCCAAAAAAATCCCGCTTTTTGCTATCTTGAATAGGCAACTTTAACAAATATCACGTGGTTTTGTTGCGGAGTACTCGACGAGCCATGTTCGGAGCGCATTTTCATCCGGAAAGGTAGTTCCTTGAAGGTTGTTCGACAGAGAGCGCAAAACGTAAAAACCTGAGCGCGCTACATCAGGTGAATAAGGTCGGTGTGTAATTACTTGTCAACCCAACTGCCCTATAGTATTTTTTTTTTCATTATATATCCGAATGCGGATAGGCGTTATCGTGCGTAGCCTCACTTCAAGTAGTCTTCCTGGTCGTTATTCTTGCGCTGCGTCTGTATCATGTCTCAGTTATTGAGAGTGAATGTCAGGAGCGATGATTACATGTGTATCAGATGCGTAAAAAATATCTTTTGTGGATTCGCGCAATCCTTCGAACGAGGAATTGCTGCTTTGTTTGGGTTCAACCACTTTTCTCTTTCGCATATGTTATAAAGACACCATTTCTCGGCACCATTAGCGATACAGGATAGGAATGGTCGGTGTCTTTCACGAGCCAATTGATGACGAACAAGCACAAATGCGCATGTGGCCACCTGCTGATTTTGTAATTTTGGCTTAGAGCTTACGGTACCCATAAACTAGATTTTTGAACCTTCCACTGCATGCAAATGTCGGTCGATGGCGGAAAGATCACACTTCATCACGCCTGCCAGTTCCGAGCACAATGACGTGTATCATTGTGAATTAATGCGTTTAAACAATCTTTGTCAAACCTTGAATGTCTTCCTGCATGTGGAGAGTTACTAATGTCAAAGCGACCCTCCTTAAAATTAAAAAAAAACATTTTTTTGCCGTGCTCTGTCCAATTAAATTATCCCGATACGTGGCGCAAATATTTTAGGCTGCCTCTGCTGCTGTCACCCTTCTATTGAACTCAAGCAGAAGGATATATCGCAAATGTTCCTGTTTCTCCATTTGTCACTCCATTTTCTAGTATCCACAGTTCCACTCATTATCTCCAAACAACAAAATGAGAACAAGTAAACTGAGATAGCAACAGTGAACTAAAATTAAAAAAAATGACAGTCAGTAAATAAACCCACATCAGCCAGAATACCAACATGGAAAAGAAAAACACTACTAATTTACGCAACAACGTAACACATCGCCGTTATCACTAGGATAGGAATGTAAACGGAGATAACTACTGTTTAACGAGTCATTTACACTATGCTTTCTGTGCGGGTGGGATGGGCACAAAGTTTTTGTTACTGACCTCTGTCATCACCGGTCAGTGCCCCACACATTTGTGTACTTGATGACAGAGCGGACGCATCACTCTTCATCGAAGGTTTCCACCGAACAGGACGGTTGGAGCATATAGTCGTTTGCTCCTGATCTAAGGCCAGTGGCAAGAGAAGACTTCCCTTTGTGCTGCTTCTCCCAAGGGTCGTCATGAGCGCCAAACCAATGCAGCAGAAGTCAACAGCCACGTGCCACTGTCTCCGGACTCACTGTATGTGAAGTTGTTTCTGACATCATTTTGCTCGAGTTTGTACGACTTTGTCGGTACCAAACACTCTCAACACATTCATATGTACGGATATGAGTGAGCGAGTCAAATACACGTGTCCAGTTCCCAGTCTTTTGGGCATATCAAATTAGCCAAACATTATCTGGAAGATGGGACGACACACAGTTCATAATTACACAACAGATTTTGAAACGGACTGCTTCGTTTCACTTATGCAGCACATCTGATATGTGATTTCGAATCCACCATGTTCATTAAACCTTACATTCAGGTGACTGGTCCACTGTAGACAATGCAGGTAATTGAACTACCCACGACACAGAATACATATAAAAAGCTATTGCTTAATTTTAATTATTTAATTAACGTCCCCGCTTTGAATCTTTAAGTAGCTTAAACTAATATCTCAGGAAAAATTTAGTGAAAAAAACACAAACATTATAAACAGAAATAAAGTCAATGCATTAGTAATTTGTTTTCATAATTTTATGTGTTGTTAGAGAAATGTAAGTTTGAATTTTTAATGTCTTCCACAATGCCACCTTCCTACGTATCGGCTGATGAAGACTATTGAATCAAACTGAGGACAACAGTAGTTTACTTCGCAACTTGGCTAAAAGAAAGGTTCGATTAATAGGAAGCATCCTGAAATATTAAGGCGATAAGGCAGTGAAGGGAAGTGTAGTTGCAGTTGGGGGCTGGGAGATGAGAGAGCTATTATGAGCAGATACAAGTGGACATTGGTTGCAGAACTTGCAAATCCTGATCAATTTTATTTTTAATGTGATCTGAAACTAATAACATTGGGAATGTGTGAGGGGCTCCTTTATAAGTTGTACTGTGTTGAACTATGTTTGAACCATATTTTCAGCCAAACATAATATTGGTCAGAATCACTTTTAACTCCTGATCGATTTCGGCAGACACTGCTAACTTGAACAGAAACATTTAAGATTGTAGTGGGAATTGTTGCCGAATTCTTGCAGCAACCAGTTGCGTGGTTGTATATCTTTGTTTCTTTAGGTCGGGAATGCTGGCTTGCACTGATGGGTGACTTTTTTGGTTACGAAATTATATACGTGTGAAACCAACGATATTTTTAACACTAGCGACACAACATCAAATAAATTTCTAATTCCAAAATCCTGAACTTAAGAGCGTTCAGCGCTCGATCACCCTACTGGCCATTAAAATTGCTACAATACGAAGATGACGTGCTACAGAAGCGAAATTTAACCGACAGGAAGAAGATGCTGTGATATGCAAATGATTAGCTTTTCAGAGCATTCACACAAGGTTGGCGCCGGTGGCGACACCTACAACGTACCGACATGAGGAAAGTTTACAACCGATTTCTCATACACAAACAGCAGTTGACCGGCGTTGCCTGGTGAAACGTTGTTGTGCCTCGTGTAAGGAGGAGAAATGCGTACCATCACGTTTCCGACTTTGATAAAGGTCGATTGCGGTTTATCGTATCGCGACATTGCTGCTCGCGTTGGTCGAGATCCAATGACTGTTAGCAGAATATTGAATCGGTGGGTTCAGGAGGGTAACACGGAACGCCGTGCTGGATCCCAACGGCCTCCTATCACTAACAGGCGAGATGATAGGCATGTTATCCGCATGGCTGTAACGGATCGTGCAGCCCCGTCTCGATCCCTGAGTCAACAGATGGGGACGTTTGCAAGACAACAACAATCTGCACGGACAGTTTGACGACGTTTGCAGCAGCATGGACTATCAGCTCGGTGACCATGGCTGCAGTTACCCTTGACGCTACATCACAGACAGGAGCGCCTGCGATGGTGTACTCAACGACGAACCTGGTGCACGAATAGCAAAACGTCATTTTTTCTGATGAATCCAGGTTTTGTTTACAGCATCATGATGGTCGCATCCGTGTTTGGCGACATCGCGGTGAACGCACATTGGAAGCGTGTATTCGTAGTCACCATACTGGCATATCACCCGGCGTGATGGTGTGGGGTGCCATTGGTTACACGTCTCGGTCACCTCTTGTTCGCATTGACGGCACTTTGAACAGTGGACGTAACATTTCAGATGTTTTATGACCCGTGGCGCTAGCCTTCATTCGATCCCTGCAAAACCCTACATTTCAGCAGGATAATGCACGACTGCATGTTGCAGGTCCTCTACGGGCCTTTTTGGATACAGAAAATGTTCGACTGCTGCCCTGGCCAGCACATTCTCCAGATCTCTGACCAACTGAAAACGTCTGGTCAATGGTGGCCGAGCAACTGGCTCGTCGCAATACGCCAGTCACTACTCTTGATGTACTTTGGTATCGTGTTGAAGCTGCATGGGCAGTTGTACCTGTACTCGCCATCCAAGCTCTGTTCGACTCAATGCCCAGGCGAATCAAGGCCGTTATTACGGCCAGAGGTGGTTGTTCTGGGTACTGATTGCTCAGGATCTATGCACCCAATTTGCGTGAAAATGTAATCACATGTCCGTTCTAGTATAATATATTTGTCCAATGAATACTCGTTTATCATATGCATTTCTTCTTGGTGTAGCAATTTTAATGGCGAGTAGTTTACCTCTTTTATTAATGTGCAGATGGTCATTACTGAACGGCCGTAGTTTGCCAGTTGTATTTCGCCATGTCAGAAACGATCTATAGTTTCATACTTTCCAGCATGAACATATACACAATACAAACTTTTACTTTGGGAAAGAATACAAGAGGTACTCACCGACAGAAACAGAATTCATTTTGTTCTGTATTTCAGTACGTGCAACAAAAAGAAGTAAGTCACTACACTTACTGCATTCGGTCATTCCCCAGCCGCTGAGCAGAGCTGGTCGTCCCACGAAGGAGTCATTGACGTCGAGTAGGGAAGGTAACGCCACTGGTTTGATGTACCCTTGAGGACAAAATATTACATATCACACTTATAATATGTCTTAGATGAGTTCTCCAAATGTAGAACGAAGTATTTAAGTCATGACGATGACTGAAATACTACTTCATTCTAAAATGCTTGTTACCTTGGCAAGATGTACTAAACAGCGATACTATGAGGTGGCAATACAGTTCGTTAACACAATAATACTAACACCTTATCTTATGGTATTTGTGTTATATTGTGACTTGTTTCTAGAGGATGACGCTTTGGCAACAACTGTGACATTGCTTTTGACCCAGAGGCAGGCTTTAGGAAATGCTGAAAAACCTGAACCGACAGACGCTTGAAGGTAGAAACCAATTATCCAACGAAACCCTACTTACACTGTTTCTAAACCATTATTATTGTGTTAAGAATTGAGAACCATTCTTCACGTCCCCACGTACAACACCTGCGAACGTAAAATTAGAATTGTTATTGCTGGATGAGTCATTTAAACATTCGTTTTAACCAGTCATTCTTCCCACGCTCCATAAGTGAATGGACCACGAAGAAGCCAAAGTACGTGGCACGATGAGAAGTAGCCTCTGTTATGAATTTCACGTGGTTTTCCGAGGACAGATGTAGATACCGCTGCTCTCCTTCTCCTACATTATCATCAACGTCAGCATCATCAACTATTTCATTCTCATCATCAGCACTTTCATCGTCGTAGTCATTGCAGTCTTCGTCATCGTCGTAGATATCTTGGTCGTCATCGCAATCATCATTGTCCCCGTCGACATCAACATCGACGTCGTCATCGTTATCATTGTCGTCATCATCATCATCGTTTAAAAATTAGGCGAAATACACTGCTAGTGTCATTCACGTGGTCTTTGTGCGTCTCTAGTACTGGTATGTTGCTTCTTCGGTCTTTCACTTTGGCTTGCCAACTGATATAGGGGTTCAGTGGTCACTCCGTTTACTGTACTCACCTACTTCATGTACAACGCTGTATAGATCTAATTCTTATCGTATGTCATCTTTGATTCCCTGAAACGTCCATTAACAAGGATACCTCTCGTTTCAGCGGGCTCTAAAGCTGGAATGGTCATTCAGTGGAATATTTTACTTGTTCTTGTGGAATTTGTGTATTTTTCACGTCTGTGACGGAAGAATGAGGAAGGATGTTTTTCGGTTTTACGTCTCATCGAAGACAGGCCACTGGAAACAGGCTGCTTGCTGTGCACTGAGGAGGCATGAGACAGATTATCGACTGCGTCCTTCTCGAAGGAACCGCCCCCGAAATTGCCCTATCTTCACTACTGCCACACCTTCCTCGGTAAATAACAACTTCACAGGGGTGTGTCATAGTGATGGAATGACTTTCCTGCCCCTTTTGGAATGTTCACGGTTTTTAGTATTACTTTTAAAAATATCCAATGTGTATTTCAAAATAATCTGTGTTTGGCTAAATTTACTTTTATTTGCCTGATTTCTCCCTAAAGCAACAAAGCCTACATAATAAAGCTTACAATTATCGCATCAATATACTTGTGGAGTACGAAATGTGTAGGAATGGAAATTCAGATAACAATGAATAGTTGACTGTACCCCTTGTTCTTCGAAGATGGTCAGGTAGTGGTGGCCATTGAAAAGGATGTCTGCCCTAATCTAAGTAAATTGTTAGAGCAATATGATAAGTGGAGACTGAGAGTACATTTTCAAAAGACAGAATATCGATGCAGCGACGAAAATATAGGACACATAATAGTAGAGGGCCAGCACATCACGTATAAAATTTAAATATTTACGTAGAGTCCTGTCGGAAGACGGAACAAGTGATTCGGAAAGCCTTCGGAAAGCCGCAGTCCAGTAGCTGAACTGCCTCTAACGGTCTTCTAAAATGAATTGTAAAGTAAAACAGATGCTCTGTAGATGTACCGTGGAGGCTATAACGATCTGTGGATGCGCGTTCTGGGAGTTTACTGGATAAAATTTAAACAAAATAAAATGGACTATCTCCGAAGATCGTTTAGAATACCTCGGCAAGATTACGTATGAAATACGACGGTTACGAAAATCACCAAGAGAAATGAAAGTATCACAGGTCTGAATACAAGCACATCTGTTCGCCTGGTATGGCCAAACAATGGGAATGACGGGTGACATACGGCAAAACAAAATTTTGATGTACAATCCTCAGGAAAGCAGAAGAAGAAGTAGACCGGATGTTGCTGGTTGGAAGGGAAAAAAGAGGCCATGAGTAAAAGAGAAATAGCAGAACGCGATGACGGATAGGAAGGTACACTGTCCACTCGCACTAATATGACCACCTGTCCAAAGCCTGAATAAGCAAATTTCGGTGTGGAGACCACTGCGAAGTTTGCAGAAGAGAGTCTACGAGTTATTGAAAGGTACCGTCGGGGATGCAGCGCCGGTGGACTATACAGTCGTAGTCAGCTGTCTAGCTCTCTCGATTGAGGATCCATGGTGTGTATAACCCAATCGACGTGATGCCACAGGTTCTCGATTGGGTTTAAATCCTGAGAGTTTGGTGGCCAGGGGAATACGGTAAACTCATCCTTGTGCCCTTCGAACCGCGCACATACACTGCCAGCTGTGTAACACAAGGCATTGTCCTGCTGGTAGAAGCTATCGTGTCTACGGGAAATAAACCGGATGTACGGGTGGACATGGTTCTCAAGGGAGATGCGTACTTCTGTTGACCCCTTGTGCCTCCCAATATGACGTGATCACACACATAATGCGATGAAAATATTCCCCAGCCCATGAGGCTCCGTCTTGGTTGCAGAATGTGTGCTTTCAGATGTTTCACGGCGTGCATGCCAACGGTCATCTGTCCGATGGGGCACAAAATGTGATTCATCTAAAATAGCCACCTGTCGCCACTCATTGCACGTCCAGTTGCGGTACTGGCGTGCAGATTCCAGACTTCATCGCTGGTGAACAGCAGTCAACATGGGTGCATGAACCAGGCGCCTACGGCGATTCCACATACTCAGCAGTGCTTGCTGAGCTGCCGTTGAGAACACACTGTTGGTAGCTCCTTGGTTGTTCTGGGCTGTGAGTTGCTCAACAGTTACACGTCAGATAAATCGCTCCATTTCCGCATTAAGACAACGACTGCACAGTTACACGCGTCCCCTTTACGCCCTTCCACCTTCTCCCCCCCTCCTCCCCCACCACCACCCTTCACCTCGCCGCACGCATATTATACTCTCTGCCGTCTTTGAGTGTTTGTTGCATGTTGGCATCGAATAATGTCGGTGGTCACAGGTCACACTGATGTGGACAAGTCAAAATATGAACAGTAGCATAGGCAGTGACTTAATTCGTGTTGTAGAGTATAATTGGATTGTGATAATTCCTAGAGAAACTTCCTTCCAGATAGAAACAGTGTTCTGGACCCAGACTCGCACTCGGTACCTTTACCGTTCGCGGACAAGTATTCTACCGACTGAGTTACCAAAGCACGACTCACAACACCCCCCCCCCCCCTTACTTTAGTTCCGCCAGTACCTCGTCTCCTATCTTCCAAGCTTCACAGAAGCTCTCCTGCGAAACTTGCAGAACTGGGATATTGCGGAGACATGGCTTAGCCACATTCGGGGGGATGTTTCCAGAATGAAATTTTCACTCTGCAGTCTGAAGAGCACCACCCCGCGAGAGGCAAAGATTCCGATTTCGATTCTCGGCCCGGCACACTCTTTTAATTTGCCAGTAAGTTTCATATCAGCGCATACTCCGCTTATAGATCGTGGTAACCGTCCCTAGATAATTAGAGCAAATGACTTGTTCGATTAACACGCCATATACTTCTTTCCGTCAATGATTTTAGAAATTCAGATCGAATATTATCCATCCCTTCTTCTTAATTTGATATCATGTCTTCCAGAGCTGTTTTAAATTCTAATACTGGGTCGCCTATGTCCTCGTTATCGACTCCAGTCTCCTCTTCCGTCACGTCGTCAGGTGAGTTCTGCGTCTCATAGAGGCCTTCAATATACTCTTTCCACGTACCAGCTCTTTTCTCTGCGTTTAACAGTGCAATTACCATTGCACTCGTAATATGGCGATCATTGCTTTTATTTTATCGAAGGTTGAATTCACTTTCCTACATGCTGAATCATTCCTTCCGACGATCTTTTCATTTTAGATTCCTTCGCATTTTCCCTGAAGAAAGAGTTTCTACGTGAGCCTCCTCATAATTCTGTTTAACTTTGAAGTTAATGCATCCAACTCTGCCACCTCAATTCTGGTCACAAACTGTAAATTACATAAAAAAAGACTGAGCAGTTGAGCGTCTCTATAGCGACCACAAGGTATATTACCTTTATACCACTTTATATTTTACTAAGATTTTTGGTAATTATCGGAGCCCTACACGCATATTCAATACATTATGCAAAGTATGTCAGTATATATATCACTACGGGTAATATAGATACTGCCTATAGGAAAATTAAAGAGACTTTTGGAGAAAAGAGAACCACTTGCATGAATATCAAGAGCTCAGATGGAAACCCAGTTCTATGCAAAGAAGGGAAAGCAGAAAGGTGGAAGGAGTATATAGAGGGTCTATACAAGGGCGATGTCCTTGAGGACAACATTATAGAAATGGAAGAGAACGAAGATGATGATGAAATAGGTGATACGATACTGCGTGAAGAGTTTGACAGAGCACTTAAAGACCTGAGTCGAAACAAGGCCCCGGGACTAGACAACATTCCATTAGAACTACTGACAGCCTCGGAAGAGCCAGTCGTGACAAAACTCTACCATCTGATGAGCAAGATGTATGAGACAAGTGAAATACCCTCAGACTTCAAGAGGAATATAATAATTCCAATCCCAAAGAAAGCAGGTGTTGACAGATGAGAAAATTACCGAACTATAAGTTTAATAAGCCACGGCTGCAAAATACTAACACGAATTCTTTACAGACGAATGGAAAAACTGGTAGAAGCCGCCGACCTCTGGGAAGGTCAGTTTGGATTCCGTGGAAATGTTGGACCACGTGAGGCAATACTGACCCTACGACTTATCTTAGAAGAAAGATTAAGGAAAGGCAAACCTACGTTTCTAGCATTTGTAGACTTACAAGGAGACGGCACGACCGTGGGGTCGGGGATTTGTCCGTAATTTTGTGTGGTGAAAGAGGACCCCTAACACCTCACGTGGTTAAAATATTAGCACGCACTACCCGGAAAATCCCGGGAAAAATCGATCCAAAGTTTATTAGGTGCCTTATGAGTATAAAATTTTAGTACACTGCCGAGCCGCCGTCTGGCCTAAGGGCAGTTCCGCTTGGGACGCGACAGCGATCGGACGTGTCGGTACTTCCGCGTAGTCGTAGCGCCGCAAGCCATGTTTATAGAAATTCTTGGATTGTGACCTGTGATATTCTAAGTGCTTCTTCACTACCGTCGTACACAAGCTTCTTAATTTACTCACAGCGGTCTCGACCGCTCATATAGTGCAGTTACGGCTCCCAGTGTACCTCGTAAGAATACCCTGTGTTTTGCATTTGAGAAATCTTCCAGGAATGTGCAACCGAGTTCTCTAGAAATCCATGACTGGATAGTAGATATTATTGGCATCACATCCGATCAGGTCCACACAGCATATCATGACATGGCGGAATTCTGTTTCTTTGTGAAGTTTTTAGACCAGATACAAGTGGAGAAAATTTTGGTGAATACTGGTGGGAAAGCAGAGTTCTGACATCGTGATTAGTCGGTGAGTACAGTTTCAATAACTAACGCTGACATTGAGTATAAACAAGTGCGAGTGTTCAATTTGCCACCTGAGGTTGGGAATTGTTTTCTTAGAGATGTCCTCACCAAATACGGTGACATCCGATAGATTAGAAACGAAAAGTGGTCGAGCCGTCACAAACTCCAATGTTATAGTGGGGTTCGCTTCGTTGACATGGCTGTTAAAGTCAATATCCCATCCTATATAATGGTTTGTGATTATAAGGCTCATGTCATTTACGAGGGACAAGTAGGCACTTGTTTTATCTGTAACACGAGTGGCCATTTACGAGAGGATTGCCCACGGCGCGTTGTCGTACTTCGAAACAATCTGCAACAACGACAGAGATTAACATTGGCTGATGTCCTAACTCAAAATCAGACGCCTTCTGTGACTGACTCCCAACCGAGTGCATCTGTGTCAGAGGACAACGATCTCGGTAACGGCACCTTCCCACCCTTGCCTCAAAACCCCGTGGCCAGTCACCCCTTCGCCACCGGTGTTGCATTATCTGTCGGTAACAAACGACGACGTACTGGTGACGGTAGTGTTTCCGGCGACCAGGTAGTAAAAAATCAAACCGATGACGCGGAGCCACGGGCCTCCACACAGGACACGCATGTGTCGGATGGCACAGTTACGACCCGTCAAATTCCCATTCAACCGCCCGACGCAGAAACTGACAATACGAGGGCAGTCGAGTGTTTACAGTAATCCGTTCCGATGCCGCTTGTCGACTCGCCACAGGTGACTAACACACAAGAGGCGGCAGTCAGTCAACTGCAACTCGTAAACACAGCGGATGAAGCACACGGCGTAGAGCATAACATAAATAGCCGCCACCTCGAAACTGCTTCCAAACAACACGAGGACCCGGACAGCTGTATACAGACAGCCATTGCGGCTCCAAACAAACACAGTGAGCCTACTGAAGCCGCGTCTTCGGACTTGCCGTCACCCGTTCCGAAGCAAGGACTTTCACATACTGCTTACAGCCATGACTCGCCGACTCCGCCGTCTTCTATGACACTTCGGACGACTGCGCGACGGCGAAATAAAGTGAAACCAAAGGACTCTGTGGCTGGAAGTAACTCAAAAAGTAAAGTCAGAGCAAAAACTGGTACAAAACCTGCGGATGTAGGTTCGAAGTCCGACGGTGAGATGGACTGGCCTTCCTACGCTTCCCATCACTCACAAGTCTCGGACGATCATGAGTCAAGGTTATAAGTTTTTGTCCCTGAACATTAATAGAGTTATGACAGATTTAAAATTAGCAATGTTACGGCAGTTTATCTATGAGTCCGAAGCTGATATAGTTCTGTTATAGGAAGTGTCTATCTTAAGTTTTTATGTATCAGGATTTGCAACAATCGTAAAAACCGTGGCGGACGGAGGTACAGGTACGGCCATTCTATCAAGAGACGGAATACCAGTGAGTAATATCGAAATGTTGAACTCCGGTAGAGGCATAGCTTTCCAAATTTTTGACGTCACCCTCATCAATATCTATGCTCCATCTGGAACGACCTTAAAATCAGAAAGAGCTAACTTCTTTAAACAAGACATCATATACTTGTTACGCCGCAACCCAACCCAGCTGATAATTAGTGATTATTTCAACTGTATGATCCACAGGAAATACCAATCGCCAAACTTTAATTACTGTAGGGAACTACATGATCTGGTGCGTCACCTGCAGCTGAAGGATGCGTGGGAACTAAAATTTCATACCCTGGTAAAGTACACGTACCTGACCACCACCGCATGTAGCCGTCTAGACCGTTTGTACATCTCTGAGAACATTTGCCAACATATTCTGGACGCCGATGTCATTCCGGCTAGTTTCTGCCCTCTGTGTCACGATAAATCTGGCCAAACAGCACACTAAATGGCATAGGATTCCGTGGAGCCTAAATGTTCCTATTCTCGCCGATGCCTTGCTACAAGATGTCATCTCCACGACATGGGCGGATAGTCTCAAGCAATGCTGCAGATATCCGAGCAAGATAGCCTGGTGGAATGCTGTGGTCAAACGGAAAATGCGATTATCCTGAAAAAACTACAGTTGGCAACGGGCGCAAGATGTCAAACGCACTATTGATTTTTACCAGACAGTTCTGCGAGAGTTGTATGCGACTACGACACCAAGCAACAACGAGCTGACGACCATCAAACAAATAAAGGCGAAGCTTATAGGCATAAAGCGAACGCAGCTTGAAGGACTGAAGATCAGATCTAAAGCAAAATCGCTTCAAGAGGACGAACTTGCATCGCTGTATCACCTCATAAAACATCGTGCCCATCGCAAGCGAGCTTTTATCGGGGAGCTGGACACAGATGATGGACTCCGTTTGACCCGACGGAGTGGTATTCTTACTGCAGTTTACCGGTACTTCACGGATCTGTAGTCGCAATGCGATACATATGGTGATGACGGCGCGCTCTGCCAACCGTAGTCACGCCTGCTGACAACTCGGCGGTCGTACACGATTTTGTTCCAGACGAAGTCCTTGAACTGACTTCTGGCTCGCCATCGAATAAATCCCCTGGCCCTGATGGTTTGCCACGGGAATTTTATGTGCGCTTCTGGCCCATAATCGGACACGCATTTACAGATGTTCTCAATGAAGTGATGCGAGGGAGTGACGTACCGGCCGTAATGATGGAAGGCCGAATTGTATTGACACCAAAAAGGAAACACCGAAGAACCTTAGATAACTTCCGACCTATTACTTTACTCAATTTTGATTGCAAAACCTTTGCCAGAGCACTCAACAGCAGATTGTCACCGTTAATGAAGCAAGTCATTCACAACCACCAATCATGCTTCCCTGGTCGCACTATTATGACGCCCCTTTCGGAATATAGAGATGTAATAGCCACAGCGTCAGTCACTAACGTGAATCTCGCATTGCTGACTTTTGGAAAGCTTTTGATAGCGTCCGCCACGAGTACCTCCTACAGCTACTGCAGCGGTGTGGTTTTGATCAACGGGTTATTAATGTCGTGCAACATTTCGTCACGGGCATTACAACCAGAATCAGCGTAAATGGACAGATTACTCAACCCATCGAGGTCCAAAGAGGAGTGCCGCAGGGGAGCCCTCTCTCCTTGATGTTATTTGTTTTATCGCTCGAGCCGCTCTTACGCTTTATTCATGACAAACTTGCAGGCCTTTCGATCGCCGGGACGTCCTTCGTGGTTCGTGCTTACGCCGACGACGTCGGAGTGTTATTGCGCAACGACAGAGACGTATCAACCCTCAAGACCGCGGTAGACGAGTACTGTCGTGCTTCCCGTGCTAAAATCAACGCCGGTAAATGCACCTTTGTCAACATTCGAGGATTCGACGCAGTTATTATACCTTGGGCGAAGCGTGTCGAAGCCCACACCACTCTGGGGATGATTATCGACAAATGCCCGCTAAACATGAATGCAAAAAATTGGAAGCATGTCACCAATAAAATGCAAGGTGCCATCTATGAAAACAATTGGCGGTCCGTTAACGTTCTCCAACGCATACGATTCCTCAGCAGTTATATATTCAGTAAAGCGTACTATATGGCCCAACTATTTCCAGTCCCCAAGATGCAGGCCAAACACGTGATGAAACTCTCTAATAGATTTATCTGGCAAGGGCATCTGTTCAAAGTGAAATACACCACGCTGACGTCTTCCAGACAGGCCGGCGGACTCAACATGCCTGACATTAGCATAAAGTGTACTGCGTTATATATTAAACGAATCACCCATTTGTTGGACAAGGAACCTCTCAGCGTAACCAGTTGGCTCTTCCGAACCTTACAACCCACCGATATGCACCCACCCATTGATGTAGGTAAAATACATTACAAACTACGACATGTCAAGCAGCTTTTTCTTGAAGTAAGCTATATTGATGGACATTATTTCTCGCAGGATTTACCGACGACGCACCTGTTATTAAAAAGATGGACATCTCGAATAGTCCGGAATCCCATTGAACATAAATACCCGAGTGTTCGTTGGAAGGCGGTTTGGGATAACATAAGTTTAACCGTCCACACTGCTGAAGTGGCGTCCACATGGTATAAAGTGGTAAACGATGTTATACCCACTAATGAAAGGTTGCATAGAATCGGTTTAAGTGACAGTGATAAATGCGTCCGCTGTGGTCTGGTCGACACCTTACGCCATCGCTTCACTTATGGCGGTCATCTCATTAACTGGAAATGGGTGCAGCAGAGGCTGGGCCTGATTACCCGCAGCAGCCCAGCCAGCCACTGCACCGACATCCTGCTCTGGCCGGACGCGAAACATTTTCCCACTACCAAGAACAACACCGTGATGTGGCTGTTAGGACAGTTTGTGACATATATCATCATCCACAATAGTGAAGATAATCTCATTAGTTTCGAGGCTTACATGAGAACTGCACGTTGGAAGATGAAACGTTACCCAAATTTCAGGAAGATGTTTGCTAACATATTAGACATAATTTTTGAAAAACAAGGCGTAGGGTAATTCTCGATGCCAGTAAGGACACAAATCACATGCAAGACTATGTAGCGATCAAATTCACAACGAATAAGGGGTTACACCTGTTCCTAGGACTGCTCCCGACTTCTCAATGGTGTTATTAACTTCATTATGACGTTTTCATTAATAAATATTTCCTGTGCATCTCTTGTTATCCGTTTGTATGCTCCAAATGACTTTGAGTTTGAACGGTTATGAATCAAATGACAGAACTGCCATTCTAGTTAAGACAGTCAATTATATATATGTTTGCGTTTTGGTTCTATGTCTCTGTCTGGACTGAAGAGGCTATTGTCAGTTTACTATTTTTGTTCTATTTTGTAAGCTTACAAATGGCAATATATTGAAAAGTGTTCTTCAGTCTATTGTAGGATACAATTCGTGTTGGAACAGTTCCAGCACTTCATTATTTTGTTTTTGTGTTTATGTACATATATGGTTGTTTTAATAAAGGAAAAAAAAGGTGTTTAGGACTCGGATTCTTACGCCAGAGGTCTCGTGTTCGATTCTTCCTCTGGCACTTTTTTTCTGCTGTTTCATTTTCTTTGGTTATTCCACCAATTATTCAGAAAGTTTCCCAGACCTACATTATATTTAACAAATTAGTTACATTATTGAATAAAAATTATTTTCTTTTTGTCCAACAACACAATTCATGGCGGTGGGTTTTCCATTTTCCACTGTAAAGTATATGAAGAGAAACATTGCCTTTTTAATCAGAATAACAAAGTCGATTGGGAAACATCAATTTTTATACATATAATAATTATAAACAAGAACCGCAGTGGTAATTATCGTAAAAGCAAACAAACCAAAAATTTTTGCGACATCTTTCGCAACATATAAAAGCGGAGTTTTTACAATAACAGGGCGTTTGCAATAAATCTGTACGAAAAAATGCCCCATTAACATTTACGAAAATGTTTCGAGTTTCTGACAATTTTGAGGCAACCAGGCATATTAAATGTCTCGGAATATTGGTGACGATAATTGATGGTGAATTATAGAATGAATTTTTATACAATCTTCCCGGGAATTACTTTCACGATTCTCCTGTAACAATGCGCTGCAACTTTGCAAGCAACAGAAGAAAAAAGAAAGTGCCAGAGGAGGAATCGAACACGAGACCTCTGGCGTAAGGGTCCGAGCACTAACCACGTAGGCCAGGCGTCGGCTCGGCAATGGGCAAAAATTTTACACTCATAAGGCACCTAATAAACTTTGGGTCGATTTTTCTCGGGATTTTCCGAGTAGTGCGTCGTAATATTTTAACTACGTGACGTGTTAGGGGTCCTCTTTCACGACACAAAATTGCGGACAAATCCCCGACCCCACGGTCGTGCCGTCTCCTTATTAGAGAAAACGTTTGACAACTTTGACTGGAATACTCTCGTTCAAATTCTGAAGGTGGCAGGAGTAAAACACGGCGAGCGAAAGGCTATTTACAATTTGTACAGAAACCAGATGGCAGTTATAAGAGTCGAGGGGCATGAAAGGGAAGCACTAGTTGGGGAGGCAGTGAGACAGGGTTGTAGCCTCTCCCTGATGTTATTCAATCTGTATATTGAGCAAGCAGTAAAGGAAACAAAAGAAAAATTCGGAGTCGGAATTAAAATCCATGGAGAAGAAATAAAAACTTTGAGGTTCGCCGATGACATTGTAATTCTGTCAGAGACAGCAAAGGACCTGGAAGAGTAGCTGAATGTAATGGACAGTGCTTCAAAGGAGGATATAAGATGAACATCAACAAAAGCAAAACGAGGATAATGGAATGTAATCGAATTAAATCGGGTGATGCTGCGGGAATTAGATTAGGAAATGAGACGCTTAAAGTAGTAAAGGAGTTTTGTTATTTGGAGAGCAAAATAACTGATGATGTTCGAAGTACAGAGGGTATAAAATGTAGGCTGGCAATAGCAAGGAAAGCGTTTCTGAAGAAGAGAAATTTGTTAACATCGAGTACAGATTTAAGTGTCAGGAAGCCGTTTCTGAAAGTATTTGTATGGAGTGTAGCCTTGTATGGAAGTGAAATGTGGACGATAAATAGTTTAGACAAGAAGAGAATAGAAGCTTTCGAAATGTGGTGCTACAGAAGAATGCTGAAGATTAGACGGGTAGATCACATAACTAATGAGGAGGTATTTAATAGAATTGGGGACAATAGAAATTTGTGGCACAACTTGACCAGAAGAAGGGATCGGTTGGTAGGAAATGACCTGAGGCATCAAGGGATCACCAATTTAGTACTGAAGGGCAGAGTGGAGGGTAAAAATCGTAGAGGGAGACCAAGAGATGAATACAGTTAGCAGATTCAGAACGATGTAGGTAGCAGTAGGTACTGGGAGATGAAGAAGTTTGTACAGGATAGAGTAGCATGGAGAGCTGCATCAGACCAGTCTCTGGACTGAAGACCACAACAACAACAACATGTCAGTATATACAACCTTTCCTCCTCTGACCTTATGAATGAAAAGCTTGAATGAGAGTGTACAAGACAAATTTCAGTATCTAGATCTGTGGGAGTGAAAGTAGTCAGTTACTGTGGCAGAATAGCCAACCCTATGAAGCACGCCCCAGGTATCAAAGAGGTTTATGTTCGTCTTGGAGGTACCTTTTCTACAGATTGGTACCACAAAATTGGAAGCTCTCTGAGCACTTCGGGAGGAACGGGACGCGTGGTTTCCAAAAGAGTTCGCTCGGCAGTGCTCTGGGAGACGCGAGGCTTGCGACACCGACTAAGTGTGCCTATTCAAAGTTAATTCATTGTCTTATTTTTGTAGATTTCAGTTGCAGTCAAAATTAACGTGTCGACATTATCGTTCGTTGCCCGTTGAACAACGTATAGAATTTTTCTTGTTAATTTCGGAACATTATAACCTGTTGCACTCAACCACATATGCAAGACAATGTTCTGGTCTGCCTTTGTTCAGACATGTGGACTCGTAATGAATCTTCTCAGTTCAGTCTTATTTAGTTCAAGGGTGATCTCACGAGTATGGTATAATTGAAGTGATTTCTGAAACTTCGCTAATTTCGATTTCGGTTCGCAATCTAGTTTCGACATGTCATTGTTGTCTCGATACTTGTTGGTATGGATCTGAGAGCCTTACATTCACAGTTCGTGACTCACAGTTATGTATCCTGTCCAATTACCACTCATTTTATGCATTTTTTTTTGTGACGACCACGTGTTTGCGGGTTGTGAGAATCGTTACATGTCACAGTCACGGATTTTCGGGACAGAACTTCCAAACTAGTTTCAGAATTCTTCTGTGGTGAAACTATTAATAGCTTTTGCTTATGGATTAATTCTTGTTCACTTGCTTCGTGCACTCAATCCAAGGGAACGACCGTTTGCAACCATGCGCATACTGGTTAAGTATTTTCTTCATCCTTATATCTGTCCTGAATATCTATTATACGTGTATATGTGTGTGAATGCCGCCATTGAAAGACTCCTCTGCCCCTCCTGTATTTAATAAATAATGATGAAACGTGCTGGGCTGCCCAAGACGCAGTTGTAAATGTAATTCTGTAACTCAGCGGAGAGTGTTACGAAGAATGGCAACCATTGCGCATTTGTTCAGCTGTTCTTGAATAAAAGTGATATTTTTACCATACCACATGCTTGATTATTGCAGTTCCATTTTACGTCCTACTGCTATCCGTTGTGCAACAAATAATTACGGTCAAGTTACTCATATAACATTTATTCAACTATCATAATGTGCAGATCCGGCAACTCAGTTCATCTAAACATCAAAGGTGCTTCTTTCGTGTAGATCCAATAGATACCACATTTTTATGGACACCTTCATCACAAGCACCGATCCCCAACCAGATCTTTCACCGACAGATACCCTTCAAATTGAACCTTGTCTGTCCTGCACTTGCTATTTCTTTCATTCTTGAGTGATTAATGTTGCTGGGTTACTATTTTTTGATTAACGTTTCTGTACTACATCTTTTGAACATCTACATGGATACTCTGCAAATCACATTTAAGTACCTGGCAGAGGGTTCATAATACCACCTTCACAATTCTCTATTATTCCAATCTCGTATAGCGCCCGGAAAGAACGAACACCTATATCTTTCCGTACGAGCTCTGATTTCCCTTATTTTATCGTGGCGTTCGTTTCTCCCTATGTACGTCGGTGTCAATAAAATATTTTCGCATTTGGAGGTGAAAGTTGGTGATTCGAATTTCGTGATAAGATTCCGTCGCAACGAAAAACGCCTTTCTTTTAACGATGTCCAGCCCAAATCCCGTATCATTTCAGTGACACTCTCTCCCATATTTCGCGATAATACAAAGCGTGTTGCCTTTCTTTGAACTTTTTTGTTGTAATCCGTCAGTTCTATCTGGTAAGGATCCCACACCGCGCACCAGTATTCTAAAAGAGAACGGACAAGTGTAGTGTAGGCAGTCTCCTTGGTAGATGTGTCACATTTTCTAAGTGTCCTGTCAATAAAACGCAGTCTTTGGTTAGCCTTCCCACTACATTTTCTATGTGTTCTATCCAATTTAAGTTGTTCGTAACTGTAATTCCTAGGTATTTAGTTGAATTTGCGGCCTTTAGATTTGACTGCTTTATTGTATAACCAAAGTTTAACGAATTCCTTTTAGCACTCGTGTGGATGGCCTCACAAATTTCGTTATTTTGGGTCAACTGACAATTTTTGCACCATTTAAGATATCTTTTCTAAACCGTTTTGCAGTTTGTCTTTATCTTCTGATGACTTTATTAGTCGATAAGCAACCGCGTCATCTGCAAATAACCTAAGACGGTTGCTCAGATTGTCTCCCAAACCAGTTTTACAGATAAGGAACAGCATAGGGCCTATAACACTACCTTGGGGAACGCCAGAAATCACTTCTGTTTTACTCGACGACTTTCCGTCAGTTACTAAGAACTGTGACATCTCTGACAGGAAGTCACGAATCCAGTCACATAACTGAGACGATATTCCATAAGCACGCAAATTCACTACAAGCCGCTTGTGTGGTACAGTGTCAAAAGCCTTCAGGAAATCCAGTAATACGCAATCGATCTGAAATCCCTTGTCAATAGCACTCAACACTTCACACGAATAAAGAGCTAGTTGTGTTTCAAGAACGATGTTTTCTAAACCCCTGTTGACTGTGTGTGAATAGACCGTTTTCTTCGAGGTAATTCATAATTTTTGAACACAATATATGTTCCAGAATCCTGCTACATATCGACGTTAATGATATGGGCCTGTAATTAATTGGATTACTCCTACTACCTTTCTTGAATATTGGTGTGACCTGTGCGACTTTCCAATCTTTGGGTACGGATCTTTCGTAGAGCGTACGGTTTTATATGTTTGTGAAGTACTGAGCTAATGCATCAGCGTACTCTGAAAGGAAACTAATTGGTATACAGTCTGGACCAGAAGACTTACTTTTATTAAGTGATTTAAGTTGCTTTACTATTACAGGGACATTTACTTCTACGTTACTCATGTTGGTAGTTGCTCTTGATTCAAATTCTGGAATATTTAATTCGTCTTCTGTTGTGAAGGCATTTCGAAAGGCTGTGTTTAGTAACTCTGCTTTGGCAGCACTGTCTTCGACAGTGTCTCAATTGCTATCGCGCAGAGAAGGCATTGATTGTTTCTTGCCGCTAACATACTTCACATACAACCGGAATTTTCTTAGATTTTCTGCCAGGTTTCGAGATAAAGTTTCGGTGTGGAAACTGTTATAAGCATTTCGCATTGAAGTCCACGCTAAATTTCGTCCTTGTGTAAAAGATCGCCAACCCTGGCGATTTTGTGTCTGTTTAAATTTGACATGTTTGCTTCGTTGTTTCTGCAACAGTGTACTGATCCTTTTGTGTACCAAGGAGGATCAGCTCCGTTGTTTGTTAATTTATCTGGTATAAATCTCTCAATTTCTGCCGATACTATATCTTTGAATTCATATAGTCTACACTTATATTATTAATTTGGAAGGAATGGAGATTGTCTCTCTGGAAGGCGTTAAGGGATTTTTTCTTGAGTAGGTATATTTTTCGCTTATTTTTGGAGGATTTGAGGGTTACAATACCCAGTCTCGCTACGACAACCCTGTGTTCACTAATCCCTATATCCGTTTTGATGCTTGTTATTAACTCAGGATTATTTGTTGCTAAGAGATCAAGTGTGTTTTCACAAGCGTATACTATTCGCGTGGGCTCATGAACTAACTACTCGAAATAATTATCAGAGAATACATTTAGCACAATATCGGGTGATGATTTATGTGTACCTCCGGAATTAAACATCCATTTCCGTCAACATATCGAGGGTAAATTAAAGTCACCACCAACTATAATCGTATGAGTCGGGTACGTCTTTGAAATCAAACTCAAGTTTTCTTAGAACCTTTCAGCAACTGTATCATCTGAATTGGGAAGTCGGTAAAAGGATTCATTTATTATTTTATTCCAGTTGCCAACAATGACCTCCGCCCATACTAACTCGCAGGAAATATCTACTTCAATTTCGTGACAAGATAAACTACTTCTAACAGCAACAAACACTCCACCGCCAACCGAGTTTAGCCTCCTATCCATTCGGAACACTGTTAGGTACTTCGCAAAAATTTTGGCTAAGCTTTTCTCCGGCTTCAGCCAGCTTTCAGTGCCTATATCGATTTGAGCATCAATGCTTTCTATTAGCGTTTGGAGCTCTGGTACTATCCCAACAGAGCTACTACAATTTACATCTATTATACCAATGGTTCCTTTATCTACATTCATCCTGCGTTCAACCTGCACTCTTTGTGACTGAAGCCCTTCTCGTGTTTTCCCGAGACCCTCAAACCTAAAAAACCACCCAGTCCACGCCACACATCCCCTACTACCCATGTAGCCGCCTCCTGCGTATAGTGGACGCATTACCTACTCAGCGGAAACCTAAACCCAACCACCCTTTGGGACAAGCCGAGGAATCTGCAGCCCACACGGTCGCCGAACCGTCTGAGCCTGTGATTCAGACACTCCACTCGGCTCTGTTCCAGAGGTCCGCAATCATTCCTGTAGACTATGCTGCAAATGGTCAGCTCTGCTTTCATCTTGCAGGCAAGACTGGCAGCTTTTACCACTTCCGTTAGCCGCTCGATACCAAAGGGAATCTCTTGAATCCAAAGTGACACACATCATTGGTACCAACGTTAGCAACCACCTGCAGCTGGCTGCACCCTGTGCTCTTCATGATATCTGCGAGGACCCGTTCCACATCTGGCATGACTTCACCCGGTATGCACACGGAATGCACATTGGGTTGCTTTCCCTTTTTCGCAGCCATGTCCCTAAAGGACCCCATAACGCGCCTAACGTTGGGGCTCCCAGCTACCAATAATTCCACCCTGTGTGATTGTCCGGATCTTGCGGGCTGAGAGGTTGCCTCTGAAACACGACAGACGACAGCATCTGGCACAGCGACAGTGTCAGCCACAGACAGCACATGTAACCTATTTGTCAGACAAACCGGGGAGGCATTACGTGCGGCCACCTGGGAAGTCTTTCGCCGCCTGCTACGCCCTGTGGCGACCTCCTACTCAACCACAGGTGAGGAGTCAACCTCAGTGCGAGCAGTAACTGGGCTGGCCACCGGTGAGGACCGATCGGAGGACTCGGACGTGCTGGACGTCCGTTGGATCCCCACAGCCTGAAGCTGAGCGCGAAGTGTCACTAACTCGGCTCGCATCCGCACACAACAATCGCAATCCCTGCCCATAGTAAAGGCCATGGGAAACTAAACTATGCGGATAAATGGACTATCGGCACGTGCTGCGCAACTATACTGTAGATCCTGACAAAACGCAGGAACTGTGTCTAATAAATTTGATTAATGCGCAGAGATTCAAAAACCTAACTACTGAAGCACTCAGGTGAAACGAAATTATTCGTCCTTGATTAGGAACTTGTAATATGTCACAATATCGGTTTACTTTCCGGCTCAAACGAAAACGCGAGAACTGTGCTACTAGATATTAAGTAAACACGCAGAAACTCGAGAAACTCAACTATTAAGGCACACAGATGATATTATGAAAATTCGCTCCTGGTTAGGAACTCGTAAAAGTCACAAAATCGGTTACTTCCACGTTGCTGCTTGTGTCTCGGCGGGCTGCTACTACCTCATTGACTTTGGTAAATCGATTGAAGTATTTTCCTTCCTCGTACCTATGTCCCACGTCTGTGATTTCCCTTTTTAGTACGTCCAGTCCTCTTCAAATGAACTGCCTGCTATGATATTCCTAATCGCAATATTCACATCCTTAGTTAATCTTCGTGTGATATTTGTACTCAAACGTTGTTTAATCGGGTGTAGAGGTACTAATTGCTCAAAGAAACAAAAATGAAAGAACTTTAGATCTGCGTTTTTGTTTGAACGCCATCTGATTCTGCCTGAGCATTCCTCCCAAACATTGCTAACTGTGACAAGGTATTGTGCCTTTACCTTAACTGCATAAAAGGTATTCTGGTAAGAACAACGACAAAAGGAGACAGCACCAAGTACTGCCCTCTGCTGATTTGACAAAAATAGCTATGTGCTAATCACATTGCTTCTCCTAATTTTGCATTCTACAAAATTACTTTTTCTAGTCTTTCTCGTAGAACCAACAAAAAATATCTTTCTGGATGTGCTTCAACTTCGGTTGACCATTTTAAATCAAAACCTATAGACTTCTATAACTGTATAATGGAAGAACTACCCCATGGTTGTGAGACTTTTATATACAGTGTGAGTGATTACACTGTTGACGATTACTTTATCCTTACGTTTCTCTGTTAAGTCCTGTAAACTAACGAAGAATGCTGTAAAATATTCATGGCTCTAGCATACGTTAAATATAACTGATATAATAATCTCATAAAGAAAGTCTGTTCTGCTGAAAGAGAAAGGAGATTAGACGGTTGTATCTTGGAATACGCTTTCAGTCTTTCGACAATAGCCAGTTCTGTGATAGAGGTTTAACAGTTCTTCTTACTCCATTTTGAAAGGATACAGTGGCATTCACTTTATGCGTGCTGCAGCCTTTTTCTTAATTTACGAAAATCACTTCGAAAAAGTAGGGTTTTCTTAAATGTGAAAAACTGTTCCAAGGTGTAGCATGGTCATACATCTGGGAACAAATATTTTAACTTAAAAGTGCTTAAATTAAGAAAATTTTGTCAGAACCATATTTAGTGATATGTGTGTTACGTTATAACTCTGCTATACACCAATAATCATTCAGAAAAATCAAATGAAGAAAAACTATTATCAGAAACCAGTTCCAAGTTAAATACATTTTGAAATTGAATCTGTTGGCAATCAACACAAATTTCCATTTTCAAGACAGGGAAAATAGTCAAGACATTGAAAAACTCAGTTCATTTGAAAATATTACATGTTCCGTTTCAGGGTACAAGATGTCGCACGGCTGACGAAGTAGGGCTTAAACGTCAATATCCATACGTTGCCTAATGAGTTTTAAAAGTATAATTAATATTACGCGCCATAAAATTCTGTAATCTTCAAAGTAGATTTAGTTTAATATTTTATACATTGCTTTAATGTATATAATTCGTATTATTTACAAACGCTGCATAAAACGCAACCTGATGCGTCACAACAGTAAAAACAATGGAAAATGTCGGAAAACGTTTATGGCGGCCTGTAGTGCACACTTTTTCATGTGAGTCTGCAATCGTTCATCAGA
This sequence comes from Schistocerca americana, assembly GCF_021461395.2. Taxonomy (NCBI): domain Eukaryota; kingdom Metazoa; phylum Arthropoda; class Insecta; order Orthoptera; family Acrididae; genus Schistocerca; species Schistocerca americana. The sequence goes on from NC_060126.1 coordinate 383,702,382, forward strand.
GTGAAACACCGACCATGAAGCACCCTGTGTCCCTAAGTACACTATCAGCCAGGTATATCACTCTCCCTTGTCCCTGATATGAACCTGTACAAAATTACACCTATCAGTAAGACCTACACACTTTTGATACTGATATGGCCTACATAAAGTCCTGTGTCACAGTAAAGTAAGTATTAAAATCTGGCTGTTACAGCAAATGTATAAAGAAACTTAGTTAAAATGTTTTGTGGGGCCATACATTAAGCAGTCGAATTGTGTACTGACAGAAAAGAAGCAAGCATCCAGGATCAAGTTATCCCAGTTTGCAATTATTCAATCTGAAAAGCCTTCTCTTCAGAGTTATGGGATAACGAAACAAGGTTGCCAAACAATGATAAAGTTAGCTAAGAATTCTATTTATGTTTTTCGATCTAGCTGCTTGAATCTTGGCCAGAGATGATGTACAAAACTACTGAAGTATTTAGGTATCTCGTGAGAGTGGAGAGCTTAGGCAGGTGTGGCTTCTCAAAGAAGCGGATCTGTGCCCTGTCTCCTTTTCTTTCTCATAATGATGTTTAACGCAGATAATTCGCAATATAAAAGACGACATTAACTGCAGTATATGTGTGTCACGTCCTTCGTGAATTCACAAACATTCATTTTGCAATCTGATTTTACGCCTTAACTGCAGTCATAAAGTGCTAGGGACGCTCAGTAACTAAAGCAACTCATTTTTTTCTGAAAGAGGGTTGGTTTTGTTCAGAGTTCCAATACGCCATATTATTCCCCACTCTTTTGGTTACAAAACCCTACTTTTCAATACAATCTCCGTTCAGTTGGAAGGCCGTGCTCTAATTTATTGGGTGGGCCTGTTTTGCCTGCACCGCACAACTCTACTGGTCGATGTCAGAGGCAACGTATTGCTACGTAAGTAACCTCTCTATCATCCACGTACTGCTTCATCCATCATTGCACCAAACAGATGGAAGTCGCAATGTGCGAGATGTGGGCTGTGGGATGGATGAGGAAGAACTGTCCAATGAAGCTTTGTGAGCTCTTCGTGGATGTGCAGACTTGTACGAGGCCTTGCGTTATCATGGGAAAGGAGAGGTTCGTTTGCATTTATGTGGATACGAGCACGCTGAAGAACAACACTGAAGGAGTCCCAGCCGCGTGCGGCCGGGCAGCAAGCGGCTGACCGGACGGGTATGTGGTACCTTGTTTCGATGATGACAGACGCCTCTCCCAACGACTCACCGTGCTTTTGTTGACTGACGAATTTCCTTTGACATTCTGCAAGCGCCTGTGAATACATGTGATGCTCTGGTTCTCTGCCAAAACAAATTCAGTGACAGCTCTTTGTTTTTTCCGGTTTTGTGACTTTCAGAGCACTTTGAGTCCGCTACTCGTTCATCACGATTGTTTCTCTTACAAACAAGGAACATTTTCTTGATTTTGAAAATGTCTGTGGACGTTCGCACTTTGTGATTAGTTATATGTCGTCTTTTTATTTAAGGTGCTCAGTTTTGGGGTAGCGCCAATGAAATTCTTATTGATGCTTCAAAAAGCAAATAACTTACGATGAACGAACTTCTCAGTTATCAGCATGTTTAAGATGTAAAATCGAGATCAATTATAGCTGTTGAAAGGGAAGGTTGCTAATATAATTTGTCTTTTTCTTAATTTATGGTGTTCAGGCTGCAGTCTATGCTTCTGGATCTTATTCATAACTACATTTTTGACCCAACCCCAACTTACAGAAGTGGCAATGAACCACATTGTCATAAACGAAAGGTATTTCGGTCCGTAATAAACTTAGTGGCACCGGCATCGTATCGTTGAAGCACAATACGTACTGCTCAAATGAAAAACCCGATCTAGAAATATACTGGCTATGGAGACGTGTTCATCCCGAATGTAGTGTAACTGAGACTAATTAACATCACGCAATACATTTGGCTCCAATGCGATCAGCTTACTTCCTATAGTGGCACAGAATTATCTTGCGAAATGTTCTTGATATTTTCTGTCCACTTCCATTAAATATTCTGAATTATTCTCATTTAAAATATAACATTGGTTTATTAAATTCACATTAAGGTCTATCCACCTAGAACTACAACTAATCTCGTCTTTCACTTTGCCTCCCATAGATATGTTTGTGGCAAAAGATAGAGAATGAGGTAAACCGGTTCGCTAGCTACCCTAAAAAATGGTCTCTTTGAGAAGGGGCAGACGCAGTAATTTTTGAGTCTAACCTCGTTGGAGATATAGACAGTGTGGTGCAGGAGATGTTGGAAGTGGTAAGTGGATGGAGCTTGAGGGACGTAAATACTCATCAAGTCTGAAAACTTTTACTCAAGACACAATCCTGCAAACCAGAGTGCGGTAACACAATAAACCACGTAAGGGGACGTTACTTGCACTGAAATCCAACAAATACGCGTCAACTTAATATATAACATGAACTTAATATCTAACATAAAATTTATACCAACGTGGCAAAATTACTGGCCCTTGAAATAACTTTACAAGAACGGGAGAGCACAAGGTAAAATAATAACTGTACCACTAATTAAGTATAGATGTTGGAAGTAACAAGTTCCGGATACAATTCACAAATAAAATGAATCGCTTATTTTTGAATGTCCTTTTGTCACAAAATCCAAATTATCAAGAAACAAAAAGAAACTGTTTATTTCGTAAACTTCTTAAACAAAATGAAATTTCCATATGTAGTGTAATTTTAGATATTCTCAGAACTCTTAATTATTTTATTTCTTCATTTATTTACTTATTTTGAAATTTCTTCGTAACATTTCACCATTTCTTTCTTTTTTGAAAGTCGCTGACATGAGGCATTTCACAAACAAAGATGAAGAAAATTTAGTGCACTTGATTTTCTCGAAGGAAATTGACACTTTAAATCAAAGAAGAACATATTTTATTTACGTCATTTACTATTGGCACAAACTACATTTAAAATACATATAAATATCTGCATTTTTATCAGAAAAATAGCAGTACAACATTTTTGTTTCTGGTTATTTAGCTTTCCGTTTTCGAACTAAAACAAGTCAGACTGTTACCGTAACACAAGTAAATAATTTGTATTTGTGTGCCTAGGTTTATTGTTTGAAATATAAAAACTATAATAATATATAGCTACAAAGGTAAAAGTAAACTTCTTCTTATTATTTCAGTCCTACTTTCATAGTCGACCGCTCTAACAACTCATTGTAAAACCAGCTATTTTCACTTTGTACATATCGAAAGAAATTTTTAAAGTCATTAATCTTTCCTTTGAGATTTGGCCTTTCGTCGTCATAGACCTTTTGCGTTGATAAACTGACCTCAAAAATGGCTCTGAGCACTATGGGACTTAACATCTTAGGTCATCAGTCCCCTAGAACTTAGAACTACTTAAACCTAACTAACCTAAGGACAGCACACAACACCCAGCCATCACGAGGCAGAGAAAATCCCTGACCCCGCCGGGAATCGAACCCGGTAAACTGACCTCATTTGTGAGAAATAAGCTGGTATGTTTTTCTCACGAATCCATCAATGAAGGCAGATTATGAGACTCCTCTTTTCCTTGGGTTTTCAAAGATAAATTAATGTTATACCGATACAGTAGAAAATTCCCTTTATTTCGTTTTTTTCTTAATTTCTTCAGAAGCTGAAGTTCTTTTTCTTATTCAGTAATTTTTTTTTAGTTGGGCCACCACTTCCGTAAATCGAAAATATATTCGGTTTGAACAAGATCAACAACAAATTTCTCTTGTTATGTCGAGGACAAAATGAAAGATGCAACTTCTTGAGCAGTGTAGTACCTGTCTTTTCTCCCAACTTACCTTAAATTATACCAACATCCCTGTCACAGGCTACATAAGAATGTCCTCTGATTGGTAGCCTGCAGATTACTTTTTGAAATCTGCTGTCATTAAGAAACATTCACAATCTTATCATAACATAATTCTTGTTCTGCCCAGTACAGTTGTCACCATACAGGTAGAGTTCGTCAACAGCAGAGGGAATAGTCTCACCGATATATCTCAATAAAAAGGTGCGTATTTCGTTATTTCCCTTTCGTACAACCACCTCGTAACACACATTTAAGTCAAATTCTCGTTCTTAGTCTTATGTACACTAAAAGGAAAAACGGACAGTTGTCTGTGATTGTTGGTAGCGAGACGTTTTATATGTAATCAAAACATAAAAGGAGTGCGTTTTCATGGTTGGTACAGTACTCTTTAGTATTCGGCAAACTGCTGTGAGGACGGGGCGTGAGTCGTGCTTGGGTAGCTCAGATGGTAGAGCACTTGCCCGCGAAAGGCAAAGGTCCCGAATTCGAGTCTCGGTCCGGCACACAGTTTTAATCTGCCAGGAAGTTTCAAACTGCTATAAAATTTATCATTCTTCCTTTTATGGACAAGGAGCTGTCCAGCGGCTACTCTTTTTTCAGTATCATTGAGCTGTGGGTTTTTAAGTCTTACACTGAACTGCTCACACTAACAGTGCGTATCTATTTAAAACCTACCAAAACAATAATTGAAATGTTCCTTGTGAATTTTAGAATAATAATTGTTTTACAATCAGAATGTGCTAAACTGCATTTTTCTTTGAAGAAAAATGCATCATTATAATATCAAGCTTTGCGTCTAAGTACATTATTTCCTCGGTAGTATAGTGACCAGTCTTCACAGGAAATGAATTAATGTGATTGTGAATCATGTCTATAAAGTCGTTGGGAAACGATTGTTTTGCTGTCCCCTGGGAACTCTGCGACCATACCCATCAGTAATGACTGTTTTAGCTTTGACATTCTCATTTCACATGTACCATACAGAGTTATAAACGCTTCTTTACATACCTTAATTCTTGATTATCTAGTCATTAAAAAAATTGAATGAACTTGCATGATCCGCGGAGTGACTGAACCTAGGTTTCATTTCAGCTTCCCCATTATCTGCTATAGACCTAAGCCTAGAGCGTTTGGTGTTCACAGGAAATGCATCTACTAAGGAGTGGAAAAGCAAGTCTTGTTCATTTTTGCCGTTAAAATCTCCATTTTTGAGTAAGATATAAGTTCGGTCATATTCAGTTAGTTTATTGAAAAATTTCAGTATGGACCTGGAAGGAACTTAAAATTAGCCTATAGTAAGAGTATGTTCCAGTACTTATGTGCAAGGCATTTCTGTTTTCTGTGCTTCCACAATGTTTCCTTCGTAGTTAACATGCTCACATCGAGGAATTCTTGCTTTCCCTATCCGACTGACTTTGTAGCTCACAGGCCTACGAAGACCCTTGATACGCTTTTTATATACGTCTAAATCAGCTTCATTAGCACTTTCCCCTCTCACTATCTGACGTTGTTCACGTCACTAAGCCAACGAACACTTTAAAAACAATATTTCACAAAAAAACTAAAATGGAACTTGCTTTGCACAGTCACAGTGTAAATGAGAAGAGAATGCACAGGAAACTGTGACAGAGAACAAATGTGGCCAACACAACAGAACTAAACAAACAGAAAAGCGCAGGTTTCCAGCGCGGCCGCAACACTTCATACTTTGAAAAGACACCTTCTACATGACTAGACGGCTTCCTTAAATAAACACATGTTTCATATGGTCTAGCGACAGTATTGAATCCGTGTGACGAACGACCTTTTGTAAATAAACAACGTAATCAAGCATTAAGATTCCGTTTTTACACAAAATTGATTCTATTAAAAAATGTGACAAGAGGTCTTTCATAAATAAGCGTTTCAAATGGGAACTAACACAAAAACGAATAAAGCTCACAACTTAAACATCACAGAGAATGGCCTACACTATCATGGAATGTAAACCAGACAGACATATCTAGCAAAAACCAACGGTAGGCTAACTGATTAGGTATAAGGTAATCGCCTATTTGAAGACAACGATAATGTAAGACAATGCTAAAGATGGCTGTTACAACTTTCAGTAAGTTCCAAATTAATGAACTACACAGTTAATCAGTTGCGATTTTTATTTATTTTTTGTCTTATCGCAGGTTCCAAACCCTCTAAGGATATCTTCCTCAGAAGATCAAGGATTTACTTGGATTACATTATGTAGAACATGACATATTCATAATGTTCTGGGGCTCTCAAGTCACGTGCAGATAATATTATTAAAATTAATTGCAAATGTAAAATTAAAAACAGGTGTAACTATTGAGCAGACAAATGTTCGAGCTTCTGAGACAACACAGTTAATGCCTTCATGGAAACATGTTTGCTGTTGAATACGCAACCATGATTGTATCCAGGTGTGCACCTCTTCGTCCGAGGCAAATCGGCGGCCATGAAGCCCTTCCTTCAGACCTCCAAATATACGGAAATCGCACAGGGAGAGGTCGGGACTGTGTGGAGGACGAGCAAGGGCTTCCCAGGGTGGGCCCACACGTTGCCAAGGTTGCTTCGAACGCACTGCAGGAGTTTCGCTGGGAAGCCCTTTCTCCACAGTCTTCCCATTTCTCCCCATGCGATTTCCATATTTTGGAGCCATGAACAGAGAGATTCGTGGCGGAAGATCTATATCGAAGAATTGCAGGCCTCGGTACAAGCACAATTTCGTAGGCAATCGCAAACATTTTCCCGTGAGGGCACTGACTGTCGTGTGTCACAGTGGGATAAATGTACTAAGAGTTGAAACGACTATTTTTGAACCAATAAAGGGTTTACTTACTTTTCTTCAAAAATGGTTCAAATGGCTCTGAGCACTATGCGACTTAACTTTGAGGTCATCAGTCGCCTAGAACTCAGAACTAATTAAACCTAATTAACCTAAGGACATCACACACATCCATGTCCGAGGCAGGATTCGAACCTGCGACCGTAGCGGTCACGCGGTTCCAGACTGAAGTGCCTAGAAACGCACGGCCACACCGGCCGACTACTTTTCTTCCATCTGTTTCTTTTTCATTTGATTGCCTATTTTCTATGTCCTCCAGCCAATTTTTTTAGAAGGGTTTCACATGGAAAGAATTTTTCGTGATGGTCATTAGATAAGGAGCGAGATCATGCAAGCTACGGAAATTAAACGTGATGAGGGAAGGGTTCCAAATCAAACTGTTTAATTATTTTATTCTAGTCATTTTATTTTATTTTATTTTTGAAATCAGCATACCGCATCGCGTTACTTGATGCCGTTTTCTTGGTCGTTTTTTTGACGGAAAGGAGTCTCGGCTGTGGCAAGAAATGCCAGATACGATGGACAGTGGGATGCAATTAATGATATACGGCATCCCCTCTGCGTCACTAGATGCATAATATGTCATCTGTATATTGCTTTAGGAAATAATTACTGGCAGAACCCTAAGGATAATGTTTTTGCTATGCAGTTAAGATAAATGCAGCGTATCTGGTCAGTTGTAGCGAAATTGGACAGGAATGCGCTATGGAGAATTGGTGTCGTTCAAGCAAAAATGCGTACACTACTACCTTTTTCAGCTTTGCTGCTTTCAAGTAGAGCACTCTTTGTACCTGCACAACAGACGTACGAATCTTCCTCACAGCATACAAATGTCACAGGAAGGTCAAATGGTTGTTGTCATTACATTTGACAAATTTTTCGTATACTGATGTGGACCGTCTAAGCATTTATCTTCTCTATATTTACGTCTTCCACAATATATTTTATTAATGATGCCTGAATATTCCGTCTTACATCAGAAAAACATTTACATATGTGATTTTCCCGATGAAAATCATCTTTCGTGCAGCACAAATGTTTAGGGCTGGCTCTGCTGTATTCAGAACTCTGTTAAATCCAAAGTGAAAAAGTTGTCTAAATAGTTAGTCAGTGTCCCATTTTAAACTACAGTTTATAACGCATAAGCAACACGCATAACTTCCGTAATCGAAAAATTTATACCTGCCAGTAGGACAAGTACTAGAACTTCAAATTAAAGAAGCTTCAAACGGAGAAAACGTTCAGAGGAACCTACGCATCTCCGTACAAAACAAAAACACTACAAACGTAATTACCAATCTGATATTCTTAGGTAAATTCTAACAGTGGTGTAAATTATGTAGTTCAGTGTCCTTCACATCAAACACATCACGGCAATGGCGACACTCTCGTTATTATGTCACAGTGTTCCCTCCGTTTAACGATGTTCAACGTGCTACAACCACTTGGACTGATAGCGGTCGCTATGAAGCGCTGTCCGTGGCCCGCAACCATTAGTCTCTTTGTCGAGGCAAACCCTCCAGTAGAGGTGTATTCACAAGTTTTTGCCTTTAGTGTTGTATTAAACAGTGTAATAACATATGTTTGTGCTTACGTCAGACTGAGACTCTTAGAATGCAGATGATGAGGTTAAAAAAAGAAAGCTAAATGCTTGAACTTTTGACATCATCTTTACAGAACACAACCTTTATCCCTAGAGCACATACGGCACCAGAAAGGCCCCAGTGAAAGACAATATCGCCTCAACGAAGTCCTTCGTCCTGCAGCGTTGCCAGGTCGTTCAGATTTATGAGAGTCGGAGAGTTTTACTGCCGCCTTATCTGACCTATTGGACTTTGTATCTGCAAGCGGCAGCCAGTTGTGAGGTCTTATGTCAAAGGCCGTACATGCTCTCTAACGCTAGAAACAAGTGAAATGGGACACTTCTTAGGATTCCTGGGCTTGTGTTGGTATATAGTGAGATGTAAAATTTCGTCCCACTGTTCAAGAAAGGGTTCAAATGGCTCTGAGCACTATGGGACTTAACTTCTAAGGTCATCAGTCCCCTAGAACTTAGAACTACTTAAACCTAACTAACCTAAGGACATCACACACACCCATGCCCGAGGCAGGATTGGAACCTGCGACCGTAGCGGTCGCGCGGTTCCAGACTGTAGAGCCTAGAACCGCTCGGCCCGTCCCATTGTCAATTTTGATTTTCAGCAGTATTCCGTCAATTCTTCTGACGTGAATGTCTGGCAGGTTGTTCGGAAATAGCCACTGGTCGACCTCCTTCCCCACCCTTGTTCAGACGATCTTCTGCACCATCTTCAGAATCCTGCTGTCGCTGAGAAGTTATAATCTTCTTTCATCTACAAGGGAAACCCAAAATGCACTGACGAAATTTTGAATGTTGTTCAGGAATCTTTTCATGGAATTCTGGTATCACGGAACCATCAACTTCAGTTATAATAATGTTATTATGATTTATTAGGTTTGTTATTCCAAGATACTATCATTCTGTGAAATTTCTTCTCAGCATTGAGAAAGCTTGTGATATGTAATCACCTTATACGCGCTATAGGAAACACAGCATATGCCAGTATAGCGTTATTACGCTGCACCTCGTTTGAAGTGACTGAATCAATACACGAGATCAGTATCGGCCAGTTCTTCATCTGTAAACCTATCCATACTGTTGGGCACCACTATTGACGTAGAACTCACTGAGAAAACAAGCAGTTCGAAGATTAGGGTGGAGGGTAAAGTCGGAATTACTGTTGTAAAACGTTAGTACTGCCAGTGAAAGGCACAAGTTTAATTCCGGATAAGACGTACACTATTTGATGAAGCGTATCCGAACACACCACCGTAATGAGGAATTGACCGCTGGATGTCACGAGAGGTGGACCCATTTGTATAAAAGATGGCTGTGAGTATTATGTTGTCAGCAAAAAAGCCACAACAGCGGAATGGATCCTTCAGGAGAGCTCAGTGACTTCGAACGTTTACCACTTATTGGATGTCACCTACGTAACAAATCCGTCAGGGAAGTTTTAACCCTTCCAAAGCTGCCCAAGTCAACTGGTGGTAGTGTGTGAAGTGGATACGCGAAGGATCAACCACTATTAAACCAAGACTTGGCAGACCACACGTACTGATGGACAGAAACTGTCGAGCATTGCAGAGGATGGCTGCACACACACACACACACACACACACACACACACACACACACATACAAACACAAAAAAAACTCATCAAACCAGCGGACAGAACGACACGTTAGTTGCAGAGTACTACCAGCAGTCCAGATACATCTACATCTACATCTGCGAGATTACTCTGCTATTTACAATAAAGTGCCTGGCAGAGGTTTTAATGAACCACCTACTAGCTGTCACTCTACCGTTCCACTCTCGGACGGCGCGGGGGAAAACGAGCACTTAAATTTCTTCTGTGCGAGCCCTGATTTTTCTTATTTTATCGTGATGATCATTTCTCGGTGCCAACAGAATGTTTTCGTAATCGGAGGAGAAAACTGGTGATTGAAATTTCATGAGAAGATCCGGACGCAACGAAAAACGCCTTTGTTTGAATGATTGGCAATCCAATTCACGTATCATGTCTGTGTCACTATCTACCCATTTTCACGATAATACAAAACGACCTGCCCTTCTTTGAACTTTTCCGATGTCATCAGTCAGTCCCACCTGATGCGGATCCCACAACGCACAGAAATACTCCAGAATAGGGCGGGAAAGCGTGGTGTAAGCAGTATCTTTAGTTGACCTGTTGCACATTTTAAGTGTTCTGCCAACGAATCGCAGTCTTCGCTTTGCTCTACTCACAACGTTATCTATATGCTCGTTCCAATTTAGGTTATTTGTAATTGTAATCCCTAAGTATTTAGTTGAATTTACAGCCTTCAGGTTTGTGTGACTCATCGCGTAATCGAAATTTAGTGGATTTCTTTTAGTACACATGTGAATAACTTCACCCTTTCTTTATTCATGGTCAATTGCCACTTTTCGCACCATACAGACATCTTATCTAAATCATTTTGCTGTTAGTTTTGGTCATCTGATGACTTCAAAAGGCGGTAAATGACAGCATCATCTGCAAACAATCTAAGAGGGCTACTCATATTGTCTCCTGTGTCGTTAATGTAGATCAGGAACAATAGAGGGCCTATAACAGTTCCTTGGGATACGCCGGATATTACTTTTGTTTTACTCGATGAATTTCCGTCTATTACTACGAACTGTGTGACATTTCTGACAGGAAATCACGAATCCAGTTGCACAACTGTGGCGATATTCCATAGGCACGTAGTTTGGTTAGAAGACTCTTGTGAGGAACGATGTCGAAAGCCTTCTGGAAATCTAAAAATATAGAATAAATTTGACGTCCCCTGTCGATAGCACTCATTACTTCATGAGTATAAAGAGATATTTGTGTTTCACAAGAACGATATTTTCTGAACCCTTGCTGACTATGTGTCAATAAATCGTTTTCTTCGAGCACGTAATTCAGCGGATCTTTCTGTGAGCAAGCAGTTGTATATAATTGCTTTATATGGAGCTATTGTATCAGCATACTCTGAAAGGTACCTGACTGGTATACAATCTGGACCGGAGGCCTTGCCTTTATTAAGTGATGTAAGCTGCTTTGCTACACCGAGGACATCTACTTCTATGTTTGTCATCTTGGCAGTTGTTCCTGATTGCAGTTCAGGAATATTTACTTTGTCTTCTTTGGTGAAGGAGTTTCGGAAAACCGTGTTTACTCTGCTTTAGTGACACTGTCATTAGTGCCGGCCGGAGTGGCCGTGCGGTTCTAGGCGCTACAGTCTGGAACCGAGTGACCGCTACGGTCGCAGGTCCGAATCCTGCCTCGGGCATGGATGTGTGTGATTTCCTTAGGTTAGTTAGGTTTAATTAGTTCTAAGTTGTAGGCGACTGATGACCTCAGAAGTTAAGTCGCATAGTGCTCAGAGCCACACTGTCATTAGTGACTTCATGATTGATATCGCGGAGTGAAGGTATTGATCGAGTCTTGCCACTGGTGCGCTTTATGTATGACCATAATCTCTTTGGGTTTTCTGCCAGATTCCGAGACAGAGTTTCGTTGTGGAAATTATTATAACCATCTCGCATTGAAGTACGCACTATCTTTCGAACTTCTGCAAAACTTTGCCAATCTTGGGGATTTTTCGTTCTTTTAAATTTGGCATGCTCCTTTTCGTTCCTTCTGCAACAGCGAACTGACCCGGTTTGTATACCATGGACATCAGTACCATCACTTATTAATTTATGTGGTATATATCTCTCAATTGCCGTCGATTCTATCTCTTTGAAATCATTCCACATCTTTTCTACGCTTGCATGATCTGAACGAAAGGAATGCAGACTGTCTCTTAAAAAGGCGTTAAGAGCATTTTTATTGGCTTTTTAAGCAGATGTACTTTGCGTTTCATTTTGATTGTTATGGGCGTTACGGCATTCAGCCCAACAGCAACTGCCTTGAGGTCGCAAATTCCTGTATCCGTCATGATGCACGAATGACTGAGTGTAGGGAGTTAAAAGGTGTGGAATACAATGGTCGAGGTGCCCTTATCAGTCACACATTTATTTACTCAATGTCTGGCGAGGTATGAGGTCATCTACAGATCTTTACCACTGAACAGTGTATGAATTAAAAGCAGTGATTTGGAGTGACGACTCACGCTATAGGTAATCCCTATGCCAGTCCTATGGAAAGGTTCATCGTCTGTGATCTGAAGTCGTAGCCACTGATTTCTAACACCCTGGAGACAGGAGTAATACCTCTGTGCCTCTCAAAGTAACTGCAAGAGTGGGGCCTCTTCCTAGATCACCGCCATACATTCTGTCAACGGTCATCCAGGGCAGTGCAAAACTGCGGTTCATCGGTGAAGATAATGCGACGCCATTTAACATCAATATATGCTTTCCACTCTCGGCACCACTCCAGACACGACCGTTCGTGTTATGGTGTTAACGCAGGCTAAGCATAGAACGGTAATTCCTTTGTCCGGCAACTGGAGCATTTCTACCATTGGTGTGGGATAACACAGAGAGCTGCAAGGGGTCCATTTCTTATTCTCGGGTGATACACACAGACGTGGAACTGTTATTATGCGCTTGACGCACAACACGGCGATCTTTCATTGTGGGGGTCATATGTGGTTGCCTGATGTACCTGCCCTCAAGTTCCATTCCAAAATGCTACTCCAGGCGGGTGTAAAATGAATGTGCACAACGGAAAATAATAAACGCTAAAATGAAGGTTTGGCCCTTTCTGCCGGCCTGTGTGGGCGTGCGGTATAGGCGCTTCAGTCTGGAACCGCGTGACCGCTACGGTCGCAGGTTCGAGTCCTGCCTCCGGCATGGATGTGTGTGATGTCCTTAGGTTAGTTAGGTTTAAGTAGTTCTAAGTTCTAGGGGACTGATGACCACAGATGTAAAGTCCCATAGTGCTCAGAGCCATTTGAACCATTTGGCCCTTTCTGACTACCCCCTCAAGCAGCTCTTAGTATCTCTTAATTCTATAAATTACAATCTAAACATAAATGAATTATGAACGCAACTAATTCTACTAAACGATAAACGTTGTTCCTGCTTATACAGGGTGGCCCATTGATCGTGACCGGGCCAAATATCTCACGAAATAAGCGTCAAACGAAAAAACTACAAAGTCCGAAACTTGTCTAGCTTGAAGGGGGAAACCAGATGGCGCTATGGTTGGCCCGCTAGATGGCGCTGCCATAGGTCAAACGGATATCAACTGCGTTTTTAAAAATAGGAACTCCCAATTTTTATTACATATTCGCGTAGTACGTAAAGAAATATGAATGTTTTAGTTGGACCTCTTTTTTCGCTTTGTGATAGATGGCGGTGTAATAGTCAGAAACATATCACTCACAATTTTAGACGAACAGTTGGTAACAGGTAGGTTTTGTAAATTTAACATTTTATTTCGGTTGTTCCAATGTGATACATGTACTTTTGTGAACTTATCATTTCTGAGAACGCGTGCTGTTACAGCGTGATTACCTGTAAATTCCACATTAATGCAATAAATGCTCAAAATGATGTCCGTCAACCTCAATGCATTTGGCAATACGTGTAACGACATTCTTCTCAACAGCGAGTAGTTCGCCTTCCCTAATGTTCGCACATGCATAGACAATGCGTTGACGCATGTGGTCAGGCGTTGTCGGTGGATCACGACAGCAAATATCCTTCAACTTTCCCCACAGAAAGAAATCCTGGGACGTCAAATCCGGTGAACGTGCGGGCCTTGGTATGGCGCTTCGACGACCAATCCACCTGTCATGAAATATGCTATTCAATACCGCTTCAACCGCACGCAAGCTATGTGCTGGACATCCATCATGTTGGAAGTATACCGCTATTCTGTCATGCAGTGAAACATCTTGTAGTAACGTCGGTAGAACATTATGTAGGAAATCAGCATACATTGCACCATTTAGATTACTACCGATAAAATGGGGCCAATTATCTTTCCTCCCATAATGCCGCACCGTACATTAACCCGCCAAGGTCGCTGATGTTCCACTTGTCGCAGCCATCGTGGATTTTCCGTTGCCCAATAATGCATATTGTGCCGGGTTACGTTACCGCTGTTGGTGAATGACGCTTCGTCGCTAAATAGAAGGAAGGCGTACAAAAAATCTGTCATCGTCTCGTAATTTCTCTTGTGCCCAGTGGCAGAACTGTACACGACGTTCAGAGTCGTTGCCATGCAGTTCCTGGTGCATAGAAATATGGTCCAGGTGCAATCGATGTTAATGTAGCATTCTCAACACCGACGTTTCTGAGATTCTCGATTCTCGTGCAGTGTGTCTGCTACTGATGTGCGGATTAGCCGCGACAGCAGCTAAAACACCTACTTGGCATCATCATTTGTTGCAGGTCGTTGTTGACGTTTCACATGTGGCTGAACACTTCCTGTTTCCTTAAATAACGTAACTATCCGCCGAACGACATCACTTGGATGATGTCGTCCAGGATACCGAGCAGCATACATAGCACACGCCCTTGGGGCATTTTGATCACAATAGCCATACATCAACACGATATCGACCTTTTCCGCAATTGGTAAACGGTCCATAATTAACACGGGTAATGTATCACGAAGCAAATACCGTCCGCACTGGCGGAATGTTACGTGACTATTACAGTGCCATCTATCACAAAGCGAAAAAAGTGGTCCAACTAAAACATTCATATATCTTTACGTACTACGCGAATATGTAATAAAAATTGGGAGTTCCTATTTTTAAAAACGCAGTTGATATCCGTTTGACCTATGGCAGCGCCATCTAGCGGGCCAACCATAGCGCCATCTGGTTTCCCCCTTCAAGCTAGACGAGTTTCGTTCTTTGTAGTTTTTTCGTTTGACGCTTATTTCGTGAGATATTTGGCCGGGTCACTATCAATGGACCACCCTGTATATTTATTTTAGATAAAAAACCTTTATATTACAATGTTTGCATTTACTAAGTAAAATCACTAATCAATTGCCCAACTCTGCCCCTTTATTATGACTGCACGGTCTAATATGAATAACGCGAAATGACTGACATCATCTACGTACCGAACACTAGAAGACACTACTTTCAAAGATGATCTACGGTAGTGTGGAACCTCAGTGGAAATAAACTAACGTGATCACAGCTGTTTAGCTTTTGTAGCCCTAATAAGCCGAAGCAGTTTGCGATATCACCTAATGTACTCCGTCCGGTGCGTCGAAGTATTCATCTGCGACGATTGATGAACTCCAGCCACAGATATACTCTTTCGAACACTAGGACGGCAGAATGCGGTCCTCTGACTAATATACGCTAATACTGTATTCTCCTCTCTGTGTTATACAGACACGAAACGCGAACTCCCCGCTACAAGGGCAGAGTTCAGATAAGGTCCCAACGTAAATATAGGCAGAGGATGTGCTCTCAATTACTGAACGCTGCGTACTCAACGACTTCCAGCCTGGATGTGAAGTCCAGAATCGTATAGGTTCGCAACAGTACAGTGCCTAACAGTTCTAACTATAAACCCTCCTGAGAGCAAAGACAGCAAGTCCATCCGTACAAACAAACTTGATTTCGAGCGGCCGTCACACACGGGTGCTCACAACAGAAGACCACGTCTCTCCACCGCTGGCTTCCCAGCAAGGTTCGGCTCCCCACCCTCTTAATTCCGAAAACGAATCATATTCCCGAAACCACGGAATATCCTCCCTCTCCACAAATTCTTCCGTACGCCGACCAACCATATTTTAGTCTTTTGTCGCCCAACGCGGAAGGTTTGCGAGGAAAAACCTATACTAGTACAATGGTACGTTTCTGAGTAAAAATCCTTGGAAATACCCCAGCCTACGAGGTTTCTTTAACTTTCCTGTGGACAGTATCTATCTTACCCCTAGTGAGATATGTCTCTACATCCTTACATTTGTCCTCTAGCCATACTTCCTTAGCCATTTTGCACTTCCTGTCGATCTCATTTTTGAGACGTTTGTATTCCTTTTTGCCTGCTTCATTTACTGCATTTTTATATTTTCTCCTTTCATCAATGAAATTCAATATTTCTTCTGTTACCCAAGGATTTCTACTAGCTCTCGTCTTCATACCTACTTTATCCTCTGCTGCCTTCACTATTTCATCCCTCAAAGCTACCCATTCTTCTTATAGTGTATTTCTTTCCCTCATTCCTGTCAATCGTTCCCTTATGCGCTCCCTGAAACTCTCTACAACCTTTGGTTCTGTTTATCCAGGTCCCATCTCCTTAAATTCCCACTACAGTTCATAACCAATAGATTGTGGTGAGAGTTTACATCTTCCCCTGGAAATGTCTCACAATTTAAAACCTGGTTCCTAAATCTCTGTCTTACCATTATATAATCTATCTGAAACCTTCCAGTGCCTCCAGGCCTCTTCCATGTATACAACCTTCTTACATGATTCTTGAACCAAGTGTTAGCTATGATTAAGTTATGCTCTGTGCAAAATTCTACCAGGCAGCTTCCTCTTTCATTTCTTACCGCCATTCCATATTCACCTACTACGTTTCCTTCTCTTCCCTTTCATACTACAGAATTCCAGTCACTCAAGACTATTAAATTTTCGTCTCCCGTCATTATCTGAATAATTTCTTTTATCTCATCATACATTTCATCAATTTCTTCATCATCTGCAGAGCTAGTAGTCATATAAACTTGTACTACTGTGGTAGGTGTGGGCTTCGTGTCTATCTTGGCCACAATAATGCGTTCACTATGCTGTTTGTAGTAGCTTACCCGCACTCCTATTTTTGTATTCATTATTAAACCCACTCCAGCTTTACCCATATTTCATTTTCTATTTATAACCCTGTATTCACCTGACCAGAAGTCTTGTTCCTGCCGCCACCGAACTTCACTAATTCCCATTATATCTAACTTTAACCTATCTATTTCCCTTTTTAATTTTTCTAATCTACCTGCCCGATTAAGGGATCTGACATTCCTCGCTCCGATCTGTAGAACGCCAGTTTTATTCCTCCTGATAACGACGTCCTCCTGAGTAGTCCCCAACCGGAGATCCGAATGGGGGACTATTTTACCTCTGGAATATTTTGCCCAAGAGGACGCCATCATCATTTAACCATACAATAAAGCTGCATGCCCTCGGGAAAAATTACGGCTGTAGTTTTCCCTTGCTTTCAGCCGTTCGCAGTACCAGCACAGCAAGGCCGTGTTGGTTAGTGTTACAAGGCCAGGTCAGTCATTCATCCAGACTGTTGCCCCTGCAACTACTGAAAAGGCTGCTGCGCTTCTTCAGGAACCACTCCTTTGTCTGGCCTCTCAACAGATACCCCTCCATTGTGGTTGCACGACGGTACGGCTATCTGTATCGCTGAGGCACGCTAGCTTCCCCACCAACGGCAAGGTCCATGGTTACAGCACGAAACTCGGTTTTCTCCATTGTCAGTCGGAGTCGACACAATGACCAATCGAGATAATTGTCAACAATGAACTATACGCTGCAAATTGTTGTGGATCTTCGTACGATCCTGAGGATAATCAAGCTTACCAACTATGAAGGCGCAACAAAAATGTTTCGTTCCTTCATGGAAATTTACTAGACTTATCAAACCACCCTCGTACGTTCAGCAGCTGTGATCTGCCTCTCTCTCTTTCTCTCTGAAACAACGACGTTACTTCTGGGATACTCACGGCTCAGAGGAGGTTCGTCAGTCAGGAAGATAATAGACACGTCGTTGTCGGAACTGCTCGTTGTGTTGAAATCCGGGTACGCTTTGGCCCAGGTGGAGACGGTGATCCAGGCCGTGTCCTCGTCCTCCCGCTGATGGATGCCTCCCAGGCGGATGGTGTACTTTTTAGCCCTGCGACAGTAAATTTCGAATTTCCAGTTTCAAGGCTGAGACTTGTGACACTAATAATTTTTACGAATGGCAGAATGGTAACCAGTAATAGGAGCATTCAAAAGCAGCTGAAACCTCAGTAAGTTCCTGTTAAGCTGTATTAGGTGCACGTTGCTGATGTCTACAGATATATTGTGCTTTTGCAGAAAGCGCTAGGAAACCAAAGAACGTCTACAGTCCTGACACGTAAATACACAGAACATGCACTACTAGTTGGAGGTGACTTTAACGTCCCGAGTATAGACTGGGATGACTATGGATTTATTGCGGCGCGTACAGGTGTAGAGTTTTCTGAAAACTGTGCTGAGCAGCTAGTTCGGCAGCCCACACGCAGTGGAAATATCTTAAACATAGTAGCTGCAAATACGCGGGACCGTATCAATAATGTCAGTCTAGAAACGGGGATTACCGATTTTAATGTCGTTACAGCAACTATGGTTACGGAAGGTAATAAATCAGTCAACAAGGGTAGGCGAGTGTTTTGAAACGTCCCCTTTGAAAAATTTATACACGACTGTGCTTATACTGACATACAATATCTTTAGCGCAACGCAATCTGACTTTCAGAAATCCCTACAAAAGAATGGCCCTGACTAACATTAACCTATGCATTTCACAAATCGCTTACCTCACAAAAATCTTGGTTACTCGAACTACTGCAAAACAGCAAGCGCCACTACTGCCAGCTAAATAAAAGATTCAAACTACGGAAGGCACTAACTACTGATAGGGATAGTTAGCAAATGAAAGATATTAATAGAGAACAAACAATGTATTTACCTTAATAGTCATAATATATATAGCAGTTCATGACAAATTACAAAACTCCGCCATCTCTCTCCCCACATCCACCACTGCTGGCGGCTCACCTCCAACTGCGCAAAGCTACGCGCTGTTCACATCCAGCTGCCGCTGCCCAACACTACAATGGCAGACAACAATGCAAACTAGCCACAGACTGCACACAGCACAGCCAGTGATTTTTTATACAGAGGTGGCGTTACCAATAAAAAAACCTAAACAGCCCGCCCCACAAAAAATTTTACAAATTGTTTTGGACAGTGGCCAATAATGATTTGATAAATTTTTTTTTATAATTACAATAACAAAGATATCAATTGCACACACTTATTGGTACAATGTTGGTCAAAAGCTAAACTTTCTCACAGTCCATAAAGACAGTCCTAATCGTTCATCACAGTAAAATAGCAGTGTTTTTCTCAAAGTCTGAACAGTAAAAGAAAATGCACACGGAAGTAGTGGATTTCCATGCAGTCTTGAAGAAGTAGCGTTGTCCTTCCAATGGAAAGACAGTGCTGACTCTCGACATGCAGACAGGTCATGGGCCACAACAGAGCAAACCCACAGCGGAGTCAGTCGAAGTTTTGATGAATATTGGTAGGTAGGTCATCACAGAGCATACCCATTGTAGTCCTGGTAGAGATTACGATATTGGTGGGCCACCAGAGGTGCAGACCCACTGTAGTCCTTGTAGAAATAATGGTATTGGTGGGCCATCAAAGATGCAGCCCCAATGTAGTCCTTGTAGAGACCTTCCGTAGTTTGAATCTTTTATTTAGCTGGCAGTAGTGGCGCTAGCTGTATTGCAGTAGTTCGAGTAACCAAGATTTTTGTGAGGTAAGCGATTTGTGAAATGCATAGGTTAATGTTAGTCAGGGCCATTCTTTTGTAGGGATTTCCGAAAGATTGCGTAGCGCTAAAAATATTGTGTGTCAGTTTAAGCTCAGTCTTGTATAATTGTTCTAACAGACTGCACACACCACAGCCAGTGATTTTTTATACAGAGGTGGCGTTACCAATAAAAAAACCTAAACAGCCTACTTACAGTTTCTTCAAGTAAGAGCAGATAATCAGTTGTTAGCAGCCGGCCTGTGTGGCCGAGCGGTTCTAGGCACTTCAGTCTCGAACCGTGCGACGGCTCCAGTCGCAAGTTCGAATCCTGCCTCGGGCATGGGTGTGTGTGCTGTCCTTAGGTTAGTTAGGTTTAAGTAGTTCTAAGTTCTAGGGGACTGATGACACCAGATGTTAAGTCCCATCAGAGCCACTTGAACCATTTGAGTTGTTAGCATCTCAGTTAGACTACTACGACTAGCAAAGGTTAGTATAGATTTGTGCCTTTGTGAAAAGGTCTATGCGCGAAACATACAACTGCTACCATCGTCGTACCTTACAAGCAAAACTCCCCAGATTTAGTGTTAAAGTCGCTCAGTGGATAGTCCATCAGAAACTGAACACAGATGAACCATGAAAACAGGAAGAAAGTGTACTGAACTGGGAGAACAGAAGCGAAACAGAAACAGTGAACTGGCCAACCTCAAGATGTGCAACATCGAGGGAGTTACAGCAACACGGAGTAGTGTGTGTGTGGGGTCACTGTTGGTGCCAGGTGGGAAATATGTGATCAAATCCTCCAGGTACTTCTGTGGAACAAATAGGAGGTACGTACATCTCGAGTTCACGTCGTTACAACTTGCAAACAGACGTACACAACGACGTAGCACAAATCTGAATACAGGGAACAGAAATGTCAATGACCAGAGAGTTCATAATTTCGCTATGAC
This sequence comes from Schistocerca americana, assembly GCF_021461395.2. NCBI lineage: Eukaryota > Metazoa > Arthropoda > Insecta > Orthoptera > Acrididae > Schistocerca > Schistocerca americana. The sequence goes on from NC_060126.1 coordinate 383,723,121, forward strand.
CGGATAGTTCATAATTTCATCAAAAAGGTAAAAAAAAAATTGGTCGCGAGGGAGGTTTGAACACAGACCTCCCACATCCCAGTCCAACACCGCAACCGCATAACCAACACGCCGTGGTTTTTCTGTCTCCGTCGATGTTAAACATGTTAACCTTTCACCGTTCATTGTTTCCATTTTGTTTCTTTTTTCGTGGTTCAGTACACTTTCTTCCTGTCTTCATGCTTGATCTGCGTTCAGTTTTTGACAAGCTGTCCATAGCGCCATCTCACCATTTAATCTGAGGGGGATGCGCTGGGGAGTTTTCGTTGTTAGCAAAATATCTAAGAACCCGAGACATTCAAAATGGCTCTGAGCACTATGCGACTTAACTTCTGAGGTCATCAGTCGCCTAGAACTTAGAACTAATTAATCCTAACTAACCTAAGGACATCACACACATCCACGCCCGAGGCAGGATTCGAACTTGCGACCGTAGCGGTCGTTCGGTTCCAGACTGAAGCGCCTAGAACCGCACGGCCACTCCGCCCGCGGACTTAAGGCTTTCGTCCAGCCTCTTGTTGACCAGTATGGTGTGGCAGCTGAAGATAGTGAAACAAAATCCCAAGCTATAAATTTCACGTGCAAGAAATCGTTCACGCAGGAAAACCGTACAAACATACCATCATTTGACCATCAGACAGACTCTCCTATGGATGTCATCTGTAATAAGCATCACTGAAAGATTTGAATGCACAACAGTCACCAGGTCCGGATGGAATCCTAGTTCGGTTTTACAAAGCATACTCTAGGGCATTAGCCCTTACCGAGCATCCATTTATCGCAAAGTCCCAAGGAACTGGAGATGAGCGCAGGTGGCTACTGTTTATAAGAAGGGTAAAAGAAAAGACCCGTAAAACGTACAGACCAATATCTCTAACTTCGGTTTGCTGCTAAATCCATCTCAGTATGAATATAACAATTTTTCTTGAGACCAAGAAGCTTATGTCCACGAATCAGCACTGTTTTAGAGAGAATTGCTTGTGCGAAACTCAATTTGCCCTTTTCTCACACGATATACTGCGAACTATGGATGAATGGCGACAGACAGGTTCCATATTTCTAAACGACGCCCCATTGCAAGCTGCTAACGGAGGCACGAACATGTGGAATAGCTCCACGGATATGTGAGTCGTTTGAAGACTTTTTGAGTAATAGCACACAGTATGTTATCGTCGACGGATCGTCAGAGAGAAAGGTATCCTCAGGAGTGCTCCAGAGAAGTAAGACCGCTTTTTTTCTATTTACATAAATGATTTGGCGGACAGGGTGAAAATACGCCTGCGGTTGTTAATTGATGATGCTCTAATGTACGGTAAGCTATCGAAGTTGACTGACTGTAGGTGGATACAAGGTGACTTGAACAAAATTTCTAATGGAGGTGATGAATTGCAGCTAGCTCTAAATGTGGAAAAATGTAAGTTAACGCGGATGAATAGGAAAAACAACAGCATTAGTCGTGTCCTACCTGACACAGCCACGACATTTAAATATCTGGGCATTACGTTGCAGAGCGATGTGAAATGGGACGAGCATGTGAAGACTTCGGTTTAGTCGGAGAATTTTAGGAAAGTTTGCTTCATCTGTAAAGGAGACCGCATATAGGACGCTGGTACAACCTATTCTTGAGTACTGCTGGAGTGTTTGGGATATGTAGCACGTTGGATTAAACGAAGACATCGAAACAAGTCAGAGGTTGCCCGCTACATTTGTTACCGGTAGGTGGGAACAACACGTAAGAGCTACGGAGATTCTTCGGGAACTCGAATGGGAATCCCTCGAGAGAAGGCGACATTCTTTTCGAGGAACGCTGCTGAGAAAATTTAGGTAATTGGCTTTTGAAGCTGACTGCCGAGCGCTTCTACGACCGTCAACATACAGTGAGGGCAAGGACCACAAAGATAAGATACGGGAAATTAGAGCTCGTACGGACGCATATATACGGTCGTCTTTCCCTCGCTCTGCTTGCATATGGAACAGGCAAGAGAACGGTTAATAGTTGTCCAGGGTACTTTCTGCCACGCGCCATATGGTGGATTGCGGAGTATCTACGAATATACAGATGTAGATATAGATGACTATCGTACTTACAAGAAGTGTGTGAATGACTACTATGTCGTGAGCTGGCGATAATATTCCAAAAGAACGAAAGAGAGAGAAATCCAAATGTAGTAGAAAATTTACTCAGTTCTTCAATAAACTCAGCTCAGATTGCGGCCAAGTGTCTTGGCTGTGATAGCATCGTGCTCAAATATCCAAAGGTATCGCCCATCTTACACCACGTGCTTCGCCATACGTTAATCTCAGCGAAAGTAGTGCAGATAACTATAGCCCTCATTACACTCCAGTGGCTGGTGGTTAGCACGTTCATCGCGTCGTCACTGTCTGCAGGAGTTTCTCATGAAAGCTTCTCACGAAAGTTCCTCGTGAAATAAAAATGCTAGCAAATTAGCTTAAGTTGTTCATCTGACATAATATTAAAGTAAAACGACAAATCTTTTGCTCTCGTTTTATTGACACACTGAGACGACGCAACCCTGTCTAACACAAACAGGCAGGCAAACTTTTATACACATCTATCAATGCTGCAACGTGTTGAGTAGCTGTTTGTACTGACAGATAGCCATACCAGTCACGTCACACGGAACTCTCTTGGTTTGTAACAGTTTTTCTGTGAGAATTCGTTTACTGCAGTTGAACATTGGCGTATTGTGATACCCATGCTCCTGTTGCTGTCCTTGTGCTGGTAGATCACGCAGTCACAATTTGGTGACCACTGTGCTGTTTCAACTTTACGTGGCTGCAACTTGGAACAGACTAAATGGTCTAGTGCCAGAAATCAATGGGATCTGGACCCTTTTGAAGCTGATCACAACAAAATACATCGGTTTACATCGAGAGAAAATAAATACCAAACCTAACCAACAACGTACTGTGGAACTCATTGCCTGTACGAGGAAGTGGGAGACTAACACAGACCTACATGTTAATACAGCATACTCGAAATCCTTCCATGACAATTCGAACTGTGTATTTCACCTATCCTTGTGTCTAGTGCAGTCGTTCATTTCTGGGGCCCCAATACACTTGTTGAGATTGGTGCACCAGCAAATGAAAGGCAAACAAATCTCATAAAATCTTAGTATAGAGGGTGTACCAAGAGAAATAATCAGTATTCAGGGATATGACAAGAACGGTCATTTGAAGAAAAGCTTCATATGGACTTCTGTGCTGAATGACCTTTGAGATAGAACACATCTTTCTTGTTATTCAGTACGTTGTGAGGTTTACACAAATATACACCTACAGCAGTTAGTAAACCAGTGTATTTATGTCTCAGTTTCCATTTTGTACCTACTGACTCGTTTCACCCATTTGTTCACTGGTAAACGAAAACTTACCCACAACCTACACTTTTGATCTACTATAATCAACTTTTTAGTTCTAACTAAATTTCATTTCAATTAGTTACAAAAATGGCTAAAAATGAATTTCTGTCATATCATGTTCGCCAATCTCCAAAACAACTTTTTTTCATAAAAAGGTGAACCTAAGAAAATAAAATTTAATATGTTTTTTATAAATGGTCAATGTAATGCAATAAAATTTACTATTGTTATTATAAAAGTGAGTTTAAGAAAATAAATAAAATGTATTATGGTGAATGTAAAATGTATCTTTTATTATTAAAGGGTGTATGAGCATACACCCTGGAATTATATATTGAAATTCCAGGGATCTGCTTTGAGAACCCTGGAATAATAAATTCATTATCAAAAAATCCAAAATTTTCACATTGTGAATCAATACCCTGAAATTCATTATATCTGTTTTTAAATTTCTTTGTTCTTTCATATTTCATTTTCATCTGTTCATTTTCAAGTATCTGAAAATACCAGTTAGAAATTAATTTAAAAAATCTATCTGGTAAAATAATCTTAAACTCTTTATTAAGCACAACACAAATTGTGGTAATTGTGTCTATTCGAATTTTTGACCAAGAATCCATGTAATCATGTGGATATATACCTTTTCTCATCATTAAATCGACTAACTATTCTGTTGGATGGTGACTGATTAAATTCGGAACAATAAACCAACTAACCAAATGTTAAATGAATGTTAGACACTATAATTTATGTTAATTATCTTTTTGCTGATGTTCATGTGTAGTCTACAGTTCATTTAATATTTGGTTGGTTGTTTTATTGTTGTTTCGAATTTAATCAATCATTGTTCAACAGAAAAATTCTTGTTAATTTTATTTTCATTTCACATTTAATAATTATCTCTCCATTTTGAGTTTAATTAATTTACTTACATTCTTAAGTTGATTAATTTCCTCTATATTCCAATAAGAGAAATGCATCATTACTCTATTTTTTCCACTTTGATGCTGATTAATGTCATCTCTATTCCAATAAGTTTAATTTATCATTACTTAATTTAGCTTAGTTTCAAGTTAATTTTTAGCAGTCGATGTAACAACCACTGAAGTACGTGTTGAATTTTTGTGTATATAGCCAATGACCGCTCCATTATTATTATTAAAAAAATTTTTTCGGGGGCATGTTTGGAATAGTCTTATTTTTTTTCTTATGGAAAGCAATCTTGGAAATTCAGAGATTAAAAAATTTAATCTTTCAAGATCTTAAACAAACTAAACAACAAATAAAAATTATACTATTCTTCGGTAAATTCGACCTCCGTTGTGCTCTTTAGGAATTTCTTCTTGTGGAAAATAATCTTTATATTATTTACTGCTATCAGTTTCGCTTTCTACACTAGAAAACCGAATCGTTTTCTTTTCATTTACATTTGTTATTGCCTTAAGAACATTCTGTATTTATTTGTTTCTACTACTTTAAAAAATAATCCTTTAATTCACAACAGAATCGTCTTCCTCATCATAACCTGCAATTTTTACATTACCATTTTTATGTAAAATTAAGTCCAAACCTTCTACTTGGTTTCTTCATCTAGAAAGCCATGAAATTTTTCTCTCGTTTCTTAGTAATACATTTTATTCTTGTAGGATGGATATAAAATATTAGCATTTCAATTTTCCTCCATTTACTACTACAAATTTTCAGTAAGCTATTTAAAAATTGTCACTACAATAAGTTCTCTTATAGAGTATTTCTTTTTATTAGTAGTAGATATTATTCTCAACTCCCATTTACACAGGAATAAAAATATTAGGTTTGTGTAAAAGTAATTAGAATTAGAGATGCAAAATTATTAATAAAGATATAAAATTTAATTGTTTTCTAAAAGTAGTTGAAACTGGGTGGTTGAAAGCATAGCGCTGTGCTAATATTACCTATATGAACAGCTGTTTATAGTAGAAGAAAAGTGTATGTTCTGGGTAAGTTTTCATTTTCTTGTGAATGAGAGAGTGAAACGAATGCGTGAGCTATAAAATGAAAACTGTGCCCGAAGCTACATTTTTCATGTAGTTAAGCACTACAACAGGTGTTTTACAAAGCATGCAAGGTAGCGGACTATATGAGGCGTGCACTGGGAGTGCAAGGTCCTCATCAATCACCACTTTGCATGATTGTTGGGTTGGGTTTTTTGGGGAAGGAGACCAGACAGCGAGGTCATCGGAGTCATCGGATTAGGGAAGGACGGAGAAGGAAGTCGGCCGTGCCCTTTCAAAGGAACCATCCCGGCATTCGCCTGGAGCGATTTAGGGAAATCACGGAAAACCTAAATCAGGATGGCCGGACGCGGGATTCAGCCGTCGTCCTCCCGAATGCGAATGCATGATTGTAATTAGGATAGTAATGACCAGCAGCGTCACTGATGTGAACAAATTTACGGCTATTAGCGCTATTCTAACAGAGGTGGCTGTGGGATGAGGAATGAGAATGTACTGCATTGCGTTAGGTGCAAACAATACTGAGGACTGAGTTTCGTTCGTGATTTTCGTAGGGAGTTGGTGGTTTGAAGCCATCAGCATGTTAGCCTGGTGGTCAAATATTACAACCTACAGCGCCCCAGGGGTTCCTGGCCCTATACTTCTGTAAATCACCCATTCCTATTTCTTTTTAATCGTGGGCAGAAAAGCTCAATGTGTCCATATAGACGCTTTTGGCAAGGAAGCATCTGGAAAGTGTTTCGGGAGAGCGTCGTCTCCCATAGGCGACAGCAGGATATACTGATGTGACGTAAGCAATGTTTCCTGCGCGCCCACAGTCGGACGAGAGACGTGTTCATTGATTAAAATTTTGTAAAAATTTCGCTATTGGACACTTGCAGCAGCGGAGCGGCAAGCTCCACTAGAATTTGATAGAAATAGGACACTCATGTTGCAGCGTACGTCCAATAAGGGCGCAGTACTTTGCATCGATACGAAGTAATTGCGGGGTAGTTGTGTGCCTTATCCGGAAATGCGGATAATGTCAGGGGACTGTGCCATGTACGTGCGGCGCGGTGGTTGAGGGGGCATCGCACCTTTTCTGCATAACAGCGCTGTGTGGACAGCCAGCCAGGGACCCCGTCATTGAAAAGCAGAATAGGCAATATACTCGACTCTGGCCGTAGTGCGATCAGCCTTGCAGTTTACAGAAGTTAAACAGTAGCCATTGAGCCACCTGAGCATTGCAGAACTTTCTCGCATTTAGTTCTGGGATTAGATTCTGCTGGAAAGAACGTGACGTATAATCTTGTGCTCTCATCCAGTTAAGGGGAAGTGCCAAACCGCATTGCTAGGTTTTATACTTGTAGATTTGTGTTATACTTCTTTCTCATTATTGAGATATTACCCGTAATTTGTCCACATTTAAGAGGCATCACCTCGTTAATTCGATTTCTTAGTGTATGTAAATTCTGAAACAGAATAAATCTAATTACCTTTTCCGGTATTTTAGGGTACATATGTTGACACTCCAAACCTTTGCATTTCATCAAGTCTCAATTTGGTGGGGTTATCTTAACAATTTAAACGGATAATTATTTTCTAAGAGGCCAGCGAGCCCCCCCCCCCCCCCCCCAATCCGATTCTTCTTCAGAGGCCAGGACTGCATAGCCAGATGTTATTAAGCGCGTAAGAATCGCATTGAGGGAATTTATAATAGAATTCCGAGTTCAGCAAATAGTTTATTTGCCTATTGCCTCATGGTAGAAAAGAGAATTCAGAGGCCGCTTCCCAAGCATCGGTTAAAAAGTACATTTTTTTTTTAACACGTACACCTTAAATTACAGCTGCTATGCAGCCAATAACAAACGTTCTAATATATCACAGTCAACTTCTGCGCTTCTTATCTCTTGGGAGAACATGTATTGCTTGTGTGTGTGTCTCTGCACGTTTCTTAATGAGGGCAGCAGCATCCATAGTGCGATACCCATGATGCGATTCATCAAGCATATTCACCTTTCGTTTGCCCATCTCAGACTTCAGCCAAAAGCATAAACAAGAATCTAATGAGAATCTTGGTGGCCAGTTAATTGTACTGCCACGACACAGTTAACTGATGCTTTTCACTGAGACACTCTCCACCTCTCACAATACTTCACTCACAACACAGCATGTGCAGCTGTACTATAGGGGTCGCCCACTGCCTGGTGATATCAGGATGCGTCGTTAGACGTAATAAAATACTAGGGTTGTTTTTTAAGTAAGGGCCGTTTTTATTTTTAAAAAAGGATACAAATACTTTTTAAAAAACTTTTATTTTCTGATTCTACACACTTTTACCTATTTTTCTACATAGTTGCCTTGTTTATTTAAGCACTTGTCATACTGTACAACTAAGTTTTTAATTCCCTCTTCAAAGATTTCGGCCGCCTGTTCCGACAGCCAAGAGTTCACGGCAGCTTTCACTTCATCGTCGTCATTGAAGCGCTGCCCGCCAAGATGGTGTTTCAGGTACCGGAAAAGGTGAAAATCGCTAGGAGCAAGGTCGGGGCTGTATGGTGCATGATCCAAAACTTCCCAGCCAAAAGAATCAATCAAATCCCGAGTCTTTTGAGAGGTGTGAGGCCTAGCGTTATCGTGCAGGAGCAAAACTCCTTTTTTCAGCCTGCCATGCCTTTTGTTTTGAATTGCTCTGCGGAGCTTCTTTAGAGTTGCGCAGTAGGCATCTGAGTTGACTGTCGTTCCTCGTGGCATAAAGTCCACTAGCAAAACACTGCGCCGGTCCCAGAACACAGTTTCCATAATCTTGGGCTTTGACAGCGTTTGTTTGGCTTTGACCTTGACGGGTGAGGTTGTGTGTCACCATTCCATCGATTGTCGGTTGCTTTCGGGAGTGATATGGGATACCCATGTTTCATCTGCAGTGACAATTTGACTCAACATGTCATCCCCTTCTTCCTCGTAACGAATCAAAAAGTCCAATGAAGTGGCAAATCTCTTCCCTTTGTGGCCCTCTGTGAGGAGTGTGGGTACCCACTGAGAACACAGTTTCTTAAAGTTTAGGTTTCTTAAAGTTTAGGTTTTCAGACACAATTTTGTACATAACCGATCTTGAAACTTGTGGAAATTCCAAAGAAAGAGTGGAAATTGTGAATCTTCTGTCCTCACGAATCTCTGTTTCGACTGCACCACCAAATCATCAGTAATCACAGAGGGCCGGCCTGAGCGTTCTTCGTCATGGACATTTTGACGGCCATTTTTAAACTCTCTAACCTATTGACGCACTTTACCTTCACCCACTGCATTCAAGCCGTAAACTTCTGTTAACTGACGATGAATTTCTGCAGCTGAGAGGCTTCTCGCGGTCAAAAAACATATCACTGACCGTATCTCACACGCGGCGGGCGATTCAATAATCGTGAACATTATAAAGTAGCACAGCGATGCGTACACGTCAGCTACAGAGCTGCAACTTGGCATCAGTGTGAACGGGAAGGATGCCGGCAAGTGGCGCGGTGGCTTGTTGCGGCGTCCGCGCGAACTACGGGACTATACGCGCGAACGGCCCTTACTTAAAAAAACAACCCTCGTAGTATTCAAGATTATTCTATTCATACTCAGAATGCAGTGTCTTATGCGACAACGGGGCTACGTAATCCGGAGAGGAATTCGCGGAATCCAATAGCGGACTCACGGATGCCGAGGGGGCTCATCAGTTGGGATTGGAAGTCGATGGCACCCTGATGGGGCGATCTGCCGCCTTCTGGCAAGGTAGGCAGGCCCCGTTGGTGATTCTGTTTGGAGAGGGCGGTGACCGCGACCTGTGTGTTGAATTCACACGCCGTTTTGGGCAGTACTCACTGCCTCACAGATCACTGCCTGGTTTGTTCCATCAGGCAGACCGCGATATCAGATGCAGTGATGTGCTGAGCGCTGAAACTGCCCCATCGGTATGGAAGGCCATCACACTCGTGAGACGCTGGAGTTGTAGGGTAGCTTCTGCTCTGGATCCGTGGACTACCCGTCATTGCTGGCTGACTTTAGGACTGGATTCTGAACTTCGTTATCTATGGAAATGGAAATGAGCGTTTGGCGTCATTGGCCGGGAGGCCCCTTACGGGGCAGGTCTGGCCGCCTTGATGCAGGTATTATTACATTCGACGCCACATTGGGCGACCTGCGCGCCGGATGGGGATGAAATGATGATGGAGACAACAAACACCCAGCCCCTGAGCGGAGAAAATCCCCGACCCAGCCGGAAATCGAGCCCGGGCCCCTTAGGACGGCAGTTCGTCGCGCTGACCATTTAGCTATCGGGGCAAACTTCGTTACCTACGGCAGCGGATAGCTGATCGTCTCGTAGGGCAGCAAGTGTAAGGCCAACATTAAAACACTCTCACCCACGTTATCATAACCAGAGAATCAACTGCGAACGACATGGCCGCCGTGGATACTCCTGATGAGTGCTGTAGGCTAATGGGGTGGAGTATTTATGTCGTCGACGGCGCCCTACGGCGTCATCCTAAGTGATCAAATCGGTTCTGATTTCTCGACTCGTTAGCGGTCTTCACTTGCTCTACATTGGCTTAACGAATTTCATACAGCGTATTTACTGCTTAGTCAAACCTCGGAAAAAGCAGGGTGATACGGGAAGATTTCAGTTAGGTTACATCATGGTCAGATAGAGATTTCAATATCAGTTATTGGATATTAATCCTTACCCAGGAGTAGATATAGACTCAGATCACAATGCAGTAGTGATGAAGATTGGGCTGAAGTTTAATAGATTAATCAGTAAGAATCAATATGCAAAGAAGTGGGATACAGAAGTACTAAGGAATGACGAGATACGCTTGAATTTCTCTAAGGCTGTAGATACAACGTTAAGGAATAGCTCAATAGGCAATACAATTGAAGAGGAGTAGAACTCTCTAAAAAGAGCAATCACAGAAGTTGGAAGCAAAAATAGTTAAAAAGCAGGGAACTGGGAAGACGTCATGGATAAGAGAAGAAATATTTCAGTTGGTCGATGAAAGAACGAAGTGCAAATTGTTCAGGGAAATTCAGGAATACAAAAAAAACCGATGAGTTAAATAAATAGGAAACTCAGGGAAGCTAAGAAGACGAGGCTACATCAAAAACGTGAAAAAATCGAAGAAGAAATGGTTATAGAAAGGACTGACTCACCATATAGGAAAGTCAAAATAACCTTTGGTGAAATCAAAAATAAGGTTGGTAAGAATAAGATTGCAACAGGTATTCCATTGTTAAATGCAGAGGAGAGAGTCGATAGTTGGAAAGGGCACATTGAAGGCCTCTATGAGAGGGAAGCGTTGTCTGATGCGATAAATGTGTCGATTTAGAGGAGATAGGAGATCCAATTTTATAATCAGAATTTAAGAGAGCTTTGGAGGATTTAAGATCAAATAAGGCAGATGGGATGGATAGCCTTCTACTAGAGTTGTTAAAATCATTGGGGGAAGTGGCAACAAAACGATGACTCACGTCGTTGTGTAGAGTGTATGAGCCCGGCGACATACCATCTGAATTTCGGAAAAATATCATGCACACAATTCCGAAGACCGCAAGTGCTGATAAGTGCGAGAGCTTAACAACTCATTCATCCCCCAAGTTTCTGACAAGAATAATATACAAAATAGTGGAAAAGAAAATTGAGGATACGTCACATGAAAACCACTTTCGCTTTGCAAAGGTGAAGGCGCCAGAGAGGCAATTCGGACGTTGCGGTCGACAATGGAAGCAAGAGTATGAAAAGTTAAGACAGGTTCTTACGATTTTTCGACCTTGAAAAAGCGCTCGACAATGTAACATGGTGCCAAATGTTCGAAATTCTGAGAAAAATATGGATAGACTATAGGGAGAGACGGATAATATAGAACTGCAGAAGTGCCAAGAGGGAATAATAACAGTGGACGACCAAGAACGAAATGCTCGGGTTAAAAAGAGTATAAGACAGGGATGTAGTCTATCGGCCCTACTGTTCAATCTTTACATCGAAGAGGCAAAGCCGCGTGGGATTAGCCGAGCGGTCTCGGGCGCTGCAGTCATGGACTGTGCGGCTGGTCCCGGCGGAGGTTCGAGTCCTCCCTCGGGCATGGGTGTGTGTGTTTGTCCTTAGGATAATTTAGGTTAAGTAGTGTGTAAGCGTAAGGACTGGTGACCTTAGCAGTTAAGCCCCATAGGATTTCACACACGTTTGAACATTTTGAAGAAGCAAAGATGGACATAAAAGAAACGCTCAGGAATGGAATTAAAATTCAAGGCCAAAGGATATCAATGACACGATTCGATAATGACATTGTTATCCTGATTAAAAGTGAAGAAGAATTACAGGATCTGCAGAATGGAATGAATATTCTAATGAGTACTGAATATGGATTGAGAATAAATAGAAGAAAGACAAAAGTAATGATAAATAGTAGAAATGAGAACAGCGAGAAACTTAACATCAGTATTGATGGTAACGAAGAAGATAAAGGTAAGGAATTCTGCTACCTAGGCAGCAAGATAACCATCGACGGATGGAGCAAGGAGGACATCACAAGCAGACTAGCACCGGCAAAAAGGGCTTTCCTAGCCAAGAGAAGGCTACTAGTATCAAACATAGACCATTATTGGAGGAGGAAATTTCTGAGAATGCACGTTTGAAGCACAAAATCGTATGGTAGTGCAACATGGGCTGTGGGAACCCGAACAGAAGAGAGTCGAAGCATTTGAGATGTGGTGCTACAGACGAATGTTGAGGATTAGGTGGACTGATAAGGTAAGGAATGAGGAGGTTCTGCACAGAATCGGAGAGGAAAGGAATACGTGGAAAACATTGACAAGAAGAAAAGACAGGATGATAAGACATCTGTTAAGACATCAGGGAATGATTTCCATGGTACTAGAGGGTAAAACCTGTAAGGGAAGACAGAGATTGGAATGTGCTGAAACGTTTAGGTTTCCCAGCTGGTGACTGGTGACACAGCCACATGATTGAATATCACCGACTTACAAAATTTTACTCCCCCATATCCTTACTAATCTGTAGTGTAACAATGCATACAGCGAGCTAATTTAATGGGAGAAACACATGCGAGGAAAGAAGTTGAAAGCAACGAGGTAGATTGGGCTAGAATAAAACGTCAAAGACGGTGGGTGGGAGAGACACATACGTCTACATCTACATCTACATCTACATCTACACACCCAACGGTGTGTGGCGGAGGGCACTTTACGTGCCACTGTCATTACCTCCCTTTCCTGTTACAGTAGCACATGGTTCGCGGGAAGAACGACTGTCTGAAAGCCTCCGTGCGCGCTCTAATCTCTCTAATTTTGCAATTGTGATCTCCTCGGGAGGTATAAGTAGGGGGAAGCAATATATTCGATACCTCATCCAGAAACGCACCCTCTCGAAACCTGGCGAGCAAGCTACACCGCGATGCAGAGCGCCTCTCTTGCAGAGTCTGCCACTTGAGTTTATTAAACATCTCCGTAACGCTATCACGGTTACCAAATAACCCTGTGGCGAAACGCGCCGCTCTTCTTTGGATCTTCTCAATCTCCTCCGTCAACCCGATCTGGTACGGATCCCACACTGATGAGCAATACTCAAGTATAGGTCGAACGAGTGTTTTGTAAGCCACCTCCTTTGTTGATGGACTACATTTTCTAAGGACTCTCCCAATGAATCTCAACCTGGTACCCGCTTTACCAACAATTAATTTTATATGATCGTTCCACTTCAAATCGTTCCGCACGCATACTCCCAGATATTTTACAGAAGTAACTGCTACCAGTGTTTGTTCCGCTATCATATAATCATACAATAAAGGATCCTTCTTTCTATGTATTCGCAATATATTACATTTGTCTATGTTAAGGGTCAGTTGCCACTCCCTGCACCAAGTGCCTATCCGCTGCAGATCTTCCTGCATTTCGCTACAATTTTCTAATGCTGCAACTTCTCTGTATACTACAGCATCATCCGCGAAAAGCCGCATGGGACTTCCGACACTATCTACTAGGTCATTTATATATATTGTGAAAAGCAGTGGTCCCATAACACTCCCCTGTGGCACGCCAGAGGTTACTTTAACGACTGTAGACGTCTCTCCATTGATAACAACATGCAGTGTTCTGTTTGCTAAAAACTCTTCAATCCAGCCACACAGCTGGTCTGATATTCCGTAGGCTCTTACTTTGTTTATCAGGCGACAGTGCGGAACTGTATCGAACGCCTTCCGGAAGTCAAGAAAAATAGCATCTACCTGGGAGCCTGTATCTAATATTTTCTGGGTCTCATGAACAAATAAAGCGAGTTGGGTCTCACACGATCACTGTTTCCGGAATCCATGTTGATTCCTACATAGTAGATCCTGAGTTTCCAAAAACGACATGATACTCGAGCAAAAAACATGTTCTAAAATTCTACAACAGATCGACGTCAGAGATATAGGTCTATAGTTTTGCGCATCTGCTCGACGACCCTTCTTGAAGACTGGGACTACCTGTGCTCTTTTCCAATCATTTGGAACCTTCCGTTCCTCTAGAGACTTGCGGTACACGGCTGTTAGAAGGGGGGCAAGTTCTTTCGCGTACTCTGTGTAGAATCGAACTGGTATCCCGTCAGGTCCAGTGGACTGTCCTCTGTTGAGTGATTCCAGTTGCTTTTCTATTCCTTGGACACTTATTTCGATGTCAGCCATTTTTTCGTTTGTGCGAGGATTTAGAGAAGGAACTGCAGTGCGGTCTTCCTCTGTGAAACAGCTTTGGAAAAAGGTATTTAGTATTTCAGCTTTTATATTGTGAAAAGCAGTGGTCCCATAACACTCCCCTGTGGCACGCCAGAGGTTACTTTAACGACTGTAGACGTCTCTCCATTGATAACAACATGCAGTGTTCTGTTTGCTAAAAACTCTTCAATCCAGCCACACAGCTGGTCTGATATTCCGTAGGCTCTTACTTTGTTTATCAGGCGACAGTGCGGAACTGTATCGAACGCCTTCCGGAAGTCAAGAAAAATAGCATCTACCTGGGAGCCTGTATCTAATATTTTCTGGGTCTCATGAACAAATAAAGCGAGTTGGGTCTCACACGATCACTGTTTCCGGAATCCATGTTGATTCCTACATAGTAGATCCTGAGTTTCCAAAAACGACATGATACTCGAGCAAAAAACATGTTCTAAAATTCTACAACAGATCGACGTCAGAGATATAGGTCTATAGTTTTGCGCATCTGCTCGACGACCCTTCTTGAAGACTGGGACTACCTGTGCTCTTTTCCAATCATTTGGAACCTTCCGTTCCTCTAGAGACTTGCGGTACACGGCTGTTAGAAGGGGGGCAAGTTCTTTCGCGTACTCTGTGTAGAATCGAACTGGTATCCCGTCAGGTCCAGTGGACTGTCCTCTGTTGAGTGATTCCAGTTGCTTTTCTATTCCTTGGACACTTATTTCGATGTCAGCCATTTTTTCGTTTGTGCGAGGATTTAGAGAAGGAACTGCAGTGCGGTCTTCCTCTGTGAAACAGCTTTGGAAAAAGGTATTTAGTATTTCAGCTTTACGCGTGTCATCCTCTGTTTCAATGCTATCATCATCCCGGAGAGTCTGGATATGCTGTTTCGAGCCACTTACTGATTTAACGTAAGACCAGAACTTCCTAGGATTTTCTGTCAAGTCGGTACATAGAATTTTACTTTCGAATTCACTGAACGCTTCACGCATAGCCCTCCTTACGCTAGCTTTGACATCGTTTAGCTTCTGCTTGTCTGAGAGGTTTTGGCTGCGTTTAAACTTAGGGTGAAGCTCTCTTTGCTTTCGCAGTAGTTTCCTAACTTTGCTGTTGTACCACGGTGGGTTTTTCCCGTCCCTCACAGTTTTACTCGGCACGTACCTGTCTAAAACTCATTTTACGATTGCCTTGAACTTTTTCCATAAACACTCAACATTGTCAGTGTCGGAACAGAAATTTTCGTTTTGATCTATTAGGTAGTCAGAAATCTGCCTTCTATTACTCTTGCTAAACAGATAAACCTTCCTCCCTTTTTTTATATTCCTACTAACTTCCATATTCAGGGATGCTGCAACGGCCTTATGATCACTGATTCCCTGTTCTGTACATACAGAGTCGAAAAGTTCGGGTCTGTTTGTTATCAGTAGGTCCAAGATGTTGTCTCCACGAGTCAAAAAAAATGGTTCAAATGGCTCTGAGCACTATGGGACTCAACTGCTGAGGTCATTAGTCCCCTAGAACTTAGAACTATTTAAACCTAACTAACCTAAGGACATCACAAACATCCATGCCCGAGGCAGGATTCCAACCTGCGACCGTAGCGGTCACGCGGTTCCAGACTGCAGCGCCTTTAACCGCGCGGCCACTTCAGCCGGCCCCACGAGTCGGTTCTCTGTTTAATTGCTCGAGGTAATTTTCGGATAGTGCACTCAGTATAATGTCACTCGATGCTCTGTCCCTACCACCCGTCCTAAACATCCGAGCGTCCCAGTCTATATCTGGTAAATTGAAATCTCCACCTAAGACTATAATATGCTGAGAAAATTTGTGTGAAATGTATTCCAAATTTTCTCTCAGTTGTTCTGCCACTAATGCTGCTGAGTCGGTAGGTCGGTGAAAGTAGCCAATTATTAACCTATCTCGGTTGTTGAGTGTAACCTCCACCCATAATAATTCACAGGAACTATCCACTTCTATTTCACTACAGGATAAACTACTACTAACAGCGACTAACACTCCACCACCGGTTGCATGCAATCTATCCTTTCTAAACACCGTCTGTACCGTGTGTGCCACTAGGTCAAAAACGAATACACATTAAATGTTTTGTGTCACGGAAAGCTATCGGAACAGGACAAATCATCGTTTGAGACATTTTGCTTCCAGTGAGCGTTCCTGTCATATCCCTCAATAATGATCGTTAATCCTGGAACATCTTGTGTTGTTGAGGCTCATTGTCCTCCAATTTGGTAGCTGTACATTCGTTACGGCGCTTATGCGACAAGTGCGTTTATTAGACTTCGTGAAGTTCATGCGACCACAAATATTTCGCCGGCCGGTGTGGCCGAGCGGCTCTAGGCGCTTCAGTCTGGAACCGCGCGTCCGCTACGGTCGTAGGTTCGAATACTGGCTCGGGCATGGATGTGTGTGATGTCCTTAGGTTAGTTAGGTGTAAGTAGTTCTAAGTTCTAGGGGACTGATGACCTCAGATGTTAAGTCCCATAGTGCTCAGAGCCATTTGAACCATTTTTGAACAAATATTTCCAGTCCACTGTCGCTACGAATGAAACAGTTGCACCCGTATGAATTCACGATTCTAAGTTGCCGCAACACTGCTATGGTGTGCGGCATATTATTTATGCTCTGTGCCATACGCGACCTAAAGTCACAATGTAAGAATAGTTATGGACCTGCTGACAAAAACTTACATGATATTCTCCAAGACACATAATGACCTAAGTTCGCAGGCACGACGAGCAGTCATCAGGAATGATATAGCGACAACGTTGAAGCAGTAAACGACCAGATTACATCGTCACACTTACCGACTAGTGAAAGAGTGATGGTGTATCGTACGGCCTAAATTTTGCGCGTTATCTCATCATCATCTAAGTCTGTGTAGATGGTCTCAACAAACTATGCTTCATCAACACAAGTTAACGATTTTACTTGATTAGACGTTGTCAATCCAACAAGAGATTAAGAAAAAAAAGTAGGTTATTATTTCATAGAAGGGGAGCTGTCATTCGATGCAGGTCCTATCTGTTCCAACAGGCTGTTCGTATACTCTGAAAAGTCGCTTGTTACACCCACTCCTAACTTGTCTATGCTGCAGTAACGTCAGACCATCGGTATATCCGTCCTTCTCATCCTCGTTCTTCGCCTAGCTCGACTGATCCAGTGGAGACACTCTCAGAAAAATATAACGCTGACAATACATGATTTTGTGATGGACAATTTTCCCTTTCTGTGATGCACAGCCTTGGTCTGTTCCACCTGTTTCCTAACGCCGCACTCGTACCTCGTGACATGATTACTCGCGTTTTTTGTGGGCACCTTATCCCTACTGCTCAACTATGGGTTCTCATGGCTGCTGTCAGCTATCAATTATGATTGTTATGCTCAATCAGACTTCAGGTACCTCGCGATCCCAAACTCGGGTCATAATACTGTTTCCACCAACCGCACTTCAATACGATTGACATCGATGTACGTATGTGTTCACCTGCTTCGTTGTCTTTATCATTACTGTAATCGGCAAATTTGCAATCTAATGCATTAATTTAGTACAAACTGATTTTTACAGTGTCACGTTTAGTTACAGTAAATGTACAGAAAGCAACTGTTCTTTGATGTTCTGAATTTAGCCTTTGTGTTTGCGTCTCAGTCTTGTGTTCAGGTGAACTGAGATATCCGTGCTTATCACAGCCAGACAAATCAACTGTGGCCGAACATTGTATTGATACAAGGCATTCAATGAACTACAGTGATGCGAAGATTCTAAGATCCACCTCTTCCTTTTGGGATTCTGTCTTCAAAGAAACTATAGACTTTAGATTAGCTAATGATTTAACAAACAGAGACAATAGTTTTAATTTGGACAAAGCATGGAATCCGGCTGTTGGGATAATTAAACTGCAGAGAAGTCGTCATGGTGTAATCGCCGCAGAACATACATCGATAAGCAAATCGAATGTCTGTACGCCTTCGTCACATGCTTCGTGTGCGTAAGCGTATCTTTTTTCTGCCGACCTGCGTGTGTGACTCGCAGGCGCGTACCACCGCGGTGGTGGACATAATGCCGCACTTGGGACGCTCGTGTCGATCTTGCAATTCAATATTTCTGAGGGTAAACAATCGTGAATGAAGTATCATTGAACGAGATTGTACATGGATGAAAGTTTGCGATGTAGAAAGTTTCACGTACGAGGAATACCCGCACATTCAGCTTAATTATTGGCTTGCCGCTGGAAGAGCTGTCCTTGCCGGACAAATGTATCGTGAGAGGTTCCCTAACCGTCGCGTTCGATCTACAACAACATTTTACGCCGTGGAGAGGCGCTTGAAGCCGTATGGTGCATGTTTAGCGGCTCGAGGACATACTAGCTGGAGCCGACGGTCGACGTACAGTGCGGGTGACGAAGAGAATCTGCGACAAACTGGGTCAGAGGACCAAAGAATAAGCACCACGTCTCTCGATCGGTCGGGATATCACAATCTGTTGTTACGTTGAAGTCTGCACAGAAGCCATTTCCATGCTAAAGGTACAAACATTGTCGCCGAGACTATCAGCAGAGGCTGTACTTCTGCAAATTTATCCCACTGTCCACCGACGAAGCCTGTTTCACGAAGGACGGCATAGCGAATTTGTGTAGCCGAGACGAGTGGACAGATGAAAACGCCCGGTGGTACGAGGGTATCAACAACAACGCTGTTCAATATCTGGTGTAATGTTATAGATCGGTATCTCACAGAGGTACATGTGCTACCACCAAGGCTGACAGGAGAGCGATGTGTGCGTTCCCTGGATGTTATGTTACTGGAATTTTAGGAAGATGTTAGTTTGGCCTCTCATATGAACCAGTGGCACATGGATGACGGAGCCCCCGCTCATTTCAGCGGCACTGTGTCACGCTCCTGGACTGTTCCTTCCTTTCCAGACGGATTGGTCCTGGAGGCCTTGTAGCGTGGCCAGCTAGATCGTCAGACCTTAATCCACTGTTTTTTTTTCTTTCTTTTATTTGTGAGGCAATCTGAGATCTGTGATTTATGAAGGAAGGATTGTTGATGTCAAAATGTTAGACGCACAATACAACAGGACTGTGATATTATGCGAAGAGATACGGATATGATGGATTATGTCCAGCAATCCTTTGTGCAAAAGAGTTGAACTTTGCCACATACACCGTGTCTATCATTCTGAACTTTGCTTAAGAAACGCCAATGCAGCTACTGGTCATGTATTTCTATGTTAGATTAGCTTTATACAGCTGTACTGTATTCGCCTGGATTAACTGAGACATAACTGAGTAGTCGTGTTTTGTATTCTGACTCTTTGTACTCGTTCCTTAAGAATAAATCCAGGACACAAAAATCACATGTTAAAACATGCATGCATAATAAAGCAGTTCCTCCTCAGTTTCCTTTCCCTATGCCAACTAGCCACGATACGTAATACCGACTGGTTAAAACGGAAAGAGATAGATGTGGATGTTGTCATTGATGGCACTGCCACGCACACCGTCGCACTACTCGCCTTCTAATCGGCAGCATCTACTACCTACAACACTTGCATGTTGCGCAGTGTTGCTGTTCTTAGTCCTTGGCCAAAATAGGCACACAGGAGCGCCCAAAAGCCCGCTTCACATTTCTCGATGTTATAAAGTGTCGATTATTTTGAGAGGTGGTAGTACTCATCGAAATAAGAAACATGTGTCCAATAAACATGTTTCTAGAAATGTATACTTTCTGACATAAGTCCAAAAGTCTAATGAACAGCCGGCCGGAGTGGTCGAGCGGTTCTAGGAGCTACAATCTGGAACCGCGCGACCGCTACGGCCGCAGGTTCGAATCCTGCCTCGGGCATGGACGTGTGTGATGTCCTTAGGTTAGTTGGGTTAAAGTAGTTCTAAGTTCTGGGGGACTGATGACCTCATCAGTTAAGTCCCACAGTGCTCAGAACCATTTGAACCAATCTAATGAACGTGGGTCCGGAAATGCATACTTTCTGTGATAAAAACATGTTTATAGGAGGTGTTCAACGTGACACCTATTCACGACAGTGCACCCCTCTGCCCTCCGGCATGAGGAATGACCCACGCTTTGAAGTATACCGTGTTGTTTTTGTACCTGTTGGCACTCACTGAAGATGCGACCTTGGTGTGGCTGCACATCATTGATTCGCGTGGCGTAGATCAATTCCTTCAAGTGTCCCCACAACCAAAAGTCTAGGGAATTGAGGTCTGAGGAACGAGCAGGCCAAGGCGTGTCGCCCGCTGACCAATCCAGTGGTCCTGAAACTACTGTGACTGATGTTCATGCACAGTGTGACGAAAGTATGCTGGTGCGTCATCACGCATGAACCACATTTCTATTCGTTGCTGCAATGGCAGAGCCTCCAGCAAGGTAGGAAATACATTAAATGAGAAAGTGCAGGTAATGTGCTCAAGTTAACCTTTGTAATGGCACATATGGTCCTATTAATCTGACGCTAAGTACGCTTGCCCGTATGTTGACTGAAAATCGGTGTTGGTGCCCTGTTTCCTGAATGTCTTGGGGATTTACATCTGGCCATACATGCTGTTTACGGAAATTCACAACACCTCTTGTGAACCCTGCCTCACCGGTAAATAAAATCTTGCATGTGAACAGTAGATCTTCGGCAAACTTCTGCTACAGGCATTGAAAGAACCGCCATCTGCCGTGATGATCCTGTGGCCTTAGGACCTGAGTGCACTGTAGATGATATGGGTACAGCAAGTGTTAATGTGTTAATGAAGTAACCCCCCCCCCCCCCCCCCCCCAAGATAAGAGAGTGCGGCACGCCTTCCACGGCTGCTAATTTTCGCACACTTGTCCAAGGGGTTTCTTTCACTGAACGAAGCACACGCTCCTCCGTGTCAGGAGCGTGGACTGTGAGGTGCCTTCGTGAATCAGGCTTGTCCAAGGGTATCTGTGTCCCTCAGATGCTGGGAAAGGTAGCTGAAAACATTATCAGAGAGCACGTTCTCAGCGAAGAAGGCATGGACTCATAGCTGTCCATTTGCATAGCAGAATACCGTAAACATCATTTCACTTGTGGAGTACTAGGCTTCCAATGCTAGCAAGTGGTGGAAGAGAGAGAATGTAAAGGTACTGTTCCATATGTACGTACACACACCTCATTAACGGTAAACACGTTTGGAAGAAGGTAAAACATCGTGATACGTTCCCAGGCTTGAGAGTAGCGTACAATAAGGCTCACAAACATGTCAAAAACTAACGTAGCCTGCAACACTACTTGAACCACACGACTGACTATAGCATACCTAATGGCAGATAGATTACAGTGAGTAAAAGATCATAATACACTCCTGGAAATTGAAATAAGAACACCGTGAATTCATTGTCCCAGGAAGGGGAAACTTTATTGACACATTCCTGGGGTCAGATACATCACATGATCACACTGACAGAACCACAGGCACATAGACACAGGCAACAGAGCATGCACAATGTCGGCACTAGTACAGTGTATATCCACCTTTCGCAGCAATGCAGGCTGCTATTCTCCCATGGAGACGATCGTAGAGATGCTGGATGTAATCCTGTGGAACGGCTTGCCATGCCATTTCCACCTGGCGCCTCAGTTGGACCAGCGTTCGTGCTGGACGTGCAGACCACGTGAGACGACGCTTCATCCAGTCCCAAACATGCTCAATGGGGGACAGATCCGGAGATCTTGCTGGCCAGGGTAGTTGACTTACACCTTCTAGAGCACGTTGGGTGGCACGGGATACATGCGGACGTGCATTGTCCTGTTGGAACAGCAAGTTCCCTTGCCGGTCTAGGAATGGTAGAACGATGGGTTCGATGACGGTTTGGATGTACCGTGCACTATTCAGTGTCCCCTCGACGATCACCAGTGGTGTACGGCCAGTGTAGGAGATCGCTCCCCACACCATGATGCCGGGTGTTGGCCCTGTGTGCCTCGGTCGTATGCAGTCCTGATTGTGGCGCTCACCTGCACGGCGCCAAACACGCATACGACCATCATTGGCACCAAGGCAGAAGCGACTCTCATCGCTGAAGACGACACGGCTCCATTCGTCCCTCAATTCACGCCTGTCACGACACCACTGGAGGCGGGCTGCACGATGTTGGGGCGTGAGCGGACGACGGCCTAACGGTGTGCGGGACCGTAGCCCAGCTTCATGGAGACGGTGGCGAATGGTCCTCGCCGATACCCCAGGAGCAACAGTGTCCCTAATTTGCTGGGAAGTGGCGGTGCGGTCCCCTACGGCACTGCGAAGGATCCTACGGTCTTGGCGTGCATCCGTGCGTCGCTGCGGTCCGGTCCCAGGTCGACGGGCACGTGCACCTTCCGCCGACCACTGGCGACAACATCGATGTACTGTGGAGACCTCACGTCCCACGTGTTGAGCAATTCGGCGGTACGTCCACCCGGCCTCCCGCATGCCCACTATACGCTCTCGCTCAAAGTCCGTCAACTGCACATACGGTTCACGTCCACGCTGTCGCGGCATGCTACCAGTGTTAAAGACTGCGATGGAGCTCCGTATGCCACGGCAAACTGGCTGACACTGACGGCGGCGGTGCACAAGTGCTGCGCAGCTAGCGCCATTCGACGGCCAACACCGCGGTTCCTGGTGTGTCCGCTGTGCCTTGCGTGTGATCATTGCTTGTACAGCCCTCTCGCAGTGTCCGGAGCAAGTATGGTGGGTCTGACACACCGGTGTCAATGTGTTCTTTTTTCCATTTCCAGGAGTGTACATTGCCGAGACATCTGACAGGGGGCGAATGCAATTCCATCAGGACAATGTGCCATACCACACATCCAGCATTGCTACAGAGTGGCTCCAGGAACACTCTTCTGAGTTTAAACACTTCTGTGGCCATCAAATTCCCCAGACATGAACTTTGTTGGGCATATCTGGGGTTGCCTTGCAACATGCTGTTCAGAAGAGATCTCCACCCCCTCGTACTCTTACGGATTTCAGGACAGCCCTGCAGGATTAATGGTGACAGTTGCCTCCAGCACTACTATAGACAATAGTCGAGTCCATACAACGTCGTGTTGCGGCACTTCTGCCTTCTTGCGGTGTATATGTTCCATAACAAATCGCTCATTACATTCGTCTTGAACTGGAAGTATTGAATTAACTCATAATTTACTTTACAGTAACGAGTCGCCATGACAAAGATGGGAAACATTGCAACAATACTCTCATGAAACGCATAGCTGCAACTACTGGAACCAATTACACTACTGGCCATTAAAATTGCTACACCAAGAAGAAATGAAGATGATGAACGGGTATTCATTGGACAAATATATTATACTAGAACTGATACGTGGTTACATTTTCACGCAATTTGGGTGCATATATCCTGAGAAATCGGTACCCAGAACAACCACCTCTGGCCGTAATAACGGCCTTGATAAGCCTGGGCATTGAGTCAAACAGAGCTTGGACGGCGTGTGCAGGTACAGCTGCCCATACATTTCAACACGATACCACAGTTCATCAAGAGTAGTGACTGGCGTATTGTGACGAGCCAGTTGCTCGGTCACCATAGACCAGACGTTTACAATTGGTGAGAGGTCTGGAGAATGTGCTGGCCAGGGCAGCAGTCGACCATTTTCTGCATCCAGAAAGGCCCGTACAGGACCTGCAACATGCGGTCGTGCATTAGCCTCTTGAAATTTAGGGTTTCGCAGGAATCGAATGAAGGCTAGAGCCACGAGTCGTAACACATCTGAAATGTAACCACCACTGTTCAAAGTGCCATCAATGCGAACAAGAGGTGACCGAGACGTGTAACCAATGGCACCTCATACCATCACGCCGGGTGATACGCCCGTATGGCGATGACGAATGTGCGTTCACCGCGATGTCGCCAAACACGGATGCGACCATCATGATGCTGCAAACAGAATCTGGATTCATCCGAAAAAATGCCGTTCTTCCATTCGTGCACACAGGTTCGTCGTTGAGTACATCATCGCAGCCGCTCCTGTGTGTGATGCAGCGTCAAGGGTAACCGCAGCCATTGTCTCCGAGCTGATAGTCCATGATGCTGCAAACGTCGTCGAACTGTTCTTGCAGATGGTTGTTCTCTTGCAAACGTCCCCATCTGTTGACTCAGGGATCGAGACGTGGCTGCACGATCCGTTACAGCCATGCGGATAATGTGCCTGTCATCTTGACTGCTAGTGATACGAGGCCGTTGCGATCTAGCACGGCGTTCCGTATTACCCTCCTGAACTCACCGATTCCATATTCTACTAACAGTCATTGGATCTCGACCAACGCGAGCATCAGTGTCGCGATACGATAAACCGCAATCGCGATAGGCTATAATCCGGAAACGTGATGGTACACATTTCTCCTCCTTACACGAGGCATCACAACAACGTTTCACCAGGCAACGCCGGTCAACTGCTGTTTGTGTATGAGAAAGCGGTTGGAAACTTTCCTCATGTCAGCACGTTGTAGGTGTCGCCACCGGCTCCAACCTTGTGTGAATGCTCTGAAAAGCTAATCATTTGCATATCACAGCATCTTCTTTCTGTCGGTTAAATTTCGCGTCTGTAGCACGTCAGCACGTCATCTTCGTGGTATAGCAATTTTAATGGCCAGTAGTGTGTGTTCTAAGCTGTAATATGTGACATAATACACTTTAACAACAAAGTTTCGGCACCCGAATTTAGACATAAATCTGCGAGGGACGTTCAGTAAGTAATGAAACACATATTTTTCTAAAACCAGGCTGGTTTTAATTAGGAGTCTAATACACAACACTATTCCTCTCTCTTTTGAGTAAAAAACCCTATTTTTCAATGCGGCGGCCTTACGTCACCTTACAGGGAGGACGTGTATGCCCACATGGTACCACGCTACTGGTCGATGCTAGAACCAAAGTCTTGCGTCATCAGTAAGCTCCCCATCTTGTACGTACTGCTTTGTTCAAATGGCTCTGAGCACTATAGGACTTAACTTCTGAGGTCATCAGTCCCCTAGAACTTAGAACTACTTAAACCTAAATAACCTAAGGACATCACACACATCGATGCCTGAGCCAGAATTCGAACCTGCGACCGTCGCGGTCGCGCTGTCCCAGACTGTAGCGCCCAGAACCGTTCGGCCACTCCGGCCGGCGTACGAACTGCTTCTCAGGGAGTGCATCCTGCATTGTGCCGAACAGATGCGAGTCGGTGGGTGCGAGATCATAGTTGTAGGCTGGATGAGGAAGAACAGTTCAACCAAGTTTGTGAGCTCCTCTCAGTGCTTAGACTTGTGAGCTGTTGTGCGACGAACACTCTGACATCTTGAGTGTCCTGAGGGTTGATCATTGCACTGTGAGGGGAGACATCAAACAGAGCAGCAGCTTTAGAGTCCCAGAAGACTTTACCGGCTGAGGGCGCGGGTTTGAAGCCTTTGCTTTGGACGAGAGGTAGTGTGGCGCCACTTCACGGATTGAAATTTTGTTTCTGATTCGACGGCATGAACCAATGTTTGATTGCTTGAAACGATGTTCGACAAAAAAGTATCACGATCAACCTCGCAATGCACAAGGAGTTCCGCACAGATCGGCCTTCATTGCTCTTTATTGTCTTCTCTTAGGCAAAGAGGTACCCAGCGGGTACACACCTTTGAGTATTCCAACTGGTGGACGAGTGTGTCGGCTCTACCAACAGAGACGTCCAGTTGAACAGCGAGGCGTTTGTGATTCGTCAGTCACTTCGAATGAGAGTGGCCGCATGTTCCAGCATTGCAGGAGTCAGGAGACATAGCCGTGTGCTGCCGTCCGGCACGCCGAAGATCAGGCGCGTTTAGTGACCTCATTGCCATGGTGACAAACGCCTCGCCCAACTTGATACCGTGATTTAGCTCACTCTCTCGTCTCCGTGACATTCTGCGAGTACCTACTACACTACTGGCCATTAAAATTGCTACAGCACGAACATGACGTGCTACAGACGCGAAGTTTAACCGACAGGAAGAAGATGCTGTGACATGCAAATGATTATCTTTTCAGAGCATTCACACAAGGTTGGTGCCAGTGGTGACACCTACAACGTGCTGACATGAGGAAGGTTTCCAACCGATTCCTCATACACAAACAGCAGTTGACCGGCATTGCCTGGTGAAACGTTGTTGTGATGCTTCGTGCAATGAGGAGAAATGGCTACCATCATTTTTCCGACTTTGATAAAGGTCGCATTGTAGTCTATCGCGATTGTAGTTTATGGTATCGCGACATTGCTGTTCGCGTTGGTCGAGATCCAATGACTGTTAGCAGAATATGTAATCGGTTGGTTCAGGAGGGTAATACGGAGCGCCGTGCTGGATCGCAACAGCCTCGTATCACTAGCAGTCGAGATGACAGGCAGCTTATCCGCATGGCCGTAACGAATCGTGCAACCACGTCTCGATCCCTGAGTCAACAGATGGGGACGTTTGCAAGAGAACAACCATCTGCACGAACAGTTCGACGTCGTTTCCAGCAGCATGGACTATCAGCTAGGGGACCATGGCTGCGGTTACCCTTGACGCTGCATCACAGACAGAAGCGTCTGCGATGGTGTACTCAACGATGAACCTGGGTGCACGAATGGGAAAACGTCATATTTTCGGATGAATCCAGGTTCTGTTTATATCATCACGATGGTAGCATCCGTGTTTGGTGACATCGCGGTGAACGCACATTGGAAGCGTGTATTCGTCATCGCCATACTGACGTATCACCCTGCGTGGTGCTATTGGTTACACGTCTCGCTCACCTCTTGTTCGCACTGACGGCACTTTGAACAGTGGACGTTACGTTTGAGATGTTTTACTACCCGTGGCTCTAGCCTTCATTCGATCCCTGCGAAACCCTACATTTCAGCAGGATAATGCATGACCGCATGTTGCAGGTCCTGTACGGGCCTTTTTGGATACAGGAAATGTTCGACTGCTGCCATGGTCAGCTCGTTCTCCAGATCTGTCACCAATTGAAACGTCTGGTCAATGGTGGCCGAGCAACTGGCTCGTCACAATACGCCAGTCACTACTGATGATGAACTGTGGTATCGTGTTGTAGCTGCATGGGCAGCTGTACCTGTACACGCCATCCAAGTTCTGTTTGATTCAATGCCCAGGCGTATCAAGGCCGTTAACACGGCCAGAGGTGGTTGTTCTGGGTACTGATTTCTCAGGATCGAAGCACCCAAATTGCGTGAAATTGTAATCACATGTCAGTTCTAGTATAATATAAGTGTCCAATGAATACTCGTTTATCATCTGTATTTCTTCTTGGTGTAGCAATTTTAATGGCCAGTAGTGTAATATCTGTAATGCCATGACTTTTCACCCAAAGAAACTCGGCTGTCTTCTTGGAATGCACCTCGTTACAGACGCCATTTTGAAGGCTACGTAAAGCGCCGCCACCTATCGGAACTTTATGAAACTACAGGGGATGAAGCGGAAGTATTCCACAATATCCCACAAGAAATTCCTAATTTATTCAACAGAAACTGCCCGAGAAAAATAGCTGCTTTACTTACTGAACGCCACTCGTGTGTTACTTTTGGGAAACCTGATACAAGTCGCCTCCTAGCGGCTTTTGCAACTCACGCGATGGTGCAGTGCGCGGCGGTGAGGACTGAAGCCTTGGAGATGAGCGACCCGCCGCACACGGAGCGCTGGCCGATGACGACGAGCGCCTGGTGGGGGAACTGGCCGACCGCTGCGTCCTGCCCGTTAACGACGCGAGGCAGGGGCCCTCTGTCTGAAGCAACACCTCACGTACTGAAACATATCTGGAGCATTCTCTGCTCTGTTGACCAGTCTGAGAACGTTTACATTACGGTAAAAGATTTCTACTTTTTGAAATACGAGGGTCACTCTAGAAGAAATGCACACTATTTTTGTAGAAATACGGTTTTCATTCTGTATTGAAGTCTTACAGTCTGTAGGTACACCCTTCCCGCTTGTTTTCAAACTTAGTTCAATCTGTTCCCGTGAGTGGTTTCGTCACCCCATGTCTTCAAGGTGGCTGCTATACTTGACGTTAATCAACTCCCCCTCCTGGATGATGCCCTCTCTCCCTCCATTTATGCCTCCTATCAACCCTGGTCCTCACCCCCCCTCCTTTCCTGCATTCTTTTCTTGGGCTCACTCTCCCCCCCTTCCATCCTCTTTTTTCCCCACCTACCCTCTTCTGCCCCCCTTCTCTCCCCTGAGTGCTTTTGCATTCCCCCCTCTGCCTTTTCCCATTCCCTCTCTCGTCTGCTCTGCCCCTCTCCCCTTTTGAGTCTTCTTCCTCCTTTGGTTCCCCCCCCTTTCGTTTTTCCTCTCCTCCTTCCATGTTTTCCCCCTCATCTGTCCAAGTCCGACCCCCCCCCCCCCCCCCCCCCCCAATCTGCCCTAGGCTATGGTGTATCCTCTTTGTGCCAGCATTTCAGTGCGGTGTTTACAGTGAGTGTTCAGTGATGTGTCTTTTCCGAAGTGTTGCGAACGGCCATCTACTGTCGCTGGCTGTGATTTTATATCTCTTGCTAACAGAAACCAGACTGTCGCCATGTTTTTTAATTGTCTGTCTACTATGTTACCTGTCTGCATTCTGTGTATTTTATTCGCTTTGCCAATCCTTTGCTTTATGTTTTAACTTTCCACAATTTTCAGCTGTTTTACAATTTAAGTCCACGTTTTATCGCCTCCTTTTATTGTTTCTTAACTTCTCCTTACGTTTAAAAAAAGGTCTGTAGGCTGTAGAGCAGCGTAATAAGCTGCTTCCAGCCCGCCCCCTTCGGGGGAATCGAAATACAATAAGGGAAAAAAATGACGTTCGTCAGAAACAACGTTCTGTCATAGAATTTCTGTGCTGTGAAAACGAGACAATGGGAAACATCCACAAGAGGTTGAAAAAGGTGTATGGAGATGCTGCTGTCCATCGCAGTACAGTTAGTCGGTGGGTAAGCAGGTTGCGTGATGAAAGCGGGCACGGCAATATTGAGGATTGTCCTCGCAGCGGCAGGCCCCGTACTGCACACACTCCAGACAATGTGCAGGGAGTTAACGAATTGGTGACTGCTGACAGACCCATCACAGTGAACGAATTGTCACGCTACCTTGGGATAGGGGAAGCAAGTGTTTGCAGAATACTGAAAGTGTTGGCGTTAAAAAAGGTATGTGTCAGGTGGGTTCCCAGGATGTTGACAGTGGCTCACAAAGAAACAAGAAAAACGGTATGCAGCGAACTTTTGGAACAGTACGAGTATGGTGGAGATGAATTTCTTAGAAGGATTGTGACAGATCATGAAAAATGGCTCCTTCATTTTTCACCAGAGACGAAGAGGCAATCAATGGACTGGTAGCATGCAAATTCACCCAAGAAAAAAAAAAACCACACCTTCTGCTCGAAAAGTTATGGCTACCGCGTTTTTCGATTCCGAAGGACTCTTGCTTGTGGATATCACGCCAAGTGAAACCACCATAAATTCTGATGCATATGTGACGACACTGAAGAAACTTCAAGCTCGACTGTGTCGTGTTCGACCACATCGGCAAAAGCAGGATGTTTTGCTGTTGCCCGGCAACGCACGGCCACATGTCAGCCAAAAAGCCATGGAAGCGATCACAAAACTCAGATGGACAACACTGAAACACCCGCCTTACAGTGCTGACTATCATACAGTCATGTGACTATCACTTCTTTGGGAAACTGAAAGACTCTCTTCGTGGAACAAGGTTAGAAGATTATGATTCCCTCGTGCACGCTGCCAAACAGTGGCTCCAACAGGCTGGTCCAGAATTTTACGTACGGGTATACAGATTCAAGTGCCTCTGAGCACTATGGGACTTAATATCTGAGGTCATCAGTCCCCTAGAACTTAGAACTACTTAAACCTAACTAACCTAAGGACATCACACACATCCATGTCCGAGGCAGGAATCGAACCTGCGACCGTAGCGGTCGCGCGGATCCAGACTGAAGCGCCCAGAACCGCTCGGCCACACCGGCCGGCGGTATACAGGTGCTGGTTCCAAGAAGGCGTAGGGCAGTTGAGAGGGATAGAAATTAGGTGGAGAAATGAAAATATTATTCCTAAAGGATGTATCTACACACTGTAAAACTTTCAAACATGTGGAATAAAAGACAGATTTTAAAAAAAAAATAGTGTGCATTTCTTTTGGAGTGACCCTGGTATTAAAAAGGAAAAAAATCGTACCTCAAATTTGTATTTATTATACGTAATAACGAAGCTGTATCAAGTGTGAAATTGTAATTTTACGAAGCTACAGAATTTAAAACAGAGACAGTTCAGAGGCCTTATCTATTCTAGGTTTTGTTTGAAAATTATCGAGTTTAAAATTTAACAATTATTGGGCTAAGGAATTAATCGAACATAAATAAAGTACGGATTTACGTACAGAAAAAATGGGATCATTGTTAGTCTTCAGCCAACAGCGATATAAACTATTTTGTAGTCGTGAAAGGTACTGGATGGGCCCTGCTGCCAAAGCTGGAAGCACCGAGTATACATAAAGAACGAGGTGTCTACACCTGGGAGGTCATTCGATCGTTGTCAGTCATACGGAAACGGGCTACGCTCCACTACAGAATGTGCCGTGATTTAGTCTCGCAACAGTGGCCGCATAAGCCTCGGATAGCGTTGAAGATGACTGGCATTTTTGTGTTCCGGTCGAATGAGATGTCGCTCATATCTTGCGAAACTGTGTAAAAGCGAATTTCAT
Organism: Schistocerca americana; assembly: GCF_021461395.2. Taxonomy (NCBI): domain Eukaryota; kingdom Metazoa; phylum Arthropoda; class Insecta; order Orthoptera; family Acrididae; genus Schistocerca; species Schistocerca americana. The sequence continues at coordinate 383,754,005 of NC_060126.1, forward strand.
TGGATTAACGATTTATCTGGAAATCCCGTGCTTTTTTCTCCGTGTTCTGTTTTCTGTACTGTCCGCTATATAGTAGAAAACACTGCGGTTAAGGGTCCGAGATTATTCTCTACTTTTAAGACGACCAGTTAACTTTACAATGATTGGGAACAAAGAGTAGAAATAGTCTCTGACCTGTTTCGAGTGCTGAGAACGATGGAACAAAGTTAAAACATTTTCATACTTAGTACTTGTGCGTGTGAACTCTTATCAAAATATGCTGATCTCTTTAATGACAGCAGACATGTATATGGTGGTGGTTCCTGACTCCACTGCATAATTTTGATGTCACTTTCGGCGAGCTGAATTGTAAACCTGTGGACTGACGATAATTGAAAAACACGTTCCCCATTTTTGTGTCAGCTCCTGTGGGAGTCAGCAAGAACACAAACGAGGAAGGAGAAAGTTGAGAACCCAAAAAAATCTGTACTAAACACTTACTAATTAACAGAAAACTTTATTTCTAAATAGAAAAGAAATTTAGCTTCTCTTGATTGTTGTGTTTCCTGTGCCTCCTACATGCATGTACTTAACACGCTATTACTACTCGCAGAACGTAGGGTAAGTATACTTATTACTCAGTACTGATGCTCTCGAAGTCTGCGACCGAACCGGGCAGACCAGCAATGGTCGGCTGGTTAAATCAGCGTTGACAGGGGGCGCTGAACACTTGTCTCCCTGGAGGTGTTGCGCTGCCCGCTCTTTCATTGGTGCATAGGGCACCGCCTTCTTGACGCCGTCTCGCGGCGCTGCGCTGGTAGGTGTGCAGTCGACGCTTTAGGACTATACATCCATAGCGCTCTCGCAGCTCAAGCTAATAGTTTTCGGGCCCTTGTAAAACGTTGTGGTATCCAAAAATCGCACGCGACAACAACGTGCAAAGTTAAAGAACAGACAAAAAACTTTTACCCATAGCCCCGCCCACAGATGATAGGAGAAAAATATGGAAACACCAAAAATATGAAGCAGTGTTAGCCTAATACGGCGTAGAAAACCAGCTGACGCTCATAACATTTTCCATACGTCTCTGAATGGATAAATACTAATCCTGTACGGTGTTTCAGGAATCTCATATCAAAATTCTTGCTTAATAGTGGCAAGTTCAGATAATGATGACGGGGGTGGATAGCGATCATGAACCCATTCCTTCCACGCAGATCACGAGGGTTCAGTTGTATTTATACCTGGTGATGGTTCAAATGGCTCTAAGCACTATGGGACTTAACATCTGAGGTCATCAGTTCCCTAGACTGAGAACTACTTAAACCTAACTAACCTAAAGACATCACACACATCCATGCCCGAGGCAGGATTCGAATTGCGACCGTAGCAGCAGCGCGGTTCCAGACTATACATGGTGACTGTGGCGGTCATGGCAGATGCCATAATTCACCCTCGTACTCAGAGAACCATTCCGGGACTTGGCGAGCTGTGTGAACAGCTGCCCTGGCGCCTTGCGACACTGAATTACCACTGGGGAACAAATACACTACTGGCCATTAAAATTCCTACACCACGAAGATGACGTACTACGGACGCGACATTTTACCGACAGGAGGAAGATGCTGTGATATGCAAATGATTAGCTTTTCAGAGCATTCACACAAGGTTGGTGCCATTGGTGACACCTACAACGTCCTGACATGAGGAAAGTTTCCAACCGCTTTCTCATGCGCAAACAGCAGTTGACCGGCGTTGGCTGGTGAAAAGTTGTTGTGATGCCTCGTGCAAGGAGACGAAATGCGTACCGTCACGTTTCCGACTTTGATAAAGGTCGGATTGTAGCCTATCGCGATTGCAGTTTATCGTACCGTGACATTGCTGCTTGCGTTGGTTGAGATCCAACGACTGTTAGCAGAATATGGAATCGGCGGGTTCAGGAGAGTAATGCGGAACGCCGTGCTGGATCCTAACGGCCTCGTATCACTAAGAGTCGCGATGACAGGCATCTTCTCCGCATGGTTCTACCGGATCGTACAGCCACGTCTCGATCGCTGAGTCAACAGATGGGGACGTTTGCAAGACAACAACCATCTGCACAAACACTTCGACGACGTTTGCAGCAACATGGACTATCAGCTCGGAGACCATGGCTGCGTTTACCCTTGACGCTGCATCACAGACAGGAGCGGCTGCGATGATGTACTCAACGACGAACCTGTGTGCACGAATGGAAGAACGGCATTTTTTCGGATGAATCCAGATTCTGTTTGCAGCATCATGATGGTCGCATCCGTGTTTGGCGACATCGCGGTGAACGCACATTCGTCATCGCCATACGGGAGTATCACCCGGCGTGATGGTATGAGGTGCCATTGGTTACACGTCTCGGTCACCTCTTGTTCGCATTGATGGCACTTTGAACAGTGGTGGTTACATTTCAGATATGTTACGACTCGTGGCTCTAGCCTTCATTCGATTCCTGCGAAACCCTAAATTTCAAGAGGCTAATGCACGACCGCATGTTGCAGGTCCTGTACGGGCCTTTCTGGATGCAGAAAATGGTCGACTGCTGCCCTGGCCAGCACATTCTCCAGACCTCTCACCAATTGTAAACGTCTGGTCTATGGTGACCGAGCAACTGGCTCGTCACAGTACGCCAGTCACTACTCTTGATGAACTGTGGTATCGAGTAGAAGCTGCATGGGCAGCTGTACCTGTTCACGCCGATAAAGCTCTGATTGACTCAATGCCCAGGCGTATTAAGGCCGTTATTACGACCGTAGGTGGTTGTTCTGGGTACTGATTTCTCAGGATGTATGCACCCAAATTTCGTGAAAATGTTATCACATGTCAGTTCTAGTATAATATATTTGTCCAATGAATACCCGTTTATCATCTGCATTTCTTCTTGGTTTAACAATTTTAATGGCCAGTAGTATATTATACCACCAGATGAACCTGGTCAGACTAAGTGGTCATACAATACTTAACTTTAACGCGACCTTGCAGAGTAACCGTGGGGCCGACGGAACAACACGATATTGCTGCCCAAATCATCACCGAAGACCCGCCATATTTCACTCTTCCTACGTAAAGTCAGACAGTGGTTTAAAATAGTGTGATCACGACTCATCTGATCAAATTACTTTCCTCCATTGCTCCATAGACAAGGTATGCTGTTACGGAGGTATGCATCCCTGATAGATGGTTTCGGAATTTCATCACGCCTTGCAATTCCCTGCATATGAAGCTCCCATGGCATTGTTTTGGTGCAGACAGGGATCGCGAAGGCACATTTAGTTCTACGGTGACTCTTGCAGCTCGCGTCCTCTTATTAGTTTACTCATGTTGAGCTGAAATGGGCGATGTGTAGTGATCCCCTAGGAGAAGAAGAACTTCTAAGCAGAAATCGCTATAGAAATCTTTATTGTAGGCAACCGCTTTCGGTGCAACTAAGTTAGCATTTTCAGATCTTCAAAAAGATTATTACAGACATATTAGGAAAAGTAGATCGATGGCTTGTAACACTTTCTTTGGAAACTGATGCTATTTATACTGGAACACCTGTTCTGAATCCTGCAACAAATAACAATTAATGAAATGTGATTGAAATGTACTGAGAGAATCACAACAGGAAATTAGTTCCACACATAAATTGATTGTTGCCTCAATTACAAATCCTATCTACATTCTGCTGAATTTATCAAAATCAACCGTATTAGTTCAAATGACTCAGATAAATTAACAAGTTCACAAACTATAATAACAATTTCTTGCGGGTCTGGAACTGATGGAAGAAATAATATAGTTACTTGGCACTTGAAACTTATTATACTTCAGAGAAATCTATTTATCTACCTCGTTTGGACTTGCAGGTCTTGTATTTTCGTGTCTGCAGCTAAACTTTTTGGATGCATGGTCCGCCAGTTATGCAAAGCACCGTTTCTTCAAAGTTCAAATGGTTCAAATGGCTCTGAGCACTATGGGACTTAGAACTTAGAACTACTTAAACCTAACTAACGTAAGGACATCACACACATCCATGACCGAGGCAGGATTCGAACCTGCGACGTAGCGGTCGCGCGGTTGACTGTAGCGCCTAGAACCGCTCGGCCACCCCGGCCGGCTCCCAAACATGTTCCAGCACCTATGTGCCATCGTCACTGAGTCTCTGCTTTATTTAATCTGTAATGTGAACATTTTTACTAAATCATTAAAAAATTACGAAAGTATCTAGTTCAAACAACTATTTTTTTCTGTTAGTTAATATCTTACATTCCGTTTGCGTGGTTTTGCAGGGCCACTTGCATATTATTTCCTACTGGCAGCTTCTCATCTCCAACCAAACGATGTTGATGAGAAATTTTGTTGGGCGTTAACATGTCATTTTACGCTACAAACGTAATTCAGGAAACGTAATTTAGTTTTTACTTACGTTTTTGTGTGGCAAGCCCTTTTTTCACAGCATCCTGATAAGGTGTTGAGAAGCACATGTAAATAGAAGACATATTTTCAGAAATTTTGTCGTAAAAATCGCTTTACACTTCACCAAAACACACTGCAATCGTGGTTGTTGTGTTTCCCAGCCCAGTCTGTTTTCATTTGTTCACCAGTGAGTTCGGCGCCAAACTTGAATTTTGTTTACATTTTATGTATGTGTGTGTGCGTGTTCTGTATTCTTCTTAGCTGTTTGTGTTGTCTTTTACAACCTTTATTGTGTAAAATGGTGAGTCTTTTCAGAGTATAGTGTATTCATTTATCATGGAAACGGGGGGGGGGGGGGGGGTAGAATTTTAGCTGTGAGGGTATTAACTAATAGTAACAGAAACAAATAGTAGTTTTAACTAAATATTTCCGTAATTTTGTAATCATTTATTAAAAATGTTCACATTAAAGATTAATTAAAACAGAAACCCATTGATGTTGGCAGAGAGGTGCTGAAACATTTTTAGGAACTTTGAAAAAACGGTGTTTTGCATAACTGGCGGACCTTACATTCAACTATTTATCTTCCATTCATATTAACTCTGTTATCTTTGTATAGCTAAATAGTTGGAAATAAATAACATTTCTCTATTTTGTAGTGTCCACTGATCATGAAAGGAAAAGGAGTCGAAATAGTGGCAGTGGAAGCGATGACGATCATAACAAAAATGAAGTGTCACGATCGACACCTAAAGGTGGCACTTAGGAACACTCAGGTTCAAGAGCAATATCTGTAACTGTAGCAGTACCTGTCCATAATTCTCAGACAGTATCCCAAGTACCTTATATGTTCAAAGACGATTCGGAAATTGCAATTAAAAGAGACTACAATGAAAATGATCTGGGGTGATATATTGGGATCATTAGATAAGAAGAAAGAGCTCTTATTAAATCCTTGGACCACTTCAAGGATTTATGACTCTGAAAGTGATGCAAGGCGGCGGTAGCGTTCTCGCTTCCCACGCCCGGGTTCCCGGATTCGATTCCCGGCGGGGTCAGGGATTTTCTCTGCCTCGTGATGGCTGGGTGTTGTGTGATGTCCTTAGGTTAGTTAGGTTTCAGTAGTTCTAAGTTCTTGGGGACTGATGACCATAGATGTTAAGTCCCATAGTGCTCAGAGCCATTTGAACCATTTTTGATGCAAGGCATTTGCATAGAAAATGTAATCATACTGGGTTAGAACAATACGCACCGTGGCTCGTATATTCCAAGCTACTGAAAAATGCCATATGCAAGCACTGTGTTTTGTTTCCTCTCTCACTGGCACTGTTAGAGGCATTATGGGATCATTAGTAATTAGACCATTCACAAAATTCAAGATGATGATGTTTGGTTTGTGGGGCGCATAACTGCGCCCGTACAAAGTTCTAATTTTTACGCAATCCAATTTTTTTCACAGTCCAATCTAGCCACTGTCACGAATGATGATGAAGCTGAAATGACGAGGACAACACAAACACCCAGTCCCCGGGCGGAGAAAATCCCAAACCCAGCTGGGAATCGAACCCGGTACCCGTGATCCAGGGGCAACAACGCTAGCCACTAGAGCACGAGCTGCAGACAAAATTCAAGAATATGCATGAAGACTGTCGGAAAAATGTTAAAGCCCTGCTTCACTTAACAGCATCAGCTGCAGCAAAAATTTTCTTGGACAGGTACACTCAAATGCATAACGTGCAGCAAAATGTGATCTATGAAAACAGGCAGATATTGGCATCAATTCTTCCTTGTATAGCTTTTTGTGGAACACATGATATGCCCCCTAGAGGAAAAAGGGCAGATGAAAGTGTTTTATTAGATTTATTGAACTTAAGAATTGATTCTGACGACAACAAGTTAAGGAGTCATCTGGAAAATTGTCATTGCGTTGCTGTTTACACATTGGCTAAAATACGAAAGGAATTGATAAATCTGTATGATGATGTTATTAGGGAGAATATAGCCACTGACAATTAAGAGAGCGATGTTTTACGCAGTATTGACAGATGAATCAGCAAATATAGCCGGGAAGAAACAATCATCAGTAGGCCTGCGGTTCTATGATGAAGCAAAGTGAAAATCCGGGAAGAATTTGTAGAGCAAAAGCCACAAAATGTCTCATCAATCGCCGAAGCAATTGACGTTTTCCTGATCAGTAATAATCTTCCAGCAGAAAACCGTGTAGGATTTGGCTTCGATGGCTGTTCAACAATGGCGCCGGCCGCTGTGGCCGAGCGGCTCTAGGAGCTTTAGTCCGGAACCGCACTGCTGATGCAGTCGCAGGTTCGAATCATGCCTTGGGCATGGCTGTGTGTGATGTCCTTAGGTTAGTTAGGTTTAAGTGGTTCTGAGTCTAGGGGACTGATGACCTCAGATGTTAAGTCCCATGGTGCTTAGAGCCATTTGAACCATTTGTACCATCAACAGTGGCAGGCAGAGGGAGCGGTGTGCAAGCCATTTTAAGAAAGCAGTATTATCGAGCCGCATACGTTCATTGCTGGAGTCAGAAACTCAACCTTGTGGCAAACGATGCAAATGCAGTGGCGGAAATTAGAAATACCCTTGCCACTGCAAAAGGCACTACAAACTGTTTTAGAAAATCGACTGCACAGTGGGAATACGCTCCCAGTTTATCACAGATGTGTAAGACGCGATGGTCTGAAAAAGGTAAATCTATCAGACTATTTTCTCAATATTTCCCAGAGGTTGTGAGACCTCTAGAAAAATTGTCCACGGAGGGAAATTATGCAACTAGGAAATTTGTGCATCAGTTGCATTCAGCCATTACGAAACCAGTGTTCCTCGTAACTTTGCAAACAACAGCCAAATACTCGGCAGTTTTGGAACCAGTGGCTAATGTGATGCAATCTAAGTCTATAAACATGTTCGTGATGAGGGACGGAAAGGAAACTAAGTACTTAGAAAAGTACTTAGAAAAGCACAAGGCACTGCAGAGGAACTGTAAAAAGAAATTACTGTTTCATGCTTTGCTTGTAAGCAAAAATTTAGAAACAATCCGCGATCGGAAACTGACAGCGAATACTGGCGACATTCACTTGTAATACCATACATCGAATCACTCTTTTCATTGTTAAACACTCGATTTTCACCAAAAAATATTCCAACGTTTGCTCTAAATAAGCTACATCCCTTGAATATGAGCGACACTAGTGTAACAGAATTTCATAAAAATCAAGAACAGTTGTAAAAAAAATTTGGTTTGGATGACTCTGTCGCAGAACGGAACCTATGGTACAATGTATGGAGAAAGAAAAAACCTTAAGCTAACGAGAACAATACCTTTTTCCTTAGTATGAGATAAGCACTACGAAATTTGCTCATTATACCATGCGCAACGGTGACTGAGGAGACATCCTTCTGTACGCTTCGAAGAGTAAAGACTGGGCACAGAATCTGTATGAGAGACGAAAGGGGTACTGGGTTGTGCCTGAAGAGCATACACCGAAGTTACGTGAAAGGAAACTGCGAGATGTTAGAAAAGAAAGTAACTGGCAAATCTGCGGCAAATTCAAGAAGATTAACATTAAATTAAAAAATTGTGTTGTTATGCAAGTGCATTCTTATGTTTACAATATTTATTAAGAGCAATTTTCCACTGGTTTTCTGTTTTAGTTATTGAGAAATACCGCATTTTGTTCCTTCTCCTCGTGTGCCTTGAGACTAATATGAACTGCCCACCCCCTCCTCTCCCTCCAGACTAGATCGTGGGTACACCCTTGAGTGGGTAGTATAAAAGACTCCTCTTTTTACTAGGCTAATTACTGTTTAGCTCTACAGGGCCGTTATACTGAAATGTTTCCCCACACCATCTAGTATTGTCTTTCTATGTGTGTGAGTAACTGTATGTTCACTGTTGTGGGTAAATACACTCCTGGAAATTGAAATAAGAACACCGTGAATTCAAGGTCCCAGGAAGGGGAAACTTTATTGACACATTCCTGGGGTCAGATACATCACATGATCACACTGACAGAACCACAGGCACATAGACACAGGCAACACAGCATGCACAATGTCGGCACTAGTACAGTGTATAACCACCTTTCGCAGCAATGCAGGCTGCTATTCTCCCATGGAGACGATCGTAGAGATGCTGGATGTAGTCCTGTGGAACGGCTTGCCATGCCATTTCCACCTGGCGCCTCAGTTGGACCAGCGTTCGTGCTGGACGTGCAGACCGCGTGAGACGACGCTTCATCCAGTCCCAAACATGCTCAGTGGGGGACAGATCCGGAGATCTTGCTGGCCAGGGTAGTTGACTTACACCTTCTAGAGCACGTTGGGTGGCACAGGATACATGCGGACGTGCATTGTCCTGTTGGAACAGCAAGTTCCCTTGCTGGTCTAGGAATGGTAGAACGATGGGTTCGATGACGGTTTGGATGTACCGTGCACTATTCAGTGTCCCCTCGACGATCACCAGTGGTGTACGGCCAGTGTAGGAGATCGCTCCCCACACCATGATGCCGGGTGTTGGCCCTGTGTGCCTCGGTCGTATGCAGTCCTGATTGTGGCGCTCACCTGCACGGCGCCAAACACGCATACGACCATCATTGGCACCAAAGCAGAAGCGACTCTCATCGCTGAAGACGACACGTCTCCATTCGTCCCTCCATTCACGCCTGTCGCGACACCACTGGAGGCGGGCTGCACGATGTTGGGGCGTGAGCGGAAGACGGCCTAACGGTGTGCGGGACCGTAGCCCAGCTTCATGGAGACGGTTGCGAATGGTCCTCGCCGATACCCCAGGAGCAACAGTGTCCCTAATTTGCTGGGAAGTGGCGGTGCGGTCCCCTACGGCACTGCGTAGGATCCTACGGTCTTGGCGTGCATCCGTGCGTCGCTGCGGTCCGGTCCCAGGTCGACGGGCACGTGCACCTTCCGCCGACCACTGGCGACAACATCGATGTACTGTGGAGACCTCACGCCCCACGTGTTGAGCAATTCGGCGGTACGTCCACCCGGCCTCCCGCATGCCCACTATACGCCCTCGCTCAAAGTCCGTCAACTGCACATACGGTTCACGTCCACGCTGTCGCGGCATGCTACCAGTGTTAAAGACTGCGATGGAGCTCCGTATGCCACGGCAAACTGGCTGACACTGACGGCGGCGGTGCACAAATGCTGCGCAGCTAGCGCCATTCGACGGCCAACACCGCGGTTCCTGGTGTGTCCGCTGTGCCGTGCGTGTGATCATTGCATGTACAGCTCTCTCGCAGTGTCCGGAGCAAGTATGGTGGGTCTGACACACCGGTGTCAATGTGTTCTTTTTTCCATTTCCAGGAGTGTACATACAGCGTACACAGGGCGGTGTGTGAAACTGATAGCGATTACACTCTTCCGCTGTTGTAGGAATCTGCTCCAGATGCTGCAGATACCGTGTTGAGCTGAAAGTGGCAACCAAAGTACGGAGAAATATTCTTCGGGGCTCTGTTGCATAGCAATCAGATTTCTTTCAGTTCTGGGAAATGTCCAGTTACTATTGTGGATTTGAATGATCCATGAAGTGACTTCTTTTTCGAAGAAAACATCGAACTATTTCACTAGAACTGAACGCTCCCGTCGGAACTGTTCTCAGCTGTTGTTTATTAGTAAATCACAATAGCAGTATATCCCTGGGTGTATAATAAGACGTACCTTCTTGAAATGAACAATATTTTATTGTTATATTAACTGATTTTCTTCCATATGCACTTATATTTTACAATGAGAATCAAAAACTCGCATTGGCGTCGATTTTTTACATCACATTAATGGCTCTCCTCACCTAAAATTAATCTTAACAAGAACAAAAAACTCTATATCTTAAGAATAATTATGTGAGCGCTAACCGCCACAGAGTAATAGACAATATCTTTGTCTCTCTCTCGCACTGTCACAGCAAGTTACGCTGCATGATACATCATATATGCCCCTCTTGTGAACGAACGTTTTTGGGCAAAAACAAACACGAGCGTTCACACAACACTATATCGGTGATTGTTTATGACGCTGTATTAAAGTCCACTAGAGTATTAATGTACACTGTATTTCTTATGATATTTTGGTATTAGTGAATGACTATCTAAATGTAAATTATATATTTGGATGCATATACTGCTGACAAAGCCTGTGCTGAATTCCTGATGCAGCATATATGCATAGCTTACATGCTTGCGTTTTATTCATTTGTAGAGGATGGCATGAGATGTGATTAGAAACCCTTCTCATCATCACTCAAAGCTTCTGTCACTCGCCTTGGGATGTCTCAAACGGATAATCTAGCCATTCGGCCAAGCCCCACAAAGGAAAACCAAGGAAAACTTCGGGGTAGATTTACCATCCTCGTATTTCTCATTTGCAAAGAAAATTGATTGAATTACAATGGAAAATAAAAAAAAAAATTTACAATATGGATTTTTTTTGAACGAATTTAAACACTGTTCACAAAAGAAACACAACACTGTTAATCCTCTGTGTCTTGAGGTGAACCGTCGACGCGTTGGTTTACGTCCATCTACGATTCCCTTCTATCTGTCATCTCCGGGTAACTGATTGAATTCTATTCCCATTTCACCGTCTCCTCGTGGGTATTATGGTTTTCCGCATATGGTTAACATGAAAATAAGAGTCAGTGTAAGTTCCGTGGAAAAGGTGTTTGATCTATGATGATCTGAAATAGAATCTAATCTGAAGTTCTTTCTAATTCTCTGTCCTGAATTCGAAATATTCGGAAGCCGTAAGGTGTTCTTCATTTCTATTAACAACCCTAGAATGCACTATACACAAATCCAACTGCTGCTGCCGTGTCAACTTATGCTCGTCATCTTTCAGATGGACTTTAACACTTGTTGATGTGCTTATAACTGAAAGGCATTCGCTCAGTTGGTAACTTCGCGAGCAACATTTGACATAACATAATTTACATACACAGGTATGTTACAACAATAGTACAATTCTAAAGACAATGTTCATCACAAAAGATTGAAACAAAGTAACAGGTGTCCTTTTAAAACTGAGAACGGGTTACCCCTTCCGAACAGCATGACTTCAGCTCAGCGAGTGAAAAGGCAAATACAAACATACATTGAGATTGTTAAATTTACATAAGAAAAAATATCTTGTCAAAGACCAGATTCATTTGAGTCACTAACCAATGGACATTACGCATTGTGATACCTGATTGAAGTTACTATCAACTAAATAAAAAAATTTTTAAAAGAAATCATTCATACTATAGCTAAATTCTCTGCATACTGAAAAGAAAACTTATCTTTACAGTGGAAAACAAATACATAATGTCTGCATATCTCTCGTACATTATGCCTGAAAAGAAAAACTAACTACTGAATTGCCAAAAGAAGTAAACTATCCTAAGTATGATTCATAGGTTTAATGAAAATTCTCTAATCAATATTATTTGATAAGAATAGCATTTTCAATCTTCAGAATCTTCAGTCATCATGAAATTGCTTTAATAAGTGATGAGGATACATTCCTTTCACCTTCCCATTCTTCACATCCTTCAAAACATAAGTTCCTGGATGGGGTATTTTGGTAATCACAAATGATCCTTGATACAATAATTGCCATTTTGTGTTCTTCCTCTATATAAGTGAAGCCTTAGGATGAGTTTTTACTAAAACTTGGTCTTTCACTTTATATGTTTTTATTTTTCCAAGTCGATTGTCAAAATATATTTTCCTTTTTCTTGCCTTGTCCATTATATTGAGTAAGGATTTTCGTACTTTATTTTGTAGGTCTATTTTGTTAATAGCTACTTTAGGAATTGGTCGAATCCAGTCATTCTGTTCCTGTTTTCCAAACATCAGTTCGTATGGGGTGTATTCTGTCGTAGTATGTGGCATATTGTTCACAATTTCCTGAAAATCGTGAAGATAATCGATCCATTTGGGTTGCTGGTTGTGGCAATATGTTCTCATGAACCGGTTTAATTGACGAAAAATTCGTTCCACGGGATTCGCCGAAGGGTGGTACACTGATGTTAGAATTTGTTTTATACCACAACTGGCTAATGTTTGCCTCCAACGAAATCCAGTGAACATTGACCCATTGTCAGAAAGAATAGCCTCTGGTTTGCCTACCTTGACTATATAATCCTTGACCATCTTCTTGGCTATGGATGCAGCAGTAGCTGATTTTAATGGATAAAGTTTGACATACTTAGTGAATATATCAATAAAAGCTACAATATATTTGCATCCTCCCCTTGATGATGGTAGAGGACCACAGACGTCGACCGAAATGATTGACAGCGGTTTAGTGGGTATAATAGGATGTAGGAAATCTTTCACACAAAAATTTCCTGGTTTGGCTAGCTGACAAATTTCACGTTTCCTTAACTGTCTGTGCACTTTCCTGCGAATGTTTGGGAAGTAGCAATATGCTTGAATCTTCCGAGCACACTTTAATACTCCAAAACGTCCCCAAGTGATGTGCGTATGCAAAATTAAGTCATTCTCATTCTTCTCGGGAATACACACCTTCCAATTATCTGAATCAAGATGCCCTTTGGAAAATAAGACGTCGTCCTCAACTTTGTACAGTCTCTTCAGATCATCGTTTCCAGGCTTTGCTAAAGTTTCATTTATTGAATGCCAACGAGGATCTTCATTCTGTAGTATTTCCATGTTCTTACACATGTCAAGAAAATGTTTCCTATATATTCTATCAGTCATTATAAGAACATTAAATTCGGACGGATTGTCCGTGATGTTGATAGTTGACAAATCTCCATCTGGCATTCTAGACAGTGCATCAGCGATGAAATTATCCTGTCCGCTTAGGTATTTAATTTCAAATTGAAACTCTTGGAGTGAGAGCGTCCATCTTGCTAACCTTGGATGTAATAATTTACATGTTTTCAAAAAACTTAACGCTTTGTGGTCACAGTATACTGTTGTCTTCGCTCCAGATAAGTAATAGTAAAATTTCTTAAATTACCAGACTACGGCCAATGCTTCCCTTTCGGTAGTCGTATATGTTGTTTCACAAGCAGTTAAGAGTCGGCTAGCAAAAGCTATTGGACAGAAAGTTGATTTTCTGTCTATCATCTTTACTTGGAAGAGGCATGAACCTATTCCAATTTCCGAAGCATCTGCCACTAAACCGAATTCTTGGTTCATATTTGGATGATATAATATTTGTGAATTGACTAAGGCATGTTTTCCATTCTGACATTGTTGCGTCCACACCCACGGAGTATTTTTGCGCAACAAGCTGTAAAACGGTTCTGCATTAATAGAGTGGTCGTGAACGAAACGCCTGAAAAAAGAGACAACTCAGAGGAAGCCCTTTAACTGTCTTTTTGTTGTTGGAGCTGCAAAGTTTTTGATTGCCTTTAGTTTCTCGGTGTCCGGTAAGATGCCTTTTCCATTTATAAGATGACCCAAAAATTTGATTTTATCTCGAGCAAAATGGGACTTTTGCAGATTTGCGGTTATGCCTGCTTCCTTGAAACGTTCTAACACTCTTCTCAATAAATCAACGTGCTCCTTCCATGTGGTCGTAGCTATGAGCATGTCGTCCACAAACAAAGTTAAATTGCTTCGAAGTGCAGGCCCCAATGCATAATCTAGAGCATTTATAAAAACTCCTGAGCTCACGTTTAGCCCGAAAGGTAAAACCTTAAATTGATAGCTTCTATCTGCATGTACAAATGCGGTGTACTTTTTTGATGGTTCGTCTATAGCCACCTGCCAAAATGAACTTCTCAAATCAATATTTGTTAAGTATTTCATCCCCTCGAACTTTTGAATTAGCTCATCGATATTTTCCGGATGAGTTCGCACGGGCACGATAATCTTATTTATCTGCCGTGCGTCTAGCACGAGACGAACTTTTCCTCCCTTTTTCGAGACAACATGAAGCAGACTACAGTATGGACTCGTCGAAGGTTCGATCAGATCCCATTCAAGCATCAACTGCCTTTCGTTGGTGCCACGGTACTGGATAAACAATACGGCAGAAAACTTGGTGTGGTATCACATCTAAATAGCATGTGTATCCCTTGATTACACCAGGTCTTTCTTGAAAGACTTCATGATATTCCTGTAGAAGATCATATAATTGCTTTCTTTGGTGTTGTTGCAAATATTCAGGTTCTTGTACCTTTTCATATACCGTATCTTCAGGGTTTAAAACCGGTTGCAAGTAATTAATTTGGTAATACCGTACAGGTTTGCTATGTATCCACTTTATTTGCAGCTTTCGTCCCTGACAATACTTTCCATGGGTACTATATTCCCTGAGAAGATTCACTTGATGTTTCTTATCCATTATTGTAAAACTGGCACGGCCTAGAGAAGAATCGATATGCCAATTTCTCTCTCTAAATTCATCTATACCCAGGATACAGTCCTCAACCAATTTTTCTATTACAAGGAACGTGCAATTTATAGCTACATTTCCTATATCTAACTGGAGTTGAGTCTGCACTTTAACCTGAGAAGACTTATGACCAGGAGGACCTACAATTCTACAACATTGAACAGGAAAAATCGGTGGATTTGCTTTCTGAAGAATTCTTTGAAATAACTTCTCAGAAACGACATTTACTGCTGCTCCTGTATCTAAAGTAACTTGCACAGTAATGCCTTCAATTGCCGCCTGAATTTTCGCAACAGGTTCAGTGATATGTTCCTCTTGACAAGGCATCATATCCTGCTGAAGTTCTTCTATTAATAATTTGCCATCATTGTACCGAAAGAAATTGACGCTTGAATTTTCGCCCCTGAAAACTTCCTCGACTGCACCGTCGGGGCTTCTGACAGTCGAGTTTAGTTTGACGATTGTCCATTATTAGTAGATGTCTGCTCCGTTACGTCGGTTATTATTGGTGGTTGATTTCTCCATTCATTTGCATTATCATTTGGTACCCAACCTGAAGTTTGTGGTTGGTTGTGATATTCTTGGGTTGGTTGCTGATATCGGCGTTTTTGCTGATAATTCCCTTCTTGATAGTATCCTTTCCTCTTCTTATTATTCTTCCTCCATTTTCGTTTATATGTTTGTTCACATTGTTGGTCATGATTACACTGGTCGGGATTTTCGTTACCAAATTTCACGTTTTTCTGGAAATAATTCACCTGTGGGTTTGGTGAATTGTGTGCAAAAGGTTTGTTTCCATTCTGTTTGTTGTTACTGTTGTATTTGTTAGGTTGGTAACTTGGCTGGTTATAGTGCACACGTGATTCTTCGAACAGAATGTCTATTGAATCCAATGTGGCTAGAAAATCTTCCACATGTTGTTCAGGTACATGTAGAAGTTTTTCCTTAACTTCAAGTGGAAGTTTGCCCTTTAATATTCGAATGATATCCTGCGTCGGGATTGGTTCATTCCAGTATTTGCTTTTATTTATATACTTCTCGAAATACTTTCTTAAAGATCCATTTTTGAAAGAAAAACGTTGTGGGTCAAAAACTTCCATACGTAGTATTTCTTGTACTCCCTTATTCCAGTATTTGTGCAACAAAGCGCGTTCAAATTGGTCATAATCTTGACACCGATCTGATGCTTCTGACGCCCACATCGATCCATCTCCATGTATGAATCCTGCAACGTACATAATTTTTTGTTGCTCAGTCCACATTCGCGGCAATATCCCTTTAAATTGCTTGATAAATACCACGGGATTGATCGACTTCCTTTCGGGAATAAAAATCTGGAATTGACGATATTTAAGCATTTTTTCTTCATTCATAGTCACAGGTGTATTCTGGTGGCTACTTCGCGGCGAATGATAATCTCGATAATTTGTTTCTGGTTGATTACGTAAATATGCACCAATACATGGATATTGTTGCATGGATTCGGTTTCACTGGTTTCATCAGGAATAATGTCTGCTTTTGATAAACTGCAAGTAGTATGTGCCCCTCTAGTATTAACTAGACCTTGCTGGCATGCTTTTAATGTATTTTCTATCTTTGCTTTCCAAGCAGGAAATTCATCTCCTATATTCTCCTTAATCTCTTTAACTTCTGCTTTAAGTTGTTCTTGTGCAGCTTCGTTGTTAACTTGCACGTTAGAAACCGTTTCTTTCAAGGATTTGTCAACATAATTTCGCACTGTCTCGGTTTGCTCTTTCGCCCAATCTTCAATGTCCTTAGAGAATGCGATCTTATGTTCATTGAAAAGTTTCTCTATGTGTTTCTCGCCCTCGAGACTGAGAGTGTCTATCCTCCGAGTAAGCTCAATGACAGCTTGCTCGTTATCGTGCTTAATTGTATTCACGTCTTGCGCAATAGTGTTCTGTACATGAATAACTTCCTGCACTTGATGATTTAGTGTATCTTGACGACATAAGATGTCTTTGTATTTGTTTGTTAATTCCTGATAATGTTGTTCTTGTGTAACTATGAGTTGTGCCTGACTGGTAATCAAGTGACTCTGTTTTGTTTCCAAACTCTGGAATTTTTCAGTAATCTTATCATTTATTTCTTTTAGTTTATTAGATTGCTCCTGAGCCAAATTAAATTGCGCACTCTCCAATACTTGGAATCTACGATTCATGTCATTTGCAAAAGTGGATTGCGTAGTTTCCAATGCCTGGAATCTACGATTCACGTCGTTTGCAAACGTGGATTGTGCCGTTGCAAGATTAGATTGCGATGTTTCCAATGCCTTAATTCCTTGTGTTATGACAGTCAAACTTGACACCAGCTGGGATAACAAATCGGTATTCTCAGCAATTGGCGATTGCACTGGGCTTAATGAGGATTGTACCGACACAATTTTCGGTACAGTCATTTCGTTTTCGCACGCGTCTGTGTCAGAGATGAAATTCATGTTGTTTGTTGGTTGCTGCATATTTCTCTGGACTTCTTTCGACATATGAATGTCGGAACTAGCAACCGTTTGTGTCGACGGCGTGAGCGCATTAATTATTGCTGGTTGCTCAGTCGTAACCGACATATCGCTAACTACGGCGGTATTAAATTCTGTGGCACTAGTTGACGATGCATTCACACTATTTAATTCATTTTGTGGCATTGTGATGCGTGCTTGCTTACTTGCTTTGAACATAGATCTAGTTATCACCATGTAAATGAGCAATTGACAGTTTCTCCTCTAAATAAGTCCTACAAAAGTGACTATTGAACTTTTACACACGCAAAAAACGTTAATGTCCTAATGCTGTTAATGTACAATTTACAATGTGACACAAACACAGTACATAGATAAGACATAAAATATTGTCTTACTGTATCTACTGAAATACAGGAATTGTAGTAAAAGTAATATTGACAGTTTCTCCTCTAAATAAGTCCTACAAAAGTGACTATTGAACTTTTACACACGCAAAAAACGTTAATGTCCTAATGCTGTTAATGTACAATTTACAATGTGACACAAACACAGTACATAGATAACACATAATATATTGTCTTACTGTATCTACTGAAATACAGGAATTGTAGTAAAAGTAATATTGACAGTTGCTCCTCTAAATAAGTCCTACAAAAGTGACTATTGAACTTTTACACACGCAAAAAACGTTAATGTCCTAATGCTGTTAATGTACAATTTACAATGTGACACAAACACAGTACATAGATAACACATAAAATATGGTCTTACTGTATCTACTGAAATACAGGAATTGTAGTAAAAGTAATATTGACAGTTTCTCCTCTAAATAAGTCCTACAAAAGTGACTATTGAACTTTTACACACGCAAAAAACGTTAATGTCCTAATGCTGTTAATGTACAATTTACAATGTGACACAAACACAGTACATAGATAACACATAAAATATTGTCTTACTGTATCTACTGAAATACAGGAATTGTAGTAAAAGTAATATAGCAACACTATTTATACTTAGAAAATTAATAGATGAAAGGTCACTAAATGCATAAACGCTCCAGAAAGCTAGTAACTCAAATGTTTTGGCCTTTTTGAAGTTTCTGCTCGGCTGCTGGGACGGCGTACTCGTTCTCTTCACAAGATACTGCCGCACGTTCAGTTAGCATGAAACATACAAAGGACCATAATGTAGTTACTCTATAAAACCAGACATATATACACACAATGAAACATTAATTACTAAATTACTAACATATTTACATCGCAGATTCACTATGAGTGTTGCATCAGGATCGTGTCCTGTCTAACGGTAGACATATATAAAGGACTCCTCTTTTTACTAGGCTAATTACTGTTTAGCTCTACAGGGCCTTCATACTGAAATATTTCCCCACACCACCTAGTATTGTCTTTCTATGTGTGTGAGTAACTGTATGTTCACTGTTGTGGGTAAATACATACAGCGTACACAGGGCGGTGTGTGAAACTGATAGCGATTACACTCTTCCGCTGTTGTAGGAATCTGCTCCAGATGCTGCAGATACCGTGTTGAGCTGAAAGTGGCAACCAAAGTACGGAGAAATATTCTTCGGGGCTCTGTTGCATAGCAATCAGATTGCTTTCAGTTCTGAGAAATGTCCAGTTACTATTGTGGATTTGAATGATCCATGAAGTGACTTCTTTTTCGAAGAAAACATCGAACTATTTCACTAGAACTGAACGCTCCCGTCGGAACTGTTCTCAGCTGTTGTTTATTAGTAAATCACAATAGCAGTATATCCCTGGGTGTATAATAAGACGTACCTTCTTGAAATGAACAATATTTTATTGTTCTATTAACTGATTTCCTTCAATATGCACTTATATTTTACAATGAGAATCAAGAACTCGCATTGGCGTCGATTTTTTACGTCACAAGAATGGCTCTCCTCACCTAAAATTACTCTTAACAAGAACAAAAAACTCTATATCCTAAGAATAATTATGTGAGCGCTAACCGCCACAGAGTAATAAACAATATCTTTGTCTCTCTCTCGCACTGTCACAGCAAGTTACGCTGCATGATAAATCATAGTAGGAAAGGCTAGCGAACAACATGAGTTAGATAAAATAAAAACAAAGTAAATTTAAACAGGCAGTGATTAGTGTCATCACAGAATTTCCGTTTGAAAAAGAGGCCTGTATAGATCATATCCCGAAGACGTTTAAAATTTGATGAGAAACCATTGGTACGGGTTTCGGTGAATGGTAAAATGCCAGTTTGCAATGACATGAAATCAATTAAAAAAGAAATTTATGACACCCAAGAAAAGATATAGGGCACAAAGTCACTCTTGCATAGTACTGGCAGCCTGCCCCAAGTTACAACGTAACAAAACATTTGGATTATGAGCCAGCAGCTAAGATTCACATCGCACGAACAATGTTAAAAGAAAACCCAGGGTAACGTAGGCAAATCCAGATAATTTGACCTGATAAGTGAAGCATACTCCCTATTGTATTTATAAGATCATTTTGATGTATATTGCCATACTTGTGGCCAAATTACAAATGATATGATTTGTTACTCGGTTTTTGCAAGATTTAGCTAATCTTTGGGGCACTGAAACAGAAGAATGTTTCAATAGTTACGAAGATTTTCAACGTGATTTCTTTGCAAAATACTGGTCCAGGGACATTCGGAAGAGACTTCAGAAGGAGTATTTAATCCGAAGCAGTACAACCTGAAGCAAGGAAATTTCAGGAAACAGTTCAAAAAAATATGTTAATCAAACCAAGTACTGAGACAAGTCAATCTCAAACCGAGACATTTTACTGATGCTTAAGCTAAGTGGCCTATTGAATTAAGGGAAAATCTGATTGATGTCCCAGAAACTCACCTGGAGGAAGACATTTTAGTTCTGCATTCCACTGATACTATACAAGCAGAGGCTACACCAGGAACTAGTAATGTGTTTCATTATAGGGACGGCATGGTACATAAAACAGATGGTCCAAATGGCAAGCGCAATTTCCATCGTGATGTGCAAGCAGTTTGTCAGATGAGGTATGCAACATATGGCGTCACCTGGAAGCATATCTAATGTATGACGCGATTTATTCCACTGACATGAATAAATTGTAAAAAGAGAAAATAATGCCTGTAATATTATAAGTCATTTTGTCGAGTCTGATAACATTCTGTGTCAAACATTAATCGCAAAGAAAATTATATTTCAATACGTTCCATGAAAGCATGGAACGTCAAGTGTAATACTCGTATATATACACAAGAGCCATGTTGCACACCTCCGTTTGATCTCTGTTTTTCGCTTGTTCTCTCTCTCCTATGGATCGTTGTATGTATAACTAGCTGTCTGTATAAGCTTTATTAACTGAAAGTATCTCATGTTTCCTTTCAAAAATACCTCTCCCTCACTGTGAAATTTTTTAAAGGTAATAGTAATATTGCCGTCAATTGCAATTATTTCAAAAAATACGCAAGTGTTTGTACCATTCTTTCTATCCGTGTAACATAAGATTAATTTGCTGAGAAAAGAAATCATTTAATGCTCTATATTATCGCTGGGTTAGTTGCAGGTTGCATTACGTTGTCATTCATTGAAAGAGAGCGTAACATTTCCATTAATAATAAATAACCTTTTGCCTGCGTATTGAGATTAAGTCACGCTACGTATTTTTAAGACACATTGACTCGCGCTCAAAATACACGTGGCGTTCCCAAAAACAATATTCCGAATTTAAACTGCTATGTTACATCACTATCGCTGCAGGTTGCGATCTGCACTAACACGAAGTAACTAGAATTAATTCCACTCCACAACAATTACGCAGAAAGGAGATAATGGTACAAACAGCAGTCGGCCTGAGTCACACAACTCTGTCAACATTGGCAAGATAACCGGTATAATTCAGGTTATCAGAATGTAAGTAGTTGGCAAGATCATCCCAGGAGAGGTCACAAAATTAGAATTGAAAGACTTGTCCTACGGAGTCAACGGTGGAAGAAATTAATAACTTTCCAACCATTTCTGAACAAGGACACTACGAGAAATCACATTAAGCCGAAAAATGCTGATTGTGGGTAGGGATAGAGGCAGTGTCAATAACACAAATATGCTCCTGGATGGAATTTTCAAGATACTGGGCTTAAGATTTCCACCGAGGATCCTTTCTTAATACAGATGTTTAACCGCACACGCAGCTGGTTTACGAGGAGCTCCACCTTCCAGAAGAAAGAGTAATTTTATTTGACTAAGGCTTATGGCAGAAAATTCTTAAAATATGAATGTCCACACGAATAGTATATACACAAATAACATTTGTATCAATCAATACTGTCTGTGATACGTATCAATGACATTATTTTATGTATAGCTTATTTATATAGTTCTGACTAGTAGTACACGTATATGCAAAAAAGTCATATCAACCCTCGATGAAAAACTCTTTGTAAATCACATATACTTCAACAAAGCATGAGTTTGAAGGCCCTGTCTATGGCCTTACCCTGTTTCTTCATAGGTTACGTTCGGATGGGGGATAAAAAGATAATCCAGGAAGCTTATTCCAATCGCACGCCATTCATATTATTTTCACCGAATTAATAAAAACTACTGAAACGTATAATACGTATTATGGTGTCATTTCATTCCAAACTGCTGAACTGTACTTCGTATGTCAATACATATAAATAACTGTCTGCATTGATTTCACTTTTATCCTAAAACAGAGTCACTTCTTTTATTGACGTAGCTACATTAAGCTTAAATATGAACTGTTCTGTATTGTACATGATTCAGTTGTGCCATGATTTGTCTGTGATATCAGTCATATGTTTGTGCGCATCCAGAGATACCCCTTACCTCACTCTTCCCTATGTAGTCAAAGACTGGTACCAAAGATGTACCCAACATCAAATCTTAAAAGAAACTGACACCGAGAAGTAAGAAAAAATAAAATGGTGACAGGCAACTTTACAAATATAATTATCCTTCCCATTGGGGGCTCTGTAGCGTCTCAATATAAATTACAAACGATCATTATGGACATTTTAAGTCTCTCTGCCCAAGCGCCAGATGGGAATAGATATGTGTTGACTACACTCGACCAATTCTCACATTTTTTGCACGTGATCATCATACCAAATCAACAGGCAGAATGAGTGGTAGAGACTATGGTTAACCAGTGGACACGGAAATTTGAAACACGAGAAAGTGTAAAAACTAAACAAGGAATTAACATTATGTCCGAGTTATTGAAGAAACTGTGCCGAGTATTATACATTAAGAAGTTACAAACTAGTACACCATATCCTTAAAAATCGATAGGACCGAATGTTAGGAAAAATGCAAAGTTAATTTGTAAATAGTACCCACAATGATTGGAACCCTCTACTACCATATGTAGTAGTACCACATATACTGAAGATCCACTTACATATGGGCATATCACTACATAACGTGCGTTTGACCAAAATATGCCCTCCTCTTTCAAATTATCTGAACCTACCCCTAGGAGAATATATATAGTCCATTTGAAATTATACCATAAAGTTAGAAACGTGTCTGACACCAGGTTAAAAGCACTCCGTCTTCAGGCCACAAATGGTCCATCGGGACCATCCTACCGCCATGTCATCCTCAGATGGGGGGGGGGGGGGGGGGGAGGGGGTAGGCGTGTGGTCACCACAACGCTCTGCCGGTAGTCATGATGGATTTTTTTGACTGGAGCTGCTACAATTCGGCCGAATAGCTCCTCAATTGGCATCATGAGGCTGAATGCGCCACGAAAAATGGCAACAGCACATGGCGCCCAGGTGGTCACCCATCCAAGTGCCTGCCATGCCTGACAGCGCTTAACTTCGGTGATCTGACGGGAACCGGCGTATGCACTGTGGTAAGGCCGTTGCTACCAGGTTAACAAGATGAATAAAAAGTCTGTAGAATAACAGAAGGACGTCCACAACAGAGAGGTAAAATTGACTCAGTAACATGTATGACAGTATGTAATATTATTTAACCCTTACGGGCCGAAAAGTTCATTTCATATTACCAAGGACATTATCAGGTAGTCGAGAAGATCCCTCCAGTTAAGATAAAACTACAACTTCTGACCTGAAGCACAGTGGTACATGCAGGAAGAATTCGTCCTTTTCAGGGTGTTCAATATCACTACCTCGTTCACCAGCAGGTCTTCCAAAAGGGGCAATGGGAGTGAATAGAGAAAATACGAGAATGAGGTAGAACAGAATGTACCTGCACAGCCTAAACTCTTGGAAAACAGCCTTAGATGTTAGACAGTTTGGTGTTAAGTTGTTCGTTTCGTTTTTATACCTGTGTACCATTGTATTTTAGGTAGTTCGGTAATTGCTGTGCTGTATGTTAAGAATACGTCCAAGTTGCTTTAAATGCTCAAAGGTAGACCACACCCTATGGGTTGTTGTTTGATTACTTAAGTGGTACGAAACCGAGAGAGCGTCCGAATTGGTCCCACAGCGTGGTAGCTTGTGTGACAAAAGGTATATTTTTTGGTGCACCATTTGACTCTCTAGCAGCAAATGGATTCGTTGTGTTCTGGGCGCACGATTAATTACTGTAGAGACTTGGCACCGTTTTCTTTGAGCGCTTGATATGTTAAGCACGTGTCTGTATTAAATAATAAATTGAGCCGTTAACTCGCCAGTTAGAATTGAATGGCTTGTCATGATTTTGGGTACTGAACTGTAACTCAAAATTGTCTCTTGTACAGAGCACTGTAGCGTTTAATGGATTTCAGATTCTTTGAATAATTGTCTTGGAGAAGTTACCTGAAAATCCAAATGAGAATAAGCTCTTGTTGTCTGCTGCTAGGTCTGAAGAAGCTGCCAAAACGTAGAGCCTCCACATTTTTCATTAAGCCATTTAGACTTCATTCAACTAGCAAATGTTTTGTTATTGGTTACTATGTTATGATATTTCTTTGACTACAAGGCTGGTGCAAATTTTGAAGCAACCGTCAAGGGCGTGTTTCTGAATCCTTTTAAATTTTCTAAGCCGGCCTTAATTTCACTTCACGATTCTTCCATTTATTTGACGTAGTACTTCATCTTATTTGAATTTAATCAAGTGCCTGTCTTGGTGTAAAGTTTAAAGGAGCCGCCACTATACATCTCTGAAGTTTGAGTAATCTTTGTTTGATGTCCTCAGAGTAATGAGTACAGTTACACTTGGTTAAGCTTTTATTGATGGTGAGTCGTGCGTCCTACAAAACTGTTTAATCACGAACCTCTGTAGTTTGTTAAGATATGGAGTTTGTTTGATAAATTCGTATTGTGTATTAGACTGGGAACTAGCATCTTACCGCTCCAACCTAGCTCCTTGCCGCCTGAGGCTCATAACATTGAATGGAAGGCGAAGGGGAGTATGAAAACAAGAGACACGTATGGTGTTCCTCGGGCTCTTTGGCCATTAGAAATCAGCAGACACAGTAAGCCACTACTTGCGTATCTTCAGGGGCCATCTGGATAAAGCTGACTATCACCATACTTATATGTGGTCTTGCTGAAAGGATCGCCAACAAATCCATGGAGACTACAGAACTGCAGGATGCGCTCCTCCACGCTGCCCATGTGACCCCGTTTCTCTTACTATCGGGACACCTTTCAGAAGGGGCATATAATTATCGTGCAGAGTTGCCAGCACGAATTGTTAACGGCAGTAGAGGAAGAACTTTTACCACTGTGCCCGGTGTCACCAGTACAGAAGAAGAGACCAGGTCGAGGGTTTGGGTACAGATACCATTAATATGTAAAGACTCTCCAGTAGCATTGGAAAATATGCAGAAATTTATATACTTACCGGCAGACGAAACACTGTCACAGACCCTACGCTCCACAGCAGTACTGAACTGGACAATTCACTGTGTGCCCCACAAAACGGATACACACAGTGAATTACGCGAGTACACTCTGATTTGCTCCGAGAAGCCTGTGACCATGTGCCTCAGGAAGCTTATTACAAGTGGAGCCGAATTCCTTCAAAACACGAAGTCACATTGGCTATCCTCAGTATCAAAACCGTTAGTAGTCATTTGCACTTGGTATGAACAAGGTCATTTCACACAGCGAATAGAACTTCAGGGGCAAGTGTTGTAGATAAACGGTAGATCATGCTATATTTTAGGACGTTCTTTCCTGCTACCCACCACCATCACCGGAACCACAATATTAAACACCAACTACTCGTTAATCTACCCGCAGACCTGCTGTTCCAGATCCTCCGCAACCAAAACCTAACTTACTTAAATGACACACTACACTCGGCCATTCTTGCTTCTCCAGATGAAATGATAGCCACACAAAATAGTCACTTAAAAATGGAAAACATTATCGATCATGGGAGGAATCTTAGGACCGGACATAGCTACTGACTCTTCAGAATTGGAACTTGAACATCAGCTACCTGCATAATTCTGATAATAATAAGAACCGCGTACTGTGAACTCACAGGCAGAGTTGTGCAAATACCACCCTCACGTAACTTTAACTTGTAGGTCTATAGTAGCCACGTCAGCAGCAGTGACTCAACCTCAGTGACTGAAGTAAGGTAATGAAGTTAATAAAAGGACCTAAAACATTCATGCTTGAACGTAGTAAAGGTCAGACAGCTTATAGAGTGTAAAACAAAAAAGGGAAGGAAAGTCACATAGTGGTGAAAAGTTACACGAGGAAGATTCCGTCCGTATTTTTACAGTAGAATGTAAAATGTAGTAACAATAATATATAAATCATTGTCTCTGTTGCAGCAAGAGTCCTGAATAGCAATCCGGTGGATCAGATTTGTCTAAGGAGGGAGGGAATGTGACGCCATAAAAGTTTGCCACAGTTCAGAGTCGTAACCAGGCCGCCATCTCTGCCGGCAGCTGTGGACAACGACCTGCCAATGCAGCAAGCTTTCTCTGTTTGGCGACTTTTGCGTCAGCCTCTTTCTGCATGGTGACACTTGTAACTGAAGCACAGAAGCGTGGCTTCTTCCATATTTGTTGCCTTCCGAAAGAGGTATTTAAAATCTGCAGAACCAGTCCCTCATCAATGGTATAACTGAGTGACATAATGGTGCTCAGCCTATACCAGTCGACGCCGCACTTATGACCCAGGTGCCGTCGTCACCTCTGAGATGCGAACGACAACTGCTAAATGAGTACCTGCACTTCTGGCAGCCACCGCACCACTGGTGTCCCATAGTCCGAAAAATGTAGCGAGATCCGACGTGTCGATGACCCATAGCCCATGGAGTCCGTGTTGATCAAATTGAGCAGTACCACTGGGCGAGTCTGCCTATCCCTGTTCACTGGTAATTAATCAGCTAACTCAAGCCACCGTCCTGACGCAGCCAGCAGCCTCCCCTTACAGTGCAGAGGCAGCAAAAGCTCTACACTCCCATCCTGAAGGAAAGTCTGCCTTAGCATGCTCACGTCAGCGCACTTGGCCTAAAGGCCATCACCAGCCGCCTGCTGTTTGTGTGCTGGAGACACGCTACTGCACATTAGTTTACGATTATTAACAAAAAGTTTAGCGACAAGTTGGTTGCAACATAGCCTGCATCTCCACCCATCTGCAGCAGAGAACCCCTCGCTCCTGTCTTCTTATAGACAGCCTTTAAAAACTGAATTTTGCTTGAACTATAACGGTAAAATTCATGTACTGAGAAGGTTTACGAAAGTAATAATGTACTAACGCGTGAAGATAAGTACAATTACAAATTTAGAGGTCCAGCGTCTATAATCACTTTTTCTTTCTTTAATTTGCTTGTGTAAAGCGAACTTTGTTGGTGAAAATGGAACCAAAATTATAGAGTCAGAGGTAGAAGAACGTGAATATTTTCTGAACGTGAGAGAATTAGTGTTTACAATTAAACACGAGAAAGAAATAGTTGAAAGAGTAAGATAAATATGATGTCACTTAGAAAATATGATTGTGAAAATTAGACCATCAGATATTGAGAGCAAGGAACAAAGCGAGGAATGATTTTAATCAACTCAATAGTCAATGTTAAAACGGGAAGAATGTTTAGAACTCGTGGAACAATTAAGTGATGAAACCACTGAAAAATATCCAAAATTGTTGTCAACCAATAATAGTCATCATGAGAAAAGTCTAAAAAATTCGAACTTACATTCAAAGCAGGGGAAAGAAAATTAAGCAAAGTAGAACTCAGGAATAACATTAGACAAATGAGATCTGAATTATTTATTGACAGAGAGAAAATACAGACGCTTCTGAAAATTTTTATACTCATATTAAAAATTTGTATCATATGTTGAAACACAGGTGACAGTAAATTTTGGAGAATTCGAAGTAGTTAGTGAGCTTGTTAATTAAAATAAAAAGTATATAGACTCGAAAAAACAATATTTCTCCTATAACTGCAAAAGATTAAGAGTTACCTAGCGATTTAGTTAGCGAAAAGCTTTTAATTAATTCTTGCCTAGTATTCTAGTGAAAAACGTTCCAGCTGATGAAACTTTGCACTGCATTGATTCTTTGCAACGTATTAGGCAGAATTTTGTACCCAGTCTCATCGACAGCGTGAAAATTAAAACCGTTAAAAATAACTAGCCAGGAAGCGTTATCTTGGGCTGTTCAAAACATTTCTGCAGATGTTTCACAAGTAGATTTTGAAAAAAGACTGTTTATGCATGTGTGGCTCGGAGAACGAACAAGCTACAAAAAACGAAACAAAAAATACCAACTGAATGGGCCCGAACCTAGAGATAGACGTGGTAAGCACTTCTCTAAAAACCAAACAGAGAAATGTCCATACTTCAACAAACCATTTGAAGAGAACATGCTAACATATTCTTTGGAAGTAAGATTACCAACATAAATTCAATGGGAATTAGTGCATTAACCAGATGACTCATTGGATCAATTTTTGAGACATGCAGACTTGATAGACAGAATGATGAAGATTATGAGAGAAAAAACAACACCATAGTTATAATAATAATGTTACATATAATAATAATAACAATTTGCAGCCAAAGGGACATCTACACAGATACAGTGAAATTGTAAGATAAGATCATTCAACAATTCTCACTAATGGTCATTCCAGTGAAAGTCCACTATTTAGGGCTGCATAAACGGATTAATAAATGGACAAACTGTAGCGATGAAGATCATATGGAGTTTGGTAGAGTAATAAGTAATTATTTTGAAAAACTTTTCCATCCTATTAATGTAATGTCAGTAGAAAAAGGGACTTCAGGACCACTGAGATTAAAAAATATACATAATAACTATAGATACACATATATTAACGACGAACATGGAGAAGTACACTGAAGCTCCAAACAAACTGGTATAGGCATGTATATTAAAATACACAGAGATATAAACAGGCAGAATACGGCGCTACGCTCGGTAACGCCTAAGCAAGACAAAAAGTGTCTGGCGCAGTTGTTAGATCAGTTACTGCTGCTACAACGCCAGGTTATCAAGATTTAAGTGAGTTAGAACTTAATGTTACAGTCGGTGCACAAGCGATCGGACACAGCATCTCCGAGATAGCGACGAAGCGGCGATTATCCCGCACGACCATTTCACGAGTGCACTGTGAATATCAGGAATATGGTCAAACATCAAATCTCCGCAATTGCTGCGGCCGGAGAAAGATGCTGCAAGAACGGAACCAACGATGACTGAAGATAACCGTTCAAAGTGACAGAAGCGTATCCCTTCCGCAAATTGCTGCAGATTTCAATGCTGGACAATGAACAAATGTCAGCGTGCGAAACATTCAACGAAACATCATCGTCCACTCGTGTACCCTCGATGACTGCATGACACAAAGCTTTACGCCTCGTCTGGGCCCGTCAACACCGACATTGGACTAGTGGTGACTGGAAACATGTTGCCTGGCTGGACGAGTCTCGTTTCGAATTCTATGTAGCGGATGGACGTGTACAGGTATAGAGACAACCTCATGGATCCACAGACCCTGCATGTCAGCAGCGGACTGTTCAGGTTGGTGGAGGCTCTGTAATGGTGTGAGTCGTGTGCAGTTGGATATGTCTAAATACGACTCTGACAGGTGACATATACGTAACCATCCTGTCTGATCACCTGGGTCCATTCATATCCATTGTGCATTCCAACGGATTTGACCAATTCCAGCAGACAATGCGACACCCTACACGCCGACAAATGCTACAGAGTGGTTCCAGGAACACTCTTCTGAGTTTAATCATTTCCACTGAGCACTTAAGTCCCCTGACATGAACATTATTGTTCATACCTGGATGCCTTGCAACTTGTTGTTCAGAAGAGATCTCCACCCCTTCGTACTCCTACGGATTTATGAACAGTCCTGCAGGACTCATGGTGTCAGTTCCCTCCAGAACTACTTCAGACATTAGTTGAGTCCATGCCACATTGTGTTGCGGCCCTTCTCCGTGCTCGCGCAAGCGCTACACGATATAAGGTAGGTGTACCAGATTCTTTCCCTTTTCAATATAGTTTATTTATCAGACTTGGTCAGATAACTACTACATCTCTGATAATGAAAAGGTACTGCAGTTGGTTCATGTGATTAGCTAGAAATTATAGAACTGTTGCGAGAGCCAGGTAAACAAGGAGTTGATAATATGTTACTTAATATATGCTCCAGCGAACACGAAAAAGTGACACTTTCGATAACCTTTGGTGGCCATGTTTCTCTGCACAACGTAGGTGGTTGAAATGTCCAGAAGTACTGTAGACCTAATTACAAGACAAACATCTTTTGTAGTACCCACGTCGCCACTGCAGTACCCTCGTCACAACTGTAGAGTCTTGTACAGCAAGTAAGCAAGGGAGAGGATGTTATTATGGGTGGCCAGTATCCTCTTTCTACAAGGAAAATGCACACGTGGATTAATGCGGTTCTTTATTTACATGAACATTTACGTATTTCGAATAGAGTCCATGTGTTGTGGTACAAGGTCATCAGTAACGGTCTTCTTGCAGACAATTCCAGTATCTTGCTATCACAGACTTTAGTCTCACTATAGTCACTAACCATGTCGCTATGTACTGTCATAGACTGAGACATGAAATGAACCAGCACTGTTACTAACTGATAGATGCCAAACTAGAGTGTGAGTGAGTCAGTCAGTCCGTTTGGTCAGTGGCGGCAGCCTAAATACTTGCTGTCGAGATGGCGTTTGAAACAGCTTACGCCAGCACTTCTTTACTGTACCCAGGACGGAAAATGAACAAGACTATCTCTAAAGCCTCTCAGTAGGGGTCAGTGTGTGGCTCAAATTTTCAAGATGTAAAACTTGAGCCCATACGACTCACGTCTCATGACTACAGTAGCGAAAGAGGTCTCGCAACATCTGAAGATGACGTGTTACTGATATACACAAAATAGTATTGTTTGATTATAAAATATTCATATATTATATGTGTAAAATCACAATGTTAGTTACAGAAGACAAAGCAAAATTTCCATAAAGAGGATTTTCCAATTCATCCTGTTGTGAATAATAACATCAAGTGTCCATCGTAAAAATTAAACAAATACTTGAATAACATTTTAAAAACGGTATAACATTTTATAAACACTATACTCATATGAATGAGATTTCAGTATCAATAGTAGTTATAACTGGCGCAGATTACTGTAACTGTTGATATTCATCATGATGTAACATTTGCATCACTGAACTTTATAAACCTCTACACTAATATCCCACTTCAAGAAAGTATAAATGTTATTACAGAAAATTTGATATGGTCTTGAATGCTAGAAAACTGGTAGAATTCATTGAAAATATACCACGAATTAACTATTTTTCATTCAAAAATAGGTTGAGCGGTAGCTGATATGTTAGTTAATCATACTTAATGTAAATTTTTTTCAGAAAATCCGGTATTAAGCAACAGAAGTATCTACACTAAAAGATATGTTTATGACACATTAACATTGTACACCTCCGGAAAAGGCTAAATAGATAATTTGGAGGCCACCTAAAGCTACATTTATCGTTGTCAAAATCGAATATAGTAAACAGTGTCCCTCTTTGACTGTTACACGTAAGAAAGGAAATAATTATTTTGGAATTTACAGAAACCCTACTACAATTGAAGCTTTAATTAATGTGAAATATGATCATCCATATAAATAAACTAGCAATTTTCAGTACTTCAATTCACAGAATATTAAGGCTATCCCTAGAACCTAATTAGGTCACAAAGAGATTTCTTTCTCGGAACATATAGGAAGAGTTAACGATTACAGTGCTGTTAAGGTTGACACAATAATGAATAAAATGAAACATGGACCTTTGAATATATTAGCCACAGAAATAATGATTTTATCAGTATGACACAAATGCATCATGTATCAGATGAAATGTGTAGATTATTCGGAATAAAGACATTAACATCAGTTTTGTTATTAGGGTTTCCCTTCAGAGAAAACTGAAGCGCTCTGTAAGAAATCACTGTAACAGAATTGACGGCTGTGATATTTACAAAGTTTTGGGTAGTGAATGTGATACGTGGTACATAGAGCAGACAGGCCATAATTTCAATATTCGGTTTGAGAAACAGGCTGCTGGAGTCGAATGGAGTAAATGTTCATTAGTAGGCAGCCAACATTATGTACAGAAGGAGAGAAGGTAATTGAGGGCAACATTCATTAAAGGAATGTTGTTGTTCTAGTATTAGTTTATTCTTTCCATTATTTGTATGTAGCAACTAGTAATAGTTATTGTAAATATTGTGCACAAGTATATGGTTTGAATGACCTATTCCGTTTTAAGAAATTGTCTTATTGTTTGCTGGAGTGTAAGTTGATTATATCCTTCGTCCATAAAATTTTCAGTTAACTCTAAGGATGTTGAATTAACCATAGCCAGGAGGCTAGATAGACACTTTTTGTAAAATAATGTGACTACCTAATGAAACACATTAGAGAAACAGAAAATCTGTTTAGATTTTCTTAAGAGGGCCTTATGCACTTAAAGAAAGAGGCATCAAAATGACATAAAACAATATAAATGAAAGGGATAAAACACAATAAAGTCATCAAAAGGTTATGTGGGAATATTAAAAGAAATTAAAATGATGGCTCCAGTTAGAAATTAGTAGAATGTTACTTGGGACCTAAAGGTAATGTCAGATTCGAAATTTTCTAGATATTTTAGAAAAGTCTTTTATTGAAGAAAACCAAAATCGACTACCAAATATGGAATTTGTCTTACCCTAATTAATATGCAGATCAGTTGACAACTTAATACTTTACAGCCATGCACACTATACTGCAAAAATGTATTTGCTGATACTCCTAGAAAATGTATATTGATTTTGTATGACAAATTCTATCCACAATTAATCTATAGTAATTTGTGAAAGAGATTTATTTTATCAGCAGCTCTGTGACTTTAAATATGCCCTGAGATAAAAAAAAGGATGCACCACGATGGAATAATCTGAATGGGAGAAAAATCTTGAAAATTGTGAAAATTGGATTATATTATTCTAGAGAAAGAGCTTCACAAATTGAGTTAGTCAGTAATGCACTGGTTTACTTCCGTCGCTTATGTAAGTAATTATTCGGCTTGGCATCGACTGTTGGATGTCCTCCTGAGCGGTATCGCGACAAATTCTGCCCAATTGTTGCATTAAATCATCAAAACCCGTAGTTGGTTGGTGTGTCCTGCACATAACGCTCCAAACGTTCTCATCTGTGTGTATTTGTGTGTGTTTGGGGGGGGGGGGGGGGCGAGGGCCGAGATTCGGGTGCCTTGCTGGGCAAAGAAGGGTTTCGTAAGCATGAAGACAAACACTAGAAACCCTTGCCATCTGCAGGTGGGCAATAATATATTGCTGAAATGTTGCATGGCAGGGCACAGCAGGCTGGGACAACGAAACGGGGCCTAGAATATCATCGATGTATGGCTGTGCTGCAACGGTGCCACGAATAACAACCAAAGAGGTCCTGCTATGAAAAGAAATGGCACCTCAAACCATCACTCCTGGCTGTCGGGCTGTATGGCGAACGACATTCAGGTTGACATCTCACCACTTCCTGGGGCGTCTCGAGACAGGTCTCCGCTGGGCATTGGGGCACGTTTCGCAGCGGGACTCATCACTAAAGACCTATTCCAGTCAATTAAATTCCAGGCTGAAGTCGTAGATATCACCAACTTGTAGGGGCCGTGAGGGTCAGTTGAACGAGAACAACTGGAATCACAGAACAGTTGGACGCTGCTAAACAGGACTCAACGTGACGACTCGGGAACAACGCTTCAGCTACCACTGACAATTAAGAGATTACGGTTCTGAATTCAACGTATCCTGCTTATACCTACTGTATACTTCATTTGTCAGTAAGGAAAGCGCCGTACCTCAATGCTTCCCTAGATAATGTCGTCAGTGGACAAGGTATCAGTAGCACAAGGTGGGCGCAGTAGTGGCCATCAATTGTGTCAACATATGCAGTAGTACTACCGTGTTTAAGGGCACTTTATCATGGTAATAGGAATTACGAGCTTGGGAATTTTCTTAACCTTGATCATCGTTTGGGTGGACACCATCGGTAGAGAGGAGTACTTGCTGAGGTTACTAATGGGACTTTGGGGCCAGACAAGCCGTTCACTCTGTCTACGAGAAGAAAGAAGCTGAATGCAGGCGACTATCTCTTCGTATGGGCTAAAGTAGGCAATAATAATTGTAAAATAAAGATCACTGGTGACTCTATGTTCTATTACAAACAGTAAAGTTCCTTATCTCCTTTCCTTATCTCCCGGGAGATTTTTTTTTAAAACAAAAACACTGATCCACTTATGCACGCTGTGCGCCTGTAGTTGCGCGTTGCGCGTGACCTTGGTGGAGCATTCTTGCTGTAGCAGTCACCATACGCCATATGACAGAGAGTGTAAGGAGGATGAACAGATACTGGGTGATATGGAAATAGTGTTGTGGGAAAGGATCAGAGCGACAAATGTTCATACAGTAGTATTAGGCTGGAATTTCGAGGACAAATCTCTGCCAAGGGATAGAGTAGTGTTGTGGCTTGAGCTTCAGGCAGGTCCTCACAATATATCAAGTCATATGTAGCTCACGCTACGACGTAATTCTGCAGCTGCTGGGCGTTACACTACTGCTGTCGTAGCACCCTGCAGCAAGGCATTCCGCAGCCTGTGGTTCACTGTGTTCGTAGATGGTGTAGCATAAGGGACCGTTTCGACATCCTAGTTTGTGACCTTTCAGAACACACCTTTCCAGAGGAAGAATAAATACTCCCAGATTAGTCTTTGACGTCTTGCGTCGGACCAGCGCAGTCTCTGCATCAGGCAACAGTCGAAAGCACATATAACCTAATCCAATCTTATCGAGCAGCGTCACCCACTAGACGGAGCCCCTGATTTACATTCTAAAACAAAAAAGGCACCACGAAGAAGTTATGTAAATTGTTCATAAATTTATATTCATAGAGGTATTGATGGAAAATGTTAAATTTTAAACTTTCACGAAGCAGCTACCCCGGATAGTAAACAAGAGACATGTTGATTCCGCGGCATAAATTCTTTGCGAATTCTTTCCTTGTACTCAGTTGGACAGCAACAGTGCCTCGCAGGAAGATGCATGAACAATATACGTAGATCTCAGCATTTAAGAAAGGACGTGCAGTTGGGTTCAAAGAAACTAACTGGAGGAATCGACGAACCTCTCGACGTCTGAACAGGAGGAATGCCACTCTTGACACGATGTTGACAGGAATGGGTGAACCATGGCAGAACACAGCGCCAAGAAGGACCAAGGCGACCTAGAGAGACACTGTAGATGAAGTTAAGGAATTCTGCTACCGGGCAGCAAAATAACCAATGACGGACCGAGAAAGGACATCAAAAGGAGACTATCACTGACAAAAAGGGCATTTCTGTCCAAGAGAAGTCTGCTAGTATCAAACATAGGCCTTAATTTGAGGAAGAAATTTCTGAGAATGTATGTTTGGAGCACAACATTGTATGGCAGTGAAACATAGCTGGGGGAAAACAACAGAAAAGAATCGAAGCACCTGACGGGCGAATGTTAAAAATTAGATGGACTGATAAGGTAAGGAACGAGGAGGTT
This sequence comes from Schistocerca americana, assembly GCF_021461395.2. Classification (NCBI taxonomy): domain Eukaryota; kingdom Metazoa; phylum Arthropoda; class Insecta; order Orthoptera; family Acrididae; genus Schistocerca; species Schistocerca americana. The sequence continues at coordinate 383,789,389 of NC_060126.1, forward strand.
CTGCGCAAAATCGGAGAGGAAAGGAAAATGTGGAAAATACGGACAAGGAGAAGGGACAGAATTATAGGACCCCTGATAAGACATCAGGGACTGACTCCCATGGTACTAGAGGGAGTTCTAGAGGGCAAAAATTGTAGAAGAAGACAGAGATTGGAATACATTGAGCAGATAGCTGAGGACGTAGGTTGCTAGTGCTACTCTGATATGAAGGAGATGGCACAGGAGAGAAATTCATGGTGGGCTACATCAAATCAGTCAGAAGACAGATGACTCAAAAAAATGAAGGACACATAATTTATAAGGACACATGATTTGGAGCACAGATAGTAATAATAGGAGAGCTAGTAGTAATAGCAGTATTAGCTTTATCTCAATGCGGAAAACTTTTCAAGGATAGTGGACATGTCATGCTACTGGGTGCTCATAAGCAAACTTACAGTGTTCCGAGTGCTGCAGTGCGGGCTGTGTACATCACAGGACGCTGAAACATCGTAGATATGTCCATCAATCGGTGTGCTCGCAACATATGCTGAAAAAACAATTGTTCCACTTTCTGCCAACAGATGAAAATCTGGCGCTCTACAGAGACAAAATATGACAGTTTCCTGAAAACGTTCAAATGTATGTGAAATCTTATGGGACTTAATTGCTAAGGTCATCAGCCCCTAAGCTTACACCTAAATTATCCTAAGGATAAACACACACACCCATGCCCGAGGGAGGACTCGAACTTCTGCCGGGACCAGCCGCACAGTCCATGACTGCAGCGACTTAGACATTTTCCTGCTTTCACTTCAGTGTGCTGTTTCTCGTTTGTGTTGATTTCTTTTCTGAAGTAAATATTAGAGTGATACGTTAAGAAGGTTGAAGAAGGTTTGTCCACTGGTGGTAAATATATTTACCAGAACGGCAGCAATAGCAGAGCTACATTGCGGGAATATTTCCAGCAGAAACAGCTGCAAAGAGGCCGCATGTCAATAAATGGGCCAAATAGCATGTACAAGAAATTTGAAGAAATAGGAAAATTAGGTGGTACAGCAGGGAGAGGGACGCGACCCATTCCTGTGGCAGTTGTTAATGAAGTTGCTGTAGTTATAGCCGACCGTGCAGCACAAGCCTCAAATTCTGCAGCCAGGGCTCGAGCAGTGTCATGGGACTTGTCCCTTCCCTGGTCCACAGTTCCAAAGATTTTGAGATGAATTTTATCCTAGTACCTCCACAAGTTTCAGAATGCGTACCAAATGAAGTTCGAAGAAAGGCTGCAACGACGTGGTTTCAAATTTTCTGTTTCTGGCAGGCATGGAAGTGTATGACATGTGGCCGGGAAACATTCTTTGGACAGACGAGACACATGTTACATCGCACAGTTCCGTGTAGGCAAAGAACTGCCACGTAGAGGTCCTACTCCTCCACATGTTGCGCATAAATATTCACTGCACTCAGCTTGTGTGACTGTGTGATATGGTTTCGAAAGCCCCTTCATTCTCGGGCCGTTTTTCTTCGAACATTTGACATCTCATTGGCTGTTAGGTATACAGTGACATCTCCACTTCATAAGGACCTCCTTCTGCAACACGTGATGTCAGATTTGCAAGAAGACAGCCGTATCGTCCCCACTGTTTTCATACAAGATGGGATAACACCACGTGTCTGTTGCCTGATGAAAGATTCGCTTCAAGAAACCATCTATAATGACACCATCGTCTCTAGGTAATTTCAAGACGTGTGGCCTGCCATATGCCCGGAACTAAATCCATGTGACTTCTGGTTGTGGCGATATCTGAAAGATCGTCTCTATCAGGGACGTATCCAGAGTCTTTGTGACCTAAATGATAACATACAATGATATACTGCTCTGATTACGTTGGATGTATTGCGAGCAACCGTCGAGCATGCTTCCTTACGGATGCAGCATGTTGCTGAGTTGGGAGACCGTACTGAACACATGTTACAATTTGTGATCATATCCTAATAAACGTACCAGAACCACCATTATCACATGTTTGAAGGTTTCTTCCCTTCCCTGCACCCACCTCACTTTCTGACTGCCATATTTTCACCCTGTGGCGGAAAGTGGAACTACTATTTTTTCGGAGCACTTTTAGTTTAATTGTAACAACTCAGTATCACAATTTGAGAAGAATGAAAAATAGTTCATATATACAGGCACTACATGCCTACACGCCTAGTTTGACATGGATGCAACAGGTAGACCAGTTCTTTCAGTGGATGTTGTAATGCAGATGTTGAAACCTGCAGGCATAACTTAGAACAGTTGCCACGAACTTAGTGTAAGATTAAGTTGTTCAGAACATTTCCCATGAGCTTCAGATGGCATTATTAGGCTGAAGTGTTTATGTTATTAGAAAAGTTAAACAGTCATTTTATGCTATTAGTTTTTTTTCTAATGGCTCTCAGTTTCCAATCATCTACCATGTGTGCAATTTCAAACAAAATAATGCGAGAACTTAGATAATGTTATACTTATCTTTCACAGGTGGAAAAAGGCAGAACGTATCTCATATTGACTTACGTCATGGTGTTTACCGTGACTTGTGTATTATACACACTTAGATGACAGAAGACATGCAACGGCGATATGCACAAGTACAGATGCTGGTAGTATAGTGTACACAAGGCATAAAAGAGCAGTGCGGTACCACAGCTGTCATTTGTTCTCAGTTGATTCATGTGAAAAGGTTTCCGACGGGATTATGAGCGCATGACAGAATTAGCAGACTTTGAATGTGGAATGGTAGTTGGAGCTAGTCACATGGGAAACTCTATCTCGGAAATTGCTAGGGATTTCATTATTCCCTGATCAAGTGTCAAGAGTGTACTGAGAACACCACATCCCAGGCATTACCTCTCACCACAGACAACGTCGGGGCCGACGTGCTTCAGTTACCGACTGAGAACGGCGGAGTTTGCGTAGAGTTTCAAGTGCTAACAGGCAAGCAACACTGCAGGAAATAACCGCAGAAATCAATGTGGGACGGAGACCGAACGGATCCATTAGGACAGTGGGGAAAAATTAGGCGTTAATGGGCTACGGCAGCAGACGACCCATGACAGTGCTTTTGCTAACAGCGCGACATCGCCTGTAGTTGCTCTCTTGGGCTTGTGACCATATCGCTTGGACGCTAGGCGACTGGAAAACCGTGGCCTGGGTTCGAGTGTGGTGCAGACGCCGTGAAGTCATGGTTCTGTGACGGTACGTCACATAAATGGACATTTGTAGAAAGGGAAAGGAAGTTTTTGTTATGAGACGTGTGAATTATAAATTATTTTAAGACTGTGTACGTGTGAGCGATGTACAACAAATAGTAAAGAACGTAAGTTATTATTATCAAAACACAAATATCGATGTAATTAAAAAAAACAGTTTTTTTGGTATAATCTCTGTGCAACATAGGCCATGAAGATCAGGGACAATGCTTTGATTGAACGATCGCTCCTGTTTTGTTTCGTCTAGCGGTAGGCCGCCATTGTAGTGCTGTCTGACAGTTAACGTGTTATCTGTATTTTTGAAAAATATAATAGAAATTGTTATTAGAAAGCGTGTATTATTGACTTAGTTGTCACCTCTCATGATCGCAACCATTAATTATAATTAACAAATTTTTTACAGAACTTCGTAGTGCAGGGAGCTCATCTCCACTAGCAGGATTTAGTCGGCCATTACGCTCATTGTATCATTCAATTAAAATTTCAAGTCATAATATCAAATGTAAATGCGAGAGACTTCTCAGTTTTGATCTTTCATTGATTTCGAAGTTAAAATTAATTTCAGTTACCAGAATTCACAGCACTGAATGAGTTCAGTATGTTTCATTTTGGCCACCTAACGGCAGACGATATTCGCTCCAGTTTTGCCTTGCAAATAATGAATAAGAAATATTGAAAATCATTACATTCCGCAATATCTCAGTTAATCTTTACGTAATTTGGTACATAAATAACCAGTAGCCCCCGGGATCCATATTAATAATTACAGTTTGCGTAAGAATACGCAAATTTTCTTTTCTAAATAGCAGCGCTCACGTAAACTATTTGTTAGAAGGCGGTGAGTCGCGCGCTGTGTTTAAAAAATATTATATCGTACGTTATTCGGGGGCAGCCGATGACGGTACGAGTGTTATCGCGGTATAAGTTAATTAAAAGTCTCATGCTAGCCCACAATATTTAAAGGCACCCCAACCAAAATCATAAAATCTATAATTATAAAAATGGAACTATACACTTATACCGTGATAGTTCCAAGTTGTCAACAAGTCACTACAAATTGGTGGTGGCTCCATAATAGAGTGGAATGGACTGGGTCCTCTGGTCTAACTGAACGGATCATTGGCTGGCTGTCGTTACGTACAGCTACTTGGAGTCCATTTGCAACCATTCATGGATTTCATGTTCCCAGACACCAATGTGCCGTGTCAGTGGGGCAAAATTGTTCGTGATTGGTTTGGACAACATTCTGGACAATTCTAGAGAATGATTTGGCCACCCAGCTCGCCCAACATGGATTCCACCGAACGGGACATAATCACCAGATCCTGCACTGGTAAGAATTTAACAATTATGGGAGGCTATTGAAGCAGTGTGGCTCAGAATTTGTATAAGGGACTTCCAGTTACTTGTGAGATCACGCCGCCTCGAGTTGGTGCACTATGCCGGGAAAATGGAGGAACGATACCAGATTAGAACGTATCTCATGACTTCTGTCGCCTCAGTGTGTAACACTGTTCGCTATAATAAGTCCGCCAAACGAAACGAATTAAAATTCGTTTCCAAGAACCAAATTTCAGCAGTGTATCTATGTAAACTGTTCAAGCACGGTAGCTAGATAGACTGCCTGAGGCAAAAGGAAGGAAGAATATGGTTTAAAGTTCCGTTTACAGTGAAGTCATTACAAACGGAACAGAAGCTCGGACTAGGGAACGATGGGGGAGGAAATCGGTCGCGCCCTTCCAGAGGAACCATCGTGGGGTTTTCCTTAAGCCATCAAGGGAAATGACAGAAAAATTAACTCTGACGGGCGGAAGGTAGTTTGAAGGGTCGTCCCCACGAATGAGAGTCCAATAAGGAAATCACTGCACCATCTCTCTCGACGTGAGGAACAGGTCATGTTTTTGCCTTAAATGTTACCTGTTAGTGTTAAAGAAGTATGAGCCTGGGCACAGCCCACTATCATATTTAACATAGATACTACAAATGTCTTAACTAGTTTGTGACAAACATTCTTCTTTGTTCTCCTTTTTCTCAAAGTGTGGTATTTGGAATGCGAACGGTTGGTAAGTACTTTCTTGGCACAAAACGATACGCTAAACCAAATGAGTTGTGCTAAGAACGCTAGAAAGCATATTTTTGAGTATTTTATTGTAAATTGCGGAGTAAACCTAAGATAAGATGTCCAAACGTAAAAGACACTGTAACCTTTAGATGTACTTACCCGACGCAGGCTTAACCACAGCTCGACAGATTTCTGACGAATCTGCAAACGAAGATACATTCCTTTAGTGATATAACAAAAATCATTTGGTTCCAATTTAATAACGCTCATGAAGAACATAATGAGCTGAGAGTTTGACTAAACCACACATACAGATTTTAAAATACTCTGGTGTTGCGGAGAAAGCTAATCATGAAGTTATAACACCTTCCAATGGCAATCTCATCTCACGTTCGGTTCTTATATTTTCTGATAGACTTTCTCTTACATTCAGTCTCCCTTTCTGTCTCTGTCAATTTCTATAACTCTCTCTATCTCTGTCTCTCTCTCTCTCTCTCTCTCCCACTCTCTCTCTCTCTCTCTCTCTCTCTCTATATATATATATATATATATATATATATATATATATATGTCTACGTATCTTACTACCTTTTCTCATTTCTTTCCCCTCTTTTCCATACATACACACTTACATAGACTGACACAAACACACACACACACACACACACACGCTCACTCACTCACTCACTCACTCATCCACACAAGCGCCCAGACAAACGTTGGAGAAATACTTCTGTACATTAATGAGATAGATAATTCAGAAAGGAAGCAGAAAATTACAGAAAACTGTACAACAGTCTGCTGATCATTAAAATTGCAACACTATAAACACAGTAAGCAATACAAGTATGAAGAGTGCTTCCTGCTTCGGCATGCAAATAATGAGCATTTGAGCGTAAACACTGTACACTACGATGTCAACGTAATGGATGGCGGTATGTACATATAGGAATGGCGGTAATATCGCGTACGCAAGGTATAAAAGAGCAGTGCATTGGTGAAACTGTCATTTATAAACAGGTAATTGTCATGAAAAAGTTTCCGAAGTGATTATAGCCACACAACGGAAATCAACGCACTTTGGACGCAGAATGGTAGCTGTGGCTAGACGTATGGGACAATCCATTTCGGAAATCGTTTGTGAATTCAGTATTCCGGGACGCACAGTGTCAAGACTGTGCCAAGAACACAAAATTTCAGGCATTACCTCTCACTTAACGACCGTGAGCAGCGGCGTTAGCGTAAAGATGTCATGCTACCAGAGAAACAACAATGCGTGAAATAACTGCAGAAATGAATGTGGAACGTATGATGAACTTATTTTTTAGGACAGTGACGGGAAATTTTGCGATAATAACAGACGCGAGTGCCTTTGCTAACACCGCGATACGGCCTGCAGTGCCTGTCCTAGGTTCATGACCATACCGGTTGAGCCCGAGACGACTGAAAAACCGTAACCTCGTCAGATAAGTTCCGCTTTCAGTTGATATGAGCTGATGGTAGGGTTCGGTGTGATCGACCCCACGAGGCCATCGACCTAAGTTGTCAAGAAAACGCTGTGTTAGCTAGTGGTGGCTCCATAAAGGTGTGAGCTGTGTTAACATGGAGCTGAACGGATCACTGACTGGAAGTAATGTTCGGCTACTTGATAATCATTTTCAGCCATTCAGAGATTTCATGTTACCACACAACGACTGAATTTTTGTGGATGACATATTTTCGGGCCACAGTTGTTTGCGATTGGTTTGAAGAATGTTCTGGACAAATAGAGTGAATGATTTGATCATCCAGATCACCCTACATTCACCCCAGCTGACATTTATCGGACACAATCGAGAGTTCAGAACGTGCACAAAATTCTGCATCGGCAACACTTTTGCAATTATGGACGGCTGTAGAGGCAGCATGACTCAATATTTCTGCAGGAGTCAACGACTTGTTGGGACCACGCCACGTCTAGTTGATTCACTACTCCGGCAAAAGAAGGTCCAAAACGATATCAGGAAGAATTCCATGACTTTTGTCGCCTCAGTATAGTCCATTGAGACAGGTAGCAGAAAAGTACATAATGCTCTAAAATAGGCTGCTGATTATTTAAGTTGCAACACCATAAATACAGTAAGCAGCAAACATATGAAGAGTAATATACACTTCTGGCCATTAAAATTGCCACACTACGAAGATGACGTGCTACAGACGCGAAATTTAACTGACAGGAAGAAGATGCTGTGACATGCAAATGATTATCTTTTCAGAGCATTCACACAAGGTTAGCGCTGGTGGCGACACCTATAACGTGCTGATATGAGGAAAGTTTACAACCGATTTCTCATACAGAAACAGCAGTTGACCGGCGTTGCCTGGTGAAAAGTTGTTGTGATGCCTCGTGTAAGGAGGAGAAATGCGTACCATCACGTTTCCGACTTTGATAAAGGTCGGATTGTAGCCTACCGCGATTGCGATTTATCGTATCACGACATTGCTGCTCGCGTTGCTCGAGATCCAACGACTGTTAGCAGAATATGGAATCGGTGGGTTCAGGAGGGTAATACGGAACGCCGTGCTGGATCCCAACGGCCTCTTATCACTAGCAGTCGAGATGGCAGGCATCTTATCCGCATCGCTGTAACGGATCGTGCAGCCACGTCTCGTTCCCTGAGTCAACAGAACGGGACGTTTGCAAGACAACAACCATCTGCACGAACAGTTCAACGACGTTTGCAGCAGCATGGACTATCAGCTCGGAGACCATGGCTGCGGTTACCCTTGACGCTGCATCACAGACAGGAGCGCCTGCGATGGTGGACTCAACGACGAATCTGGGTGCACGAATGGCAAAACGTCATTTTTTTGGATGAATCCAGATTCTGTTTACAGCATCGTGATGGTCGCATCAGTGTTTGGCGACATTGCGGTGAACGCACATTGCAAGCTTGTATTCGTCATCGCCATACTGGCGTATCACCCGGCGTGATGGAATGGGGTGCCATTGGTTACACGTCTCGGTCACCTCTTGTTCGCATTGACGGCACTTTGAACAGTGGACGTTACATTTCATGTGTGTTACGACCCGTGGCTCTACCCTTCATTCGATCCGTTCAAAACCCTACATTTCAGCAGGATTACGCACGACCCCATGTTGCAGATTCTGTACGGGCCTTTCTGGATACAGAAAATGTTCGATTACTGCCCTGGCCAGCACATTCTCCAGATCTCTCACCAATTGTAAACGTCTGGTCAATGGTGGCCGAGCAACTGGCTCGTCACAATACGTCAGTCACTACTCTTGATGAAATGTGGTATCGATGTACAGCTGCATGGGCAGCTGTCCCTGTACGTCCCTGTACACCCCAACCAAGCTCTGTTTGACTCAATGCCCAGGCGTATCAAGGCCGTTATTATGGCCAGAGGTGGTTGTTCTGGGTACTGATTTCTCAGGATCTATGCACCCAAATTGCGTAAAAATGTAATAACATGTCAATTCTAGTATAATATATTTGTCCAATGAATACCCGTTTACCATCTGCATTTCTTCTTGGTGTAGCAATTTTAATGGCCAGTAGTCTATGTTGGATATGCAAATTACTAACACTTCAGCACAATTGCTGTAAATAGGTAGAAGAAACTTCAACTGCTTTGTGTATACACGGAAAGATTACACAAAGTGTTTCTCATTCAGGAAGAGCATTTGGATGTAGGTTTCTTTTTGAGAAGGTCGTGATATGTTTCGTGTACATACGATGGAGAAACGTCCCACAGCCCGAGTCAGAATTCTGCAAGGAGAGTATCGTCGTCTGTCGAGTTCGCGTTTCATCATTCTGCGATACTGGTGTTTGCGAGTGTCATGATAGTTCGATTGCCATCCGAATATGGACTTGATGATTTCAGAAGGGCCTTGCAGGATCTCAGTGCTCACATGCTGCTAACGTCTGAAATGACACATTGTTGGCCGACGTCAGAAACGTAAGCCACACGACACCAACGTGTATGGGCCTGTTTTCGGCAAAACACGTACATATGGACTGTACAACGACGTCTAGGAGCAGCACAGACTGTCAGCACGACGATCGTTGTGCCTGCTGCGACACGAACGACGTTCATATGTAGGAAAAAAAGAATACATGAGACCCATGTGCAGGCTGACGGGATATCCACCGACCGCCAAGTCATCCTCTGCAATGCGACCTGGGAGCCATGTCACCTCAGTCAGGTTGCTCCTCAGTAGGCATCATGAGGATGAGTGTACCCCGTACCAGTCGTACAAACAGGGAATAGCCCTAGGCTCTATCGGTATTCAAACCCATGTCTTCCGCTTCAGTCTGCTATAGAGGCGGAGTATAAATGCTTCAAGTAGACTATATTGACGTATAGCACTCATCATCGTAATAAGGGCCCAGCACTGCCGTTGGGTACATAAAACCATCACTTCTGGTCGGCACGGCCAGTACTTTGAACTCAGGCGCTACATTTTTGACGAGATAAGACCGGAGACTATCCAACATTCAAGATCTCCATTACATTATCTTTCAACAAGATAACACAAGACCTCATGTGCCCCGTGCTGCCCTGACCTATCTTGATGTAGAGCGTTTTCCACTGTTGACCTATCCAGCTACAAATCTCCCAACCGTGAAAAACATCTTCTCATGGATTGCCAAGGTATTGGCACACCATCACCCTCCAGCCACTATATATGAACTATGGTACAGAGTTAAAGCAGCTTGGAATGCTGTATCTATCATCCGTCCTCAGTACCATTCATAGTGCAGCTGGACTAGAACCGTTGTTGATATCAGAGTTGAAAGCTCTGTGTGCTAAATTTTGCACGTTGTAAACCTCAAATCACATCCTGCAAGTCTGTTTCTGTAGCTGAGTGGTCAGTTTCTCCGATTACTATGCAGGGGACCACGGTTCGTTTCTCGAAGCTGCCAGTGGCTTTTTCTTTTTCTTGGTGGGAGGTCTGTACCGGGATACAGTAAACCTCGTGATACAAACTTCGGAGCTAGTTGAGTGAGGCGTACCAACTACGAGTTCTGGTAAGTTGGCAACGACCGAAGTTGTGTGTACTGACCCCATGTCTGTCCACAATACATCTGAATGACGCCATTGGCGGTTGGTACTGAATGGCCTGTCATGGACAGATGTCGAAGTGGTGTTCATAGATTCTATAGCACTGTACGCGTACAGTATATAAAATATTATTAACTATTCTTCCTGATGTTTCACTTTTGACGAGCAGCTGTGTACGTAACCATAGAAAGCAGAGGATGCTTTCGTACTGGTTATCTTATCTATGAGGAAGGCGAAACTCACGTAAAAATTTAATTCCGATAGTGATAATTCTCGAGAGTGTAGAAAGCCACACACGAACGGTGATGGTAAATTACAGAGATAGGAGTGTCTTTAAGGTATGTTATGCAGTTAACGACATACATTCATTAGGATTTAAACCGATTTTACTTCTGTACTGGAATGAAACTACAAGTTTCTAGCAATTCACATTTTTCCTTATGCTGTTGACGAATAAAAATATTATCACGTTATACCCTTAGTTCCTGTCATTCATGAGTTACAGGAAAAACAATACGGTACGTGAAGGACGCCGAAATGTGCCAGGAGTAAATGACTAATGGTCTATAACGCCGACAGCTGGGCATATTTTATTTGCTTATAGTGTTGATGGCAGTTAATCAAGGTGTGAAAAGACCAGATGCGGAAAGATTAGGAAGGAATTAGTGATCATAGGAAATATGAGGCCATATCAAAGGAAGAGGAAAGACTTTGGAGACTACTCATCATTATCATATTCAGCCTGTTTATTAATTTAGACTGGTGTTAGTTTTCTCGTCCAGGTACGGAAGGTCTACGTTAACACAGATACAGCACGAAACAAACAACTTATGACCACGTATTTCGCCTCTAGCTGAGAACATTAATTTCCTGAATGGAGTGGATAATATAAATGTGATGTATCCTACTGAGTAATTTTTACTAATATTTATATTTTCCATTAAATGATCATTTATTACCTCATTACGTTTGTTGATGATGAATGTTTCCTCCCAACTGAAGACAGAGCAAGGACTACTGATATCTGTATACCTAGGTACTGCAGTATCTCGGCCGACCGGAGTGGCCGTGCGGTTCTATGTGCTACAGTCTGGAACCGAGCGACCGCTACGGTCGCAGGTTCGAATCCTGCCTCGGGCATGGATGTGTGTGATGTCCTTAGGTTAGTTAGGTTTAATTCGTTCTAAGTTCTAGGTGACCGATGACCTCAGAAGTTAAGTCGCATAGTGCTCAGAGCCATTTGAACCATTTTGCAGTATCTCGTCATCGCTTCCCTGGCGGACAATAACCGTCGTTAATTATTTCGCGTCTTAGTTAAGGCAATCGTTATAATGGCCTTTACGTTCCAAAGATTTCCTTCTCGGTTGTCAGCGGAATGTTGTATGCACGTGAATGTGTTGCAGGGCAGCCCTCAACAATATCAGAAAGAATGCAAGAATCAACTGGCTGTCTTTTAGGTCTACTGAGTCCACAGAGAGGATAGTATATGATAACTACTAAGAAGACAGGCTCCATAAAATGGTTCAAATTGCTCTGAGTATTATGGGACTTAACATCTGTGATAATCAGTCCCCTAGAACTTAGGACTTCCCCTAGAACTAACCTAAGGACATCATACACATCCATGCCCGAGGTAGGATTCGAATCTTCGACCGCAGCAGTCATGCGGTTCCAGACTGAAGCGCCTAGAACCCCTCGGCCACCGCGGCCGGCCATTGGCACCATATATTAGTCCCTCCCCCGTGAGGTGTAAGAGCTCTAAAATGCCCTTCCTACTTTATTAGTTGGGTGATGTATTACTTCATAGACAACCTGAAAGACACTATCCTATAGCTATCAAGGTTAAAGAGATTAAGCCCTAAACCACGCACGTATCAGAGATAACTGTCTACAAAACAGAGAGCCCTATTGCCGAGTCATAGATCGACTCGACGCTTCTTGCAGTGAAGCTTCCAGGCGTTTTACCGACCAAGCAGCGATCGTCACAACATCAGGTAGTCGCCTATGACCACAGCTTTCTCCTCTCCTGTATTATGTGCTTTTCATTCTCTGTATCTTTCAGTGTTATCGCCATCTGGAAACTAAGATGTTATTTGATATACGTGTATTTTTGCTTCGTGATTAGTATATGGAAGGAGATTTATCTTTCACCTATCAGATTATATGCACCTGCGTCTCCATGACGTATAATGACCTCGCTTGTACAAAAAAAAGGATTGTACTTATTAACTGTCTGTCAGTTCCATTTTATTTGTAACTGTTGCTCTCAGAGTTCTGAGATATAATGAGACACGGAGTTTCACGTGTGATAAACAGGTACAGTCTATCAAATACAGAAGATGAAAGATGTATGTAGATGATACGATTTGGCGTACCGAAGCATTTTTGTCAAGGTAACCTTTAATAATGCTTTATGCTGAGTGACAAATTAACTCCTGACTATGGAGTCCTAATGAATAAAACATCACAGCTTATTTTTCACTGACAGGCGTAATACTATCGACACACTCGATTTTATCCGTTTTGGTTCAAATGGCTCTGAGCACTATGGGACTTAACTTCTGAGGTCATCAGTCCCCTAGAACTTAGAACTACTTAAACCGAACGAACCTAAGGACTTCACACACACCCATGCCCGAGGCAGGACTCGAACCTGCGACCGTAGCGGTCGCGCGGTTCCAGACTGCAGCGCCTAGAACCGCTCGGCTATATCCGTTTTGCCCCCTAAAGATCCAACAACAGACAATGTACAGTGTTGTTGTACAGTCCGACAACGTAAACTGGTGGGAGTTGTTTAAAACTCCATGAAAACGGAAACGTGCAATAGGGAAAGACCGACAACATGGAATACGTAATAAAGAGCCAGAGGCCAACAAAGAATTACTCAAATTAAGAAGGGCTTAACGTAAGGGTCCCTCCCCCCCGCCCTCCCACCATGAATGAACCTTGGACCTCGACGATGTGTCATCGTTCGCATGTCACAAAGACACCGACAGATGTGCTGGAGATGCAACCACAACGGAGAAGAATCCGAGGAGATCTCATATTAACCCGTGGTTCCTGAAGAGGGGCAACAGATTTTTCAGTCGTTGCAAGGACAACATATTAACCAACGTGGCCTTGCTGTGTAATAACTGCGAAAGGCTCAAACCGAAGAGAACTACACACGTCGGTTTTTCGAGAGCATGCAGCTATACCTTGTAATTCAATGATGGTAAAACCCTTTTCGCTAAAGTATTACAGACTTAAAATACGAGTAATCCCTCATTCGGTTTCATGGACGGGGACGTCACAGTTAGATGTTTCCATTAGAAAAACAAAATTGGTATTCTAGTGGTTGGAGTGTGAAATGCTAGATCTTTAATTAGGTAAATAAGTTAGAGTGTTTAAAAAGGGAAACGGATAGGTTGAAGTTATGTACAGTTTGAATATAATGCGGTAACAGGAAGAAAACGGATTCTGGCTAAGTCAGTGCAGGGTTGCAAATACAAAATTAAATATGTGTAATGGAAGAAGAGTCCTAATAATCAATAAGTAAATAGAAATATGAATAAGCCATTGTGAATGCATTATCATAGACAAGATACGCACGAAGCCCCACCATAGCAGTACAGCTTTATATGCCAAGTAACTCCGCAGTTGAAGAGACTGAAAGGATATAGATGAGTTACAAGAAATTATCCAGATACATAAGGGAGACTAAAACTTAGTTGTATTTCTTGGGACTGGAGTTCGATAGCAAGAAAAGAAAGAGAAAGAAAAGTAGTAGGAGACTATAGTCTGGAAGAACGGAATGAAAGTTTAAAGACCATGTAAGATAGTTTCAGATTTATGATATAATGGTAAAGGAGAGATTTAGAGACGAGATTTTAAACTGTATGACGTTTCCAGGTACAGATGTGAACGCAGACAATAATGTATTGTATATGAACTGCAGCTAAATAACCTGCAAAATTATGGGAATTAAGGAAATGTAACCTGAATATACAGAGGGAGCGAGTGGTTGTGGAAAGCTTCCGAGAGAGAATTAGACATTTAACTGGAAAACACGAAAGAAATGCAATAGACGAGAAATGGTTAGCTTTGAGAGATAAGATAGTGAAGGTAGCAGAAGATTATATAGGGAAAAAGACAATACCCAGCAGAAATACGTACTTGGGTAACGCATAAGATACTGACTTTAGTTAACGATAGGACAAATTATGGAAATGCAGCAAATGAGACAGGAAATTGGTATACACGAGTAAAAGAAGTTAAATTGATAGAAAGTGCAAAAGAGTTAAGAAATAATTGATGGAGAGCAAATGCAAAGCTGTGGAACCATGCAGTAGTAGGGGAGACAGATGCTGCAATACAATAGTTGAAGACACCTTTGGAAAGAAAAGAAGCAGCTGTGTCTACGCCAAGAGCTCAGATGGCAAGCCAGTGCTAAGCAAAGAGGTGAAATGTGGAGTAGAAGGTTATACACGGGAAATAAACTTGAAGGCAATATTATAGAAATAGAAGATGAAGTTGACGATGAAATGGGTGATATGATACGGTGAGAAGAATGTGATAGAGCACTTAAAGATATAAGTGGAAACAGCGCCCCTGGAGTAGACAGCATTCCTTCAGCCTTTCTGAAATCCTTTAAAGTTCCAGTTTCAAACTTAAAAAGAATGTAATAATTTATAAATACTCTAACGGAAAAAATCACAATATAAAAAAAAATTTACGTCGAGCAATGAAATTTCGGGAAGATATTTGTCTAGGCAACATATTTAGTTGTTTTACGTTGCAAGATCACAGGTTAATGTAAACGTGAGATAAACTATCGCAATTCTGAAATGCTGGTACATTAATACCCGGTGTAATCGCCAGGATGTTGAATACAAGCATGCGAACGTGAATGACTTGTGTTGTACTGGTGCCAGATGTTAGTTTGTGGGGTGGAGTTACATGACTGTTGCACTTGATCGGTCAATACAGGGACGGTTAATGCTGTTCGTGGATGACGCTGGAGTTGTCGTCCGATGATGACCCATACGTGTTCAACTGAAGCCAGTCTGGTGATGGAACAGGGCAAGGCAACATGCCGACACTGTAGAGCATACTGGATTACAAGAAGCACATGTGGGCGAGCGTTATCCTGTCAGGAAACACCCCCTGCAATGCTGTTCATGAATAGAAGCACAACAGGTAGAATCACAAGACTGACTACAAATTTGCAGTTATGGTGTGTGGGACAACCAAGAGAATCCTCCTGCATCCATACGAAATCGCACCATAGACCATCACGTGTAGGCCCAGAGTGTTTAGCACACAGACAGGTTGGTTGCAGCTGGTCTCCTTCGAAACATTACCCGGCCATCACTGGCACCGAGGCAGAACCACCTTTCATAAGGAAACACAACAGGTCTCCACCCTGTCCTCGAAAGAGCTCTAGCTTGCACCACCGAAGTCTCAAATGGCGATGTTTGGGTGACAGTGATACGTATGCTACAGGGCTTCTGGCTCGGAGTTCTCCTTGAAGTAATCGATTTGTAATATTTCGTTGTGTCACTGTGGTGCCAACTGCTGCTCAAATCGTTGCTTCAGATGCAGTTATGGTGTGCCAGAAACATGCCCCAAATACGATGGTCTTCCCTCTCGGTAGCGCCTTATGGCTATCCAGAGCCCCGTCTTCTTTCTTCCGTGCCAGCAACCATGTCCAATGGCTACGTTCCTGCCAAGTTTTTCTGCAATATCGCAGAAGGAGCATCCAGCTTCTCGTAGCCCTACTGTATGACCTCGTTCAAACACAGTGAGATGTTGACAGTAGTGAAGCAGTCTTTCAGATGAAGAAACATGCCCACCAACTTTCGTTCATGTCTCACAACTCCTTCTTGGTTTTTCATTAGTCGTATTGTTTGAACGATGTGTTTATCCAAATGATGCGGAATGAGTAAGTTTACAGGGTATGTATATATGTTAACACAAATGAAAATATTATTTTTTAGACGTAGTACACTTAAAACCAATGAGTGTTTTCTTGTTGCTGGCTACCAGTTTTTCAATAGAAGTTCGTCCGTGAAACGGAAGGTGCCGTCCAGGAGACACAATTTTCGATTACATTTAAAACATGCTTTGCTACCTGTCAGACCACATATTTTATGTTGTTGAGCAGATGATAAAAAAAATTTTTTGCTGCGCATTGAACTCCTTTTTGAGTCGCTGACATGTTATATAATGAGTAATGAAGGTCTTATCGCCTCTAGTGCCGTTCTTCTCACACTGTGATGGATTATTTGTGGTGTCACCGCAAGGCAACACACTGGCTAGGTTGTAGGCTTCAAACCGGCCGCGGTCTGTCAGTACACATCGAGTCGCCATTGTCGACGCTAGCAGACCGAGCGCCGCCACTCGGCTGGTCTTACGAGACAAGCTAGCGCACTGGCCAGTTCTACAGCCGACTTTAATAAGAGTGGTTCACTTGTTATAGCTTCAGAGATCATTTGCAGAGACGCTAGTTAGCACAGCCTTCAGCTAAGTCAGTAGCTACGACCTAGCCAGGCGCCACATACCGTTTATTCATTGGCAATTGATCTATATGTGCGAAGCAATCAGAATTGTAAAGCAGTATTCGCAGTTCAGTCTATAACTGCACTTGTAAATATTATTGTACAAAGTCAAGATCGACGCTCACCGCTGATGTTGAAATAAAGCTAAGTATTTCATTTTATTCCTGTCTACTAACTTCTAATCACCTAAGATGTTCCAGATACATCTCGTCAAGCATAGTTCATTGATCCTCACGTCAGCCTACGTGATCAACGCGTGCAATAATGGCCACCCCTTGTGATCAGACTAAGAGTCAAATTGTGTGACTCAGCCGGGTCACCCTCTTTCCATGAGGCCCATAGTTCCGCCTCATACATACCATTATTTATGACTAATTTCGTTAGCGAATTTACGTATTGTGACAGCGCAGTGAAAATGCGTAGTTCGTTGAAGAGATAACATGATGTTCATAGGCGAAAAACACGTATTGTTCTTACTGCTCGTTTTTGTCAATACTTTCTAAGTGGTGAGTTACTCCAGAACATAAGAAGCAGGCTAACACAGGCAAAGATATCATTCGTCGACAGAGTAAATCTACTAGTATAAAAAATAGACCATTACTTGGAAGTTCTGTATAGACTCGTACCACACCTGGAGAAAAAAAATGTTCAAGAATCACTGAGTGAGGGAAAACCAGTAAAGAAGAGATGTAATTTTACAGAAGGACACAGAAGATTAAGTTGATTGACTGCATGAAACTGGCTGGAAATGAAGAACACGTTCAGTATGCCGCGATCGCTATCTAGAAACTTTCATTGTTCCAAGATGACCAGCTTCAATAGTCTTATTCTGCCATCATCTGATCTTACGGAACGTGTTATAAAAATGCCATGTCATATTATATGAAATCAAAGCACAACAGGCATAGCATGTGTATACATATCCCGATAAAAATAACGTTGTTGAGAAAATGCACACAGTTGATAATGTGCTTCTTCTATCCATGCACATCGGCGTCGGACATGACTCTCCCAAGCCTGCCACAATAACGAGCAATTTATCAACGATGTGTTTTTTATCAAGATATGTGTGTGTGTGTGGAGCGCACATTATGATTTTACTTCATGTAATATAACATGGCACTTTTATAAGAAGTTCCATAATATCAGATGATGGCAGCGTATCATCCTGGAACATAAAAAGCTCTTATAGTGCCATTGCGGTGTGTGAAGCTTGTTCGTCGTTTCCAACCATACCGATCTCCCCACAGCACTACATGTGTACCTCACATAGGAAACGTAAAAATTCTGTGCAGAATCGTCACGGAAAGGAATATATAAATAACACCAATTAAAAGGAGGAACGATAAGGTAGGACATGTGTTAAGATACTAAAATATAACCTCAATATTATCAGTGAGTTTCACTGAGTGCAAAATTTGACAGAGGAAGAGAGATGCAATATACTGTATATACTCTTTTTATAGATAATGTCATATTTATTACTTTTTAACTACTTTGTCTTCATTCTTCACACACTGCATTTGTTTCGTAACAGTTCCATTGCAAATAGCCATTGTGAACAAGGACATTTTTCATGTTTCTTTGAAACATCGCACAATATCAAACGACTATAAACAGTAAGTAATTGAAGATGTTCGACGTAAATGACATTCTGAGATGAAGAGGTTGGCAGAGACGAGGAAACAATAACAGGCCATTACATACGTGGGAGATGAAAACAGCAGACATTATAAACACATTAACTCTTGGCAATGAAAACAGTGGTTATATAACTTTATCGTCAATCAAATGTCCGTTTTAGACGTTTCACTGTGGAAAATGACCTTCACTAGCAGGTAGACTCACTGCGTTTGGTAGTACTCGTCCTCGCCGAAACTGCCAGCAAAGCAGACACAAGTGCGAGCAGGAGGTGCATAGTCAGTGTTCTCGCTGCAACTGCCTGATCAGTAGTGCAGTAGCCGGCCATCGCGTCACCTTATATAACGTCTCGGTCATCTCTTAGCAAGTCTTTACATGTCTGTTTTAGATTCGTTATGAACTCGCTGCCACCATCTGTATAAACTACCAAACTCCCTATTAGCCGTAGGCTAAAGAATGTATTTTTAAGATATCTATAATTCTTTGATCCCTCATCTACGTCAATGAGATAGAAATACACTGCAGACGAATGCATTCAACAGATTTTTGCTACAGTACACCTTTCGCAGTATTTACTGCTCCTAAAAATGAGATTAAAAGCAGTAGAGACATTTTATAAGATTAGCTGTTTTTATTCAGTAATTTCCTGCGCATGTGGACACCGATTATTCAAGAAATTTTGTCATATACGTGCGTTAGGGTTTAGTTGTCGGGAGCATTTTTCCACAACGCTCTCGGAGAAGCTAATTTAGCAGCTACGATATTCAGCATGAACACAACATCCTACGCTAAAACATCTCCGAGTCCTCTATAATTTTCAAAACTAGATCTTTGGCCTTATCGAAAGGGAATCTTACGTAATTGACCAATTTAACTTCATCCTGTCCCTAAAACTAGCCACCACTACGCGCATTATATTTACGAAAACCACCGCGGGTTGGTTCGTCTTCAATTACCTTCTTTTCCACTCCATCCACTTGTGCCGTCCCAGCAACTATTGTGTCGTAAAGACATTTAAAACAAAACAAAAACTTGGAACGAGAAATATTATATGACGAACTAAATGCACAAAAACGTTATGTGTTTCACAGGCGCCGGAAAATATCGATGTTTTATTGTAAATATTAAATAGTAATCTTACTATCAAGGAGTAGACTCTTAAAATGCAATAATACCTATGATGTTAATAAGGGAGAAGAATGCTCCTAGATTGTTCTTCTCTTCCTCTTCCTGCGCTTGTTTCTGGTGATAAGAAAAAGACATCTTGCTGCAAAAAAGTAATGTAAGCTTTTATACTGTTAACCTTGTTAATATAATACGTGAAAGTTTCTATTCGAGTTATTTCAGTGTACAGTGAGGCCTGTGTCATGTTCATTGCATTCGTTTAATTTTTCTTAAGACGTTTACAAAATGGCTCTGAGCACTATGGGACTTAACATCTCTGGTCATCAGTCAGACGTTTACAACTCCACAATAATAGCGGCCGCCGCTTCAACGGACGCCATTACGCGTCGATCTAAAAAGTGAAATCATTGCGGATGCGCAGAGATCGCCCGATTTAACATTTAATAAACATTTTTTCACAGCAATGAACCGCAGCGGAGAGCAACCTTACTTTTAAGATTTTACTTTTCAGCTTACGCCGAGAGCCAGAATTCTACTAACACAGCCTGAATATGATGGTAAGAGGATTTTTCGAGTGTTGTGTGGGTCAACAATAAATTTTTGAGTCCATGCTCTTTGAAGGACCAATACGCCGAGGCTGATTATCATACTGTTATATTTTCATTCTCACGTATTATTCTAGGAAGTAGAAATCAGTTGACAATTTCTTCGTTTGGACCACACAATTAAAGTTAGGCATGTTTCTAAGTCACCAATAAAATACAATAAATAAATATACTACTATTTATGCAAAGCCACTTCATTTGGCGCCCAATAATACAATTTGGGGCATGAAAATTTATATATGTATATGTATGTGATTTTTTTAATGTACTTACATAACCAATGTATGATTTTAATGTCTATGTAAAAATTTTTTTTCATGCACAACAACCAACTGCCTGAGACGAAAGAAAGAAGATATTCTTGAGAAAGGAAACGAAAGGGATTGAAACAGAAAACCTGTATAACAAAAGGCTTAAAGTGCACGAGTCCTGAAAATGTTGTGCGAAATATCAAGGCAATAGGCACGTGAAGAATCCTCGGGAAAAGCGGTAAGCAGTGCTAACAGTGTAGTGAGTGCATTTGTGTATGTATTTGTGTGTTTTATTTTGGAAGGGATATATTTACATTTGTGTTGGTGTTTGAACTTTTAGTTGTCCCAAATTAAATCCGTGATGGGTAAAGTAGGTCAGGCAAAGCCACCTGTATCTGACGAGCACCATTTGCTAGATATGGAAGTAGAAGACAACGCATCGCAAAACATACTTTCCGAAGCGGGGACGAGGCTCTGTGGATACCAAATAATTCACCACAGAGTAATGAACAAGTGTTACCCATGACCCCAGTGCATATGCCAGGGAACTGCGTGGGGGGGGGGGGGGGGGGGGGGCGAGTCAAGTGGTAGGATGGATAGAACACCGGTGCATTCACCTATAGCCGACCACTTCGCAGAATTTTTGCGACGACTCGATCAGAAACACGAAAAAAGAGAACAAATTTTTAGGAAACTACTGAGTAACATACTTTCCGAACTTGTGGAAGTGCGTAGCGTATACAAAGAAATACCGGATCTACTCCAGAAATTAACTAGTAAGGTGCAAAATTTACAAGTAGCTCACACTAGCCTTAAAGACGAAGTTCAAAACTTGGCAAATCTTGTCGAAAATGTAGAACTTGTGGCACGTCAGAACGTAGACAAACATCTAGACGCCAAGCAATGAAGGCCGAAAAAGTGTTTGATGATTGGCTAGCTGTAAAGGATCGTGAAATCTCATCAGCGATCGAAGTAAGCGTAAAATCAGCTGTTGAACAAGTGACAGCGGATCTGAGCGCGAAAACCGACGCCAGCGCTGCCGCAATTCAAGCAGAATTATTTCAGCTAGAGTCGCGTGTACCAACGGAGCTACCCACTTGCCAAAGAGATGTCGCTCGGAGACTAACCGAACTGGAAAAGCAAGCTGACAGTCGAAGACCTGTAGCCAGTCAGATTCCTGGCTTGGAAACGAGCAATAAAATAAACAAACGCGCATGCACCACCGGTTGACAACAGTAATTCACATTGCGGAATGCCTTACTGATGCATGGGGGCTTAATTAAATATATAGGATTGAAAATGATTTTTTGTTTTTAGTATGTCCGATTACGCAAGTCTCGTAAACGGTTGGCCCTAACTAGTATTATTACGCAATCTGACTGCAACAAACAATGTAAGGAAATTTTCGTAAACACAGTTAATTAATTAAGTCCCCAGCAACTAAAAAACCAACAACACCAATAAGCACAAGAGTAACTGTTCTGTATGTGGGAGTGTGACTCAACGTCCACATCTGGCACGGTTCTTTTCCAACAAGATAAGAATTTTTAAATACCAACTATGCTGACGTGACAAAAGAAAATTAGAAAACTATAATTACGCAAGAAAACCAGAATTCACTCTAATACAAGAACACAAGCCAGATGCTTTGTTGACTGAACCTGTAGTGACGCATTATTTCAGACACACAATTAATAAAAGAACATTGAAGATTTTACCTTCATATATTGGCGAAATGCACTCATTACAATAACATCTGCTATCTCTCCCATCAAATAACTGCATAAAACATGGAACAACACTCTTTACTACCACATCTCACTCCGACTTCACGACAAGCAGTGCCCACTAGCACATCTCGGTACGAACTCTTAACACACACTGTCCTCTCCGATCTCCTAACAAGCACTGACTGCTACGATCACATAACTAGCACTGACTGCCATGAGCTCTTAACACGCACTGTGGAGGCGGCTTAATAGTACTCTTTGGCGCAATCTCTGGCGCAGTGGCACAGTGTAGCCACCTTTCACTGATCACCGCCGGATATAAGGATGGAAGTGGACTATGGTAATTCACCGTACCGTAAAGAGGGTAATGTGATTAAACATAGGCAGTTTCAACCGTTCAACAACGAAAAGCGTATCGTACACCCCGTGGTATTCATTAAAAGTTTCCGAAATGTTTTTCCGCGGGGATGAATGGAAAGGCAAAGAATTCAGTTCACTGTATCACTGATACAAGGTGATGTGGCCCTCTGGGTAACGGACGCATCCGAGAGATGCCATACCATGCAGCAGTTTTAGTACGCATTTCTACAAACGTTCTGGTCGAATTGTATACAGGAAAGATTAAGGAAGGAGTTGTACAGTTCTGAGATGTTCAATCCAAGACTGGGAACCCTCCGCAAGTATTTTGAAAAGTATATTAATGAGACTAGATACTGGGATGAGATAATGTCTGACCGAGACATAATAAGGCTAATTAAAATGAAATTACCTAGTGACATAAAAAAGTTCTTTATTAATGTACCAGAATATGACTTTGAACAGTTTATGGAGGTTGTTGACGCTGTTGATTTGCTTATCGAAGATAAGAAAAGCGAAGGTAAATTTAATCATGCCGGTTGTAGTAAGCAAAAAGCTGAAAACGACTGCAGCGGTATTAACAGAACACCTAATGGTAATGGTAACCGTAACGAATGGAGGCAACCGAATCGGGGGCTGAACAATGGTAATGGGTATACGAATCAATGTAGGAAAAGGCGTCACGACGGGCGCATGAACCACGGACACAATGGTAACCGTTACCCGCAGTGGCGGGATAACCGTAACCAAGGGCGAGAGTACAATGAAAAACCAGCGCAGTGGCAACCAAATACGGTGCCACAGTCGGCACAGCAGCCAGCAACAGTATCAAAATAATACGGCTTATCAAACTACACCACAGGGGAGACAAAACAACTGACCCAACAATCATAATAATAATCAAAATCGTAATGTGAAGATACTGGAGGTGACCGACAACTGTCAACCCACTGTAACCGATGCGTCAAACTAAAATCAGCCACAATCTGCTCTCCATTCCTGGCTGTGAGAAGGTGTTGTGAGGGCACATTCCACTCACAAGATGCAAATCTAAAAATGCTGAGGTACAATAATGGAGTTAAATTTGAGGATGAATTAATGAAAGTGACTCAGAAGTGTCAACAAACCGATAAAGATGTCATGCAGGCCGTATTACAAGCACATATCAACGGCGTTCCGATCCAGATGATAGGGGACACAGGTGGGTCGGCGAACGTCCTGAGTCTAGAATTGTAAAACCACGTAAGTCGAAATAACAGTATAACTGTCTTACCGATTAACAATAGCCGAGTGATGGGCGCAATCGGCGCACGGTTTCAAGTGATAAGGCACGAGGTGCAAGTTGAGTTCAGAGTAGGAAATGAAAGCATAAAGAGCTCGTTCGTATTAGTTAAAGTGTTGATGGTTGCTTGCATCCTGGGAATAGAGTTCCTACGCCAGAGGGACGCAGTAATCGACCTCTAGTGCGGAGAACTAAGTCTTGTAAACATGGGTAATCGAATCGTATTGCAAATGTCACGCACGCAAGAAAACCACGGCAAGTACTACCGAAGCTTTCGAGTAATTTATGAAAGTTTACAGGTTATGCTTTTAGACGCTGGCTTATGTGAGCCAAAAGAATATTATAATGAATTTTTCAAATGAGAACACCGAAGAAAAAAGGGAACTCATAAATATTAGTGTGTTACAATGGGAATATTTGTCTCCTGCACAACAAAAAGAACTGACTCAGTTGCTAATACAATATGAGAACGTGTTCTCAGAGAGGCCAGGTACTATCAAGGGATATACCTACAACATAGGAGTAGTTCCTCATAGCACATTTTGTCATGCTAACTACACCGTCTCACAGTCCAAAAAGGAGGCAGTAAAGCAAAGGACTAATACGTATAAAGATTTAAAAAGATTTGTTCAGCATAACAGCACCTAAATATGTAAATAGTAGTTTAAACTTGTGATTTGTTTCTTTCCTAGTGTGAAGACAGAATATTTTAATAATTATATGTAGAAAAAACCAAGTAATGAAGGTTAGTTTATGTGAGTAACTGTACCAAGTGCAGAGCAATACTGCTGTTGAAATCATTTCAAAAGTTTAAAAATATGATGTATGACATAAGTTTGTGTATGTTCTAAAGACTTATTCAAGCGTGAATGACAGCACAGAATGCTGAAAGAATTTTAATTTGAATTTTCCATTAGTGTTTAGAAATAGTGTTATTTCTTGTTATTCAACAAGTCAGTAGATATAAATGCTGTAAATTATGCTCTTAGGATATATTTTGAAAAAAAATGGGAGATACGTAAGCACTGATTTTAAAGGCGAACATGAGATTAAGGTGCGCTGACACGAAGGATACCTCATGTGTCGTGTGTGCACGAAATTACGCATTTAAGATACACATCTGAAGACAGGCCCTTGTAAAATGCAACCTTGACTGAAATTACTAAGATTTTTTTCGTTCAGTTCGTTAGGCAGCTCTAAACATAGGAGCTTGCACTTTGAGCCTAAGTAAACGTCATAGACGTCAAAAAAAAAAAAATTAAAAATACGTAGATAGCAGTATGGGCAAAGTTTTTAAGTGGAGCCTGGCTCTGCGAGACAAGTGTGCAAAAAGTGCAGACATGTCACGGTACTCACCACAGATAGGACGAAAATTCAATAGTATTGTCTAAAATCTGTTGGAGACATTTTGTATGTACGCAAAACATAATTATGAACTGTAATTTCGAAAATGAAATGATACTTAAACCAAGACCCAACGCTGTCGACAGATGTTGATATACATCAACGGGGTCAGTTGAAAATGTGTACTCCGACCGGGACTCGAACCCAGGACCTTCTGCTTACATGGTAGACGCTCTATCCATCTTTTTTTCATTTTTTTCGTTGCTGATCGTTGTGTTTGGTCGTTGCGTTCGTCACATGACATCCGTTCAAGTTCGTTTGTTGAGCCTTTCACTCAGTTTTTTATTACAGAGGCCAACCAGCTCCCTGACCGAACACGCTGAGTTACTGTGCCGGCGTTATAAACTGTAATATCCATCTGAGCCACCGAGGGCACAGAGGATAGTGCGACTGCAGAGATTTATTCCTTGCACGCTCCCCGTGAGAGCCTCATTCCCAACTTAATGTCCACACACTACATTCGTAGTGCCCCTGCCCATTACACTCATTACTCGCGCCGGACCATCTTACCGAGTCCCGTAAGAGTTCGGGCAATGCGTGTGCATCCGCACATATGTGTAATTTCTAAAGGAAAGAACTGTAGAATCCTGAGTGAAGTGAAAAACAGTCTGACTTGAATTTTAAAATGTCAGTGCTGAATTTGCTAGCCGAGAAAATTAACCTTGAACTATGTGAAACTGCAAAAGTTAAACTCTTTATTGTAGGTGGTGAAGTGCATATATTGAAAGTTATGTAGTGAAAAGACACGGAAAACGACAATATCGTCCTCGAAAAACTGTGTGTGTGTTCTCTAAAAGTTGGAAACTTTAACACAAAACGAACACAATGCCATTGTCTTTGAGACAGACTATACTTTCACTTAGACTAGCAATACGCATTTGTTCTGCTATGCGTGGACTGTTAGAAATACAGCGAACGCATCGGCGCAACGGATGCTTGCTAAATACACCATTGGCCATTGAAATTGTTACACCAAGAAGAATGCAGATGATAAACGGGTATTCAGTGGACAAATATATTATACTAGAACTGACATGTGATTTCATTTTCACGCAATTTGGGTGCATAGATCCTGAGAAATCAGTACCCAGAACAACCACCTCTGGCCGTAACAAAGTCCTTGGTACGCCTGGGCATTGAGTCAAACAGAGCTTGGATGGCGTGTACAGGTACAGCTGCCCATGCAGCTTCAATACGATACCACAGTACATCAAGAGTAGTGATTGGCGTATTGTGACGAGCCAGTTGCTCGGCGACCATTGACCAGACGTTTTCTGTTGGTGAGAGATCGGGAGGATGTGCTGGCCAGGGCAGCAGTCGAACATTTTCTGTACCCAGAAAGGCCCGCACAAAACCTGCAACATGCGGTCGTGCATTATTCTGCTGAAATGTAGGGTTTCGCAGGGATCGAATGAAGGGTAGAGCCACGGGTCGTAACACATATGAAATGTAACGTCCACTGTTCAAAGTGCCGTCAATGCGAACAAGAGACGACCGAGACGTGTAACCAATGGCACCCCATACCATCACGCCGGGTCATACACCAGTATGGCAATGACGAATACACGCTTCCAATGTGCGTTCACTGCGATGTCGCCAAACACGGATGCGACCATCATGATGCTGTAAACAGAATCTGGATTCATCCGAAAAAATGACGTTTTGCCATTCGTGCACCCAGGTTCGTCGTTGAGTACGTCATCGCAGGCGCTCCTGTCTTTGATGCAGCGTCAAGGGTAACCGCAGCCATGGTCTCCGAGCTAATAGTCCATGCTGCTGCAAACGTCGTCGAACTGTTCGTGCAGATGGTTGTTGTGTTGCAAAAGTCCCCTTCTGTTGACTCACGGATCGAGACGTGGCTGCACGATCCGCTACAGCCATGCGGGTAAGATGCCTGTCATCTCGACTGCTAGTCATACGAGGCCGTTGGGATCCAGCACGGCGTTCAGTATTACCCTCCTGAACCCACCGATTCGATATTCTGCTAACAGTCAATGGATCTCGACTAACGCGAGCAGTAATGTCGCGATACGATAAACCGCAATCGCAACAGGCTACAATCCGACCTTTATCAAAGTCTGAAACGTGATGGTACGCATTTCTCCTCCTTACACGAGGCATCACAACAACGTTTCACCAGGCAACGCCGGTCAACTGCTGTTTGTGTATGAGAAATCGGTTGGAAACTTTCCTCATGTCAGCACGTTGTAGGTGTCGCCACCGGCGCCAACCTTGTGTGAATGCTCTGAAAAGCTAATTATTTGCATATCACAGCATCTTCTTCCTGTCGGTTAAATTTCGCATCTTTAGCACGTCATCTTCGTGGTGTAGCAATTTTAAAGGCCAGTAATGTAGTAATGTACTCGTCATTGGACTCTAAAATGTGCCTGCGAGTGCGACGTGTGCATTAAAATGTCATTCACGAAACTAATGTGAGACGTGTACACGAAAACAATATAACGTGTGAACGACGTGTCAATACAAAACATGTCATCATTTCTGCCACGACGTGCTAGCTTCTGACTTCAAGACCGGCGAAAGCTTCACACTACCTGCCAAATTAATGATTCGTCCTTTTCCCACTAGTTATAACGTCAATAGTGGGAAGGGAGAGTTATGTTGTCTGTGTGATTTTTCATGTACACTGACGGAGACTAATTGCTACGCGGAGCCTTGTCAGCGATCCGGTGGGTGTGGAGGGGGGGGGGGGGGGGGGGTAGACCTCACTCCACTCCAACTTGCCCAGCTGCCGACAGGTGACGGCGTCGAGGCGCTGCAGCAGCCGGCCACAACCGGCGCGCCAACGGATACTGCGCCTGCGCGCACCGGGCATAGACCTCTCCACTTCCAACTGATAACAGCTAGCTGCTACCAGCACCGCCAGGAACCAGCCTCAACAACACAACGCAGATCAGCTTTCTCCGCAACTTCACAACTTCACATTCGCAAAGATCATGGCAAAAATCAAACGCGTCCAATTGTATTATCGAGATCTTGCATAAGTAGTAATTCAATAACGATGAAAATGGGGCAGTCTATCTCTCCGCCTAGGTTTTCCCCCGTGGTTTCCCTCAGGCCTTGCCCAAGTGGGGGGCGAATAGTCACAATCTCTGGGAATTTTCAAAATGTTAGAGTATCCCATATATGAGTGCTTGTGAGCACAAACTGAACTGCAAAAAGTCAAAGTAAGATACGACCACGGTATAGCAATTCAGTTACATCGTTTTACAAAACCAAGCCACAGAAGATTTGTTCATTGTAATTTCACTACCTGTGGATGCAATGTTTATCTTCTTTAAATACTGTGTGATTCCATGTTTTGCTAAATGACTACGAATGTAAATGAAAACCAAAAGAACTTGTAATCTCAACGAGATTTTCAAATTATTACTAAAGTGTGAACCGTAATGACTTTACAAAGTGTGCGGGTGCCGTGGACGCACGGAAAGAAATATTCGTGTCCCACAATAAAAAAAATTGATGTGCCACAAACATTTTGGGAGGCAATGTGACGTCCCAGCGACGATTGTGTCTTAAAGACATTTAAAACAAAACAAAAACTTGCAACGAGAAATATCGCACAACGAAATAAATGTACACGAACCTTTTGTGTTTCACCGACCGCATAGGCGGTAGAAAATATCCATGTTTTATTGTAAATATTAAATTAAAATCTTAGTATCAAGGAGTAACTCTGTAATAATCTCTGTGATGTTAATAAGGGACAAAAACGCTCCTAGATTATTCTGCTCTTCCTCTTCCTTCGCTTATTTCTGGTATTGAGAAGCAGACATCTTGCTGCACGAAACGCTCTCGGAGAAGCTAATTTAGCAGCTACGATATTCAGCATTAACACAACAACCTACGCTAAAAAATCTCCGAGTACTCTATAATTTCCGAAACTAGATCTTTGGCCTTATCGAATGAGAATCTTACGTAATTGCCAAATTAAACTTCCTCCTGTCCCTAAAACTATCCACCACTGATCGCATTATATTTACGAAAACAACTGCGGGTTGGTTCGTCTTCAAATAACTTCTCTTCCACTCCATCCACTTGTGCCGTCCCAGCAATGACTCTGTCGTAATGACATTTAAAATAAAAAAACTTGGAACGAGAAATATTATACGACGAAATAAATGTTCACGAACCTTATGTGTTTCACCGACTGCATTGGCGGCGTAAAATATCCATGTTTTAATGCAAATATTAAATTTTAATCTTAGTATCAAGGAGTACATTCTTAAAATGTATTAATCTCTACGATGTTAATAAGGGACCAGAAAGCTCCTAGATTGTTCTTCTCTTCCTCTTCCTTAGCGTTTTTCTGGTGTTAAGAGGCAGACATCTTGCTGCACGAAAGCAGTGTAAGCTTTTATACTGTTAACCTTGTTAATATAGTACATGAAAGTTTCTATTTGAGTCATTTCAATGTACAGTGAGCCCTCTGTCATGTTCCATGCATTGGTTTAATTTTTCTTAAGACGTATACAACTCCACAATAACAGCTCCGCCGCCTCAACGGACGCAATTACGCGTCGATCTAAAAAGCGAGATCATAGCGGAAGCGCAGAGATCGCACGCTTTAACATTTAACAAACAATTTTTCACAGCAATGAGCCGCAGCGGAGAGCGACATTAGTTTTAAGATTTTACTTTTCAGCTTACGCCGAGAGCCAGGATTCGACTGCCACAGCCTGAATATGATGGTAAGAGGAGTATTCTTCGAGAGTTGTGTGGGTCCACAATAAATTTTTGAGTCCATGCTCTTTAAAGAACCAATACGCCGAGGCTAATTAGCATACTGTTATATTTTCATTCTCACGTAATACTCTAGGAAGTAGAAATCAGTTAACATTTTTTTTCATTTAGACCACACAATTAAATTCAAGCGTGTATTTAAAGTCACCAAATAAGTGTAATAAATAAATAAATATACTACTCCTCATGCATAGCTACTTTACACTCTCTGTCTTTAACTGCCTTCAATATAAAAGCTCATTACCACCTGATTCTATACCTTTGTTTTTAAACTGAGTCATTTCTTTTCGATATCCGAACTGTACATTATTTCAGTATAATGGCAATCCTTTTGCTACACCAACTATAAAACTTCCTGTATTACACTCTCCCACTGTGTATTGTAATTGTCTGACCTACTAGCCTTTTGAGATATGTTGAAGTTACACAAATCCCTTCTTCGTTTCTCCGGTTTAACGAACTGAAAAATACATCTGTAAGTGCTGACAGTGTTTGTGCCGATATGAAATTTCCTCTCCTGGCTGGTCTTCTGTTCATAGTTTATTAGCGACCTGATGTAGTCTATTGGAAGCAGTAGCACTGCCTCAGTTTGTTAATACAGGCTGAGCGTAGCTTGTTCACCTACACAGCCAACATACAAAGGATTTACAGACATTCTAAATAATCCGAAATCTAGGATTAAGCTTCGTCCTGATTTCTTACCCTTGGAATTCATTCAAAGTGATTATTTGCCCCTCAGGTGTAGCCTTTCTAATTTCGTTCTCTTAATGTGTGAAACCTGAATATATTTCACGACTATAAAAATATCGCTGTTGCTACTATTTAAAAAAAAAGTTTTTTTGTAAGTGCAACAGTCGGAACCTATCGCTCCACGTGCTACCGGCGAAGCCGGGAGCGTAGGTCATTACAATGCCAATTAATTTTGAAATAAGAATTGTTACACTTAAGTAACTGATCAAAGAGTAATGCTAAACTTCATCATTAAATTTGTTGTACTAAACTTATCAATTCAAACGCCAATGTTACTATCTACAATATTTGGGAGATAAATGTGATGGACAAATCAAATTTGCCTTAACAAATCGTTGATCTCTCATAGAATCTTTTTATCCGCCTGGAAACTTACGGCAATACTCGGATGCCATCACAAGCACATGATGATTGATTTTGGTAAATAATTTATTGTAGTGCTACATGAGCCTGGCACCTCTGTCTCCCAGATGATTTACAACTTTCACTTTGCTGACTAGGTGTAGAGTGTCGACAAAATCTTAATTTTAATGCCGCAGTACGGGATGTCTTTTAAGGAACGCATTGCTCACGTGGAACGTGGTAGAAATAGTCTTGTTTTGTTAGAAATAAACTGCCCTACCCCACTGCTGATGAATTCTGTTAGTCGATTGATTTCTTCTTGAAACCTTTTAATACTTTCGTTTCATAGCCCGGTCTCGTGATTCAGTATATTGACCATTTTTGTTTTTGAAACAGAAGACGAATTATGATCGAAGAACCAAAACGTGCCATATAGAGGAGACGTATACCATAAGTGGTTTTCAATTTTTCTAGAGTCATGCTATATATATCATCTCCCTATGTTGTTCTTCTCTTAGACTACCTCGATCAAAATCAGATATTCGAGACACAATGATTTCATCCGAGTGTTATTAACATTGTTATTAAGATCTATTACAGGCGAAGAGTATTGTAATTTTTGAAAGCCTGTTACAGTCAGACCCGTGTTTCTACCGCCCTATATTTCCTCTAACGCACTTTACGGGATGATATCACACATGTGATACTTGTAAGGTAAGTACAAGTGGCCTTTCTCTAAAAAGTGTTTTGTCACAACACATGTACATGTGGAATTTCCTGAGTTTGATAGTTAAAATCCAGTTCTTTAAAATAGCACTGAGACCCCTACTAATTTCGAGTTTGACGTGCAGCAGTCGCCCTCTGTTTTCCAGGTCCATATCGGAAGAGGAGTACACCAACGAAATGCTCAGTACCGCAGTTTGAAAGAATTACGTAAAGTATTTCTACTGCAACGTTAAGTCTTAATGTTGATAATAATTACCACCCCGACGATAGCAGCCTACGTTCTCTTATCCCTAATTTGATTCTTTATTTCAATAGCATTTTTCTTAGGGAGTTTCTCCTGCTACTTGTAAATACAACGCCTGTTGACTACAAAATATCTGGACCTAATGTTTCCGTTGTAGATTTCTTGATGCTAACTATCTTTCTAACACTTAATCTTTATTTATCAAAAGCTTGAGAGTCATTACCGTTTGGCATCTTCTTTTTTACTTGTGGCGATGGATTTTTGGAACAATATTTCAGTCGATGTTCCTGGAGGTTCAAGTAACAAAGTAACTTTGATTCAACATTATTTGACTTGTCGTCACCAATTCGACAAATTGGTCTGAGAAAAAATGATTAGCCACATCTGAACGTCAGCATGTTTAACTATCGAAATAAATTACAAGCTTTGAATGAGTAGTGGATTCCGCTTTTATTTTGTTTCCAAAGACATTTATACACAAATTCGTGTTATAAATTCGTAAGTAAATGACTTACCTAACTCATGAATTCCATATTGGCGTCGATGTCGTTCTCGCTTCTTCCCAGACGGCCTTCTGCGGTCGCTCCCGTATATGAAACCTGACCGTCCTTTCAACAGTTGGTTGTTGAAATAATTTCCAACTTCTTCAATAGCCTTGATTTTTAAAGCCTTAGGATGTACTGTTTGAAAAATATCATCAAGTTTTTGAAAAAAAAACTGTTTCTTTTCGTTCGTCCGTCCAGAATTTTTTTTAAAGTTGGTTCTATTGTTGATACAAAGTTTCTAATTTTGATTTGTAGTTTCTCAGCTCTTTTGTGGGAATTCTTGCCTGTTCCCAATATATTATTGGTTCCCACACAGCTAGTGTAGTAGATTGATTGAAAGCTAATTCACACATCGGCAATTTATAAAAAAAATAACTATTGACTGACAGATGTCTCTCTCTCTCTCTCCCTCTCTCTTTTTCTCTCTCTCACACACACGTTTTACTTTCCTCTCCTCGGGGAAGTGTATGGAGGATTTTGTAGCCTATTGGCTTTTATTCCACAATGTATGTTGTGTGTGTGTGATTTTCTTGGCTAGTTTTGGCTTTCTGTGTGTTGTGGTGGTGTTCTGGAGGTGTCTTGTACTTGCCTGAGGTTGGAGGGATGTTGGGCATTTTAAGGATTAAGGACTGGTATTTTTTCCTTCGACTTTAGTCGTCGAAGATTGTCATAGGGTGTTTGTGCTTATCACGGGTCGTGTCATACCGACCTAGGAAGTGGATGAGGTTATTTCGAGATCTGGAAGAGCTCCTGTAGAAAGCGCTTGCCACAGCTTGGAATCTTTCTTTGACGAGTGGGATTTCGGTAGCGACGTGCAGATCGGAGGTGGTGAATCCCATGGGTAGATGCAGTACCCTCCTGAGGGCGCGGTTCTGCAGCCTCTGCAGCTTCACCACGTATCCCCAGACAGCACATGTATACTCCATTACTGGCCGTATAAGGGTCTGATAGACATTTACTCCTACAGAGCAGGGAAGGGAGTTGGTTGTGTTGAGGACTGGGTATAGGATGGACATTCTGGCACAGACCTTCCTGTGGGCCTCATCTATGTGGGGTTCCACGTTAGTCTCGAGTCCAAAGTTAAGCCGAGATACTTGGTGGATCTACGTCAGGGGAGTCGGGATCTATGTAGGTGAAAAGGTGGGGGGGGGGGGGACGTTGGGGGATCCGCGTCTGTGACTTTTCAGGGTTGATTATGACGTGCCAGCGACTGGCCCATGTTTCTGTGTCATCTAAAACCCTTTGTAGCCTACTAATGACCAAGTCCTTATTCGCATTACGAGTGTAAAAGTCTGTGTCGTCAGCATACGCTGCAGTGTGCACCAGGGGGCTGTGGGAGTGTCCGCAATTTACAGACTGTACAAAACGGGCCCCAAGCCCAATCCTTGTGGCACCCCAGAACGAATACGACTTTTGGTGGAGGTGGCTGTTTCTACCTTGACAGTGAAAGTGAGATAGTTTAGGATTAAACAGACTATGCTCCCTGGGAACCCCTTTGTGAATAACTTGTATAATAGCCCTTTATGCCATACGGAGTCGAAGCTCGTTGGTGATGCGATCTCGTATGGGTATTGGCAGGAGGCGCTCACAGATCATGCTGAGAATTGGCAAGAGGCTAATCGGCCTGTAGTGCTGTGGAAATAAAGGGCCTTTCCCAGGTTTGTGTATCGCGAGCACTTCCGCGTGTTTCCAGTGAGCTGGGAAGTCGTGGGTACGAGTAATCTAGTTGAAGACTTTCGCGAGGCGTTCGACAGCCCAGGGCGGAAGGTTTTTCACTAGCTGGTTGGTGACACTGTCGTGTCCTGGCACCTTGTTTGTAGGGAGGGACCTACTTACTTTTGACACGTCTTCAGGGGCGAAAAGTGGGGGTTCGTCCTTTGGGTACTCCTCAGCATTGAGGAAGACAGCCAGTTGACGACAGAGTACCTCTTCATGTTCGTCATCCTGGGGTTCTGCCGCTTGAAACTGCTTCTCAAAGGTGTCGGCGAGGGCGTTGGCCTTTTTAGCATGACTGTATGCCAGACCCCACTCTTCGTGCAGTGGCGGCGTCGTAACGCGTATTTTGGTGAATTGCTTGGTTGCTTGCCACAGAGTGTGATCGTCTACTCTGACGGCTGTGAGGCGGTTTTGCCATTGCTGGTTTCTGTGCTCACTGAGCACTACCTTCAGCTCTCTCTGTAGACCGTTGAGCAGCCTCCTGGAGGCCTGATTTCTGGTGATCTTCCATCTTTTGACCCTCTGTTCTTGGATTTGGGCTAGTAAGTGTTCTGAGATTCGTACTTGTGGAGGGGGGGGGGGCGGTCCCTTTGTGGGGCAATGGCATCTTCCACTGCCTATTAGATCTTGCAGCGCTTATTCTACTGTTACGGCAGTAGGTGGTGGAGTGCGAGCGATATCAGAGGCGACAGTTTCTCGGTATGGCTCCCAGTCTGAACGTTTGTAAGACGTCTGGTACCCTGGGAATATGCCCATTCTCCCACATCGACCTCTAGAGTCACTGGGTTGTGGTTGGAGGACATTCTGTTGATTTTTCACGCGGCCACAAACCCTGTGATCCTCCTAGTGAGGGCTATGTCTAACACGTCGGACCTACCTTCAATTTTTGGAAAATCTGTGGACTCTACTGGACCCCATGTTTCGAAGTGGCGGTCGTGTGCTAGTTGTTGCAGCTTGGCGCCTGCTTTGGTGGTTACTCTTGAGTTTCAATCGGGGTGTTTGGCATTGAAGTCGCTTCCCATTATGAGTTTACCTTCAATTTGCCCTAGAGCAGCTATGTCTCCATGGTCTATATCGTCTTGTGGGGGTCGGTAGATTGCAACAATTGTTAGGAGTCCGGTGGCAGTGGTTACTCCCACCGCCACTGCTTCGATTTTATTGGTAACTGGTAAGAATACCTGGTGGTGGGGATCCCTCTTTTTATGTATATGGAGACTCCTCTGCCTTGGGTTGGCCTGTTTTTATGGTAGCTAACATAGTTTGGAACTGTCGCTTTTATTCCCAGTCTTAGGTGGGTTTCCCGCATCATGTGTATGTCGATGGAGAACTCCTTCATGAGTTCTCTGAACTCGACCTCTTGATTAACAATGCTGTCTGCGTTAAAGACGCACATTGTCAGGCCTAGGATATTTGGTGGTCTACCCATGATGGGGTTTTAACACTTCTCGGGAAGTAACAGAGGGGAGCGACTGCTGGACTGTTGCCTGAAGAACAGAGAGGATCTGAATGTTCTGCCTCTGGGCCTCCCTGGGTTCCTTCATCATTTCCATTACAAGATTCATGCTCTGGACCATAATGCCTAACAACTGATCCGAGCGGATGGGCTGAGTGTGGGGTTCCCTAGAACTTCCTGTCTTGGTGGACCTGGACGTTGTTGTGTTTTTCCCAGAGTCGTTCTTGGGTGTGTGTCTGGTGTTGTGATAACTGGACTTGCGTCGATTTCTCGACGTTTCCATGGTTTTTTGGTGGAGAAACCACTTCTGTATAAGTTGGTTGTCAGGCCTCGCTTTTACCCAAATTTTGTCTGTGTGTCCCATTTTGTCTCTGTGTATGGTTTGATGGGATGGAGGTGTCTTGTTTTCGCGTGTGGCGGGCGGATTTCGCGCCCTTTACCTTCCGTGTGTGTTTTTTGTTGACCTCGCAGCCTTAGTGCCCTGCCGTGTGGCTTTTGCCACACAGCATGCACCTTATCTGTTGGTCGATGTGTTTCATTGTGCAAGTCCTGGTGTTGCGGGGTTCGGCGCATTTTCTGCAGTGCACGGGCATCTGGCAAAGGGTGGTTATCTGATCCAGTCCCTGACACCTGAGGCATTGCACCACATTGTTCTTGTGGTGGAGCAGCTCTGTGGTGACAGGGACTGCCAGAACAGCCTTGATCTCACGCCTGTTCTGGCGTATGTCTGGCAGAGTGACTTGAAATAATGGCCACTTACTCTCTGTCCCATTTTTGCCCATCTGTTGAATAGTTTTTACAAGAAATCCCTATGCAGTCACGTCTGTTTTGATTGCCTGGGCAGAGAACCGTCTGGAGAGGTCCCTAATTCTTGACTTGGTGGTGGGGAACGTGTAGTGTGGTATATTTTTCAGTGAGGGCCCTTTTTATGGCGCTGTAGTCTTCTATGCTGTGTAGTGTTATCTTGATTTTGTCCCCACCTGTTGGTTTCGCCTTGAAGTTGTCCCCCTTGATTTGTGTTTTGATCATGTAGTGGAGTTCCTCATAGTTGCAGGGAAACTCCACGACGATCGGTGAGAGGCGGTGTGATGTGTGATTCTGTGTTGTTGTTTTGTGTAGTTCCTCTGACACATCGGCCACAGCCTGAAACCTGTTCCCAAGTAGGTGGAAGTCTCGGCTGGCGAAAGGTTTTCATCGCCAGCACAGAGCCCTCCGAATCCTCCCCAGTTTCGTGGTTCCCTTCCAGGGCAGCGGTTTGCTGTTTCCCTTCCAGGATAACAACAGGTGCTGCCAGTGGCTCAGGAACTGCGGGCTCCTCAGGGGTAGGGGGCGCAATTTGGGTTGGGGGGGGGGGGGATTCCTCCTCTTCTTTATCCATTCTGTCCTTCTTTGTACGCCGCTGCCTCGTGGGCGTGCACTTGAGTGGGGGGAGGGGGGATTTGGGGAATTGGGATTGGGTGCGGGGTTGGGTTGCAGTGGTGGGTTTGGGGAGGATTTTATTCAGTTGACGGGACTTCTGCTTGCCATCATTTAGGTCGAGGGTGTGTCGGGCGAGTAGGTTTTGTGCGTTGGCAAGCATGAGCGGCTCAGTAGAGGGGAGGGAGGGAGCGGGAACGGGGGTTGCTGCCAGGGGATTGCCAGTTACAACCTTTGTTGGCACCGTTGGGTTTCCCAGTTGCATTGCTAGCCATAATAAGACGATGGCAAAAGCGGAGTTCTGGACGGAGGCGGCGGGAAACCTCTCTTTGTTTCTGCGGCCTGCTTCTAGGTCCTGGCCCACTTTTTCCCCTTTCATGGGGGGAGGGAGGAGTTGAGTAGAGTTTCCCCTTTTTTTTGGGGGGGGGGGGTTGAGCAGAGCCTGGCACTGCGGCAGCCGAGACGCTCGAAAAGGCGAGCGGCGCGGCCAGCCGCATAAAAAGAACGCGCCTCGTGTCGTCGGCGGTATGGGACCGCCGCGACCGCAAGCCACCACCCAAGCTCGACATTCCGCTTCCACGAGACGACATGACAATTCTGCTGTCAGGCGACGCCATGGAAAACTTCCCAAATGCCGTTTTGCTGCGCTGCGAGACCTTGTTGCTAGTTCAAATGGTTCAAATGGCTCTGAGCACTATGGGACTTAACATATGAGGTCATCAGTCCCCTAGAACTTAGAACGACTTAAATCTAACTAACCTAAGGACATCACACACATCCATGCCCCAGGCAGGATTCGAACCTGCAACCGTAGTGGTTACGTGGTTCCAGACTGAAGAGCCTAGAACCGCACGGCCACAGCGGCCGGCCTCGTTGCTAGTGCCCATCAATGTTTTTTTTTATATAAAAACAGAAGCTGGTATACATTCCTGGTTTTAGACTCGTGCAAGCGGGGGCCTATGGCTGAACAAGAGTGGGTAAGTGGAACCGATGCTCCACACTTGACAGCCACTTAGCGATACTGTCAATGAAACTTAATTTATTAATTTGAGATTTAATTTCGTACGAACATCAAAGAGGAAAATTGTTAATTCTGGGTACACTACAAGCCTCACAGTGATGTCAACAGTACTGAACTACTGATCGGATGCAAGTTTATTGCACATGTGGAATGTATAGAACGCACATAAATTGAGATGAAGGAACTGACTGAGTCAATGTATTGTAAGACTGTGATAGGAAATTTCTGGGTAAAAAAGGGGAGATATTTCCCTTAAAGGGAAAATCCATTGGTGGCCAAAATTTTGCATTTTTGTCATTCGTCGCGAACATTTTCTCCTAGAGTATATAACTGTCTGAGGAGACAGAAGAATTTTTTGCCCTATAATTCAAGTTCCAAAAATAGACTAATTTCAGTGTGGAAGCGGCTGTAAACTTAATTAGAACTAGAGCAGAATTAATGCCCGAAGAAAAAACGAGACGTTCTTTTTAATACTCACGGGAAATGTGAAGGCTTTTCCTTTATCTTAATGCTGCAATTGCTCAGATTGAAATCAGTCGTGCATATCTCTATGTAATGATGCTTCAACACCTGCACAATTGAGCAACGAAATGTTTGTTTCTGTCAGCGTCACATTAAAGTACATTCCAGTTCATCCTATAATGACGTCTAGACAGATTTCTTCAGAATATTGACACCATAATTATTTTATGTAATGAAGAAAGGTGGCCGTATAAGCCAGCTTTCAGTCCTTGTGTCGTGATACTGCTTAATTATCCCCTATAAGTCACACAGATGGCTTTTCTATGCATGTTCGCTCGCTACGAGAATACGCAGTTTGCAAATGTATTTATTATGTGTGAGAAGCACAGACATCCTTGTGTGTTCTGGTCTGAGTAGTACCAGTATCGACAGATTTGCGCAGAGAGGTGTAGCGAAGTTGTTTTCTCTCGAATGAGAGCGCTTCCCACGTATATCCACTGAACATTAGGAGATGTCCATACCCCACATCCTTCTCAACCAAAAAAAAAAAAAAAAAAAAAAAAAACCGAAGTGGCATGCAGAACATGGGGGCATCTTGGTAAGACAGATTGTTCCTTGATACACGTCTTCAAATGATATGATTTTGTTCCAGTTGGTGATGGCTGTTTTGTGTTCATTACCAGAGAATCATGTCGTTCACTTCACAAAAGTCCGGGAGTTCTCATTTGTTTGATTCCATTGAGGTTTTCAACAAAGTTGTTTCAGTAAGCTCCAATAGATACTTCGGCTTCTTTCGTCCTGGGGGCGACCACATACTATCAGCAGTAGGTTCTCTTTGATTAATTATACACTGTGTTTTGCTTATAAATAGTTTGACCGTTAAATTCATCAAAGGTATGACTTGATATAGATTATGTGCTTTAAATGGAATGAGATTTTTAGAGTTGTGAATCACCTGCAGACAAACAATGTTGTCGTAAGTGCAGACTGTTCTGCTCTATAAAGCACCAGCATTTCTCGATGCTTTGACGATTAGAGCATTTATCACGTTTAGTTGAAATGCTCTGACTTTGTCTTTGACACATCTCTACTTCACCCATGCAGCTTCAATGGTGGCGGAAATAAATATTTCTCTCTCTCTTACCTAGCTACATGTGGTTATATTCAATAATTGATGCAGGATCACCCTCCCTTTAATTAGTGTCCAGTAGTGTCCAATATCAAATTCCCTTCAATTCATCATGCTGCAAATTGTATCTCAAATGTGATTACAATATACTTAGGGGTTGTAAATTCATTTGATTTCTAGAGTCTCTCTCAAGTACTTCATGTAGGGCATAAACCACCATAATATACTTCTATATTAGTGATAATCGATTTTACGAATATTCCTCCTCATCTCATACTTTCCCTTCCTGAACATTGTTGTTCCCCTTGTCCCTCCCTCCGAAGATAAAGACGAAGGTTACTTGATTTAGTATGAAAAATAACAAAGTTTCTTGTTTGTATGATACGCGTTATGTCGAGGTATATTTGGACTACATCACTGAAAGCGTTTCGTTGCACACACACACACACACACACACACACACATATATATATATATATATATATATTTCTGATCACCAGTATTACACACACGGTAGACACTTACTTGTCTACTCAAGAAAGAGCCCAGTTACAGACCTTCAAGTACGTAAAAGCAACCAGAGAGGAACACCATATAACTCACCCTCAGCAATATGTAGCACAATTTTCATTGAGACGAGTAGGCAGTGCGCACCTCGCCGCCTAAACGGGTAAGACAGGATCATAGAAACGAAAGAGAGCTTACACTTGGTGACCCTGCTTCAGGATTCGTATTATTGTCAACTTTTTCAGAAGTAGTTGTTTCTTTTGAGACTGTTTTATGTATAACCGAAATAGCTAGGAATGTGATAGATGTGCTCTAAGGCACAATCGGAGAATGAATCTTGATAACAGGAAAGTAGCCCGCCATGAACAGCCTATGGGAGTCGAAAGTGGAAGTGTGGACCTGCGACATAATAAGAGAAATGGTAGACAGAATGATTCATCCAGGATTTGAATACTCATCTGTACTGGACGTGCATGAAATAAGTATCAGTTGTGCAAGGTGAACTGATACGATGTATGGGAGGTAGATATTTCAAAGCAAATTTTTGTTCGCCATCCGAAGTAAATGAGTTCTTACTGAGAGCTGTGGCAGGACCTAGGATGGCCTGGCACTAGATGAAAACACCATCCCACGCACCATTCATTCACAAGTTGCTTGGTAAACAGCGTTAACACTGTGAGCACTCCTAACGAGGTCATACTTTGGAAATAGCATCGATGGTGTCGACCAACGAATCGGAGAGATGGAGAAGATCACGTGACGGCCGTGGAGCGGACTGGTAAGCGCGGTCGTGCGGAGATCTCGTCTTCTCTTGTCAGTCAGCTCCCGATCCGAGCAACACACCTTTATTGCCCTCTTGGTGGCCATGTCTATTCAATCTGTCTGTAGCCTCCCCAGGCACTGATGTATCCCACCGTCTTCAGCAACAAAGCTGGCGATTCGGCATGTTTTACAGCATAAACATGTTTTGGATATTTCAAGCATCTTCTCAATCAGATGCCCACTAAATCGTGACCGTCTTCCCACAATCAACCTAATCAGAAGGAACCAGTGTCCTTGTATACAGATTCCAAAGAACTCCGAGAAATCTTGATAAAAGAGGAGGGTGATCCAACTACCTAGTACCCAGCATCAGAAGTAATCATAACTAATTCCAACGTACTTTCGACCTGGATTAGGTCGTTGCCATTTCACCCAGTGCAGAAAGCAAGAGTCGTAAGACCTCTAAAGGGAATGAAAGTAGAAGCGAAGCGATAGGCAAGAATCGAATCTTAATGCTAGTCACTGATGTTGAGCACCAACTCTTTGGTAGTTCCCACTTCAACTATCAAGACGATTCTGGGCCTGGACTTCTAAACCAGCATCAGAAGATATATATGGAATAGAAAGTTCTGTTCTGGCCAAAGTCGAGGTTAGAGATGTCAAGCTAGAGTTCGACGACTGTGTCAGAGAGGAATGCGAGAGAGTAGTGGGTGCATCAGGACTTACAGCTACGAAAAATATATTACGTCGCCTAGTGTGAAAGAAGAAGTGAAAAATGTATTAACACTCCAACAGAGGGCATTATCCAATTTTTCTGTGTAATTTCGTGGAGAAAGTTGGGCCCATAGTTAGAATAGTTATAAGGATTGTATCAAAGGAATGTAACAAAAACATAGGAAATAAAATAAAAATTGAGTGTAGGACTAGTTTTCAATTAACGTTTACTGTACATAATATACAGGCAACGGCCTTGCCGCAGTGGATACACCAGTTCCCGTGAGTTCACCGACTTTAAGCGCTGTCGGGCGTGGTCGGCACTTGTATGGATGACCATCCAGGCCGCCATTCGCTGTTGCCATTTTTCGGGGTGTACTCAGCCTCGTGATGCCAATTGAGGGGCTACTCGACCGAATAGTAGCGGCTTCGGTCAAGAATACCATCATGACTACCGGGAGAGCGGTGTGCTAACCCCACCCCCCTCCTGCCCGCATCCTCCTCTGAGGATGACACGGCGGTCGGATGGTCCCAGTAGGCCTCTCGTGGCCTGACGACGGAGTGGGTGTACATAATATAGGAAATGCAACGACTGCGTTCATCATTACAAACACAGGAGAAACCTGTTGATATAAGAATATAGAGTCTCCCAGTGGTAACATTGAATAAAAGGTGAGCGGGTTTCCAGCTGAATCAAAAGATTAAAATTACACAAGCTGTCGGCCAAGCACTTCTTAGCCTTTTTCAAGTGGTATGACTGCCAGTGATCTGGTGGTACACCCTCCGTATACACTAGCCGCCAGCTGTGACGTCACTGTTGCCCGCGGCATCGTGGTATATGGGCTGACGTGATTTGCCGTTCGTTGCGCCCGCTTCAGTAGCGTTATCTCTGGAGCCCAAGCCATTCTGAGCTGCAGGCCACCTTATCTATTTACCGTATTATTGGTGATTTTTATTTCAATTGCTTATTGAATTTCACAATCCCAGAAGCCCTTAGTGCAGGCCACGATCATAGATGTTTCGTCAATTTTTGTCCAGTGTCCGTTTTCTAAAGCATGCTCAGCTAAAGCAGGTTTCTCAGGTTATCGTAGGTGTTAAAACCTCTCATGCTCCTTCTTGCATTGTTTCAAGGTGTGTACTGTTCATCCGACGTAAGACTGGCCTCACTCACAAGGTACCTTGTAGACCCCAGGTGTTGACGGATCCATCAGTTACTGAGACCAATTAAAGACGCAGCAACAAACTTATTGGTAATTTTTCTGAATATGGTATATCTTGAAGGATAGATTCAAGCCATGTTGCAATTTTCACACCACATTCTTATTTGTTTCTGTATTTCTTTCTCTCAGTATGCTCGGTGGCCCAGTTGTAAGTCTGCCTGTGGCAACGACGGTGTGCAGACCTGGTGTGTACAGCATGCTGTGACTGGCATTGTTTAGATCGCTGTGGTGAGCCGCATCTTGCAGCGTCACTTAGCTGTGTTTGTGACCTTACCGAGTAGTACCAAGTAATGGCGGAGGTTCACAGAAAAGACATCCTGAAGTTTACATTCGATAGATCATTTGCTAAGCCAAAATCGTTTGAATATGAAGACTAGTCAGAAATGAAAATTATTAAGTCTACTGAAGATTCACTAACGTTCTATCACAGTGACGACAACATTCAAGCCTGCCTGCATCACTCACACTGACCATGGGGTTCGAACTATTCGAATCTTCGAACTGCCATTTGGAATCCTTGCAGACCAAATAAATGTAGCAGTGTCACCAAAAGGAAAAGTCATAACTAAACTGGCAAAGAAATATTCAAGTTCTCGGAAGTACCCCGTGATTAATGGTATCAGACAAATAAAACTCGACTTTCACAAGAATATACCAGTATCTATTACAGTATGAGAA
Source organism: Schistocerca americana (assembly GCF_021461395.2). Classification (NCBI taxonomy): domain Eukaryota; kingdom Metazoa; phylum Arthropoda; class Insecta; order Orthoptera; family Acrididae; genus Schistocerca; species Schistocerca americana. The sequence continues at coordinate 383,833,129 of NC_060126.1, forward strand.
GAGTGCACGATAGCTATCTATGACTTTCAACCTAGACCTGTGCTAGCTGTAATTCTACTGGTTACGTTCGTGCTGAGAGCATTCATAGGCCCATAGCACATTTACCTTGAGGTGAACCCACACAAGCGCCCGAGATGACAGCATTGTCCATTTCGTATGCAGTAGCAACCCGTCAGAATTTAACTGGTCACAATTAGGTAGCAGATGAAGAAAAAAAGTCGATGCAAGAACGACGAAAGCCTCAACAGACCACAGAATCTCAGGACAAATTCAAAGAAACATAGTTGTTGAAGCTGAAGATAAGACCACAGGTATACAGAATATGAAAAAAGATGCAGTTTCGAACTTCTTCTCAAATGATGAAATCGCCAAGTGAAATACAACTAAGATTAAAGTTAAGTAATTTCCGAGATCTTTTATATACCACAGACATTGCCATTATGCTACTCCAAGAAGTCACTGGCATAAATCTAGAACGAGTACCTGGATAAAACGTTATTACGAATTCTGGCATCGGCACAGACCTTGGAACAGCGTTCCTTGCTAAAGAAGGCGTTATTATGAAAGATGTAGAAAGACTTGAAAATAACAGGGGAATATCCACCACCTACACACCACTGGACTAATAGGTGCCGTGGGCCCGAATTTTTCAGACTAGTGGTTGTTTCTGTTTCTAAAACGGTGCGACGATATATTCTTGACTGGAGATTTTAACTGTGTAATTAACGTCGAAGATCAAACAAGGCCATAGAATTAGAACAGATCGTTAAAGCTTTATTTTTAATTGATTCTTGCGAGCACAATAACGGCGCACTGCCCGGATCACTCATGTCACAAATCATTCAGCAAGACAGGTGCGTAGAATCAGTGTCCCCAACGGCCTCAAACAACACGTTTTACAAACGGAAACTCGGTGATGTTAGGTTAGGTTGATAACCTACCATTGTAGCAACAGTAAACGATCTATCAACTGCGCCAGACACTTGTCATAAATAGACGTTGCCGACAACAGCGCCGTATTCTGCCTGTTTACATGTCTCTGTGTTTGAATACGCATGCCTCTACCAGTTTCTTCGGCGCTTCAGTGTATTTAGTTTCGCAGCAATCTCATGTCTTAACAAAAAAGTTTCGATATTCTAGATCCTATAAACATGCAACTTTGATTTACACAAGCGTCATGAATCCATGGAACCTGCATATCAACAGAGGACTGTTCAAGCTAGTGGAGGCTCTGTAATGGCGTGGGGCGTGTGCAACTGGAGTGTTATAGGACATCTGATGCGTCTAGACACGACTCTAACAGGTGACACGTACGTACGCATCCTGTCTGATCACTTGCATCTATTATGTCCAAACTGCATTCCGACGGACTTGCGCAATTCCAGCAGGACAATGCGACACCCCACACGTCCAGAATTACTACAGAGAGGTTCCAGAAACACTCTTCTGGGTTTAAACACTTCCGCTGGCCATCAAACTCCCCAGACATGAACATTATTGACCGTATCTGGGATGCCTTGCAACATTACTGTTCAGGTGAGATCTCCACCTCTAGTACTCTTACGAATTTATGGACAGGCCTGCAGGATTCATGGTATCAGTTCCCTTAAGCACTACTTCAGACACTAGTCGAGTCCATGCCACGTCGTGTTGTGGCACTTCTGCGTGCTCGCGGGGTCCCTACACGATATTAGGTAGGTGTAGCAGTTTCTTTGGCTCTTCGGTGTGTAGCCCGTATGACGTAGTGTTTATCTGGTGGCTGAAAAGCGCAAAACCAAAAATACCGAGGTGGCTGATCGACTATTCGCTAGACAAGAGTTGTAGGAGATAGAAACGAACAATGAAATTTTATTTCCTGTATTTCAGGTATCTTTATTAACTTGATTCCACGGTTACAGAAAATTACACTGAAATCATGGAAGTCCATGCCGCATTCGAATATTAAGAATGGATCAGAATCCGAGCATGAGTTATGAACTCGACGCACGGCGAAGAAACATTTGTCTTTCACCTTACACGTGGAAGGAAAACGAAAACTAGATAAATATCGACGGAAGTGAAGTTACGTAATAGAATGTCGCTAAAGAGTCAGTATGACATCAGAAACACGATTCACACAGACTAGGCTAGCCTGGTGAATAACGAAGGATTCGATGCGAATCCACTAAGCGAAATCACAACCAACTTTACAAGCAGACACACCCCAGAGGATGCAGAATATCTCACAGAAGAATTCGACATAGATGAATTGAAAAAAGTGTTTTTTTTATATGCACCAAAAATACATCTTCCAGACATGATGGACTCCCTGTAGAAATATACCGAACATTCTGGCGTGAAATGAGGGAAAACCTAGTAATAATTTACAACGAATTTATAAATCTGGATATAACAATTTCTCAAGAATTAAGAAGAGGGTTAGTTGTGTTTCTTCCCAAAAGCCCGGGCAGTATCTCTTTTCAAAAGTTGCGACTAATCACCTTATTTAAAAGTGACTATAAAATCTTAGCGCGCTTCGTAACACGATGAATACAACAAAATAGTCATTGTCGTCATAGGACGTTATCAAACTAGGGTGAGTTATGACAGTTCCATTTTTCAGACTTCAGCAGACGTCTTAGCCGTCGCCGAAGTTTGCAACAAAAGATGCGCCGCAGTCACTATGGATCTTGACAACATATTGGACATATTGGACAGGTTCAATCATCATTCTGTTCCATAAATCCAAAAGATGGGCTGTGTATTGCATCATAGAAATAGTACAGCTTCGGAGCAGCGCATCATTAATAGTAACCAATGGCCAGCTTGGTAGCAGCATCTAAATCAACAGCTACCTAAAGCAAGGGTGTCCACTGCCAATGGTATTATTCGCAAACACATTGGAGCCATTCTCACCATAGTAACGAATCATTTCAAAGGCTTACAGATGACTGTACAAAATATTGCATTTCGAGCGTACGCCGATGACGTCAGTTCCTTCGTAACGAGGTCAGCGATTTTGAGAATCGGGTAATACACCGATATGAAGCTGCATTGTGGGCTAAGCTGAAATGAAAGTAGTCTGGACTTAAGAACGTCGGACTTTGTAGAAACTTGTACCACCACAGCACTATTACACCACACCATTGCTGCCAATTACAAATGTGTCCTGCACCAGATAAAAGGCTGCGTTAATTCGTATTATATACGACAAATAAGTTAATGCAAAAAGTCCTGCAAATATTCACCTACTATGGAAGCTAAATTACGAAACTCAAGTTCCACCTATGCCTTGTGACATAGCAAAACGTATCGTAGTGTCCCTTGGAAATTTCGTCAGTCGTTGCCAGTTCATCGTACATAGGATCATTGGCGATGAGCTCCAGACAGTCTCACTTCATACCCACTGAAGAAAATCACTCCTACGTAGATTAGTCCACCACTAAATGTGCAACATATTCCGATTGGATTGCATTATTTGAAGTGCTTTCTTGGAGTTATATTGATACAAGAATGGACTTTTATCCATATGAGAATACCTGAAAAATGGATTATGAAAGTCAAAGAAATCTATAACTACCTTTCAGAATATAAGTCAGGGAATTGCAGAACGGAAATATGGACTCAGAGATTGGTCAGCAACATGGGAAAACGTACACAGTGTACATCTGCCTTCTTAAGTGATGGCGCAATGGTATTTCGCAGCGAACAGAACAATTCCAACAAATTGTATGCTCCATAAAATTTACTTAGAGCTTCACCCATATGCCGCACATGTGGTATAGTAGACGGCAACGAACGCAGGTTCGTGTGCACTAACTCGAGGGAGAGTTTATGAAATACAATTCCAATTATAAATAAGTAGGAACACAGCAGCATACATATCCCTAGCTGACATACTGAGAGTTGGCATATGCTGCGGCTGGAAGAAACGCAACAAATTGGCTAAAACAGTGCACTTTGATCTACCTTTAAACAAAATACGATAAACTTAGCATGATATCCTACAATATTTAACAGCACAACTTCATGTTCTCAGAGAGAGAGAGAGAGAACGAACTATAACGAGGTCTTAGCAAATTTTTAGACAGGACATTATTGTTTTAACTACAAAGGACGAAGATAATGAAAGTGCAAAAATAGTGTCAGAACAGAAATTCTGCTTTTAATTTCAGCTATATTTATTTTATGTTTCTAAGACTGTAGTACCGAGCAGTATTTCCTGAACGATGTAATTAAATCTCCTTTACAGCATCTGAGGACCGTTTGCCTATATCACAACAAGAAAGAGGCGTCTAGTTAACAAGTGCTGTAAAATGCCTACCTTAAAAGCTATGAACGCTTCTTCATCTTCAATACTGTGAAACACATCTCGTTTGTTGCAACCTCTTTCCTTCCATATTTTAAGAGAGCGTGGTACAGACCAAGAAAGGTCCAATAAACGTTGGCTCTAAAATGCAAACCTTGAGAACTATGAGCACCTGTTCAATAGGAGAGATGTGTTTCACAGTATCGGAGCTGAGCAAGCCCTCGTGCCTCTTAAAAGTATGCATTTAAGGGCTCACGTTTACTGGATATTTTTTCTTGTTGTTATCCATACTACCTCCTCTCAAAATATGGAAAGCAAAGAGAAGACCTGTATTTCACAATATCCGAGGTAAAAAAGTGCTCATAGCATTTTAGAGCCCACGTTTACTAGACATTTATTTCTCGTTTTGGTGTGAGGAGCATGTCCCCAAAATCTGTGAAGGGAATTTACTTACACCCTGTATATACTTTCTCGACCAAGCAGATGATTTAATTTAACGCAGGTCACAACCCCTCTGCTGCCAACGAAGAAGAATTAACAGTAGACAGAAGATGTGTTAGAGAAGTTTGTGATACAAAGGGAGTTTAAGGAGTCATTATGACGGCAAAGAGAAGTCGGGTCTCCCCAAGCGGTTGTTGCTGGCTGTGTTTCAGTATTTCCATAAGTCCTTGTGTGAGAGTCATTTGGGTGTTTATAAGACCATCATGAAGATAAAGCAACACCTTACCTGGCCCACCTTAAATGGGGCCGTTCGAAAGTTAGTGGGCCGATGTCAAGAATGATGTAAAGCGAAATCCACTCAGAATACGTGTAAAGGAGAATTAACTTCGACCAGGAAGAAAACGCCATGAACAAGTCTTTGTCGATTATCTTGGATTCTTGCCGGGCACACTGCGTGGAAAAAGGTACCTCTTCGTCATGGTTGACGCCTTCTCTGGATTTTTGTGGTTAATGTCGAGAAAGTCAAGAACGTCGGGAGCCACAACTGAACTTCTAGGTTGGGTGTTTGCCTCTTTTGGTCCTCCCAGAGTATTAGTGAGTAATAATGCGCCGTCATTTGTCTCAGAAGAATTTAAAAGTTTCTGTTTTGGTAGTGGGATATCTCACGTAACCACCATTCCTTCTTACACCAACCATCAGTCGCCGAGAGAGTGAACCGGAATTTGAAGTCGATGCTTACCATCTTTCACTCGCACTTACAGACCAAATGGGATCAAACTATTGGGTGGCTAAATTTTGCTTTGAATACCGCTGTACATGAGACCCACAAGACGATTCCTGCCAAGTTGAAGTTTTCTTATAGAGTCAGTTCTCCACTTTCTAACTTATGGGGGATCAACGATTTCCTCCGAGAGGATAGTGATTCTGAAAACTTAAGGAAAAATTAGGAGGCTGCTAAGAAAAATACTCAGCTAGCGCATAGAAGGGAGGAGGGAGGCTATTTGCTACAATCAGGGAAGGTGTCCGGTCTCGTTACCGTTGGATAGTACAGCATTTTTGAAGAATTTCTGGGCACAAAGTAAAGGTGCTCAGAAGGTCACTGCTAACATGCTCCCTCGATTTGTCGGGCCTTATACGGTCGTAAGAGATATCTCCCCAGTCAGTTTTCTGATTCAATATCCATCTTCTCAGAAACCTGTAAGGACCCATACAAACCAAGTCAAGCTGGTCAAAGGTAACCATGATGCTGGGGCGGAATGCAATGGACGCCTGGACGCCCTCCCCCCCCCCCCCCCCCCCTAATCCGATGCGACCGATGACATAGCTGTTTGGTCCCCCGAATCAACCAACCATTTCTTCCACGAGTTGGATTCATCTGTCAACGTGCTCCTGAACAGTAATTCATTTGCACTGAGTAGTTAATATGCTGTGTTACTTTATTTGTCGTCCTTACGGACTGCAGGACAGTGTTTAACCAAAGGAACCATTTCCAGAAGCACATAAGAAACAACCTTAAGGACATCAAACTGAGTCATGCGTACATAATAAGTTTGCCAGTATCGGTTCTACTGTCGCAGCTTTCCCCCTAGCCATTGCTAGCCCACGAAATGGCGCTGTGCTGCGAGAGTGCACGTGTGAGTGGCTACAAATGTGATATATTCCTGTGTTTGTCTAGCTTCTGGAAATAGTTAGCTCGCGGAAGTCGTAGTTTAGAGATCCCTTTTGATGGAGGATGTGTGAGTGCTCCATATTGGACGAACACTGCTATAAGGTGGCGGCCTCGTATGTGATGAGTTTTTGGCGTCATCACACAGATTTGGAACTTGAATTTCTCTTACCTCACCGTCGATAAGATCAAGTCAAACCTGAAATTTTTGCTCGCACTTATCGTAGACTACGGTGAGGCGCTTGAGTACTGGCTTTAAATTCATGCTAGTGTTAAGAAAACAGTCTTAATCGCGTTTTTATTTATTTAGTGCCGACCGGTTTCAGCCCATCGCAGGGGCCATCTTCAGGGCGAACATACTGTAAAATTACAATATGTATCTTAGACAAAACTAATGACAACTACACATTACGCTGAGAGAAGTATCAGCTATGTCTAGTACCAGTTTATGGTATGGATATCACCATTAGGGCACCGACGCGCTGTATGCCACATAGGATTATCATAAAGCTATGTAAAACTTAAAGTAAATGACTTAAGGTCATGGTAGGTGTCATGTAACTAGAATACTTATTGACGTCAGTTACAAAGGAAAACATAATGGTAATTATCGTATATATATAGGATGATACTTTTTTAAAAAAACTTAAAATCAAACTTACAAGAAAGGAAAAGTATCATCTTACCTTAAGACATTTACTTTAAGTTTTACACAGCTTTATGACAATCCTATGTGGCATGTAGCGCGACGGTGCCTTAATGATGATATCCATACCATAAACTAGTAATGGACATAGCTGATACTTCTCTCAGCATAATGTATAGTTTGACAACTACATAACTACTTAGAAAATATTTTCTTTTACGCAACTAACAGCAATACGACAACTGACATACGGTAAAGATCAATACATGGTCACTCACTAAATATCGTTTATACGGTCATATTAAATATAAAGGCAAAATGTTCGTATTTTGGGGCTGACGCCTCTATGCACAGTGTAGGCTACCAATATCTTCTGCACTATGACGATGGATTCCCTCCGAAGTGTGGTATCGATCCTATCGTTGCCTAGGCGACGGACAGCAGCGTGGCAAAGCGGACAGCCATGTTACGCCGCTGCCAGGACAACAGCGTCCATAGGGCTTGGACTAGGCTGCAGATAATATCGTAGCAGAGAGGACAGTCATGTTGGGCCACTACCATGGCAACGGCGTCCATAGTACCTGGACTAGAGGGCTCTGTATATACGATTACAGATAGGCACACTTAAGCTTGTTACGTTATTAAATAATAGAAATAGGATTTAATAAGTATAAAGTAAATAGAATACAGACAGGAAATGGTTTCCTTCCCCCATAGTATATTACGAATTAAGATAAAGTAACTTACTAACGTTCTTTTATATGTTTGACGTAGAAAGGTTTTTCACATACTTTTTTATGTTTACTTATATAACAGTGTTTTTTAAAATGAACATGGTTTCTTTAAATTGTAAACCTAACACAAATTGTATTTATGCTTCAATTTTTAAGCCTAGACCTCTACCATTGGTCACCGCCAGAAGCGTTGCTTACGCTCACGTGCTCATAGATTGCTATATAACCTCAGGCAAAAGGTAAATTACTTACAGTCTTCTGCCACACCGTGGCAGACGTGACGTCACCAGCAGTCAAGCAGCGGGTACACCACTATATTTACGTAATCCACTCTTATAAGATGGTTGTTATTAGTTTTGTCCAAGATATATATTGAAATTTTTCAGTATATTCGCTCTGAAGATGGCACCTGCGATGGGCTGAAACCGGTCAGCACTAAATTAAAAAAACGCGATTAAGGCTATTTTCATAATACTAAGTTAATTTTATATCAATCGCTGTTACTGAACCACCATGTTGTCCAAACATTTAAATTCAAGTGCCCTGGTTCCCCATGCACCTTCTTAACAGTTGTGACATTACTCTCATCTAATATTGTGGGCCACAGTCACCAGCACCTCTTTTTACAACTAATGTGATGGAATGTGCATTAACTGCGTAAACTTGTTATTTATTGAGCAATGTGAGTGCCTCGTGCTGTGTGTAAACGGTTGCTTTCTGCTTTGTATTTTGGTAGATTCCCTCACCTGCCTTTTGCCTCGCGTTATCAGTGTGTTAAGTAGTTTATTATTTGCTTAAACAGCGTTCTAGGCTCCTACTCTTAAGGTAGCCTACAGTTATTTTCTTTTCTCATGCAGAAAGGTGGGAATTTAAGGAGATGGGATCTGGATAAACTGAAAGAACTAGAGGTTGTACAGAGTTTCAGGGAGAGCATAAGGGAACAATTGACAGTAATGGCGGAAAGAAATACAGTAGAAGAAGAATGGGTAGCTTTGAGGGATGAAATAGTGAAGGCAGCAGAGGATCAAATAGGTAAAAAGACGAGGGCTGGTAGAAACCCTTAGATAACAGAAGAAATATTGAATTTAATTGATGAAAGGAGAAAATATAAAAATGCAGTAAATAAAGCTGGCAAAAACGAATACAAACGTCTCAAAAATGACATCGACAGGGTGTGCAACATGGCTAAGCAGGGATGCCTGGAAGACAAATGTAAGGATGTAGAGGCTTACCTCACTAGGGGTAAGATAGATACTGTGGGCGGCAGGTGGAATATATTTTAATAATAAATGATTTGTTTTTTTTTCGGCCAATTAGCCATATGTGAGGCGACAGGTGGAATTATATGTTGTTATTTAAATGTTTTGTTTTTTATTTAATGCTGTCTTTTGCCGTTCTCAACACTGGCTCTCTAACTACAATATTGGCAACCAGAAAGTGATTAGCAAAACGTGAAGCCTGTAATTAGAATTCCTAGTGCCCACTTCATCTGAGAAATACACTCCTGGAAATGGAAAAAAGAACACATTGACACCGGTGTGTCAGACCCACCATACTTGCTCCGGACACTGCGAGAGGGCTGTACAAGCAATGATCACACGCACGGCACAGCGGACACACCAGGAACCGCGGTGTTGGCCGTCGAATGGCGCTAGCTGCGCAGCATTTGTGCACCGCCGCCGTCAGTGTCAGCCAGTTTGCCGTGGCATACGGAGCTCCATCGCAGTCTTTAACACTGGTAGCATGCCGCGACAGCGTGGACGTGAACCGTATGTGCAGTTGACGGACTTTGAGCGAGGGCGTATAGTGGGCATGCGGCAGGCCGGGTGGACGTACCGCCGAATTGCTCAACACGTGGGGCGTGAGGTCTCCACAGTACATCGATGTTGTCGCCAGTGGTCGGCGGAAGGTGCACGTGCCTGTCGACCTGGGACCGGACCGCAGCGACGCACGCATGCACGCCAAGACCGTAGGATCCTACGCAGTGCCGTAGGGGACCGCACCGCCACTTCCCAGCAAATTAGGGACACTGTTGCTCCTGGGGTATCGGCGAGGACCATTCGCAACCGTCTCCATGAAGCTGGGCTACGGTCCCGCACACCGTTAGGCCGTCTTCCGCTCACGCCCCAACATCTTGCAGCCCGCCTCCAGTGGTGTCGCGACAGGCGTGAATGGAGGGACGAATGGAGACGTGTCGTCTTCAGCGATGAGAGTCGCTTCTGCCTTGGTGCCAATGATGGTCGTATGCGTGTTTGGCGCCGTGCAGGTGAGCGCCACAATCAGGACTGCATACGACCGAGGCACACAGGGCCAACACACGGCATCATGGTGTGGGGAGCGATCTCCTACACTGGCCGTACACCACTGGTGATCGTCGAGGGGACACTGAATAGTGCACGGTACATCCAAACCGTCATCGAACCCATCGTTTTACCATTCCTAGACCGGCAAGGGAACTTGCTGTTCCGACAGGACAATGCACATCCGCATGTATCCCGTGCCACCCAACGTGCTCTAGAAGGTGTAAGTCAACTACCCTGGCCAGCAAGATCTCTGGATCTGTCCCCCATTGAGCATGTTTGGGACTGGATGAAGCGTCGTCTCACGCGGTATGCACGTCCAGCACGAACGGTGGTCCAACTGAGGCGCCAGGTGGAAATGGCATGGCAAGCCGTTCCACAGGACTACATCCAGCATCTCTACGATCGTCTCCATGGGAGAATAGCAGCCTGCATTGGTGCGAAAGGTGGATATACACTGTATTAGTGCCGACATTGTGCATGCTCTGTTGCCTGTGTCTATGTGCCTGTGGTTCTGTCAGTGTGATCATGTGATGTATCTGACCCCAGGAATGTGTCAATAAAGTTTCCCCTTCCTGGGACAATGAATTCACGGTGTTCTTATTTCAATTTCCAGGAGTGTACATTTATAGCTACAGCTTATAGCTCTGAGGAATTAGGAGATTCTCTGGGATTCATAATCAAGAACGATTCTCTAAAAATGTTTACTATATTCTGAAAGTCGCAGACCAAAAGAATCACACAATCCAATTACCAGAGCAGTTCAGATTCTAATGCGCTGATGCAACTATAACTGTTCAAACTAAATCTTTAGGTGAATGCTCGCCATAATTTGATGATAATGTTCATCAAACGCCACGCTAAATAATGGTAGAATGTCCGTCCCGCGGCGGCACGTGAAAATACGAAATACGCAAACTGAAGATAGATCATTAAAGTCATCCCAGAATTAACACTTCACTCGAAAACGATTTCATGGTTACGCGTATCCCGAGTAACTTATTACGGCATCCGAGGCTGTTTATAGCAATGATACCGACGCGACGCGACTCCCGGCACAGGTTGTGTGCTATTCAGCGTCTGGAGAGAACTGGGGCCTTCTTTTCTCGCGCAGCGTTCTTATATATAAAGCCGCAGTGCGGACGGCTAAGGGAACGCCTGATCAAATCCGCTCTCCCGACTACCCGCTAGGCTAGTGATGCACCACTTTAAGTTATCGAATAAATCATTGCTTCCTTTGCTGATGGCTGATGAAGCTCTCAATTTAAATGTGCAATCAGAACACAGGTAAGTAATTATAATAAAAGTCTGACGTGGCTAAGTGAAATATTTTGGGCGAGAGAATTAATTTAATTACACTACACGCAGTAGACGAGCTCTGAACTTGCTCTTTGGAGATACGCTATCGCTATAGTTTTATAGTTATTCAGTTGAAACTTCTCACATCTTTATGATTATAGCGGATCTCCCTTCTATTTAAAGTTAAACATCCTATCCGTATTTATTCGCCTACTTAATCTATCGTGCTTCCTTAATTTCTAAGACAAAAACCAGAAAATCATGAATTTCAACTAAAATTTTAATTTGTGAGATCCAGAATACTGTTTCTAGTAAATTATTATGCAAAAGGAATCTAAATATAAATTTTTAAGTTCCTAGCTCTTTTCTGTTGCGCCAATGATTTTTAGAGAAAAACGTCCAAATTTCGAAAATGGTTAAAGTTATTGAACTGATATTCAACACATATTGATTTAGTATTACTTCTGACATGCTACAAACGTTTCAGGTGATTTACTTGATTTTTAAAGTATTGCTCAACATTTATGTCGTCAGAGGTAGTTACAGCGGACTAGGCTGGCATACAATGGATAGACTGATGTGAATTTTATACGGCGTGAGCAGGCTGCTTCCCTACATCACCCTCTACTTAATTTTTTTTAATGTAAAAAAAATTAATTACAAAAAGGGAAGCAAGAGAACAGCTTAACTCCATATGAAAAATTAAAATTTAAATGTAAACATATAGAAATATTAAAAGAAAACTTATTACCTACTTCAATTATTTAAATTGCTGGAATGTTCACTACTTAATAAGCAACATTGTCACTCAAAATTTAAGCAAAATCAATTAAACACTTTGGCATACATATTGCCTTAGACAAACAAACACATAAAAATATGTAAAATTATGAAAATCTTGAATACATTAAATACATTTTTACATACACAAATTCAAAGAAAATAACACAGTTATTCATGATACATAAACAGATAATTGTATCTTAGCAGTCTTTTCTAAACCTGACAGAAAATTTCACAAATCATGACAATTTCATTTTTACACACGTGGTTGTAGCCGCTTTGGCTGGCGTTCTACACTTCCATTCACAAGGGTAGAAGAGGGGAAGTTGCTATGGTGTGTGTCCTTCAAGTTCACTCAAAATTACATGGTGAAAGGGGAGGGGGTCACTGTGAGTTGTGTCCAAGTCACTCCACGCTTTCACGCAGCTACCAGGCTGCCATTATCTGGTTTGTCCTGTAGAACAAACAAAAAGAGTGCCTCGGACTCTGTTCACTTAATATCTAAGGTTGGGTCACAATAAACTGGGGATATATACATTTTATCTTTCGATATATTACTGGAACGAAGTTAACAGAACTTTTTCAATTATACTCTCACGGTTACTTAACTGTCATAAAATCGGTAAACAAATGGCTGAAAACGCCGTTACTCACGTACTAGAGAAAATTTATGCTCAAGGCATACAATCTTAAATCCTATTTAATCTCGATTTATTATTTCTGGGCCGGCATACTGAACCAATGCTCGGTACATTCCTGATACATTTGTATTTTACTTACTTAGCTGACTCATCTTCGATTACCTTATTCTTAGAGATAGTATGAGTATATTTGATTAGTAGTTGTCTTCTCAGCTTCTTTGTACATGTGAGTAACTTGCGGTAATAGTACAGTTCTGAGTGTTCAAAACACACTACGTTTAGTTGACTACTAAATCCACTTATTGGTCCTCTGCTGCTGTGTCAGTTCCACATCTGCAATTATGTACTTACTTCATCGACGTGTATTTATGCTGAGCTATAAATAATGTTTCACGTCTGCCATTATGTACTTACTTACTTTGCTAGTGTATGAACTTAAGTAATACTCACTCCATTAAAATTTAAAGCACAGGACAGCACATTTATTTCATATCTATAGTGTATTGCAGGTGATCAGTTTGCTCACGTGGCAATCCATTTCCACTCGATCGGACGCTGAAACCACAGGTAGTCTCTCTCGACCTACCACTAAAGTGCAATAAGTAATTATGGACGAGCGTAATGCTAAATTCCTTAAACCTATTGGACACCATGAGCTGCTCTGTCTCATCTAACATAAGGGTACCTATGGTCGCATTCACGCCTCCAACTCATAACCTCAAAATGTGTAGGTGTGTCCTGTCACACACTACACCAAATAATGGCCAGTTCCAACCTTATAAATATCTCAAGGACGTGTCCTTCACGTCTCAACCACAAACACTGTTCAATTCTACTACACTGCCATTCCTTGCTACACAAGATGAGTTCATTCTTACAACTTATCTGCATATTTTTCATAACACTAAGCAATCTCTTTTACTATTAATTAGTTAGCTCTACAGCATACAATAAGTTTGACTGTCACTTCAGATCCTGCTTGTACACGAATTTGTGTATCTTATTAAATTACTGTTGGTGGACCATTTCCAATAAAACAACAACTTTGTACTTATAATATTACCAGGGTTCTATATATACTTGTTACTCAAATACCTTTGTATCTTAATTACATCATACTTCTCTGTTGTTTACGTCACTGTTAGGTTTGTCACATTAGGTATTTTCTTCACTAACCGGTGGATAGAATGCTTACAGAACTCATGGCTTGGTAGCCATGACGGAAAATTTTTGTATTGCAAAGGAGTCGAAACTTTGATGGATAGGAAAGATGAAGAATGAGTGAGACCTGAAAAGGAAAGAAGATCTAACACAGCTGGGACTGCACAGCTGCCACACTGTGTAGAGGTTACAGAACAAACTCCTCCCTACAGAATTCATTAGCTTAATGCTGATTTGATAGTCATTCCGGAAGATTTTAGTATTTGAGAGTAAGAGCCGAAATTTTGATGGATAGGAAAGATGAAGAGTGAGTGAGACCTGTAAAGGAAAGAAGATCTCACACAGCTGGGACTGCACAGTTGCCACACCGTGTAGAGGTTACAGAACAACCTCCTCCCTACAGAATTCATTGGTTTCAGAAAATGTTCGTATTGGAAAGAAGGGGTCGAAATGTTTGTAGATAGGAAAGATGAAGAATGAGTGAGACCTGAAATGGGAAAGAAGATCTCACACAGCTGGGACTGCACAGCTGCCACACTGTGTAGAGGTTACAGAACAATCTCCTCCCTACACCAATTCATTCACTACCTATGAACTTCTTTAGGTCGATCACGTTCCTGAGACCTAATAGCTTTTTACTCTTAGGGTACTCTAGCCTATATGCATTGGTATGTGGTTTTCCTATGATCCTGAAAGGTTCTTGGTATACGAACATGAATTTCTTTGTTTTTGCATTTATTTTCTTTGATTTTTCCTTGGTTTTGACAAGGACTAACTGACCTATTTTAAAACCGGTGGGTACAGCTTTTGCGTCATGACACTTCTTCCTTTCCAATGCTCTTTTTCTTATATTTGCCCTAGCCTTTAACTTCTTCTCGTCTGTGGATATTTGCGTTAGAATAGGGAATTCTACCATATCTGCAATCTCATTGTGCGGTTCTTGGCCAAACATCAATTCACAAGGCGCAAAACCAGTTGCATCATGCCTTAAGTTGTTAATTACATTCTCAAAATACTTCATGTGCTCTGCCCAACTTGAGTGTTTCCGAGCACAATAAGTCCTGCAAAGCCTATTCAATTCTCTCATAATACGTTCACTCATATTTCCTTGGAGGAAATACGCAGAAATTTTCAGATGTTTCACTCCGGCCTTATGTAGACATTCCTTAAATCTACCAGAAGTAAATTGAGGCCCATTGTCTGACAGCAAATTCTTCGGAACGCCAATGTTCACGAAGAAATCTTTTTCCAACTTTTCTACCAACGTTTTTGCATTTGCTCTTTTAATTGGGTATGGCTTAACATATTTACTAAATCCATCCACAACAACAAAAACATGGGTGCACCCACCTCTCGAAGCAGGAATAGGGCCAAACAAATCACAGGCCAGTAATTCTAGCGTTTCAGTTGGCTCTACTGAATGCATGTCCCCTTGTATTCTGGTGTTAGCAGCACGGACTTTCTGGCACACTACACAAGATGCTAGACGCTTGGCAACACGGCGGTACATGTTGTCAAACACAACCTTCCCTTTTTATTTTGCAATGCACTTCTTTGCCCCGTAGTGCCCATACCTCAGGTGCACATAGTCGATTAGTAAGTCTGCATGTTGTGAGGGAAAGCACAGCTTCCACTCAGAAACACCTACCTTTTTCATCCTAAACAGAATACCTTTATGCAGACAATAGTATTGCGAAACCTTAGGATAGTTCGCATTTCCTAAATAGCTCTTCACTAATTTCAGTTGGTCATCTGCATTCTGCTCACGTCTCAAGTTCTTAATCACTCTCTTTAATGCACTTTCTTCCTTTACTTCGTGCAACGCAAACATTCGTACTTTACTTAGGTCTGTTGCTGTAATTCCCGCGTCATCACAGAGCTCCGCACTTCTAGATAACCCATCAGCTACCAGATTGTCTTTCCCTTGAATATATCTAACCTCAAGGTCAAACTGCTGGAGATACAATGACCATCTTACCAAACGACCATTCTTCAACTTACTGGTCTTTAAAAAGGTCAACGCCTTATGGTCATTGTAAACAATTATCTTGTGACCTAATAGATACTACTCAAACTTCTGTACCCCAAATACAATTGCCATTGCTTCCAGTTCTGAGATGCCATAATTTCTCTCTGCTGCCTGTAAAGATCGACTTGCGAAAGCTATAGTCTTGTGCACCTCTACTTGGAATACCTCCACAGCTACACCATAGCCACTAGCATCAACAGACATACAGAATGGTGTTTCAAAATCAGGATGATGTAAAATAGGACTATTAATTAAAGATTGTTTAAGCACCTCGAACGCCTGTTGACATTCTGCTGTCCAAACCCAAGGGGTATTCTTTTTCAGCAGGAGGTGAAGACAGGGCGCATTAAAAGCCTGATCACTAACAAAACGCCTATAGAAGCCGAAAAGACCGAACATCGATCTCAACTGCTTCTTGTTTCTGGGAGCCTCAAATTTTTCAAAGACTGATAGCTTGCCTGGGTCAGGCAGAATACCTTTTCCACTTATCATATATCCCAAGAAACCTATTTCCTCTTTAACGCGCTCTGTCTTTTCAATCTTTAGTTTCATGCCACCTCTCTCAATAGCCTCTAACACTTCCTCTAATAAAACTATGTGTTCTTCCCAGGTAGGAGTTGCTATAAACAGATCATCTACGTAGACTGTTATTTTATTAATTAAGGCTGATCCTAAAGCATGGCACATCACACGTACAAAGGCACACACAGAGATATTAATTCAGGAAGGTACCACACGGTATTGGTAACAAACTCCTTCGTACAAGAAAGCTGTGTACTTCCTTGAACTTTCCGCCAGTGGCAAATTCCAACGTCCGCACGTGATGTCCATAGAAGTTAAGAATTTTACTCCCCGGAACTTTTGCAATAACTCGTCCATGTTCTGCGGTCTATCACTTTCCCTAACCACTATTTCATTCAACCAACGAGCGTCCAAGACCAATCTCACACTCCCGTCTCTGTTTGGTACAACAACAAGAGGATTATTGTACTCACTGACCGCTTTTTCAATCACACCCCACTATAGCATTCTCTGTATCTCCTTTCGAACCGCCTCCTTCCTAGCTACATGTATTTGGTATGGCTTCCTGAAAAACACTTGGCCAGGTTTCACCTTTAATTGTCATTCATAACCTTTGACCACGCCAGGTCGATTGAAAATACCTTATTATGTCTTTTTAAAACCTGTCTCAGTTCTTCCTTCTGATTAGCTGAAATTTCATCGATTTCCTGCAATTTAGCTTCCATTTTGTCCAAAATAATTGCTTCTTCTTCTTCTTCTGTGTTTAGCTTACTTTTACTAAGATTAACACCTTCGTCCCAATATCTCTTATTTTTCAGAACTCGTATAGGCAGCTCCCAAGTTTCATCACTAGTTACTACATGTTTATCAATAAAAGGTACCGTAATTACTCCGGTTATCGGCAAGACCATTTTTAACTGGCTTCTTTCAAAGTCAACAACACTCTGATATTTCGACAAGAAATCTATGCCAATTAAAACCTCAATACTGAGATTGTTTACAATTAAGCATGGATGATCGATTAAATTACCATTAATGTCAAAGGGCAGCAAAGCTTCTTGCTTTACCGTTTTTCACACCTTGCCAGTAGCACCAGTTATTCTTAGTCCTGATACCCTCATTACTGTAAGCTTGTCACATCAGGTAATGCATCAAAGAAGGACTGAGATATAGCACTCACCTCACTTCCACTGTCTAAGAGACAACGTACATTGATACCCAACATATTCACTATTATTATAGGGTGGCTTATTCTAATTTGTACAGGTGGATACTCAAACTCATCCAATAGTTCCTTTTGGATTTGTCTCCAACTAAAGTGATCGACATCTGTCTTCATTACATTTAGGTCAAAGTGTGTAGGGGTTTCCTGAATTACATTTTCAGCTGCCTTTTCCAGTCGGTCTATTAATTTCAAATCGAAACACCGCACGACTTCATTACATTTAGTTTGCTGAACATGACCCAAATTACTGTAGTCCGAGCGATTCTGCGCCTGCAGACCGGGCATAACACTAGTTACAGCTAAACCACTTTCACCATTATCGTCGGTTTCCTTCTCAAGTGACAACTGGTCACAGCTACTGGGTTCGTCGACCCCAACAGGCTATCCTCTACATTCTCAGTTACCTCCTGTCCTAAATCTATTAGTACAGCATCAGCATCCTGCACAGGCACTTTAAATAAGAGCACATCATCCTCATCGTAAATATAAGCATGAATTTCTTCTGCTTCTTCACCTGACGAAACAGTATTTTGTAGCTCTTCCCTACCGGTATACTGCTGCGCCTTCTCTTTCTCTTCCCACTTAGAAAGCGTCTCTAACACGGTATTTATCAAATACTGTCAGTGATCTAATATTTCTGCTGTATAATTAGCTGCTACCGACCCCTCATCCACATGTTCAGTCTGAGTATTCTGATCTGTCTTACCAATTACTATAACTACTGTCTTAGGAAAAATAACCGCCTGGTGAGCGCCAGTGTCCTCATAGACGGGAACTAGTTTTCCTGCCTCGCGCTACTATTTATTTCCATTATAGTTAAATGGCACAGCATTGCTTTCCGCACTGTTGTTTACCCGCATCATTTTGTTCGGAACAAAATTATTATCATTTGGATGCCATTGTTGGTTCTGATAATTATTTCTCCAATTCCTACCTCTCTTAGGATGGCGAACACCTACAGTTCTGATGTTTACATTGCCATTCTGCTCGTTCTTAAAATTACTACTAGTGTTATTAGCATTTCTGTTATTACGTGCTTGCTCCTCATTGGCAGCCACACGCTCTACACGTTCCAAATATTCAATGAAACGATCCAGATTGTCTCTAAGGGCAGATATAATTCTAGTTTGCCAATACCATGGCAGTTCGGTTTCAAGACCTAGTATTAACATTTCAGGTTTTAGCTTTTCGGCCAAATGTGACAAACGGGAGATCCATGACCTAGCAAATTCTTTAATAGATTCCTTGCCTGCATTGAAGCGTTTTCCACTCCAAAGTTCTCTCAACACTTCATTTTGCTTATTGCTAGACCAATACTCATTAATGAAAGCTGTTTTAAATTCCGCTAATGTTTTACACTTCAACATAACATCAGCTGACCAACGCATGGCGTCACCTGCTAAATGGCTTCTAATAAATGAGATTTTCTCTCGTTCAGACCAAGTTGGTGGAATCACATCTTCAAAATCGTTCCAGAAATCCAGCGGGTGGATATTTTTATCTGGATCGAACCGCAAGAACTGCCGACACCCGATAAAAGCGGCGTTTGCAGCCACAACTTGTTGCATACTACCATTACCAGAAGTTACTGAAGCTACTTTACTCTCAATGTTAGCAATGTTAGTACTAATATTTTCTATTCTCATTTCAACACTATCTACTCTTTGCACAATATGAGTAGTATCAGTTTTGATTGCATCTACTTGTGCTTGATATATGTTTACTTTTATATTAACATCTTTAAACCTATCTGAGCACAGTTCAGATTCCGCCTCGATCTTTTCCGTTAACTTGTGCTCCAGCTTCGCATCTTCCATTTGGAAGTCTTTGCGAACCTCAGCAACTTCGGATTTTACTGTTCTATACATTTCAGATAATTGTTGAGCAACCTTTTTCTTAATATCCTCATGATTGTAATCAATTTTATAATTCAAACTGTCCAGATCCTCTTTCAACTTATTGCAACCAGCCTTGAATGTATTGTCCATTACCTCCAATCTTTTATTAAAATTAGTTTGGCTGGCCACAATCTCATACTTGAATTCAGTATTATTGGATTCTGATTTATTGTCTATTGCCTCAAACCGTTTATTAAATTTTGTTTGGCTGGTCACAATTTCAGACTTTAATTCAGCATTACTGGTAGCTATTGCTTGTGATATAACATTTAAATCAATAGCCCCAATATCTTTGGGTTGCTCACTAGCTGGTTTTTTATCACACTCAGGTGACGAAAAACTAGCTCCAACACCAGAATCATCAAAACTAAATGAAACTTCTGACTGATCAGTCATATCTAACTTCTCCTGTTTGAAATCTACCACCTCTGATGACTGTTTCGTTTTTAACTCATCAGACAAACTATCATCCAATAAATTAACAATTTCTGATTTCTGCTTTACTACAGGGGTCTCTATTATTGAATCATTGCCTCTTTTCACACTACTGACAGGAGACAATACTTCATATTTCACTTTAACATTACTATTTTCATGCATATTTACACTTGAACCGTTGTCTGGATTTACAGTTCCCTCAACAGACATAGGTTCTGATTTAAGTTTAACCTCAGTTTCTTCTGGCAGTTCCATCGCCGACAGTCTTCTAGAGCAGTTTAGTAAAATTTTTAACAGCTTTTCACTTAACTTAGTTCCTTCTGCACGACGTATGGCGTTGCCGGCGCGGCGTACCAGGATTACTGATGCGACGCGGCGCGTTGAACTGCAGACAGCACTTCGACGGCTGCTGTGTGTTTGTGTGGGCCGCAACTGCATGCGCGGCTCCGGTTGCTCCGGCGGACGACTGCGCTGAGGCGAAACTGGCTTCTCGCGATGCCGGCAGCGCCACTAGACTCAGTGCCAGCTCCGTCAATCCAGATGCGTTGTTAATCCAATTCCATCGTCCACATGCACACGTAACACCATCACTGTTCTATTACTCAGTTGCGTGTCGCAATTCACTCCCGAATCCAGATATTTAAAAATCACTTTAACTTTTACTCAGTTTTCCTTCCCGGCCAATGCACCATATGTGGGGCGACAGGTGGAATTATTGTTAATAATAAGATGTTTCGTTTTTCCTGGCCGATTAGCAACATATGTGGGGTGGCGGATGGAATATATTTTAATAATAAATGCTGTTTTTTTTTTCGGCCGATTAGCCATATGTGAGGCGGCAAGTGGAATTATATGTTGTTATTTAAATGTTTTGTTTTTTGTTTAATGCTGTCTTTTGCCGTTCTCAACACTGGCTCTCTAACTACAATATTGGAAACCAGAAAGTGATTAGCAAAACGTGAAACCCGTAATTAGAATTCCTAGTGCCCACTTCATCTGAGAAATACATTTGTAGCTACAGGATATAGCTCTGAGGAATTAGGAGATTCTCTGGGATTCATAATCAAAAACGATTCTCTAAAAATGTTCACTATATTCTGAACGTTACACACCAAAAGAATCCACACAATCCAACTACCAGAGCAGTTCAGATTCTAATGCGCTGATGCAACTATAACTGTTCAAACTAAATGTTTAGGTGAATGCTCGCCATAATTTGATGATAATGTTCATCAAACGCCACGCTAAATAAGGGTAGAATGTCTGTCCCGCGGCGGCACGTGAAAATACGACATACGCAAACTGAAGATAGATCATTAAAGTCATCCCAGAATGAACACTTCACTCGAAAACGATTTCATGGTTACGCGTATCCCGAGTAACTTATTACAGCATCCGAGGCTGTTTATAGCAATGATACCGACGCGACGCGACTCCCGGCACAGGTGGTGTGCTATTCAGCGTCTGGAGAGAACTGGGGCCTTCTTTTCTCGCGCAGCGTTTTTATATATAAAGCCGCAGTGCAGACGGCTAAGGGAACGCCTGATCAAATCCGCTCTCCCGACTAGCCGCTAGGCTAGTAATGCACCACTTTAAGTTATAGAATAAATCATTGCTTCCTTTGCTGATGGCTGATGAAGCTCTCAATTTAAATGTGCAATCAGCACACAGGTAAGTAATCATAATAAAAGTCTGATGAGACTAAGTCAAATATTTTGGGCAAGAAAATTAATTTAAGTACACTACATGCAGTAGACGAGCTCTGAACTTGCTCTTTGGAGATACGCTATCGCTATAGTTTTATAGTTATTCAGTTGAACCTTCTCACATCTTTATGATTATAGCGGATCTCCCTTCTACTTAAATTTAAACATCCTAGCCTTATTTATTCGCCAACGTAATCTCTCTTGCTTCCTTAATTTCTCAGACAAAAACCAGAAAATCATGAATTTCAACTAAAATTTTAATTTGTGAGATCCAGAGTACAGTTTCTACTAAAGTATTATGCAAAAGGAATCTAAATATAAATTTTTAAGTTCCTAGCTCTTTTCTGTTGCGCCAATGATTTTACAGAAAAATGTCCAAATTTCGAAAATGGTTAAAGTTATTAAACAGATATTCAACACATATGGATTTAGTATTACTTCTGACATGCTAGAAACGTTTCAGGTGATTTACTTGATTTTTAAAGTATTGCGCAACATTTATAACGTCAGGGCTAGTTACAGCGGACTAGGCTGGTACACAATGGAAAGACTGATGTGAATTTTATACAGCGTGAGTAGGCTGCTTCCCTACACTCCCTACTTCGACCATCGTCAGTTATTTTGCTCCCCAAATAGCAAAACTTCTTTACTACTTTAAGTGTCTCATTTCCTAATCTAACTCCCTCAGCATCACCCGACTTAATTCGACTACATTCCATTATCCTCGTTTTGCTTTTGTTGATGTTCATCTTGTACCCTCCTTTCAAGACACTGTCCATGCCGTTCAGCTGCTTTTCAAAGTCCTTTGCTGTCTCTGACAGAAGTACAATGTCATCGGCGAACCTCAAAGTTTTCATTTCTTCTCCAGGAATTTTAATACTTACTCCGAACTTTTCTTTTGTTTCCTTTATTGCTTGCTCAATATACAGATTGAATAACATCGGGGATAGGCTACAACCCTGTCGCACTCCCTTCCCAACCACTGCTTCCCTTTGATACCCCTCAACTTTTATAACTGCCATCTGCTTTCTGTACAAATTGTAAATAGCCTTTCGCTCCCTGTATTTTAGCCCTGCCACCTTTAGAATTTGAAAGAGAGTATTCCAATCAACATTATCAAAAGCTTTCTCTAAGTCTACAAATGCTAGAAACGTAGGATTGCCTTTCCTTAATCTTTCTTCTAAGGTAAGTCTCAGGGTCAGTATTGCCTCACATGTTCGAATATTTCTACGGAATCCAAACTGATCTTCCCCGAGGTCGACTTCTATCAGTTTTTCAATTCGTCTGTAAAGAATTCACGTTAGTATTTTGCAGCTGTGACTTATTGAACTGATAGTTCGGTAATTCTGGGAAGACTTTAATGATCTATCTTCAGTTTGCGTATGTCGTATTTTCACGTGCCGCCGCGGGGCAGACATTCTACCATTATTTAACGTGGCGTTTGATGAACATTATCATCAAATTATGGCGAGCATTCACTTAAACATTTAATTTGAACAGTTATAGTTGCATCAGCGCATTAGACTCTGAACTGCCCTGGTAGTTGGATTGTGTGGATTCCTTTTTTTTTTTTTTTGTCTGTGACTTTCAGAATATAGTGAACACTTTAGACAGAATCATTTTTGATTATGAATCCCAGACAATCTCCTAATTCCTCAGAGCTATAAGCTGTAGCTATAAGTGTATTTCTCAGATGAAGTGGGCACTAGGAATTCTAATTACAGGCTTCACGTTTTGCTAATCGCTTTCTGGTGTCCAATATTGTAGTTAGAGAGCCAGTGTTGAGAATGGCAAACAACAACACAGCATTAAATAAATAATAGGAACATTTTAACAACAATAATTCTACCCGTCGCCCCACAAATGGTGAATCGGCTGGGAAATGCATATTTTCTAAATTACATTCTACATTTATGTATAAACAATTAATTCTACTCGCCGCCCCACAGGAGGATATAAAATGTAGACTGGCAATGGCAAGGAAAGCGTTTGTGAAGAAGAAAAATTTGTTAACATCGAGTATAGATTTAAATGTAAGGAAGTCGTTTCTGAAAGTATTTGTTAGGAGTGTAGCCATGTATGGAAGTGAAACGTGGACGATAAATAGTTTAGACAAGAAGAGAATAGAAGCTTTCGAAATGTGGTGCTACAGAGGAATGCTGAAGATTAGATGGGTAGATCACATAACTAATGAGAAGGTGCTGAATAGAATTGGGGAGAAGAGAAATTTGTGGCACAACCTGACTAGAAGAAGGGATCGGTTGGGAGGGCATATTCTGAGGCATAAAGGGATCACCAATTTAGTACTGGAAGGCAGCGTGGAGGGTAAAATCGTAGAGAGAGACCAAGAGATGAATACACTAAGCATATTCAGAAGGATGTAGGCTGCAGTAGGTACTCAGAGATAAAGAAGCTTGCACAGGATAGATTAGCGTGGAGAGCTGCATTAAACCAGTCTCAGGACTGAAGACCACAACAACAACAACAACATGTGCTATCATGTGTTATCAAGTGTCATGTGTTCTATGAACGTAGTACTTATTCAGTTTATTTTGTTGTTTCATTAAAACATTGTACTCGTTCCATTGAAAAATGTATGTAATATTTGGTGTTCTGTTGTCTTAAACTTGCTTTACACACTTGCTTTGTCTCTCATATTCTTTAATTCAGTGTGTGTTACAGGACATTTAATCCCTTTTTTGAAATTTTATTGTGTCGGACATCACAGTATTACTTACTGCTGTGACGGATGTCGTATAGAAGTGGTAATACGTTCGTTAATAGTGATCTGTTTTGTAAGACTTGTGGCCTGCCGAGTATTTTAGATCCATATCATTTGCCATTCATTATTTTTGTGAACCAGCCCTCTGTCCAGTAATTAGTCAATTTCCTGGACCAGCAGCTCGGAGTAGCCGTGCAGTTTAAGGCGCCATGTCACGGATTGTGCGGCCCCTCCCGTCGGAGGCCCGAGTCCTCCCTCTGTCATAGGTGTGGGTGTTGTTCTTAGCATAAGTTAGTTTAAGTAGTGTGTAAGTCTAAGGTCCGTTGACCTCAGAAGTTTGGTCCCTTAAGATTTCATACACATTTTACCACATTTTTTTCCTGGACCTTGCCCAGTCTGTCAATAGGCCTGAACGTCTACCACTGTTATTTACGTCCCTGAAGTTAAGAGTTGTGTTAGTCTGCTACTGGCCATAGCCCCTCGCAGTGAGAACTTTTATAGTTATTTGTGGACTTGACTGTGTCTTCATAAAATTTCAGGCACATCCAAAGGTACCTCTGCCAGTAGTGAAGCTTGCTTAAGTGGCTGCCAGCCGTTAACTAAGTGCATGTCTTTTCTTTAAAGTACTGTTAAAATTGTAAATCTTAAAATTTCGGTCTTGCTGTAATATCTATTTGTTTAATCTGTAACTATTCTTGTTACTCTCTGTGCAACAGGACACAACACATGAATATTTTTATCACGAAAGTACTATTGTATGAAAACTTAGAGATTAAGTAAAGAAACAGTGACTAGAGACAGCCTGTAATATAAGCTCCAAGTATTGTTTGCTAGGCCACTGTATTGTGAATCTCACTAGGATGTCATGCATTTTAGGGAAATTTTCGGCAAACTTTAAACCTGCTTCACTGATTCTAAACATGTTTCCGTAACCACCTGCCATTTATTAAAATATGTACATGCTCTGACGTATTTAAACACCACTTAAGCTCAGTGTTTGTGAAATATGTAGGCCTTTAAAATTTTCGTGTTGCTTCATCGTGGTTAGTACTTTCATTAGGCTATATGCACTGTGATGAAACTGTCTGGTGTAAATCAATGACTTCGCTGTTGTATTTTTAATCTTTAAATATTCCCTGTATTTGCGTTTCTTATTCAAAAAGGAATTTGACATTAGGTTTTACGCAATTGGCGTAATTGTTAAGAACAATTTTCGAATTACTTTGTTAAATACACCTGCTTGCAACAAATTTTTTGTGGAGCACTCTGGTGATGCAATGTTAATTCTACCTTGAGCCAGTTTAATAGTTGCTAGGTTATTCAGTGATTAACTACTTAGCAGCTGTTTGATTATTCATTCACTTTTTATTACTGCAACAATTCAGAATGTAAGTATGGATGTGTGAAACACTTATTATTTACCCCTTAACAATTTATTTCACTGTTCTTAGTTTAATTCCTTGTTAACTGCTTGTGATTGTGGTCCACTTTATGGTGTACATTATTGTATGGTTTTAATTGTTTTCAATAAACTATTTTTTTATAATTTCCTTGTTTATGGTCCCAGCACTTTCTCACTCTGCAACCAGCTCCCCAACAATTCACAAACATAGGTTGACAGACATAAACATCACACACCATACAGAAAGTTAACCACCCTCAAAAACCAACATACAGAAGTAAACCCAGCATTCACAGATTAAGTATTCTTGTAAGATCTAACATAAATTTCATTAATGGCTTATCATAATAGATGGAAAAGCACATAAGCAAAACCATAATACAATAGTATAAAACGAAGAAGAAGAGAACAGTGAAAACCACAAACCAATTTATAACACAAATAAAGAATGTACACATTCCACTATTACCTTCTCACATTTATTTTCACATGGAGTATATGTACACCTCAGTACCAGCTGCAGACACAATAAAATTAACTGAAGGGAACTCAACTACATACCACAGAATACAACTAATAAACTCTGAGAACCACCCAATAACCTTCAAACAACAATATCTCAAAACTACTTCCAATTTGAAAAAAGAAGAATACATTGTCTTCCAACAGAATCTCCAACTCGTCATTTGCTGACTATTTATTAATTACAGTCCGTAAGCCCAAAGAAGATCATGACATCAGCATGCTGCGCACAGGGGAAAAAAGGTTTCAGGCTTAATTTGCTGAACAGTTAGACATTTTCAGACACCTTTCTTTAAATGACAGTTTCATTCTTAATGAACAGTTGCAGCTACATAATAACAGTATAAAGCTGTTATATAGAAATACCTAAGGTTTACTTCTCTATTTCTTCGGAACAGACTCCAAAATATCGTTTCCCTCTCTTCTTTTCATTAAAACATTGTACTCGTTCCATTGAAAAATGTATGCAATATTTGGTGTTCTGTTGTCTAATATAATTTTTCATTTTGCATAATACTTGCTTTTCATACGTGAAGATGTATCCTAGTTACAAATATTTTTTTGTGAATTAAGCAGGTGGTATATTTGACTGTTACTAGGTGGTGTGACTTGTTTTGTGTCCATATTGTGGCAAATTTGACGTATGATCCTCTTGGTCTGATACCACATCCAGAGACTTTTTGTTCTTGAAGCCCTTAGCGGCGTGTACTGTACTATGCTATAATAGCTACAGGTTTACTGGCAGTAACCAGTTTTTTTGACATTACCTTCTCAATGAAGTGGTGACGGCCTTGCCGCAGTGGATTCACCTGTTCCCGTCAGATCACCGAAGTTAAGCGCTGTCGGACGTGGCTGGCACTTGGATGAGTGACCATCCGGGCCGCCATGGGCCGATGGAATAGTAGCGGCTCCGGTCAAAGAAAACCATCGTAATGACTGGGAGAGCGGTGTGCTGACCACATGCCCCTCCTATCCGCATCCTTTTGTGAGGATGACACGGCGGTCGGATGGTCCCGATGGAGATGGAGTGCTTTCTCAAGGAAGTAGTCTTGTGCAACACGAGCATTATTGCTCTTAAATTTGATGGTCACTTGCTACATGTGGGTGCAGTCTTCTTATAAATCTGTTTGCAATAAAAATTGTATATACCATAATTTTTCTGTTCGTTAATGTTTCATAATAACCTTTTAGGTAACTGTGTATTTTCTGATGAATACATTCATATGAGGTGGTGAAACTTGATAAAAGTAAAACTTTGTTGCAACCAGTTGGCGGTTTTATATTTATCAGATTTGCTTTGTTTTGGCCCAAGTGCAAAGTACTTCCCATGCATGTTTTTGCATTGGCTGTAAAACTAACACCTTTTGGGAAAAAGTTTTGCTCGAAGGGATGTAGTTTCATAGAAAGCACAATTAGTTGTGTCGTTTCTGTGAAAGCTAATATGTTTACACGTTTCTGTGAATGGAGAATGATGTATATGAAATTTAATCAGCGGCTTTAATTTTTGAGTTTAAAATACGCTGAAAGAGATGTGTAATTGTTTAAGCGGATTCTGTATGCTGCGTATGTTTCCCTACATTAGTGGAATCAAGGATAATCTGGTTGCAACAAGAACACAACACCGTTCTGTGCCTGAGTCGCTGACCAAAGACAGTACGATAATCGCAAATAAAACTGTTTCAGGACGCAGTAAGAAATGAAGGTACATTTAGATCCAACAATTAAAACACATATTACGTACAGACATTGGCTCTGACAGGACATTTATTGAAATCAGTGGGTAAGTGGAAAAAAAATGTTTCAAATGGCTCTGAGCACTATGGGACTCAACATCTGTGGTCATAAGTCCCCTAGAACTTAGAACTACTTAAACCTAACTAACCTAAGGACATCACACACATCCATGCCCGAGGCAGGATTCGAACCTGCGACCGTAGCGGTCACGCGGTTCCAGACTGAAGCGCCTTTAACCGCACGGCCACACCGGCCGGCTGGGGAAGTGGAAAATCCGTGCCATCCCAGGATCCGAACCTGAGTATCCCACCTACTTGGCAGATGCTCTGACTTCAGGTGCCATCTGGACACAGAGGCTATTACAACTGCAGAGACCACCTCAGCATGCCTGCCGTCAGACCAAAATTCTGAATTTATCCACACAGTACTTTTGTAGTGCCCCTTGCCCATTATCCTCATTACTCGCGGCATTTCGTCGAATCTCGTTAAGAGTTCGAGCCTGGTATGCATTTGCAGTGACTAGATCATTGACCGTCTCGCGTTAATTATTCATAGTGGTGTCTGCTTTGTGCCAGGGTTTATTAGCTAACAACTTCCATACTGAAGACATTTCACTTGCTTACCTTTTATAATGTTGTGGTTTCATTTCTATCTCAAGTCTAGCGAACTCTTCATTATGTCTTGGACCAGAAAGTCACAATAGAAACAGTTAATATTGGGCATCCCTCAGAGATTCAGTGTTATGTCTCATACTGTTCTCGTTCTGTGTCAATGACAAGTCATCAGTTTGGTCTCACAGGAAATACAACATATATGCAGATGACCTACGCTTATATTTACGTAATAAAGCAGTTAACTTGGCGAAGGATCTCGATAATGTTAATAGTGACCTTTGTATTATCAAAGGGCACTACAATCAACCCAGACATGTTTCCAGACCAGCAAGAGACTTGTACAAATTGGACTGTGACGCGATGATGCAGTAACAGGGCACTGGTAAATAAAGGATTGAGTGAATAGGATTTTATAACTCTCCCCTCCAACTCCAAACACAGACCAGCACGAGGAGCCCCTGCTAGGCCGAGTAACCTAGTGGAAGGTTGGGTAATCAATCCCAAAGGGAAGCTGGGTCGATGAGCTGACAGAGTTGGAAGGCTGGGAAATTAACCTCAGCTATACCTTATGAGCTAACAAAGAGAAAAGCAATACAAAAGAACGCTATGGGAGTCCAACCCCACAGAAAAGCCAGCAACCTTGTAAGCTGCAATGGCAACACCTAAGGCTGAACAAGAAGCCAGCAACCTTTCTTCATAAAACAAATTAATATGTTTTCAAAGCTACTAGTAAGCCTCGGAGTGATGATGAAAATCCAGACGGTGACAATGGAAAAGAAATGGTATATGATTCGGGAAAGTGAATCTGAGAAGTCTATACAAAGCAGAAGCTGCAACCAGTGTGGTGAAAGAAATTCGAAAATACAGACAAAATGTAACTCCTGTGCAAGAAATCCTGTGGGAAGACTCTGGCAGCCTCGGTGTTGAGGATTATACTGTCGTTTATGAATCCTGTGAGCGAGTACATATGCTAGGTTGTAGTTTTTGAGTGAGAAAGATCTTGGCCACTAATATTTTAGAGTTTGTGTCTGTCAGCACAAGAATCTCTGCCTTAACAGTGAACGCAAACCATAAGAAGACGACTTTTGTGAACACAAAACAAAGTACCACTGAAATGAAATACCAGTTCTACACTCATCTCCAAAATTTACACTTTAGGATGCTCACCGATGATATGAATGCTAGAATTTCGAAGGAACAAGTATTCCAAGACACCATAAGAAGACACAGTCAACATGAGCAAAGCGACAGTTGTGTGAGATTCATCAGCTTCGCTATGTCGACAGATCTATTCGGTACCAGCACAAACTTCCAGCGTAAGGACGTACATAAAGGCACCTGGGTGTCAGCAGGTGGGAGGAAAGTAAACCAGATAGAACCACATCATCAGGGATATAAGAGAAAAACGATATTAATACGTTTTTCAAGACGGCTCAGGGTACAACAAATACAGTGTACAGGAAGGACCAGTGATAAACTATAGAAGACTGTCAGACACTATTTTGAAAGGTTAAAAGATGAAGCAATCAAGACCGAATATCAGATGCATTTTAACAACGGTTTCGAAACGCTCGGTGAATGGGACGGCAGTGAAGGGTCTTGAACAAATGAGAAGAGACATGAGGAGCCCAGTGACAGTCACAGCAAAGGAAATAATCAAGAGAAACCTAGTTGGCAAGAAGATCTGGTTTGGAAACGAATGCACGGATGGTTTGAAACGGAGACAAGAAGTCAGCAGAAAGTGAGTTCAAGAGACCACATCTGGTGCAGGGCAAAGCACGATTTGTGGGATTTCGAAGAGCTAACCAAGAAATTCTGAGAAGAACGAAGAAAAAATATCTTAAGGACATCATCATTGAGTTGGAAGCAGACTTAAGAGGAAAAAAAGACCATGGAAATGTTCCAAAATGTGAAGTTTTGCAGTGAAGGGTACCAGGGCAGACAAAAGTTTGTCAAAGACTCAGATGATAAAATCCTGACCAATGATAGTGAAATCGCTGAAAGCCACCAGCTTCTCAACTGTGATGCAAACAAAGTACAATTCTGTTTCACAGCTGGCACAGGCTACCCCCCCAACTACATTAGTTGAAATCAAAATGCAAATCAGGGGGCTTAGGAGTAATAAAAGTCCAAGCGAAAATGATCCAGGCAGGTGGAGAGAAACTTGCAGAACGACTACACTGGCTGATACAAATAATCTGGACCAAGAAGAATACCAAGAATGGAAAACGACCCTGATCTATCCAACTCATAATAAGGGTGAAAAATTGTAGTGTGAAGACTATCGAGGAATCGTCCTGCTTAATTTATGCTACAAGACTCTGTCCAACTCACTCATACATAGAACTCAGCCCTTCTCAGAATCATTAATTGGTGAATATCAGGGAGGTTTTCGGCCAGGGCGATCAACAATAGCTGACATCTTCCCCAACCGCCCATTGAAAACCTGAGAGAGTAAAGTAAAGACATCAAGAAGGTCTGTGTTTGCATGTACCACAAGAGAGTGTTCAGTTCTCTAGGAGCGGCTAGAATGCACAGAAGCTCGTCAATAGTGTTAGGATCTGCATCAGTGAAACACGTGGTAAGGTAAAGAGGGAAAGTCGTCTAACAAGTGACTGACTTTGTGAAATGTCTCAGGCAAGGAAATGCTTCATCTCTTTCTCTGTTCAATGTTTTCCTCG
Source organism: Schistocerca americana (assembly GCF_021461395.2). Taxonomy (NCBI): domain Eukaryota; kingdom Metazoa; phylum Arthropoda; class Insecta; order Orthoptera; family Acrididae; genus Schistocerca; species Schistocerca americana. The sequence continues at coordinate 383,864,581 of NC_060126.1, forward strand.
AGAGTGACATACGTGAGACTTTTGAAAAGAACTTTGAAGGGATTCAAGTAGAAGGGATGAACATGGCATATCTAGTCTCTGCAGATGACATCTGCTCAGTTAGCAGCTCTGAAGAGTAATTAATGCAATGGAGATAGCTTCCAGCAACAACAATAAACCAAGTCAAGACGATTACGTCGTTATGAGTTGTCAATAAGGTCAGGATACTGAATAATTATAGACGCTGCGGTCCTAAAAGAAATTCTGCGAATTTAAATATGAGCATCCTTTTCACAGAGCACTCGTCATACAATGGTAGCAATCAACGCGAGGGCAAGGGCAGGGGCAGGAAACCAATCCTTCTACAGCCCAAAGCAACTGCCTCTGTCCAGATGTCTCTCCAGACAATTCAAAATTTGGTTACGTAAAACCCTGATCGAACTTATGGTACTCTATGGCTGTGAGAAGTGTAGCATCTGAAAGGAGTGCAAGCTAGCGTATGGTGGCGGAAATTCTACGTCTGCCAAACGACTAGAAGTCGTAACCAACACACCCAAGAGGTGCCACGTTTATAAATAGCGCAAGGAAATCTGACTTTCGTAAACAGTGGGCCCTGTGTGGAAAATCTAATGAGCTGACTAACTTGACATAAAATTAATTTATTGCCTTCAAACCCACAACAAAATAAATGACATTGTAGGAAATGAGAATGGGTGTTGTTTACAAATTAATAACAAGGATCTACAGTATCACAAAGAAATTTATTAACTAATATCAAGGACAAAAGAGAACAATCATATAATGAGAAACTTTAACGGTATAAAATTTCGTTAACATGAACTCAGGTTGGTTGGCAACAGTCTTGGGGAACCTGACTGGAATTTCCGTGTTCATGAGACTGGCTACTGTGAGTGGAAGAATCCTAATCTAGGCAAAAACACTCTTCTGTATCGTTCCACTGACTCGTCTCTTGCGTCAAAATATAATTAAGCATGCAATGGACACTGGGAGTGACTACTGCAAGTATGATTCTGCTATAAGAAATACGGCCATGAAAACGACTGGGAAGCTCCTGATCTTACCAAAGCTGCACAGTGTTACCAGTTAGGCGGTGGAAGACGAGATGCTGTCGTCTGCGTGCGGGTGCTGCCGAAGCTGCTAGGTTCGGTGGTGGATCGTACTGCAGGAGATGACCGCACGTCCACTGGTGATTGTCTCACGTGCGCGAACATTTACAGCTCATTCTGCAGAAACGGAAGATCCCTAGCAACTCTAATCCTTGACAGTCGAGAAGCAAGTCCCTAGCTCTCCCGTTGCTCAAAACCTTCCCAAAAACAATCGTTTCCTTCGATGTTCTTGAGTAATCCTATGATGGCCCAGCAGTGGTTACTGTACCAATCATTGTTTTCTAACAAGGAGACCCGATCTTCCTCAACCAATCACTGCAGTGCAGTAATCATTCTGTTCTCTGAAAAAAACAGTACACAATGCCTAGAGGTTCCGCAGCTAAACCCCTGGCGCATTTCACAAGATGAGGGAAGCTTCTTAGTGGAAACAAGCTCGGCCTCATCCATAAAACGAGTTAGTGGGGGCCGTTTTGGCGAGGCGCGGCGGCACCTAGGAAATGCGACATCGAGAGAAATGCGTCGTGTTGTCTCACAAGGCACGCTGTTCTTGTAATAAAAACATTGGCCAGGTGCCAGCCCAATGCTGCTTTACCTAGAACCGCAGATGGGATCAGGAGATCAGACTCCCACACTACATCCATTTGCTAATGAAGCGGTTAAGATCCCTGGCACCACCAGTTTCTAAGGAGTGTTATTTCGCATTCAACCACGGCGTTCCCACCGGCTTGCTTCGGCCGCTAGTGGAACAAACCTGACTGCCAGAATGGCAGCCCATAAACCAGTGCCCTGGTGGTCCCATATCCAGTTTCTGTTACTAGAAAGGGTGACAGGCAATGACAAGTTTCCACGAACTCACGTGCTGCTCAAGGAAAGTTCTAAAGGTACCCCTAAAGCATGGTCACCTCCAGCGTCCAAAAATCTGTCTCAGCTGTCGAACTAAGTTCCACTACTGCTACTCAAGGCATGAAAGTACTGTGAGATCAATCAGTGGTTTACCGTAACCCTAACAGTCCATCAGATAAATATAAATCAGCGAAAATTTAGCTACACCAAAGGCAAGTGAAGTTCTATGATAATCACCGAAACAAAAATGAAAGGGGAAGTGCCTGATGGATATAACCATGGCAGTGGGCGGCTCAGAATGCACCACTTTCTTTCAGCGGGATCGTCATATTTTAGAGGAAAGTGCTGTGGAAGGTCTTTGGTTCGTGTTGGATGCAAACACTGGTGAACAGAGGACCAAACACAACCATGTGTTAGATAAAATATATTGAGATGCCAATTTAGCAGGAATCATATTATGCAAGCTACTACAATAGGCTGGACATGTGGCTCGGATAGGAGACAACAGGTTGCCACAGAAGCTCCTGGATTTCATACCCACAAGTAGAAGACCCCCAGGAAGACAAAGGAAAAGGTAGAGCGATTTCCTCCAGGAATACCTACAACAGCTAACGATGGATATGGATGAATTATGGAAGGCAGCGATGGATACACGGAAACTTGTAGCAGCTTGCAATTCCTTGGCCTGATCGTCTAAAAATAAAAGTAAGATTATAGGATATGCCTTTTCAGAACAGCATAGAATATAGCACTAAGATGGAACCCACCAAAATCCCAAGCATTTATGGTTATTTATTGGAGGCTTACTTGCTCCACACTCTGTAAGTCTGTTATCTGTAAACCTAAGCTAGTAAACCCAGAAAACTTACAAAATTTTGATTTGACATCATTCTATCCCTTTTTTGACTAATTTCAGATGAAGTCCTGCCCCATTTGCAAAAACATTGTTTTCCTTTACGAATGGTGACCCATCAACGTCCGATTTCAATTTCTCCAAGCTTACACTTGTACAGCACTGTTACACTTACGCAGCACCAGTTTCCCACCCTACATCAATAATAAGTCTCGTAGCGTTCCATTATCCTCACAGCACGTTGAAGAGCTATACTGAAAGACACACACAAATAAATATATGTACTCTAAGTCCAGAAACAACGCACCATGAAAGAGTCAGGCAAATTGACCAAAAATTGATATTCATGCAAGTATCAATGGAAAATGCAAAATTTCTAACTTTGGTGTCAGATTAATGAATCTGTGCCTTTGCAGAAAACAGGGCAAAAGTCGATACCAGGATGCAGAGTCTTCGCGAATTTCCTCCTGTGTACTCAGGTGGATTGTTAACTATGTCCGCAGACTGTGTGTTAGCAGTATACGCAGATTTTAACGTTGGACAAGGGACATGCAGTTGAGATTAAAAAAAAAAAAAAAGAAAAAAGAAAAACGCAGGAGTAAGCTGTGAATCAAGGAGGAGGTGGTCGACCTAGGGAGATGACAGAACGTTTGAAGCAGGTACTAGTCAGAGAGGCATTCACAGCCCCATATTAATCACTATCTTCGATCCCACGTACAAGTGGCACATCAGTGATCACAAAGACCATTATTAAAAGGTTCACAGAAAGGGGGCTGAGGTTATGGCACCCTTTGAACTGACTACCACTGACGTCTGTATTCTAAGAAGTCCATCTGCCGTGGTGTCAGCCATGTTTGGTATGGAATCTCAATTACTGGAGTAGATCTGTCTTCGGTGATGAGCCCAGATGACCAACGAAGACATGTCTGGAGACGTCTCAAACAGCCGTAGGACTCCAACCTGTTTGTCGCCTGCCTTAGGTCCTGACAACCAGGAGTGATGTTGTGGGGTGCCACTCCATTTCATAGCAGTACCGCTTTCGTTGTCATCCGCGGCTCTCTTACAGCAGAGCGATAAGTCGACGAAATTCTACGCCTCAATTTGTTGCCCCTCGGGGCTAGCCATTCTGGGCTTACGTTTCAGCAAGACAACAGCATCACGCACGCAGCAAGAGTTTCCACTGCTTACCTTCGTGCTTCTTAAACCCTACCTCGGCCAGCAGGATCAACGGATCTCTTCCCAATTGAGAAGTTTGCTACATTATGAGCAAGCCCCCCCCCCCCCCCCCCCCGAATCAGCTTGGCATGTTGGCGATCGAAAAGCGCCAATTGGATGGAATTAGGAGCGATGTCGCCCAAGAGCATATCCAACACCTCTGACAGTCAATGCAAAGCATAATGAACGCCAGCATAAACGCCAGGGGTGGACCAACGTGTAACTGAGTTGCTCAGTTATTGAACCTCTGAACCTCTTCCCCTTGAATGAATCATTACATCTACCGATTTCCGTGTGATTCCGATAATTCCTTCGAGTTCTTCCTTTTTTTCAGTTTATATACCGGGTATCTCTCCTAATATTTGTCAGCCACATTTCCTGTAGTGTTTCGAAGTGGAATTTTACATGTCCATTCGATAGAGTGGTCCTAAATTAGTCTAATATGGTGTTCGTTTTTGCGATATGGGACTTTAGAGCATGATTAACAACATATATTCCAGCAGCGACTGATCAGCGCTGCTGCATGGCACTAGCCGTCACAGCAGGATAGGGCACAATACGAGTCACTGCTGGCTCTCAGGTTATTCACCGGGCCTTTTGCCCAGTGTCGTTAAAAGTAAAGTCGTGTTGGACTAATTTAGGACCGCTCTACCGTGTGGGCACATAAAATCGGTTATAACCAGAAACAACAACCTGTCGCATTTCGTCGACGCTCGACACCGAATGTACCACGTGATGAACGGTATTTGCTTGGCATGATTCTAGTTACAGAGTGCGAAAACTAAATTGTAGATATTCAGTAAAGCACCAATGACTATACACCAATGAGTCTCAGGGGGAACAATATACACTGACAAGGGTACATTTTACCAGTATATTTTATTTATCTTATTTCCATTAGGTACATACAGCTGCAGATACTGGAGCAGATACAAAAGTCACTGTTCGCGATTCATTACTACCGTGTCGAATTGATCTTCACACCGGCTGCTGATTCGATCCACGTCAGATAACTGGTGACTCGGGAGAAGGCAACTGGAATTCCTTGCTCGCAACCCCTAACGGATCCGAAGCTGACCACGCCGACGAGCATGCGTCCTCCATTGTGGTTGACCGTGAGAGGACCGCCGCTGTCTCCCTGCGACAGAATTCGATGCACCTCTCAAACATATATGCTGGACCAATGGACGAAATGAAAAGGCATCGAAAGACGAAGCCACCTAGTGAAATTTTCATCAGAGCATTACTTATTTTTTGCTAACACTGAGTTTTAAGGATGTCGTATAAAATTCATGTGGAAAGGATTGGCTACACTGGAATGTTTCACATTGATTATATAGTAGTAGGACAAACATTTCGAACCCAGATTTTAAAATAAACCCAATAACACAGCTACTATATGAGTCTCCTAACTGATAACCAGATATCTGCCATACTATTGTGTCTGAACAACAACTGACATGTACTTAGATGAAGCGATCTTCCAAACATCGCCTGAGAGACATCAGTCTGCACCACTCGATCTGTGGGGTGTTTGAGAACATCGTAGGTGTACTGTTCATTTATTAATAGTTGTTCATTTGTTAACAATACTTAATAGTTGTTAATTTACTAACAATACTTAAAAGTTCAGTAGTTAAATCATTATATTATTCTGTAAGCTAGGAACATACGAGACAAACTGTGTGATGGAGTAATACTTTCCTATATATTTTCATTGTATCTACGAAATCAGAGCTTTTATGAATGTAATAATTTCCGTATTTGTGATGGGGAGGGGAAGGAAGGAGGATTGAAATGACAGAGGTGACAGTTGGAAAAGAAGGTAGATAGTTTTATGAAGCAGATAATGAGGGTGGAGGGGTAATCGAATATTTATAAAATATTTGAGACACATTTACATATCCCAAACACTTTAAGGAACCATTATAGATATGTGTTTATAAAAGTATTGGCGAACATAGTCACATTTTAAACAGACATTTAAGTAACCATTACGAGTATATGCACTTACGTCTACGTCTCTAACTGTTAATACATTAAGTGTCAAATCACATATAAAACATAAAATATGCTAGGTGAGAAGCTACTGATATAAGCAGATGTAAACAAGTGTTGTGACAAGGACAGGAAGTTGGAGGGAGCAAAATAACTCATTCTACTAAAAACTACAGGAAGCAATTTAACATTTGGTGTAATGTATGTATTTCCACATCAGTAATGCTTACATTTATTCTCACATAAAACAGACATAAAATAAAGTTCGGTGTAAACATCTCAGTGGTTGAGAGAGTAGGGTATTCTGTAAACTGGGAACACATAAAAACGTGCTGAGTAATAGCACATTTATAGATTAATTTCTATGGATGTTAAGTAATGTTGATAAACACAGAGCTAAAGTACGTACAAAAATAAAAATAAATAATTTTTTTGACAATATTATTTTAAATGTGTGGTGGAGGGCAGGGTAGATAGGAATATACAAAAATAAATCAGGGGAGTAAATGGTGGAGAGGCTGGTATAAGCTGTAAGGTGAAGAAAGGTGGTTGTTTGTTTGAGGAAGCAGATGATTTTCGAGGAGGGGTATATATTTACAAAATATTTGAAAATATTTTTTAAGCCACGTGGAGTGGCCGCGCGGTTAGAGGCGCCATGTCACTGATTGCGAGGCCCCTCCCTCTGGCATTGGTGTGTGTGTTGTTCTTAGCATAAGTTAGTTTAAGTAGTGTGTAAGTCTAGGGACCAATGACCGTAGCAGTTTGGTCCCACAGGAATTCACACACATTTGAACAATTTGAACATGTTTTAATTTTTCAAGCTACCTTAAGTAACCACTAGAAATGTGCAGGCTCATTTAGTGTTTATAAAAGTATTGCAGAGCATAGTTATGTACTTGATAACTCATTTAAGTATTCATTAGAATTATTTGCACACATATCTCCATTTGCAACAATCAAACACAATAGGAAATAAGCTACTGAACTGTGAAAAAGGAAGCAAAATAGTAACACTCAACGGTCCAAGGTTAATCTGTGCAGCATCATCGAGTGAATACGAGAACCACGGTGTCTAGGTCGCGTGGTTCCAGTGTTGAACTGCTAAGTGGGAGATCTGTTCAAATCTCCTTCTGTCCACTTTTTTTTCTCAAAATTAAGAACTTTCCGTCTGATCATTGACGTGTCTGTTCTCATTCTGTAATCTTGGTTATTGTCATACCATACATTGGTTATAGACTATGAGACACGTGCAATAATGTATTACTGTTGTAAGTAAATGTGACGAAAAGTGAGAGCAGGTGAGATGACCCCTCACAGAAATGAAAGCAACAAATGAATAGGTGTAAACTATGTTACAACAAAGGAATTCAACAGTCAAAACTTCAAACACATATCGCAAGAGTCATAAGGCGTGTTACTTGTGTAGAAGAAATAGGAGAGATATACGTCCAAACATCCCTCCCTTACACCTTGCTGTTGCAAATGGACGTTACACCATGACACAGACACAAATTTGAACACAGCTAACAGATACGTCAATGACAGGACGAACAACTCATAAGTTTGTAAATAAAAAAAATTAAAAAAAACGGGTACACGATGGAGCCTCTTTGCACTCCAACTCTGTGATCACATTACCATGACGCCGTAGCTATTCAGGTTTGGTCGGCGTTGTACATCTTGACCGTTCACTGCCTCTATTTTGTTTCTTTTTTCATAGGTCAGTACACCTTTCTCCTGTTTTCATGCTTGATCTGTGTTCAGTTTTTGATGATGATCTATCCATAGTGCCATTTTACCACTAAATCTGCGGTTGGTGCGATGGGGAGGTTTCCTTATAAGAATAAGTTAGTTTTACACTCGTTAAAATATTTTGTATATATGTTACTGTAAAAGTAAGATGATTGGTAAATCCTAGAATGAACAGGTGAAACCAAAGACTTACCATCACAGTGTGGTAAAAGTCCGAAATTTCTTATTATATGCATAGATTTCGAACTTTTACCGAGAGACGTTGAGAAATGTTAGGATGCACCCATACCAAATGGTAAAACCGTGTTCATTATAAAAAAGCGTTCTAAAAAAATGTTATTTTGTGAACGTTAATTTTTCTTGCAACAAGGCTAACTATTGTGGCATTTCGAATTACATAATATGGAAAACGATTTACACAAACATTTTTCAGTTGAACACTTCTATAAGCAAATTCCACTTTTTCAATCCTTGTCCTCCAACGAAAGATTGTTTGGCAACCACTTCCCATAGACCAGTTTCTTCTCTTGCTACTTCTTCGACGTTGATAAAATATTCCTTGCACAATGTAAATTGGTCCCTAGTGTACAATGACTTCAGTTTACCAGCTTTGGTACCAAGCTGATAAAATTCATCATCCTTAATATTTATCACTACTGCTATTATAGATTTTGCATCAGTTCTTGCCCTGTCTATATCCGGTACTTTAATTCTCACATTCTGTCCAGCTGAATGTTTTGGAATTTTGTGACATGAGGCTGCTTTCATTTTCTTTGTCTTCAATTGAAGACCGTCTTTGGCAGCTTCTCAGGTCTGTTTCACTGATGGATTTGTCAGCGTCTCGTTACAACCATCAGCTGGCGCCGGTGTCTCGTTGTTAACTGTGTCTCTGGTGCTTCCTCACCTGCTACCTACGTTCTTGCTGTTCCAGCACTTGATTCGCTGGCATAATTCCTTGGCCGTCATTTTCAATTTCCTGTGAGTCAGTGGAAGTGGTGTTTAACATTGTTTCCAAGTCTTCTTCAGTGTTTATATTTTTATTTTCATTGGAACCCCAAACATGGCTTCATATGGTGAACATTTGATCCCTTCAAGATAAGCCTTTACAAACCTCAGCCCTTCAGACCATTTTGAAATTTCATTTGTTTCCATCCGAGTTTATATATTTTCGATATCTGGATTTGCTCTTCGACTGATCCCTGAGACTGACTGTGCCTCGGCTTCCCGTGTACGATATTTATATCACTCCACAACCCACATAAACTTTGAATAACTTGGTTACAAAACTCTCTATGATTATCAGAATTAAGGATACTTGGGCACCAAAGGTGTTAAAAATGTCAAAAAGATGATATGCTACTTCATGAGCCCCTTTAGAAGTTAGTGCAAGGAGAATAACAAATTTTATCAAATGGTTTTGTTATACAAGTATGAACTTCGACTTATTGTCTGGGTTTGCCTGCATGTCGATGAAGTCAATTTGGCATCGTAAATTAATTTCACTGTGTATGACAAGTTTCACTACTACATCCCTTTTCAGTGTTTCTTGTTTTTTTTCTGACATGGTTCACATACTCTCAGATAAGTAACGATTGATTCAACGGTCGCATTCTTACGATTCAGTTCCATAATCATTCGTGTTCGGCCGCCATGGGCTATAGCAGTGTGGGTCTCATGTGGTACGTTAAACAGTTCATCAAAACGAACGTAATAACGAATTTCTTCTTTTTCCAGCTGACACCGGTGCTGTGAGTTTCTCTTCAGCTCCGATGTTGAGAACATTATATCGCTTCAAACGTCTCTAATGAACAGATTTTTTTATTGAAAACGAGTTTTGCATTTTTCACTTCACTTAAAAGATTATTACATTGCTCAGCAGTTATATAAAAGTTGTTGTCCTCCTTCCTATTCACTGATTCACTTAAAAGTTAGTAAAATCTGTTACGCATAACATTACTTATTCTGATGGAAAGCTGCACAAGAAGCATCACTAAAACGAGTCGAAAGATGACCGTACGCTCGATGCTCGATGCAGCGGTGAGTGGACTGAAAACTCATAATTGCCAACAAAGAAACTTATCTGAACACAGAATTGGCAACAATGAAACTTATCTGAACCTGCACGACGCAGGCGGGTGTCTTCGATCCAGCTTTTACCAGTTTGCGTTGGTAAATCCTGAGATTTACAAATGTCTCTTGTTAAAAGCTGGAAATCTATGTATATTTTTGATAAATTTCGGACTTTTACCATACTACGATGGTATATCTTAGGTCTCGCTGTTTAATTCTAGGATTTACCAATTATCTTCCTTTTACAGTAACATATATACCAATATCAACTGTTAGGGTATAGTCAATTTTATCTACATTTATGTTTACGTCTTTTACTATAATATAATTCTGGAGCAAGTTAATGGAAGTATCACCACAAATAAAGTAGAATTTAATAACCACAGAAGGTACCTTGCACAAGCTCCACTGGACACATGGTTGCCCACGTGAATGTTCCAAAGAGTATAATGGAGGGGCTGCCAGCTTGTCTCCATCCCACAGTACAGTTGTCAAGCAGCTGTTCCTCTGGAAGACGACTGATTCGCGCCCTCCCATCGGCACTATGAATAAGGTATTGGGATTCATCATAGCATGCAAACTCAGCCACTGCGCCAACGTCTGATGTCGATGTCATGGTGTTAACACTGACACTTACATTGGTCGTCGGCTGCGGAGGCCCGTCGTTAGCAGTGTTTTGTTCACATTGTGTTCAGACACATATTCAGCCCAGCATTAAATTCTGATCTTAGTTCTGGCAAAGTTCGCTGCCTGTCCTGTTTTAACAGTCTGCCCAGCCTTCGACATCCAGCATCTATAATAAAGGGTGGCGGTCCAAACCCACGTTATTTGCATGTGGTTTCACCTTGGTTTCGCCACGTGTTGAGGACGCTCACCACAATACTTCTCGAACAAAGGACAAGTCGTGCAGTTTCCAAAACTGCCGAGCCTCCAGGCCATCACAATATGCCCTCGGTCAAACTCAGATAGATCATGCACCTTCGCGATTCACTACGCACTGACAGCACGCTCGCTGATACTACATGCACAGTGTTTTAGACTGACAAACAGTCATTCCTCTCTAGGAGACGCCGATATCGCCAGGAGGGTTAATAACGATAGTAGGTCGCTGGACATAATTTTCTACCAGGTCAGTGTACATATCAGTTAATGAATAGAATGGATACATTAGACCTTACATTTCCAGTAATGACACACAAAAAATGTTGCACAGAGGAAGTGATTAAAATACATTCTTCCTTATATTTTAAAACACTTAAATAGGTAATATGGAAAACATAATTAATACTGGTTACACTATGAGTTTACATACAGGGTGGGGAAAAATTGTGTCACGAAATCTTAACCCTGTATAGGAAGTGCCAATAGGACCGAAAATTACTAATGTTGTGTAGGTGACAACGCACAATTTTTAAACTACGGAAATTGGCGCAACGCGGTCGTATTGGCTGCGTGATCGCCCTGCTGCCGGATTCTCTGGACAACGCATGACCGTGAATGCCTTACCCGCCGGAGATCGCGATGTATCCAAGTCGGCCCGCGCGCTCGGTGGTAGCGTGCCAGCCTTCCACTCTGGGGGCCTGGGGGCGAATTCGCCAGGGTGCCGGCACATACATTGTACTTTCATGATAAGACGTACCGGGAAAACAAACCGTCAAGAGCTGTTAGTTCTCGTACAGAAAGTGTTTCACAAATTGTGTCGGCCCTGAAAAGTACCTTTTTCGTAGCTAGGACATTGTTTACTTATAGCAGGTGCTCTAACTGGCTACCCTCTGACGCGACACAAGCTTGGTAACGTCGAAGGGTGTTTTAACTAACTCTTTCAAAGATTTCTGACATTGCCCTGACGTAACTGGCGGCATGCTGAATGTGATCCATTAATTCCTCTGCTTTTCTAGGTGGTTCGCGTCCGGGTAGTTTAACGAGAACCTTGAAGAATCCACACAGGAAAAAGTCCGGTGGCATGTGGTCTGGTTATCGTGGGGGCCATGTCCTACGAGCACCTCTGCCAATTACCCGGTCGTCGAAGAGCTCTTTTAAATGTCCGCGCACAGCACGACTCTTGTGTGTGGGCGCCCCATCATGCTGCAACTACATGCGTAGCCTTGGGTCCACAAGTACATCTTCCAGCAGGCCAGGTAGAGTTTCTTGCAAAAAGTGAAGGTAATTTGCCCCGGAGGTAGACGGACAGGCCCAATTAGATGGTCACCCACAATGCCTGTCCAAATGTTGAGCGAAAATCGTTCCTGGTGTCCGCTGACGTACGTGACGTGGGGATTTCCCCTTGTTCAGTAATGAACGTATCGAGTGTTGTAAATGCCATCCCGATGGAAGATGCACTCGTCGGTAAATAACAAAATGGCAGAGAAGTCGGAATCTCGTGCAACATATCGCAGAAACCACCGACAGAACCCTAGCCTGTGTTCATAGTCCACCACAGAGTTTAGGTCTTGGACAGGGTGGAAACTAAATGGCTGCTGGAGGACGAGTGACCCCGATGTCGCGCCCAACCGCTCGAGTACTTGTAAGTGCTTCCTCGAAGGGCTTGAGAACAGTCGCTTCAAATGCAGCATCCCATCATGTTCCAGGTCTTCCAGCATCAGCATGATATCCCGCTAACGAGCCTGTTTCGCCAAGTCGACAGTGAATGGTTGAAACGTCTGTGAGTGTAGGGGGCGTCATGCTGGGTACCGTTCCTCACACAGCCATCAAGCTTCATGCGCATTACCATCGGCTAGTCGATAAGCAAACAGCATATCTCGTTGTTCTTCAAACGAATACTGTGTCGCCATGCTTACTGTATGACTAAATTGCAGGTGACGTGTGTTAACTGCGAAGAGAGTCTTACCTGTGAATGCCTCTGACGTGAGGTGGGGGCAAACAGGTAGACCTATTCGACACGTGTGCGGTTCACGTTGAGGCATTGACAGGCGAGGAACATTTGTATGTCTGAACGACCACCATAGCGTTGCCTGTCAACCGACGAACGGCAACAGGGCAATCCCATGGCCAATAGTAGCTCGTGGCACCAAGTTTTCGTAGTTTAAAAATGGTGCGTTGTCGACCTATACAACACTACTAATTTTGGTTCCTACTCGCATCAGCTATCGTGACACAGTTCTTCTCCGCCCTGTATGTAAGGTTATAGGTACATATAACTTAATATGGAAAAAAATAATTTATACTTCCAATTGTAAGGCAAATGGTAGAGAAAAGTTACACAGTCGTCATTCAATGTATGGGTCTATACTAGTTTAAAAACTTATTGCATTCTTGAGATATAAAACAGATATTTGCAGAGGGTACAGTATTTGAATAAACAGATACATACTAAGCCGTGGCGGGATTAATTTTGGCGGGCATGCCACTCTACTGGCGCCACTAACTACTCGTACAGCCGATATCGATCCCGGTCGTATGCCAGGGCTAGGGTTTTTGGTCGAAGATTGTGGTGTTGCATTTAGCAGGCCATGGTACCTGCAGTTAGCGGGAGGCCACGTGACTGGAAAGTGGATCTGGCAGCACTCCTACTGACCAGGCGTGAAGCTCATAAAGGCGCGAGTTTTTAAGTTGATTGCAGGCAAACTTTAAGTACTGATAGCGGCGATTGCAGGAAGGGCAGCTGGCGCTGTGCGAAACCTCGTCAGGGAGCACCAACGCTGGAGGCTTAAGCATTATATTATCTGTACATCACCTACACGGACTGGAGGCAAAACCATCTCTGCCCCGAATCCTGGAAGTCAGGTATCGCTCGAAACTGAGTGGAGTGTCGACCTTTTATTTGTAGTACTTGTTATCGTAAGCCACATCTGTGTTAATGTTGAATTAGACTCGTCATATTCATCAGAGCTCCGAGTGATTGTGTGCATGGTCACCAGCCAGTGGAACTAATTTTAATCTGTTGTTCCATATCATATTCATTGCAAGTGTATGAAACACTCTCTGTTGTGAAGTGAGTTGATATAATTGGGGCTGCAGTTTAGTCTGTGACGAAGGCAATGCACTGTTAAAACAGGGTGTGCCCTGGTATTTGGATTAAGTTGATATTTCCTACATCTTATGTATTGTCATTGGTAGCCATATTTGGACAAATTACTGTTTTCTTTCCTAAGCATGCTGGCAGGGTAGTTCTGGCAGCGACCGACGCGTTTAAAGTTTCCTGGGCCAGGAGCCGAGATGTTTTCTTCCTGCTGCGGCGATACTCTCGTCCTTCCACAACGTCTGGGTTTGCCTGCAGCCAGGTATCTTTATCAGTTGCCTCGTGTTAGCTCCCGTTAAGTAAATTTGAACGTTTTTGTATGTGGCACGACAGAGTGTCCCCCAGTTAATTCTGGAACTCTTGATCTACACTCCTGGAAATTGAAATAAGAACACCGTGAATTCATTGTCCCAGGAAGGGGAAACTTTATTGACACATCCCTGGGGTCAGATACATCACATGATCACACTGATAGAACCACAGGCACATAGACACAGGCAACAGAGCATGCACAATATCGGCACTAGTACAGTGCATATCCACCTTTCGCAGCAATGCAGGCTGCTAGTCTCCCATGGAGACGATCGTAGAGATGCTGGATGTAGTCCTGTGGAACGGCTTGCCATGCCATTTCCACCTGGCGCCTCAGTTGGACCAGCGTTCGTGCTGGACGTGCAGACCGCGTGAGACGACGCTTCATCCAGTCCCAAACATGCTCAATGGGGGACAGATCCGGAGATCTTGCTGGCCAGGGTAGTTGACTTACACCTTCTAGAGCACGTTGGGTGGCACGGGATACATGCGGACGTGCATTGTCCTGTTTGAACAGCAAGTTCCCTTGCCGGTCTAGGAATGGTAGAACGATGGGTTCGATGACGGTTTGGATGTACCGTGCACTATTCAGTGTCCCCTCGACGATCACCAGTGGTGTACGGCCAGTGTAGGAGATCGCTCCCCACACCATGATGCCGGGTGTTGGCCCTGTGTGCCTCGGTCGTATGCAGTCCTGATTGTGGCGCTCACCTGCACGGCGCCAAACACGCATACGACCATCATTGGCACCAAGGCAGAAGCGACTCTCATCGCTGAAGACGACACGTCTCCATTCGTCCCTCCATTCACGCCTGTCGCGACACCACTGGAGGCGGGCTGCACGATGTTGGGGCGTGAGCGGAAGACGGCCTAACGGTGTGCGGGACCGTAGCCCAGCTTCATGGAGACGGTTGCGAATGGTCCTCGCCGATACCCCAGGAGCAACAGTGTCCCTAATTTGCTGGGAAGTGGCGGTGCGGTCCCCTACGGCACTGCGTAGGATCCTACGGTCTTGGCGTGCATCCGTGCGTCGCTGCGGTCCGGTCCCAGGTCGACGGGTACGTGCACCTTCCGCCGACCACTGGCGACAACATCGATGTACTGTGGAGACCTCACGCCCCACGTGGTGAGCAATTCGGCGGTACGTCCACCCGGCCTCCCGCATGCCCACTATACGCCCTCGCTCAAAGTCCGTCAACTGCACATACGGTTCATGTCCACGCTGTCGCGGCATGCTACCAGTGTTAAAGACTGCGGTGGAGCTCCGTATGCCACGGCAAACTGGCTGACACTGACGGCGGCGGTGCACAAATGCTGCGCAGCTAGCGCCATTCGACGGCCAACACCGCTGTTCCTGGTGTGTCCGCTGTGCCGTGCGTGTGATCATTGCTTGTACAGCCCTCTCGCAGTGTCCCGAGCAAGTATGGTGGGTCTGACACACCGGTGTCAATGTGTTCTTTTTTCCATTTCCAGGAGTGTATTCAAATATTGAGAGTTGAGCAAGCGCACAAGCCTTAATGTGTGTGCGGTAAATCCGAAGTTCCTTGTGATTATATTTGCCCTTTAAAACTGGTTTGAATCTTGCAGGCCCTATTTTGCTACTTCTGGGTCGTGTATAGTTTTAAGGACTTATAGTTATGAGTATGAACTGTTGTTTTTCATCCGCAGTCGTTAGCTAATTCCTCTCATTGTCAATCTTGCGCAGTTGCTGCCAGGTCACTGTGATAACTGGCTGCTATAATTTGTTACGTTTCTTGTATTTTGATGGATTGTATATTTCTTTAAGATTCATCGTTAATGTTTCTGATGAATGGTATATACCATTTGGAAGTCACATTTAAGTTGTATGCTTCCCCTAGCTTTTCTTGTATTTTGTGGGATTGTGCATTTGTTTAATGGTCTTTATTAATATTTCTGCTTGTGTGTACCAGCTGGGAGTTATAATGGTCGCCTAGTCGTAGATATTGCTATAATCTCACTACTTTGCTCCCATTTACGGAGCTTGTTAGCACTTGATGTTAGGTTGGCGCCATTAAAATACATTGTGGTAATCGCTGCTGCTTGCTCGAACGCTGCTGTGTCTCGATGCTGATGCTGGCTCTAAATCTGGTTGTCTAGGGGTAAAAAGATGAGTTCCCGTGTTTTTGATGTGCTTTTGATGATAACTAATGAGTGAAACCAACAAATATTTAATCTTCAAATATTTATTACTCTGGTGGCCATCTTAATTCCACTGCCCACCAAAGACAATGACACAACACAAAGTAGCACTTCTTTTACATGTGTTTTGCCATGTTCATCCACCTCGAACAACAGCACACACACACTTTACCAAAGTGACATTCAGACTCCGCTCCCGACCCTTCTTTCTGCTTATATTTATAACCTTGTCAAAGAACTACTAAAAAGAGATATAGTTTATAAGTCTCATGTACATCTGTTATCGTAATTTCTGCAGAAAAGTTATTAATTTATATCGAGTGACATAATTTAACAGGTTATTAAAATGACAGACAGATTTGTTGACTTGACAGAATTATTCTCAGTTACAAAATGGCCGTTTTTTAGAAGTTTGTCAATTGACTTCTCTAATTTGCATAAATAAGTAAATAACATGAATTATTAAGAATTACATTGGTTTTCGTCTAAAATAGGAGTGTATACGTGAATACTGAGTGAAAATGGTCCTAGTGAACAAATAGGTTTCACTGGGTGATTTTTATTTAAGGAGATCCAAAATACGTCAGTTGGTCACTATTTTTCGTACTTCATATTAATTATTTAAGATGAACTTAGTGTTTTTACATGATGACATTTGCTGTATCAGTGATCAAGTGATATTAACTTTTGTGTGGGTCAGTTCTTCAGTATAATTTAATGAGTTGACTGCTTATGGAGACATGTTATGCAATCATTGTTAACATACACAATAACTTTTCTATAATCATAAATACTCGTTAAACTGGTTGAATTTGGAGGATATCGCATACTTCGGTAAAGTAAAGCCTTTAATAGGTTCCGTTACATAGTCACGTTTAAATTGTATGCTTTCCCAACTTTTCTTGTTTTTGAGGCATTGTGTATTTTACTGCTTAAGGGATTTTATTAAGGTTTATAAATTAAGGGCTTTGTAACAGCCATAGTCACTGGATTGACTTGTTGTCCTTCAGCATTTTGGGTGGGCATTGTCTATTTGTTTAAATTTTAACCACGCTTGGGATTTTTAATACTTTTAGTGGCAGTCATTTGTAATTCATTTTGCCACTAAATTTCGGTTTGTTGCACGAACTTGCACTCACACCTAGTTGGTGCAACTTATTACTTGTGTTTGGAGACATATGCACATTCCTGGTTTTAAGCCCTGTTCTTAATGGTATACATTGTTAGTTTTTTATTAATGAACTGATTCTGTTAAAGTTCTTTAAATTATAGTGAGTGTTTTAATTTGTAATCATGATAACTATTAAGGAATAAAGTGTATTCCACGAAACAAAAATGACAAGATATGAAGCTCTACCTTCGATGTGTATTCCTTAAAATTATCCCAGCCCTTGTTGTGAGGTACCACATTCATTACGATGTGTTTAACTAATCACAGTTAACGTAAAACCTCTGAAGAAGACAACTAATTGAACCAATTTCCTAAGAATATTGGTCTAAAGTTATCTAATAATGTTTTGTTTTTAATTCTAGCTTCTCATTCAGAATTTATCAGCAGATATTTTTTATTTCACTGTGTGTTTCAGTTCCTGTTGTGCTAATTGCCCAGTTTATTGTTAGTTTCATATTAATACTTTTTACAGTTTTGTAGTATTCATTGGTCTTATTACTGAAGCCACTAGTTTTGTATGTATCTAATTGCTGTTTGATAATTCCAGGTATTTTACTAGTTATTTGGTTTTGTTTCTCAACTGGCAGCTTTGCCACACCTAAATCAACTTAAGTACAAGGAATTAGGTTATTAACTGTACACCCTTGTAACTTTTTCAACCATTTATTTAAAATGTCAGACTCTTTTTCAGTAAATGTAATATTTGTTAAATTCTTTATTCTCCTAAAAAATCTGACGTTACTACATAGTACTATAATAAACATACACTGTGCTCTACCATATTACCTTCATCGACTAAAGTCATCACATGAACATAATGTAAAGGTGGAAACACTTTTGATAACTTCAGATGTGCTAGGTATAGCTTGTCACTAGGTTCTTTTTTTTATGTCTAAGTTGTTTGTGCAGTCAGACACAGGGAGACGTGCTTCATTTTCAAAGAAGGAACATAAAATTAACCAATGCAATAAAATGTATAAAATTTAATCAAAAAATGAGGGGTAAACAAAGTTATACCCTAATAAATCCTTGTGATGACCAAGTCCACCTTAAAAGCAGTGAAACAAGCAATACAGGTATGTGAATGAGTGTGGTTATCTCAAGTTGCTTTCACTAACTTGCTCCAATGAAAGATGTGAACATGGATGTAAATAAAATTGTATTCCAGCAGTTGATATTAACACAAATATTTCAAATGTGGATGTACAAAATATTTTAGCAAATGTAAAACTACCTTCCGCTATTGTTAGTAATGTTGGTTATACTTCTCCCCTTCCCCATCCCTGATATTTGTTTCCACTTGTCTTTTGTCTCAACCACTTTACCATGCTTTATTTCCTATTATGTTTGATTGATGAAAATGCAGATAAGGATGCATATAATTCTAAGGAATATTTAAATGTGTTTTTAAAAATATAACTATGCTCTCCAGTACTTTTATAAACATTGGATGGCCTCATAATGTCTAATGGTTACTGAAGGTAGCCTGGAATATGTAAATGTTTCCAAATATTCTGTAAATATTTAATGATCATTCTATCCCATACCCACTCCTCATCACCTGCCTCCAGAGATTACTCTGATCTTATAGGTAAAATACGAAAACTATAGAAAGTATTTGGTATCACTCCATCATACAGTTTGTATAATATGTTACTAGTCTGAAGAATTACATACTGAATTAACCACTGAACTTTCAGATACTGTTAATAACCAAACAACTATATATTTTACATTTGAGGAAATATTTTATGATACATTTACTTTCCTGTGAAATTTTTATTTTCTTAATCTGTGTGCACATTGTGGTTTACATGTTGATGAAGCACATGTTAAAAACACTTTACAAAGCTTTTATACATAGGACTACACAGATTTTATTAGTATTTCAGTAAGTTTTATAACACAGGTCCTACAAAAATTCCTTTGGACACTCACTTCTACAGGCAACCCCCTCCCCCTAAATTTGCCCCCTTCCTTGCCACCCACACCACTGCCACCCTTTCCTTGTTTGAATAATGTATCATGTTATGTTGGCTCCACATCTGCATCCATGTTCCTTCCCCCTCACCACCATTTTGTCTTCACCAGTTTATACTTCAACTTTCTATTCTATTTTTTACTTGAAAATGGCTTAAGACCGAAATCTGGATTGTAAAACAATAAAATAGAAATTATTGCAGTCAAGTTGTGCCAGCATCTTCCAGAATAATTTATAATGACTGTGGCTCCAGCCAAAATAAAAATTATCATTTTATTTAACAAGCTACCAAAGAATATAATTAGACTTTTGAAAAAGACTGACACATTGAAGAGAAAATTCGATGGTTTTCTCTTCGACACTTCGTTTTCTTCGATCAAACAATATCGTCATGAACATAGACAAAAAGTTACTTGCAGTGTGAATCATAATATAATATTACTAAGCTGTATTATATAACTACTTATTGTTCTTGAACTGTGTTACATTTAAATAAAATGTTCTACATTCAAGAATTTGATCGCCTAAGAAATTCATTAGCACTAGTTTCATATAATTTGATGCAGTGCTCGAGAGCGAACTACTCACATTACATGTGCTCCTGTTTTTGTCTCCTTGGGCGCACAGAATGGATGAAGTCACCGACATCCTACCGTAGTACTTCCAACATTTCTTATTGGAGATGATGTCCAACGTTACCTTCTGCAGATATTCCGAAGTTTCATGCACTGTAGTCAGAAAAAGAACTGCAACAGTTTTTATTTCCATTTGTCTGCTAATGGCAATTTCCATTTAAAACCTGAAACACAGTGGTGGTCCTTGTTATAATACAAAGTTCAAAGCCTCCTTCCACTAGTAAGGGAAGATCCACTAGAGTTTTCATTTTCACCTGTCTCCTAATGAGAGCTACCATTTACAATTTAAGACAATGTGGTGGTCCTTGGTATCGTACATCCTTCAAAGCCTGTGTCTGTATATGGAATGACTCATGAGTAGTATGGTTACAGGTAAGCTGGTTCACATTTAGCAGCCACAGCTAGACAACGCTCCAGTCATGGCACTGCAGTCACTGAAGCCAAGTTGGTGCTGTCCAGAAATTCAAAACCAAAGATGGTGTCACTGGGAAATTCAAAAAGGCAAGAAGGCAATGGTGGAAAATTAAAATAACCATTGTGTTGGGTTAAATCAAGTTGTGAGAACGAAGCCTTTTGCGATGGCAGTGATATGTAAAATGTTCTGGATTTTCTTGTCGCATCAGTTGCGGATAAAATTTCTAGCTTTCGATTATAGCCTCCATCATGGGTCAACAGCAGCTGACTGTCTTCATTACTGCTGTGGTGGCCTTATATAGGCCGTGGACAGTTTTTGATTGGTTACTTTGTGATTGGTCAGCGATTACAAACTGCTGTCGCAGACGGTGTCAGTGTCTGCGCTGGTGGCGCCACCGCTTGGATGGGAATGTAAACACTGCAAAGAATGTCTCTGCTGCTTCTCTGCATTGAGCGCTCGTTTCTATGCACCGCTTAGATACTATCCGCTATTACGGTTAAACTTCTTCACGCTCATTTGTATTTCAACAACCTCCTTGATAACACAATCCCGGTATGTGGAGGCATGGGACAAAGTTCGCTTCTTCAAACAGTATTTTATGTTTGTTAGTGAGGCTGCGATCCGCAATTGCCTATTTCTCTAGTTCTCTATTTTTAATATACCGTTGGTGTTGTACGCAGCGGTCGGAAACAGTACGAATGGTCTGACCTATATATTTGCTACCACACTCACAGGAGATGATATAAATTCCAGGGACCCTGAGGTCGAGAGTGTCCTCAACAGGGCGCATCATCTTGTTAATTTTCTTGGAAGACGAAAAGTCCGTCTCATACCCTGCCTAACCAGGACTCTTCCTGTTTTACTGGATATAGCGCCACAAACAGGAAGAACTGCAATCGGTGGTTCATCCTGTGAGTGTGCAGCATTTTCACGTTTCCTTTTCTTGGAGAACGGGGCCTTTATATCGCATGCACCATAACCATTCTTTCGTTAATAAAGGTTTGAATTTTGCTCATGTCATGTACTATACCCATCAAGGATCTTATCAGTGGAGTAGAACAGACATTGCTGCATCTTGACGAATTGAGACTTATTGCCAGTCGCGTTTTGGCCTCAGCTGAGCCTCCCTAACTTAACATCAGTAGAGAGGAAGGAGAGGGGCTCCGTTTACTTGGGAGAGATGATCTTGTCATCTTACCAGCTGGCAAAGGAAACGCCACTGTCGTTCTTAATACTACCGAATATCATAGCAAAAGACATCACTACACCAACACTTCCCCGCCTTTTGGAAGACGGCCAAGGTCCTCATGTCCAGAAAGCCGGGGAAAGACCACAGCCCCCACAAAATTACCTACCCATCAGCCTTCTGAGCTCGCTCAGTAAGGCGTCACTAGGCATTGCATAACAAATGGCATCCTGAGACCGGAGCAATTCGGCTTCAGGAATCACCACTCCACAACACAACAACTCCTATGGGTCGTTGAACATATAACACATGGCTTCAACATAAACAAAGCTACAGGGGCGGTGTTCCTGGACATCGAAAAGGCTTTAGACCGTCTATGGCACAACGGCCTCATCCGCAAACTCAGCGACGCGGGATTCCCAGACGGGCTGCTGCGTCTAATACACTCATACCTCACAGACAGGAGTTTCAACACCGACGTGCAGGGAAAACAATCAACACGACGAGGTATACACGCGGGAGTACCCAAGGGAAGCATCCTAGGGCCCCTACTGTTTAACCTCTACATAAACGATCTCCCAACCACACACAACACAACGATGGCAATCTACGAGGATGACACAGCCATCCTCGCGCAAGATTGGAAACCATCAAACATTACGTCACGCTTACAGACTGCACTCAGAGTGGCTGAGCCTTGGTTGGAGAAATGGCGTGTTAGAGGAAACGTTGACAAGTGCGAAGCCGTTCTGTTCACTAGAAGACCGAAGCAACTGCGCAAACACCGCTACTGCAGACCAATAACTCTACATGCACGCCCAATACGTTTCCGCGGGAAAGTCAAATACCTCGGTGTCTGGCTAGACCGGAAATTACTCTGGGGGGGGGGACCACATACAACACATGACCAACCGAGCAAGCGCGAGGCTCAAACAGCTCTATCCTATGCTCAACAGGCGTAGCACACTGAACAGAAGGGTGTCGAGGTCCATGTACATGACACTTATCCGACCCCTGATGACGTACGCAGCTCCTGTCTGGGGATACGCTGCGCCTACACGCCTGCGCCGTCTGCAGCTCATACAAAACAAAGTACTCAAATTCATACACACGCGTCGCGGACCTTCACCGGGAATACCGACTTGAGACTCTCACGGAGGTAATCCACAAACTCACCACAAGACTATACACAAACTCCAGACATTCGCAAAATCCGTTTATTCTGAATCTGGGGAACTACGACCACAACCATAGATGGAAACATAAAAGACCAAAACACCTACTTGTAAGGACCTAACATCTATGGCCAAGCATACGCAAACATAACGGCACAGGCGAGCCCCTCTTAATCAGACACCATTACTGGATATCCAGCTGGAATACACTGCCGAATAACGGGCACCACGCAGGGAAGCCGTACAGTACACTGCATGCAGACAAGCTCCACACGTCCCTCACACAGCGAGATTATCTATGGCCGATCTCCCACTACTGTATAACGATCTTGATTGCTCCAGGAATCTAGCAGCTGCGGCAACTGGAATACATCGCCATCGCTTGCCACGGTAATGATGCATGATACCTATACTAACAAATCCAACCTTGCATGAAGTATCGCAGCTAGTAAGCCACTACTGCTCTTACTACCCAGCCCACTGTCGCAGAGGTTTTTTTTTCCCACGGCACGAGCCATGGCACTTTTTTCCCTCTGCTCTTCAAATCGCTACCCTCACTCGCGTTTCGTCCCCTATCTATCACCTAATGGACTGTGTTAATGCGTAATCTTACCCAGACGCACGGATAACATCACAGCCCAGCATCCTGTGATCGACTTACTAGATAACTAACATGTTTACGGAGGTGACAGTAGAACTTTTGGTTTGGTCACCACGTTGGTGCGGGCGTGGAGAGGCCCCATCTCTGACTATTGGTGCACAGTATGTACAAATGTCTTAAACGGGACCCAACTTTGATATACAGCAGATAAACTACGGAGCTAGTGAAGAATTTCGGTCTACCAGATGATGTTACGAAGAATCTCAGTCCGAGCTCCTAGACCTCCCAGGTTGTACGGACTACCGAAGATACACAAGGATAAAGTTCCCTTGAGACCTATTGACAGTGCAATTGGTTCTCCGACCTACAAGCTGACCAAATACCTGACAAAGTTGATAACTCCTATAGTCAGCCGTTGTGACCTGTATATCAAAACAACCCAGACGTTCACTGAGAAAATCAGATTATAGTCGGTCCAAATGACATTTTAGTCAGCCGGGATGTGGTATGGCTGTTCAAAAGTGTTTTTGTGGAGGACACTTCGAAAATGCTGGCACATCTTTTTCCTCCTGAAACTATAAAATTGTTGTGGCATGCGATGACGACCACCTACCTCTTGTACGGCAGCAATTTTTATGAAATGACGGAGGGTATGGCGATGGCCTCTCCGTTTCCTCCATCATTGGCTAACTTTCTTATGAAGAATTTTGAGGAACGTGCATTAAATTTTGTTGCCCTCCGTCCATCCTTGTTTTTCGTTATGTTGTCGATACATTTATGATCTGGCAACATGGCGTAGAGGCTCTCGAACAATTCACGGAACACATGGTTCAAATGGCTCTGAGCACTATGGAACTTAACATCAATGGTCATCAGTCCCCTAGAACTTAGAACTACTTAAACCTACCTAACCTAAGGACATCACACAACACCCAGTCATAACGAGGCAGAGAAAATCCTTGACCCCGCCGGGAATCGAACCCGGGAACCCGGGCGCGGGAAGAGAGAACGCTACCGCACGACCACGAGCTGCGGACGGAACACATGAACAGTATACATCCGAACATCAGGTTCACTGTCGAGATGGGGAAGGAAGGAAAGTGTCATTATTAGACGATTTATATCTTAATGCACAGAGTTTCCATCATCCTGTTTAGAAGGCACCCGATTAGAGCAAAAACTGTTTCTGACGAGGACCATTGGAAGTCTGAAATCAACCACCTGAAGTACGTGTTCCGAAAGAACGGATACGGTGCACACAATATAAATCCCCCTTTTCCAAGAAAAGGAAACGTGTAAATGCTACACACTCTCAGGATGAGCCACCGATTGCAGTTCTTCCTTTTTGTGGCGCTATATCCAGTAAAACAGGAAGAGTCCTGGTTAGACGGTGTATAAGACTGACTTTTCGTCTTCCTAAGAAAATTAATGAGATGATGTGTCCTGCTTGGTCAGGATCTGTAGGGGGGGGGGGGGGTGGGGGGGAGGGTTGGAGATAGAGATAGAGAGAGAGGGAGAGAGAGAGAGAGAGAGCGAGAGAGACCATTCTGGAATCCATGCTCTGTCTACAACTTCTGGACACGTGACATTCCTTCCACGTTTCCCATGGATGGCTTGTTGCAGGTGACACTTATTAGCATGCCTTATTAGCGTTATCCAACTAAGGAAACCTTCCTCGGCCAGCAACATGGCCTGTTTCTGCTGCTCAAGTCGTGGGAAGAGTCCTGTGAACATATACAACCTGTAACACGAGAAAAGGAAAGGGAAATTTTACAATTCACTAATACTAATAAATAATTCACGAACTCTTCCGGATGGGTGGATTTTCCTTTCCAGAGGAGTGGTGACTCACAGAGCGTACAAAATGGTGTCACATTCCCTTTGAAATGCAATTTGCTCTGGTAGAAGGGTTACAAGCTATGGGATAGTGCAGCGTGTATTGAAGGACATTCTTTGAAAGAGGATTGATTTTATTAACAAAATATTGAACAAGGAGGACATCCGAATACTGAATTTGCTACATGAATCACTATAGTATTGCTGGATGTAGCATACTCTAAGAACTTGTTCACTAAAGATCAAGCAGACAGTATTTTTTAACCGAATCATAGTCATACACTGAATGTTACAAAATATGTTGTAACTAAGCAAACTTTGATTAAGAAAAGATTTTTGTAAGTTGATACAGAGAGTAAATAAGTTCATCGAAAGAACATTTTAAAACATTAATGTAAGTAGTAAAAAAAAATTGTATTTTCTGCACTCATAGTGCGGCAGAACAGCAGCAAAGAAACTGTCAGAGACACTTTGTCACTTCATGTGATGGTAATCTTAAAGTAATGTTAACAGTTACACATCACGATAAAGTGCCTCCCATCACATTAGCTTCTATATCGAGTAGACTCTCACTGACACAATGATACGCAGATTCACAACACAACAGTGTTCACCAAGCTACAGAGCTTGCTCCCCAGGGTACCCTCCAAAACCCACATCATGGACTATTAATGATCTGAAGATGATCGAACCACTATCGAAACCGATTACCTAATTAGTAAATTTTAGTAACTTACATGCAATCCTAGTCAGTTTTTATTTAAAGACATTTATTAAGTTCTCAGATAGATAGGTCAAAGCGTGGAACAATATGTTATGCCATTGTAACTGTGTTATATCGAGCCCCTGCTTCCATCGAACAGATATGGAACTAATTATGAGCAAGTAATACAAATGTTTCAGTTTCTTCACACAGTAATGAGAATTCACATCTTTTCATAGTACCGCAACTGGCGACAGGTGACCCTCACAGATAAATCGAGTTTTACGCCTTATCAGACAGATGGCCTTTGCCGTGTACAGTGTTAAATGTGTGGTTGCTAACACGGTGCAACAATTGTCACACGGGTCAAGGCTGGAGAGCATTCAGTGACTGATCACTTTCTGGAAGGCACAATGCATCAACAAGGCATGCATCTTTCCTTGGGGACCATGTCCACTGCTACGTACAGTTTTTTCCCTCGGCATGATGGCATCTACCTGCTGGAGAATATAACTTGTCACGCAGCTCGCACTGTATGCGCGTGGTTCAAAGAGGATCAGAATTTTACCATACTCTCCTGACCACTAGACTCCCAATTTTAAAACCCAACCTAGAATCTGTGAGACCATACCGTTTGGGCTGTTCGCGCAGAGGATCTTCAGCCGAGAAATCTAACGCGACTGGCCACAGCACTGCAATCGGCCTAGCTGCACATCGCTGTCGATACCTTCCAGAACTCTACTCCACGTGGTGAAGCATATGCAAAATTTTTGTTCTCATAAAATCCAGTCTGAAGTGGAAAATTAGTTTTGTGCTATTTCAATTTCACATAACCGAGCTATAATTATTTTACGGACCTGTGAATTTTTTTCAGATTAGTAACATTCCTTGGAGCCATTTCAAACAGTAAGATATTTACCTGTCATAAATGTCTGAGGCACATCGTTTTATTTAGGCATTTACAATGCTACTACCAGTATGTGTTGACATTTTAGTCTTGGACTGCAGAATGGTTTTATTTATTTGGATGTTTTATTTCAATTACACAAATATCTTCAGATCGTCTAGGCATCCGCACTAGCTTGCACAGCCACTGTACTGGATGTGGGCTACACAGTATTTTGCTAACTCTACAATAGGATTAGTGACTGTGTGTATCTAATGCAAGGTAAGCTAAGCAAAACGTCTTAAATAGCAACTTCACTTCAGTGTCTCCCTTGTGTTTTTGGGTGGATGTTATCAGCAGTCTTTTCTCTATTCTCGTCTACAGAACTAGATTTTTTAACACTTTAGCGAACGAATGGCTGTTTGCTACCTTACACCACAACAAAAGTGTGTTGCAGATGACCCACTGTAAATGCAGCTTGGTAGTGTGAAAAATACGTAGCACCACCATGGAAATATAAACAGCATCTAAATACAATGTTCATTAGACAAGAAGACACTTACTGGAGCATTATATAAGTTCGGTAAGATGATGTTTGTGGCCTCGTATCTCAAAGGCAATGTAAACTACGCAGAATATCAAAATTTCTACTTATAGTAAAAGTCTCCATTGTCTGAAGCATAATGTAAGCTGATATAGATTTCTGTATGTTGCACCAGTACAGAATTCATTTACTGGAACACTTAGAAGGTATAGCAAATATACTAAAGAGACTGCATACACTATGCTTACCACTGTAGGCTCACTGACACCCGCTACCCCAATAATGGTGATATGTGAGCCATGTGCATTTTTATACTGCCTGAGTTTTATGCTCAAAATATTTAACAGCGGATGGTTTAAAAATAGTTAAAATGGCTCTGAGCACTATGGGACTCAACTTCTGAGGTCATCAGTCCCCTAGAACTTAGAACTACTTAAACCTAACTAACCTAAGGACATCACACACATCCATGCCCGAGGCAGGATTCGAACCTGCGACCGTAGCGGTCGCGCGGTTCCAGACTGTAGCGCCCAGAACCGCTCGGCCACATCGGTCGGCGCGGATGGTTTAAGTCTGACACATTGGTCCTTTTTGTTAAAACCTGTAGAATAATATTGTTCGTAGAACAAATCGTAATATGGAAATGGCTTTATTTGATAGCATTGCGAAGAATATTCTCCTATATGGAGAACAATATGTTTCTCCACTTTAAATATAACACCCCTATATGATAGTTACGTCACCTTGTCGCCACATGCTTTACAGGCAGTTAATTAAAACTGTGAGAGGAAAGAACTTAGTTTTTAATCTTTCTCATTTTGACTGTCTGGAAGATTTACTTGGACACCAGTCAACTTCCAAGTGTTTTTATTTTTCCAGAAGAAAATCTGCGGTATGCCATTAAAAACAGCATAGTATCTGTTTTGGAAACCACCCGATAATTCACACCACTGGAAGTGCCTGACACAGAGTATAGTGACGCACACTGCAAATACTATTTGCTTACATTTAATATATTTACATGTCTTCCATCACGTGAAACATACCTTACACTCCACAGTTATAAATTTTAGTTTATAGTCTGATAACACCGTGTTCCTTAGGCAAGGAAGATGTAAGCGTTTCTTGTAGTCACATATCAAGGCAGTTGATGAAATGGGTGTTCATAACTTTGTTCACTCATTGGCTTGAGATTTGACATCTAAATTTGTTATGTGTCATTCCTCTAAAACTGGCGCTCACCGATGTTAAACAGTCTTTTCGTTGCTTACAGTAACATTACCATTTCTCTGGCAGTCTTCTTCTTTCACACAGAGGTCATGGTTTGATGTTAGTTACTAATGCATCTCCACTTTGTTAAAAATCTCGACAAAAAGCTTGTAGTATAGTCACGGACATTAGGTAATAGTCATCTACAGGAAACTGCTTCATTATTTCAGGTACTTGATCCATTAGAACATCTATTTTAACTTATAGAAAATCTGTTTGTATAGTATAGGCACAGGATATGTACTTGAAATGATTTACAGTGCTTTCTTGCCAATTTATCCAATAACGTCTTTCTGTCGCAGTAATGCCCCTGCGCAAGAAAAGCTGTAGTTTTGTCTTGACAGCATGTCTCTAGAATGTTTCGTCTGTTCTCTATGAAAGCACAGACATGTGTTATCGCCCAGATATGTGTTATCATCCCCCTCTTACCTCTAGTACTTACATTAAAGCTCAACTGGATCTGCCACAAATTCCAAATACATACACTGTATAATGTTTTTTCAGAGTGAATCTGTAAGATTTGTGTACAATTGCTAATGTTGTGATTTTAAAGGATTCAAGCATATAGATGTAGACAATGAATTATAATCATTGTTTAACAGAGTTGGGTGTTTTCCATAGTATGCATCCAGCTGAAATCTTGGGTCGTTATTAGGTTACTAGGTTATCGTAGTGTACTCGCTGCCTCTGGCATCCCATTCCTACATTACAAAGCAGTTGTTACCAAATGTTTCGCAACTGTGAAGTAGATGTCTTAACAATAACACTCTGGAAGGAATAAAATGGTGTTTTAATCCTGTGGAAGACAGTCTACATCGACAATTGGTGGTACTGTCTGTCAACCTTACGTATTGACACTAAAATCATCATTCTTCAACGCTTGTCAGTGTTTTACAAAAGAAGATTTAATATCACGGTGTAATCACAGCAATGACATTTAGAGCTAATCTATTAGGTGTTATATGTCTCGATATAGACTGTTGATGTGCAGTATACCCCTTTAACAAGAAACAGTTATATTCTTTGGACATACATAATTATGTCAAGCTGCAACAGAGTTGTGGGCTAAAAAGAGAAAATGTACCTTAAATTTATTTTACTTCCGTCAATGATAGAAAAACTGTTTGGTTCTTAGACTACCAATTTCGGACAGCGATGACTATCTGCAGACTTGTTTCACAACATGTCCAAATACAACGACGCCACAATGGCTTCGTCAAGAACTACACACAAAATCAGCCTCTATTCGTCGCACATGTTTAAAATTTGGTGTAAACTAGTTCACAGTGGCTGTAGCATCTTCCTATTAATGACGATATTGTTCAAAATACTTGTTTATTTCAAAATATTTGTTTTGAGCACTAGCGCTGTTAACAGGGTGTGGCCTCGTTTACATCACATTTTAAATATGTGTGACGAAGGTAAGCTGATTTTGTGTGTATTTGTTGGTGATGACATTAGGACCTCATTATATTAGAATACGTTGTAAAACAGCTCTGAAAATCATCATTGCTGACCAAAACCGGCAGGCTAAGGACCAAAACGTTTTGTGGTCATTGACAGAAATGAACCAAGTTTTCCCTACATATAATTATAACACATTTTTTGGCTAACTCTAACACAGAAATTTCCCTGTGTATCACAAATGCAATGTAAAATACGTATAATGTTGAAGAAACTATTTATCTCCTAGATCTCCCACATCCGAATAATCATGTAACTAACGCACGTAGTAAACACTTTTGAATCCATCATCTCTCTCAACGTATGGCAGGATGGGACCATTTACCATTAGTATTTACAGCAAATGCAGTTATCTTGTATCCTTCTTTCACATCCCGATTTGTTCCATGTACTCTGCTTTAAGTGATATGCGTGCCTTCCTTAAACATCGACAGTGATCGATACTTGTTTGAGCAATAGTTTATAGTTTTCATTCATGGCGAAGTTTTCCACATTAACTGAACTTAAAGAGTAATATCTTTAATAGGGATTGGCCTTAGTCTATTTGATACACAACCACTTCTTTCTTAACACATGTGGTGTAACATTATTCATGGAAGGTGCAGTAGTTTATGATAATTATTATTTTTCTGTCGAATACTGCCTACAGGAAAATGAAAGAGACCTTTGGAGAAAAGAGAGCCACTTGTATGGATATCCACAGCTCAGATGGAAACCCAGTTTTAAGCAAAGAAGGGAAAGCAGTAAGGTGGAAGGAGTATATAGAGGGTCTATACAAGGGCGAAGTACTTGAGGACAATATTATGCAAAAGGAAGAGGATGTAGATGAAGATGAAATGGGAGATACGATACTTCGCGAAGAGTCTGACAGAGCACTGAAAGGCCTGAGTCGAAACAAGGCCCCGGGAGTAGACAACATTCCATTAGAACTACTGACGGCCTTGGGAGAGCCAGTCCTGACAAAACTCTACCATCGGGTGAGCAAGATGTATGAGACAGGCGAAATACCCTCAGACTTCAAAGAAAGCAGGTGTTGACAGATGTGAAAATTACCTAACTATCAGTTTAATAAGTCACAGCTGCAAAATACTAACGCGAATTCTTTATAGACGAATGGAAAAACTGGTAGAAGCCGACCTCGGGGAAGATCAGT
This sequence comes from Schistocerca americana, assembly GCF_021461395.2. Taxonomy (NCBI): domain Eukaryota; kingdom Metazoa; phylum Arthropoda; class Insecta; order Orthoptera; family Acrididae; genus Schistocerca; species Schistocerca americana. Next base: position 383,895,888 of record NC_060126.1, read on the forward strand.
TTGGATTCCGTAGAAATATTGGAACACGTGAGACAATACTGACCCTGCGACTTATCTTAGAAAATAGAGTAAGGAAAGGCAAACCTACGTTTTTAGCATTTGTAGACTTAGAGAAAGCTTTTGACAATGTTGACTGGAATACTCTCTTCCAAATTCTAAAGGTGGTGGGGGTAAAATACAGGGAGCGAAAGGCTATTTACAATTTGTACAGAAGCCAGATGGCAGTTATGAGTCGAGGGACACGAAAGAGAAGCAGTGGTTGGGAAGGGAGTGGGACAGGGTTGTAGTCTCTCCCCGATGTTATTCAATCTGTATATTGAGCAAGCAATAAAGGAAACAAAAGAAAAATTTGGAGTAGATATTAAAAACCATGGAGAAGAAATAAAAACTTTGAGGTTCGCCGATGACATTGTAATTCTGTCAGAGACAGCAAAGGACTTGGAAGGGAAGTTGAACGGAATGGACAGTGTCTAGAAAGGAGGGTATAAGATGAACATCAACAAAACCTAAACGAGGATAATGGAATGTAGTCGAATTAAGTCGTGTGATGCTGAGGGAATTAGGTTACGAAATGAGACACTTAAAGTGGTAAAAGAGTTTCGCTATTTGGGGAGCAAAATAACTGATGATGGTCGAAGTAGAGAGGATATAAAATGTAGACTGCCAATGGCAAGGAAAGCGTTTCTGAAGAAGAGAAATTTGTTAACATCGAGTATGGATTTAAGTGTCAGGAAGTCGTTTCTGAAAGTACTTGTATGGAGTGTAGCCATGTATGGAAGTGAAACATGGACGATAGATAGTTTGGACAAGAAGAGAATAGAAGCTTTGGAAATGTGGTGCTACAGAAGAATGCTGAAGATTAGATGCGTAGATCACATAACTAATGAGGAGGTATTGAATCGAATTGGGGAGAAGAGGAGTTTGTGGCACAACCCGACAAGAAGAAGGGACCGGTTGGTAGGACATATTCTGAGGCATCAGGGGATCACAAATTTAGCATTGGAGGGCAGTGTGGAGGGTTAAAATCGTAGAGGGAGACCAGGAGATGAATACACTCAGCAGATTCAGAAGGATGTAGGTTGCAGTGCGTACTGGGAGATGAAGAAGCTTGCACGGGATAGAGTAGCATGGACAGCTGCATCAAACCAGTATCAGGACTGAAGACCACAACAACAACAATGTTCATAATCTCCAGTCAACCATATGTTAATACTGCTGCGACACGAATACGCACTGGCGTGGATTTGAGGAATTCGTGTAAATTTCGCTCATCTATGGCTGGAACACAGTAGTTAAGGGACTGGGAAGGTAGTAGTAAAGGGACTGACTGGCACATCGGATGACAGGTGCGGGCAGTGCTGATATTTAGCAAACAGTTCTGCTAGGCAGGTGGGAAGACACGGCGAGGAGGACACTGCATACAAGTGTGATTCAATCAGGGCAGCACAGGACACTGACACGCTGTGAAGAAGCCATATGTTGCATTTACAGCAGTGCCTAGTGACCTGGTGTAAGGACCGAAGCAGGTTAAGGAAAACTTATAGTCTGTCTGTAAACTGAAGAGCGAGCAGCGCTTTTGGTGGGGGAAGTGGCCTTTCCCGGAAGAACGCTGCCACCGGCCCACAGCGGCACCCAAAATCTGTTTCCCGATATATGTCTAACAGTGTAGATCGGCGTGTAGATACGTCGTTTCTGTTCGTGGAATCTTAGTTGAAAGTGTCAGTGAATTAACGTTGAGTACTTCGATATTCGGAAATGATGGATAATCGTCTAGCATTGCAAGAAAATGTACAGAATACGAAGAAGAGGAGGTATTTGGGGAGTAACGAGCGTTAGATCGTCTCTAATGTTATTACAGCGCGTATTAAAGAGGCGACCCAAAAAGAACTATTGGCTAATATTACCCGTCCCAATCAAAGGGCTGCAATTTATGCAAACGTTAACCTCACCTAATAGGACACATAAGTAGTAAATGGAAAAATAAGCCGCATGGCTTACTGGAATCGCCACGAAGGAAAACTAATGATTTTGGGAGGAAACCCATCGTTACTGACAGTTTCAAAATCACATAAAACCTTTAATGCTTATCGAACACTACATCTCTATCTCTGTCACTGTTCACCTGATTCTAAGACATATTGCTTAAAACAAGTGCACAATAGCTATTCTAATCACTGCTGAAATTTCCTGCGAAACATGTACACCGATTCTGAACTTCTAAGCTAAAAGCTTGACATACGAGGTGCGTTCACATATAAATTTTTATTTTTTGGTAAGAACTTTATTTTTTATTCTACAGCAATGTTATCCTCTTCAAAATATTCCCCATTACATACTATACACTTATGCCAGTGCTTTTTCCAATTCCCGAAACACTTCAGGAACTGTTTCTTCGGGATAGTTTATAGGTCTCCTAACTGTGTATTTTTAATCCCATCCATGCTTGTAAAAACGCTGTCTTTTAAGGCGTGCTTTGAAATGTTTATACCACTTGTGTGCCCTTGGTTTACCCATAACAGGCTCACCAAATGCAATATTTACCATTCTAAAAGTTTCATGCACTTTATTCCATTCTTATAACAAAATTTAATACAGGTTCTCTAATTTATTTTTATACAAAACGAATAATCGTTGATGCTACCAAACACATGTAACCTTTCTGACAGCTGACAACAGAGTAAATACCCAATATTCATAACATTGAAAACACACTTTTGAGGCATGTTTACGAAGACAGTGACAAAAAAGTAGTGCAAATCTGACTACTAAAACACAAAAAATTATAAATTTTTGCTTACTTTTTAAACACTCTTTGTGTAGCAAGCACTGTTAAGTTTCAATGCAGTTCTTCAAAGAAAACTTCTGTCTTTTAGCAGAAACACAAAATAATAACAAGCCTTAAATTCTACAAACTGATTGCCTTATATGGGGTTCGTTTTACGAATAGAAATAGAGAAACATACATTCATATGAACAGGCATTTGCTTCTATGTTTGTAGTAGAATCTTATGTTATTATTTACTCTATAATGTTTTGTTTCGGAAGAAACTATCGTTTTTTGTATTCCGTATGCATTTGTCTAAAAATAAACCCAGCCGAGATGTATCTGTACACAGCTTCGCCACGGATTTGAAGCGCGCACCGCAGCAGGGCCGGTACTACGTTGTGAAACAGCCTGTAGAAGCGCCTCATGACGTAGCTGGGTAGGCAGAGTGGGGACTCGCTCGCTCGCTCTTCAGTTTACCGACAGACTACACATTGTAATTATTAAAGAGCACTCCACTTGCCCCCTTCAAAAGCGTAAGGAAAGGACGTGTAAATAAACGAGCCCAGCGGCTCGAATCAGACAGTTGTGTCGCCATTCTGTCCGCGTCTAGAACCCGAGAGAATGATGATTATTTAAGTTGCAGACCAACTTCTTCGACCTTTCGGTGAAGGATATCGGCGGTCAACCTGCCTGCTGAAACTACCTCCAACCTGTGCTGCACGGACGCGTCATAGCCATGGCGGGGGGCGCCGCACCTAGGAGCTGCACCGGCGCGAAGAGCGAGAGGGCTGCTAGCCTCCACTCCCTGGTAACGTCCTCCCGCAGACTGCAAGGTGCCGTTCGCAGGGGCGGCGCCGCGGCGTGAACTCGCGGCCTCCCGGGTGCAGAGCTGTCTGCGACCACTGACAGAGCTGTCCCGGGTGGACGGTCGGAGCTGCTAAGGTTCACTACAACACGGCGGTCGGCTGCTTCCCTTCAGCGAGGGAGCAGTCAGCCGTGTTCCGAGCCACGGGCGCAGCTAACGCACGCAGCGGCCATTTAGCCGTGGCGTGAGCAGGAGCGCTACGTCTGCAAGGCTGGGAGACCGGACGTCGACGTTGCAGGTTCCAGCATTGGCATTGGCGCTCACCCACGCACGACCGCTGTGCGATGCGATCATCATAAAGCCCGATGTGTACCTTAATTGTAATAAAGTCAAAGACACATTTGCCTGCGTTTCTCTTGACGCTTCAGCATGAGTGACCTCTCCCCCCCCAAACCAACCTCTCGGTCGTTCTAACACACTACAACCCCTGAGCTCGGGCATAATCAACCTCTGCTTAAACCTTCATTGCTCGTGCGAGTAACACTCATCACCCACATGAATTTCTTTCTCTGTTTTGTCTGACTGGATTGGACTGAGTTCCGGACATTTTCTGTACCTTGCCGCTGGCTCTCCATCTCTTGGCTTGTCATAGCAGGGGTCTCCAAACTTTTTAGTCCGCGGGCCACATTGACTCCTCCACGAAGTCATAAGGGCCAAGATCTACCTAGTGGAATTAAAGCACCCTAGCACTCCATGATCACCGTAATGTAAGGCTAAAGAAAAGATGAAACCGCTAAAATCTAAGATTGTGGGAATAGCTTGCACTGAAAAGAACTACGATTTTTATTTATTACATAATTTTGATTGGTGGACGTACCTGACCGAAATTCTGGCGTATTTTATTCTGGCGAATTTCACCGACAAAAATGTATGTCACTGCACATTCTTCACGAAAGCGTCCTGCGAAGAACACCCAATAAAAAATTCAAGAAGTCGGTCATAACCCAGTTGTTTTAATGGGAAATTTAAAAACGTCTTCTATCCTCTTTCCAATCGCATCAGAGCATAGTACTAGAATGTGGATAGAAGTTGCATCAGACAAGCAGTAAAAAGTTACATCCCATGAACTCGAAAGTCAAAGAAATAGGTCATAAGTCAACAAAACCACTCAAACAATCAGTCAATCAATCAAATAAAATATATTTCTGAAATCTAAGTATCTCAGTTGTGCCTTATACCCTTCCTCTCCTCTTTTTAACAATCCAAAGTGTACTGTTAAAATGAGGCATAAAATGGCACCACGAAGGCAGTAAAATATTATGGAACCTCTACCTGAAAGTAAAAGATCATATAGTCTATATTATTCCTCAAGTCAACATTCCTTTTCTTCAAGATGCACTAAGCAAGCAGGTATGAATGGAGGATCGTTACAAATATTTTCGACACGCTTCTGACACTGCATGCCGATTTTGCGCTAAAACATACTATCTGCGGAAAATTTTAACATAAAAGAGAATTTTAATTATGATAGGTTAGGGTGCACCAAGATGCCCAGCTTCATACCTATATTTTACGGAGGTAACTAATTGATCACGAACAACATGCTCTGTTTACACAGTATTTTATTAGAAATACAATTTTACTTGTTTTAAAATAATTATCAACGGGATTATTTGTATACAGCATTTTCATAGATAATACTCTTGACCCCTCCAGTAGTCCGTTATCTCTGCCTGTCGTATAAGTTGACTTTTCTGAACGAATATGTTTTCTGAAATGACAAACATATATGCCACTGTCGCCTTTAATTCTGTTTAACTATTGTTATTAAAGCGTAATGTTCTTACATATATTATGAAGTGCAATTAAAATCTCAGATTGCAGTTAGAAGTTATTGTGGCCTTAGTAACAGAGCAGGTAAGAAGAGAACACTACATTCTAACCTATGCATTTCGCATTTACTTATTTGTTTGTGTGTTGTATTCAAACGTCTCATTAAATTTCTCTTCAAAAACAGGTAAATGTAACTACTACGGTCGAAAGTCAGAAACTGCAGACTATTGATGACAGTCAGCTATTGTCATGAGGAATAAATTACATATCCTTACATTAGGAGAGGGCACAATTGGTTATTTTATAGGTTCCTAACTTTCCCCTCCTACGTGTCAATAGTTACCCTCCTATGTGTCCACAATTCCCCTTCTAGGCGGCCACCATTTGTGTTTGTATTTGCTCATTCATTATTAACTTTTATCAACAAAAGGATGATTTGAATACTACTAACATAAAACAATAAATGATAAGTTTACAATGTCCAAGAAAAGATCATTAGAAACTGTCAGTGAGAATCGTCGTTCCAAAAGGATGTCTGCAGCTCGAACACCTGTTCAGATAGGAAGGCGACATTCTTGCAACTCCCCTTATCCAGACGACTGCACTAATTCCAAATACTGACATTATTTAAAACTAAAAAATTGACAAAGTTTGACACAGGTGCCCTTGTAGGGATTTATCATTCTCATATATACGTCAGGCGTAATATGAAATTGGTGTACAAAAATGGGAAAGATTCTCGCATTTATTTCGCTCCGACGTAACATTAAGACTTATCCATAGAGATGGGGAAAATAACTACATACCCTGCTGTTATATTAAAATGATGCCTAAAAATTATATCAAGTGATATCATTTACGTACACATACAATGTTCTGGCATAATATTAAATTGATGACAAGATTAAACCTGTGCATTACTCAACTAAAAATTGTGCAAACTTGCATACCGCTGGCATAATGTTAAAATGACTCCTAGGTCAGAGATATTCATTATGTATGTAAAATGGTGTACTAGATCATGTACACACATATCTCTGTATAATCTAATACACATGTGCTCTCTCTCTCTCTATCTATCTGTATTTTGTGTGCCAAATATTGTACTCCTTACACAGATGTGATCGCTCTCATGGTAAAAAATCATTTCTTTCTCTGTATTTTATGTGTGAAATAATGCGCTCCTTAAATAGGCATGTTATCGCTCACAGACAAAGTAATCATTTCTTATCTCTCTCATTTGCACTATTAGGCAAGAGCAGAGACGGTTATTTTATAGATTCCTAACATGTCCCCCCTAGGTGTCCACAGTTGCCCTTCTAATTGTCCACAATTCCCCTCCTAGGTGGTCACCATACTCCTAGGTATCCACCACTCCCTCTAGGTGTCCAACATTCTCCCTAGGAAACGAGTCACCATATATGAAAATGATGCTTAACGGATAAAGCAGAGAATGGACAGTGCAAGCAATGATGGTAACTAAACTGTAACAAATTAAAGCAAAACTGTTACAAATATAACAAATTTCCCTAAAATTGTTAAATTTTTGTAGAAAATATATCGACTGTTACTGAAATTGTAACAAATTTCCCCAAAATCGTAACAAATTGTTCTCTGTGCTGTCTCGTCCTTTAAATTAAGATATTTTCTCATTAAATCTCATCTGACGTAACTGTGTGCACATTTTTTACAACTCTTTGTAGACATGAAATGTCATCTAACAACTTTCTGCGAAAAAGTATAAATATTTAAGCCCTCTGTTTCCGTCACTAAAACATGCACTTGCGTACTATACACTAGTGAAGGAGGATCTTCGCAATTCGTCACTCTGTAAGAGAGAGGTAAGCCCAGTTCAGGGTGTTATGTTCACACTTCTCATATTTTGTGATAAAATGCACTATAGCCAATCAGTTGACAGATATGCTGGCTAACGTTATGCTACATGAAGCTAAGAAACTACACAGTAATGGAAAGGAAAAAAGAAGAAATATATTCCATGTACTTTTTTATTTACTTTTTGATGAACTTGGATCACGTATCAAATTCAATTCCCATTCTTTCTGTGTCTTTGTTTCCTATTTTTCCAGTGCTCCCTCACTATCTCCCCAAGCTTTCTTTTCCTTTCTTCTGTCCATATTGTTCCCAGTTTCCTGTTTCTTCTGGTTCTCAATATTTTATTCTTAAAAGTATTTCTTCCTGTTATTTCTGATTATTTGACATTGTTCCTTTCTACTTCTTTCCTTATTTCTGTAGTCCTTGCTACTGTCGATTTTTCTTCCAGAAATACAGGCATATCTGTTTTGGTAAACTCCTCTCATTCACTCAGTAGAGCTGTTGAAAAAGATTAATTTTGCTTAGCTGCTACTTCTGATATTGTCTCTATAAATTTGTATATATGTACATTTCTTTTTATTTTCAACCATCCATAGTTTGTATGCACCCATTATTTTTCTGATAATCCATCTTTCCAGCTTACAGTTAATCGTTAGGCATTCACATCTATATGAACATTCTCAACAGTGGTATAGTGTTATTTTACATAGGTATTTCTTTTTGTAAATATTCATCAAACCAGTATTCTTTCTATTTTCTTAATTATTACATCTATTAAAACTTTTTCTAGACCATTTTGTTGTATAGTTTCTCCATGATATTTAAATTTACTTATGTGCTCTCTTTTATGTATTTTTTCAGCTGAATTTTTTTTTCAGCTGAAATTTTGAGACAAGTTCTATTTGATGTTTTCTTCCAGGAGGTTCTTCTCAACAACTGCTTCTGTCAGATTTACTGAAATTATTGCAAGATCATCTACAAAAATCAGGCCTTTTACTTTAATTGCATTTTATTCCCTCCCAGAATTACTGGTTCAATTTTGTGAGCTTTAAGCACAAAATTCCAGATATTTACAATTTTTTTTAGGAATTCAGTTAAACAGTAAGAGTAATAAACTTCCCTCTTTTCTAACACAAGTTTTTATTTCAAATGACTGAGGTACATCTCCCATGAATTTAACTTCAAATTTCGTATTTGTTAGAGTTCTACAAATTATGTTTGTTAATTTTACTGTAACGTCGAATTAGCTTCTTATTTTATGTACTGTTTCTGTGTTTAGGAAATCAGATGTTTTCTTGAAATCAATAAATGATAATTTTGTAGGTCGAATTATTGCTTTTAAGTATGTTCCTTTCAGGATTGCCCCTTTCAAAACCCAACCTAATATTCTACAAGTTGTTTGCCTAAAGCTACTACAACTCTGTCGATGTGAATTTTTGGTAACATTTTGTATGCCACTAGCAGAAGTGACACTCGTTTGTAATTGTTGACATTTTGATTTTGCATACAATTTTATTCCATGCATTTACAGTCTTTAGAATATTCAATCACATTATTGTCGATTGTTTTACATTATATAGATTTTTACAGGTATTTGTATTTTTTACAGTAAAATCGAATTGCGATGGATCAGTAAATATTTTCATAGAATAAAGGTGGTATTAACTTCAGGTTATAATCTACAAGTTACATTACTAACATTTTTACACTATTTACAATTCTCAGTTCTCATTTGGTAATGGCCTCGGGCTACTGTATTAACTTTGTCAGGAAGTACATGGCGTTTTTCTCCTGTGGTGGTAAAGGAAGATTGTCGTGTAGTAATCAAAACTTCTTGCTGCTTCGACTGAATGACAAACTGTTGAATGGTTTTTACTTCTGAATCCAAGACGCAAAGCTTGTTCTAGTCAATGGTTAGCCTATTTAGACAAAACTATTTTATGCCATTTGCTCCGCACATTACGTACCCAGACTCGGTCCTAAAGGCATATCGTTTTGGAGGCAAGTGAAAATTGTACATAATACGTTTTAGTCCACGTACTTTTTTATTAACCAGTGATATATCGTATTTGATTTTCGTTGGAAGTCTCAAAGTATGGAAATGTTTGTGAACATCACTCCCAATATCTTCGTAGATGTTACGGGCTTTAATTTGTATGTGAGGCTACTGTGGTCTGTGTAGAACAATTTTACACAATATGGCGGTAATTTGTTCAAAATATATCTTTAGTGATCGCTACTCCCAGTGTAATGGGTTTATCGAAGGATGTATTGAGTCTGCTAAGTTCGATGGCGACTAAATGTTGGTTAAAAGGATTGTTTGGAAACTCCACTTTTGCAATTAATACAGCTGCCCCAAAACAGCCCTCGCATGAGTTTAACATTCTCCTCCTTTACATGGGGTTCCCAAAACCGGATTCCGCAAGGCGATTTCCCAATACCGCATTTGGGTGGTCATGTAAACACTTCAAAATCTATTCTGGAAATCCGGTTCTAGTTGTCGGTTTCCCAATCCCGTAATCGATTTTCGTGGCCATATAAAAGCATCCGGTTTTGAAACATGTTTGGGCTATCAGGTTTTGTCTTGTTTTAAAAAAATTTGGATTAATATATATAAAGTGGTTTTTTGTACAGTGAGGGATAAGTAGAAATATTAGACTGAAGCTGAATAAACCTTTTCTAACTGAAGAGAAATAGCGACTGTACTGCCTCAATCAGAAACTGTAACAGCTGTTTTCCAGGCGCCATATTTAACTGGCCTACCAAATACGCATCAGACCTTAACACACAAACAGCGGAAAATAGTTCCCGAAATTCGGTTCTCGTCTTTCGGAAGCTGTGTCGCATGGACACTTAGAGAATCAGCTCAGACTCATTCTGTGCACTAATGCGGTTTTGTGCGTTAATATCTATGTATGGCTTCATCCAGGAAGTTTATGTAAACGACAAGGCTTGATTAATCTTTTCTGAAACCAGCTGATTTTATAAATATTGTTTCAAATTTCTGCAATGAATGACATATTTTTTCTTTGGTGTGTTACTGTCGGATGGTGTCGCCATTTTCTCCGTTTTCTATGGACACAGAGGCAAATGCGAAAATAACTACTGAATACTTTATGGCCTTTATTTATTTATTCATAATTGCAGCCTCTTATCTGGAAAGCTAAAATGGTCCATACAAATCACATTTCCTTGGATAGTAATTAATTTATGTATTAACTATTTACTTCTGATACTTATTTTTTAAATACTACAACTAATTCTAAAACTACAATAAAACAATTAACCAGTTATCCAACTATTAATACTACTACAATCCCTACAGAATCAGTACTCTATTTGTTCATTTATTTTAGTGCTTTTAACTTGCTACTGGATCCGTCCTCATATTATCCCGATCAACAGTTATTATCTGCTTGATTCCTTGGGCGTCGGCAGCACTTCAGAAGCGTTTCAACTACAGCAAGCAATTCCTCCCGTCACTGTTACGTCTTAAAGTTAACACTTCCATAATCACTTGAACCACTGCCGTGAAGAATCTTAGGAAATTATTTCATTCGGTGGTCGCCGACCTCAGTTATCTTCTCTCCATATGCAGAGTACGATATCTAGTCCTGATGGCAGCATGCTGACTTACGGTTGAATGCTTCCGAAGTCTTCCTTGGCTTTCCCGATATTGCGGATGCAGTATCGTCCAAGATGCACTAGGTAGACTCGCTTCTCAATGCTGCTTTGTGCTCCAGTATCCTTAATACCTGCCGTCCATTATCCACCACGTCTTCATAGAGAACGCAGTCCTATATTGTGTGTTCTGGTGTGACCACAATGCCTGGGCTCAGCTGTCATTCACCTACTGTTTTGATTTTCTATAGATGCGTATCATACAGGTCATGGCCAGTCAGGTAACATCAGTCAGCTCTACGGACTAAGAAATTTCATTTTTAATCCCTCCCTGATGTTATTCTCTTGTCTGGCCCGATTAGCCCCATTGATTTTGCCACAGTTGTAACAGGTGATCTTTTATTACCTTTATCGAGTTGCCCTCAGTTGCAAGCGCTCTCCATGCTCCCATTTGATTGATTTTCTTCAACCGGTAACGTCACCAGCCCTCAAGTTCTTGTAATGTCGCATTACATTTTTGTGTAATTCTTTGGTAGTCTCCACCTACAACGAGCAGCATGTCATCTGAAAATGTTACCAGCCCTCTTATGTTGCCGTTGTCAAGCAACTTCTACATTCTAAAACTCTGGACCACACACTGATTCCTGCGAACAGCCTTTTCTTTTTGTCTTCGTAATTTTCTTTCCTAGGCATGTTAAAGAAGCACGTCGCCCGTGGCAATAATCAATCAGGTAATTCTACAGTGCTTTTGGACATTCCATATATGAAAGGTGATCAAAGAAAAGCAGCCACCATAGGTTATCGAAAGTGCCAGCAATATCGATCTTGAGCACTAGAGTGTAAGAAGAATGAATATTTGTCGCTAGCGAAATTGCTTTATTAACTGCGTCTTCAATTGACTTACCTCTTCAACCAGTAAAACGTTCCTCTCTTCCAAACTTCTCAAGTCCAGTGGGCATATGCCTAGAATTACTAGCAAAGCATCATTGCTCATCCCGTGTAGCGGTCCATGATCTTGTAATCTTTTCCATTATAGTTATTCACATTTTTTGCCAAGGACATTCAAACGGCAAATTGCTCTGTATGATTTGAGTGTCATTGGATCTTTATCTTGCCCTTTACTATTTATTATCGCTTCAACGTCCTTCCACGGTGCAGGGACCATTCCTTGCAAAAGACACCCATTGTACAATTCGCGCATGTAACTATCTAATCGGTCACAAAGGGCTTGTATTACTTCTCCAGGTCCTGGAGATTTTTTCTTTTTCAATCATAAAATTATTTGCTTAATTTCTTCTTGTGCGAAGGGGTGCAAACATTTATTGTTTCTGTACTCTTCCCATAACATCTATGTGCCTTCTTTTCCATCGTCAGGAACTAGTGCATCCATTAGCAGAGCAGCTGACTGTTCCCAACTTTGTTACCGTCCCATCATTCCTTTTGTGCGTAGATAAATCTGCTGGTGATCGTATTTTTTGCAGACTGTTATATATGGTACAGGAATTGGTTTCTAAGTTAGCCTCCACAAATTGCTTCCATCGTTCCATTTTTGTTTTCCGTAAATCTTACTTAAAATGTTGTTTAACATATTAATATCTTCTTCTTGGGTCATGCTGCTCTGGTACAGCTTCCTGGCCGTTCTAGCTTCACATTCTAATTTCTGCAGCGCCTCGGTCTAGATGCAAGGCCCTCCTTTAGAATGACCTCTGTTCACAGGTATCGATGCCTCCATTGATCTGAGTATAGCCACCGCCAGTTCTTGATCTTTGACATCTACGTTATCTCCTGGCGATGTATTTACCAGACGCTGAAACACACTTCTTGGTTCTTCCATGTTAGCGTCCTTGATGTTGTACTTGGGTCTTATGCGCATGTTTTCCGTGGAGTCTTGGATTTCCCTTCCAGTGATGGTATAGTGTGTGATATTGTGGTCACTCGAAGTCATTCCATTCTCTCTTCTCAAGGCGCGCCGCTGCCATGTTTGCTGAAGTGCTAAAGTATTTGACGTTGCTCTGACCCTCTCTTCGTCGGTTGGCGGATTGTGTGGGTGCATTCAATACCTGTAGGTTGTGTCACATAATGGCTTCTTCTGGTTGTCTTCCACGGACATCAGCCAGGCGGCTATGCCTCGATACTGACTTCGCATTTGCATGCATGGAGTACACAAGTGGCTTAGTTCGTTCTAGGTGACTAATATCCTTTAGTCTTACCAGATACAAGCCGATCTCATCACTAAATTGAAAATGTATGGAGATCAGCAGGCAGTTCACCATTTTGGCTAAATTTTCACACATATTACGTGTTCCGAACAATACTGTGATATTCTTGTCAATGTCATGGTCTTGTTAATTACTGTTATTGCTGCCCATAGTACGTTGCCTTTGTGTGACTATCCGGAAAACTGTTGGCCTACTGGGGATCTTTCCTGCCTTTGCATACGATTCATGGAGGAACAACACACCTAACTACAACTTTCTGCCACTCTCCTAGTTTCAATCAATACGCTGACACTTCTCATGGCATTAAGCTGTCCCATGCTTGTCTCAAGTAGGGATGATGGGTATATATTCGCCGATCTTGCCCTACTCGCCAGTAATGCTATGCTATACGACCATGCATCATCACAAAGTGTTTCTACAAGGTATCTAAGAAGAATGATTCTTTTCTTCTGGCAGAAACCTGCTTCAGTAACATCTCCAGTTTTTCCACGTCCGATGGCAGATTGCTCACATTTAGATGTATTCTATCTACGATATCAGGTACAAGAAAAGTAACATACTCCCATTTTTGATGCTTATACTTTGTATGTATGTATGTGTGTATTTATTGAACTGGGGACCTAGAAACGATGGAGAGGCTTCGTCCCCGCCGTAGCCCTTAGTTGTACACAACCCCACAACAGGCTACAGCAGTCGACGCACCCCACCGTTGCCCCACACCGAACCCAAGGTTATTGTGCAGTTCAACCCCCAGTGGAAACCCCCCGGGAACGTCTCCTTCCACACGAATGCAACCCCAATGTTTGCGTGGTAGAGCGATTATGGTGTACGCGTATGTGGAGACAGTATATGCACAGCAATCGCCGAGACAGTGTAACTGAGGCGAAATAAGGGGAACCAGCCCGCATTCGCCGAGGCAGATGGAAAACCATCTTAAAAACCACCCACAGGCTGGCCGGCACACCGGACCTCGATATAAGTACGCCGGGCGGATCGGTGCCGGGGATCGGCAAGCCTTTTCGCTCGGGAAACAGCGCGTCAGACCACGCAGCTACCGGGGCGGTCTGCTCATACCTTACTAGACGTCTTAATGGTGTAGTAAACGCCATCCACCTTCAAGTACAGTGAGTTATATAATGTTCTCTATGCCTTCACAAATCTGTTGCGGATCGGTTCTGGTGTGACTTATTGTTTACTTCTTAGTAGTAGATGTTAGTTTCCTGTACGAAATGGCTCTGAGTCTAATGCTGCTTTTGTTGGAGATTCGCGTCCGCATTGGCGAATCTTCATTTACTTCTGTAAGTAGAGCAGTGTATTCGTCGTGATGTGTGCTGCCGCAGTCAACGTACACTTGCATAGCTTGTGTCCTCAAATCCTGGTCGCCTGTATAGTCTGTCACTCCTGCATCCACATCTGACTTTGCTTCTCTGTTATACCACATAGTTCCGACTTTTCGCCATAACTAATTTCCTGCCTTTTCGTAAATGCATGATGCTCTGCTTTAGTCCATGTCGTATGCTCTTTCCTGTGGTGCTTATGTCTCAATTTTTTGCCAGAAATTCCTCACTCTTTTAGCATCCCCCCCTCTTCCTCGATGGTATACACGCAAGATCTTCTTCTAGGATGCACCCTGCGTTCAAATGGTATGATACATCCTCCAACGCAAAGCTCTGGACGCTCTCTGAAGGAATACATTCAAAATTACATACGGAAAGGTGTTACACTACTGCAAGGTGTATAGGCTATTCACATCAAGAGATATGATGTAAGATTCCTTGATTTTACCATCATAACCGAGCATGACTGTTTTTAGCAGCTGCACGTCTGCAAGAACAATAAACATATTTGCCTCAGATGAATCGTTCAGTATCGGTAATAAGCTACAGTTCTGCTTTACTAATTTTCAGCAGAACATCCCACGCCAAGCCAGGTCAGGTAGAAAAGTGTGATGGATCTAACTCATACCTCTTAAGGTAGAGCCTGCGAATCTTCTTGTGTAAGTTAGTGAGCGCGAATGTGTACCACACCCCATTGTTTCCCCCGTTAATAAATTTTTAAACTTTTCGATTGACAGTACGTGACTTTCCAGTAAAATCGATTCATTACTCAGGTATTCACATAGGAAAAGTCCCTTCTGATAAACCCGACAGAACTCTCGATCGTCAGGAAAATGTACCCTCGTTATTTTGAGTTCATTTTATTTTAAGTGTGAGGGAACTTGTTAAGACATTGAGCGGGTTGTTGAATCCAAAATTCATTTTTCATCTCTTATCCTGAAGTATTACTGGAACCCTCTATAAATGATCTGTTATTTTACATATTTGATGGCTAAATAGACACTTGACCTGGATTTAGTTTAATTTCTTTTTCATTCTCTTCCACCTTTATTCACAAACGTTGCTGATTGACATATACCCACATTAACTGCTAAGTTTGTGAAATATGAGAGTCACTCTATAGTGACACCTATAACTAACATTTCAACGGGATTGCTCTGCGCCTCGGTATGTAACTATAAAATGAAAATTGTTTCGATGTTCTAAATTGTCTTCCTCACATGATTTCTCTCAAATCTTTCCACAGCAAAAAGCTGATACCTCCTTGTGGCTAAGTACCATAGTTCCATTTTGTAATAAAAAACCATTTACAATCGCAGCAACTGCATAGAGTTATTGGGTGGACCATTGTATGCAGTATCTGCCCAGTACAAGTGAAATTCGAAGTATTCTTGGTCATAGCTGCACTGTATGTAGTAAGCGACTCTAAATGATTAATGCAAATGCATCTGATCGGATACAAAATCAGAGACAGTAATACAACGGCAACTAACAATTTGTTCCAATATGCATTCCATAGCGGTATAAATAACTAAAGGTGATTTAGCTTCATACCATAATTTGTAAACTATACATATTCCTTTTTGCCAGTAGGAAATATTGTGCAGACCACTTTAATTCCACAGAGTCAACAAAACATACATTAACAATTCCTCAGAGTAAAACTAACATAGACCACGTTCACATATAACACCATACTGATTGGGAGTTTTGCTATCCCGTGCGACTCGGGAAATATTTTGTAAAATAGAGGTGACATATATCTGTAATATCAAACTGCAATATAAATACACTCCTGGAAATTGAAATAAGAACACCGTGAATTCATTGTCCCAGGAAGGGGAAACTTTATTGACACATTCCTGGGGTCAGATACATCACATGATCACACCGACAGAACCACAGGCACATAGACACAGGCAACAGAGCATGCACAATGTCGGCACTAGTACAGTGTATATCCACCTTTCGCAGCAATGCAGGCTGCTATTCTCCCATGGAGACGATCGTAGAGATGCTGGATGTAGTCCTGTGGAACGGCTTGCCATCCCATTTCCACCTGGCGCCTCAGTTGGACCAGCGTTCGTGCTGGACGTGCAGACCGCGTGAGACGACGCTTCATCCAGTCCCAAACATGCTCAATGGGGGACAGATCCGGAGATCTTGCTGGCCAGGGTAGTTGACTTACACCTTCTAGAGCACGTTGGGTGGCACGGGATACATGCGGACGTGCATTGTCCTGTTGGAACAGCAAGTTCCCTTGCCGGTCTAGGAATGGTAGAACGATGGGTTCGATGACGGTTTGGATGTACCGTGCACTATTCAGTGTCCCCTCGACGATCACCAGTGGTGTACGGCCAGTGTAGGAGATCGCTCCCCACACCATGATGCAGGGTGTTGGCCCTGTGTGCCTCGGTCGTATGCAGTCCTGATTGTGGCGCTCACCTGCACGGCGCCAAACACGCATACGACCATCATTGGCACCAAGGCAGAAGCGACTCTCATCGCTGAAGACGACACGTCACCATTCGTCCCTCCATTCACGCCTGTCGCGACACCACTGGAGGCGGGCTGCACGATGTTGGGGCGTGAGCGGAAGACGGCCTAACGGTGTGCGAGACCGTAGCCCAGCTTCATGGAGACGGTTGCGAATGGTCCTCGCCGATACCCCAGGAGCAACAGTGTCCCTAATTTGCTGGGAAGTTGCGGTGCGGTCCCCTACGGCACTGCGTGGGATCCTACGGTCTTGGCGTGCATCCGTGCGTCGCTGCGGTCCGGTCCCAGGTCGACGGGCACGTGCACCTTCCGCCGACCACTGGCGACAACATCGATGTACTGTGGAGACCTCATGCCCCACGTGTTGATCAATTCGGCGGTACGTCCACCCGGCCTCCCGCATGCCCACTATACGCCCTCGCTCAAAGTCCGTCAATTGCACATACGGTTCACGTCCACGCTGTCGCGGCATGCTACCAGTGTTAAAGACTGCGATGGAGCTCCGTATGCCACGGCAAACTGGCTGACACTGATGGCGGCGGTGCACAAATGCTGCGCATCTAGCGCCATTCAACGGCCAACACCGCGGTTCCTGGTGTGTCCGCTGTGCCGTGCGTGTGATCATTGCTTGTACAGCCCTCTCGCAGTGTCCGGAGCAAGTATGGTGGGTCTGACACACCGGTGTCAATGTGTTCTATTTTCCATTTCCAGGAGTGTTTAAATTTTAGAGGCCGGACAACCGCAGCCTCAGTTCCAAACGGCGAATAAAATGTCCATACTCGCTGTAGGCTATTATTAAATGATTAAATAGTTACGACCAGTCTCGTATCAATGAAGAAGAATTTGAGGTGTGAGGATTTTTTTTTTTTTTTTTAAGAAAGGGTCATAGCGCGGAAATGAAAGACTTTTAACAGCCAGTGAGGACGATTTCATTCACCATGTGCAATATAAATAGATTGTCATGTATATCATGTCTGTCTTTAGTGATGCGACCTAGAATTCTTTGTCTTCCGCTATACCTTCCACAGTGTATGTTCAACACACATCTTTATAATGCAAAATTACAGTTGGGAAAGTGGCTTCATAGACTAGAATATGATTCCATAACCGAAAAAATCAGAAAGTACACCGAGTTCGTTGTACAGAAAACAAAAGCCACACTGAAGAAAAAACTAGCCAATCTTATAAAGCAACCTGACAAACTGAACCAAAACAGCAGAAGGAGACACACATTCTACACACCCTTCCTCAACTACACCGACATTATGCTTACTGTAGAAGAAGAGGCACTACTCTGCAAAGGTTTGAAACAAACCTTTCAAGTTCCACTGGACCGAAAGAACCAAGAAAAGCTCATCACTAGTGCCATGCAAATCTCAACCACCGCGTTTAAGAAGCAAACTGACGGAATAGCAGTCCGCCACAAAATTAACGAAATTATTGAGAAGGAAATTGCAAAACCATTCCCATCATACAAGAAAAGAGAGGAAAGCCTTACACATACCATTAAAACTAAATTAAACATGATTAATGCAGTAATTGTAAACGCTGACAAGGGTAACACAGCTGTTGTAATGGATGGAGCAACATATGTAGAAAAAACTGTAGACTTCTTCCAAACCAACAGCATTATCGGAGATACTTAAAGATCCAACAGCCAGAATACAAAAAGAGATTAAACACATTTCAAACAAGATCAACTTTCTACTCACCACCTAAGAAGCAAGAAATATTGTAACAATGAGCCCACAAGCACCTTTCCTTAGATGACAAGCAAATATACACAAAAATGGGACCCCATCAGGCCTATAGTGAAGTATAGGAACAGCTCAACATTCAAATTCAACAAAATACTCTCCAAAATTCTCAAAGAAGCATATACATTCAATAGTAAGAGAACACTTAAAAACACAACAGTATTTACACGACATGTCAAAAACATAGAAGTTCCTGATGGAGCCACACTTGCCTCATTTGACATAGAAAGCCTTTAATCCTCTGTGCCAATAGACCCCACGCTGCAAGTAATCAATGCCAACCTATAAAGGCACAAAAAAATCCTTTCAACTCACATTACTGAACTAATGGACCTGCTTGAATTCGCAATTTCATACAACTATTTTAAATTTAACAATAAAATCTACAAACAAACAGATGGTATGGCAATGGGCTTGAATCTTTCAGGATTGCTAGCTGAAATATTTATAAGTAACTTAGAAGACAAAATCCTCAATTCCAATCACAACCTCCTCAAAAAATCATCTACTATTACCGATATGTAGATGAAACCATCTTATTAAGCAAACGCACTAAATATGACATCAGTGAGTTGAATCAGTTATTCAGTAACTCCCATGAAAATATAAAATTCACAGTTGAACACCAAACATATTACAGAATTAATTTATTAGAACTTACCATTAGAATAAGGAATAATGTACATCAGTTTGACATTTATCGGAAGCCTACCACAACACATATTGCAATCCATAAAACCTCTTGTCACGCCACAGCCCACAAAATGGCACCATTCCGGTGTATGATCAATAGAGCTATCCAACTACCACTTTCTGAGGAAATGTGATCAAGAAATTAAAATAAAAAAACAAACAGCTATTGCAAATGGTTATAGCAGCTCCATAGTAGACACCCTAAAACACTCAATAATGGCAAAGCAATCACAACACAAAAACCAAAAAGAAAATAATATCTTCCATACAATCCCCTCTCTAGGTAACATTTCATATCAGATTGTCACTGTCATCAAACGAAAAGGCATAAGCATATCCTTTACCACAGGCAACAAAATTGGACAGAAGCTATCCCACAACATCAGCACATGAAACCCACTTCACCACAGAGGTGTGTAGAACATTGAATGTTTGGACTGTGACTGCTTCTACATAGGCCACACAGGCAGATCATCTGAGATTAGATTCAAAGAACACATGATAGCTCTAAGAAACAGAAAGTACCACACATCAGCAATAGCCACCCCCCTGTATGAAACAAAACACCATGTTAAAAACACAAGTATCAGCATCCTACACTTCGAACCAACAGGCAGAAAACTAGACATCCTTGAAACACTCCAAATATACAAACACCAAACAAAACAACCTGAATCCATCTTAAATTTCAATATTTACAATAGTATCATCTCTGTTTTCAGCAACTGCCTACATCACTAAAACTGCAAAGCGCGCATGCGCGCGCTCACGGACACACACACACACACACACACACACACACACACACATATCCCAATATTTACTATACATACCAATATTTACTATAAATATTTAGTTATGTTACCATGACAGCCGCGTCGCGCAGTCGTTATTGCAAGTCACATCAGCAAAAACAATCACCTCCTTAGCAGCAGGCAGTGCGCAAGTGTACAAGAGATTGACCTCATTTACAGATATGTGATCACACCCACAGTTTGTACCACTTGTCAGCTTGAAACTATATCTACATCAACTAGTAGCACAAATTTCATATCCATCTGCATATTTTTAAGCATTAACCAATGTTTTACCCCATCCTTTAGGCAATTATTACATGTGAGAGATGTAATCTTGAGACACCTTGCCTTGTGCAGTTCACTTTTATACAATCAGCTCTTTCCTCCCTCTCCCTTCCTCTCACTTTCTCTCTCTCTTCCTCCCCCTCTGCCTCCAGCCTTTCATATCTATCTATAAATCCCGACCAAACTCGTTATTTGTAAATAATTTACCACTGTATCCAATATAATTACTGTATTTAATGTTTGTATCTCTTCACCTGAGTGTATAAATGCATATGAAGTTTAAGCTATTTTAAATTGTCAAAATCAGATTTATATACCACCTGAAGTATTTATTCCAACAAATGTATTCGACAGCTCAAAATAACACCTCCAAATCCTTTAAAATTTACTCTGTAATAATTATTTTATGACATATATTCTTCATACTTTGTGATAATGTTTTCTCTTGTGCTGTGTGATTCATGCACCCAATGGTTTCCGACGCCATATTTGTTTACAAAATATGACAGGATATGTGTGATGTGTTACAACAGTGAATGGAAGCCATGACCACTGGAGGTACTTTATTTTAGTTGTTTTACGTTTACCGTTAGATAAACGTTTAATTTTTTGTCAAAATAAATCCAAAACTATTTTCTGAAACAGAATTTTGTTTCTCTACTAGATAGTGCACAAGTTCCTTCTAAAAATCATAACACAACACACACACACACACACACACAAATGTCATACTAACAAATGTAAATTCACCTTATGATGGAGATTTAAACCTTTGAAACGCGTCGTAGAGATAAATAAACAAGGATTTCAATAACAGTTATAGCAAAGCCTAACCTAAAATGTTCGTATGTAAAGAGATATTTCCTGTTTTTTTCTGACCTGACTTCATAAAGATAAATTTGCAAACTAGTAAACAATGGGTCTTAGGAGGTTGATTAGTCAAAAGATCTTCGGTCTTGAAAACGTGAAAACAGGTATCCAAGAAATACCTAGGCTCCTAAAATCAAAGCCTGTTTCCTACCACACAAGTATATATGTGTTTTATAAATTGAGACTCGACAGAAATCCATTCGAGATCATCTAGTTTAAAGCGTTTTGTCCCCAGTTCCCTAATTATACAAATAACATTATTCGGTTAGTCGAAAAAGGGGCTATTACGTGACTAAATGTCAAAAAATCGATTGTTTAATTATTATCTTAAAATTCTCTGTAGTTTTATGAAGAAAAATGTTTGCTTCGAGGGAATGGTACGAAAGAAAACTCCAAAACTAGAGGAATTTAAAAGTGATTGCACACGTGACGATTACACCACGTCACGCAGAGAGACCTGTTAAGAACAGAATTTTGTTCTCAGTTGTTTTTTATTACTTTTATGTCTCTGACATTGGCTAACGTGTAAAAGCATCATGGTTGCTTCGCTTTTAGTCATACAGACAGTTTACCTCTTGTTTTGCTGCTGCATATGGGAATGGATACCAATAATTGTTCTGGTGGGACTACATAGTTAGAGCAGCGTGAATGCACTGTTACTTTTAGTGATGGCACAGGTTTAAGGTTATGGAGTAGATGGGAGTGCCTGGTGGATTATAAATACAAACAGCTTTAATTTCCATTGACTGCAGGAGAATTTTCGAGCAGAGACATCATTGTTGGAGGTGCTCGGTAGAGCACTTGCCCGCGAAAGGCAAAGGTCCCGAGTTCGATTCTCGGTCCGGCACACAGTTTTAATCTTCCAGAAAGTTTCATATCAGCGCACACTCCGCTATAGAGTGAAAATTTCATTCTAGATATGTCATATCTCTCTCATATCTTTTTTGTTTTCTAAACTGTTCATCAGCTTTATCTAATTGCCAAATGTTCGTGAAGGTAACCATTCTCTAGGAAAGGACAGTGTCATTATATTCTTCAGGTTTGCATGTTAGACCAATAATTCCGGTGTGAGCACAGGCAGAGCAGATGCAATTGCAGACACCCGCTTAATAAGCTCCTTTTAATAGAATCTAGACAGAGAATTCGATACTCCTCTCACTGGACAAGGCATAAGCAAGTCAGATTTTATTAAAATACCAACATTTTCACCTTACTCCAGTTGTGTGCCTCTAAAGGCAGGATGGCCCTTTTTGCGCCCCACAGTCAATTCAGAGCCTCACATAACGTATACAGGGGCGATTGCTTTTCCAACTCTCCAGGAGTCTGCCACGCCAGGATTCTAGTGGAATGTATCGTGGCGAACAGCCTTCTGATTAATGGTGGAGTTGCGCTTCCTGCAGCAGTGAGGAGATACTGACCATCTTCTGGGTACACAAGCGACCTGCTCGTGTCAACCGACTCAGCAGCGCCAAAGGTGTTCATAAGAACTGTGAGAACTCCATTGACTTAGTTAAGATTCTTCCGAAAATAGTATGAATGTTACGGAACGATACGATCACTTGCCCATGTCTCCTAGCCTAGCGCCCAGGCGAGAGCTCTGATTGGCCGCTAATATGTGACTTGGCTCTCTCTGAAACTCATAAGCCTTTAGGAGGGGAAACGTGTGGAAAATTTTCTCTCTTTTGATAGGGCAACAAATTAGCGTGAGACCTATTTGGCTGACGCCGGTTTTTGGAGGATTTATTTTTGATCGATCGCCAGAGTTGGAGAAACGAAAAGATTTGAGGGACATTCCGTTCTTGGGATCAGTGGACAGATCATTCAGCTTAAGGAGACGGCGGAATTCAGCTTCCTAGGTCTGAGATACATGGAGAGTTGTTGGTGTTTGTTCGAGTTGCGAGGCTAGGATTTAACTGACATCAGCACCTTGAGAAACTTAGGAACGTCTAGAGTGGTTTCTCAGCTATAGTTGTTATTCTTAATTTTATCATTTCAGTTGTTTTGCAATTTGGACACGACTTTTGTTACAGTGAATCTTGTGTTAGCATGACTTGCTCGTACGCTTTCCCAGTGCACGTACTAATTTTAGTACATGTCTAACCCGTCAATTATCCCAGTCTAATCGAATTATTACTGCCACATGATTTACAGTCGATTCCATCGCGAACTTTGGAAATATTACCTCTTTTATACTGTGTTTCCTGGAACCTTGCGGAGCACAATATGCGTATTTATTGTAAAAGAGATAACTTGATGCTTCGTGTATTTCTTTTTATTTTGAAGGAAGACGTTCGCCATATTCCTTTTACTCCACGTATGTAGATATTTGTGAAATAAATTTCCAGTAATTTAACTCCTCTTGATATCGTTTCAGTAGCTAGTTAAGCCCATGTTACCTGAATATAGATTACCGGAGGCCACCATCAGCCATACTTAGCTGTGGGGGACATTGTTTCTTATGACAATTATGTTTTCCAAATTATATATATATATATATATATATATATATATATATATATATATATCTTTTGTATTAATCTTTGATGTTCAGACATCTGGCGACCCTTTTATTGTGTAATTAGTAGAATCAAATGGCAGCTTACGTACACAGTACCCCATAGTAGCAGGGCAACTTTCATTTTTGTTTAGCAGGCTAGGATGTTCTGTTCCTTGCCACGTAGTGCTGGATACGTTACAGTTAACTCACCCTGCCAGAGGTCGTGACTTGTCACTAATAAGGGTGATAACATTGCTAATAAGAGTGATAACGTCAGGAATTCAAGGTTACTGATGATGTCATGTAAGACCTTCTGACGGATGACCTCAGCAGTTTGGTCCATGAGCAATTCACACACGTAAGACCTTCGTGTTCAGATGAGGATCACTTGATCACCTTCAAGATTTTAAGGAGATGATTCAAGGTGAAACTGCACCAAAGACTTGGTATCTACATTACTTTTACGTGTAAATGTATATGCAAATTAATAAAGGCCATAAATAATAATGTTTCCTATTGGTTACCGTTCTAGGTGTATTGGTTTCTCTAACATTCAACCATGACACAGATTACACAAGTTAGAATACGTACACATTGCTTGCAGGAGTGATTCCTGTTCTTCATCGAAATGTCTGTCGGAAAAAAACATTCCTGCCCTCTGTCTGCAAGAAGGGGATCACCAGGGAAACTGTAATATCACTGTACGGATCGTTCATAATGTTTAACAGGGATGAGTTTCAACTGTAGAGTAATGACATAAAACTAATTTGTACGTCAAATCATAAGCCAAGGAATGAACAAAGTTAGAAGAATTCATTTTATAAGTATTTTATAAACTTCCCTTAAACAAACGTTTACTAGAAATGTTACGTCTTCATTGGCTTAAATTAAATGCACTATTTATAACTGTGGACAATGTATGTTGATGCGATGTGTTTGACATTATGGAAGACAATCTAAACCTATTAAATGCAATCAAATAGTACTTACAGTGTAATGTGCTCCGCTGTACTTCTTGCTGATCACTCCCACGGGGTGTGAATTGTTGGGTAGCTTACAAGACTGCGGCTGTGCTGTATTTAAGAGCGTTTCGAAATTTGGCTGGTGAGACAATAACAAGACACATAAGAAAAGTGGTATGCAAGTAAGCCTTCCAGACAATCAAGAACGAGGAAAGATTATAAACTAAACTGCCGGGAAAAAAATCGCAACACCGATAATTAGCTGTGCGACACAAACGAAATTTGGCAGGCTTGATTCTACATCTGAAAGAATACGATAAACTACGTTGTATTTGCCTGCAATTTTAATGAATGTGCTTAAGGTACGTCGGAAATGTTCAGACAGACTCGAACAAATTCAACGAAATTAGGTAGAAAAGATTCATGAGTGATATGGAAGGCTATAGCCAGAGAATGTATTCTTGGGACATTCTGAAGCTCTTAACGTAACAGGGGATGTTGAATGATTAATAGTGATGCTATTATAAGTCTCAGAAACAACTTATTGACGTATCAGGAGAAAAATATTAGCTGTTTAGACGCATTTGTCTGTTTGCTCAGTATTTATGGAATTCTTTTGAACTACTAAGCTATTACCCAACTGTATATAGCTAACCCTTATCTTTCAGTTTGGCAAAGAAACGTTTAATACAACTAAGAACTATTTATAGCGAATTCTTACAATGATTATGAAATATTGGTAATGTCAGAGTTCCAAACACTGAGACAGGAAATTCACTCTCGGTTCTCAGTAACTGATGTAGTCCCAGAACTATAGCTTGTCAGATTTACTAAATTAGTTTAAACAAAATTTTAACATCTCACTTGTCTACCAAGGACGTTGCTACAGCTAACACTTACGAAATCTCTACAATTAAAAAGTCTACAGATTCTGAATTTGTACTTACAAATTTGAGTCAGTTATGTAGTGAATTATTATATGGATCAGTTATGTTTATGTAAAGGATTAATCGTTAAGTTGAAAATTAGCGCCATTATGATTCCTGCAAATATGTTACGTTGACCATTTTAGTTACTTTAGTCTCAGTATACGGCATCGGTGTATAAACTAACGTTGTCCCAAGTTCTTACGGCTGTTAGTTCTCGAAATATGCGATAAGCGAACGCAAAACAACCGAAATACGGTAAAAAGAAACTTATCATGGTCTTGATACACCTCTTCTTACTGTTATCACACAATTTCACATTCAGTACGCGGCTTACAGTAAGTTAAATCACAGAAATGGCGAAATTGTGATTACGTAGCGTGCTGAACTGTGGTAGCCACGTTTTGTGGCTTCAAAGGTACTAGTCTCGAATATACACCTACTTTTCCTCAGTCAGTGAGTAAACGATGTCTGTTTGCGAACACATGCATTCTCGTGCTAATGCGGGAACAGTCTGGCACCAAACAGTTCATACAATGTGAGCATGCACTATTTAATAATGAGGAAGAGACACAACTAATTGCCACTGTTGCACACACTGAAGGCATTATATTTTCCATGAATAGTCTGGATGTACATCGTACTGAGAAGGTGCTAAATATTCTGCACAAAAATTTTACAGGCTTCATTCATTATGCAGTGCGGTTCTAGGCGCTTCAGTCTGGAACCGCGAGACCGCCACGGTCGGAGGTTCGAATCCTGCCTCGGGCAGGTTAGTTAGGTTTAAGTAGTTCTAAGTGACTAAGGGAGTGATGACTTCAGATGTTAAGTCCCATAATGCTCAGAGCCATTTGAACCATTTCATTCATTATGCAGAATAATTGATAGCAAATCGATATTTCTGACAAATACTGCTGACTTAGTTTATAACGAAAAACAGTTTTATCAGTTGAAGAATTCTTATCTACAATCCATTTCAATTCAAAGTAAGATTAAAGTATAATATCATAAATGTAATGTTGTTTTCCTTTAAGGCAGATATCAAGATTTCGCTGAAAATTCACCTATACGTGCTCCACTATGTCACAATCTCTTTGTTGACATGTCCCGCTTGACTGCTTAGTTTACTTGTCTAAGATGCTGTCACTCATCCTACAGCGCAGAATACGGTTGCTAGGCTATTCAAGGTAATAATATTCAAATTTTCGTTATAGATTTACTTGCTTATAGATCCACTTTTTTAGGATTACCTTTCATTATAGTTTAGAGGATGTTTTCTAATCATACACTGATTATGAATATAGTTTCAGTCTGTGGTATCTCAAACATAACAAAAGTAATTGTTAATACAATTTTATTATTTTATTACTGTTTTTAGTTTACTGTTAACCTTTACAGCTGAAGATATGATAAACGTTTTACTACCAGGTTCTAAGAACTTTTAATACTGTGCTGCTCAAGAACCATCTTTTTGTTATAATTTCAAATATAGTTCATAAAACATAATATTTTATGTCCATGAGAGTCTTTATTTTCAATAATATATATTATACGCTCACTAAATCTTATGCAATCTCCTTGCAGTGGATTTAAATACACTTTCTTCATCCATTTCCCGACTGGAAATGGGGTAAGAAAGGTCCTACGAACTTATGTCAGGAAATGCACGGTAGCCACGGTAGATGGGGCTGACGAATGAAAGTTCCTCTGACCTCGTGTTAAGTCTTCCTTGTGTGTTGCAGGCTGTGTGTTTGACGCAGCGTACTGTAAGCAGCAGAATGGTCCGGTATTCAAGTTGAGAACAAGCCAAGATGGTATTTGTATATGGGCAAACAAATGGAAACGGCCGAGAGGCAGCACGGCTAACCGAAGACAAGTACAGTCTCAGACACCAGCCACACCACACAACCTGTCAAGCTCTTTTTGGGAGTTCGTGTGCTCATGGGTTACAACATGCTGAGGGGTTACTTGTAACAGGGTTGGTCTCAACGTCCTGTAGAACCTGGTCTTCCAAATCTGATGTACACACAAGCCTCCTCCTGCCTGCACGCTCGTCTGTCTGAAAGAACCCATGGTCACACGAAATCCCAAAAATGGCTTGAAATGCTGTGAGATGTGGTTGGTGTTGGTGTCTGTAAGGGTATTTGTTTTGCTGTAGCCCTGCTGCCTCTCGATCGTTTCTACATCTACTACATTTATGCTCCGCAAGCCACCCAACGGTGTGTGGCGGAGGGCACTTTACGTGCCACTGTCATTACCTCCCTTTCCTGTTCCAGCCGCGTATGGTTCGCGGGAAGAACGGCTGCCGGAAAGCCTCTGTGCGCGCTCGAATCTCTCAAATTTTCAATCGTGATCTCCTCGGGAGGTATAAGTAAGGGGAAGCAATATATTCGATACCTCATCCAGAAACGCACCCTCTAGAAACCTGGACAGAAAGCTACACCGCGATGCAGAGCGCCTCTCTTGCAGAGTCTGCCACTTGAGTTTGCTAAATATCTCCGTAACGCTATCACGGTTACCAAGTAACCCTGTGACGAAACGCGCCGCTCCTCTTTGGATCTTCTCTATCTCCTCCGTCAACCCGATCTGGTACGGATCCCGCACTGATGAGCAATACTCAAGTATAGGTCGAACGAGTGTTTTTTAAGCCACCTCCTTTGTTGATGGACTACATTTTCTAAGGACTCTCCCAATGAATCTCAACCTGGTACCCGCCTTACCAACAATTAGTTTTATATGATCATTTCACTTCAAATCGTTCCGCACGCATACTGCCAGATGTTTTACAGAAGTAACTGCTACCAGTGTTTGTTCCGCTATCATATAATCATACAATGAAGGATCCTTCTTTCTATGTATTCGCAATACTTTACATTTGTCTATGTTAAGGGTCAGTTGCCACTCCCTGAACCAAGTGCCTATCTGCTGCAGATTTCCTGCATTTCGTTACAATTTTCTAATGCTGCAACTTCTCTGTATACTACAGCATCATCCGCGAAAAGCCGCATGGAACTTCCGACACTATCTACTAGGTCATTAAATATATCGTGAAAAGCAATGGTCCCATAACACTCCCCTGTGGCACGCCAGAGGTTACTTTAACGTCTGTAGACGTCTCTCCATTGAGAACAACATGCTGTGTTCTGTTTGCTAAAAACTCTTCAAGCCAATCACACAGCTGGTCTGATATTCCGTAGGCTCTTACTTTGTTTATCAGGTCACAGTGCGGAACTGTATCGAACGCCTTCCGGAAGTCAAGGAAAATAGCATCTACCTGGGAGCCTGTATCTAATATTTTCTGGGTCTCATGAAGAAATAAAGCGAGTTGGGTGTCACACGATCGCTGTTTCCGGAATCCATGTTGATTGCTACAGAGTAGATTCTGGTTTTCCGGAAACATGGTACGCGAGCAAAACACATGTTCTAAAATTCTACAACAGATTGACGTCAGAGATATAGGTCTATAGTTTTGCGCATCTGCTCGACGGTGCTTCTTGAAGACTGGGACTACCTGTGCTCTTTTCCAATCATTTGGAACTTTCCGTTCCTCTACAGACTTGTGGTACACGGCTGTTAGAAGGAGGGAAAGTTCTTTCGCGTACTCTGTGTACAATCGAATTGGTATCCCGTCAGGTCCAGTGGACTTTCCTCTGTTGAGTGATTAAAGTTGCTTTTCTATTCCTTGGACACTTATTTAGATTTCAGACATTTTTTCGTTTGTGCCAGGATTTAGAGAAGGAACTGCAGTGCGGTCTTACTCTGCGAAACAGCTTTGGAAAAAGGTATTTAGTATTTCAGCTTTACGCGTGTCATCCTCTGTTTCAATGCCTTCATCATCCCGGAGTGTCTGGATATGCTGTTTCGAGCCACTTACTGATTTAACGTAAGACCATAACTTCCTAGGATTTTCTGTCAAGTCGGTACATAGAATTTTACTTTCGAATTCACTGAACGCATCACGCATAGCTCTCCTTACGCTAACTTTGACATCGCTTAGCTTCTCTTTGTCTAAGAGGTTTTGGCTGCATTTAAACTTGCAGTGAAGCTCTCTTTACTTTCGCAGAAGTTTCCTAAGTTTTTTGTTGAACCACGGTGGGTTTTTCCCGTCCCTCACAGTTTTACTCGGCACGTACCTGTCTAAAACGCACTTTACGATTGCCTTGTTCAAATGGCTCTGAGCACTATGGGACTTAACTTCTGAGGTCATCAGCCCCTAGAACTTAAAGTTACTTAAACCTAACTAACCTAAGGACATCACACACATCCATGCCCGAGGCAGGGTTCGAACCTGCGACCGTAGCGGTTGCGCGGTTCCAGACTGTAGCGCCTAGAACCGCTCGGCCACTCAGGCCGGCACGATTGCCTTGAACTTTTTCCATAGACACTCAACATTGTCAGTGTCGGAACAGAAATTTTCGTTTTGATGTGTTAGGTAGTCTGAAATCTGCCTTCTATTACTCTTGTTAAACAGATAAACCTTCCTCACTTTTTTTAAATTCCTATTTACTTCCATATTCAGGGATGCTGCAACGGCCTTATGATCACTGATTCCCTGTTCTGCGCTTACAGAGTAGAAAAGTGTGGTGTCACCGCCAGACACCACACTTGCTAGGTGGTAGCTTTTAAATCGGCCGCGGTCCGCTAGTATACGACGGACCCGCGTGTCGCCACTGTCAGTAATTGCAGACCGAGCGCCACCACACGGCAGGTCTAGAGAGACGTACCAGCACTCGCCCCAGTTGTACAGCCGACGTTGCTAGCCATGGTTCACCGAGAATTACGCTCTCATTTGCCGAGACGGTATTTAGCATAGCCTTCAGCTACATTTGCTACGACCTAGCAAGGCGCCATTACCAGTATAGATATTGAGATCCTGTTAATGTATCATCAAGAGCGATGTTCTGCAAATGTGGATTAAAGTTAAGTATTCCAGGAGCTACGTACTTTTCTTTATAGCATTCATTACGTATCCTGTTTCAGACCTCACGCCAGCCTGCGTGAGCTTACAGCGTGCATTTCGGTCTCCTCAAACAAAACAGTGTTGGCACTTCTGCCGACACTTCATATTGGCGACGAGTCTCAAAAAGGATCTTGTTCTTTATACTTGCTTTGCCCTAATTTACTTGTCATGGCTTCGCCACATTCTGCAGATGTACTGCCCGAATTTTATCGCTTGCAGAATCAGCAGACGCAGGCGTTATTGGATGCCCTTGGACAGCTCGTCCAGGGTCAACGTGCACTGCAAAACGATGCGGCCGCCGCCGCTTCATCGCTACCGCAGCCACAACACGCAGTTGCACCAACTTTTCGGCCTTTTGATTCAGCAGTGGAAAGCTGGACGGAGTGGTCACGCCAATTTGGATTCCATCTCGCCGCCTACAGAATTCAAGGTAACGAGCGGCAGCCTCACTTATTATCGTGTGTCGGCGTCCAGACGTACAGAGTGATAGTGAAATTGTTTCTCAGACGCGACGTAGCAACTCTGTCCTACGAAGAAATTTTGTCTGCTTTAGATGCCTATTTCAAAGAAACAGTCAATGTAGTTGCAAAAAGGTATACGTTCTTTCGTACAAAACGTACGGCCGGTCAGACTAATCGGGAGTGGATTGCAACTTTGCAAGGCCTTACTAGGGATTGTGCTTTTGAGTGTGAATGTGGACTCCCTTATTCAGATACTACGGTGCGTGATGCAATTGCACAGAACGTTTCTGATGTTCGTATACGGGAACAGATTTTGAAACTAGTCAATCCCTCTCTTCAACAAGTGATAGACATATTGGATCGGCAAGACACACTTGACTTTGCTCAGGCATCATTTGAAACTTCGCCAGCTGAGTGTCACGTTAACCGGCCCGCCGGGCGAGCTGCACGGAACTGTAAACAGCCCTCGCGCCCTTCCGCGCAGCCACGTGTGCCGCGTAAGCAAGCAAATGCAATGATAATATCATGCCCGCGGTGTACTACTAGACATTCGCGTGAGAATTGCCCGTCACGCCAAGCTATTTGCTTTTTCTGTAATAAAAAAGGACATGTTCAAAGTGTTAGGCAGAAAAAGCTTAGAACGGACACTCACAAACATTCCAGGCCCTTTGCTTCGCGCCGGAATCAAACCAAGAATACTCGGGCTCGTGAACCTTCGCCCATGGAAATTCATGTAGTTCATGCCACTCCGCCCAGTGCTACTCTCTCTAACAGTGACTGTGTTCGTCCCACAAAAAGTGTGCGTCGACATCGCCGGAACTCCCGTCAAGTCACAAGTGATTCTGTACCAGTGTCAGTTCACGTTGCATGAGACAGTCGCTCTTGTTGTCAGCAGGACAATAAACTTTTTGTAGATTTGGACTTTGACGGAAAAGTGATCCCTCTCCAGCTCGATACCGGAGCTGCAGTTTCATTGATCAATCACGACACGTACAAACAGCTGGGCAAACCTCCGTTGTGTGCCGCAAATGTTAAGCTCACTAGTTATTCCGGACAGCATATCCCTGTGTTAGGACAGTGCAGCCTTCTTGCAACATACAAGGGACAAACAAAACTTGTGTCTTTTTACGTCCTTCGATCTTCTTCTGCTGTGAACTTGTTTGGTTTAGATTTATTTCAGTTGTTTAACTTGTCTATAGTCAATCAGGTCCTCTCAGTGAACCAGACTGTGCCTTCAGGCAGTGTTTCTCGTCTATGTGACGAATTTGCTGACATTTTTGCACCGGGCCTTGGTTGCGCTAAGAACTATAAAGCACATTTGGAACTGAAAGTCAACGCGCAACCGAAATTTTTCAGAGCGCGCAATGTTCCCCACGCATTGCGTGATGAGGTCGCAAGAACATTAAATGATTTCTTGTATGGTCGTCACTTTACCATCATCACAGACCACAAACCTTTCACATCGCTTTTTCATCCGAACAAGCCTGTACCTCCACGTACAGCGCAGAAATTCATTCGCTGGTCTATTTTCCTCTCGCAGTACCGCTACGATATCTTGTATCGGTCCACTGCTAAGCACGGAAACGCCAATGCGTTGTCCCGTTTGCCTGTGCTGAGGATGTAGCATTCGATTCTTCCGAACTTGCTTGCATGTTCATTGAGTCGGAAACCGATGATGTGGTCGAATCGTTTCCGATTGATTTTCGTCGCGTAGCTACAGCCACAGCTGCTGACCCTGTCCTTGCTACCGTTTTGCGTTTTGTTGCTACGCAATGGCCCTTGTCAAAGTCACGGATCGGGGATCCGTTGGTTCGCCGTTTTTTTGCTCACAAGGAGAGACTTTTTGTTCGACGTGGTGTTTTGTTGTTGCGTTCTGATAATGATCAGTCCAGGGTCGTGGTCCCACGTTCGTTACAGTCCTCTGTCTTAAAGCTTCTACACCAAGGACATTGGGGTATAGTGCGAACGAAACAACTTGCTCGTCACCACTGTACTTGGTTCGGAATCGATGCTGCGATTACGAATATGTGCTCTTCTTGCATGGCGTGTGCCGAACAACAATCTGCACCTCCGCGGAAATTCTTTGCATGGCCAAAAGCCACTTCCCCATGGCAACGCTTACACATCGATTTTGCTGGTCCATTCTGGAATGCTCGATGGTTGGTTGTTGTCGATTCATTCAGTAATTTTCCTTTTGTTGTCCGGATGTCTTCCACGACGTCTTCTGCCACAATCCAAGCGTTGTCCGCTATCTATTGTTTCCGACAATGGCCCACAATTCATGTCCGCAGAATTTCAGTCATTCTGCAAGGCCAATGGTATTCAACATCTGACATCCGCGCCATTTTCGCCTCACTCCAACGGTGCCGCTGAACGATTGGTCCGGACTTTCAAGTCCCAGATGTTGAAATTGAAAGAGTCACATTCTCGGGAGGACGCGTTATTGCTCTTTTTGTCCTCGTATCGCTCTCAGCCCCGCGATGGTCGCTCGCCGGCTGAGTTGCTCCATGGTCGTCCTCATCGAACCTTGATGTCTTTGCTACACCCGCCGCATCAGGTTCCTGTGCTGCGGCAGCCACCTGCTTTTGCCCCTGGCGACGTTGTATACTATCGCAACTATCGCGGTTCACGGCGTTGGCTCGCAGGGCGCATTCTTCGCTGCCTCGGCCGCGCTATGTATCTGGTTTTGGGGGCCTCTGGTGAGGTGCGTCGGCATCTCAATCAGCTGCGCCTCTGTCGTCGCACGGGATCTGCCGCTCCCCGTCTGCTTTCAGCGACGGTGCCGTCCGGTCAGCGCCCTGGGGACCCATCCACTGGCTCGCCTCATCCCCAGGTGTTACCGACGCTGCCTTCCATTTTGCCCCATGGCGTCGCGCCGCCGCCGCCGCCTGTTCTCCCGCCGGCGACGCCCGCAGTGGACGCGCCGCTGCAGCCGCCGGACGCCTCCCTGGATCACGCGCCGCCGGCCGCTTCCCGTGACCAGCTGTCCTCCGGCATGGAACTCTGGCCCTCTCCGGACCATCTGTCGTCATCGCCCGTCGGCTACCCCGACGCGATGGAGGTCGACCCTTCGGCCCCTCCTGTCTCTCTCAGGGCGCATACACCGCATGTTGGCGTGCACCCTGGACTAGGTTTTCAGGCGTTTCCTATCTCCCCTCGGACCGAATGGCCGGGTGCGGGTGGCACAGCCTCGCCTGTTGTTAGGCTCCCCGCCTCGCATACGTCAACATGGGGTCCTCCCCACGGCGGGCGGAAGCCTTATAATACAACCGTACGCCGATTTGCGGGGGAGGAATGTGGTGTCACCGCCAGACACCACACTTGCTAGGTGGTAGCTTTTAAATCGGCCGCGGTCCGCTAGTATACGACGGACCCGCGTGTCGCCACTGTCAGTAATTGCAGACCGAGCGCCACCACACGGCAGGTCTAGAGAGACGTACTAGCACTCGCCCCAGTTGTACAGCCGACGTTGCTAGCCATGGTTCACCGAGAATTACGCTCTCATTTGCCGAGACGGTATTTAGCATAGCCTTCAGCTACATTTGCTACGACCTAGCAAGGCGCCATTACCAGTATAGATATTGAGATCCTGTTAATGTATCATCAAGAGCGATGTTCTACAAATGTGGATTAAAGTTAAGTATTCCAGAAGCTACGTACTTTTCTTTATAGCAATCATTACGTATCCTGTTTCAGACCTCACGCCAGCCTGCGTGAGCTTATAGCGTGCATTTCGGTCTTCTCAAACAAAACAGTGTTGGCACTTCTGCCGACACTTCAAAAAGTTCGCGTCTGTTTGTTGTCAGTAGGTCCAAGATGTTATCTCCACGAGTCGGTTCTCTAATTGCTCGAGGAAATTTTCGGATAGTGCACTCAGTATAATGTCACTCGATGCTCTGCCCCTACCACCCGTCCTAAACATCTGAGTATCCCAAGCTATATCTGCTTAGCCGTACACAAACACCATCTCGTCTTGTTATCGGCATGAATGGCGGACCATTCTGCTGTTTACAATACGCTGCGTCAATCACATAACCTGCAGCACACAAGGAACAAATGGCACGTGGTGAGAAGAACTTCTATTCGTCAGTGGCGTTTACCGTGGCAACGGTGCGTTTCCAGACACATGTTCATAGCACCGTTTTCTTCCATTTCCAGTCAGAAATGTGTCCCTGCAGTTTATCGCTTTTATTAATGTTCACCCTGTGTAGCTGAATTATGAGCGTCGAAGAACCTCGCATGGTCCTCGTGGACGGTGATGATAACTTTTTCACTGTACGCTGATGGATACGCAATTCTTTATTTTATGAAGTCAAGAAAATTGTATCCGTACTGATTACTTCGACTTCTTATATTCCAGACTTACCAGTCTAAATGGGTCTCCAAATGAAGTACAATGCTTTCACTCGTACCTAATATACCGTCAGAATCCGTCACTACTGGGAAAATAAAATCGCAGTTCTCCCCGATTGTTCGATATTTGGTCCGATCCTCTGCTCGTAGTAAACCAGTGGCATGTCCAAAGAGGAAATTTATACACATGCTTGAGAATAGCAATTTTATTCTGTGTGGTCTTTCTCGAGAAAGTCCACGTATCTTGGATCTGACGATGAAAGCGTCGAATTAAACATCTCAATCTTATATTAATATCTTTCATTCAGATCTTCTGATTACGATAAGTGCAGTCTTTTCTTATACTCTATCAGTTTTACCACTTGATGGACCTATCACTCCCTCACATCTCTCCCCAACTTCAACGATTTTGTATGAACAGTATCGCAGAAACGCTGATTATAGCCAGAACATAACCCTGTCTGCTCCACTCGATCACACGACCACATTCTCTCTTATAACAAAATTGCTGCCTATATTTTTGTACACTCAGACTTACCACGTAACAACTACCCTCGTCTCCAACCAGAGCTTTTTTTATTTCCATAGTCCCTAACTACGGCATTGTATAGTACTGTACGCCCTTAAATATTATTGTATATAATAGTGTAACTGTATACAATAAAAAATTATTATGAATGAAACACACACAACACTGGTGTAATATTCTACAATATTTGTTATTCGCTACAAGAACCGGCTTTCTGCTGTTACGCATATCATCAGCTACAAAGATAAGCGTATGGTGCAGTGAAATTTTGTTGAAACAAAGACTTTAAACTAGTGCATCTACAGAATATCTTCATTTCCAGAGACGAAAAATGTTATTTCAGTTACTATAATTCCTCTCGTTGTGTTAAAAAAAATTTACTTTTTATAATCACGGCTGCTTCACTCAGCTATTAAATATCACTGTTATATCTTGTATGATTGTAATTTAGGACCTATTAAAAACAAGATTATTTTGTTCAGCCACATCACTGGAATATGTCAGCAAAGTTTATTATTCAATTATTTCATTCCATGTACAATTGTTGTAGTTTTTCTACATTTCATTAATTACTGTGTCACGCATTTTATATTGGTTAAATAATATTACACCACATTTCTGATGGAATAACCATTTTGTTTTATTTATAATTCTAACATTAACATTTTTCACCGAAAAGTCAATCAGTGTAATATAATTATTATTTTCATTTCGTTATTCGGTCATCTCAGATCCACAGTAACCTTATAACAGTTATGGAGGTATTTTATCACGTTTGTTTCTTCGTCTAAAATTTTTTTCATCAACAAATTGTGTTCCGCTTGGTGTTAATCTATGTAATATGAGTTGTTTTTCTCTTCCACAGACGATCTGATGCTTTTATTTGATGTGCCTTTCGGTTCTGCAGTCGGTTTCTTTGGATGTCTCTTGACGTAGATGTATCCCGACATTCTAGATTTTAGATTCAGGTCAAATAAGTTGAAGATGCTTTTCGTCCAGTGGGGTCATCCACTGTTCACCCGAGGCCATATAACTAAATCTGCGCTTCCGCTTTGATTTTTTCTCTCTCTTTGAATTTACTTAGTTTTTCGACTTTTTATTTAGGACCAAAAATATTGCGACTCCTTACTTTATAATTCTGCTTGTAAATATTTCTCATAGATGATAAGGAATTCCTTACTTTATAATTCTGCTTGTAAATATTTCTCATAGAGGATAAGGAATTCGGACGCATGGAGCTGCACTACTTTATAACAGTGTTATATATGGAAAAGAAGTTTTTGTCATACATTTTCCATGTTGAAAGATGGGTGTGTGTATGTGTGTGTGTGTGTGTGTGTGTGTGTGTGTGTGTGTGTGTGTGTGTGAAAAAAGCATCAACCTCTCACAGATACCGACGAGCAAGCTCTGATATTGTAATGATATACAAAATGAAATACGGAACGACTACCAAATAGTTTCTAAAGCTAACTAACTCGACTAAGCACCTTTATACACTCACAGAGCACACAATTACACACGAATTAGCACAGCGTATGTAGAAATTCATGAAAGCAGTAAGTTGTACTAATACGTGTTAGCTTCTCACTTACAGCGATCTGGTGAACCATGGGGCAGTTTCCATAATCGTGTACTCATCGGCTGACTGATATGCGATAGTTCACAGTCTGAAAAATCGTTTAATAGTGCTCTTGTGACTCCTGTTTGTGAAGCGATACTAATTCAGTGACACAGTATTAGGACACGTAATACAGGGCGTTACAAAAAGGTACGGCCAAACTTTCAGGAAACATTCCTCACACACAAAGAAAGAAAAGATGTTATGTGGACATGTGTCCGGAAACGCTTACTTTCCACGTTAGAGCTCATTTTATTACTTCTCTTCAAATCGCATTAATCATGGAATGGAAACCCACAGCAACAGAACATACCAGCGTGACTTCAAACACTTTGTTACAGGAAATGTTCAAAATGTCTTCCGTTAGCGAGGATACATGCATGCACCCTCCGTCGCATGGAATCCCTGATGCGCTGATGCAGCCCTGGAGAATGGCGTGTTGTATCATAGCCGTCCACAATACGAGCACGAAGAGTCTCTACATTTGGTACCGGGGTTGCGTAGACTAGCTTTCAAATGCCCCCATAAATGAAAGTCAAGAGGGTTGAGGTCAGGAGAGCGTGGAGGCCATGGAATTGGTCCGCCTCTACCAATCCATCGGTCACCGAATCTGTTGTCGAGAAGCGTACGAACACTTCGACTGAAATGTGCAGGAGCTCCATCGTGCATGAACCACATGTTGTGTCGTACTTGTAAAGGCACATGTTCTAGCAGCACAGGTAGAGTATCCCGTATGAAATCATGATAACGTGCTCCATTGAGCGTAGGTGGAAGAACATGGGGCCCAATCAAGACATCCCCAACAATGCCTGCCCAAACGTTCACAGAAAATCTGTGTTGATGACGTGAAGTCAACATTACCTTCCTTCAATTGGGCCAACTGGCGGTGAATCGAGGAAGTACAGTACATATTGACGAAACTAAAATGAGCTCTAACATGGAGATTAAACGTTTCCGGACACATGTCCACATAACATCTTTTCTTTATTTGTGTGTAAGGAATGTTTCCTGAAAGTTTGGCCGTACCTTTTTGTAACACCCTGTATATCGGCGACCAGCGACTCAGCAACATCCGTCATCTTACCGAACTGAAATCCTGAAAAACTAGCTAGCGTGCAAAGGGAGCGTACTGAATTTTATCGTTATCCTCCAATTTGACTCGCTGTGCGTAAAATTAATCATGAAAATGAATTTTACCTCAGCCATCACTTTGGGTAACATCATGACAAAACTTGGTGGTGCCCTATTTGAAGCACATTTAAGTAAAGCATGAATAAAAGAATATATTTACAGTAAATCGCTGCACAACACGTGCAGTTGATAATAATCATGGACAGAAATTACAGTCTCATGGTTTGAATACTACCGAAAGTACCCTTTACAAAAACAATCTTCTCTTCACAAAAGTAATCCAACACCGTAAAAGACAAGCTTCGACATGGAAGATATAATAGAATGACATGAAGTCTAAATGATTCAGTAACCGGCCTCCAAATATTTAATAACTGTCTGTCTGTTAAAGCTTAATCCACTGCATGTAAGTATGCGAAAGTACAATTGTATCGGGGCATGGACCGGTAAAAATGGACAACTTGACTAACCTCAAATGTAGAATATATTTCAGCACTGAATGTCAACTGGAATGATTTTACTGGTCATCTTGCTTGTGGTACAGAATATTCAGAATCGAGATTCCCTCTAAAACAAGAGTGATTGCATCGGAACAGTGTGCTTCGTCAGGTATAGTTCCGGAACCAGACGCTTCTTAACACTTCAGGGCACTATACAACAAGTGTAAATGAATTATTTCCTTCGAAGGAGAAACCACATGGCCTTCTCAAACACCGGAGCTACTAGCTGATGACCAGCTTATCCAAAGAAGCCTAAATTCCGATATAGTGATTGAGCAAAGAGTTTGTGAAAGTATCTCAATCGATACATATACCATGCTACACAATTAAAGGGTCAGTATTTCGAATCGTAGTAATTGTCTTCCACTAGATCCAGAAGTTTGGTATTTCGCTCAAGGGGTGCGTACAACATTTCTCTTAGTATAAAAGTGTGGCACCCTGTGACGTTAATCTCGTGCTAGGGATGTCGGTTATCGATTAAACAAGCGGATTTTTTGTTATATCGGTTTCTTTCCACGGCAGTTTAATCTGACTGTTAAACCTGGTCAAAATAACCGGTTTCTGAAATCAACGATTTTTTACTCATAACTGTTTTTGTAGTAAATGTAGAAATTGGACAGGGATTGAAAAATTTTGTGTCTCTCAGTTTCAAGATACATAGATGCAAAATAGTAAATTGAGTAGGCAAATAATAGAAAACTTAATCCGTTCACCGTTCGCCACTTTTCTCTAAAAGTGATAAGTGCTTGAATACTACAGAAAATCACCAGTATTCTTCTATTACTTCTAATTTTTTGAAACTCTACTCAAATATCATGTTGCACTCGGTGTCATACCACCACTTAGGCATTACGAATAGTCAGTGCTAAAGGGTGAAAACTGAGGTTGAACAACTCTATTTTTCTTGTTAATTTGTTCGTTTTCAAGAGCTACACGCAGATAAAGGCATACTATATGGGCAAAAGCAGCAGATCACCTACTTTCTATTTTTATCGTATAGTGTGAATGAAGTGTTGATGAGTTTTTAGTTTACTACTATAATTTATTTCCCCTCCTATTATTTCATAGAAAAGGCAGACAAATCCCTAATCTAGTAAAGCAAATTAAGCTTTATATTTCATCAGTACATCACTTCCCCAAAATATTTCCAGTCGAGGGCTGGTGTCATTATGCAGTACAACGGATGTGCGGAGACGGCAGCGGGAAACTAGCCTACAGACCACGTCTTGCGCGCTGCATGCACGCGAGTACCTTAAGCCACGACATACGGCAACGCGGCCAGTATCGTCTCAGCGGTGCTGCAGCAGTCCGTATGCCGTATGTTTATTGCTCACTTCTGTCGGCGTTGTTACTAAATAGCACTGATCACTTTACCCATTTTCTACAGTAAAGCAGTATTTCAAATCAATACAAATTTTACGAATAAAAATTACTCCTCTCTTCAAAAAAAAAAGGGTTATTTAAAAATTGATATTTCAGCTCTTTTACTCGATTATTATCAAAAAGTGAAAAACCCCTATTATAGTCAAGAGCAAACAAATACTGAAATACTTTCAGAAGTGAAATATTGGTATCGATTTTTTCAATTGGTCTGTTTTCCCCATCCCTACCTCATGGTCGGCGACGTTTCAGGCAACGAGATGTCAACACACTCGAAACAATGGCCAAAGCTCGGAAGTTCATGTGACTTCTAAGGTGAGTCAATTATGCCGGATTGGAACCGAATTTCACCACAGTCCTGCCCAGTGCACCTGTGGATGTGTCACATGGTGGAAAAGACGTCACATCCCCTCTTACCCACATTTCAGCCCTGCTCTTGATGCCTTTGCCATAGAGATCATAACTGTCACGCCCACCATTCAAATTTTCTTATTGGTAGTCGAGGAAAACATCTCAGACACACGGCCACCCAGTAACGTCACGAAATGCCTCAGCTGTTGCCGCAAACGTCGTCAATGGTAACTGGAAATACTACTTCTCTTGGAGCGTTGATTCCCATAAATCTCGCTGTTGGAAACGACAGTTGCCAGTGCAATGAACAATAAGACGGCGTTCTTGACGCTCTTTGACACCGCTGATTCCCCACAGAGAATTCAGTGCTTCACTAAGGAAATCTTGGTCCTGCAATCCCATTAAACGTGTTCGCATCTCACAGGCGTGTAGGGTCTAAAACATGAGGGCTGAAGAAGCATTTTCTGCCATGGGTCACTTTCAAATATCGTCGCATAGTTTTTAACGATCCCTAGTGGTCCCGTGGTCCCATCCCGTATACCAGTGCGACTGTTTCGGTCGCGCTACTCTCCAAAGGCATGCGATCGTGTTCGATAAGGTTGCAGGCCTACGATGTCCTTAGAGACATCTTGCCATTGGCGGGGGGGGGGGGGGGGGTTTGTCAGAGTCTCAAAGGTTGTCAACAACGACGTCGTGTTTCTCATCGCACTGCGACTTCGAAATCAGTGGGAACCAACGTCCCGAGGGAAGGGGTGTTTAAATTGACAACTTTTACGGCACGCCCTGTACTTAGCCACGGTGCGTATGACGTAAGTTTCTCTCACACTCATAACACTGGACATCGCTGTTCTAAACTCTATCGCAGACTCATCAAAAAAAGAGTTGAAAAGTGGGTATGAGACGGTGTGACGACATTGTCATCATGTGACACTTCCGAGAAGGCGTTCGGCTTCATTGTCATGAAATTTTATT
This sequence comes from Schistocerca americana, assembly GCF_021461395.2. Classification (NCBI taxonomy): domain Eukaryota; kingdom Metazoa; phylum Arthropoda; class Insecta; order Orthoptera; family Acrididae; genus Schistocerca; species Schistocerca americana. Next base: position 383,937,841 of record NC_060126.1, read on the forward strand.
CCAATGTGGCACTGTTAACCTTCCTTACTCACATGAACTTCTGAGCTCTGGCCTTTCTTTCGCATGTCCAACCCAACACCTTGCAGTTTGAAACGTCGCCGAGTCCATGGGACACGACGTAGGACGAAAAGTTTTTGCACCATTACAGAGGAAGGACCTTTGAGCCCAAATTCGTATATATATATAACTGGCCATTAAAATTTCTACACCAAGAAGAAATACAGATGATAAACTGGTATTCATCGGACAAATATATTATACTAGAACTGACATGTGATTCGGTTTCCACGCAATTTGGTTGCATAGACCCTGAGAAATCAGTACCCAGAACAACCACCTCTGGCCGTAATAACAGCTTTGATACGCCTGGGCATCGAGTCAAACAGAGCTTGGATGGTGTGTACAGGTACAGCTGCACATGCAGCTTCAACACGATACCACAGTTCATCAAGAGTAGTGACTGGCGTATTGCGACGAGCCAGTTGCTCGGCCACCATAGACCAGACGTTTTCAATTGGTGAATGTGCTAGCCAGGGAACCAGTCGAACATTTTCTGTATCCAGAAAGGCCCGTACAGGACCTGCAACATGCGGTCGTGCATTATATTGCTGAAATGTAGGGTTTTGCAGGGATCGAATGAAGGGTAGAGCCACTGTTGAAAGTGACTTCAACGCGAGACGTGTAACCCCATCACGCCGAGTGATACGCCAGTATAGCGATGACGAATACACGCTTCCAATGTGCGTTCACCACGATGTCGCCAAACACGGATGCGACCATCGTGATGCTGTAAACAGAACCTGGATTCATCCGAGAAAATGACGTTTTGCCATTCGAGCACACAGGTTCGTTGTTGAGTACACCATCGCAGGTGCTCCTGTCTGTGATGCAGCGTCAAGGGTATCCACAGCCAAGGTCTCCGAGCCGATAGTCCATGCTGCTGCAGGCGTCGTCGAATTGTTCGTGCAGATGGTTGTTGTCTTGCAAACGTCCCCATCTGTTGACTCAGGGGTCGAGACGTGGCTGCACGATCTGTTGCAGACATGCGGATAACGTGCCTGTCATCGCGACTGCTAGTGTGCTAGTGATACGAGGCCGTTGGTATCCAGCACGGCGTTCCGTATTACCTTCCTCAACCCACCGATTCCATATTCTGCTAACAGTCATTGGATCTAGACCAACGCGAGCAGCAATGTCGCGATACGATAAACCGCAATCGCGATAGGCTACAATCTGACCTTTATCAAAGTCGGAAACGTGATGGTACGCATTTCTCCTCCTTACACAAGGCATCACAACAACGTTTCACTAGGCAACGTCGGTCAACTGCTGTTTGTATATGAGAAATCGTTGGAAACTTTCCTCATGTCAGCAAGTTGTAGATGTCGCCACCGGCGCCAACCTTGTGTGAATGCTCTGAAAAGCTAATCAGTTGCATATCACAGCATCTTCTTCCTGTCAGTTAAATTTAGCGTCTGTAGCACGTTATCTTCGCGGTGTAGCAGTTTTAATGGCCGGTAGTGTAGTTGCAGAATAAATATTTAAGTTTCTGAAAAAGGTAAAATCTGGATTAGGAATCGAAAGTGCCAAGAAACTGGCAGCTTCCAATGAGATTTCGTAAAATGTTTCAATTTCTCTGCCTACTATTACCAAGGCTCATTCATCTAGGCCATCGTCTGCAATCTTCTCATCCAGATATACAAAGCTATACGAACTTTTAGAGTTTCATATCCAGCGTTTATTATATTTGGAAATAAGGCTTTTTTTCGAAAGATAATTCCAAGCGAATTTATTCCATTACTTCTTTCAGTGCACCAATTTGTGTGATTGTTCCAGAAACGTCTGTCACTGTGGGTATCTCAGATACGAAAGCTAAAGTATATTCGACACCATCCTTCTTTGTCTCAATCTTCAAAAATATAAATAGGTTCCGAAGTTTCAACCCATGGCCCCATTCTTGAGTCATTTTTCTGTTACACAGGGACAGGAATGGTGCATGTTCATCTCCAGTAAAGCTTCAGATTTGATTGCAAAGGATTTAGAAAAATATATTTTGAATTTTATTTTCGAATTGTTGTTAGTAAAGGTTGCATTAGTAATCACTAGTATCATTTAGCCAATTCCCAATAGTGTTATGTGAAACAGCATAGCCAGAAGAGTTACATACCATATAACCATTACAAAGGTACTCCCTTAGCACTGTTTCCTCATGCATTATTTCTTGTACCGTCCACTCACCTTTTCAAAATCCTCTTTCATCTAATTTCAGTTTATGCTCGAATTATTCCATTCTGTTTTAGAGGGTGTGACATAGAAAGCAGTAATATATGTGAATAAGCGCAGATATTTTTGTTAGTGACTGAGGACAGTGTAATTAACAACATAAATCAGTATTTACTTCATTTACAGATTAGTAACTATAGCTATTTGGGGTAATATGTCCTTAGCTTGGTTATAAACTCCTAGTAAGTGTAGCTAGAGAAACATGTTAACGCTAATTTTCCCTTGGGCAGCAGGTCAGGTGTTTAAGTGTGGATCTGTGGACGCAAAATGGTTAGTATGCACTGAAACGCATATTCCATATTGTGGTGCAGTTACTACCATGCAGAAAACATCAGGTAGTTAATTATTTGATGTGTTAGCGGGAAGACTGTTAGATGCATAGAAAATACAACTAACACATTGAAGCGGGTAGATATTAAGGTACCAGTGATCACAATATCAGTACTTACACGCCTAACACTCTGTATGGACCGGTGATAGTATGGAAGGTTCAATTGTGTGTTATGTTACTGACAATTTAAAGGTAGAGTGGCAAGGCCAGACTGGTAAGCGAAAGCCGTCACACGGCCAGAGGTCCAGCAGCAAGCCAAGGAAGAAAATGAGTAAGTAGCTGACAAGCCAATGAGTGGATGTGGTTTGGATTACCACGGCTGGAGGGGGGGGGGGCGGGGGAGGCGAGGCTACGCCACCACATGACTGTGGAAGGTAACAGCACGCCAAGGTTGTGTCTGTATCTAAAGCTAAAATTTACTTTTTCGCCAGAGACATTAAAATCCCTTCCAAATGACCTATAGAAAATCTAAAAACGTTGATGTCGCATTAGATAGACTATTCCCATAAAATATTGTCTTGTTTGTACAATTAATAATAACAAATTTATTAACATTTATATGTGAAATTGTTTACAGCACCAGTAACGAAAGCTTTTGTTCTTTGGGGTGCACAATGCAAAGTATGTCCTATAATGACATGAAATGTATGTATGTCACCCAGTTACATGGCTCTTTAAATCGTTCTCATTTTATAAATGACTCGTGATGAGCGCATTTCGGCATACCGTCATCATCAAGTGTCTTGTAAATACATAAGTAAGTGATAGTCTTAATATAACAGTCTGTGGCTGTGATCATAAAAGCTATAATATATTCGTTCGGTGTTTTTACCTTACATGTAATATCGTTGCTGCCAAGTCCCATGTTTTTTTTAGGAAAATTAGTTTATCTGTAGATGCATGTTGGAAAAACATATCTGACTTTAGGTTTTTATTTATGCTATTTTTCTCTTGACAGCTTGCATGACAGTGGATAGGCGCTGTTACATCTTTACATAGTTACCACAATATGTTAGTTACATGCAGAAAGGTACAAACATGCTGCAAATTCCTACATGAACCAGTGTTTATCAAACAGCGCGGAATTGGTAAGAGAAAATATCCACGTCACTAACAATTGCTGTTCAGGATAATGCAGAATACAAAATACAATTTGTGTTAGTAATCTGACAATATGTAACTAAAGAAATACGATAGTCAATTACACTTACTCATGCTTGTGTAGTGTATGTGTTTCGAGCACTTAAAACCTATATAAAACTGAATTCATCAATTGGTGGTCAGGCATGCTGTAACATTTCCAAGGAAGTCAGTCACAGAATACAGCTGAGGAGGCAGGAGGAGTGCGTTTAGGGGCGTGACCTCTAGGCACCACATTGCAACTTGACAATGTATTCATTGCGAATTAAAGAGACATTTTGTACTGAAAATGGTTGTTGGAGATATGGTACTCAGGTAGACTTGAGTGAACTGTTAAATGTGCGGATTGTTTTCAGATAATCGTTCCAGTACATTGCACAATGTGAGTGGCAAATGTTAAAAGCTGCCTGTGTAGACTCTGATTACTGCAGCTGTACTGCTATCAACTCCTTTTTGTCTCACAATGTAAAATATTTGCCTTCGCAACTCCCCATCAAATGTAACTTGTTTCTTGATGTAAATAAAATGGAGATTCAGTATTGTACCAGTCTCAGGGTACACCCTTGTCACAATGGACTGTTCTTATATCATCTTATTTAACTGAAATTTATTTGTGTTTTGCAATTTATTAATTAATAATTTGCTGGGGTTTTATGATTCATAAGATTTCATTAGGATAAATGCAATAGTGCACAACCAGATGCCTAGACTAGTAATTGAACCTCTATATGAATTTATGGGTGTTTGTTTGCTCTTTTGGAAAGTAAAAAATTACTTCATATGATGATTAAGATTACATTACATTAAGTAACGTTTACTTTCATTCAAATTGGTCCACAGCGAGGAGCTTCTCCAGGACGTAGAACATGCCCGAAGAACAATATACATGACAAATATTTACAACTAAAACAAATAAGGTAATGTCCCTTTTTAATGGACACTATTTGAAAAGATCATTTTACAACACTCTTTTACTATGATTGCATTAATGCACTCAATTTAAAAGTAAAAAATGTTGTTTTTAATTTATAAAGTAATAAACAAATAACAGAACTACTACAATACTTATTTGCAATGAACACATCACTAAACACACACACACACACACACACACACACACACACACACACACACACACACACACACACACACACACACACACACACACACATGAAGTCAGATGGTTCTACTGAGAAATTCATCAATGGAGTAGAAGGAGTTGGCCAGAAATAAATCTTTAGGCTTCTCTTAAACTGAATTTCATCGGTTGTTAAGCTTTTTATGGCTGCTGGCAAGTTATTGAAAATGTGTGTTCGGGAATAGTGCACACCATTCTGTACAGCAGTAAGTGACTTTAAATCCTTGTGAAGATTATTCTCATTTCTAGTACTGACTCCATGAACTGAGCTGTTGGTTTGAAAACGTGATACATTTTTAATGGCAAATATCATTCAGGAATAAATATATTGGTAAGCATTAGTTAGTATCCCTAGTTCCCTAAACAGGCCTCTGCAGGGTGTTCTTGAGTTCAGACCACATATAACTCTTATTGCACGTTTTTGTGCCCAGAAAACTTTAGCTTGGCTTGATGAATTACCCCAAAAAATAATCCCATATGACATTATGGAATGAAAGTAAGCATAGTATGCCAGCTTTTTAATTTTTATATCCCCTATGTCTGACACAATTCGCATTGCAAATAGAGATTTGTTTATATGCTTCAGCAGTTCTGTGCTGTGCTCCTCCCAGTTGAATTTATTATCAAGCTGTAATCCCAAGAATTTAATACTGTTCACTTCTTATATCTGTTTGTCGTTGTATGTTAGATGTATACTCATGGGACACTTCTTACAAGTTCTGAACTGCATGTATTGTGTTTTTTCAAAGTTTAGTGACAAAGAATTGGCTAGGAAACAGTGATTAATGTCCACAGATACTTTAGTAGCCGATCGTTCTATGACTACACTTGATTTGCATTTATTACAATGTTTGTATCACCAGCAAACAAAACAAACTTGGCATCTGGTAATGTTACTGATGAGAGATGATTGATATATGTACAAGAAAAAGTAAGGGTCATAAGATGGAATCTTGTGGGACCCCACATGTAATTAGTTCCCAGTTGGATGACGCCTGATAGCTTGATACATGTCTCTTTCCTAATAACATCCTTTGTTTCCTACCAGAGATATAAGATTTGAACCATATTACAGCATTTCCTGTTACACCATAATATTCTAATTTACTTAAAAGGATATTGTGATTTACAAAGTCAAATGCCTATGACACCAGCTGCCTGCAATTTTTTGTCTATTGAATTAAGTACACTTTCACAGTAAGTGTAGATAGTATTCTGAATATCAGATCTCTTTAGAAATTCAAACTGCGACTTTGACAGTATGTTATTTGTGATAAGGTGGATATATAGCCGATTATGTATTACCTTTTCAAAAATTTTTGAGAAGGCTGGCAAAAGTGAAATTGGGTGGAAATTTGATGCTATTTCTTTATCTCTATTCTCAAACAGTGGCTTAACTTTGGCATATTTCAACCATTGAGGAAATATTCCACTGATAAACAACTGGTTACACAGATAGCTTAATATGTTACTTAAATCCGAATCACATTCTTTAATCAACTTCGTTGACATTTCATCATACCCACTAGATGTTTTTGATTTTAAATATTTTATTATGATTGACATTACTTCTGCTGGGATAGTGAGGTTCAAATCCATATTATGAAAGTTACTAGAAATCTCTGGTCTGAGGTATCCCATGCCAGCAACTACAGAACCTGGCTATCCCATCTTTTCAGTAACAGTTATAAAATGTTTGTTAGAAAGTTGTGCAACACTATACGCATCTGTCACCAACATATCATTTACTCTTAATTCTGTTTGCCCCTCTTAATGTCTGGTTCTACCGGTCTCCTCCTTCAGTACATCTCATATTGTCTTTATTTTGTTACCTGGTATGACTATCTTTTCCTTGTATTATATTTGCTTTGATGTCTGTGTTACAGTCTTTAATATTTTGCAGTATTACTTGTAATGTGCTATAACATCATCAGAACTGTTTCAGATTGACAGATACAGTTTTCTTTTTGTTTTACCAGATACCCCAATGCCTTGAGTAACCTATGGCTTCTTTGTAGACCTTGCTCTAACATGGGTTAGTTTTGGGGGAAAACAGTGTTCAAATAAGGTAAGCACTTTATTAGCAAAAGTATTATATTCTTCATTTATGTCACGCGCACTGTAAACATCACTCCAGTCAATGTCTCTGAGGAGTGTCCTAAAATAATCCATTTTTGGCTTATTGATTACCCTCTTGAGTTCAGATATAACAGATTTTATATCCTGTTCAGCATTAACATAAATCAGAAAGACCTGTATGTCATGGTCTGAGAGGCCATTGACGTTTGGTTTTGTAATATAATTTTCTTCATTGGATTTTTCTATGAATATATTATCAATGGCTATTTTTGAGCAATTGGCTACACAAGTTGGAAACTTTACAGTGGGAATTAAGTTGAATGATAGTGTTACTAACTCAGGTATGTTATTTGGATAGTCTTTAAGGAAATCTACGTTGAAGTCACCAGGAAACACTATTTCTTCGTTTTTGGTTGTTAAATGGGCAATTACAGCTTCAAGATGGTTCATGAACAAGTTAAAGTTACTTGTAGGTGCTCGATATACACTTAGTATTATGAAGGATTTTTTGTGAAATTCTACTTCAGTTGCACATGCTTCCATACGCTGTTCTAGGCAAAATTTATGAATGTCTATGTTCTTAAATTTATGACTGTTTGTGATTAATGTGGCCACACCTCCTTTGTCCATTTCTGCTCTACAAAAGTGAGATGCTAACCTAAATCCTGTAACACTTAAAAGTTCTATACCAGTGGTCTCATTATGTTCAGAGAGGCACATTATTAATTTCAATTCATAATTTTGTTACCATAAGCCATTCTTTTCTTTGTAGGGTATGTGACAAAAATCTGTGCATTGCTTGGGACTATTAATGTGCTACAATGTGTATTCAAATCTCCATCGATTCTAAACTTGTGAGAAGGATGATTCTTGGCTAATTTCGAGCCATCTTGAAGTTCTTCTTTTACTATGGTTGTATGTAAAAAATATACTGCTACTTGAGATACAGACCTCCATTATTATACTGTTATGATGTGTCCTTACCAGACATACCTCTTTTTTGCCTGGATGCTGTATTTAATGTCATAGCAGACCAGGTAAGGAGACAGTTAAATTTGATCTCTCGGTTTATTAGTTCTCGTTGGAGTATTATTATTATTATCACTGTTTATAAGTAGTAAGTGTACAGATCATTTTCTGTAAATTTTCAATCAATAGTGTCATTAAAAATAGCATCAAATATATTAAAATACTGATTCAACATATCTTTCTCTTCTGTTACAATCTTTGCCAATACCATTTCTAATATTATAGCTAATTTACTCATTTAAGTAAATTGTAATCTAAAAATTCTTGTATGTTCAACGCTATTATCTGATATAAGAGGTGGTCTGAAGGACCACATGGGATCAGATAATTGGTAACTATTAATTCATTCTGAAGTACCATTGTAAAAAATCAAGGATTAGGATGTAAGAGAACTATAGCTGACGAATATACAGGAGGATGGTGCTGCTTGATATCCATGTATCTTATGCACGTTATCAGAATTTCTGTAGACAAGGAATTACATTTGTATCCACTTACAGTACTGTGAGGTGTTTTAATATATGAAAATATAACTTAACTTACTGTCTGCTGTTCTGCCCCAACCAGAAGCAGTGGCTTTATAATCTACAAATGTCTCATTAGCAATCGAATATGAAGGCAGGTCCACTAATTGGATGTACGCTGTAATAATAATAAAAAATATTCATTTGAAGCATAATAACAAGACGATAGCCAGAAAGTGCATATGTCACTTTAAAACACTGTGTACAACTTGTTTCTACCTTGCTGTAGTTTGTGAAAGGAGTCTACACTGTACCCAAAGTCAGTTACCTCATTGTCACTAAACCCATTAGCTTTCATTTTTAATTCCAAAGTTTATAATTCTAAAGGTGTGGTGAGTAACTGCATAACTTAGTTAATGTTTAACCTAAGGAAGAGGAATGTAAGAAATGTAAGTTAGGTCTATTGACTTCATTGATTTTTTCATGACCCCAGTACATTGCTGGTATTTTAAATGCAACTTCATAAAGACAGAAGTGAACAAACATCAAACTGTCATCAGTTGCTCAGATATGCAAATTATTGTCATCTCAGCACAATGGAAAAAAATACAGTGGTGAACATTAAAATACCAACATCATGAAGGAAGCATCCTATATATGTCAAATTGACATGAGTGTGTTATACACTTGTATATAACCAAGTAGAGATACCATTTTGGACTGGAAAAGATAGAGTAATTCTCATGATCATACATGTTGTATGCATTACTCTTCTCATGAAAAATCCAAGTTTTAGACCTCCTTCTTGTGCCTTAATCGCAATCTCGAAAAAATCGGTAAGAAATGGCACTTTTTTACTTTTGCCTCAGTAATTTGCTCCCAACAAGTTTTCGGCAAACTTTAAAGTTTCACACAAAACATGATAGAAAATTCGGAACAGCTACTAAGACACAAGGCTGTGAAAATCTGGAAAGATGTTCAGAAATCACAAAAAGTTAGGTAATTAGTAATTCACTTTAATAACTCTTTTGTAGAGCTGGTGCACATTGTATAATAACCATTGTTCTAGATGACTTAATTTCGCAAGATTCATACAAAATATTTTTAATCACTACCGATACATGCCGAGAAATACTGCATTAACAATTGTAGTGAAAGTGGATTTGAAACTGAAAAAGCCTTCCTCAGTCAAAAATAGTACTCCTAAATGTAATATCAGCTTTAAGCAGCTACTTATGCAATACATAAATGTAGATCATGAGAGTCATTTAATTTCTTGAGAACAAGTATCTCTGAAAAAGTAAAAACACTAATTTCAACACATCTATGTATACTTACATACCATTAAAAAGTAGAACTTAAATTTTATTTTAATTATATATTTACAAAAAAATTATATAGTGCATATTTTTGTATTAATTATAAAACTATTAATTACTGTAAAAGTGTAAAATTAATTGTAAAATTTCATAAGTTTCTGTTATTTTCGCTCATATGTTGACATATGCATTCATCACTTCCACCAATTGGCAGTGGATCTCGCAACTCGTCTTCTTCGATGTTGAATCCAACGTCTGATAAATTTCCGTGTAATTCGAACAACAGTGAACATATACAATGGATAATCGAAGTCCTGCTTTTTTACAGCAGCATTTGCTGCCACAAATTTTTTGCATTGGCATGAAATCGTGTTAAGCAATGCCTGTAGAGCTTGTCTTTTATTCATTGGCGCTGTAGTCACACCGCCAATATCCTTATTCCGGCCCCACTTCAGGACGTTTTTTTCCATAAACTCATCACTGGCTGAACTTGCAGATAAGTTCTGTATGTTTGATAATGAACTTCATCCTTAGCTGGATGTAATGATGATAAGGTCCCATACTCCGAGGAGCGTAGGGGACGATGTGGGAGACCTGCACCACTGAGTAGCCAAGGTCCTAGCGGAGGTGGTTTGCCGTTGCCATCCTCCGACCGTAATGGGGATGAATTATGATGATGAAGACGACATAACAACACCCACTCATCTCGAGGCTGGAGGTAGGCGTGTTAAATTGGATTAGATGTTCGTAGCAGCTTTAGAAAAGCGAAGAAATCGCAGATCGTCTATAGAAGTTTTCAGGACACCTCCATAAAGTTCCACAAGAAAATTTTCAGTTGTTTCCACAATCTTCCGTTTTTGTGCAGCTAGATCTTTCGAAAACAGAATAACTTTAACTGTGGGAAACATCTCTCCCAAGTGTAGAGCAAAATTTATGTTTCCTCTGTCGAAACAGAGTACAGGTGATATCTCAACCACTTATTGCAAGGAGAAATAGAATGTTGTCAATAACATCTTTATATCTGAAGAACGTTTTGGTGTACAGTGCATCTGCTATGTTACCCCTTATCGATTTGCAAAACCACATTGTCTGGCACTAAAGCCATCATCAAACCCGAAAGATGAATGTTTCTCCCAGCATACAGAACAGAATCGTGTTCAGAAGAAAATGAAATGGTAGTTTTCACAATCAACACATCTGTGTCCTTTATTACCTGCTTGGTTATCATTTGCGTTCGCTGAAGTTCCTTCTGGAGCAATGAAATAAAGCAGGATTTTTTTTCTTCATTTGATAACAATTTATCCATTGGCATCTGCCGAAACATCAACGAGAACTGCCGCACAATATTTTAACCAGAAGCGAACAGCTCTTCTGGTGTTTTTTGCTCCTTTAATTTTCTTTTGCGGGATACCCACCGAAGTCAACTACAAATTTTGACCATTATGTCGCTGTGAGTAAGCCACAAATCTTTTTGAAATGGCAGAAATACATTCTTTGCTCTTACCCACTTCTATGTCACTTGGTTAGGATATCAAGGGAGCGTAAAATCTGGACTTTCTCCCTTTGCGAATGCCTTCCTCAGAAAAAAATTATGGTGGAACTTGAGAAAGTTTGAGCTTGATGTAGTTCTTCAGATCATCAGGCTGCTTAGAGACGATCATCCTGTTGTAAAGCATGAAAAGATTCAGAGCTATTTTTCCTTTTTTCATTTATATATGGGTAGAAATTACCGACAGAGAAGCCACTGCATATTTACGTCAGAAACGCATGTTCTCAAAATTGCTGTTCACAATTCTATCTATTCCAGTTGAAGTCTTCACCTTCACTCGCTCCATTACTTATTGACATTAAATATTTAACAGTTGGAAAAGGATTGTGACTGGAAAACGGCTGTGTTAGCATATTAACGTCACAGTTGTCCCTTGCGACACGGGAAGATGTCACGTCAATGTGTTTTTCCATAGTAGCCGAATCACCCCTGCAGAAGTTCTCAATTTCGTCAGTTGCGTTTTAAAATGCAGCTAACCCTATAGTCTAGCGAGTGAGGAAGCTGTCCGGTACACCTTGTCCACGAGCCATCTCACCAGAACTCTTCACGGTTTTCATGAGAGTTTGCTCAAATTTCACATCCATACTAATATTATTGATACTAACATCCATACTAACGTTATAATTACGAAAGTAACACCGTTTGTTACGCTTTCACGACTAAACTGTTGAACCGATTTTGATAAATTTGGTATGGAGATAGCTCGAATGCTGAGGAAGAGTATAGCCTACTGTAGAGAGTGTGTAGAAAACCATTTTTATCTATTTGAAGGATATAACGCCTCTCCCCATGAACCATGTACCTTACTGTTGGTGTGGGGGAGCGGTGGGAGGGGGGGGGGGGATTGCGTGCCTCAGCGATACAGATAGCAACCACAACAGTGGGGTAACTGTTGAGAGGCCAGACAAATGTGTGGTTCCTGAAGAAGGGCAGCAACCTTTTCAGTCGTTGCAGGGGAAGCAGTCTGGATGATTGAGTGATCTGGCCTTTTAACATTAACCAAAACGGTGTTTCCGTTCTGCGAACAGTTGAAAGCAAGGGAAGACTACAGCCGTAATTTTTCCCGAGGACATGCAAATTTACTGTATGGTTAAATGATGATGGCGTCTCTTGAGTAAAATATTCCGGAGACAAAATAGTTCCCCATTCGGATCTGGGTGGGGACTACTCTGGAGGACGTCGTTACCTGGAGAAACAAAACTGAAGTTCTACGTATTGGAGTGTGGAAAATCAGATCCCTTAACAGGGCAGGCAGGTTAGAAAATTTAAAAAGGGAAATGGATAGGTTAAAATTAGATATATTGGGAACTAGCGAAGTTCGCTAGCAGGAGGAAAAAGATTCCTGGTCAGGTGAATACAGGGTTATAAATGCAAGATCAAGTAGGAGTAATGCAGGAGTAAGTTTAATAATGAATAAGAAATAGGAACTTGGGTAAACTGTTACGAACGACATAGTGAACGCATTTTTGTAGCCAAGATAGACACGAAGCCCACGCCTACCACAGTAGTACAAGTTTATATCCCAACTAGCTCCACAGATGACGAAGAGATTGAAGAACTGTATAATGAGACAAAAGAAATTATTCAGATAGTGAAGGGAGACGAAACTTTAATAGTCATGGGGGACTCTAATTCAATAGTAGGACAAGTAAGAAAACGAAAAGCAGTAGGTGAATATGGAATGGGGATTAGAAATGAAAGAAGAAGCCGCCTGGTGGTATTTTGCACAGAGAATAACTTAATCATAGCTAACACCTGGTTTACGAATCATGAAAGAAGGTTGTATACATGGAAGAGGCCTGGACACACTGGAAAGTTTCATACAGATTATATAATGGTAAGACAGAAACTTAGGAAACAGGTTTTAAATTGTAAGACATTTCCAGGGGTAGATGTGGACTCTGTCCACAATCTATTGGTTACGAATTGTAGTTTCAACTTGAAGAAACTGCAAACTGAAAGAACCACAGGTTGTAAAGAGTTTCAGAGAGACCATCAGGGAACGATTGACAAGAATGGGAGAAAGAAATACAGTAGAAGAAAATGGGTAGCTTTGAGAGATGAAATAGTGAAGGGTGCACGGGATAAAGTAGGTAACAAGACAAGAGCTATTAAAAATCCTTGGGTAACAGAAGAGATATGGAATTCAATTGATGAAAGGAGGAAATAAAAAAATTCAGGTAATGAAGCTGGCAAAAAGGAATACAACCGTCTCAAAAATGAGATCGCCAGCAGGTGGAAAATGGCTACGCAGGGATGGCTAGACGACAAATGTAAGTATGGAGAGGCTTATCTCACTAGGGGTAAGATAGATGCTGCCTACAGGAAAATTAAAGAAACCATTGGAGAAAAGAGAACTACTTGTATGAATATGAAGGGCTGAGATGGAAAAGCAGTTCTAAACATAGAAGGGAAAGCAGAAAGATGGAAGGAGTATATAGAAGCCTATCTACACAAGGGTGATGTACTTGAGGGCAATATTATGAAAATGGAAGAAGATGTAGATGAAGATGAAATGGGAGATAACATACTTCGTGAAGAATTTGACAGAGCGTTGAAAGACCTAAGTCGAAACAAGGTCCTGGGAGTATACAACGTTCCATTAAAACTACTGACAGTCTTGGGAGAGCCAGCCCTGACAAAATTCTACCATCTGGTGAACAAAATTTATGAGAGTTCAAGAAGAATATAATAATTCCAATCCCAAAGAAAGCAGGTGTTGACAGATGTGAAAATTACCGAGCTATCAGTTTAATAAGTCACGGCTGCAAAATAATAACATGATTCTTTACAGACGAATGGAAAAACTGGTCGAAGCCAACCTTGGGGAAGATCAGCTGGGATTCCGTAGAAATGTTGGAAGACGTGAGGCAATTCTGACCCTACGACTTATCTTAGAAGATAGATTAAGAAAAGGCAAACCTACATTTCTAACATTTGTAATCTTAGAGAGAGCTTTCGCAATAAATAAAAATAAATACTACAGAGTGACAGTCAATGAAATATTGGGAAAAAACGTAAATTAGTTACAAACTACGGTGTGCACACACTTTATGCAAGATGCAAACGTCACTACAGGTATTAGGGTTTAGGTTATGATATGTTCGATATGCCTACCATCATTGACGATGATGTGGTGCAGACGAATAGTGAAATTCTACATGACCCGCTGAAATGTCGGAACATCGATGCTGTCGATGAGCCGACCGGTGACCGAGCTGTTCTAGGAGCTTCAGTCCGGAACCACGCGGTTGCTACGGTCGCAGGTTCGAATCCTGCCTCGGGCATGGATGTGTGTGATGTCCTTAGGTTAGTTAGGTTTACATAGTTCTAAGTCTAGGGGACTGATGATCTCAGATGTTAAGTCCCATAGTGCTTAGAGCTATTTTTGCTGTCGATGACCTCCTGAATGGCTGTTTCCAGTTCATCAATGGTTTTGAGGTTATTGCTGTACACCTTATCTTTAATACAGCCCCACAAAAAGGAGTCGCATGAGTTCGGATCAAGAGACTATGGCGGCCAGGAGAGGCTCATGCCAGTGGCCTCTCGCTAACCCAGAGCCAGAATGCGGTCCCAAAGTGCTCCTCCAGAACATCAAACACTCTCCTGCTTCGACGGGATCGAGCTCCATCTTGCATGAATCACATTTTGTCGAAGTCAGGGTCACTTTCGATAATGGGGATGAAATCATCTTCCAAAACCTTCACGTACGGTTTGATAGTCACCATGCCACCATGGAATATCGCACCGATTATTCCGTGACTGGACATTGCACACCATACAGCCACCCGTTGAGGGTGAAGAGACCTCCCGGTGGCGAAATACGGATTCTCAATCCCCCAAATGCGCGAATTTTGCTTATTGACGAACCCATCCAAATTAAAGTTGGCTTCGTAGCTAACATAAACCATATTAACTCCCATCACGCCCCGCGGTTAACCGTACAGTTTGAACGTCCTAACGTAAGCCGTTCAGAACATATGACGATTTTATATCACATTGTTCAATAACTGATACACTGTACATTGTTTATAAATTCATTTAGTCTGAATGTGAACCAATTTAATGGCTGAACCGTAATGAGAGTTTTAAAGAGGGTTGAATAAGTTGTGAGGTGGTGCATTAAGCAACCCTGTATTGTTTGGTAACGACGCCGTCGGACTAAGTGAGTGAGTGCCTGAAGTTAGTTAGGATCAGAATAAAATGTTTACCTGTACTCTTGGAGAAATCCATGGCCAAAACAGTGCCTCCAGTAAGCACATGATCTCAATCACACATATCTAACTTCCTTCTTGCATTCACGCTTTAACAAGTTTTGAGGACAATTGCATCAGCAAAAATTTAAAGAAACGGCATGAAGATGTAATGTTATGAGACCATTTCTCCCAAGTCTGTCCCATAACTAAATAAAACCAGAGTTAAGAGGGCCAATAAAATCGAGCTATCTAATTATCGAAATAGTTTTGTAGAGTTCATTCAAAGTTATTGCCATAATTCTACAAACATTTAAAATGAAATAGAAACCAGCAGTGTCAGTTGATGTTATCATTAATTCTATGACCCTTGAAGACTATTCAGTCAGGTACATGAGCTCACCTTCTTGGTTCTATCAAAAGATATGTCATAAGCTGATCTTATTTTTCCACTCAGGGGACTGAAATAGCACTTCACATAAGCTAAAATCACAATCGGACAGCAAACTAACTAGAGGCATAATGATTACTTCATGAGGATAAGCTCCAATAACTGCAACAAGTTCCATCTTAAGCGTGTTACCAACAACACAGTCGGAAAATCCATAGTGTATATCAAACCAGCATCTACGTGACACAATGGCGTCACAGTAACCAGCCAACATACACTCCACAAATTTAACACTCATGTCTGATCAAAACAGATATCTGATACAACAATAACGTGTACTTCTATCCTTGTATGCACTCGTTACATTATCACATCGTTCTTTCCAACCATAGCTTCCTCATTTAGAGCTATTAGCATGTGCAGTCTACCTACATTTCTGTCCCCCAGAACACGCTATATCACAAAATGTCACTTTTCTACACATTTAAAAGTGTTCATGAGTGATATTATCATTACTAGGCAGCAGCAGCAGCAACAACAGTAGTAGTAACAGTACTGGTAGTACTAACTTTATTAGTTTTTAGTGAGTGTTTTTATTCACATTGTCCCTACATGCAATCCAGTCATTTCATTTGTATTAAAAGCATTTGATTACTGTTTGTCATATTAAAACTATCATTATTTATTAGGTAACTAAGATGAAAAAATACTTGTGTGCGAAACCCTAGTCCGATGTGACTGATATGACCAGTTGAAATATACAAATAAATAAATAAAACCAAAGAAACAGAAGAATCATATCTTACGTCGAATGTAAACTTACAGCTTAGGGCTACTTCGGGTTTCAGGAGGACAACAGCCACGTCATGTTTGAGAGACACGCTCGTGTAGGAAGGGTGGACTACACCCTCGCGGCTGTAAACGCGCTCCAAGTTGTCCTCCCAGTCGAAGGAGTACAGTTTGATGGTCCCCAGCGTCACTTGAAACGTATTGAAACTGTACAAGGAAACAAATGACCAGAGACAGTTTTAAAAAAATTATATCCGAATCCTGTATTACAAATAAATGACATCTTAATAATAAAAGTTGTATAGGGTGTTATAGTAGAATCGAGAGGGAAAATTTAGCACCACAGAGAACCAGAGAAAGAAAAAGGCTTCTAAAAGTACCAGAAAGACTAAA
The DNA here is from genome assembly GCF_021461395.2 of Schistocerca americana. NCBI lineage: Eukaryota > Metazoa > Arthropoda > Insecta > Orthoptera > Acrididae > Schistocerca > Schistocerca americana. The sequence goes on from NC_060126.1 coordinate 383,954,939, forward strand.
GTCAAAATGCGAAAACGAATGTTGTAAGTGTCTGAACATCTAATGGGGACAGTAGAACAAATGGGTAGATGAGATGAAGAAGGACATGGGAGAGATTAGTACCATACTAGAGATAGTATATAACAAAAATAAAGACTAGAGGTGCAATGAAGATATCAGAATTTTATTAGATTACCAACATGTTGGTAAGAATTCGGCCAGATCAATGTGTGAAATTTGGTATGTGAAAGTTGGTACGTGAAATTTGGAACGTTGGATTTCTTGGCCGACATAAGCAGATGCGTGATTCGACGAAAGGGGCTTCTGCGGTCAGCCACGCTCGTCAAAATAAGGATGGTATCCAGCAGCTAAGCGACGGTTTTTGCTAAGGAAATTGCAGGACAGGATGAGCTTCTAGCCAGCTGCAACATGGTCCAATATACGAGATGTATGCAATGGTGGCTTCTGCTACAGTATGAAAGACGGGTACATTCAAATACTTTTTAATTCTGTGATAAGTTAGTGTTTCATCATAGCACAGATCCATACGTACCAGCATACTCAAAGCACTGAGGTGGATCTATTGAGAGAATATTATTACAAATATCACTAAATCAGGGAAGTTATATTATCATAGTAAAAGTCATTTAAAATTAAAAAACTGCTAAATGCTTTATAAGCAAGGTATTGGACGATAACTTAGGACTAAACATCATCCCTGAAAGCCACGCATCTGTAGACAATTTTTTTGAGTTATTGTGCTTCTTACATGAGAATGGTTGCATCGACACGGCATTATAATTTAGAATATGGATGTACGTATGTTGTTATATCTTTTTTGTACACCATCTGATACTCCACACTAACACAGCAAATGAAAGTAGTGTAGCGATTCCCAAGTCACGCTTTATTAACTGTTTCTGAGTTATGTAACTAAAAGGTTAGTAGGCCAACGTTAGAAAAACCCTTGTAACTTAAAAACGGAAAATTATTCGTAAGACAGTAGGCATGCTTATTCACATACAGAGATATGTAAACAGGCAGAATATACCGCTGCGGTCGGCAACCATTATATAAGAGAACATTTGTCTGCCGCAGCTGTTATATCGGTTACTGCTGCTACAATGGCAGCTTATCAAGATTTAAGTGAGATTAAACGTGGTGTTATAGTGCACAAGTGATGGGACACAGCATCTCCGAGGTAGCAATGAAGTGGGGATTTTCCCGTGATACGACTTCAAGAGTGAACCATGAACGTCAGGAATCTGGTAAAACATCGAATCTCCGACATCTGTCCGGCCGGAAAATGGTCCTGCAAGACGAGACTGAAGGGGATCGTTCAACTTGACAACAGTTGCAACCGTTCCGCAAAGTGCTGCTGATTTCAGTGCTGCGCCATCAACAAGTGTCATCGTGCGAAACATCAACGATATGGCCTTTCGGAGCCGAAGGCCCACTCGTGTACCCTTGATGACTGCATGACACAATGCTTTACGCCTCAACTGGACCTGTCAGCACTGGCATTGGACTGTTGATGACTGGAAACATGTTGCCTGATCGGACGAGTTTCGTTTCAAATTGTATCGAGCAGATAGATGTGTACGGGTATGGAGACAACCTCATGAATCCATGGACCCTGCATGTCAACAGGCGATTGTTCAAGCTAGTGGCGGCTCTGTAATGGTGTGAGGCGTGCTCAGTTGGAGTGATATGTGACCCCAGATACGACTAGATACGACTCTGACAGATGACATACATGTAAGCATCCTGTCTGACCACCTGCATCCATTCATGTGCGTTGTGCGTTCTTGCGCAATTCCAACAGTACAACGCGACACCCCACACGTCCAGAACTGCTTCGCTTCAGAATGGTTACAGGAACTCTCTTCTGAGATTAAACACTTCCGCTCAGTTCCCTCCAGCACTACTTCAGACATTAGTCGAGTCCATACCACGCTGTGATGCGGCACTTCTGCGTTCTGGTAGGGCTTTACACGATATTGGGCAGGTGTATCTCTTTCTTTGACTCTCCGGTGTATGTTTTAACGTGCATTCTTTATTATTTGTTTTAAGCGCTTATGCACTATATCCGTGATTAATTAGTTTTGTCTGTACTTTCCTATGCAGACTATTTCGTTTGATCTCTGTAGAACCGATAAAAATGATTTTTCATTTAAGTCATGTGCCTAATTTGTAAAATCGCTATCACGAAAATGATGGTCCATTTTATAAACTCTGAGTAAATTATGCTCTTTTGGTGGGGGAGCGAATGTTCTTGTTCGTGCGAGCATAGAAGCGTTGGCGTATTCTTATTCGTGGAATGGCGTTTGGGAGCAAGGAAGGATTCGGGGGAAAGTTGAACTGGAAGACACTTTCTGTCGAATGAATAGGGGACTTGTATGTCAAGTTTGGTACAGGGTAGGCTTGGGGACCTTTTATGCGCAAAAGTGTTGGTTTCTTGGCTGCACGTAGACACATGAATACTTTAATATTCGTTTGCACGTATAAAATTTCCGAGTGGTGTGGTACTCAGCCTGTGCCAACTGCGTGGAACGTTAACATTTTGTGAACGTCAAATAATGTGCAATGTTGAACTTTAACTTACTGAGATTTCACTTTTCCAATTCAAGCTAGGTGTAGTACGAAAATCTGCTTGTAAATTCGCATGTGTGTTAATATGTTGATTGCCTTAAGTGGTTCAAAAATGGTTCAAATGGCTCTGAGCACTATGGGACATAGCTTCTGAGGTCATCAGTCCCCTAGAACTTTGAACTACTTAAACCTAACTAACCTAAGGACATCACACACATCCATACCCGAGGCAGGATTCGAACCTGCGACCGTAGCGGTCGCGCGGTTCCAGACTGTAGCGCCGAGAACCGCTCAGCCAACCCGGCCGGCTGCCTTAAGTGAACTTTAAGTATTTATGAGCTGGCAACAAGTTGTGTTCAGTTAACCGGAATAGAACTGCGTTTTTCGCATAGCAGTGATATCTACATAGCATTTCGGGATTCTGTTGCCATTCTAATCTCACATACATGCAAGCTTAAATGCATGTGAAAAATTGTTCACGTTTTAATAATTTATTTTAGGGTTACCATTCTTAACAGTTTCAATGTTTGACTGACTAAATAAATCGGTGCATTTAGGTGAAACCTTCTGTTGTCGTCTGCATCAATTTATTCATCAGAATAACGCTTTTAACAATTATGATTATTATTCAGTTTTATTGCTACTTGTTTGGTTTAATAATTCTCATTATAAGCAATGCAGCGAGTTCAGTTGCTGGGCGTAAAGGCAGAAGTTCATAGCTCGACCCTGTTACTATCTGGACACAACGTTCTAAATTGAGCAGTTCATTGCCGAAGTACCACTCATAAGGGGACGTTATAAACAGTCTTTTCGTGCAGGATTTAGATTAGAAACAGTCCGTTGGCAAGCCATATTTTGCTGGAGGAGCTACCTGAAAGCAGTGTCAGAACTTCTTCCTGAGGATTAGGGAAACTTAGGTATGAAGGGATCAAGAAATTCTCTAAAGAAAAAGAGAGTTACAGAAGAAAACCTTGATTTACAAACGACTAGGTGTTAGGTGCAATTAGGACAGGAGCAAGAAAACAAAGAGAAGTCTCCAGTTTTACGAAACTTTGTGCACAATGTTACAGATCATGTAAAAGGAGATAAGTATTAATGATTTGGAGCTGAAACAAACCGACTCATATTAGAAGAACAAAGATGTAAAATTATTAGTTTAACTCTCTTGCAGCTGTGTAAACCGCCAAAAGTAATTTGATAAAAGTCAGTTCGACTCTGCATTTGTAACCAAACAACAAACCAAGTAATAATGCATAGTGCTAAGACTCAGGCAAAATTTACGTCGTTGATATGTTTTTATTATGCTCTTCATTTCTGTTCATCCACTGGGAATCCACATCCGCACTAAAACAGCTGTTAGATACTTAGAGTGCTCTCGCAGTCATTTACATGTAATAGTAAATGGAGAATCCAAGGGAAGGGATGGATGGGAGTTCGCAACCTCCAGCCACACAGGACATTGTGGTACCGAACAGGACATTGTGGTAATGCAGCAGTGAAAGCTGTAAACTTGCGTCCGACCGAGACTCGAACCCGGATTTACCGTTTCTCATGAGATGTTTCCTTAACTACTTTGGCCGTCTGGACACGTTCCCTGACCGTCTCAAACTGCCAACCTGTCACCCACTGCAATGCAGCCGCCTTATCACGAGTGGTTTCGTTCTGTCGGACGTGCCAGCAGAACAGATCTCACTCAGAGGTTTCTCTGATTCATTAATTGGTTATGAAAGTAATAATTAAAAGAGTGTCTCCAGATTAATATCTCTTATTCTGCCAGTAGACTTCGCATAGAGAGACACATTGTCTTCCATGTTTGTCAGAATGTCTTGAAACTGGCTCATCCTTTAACGTAGTTTCACTTGTTCTGAGCCATTACGCATTATATGAATACGTCGTATGTAATAATTTTCTTCCCCTACCTGTCGATTTTCTCCCTTTCTATAATAGTTGTCGATGTTTACGATCTCTATGGTGGCAGGTGAAGCTGGCCGTGAAGTATGATAGTTTTCTTCTTAGGACGTGGCTCCTGTGGTTTGGTCGCAGGTGTTAAGTTGTGACCCGTCAAAGAAACAAAACTGGTCGTATAAGTCTTTATTCCGTAACAATTACATCGGTGGTGACATCCGAAATGCCGCCAAAGGCCCCTGTGCTGTAGGCGGCCACAGCCAGTGAAGTGTGCGGGCATTGGCTGTAGCCCCTCAGAAGCGCGGCGTGTTTCGGACGTGGTCGGGCAATAGCGACTTTCGCCAAGGTCATACAACGAAGGCTTTCACGACCGGATGGTACTGTTGTTGATAATTCTTCCGGGTTATATGGCCGTGGTCCATGGAATTCTTCTATTCCTAACGTTTCGTCCTGCAGGACTGCAGGTCTGCAGGACTCAGCAGGAGCAGCCATAGCTCTGAAGATGTCCAACGTAGTATTGGACGAAACGTTAGGAATAGAAGAATTCCATGGACCACAGCCATATAACCCGGAAGAATTATCAACAACTGTTGCCAAGGTGCTGCTGTCAACACAGCGGCAGCAGGCACAAACCCATAGGTGGTGCCAGGTGGCGAGCAATGGATGGGCAGTATATGGCCCAGCCTAGCACCACTGACAAGCTCAGCGTTACTGGGTCAGGCAGGATCAAACCACGAACTCCAATATGGATTATGTCATTGTTGTGTGCCAACACTGAGCAATGGATGGGGGGGGGGGGGGGAACAACAACAGTGACAGTCATATGTTCGCACAGGCTGACAAACAGCGACAGTATTCGCCATGCTCAGGCAGTGACAGGTGGGTAATAGATGGCACAGACTCGAACCCACGGCCCAGAGTTTAGAGACACCAAGTCCGCACATTCGGACTCAGCAGAGGCAGTAGTCTGCAGTTATTGACAGTAGAGTCTGGTGGCACCAGCTTGCTGGGTCATCTCAGGTGCCATATAGTCGTGGACATCTGCTAATGACTAGTGGCTGGTGGTGAGGGCAGAACTGAGAGTCTAAGTTCGTCAGTACATACACAGGCTGGGCTGCCTAGTGTTCCTCCAATGGCAGCGCTCCAAGCCTCTATATCAGCTGGCCGAAGTGGCCGTGCGGTTCTAGGCGCTGCAGTTTGGAACCGCAAGACCGCTACGGTCGCAGGTTCGAATCCTGCCTCGGTCATGGATGTGTGTGATGTCCTTAGGTTAGTTAGGCTTAACTAGATCTAAGTTCTAGGGAACTAATGACCTCAGAAGTTGAGTCCCATAGTGCTCAGAGCCATTTAAACCATTTGAACCTCCATATCATAATGGATAAGAGTTTCTGGGTGTAATCGTTGAGCGATTATGACACCGGTCTTTCTGTAGTGTGCCAGTGCCACTGGTAGGCCAGTCGTTGCTGTCATGTGTCACATCTTCGCCTTTCATAAACACTGAGTGGAGTCTTCTGCAATGTCAGTGTACTGAATGCATCTGCTTGCATACTGTTCTTGCACGAAAGCACCTAGTTCCTTCCTTAGGTGGCTTGTGAAACATTCCCAGTGACATTACTTTGCTGAAAAGTTGAAGGAGCATTTTGATTCACCAGGTCGACTCATGGCGCAACACTATTTTCAAATGGTTTGAAATTCATGATATGCTCTTGAAATGGATATTGTTTCATGTCTCATTAAACGTAATGCTACAACCTGAACTGATATGAGAGTTCTAAATATTTGTACACATTTTATCTGTGAGCAGTGTTTTAAGCCATTCTTTTAATACATATTTACTCTAAAGCAAGTAGATCATCATCAAGGCCTGCAGACGTAGTGCCAAAAAGACCAGAATGAATAACTCTTAAATTTTCATTCATATTTAGTATCTGAATATTTGTAATCAAAGCAACAACAAAAAATACTAAGTCAAGCATCAACATTGATTTCGTAATTATTACTACTAGTAGGCTAAAATATATTACTGACTTTCACGATTGTAGCGATGTAAATTGGAAAACTATTCAATTTACACAAATTTGCAATTGAATTTTTACGGACAGAAGTACTGACTCTTATTTCTTTCAGAGAAACTAGAAAATTTAAAAAATTAAGCATCTAAAGTATTTGTACTCTTCCTTTCTTAACAATAACTGAGTCGTGCTATCAAAATCCCAGCATTCCAAATAATTGGGACAGTGACCATCTTTTAGGGAAACTCATAAAAGCAGTCAAAGTCTTGGCACTTGCTATTTCATCATTTGACGTTGTGCAAAATTTGTCATCTGTACTTTCCAGTCAAGGGAAAGAGAGCTTGACAGTGAAAAATAAAATTTTTTTTGAAGAAATGAAGATTTTCTGATATTTTGTGGAACGATCAATAGAGCTCTTCTTGACAATGAAAAAGCAATGAAGTATTTATATGTTTGTGGATATCTGGAAGCAGAAGAAATTAGGAAACGTAGGGGGGATGTTTTATGAAATAAATGGTACTACAGCGTTATTAGAAAGGGGACTAGTAAACGATTATGTGATTTAGCGGTCTGTAAACTACCATATACATTACGCATTATATAATCTGGGATAACCACAGCAATCAGTCACACATAAATTTGTATTTTATTGTAAATCTAGCTAGATTTCAGCTGCAGTATAGCCATCGTCAGAGCTAAAACTGGTAAGAAACATAGGGATCAGTCATTTGAATTGGCTGTAATCTGTAAGCTAGCTGTTTTCCACCTTAAACGTTGCATAAAAGACAAACATACCGATTAGTAGTGGGACATGTAAGAAGGCTTGCATGTGCACATGTTGTTAAAATGATTTTAATCAGCCCATAACTCATTCACGCTGTGGGTGCTGTTTACAATCCTACACAGCCAGCCACAATGAATGCTATAACCAATATCATGTGTTATATGAGAATGCAGGCTTTCTCGGCGAATCTCGATGATAAAATCTTCTCGGTTGACAGCCGAGTCAATGTGTTGTTTTCCAGCAACGTTTCAGCAAGTTTCTTACTTGCCATCTTCAGGCGAAGCCATCGAAGACTAACGAAGACGTTCTCCACTCCGCCTTATGTAGCGCGCTGACAGTATTGCCGCGCATGCGTCACATTCGCAGTGACAGAATGACCTCACCGCAGCTCCCTCGCTGGTGGAATTGCAAGAATCAGCTGTCTGTGGCGTTGTCGCTCGCGGCAGTCATCGGAGCATTCTGACGTCTTCATCTGGAGCAAATCTCGGAGATGGCGGAATTCCACGAATTTAAATTTCTCATCAAACGCATTCACGGGGAGGAGATGGCCTCACATGTAAGAAATTTCGACAAGCCACATGGCAACAGAGCAAAACTTTTTAAGTTCCTTAAGATTTTTAATGTGATGTCGGGACCACGGTATAATACCAGACGGCCACTGCGCGGTAGATAACGGAGAAGGCTATTGTGAAGGAGAGAATTTGTTCTACGAGACGAAGGCTGGATGCCATTTCAGAAGAACTGTCCCAGCTACATCTGAAGATAACGGTACATGGTTCTCCTGTATCATGGGACTAGGTTGATGGGGTGACTTCAGTCAGGTTTGATTGTGTATATAAGGATTCAAGTTAGCGGCAGACGTCGAAATTTGAACGCTTGATGCCACAACAGCTGTCGCCACAGGAAATACGTTTTGTTGTTAACTTCACGGAGAAGTATTTGGACGTTTCGACAAATGTCTGTTTTGGGTAAAGGACTCAATTTTGCACCTACACGAAGTGCCGTACCTCTGGTAAGCTTCCTGAGTGGTGTTGAAGAAGCTGTACGACGGCTTCCTATGGACGCTGCCGAAGACATAAGAAGGGAAACTTGTCGTGCTCTCTTAAAAACTCCTCCTTAACGTAATAAGATAACCTCCTAAGAAAGGGCTAGTACACGAAATCTCCAAGAGGATCCGGACACAGTGGTGCTGAAAGTTGATAAGGTAGCACAACTGTTCTGTTCCTCGTAGTTTGTATTTGAAGAAGATGTATGGTCTACTTAGTGATACTATGTACAGGAAGATTGATCACGACCCTGCAGCACGTGTGCTACGGAAGACATGTACTCTACTGAATTCTTCCTCGTCACCTCCAGAGAGCACAAGGGGTTAAGACCACAAAGAATGAATGGTCTTCCTAAAGTGCACAGGGAAGGTCTTCCTTTACGGCTTATAGTGAGTAATACGGACGCCTCCAATATTATTTATGTTATGATGACGACGAACGAATCGTCGCCAATGTGAATGACTGGTGGCCAATGATATGTAGAAACATACAAATCTCTTCTTGGCATATACAGCAGTTTTGTAAGTGAAGTCGATAAAGAGCTGGCTGCATGGTCTGGGTTTCAACGACCAAAATAATTAGAGGTCGTTGGTAAAAAATAATATATTGTACTTAACTGGTAGTACAGGAGTCTTCATAGTCAGGATGAATATAATTACAAACAGAGAGCTATACAGACATCACATAGGCCGTACTTTAACTAAATGCCTTGTTAGAGGTTGCGACCTATCAGCTGAAGGCTATACGACCTTCCTACTTGACGTCCCGAGCAAGAGTGGCCGAGCGCACGCTAGAGACTTGTTGCAAGCCGCGGAGCGGCGCTAGTCTCGACTCGCATGTCCAGCGATACTAGTACGGACCGCGTTCGATAACTGCATTCCCCTAACAAGTGTGGTATCGAAAGTTGATACCACAATTTAGCCAAACATCTTGCTTTCTTGGTGAGACCATTCGTTGACAAATGTCCACATCATATACCGAACTCTGCCGATTTTATAAACAGACTGGGGGCTCTCCACCTAAGTAGTTCGGAACTTTTATTGAGTTTTGATGTAGTACCTCTTTTTACAAAGTTACCTTTTGAAGATTCCTTGGCACTAATTGGTAAACAGTCTTTCCTCAGCCTATCTTATGTTTAACGAAGAATATTTAGGACAGATTTACGGTGTGGCCATGGGCAACCCCTTGTCTCCCTCGGTGCCTACCTTTTTTATGGAGGGTTTTGAGGAAAGAGCACTTGAAGCAGCGGTTTCTAAACCAACTATTTTTTGCAGATACATGGATGATGTTTTCGTAGTGTGACCCCACGGAGAAGATAAGTTAATGGAATTTTTACAGCATCTTAACTCCATTCATGAGAACATTCGATTTACTATGGAATTAGAGAAAGATGGTTGTCTCTCATTCCTGTATGTGAAGAGTGACAGTTCAGTGGGACATTCCGTTTACCGTAAGCCCACTCATACTGATTTGTACTTGCAATCACCAAGTTGACATGACCTATCCCAAACCATGAGTGTGCTTAAAGTCCCATTTAAGGACAGTGTTCGGAGACAACGGGTACTCGACCTGGAAAATTAACAGGGCATTCTAAGCCAAAACAAAGCACCGGGAAGTCGATAAAGAGGAGAGCAAAGTCCCTAGTTTTTCTTCCTTTCGTGGAAATATTTCCTTCAAAATAGCAAGAATCCTTAATAATTTTCAGGTGAAATTGATTTTCCACCCCCCCCCCTCCCCTACAAAGTTTCGGAGCTGTTGGGATCAAAAAAATGGTTCAAATGGCTCTCAACACTATGGGACTTAACATCTGAGGTCATAAATCCCCTAGACTTAGAACTACCTAAACCTAATTAACCTAAGGACATCACCCACATCCATGCCTGAGGCAGGATTCGAACCTGCGACCGTAGCAGCTGCGCGCTTCCGGACTGGAGCGCCTAGAACTGCTCCTACACAGCGGCCGGCTTGGTGGGATCAGCGAAGGATAATTTGTTATTGCGGAAGACGGGAATTTACGAAATACGTTGCCAGTGAGGTATGGCCTATGTAGGACAAACAACACGCACAATGGAAGAACGTTTCACGGAAAATAAACGTTGCACTCGGCTCCTGCAAGTCTGCAAGTGCGGAACATTGTATCTCCAACGGACATTCAATGGAGCATGACAAAAACTTACGTTTGGCCACAGCAACATCTTTTTGGGATTCCGTTATAAAAGAATTCGTTGAAATAAGCATCGCGGAAAATGTAATGAACTGTGACAGCGGCTACCAGCTGCATAATGAGTCAAAGCGCGCCATCTCCGAGATTTGCTCCAGACGAAGACACCATAATACGCAGATAACTGCGGCGAGCGTCAATGCCAAAGACAGCTGATCCTTGCACTTCCACCAGCGAGGGAGCTGCCGCCGGGCGCTGTGGTCCTTCTGTCACGTGACTCTGACGCATGCGCTGCAATACTATCAGCGCACTATGTAAGGCGGAGCGGAGAACGTCTTGGTCAGTATTCGATGGCTCACCTCAAAATGACTGGCAGTTGTCCAGTTGAAAAACGACGAATGAATTTTACGACGACCAGCTGCAATCCCCAAATTTTTTCGACCAAAACAAACGTTGTTAACATTCAACGTCTTTAATCCTCATGCCTACTCCGCACTGTAGTGCGTAAGATATCGACACGTAACGTTATCATTGCTTGAGAAACAGCTGGCTGTAATCGAGTTTCGAATCTAAAGAGTTCGTCCACACATGGCGCACCCTCTCCTTCAGAGAGAGATACCTGCAACAATCCGACGCTTTGGGTTCACTGTCAGCGATCATCCTCTGTACAGTCCCAACTTGGTTTCGTCCACCTTTCATCTGTTTCCACAAATTAAAAAATATCTTCGAGGACTGTACTTGGATAATGATGAGGGGGTATAAGCAGAAGTGAGATTGTGGCAAGAAAGTCAAATATTGTAGAGTGTCAGTATCACAAACCTTTTATATTCTTCGCTGGGGTGACTGTTGGCGGCTCAGTAGTATTGTTCATATTATTTTGAGAAGTGTTTGGTTACCGATTTGCAGTCGGTTATCAGACTGTAAATGTGCTTGTTTAGGCAGATAAAACTGGTGGTGTAAAGAAGAATAAAATGTGGTAAGTAGGAAGCAAAGCGGTGTGTGTGTGGGCGCTTCCTGCAGTTTGCAGTACGTAAAATTGACAACGCGCTGGAGGAGAAATAAGTATGTAGACATCAAGACCAAGGTGTAGAATGTTAAAGAGGTTCGTTTTATTTAAAAAGCTTAAACAATTTTCACATAAAAATTTCGGAGGCATCACTTTTCAATACGCCCTCTTATATAGGGAGCAAAATAGCAGGCGGATTCATATCTCTACAGGGTCTTGGCCTCACCAGCACACAGGGTCATTTTAAACAGCTCCCAAAATTGGAATCTTCTCATTCGTACCTGCTCACGGACCAGTGATATCTCCATCTTTTCCAGTAGGTCGACAAATCGGCCCTTCTCCATCAAAAGCGAGCACATGATCGGAACGCTAAACTCGTTTTCGATCAGACGGGCAGCGAAATTACGTTCCTCTGCCTCGTCACTTTGGAAATGAATTCACTAACTTAGACAATGAACACAAAACAGGAGACATATTACCATGAATTTAATTATTTTTATGGTGATGTTTGTAATCTTGTAACACATAACGCTGTCTTCATGAATAGTTGAAAAATAGTGATAAACGAATGGACTGACAGCACAGTGAAAACACACGAAGAACATTAAACACTTGAAAAAACACTTGATAAACACTGAACACAACAGAAGAAACACTGACTCTTAAAAATGAGCATTTTGCACTTTCCCTAAAACTGGAAAAGTACCTGCCGTGGGATGGTTGTTTGCTAATGAAAAGGAAAATGGCTGTAGAGGGAGATAAGACAGCGGTGGTTGATTAGTGGTCTAGGGGTACCGTCTTGAAGTAAAAATCAAGACGTCTCCAGTCCTGGCTTCAAAACCCGCCACAGCTTCATTAATAATCAGCATTGGTGGTCGAAGACTTCCGGCATAAGAAGTCACCCCAATTCTGTCAGCGGCCTTGTCAAATAGGGCGGAGGAGCGGACAAAGCTTCAGGGTATTCTCTTGTCCTTGGTGTGGGGAACTGTCCCTGAGGGCGGATGAATTAGCAATGATCAACGGCATGAAGATGCCGAAGACAATGGAAACCACTACGCTAAAGACACATAATGTGTATCCACAGGACGTTGGCAAATGATACAGATCTCCTGGAGAGTACAGCCAAGGGGAAGGTGACCATGAAAAAAAAGATTGAATAACAAGCGAAAGGATAACGTTCTACGAGTCGTGGCATAGATTGTCAGAAGCCTGCAGAAGCCTAAACGTGGTAGGGAAACTAGAAAATCTGAAAAGGAAAAGGCAAAGGCTCATTATAAATATGGTAGGAGTCAGTGAAGTGAAATGGAAAGAAGACAACGATTTCTGGTCAGATACGTATAGGCTAATATCAACAGCAAAAGAAGGTGGTATAATTGGAGGAGGATTCGTTATGAATAGAGAGGAAGGGCAGAGTGTTACTGTGGGCAGTTCAGTGATACCCTTGTTATCACAATCGACAGCAGACCAACACCGACAACGATAATTCAGCTGAAGATGAAGAGATAGAGAAAGTATATGAGGATATTGCAAGGGCGATACAACACGTAAGGGGAGACGAAAATCTATAGTCACAGCAGACTGGAATGCAGTTGTAGGGGAAGGAGTAGAAGAAACAGTTACAGGAGAATATGGACTTGAGACAAAAAACGAGAGAGGACAAAGGCTTATTGAGTTCTGTAATAAATTTCAGCTAGTAATAGCGAATACTCTGTTCAATAATCACAAGAGGAGGAGGTATACTTGGAAAAGGCCGGGCGATACGAGAAGATTTCATTTAGATTACGACGTGGTCAGACAGAAACTCCGAAATCATTTACTGCATGTAAGGCGTACCCAGGAGCACATATAGACTCAGATCACAAACTAGTACTGATGAGAGAGTAGGCTGAAGTGATTACTCAGGAAGAATCAATACCCAAAGAAATGGGATACAGAAGTACAATGGAATGAAAAGATACGCTTGAAGTTCTCTATGCTATAGATACAGCAATAAGGAATATCTCATTAGGCAGTACAGCTGAAGAGGAATGGACATCTCTAAAAGAGCAGTCACAGAAGTTGGAAAGAAAAAATAGGTACAAAGTAGGTAACTGCGAAGAAACCTTGAGTAACAGAAGAAATACTTCAATTGATCTATGAAAGAAGCAAGAATAAATGTTACCGGAAATTCAGTAATACAGAAATACAAAACGCAGAGAAATGAAGCAAATAGGAAGTGCAGGGAAGCTAAGACGAAATGTCTGCAGAAAAAATGTGAAGAAATCGAAAAAGAAATGAGTGTCGGAAGGACTCAGCATATAGGAAAGACAAAACAACCTTCGGTGAAACTAGAAGCAAGCGTGGTAACGTTAAGAGTACAACGGGAACTCAACTGTTACATGCGGAGGAGAGATCGGATAGGTGGAAAGACTACACTGAAAATCCATATGAGGTGGAAGATTTGACTGATGTGATACAAGAAGAAACAAGAGTCAATTTAGAACAGATAGAGGATCAAGTATTAGAATCTGAATTTGAAAGAACTTTGGATCACTTAAAATCAAATGAGGCAAAGGGAATAGATAACAATGCATCAGAATTTCTAAAATTTTAGGGGTAAGTGCCAACAAAACGACTATTCACTTTGGTGTGTAGAATTTGTAAATCGGGAGACAAACAATGTAACTTTCGGAAAAATATCATCCACACAATTCCGAAGACTGCGAGAATTGTAGCACAATCAGCTTAACAGCTCATGCGTCCAGGTTGCTGACAAGGATAACATACAGAAGAACGGAAAAGAAAACTGAGGATAAGTTAGATGACGATCCATATGGTTTTAGGAAAGGTAAAGGCGCCAAGAGGCAATTCGGAAGTTGGGGTTGATAACGCATGCAAGACTAAAGAAAAATCAAGACAGGATTTTTCGATCTGGAAAAAGCGTTCGACAATGTAAAATGGAGCAAGGTGTTCGAAATTCTGAGAAAAATAGGGGTAAGGTATAGGGACGTATAGTATGTACAAGGGCCAAGAGGGAATAATAAAAGTGGACGACCATGAGCGAAGTGCTCGAATTAAAAAGGGTGGGACTAAAATTCAAGGTCAAATGGTATCAATGATACGATTCGCCAATAACATTGCTGTCGTGAGTGAAAGTGAAGAAGAATTACACGATCTGCTGAATGGAATGAACGGTGTAACCAGTACAGAATATGTGCTGGGAGTAAATCGAAGGAAGGCGAAGGTAATGAGAAGTAGCAGAATTGGGACTGCGATAACGTAACACCAGGATTGATGGTCACGAAGTAGATGAAGTTAAGGTATTCTGCTACCTAGGCATCAAAATAAGCAATGACGGACGAAGCAAGGAGGACATCAAAAGTAGACTAATACTGGAAAAATATCATTCCTGGCCAAGTGAAGTCTGCTAGTATATAAACATAGGCCTTAATTTGAGGAATAAATTCATGAGAATGTACGTTTGGAGCATAGCATTGTATGGTACTGAAAAATGGACTGTGGGAAAACCGGAACAGAAGAGAGAATCGAAGCATTTGAGACGTCGTTCTACAAACAAATGCTGAAAATTAGATGGACTGATAAGGTAAGGAATGAGGAGCTTCTGCGCAGAATCTGAAAGTAGTATGTGTAAGACACTGACAAGGAGAGGGGACAGGTTGATATTACAGACACTGTATGAGCAAAAGTATCCGGAAACCTGACTGAAAATGACTTACAAGTTCGTGGCGCCTTCCATCGGTAATGCTGGAATTCAAAATGGTGTTGGGCCTCCCTTAGCCTTGATGACAGCTTACACTCTCGCAGGCTTACGTTCAGGTACGTGCTGGAAAGTTTCTTGGGGAATGGCAGCCCATTCTTCACAGAGTTCTGCACTGAGGAGAGGCCACCGATGTCAGTTGGTGAGGCCAGGCAACAAGCCGGCGTTCCAAAACATCCCAAAGGTGTTCGTTCTATATGATTCAGGTCAGGACTCTGTGCAGACCAATCCGTTAGACGGATGTTATTGTCGTGTACCCACTTCGCCACAGGTCGTGCATTATGAACAGGTGCTCGATCGTGTTGAAAGATACAATCGCCATCCCCGAATTGCTCTTCAACAGTGGGAAGCAAGAAGAGGCTTGAAACATCAGTGTAGGCCTGTGCTGTGATAGTGTTACGAAAAAAAACGAGTGGTGTAAGTACCCTCCATGAAAAACACGATCACACCGTAACATCACCGCCTCCGAATTTTACTGTTGGCGCTACACACGCTCGCAGATGACGTTCACTGGGCATTCGCCAAAACCACACCCTGCCATTGGACCACCACATTGTGTACTGTTATTCGTCACTCTACACAACGCTTCTCCACTGTTCAATCGTCCAATGTTTATGCTCGTTACACCACGCAAGGCGTCGTTTGGCATTATGAGCATCTGCTCGACCATGAAATCCAGATTTTCTCAACTCTCGCCTCACTGTCATAGTACGTGCAGTGGATGCTGATGCAGTTTGGAATTCCTGTGTGATGGTGTGCATAGATGTGTGCTTATTACACATTATGACCCCTTTCAACTGTCAACGGTCTCTATCAGCCAACAGACGAGGTCAGCCTGTACGCTTTTGCGCTGTACGTGTCCCTTCACGTTTCCGCTTTACTATCACATCGGAAACAGTGGACCTAGGGATGTTTATGAGTGTGGAAATCTCGCGTTCAACGTATGACACAAGTGACACCCAGTCACCTGACCACGTTGGAAGTCAGTGAGTTCCGCAGAGCGTCCCATTCTGCTCTCTCAGGATGTCTAATGACTACTGTGGTCGCTGATATGGAGTACATGGCAGCAGGTAGCAGCACAACGCACCTAATATGAAAAACATATGTTTTGGGAGTTGTCCAGATACTTTTCATCAAATAGTGTATGTTAAGACATCAGATAATGACTTCCTTCGTACTAGAGAGAGCTGTTGAAGGCAAAAACTGTAGAGGAAGAAAGAGATTGGAATACCCCCAGAAAGTAATTGAGGATGTAGGTTGCAAGTACCACTATCACATCGGAAACAGTGGACCTAGGGATGTTTATGAGTATGTAAATCTCGCGTTCAACGTATGACACAAGTGACACCCAGTCACCTGACCACGTTGGAAGTCAGTGAGTTCCGCAGAGCGTCCCATTCTGCTCTCTCACGATGTCTAATGACTACTGTGGTCGCTGATATGGAGTACCTGGCAGCAGGTAGCAGCACAACGCACCTAATATGAAAAACATATGTTTTGGGGGTTGTCCAGATACTTTTCATCAAATAGTGTATGTTAAGACATCAGATAATGGCTTCCTTCGTACTAGAGAGAGCTGTTGAAGGCAAAAACTGTAGAGGAAGAAAGAGATTGGAATACCCCCAGAAAGTAATTGAGGATGTAGGTTGCAAGTACCACTATCACATCGGAAACAGTGGACCTAGGGATGTTTATGAGTATGTAAATCTCGCGTTCAACGTATGACACAAGTGACACCCAGTCACCTGACCACGTTGGAAGTCAGTGAGTTCCGCAGAGCGTCCCATTCTGCTCTCTCACGATGTCTAATGACTACTGTGGTCGCTGATATGGAGTACCTGGCAGCAGGTAGCAGCACAACGCACCTAATATGAAAAACATATGTTTTGGGGGTTGTCCAGATACTTTTCATCAAATAGTGTATGTTAAGACATCAGATAATGGCTTCCTTCGTACTAGAGAGAGCTGTTGAAGGCAAAAACTGTAGAGGAAGAAAGAGATTGGAATACCCCCAGAAAGTAATTGAGGATGTAGGTTGCAAGTACCACTCTGTGATAAAGAGGTTGCCACATGGGGAATTCGTGGCGGGCCGCATCAAAACAGTCACAGGACAGATGAAAGAAAAGGAAGTGTCGGTGATGAGGTCTGGTAAGAGGTGGTGATGCGACAGGGGTGCCTGTGGGGGACAAGGAGGTAGGGGTAGGGCTGATATTGGAATCTTTTTTTTTTTTTTTTTTTTTTTGTCATCAGTCTACTGACTGGTTTGATGCGGCCCGCCACGAATTCCTTTCCTGTGCTAACCTCTTCATCTCAGAGTAGCACTTGCAACCTACGTCCTCAACTATTTGCTTGACGTATTCCAATCTCTGTCTTCCTCTACAGTTTTTGCCCTCTACAGCTCCCTCTAGTACCATGGAAGTCTTTCCCTCATGTCTTAGCAGATGTCCTATCATCCTGTCCCTTCTCCTTATCAGTGTTTTCCACATATTCCTTTCCTCTCCGATTCTGCGTAGAACCTCCTCATTCCTTACCTTATCAGTCCACCTAATTTTCAACATTCGTCTATAGCACCACATCTCAAATGCTTCGACTCTCTTCTGTTCCGGTTTTCCCACAGTCCATGTTTCACTACCATACAATGCTGTACTCCAGACGTACATCCTTAGAGATTTCTTCCTCAAATTAAGGCCGGTATTTGATATTAGTAGACTTCTTTTGCCAGAAATGCCTTTTTTGCCATAGCGAGTCTGCTTTTGATGTCCTCATTGCTCCGTCCGTCACGGTTATTTTACTGCCTAGGTAGCAGAATTCCTTAACTTCATTGACTTCGTGACCATCAATCCTGATGTTAAGTTTCTCGCTGTTCTCATTTCTACTACTTCTCATTACCTTCGCCTTTCTCCGATTTACTCTCAAACCATACTGTGTACTCATTAGACTGTTCATTCCGTTCTTCTTCACTTTCACTCAGGATGGCAATGTCATCAGCGAATCGTATCATTGATATCCTTTCACCTTGCATTTTAATTCCACTCCTGAACCTTTCTTTTATTTCCATCACTGCTTCCTCGATGTACAGATTGAAGAGTAGGGGCGAAAGGCTACAGCCTTGTCTTACACCCTTCTTAATACGAGCACTTCGTTCTTGATCGTCCACTCTTATTATTCCCTCTTGGTTGTTGTACATACTGTATTGTATATGACTCGTCTATCCCTATAGCTTACCCCTACTTTTTTCAGAATCTCGAACAGCTTGCACCATTTTATATTGTCGAACGCTTTTTCCAGGTCGACAAATCCTATGAAAGTGTCTTGATTTTTCTTTAGCCTTGCTTCCATTATTAGCCGTAACGTCAGAATTGCCTCTCTCGTCCCTTTACTTTTCCTAAAGCCAAACTGATCGTCACCTAGCGCATTCTCAATTTTCTTTTCCATTCTTCTGTATATTATTCTTGTAAGCAGCTTCGATGCATGAGCTGTTAAGCTGGTTCTGCGATAATTCTCGCACTTGTCAGCTCTTGCCGTCTTCGGAATTGTGTGGATGATGCTTTTCCGAAAGTCAGATGGTATATCGCCAGACTCATATATTCTACACACCAGCATGAATAGTCGTTTTGTTGCCACTTCCCCCAATGATTTTAGAAATTCTGATGGAATGTAATCTATCCCTTCTGCCTTATTTGACCGTAAGTCCTCCACAGCTCTTTTAAATTCCGATTCTAATACTGGATCCCCTATCTCTTCTAAATCGACTCCTGTTTCTTCTTCTATCACATCAGACAAATCTTCACCCTCATAGAGGCTTTCAATGTATTCTTTCCACCTATCTGCTCTCTCCTCTGCATTTAACAGTGGAATTCCCGTTGCACTCTTAATGTTACCACCGTTGCTTTTAATGTCACCAAAGGTTGTTTTGACTTTCCTGTATGCTGAGTCTGTCCTTCCGACAATCATATCTTTTTCGATGTCTTCACATTTTTCCTGTAGCCATTTCGTCTTAACTTCCCAGCACTTCCTATTTATTTCATTCCTCAGCGACTTGTATTTCTGTATTCCTGATTTTCCCGGAACATGTTTGTACTTCCTCCTTTCATCAATCAACTGAATTATTTCTTCTGTTACCCATGGTTTCTTCGCAGCTACCTTCTTTGAACCTATGTTTTCCTTCCCAACTTCTGTGATGGCCCTTTTTAGATATGTCCATTTTCTTCAACTGTACTGCCTACTGCGCTATTCCTTATTGCTGTATCTATAGCGTTAGAGAACTTCAAACGTATCTCGTCATTCCTTAGTACTTCCATATCCCACTTCTTTGCCTATTGATTCTTCCTGACTAATGTCTTGAACTTCAGCCTACTCTTTATCACTACTATATTGTGATCTGAGTCTATATCTGCTCCTGGGTACGCCTTACAATCCAGTATCTGATTTCGGAATCTCTGTCTCACCATGATGTAATCTAATTGAAATCTTCCCGTATCTCCCGACCTTTTCCAAGTATACCTCCTCCTCTTGTGATTCTTGAACAAGGTATTCGCTAATAATAGCTGAAACTTGTTACAGAACTCAATTAGTCTCTCTCCTCTTTCATTCCTTGTCCCAAGCCCATATTCTCCTGTAACCTTTTCTTCTACTCCTACCCCTACAACTGCATTTCAGTCGCCCATGACTATTAGATTTTCGTCCCCCTTTACATACTGCATTACCCTTTCAATATACTCATACACTTTCTCTATCTGTTCAGCTTGCGACGTCGGCATGTATACCTGAACTATGGTTGTCGGTGTTTGTCTGCTGTCGATTCTGATTAGAACAACCCAGTCACTGAACTGTTCACAGTAACACACCCTCTGTCCTATTCATATCGAATCCTACACCTGTTATACCATTTTCTGCTGCTGTTGATATTACCCAATACTCATCTGACCAGAAATCCTTGTCTTCCTTCCACTTCACTTCACTGACCCCTACTATATCTAGATTGAGCCTTTGCATTTCCCATTTCAGATTTTCTAGTTTCCCTACCACGTTCAAGCTTCTGACATTCCACGCCCCGACTCGTAGAACGTTATCCTTTCGTTGATTATTCAATCTTTTTCTCATGGTAACCTCCCCCTTGGCAGTCCCCTCCAAGAGATCCGAATGGGGGACTATTCCGGAATCTTTTGCCAATGGAGAGATCATCATGACACTTCTTCAAATACAGGCCACATGTCCTGTGGACACACGTTACGTGTCTTTAATGCAGTGGTTTCCATTGCCTTCTGCATCCTCATGTCGTTGATCATCGCTGATTCTTCCGCCTTTAGGGGCAACTTCCCACCCCTAGGACAAGAGAGTGCCCTGAACCTCTATCCGCTCCTCCGCCCTCTTTGACAAGGCCGTTGGCAGAAAGAGGCTGACTTCTTATGCCGGAAGTCTTCGGCCACCAATGCTGATTATTTATCAAAATTTAGGCAGTCGTGGGGATCGAACCCAGGACCGAAGACGTTTTGATTATGAATCAAAGACGCTACCCCTAGACCATGGGCCTTACTGGAATCTAGAAACCTGAAAGGAAAAGGGAGTGAGGAGCGACAGGGATGTAGAAGACAAAGAGGTGTGATATTGGAAGAGGTTGAGGAGGGAGCCCTTGGGATTGTGGATAGAATGGAGTAGATTCAGTGTTGGTAAACTGGGTGTATGTTAGGTGGACTTTGTAGTCCAGGACCGACAGTTGAAATTTCTTTGGGAGAAGACGTGGATGGTGGGCAGTTGGAGGGTACAGTGGGACGTGTAGGTTGAGGTGCGGCAACACACTAGGATTGGAAAGGCGAGGGGACACAATAGGATTGTTGCAGTCGAGTTTGGGCATGGCACAAGTGCTTTGTAGGTGTCCAATGTGAGTGAGGAGAAATCGGAATATGATGATTTGGTAAAGGATGATTGTTGGAAAGTAAGCAGATATGGATAGTGAGACAGATAAGTCTGACATTCGAGGATGTGAAGAGACTTATAGAACTTGCATGGTGCAAACATCCATGCAACATTTGCGTAGCAGAGGACGTGGTAAATCAGGGATTTGTTTGTGTGAGGACCTTGGAGGGGTGTCGTCTGCATGCACAACTGGTTAGCAGGTTTAGTACTTTCAGTCTGTTGTGGGCTTTCTGTTAGATGGAGTAGGTTAGTTTTCCACATCAGTTGTCAGTGGAAAGTTAGCCCAAGGTATTTTAGTGAGTTAGATAGCTGAGTAGGATGATCGGAAATAGTGAGACAGAAGTCGTGGTGACGGAAGGTGCAGGTGGTGCATCCTATAATTATTGTTGGCGTTTTGGAGGGGTTAATCTTATGGAGCCATTGGGTACACCTGGAGGTAGACTGATTACGGTGGAGTTTGAGGGATCGTTGCGATTTCTGAAGCGTACGATAGAGGCTGGAGAAAGTGATGTCATCACCATACTGAAGAAGGTGGGCGGAGGAGGTGGTTTTGGCATGTTGGCAGTGTATGGGAGGTAAGGAGACAAGGGAAAATGGAACCTTCGGGAAATCATGCAGTGGGGTAGAAGGTGTGGGCTGGGTGGTTGGGTAGGAAGGATCCAAGAAGGTGGTCATAGTTTATTGAAAATGCATAAGTTTGGAGTTTGAAAATGAGACTGGAATGCAATATGTGGTCATCTGCTTCCTCCAAGTCAAGGGAGATAATGATGTAGTATTTACGGTTGTTGAGCTGTTGGAATAGGAGGTACGTGAGGCACAGGAGTTGATCGTCAACAGAGAAGGAAGGATGGAAGCCAAACGGGGTAATAGGAACCACATGATGTTTGAGCCGATGTCGGTGGATCTGAAAGGAGAAGATGGAGTCAAAGACCTTGATAAACGCTGAGGTGAGAGAAGTGAGGCAGTACAAGCAGGTATTAGCGAGGGGTTTGTTCGGAATGAGGAAAAGTAAATGTGTTCACATTCTATCTTCCTCCTTATATAGTAGCGTTCGTTAGTTTTTCAAGTGAGAATAAGTTGCCACTGACGAATATTGTATTATTTTTTTTCCCAAACTCTACGCAACAGCTTCAACTGCAATGTTAATATCATTGAACTAATGTTGAAGTTGTCAACTAGCCCTTTATTATGCGCTCTGGCACGTGTCATTTCTTCATAGCACTATGACACTGTAACCCAGTGGGTTCATTATGAGTTGTGTTAACAGGCAGAATTTCTGATAAGTGGAAAAACGTATTTGTTTTAAATAGTATGTGACAGCGATTTTTAAAACATTTATTCATAGCCTCTTTTGCATCAAACGTGTAAAGCTTGGTTTACTTGTTTCATGATACAGAAAGCAATGCTTTTTCTATACTCCACTTCTGTAATATTTCAATTTGGTTCTTGTTATCAAATTTAGATTTTTAATAATGTATCAATAATATCAGTGTAATAATTTATATTTTGAGTTTACATATTTTGTGTGGATTCAGTGTATGTTGCAATTTGTAATGAAATGGCACCAAGTACAGGGGCACCTGAAGTTAATATAATGGACGCTGTGACTGGCTGTGTACAATTGTGAACAGAATCCCTAGTGAGAACTGCGTTATGGGCGTGTCAAAGTTATTTTAGCAACAAGTGCACATGCAAGCTTTCTAGGTCTGAATTAATCGCTACTAAACGACTTGTTTGTCTTAACTTATAATATTTGAAGTGGGAAACACCTAAATGCTTCCTGGTAAATAAAGTTCAAATTACTTTTAGCGTTGATGATGGCATAATGTAACTGAAATCTAGCCAGATCTGCAATAATATACAGATTTATATGTGACTGAAAGCTTTGTTCATCCACGATTATAACATTTTCATAGTCACAATTGTAATGGAATTGAACCTGATACGTCATTGATAAATGGGATAAGAAATGTGTTAAACAATTTATGCAGCAACCCTACGAAAATGAAATATCTTCTAAGGCTTCTCAATGACACACAAATTTAGTTTTTTGAAGGTTTCACAATTATAATTATTTTCTGAGTAAACACGCGTTAATATAAAAAAAGAATCGTTTTGAAAACATTGTTGTCAAGCAAAATTTTTTACAAAACAATTTCTATTAGGACAAGCAAATTATCAAAATTCTTAAAACAGTACTGTAGAAAGTCATATAGTTTTTACTTTAATAGTGACGAAAATGTATATGCATCATGAGTTAACTTTTGAAATTTAATTTTTTACCTATTTTGAAATGGCTCCAATAGCGAATTATGTGAAGTTAATGTTCTAGGAATACGGAATATACAGTATGTTCTTGAAGTAGATGAAGTGAAAGAAAAGGACAAAAGTTAACCAATGTGAGTTTTAATGTACTAAAGATGTGTAAATTCGATAAAGTAGAGGAAAACAATCAAACGCCCGCAGTAACCCACCATGTATACGCAAATAACTACGATTTCAGCTATAATGATTTAAAACTATAGCTGCTTCTTGTCAAACAAATTCCGGTGTGGTAGCTCGGGCTGTAAATCCAACCTCAACTCCAGAGGTAGTTCTTCCTGAACTTTCCTTAGACTCTCTAAGTAGTGCTTTGTTTACAGCAAATTTATCTCTTGCTGGCCTCTTACTGCCTACTGCATAGCCTCTTGTAGTTCAATCACTTTCCCTCATGCTTCCGAAACACTGTCTTCTACGTACTGCAATCATTTTGTCATTACTACTTCCCTAGCTAAGACTTGTACCTTGTTTTGTAGTTCCCTGATCACTCTGGCATACCGCATTACCGCCCTAGGCAGTGTCACAGTAGTTGTGTGTTATCTAATACCTCCTTATCGAAACCTCATCTACAGGCAGAAATACCTATTACTTTCCTCCCCCTTAAATTCATTGTAGCTCCATAGCTGCTTATACTAATTGAACTAAATCTATACCTAACCTACAAAAAATATTAAATGACTATCTACTAGGCCTTAATCCATACAGGTTCCTCATCATCGTTTCATTTAAAACCTCTTGTTTATTTTCCTATACCTTTCTGCTCACTCTCGATTTCTGGTCAATATCTCCTATTCCTGGAATAACTTCCAGACTCCATCGAAAACGGAATCATAATATTTACTGGCGACGTAGTCTCTACCACATTCTATGGCCCCTGATACTTTGCAAAAAAGTTTTTAGAATTTCCCTTCGGCGTATACGAAGCTCACAGCATCACCACTGACCAACATTATACTGTGGCATACTTGTCGTATTGCTCACAGCCTCTTTCTGTTTCTCCATTGTTCGTGTATTTGCCCTCTGTAGTCTATTCCAAAAGTCCCTAATCGCTTTGGTAAATTCTTTAACAGACTGTCCAGTCATCCCTTTCTTTGCTTTCAATATGTCGAACAATGATGGCATTTTACGATCATATACTCTTTTATATGGCCGAAATCCTGTATTCGTATGCTGCCTTGAGTTGTAGGCGGAGACAGCGTACATTACATAGATATCCCAGTTGGTGTGATGAGAGGCAATGTAGAATCCAACCATCTTCCCGATTGTCCCATGACACTCTTCCAGTTCTTGCATTAGCCTGTAGATGGAGAGGACTCTTCCTTAACTTCTTCACATTCAGTAACCTACACAGTTTCTTGAGTAGATCTGACAGGAAGTTCCCTGGTCTGTTATTATTGTTTCACACAGTCCAAACTTCAATATCGAATTATTCACAAATGCTTGTGTCACTGTTGCTGTGTGCTGGTCTGGCATTGCGATCATTTCTATGTGCTGTGAAAAATGCTTTATGATAGTATATACTTATTATACTTCTGCGACATGCATGCAATTCCACACATACTGATTTGCATCTGTCAGCCTATTACTCCAGCAATACCTTTCCGCCTTTGTTCTGTCGGTCGATCTGCAAATCTGTGACCCGCTAATATGTGATCATGAGCTTCTTGTACCACCATATTCCTTAGCTTCGCTGTTCCACTACCCGCTGTCTCAACTTGGTTTCTCTGTATAACAACCCACCCTGCATTCAAAACTGTGACTGCTCAAAATACTGCTTACATTTGGCATCCGCTCTTTGTCCAGCTTGCCATTCCTTATGCTCATTATTACCCCCAATGTGTAACGCTGCTACTTTTCTACTTAAGCCATCTGCATTTCCGTGCTTCTTCCATGTTTTATGCATAACTTCGAAATCAAATTCGCTTAGTCTTACTGCCCATCGTGTCAACCTACCGGAAGGATCCTTTAACAGTGACAACCATTTTAATGCCGCATGATTTGTTATTACTATAAACTTTTTACCGAACAGATAACATTTGAAATAAGTGATTCCATAATTATGGCTCAACATCCCTTTTTCCATTATGGGATAATTTCTTTCTGCGGAATTTAGTTGCCTTGATGAGTAAGCAACCGAATTTTGTACACCTTCTACCTCTTGTGACAACACGCAGCCAAATGCATCGCATGACATAGCAAATTCTGTATTAAAATCCAGAAATACCAACATCGGAGTGGCGTTGAAGCTTCTTTTAGCTCCACAAAAGCGTGCTGGCACTCTTCTGATCACACAGATTTAGTACCCTTTTTAGCAATTGCGTCAACAGTCTGGCAATACCTGCAAATCCTTTTATGAACTGACGGTAACAGTTAATAAGTCCCAAGAATGATTGCAACTTCTTTCTGTAAAGTCACTCTACAATCATATAATGCTCTGTTCTATGTCATTATCTAATTGTTACGTATCTCTTGTTTGTTGCAGCTCTAACCGCGAATTAAGTGAAGACGGCTCAGAGACTACACATTTCTGACCGTGATCGGATTGCAGCTGGTATGGAAGAATGGCAATCGCATGTAGTGGTAGAGACTGGAGAGGGACAGACGCACGGTTCTGGACGTGAAAACACTAAAGAGACTGCATGCGAATTTGTTGCGTGCAGGATCTGTTACTTATGAAAGGGGTGCTTCGCCCTCACAGAAAGTTGTCGCTGAAGGGTTAGACCAAGCGCTGTTGTGGCGTTTGCGCAAAGCCCCACGAAGTCCTCGAGCCGACATCAGAGGGATACCGATTTAGCATACGGCTCTGTTCGTCCAAGCATTGTCACCAGATCACTGTGATGTTAGAATAGAGTTTGCTGAGTCATCATTACAGTGGGTGGAAGAATAACCAGTTCCTGGAGTTTCGAGGGAAAAGTTGCAGTCACTAGACTTGACACCACTGGATTTTTTTTCTCTGGAGATATTTGAAAGAGAAAGGGTATGCTAGTGTTTTGGCCGTATTAGAAGCAGTCATTAGGAAATAGTGAGCGTGGAAACCAAATGACACGTTGCAACAGTCTGTTAGCAACAGTGCACTCTGACTGCAATGGTGAGTTGCTAATGCTAGTGTCTATATGGAAATATGAAATGGTAAGGACCACGATACATAATAGAATTGAAAGCAACCATGTAACATTGTTAATGAGTGAACAATAGTTAAATAAAAATATGGATACACGTTTACGTTCTATATTGTACTCCACTGGGTATATAAGAACACACCCAAGCCCATATTAAATACTGTCACAATTTCAAAGAAACTGGTGGGGAACTTTCGGAGATTTAGGATTTTGAGCAAATGAAATGTGATTATGTGTGTGGGTGGGTGTGGGTCTGTGTGTTTAAATATCTACTGAGTTGCCAACCCAGTAGATATATAAAGACATATGCATTTGAGTGCAGTGTTATGTCAAAATTTCAAAGTAATTGGTGAAGAACTTTGAGACGTATGCAGTTTTATACATACTAACATTTACATCTATGTCAATAATAACGTAAATATTTGCTTTGGACAAAATCGCAAATCTCTGAAAGCTATTCACCAAATACTGTGAAATTTTAACATAACATTGAATTCAATATGCACATATTTTTATGCAGTATAACTACCAGGTGGCCAAGTCACTGTAATACACAAACAAATGTGTAACAAATGTAAGGCAAATCTATATAACAATGTAAATGTACATATGTACAACGACCTAATTCTCTGAAAGTTCTGCAGTGATTACTTCCAAATTTTGAGACCATGTAGCATTCAAATATGTGTGACATTTTATGTATATATTTTTAAACATATACTTTTGAAATACATACATTTTACATATATATATATAATATATAAAAATATGTAATATATAAAGGGGAAATGCCATTACTAAAATTTCTAAAATTGCTTGACTTATTTACTTCAAATACATTTAGATGAAGATCATATATATATATATATATATATATATATATATATATATATAGAGAGAGAGAGAGAGAGAGAGAGAGAGAGAGAGAGAGAGAGAGAGAGAGAGAGAGATAGTTAGCCAACAGGAAATTTGTATTTATGGCTTATCAGGTTATGAGCAGAGTACTACTACAAAATCTTAATCTGCAGTACTGATAAACATGGCTCAGAGTCAGAGATGGGGGGGGGGGGGGAGGGGAGGAGGTTGAACAAATTTATATATATATATATATATATAATATTAAAAAGTGTACTTTATGTTTTCTTTCTTTCCAGTTATCTAGGCTGAGCCACACCTCTGAGTGACTGGGACCAGCTAGCATTATAATAACTCCCATTAGAAAGAATGCAACAGATGAGATTCAAAATAATGTTTTCCAAAGAATTCTCAACTGATTTAGAGAAAATAGACTCTGTCTAAATTTTGAATAAGAACACTGTATTTAGTTCTCAACAGGTAGACACATAGCAATAACTGATGTAGCACATGAAAAGGAGTCAGCAAATAGGGTAGATGCTCCAACTTTTTTGGTGTATACGTACACAAAAGCTTCAACTGAAAGAAGAATATTACTGTCCTTCTCAGACAGTTATGCTCAGCTATTTTTGCTCTTCGTATAATATTGTTAATCTTGGAAATAAAGAAAACATTGATGGGATTATATATCAAATGTCGTCAACCATACATTTGGGTCTGATGGATAGCCAAATGGTAAGGCAAGCACTTGCTATAAGCGGGAAATCCATGTTTGTGCCCCAGTGCAGCACAAATTTTCATCGTCGTCATTCCATTCTACAGCTGATGTTCGTCATAATTGGCAGTGGCGAATTCATCTGATGTGTTACAGCGATGTGTATTCTGTCGCTACTTTTAGCTTCTGTTCATAGCAACAATTGGGATGGGAAGAGGAAAGGAGGTGTGGAGCATGTTTCATTTAAGTTTAGTCTTCAGTGTGTTACAAGTTAGTGATCTGTTTGTGTGCTGTAAGAACGTGTTACTGAAGTGCAGTTAGCGTTTTTGTTCATCGTAGTTAATATAATCCAATATGTCTCGCAAAGGTGTAAGCAGCGCTGACATTTTTTGACATTTGCTGAGAAGCTACACTGAAATAGCAAAGGAGGCCAATAACGCCATATATTAGAAAGGCGTACAGGCTACGCTGAGGCTGTGACATCGACGAGTAGGACAAGCCCTGATATCCTCATGTATGTTGCATATCTTGTGTCTCGAGTCATCATTTGTGGTTGTATTGTAAAAGGTTTTCCATGGGCTTCGCTATACCCAAGCTCTGGCGAGAACCATCATACCACGTGAATGGGTGTTACTTCTGTATGACGACTCCATTAACACATAGTATTTCAAAGAAGAAAACGCCTTCCTTGACATATCCTAACATACCGTCAGCCATGCGACCAGTGCCTCATGGAGATGGACTGCCTATTCCTACCCCATCTGAATGTGATGTTGATGAGGGCAGTAGTGAAACTAGTGCCGCACCATCATCTTCAAAACACAGTTCACCGAAAGATCCTGAGTCTGTGTGTAACGATTCACAAAATAACGAGATTTGAAATTAATGACCTAGCGGGATGTCTGGAATTGCTAAGATATGAAGCTGGATTTTTGATGTGAAGATTACAACAGTGGTAAATTTGACTGCGTTTCATAATCGCCATATGCCTTTCCTTCCATTTTTCGAAAGTGGAAAGAACTTCATATTTTGTTGTGATGTACGGAGACTTATAGCAGCTATGGGAATTGATAATAAAAGTGATCAGTGGAGGTTGTTTATCGACTCCTCCAAAGTCTCAAGTGTGCGCCACTTCATAATGGCAATGTGCTTGTTACCATCGATTCGGACTGGGTATGCACCTTAAATTATAGAAACATATGATGGCATGAAACAGTTATTCTTGAAATTGAACTATGACAAGTTTAAATAGCAGATTTCTGGGGATCTGAAAGTCATGAACATATTACTTGGGCTAAAACATGGTTATACCAACTTCTGCCGCTTCCTGTCCCTCTGAGATAGCCATGCCAAAGTGCTTCGCTATAAAGATAAAAAAAAGATTGGCCCAAACGTCAATCGTTTGAACCATTATCCCACAATGTTATGCATAAAGCAGTTTTCGAATCCAAGAACATAACTCTCCATGCTGTTCACATAAAAATTGCCCTAATGAAAAACATCAGAACATAATTCTCCATGCTGTTCACATAAAATTTGCCCTAATGAAAAACTTCTTTAAGACTGTGGATAAAACTGGGAAATAATTTCTCTATTGTGCGTGAGTTTTCACATCTTAATTAGCTGAAAATGAAAGGGGAATTTCTCTGAGTCCCTAGAAGCGTAACTGTACAGAGAGGAACATTTCAACACCAACCTGAGGTGTGACGAAAAGTTAGCTTGGGGCACACTTGTTCAAGTGTCAACAAACTATTTAGGAAACAACAGGACAGAAAACTATAAGGATCTTGTGTTAAACCTTCTGCAGTGCTACGATAGACTGATGTGTAAGATATGTCGATAAAGTTACATTTCCTAGATTCCCACTTCAATTTATTTGCTGGTAACTATGATGCTGAAACCGATGAGCACAGAGAACGTTTCCGTCAACAAAATTGGGACATGGAAATTGGATACCAGCGAAAGTGGGGTGCATAAGTGTTAGCCGATTACTGCTAGATACCAATCAGGGAATCACCATCAGAAAACTACAAACACCACGCAAAGCAGTAGCGATTCAGTGACCTTGCTCCATGGGAAAACGCCAACAAAAGTCATCATAACTTCAAAAGGAGAACTGATCTTGCATTCTCATTAACATTTCCGCTATCAGCACATCCGAGAACTTAAAGATTAGCTGTCTTAATGCCAGTTACAGAATAAAAATAAAATTCTTTGGGCTAGTTTTACTAATTGTACTGTTGGTTCAATTGGTAATAATGCTTTTTATTCTTTATCTATCTACTTATCTTATTTAGTAATTCATAATTATTACTTAACCTAAGATTACGATGTGAGTTTATATGAAAATTTATTCCATTATGATATTCAACAGACCTATGGAAACACAGATGATCTTTTAACCTTTTATAGATATTCATATCAAAAATTTCAAATTATTATTCAAACTGGCTTGAGTTATGTGTCAATACATAGACCGCTTAGGTATCTGGGATTAATAACAGAATGAATTTATAATTGTCTACAACATCAAACAGGACACATATCTTTTAATCATTTGAAATAACATAAAGTAAAATTTTAAAATTCTCCAAAATTTTGGCTTGAGTTACTCATAATCCACTATCAAAAGAGTTTTGAGCCTAAACTGGCACCTAAAAGGCAGATGAATCAGCGATGATGATGCAGAAGGAAATGGAAACCACTGTAGTAAAGATACATAAAGTGTATAAAAAAGACATGTGGCCTGTAATTGAATAAATTGTCATGATGATCTCTCTATTGCCAAACGTTTCCCCGGATTAGTCCCCATTTAGATCTCCAGGAGGGGACTTCCAAGTGGGAGATGCAATAGTGAACAACAGCATAACATTCCTCTAGTCAGGGTATGAAATACCTGAACACTGAATTTGGTATAAAAGCCAGAAAATCTAAAAGGAAAATTTTGAGGCACAGTCTAGATCTAATAGGATTCAAGGAAGTTATATAGAAAGAAAACTGTGATTTGTGGTCCAACCAATATAGAGCTATATCAACAGTCGCAGATAGAGGTGTAACGAGAATTATGAATTACGAATAGAATTTTAGTACAGAGAGTGCATTACTGTGATTAGTTCAGTAATGTGGTTGTTCTCATCAGAATCGATGGCAAATCTATGTTGACAACAATAGTTCAGGTATATACGCTGATGTCGCAGCCACAAGATGAAGAGAGAGTTTGTTTATATATAAGTCTATATATCAGGAGTTTGAAGTGGTAATTCTGTATGTAAAGGAAGCTGAAAAACTAGTAACAGTAGTTAACAAATTTAAACTTTTTTCTGCATCTTCTTTGTAAGTGGGTGGATTTACCTTATTTTCGTGTTCTGAATACACTGGTAAAATAAGTTTTTCTCTATGACGTCACATTTCCTACATACACAGCAGAATAAAACATGGTAATAGCGAAAATTGACACAAGTAAGTAAAAAAATACGCAATACTATTTTGCATGTATATTTGGGCGTGGTGCCAATAAAAGGTCCAAATTAGTTCAGAACATGTTCTTAACCTTTAATCATCTTTGGTTCTTTTTTTTTTTTTTTAATGCGACGACGGAGTTCTTATTTTGTTTGCCGTTTCATCACTCTCCCTAACAAGACCCCAGCAGTAGTCACCCCTCATCAGAGGGTTCCAGTGGCCTCGGTAACGGTGTTCCATGGTAAGAATGTTTTGGTGAAAGCGTTCAATTCAACATGCTCACCGCTTACAGCTCACAAATTTTCTGGGAAGAAATCAAGGTGATAATGTAAAAAGAGAATTTTAAGCGACATTCTACACCCCATGTTCTTATAGCTGTCCAACAGATTATTCACAATGGTAACATAGCTTTTGTCTTATCTGTTACCAAAAAAGCCCTTCCAATTGCTTCAAAAGAAGATCAAGCAGGTAACTGGGTATCTGTGAGTTTGGTATCAAAGGTTGGATCTTTCAGCAATTTTCTTATTTGTGGTCCAACAAATATACCCTCTTTCAGCTTTGCCTCACTTAATTTGGGAAACTTTTCTTTTAAGTGATTGAAAGCCTCACCTTCTTTATCCAGAGCTTTTACAAAGTTCTTGATAAGGCCCAGCTTGGTATAAAGAGGAGGTTTAGGCCAGTCTTTGACTGTATAGTGGTTTTTGATGTCACAGTTGTACCGAAGGCAGCAGTATTTCATGAATCTAGCCTGTAAACCTGTAAGGAGTGCAACAACTTTTAAATCACAGCAAAGCTGCCATTCATGATCCTTATATTTGATTGCCTCTAGCAGCAAGGCCATGGTTTCTTTCATGTCTACTGCGTAAGCCAAAGGTACCGATGGAAATGCATTGCCATTTTGCAGTAGTACTGCTTTCAAGCTGGTTTTACTGAAGTCAATAAATAGACGCCACTCCTGTGGCTTATGTTGTACACCTAATTGCATCATCAGACCATTTAAATCTCTACATGCACACACTGAACTCTGCATATCGAAATAGTGATCTGAAACAGGAAATATTAGTCCCTGGTACTAAAAGGTTCCGTTGTTGCAGTCTCGACCCCAAGAGATCAGCTTGCTGTTTCGAAAGTTTTAGATCGGGGACCAAATCGTTCAATTCCTTTCAATAAAAGAGCTGAGGTGAAGTGTCATGACATTAAGGGTAGCACTCTTCTATATGTACAATACTTTCTGACTCACTTGGCATGATATCTGATTCCGTGGCTTTCAAGTTACAGACAGGAACAGGCCACCCCTCATCATGGGGCACAGGCACAACCACTGAACATACATTTCGATACTTTATTTTATGTCTAGTTTTGCTTGAATGTCGCGAAATATTTGTAAGACAGAAGTAACAGTCTGAATAATGGTCATTAGGCTCACACCACATCATTGGAACAGCAAATGACGTGGCTCGGCGTTTTCCTTTCAACCACTCGGTTAAGGTTGTAATACAGGTTACGCAGGCAATATGAGGTGCAAAATTTTTATCTTGATCAAAATACAATTCATATGCCTTCTTAACCAAATCAATGATTGGCTTTGTTTGGACTTTCGGAGTGAATTTCCCATACACATAAAAAAAGTTGTTGGGGTAGTTTAGACAGCAATGAGATTTACTAATTGCCATTTTTCTTAGTTTAAATTTTAAACACAAGAAGTTCGCACTATCTTTCACAGGGAACACTCACTGAGCATCTCTTTCACACCATTTGACTACCACACCAACCATTTACTGACGATTTGTAGACATTTTAGCTCTCCTCTGCAAATCAAAAACACACAATTAAACATCAAAACAGAAGAACAGCAAAAAGCGAAATACTGAATACGAAAAATAAAAAGACGTTTAAAAACTCAAAAATGGTACGTGCTGGAACATTTTGAAAGGTGTATTCGGATTCGACAGACCAAAATACATACTGGTTGATGTACCACATCCCAGATATAAAATGGCTGTTGACTAGTGTTATCATGATGGTTGGAACGTTGTTACAGATGAAGGAGTAGAAGAAAGGGTTACAGGAGGGCATGGAATTGGTAGTGGGAATGAGAGATGAGGAGAGAAATGAGTTCTGCAACAAATGTCAGTTAGTAGCAGTGAATCCTCTGTTCAAGAATCAAAAGAGGGCGAAAAGCATGTGGAAAAAGCCTGGGAAGACGGAAAGATTGTAGATGGATTCCATTATGATCAGATATTAGGGTGTAAGGCATACCCAAGAGTAAATTCTGTCTCGGATCACTATTTAGTAATTCCGTAAAGTAGACTGGAGATGACGAGCATCAAACGAAAGAATCGGTGTGCAAGATAGTAGCATACTGAGGTGACGAAAAGATGAGATGCGTCTGGAGTTCACTAAAGACGTGGATAATGTAATAAGGAATAACACAGTAGTGAGTTCCGTTGAAGAGGAATGGACATCTCTAAACCGAACAATCAGAGATGTTGGAGAGACAAACAAAGGTATGAGGAAGAAGACTGCGAAGAAACCGTGGCTTACAGAAGAAATACTTCAGCTGTTCGACGAAAGAAGATAGTATAAATATTTGAAGGGAAAGACAGGAACACAGCAGTGTAAATCACTGGCGAATGAAATAAATAGGAAACGCTAGGCGGCTGCAAGACAAATGTGAAAGAATAGAAAAAGAAATAATCGTTGGAAGAAATTTTCTAGCCCATAGAAAATTAAAAACAGTCCTGACTTATGTTAAAAGTAAGGCCGCCAACATTAAGATGCAGTAGGAAATCCACCATTTAAACCAGAAGAAAGAGCGGTTAGGTGGAAAGAGTATGCTGAAGGCCTCTATGAGGGAACTATCTCATGAGGTGACAGACGAAGAATTTGGTGTCTAGATGAAAGGGATAGGGGATCTAGTATTAGCCATAGAATTTATGAGAGCCTTTGGAAGCCTTATGATCGAATAAGCCAGAAAGTCTAGATATCATTCTATTGGAATTTTGAAAATCACTGGGGGAAATGGCAAAAAACGACTTTTGAAGTTGGTGTGTACAGTCTACGAGACTGGCGACATACCATCACACTTTCGGAAAAATATCATGCGTACAGTTCCTAAGATAGCAAGTGCAGATAAATGGGAAAACTGTTGGACAATCAGCCTTACAGCTCATGGATACAAGTTGCTGCCATGATAATATACAGGAATGGGAGATAAAACTCACGATCTCTTAGATGACAACCAGTTTGGCTTTAGGAAAAGCAAAGGCACCAGAGTGATAGTTCTGACACTGCGGTTGCGATAATGGAAGCAAGTCTGAAGAAAAATCAACACGTTCATAGGATCTGTTGTCCTGGTAAAAGCGTTCGAAAGTGCAAAATGTTGCAAATATAAATTCTGAACAAATAGGGAAAGACAGGTAACATACAATATTTGCAAGAACGGGAACCACAGGACTGGAAGACCAAGAAAGAAGTGGTTGGATTAAAAAGTGTGAACGACAAGGATGCAGCCTTTCACTTCTAGTGCGGAAGTGACGGACACAAACGAAAGGTTCAAGAGCGGGATTACAAATCAGGGTGGAAGAGTATCGATGATAAGATTATTCACTGATGACGTTGCTATCCTTAGTGGAGACTAAGAGTAGTTACAGGATCTGTTAAAATGGCACGAATAGCGTAATGAATACAAAATATCGATTGAGACTGAAACGAAGGAAGAGGAATATAACGAAAAGTATCAGAAATGAGAATAGTAAGAAGCTCAATATCAAAGTTGTCTATCACAAAGCAGACGAAGTGAAGGAAATATTCTGACTTAGAAGCAAAACAACCCAAGCAAGCAGGCAATAAAAAGCAGACTAACACAGATTCAAAGGACAATCCTTGGCAAGAGAAGTCTAATAGTATCAAACATAGGTCTTAATTTGTCGAGGAAGACAGACTTTGGAATACATAAAACAAATAATTGAGGACAAATGTTCGAAGTGCTACTGTGAGATGAAGAGGTTGGTACAAGAGAGGAATTCGTGGCCATCCGCATTATACCCGTCAGAAGACGGCAGATGACTCAAAATAATATAAGTATTCAATATAAAAGTTCAATAGTAAACACTATACTGGCAAGAGATCAACGAAAATTATGTTTGTCACAGAACGTATCATAAAATATGAGATAAAGATTACGAAATTAAAAATTTGAATAATGAATGAATAATGAAAGAGGATTCGAAAATAAAATGAGTGAAGACAGATCAGGTAAAATATTTGAAAAATGCAAATCTGCTTAAATATTAACAATGTAACAAATGTAGTTCGCTATTTGAACATTCAGCAGATGAAGAAAATCATCAAAAAAAACTTATAATCAGGCACTAAAAACCATAAAGAATATTCTGCACAGGCTTCAGAATTTTATGAAGAGAATAGAGTCTATTTTATTTTACAGTCACTAGTTTGGGCCTAACTACGCCCTCTTCGCATCTAAAGTCAGAGAGAATGGGAGCTATTACAGGTATTAACTAAAGAAGATGCCAATGAAAACTATCAACGTTTCTATGCTTTAGATGTGAATATTAACAAATTGAACAGAAATCATATATTGTTATAATTAATTCGTAATCTGCAATGTTCTCTGTTGATAAAATTATAAAACAAGATCACTGTTTCCCTTGTCACAACATTACACTGTCTTCTTTGTGCCTCTTAGGCCAGTTTAGGTTATTAATATGTAGCTGGAATTTATGTGTATAGACTGAAGAGTCAAAGAGTAAAGCAAAATTTTCACCAAGGCCAGTAACCGAATCAGGGTCTCCCGCTTGCTAGCAAGTGCATTGGCCACTAAACCACCTTGGCATAGCAGTTTGCGCATCCACATGGATTGCCCTGGCATGCGTCCCTCCTCAATCCAAATTCTCACTGCCGCCCCCCTCTTCTTTAAATTTCCCGTTACACACGAACAGGATTTCCGATGCTCTCCATCTTCTGGAACAGCATCGAACGTAAACAGTATATCCAACTAGAAACCCAGACGCAGGTACTTATAAATATAAAATGAAATAATCTCAGAGACTTTACTGGTCTCATACAGATACCATTTTATGAATACAGACTGAAGAAATGGTAATTCGTGCAGTTGTGTGAACTGCTGTGCCAACGCGGCTTAGTGGCTAACACACCTGAATTGTAAGCAGGCGACATGGGTTCGATTCCCAACCTTGGTACAAATTTTCACTCCTCTCCTCAGTGTATACACATAAAGTCATATTTGTTTTAGACAAGTGAACTCTCTTAAACTGTGGCATTTCAACTGTACGCGTAGCTTGAGGTTAAAACGATTACAGTGAAAATTAATACGATGATTGAATTTAACTACACTATTGGCCATTGCTACACCAAGAAGAAATGCAGATGATAAACGGGTATTCATTGGACAATTATATTATACTAGAACTGACATGTGATTACATTTTCAAGCAACTTCGGTCCATAGATCCTGAGAAATCAGTACCCAGAACAACCACCTCTGGCCGTAATAACGGCCTTGATGCCCATGCAGCTTCAACATGAACAATACGAGACTGGAATAGAAGGGAGAAGCGATAGAAGTACTCAAAGTACCCTCCGCCACACACTGTCAGGTGGCTTGCGGAGTATGTATGTAGATGCAGATGTAGATACCACAGTTCATCAAAAGTAGTGACTGGCGTATTGTGATGAGCCAGTTGCTTGGCCACCATTGACCAGACCCTTCCAATTCGTGAGAGATCTGGAGATTGTGCTGGGCAGGGCAGCAGTCGAACATTTTCTGTATCCAGAAAGGCCCGTACAGGACCTGCAACATTGCAACATACGGTTGTGCATTATCGTGCTGAAAAGTAGGGTTTGGCAGGGATCGAATGAAGGGTAGAGCCACGGGTAGTAACACATCTGAAATGTAACGTCCACTGTTCAAAGTGCCGTCAATGGGAACAAGAGGTGACCGGGACGTGTAACCAATGGCACCCCATATGATCGCGCCGAGTGATACGCCAGAATGGCGATGACGAATACACGCTTCCAATGTGCGATCACCGCGATGTCGCCAAACACGGATGCGACCATCATGATGCTGTAAACAGAACCTGGATTCATCCGAAAAAATGACGTTTTGCCATTCGAGCACCCAGGTTCGTCGCTGAGTACACCATCGCAGGCGCTCCTGCCTGTGATGTAGCGTCAAGGGTAACCGCAGCCATGGTCTCCGAGCTGATAGTCCATGCCGCTGCAGGCGTCGTCGAACTGTTCGTGCAGATGGTTGTTGTCTTGCAAACGTCCCCATCTGTTGACTCAGGGATCGAGACGTGGCTGCACGATCTGTTACAGCCATGCGGATAACATGCCTGTCATCTCTACTGCTGGTGATAAGAGGCCTTTGGGATCCAGCACGGCGTTCCATATTACCCTCCTGAACCCATCGATTCCATATTCTGCTAACAGTCATTGGATCTCGACCAGCGCGAGCAGCAATGTCGCGATACGATAAACCGCAATCGCGATAGGCTACAATCCGACCTTTTTCTAAGACGGAAACGTGATGGTACGCATTTCCCCTCCTTACACGTGACATCACAACAACTTTCCACCAGGCAACGCCGGTCAACTGCTGTTTGTCTATGAGACATTGGTTGGAAACTTTCCTCATGTCAGCATGTTGTAGGTGCCGCCACCGGCGCCAACCATTTGTGTGAATGCTCTGAAAAGCTAATCATTTGCATATCACAGCATCTTCTTCCTGTCGGTTAAATTTCGCGTCTGTAGAACATCAACTTCGTGGTGTAGCAGTTTTAACGGCCAGTAGTGTAAAAGTATCCAAGCCTGAATAGCACACCAAAGTGTATGCACTTCTGCTACTCCTTGCGTAATCCAGGACGCTGTAGTTCACGGATAAACGACCAGATGCCCTTATCTAATGGTCCCGTTGATTAACACAATGCTGCAATAGCAGCAAAATGTGTTACCAAATTTGTGAAATATAATTTGGGTTCAGTCTGAGATCACACTAGCATATATAATAAAAAAAATTAAAGGATATTTTTATGATGCACGTCAGATGATAGCGGTGACAACTGATATTCACTCTGTATCTGAGGTGAGGATAAGCTGATTCAGCCGAAACATGTCATTTCAACATTAAAGTGTACCTAATATAATATGATACATAATGTAGTAAAACTGAAACATTTTAGAAACTTTTGAGAGTTTTGTGGTGCAAGGTTTTAGTGCAGTGGGATCGCCAGTTTTACCATACTAGTCCATGAAGCAGAGACTAGCAACAGTAGTACTTTATTTTAATTTGAGAAATCATTCTTGCAATGGCTGTAGGATGTTGGATGTAACTGCAATTTATTTGCTACGATTGGATATGACAGGCTATAATTTTTTTTTTTCGTTACTTCATATTATGGTACGTCTTTCAGAAATACAAAGATGAATGTATTTGAATCATTTATACATAGCGCACAGAAGTACAAAAATGCGGAAACACCGTGAGAAACGCTATGCTTGAGCTTAAATGCAGATGCCAGGCAAGCCCACAGGTTGCGCGGTTGTATTTCAACACGAACGGCACCTATGCTGTGAACTCAATACGTCGCAAGTGTTAGACGTGGTCAGAACAGTGTCCTGCGTAGTTGTGAGTATATTATGTCGAATGCAAGTAAAACCGTGAATGGGCAAATCGTTTTGGCTCGTATAAGTGGTGCTCGTATTGGTGGTACTTCCGTAAGCAAGGTCGTTGCTGTTGTCTTCAGTCCTGAGACTGCTTTGATGCAGCTCTCCATGCTACTCTATCCTGTGCAAGCTTCCTCATCTCCCAGTACCTACTGCAACCTACATCCTTTTGAATCTGCTTAGTGTATTCATCTCTTGGTCTCCCTCTATGATTTTTACCCTCCACGCTGCCCTTCAATGCTAAATTTGTGATCCCCTGATGCCTCAGAATATGTCCCACCAGCCGGCCCCTTCTTCTTGTCAAGTTGTGCCACAAACTCCTCTTCTCAACAATTCTATTCAACACCCCCTCATTAGTTATGTGATCTACCCATCTAATCTTCAGCATTCTTCTGTAGCACTACATTTCGAAAGCTTCTATTCTCTTCTTGTCCAAACTATTTATCGTCCATGTTTCACTTCCATACATGGCTACACTCCATACAAATACTTTCAGAAACGACTTCCTGACACTTAAATCTATACTCGATGTTAACAAATTTCTCTTCTTCAGAAACGCTTTCCTTGCCATTGCCAGTCTACATTTTATATCCTCTCTACTTCGACCATCATCAGTTATTTTGCTCCCCAAATAGCAAAACTCCCTCACTACTTTAAGTGTCTCATTTCCTAATCTAATTCCCTCAGCATTACCCGAATTAATTCGACTACATTCCATTATCCTCGTTTTGCTTTTGTTGATGTTCATCTCATATCCTCCTTTCAAGACACTGTCCATTCCGTTCAACTGCTCTTCCAAGTCCTTTGCTGTCACTGACAGAATACAATGCCATCGGCGAACCTCAACGTTTTTATTTCTTCTCCATGGACTTTAATACCTACTCCGAATTTTTCTTTTTTTTTCTTTACTGCTTGCTCAATATACAGATTGAATATCATCGGGGAGGGGCTACAACCCTGTCTCACTCACTTACCAACCAATGCTTCCCTTTCATGCCCCTCGACTCTTATAACTGCCATCTGGTTTCTGTACAAATTGTAAATAGCCTTTCGCTCCCTGTATTTTACCCCTGCTAGCTTTAGAATTTGAAAGAGAGTATTCCAGTCAACATTGTCAAAATGTTTCTCTAAGTCTACTAACGCTAGAAATGTAGGTTTGCCTTTCCTCAATCTATTTTCTAAGATAAGTCGTAGGATCAGTATTGCCTCACGTGTTCCACCATTTCTGCGGAATCCAAACTGATCTTCGCCTAGGTCAGCTTCTACCAGTTTGCCATTCGCCTGTAAAGAATTCGCGTTAGTGTTTTGCAGCTGTGACTTATTAAACTGATAGTTCGGTAATTTTCACATCTGTCAACACCTGCTTTCTTTGGGATTGGAATTATTATATTCTTCTTGAAGTCTGATGGTATTTCGCCTGTCTCATACATCTTGCTCACTAGATGGTAGAGTTTTGTCGGGACTAGCCCTCCCAAGGCCGTCAGTAGTTCCAATGGAGTGTTGTCTACTCCTGGGGCCTTGTTTCGACTCAGGTCTTTCAGTGGTGTGTCAAACTCTTCACGCAGTAGCGAATCTCCCATTTCATCTTCATCTACACCCTCTTCCATTTCCATAATATTGTTCTCAAGTACATCGCCCTTGTGTAGACCCTCTATATACTCCTTCCACCTTTCTGCTTTCCCTTCTTTGCTTAGAACTGGGTTTCCATCTGAGCTCTTGACATTCATGCAAGTGGTTCTCTTTTCTCCAAAGGTCTCTTTAATTTTCCTGTAGGCAGTATCTATCTTACCCCTATTGAGATAAGCCTCTACATCCTTACATTTGTCCACTAGCCATCCCTGCTTAGCCATTTTGCACTTCCTGTCGATCTCATTTTTGAGACGTTTGTATTCCTTTTTGCCTGCTTCATTTACTGCGTTTTTATATTTTCTCGTTTCATCAATTAAATTCAATATTTCTTCTGTTACCCAAGGATTTCTACTAGCCCTCGTCTTTTTACCTACTTGATCCTCTGCTGCCTTCACTACTTCATTCCTCATAGCTACCCATTCTTCTTCTACTGTATTTCTTTCCCCCATTCCTGTCAATTGTTCCCTTATGCTCTCCCTAAAACTCTGTACAACC
Organism: Schistocerca americana; assembly: GCF_021461395.2. NCBI lineage: Eukaryota > Metazoa > Arthropoda > Insecta > Orthoptera > Acrididae > Schistocerca > Schistocerca americana. Next base: position 383,996,398 of record NC_060126.1, read on the forward strand.
TCTGGTTTAGTCAGTTTATCCAGGTCCCATCTCCTTAAATTCCCTCCTAAGCGAGGTAGGCGAAGCGTTTAGTGTTTCAAGAAGCACGGTGTCTAAGATTTATATCGCACACAGGGTAAGCGGAAAAACATAATCCACTAATTCACAAAGCGAAAGAAAGTTTGGTTTGAGTGATGGTGGTTGATAGTCGTAGAAGAGGACTGTGACGAAAAATAAGGGGACGACAGCTGTAAAAATCGTTTCAGAATCGCATGTCGCACTCACGAACCCTGTCAACACCAAAACAACAGGAAGGGCGTTCCACAAGCAGGGAAATGGAGGTCAAGGAGAACCTACAAAACCAATCAACAGTGTTGCAAATGCCTGTAACAGGGAAACGCGATGCCGAAGCCAGAAAACCTGGCCTACCGAGTCTTGTTTCACCCTGTCCCCAACTTCTGGCCGAGTTTGCACCCGAGGACTGAAATATGATGGGCGTTCTGTGATAACTTGGGCAGACGTATCGTGACATTCCATAAGTCACGCGGTTACTCTTCTAGGTCTCATAACAAACAAATACGATGTTACTGTTTTGGCTGATGACGTCCATTCCGTGATACAATATTTCTTGCGCAATGCTGATTCTGTGTTGCAAGACGACAGGGCCGCTATCCACACAGTTCGTATCGCTCAGGCCTAGCTTTTTGATCACGAGAATGAAAATTGCATCTTCCCTGGCGACTACAGGGAACACATCTCTAAATTATTGAGACTATGTGGTCCCCTTTCGAGAAAAGGGTTCGTGACCGGTACCCACATCCATCATCATTATCTGAATTTTCCACTATTTTGCATGAAGAATAGCATACGATAATCTTGAAAACCCTGCAGTACCTGTATTTATTCATTCCCAAACGAGTGGAAGCTGTTTTTAATGGCAACGGAGTTGCTAGGCCATATTAGGCATGGTAATGTGTTCTGTTTTTGGTGTTCCCGTACTTCTGTCCACCCACTGCAGAGTGACTGGCTTCGCTCAACCAAAGACGAAACATACGGCTAATGCAGAATGTAAGAGACTGTTGTGTACATAGTTCCGCGTAGTCAGAGCGTATACAACTTTCCCACTAGAGCGCGCCCTGCTAAGCACAACAGCGCAGGCACAGCGCTCGTCCATCTCCGCACTACGAGATGGCACTGCCATAGAGACGGACCAAACTCTGCTTCCGCCGATCCGCGTATTAATATGTAACGCAGCCAATGAGATTGCTGCTAACGTAGAACCTTTTCTCCTCGCGGATCACACTAGTGCAGTGACACATGAACGTGCGAGGTATTATAACGAGTGTACTGACCTCTGATCACCAGTGTGCATCAGTCTGCATTTGTCTGCAACAGTCTGTACCAGTCTATAGTCAAGTTTCAGTCTGCGCCTAATAATATTACCATATTCCTGTACATAGCCATGAAGATAAATGTATAGACACTTTTGTCAAGTATCAGAGATATATGTGAGAATAAGATTAACGTACCAATACCAAAGGAACTTCCGATTGTCAATTGTAAATAGCTTCCAGAACCAAGTTAAGTAATTTTTATGCTTGTTATTATTTTAATAAATGTTTGTGAAAATTAATCAAGATCTGTTTAAAGTTGGTCACTGTCAATCTGCTACTCTAAGCGTGCAAGTGGCATTACTATCGTCTGACCTAATGGCAGAAGATAAACACGCCATGATAAGACCATGAGACATATTGCTGACTCTCGCCTACTTCGTTAGAGAGACAAGTCAAATAATCTGATGGTGTGTGTACCGAAGGTCTTACAGTATGCACACCACAGAGACCCATTCAAAAACCAAACACTTTGTATTTATGTTAAACATTTAATATATTGTTGAATACATACAGATAATGTTATAATGATTTGTTTATAAGCGGTGTTCAAAAAGCATCTCTGCACTTCCGAATGACTGTTAGTCACTCGTGCCGTATGCTGCAGTGAATATAACGAAATAAATCTCAGTGAAATACAAGTTATAAATTTATTTAATATTCATTTTTACTTACAGATTTTCACATTAAATGTTGAAAGTGTCCCCCTGTTGTTGAATACACAATTCAATTCATCTAATCATGTTTCCAAACACAAGCTGTAACATTTCTTCTGTAACAGAAGCAGTGAAAGTGGATATTGCGATTTTCAATTCATCGATAGATTTTGGACGGTTATTTTAGAGAGTTGCTTTCGCTGCACCCCAGAAGAAAAAGTCAGGTGGTGTTAGGTCAGGCGATCGTGGAGGCCAAAGTCCCTGTGAAATTATGCGATCACCAAAAACATCAGCAAGCATTGACATTGAAACGCGAGCTGTATGCGCGGTTGCACCATCTTGCTGAAAATAACCGCTCCGTATTTCACTTAACAAACGTTCTCCTATGAATCGGTACATAATATCACCACAGTATTTTTCGTTGAAAAATATGGGACCCACAATCCGACGTCTAGAAATTGCAATCCAATGTCCTATTTTCACAGAATCAAGTGGTTCCTCTTGAATACACAATAGATTTGCAGTACTCCACATACGAGAATTTTGCGAGTTCATGTACCCGGATAAATGAAACAACGCCTCATCAGTGAAAAACGTTTCATTAAGAATATCCCTCATATTTTGCTGAACGAAATTTTTGAACCATTGACAATAATGCAGGCTCTTGCTATGATGAGTATTTTTCAGTTCTTGCACATGTTTTTTGCTCGAGTATCATGTCGTTTTTGGAAACCCAGAATCTACTATGTAGGAATCAACATGGATTCCGGAAACAGCGATCGTGTGAGACCCAACTCGCTTTATTTGTTCATGAGACCCAGAAAATATTAGATACAGGCTCCCAGGTAGATGCTATTGTTCTTGACTTCCGGAAGGCGTTCGATACAGTTCCGCAATGTCGCCTGATAAACAAAGTAAGAGCCTACGGAATATCAGACCAGCTGTGTGGCTGGATTGACGAGTTTTTAGCAAACAGAACACAGCATGTTGTTATCAATTGAGAAACGTCTACAGACGTTAAAGCAACCTCTGGCATGCCACAGGGGAGTGTTATGAGACCATTGCTTTTCACAATATATATAAATGACCTAGCAGATATTGTCGGAAGTTCCATGCGGTTTTTCGCGGATGATGCTGTACTATACAGAGAAGTTGCAGCATTAGAAAATTGTAGCGAAATGCAGGAAGATTTGCAGTGGATAGGCATTTGGTGCGGGGAGTGGCAACTGACCCTTAACATAGACAAATGTAATGTATTGCGAATACATAGAAAGAAGGATCCTTTATTGTATGATTATATGATAGCGGAACAAACACTTCTGTAAAATAGCTGGGAGTATGAGTGCGGAACGATTTGAAGTGGAATGATCATATAAAATTAATTGTTGGTAAGGAGGGTACCAGGTTGAGATTCATTGGGAGAGTCCTTAGAAAATGTAGTCCATCAACAACGGAGGTGGCTTACAAAACACTCGTTCTACCTATACTTGAGTATTGCTCATCAGTGTGGGATCCGTACCAGATCGGGTTGACGGAGGAGATAGAGAAGATCCAAAGAAGAGCGGCGCGTTTCATCACAGGGTTATTTGGTAACCGTGATAGCGTTACGGAGATGTTTAACAAACTCAAGTGGCAGACTCTGCAAGAGAGGCGCTCTGCATCGCGGTGTAGCTTGCTCGCCAGGTTTCGAGAGGGTGCGTTTCTGGATGAGGTATCGAATATATTGCTTCCCCCTATTTATACCTCCCGAGGAGATCACGAATGTAAAATTAGAGAGATTAGAGCGCGCAAGGAGGCTTTCAGACAGTCGTTCTTCCCGCGAACCATACGCGACTGGAAAAGGAAAGGGAGGTAATGACAGTGGCACGTAAAGTGCCCTCCGCCACACACCGTTGGGTGGCTTTCGGAGTATAAATGTAGATGTAGATGTAGATGTAGACTGACACTTTGTATGGGAAAAGTTCCAATATTTTCCTTACAGTTGTCTGGGCCGTTCCGACACTTTCTTAACGACTTGTTCGGACTCACGGACATTTTATCGGAAATCTCGAGTAGTTTGTCCTCAGACAAAACGTTAGGACGACCACTCCTTGGTGCATCTGTCACTGAACCCGTAGTTCGAAATTTGTTAATCAAATCTCGCACAGTATCGCGGTGTGGGAGTGTTGTCTCCAGGACAACTGAGTTAAATGTTTGACGAACAGAAATGTGTATTTACCGCCAGCTTTGAACACTTGTTCGACTAAAAACACACGTTCTTCAGTAGTTAGCATTTTAACAGTGACAAAAACGAGACAAACTAACAAAGGAACTAAAATTAAACGTTCACGTCAACACGTAACGACACACACGAACGATACTACTGACGCTGGCTGAGATAAACGGAACAGTGGAATGTTGCGAGAGTCCACTTGAAGGGAAGTAACCCAGGCAGGCGAAGAGTCATACGGCACGCGCGGCTAACAATCATACGGCACTGCGGAGAGACTTTTTGAATACCCCGTATAAAAATTTAACATACTTAAGTTTTGTAAGAAACGAATGAAGTGCGATTGCTTTGTTGTAGGAAAGGAGTCGTGTAAAAAGCATACAATCATTGTTTCTCTCAGAGGGACGGGGTGATGGAACTGAAATAATAAAAGCCGCCTTCGTCAAAGCAGGGTCTGGCACGAGGCGCTTGGACCGCACATCACTCGTGGAATCTGTGTCGCATCAGCTGATGGCGCCACCAGGAGTCATTGCCTCGCTAGGATCTCCTCTCTTAGACTCCTGCTGAAATTACCAGCGTTTAAGTGCCGTATGGCCTGGGTTAACGACGACAGATGTTAGTCTGAGTGATGGTTGCCATTTGCATAGCTGTATACAGGAAGAATATCGGCATCATCACTATAATTTCTGGAGCTCATTAAAATTTCTCATAGATGCATACCGATGGTTGCTGGTTCCACTACACTGTCTCAAGCTGAATAATAATTAACTTTCCATTAAATATGTGAGACTTTAACGCATGTCTTCATACATCAATACCATTGTTGGATTTTGTGGTTCTATTCTGTGCAAAACTTTTCTTTCTAAAAAGTCTCACTTAACTGTGTCTTCCTCATTAGGATAATGGATAGAAGTTTACCTGCAAAACCATCATCACGATATTACGGATAATACAATGTTGTTACGATTTATCGCTTGGCAAAATAAGAAAAGTCACACTACATGCGGTCGTGATGGCACACTGTTCTTTCAGTACAATGGCGACAACGACACAGCCAATCAGAAATGTTGCATGATGGCACTGGTCATAATGATAATAGTTGTTAATACTGCTCTGAGGTCAGTCGCATGGCAAGGCAGTTCTCCTACTGGCAAATCACAGTGTAATAATCTTTTGAACATTACTGATACTTAGCAGAGCCAACGGCCTCGCCGCAGTGATAAAACCGGTTCCAGTCAAATCACCAAAGTTAAGCGCTATGGGGCTGGGCTAGCACTGGGATTGGTTACCATCCAGTCTGCTGAGTGCTGTTGGCCAGTGGGGTGCACTAAGCCCTTGTGAGGCAAACTGAGGGGCTACTTGATTGAGAAGTAGCATGTACAGTCTCGTAAACTGACTTACAACCGGGAGTGGGATGTGCTGACCACATGCCCCTCCATTTCCACATCCAGTGACGCCAGTGGTCTGAGGATAACACGGCGAACGGTCGGTACCGTTGGACATTTCAAGGCCTGTTAGGACGGAGAATACTTTGCAGAGTGTTGTGTACATAGTTCCGCGTAGTCAGCGGGTACACAACTTTCCCAATAGAGCGCGCCCCGCTAAGCACAACAGCGCAGGCGCAGCGCTCGTCCGTCTCCGCACTACAAGATGGCGCTGTCTTAGAGACGGACCAAATTCTGCTTCCGCCGATCCGCGTATTAATATGTCACGCAGCCAATGAGATTGCTGCTAACGTAGAACCTTTTCTCCTCGCGGATCACACTCGCGTAGTGATACCTGAATTCGCGAGCTATTATAACGAGTGTACAGACCTCCGATTAGTCTGTCTGCATTAGTCTGTAGTCAAGTTTCAGACTGCGCCTAATAAGATTATCATATTCCTGTACATAGCCATGAAGAGAAATGTATAGACACTTTGTCAAGTATCAGAGATATGTGAGAATAAGATTAACGCACCAAGACCAAAGGAACTTCCGATTGTCAATTGTAAATAGCATCCAGAACCAAGTTAAGTTATTTTTATGCTTTTTATTACTTTAATAAACGTGTGTGAAAATTAGTCAAGTTCTGTTTAAAGTTGGTCACCGTCAATCTGCTACTCTAAGCGTGCAAGTGGCATTTCTATCGTCTGACCTAACGGCAGAAGATAAACACGCCACGATAAGACCACGAGATGTATTGCTGACACTCGCCTACTTCGTTAGGGTGACAAGTCAAATAATCTGATGGTGTGTGTACCGAAGGTCTTACAGTACGCACACCACACAGAGGCTACACAATGAGGCATAAGAGAGGGCTAGTATTTGTTGACACATTGACAGTTTATGTCAGATAATAAATGAAACTGTCTTGGCAAACCTTCGCTACCTGGTCAAAAACTTTCGGTCATCCTATGAAATCCGGAACTGACCACTAGACGTCTTGAGCATAAAAGGAGGCGGGGAGTATCATGTTTTTCGTGGTTAGGGCGTGGTAACACTGTTGCGCTTAAGAAAGTAGCAAATGTTCAAGAATATGAACACATTTTACAACATCGTGCACCGCACACGCTAAAGGTAAAGTCATTAAAGGTACAAGGTAGTGCTCAAATAATGTGTCCCGCAATGTGTGTCTGCGGGACGCTAATTGTCCCGCTTTATGGTAAACCTGGCCTAGGTTAGAAAGAAATCGCATTCAAGGGAAGTACATGGGGCGCGTTGCGTACATGCAACGGTGTCGGGCGTGTGGACAATGACAGCAGCCGCTCACACCCACGCCGCCCCTGGAAGGAGACAAGTGAGTGTCGCACGCGTTCGGTCACTAGCCGCCCTCCCCCCCCCCCCCCCCCTCCCCTCGCTGCACCAGTGTCTCGCGTTACGACGGCGCCGTGCAGTTAGTACACACTACTTATCACAGAGGTTCGGTGTTTTTATGCGATTCATAAAATAAATAGCGTTTAGTGTGTTATTGTGCACTTTGCAATTACTATTACTGAACAGTTCCTTTGGATTTGAGTCATTTCTGATTCAGAAAAAGACAGTGAAAAAGTAAACTACAAAAACTGTAAAGTGAAGTGTTCCTACCGGGATGAATGGAATAATTCGTATCCTTTTTTGAAAAACGCTGATACGAATGCGCATAAAGCTTCTTGCAACATGGGTATGAAATCATTTATGATACCAGACGGAGGTTTGAATGATGTAAAACGGCATCATAGCGTCCCGGAACACCAACAGGGTGAAAGATCTCGAAAGAATACTCAGACTTTGCAGCAGTTTTTAAAGTGCGATGTATTCACGACAGACGAGGAAAAAGTGACAGCTTCAGAGTTGTCCAAAGTTTACCATGGCGTAGACCGTAACTTGTCGTACAGTTCTATTGACTGCGATTCAACCTTATGGCCCGTGATATTTAATGATTCCCAAATCGCGTCAAAAATATCGCTCGGTAGAACTAAGACGTCCTCTTTCATTTTCAAATTTCTGGCTCCAACATCAATCTAAGATAGCGTGGAAAAACTAAGGCCATGCGTGTTTTACAGCATTTCGAGAGATCCGCCAAATTATATATATATATATATAATTATTTCCAATAATTGTCAGTTTTTACTCTGCAAAGAGTGGAATCGGCATCTGCCTGTTTGATTTTTATGAGAACCCGGATGAAAAAGCGATCGATATTTATAGTAATATAATAAATAGACTCAAAGCGCGGGATTTGGATTTCACAAACATATAGCCTTCTCTGCCGAAGACCCTAATGTTAATTTTGGCAAAAATAATTCAGTTATCTTCTCAAGATAATGTCAACATCTTGTCTGAAGGGTATTCAGAACACGTGGTACACGATGTTATCCGTCATGCTAGGGGGAAGTGCAAGTTTCAAGTTGAGAATTTGATACTTAAAGTCTACGACCACTTATCCTAGAATACTCAGAGAGTCTAGACCTTAAAAAAACACTTTTGCTGCTGCTGGAACAGAGTAATAGTTGACGACTCAAACTGTGACCAACTCCCGCGATTTTTCATTAACACCAAAAATTAATGTAGAGTAATGAAAAATGTATTGCGCTAACTTACTCTTTGACGCAGTGTCCCGCAGTGAGGACGGCGGACTTGGAGATGAGCGATGCACCGCAAATCGATGAGTAGTCAGACACCATCAGCGCCTGGTACGGGATTTCGCCGGGCTTCACCTTTTTCCCACCGACGATGCGCGAATCGGACAACGCACCTTTCAAACAGATAGTGGGATGTCACGTACCGTGATACTACAGCTACCAAACATGCACTCTCAAATCGCAATATTAAGATGTACGACTGTGGTTTGATAAGTATCGTAAAAAAAGCAAGGAAAAATGTTTGTTTCGTAAGCACATCACCTTATTTCTCGACACGGACTCCTTTAAAGTATATACACTTGGTCCAGCGATCTTCCGGCTCTTTCATCCCACTTCAAAAAAAAAGTTATGTCGAAATCTGTAAAATACTCGTTGACTATGGCTATCAGTTCCTCTTCTGATGAAAATCTCTTACCACCGCACCAAAGTTTCAAGTTAAGGAATAGGAATAAGTCACTTCGGGCTATGTCTGGTGAATAGGGTGGATGAGGAACCACTTCAGATCTCATTTCATGTACTCTTGCCATCATTATTGCTGGTGTGTGGGATAGTGCAGTATCCTGGTGAACGAGCACTTTTTTGGTGCCACCCTTGGTCTGTTTTCAGCCAACGCAAGTTTCAAACTTTTTAAGTAATTCTGATAGGAAAAGTGAACTAGAAGTGTTATTAACAACATATAACTTAGTGGTCAATTTACCTACACGTATAGCTCAAGACAGTAGCACTGTAACAGATAATTTATTTGTACAGAAAGAGAATGTAAAACGAACACATGCTTTCCCTGTGGTAAATCGATTGTCAGACCATGATGCACAACTGATTAACTTACAAAATCTAACAGGATTTACAGTTCAGAAACCATTCAGTAAAAGTGTGAGGATGCTCAGCCTATTATCTACAGAGCACTTCAGAGAAAGTTTAAGAAATCTTGATTGGGGAAGTGTATATAATGAGCCAAATGCTAATAATAAATGTAGCATACTTCTTGATAAACTTATATCCCTTTTTTAACATTGTTTCGCAAAGAAAATTACTAAATGCAACACCACTCACTTTTCAAAGAAACCTTGGGTTACTACAGGTATTAAAGAGCCTTCAGAAAGAAAAAGAAAGCTGTATGAGACAGCAAGAACTAGTAAAGATCCAGAAGTTGTATTACGCTACAAAAATTATTTTAACACACTGAGAAAAGTTGTAAGGAAATCAAGAAATACGTATGATAGAGAAGAAATTAACAACTCCAGCATTACTATTAAAGAGAATGAGACCATCATAACCAACAGTACACAAGTAGCTAACGTATTTAACAACCATTTCTTAAGTGTAGGAGAAAAAATTGGTGAGAATAGTTCAAAAGAAAAAGCCAGGCAGTACATGGAAGAGTCAGTTTTGAAAAATTTTTGTCAGTTTATGTTTCACCTGACAACCTCTTGTGAAATAAGTAAAATTATTAAATCTTTGAAAAATAAATGTTCTGTTGTAGTAGATGACATCTCTAATAAGATATTAAAACAACAGCTGATGTTCTGAGTCACATATGTAATGCATAACTAACTCAAGGTATTCTCCCAGACAAGTTAAACATACCATTGTCAGGCCTCTCTACAAAAAGAGGGACACCGCATATGTCAATCATTATTGGACAGTATCCTTGCTTACGCCATTCTGAAACATCTCAAGAAAATAATGAACTGAAGAGTGGTTGGCCATCTTAACAGTAATGGAATCACAGTTCGGATTTCAAAATTGCTGTTCCACTGAGACAGAAATATCCAATTTCACTGTCCACATAATAGAGTCTTTACATAGTAAAATGTCACCAATAGGAATCTTCGGTGACTTGTCCAAAGCATTTGACTGTGTGAACCACGACATTATGTTACAGAAATTACAATTCTATGACATAAATGGGATAGCATATGAATGGTTTAAGTCGTACCTACAGAACAGGAAACAAAATGTTTCTTTATATGGGTCACATGATTTAAATAAGTTTGCCACTTCATCTAACTGGGGTAAAATTACATTAGTTGTTATACAGGGTTCAATAATGGGTCCCTTTCTATTCTTGATATATGTGAACGACCTCCCTTCTTATCTGAAACAAGAAGCTGAACTGACACTGTTTGCTGATGATAAAAGCATCATTATTAATCCAGTAAAAGAAACTCCAATTGAAAACGATACAAATAAGGTCTTTGGAAAAGTCATTAATTCGTTTTCTGCAAATGGGCTTGCTCTAAACTTCGGAAAAACACAGTACATCCAATTTTATGCTGGAGAAAATACAGTTCCTACAATAAATATAACACACCAACAGAAGTCAGTAGACCGGGTAGAGAACATTAAGTTTTTGGGTGTACATATAGATGAGAATCTTAATTGGAAAATTCATATTTTCGATCTTCTAAAGCGATTAGGTTCAGAAACTTTCGCAATAAAAATAATTTCCAATTTTGACGATATATAAATTAGTAAGCTAACATACTTTGCATACTTTTACTCTCTGATATAATACAGGATAATATTTTGGGGTAACTCAACACTTACACAAAAAGTATTCACTGCTCAAAAGAAAGTGGTTAGAATAATGTGTGGGTTTCATAGTCGAACATCTTGCAGGCATATTTTTAAAAGATTGGGAATACTTACAACAGCCTCACAGTACATTTGTTCACTAATGAAATTTGTTATCAACAACATGGACCAGTTTAAAAACAACAGAAACATTCATGATTATAATACCAGAAAAAAGAGAGACTTACACTATCCTTTACTCAACCTATCTTTGGCCCAGAAAGGGGCAAAATATGCTGCTATAAAAATTTTTGACAAATTACATGACGAAATAAAATGTCTGACAGAATGCAGTAATAGCCTCCAAAATAAATTGAAATCATATCCCCTTGACAACTCCTTCTATACCATAGATGAATTCTTGAATAGGAATAAATAAATCTATTAATATAGAATATGCATGTTGTGCCATTTAAGGGAATGGGGTAAATAATATAAATATTAATCTTTAACACTGTACTGTAATATATATATATTAAAAAATGTTGTATCACATGTGCATTTCTTGTGCACTTGACACTTTCTACATCATAACGGCTTCCGTAGCGTGCGATTGATCAATGGAACACGCAACCAACTAACTAAGTAACTACCTAACTACAACAATGAAGCACTATAGGATCCGGTTATGGTTCTCCCTTTTGCCAAGTAATCTATGAGGATTATTTCTTGGGAATCCCAAGAAACAGCGCCATCACCTCAGCAGCTGACAAAATGGTCTTTGCTTTCTTCGATGAACTGTCACCGACATTTGCTCATTGCTTTGACTACCATTTGGACTCTGGTGCAATGTGCTGAAACGTTGTACCAGACTCACTTTTGCTCCACTTTGAACAATCGCGGCAACCACCTCGCGCATAGACCCTACATAGAAAATTATTCATGGAGGATGTTACACTCTCGCTCAGTTGAGATGCTTATAGTCTCAGCAGTTTCACGAATTTTTATTCCGCGGTCTCGCATTTCCGTATCGTGGATTTTGTCAACCGTTTCCTTTGTGGTGACCTCAACTGGACGGCGGGAGCGCACTTCGTCTCGTCTTGGGTACTTGACCCACCACTTTCCAGGATGATGCAGAGTCTGCGTGAACTTCATCCAGTTCTGCTTTGATTTGTGCTGTAGTCCAACCCTTCCAATGCAAATGTTTAATAACCGCACGAAAATCGGTTTCCTCCATTTCAACGGCAGACGGCTGTCAATCACGAACTTTACGCTTTATATTGTTGAAATTCCTTAAACGATCCTCGGAATAAACATGTTTATCAACCATGTAGGGGCAACAAAAATGTTCCATTCTTTAGAGGAAATTTACCAGACTTGTGAAACCACCCTGTTGTATTTTCCGATGATGGAAGGAAACTCATTCAATAATTTCTTTTTCGTTTACGATATTGTAAGAATAATTGCAACTTATCAGCACTGCTATTCAACTTTTACGTCGAAGAGGCTATATATTACATGTTTTGCTCCACTTTTCACTTTTGAAACGTTCCTTTCGTCCGCTCCTCGAAGCTTCCGTAGCTTCGCGCGAAATTACACTCGCGGCAGCGGCGTGAACACACGTATTCTTGGTGAAGTACGCCGCGCCAAGCACATTATACAGCGTGCTGTTCAACGGATTTAATTGGAAACGCTCATTGGCTGACTCAGTAATTCTCTGTACTGCTACACATTCAAAATCAGTTTCAGTTAGGCTCATCAGCCTCACGAACTCCTAAGTGTCAAAAGCTAAAAGCTCTGTAGCTGCCTAACTACTTCTAGGTAAGATTCCGTGACCCGACCACTGCACTGGAATACATTCAGCGATAAAACACTGAACAGAAAAAAATCACAACAGCAAAAAATTAATGTAGATTAATGAAATGTAGGGAGTACTTTTGTCTAGGTAACATATTTAAGTGATTAACATTCTAGGGTCACAGGTTAATATAAGCCCCAGATAAGTCGTAGCAAGTGTGAAATGCTGGTACATTAATAACCGATGTAGCCACCAGAATGTTGAACGCAATCATCCAAATTAGCATGCGTTGTGTTTGACAGGAGCCGGATGTCCATTTGTTGGGTAGAGTCCCATGCCTGTTGCAGTTGGTCAGTCGATATAGGTACGGTTAACGCTATTTGGGTATGACGTTGGAGATATCATCAGATAATGTCCCATATGTGCTCGATTGAAGGTAGATCCAAGGCAACTTTTCGACACCCTGTAGAGCATGTTGAGTTACAACAGAACTATGTGGGAGGAAGGGGGGAGGGGGGGGGGGCGTTTTCGCGTTGGATAACACTCACTGAGATGCTGTGCGTGACTGGCAGCACAACTGGTCGGACCACCACATCGACGAACAGATCTGAAGCTGTGGTGTATAGGATAACAGCAAGAGGGCTCCTCCTACTGTCATACGAAATCGCTCTCCAGTTCGTTGCTGCAGGTGTAAGCCTAATGTGTCTAGCACGCAGACGGTTGGCTGCAAACCCTCAACTGGCCTACTCCTAACCAAAAATAGCCATCACTGGCACGGAGACAGAATCTACTTTCATCAGAATACGCAAGAGTTCTCCACCCTGCCCTCCAATGAGCTATTTGATACCACTGAAGTCGCAAATGGTGGTGGTTTGAGAGCAGTGGAATGCACTTAACAGATCTGTCCTTGAAGTAATCGACTTGTAACAGTTCGTTGCAGTACTGTGGCCCAGCTGATGTTGCAATCACGTAGAGTGACTGCATTCCTACCAAGTCTTTTTGCAGCATCGCAGAAGGAATATCGAGATTCTCATAGCCCTCTTACATGACCTCTTTCAAACTCATTGAGTTGTTGATAACGGCGCCTAGTTTCCCTAATGGCATTCTAGACAGCTGATCACGTCCTATCTCAAAATCATTGCCCACGGTTGTTAAGGCGTGTATTCAAAGCAAACTTTACTTGCATCCCCTGGTGGTGCTCCTAGCAAATTTTAATAGAAGTCATCTTTCAGATGTAGAAACTCGCCTGCCACGTTTATGTCGCACAGCTCCTTCTTGGTGTTGATATTTTTTTCTGTCATTGTAGTTCAATACAATGTATTCAACTGGTCACTGTCAACTACTGCCAATAATCACAACAATACGACTAAAAGTCAATAGGAAAAGAAGCACAAGACAAATTTCCGTGGAAACAAATTAATACCAGTGGTATGAATTAAAGCTAGCCAAATGCCACACTTTTATCCAACACCACTGCCAGTAAGCTAATGTCTCCGCCCTCTGTTCAGATACGATTTTTACCGAACACGTCCACCCTCACTAATCCGCAACACACGCAGAGAAAAATGGAAAAATTGGAATGGTTAAGCAGAATTCGATGCCCGCGCACGGGAATGCTTTACATGCTTCCCGCAGCGGGAACGTAATTTCGTTCGTCATGAAGGGTCGATAACTTTAGATTTCCGAAATGTCCGCTCCAGAGGGCCACATCATCCGAAGAGGCCTGCCACTCCTCGCCTTCGCGAGCTCCACATGCGCTGCACGAATAACTTTAACTTACAGGTCTTTTAGCCAGTCAGAATGAGGACCAGGCTGTAGGCTTTCTCACTCATCATTTCTTCCGTGAATCGTTCGTTAATGCTCCCTCTAAAACCCTCTGCAACCTCGGGTTCTTTCAGTTCATCCAGGTCCCATCTCTTTCAGTTTCTGCCTTTTTATAGCTTCTTCAGTTTTAATCCGCAGTTCATTACCAATAAATTGTGGTCAGAGTCCACATCTGCCCTTGGGAATGTCTTACAGATTAAAATCTCGTTCCTAAATCTCTAACCATAATGTAATCAATCTAAAACCTACCAGTGTCTCCAGGTCTCTTCCACGTATACAACCTTCTCTCATGATTTTTAAATGTACTGTTAGCTATGATTAAAGTTTGCTCTGTGCAAAATTGTACCAGGCGGCTTCGTCTTTAGTCCATAGACCGCCTGTATTTCACGGCTAATTTGTAGGCAGCTTAGGCTTTTTCCCAACAAGAATCGTACTGCTGTCCCACATTCATCAACTTTGGAGTCCGCTTGAGTTGCTGCGCCATTTCAGTCTGACAATCTGATGCACCTGCTATTCTTGCCACAGCATGACTGTGCCTGCTGGACACTTCTGGCTATGTACCGCTCTTGTTGCGCGATGGCCATAGAGGGCGACAGCGTTTATCTTGATTTTTGAAGTCACTAAGTATGTTACTCCTTCCGCTATTTTATGCTGAAAATTTTTTTTTAAAAAAAGTTCCTTCTTTCTGTGAAACAAAGACCTATTTGGCACTTAATGTACCGCACGAATGTGACACTCCAGAGAACCATCGAAGTCTAAGTGGTGCAGTTGATAATGTCATACCACTATCGATAGTAGTACCCCTAGAACACGTAAGAGTACGTTTATTATAACAGAAAAGAAATTCCTAACGAATTCCTGACAATGACGATTTTGACGCCATCGCCAGAGTTTCGGCGTTACTTAATTAAAGCAACCACAGTGCAGCAAGTTGTGGGGCAAGTGGGCAGGCATAGATGCGGTGCTATGTAATTTCACAAACGAGCCAGTTAGTACTCCTCAGGGCGGCAGGATTAGCCCGCCCATTCGTGGCGCCGTCGCAGAAAGCACATGCTACGACGTGCCAGCCTGTGGTATATTTCCACACCGTTGGAAGGTCCTGAAAGCAATGTAACGGTACAACAAGGGTACTATTAATCGCTCTAAATGCTCCCTGTTTCTGGCACAATTATGTCCAGTCTGACAGCATCTTTTACGACATCGGGTCCACATCAGTCTCAATCATTCTAGGGGCCAGCCAGAAACTGGCGTCATTCTGGGCAGGTCCTCCAGGTCGGCTCAAGGATTTAAGTCCACCCTGAAGGTTTAGGTGACACAATCGGGAACCATCGCCCGAGTGCCACAGCACCGCCAAACTTCTCACTTGGAGGGCAGCAGTCTCAGCCAGATCGGTACTGCCTTCATCCCTCCACACCAGGGCAAGCTTCTAACCCAGCAGCCCAAGGGGATCCAGCAGCCGTTCATGTCACTTGCACGCTCACTCAGGGCCGCATAGTGCTAGCTCAGGCACATTCTGCTGAGGGGGTAAATAGTGCCACCACAGACGCCAATTGACCATCCCACCATCACGGTCTTCCAACGTCATCGGCACCATCGGTGGATCACGCCGCAGCAGAGGGCGAATACTGGGGTGTCGCAGTACTCTAGTACTCTAAACCAAGACGAATAAAAAAAGTTGTACATTGCAGTGTAGTTTTCCTAGCCATCGCTGACCACTACAACCACCACTCCACCACCTTCACACCATAGCAGCCCCACTCCCTCTAGGTCGCTATATAATGATGTAAGACGTATTTGTGGTCCTTGTTTGAGAACTGGAGTCAGCACACTCGACGCAGCACGGCTTTACAATCGCAGCATGCAGTTTTGTCATACACAGGGGTGAGTGAGCAGACTATTGTGTTTTGTGGTGTTTCTTCCTGTTTCTTGTGTAGGGGGCATGGAATCTAAATGACAGATGCATAGGGATTTGAGGGTCACGTTTGTACAACCAGGAGAACAGGCTGATCTTTCCTAGTTCTGTGGTAAAACAGAGTAGCATTATTTGCGACCTCTTAAACGAGGTCATTGTAACTTGAATTTGAAAGCAGATAATGCCGACTTCGGTAAAAGGCTTGCAGCCAGGGAGGAAGAGCTGGAATTGGTGGAGTAACCTATTTCTTCATTAGATTCTGCCACAGCCTGATTGGTTGTGCCCTTCTCTGGGTAGTTGACTGACAACGTAATGTGTTTTTTGGATGACCTGGAGTTAGCAGCTAATACTGGGGGTCATTACAGAATCAGTTATCACAGGTGACAATACTACGATTGTTAGGAAAAGCCTAGACATATGACATATTTACGGAGGGGCTCAGAGGAACACAGACATTTGATGAACTAGAAAAAGGTCTGCTACAAAGGTATAAAAAGCAAAACAGCACGAAGATTTTTCGCAAGCAATTGTACGTCAAAGAAGCATAATGAGCCGGTCGAAAATTTTACCAACAGAATATGGAATGTGAATGGGCAGACATGTGAATTAGGGGATGATGACAAGGCAAATACAATCGTACTCCATGAAGTAGAAAAGAAAATATGGGACACATTTTTGAGAGGCTTACTGTCTTGATATCTCTAGAAGGGTGAGAACGGTTACCGCAATTGATTTATACTCTGCGACCCAATTAACCTCGCAGTTTGAAGAAGTTGATGTACTAACAGGAATACAGGAAAATAATAGAGTATTTTCCGTTGACGTGAGGTGTTGCAGATGTGAAATGACACGACATGTGTAGAGGCAATGTCGCCAACCTCAACGTAGTAGATGTGGTATGGCTAGATTCCACCAACATTATTGTAGGAATGGTAATGAGAAACAATAGTCGAACAAGCAGGTGTCAAACGCAAACGGAAAGCACAACCACCGGTGCGGATTCCCCAATTTATTTCGATGTAATGAATATGGATGCAGAAGCAGCCTGTAATGTAGTGTGAACAGTGAAGTGTAGAAAGCACTAGTTTTTATTAGACACAGGGGCACGTATGTCAGTTGTAAGCATAGGCCTCTGGATCAGAGGCGATTATGACCTTCACGGTATAATTTAGGTGGAGTTGGAGATATGGTGTGAAGTCTTTGGTTTCAGCAATTATAGATTTTAGGCACTGCATCGAAATCCTGCCCAGAGTAAGAGATGGTTACTGCATGATCTTAGTATTGGACTTTCTGATAGCATAGTATGCCAAAATTTACCATAGGTGACGTATACTTTAAGTTATGGGAACAACGTTTTTACTAGAGGGTAAAAACGTGTCTACAGAATGTGTGTGCCCGAGAAAATAATACTGTTTGACCCAGATGTCCGGTGAATTCGAATTTTTTGTCTGGGGTCAGCAATTTAAGTATTGGTAGACATAACAGGTATATTTAGCTTTCTTGATTATAGTAAGTGGTATTAATAAATAATAAGACGCCCATTTTAAGTTAAATAATATTTATTGGCTTAGATAGCAAGCTATTTTCCGCTCTTCCGCAACCTATACTGATACATAATTATAAAAAAATTGAATGTGATGAAGTAATATATTCACTGATTTCTGAAGTCAATTTATCCAGTGTAATATGATACTCCAATTGGGGGGGGGGGGGGGGGGGGGCTATAGACCTCCGCCGTTGCCATCGCCCCTGTTTTTGGTAAAGAACTGTTGCACAGGCAGGGCTCTATGAGCAGGGGAACTGTCATGATGGACAAACCAGTTACCCGACAGCCACAAATTATGCCACTTCTCCTGCATGCTGTTACACAGTCTTTCCAAAACTTCCAAATGGGAAGTATGGTTAAATTTCTGACACTGCGGAAAAAACTCTGAACAGACGACTCCTGTTACATGGAAAAAAACAAATCGGCATTGTCTTACTGTTTTATTTCAGCTGTCCTCCTTTCATTGGGTGAGGCGAACTTGAAGTCTTCCGCTGGCGTCATTGTTGCTTTCATTCAGGATCGTAAGCATAGCACCGAGTTTCGACACGCGTGATATCTTTTTTTTTTAAATTGGACTATTTCGGGACTATTCTTTCAAAGCACAGGCTGCTTCCATGCAACCTTGTTTTTGTTCAGCAATTAGCAGTCGTGGCACAAATTTGGCAGCCACCCTTTCATTCCCAAATCTTCTGTCATAAATCCCTGTACTGAATTACTGACAGCTCCACAATTTCTTCAGTGGTCCGTCACCGATCTTCATTGATGACTGTAACAATATTTTGAACATCTTCGTGTGTTCGAACCGTAGAAGGATGACCAGAACGAGGTTCGTCAACAACTAACATTTCACCATTTCTGAAACGGCCGAGCTACACAGTCACATGTGTTTTCCCAATAGCACCGCCCTTGTACCCCGTTTTTAACATTTCGAGAGAGTTTTACTGCACTTTTTTCGGGAAAAAAGCAGAATTTCACCGCCGCACGCCGCTCACGAAAATCAGCCTTTGCAAAAACGACAATCGCACAAAACAGTTGTCACTATAAACACTGCCGAAACTAGTCCTGACCTAGTTCTGACCTTCAGCGATGGCACTCGGCTTACTGACTTGAAATGTTCGCTCTATGCAACCGAGCGGCAAAACGTAGTGCTATAAAAGCGTTCCCAACCAAAAAAATAGGTTTTTTTTTGTCTGCGACCAGAATGAGAGGAATTCATTGAGCAACAGATAGTGGCTTGTATAAGAGAGGGAAGCAATAGTTTGTGGAGTGCAGCTGTCCTAATTGTATGGAAAACGTCACCACATGGACCTATAGATATAAAGAAGCCATAACAAATGCATATCTGGTCCCACACATTATTGAAACTTCTGACAATTTGGGGCTGCGTAAATACTTCTCACCTTAGATACGAGAAGTAGGAGACATCAGATAGAGGCACACCCAGAGAACTATCTAAAAACAGCGTTCGCCCTCTGCGGCCGTTTCCAGTATTGTAGAATTCCATTTGGGTTGAAAAATTCTCCTGGAACATTTCATCGTGGACTGCTGAAGGGGCTGAAACCTCGCCAGTGCATGATATACCTGCAGTATAGCTGGATGATGTAATCATTTTTCAGAAGGATATGGCAGAGCATATGTAATATCTGCGAGGGGCTTTTAGTAATTTACGAGCAGTAAATTTATCAGTAAACATAGAAAAATGCCGTTTTACATTAGAAGAAGTTAGGTATTTAGGATATATTACTAAAATGGAAGGGGTAGAGACGGAGCTGAGGTTGACAGAGGCAGTACAGGAATTTCCCTTTACTAGTATTCCCAAGGAATTAGTCTTTCTGCATTTACCGAATTACTATAGAAAATACATAAAAGAGTTTGCAAAAGTAGCCCGGTGATTTACGCGACTGTTAAAAAAGGGAGTAAAGTTCGAATGGACAAAGAAATGCCAAGAGTCGTTTGAAGAGTGAAGAAGACCATTGACATTGAGTTCAGCACTAATATTTCTGGATAATTTCCACCAGCACTTCCAATCAGACTATAGGATGTGTCCACAGTCAAGTAGTAAATGAAGATAGACATGTGGTAACGTATGCCACTAGGCAGCACAGCAGAGCAGAGAAAAACTACTGAACAACAGAAAAGGGACGCTTGGTGTGATATATGGAATTACGTTTTTCAGGTTTTATTTATATAGAAAGAGCTTTACAGTAGTAATGAACAATTCAGCCCCTAAAAGGTTTTTGTAGCTTATGGACCATTCTTGTAGGCTGGATAGTTGAGCATTAAGGCTAAGTGCATTCAGCTATGAAGCAGTACACAAACCTGGTAAGAGGCACACAAACGCATGTAGTTTAAGGAGAAAAATAGCATAATTCAGCCCTTGCACAATGGCAAGCAGCGAAACAGTATGGGCTGCAGTCACAATTCACTGTGTAGTGCGGGTTATTGTGTTGTAGTGCCAGCTATGTTGAAATAGGAAATGTTGAAAGAAATGCATGACCACTTGTTATCAGGCCATGATGGTTGTAGAACAACGAATATAATGGTGAAAGAGTGCTGATGGTGGAAGTCTATAAAGGACGATGTGGGCTGGTATGTGAGGGGTTATGTACAATGGGGACAGTGAGCGGATATGAGATGCAAGTTAATAACTTTTTTACACATTGAAAGAAGCAATGGAGCCTTTTAAAATTATTGGGTTGGACCTTCTTGCACCATTCAACAAGATTCCAGCCAGGAATCGATTTTTGTTAACCATTATTGATCATTTTTCTAAATATGTGGAAAAGATTGCTTCTGTAATCAGTAGGCAAAAACAGTAGCATAAGCATTGGTGAACAGTTGGGTGTTCATATTGGGAGTGCCAGAAACTATTTCCACTGATCACAGAACAAACATTATGTTCAGTTTGTTAAATTTTAGGGTTAAGAAGTTGATGATTGCATTGCGCCTCCAGGCTAATGGTAGAGCGCCGGAGGTGCATCACACAGTCAGAAGGATTATGAGTCATTATGTGGGTGTCCACTATAATGATTGGGGCATGTGTTTATCTTTCCTTAAGAGTGCATATAATTCAAAAGTCCCTTGTGCAGTGGGACTGTCAACATATGAGGTAGTTTACAGGTAGGCATGCCATCGCCATTTGACAAAATAAGGTTACGTGATTTTGCTAAAAGAGTGAGGGAAATTTGGAAGCATGTTCAGGGAGCAAACGGCAGAACCTGGAACGGTCGGGGAATGATAGTGGCAGATTGCTACAGTATAAAATCGGTCAGTTAGTACTGTTACAGAACCTGTACATTCTGAAGGATAGGACCAGGAAATAAAAAACAAATTATCGAGGGCCATATGGGGTAGTTGACACAAAAACGTCGGTAAATTACCGGTTCTTACAACTGTTGTGCGTGTGGGACGTCTGAAGCCATTTCGAGATGCACCAGATGCGTTGAGACAGATGTCGTTTTTTCTTGGGGGCATGTATACAGAAGCCCTGCAAAATCTCTGCAGGAAATTCCATATGGATGAACACCAAGAAATTTGGAGGGAATAGTTTACGTGTAGGTGAGAGTGTACATGTTACTTAGAGGCATAATGGATTAGCATGCCAGTTGAGATAGGGACGGGAGGAAGAAGTTTTGTTGCTATACGTATGATTATACTTTTACGTTCATTGGCATGTAAGTTAGATATTTTTGTATGTCTATGTAACGGAAAACCTTTTGAAGGGGGGAAGGTTAGTGATGGGAGTTCTCTGTTCATAGGTTGCTACAGGTCGAAGTGATGAAGGTTGTCCTTTGCCTAACAATGTTGCACCTCTTCACTAGAAGTGGAATGGGGACGCTATAGGTACTACCATTGGAAGGGAAAAACATACGAGATGCCGCTGTACTTAGAAGAAGGCCAGAACTGGACATGTGACGTACTGGAGCCGCGAGCCTACATTCAGCAAGCATGTTCGTACTGGATGTTTTCTGTAAAAGTATCGAAGTGGTACTAGTGAACTGCTTTGAGCAAGGTAAGGTCGAGGGAGCTGAACGTTTCGGTTTGCATAGGAGTGAAATACTTATTAACGGTTACAGTAACCGTTATAGAGATTGTAAGTTGCACAAGAAGAACAGGTATTTGTTTATGACCATATTTATAACTTCTTATCCATTATGAAATCAGCCTTTAAAAATGGTTCAAATGGCTCTGAGCACTATGGGACTTAACATCTATGGTCATCAGTGCCCTAGAACTTAGAACTACTTAAACCTAACTAACCTAATGACATCACACAACACCCAGTCATCACGAGGCAGAGAAAATCCCTGACTTCGCCGGGAATCGAACCCGGGAACCCGGGCGAGGGAAGCGAGAACGCTACCGCGCGACCACGAGCTGCGGACAAAAATCAGCCTTAAATGTAAGTCTTGCGTTACACCAGTCGTTAAGATGAAAACTTGCCATGAAATTAACAAGTGTGGTAGCAGATAGTGTGGCATACACATGTTCTCACGCTGTCATAGTAGAGATGAGAACATGTTGAGGCAATTTCTATTATCACACGAATTGATTTCATTGCCAATTTTCCAATTGTATGCCTGGTGTAACGCAACATTGACATTTATGGCTGATTTGATTATGGATACGCCGTCCAAAACTGGTCATCAATAAGTAGTTGTCCTTTCTGTGCAACTTAAGACGGTATTAACGGTCTGTGATGTAACGGAGCAGACGTTGCATCTGTCAACCTCTGTTATGGGGGCAATAAAGATGAACATTACTCAGGTGCAGCTGTACCGACTGGAGAAGCCACTAGCGATCCTACTAGTGAAAAATCTGCCTACCTGAATGAAATGTTGGATCCTCACCCTAAACCTGTCCTTAAACCGGTTAACAGAAACGCAAGAGGGGCGTGTTTCTGTAGACGAAATTCTTTCTCATGTTCAGAAATACCGGGAAGAGCAGCAGCACACGACCAAGAACATAAGTGTCACAGCCACAGCACAGACACTATATTAGTGATGACTCTGTTTTGCGCAACCTTTGTCTGCCTTACCCGGACGGCCGCTCGCGAGTACGATCATCCAGTACATCAGATACCGATGGACGGGTTAACTGTTTGTACAGGAGGAGGTGTGCTGATTGTAAAAGCTAGATATACTAATAAGAGAGTTATATTGTATAAAATAACTACATGTGATTTGAAGGACGAATAACCCGGCAGTGTAGAAACGAGCATTGTTGTCGACTGTATGAGGCGTAATGTGGGCACGATAAGGAGATATTAAAGTAAATAGTTATTTAATGTTTTGGAGGGGTTAATAGTCAAAAGATAGCTCAAACAGTAATGGAAGTGTAGTAGCCTCTGGACCAACGCAACAAATGGATTGGGAATTATGGGTGGAAATGAGCTGTACATTCGGAGATTTGTTGCCTGATGTAAGACAAAAAACTGTAAAATAAACTATGTCGTCATTTTGTGGTGAAGTCTTGCTTTGGAGACTGGTCACAGGTTCAGATCTGGTGTCTGTGTCGTCCTAGAGAGATGATGCATCTTACGCTGTCACTAAATTTCGGGCGTTACTGAATGAAAGCAGTTCCAGTACAGCCATGTGTGGGGCAAGCAGGCAGGCATATAGGCAATGAATGTAACTTCAAAAGCTAGTCTTCTTGTACTCCACAAGGCGGTAGGTTTAAGTTGCGCAATCGTAGTACTATAACAGAAAGCTTATGCAAATACGGGCCGGCCTGTGGTGTATTTTCACAACGTTGCGACACGGGTGTCGGTTTGTACATGGCTGGAAGCAGTGTAACAGCACAACAAGGGTGGTACTAATCGCTATAAATACCTCCTATCTGTAGCACAGTTATGCGGCCTGATAGCACCCACCATGAGATCGGGGTCAACGTCAGTCTCCAACACGCTATGGACCAGCCAGAACTCGACGCTGGTCTGGGCAGCCAGCTCCAACAGACCAGCTCACGATTCTAAGTCCACCACGTGGACTTAGCCAACACGACGGGGAGCAATCCCTCATGTGCCACAACATCACGGATCTTCTGCCTTGGAGGACAGCAGTTCGCACAGAGGGCAGTACTGCTACCATCCCTCCACACCAGGGCGAACTCCTAACCCATTAACCATAACCACCTACAGGAAGTCAGTGGCCATACGTGTTGCTGGCACTGCTGACTAAGGGCCACATACAGCTAACTCAGGCACGCTGTTATGAGTGATGTAAACAGTGTCAGCAAAGCAGTATGCGGGCATCAAATGACCATCCCACTGCCGCGGTCTACCGACGTCATCGGCACCACCTGAAGACCACGCACCTGCAGAGGACGAATACATGAACGTCGCAGCACTGTAGCATTGTAAACCAACACAAATATGTTGTATCTTGCAGCGGAGTTTTCCTAGCCACCCTGGCCAGCTTTACCATCTCCACAAGCCACCATTCCACCACCTGCACCCCACTCACCTCTTGTTGCTATATATCTCTGTGAATAACACCGTGTAAGGCTAATCTTATTTAAAACTGAAACGGAGATACGAGGTATCTTTCGATACTAGTGAAACTGTGCACCGTTGCCATATCCCCCATTGGTTCAAAATGGTTCAAATGGCTCTGAGCACTATGGGACTTAACTTCTAAGGTCATCAGTCCCCTAGAACTTAGAACTACTTAAACCTAACTAATCTAAGGACATCACACACATCTATGCCCGAGGCAGGATTTGAACCTGCGACCGTAGCGGTGGCGCGGTTCCTGACTGTAGCGCCTAGAACCGCTCGGCCACTCCGGCCGGCCCCCATTGGTCGTTCATTTGTTGGCGGTTCCTCATACCTTGCTGGCAGTTGATAACGGACAAGTATACAAATTAGAACCATTATCGAGTCGTCCGCTTTCTCAGTGAACAGCTGTGAAGTTTGGGTCGTGCCAGTATTCCACAACACCAGAAATCAGGGATGCTCAATCCGCCGATCCCGATCGACCGGTCGATCGGCATGGTTTTATGACTCGACCTTTGAAATACTTTGTCAGAAATCTGTTTAAATGATCTGGTTTTTTTTTTTTTTTTTTTTTTTGCACAAGATAATACTTGGCTGACAATGAGCTTTTCGCGTGGTATTTACAGGCGGTAAAACTCACAACATTGTCTCTGCTTTTAACACTCGCGCCAAGCAACAGTCTTCCCTTCTGCGTGAGGTTACTACTCGCGAATCGTAACTTGATGCATTATGACCAGGGGTTGTGGTGACCGGCGAGAGATCTCAGGGTTCGCTGCAGGCTGTGGTGCAGTGTGCGGTGCGGGGGGCGAACAAGTTTCGTCCCCAATGGGCAATACAAATTTGGCCGCGAAATTTAAAAAAAAAAAATGTTCAAATATGCGTGAAATCTTATGGGACTCAACTACTAAGGTCATCAGTCCCTAAGCTTACATACTACTTAACCTAAATCATCCTAAGGACAAACACACACACCCATGCCCGAGGGAGGACTCGAACCTCCGCCGGGACCAGCCGCACAGTCCATGACTGCAGCGCCTGAGACCGCTCGGCTAATCCCGCGCCGCTTGCGAGATTCAGCGAAACAACAATGTGCACTACGGAGGTAATGATAAGTTAAACGCTTTGTGTGCTATCGAAACTCAGATTTCTGTTTGTATTGACATGTCAAAAAACCACCTCATCACTCGTTTTCGAAACAATTGAGATGAAGA
This sequence comes from Schistocerca americana, assembly GCF_021461395.2. Lineage (NCBI taxonomy): Eukaryota > Metazoa > Arthropoda > Insecta > Orthoptera > Acrididae > Schistocerca > Schistocerca americana. The sequence goes on from NC_060126.1 coordinate 384,022,039, forward strand.
CAGCGCAACGATACACACCACACCGACAGTACAGCTCTGCGATAATGCAGCCAATACCGGCGAATAGGGGCTAATAACCGAGTCATTGAGCGCCAGTGCCTCCAAATACACACACACACACACACACACACACACACACACAGAGGCGAATCGTAACCACTACTGTACGATGTCTCACCACCGCTGTCGAGTGCTATCGATCAGGACCAGGGCGTCTACGTGCTAAGTAATAGTTCTCACTCAGTAGGAGTGCAGCTAAACACGGAAGACATTCCACTTTCACAGTGAACTTTACGAACAGCTTTCTGTTGCAACGCATAAACGTAAGTTTATGTGTTTTATGTGTAATGCTACTTTAGTCATTCCTAAAATTGGAAACACTGAACCCCATTTGCAACAACCTGCAAAGACTTCGAATTGCAAGCCGCTGTTGATAGTGAAGAACCTGCAAAGTAGTAAACGGCCAAAGTGAGAGCACTAAACGCAGGGTTTGAAAACCGACTTTCACCTTTAAAGGCAACGGTACTTTTTCTAGCATTCGTAAATCAACCTTTCCAAAAAGTCGATGTGGAAGATATTTCAAGTAAAATGAGTACTCTTTCCACTTGCACTGAGACTGAACCTGAAGAGGAAATTATTCGATTTCCAAATGGCATTTCCTGCAAGTCAGAATACAATGAAGATAACTTTTGGAAATTAATGAGTGGGAAAACCTAATCTAACACTTTAAACACGGCATCCTATGTTTTACCGATTTTTTAATCAACTTATCAATGTGAGGTAGTGTTTGCAACGATGAACATATTGAAATCTAAGCGTAGAAATAAACGACTGATGTCCATCTTTCAGGCTGTGTAAGGTTGGCCCCGACAAATTATTCACCAAACTATAATAAACTTGGCAATGATACGTAAAGCCAAGTATCTCCCAAATATTTTTCAACATTTATGATAGTGTATATTTTAATTTATTCACGCGTGTGAAATCTACATTTCTAAATGGACTAAATTTCATGTAGGAGATCTCAAATTGAAAAAGGATGATCGTCCCTGCTGTAAGGTAATCTGTTTTCCGTGTGTTCCAGACTTACTTATCAGCTAAATATAATTTTATTTTTAGGCTTAGTTCATGTTTTCGTTTATTTTCTGCATTGCTACTGCTTCCAGCTCTCATTCAGTATGTCAGTGTTTGATTCAAATTTTCTGGACTTTGTAGGGAAACATTTTACCAGTGTGTGAGAGTTTGGTGTGGGGAAGGGAAGTGCCATTGAGGTGCAAGTTGGTACTATACAAGACTTTCTTCACACCCATACTAATTTACGGCTCAGAGACTTGGACTATGACTAGAAGAGAGGAGTGTAGGATACAATCCAGTGAAATGAAGTTTCTGACAAGTATGCTAGGGAAGACGAGGAGAGACAGAGTGAAAAATGAAGATGTTAGGAAGGAAATTGGAGTGGAGAAATTGACTAAGAAAAATGAAAAAAATAGATTAAAATGGTTTGGGCATGTGAAGAGGATGAGAGAGGGAAGAATACGAAGAAGAATGATGGAGTTCAAGACTGAGGGCAAAAGGCCAAGAGGAAGACCGAGAACAAGATGGATTGATACAATAAACATGGGTTTAAGAGGGAGAAACCTGCTACGGACCCAAATTGCCAAATTGTGGAAGAATAATGGTGGAAAGACCGAGGAAAGTGGCGCAGTACCATTGATACCCCAACCTGACCAGATGTTGGATAGAGAGGAAAGGAAGATGATGAACTAAAAAATTGAAAGTAGCTACGCAAATGATATCGAAGATGAAAATAGCCCTTGTTACAACAGAGAACATGAAATTACTTCAGAAAAAAAACCTGGTCCGTGAACTAGGCAATGAAGAGTGAAATGAACACAGATAGGAGGCAAATATAGGTATAAGTAGTTCTCTACTGAACTTTTTAGAAGTGTGAGAACACCAGCCCGCAACTTGACAATGGATGTTCGTACACTGAATGCCCCTAGAAGCAGACTGGGAGACTAGTGCAGTCCACGGGAACCGTGCGAGTGTTCGTTTGGCACGTATGTGTAAGAAGAAATTGTAATTCATACTAATGTGAAAATATCTTCATACCGATCAAAATTTCCTGATTAGCAGCGCATGGAACTATGAGACGAAAATGTTATGAACTTCGAGCACTATTTGGATTATTACATTTTAGTGTCACTTCCAAATCTAGTCATGGAAATTTACAGTTTATGTTTGCTGCAGGCGGCACCGGAAAAGATATTTTCTGTGCTGATATTGCTTCACTGCCTAAGATTTGATAATGTGACCAGCAGGGTCAACAGAAAGGAAAATACCCTGCAGCAACGATTTCTTGTATTTTTAGATGAGTGGTTCACAATCCTCAGCAATGTTATAGCATACGTTCCCGTGTGTGTGTGTGTGTGTGTGTGTGTGTGTGTGTGTGTGTGTGTGTGTGTGTGTGTGTGTGTGTGCATGAAATGCTAGTTTGTTTTTCGTGGGAGATGCATATCTATGGTTTATATTGCTTGTAAACCAGAGACTTAAGGGCTCAAAATAATTTCTTTAGCTGATGATCAAACAAAGAACCTTCTGATTGCCTATTTATACATAGGAAAAGACAGTGATGGCGTTGACTCAAAACCAGAAGGAAAGAAATTTCAGAAACTTACTCAATCTGTCCTGAGACTAGGGCAGCCCATTTATGGTACATACTGTAACATTACAGGTAACAATTACTTTGACTCTGTTGAATTGGTTTCCGAATTGAAACTTATTTTGCTACACTGAGAAAGAAATAAAAAGAAAATCACTCCTGTATTCCTGGAGTCTAAAGAGGCATGTGGAAGGTTCATCACTTTACGGCTTCACTAATGACAGAACATTTATTTCTTATGTCCCTAAAAAAGGAAAAGCTTTCATGTTAATTTCCGGTATGCATTAGTCAAAAAGAGAACATTTCAAAACAGGAAAACCTAACCAGAAATAATTTCCTTTTAAAACAGCACAAAAGTTGTAGTAGGTCCTCTTGACGACAGCACAAGCAGACCACCACGCAGATGGACTCTTGCTTTTTCATGCAATTTTGAACATATCGGCATGCCGGAGTGGCCGAGCGGTTCTAGGCACTTCAGGCTGGAACCGCGAAACCGCTACGGTCGCAGGTTCGAATCCTGCCTCGGGCATAGATGTGTGTGATGTCCTTAGATTAGTCAGGTTAAAGTAGTTCTAAGTTTTAGCGGACTGATGACCTCAGATGTTGAGTCCCATAGTGCTCAGAGCCATTTTTTTAACATATCGGAGGTAGCTTTTATGAAATGCAAACATCCTGCGTGAAGTACATACCTATTTCCCGACCTGAGTGCATCAAAGTACAACCTACGTAGCGCACTGAATCCTACCTCAAAGCAAGACTGATCAATGACAGACTACCAAATGAATTGAGAATAACGAGTTCACAAATTTTGACAAAACCTCTCCGAAAATAAAAAATATCCATTTCAGATTCACAGAAGAGATGATGTACTACTTGTCCCCCTCTCTAGTTAGAAAAATACCAGTCAGTATTGTACCTGCTACAGTCTTCCACTTAGCCATACCTGTCTTTTAGTGATGTTTAAAGTGTGTGAATATCAGAACTTCCACACCTGTGAAAATTTGTGTATGAATTCATACGTGAAGTTCATTCATAATTTCAATGTGTGAATATTGAACATCTGTAAAAAGTTGTGCATCAATTGATATGTGAAATTCATTCATTCTATCTCACATTTCGTACCTTCATCTTACAGCGATATATTAAAGTTTTATGTTATTTGTAATACAATAAACTAGTTTGAATTTTTATGTTTCTGTGGTGTCACCGCCAGACACCACACTTGCTAGGTGGTAGCTTTAAATCGGCCGCGGTCCATTTAGTACATGTCGGACCCGCGTGTCGCCACTGTGTGATCGCAGACCGAGCGCCACCACAAGGCAGGTCTCGAGATACGGACTAGCACTCGCCCCAGTTGTACGGACGACTTTGCTAGCGACTACACTGACGAAGCCTCGCTCATTTGCAGAGCCAATAGTTAGAATAGCCTTCAGCTAAGTCAATGGCTACGACCTAGCAAGGCGCCATTAGTAACATTGCATGTATCTATGGAGTCTCACTTATATCGTCAATAGCGATGTACCAAGGATGGATTAAAGTTAAGTATTACAGAAGCTACGTACTTTTCTTTATAGCATTCATGACGTATCCTGTTACAGACCTATCTCTTGCCTGCTAAACGCGTGCCTTTCGGCTACTTCTGTGGCGTGGCTGTCTTGCTACGCCACAACAGTTTCACTTTTTGTTATGCAAGCAACCCTATTGTGACCTTTTTTCAGGTTTTTATGTCAACATATTGTTTGCATTCTAAAATATGTAAACATGACATTTGTGAATAAATATTTGTGATGAAAGTAAAGCAAATAACTTTTCATGGTTAACACAAAACGGTATTCTTTTGAACCCAAAGACTCTATTTATGATACAAAGAATCCATAGCTCCATGCGAGGGTTAACTGTTACAGTTAACTCCAAGCTTTGGCACTTGTTTCGCCACATACTAATACTGCATTTCATTCACATCTTCATCTACATCTACATCTACATGATTACTCTGCAATTCACATTTAAGTGCTTGGCAGAGGGTTCATCGAACCACAATCATACTATCTCTCTACCATTCCACTCCCGAACAGCGCGCGGGAAAAACGAACACCTAAACCATTCTGTTCGAGCTCTGATTTCTCTTACGTTATTTTGATGATCATTCCTACCTATGTAGGTTGGGCTCAACAAAATATTTTCGCATTCGAAAGAGAAAGTTGGTGACTGAAATTTCGTAAATAGATCTCGCCGCGACGAAAAACGTGTTTACTTTAATGACTTCCATCCCAACTCGCGTATCATATCTGCCACACTCTCTCCCCTATTACGTAATAATACAAAACGAGCTGCCCTTTTTTGCACCCTTTCGATGTCCTCTGCCAATCCCACCTGGTAAGGATCCCACACCGCGCAGCAATATTCTAACAGAGGACGAACGAGTGTAGTGTAAGCTGTCTCTTTAGTGGACTTGTTGCATCTTCTAAGTGTCCTGCCAATGAAACGCAACCTTTGGCACGCCTTCCCCACAATATTATCTATATGGTCTTTCCAACTGAAATTGTTCGTAATTTTAACACACAGTTGAATTGACAGCCTTGATAATTGTACTATTTATCGAGTAATCTAATTCCAACGGACTTCTTTTGCAACTCATGTGGATCACCTCACACTTTTCGTTATTTAGCGTCAACTGCCACCTGCCACACCATACAGCAACCTTTTCTAAATCGCTTTGCAACTGATACTGGTCTTCGGATGACCTTACTAGACGGTAAATTACAGCATCATCTGCGAACAACCTAAGAGAACTGCTCAGATTGTCACCCAGGTCATTTATATAGATCAGGAACAGCAGAGGTCCCAGGACGCTTCCCTGGGGAACACCTGATATCACTTCAATTTTACACGATGATTTGCCGACTATTACTACGAACTGCGACCTTCCTGACAGGAAATCACGAATCCAGTCGCACAACTGAGACGATACCATATAGGCCCGCAGCTTGATTAGAAGTCGACGAAGACTTCCGGCATAAGAAGTCAGCCTCATTCTGCCAACGACCTTGACAAAGAGGGCGGAGGAGCGGATAGAGGTTCAGAGCACTCTCTTGTCCTAGGGGTAGGAAATTGCCCCTAAAGGCGGAAGAATCAGCAATGATCAACGACATGAGGATGCAGAAGGCAATGGAAACCACTGCATTAATTACACGTAACGTGTATCCACAGGACATGTGGCCTGTATTTGAAGAAGTGCCATGATGATCTCTCCATTGGCAAAAGATTCTGGAATAGTCCCCCATTCGGATCTCCGGGAGGGGACTGCCAAGAGGGAGGTTACCATGAGAAAAAGATTGAATAATCAACGAAAGGATAACGTTCTACGAGTCGGGGCGTGAAATGTCAGAAGCTTGAACGTGGTAGGGAAACTACAAAATCTCAAAACGGAAATGCAAAGGCTCAATCTAGATATAGTAGGGGTCAGTGAAGTGAAGTGGAAGGAAGACAAGGATTTCTGGTCAGATGAGTATCGGGTAATATCAACAGCAGCAGAAAATTGTATAACAGGTGTAGGATTCGTTATGAATAGGAAGGTAGGACAGAGGGTGTGTTACTGTGAACAGTTCAGTGACCGGGTTGTTCTAATCAGAATCGACAGCAGACCAACACCGACAACGATAGTTCAGGTATACATGCCGACGTCGCAAGCTGAAGATGAACAGATAGAGAAAGTGTATGAGGATATTGAAAGGGTAGTGCAGTATGTAAAGGGGGGCGAAAATCTAATAGTCATGAGCGACTGGAATGCAGTTGTAGGGGAAGGAGTAGAAGAAAAGGTTACAGGAGAATATGGGCTTGGGACAAGGAATGAAAGAGGAGAAAGACTAATTGAGTTCTGTAACGAGTTTCAGCTAGTAATAGCGAATACCCTGTTCAAGAATCACAAGAGGAGGAGGTATACTTGGAAAAGGCCGGGAGATACGGGAAGATTTCAATTAGATTACATCATTGTCAGACAGAGATTCCGAAATCAGATACTGGATTGTAAGGCGTACCCAGGAGCAGATATAGACTCAGATCACAATATAGTAGTGATGAAGAGTAGGCTGAAGTTCAAGACATTAGTCAGGAAGAATAAATACGCAAAGAGGTGGGATACGGAAGTACTAAGGAATGACGAGATACGTTTGAAGTTCTCTAACGCTATAGATACAGCAATAAGGAATAGCGCAGTAGGCAGTACAGTTGAAGAGGAATGGACATCTCTAAAAAGGGCCATCACAAAAGTTGGGAAGGAAAACGTAGGTACAAAGAAGGTTGCTGCGAAGAAACCATGGGTAACAGAAGAAATACTTCAGTTGATTGATGAAAGGAGGAAGTACAAACATGGTCCGGAAAAATCAGGAATACAGAAATACAAGTCGCTGAGGAATGAAATAAATAGGAAGTGCAGGGAAGCTAAGACGAAATGGCTGCAGGAAAAATGTGAAGACATCGAAAAGATATGATTGTCGGAAGGACAGACTCAGCATACAGGAAAGTCAAAACAACCTTCGGTGACATTAAAAGCAACGGTGGTAACATTAAGAGTGCAACGGGAATTCCACTGTTAAGTGCAGAGGAGAGAGCAGATAGGTGGAAAGAATACATTGAAAGCATCTATGAGGGTGAAGATTTGTCTGATGTGATAGAAGAAGAAACAGGAGTCGATTTAGAAGAGATAGGGGATCCAGTATTAGAATCGGAATTTAAAAGAGCTTTGGAGGACTTACGGTCAAATAAGACAGAAGGGATAGATAACATTCCATCAGAACTTCTAAAGTCATTGGGGAAAGTGGCAACAAAACGACTATTCACTTTGGTGTGTTGAAAATATGAGTTTGGCGATATACCATCTGACTTTCGGAAAAGCATCATCCACACAATTCCGAAGACGGCAAGAGCTGTCAAGTGCGAGAATTATCGCACAATCAGCTTAACAGCTCATGCATCGATGCTGCTTACAAGAATAATATACAGAAGAATGGAAAAGAAAATTTAGAATGCGCTAGGTGACGATCAGTTTGGCTTTAGGAAAAGTAAAGGGACGAGAGAGGCAATTCTGACGTTACGGCTAATAATGGAAGCAAGGCTAAAGGAAAACGAAGACACGTTCATAGGATTTGTCGACCTGGAAAAAGCGTTGGACAATATAAAATGGTGCAAGCTGTTCGAGATTCTGAAAAAAGTAGGGGTAAGCTATAGGGATAGACGAGTCATATACAATACAGTATGTACAACAACCAAGAGGGAATAATAAGAGTGGACGATCAAGAACGAAGTGCTCGTATTAAGAAGGGTGTAAGACAAGGCTGTAGCCTTTCGCCCCTATTCTTCAATCTGTACATCGAGGAAGCAATGATGGAAATAAAAGAAAGGTTCAGGAGTGGAATTAAAATACAAGGTGAAAGGATATCAATGATACGATTCGCTGATGACATTGCTATCCTGAGTGAAAGTGAAGAAAAATTAAATGATCTGCTGAACAGAATGAACAGTCTAATGAGTACACAGTATGGTTTGAGAGTAAATCGGAGAAAGACGAAGGTAATGAGAAGTAGTAGAAATGAGAACAGCGAGAAACTTATCAGGATTGATGGTCACGAAGTCAATGAAGTTAAGGAATTCCGCTACCTAGGCAGTAAAATAACCAATGTCGGACGGAGCAAGGAGGACATCAAAAGCAGACTAGCTATGGCAAAAAAGGCATTTCTGGCCAAGAGAAGTCTACTAATATCAAATACCGGCCTTAATTTGAGGAAGAAATTTCTGAGGATGTACGTCTGGAGTACAGCATTGTATGGTAGTGAAACATGGACTGTGGGAAAACCGGAACAGAAGAGAATCGAAGCATTTGAGATGTGGTGCTATAGACGAATGTTGAAAATTAGGTGGACTGATAAGGTAAGGAATGAGGAGGTTCTACGCAGAATCGGAGAGGAAAGGAATATGTGGAAAACACTGCTAAGGAGAAGGGACAGGATGATAGGACATCTGCTAAGACATGAGGGAATGACTTCCATGGTGCTAGAGGGAGCTGTAGAGGGCAAAAACTGTAGAGGAAGACAGAAATTGGAATACGTCAAGCAAATAATTGAGGACGTAGGTTGCAAGTGCTACTCTGAGATGAAGAGGTTAGCATAGGAAAGGAATTCGTGGCGGGCCGCATCCAACCAGTCAGTAGACTGATGACCAAAAAAAAAAAGTGAGGAACAGTGTCAAAAGCTTTCCGGAAATCTAGAAATACGGAATCAACTTGAGATCCCCTGTCGATAGCGGCCATTACTTCGTGCGAATAAAGAGCTAGCTGCGTTGCACAAGAACGATGTTTTCTGAAGCCATGCTGATTAGGTATCAATAGATCGTTCCCTTCGAGGTGATTCATAATGTTTGAATACAGTATATGCTGCAAAATCCTACTGCAAACCGACGTCAATGATATAGGTCTGTAGTTCGATGGATTACTCCTACTACCCTTCTTAAACACTGGTGCGACCTGCGCATTTTTCCAATCTGTAGATACAGATCTATCGGTGAGCGAGCGGTTGTATATGATTGCTAAGTAGGGAGCTATTGTATTACAGAAGTTCTAAGTTTTTCAGCTTTGTTTTTATTTAGTTCGCTAGTCTCGCCAATAGAGAAATCGAAGTTTATTTCAGACAACAATTAACACCATCGTTATACTTGGAAAAAAACATGATGAGACAGTGTTGCCTTGGCAATAATTTATTCACAATCGATTTTGGTTACAGACCAACTACACAGTGCTGTATATACAAACAAAGCAAAACAAAAAACCTAACCAAAACAAAAAGACAATGACCACTGAAATAAAATGCAATGTCCAAAGAAATACAAAAGGTTGAGATACTTACAATTCTCTCTCTCTCTCTCTCTCTCTCTCTCTCTCTCTCTTTCCCATCTTTCCCAGTGACAAAATCACATGGCAATGTCTTTAGACAGGAATGAATAATATGGTGTATCTCGCATACAAATACGATCCAAGGTATCTCAAAGGTTGGGAGGAGAGAGGAGTAACAACAGTCCTCTCATTATACCTAAGACTTTTTTGCATGTTGTATAATTTGGTTTCGTGTTTTAAACAATCACGATGTGATGTTATGACTACTGATTCTTTTGTCAGACTAGATCTACAGTTTCTACTTATCTACATGTACTACATCTGTTGAGCACTGTTACCTGTATGAGTGTAGGTTCCATAGCTTGAGATAAAAAACTTTGAGGTTTGCCGACGACATCGTAATTCTGTCAGAGACAGCAAAGGACCTGAAAGAGCAGTTGCACGGAATGGACAGCTTCTTGAAAGGAGAGTATAGGATGCAAATAAACAAAAGCAAAACGAGGGTAATGGAATACGGTCTAATTAAATCCGGTGACGCTGAGGGAAGTATTTTAGGAAATGAGAAACTTAAAGTAGTCTATGAGTTTTGCTATTTGGTGAGAAAAATAACTGATGATCGTCGAAGTAGAGAGGATATAAAATGTAGATTGACTATGGTAAGGAGAGCGTTTCTGAAGAAGAAAAATTTGTCGACATAGAGTATAGATTTAAATGTCAGGAAGTCATTTCTGAAAGTATTTGTGTGGAGTGTAGCCACTTATGAAAGTGAAACATGGACGACAAATAGTTTAGACAACAAGAGAATAGAAGCTTTTGAAACGTGGTGCTACAGAAGAATGCTGAAGGTTAGATGGGTAGATCACGTAAGTATTGAGGAGTTACGGAACAGGGCTGGAGAGGACGAATTTGGTACAACTTGACTAGAAGAAGGGACTGGTTGGTAGGACACATCCTAGGGCATCAAGGGATCACCAATTTAGTACTGGAGGGAAGCGTGGAGGGTAAAAATCGTAGAGGGAGACCAAGAGATGAATACACCAAGCAGATTCAGAAAGATGTAGGTTGAAGTAGTTATTCGGAGATGACGAGGCTTGCACAGGATAGAGCAGCATGAAGAGCTGAATCAAACCAGTCTCTGGACTGAAGATCACAACAACCACAATTTTGGATGCTTTCTCATCTGTGGCATATAATAGTATAGGTACATAAGGAGACATGGTATACATAGCTTATTCGTTTTTCTGAATGATTTTGATTTGTTATACTTCACTGCAAGCATGTTTAAGGACTTACGCGTTTATTTTCGATGCAGGTATCTATATGTAATTATTTCATGTCTTAATATAGAAGTTTAGTTCTGTTCATTAAACTCATGACGCATTCGAAATATAATTCAGTTTCAAGTAGGTGATGTTTTTATGTTACTTGGCTGTGTTTGGGCATTTGATATTGGCTGCAGTGTTTGTGCGTGGAGGGAAGAAAATAATGTTACGTGTTTATATAAAATCTTCGTGTTCATCATAGCAATTTTTCACTGTCTTGTACTTCTTAAGTTACGACATTATGTTGCTTCCTTTTTTTATTTGTATTGTCTTTGGTCGTATGAGTTTTGGCTTTGCTTTGTGACCTATTTGTTCACACTTGTATGCTCGACTGCTAGTATTTCACTTGTCGTTGATTGAGTCGTTGGTATAGTACTGAATACCTGTGTTAAATGTTTCTTACGCTTTTGGATTGACCAAGTTATTCATTCATATATAAAGACATCATGAATCTCAAGTGATGTTGTCACTGTAAAAAGAATTTTTCGTAAGTATCTGAAGCTTTGGAATGCATTATTCATTGGAAATTGTATTTTGTTTCGACGTTTGTAGCTTTCTCTTTTGTTTTGTTTGTATGTATAGCACTGGAAGGACAGTCTATGACTGAAACCGATTGTGAATAAATAATTTACGAAACAGCACTGTCTCATCATCCGTTTTTCCCGACAACAGAGAAGTGTTGTTTGAAAATTCATTCACTTGCACTCGAGACCGAGGTATTGGAATCTCATCCTCAGGGCCCTTCTAGATGGGGCAAGGCTGTGTTATTTAGTACCTCAAGGGTGCAACAGTGATTTCACTTTTCTTAAAGGGCATCAGATTTGCATTTGATTGTAGAAATTATTTATTCGACAGTTTCAGTTTCGGCCGTTGGACCATAATCTAGTGGTGCTGCAAAGGATTTTGCTTCAGCACACGTCACACTTTAAAATTCTTTGACATGTATACAGGGTGTTACAAAAAGGTACGGCCAAACTTTCAGGAAACATTCCTCACACACAAATAAAGAAAAGATGTTATGTGGACATGTGTCCGGAAACGTTTAATTTCCACGTTAGAGCTCATTTTAGTTTCGTCAGTATGTTCTTCCACCTACGCTCAATGGAGCACGTTATCGTGATTTCATACGGGATACTCTACCTGTGCTGCTAGAACATGTGCCTTTACAAGTACGACACAACATGTGGTTCATGCACGATGGAGCTCCTGCACATTTCAGTCGAAGTGTTCGTACGCTTCTCAACAACAGATTCGGTGACCGATGGATTGGTAGAGGCGGACCAATTCCATGGCCTCAACGCTCTGCTGACCTCAACCCTCTTGACTTTCATTTACGGGGGCTTTTGAAAGCTCTTGTCAACGCAACCGCGGTACCAAATGTAGAGACTCTTCGTGCTCGTATTGTGGACGGCTGTGAAACAATACGCCATTCTCCAGGGCTGCATCAGCGCATCAGGGATTCCATGCGACGGAGGGTGGATGCATGTATCCTCGCTAATGGAGGACATTTTGAACATTTCCTGTATCAAGTGTTTGACGTCACGCTGGCACGTTCTGTTGCTGTGTGTTTCCATTCCATGATTAATGTGATTTGAAGAGAAGTAATAAAATGAGCTCTAACATGGAAAGTAAGCGTTTCCGGACACATGTCCACATAACGTATTTTCTTTCTTTGTGTGTGAGGAATGTTTCCTGAAAATTTGGCCGTACCCTTTGGTAACACCTTGTATATGTAATCGGCAAAACAAAACCCTTGATTTCACTTGCTGACAGTGGATTTGAATTGGTGTTGATAATAGACGATAAGAGCCCAATCATATAACGAGCATAACCACCTTAAAATAATCCTTAATGGATGAAGATGATACTATTAATCAAATTAAACAGGCAAATCACGGCGTTACCAGGCAAAGGTACCATCTGTTTCTGCAGCGGTGGCTATATATCTTCCTACTTTCAACTGTCAATAGGAAACAACAGTAAATTTGTTATAACGCAAAACATATTGCATATAAGGTTAGAAATTGATTGCAAAGGGAACTCATTTAACATGCAAATAGCGCAATCTGAAAAACATAGATCTCTCACTGGAACTAGTGACTGCTGCAACATCATCGGGGCACTTGTAGTTGGTGCAGCCCCCAGGAGTTCCATCAGAGGCGCACCAGCAGATGTTACACTTTTTCATGAAGGGCCGTCCCGGTTTGCAGCTTCTATCTACAGAAGGTCAAAAAATACAATTATTAATCACACACAAGCTACGTGCAGTTACTTTGTTTTAATATGTTTTTTTCTCTGCTACTTTATAAGATAGATATTTATTTATGTGTACACTTTATGTAAAAATTATGTATAAAGTTTGTAAGGAATGGTTATATCAAAAGTTCTATGGTTTGTATTTGCACTGGATTCATTTCAAAATGTGTGACTTTCCTAAGAGACCAAGCTGCTGAGGTCATCGGTCCCTAGATTTACACATTACTTATACTAACTTAGGCTAACTTATGCTAAGAACAACACACGAACCCATGCCCCAGGGAGAACTTGAACCTCCGGTAGGAGGGGCCGCGCAATCCGTGACATGGAGCCTCAAACCGCGCGGCCACTCCACGCGGCGGTTTCATTTCAGGAGTTAGACAAACTTAGGAAATACTGCTTTAAAAAGGTCTTATTCCACCTACATAGGAATTTGAAGGAAAAACATGAGTCTCATAGGTTTCGTTTGATTTTTCACCAAGTCTGAACATCCAGTATTTGTAATTAAAAGTATCATGAAATTTTAATTAATATTTAGCAATACTGTTAGTAATATTCATTCACAAAAGTTTTCTCATATAACCTAGTGACAATAGTTTGCCTTTGACGTTGTGAAGTTCGTAACTAACGTGAAACTAGACTAAAAACATAAAAAACAGATGCTAAATGCATTACACAAACAATTATGACCTATTCCAATACTTCATGGTCCTTCTTATCATCATTTTAACAAAGCACATTCTTTGACTTGAAGTCAGGTAAAACTGTCCACCACTTCAGGCATGATATCTAGAAGTTCTGTTTAGTCTCTGTGTTTCAAGGTTGATATTTGCTTTCCAAATACATATGTGAGCACTAGGCATTTACAAACTGTGAGGAAATGACAAATTGTGTTCTCCCTCGGCGTGACTTGTAAAAAGTAGTGGCCTCCCTACACCCCAATAAGAATACTTTAAACCGCAGTTTTTGTCAACTTGTTGAAATCTTCATCACTCTAAACTTTCTAAAATTAAATTGTTACCACGTATAGAAACTTGTGGTTTAGTTGTGTGTCCGCTAACACTATAAAAGGTTCTGAAATCCCGAATATTCATTTTACAGACTGTAAAAGATTCAGCCAGCCTTGCTTGATACATCCTACCAGATGAGAAAATCTCCCTCCGATTACAAAGTACTACTACGCTGCTCATGTAGACACTAAAGTATATAACAGCTGAGCAGCGCACAGACACCAAATTATGTTTTGTGCTTTGGGACCATATGAAAGCGAATATCAGAGAAATCAGGGAAACAGTTTTTTTTTTAATGTTGGTGGTATATACATTATAGGTCTCCGGCACAGATAAACCTGGTTTGATAAATATTTGTAGGCCATATGCACACATGTTACAATCTCATAATCAAAGACTGTTTCCTTTAGGCCCTTATCGTTTTAAGGGCTCAAATTTGCTTTTATATTCAAACGGGACAATAACGGACGTAAGGGCTGTTAGCCCCTTACTGTATATTTTCGTACGTCTGTGAAATCAAAATATCCTGCTGGATGTCATCCTGCTTCACGCCAGGCGTTGTAATGTTCTTGTATAGTCCTTGGGATGTTCTCCACAACGTGATAGGCGCTATGGTGCTCAAGTCTGACACTGTGTTCGATGGCAGGCATCGTGAGGGCATCCTGTGCTTGAGGGCATATCTCGAGATTGTAAGATTGGGCAAAATGTAGGAGGACCCTGTGCCGATATTGCACAGCACCAAAATTACCCACTGTTGCGAAGAAAAATGGCCGTTATCTGCACATGATTCCGGCCCACAACATGACTGCCTCACTTCCTTGTTGAATGTTCGATGGCAGGCATCGTGAGGGCATCCTGTGCTTGAGGACATATCTCGAGATTGTAAGATTGGGCAAAATGTAGGAGGACCCTGTGCCGATATTGCACAGCACCAAAATTACCCACTGCTGCGAAGAAAAATGGCCGTTATCTGCACATGATTCCAGCCCACAACATGACTGCCTCACTTCCTTCTTGAACCCATGAGATTCCGTGCTTGATCCATACACTGTCAGCTGACCACCTCCATACAATTCCAGCAAGATCATCAGGCAAAAGTCGATTCCTTCAATCATCAGTGAACAAAACTTTGTAATTTCTGGGTTCAATTTTTAAAATTCCTGCACAGAAATTTCTTTTCTTCATGATACTACACTGCTGGAACAAAAATTAGTATAACTGGAAAAACGACGTCGATATTGATCCAATGACTACATATGCTATCTGGGAGATAGTAGATGCACTGGCAATGTTCTCAGCGTTGTCTTTCAATAGATATCGTAGTGGCATAGCTACCAGGGAACCATCTGTGGCTACCTTTCAATAGAGTGTGCTCACATTCAGAAGGCTCCATGTGGTGTAAACTTGTAAGGTAAGCAGGCAATCATGACACGGAGACGCACTCGTGCTTCTTATAAGCAACTGAGTGAATTTGAAAGGGCTCAGATTGTGGCCTTGCCGAGAATTCGCATACAAGTAGGACGTACTGCGTCAGTTGTGCAACGATGTGGGTGTCAGTGATCATGTGAACAGTTTCACACGCGCATAGGAGATTCTGGACGTCCACGCAGCACAAACGCCCGCCAGGTTATCAGTATTGTACGGGCAGTAGTGGCAGTTCATGTAGCTACAACATATACACTGAAGAGCCAAAGAAACTGGTATTTTTAATGGCATCCGTCCATCCTTTAGGGATGATGGTGTAGCATGCTTGGTTCAGAGTCTGCAGCGTCTGCTGTGGCTAAAATGTCCCACTCGAGAGTGGCAGTCCCTATTGCAGTTTGGACATGTGAAATTTGAGGGACTTCGAACAGAAGCCGGTCTGTCTCTTCACTTTGTCCTCTTCCTGATTTGTTCCTGTGTGCGTTCGTCCTCTGAGAGCTTGACGCCGTTGCGCACAGTTACTCGCCACTTGACACGGTCATCTGCAATGCTTTCCCAGCGACTTGGATTGATTCTGGTCTTGGTCAGGTCTCTCTTGCAGACATCCTTGAAACGAAGATGCGGTCGTCCCACTGGCCTCACACCCTCCTGAAGTTTTCCGTACAGCAGTTGTTTCGGCATCCGTTCAGGATCCATGCGCCTGACATGTCCCAACCATCTTAGACATCGATGACTCAGGAGTGCGAGGATGCTGGTTGTGCTTGCACGATGAAAGACTTCGGTGTTGGGTACTCTATCTCTCCAAGAGATCTGAAGTATCTTCCGGAGACAGCGGAGATGGAAGCTGTTGAGTCGAGATTCATGCCTAGAAAGAGTTGTCCATGTCTCACAGCTATAGAGAAGGGTGCTTATAACACAAGCGTTGTAGACTTTTAATTTAGTTTTTGTGGTAAGCAGTCCGTTGTTCCATACTCTGTTTTTCAATTTAGCCATGACAGATGATGCCTTTGCGATTCTGTTAGTAAGTTCAGTGTCCATGGACAAGTTGCTACATATTGTGGATCCCAAGTAGCTAAAGTCATCCACTACCTGGAGAGGATTGCCATCAATGCTGATGGAGCCGGCCGGTGTGGCCGTGCGGCTCTAGGCGCGTCAGTCTGGAACTGCGAGACCGCTACTGTCGCAGGTTCGAATCCTGCCTCGGGCATGGATGTGTGTGATGTACTTAGGTTGGTTAGGTTTAATTAGTTCTAAGTTCTAGGCGACTGATGACCTCAGAAGTTAAGTCGCATAATGCTCAGAGCCATTTGAACCAATGCTGATGGATGGAAGGTTGTTAGTGCTCTGCGCCATGATCTTAGTCTTTTGAAGGCTGATGAGTAGACCAAATTTTTCACAGGAATTTGATAATTTGTTGATTACTTTGGTCATGGTCTTGAGGCGAGAAATGTTGAAAAGATTTCCATCAGACCTCGTATGTAGATACACTCCCTCCTCACAGTCTTCAAAGCCAAATTTGAATGGAAAAGAAAATCCCAAATAATGTAGGAGCTAATACACACCCCTGCTTCACACCGCTATTAACAGGGAATGCTTCTGATGTTTTACCGTTGAAGCAGATTGTTGTTTGTGTTTTCTCATGGAAAGAGACAATTATCTGTAGTAGTTTAGGTGGGCATCCAATCTTCTGCAACAGTTTGAAAAGCCCCTTTCTGCTCACTAAATCAAACGCTTTAACGAGGTCAATGAAAGCAATATAAAGTGGCCTCTGCTGCTCACGACATTTCTCTTGTAGCTGTCTTAAGGCGACGATCATATATTCGGTTGATCGGCCGGGCCTGAAGCCACACTAAGTTTCTGGGTAGATTCTGGAAGCTACGATTTGTAATCGCATTAGGATGACTCTTGTATAAGCTTTCCCAGCTACACTTAGTAATGAAATGCATCGGTAATTGTTACAGTCACTTCTGTTCCAAATGGTTCAAATGGCTCTGAGCACTATGGGACTTAACATCTATGGTCATCAGTCCCCTAGAACTTAGAACTACTTAAACCTAACTAACCTAAGGACAGCACACAACACCCAGCCATCACGAGGCAGAGAAAATCCCTGACCCCGCCGGGAATCGAACCCGGGAACCCGGGCGTGGGAAGCGAGAACGCTACCGCACGACCACGAGATGCGGGCACTTCTGTTCCCTTTCTGTTTATATAGAGTAACTATCCTCGAATTTCGCATACTCATCGGGACATAACCTTCTTCCCAGCTGGCTGTGATAAGTGAATATAAATGTTTGAGAAGAACATAACCTGCCATTGCAGCAGTACGAACCAATCTAACAACTGCTCCAGACACTTGTCTTTCATAGGCGTAGCCGACCACAGCGCCGTATTCTACCTGTTTACATACCTTTGTATTTGAACAAGCATGCCTATACCAGTTTCTTCGGTGCTTCAGTGTACGAGTGCTTGCGAACCGGTAATTACCAGTGGGTTTACGGGTACTACGGTCTCTGTGGCTATAGGCCGGCTGTTTGTTCTGTTACTTGTGTGACTTCCAAGTTGGTCTGGCTGAGAATCTTCCAGAAATGAGGGACGTGCACCGGAAACAGGATTTGACGCATTGTTCCTTTGGCGGGGCAGGTCTGTAGGCGGACGATGGGCTGTCGTTATCCACATGTCTCCTGGGGGCTACAAGTTTCCCACTGTTTATGTCATCCCACAGCGGCTTTGAGCTACTGTTTGTTCATTGCGTCGCTGCCGAGACCGCGCGGCATCAGCAAGGACTGACCTTCCTACCAGTTGTGAGCGTCATAGTTGTGACTGGTTCGCTTGCTGCGCGTGTTTGTGCCCTCTTGCTTCTGTATTGGAGTCGGTTCAGTCTCCTATTGTTGTTGCTCCGTGTGCCTGCGTCTGGCAACGAGATTTGAGGAACATGTCGCTCGTTTCAAAACATAATATCTTCCATTTGGTAATTATCATAGAGTTATAATTTGATTGTGTGCTTTAAGTTATTGGGATTTTGTAAATTCCTTGTGTGTTCAGTGTCATTAACTGCGACTACCGAAACATTTTTCGTGCATGTTATCTTGTGTACTAAATCGCCAAGTCGCTTTTTTTAGTTATTTGGAGCCCGCAAGCTTACGCGCCTCACTGGAGCAAATCTTGCTGCTTGTATTTTTGTCGTCTTTACTTCCAAGGCAAGCTTGTGTATACGTATGAGAGGCTCATCAGCCAAACGTTCACGTCCTTTCTTCCACCCACGTTTATCATCCCACGTGACGGTTAAATATTTACTGTTTTTGCCTCGTGGCGTAATTTGAAGTTGAATCTCAATTGGCCGCTGGACTTCATTACTATCACGTGTAAATGGGAGTAGTAGCCTTGGCCAGTTACCATCTTGTAGTGATTTTCACAAATGTTTGTCTACGATGTTAGCGTGTAATGTGATGACTTAAGTTATACTCGTTTTGCTTAAAAATTGTTTCTGTGTTCATCAGGCTATCGTTGTATGTTTGTGCCTTGGGGCGTGTTCCCACTGGTTGCTTAGGAAAGGAGGCGCGTGATGAGCAGCTTTTTGGATCTGCCCTAAATAATTTCGCGTCCGTTTGTCTGGACCACAATGCCCGACATGTCGTGGTTTCATAGTGAACAGCTTCTAATGTTTCGTTTTTCCTTCTTTTTAATGAACCCCTTTTTAGGTAAACCTCAAGGTATTTTAGTCAAAACACATAAAAGGTATTTTTGTGGACTACCCATATGAAGAGTCTTTTTTCAGAACCTTTGAAGAGAGTGTTACGTAACTGCAATTGCTGAAGTGTTAACCTGCTTTTGTTATTAAAATTTGCTTTAAATGTTTCAAGAATAGTAGACAATGGCACACAAGATTTGTATATTTTTGTAAACACGATAACAGTTGTTGTTAACTTAAATTTTCGTATTTCATGTTCCCACGAATGACATATGCAGACTTGAGAGCAAGTGTTTGAATTAGCGCTGTCACCTTTTGTTACTTGATCTCAATGAAACGTCTGGTAAACTGTCGATCGATTATCAATAATTGTTTTAAGTAATTTAATTTAATAGTTTAGTCTTAATTTCAAGGTCCTGGGGTCTGATTAATAAAGTGATTTTGCTGGCAACTGTTAATAAAAATCTTCATGCGAATTATGTCCAACCCTTATTTGGCCTGGTTCTTTCGCTCCCAGACAACCTTACGCCAACTGTGCGTACCAATCTAAAAGAGTGTACTAATTTTTTTACCGTCACTGTATAAAAAGAGATTTTAACGCAAGAAAACGAGGCACTACGAAGGATTCATGCGAATGGGACAAAAATCAGTAACTGTGACGTGTGTGTATAGACGAATATATTACAGTTTCAGAAGCGGATGATTTATTCAGGAGAAAAAGCTTCACAATTTTGAGCAAGTCAGTAACATTTTGGTCCACCTCTGGCCATTACGCAAAATAGTTATTCGGCTTGACACAATTTGACAAAGATGTTGGATGTTCTCCTGAATGACATTGTAGTGAATTCTGTCCAATTGACGACTTAGAGCTTCGAAATTCTTAGCTCTTTCGAGGACTCCACTCATAATACTCCAAATTTGCTCAGTTGGTTAGAGATCAGGCTACCTTGCTGGTCAAGGTATGGTTTACCAAGGACGAAGACAAGCACTAGAAATTCTCATTGCGTGTGGGCGAGCATTATCTTGCTGAAATGTAAACTCAGGATGGCTTACCCTGAAGGCCAACAAAAGAGGACGTTGAATATTGTCGACGTAATGCTGTGTTGTAAAGGTGCTGTGGATGACAACCAAAGGATTCCTGTTTTATATAGAAGTGGTACACCTGATTCTCGCGCCATATAGTAAGCGACTGCTGGAAAGGTATCCCATCACTGTATGGGGAGCCTCCAGACACGTCCTGGCTCGTCAATGGGGCTCAGTTCGAAGTGGAACTCGTCACTGAAGACAATTCTACTTCAGTCAATGAGATTTCAGGCCGAATGTGCCAGACGCTACTGAAAACAGGGTTGTTGGTGTACAAAGGTCAATAGTAGTCGGCGCAATGGATGCCATGGCCTCAGCTCACTTTTTTTGAGCTTCTTTTAATAGTTCTTGTGGTCACTGAAGCATCAATTGCACGTCTGATCAACGATAACAACCAATACTGGGCTGCTAGGTGGTCACGTTCTGACGTGGTTCTTGCTCGACCACTTCCTTGTTGACGCTGTGTTCAGTCATGATTCACCCATTCCTACCAACATTGCCGAATAGTGGCATTGCTCCTATTTAAATGTGAAGTGATTCGACGGATACTCCAACTGGCTTCTTTGAGCCCAATTGCACATCCTCTCCCAAACGCTGACATCTCCATATGCTGTTTACGCTACTGTCTGCGAGGCATAGTTACTGTCCAGCACAGTACGCGGAATGAAATTCTCGAAGACTTTATGCCCTGGTATCGATAGGTCCTCTGTTGACTATCCTCGCCACGTGCGCAGTGAAACTGCGCTGCAGCAATCAAATATTAAGCCATCAGCCATCGAAGTTTACAGTTTTGCATTTTCCATAGCGACACGTAAGAATATCAATTTGTGACTGATTTGCATAACTGTTTTGTGGTGCATCGCCTCTTCCTTTTTTTTTTCCTTAGAGTGTATGTTGTCTTCTGCAATCTGTAACTAGATATCATTTTATATCTTCTTCTCTTCGGATTTCCAGTTATCTTCATCTCAACAGACAAGTGGACATTGCCACAAATAAGTTCTGCTTCATTGAGGCATTAATCTAGATGCTTCTCAGCATAATTCCATTTCGTGTATTTAACAGCCATTTTAAAGAAGTGAATTCAACATATTATTACTGTGGTGTAAGAGAGAATGCAAACATAATTAGAATATTATTGAGTGCACGCTGGTCAAAGGATAAATGCAGTGCTCAGAATATTTATCTGTCTCAACTAACCTTCCTCAGGTATACGTTCACAAAAGCCACTGCTAAGTAGCATCGGAAGTAAAAAGATAAACGTTCTCTCGCTTGGGGAAAAATACTTTATATTACTGAAAGTCAAGGATAAAACCAATCGTCATTCATACATCGTGATTTTAAAGACATGTGAGCATGCTTACTCAATGACTGTGTTGAAGCAGTCCCATTATTATCTAGCTGGAGGCCACACAAAATTTTACAATGATCACAAACTCTCAAACTTTCCGCTTAATTATAGACTTGTACACCCGCACGGAGCATGGTGGTCACTGTTACTTCAAGAACATGACCTTAAGATCGTGTCTGTCAGATGGTAGCAACAATGTGGTTGTGGTCACATTGTTGCATCTCCCACAAGGATTGAAAAATTTCACATCACACATAAATCAAGAAAACCAATTCCTGGTGTTTGTGATGAAAGTGGCCATCCAATATTGACATTTTCTTGGTGATAGCAAAAATATGATAGATCTGCAAGATGATGATCCTAATTGCTACGGCATATAGCAAAATCTTTTAGATAGAAATCATGTGCAGCTCGGATCCCACTATCTGCTGGAAATCAGTGTTTCATACAGTTGAAGAAGTCCAAATCGTGAGCTATGATGAGTGTGCATTTTACACAAAACAACAGAAAGACTGAGTTAACACACACACATCAAGTAGGGTCATTTTGGAATGTCGAAATATGCAAACAAACTTAATGAGTGTTGTTACTTCCCTGATATGGGACGCAGGGTTCAGTAAATGATTAAGCTGTGCTTCATTAGTCAAATTACAAAGCCTCCATCCTTTGCCACAAGGAAGTATTGCATCTTGTTGTTCCATATAAACCCACGCAACTTTTACCATTGACACCTATTAGCCTCTCCCCCATTCGAAAGTTGGTATACACTAAACGGTAGCAATGTTCAGTATTTCACTAAGTATTTGCACCCGTACACTGCCTGGAATGCCACCAGTATGTCAATTATTTGGGGCTTTCAGATCAACTACCTAGTGTGAGCTGACATGATAGAGGTGCTACTCCCTAATTGTGGCACAATATTCGCACACAACAATTTGAAATAATTTCTCTGGCAAAATGGAATCAAATAAATACTTATTTCGAGGTATCACCCCAAAGGAAGTTCTGTAGCACGATGTTTTTGATACCCAAAATGGTTCGTATATATTTAAATGAAGTGAGAACACGTACAAAATAACTGGGCAGATTTTTGGAACACTTCGAGTGAATAGACAACAATTTCACTAATATGTCCATGGGATACGTGTGCCATGAGTTATTATTTTCCCAGCCAGAGAATAATGAATTGTATAGACTGATTCCTAAGATAGTGTGAGACAGCCACGACAAACTTTCATAAATGTACCCACAAAAGCAGACCAGAGAAATTCCTAATTTGACAAGGAAATTGCTCATCTTCAGGACTATAAAGTTGGTGACTCAGTCCTATTTTAAAACCACCCTAAGTCTTATGGAGAAGATTGTTTGAGATTGCACATATCTATTATCCTGCGTTGTATTTACTGAGATTTCCTGGTTCAGAAAAATACGAGATTTATATCTGTATTAGGATGGAAAATCGTTTTATGAATAAACAGACACACAGGACACAAGTGGTTTCTTAAATCTGCATGTAGTTTTTAACATGAATTTGTGAGAGTCATTGTGTAGCATTGTCTTATGGTTTGTATGTTTGTTAGCGAGTAAGATGTTTGGATTTTCTTCATGTTTGCATGAGAGTGTTGTAGTAGCTACAGACCTCAAACGTTATTCACTTGGACTATGTATTTCATAGTGTTATGTGGCAATTCTGTCCCAAGAATGCCATACAACGTATTTCATGACATAATAGGCTCCTCCCCTTGCTCCATGTAGTCACTCTTATGCTGCTTCATAACTGCAGACAGTATTCAGTAGTTCCAGTGACTACCCTACTTATTACCACTTCTCTGCCCTCTCTTTTATTATAGTGAGGGCATGCTATTTTCTGTGGAGCTGAAAGCGGCCAAGCTGGCGAGCATGAGAAAGGAGGTTACCTTTGCCGTAGGGATGCCCCTTTTCAAGAAACCCTGAACTGGACTACTCCTCGATCATACGGAATGAGGAAAATGCTAATTGTTTCTACATGACTATAAGCAATTTGTTGCACCTATAATTTCTAAGCATATGATAACCTAGTTTCAATATTCTGTTAAAACAAAAATAAAAAAGAAATACGTGTCTTTTTCATTGTTATTTGTAATCTATGGATTGAAATTTAAACATAAAATTAAGTTTTAAATGAACATGTCCGGGCAATGTAATAAGTTTGGTGTTTTGTATTTCTGAACGCATATTTTGCGTTGCTCTTGGTTGTTTTCAGTATTCCTTCACCGTCTCCCCCCCCCCCCCCCCATCTATGCTTCATAATAGTCTAGAATTCACCACAACTTTCAGAAAAGGAAAATTTATTTGAAGTCCGCTTTTCACTATGGTCATGGACTTGCGATTTCTGTCTTCTCGCCACTGATTTTTAGTCATATGGAAGTTCTTTTCATTAAATGAGTTGCTGGTCGAACTGAAAATATGTATGATATAAACGTAAGCAATTTCGATTGGGAGTTGTCGTTTGTGGTCTTCTGCTTAAACAAATCTAGTCGTGTGCTGTATTTTTATATAAAGTCCAGCATATTCATTCCGTAAATGACAGAATTCATTGTGTAAGTGATTTCCATCCAGGTTGAAATTAAGCTTGTTTGTACCCTTTAAAACATACTGCCATTGAAAACGAAAATCGTCTTGACCTTTAAGAAAAAATCTCGTAATCAGATTCAACAAACTGTTCTTAGAAAAGCCGAAGTTTTGGGATAAATAATCAGTATAATGTCACAAGAAAGATTGTGCATCATTTTCAGAACGCATATTCTGTGGTTTTAGTGTTTCTTCTACGACTTCATAAACTTCCTTTCCTAAGAATTTTTCTTGTTTTCTGCTCTCTAGCTTGCTCTTAAGGATCCTTATCAGTCTATCCAGCTCAACAGAAGTAACTGAGCTGTTTTCCAGTTTTCTAATACCAGTTTCAAACAGGAGCAAAATATACTGCAGAAAACGTAGATAGCATGTAGGAAATGAGTGTTCAGTTTCTTCAGGCTCGTGCTCCACATTTGATGTAATAAACTGCCATATCAATCTTGAACACACTTCCTTGCCCTTTGAAATAAAATATGACTTGTTGGCTGGCCATCAATACACAATTCTGTCAATTGCAGGAAGTAGCGCGTGCCATCTTGTACATGCATGTTGTAACGTTTCGTTAATCTCTATATGCACAAACCTTGGAAATTCCCTCAGTGACTGAAAATTTGATGCATAGGAAAACAAATTCACTGTATATTTTGAGAAATAATGCCTCTACATCACAACGAAATGTTTTCTGACAGTGTTTTACGCTATTATTTATGACACGGCAGTTGCAACACTGTATGCATTTACTTGATTTAGGTGAAAGCCATTAGATTCTGTAGTGTTGCATATTGCATCGAAAATGTCTTTGTCAGTTTCTTTAGAGTCTTCATAAAAAAATGTAGCAATATCTGACGTATCCCGTGGTGGCATCCGGCCGCCCTCCGCCACTAACATTTCCAAACTCTACAGTAACATCCCAGACCCAGCAGTCGCTGGAGCGGGATCCAGATACAGCAACGACTCACGTCCGCATCGCTCAGCGTACTGCGCTAGGCGTCGTCCACCAGCATGGCGCGTCACCAATAGGGTAAGCACACAACACGCCATCCGAGCCGTCATGAAATGAGATAAGCCGCGCAAGGATTTGAATGTATTTGTGACATCAAGGTAAAAGAGACGTCGAGTTGAAGTCTTATTACCTTCACATGCAAATGCTGTTGTCGACATGGTTGCGGATATTCCAGATAGAACACTATGGGTTTTCAGCCTCTTAATAGGACGTGAACGCTTTGCTTCTAGCTGTGCAAATGGGTGTTTGACAGTTGTTGCATAGAGGGCAGCCCCTGTGCACACTGCGGAGTCTGGTTCGCCCTGCATCATTTGGCATCAAACGGGGACACTTTAGTGTTGTTGTTTTTTTTTCTATGTGGAGCGTACAGGAAGCGAAGTGCTATTTTTGGGAAAAAGGGGCTGACATGCACTGTACTTACGGGGCACCGGATGGAAATGCTCAGGCTGACCAACGATTGTACGTTCGGAGGTTTCCGAATCGACGAGTGCCAAGTCCATGCACACTTACTGCCATCCCCATGTCCCT
Organism: Schistocerca americana; assembly: GCF_021461395.2. NCBI lineage: Eukaryota > Metazoa > Arthropoda > Insecta > Orthoptera > Acrididae > Schistocerca > Schistocerca americana. The sequence continues at coordinate 384,047,857 of NC_060126.1, forward strand.
ACGAATGAGAGGTTCACTTGAGGTACGTTTTACTGTCACGTTCTCGTAGTGGCACATATGCATTCAAGGCCATTTCGAAATTCCGTGTACTCAGCTGCGAACGCCTGACGGACGCAGTCGTCAACGCACGTGTGTCACCATGGCTTGAAGAGGGCGCATTGCTGGAAAGCACGCCCTAAACAAGATCGTGGTGTGTTGCCCGGAAAATGGGTGCAAGCCATTCCACGATTTGGCTTGTGTACCATGAAGATGATTTCACCCCTGCCGCTTTCGGAAGATCAAGCCATTAACCCAAACGGTTTTCCACGTCGAATTGAATTCTGCCAGTGATTTCTGCAAAGGTGTGCCACTCACTCGGACATTCCGAACGCTGTACTTTTTAGGGATGAAGCGTCCTTTACCCGAGAGAGTATTTTCAACAGCCACAGTCAACGCACGTGGCGTCGGGAAAATCCGCACGCCGCCTTTGTTCATGACCACCAAGATTACTTCGCTGTCAAAATTTGGACTAGCTTGGTAGACGATAACCTGGTCAGTCCATACATGATCCCCGAGACTAAACGCAAACAGATTTTTCTCAGGCATAGGTAGTCCTCAGTATTAAGAGTATTCCGTAAAACAATATCAGAATTTAATAAAAGTATTCTTAAAAGGAGTAGTAGATTCACACTTGCCGACTCCTATCAAAGATAAGTAGCAGCCTTGCAGTTTGATTAATAACGAATGCCGAATTAAATTTATTCAAATAGTTCAAATGGCTCTGAGCACTACGGGACTTAACTAAGGTCATCAGTCCCCTAGAACTTAGAACTACTTAAACCTATCTAACCTACGGACATCACACACATCTATGCCCGAGGCAGGATTCCAACCTGCAACCGTAGCCGTCACGCGACTCCAGACTGTAGCGCCTAGAACCGCTCGGCCACCCCGGCCGGTTAAATTTACTCCTGGTTATCGAGTTATTAGTAAACTTACAGTTTGATTAGCAACCAATTCGAGATAAAATTTGTCCCTGGTTATCATCTTATAGTTATTCAAAGTCACTTCCACAATATTTATATAGCTTTATGCAATGTTATATAGTTTTATGCAGGTCATATTCAGCTGTGAACTTCATGAACTATGTCTTGTTTTTAGGAACTGCTTCGCACTGATGTACAAACATACTTCGACTGATAGACAGAGGGGAGGAGGACTTACGAAAGAGGGTTGTACATCACGTGCTAGTCACGCTAATGGCGTCACACTTCTCTGAATAACTCCCGCACAAGAAAGAGACTACTCTTCTTTCACTCAGCTTGAGACAAAAGTTCTCTCGCTTCCCACGCCCGGGTTCCCGGGTTCGATTCCCGGCGGGGTCAGAGATTTTCTCTGCCTCGTGATGACTGGATGTTGTGTGATGTCCTTAGGTTAGTTATGTTTAAGTAGTTCTAAGTTCTACGGGACTGATGACCATAGATGTTAAGTCCCATAGTCCTCAGAGCCATTTGAACCATTTTGAGCAAAAGTTCACATTTCTTTATTTTGCAGGGTGCATACACAAAAATAGCTACTGTGTTGATTTAGTCTTTATTAACGAAAGTACAGTTTAAACGCTGCAACGTGTACGCAATAAAGAAGTGAATAAATCCTTCCAGCAGATATCGGCAGTTGATACTGGTCGTTTGAATCCTCGCAAATTGTAATTCTTCGACTTTCTTCGTAACAGATGCTTTTATGGATAAGAATGTGCCTTACTAGAAACCGATGACGAAGTGTAGTGAAATGGCACAATCAAAATACATTTTAAAAAAAATGTTCAAATGTGTGTGAAATATTATGGGACTTAACTGCTAAGCTCATCAGTCCCTAAGCGTACACACTACTTAACCTCAATTATCCTAAGGACAAACACACCCACCCATGCCCGAGGGAGGACTCTAACCTCCGCCGGGACCAGCCGCACAATCCATGACTGCAGCGCCTTAGACCGCTCGGCGAATACCGTGCTGCTACATTAATATTTCATTCAGAAGATCTCTGTTTTTACACTTTATGATCATAGCTAACATTGTTTGAGGTACTGCGACAATAAATGAGTTGCAGATTAGTCGCTTCTAATGCTGTTAATCTCCAGAAGATAAAAACAAAACGAACATGACTAGAACAATCACAGAATTTAAATTAGGCAATAATCACAGATATATCCTTACAGGGAATAAGAAGTAACATCTTCAGCAAAGAGCTAATTTGAGACGAAATACATACAGATTACAACATATTGAGGATCCCGAATGCTAGGCAATGGACTACAATGTGTTTACCTGCAGCTGCAATGGCCTACTCGATACTAAGTGCTGTTCGGTCGTATGAGAGACACTCAGTGTTCCTCTGACTTTACTGTTGGTAAGTTAACTGCACTCAGTCAAAAGTGCCAGATATTTCGAAACTGCGAGTGCCAGAAACTACCTCTCGCGTATACATTTCATCTTTCCTATTATTCATAGGAGTAAAGTTTCATTTCACGCATCTGAGTTGTTACTTTGCAACCCAAAATTAAATTTCAGTAGCTGTACTTTCACTAGTAATGTCCATTACCGGATATCGCTTATCAGTTCGTGATGCAACCGTTTGTAATTCTAGTAGGCAGAGAACTACGCACAGAGAAGTCTTAGCTTATTTATATTAGGGGAAGTAAAATGAATACGAGACAGTTGGAAAAAAGTAAGTGAACTGTTTTTTTATTTAAAAACAGTCGCTCTAACTCTTGACACGTAAATCGCACTGTGACACAAGATCCAGGCGTGCTCTTCTTTGTCCGAAGCAAATCGACTGGCCCACGTGTTGCTAAGGTTGTTCCTACTACGCGGCACAACGTTTCAATTTTGCACGCCTGGGTACAATCATGGTTTCGTAGGCAGCCACAAACATTTCTCCATGAAGGTACTTACACTCTTGTTTCACAGTCGGATAAATGTATTAACAGATTTGGCGACTACTTTTGTAATAATGAACAATTTACTTTCATTTCTTCCGTCTTACTCATTTACATATGACTGCCAACGAAAATGGACTTCTCCATAGCCCTACTAATAGAATGCCCACACTCATTCTACTTAACTACTCCGTTTATTCGGACTTAGCACTTCTCATCTTAATGGGGTATTACACGCAAAAATACGTCATCCCGATCCGAGAACGTGATACAAAGCACCTAAAATAAACTTGACGTCTGTACCCTCTCGCTCTGGCTATAGCAATAACGTTATTTATAAAATAACAATTTCTTGGCTTTAGTCACGTTTTTTCTAGTATTCATTGACATCGGGTGTTTTGTCAATACTTGCAACAGCAGATGCCCAATTGTTAGTTATACATATACACCACAGCTTTAAATCAATAACTGAGTGTTAGGTATCTGCTGATATATGTAGACATATAGACGTCCAGCATTTATCAACAGGATGCGTTTAGACAAATACTGTTATCACTGTTATCAGTAGATGCCTAACACTTATTTATTGGTTTGTAACTCTAGGCTGTATATAACAGTTGGGCATCTCCTGATGACAGCATGTTGCCAAAACACGTCAGTCAATGAATATTGGATAAAAAAAACGTGACTAAAACCAAGAAACTGTTATTTCATAAATAGTATTATTGCTGTAGTGAGGGGGTACAGACGTCAAGATTGTTTCAGGTGTTCCGTATCGAGTACTCAGGATCGCCCTGACACGTTCTTGTGTTTATTACCGCAGGGTTTCGCATAGTCCCTTCAGGAATTCCACGCAGTTCCTTTGAAATGCATACGGTCGATTTTCTTATCTGTCCTACCTTAAACAGAGCTTGTGCTGCGTCCGTAATGACCTCGTAATCGAGAAGACGTTAATTCTCACCTTTTCCTTTTTGTTCGAACAATGATTTGTAGTCCAATTGCAACTATCCTTTAGTATCGCTACGGTCAGTAGCATTATTCAAACTTGTACATGTTCCATAAATTCATTGAACGGTGCACATTAACAAGTAATATTTCTAGACAGGGGCAATAACATCCGGAATATAAACACAGTCTTGGACAGATGGATACTGCTATGAGGCGAGGAAAACCACAGAAGCATGACGTAGAGGGTCATTTAATGATTAGAGACGCAGGCAGGGTGATAGCTTTGAGCATTTGCTCTGGAGTCTAAGAACATTTTGTGAAGAAACGGTGTGTACTACGCCATTACTGTGCAATTTAAAACTAGAAAATAAAAATGCAAACCAACCTACAGTCGTTGACGTACATTTTCTACTGAAAATATGCACGGAGTGAAATTTTGATACAATAATCTGTGTACTGTCAGTATGCAAGTAACGGCAGTGTGGCGTCCGAGTACGATTAATTCTCATTCATATGTATTCGTTAATGAGCACTAGAACTGCGAAGAAAACGTGAGACTCATTACTCACCACAAAGGCTGACAGTTGTTCAGAGAAGTCTTCAACATGCAGACACGTACAAGCGTGATTATTTATTCAATTACACAATATGTTTCATAGGAACGAAAGCACGTTTTAAATCCAACCTCAGTATTTTCTTCTCGAAAAGTCCAATACGCGCACCAATTTTTCATTAAACACTAGTATAAATGACAGAATGTTATTACTGCTGTTAAAAGTAAATATGTTGTTCTACTAACAGTGTTAGTATCAAATACGAACGTTTATATGCTTACAAAATTTAAGCGACTGTGTTTTTTTATAATCTGCGAAAGAGGCACCATGTAATCATACACCTAAATGTATCACGTATACATAAACGTGACTCGATCTGTATTATTTGGGGAAATACCATACAGATAATCTATTGAAAGAGAACCTAATCGAGAAAGTAAACTCCATAAATATAACTTTTCAGTTAACCTTTGACATCTAATAATGCGCCGCTCTAAGTGCCACGCCTTCTATCATGCGTCTCGTAATATTAAGACGGCGTTCTATAGATATCAAGTGGAGTTGGTGATCGGTTTTTAGCAAGGATTCATTATTCCCAGCAGTTGTTGCGCAGTAATCAGCATCCAAAGCATTCATTATACATTTACTGTACTTATCAGATGTGTGTTGTTTTCAGTAGTCTGTAGGACATACTTGTACATGCTGCATTCTTTCTTCTTAATATACAGGGTGGTTCATGAAGATATGCAAATATTTTAATACATTATCCTACCAGTGAAAGTAATGGAAAAAGTTCATAATAAACATAGCTCCGCAAATGTTTAGTTACGGAGTTAGGCTTATAAAAGATTTTGCCTGAAATTTAGCAACTTTGCTAATATGAAGCCATCGCAAAAGTGTACGAGGTTAAAGTAAAGCATGATTTCCATTTATTTTGTTGTTATTGATCTGATTAATCTAATAAAACATGTCCCATACGTATATATGCAGTAGTTTTCTAGAACATCCAGAGAATCAAAGGTTATTACACAAGTAACCTGTTTACTCTCTATTAACAATGTAGAAACGTTCATGTCATTGTTGGCAACCGTTAGTGAGCTGTTTCAGTCGTTTCCTAACCTTGAAACGATTTAGTTTTCTGTATTGTTCACTTCCTCAACACTGAGCTTTGTTTTTTTCTGGTTTTACATGAATTCACGTCTGATATGGTATTAATAGAAGCAGTCTGACACACTTCATACAGTTTCAGTTAACGTTATCGCCATAATTTTTCCAAAATTAAACTTTTCAACTTGTGTTGAAAAATTTGTGCAATTGTCTGGAATTTAAAAAGAAAAAAAGTGGACCAAGTAGTTAATAAATTAAAAATTTTACGAAATTCGTTCTATGCTTCTCTGGATGTTCTGGAAAACAATTGCAGAGAAACGTCTGGGACATGGTTTATTAGATTCACCAGATGAATAACAACAAAATAAATTAAAATCGTACTTTACTTTACCCTCGTACAGTTTTGCGATGGCTTCATTTTAGCGAAGTTGCTAAATTTCAGGCAAAATCTTTTGTTAGCCGTAACTCCGTTAACTAAACATTTGCGGGCCTATGTTTATACGAACTTTTTTCTTTAGTTTTACTTGTAGAATAAAATATTAAAATATTTGCCTATCTTCGTGAATCACCCTGGATAGATCACTTCAAGATAGGGAAGCGATGCGAAATTTAAAGATTTGTGACGTGAAATTCGACACAAGTGACGTGACTTCCGTTTGATACTCACTTAGGTTATAGGTACACACTGTCGTCAGAGCAAAGATCGCCAGAGAGACGATGAAGAAGAGTCGTAGCGCCATCTCCGCAGATGCTGTCCCTGTAGGTGGCAGTCGCCGACTGGGCTCTGCTCTTATCGCAGCGGCATATTATCATATACACGTCGTCTCACAGCCTTCCTGCTCTTACCACAGCCTCCCTGCGCTTACGAGGACTCTCGACCTATCCTAATAAGGGAGATACAGTTTTGGATACCAACTCTTATTACAACGAAGTTTACCGTGTCACAGCCCGCATGAATGTCCGCCAACGAGGAAAAATACACAACAATAAAGTAAAAATTGCGATCTTGCGATTCTGCACCAGAAACTGAACCAAAATGCCATGTATTTCATCCAGGCACATTTCGCTAAGACAACTTATAACTATGAATTATCCAATACTCGGGCACTTCGCAAAACTTTCAGTCCCGGTTTCTTTTTAAATACGTCCTCTATCTACAAATCGAAACAGTTGGTGTAAAACGTGAAGAATTTCAGAATTAACTCTGGTCTCAGAAATTTTACGCAACTTCGCTGTTAACTGAACATCAGAAGGAAAGAGAATTAATGTCGGCTGCCCATGTATCATTGCGCAGCTCACATTTGCCCCCTGTGTCGTGCCAAATGACGAGCACGTTGTGAAAAGGCCTATATTAGTTACCTACGGATCTGGTGAATCCGTGATGTCTTGAGAACCACCAATCCCATGAAACCACAAGCTCTGGGCATGCTTCAGCGGCCACTACGCAGCGCTGCTGTGGAACATTGTAACAGTAAGTGGGGAAAGCAATGATGGTAAAAAAAATCCACAAAAATCCCCTTAACTTCGAGGAGTGCTATGTGACGATGTTCTGGATAGCCGATAAGGCGAAACCGCCGTAGCGGGCAACCTCTTAAGCACCTGCTACCCCTGAAGTAGGCAAAATATCGAAAAATCGATACATCTGTAAGTGGTATCTATCGTTGTGATATATCAGTTATCGATATTCGGCCTGTGTACGACCAATAAGTTCCGAAACGCCGCGTGTGGACAAAGCTCGGATTCTAATGATCGCGTACATAACGTGTAGGGTGTTATGGTCTGCCATTGGACTAGCGATGACTTGTATACCTAACGAAAGAACGTACACTGTAGCTGTCCTAAAGTGCATGGACAAAATTTAAACATTCCAAATTTCCTCCTGCCGAAATAAATTGTGAAAATCTGTTGGTTCTGGCTGGTTCAAATGGCTCTGAGCACTATGCGACTTAACTTCTGAGGTCATCAGTCGCCTAGAACTTAGAACTAATTAAACCTAACTAACCTAAGGACATCACACACATCCACGCCCGAGGCAGGATTCGAACCTGCGACCGTAGCGGTTGCTCGGTTCCAGACTGCAGCGCCTAGAACCACACGGCCACTCCAGCCGGCTCTGTTGGTTCTTTTGCTTTAGGTATGGTTTAAGGAGGACCTTATGCGGGTTATGAAAGTACCTTTTGTTCATGAGTGGTTCTTGACGAGACCCCCAAGAAACCATGATCTTTGGATACGAGAAGCATCAGTAGTGGGGATGTCCACTTCTATAACTCGTTATCATGGAAAATCGTCGAAATTTTCACCGTATATACTTAAGATGATGTTCTCCCGGAACTTCGTAACTTCTTCTGATCTCATTATCCGTAACCAAGATTCAGAGATTCAAAGTTACCGTAATTATGCAGAAAATCGCTAAAACTTATTTTAGCCATTTTTTTCGGTGGGCCACGAATATCGAAATAATCAACTACAGTAAATGACACAAATTTTAATCGTACATTCGACAGATATTCATCTAGAAATTCCATTTTTCCGCTTTCGAAAATCTGTATCTGTTGTCAAGCTACCTCCAAAAAACCATGCTTTTTGGTAACCAAAAGTACCAGTTGTGGGAATAGCAACTTCTACAATTTCTATTCATGACAAATGGTCGAAATTTTTATCATATGTGCTTAAGATGATGTTGTCCCGGAACCTCGAATATTTGGTTCAAATGGCTCTGAGCACTATGGGACTCAACTGCTGAGGTCATTAGTCCCCTAGAACTTAGAACTAGTTAAACCTAACTAACCTAAGGACATCACCTCGAATATTTATTTAGTATCATTATCGGTTACCGAGATCCGGAGGTTCAAAGTTAACGTGCTTATGCTTATAACATTCGGTCTGTGGTAGTGTTAACTAACGTAGTGAACACATAGAAACCGTTCTAGCGTCATCGCAAGATTCTGGAATCACCAACCGAGGCTTTTAATCAGCATATTCTCACAATGAAATTCTATAATACATTGTCTCTGTAGAACAAGAACTTCAGGCCTATACAAATATGCCCAAATGGGTACTGAAGTGACAAAAATGGCTAAAATGAGTCCTAATAAGCCTGAGAAGAAATTAAAATGACAAACAAAAAATTACGTAGAACTGGAAGGACTGCTAGTTCAATAACAAATGGTTCAAATGGCTCTGATCACAATGGGACTTAACATCTATGGTCATCAGTCCCCTAGAACTTAGAACTACTTAAACCTAACTAACCTAAGGACAGCACACAACACCCGGGAACCCGAGTTCAATAACACATTTCTTATAATATTTTTACCTTTTTTAAGACTCAGTTTAAAATCCTGGGATTTTCGATGATCGATGAGCAAAGTAAGCTGGAAAAATATAAAGCAAATAACTTTTATGCGTACTAATTTGTCCTTTATATGTGTCAAAGCGTATAATTGTATCCAAGTAAGTAAAGAAACTGTGAAGCCTTATTAACCTACAGAATTTGTTCTGCATAAGAAGCACATCCTACCGCAGCAGGGGAAAACGGGAACCAAATGGATTCGCCACAGAAGGGCGTAAAAATGAAGCGCTGAAAAAGCATAAAACCCTTCGCTGCTTCGCATTGGGTTCAAATTTCGTCGAATGGTTTTGACGATCGCATGCGGTTCCACACCATAAACCACAGCAAAAATCTCACTACACTCCAAACGGGCTATATCCCGTTCAGTGTGGGTGCAGCCCACAATATACGTAGAGTAGCGCTGAGACGCACACAGGCTGGCGGCAGTGTCGAACGTCGTGAAGAACGTAGCCCTGTTGCTCAGCGCACGGCCAACTCTCATTTTCGACGGTAAAATGTGTGAGAATCAACTTCCCAAGGAAAGGAGTGTTTTCACTGACTCCCTTTATGCCCCCCCCCCCCCCCCCTGTGGTATTTTCGTGTCAGTTCTGAGCATCGTTGTGTCTGAAATGTTTCCCTCGTCCACCCAAAGAAAACCACGTGATTTCAGTGCTGGATGTCACGGTTCTGACATCCATCGCAGAGGCGGCAGTAGAAGGTGTGAAATGTGGGGACGAGGGGCTGAAGACCGTACCATCGGGTGACATGTCGACGATGTCGTTGGGCAGAACTATGGTGAAATTTGGTGCCAATGAAACATCGTTAACCCCTTTAAAGCTCACGAGAACTTCTGAGCTGTGGCCTTCTTTCGCTTTTGTCGACACTTTGCTGGTTGAGGCGTCGTCGCAGAATGCCAAGCTTTTTACCATTACAGAGGAAGGTTGTAGGTACCCTTGTAACCTTACGCGTTGGAATGGGAGACAAGCAGGGGGTTTCGAAAATGTCATCCGTTAATGTTGTTTCACAGTGTAGAAAAAGTTTAACTTGTGGCATATGATCTACGGGTCAAGTACTGATTCCCAGTGATGTTCTAACTACCACGCATCAAGGTGTCCTTTAGTTAGAGTGAGATAGTTTAAAGAAATTACACATAATCGTTTGGTGATTGGGCACAGCTTTTTGATTGGCGACAGAGGTTTTGCAACAACAGTCAAACGACGTAAAGTAAGCAAGGCCTTTGATCGGCAAGATTTCCACAAGACTATTGACAGCTAACGCTATGAATCCATTCCATGTAGCTCCAGTGCATATAGCTGACTTATTTAATTTTGAAAATACTGTTGAGACTTTATCGTTAATGGAGGGACGTAAGCTCTCGAAATGCGGTTTGATCCAAGTGTCTCATACACATCCTTCTCAAAGAGCTATATAAAATTTCTGAAGACGAAATACCATGGTAGATGTATACCATGTCATTCTGCCTCAGCAGCACGGGTAATTTTACAGAACATTTTTCAACATCCGATCCCAAGAATGGAGCTGTATAAGAAACAGAAGACAACACTGTGACATTATTTCTTGACTTTAATTATGTTATTCTATTGCAGAAATCTTACAAGAGATGTGAAATGGTTTTTGTTGACTGAAGCTCTACCAGTTAATAATTATTACTGTGTGTCCCTACTTACGATATCACAAATAAAATGTAGTACATACGTATAACTGACACATAAAATAAAACCATTTTTAATTGCCACTCATAACTAATCAGTTTCCTCATATCGGACAATGTCAATTTTCTGAGCTGTCTTATTATTTTTTGGAGTGATGAGGTGGACAGCATTAGCCTACTCTGTTGCACAAGAGTACCTTTTCAATTTTTGGAACAAAAACTACTTAACTACAAAACAGAAGTACATTGTTTTAGGTTCCCCTGACAAATAAGAGATTTGGCACTTAGCACTTCACGTTTCCGCTCTTCAGATGATCCTGCATCAATTACAATGTCTTTCAGCTATTCACGTGCCAACTGAGCGGTAATAACATTGAAATATAAAAAGCTCTCAATTGCTTAATGCACCTTAGACTAAATAAAAACTAGGGAAACTACTGACATTAATAACCATCTGTTCAGTAGTTATCAAAGGCCGGTTCAAGATTAGAGACAAGCGTTCTGGACCTCTCCAAGCTCCACGTATACCGATTCCGCTATGAGTTTGTGAAGCCAAAATTCAGCGACCACAAATTACTTTGTACGCATACAGACGATTTCATCCAGTGCTTGAAAGGCTTCGATCATTACCAAGTAATTAGGTACAACAACGAAGTGTTTGACACATCTGGACATGCGGTCGATAATCCTTACGGAATAACACGACAAAACAAGAAGGTTATTTGTCTGAAGAATGATGAGGTGAATGGTTTGCAGGCTGTGAAGTTTATAAGACTGAGGTCAAAGATGTGTGCATGTCATATAGATGCAAGTGCCACCCAGAGCCGGGCTAAAAGTGAGCATCATACAGCGTCAAAGGCTGCCTCAGTAGAGGAGCACAAGAGGTGACAGCTTGAGCCCATTTGCAACGTTCCACATGTGGTTCCATCTGGTAGATACTCCATTTCAACTAAAAGTAGGACTGTTACACCACGATGACAAACGATTCATCTGTGGGGACTGGATAGAAATGCTCCCGCAATCACATTATTCGCCGAGTGACTAAAGGTGTGTTTGGTTAATTTATTTTTAAGTAGTAGATTTGTATGTGTGCTGGATGAACCGCTTGTTATACACTGCTGGCCACCGTAAATGAAACGCCCTGAAGGAAGCATCCGAATCAAGTGAAATTTACACCATGGGTTTGCAGCGATGAGATATGCAACTGATTAGAATTTCAGCGCAGACACACATCACGCGCGCCTGTGGCGCCACCTCATAGCGCCATTTAAGGCTTGGCGGTTTCGACGAGTGTACGTTCGGCACGTGTGTTTACCTTGTGGTTGTTTCACAAGACGACCGGTTACGCTTCGTAGACAACAGCGAACGTCGTTTGATCAAGTATCCGAGTTCGACAGAGGAAGGATAGTGGCTTACCGAGATTGTGGATTATCATACAGAGAAATCGCTAGTCGTGTTGGACGAAACCAAACAACTGTAATGCGGATATGTGACCGTTGGATGCAGGAGGGTACGACGGACCGACGTGGTCGATCGCATTCACCTCGGTGCACCACTGCACGTCCTGATAGGCAAATTGGGCGCATGGCAGTGACGGATCGCTCAGTGACATCCCGAACCATAGCACAGCACATTGCGTCTGTAACGCATCATCCAGTGTCTGCGCGTACCATTCGACGCCGTTTACAGCAGAGTGGTCTGTCCGCAAGACGTCCATTGCTTCGGCTACCATTGACGCAGAACCACAGACGCCTCCGTTGCCAGTGGTGTGATGACAGACGGATGTGGACGGCAGAATGGAATGACGTTGTCTTTACTGACGAGGCACGCTTCTGTCTGCAGCACCACGATGGTCGGATTCGAGTGTGGAGACACCGTGGAGAGAGGATGCTGGACAGCTGCATTATGCACCGCCACACTGGTCTTGCACCGGGTATTATGGTATGGGGCGGTATTGGATATTACTCTCGCACGCCTCTAGTACGCATTGCCGGTACTTTAAATAGCCGGCGCTACATATCCGAGGTGCTGGAGCCAGTTGTCCTTCCTTACCTTCAGGTCTCGGCCTCAGCCATATTTCAACAGGATAATGTGCGACCACACGTGGCACGCATTGTCCAAAGGTTCTTCGTCAATAACCAGATTGAAGTGTTTCCTTGGCCGGCTCGCTCTCCGGATCTTTCGCCGATAGAAAACATGTGGTCCATGGTTGCTCAACGAGTGACCCAGATTACACCCCAGCTGCCACAGCAGATGATCTTTGGCAACGTGTGGAAGCTGCTTGGGCTGCTGTACCCCAGGAACACATCCAACGTCTCTTTGACTCAATGCCGAGACGTGTGGCAGCGGTGATCTCCAACAATGGCGGCTACTCTGGCTACTGATTCTGGCAGGAATCACATGTCACAGACGTCTGTAAACGTAATCATTTGATACTTGGTCAACATGTTATCTACAAAATAAATTTTGTTGTGCTACCTCTTGTCTTTCTTGGTGTTGCATTTATGGTGGCCAGCAGTGTAGTTGCGCAGGTGAGAATGTGTGAATTATTGCACATTATGTAGCACATACACTGATGGACAAAATATCGCAACATCAAAACATAATTAACATAGAGTAATGTAATTTTGGGAATACAATTGCATTAATGTAAGTGCAGGATGAGCCATTACAGAGGTGAAATTCTGGTACATTAATAACCGGTATAACCACCACAATGCTGAATGCAAGCACAGAAACATGTACGCATTGTGTTGTACAGGTATCGGGTTTCGGTGTGTGGTATTGAGTTCAACGCCTCTTGCACTTGGTCGATCAATACAACTTTATGCTGTCTGTGGATGACTCTGGAGTTGTCATCCAATGGTGTCACACATGTGCTAGATTGGAGACAGATGAGATGATCGAGCAGGCCAAGGGAACATGTTGATACTCTGTAGAGCCCGTTGGATTACAACAGCGGTATTTGGACGACCGTTATCCTTTTGAGAAACATCCCCTGGAATGCTATTCATGGAAGGCAGGACGACAGGTTGAAACATCAGACTGATGTACAAATTTGTAGTCATGATGCGTGGGATAACCCCGAGAGTGTTCCTGCTGTCATGCAAAGTCGCACGCCAGACCCTAACTCCGGGTCCGGTGTGTCTAGCACACAGACAGGTTGGTTGCAGGCCGCCAACTGGCCTCTTTCTGACCAACAGACAGCCATCATTGGCAACGAGACACTACCAGCTTTCATCGGAAATCACAACAGACGTTTACCCTGCCCTCCAATGAGCTGTTGCCTGACACCACTGGGGCCGCAAATGGCGGTGGTTTGCGGCCAGTGGAATGCACACTACAGGGTGTCTGGCTCGGAGATGTCCTTGAAGTAACTAACAGTTAGTTGTGTCACTGTGTTGCCAACTCCCGCTCAAATTGCTGCGCATATGCAGTATGATGCGCCAGGGCCACAAGCTGAACTCGATGGCGTTCCCTCTCGGTAGTGGCACTTCACCACCCAATCTTGTGACCGTACATTGTCGTGTCCACTGCTGCCAGCAATTGTGTATAGTGGCTACTTTTCTGTCAGTTTTTTCTGCATTATCACAGAACAAGCGTCCTGCTTCTCGTAGCCCTATTACGCCTTAAGGAGGGTAGGACGTCAAACGGGCCGACTTGGAGCAGGAAAGGCATCACAGGACGTTTTAATTTCCAGTGTCTATAATTTTGCAAACAAATTCACAAAACTTTGTCAGCAACACCAGGAAGGATTCAGGATTCACACTCATTCCAGTGGAAGTTCGAAAACATAACAAAATAATTTTTTTTTTTTTACGTGCGACATTTCATCAATTTTTCAATTACTAATGGCTGCATTTGTTGCTATAGGTACACTTTTCTTCATAAGTTAGAGAGATTCTTCCATGAATTTTGCACAGCATACATACCATACTCACAGGTGTATGAAACTCTAGAATTTATTTAATTTATGAAAAAACGAATGAACTGTTATATTTTAAACTTCATGTTTAGAAAAAACTCAAATTTTATAGTTAATTACCTCAATTTTTTACCAAAGTATTTAATAGATTTGGAAAATTCTAGCGTTTCATACACCTTTAAGTATGGTTTGTATGCTGTGCAAAATCCATCGAAGAATCTCTCTTACTTATGAAGAAAATTGTACCTATAACAACAAATACTGCCAATAGTAAGTGAAAAAAATAATGAAATTTCTCATGTGCAAAAAAACATTTCGTTATGTTTTCGAACTTCTACTCCTATCAGTATGAATTCTGAATCCTTCCTGGTCATGCTGACAAAGTTTTATGAATTTATTTGTAAAAGTATAGACAGTGGAAATTAAAATGTCCTGTGGTGTCCCTCCTGCACCAAGTCGGCCGGTTTGACGGTCTACTCCCCTTAAAGGCATTCTCGTCTAACATCAAGGTACCACGTCCAATCTCAAAAGTAACAGACTCTCATGACCTTTACAGCGTGTATTTAAAGCAAACCTCATTTTCCTCCTCATAGTGGTGCTACTAGTATCACTCTTACGCAACTAGCAAGAAATTTGAATAGACATCATCTTTCAGATGTAGAAACACGCCTATCAGATGGAAGACACAAATATAGAAATAAATGAAAAACAACATTTTAAAAAGTTAAATGTACTATTTATTTTTTTATGTAATGTATATAACTTTAAAAAACTAGTAGTTTTGTAGATAAATCAGTGTATGTAAGTCGCAAAATATGCAAATAGCAAATTATTGTACATAAGAAAGATATGATACTACGTGAAGAGTTTGACAGAATACTGAAAGAACTAAGTCGAAACAAGGCCTCAAGAGTAGACAGACAACCTTCCATTAGAACTACTGACAGCCTAGGGAGGGCCAGCTCTGACAAAACACTACCATCTTGTGAGCAAGATGTATGAACAGGCGAAAGACCCTCAGACTTCAAGAAGAGTATAATAATTCCAATCCCAAAGAAAGCAGGTGTTTAAAGATGTGAAAATTACCGAAATATCAGTTTAATAAGTCACAGCTGCAAAATACTAACGCGAATTCTTTACAGACGAATGGAAAAACTTGTAGAAGCCGACTTCGGCGAAGATCAGTTTGGATTCCGTAGAAATCTGGAAGACGAAAGGCAACACTGACTCTAAGACTTATCTTATAAGATAGATTAAGGAAAGGCAAACCTACGTTTCGAGCATTTGTAGGCTTAGAGAAAGCTTTTGACAAAGTTGATTGGAATACTCTCTTTCATATTCTGAAGGTGGCAGGGGTAAAATACAGGGAGCGAAAGGCTGATCTCCGACGACGTATAGTGGAGCTTAGTAGGAAAACATTCTGGCTGGGGGAAGATGTTGTCAATGTCGATCTGTCGTGAGGAGAGACCAGTGTACAAGACAGTACAGTTAAACAGTAAACAATGATGTTGAGGCCTAATTAGCATGACTGTGTGTCTAGTGGCACCGGAAAATCGTGTATCCTTGAACTGCTGGAGATAGTGACGTATTGGACGCAGCGTTTTGTTTGGTGAGGCATAGTATTGTACATGTACAAGGGAGAGAAAGAGGCCATGTAGTACCCACCAGTGGTGATATTTTTGGCTCTGAGAAGGTTAAGTTTTTGAAGGGAACATTGTTGGCTACATTGGAATTTCAGGATGAAGAAATGAAATGGAATGAAATGAAATGTCGTGTGGCTAGGGCCTCCCGTCGGGTAGACCGTTCGCCTGGTGCAGGTCTTTCGAGTTGACGCCACTTCGGCGACCTGCGCGTCGATGGGGATAAAATGATGATGATTAGGACAACACAATATCCAGTCCCTGAGCGGAGAAAATCTCCGACCCAGCCGGGAATCGAACCCGGGACCTTAGGATTGACATTCTATCACGCTGACCACTCAGTTACCGGGGCCGGACTCAGGATGAAGAAGATTGCCATACGGGAGGTGTAGGCTATAAGAGGTCAAAGCATGCTGCTAGCACTGCATATCGTGAAAAATTAAAGCAGTTTAAGGGACTCAAAGATCACAGATAGCGGACCTGTTGCTAGAATTTTAAGATCTGGTTTTTCTGCATGGGCCGTGGCCCGCTACACCAGTAACACAACACCGGATACCGAAAGGCAACGAAGCACCGATATATTGGAAACCATACAGAATATCACTATCTCTGAA
The DNA here is from genome assembly GCF_021461395.2 of Schistocerca americana. Taxonomy (NCBI): domain Eukaryota; kingdom Metazoa; phylum Arthropoda; class Insecta; order Orthoptera; family Acrididae; genus Schistocerca; species Schistocerca americana. The sequence goes on from NC_060126.1 coordinate 384,064,565, forward strand.
ACCAATTTTGGAGGGATTTGTTAATCAACAACTGGATGACGGCATAACAAATGAAAGTAATAGCTCATGACGGCGGGAGCTATAATTGCAAGCCAAGCGAATGACTTAGCCAGGTGGTAGAGGATATAGGTTCCTTGCGCAAGGGTTTCTCAAAGCAGGATCATGTGATGATAGTGGGTGGAGTTGGAAACAGTATTGATAGGGATCAGGGCTACAGTACTGACGGAGACCTGGTGAAAACAGCCTCTGCAACGACCCATGCCAGTGTTGATCTGGTGCCTGCTTTCATGGAGCATGGTCAGCCCCTGTTGAACCGCTCTGTCAGTAGGGTAAATATGGAGTTGGATCAGTTGCGTAGGGCGGCCACTCTGTCAGACATTGGATTGGTTCCAGTCGAGGCTATTGATAGGGAGGATTTCACAAGGCATGACCTACGTCTCAATAGGAAAGGGAAGCGTAAACTGGCAGGGTTGTATAGCGAAATCCATAAGGTGGGACACTATTACTCATTGATGTACTTCTTTTTTAGACTAATATCAGTGTCCAACGAGCAGTTTTGGCAGGCAGGTGCTAAAGAGGTCCAAAACTCACAAGATTCTCACAACACTAAAGTAAATAATAATGTTACCATATTTAACAAAAATATTGGTGGATCAAAGAAAAAAGTAGATTCTCAGAATAGTAAAGTAAAAAATAATATTACCATTTTTCACCAAACTATTCTGGGATTGAAGAATAAAGTAGATGAGCTCCTCATTTGTTTAGATGACATTGAATCTGATAATGTAATAGATATACCATGCCTGTCTAAGCATCACATTGTGTCTGAAATGGAAAAGGTAAATATCAGTGATTTTAACTAGCTGCACATATGAGTCGAGAGAATAAGGTGAGAGGAGTTGCCACATATTTCAAAAGTTATCAGTGTAAAAAGCTTAGACACAAAAAAGTTTTGTCTAGAGCAGAATATAGAAGCATGTGCCTGTCAATTTAAACTGAAGGAAGGTTTTTTTATAATTGTAACAGTGTATAGGCCCCCTTCAGGAAACTTTCATTTATTCCTGAAAAACTTGGATGCCTTGTTGTGCTATCTGTCAGATAGGGGAAAACAAATTATTATTTGTGGAGACTTCAATAATGATTGACTGAAAAGTGTAATAGGAAGAATGACCTAGAAGTCTTGCTCAGTACTTTCAGTTTGACATCTGTCATTAATTTTCCTACTCGGGTAGTAAAGGACAGTAGCACATTGATAGATAACACTTTTATAGACCAAGATAAGTTTAAAAACATAAATTCTTGTCCTGTTGAGAATGGCCTTTCTGATCATGGTGCTCAGCTACATGTTACAGTATATGACATTGCTCCATTCAGTAATTCAAAACTACCCCCCAAAGTTGTGCGTTCAGTTAATGACTCAACAATTAGAAACTTCAGGGAAAATCTTCAGCAGTTAGACTGGGATGAGGTGTACAAGGAACCCAATGCTAATTTAAAATATAATGTATTTTATGATACACTTGTAAGAGAATTTGAAAACTGTTTCCCCAAGAAAGTAGTTAAATCTAATTATAAGAAACCATGCTAAAAACCTTGGCTTACTAAAGGAATAAAAATATCTTGTAACCACAAAAGGGAACTTTACCTAACAACAAGAAAGAGTAATAACCCAGAAACAGCCAAATATTATAAAAACTACTGTGCTACATTAAGAAAGGTTATTAAAAAGTCCAGAAGCATGTGTATCATGTCTGAGATTAATAGCTCTGATAACAAAGTCCAGAAGCATGTGTATCATGTCTGAGATTAATAGCTCTGATAACAAAATCAAAACAATTTGGAATATTATTACAATGGAGACAGGGAAACCAAGAGTACGAGATGATGGCATTACCGTCAAAGCGAATGAAAACTTGACAAACAACAAGCCGGAAGTTGAAAACATTTTCTATAATCATTTTCTAAATGTTGTAGAGAAAATAGGATCTAAATGTTCATTAGAAGAAGCAAGGCAGTTAAAGGAAGAGGCCTTACCCACACATTCTGATACAGCTGAAATTTCACCCACCTCTCCTTCTAAAGGAAGATAATAAGCTCTCTCAGGAATAAAAACTCACATGGAATTCATGGCATCTCCAGCAGGATAATAAAAGCTTGTTCCCAAGAGAGAAGTTGGATTCTTAGCCTCATATGTAACAGCTCTCTGAAGCAGGGTATTTTCCCACACAGACTGAAGTATGCCATTGTTAAACCACTGCATAAAAAGGGGATAATCTGATGTCAACAACTACCACCCAATCTCTGTTCTGGCTGCCTTATCCAAAATTCTTGAAAAAGTAATGTTTTGTACAGTAGCTTCACACCTTAGTAAAAATAAAAGTTTTAACAAAATATCAGTTTGATTTCCAGAAAGGTTTTACAACGGAAAATGTTATATATACTTTCACTAATGCAATATTAAATGCTCTGAGTAACCGGAAGTTGCCCATTGGAGTTTTTTGTGATCTCTCAAAGGCTTTTGATTGTGTAAATCATGGAATACTTCTAGATAAGCTCAAGTACTGTGGTATGAATGGGACAGCGCTCAAATGGTTTAAATCACACATAACTGGAAGAGTGCAGAATGTTGAAGTAAGGAGTTAACATAATATGCAAAAAACTGATGATATCTCAAACTGGGGAACAATCAAGAATGGGGTGCCGCAAGGTTCGTTCTCGGGTCCTCTGCTATTCTTAATATATATTAATGACTTGCCATTCTATATTCACGAAGATGCAAGGCTGGTACTTTTTGTCAATTATACAAGTATAGCTATTACACCCAACAGACAAGAATTAACTGAGGAAATGGTAAATGAAGCTTTTCAGAAAATCATTAAGTGGTTCTCTGCAAATGGGCTCTCATTAAACTTTGACAAAACACAGTATACACAGTTCCACACAGTGAATGGGATGACACCATTAATAAATATAGACTTCGATCAGAAATCGGTAGCTAAGGTAGAATATTCAAAATTTGTAGGTGTATGCATTGGTGATGGGTTGAACTGGAAAAAAAACACACTAAAGATCTGCTGGAACATTTGAGTTCAGCTACTTATGCTATTAGGGTCATTGTAAATTTTGGCGATATACATCTCAGTAAATTAGCTTACACACCTATTTTCATTCTGTGCTTTCGTATGGCATCATATTCTGGGGTAACTCATCATTGAGTAAAAGAGTGTTCATTGCACAACAGCGTGTAATCAGAATAATTGCTGGAGCTCGCCCAAGATCATCCTGCAGACACTTATTTAAAGAGCTAGGGATCTTCACTGTAGCCTCACAATATATATATATTCACTTATGAAATTTGTTATTAACAATCCAAACGAATTGGCTCTGAGCACTATGGAACTCAACTGCTGAGGTCATTAGTCCCGTAGAACTTAGAACTAGTTAAACCTAACTAACCTAAGGACATCACAAACATCCATGCCCGAGGCAGGATTCGAACCTGCGACCGTAGCGGTCTTGCGGTTCCAGACTGCAGCGCCTTTAACCGCACGGCCACTTCGGCCGGCTCCAAACGAATTCAAAAGTAATAGAAGTGCACTTGGCTACAACACTAGGAGAAAGGATGATGTTTACTACTCAAGGTTAAATCTAACTTTGGCTCAGAAAGGGGGAATTATGATGACACAAAAGTCTTTGGTCACTTACCTAAAAGCATCAAAAGTTTGACAGATGGCCATATAGCATTTAAAACGAAATTAAAAGAATTTCTGAATGGCAACTCCTTCTACTCATTAGATGAATTTTTGGATATAGTTAGTGGGTAATTTCCCCCCCCCCCCCCCCCCCCACACCAAAAATTAAGTGTAATGTATTATCTTGTATAGACACCTTTTATTAACCTGACACGTTCCACATCATTATGAAGAGTTGTATTCATGATCTATGGACCAAGTACTAATCTAATCTAATCTAATCTGCAAAACTTTCAATGTGACTCTTGATACTATCCAAAAGTGCTGCGAGGCGAATTTCTTTACGTGACTGCTCCTTTTTCCCTCTTCACTCGCACGTGCTGGTCTTTTTACACTTGTCTGTGTTACTGCGCATGAAATCTCTCTTTCTCTCATACGTCTCTAATTTACAATATATTTCAAAAATGTTTAGCGTCTCTGCGTTTGTATAACTTTTCTAACACTTCTGCAGTTCACTGAACATGAATCTTTCATGCATACTCTTGTAACATGCACTATCCTGGATGAAACGTAAGATTCTCCGCGCTGCCGTCTGATTCTAGAAATATTTTTTGCCCAGTGTTACGAGTGTTTTAATTTTACTTTAATGGGCTGCACATCGGTAATCTCATCTTCAGATGCACATTATACTGTCTTCGTTAGTAAGGGCTAGCATTAAATGCTTCAAATTAACGCTAATTCTTCTTCACAGCTCTTCATCTGATTCATCATTAGGTGATAGTTTGTGTTCCGAAATACGGGGAGAGATATCAGATGGTGAATCTGAATTAAGGTTGTCGTCACTGAGAAACAAAGTAGAAAGCAAAGCGACTAATTCGGGATGCTTTTCCCTCATGACACGCTAAGAACAAATGATACCTGCAGAAGGACAGAAACGTGTTTCAGTATATTGCGTGCTTTACATTCAAAGCATTTCTTCCAATTCACCTGACCAATCATTACAACAAATTAAAAAGATAATTTTTTGTCCCCATTTAGTGCCTATAGGAAATAAGAAAACGGGAAAGGTAAATAAATTGTCGCCATATGATTACGTAATGGTGGTGAAAGCACAAGTTCGGGAAAAAAAACAGAAAATTCCTGTGAAACAACTAAAGTGGTAGAAATCAGCATGTTACGACACTACATACAAAGGAGACAAGCACCACAAAATCGAAGCTATACGAAGTTGTAGATTGTGTACCAACATACACATTCTAGCTTCATGTAAGAAAGGCAATAAAGTAACCCACTGTAGATAGCATAAAAAGTGCCGAAACACGTTTGGGTAAAACAAAACTCGAAAGGTGTCTTGCATAAGGCGGAATTCCTCATCCAGTTTTCTTAGCAAGCACGGAACTAAGAAGAACTGCCATACCACAAAATTACTAGGTAACTCAAGATATCTACTTCTAGGATTATAGTCATCATTGGCAGTTCGTATTATGGGACTACTGTATAAATCAAGATATGCTGGCGTCCAAAATTATAGCAACAAAAGGAAATTTTGCAAGGTTGCTTTCATTTTGCAGCAAAACAGTATAAACAGGTAATAGGAAAGTAGAAATAATGCAAAGAATTCAGAACCTAAACAACTGCAACATGGCGTAACAGTAAACAGAAATTTTCTTCGTTTTTCCAACTTAACGCATTTGCACACAAATTCTGACAATTGATTACTGTGCTCAGTATGGGATGTCACCCCCTCTGGTAGCAACACAGGCCTGACAACAATGGGGCATGTCGTGAATGATGTCATCAGGCTCATGTTGAGGTAATAACGCCCATTCTTCCTGCAGAGCTGCTCGCAGTCTTGGAGAGTGTTTGCTGGATGCTGACATGCAGACCACCTCCCCAGTGCATCCCAGACGTGCTCTATGGGATTCAAATAGGGAGACCGAGCAGGCGACGCCATGCTTGCAATATCTTTAGTTTCCAAGAAAACATCAACCACCCATGCAAACATTATCGTCCATCAATAAGAAGACTGCACTTCGAAAACACTGCAAATGAGGTCCCCAGTAACGATCCTAACAGCTGTTAAACTTTGCCTATTCACCCAGACAATTTCATGAATATGGGTTCGAGTGGTAAACATAATCCCTGCCCACACCATTAGCGATCGTCTTTGATATCGGTCTCTTTCCACAATGTTTGGTTCCAGAAATTGTGTTCCACGTTCCTTTCAGATGCGAATCCATCGATAATCACTCTCAAGACTAAATCGGGACTCATCTGTGAAAACAACATCGGCCCTCGTTTCGACCGTCCAGGTGGCATGTTGATGAGTCCACTCTAGACCTTCCCATCTGTGAAGGCTCGTCAGAGGTAGACATACAGCTGGTCTGTGACAATAAAGGCCACTCTGCCGAAGCCTCCTGCACGCCGTTTGCCTCGATAAATCACGTCCAGTGGATGGCGCGACATCACATCCTAGTTGCCGTACAGTACTAAGTCGGTACTACCGTGTCCTTACAGCCAGTAACGGTCCTCCCTTGTGAAGTCACACGTGGTCGGCCCTGCCCTGGTCTTCGGGATACATATTCGGTCTCTGTGAACTGTCGCCACATCCGAGAAACAACAGAACGATTCACACTAAGCCATCGGGCCACATCAGTTTGCGACTGTCCTGCTTCCGTTCTTTCTATGACCAACCGTCGCAGAGAGTCTGATAGGCATCTTCTTTGCGCCATACTGCACCGTCTGTGACTATGTACGCAGTGAATGTGGATGCGGGGCTACCCGGCAAACACTACCTCGTTTCATAGGTGCCTTAACGGCAACGTCAGCATGATTGTCCGTTGACCGGAATGCCATCTTCCGTGCAGGTAAAGATCGTACGACATCTGGTAGATAGTTTGTTTGATTATATCGTGAATTACACATAGGACGAGGATATAACTGTTTGTTGCTTTAATTTTGGACACCAGTGTATATATACTCATGGTCGGAAAAAATAGAACACCTTGAACGACTAGAGATAGGACGTTCATATTCACAGGACATTTCTGTAGAAATGGTTAGATTTAGAAACACGTCGACCCGTGGGTTAAAGGTAAACATCGATATCGTGGCGCAAAATGTGCCTGCGGCTCTCGTTGCCGCTATAAACCGAAGGTAATGGATCAGTGTGGCTTGAGCAGACGTGCAGGATGCCTCGCAGACGTATGCGCGAACCATACCGTCAAATAGGTGAGTCTGAAAGAGGGCGCATTATTGGAGTGAGAGAATGTCATACAGCCGTCTGGGAAACAGCTGCTCGTGAGGAAAGAAGTATCTCAGCAGTGCATGTGTATGTGCAGAATGGTTCATAGAAGACCGTAGAACACGAAGAGCGTCAGGTAGCAACACCCAGACCACCTCCCGAGAAGATCGACACCTAATCCGAATGGCATTGCAGGACAGCTCTTCGTCCTCCTCGGTTCTCACGCAACACTGGAGCAGTGTAACACGTCGCACACAATCACGAAGTAATAGTCCATCGCCGTTTATTACAGCATTGGTTACGTGTGCGTCGTCCACTTCTCCTCCTACCTTTGACGAATGTGTAGAAACATGCCAGACGGCAATGGTATATGGAACGGTATCACTGGGGATAGGAAAGGCATCAAATAGTGTTTTCGGGCGAATCCATGTTCTGTTTGTTTGAAAATGATGGCCGCATTTTGGTTCGCCTCAGACAGGCGGAGTGGCATCACAGTGACTGCATTCGCACAAGACATACAGCGCCAACCTTATGGTATGAGGTGCTACTGCGTACAACCGCAAAACACTGTTGGTGCGTGTCCAGGGCACTATGACCAGTGTGACCTGTGTAAATGAAATCCTCTGACCCGTCTCCATACCTTTTCTGCACAACACCCCAGACGCCGTATTTCAGCAAGACAATGCATGATCACATGTTGCTACACGAACACGTGCCTTCTTGGCGCCACAGGATATCAGCCTATTGCCCTGGCCCGCCAGATCACCAGACTTGTTGCCAATTGAAAATGTGTGGGACCTGGCGAAACGATGGCTACAGCGCCGTGATCTAATGTCACTCACCACAGATGAACTTCGGAACCGGGCGAATGCAGCATGGATGGCTGTAACATGGAACGCGATTCGCGTCTTACACGCGTCGATACCATCACGCATGGAACATTATCAGGGCTCATGGCGGACCCTGTACCAGCTAGGCAACAGGACTCATGCTGAATCTAGATGACTTAAATCCTAATCATTTCTGCACAACATACTAATGTACATGTCCTGTGAATATGAAGGTCGTATGTCTAGTGGTTCAAGGTGTTCTATTTTTTTCTGAATATGAGTGTATTTGTAGCACAGAAACACTCCCTGGTTCAATACTTTCATATTTGTTTAAATACATATTGTGTCCCAACAATAAATACTGAGAGATAACCAGTTTTATCATTGAATAAAGCTCATCTAGTAGGCGAGAGTCACATAGGTAATTCAAAAGTAGAGAGAACCGAGTTGTACTAAGCTGACGATACAAGGCTGCACAACATATAAATACTTTCAGAAAAATGATCCTAATACTTAATTTTATATTCAGTCTTAAATATTTCGCTTTTTTAGAAATGATTTGCATTACGAGTATACTCGTACTTCTAGTCTGCATTTTCTGTTCTCTCTCTTCGTCTACCGTCCTCGCTTATTTTCCTGTGAAATAACAAACTCATCCTTGACTTAGTGATTCATTTCGTAAATTAATTCTCTTCACTTCACCCGATATACGAACACATTTCTTTACTGTTGCCTCACTTGTGTTCATTTTCGTCTGATAATCTCCTTTAAATCTATCTTCCAAACCCTTTAACATCAATAATAGAATTACAATATCATCAGCAAAACTAGTGATTTATATCTCTTCTCTCTAAACTTTAATCTTATTTTTCAAAACCCATCCTTGATTTCTTTTACTGTTTTACAGATCGAATAATTTGAGTGGTACTCTACAACTTCCTCTCAGTTCGTTTTCAGCTAAAGCCTCTCTTTCATCCATTTTAACACTCATAACTTCTATTTCGTACCTATACTAGTTGTATTTAAACTGTCACTCCCTTTATTTCATCCTTGATAAATACGGAATGGAAAAAAGTGTAAACTATTCACAATCATAAAAATCTTTTTTCTAAATATACAAATTGTGTGAATGTGGATTTGCCTTCCTACAACCTTTAATCTGCTTTGAGAGACGTTATGGGTACTGCACTGATTTGCACGTTCTTATATTTCTCTGGAACCCAAAATATATTTCACCCACGTGGGTTTTAACCAACTGTTCAGTTGTGCTCCATACAATTCATGTCAGTATTTCAATGCCAATGTTTATGAGCCTGATGACTCAGGCCTGTGCTGGGATTATCATAACTTCTTGAAGTCTAAGGGTACTCCCCCCCCCCCCCCCCTCTCATTTTAATTTTTCAATGTTATGCTTGTCGGTTCTAGGAAGGATTTTCATAAATCTGAGGATATGTTGTCTAATCCAAACACCTTATTTCGATTTTAGTGTTCGAGTGATATGCCGAATTCTCCTTTTATCTTACAGTTTCTTTCCTTTGTTCCCAGTATCATTACAGAAATGAGGATGAGGCACAAGAACACTAAAGTTTGGATAAATTTCGAAAGAGTTTTCTAGTCATTGACTATTCATGAAAGTTATTGAACAAGAGTGAATGAATATTGATATAAAAGTCGAATACTTTATATTGCTTAATAACATAAAATTGCAATTCTCTGACTTATCTTCTGCAGACAGGAGCGAAAACTTTTTTGGTAGCCAATAGTTTTTATACATCCAACAGCTGCCCTACCTGAAACAAACCCATAAGAAAACTCGTTGGTACAAGCTTCTTACGACTTTTATGTTAGCCATAAATTGTGTACGTTAGAATCCGTAAAATCAGTCCATAAAACGTACCGACGCTATAAAGGTTATCAAATCATGATACTAAATAGGCACTCTTCTTGAGCCAGTGTGCTTTGTCTTGCAATTACAAACACACACTGTTAAAAATAATGAGGCTAATAATTTATTTTATTGTTACCGTATCGGAAAAACGGGCCTTAATAGATGGGGGACTGAGTACCGTTCGATGCCGTGTTTAACAAAATCTTTCCCTGAAAAAGAGAATGCAGGTGTATTTACTTTTGTGTCTCACTCTGATTCTGCTCACCGGAACGAACATTGACGCACTCCTAGACGCAGTCATTGGATGGGGACAACTTCCATCGCAATGCGTTTACAGGTTTGCAGCCACAGAGAAACTGTAGATGCGTACCTGTCAGAGAATCCTATATCGTTCTTGTTACTCTTATAGTGCTCCTACCGAGAAACCACATAATGGACCCAGTCACTCCATGTGATAGCGCTGAGGTCTGTCAACTGCTAGCACTGTGAACTGTTATGTTGGTGATATGTTTGTCACAGAGCACGGTAGCAACGTCTTTGGCGCCTTTTCTAAATTCTGTTACACGGCGAGAGTGGCTAAAAGTAGCATCACAGTAATAAGTCTACAAAAATTGCAGTATGATGTTTCCCAGTGCAAACAAAAGCACACACACAGACACACACACACACAAACACACACACACACACACACACAAACACACACACATACATACACACGCACACACGCAAGCACACATGCAGAGAGTGAGAGAAGGAAAGGGCGAGGGAGTGGGGGGACGGAAATACTATAATCATGTGTACTCTCAGCTTTAAAACTTTTAACAGTTGCAAATTGAAAACAATACAACAACTCAGATATTACAGACTTTTAAAAACGTTTTACGAGCCAATCTGCAACACATTAAAATATCAGCCTCGTGGAGGCACGGAGTCAAGACTCTTCAAAACTGTAAGTTGCCTATGAATCCGTAGTGTAAGGCTCCTCTCGAATTTGCTTCTAATCCCACGCTAAAATATTCGTATAGTGAAGATGTGATATATAGTGATTTGCACGCCCCAAACTCCAATCGGAGTACAAAGTCGCGCCTTAATGGACGGTGCCCTATTCGGATGAGAATACTTTCGTCCCGACGGATTGACCAGTAGGAGGTACTTGACAGCCGAATCATTTGCTTTACTGACTGTTGCTTGGTTTCTCCCTTTCAAATTTGCAGCTCTGGCACGATAGTGAGATCGCAGCCGGCAGGAGAATCGTACATTGCGCGTCTTACAGGACTCCTTGGCTGAGCTATTTCATCGTTTCCCCACACATCGGAAACAAACTGGCTCCCTGTAGTTGGTACTAAAATTATTGGGGTCTGGACCGTGAATGATCCGGGCGACGAAGTACGTATAACTCTACATCGTAAGTGTGGGTCGGCCGTTGCTTTGCTTCTACCCTAATGACAGCTCCAGCCGTGTATGACAGCTTTCAGCAGGCAAGCACCAATTGAACATATGAAGCCCGGTGCACGTTGCAGTAATAAACAGTAAAACAAGTTGAACAAAAATGAGAGAATGTATGTAACCGGTTACTAAAAATAACCACAGTGACGAAGTTAATTAGAATGTTGGATATTGCACTTTCAATAAAGATACAAAGTCGTATGAGGCCGTTACATAAAATAGAGGGTGTATCAAAAAGGATCATCCGGTTTAAAAAAATCATAACTATTATGTTATTTTAGATATGTGCGTTAACAGTGTACTGTTGGAAAGATCCTACTCTACTTTTACATGGGTCCCACTAGGTTGCAACAGTGTGCGGCAACTTGAGTTCTAGTAGAAATGGGTTCGGGAGAATAGAAAGCGTTTTGAGTTCTAAGTTTTGCGCAGTGCAGATCAGTGATAACTGTTCAGCTTGACTTTCGTACCGGGTATTGTGTGGATCTTCCTACAGCACAGAGCATTAGATGATGGCATGAACAATTCCGAGAAATAGATTGTTCGTGAAAAGGCAAATCCAGCAGCGGCTCGTGATGGGGATGTTCACAAATGTTTGGATTGAGATAAATATGAGAGTGTGAAATTAATAACATAAAATCACTGCCAATACAGGGCTATTACTAATGATTGAAGCGATTTCATAAATTCACTGTAACTCCATTCATTGACATATGGTCACGACACACTACAGATACGTAGAAAAACTCATAAAGTTTTGTTCGGCTGAAGCCGCACTTCAGGTTTCTGCCGCCAGAGCGCTCGAGAGCGCAGTGAGACAAAATGGCGACAGGAGCCGAGAAAGCGTATGTCGTGCTTGAAATGCACTCACATCAGTCAGTCATAACATTGCAACGACACTTCAGGACGAAGTTCAACAAAGATGCACCAACTGCTAACTCCATTCGGCGATGGTATGCGCAGTTTAAAGCTTCTGGATGCCTCTGTAAGGGGAAATCAACGGGTCGGCCTGCAGTGAGCGAAGAAACGGTTGAACGCGTGCGGGCAAGTTTCACGCGTAGCCCGCAGAAGTCGACGAATAAAGCAAGCAGGGAGCTAAACGTACCAGAGCCGACGGTTTGGAAAATCTTATGGAAAAGGCTAAAGCAGAAGCCTTACCGTTTACAATTGCTACAAGCCCTGACACACGATGACAAAGTCAAACGCTTTGAATTTTCGGCGCGGTTGCAACAGCTCATGGAAGAGGATGCGTTCAGTGCGAAACTTGTTTTCAGTGATGAAGCAACATTTTTTCTTAATGGTGAAGTGAACAGACACAATGTGCGAATCTGGGCGGTAGAGAATCCTCACGCATTCCTGCAGCAAATTCGCAATTCACCAAAAGTTAACGTGTTTTGTGCAATCTCACAGTTTAAAGTTTACGGCCCCTTTTTCTTCTGCGAAAAAAACGTTACAGGACACGTGTATCTGGACATGCTGGATAATTGGCTCATGCCACAACTGGAGACCGACAACACCGACTTCATCTTTCAACAGGATGGTGCTCCACCGCGCTTCCATCATGATGTTCGGCATTTCTTAAACAGGAGATTGGAAAACCGATGGATCGGTCGTGGTGGAGATCATGATCAGCAATTCATGTCATGGCCTCCACGCTCTCCCGACTTAACCCCATGCGATTTCTTTCTGTGGGGTTATGTGAAAGATTCAGTGTTTAAACCTCCTCTACCAAGAAACGTGCCAGAACTGCGAGTTCGCATCAACGATGCTTTCGAACTCATTGATGGGGACATGCTGCGCCGAGTGTGGGAGGAACTTGATTATCGGCTTGATGTCTGCCAAATTACTAAAGGGGCACATATCGAACATTTGTGAATGCCTAAAAAAACTTTTTGAGTTTTTGTATGTGTGTGCAAAGCATTGTGAAAATATTTAAAATAATAAAGTTATTGTAGAGCTGTGAAATCGCTTCAATCATTTGTAATAACCCTGTATTATTAATAATAATAACAACAATTATAACAGTAATAATAATAATAATAATAATATGCATCAATTGTCTAAAAAAAAGAAAGAATTGTTTACGGATAATTTTGTTGTTTTGTACATAATTGAGTACTGTTTAGGGCAAGAACAAAATAACGTGTAAGCTTCCGTTACTCTTCGTTTCGCATTTTTGTGTGAGTGCGAGTTCTCGTTTTTTTCTATTTTTTCGGACAGATGTATTAGTTAACGAATAAACTTACGGACTGAAAATTAGACATTCTTACGCTGCACCCATACAACAACTTACGCATAGTATACACTTCTGTGTTCGCTTGTAGTCAGGCTTATTTGATTTCGTCACTTTATCAATCAACGGATCTCGTCTTGTTGGCCCTAATTCGTTTGCTGTTAACTTTTCCTGGTAATGTTCTTTTCTGTTACCGCTTGAAACATTCAACAGAGTTCATCTTGACACTTCACACGAAAGCGATTCCAGCACAGTAAACAATCAACTCCAACACAAACTGAAGTTTGTGGAAATGATTAAATTCATGTAGTGCTGTCTACCAACATGATCACTTGACTAGAGCAGAAATGAGGGGCTGAGAAGCATAAGGACCAAAAGCACAGCGTCGTGGATCCCACATTTAACTGAATATCAAAGCAACCAGTGAGACAGCCTCTCGTGAATGTTCTTGTATACAATTTGACAATTAAACCTGATCCACCATAAGATCAACAGATGTCAGAAACATGAATAATTTCTACCGTCACGCAATCGACGATGATGTACTTTATGGTTCTCAGGGCCTCAGATGGATTACTGTATGATAAAATCCAAAACTTAATATGCAGGGTGTATCAAAGAAAATCACCCGATTTAATATACAGGGTGTCCCAGCTATCTTGTCCACCCAAAATATCTCTGGAACAATAACAGCTATTGGAAAACGACTTTCACCTGTATCAATGTGGGGCTGGGGCCGATGAATTTACATATTTGGAAACATTGTTGTGTTTCAAGCTTCAACTTCGCGTCTCAATATCTCGGGATGTAATGGGAATATTGCGATGCAATCAACGCTATTGTGTATGTGCTTTGTCATGCTATGGATTGCTAAAGAAAAAATATAGGAGGTCCATTTAAAAAAACATAAGTTTGTGTTAAAAAACACATATGCTTTCGTTTTAGAATGTTTCCAAATATGTACATTCATGGGCCCCAGCCCTACATTGATACCGGTGAAAGTCGTTTTCCAATAGCTGTTACTGTTCCAGAGATATTTTGGGTGGACAAGATAGCTGGGATACCCTGTATATTCTGTTATTTGAGATACGTGCGTGAACAACGCACTGTTGGAAGGAGCAAACTCTCGAGTTTTACATGGTTCAAATGGCTCTAAACACTATGGGACTTAACATCTGAGGGTATCAGTCCCCTAGACTTAGAACTAGTTAAAACTAACTAACCTAAGGACATCATACACATTTATGCCCGAAGCAGGATTCGAACATACGACGGCAGCAGCAGCGTGGTTCCGGACTGAAGCGCCCAGAACAGCTCGGCCACCGTTTTACATGGTTCCCGATAGGTTGCAGCAATGTGCGCCCACTTCAGTTCTAGTAGAAATGGTGTCGGGACAATAGAAAACGTTTTGCGTTCTACGTTTTGCGCACTGCGTGTGAGTAATAACTGTTGAGCGGAACTTTCGCACTAGGTATTGTGTGGATCGTCCTGCAGCACAGAGCATCAGACGATGGCATGAATAATCCCGAGAAACAGGTTTTTTGTGTAAAGGCAGATCGCCGGGCCGTTCCCGAGTGTCTGATGTAGACGTCGAGCTCATCCGCCATAACTTCACAAGGAGTCTGCAAAAATCTGTTCGCCGTGCAGCTCAACAGCTCAATAAGCCCCCCGTGTCCGTCTGGCGTATGTTGCGTCGACGTTTACACGTGTGAGAATACGGGGTACAGAATAACCACATGAAGTTGTACAGCATTAGAGGCACTCTCCAAAATTTAATGTGTATCGTGCAGTTTAACGGGAAAAGGCGCATGGTCCATTTTTCTTTGCTGAGAACGCTGTTACAGGAAGCACATATCTCGATATGGTTGAGAACTTTCTTTTCCCACCATTGGAGACTGATTCGAACGATTTCGTTTACTAACATTATGAGACACCGCCACTCTGGCATCTGGAAGGGCGGGAATTTTTAAATCAAAGGATTGCTGAATGATGGATCGGACACACTGCACCAAATGATTCAGCCCTACATTACTGGCCTCCACTGTCACCGAATCTGATGGTATGTGTATATTTCTTGTGGTGGTTTGTAAGACTGTTTATGAGCCTCTGTTACCAACAACAATAAATGAAGTGAGACATCGCACAACAGCAGCTGCGGAAGCTGTAATTCAGGATATGCTCGCTGCAGTGCGGGAACAATTTGAATACCGCATTAATATATGCCATTCATCTCAAGGGGGGCATATTGAACAGCTATGAAAAGGTATGAAAAAAATCTTTTTGAGTTTTCCGTTAGTCAAAAAACAAAATTCGTTGTATGCATTTATTAGTATCAGAAATATAGACGTTCCAAATCGGATGATTCTTTTTGATACACCCTGTATTTAAAACTCTGACGATCTACATCTACTGTTAAACAACTAAAATCGTTGCTAATTAAGATGGCATGGAAAGTGAATTATATTTGTCAAATTCCCTAGTTAACTGTGCTAACTTGATAGCAACACCAAGGTCCAGGTCTTGCCTATGTGTTACACTGTTACTGTAAAAGTTCTTTAGTGTTGCCACTTCACTATCGACTAAATTAACGATGAAATAATGTAGCGCTCGACCCAGATTAATGTTCTCCAGCTGCCACAACAAAAATCGCTCAAAATCAGCGTCAAATCGTTTAACTCCCCACGTATTGCTCAAGCTCTGTCATCTACAAAATTTCACTTAGTTTAAACAGCGTGGCTACACTGCAACTTATGAAATTAATTTCAACTCCGGCAGCACGCTACCGAAACACTTCAAACTCAAACCGAAATCATTATATTTGTTTGACAACTGCTTCTACTTCATACATTTTTTTAAAATGTGTTTTATACGCGTAAGTGTATGTGTTTCACTGCTGTGCAGTGTAAACCACTATGCGTAAAAATGAATTACTGGTGGCACACACTAATGCAAAAGACTATCGTAAAAATTGTCTGTATGTTTCCATATTTTTCGGTGTCAACAGGCATTATGAGTTTAAACTTACACGTTCGACATTACAGTGGGAGAACGCATTTATGATCTACTGAACAAGCTAACAATTAACCGTCTTCTGTGAATAACTGGACGGAGTGCTGACCGATAACCTCGAAAACTATCGATATGTCGACAGGTAATCGTCCTTTTCATTTTAAGGTAGTTTCCAATTCGTGCCATGAAAATGACAGGGATTTACGTGTCGAAATACTGGAATTTTTGACGAATTTATCCAACCACATTCTCGCAAGTAATACAACAGACTGCGAAAAGCTTAACATCTCCTTGCGCAGTGTGTTGAACATTATATCTGAATGCTTCACAGGCTACATATTCCTAACCAATAAAAGCTAGGAAGTTCTCATGCACAGTGTATGCAACTGATATGTCGACAAAAACGTTTTTAAGCTATGAAACTTTAAAACCAAGGAAGATCATTATTTTGTTTCAAAGTGTACACCGTAATACCGTCTATTATCTGAGTCCATTTCCGAACCAAGTAAAACTAGGCTGATACGTTCACGGCTTTTATCCACCTTCACTTCCCTGTGAAAGTCTTATTTTTGAAACATACACCTTTTGCCACGCTGAAGGGAGATGCTGTCTATTGCTTCAAGCACAAGCCTTTCTGTGTCTGCTATCTTGAATGTTTTGTTTTCCCCCCACATAGCTCGTAACCTGCACGCAAATTAATTCTATGGGATTATACTGACAGTAGTGTGTGAGTAAACGGAAAACTGTGTGACCACATCCACATAAAAGAAAGTAAAATTTGTACGTTGTGTCCATGACTTTAAAAGTTAACGAGTTCAGCACGAATCTGGCTTCTGCTGTCCGGAATATTTTTATTTTTCAGCCAAAGCACGATATCCCCTTTCCTGGTGCTCGTACTTGGTCATTTCTGTAACAGCTGAATGACAACTGGCACGGTAATTACAATGACCGACTTCGAAGCTAGGTATGGCAAGAATAGTTCTGTGAATCACTTCTTGAGAGTGACAGCGTTCATTTCCGAATGGTAGTCACAACTGTTTTTCTTACACCTGAATACAAGTTTACTCTCAGAAACCAAATCAGAAAAAGAGCCAGCATGCAGGTTAAGTATGCGAGAACCTTTTCCTAAGGGAAATTTAAAACCACCAGTATCATTACTCGTTTTTCAGGATGTATTCATGTAATGATTCTGATCCATCCATGTTTCATCAAAGTAATACACTGTAGAACCACCTCCTCCTCTTGGGTCGTGCATCTTTGTAACAGGCGTGCTTCGTGCTGCTTCCATGTCACTTCTTCCAACTAAAAACTCTTTTCTTAAGATGTTTAAAACGGCCGGCCGCGGTGGTCTAGCGGTTCTAGGCGCTCAGTCCGGAACCGCGCGACTGCTACGGTCGCAGGTTCGAATCCTGCTTCGGGCATGGATGTGTGTGATGTCCTTAGGTTAGTTAGGTTTAAGTAATTCTAAGTTCTAGGGGACTGATGACCACAGCAGTTAAGTCCCATAGTGCTCAGAGCCGTTTGAACCATTTTGTTTAAAACGAATGTATTTTAAAATTATTTAAATTGACGAAGGGCTACCTTTGAAGCCAATTTGCTGAAGCGTAATTGTAACAAGTTTTTGTGATGTTGGGTATTCCCTTCTTATGTACGTTTCAAACACGGAGCGCTTTAAAACAACTTTGTCAAAACCATCTATTTGTGTTACAAGTTTCTAGCGATGTCGATGATAATCAGGTGATACGAAAACAAAATTTCCTGTGTTTTCTGCAGCTCCAACGCTTTTGTTTACCGTTCTCTGTACAGCTCCGACACTCTCTGTACAGTTCTCTTGCCGACACGTGCTTCCGCAGTTTCTTCTTGAGTCTTGAATATTTCAAAAATAGAAGTATCGGTTTCAGATTCAAATTTGAAGAAGTTATAAATGCGGGACGTAAACCTCCTCGGCTGCTTGTGAAGCATCTACGTCTACATGATTACTCTGCGGTTCACAATGAAGTGCTTGGCAGAGCGTTCACAGAACCACCTTCAAAACATGTTTCTCTATCGTTCCCCTCTCGAACAGCGCACAGAAAACACGAACGCTTTTTTCTTTCCTTGCGAACTCTAATTTCTCTTATTTTATTATGATGAACTTTCCCCCCTAAGTAGGTGAACGCCAACAAAGTATTTTCACACTCTGAGGAGAAAGTTGGTGACTGAAATTTCATGTGAAAGTCCTGCCACAAAGAAAAACGCAGTTGTTTTGATGGTTGCCACAATTCGCATATCATATCCCTGGCAGTCTGTCCCCTACTTCGCAAAAATACAAAACGAGCTGCCCTTCTTTGACCTTTTTCGGTTAGTTCTATCTGATGTGAAGTAAGTAATCTCTTTAGAAGCACTGTTGCATTGTTCTACCAATAAATCGAAGTCTTTGGTTTGATTTCCACGCAACGTCATCCAGATGGTAGTACCATTTTTAAGTTATTCGTAATTGTAATCCGTAAATGTTTAGTTCAATTTACAGCCTTTAGAATCGTGTGTTTTATCCTGTAAACGGAATTTAGCGGATCCCTTTTAGTAATCATGCGGATGACTTCAGAGTTTTCATTATTTAGAGTCAGTTGCCACTTTTCTCACCATATAGATACCTTTGCTAAGTCTTTTCTATTTTTTTAAATCTCTGATGACTTTATGAGACGGTAAATCACAGCACTATCTGCATGCAGTCTAAGAGGGCAGCTCAGATTGTCTCCGAAATCGTTTGTTAGACCAGGAACAGAGGAGCGTCTATAATACTTCCTTGCAAACGCCAAATATCACTTATGTTTTACGCGATGATTTCCCGTGAATTACTGCGTACAGTGATCTTTGACAGGAAATCACGAAACCAGTCGCACGACTAAGAAGATAGTCCACAGACACACAACTAAAGTTGCTTGTGAGAAACTTCACGTTTATTTCTGTCACATGACGTTTTCTTTAGGAAATCACACTAAAACGTTTACAGATACACGTTCACAGCTGTAACGCTACAAGAAAGTAACATCTGAGTGAATAATTCGGTCGCTCTGTGAATGAAGCCGCATTGTCGCAAAATACAGCAACAGCGCAGCACGTGGGAAACAGATTCTCGCAATCAGTTTGTAAGTCGCGGCTAGCCCCTAGGAAAGAGAATGAATCTTATTGGCTAGTAGTAGTTAATGGTGAGGGATGCGCAGAACGGCTGAAAATAGGGCCGCCTTCCAACATGACGGAAGCTATAATTCTAACACATAGTAGATGCGTGCACCCATGACGTGTAGTACAATGCCTACATGGAACATATTAATCTGAATACTTTTATGTCTAATCCAAATCAGTTTTTTCATCAAAACCATTTTTGCTCGTGGTAGATTTTCACAAAGAACCACATTTTGTATTGGTGAATTATTTTGGGACCCCAGACGGTACCTTACCTCTAGAGATCCAATACGGCGGCTGATCAACATTTCATTTACTAGGTTCACGATACTGTGGTGTTAGAAGCTCATTTCAGCGAAATAAAACAACTTAAAACATCAAAGCATAAATTTAGGTTTCTGTTTTGCTTATCAGACAAATATCAAGTACTTTAGGAGGATTTAAGTTTGGTTCAACAACATGAAGGCTAACCAGCAGGCAAGAATAAGGTGTTACAGATATTAAACTAAATGTTACGTTGTGTTATGTAAGTATGGATACCTGTATGACCATAATTGAGAATAGTCAGTTTACATTTTCTTAATTTGGATCTTGCTCACTTTTGATGGAAGGTTAGTATTTATGTGAGGCTTGGTAACGACAAAGTTTCTCATTTAAGAGCGTAGGTAATATCCATTCGCTATGCAGACTACATACAAGTTCCTAAGCCGAATCCCACGCCTACGGAAGGTGAAGTGCTTTCGAATTCATTGTGGACTCTCTGAACGGGAAAAGTAACTTTGCTCATCGCAAAGGATCACTAATTGCCGATTTCACTTAAAGCACTACAAAACTCAGACTCTGCCCTAAAGCGTCCACTGTGTGCCACCTCAACCCTACGAGGGCTGCAAGCAAACTGCCGGACTTCACAAACTCCAAACCACTCCACGAAATTATTTAACATTTAGGCCTTACAGCAAAGCAGAATAAGAAGCAGAATGTAACTATTTTCATTGGCCATCTCTTGCTGCCGCTTATAATGCTTCAGGTGGTGTTCCGGCGTTCATAAGCTTCCCTGCAGTGGATGTTGGAAGGCATCGGTCGTCCTGCGGACATTAGTCGGCCTTGAGGCGGCCTCATTCACCCAGACCGTCCACTACCCGTTTAGGAAGATTAGAGGAAGACTGGAATATCGACGGAAAGCTTAACGACATCACATTCGCCTATTACCGCAAACCCATGTCAGCATAAGAAGAAAGGCAAGAACGATAACACTGTACAGGGTGTCCGAAAAGTCTTTCCCTGATTACATAAATTGATAACTCACGCTAGAAGTAAGATACAAATATTAAACTGGTGTCTAATTGTTTACAAACAATCAAAATTTTTTTCACACATCAGTAAACTTCCACATGAGCACCCTTGGTAGCACATAGCACATCTAGGCGATATTCAATTTCCGTCCACACATTAGCCAACATCACTGGAGGGATCGATTCAACGACTGTCGTTATCCGTTGCTGCAGGGTTTCAAGATCTGGTACACGTGTTCGGTAGACCTCGTCCTTGACGTAACCCCATAAAAAGAAGTCTAATGGGGTTATGTCAGGAGAGCGTGGAATCTAAACCGTTGGCCCATCACGACCAATCCATCGCCCAGGAAAGGTCATATCGAGATAGGCACGGACGTCCAAACCCCAATGAGGCGGTGCACCGTCTTGCTGAAACAAGACATCGGGGTGATACTGAAGCAGCTGAGGAACAGCATACAGTTGCAACATGCCCAGATACACTGCAGATGTGATGGTAGCCTCAGCGAAGAAGAATGGCCCGATAATTCGATCGTGCAATAGCGCGCATCAAACATTCACCTTTGGACTGCCTCTGGTGCACTCCATGACCTCGCCAGGGGGTTGTAAACCCCAAATGCGCACATTATGGCGATTCACTGCTCCACTGACAAAGAAGGTCGCTTCGTCGGAAAAGAAAATTCGTCTGAGATAACCATCATCGTCCTCAATACGTGATAGAATTTCGGCCGCAAAGTCATATCGACGTGTACTGTCATTGGGCAACTAGGCCTGAACGATTTGCACTTTGTATGTACGAAACAATAAACGTTTGTGTAAAATGTCATGGAGAGAGCTTTTTGGCATCTGTAATTCACGTGAGGCCCTGCGCACCAATTTCTTCGGACTTCGCAGAAAAGACTACCTTACAGCTTCCGCCCTGTCTGCTGAGGTTCTTGGTGGACCAGACCTCGGAAGGTCAGCAACCGATCCTGTGTTCTTGAACTTCTCATACCAGGCTTTAATGCTCTTGACATCAGGTGGATTCCTTCCAAATGTTGTCTGGAAGTGTCTCTGCACTGTGATTGGTGATCGTGTCTCATGGTACCACAGGACACACTGTGCCTTCTCCTGATTGGTTAACATGGCTTCTTGGGCGCTGCACCTCATCCACTACTTACGTACTGCGAACCTAAAACATAAAAAAACTTTGATAGTTGTAAACAATTCGACACAAGTTTCATATTTGTATCTTACTTCTAGCCTGAGTTATCTGTTTATGTAATCAGGGAAAGTCCTTTCGGACACCCTGTGTAACCTTAAAATCTCAGATTTAATTTTGTTCTATGAAGACAAGACGTGCTCTGCTCCAAACTCGATAGTTTTGGCAGCAATCAATACCCATTGGCTGTACACTGAGTACTTGATTCGTGGGCAATTGATTTTGTACAGCGTGGTGATTTGACGTACTCGTTTGGCCCTAAAGCAGCGCTTTCTATTGGGTATATACGGAGTAACAACAAGCCATATAAAAATTAGTTATACAAAAATAACCTATAATCGTGAAAAGGATAAAAAACATACAAGATGTTTGAAACACCACTGATTGCAGTATATCTTCAAGTCTTATTCCCGCCTTATTCTCGACGTTCCCGTTAGGTGGTATGCTCAAATGAGTTATTCAAATAGTTATCATGGAATCATATATCAGTGCAGAGCGTGCGCAATGTACTTCATGAATTCATGAATCCAAATCCGCTACAAAAGCTCAGCGACAATTCAGGACAAAATATTTCAAGCCGCCACCTCAAAGACAAATTGTTGTTAATTGGTACAATCGTTTCACCGAAACTAGCTGTGTATCGCGTAGGACAGTGTGTCATGGGCGACCAGCAGCTCCTGACGCAGCAACTGAATGTGTTCGGCAGTCTTACATCGTAGTCTGGGTTAATCAACAAGAAGTGCCAGCTTAAAATTCAATGTGTCTAGTGTTACAGTGTGGAAGATATTACAGAAGCTCCTGCCATTCAAACCATCCAAACTGGAGAAGTTGCAAGCTTTAAGAGAAAGTGATAAAGGAAAACGAATTGCGATTTGTGGAGAAGTGTTTAACAAAATGCAGACTGAAGATGATTCTCCTAATAAAGTTGTGTTCTGTGACGAAGCCACCTTCAAAACCAGCGGTAAAGTGAAGCTGCATAACGTTCGGATATGGTGTGAGCAGAAACCACATCACATTACCTTACATGTACGGAACTCAACTAAAGTAAACGTTTTTGGCGTTGTCTGAAGGAACAAGATTTACGGTCCTTTGTTTTTTTGCCGAGACAACTGTAACTGACCTATTGTACCTGGACATACTCGAACATTAAAGCTGGATATGGCGCGCCACCACATTATAATCGTGACGGTGTCACGTAGCTCCGTAGGGATGTGTAGACTTAGACTGGACATGGCGGAACAATATCCTCGCCACCACAAGCACTTGATTTAAGGAGGAGGAGGAGGAGGAGGAGATTAGTGTTTAACGTCCCATCGACAACGAGGTCATTAGAGACGGAGCGCAAGCTCGGGTGAGGGAAGGATGGGGAAGGAAATCGGCCGTGCCCTTTCAAAGGAACCATCCCGGCATTTGCCTGAAGCGATTTAGGGAAATCACGGAAAACCTAAATCAGGATGGCCGGAGACGAGATTGAACCTTCGTCCTACCGAATGCGAGTCCAGTGACTTGATTTAAGCTCAACGGACTTCTGTGTAAGGTGTTACATCAAAAACAGAGTATTTGTTCCTGCATTTCAGCGAAATGTGAACGAGCTAAGGCAAAGGATACCACAAGCAGTTACCACAATACATCAATATTTGCTTCATAGGATTTGACAGGAAACTGATTACAGATGTGTCGTTTGTCGTGTTACAAAAGGTAGACACGTCGAACATCTGCAAATATAACTTTAAAATACATTGCATTCAGTGCTGCATTAATTATTTCTGTAATTTATTTACCTTTTTCTCAATTAAAGGTGACTTTTGTATAACTAACTTATAAACACCGTGTACTCTGGCACCTCTATTGCATTTAAAGCCAGAATAAACCCTAAAGTCTCGGTTAGGTCACTCCTTCGTCTTCCCATTCCCCATTCAGTCCTTTGGTATCAGTATTCATGGCTTCTTAGCGCTTGCCGTCACCTTTACTGTAATTTAACACAGCGTGGAGCTCGCTGTTTACGGCATACTCTCCAAGCGATTAGGCATTTAACAGTTTGATTATCTGTGTAAATCTTGCTGTCACGATCAGGGGTATGTCGTTGTGCCTCCTACTAATGGATTTAAGCGTCCCCACAAATCCCTCCAACGCTTTATGCAAGCAGACTGGCGACATTGTGTTTAACGTACGTTCCACACTTCTGATTACATTATAACGTTATTTATTACAGTTTTCAGCTCACGGAACTACGGATTGATCACATCCATAGACAGCCGTGGTGGGTCATTTCCTCATTGTTTACGTCGTTTGGCACGTGTGGCTTATGCGATGTCACAGTGATGGCTAGTATTAAACCGCTTGCGGAGTGAAGTTAGACAGATACGCAATGCGATATCAGCTCATCTCACACTAGAGTTACTTTAAAATTTCTCACTCCTCGCAGTACCTGATTTTGCAGAGAATTTTGTCGAAGTCTGTTGTAGACAAATCACATATTTACAAAGAAACTGAGGAATGAAACGTTTCCGTAATGAACGAATACTGAGCAAAATCCAGTTATAAGTACGAAGAGCGAAGTGTGCTTGGATGAAGAGCGTTGTATTTTGGATCAATTTCTACTGCACAATCGAAACGGCGACTTCTTTACTTAATTGTTTTGTAATTGTTCTTGGTAGATGTGATTAAAGCGCACTGTAACAAGTTTATACTTCACTGTAATCAGAGTTGGTGTCAGGATCGTGTCTCCGTTGTCACGATGGGTCAGGAATGCCGGTAAGCGCAGAGAGTATTGCGTGACGACGTGCACGTGGAGCGACGATAAGAGAACACGCCAGTCGGGGACCGCCAGCTGTAGGGACACCACCTGAGCAGAGATGGGAATGCGACTCTTCCCCATCGTCTCCCTGGCGTTCGTTACTCTGACGACAGCTCGTTCCTCAAATTTCAGTGAGTATCAAACGGAAGTCATGTCACTTACGTCCTGATTCACACCACTCGCCTGCAAATAATTCATCCTGAAAAGTGGAATGTTGTATAGGTGACGGACTGCTACGAATTCTTCGCGTCTTAGGGGCAGCCCATATTAATTTTCTGCTTTTATTGTATCTTGGCGTATCAGTTATCGAAGTATATATACAGTCCGGCATTTTTTTTATGTTGAAGCAGTTATTACGGACACTTTTATTTAGAGGTAGTCTGATCGGAAGTAATGTGTATGCAAAAGCGAATTTTTGTTCCGTTGAGAGACGAATTGCATGCGTTGTGTATATGGCCATTTTTTGCTGTTGTCGTTTCTATTATTACTTGTAGCCTTAGGATTCTATTACTTTTGAATACTTCGTGGGAGCAGACAGTGATCAATGTTATTACTAATAGTTACTGTTAAAATCAGTCTTGATCACAAATTTATTTATTCTGGTAACCGGTTTTGACCACGCTTGTTGTCATCTTCAGACCAAAATGCTGTATGAGCAGGAGCCTCCCTCTTGCCAAGCAGTGATTTACCACCAGAACGAGGTTCCTGCTCATACAGCATTTTGGTCTGAAGATGACCGGAGGCGTGGTCAGAACCGGTTACCAGAATAAATAAGTTTGTGATCAAGACTGATTTTAATAGTAACTACTACTAAGGATTCTGGATTGGGTACGAATCGACAGATTGGTCGTAAGGTGGCGAAGCCAAAAAATACAAAAGCAGAAAAACTGGCTGTGGTGACATTCTGATGTTTACAGTAAGAGGAGGCCTACGTTAGATTGGAAGGCAGTTTGGCTGTGACTCGGCGAAGTCAACGACGATGGAAGCAGAAAATCTGGTTGTGGAGACAGACTGACCTGTAGCACACCCCGACGTCTAGGTTAAGTATGGAGGCAATAGTATGGTTGCGAGTTGGGGAAACAAACGAATGCAGCATTGAAAAACTGGTTGTGATGAGAGACTGGTCTGCAGTTTAGCGCGAGGTCTAGGTTGGGTTCGAAGGCTACAGCTTGTTTGTGAATTGGCGAAGAAGCCAACGAATGTAAAAGCGGAAAAACTAGTTTTAGTGATAAGCTAATCTGTAGTCTAGCCCAAGGCCTAGGTTAGGTTGGAAGGCAACAGTCTGGTTGTGAGTTGGCGAAGCCAACGGGTATGAAAGCAGAAAAACTGACTTTGGTGGCAGACGAATCTGTAGCGTAGTTCGCAGTCTATATAAGGGCGTGACTCCTGTAATAGCATTGACAGTGATAAATAGGTAATATCGTTAACTTCCATTGCTACCTTTATTATTGCCGCACTGACTTCTCTGATCGGACCACGTCGAGTGGGGCTTTGTAACGGAGGTTATGTCGTGCCAATCAAAAGAAAAATTTTATCGAAGGGTATATATTTTCACAGATGTTACGTTTTTATTTTCTAGGCTGAATTTGTTAGTCAATAGTCATATTAGAAGGCAATAATAGATGATAATGTCATATTTGGTATTCTTGTAAGTAGCCAATGAGAAATACCGAAACAGAGGACTTCAGCCTCTTTTGAGCAGACAATCTGATTTCACTCCGTTGTGTTTTCAGCCACGGTCACCGAGTTCGCTTTAGGGACCTTGTCATTATGAAACACGCAGACAGTGTACTTGGGTGGTGTATGTCTCACGGTTTTACTGTCAGGAATAGAAAGAGGTGGGAATATGAGCCTTATTACTCGTACGAAATGTACAGAAAGAGTGTAGTGGAGCTTCCAAATGACTGATCACAGAGATAGATTCAGCAATCAAAAAAAACTTTTTTTTGTTTGAGGGCAGCAAATTAAGCATCGAAAAAATTGTACAGTTAACTTTTCTGTAAGTGGAAAAGGGCAGAAATTTTTTTACCACCAATGAACTGCAGTTATCCAAGAAGATAGTCGTCGATTGCTTAACCTTCTGCAGAAAAGTATGTATTAAAATGTGTCTCAAAGAGACTGAGAAGCTTAGTGGCGACTAAATCACTGAGGTGATCAACGAAGCTGTGTTCGGAAGAAGAAAATGCAGCAAAGGGAACAAAAAAAAACAGTAAGATAGGTTTTCGAAGGATACCAAGCGATTTTTTTTTGTTTTTTTGGCGTACAAAGACGGTGCTGCTCAGTATCGTCTAATAGTATATCCTTCCGGGAACGACAGTAATTTCCGACTGCTTTAGGTTGTGCAAACTGTAGTGACCTTCCCTCTCTTCGTGTATGTTTTTATTTAAATTTAATTTATATATAATGTTTACGAGTGAATGGTCGTATCGATCTTACTTGGTCGGCAGTTAGGCGACCGGAATTGTCTGCAATGATTTACGTACATGCTCGCGGAGCAACTCGGTGAATGAAAAGAATGAAATGGATACAGTGACAAAGCGCAGAAAATTGCCTTGCGTTTGTCACTGTTAATGATTTGACATTACGTGAACAAAATATTTTGAAATGTTCTTAAAATTAAGCTTGCGAACCAATATGTCTGATATAGCTTCGCATATATGATGTCAATGGTATGAAATTGTTTACAACGCACGTTATAGAGATGGATTGCCGATACAAATACTCACGTAATGAAAAATTATTGTGATAAAGTAATTCTCATTATTTGAGCATCCAGAATGAAAAAAAAATTCGACTTCGGTTATGTGTTCAGTATTTGTCTTTAAGTTAATTCTTTAATTTAAAAAATTCACCGATATCAGATCTCGTGAAATGATATCGATCAAGTATTATGTAAACAACATAAAAAACATTATTTTATTATGTAAAGAATAAGTAAAATTATTCCTGAGCACTCAAGTTTTATGGTTCTAACGATTTTTTTGTGAGACATTATTCAAGAAGGCAGGTGAAACACGCAAATTATTACATAAATATAAAGGTATTAGTGACTTATGGCCGCGATCCAGCAATGATCTCCAATGGCTTATGGCCGTTAGAAAACTCTTACATATTTACTTAATAACTCAAGGAAGGGAGCTTTTGAAAACGGAACAAAGTAGGTTAATATTGTAACTATTGAATTATATTCGGAAACTAAATACAAAGTAATACATTTTTAATACATACGTTTTCGTTTCACAAGCAGTAAGCGTCAGAGGTGCTATTCCACAGCAACTTTCTGCTCGTAGAGCGAGACAAAAGAGAGTTGGTCAGTTTTCTCTCTGGCGGTGCTTTATATGTTTATTACACCAGAGAGGTTGATGAGTTCACGCAAAGCAAACATTTTCATCTGCTATTACTTATACATTGTACACGTTGTGGACGCACTGCATTGGCTTTCATTTCACACTTCACCATATTTTTACAACACGACACTGTGTCCTATTTGATCGCTGTGGCACATATAAGACTTAAACAGGGATGGCACAAAATGCCTTGAATGATGAAAGGTTCAGGCATTTTACAGTTAACCCTAAAGTGACGCTTAAGGATTCTGAAACATATGCACACACCTGTAATACATGACGTTTCGTAACTATAAAGAAATGGTACCCAGGCACCATAAAGATAGAGTGTTATTTCGTTGCATAACAAACCACATCCGCAATAATATAACGATGGTAACACTTGTGGTCAATTATGTATAACGTGCATTGTGTACCAGTCACTCTCTGTGAAACGTCAGTTCCGTCAAACTGCGATACGTACTGCGCTAATGGATGTTATATTGAAATGCAGTATTTATTTCTTCCGCGACTGAAATTAAAATATCGTTCTTATTGACTTCAAAAATCAGCTGTACCGTCATTAGCTTCCCACCATCGCTCGCGGCAGGCGTTACCAGCTCATGCATACCTATGGTCTTTTGTAAAGTTTTACCTTTGTTTAAGTTTGAGTGTAGGTGTAGTAGACTCTTTCTTAGACTGATCGTATGAATTTGTTTCCCCTCACCCCCCGCCCCCTTGGAGTATCATATTATACCTGATAAAATCACTTCATAAATCAGCGAATATATTACTCCGACAGATTCAATCTTTTTTTATATATATAATTATGAGGCAATATAGATTGCAATGTATTTCAAACACATTTTAACAAAAGAGTAAGTGCGGCAAATAGCTTACTACCTAAACCAATAAATATCATTGAACTTAAAATGGGAGTCTTATTATTTATTAGTACACATTTTTTACCCTGAACTCCTAAACAGTTACCAAAAACTACTTTAAGCAAAACCAAATTTTATCAGTTTGTTGGTGGAGAACCCCAACTCTCCTTTTGTTAAGCGGTATTCCATGCCTCCAAAAAAAACCCTGCCCCCCCCTCCCCCCCCCCTTAGCCCCCCACCGCCCTTGACCGACTTCTAGAACCGTCCCTGGTAGTCAGAGTTTATAGCATAGTATTCGTACGTAAACACTAAGCTGTAGCGTGAAAGAAAATGAAATCTGATTTAGAAAATAAAACAGAGACAGTGGGCAGTAAATAAGGAATAAGGGAAACTCAAAAACATTTGATGTAGCTGCAAATGTAGTGATGCTGCGTAAGTAGAAATGATGGAGCCCACCGAGTTAGGAAGAGACAATGTTTCGACACACGTATTGCTATCGAATTTTGTGGAGTTATGTAATGGTCGATAATTGTGTAGGAGAGTCAAGTTCTATAGCAGAAAATAGTGGTCTGTAGGAAACGGAACATGAAGGAGAAAGATTGGCTGATTTGGAAGCAGCAAACATACACTGAGCGAATAATTCCACCGAAGGCGTAAGGCTACGAATGAGTGTCGCAAGCAATGAAGCAAGTTCTTTGAAGTATGGGCCGAAAATTTTAAAAAACATAACGAGAAATTTACAAACATATACCAAAAATTTTGAAATATGGACAAAAGGTTTTCTGTTGTGGAACAAAAGTTTCCGACTATGTTTTGAAGGATTGGGAGCTGACGCTTCACCTCTTAAACTCCACCATTGATTGTTTAAGAGCTTGAGGTTGTAGAATTAAACGAATGATCAATTTTCATAATTGTTCAGCGTAAGTCCGGCCACGTTAGCTGAGTGGCCAGCGAAGCGCAATGCCACGCTAAGGGGCCCGGGTTCGATTCCTGACTGGGGCAGGAGATTTTCTCCGCTCAGGACTGGGTGTTGTGTTGTGCTCATCGTCATTTCATCCCCCTCTCTGACGCCCAAGTCGCCCAATGTGGCGTCGAATGCAATAAGAACTTGCCCTCGGCGGACGAACTTTCCCAAATGGGGGAATCTCGACCCACAATGCCGTACACTCATTTCTATTTGTTTGTTCATCAGAAGAATATGTACTGCACGGCGTGAAATCTCTGTATTTGCGTCTCAATGTTTTTGGGTCTAGTCTGGACGGATATTGTGATTATGTTTGTTGCCGTAGCATCAATTATGAACTTGACATTGCTCCCTTACTTCGCTACTGCTAGTAACGAACTGGGGTATGGGCTAGTAGATGCACAAAGATTTCCCATTCTAGCGTTTTTCGAGTTTCCCTAGTGACGACAGGTCTCTTTGATCATGAGACACTAGAAATGGTGTTATCTGAAACTTAAAATCTCGGGTTAAGCCAGGTCTGCCGTCAAACACCATTGTATATTTTTGCAACTCACTCCTAAAATCATTGCATTGTTGAGCTGTTGCAGATTCAGTTTCTTTTCAGATTATCTGTTCCTTAATATCGGTCACAGTAACCGATTACAGGAGATGCCAATTTATATAACCCAACCAACTATTTAGTGTTTGAATCTTCGTGCCTTGGCAATGTTTACCATAGGCTTTGGTACTTCTTTGCAATTCTACCTCTACCTTTATGCCGTCGATATTCAAGTAGCATACTTCTGTATGTAGGTCGATCACTTCACCCCTTTGGTGGAAGAATTACATCCCCAGTATACAGTTCATTATCAAAAAGTCTGCAACCAAAATTGCACATAATAGTGGCAAATTTCTTAGTCAAAGTGAATCCAGCCCTGTCACGTGATGCTTCGAGATCTGGTGCCTGGCACTCCCAGAATCCTGCAATTGTTAACAGGAGACGTGGGTACACGCATTGTTCGACAATTTCGCTTATGTAAGTATGCAGAAATAACATCGTTTTGGGGATCAACACAGTCGAGATTAGATTGCCGAACCTGACATGGATGGACGATCGTTATTATACTTCTCGCATTCGAATTCAATTACCCAGTTTGGCTTACTATGTCTATTCCGCTGCTACTTTCGTTGTTACTGTCGTACCCATAACCCATTAGCTTCCTCTTTCTAAAGCCATGGTTTTGTGAATAATTCGCATTTCCGTTGCGTTTGTTTCTGGGGACATTATTTTGTTCATTGTTGTGACCTTCGGGATAACTCTGACTTGAAACCGTTTTTCCGATATCGTTTCCTCTGAGTCGTCTATTGTTCGATGGCGTCTTCGTAATTTCTCGTATCAGATCTATCGAATCCAACACCTATAAGAACTCTTTTCTGAGTTTGTTTCGGGAAATTTGACTAACTTTTCTCGTGTATGTGCTGGTATTTTTTCCTTTAATGTTATCATTGTAAGTACATCTCAGTGAGATATGTGACGACCTCAGTATCTCGTTTTATCAATGTATTTCTAAAAATATTTACGGAAACTTCCTTGCTACATACCAAATCGCCACAAACACTTTTTCAAATTCGTTATACGTTCTGCAGTATTCCGCCGTTTCTACCTTCCATATTACATCTTCACTCTGTATACATGCATTCATGAAGACTCATGAAGCCTGTTTGTTGATCATCCGGGTATCAGACCAAGATTCGACATGGTACCACGAAATGCACGAATGAACGCAATGGGATGAACAGATTTCTTTTCCGGCAGAAAAGTTTGAAATTCCTAGTGGCGGATTACATTTCCTTCGAGCAGCATTGCAGCATATAGCGGTGCGGCTCCCTATTATTGAACATCGTTACGGCGTATAGCCAAGCGCCAGCACGCCAGTCGGGAACGAAAGGGAAGAAAAGTCTGTGAGAAGAAGTCAGCCAGTCGCACACTGACTGGACCTGCCTCCAGGACGACAACGCGACAGCAGCAGCCCCTATGTGAAGAGAACATACGCCCCGCGACCTACTGGTGGCGCCCGGTTAGATAGCAGCTTCAAGATTAGCGACTTGGATAGCAGCGTCAACGATAGCCATTTAGATAGCAGATCAGCAAAGACTCTTATCAGTTAGACATCAGCAGTCACTGCAAAGACTGATTGTCGCCTTGCTTGTGACACATCTGTGTAATTGCCAAAGTTAAGTGTTGGATTTGATTAATTGTAATAAAACTCATTAAACGACGTGTTTGACTATTTGTCTAGCGAACCGAGTATGCAGGCTTCCCATGAGATTGGTAACGAGGCTGGACGAAACAAACACAGTATCGTGCAATGTTGTACTTGCCTGATCGGTTGGTATTCATTGTGGACTATATATTACTGGTTCAGATATAGGATTACTTTCTAAACCGTGCCCTTCGGACTGATCATCCCGTGCAACGTAGTTAATTTTTTGGAAATTTGTGGTAAGGTATTATGGTGCTAAACTGCAGAGGTCAACGGTCCCCTAAGCTTACACACTACTTAACCTAACTTAAATTAACTTACGCCAAGAACGACACACACACCCATGCCCAAGGGAGGACTCGAACATCCGACGGGGAGGGGGGGGGGGGGGGGGGGGAAGACGTTAGCTTCTCCGATTTCTCTCTCGATATTTTCTAATCGTTGTCTTACAGCATTTTTTTGCAATGCTCATTTATCCTGACCTAATTCTTCCGTTACAGTCCGTAGTTCACTTCCTACAGGATCTTTGAAATGGTTATGTTCGTCCTTAGTTTCGTTTGCAATTTTTTATCCGCCACCTTGTGTACTCTGGTATTTAGTAGTTGTACGATGCGAGTTTCCTTCTCGGATGCCCAGACTGTGAGTTCTTTCGCGAAAGTTTTCCTTGCATTTCAAACTGCTCAGCCACCGGAGTGGCCGAGTGGTTCTGGGCGCTCCAGTCTGGAACCGTGCGACTACTACGGTCGCACGTTCGAATCCTGCCTCGGGCATGGATGTGGGTGATGTCCTTAGGTTAGTTAGGTTTAAGTACTAGGTTCTAGGGAACTGATGACCTCAGAAGTTAAGTCCCATAGTGCTAAGAGCCATTTTTTCAAACTGCTCTTGCAAAGCTTGCACTTGTTTTACAGCAAAACTATTCATCGCACTCGGAAGTATTTGGATATTTTGGCAAAGTGCATAACACGAGTGTTTTATCTCGCTTATCTTGCCACTTCATTTCTGCACAGCCTCCTGTTTACCTTTACACGCTTTCTTTAGTCCCGATGTCTCGCCATTAATTTTTTTCGTCATATTAGTCTTTCTGGAAGTGCTGTAAGATCGAAGGTAAGCGCGTCCTGCTCCTGAGCGAGCTCTGAAACCTTCGCCATTTCTGTAGCGATAACCTCCTGGTCTTTCGCTGTTTCAGTCACAGCCGAAAACATTGATTCGATTTTTTTTAGTAATTCAGTCATCGGATCTACCGGTCATAATTCGCCTGTACTCGCTTCTGCTAATTCCGATTTCAACGCGACATGACTATCATGCTCATGATCTATGTTTACCTGTCTAGAAATCATTACCATAACTTGAATTTGAAACGAAAATGTAATGTCAAAATATACACATCAATAAATCTTTGTATCAACTCGATTCCGAGAGTTCCGGAACCTGTATAGAAAATTGGAATAGAGATCAGCACAAACAATCATTTCCGCCCTTTTCAAAATGGCTCTGAGCACTATGGGACTTAACATCTGAGGTCATCAGTCCCCTAGAACTTAGAACTACTTAAACCTAACTAACCTAAGGACATCACACACATCCATGCCCGAGGCAGGATTCGAACCTGCGACCATAGCAGTCGCGCGGTTCCGGACTGAAGCGCCTAGAACCGCTCGGTCACCACGGCCGGCTCCGCCCTTTTAATTGCTCATGAAAACCACACATTGCACGGTTGCACGTTGTACCGCCATACAGCGAGACCTACAGAGGATGTGGTCCAGATTACTGTTAACACCGGTACCTCTAATACCCAGTAGCACGTCCTCTTGCATCGATGCATGTCTGTATTCGTCGTGGCATATTATCTACAATTTCGACAATTTTGTCAAGGCACTGTTGGTCCATATTGTTAAACTCCTCAACGGCGATTCGGCGTAGATCCCTCAGAATGGTTGATGGGTCTCGTCGTTCATAAACAGCCCTTTTCAATCTATCCCATGCACGTGCGTTAGGGTTCATGTCTGGAGAACATGTTGGCCACTCGAGCGATGTAGTTATCCTGAAGGAAGCCATTCACAAGATGTGCACGATGGGGGAGCGAATTTTCGTCCATGAAGACGAATGTATCGCCAATACGCTGCCGATATAGTTGTACATTCACGTATCGCACAGCCATTACGGCGCTTTCCATGATCACCAGCGGAGTACGTAGGCCCCACATAACGCCATCCCAAAACAGCGAGTGCACCATGTTGCACTCGCTGGACAGTGTGTCGAAGGCGTTCAGCCTGACTCCATTCGGCACGTTGTTGGGCCCATGTGTACCGCGCTGCATGGTGTCATGGTTGCAAATATGGACCTCGTCGTGGACGTCGGGAGTGAAGTTCCGCATCATGCAGCCTATTACGCACAGTTTGCGTCGGAACACGACGTCCTGTGGCTGCACGAAAAGCACTATTCAACATGGTGGCGTTGCTGTCAGGGTTTCTCCGAGCCATTATCCGTAGGTAGTGGTCATCTACTGCAGTAGCAGCTCTTGGGCGGTCTGAGCGAGGCATGTCATCGACAGTTCCTGTCTCTCTGTATGTCTTGATGTCCGAGACGCCTGGACACTTCCCTTGTTGAGAGCCCTTCCTGGCACAAAGTATCAATGCTGACGCGATCGAAGAGTGGTATTGGCTGTCTAGGCATGGTTGAACTACAGACAACACGATACGTGTAACTACTTCCTAGTGGGTGACTGGAACTGATCGGCTGTCGGACATCCTCCGTCTAATAGGCGCTTCTCATGCGTGGTTGTTTACTTCTTTGGGCGGGTTTAGTGACATCTCTGAACAGTCGAAGTGACACAATATCCACAATCAACATCTATCATCAGGAGTTCTGGGAACTGGGGTGATGCAAAACTTTTTTTGATGTGTGGATT
This sequence comes from Schistocerca americana, assembly GCF_021461395.2. Taxonomy (NCBI): domain Eukaryota; kingdom Metazoa; phylum Arthropoda; class Insecta; order Orthoptera; family Acrididae; genus Schistocerca; species Schistocerca americana. The sequence goes on from NC_060126.1 coordinate 384,099,681, forward strand.
TAATAATGGTAATTCTTACAATTTCAGCACTAACGGTTATATCACAAACAGTTAACAAGAAAAAAACATTAAGTTAACTGCATTCATACCTCCTTGGCTGACGGCGGTGATACTTTACCGTGACGTCACTCCGACGTGCCCGTGCCAAGTTTCGACCGTGCTGGGTGCTTTGATTGTGTGGGGATGTAGCTGTTTCACCAAAAATGCCAGCTTGCGTTGTTTACGGATGTATTAATCAATCCGATCGTAGTCTAAAGGTACAAAGGAATCACATTTCATACGTAGGTTGAACCGTTCAAGCAAAATTTTCTTTTGTGTACGTGAATTGTGGTTTCACTGTTTACTCTTATCGCCGTGGTTATATTTCTGTCATTTGACTTTAGATTTGCCTTAATTTACTCAGTGCCCGTTCTTTCTCTTGTTTCCTGTGTTTTTCACTGCCTTCCAAGTCGCAAACGCTCCGACATTCTAGCCACAATGCATCAACGGTCTCGTTCCAGCGCAACACACGGTTACGTGACTGCGCTGTTTGTTGGGGCAGCATCTCATGCCCTAAATTCCTCCCGCCGATAATTTATCATTATTCACATTTCCTCCCCCCTTAAAAATGATTCTGGCTAGAACAGCCTGAGACAGCGGACATGTGTGTGTGACGTTTGTGTGCGCGTTTGTATGAATGTAATTTGTGCTTTCCTGCCTTTCTGAAGAACACTTTGGCCGAAAACATTCTTTTCGCCGTGCTTGCTTGCTTGCTGATTGGCATGTGAATAGCAGTCTATCCATTTCACAGTAGAGTTATTCCCTCATGAAGTTTGTTGTAAACAATCAACTGCACTTCAACAGGAACAATGTTGTGCATAATGACACTAAACAACAAAAAATGATGTTCATTACCCCACATTAAGGTGGTTGTCCATAGCACAAACAGGGATTCACAATGCTGCAATCAAAATTTTGATGTCAAATGCCTGACAGACAGAAAAGTAAAATTTGAACCTAAACTGAAAATGTTTCTCTTTGACAACTCCTCCTATTCCTCAGAAGATATCTGTTACTGTTCTGTATACATGGTGATGGGTAGGGAATATTGACTAACATCTTCTGTCTTTAATTAAAAAACGAAAAGACTAATAAATGACCAGCATGGACGCATATTTGAAAAAAATGATGTCAGTATACAGAGTGATTTTTTTCCACCGTGTACAAACTCTAGGGACTTATCGTTGAGAGGATACGGAACAAGAAACTACCCACTTCTTCTTGGTTCTTGGTACAGTACAGTCTTCGTATAGCAAAGGTATCTGTGTGATTTGCGGTAGTAAAAATAATTATGTGCTGAACCATATGTCACTCAAAAAAAGTGGTTGTCTTTAAAGAATTTCAGTGTAACTACATATGTAGTGTGAGACGTTTTGGGACTAATATGAAATGGCAGTTACGTAAGACAATTCAATTCTCATTCGAAATATGGCTGAAAACCAACCTGCACCATTATCCATTAGTTCAGAGATTATCTTTTGTTGCAATAATATCATGGAGGTAAAAAAAGAAGGGAGGTAGTACTCATGGAGGCAAGAAAAGAAGGGAGACGGCACTATAGACTTCCGCTGAGCGTTGTTTTGAAGCCAGAGAGGGCGGGACCTGCTGCCATTTTAAGTAGCCCGAAGCATTAGCAGACTACTGTTTAAGACTGTTTCTTGCTCATTATTTCTGTCATGTGCATCCTACAACTGTTTTAGATACTAAGAATTACAGTGCTTGCATGAATAACAGTGTCAGAAAGGCAATTTCGAAAGCTTTTCTGTTCTTGAATGCGTATTTGCTCTTGTAATTCGACACATTTGGTTTCGGTAATGTGATTTGTTTTTCTTGTAAATAATAGAATTCAGCTATCAGTCGACCTATTTAAATTTTATTGGCAGATCCAGATTTCAGCTAGAAACTATTCATTCTCAATGCACTATCATTTTTATCAATGCATGTAATGCCTGTCGTTCGGGCATCATCCACAGGTCATTGAATATTCAATGAACTGTGGATGAAGCCCGACCAACAGGCATTACGTGCATTGATCACGAATTGATTCGACGTCAGTGGAAGCAGTGGCCACAGCAATGCAGCAGGAGACGAGTGGTGGTGTGCAAACGTGTAGTGCACGAAGAATTGCCCGAACATTGGACACTGTGTGGTGCGAGTTTACGGCAACATATTTTTTCGAAGAGACTGGTGCTTCCGGTCCTGTTACCCGTACCGTCACTGATAAGCGCTATGAGTGTGTTTTGCCCAGCCACGTCATTCCAGCTCTACAACAGCGTGGATGTGTGGAGGGGATCATTTTTATGCGCACCTCCGCACATTGCAAATCCAGTTAAGCAGCTTCTGAGGCGCCATTTCGGAAGTGCTAGAATTATCAGCCGCCGTTTCCCTACAGCCTGGCCGTCCCGATCACCTGTTCTTAATCCGTGTGACTTCTGGCTGTGGGGCCATCTGAAAGATGTGTATTCAGTGTTCTGCTTGCAAACTTAGCTGCATTGAAGGCATGCATTGCGCAACACATTCTGAACGTGACCCTGGAAACACTTCGATCAGTTGTGGAACATGCTCTTTCTCGAATTCAACTTGTTGCAGAAAACGGGTGGACAGTATATTGAACACGTTTTGGACCAGTCACATGTAAATTAATAATCCGATTTGATTTTGATTGATGGTTTTTACGCGGTTTTTGGCCTCAGAACAATTAAAAACCGATTTTTCTCGTCGTATGTGATATGACTTTGCCGTGGTGGATGGGCTTACGTAACTAACAGTATCACACCAGTACACCCATGCACACTGAGTAGTACAGTTTGTTTAACGTCAGACTTACACCTAAGGCATTGTTGTACGATTCATTTGTCGTTTGTAGTCGACCACTGTTAAATTACGATGCTTACAGCGCCATCTATTGCTACATTTTGTAACTATTTATTTTTCTTTTGCCATACGTTTTCCCCCTTCTCCGTTGCAATTTGACGCCACTCTGACCAGTGGTGTTATTTCTACAGCGCTTGGAAAGTTTAACTTCAATTATAATCACCCTGCATATAAACATTAGTGATTAACGTAAGTGACAACTGTCTGCTTGTACTTACTTGACACTTCTTCCATAAATATGCTATTGCTACAAAAAGTCACTTTTAAAGAAAGTCATTGTATGTAATATACCATAGGTTTCTTTACAGGCATTTACAGGCTTACTTCCTTTTTTCGTTTTCAGCATTCGGCCCCTTTACTTCATGATATATTCATCAATAGGCATCTTTTAAGCTAAGCAACAATCTAAGGTTTATTAGCTAGCTAGTTAATTTCCCATAGACATTCACGATAAATATTATAATGTGCAACGTATTCTCACAAAGGTTTGCACTGACAACATCGACACTGTTTATGTGTATACACACATCTTTACATGTTTGGCATTGACTGTACAACACGACCGTCGGATGCGTGTTATATCACTGCAAGGCTGCCTCTCTCAACTCCATTCATTAAGAGCCAGATATATTTTAATGATTGATACTTAATATTTGATCTAACATTTTTTTCCAATTTTTCACCATATTCATCGAGTTCTTTGTTCAAATTTTGGTCATGATCATCGAGCTTCGTCTTTAATTTTTGAGTACTATCACTGTTTTCTTCAAAGTCGTGTTCATTTTTGTAAAAACAGCATTCCTGCATCCTACGGCTTCTACAGGATTGCTACCTGGCAGTGCCTCACGTGGTTCAAGTAGTTTACGTTTTCCGGTGCATCTACACGTTGAATTGCACTAATTAGTTCTGATTCGTTAACAATACAAAAATGGTTCAAATGGCTCTGAGCACTATGGGACTTAACTTCTATGGTCATCAGTCCCCTAGAACTTAGAACTACTTAAACCTAACTAACCTAAGGACATCACACACATCCATGCCCGAGGCAGGATTCGAACCTGCGACCGCAGCGGTCGCGCGGTTCCAGACTGTAGCGCCTTTAACCGCTTGGCCACCCCGGCCGGCCGTTAACAATACCCATATCAAAATTGACCTGAGGAATACTTTCCTCTCTATTACTAGCATCACTATTCTCTGTCGCATTCTGTAGCCATTCACATTCAAATCTGCACTTTACACGCAGTTCATAATCAAAGTAAATGTTCACTTTCTATATTCGTTTTCCTGTCCAACGCTGGTTCCGCTGAAAATGCCTAAGCCACTCACCATATGTTATTGCTGGCGATCGGGCTCCGGATCCAAAGATACGATATCCCCTTCACCTGTTTCTCTCTTCATTAAGAGACAGATATAATATAATGGCTGATGCAACGACGGGTACCACGAAGAACAGTTATTGTAATGAGGTCACGATCGGTACTATTTACTGTCGAAAACACTGAAAGTTGCAAATGAAATAACACGGCCCCAATAGTCATGCACAAAACGCATTAGAAACTTTAACCAAAGACGTCTGGCCATATGTCTTCCCAGCCGATTGTGTGGCTCAAGCGACACAGCTTCCCCTGCCGACTGCAGACAGATATAACTGCTGTCGAGCACAGGCGCTCAGCAACAACAATCATGCTTTACACAGAAACATTGTCATTGGGAAGCGACTGCTTTAAAATTCTAGCTCGACAAAACAAGAGGTATCTGCAGCATAGTTACTGTGATTAAGCAGTTCGATAAATACACTCTCAACTGTTAGAAATGATAGTAAATAACTCGATATATAATGATATAAGAGCTTTACAACTACTTACGTATTTCTACTCAACATAAAAGGAGTTGTTGATGAGAAACAACTTTACTCTGAATTTGAAAACACCTATGCTGCCTCAGAAAGAACGACATTCTTTTAAAAATATTATTGCTTTGGACAGTCATAACAAAATTTGAATGTGAGTTATTGCTTTCGGTCGTCACTAACCAGGTTCACATCATAAGAGAGAGGGGTCTGTAGTTCACGCACAAGCACACTGGAATAACCAGCACTGCCAACAACTTCTGCTGTCTGCCAAACATTTTGCTCGTATTTCCACAGACAGATTATCAAAGACTTTTATATCTGCGAATTTTGAACTTGTCTGTGCCAAAGTTAGGTTCACAGTAGAACAACTGACCATTTTTCCTTGTAATATTCTACGAGGGTCGTTCAATAAATAATGTCCTACATTTTTTCTCAGAACATATTTATTGTTAAGAGTCAGAATTTGGTGACAATATACATAGACATGTATTGTCCACGTCCTGGTTTTCTACGTAGTCTCCATCACGTTCTATGGCCGTTTGGCAATGTTGTCGAAGAGCATGTATTCCCTGCTGATAAAAGCTCTTGTCCTGTAGGCGTAGCCATGTTTTCACTGCATGACTGAACTCTCGCCATCTTCAAAGTGCGTTCTCCGTAGAGAATCTTTAGGCGACCGAAAGATATGGAACTCCGAGGGTACATGTCTGCACTGCAGGATGGATGAAGCAATGATGTCCAACCCAATTTGGCGATGTGTTCAAAAATGGTTCAAATGGCTCTGAGCACTATGCGACTTAACGTCTGAGGTCATCAGCCGCCTAGAACTTAGAACTAATTAAACCTAACTAACCTAAGGACATCACACACATCCATGCCCGAGGTAGGATTCGAACCTGTGACCGTAGCGGTAGCTCAGTTCCAGACTGTAGCGCCTAGAACCGCACGGCCACTCCGGCCGGCGGCGATGTGTTCCCGGGTTCTCAGACTTGGGTGTGGGCGTGCATTATCGTGTTGGAGCAAGATTTCTGTTGGATTCTTGTCGTGTCGAACACGTCGGAAACGGTTCTTGAGTTTATTCAGAGTCGTCACGTATGGCTCTGACCCTCTTGGCATCACATACACGATAATGCCGCAATCACAATCCCAGAGGACTGTCACCATGACTTTTCTAGCTGTTGTCTTGAATTTCTTCTTTTGTGGTCTACCATTCCATGGACTGCCATTTTGTTTGCGGCACAAATTAGTGCACCCAGCTTTCGTCCCCCGTAAAGATCCGTGACAGAAAGGCCTCTCCGTCGGTCTCAAAACGCTCCAACAATTCAGATGAAATGGCCTTTCTTTTAATCTTGTGGTCCGCTGTGAGCACTCGTGGAACCCATCGTGAGCACGTCTTTGAATATCCGAGAATCTCGATCATTCCAGACGCACTTCCAATGCTGGCCGACTACTGTAGAGCCAATTGTCGAGTTGTGATGCGCCGGTCTGCACGAATAATGGCATCCGCACGATTCAGCATTTCTGGAGCAGTGGCTGTGACAGGATGTCCCGAGCGTGGATGATCATGGAGCTCTGTTTCTGCATTTCCTAAGGCTGTAACTTTCTTTACCCATCGCCCAATTGTACTCCTATCAACTGCTACATCGCCATACATTGCACACAAACGTTTATAGATGTTCACTACAGTTTCTTTTTCTGCACAGGAGAGTTTAATAACAGCACGCTGCTTGTAACGTGAGTCGTATGTAGACGCCATTTTGTCGTTGTACTACGGCTCTGCCGTCCTCCAGAACGGTTCGAAACTTCACCGGCGCACAGAACAAACATCAAATGTAAAGCACCAATAAGGATGTTTGTCTGGATATGTTAATGGCTTTTTAAAAATTGTGGGGCATTACTTATTGAACGACCCTCGTATTTTTGAATATCCTTATTGCTCGCAAAATGCAACACAAAAATTTTCATCACTGAATTTTTAATTTTCTAAATTCGTGGACAGATGCCTTCAGGTTGTTTTACGTTTGTGAACCCCAGTCATGGTAGTAGTAAGTTACTCTTATACGATGAATAATCGTAGTGTAAGTATGAAGTTAACTTTATGAAATGCTTCTATGCTGACAATGACAAAAGCATATGACTTAGGCATTATGTTGCTTGTACTGCTCCATACTTTTGCTTAAGTCGGAATATTGTGGAGCCTGGGACAATTACATCAAGTGTTTATTTCGTATGTAGGAAACAGGAATCCAGAGGATCCAGCCACCATCTCGAGATACAAAGCATTAAATATCTGTCACGAACTGATCACCTATGGTCAAATAACGTGCTGACTGACCGCAACTATCAATTATAGCTCCAGTGTATGCAAAGTATGTTAACTTACTGATTTCTATGTCCTCACCGTTAAGTTATTCTTTCAGCAATAGTAGTTGAACTAGAATATTCATCCAAGTAATTCGAAATTTCTGCCCCGTTTATAGTTTTTTTTTTTTTTTTTAATATATTACACTAAGAGAAGACGAAGTACTTCCTTCACTGAGCTGCATTTGTTAAAGTTGCTAGCCCATTTTAGCAAAATCTGTTAGCAAAAACGTTATTTACTATTTTCCTTGTTGATGCTTCTATTCTGACAATGGGCTCTACAAAAGGTAGCTAATTCGTTTTGACCAAGGCATTATATTGTATGTATTATTGCATATTTCTGCTTGAATCGGAACATTGTGGAGCCTCGAACAATTACATCCACAATTTTTTCGTATGTAGGAAACAGGAAATGGTAGCACCCAACCAGTATCTTGAGACAAAAAGCATGAAACATCTATCCTGCAGTGTTCATCCGTGGTCAAAATAATATACGAACTGTCCAGAACTACCAGTTATAGCTCCTAGGCTCTTCGAGCAGAATGCAAAGAAATAACACGCCGTTTTTTTAGAGGCAATAGGGAGCACTGCGAATCGCTACGACTCTATATATATTTTTAAAATAGCTGTGTGCGTTCCACATTTTCTGCTAAACCACTTGACCGATTTCAACTAAACTAGGTAAAAATATCTGTTACTGTTAGCCAACAATCACTATTTTGGTAAGAACGACCTGCCTGTATAGTTCAGGAGATATGACGTAATAAACAAGGAGGTGCGTGGAAAACTACCATATCATGCATGATGATTAAATTTATTACTTCTGTGCTACTAACTCTACTCGCAATAAATTTCGGAGACAGTACCGCTAATTATGAAGACATAAACACAGAGCTTCGTGAAAAAAGTGCCGTATTCTGCATAACGTTTAAATTTATTTCTCCTTTGTTAATAACTATATTCACAATACATTTTGCACACAGTAACCCAATATTCTGCTAAATGCACCTAAAAATTAAGTCATTTTATGCACGTAGATCAGGAAATATGACGTCATAAGCACTGAGATGCTTGAAAAACTGCCGCAGCTTGCATGAAGTTTAAATTTATATTTTCTTTGCTACTGACTGTATTCGCAACACATTTCGCGGGCAGTATCTACATATGACGTTGAATGTACCTACGCAATATATCATTGTACGACACAGTTTAAGGTATGTGACGGCATAAAAACTGAGATGCGTGAAGAAATGCCGCCTCGTACATACCATTTTAATACATATATTCTCTAGTACTAAGAAAATGCTACAGTCGAGTCAAGTGAAGGAAGTTCCTAACACCTTTCAGCCCTTTTGACAGCTTTCACCCGTAAAGGCCAGACGGTTTTAGGCGAAAACAACAGCTATGAAGAAGCGTTACCGTGGAGACGGTTGTAAAATCGCACTGTAGACACGTGAAGCAGCTGCGCCCAGCATACAGCACTTGTTTTATAATTTCAAAGTTGTTTTTCCGAATAGATGGTAATGAAATTTTCGATGTTACACTACAAAAATAGTTAATTTTTTGTTTTCTTTTTTAATAGAAAATTGGAAAAATCAGTACCAGGGCAAAATCGGGTTTGTCATGTAGTAACAATATACACTGAGAACAATAAAAAATATCCCAATTCCGTATTATTATTAAAAATTGAATGAAGTAAGATAGCTAGGTACAAAGCGAAATCAGATGGTACTTTTACATGGCAACTATGTTGTGTGCATGTTTAACTGAACTGACAAAAGTTCATGGGATAGCGATATGCACACATATAGATGGCGATAGTACCGCGTACGCAAGGTACTAAAGGGCAGTGATTTGGTGTAGCTATCATTTGTACTCAGGTGATTCAAGAGAAAAGATTTCCAACATGATTATGGCTGCACGTCGGGAGTTAACAGACTTCGAACGCGGAGTGGTGGCTGGAGCTAGACGCATGGAACATTCCATTTCGGAAATCGTTAGGGAATTCAGTATTCCGAGATCCGCAGTGTCAAGAGTGTGCCGAGAGTACCAAATTTCAGGCATTACCTCTCACTACGGACAACGCAGTGGCCGACGGCCTTCACTTAACTACCGGTAGCACAGGCGTTAGAGCTGTCAGTGCTAAGAGACAAGCAACACTGCACGAAATAACCGCAGAAATCAATGTGGGACGTGCGAAGAACGTATCCTTTAGGACAGTGCACCGAAATTTGGTGTTATAGTTCAATTCTTTTATCTTGGCGGTTCGCGCATGCCCGCCCAGACGCGGGAGATTGCTGCGTTGCCAGTTGTACGCGCCAAGAGAAGCAGCGCCATAGTATAGTTCGCAAACTTACGTTTAGGGGGGAGCGCGCAGTTTATGAAGTAACACCACCATGGCCGCATTAACCCTTTCGCTGCTACAGAGACGTTCTCGCCGCATTCCGCGATGGGCGCGATTTTGCCATCAGTGCACTGCTCGCATGTGCAGACACATGGTGTTTCGACTGCTTTGACACACTTTATCATTCGATTTCACAAAAACTATTTGGCCCAAAAATTTGATTTTTACACATCTTCTTGACTGATACCTTCCCCCCATAAGTGACTTAATTTTGTTTCGATGTTGAACGCAGTTATTGTGCAGCATTAGATATAGTAAACCATTGCACGAAATTTTGAAGAGTTTGCAGAGGTAAAAGTCCATAGTGTATACTTTCCATATGGTCGATTTTAGTCGCCACTAAAAATTTCAAAAAAATACATTCAAACGAATAAAATTCATGAAGTAAGACACTTCGATATTGTTTTTAAATAAAGAAAATATCAAGCACCGATCAAGGTTTGAACTGAGAACCTTTTGCTAAGCAGCCATACACTTTAACCATTATGCTAACGCAGCACATCACTCAATATATTTCCAGGAGGACTTTAAAATATCACGCAAAATACCGACAAACACTGTTGGTATGATTATGAATTGCTCACGTTTCGTCGAAGTAGCATAGGAAATAAACAATTACCACTGTTCTTTATTGCGAAAAAGCGGTTAGTGAGAATGATACAAACACGTTTCCTTGCTATCGCCTGAATTAGGATGCTTATTACTTGTTTGGTTTAATTAATTAATAGAATATGAAGCAATTGGTATAAAGAATGCTTTTTCCAAACTTTCTATAAATGAAAGTCTGCTATCAAGACATTGCTTTTGTTCAGTTACTTTATTTATGACTGAACGTTTGTAAAACTGAAGACACTCGTCCGTGCTCTGCACTGCAGTCGAGCTCTGGCAACGTCGTTCTCTGTTCATTGGCTGACTGCCTTTTGTGACGTCAGATGCGCAGAACGAACCTAAACTCGGCCGCCCTCATAAATGACGCGCACTTTAGTGGGCTATGGCAGCAGAAGCCCGAGGCGAATGCCTTTGCTGACAGCACGACATCGCCTGCAGCCCCTCTCCTGGGCTCGAGGCAGTTCTGGTTAGACCCCAAACGACTGGAAAACCGTGACCTCGTCAGACGTGTCCCGATTTCAGTTGATAAGAGTTAGTGGTATTGTTCAAGTGTGGCGCAGACTCCGCAAAACCATGTATCCAGATTGTCAACAAGGAAGTCACTGTGCAAGCTGGTTGCGGCTCCGTAATAGTGTCGGCTGTGGTTGCATGAAATGGACTGACTCCTCTCGTCAAACTTAACAGATCATTCACTGGAAATGATTTTGTTTGGCTACTTGGAGGCCATTTGCGGACGTTCATGGACTTCATTTTCCAAAATAATACTGAAATTCTTTTGCATGGCAATGCCTCATGTCGTCGGGCCACAGCTGTTCGTGATTGGTTTGCAGAACGTCTGGACAGTTCAAGTGAATGATTTGGCCTCCCTGATCGCCCGACATGAATCCCATCGAACATTTATGCGACATAGTTTAGAAGTCAATTCGTGCACAAAATCCTGGACCGGCAACAATTTTGCAATTATGGACGGCTAGAGAGGCAGCATGGCTCAATTTTCCTGCAGCTGTCTTCCGACGACAGACTGAATCCATGCTATGTTGAGTTGCTGCACTATGCCGGCAAAAGGAGGTCTACATCTACATCTACATGGATACTCTGCAAATCACATTGAAGTGCCTGGCAGAGGGTTCGTCGAACCACCCTCACAATTCTCTATTATTCCAATCTCGTATAGCGCGCGCAAAGTACGAACACCTACATCCTTCAGTACGAGCTCTGACTTCCTTTATTTTATCGTGGTGATCGTTTCTTCCTATATAAGTCGGTGTCAACAAAATATTTTCGCTTTCGGAGTAGAAAATTGGTGACTGGAATTTCGTGAGAAGGTTCCGCCGCAACCCTGAAAACGCCTTTCTTTTAATGATTTCCAGCCCAGACCCTGTATCATTTCAGTGACACTTGAAACGCGTATGTACTCGGTAACAGCGATGGCTAGGCATTGTAAAATCTTTGACCAGAGAGTGTAGTTGCGAGTTAGAGATCGAGAGTAGTAGCGCATGCGAGATGAAGTAGTCTGTGGTAGTAGCGCGCGAGAGATAGTCGCAGTTGTGTGTGTGGAGTCGGCGGGCGTCGACATGGCACTCTGGTCAAGATTCAGGACGAGGTATATTTTTTAAATAAGGTAATGAAGCAGCATTGCGCTCAGCTAATAATGTATTGTAATTGTAACTAATTTGTTCAAGAATCGCCCCAATAATAATTTTGTTTTTAAACCAACCATTTTTTAACAAAGAATCCTTTTTTGAAAGAATATTTGCCTTACATTTCCATAAAGAAAAGATCCCTTTAACTTCCAAAAAAAAAGTATATTTTGCGATGCATTTCTTCCAAGCTATGGCGAAAAATAAGAGCAGATGCAGTTTTACTGAGGTAAGAATTTGAGTTTAATCAGGGCCTAAGATCGACATTTCGGTCTATTTGCGTTTTCATTATCACTGAATTGTGCTACATTTTGTGGGCAGCTTACATTGGCTCAGATTGCTGGTTCACATTTATTCGTATTGTCATTAAATTTATTTCTGTGGGGAGGTTACACTTAGCACGATTTTCATTGTCAGTTAAATATTGCCATTTTTGAAAAAAATTTGCGGGGAGGTTACACTTAGCTCTAGGTCCATTTCCATTTGAGTAAGATTAGACTTACATTTCTGTGGGGAGGTTACACACTCTCTCCCATATTTCACGATAACACAGAACGTGCTGCCATTCTTTGAACTTTTTCAATGTACTCCGTCAGTCCTATCTGGCAAGGATCCCACACCGCACAGCAGTATTCTAAAAGAGGACGGACAAGCTAGTGTAGGCAGTCTCCTTAGTACGTCTGTTACATTTTCTAAGTGTCCTGCCAATAAAGCGCAGTCTTTGGTTAGCCTTCTCCACAACATTTTCTATGTGTTCCTTCCAATTTAAGTTGTTCGTAATTGTAATACCTAAGTATTTAGTTGAATTTACGTCTTTTAGATTGGACTCATTTCTCGTGTAACCGAAGTGTAACGAGTTCCTTTTAGCACTCATGTGGATGACTTCACACTTTTCGTTATTTAGGGTCAACTGCCACTTTTCGCGCCATTCCGATATCTCTTCTAAACCGTTTTGCAGTTTGTTTTTATCTTCTGATGACTTTGTTAGTCGATAAACGACAGCGTCATCTGCAAACAACCGAAGACGGCTGCTCAGATTGTCTCCCAAATCGTTTATATAGATAAGGAACAGCAAAGGGTCCATAACACTACTTTGGGGAACGCCAGAAATCACTTCTGCTTTACTCGATGAGTCTCAGTCAGTTACTACGAACTGTGACCTCTCTGACAGGAAATTACAAATCCAGTCACATAACTGAGACGATATTCCATAAGCACGCAATTTCACTACGAGCCGCTTGTGTGGTACAGTGTCAAAACTCTTCCGGAAATCCATAAATACGGAATCGATCTGAAATCCGTTGCCAATAGCACTCAACACGTCATGCGAATAAGGAGCTAGTTGTGCTTTACAGGAACTATGTTTTCTAAACCCATGTTGACTTTGTGTCAATAGACCGTTTTCTTCGAGGTAATTCATAATGTTCGAACACAATATATGTCCGACTCTGTGTTATGAAGTATGCCATGACTTTTGTCACCTCAGTGTAAGGCATTCAACGCTACTGTGCGCGATGAAGATGTGCGATGGTACCTTAATCAGTGGCTTTAAATTCTCTTCACCGAGGAGTGCAGGCTTCGCCAGGCGCCTGACTGTCGTCATAGGAGAATGTGGAGGTGGCGAGCTAACAATGTACCTCTCTGGCATGAAATACGATAGGCTGAACAGTGAAGTGGGGCAGTCATGTTTTGACCTAGATATTTGTATGAATGACGGCCGTATTTCTCTGCTATAGTGGGTGATGTGGTCCCACATATTGTCTAACCTTACAGTCGCAGAAATTTTGGTGATATATAGAATGCTCTCATGAGAACTACCGTTGAAACCTCAGGTAGACTTGAGCAGCATTGTGTCTGTCCCCTTGTGAAGAGCATACCAAGGAGGATTCAAATATCACAATGCACGGTGTGAAGCAACATCCAGAAACATATTTTGGTATCACATATGTATGAAATTGTGCAATATGGAGCAGTGTGGTCTTGCTTTGGTTATTACCCTGTTTTTAATTCGGAGTATAAATTATTATTTCTTAAAGCTCATTCTTTATTCCCTGCTTCCCTTGAATATAATCCCACACACGTGTGTAGTAGATATGTAGGTGGTGCGAAACAGTTTTAAGTAGATTTAACTATATATGCTTAATACCTGAACTGGAACAAGTGCAAGTACAAAGTACATGACTCTTGATATTACGATTATTTACAACCCTTACATATTGTCCTTGTAATAAGTGTAAATGTAAACAATGATATACAATTTTAATAACAGTGCAGAACTGTTTCCACATAAAAGCAAAATAGTTGCATATATCTCGCAAATGATTTATATTATGTTCTCTGTGTTCAGGGTCTTCTATAGCAGGAAGCTGCAGTCCAGGACGTCCCTTCTTGAGAAGTTGTAACGTGTGCTGGTGCACCTCTTATGGAACGATAGGGGGTTGCACCAACTACAAGTGCAACGATGGAGGTAATAAAAATAATAGCAAAGAGTTCTGTAAGTGTTTGAAAATGCTTTGTTTGCATATTCATTGCTTCTGCTTACAATCTGTTTCTTACTCTCCGTTTTTTGTATATATTTTACCATGTATCAAATTTACAATATTGCATATTGACAACTGAAGGAAGTAAGATATCTAGCTGCTACGCGAAATTAGATGGTGCTTTTACCTGCAAAGATGTTTTGTGCATGTTTAATTTGATTAATAATATCGTCTCCATCGCTTAAGGGTGATTTTACTGGGTTATTCTTCGCTATATCTTTGGGGTCTTAAGGCACTTAGCAATAACAATTCAAATACGAAACCAGCACTGAGATCAACAAATTAAATCAGTGTTACAAGTTTGTGATACTGATTACCACTGTGTTTTCGGACTCCAGAAGGGCCCCGAGGATGACATTCAAATACCTCGAAGTCGACTGCAAGTGAATTAACAAATTTTAAAGGAATACATTTCTATTGACTTGGCAGGTGAACTGATTTAAAATACAGCTTCACAATTTCCGTAATAGAATTCGGTGTGATAGTCATCGTGACTGACTCCTATGCAAAGGATCAAGTTTCATTTTCCGTTACTGTCATGGATTTCTCCTTGGTGGTGAGACTGGAACGGAGTTCACTCAGCAAGGTAATGCCAACTGAGGAGCTGCTTGAGTGAGAAGTAGCGGCCCCAAGGTCTGAAGAGTTCACAGCAACCGTTCGACATCGCGTGCCCTTGAGGCTCTAAATAGGAAGTCAGCCGCGCGTGGTAGCCGCACGGTCTATCGGCATCATGCCACGGTTCACGCGGATCAAATGGTTCAAATGGCTCTGAGCACTATGCGACTTAACTTCTGAGGTCATCAGTCGCCTAGAACATTAAACTAATTAAACCTAACTAACCTAAGGACACCACACACATCCATGCCCTAGGCAGGATTCGAACCTGCGACCGTAGCGGTCGCCCGGCTCCAGACTGTAGCGCCTAGAACCCCACGGCCACTCTGGCCGGCATCGCGCGGATCCCCCCGTCGGAGGTTCGAGTCCTCCCTCGGGTATGGGTGTGTGTGTGTGTGTGTGTGTGTGTGTGTGTGTTGTCCTTAGTGTAAGTTAATTTAAGTTAGATTAAGTAGTATGTAGGCTTAGGGACCGATGAACTCAGCAGTTTGGTCCCATTAGACCTTACCACACCTTTAAAATAGGAAGTCAATTTTCTTTCAGTCTATATGTGGTAAATTTGTGCCAAAGTATATTGCCAGAGTATATTGTAACGGTGCAGCAAGGAGATTCTTACATGGTGTTATTTACAAAGATCTTTATTTTTCTGGGACTCCTTGGTTATCCGATTCGTTTTACAATAAATTTTCTTCTTTACTATGAAAGATCTGTCTAACGATGAAGGGCATTCTACTATCAATAATGGTTTTTTGTCAAATGTTAGGGCAACAGTGAGTAAGTAATCGGTTTACTCACTGGGGATGTGTATCATTGCACACACAATAAGTGAGCGAGGAGGCGCAGTCGTTAGCACACTGGACTCACATTCGAGAGGACGACGGTTGAGACCCACGTCCGGCCACCCTGATTTAGATTTTCCGTGACTGTCCTTCTGGCAAATGCCAGGATGGTTCCTTTGAAAGGAGACGGCCGATTTCCCTCCCAATCGTTCCCTAATCCAATGAGACCGGTGACCTCGCTGTTTGGTCCCCTCCCCCAAAATCAGCCGACCAACAACACATACCATTAGACAAATCTGTGTCGTCATTCTCTGTATATGTGTACCACCTCCTCTAACACTTAGAACAAATGCAGTGAATATAATCGACTTGCTGTATAATTCCATTTGGGCAACTACTTTGTGACTGGACTATGACTAACAAGGGGAGGCCACGACGTTTGGAACGCGGATTTACTGCAAACTCCGTATACTCATGTACTCCTTTTTTTTTTGGTCATCGGTCTACTGACCACTGTTGTTGTTGTTGTTGTTGTTGTGGTCTTCAGTCCTGAGACTGGTTTGATGCAGCTCTCCATGTTACTCTATCCTGTGCAAGCTTCTTCATCTCCCAGTACCTACTGCAACCTACATCCTTCTGAATTTGCTTAGTGTATTCATCTCTTGGTCTCCCTCTATGATTTTTACCCTCCACGCTGCCCTTCAATGCTAAATTTGTAGCACCACATTTCGAAAGCTTCTATTCTCTTCTTGTCCAAACTAGTTATCGTCCATGTTTCACTTCCATACATGGCTACACTCCATACAAATACTTTCAGAAACGACTTCCTGACACTTAAATCTATACTCGATGTTAACAAATTTCTCTTCTTGAGAAACGCTTTCCTTGCCATTGCCAGTCTACATTTTATATCCTCTCTACTTCGACCATCATCAGTTATTTTACTCCCTAAATAGCAAAACTCTTTTACTACTTTAAGTGTCTCATTTCCTAATCTAATTCCCTCAGCATCACCCGACTTAATTTGACTACATTCCATTATCCTCGTTTTGCTTTTGTTGATGTTCATCTTATATCCTCCTTTCAAGACACTGTCCATTCCGTTCAACTGCTCTTCCAAGTCCTTTGCTGTCTCTGACAGAATTACAATGTCATCGGCGAACCTCAAAGTTTTTACTTCTTGTCCATGAATTTTAATACCTACTCCGAATTTTTCTTTTTTTCCTTTACTGCTTGCTCAATATACAGATTGAATAACATCGGGGAGAGGCTACAACCCTGTCTCACTCCTTTCCCAACCACTGCTTGCCTTTCATGCCCCTCGACTCTTATAACTGCCATCTGGTTTCTGTACAAATTGTAAATAGCCTTTCGCTCCCTGTATTTTACCCCTGCCACCTTCAGAATTTGAAAGAGAGTATTCCAGTTAACATTGTCAAAAGCTTTCTCTAAGTCTACAAATGCTAGAAACGTAGGTTTGCCTTTTCTTAATCTTTCTTCTAAGATAAGTCGTAAGGTCAGTATTGCCTCACGTGTTCCAACATTTCTAAGGAATCCAAACTGATCTTCCCCGAGGTCGGCTTCTACCAGTTTTTCCATTCGTCTGTAAAGAATTCGCGTTAGTATTTTGCAGCTGTGACCTATTAAACTGATAGTTCGGTAATTTTCACATCTATCAACACCTGCTTTCTTTGGGATTGGAATTATTATATTCTTCTCGAAGTCTGAGGGTATTTCGCCTGTCTCATACATCGTGCTCAATTTTTATTATGACAAATAATATAATATTCATAACTACCGACTATTAAACGGCCAAACGCAAAAAGAGATGCTGAAAATGTATGCTTGTCCGTGTCTTCAAAATTGTTCGTATTTAATCGAAAGAGAACGAGAAATTGCTTCTCGTGAAGATGCTATTAAAATACTCTCGATACTGCATGACCAATGATCAGCGCCGATATTTAAGGAAATGCTGCGTTATGCATGGTTTACTTCCAAATTATCGGCTGAAAGAGAGGTTTTTGAAAGTGTTAATGAGGAATGTTTTACCACTGAAAACCTCAAAAGACATTGAGTGTGCGGAAACATAGCATTTATTCAATGCAGCTGGTGCCGTTTAACTCTGTTTTTCATGTTTTTACGAAAAATACCATCCCGCAACTTGTACTCGTAATGTCGAAAGCGACGATTAATTGTACATCTTTGGAAAGCCGTGTGTGCTGGTCGAAACTTGAAGGTAACAAGTCGTTTCGGGCTCCTTCCAGGTATAAGGGATTTCTCAAATCACGGACAAGCATACATTTTCAGTATCTCTTTTTGCGTTTGGTCGTTTAATAGTCGATAGTTATGAATATTATATTATTTGTCATAATAAAAATTTGTAGACTGCCAAATAACATCGTAAATTCAATGTAAGTTCATCCGATTACACGTACTTTTCCCATTACATCAACTGTAATATAAATAGTAAAGATAATGACAGTCAGAAAAAAACTGACGAACTGGACTCGATCCAGCGACCCAGCGATAGCGGGGCTTGAACGCTAACCACTTTTTTTTGTTTTTAATCTCATTTTGTTCGCTTCAGTTCGTTCCATCTGCTCGGGGCGGACGTCGTCAGACATCCGTTTAAGCTGGTTGTTGACAGATTAAACTCAGTTTTTTTATTACAGAGGGCAGCTAACCTTCTGACCGAACACGCTGAGCTACCGTGCCGGTGCCAGTCAGCTGCCGGCGCTTCAGGGTAAAAATGCTCACACACAGATATGTATCTGACGACCGAAATCATCTTGCGATTTTCTCAATAACGCTTGAGAAGTACGCGCTACTGCTTACACATTTTGTTGTCCCAATGGAGTACTATGAGTGTACGGAGTTTGCAGTAAATCCGCGTTCCAAACGTCGTGGCCTCCCCTTGCAAGTCAAGTTGATAGAACCCAATTTTAACTCAAATTCTATTTACTACTGAAGAACGGAACTTACATTCACACATATATACAAATACAGTCTATTATTATGTGCACAATTAAAGTTTAAATTAAAGTAGAAAGAAGGTCCATTTATGTCCTAACTTGGCCATTGCTTATACGCAAGTGGTGCATTACTTCTCTTTGTTTGCTGTGCATACTGAGAGGCATTGTTCGCGTCAGCTATAAACTCTTAGCGTATGCTGCATTCATATCTTGTACAATAACCATTATCCTAGCGAATGAGAGAGGAACTGAAATTGAGGGTAGCAAAGCAAAAACTGAATTGCTTAACTCTGTTTTCAAATGTTCTTTTACAAAGAAAAACCCAGAAGAATTGCCCCAATTTATTCCTCGTACCACTGAAAAGATGAATGAAGAAAGTATTAGTGTTAGTGGTGCTGAGAAGTGCCTGAATCGTTAAAACTGAACAAAGGTCTAGTGCCCGACGGAATCCCTGTCAGATTGTTTACGGAATTTGCGAATGAGTTTGCCCCTCTTCTGACTATATCCTATCGTAGATCCCTCGAACAAAAATAAAGGTGCCCAGTTCTTGGAAAAAAGCACAGGTCTCACCCATCTACAAGAAGGGTAGTAGAAGTGATCCACAAAACTACCGTCAAATATCCTCGACATCGATTTGTTGTGGAATCTTAGAACATATTCTAAGCTCAAACATAATGAGGTTTCTTGAACAGAATGACCCTCTGAATGCCAGCCGGCATGGATTCCGAAAACATCGATCATGTGAAACCCAACACGCACTTTTCTCAGTTGGCATGCTCAAAGCCTTGGATCAACAGTCAGGTAAATGAAGTATTTCTTGATTTCCGATTAGCGTTTAACTCACTACCACACCTACGTTTATTGCCAAAAGTACTATATCATGGCGCATCAAGAAATATTTGTGACTGGCTTGAGGACTTTTTGGTAGGAAGGACACAGCATGTTATCTCGGATTGAGAAACATCTTCAGATGTAGAAGTAACTTTAGGTGTGCCCCAGGGAAGTGTGCTGGGGCTTGCAGACAATATGAATAGTAACCTCAGACTTTTTGCAGATAATACTCTTATCTGTGATGAAATACTGTCTGAAAGAAGCTGTATAAATACTCACCCAGATCTTGATAAGATTTAAAAGTGGTGCATAGCTTGGCAATTTGCTTTAAATGTTCAGATGTAAAATTGTGCGCTTCGCAAACCGAAAAAACGTAGTATCGTGTAGCTATAATATCAATAAGACACTATTGGAATCAACCAGCTCATACAAATATCTGGGGGTAACACTCTGTTTGAATGTGAAATGGAATGATCACACAGGCTCAGTTGTGGATAAAGCGGATGATAGAATTCGATTTATAGGTAGAATACAGGGGAAGTGCAATCACTTACAAAGGAGACTGCTTAAAAATCACTTCTGCGACCAGTTCTAGAATATTACTCAAGTGTGTGGTAACCATACCAAATAGAACTCACAGGGGATACTGAACGTATACAGAGAAGAGCCACACGAATGGTCACAGGTGTGTTTCATCCATGGCAGAGTGTCACAGAGATACTGCAGGAACTGAACTGGCAGACTCTTGCAGATAGGCATCAAGTATCCCAAGAAAGTCTATTAACAAAGTTTCCAGAAACAGCTTTAAATGACAACTGTAGGAATATACTACAATCCCCTATGTATCCCTCACATAGGTATCATGAGGATAAGATCAGAATAACTACTGCACGCACAGAGGCATTCAAACAATCATTCTACCTGCGCTGTATACGTGAATGTAACGGGAAGAAACCCTAGTAACTGGTACAGTGGGACGTATCCTCCTCCAGGCACCTCACGGTGGTTTGTAGATTATAGATGTAGACATAGATGGAAATACTGCTGCGCCACGACCTAGGCTGGAGTAATGAATTGCCTAGCATCGATGCAGCAAAGTGGGGTAGAGGTGGTGGTGTCCTGATGACAGGGCACAATCGAGTAAGAAGACACATTCACAGTGTAAGAGCACAAATTCAGTGCGCCGATCCCGCGAAATATATCCACCATTGCTTCTGTAAGCCGAATTTGGGATATTCTACAGCAGAGGCAAAGAGTCCAGAAAATCTGACTAGGCGAGAAAACCAGGCGGTATGAAGTGACCACTATGTAACAGTGGTGGCCGACCACGCCAACGTGTTATAGTTTCTGGGATAAAGCACTATCAAAGGGAAAACACAACCAACCTGGATCCTATAAACAAACACCACTTGAATCAGATCATCTCTCTCTTTTGTGCTCAGATATTCCCAGTCAGTATCCAGGTGTGTGCTTGACGCTGAACGACTGAGTCTGCATCAGCCACTAACTTCAGCAGGGTGCCTACATGCAGTACAAGATTGTACAGAAAGCCACCTACTCCAGACCAAGACTCCAGAAACTGTAGCCGACCAGCTGATCAGAAGACTGTATGCAGATCATTTGGTGACATTTCACTGCTAGATCACCTGTTTGGTGACTTCCTTCCGCCACTGACCACCTCCCTGGTGGTGCATATGTTTGAGTCTGGACAGACAGCTGCCCACCGGTGTTGCTGTAAACTGTTCAGAGTGTCCAAATTGTTGCTGATCACCATCACACCTTCGACGTCGATTGTGCTGGATTCTATGTTTTGGATACCGCCCTTGCTGGTGTTTTACTCTGCAGCCACAAGGCAGCCAAGGTGGTCGCTGCAGTGTCCGTAACACGTTGGCTGTAGTATGTAACCATCGTCAGTTTTTTGCAGTATTGCTGATGCCAGCAGCCATCGCTGCTTGCACACGCTGCCTCCTTGGCAGGCAATCACTGACACCATCACTTTACACTCCCACAGCCTGCTGCATCATGGACGGACAATAGCCTCGACTCCAGCGCCGATCTTATCTCTGTACCTAACAAGAATAAAGGAGCACTTGGTATTTCACAAAAGTAGCCTGTCGCAGCTTGCCGTCACCACTCCCGCTCACAACCCCGTCCATGCCAAGGAAGCGGCGCCTCATTCTGACTTACCAACAGCCAATTCCTCCACCATCGTTGGAGTCGACTTCCAACGTGCTGGCGTCAGAGAAGTGCTAATAGGAAATTCAGCTGCTGCCATCCATCCATCCATCCATCCATGTCATCGCCAGCTCTCGTTCGCAGTCTCAACAGTACATTATTTCTAGTATTTTTTTGTTTTGTGCGTGGCCATGACAGGAAGAACTAGTGTATGTATCTTTCTGCAGGTGAAATTTGTGAAAGCGGGATGACCTGCAGACCTGTCTCTATTTATAGGGAGTACTAGGAAGAACTATTTATGAAAAGAGAGATGCCAGTAGTGCATTCTGACAGGCCACAATTTACCTTGTACTCAATCAGTACTTGCCAGCATTATGGGCATGAGGCACATCACTGTTCAGAAACAAGGTAGTTCGCTATTAAATGTAAGGACTGAGATGTGAAAAGTAGCATGGGTAGTTGTTATGTCTGAGTGGTTGTGGTGGCTATCTTTGTTTCCTTAAATTTTTGCGTACTTCAAGTGCATTTTATTTTTGGTGAAAAGAGTCTGCACGGATGCCAGGGTCACAAAGACGCGATGGCGACTTAGGAAGCGATTGCATCTTCCGTGAAACAGGTAACTGAGCTGATGGATGGTAACGCTGCTTTGTTAAGGCAAGTATATACTTTGATGACAGACAATGTGAGTATACAGAGTGAACTAGCTGGAGGAATACAAACGAACGTTTTGTCCCGAATACCCACCCGTCAGTTGAATTCGGCTGCAGCTAGTCTAACGACCCCAAGTGTTAGCATTTATTGATAACTTGTAAGCTGCCACAAATCTAAAAAGGTTTGTCTCATGATGTATGTTTACACGTGGCCGAATTATGCCTGGTGGGTGAGGCGAAGTACGTGTTCTACCATGAAGTGTATTGTGAATCCAGAAGATAAGAACTAATCTCTTCCACCCTGAGGCAAAAGGGAGAATGAAATGCTTTCATTATGCTTCTGGTAAAATTTTGGCCTATTATGCAAATAGTCATCACAATAATTGAAATATTTACCTACACTATGTCATAGCTGTGCACAATTTAGATTCGTCAAGACAGTATTGGCTCTTGGCATATGAGGTTTATATATAGAAAGCTGAGGTTGTATATATAGAAAGCTGCTATCACCTTTGGAAGTTATTAAATCTAAGAGGGGGGAGGATGGGGAATCATTGCAGAAATTTTCAAAAAAATTGTGGGACATGAACAAACGAGTGAAAAAGACAAATAAAAAAGTGCTTGAGTGGACAACATGCTGAATATAGGATTGGCCAATATGTCATGTTAGCAAGCCCCTATAGACCAATGAGCAAAACGAAAAACTTGTTAGGAGCCATGCCAAGTCAGAGATGAAATCCCACTTGTAAATGTGAAGTAGCCATTGTCCATGTATACGTTAAGCCTTTTAGATATATCTTAGGCACTTAACCAGA
Source organism: Schistocerca americana (assembly GCF_021461395.2). NCBI lineage: Eukaryota > Metazoa > Arthropoda > Insecta > Orthoptera > Acrididae > Schistocerca > Schistocerca americana. The sequence continues at coordinate 384,122,834 of NC_060126.1, forward strand.
CATGCCAGTGTCGTTACCCACGCTGAAAGTGAACGTTTGCGTTCCAGCATCGTCGGTGGTTATTTTTGTTTTATTTCTCATTAACACGTTGTGAAAGTCCAAAAACCAACCCATGTGTCAGAAAGAAACGAAATAAAAAGCATGCTGCAGATGCTGTAACTACATCAAAACATGTCCGTGTCCGTGTAAAAAGAAGAAAAAAGCGTGTATGTCGCTTTAATTTATTACCACATCACTATTAAGAAAGAGACAGAAACTAACACTCAAGAGCCGGCCGCGGTGGCCGAGTGGTTCTAGGCGCTTCAGTCGGGAACCGCGCGACTGCTACGGTCGCAGGTTCGAATCCCGCCTCGGGCATGGATGTGTGTGATGTCCTTGGGTTAGTTAGGTTTAAGTAGTTCTAAGTTCTAGGGGACTGATGACCTCAGATGTTAAGTCCCATAGTGCTCAGAGCCATTTTTTTAACACTCAGAATGCCTCATGTACTCAGATCAAGTCTTATGAGATATCCGGAAAATCTTTCAACAAAAATAAGTTACATTTAGATCATTACCTAATTTTAATGGAGGTGATACAAATTAATAGTGTACAGAAATATATTTTCCATTTGTTGTTGAAATCTGGAGTTTTCACAGGACAGAGCGGATCAGGTTATGGTTGTGGTTGTGAAAAAGTTGGACAAAACACACAAACTTTATTTTCCTAAAAACACATTGTCACACATGCCCTTAAAAGGATTTGAAACAATATGGCTGGAAGCCCGAACACTAGTTATTACAATTGCTTTAAGGAATACACGTTGTTGAAGGCCTTACTATAAAAAAAAATTATGTAACTACTCGGCTGGAGGCCACACACTGGACGCAGAAGAACTAAGGGCTTAGGGCCTGGATAACAACAATTTCGGATAAAGAGGAAAATTTTAAAAGGTTTTAAAAAAATGAATTTTCAAATTTTAATCGGAGACGATTGAAGGCCTTATCTTAAAATATTTCATGTAAAAGTTCCACTGAAGGCCATATACTGAACATAGAACAACTCAAGGCTTAAGGCCTGGATAATAAGGATTTCAAACAGAGCAAACTCTCCATTTTTTAAAAAATAAGTTTTAAACAAAGCAATCTTGAAACCTTATTTTAAGTTGGCTGAAGGCCTTATTTTAAAATTGAAAAAAACTACATTAATGGGTGGCTGAAGGTCTTGCACGGTACTTCAGACTAAAAGAATATCACAGTCTAAAAACTACAGAACAGTGGTTCTCAGAAATGTTACAAGGGTCGGCCCGAGGAGGTAACTCTAACATAAGTTTAGGTGAGACAGGCAGCCAATAGTAAAACTAAATAATCTGATGGAAACCCAACCCAGGGTCGCCTGAAGGATCGACCAACAACCTAATCAATTCCCTTCCGCCCGACTAATGGCACGACAACGGAAAATATCAGCAAAGACGAAGATATTGGCAGCACTACGTCTTGAAAATTGACGTCTAAATACTGTCAAGGCACGATAACCACTCAAAATATCATCAACACCAAGGGTGTCGAACTACACGCCTTGCCAGACAGCATCAACATGGCGAGGAATAACACACTGCCGGAAAACTACGCTAACGACCAGGGCAGGCAACTGGAACGTTAACGGCCACAAGGCAGAAAATACCGCTGGTGCACTTCACTAATAAGTAACAACCAATAAAAACACCAACAGGAAGACGGCTGCAAAATTTCGCCGACTCCAACACACCATACGTTGCTGCTTGCGAGAAGGGCCAAGAAAGCAACAACTGGCAATGAACGAAGAAATGTCACAGTAGTTGAGGTTTCATAACAAGTTAATTGAGCACTTAACTTCAGTGTCCAGGTTCGGTGGGCGACGAACTTTGTAGCTCTCGCAGCTAACGCCTCACAAATCCGACCGCGCATGCACGCCGCCATCGGTCCCAGCCTTACCTCGCGCCGTGGAGACTTCCTCGCTTCTCTGTCCCAGCCGATTTTTTTTTCTTTATTGATTTTCAATTCACCCCGAAGGTGGCGGGCCGGCAGCAGCTTACTACGCTGCTCTACAGCCTACAGACTTTTTGTTAAATAAAGGAAGAAGAAAGAAACAAGGAAAAACAGGCGATAAAATGGCGATTTAAAGTGTAAAATGGCGAAAAATGGCGGAAAGTTAAAACAGAAAGCAAAAGGGGTTGGCAATGTAGATAAAAGACACAGGAATCAGACAAGTAACATAGTAGACACACAATTTAAAAAAAAAAAAAAAAAACATGGCGACAGTCTGGTTTCTGTTCACAAGTGATAAAAAGCACACCCAGCGACAGTATGATGGCTGTTCACTACACTTCCCAAAAGACACAGCACGGAGCACGCACTGGAAAAACGCACTATAAAACACTGCACGAAAAAGGCGGCACAAAGATGGCACTCCCGATCCAAGGCAGATGGTGGGGGGGACCTGGAGTAGGGGGAAAAACAAGGAGGGAGGAGAGGAAAAAACGAAAAAGGGGGAGGACTAATAAAGGGGGAGAAGGGCAGACGCGAGAGGGAATGAGAGGAGGCAGAGGAGGGAAATGTAAAAGGACGCAGGGGAGAGAAGGGGGCAAAGAGAGGGGAGGTGGGGAAGAAAGAGGATGGAAGGGGGGAGAGGGAGCCCGGGAAAAGGACAGAGGAAAGGAGGGGGAGTGAGGATCAGAGTTCATAGGAGGGATAAATGGAGGGAGAGAGGGCATCATCCGGGAGGGGGAGTTGATGGAAGCCACCTTGGGAAAAGAGATGTAGGGTGTAGAGATGGAGGGTGGGGGGACACAACGGTGAAGATGGGGCAGGGGGTGGGGATTGGAGAGGAGAGGAGCAACCAGGGGGTGAGGGGGTTCAAGACGGCGGGAGGTGTAGAGGATGCAGATATGGTCGAGGAATAGGAGCAGATGGGGGAAAGGAATGAGATCATAGAGGATCCGCATGGGGGATGGGAGGCGTATACGGAAGGCGAGGCGGAGTGCATGACGCTCAAGGATCTGAAGGGACTTATAGATTTGGGGGGGGGGGGGGTCCCAGCCAACTGACTGCCACACACATATAGCGGTCACACCAAAGATGGTACAGCAGTCCTAGCATCGATAAGCGCTGCTGCTGCCACTGACAGAGGCAAGTCAGCAACTCACTACGGTAAACTCACGGAGAAATAAGATGCCACTCTATTGTGACAAAATGCCAAAGAACAAACAGCATGAAGGCGAGCCGGCCTCGGCTTCATTGTTATATTTTTGTTTGTAATGTGGTGGTAGTTAGTTAGTCCAGACCAACATACCGGCGTGCGAGATACATTTACTCTTAGGTGAAACAGTTGCAGTAGGGTGCCATACAGATGTTCTGGCATGGCATCCATACTTTCAGACGACTAGTTTGCACCACCATATTTACTCTACAGACATTGATTTTAAATGGTTATGAGCAAGATCGATCCAAAGGAATGACAAAGCTGAAATTGCAAAATAACGCAATGTTAGTCAGTGGTACAGTCCTCTATGTTCTCTCTCCAGCTTATTATTCCTAGCACAGCTATAATAAATCTGACTCACCCCTTCTTGTATTGGCTGGAAAAACCATTAGACATATTGACACCTCAGATCAAAACCTACTTGAACAACATCCTAAAACCATACCTCCTTCATTCGCTGGCTGAACTTATAATGGCATAGGAATGTGATATCATCGCTGACCAGGTGTTCCAGAATGTACGGCACGTTTCTAGTATCAAGTACTGTTCTCCTTCTGACTCTGCTTTGTGTAACCTGTATGTACTACAAGCAGAAAACCAACCCTACTATCGAACTCCCAGTCCACCAGCTGCTAACAGACTGGGCTAAAATTAGGAAATAGCGTTAAGATGAAAGACCAGCCAATGAATGAATTTTTCCTTATTATTGTTTCAAACACTAAAACATGTGTCAAGTATTGTTGTCCATGAATGTAAATGCATACAATTCCAAAGGCCAGATTTCTTCAAAGAAGGGAGGAATGCTACATGATAATCTAGTCTGGAGTAATGAACAGCCTAGCATCGATGCAGCGAAACGAAGTCACGGGGAGAGAGGTGAAGTCGTCGCGATGACAGAGTACAGTGAAGTAAGTCTCCACATCCACAGTGTAAGAACATTCATTTAACACGATGACGCCGCAGAATACATACGCCAGCACTTCTGAAAATCAAAGTTGGGATATCCTACAGTAGAGCCATGGCATCCAGAAAGCTGACTGGATGAGAAAACCAAGCTCTGTGAAGGCACCAATACTTGACGGTGGTGGCTGAGCACGTCAAGATGCTATGGCTCCCAGGCTACAGTGCTAGCCGGCATGGTTCACATAAATACTATTCGAATCAGACCATTCCTCTAAGTTGTGCTCAGATTTTCTCTGTCAGAATCCAGGCGTGTGTGTGTGTGTGTGTGTGTGTGTGTGTGTGTGTGTGTGTGTGACGCTGAACGACACAGTCAACGCCAGCCACTAACTTCTAGAGGGAGATCGCTTGCAGTACAACATGATGCAGCCAACCACCTTCTCCACACTTCAAATGCAGAACTGCAGGCGTCCGGCTGATAAGGTGTTTGCATGCAGAGCACTTTTGAACTCAGACTGCCAGATGAATTGCTGGATGACCTCCTTCCTGTTGGCGACCACCTTCCTGGTGTGTCGTGTTTTTGAGTCTGGGCTGGTAGCTGCCCAGCTACACTGTTGAAATTCACCAGTCCCCGTAGTTCACGCTGTATTTAATCAACACTCAGTGTACGCATCCACCTGTGTTCTCTGTCTTGCTGGGAACTACGTTTTAGATACCATGCTTCATGGTGTTGTACACTGCAGCCACAGTGTGGCCAAACTGCTCAGATTTTGCATTCGCTCTACATTCAGGGATGTCTTACTAGCAGCCTGCTGTACATTTTCAGTCATACCGCCATTCACAACGCACGTCCAGGCAAAGAGAATGGCGCATCATACCCTAGCATCATCCATCGTTGCTTGTGTCAACATCCAGCGCTAACAATACATGAGGGCATTACACCCTTACATTTTCCGACCAAAATCAAAATTTCTCATACAAATTTAATTGAAGTATTAAATTTGGATTGAAAATTATAAAACTTAGGAAAATAAACTACGTCCATTGATCACTGACTCTTAATTAACAATGCACTTAATAAAATATTATACCAGGTATCAATGAATGACAACTGTAGCTGATAGTTAAACTTTCAACTACTAAATCATTAAATATCATAACTATATTTATCATTGAATAATTATACACTAATTGCACGAGAATACAATCTACAGGCAATAAACATTGGCGGATATAGCACTAGAACACTATGTGTGAAGCACTTTTAACAGGTTCTTATTAAGTTACTTTCTTGTCTGTTGGTCCCTTACATACAAACTTTGCAGCTGATTTTAAACTTACCACCGAGCGGCAGACTTGAAACGTTCAGCATAGTTCAGAACTTCATGACTATGCAATATTAACTCGTTTTCGTGTGGGGTCTGTGCGGAGGGTACATCGCTTTTCTGTTTGTCTGTCTGTTACATATATTTCAATTGTGTTTAAAATAACTTCCTGACTACCTAGAGACATGAAACTTAGATCGGAACTGAACTGGATAACAATGTCTGCTGTGAGGTGAAGGGTACTAGGTTTTTCGGTCCAATTTTTGTTCGTTACGAATTTTGCAAGTGCTTTCATATGTGCGTATGTTAATCTCATCGAAATGTTTGTTATCAGTTGAAAAATTTCACACTCACTTGCTATCGGATGATATTTCCGGTAAGACTGTGGTACTAACTGATGCAGAACGACATTTTCTTCTACTTTCCCGGCCGATGTGGTCAGTATTGTTTAAAAGGATATTCAACATTATTTTCCCTCGATATACACTGAAAATCGAAAGAATCTGCTACACCTGCCTAATATCGTGTAGGGCCCTCGTGAGCGCGCAGAAGTGCCGCAACGCGACGTGGCACGGACTAGACTGATGTCTGAAGTAGTTCTAGAGGGAACTCACACAATGAATCCCGCTGGGATGTCCATAAATCCGGAAGATTAGGAGGGGTTGGAGATCTCTTCTGAACAGCACGTTGCAAGGCACCCCAAATATGCTCAATAATGTTTGGGGAGTTTGGTGGACAGCGTCAGTGTGTCAACTCACAAGAGTGTTCCTGCAGCCACTCTGTAGCAATTATGGACGCGTGAGGTGTCACATTGTCCTGCTGGAATCGCCAAAGTCCGCCAGAATGCACAATGGACGTGAATGGATGCAGGTGATCAGACAGCATGCTAACGTACCTGTCACCTTGTTGTTGTTGTTGTTGTTGTGGTCTCCAGTCCTGAGATGGTTTGATGCAGCTCTCCATGCTACTCTATCCTGTGCAAGCTTTTTCATCTCCCAGTACCTACTGCAACCTACATCCTTCTGAATCTGCTTAGTGTATTCATCTCTTGGTCTCCCCCTACGATTTTTACCCTCCACGCTGCCCTCCAATACTAAATTGGTGATCCCTTGATGCCTCAGAACATGTCCTACCAACCGATCCCTTCTTCTGGTCAAGTTGTGCCCCAAACTTCTCTTCTCCCCAATCCTATTCAATACTTCCTCATTAGTTATGTGATCTACCCATCTAATCTTCAGCATTCTTCTGTAGCACCACACTTCGAAAGCTTCTATTCTCTTCTTGTCCAAACTATTTATCGTCCATGTTTCACTTCCATACATGGCTACACTCCATACGAATACTTTCAGAAATGACTTCCTGACACTTAAATCAATACTGGATGTTAACAAATTTCTCTTCTTCAGAAACGCTTTCCTTGCCATTGCCAGCCTACATTTTATATCCTCTCTACTTCGACCATCATCAGTTATTTTGCTCCCCAAATAGCAAAACTCCTTTACTACTTTAAGTGCCTCATTTCCTAATCTAATTCCCTCAGCATCACCCGACTTAATTAGACTACATTCCATTATCCTTGTTTTACTTTTGTTGATGTTCATCTTATATCCTCCTTTCAAGACACTGCCCATTCCATTCAACTGCTCTTCCAAGTCCTTTGCTGTCTCTGACAGAATTACAATGTCATCGGCGAACCTCAAAGTTTTTATTTCTTCTCCATGAATTTTAATACCTACTCCGAATTTTTCTTTTGTTTCCTTTACTGCTTGCTCAATATACGAATTGAACAACATCGGGGACAGGCTACAACCCTGTCTTACTCCCTTCCCAACCACTGCTTCCCTTTCATGTCCCTCGACTCTTATAACTGCCATCTGGTTTCTGTACAAATTGTAAATAGCCTTTCGCTCCCTGTATTTTACCCCTGCCACCTTTAGAATTTGAAAGAGAGTATTCCAGTCAACATTGTCAAAAGCTTTCTCTAAGTCTACAAATGCTAGAAACGTAGGTTTGCCTTTCCCTAATCTTTCTTCTAAGATAAGTCGTAAGGTCAGTATTGCCTCACGTGTTCCAGTGTTTCTACGGAATCCAAACTGATCTTCCCCGAGGTTGGCTTCGACTAGTTTTTCCATTCGTCTGTAAAGAATTCGTGTTAGTATTTTGCACCTGTGACTTATTAAGCTGATAGTTCGGTAATTTTCACATCTGTCAACACCTGCTTTCTTTGGGATTGGAATTATTACATTCTTCTTGAAGTCTGAGGGTATTTCGCCTGTCTCATACATCTTGCTCACCAGATGGTAGAGTTTTGTCAGAACTGGCTCTTCCACGGCCGTCAGTAGTTCCAATGGAATATTGTCTACTCCGGGGGCCTTGTTTCGACTCAGGTCTTTCAGTGCTCTGGCAAACTCTTCACGCAGTATCGTATCTACCATTTCATCTTCATCTACATCCTCTTCCATTTCCATAATATTGTCCTCAAGTACATCGCCCTTGTATAGACCCTCTATATACTCCTTCCACCTTTCTGCTTTCCCTTCTTTGCTTAGAACTGGGTTTCCATCTGAGCTCTTGATATTCATACAAGTCGTTCTCTTATCTCCAAAGGTCTCTTTAATTTTCCTGTAGGCGGTATCTATCTTACCCCTAGTGAGATAGGCCTCTACATCCTTACATTTGTCCTCTAGCCATCCCTGCTTAGCCATTTTGCACTTCCTGTCGATCTCATTTTTGAGACGTTTGTATTCCTTTTTGCCTGTTTCACTTACTGCATTTTTATATTTTCTCCTTTCATCAATTAAATTCAATATTTCTTCTGTTATCCAAGGATTTCTACTAGCCCTCATCCTTTTACCTACTTGATCCTCTGCTGCCTTCACTACTTCATCCCTCAAAGCTACCCATTCTTCTTCTACTGTATTTATTTCCCCCATTCCTGTCAATTGCTCCCTTATGCTCTCCCTGAATCTCTGTACAACCTCTGGTTCTTTTAGTTTATCCAGGTCCCATCTCCTTAAATTCCCACCTTTTTGCAGTTTCTTCAGTTTTAATCTACAGGTCATAACCAATAGATTGTGGTCAGAGTCCACTTCTGCCCCTGGAAATGTCTTACAATTTAAAACCTGGTTCCTAAATCTCTGTCTTACCATTATATAATCTATCTGATACCTTTTAGTATCTCCAGGGTTCTTCCATGTATACAACCTTCTTTCATGATTCTTAAACCAAGTGTTAGTTATGATTATGTTGTGCTCTGTGCAAAATTCTACCAGGCGGCTTCCTCTTTCATTTCTGTCCCCCAATCCATATTCACCTACTATGTTTCCTTCTCTCCCTTTTCCTACACTCGAATTCCAGTCACCCATGACTACTAAATTTTCGTCTCCCTTCACAATCTGAATAATTTCTTTTATTTCATCATACATTTCTTCAATTTCTTCGTCATCTGCAGAGCTAGTTGGCATATAAACTTGTACTACTGTAGTAGGTGTGGGCTTCGTATCTATCTTGGCCACAATAATGCGTTCACTATGCTGTTTGTAGTAGCTTACGCGCATTCCTATTTTCCTATTCATTATTAAACCTACTCCTGCATTACCGCTATTGGATTTTGTGTTTATAACCCTGTAGTCACCTGACCAGAAGTCTTGTTCCTCCTGCCACCGAACTTCACTAATTCCCACTATATCTAACTTCAACCTATCCATTTCCCTTTTTAAATTTTCTAACCTACCTGCCCGATTAAGGGATCTGACATTCCACGCTCCGATCCGTAGAACGCCAGTTTTCTTTCTCCTGATAACGACATCCTCCTGAGTAGTCCCCGCCCGGAGATCCGAATGGGGGACTATTTTACCTCCGGAATATTTTACCCAAGAGGACGCCATCATCATGTAATCATACAGTAAAGCTGCATGCCCTCGGGAAAAATTACGGCTGTTGTTTCCCCTTGCTTTCAGCCGTTCGCAGTACCAGCACAGTAAGGCCGTTTTGGTTATTGTTACAAGGCCAGATCAGTCAATTATCCAGACTGTTGCCCTTGCAACTACTGAAAAGGCTGCTGCCCCTCTTCAGGAACCACACGTTTGTCTGGCCTCTCAACAGATACCCCTCCGTTGTGGTTGCACCTACGGTACGGCTATCTGTATCGCTGAGGCACGTAAGCCTCCCCACCAACGGCAAGGTCCATGGTTCATGGGGGGGACCTGTCACCTGTCACAGTCATACCCAGACGTATCAGGGTTCCCATATCACTCCAACTGCACACACTCCACACCTTTACAGAGCCTCCACCAGCTTTAGCAGCCCACCGCTGACAAGCGGGGTTCGTGGATTCACGAGGTTGTCTCGATAATCGTACACGTCCATCCGCTCGATACAATTTAAAGCGAGACTCGTCCGACCAGGCAACATGTTTCCAGTCATCAACAGTCCAATGTCGGTGTTGACAGGCCCAGGAGAGGCGTAAAGCTTTGTGTCGTGCAGTCATCAAGGGTATACGACTGGGCCTTTGGTTCCGGAAACATATATCGATGATGTTTCGTTGAATGGTTCATCGCTGACACTTGTTGATGGCCCTGCATTGAAATCTACAGCAGTTTGCGAAAGAGTTGCACATCCGACACGTTAAATGATTCTCTTCAGTCGTCGTTGGCCCCGTTCTTGCAGGATCTTTTTCCGGTCGCAGGGATGTCGGAGATTTGATGTTTCCCGGATTCCTGATATTCACGATTCACTCGTGAAATGGGCGTACGGGAAAATGCCCACCTCATCGCTACCTCGGAGATGCTGTGTCCCAACGCTCGTGCGGCGACTGTAAAACCACTTTCAGTCTCACTTAAATCCTACGTTTTGCGTAAGATCCGCGTTCACACACGATCTGACGTCTTGTGATTTTTGTCTTCGCGGGTTCATAATAGATCAGCCACATGGCCCGCTACCAGTTCACCTACCCGACTTCAGAAATAGCCTTGTTGCAACAACTGCACCAGACACACTAATCAAGGTTTGGGATGAACTCGCCTATCGAAGTAAGCAGTATCGATCAGAGCACATTTAGACAATTTTCTGTATGTGACGTTTACCCAGGGGAACTATCTTGCAAATTTCTCTGTTTGCCACTTCGAAGATATTCGCTATTCCGATACGTCCTTGTATTAAATGTGGAAGAAAAAAAACATTTCTAAGAAGAAGGCTGGGTCAATAATTTTTTTATTTTTTTATTTATGTTTTTTTTTTACCACTAGGGATCTAGTAATGAGTGTCGATAAAAAGTATTTAAAACTCTTGCGCAGACGGTTTGCGATTTCTGGCGAGATTCTTTCGCAATATTAACACTAAAATCTGATGTTGATACATGAAAGGAAAAACAGCGAACTTCCGGAGAATGAAGCTGTTAGTGAGGTCAGGTCACAGAATGCTTGTCGGTGAAACATACAGATTTCCACCATGTACTCAGCCGTAACTTCTTCTGCCCTGCAATACGGGTACCATCCCTCTCAATACGTAATCATCATCCGTTACAATCAACGGCTTTTACTTTTTAAAAATTATATTATAACTTAAGAAAGCTCGTAGTCACATACATTTCCTCGCACTTGCCGTCTCGCAAAAGCGCTCTCCGAAAGCATTACAACCTTAGACAGTATTTCGTATCTTCTTCTTTTCTAGCGAAATGCCGGCCGAAGTGGCCGTGCGGTTAAAGGCGCTGCAGTCTGGAACCGCAAGACCGCTACGGTCGCAGGTTCGAATCCTGCCTCGGGCATGGATGTTTGTGATGTCCTTAGGTTAGTTAGGTTTAACTAGTTCTAAGTTCTAGGGGACTAATGACCTCAGCAGTTGAGTCCCATAGTGCTCAGAGCCATTTGAACCATTTTTTCTAGCGAAATCTTGGCTCACAGTCGAATTACTGTACTTATGGAATGTCTTCGCACATATATAAGGATCAGTTAAATGAAGAAGGGGCAAGTTGAAAAAATTACGTTAACCGTTAATTATTTCAAAAGAAATCACCGTAACTGCTAATTCGCTTATCGCACTCCCAGGCAAGATAGTCAACGCATTCATGGGAAAATGCTTGCGGCTCTCTACGGAACGGCATGCAATTCTCCCCCGAAGCTAATCGGCGGGCATAAATGTCTTTCGTCAGGCCTTCAGAAATGTGGAAACGGCAGGCGGAGAGATTGGGACTGTAATGGAGGATCCGAGCGGGTCCACATGTTACCAACGGCGATTCTGCTACGCTGCAGAATTTTCGCTGGGAAGCTCTTACATATATTCCATACAGTCTTGCCCTCTCCCCGTGCGATTTTCAAATTTTGGGAGCCCTGAAGGAAGACATTCGTGGCCGTAGATTTGTTTTGGACGAAGAGGTGCACGACTGGGTACAATCATGGTTCTGAAGGCAGCCGCAAACTCTTTTCCTTAAAGGCACTGATCGTCTTGTCTCACAGTGTGATGGATCTATTAACAATTATGGCAATTACTTTTGAAATAGTGAACAGTTTACTTACATTTTTACATCTGCCTCGTTTTCATATGATAGCCTCTTTTTATTAGTCGAAACATAACTTTCACTGGAAATATTAATGCACCGGTATTTTGGAATACGTTGCTGTAGTTGTGGTCTTCAGTCCTGATGCTGGTTTGATGCAGCTCTCCATGCTACTCTATCCTGTGCAAGCTTCTTCATCTCCCAGTACTTACTGCAAACTACATTCTGAATCTGCTTAGTGTATTCATCTCTTGGTCTCCCTCTACGATTTTTACCCTCTACACTGCCCTCCAATGCTAAAATTCTGATCCCTTGATGCCTCAGAACATGTCCTACCAACAGGCGCCTTCTTCTTGTCAAGTTGTGCCACAAACTCCTCTTCTCCCCAATTCTATTCAATACCTCCTCATTAGTTATGTGATCTACCCATCTAATCTTCATCATTCTTCTGTAGCACCACATTTCGAAATCTTCTATTCTCCTCTTGTCCAAAGTATTTATCGTCCATGTTTCACTTCCATATATGACTACACTCCATACAAATACTTTCAGAAACGACTTCCTGACACTTAAATCTATACTCGATGTTAACAAATTTCTCTTCTGCAGAAACGCTTTCCTTGCCTTTGTCAGTCTACATTTTATATCCTCTCTACTTCGACCATCATCAGTTATTTTGCTTCCCAAATAGCAAAACTCCTTTACTACTTTAAGTATCTCATTTCCTAATCTAATTCCCTCGGCATCACCCGATGTAATTCGACTACATTCCATTATCCTCGTTTTGCTTTTGTTGATGTTCATCTTATATCCTGCTTTTAAGAGACTGTCCATTCCGTTCAACTGCTCTTCCAAGTCCTTTGCTGTCTCTGACAGAATTACAATGGCATCGGCAAACCTCAAAGTTTTTATTTATTCTCCATGGATTTTAACAGGTACTCCGAATTTTTCTTTTGTTTCCTTTACTGCTTGCTCAATATACAGATTGAATAACATCGGGGAGAGGCTACAACCCTGTCTCACTCCCTTCCCAACCACTTCTTCCCTTTCATGTCCCTCGACTCTTCTAACTGCCATCTGGTTTCTGTACAAATTGTAAATAGCTTTTCGCTCCCTGTATTTTACCACTGCCACCTTTAGAATTTGAAAAAGAGTATTCCAGTCAACATTGTCAAAAGCTTTCTCTAAGTCTACAAATGCTAGAAACGTAGGTTTGCCTTTCCCTAATCTTTCTTCTAAGATAAGTCGTAAGGTCAGTATTGTCTCACGTGTTCCAACATTTCTACGGAATCCAAACTTGGAATATACAAGACTGAATACCCGAACTGTATGCAGTTTCATGCCAACTACAATCAATCAGAAACAATGCGCTATAATCTTTTCCAGCAAGGCAAGTAAATTCGTAATCCTTGTTACCTAGCGAACGCTTTCATGGATAAATGCAAATGAATATGGATTTTGAAAGAGAGATAAATAAATTAACAAGAAACTTTTTAATATAACTCGCTATATTTTTATACTTTTCTTTAATAACTAAACTTTTGAGTTGTTACAAAATAGACCGTAAATTCTAACCCAGTACCAAATTTCACGTTGCAGTAAAATGTAGTTTGCAGGCATTAGCTGTCGACAGCCGTAGCCTGACAAATTGAGCTGCTGTGTTGTCGAATGGGACGGGGTAGCAAACGGAACTCTTAGTGAAATCAGAGCAAATGAGAGTGGAACCCTAAATACGATGACGTTCAATAAGTAACGCACCACATTGTTTTTCTCTGCCACTTTCGGTCGAAAAAATGCGAAATTCGCTGTGGGACGCCGTGGAACATTTCCGTTTCAGCCCTTATAGTTTCATGGAGTCCTGATATGCCGCGGCGTTATACGTATCCTTCAAAATGGCGCCTGTATTGGAGATGCTTTCGAGACAGAGAGCTTTCAGTGAGTTTCTTTTGGCGGAAAACCAGGACGTCGCAGATATTCATAGGCACTTGCAGAATGTCTACGGGGACCTGGAAGCGAACAAAAGCTCGGTGAGTCGTTGCGTGAGGCGTCTGTCTTCATGGCAACAAGGGCGCGCAAATCTCTCCGATCTCTCGCGTGGCGGCCGTCCGCACACAGCTGTGACTCCCGCAGTGTTGGGACGTGCAGTCACCCCTGTTCGAGGTGATCGACAGAACACAATCAAACGCGACAAGCCAACGCCCCAGCTACGTCTGTGCACCAGAGCCGAGCTCACAAAACTTCACTGTACTGTTTTTCCTCATCTGCCCTACAGCCCGCATTTCGCACCTTCTTATTTCCATTTGTTTGGTCCACTGAAGGATACATTCTGCGTGAAGAAGTACGTGGATGATGGAGACGTTATTGCTGCAGCAAGATTGTGGCTCCGTAGTCGACCAACGCAGTGCTACTATGCAGGCATTCAGGCCTTCCAGTAAGGTGGCCTAGGACCATCGCATTGAACGGAGAGTATGTTGAAAGAAATAGGATTTTCCAGAGTGAAGACCAATATGGTGTATTGGAATCCTCAATAAAACCAACCTCCTTTTAGAAAAAAAATGTGTTGCATTGTTTATTGAACGCCCCTTGTACTCGTATAAGCATCATGATCCGTGACTGTCTCCTTTTTGTAAAGAAAGAAAGAGACTGTGGAAATATGCAAGTTAAGTCATACCTACAGCCCTCACGGAAAGTCTCCTGCTTCATCTTAGGTTCCAAAACACGATGGCAATGCTATTTGCTCCCTCGCGAGCTGGTTGACACATGCATCAGCACAAATGAGAGACAAATCGTGCTTCATACATTTAAAAGTTTTCCAAGTCTACTGAACACAGGGAGTAAATACAAACAGGGGGTTTTCGCTTTAACGTCACCCCTTCTCATCCAAATCCGCACACGTAGTGGTAGTGGGGAATGTTACACTCGCAGTATGTTTATAAAAATAGTAAGTCTGGTACGTAACAAAATGTGGTTGAAATAGCTCCAGGTGTTCCTCAGTTATGCTTCGCTTTCACACTTCTCATTCGCACGCCTATTGGTTGTACGTGGTTGTTCGCCCCGCAGCGCGTCTTTCCAGACAGTAAGTAACCAGTAAAAAAATATGTTCAACTGTGTGTGAAATCTTATGGGACTTAACTGCCAAGGTCATCGGTCCCTAAGCTTAAACACTACTTAAGTTAAATTATCCTAAGGACGAACACACACACCCATGCCCGAGGGAGGACTCGAACCTCCGCCGGGACCAGCCGCACAGCCCATGACTGCAGCGCCCCAGACGGCTCGGCTAATCCCGCGCGGCTAACCAGTAAACCACCCATTCCTTAAAGAATCGAAATTTCCCGTATAAAAGAGCTTCATAGTTCTGATAAATTTACAAATGAGTTAATTTGTTAAATTTTTGATATGAAGCTTATGAGAAAGAAAAGACAGAAAAGTTTAGAAATTATTTTAAAAGTCTGTTGGCAGTTTCCTTTGCTCTCGTTATCAAACACGGATGCGTATAGTCTGGGATACTTCACTCCGTTGTAAGGAAACCTAATTGTTTACACACCTCAGAGTTTATGACCTCATATTTCCTGAACTATGTGTCATAAAATGATATAATTTTGCAGGTTCATTAGTGTTGCATGTGTATACCGTTTGCGAAATATGTAAGTAGTCAAGAAGTAATAAATTAAAACGCCATACCAGCTGAAGTAATTTTACTGCATGAACAGCAAAAATGTACTAAGCTGCCGACGTTTTTAGTTTGATCATGTTGTTAGAGATCACACTTGGTGCAGGGAGTGGCAACTGACCCGTAACATAGACAAATGTAATGTACTGCGAATACATAGAAACAGGGACCCTTTATTGTATGATTATATGATAGCAGAACAAACACTGGTAGCAGTTACTTCTGTAAAATATCTGGGAGTATGCGTACGGAATGATTTAAAGTGGAATGATCATATAAAATTAATCTTAGGTAAGGCGGGTGCCAGATTGAGATTCATTGGGAGAGTCCTTAGAAAATGTAGTCCATCAACAAAGGAGGTGGTTTACGAAACACTCGTTCGACCTATACTTGAGTATTGCTCATCAGTGTGGGATCCGTACCAGGTCAGCTTGACAGAGGAGATAGAGAAGATCCAAAGAAGAGCGGCGCGTTTCGTCACAGGGGTATTTGGTAAGCGTGACAGCGTTACGGAGATATTTAGCAAACTCAAGTGGCAGACTCTGCAGGAGAGGCGCTCTGCATCGCGGTGTAGGCTGCTGTACAGGTTTCGAGAGGGTGCGTTTCTGGATGAGGTATCGAGTATATTGCTTCCACCTACTTATACCTCCCAAGGAGATCACTAATGTAAAATTAGAGAGATTAGAACGCGCACGGAGGCTTTCCGGCAGTCGTTCTTCCCGCGAACCATACGCGACTGGAACAGGAAAGGGAGGTAATGACAGTGGCACGTAAAGTGCCCTCCACCACACGCCGTTGGGTGGCTTGCGGAGTATAAATGTAGACGTAGATATCACCGAGAAAAACTTTCGTAAATTAAGACATGTTGCAGATGACTAAGTGCACTTAACGTCCAATAACGGATAAATGTACTGTGGCTATTTCCGTTCCGCTACTTTTTCACCCACGCCTCTACCCCTATGTTCGGTATGTGGTTTTTGCCTCCATAGTTCTTTTCATTGCAAGTGATGTGTGTGCCAAGTTTGGTAGTTTAGAATCGGTGGGTTGTTGCGACCCGTGAACTGGAGGCGTACTGTTGTGTGCATCATGTTTTCTGCGCCTCAGGGTTCAAGTCAGCAGGCATGTAGGAGGCTGGCCGTCATCCATTTCCTTACAACTTTCACTGCGACTCACTGGAATGACATTCTCTCTGGTTCTAGTGACATGGACATAATGGCAGCTTGACAATGTGTTCTTGAGCTCTTAAAGCATCTCCGTGCGTTGGCTCCGAGTGCATGAGCGCATTTTTTTTCTTATTTACTGTCTCTCGTAATTCGGTAATAATTCTGGGCCGCCGAGCTCTGTTTCTTTTTGTCTACATTGGATCTTGCAGGGGCGATCGAGCGGTGAAGTTATGTGCTCGAAGCTCTACCTCACAGTGCCTTGTTATCTTGCGCAGCAGTGCTTGCGTTTCTCCCTGTCTTATTCTGAGGTCTGTTGTATTGGTAGTATACCTCGTTGACATAAAAATTAGCACACCAAGCCAAAGCTTCAAACAGCAAGGTGTCGACAACTGTAGAAAAAAGGCCCGAGCTAGAACTTCATGTGAAGTCAACGTGGGTTAGTGATGACACAGGGGCACCACATATCTCTGAAATTCTGTACGACATCATCATGGACTTGTCCCACCACGGGCAGGTCGTCACACTTCCCCTTACACACATCTCATTTCTTCTTTTGATGTGTTTCGAACGCAGGTCAGAACCGCGATTCCCAGCTTTAAGAATCACGTGATTCTCTTTTGATTCGAACGCAGAAAGTATTTCGGAAGCAGAGCTGCTCATAATCGACCCGATATGGCCTCAGGGTGTCATAAAGAGCCTGAATGAGACCACTCCTTCCACTGGGTCGTAAATTATTACACACTTGCATTCGAAAACGGCAGTTTTCAGTCCTGTGTGCAAGAGGATGACATTCTTGACAACATTTGACGCTGCTGACAGCCCAGTCGGTTCAAACTTTTTCTAAAGATATCGTGGTGGTGGTGGTGGTGATGGTTAGTGTTTAACGTCCCGTCGACAACGAGGTCATTAGAGACGGAGCGCAAGCTCGGGTTAGGGAAGGATTGGGAAGGAAATCGGCCGTCCCCTTTCAAAGGAACCATCTTGGCATTCGCCTGAAACGATTTAGGGAAATCACGGAAAACCTAAATCAGGATGGCCGGAGACGGGATTGAACCGTCGTCCTCCCGAATGCGAGTCCAGTGTGCTAACCTCTGCGCCACCTCGCTCGGTAGGTATCGTGGACCTGCTACGCCATTGAGCATGGACATACTCTGCAAGAGTCACACCTCTGTAGTGTAGAGTGGTAGCAGTTTCTGATTTGGTATACAGGGTGAAATCTCTAAGGACCTTTGAAAACCACTCGATGAAATCTGAACATAACCCGAAGCAGAAGAAGGTTTTTATGCGTTTTCATCCCTCCTTCTCTGAGTTAACTTCTTAAGTTCTCAGAGCCATTTGAACCTGTAGCACATAAAACTGAAGTTTCCGAATACAAATGTGTGAAAATAAAATCTCCATGAGAAGGACAGTTTAATTCACGCGCTTTGTGACGCCTCCGAGGCCTCCACGTTTGATTCGGACCAGCGGTGTGTCCAAAATGTTTTTTTCTCAGCCAGCCGTAAGAAAATCGAGTGATTACAACGGTGAGTGTTCCGGTTCTGATTTTTTTCACAGACACTTCAACAGAAAGGGTGAGAAGTGGGTAACGAAAGTGTGACGACCTGCACGTGGTGTAACACGTCCATGGTGTCATTGCGCATATTTGTAGTGAAGCACGGTACCCTTGTGCCATCACTAACTCACTGTACAGCTCGTATTCTAGCTCAGGCCTTTATTTCGCGCGTGTCGACGCCTTGCTGGCTGAAGCACTGCCAAGCCTGATGGTGACGTCGTATGACTCCGCACTTCTGTACCGCTGCAGAGGAAGACTGTGGACATCTTCGAGCCAAACATCGACCTTTTGTGTCGCAATGGAGAGGAAGACAGGGTTTCAAAATAGGTACCCTTCAACTTCTGTGCTATCAGTGTTTCGCCACTGGTCTAAAAGTTTTGACTGTGTGAATAATGTTACCCTCAGACAAAAGTTAAAATATTATGGAATATTACGCACAATAAATTTATTCTTTTTATCTCATCTAAACTGACAGAGAGTAAACTATGGCACTTCCATGACAATCATGTAATAACATGCATTCATAGTTAAAGACATGGAATATCACCAAGATCTATTCTGGAAGCTCTGTTGTTTCTTATAAACGCAAATGATGTTCCTGTCAGAGTTTCATAAGATGCAATATTTGTCCCCCTTGTAAATGCTAAAAGCGCAGGACTAAGAACCGGTACTAATCCTATTAATCGAAAGGAGGCTAATGAAGTATTCGAAGTCATCAAATCCAGATTCAGTGGAGTATAAAGGAAATTTTAACATGACCAGCATAGTCGTTTACAATTCAGTATTGTCGCACAGCTCCGCATGTTCCAAAGTAGGTTTCTCAATCAATGAAATACAGGAAGTAGTAACTTTTAGGTTTCTGAGACTATGCATAGATCACAGCTGTAGTTGGCGAACCCAGTATACTTCATTGATGAAGCGTTTTAGTTCAGCTAAGCTTGCAGTACTCATTACTACTGCCATAGATAATTCAAAAATGAAGAAAACTAGTTTATTCTGCTTATTTTCATTTATTAGTGACTTTTTCAGAAAATCTACAGCTATGGACAGTTTTTTGAGAATACAGAAATATGTTAGATGAATTATAACTTGTGTTAGTCCTAAAATTACTTTAAAATGTATGTATATTCATTAAAGTCGTTTCTCATTATCAATGTTAATCTATTCTTTTTTTTTAAAGATAAGGAACGGTATTAATAAAATACAAGAGCCAAAAACAACCTTCAAAAATGGTTTTCGGTGTTACCGGGAGTACAAAACAGAGGCAGGTGCGTTGATACGCGTGTATTCGACACTTTGTCAGAGCGTATTAAATGTCACGCAAGGAATGAGGTGGAGTTCAAGGCAGAGTTCTTTCCTCTCCATGGAATCTAAATTTCACTGAATCTATAATACTTAAATTTCACTCTATTTTACAATTAAACCTTTTTCTTCAATACCAAAATCCTCAGTAACGTTAACTAATTACACTGTATTACGTTTATATCAAATTAACATTTTTAACTTCTTTGTCCGTCCGAGACACAACTCTTCGCAGCTTCAGTGAATACAAGTATTATAATGCATAAATAAATAGGTACAGTTATTTTGGCTACTCCATTCATAATAGGTCTTTTCATAGCCATGATTACTGACCTCTGTCACCACTATATGCAAACATGATGTTCTGAAGTGACGATTTTACAGTATTTCCTTTTTTTTTCTTCTGTGCTTGCAGTATCTCTCAAGACACTTTGGCATTTAAAAGTCATCTGTGAAAGTCAGAATCTTAGAACCTCCTGTCGTTAGATTTTTATTCACCACAAAACGCAAGGAAAAAATTACTTGTTTCAACTAAATGCTTCTATTTTTATTAATAAGAACATAAAATAACTTTAAGTTTAAAGGTCATGAGGTACAGTTCACAACATTCTTTAGTTTCCTAGATTGCTCCGTGGTGGCCAAGCGGTTCTAGGCGCTCAGTCCGGAACCGCGCGACTGCTACCGTCGCAGGTTCGAATCCTGCCTGGGGCATGGATGTGTGTGATGTCCTTAGGTTAGTTAGGTTAAAGTAGTTCTAAATTCTAGGGGACTGATGACCACAGATGTTGAGTCCCATAGTGCTCAGAGCCATTTGAACCTCTCTAATTTATACCTCACCTCCATTCATGACTTCCCGTACTCAAGATAATGGTGCTTATGAGGGTTATAACCTTGACTGAATTTGGATTCCTTCACAGACGACACAACCGGTGGCACATTACACTCTCCTTCATTTGGTTAACAGATCGGTATGGTATCTATTCTAGTGGTTTAAACTCTCTGTATCAGTGCTTAATCATTTTGTTCTAATAATTATTTCTGAAGCCCCACTGTCTAAGCGTCCCTCTCTCTCTCTACGTTTGTGCGTGTGTGTCTGTGTCTGTGTGTGTGTGTGTGTGTGTGTGTGTGTGTGTGTGTGTGTGTGTGTGTGTGAGCGAGGGAGAGAGAGAGAGAGAGAGAGAGAGAGAGAGAGAGATAAGAGAGAAAGAGATAAATAGAGACAGTAACAGTAAGAAAGAAAGCAAGAAAAGGTAAAGTAGAGTGTAAGAGAGAGTATGAGTTCTAGAGAGGGACAGCACGATGATAAAAGTGTCAAAGTGAGTAAGAGAAAGTTGGCAGTGAGAATAAGAGACTATGAGAGTGTAGAAATTATAGAATTATAGAAAAAGAGAAAGAGAGGAACTGAACAATTACATATGGCTTTAACTTTATAATATTTTAAGTCCTATATCTACGCCTTAGTCAAGCTCTGTGCTGATTAACTTCCTTGGTAGGCATTTTAAATATCAATAGAAAGATATGCAGTTTCTCTGTTAACACTAAACTACTCCATTTTCTTTTGCAGATTTGTTGGGACATTGTATTTCTATAACGAGGCCACTAGCAAGTAAGTACTTAACTAGGTGACCAAAACTTCAATTCAATTTATCTAGTCTTAAGTGTAAGGCAAAATATACAACCAAAAAACCTAGCGATACGACCTCTTGCACTGTTGAAATTTTTTATTAATTTTACCGTATCTGATTACATCAATGTATAAACTACGAAGCTATCTTCTTGCAAAACTACATATTGGTGGAAGTATACAAGACAGAGAAATGTTTCAATAGACTGTTTGAAGATATTACCTACACCTGTGTTACATGTTTTAGATGGTTATGTCCTTGTTTCACCTCTCTTTAACACTGATTTATAACCTTATTTCTGAAGATATCGCCCATCGCTTTATATTTCTACCCAGTTCTTAGGAAATTTACTGATGCACAATTGTAAATTGGTTTTTGGTATAAAATCGTTCGATTTCTCGAATGAGTATCACAAACCGACGACAGATTACCATATTCGATGAACTACAAGGGCATGTTGAAAACTAATGCCTTCAAATTTTTTGTATGAAAACACTTAAAGCTTTTCTTCATTATTGTTTATGTCTGTACTTTTATTTCTCAACATAGCCACCCTAGCAACGAACACGTTTCTCCCAGACACCTGTTTGTAGATACCGTCACTGTGGAATGTATGACTTTGTTGACGGAGCCACAACTTCATCTCTGTTTGCACCGCTTAATCAATATCAAAATGTAGCCGTGGAAGATGTTCTTTAAGTTTTGGAAATATACACAAGTAAAAATGGACCAGGTCGAGACTGTATGGAAGATGATCGATGACTAAACCAAGAAACAGGATTGTTGCAGCTGTCGCAGAGCTTGTTTCAAGTCTGGTATTGTTATCCTGAAGGAAAGGGTGCTCCGTGGGTGGACAAACTCTCAGAATTCGTGCTTTCAGTTTACTGATGGATTACAGCACGCGGTTTGTCACGCATCGACATAGTTACGTTACACACGCTTCAGTTCGGAACCCTACAGCGGCAGAGATTTGTTAATTAGGTCAGCGAAACAGAAGAGTCGACCGAGTAATATGCATGACATGTTATACCGATATTGAGAACAGAATAAAAAATTCAAACGCATTACATTTCAGCACCTCCTCGTATACCATAATTTTTCGAGCGTTCATCACAGATAACGATATTTTCGGTATATGGAGTGTGAATCTTTGAGTCATCTTCAAGGCAAATGATGGAATTCCGATTGTCCAAGAATGCCATTTTATTTATACATGGTGCGGCAGAACCGTGTGCAAGAGCTGTTCGAAACTTGATGGATCGTCTACAATAATGTATTGATGCTAACGGCCCCCATCTTGAGGACATTATTTTCAAAACTAAATGAATATAAAATGGTATATTGTACCAATTTAGAAAATAAAAACATTTTTTTCTCTACACATCAAGATTTCCTTTTTATTGGTCCTTAAAACTGCTTAGTCGGTTCTGCCGCACTCTGTACGTTGATATGCTAAAACTAAGTACTGCAGTTCAAATTTATATTGCGAAATAAAATGCTGAAGCGTCAGAAATAACAAAGACGTGGTCATAGACAATACATTATGGTTTTGTACTGCAAGCTACGAGTCTATAAAAATACATTACTAGTCAATTGAATGGTTAATCATTAAACTGTAGGTTCTTAGTCAGAATGCCAGGCAGTGAAGAGTCAGAACGAAATTTCCTCTGAGAGCGCTGACGTTCAGAAATAAGTTCACATGTAGAGTTGAGATGTGTTGTGTTCACCAAAGTCATTTCGCTTCTAACATATAAATGTGGCAGGAAAAGAACCCCCTACCATCGAAGTAGTAGCTGCTGTGAGGTATTGTTGCATACAGCGACTATGCAGATTCATCGCAAGGCCGAGTGGAGTTATTTTTATTTATTTATTTAACCTGATTAGATTAGAGTCATCAGGCCCTCCCTCACATTGGAACAGAGCTTCAAACAAACAGTCCTCTTTTTACATCATAGTTTCCTAACAAATAACAATTTTAGTATGACAAAATGATTTGAGCCTCTCAATGGCAATGTCAGTAAATAACAGTGACTGTCATCTAACAAAGTTAATACTGGCAGTACTTGTATTTCTGCCATAACGACAGTGGCATATATAAAAAGAATTTATAAGTGTAAAAGCTAGATGTTTTTTGATATAATGAGTTCTGGAGAAAGTAAATTTAAAGAGACAGCAGCAGCTAAGAATACTAGCAAAAGAGGAAGGTATGGTTGGCAAGAAGGATGCTCAAGAGTAACGATTGCGCACAGGGACAACTTAAATAATTATTGTTGCTTTAGTAGAGATGTCATTAACTCTCTGCTCAAGCTGGAGATGTTACTTGGTTCTCTAATACAATGCGGGGGGTTATTTCCCTGGTCTGGTACCTGCTACTAAGGAGGACTTCGAGGAAGTGGCTGAACAATGGCATCGACAGAAAGGATTATGTTCTGATGGAAACAGGTGTTTCAGCCATGTTGTTCAAATAACAGCTTTCAGGTGGAGGGACTGTGTGAGAGACAGTGTTCACTGATAAGATCGTACAGAAGAATTTGTGGAAATCTCTGCGCTTGTCTCCATGAAGTCAGGATAGCTGTTCAGATATTGGTGAAATATGAGCAAAGAGTCGAACATCATAGATATAACGAACAAAGGCCTTTATAAACAGTTTCAGGAGCTGTGAACTCTTCTACGAAAGACTATCAAGAATAATGTCGCTGTAATCAATAATTGGAAGTATAAGTGTTTGTACAACTTCCTTTTTTAGGCCAAGAGAGAAGAACTTTCTATGTTTGTGTAGGGTATGGGGAGATGCTGGTGCCTTCTTGAACATTGCAGTTGCTTGCTCATTACAATTTATACACTCCTGGAAATTGAAATAAGAACACCGTGAATTCATTGTCCCAGGAAGGGGAAACTTTATTGACAAATTCCTGGGGTCAGATACATCACATGATCACACTGACAGAACCACAGGCACATAGACACAGGCAACAGAGCATGCACAATGTCGGCACTAGTACAGTGTATATCCACCTTTCGCAGCAATTCAGGCTGCTATTCTCCCATGGAGACGATCGTAGAGATGCTGGATGTAGTCCTGTGGAACGGCTTGCCATGCCATTTCCACCTGGCGCCTCAGTTGGACCAGCGTTCGTGCTGGACGTGCAGACCGCGTGAGACGACGCTTCATCCAGTCCCAAACATGCTCAATGGGGGACAGATCCGGAGATCTTGCTGGCCAGGGTAGTTGACTTACACCTTCTAGAGCACGTTGGGTGGCACGGGATACATGCGGACGTGCATTGTCCTGTTGGAACAGCAAGTTCCCTTGCCGGTCTAGGAATGGTAGAACGATGGGTTCGATGACGGTTTGGATGTACCGTGCACTATTCAGTGTCCCCTCGACGATCACCAGTGGTGTACGGCCAGTGTAGGAGATCGCTCCCCACACCATGATGCCGGGTGTTGGCCCTGCGTGCCTCGGTCGTATGCAGTCCTGATTGTGGCGCTCACCTGCACGGCGCCTAACACGCATACGACCATCATTGGCACCAAGGCAGAAGCGACTCTCATCGCTGAAGACGACACGTCTCCATTCGTCCCTCCATTCACGCCTGTCGCGACACCACTGGAGGCGGGCTGCACGATGTTGGGGCGTGAGCGGAAGACGGCCTAACGGTGTGCGGGACCGCAGCCCAGCTTCATGGAGACGGTTGCGAATGGTCCTCGCCGATACCCCAGGAGCAACAGTGTCCCTAATTTGCTGGGAAGTGGCGGTGCGGTCCCCTACGGTCTTGGCGTGCATCCGTGCGTCGCTGCGGTCCGGTCCCAGGTCGACGGCACGTGCACCTTCCGCCGACCACTGGCGACAACATCGATGTACTGTGGAGATCTCACGCCCCACGTGTTGAGCAATTCGGCGGTACGTCCACCCGGCCTCCCGCATGCCCACTATACGCCCTCGCTCAAAGTCCGTCAACTGCACATACGGTTCACGTCCACGCTGTCGCGGCATGCTACCAGTGTTAAAGACTGCGATGGAGCTCCGTATGCCACGGCAAACTGGCTGACACTGACGGCGGCGGTGCACAAATGCTGCGCAGCTAGCGCCATTCGACGGCCAACACCGCGGTTCCTGGTGTGTCCGCTGTGCCGTGCGTGTGATCATTGCTTGTACAGCCCTCTCGCAGTGTCCGGAGCAAGTATGGTGGGTCTGACACACCGGTGTCAATGTGTTCTTTTTTCCATTTCCAGGAGTGTATTTCCATCTGTTATCATTCCTAGATTCTTTGCTGGAGTCCCATTTAGGATTAAAGATGGTAGGAATTCCCGATATTTAGGGCTAATGAGCATAGAGTGACCAATCAGTACCTTTTGGGTTTTAGGCCGTCGAGCTTTAACCCTATATGCTGTGCCCATTTTCATAGTGCACACAGGTCTGTATTGAGATTATCCATAGCTCTCTTCGGGTTTATTGCTTTTGCACTTAGATACAAAGATCACCAGCATACATTTGGTTTTAGCAATAGGACAAAACTGATGACATATCATTTCCGTACAATGAAAAGAACGTAGGACCAAATACTGAACCCTGGGGGACGCCTGATACTACTGCCTCGAATGTGACTTTAGGCTGCTGGACATGACGCATTGCTGGACAGACGAGAGGTATGAGCGAAACTATTGACAGCAGCTATGATAAGAAATCAGCAGCAATTAACTACAATTAATTGATACAAAGTTACTAGTACTTAGCTGGAATATGAAGATTACGCTTGGCTGTATGGTTCAACGTTCATTTTCACTGATCTGCCTATATAATGCAGTTGTGTATGTAGCGATCAGCTGTATAAAGTTCAGCTTGGCTCTTCTTAGTAGCGACTGTAGATAAGTCCTGAGACAACCGTTGAAACACTGTTCTGATGCTGTCTCAGGAATGTGCAACGACTGTCTTGAGATTACTGTATGGAGCAGTGTGTCTGCTTATATTCATGTTTGATGGGTAAATGTACGTTCTGGAATGGTCTGTGTGACGTAAGATGGATGTGCAAAATAGTCCACGTCTTGTGCCTCCTCACTGAAGTTTAACCTTAACTACAATTAACCTGAATCGTAGTCAAACTCGGCACTCTTCTATGTTGGCTTTGCCCTGTATCTTCTGGAGGATATAGCATCCCTCCTCTGAGGGGGGGGGGGGGGCTGGGGGATAATGAGGCTTGCTTTCTTATCGTCATGCTTCACAGTGCTTGCCGCCATGTAAGTAATAGTAGGTGCGCTGTTGTTGCTCCACCTGGTACCCTATGCTACCCAAAACCTGGATGAGGGAGCGGTCGGTCGGGATGCTCCATAAGCGCGTTTGGGGTGAGGCGCGATGTCCACCTTCATCTCGATATTGTCACTTCTCTGCAGCTGGGCTCTGCTCTCTCTGTCACGGGCGACTGCAGATCTCCAAGATGGCTGACTGCACTGTAGTCATGCGAGCCTGTAAAAGGAAACAGCTTCAAAACTTCCATCTCTACAGGGTGGTACCGTGGCGATGGTGCAGATGGCGATGTCTCAAACTGAGGTAAGGAACCTTGCTTCGGAAAAGACCGAGCGAAAAGTTATAAGAGAAAACCGTTATGAGACAGTGGAATACATGTACCAGTACTGTAGTTGCCAAAATTGTAAGTTATACAACCTATACAGGTGTTAGTATGGGCCAAAACAAAAAAAATCTAGTAAATACGGGCTCTAAAATGCATACCTTAAGAGCCATTGGCTCTTTTTTCTGTGGAAAGGGTGTGTTACACCGTAGCGAAGACAAATAAGTGCTCATAGTCCTCAAGGGTCTAGTCTCTTCAATCAGCCTGTAAATAAACCAATTTTTAATTTATTTTGGAAAAGCTAATGAAACAATCAACATAAGTGTTTTGCACTTTATTTATTAGTTACTGGACAACATTTCCTGATTTTTTCAAGCAAACTCCGTCATAATTAAGTCCCCCAACCGAAGAGCCACAGTTGCTCTGTCCAAAATGAGGCACGTCTATGACGGGGAGCCCAGCATCCTCCAGATCTCAACTAAGATCACAAACAAACCATTTTCTTAATCTATAGGATATCGCGCACGAATTAATAGCACAGGTCTTTAATTTGACAAAACTATAGAGTGGTAGATATTTGAAACCAAGACGTAGGTTTGTCTTATGTTTTTGGTCAAGTTTTTTTACAGTAATTGATGAATAATTTTTTAAAAAACACACACATACACGACAAAATTACATCTTTATTCCAAAGGTCTATCATTTTATTATTTTATCGAATTTCAAAAAACTGTGCTATTACGCCACTTACAATGTTCTCTTCTTCTTCTTATTCTCCTTCTTCTTCTTTGCGTGCGTGTCCGCTTCGGACGTTTGGCGATCATCATGGCAATTCTGTCTTTAGTAGTTGCAATGCGAAATAGTTCTTCAGAGATAATATTAGACTAAGATCTAAGGTTGTCGAGCCAGGAAATTCTTCTTCGTCCCGGAGGTCTCATCCCTTGATTTTTCGTTGTAGGATACGTTGAAGCAGCTCATATCTTTTTTGATTCCTCGTGAAGTGGCCAAGGTATTGTAGTTTGCGACACTTGATGATGTTTATCAGCTCTGGGCTTTTGTTAACTCGACGTAAAACATCGACGTTTATCACTTTTTGAGACCATGATATTCTCAGCAGAGTTCAAAGACTCAGCCAGAGTTCAAAGACTTAGAGTCTGGCAGTGGTTGCCTTTGTAAGGGTCCATGTTTCCACACCGTATAAGAGAACCGACAACACATAACAGCTGAGGAGACGCATTTTTGTGTCCATGGTAAGATCGTGACTCTTGAAGGCTGAGCTCATCGAGTTCAAAACACTCCTCGTCTTTCCGATGCGATTCTTTATCTCCTGAGCATTGTTCCACGCTTCGTTAATGATGGTGCCCAGATACGGTTACTGTGAAACTCGCTCTATGCTTGTACCACTGATGAACAGATTCACACCTCGAATGTTCTATAGATAAAGGATATTGTTTGTTTTTTGGTTTCAGATAAGGTTTGCAAAATGCAGGACTAACGTCATGGACACACCTCATTTTGAATAGAGTGACTTTAAGTGCTCGGATGAGGGGCATAACGACGACTCAATTTCTTTAAAAAATCTGAAATTATTCAACAAGAATCAATAAATAACGTGCAAAAAGATTCACGTTGATTGAAATTTTCCAAAACAAAATCGTAAAAGTCGCTTACTTTGAAGGCTCACAGGAGAATGGGCCCTTAAGGTGCGCATTTTAGAGCCCTATTTACTGTATGTTTTTTTCTTGTTTTGGTCCATACTACCTCCTCTGAAAGTTGCCTATCACAACGTCTTAGAAAACCTTACCGGCTCTCATATTCCACTGTCAGACGGATCAGAACGGTTTTCGCTCATAACTTCTAACTCGATCGTTTCCGGACCAGGATCCCTTACCTCAAACCGATACATTTACTCTTCTCCAACATCCCTGACAGTTTGTAACATCATTTCGGCATCAACCTGTATATGCATGCTATGTGACGTGTCTTCGCTTTGTTTGTGTTTCCCGTTCTGACGCAATTATGAGATTGGTCACTGTACATTACGTCTCCGAATTGTATCACTTTTGCTGAGACTCATGGTTCCTTCTCATTTTTGCGCACGTAAGGCAGTAGTTGATCATTGTCCTTGAAAACATTTGTTGTCAACTGTGCTCGATCTGTGGGTATACGAGTGGCAAAACTGGTGACTTTATTGTACAGTGCAGTCTTCCATGCAGTTTTTCAGCTTGCGAGTTTCTGTCATGGGAAATCGCTGTGTACTGTAAAAGAAAAATCGGTAACGCATTACCCAAATTTTACTGCTGTGTTATCTTTGTCATATGAGATTTGAATGTTACGACAAGCATTTCAGTGAGTTTATTTGCGTCCGATTGAAACAGTGTCGTTTTGAAACGTGCTGTCCCATTATGTTTACAGAAAATTGAATTCCTGCGACAGAAATTAAGTGCCATTGATTGTCTGTTACTACTGAATTCGGCAAACCTTCGATTGACAAAATCCTTAAAGAAGTTGATTGTTTTCATAGACGTTGTAGACAACATTTGTACCTCATACTGAACTTTCCAAAATGTATGACAATGATCCAGTAACTACCTAAAAATGATCCATAATCCATTTGTAAACCTGACCAATCTTATGATGCCTGTGACCACGGAAAATACTGCCATGGTGAAGCTCACTGGAACTTCTAGCATAAATGGCACTTAGCCAGCATAATTTCTATGGTCTTATGTTTTTCCAATAGGAATGCTTCCTGCTAACGCGTTGGGTACGTAGGATGCTTCAGTAGCATAGATGCAGCACTTGAAGCACTTACAGTTTTAACATTTTGCAATCACCAGTCGTGTCTTTCCAGATTATCATCGTATGAGAAGGAAAGATTTGTCGATAGTGAGAGCATTTCTCAAGTGTATGATTTAACTGATTTTTTTATCTAAAGGCCTCTTCCCTTGAACGTATTCTTTTATTTTGGATAGCACTGCATTTGTTGCCGCAAATATTGCTCTCAAGTTAACATTTAATGGAAAATGTTTTAAAACGGCTGCTGATGTCTGAATCGAAATTTGTATTACCAGAAGAATCGTAATATTTATCCTACCCTAATGGCATTCGTGGTAGCAAGTCTGCGTACACGTATTGAGGGCTGGACCTAAAAAGTATTCCATAATCATATTCCAATAAAAGCACTGCCCATCACTGTGAGCTTTACGCCGTTCTGGAAGGCACGTAATTATTCTCTCAAGATATAGATAATTATGGCATGTGATCTACTAGTAGACTGCTTCATCGGCTGTAAATGTGTTCCTGTAACTTACTGACAGCACATTTAATAGTGAGCGCTTCTTTCTCAACTTGGCTATAATTTCTTTGATTAATTGTTAATGTTTCCGATGCGAAAGCATTTGGTCTTTCTAACCCGTATTCTCAATGTGATAACATTGCACTTATTACATATTTACACAACTGGCCATTAAAATTGCTACACCAAGAAGAAATGCAGATGATAAACGGGTATTCATTGGACAAATATATTACTAGAACTGGCATGTGATTACATTTTCAGGCAATTTAGGTGCAGAGATCCTGAAAAATCAGTGCCCAGCACAATCACCTCTGGCCGTAAAAACGGCCTTGATACGCCTAGGCATTGAGTCAAACAGAGCTTGGATGGTGTATACAGGAACAGCTGCCCATACAGCTTCAACATGATACCACAGTTCATCAAGAGTAGTGACTGGCGTATTGTGACGAGCCAGTTGCTCGGCCACCGTTGACCAGACGTTTTCAGTTAGTGAGAGATCTTGAGAATGTGCTGGCCAGGGCAACAGTCGAACATTTTCTGCATCCAGAAAGGTCCGTACAGGACCTGAAATATGCGGTCGTGCATTATCCTGCTGAAATGTAGGGTTTCGCAGGGATCAAAAGAAGGGTAGAGCCATGGGTCGTAACAAATCTGAAATGTAACGTGCACTGTTCAAAGTGCCGTCAATGCGAACAAGAGGTGACCGAGACTTGTAACCAATGGCACCCCATACCATTACGCCGGGTGATACGCCAGTATGGCGATGACGAATACACGCTTCCAATGTGCGTTCACAGCGATGTCGCCAGACACGGTTGCGACCATCATGATGCTGTAAACAGAGCCTGGATTCATCCGAAGAAATTACGTTTTGCCATTCGTGCACCCAGGTTCGTTGTTGAGTACACCACCGCAGGCGCTCCTGTCTGTGATGCAGCGTCAAGGGTAACCGCAGCCATGGTCTCCGAGCTGATAGTCCATGCTGCTGCAAATATCGTCCAACTGATCGTGCACTACAGTCTGGACCGGTCGCAGATTCGAATCCTGCCTCGGGCATGGATGTGTGTGATGTCCTTAGGTTAGTTTGGTTTAATTAGTGGTAAGTTCTAGAGGACTGACGACCTGAGAAGTTAAGTCCCATAGCACTCAGAGCCATCTGAACTTCTTTTTTTTTTTGTTCGTGCAGATGGTTGTTGTCTTGCAAACGTCCTCATCTGTTGACTCAGGGATCGAGACGTGGCTGCACGATCCGTTACAGCCAAGCGGATAAGATTCCTGTCATCTCGACTGCTAGTGATACGAGGCCGTTGGGATCCGTATTGCCCTCCTGAACCCACCGATTCCATATTCCGCTAACAGTCGTTGGATCTCGACCAACGCGACCAGCAATGTCGCGATACGATAGACCGCAATCGCGATAGGCTACAATCCGACCTTCATCAAAGTCGGAAACGTGATGGTACGCATTTCTCCTCCTTACACGAGGCATCACAACAACGTTTCACCAGGCAACGCCGATCAACTGCTGTTTGTGTATGAGAAATCGGTTGGAAACTTTCCTCATGTCGGCACGTTGTAGGTGTCACCACCGGCGCCAACCTTGTGTGAATGCTCTGAAAAGCTAATCATTTGCATATCACAGCATCTTCTTCCTGTCGGTTAAGTTTCGTGTTTGTAGCACGTCGCCTTCGTGGTGTAGCAATGTTAATGGCCAGTAGTGTAGAAGCATCTGCAGCAATAGTTAACGCTTTAGTTGGATCACGTTCATTGTTACAGAGCCATTTATTCCTTTTTTGTAAGTATTTGTTTAGCTGCTGCATGTGGAATGAAATTTCAGTATTAACTGATTTGAGCTAACATCCCATAATTGCATGAGATGTTTGAAAGCGGATGGCTCTTTACTGCTACCGTGTGACAGAATTTGTCAATGTGCTGAACCCCTTGTTGGAAGAATATCGACTTTGCCTTAATACATTTTAAATTGGCTGCTTGTAGATTCTTAAACATTCATCCTAAATTTGTATTTATGAATATAGATTGAAACAGAAGTCTATATACATAAAATCATATCTTTATCAGACCAGTAAAGTATCTCAAATTGTGTAATTTCATTTGTGTTAGTCCTGCACCTGGTTTTCAGGATGGATCCACCATTTGCGTTCTGTGCTGAGGTTCTATTCCAGAACATGGAGAGCCTTGGCAATTCTCTTCGTGTGTAAGGGGGAATCTATAGCAGACTGGGCTAGCAGTAAGAATTTGTATCGAGGAGCAAGGTACGCCAGGGTAATCGGTGCAGATGTGTGAACCGCTGTGCCAATGTAGCTTGGTGACTAACGCACCTACCTAGTAAGCAGGGGACCCGGCTTCGATCCCCGGCATTGGTACTCATTTTCACTCCCCTCTTCAGTCTACAGACATAATATCATATCTGTATGAGGCCGGTAGAGTATCTTAAATTGTGTCATTTCATTTATATTTATAAGAGGGCGCTCTTGAAAGTAAAGAACGTTTGCTCATGCAGTCCGCGCACCTTTTTTATGGCAATCAGTCATTTGTTTCCGATGTTCAACGTGATGCTGACAGTTGCCACATATTGTTTAAGTCGGACCGTGTCGCTTGGTAAGCACAGAGATAGCCGTAAGCACGGGTGTGTCCGACAGTGGTGCATAATGCTTAAGAATGTAAGAACAGATGTTCACAACGGAGAGAGATCGGAGCGACCCTCCGTCATCACAGATGCACTGAAACAAAAGGTGTACCGCATTATTCGAGTGAATCGATGATTCGTGATTAGTGACGTACACGAACAATGTCAGAAAATGTCTCGTTCAATTGCGAACGAAATTGTCACTCGGTGCTTAGGCTACCACAAAATCTGCGCATGGAAGTTGGCACATGGATCACAGATGACAAGAAAGCAGTGAAAATGGGTGCTGCATTATCGTTCTTGGAGCACTACGGAAAGTAATGGTCGCCGACACATTCACTGACCAGATTGTTACAGGAGATGGAGCATGAATTTTTCACTACACTTTCATAATGGAGCGACAGTCTATGGAGTGGAGTCGTGTTCAGCCACGCAAGTTCAAACAAACTGCAGTAACTCAAAACTGACGGTTTCTCTTCTCTGGTACAGTGAGACGGTCCTACTCGTCGATTTATTGCTTCACAACACGACAGTCAATAGTGATGCGTGCTGTGCTACCCTTGAACGCCTCCGTCTGTCTATCCGGAAACTGCGAAGGGGGCAAGCTCCTGCGAGGATCTGCTCGGTTGCACAGCAATCCACATCTCAACACAGGCCGGCAGACGCACGCCCTGCTGCCTGAGAAACTCCGGTGGGACAATTTCGAGCATCCTCCCTGCAGTCCGAACCTGACAGAATCGGACTTTTTCCTGTTTCCAAAACTGATGGTGCAGCTTGCTTGTAAACCCTTCGGAAATGATGAAGACCTGAAGGATGCTGTCGCAAACAGGTTGAATAGCCAGGCGGCCAAGTGATTGTTGCTGTTGTTGTTGTTGTGGTCTTCAGTCCTGAGACTGGTTTGATGCACCCCTCCATGCTACTCTATCCTGTGCAAGCTTCTTCATCTCCCAGTACCTACTGCAACCTACATCCTTCTGAATCTGCTTAGTATATTCATCTCTTGGTCTCCCTCTACGATTTTTACCCTCCACGCTGCCCTCCAATGCTAAATTTGTGATCCCTTGATGCCTCAAAACATGTGCTACCAACCGATCCCTTCTTCTAGTCAAGTTGTGCCACAAACTTCTCTTCTCCCCAATCCTATTCAATACCTCCTCATTAGTTACGTGATCTACCCACCTTATCTTCAGCATTCTTCTGTAGCACCACATTTCGAAAGCTTCTATTCTCTTCTTGTCCAAACTGGTTATCGTCCATGTTTCACTTCCATACATGGCTACACTCCATACAAATGCTTTCAGAAACGACTTCCTGACACTTAAATCTATACTCGATGTTAACAAATTTCTCTTCTTCAGAAACGATTTCCTTGCCATTGCCAGTCCAAGTGGTATGAGAAGGATATACACAAACTGGTGCCATGGTACTACAAGTGCCTTAATGTCAAATGGGACTATGTGGAAAAGCAGAAAAAGTATTTGTTAAAACATGTACATTCTGCTTATGTATTACTATTGAAGAACATTTTGATATGGCAAAACGTTGTTTACTTACTGGATGGCCCTCGTATTTATATTTTATAGTAGCATTAGTAACAATTGCCTCCTATAACTGCAATTACAAGTTTCTGGCGCACTTTTCTTGGGATACAACATTCATGTTAACAAATTATTGACATAATAGTTTAGGGGTAGCTTCCTTGATTACCAAGGAGAACATCCTGGATATCAAGTTATATCCCACCCACTGTGTATGTTTTGAATAAAAAGCATTCGCAATGCTGGCCGAAGACTTTTAGTACAAATAGTCACCCTTGTTCTGCCAACAGCCTAGTCAAATAGAGCGGCGGGATGAACAGAGCTTCAGGACACTATCTTCTGTTTGTGGTGGGAAGTGCCTGTAGAAGACAGAAGAATCAGCAACGATCCAACGAATGAAGAAGCAGAAAGAAAACCACTGAATGGAAAGACATGTAATGCGACCTCTAATTAAAAAGTGTCATCATGATCTCTCCACCGGTAAAATATTCCGGCTAAATCATCCGTTCGGATCTCTGGGAGGGTACTAACAAGAGAGAGGGTTTCAATCTATGCGTCGGAGGGTGGAATGTCTAAAGTTCGAATATGGTAAACAAGTGATAAGATCTAAAAAGGTGAGTGCAAACGGTAAAAATAAAATTAGTATGAAAAATATATGCATAAGACAACCCGGAATTGTCGTTTGTTAATGAACAGGAGAACCGCTCGTCACAGAAAATACTACAAATCGTGACTTCGTTAACACCAATAATTTGCAGTCACATGTCTGCGCACGGCCATCTCTCACATGCTCTGCCCGAGTATTTCGCTGTGTCATCACGTTTGGGTGAGTGAGAGAAGACTTGTTTATCGACCTGTTTAACGCAACACAAAGTGATGCTCGCGATAAAATAGCGTCTGTTCATCGTCGAATGTTATGCGAATCACAAGTCGTATAAAACCTGTGTGGAACTTTGTGCGCCGGCCGAGGTGGCCGAGCGATTTTAGGCGCTGCAGTCTGGAACCGCGCGACCGCTACGGTCGCAGGTTCGAATCCTGCCTCGGGCATGGATGTGTGTGACATCCTTAGGTTAGTTAGATTAAAGTAGTTCTAAGTTATAGGGGACTGATGATCTCAGCAGTTAAGTCCTATAGTGCTCAGAGCGATTTGAACTTTGTGCGTTAGAGTCCGAAACAGGAAGTGCAATGCGAAACTTAGTTGCTAAACAGCGCGGAACGGGGTCTGTTGCGAATGACAACCGTAACTATGCAAAAACACTGGAGCTAAGAGATGGTAAAACACAGTCGACGAAATTTTAATTATCTTTGCAAGTGGGAATTAAGAGATCACGGTGTAGAAACACTATCAAAAAGTACCTGCATCCGTATCGTTACGAATTTATTCTTGTGCATGAGCTTGTTGGGTTCTGCCATTGGTTACCTAGTAAAGTGGACAGAGCTGGTTCAGCCTGTCACGGTATGTGAACTCATAGAATATGTGCTATTCTGCAACAAAAAATAGTCCGCATCAATACTTCGAGAGCCGTTTCATATTCTCAAGACCAGTGATTCGTGCGTAATATATGGTGTCCTAACTGTAACACGATTCTTTCACAAAACTCTAAATTTCAACCGGTATGTCCACAAACTGTTTGATCCATATGTGAATCAACTGACAGAAGTTGAACGACTGTGTGGATATTTTCAGCAAGACGGAGCAACAGCACACACCGCCTTGACAATCACGTCAGGGGTGGTTGAGGTGTTCGGTGAGGACTATCAGCAGACGCAAAGCAATCTCCAGACCACCTCGATCGCCTGATCTCACCCCCGTGATTTTTACCTGTGGGGATAATCGAAGGGTTGGATGTACACAAATAATCATTACACACCGAAAGTGCTACAGCGGAACAATGTAAACGCTATTACTGCTAACCCTCAGGCAGAGCTACTACATGTGCCTCGTAGCTTGATGAAACGACCACAGCGCAGCATCAGCGTCACCGATGGCCATTTCCAGCACCTTCTAGGATTTTCATGAAGAGGTGTTAACCCTGCGTCTATCTCATTGTGAATATTTTCCGAGTCAGTTTTCTTTTGTCCCTACTGTATATGTAGGATGTTTGGGCTATAAGTGTGCGACCGAACCGCCGTAATCTTTCCATCAGTAAATGGGGTATGTTCTCAAGTGACTCCGTTGTTTTAACCCCTTCACTGACAGAATGACCCGCTTCCTACTTCCGTATGTATAAAGCCAATACGGACTTGTAGCTGTCACGCCTTTGCGCTTACTGCTACGTATTTTAACCGTAAATAGCTCAGCCCTAATGGTAAGAGTTAGTAGTGAATTCACGTTATTAATCTTTGAAGACAGCACAGCTGCCACAAGCTCAGCTCACTTTTACTCCACTCCTACCCTCGCCATTACACCACATTAACTAGGTGCTACATGGACCTTGCTCAATTCACTTGCGTATACATTTTTGACCGTTACTCGCCAGTATTTACCTATTGGATTAGTACACTCCTAACCGGACTATTTCTCAAAGAGCTGTGATGATTGAATGGGTTCGATCCACGGCCTACAGTGCCCTACAGTTCACACGGTAACACTGCCTACCTGACCCACTTAACTTGGTAGTGAGCTTATGTATCCAATCACCACTGCTAGCAGCAGTGGGTAATCCTATCAGCACGACGAGAGCAGCAGACTTACCGTCGAATCCTCCTGAAAATACTTATAACTACGGTCGCCAGCTCTGAAGGAGCAAAAGAATAAATCAGTTTTTTGGCTCGTTTCGAAGTGAAACGGCTTAAGTTGAATTTAAACTTAATTCTGAATATTACTATTTCTGATCATTCTAGGTGATTCTACAAAGCAAATACTCTCTCAATTTCTGTGAGTTGGCTTGGTAATTACCACCAAGACAACTTATGCAACTTAGGTTAACAAAATTCTATCCTTCAACTTATTTAATGATTTTGGATATTACTCTTTGGACAATTGATATAGAATTAGTTAAGTGACTTTACTTGAAAGGTTACTCAGAAAAATTTAAGTAACTATAAATAGGCGACTCATTCTGGTGTGACCATTGCTCTTTTCAACATTCTTATACGCTAAAGTATTCTACACCCAAAAGAATTGTAAATGAAAGAGGCGATGGTGGCCTCAGTCTGATTTCACTACACTATGTTTCAGGTTACTACACTTTACAATGAACAACATGCGTCGTAATTTTACTCATTACTATATTCTGTCTTCTGCACTTGCACAAAAGAAAACTGGTATTCTCCTTTTACATGTATACAAAGTTCGACTTAACAATTGCAAGCAGTCTTGCCTTGGGTAGACATGTCGGTGCTGGTGGTGAGATGCCTGTGGCTAACACAGCTCTTCACGCCTCATGCCCTTAATGGCGGCTGGAACTACGAGCTGTAGCACTCGTATAAGCTACTGCACGTCCGCCATAAAATCTGGGCGCAGGAACTCTTACAATCAGCCCCAGTGGCATAGAGACGGCTTCGACAACCATTCGTCGCGTTCTACTCCACAAACGGCGACGATATTCGCCTCTTCGCTGTTGCACAATCACTTTTGCGTGAGCACAGTTACGCACGTCCGATCACGTCAACACTCCCCAGGCCATTCCATTGTTCAGTCCCTGTGTCTCCAGCTACCTCTAGCTACGCTCGTATCACCAAGAGTGGGGGCGTTCCCCTACCACCTTTTCACCGAAATCATTTAGTATTTAAGAATATTTATATTTATTACCCTGGAGTTCATACCAGTCATAATAATTTACTACTAGCGCTTTATAACATTAAATCATACAGTAATAGCTTATAATTACCAAGAAAAAGAATGCATTTGACTCCGATAGCTTAGTGCATTGTCTGAGAGGCAGCGCTAATTCCCAGTTTCGCCAATAGATGGCATCAGGGTGCACTCCCTGGCAGTCTCACACCAGCGCGCCCGTTTCCGACGCGCGGGCTCCAAATTACTGTCAGCCCACCATCATTTCAGTTCCGTTACACATGCCCCACTTCTTATTGAAGTATCTAACAGTGATAATTCAATAAGAAGTCTCTCCTATAATGAATCTGAAATTTTCGTTAAGCTTTTTACCAAGGGTTTTCCCTTTCTTACTGATACACCTCGGTACTTATATTACTTATTTAAAATTAAACACCAATTCTTTTTATCTTTCCTGCTAAACATTACATAAATGATTTACATATATTCTTTACAATTTTCTTACATCTAAACACAGTACACTTTAAACATCTTTTTTTACAAAAATTTTAAATACACTTCTTTTATCTCAGGCAAGTAAAACACACGTTATGCGCCTATTACTTTATAGCCCGTCCTTTTCACTTTACCTCCTCACTTTTCTACCTCTTCCACAACACTTATTTACACATCTATTAAGGCTTTCTTAGAAGCTCAGTCTTTCCCAGTCTGTTTAGTCTCTACTTAAACTAGAAGTTTCATTAGAATACTGCAACATATTTTAGTGAACATTTACCTTTCACATAGAACAAAAGAAACAAAACTATTTACATGTTGGTTTACTTTAATATTTATTTATATATTTATTTTCAATCTGGTAGAATTTGTGGTTCATACCTTTTGAGATCCACTATGTTTCTTACTCCCAGGCGTTTGCCTGTTAATGGGTACTCTAAATAATAAGCATTCACATTGGGTATGGACACTATTTTAAATGGTCCATTATATACACTCCTGGAAATTGAAATAAGAACACCGTGAATTCATTGTCCCAGGAAGGGGAAACTTTGTTGACACATTCCTGGGGTCAGATACATCACATGATCACACTGACAGAACCACAGGCACATAGACACAGGCAACAGAGCATGCACAATGTCGGCACTAGTACAGTGTATATCCACCTTTCGCAGCAATGCAAGCTGCTATTCTCCCATGGAGACGATCGTAGAGATGCTGGATGTAGTCCTGTGGAACGGCTTGCCATGCCATTTCCACCTGGCGCCTCAGTTGGACCAGCGTTCGTGCTGGACGTGCAGACCGCGTGAGACGACGCTTCATCCAGTCCCAAACATGCTCAATGGGGGACAGATCCGGAGATCTTGCTGGCCAGGGTAGTTGACTTACACCTTCTAGAGCACGTTGGGTGGCACGGGATACATGCGGACGTGCATTGTCCTGTTGGAACAGCAAGTTCCCTTGCCGGTCTAGGAATGGTAGAACGATGGGTTCGATGACGGTTTGGATGTACCGTGCACTATTCAGTGTCCCCTCGACGATCACCAGTGGTGTACGGCCAGTGTAGGAGATCGCTCCCCACACCATGATGCCGGGTGTTGGCTCTGTGTGCCTCAGTCGTATGCAGTCCTGATTGTGGCGCTCACCTGCACGGCGCCAAACACGCATACGACCATCATTGGCACCAAGGCAGAAGCGACTCTCATCGCTGAAGACGACACGTCTCCATTCGTCCCTCCATTCACGCCTGTCGCGACACCACTGGAGGCGGGCTGCACGATGTTGGGGCGTGAGCGGAAGACGGCCTAACGGTGTGCGGGACCGTAGCCCAGCTTCATGGAGACGGTTGCGAATGGTCCTCGCCGATACCCCAGGAGCAACAGTGTCCCTAATTTGCTGGGAAGTGGCGGTGCGGTCCCCTACGGCACTGCGTAGGATCCTACGGTCTTGGCGTGCATCCGTGCGTCGCTGCGGTCCGGTCCCAGGTCGACGGGCACGTGCACCTTCCGCCGACCACTGGCGACAACATCGATGTACTGTAGAGACCTCACGCCCCACGTGTTGAGCAATTCGGCGGTACGTCCACCCGGCCTCCGGCATGCCCACTATACGCCCTCGCTCAAAGTCCGTCAACTGCACATACGGTTCACGCCCACGCTGTCGCGGCATGCTACCAGTGTTAAAGACTGCGATGGAGCTCCGTATGCCACGGCAAACTGGCTGACACTGACGGCGGCGGTGCACAAATGCTGCGCAGCTAGCGCCATTCGACGGCCAACACCGCGGTTCCTGGTGTGTCCGCTGTGCCGTGCGTGTGATCATTGCTTGTACAGCCCTCTCGCAGTGTCCGGAGCAAGTATGGTGGGTCTGACACACCGGTGTCAATGTGTTCTGTTTTCCATTTCCAGGAGTGTATATATTTAAATTTGCTGATCTCGTTATTAATTTCACTTGACTTTTCATGTGTTTTTACAAGAACGAGATCACCTATTTTGAATTTAGGATTCCTTACTTTTTCGTCATGACGACGAATTCTCGCATCTGCTTGTTTTCTCATCTTGTCTTTTACTAAGTACTTTTTACTATCTTAATCTAATTCAACTCTAACTGGAAATTCCAGTAGGTCTTCTACTAGACTTTTACTTCTCGTCTTTTTCAGGATTTCTTCTGGAGTAAATCCAGTGCTCTCGTTTGTTAATGAATTCATGATTTCTTCGAATTCACTTACATACATGCCCCACTTCTTGTGGTTGCTATGGCAGTACGTCCTAAATAACCGACCTATCTCACGCATATATCTTTCTGCCGGATTGCTTGATGGGTGATAAGCTGAGATATGTACCACTTCTACCTGTTTCTCAGTTATCCCATCCTTCCACATTTTTGAGCAAAACTGAACACCATTATCTGATAGTATTCTCTTTGGCTTCCCTACTTTCACAAAATAATCACACACCATTTTATCATACACAGCTCTGGCAGTAGCTTTTCTCAAGGGATATAGCTTTATATACTTTGAGAAAAGTTCAACTGTTACAAATATGTACACAAAACCCCCCATGGTTTTCGGTAATGGTCCAAAGATATCTACTGCTACTATTTCTAATACTTCATCAGGTTTTATTGATTGCATGGGCCCTTGATTAGTTGCATTTGTTACTTTCGCCTTTTGGCATAGATCACAAGATCTTATCCTCTGTGCTACCCTTCGTGCCATGTTGTTAAAGGTAATGCATTCATCTAACTTATCGGTACACTTCCGTGCACCACAATGGCCATATGCCAAGTGAACATAATCTATCAGCACTTCAGTGTGTTGTTCCGGCCAACATACTCTCCACTTCCCTGGATTATTTAATCTTTGAAGATACAGTACACCTTTATGTATTTTATATGAAGCCCTTATGTTAGTTGCGTCCGGATTGTCAAACTTGACCTTTACCGACTTGAGTGCATCATCATCACTTTGATATCTTCGCATATTCCGACATATTTCCCTAATTTTTTCTCTCCCTTCCGCTTTTTTGAAGTAATTCACCTCAAAAACATCTTCCCTATTCTTTACACTTTCTAGTGTCTCACATCCTTCCGGTAATCTCGACAAAGCATCCGGTACTGCATGTTCTTTCCCTTTAACATACTCGATCTCTATATCAAATTGTTGTAAAAACAGCGCCCATCTGGTCAACCTGTTATGTAACAATCTGCAGTCCTTCAAAAATATTAAAGCTTTGTGGTCTGTATGGACCACAGTCTTATGCCCCCATAAGAAAAGTTGAAATTTCCTAAAACCCCATACTATAGCTAAAGCCTCCTTCTCTGAAACCGTATAGTTTCTTTCGTACTTAGACATGGTTCTACTCGCAAATGCTATTTGTCTATGAGTTTTTTCCCATCTATCATTACCTCCTGAAATACGGATACTCCCAATCCATAATCTGAACTATCTGTTGCCATGTGGAATGGTTCACACAGGTCAGGGTGCCATAACTTTATGTTTTTAGCCAAATTGTCTTTTAGCCGGTTGAATGCTGTTTCACATTCCTCAGTCCATATATACACACTGTTCTTCTTAAGTAGGTTGCTCAGATGTGGGCTATTGAACACCTGATCATCCACATACTTACGATAAAAGGAACAAAGTCCTATAAACGACTTTAGTTGTTTTTTATTCTTGGGAGCCGGACAATTTTTTATTGCTTTGACTTTATCGGGATCCTTTCCAATTCCCTCTGGTGTTACTATGTGACCTAAAAACTTTATTTATTTCTTCACAAACTCGCATTTTTTCAGGTTCAGGGTCATTCCTCCTTTAATTAAAGCTTTGAACACCCTGTCGCATAACTCCATGTGCTCTTCCCATGTCCTTGTAGCAATTAACAGATCATCTACATAAACCGTGATTAGCGAACTAAGTTCACTCCCTAAAATTTTGTCTAAAGCCCGAATGAACACTGAAACGGAAGTATTTAGGCCAAATGGTACCACTGTGAAATGGTAGCATTTGCCGTTGAATAAAAATGCCGTGTACTTCCTAGACTCCTCACTTAATGGGATTTGCCAGTATCCTGCAGTTAGGTCTAAACTAGTCATGTACTTTACACCACTAAACTTCTGCAATAAATTATCTATGTT
Source organism: Schistocerca americana (assembly GCF_021461395.2). NCBI lineage: Eukaryota > Metazoa > Arthropoda > Insecta > Orthoptera > Acrididae > Schistocerca > Schistocerca americana. The sequence goes on from NC_060126.1 coordinate 384,165,504, forward strand.
CTCTGGACGATCCAACTCCCTCTTCACTACTTTATTCAGAGTACGAGCATCTATCACTATTCGTACACTTCCATCCTTCTTACCTACTACCACCAGTGGGTTATTATATGGGCTAGAACTCCGTTCAATGACCCCACATGAAACCATTTTATCTATTTCTTTTTGAACTGCTTCTTTCTTAGACACGGGTACATTATATGGTGGTTTAAAGAAAGGTTCATGCTCCTCTACCTCCATGCAGTACTCATAATTTATCACTCGTCCCGGTTTGTCTGAAAATACCTCCTGATTTTCTTTCAGAATTTGCCATAGATCCTCCCTCTGGGCATCAGATATTCCTTCCATTTTATCCACTACATTTCGAAGGAGTGTCTCCTTATTTCCATCTTCAACTATCTGCCTCACCAGACACCAGTCGAATTTTTGACCTATTCCTGAATCATGATCATCTCTAAATTCTACCCATCTCAGCTGGTTCTCTTCCATTACTCTAGATGATTCAAATGGTATTTCTAATACCGCACTATCAACTTTACAGACCATTATCCCTTTGTCACAATCTATAATTACTTTCTGTTTTATTAACCAGTCAATGCCTAAAATGATCTCGGCACTGAGCTCTGGAACTACTAAAATTGCATTCGAAAATAGCTTGTTTTTTATCTTAAATTCCATCATCACTTGATGTTTAACAGGTTTACTACATTTCCCTGTCGCCCCTATCACTTTAACACCTGTTACTGGCATCATGACTACTCCTCGTTGCTCTTTGATCATCTCAAAAAATGCGTGCGAAATAGCACTTATTTGAGCACCCGTATCCAACAATACATATAAATCGTATCCACATATATTAATGGGTAGGATTGTTTGCATCCTATTGTCCTCTTTCATACTTTCTTTATCTTCCCATAATAAATCCTTTTCCACCGCCAAGTCTTGCCATATTATTTTTCCGGTTTTTATACTGACCATTACATCTGGAGGTTTCTTTCTCCTTTTCATCCTAAATTCTTTCACCACTTTTTCCAATAGTCCTTCGTCTAGGCTCTTTAATGCCATCTCGTTCTCATTCGCATCTGTCATGCCTGAACTCTCGGTTGCAGAATCGGAAACTTCCTCTACTTCTTTTTCTCCCTGGATGCTTTCTGATGATTCTGACGATAATTCCTCCTCCTTAGAAATATGACCTTCTTCGGATTCAAATAATTCTTGCAAATTATAATCCATTTCTCTACTTTCCCTTTGTTGGATAGTACATTCGCCACTCTTACTTTCATTATTTTCCCCTACTAATGGAATTCCAGTCTCACTCAACTCATTTGCTTCAGTACTACAGGGATCACAACACACTTTCTCTTGGTTAGATACACTTTCTCTAATTTCTTTAAAAGAATCTTCATCACAGTCATGTACTCCTGCTGTCACTAGGTACACATCATAATCGGTATGGCTCTCTAACACTGTCATATTCGGGTCCAAATTAATCACTTGAGTGGAAGATCTTTCTAATTGTGCTGGCTGGCTTTTGAGCTGATGTACATATTCTGCATACGAGGTAATTTCTGAATCGGCATGCGTCTCTGCACTATGCCCCTTTTTCTTTTCCACCCTTTCCTCTTTAATTACTTCTCGATGCGATTCGTCGACTATTCGTACGAACCTTTTACCATAAGTCACATCACTCCTACCTTGCCCCTGCCTCTCTGCACAGTTGCCATCCCTACCGACAACCAACGCCTTCTCTGACTCTTCCTTCATCAATTCGTCACTCTGACTTCGAATTGTACTTATTTCATTCACGTGAGCCTTCACATCCGACCGATATTCTTTTCCTACTTCATTTCCCTTAATAATTCCTTCCTGCTCTCTCTCCTCTGTTTGTATCCCTGCATTATACTTCGCAAAGTTTCGTTTATGTAACTGCTCTTCAGGCGAACGACGCACTATCCTACTATAGTACTGACTACTCCGATCTTCCCTATATTTGGGCCATTTCTTTCTTTCCGCGCGCGTTAGGCCCTTGACCTGCGCGGTATTTAGTTTTCCTGATTTTGATAATGCATCCCGTTTCCCTGATAGTGTCCTCTCCCTCGCTGAGAGTTACCTCCTCGACCTCTTCCTCTCATCATGTTAATTTGCGGTTCATTCCTACCACCTTTTACTATTCCATTCTGATTTCTGAAACCTCGAAACTCTCTAGTTTCACGCCACCTATCTTCATTCTCGATTTTTTCTAAAAATTCATCGAATGTTCGATGAGTGCCTCCTACATAACGCTTTGAATCGTCAGGTAGCTTTTTCCACAACTCCCACACCATCTCCGATTCTGATCTACGATCTTTAAGATACTCCAAACGCTTGAACCATCCTTCACCGTATTCTTTCATGAGCCCACGCCCATGTTCTGGCATTCTGGCGACAACGAATTCTCTCCACAACCTATCTCTCTGTTGTGTGCTCCAGAATTCCTCAAGGAACTTTTCTTTGAAGTCTGTAAACTTCAAATTGTCGATATCCAAATTCAATCACCAACGTTTAGCATGACCTGCTAAAGCGTCTATTACTAAATTAATTTTTTCTTTATCCGACATGTCTGTTGGTAAGACACGTTCACAATTTTTTATAAAATCCATTGGATGCCATCCACCTTGTTTCTTTTGAGGATCGTATTTTTCCTCCCTACTCAGTATTTCCGATTTTTGCATTACCAATGGGATACCACTACAGTTAAGAAACGTCTGATTCTGAACGTGCTGACTTAACAATTTTATCTCATTACGCAGTGTATTTTCCTGCTCCTGCACACATGCATCAAAACTCAACATGGTATTGCGCAGTGTTTCAATATCAGCTGCCGTTTCTTTAACAATCTCTTTCTTTACAACTGGTACTATCACCTGTAATTTACTTTCAATTATCGGTTCTAATTTTTCACTAACCAAAGGTTCCACTGATTTCTCTATTCTCTGAATTTCGGTATCAAATCTTTTCTCTATTTCTGTGACTTTTCTCTGAACATTTGTTATTTCAGCCCTAATGTTATTTACTGATTTGTTTACCTCTGTGATACGTTGGCTTTGCGTATTCAAAATATCTAAATTGGCTTTTATTTTACCAGATAGGTTTTCCTCCAATTGGAATATATGACTAGCCATTTCTGCTTTCAAACTAGCATTCCCTTCTCGAATTTGCGCCATCATCCTATTTAACAAACTTGTTAATTCCATATCCTCTCCCTTGTGACTTGCATCCACAGATACATTGGGTTCACTTTTCACTACCTTTGGTTTCACTTCCCGTTCCTCCTGTCTTGTGGGTGTGGATTCATCTATAAGATTTCCCAACCCTACAACAGTATCTATGGTCCCTAATTCTGGGTCTGACCTTGTAATGTTTTCGTCTTGTTTGTTACTATTCGACTCCATCTTAGGCTGCTGTATTTCGTGCCTAATAGAAATGTTTATTAAACCAAGTATTACTTGTTTAACTCCTACTATTGGACTTTCTTTTGCTGCTTTGCAGGTTGTCATCTTGAACTTACCAATTGTGGTATATTTGTCTACAACAGAATTTTAAATTTAAAATTTTCTTGAAACTACAAGTTTATATAAAACACTTTTATTGCAGCCCTTATTCTACAAACTTGGTAAGTCCTGTCACGGTCGCCACATGCGACCGAACCGCCGTAATCTTTCCATCAGTAAATGGGGTATGTTCTCAAGTGACTCCGTTGTTTTAACCCCTCCACTGACAGAATGACCCGCTTCCTACTTCTGTATGTATAAAGCCAATACGGACTTGTAGCTGTCACGCCTTTGCGCTTACTGCTACGTATTTTAACCGTAAATAGCTCAGCCCTAATGGTAAGAGTTAGTAGTGAATTCACGTTATTAATCTTTGAAGACAGCACAGCTGCCACAAGCTCAGCGCACTTTTACTCCACTCCTACCCTCGCCATTACACCACATTAACTAGGTGCTACATGGACCTTGCTCAATTCACTTGCGTATACATTTTTGACCGTTACTCGCCAGTATTTACCTATTGGATTAGTACACTCCTAACCGGACTATTTCTCAAAGAGCTGTGATGATTGAATGGGTTCGATCCACGGCCTACAGTGCCCTACAGTTCACACGGTAACACTGCCTACCTGACCCACTTAACTTGGTAGTGAGCTTATGTATCCAATCACCACTGCTAGCAGCAGTGGGTAATCCTATCAGCACGACGAGAGCAGCAGACTTACCGTCGAATCCTCCTGAAAATACTTATAACTACGGTCGCCAGCTCTGAAGGAGCAAAAGAATAAATCAGTTTTTTGGCTCGTTTCGAAGTGAAACGGCTTAAGTTGAATTTAAACTTAATTCTGAATATTACTATTTCTGATCATTCTAGGTGATTCTACAAAGCAAATACTCTCTCAATTTCTGTGAGTTGGCTTGGTAATTACCACCAAGACAACTTATGCAACTTAGGTTAACAAAATTCTATCCTTCAACTTATTTAATGATTTTGGATATTACTCTTTGGACAATTGATATAGAATTAGTTAAGTGACTTTACTTGAAAGGTTACTCAGAAAAATTTAAGTAACTATAAATAGGCGACTCATTCTGGTGTGACCATTGCTCTTTTCAACATTCTTATACGCTAAAGTATTCTACACCCAAAAGAATTGTAAATGAAAGAGGCGATGGTGGCCTCAGTCTGATTTCACTACACTATGTTTCAGGTTACTACACTTTACAATGAACAACATGCGTCGTAATTTTACTCATTACTATATTCTGTCTTCTGCACTTGCACAAAAGAAAACTGGTATTCTCCTTTTACATGTATACAAAGTTCGACTTAACAATTGCAAGCAGTCTTGCCTTGGGTAGACGTGTCGGTGCTGGTGGTGAGATGCCTGTGGCTAACGCAGCTCTTCACGCCTCATGCCCTTAATGGCGGCTGGAACTACGAGCTGTAGCACTCGTATAAGCTACTGCACGTCCGCCATAAAATCTGGGCGCAGGAACTCTTACAATCAGCCCCAGTGGCATAGAGACGGCTTCGACAACCATTCGTCGCGTTCTACTCCACAAACGGCGACGATATTCGCCTCTTCGCTGTTGCACAATCACTTTTGCGTGAGCACAGTTACGCACGTCCGATCACGTCAACACTCCCCAGGCCATTCCATTGTTCAGTCCCTGTGTCTCCAGCTACCTCTAGCTACGCTCGTATCACCAAGAGTGGGGGCGTTCCCCTACCACCTTTTCACCGAAATCATTTAGTATTTAAGAATATTTATATTTATTACCCTGGAGTTCATACCAGTCATAATAATTTACTACTAGCGCTTTATAACATTAAATCATACAGTAATAGCTTATAATTACCAAGAAAAAGAATACATTTGACTCCGATAGCTTAGTGCATTGTCTGAGAGGCAGCGCTAATTCCCAGTTTCGCCAATAGATGGCATCAGGGTGCACTCCCTGGCAGTCTCACACCAGCGCGCCCGTTTCCGACGCGCGGGCTCCAAATTACTGTCAGCCCACCATCATTTCAGTTCCGTTACAAGTGTAAGTATTGCCATCATTGGTTGGTTGGTTTGGGGGGGGGGGGGAAGACAACATAGGTTTAGAGAAGGATGGGGGAGGAAGTCGGCCGTCCCCTTTCAAAGGAACCATCCCGGCATTTGCCTGCACCACCTCGCTCGGATATCATTGGTGCCTTAGTATTTTTTCTCTGCATCCATCAGTCTTTCCACAAGCACCTCACATAATTCCCCCCCCCCCAGAGGTTTTCTGCACAGTCGAAGCTGCACCACTAACTGGATTGATTATACCTGTTTACGTCCAGTGTCCACAAGTCTACATCTGGCCCGCTGCAAAAGGAAAAATAAGCATTAATGAATTGCTCTTGCCACACGTACTTAGAGATACCTACCAACCAAAAAATAGAGCTCGTAGTTATTGTCTTTCAAATGCAGAAAATACATATGTAACGTTGTTCAGTACATCGTCCTCAATCACCAATCAAAATATCTGCATTTATATTCCTAATACGCTGTATAGCGGGAGTTAATGAAGTTAATTAGAAAGAAAATAAGGATTTCAGGTTTTACGTATTAAAGTAATGTCAACAGTCCGCGCACCTTTTTTATGTGAAATCGGTCATTGGTTTCCGATGTTCAGCGTGATGCTGACAGTTGCCACATATGTTTTAAGTCGGACCCTGTCGCACGGTAAGCACAGAGATAGCTGTAAAAATGGCTCTGAGCACTATGGGACTTAACAGCTATGGTCATCAGTCCCCTAGAACTTAGAACTACTTAAAACTAACTAACCTAAGGACATCACACACATCCATGCCCGAGGCAGGATTCGAACCTGCGACCGTAGCAGTCGAGAAATAGCTGTAACCATGGGTGTGCTGATGCCGAGTGGTGTATCAGGGCCACGAATCTTTTTGAAAAACAAGGTGAAGTAGATAGTAAGGGACTGTGAATGATTACATGATAGGATTGTTCTCAACAGAATCGGCGTCCAGCTCCGGTAGCTAGGTAGTCAGAATGACAGACTGTCAATCTTAAGTGCCCGGGTTCGATCCCCGGCGGGGTCGTAGATTTTCTGCGCTCAGGGACTGGGTGTTGTATTGTCCTAATCATGATCATTTCACCCCCATCTACGCGCAAGTCGCCGACGTGGCGTCAAATCGAAAGACTTGCATCCAGCGAATAGACTACCCTAGGGGAGGCCCTAGTCAAACGACATTTATTTATAACAGAATCAGCAGCAAACAGATTTCAACAACAATAACTCAGGTATAAATATCGACACCAGAATCACAAGATAAAGAGATAAGAGAGTATGTGAGGACATTGAATGGGTAATGTAGTATGAAAAGGGCGATGAAATTTAAACAATCAAGGGCAATTGATTTGCTGTAGTAGATTTAGCTACAGGAGAATATGAGATCCGTAGTAGGAACGAGAGAGGAGAATTCAGTCAGTGGTGGCGAGTAAACTACTAAAAAATCACAGGACGAGGAGGTATATTTGTAAACGGCTTTGAGGCACGGGAAGAATCCAGCTGGATTGCTTATTGGTAAGATTCTAAAATCAAATATTGGACTGTAAGGCATACCCCGGAGTAGATACAGCGTTAGATCGCAATTTAGTAATGGCGAAGATTAGACTGAAGTTTAATAGAATCAATGTGAAAACAAGTGGAATATTAAGCTATTAAGGATGTGCATTTGAAATTCTCTTAGGTTGTAGATACTGCAAAATGAATACCGCAGATTGAAGTTCAGTTGAAAAGGAATGGACATCTCTAAATGATCAATCACAGAAGTTAGACAGACAAACATTGCGAAGAAACTTTGGGTAAGAGAAGAAATACATCAGTCAACGAACGAAGGAATCACCAAAATTCTCAAGAAAAGACAGGAGAAAGCAGTATGAGTCACATATTTCGATAAAAAAAGTTGCCGATTGCTAGAGGCAGAGAAAAATCTATAGCCATTCCTTCCGTGAGTTCACAAAATATTTAATGGAATATTTCCATAAAAGTACATTAAATTTGGCTCGATTTCGCCCAGAGTCCTTTCATCGTCACACGTTCCACGTTTATGGTCTGGTCACATGGCGTCAAAGCTCTTGAGCAGTTATTTGAACACATGATCAGTTTGCACTGAAACATCCAATGGCTATCGTGATAGAAAAGGAAAGAAAGTTGCCTTTTTTAGATGTTTTGACGCAATGGGAGTAGGAAGGTAGTCTCAGTCAATGTGTGTACCATAAGCTGGCCCACACTGATTTCTATCTCAGAGCGCAGAGTTTCCACAATCTAGTCCAGAAGGCAGCCGTTTTAAATTGATATTCAGGGGGTCCCAGAAATGTAGCTATAAAATTCGAAGGATTATAGGGGAGGCTTGTGAAACAAATCGAGGATAGGAACCCGTTTCCGGAAGCGTTGTCCAAAGACGCTAGAGATCGTTGAAATTACTGGCGCTGGTGTCTTCCTCCTTCGGCAACAAGCGTGACAGCTTGGTCAACGACGGGCGCTAGGTGGGACGTCTCCCATTGTTGTTTGTCATTCGGTGGTGGCGATTGATTTCCACGATCGTCAATGCGTAGACAGGCCTTGTCTCCTAAGAATGCGATGCTCTGTTACCTTGGTGGATGACAGGTTTCCACCTGCAATTTCTTCTTCTCCCGTATACCGAAAAACATTAGAAATACTTGAGTATCCCATGAGAAAAATAAACTGCGATTGGAAACCAGTGTTTGACTCCGACATCAACCGAGGCAACAGAGCATCAGGAAACTAGACCTTTCTAAGCAACAGCTTGCTCCATCTTCTCCAATGGCGACTGCATACCAAGTGACGTCTATCACCGACTTCTTTATTAAAACGCTCTCTACAATCCCTCAAAACTTGTCGCAACATTTTTAGGTGAGTCGTGAACGGCTCGTGTTCAGGCCATTTATTGTTTGTCATCGTCAATCACGGTAATGCCGCCCCGTTTTCTTATTCCATTTACTAGCATCACTAACTTCCTGCCTTACTTTACCGTGAGCAGCAGCAGCAGCAGCGCGTATTGATAAGTGCACTGTCGTACCATCTCTGGAGCGACTGATAGCATTTCTGGGTCGTCGTGTGTCTGCCAGTCAGTTGAAGACGGACCAGCAATGCAGTCGGGATGCAGCAGCAGCGAAGTTAGGGACGGAGCGGCAGTGAGGTGCAGACAGCCAGAGCTCGCCGACCGCTGGTGACACATGAAGTGTCGGCAAAAGTGCCAACACCGTGTTGTTTGAGGAAGCCGAAACGCACGCTATAAGCTCACGCAGGCTGGCGTGAGGTCTGAAACAGGACACGTAATGAATGCTATAAAGAAAAGTACGTAGCTGCTGGAATACTTAACTTTAATCCACAATTGGTGAACATTGGTCTTGTTGGTACAGTATTATCATCTCAATATAACTTGGTGATGGCGCCTTGCTAGGTCGTAGCAATTGACTTAGCTGAAGGCTATGCTAACTATCGTCTCGGTAAATGAGAGCGTAATTCTCAGTGAACCTTTCCTAGCAACGGCGGCTGTACAACTGGGGCGAGTGTTAGTACGTCTCTCTAGACCTGCCGTGTGGCGGCGCTCGGTCTGCAATCACTGATAGTGGCGACACGCGGGTCCGTCGTATACTACCGGACCGTGGCCGATTTAAAAGCTACCACCTAGCAAGTGTGGTGTCTGGCGGTGACACCACAACACACATGAACTGTCCAACGGAGGGAGGCTGGATCAGGACGACCGTTGGTTGGTTGTTTGGTTGGTCATCTTATCGACCGACGTGTATTTGGTCCTTTCACCATTCCGGGCCTGGGCAGTTGGTTGGTTGACGTGGAGCAGCGAGGAAGCCTCCGTGGCGTGTGTCTGGCCGAGGGCTGCTGTCGGCGTCCACGCGCGGGCCGAGTGTGAGGGGCTGTTCTCATTGCTACGAGGTCCGTGGCTCACCGATCCTGGACACGAAAGTTGAATTTTTACTTAACCTACCAGCCAGCCCCAACTGTTCACATCGTGTCGTTTGAATTTCGTTGCGGACTGTTGGGACATTCCCGCGAGCAACAGTATGTGTTTTCAAGCTACCGAAATTCTAGCCGCCCTCCTGTGAACTTGATTATTTTTGAATTCAAGTGCACCAGCGGAATCTTCTGCCTTGTGGCCGTTAACGTTCCGGTTGGCCGGCCGCGGTGGTCTAACGGTTCTAGGCGCGCAGTCCGGAACCGCGCGACTGCTACGGTCGCAGGTACGAATCCTGCCTCGGGCATGGATGTGTGTGATGTCCTTAGGTTAGTTAGGTTTAAGTAGTTCTAAGTTCTAGGGGACTGATGACCACAGTAGTTAAGTCCCATAGTGCTCAGAGCCATTTGAACCATTTCGTTCCGGTTACCAGCCCTGGTCGTTGATGTAAACTCATGCAGTGTATTTTCCTCGTATCGTAAAGGCTTTTGTTTGCTTGCTTAGAACAGCTCAGTTTCGGTTAGACCGTCAGCGAGAGCGCACCGTTAGTTCCTGTTACTAAAAAGGCTAGTACACTATTCATTTGTTGCATATTTTTACGAGCTTCAAACAGGAGCGACTGCAGTAATCGATAGGAACTGTGATTGTTGTGTACAGATGCGACCCTTCACTCACAGCTCCAGGCTGCGTTGGCGTCCGTCACACAGCTTCAGGCTGCTGCCAAGGGGCGTCACTGTGGGGGATCGAACGCGGGGATGCGAGGGACGTCGAGCACGTCCCACGTGCCCTCTGATCGGTCCACTGCTGTGGCCTCCCCGGGTACTGCCTGCACTGAGGTTGAGCTCTCACCTGTGGTCAAGTGGGAGATCATTCCAAAGTCTGGCAGGCAACGAAAAACTTTCAGAGGTACCGATTGTGGGGCCTCCCCGATTCATTTGATGAACATGTTTCAGGCGTTATCTGTGGCTAACGAAATATCTAAGCCGGATGCAATCGTTCACCGCGTTCCTGAGGAAGCTTCTCAGCCCACAATGTCTGGGCATTCACAGAAGGTGGGTTTGCTAATAGTTGGAGCTCCAACATTAGACGCGTAATGGGACCCCTTAAGAACATGGCTGCCAAGGAGGGGATGGAAGACAGTGTGCACTCCGTGTGAATTCCGGGGGGAAGTCATTCTGGATGTGGAAAGGGTGCTTCCGGATGCCATGAAGAGTACATGGTGCAGCCAGCTGCAGGTGGTGGATCATGTCGGTACCAATTATGTGTGTCGCTTTGGATCGGAGCAGAGTCTGTCTGGTTTCGGGCGGCTAGCGGAAACGGTAAAGACTGGCAGTCTTGCTTCCGAGATTAAGGCGGAGCTCACCATCTGCAGCATCGTCGATAGAACCGACAGTGGTCTTATGGCGCAGAGCCGAGTGGAGGGCCTGAATCAGAGGCTCAGGGGGTTGTGTGACCGTGTAGGCTGCAGATTCCTTGACTTGAGCCATCGGGTGGTGGGTTACTTACAGGGTGATTCAAGTGCCCCTATCAGAGGGTTTTATGTAACCTGCAACGCCTTTGAAAACCTTAGTACATACTATTTGGCCTATAGAAAAAAAATGAACAGGATCTTTTTATAGGACATTTAATGTAGTTAAATTCTGTACTGGAATACGTTTTTGCTAGATGCCATGGTTTTCGGGTTATTCAAGAAAAACGTACAAAAGTGGCCTTTGGGTTCAAATGGCTCTGAGCACTATGAGACTTCTGAGGTCATCAGTCGCCTAGAACTTAGAACTAATTAAACCTAACTAACCTAAGGACATCACACACATCCATGCCCGAGGCAGGATTCGAACCTGCGACCGTAGCGGTCGCTCGGCTCCAGACTGTAGCGCCTAGAACCGCACGGCCACTCCGGCCGGCAAAAGTGGCCTTTAAACGGACCTTTACCCTCACATTTATTTCTCACCAGTCAGGATTTCTAGTATGTTGTTCGTAGCACTCTCTCCCACCATTACACAAAAATTTCTAGCTACATGAACTATCTGTGATATTCGATCTTTTTTGGTCTCTGTTGACGGGACTCTTACGCCATTCGCATAGTCAAGTATTTCGCTGACGTTCCTGTGAGGGCAATGAAAGAAAAATGACTTTTGTAAACGTTGCGCTATAAATAATTACGTTGACGATTCGATCCAAACTTAACCTTTACAAGTAGAGTAGGGTGAAATGGCTCTGAGCACTATGGGACTAGCGGTCACGCGGTTCCAGACTGTAGCGCCCTAAGGACATCACACACATACATGTCCGAGGCAGGATTCGAACCTGCGACCGTAGCGGTCGCGCGGTTCCAGACTGTAGCACCTAGAACCGCTCGGCCACCCCGGCCGGCACAAGTATAGTAGTTTCGTAGTCAGAAGGCCTGACGAATACATTGATGCAATTGTGTATTTTATGCTGATAAAATTCACAATATTGTTAGAGAAAATTTCGATATTCGTCAGTTTTAGAATTTTTAAGTGCTTGGAAAATCTGGTGGCATAATAAGGCCATTCAACGAAGATCAAGAAAGGTTGGGTTCTGGAAAAAGTTCGTACAGTCGTAAAAGTTTGTTAAGTAGAAGCAGGGAATGGCATGAACAACGTACTAGAAATCCTGACCAGTGGGGGCTGAGTGTGGGAGTAGGGATGCGTTTGATTACTTTAGTAACTTTTTCTTGAGTAAATCGGAAACTACAGCCTCTAGTGAAAGTGTAAACCAGTACAAAATTATATTACGTTAAATTTCCTACAAACAGGTCCTGTTCATTCAAATTAAATATTAAAACCTTGCGTGTGGTATTTGAAGGTGGTGTGGTTAGCATGAAAACCATCGGTAGGGGTCACCGTGTAAAATATATTTTTCTTTACGCAATTTTTTAATTACGTCTTTCCTCTTAACCTGTTTTACGTTGCCTAACAAAAAAAAAAGCCCTCTGATGATATTGCTGGATTTCAAGGTAACTTTATACACGCAGCCATCATCGGCATATGAAATAGTCACCAGTGTGCGTTAATGTTGTTCGTGTCGTTACCGGGTCAGACGTGATGTACAGGGTAGTCCATTGATCTTGACCAGGCCAAACATCTCACGAAATAAGTTTCAAACGAAAAAACTACAAAGAACTAAACTCGTCTAGCTTGAAGGGAGAAACCAGATGGCGCTCTGATTGGCCCTCTAGATGGCGCTGCCATAGGTCAAACGGATATCAACCGCGTTTTTTTAAAAATAGAAACCCCTATTTTTTATTACATATTCGTGTAGTAGGTAAAGAAATATGAATGTTTTAGTTGGACCACTTTATTCGCTTTATGATAAATGGCGCTGTAATAGTCACAAACATATGGCTCACAATATTAGACGAACAGTTGGTAACAGTAGGTTTTTTAAATTAAAATACAGAATGTAGGTGCGTTTGAACATTTTATTACACTTGTTCCAATGTGATACATGTATCTTCGTGAACTTATCATTTCTGAGAACGCATGCTGTTACAGCGTGATTACCTGTAAATACCACATTAATGCAATAAATGCTCAAAATGATGTCCATCACCCTCAATGCATTTGGCAGTATGCGTAACGACATTCCTCTCAACAGCGAGTAGTTCGCCTTCTGTAACGTTCGCACATGCATTGACAATGCGCTGACGCATGTTGTCATGCGTTGTCGGTGGATCACGATAGCAAATATCCTTCAACTTTCCCCACAGAAAGAAATCCGGGGACGTCAGATCCGGTGAACGTGCGGGCCATGGTATTGTGCTTCGACGACCAATCCACCTGTCATGAAATATGCTATTTAATACCGTTTCAACCGCACGCGAGGTATGTGCCGGACATCCATCATGTTGGAAGTACGTCACCATTCTGCCATGCAGTGAAACATCATGTAGTAACATCGGTAAAACATTACGTAGGAAATCAGAATACATTGCACCATTTAGATTGCCATCGATAAAATGGGGGCCAATTATCCTTCCTCCCATAATGCCGCCCCATACATTAACCCGCCATGGTCGCTGATGTTCCATTTGTCGCAACCATCGTGGATTTTCCGTTGCTCAATAGTGCATATTACGCCGGTTTAGGTTACCGCTGTTGGTGAATGACGCTTCGTCGCTAAATAGAACGCGTGCAAACAATGTCATCGTCCCGCAATTACTCTTGTTCCCAGTGGCAGAACTGTACACGACGTTCAAAGTCGTCGCGATGCAATTCCTGGTGCATAGAAATATGGTACGGGTGCAATCGATGTTGATGTAGCATTCTCAACACCGACGTTTTTGAGATTCCCGACTCTCTCGCAATTTGTCTGCTACTGATATGCAGATTAGCCGCGACAGCAGCTAAAACACGTACTTGGGCATCATCATTTGTTTCAGGTCGTGGCTGACGTTTCACATGTGGCTGAACACTTCCTGTTTCCTTAAGTAACGTAACTATCCGGCGAACGGTCCGGACACTTGGATGATGTCGTCCACGATACCGAGCAGCATACATAGCACACGCCCGTTGGGCATTTTGATCACAATAGCCATACATCAGCACGATATCGACCCTTTCCGCAATTGGTAAACGGTCCATTTTTGAACACGGGTAATGTATCACGAAGCAAATACCGTCCGCACTGGCGGAGTGTTACGTGATACCATGTACTTATACGTTTGTGACTATTACAGCGCCATCTATCACAAAGCGAAAAAAGTGGTCCAAGTAAAACATTCATAATTCTTTACCTACTACACGAATATGTGATAAAAAATGGGAGTTCCTATTTAAAAAAAAATAAGTTGATACCCGTTTTACCTATGGCAGCGCCATCTAGCGGTCCAACCATAGCGCCATCTGGTTTCCCCCTTCAAGCTAGACGAGTTTCGTTCGTTGTAGTTTTTTCGTTTTATGCTTATTTCGTGAGATATTTGGCGCCGTCACTATCAATGGACCACCCTGTATAAGGGGTGTGAATAGCATGAGACGTTGAGTGACCGCTGTGAAGGGCAAAGAGATGCTGCGTAGTCGTGTGAGGCAGCATTAACAGCTGGCGGAGTTGGAAAGGGGCCTCAATGTGAGTCTCCAGTCGACTGGAGGCGGAATGGTGCATATCCCGATTTGTGGCAGATGCGGATCTTGAATTGTATCGGAGCGTCAGGGCAGGCATCGTCGTCGTCAGTGTCCCAACCACTTACGTCAGCCACATCGAGGAAGGATCGCCATATTGTACAGCAAGCACGTCACATCTGCACCTGCCACCAGAGGACAGATAATGAATTCACTGTCATATTCTGTGTCATTCCGAAGAATTAACTGGAGACATGTAGAAGCCTGACTAGCGCATCGTCGTCCTATGCGTAGGTTGCCGTCAACACCGTAACACAAGCGACTGCATTGGAGTGGCACCTTGAGCAGGAAACAAGGACTGCTGATGAATGGCGTCGCATTGTACTGAGCGATGAGTTAACATTGTTAGCTTCTGTGGATCATCATCGTCGGCGAGTACGGCGCTGACTTGGGAAGAGGTCTCTTTCTTCCAAGCTTCAGGAAGGCCTAGAGAAGTTACTCCTGGCGTAATGACGTGCGAGACCATCAGCGATGAGTTCATCTCACGTCTGGTAGCGATTGAGTGAACTCAGACTACAAAGCGATATGTCACCCGGACATCATAAGTCACCATGCATTACCTCTCATGCGACAGTATTTTGGTTCCGTGATTCAACAAAACAATTTTCATCCACACATGGACGTGTTCCTATGAGCTGTTTACTTGGTGCTGAGGCAGTCCTCAGATCTATCGTCAATAGAACATACAGGATGTTACAAAAAGGTACGGCCAAACTTTCAGGAAACATTTCTCACACACAAAGAAAGAAAATATGTTATGTCGACACGTGTCCGGTAAAGCTTACTTTCCACGTTAGAGTTTATTTTATTACTTCTCTTCAAATCACATTAATCATGGAATGGAAACACACAGCAACAGAACGTACCGGCGTGACTTCAAACACTTTGTTACAGGAAATGTTCAAATTGTCCTCCGTTAGCGAGGATACATGCATCCACCCTCCGTCGCATGGAATTCCTGATGCGCTGATGCAGCCCTGGAGAATGGCGTATTGTATCACAGCCGTCCACAATACGAGCACGAAGAGTCTCTACATTTGGTACCGGGGTTGCGTAGACTAGAGCTTTCAAATGCCCCCATAAATGAAAGTCAAGAGGGTTGAGGTCAGGAGAGCGTGGAGGCCATGGAATTGGTCCGCCTCTACCAATCCATCGGTCACCGAATCTGTTGTTGAGAAGCGTACAAACACTTCGACTGAAATGTGCAGGAGCTCCATCGTGCATGAACCACATGTTGTGTCGTACTTGTAAAGGCACATGTTCTAGCAGCATAGGTAGAGTATCCCGTAAGTAATCATGATAATGTGCTCCATTGAGCGTAGGTGGAAGAACATGGGGCCCAATCAAGACATCACCAACAATGCCTGCCCAATCGTTCACAGAAAATTTGTGTTGATGACGTGATTGCACAATTGCGTGTGGATTCTCGTCAGCCCACACATGTTGACTGTGAAAATTTACAGTTTGATCACGTTGGAATGAAGCCTCATCCGTAAAGAGAACATTTGCACTGAAACGAGGATTGACAGATTGTTGGATGAACCATTCGCTGAAGTGTACCAGTGGAGACCAGTCAGCTGCTGATAGTGCGTGCATACGCTGTAAATGGTACGGAAACAACTGGTTCTCCCGTAGCACTCTCCATACAGTGACGTGGTCAACGTTACCTTGTACAGCAGCAACTTCTCGGACGCTGACATTAGGGTTATCGTCAACTGCACGAAGAATTGCCTCGTCCATTGCAGGTGTCCTAATCGTTCTAGGTCTTCCCCAGTCGCAAGTCATAGGCTGGAATGTTCCGTGCTCCCTAAGACCCCGATCAATTGCTTCGAACGTCTTCCTGTCGGGACACCTTCGTTCTGGAAATCTGTCTCGACACAAACGTACCGCGCCACGGCTATTGCCCCGTGCTAATCCATACATCAAATGGGCATCTGCCAACTCCGCATTTGTAGACATTGCACTGACTGCAAAACCACGTTCGTGATGAACACTAACCTGTTGATGCTACGTACTGATGTGCTTGATGCTAGTACTGTAGAGCAATGAGTCGCATGTCAACACAATCACCGAAGTCAACATTACCTTCCTTCAATTGGGCCAACTGGCGGTGAATCGAGGAAGTACAGTACATACTGACGAAACTAAAATGAGCTCTAACACGGAAATTAAGCGTTTCCGGACACATGTCCACATAACATCTTTTCTTTATTTGTGTGTGAGGAATGTTTCCTGAAAGTTTGGGCGTACCTTTTTGTAACACCCTGTATAAGGGACCAGGTCAGAAGTCAACTCAAGAGTGACAGTATCCACGATATCAAATGGTTCAAATGGCTCTGAGCACTATGCGACTTAACTTCTGAGGTCATCAGTCCCCTAGAACTTAGAACTACTTAAACCTAACTAACCTAAGGACATCACACACATCCACGCCCGAGGCAGGATTCGAACCTGCGACCGTAGCGGTCGCTCGGTTCCCGACTGAAGCGCCTAGAACCGCACGGCCACTCCGGCCGGCCCACGATATCAAAAACTAGTTACAAAAATGGTGAGGTAGCTTACCACATGAGAGGATACTAAGGCACCCTCCACGCCGGACGCTGTGGCCGAGCGGTTCTAGGCTCTTCAGTCCGGAACCGCGCTGCTGCTATGGTCCCAGGTTCGAATCCTGCCTCGGGCATGGAAGGGTGTGATGTTCTTGGGTTAGTTATGGTTAAGCAGTTCTTAGTCCAGGGGACTGATGACCTTAGATGTTTAGTCCCATAGTGATTGGAGCAATTTTTGAGCACCCTCCTCAACAACATCTGTGCATGTGTCCAAGCCAGAATGGATACAATGTCATACCGGTAAGAGGAATGACACTGCCAAATTCTTTGTACACTACCCTCCATAAGTTTCGAAACACCATGTTTCGTCTTACAACGGAGCAAGATGGAAGTGATCTATGCGAGGTATTGGTTAGAATACGGAGTAGCAAGCTCAAATAACGGTTAATAATGACACTTACAGTATTGTACACTTAATTATTGTACATGTACGTACATATTCGAACATACTAGTATTGCTCCGTTTTATGTAAACTGACGTTACCTGTTCAAGCAGTTCTACTAAACACGCCACGTGGCGGTGTAGACCGCATGGCTATGCAGAGGTACGATGTTTACATTTCTGTTCACTTGTAGATGCGTTTGCCTAAAGGTATAACACGCCGCGAAAGTAATTGAAAATGGCCCCACAGTGCCAGATTCCTTATGAATCATGGGTAATGATAATCACTTTGCACCAAGAAGGCAACAGTGTCCGAAAATTGCAAAGAAACTGATGATTTCCATCAGCGGAGTTGTCAAAACCATACACCGGCATCGAGAAACGGACTCCTGTGGAGATCGTCCTCGCTCAGGAGCACCCAGGAAAATATCAGAACGCCAGGAAAAGTATTTGGTAGTGACCAGTAAACGTACCAGATTAAAAACTGTCCGTGAATTGACTGCTGAACTAAATGCAACGAGGGATACAACGGTGAGTGAGTCGGTAGTAAGACGACGCCTGGCGGACAATAACCTACGAAGTTATGTAGCAACAAGGAAACCACTGTTGCGCCCTGTTAACGAGAAGAAAAGGCTTCAGTGGGATAAAACAGACCAACATTGGACAGCGCAGGGTTGGGAAAGAGACTGATGAATCCAAGTTCGAAATATTTGGAATTAACGCTGTCAATTTATACGCCGTTTACCCCATGAACGCTTGAATACTTAGTGCGTAATTCCAACTGTAATGCATGGAGGGGGTTCTGTGATGGTATGGGGATCCTATGGAGAGAATAAAGTCGGAGATTTGGTGAAAATAGATGGAAAATTGAACCAAAAGGATTGTAGTACCATTCTCAAGCGACGTGCTAAGACATCTGGTTTGCGTCTGACTGGGAAAGGATTTGTCTTGCAGCAAGACAACGACCCGAAACATACGTATCGCTTGTGTCAGAACTATGTGAAGTCTCTAGACGTTCGTAAAATATTGAAAAACATGGAATGGCCGCCCCAATTCCCTGATTGTAACCCAATCGAGCTGCTATATGATGAATTGGACAGGAGGATTCTAAAACGGGAAATCATGAGTGGGTCACAGTTGTGGGAGGTCCTGCAGCAAGATTGTAGATTAACTCCACCTGAAACCTTCGCAAAACTGACGCAGCGCATGCCTAGAGTGTGCAAGGCAGCGATGAAAGCAAAGGGTGGCTGCTTTGAAGAATCGAAAATTTTATTGTTGCATCTTCTTGTGTATTATTTGAGCTCAATAAACATTTGGGAAACAAGAAAATGCATTTTTATACTGTATTTCCTTTCCGTTGTCTATAATTACTAGATGTTTCCAAACTTATGGAGTATAGCGTATATTTGCCTCTGTTTTGTAACCACCGTAATAACGTCACACACCCTTCCCACAGGTGTGGTTTCGTTTCGTTTCAAGTTCTTTATATATTTGCTTCGACTCTGAAACCACCGAATCACACAACCTTTCCACCCGTGAGGTTTCATTTCGTTTCCTCCTTCCCACTTCGGTGCTTCACTTTTTTGTCAGGTTGTGTATATCTGAATTTGATATTCATTCAGCTATGACGTTGGACTTTTGGCTCATGATTGAATAAATAAACTATGCTTTTTAAATAGGAACGCTTCGCTCAGATATGATAATTGTTGCTGAGTACTCGTAGAAACCCAAAATGTATCTACTATCACGGCTAGTAAATTTTTTCTTATTGTTTTAGGCTGATGGTTGAAATGGCTCTGAGCACTATGGGACTTAACTGCTGTGGTCATCAGTCCCCTAGAACTTAGAACTACTTAAACCTAACTAACCTAAGGTCATCACACACATCCATGCCCGAGGCAGGATTCGAACCTGCGACCGTAGCGGTAACGCGGTTCCAGACTGTAGCGCCTAGAACCGCACGGCCACTCCGGCGGGCTATTTAGGCTGATATCATTATTGCTTGTCTGGGATGGGCGAAGTGTCTGTCCACTACATAACTGTGTTTGCGAATACCAGTGCTCCACTGAGTTAGTGCTGTAACACCCAAATATTAGAAAATTCTTGAAACTGTGAATCTAAATACACATGACCTGGGGTAATGGCACAGAACAGAACACAACTACTTTCATTAACGTATAGACGGATGTAATTGCACTTGTCACGTTCATCACTTATATTTTCATGTACATACCTGTTGCAACTGGCGTGATTCACGACTGCCACGGAGGGACAGGAATGACTGTGGCGTAACGCCACGTCTTGTTTCAGACAAGTGGAGTTCAGCTGGAAAGCCCGCGACCTACATAGTCAACGGGCAACAAGCGAAACTCGGCCAATTCCCATACCAGGTTTTCGTCAAAGGCGACAGGAGGATGATATGCAGCGGATCCCTCATCTCGGAGATGGCTGTCCTCACCGCCGCCCACTGCACCAACTCGTGAGTAGCAACAGCAGCCGGACTTGCACAAAGGTGTTCAAAAATTAACGCGAACTCTCGATTATAATAATGGCATCCGTCCATCCTTGAGGGATGATGGTGTAGCATGCTTGGTTCAGAGTCTGCAGCGTCTGCTGTGGCTAAAAAGTCCCACTCGAGAGTGGCAGCCCCTGCAGTTTGGACATGTGAAATTTGAGGGACTTCGAACAGAAGCCGCTCTGTCTCTTCGCTTTGTCCTCTTCCTGATTTGTTGCTGTGTGCTTTCGTCCTCTGAGAGCTTGACGCCGTTGCGCACAGTTACTCGTCACTTGACACGGTCATTTGCAGTGCTTTCCCAGCGACTTCGATTGATTCTGGTCTTGGTCAGGTCTCTCTTGCAGACATCCTTGAAACGAAGATGCGGTCGTCCCACTGGCCTCACACCTTCCTGAAGTTCTCCGTACAGCAGTTGTTTCGGTATCCGTTCAGGATCCATGCGCCTGACATGTCCCAACCATCTTAGACGTCGATGACTCAGGAGTGCAAAGATGCTGGTTGTGCTTGCATGATGAAAGACATCGGTGTTGGGTACTCTATCTCTCCAAGAGATCTGAAGGATCTTCCGGAGACAGTGGAGATGGAAGCTGTTGAGTCGACATTCATGCCTAGAAACAGTTGTCCATGTCTCACAGCTATAGAGACGGGTGCTTATAACACAAGCGTTGTAGACTTTTAATTTAGTTTTTGTGGTAAGCAGTCCGTTGTTCCATACTCTGTTTTTCAATTTAGCCATGCGTTATGTTAGTAAGTTCAGTGTCCATGGACAAGTTGCTACATATTGTGGATCCCAAGTAGGTAAAGTCATCAACTATCTGCAGAGGATTGCCGTCAATGCTGATGGATGGAAGATTAGTAGTGCTCTGCGCCATGATCTTAGTCTTTTGAAGGCTGATGAGTAGACCAAATTTTTCACAGACATTTGATAATTTGTTGATTATATACTGCAGCTCATCTTATGTGTTCGCTACTAGAGCTGCATCGTGCGCATATAACAACTCACAGATAACAACGGTATTTACTTTGGTCTTGGCCTTGAGGCGAGGAATGTTGAAAAGATTTCCATCAGACCTAGTATGTAGATACACTCCGTCCTCACAGTCTTCAAAGGCAAATCTGAGCAGAAGGGAAAAGAAAATCCCAAATAATGTAGGAGCTAACACACACCCCTGTTTCACACCGCTATTAACAGGGAATGCTTCTGATGTTTTACCGTTGAAGCAGATTGTTGCTTGTGTTTTCTCATGGAAAGAGACAATTATCTGTCGTAGTTTAGGTGGGCATCCAATCTTCTGCAACAGTTTGAAAAGCCCATTTCTGCTCACTAAATCAAACGCTTTAACAAGGTCAATGAAAGCAATATAAAGTGGCCTCTGCTGCACACGATATTTCTCTTGTAGCTGCCTTAAGGAGATCATATCTACGGTTGATCGGCAGGGCCTGAAGCCACACTGAGATTCTGGGTAGATTCTGGAAGCTAAGATCTGTAATCACATTAGGATGACTCTTGCATAAGCTTTCCCGGCAATACTTAGTAATGAAATGCCTCGGTAATTGTTACAGTCACTTCTGTTCCCTTTCTGTTTATATAGAGTAACTATCCTCGAATTTCGCATACTCATCGGGACGTAACTTTCTTCCCAGCTGGTTGTGATAAGTGAATATAAATGTTTGAGAAAAACAGACTTGTTATACTTAATAACTTCTGCAGGGATCCCATCTTCACCTGGGGCCTTTCCTTCAGCAAGAGAATCTATTTCTCTACTAAGTTCTTCCATAGTAGGCATTGCATCTAGTTCTTCCATAACGGCCATTTGTTTGATGGCGTCACATGCATCCTTGCTAACTTCATTCTCGGCTGCATACAACTCGAGGTAGTGTTCAACCCAGCGTTCCATTTGTTTGCCTTCATCAGTGATGACTTCACCCGTCTTGGACTTCAGAGGAGCTGTTTTTCTGACAGTTGGTCCAATTGCTTTCTTAATACCATCGTACATTGCCTTAGCATTCCCAGAATCGGCCGCTTTCTGTATACCTGCACATAAATTCAGCCATTAGTTATTTGCGCATCTCCTGGATGTATGCTGTGCCCTGTTCTTTGCTTTTCGTAGGTCATCTCGAGTTCTTTCATTTGGGTTTCTTTTGTAAGCAAGCAGGGCTTTCCGTTTAGCCTTAGTGACTGGTTCCATTTCATCCAAATTTTGCTCGTATCAGTCCTTATTTCTTTTTCCTTTTATTCCATAGGCCAATACTGCTGATTTGTAGATTGCACCCGAGAGTTTTGCTCATTTCTTATCAACATGCCTTTCTGCTTGCACGTTCCCTGGGAAAGCACTTTCAAAATTACTGGCAAAATCGTGCTTTCTTTGTGTGTCATGAACATGATCCGTGTTGATACGGGGATGACCTCTCGCTTTAGCGTGGTGACATTTCTTAGGATTGAGCCTCAATGTGCACGCCACCAGGGCGTGGTCTGTGTTGCAATCAGCACTATGATAACTTCGTGTCAGTAGCACATTTTTGAGACCAGTACGTCTAGCTATGACTAAGTCAAGTTGATGCCAGTGATGAGAACGCGGGTGTCTGCAAGACACCTTGTGCTGATCCTTAAGCTGGAAATACGTGTTTGTGATACAGAGTCCATAAAAGCAGCAAACTACAAGCAGTCTCTGGCCATTTTCATTCATTTTTCCCACCCCATTATGTCCCAGGCAATTCGGCCATATGTCGTTATCTGATCCAACTCTAGCATTAAAGTCCCCTAGAATATACAGTGTCTCGGTGCTAGGTACCTTGGCTGTTCTGTCACTGAGTAAATCATAAAACAGATCCTTCTCTTCCATGCTGGATGATAAGATGGGAGCGTACACATTTAGGATGTTGACAGTGCCACTTGAGGAGCATATTTTCAAATCAATAATTCGCTCTGTTCCACCGGATGGTGGCACAGTACAGTCCAGGAGGGCGTTATTAACAGCAAATCCTACGCCATGAAGTCTTGGCTCGTCTTGAGACTTCCCGTGCCAGAAGAATGTGTAATTATCCTCCCTGATAGAACCCGCGTCTGGAAGCCGCGTCTCCTGCAGTCCCGCGATGTCTACATTCAAACGATGGAGCTCTGTGTCAATTACGTCAATCTTACGGATGAAATCAACCTCTTGGGCATCGTAAATGTACCTTGGACACATGGTCATAATATTCTAGGTGGCAATACGAAATAGTGATTTCTTTATTATTTCATTTTTGTTGTTGGTTGGTGTACTATATCAACCCGCTTGTCGAATATTACTTATAAGCTCCGCACACCCCGTGAAGCAGGCGGATAGTGGCGGGACAGCACCTTATTGGCTGGGGGCTGCCCAGCTTGAGGCGAGCGGTAGCTGTCCAATGCAATGCAATGATCTCTCCCACCGTCGGAAGTGGCCCCTGGCACGCGAGTCTTACGCCAATCAGACAGAGCTTATAACCGGTAACTGCCTCTTCCCGTGTTGTGCCGAAATCCTTGGACGTCGCTGAAGTATCCACTCCAGGATGCTACAAGCCTGAGCGATAAATATGAAGACACGTGAGTTGCCCATTCATCACGGTCTCCCTCTCGACCTAAATGATAATATCCAGAGGAAAGGCAAGCCAATACGTCTGGTATCACTTCGGTTACAGGAGCTGCCGGAAGAGGACGTAGTACGCCTTCCAACCGCCTTTGGGGCCCCACTCCAGATTTTCTTTCAGGGTTTTCTCCCTTAGCCTTCATCCCTCCCGAGACCAACCACAAGGCAGTGGTGTGTTAAGGTAATTAGAGAAAGAAAAGGAATGGTAACTGAGGAGAGGGTAGGGAATAGGATATATAGGATATAGGATATAAGACGGGTCGTTGTGAGGCACACTTTGTCTGGCTCCTCTGCTGAGACCTGCCCGGCTAGGTTGGACCTGCCAGTAGCTACGCTACCGCCGATATAGCTCTCAGTTTCCTTGGAGCACACAAATTCTCCCGCCCACACGGACAGTGCTACGATAAGGCGGTGCCTCATGGGAGAGCAACTCTCGATACAATGACCGAATTCGAGTGCTTCAGACGTACACGCTACCAACATGTTCCAAAAAGTCGGGCCGAAAATGCGTTTCTTGAGAGAGTTACGTCTCTGGTTCAACTGATCTCAGAGATGCGAGATCAAGTGTTTTGCGAACCCTTGGCCAAGGGACGATTTATACACCTATCGGAAGAACGGGCACACTGTATCTACGCTACAGTACAGAGCCAAAATTTAAACGTTACCTACTTTCTCCAGCCAATGCTAATTGCTTAAATCAGTTGGTTCTTCAGCATTAGGTGTGTCTACAGCTTGTAAAGGCACCATTTGTTTATGAGTAATTCCTGAGAAAACCCCGAAAACAGTAATTTTTCAGTAAGAGAAGTATCAGTTTTGGAGATGACCATTTCTTTAATTTATTTTCGTGACACGTCGTTAAAATTTTGAAATATTTTTTAAAGATGATGTTATCTTCTTCTTAAGAAGATAAACTTCGATAGTTTTTTCGGTACCATTATCCGTTACCGAGGTGCAGATGTTCAAAGATACCGTACTTATGCAAGTAAAATATGCACTTAATATCCCACATGATGTATAAATATACTTTTAACTGACATAGTGAACACTTGTTAGGGTTCTGGGGTCATAAAACTTTGTTTTTACTTGCGATGTTTGCACCAGCAAAACTTGACATGAAATATAATCGGTGGTGCCAAAATTTTATTTGGACCCATGAAATTCTCTGGCCTTGCAAATCAAACGCCATATTTTTTAGTATACTGTAGGTGAAGCGTACAGATACCGTACACTTTTATCCATGTATTGTAAAGTGGACTTGCGTTGGATGGGTGATGATTTTGTGTTAAGTTTGTATTATGCGTACTTATTTGTTTTTTTATATGTGTCACAGTATGTAAATGTTTAAGCGTATAAATAAATTGTCAAAACTTGACTGACCTACGCAATTCGTTTCATATAAGCAGCACACCCTGTTGTAACATGGGAAAAAATGAACCAGCTGAAAAATGCTCCTGTCAGAGCAGAAAACGGCGAAAGTGGTCGTCTTTAAAAGGCTTTGATAGAGAGGTGGGTAACCAGCTGCCTCAGGCAAACACGTTAATGCCTTATTGTGCTGAAAGAGAGTAGAGACAGTAACAATGGAAAAAAGAGAAGACAGTGTCAATGGTAAAGAAAGACAGAGGAGACCGTGATTGTGTGTGAGAGAGAGTGACAATGAAAGATAAACAGAGATGGACGAATCCAATAGCAATGGAAGCCAAAGAGAGAGGAGATGGTGATGGCCAGTGAGAGACAGAGTCAGTAAAAGAGAAAGAGATATCGGCGGAGATAGTAGCAGTGGGAGCAAAAGAGAGAAGACCGTGAAATTAAAAAGAGATATGAGTAGAGACCATATATAGGTTATTTGGGGGAGAAGGGGGAGGGGGGATCTGGATTCCACAGACTGGCGAACTTTCACATGAAACAATTTGCTCTTTTCCTCATGCCCTATACTCATGTGTTAAGGTTTCCTTGTCTAGGTGTCAAAACACTGAGGAAGGACATGACTGGAGAAGTGACAGTGTTGGCTGAAGAAGAAGGCAGCTGACTGTAAGCGAGTAAGAAAGAGACAGTGAGAGACGAAGAATGGGACAAAGACAATGACAATGGGACAGAGAGAGAGATAACGAAAGTGGCGGAGATGGAGGCAGTGGTAACAAAGAGCGAGAGAAAGAGATGGCGATAGTGACAATGGTAGAGACAGACAGCGGAAAGTGCCAATGGGAGAAATAAGAAAAAAGTGGGAGGGAGACACATATACACACTGGCAGTGAGAGGAAGATGCTGAGTATGAAGGCTTCACTACAAAGAGAGACTGGCTAAAAGGATGTAGGGTCTTCTGTTTTAAGAGAGCGGGAATATGTTCGTATCCCAAAATTTTTGGTGGGAGGCGGAATGAGAATTGAAGCAGCTAATTCCCAGCTTTCCTGTTGGTCTTTTAAAGAGAGGCATATTCGCATTTTAGGTGCTCTGGTAGGAACAATTTTCAGCTAGCATCGCTGTTGAAGTATAAAATTTAGTAACATCCAGCACTTGCAGCTATGATTCTGATAAACGGTTCTGTAATATTTCCTGTTTCACCGTGAAACGTACATTGCATCGTATCTGACAGCTTTTATATATGAGCTGTTGTTGGGTCTATGTAAGTCTCCTCACGCAGTACTACGCACTTTGTTTGCATCACTCTTTTTCGTCTCTGATTTATGCAGTGGTTCGTATTACGATAATCAGTAACACCAAACACACTAGCATATGGTAATGCATATGGTAATCCTAGCGAATTGCCACCAGACTTTTCCACCAGATTTTGTCTGAAAATTCCATAAAGTAGCTTGAACAAGGTAAGACATGATTTTATAATTGAAAATTAAATGCATGCTTATAATCAGGAGCTTGTTTTGCCGACCAAAGCAGCCAACTGGTAGAGTCAGTTTAACGTGTAGTAAGATAAGAATAAGA
Organism: Schistocerca americana; assembly: GCF_021461395.2. NCBI lineage: Eukaryota > Metazoa > Arthropoda > Insecta > Orthoptera > Acrididae > Schistocerca > Schistocerca americana. Next base: position 384,192,212 of record NC_060126.1, read on the forward strand.
TAAATAGTCTCCACGCCCCAATGAACCATGGACCTTGGCGTTGGTGGGAAGACTTGCGTGCCTCAGCGATACAGATAGCCGTACCGTGGATGCAACCACAACGGAGGGGTATCTGTTGAGAGGCCAGACAAACGTGTGGTTCCTGAAAAGGGGCAGCAGCCTTTCCAGTAGTTGCAGGGACAACAGTCTGGATGACTGACTGATCTGGCCTTGTAACACTAACCCAAACGGCCTTGCTGTGCTGGTAGTGCGAACGGCTGAAAGCAAGGGGAAACCACAGCCATAATTTCTCCAAGGGGCATGCAGCTTTACTGTATGGTTAAATGATGATGGCGTCCTCTTGGGTAAAATATTCCAGAGGTAAAATAGTCCCCCATTCGGATCTCCGGTTGGGGACTACTCAGGAGGACGTTGTTATCAGGAGAAAGAAAACTGGCGTTCTACGGATCGGAGGGTGGAATGTCAGATCCCTTAATCGGGCAGGTAGGTTAGAAAATTTAAAAAGGGAAATGGATAGGTTAAAGTTAGATATAGTGGGAATTAGTGAAGTTCGATGGCAGTAGGAACAAGACTTCTGGTCAGGTGAATACAGGGTTATAAATACAAAATCAAATAGCGGTAATGAAGGAGTAGGTTTAATAATGAATAGGAAAATAGGAATGCGGGTAAGCTACTACAAACAACATAGTGAACGCGTTATTGTGGTCAAGATAGATATGAAGCCCACGCCTACCACAGTAGTACAAGTTTATATGCCAACTAGCTCCGCAGATGACGAAGAGATTGATGAAATGTATGGCGAGATAAAAGAAATTATTCAGATAGTGAAGCGAGACGAAAATTTATTAGTCATGGGTGACAGGAACTCGATAGTAGGAAAAGGAAGAGAAGGAAACGTACTAGGTGAATATGGAATGGGATTAAGGAATGAAAGACGAAGCCGCCTGGTAGAATTTTGTACAGAGCAAAACTTCATCATACCTAACACTTGGTTCAAGAATCATGAAAGAAGGTTGTATACATGGAAGAAGCCTGGAGATACAGGAAGATCTCACATACATTATATAATGGTAAGACAGAGATTCAGGAACCAGCTTTTAAAATGTAAGACATTTCCAGGGGCAGATGTGGGCTCTGACCACAATCTATTGGTCATGAACTGCAGATTAAAACTGAAGAAACTGCAAAAAGATGAGAATTCAAGGAGATGGGACCTGGATAAACTGAAACAACCATAGGTTGTAGAGAGCTTCAGGGAGAGCATTATGAAACGATTGACAAGAATGGGGGAAAAATATAGTAGAAGAAGAATGGGTAGCTTTGAGAGATGAAATAGTGAAGGTAGCAGAGGATCAAGTAGGTAAAAAGACGAGAGCTAATAGAAATCTTTAGGTAACAGAAGAGATATTGAATTTAATTGATAAAAGGAGAAAATATAAAAATGCAGTAAATGAAGCAGGCAAAAAGGAATACAAATGTCTCAAAAATGAGATCGACAGGAAGTGCAAAATGGCTAAGCAGCGATGGCTAGAGGACAAATGTAAGGATGTAGAGTCTTATCTCACTAGGGGTAAGATAGATACTGCCTACAGGAAAATTAAAGATATCTTTGCATGAATATCAAGAGCTCAGATGGAAACCCAGTTCTAAGCAAAGAAGGGAAAGCAGAAAGGTGGAAGGAGATGGTCTATACAAGGGTGATGTTCTTGAGGACAATATTATAAAAATGGAAGAGAATGTAGGTGACGATGAAACAGTAGATATGATACTGGGTGAAGAGTTTGATAGAGCACTGAAAGACCTGAGTCGAAACAAGGCCCCGGGAGTAGACAACATTCCAATAGAACTACGGACAGCCTTGGGAGGGCCAGGCCTAACAAACTTTACCATCTAGTGAGAAAGATGTATGACACAGGCGAAAGAGCCTCAGACTTCAAGAAGAATATAATAATTCCAATACCAAAGAAGGCAGGTGTTGACAGATGTGAAAATTACCGAACTATCAGTTCAATAAGCCACGGCTGCAAAATACACTCCTGGAAATGGAAAAAAGAACACATTGACACCGGTGTGTCAGACCCACCATACTTGCTCCGGACACTGCGAGAGGGCTGTACAAGCAATGATCACACGCACGGCACAGCGGACACACCAGGAACCGCGGTGTTGGCCGTCGAATGGCGCTAGCTGCGCAGCATTTGTGCACCGCCGCCGTCAGTGTCAGCCAGTTTGCCGTGGCATACGGAGCTCCATCGCAGTCTTTAACACTGGTAGCATGCCGCGACAGCGTGGACGTGAACCGTATGTGCAGTTGACGGACTTTGAGCGAGGGCGTATAGTGGGCATGCGGGAGGCCGGGTGGACGTACCGCCGAATTGCTCAACACGTGGGGCGTGAGGTCTCCACAGTACATCGATGTTGTCGCCAGTGGTCGGCGGAAGGTGCACGTGCCCGTCGACCTGGGACCGGACCGCAGCGACGCACGGATGCACGCCAAGACCGTAGGATCCCACGCAGTGCCGTAGGGGACCGCACCGCCACTTCCCAGCAAATTAGCGACACTGTTGCTCCTGGGGTATCGGCGAGGACCATTCGCAACCGTCTCCATGAAGCTGGGCTACGGTCCCGCACACCGTTAGGCCGTCTTCCGCTCACGCCCCAACATCGTGCAGCCCGCCTCCAGTGGTGTCGCGACAGGCGTGAATGGAGGGACGAATGGAGACGTGTCGTCTTCAGCGATGAGAGTCGCTTCTGCCTTGGTGCCAATGATGGTCGTATGCGTGTTTGGCGCCGTGCAGGTGAGCGCCACAATCAGGATTGCATACGACCGAGGCACACAGGGCCAACACCCGGCATCATGGTGTGGGGAGCGATCCCCTACACTGGCCGTACACCACTGGTGATCGTCGAGGGGACACTGAATAGTGCACGGTACATCCAAACCGTCATCGAACCCATCGTTCTACCATTCCTAGACCGGCAAGGGAACTTGCTGTTCCAACAGGACAATGCACGTCCGCATGTATCCCGTGCCACCCAACGTGCTCTAGAAGGTGTAAGTCAACTACCCTGGCCAGCAAGATCTCCGGATCTGTCCCCCATTGAGCATGTTTGGGACTGGATGAAGCGTCGTCTCACGCGGCCTGCACGTCCAGCACGAACGCTGGTCCAACTGAGGCGCCAGGTGGAAATGGCATGGCAAGCCGTTCCACAGGACTACATCCAGCATCTCTACGATCGTCTCCATGGGAGAATAGCAGCCTGCATTGCTGCGAAAGGTGGATATACACTGTACTAGTGCCGACATTGTGCATGCTCTGTTGCCTGTGTCTATGTGCCTGTGGTTCTGTCAGTGTGATCATGTGATGTATCTGACCCCAGGAATGTGTCAATAAAGTTTCCCCTTCCTGGGACAATGAATTCACGGTGTTCTTATTTCAATTTCCAGGAGTGTAGTAACACGAATTCTTTACAGACGAATAGAAAAACTGGTAGAGGCCAACCTCGGAGAAGATCAGTTTGGATTCCGTAGAAATGTTGGAACACGTGAGGCAATACTGATCCTATGACTCATCTTGGAAAATAGATTAAGGAAAGGCAAACCTACGTTTCTAGTATTTGTAGACTTAGAGAAAGCTTTTGACAATGTTGACTGGAATACTCTCTTTCAAATTCTGAAGGTGGCCGGGGTAAAATACAGGGAGTGAAAGGCTATTTACAATTTGTACAGAAAACAGATGGCAGTTATAAGAGTCGAGGGACATGAATGGGAAGCAGCGGTTGGGAAGGGGATGAAACAGGGTTGTAGCCTATCCCCAATGTTATTCACTCTGTATATTGAGCAAGCAGTAAAGGAAACAAAAAATCGGGGTAGGAATTAAAATCCATGGAGAAGAAATAAAAACTTTGAGGTTCGCCGATGACATTGTAATGCTGTCAGAGAGAGCAAAGGACCTGGAAGAGCAGCTGAACGGAATGCAGAGTGTCTTGAAAGGAGGGTATAAGATGAACATCAACAAAAGCAAAACGAGGATAATGGAATGTAGTCGAATTAAGTCGGGTGATGCTGAGGGAATTAGATTAGGAAATGAGACACTTAAAGTAGTAAAGGAGTTTTGCTATTTGGGGAGCAAAATAACTGATGATGGTCGAAGTAGAGAGGATATAAAATGTAGACTGGCAGTGGCAAAGAAAGCGTTTCTGAAGAAGAAAAATTTGTTAACATCGAGTATAGATTTAAATGTCAGGAAGTCGTTTCTGAAAGTATTTGTATGGAGTGTAGCAATGTATGGAAGTGAAACGTGGATGATAAATAGCTTAGACAAGAAGAGCATAGAACCTTTCGAAATGTGGTGCTACAGAAGAGTGCTGAAGATTAGATGGGTAGATCACATAACTAATGAGGACGTACTGAATAGAATTTGGGAGAAAAGGAGTTTGTGGCACAACTTGACTAGAAGAAGGGATCGGTTGGTAGGACATGTTTTGAGGCATCAAGGGATCACAAATTTAGCATTGGAGGGCAGCGTGGAGGGTAAAAATCGTAGAGGGAGAGCAAGAGATGAATACACTAAACAGATTCACAAGGATGTAGGTTCAGTAGGTACTGGGAGATGAAGAAGCTTGCACAGGACAGAGTACTATAGAGAGCTTCATCAAACCAGTCTCTGGACTGAAGACCACAACAATAACAAGATAAATAGTTTTACATCTGCGGTTCTAAGCTTATAAAGTGGCATTAATTGCAGATGTGTGTGAGTACATGCACAGCTAATCCAACTGATCCACCTGTCACCAACACATCATCACCTACTTGTGCCAGCAGGAAACGCCTTCCTTCCAGTCCGATCTGCCCTCATTTTGCCGGTTATCGGGCGGCACACAGGCCTCTCTAGGCCTGGGCCAGGGTGAAGGTGCTCTGGCCTTACCCAGAATAGCTCTCTGGTGATTATTTCAACTTCGAAAAATGGTTAATTCTGAATTTCCCGAAATTTTACCCGTACTGGACGTTTGAGCGGCAACCAGCGCTGAGATCCTTTACATTCAGTTCTTCTGGCACCTCTCTTGTTGCTGGCGGCTCTTGGAAGAAGTTACTAGGTTTCAGACAAGGCCTGGCCATCTCTAGAGTGTCGATTGAACATCCTTTCGCCATCCATTCAGCACTGTGTAGTCTTTCCTCCAGAATTGCATTAGCTGAAACATTTCCCAGTACTTGAAGGTGTATGGCCTCTAACGGCTCTTTGTGTGCCATTCCCATTTCATTATTTCGTCAACCACTCCCTGCACACTTTGCTTACTGCTAACTTACACTTATCACACAGAAGAACATGACCACCTACCCAACAGGCGGTATGTCCAAAATGCTTCAAATGGCTCTAAGCACTATAGCACTTAACATCTGAGGTCATCAGTCCACTAGAACTTAGAACTACTTAAACCTAACTAACCTAAGGACATCACACACATCCATGCCCGAGGCAGGATTCGAACCTGCGACCGTAGCAGTCGCTCGGTTACGGACTGAAGCGCCTAGAACCGCTCGGCCACCGCGGTCGGCGCGGTATGTCTATTTTGGCATAGGTAACAGAGCTGACTCGCCGAGGCATGGCAGCAATGAGGCCTTGGTACGTCACTGGAGGGAGTTGGCACCAGATACGCACACACAAGTCACCTTTTTATCTTTTTTTTTTTTGGTCATCAGTCTACTGACTGATGTTTGATGCGGCCCGCCACGAATTCCTTTCCTGTACTAACCTCTTCATCTCAGAGTAGCACTTGCAACCTACGTCCTCAATTATTTGCTTGACATATTCCAATCTCTGTCTTCGTCTACAGTGTTTGCCCTCTACAGCTCCCTCTAGTACCATGGAAGTCATTCCCTCATGTCTTAGCAGATGTCCTATCATCCTGTCCCTTCTCCTTATCAGTGTTTTCCACATGTTCCTTTCCTCTCCGATTCTAAGTAGAACCTCCTCATTCCTTACCTTATCAGTCCACCTAATTTTCAACATTCGTTTATAGCACCATATCTCAAATGCTTCGATTTTCTTCTGTTCCGGTTTCCCACAGTCCATGTTTCACTACCATACAATACTGTACTCCAGACGTACATCCTCAGAAATTTCTTCCTCAAATTAAGGCCAGTATTTGATATTAGTAGACTTCTCTTGGCCAGAAATACCTTTTTTGCCATAGCGAGTCTGCTTTTGATGTCCTCCTTGCTCCGTCCGTCATTGGTTATTTTACTGTCTAGGTAGCAGAATTCCTTAACTTCATTGACTTCGTGACCATCAATCCTGATGTTAAGTTTCTCGCTATTCTCATTTCTACTACTTCTCATTATCTTCGTCTTTCTCCGATTTACTCTCAAACCATACTGCGTACTCATTAGACTGTTCATTCCGTTCAGCAGATCATTTAATTCTTCTTCACTTTCACTCAGGATAGCAATGTCATCAGCGAATCGTATCATTGATATCCTTTCACCTTGTATTTTAATTCCACTCCTGAACCTTTCTTTTATTTCCATCATTGCTTCCTCGATGTACAGATTGAAGAGTAGGGGCGAAAGGCTACAGCCTTGTCTTACACCCTTCTTAATACGAGCACTTCGTTCTTGATCGTCCACTGTTATTATTCCCTCTTGGTTGTTGTACATATTGTATATGACCCGTCTCTCCCTATAGCTTACCCCTACTTTTTTCAGGAATCTCGAACAGCTTGCACCATTTTATATTGTCGAACGCTTTTTCCAGGTCGACAAATCCTATGAAAGTGTCTTGATTTTTCTTTAGTCTTGCTTCCATTATTAGCCGTAACGTCAGAATTGCCACTCTCGTCCCTTTACCTTTCCTAAAGCCAAACTGATCGTCACCTAGCGCATTCTCAATTTTCTTTTCCATTCTTCTGTATATTATTCTTGTAAGCAGCTTCGATGCATGAGCTGTTAAGCTGATTGTGCGATAATTCTCGCACTTGTCAGCTCTTGCCGTCTTCGGAATTGTGTGGATGATGCTTTTCCGAAAGTCAGATGGTATATCGCCAGACTCATATATTCTACACACCAACGTGAATAGTCGTTTTGTTGCCACCTCCCCCAATGATTTTAGAAATTCTGATCGAATGTTATCTATCCCCTCTGCCTTATTTGACCGTAAGTCCTCCAAAGCTCTTTTAAATTCCGATTCTAATACTGTATCCCCTATCACTTCTAAATCGACTTCTGTTTCTTCTTCTATCACATCAGACAAATCTTCACCCTCATAGAGGCTTTCAATGTATTCTTTCCACCAATCTGCTCTCTCCTCTGCATTTAACAGTGGAATTCCCGTTTCACTCTTAATGTTACCACCGTTGCTTTTAATGTCACCAAAGGTTGTTTTGACTTTCCTGTACGCTGAGTCTGTCCTTCCGACGATCAAATCTTTTTCGATGTCTTCACATTTTTCCTGCAGCCATTACGTCTTAGCTTCCCTGCACTTCCTTTTTATTTCATTCCTCAGCGACTTGTATTTCTGTATTCCTGATTTTCCCGGAACATGTTTGTACTTCCTCCTTTCATCAATCAACTGAAGTATTTCTTCTGTTACCCATGGTTTCTTCTCAGCTACCTTCTATGTACCTATGTTTTCCTTCCCAACTTCTGTGATGGCCCTTTTTAGAGATGTCCATTCCTCTTCAACTGTACTGCCTACTGCGCTATTCCTTATTGCTGTATCTATAGCGTTAGAGAACTTCAAACGTATCTCGTCATTCCTTAGTACTTCCGTATCCCACTTCTTTGCGTATTGATTCTTCCTGACTAATGTCTCGAACTTCAGCCTACTCTTCATCACTACTATATTGTGATCTGAGTCTATATCTGCTCCTCGGTACGCCTTACAATCCACTATCTGATTTCGGAATCTCTGTCTGACCATGATGTAATCTAATTGAAATCTTCCCGTATCTTCCGGCCTTTTCCAAGTATACCTCCTCCTCTTGTGATTCTTGAACAGGGTATTCGCTATTACTAGCTGAAACTTGTTACAGAACTCAATTAGTCTTTCTCCTCTTTCATTCCTTGTCCCAAGCCCATATTCTCCTGTAACCTTTCCTTCTACTCCTTCCCCTACAACTGCATTCCAGTCGCCCATGACTATTAGATTTTCGTCCCCCTTTACATACTGCACTACCCTTTCAATATCCTCACACACTTTCTCTATCTGTTCACCTTCAGCTTGCGACGTCGGCATGTATACCTGAACTATTGTTGTCGGTGTTGGTCTGCTGTCGATTCTGATTAGAACATCCCGGTCACTGAACTGTTCACAGTAACACACCCTCTGCTCTACCTTCCTATTCATAACGAATCCTACACCTGTTATACCATTTTCTGCTGCTGTTGATATTACCTGATACTCATCTGACCAGAAATCCTTGTCTTCCTTCCACTTCACTTCACTGACCCCTACTATATCTAGATTGAGCCTTTGCATTTCCTTTTTCAGATTTTCTAGTTTCCCTACCACGTTCAAGCTTCTGACATTCCACGCCCCGACTCACAGAACGTTATCCTTTCGTTGATTATTCAATCTTTTTCTCATGGTAACCTCCCCCTTGGCAGTCCCCTCCCGGAGATCCGAATGGGGGACTATACCGGAATCTTTTGCCAATGGAGAGATCATAATGACACTTCTTCAGTTACAGGCCACATGTCCTGTGGATTCACCCTAAACTCTGGAGAGGGGGCGATGAGCTCTGACTCCGCATTCAGTCACATCGATGTTTTAGATCGGGTTCAGATCTGGCGAGCTGAGTAGCCAGCACATCACTTGGAATTCGCTGCTGTGTTCCTGAAACCACTCCATCAGACTCATGGGGCTTAATCTTGTTGCAAAATGCCACTGCCGTCGGATGATCATCATGAAGGGGTGCACGTTGTCTGCAACTAATGTACGATACTCCTTGGCCGTCATGGTGCCTTGCACGAACACTACTCTACCCATAGATCCCCTCGTGAATATTACCCAAGGCATAATGGAGGCACAGCCAGCTTGTCGACATCCTACGACGACCGACGTCCATGATGAACCGCTCAACCCCAGGGAGTCTGAATGTGTTTTCCCCTTCATTTCACCACTTGTTGAAGACACTCACGACAAAGCACTCTTCGAACACCCGACAAGTCTTGCAGTTTCCGAAATGCTCGTGATGAGCCTCCGGGGCATCGTGATCTTTCTTTGGTCAACTCAGATAGGTCGCGGGCTTTCCCCATTCTTCACACGGACAGCACGCCCACTGTGGCATGAACATAAGCTCCTGTTAAGTGACATTCTGGCGTGTTCACATGCTGCAGAAGAAACAGGTCCACATGACTCATTGCTAGGACACAACCTGCTGTCTCCTTCACAGTTAACGGCTCCAATACTGCAGGCTGTACTGCAAGGTAGCTTTCTGCATTAACTGATACCACGTAAAAACTCACGACGTCACTCAACCCCCTAAGAAACTAAAATTTCTCCTGATATTTTATCTGATATTTTATGGTTCTTAAAACGGACGAGTTTTTTTAATTTTTTTTTTTTAGTAATGATTTGGTTAACTACACCGACACTGTCAATTCTAAATAGTTCCTACTAAAATCTATTTTTAACAGAAGTCTTTCTCAAATAATCAAAATATCTAAACTACATGACTTAACAACATTATATTTTTTTACATCAATTATCAAAGGCTAGGGCTTGATAGCATACATGCAATTTAATGTACAAAAATTTCCATCTTTTCCCAAAATCACATTTTTCTCACAAAATTATTTTCTTGAATATTTTCTCAAAACTGAATTAAAAAAATATATACATTGAACTCTTCTTGAAATTACAATTTTCTCGGAACGAAATGCTCTCTTTCTTTCACATTGACTTTAAGCAAAAATAGTAGTTTTATTACGTTGCTTTATCTATCCAAATAATTAGGCACTGTGTAGAGTGTCCTTTCCTGAACCTTAACAGAACACATTCAATTTGATATGGGGCTGAATTTTTACAAAATCTTCTCTTCGATATGGGGGGTCATCTCTTAATCTAACCCTTTTTCTGACAACAAGTTGGGCTTTTGACAACTGTTTCTCATGAGTAAAATGGGTACTGATATCTTTGGTTCCAAACTTACACATGGATTACATCATGGGCTCATCACAGGGATACAACATCCAGCTCTGTCTCATATCGGGCTACTCACAGTCTCGCATTGGGTTCTGCCGTATTCTAATACCTGCAATATACAGTACATCTAAGTATCCACTCTTAATATCTACATCCTAACCTACCACACATATTCTTATCATAGTTACAAATTTCTCAAATCTTAACTCTCAAATTCAAAATCAAAACTTTGCAAAACATTTTTTTTCAAATTTTTTTCAAACTTTACTGTAGTTACGTTTTCATATTAATCCTCTTAGTAAAAAGCTAAATAACTGTTTCCCAAAAAAATCAACAGTACCAAAAATTGGTACTACTACTAAATTCGTTTTTCCAAATTCATTTCAATCGTTAAGCAAGTTATTGTTACAAATATTGCTACCACAAATATTTTTCTCTATGACTTTTCCCTTAGCAAAAAATATTTTCCTTTTATATTTACTATTTAAGCTCCATGACTTCACACAAAATGAGCTGTTATACACAAAGAAAAAATACAACATCATTAAATATACTGAAAAATCATTCCTGCCAACATCTGTGGCTCTGCAAAACACGCTTGATCTTTATGGCTTTACATGCATAGGCTTTATGTACATAGGAAAACACAACATTAATAAACATATTGAAAGTTATTTCTGCCACCATCTGCATCTCTGGAATATACATTACATAAAAGATACAAAATTACTGAACACATTGAAAATCATTTAGCCCACACTCTGCAGTTCTGCAACACCTTATAGACACCTTACAAAGGAGAATACAATCATATAAAATTGCGGAAAATTATTCTAGCTATCTTCAGTGGTTCTCCATTACACCTCAGACACACCCTACACAAATAGTATAACTTTATGAAAGTATTGAAATGGCTTCTGTGGCTCTCAAAACACATCACATACAACACTTCTTTTTACACCTTTTGCAAGCAATTCTTTCCTGCTTCGAACATATTACTTACAAAAACATCTTTACAGGTTCCAAACTTCCAAAACTAGTCACATTACTGTATGCCTTACCATCTCATTCCCATTCGTTGCTCATAATTATTAGTATTTTGTCTGCCTTTTACCTCTTTAACACACTCTCTACTACGAAAGGGAAGAAGGAAAGGTGATAGCTAAAATTCTGAATGATGAAGAGTGAAGTTGACAACATGAAATGAAAAGGAAATAGTATTGTCAACAGCTCAGGATGCCTGGTGTTCGTCAACCACCGGACAACGCATTGAATGGTTCCTACTTACTGTTGTCCCCACCGTCCTTCTGTATATATTTTTTTTTAAATCTACAGTATTTCTAAAACCAAGCAATGTATGTGATTTCATATAATCCAGTTTGTAAGCATTTGCATGAGGTTTCTCCACAATCCATAGGGTCCCACATAATCATCAGTAAATTTTTTAGTCTCAGGTGTAAGTTTTTTAGATTTTTCTTTGGTCTTAAAAATACCAGATCACCTATTTGGAAACTTGTCGAATTTGCCATATCATCGTTCCTTCTTTTTCTTTCCAGAGCCTTTTTCCTAATATTTGCACATGCTATTTTCTTTTTCTGCTGCATAGCTATATCAGTAAGAGTCGGAAATTCTAAGAGGTCAAACAGGAGGTTATTAGGATTAATTCCCCCAATTAATTCTACTGGTGCAAAACCAGTGGCTTCATGTTTCAAATTGTTACTCACTTCCTCAAAATACTCCAAATAATTAGCCCAAGCGGAATGCTTCTTATGACAGTATGTTCTGCATAGTCGGTTCAGTTCTTTCATTATCCTTTCGCACATATTCCCTTGAGAAAAATTGGCGGAAATTTTTACATGTTCTATGTTTCTCTTATTCAAATATTCGTCAAATCTTTTTGATATAAATTGTGGCCCATTATCTGATAAAATGGCTTTCGGCACCCCAATGTTTACAAAATAATCTTCCTCCATTTTACTCACAATTACTTTGGAATTAGCCTTCTTAATAGGATAAAACCTCACATACTTTGAAAATCCATCCACCAATACAAACACATATTCACAACCTCCCCTTGAAACTGGCAGAGGGCCGAAAAGATCGACAGCAACTAAATCTAGTTTATTTTGAAGTTCCACCGAGTACATCTGTCTCTGCATAGTTTTGTTATTTGCTCGTACTTTTTGACATCTGTCACAGCATTCTAGCCTCTTTTGTGCTCTACGCCACATTTTGTCAAAAATCACTACCTCACTTCACTTAGCAATACACTTACGGACTCTGTAATGTCCATAGTTCCCATTTATAAAACCAATTAATAAATCTACATGTTGTTAAGGGAAACAAATATTCCAAACTGGATTCGTGTTCTTTCTTCTTTTAAACAGAATATCATTGTGTATATGGTAATATGAAGCTAATTTTGGAAAATCATGGTGACCTCTCCTGCTTTTTACCGATTTGAGATTGTCGTCTTGATTTTTTCCCCTTCTAAGATTTTTGTAGATGCGCTTAATTGGTCCCTCTTCCTGCAGTTGAATGACCACGAACAAAATTTCATCACAATCCCGGTTCCTTAATGGATCTACCCCCTGCTCTTTTTCCATTACTCTTATGGATAAAGCATCTGCTACAATGTTTTAAGAACGTTTTATAAACTTCATTTCATAAACAAATTGCTGTAAATACATAGACCACTTCCTTAGGCTACTGTGTTTAAGTTGACAAATATTTAAATATATATAAAAGCACTCTGATCAGTAAAAAATATAACTTTATGTCCCAAAAGATATTGTTCAAATATTTTCAATCCGAAAATAACGGCTAATGCTTCCAGTTCAGAAATACTATAGTTCTTCTCTGCTTATTGCGACGATCGACTTGCAAATGCGATCGTTTTATGGACCTGCTCTTCTCCCACTGTTTCTATCTGGAATAATTCCACCCCCAGACCATAACCACATGCATCTGATCCCAGACAAAAAGATTTCTAAAAATCGGGATGGTTCAAAATTTTACTATTCACCAGTGCTTCTTTAAGTTCTTCAAATGCTGTTTGACACACCTGGGTCCACTTATAGGGAATATTTTTTTTAAGTAATTCCTTCAAACACGGTGCATTAAATAACTGCCAAGACACAAATTTGCGATAAAAACGAAAAAGTCCAATCAGTCCTTTTAATTCTTTACATGAGGTTGGTGCTACATAATCTCTAATAGCCTTTATCTTTCCTGGATCGGGCATAATTCCATCACCGCTAACAATATGTCCCAGGAATTTAATTTCTTTCTTAACAAATTCCGTTTTGTCCAGTTTCAGTTTCATTCGCTAAGTTTTAATTGTATCCAACACCTTGTCTAACAACAGGCAGTGTTCTTTCCAAGCGGGAGTCGAAATTAATACATAATCCCCATAAACTGTAATTCTCCTTAATAAATGGTCACCTAGAACCTGGGACATCGCCCTAACAAATGCACAGACACTGACGTTTAAACCAAAAGGCACCACTTTATATAACTGGCAACACCGTCCTTCAAACAGAAAAGCTATATACTTTCGAGATTCCTTACCCAATGGTAGGTTACAGTAACCACACGTTACACCCATAGATGTGAAAAATTTTGCCCCTTTAAATTTTTGTAACAACTCCTCAATATTTTCAGACCTATCACTCTCTGACAATATGATTTTGTTCAATGCCGCAGCCTCTAAAGCAAGCCTAATAGAGCCATCCGTTTTAGGTACAACAACCAATGGGTTATTATATACACTAATTGCTTTTCCTGTTATTCCCCATTCGAGCATTTCCTGTATCAAGTCTCGGACTGCTTCCTTATGTACTTCCGGAACAGCAAATGGTTTTCGGAAAAAATGTGCATCCTCTTTCACAGTCAAATAGAACTTACTAACCTGGGTTGGTCTGAAAATACTTCACAATGCTTGTCCAAAATTTGTCTCAGATCTTGTTTTTGTACTTCCGTCAATTCCGTAAATTCCTTTAGTTTCTCCTCGATCCTAATCCTAACTTTTCCGTCTGAGAAGGAGCCAATTCCTTCCTTTCTCCAAATTCATTGTAGCCCTCAATCAATTTTTCCGCACTGGAGATCTTATCGGAATATCACTTTGATCATTGTCTACACAATGTTTTTTTCCTGTGAAAAGAATAACTACCGGTTTTTCATTTACTCTAATAATCACATCATTTGTCCCAAAATTAACCCATCCTTCATATTTATGTAAGAAATCGGCACCTACCAACATTTCAACACTGAGTCCATTAATAATCAAAAAAATTAGTTCTATTTGTACTCCACTTACAATAATTGGTAACCACCTTCTTACTTTCCCTAGTGGCCACCATAATTTTCAGCCCACTCATTGCCATTATAACTATTTGCTTACTTTCAGGGAGAGCATTGACAAAAAAATGGTTCAAATGGCTCTAAGCACTATGGGACTTAACATCTGACGTAATCAGTCGCCTAGACTTAGAACTGCTTAAACCTAACTAACCTAAGGACATCACACACATCCATGCCCGAGGCAGGATTCGAACCTGCGACCATAGCAGCAGCGCGGTTCCGGACTGAAGGACCTACAACCGCTCAATCACAGCGGCCGGCCATTAACAAAATTCTGGGACACTGCACAAACTTCAGAACCAGTATCTCTTAAAGAAGGAAACACAGTTACTACAATGACAGGTTGCCCAATATATTCTCTTTTGTTTACAGACTCAGGCTCTTCTAACAAATCCTGCACTACTTCACACCTGTCAAAACCTCCCCGTTGCGTGGAAAGTACGTATACCTTAACTGGGTCCTCTTTCAGTTCATTGGTAGTGGCGGCTTTTACTATCCTGTTCACTACAGATAAATCAAAACATCTCTCTAACTTCTCACCCTCCATAACAACTTTTGTTTCTGCAACCCTGTCCAAGGTGTTATCAGAATTATTTAATTCATCTCCTTCTTCTTCCTCTTCTGACTCTTCTTCCTCCCTTTCTAAGATCATTTAATGTATTCACTACTGCTTCTGCCCTATGATATTCTTCCCTCTGCACTTCTGACATTGCTTCACCAGTTATTACACTCCTGGAAATGGAAAAAAGAACACATTGACACCGGTGTGTCAGACCCACCATACTTGCTCCGGACACTGCGAGAGGGCTGTACAAGCAATGATCACAGGCACGGCACAGCGGACACACCAGGAACCGCGGTGTTGGCCGTCGAATGGCGCTAGCTGCGCAGCATTTGTGCACCGCCGCCGTCAGTGTCAGCCAGTTTGCCGTGGCATACGGAGCTCCATCGCAGTCTTTAACACTGGTAGCATGCCGCGACAGCGTGGACGTGAACCGTATGTGCAGTTGACGGACTTTGAGCGAGGGCGTATAGTGGGCATGCGGGAGGCCGGGTGGACGTACCGCCGAATTGCTCAACACGTGGGGCGTGAGGTCTCCACCGTACATCGATGTTGGCGCCAGTGGTCGGCGGAAGGTGCACGTGCCCGTCGACCTGGGACCGGACCGCAGCGACGCACGGATGCACGCCAAGACCGTAGGATCCTACGCAGTGCCATAGGGGACCGCACCGCCACTTCCCAGCAAATTAGGGACACTGTTGCTCCTGGGGTATCGGCGAGGACCATTCGCAACCGTCTCCACGAAGCTGGGCTACGGTCCCGCACACCGTTAGGCTGTCTTCCGCTCACGCCCCAACATCGTGCAGCCCGCCTCCAGTGGTGTCGCGACAGGCGTGAATGGAGGGACGAATGGAGACGTGTCGTCTTCAGCGATGAGAGTCGCTTCTGCCTTGGTGCCAATGATGGTCGTATGCGTGTTTGGCGCCGTGCAGGTGAGCGCCACAATCAGGACTGCATACGACCGAGGCACACAGGGCCAACACCCGGCATCATGGTGTGGGGAGCGATCTCCTACACTGGCCGTACACCACTGGTGATCGTCGAGGGGACACTGAATAGTGCACGGTACATCCAAACCGTCATCGAACCCATCGTTCTACCATTCCTAGACCGGTAAGGGAACTTGCTGTTCCAACAGGACAATGCACGTCCGCATGTATCCCGTGCCACCCAACGTGCTCTAGAAGGTGTACGTCAACTACCCTGGCCAGCAAGATCTCCGGATCTGTCCCCCATTGAGCATGTTTGGGACTGGATGAAGCGTCGTCTCACGCGGTCTGCACGTCCAGCACGAACGCTGGTCCACCTGAGGCGCCAGGTGGAAATGGCATGGCAAGCCGTTCCACAGGACTACATCCAGCATTCCTACGATCGTCTCCATGGGAGAATAGCAGCCTGCATTGCTGCGAAAGGTGGATATACACTGTACTAGTGCCGACATTGTGCATGCTCTGTTGCCTGTGTCTATGTGCCTGTGGTTCTGTCAGTGTGATCATGTGATGTATCTGACCCCAGGAATGTGTCAATAAAGTTTCCCCTTCCTGGGACAATGAATTCACGGTGTTCTTATTTCAATTTCCAGGAGTGTATATTAGTTCCACAGTTTAAGGGTAACTCAACGTCTGCTTTGCAGTGCTAATTCTCCCTCACCTCCGGATCTGAGACTTCACTTTCAGTATATACCTCCTTACCATGATTCCTGTAATCTTTATTGGTACGTTTCTTTTCAAAAACTGCTACGTAATTTCCCGATAGCCAAATTGTTTTTCAGTGTCACTCTCCTCTGCCCTCCTGATAACATTATTCCCATGATGTTCCGTAGGTACTGTTCTTACAAATGGTGTCACTAGCGGGTTTAGTTTGTACTGCTTCAGTCTGCAAACGCTGGCGTTATTAGAGACTGCTATTCGTTTCCCTCCTGTATGACGGCATTGCCTCTGACATTCCGGTTACCGAGCGGGCTGCTCCTATCCCATACATCAGGTGACTGCACCTGACCATTACTCCTTTGTATCCATATTCCGTTTACAGTAACTTTTGCTCTGTTGTCATTGGGTCTAGCGGAAGGTCTGTAATCTCTTCTATCATTTTCCTCCTCTTTTAAAATGTTTTCCACTCTCTCAAGATAGTGAATGAACGTATTGATATCATCCCGAGGAGTTGATACGATCTTGTTCCTCCAATACAACGGCAGCTTGTTTTCAATTCCCATAATAATTTCTTCTGTTTCAACCTTGGCATTTAAATATGACAAAGCAGTTACCCATTTCTGTACAAATATTTTAATGCCCTCTCTCTTGGGATCATATTTTTCCTCTGGCCAAAATTTATTTAAAACCTCCATTTGTTTACATTTTCCCCAGTGCTCTTCAAAAAAGGCCTGTTTAAAATCCACCAATCTATAATAATAGTTATCTGAGGCCAAATTTCCCCAGATTCGTGCCTCCCCCATTTCATTTGTAGTAATGAACCCAATTTTTTGTTTGTCATTCCACACTTTAGGCAAAACGTCTTCAAAACAAAATTCTTTAGGATGGATATTCTTACTTGGATCAAAGCGTAAAAATTGTCTGCGGGTAACATACACAATTTCAGATGATTCTATTACACTACTGGAAACAATACAACCACTACTGTTAACATTTTGTTCTACTCGAGTTAGTCTACCCTCACGCTTACACAATAGTTCATTCACACTAGTACTGAATTGCTAGATGTTAGCTTCAATGTTAATAATTTTACTAGCGCCTTGCAAACCAAACTTTGCACCCACATATTTTCCTTCTTTAACTTTACTTTCTAAGACAACATGACTATCCTCACAGCATTTTTCTACATTTTGAATCTGTTCCTGAACTTTATTTATTTCTGACTGTAATTGTAGCTTTAACTGCTGGTTGTCCTCAGCAACTTGCTCAATCTGCAAAGTTAGTTCACTTTTCACTGTTACAATATCAGTATTACATTCGAATTTTACCTGATTAATATCACTTTTAATATTATAACTAGAAAGAGTCAGGTCATTTTTCCACGAATTACTTAAATTTGAAATTTTATCTTCCATTTTGGATGCCATTTCAAATGACAAATTGTTAAATCCCTGATCAACTTCAGCATGCAATTCATTTGTTTCATAACTTAATGAGGTTTTAATTTCCCTGCCAATTTCTTTCATTTCTAACCCCATATTACTCATATTAGTATTCATCTGACCCATATGTTTTAAAATATTTGCTAACATTTCTGACATATTGTCCTTTGGTTCACAAGCAGCTGACAATGGTTCTTGCTTTATGTCTTTAACAGTAACAGGTATATTTCCAAATTCATCTCCCATCATGTTTTGTTCACTATCAGTCCCACAATTAACATACATTGAATTCGGCAAACTATTACTAACATTTGATTGTGACACCTCAGAACTGAAATTACCAATCATGGAATCATCTTCGTAATTTACATTACCTAAATCTACCTTCAGTTTCTCATCTACTGTCGCCTGATTATTTACAGCCATTATGCAAAGTTTTTAGGCACACACACACACAAAACTCTAACTAGAACACTACTTATCTTTTTCTTCTTGTCGTTGACACGGCGTGATGGTACCGGGTGTCCAGGCTCTTCCCACGTTGGTCCACAATACCGCTCAAGCCACAGCTACCAACTGCTCCGTCCGCCTAGCTGCTACTGTAGAACGCCGCCTCTCGAAGTTCAGCAGTCGCCGACATAGACTGCCATTTCATTCAACTTGCTGCCGTTTCCTGGCGAAAGTTCATTTAATTGACGCCTATTGACTTTCTATAATTCCTTTACGCATGCATGTGACATTTTCACTTCGTAGGTTCACTTGACACCGCTGTTATTATACAGCTCCTACCCATCCGAACTTTACTATTGTTTTTTTCCCGGCCGATAAAGCACCAATTGCGGCGGAGCGGGTTATAAATGGTTTGCTCGTTCCATCTACCTCAGTACGGTGACAGATCACCAGCCCGTTTCTCTGCATACGTCTGTACTGCAGTGATGACGTAAAAGCACTGTTGAAGGAAACGCCGTCAATACTTACGTTACAAAGTCGGTGTAAACTCTGGTAGCAAGCTACTCTGTAAACTCTTATAATACTTTTCGGACGTAAATTGCTTGCTTCATTCTTTCAGTAAAATGTCAAAATTCTGAAACGAGTCTTTTATTCCATTTCAGTTCAAAACGAAATATCTGCCATCAGCCCACATGTAATAATTGAACAACATCACTGTCCTCAGTTCACAGTTCATGCAACCCAGTGCACATGCAAGGCAGCCAGAAATGTACTTAAGTCCAACCCAAAGAATTACGCGATTTCATATTCAATACTCCGCTCCTATATCTGAGTTTCACATTCAGTGCTTCTCAGTGGATTTCTATTAAGGAAGTTGCTCACCAAAGATTCCCTTTATGAAAACAGAACATGCCCCGTGGAATTCTTAAACAGGTCAAAAGTTCACACGCGGTTATCTTTCCAACAAAACAATTCCTAAACTTCCAACTTTCACTAAACTGTCTGTAAATGCAACTGCTTTCACGACAACACAATCTGGTTACGAGAAACCAATTACTTCTTCATTTTACACATAATGAAGACTGAAACGTTCAACATGACCTGCACGTCCAATAGCTGGCTATCGACTGTCTTGGATGCTGCTTCTGCTACCGCATATCTATCTAGCAGTGCGCGGGAATTGCTTAACTCTGATTGGCCCATCATTTTGGCTGGCCAATCAGAAGAATTTTTCGAGATCACCCTCGCGCCTAACCTGACTTGCGCCAATCACTGTTCACAGATGCATTTACGTCATTTCAACATGAAAATACTAATATAAGTTTAATAAAACTAAACGAAAAGAAAATTAATCTTGGAATAATTTAGAATATGATTTTACTTTCAACTGTTATTCTGGCTGCCTCTGTACAAAATCAAGTAAAATTACACATACTTCATCGGAAAAGTGGGCACAAACATCTTTTCCACGCTATGATTACCCTAATGTATTACATAAATTTAATCTTGAAATTTAACGTATGTTTCTCATATACTCTCACATGTACTCTCATTTATTCCCACAACAACAGAAGACACAAATAATAATTTTATTTGATTTTTATGTTACGAAAGTGAAAAGTAGTTAAAAATTTTAAATTGAAATCTCAATTAAATAATTCTGCTCATTGAGAGTTCTGGTTATGTTTTCAAATGATACCAAAAGATAAACTGTTATAGTTCCTAACTGAATTTAATTTTTACTTTTTTTCTATCTCCGGAACTATGATAGTTAAAGGGTTGAAATTTTTATACAATCTTCTCCTGAATAACGAAAGGTAGTGTACCGATTTTTAAAATGATTGAATAATATTTAATATAGTTTATATAGGTTCACAGGTGGCATGAATACGAGCTCCTGTTAAGTGACATGCTGGCGCGTTTACACACTGCAGTAGCAACAGGTGTACCGATTTTTAAAATGATTGAATAATATTTAATATAGTTTATATAGGTTCACAGGTGGCATGAATATGAGCTCCTGTTAAGTGACATGCTGGCGCGTTTACACACTGCAGTAGGAACAGGTGCACATCACTCACTGCTAGGACACAGCTTGCTGTCTCCTTCACAGCCAACGGCTCCAATACTGCAGGCTGTACTGCAATGTAGCTTAGGTCTACTCCATTAACGGTTATCACATAATAACTCGCGACGTCATACACTATCATCAACGCTATGAGACCATCCGACATTAGTTTTATCTGGAACGCCACTTCAATTTGCGAGAGCAACGTCCTGCTTGACTAATTTCAAGTGTAACTAACTCAGAAACAGGACATCTCTGTCACATTTTTTTCTTAACAATTATTTCTCAGCACAATCACCCCTGCAGAACCCTTACAAACTTATCAAACTGTTGCTGACGATGCTATACAGTACCTTTTGCGTTATACAATTCTTGCTGGTACTGTGTCTTTCTTGTACATTCCTTCTTTTTCTTGTATCAATTTAAATTGGAAGGAACACACAGAAAATGTTGTGGGGAAGGCTTATCAAAGACTGCGTTTTATTGGCAGGACACTTAGAAAATGTAACAGACCTACTAAGGAGACTGCCTACACTACGCTTGTCCGTCCACTTTTAGAATTCTGTTGCGCGGTGTGGGATCCTTACCAGATAGGGCTGACGGAGTACATCGAAAAAGTTCAAAGAAAGGCAGCACGTTTTGCATTATCGCGAAATATGGGAGAGAGTGTCACAGAAATGATACAGGATTTGGGATGGACATCATTAAAAGGCGTTTTTCGATGCGACGGAATCTTCTCACGAAATTCCTATCAGCAACTTTCTCCTCCGAATGCGAAAATATTTTGTTGACACAAGGAGGAACGATCACCAAGACAAAATAAGGGAAATAAGATCTCGTACGGAAAGATATAGGTGTTCATTCTTCCCGCTTGCTATACGAGATTGGAATAATAGAGAATTGTGAAGGTGGTTAGATTAACCCTCTCCCAGGCACTTAATGTGATTTGCAGAGTATCCATGTAAATGTAGATGTAGATCTTCCTTCTTTACATGTTCTACACTGACTACCCTGTTACTACAGTGATTACGTAAACTCTCCTGTCAGTAGTAACACTACTGACTACTATTTTATATTTCCTCCCTCTTTCACTAATTTTACAATAATTTTCAATCGATGGTGAAAATATCACTTAAATACTCATGTAAGGAATATTATGTATCTACCTGCGACCGTAATTCATTGGTGGCTCCACATTCCCCCCGCACGTCAACGTTTGATAATACATTATAGTGTAATATAATGACAATTACGATGATCTATGAGAAAGGTATGACCAAACCAGGCGTACAGAATCTATTCATAGAAGTTATCTCACGAAAACAAATTTAAAAACGAACTTATATACTCATTCACAGCAAGGAAACAGAAGACTCTCAGGGTAAACACTGTCTGGTATTTCCGCCCTAAACGGCCATTCCTGCGGATGCTATGTCCGTCTTACAAGCCAGTTCTGAGGGAACTTTCCAGTTCTGCTACACTGCCATTACTTAGCTGGACCTATCTCTCAGAAAGTTGTCCATGCTCTCTTGTCGTCCTTTGTCTAACAAATGAGTCTCTCTTACGGTTACGCCATCTTGATGACCACCAACAGATACAGATTGAAAGGCATTTACTAAAATTAAACTGGCCCAAAATTACTCATTTACACAGGCAATGCCGACATACAACTTTCGTCTCACTTTCGCCTCAGTGACACAGAGCAAATCAGACACAATGATGTTTTTAAATGAAAACTTAAATCCCTAACAAAAAGAATGTAGTACAGATTGACTTCACCGAATTGCTTCTAATTCTAGCGGAAGAATGTTCAATGATACGGAAACATTGCTTAACTACGGCTTTATACTAGCGTATACTTATAAGAAATATAAATTTCTCTGACAATACATTTCCTAATCACACTTTGAATATATACCTGCAGCAGAACCATAACGTTGACAATAAGTAGGTACAAATATACGTGACCACTAATTCCTCTCCTGTGCCAATCTCTTCATCTCAGAGTAGCACTTGCAACCTATGTCCTCAACTGTGTATTCCAGTCTCTCCTGTTCCCCCTAGTGCCACGAAAGTTATTCCGTGATGTCTTAACAGGTGTCCTATCATCCTGTCCCTTCTCCTTGTCAGTGTTTTCATAGACTCTTTTCCTTGCTGATTCTCCAGAAACCGCTGCTATCACTGAGGATAGCATGATAATCCAGTCAAAAGAATGAGTGGTTTGATGCGGCACGCCACTAATTCCTCTCCTGCGCCAATCTCTTCATCTCAGAGTAGCACTTGCAACCTATGTCCTCAACTGTGTATTCCAATCTCTCCTACTCCCTCTAATGCCATGAAAGTTATTCCGTGATGTCTTAACAGGTGTTCTATCAACCTGTCCCTTCTCCTTGTCAGTGTTTTCATAGACTCTTTTCCTTGCTGATTCTCCAGAAACCGCTGCTATCACTCAGGATAGCAAAGTGATCTGTGAATCTTATCATTGATACCCTTTCACCTCAATTTTAATTCCATTCCATAACTTCATCTGGTTCTAGTTTCTCGCAGTTCTCACATCTGCCACTTCTCATTACTTTCGTCTTTCTCCGCTTTACTATCAATTTGTTTTCTATACTCATTAGACTGTTCAT
This sequence comes from Schistocerca americana, assembly GCF_021461395.2. NCBI lineage: Eukaryota > Metazoa > Arthropoda > Insecta > Orthoptera > Acrididae > Schistocerca > Schistocerca americana. Next base: position 384,215,520 of record NC_060126.1, read on the forward strand.
TTCATTCAGCAGATCCTGCTATCACTGAGGATAGCAAAGTGATCTGTGAATCTTATCATTGATACCCTTTCACCTTATCCCCCACCCATTTTTTAACATTCTTAACAGAACATCTCAATTGCTTCGATTCTCTCCTGTTCCGGTTTTCCCACAGTTTCACGACGATACAATGCTATTCTCCTAAATTAAATTCTCAGAAACTTCTTTCGCAAATTAAGGCCTATGTTTGTTTCTAGTAGACTTCTTTTGGGCAGGAATGCCCTCTTTGTCAGTGCTCTTTAGGTCCTTCTTGTTCCGTCAGCTTCCTAGACAGCAGAATTCCTTAACTTCATCTAGTTCTAGTTTCTCGCAGCTCTCACATCTGCTACTTCTCATTACTTTCGTCTTCCTCCGATTTACTCTCAATTTGTTTTCTATACTCATTAGACTGTTCATTTCATTCAGCAGATCCTGCTATGACTGAGGATTGCAAAGTGATCTGTGAATCTTATCATTCATACCCTTTCACCTCAATTTTAATTCCATTCCGGAACCTTCCTTTTATTTCCATAATTGCTTCTTCGATGTATACATTGAACAGCAGGAGCGAAAGACTACATCCCTGCCTTACATCCATTTTAATACTAGCACTTCGCTCATGGTCTTTCAGCCTTATTTTTCACTCTTGGCTCTTGTACATACTGTACATTACCACTCTTTCCTTATAGCTAACCCCTATTTATCTCACAGTTTCAAACATATTGCACTATTTAACATTGTCGAACTATCAGGACTACCATGCAAGTTTAGATCACCATTCAAGGGCATGGATCATTTTAGATGGCGAATGTACAGTTCGTGCCTTTCCTTTGGCGCCCCAGTATCTTTCTGTTTTCCTTATAAAACTCTATATAAGTTTTTCCATTGTTGATCATCCTCAAAATATATCAACAAATAGCTTTTAGAAAATTCTATTTCAATTATTTTCAAGATATTTGTATCAAGTTTACTTCATAAAATAAACCAAATTTTATATACTCAGAATCAAAATTCAACACAACCAAAAACAATATATCGCATACGTTTCGTTTATGTTCCACTATGAATACCAAATAAATTAAGTAATGATTCGAACACACAAAACATTTACAATATATGGCAAATGACAGAAGTGATGTTGTGAAATACTGGAGGAGTTCCAACAGATGGTCTCATATAATCACATACACAATTAGTGAACTTCTATAATCCTCAGTTAACCTAATGAAAATCAGCGTCTCCAAAATCCACGTTCCACTGCAACAGTAAACATCTTACTCTTATAATTTTACAGGAAACATTCACAGGAAGCTGCTATCTAGGAAGCATCATAAAGAGCATTTGGAAACGCATAAGTGGTAAGAGCAAATTATGTACAGCCATATACAAACAGGAAAGTAGAAAAAGGAAGATAAGTAATTCTGAACTTAGTTTTTTCAGACGGTCGTACACGCCATTGCAGTGAACATAGCGTAACAACATTATCTTTACGCCTGCAGTAGAAGGTTGTCATTGGCAGAGCCAACATTTGTGTGTTTGTAGGATATTTTCATTTCCCTGTGAGTCACAGTAGTTTTGCGTTTCATGACACTGTTTTTCCTCATCGTACCATAGTTCCAGGTACCTACAATTACTATTCCTACATCATATGGAATTCGGCCAGAATTTAAGATTCGAGCTTCTGTCGAAAGACAAATTACCCTTCAGGCAAATGTACGGGGTCGTATGAATCGTTATTAGCAATTTGCTGTTTGTACACTATCTCGAAACATTTTTGAACACGTCCTTCACTCTCGTTCCAGGTAATTCCTTTCCTTTTCTTCTGAATTCTCCGGCCCCTTCAGCACGATTATTAGCAGTAGTATGTACTCAACCAAGTATGTGACATCTACTAATTCTGGCAAGAGAAGAGTGGCTAACCCGCAGCAGCCTGGCCCACATACGGAACCTTGGAGACAACACTTAAAGAGTCTGTCAATGCAGTTAATTTACTTGCAGATATCTAATACAGTTTTATTCGGATTTTTGGGTTTTCACCTGCTTTTAAGCCTCGATTCACACGCTGGGCAACGTCACGCCAAGGTCAGTGACGTCACGCACCGTCAAAAATCCACTTGCATTCACACTGGACGGAACGTCAAGCGACAGCAAAACTTCAACCACGTTTTGGCGCGTTATTGGAAACTCGCAGAAGTGTTCACGAGAGAGGATGGCGGACATTATATTTAGTCTTGATGAACTTGTTACGATTGCAATTGGTTCAGATGATGAGAAAAGAGAGCGGAATTTGGCAAGGCAATCAAAACGAACGTGGGTGAAGAAAATGATTTTGAAGAGAATGTGTGAAGGCGATTATCACACATTGTATAGAGAGCTGGAAGAAGAGGAGACGTCATTTTATAAATGTTTACGAATATCGAGACAGCAGTTTTTTAATTTGCTGTCTTTGATAAGCAGCAGCATCAAGAAAGCAGACACAGACATGCGCCGTGCAATTTCTCCACGAGAAAAACTAATGGTTTGTTTGAGGTAAGTCTGATGCTTCAGCTTTACCAATTCCTTTGAGGGTTCCTGTTCTGTACCTTTACGTATTTTATAGAACAGAATATTTATTTAATACTGCACACTATCGACAAATTGATCTATAGGCTAAACATTCACAATTTATGGCCCCTTGTTATGTAGATCTAAATCTGCTACAGTTCGTCCTGCATAAACTTTGGCACTGCAGAGAACCAACTGCACACTGTATATGAATGTGGAACATCGAACTTTTTACTGCATCATCATCATCATCATCATCATCATCATCATCATTTAAGACTGATTATGCCTTTCAGCGTTCAGTCTGGAGCATAGCCCCCCTTATACAGTTCCTCCATGATCCCCTATTCAGTGCTAACATTGGTGCCTCTTCTGATGTTAAACCTATTACTTCAAAATCATTCTTAACCGAATCCAGGTACCTTCTCCTCGGTCTGCCCCGACTCCTCCTACCCTCTACTGCTGAATCCATGAGTCTCTTGGGTAACCTTGCTTCTCCCATGTGTGTAACATGACCCCACCATCTAAGCCTGTTCGCCCTGACTGCTACATCTATAGAGTTCATTCCCAGTTTTTCTTTGATTTCCTCATTGTAGACACCCTCCTGCCATTGTTCCCATCTACTAGTACCTGCAATCATCCTAGCTACTTTCATATCCGTAACCTCAACCTTGTTGATAAGGTAACCTGAATCCACCCAGCTTTCGCTCCCATACAACAAAGTTGGTCGAAAGATCGAACGGTGCACAGATAACTTAGTCTTGGTACTGACTTCCTTCTTGCAGAAGAGAGCAGATCGTAGCTGAGCGCTCACTGCATTAGCTTTGCTACACCTCGCTTCCAGTTCTTTCACTATGTTGCCATCCTGTGAGAATATGCATCCTAAGTACTTGCAACCGTCCACCTGTTCTAACTTTGTTCCTCCTATTTCGCACTCAATCCGTTTATATTTCTTTCCCACTGACATTACTTTCGTTTTGGAGATGCTAATCTTCATACCATAGTCCTTACATTTCTGATCTAGCTCTGAAATATTACTTTGCAAACTTTCAATCGAATCTGCCATCACAACTAAGTCATCCGCATATGCAAGACTGCTTATTTTGTGTTCACATATCTTAATCTCACCCAGCCAGTCTATTGTTTTCAACATATGATCCATAAATAATATGAACAACAGTGGAGACAGGTTGCAGCCTTGTCTTACCCCTGAAACTATTCTGAACCATGAATTCAATTTACCGTCAACTCTAACTATCCATGTAAAGACCTTTAATTGCTTGCAAAAGTTTGCCTCCTATTCCATAATCTTGTAGAACAGACAATAACTTCCTCCTAGGAACCCGGTCATATGCCTTTTCTAGATCTATAAAGCATAGATACAATTCCCTGTTCCACTCATAAGACTTCTCCATTATTTGCCGTAAGCTAAAGATCTGGTCCTTACAACCTCTAAGAGGCCTAAACCCACACTGATTTTCATCCAATTGGTCCTCAACTAATACTCGCACTTTCCTTTCAACAATACCTGAGAAGATTTTACCCACAACGCTGATTAAAGAGATACCTCTGTAGTTGTTACAATCTTTTCTGTTTCCATGTTTAAAGATTGGTGTGATTACTGCTTTTGTCCAGTCTGATGGAACCTGTCCCGACTCCCAGGCCATTTCAATTATCCTGTGTAGCCATTTAAGACCTGACATTCCACTGTATTTGATGAGTTCCGACTTAATTTCATCCACCCCAGCCGCTTTATTGCACTGCAATCTATTGACCATTTTTTCCACTTCCTCAAATGTGATCCTATTTCCATCATCATTCCTATCCCATTCTACCTCGAAATCTGAAACATTACTGATCGTATTTTCACCTACATTGAGCAACTCTTCAAAATATTCCCTCCATCTGCCCAAGGCATCCACAGGATTCACCAGCAGTTTTCCTGACCTGTCCAAAATGCTTGTCATTTCCTTCTTACCTCCCTTTCGAAGACTGCTAATTACACTCCAGAATGGTTTTCCAGCAGCTTGACCCATAGTCTCCAACCTGTTTCCAAAGTCTTCCCGCGATTTCTTCTTGGATGCTGCAATTATCTGTTTGGCTTTGTTTCTTTCTTCAACATAACTTTCTCTGTCTACCTGGGTTCTGGTACGTAGCCATTTTTGATACGCCTTCTTTTTCCTTTTACAGGCTGCCTTGACTGTATCATTCCACCAAGCTGTTTTCTTCATCCTACTTTTACACACTACTGTTCCAAGACATTCTTTAGCCACTTCTAGTACTGTGTCCCTGTACCTTGTCCATTCCTTTTCCAATGACTGTAATTGACTACATTCAACTAACTGGTACCTTTCTGAGATCGCTGTTATGTACTTGTACCTGATTTCCTTATCCTGAAGTTTCTCCACTCTTATCCTCCTACATATGGACCTGACCTCTTGCACTTTTGGCCTCACAATCCCAATTTCACTGCAGATTAAATTATGATCAGTGTCATCAAAGAATCCCCTGAATACACGTGTGTCCCTCACAGCCTTCCTGAATTCCTGATCTGTTATTATATAGTCAATGACAGATCTGGTTCCCCTGCCTTCCCAAGTATACCGGTGAATGTTCTTATGTTTAAAAAGGGAGTTTGTGATTACTAAGCCCATACTGGAACAGAAATCCAAGAGTTGTTTCCCGTTCTGTTGGCCTCCATATCCTCTCCAAATTTACCCATAACCTTTTCATACCCTTCTTTTCGATTTCCAATCCTGGCGTTAAAATCACCCATGAGCAGAACACTGTCCTTGTCCTTTACTCTAACAACTACATCACTGAGTGCCTCATAAAAACTATCCATCTTGTCTTGATCTGTCCCTTCACAATGCGAATATACTGACACAATCCTAATTTTCTTGCTAGACACTGTCAAATCTATCCACATCAGTCGTTCGTTTACATACCTTATTGTAACTACGCTGGGTTCCATTTCTTTCCTGATGTAAAGCCCTACGCCCCATTGTGCTATTCCTGCTTTGACTCCTGACAGGTAGACCTTGTATTCTCCCACTTCTTCTTCTTTCTCACCCCTTATCCGGATGTCACTAACAGCTAAAACGTCCAGCCCCATCTTACTTGCAGCCTCTGCCAGCTCTACCTTCTTCCAAGAGTAGCCCCCATTGATATTAATAGCTCCCCATCTCATTACCATTTGTTTGCCAAGTCGTATCTTAGGAGTCCCTGGTTTGTCAGTTAGAGGTGGGACTCCGTCACCTCCAAAGGTCCGAGGCATTTTGCTCTGATTGTTGCCAGCATCATATCTAAAGTACCAGGGAAGCAGGTTGCTAGCCTTACTTGCCCCGAGTCCCATTGGGTTTTACCCCTAACGGCTGAGGGACTAACCGGTGGATTTGATAGTCTTTGCCGTATGAGCACAAAGGTGACCACGACTCAGAATATGTCCGAGATGCCCAGCCTTATTCCAAAGTAACTGGTATCCCGACTGTCGGGACCACTTACTTGGCCACTCATACGTTGCCCGTGGTTCATGAACTAGGACATGACTACAGGAACCCACACCATGAACCACTGCTGTTGAACTTAAATAAGCTGTATCCATATGAAACGTTGAGTGAGACTCAGTATCAGAAAGTATGTAAATAAATACTATACATAAGCAAACTACTAGCCAAAATGACTATGTGACGTAGAATAGTCATATTTGCTTCGGAATGATAAGTATTACATATAAACGTGGTCGAAATAAACTTTCACGACTCGCGAATAATTGTGAAATTGGAAAGCAGGAAGGCTCTAACCTATGCTAACCGTTTTCACCTCCTAATCGTGAGTACATACATACATGAATAGATGCAGGTGCGATGTTATACATCTAAATACATTACATACAAAATAAATATAATCTGCAGTAGGCCTACAATATTCATACAGTCATTTATATTCATACAGTCATTTACCTGGGCGAGCGATAACCAATCCAATTTTCTTCCATATTTCTTCTTCAAACAAAGTGTCGCTGTATTTTTTGCAGCTCATGTCATGGAACTCCACATTTTGGCGAACAAGTTTGATTAACTTCTCGTCGTTCATGTTTATATAAAAACATTTTATAACTAAAAACTAGTAGATATTTTCGATGTGAAGAACACTGATACCAGAATCAAACTCGTGCCATGCGAGCAGCCGCAGAACGGACAGAAAAATAACAGCCAATCGTAAGAAGTTCGCCAACCACGTGACCCCGACGTCAACGTCAAACTATTCTTTTGAAGTATACCGGTCGGCAGGTAAACTGACGTTGACGTGACGTTGCCCACCGTGTGAACCTCGCTATTTGAAAGCATTGGACGAATATTTTGACGTCATGTGACCCGCGTTGACGTTGACGTGACGTTGCCCACCGTGTGAATCGAGCCTAATGTCTCTAGTACAAAACCATAAATAAGAATAAGTATTGTCGCTAGTTCCCGCTTCGAACCTGCAAGTCGGAAATTTACTGCGGCAGGTTCAAAAGCTTCGACCTACGCATGGGAGGCATCCATATGGTAGAGTCCGAGTCCAGTGCATGGACTGCAGTCAGCAGTTCGGCCAAGAGGCACCCGCAGTACAACTCGACGGGCGACGTCGATAACGATGTGGCTGTTATCTTCCTGCCCGGGAAAGCCCCTCTGAGCGGTGAGTAGCGCAAAAATAATGTAGCACCCTTGGTTCGTTTAGGAGAGAGACAGAAAGACACAGTGAGAGAGGGGGGGGGAGGGGAAGAGGGAGAGAGACGAGTGTAGGTGTTGTGACAGACGACGAAGTGATTGAGGGAAGTCTCGTGATGGAAGTCTGGGAAAACGCTGTCGACTGCCCGGGGTTCACCGTTCAGATCCAACGATTCGGAGTCCTATGTCCTAATTCTTTATGTGGGAGCTGGATTCAGCACTTTTTGACGCTGGTAATACTGAGGATCGTCACGACCAAATTCGATACAGCGTGCTATGGAGCTTGAAAACGGTGTCCAGTTATGTTCTCTTAAGTGCTTTAATTTCATATACCAGACAGGTTATTTTCCTAAATCGTGGCGGGAGGCAATTGTATACCTTTCCTCAAGCCCAAAAGGACCAAATATGTCCCAGCAGGTAGTAGAGCGTCGTCTTAACGTTCTTTGTAGAAAAGAACTTCATGCGTCTGGTTAACCATCATCTTGTCTGGACGTCAGAGACCAGGCAGCTTCTTAACCACTATCAGCGTGGATTCACGAGATGACGAGCTACTTTCGACAACCTGACCCTGTTAGAGGCAGCTATCTAATAGGCGTCCCTACGTAAACAGTATTGTATTGGTGTATTCTTTGAAATCGGTAAAGCATATGACACTACTTGGATACGCAGCATTCTAGGGCAGCTACACCAGTAGCCAATAGCGAATCTTCATTCGGGCCTTCTTACCTAAGCGCTCATTTTCTTACCTAAATGGTGATGTGCAGTCACATATTTTGAACAGGAGAATGGTGTCCCACAGGGCAGTGTTTTAAGTGTTACCCACTCTATCACAGCCATCAACAGTATCACGTCTATGCAAAGGACACCCGATCAATGCTCCTTGTTTGTGGACAATTTTGCAGTTTTCTGTTGCTCAACCAGCATCGCAGTAGCGAAGCGTCAGTTGCGAATTCAAGTGAAGAGGTTGGAGGAGAGGGCTTCAAAACAGGTTTTACATTTTTTATATATATATATATATATATATATATATATATATATATATATATATATATGTGTGTGTGTGTGTGTGTGTGTGTGTATGTGTGTGTTCATTCTTTATCGTTTTCGTCGTATTTTTAATGTACCTGACTTGCATATTAAGGACATCATTCTACTTTTTAAGGACCCTGTGATGTTGATGGGCCTCATTTTTCACTCCAAACCGTCGTGGTTACCACACGAAAAACATCTGAAGCCGAGGGCCCAGAAGACGCTGAATACCTTAGTCTTAGCTACAGGTCTTGGGGACCAGACAGGGCGTGTATGTTTCAGTTTTACAGAACTTCCGTGAGATCTCAGCTGGACTGCGGGTGCGCGGTATACGGATCAGAGAGATATTCGTACCCGAAGAGTACCGATGCTATCTGTCTTGGGATCGGGATGGCCATCGATTCTTACACGACCAGCCCCATACCCAGTCTCTGTGCTGACGTTGGCACATCGCCTCTTATCACCCGGCGGCATCTCCTCGTGGTGCGCCAACCATATAAGGTCCTCCGAGTTCAGCAGCGCACCATCCTGTTGCAACGCCTTTTCTCCAGTCGTCTTCTAGCAACGAGGAAGTTTGGAATTCTCGTAAACCTTGAGCCCCTATGTGGCAAGCACAGGCCCAAATCCGTGGTTGTAACTTACTGCGTCCTGGTTACTGCACAGATCCAGAATAATTTTCGATTTAGTGCAGCACAGGAGTGTTTGCACTCTTCGTTGTGTTTTTAATATGACATTTTCCGACATTTCAAACGAACGTCACAATTTTTTTTGTTTTCTTGTGAGTCATCAGTCTTTGGTTTGATGCGTTTGCCACTTATTCCTCTCCTCTACCAACCTCTTCATATCCGAAAATCACTTAAAACCTAGATCCTCAATTATTTGTTGGATGTATTTAGATTTACGTTTTCCTCTGCAGTTTTTATCCTCTTCAGCTCCTTCTAGTACCACGCAAATTGTTTCCATGGTGTCTTAACAGATGTCCTGTCATCCTGTCACCTCTTCTTGTCAGTGTTTTCCATATAATCCTTTCCTCGTTTATTATTCAGAGAACATCCGCATTCATTATTTCATCGGTCTATCTTATTTTCAACATTCTTCTGTAGCTCCGCAACTCAAATGCTTCGATTCTCTTCTATTCCGGTTTTCCCACTGTAAAAGTTTAACCACCATACATGCTTTGCTCCAAACGTAGGTTTTCAGAAGTTTCATACCCACGTTAAGGTCTGTTTGATACTAGTAGACTTCTCTTGGCCAGGAATGCCGTTTTCTCCAGTATGCTTTTAATGTCCTCCTTGTTCCGTACGTCATGGGATGTTTTGCTGCCTTGGTAGCAGAATTAAGTAACTTCATGTGCATCGTGATCACCAGTACTGATATCAGTTTTCTCATTGTTCTCATTTCTGATGCTTTTCATTACTTTCATCTTTCTTAGATTTACTCTCAGTCCATATTCTGCACTCATTAGACTATTTATTCCGTTTACCAGATCCTGTATTTCTTCTTCACATTCACTGAGGATATCAATGTCGTCAGCGAATTTTATCATTGATATCCTTTCACCTTGAATTTTCATCCCACTCTTCAACTTTTCTTTTATTTCCGCCATTTGTTTCCTCGATCCATGATTGAACAGTAGGGGTAACGGGCAACATCCCTGTGTTACACTCATTTTCATCCTAGCATTTCTTTGTTGGTGTTCCATTATTATTGGTCCCTCTTGGCTCCTGTATATGTTGCGTATTAACCGTCATTCCCTATTACCCCTATCTATTTTTCTCAGAATTTCGTACGTCTTGCACTATTCTACATTGTTGAACGATTTTTCCAAATCGACAAAGCGTAAGAACGTATCTAGATTTTTCTCTGGTCCTGCTTCCATTATCAACCGCAACGTCGGTATTCCCTTTCTGTTGCCTTTACCTTTCCTGAAGCCAAACTAATCGTCTTCTAACACATCCTCAATTTCCTTTTCAATTCTTGCCTGTATTATTCTTGTCGACAACTTGAATGTATGAGCTGTTAAGCTGATTGTGTGATAATTGTCACACTTGTCGGCCCTTTGCAGTCTTCGGAATTGGCATCACAGCTACGTGGCTGTATTCGTGGATGGGTTTAATCAAGGGGATTCCGATGCTTGCTCTGTCGTTTTCCCTGACCGGATCCTCAAGACTTGGTTGCCTTCAGACTTCATTGTTATCGATGTCGAATTATAATAGATCTAGAGGGCGACGGAGCAAATGAGATATTATGTGCCTGCTAAATTCCTCGTTTGTTACGACTTCCTGAGTCCTTTTCTGTCTCTTCAACTCATTTTCGTCCTCAGCATGTGGTCTTGCGGTAGCGTTCTCGCTTCCCAGACACGGGCTCCCGGGTTCGATTCCCGGCGGGGTCAGGGATTTTTCCTCCCTCGAGATGACTGGGTGTTGTGTCGTCTGCATCATCATCATTCATCCCCATTACGGTCGGCGGAAGGCAATGGCAAACCAATTTCACTAGGACCTTGCCTAGTACGGCAGTGCGAGTCTCCGGCGTCGTTCCCTACGCTCCTCGGAGTATGGGACCTCCTCATCATCACATATGTTCCGAGCAGATAAATTAGTCCAGGACAGCCAGGATGCTCTTCTCCACTTACAAAGGCTGAGGAAGGAGATGTCTTTCTGAAGCACGCCAGGGGGTCTAAGAGGAACGAAATGGCAGATGTAGCAACCAAGCAGGCTAGGCGTGACCCTCAGTTGGTCCAGTGTGTGGTGCCCCTGCATGCTATCGTTACGTTGGTGAGTTACGGAGTAATGTGCCGTTGGGAAGAGGAATAGCTGAAAGTGATAGACAACAAACTGCGTTTGCTAAAGGCCACACGTCGGCCTTGGCGTAGCCCCTTTCAGCCACGCAGACGGAATGAAGCAATTCTCACTCGTCTTCGCATAGGTTACAGCCCTCTGACTTATTGCTTCTTGCTCCGTCCAGAAGATCCTCCAATACATGGTCCTCGTGGCGTACAGATCACGTTGCACCACATTTTAGTAACCTGTATTTTGTATTCAAATAACAGGAGAGCAGTCACCCAATTTGCCCTATATTTTAAATGACGATGACACGAACGTGGAACACATTTTTAAGTTTTGTTCAGTGTCCGGCTTGTCCCATAAAATTTTTGGGGGACAGCTTTAACGCGTTTTCAGGGTGACTGACTCACCCGTGTCTTTTGTAAGTGATCAATCGACCACATACTCCTGCAATAAATTTTAGTTTTTCTCCTCTCTTATTTGTGTTTTAATTGACACTTTTAGAACATCTCACCATTTTTAACTTTATCTTACATGGTGCGAGCTAATGTGATTTTTCGGGTCATGGGTGAGACTGGAGGAGAGTAGCGCGATTTTATCTCAGACTGCTTCCCATTTCTTTTTTTGAATTTTCCACATTTTAGCCACATACATTTCTAGTGTTCTCACAAAAGAGCCGTTGACCTCCTCAACACCACAAATACTCTCTCTCTCTCTCTCTCTCTCTCTCTTTCTCTATCTCTCTCTTGTTGGATATCCTACGATTCTCGGTAACTTATTGTTCTCAAACTTATATTATATTGAGTTTTACACACAGTTTGTGGAACTTGATATAACTATCTTGGAGAAGTACTTGTACTGCCCTAAGCTGTCAAGGGTTTCCGTAATGTTGGTTAATGAAGTCAAGTAAATTCAGAGGTATGCGATACGGTTTCCGATACACAAGTGGTTCGTTCCTTGTGGGAATTTTATGACGCATTATGAACCAATGACGTAACTGTGGTTTCGAGGCAAATGATGGAACATACCCAGAGGATGGGGGAAGTGTTTAAGAGATTATGTGCCGCACGTCCTATTTTAAGAATGGAAAAATGTTGTTTTGCGCTGGAAGAAATCAGTTATTAGGAAAGGTTTAAAGATGAAATCCAGATCAACAGGCAGTGTGGGATTGCAGGTTATAAAAATTTTCTTGCCAGTACACCTAACATTTTTTATAATTTACCTCCATCACCATCTGGGACCTTTAAATTTCCTGCCATCCGCCAACTTTGTCATTTAAATTACACGCCGTATACAATACGTGTAATAACCAAGGAGGAACAATAGTAATGTAAGACCAAGAATGAAATGGCCGCATTAAGCAGTGACTAAGACAGTGATGCAGTTATTTACCAATTGTTCAATGTATACACAGAAATTTCAATGGCGGAAATAAACGAAAGGTTCGAGAGTGCGATTAAAATTCAGGGCGAAAGAATATCTATGACAGTAATGATTTGCTAAGATAAAGAACTTGTATATAGTGCCAGGAGGTCATACCCTCGCCATGAGACAACATCATACGAAGGTTGGAACTTTAATAGTGGCAACTACTTATTTACAGCTCGTACGAAATAGATACGCTTTTCAAAGTTTTACTGACCTTGAAAGTAGTCACCAGCATTGTGTATAACCCGTTGCCAGCGATGTGGAAGTCGTAGGATACTCTTAGCAGTGCCAGGTGTGCGGACAGTTCGAGCGGCGCGGTCTATTGCCCGACGAATTTGTAGCCGTTCTGAAGCTGATGCCGTGAAGTGTTCTCTTCAGTTTAGAAATCGAGTTGAACCCTCGAGGGCATAAGTCAGGGCAGTGCATTAGGTGGTACAGCAGTTAGCAGCCCCATCAGTCAAACAAACAAACAGATCAGTAACAGCCTGCAATGTACAAGCTCCAGCATTGTCCTGCGAAATGATGGTCAGGTCCTGCAGAAAGTGTCATCACTTCTGCCTCTAAGCTGGTCGTAAGTTGTGTTCCAAAAATGAACAGCATAAGGAAAGAATTGGTGACACTTTCTGCAGGATCTGTACATCATTTTACAGGACAGTGTGTGGATGCAAGCTGTTACTGATTTGTTTTCAAATGGTTCAAATGGCTCTGAGCACTATGGGACTTAACATCTGAGGTCATCAGTCCCCTAGAACTTAGAACTACTTAAACCTAACTAACCTAAGGACATCACAAACATCCATGCCCGAGGCAGGATTCGAACCTGCAACCGTAGCGGTCGCGCGGTTCCAGACTGAAGCGCCTAGAACCGCTTGGCCACTCCGGCCGGTGATTTGTTTTCCTGATGTGGCTGCTAAGTGCTATGCCATCTACTACACTGCCCTGACTTCAGCTCTCGTGAGTTCAACTCGATTTCTAAACTAAAGGGAACACTTCACGGCATTGGCTTCAGAACTGGTGCAAATTCGTCGGGCAATAGACAGCACAGCTCAAACTGTCAACACAACTGGCACTGATAAGGGTATCCTACGACTTCCACATCGCTGGCAACGGGTTATACACAATTCTGGTGATTACTCTGAAGGTCAGTAAAACTTTAAAACACGCATCTATTTTGTATGAGTTGTAAATAAGTAGTTGCCACTATACTATTAAAGTACCAATTCTCGTATATAGGCCTACCCCTATGTGACACTGTGTCTGTAACGTTGTCTCACTGACGTAAAATCCTAATCTTCCTTCCTTCATTCTGTCATAAATGTAAAAAATACTAAAATAGGAGAAAAATAACGGAGATAACAAAACAAGTAATAAATTCTACTAAACAATGAACACTCCAGCTTTGCTAGACACAAGTGAAATTTGATACTAGCGGAAATGGAAGTTCCGTGATAGAAGTCCAGTGAAATGGTACTTCTTCGCTTTTTAACGTGTGTTTCTGGAAAGATTTATACTGATGACATACGTACGACAAGAATGAAATACGTAGTGTGTAATAGATAAAGTAGGTGGTTACAGAACATTTACATCTGCATCTACATCCATACTCCGCAAGCCACCCGACGGTGTGTGACGGAGGGTACCTTGAGTACCTCTATCGGTTCTCCCTTCTATTCCAGTCTCGTATTGTTCGTGGAAAGAAGGATTGTCGGTATGCCTCTGTGTGGGCTCTAATCTCTCTGATTTTATCCTCATGGTCTCTTCGTGAGATATACGTAGGAGGGAGCAATATACTGCTTGACTCTTCGGTGAAGGTATGTTCTCGAAACTTCAACAAAAGCCCGTACCGAGCTACTGAGCGTCTCTCCTGCAGAGTCTTCCACTGGAGTTTATCTATCATCTCCGTAACGCTTTCGCGATTACTAAATGATCCTGCAACGAAGCGCGCTGCTCTCCGTTGGATCTTCTCTATCTCTTCTATCAATCCTATCTGGTACGGATTCCACACTGCTGAGTAGTATTCAAGCAGTGGACGAACAAGCTTACTATAACCTACATCCTTTGTTTTCGGATTGCATTTCCTTAGGATTCTTCCAATGAATCTCAGTCTGGCATCTGCTTTACCGACGATCAACTTTATATCATCATCCCATTTTAAATCACTCCTAATGCGTACTCCCAGATAAATTATGGAATTAACTGCTTCCAGTTGCTGACCTGCTATTTTGTAGCTAAATGATAAGGGATCTATCTTTCTATGTATTCGCAGCACATTACACTTGTCTACATTGAGATTCAATTGCCATTCCCTGCACCATGCGTCAATTCGCTGCAGATCCTCCTGCATTTCAGTACATTTTCCATTGTTACAACCTCTCGATACACCACAGCATCATCTGCAAAAAGCCTCAGTGAACTTCCGATGTCATCCACAAGGTCATTTATGTATATTGTGAATAGCAACGGTCCTATGAGACTCCCCTGCGGCACACCTGAAATCACTCTTACTTCGGAAGACTTCTCTCCATTGAGAATGACATGCTGCGTTCTGTTACCTAGGAACTCTTCAATCCAATTACACAATTGGTCTGATAGTCCATATGCTCTTACTTTGTTCATTAAACGACCGTGGGGAACTGTATCGAACGCCTTGCGGAGGTCAAGAAACACGGCATCTACCTGTGAAGCAGTGTCTATGGCAACACGTTGGAGTGACCATGTAATTTGTATGTTTCTGGACCGGCTTAAGTGAAAACCTGCATAACCAAAATTCCCGCACTACAGGGATAAGAAAACCTGGAAAGTCACGCCACGTGTTACTTGGATCCACTCTTTAATTCTGAAGGCGATACGATGATGTCAAAGCTGATGATAACTATGAACAGAGCGATGATGACGGTGGCAACGACAATAGCGGTAACGATTACAACGTTGGCGATTCGAGTGACGATGACTATTGCAATGACGATGACTACAACGATGACAATGACGAGGACGACGACAATGGCCTTGACGCTAACAATATGATGATGATGTTGACGCTAAAAATTAAGATTGGTAATGAAGAAGTTGCTGATGATCCGGTGAAGCCAACAATGACGAAGAAGAGGCTCAGAAATAGGATTGAAGGCGACGGCACAATTTGTGCCAAGTCGTCGTCCTCTGGAACCTAACAAAAAAAAGTCTCGTGAGAGCTGGTGTTAACATCGTTCCGACAGAAGGCAGTATTATCATCTAACGCTATTGCTGAGCAAGGTATATCAGAAAACTTACACACAGATTACAAATGTAGTGATTCAGTAAATAGATTTACTTAGATACCGAATTTACATGCAGATTATCCAGATATAATATATTGTGTGTATAACCTGTAATTTTTATCCTCTTAGAGTACATCAAGCTGGTGGCCTTACCTTCTTTTGCTGAGATCAACGAAACCTTCGTGGGACAAAATGCTCTGGTTAGTGGCTGGGGACTGACTGGCGACAGTAAGTGTTCTGTCTACAAACAGTACATAATAAATTTTGTTGCCAGCAGTCTGAAAGTCGCTTACTGTTTCCCAGCACAGGATTTTTCATGCACATTGCAATAGCCCTCTATAAATTATTAATTATATTTTTTCACTCAGTATCGTTATCCAGTACTGAATATCCGCAGGATTGTGCAGTTACTCGTTTATTAGACGTTATGACACTAATGTAAACACAAACTGTCTGATAGACGTATGTTTTCTAAACTAAAACATCACGCTTGCAACATAATGAAACGTGCCTCACCTCTTATTAAAATTCAAATACTTAAAAAAAAAGTCTGCACGCTCACATCTGACTCATACAGGAGTTCAACAACTTCCCTTCTTTATCAAGAGGTTCCACTTAAAGACAGCACAGTCAACAAAATAAATTAATAGATACTATTTCTCAGTTAAGATCTGACTGTAACACAAACTGACAGACTACAATTTTAATATGCATCCCTCATAGTTTGAGGGCACTATTTATAAAAAATCAATTGAGCTGGATTTGGAAGGAGAACAATGTTTGCATAAAATTTAAAAATGAATAACTGCTTACGTCGAATTATATAAAATTTTCAAAATAATTTTGAGGTGCATGTTATGCACATTAACCTTGTGTATTAAGGTTGCTTTTTTTCGAATAAAAATCCCCCCTTGATATACAATTATGAAATTCTTGACGGTTCGACCTCAATATAATCAAAATAATGAAAGTCGAACTATGCCGTCACCACATCACCTGTATGGGTTGGTATGCATAGAGTACTGAAAATGAGAATTAGGCATTTATCGTCTCAATGTCGATACGAGTAAATGCATTATTACGTTTGGTATCAAGTAAATCAGCTGATATTATAAAAATTAAAATATTCTCAGAAAAATGGCCATCCACTGTGAGATATTTCTCATGAATGTAGAGTTCGCAGCCATGCAATTGGAACTACTCTGATGGAAGGGAAAGTATCACACAGCCTAACCGACGATTTTGCATTATTCAGCACTGTTCAATGGTGTGGTCTGCATAACTAATTCTTAGTATCGTGAGAACACAACAAATTGCTGAATTAATGTTGTGTGGTACAATAGTTCACAAAATTTGTAAGATTGTTTGTTACTAATACTTGCAGTTTTATCTATGTGTTTCATGGGCACAATGTTTTTAGAAGTAGGTTTCCTCTTTCAAGACAACAGTACAAAGTATCCTCACTATGGTTAACTCTGGAAATGATTTCTCGTAAATATTTCTATCTTTTAATACTCTGTTTCAAAGAACACATCATAACACAAAAAAATTTGAATTATAAAAAACTCTTCTATAGAGATGTCCACCTTGACATAACATTGGTTCAGAATGTACCTTTCTCAACAACGACTACTGAAAACGTGATAAAGAGGGAAACATATACAAAGTTGTTGTTTGAAATCGGTCTGTGCAAGAAAGGTAATTTTAATTGTAATTTATAATTTTGATAATTTTTGTTATAAATATTAAAACTGATCATAAAAAGCTATATAGATAATGATAATACTAATCATTATGTATATTTCTCAAAATCAGAAAATAAATTTGACCAATTTTTACTATTATGGACAGTCCTGTATTCGAAACTTTCTTTCCATTACATCTTTTTGTATTCAGATATGAACTAATTATACTTTGCCATCTCTATGAATGTAACTGAAAATAAAAAGTTAGTGTTGTTTGAACAATGTCATCAGTGAGAGCAGGCATTGCCTGTACACATTCAACAGCGACTGCTGAAATTAAGTTTTTTCAGAGCAACTCACTCAGTATGTTTCATTGACTAGTTTTGCTCTTTAATTTAACGAAGTATCATTAGAATCAGTAGCATTTACAGTTTAAAGTACAATAATTGGCTGATTGCATTGCTGGGGCCAAACATTAAGTTGCTGTACAATGGCTGTACAACGTTAATTTATTCTACACATGTGCCTACTATTAATACAGCTTGTCTAATTTCATTGTTCAGTTTAGATTCTACTTGACACACTTCTGTTTCTACTGATCATACACTGATGTCAACATTATTTATCTTTCCTGCAGTGGTGAATTAGCATTGTGTGATATAATAATTCACAAAACCTGTAAACTTGATTATTATTTGTCTTTGTCTCTTCTTTGTAAACTTCCCAATGTTTTTCAAGGTCACAGTATTTCAAGGAGTATGTTTCCTGTCTGATGATGATAGATCTTGGATTGTGATTGATTTATACATCAGCTTTATTTATTGATTTGTTGAAAAATTTCTTCTCAAGATTGTTTCCATCTTTTAATATTTTATTTTAAAGAAAATGTCATAACACAGAAAAGCTTGAATTACAAAAATCTTCACTATAAAAATGTCTGCCTCAACAGCACATCAGTTCACAATGTGCCCTTCTCAAATACGACCACTGAAAACATGTCAGAGAGATCAGTGATAATTTATCTGTACAAAAAGACTATTTGATATCTGTATATACAAGCAATTTTATGTGTAATTATAAATTTGATAATTGACACTATAAATGTTGTAAGAGATCATAAAAATTCTAGATTAATAATAATGCTAATCATTACAGATAGTTCACAACAAGATAAAATATGTTTATTATGTATTTTAATATTACTAACATCTATTCAAAACAACATTCTGCTACATATTTTTAAGTTTTAATGTGAAAAAAAGATACATTTTGGCTGAGTGAACTTAAATGTAAATCAAAGAATTAGTTTTGTGTTAAAATATCATTGGGTAATGTGGTGAGTTTTTGCACGTGTAGTTTACTAAAAAATAAATATGTCGCTGACCTTCAAGAACCAACAAATCCGATATTTATAAGATTTTGCAGAGCAGTTCATCACATGATGGGTTTTAGATTATTAACCTTACATACCATTCAGAAATGATGTCCATAATTAATATCACCTAGAAGGTTTTTTTTACTGAGTGGCCTACTATACTTGTTTATTTGCATAACTAAAATACAAATAAATATGCCTCTGTAATATCCATATGTCATAAAAAGGATAGTTGTCTTGTCTGAATAACATCGCTCTTTTCTCGAAAAATATCTTCGAGGTTGTAGGAGAACATGATTTTATTCTTTGAATTTCTTCTAGCCAGTTGACGTTTCGCCTCCTGTGCTTGAAACTTCTGCTGTTCCCAGTTATCAGAACACTGAAACCAGTGTTTTGTTCACTTTTAAAAAGGTATTATCCCACTTTTGTTCTGAAGAAGTGCGGTTACTGAGTGAAACTCTTCCAGTGTCTACTGGAAACTCTTCCACTGTCTATTGGTGTTTTGTTCACTTTTAAAAAGATGTTTTCCCACTTTTGTTCTGAAGAAATGGGGTTACAGAGCGAAACTCTTCCAGGGTCTATTGATGGGCCGTAGGCATTGGGTAGATAGCGAAACAGGTAACCTAGAGGACGTAATATTTACAGAGAGTCCTCACAAAAGCCTGTAGACTTATAATGCTACTTTCATTAGTTTCGATTTTAGGTCTAGTTGAGATAATGTTCCACTGGTGGTATAAAAATGTAGCTTGCTTCACCTGTCGCCCTTTAGACGTTTTTCAGGAACAGTGCACGGCCTCAATTCCTTAGGTGAAAAAATTGATAATTCACCATGTTTTACAAGAATAAATATAACTGGTGTTATTGTCTAGCTAATATAGCTTTTTATTGTACTTTCATTAGTTTCAGTTGTAGGCTTTGAGAAAAGGTGCTCTCCAACAATCAATTGGCCTATCGTTTCAGTTGTGCGGCTGTATTCCAGATTTCTTGTCAGGAAGGTCACAGTTCGTACTAATCGTCGGGAAGTCATGGAGCAAAATAGAAGCAACATTTGGCGTCCCTCAAGGAAGTATTTAAGTCTCCCAGCTGTTCCTGAACTACAAAAACGATTCAGGCCACAATCCGAGTGACACTGTCAGACTTTTTGCAGATTACGATGTCATTTATCGTCTTACAAGGTCATAAGATAACCACAACAAATTCCAAAATGGTTTAGACAGGATATTTGTATGGCGTGAAGGTGTCAACTGACTCTAAGTAATGAAAAGTGTGAAGTCATCCACGTGAGTACCAAAAGAAATCCGCTAAATTTGGATAATGTTGTGAGTACAGCAACCAAAGTCTACTATTTGTTGCCAGTTCACTGAGAAAATGCAGCACGTCTACTAAAGGGATTGCCCTTCTTACACTTGTTCAAAAATGGTTCAAATGGCTCTGAGCACTATGGGACTTAACATCTTAGGTCATAAGTCCCCTAGAACTTAGAACTACTTAAACCTAACTAACCTAAGGACATCACACACACCCATGCCCGAGGCAGGATTCTAACCTGCGACCGTAGCAGCCTCGCGGTTCCGGACTGCAGCGCCAGAACCGCACGGCCACCGCGGCCGGCGAAATATGGAAGAGAGTGCCACATACATGATACGTGGAATTTGTGTGCAATCATTAAAAGAAAGGCGTATTTAGTTGCAGCAGGATTCTCTCATTAAATTTCAATCACCAAGATTTTTTGTTGGCGCTCACCTACGTAGTGAGGAAGGATTATCATAATAAAACAAGAAAAATCAGAGCCCGCACGGAAAGATTTAAGTGATCGTTTTTCCCGTGCGCTTTCGAGAGTGGAACTGTTGAGAAATTACTTGAAGGTCGCTCAATGAAACCGTGGAACGGTAGAGAAATAGCTTGAAGGTGGTTCACTGAACTCTCTGCCAGGCACTTAGTAGTGAATTGCAGAGTAATCATGTAGATGCAGATACAGGCGACGCTGTGTTCTGATTAATATAGGTTTCTAATCCATCACCACTAGTTCTGATTTTAGGCCTAGTTGATACTATTGTCAATAGATGGTTCAGACATGTTCGAAAGAACAAACACCACGCAGTAACTGACTGATACGCCTTGATGGGCAATGAATACACAATCTTCACTGCGGATGCACTTTTTAAGTTCTATATCCAGCGGGAATCTAAAATTAGCTAGCGTAGACAGGAACAGAGGATAGGTGGTGTGGCCGTGCGGTTCTAGGCGCTACAGTCTGGAACCGAGCGACCGCTACGGTAGCAGGTTCGAATCCTGCCTCGGGCATGGATGTGTGTGATGTCCTTAGGTTAGTTAGGTTTAATTAGTTCTAAGTTCTAGGCGACTGATGACCTCAGAAGTTAAGTCGCATAGCGCTCAGAGAGATTTGAACCATTTGATAGGTGGCGATAGGTAGGAGTGTGGGTTTCCTGGCGAGCGTACTGAGGTAGTCCACGCTATTGCCATAAACACTGTGTCCAGGTGGCGTAGTGGTTTACGCAACTGCCGAGTAAGCAAAAGATCCCGAGTCTGAGGCCCAGTCGAGCAAACATTTTCACTCATACAAAATTGTTAAGGCTTTCGTGGCCACTTGTTGACAAACTGCCTATTGGCTTCTGTCTCGGGTTCTTCGGCCGAAGTTCATCTAATGATTTTTCTGACGTTTCGCCAGCACGAGTGGCTGGCATTGTCAAAGCTTCACCCTCCATTGCCGTGGGCCAGTTCAGTTCAACACCGGCAATTTTCACTCATCGTCGCTGATTCCGCAGAAAGTCACAATGCAGCTTATATCCTTACTTCCTTCTCTTTCCTCTTCTTTCTCCCCCTCCACCTCAAATTTATACACGGAAGAGCCAACGAAACTAGTACACCTGCTTAATATCGTGTATTGCCCCCGCGAGCACGAAGACGTGCCGCATCATGACGTGGCATGGTTCAAAATGGTTCAAATGGCTCTGAGCACTATGGGACTCAACTGCTGAGGTCATTAGTCCCCTAGAACTTAGAACTAGTTAAACCTAACTAACCTAAGGACATCACAAACATCCATGCCCGAGGCAGGATTCGAACCTGCGACCGCAGCGGTCTTGCGGTTCCAGACTGCAGCACTTTTAACCGCACGGCCACTTCGGCCGGCGACGTGGCATGGATTCAACTAATGTCTGGAGTAGTGCTTGGAGGGAACTGACACCATGAATCCTGCAGGGCTATCCATAAATCCGTAAGAATACGAGAGGGTGGAGATCACTTCTGAACAGCACGTTGCAAGGCATCCCAGATAAGCTCAATAATGTTCGTGTCTGGGGAGCCTTGTGGCCAGCGGAAGTGTTTAAACTCGGAAGAGTGTTGCTGGAGCCACTCTGCGATTCTGGATGTGTGTGGTGTAGCTTTGTCTTGCTGGAATTGCCCAAGCCCGTCGGACAGACAGGATGCTTACGTACGTGTCACCTGTCAGAGTCGTATCTAGACGTATCAGGAGTCCCAAATCACTCCAACTGCACACGTCCCACACCATTACAGAGCCTCACCAGCTCGAACAGTCCCCTGCTGATATGTAGGGTCCACGGATTCATGAGGTTGCTGGATGCCTTTACACGTCCATCCGCTCGATACAGTTTGAAACGAGACTAGTCCGATCAGGCAACATGTTTCCAGCCAGCAACATGCCAATGTCTGTGATGGCGGGCGCAGGCGAGGCGTAAATCTTTGTGTCGTGCAGTCATCTAAGGTACGCTGGTGGCCCTTCGGCTCCGAAAGCCCATATCGATGATGTTTCGTTGAACGGTTCGCACGCTGACACTCGGTGATGGCCCAGTATTGAAATCTGCAGCAATTTGCTTAAGGGTCTCACTTCTGTCACGTTTAACGATTCTTTCAGTCGTCGTTGGTCCGTTCTTGCAGGATCTTTCTCCGGCCGCAGCGATTTCGGAGATTTGATGTTTTACCGGGTTCCTTATAGTCACGGTACACTCATGAAATGGTCGTACGGCAACATTCCCACTTCATCGCTACCACGGAAATGAGGTGTCCCATCGCTCCTTCGTCGACTGTAATACCACATTCAAACTCACTTAAATCTTGATAACCTGCCATTGTTGCAGCAGTAACCGATGTAACAACTGTGCTAGACCCTTTTTGTATAGACACTGCCGACCGCAGCACCGTATTCTCCCAGTTTACATATTTATGTATTTGAATATGCAGGCCTACACCAGTTTTATCGGCATAACATCATGATTCTACCCCCTATCTTCAAAGGTTCTTAAGATTTAAATACAAAGCTCAAGAATGCCCCAAATAACAGCATTTTGCAAGTATAATATGATGGAAAAGTAGTTTTCAAAACACACAGGCAATAAACATCTCTCGAATGAGTTTGACTAAGACACAACAAATAACTCAGATTTACCTAAAAGGGAGTTCATTAAAAGGAAAGGAAAACAGTTAAAGCTGGGTCATATGAAAGCAAGACGCATAAGGCAATGTGGTACGGACGAACGGCCCCGAAATTTCTAAGCAACCAGTGGGAACACGCCACAAGGCACAGACCTACGATGACAGTCTGACGAGCAGAGAAGTAATTTTTAAGTAAAACAAATAAAAACTTAAGTCATCAGATTACACGCTGGCAGCGTAGCCAAAACAGTTGTGATAAGGCGTTACGCCTGGCTGTAAAGCGGTGGGTGAGCGAAATCCAGTTTCACATCAGACCACGAGGCGGAAACCGAGAAACGTAGGCGGGGTGGAAACCATAGATGGAAGGAAGACACGAACAGTTGGCTGATAAACATCACCTGCCTTAAACATAGAATTGGTCTGGAGCTGTAACAAACCAAAATACATGCAACAGGATTTGCTCACGTAAGACATACGAGCTTGCGGTCTCCAAATATATAAAGTGACCGATTTGGCGATTCAGTACACAACGTACCAGGCAAAAATATTTTGGACGTCACGAGTAATGACACGTTGAACATAAAAATTTACAAAACCCTGATAATTTGAAACAAGCAGTCAAATCAGAACTCTATGACAGTTACCAAACTGAAGCTATTATGTTTTCATTCAAGCGACACGCTCCTCAAATCGCCTGGCCAGACGCAGAAACAGGGAACAGCGACAACAACAGGAGGCTGAACCGAGTCCGATATCGACACAGCAAGGCAAACACACCAGTGACAGCCATCACGCTCACAGTGGGCAGCGAGATCAGTTTCTACGAATGCCGCAAGATCTCGGCACCCAACAAACGAACTAGAAGTAGTTCACAGAGCATCCACAGCCGCTCTGCGTTGGCAAACAGTGAAGAAACTTGCAGCCGCCAGAAGATGTGTGGATGACGACGACCCACCGCTCTCCTCCAAAACTTGTCGGCGAAGGCATAATGTGTCCACTCCCGTTTCCGGTACACATCCCTCGTGTGCGGAAGATGCTAAGCCAGACGAACTTGGAAGTACGACTGTAGAACAAACAGCCAGTCCATCAACCCGCAGACCTACGCTGTCTGTGCTGTTTCGCTCACTCGCCTACCCGAAAATCGGCCTCTGTGTCACTATCGGCAAACGTGACACACAACACCACGCCAAGATCAGATGACATAAGGAATGAGAGAGAGTTCTAATTGCTGTTAATGGAATGTATACTCGATATAACGCTGTTAATTACTTGTATTAGGAAATGCTATCACTCTTCATTCAATTTGTCCACGTATATCTTTTGGCGAAAGTTTTCGTTGTTACGTGATGTGAAACGAAATTGATACATTCACTTTTCTAACTTAGAGTCACCGCTGCTCCGAGGGAAGTTCTCTGGAGTCCGCACTCCACTGTTCTTGAAGACCGTTGATCTGCAGCAAGATGGAGATGGCGATCTCGTTGATTAACAAACTGACGAAACTGAAATATACACGTTTTTGGCTTCTCTGACACATCGATCAGTAGCGAACCACACGAAAAGAGTATAAACTGTTTCCATAAGAATGGCGACTGGTTTGTATTGGGTCATTATTGTAGACATGGATTTCACATTCAGCAACTATCAACTACTTAACTATGTATTTAAACTGCAAGTCATCAGTTTATTACTTCTCTTTTCAAATAAGTGATCAGCAGCTTGGCTCCCACTCTAAGAAACCACCCTCTGGAAAACAATCACAGATCAGTTAAAGATCACGAAAAATATTTCACTTTGCTGCACGAATAAAACACGGTGTAATTGCTCTCTCTTAAGGGGCTCCGGAAAGGCTCAAAATCATGAAAAGTTCAATTTTCACTTTTTTGCGTTTTCTGAATCTGCAGACTATTACCTTTTAATAGATATATAATTTATTCAATTCCGAAGACTACAACTATTTTTAAATTTTTTTTGAAATGTGTTCTACATGGGCGTGACCCACTGTGGCGCTGTTAAACTGCTGTCAAATGGTGTTATTATTAACGTCCGTGTTCATCAGGTACATTTTAGTGATGTGAGATAAAGTATGTGTTGTGGCTAACCTGTGATGGTTCAATATATATCGCTGGTGTGATTGTCGATTGTTTCATGTTTATTTACTCTGTCGTTATCTCGAAAATATTCGTAATTAATTCTGTTTCTTGAGTCTCTGTTTTGTTGAAGTATAATAATGAGTAAAAGTAAAGTTATTAGAAATCCTCTGAAGGCTTTTAAGAAAAGGATAAATGTTGGAAAGCCAAAGGTATGTGTTATTACTGTAAACAATAAAGACGATAACCAAGTGAGTGAACCTAACCTCTCAAGTACACCTGCCCATAGCAGTCAAAGTGGGAAAGAAAATACTTCACAGAAGAAACTTGGTTCAATGAGTGAAAACTATGAATGTTTTATGGGCGAATCGGATGTGAATGAAATATTTGATATGTCGGTTCTCAAAGGAATTTTTTCAAACTGTGTAAGATGTATTCATTGTAGTGAAGTTGGTCTGGAACTCTCCATAATAAAGCACATAGGACTTGCTAGTGAAATACAACTGAAATGTGATAAGTGTTCATACATGACCACCTTTTGGAACAGTGTTGCAGTAACTGCAACTGAAGAAAATGGTAGCAAAATCTACGAACACAACAACGAGCGATGCTTGCTTTAGACAAGGAACGCCTTTGGGCTGCAGACAGGGCTGTAAAGAGTCTAGAAACACAAGCAAGAGTAAACAGGAGGAGGAACAAGAGGAAGCTGGAGGAGGAGTTTGCAGAGGATGAAGATAATCCATCCTATGGACCTGGAATGCACTAAAAAGTTAATCCAATCTTTGTCGCTCGATTCCCAAAACTTTTATTTTCTCATACTAATTACATGTTTTCTAAGGATCTTCCAAACACATTTGTTTCAAACTTTCAGTAAATGTTACACAATACCTTCTGCATAATTTAACACAGCCTTTTTCCAAAAAACTGTATATTTTTGAATATATAAATAAAAAATTACAAAAAAATGTTGTGAATTTTCATTACAATTGAAAAAAAATCATCTTTAATAACTGAACTAAAATTTTGTAAAATCTCTGTGTTAAGTTGTAGCCCATATTCCAATAAATAATCTGTAAAAAGTTCAACTTCCTACCTTAAATACTTTGTGAGGAAAGATGTAATTTATAAGCGTTATTTTAACATTGCAAGTATAGGGCGTTCCGGAGCCCCTTAAGGTGAGTGCTGTTGGTTCTGTAATTTTCGATCCCTCTTCGATATCTTTTTCTTCCCGGCAATTTCTGCTATGGTCTTGAAATAAATCTCATTGCTTGGGATTCTTCTCATTTTTTGATATCTTTGACACTTGCAATTTACCCTTTTTAATCGATCTTCGAAAGTAAACCCTTTTCTTGAAGTATTAGCAAATTACACCAACATTAGGCAGCAACCATTTTCCAGAAACATCCAAGTTTGACTCGTTTTTCCTTGCAAGTAATAACAGCATTATCTGTCTCAAGATGCCGTTCCCGTTATCCTCCAAACTTCTTCTCTTTCCACTAATACTAAAGCTACTCTTCTTTTCACAAACTGAATTAATTTTTCGCAAAATTACACCGCTCTCCTGTCATGTCGTGTTAACGTATCCAAGTCCCACTGTGAACTACGCACTCGTCATCTGTCTCTTCCTAACTCACAATTTTTTGCTACACAAATTAAACGTACAGAATATTACATATGTAATTACACTAGAAGTAATAACATTACTAACTTACATAACAATTTCTTATTATATTATTCAAACTCTAAATCTCTGGGCGGTATTAGATTGTCCTCTAACATGAACCATAACGTGTTGGTACCCCATCAAGCGCCTCCCCAGGTGGCGGATAAGGGAAAGTTTCCTATATATAGGTGGTACTACGGAAATGAAATACCCAGGGCGGATCAAAAACCAACAAAAAACACAAACCCAATGGTGTCTGTTCAGTATCTGGTGGCCAGTGATCAGCGTCTGTTCCTCTAGTTGAGGCGGCTGTACTAAAAATTTCTCTTACTCAAAAATTGAGTCGTATACCTGTGGTCTCAACAGATATCACCATAAAAACAAAAATTCAACTTCAACACATGATGAAAAAGACGACTACAGAGTCTCTACCCCAGGCACCGGTCGACAGACTGGATTCACTTGATCATCGGATTCTGGGGCATCAGGAACACCATGAGAAGAAGAATCGGAGCTTCTGAAAGACTTCTCACACTCTCAAAACGAAATGTAAGAACTTCATTGGCACAATCAATGTGAACACCCTCTCTAAAACAGACAAATTAATGCAACTCACCAGCGCACTGCAAAGACAAGTTTCATGGATGAAGGATACTTTAACACAGAGAATTACAGGATCTCCAAGAGAAAACCTGCCATAAAAGTAAGAGACAAACTACCACTTTTCGGAACTGGATTCACCGTACACACGTCCGTGTTCGACTCCCAATGAAAGAGTCTCCCTGCTTTCAGTAAAATCTGCTAATAAAGGCCACACTCTTATCAAAGTGCACGCCCCCACAAATCACCACAATAAATTCGACCCTGAAACAGTGGACAACATGTGGAAGACACTAGAAGAAACAACAAATAAAATACCAAGGCATCCTGTGAAAATCTTATTAGGCGATTTTAACGTACAGTTAGGCAAGGAAAAAAATTCTGAGTTATCACAGGTCCCCATACCAAACACAAACGTACCAACAAGAACGGTGAAAAAGTAATCGACTTCTGCAGAAACTTCGGACTTAAAATCATGAATACCCAATTTCAAAAACCTGCACATAAATTAACCACATGGAGATCACCCATCTCAGACATGGTGAATACCAAATTGAACATGTCGCAGTCTGCAAGGAAAACATAAATCAAATTCTAAACGTGAGAACCCGCAAAGGTGTCTTTGAATCAGATTATCTTCTTCTCCAAATAAAAACAAAATTCCAACCCAACAGAATGCTAAAAAGGCCACCCAAAAGTATCAAAACAGATCCGGAATATCTTAAACTCAACAAAGGAAGAATCGTCATGCAAATCAATCAGGAAAAATCCACAGACTGTAAGGAACTGACAGAGAAAATTCAGGAAGCCATCAAATTAGGACGACCCCCTCGCACCAGGAAACATCGCTGGTGGAACGCAACTTGCGATCAGGCAGTCGACAACCGAATTACTGCGTGGAGAAAATTTAGCAGTCACAAAAATTGCACAAGTCTGCCATTTTAAATACCTCAGAGGAACTATATACAGTCCTCAGGATTAAACCAAATCGCCAATGCACAAAGAATCATCGAACTCCAGAAGGCCTACAAGCTAACACGAACGCATTACATCAAGAAGTGTATTTCGACAGAAGCAAAATTAAGGCACCATAGAACAGTGATTCTTCCAGAAGCAATCTACGAGGCTGAAACAATGGTGATTGATGGTCATTCAAAAATTAGGGAAATAGAAAAGCAGAAAAGAAAAATTCTCAGGAAGATTTGAGGGGGAAACAACAAAAACGGCATTTGGATGAAGAGACCACAAAATGAGCTGTATATAAAGACATTCACAGCAACAGACGAGATCAGAAAACGCCGACCCAAATTTTGTACACATATCTACAGGATGGAAGTCTCCAGAACAGCAAAGAAACTTTTCAATATTATAACAAAGAATAAATGCGGCACAGAATGACTGAAAGAAGGTAAGAGGGATCTACAGTAGACCAACATAAAAAATCTCGAAGACCACACTGAGTGCCAGAATAAAACCACAAGTGTGAAGTTTGAGGAAAGAACATAGCGCCAGCATAGTAAAAAATGATGAGAAGAACGGAAGAAGGAGCATTCTGAGAGGATGAATAGTTTTTGGGAAGCAAAGATAAAAAACGTTCAGAGATGAAATTATGAATTCAAGTTCAATCGCTCTCCTAAAGGGGAACAATCGTAGCGACGGTATTATATATATGCTGTGCGCTCCTCCAAAGTACGTATTAAAATGGTGGAGAGAATGTTCCTTAATCATTGAATTGACAACTCAGTTTTTCAAACAGGAAAGGCTAAGACACGATTTTATAATAGAGGCGTGGCAGCATCATCGTGTTCCTAAGGTCATCTGCGAGTGTGTGTCTCATCAGTGAAAAGTTTGAAAAGCCTTAAGGAACACTGTGTCGTTATTTTTTCAAGTGTTAAACTTAAGTTCTTCCATGTTTGTCTACAAATGTAAGGGAATTGTAAGTAGGTTTAACTACATTCCATACATTTGCAGCATAACAGCGGCGGTATCTTAAGACAAATAATGCTGTTATTATTTGCAAGGAAAGGTGAGTCGAACTTGGAACTTTCTGGAAAACGGCTCTGCACTAGTGTTGCTGTAATCTGCTAATACAGTGTATTTCAAAAAGAATATACGTATTTCGAATGCATATATTTATTAAACTTTAAGACATACGAATATGAAACTTTACACACATATTTTTGAACCTCTCAAGTTCAGATTACAGACGTTCAATATGTCCTCCATCAGCGGCACCGAACAATATCACATCGATACTCAAATAGCTCCCACACTCGGGCAAGCATGTCCTTTGTCACTGATGTTATGGGAGTATGGATCCGGTTCTTCAACTCTTCCAGGTTCTGTGGGAGTGGTGGTACATAAAGGTTGTCTTTAACGAAACCCCACAGGAAGAAGTCAGAGGGTGTCATATCCGGTGACCGTGGAGCCCAGCTGAGACAAGCTAAGTCGCCAGTTCCTTGAAGACCAGTCTCGGTTCGGAAGAGTTTCGTTCAAATATTCACGCACTTGGCGACTCCAGTGAGGGAGTGCCCCGTCTTATTGAAAAATAAAATTGTCTTCGTGCAGCCTCGGAAACAACCAGTCTTGCAGCCCGAATGGCACGGCGAGTTGGTTTTGGAGGACTACGATGGAAAGCAGTTAGAATTTGCTTCAGGAACACGAGGGCGGCCAGGACTCTTTCCTTTACATACACGTCCTGTATCTAGAAACTGTCTATACCATCTGCGAATGGTGCACCTATTCGAAGGATCAATTTGGTTCCTCAACCTGAAACTTCTTTGCACTGTCATGACGGAATGGCACTTCGCAAACTCGAGGATACAAAATGATTTCTGCTGCGGAGAAGCCCTTTTAAACATATGACGGCTACCAAGCAAAACAGAAGACAACTGACATCTAGCGGCTTTTAATATAGACTACACTATGTATTCGTTTCCCCAGTAGCCGAGCCGAGGCGTAGCGATCGACATTTTGGACAAAATAATACTTTGTAATGGTATATTCTTTTTGAAACACCATGTAATTTATACGTCTGTTTATACAACAAATGTTTTCTTTGTATTTAGCTGATTATCTCTATAAAATTGCAAAATAATGCTTTGAAAAACAAATTACTGAATGAAACTTCCTGGCAGATTAAAACTGTGTGCCCAACCGAGACTCGAACTCGTGACCTTTGCCTTCCGCGGGCAAGCGCTCTACCATTTTTTTTTTTTTTTTTTCTTTTCGATGTGGTTCGTTGCGTTTGGTCTGGGCGGACGTCACAAGACATCCGTTCAAGTTGATCGTTGATTTCTTGACTCAGTTTTTTTTGTTACAGAGAGCACGCAGCCCTCTGACCGAACACGCTGAGCTACCGTGCCGGCAACCATCTGAGTTACCGAAGCACGACTCACGCCCGGTACTCACAGCTTTACTTCTGCCAGTATCTCGTCTCCTACCTTCCAAACTTTACAGAAGCTCTCCTGCGAACCTTGCAGAATTAGCACTCCTGAAAGAAAGGATACTGCGGAGACATGGCTTAGCCACAGCCTGGGGGATGTTTCCAGAATGACATTTTCACTATGCAGCGGAGTGTGCGCTGATATGAAACTTCCTAGCAGATTAAAACTGTGTGCCCAACCGAGACTCGAACTCGGCACCTTTGCCTTTCGCGGGCAAGTGCTCTACCATCAGAGCTACCGGTGCACGACTCACGCCCGGTACTCACAGCTTTACTTCTGCCATATCAGCGCACACTCCGCTGCAGAGTGAAAATTTCATTCTGGAAACATCCCCCAGGCTGTGGGTGAGCCATGTCTCCGCAATATCTTTTCTTTCAGGAGTGCTAGTTCTGCAAGGTTCGCAGGAGAGCTTCTGTAAAGTTTGGAAGGTAGGAGACGAGGTACTGGCAGAAGTAAAGCTGTGAGTACCGGGCGTGAGTCGTGCTTGGGTAGCTCAGATGGCAGTCTGCGTTCGGCAGGGCAGCAGTGCGCACCGCGCTCGGCCGTCCACGCCGCTGCGCGCGTGGAGTGTTTTGTTTACTTCGTCGTCACCGCGCTTCTCAGTCGAACAAGCTCTAATGGCCAACTCTTACAGGAAGAACACTCTTAAGTTCACCTTCTCAAATGAATACGCACGACCTAAAGCGCTGGCCGTCGAACGCTTCCTACGCGAAGACGTGAACATCCCGCGTGACGAACTCATCGGCATACACCTATCGATCATTAGCAGCGTCGTTTATGTTAAGATGACTTCCGACGCTGCCTGCAACGAGATCATTCAAAGGACGCGACATGGACTAAAATTTCGGCACTCCGACGGAAACGTCGGGCCTGTGGATGTCGACCATGCAGGACTTGGCCTTCGGACGATCCGTGTATTCGAACTGCCTTTCGAGGTGAATGAAGATGAAGTCATCGCGGCGCTAAGCCCGTTCGGAACAGTCTAGAGCCACGTAGCCAAGACATGGACACAGTTTACGACGTATCCGGTGCTTAATGGTGTGATACAAGTCCGAATCGATCTCAAACGGCACGTTCCATCGTACATTTCTATCGGCGGCTGCCGCACGGTGGTCATTTACGACGGACAACCTCGAACATGTTCCGGTTGTGGCAAAGAAGGCCACGTCCGTAATGAATGCCTGCAACGTCGCATCACACAACTAAGGCACGACGACACGAACACCGACAGAACCACAACCACCCTTCCAGTCACCTATGCGGCGACACTGCACGTCCAGCCCTCACAAGGCGCCGTTCATGAGCGTCTCTCTGGTCCGATACACCCGGAGGCGTCCCAGCACCTTGACACCGGCGACGCCGCCCGTGAACATGTCCAACAGCCGGACACGCCCACGCTAGAAGATCACAAAGATACCAACGAGACTGTTCTGGAGAATGACGACCGCATCATAACACCCGCGGCTTTTGTACCGGAATGACGTGAATCTCTTCCTTCCTCAGACACCGCAACTCATTGCCGAAAGCAGAAGTCGCCCAAACGACGAAAAAAACGTCGCAAGACATCAGAATCGACCATTGAGCTTCCTCCACAGGATGAAGAGATGGCACATCACTCTGACGAAGAACACGATAACACTTTCTCCTCTGCCACGGAGACGCGTCATCCGCAAGACTGTGAACCGTACAACAGAGATCGTGCGCAAGTCCCGCCCCCAGAAGCCATGGAACATAGAACGTCTGTTGTCACCGACGCAATTGCGCCGACTCGGCCAGCGCTGCCACCTCTCGCCGATGTCAAACCTGTCGGACATTTTTCATGGGCGGATGACACGGATTTCCCACCTCCATCCGACGCGGAAATGAGAGCTGTTCCTCCGTTAGACCAACACTAAAATGGGGGAAGTTTCTACGGCGACTTCTATGGACTTCACGCATCCACTACGGCAATCTTCACCAGCTACGAACCTATCGGCAGCACGGATCTCCCATCAGGCGTACCGAATAGCTACTATCAATGCTAATAATATCGGCTCCCACGTTAAACTTCAACTGCTCCGTGACACGCTAAGAGCAGCGGACATCGACATCGCCCTGTTACAAGAACTGAGGACAGCAACTTGGTCTGGGTGCTATGGATATGAGACGTACGCCGCACCTGCAGCTATGTAACACACAGGCGCAGCCATCCTCCTACGAGAAGGGATCGCAGTTTCCGATGTCGCATACTTCCCAACGGCGCGAGGGGTGGCCATAACAGTTGAAGGACTCAAAATCATAAATCTCTACGCCCCATCGGGCACTGACAAACGGAGGAATCGCTCCCAGTTCTACGCAGAAGATATCACGCCTTTATTCCTCGTCCGATACGATCACCTCATCTTAGGTGGAGATTTCAACTGTGTTCTCGAGCGCACAGACCAATACCCCCATTTCACCACATGTCCGGAACTTCGCTTCCTAGTCCGCCGCCTTCGTCTCCTCGATACTTAGCGAGTGGTACACAGCGACCGCCCGGGGTATACACACATCACGAGCCACTTCGCCAGCCGACTTGATAGAATATACATCTCTGACGCTCTGAAATCAGTTCTCCTCGACGCGGAACGTTGGCCGTCTGCCTTTTCGGATCATGACATCTACATCTGTACCATGAACCTACGTCGACAATCTATATAGCGCAGTGCAGGACCTTGGAAGCTCAATGTCGCGCTACTGCAGGACCCTGAATGTCGACAACAGGTCACCGACAAGTGGCACACCTGTGTTCAACGCATTATGCGTTAAGAGACCGCACTGCAGTGGTGGTTGCTGTGCGCCAAACCGGCCATCCGACGCACATTGA
Organism: Schistocerca americana; assembly: GCF_021461395.2. Classification (NCBI taxonomy): domain Eukaryota; kingdom Metazoa; phylum Arthropoda; class Insecta; order Orthoptera; family Acrididae; genus Schistocerca; species Schistocerca americana. The sequence continues at coordinate 384,249,405 of NC_060126.1, forward strand.
CACACTATGGCAGAGCCAAAGTCAGGTGGATTCACCATACAACTGATTTCTACTATAGCGCTCTACGTGAACTCATGGATCATCCTCCATCCCCGGATCGTCTAAAAGAAGCTCAACGCATCAAGGCAAAGATTTTAACCTTGACCAGATGCCGTCTAGAGGGAGCCATTGTACGAGCACGCAGCCAAGATACGATTAACGGTGAAGAACCTTCTATGCATCATATTGTTAAATATGTTAGTCGACGCCGACAGGCTTTAATGACAACTTTAGACTTACCTGATGGACGACGGTTGACTTCGCAAGCTACCATTGCGGATGCATTCACAACGCACTATAGACCTTTCTATCAAGAAGTACCTGCCGGTGCAGAGGCCATTGCTGAGGTTGCCCAGGAGACACTTGGTACTCTCAACGCAGCAGCTGCAACCCTCCTGACTTCTGAAGTGACCACCGACGACGTCCAAGGCGCTGTGGCCAAAGGGTCTCTGAATCGATCGCCCGGCCCAGATGGTTTACCTTTCGAATTTTACAGAACCTTCCAAGATTTGATGATGCCACGATGGAGGGACATGTACTGGGAACTTTTGTCCGGCGCAGCGAACCCGCCACCAATGTTCATGGAAGGCTTACTTGTACCAGTCCCGAAAACCGCAGGAGGAACACGACTCGACAGTTATCGGCCTATCACGTTACTCAATTCCGACTTCAAGATTTTCACACGCCTTCTAGCAGTGCGACTCAAACATGTCTTATGAGACATTGTTTCCCACGAACAAACATCCTTAGGCGGCGATCGTAATACACAGACAGCCCTCAGTGAATATCGAGATGTGATCACTGTGGCAACACACTCGCGACTGCCAGGCGCTTTAATCTCCATCGACTTCAAACAAGCGTTTGACCGCGTCAATCATGCATTCCTCAACGCAGTGATGGACCGAATGGCATTTCCCCCGACGTTCACGCAAGTGATTATGCGGCTCCTTCGTGTGGCAACGTCCAGACTTCTCGTCAACGGCAGACTTACAGAACCTATACGGATTGAACGCTCAGTACGGCAGGGTTGCCCTTTGTCTACGGTGCTTTATGCCATTGCGATGGAACCACTCATTTGCGGATTACGGCGACGTTTGACAGGTATTCCACTCCGGGGTCGTATGTTCCGCTGCCGAGCTTACGCGGACGACTTTGCCCTCGTCGTCCATTTAGCGGCCGACGTACAAGCTGCGATGCAGTGGATTACCCGTTACAGTCCAGGCGCTGGGAGCGCTATGAACGTGGCAAAATCATACGCCATGAAGATCGGCCGCGGCCTTCCCGCAGATAGCGTAGTCCCATTTCGACTGGTGGACACCCTTCGTTGTCTCGGATTGGTGTACACACGAGACATTCGCCGTATCTCGGCGATCAATTTTCGGGCACTACTGCAACGCATCCGGGCCAACATACAAAATCACATACTACGCCCGCTGAATATGTGCCAAAGAGTCACCTTCGTCAATACTCATCTGGCAGCCCGGATACCCCATATAGCGCATATTCTGCCCATCACTGCGACAATGGCGGCCAGATTACAGGCGGCTTTCGGCTATGTTATTTGTTCTGGACACATCTTCAAAGTCCAGTATGAAGCTCTCACCTTACCGAAGCGAGACGGTGGTCTCGATCTGGTTAATGTGAGAGCCAGGACTACGGCACTTTACACCAATACTATACTCCGGTTATGGAAAAGCCAAAATGCTAGTTTTACTCGAATGTTGACCACTGAGCTCGCACCTGTTTCGAGACGCCCACCGACGTCTCTGGCACACATACCACCTCCGATATCACATATCGGCCGTTTCTTTTTGGAGTATAGCTACATATGCACCGAGCTCCCCAGGACCAGGAAGACGACCACCTGCGACATCTATTGCCTTCTCCGAAAGTCTCCACCCCGCAACCCCGTCGAAACACGTCACCCCCGGGTTTCATGGCCTACAGTTTGGAAAGCGATCCACCAACCATATCACACCACTGACACCACCTCTATGTGGAACCTTCTCGCCAAGTATACTAGAAAACAAAACTGCATCGCATCGCACTGGTGGACTCACCCCTGTGCCTCAAGTGCAATGTCGAAGACACAGATTTACATCGTTTTGAGTGTGGCCCAGCAGCAGCTGTCTGGACCCTCGCACAGAAGATTGTGGCTTTCTACCTCAGAGTATCACTACATCACGTTTCTCCTACCATGATGATATCTCCCGACTCGACCTACTTTCCATCGGCTAAGTGGCACGCCATCACATGGATCAGTGGCATGGCTGTCAACTACCTCTTCCGGAACGACATCGTCGATCCGGCGGACTTTTGGACACGCCTCCAAGTACATCACCACACCCTTCGCCGACATCGACACTATCGGGCCACTTTCGCGAACTACACTACTGGCCATTAAAATTGCTACACCACGAAGATGACGTGCTACAGACGCGAAATCTAACCGACAGGAAGAAGATGTTGTAATATGCAAATGATTAGCTTTTCAGAGCATTCACACAAGGTTGGCGCCGGTGGCGACACCTACAACGTGCTGACAAAAGGAAAGTTTCCGACCGATTACTCATACACAAACAGCAGTTGACCGGCGTTGCCTGCTGAAACGTTGTTGTGATGCCTCGTGTAAGGAGGAGAAATGCGTACCATCACGTTTCCGCCTTTGATAAAGGTCGGATTGTAGCCTATCGTGATTGCGGTTTATCGTATCGCGACATTGCTGCTCGCGTTGGTCTAGATCCAATGACTGTTAGCAGAATATGGAATCGGTGGTTTCAGGAGGGTAATATGGAACGCCGTGCTGAATCCCAACGGCCTCGTATTACCAGCAGTCGAGATGACAGGCATCTTATCCGCATGGCTGTAACGGATCGTGCAGCCACGTCTCGATCATTGAGTAAACAGATGGGGACGTTTGCAAGACAACAACCATCTGTACGAACAGTTCGACGACGTTTGCAGCAGCATGGACTATCAGCTCGGAGACCATGGCTGTGGTTACCCTTGACGCTGCATCACAGACAGGAGCGCCTGCGATGGTGTACTCAACGACGAACCTGGGTGCACGAATGACAAAACGTAATTTTTTCGGATGACTCCAGGTTCTGTTTACAGCATCATGATGGTCGCATCTGTGTTCAACGACATCGCGGTGAACGCACATTAGAGGCGTGTATTCGTCATTGCCATATTGGTGTATCACCCGGCGTGATGGTATGGGGTGCCATTGGTTACACGTCTCGGTCACCTCTTGTTCGCTTTGACGGCACTTTGAACAATGGACGTTACATTTCAGATGTGTTATGACCCGTGGTTCTACCCCTCATTCGATCCCTGCGAAACCCTACATTTTAATCATTTTGACACATTAGTGTGCCAGCCAAGACTGGACGATCCCACGTTCCCCTTTAATGGTCGATGATAGAATGCATTTTGTTCTGATGGCGCGATAAAGTGGAGCATGGCGCGGAAAGTATTCCTATTTTATTTCACTTCTCTTTTCTCCTCCTCTCCTAAGTTTTTTTTTCCTTACACATGTAACAATCTCATAATTAAATAAATAAATAATTAAATAAATAAAAGAAGCCCGTTGCGGAAATATAGCTACCTTTTATGTTTTGCGTTTTCAAAGGATATTGTTATTTTTATGAAGAATGTCTTTTATTTTCATACACAAGAGGTTTTTATTTGTTTTCTCCTTGCCTGCAACTTAAAAAAAAAGAAGAAGAAGAAGTTGGTAGAGCACTTGCCCGCGAAAGGCAAAGGTCCCGAGTTCGAGTCTCGGTTGGGCACACAGTTTTAATCTGCCAGGAAGTTTCATATCAGCGCACATTCCGCTGCATAGTGAAAATTTCATTCTGGAAATTACTGAATATTCGCAAACAAATAGATACAGTTGCGTTAACTATATATCATTATTCCGTTTTTATATTTTAATCATTTTGACACATTAGTGTATTCTGGTAATATATTCTTCCATACGTGAGCTCTGAGGAAAAAAGAATGTATGTGGTAGAAATGGACAATGAGCTATTGCTACCTTAGCACTCTATACCATTGTTAGTCATGTAACTAATCATTGTATTGTAGTAGTTATATCGTTTACACTCACTTGAGCTCTTTGGTAAAATATTCTTTCGTGAATAACCTACGAAAAATCTATGTATGTTATAGAGATAGAGAATGAATTGTTCATTCATTACGATTATAGTTTCCTCTTCAGCAGGCAGTATATTTTCTAATAAAGTTGGTCAAAATAATTCGTCATAAATTAGTAATACTGACTATTAAAAATATTAACTATAACATTCTATAGTAAACCTTTAATCAGTCTACAATACATCTCTTAAAAAAAGCAGAAACCAAATAACAGGAGTTACGTAAGACAATATTCAATTAGCCAGCAAGTGTTTACTCTGGGAAACTTCTTGCATTCCAGTGAAAAAATTTTAGAGTAGACCTGTGAAGTAGATTTACATTTTTACTTTCCTTCTTAAGGTTTGAGATGTGTTATTAGTATTAGGTGTCATGCAGGAGGCTAATATATGTTGTGATGTTAATGAAGTTAAATATGCATCTCTGTGGTACCAATTCGCATGTCAATTTCAGTATGTAGCTAGATACAAAAACAAATCTAATGTATTGATAGCATGAAGTGTGACTCGTTTTAGGGCATAGCGAAATAGCTTGTGAAAGACTGAATTTAGTAACTGACCTAACCGAAATGAGTAATGCAGTGATTGTTAATGTGACTCTTCATTTCATTAATCATAGATCCTTCCAGATCGAATACTTTTGAGTCGATTTTATTAAATTATTTAGGATATAGTAAATGGATTCTCTTGTTGTTATGAAGACACTAATACGATATGATAAAAATATTTTGATTATAGATTCAGCCTGTTCTGAGATTCTAATGTGGACTGAGCTTGAAGTCGTATCGTATAAAACATGTTTGGGTTACTATTACCCAGGCGTTATTCTTAAAAGTACATTGTGCGCCAACAGCGATTACTCTGACGTCTGCCAGGTGAGTAGAATGTGTGTTTCGTTCTGATAACTTACTACTTATCAACACATTCTCTTAAGAGTTCCTCAACATGGCATTAACTGTGAGATTGAAGAGCTGTTAATAATCAAACATGCAATTACTCAACATTACATACAGTTATTTCAAAGAATATTCAATAATTCCTATTGTTAGCTGAGGCAAACTGTTCAGTTCCGCTTACTGTTGCTCCTACGGACATGTCACATAACGCAGCCCAGAGGTGCAGGTAGTTAGCAGTGCAGTTAGTTGTGATTGATCTGTAACTTTTAGGAGAAATCAATGAGAAAGAACTTAAGGGAGGTTAAACCGTTCAATACGGTTCCTCTATACATCTATTAAGTGATACAATGGGAAGCAATTTATATGGCTATGAAATAGCCTGACATCGTGATACTAATAAAAATTAATCGCAGCCTGCTTATTCTGTGACATTTGCAACAAATAACAGGAGTTAGTGCTCCAGGTTGGGGAACACAAAGAGATTGTTTTATAATCGCTTTTATTTCCATAAAATATATCTCTTATGAATTATATATACTCATAGATTTACTGCAGCGGCCATTTACAAAGCTTACTGTCAAATCAATTAAAACTTCTCCATCACATGCTGTGATAAAAGAAGTAAATAGTAATATGCTCATTGTGTTGACAATTATTTCAGGACCACGTTCCTGGACGTTAGTCATCCTAGACTTGTCACGGATGTGATGTAGCGCATTTCGTACCTACTCTCCATTGCGATGGTGAGTTGCCATTGAGAGGTTCATGGCGCGGGGCACCTGTGGTAGCAGAGTTTCTTGGCAGCAAATGTGAATGGAGTGGCATGACCTCTGTGTCTGCCAGTGATAATTTTGACTGATTGAGGTCGCTTTTGCACAAATAAAATTGTAGCACCTACCAGCAGGCATCCATGAGCCTCACCAAAGTAATCACAGCAAGCGTTCCATAACATGGGATGTCTCTCCACTTGCATCCTGCAGGATGTTCTCTCGGCGAGTAGACTCATCTGACTGATAAGTTTGGATTGTTTGTCTTGCCAGTCAGATCAGTTTGTAGAAACATTCGTTGCTCTGGCGTAAATCTCTCTTTGCCCGCATTTCCACTCTCCAACAATATACTCTCTGAACAGTATTCCAGTGCATTCCTGAATACTGGCTAGTTTGCCATCTTTTAAACTTCGCATTATGCAGGGTCGTTGTGTTTTTCTTGTCCTTACGCCAAATTATTTACCATTATCGCCGACATATAGGGCAAAGCAAGCCTTGAGTCGGGTCCCTCGAACCTGTTTCTAGAAACGCCACCTAGAAGTTATCTGGAGCTTGGTTGTCCAGCAGTGTGCCATTCTAAACACCTTCATGTCTGGGAGCAAGCGGGTCCCCCTCCCATAAATCCACTACAACTAATGTCTGTCCCATGTTTCGCGGAAATGTATCCACTAACTGAAGTATTTTGCAGATATCATTTTATCTTATACTACTGTGTCAAAAGCTGCATTTGAAAGGCGTCAATCGAGTCACCTCTCGTATAATTTTGGTGGTTCTTCTTTATCAAATTCATCACAGCATCTTTTCTCTGCCTGCATCTATTCATGTTTTTCATACTCATATGTTTGATGCCAATAAGGAAGATCACGCAGGAGAAACTGGATATGTGTATGTTTATTCTCATCTTAATTACAACTGACAGTAACTACGTATCTATAACCACCTGCCACAAGCATGGGTACAGGCTCATTTTGAATGAATGTGGGTGTAATGACAAGTGCACGCAACTAGGCAAATTCAGGCGGTTGTTCTAGGTTTAGCTTTGCAGTAGGAGCCTGGGAAGACAGTTGGATGTTATTTTCGAATTTCGAAGCCAGCTCTGGAGCGACAGGCTGACACTGTGTGGCCACATACGTCTGTGTGTGCCCAGGCACGCGGCCGTGCAGTTGGTCATTTCGAAAGCAAGCAATGGAACGCTGTCTTCAAAGCTTCAGCTACTGAAACAAGTGGAAAATTTTAGGCTGAAAGGATCAGGTGTTCCTCTCCGGTCTTCTGGTTGGTAAAAACGTCTGCTCATACTGACAAAAGCATTTCAGTGTGCCCCCACCAAGTTAGGTAGCATCTCAGTGATTGGTCAGTGTGCCCCCATCTAGTTAGTTACGTGTTCTATTGATCAGTCTCACGGAAACCGTCATGTTGTGGAATGTGTCAAGTGGGTAAGAAATGCACACGTGAATCAAGGTTTATTTTTAAAAATTAAATAAAAAATACCTTAATATTTTTGTTACCTACCTCTTTCCCTTAAATGGCACAAAACGCATATGTTATACCTGTAGATTTTTTTTATTCCTATTCAAGAATTCAGCTATGGTGTAGAAGGAGTAGTCAAGGAGATATGATTTGAATTTATTTTTGAAACTGTTATTGGTGTCTGTCAGATATTTTATTTCATCTTGTAATTTATCGAAAAGTCTTACAGCAGCAAATTTTTCCCCTTTCTGCGCCAAAGATAGGTTATGTAGAGGATAGTGTAAGTCTCTCTTTCTTCTGGTATTATGATCATGAATCTCACTGTTGTTTTTAAACTGGTCCATGTTGTTAAGAACAAATTTCATTACTCAGTAAATGTACTGTGAAGCTGTCATAGCGATTCCTAACCTTTTAAACAGATGCCTAGAAGATGGGCGGCTATAAGCCCTACATATTATTCTAACCACTTTCTTTCGAGCAGTGAATAATTTTTGCCCAAGTGTTGTGTCACCCCAAAATATTATTCCATATGACATCAGAGAGTTAATGTATGCAAAGTATATTAGCTTGCTAATTTCTATGTCCTCAAAATTAACAATTATTCTGATCGCAAAAGATGCAGAACCTAGTCACATTAGGAGATACAAAATATGAATTTTGCCATTAAGGTTCTCACTGGACTCGCATTCCCGAGGACGACCGTTCAATCCTGCTTTCGGCCATCCTGGTTTGGGTTTTTCCTTAAATCGCTCCAGGAAAATGCCGGGATGGTTTCTTTGAAAGGGCACAGCCGCCTTCCTTCCCTAAACCGATCAGACCGATGACTTCGCTGCTTGGTCTCCTCCCCCAACCAACCCAACCCAATTAAGATGGTCATCTATATGTGCATCCAAAACGTTAGTATGCTCTACCCTGGCTATAGACTTCTGTTAATGTGTTATGTTTATTGAAGGAACTGTACTTTTTGCAGAAGAAAATTCGATATACTGTGTTTTTCCAAAGTTCAAATGGTTCAAATGGCTCTGAGCACTACGGAACTCAACTGCTGAGGTCATTAGTCCCCTAGAACTTAGAACTAATCAAACCTAACTAACCTAAGGACATCACAAACATCCATGCCCGAAGCAGGATTCGAACCTGCGACCGTTGCGGTCTTGCGGTTCCAGACTGCAGCGCCTTTAACCGCACGGCCACTTCGGCCGGCTTCAAAGTTCAGAGCAACCCCATTTGCACAAAACCAATCAATAATTTTTCCAAAGACATTATTTGTATCATTTTCTATTGGAGTCTCTTTTACTGGATTAGTAATGATGCTTGTATCATCAACAAACAGTGTTAGTTAAGCTTCTTGTTTCAGATAAGAAGGGAGGTCGTTCACATATATCACGAACAGAAGGGGACCCATGATCGAACCCTGTGGAACACCTAATATAATTGCACCCCAGTTAGATGAAGTGAGAAACTTCCTTAAATCACTTAAATCATGAAAAGAAACTTTTTGTTTCCTGTTCTGTAGATTTGAATTGAACCACTCATATGCTGTTCCGTTTATGCTATATAATTGTAATTTCTGTAACATAATGTCATGCTTCACACGATCAAATGCTTTGGATAAGTCACAGAAAATTCCGGTTGCTGACATATAATTGTATAATGACTCGATTATGTGGGCAGTGAAACTGTATAGTGCTGTTTCAGTAGAACAGAATTTTTGAAATCCAAACTGTGGTTTACTAACCTATTACTGTTGAGATGGCTAACCACCCTTGAGTACATTACTTTCTCAACGATTTTTGAAAATGTTGTAAGCAAGGATACTGGTCGGTAATTATTGACATCTGTGGTGTCCCCTTTTTTGTAGAGAGGCTTGACAGTGGCATATTTCAACCTATCTCGGAAAATACCTTGAGTTAGTGGTGCATTACAGATGTGACAGAACATCAGCTGTAACTGCTCCACATGGTTTCAATATATTGTTAGAGATGGCACCTACCCCAACAGAACATTTATTTCTCAAAGATTTAATGATTTTCCTTATTTCACAAAAGGTTGTTAGACGAAAATTAATCTGACAAGGATTTCCCAAAACTGACTCTTCCATGTACTGCTTGCCTCTTTCTTTTGAGCTATGTTCACAAATTTTTTCGCCTACACTTAAGAAATGGTTGTTAAATACATTAGGTACTTGTGTACTGTTGGTTAAGATGGTCTAGTTCTCTTCAATAGTAATGCTACCTATCCCAGTGGCTACTTTTCCTGTCTCTCCTCTAACAACATTGCATACTGATTTTGTTTTATTGACCGAATTGTTAATTTCATCCCTAATACACATATTTTTCGGTTTTCTAACAACTTTTCTTAGCATGTTACAATAAATTTATGGTGTAAAATTACTTCTGGGTCCTTATTAATTCTTGCTGTCTCGTACAATTTTCTTTTTCTCTCTGAAGATACTTTAATACCTGTAGTAATCCTAGGTCTCTTTGAAAACTGTTTGGTGTTACATTTCTTTTTAGGCAAAAATGTTCAAAAAGGGATATAAATTTATCAAGAAATATGTTGCTTTTATCATTAGCATGTGGCTCATTATATACATCTCCCCAATTAACATTTCTTAAACTTTCTCTGAAGTTCTCTATAGATACCCGGTTGCGGATATCTGTATCCAGAGGTGAGCCAGTTCAGATCCGCAAATTACTTACATGGCTTCAGAAGAAGTGAGACGCAGCCAGCAGTTGCCGCTCTGTGATCAAGTGGGATGTGATTTTTTAATGGGAATTAGTTCGATTTTGAGAGGTCTCTCTATAACTACGATTAAATTCAGTCGTTAGGGACAGTGTGGGATTCTAGCGAGTACTAGAATAATTTTACAAAAATTCATATGGAACCAAATTCGCTCTTTAATCTGTCATTATTCACTTAATTTATCACGTGCCCAGTCAGTTATCATGATTCTTTCCACTGTGAGTCATGGGTATTCTTTGATTATTCGTTTATTAATGGAAATTGGTATATTTTTCTTCAAAATCTTTGTGTGTGAGTAATTGCAAGTCCGTTATGTTACCATCGTTAGTCCACATGGAACCAGAGGTTTAGTGTCTCTCACGTGTGCTCCATGTAGCTGCTCTTCCAGGAGTATTTATTTGTTGTTGTTGTTGTGGTCTTCAGTCCTGAGACTGGTTTGATGCAGCTCTCCATGCTACTCTATCCTGTGCAAGCTTTTTCATCTCCCAGTACCTACTGCAACCTACATCCTTCTGAATCTGCTTAGTGTATTCATCTCTTGGTCTCCCCCTACGATTTTTACCCTCCACGCTGCCCTCCAATACTAAATTGGTGATCCCTTGGTGCCTCAGAACATGTCCTACCAACCGATCCCTTCTTCTGGTCAAGTTGTGCCACAAACTTCTCTTCTCCCCAATCCCATTCAATACTTCCTCATTAGTTATGTGATCTACCCATCTAATCTTCAGCATTCTTCTGTAGCACCACATTTCGAAAGCTTCTATTCTCTTCTTGTCAAAACTATTTATCGTCCATATTTCACTTCCATACATGGCTACACTTCATACGAATACTTTCAGAAATGACTTCCTGACACTTAAATCAATACTGGATGTTAACAAATTTCTCTTCTTCAGAAACGCTTTCCTTGCCATTGCCAGCCTACATTTTATATCCTCTCTACTTCGAGCATCATCAGTTATTTTGCTCCCCAAATAGCAAAACTCCTTTACTACTTTAAGTGTCTCATTTCCTAATCTAATTCCCTCAGCATCACCCGATTTAATTTGACTACATTCCATTATCCTTGATTTGCTTTTGTTGATGTTCATCTTATATCCTCCTTTCAAGACACTGTCCAATCCATTCAACTGCTCTTCCAAGTCCTTTGCTGTCTCTGACAGAATTACAATGTCATCGGCGAACCTCAAAGTTTTTATTTCTTCTCCATGAATTTTAATACCTACTCCGAATTTTTCTTTTGTTTACTTTACTGCTTGCTCAATATACAGATTGAACAACATCAGGGAGAGGCTACAAATCTGTCTTACTCCCTTCCCAACCACTGCTTCCCTTTCATGTCCGTCGACTCTTATAACTGCCATCTGGTTTCTGTACAAATTGTAAATAGCCTTTCGCTCCCTGTATTTTACCCCTGCCACCTTTAGAATTTGAAAGAGAGTATTCCAGTCAACATTGTCAAAAGCTTTCTCTAAGTCTACAAATGCTAGAAACGTAGGTTTGCCTTTCCTTAATCTTTCTTCTAAGATAAGTCGTAAGGTAAGTATTGCCTCACGTGTTCCAGTGTTTCTACGGAATCCAAACTGATCTTCCCCGAGGTTGGCTTCTACTAGTTTTTCCATTCGTCTGTAAAGAATTTGTGTTAGTATTTTGCAGCTGTGACTTATTAAGCTGATAGTTCGGTAATTTTCGCATCTGTCAACACCTGCTTTCTTTGGGATTGGAATTATTATATTCTTCTTGAAGTCTGAGGGTATTTCGCCTGTTTCATACATCTTGCTCACCAGATGGTAGAGTTTTGTCAGGACTGGCTCTCCCAAGGCCGTCAGTAGTTCCAATGGAATATTGTCTACTCCGGGGGCCTTGTTTCGACTCAGGTCTTTCAGTGCTCTGTCAAACTCTTCACGCAGTATCGTATTTCCCATTTCATCTTCATCTACATCCTCTTCTATTTCCATAATATTGTCCTCAAGTACATCGCCCTTGTATAGACCCTCTATATACTCCTTCCACCTTTCTGCTTTCCCTTCTTTGCTTAGAACTGGGTTTCCATCTGAGCTCTTGATATTCATTCTCTTATCTCCAAAGGTCTCTTTAATCTTCCTGTAGGCGGTATCTATCTTACCCCTAGTGAGATAGGCCTCTACATCCTTACATTTGTCCTCTAGCCATCCCTGCTTAGCCATTTTGCACTTCCTGTCGATCTCATTTTTGAGACGTTTGTATTCCTTTTTGCCTGTTTCACTTACTGCATTTTTATATTTTCTACTTTCATCAATTAAATTCAATATTTCTTCTGTTACCCAAGGATTTCTACTAGCCCTCGTCTTTTTACCTACTTGATCCTCTGCTGCCTTCACTACTTCATCCCTCAAAGCTACCCATTCTTCTTCTACTGTATTTATTTCCTCCCATTCCTGTCAATTGCTCCCTTATGCTCTCCCTGAATCTCTGTACAACCTCTGGTTCTTTTAGTTTATCCAGGTCCCATCTCCGTAAATTCCCACCTTTTTGCAGTTTCTTCAGTTTTAATCTACAGGTCATAACCAATAGATTGTGGTCAGAGTCCACATCTGCCCCTGGAAATGTCTTACAATTTAAAACCTCGTTCCTAAATCTCTGTCTTACCATTATATAATCTATCTGATATCTTTTAGTATCTCCAGGGTTCTTCCATGTATACAACCTTCTTTCATGATTCTTAAACCAAGTGTTAGTTATGATTATGTTGTGCTCTGTGCAAAATTCTACCAGGCGGCTTCCTCTTTCATTTCTGTCCCCCAATCCATATTCACCTACTATGTTTCCTTCTCTCCCTATTCCTACACTCGAATTCCAGTCACCCATGACTATTAAATTTTCGTCTCCCTTCACAATCTGAATAATTTCTTTTATTTCATCATACATTTCTTCAATTTCTTCGTCATCTGCAGAGCTAGTTGGCATATAAACTTGTACTACTGTAGTAGATGTGGGCTTCGCATCTATCTTGGCCACAATAATGCGTTCACTATGCTGTTTGTAGTAGCTTACCCGCATTCCTATTTTCCTATTCATTATTACACCTACTCCTGCATTACCCCTATTTGATTTTGTGTTTATAACCCTGTAGTCACCTGACCAGAAGTCTTGTTCCTCCTGCCACCGAACTTCACTAATTCCCACTATATCTAACTTCAACCTATCCATTTCCCTTTTTAAATTTTCTAATCTACCTGCCCGATTAAGGGATCTGACATTCCACGCTCCGATCTGTAGAACGCCAGTTTTCTTTCTACTGATAACGACATCCTCTTGAGTAGTCCCCGCCCGGAGATCCGAATGGGGAACTATTTTACCTCCGGAATATTTTACCCAAGAGGACGCCATCATCATGTAATCATACAGTAAAGCTGCATGCCCTCGGGAAAAATTATGGCTGTAGTTTCCCCTTGCTTTCAGCCGTTCGCAGTACCAGCACAGCAAGGCCGTTTTGGTTATTGTTACAAGGCCAGATCAGTCAATCATCCAGACTGTTGCCCTTGCGACTACTGAAAAGGCTGCTGCCCCTCTTCAGGAACCACACGTTTGTCTGGCCTCTCAACAGATACCCCTCCGTTGTGGTTGCACCTACGGTACGGCTATCTGTATCGCTGAGGCACGCAAGCCTCCCCACCAATGGCAAGGTCCATGGTTAAGGGGGGGGGGGGAGTATTTATTTATTTATTTTATTTATTTGTTGAACCCGATCTGATTAGGACCATAGGCCCCTCTCTGATACTGGATCATTGTTTCCCACATACAGAACTTTTTTACATCATATTTACTTAAGAAATAACAATTTTGATATGACAACTAGTATTAAAATGATTTAATTGTCTGAAGAGGTAGTGTGACTGCATAATACTGGCTATGAACTAGTATCGTCAATACTATCACTCCTTGTACTACTGCAGCAGCTGCTGCTAATACTGATAATAGCAATAATAATTGTGATATAACAACAATAATTATAGTGGCAGATACTCGTATAAGAGGAATTTATAAGTATACTAAATAGATGTTTTCTGATATAGCGAGTTCTGGGAACAGGAGATTTAAGATGAATACATCTGCTAAGAATATTGGGGAATGAGAAAGATCAAATTGGGAAGAGGGATGCACATGGGGAGCTAGAAGCACAGGGACAATGGTAATCCTTATTGTTGCTTAATTAGGTATTTCATTACCTGTCTTTCAAGCTGGAGATTCTATTTAGTTCTCTAATTTTATGTAGGAGGATGTTCTAAAGTCAGGTTTCTGCTACTGAGAAGGACTTCAGGATGATGGCTGAACTGTGGAGTGGAACGGAAACGAGTGTAGAATGAGTGTTTCTGCAGTGTTGTTCAGGTAAGAGCGATAAAGTCGATGAGAGATATGAGAGACAGTGATCACGCATAAGGGTAGAGAGACAGTATGAAAATCTCTGCGATTGTCTGAACGCAGCGTGAGTAGATGTGGTGAAACACGATCAAAGTGTCGAATATCACAGATATAACGAACACAGACACCCATAACCAGTTCCAGAAGCAGTAAGCTTACTTTAAAAAGGTCTTGCAGGATAATATCACTCTAATCAACAGTTGGAAGTTTAAGTGCTTGTAGAAGTTTCATTTTCAGATCAAGAGGGAAGAAATTTTTATATTTTTGTAAAGCATGGAGAGATGCTGATGCCTTTGTGCACGTTGCAGTTACGTGCTCAGACCAATTTAGATTTTCATCTGTTATTACTCGCAGACTATTTGATGAAGGAGGGAAGTTGATATTTGTCCCATTTAGGGTTAAAGATGATAGGGATTCCAGATATTCCTGGCTAATGAGCCTAGAATGACCAATTAGTACCGCTTGGGTTTTGGATGTGTTGAGCTTTACCGTACAGTGAAAAGCATATAGAATCTAATACCGAACATTGGGAGAAGACTGATTCTAACTGTCTTTGTGACTTTATGGACCCGAACATGATGGACTGCTGGTGAGAATCGAGAATGAATGAAATCATTGCACAGTACTTAGCGAGAAATTTGGGCTGATAAGTTCGGCAAGTAAAATGTCATGGTCGAACGCCATGCTGAAATCTAAGAAGCTCATAGTAGTTGCCTCTCGTGCATCAATGGGAAGCTTCTGTTGTCGGTTCATGTATGGGCGCGCCTGAGTTTTGCATTTCTCACAGCTTGACTGGCTCTGCTCCGTTTCCGTTTGTACGTACTACGATTTTCAGGCGTGGGACGCTGCTTGTATGCCCGATGTGCAGCGCCTTTGAGATTCATGAGCTGTTTACTTCTTCAATCAGCTGAGATATAGGTTTCCTTTTTTACTTTTCCGGTCTTTGAGAGGCATATTTGTCACATAGTTGAGAAATTTTAACTCATGAAATATGCTTCATCTGTGATATAAATGTTCATAATGCAGCTGATTAGTTTTAAGCTTCACCCCAACGTACATGCCCGTTTGCTTCCCATTTTCCTGTAATATCTAACCACTGGAGACTAGGACTAACAATCAATTAATATTCACTAAATCTCAGACGACTTGGCAGTCAGTTATTCATATTGCGTTAAGAATGGTATTTATCCTCGTTGTAAGAAGAACTTTTATCTGGCGACGCCTGGCAGGATTCTACACCGCAAATCTTTTGGTAAACATTAGACAGGAAATATTTAATGTTTAATATTCTCTTACAGGAATGTCCAATTTCTGTACTGCAAAGAGAGTGCAGTGTTGAAAAATTGCAACATTGTAGCGGTGTCGTATTCTAGAAACTTGGCCGACCGCTGTGGCCGAGCGGTTCTAGGCGCTTCAGTCTGGAACTGGGCGACCGCTACGGTCGCAGGTTCGAATCCTGCCTCGGGCATGGGTGTGTGTGATGTCCTTAGGTTAGTCACGTTTAAGTAGTTCTAACTTCTAGGGGACTGATGACCTCAGATGTTAAGTCCCATACTGCTCAGAGTCATTTGAACCATTTTCTAGAAACTTGTAACGTGTTTTTGGAGAGGTGCTAAATTTTAATCAAAGTGAATAATAGGTGTGTGTGTGTGTGTGTGTGTGTGTGCAAAACAGAAGTGTTTTCGTCCAGTTATAAAGCAGTATCAGATTTTTTTGTGCTTCGTAATACGTAAAAGAGTTTTCGGTTGCTCCTCTAGAATACGACGCGGCTAAAATGTTGCAATTTTTCGATACTGCACTCTCTCTGCAGTACAGAAATTACGACGTTCCTGTAAGAGAATATTACACATACACATTAAATATTTCCTGTCTAATGTTTACCAAAAGATTTGCGGTGTCGAATCCTGGCTGCTCATGATATGTATAGGTGTAGAGAATCGCAGGTACAAAAGTTTGTTGAAATGCAAAGCAACAGTAGCCACCTAAAAGTCAGGAGAGCTAGGTAGCGGAGGCCAAGAGAACGGCGATGTTTGGTTAATGGAAAACAAGCACTTAAGAGTTACAGAAGCTCAATCTATAGTTTGACGCTTATCTGATGTGCCGGGTACGAGGACCGGTATGAAATCAACAGATGGCAGGCAAAATGTGGTACAAGGAATGCGTGCAATGCTTAAGCAGGTATCTTCGGAGGTCAAAGAAACTGTAAGCACACAAAGTGAGGTCGTTTCAGGAACACGGGCTCGTTACACTTCAGTTCACGATTCATTTTACAATCTACTGCAGGTGCTGATTTAGGAACAAAGATCGACGAATAAGGAACGAGATACAATTCGCAGTACATTACGTTTAACTGGATTTACAACAAGAATGCTCGCGCTTAGAGCAGAGATGCAGGGGCAGAGTACAGAAATTGACCTTACATTCAACTGCCGTCAATACTGTTTCTTCAAATTTAAGTTACATCTGGTCCACGCTTACGTACTTAGCTTGGAAGAAATGGAGACAGAGTCCATTAAGCAGATTTTTTATCTGCTTTAAACAGAAAAAAAGCCCGACACATTGTTCCAAAGAGAAGAAATCGACAGATGTGGAAGTAACTTCGGATGTACCTCAGGGGAGTGCTAGAGGGTCGCACTGTCGTGTACTGCAATTTTTATGTTTCATCCACTTCTGTTATTTACCACAAATAGCATTAAGCAGTTTAATGTTATGGTACTAGGTCCTTGAAGAGATTTCTGCAACATGTCTCGTTATCAACTTTTCGTAACCAGAATGAATTTTCACTCTGCGGTGGAGAGTGTGGTGAAACGAAACTTTCTGACAGTTTAAAATTACGCACTGCAAAGCCAAAGTTTGTAAGGTAGGCGATGAGGTACTGACGAAAGTAAAACAGCGAGGGGCGGCCTTGAGCCGCGTTCGGATTGTTCAGCCAGTGGAGCGCTTCCCCCCAGATAGCGAAGGTTCCACGACACGTACAGCACAAAATCGTACAGGCCGACAGTTGAAGAGGGACGTAATGTGTAATAGGCAAGCATCTATCCAGACCATCACACAGGAATTCCAAAATGCTTCAGGATCCACTGCAAGTATTATGACAGTTAGGAGGAAGGTGAGAAAACTTGGATTTCATGGTCGAGCAGCTGCTCATTAGCAACACCTCACGCCAGTAAATGCCAAATTACGCCTCGCTTGGTGTAAGGAGCGTAAACATTGGACGATTGAACAGTGCAAAAATGTTATCTGGAGTGACGAATCACGGTTCACAATGTGGCGATCCGATGGCAGGGTGTGTATGGCGAATGCCTGGTGAACGTCTTATGCCAGCGTGTGTAGTGCCAACAGTAAAATTCGGAGGCGATGGTGTTATGGTGTGATCGTGTTTTTCATGAAAGGGGCTTCTTGTTTTGCGTGGCACTATCACAGGCCTACATTGATGTTTTAAGCACATTCTTGCTTCCACTGTTGAAGAGCAATTCGGGGATGGTGATTGCATCTTTCAACACAATCGAGCACTTGTTCACAGTGCACTGCCTGTGGCGGAGTGGTTACAAGACACTAACATCCCTGAAAAGGAGTAGCCTGTACAGAGTCCTGGTCTGAGTACTTGGGATGCTTTGGAACGCCAACTTCGTGCCAGGCCTCACCGATCGACATCGATACCTCTCTTCAGTGCAGCACTCAGTGAAGAGTGGGCTGCCATTCCCCAAGAAACCTTCCAGCACCTGGTTGAACATATGAGTGCGATAGTGGAAGCTGTCATCAAGGCTAAGGGTGGGTCAACACCATATTGAAGTGCAGCAACATAGTTCTAATCTGCCAGTATGTTCCAACTCATCTTAATATTCCTACTGCACACTTCTGTAAAATAAAAACTCTCTCACCTCATCAGATCTGCTCCAATTGGTTATGCGATTAGTCAATTATGAACGGATGTACGCAAAGTTTGATAGCAATCCCGGTTGCATTTCACCTCAGATGGAAAGTGCTAGGTGCAAATCAAGCTGGAACTAGCTCTTTGTTTAACTTATCCATGAGTGGGCGAGAAATTAAACAGCTATAAGATGACGAAGGCGAGACTTTTAGAACTGCAATATGACGATGACGAGATATGTTTTTCTTTTAGCATTCGATAACAATGAAACAGCTAATCACAGCGCTTAGAAACGCAAGCTGGTGATGGTGGGGCAACGTTTTGGCCATAATTAAAATAAAACAGCCTCTGACAGCTTCTAAAACGATGCAGGCCAATCATTACGTATAGTCCGCCATATTCAAAAGTATCCATTTATACTACAATTTTGTGCATCAAAAATTTACGTAAGTCTTCTCTCCTGAATTGAAAACATATTAAAAAAAAGTATATGAACGATCTGGTTTCTCTTTATCAAAATTAGGTGAGCACACATACACACACAGATTTAGAAATCTTTGGCATATACGGTAGCCTCATAGCTCTTATGCTTTCCTCCATCAATGAAAAATTTTAAGTGTGTGTTGCATCATTTCACACAGGACAGCTCAAGTACTTCTGAATGCATGATTATTTTTTTTTTTTGTTAAGACTGTAATGTATTAGATTAATGGTCAACCTCCTATTAAACCGACGGATCGTTCACATAAAATGAATTAAATTCATTCAGTCTATGTGTTTATAATATTTAGCACAGTGAAACAGTTAGAAAGCTCATTCAAAGTTTTTACGCCTCCACACACAGGATTCACATTTAACTTTCTCTTGCACTACAAATTTCATTTTACATGATAAAATTAGTCATCATCTTTCTCGTGGTAATACGTCCAAGCTAAAGTATTCACATTACCTGGATATATAAAACGTTTATCATCACTTGCCTGCTAACCTAGCTTGTATAGTTTAACATGACTTCTGGAGTGATTAACACACGTGCCCGTACAGCATGTCAGTAAGTGATTTAATGCAACGAAAAAGACTTTGTACAGAAAATTTTTCATGTAGTTGACTTATGTATCATAACTTGCAAAATAGTTTTTACGTTGCAGTAGTCTACTGCTAAAAAAACTATTGTGCATCCAGCAATAACTATGTAATTGAGCTCATCTTGCCGTACGGTATGAGACAGTTATCATCTTCAGCCAAACACATTTTTCTTTCGCGTTCATGAAAAATAGCGTGATTGGCAAAACTGTCCAGAATGAACGAAAAGTAAGAGACATAAAACTAGTCACTTCCTGTTAAGACAGAGATGGATCAGATCAACATTCGTGCGCGAAAGGCTTTTTTCTGTTACAAACTTAAATAAGACAGGATAATGTGGCAACCTGAGTGACGAAACTCTGCAAATGTATCTGGATCTGTCTGTATAGCGACAGTTTGCGCCAGATACAAATTTTACTATGTCTTCAGCACGCCAAAAATAATAAACAACACAAAGAATTTGTTTTGCTAATGAGCTACGTTTTTGAGAAATATGAGATATGAAACAAAGCCACATGCCACATACTTTGCCACTGCACTTTAGCTGCTCTTTCCACTTTCCCCTCTCCCGATTCAAAGGCATTATCACGGTATAAGTGTATATTTTTATAATTATATATTTTATGATTTTGGTTGGGGTAGCTTTAAATATTGTGGGCTAGCACGAGACATTTAATTATCTTATACCGCGATAACACTCGTACGGACATCGGCTGCCCCAAAGTACGCACGATATAATATTTTTTAAACACAGCGCGTGACTCACCGCCTTCTAATAAATAGTTTGTGTGAGCGCTGCTATTTAGAAAAGAAAAAATGTGTACTCTTACGCAAACTGTAATTATTAATGTGGGTCTCAGGGGCTACTGGTTATTTATGTACCAAAGTACACAAAGATTAATTGAGATATTGCGTAATGTAATGATTTTTTTATCTTTCTTTTTCATTATTTGCAAGGCAGAATTGGAGAGAATCTCGTCTGCCGTTAGGCGGCCAAAATGTAACATACTAAACTCACTCAATATTCTAAATATTAATAAACGAAATCTATTTTGACTCTTTTTAACTTTTAAATTAATGAAGGATCAATCTGAGTAGTCTCTCGTATTTACATTTAATATTATGACATGATATTTTTATTAAATAATACAATATGCGTAATGGCTGACTAAATCCTGCTAGGGGAGATGAGATCCCTTTACTGCGAAGTTCTGCAAAAACTTTGTTAATTATAATTAATGGTTGCGATCATGAGAGGTGACAATTAAATCAATAATACACACTTTCTAGTAACAATTTCTACTATATTTTTCAAAATACAGATAAAACTTACGTTAATTATCAGACAGCACCACAATGGCGGCCTACCGCTAGACGAAACAAAACAGGAGAGCTAGTTCAGTCAAAGCATTGTCTCTGATCTTCATGGCCTATGTTACACAGAGATTATACCAAAAGAAACTGTTTTTTGTTAATTACATCGATATTTGTGTTTTGATAATAATAACTTACGTTCTTTACTATTTGTTATACATCGTGCGCACGTACACAGTTTTGAAATAATTTATAATTCACACGTCTTATAACAAAACCTTCCTTTCCCTTTCTCCAAATGTCCATTTATGTGACGTACCGTCACAGCATGTCAAATGTTTCTCAAATCTATTTCCTACTTTTATACAAACAGACCCAGAAAAAACTTTACCGACATTTTTTTCAATTCTTTTAATATTCAAGTTTTGTTCAGAAAGCATGATTTTAATGACGCCTCATTTGATTTACAAGCTTCTTCTGTACTCAATGTAGTACTTGATTCGCAGGAAACCATTCTGATGTTTAAACAGCACAGAAAAGCAATTTTGTTATGTGCAAAATAGATAGATCTTGAAGAGATGAAGTTTTTTGAAACATTATTGTATAGCTACCAGCAACTGTTTCCGAAAAATTTCTAATGAAAGTGTTCAAATGTGTGTGAAATTTTATGGGATTTAACTGCTAAGGTCATCAGTCCTTAAGCTTACACACTACAAAACCTAAATTATCCTAAGGACAAACACACACACCCATGCCCGAGGGAGGACTCGAACCTCCGCCAGGACTAGCCACACAGTCCATGACTGCAGCGCCTCAGACGGCTAATCCCGCGCCGCCAAAAATTTCAATGTTTCCTCAGATCACTAATGAAAGTTTTCTCAATCACCCTGATTTCTTCCAAGCAATTAAACTTTTTTTCTAAACTAGACCTGATGCTGGACAATTTGAGACTCCATTTGTCCATTTTTCCACTCTTCCTACGGCTACGAAACTTCAGACAAACATTCATTGTGTAATTTGTAGGCAGACGTGTTTTCACTCTGCTCAAACATTTGACCAAAACCTGCTTGCATTGCAGGGTGACAGCGGTGGGGCACTTGTTCTCAAGACGGCAACAGGCTACAAGCAGATCGGCGTGTCGAGCTTTGGGTCACCTGGGGGATGCCACACACCGACGCCAACTGCTTTCGCCAGGGTGACCTCCTTTCTCGACTGGATCACCAAAACTGCCGAAATCAGTGTTTAGCGAGAAGCTAGCATTGCCTGCTAGACGGTTTGCTTGTGGCGCCATCTGGTAGTCTCTTCTAACATGAACTGAGTGAAGTTGTCACTCTGGCAGTAACATTTGTACAAGGAAGCAGTGATCTGACGAAGTAATGTGTGTGCTTTGGGGAGAACATTTTTATTGTGAAGTTACATGATTTTCCACCTCTTTTTATGATGTTCAGTGGATCAGAATAGTTAACATCTAGCTTAGCTCCTTAGGTGCTTTAGATACTGTTTTTTCAAAAATATAATGATGGAATTACTAAAGTGTGTCATGTATGGATCTTCGCTGAAATAACAGTAACTAGCAATCAAGGCAGAACATTTAGTAATTGAACAAAACAACACGATCTAGGACTTCTACATCGACATTTTAGCACATGTCTTCACAGTTACATTTAAAAGGGGAAGTCTCTGAGAAGGACCACATTGTGGTGAAGACGATATCTTGATCAAAATAATAAAGTGATTCACAGCTGAACAAACATGTGACTAGTATTGTTGGTTCCCATTTGTCTGCATGAGGCGCAGAAGTAATGGCTCGGCGACTGGGCTCTCCGTCCGTTAAGGTACAGTATTGGCTTTTCTCAGAAGGTGGTAATAGTCACATCGCCCTACCGCACACTTTCACAGCTGTAGTCGAATCGGGGTAACAAGGTCCCTGAGAGTTGCTTTGGTCTGGGCCGGAAGCTTCGCACACCTAACTCAACCAGTCACGTGACACTAATTTGTAAATGCTACAGCTACACTGTTGTCGCAGTTGTAGCAACAACTATTGTTTGAGCCTGCCGCTGTTAGCACTATGCAAGCTGACAATAGCGCAGGCAGGGATCTTCTTACGTCGACTTGCTGTAGTTTAGGACATTCTGTTGTGAAAAGTAAACATCTGCACGGAGAAGCACAATGAAAGCAAACCACACTGTTACGCTACCGGCTGCAAGCGTCGTCTGTAACTGACTGTCCCGGCTGGCACTGGAGACAGAAAAGCGATATGACAATGGAAGGCATGAACAGGCTCATTTTCTGGTTAGTTATTGCTATGACAACCATGCTGTGAACAAATAACCACCAGTCATTTTATTTTTCTGATCCAGTAACGCTGATCTGTAACTCGACTCAGTGTTTAATGCACCTACGTAAAGCTGGAAGTGTGTGACAGCCGCCATTGAATTCACTGCTAATTCACAGCTCATCATAACTTTTCCCTGTATTATTGTTTCATCCCTTTCAGCCCATATTGACGGGAGACGGAGTTAGGATGAGGAGGGACGGTTGGCAAGGGTACGAGTTTCGAGAATTTCAAGCTAATTGGTTTACGATGCCTTCAAAAAACCGAAGCAGTGTCATTTCAAAAACGATGTTTTGCTACAATAACGTCTCGATCCCTGAGTCAACAGATGGGGACGTTTGCAAGACAACAACCATCTGCACGAACTGTTCCACGACGTTTGCAATAGCATTGACTATCAGCTCGGAGACATGGCTGCAGTTACCCTCGATGCTGCATCACAGACGGGAGCACCTGCGATGGTGTACTCAACGACGAACCTGGGTGCACGAATGGCAAAACGTCATTTTTTCGGATGAATCCAGGTTGTGTTTACAGCATCATGATGGTCGCATCCGCGTTTGGCAACATCGCTGTGAACGCACATTGGAAGCGTGTATTCGTCATCGCCATACTGGCGTATCACCCAGCGTGATGGTATGGGGTGCCACTGGTTACACGTCTCGGTCACCTCTTGTTCGCATTGACGGCACTTTGAACAGTGGAAGTTACATTTCAGATGTGATACGAGCCGTGGCTATACGCTTTATTCGATCCCTGAGAAACCCTACATTTCAGTAGGATAATGCACGACCGCATCTTGCAGGTCCTGTGCCGGCCCTTTTGGATACAGGAATAGTTCAACTGCTGCCCTGGGCAGCACATTCTCCAGATATGTCACCAATCGAAAACGTCTGGTCAATGGTGGCCGAGCAACTATCTCGCCATAATACGCCAGTCACTACTCGTCATGAACTGTGGTATCGTGTTGAAGCTGCATGGGCAGCTGAACCTGTACACACCACTCAATGCCCAAGCGTAACAAGGCCGTTTTTACGGCCAGAGGTGGTTGTTCTGGGTACTGATTTCTCCGGATCTATGCACCCAAATTGCGTGAAAATGTAATCACATGTCAGTTCTAGTATAATATCTTTGTCCAATGAATACCCGTTTATCATCTGCATTTCTTCTTGGTGCAGCAATTTTAATGGCCAGTAGTGTACATCACAAATCTATCTGTAAGTCACGCATCATTTCATCTGTGGTTCTTGTTTTTAAATTATTTGTATGCAGGATTAATATACGAAAGGAACAAAAATGTTCATATCCCAGGATATCTGGAAATGAATTGCCTGTCATCAATAAAGCAATAAGTAATGGTACATTACATAACGCAATATGTGGTATTATTTTCTTCCTTGTTACAAAAGAAGTGTTATTTATTTATTTGCTATTTTCTTTCATGTTGTTTAATGAAATACAACCAGTTTCGCGTCCTGAAGCCGAATCATCAGGTGTAACCAACACGGTAGGGAGCAACATACAGTGTCAGCCCTCTGTGCGTATCAAAATTAATGAAACATTGTCTAAAATATGCTCACAACGTTAAATAGTCATAGGCATACCCAATCCTCCTAGTCAAAATTTGCTATTCAGTGAATATTGTCAATACTATAGCGACCTAAAGGTAACAAAGATGGTTCAAATTGCTCTGAGTAGTATGGGACTTAACATATGAGGTCATCAGTCCCCTAGTACTTAGAACTACTTAAACCTAACTAACCAAAGGACATCACACACATCCATGCCTGAGGCAGGATTCGAACCTGCGACCGTAGCGGTCGCGCGGTTTCGGTCTGCAGCGCCTAGAACCTCTCGGTCACAACGGCCGGCGGTAACGAAGACAAGCAACATTGATTTAGGATAAAATGCTGGTGGGTGAAACTTGCAGTTAGAGAGCTTTGTTTTAATATTTGCCTGCATCTAAAAAGAAAACTATTTCATAGGAAGAGGACGCAACATATTCTTAAAAAAGGGCGAAATTGGCGATAAAAAATTGTCAATGCTAACATAATTAGCTCCAGCACTATGCAAATTGCTGTGTGGGATGTCGTACTGGTGCGAGGTCAGGGCAACACAGTACTGGGCAAAGTAAAAGTGGCCCACACGAACGACTGAGAGACACTAGCTGGCTGGCAGCAAAGAAGCTATCCACATGTATAGGCTGAAGTCATATACTCATGATTAGTAAAGCTGGATTGCTGATCCTGAATTCGAGAATAATACAGAATTTTATTACTTACTAATCCCTAATCGTATAAACAATCAGTGTTTGTCAGAATGCTACACTGCTTTAATTCTAATTGGTCATTCAACGTGAGCAATGAATTTTCATTTTTATATCTAAAAATTACTTTTTCCTCCAAAATATTCCAAGTATGACTTTATTTCTTTTTATGAAGTATTTTCTAATTTTCTGAAGGGGTTGTGATACTGTGCCCATCTTCACGTAAGTGCGCTGTTAATGCTAGTTGCAAAATATTTAAGTTAAGGTGAGTATTGGAACAACCTGTATTCTGGCGCATTCTGCATTGTTGCCTGATGTATCCAAGGTGGTGGCAATGACATCATCCAAGATGGCGTCATGTAGACTTGCCAACAGCATATGATGTCATTCAAGATGGCGGCCATGACGTCAGCTGATGATGCAAATATCATTATCCAAGATGGCGGCAAGTGCCACGCCCCCCTCCCACAGAAAAATGGGGGATGTTCAAATTCCAACAGAATAATGCATCACACCCCAGTTATCCCAACTAAGTAAAAAAAAATCGCGGGAAGATAGCTTACTAGGCTACTAACCTAAGTCACCCGACAACCACCTCTTCCTAGAAACTGGCATCAAGTTTGAATTTTGGTGATAAACAAAGGTCACTTGGGGTTTCGCTGCTGAGCTAAGAAAATGGCGCATTAGAAAGGACACTTGTACTAACCTCAGTCACCCGACTGCCACCTCCTCCTAAGGTTTCGTGGGAAGAAAGGACTTGGACATAAGTCTTTATTTAAAGAATATCATGCAGGTGTGTTCGCGACAAGGTCAGGACTCCAACTGACTTAATACATATCGCCACCACGAGAGGGCGCTCTCATCTGTGACGTAATCCAAGATGGCGGCAAACAGCGTGTTCACCACGAGGTTTGGACTCAAACTGACTTAGTACCCAGCGCCACCGCCAGAGGACGCTACCGTGACGTCAGCTGATGACACAGCTACCATAATTCAATATGGTGGCAAACAGTGTGTTGACCACAAGGCCTAGTACATATTGACACCACCATAGAGCGCTGCCATGGACTGGGAATCAATTTTAATGAGTGCCACGCCCACCTGGACTATCAAGGACATACTTGAAGTCTCCACAACGATCCTGAACCGACCGCCACGTCCTCTTACCAACCCATTTTGTCGGGATAACATACACTAACATGCACTAACGTGTACTAAAGTGAACTAACGCGAAAATGGTATAGTATTATGGTGAACCATGCGAAAATACGTATGTTCTTGTAATCCCTGAGTCTGGAGATGTCTGTAGACAAGGGAGCAGGTTCGAAGCAGAAACAGTAACGTGTTTGTGCCAAGGGGAAAAGGTCTCAAATTTGTAGAAGAGTTCTAAGAGCGACTTCGGTCTGCTCAGGGTGCTCTGATGTAAAAGGGATGATTTTGTATGGGCTGAATGTCAAGTCTGTAGAAAGAAACAAAAGGCTGACGGTGCTTCCCTAGGACTGGGGAGCATCATGACATATAACCTGTGTGAGTATAGGCATACAATAAGCTTTTCGTGTGGTGACAGGTATAAAAGGTAACTGCCCTGTTTGTGTAAAATGTGTATATATTGTATTGTAAAGTTACTGTGGCTTACGCTGTGTAAAATGTGTATGTATTGCAGTCTAAAGTTAGTATGGTTTATGTTAAGGCATGACTAGAGAGGATGACTGTGTGTCATAACGTAAGAGTCTTTCGGTATTTGACGATATGTATGGTGGTTTGTATGATTTAATTGTCAGTGCAATATGGCGGTCTGTGTAAAATGACCACTGAAAGTCTCGTCTGCAGAAGGAAAAAAGGTGGACAGCGCTTCGATATCGGTGGTATTAGTAATTCGATGAGTAAATACGATAAGAGCCAATCATAATGCTTCATTCACATCCTTTGTGCTTGGATATAGGAGCCTCTACATAGTGGAGGGAATGGTTGTGTTTGTTGAAAGCGGGAAGGGTAACACGTGATGGACTGGGTACCACGTTAGGTCCGCGAGGAAGACTGCATTCGATGGTATTCTGCACTATTTTCCTAGAAAGGTTCTGTTAGGGCAAGAATTTCTGTGCGTACAAGCTGAGACAACATGAAAACTCCTACAAAAGCGCACTTAAGTGTTTCTGGGGGACTATGCAATTTAATAGAGTTCGACTTGGCTGATATTGTTTACAAAGCCAAATGACATACGAATGACATTGAGAATGTTGATAGGTGCACTTGCAATGGCAAGTAGCTACACGTAGCGAAGCGTCAGCCATGCACCACTTATGGTCTACTAGAATCGCTAAGGAGAAAGCAGCTTGTGATATTCTGGAATGGATTTCTGCAGCGTCTTCGCCAGTCTGCAGTTAGAGCGAGGGTAGCGATGAACCCACATGTGTGGCCAAGCTTGGAGCGTCTGCAGTCTGTAAATAAGTCTTCGCTCCCATCTGATCGCGTCATCAATGGCCTGGATGTAGATTTCAAATGCTAGTGGTGGCGGTTCACAACTGAACTCCCACCCGATCACATCAGCATGTGTGTCTAGGAGAGTACGTATTTGGATATTTGGATAGGAATTTCTCAGAAATAAAGTATGGAAGGAATGTCCCTACCTCATGCATGCAGGCATCTGTGCGTGGTTTGACAGCTGACGACCATGTCACTTCGTGGTCTGGTGGACAAGGTGTGGGGGGGGGGGGGGGCAGTGCTAGTGTGTGTTGATTGCATTATTTTGCGAGTGTTCCTGTAGGCTGTGCCATGCATTATTTGGACAGTTTACAAGTATTGAGCATGTGTAGACAACAGTGTGCTGCATTATTTAGGAGCAGTTTTCAGGTCTGTACTGAAATTATTTCAGTAAATTAGGAGTTGTTTGCATGTCTGCAGACTGTGTGTTGTGACCCCAAGCACATAAGGGGATGTGTTTTGTGTCAGTGTAATAAATATAGTCCATCCATAAATAAAATGTTCCAAACTAAATAGAGTGCCCTCATTCCTTACTCTCCCCAGCAGTCCAGCACAGCCCGAGTCATTTTCGAATCATTTTCCCCCTACAGAACACCATCTGGGATTAGGTCAAAGGGGGGATGACAGTACACTCTGGTGGCAGTATTGTGTACTAGGTCAGTTGGAATCTAGATCTCGTGGTGGAGACATCTCTTGAAAAATAATAAAAACTTATGTCCATCATAGGCAAAGTTGTTTTCCCACTATTTCCCCCCATCATCTTGGATGACGTCACATGCTGTTCACGTTAGTACATGTTAGTGCACGTTAGTACACTTTAGTACACATTAGTGCACGTTAGTACACTTTAGTACACGTTAGGGCATGTTAGTGTACATTAGCCCGACAACATGGGTTGGTAAGAGGACGTGGCAGTTGGTTGAGGATCGTTGTGAAGACTTTAACCATATCTTTCCAAGTCCAGGTGGGCGTGACACTCGCGAAAATTGATTCCAAGTCCATAGCAGCGTTCTCTGGTGGTGTCAATATGTACTAGGCCTTGTGGTGAACACACTGTTTGCCGCCATCTTGGATGACGGTACTTGCGTCATCAGCTGACGTCACAGTAGCGCCCTCTGGCGGTGGCGCTGTGTACTAAGTCAGTTTGAGTCTAGACCTTGTGGTAACACGGTGTTTGCCGCCATCTTGGATTACATCACAGATGAGAGCACCCTCTGGTGGCGGCGATGTCTACTAAGTCAGTTGGACTCCTGACCTTGTGGCGAACACACCTGCATGAAATTCTTTAAATAAAGACTTATGTCCAAGTCCTTTTTCCCACAAATCCTTAGGAGGAGGTGGTGGTCGGGTGACTGAGGCTAGTACAAGTGTCCTTTCTTTCGCGCCATTTTCTTAGCTTAGCAGCAGAACCCTAACTGATCTTTGTTTACCGCCAAAATTCAAACTTAGTGACAGTTCGTAGGAAGAGTTGGTCTTCGAGTGACTTAGGTTAGTGGAGGTAGGCCAAGTGAGCTATCTTCCCGCGATTTTCTTTGCCTTGTAGAGATAACTGGGGTGTGATGCATTATCCTTTTGGGATTTGAACTTCCCGCCGTTTTTTCTGCTGGAGGAGGGGGGGTACGACACTTTCCCTCAAAAGCCGCCATCTTGATATCTTCAGCTGACGTCATGGTCGCGATCTTGGATGACATCATGTGCTGTAGCCAAGTCTACACGACGCCATCTTGGATGACGCTATCGCCGCCATCTTGGATACATCAGGCAACAATGTGCAATGTGCCAGAACACAGAATGTTCCAATACTAAGGCATTCCTGAAATCTTACTCGTAATAACCTACTGGTTTGCCCTATATATTTCTTGAGGCAATCATGCATTTCGACTAGGAGAAATAGGTATGACTATGACCTTTTAACATTGTGCGTATATTTTAGACATTCCTTTATTAATATTACAGCTCACAAAGTGGTGTCTGTGTGGGTTATTCATTACCATGTACGATGTACCTGATGATTCAGTTTTAGAGTGCAAAGCATTTCAAAAAACAACAGTTTTACCAGCCGTTAGCGGAATTATTCCAGACAGCATGTCTTTCAAAAGCTGCAGATGCCCAGAATGTAAAACAGTTTATTATCTTTTAACCTGTTTGCTAGATACAGGAACAGACCAAATGTTGCACATGGGCTAGTATACGTGAGTAAATCACATTATATTTTAATACAATTGCAAATAAGTTACTCTAACCAAGCTTTATATGTTTAAGAATAACCATAAAATATCTATTCAAAAACATGTATAAATAATTTTAAAAAGCTACATACTATTCTTTGCCTAACTGGTGCACAGGTATATGTTCATCTGGAATCCAGAAGGCAAATGCTACTGGCCTACTTTTCTATGCTACAGTGCTATATCACAAGTTTTGTAACTTATGATTATAGACTAAACGGTACTATACAACACTACACTACACAGCTAAACACTATGCAGTACTCCTGTCCTAGGTATCAGAACAAAACTACATTTCTTCATTTGTAAGTAGTATTACTCCCTAGCACACTGAGGCACAAATCAGGATTCACAGTGTGGGAAAAATCTGTCAGATCCCTCTAATATCTCTTGCTTTCTTGAAAGTTTAATTTCTTTTGCCAGTTGCTGCATGTTTGCGATTATTATTAGCCTCTTGCAAAGATGTGTGTCACTGTATTCTTTAGGTTTACGTGATTAGTAAATACTGGTATTGGTCCACATTCTTTATCCTTTTCCAAGCCAGCTAATCTAGAAATCCAGTCCGAAAACCGATGCACAGTTAAACTCATAAATGGAACGAAGGAAGATGCTGATGTACATCTTTATCCTTTTCCAAGCCAGCTAATCTATAAATCCAGTCGGAAATCGATGCGCAGTTAAACTCATAAATGGAACAAAGGAAGAAGCTGATGTACATCTCATTACTTGCACTCTGAGTGAGACAGCCTCCAGCTGAGATGAAAAGTCATGAAAGATTAATATTTTGATTACGTGAGAACCAAGAAACATTAAGTGACTGAAAAAATGCATTTTTAAACATCAGCTGTTTATTTTAAGACCTGTGTGTCTACCGGTTTCGGTCATGAACCATCTTCACAGGACACTGTCGACATTGCAACTGAAAATACTTAATGTACACAAAAATAATATAACCTAACAAGAATATGGGTATTACATATGTATATGTTCTTATAAGGTGAAAACAGATCACGTAAAAGCTTATTTCATATTCCTTTTAGGCTGATACAGCCTCAAAGCCATCACAGCGAGGATCCACAATCATAAGTCAAATACAGCACTTAGAGTAATACCAAACATACATCACAGTGATTAATGCCAAAGAGACAAAGTATCATTGAGGAATGTATATGCATGAAACAAGCAAACAAAACCATCTTTAGCATTCCTTCACAGATAATGCCTGGGATAGGCCTACATCTGCTAGTAGTGATAGCACATCTTTTTAACAGCAAACTTTGTACCAATTGAAAAAAGGTAAACAAAATGTCTGTACTAACAATGTCTTAATAGAATGACTACAGCGCTAGTGACAGTGTATGTCATCAGTATTGACATTATCACATAACAAGCAATGAAAAATGATCATAATAGTGGAACTTAATAACCTATCAAGTATGACTATATGTGCATCATGTTCAGTGTGCAAGAAAACTGTGGAAGTAACATGTAACTCATAACGTAAATATATCACATACTAAGCAGTGGCTGACTATAATAAGCAAACCTTGCAAAATACACAAAATAAGGTTGCACAGGGATTGAAAAAAGATTCAAGTAGTTTCTTACATGCCAGTACAGAATGGCTAAAATAACTAAGTCGATTTGGCCCATGATTCCATGTAAAATGTGACCATCATTTCAAGGTACTTAGACCACAGAAGTCAGGGTAAGCATGTGTAGAAAATGAGAGAAGAAAGTAGAGTATAATATTTCATAGAAGGTACTAAAATATAATACTAAAGTCATAATCGTGTTAACACAAGATGACAGCATGGGAAAGTATATTAGCTGACAATGTTAAGTATACAGTGTGAACATATATGTAGATATTGGGCTGTACACCATTCCTTTTGAATGTATAGGTACACAACTGTCAAGAATTAGTGTGCTGAACATTACTCATATTTAAGATGTAAATCTGAAATGAAGCTGGCACACTGAGTATATAAATACAAGTAGTGTTAAAACAATAAAATAAGCCCTATCCAACACTGTACAGGCATAATTGGCTGTAAATGGTTAAGATCTCAGTGCTACATAAAATTAAACCACATAATGTTGTATCTAAACAGGATTGCCCATGGTATCATATAACATCCAGTCTAAATATATATAGTGGTGAACACAATGAAACATGAACATTTGTTACAGATACACGAAGGGTGCAGGCCTGTGGTATAGGTAAACTGAATGCTGGCAAATATATAAAGTGCAGTGTATAGGAACTAGGTGTAGAACAATGGTCTACAAGAAAAGAAGCAAACTGGCAGACTTTGGTAACAAATCTCCTTATGCCCATAATCCTCAGTGAATCACATGTTGTTACAAAACTTACAGTCTTAAACATAATCATGTGTAGTGGGTAAAAGTTACATACAATCATAGACTTATATTCAGATAACGCTAATCATTACAAATCTCAGAGGACCAGAGCCTATAAACATGATAAGAATTATACTGGATCAAAAATGACAATTTGCACACAATCGAAGGTGCAGAATCAAATAGAGAAATACAATGTGATGTAAGATATTGAGATAAGTGTACAACTAATGGGAAGTAGTTGTCTCATTTGTTTATTAAATATTTCATAATTCTGTAAAGAAGAACCATGTGTAAAATAAAAACATATGTCTACACACACGGATGTATTTACATTATTGAAACATGGAAAGGCTGAGTGGCATATCAGTACATGAAATACAGTAGTACCCAGATATGACATTTTGATAATCCAACTTCAGGTTAACACTTAAAAATGAGAGTAAGAGATAGAATTAAGAGGAGGGAGCCAAGGGGAAGGGGTGTTAACACTTCAAAATGAGAGTAGGAGAGAGGGGGGATCGTAAGGGAAGTTGTGAAATTAGTAAGCAATTATAAAATATAAGAGGAATTTCCCAGGAAATTCTTGTTTCTTAAATCTCTTTATTCATTTAGTGTATTATGTGGATACTGTTTAAAATTGCAAACATTTCAATTTTTTCAAGCATATTCATCACTACATCTTTATTAGTTTTGTGTACACCAGGGAATGTGTTGTGGAGTGTGGGCCAGGCCAGTGTTGCTGTTGGGCAGGGGGGGGGGGGGGGGAGGGGCTGCGTGCCCCGTTTGGGGGACAGCGGACTTCCCTGTTACCCTCCTTGCTTCCCGACTTAGCAAGCGACTTTGCATGCAGTGAGTGTTTGGAAGACAAAATAAACCACAAAATACAAAAACAAACAACACATAACCATGAAACACACACGCAAACAAACATAACACAACACACAACAAATCAGCAGACAGTAAGTAACAAACAGCACATAATGACTTACAACAACAAAGTCACACACTGTGTGGGTAATATACTAAAGAAACAAGGACTCCACATCGCATACAAAACCAACAACACAATACAAAGCAGACTTGGAAGAAATATCACTAACACTGACAAATACAGCCAGTCCAGTATATACCATCTTACTTGCAACTGCTGTCAATCTGCATATGTGGGCCAAACACGTAGGAATTTCAGAACCATGTATACAGAACTCCTCAGAACACTGAAAAGCAATAACTCACGCTCAACATTTGCAGACCACCTGATAGCACACAATCACCACCCAACAAACATTGAAACTGACTTACACATCCGAAAAACTAGTAGCAGCTTACACCAAAAATTAACTATGGAAGAAAAGTATCACATCCAAAAATCAGTAGCCCAAGGAAAGAAAGTATTCAATGAATACACATCACTGTGCTACAAAACCCTCTTTGCCACAATAGAAAAACTATGCAAATAACATCCACACCGAAACTACTCACGGGAGAAAAAAAAACTTTCTCTCTCCCTCCCCCTCTCTGTCTCTCTCTCTCTCTTTCTCTCTCTCTCTCTCTCTCTCTCTCTCTCTCTGCCGCAGTCCTCAACACACACACGCACGCCCACACAAACCATACACCACTGACGCCAAATACAATTCAAACTCGTGTGCTTCACCCAGCCAAACAAGCTACGAAACAAATGAAAACAACAGCCACAACAGCACATAATGGCAGTGAAAACTCTGCCTATGTTTTGAGAAATCGAAAAAGTGCAGCGCCAAGCGACCATAGGTCACGAAGTAAGCCTATTTACTTCACCAACAACACAGGAGGAAGCTCCACAATTTCAAAACTGTGAGTTACTTACAAAAAACGTGATACAGACTCTTTTCCGCTCGTAAATGAATAACAAACAGAAAAATAAATTACGTTTTTCTGTTTGCAGATGACAAGTTGTATATTGAGTAGCAGAATAGTTACCAAAATAAATGCACAATAGCATCTTGAAAGGTATGTCAAGTAGTGCATACAGCCTCTTTTCGCCATTAATCTTTAAATGGAACTTTGACATAATGTTGTAAGCAAAAAACAAATGCTGATATGTAATAACAATTTTACAGTTAATAATAAAAATTAAACCCACTGAAGATAGCACAAAAGTGCAGAAACATGTATGGGTGAAACAAAACAGAACAAAGTGTCTTGCATAAGGCGGAATTTCTCATCCCATTTTCGTAGCAAGCACGGACATAACAAGAATAACTGCACCACAAGATGATTAACTACGTATTGTTTTTAAGCTTTCAGAGTTCACCTAATAACATTTTGCAATTCTTGGAATCGCAAGGTTATGATAGTTTCCTAAAAGGGAATAACTGATCAAACAGTATTGGTGAGACAGGTGGCAACATCAAACGTCCGTACCCATTAATAACAAGTGCATCGACATCGAACAGGTAAGATGAAGACGACAAAAACAAGATAGCAGCCTATTTTAGAATGAACTGTAGGCAGCTGTGAGTGGCGTAATAATAAATAGGTTGGTTGGTTGTTTTTGGGGAAGGAGACCAGACAGCGTGGTCATCGGTCT
Source organism: Schistocerca americana (assembly GCF_021461395.2). Taxonomy (NCBI): domain Eukaryota; kingdom Metazoa; phylum Arthropoda; class Insecta; order Orthoptera; family Acrididae; genus Schistocerca; species Schistocerca americana. The sequence goes on from NC_060126.1 coordinate 384,284,391, forward strand.
CATCGGATTAGGGAAGGATGGGGAAGGAAGTCGGCCGTGCCCTTTCAGGGGAACCATCCCGGCATTTGCCTGGAGTGATTTAGGGAAATCACGGAAAACCTAAATCAGGATGGCCGGACGCGGGATTGAACCGTCGTCCTCCCGAATGCGACGTAATAATAGGGGTACGTCGTCCAGTGATAGCAGAAAGCTACCTGCTGACTCTACTCATTTGTTGTCTTTCCAGAAGTCATCCACAAGTTCAAACGATAACGTATTGCAGTGGCTGTGTTGTTAACAGTAATGGTGGAATGTTCCCTTGGACATACATGCAGGCAGCGACTTTCATTCAAAATGTCCTCCACTGTGTGGGAATTACATAACGTGTGTACGTGTTCAGACTGTGACGCAGTAACGACGACATATGGAAGTTTGGGTCTAACCATGAATTGTGCACGCACAGACAAAGCGGTTAAGACGACCGCTCGCTTAAAGCGAGTCCCAGTCCAGAACTAATTTTCATTGTCATCATTGCCTTATATACCTGAAGGATGTTCGTATCTGCAACTGCAAATACATTTCATGTACAAGTTAAAACCTAACTTTCCTTACCTTGCCTGCATTCGTTCTAACGCTGCACTCGAAAGGGTGTGTCATAGTGACTCTTCGCATTAACAAAAACAACGCAGGAAGAGGTTCGTGCACTATTAAAAAAGTAACACGCTACTCTGGTAAAAACACGCTATATTGTCGAGATTATGTGTCTTGCGATTAGTCTGGCATACAGTGCAACAATACAGAGACTAGCATAAATGCGTTAATCCCTACTAATAATAATCATACTAAAATTTGCCTATTTAGCGTCTCCAGTCTGAGATCGCAATTATTCTGCAGCACTCAGCAAGGTGAGAGATGACATAAAAATGCGGCGTAAACATTGTTCGTCTCAGTTACCAATGGCTAAAGCCTCGAACACCCAATTAAAGTGACCTCCTACGCTACTGTTAATATTTTTACTTTGCAGTCATGAAAATACACAACCAAAACTTATTGGGTCACAGTGTTGAAACTGCCATCAGCTACAGAACCGTCTTCAGTCAACGCCCGTCGTGTTCTGCCCCTAACAAGGGTGTGCAAGCCCCATTCATAGCCGGCCGGAGTGACCGAGCGATTCTAGGCTCTACAGTCTGGAACCGCGTGACCGCTACGGTCGCAGGTTTGAATCCTACCTCGGGCATGGATGTGTGTGATGTCCTTAGGTTAGTTAGGTGTAAGTAGTCCTAAGTTCCAGGGGACTGATGACCTCAGAAGTTAAGTCCCATAGTGCTCAGAGCCATTTAAACCATTTGAACCCCATTCATAACTTTTTAGCTGACTTTTATGTCAGACACCTCACTTTTCCTAATACACCACTGGCCATTAAAATTGCTACACCACGAATATGACGTGCTACAGACACGAAGTTTAACCGACAGGAAGAAGATGCTGTGATATACTTTTCAGAGCATTCACACGAGGTTGGCGCCGGTGGCGACACCTACAACGTGCTGACATGAGGAAAGTTTCCAACGATTTCTCATACACAAACAGCAGTTGACCGGCGTTGCCCGCTGAAATGTTGTTGTGATGCCTTGTGCAACGAGGAGAAATGCGTACCATCACGTTTCCGACTTTGATAAAGGTCGGATTGTAGCCTATCGCGATTGCGGTTTATCGTATCGCGACATTGCTGCTCGCTTTGGTCGAGATCCAATGACTGTTAGCAGAATATGGAATCGGTGGATTCAGGAGGGTAATACGGAACGCCGTGCTGGATTCCAACGGCCTCGTATCACTAGCAGTCTAGATGACAGGCATCTTATCCGCATGGCTGTAACGGATCGTGCAGCCACGACGAACATAGTTGCACGAATGGCAAAACGTCATTTTTTCAGATGAATCCAGGTTCTGTTTGCAGCATCATGATGGTCGCATCCGTGTTTGGCGACATCGCGGTTAACGCACATTGGAAGCGTGTATTCGTCATCGCCATACTGGCGTATCACCCAGCGTGATGGTATGGGGTGCCACTGGTTACACGTCTCGGTCACCTCTTGTTCGCATTGACGGCACTTTGAACAGTGGAAGTTACATTTCAGATGTGTTACGACCCGTGGCTCTACCCTTCATTCGATCCCTGCGGAACCCTACATTTCAGCAGTATAATGCAAAGCAGCATGTTGCAGGTCCTGTACGGGCCTTTCTGGATACAGAAAATGTTCGACTGCTGCCCTGACCAGCACATTCTCCAGATCTCTCACCAATTGAAAACGTCTGGTCAATGGCGGCGGAGCAACTGGCTCGTCACAATACGCCAGCCACTATTCTTGATGAACTGTGGTATCGTGTTGAAGCTGCATGGGCAGCTGTACGTGTACACGCCATCCAAGCTTTATTTTATTCAATGTCCAGGCGTATCAAGGCCGTTATTACGGCCAGAGATGGTTGTTCTGGGTACTGATTTCTCAGGATCCATGCATCCAAACTGCGTGAAAATGTAATCACATGTCAGTTCTAGTATAATATATTTGTCCAATGAATACCCGTTTATCATCTGGATTTCTTCTTGGTGTAGCAATTTTAATGGCTAGTAGTGCATATTGCTACAGAGTGTTCTCTCCATTACCAACTCTCGAGTAACACTGCTTGAATTTATTTTGTAATAGTGCTGTCATCGGCAAAACGTATTTTTCTGGATGGACTACTTCTGCTTGTCCTAACTTTTGCGCTTGAGACGAGTCCAACCGCCAGTTGTTAAGGGGTGACTCTCACCCCTCCCCCCCCCCCCCCCCAAAAAAAAAAAACTCTACCGAAGTTCACTTTTACGTTTTTCTGGTAGAAGTCCTGTACCAAGACTCCGGAACCTTCCCTATGCTTCGCTCCCAATGAGTTGGCAATTTCACTGTGCGCTTGGCAGCTTCATTAGCGATAATGGTCGGACATGTCCGTTGCACACTCCAGCAGATTCTGGTGCGCTTTCTCCAGTGGTATCTAGTCCGTGCGTCATGAATGACCGCCAGGAGTGCCGTCGATATGTTTCGTAGTTAGTGGCAAAGAAGACAGTTGCGGACAATTTCATATCTGTTGTCATACTGTGTGCCTCAGTTGAATTTGGTGTTGCTGTTGGTCAGCCTGGATAAGCAGTCATAGTCTCGAAGCTGAACTATCACACTTTACACTTAAGCAGCAGCCATGATTGTTATGTTTTCAACAAGTGTTTATTATGTTGTGACTTTGTTATAAAGATGTTAAAGGCGATAAACTATGGAAAAAAATTTAAATTTTTCAAATGGAAAGAAAAGGCGAGAATCGGTTGCGGAAAAAAGATAAGTGGTTATGAAGATAGGAATCGGAAGTACAGAGAATGCAACGATAGCTACTTATATTTTGATTTCATATGCACCGTTGTGAACTATGAAGAGCGTCCACAGTACCTTTTGTGTTCGAAAGTATTTTCTTTTGAATGTACGCTATCTTGCAAATTCAAGAGTTATTTAGAAAGTGCCCATAAGAATGACGTAGTAAAATCAAGAGAATACTTTTCTGAGTCAAATGAAAAAACAAAAATCATCATTTTTTAAGCAGGCGGGAATCTCGACTTAAGCACTTCTAGCGTCCTAGAATGTAATTAACCAAGTAGCGAAATGTCATAAGCCCACACGATTGCAGAGGAACTAATTTTACCATGTACTATTGACATTGTGTCCACTACACATGGAGAATCCACAGCAAAACAGCTTCTGCTATAGCTATGTCTGACACTACAATTACTCGTCAAATTCAAGATTTTGGAGAGAATCTTCGAAAACAAATTACGGAAAACATTAGAGGAAGGGATTTTGCTTTGCAGTCGATTGATAGCATTAGCGATGCCCATTACATGCGCTGCGTGCGTTTTGTTGATGAAAAAGTACCAAAATGTGCAACATTTTTTTCTAGGGAAATAAATGCAAGTACGACAGGCAAACGCTTAGTTCTAAATATTCGACAACTTCGCGACATAAAATCAAATTAACTGGGCTCACTGTGTTAGTGAGTGCGTACTGATGGAGCGTGATCCATGTCGGGGCGTTGCAGTAGTCTACAAGCACATACACGCAGTAGAGCTCAAAAAAAAAAAAAAAATAAAAAAAAGGGGTCAAATGGCTATGAGCACTATGGGACTTAACATCTGAGGTCATCAGTCCCCTAGAACTTAGAACTACTTAAACCTAACTAACCTAAGGACAACACACTCATCCATGCCCGAGGGAGGATTCGAACCTACGACCGTAGCGATCACGCGGTTCCAGACTGAAGCGCCTAGAACCGTTCGGCCACTCAGGCCGGCTCGGCAGCGCTCCTAATATTCTGTAGACCCGTAGTATTATCCATAGAGTAGCACTTGCTACGCAACATTTGAACGTTGATCTGAATCACGTGTTCCAAATTCTTACAAATATGATGAAATTTATTAAATCTCGCCCTCAGAAAGCTAGATTTTTAGACAAACGTATCACGATATTGGAGCTGAACATACGGCTCTCTTATTTTATACCAGCACTCGTTGGATTTCCGAGGGAACTGTATAAGCGAGCATTTGTGAAATTAAATGAAAAATCAAATACTTGGAAGAAGAAAATCATATCAGTGCAAAGTGCTTTCTAGAGACTGAGTTTCTGTTCCCGCTTTCATACTCGTGTGATATATATAAGAAGTTAAACTCACTGAAAAAGTCTCTGCAAGGGAGTGAAGCTTGTAACAACAACAACTGTACATATAATAATTTTTTCTTCGGATTTTCGATAAATTAGTGTAAGCAATGTTTTGATTTCATTTCTTTTTCTTTTCGTGTCATTATGTTAAAGAAAATGTAAGCAACATTAGATGTGAATATCAATATTTATGTCAGATTTCAAGCAATGCTATAACAAAATTGAAGTGTAACCCTTGTTGAATCTATTGTAACATGTTTGAAATTGTAATTGTGCGCCTGGTCCATGCGTAGGCAATGTATTGGGATATGTGGAATGTAAAACCTTTGGTGAATACCCTATCTGTAGGGGAGCGGTAAAAGGTGGATGGCAGGCGAGCGCGGGAAAATGCACACGGACGCGGCACGGCATAACGGGCTCAGCAGCAATAGTCGGAGTTGGGCATCGGTCTGAGGAACACGTTCCGGATCGAGGAGGCTATCCTGGAAAAAGTGGTTTCATTGAGCCTCGGATGTGCCGTTTCCGACGACTATACAGCATGGCTATATTCTGTAGGCACTGAATTGAAAAGGATTGCGACGCTAAGAAGAAGCAAAGTGCCGATACAGCAAAAGCCATAGCTGTGATTGTATGTGTGCTGTGCGCCTCGCCATCTCGCCACCCGCCAACCGCCGCATCGACTCGCACAGGTTGAATCTTTAGAATTGTATTCGTGTGGACCAGTGTTAATTTTGTTCCTGACTGTTCAATAATAACTTAACTTTTACCAGATTTGTCCTATCAATGAATTATCCTCATCACTAACCTAGACAGGGTCCTTTCCACATGTTGTGCAATCCGAGTGTCCCGAAATGAAGATTTAAAGTTTATGTTAATAAGAATTACCTGCAGACCTATTTATGCTAGAATGAATTTTAAGGAGCTTTATGGTTAATGAAAATATAAGTAAAGAGCAAAGGTCTGACAAAGTTGTAAGATAATTTTGGAATTGGTTTAGTAAGGAAGCTTAATTAATTTGAGACAAAAATAATGGTAGTTAAATGAGGAAGTAATTGGACAATAAGAGTAATAACTCATATTTTGTAAATCTTGAGTACTTAATGATTCCAATAGTTAATGGTTTCAACACCGTGATCATAACAGTTTCAGGGTTTCCCCCCCCCCCCCCCTTCTTTCACTCTTTTCTTTTCTATTCATTTAAATTCTGAAGTGACTGAACTGATTTGACCAGCAAAGTTAAAGTCAATATAAAACCTAAATTTATGAGTGTTTTACCATTATTAAAATTGACATTGTATGTGTGTCTCAAAAGTGCTATTTCTATTTCTAGAGTAACCTATGCCCGATTTCAGTCCGATCAATAGACAAAACGCAGTCTGGCAGTCTGTAGTAATCATTATAGTGTAATGTTGTGTATTTATAGCTTGTCCAAATTAGTACAGAAAGGGAAAGTATTAGTTCAGCAGATTTTTCTGGTTCTAAAATTTACCAAATAATGCAGTATTACTACGTGTTGTTATGCTTGTAGGTACACCCACTTGTACAAAAAAAAAAAAAAAAAAAAAAAAAAAAAAAAAAAAAAAAAAAAAAAAAACAAAAAAAAAACCTCACTTAATGCCTAATTAGACTGGCGACCATATTATTAACAATTGGTAGCATCTGCTGTGTATGTTTCTTGCCCGTCCTAACGTGTAGTTGCACTTTAGATTTGCTTGACGTATCATTGTTGTTACTGAGTGGATGTAAGTCTGATTTTGCCTCCATTCAGGTACACGCGGTCAACATAATTGCTAAAATCCTTTCTTATAAGGTGAAGCCCGTCAACTTACCATAGTACAGGCTTTAAAGAGTTAACGTACGCCCGAGCGTAGAACGTTACAAGCTCATGAAACTTCCTGGCAGATTAAAACTGTGTGCCGGACCCAGACTCGAACTCGGGACCAATGTCTTTCGCGGGCAAGTGCTCTACCATCTGAGCTACCCAAGCACGACTCGCGACTCGTCCTCACAGCTTCAATTCTGCCAGTACCTCGTCTCCTACATTCCAAAATTCACAGAAGCTCTTCTGCGGACCTTACCAAACTAGCCTTCTGGGAGAAAGGATATTGCCGGGATCTGGCTTAGCCATAGCCTGGAGGATGTTTCCAGAATGAGATTTCCACTCTGCAGCGGAATGCGTGCTGATATGAAACATCCTGGCAGATTAAAACTGTGTGCTGAACCGAGACTCGATCTCGGGACCTTTGCATTTCGCGACCAAGTGGAGGGTAGGAGACGAGGAACTGGCAGAAATGAAGCTGTGAGGAGGAGCCGTGAGTCGTGCTTGGGTAGCTCAGTCTGTAGAGCACTTGCCCCCGAAACGCAATTGTCCTGTGTTTGAGTCTCGGCCCGGCACACGGTTTTAATCTGCCAGGAGGTTTCGTATCAGTGCACACTCCGCTACAGAGTAAAAATCTCATTCTGGAAGTGAAGCTTATTGACAAAGCTATGGCCATCAAAAAGAAGCTTAACCTTTGGAAGAGGAATGACTACTTTCCATGTTTGCAGCAGTTTTAAACGAAAATGAGATACAGGTTAATGCAGATATTTTTTCACATGATTGAAGGACATTTATCTAAACTTTGTATTCATTCAGAAAAATACTTTCCTGGAAACAGTGATACGTTTCAGTGGGTTCAGAATCCCTTCAAGAATCATTTATTTCTAATTTCTGCTACGATTTACATTTTTATTTTATGTTTAATCCAACATAATACAGTGTATTTCAAACATGTTCTGTTCATCTTAAGGCGTTTATACATACATACAAACATACAGAGAAATGTTACATAAAAATGAATAGTCTTAAATTAGATTAATCTACAACTCTTTGTCCATTGTTTGTTACTACAGCGGCTGTTTGTCATTTGGGGGGGGGGGGGGGAGGTGGGGGGCAGAGGATGGATAGAGATCGAAATCCGTGATGTCTTCTGCTGGTTTTCTTCCTTGTGGTTGACTATGTGTGATATCACAGCCTGTATATGATGCAGATAGATTTGCATCTGTTATGTGTTACGAAAATAGTGTGAAAGGCTTTTAAATAAGTGCCACATGCATCAAGACTTATATCTGGTGGTTTTATGTTGTGAATAAACTTCCTACTGAGGCTGTTGTTGGTGGTGATGCTGATATTTACTTCTGTGTTTTTGACTAGTCTTGCTAATTTGTCAGATACTGTTCCAAGAAATTGAAGACAACCTCGAAATTATACACAAAACAGGAAAAAGTAGAAGAATGGATATCATGGAAGAAGTGGGAATTTTCATACATGATACAAAACATGGAGATAACATTTTTAATGATATAACCGAATTCAAAACTAAAAATTCTTCAACAGTCTTAAGCCAATTCTAACGCAACAGATTCAAGATGTGTCGATGTAAATAATTAACTGCAAATCTGTCAGTACCAAGAATATCGATATGAAACCTTGATAATCGATACTAACTCACATGCTACAGTCTGCCATTTTGTGTTGTGTGCATAATGTTTACATGTTTGTTGAAGCAATTTGTCCAGTGAGTTACGTTGACAATCAGTGACAAAATACAATGTGCAATAGTGTAATGTTAATCAACAGCTCCGCCATTAAGCAGTGATGCAGCAAGATGATGAAATCATTAGTGATCACCTGTCATATAAAAGCCTTTCACACTACTTTCGTAACACATAACTGATGCAAATCTATCTGCATCCTATACAGACTGTGATATCATACATAGTTAACCACAAGGAAGAAAACCAGCAGAAGACATCACAGGTTTCGATTTCTATCCATCCACTGTCCCCCTCATTCCCCCTCCCCCAAACGCCACACCAGCTGCTATGGTAACAAACAATGGACAAAGAGCTCTAGATTAATCTAGTCTAAGTCTGTTTATTTTTAAGTAGCATTTCTCTGCGTGTATGTATGTATAAACGCCTGAAGATGAACAGAACATGTTCGAAACGCGTTGTATTATCTTAGATTAAACATAAAATAAAAAAGTGAATTGTAGTAGAAATTAGAAATATATAATTATCCCATGCAGTCACTGTTCACAAACATACCCATTATGGTTGAGAATAACCCTTCAATAATGATTCTCCTTCAGACTTCAGTACTGCAGAAGAGGAAAAGTTTATTGAACTTTCATAAGATTCTTCACCAAAAGTGAATATAGTATAGTAAGAAAAGACTTTCCAAGTGTGAACAAGAAAACAATGAAGGTATTTTGCCTCTTGTAACACCCCATATTTGCGAGAATGGGTTTTTGTCAGTGCCTGTCACTATATATATATATATATATATATATATATATATATATATATATATGTGTGTGTGTGTGTGTGTGTGTGTGTATGTATATATATATCAAGACCTTGGCGAAAGAAGAAAATATCTTTTGTTACTAATAATTTCAGTTCTTGAACGGTAACCTATACACACACACACACACACACACACACATATATATATATATATATATATATATATATATATATATATATATATATATATAGTTCGTGAAGGGAGCCACGAACTAATGAAGGTACAAAAGCTTGGGTTTGCTCAATCAAAATTAAAATGTGGAATGATCCACACGTCAGATTGTAAGATGAGTCTTGCACCAATAGCTTGAAAATCAAGCAAATAATATATTTACGATATCTGCCACAATGAATTCCTCTGTTACTCTACTTACTCTATTATATAACAGTAGCGTTAGGAAATGAGCATGGTAAGTGCGATATCAGATAACTGCTACACCTCAGTGTTTACTCACCATTAACTGAATAGTTTTTTTTTTTTTTCAATTTCCACATGCGATGTAATAGAGATACAGATAAGAATCTCTGGGAGTCAGTTACTTAACTGTTTTGCAACATTTCTAAACAAGATCATTCGCAACTCGCCATCATCCGAGGTATGAAGAAATCTTCTCAGAATGCTTACAGCGACTGTGTAATGAAGAATGTTTTGACCCTGTGCAGCGTACCTACAAACGTTTCTGCCGACCAGATTACCTATTACGATTTAGTAGAGAACCCAGATAGTAACTTCGTAATATCTCTAACCATTCACGAAATAGTTAACAGCATTTACCCAATCGGGATTTTGCAAAAGCGTCTTCCTCTTTATCTTCTTCTTCTTTTTCTGCTTCTTCTTCTTCATCATCTTCTTCTAAACGCTATACTTTGTTGCTCCAACAATTCTCCGCTGTCTGACGGTGTCTTCTTCATTTCTCAACACTTTGTTACTTCCAATAGATCTTCAACCATTATTTCCTTCTTATTCCTTTTACCAATAATTTTCCTTTCAAAATTTATAAACGTTCAGTAGGCTTTACTTGTACTTCAGTTGTGTATGACAGGGTGAGAGGGCAAACAAATTGTCTTGGATGGACTCAGAAACAGATTTAAAAAAAAAAGTACGGTCTAATGAGTGTGTAGTATTCGTTTTCGTTTGATAACCAGTGTAGACATGCCATCGTTGTGTACACGAGCAAAGTTTGCACAGTGGAAGAATATTCAGCGATGTGCTGTCTTAGCCCCGCAATAGGCTTGGTGGTGCTTCTGAAGATTAGATTTCTGCTGTGTACCAATGCTGATACCACTGATCCAAGCGTCCACGTTCGTCATACAATTTTCAGAAGACAACAACATATCAGTTCAGTCCTAGACCGGCATGTCAGACGATCAACCTGTGCTTTTCAAATGAACTTCACGATATCAAGACATACAGCAGATGCAGTGAATGAGTGAAAATAAGTTATTGAAATCTGGCTTGAATAAAACACCATAGCTCACTTCGCAATAAGGGATTTACAAAACTGGTCATCCACTGCATTAGACACACTCTGCGTGAAAATTGTGCAGTGATATCACCATAGCGTTGATTTCCAACGATAAATTAACATACCTTATACTGACAAACCAGGAAGTTGAAAACACATGTAACTGAAGTAGGCAGGATTGGAATTTCGTAGCACCTCGACTCTTTCCTCATTAATGTAGGTAACAGAGTAAGTGAGGGCGGGTGGAGCTCAGTCGGTAGAGGACTTGCCTGCGAAAAGCAGATGTCCCAGGCTCGATTCCCGGTCTGGCACTCAGTGCCAATCTGCTGGGACATTCCGTTGCAGAGTGATAATTCATTTCGGGAAATGAGAAATATGTAACAACTAAAGAGCCCTCAGACAGAGGATATGAGAGTTCCATAGTAGTAAAATAATATTGACTAGATAAAAAAGACATCACGATACATGAGAAGCACTTCTACAAATTACGAAATAAAAAAATGTAAACTGGAGTAAATGAATGGAAAAAATGAGCCAAATTAGCTTTACACACGTCTTATGCAACTCATTTCATAATTACACTCTGCGGGTGGACAGATAACTTTATTTGTACTACTGCAGGCTATTTTTCCCCGCAATAAGGTGACATCTAGAGCTGGGTTTCTAATCTTGACTTACTGCCGTTTATCTTTAGCCCTACCGACCTCATCACTCTCAGTTGAATGCGCTCTGTACATCATGTGTTGAGGTGTGTGAGAAGGTACAGATCTAATCGTCAGAGTCGGAAAGACTTCATAATTACGTGTCTATGTTTCTTAAATTTTTTCCACGCTTTCTCAAGCACCAAAATATATTACTATACCCATTTCTACTTTTCCACTGGGCGACATTTGTGATTTAGATGACAAATAAAATGAAACTAAAACTACCTTTATTAATTATCCTCAACTCAGTAACTCCAAAAGTTTGCCTTTTGTCAAATACCGTTTCTAATTCTACAAGAATTCGTAAATGATGCAATGAGATGAATAATTACTGGTAGAAGCAAATGTTAACGGACGCGTTTCGTCTCATCGAAGTGTTGATAAAAAATCCATAATAACTGCTCTGATTATAATTAAAAACTATGATCGTGATACTAAAAGAATTATCTTTCGATAGCTGTCCTTTATACTTCCATTACAAACATCTGCTGTTCAGAGATAACGAAATGTCAAGGTAGCTATTCACTCTAGACACTGGTTAAATCAACATAAAGAAGCAATCCGTTGTCAACCAGAGTTTCAATAAAAGTCGCTTATGACATAAATGAGGGCATATTTACGAGTGCACCAGCCTTTTGTTTCGGGAACAGGTCTATATCCAGTAAAACCTACTTTCTACTTGTGACGACAGTTTCATATACAACATGAGCCGATGTATCGGCTACATTTGCCACCATACTACCTGAGGGAGATTCATAGAAATTAATTCATGAAAACAGGAAACGAAATGTTGTTTTGCATCAAGTATTACGATACGGCACACGCCCACAAAAAGTTTGATGAGACATCATGAGGTCCAGTGTTTCTAACAGCTGAAAAAGGAATGTCACACAAATTTTGTAGTGGTCGATGTCTATAGAGACTGTTACTGTGAAGACGAGGTAGCGCAGCTTTATCTGCGAGATCTCCAGAAGATGGTAACAAAAAAAATCTCTGTGGAGCCCATAACTCCTGAAGAGATACTCTCTGGTCGCAGAACGAGAAGCACCCCTCGGGAGAGAAATCAGTTACCACCAACAGCCTGGGCAGAGTAGGGTTGTTAGCTATTAAACCATCTCTCTCAAATGAACGACAATTCAACTATACGCCTCAATATTTATTAAACTTCGAAGTGATAATGTCAGTAATATTAGTAATATCCCTCATGTGAGGTTTGTCCCTTAATCGAGTAAAAATACATAAAAATGAATTTTTTAATTTGTTTTGAACATTGATTAAAACACATCAATAGAAAATATTTCATTTAAATTGTTCATAAAGCATTGTTTTTAAGACTTGACTGAAAACACTTTATTTTAAAAATGCCAACCCCAAGTAGTATTCGGACGGACAGACAGACACAGACAAACGGACAAAAACGCTCCACGAAAATAGTATTAACCATTTTGAAGGATCCATTAAACTGATATTTTATATATATTAAATGTCATCAAATCTGTACATACTTTGCAGATGAAAGACCTTGTATCTTCCTTTGAACCGAATGACTACGTAGCTTTTCTATCTCTTGATTCACATGATCACTAAGAGAATTCTTGTGGCTGAAATTCATCGTAGCTGTCATTCACAAACGATTAACTTGTTGTTCTCGCGTGTGTTTCTACTTGTTTCAGTGCACATTGTAAAAGTGTTAATATAAATTCAAGCTGAACACAAAAACATGGGCTTTTAACGCGTTGCAGAATTTCACGACTGACTCACTGATTACACGCAGTGATTTCGACCGGCGCCCCGAATGAGATCTGACAGTAGTGCGACACTTCATTCAAATCAAGGAATCCCAAGCATTCATTCGTGTAACGCGTTTGATTCAGTTCGGAGAGATCATAAAGATTCGTGGGCATTTTAATATTGTCTGTGCTCGGGATTAATTTTATAAAACACAATGCTATGCATTATAATAACGCATATTCTCTGAATTAAAAAGTTAACGGGAGATTTTCAATGCCCCCATCCCCTTTAAATGAGCTTTGGTGAGATTTTACCAGACCCCTCAACTCCCATCCCCAATTTGAGCTCACGTAATTAATGGACATCCCTATATCACACAAGCCGTCTCAATTATCGAAAAGTAATTAATATAAAAGTTAGTTCATATTAGAAACTCGATAGTTTCATGAAACGGCCTCACCACATTACCTGTTGCAACCTTCAATCAACATCATGTACTAGTACGTCAATATTAATCATGCAGATACATCGAGAAAAATTGAATAATAATGACTGAATGTATGTCACTAACGCACAAGTAAGATGCTTGTTAAAGTTGTAGGAAGAGACAGGAAGTGGGAAAAGACTGGAAAGAGGAATTTATTACCGTGATGAGAATGAAATGGAAGTGTGCGAGAAGTGTAACATGGCTTATGAATGCTACATGAACCAGAAAATTTCTTCGCTGAATTCCAGATATAGACCACGTTAAAATACATGCAGAGACAACGTGGATGTATATGACATAACGTTGTAATGTATGGAGAAGTTGAAGGAGGTATTTAATCAACAGTAAATGACAAATGGATGATGATGTTCACTGCATTGTTATTGATAATAATGATGTTGATGACAAAGAGGAGTTTGGTAAGGTCAGAGATCTTGTAACTCAATCACCGAAACAGCGGCACTTTTGGTTTGTTCCAGTTCAGTGTTTCAAAGTTTTGCATCAAACGTCTAGGGGTGATAGATCACATCTTGGGGAACAGCTGTTGTTAGGGGAAAAACGTTCAGTGCCACAGCATGGTGATGATAGACATCGTTTAGTATTCACCTGGACTGGAAAGACGAGATATTGCTGAACTAACAAGGTCCAATAGCAGGTCTGCTGAATATTATGCATCCCAGTAAATTGATACAGTTATTTTCAACAAGAAAACCTAACGAAAGATTGTCTCTATATGTAGAAAGCACATCAGGAACTTTTAGTAATTTTGCTCAGCCACCTTTCATCCAGAACAGATGACTGGATTATAGGCAACGCATATTGCATATGCACGCTGCAGGATGCCTATGCCCTGCTTCTCAGGGGCATAACCAATAGAAGAACATTGCCAGGAAGTATCAGTAAACGTTTTGTCTCTATAAGAAGTTGTTCTCAAGGACGTTATCTACCACCCCTTGACGTCTGACACAGACTTTAAAACAAACTTTATGTTACCTGATTGTTGATAACAACAGCAAAAAAGCTAACTCTCATTACAGTTGCATTTAACAGCCAAAACTATACAGTCCAGTCAACCACTCGATTTGGTGACTGCTATCCTTCCCTGAGAGCAATTCGTCCATCGTTCACGCATCAATTCTTTCACTGAACATTCGCACCTACTGGAATTCACCATTGAAAAGAAATTTGCCTTATGAAAAAGATGGCGACTGGATAATCGACCATTGGGAAATGCTGTACTGTTGTAGCAAGTCACGGCTTTCACCTGGTTAGGCGACCGCACGCTGGAAAGCTATGGTTTGAGCTGCAGTTAAGTTATCCTAATCGACGTTTGTGACTGTAGAATGAGTTGTTTGTTTACGTTCCTGGATGTTCACTCGTGAATACACGATTCGCGTTCGGTGATGCTACTCACCGCCGTCTGGAGACAGTCAATCCTGCAGTTTTCCAAACCAGCGGATGGATATTTCTCGATGGAAGTGCATTAGTCACAATTTTCGGAATGTGGATGAACGATTTGATAGTACATGTTCACACATAATTCTGAAGTGGCCTGGTGGTACTACAGTTGAATTCTTAAAAAGGCTTATGATAATCTCGATATCTCCTGTACTTAGGTATTTATATTTTGGGTCGCACGTCAAACAAACATTCCTATCCGCTTGCTGACAGGCCTTCTCGAAGTGTTTCAAATCAACAATCAGCTTTCAACATATTGGACTCCGCAGTTTTTTTGCTTTTGACCGATTACAATCTTCCCACCATTTTTCCAATTCGTATCGAAATAAAATGTAACTACTCTTACTGTTCTTGATGAATGATTAAGTATTGACGATTGAGAAAATATACAAATGCTTTGCTACATACTTTTATCCTTTTTGCTTCCTCTTAGTTTCTCCCATTACACCTATGTTTACCTTTTTTCCCTCAAATAGTTTTGTTAATTCTAGTTCTCTGCTCGAAACCCTTCTCACATTCCTAGTAGTTATCTTCTGTTGGTCTACAATCCTGTTGTAAATTCCACTTTTCAGTTCATTGCTGTGTCATATTAAGAGGGTCTATCCAATTCCGATACTTTATTTTTAACCAAAAGTAGAACAATTTTTTTATGGGGACTGATCTACCAACCCTTTTCGCACAGTATCACTGTAGGATTTCTTCTCCAAAAATTCTATCCAGCTGAGAAGGCTGCGTGCATCTTCATCCGCCTTGATAATTTTTGATCGGAGTGCTCCATTACCCCAGGCAGCAGCCCTTACTCCCACCATATATGATGTATATGTGGATATATCCACAAAAATAATACCCTTACACAAGAGCGCATTATTTTTTTAACACAGCTTAAGTTATGTTTCTTGGTAAAGAAGCCAATTTAGAGCAGAAAGCGAAAAGACAAGACCCGAAGGCAGGCAACAGAAATGAAGTATTGTGACACTAGTGAACCGTTTATGTAAGACAAGATGTAAAGCTCCACCAAAGCATCAGTTATTCAAGCTTTTTATTCCTCAAATAAAAAGTAACATAACCGAGCTTATAACGTTAATGCATAACTACTGCTGTCATTGGGACACGAAAGGAAATGAGAGTTGTAAAGATAAGGGCAGGTACATCTTAATAACAATGGCTTTCAAACTTGGCATGTGTGGGTGTGCGTGCTGATCGCTGAGTGTGGTTGCCACATGCAATTTATAATAAAAAGTTATATGTTACTTTGACCGCTTGTTCTTTATACTTTATGTGAACAATGAGGTACGTGAAAATACTTCATTTAACATATTATATTTTATTGAGTTATATAAAAGTGGCAAAAATTAAAATGTTGTCTTCAACGAAATGTTGTAAATCAAAACATGTATTGCACGCTGAAACTTCGTTTTGTGACGAAACGAAAGTGGCTGACAATGTAGTTCAACGTTTGTGACTGTGTAAATACAAATACCTTTGAGAATGTATTTCGTTGAAGGAAAACTGCAAAAACAAATGCGCCAGATGGACACTTACCGTACGTTGCATTCCAACACAAATAAGTAGCGCTACCATTTTGGTTACATGTCTGTAATTGTGAATTAATTTTTATCCAGGGCAACTCACAGGAAATAAGTGCATAACTCGTTTTGATTATAGCATGAAAAAACTGTCTGATGATGAATCGTAACCTAAAATCAATCTTCCAAGCATTTCTACAAATATCCTTCTCACATACAGCACTAACATTTCTACAGATAACATTGGTTATACTAGAAGCAGATTACAAATAATAATTATTTCATTTAATTATAAAACATCACATAAAATATAAGTAAATCCATTCATTTATGTGAATATTTCTTCAAGTCTTGGTGGGTGTATAATCCCTCAACCTTACTGTTTTTATTATAAGTGAGGAGATATCTTCCCTTGTGTGAAATCCTCACAGTCTCAAAAGTTGTCATTTACAGTTTAACAAAGAAGTGAGTATATTGGGTGAGTTTTCTACAGAGTATATTCTTCTACCTGACGCTTTTTTGTGAATCATCTATCATAGAAGATTGTTCTCAGGCATCCCTGCTCAGTGAATAAGGCTGAAATTCCTCTTATCTTCTCTTCCCAGGAACACTCTTCTCTGCATAGATGTAGTAGAGAATTCGTCTATTTATTCTTTTCTTTTGTCTTACTTATGAGTTCAGTTGGAGTGAACTGAGTGTTGTCCAGCGACTTATTGTTCATTATTTGTTCAAAAATCTCTAAGCATTCTACCCGTTTAGTTTGACTCCCATGTGCACTGGTCCTAATGCACCTATTAAATTCCCTAAAGATACGTCAATGGGATTTCCTTGAGGATTAAAGAGTGATATTATTATATGTTTGATGCCATGTTCATGCAGAAATGTTTCCGTGTTTGACAAGTGAAGTTAGAAGCGTAAATCTGACAGCAAAGCAGCAACCTTGTTAACTGTTCGTATGTAATAGGTTGGTATTATAGAATGTAATTCTCGATGACAGCATTTGTTTGTGGGCTTTGTTTTTTGGCACATGAGGTAGGTTTTTATAATTGTTGTACGTGTATTAAGGTTTTGATAATAGATACGTGTGTGGCAGCAATATGAACTAGTCTTACTGAAACACAGAAATGCACCATAATGACCACAACCATTATGTGTGTACCAAATTCATACATCGTCACAAGTAGCTGGAATACAAACACGTTATGTGCCAAATCGTGTATTGATTCTATAATGTAGGACATAATTCTGTATCCTGTACTGTTGTTTTATCTTCTCTGAAGGATTTAATGAAAGTAATGTAATAAGTCGGACAGCAGCCACTTTCGCCAATGCGCCGCGAGTGGCCGAGGAGGAGGAAGAAGCTGGACCCCCGGGACGAGCCCCCAAGAAGAGGGACACAGCAAACACACAGCAGGAAGTTGGGCCAACGTCCTTGCCTTGCTCAAGAAGGGACACGTTGCGAAGGCCGGTCTGACAACGAGAAGCGTGCCGAGAGCTGATGGACACCTGCAGCCATTAGGACATAACGCCAAAACGTACGTGGAAAGCGTCTGAGTTCTTCTGGCCTGGTAGCAGTCACTTTACCTGCTTTAAGAGGCAGGGATGTGCCGACAATTCCAGCACCCGAGGACCACAGGGAGGAGCGGACAAAAAGCGTGGGGAGTTGGGGCAGGGAGGCACGTGAAAGAAGCTAAAATTCCTAAGGTTTTTTTCTCGACATTGAGGACATTCCTTACAAACTACGGACGCCAACAGATTTTGAGACAGAGCCCAAACATGAGTATGTCCAGGGCTCATGTGGAGAGAGCAGTTGTAAAGAAGTGTCGTGTAGCTGCTCTCCTAACAGCCTCGGAATGCAGTAAAACATCTTAAGAAGGTGAAATCGTGAGAAAGATGCCGATTCACGAGCCACATGCCAGCCCACACCAGATAGGAAATTTCCGCCCCGCACAGAGAAGCGTGGCGATGAAACGGCGATCTGTCATTAGGTTGCAGCGAAAATTTCGTCCGCCAATGACAACGCCGAAAAATGTTTCGAAGAGGAGTTGAGCTGAGAGATGGAGGAGAAGCGAGAAAGGGAGGGTCGTGGAGAAACTGCGGAAGTGAGAAGACATTGGCGCTCTTCCACCCAGCGGGATCATCCGCCTTCCGACACCGCGATAGCACAGTTTTGGCCACACCACCGACAACGGGCAGACATCGCGGAGATTGTACCTGGGACACGCCGCAAAGCCGCGATTGCTGATGAGGGCAGCCAATCCATGCGGAACAGCTCCGACGCGACGCCGCGCACCGACGCAACGCCTGCCGCCGACAGCAGTATACGACGAACGATAACGAAGAATGGTGAGGCGATTCGTTCCCTCCTACTTCCCCTTGATAACTGAGTCGTGTCTACGCCCAGTCAAATCGGCCCTGAGATTTATAATTTTTTTTGTTTTGTCTAAACAGCACGAAAATAAATACATTTCTTTCATGTTTTGATCATATAGGCAATCTTTTACATTCATAAATGAACTCCTTCATTTTGTACCCTTAGTATTTGATTCCCTTTAATTATTGACTTAATTGTTGGCTCCTAACGTGGGTCAATCTCATCAGTAATCTGCTCGTCATTTCACGTCCGACACCAGAGAGAAGAATTCACTGTTCACTACATTTCTGGAACCCAACATGGGGCGACCGGTATCTGATGTCAAAAAATAATTTCACGAGCTCATTACATGTTGGTGCCCACCGTGGGGCCACCTTATTGGTACTGTTCACGGTATCTGATGTGACAGTATAATTTCTCGAGTTCACCACAGTCACACTGGTCTTCATTTTGTAGATGTACCATGTTACTGTATATCTGAGTAATACTGGCAGTAATTGCTATCTTATCTCAGTGAAACCAAGAAGCTATGTGTATTCTGACAGGCCCTGTGGTAGGTGTGCCAGAGCATCTGCCACATTGTTGTCTTTGCCTGATGGTCCCAAAGTGAATGATTCTAAAATTGTATTCCTATAAAATGAAGACTAATGTGCTAAGCGCAGATAGAGTAATTTGCTGGACAAAAGAAATGTCAGTGCCTGACGATCACAGTAAACTTTAATATTTTTCCCGTAAATGGTAATTCAATTTTTAAATGCCCATACTACTGTAATTCAATTTTTAAATGCCCATACTACTGTTGGAGTTTCCAACTCTATGGCTGGGTAGTCATATTCACATCGCTACAACACCCGACTAGCAAAACTAACAAAATGAACATTTTGATTTCTATCTTTTTCATTTACTTGAAATAGATAGGTTACTAGGCTAGAACTATTCAAAAATCTTTGGCCACATCTGGATGGTGTAAAATGTCCGTGTTAACTAAGGCATCTTTTATTACATCAAAATCTCTTTTTCATTTGCTGGTCCACACCCAACAGGCCATTTTTCTACAATAGACTTAATAGAACAGTATTATTTAAGAGCTGATTTGGCAAAATCCTTCAAACAAATGAACCTCTGCTGAAAAATGCTTTAAGCTGTATTTTCATCCTGGGATAAGCGAAATGTTTTATTGTGCTGATTTTTTCTAGGTCGGGGTGATTACTGTAGATGGAATTATGTGTGCAAGAAACTTAATTTTGTTCCTCACATGCTTCAACTTTCTGAAATTTTTGGTAACCCCTGCTTCAGAAAGTCCACATCATGTCTTTTCTAGCCAGTCTATGTGCTCTTCCCAGGTGTGAGTGGCTACTATTATATAACAGGCCTCTGTTAAGTAGTTCATGCCAGTTATGAACACACCACAATTCAGATTTGGAAGACATGATAATACACAAAATTGGTAGCTTCTACCTCCGAAGTCAGAGGAGTATTCTTTCTAGTTTTCTTAGAGAGACTTACCTGCCAGGATGAAGTATCAAATCTATGCTAGTAAGGTATTTACCTCTGATGAACATCAGTAACTGCATATCCAAGTTTTCAAGTTGGGCTCTTACAGGAATAATGAACTTATTGATGGCCCTCACATCGAAAACTAGATGAACATTCCCATCAGGTTTTGCCACAGCTAATATTTGATTATAATGTTGTGACAGGAAAGGTTCAGTCATTCTCCATCCAAGCATTTGTCTTATCTCAATAGTAATGGCTGCCTCTTGGCACATGAGATGCAACAAATGTTGTGACAATATATTTCATCGTTGCAAACTTCCATTTCATACTGGTATGTGTTGACAGTACCAGGCTTGTTTCCAAATACTTGCACATACTATAATAAGAATGCTTTTAATTCTGCTTGTTCTATTTTGTATTGCAACTTCATCATGCATACTGTCATCGTTATGCATGGACTAGCGTTTGTGATTTAACCTGTGGGAATTCCGCCTATTGTTGCTGGTGTGCTTTTCATTCTGTTTCAGCCAATGGAAACATCTATCTTATCTTTCACTAGATTTCAATATCTTCAACCCAACTAAAACGTGAAGGTGTGTTACTGGTGTATGTTATCATTGTCTTAACTAATTATTCTCTTGAGCCCTGGCGGCATATACATGCTCTAAGCTCGTTTTTATTGAATATACTAAAACCTTCTGGCTATCGATGTTAAAAAAGCTTTTATCTCAAGAGAATTCATTTTACGCATGCTTCTCTTGTAGAAAATGAGCACCAAGAATGCATTGTACCACCAGTTCATTTGTACTCAGTAACGCATTTTATCTGTCTATTTCCTATTTTAACACCCACCTGATTTCACATCTTCGCATTACGTGATTTAACACCAATACCTTCGATGATTTTAAAGTTTTTTACAGAATATGTCGGTTCTTTTGTGGCCTCATGTATTTTATTGAACAATTTAGATGATGTAACACTCACAACAGCTCCTGCATATAATATAACTGTATTCAGATTTTTCCCCACTATAGTGTGTTTTGTGGCTTGATGGTATCTTCCTTCTGAACATTACATTTATAATAGTCAGTAGTCTTTTCCTCTCTGATGTTTGCATCAACATGGTAACACAATAAATTTAGCGTATTGTCTTTGTTGTCCCCTTGCCACCCCTACAGTCACCATCTGAGGGTGCAATGCAGTTAGACTTAGTCTGATGTTTACAGTGTGCTTTTGTATTCACTAGTCATCTTCAGCTGTTCTATTTTGTATTGCAACTTCATCATGCATACTGTCATCGTTATGCATGGACTAGTGTTTGTGATTTAACCTGTGGGAATTCCGCCTATTGTTGCTGGTGTGCTTTTTATTCTGTTTCAGCCAATGGCCAGTACTATTACCATAACAACCTGGATGACAGCAGTTGTCATTCCATCTCTTTCTACGTGAGTCCGGCAGACTGTGATCTATGTGCGCGTTGTGCATTGTGCCTGGTAGGTTGAGCCAGCTGCATGACATAATTTGCGAGATTCTATCTTGTGCCACTGGAGCTATACCACTGTATGTACGGTGGAGAGGACTGTGCTGTACTCTTATTGTTATCATTACTCAATTTAGCGTTCTTTTATAAGAAGTCAAGTGAGTCGAGCACAGACAGAACATGTTGAAGTCATTCTCAGAGACATGGACCAATCTGCTCCTCAGATCTAATGGCAGTTGAGCCTATTTTTCCTGAGAACGTCGTGATTAGATACGGGCTCATCCCAGTAACTCGTTTCATTTAGTTATTTTTCACAGTAATTGCAGAGGCTACCGTGTGTATTATTAAAGTGCTCCAGACTGAAGACCTCGTTTCGGAGTCTTTTTGGGACATACTAAGATCAATACTTTGTCAAAAGTACTCGCTCAAATTGCAAATAATCTTGATTATTCTCTGAAATCTCAGAGGCTGAAACGGTGGCTTTCCCTTGTATGAAGCCTGAAATAAAACTAATCCTTTTTTGGTCAGTCCTCGACCTCGGTACTACAACCTTAAAAGACTTGATGAAAACAATGTGGTGAATGCTTTATTTACCAAGAGAGGACACTTGCAATGTTTCAGTGGACTTTCATGCAACAGGTCAAATGACAATTGAGATGGTGCCCCCATCTCGCACAGTACAGGGTTAGGTGACATACGAGGGTTGGAACTTTAATAGTGGTAACTATTTATTTACAACTCGTACAAAATAGATATGTTTCAAAGTTTTACTGACCATCAAAGTAGTTACCAGCATTGTGTATAACCAGTTGCCAGCGATGTTGAAGTCGTAGGATACTCTTAGCAGTGCAAGTTGTGTTGACAGTTCGAGCGGCGCGGTCTCTTAATGACGAATTTGTAGCAGTTCTGAAGCGAATGCCGTGAAGTGTTCCCTTCAGTTTAGGAATCGAGTTGAACTCACGAGAGCATAAGTCAGGGGAATGCAGTAGGTGGAACAGCAGTCAGCAGCCCCATCAGTCAAACCAATCAGTAACAGCCTGCAATTTACATGCTTGAGCATTCACTTGCAAAATGATGGTCAGTTCTTGCAGAAAATATTATCACTTTTGTCTCTAAGCTGGTCGTAGGTTGTGTTCCAAAAATTTGTGTACAGGTCTTTGAATTTTGCAGTTTGTGTTTACTGTTTCACACTTAACACAATGTACGCAAATTCTCCACTATCACTATTTACTACAATAATAATGTAGACATTAACAAATCTGCAGTAAGTATGTGGCTATGAACAGCTACTTTAAATTGTGAAAAATTTTTGATTATTTTGGTCTCACAAAGTAGTTTATTGTACAGCTGTCCCCTGCTTGGAGTGACCCATTATGTATCAGTGATGTATTTGAATATTGGACATGTGCATCATGATTTCTGCTTGTGTTATGTGCTGAATACCCTTGTTTTCAACTACAAGTTGGTTTTTATCACCTAAGGTTTTCCTTACGAGAAGCGTTATTTTCAAAATGTATAAACAAGGCAATGGAAGGACTCGAAGTTTTTTGAACAAATGCTTGCACTGGCTTCTGAAGCCGCCATTTACATTGCATGCGCAGTACTCTTTTGGGCTGTGAAACAACTTTTTCTAGCACTCGAGTTTCCCCAGAAGCTTATACCCTGTGTAACAGTAGGGATTTCGCTTCGACAAAGTACACATTTTTTATTGTTTGCTTTTATGTGCACCTTGAAAGAGTTTTGATGCAGTAACAGATGGTGTTCGGTTTATTGATTAGATATTTTGTAATTTCACCCCATCTCAGATCCACCTGTATCCATATTGCCAGACATTTTGTAGTATTTAAATTTTCTAAGTTTTTGATAAATAACTCTACACATGGGGCTAAATGATGTTTTTTCTGTACTGTGTGTATATTCATAGTAACCGTTTTTGGGTATCTACTATTAGACTGTTTGCAAAGAACCAATTTCTAATGTGTGATGGGAATTGGTTTCATTCCAAAAACTCTTGTTCAGTCTTTCCTTTGACTAAATATTTGTGTCATCAGCACAAGTAATATGTGATGCGGGCTAGTTGGTTCCAGGTGATTTATGTATATCAAAAAGAAGACTGATCCCAGAATGGAGCATTGTGATACATCATATTCAATATACAGTTTTGTGAGTGACAGATCTTCACGTTATTCCCTTCTTGGAGTGTAAAGTCGACTATTTACTCTCTATTTTATAGGTAAGATTCTATCCACTCATGAGTTGGTCCCATAATACCTACACACTCCAGTCTGGTACGCAAGATGTTGCGACTTCAAATGGCTGTGAGAGGTCTAGAAAAGTTACAGACATATGCTCACTTTTATCAGTTGCGTTTAAAGCTTCATTTAGGACCGCAAATATGGCAGTCTCAGTAGATATGGATTTACAAAAACCATGCCGAGAGTCTCAGAAATAGTTGTTTTTTCTACAAACTTTATTATCTTATAGTAGATTTTCTTCATTATTTTCTGAAACTCAGATAGGAGTAATATGGGCCTATAGTTGGATACAACCGTTTTATCCTTTTATCGTAGAGGGGCTTTACTTTGGCTGTTTTCAATTTCTCTGGGAATGCACCCTCTGAGAGCGAGCAGTTGCAGATGTCGACTTAAAGCTTCTCTATGAAGGGAGCCCATTTCTTTATAATGAAGTCAGATATATTATCTATACCAGGGGAGTGGTTTGATTTGAATTCATTAATAGTGTCTAGAATTCCCTTCTCATTAGTCAGGTACAGGAAGAGAGTTTTATCAGTAGACATACATTTAAACTGATTCATCAGTGTACACTGTAATTTTTGATGTAGGAGGTTTTCTGCTACCTGCGTGAAGCAAAAATTAAGTTTATTTGCAATTTTTGTAGAGTATGACAATACAAAAAAAATGTTCAAATGTGTGTGAGATCTTATGGGACTTAACTGCTAAGGTCAGCAGTCCCTAAGGTTACACACTACTTAACCTAAATTATCCAAAGGAAAAACACACACACCCATGCCCGAGGGAGGACTCGAACCTCCGCCGAGACCAGCCGCACAGTCCATGACTGTAGCGCCCTTGACCGCTCGGCTAATCCTGAGCGGCTCTGAAAATACAGCTCAGCTTTCTGATAGGCTAATATTTTGAAATTCTGGATGTTATGCTCTTTCTCTTCTTACATTATTCAACAAGCTTTTATTTTATTTTCAGTGCCTTTTATTTATTTGTCATTTGTTATTTTTCCTGCTGTTTTATGATCCTGCTGAGGGTTTTCTTGTAGGGTTTGAAATACATATCAGACTCTGGAGATGTGTGCTGTTAGGACGTTTAGTGAAGTAACCTTTTTTTATTTCGGAGGTATTTGTATTCCAATGGTAATCTAATGGTGAAAGTAACTAATATTCTCATCACCGTAGCACTTACTGGTATTTATTAATAAGTTTCTTGAGTCAGGCTGTTTTTCTAAGTGAAGAGTAAGTTTTTGTGCTAAGTGAACTGAAGAAGCAATCTGTGCCTTCGAGAGCAAGGCACTTTGAAAGATCTATGGTCCCATCTATGATGCCATACAAGGTAATTGTGGATGAAGAACGAAAGGAGATCTGTACCGTCCTCCTATTGTCCGTCTTCTGACATGCACTATTTTGATGACTACGAGGAAGCGGGCCTATGTCAGAGCCCCATTTCTCCAATTACCAATCGGTGGTCTCCTCTCAACCAAAATTTTGAAAATGCTCAGTGACCTTCGCTTCTTAGCTGTCTTTTTTAGGACATCCAAGACGAAGCTTTCATGATTATGGGACAGAAAAGTTTTCCCTGTCTTACACAGACTTGCTGGCCAGTGCACAATGCCCATTGCAGAAAGTGCATTGCCGGGAGGTACATATTGTGAAACATTTATTACTGCAGGAGTTAAGTCTCCACAGGCTGTATTTAAAGACCTGCTTCGGAGAAGGTTGTATATCAAAAAGTCATAATTTTTCAGAAAGTAAAAATAATACTTATTTCCCTTGATACTACTTATTTACACGTTTATTATATATAATAAGTGATACAGTTTTTATTGTAGAACAACAACATGTGTTTAGCTTATTATGCAGTATTCCGAAAGTTATCTTAATTTTCATGCATCTTTCCATGTACGAAAGTTGAATATCCTATAAAAGTATGTTGTGAAATAATGTTGTATATTAAAAGAACATGTTTTCTTTTACAATGGCCAAAATAATGGAAGTATTTACAGAACATTGTACTGAAATAATACAATGTATGTATTAAATTAACCTCCAAACTAAAAAAGATAATTTCATGTAGGCTAAGAAACGGTACAAAGTAAAAATTAAACGGAGGAAAAATATAGTGAACTGTTCACTCAGATGGTAAGTTCATACAAAATTCTTGTATTGTACGTCAAGGTATTTACACACATCAACAAGTCTGTAATTTTCTCTTCCATCGACGGAAGAAGCTCTTTACACAGCAAAGGAAACCTCATAACAGGTATAGGACGTTAACCTGAGGTCGATTTTCTCTTTTCTTTTTAGCAGAGAATGACGTACCCAAGACTGAATTACGTTGTGACTAAGATGTAGACACACTGCATTTGGCTCCTCTGCATTGATGCTCAGCCATGTAACAATTAATTTTCCAGTTTGGGTCACACTTTATAATCACTTTAAGAACACTGACAGCTACAAAGTGAGTCACGCTCATTTCCTTTATAATGAAAGGTATACTTAAACAAGCTTCAGGTATGACATACCTCCACTCATAGGTGATCATGAGGTACATCACTCTACTCTTTTGCTGATTACCGCAAAAGGATGGTCTCAGAGCAGAAAGCTATGCCCCCAAAACAATAAACGTTTGCTCTACTGTTGTAAAATATCATGTGAAAGCAAGGAACTTGTACAAACGTATCAACGTCCTGTTGTTGTTTTGACCAAACCAGTGGTCGAACCAAAGAAATTATTCTAGTGTACAATTTTTAAGTTATAATGTAAAACACTCTTGTGTGAACCACTTTTGATTTAGTGTTTTTCAAGCACTTCTTTAACAGTTAGAGAAACGCAAGATTTAGCCTTCTTCCCCCTACGTATCTTGGCATTCTACTTGCAATTTGATGGATGTATTTTTCTTTGTATGTTATTATTTAACGACATAATATTGGTCAACTTCATAACCAGAAAGGGCTCATCTTGCAAAAAGAGAAAACGATATCCATTGCTATGGTAACAAGTCTCACGTGATGCATCACTTTATTCCGAGGAAAACTCAACATTGCCAAAAATGTGAAATACAGCCTCCATTTTTAGTGCCCCTCATTTTCTGTTATGCTGGCTGATCAGGGCCTTGGTTTGTTGGTAAAAATACTACATTCAATTCTCAATTTTTAGATGGTAAAATGAGTAATAAACATGGCTTGAACTGTACTCTGCCTACACTCGACTTTAATTAGTGTCGAATATTATCTGCATATCAGAAGAATAAAAAGTGTCAGGCTACGAGCGTCATGACGCTCTTCAAGGCCAGCTGTCTGTCTATGACCAGCATTATTTCTTTTAGCTTGCTTCCTGCTGGCTGCCATTATTGTCTGTTCCTTACAATGTCACTTTATTCTAGTGATATGCATTACACTTGGACTGAACATTAATAGAAGGACCTTTGTAGAAAGTAGTGTTCCAGCACTGATGAAAATTACACCATATGGTATACATTTAAAATGAATAACTTCTCAAAAACTTAAACACGAATATTCTACTGATACCCAAAGACATAAATATTCTGCACTTTTTAATACTGAAAAGGATGCGTAAGTTTAGAAAATAATGTGAACTAACTTTGCAAGATCTGGTTTAAGCATCTGTAAGTATGATGTGTAATTTCCACCTGAGTCGTTTACGGCGAGAGTGCCATTCCAACGCCAACAAAAACGTGTTGGCGTCTGCTAGATAAGCTCCGTTGGCTGGCCCAAATTACATGCATGTGTGCCCGCTTTAGCCGTTAAATACTTTGATGTGCAAGAATTAAGGACGAAAGTGACTTTCTGATGCTGAGTCACTGCTAAGTAACATAACACAATGAAACTTAGACCAAACACAAAAGGTGAAAACGAGCTCATCGTCAGATCGTGAAAGCACAAGGGATGTCTACTGACCAGGGTGTCATCCTCGGCTTCACAGCAACGTGCTGATGCGGTATTGAGGAGCAGTGGTCAGCACACTGCTCTGCCGGTATTTTTCAGACTTGACAGACCTCTGATCCGCTACGGTTCGGTCAATTAGATCCTGAATTGGCATCATGAGGCTGAGTGTACCCCTCCAACCAAGAAAAAATCCGGGTCCTTCATATGGCAGCCATCTAAGGTGACTACTCACCTACAGAAGCGAACATAGTACGGAAGGTAACTGAAAGAAATACGTAATAAGGCAAATGACACTTTTATTCAAAGACAATAATTACACTGAAGTCACCGTCATTCATAATGAGGACGAGATACAATACATCTCTCCAACGCATCCTGCACGTGTTCTATGAGATATACGTCAGGGCAATGGGCGGTCCAGGCCATTAGCAGAAATCCTGTGAATGGTTCTTGGTAGGATGTGTGATTACTGCGGATGGCAGTGAATGCTCTGCAACGTCCTTCCATGTTACCCACGACGTTGGTAAGGTGTTCTTCTGGTAGAGTGTTCCATTCCTTCATCAGCGTGGTTGAAATTTGCTGGATGGTCGTTGGTGTATGAGGACGAGATACAATACATCTCTCCAACGCATCCTGCACGTGTTCTATGAGACATACGTCAGGGCAATGGGCGGTCCAGGCCATTAGCAGAAATCCTGTCCTTCGTAGAGCTCTTTCATCTGCACTGTTAGATGTGGTCGTGCACTCATCCATTAAAGACGAAGTCGGCAGTCACACTCTCTTGACACGTGATAAACTGTTTTTACTGGACATTAGGTGGGTATAAGTGTTTCCATTTTCCTCAGACGCGACGTACAAGACATTACCACATACGTGGTCACAAGCGTCACAGAAAACGTGAATGCGCGAACCCCTGCTCCCAGAGCTGGGTATACACACATCAAAAAAAGTTTTGCATCACCTCGGTTCCGAGAGTTCCAGAACCTGTACAGAAAATTGGAATAGGGGTCAACATAAAAATCATTTCCGCCCTTTTTATTGCTCATGAAAAGCACACATTACATATTGTACCACCATGCAGCGAGAATTTCAGAGGTGGTGGTCCAGATTGTTCTACTCACCGGTACCTCTAATACCCAGGGCTTTTTGCACTGATGCATGACTGTACTCGTCGTGGCATACTATTCACAAGTTCATCAAGGCATTGTTGGTCCAGATTGTCCGATTCCTCAACGGCGATTCAGCGTAGATCCCTCAGCGTGGTTGGTGGGTCACGTCGGCTATAAACAGCCCTTTTCATTCTATCCCAGGCATGCTCGATAGGGTTCATATCTGGACAACATGCTGGCCACTGTAGTCGAGCGATGTCGTTACCCTGAAGGAAGTCATTCACAAGACGTGCACGATGGGGGCAGGAATGATCATCCATGAAGAGGAATACCTCGCCAATATGCTGCCGATATGGTTGCACTATCGGTCGGAGGATGGCATTTACGTATTGTACAGTCGTTACGGCGCCTTCCATGGCCACCAGCGGCATACGTCGGCCCCACATAATGCCACTCCAAAACGGCAAAGAAACTCCGCCTTGCTGCACTCGCTGGACAGGTTGTCTGAGGCGTTCGGCCTGGCCGGGTTGCCTCCAAACACGTCTCCGACGATTATCTGGTTGGTGGCATATGCGACACTCATGCATGATTGTTTACATCTTTGGGCGGGTTTAGTGACACTTCTGAACAGTCAAAGGGACTGTGTCTGTAATACAATATCCACAGTCAACGTCTATCTTCAGTTCTGGGAACCTGGGTGATGTTAAACATCTTTTGATGTGTGTAGATTATCAGACAGATCCGTGGTATCTTGAGACAGACTTTCGTTCCGACACAGTCCTGGTAGCCACGCATCCTGGATTAAAATCTTTGCTGTGATGGATACTGGTGACACTAAACTCTGAGGATAATAAAATCTTGCAGTAACTCGTAACAAATTTCTTTCGGTTGCTATCATGTATAATTTTTAGGCAGTGATAGCCGACTGAAACCATTTTTGTTATATCCCATAATGCACTCAATACTGTAGGATTCGCTTTTATGCCTTGTATTGGATCTTCCGTATTTCGGTAAACGTGATGAATTTGTCGCCCATTTTGACGATGTCAACCGAATTTGTTGCAAGGAAGAGATCAGCTCATAGCAGAGAGACGCCAGTCCGTCTTGATCTTCGATTCGAGCCATCACGTCATCCATGCACACATTCTTATGTATGAAGGCAGCAGGCGAGGGGTATTGTGACTTGCAAGTGATTGCCAGTTCCCTGAGAGAGGCCCATAACAGAAAGGGGCTGTACGAAGGTTCGAAAGGAAAGCATCCGAAGCAGTCTCGCTTGTCTGATTTGATCCGAGTGAAGAGAAAGCTGAAAGATGTCTTCCGTTATATTGGCTATAATGGGGAACGTAGTAGGTGGAATCATAGAAGCACAGCCACTACTTCTGCTAGACGTTTGTAAGGTGTCAGGCAAATCCAACACCTTCCATGAAAACCCTGACACGATAAGCAAATCCAGTAGTATGTCACATAGCTCCGAATAAATCGTGACATTAAATTAACCAAAGTAATACGAGTAACGAGTGAGCAAATGGAATACCACAGACTAACACAAGAATGCCTAAATGCATGTCATACCTTCCCACCGTGAGACAGACACAGTTCCGAGGGGAGAAACGAGAACAGAAGCCGAGAGTAGAACCGAGCTAAGCTAGAAGGCCCTACGATAAGGAACGGACACCCACGTTGCCAGCTAACCGACAGGACCACCCCCAGCCCATGTTAAAAGATAGAGCCCTCCAGAAGAACAGTATAGCTCTTACGATAACACTAAAAGGGCCACACCAGCTGCAAGTTTTAGCGTGAGACTTTTTCGAGTCTCTGTTACATTGCAAACTTTAAAAACATTGCCCCACCACGAAAAGTATAACGTTTCTCATTGGATAGACAGAATTCCTGTAGGCAGAGCTTAAGGTTACTATTGAGACCCTGATTGGTCAGATGAAAACACAGCCAGATAGTTTTTTTCAAAACCAACTTCGGTAAATTGTAGTAAGGAGAAGTTAGAAAAGAGTTGCTTCCGAGACGGCGAAGGTGGAGCTGCGCCGCCCGCTGCCCCCCTGAAGCTGCCTAACCAACGACAAGGTAATGAACGCACGCGATGCCGCATAACAGCGCATAAAGCTTCACTCATCTGTTACACCCCCGTTTTGCGTAATACTAGTGTCGATTGTCAATTAAAGCTCATGGTATTCACATTTGCTACGTAAGTTAAAATCTGAAACGCGATTATTTTTCTGTTATATAATTATTGAGAAGCCACATCAGCCACTGTAATTTACGACAAGTTACATAAGTAATTACAGATAATTGAGGGTCACTATAGACCATTTTGATAGTTTTCTCTTTTAAACCTAGATTATAGATGTGATGTGGCATAGGTCATCCTTCGATCCATTGTAGAACTTGGAAACCCATTCAGGGAATATTCGTTCACATTTTTGTTGAACGCAGTTGGTTTTTATCATACTGTATTAAAACATTTCCTTTTATCAACAGTGCAATTTCTAAACAATGTTTTGTGAGTAGAATAAAATTTCCAATGGTAAACTTAACTGCTTTTTCGACGTTATTTTACCAGCTAACTAAAAATAGTAAAGCCTTGAACCCCTTCCACTAAATTTAGTTAGTATTAAGACTCTTTAACAGGGACTGCAGTGGAGCTGACGCTCAAATCATTAAGTATTTGGTTGTATCATCGCTAGTCTCACTGAACTCTTCTGAACTCTACATGTCCTGTGTGGTCTGGCGTCTCCTTACCAGCAACAGGTCCCAGGTTCAAACTAGTCAATTCCCTAAAAAACACGCTCAGAGCGCAGAATGTTAGACGTTAGGACCAATTTCTAAAACTTCACTAAGAGGTAGTGGGTCTTATGTGTGAACTACTCCATCATACACAACTCGCCGTTTTATAGTTTCTTGCCTTTCTTTTCTTGCCATGTGATGTCACAGATAAAGGATGTCTGTACGTGCCTCAGAAGGAGCCAATTTCACATGGTTTTGTCTCATGTACTCTAACACGTGTGAGTTGTAGGAGTCTCTCAGTGAGACGTGGGACTTAGGGAAAGGCAGGATTCGGTGTGGACGGGGCCTTACTCAGTTACCGTTGGTTGCTCAATTTCCTTTTTTTTTTAATCACGTACACTTTATTTGGAACCAATTGCAAATAAGGTTGACAATAAGGAACAATTATCAGATTTGACTTATGACACAATCTCTATAAAAGAAATTCTTAAACAAGTTGCACTCACAGCTGAAGGCCTTAATGACCAGAAATTCAAATTATTTGTCGACTGAAGGCCACAATAGTAATAACTCAAAATTAAAAATTTAAAAAAAAATCATCACAATCTGATCAAACGAAGAGATAAGTGCACCTCAGTCAGCGCTCCAAGGGTCGGCCTGGGAAAGTGGATCAACTCGTAATTGTTGAGACAGGCAGCCAAGAGTTATATTCACTTAACCAGATAGCAACTAAAACTAGTGACAGTTTACGCAGACGAACACTCTTGCAAAATCTACCTAGCGTCTGATAACCAATACAACCACGAAATAACCCAGGCAAGGTTAAACCGGCAGTTTGTACTGCGCCTTCAGACTCCGGCGTTTAGAATATTCAGAAGCAGAAGGAACCACTACATTCCAAAGCAGTCCAACAGAAACAACATGTCCGAACCACAATCAATGAGGCTGTCTAACTATACACCTTACCAGGCAAGGTGAGGAAAAGTACACTGCCGCACAAATACGCTAACCTCACGGGCAGGTAACTGGGAAGTTAGCGGCCACTAGGCAGAAAAATACCACTGGTTGAGCTTCAGCAATACGCACAAGGAATTCAATGATTAATAATAAGAAGTGGAGGACGGCTAACCAATTTTGCCAACTCCAAACACTCCACTCGTTGCTCTTCATCTCAGTGACCCTGCGAGCAGCAACACGCGAAGATCTCAAAATAGTGGAGGTTTCACTGCTGGGTGAATGTTCACTCAACTCAAACATCCTGGTTCCGATGGACAACGAGGTTGCGGCCCTCGCCACTACAGCCCCTCGATCCAGCAGTGCCTGCGTGCTCCCAGCGGTCCCGGCATGTCCTCGCACTGCCAGACCTCACTGCTGCTCCCTCCCAACCGAACTACCCAACACACTCCTACCCAGAAAACACTTGACGTCCTTCCAAAGATAATAGCATGGTACTAAGTATCGATAACCGCTGCTGCTGACACTCGTGGACAGACAACGCTAGCACACATAGTGGCACCAGTAAACACAAGAAGAAAACGAGACGTCACTATCGCTATTACATGATGCCAACCTACGAACGGCATCAAGGCGGGCCGCAACATGGCTCACTCACTTCATTGTGTTTTTCTGGACATTTTTGCAATGTCGCATCTCTCTTAGATCATGTAAGATGCAATGAACTGTTTCAGACGTGCGGAGTCTGTCCTGCTCATTGACCCTGTCCAGAACTAATACCATGGATTTCAAATCCCACGAACTACCGATGTTATCATCTGTGACTCTTGTGACATGAGGTTAACAAGGATAACAGTGGTGTGGATCTCATAAACGTCTGGCCGACTTCCGCTAAGTATCTAGCCGAACTTCGAAGACATTAAGGCTAGAGACGGAGATATTCATATGGGCGATGCATCACGAACAGTTTTCCAGAACTCATCGTCTCCTGTAAACAGATCAATGGGAACATCCGCATGTTTGTCTATAGGATCGGCCAGGGACAGGTTACATGCGTGTTGGACAGTCGTGACATCTTTTGGAACAGACAGGTGGCTGCTGAAGGAATGTAAACTCTCAAAGCCGTTGATATTGTCATGGCACAAAATATTAAGGGTAGAAATTAGAAGAAAATTAGAAAAAAATTTACTGAAACTCACACTGCCATGTGAAAATTAAAGTCATGCCAGAGACAGAAGCAGATCAGAAAGTGAAGAAGCATGTAGTAAGTGGGTCAGGTCGATGACACTGTTTCCCGAGTACTGATATGCTTTCAGCAGGAAGTAGACTGTGGCAGAAAACCAGAGGAACTGCGACTAGCATATTAGTTAATCCCTGAGATGTACTGCAAGAGATTCTGTCTCTGTCAATGGAGCACATAGCGATAGACCGACACTACGGTTAACGCCTGGTAATTGAATATAGCAGATTGAGAAGGACACATGCAGTAATTACGAACCGAGTCTTGCGTTATAGCTTCACGTCGGTTCCCTTTAAATGCTCCATTTCTCCAGCTCTCGTCGTAAGTTGACCATTGGTATAGGAATCGATGGCATTCACAGTAATAGCACTCGATTCCGTGATTAATATTCTGTACTGGCCTAGACGCTCCAGCACAGTCTATGAACTAGCCGAAGATGTAATCTAAATATGGCTTGAACTTCATGCTGCTCGCAGCCTACCACCTACTGATGGAGCAACTGTCTGTCTTCCGACACCACATCGTAGACTGCTACCAGCATCAGGTTTCAACGCGGTAGCCAACAATGGGACCTCTTGGAGTCCATGTTCTTGTTCAACACTCAGGCGCCTCCTGCCTCTGATCAACCGACCATATGGCTACCGGTTCCAGGTACATGGGTCATCAACATTTATCGTAGAATTCTGAGTGGGACCGAGTACACTCCAGCAGCCAGCCCCAACCGGCCTCACCTCCTCACTGGCAACCCGCCGCGGCGCAAGGGTCGCTCACTCTTCTCCTGGGCGACCAGCCGCTGATCTGACTCTACAGACGTCGGCTAGAATCCATCACGCTGCTGAGTGATGGAGGCTGGTGCGGAAGAAAAACGGCTTGTAAACACAGCGAATAAGCAACTTCAGTAATGTATTACTGGCTTCATTGACGCTCCACAGGATCCAAAACGCTGTCCTGACTTCACTGAGCGGTGTCTCCGCTCGGTCTTTTGTAATGCTAATCTGATAGTAGTTGCACATACTTCTCAAACTCTGATGGACAAACTTGCGTAATTCAGATGTAGTAACCTTGAATTCAAATGGTAGACCTTCAGGACCCGAGCAATTATCATTTGTACAATGACAGCGGCAATCAAATATCTGCTAACGAAAGTGAACTGGCGGCCAGTTCCGGAGTACAAAATTACATAAGTTTTGTCTCGACTGTGGGCCCCGTAACACAAACGTGTGCTGTCTGCAGATAAGTGAAGCCGCGTTGGCATGTGTTTACGTAATCATTTTTCACTGGACTAGAATTCGTTTGTGCTCTAGAAGACGCAAATGTTACGATGTGTGACGATTGTCTATTCAGGAAACGTTACCTTTTCTCAAGAAATTTTTAAAAGCATGGCCTTTCTTGAGACAAAGAAACCAGCAGTTACACGACTTCCGTATCTGAGACGCTCTTTACGTTAAAATGAACAGTCGTGGCCGCAATATTTTTTTTTTATTGACCAGTTTCGGCTTATATACAAGCCATCTTCAGAATTTCTTCGCCCTGAAAGGATAGGAACAGCGAAGCTACAAGCTACAATATTAGATATGGTCTTAAAATAAGATACAGACAATCTCTAGCAAAAATAAACAGTACTATTGTATAAAGCGTTAAAAATAGAGAAAAGTTATAGAGTTTACCCCTACGGCTGGTGCTGACGGCACCTCGGAATCTCGTGGCACAACGATCGTATATCGTCTGTGGAGACACGGGTTAAATAGTATGAAACGTCCCCTTAGAAAAATTTATGAATTACTGTGCTGATAAACCTCTTACGTTATTTGATTTTCAAACAGCTGAGCAGAAATGAACGTACTCAGACATTTCTCTCTTTACTTATTATGTTCTACACTAAACTGACACACAATATTTTTAGCGCAACGTAATCTGACTTTCAATAATCCCTACAAAAGAATGGCCGTGACTAACAATAACCTATACCTTTCATGAATCACTTACCTCACAAAAATCTTCGTTATTCGAACTACTGTAATACAGCGAGCTCCAATACTGCCAGCTAAATAAAAGACTCTAACTACTGAAGGCACTAACTAATGATAGACACAGTTAGCAAATGAAAGATTTTGATAGAGAACAAACAATGTATTTACCTTAATAGTGTTCAAAAGTCATTATATATATATATATATATATATATATATATATATATATATATATATATTAGGTCATGACATCCAGTCTTAAAAATTTCGTTTTTCTGACGGACACACGTCCAGATCGTCCGCTCTCAAAACTCTGACATCTCTCTTCCCACATCCACCACTGCAGGCGGCTCACCTCCAACTGCGAACGCGGCGCGCTGTTCACATCCAACTGCCCAACACTACAATAGCGAATATTCCAACAATGCCAACCAGCCACAGACTGCACACAGCATTTTCATACAGAGCGCTACGTGACGTTACCTCATAAGAACCTAAACAGCCTACTTACAAGTGTGCAATTCACGCGCCGACTGTGGCTCACGTCATTACCATCCAATGGTAGACGCTTCACAAGAGCTGCATGCAATTTGCACAGTAAGCTCGCGTAACCAGCGTATGAGTACATAAGATGTTAAAACATTATCAAGCATAAGGCAGGTAGTTATTTATGTTAAGATACAACAAGTAAACTTACTAAATAGCAGAAGAAGCAGGGTAATCTATTAACACTGGTGTGATAGGCAAACACATCGTTCTTACAATATTTTGTC
Source organism: Schistocerca americana (assembly GCF_021461395.2). Taxonomy (NCBI): domain Eukaryota; kingdom Metazoa; phylum Arthropoda; class Insecta; order Orthoptera; family Acrididae; genus Schistocerca; species Schistocerca americana. The sequence continues at coordinate 384,321,114 of NC_060126.1, forward strand.
AATAAACGAATAAACAAAAGAGTCGTAATTAAATGCAAATAGATATTGCATAAAGAGATAATGAGAGATAAAAATATATTAAAAGATACAGCCATTAGAATATATACGAGCGGTGTATATTTACTAGGCAGTGCCCTCTGGTAGGGGTTTAAGACGACGCCGTTGCCTAGACAACGTGAAGTTGAGGTGGCCGCCATGATATCATAGAAGTGTCATGGTAACGTAATAGCCAAAGTGGCAGCCAAAAAACCAAAGAAGTACGCCTGGGGACGCCGCTTACGGTCAAGGTGTTGATTTGGGAGGATATCATCAAAGACGTTTGTACCGTCAACTCATGAATAAATGCCGTAAAAAAGTTACTTAATATTTTCCAGCGTCATTACTGAGACCATATGGTGACACATCACCAAGAGCTCCCCCCATCGGAAGTTCGAGTCCTCCCTCGGGCATGGGTGTGTGTGTTGTCCTTAGCGTAAGTTAGTTTAAGCTAGAGTAAGTAGTGTGTAAGCCTAGGAACCGATGACCTCAGTAGTTTGGTCCCATAAAACTTACCACAAATTTCCAAATTTCCAATCCCCACGAGAGCAGCTGCCGTTGTGAAGGTGCCATAGAGACAGAGTGGTAGCTCAGTGTGGACGTTTTGATGGCATTGGCTTCTAAAAACTTGAGTACATATATGACATCGTGTCGTTAGTAATATGATAATGAAGGCTGTATAGATCTTAATAGCATTGGGATACATTAAAGTTATTCTACTAATTTACAGGAATGGAAACACAAAACATTAAAGAGGTGGCTATGGGCCAGTACATTTTAACTGAGATGGACCCAAAGTACACAATAAAACGAATATTATGTGAAATAAGAAGCTTGCTGAAAACTAAGTGGCGTTAACACACATGTGAGACACGTATAAAAAGAGGTAAAATAATTAATTTTCATTAAAACAAGCTAAGACAGAGAATGTAGCATGAATCGCAATTTGAAGAGCAAAGCAGCATCCTTGGGTTCAAATAATGTTCTGAAAAAGTTTAAAATATGTAATAGTGCAGCTTGTACCTTTGCTGTTCCTACCCTTACATGGCCAAGAAATTCTGAAGATGGCTTGTATATAAGCCGAAACCGGTCAATAAAATAAAAAAAAATAAAAAATATATATCGATGTCGACTGTTTATTTTAACGTAATTATGATTTCAGGTCGCTGCTCTCAGTAGACTATGTCGTCAAAATTTCTGAGACACTCTTGTACTTCTAATACGGATTGGCAGTCCTGAGCCCAATGGGCGCACGGCGTACGGTTCTGAAGGGCGCCTATTATGTGTTTAGAGCGAGTTTGCTTACACCAAAAGTAGTTAGTCTTATTAAGCTACCGTTCACTTTTGTATCTTTGTTAGTAGAAAAAAATTTCTAACTACCAAGTTGTTCCACAGTAATGGTGATTTACAAAATATGGATCAAACTTTATTTTGAAATAACTTATAAACCAGAGTTACAGCAAGTTAAAGCATATAATAATTATTACTTAACAAATACTTTATGTCAGAATTTTATGAAAACCTAATGAAAATTTTTGTGAACTCTCTATCGCCTACCACCATGAAAGCTGGAAGGCCCAATAGTAGGCGGTAGGGACCAAGTTGACTACCACTGGTTTAGTCTGTATATTGAGAGCTGAAGCCGAGGGTAGCGCGTTTGAATTTGGTAGTATGTCTCCGCAGATCTTCTGAGCAATTGGCGCTCTGTCTACTTCTTCCGCTAGAAACTTCATTAATATTAAAACGTCTCCATTGGATTAGCTATATCTCTTTACACGGACTTACCAGAAACGACAGATTTCTTCTGGGCTGGAGCACAGTAGCTTCGAACCGAAAACCCCGTCATAGGTATTAACTTATTCCCGTAATGAAACTTCCTGACAGATTAAAACTGTGTGCCGGGCCGAGACTCGAAGTCAGGACCTTTGCCTTTCGCGAGCAAGTGCCCTACGAACTGAGCTGCCCAAGCACGACTCACGATCCGTCATCGCAGCTTCAATTCCGCCAGTACTTCGTCTCCTACCTTAAAAACTTCACAAACTGCAAGGTTCACGTAAGAGCTTCTGTGAAGTTTGGAAGGTAGGAGGCGAGGTACTGGCGGAATTGAAGCTGTGAGGACGGGTCGTGAGTCGTGTTTGGGTAGCTCTGTTGGTAGAGCACTTGTCCACCGAAGGCAAAGGTCCCGACTTCGACTATGGGTCCGGCACACTATTTTATTCTGCCAGGAAGTTTCATATCAGCGCACACTCCGCTGCACAGTGAAAATCTCATTCTATTCCTGTAATGATTTTAATACCCGCATGCAGGCTCGTCGCTAGGGCTTGCGAGTCCTGCAGTGAAGCCAAGCGCCTGGCCGTGGAGGTGGGAGCGGGGGAGGGGGCCGGGCGTGGGGGGAGTACAAAAAGTTAAAGGGGTAAACGAGACAGGCGGTGACTGTGCTAGCATTTTTCGTTGCCTTAACGTCGTAAAACGCTTTATTTGCACGCATATAGAGTTCTTATCAATAACGTTAACCACATCTTAAATCTCAATAAAGATAGCGGCGAACGCAAAAACAGGTACAGTATGTAAATTATTTGGCAATCAGCAAATTAAACCTTGACAGCCGAAAACTACGCAATTGCCCTTGCGTAAGCTTGCAAGTGTAGAACTTTACGTATCATGTCTTCTTTCTTCTTCCCGCTTTCGATTGAAAGAATAGTCAGCCGTTTAAGGCGATCTTGCATCGCAGTAGATCTTAGGTATTATTTAGGTTTAATTTTGAAAAAAATTCTTTCTCCAGAGAGCTCTGTGGCAGGTATCGTCAGCAAAATGCGATAGGCTGTGGTGATTCTCTGAGCGGCCCTAAGCTCTTATGTGCGTCCTGCGCTGTCTTCACTGTAGGAGGACTCGTAACCCGTATCAGTTTTACTTCTGGGACGAGCAGATTTGTCTACATCAGCTTTTTCCTCGTATTGCACATAACTCGCTAGCTCCTGTCAACTCTTTTCAGTTTCCTCATTTTGCATGTTGGACGGCTGAAAGAGAAATCCGAAGTATTCGGAATAATTAGTCAGCTCTTTGAACTTTCATCTCATGCCTTTCAAGGCTCCATCAATAAACGCCAAGCAGGATTCGATTCTAAATCTTTCTTCGGCTTCATGCTGCTTTGGGGTCTCGTCGGCGACAATGTCGGGATCGTTCTTCAGTCGCATCGAAAAATTGTTTGCGCTTCTTTTGGCGATGAGATGAAAACTTTGTGTCCCATCCCAAATCTGCCTCCAATTCTTTCGCAGTTAACAAAGCAGATGTGAACCCAATCTCTCTTTAGTTTTTTTAGGAAGTCATTGAATCCATTTATTTCTTGTAGGGCGACGTCTAACTGCATATCTTCAGCTGGAACAACTTTACTGGCCTCATTGACGGCGTTTAGGAGGTCGCTGCATATGGTAAGAGCCAAAACAGATTCGAAGGAACTGAGGAATGATTTACTACAGACAGTGCCTCAGATCAGATTCCTTTGTTGTTTGGGCAATACTCTCGAGCGCTTCAGGAGCTTTCCCCAGCTGACTGGTTTGACGTTATCAACACGAGAGTCCCAGCTAACATCTGTATGTGTCTTAAAAGTTAGTTCAGTACAGATCTCAGCGAGAATATTCCATCTCTATATAGATGCCGAAAACAGAGCGCACAATCGCTGTATTATGCCGAAAAATGTCATTGCCTCCGTACTACATTTGTCCATCGCTCCAAGGGCCAAGTTCAAGCTGTGAGTAACACAAGGTGTAAACATTGCCCACTTGTTCATTTGTAAAACTCTAGCCTGTACCAGTTATCAGTGGCTGATAAAGTCTCTAAGACAGATGCAGTCGTTCAACGTGTTCCAGGGGAAGCTTCTCGGCCCGAAAAGTCTGGGCATTCACAGTGGGTGGGTTTGCTGGTAGTTGGGAGCTCCAACGTTAGGCACGTAATGGGGCCCCTTAGGAACACGGCTTCCAAGGATGGCAAGAAAGTCAGTGTGCACTCCGTGTGTATACCGGGGAGAGTCATTCCGGATGTGGAAAGGGTGCTTCCGGATGCCATGAAGAGAACAGGGTGTAGCCAAGTGCAGGTGGTGGCTCATGTCGGTACCAATGGCGTGTGTTGCTGTGGATCAGAGGAGATTCTCTCTGGTTTCGGGTGGCTAGCGGAAATGGTAAAGGCTGCCAGTCTTGCTTGCCAGATTAAGGCGGAGCTTACCATCTGCAGCATGGTCGATAGAACCGACTGTGGTCCTTTGACGCAGAGCCGAGTGGAGGGTCTGAATGTTCTGTGAGCGTGTAGGCTGCAGATTCCTTGACTTTCTACATCGGGTGGCGGGTTTCCGTGTTCCACTTAATAGGGCAGGAGTCCACTACACACAGGAAGCGGCAACAAGAGTAGCGGTAGCTGTGTAGAAGGGACTACGCGATTTTTTAGGTTACTGGGTCTCAGGAAACCACAGAAAGGGCGTTGTCTAAAAGGAGGCAAGTGAAAGACAGCAAGGTAGTTGTAGCAACAATCAGTATTGTAGTTGTAAATTGTCGTAGCTGTGTTGTGAAAGAACTAGAGCTCCAAGCCCTAATAGAAAGCACTGAATCTCAAATAGTTACAGCTACGGAAAGCAGGCTAAAGCTGAAAATAAGTTCAGCCGAAATTTTTTCAAACGACCTAACAGTGTTCAGGACGGATAGATTAAATACAGTTGGTGGTGGAGTATTTATTGCTGTCAGAAGTAGCTTACCTTGTAGTGAAATTGAAATAGGTAGTTCCTGCGAAATAGTATGGGTAGAACTAAGCTATTAATTGGATCGTTTTACCGACTCACCCCCAGAGTCAGAAGATATATTTGCTGAACAGTTCAAAAAAACTTGAGTCTCATTTTAAATAGGTATCCGACTCATACAATTATAGTCGATGGTGACATTAATCTACCATCGGTATGCTGGAAAAATTATACTTAAAGCCGGCGGCAGGCATAAAATATCATCCGAAATTGTACTGAATGCTTTTTCAGAAAATTGTTTAGAACAATTAGTTCATGAGTCCACTCGAAGCGTGAATGGCTGCGAAAACATACTTGACCTCTTAGCAACAAATAATCCTGGACAAATAGTGAGTATCGTGACGGATACAGGGATTAGTTACCAAAAGGCAGTTGCTGCTAGGCTGACTGCCGTAGCGCCCACTACCACCAAACAGACACGCATAGTACATCTATTTAAAAAAAGCTGATAGAAAGGCTGTTAACGCCTTTTCAAGAGACAATCTTCACTCCTTCCGATCTGATCATGTGAGCGTAGAAAAGATGTGGGATGATTTCAAAGAGATAGTATCGACGACAATGGAGAGATATAAACAACATAAATTATTAAGCGTGGTACTGATCCCCCGTGATACACAAAACGGGTCAGACCGCTGTTGCAAAAGCAACGAAAGAAGCATGCCAAATTTAAGAGAACGCAAAATCCCCGAGATTGGCAAAGTTTTGCAGAAGTTCGAAATACATCGCGTGCTTCAGTGCGAGATGCTTTTAACAATTTCCACAACGAAACTCTGTCTCGGAACCTGGTAGATAACCCAAAGAATTTCTGGTCATACATAATGCACACCAGTGGCAAGGCGTATTCAGTACCTTCACTGCGCGATAACGACGATGAAGTCACTGATGACAGCGCCACTAAAGCAGAGTTATCAATCACAGTTTTCCGAAACTCCTTCACCAAAGACGACGATGTAAATATTCTTGAATTCCAATCAAGAACAACTGCCAAGATGAGAAACATAGAAGTAGATATCCTCGGTGTAGCAAAGCAGCTTAAATCACTTAATAAAGGCAAGGCCTCCGGTCCAGATTGAATACGCGTCAGGTTCCTTTCGGAGTACGCTGGTACAATAGCTCCATATAAAGCAATTATATACAACCGCTCGCTCACAGAAAGATCCATACCTAAAGAATGGAAAACTATCAAGTTACACCAATACCCAAAAATGGAAATAGGATTCATCCGCTGAATTACAGGCCCATATCACTAAAGTCGATTTGCAGTAGGGTTTTGGAACATATGCTGTGTTCGAACATTATGAATTACCTTGAAGAAAACGGTTTATTGACACATAGTCAGCACGGATTCAGAAAATATTGTTCTCGTGAAACACAACTAGCTCTTTATAATCGTGAAGTAATGAGTGCTATTGACAGGGGATGTCAAATTGATTCCATATTTTTAGATTTCCAGAAGGCTTTCAACACCGTTCCTCATAGGCGTCTTCCAACCAAACTGCGTGCCTATGGAATATCGCCTCAGTTGTGCGACTGGATTCGTGATTTCCTATCAGAAAGGTCACAGTTCGTAGTAATCGATGGAAAGTCATCGAGTTAAACAGAAGTAATATCCTGCGTTCCCCGAGGAAGTGATATAGGCCTTCTATTGTTCCTGATCTATATTAACGACATAGGAGACAATCTCAGTTGCCCTCTTAGATTGTTTGTAAAGTCATAATATGATCAAAACGAATTGCAAAATGATTTAGATAATATATCTGTATGGTTCGAAAAGTGGCAATTGACCCTGAATAAAGAAAAGTGTGAAGTTATTCACATGAGTACTAAAAGAAATCCGCTAAATTTCGATTACGCGATAAGTCGCACAAATCTGAAGGCTGTAAATTCAACTAAATCCTTAGGGATTGACAGTTACAAATAACCTAAATTGGAACGTTCACATAGATAATGTTCTGGGTAGTGCAATTCATTGGCCGAACACTTAGAGGTTGCAACAGGTCTACTAAGGGGACAGCTTACACCACGCTTGTCCGCCCTATTCTGGAGTATTGCTGTGCGGTGTGGGATCTGCATCAGGTGGGACTGACGGATGACATCGAAAAAGTTCAAAGAAGGGCAGCTCGTTTTGTATTATCGCAAAATAGGGGAGATAGTGACACAGACATTATACGTGAACAGGAATGGCAGTCGTTAAAACGAAGGAGCTTTTCGTTTCGATGGGGTCTTCTCATGAAATTTCAATCACCAGTTTTCTCCTCCGATTGCGAAAACATCCTGTTGGCACCCGCCTACATAGGGAGAAATGATCGTCACTATAAAATAAGATAAATCAGGGCTCGTACAGAAGAATTTAAGTGCACGTTTTTCCCGTGCGCCGTTCGAGAGTGGAACGGTAGAGAGACAGCTTGAAGGTGGTTCATTGAAAACCCTAACAAGCAGTTTATTGTCAATAGCAGAGTAATCACGTGGATGTAGATGTAGGTTCATTGTACAAAATATTTATTCCCTTGAAGTTATTAAATTTTGTAGTATTGAAATATTATTGTGTCACCTGGATGTCCTTCATTTTTCGAGATTAAAACTGATTTTCTCTGAAGTATCTTTCAATAAATAATGCCATGGATTTCTTTCTCTGCCAGTTCCAGTTGGAAAAATGCAGAATTTGTTGTGGGATATCATGGAATATTCGCACTTCAGCCATTATAGTTTCATGAAGTTCTAACAAGTGGCGCTGCTATAAATAGACTTCAAAATGGCGTCTGTAATGGAGGTGTGTTCAGAGTAGAAACATCTCATTGAGTTTCCTTTGGTGGAAAAACAGAGTGACACAGATATTCATAGGCAGTTGTAGAATGGCTACGGAGACCTAGCAAGTTTAGTCATTAAACTAAACGAGTTTGATACTAAATAAACATGTCTAAGAACACAAGTGAGCAGTATGTATATACACTCCTGGAAATGGAAAAAAGAACACATTGACACCGGTGTGTCAGACCCACCATACTTGCTCCGGACACTGCGAGAGGGCTGTACAAGCAATGATCACACGCACGGCACAGCGGACACACCAGGAACCGCGGTGTTGGCCGTCGAATGGCGCTAGCTGCGCAGCATTTGTGCACCGCCGCCGTCAGTGTCAGCCAGTTTGCCGTGGCATACGGAGCTCCATCGCAGTCTTTAACACTGGTAGCATGCCGCGACAGCGTGGACGTGAACCGTATGTGCAGTTGACGGACTTTGAGCGAGGGCGTATAGTGGGCATGCGGGAGGCCGGGTGGACGTACAGCCGAATTGCTCAACACGTGGGGCGTGAGGTCTCCACAGTACATCGATGTTGTCGCCAGTGGTCGGCGGAAGGTGCACGTGCCCGTCGACCTGGGACCGGACCCCAGCGACGCACGGATGCACGCCAAGACCGTAGGATTCTACGCAGTGCCGTAGGGGACCGCACCGCCACTTCCCAGCAAATTAGGGACACTGTTGCTCCTGGGGTATCGGCGAGGACCATTCGCAACCGTCTCCATGAAGCTGGGCTACGGTCCCGCACATCGTTAGGCCGTCTTCCGCTCACGCCCCAACATCGTGCAGCCCGCCTCCAGTGGTGTCGCGACAGGCGTGAATGGAGGGACGAATGGAGACGTGTCGTCTTCAGCGATGAGAGTCGCTTCTGCCTTGGTGCCAATGATGGTCATATGCGTGTTTGCCGCCATGCAGGTGAGCGCCACAATCAGGACTGCATACGACCGAGGCACACAGGGCCAACACCCGGCATCATGGTGTGGGGAGCGATCTCCTACACTGGCCGTACACCACTGGTGATCGTCGAGGGGACACTGAATAGTGCACGGTACATCCAAACCGTCATCGAACCCATCGTTCTACTATTCCTAGACCGGCAAGGGAACTTGCTGTTCCAACAGGACAATGCACGTCCGCATGTATCCCGTGCCACCCAACGTGCTCTAGAAGGTGTAAGTCAACTACCCTGGCCAGCAAGATCTCCGGATCTGTCCCCCATTGAGCATGTTTGGGACTGGATGAAGCGTCGTCTCACGCGGTCTGCACGTCCAGCACGAACGCTGGTCCAACTGAGGCGCCAGGTGGAAATGGCATGGCAAGCCGTTCCACAGGACTACATCCAGCATCTCTACGATCGTCTCCATGGGAGAATAGCAGCCTGCATTGCTGCGAAAGGTGGATATACACTGTACTAGTGCCGACATTGTGCATGCTCTGTTGCCTGTGTCTATGTGCCTGTGGTTCTGTCAGTGTGATCATGTGATGTATCTGACCCCAGGAATGTGTCAATAAAGTTTCCCCTTCCTGGGACAATGAATTCACGGTGTTCTTATTTCAATTTCCAGGAGTGTATTATGGTCATAAATTTACCAGTTTGTTTACATAAATATGGTAGGCCAAGTGGCCAGTTTATTTAAGTAAGGAGAACAGTGGTACCATTTATCCCATATGCACTTTTCCCCACTACTGTTGCAGGCTTCATTCTCTAGACGCTGGAAGGTCGAAATTCTGTGTAGATTCCGAAGGTCAAAAATTGTGTGCTTTTAAAAGGAAAGATTAATTAAAAGAGATTCCGTTAGCACAACATACTCTGTCACAAAAACCTCAGTGAGCCACTCGTCAATCACGTCCTTCAACATGCCATTAAACTCTTTATGAGTGAAGCTACCATTTGCAATAAAAAGACGGTTGGGGTGGCTGAGCGGATCTAGGCGCTAATGTCTGGAACCGCGCGACCACTACGGTCGCAGGTTCGAATCCTGCCTCGAGCCTGGATGTTTGTGATGTCCTTAGGTTAGTTAGGTTTAAGTAGTTCTAAGTTTGATGACTTCAGAAGTTAAGTCCCACAGTGCTGAGAGCCATTTGAACCATTTTTTTGCAATAAAACGCATAGCTTTATCTATCAGAGTTCCACATAAACCAGAAATAAATTTTCTAATCGAGAAAAGACTTTTCACTCACCTGCAATGTGGCATCATATTAGAAGACCACCATATTTCGCTTAAGGGATATTTGCTCTGCAGTCCTTTAGCCGTGTATCAGCATTGTGATAAGGGTAATAGTTGACTTGTACTTTCGTATCTGTTCGGGCAGCCTAAGAAGTTGTGGTTGCCATCTTCTTCTTGACCACAATCACATAATGAAGACTTGTACAAGCCAACACGGTGTATCGTGTCCCCAGTCGCAGCAGTTGCTGACTGTGATCCATGTTATTCTGTTCTTGAACCTTGTATGGCACTTTAATGGCTAAGGTAGTGTGTAGTGATAGTCGAACACACATTTACGATTCAGCTGAAATGTTTAATTATGTTCGAAATTTCACTACATAGTGGTTGTTAATGTCTGTGAGAAGGTGGTTCGGGGAGCATTATAGACGGCTTTGTATTGTGAAGTGGAAGCGTGGACATCAGGTCAGCTTGATCCCGGAGGTTTTAGAGATCCATGTGAGGTAGTTGGTGACGCGCGTGAAGCCAGTTGGGAAGTCGGTCAGGCAGTGTTCTGAGAACACAAAGCTGGCCACGCCAATCACCACATAGCCCGTGGTGGTCCCAAACGTAAAAGGACTGCCGTTGTCGCCCTATGAGGAAGAAGAGAAACCTTATGAGTAACCCTCATCCAGTATTGAGCGAAACAATCAGTCTCTCGGCATACTGCGGATGGGTGATATTTAATGCATGGGTGATATTTAACGTACAGTTGATATTTGACGTAACTAATAAAGCACACTATTGCTAAGTCATATTTACAAGCAGATAACACATTCAAAGCTGGAAGTCAGTACATTTTCAAGTGACGTAAGATTCACCACCAAAAAAGATAATCTATATTATTCATCTCATATCTGGTTGAAAATGAGAAAAGTTTTCAGTTTTATTACAACGCGTTTCCGCTTGGTGTTGAACGATCAGTAATTTTAGACAAATCAATACCGCTTTTGCAAGGATTCAGAGTCTCGCGATGGTGACATTGAATAAAAAGTTACCGGGTTTCCAGCTGCGTCAAGTGGTTCATATTATACGAGCTTTCGGTCAAGCACTGCCAGAGACGGTGGCCTGCAGCTCTGCGCACTATGGGATCCAGTGAATATTGCGAGCTCCAGTGACGTCACAGCAGGCAGCTAGTGCAATGGGTGTACCACCAGCCCTCTGGCAGTCATATCACTTGACAATGGCTAAGGAGTGCCTGACAAAAAGCTCGCGTAATTTTATTTCACGTGTTTTTATTCAGAAACATTTACGCCTTGTCACTGTGACGGGCAGCCTCAGTGATCCATCTCACAGCCTACTACGCAATCAGGGTTTTACTCCCGCACCTGCAATGTCTTCGTTTCTTTGGAAAGGTGTGTCGTAGCCATCCCGTGCGGTAGTCGCTTCTCACTAACAGCTCGGCCCGGGCACGGTGTTGCTTACGTACGAACGTATTCGTTCATTCGGTAAACTGAGCAGCAGAGGATTTGCGAATGCAGGATCTTTTCACAGTGCAAGCTGTAGATCCGTTCCAACTTGAAAGCCAAACAGTGACTCGTTTACAGTTACAAGCGTGTTGCACTTTCTTAACTGCACTCCTGTACTCACTTATCATGCAAATATGATGCGCTCTAGGTAAGTGAAGTGTAGAAATATTACATTCAATTTTGCACATAGCTGTGCGTAGTTGTCAACAATGACTAAAAGGCAGAAACCTTGTTATTTGCGGGGATTCTGACGTGAAAACGACAGGTCCTGCAAGCATATGCGACGGCGTTCATAATATTAGGCGACGCGGAAGAGCTAAAGGAGCCGGTGAGAAAACTTCTCTCATCTGTGCGATCGTCAAGCGGATCAGAGCACCGGAACTGGTAACCTTGATGGTACCTCATGGCGTGGCAGGTGTATCGGACGCATTTGATTGCACTTGATCCAAAGTCAGATTTGCACGTAGCTCGGTGTTCATTGATCGTCGCACAGATGATGATAGCTCCAAAACAATGCCTTGCTGGAGATGCTCGACATCGCTGCCTATTGCGTGTAGCATATCGTGCGCGTCTTCCGCGACCATTACACGGAACGCGGGAAATACACTCCTGGAAATGGAAAAAAGAACACATTGACACCGGTGTGTCAGACCCACCATACTTGCTCCGGACACTGCGAGAGGGCTGTACAAGCAATGATCACACGCACGGCACAGCGGACACACCAGGAACCGCGGTGTTGGCCGTCGAATGGCGCTAGCTGCGCAGCATTTGTGCACCGCCGCCGTCAGTGTCAGCCAGTTTGCTGTGGCATACGGAGCTCCATCGCAGTCTTTAACACTGGTAGCATGCCGCGACAGCGTGGACGTGAGCCGTATGTGCAGTTGACGAACTTTGAGCGAGGGCGTATAGTGGGCATGCGGGAGGCCGGGTGGACGTACCGCCGAATTGCTCAACACGTGGGGGGTGAGGTCTCCACAGTACATCGATGTTGTCGCCAGTGGTCGGCGGAAGGTGCACGTGCCCGTCGACCTGGGACCGGACCGCAGCGACGCACGGATGCACGCCAAGACCGTAGGATCCTACGCAGTGCCGTAGGGGACCGCACCGCCACTTCCCAGCAAATTAGGGACACTGTTGCTCCTGGGGTATCGGCGAGGACCATTCGCAACCGTCTCCATGAAGCTGGGCTACGGTCCCGCACACCGTTAGGCCGTCTTCCGCTCACGCCCCAACATCGTGCAGCCCGCCTCCAGTGGTGTCGCGACAGGCGTGAATGGAGGGACGAATGGAGACGTGTCGTCTTCAGCGATGAGAGTCGCTTCTGCCTTGGTGCCAATGATGGTCGTATGCGTGTTTGGCGCCGTGCAGGTGAGCGCCACAATCAGGACTGCATACGACCGAGGCACACAGGGCCAACACCCGGCATCATGGTGTGGGGAGCGATCTCCTACACTGGCCGTACACCACTGGTGATCGTCGAGGGGACACTGAATAGTGCACGATACATCCAAACCGTCATCGAACCCATCGTTCTACCATTCCTAGACCGGCAAGGGAACTTGCTGTTCCAACAGGACAATGCATGTCCGCATGTATCCCGTGCCACCCAACGTGCTCTAGAAGGTGTAAGTCAACTACCCTGGCCAGCAAGATCTCCGGATCTGTCCCCCATTGAGCATGTTTGGGACTGGATGAAGCGTCGTCTCACGCGGTCTGCACGTCCAGCACGAACGCTGGTCCAACTGAGGCGCCAGGTGGAAATGGCATGGCAAGCCGTTCCACAGGACTACATCCAGCATCTCTACGATCGTCTCCATGGGAGAATAGCAGCCTGCATTGCTGCGAAAGGTGGATATACACTGTACTAGTGCCTACATTGTGCATGCTCTGTTGCCTGTGTCTATGTGCCTGTGGTTCCGTCAGTGTGATCATGTGATGTATCTGACCCCAGGAATGTGTCAATAAAGTTTCCCCTTCCTGGGACAATGAATTCACGGTGTTCTTATTTCAATTTCCAGGAGTGTATATGTGCAGAGTGGAACAACATTTATATTGGGGTCACCAGTTTTATAGGAGAATTCAATGTCTACATATAGTGATAATCACTTTTTGTTCAGCAACTCGCTAGGAACGTAAAACCTGACGAACAATGAAGTAGATAAAGAAGAACCAACACTTCCACAGAATATATACGGTGTTTCAGGACCTCAACGACGACCTTTGAGGAATTATACACTGTAGAGCCAAAGAAATTGGTACACCTGCCTAATACCGTGTAAGACCACCGCGAGTACGAAGTAGTGCCGCAACACGACGTGGAAAGGACTCGACTAATGTCTGAAGCAGTGCTGGAGGGAACTGACACCATAATTCATAAATCCGTAAGAGAACGAGGGGGTAGATATTTCTTCTGAACAGTACGTTGCAAGGCATCACAAATATGCTCAATAATGTGCATGTCTGGGGAGTTTGGTGGCCATCGGAAGTGTTTAAACTTAGAAGAGTGTTCCTGGAGCCACTCGTGTAGCTACTCTGGACGTGTGGGGTGCCACATTGTCCTACTGGAAATGCCAAAGTCCGTCGGAATGTACAATGGACATGAATGGATGCAGGTGATCAGACAGGATGCTTACGTAGTGTCACCTGTCAGAATCGTATCTAGACGTATCAGATGTCCCATACCACTCCAGCTGCACACGCACCACACCATTACAGAACCTCCACCAGCTTGAGTAGTCCCCTCCAGAGATGCAGGGTCCGTCGTTTCTTGAGTTTATCTCCACACCCGTACACGTTCATCCGTTCGATTCAAATTGAAACGATACTCGTCCGACCAGGCAACAGGTTTCCAGTCATCAACAGTACAATTGCGGGTATGACGGGCCCAGGCGAAGCGTAAAGTTTTGTGACATGCAGTCATCAAGGGCACACGAGTGGTCCTTCGGCTCCGAAAGCCCATATCGATGATGTTCCGCTGAATAGTTCGCGCGCTGACACTTGCTGATGGCCCAGCACTGAAATCTGCAGCAATTTGCGGAAAGGTTGCACTTCTGTCACGCTGAACGATTCTCTGCAGTCGTCATTCGTCCCTTTCTGGCACGGTCTTTTTCCGGCCGCAGCGATGTCGGAGATTTGATGTTTTACCGGATTCCTGATATTCACGGTAAACTCGTGAAATGGTCGTACGAGAAAATCCCCTCTTCATCCCCACCTCGGAGATGCGGTGTCCCATCGCCGGTGCGCCGACTAAAACACCAGGTTTAAACTCACTTAAATCTTCATAACCTGCCATTGTAGCAGCAGTAACCGATCTAACAAATGCTCCAGACACTTGTTATATAGGTGTTGCCCACGGCAGCGCCGTATTCTACCTTTTTAGATACCTCTGTATTTGAATACTCATCCCCATACCAGTTTCTTTGGTGTTTCAGTGTAGCTTACACAAAATGGACCATTTTTACTAATCAACATATTCTCTTAAATGAATCCTTAAGGTCATAATAATGAATGTATACATTGCACAAAAATTGCCATTTATTACGCTACTGGCCATTAAAATTCCTACACCACGAAGATGACAGAATCAAAATTTAACCGACGGCAAGATTATCCTGTGATATGCAAATGATTACCTTTTCAGAGCCTTCCCACAAGATTGGCGCCGGTGGCGACAGCTACAACGTGCTGACATGAGGAAAATTTTCAACCGATTTCTCATACACAAACACCAGTTGACCGGCGTTGCCTGGTGAAACGTTGTTGTGATGCCTCGTGTAAGGAGAAGAAATGCGTACCATCACGTTTCCGACTTTGATAAAGGTCGGATTGTAGCCTATCGCGATTGCGGTTTATCGTATCGCGACATTGCTGCTCGAGTTGGTCGAGATCCAATGACTGTTAGCAGAATATGGAATCGGTGGGTTCTGGAGGGTAATACGGAACGCCGTGCTGGATACCAACGGTCTTGTGTCACTAGCAGTCGAGATGAGAGGCATTTTATCGGCATGGCTGTAACGGATCGTGCAGCCACTTCTCGATCCCTGAGTCAACAGGGTGGGACGTTTGCAAGACAACAATTGTTGTGGATTGGAAAGAGCGCCAACCCACTATGAGAGGAAGCCGAAAGGCACGTGTTTTAGCTCACGCAGGCTGGCGTGAGGTATGGAAAAGGTCAAGGAAATTAGACTAGCAAAAAACGTACGTAGCTGCTGGAATACTTAACTTTAATCCATAATTGGTGAACATCGCTCTTGACGGTACATGTTTTACAGCATCAATAGTAACTGGTAATGGCGCCTTGCTAGGTCGTAGCAAATGACGTAGCTGAAGGCTATGCTAACTATCGTCTCGGCAAATGAGAGCGTATTTTGTCAGTGAACCATCGCTAGCAAAGTCGGCTGTACAACTGGGGCGAGTGCTAGGAAGTCTCTCTAGACCTGCCGTGTGGCGGCTCTCGGTCTGCAATCACTGATAGTGGCGACATGCGGGTCCTATGTATACTACCGGACCGCGGCCGATTTAAAGGCTACCACCTAGCAAGTGTGGTGTCTGGCGGTGACACCACATTCCTCCCCCGCAAATCGGCGTACGGTTGTGTTATAAGGCTTCCGCCCGCCGTGGGGAGGACCCCATGTTGACGTATGCGATGAGGTGGGGAGCCTAACAACAGGCGAGGCTGTGCCACCCTCACCCTGCCATTCGGTCTGAGGGGAGCTAGGAAACGCCTGAAAACCTGCTCCAGCGTGCACACCAACATGCGGTGTATGCGCCGCCAGAGAGACAGGAGGGGCCGAAGGGTCGACCTCCATCGGGCCGGGGCACCCGACGGGCGAAGACGCCATATGGTCCGGAGCGGGCAAGAGGTCCATGTCGGAGGACAAGTGGTCACGGGAAGCGATCGGCGGCGCGTGACCCAGGGAGGCGCCCGGTGGTTGCAGCGACGCGTCCACTGCGGGCGTCGCCGGCGGGAGAACAGGCGACGGCGGCGGCGGCGGCGCGTCGCCATGGGTCAAAATGGAAGGCAGCGTCGGTAACACCTGGGGCTGAGGCGAGCCAGTAGATGGGTCTCCAGGGCGCTGACCGGACGGCACCGTCGCTGAAAGCAGACGGGGAGCGGCAGATCCCGTGCGACGACAGAGGCGCAGCTGATTGAGATGCCGACGCACCTCACCAGAGGCCCCCAAAGCCAGATACATAGCGCGGCCGAGACAGCGAAGAATGCGCCCATCGAGCCAACGCCGTGAACCTCGATAGTTGCGATAGTAGACAACGTCGCCTGGAGCAAAAGCAGGTGTCTGCCGCTGCACAGGAACCTGATGCGGCGGTTGTAGCAAAGATATCAAGGTGCGATGAGGGCGACCGTGCAGCAACTAAGCCGGCGAGCGACCATCTCGGGGCTGAGAGCGATACGAGGACAAAAAGAGCAATAACGCGCCCTCCCGAGAATGCGACGCTTTCAACTTCAACATCTGTGACTTGAAAGTCCTGACCAAACGTTCAGCGGCACCGTTTGACTGTGGCAAAAACGGCGCGAACGTCAGATGTTGAATACCATTGGCCTTGCAGAATGACTGAAATTCTGCGGACATGAATTGTGAGCCATTGTCGGAAACAATAGTCTGTGGAAGACCTTCAATGCAAAAGATAGCGGATAACGCTTGGATGGTGGCAGATGACGTCGTGGAAGACGTCCGGACAACAAAAGGAAAATTACTGAATGAATCTACCACAACCAACCATCGAGCATTCCAGAATGGACCAGCAAAATCGATGTGTAAGCGTTGCCAAGGGGAAGTGGCTTTTGGCCATGCAAAGAATTTCCGCGGTGGTGCTGATTGTTGTTCGGCACACACCATGCAAGAAGAGCACATATTCGTAATCGCGGCATCGATTCCGAACCAAGTACAGTGCTGACGAGCAAGTTGTTTTGTTCTCACTATACCCCAATGTCCTTGGTGGAGAAGCCGTAAGACAGAGGACTGTAACGAACGTGGGACCACGACCCTGGACTGATCATTATCAGAACGCAACAGCAAAACACCACGTAGTACAAAAATCTCTCCTTGTGAGCAAAAAATCGGCGAACCAACGGATCCCCGATCCGTGACTTTGACAAGGGCCATTGAGTAGCAATGAAACGCAAAACGGTAGCCAGGACAGGATCGGCAGCTGTGGCTGTAGCTACACGACGAAAATCAATCGGAAACGAGCCGACCACGTCATCGTTTTCCGAATCAATGAACATGCAAGCAAGTTCGGAGGAATCGAATGCTCTGTCCTCAGCAACAGGCAAACGGGACAACGCATCGGCGTTTCCGTGCTTAGCAGTGGACCGATACAAGATATCGTAGCGGTACTGCGAGAGGTAAATAGACCAGCGAATGAATTTCTGCGCTGTACGTGGAGGTACAGGCTTGGTCGGATGAAAAAGCGATGTCAAAGGTTTGTGGTCTGTGATGATGGTAAAGTGACGACCATACAAGAAATCATGAAACTTTGTAACACCAAATACGAGAGCCAATGCTTCTTTCTCGATCTGTGAATAATTTCTTTGTGCAGACGAGAACAATTTGGACGCAAAGGCAATAGGGAGATCGTGTGAACCATCTTTGTGCGCAAGCACAGCACCGATCCCGAAATCCGATGCATCCACCATCAACTAAAGGGGCTTCCGGGGACCGAATGGCGTAAGGCAAGTATTGGAAAGCAACGCCGATTTCAACTGGCGAAAGGCGCGTTCGCATTCCGTCGTCCAGACGAACGGAACACCTTTACGGCGTAAGCGATGAAGCGGAGCTGAAATGGAAGAGGCATGAGGAACATATTTGTTATAGTAATTTATTTTTCCCAGCACACTCTGTAGCTGCTTCAAATTCTGCGGCGAAGGCAAGTCTTGAATGGCACGGAGGTGGTCTGGACTGGGATGTATGCCTTGGGCATTGAGTACATGTTCCATATAGGGTAAGTCACGAGCAAAAAACATACATTTGTCCTTCCGCAAGCGAAGACCATTTTGTCGCAAGACCTGAAATAATGTTCTGAGATTGACTAAATGTTCTTCCTCCGTCTTTCCGGAGATCACAATATCGTCCAGATCGTTTGCTGCAGTAGGGACCGACGCACAAACAGTTTGTAGATATTGCTGAAACAATGCAGGGGCGGATGCACACCCGAATGGCAGTCGTTTGAAGCGATACAAACCAAGATGCGTGTTAACCACCAAAACGCGCTGGGATTCTTCGTCCACCGGTATTTGCAAGTACGCATCTGCTAGGTCCAACTTCGAAAAATATTTACCCGGGCACAGTTGGTCAAAAAGATCTTCCGGGCGGGGTAAAGGAAAAGTTGCAGTCACTAGTTGTGGATTCACTGTTGCCTTGAAGTCCACGCAAAGTCTCAATTTTCCGGAAGGTTTTTGCAAAATTACTAAGGTGATGCCCAGAGAGAAGCCTGCACACATTCAATTACACCTTGTGATTCCAAATCGTCTAATGTTTTTGCGACCTCATCACGCAATGCGTGGGGAACATTGCGCGCTCTGAAACATTTCGGTTGCGCGTTTACTTTCAGTTCCAAATGTGCTTTATAGTTCTTAGCGCAACCAAGGCCCGGTGCAAAAATGTCTGTAAATTCTTCACATAGACGAGAAACACTGTCCGAAGGCACAGTCTGGTTCACTGATAGGACCTGATTTACTATAGACAAGTTAAACAACTGAAATAAATCGAAACCAAACAAGTTCACTGCAGAAGAAGAACGAAGGACGTAAAATGACACAAGTTTTGTTTGTTCCTTGTATGTTGCCAGAAGGCTGCACTGTCCTAACACAGGGATTGCTTTTCCTGAATAGCTACTGAGCTTAACATTTGCGGCACGCAACGGAGGTGTGCCCAGCTGTTTGTACGTGTCTTGATTGATCAGTGAAACTGCAGCTCCGGTATCGAGCTGTAACGGTATCACTTTGCCGTTAATGTCCACATCTACAAAAAGTTTATTGTCCTGCTGACGACATGAGTGACTGTCTCGTGCAATGTGAACTGACACTGGTACATAATCACTTGCGACTTGACGGGATTTCCGTCGATGTCGACGCACACTATTTGTGGGACGAACACAGTCACTGTTAGAGAGAGTGGCACTGGGCGGAGTGGAATGAACTACATGAATTTCCATGGGGGAAGTTTCACGAGCCGGAGTATCCTTGGTTCGATTCCGATTCCAGCGTGAAGCAAAGCACCTGGAATGGTTGTGAGTGTCCGATCTGAGCTTTTCTGGCAAACACTCTGAACATGTCCTTTTTTATTACAGAAAAAGCAAATAGCCTGGCGTGATGGGTAATTCTCACGCGAATGTCTAGTAGCACACCGCGGGCATGATTTCAGCACTGCATTTGCTTGCCGGAGCGATACACGTGGCTGAGAGCCTGGCGGCTTTGGCGCGGCCTGGCGCGAGGACTGTTTACTGTTCCGTGCAGCTCGCCCGGCGGGCCGGTTAACCTGACACATGGGTGGCGAAGTTTCAAATGATTCCTGAGCAAAGTCAAGTGTGTCAGAAACGTTCTGTGCAATTGCATCACGTACCATAGCATCTGAATAAGGGAGTCCACATTGACACTCAAAAGCACAATCCCTAGTAAGGCCTTGCAAGGTTGCAACCCACTCCCGATTAGTCTGTCTGGCCATACGTTTTGTACGAAAGAAGGTATACCTTTTGGCAACTACACTGACTGATTCTTTGAAATATGCATCTAATGCAGACAAAATTTCTTCGTAGGACAGAGTTGCTACGTCGCGTGGGGGAAATAATTTGACTATCACACGGTATGTGTGCACCCCGACGGATGCTAACAAAAAAGGCTGCCGCTCGTTACCTTGAATTCTGTAGGTGGCAAGATGGAATCCAAATTGGTGTGACCACTCCGTCCAGCTTTCCAGTGCAGCATCAAAAGGTTGAAAAGTTGGTGCAACTGTGTGTTGTGGCTGCGTGAGCGGTGGAGCGGCGGCCGCCGCATCGTTTTGCATTGCACGTTGACCCTGGACGAGCTGTCCAAGAGCATCCAGCAAGGCCTGCGTCTGCTGGTTCTGTAAGCGATAAACTTCGGACAGTACATCTGGAGATTGTGGCGAAGATATTACACAAGTAAATCAGGGCAGTATAGTTATGATCGCGAATTGGCCTCGTCGCCAAATGTTGTGGATTGGCAAGAGCACCAACCCCCTATGAGAGGAAGCCAAAAGGCATGCATTTTATCTCACGCAGGCTGGCGTGAGGTCTGGAAAAGGTCAAGGAAATTAGACTAGCAAAAAACGTACATAGCTGCTGGAATACTTAACTTTAATCCATAACTGGTGAACATCGCTCTTGACGGTACATGTTTTACAGCATCAATAGTAACTGGTAATGGCGCCTTGCTAGGTCGTAGCAAATGACGTAGCTGAAGGCTATGCTAACTATCGTCTCGGCAAATGAGAGCGTATTTTGTCAGTGAACCATCGCTAGCAAAGTCGGCTGTACAACTGGGGCGAGTGCTAGGAAGACTCTCTAGACCTGCCGTGTGGCGGCGCTCAGTCTGCAATCACTGATAGTGGCGACATGCGGATCCGACGTATACTACCGGACCGCGGCCGATTTAAATGCTACCACCTAGCAAGTGTGGTGTCTGGCGGTGGCACCACAACAACCATCTGCACGAACAGTTCGACGACGTTTGCATCAACATGGACTATCAGCTCGGAGACCGTGGCTGCTGTTACCCTCGACGCTGCATCACAGACAGGAGCGCCTGCGATGGTGTACTCAACGACGAACCTGGGTGCACGAATGGCAAAATGTCATTTTTTCGGATGAATCCAGGTTCTGTTTGCAGCATCATGATGGTCCCATCCACGTTTGGCGACATCGCGGTGAACGCACATTGGAAGCGTGTATTCGTCATCGCCATACTGGTGTATCACCCGGCGTGATGGTATGGGGTGCCTTTCGTTACACGTCTCGGTCACCTCTTGTTCGCATTGTCGGCACTTTGAACAGTGGACGTTACATTTCAGATGTGTTACGACGCGTGGCTCAACCCTTCATTCGATCGCTGCGCGGTTCTAGGCGCTTCAGTCTGAAACCGCGTGACCGCTACGGTCGCTGGTTCGAATCCTTAGGTTAGTTAGGTTTAAGTAGTTCTAAGTTCTAGAGGACTGATGACCACAGATGTTAAGTCCCATAGTGCTCAGAGCCATTTCCACCATTCGATCCCTGCGTAACCCTACATTTCAGCAGGATAATGCACGACCGCATGTTGCAGGTCCTGGACGGGCCTTTCTGGATACAGAAAATGTTCGACTGCTGCCCTGGCCATCACATTCTCCAGATCTCTCACCAACTGAAAACGTCTGGTCAATGATGGCCGAGCAACTGGCTCGTCACAATACGCCAGTCACTACTCTTGATGAACTGTGGTATCGTGCTGAATTGCATGGGCAGCTGTACCTGTAAACGCCATCCAAGCTCTGTTTTATTCAATGCCCAGGCGTATCAAGGCCGTTATTACGGCCAGAGGTGTTTGTTCTGGATACTGATTTCTCGGGATCTATGCATCCAAATTGCATGAAAATGTAATCACATGTCAGTTCTAGTATAATATATTTGTCCAATGAATACCCGTTTATCATGTGCGTTTCTTCTTGGTGTAGCAATTTTAATGGCTGGTAGTATCAGCAGCATGACCATGTGCCTAGCTCATAAACAGCAGACCAGAACGTACATGTTCCTCGACAAAAAGAGATTCATGTAAGCCGTGCCCGGCTCGTGTCCATTCCGTTTATCGTTTGTCATCTTCTCTTACCCTACTGCTGCCTCGTTATCTTATTCCATTTACTGGCGTCACTAACTTCCTGCCTTACCTGCCCGTGAGTGGCAGCAGCAGCGCTTATCGATAAGTGCTATGTTGTACTATCTCTGGAGCGACCGATAGTATTCTTGGGTCGTCGTGTGTCTGGAAGTCAGTCGGGCACAGAGCAGCAGTCGGGACGGAGCAGCGGTCGGGGACAGAGGAGAGACGGGAACGGAGGACCAGTGAGGCGCGGATAGCCAGTACTAGCCTATCGCTGGCCACACGCATCAACTGTCCGACGGAAGGAGATTGGAGCGGGAACGACAGCCGGTTGGTCGTCCTATTGGGTGACGTGTATTTGGTCTTTTGACCGTTTCTGGGCCTCGTCAGTTCGTCATCTTGCCGGACACGGGTCAGTTCCTTCCTCGTGCAGAGATGTCGTCGCCGATGGGCAAGAGTTACCTCTTCATGGGTAGGTCCGAGCCAGTGTGCCCGGGTCGCCGTGTCTCCGAGTTCCGAACGGACATCGAGTTGAGTCGGGTAGGAGCTGCAGTGAGCTCCGGACAGTCAAGTCTCGCCCGTCCGTTGCCGACACTCATAATTTGAGTGAGGACGACCTTGGTTGGTCGTTCGGTCGGTCGTCTCACCGGACGACGTGTATTTGGTCACCGACCGTTTATGGAAACTCTCTGTTTGTCATTTCTCCTTGTTGTTCCACGGTGATTGGTTTTAGGATTGTCGGAGTTCTTGGTGCAAGTGTTTCCGTGGAACTGTATGTAGCTTCTGTGATTTCCGCTGAGCAGATGAATGCTGTCTGCGTACTGGAGTAGCCAGTCGGTCGGTTGCGACAGAGCAGCGAGGAAGTCTCCGCAGCGTGAGGTGAAGAGAATTCATTAGGCTGTTGGTTGGTTCTTCAGCTCAAGGTTGGTTCTTCGTGTTGCCACCCGATTGTTCAGTGTTACGCTTGGCTGTCTGTCTCACCTAAACTGTGGTTACAGTTTCCTACCCAGACCGACCCTTGGAACACTATTGTTTGTGATTGTCATTTTATTTGGTCGCAGGTATTGTGGCAGGCCTTCAGCCGTGTATTAATATTATCTGTTTTATGTTTAGTATATGGCCTTCAGCCGAACTTCTTGACAACTATTTTGAGATAAGGCCTTCAGCCGTGTTTTAATTAAAATTCTTGTTGATCTGTATTTAGGCCTTCAGCCGAGTTTGTTTCAGAATCTGTGGCTTTAAGATGTAAATCGTTGTCTGTGAGGTTTCTCTTTAATTATCTTGAATTCTTGAAACTGCTTTCAGCCGTGTTCTGTAAATGTTTATCTGAAGGTGGTCTCTAATTATTCTTGAGTAATTGTTTGGGCCTTCAGCCAACTGTGTAAGAGCTCATCTCTAAACTCTTTTATCATGAAAAAAAATTTTGTTAGGCTTTCAACTGAAGAACTAATTTGAATTTTCCTTAATATGGCCTTTAACCGGAATTTGTAAACGCTTTGGTTTTAAAGAATTTCCTTAGCTGATCTGAAATATTATTTCGGCCTTTAGCCGTTATTCTAAATCCTGGCGTTTTAAAAGGAATCATTTAAACTTATTCTGGAGAAGTTACTTGGGCCCTCAGCCGTGAATTGATCTTGTTGTTTTAAAGAGAAAACTGTGCATTGGTTTGAGGAATAAAGTTGTGTGTTCTTGTATAATTAACAGTAATTGACCCTATCCACAACCTGATCCGCTCTGTGCTCCGAAACACCAGATTGCAGTATCATCCCTCAAAGTTTGTCGGTGAGGTCCTAAACACCCTGTATATAACAGCTTCAGTGGTCGATCGTTTATTCCCACTAACTGATAGAGAGGTTTTCAACTGTAAAACCATAAGGACGACTGTCTCTAAGCGATGTAGGACGTTTTAGAAGAAACAGGGAGTTTGCGTCCTGAGCATGTTGGTGATGGTAGGCGTGACAAGGACACACCAGTTTTCGAGAGTGATGTGTTCCATAGATTTAGCGATGAACCTTGGAGCAGCATGCACATTGTAGTCTGTGCTACGGGAACAAGTCACCATGTATATAGGCCGGGCAGGCACAGTTTCTCAAAGACAATTCAGTACCTCTGTAGCTCTCACCACCTCACGAATAGTTCGTCACTTCTGTAGCTCTATAATTTCGTCTTTCTGCGCTTGGGAATTGTGAAGCTTCATGTACTTTTTATATGCAACACATCGGCTCTAACTACATTAAACTTATTATCTCTATCACTTAAATACTTTAAGACTAGCACTTTTCGGAGGGGTCTTTTCTTTTAATGAACAAAGAGAAGACCTCAACAGCTACAAACATAGAAATGAAGGATATTAGCCCATCTGTGCGTGGCTCTGTGTCTCATAGATACCACTTTCCGCCTGCCGGAGAAAAACGTAGCCTACAGGTTCACGAGTATAAGTCGTCTGGATAGAACGGCTTGCGTGGACGGAGCAACTGTGACAGTGCAAACGGATTAATGACACACAAATACACAGGGTGGTCCATTGATCGTGACCGGGCCAGATATCTCACGAAATAAGCGTCAAAAGAAAAAACTACAAAAAACGAAACTCGTCTAGCTTGAAGGGGGAAACCAGATGGCGCTATGGTTGGCCCGCTAGATGGCGCTGCCATGCGTCTAACGGATATCAACTGCGTTTTTCAAATAGGAACTCCCATTTTTTATTACTTATTCGTGTAGTACGTAAAGAAATATGAATGTTTCAGTTGGACCAGCTTTTTCGCTTTGTGATAGATGGCGCTGTAATAGTACAAACATATGGCTCACAATTTTAGACGCACAGTTAGAAACAGGTAGGTTTTTTAAATTAAAATACAGAACCTAGGTACGTTTGAACATTTTATTTCGGTTGTTCTAATGTGATACATGTACCTTTGTGAACTTATGACTTCTCAGAACGCATGCTGTTACAGAGTGATTACATGTAAATACCACATTAATGCAATAAATGCTCAAAATGATGTCCGTCAACCTCAATGCATTTGGCAGTACGTGTAACGACATTCCTCTCAACAGCGAGTAGTTTGCCTTCCGTAATGTTCGCACATGCATTGACAATGCACTGACGCATGTTGTCAGGCGCTGTCGGTGGATCACGATAGCAAATATCCTTCAACTTTCCCCACAGAAAGAAATCCGGGGACGTCAGATCCGGTGAACGTGCGGTCCATGGTATGGTGCTTCGACGACCAATCCACCTGTCATGAAATATGCTATTCAATACCGCTTCAACCGCACGCGAGTTACGTGCCAGACATCCATCATGTTGGAAGTACATCGCCATTCTGCCATGCAGTGAAATATCTTGTAGTAACATCGGTAGAACATTACGTAGGATATCAGCATACATTGCACCATTTAGATTGTCATCGATAAAATGGGGGCCAGTTGTCCTTCCTCCCACAATGCTGCACCATACATTAACCGGCCAAGGTCGCTGAAGTTCCACTTGTCGCAGCCATCGAGGATTTTCCGTTGCCCAATAGCGCATATTATGCCGGTTTACGTCACCGCTGTTGCTGAATGAGGCTACGTCGCTAAATGGAACGCGTGCAAAAAATCTGTCAACGTCCCGTAATTTCTCTTGTGCCCTGTGCCAGATCTGTACACGACGTTCAAAGTCGTCGCGATGCAATTACTGGTGCATAGAATTATGGTACGGGTGCAATCGATGTTGATGTAGCATTCTCAACACCGACGTTTTTGAGATGCCCGATTCTCGCGCAATTTGTCTGCTACTGATGTACGGATTACAAGCGACAGAAGCTAAAACACCTACTTGGGCATCATCATTTGTTGCAGGTCGTGGTTGACATTTCACATGTGGCTGAACACTTCCTGTTTCCTTAAATAACGTAACTATTGGGCGAACGCTCCGGACACTTGGATGATGTCGTCCAGGATACCGAGCAGCATATATAGCACACGCCCGTTGGGCATTTTGATGACAATAGCCATACATCAACACGATATCGACCTTTTTCGCAATTGGTAAACGGTCCATTTTAATACGGGTAATGTATCACGAAGCAAATACCGTTCGCACTGGCGGAATGTTACGTGATACCACGTACTTATACTTTGTGGCTATTACAGCGCCATCTATCACAAAGCGAAGAAAGTGGTCCAACTAAAACATTCATATTTCTTTACGTACTACACGAATATGTAATAAAAAATGGGGGTTCCTATTTTTTAAAATACGCAGTTGATATACGTTTGACCTATGGCAATAGCGGGCCAACCATAGCGCCATCTGGTTTCCCCCTTCAAGCTAGACGAGTTTCGTTCTTTGTAGTCTTTTCGTTTGATGCTTATTTCGTGAGATGGCCCGGTCACTATCAATGGACCACCCTGTATGCTTTATTGAGCTGCTACACCTAAGTTGTACAGCCGCTTGTTGCACGTGCTTGCCGGCCGGTGTGGCCGTGCGGTTCTAGGCGCTACGGTCTGGAGCCGAGCGACCACTACGGTCGCAGGTTCGAATCCTGCCTCGGGCATGGATGTGTGTGATGTCCTTAGGTTAGTTAGGTTCAATTAGTTCTAAATTCTAGGCGACTGATGACCTCAGAAGTTAAGTCGCATAGTGCTCACAGCCATTTGCATTTTTTGCACGTGCTTGCGAATAGGTACAACAAAGCAGTGGGCTGTCAAGTCGTTCGTCAACAAGACTATGTCCGTTCTGGGCGCCACACTGTCAATGACTGTAGCAAACATCTATCCCTATGCGAAGGCTCTAGGCGACTCTACTTGTAGAGTAAGTCTCGCAGGATGATCTCCACTACGAACTGCAGCTACGAACTGCCACTCTGGCACTCCGTACTATAACTGTCGCACACCAACACCAAACCGGACGGGTGGCCGAGCGGTTCTAGGCGCTTCAGTCTGGAACCGCGTGACCGCTACGGTCGCAGGTTCGAATCCTGCCTCGGGCATGGATGTGTGTGATGTCCTTAGGTTAGTTAGGTTTAAGTAGTTCTACGTTCTAGGGGACTGATGACCACAGATGTTAAGTCCCGTAGTCCTCAGAGCCATTTGAGCCAACCAACACCAAACATGAACCACCGTTGCTGCCTGAGGCCGCCGCTTATCAAAGCGCGGAAGTCCATCTCGTTGGCGGCGGCATGGAGGTTGCTAATTGGGCCGCACTTGTGGTCAGCGGCGAACTTTAAAGCCTTGTCCATTGCCCCTATCGGAAACTGTCTCAGTGTGCCGGCTCTGGTTGCGTCCATTGGCGAGGACGTAACATATGTTACGGCACAAGTGCAGAAACCAAAAAGAAAGACTGCAAAAAACATTAAATGTTTTAAAATAAATCATGGCCATTAAAATTGCTACACCAAGAAGAATGGCAGATGATAAACGGGTATTCATTGGAGAAATATACTAGAACTGACATGTGATTACATTTTCGCGCAATTTGGGTGCATAGATCCTGAGAAATCAGTACCCAGAACAACCACCTCTGGCCGTAATAACGGCCACCATACGCCTGGCCATTGAGTCAAACAGAGCTTGGATGGCGTGTACAGGTACGGCTCCCCATGCAGCTTCAACACGATACCACAGTTCATCAAGAGTAGTGACTGGCGTATTGTGACGAGCCAGTTGCTCGGCCACCATAGACCAGACGTTTTCATTTGGTGAGAGATCTGGAGAAAGTACTGGCCAGGGCAGCAGTCGAACATTTTCTGTATCCAGAAAGGGCTGTAAGGACCTGCAACACGCGGTCGTGCATTATCCTGCTGAAATGTAGGGTTTCGCAGGGATCGAATGAAGGGTAGAGCCACGGGTCGTAACACATCTGAAAGGTAACGTCCACTGTTCAAAGAACCGTCAATGCGAACAAGAGGTGACCGAGACGTGTAACCAATGGCAACCCATACCATCACGCTGGATGATATGCCAGTATGGCGATAACGAATACACGCTTCCAATGTGCATTCACCGCAATGACGCCAAACACGGATGCGACCATCATGATGCTGTAAACGGAACCTGGATTCAACCGAAAAAATGACGTTTTGCCATTCGTGCACCCGGTTCGTCATTGAGCACACCATCGCAAGCGCTCCTGTCTGTGATGCAGCATCAAGGGTAACCGCAGCCATGGTCTCCGAGCTGATAGTCCGTGCTGCTGCAAACGTCGCCGAACTGTTCGTGCAGATGGTTGTTGTCTTGCAAACGTCCCCATCTGTTGACTCCGGGATCGAGACGTGGCGGATAAGATGCCTGTCATCTCGACTACTAGTGATACGAGGCCGTTGGGATCCAGCATGGCTTTCCTTATTACCCTCCTGAACCCACCGAGTCCATATTCTGCTAACAGTCATTGGATCTCGAGCAACGCAAGCAGCAATGTCGCGATACGATAAACCGCAATCGCGATAGGCTACAATCCGACCTTTATCAAAGTCGGAAACGTGATGGTACGCATTTCTCCTCCTTACACGGGGCATCCCAACAACGTTTCATCAGGCAACGCCGGTCAACTGCTATTTGTGTATGAGAAATCGGTTGGAAACTTTCTTCATGTCAGCACGTTGTAGGTGTCGCCACCGGCGCCAACCTTGTATGAATGCTCTGAAAAGCTAATAATATGCGTATCACAGAATCTTCTTCCTATCGGTTAAATTTGGCGTCTGTAGCACGTCATTTTCGTGGTGTAGCAATTTTATTGGCCAGTAGTGTAGTTTATGTTTTTCAATTCCTTAATCACATCATTTTTCTAACAGTATTTATTAACTTATATTAGTTGCATAATAACTATAACAAACAACTACATATTTAAACCAGACTGACACTTCTTGGGCCCAGAAGGGCTGGATCCTTAGACCCAGAAAGCCAGAAGTATTGAAAACAGACACAGTAGGCAACTAAAAGAAGCCACATTTTGGTGAAATATATGATTATGTAATCAGGAAGATAATTTATGCAACAGGATGTACAGTACAGTTTTTTTAAGATGTGGCAGCGTAACAGTATGTTTTGTGAAACACGATATTATAATGAATAAAACAGATCGCTGTCAGTAACTTTGTTATTTTGATCATTCTAGACCACTTTTCGTAAACAGTCATGACATATGTACTTTTTCATTCCCTGCCCCTTAGAAAGAACTTATCTACGAGGGCAGTTCAATAAGTAATGTAACACATTTTCTTTCTGAAACAGGGGTTGTTTTATTCAGCTTTGAAATACACCAGGTTATTCCCCAATCTTTTAGCTACACAACACTATTTTTCAACGTAATCTCCATTCAATGCTACGGCCTTACGCCACCTTGAAATGAGGGCCTGTACGCCTGCACGGTACCATTCCACTGGTCGATGTCGGAGCCAACGTCGTACTGCATCAATAACTTCTTCATCATCCGCGTAGTGCCTCCCACGGATTGCGTCCTTCATTGGGCCAAACATATGGAAATCCGACGGTGCGAGATCGGGGCTGTAGGGTGCATGAGGAAGAACAGTCCACTGAAGTTTTGTGAGCTCCTCTCGGGTGCGAAGACTTGTGTGAGGTCTTGCGTTGTCATGAAGAAGGAGAAGTTCGTTCAGATATTTGTGCCTACGAACACGCTGAAGTCGTTTCTTCAATTTCTGAAGAGTAGCACAACACACTTCAGAGTTGATCGTTTGACCATGGGGAAGGACATCGAACAGAATATCCCCTTCAGCGTCCCAGAAGACTGTAACCATGACTTTACCGGCTGAGGGTATGGCTTTAAACTTTTTCTTGGTAGGGGAGTGGGTGTGGCGCCACTCCATTGATTGCCGTTTTGTTTCAGGTTCGAAGTGATGAACCCATGTTTCATCGCCTGTAACAATCTTTGACAAGAAATTGTCACCCTCAGCCACGTGACGAGCAAGCAATTCCGCACAGATGGTTCTCCTTTGCTCTTTATGGTGTTCGGTTAGACAACGAGGGACCCAGCGGGAACAAACCTCTGAATATCCCAACTGGTGAACAATTGTGACAGCAATACCAACAGAGATGTCAAGTTGAGCACTGAGTTGTTTGATGGTGATCCGTCGATCATCTCGAACGAGTGTGTTCGCACGCTCCGCTATTGCAGGAGTCACAGCTGTGCACGGCCGGCCCGCACGCGGGAGATCAGACAGTCTTGCTTGACCTTGCGGCGATGATGACACACGCTTTGCCCAACGACTCACCGTGCTTTTGTCCACTGCCAGATCACCGTAGACATTCTGCAAGCGCCTATGAATATCTGAGATGCCCTGGTTTTCCGCCAAAAGAAACTAGATCACTGCCCGTTGTTTGCAACGCACATCCGTTACAGACGCCATTTTAACAGCTCTGTACAGCGCTGCCACCTGTCGGAAGTCAATGAAACTATACGAGACGAAGCGGGAATGTTTGAAAATATTCCACAAGAAATTTCCGGTTTTTTCAACCAAAATTGCCCGAGAAAAAAAATGTGTTGCATTACTTATTGAACTGCCCTCGTATATCATTGTACAAAATTATCAAATGATGAATTAGTACAATTATTATTGTTATTAGTTCGCTTGATGCGTGTATGTATTACCTTCACTTTCAACATTCCTGAAGTTTTCATTCGTTTCGAGATTTAGAGAACTAAATCTACACATGAGACGCGGCAGTGCGCAGCATGTGTCAGCTAACTTACAGCGATTTATGAAAGTAATAACCATCTTGAGGTTGAAGCTCTTGTGCCCGTGTTTGCTTACAAACAGACTTGTTTCTAGAGGAGATCCACCTTGAGCAAACCACAACTTCATCGTTTCTTCTAATTCCCAGCCAGTTTCGCCGAAGTGAAGTGAAATGTCAGCATTATCAGTGGGCTCTTATTTTCTTCTTTGTTGCCTCATGTTGTGGTTTCCTGTTTTTTACGTCTTCATTGCATTTGTTTCCTGAATATGTTCTTGCCTTATTGGAAACTGATTTGCTCTGACCATCGATATAGAGCTTTACAATATTATAGTTTTTGCTACACTGTATGAGCGAGTCACGAATCAGTCTGCGACTTTCCATTATATTACAGTAAGAGTAACTGCAGGGTTTTGAGATTACTACTTGAGTTTTGGGCCGAACAGATATTTCGTTGATAACAATAATGGAACACTGGATCAGCTCGTCCATCTGTCGTATATTAAATGCTTTTGTGTCGCATTCACTACGGCGAAGTGTAGCGACTACCCCAGTATTTCAATAAATAAGCGAAGGAAACCGTTTAAAAATCTCACTCAGGGCGGCCTGTGTAACAGTACACGCTCGTTAATCCGCCATGCGTTCACCCTCACACTCTCATATAAAAGTCCTGTAAAAGACCATATTATGAGATTTTCCAAGGATCGAAAGGTTATCGCCGAATTTCGGACAATCACTTCCCCTAGCAAGCACTATAAAAAGGTGCATGCACATAAGGACAAATACGGTAATTCAGAAGTATATAAAATACATTGTCTGAATTGTCAGCGCAGCTATATTGGCCGAACATGAAAACCGTTTAGAATACACACATCAAAAAAAGTTTTGCATCACCCCGGTTCCCAGAACTCCTGAAGACAGAGATTGACTTTGGATATTGTATAACAGATACAGTCGCCTTCAGCATTCAGAGACGGCACTAAACCCGCCCAAATATGTAAACAACCATGCATGTGCAGTGCCTATTAGACGGAGGGGGTCCAACAGCTGATCAGTTCCAGTCATTCCACCAGGAAGGAGATACACGGCTGGTGTAGTCTGTAGTTCAAGCATGCCTAGACGGTCAATACCGCTGTTCGATCGCGTCCGAATTGTTATTTTGAGCCATTAAAGGCTGCAACAAGGGAAGTGTCCAGGAGTCCCGGAGTGAACCAAAGCGATATTTTTCGGACATGGGGGAGATACAGAGAGACAGCAACTGTCGATGACATGCCTCGCTCAGGCCGCCCAAAGACTATTACGGCAGTCGATGACCGCTACCTACGGATTATGGCTCGGAGGAACCCTGACAGCAACTCCACCACGTTGAATAATGGTTTTCGTGCAGCCACAGGACGTCGTGCTAGGCAGCATGATGCGCAACTTCACTGCCGACGTCCATGGCGAGATCCATCTTTGCAACCAAACCAGGACACCATGCAGCGCCGTGGAGATGGGCCGAACAACATGCCGCATGGCCGCAGGATTGGCATCACGTTCTCTTCGCCGAAGAGTGTCGCATATCCCTTTTAACCACACAATCGTCGGAGACGGTAATGTTGAAAGCCTTAGACACACTGTCCAGCGAGTGCAGCCAGGTGAAGGTTCCCTCCTGTTATAGGATGGTATCATGGGGGGCCGACGGTAGCCGCTGGAGGTCATGGAAAGCGCCGTAACGGTTCTGCGTTAGGTGAATGTCATCCTCCGACCGATAGTGCAACCATATCGGCAGCATATGGGCGAGGCATTCGTCTTCATAAACGACAATTCGCGCCCCCATCGTTGACATCTTGTGAATGAGTTCCTTCAATATAACGACATCGCTCGACTATAGTGGCCAGCTTGTCTCCAGACATGCCTATCGAACATGCCTGAGATAGATTGAAAAGGGCTGTTTATGGACGACGTGACTCACCAACCACTTTGAGGAATCACCGTTGAGGAGTGGGACAATCTGGACCAACAGGGCCTTGATGAGCTTGTGGATAGTATGCCACGAGGAATAGAGGCATGCATCAATGCAAGAGAACGTGCTACTGGGTATTAGAGGTACCGGTGTGTACAGCAATCTGGACCACCACCTCTGAAGGTCTCGCTGTATGGAGGCACAACATGCAATGTGTGGTTTTCATGGGCGGAAATGATTTTTATGTTGATCTCTATTCCATTTTTCTGTAAAGGTTTCGGAACGCCCGGAACAGAAGTGATGCAAAACTTTTATTGATGTGTGTACTTCATAAAGATCACTGGTTTTTAAATTGCAGTCGTACAGCAGTGGCTGTGTGTCTGAAGACAACTAACCATACTTCATGCGAGATTGAAGATAGCATCAAAATTAAGCTTAGCGCAGGGAAAGACCCTGTGGTAAACGTCTTCGAATAATTTGAAATTTTTGCCGAAAAGATGAAGAACCCGCAAAATTTATCATATGAACAAAAGGAGTTTAATTTACATGAATTCTTCTATTTATTCGACAAAGTGTGTAGAAAATATGTGAGAAATACTCTCAACTATGTATTGAAACAAAACAGAACACCTTCAACGACTACAGATAGGACGTTCATATTCACAGGCCATGAACATTAGCACGTTCTGCAGAAATGATAGGTGCTAAGCTTCTTTCAAGCTACGAAAAATCGAACGAGAGGGAGAGGTACAACAAGCACAGTGTGTGTGTGTATGTGTGTGTGTGTGTGTGTGTGTACGTGTGTGTGTGTGTGTGTGTATGCTGGGTTACTCACGTTGCATATGCTTGCTCCATAGACTCCCCCAGCGCAGAAAGAGGTTCTAGCGTTGTAGTTGGGAAAGTAGGCTTTGCAGTTAGCGTTGGAGTCCACGACCAGTGGCATATACAGCAGCACTTGGGAACAGCGTGACACTGAAATCAGAGCATCATCCTTCATGAGAGAAGCAATCGCGGAAGGAAAAAATCAATCAAACTGCTCGTTTTATAATCTCAAAACGCCTTTTTCTCGTTGCAATATAATATTTATTACGCACCACACTCGTTCGCCATTTATACTAAACGCAGCTTTCGCGGACTTTTCCTGTTAAATACATTTTTGCTTGTACTTATACTCACAGACTTGAAAGACAGCATAATTTTTACTGTCACTCTTTTGCCTCGCCAAAATCTGTTTTTCCTCTCATCTGGCCGTAGGTTATGCGGGCACATATCCACTGCTCTTATGATGATTCGGCACATATTACCGTAGCGATCCTCTGAGTCTGTATTTTTCAAATTTCGTTTCTCGTAAGCTAAATAATGCGGAAGACTTCACTGGTGATCTGACGAGAATTACAGATTCATACTCGCAGTAACCGTGAAAGCGTTTTCTCGTGACACTGTACACTAAGCATTTCTTGTTTTGTGTTTTCGGAGAGATAATTTGTTCATCAGCATTTCCGCGCTTCACTTGAGCTTTGCATGGTGACGCGGTGAAGGGATTTGACCTACACTAGTGAGGCTCTGCTGCACTGCTGGCCATTGTTGATATAAAATGTCATACACCACCCATGTGTATCAAGTGAAACCATCACGCATTCGTTAACAAAGGTTTAGAAAGTAGTTGTATGCGCCGTGTCGCGACTATGCGCCGACGCCACACCGCCGAAATACACTCATGCTCAGAAAAAAAGAGCACCTTTAACGACTACAAATAGGACATTCATATTCACAGGACATGTACATTAGTGGGGACACTACGAATGTAGTGTGTGGACATACAAGGTGAGAATGTGGGTCTCGCGGGAGGCGTGCGCGAGATAGTCCCTGCACAGATAGATAGAGCTTCTGCCCTGTAAGCAGGAGATCCCGCGTACGAGTCCCGGTCGGGGCACACATTTTCACCTGTCCCCGTTGATATATGTCAACGCCCGTCAGCAGCTGAAGGTATTAATATAATTCTAATTATGTACATTAGTACGTTCTGCAGGAATGTGCCTCCTGCTCTCGTTGTCGCTATAAATAGAAGGTAATGGATCAGTGTGACTTAAGCAGACGTTCACGATGACTCGGAGACGTATGCGCGAACTCTACTATGAAATTAATGAGTTTGAAAGATGATGATGACGATGATTTTGGTTTGTGCGGCGCTCAACAGCGTGGTTATCACCACCTGCACAAATTCCAAATCTTTTCACTGTCCTGTCTCCTCATTTTTCCTAAATGATGAGAACAACACAAACACCCAGTTCCGGGAGGAAAAAATCCCCGACGCGGCCAAGAATCGAATCGAACCTGCCACCCCGGGATCCAAGGGCAGCAACGCGAACCATTAGACCACAAACTGCGGACGAGTTTGGGAGAGTGCGAATTATTGACATGAGAGAATATGATGCACCCACCCGGGAAAATGCTGCTCATGTGGGACGAAGTGTTTCGGCAGTGCAGTGGATGTGTGTAGAATGGTCGCCCCCCCCCCCCCCCCCCCCGAGAAGACCGACACCTCATCCGAATAGCGCTTAGGACATATTTGCGTTCTCCTCGGCTCCAGGCAACAATAAGACGGTGTAACACATGATTCACTAGCAGGGGTGACAGTCCGTCGCCATTTATTACGACATGGGTTACATGTGCGAAGTCCACTTCTGACGAATGTGCAGAAATAATAGACGGCAATGGTGTCTATAACAACGTCACTGTGGTCAGGATTGGCATCAGATAGCGTTTTTTGACGAATCCAAGTTCTGTTTCTTTGAAAATGATGACCACATTTTGGGGAGCACAATTGATTGCATTCGCATAAGACATACAGCGCCAGCTCGAGGCCTTATGATGTGGAATGCCATTGGATAAAATGGCAAATCATAGTTGGTGCATGTCCAGGGCACTCAGACCAGTGTGACCTAAGTGAACTACAGCCTGCGATTAATACCCATACCCTTTCTGTACAACACCCCAGACGCCTTTTTTTTCAACAAGACAATGCACGACCACGTGCTGCATCACGAACACGTCCCTTCATGGTGTCACAGGATATCAGCCTTTTGCCCTGGCCCGCCAGATCACCATACATGTCGCCATTCTAAAATGTGTGGGATATGGTGAAACGACGTGTTCAGGGCTGTGACCCAGTGCCAAGCATCATAGATGAACTGTGGAACCAGGCGAATGCAGCGTGGATGACTTTACCATAGGACGCCATTCGCGCCCAATACGCGTCAGTGTCATCACTCAGGGAACAGGTTACCAGGGACAATGGCGGACCCTGTGCCTACTAGCGTACAGGACACATGCTGAACTGAGTTGACAGAATGCTAACAATTTCTGCAGAACATTCTAATGTATACTCATGCTCATAAATTAAGGATAATTGCAGAATGTGGTGCCACACAACGTGCCACTACACAAAACTGACGCTAATAGCACAGGCACATAGAGAACACACACGACACAGATCTGTAAGTCCAAGATATTGGTGATAAGTTGAGAAAACCGCCCCGAAACACATTTGCTACAAAACGCCACTGTTTCCTGCGCATGTACCCCGACATCAGAATAGGATATGATAACCATGCACACGTACACAGGCCGCACAACGGGTTGGCATACTCTGGATCAGGTGGTCGAGCACCTGCTGGGGTATAGCCTCCCGTTCTTGCACCAGTGCCTGTCAGAATTCCTGAAGTGTCCTAGGGGTTTGAAGACGTGCAGCGACACGTCGACAGAGAGCATCCCAAACGTGCTCGATGGGGTTTAGTTCTGGAGAACAGGCAGGCCACTCCATTCCTCTGATATCTTCTGTTTGAAGGTACTCCTCCACGATTTATGAGCATGAGTGCGCATGTTCTGAGAATATGAATGTCCTGTCTATAGTCGTTCAAGGTGTCCTGTTTTTTTTTCTGAATATGAGTGTAGTTGTTTGTGGCGTGTCGCGAGTATGCGCCGACGCAAGACCCCCGGATTAGCATGGCGGGTAGCCTACCACCGGACCCCTGCAGCATGCCAGCGGCTGCAAGCGAGCGTTCGGCAAAGTTTAACGGCCGCCGGCAGATGGACCCCTCGGCTTGGAGGACGTGCGCTCACCAACTGCTTCATTGGCGAAGTCCGTATTTCCGCAAACACATTGCACCACCAATAGGAATCCTGTATGCATCCGCCGCTAGCGCAGCATATTTAGGGTCACGGTAGCGGCTCCGCCAGCAGCTTCGTCTCAGTTATTAGCTTCCTGATGCCAGCTGACCACTCAGCCGACACGGCCAGATGCCGCGCCCCTGCTCCTCGTCAAAAAAAATTGTTCAAATGGCTCTGAGCACTATGGGACTTAACATCTGAGGTCATCAGTCCCCTAGAACTTAGAACTACTTAAACCTAACTAACCTAAGGACATCACACACATCCATGTCCGAGGCAGGATTCGAACCTGCGACCGTAGCGGTGGCGCGGTTCCAGACTATAGCGCCTAGAACCGTTCGGCCACTCCAGCCGGCGCTCCTCGTCAGCCTTCTCTGCCAGGGCGCCGTTCTGCTAGAAGTGCGTTTATCTCACGGGTGTCTGATTTTGGCCGAATTGATCGGTGGACTTGTCTCAGATTGTCGAAGTTGCGAGAAATGACAGGACAAGGTTCGCAGACTAGGGTTGAGCTGGTGCGTTTCTGGCGCCAGTTGCCATCGATTCTCATTTTCATCTTTGAGTCGACTTCGATGTTGATTGCTCTTCTTCAAAACCTTGGCGGCGGGCATTTAACTGCAGCGCGTGCGTTCTGCTGAGACTCTTGTGGGGCTATCCGCAGTGTGAGATGCAGTGACGTGGGACTATGTACGGAGGTAGCACGTGGAGAGGCGTAGCTGTCACGACGAAGGAGAGTGCCAGCCACTACGGCGTGTTGAATCGTGCAACGCCGATCCATTGCCCATGGTGATTCGGTTTTCCTTGAGGTTAGAAGGACAAGTACACTACTGGCCATTAAAACTGCTACACCACGAAGATGACGTGCTACAGACGCGAAATTTAACCGACACGAAGAAGATGCTGTGATATGCAAATGATTAACTTTTCAGAGCATTCACACAAGGTTGGCGCCGGTGGCGACACCTACAACTAGCTGACATGAAGAAAGTTCCAAACGATATCTCATACACAAACAGCAGTTGACCGGCGTTGCCTGGTGAAACGTTGTTGTGATGCCTCGTGTAAGGAGGAGAAATGCATACCATCACGTTTCCGACTTTGATAAAGGTCGGACTGTAGCCTATCACGATTGCGCTTTATCGTATCGCGACATTGCTGCTCCTGTTGGTCGAGATCCAATGACTGTTAGCAGAATATGGACTCGGTGGGTTCACGAGGGTAATACGGAACGCCGTGATGGATCCCAACGGCCTCGTATCACTAGCAGTCGAGATGACAGGCATCTTATCCGCATGGCTGTAACGGATCGTACAGCCACGTCTCGATCCCTGAGTCAACAGATGGAGACATCTGCAAGACAACAACCATCTGCACGAACAGTTCGACGACGTTTGCAGCAGCATGGACTATCAGCTCGGAGACCATGGCTGCGGTTACCCTTGACGCCACATCACAGACAGGAGCGTCTGCGATGGTGTACTCAACGACGAACCTGAGTGCACGAATGGCAAAACGTCATTTTTTCCGATGAATCCAGGTTCTGTTTACAGCATCATGATGGTCGCATCTGTGTTTGGCGACATCGTGGTGAACGCACATTGGAAGCGTGTATTCGTCATCACCCGGTTTGATGGTATGGGTTGCCATTGGTTACACGTCTCGGTCACCTCTTGTTGGCATTGACGGCACTTTGAACAGTGGGCATTACATTTCAGATGTGTTACGACCCGTGGCTCTACCCTTCATTCGATCCCTGCGAAACCCTACATTTCACCAGGATAATGCACGACCGCGTGTTGCAACTCCTGTACGGTCCTTTCTGGGTACAGAAAATGTTCGACTGCTGCCCTGACCAGCACGTTCTCCAGATCTCTCACCAATTGAAAACGTCTGGTCAATGGTGGCCGAGCAACTAGCTCTTCACAATACGCCAGTCACTACTCTTGATGAACTGTGGTATCGTGTTGAAGCTGCATGGGCAGCTGTACCTGTCCACGCCATCCAAGCTCTGTTTGACTCAATGCCCAGGCGTATGATGGTCGTTATTACGGCCAGAGATGGTTGTTCTGGGTACTGATTTCTCAGGATAGTTAAACCCAAATTGCGTGAAAATGTAATCACATGTCAGTTCTAGTATAATATATTTGTGCAATGAATACCCGTTTATCATCAGCATTTGTTCTTGGTGTAGCAATTTTAACGCCCAGTAGTGGACTTTTGAGTCTGTTACAAGCTACACAGGCCGAATGAATTGGAGTCGTCGAGTTGCTTCGGGGGGTTGCGTGCATCTTAAGTGAACAAGCCAGTGTACTAAAAACTATTTGGAATTGTTCTAGTTATGTATCACGCTACTCGGTGTCGTGACTTGATACTTGATGGCAGTTAAAGAAGTGTGGCTACGTCCAACAAACCGACATGAAGCATGGCTAAATACGTAGCTAGAAGCGCAACGAGTAGTGCGTAAGTCGGTGTCTGGCATTTCCAGCCATGCTGAGATATTTCTTCCATTCTACTTTGTAGTTCATTATTGTAGTTTGGCGTTTAAATGTGTGCCGAGATAATTCTTGTCATTTTTCCTTTAGGACATTATTTTAGTAGTCCTTTTGGGAATTGGTTAATCAAATTTTAAGGGCCGTCACTGGCCAAGTAACTCGCGGAGGCTGATTTCATTGAAAGTATTGATCACCTGTTCTCTAGACATGATTGTGTCTCTCATTCCTCAGAATACTGTCCCGCACTGACGTGTTTTGTGTTGCAAATAATTGGCAGTGGTCGACGCGAGCAAACTGGGAGCAAAGTACCACGGTGGCAGAATGATATTTAAGGCCCTGTCCCCCCTGCCCCCCTTTACAACTCGGGTTATGTTGATACTGTCTTGTGATTCCATCCTTCCCGTGAAGTGTTATGGTATCTGAAGTTCAATTGCAGTGCAAAGTTGAGTACATTTCTATTTCATTTGCTGTCTCGTGGATCTCTTGTATTGATCAAAATCCTTTGGTGTGCTCGCGTCTATCACTAATTCACACGCAGTATTGAAGTGGCCTCATTTTGGGGGCTATTGTCATACGGTCGTGTTCTAGTAGTAATGATTTTAATTAAATTGTTGATTAATCAACTGAATTATGTAAACTTTTATTTGTTTGGTCAAATTAAAGCACCTCCGTAGTCGTGGAAGTGATTTTTATTGTAATAAAGCTTTTCGTAATTGTGTTTTGTTTAGGAAAGTTGGCTAACCAAATCTTACAAGATCTGTGTTCTGTCACTTAAGGTATTCTTCAGCTGATTGGAATTAATTAGAGTTCTAATGGGAATCATGTAGATATTAGTTCCATCTGAGTTAGTTTAATCAGTTGTATTCAATTTTCAAGTTTTTATGGGTCTTGTTCTAGTTAAAGACACTTGTTCGTTATTTATCCAAGTGATCTGGCTTTATAACACAATCGCCTTTATTAGTGTGATTGTGATTTGATAATGCTTTGTGATTGAATAAAGAAGTGTGTGGCAACTACAACGGATTACTATTGTCATTTCGATGTGTCCTAATGACCCACAGCCTAAAGGTAAATGGAAATGAGTGTTTGGCGTCATTGGCCGAGAGGCACCTTACGGGGCATGTCCGGCCGCCTTGGTGCAGGTCTTATTACATTCGACGTGACATTGGGCAACCTGGGAGCCAGATGGGGATGAAATGATGATGAAGACAATACAACACCCAGTACCTGAGCGGAGAAAATCCCCAACCAAGTCGGGAATCGAACTCAGGCCCCTTACGACGGCAGTCCGTCACGTTGACCAATCAGCTATCGGGGCGGACACCTCAAAGGTGGCCGTTGGTGCTGGCCGAAATGCCTAACCAGGTATTAGTTCATTGTGATATCCACGTAATCACACTGCTTCCGGTAACGGAGAAAGGGAATAATACATCCTAATGTTTCAGGGTGTCCTTACAAAATTCGATGTAGCAGAGCGTATTAGCACAACAGGACGCTGACACAATAGCACGAATCTTAATATAGAGAATATTTGCAGTTATGGAATACCATCAGTATTATTAAGCCACGAAGGGAAAAACTTTCTACGTGACGTCGTAAAGAGGCTTTGTCGATTACTGAAGACGGAGAAGATTCGATCTTGTGCTTGTCATTCCCAAACTAACGGAACGCTGGGGGAAAGAACGAATCAAATGCTAACAGAATAGAAAAATCAAGGGCAAAGACATACGTAATCTCCTTCATTGATTTCAAAAAAGCATATGACTCGATAGATAGAGAATCTCTGTTATCAGTCCTGGAAGAAATGGGTTTGGATAAGAAAACAACTAATATTATAAAAGCGACCCTTACGAATACATTTTCGAAAGTTAAATTTATGGGCGAACTATCGGAACCCTTTGAAATAAAAACGGGAGTGCGACAGGGCGATGGGCTCTCACCGTTGCT
Source organism: Schistocerca americana (assembly GCF_021461395.2). Lineage (NCBI taxonomy): Eukaryota > Metazoa > Arthropoda > Insecta > Orthoptera > Acrididae > Schistocerca > Schistocerca americana. Next base: position 384,362,454 of record NC_060126.1, read on the forward strand.
GTTCAATTGTGCTCTTGAGAAAGTAGTCAGAGAATGGAACACAAATATTAAGAGTGGTATAAGACTGGGTTGCAATAAGAAGAACCTTAAAGTAAATTGCATTGCTTTTGCAGATGATATGGCCCTGTTTGCTGAAACAATGGAAGAAGCACGGGAGCAAATCCTTGAACTAAAGAAACAAGCAGCTAAAATTGGTCTTCACATCTCCTCTGAAAAAACTAAGATATTGACAAACATCAAGCACTCATGTAAATACCTCAAAGTTCAAGAACAGAAGATTGAAATAGTAAAAGAATTCAAATATCTCGGAGAATGGATTACTTGGAATGCTGGGGAAAGCAAAGCAATGGAATCCAGAAAAAATAAACTTGAATTGGCCTTCCAACTAACAAAAAATACATACAACAAAAAATCCCTTTCATGGGGGTCCAAAAATCACATTACAAGACAGTGATTAAGCCAGAAGCACTGTATGCAGCAGAAACACTTAACATGAATTTCAAAGGCCAAATGGAGAAACTTGATATAAAGGAAAGAAAAATTTTAAGAAAAATCATTGGGCCAAAATTTCAAGACAATAAGATTATATACATTAAAAATGAAACTCTCTACAAGAAAATTGAAAAACTTTCAGATTCTATGCGAAAAAGGAGAATAAATTTTTATGGTCATCTTCTCAGAATGAATTCCAACAGATTAACTAAACAAATCTTTGACTTCTTCCGTAACCGAAAAACGAAGCCCAACTGGTTTAAAGAAACTGAGAAAGACCTAGTGGAATTAAATATTTCAGAAAATTCACTTATTGATCGAACTGCTAAATTAATTACTAAAGATGAAAACATAAGGTTCCAAGACAAATCCACACAAAAGTCCAAATCCTTCATTTCGGAAGAAGAGAGGAGAAGAAGATCAGAAAGAATGAAGAAATACTGGGCCCTAAGAAAAGAACAACGCACAAAGAAATGATTGATCCAGCGTACCCCAAAGAGGGTGAAACGAAAGAAGAAGAAGAATACCTAGTAAGCCAAATCTATGGTTTACACTTACTGAAGTTATAAACTAGTGTTTGTGCTCTCCTGTATGTTCATTGCAAACAAGTGAAGAACCAAGAAAAAGCAGGCTAGTAAGACAAAGCAGAGTCTAATTTTCTTATCATCACCACATCTACTTCCGTAGCTAATATCCATGTCGTTCTGTGCTGTCTCCAGCCACAGAGACCTGAAAAATGCCATTCCTGCGAGTGCATGACCTCAGACCCCGCGTCACCTTTGATCTGAGCGTGAGGATCTGAGTAAGCGTGTTGCAACCCACATCGGGCTAAGACAACTTGTAAGGCAACGAATTAAAATGAAATGAGATTGATGAAATAAATTCAGCATTTCGAGATCAAACGTAAATCATAGCCGTCATAATTTTTTCCGTTCTCAACTCGCTCCTACACATATAACAAAGGCCAAACACGTGTCAATGAAGATCGCTTCGAGTCGTTTCAAATACTTTGGTAACTACAGGATGCAGTGGTGAGTGTTCACCACCCGTTACTATTGTCATTCAGTCCCGGAGCGATGCAACGCCAAAGAGAAAACGACAATTTTATCTAAAAATTCAACGATGTTCTAGTTTCAGGAATGGAGTCAAAAATGAAGAATAAGAAGTTCACAAGTCACAGGAAATAAAACACAAGATTCATGGAATCAATAATCTTACTTTAACAAGTCTAACATCATCATAGTACATTTTCCTCTCATTCACATTAAGTATTCTGAATATTTATGTTACAAACTCTCTATCTTAGGCGGAATTCGTAAAACGAGGACTGTCTGCTACAGTTGCAGTTCAGGGGAAAGACTGCGTTAATTTTCGGTTCTAATCTCACAGGAGACAAGATTTTTACGCTTTCTGTGAAAGAACTACTAGCTGACAGACCGGCAATCAGTAAATAAATCTTAACTCATTCACCTTAGGTTTTGTTGCTACATTAGTTCTGCACTTTCTACACTGAAGAGACAAAGAAACTGGTACAACTGCCTAATATCGTGTAGGATCCCAGTAAGCGCGCAGAAGTTCCCCAACACGGCGTGGCATGCACTCCACTATTGTCTGAAGTAGTCACGGAGGGAATTGACCTACGAATCCTGCAGGCCTGTTCACAAATTCGTAAGAGTATGGTGGGGTAGAGTTCTCTTCTGAACACCACGCTGCAAGGCATCCCAGATATGCTCAATAACCATCATCCCTGGGGAGTTCGGTGGCCAACACAAGTGTTTAAACTCAGAAGAGTTTTCCTGGAGCCACTCTGTAGCTACTCTGGACGTGTGGGGTGTCGCATTGTCGTGTTGAAATTGCCCAAGTCCATCGGAATGCACAATGGACATGAATGGATGCAGGTGATAGAATGTTTACTTACGTGTCAGCTGTCAGAGTCGTATCTAGACGTATCAGCAGTCGGTCACATATCGGTCCTACTTCACACGCCCCACACCATTACAGAGCCTCCACCATCTTTAACAGTCCCTGCTGTCATGTAGGTCCATGAAATTGTCTCCATACCCGTAGACATCTATCCGCTCGATTCAATTTGAAACGATACTCGTCCTACCAGGTAACATATTTCCAGTCATCAATAGTTCAAAGTCGTTGTTGACTGGGCCAGACGAGGCATAAAGGTTTGTCTCGTTCAGTCATCAAGGGTACATGAGTGGGCCTTGAGTTCCGAAAGCCCATATCGATGATGGTTCGTTGAACGGCCCAGCATTGAAATCTGCAGCAATTTGCTGAAAGGTTGCACTTCTGTCACCTTGAACGATTCTCTTCAGTTGTCGTTGGTCTCGTTCTTGCTGAATCATTTTCTGGCCCCAGCGGTGTCGGAGATTTGATGTTTTACCGGATTCCGGATATTCACGGTACACTCGTGAAATGTTCGTACGGGAAAATCCCCATTTCATCGCTACCTCGTAGATGCTGTGTCCCATTGTTCGGGCGCCGACTATAGCGCTACGTTCAAACTCACATACAACTCGATAACCTGCCATTGCAGCAATAACCGATCTAACAACTGCGCAGACACTTGTTGTCTTACATAGGCATTGCCGTCCGCAGCATCATATTTTGCCTATCTACATATCTCTGTATTTGAATACGCATGCCTATAACAGTTTCCTTGCCGCTTCAGTGTAGATCTAATTGTGAAAAACTTGCAGAATTTCACACTCGTAATGCTTGCTTTTTTTCGTTCTTTTCCAATTACATTGACTTACTTGTGGCGCTGAAAGAGTTATTACTGAGATTTCGCTATGCATCTACTTCTACTTCTACATTTGTATACCTTCGTGGTACTCTGACAATGCTCAGATAGTGTCTCGACTTCATGGCTGTATACAACATTCTGGTAGCAGTCCGTCTCCTTGCGTATTATGCTCTGAGAGGCAGAGTAAAGCTGTGCAATTGACCATAACAGTAAGGCGGGGAGTTTCGCGGATTCTGTCACCCGCTGTACACAGTTTTAGACCATCTTCGATTTACGTGGCAGAGATATGGTTCGCTCTTAAGTTTATAACTTTTATGACAATCAGTTAATAGTGTACATAAAATTTAGTATTATCTCTTGTTCTCAATTGTCCGTCACCTATAAGAATTTTGACGAACATCTCAACATTTTTTTTAAAGTTCTGTTCCTTCTTTAAGAGGTCATTCGGATTTTTTATCAGATGTGTATAGATTTCTATTTCTTCAGGATGCATATGTAGTATCCTTTTTCGGCTCGATGAAGACTGGAAAGATTTGTGCGTACGTCAAATGCAGTGTGTCGATTTTCTGGAAGACACATAGTAAATGGGAAGAGGTTGTTTGTTATATGTTCCTTGTATCTTATAGTAGTCCTTCGTCCTGGTTATTCAATGTGCAAAATGTCACCGTCGCTACACTTAATGTTACGTATTCTTCTTTGGTCGTAGTTTTGAGCTTTCACTGTTCTGTGTATTGTCATCGTACCTAGCTTCTTCTCTGTGGAGAAGCTAATTTTAACATTAATACTACGACACGTATTATTTACTTTTTTGAGAAATATTTCCCACATATGTTAACGTAACGCATTTCTCTTTTTTTTTCTTCTTTCTCTAATCTTATTTCGCTTATTATCGTTTGCACATTTTCCCCTGATTTTCCTTCTCGATGTTTCATCAACAATATTAGGATTTATATTTGCAGTTTGATGCAACTAACGAAAATTTCTACCATTTGGATCTTGGATCTCCTGATCGCTGGGAAGATGCACTAACCACTAAGCCACCTTAGCACAATGGCTTTACAGAACTGCGCAGACTCTGTTAGCACGCCTCCCTTCTCAACCAAAATTCCCATTCACGCCTCAACCCTCTCGATATTCCACCTAAACTCGAAAAGCATTGCAGAGGCTCTTCAGCTGTATTGGACTAGCGCCTCAGCATGGAATGAAACGGGCGATCCTCCCTGACACTCATAAATGGGTGTTTGAGACTTGAAAAGGTCTCTAGAACCATATAGAGTCATTTAATTATATTAGGACTGCCGTTGTTATTTGCGGTCACAGTTTTAATTGTATCCATTCAGTCTGAATCTTTTCTATAGTAAAGAGACCTTTGGTGGATTGTTGCTGTTGTAGTCTTCAGTCCAGAGACTGGTTTGATGCAGCTCTAGATCGTACTCTATCCTGTGCAAGCTTCTTCATCTCCCTGGACCTACTGCAACCTACATCCTTCTCAATCTGTTTAGTGTATTCATCTCTTGGTGTCTCTCTACGATTTTTACCCTCCACGCTGCCCTCCAATACTACATTTATGATCCCTTGATGAATTAGAATATGTTCTACCAACCGATCCCTTCTTCTAGTCAAGTTCAGACACAAATTTCTCTGCTCCGCAATTTCATTCAATACCTCCTCATTAGTTATGTGATCTACCCGTCTAATCTTCAGCATTCTTTTGTAGCACCACATTTCGAAAGCTTCTATTCTCTTCTTTTCCAAATTATTTATCATCAATGTTTCACTTCCATACGTGGCTACACTCCATACAAATACTTTCAGAAACGACTTCCTTACACTTAAATCTATACCCGATGTTAACAAATTTCTCTTCTTCAGAAACGCTTTCCTTGCCATTGCCAGTCTACATTTTATATCCTCTCTACTTCAACCATCATCAGTTATTTTGCTTCCCAAATAGCAAAACTCCTTTACTACTTTAAGTGTCTCTTTTCCTAATCTAATTCCCTCAGCATCACCCGAGTTAACTCGACTACATCTCATTATCCTCGTTTTGCTTTTGTTGATGTTCATCTTATATCCTCCTCTCAAGACACTGTCCATTCCGTTCAACTGCTCTTCCAAGTCCTTTGCTGTCTCTGACAGAATTACAATGTCATCGGCGAACTTCAAAGTTTTTATTTCTTCTCCATGGATTTTAATTCCTACTCCAAATTTTTCTTTTGTTTCCTTTATTGCTTGCTCAATATACAGATCGAATAACATCTGGGATAGGCTACAACCCTGTCACACTCCCTTTCCAACCACTGCTTCCCTTTCATGCCCTTCGACTCTTATAACTGCAATCTGGTTTCTGTACAAATTGTAAATAGCCTTTCGCTCCCTGTATTTTACCCCTGCCACCTTCAGAATATGAAAGAGAGTATTCCAGTCAACATTGTCAAAAGCTTTCTCTAAGTCTGCAAATGCTAAAAACGTAGGTTTGCCTTTCCTTAATCTGTTTTCTAAGATAAATCGCATGGTCAGTATTGCCTCACGTGTTCCAACATTTCTACGGAATCCAAACTGATCTTCCCCGAGGTGAGCTTCTACCAGTTTTTCCATTCGTCTGCAAAGAATTCGTGTCAGTATTATGCAGCCATGACTTATTAAACTGACAGCTCGGTAATTTTCACATCCGTCAACACCTGCTTTCTTTGGTATTGGATTTATTATTTTCTTCTTGAAGTCTGAGGGTATTTCGCCTGTCTCATACATCTTGCTCACCAGATGGTAGAGTTTTGTCAGGGCTGTCTCTCCCAACTCTATCAGTAGTTCTAGTGGAATGTTGTCTACTCCTGGGACCTTGATTCGACTTAGGTCTTTCCGTGCTCTGTCAAACTCTTGATGCAGTCTCTTACGTCCCATTTCATCTTCATCTACATCCTCTTCTATTTCCATAATAATTTCCTCAAGTACATCGCCCTTGTATAGACCCTCTATATACTTCTTCCACTTTTCTGCTTTCCCTTCTTCTTTGCTTAGAACTGGGTTTCCATCTGAGCTCTTGATATTCATACAAGTGGTTCTCTTTCCTCCAAAGGTCTCTTTAATTTTCCTGTAGGCGGTATCTATCTTACCCCTAGTGAGATAAGCCTCTACATCCTTATATTTGTCCTGTAGCCATCCCTGCTTAGCCATTTTGCGCTTCCTGTTTATCTCATTTTTGAGACGTTTCTATTCCTTTTTGCCTGCTTCATTTACTGCATTTTTGTATTTTCTCCTTTCATCAATTAAATTCAATATCTCTTCTGTTACCCAAGGATTTGCATTAGCCCTCGTCTTTTTACCTACTTGATCCTCTGCCGCCTTCACTACTTTATCCCTCAGAGCTATCCATTCTTCTTCTACTGTATTTCTTTCCCCCATTCCTGTCAATTGCTCCCTTATGCTCTCTCTGAAACTCTGTACAACCTCTGGTTTAGTCAGTTTATCCAGGTCCCATCTCCTTAAAGACCCACCATTTTGCAGTTTCTTCAGTTTTAATCTACAGTTCATAACCAAAGATTGTGGTCAGAGTCCACGTCTGCCCCTGGAAATGTCTTACAATTAAAAATCTGGTTCCTAAATCTCTGTCTTACCATTATATAATGTATCTGATACCTTTTAGTATCTCCAGGCTTCTTCCATGTATAAAACCTTCTTTTATGATTCTTGAACCAAGTGTTGACTATGATTATGCTCTATGCAAAATTCTACCAGACAGCTTCCTTTTTCATTTCTTACCCCCAATCCATATTCACCTACTATGTTTCCTTCTCTCCCTTTTCCTACTCTCGAATTCCAGTCACCCATGACTATTAAATTACCGTCTCCCTTCACTACCTGAATAATTTCTTTTATCTCATCATACATTTCATCAATCTCTTCGTCATCTGCAGAGCTAGTTGGCATATAAACTTGTACTACTGAATTAGGCGTGGGCTTCGTCTCTATCTCGGCCACAATAATGCGTTCACTATGCTGTTTATAGTAGCTTACCCGCATTCCTATTTTTTTATTCATTATTAAACCTACTCCTGCATTATCCCTATTTGATTTTGTATTTATAACCCTGTATTCCCCTGACCAGAGGTCTTGTTCCTCCTGCCTCCGAACTTCACTAATTCCCACTATATCTAACTTTAACCTATCCATTTCCCTTTTTAAATTTTCTAACCTACCTGCCCGATTAAGGGATCTGACAGTCCACGCTCCGATCCATAGAACGCCAGTTTTCTTTCTCCTTATAACGAAGTCCTCCTGAGTAGTCCCCACCCAGAGATCCAAATGGGGAGCCGTGCGGGATTAGCTGAGCGGTCGAAGGCGCTGCGGTCCTGGACTGTGCGGCTGGTCCCGGCGGAGGTTCGAGTCCTCCCTCGGGCATGGGTGTGTGTGTTTGTCCTCAGGATAATTTAGCTTAAGTAGTGTGTAAGCTTAGGGACTGATGACCTTAGCAGTCAAATCCCATAGGATTTCACACACATCTTCATCCAAATGGGGGACTATTTTATCTCCAGAATACTTTACCCAAGATGACGCCATCATCATTTAACCATACAGTAAAGCTGCATGCCCTCGGGAAAAATTATGGCTGTAGTTTCCCCTTGCTTTCAGCCGTTCACAGTACCAGCAGACTGTTGTCCCTGCAACTACTGAAAAGGCTGCTGCACCTCTTCAGAGACCACACGTTTGTCTGATCTCTCAACAGATACCCCTCCGTTGTGGTTGTACCCACCATACGGCTATATGTATCTCAGAGGCATGCAAGCCTCCCCACCAACGGCAAGGTCCATGGTTCAAGGAGGGGGGGGGGGGGGGGGGGTTGGTGGATTATTATTACAAAAGTAGGCGTTTCTTACAATTTGTTGAGGCAGTGGAACAGCATACACAAGAAACAGCGAGAGGTTACATACTACCTCAGTTACAAAGGTTGCAGTTCGTAGCGATTTCATATGTTCAAAAGAGTGATGAGAAAGTAGTTCACGATAAAAAAAACACAAAATAAGCAATTTATCAAAGTTACGCAAAATCTCTCTCTGAGCAGTCTGTTTGAAAATTTTAACAATAATGCTACGGAGTAAATGTTAAATAACAGTCGTAAAGGCTAACTTAATTTGCCGCTGTTCCATAGATATTTACCAACTTTAACATCCCATTTTTTATATGACGACCACCAAACGCTGAGACTTAAGATTGGTGATTTTATGTGGAATTTCTGGTGCTTAAGATTTATACCAATAAGCTTATTATTTTAGCAAGTAGGAAGTGAACTTACGAACATGTGTCCTCCCCCATCCGGCGACGATGCCCATTCTACCCACAAGATCTTCTCTCATCATATCAGTTGGTAGCCTCACGGTCTTGACGTAGGCTGCAACACAAGACAAATAATAAAATGAGGGAGAGATAACATAAATAGCAAATCCTTCTTTAGATTTTCCCATTGTAAATGGAGGAGAGCTCGTGAATATTACGTAATTAGCCGAAAACTGAACGTTGTCTTAACCACATGTGACGAATCGAATGTCAGGCGTCAAGCGTCGAGAATCAAGTACTTATTTTCTACTTGAATAGTTTTTACTGTGAGTGTCGATCTATTCAGTGTAGGATTTCGTGACAAGGGGTCTATGTTCATTTATTATATTAGCGACCAAAGTTGAGATAAGCTTACGATTTACCAAACATTAGTTGATTTATGATTTTGGAGAGGCGATATATTGCATATGTTATAAAAGAATGTGCCTCCTTCACATACAAGTTATTTTCGTAGTAATACATATCCTGACAAGAAAGTTAAGCACCTGCAAGACATAGTCATATGTGAATGTAACTTCATATACACACATCACAAAATTTTTGCATCACCCCGATTCCCAGAACTCCAGAAGATAGACATTGACAGTGGATATTATATCACAGACACAGTTCCGTTGACTGTTAAGAGATGTCACTAAACCCGCCCAAATATGAAAACAACCATGCATGAGCAGCGACTATTAGACGGATGGGGTCGGACAGCCGATCAGTTCCAGTCATTCCACCAGGAAAGAGGTACACCGATCGTGTTGTTTGTAGTTCAACAATGCCTACACGGTCAATATAGCGGCTGGATCGCGTCCGCTTTGTTACTTTGTGCCAGGGAGGGCTCTCAACAAGGGAAGTGTCCAGGCGTCTCGGGGTGAACCAAAGCGATGTTCTTCGGACATGAAGGAGATACCTAGATGCACGAACTGTCGATGACATTCCTCGCTCAATCCGCCCAAGGGCTACTACTGCAGTGGATGACTACTAACTACGGATTATGGCTCGGAGGAACCCTGACAGCAACGCCACCATGTTGATTAATGCTTTTCGTGCAGCCACAGGACGTCATCTTACGATTCAAACTGTGCGCAATATGCTGTATGATGAACAAATTCACTCCCGACGTCCATGGTGAGGTCTATCTTTGCAACCACGACACCATGCAGCGAGGTACAGATGGGCCCAACGACATGCAAAACGGACCGTTCAGGACTGGCATCACGTTGTCTTCACCGATGAGTGTCGCATATGCCTTCAACCAGACAATCGTCGGAGACGCCTTTGGAGGCAACCCGGTCAGGCAGAACTCCTTATACACACTGTAAAGCGAGTGCAGCAAGGTGGAGATTCCCCGCTGTTTTGGGGTGTCACCGACGTACGCCGCTGGTGATCATGGAAGGCGCTGTAACGGCTGTACGAAACGTGAATGTCATCCTCCGACCGTTAGTGCAACCATATCGACAGCATATTGGCGAGGCATTCGCCTTCATGGACGACAGTTCGCGCCCCCATCGTGCACATCTTGTGAATGACATCCCTAAGGATAAAGACAGCGCTCGTCTAGAGTGGCTAGAATGTTCTCCAGACATGAAACCTATCGAACATGCCTGGGCTGTTTGTGGACGACGTGACCCACCAACCACGACGAGTACAGGCATGCATCAGTGCAAGAGAGCGTGCTGCTGAGTATTAGAGGTGCAGCAATCTGGACTAACACCACTAAAAGCCTCGCCGTATTGTGGTACGACATGCAATGTGTGGTTTTCATGAGCAATAAAAAGGGCGGAAATGATGTTTATGTTGATCTCCTATTCCATTTTTCTGTACAGGTTCCGGAACTCTCGGAACCGAGGTGATGCAAAACTTTTTTTGATGTATGTGTATATACACACACCATCGGCGAGTACATGATTAGAGCTCCGATTCTCTATTACAGGTAGAACTCCAATTAGAGTGTATTAGTGTTGTTCCTATTCACTGCTGTTACCAGGCCTTGTTGGGTGTATAAGGGGCGTGAACATGGTCAGATATCGAGTGATCGCTGTGGAGGAGACAGAGATGCCACGTACCACTGAGAGACAGATCTATGAACATTTGACAGAGTTTGAAAGGGACCTCATTATTGGTCTCAGTTGTTCAGATGATCCAATCATGCAATATTCAGATTTATGGAACAATCAGATGTGACTTTGGACTGAGGTTGGACTGCACTGGAACACTACAGCACGGGAGGTTTTACAGCTCTTCCTGCTGGCAATTAGACATGACATATTTCAGTTGGACAACACCTGGCCACATGTCGCTAGAAATGTGACTGGCACTACTGATTCCCTGGCCTGCCTATTCGCCTGACATGTCGCCCATCGAACATGTCTGAGATAATGTCTATCGGCAACACTTTCGTTCAAGTCCCCCTGCAGCAACGGCTGATGCTTTGTGGACACGCCTGCAACCCACATAGCGAAGTATTCCCATCACCTCTTTGATTCCATGCCACGAGGACTAGCGGCTCTCATTGCAGCATGCGGTGGCGCTACTCCTCAGTGAATTTCCACAGTCACAGAGCATGTACAGGTCTGAAATGGTAATCATCTGTGAAGTGTCATGTCCCTAATCGTTGGAATAAATTTCATTGTGATCACATCTCTCGGTCTCGGTGATTCAATTTTTCCAAACATTAGTGGACATTAAAATGGGATGATCGACGCTTCACCTTTATGACAACTTAAACTCTGCTGGAGACACATTTAATGAGGTGTCTGGATGTCTGTGGAGGAATCGCGGCCCATTCTTCCTCAAGAGCCGAAACCAGTAGTGCTGTTGAACGCTGGGGACTGCGGCGAAGTCTACATTCTAACTTAGGAACGGAAAAGTTTCTGCATGCGAGTAATGTTCTTGCTTTCATGCCATACCTTTCCCACCTAGATGCACACTTCCCACACGACTACGCCACGCTGGCCGGCCGGTGTGTCCGAGCGGTTCTAGGCGCTTCAGTCTGAAACCGCGCGACCGCTACGGTCGCAGATTCGAATCCTGCCTCGGGAATGGATGTATGTGATGTCCTTAGGTTGGTTAGGTTTAAGTACACTACTGGCCATTATAATTGCTACACCAAGAAGAAATGCAGATGATTAACGGGTAATTATTGGACAAATATAGTATACTAGAATTACAATGCAATTGCACTGCATACGACTTGTCGTCATATTTCTTGACAACTGACTTGATATAATTAAATTTTCCTTGTGATATTTGAGTGTCATCTGTAGATCACCTACACCTGAGGTACTGGCAGGATTTCCACACTACATCCAATGCTGGGGCGCTATTGCAATACCGGAGAGCCTCGACAATAGGGACTATCTAAGTAGATTAAAATAAGCTATAGACATGAAGTGGTGTGAGGGATGGCATTCGAGTAGAGTATTCTGTGCAGGTATGTTAGCTGTACTGCTGCAGCTGTGTCATGCCTACCACGCCTGCCTAGTAAACAAGGAGCCCCAGGTTCAAGTCACGGCTGTTGGACGTATTTTAACAAATTTCTTCGGCTTCTATCGATATTATAGATAAAAATGAGACTCAAATGTCTCAAGTAAAATTTAATTATATAAAGTCAGTTTTCTTTGGCTTTTTCGAATGAATTATGGAAAAGCAAAGGCTTTTCTAACAAACGAACACTGTTCAAGTGAAAAATGAAATGAAATGATCGTATGGCATTTATTGGCTGGGATATCCCCTTCATGGTTCGGCCGCCGTATTGCAAGTCTTTTTAGTTGATGCCACTTCGGCGACTTACGTGTCAGTGATGGTGAAAATGGTGATGAAGGGCACACAACACTCAGTCCCCTGCCAGGAATCGAACCCGGGGCCCCATGCATGGTAGGCAGTAACGCTACCGCTGCGCTTCGGAGGCGGACTGTTCAAGTGAAATAAGACGTTTATTATGTGAAAAGAAAGTTGAAAGTATGAGAGACCTCAAGACAAAAATGCTCAAGAAACAGCATTGTTGTTAAATCACTGCATTCATTTGGATGACTGTCTGGAGAGGGTCATGGGAAGACGACTTCCTCACACTGTTCTCTGGCTTCCTTTGGTTTTTTTTAAATTTTCTTCTTGGGTTTATCGCGACTTTTCCAGTGGGGTGTGCTACACCGTTAGGTAGACGATCGATGTGATCACTGGGAGTCTTCCTGGCGTGGATGAAGTTGTGTTTTGCCTCTGAATTCATGGATTTGCGATCTTCAACAACGCCTTTTGAGTTAGAACTTCCTGTGGTGACAGACTCGTTCGAACCGAACGTCAGATAACTATGATGATGGAGGGAGGAGAATGAGATACAGTCTTAGACAGAAAAATTGATCATCTGCCGGCCGCCGCAGAGGCTAAGACCGAGTCGTTCACTTAAGATAGCCAATGAAGTCAGTCACCCCTTAGAATTCTAAGGACGTTGACATGCGCGAACTGGCAACACTGAAAAGTGCGGAAGTGTCTGGAGGTCGCTTCCTAGAGAGACTGCAAGGCTATAACTGCTCCTGGCCGACTGGTAAACATCGCACAAGGTAGCCACGAAGTCGTGAGACCGAATCCACTCTATCCCTTTTTCTTAGTCGGATTTCGGGTGTCCCCGAAGGTAGTCAAGCTGATGGAGCTCAAAAATAGTTCCATTCACTTTCTAACCCACCTGTAATACCAGAAATCTTCACAAATATTCCACCACACAGGTCACCGTTGTGTCACGACCAAGTTTATACTCCAGTGTTTCCTTACCCTACAGCGGCCCCCAGCAGGCGGCTACTGGCCACACACCACTCGCCAATATCGTCACGTGTCGGACGACCAGGTGATTGCGGCTCTATGATTGTATTAATCAACTGTCATTTTCTAATTTGAAGTTCTTTTATCTTGCAGTTACATATTGAATACTGCGTGCTCGAAATTTATGAACGTTGTTCAAAGGTTGTAAAATAGTGTCGCAAGTTGGAGAAAGTCTAATACACAACTGGTCATTAAAACTGCTTAATCATGAAGAAATACAGATGAAAAAACGGGTATTCATTTGACAAATATATTATACTAGAACCGACATGTGATTATATTTTCACGCAATTTGGGTGCGTAGATCCTGAGAAATCAGTGCCCAGAACAACCACCTCAAGCCGTAATAACGGCCTTGATACACCTGGGCATTGAGTCAAACAGAGCTTGGATGGCGTGTACAAGTACAGCTGCCCATGCAGCTTCAACACGATACCGAAGTTCATCAAGAGTAGTGACTGGCGTGTTGTGACGAACCGGTTGCTCGGCCACCATTGAACAGACGTTTTCAATTCGTGAGAGATCTGGAGAATGTGCTGGCCAGGGCAGCAGTCGAACATTTTCTGTATCCAGAAAGGCCCGTACAGCACCTGCAACATGCGGTCGTGCATTATCCTGCTGAAGTGTTCTGTTTCGCAGGGATCGAAATAAGGGTAGAACCACGGGTCGTAACACTAATGAAATGTAACGGCCATTGTTCAAAGTGCCGTCAATGCGAACAAGAGTTGACCGAGACGTGTAACCAATGGCACCACATACCATCACGCCGAGTCATACGCCAGTATGGCGATGACGAATACACGCATCCAACGTGTGTTCGCCGCGATGTCGCCAAACACGGATGCGACCATCATGATGCTGTAAACAGAACCTGGATTGACCCTAAAAAATTACGATTTGCCATTCATGCACCCAGGTTCGTCGTTGAGTACACCATTGCAGGCGCTCCTGTCAGTTATGCAGCGTCAAGGGTAACCGCAGTCATGGTCTCCGAGCTGATAGTTTCATGCTGCTGCAAACGTCGTCGAACTGTTCGTGCACATGGTTGTTGTCTTGCAAACGTCCCCATCTGTTGACTCCGGGATCGAGACGTGGCTGCACGATCCGTTAGAGCAATGGTATCCAGCACGGTGTTCCGTATTACCCTCCTGAATCCACCGATTCCATATTCTGCTAACAGTCTTTAGATCTCGACTAACGCGAGCAGCAATGTCGCGATACGATAAACCGCAATTGTGATAGGGTACAGTCCGACCTTTATCAAAGTCGGAAACGTGATGGTACGCATATCTCATCCTTACACGAGGCATCACAACAACGTTTCACCAGTCAACGCCTGTCAACTGCTGTTTGTGTATCAGAAATCTGCTGGAAACTTTGCTCATGTCAGCACATTGTAGGTGTCGCCTCCGGCGCCAACCTTGTGTGAATGCTCTGAAAATCGAATCATTTGCATATCACAGCATCTTCTTCCTGTCGGTTAAATTTCGCGTCTGTAGTACGTCATCTTCGTGGTGTAGCAATTTTAATGGCCAGTAGTGTATTTGCAACATGTTGTTTACTCTGAGGTGTGAAGGCAGCAAGGCAGCTCGGAACTCTTCCACCGCGTGTAGAGCGAGTGATTTTGGGCAAAACGGAAAGGATTTTACTGTTTCACGACAAGTTGTTCGTTCTATCATGACTCATTTTCTACATCCAGAAAGACTCGATAGCTGAGAAATGTCATGAACAGCCACGATTTAACCGTAGTACGCCATTAGCATTCAATAGACAAAGTTCAGTAGTCGGGTGTAAAAGTATAACAGGCTCTAACTGAAAGCAACAAAAAACAAAGGGATGACTATTACTGCATTTTAGCTTGAACATCTTTTCACGCATTGAGAATTCGCACATAGTATTGTTATTTGTGTCTAGCTATGACGTCTTTATCTTAACAAAAAATTGATGGCTGAGCCGTAAGAAAAGACATCTCCTCGAACAAAGGGCAGTGGGACCATAATATTTTGCAGCCGGTGGCTAAATAAGAAGGGTTGTGCACTACGAAACCCTCCCCAGGATCGGTTCTGTCGCAGGTGGTGTTTGTTGCCAACAACTAAGAACTGTAATTCAGCATACTATAGTAACATTACGATGAAATACTATTTTGATAAAGCAGAAAGTACTATAACAGAGGCGTCCCAATAACAGCACATATGAATAAGGTATAACTCATTCTGGACTTCGAGCCGTCTTGTGTTTATTTTCTGTCCTATGTTAAATTGAAACATTATGCAAACTTGGCATTTCATAATTATAATTTATTTACTGATTTTGGATCTGACTGACTAGTTCTGTCACTAAAGTGCTGAAAAACCTGTCTTTCAACGAGACTGGAAGCGTGAGCCAAAGCAGCCCTCACTTCGGGAGCAAACACGTTACCTTAGCGCCAATGAGGAGCTGCGGTGATTGTCCATTCCTTACTGTCCCAGTGGTAGCTAGAACAGATAAACTGCACCGTAAAAGAAAGGATTAGATTCAGTTTCCGCGTGGAATGACCTCCATGGACTTCATAGCACAAAGAACTGATACGCTGATGGCACACCATTAAAGGAAATAACTCAGATGATTCGATCAAACTGACAATGAAATATCAAGTGAATTTGTCAGCATATTTATTATCATAAAGGAAGTAACTCGGCGGTCACACCGTTGCCAAACATATTCTACGTTGTTGCCAAGTTATCAGTTATGCTACGAACAGGAAGAATTCGTTTCACCAGACAATGTGAAGCCTGGCGCGGAAGTAAGCGTTCTAGTGTATGAAAGATACGGGAAATGAGGGCCTCAATACCAAAAGAATATGTTAATAGATTTTATTCGCGTTTCTGAACTAAAGCGTAGTTACTAATAATACTCAGATGCTCCGAGTGCAGATTAAACGTCATAAACCAGTAAGTGTCACAATGAATCCTGTTTCTGTGTCGTAAACACATTCAAAACTGAAAGGTTAATTCACCAAATGTGATCCACATGCCTGGAGCGTCTGGATTGGTTCTACTGCGTACGTTATGAGAAAGTAAAACGTCCTTTGATTGTTACCTTCTTTGAAAATGTTTCGTTGCAGACACTGAAAATTTTTTTCTTATGAATTCTGTCATTGGCACCATCCCCGAAACAGAAGAATACAAATGAAAAGACAGCTTAGCTCCAATTGTAAAACGTGAACATTCCAGGAGAGGCACCATGAGCTACGAATAACGTTACATTCCAAACCAAAAATTAGCTGAAGAGCGGGCTCAGAAAAGTTTGTAAAAACTGTCACCAGCGAACATGCGTAGTGTTAGTTCGACTCTAGCTCCTGCAAAGGTGAAAGGAGAAGCGATTGTCAGCAGCACAAGGATTAAGGAACGAGAAATGCAGACGGTAATGTCTGAAATACGTCATCCCTTAAGCAAAGCTGTCATGAAGCGCATAAATACTGAAAGAAAGACATCTACTCATAATGATTACATTGCAACCACTGCTGATGTTTCGTCAGTCAAAGCGAAGAACATCCATTTTGAAGAGCTTTTCAACTTGCACAGTGCTTAAGACAGGGAGATACCGAGATAACAGTACGTTCACCATGCAGAGCGTTGTGCTGATCTTCTACGCAGTGCTTCACTGTCGGTGCAAGGTGTTATTAAAGAGTCCCTGATGATATCAATTACGACGACGCCTCTATCTTGCCAAATTACTCATATGAGAATTAACAGGATGTAATACGACGGCGCAGATAGACAGACAGTTCTAGTACTTCTTGCAGAGACTGTCTATACGCTGGTGATTCACGACGCAATACTACCACTACTTTGGATTGTAGCTCAGACTCATTTTCTGCTCATGAAAGAGTTGCTCAGCAGTGGGTGAATAGCATTCGCACTTTGGCACCCCAAACGTAACATAATATGTCAGTTAATCGCAATGAAATTCCACACACTTGCGTCTCTCTGGTATCATCTTTTTTTTTTTTTTTTCTTTTTCCTTCTTTTGCAGTAGACTGTCACCTCGTTATGGGAGCGATAAACAATTGTTACATTCTACCACAACATAACTGTCAACCACTCTCCCCCCCTCCCACACCCAGCCACAACAACCATGGATATTTCTTAAAATATGACACTTGATGCAGATTCTTTTCTATTTTACCAGCTTCTTGTTGTCAGATTCTTTGAGTGGTTATTCTGCTGTTACTCTGAAGATAAATACATAAGGTAAATACTAATATTTTATTGTGATGAACATTCAAAGTCTCCGTTATACCAGTTTCACCAATCAAAATGCAGTGAAAATAGCGACCTAAATGCACCTAGGACTGATAAACGATATTATACGAGGGCAGTTCAATAAGTAATGCAACACATTTTTTTCTGAAACAGGGGTTGTTTTATTCAGCATTGAAATACACCAGGTTATTCCCCAATCTTTTAGCTACACAACACTATTTTTCAACGTAATCTCCATTCAATGCTACGGCCTAACGCCACCTTGAAATGAGGGCCTGTATGCCTGCACGGTACCATTCCACTGGTCGATGTCGGAGCCAACGTCGTACTGCATCAATAACTTCTTCATCATCCGCGTAGTGCCTCCCACGGATTGCGTCCTTCATTGGGCCAAACATATGGAAATCCGACGGTGCGAGATCGGGGCTGTAGGATGCATGAGGAAGAACAGTCCACTGAAGTTTTGTCAGCTCCTCTCAGGTGCGAAGACTTGTGTGAAGTCTTGCGTTGTCATGAAGAAGGAGAAGTTCGTTCAGATTTTTGTGCCTACGAACACGCTGAAGTCGTTTCTTCAATTTCTGAAGAGTAGCACAATACACTTCAGAGTTGATCGTTTGACGATGGGGAAGGACATCGAACAGAATAACCCCTTCAGCGTCCCAGAAGACTGTAACCATGACTTTACCGGCTGAGGGTATGGCTTTAAACTTTTTCTTGGTAGGGGAGTGGGTGTGGCGCCACTCCATTGATTGCCGTTTTGTTTCAGGTTCGAAGTGATGAACCCATGTTTCATCGCCTGTAACAATCTTTGACAAGAAATTGTCACACTCAGCCACATGACGAGCAAGCAATTCCGCACAGATGGTTCTCCTTTGCTCTTTATGGTGTTCGGTTAGACAACGAGGGACCCAGCGGGAACAAACCTTTGAATATCCCAACTGGTGAACAATTGTGACAGCACTACCAACAGAGATGTCAAGTTGAGCACTGAGTTGTTTGATGGTGATCCGTTGATCATCTCGAACGAGTGTATTCGCACGCTCCGCCATTGCAGGAGTCACAGCTGTGCACGGCCGGCCCGCACGCGGGAGATCAGACAGCCTTGCTTGACCTTGCGGCGATGATGACACACGCTTTGCCCAACGACTCACCGTGCTTTTGTCCACTGCCAGATCACCGTAGACATTCTGCAAGCGCCTATGAATATCTGAGATGCCCTGGTTTTCCGCCAAAAGAAACTCGATCACTGACCGTTGTTTGCAACGCACATCCGTTACAGACGCCATTTTAACAGCTCCGTACAGCGCTGCCACCTGTCGGAAGGCAATGAAACTATACGAGACGAAGCGGGAATGTTTGAAAATATTCCACAAGAAATTTCCGGTTTTTTCAACCAAAATTGGCCGAGAAAAAAAATGTGTTGCATTACTTATTGAACTGCCCTCGTAGAAGTAACTGGCGAAACGTAGCAAACTCCATCAGCCATCTGATGATTACGTACTCAAGTGTTTCATCGATTAAAATAGAGGAAGAGGAAAAACGTCTAGCTTTAAACACACGTTTGTAGTGAGATTTTGAATGTGTGGCTACTGTTGCAACAGTACACACTTAGTGAGATATTGTCGACAACGTGAAAATTCCCTCATTTCTATAGTACAGGCTAAGGTAGAAATTAGCTGTTACAATTATTTATGTGTGTTTAATTTAATGTATTGCGACCCATTTCAAGCATGTTTTGCTTATCATCAGGCGTTTGTGCATAATGACGACTGTTGTATTGTGTCGTATTGTAGGTTAACAGGGGACCTAGAAACGACGGAGAGGCTCCGTCCCCGCCGCAGCCGCATTGGTCCACAACCCCACGACGACTACCGCAGTTCACTTCACCCCTCAGCCGCCCGACACCGAACCCAGGGTTATTGCGCGGTTCGGCCCCCGGTGGACCCCCCAGGGAACGTCTCACACCAGACGAGTGTAACCCCTATGTTTGCGTGGTAGAGTAATGGTGGTGTACGCGCACGTGGAGAACTTGTTTGCGCAGCAATCGCCGACATAGTGTAGCTGAGGCGGAATAAGGGGAACCAGCCAGCATTCGCCGAGGCAGATGGAAAACCGCCTGAAAACCATCCACAGACTGGCCGGTTCACCGGACCTCGACACAAATCCGCCGGACCGATTCGTGTCGGGGACCAGGCCCTCCTTCCCGCCCGGAAATGAAGATTGTTACTTAAAGATAAATTGTCTTAACGTAGAACTCTTTTGCTCACTGTTCGCTGCTGTAGTGGCCATTGGAGTATTTGAGGAGAAGTGTTGCCAGTGAGGGGACAGAAATCAATTGCAAGCGGTGCCTTCAGCTGGCGTGGAAGTCATGGCCTTCGTGAGGTGCTGATTATGTTTCTTAGATTAGATTCAGTTTTCGTTCCATAGACCCAAAAAATGAGATGATTCTCATGGGTGTGGAACATGTCACAAAGTAAAACATAAAACATTTGAATATAATACTCACTATCCTGATCATTTGTCGTGAGACTGTCGAAAAACTGGAACAGCTAGTATTTACAGAACTAACACGCTGTCAGAATGAAACATAGTTACACACTTTTAATAACTTTATCATACACAGAGCATGTAGACTGTTGTGACGAAGTGCTGTCAAAACTGAAATTTAACAAACATTTTTACTTAAGCTGGCTTAACACGCTCTGTTGAGACACTCATCTATAGAGTAGAAGAAGTTGCCTATCAAAACTCTGTTTAAACAGTACTTTATCTGAAACCAAATTTTTAATCATTGCTAGCAATTTATTGAAAATGTGTGTTCCTGAATACTGAACACCTTCTTGGACCAAGGTAAGTGATTTTAGATCTTTAAGTAGATTGTTCTTATTCTGAGTATTGATACTATGTATTGAGCTGTTGGTTGGGAATAAAGATATATTATTTGCAACAAATTTCATTAAGGAATAAATATACTGAGAAGCAGTGGTCAGAATACCAAGTTCCTTGAACGGGTTTCTACATGATGTTCTTGAAGATACACCACAAATGATTCTTATCACACGCTTTTGCACCCTAAAAACATTTACTCAGTTTGATGAGTTACCCCAGAATATGATCCTACATGACATAACAGAAGGAAAGTAAGCAAAGTATGCAAGTTCTTTTATATTTATATCTCCTACATCTGACATTATTCTCACTGCAAATACAGATTTGTTTAGGCACTTAAGCAATTCTGTGGCATACCCTTCACAACTGAATTTATCATCGAGTTGTAATCTCGGAAATTTAACACTGTCAACCTCTTCGACCTGCACATTTTGATATGCTATACATGTGCTGGAAGGAAATATCTTACGGGTTCTAAACGGCATATAGTGGGTCTTCTCAAAGTTTGATGACAGTGACTTAGCTTTAAACCATTTATTAATGTTAGTGAAAATTTGATTAGCAGGTATTTCTAAATCTGTACTTGTCTTGCTACTTATTGCAATGTTTTTATCATTCGCAAACGAAACAAACTTAGCGTCTGCCTACGTAACAGACTGGAGGTCACTAACGTACACAAGAAAAAGCAATGGACCCAAGTTGGAACCTTGAGAAACACCACATGAAATTAATTCCCAATCAGATGATGACTGACTGCTTACTGAACAGGTATTTTGCAATGACACTCTTTGTTTCCAGTTTGGTAGATAAGACTCAAACCATTTCGCAGCATGGCCAGTGACACCATAATATTCTAATTTACTTAAGAGAATGCAGTGGTTCACACAGTCAAAGCCTTTCGACAGGTCACAAAAAATGCCAGCAGCCGCTAATTTATTATCTAATGAATTAAGTACATTCTCACTGTAAGTGTAAATAGCTTTCTCTGTATCAGCCCTTAAGAAATCCAAACTGTGACTTGGACAATTATTATTTGCAGTTAGATGTTTAAAGAGACTCTTGAGCACAACCTTTTCAAATGTTTTTGAGAAATCTGGCAAAAGTGAAATTTGTCGATAGTCTGATAGTATCTCTTAATCGCCCTTCTTGTAAAGAGGCTTAATTTCAGCATTTTTTAACCAGTCTGGGAATTTTTCACTGATAAGAGACTGATTACACAAATAACTTAAGACAGAAGTCAGCTTGCATGAGTACTCTTTGATTACCTTCGTTGCTATGTTATCATACCCACTGGAATACTTAGATTTTAAGGATTTTATGATGGATGCTACTTCTTTGGGAGATGTGTGTTGTCATTTCCATTTTACTGAAGTTATTTTTAAAGATTGTTCTCAGAGAATCCATTGCACTGTTCGCTGGACCTGATAACCCCAAGTTCTCAGTGACAGAAATAAAATACCTGTTTAAGAGGTTTGCAACCCTACTCCTACCAAAGTCTCATTTATTTGTAGAGCTATTTGTTCCTCTTCCTTTTTGGCCTCACCTGCCTCTGTCTTCACTACAAGCCATATAGGCGAGGGAACCCTTCCTCGTTGAAGACCTTCGGACAATCCTGATGCTACCCATTAGCAGCGGCTTGGGAAGTCTACTGAAAACATTGAAGGAAAAAAGGGAAGACATACCTCCAAAATTTTACAGCACAGGTGCCATGATTGACCGAACATGGACAAAGAAAAACTTCGAAATGAGACACGTGATCACCAGATTGACAGTCCATGGTTTCCACCACCTTATTTGCAACAACACGTCATATCATGAACCAAACGAAATGTGTGAGTGTAAACTGTGTCACCAAATTTGCAAACGATACAATACAGAGCTCTGTACCAAAAGAACACGAACGATAAGTGACTATGCAAATCACAACATGTGAAATTTCTAATTTATCTTACTATCACTGTACATTGAATTTGTATGGCTATTTGGCTGCAATAAACTTATTATTATTATACAGTTCTTATTTTGCTTCCTGATCTTTTTCTCATAATAAAGCTGCTTTGATTTCTGGATTACTTGCTTCAGTATTTTGCAGTATTCTTTGTAATGCATTGCAATTCTGACATTCTTCTGTTTCTGTAGTGTGATACACTCTTTTAAGTCAGTTGTTCTCTTGCATTTTTGGCATCCCACATTTCCTCTGCATCCATGGCAAACTAGATGAGTGGTTTATGACATTACACTATTTCACCGCTAAATCTACCACTGATTTGGACATAATTATTCCACATAGTCGTCGTAATGTGCAGGACAAGGGTCGGGTAAATATTAATTTTGTAGTTTTCCGACACAGTAAAATACTTTGTACTGATATTTACTGCCATTTGCGTTGTCTCATTAATTGTACCTCATAATGATATGTATTTATGCAATACTGTACCAGACATCTTTTCCTAGTCACTAAATACCTTAAAAACTTTTTTTTAATAAATTTTTGTTTTCCTCCTATGAGTAGTGAAAGGTCTTTCGTTTCGAGTGAAGCCACTTATAAAGGGTGTTTTAGAAAGGACTTTACAGCATTAAAAATTCTTACTAGTTTATTGAAAGAAGATATTGAGCTGCGTTTACTGTTACTTGGAGGGAAACACATTAAGTTTATTTACCTTAAACCGAAGATGTCCGTTTGTGGTTTCCATTGGTTATCATGCACACATGCCATAGGAAGTCAATTTCTTCCCAAACTCGCTGTAGCATTGCAGGTGTAACTTGCTCAGTGGCAGAGTAAATTCTTTCTCTAAGTTCAGATAGAGATGTCGGCACGGAAAGTACAAATACGACATCCTTGATGAATCCCCATAAAAAAAAAATCGAATGGTGTCAGGTTTGTGGAACGTGGGGCCCATGCAATTGGCGCATTGACCTGGAAAGAGGTTACTGAGAAAATCCCGGACGTCAGCCAGGTAGTGGGGTGGTGCACCATCTTGCATGAAGTAAACATGTCGTTCTTATTTATTATCATCGATCTGTGGCACTAAAATTGTTGTAACACATCCAGGTACACTATCCCATTGATGGTTCTCTCACGGAATAAAAGGGATCGTATTCTTTGTTCTTGCTCACTGCACAAAAAACTTTCAGTTTAGGGCTATCACAAACATGTTGCAATGTTTGAAGTAGATTTTTACTGCCCCAAATCCTATAGCTATGTGTATTAAACTTGCCACTCAAGTGAAAAGTTGACTCGCCAGAAAAGATTAATTTTTCTAAGAAATGTTCATCCTCATGTAATCCATTTAACATATCCACACAGAATTTCGTGTGAGTAATTTTATCAGTATCTTTTGTTTCTTGTGCGATCGTTAACCTGTACGGTTTCAAATGCAAACAGTGTCTCAACACACGCCAAACAGTCGTATGTGGGATTTGCAGTTCGCAAGATGCACGCCGATTTCGTAGGGCTGTTGGCAAAACGTAGTCTCACTCGCTCAATGTGATGATGTGCTTGGATGATCTGACGATTTCCCATGTCTTACTAAGCACCCTGTTTCTACAAAACATTTATGCCACTCATAAATTGTACGCCTACTAGAAGGATCTTTAGCGTACTTGGTACGGAAATTACCCTGAACTGTTGTCGCTGACTTCGATTCTTCAAACCAAAACACACAACTAGCACGCTCGGGTCCAGTGAAGGCAGCCATCTTTAACGCAACTGCCGCTGGCGCTCCTTAAGGTGACATTCGGCACTAGCGAACATATCCAAATTGACACTTCACTCACCATTGCAGGCATTATGAATTAATTTATATGAATTTTCAAAATTGTAAAGTCCTTTCTGAAACACCCTGTAATGTTGCCCGGGGCGCCCTAAACGCACACTGTATAAATGGTGCATTACACTACATAGGTTTCAGTCATCATGGCAGCTTTTCGGTATCACGAGATGAGAATTCGAGTCGTCGCACTGATCAAGGATAGGCGTTATTGGCGGTCCGAGCGGGTTAGGGATGTGGCGTCCAAAAAGTGACGGAGAGGTGTTGGTGGAGAGAATATGTCTCCACTGGCCGCACCGCCCGTAAAACTGGGAGTGGACGACCCTGCGTGTCCTGTGAGAGACCGACTTCCGCTCGACAACATAGCATCAACCCGTTCCTCAGTTGCCACACCCAGGATTTCTGAGTTTCCCACCAGTGCAACAACTGTGAGGAGGTGTTTGAACGATAATGGACTTTTATGCCTAAGAGCTGCTACGAAGCAACCCTTGCCTAGGAATCAAAAGATCGACGATATGGCTTTTGGAAGACATCGTTGCTTTTTACTGGAGAAGCCATTTTTTATGATGAGAAAATCTTTTCTTCGGTGAGTAATGCTCCAGTTCAGATGAGATATAAATAAATTTATTGTGTATGATATATATGCAAGCATTTTATGTGAAACTGGCTTTACGTTATTGCAGTACAGAGAGCCCTTTACAAAATCGGTTTTCCTTTTCTTACAGTTACGCTTTCATGATGCTGCATTTTTTTCAATAAATGTTTTCATTGAATTTGTGAGGGGTTTTATTACCACCAAACGGTTTTGATATTACTAGGTATACCGCAAATGGAAAGAAAACAAGGATTTCTGGTCAGATGAGTATAGGGTAATATCAACAGCAGCAAAAAGGGGTACAACGGGAGTAGGATTCGTTATTAATAGGAACGCAGCGCAGAGAGTCTGTTACTGTTGTCAGTTCAGCGATCTACATCTACATCTACATTTATTCTCCGCAAGCCACCCAACGGTTGTAGCGGAGGGCACTTTACGTGCCACTGTCATTACCTCCCTTTCCTGTTCCAGTCGCTTATGGTTCGCGGGAAGAACGACTGCCGGAAAGCCTCTGTGCGCGCTCGAATCTCTCTGATTTTACATTCGTGATCTCCTCGGGAGGTATAAGTGGGGATAAGCAATATATTCGATACCTCATCCAGAAACGCACCCTCTCGAAACCTGGACAGCAAGCTACACCGCGATGCAGAGCACCTCTCTTGCAGTGTCTGCCACTTGAGTTTGCTAAACATCTCCGTAACGCTATCACGCTTACCAAATAACCCTGTGACGAAACGCGCCGCTCTTCTTTGGATCTTCTCTATCTCCTCTGTCAACCCGACCTGGTACGGATCCCACACTGATGTGCAATACTTAAGTATAGGTCGAACGAGTGTTTTGTAAGCCACCTCCTTTGTTGCATCGCAACCTGGGACTCGACTTGCCAACAATTAATTTTATATGATCATTCCACTTCAAATCGTTCCATACGCATACTCCCAGATATTTTACAGAAGTAACTGCTACCAGTGTTTGTTCCACTATCATATAATCATACAATAAAGGATCCTTCTCTCTATGTATTCGCAATAGATTACATTTGTCCATGTTAAGAGTCAGTTGCACTCACTGTTCCAGGTGCCTATCCGCTGCAGATCTTCCTGGATTTTGCTACAATTTTCTAATGCTGCAACTTCTCTGTACACTACAGCCTCATCTGTGAAAAACCGCGTGGAACTTCCGACAATATCTACTAGGTCATTTATATATGTTGTGAAACGAAATGGTCCCGTAACACTCCCCTGTGGCACGCCAGAGGTTAGTTTAACGTATGTAGACGTCACTCCTTTGAGAACAACATGCTGTGTTCTGATTGCTAAAAACTCTTCAATCCAGCCACACAGCTGGTCTGATATTCCGTAGGCTCTTACTTTGTTTATCAGGTGACAGTGCGGAACTGTATCGAATGCCTTCCGGAAGTGAAGGAAAATGGCATCTACCTGGGAGCCTGTATCTAATATTTTCTGGGTCTCATGAAATAAAAAAAGCGAGTTGGGTCTCACATGATCGCTGTTTCCGGAATCCATGTTGAATCCTACAGAGTAGATTCTGGGTTTCCAGAAATGACATGATACGCGAGAAAAAGACATGTTCTAAAATTCTACAACAGATCGACGTCAGAGATATAAGTCCATAGTTTTGCGCATCTGCTCGACGACCCTTCTTGAAGACTGGAACGACCTATGCTCTTTTCCAATCATTTGGAGCCTTCCGTTCTTCTAGAGACTTGCGGTACACGGCTGTTAGAAGGGGGGCAAGTTCTTTCGCGTACTCTGTGTAGAATCGAATTGGTATCCCGTCAGGTCCAGTGGACTTTCCTCTGTTGAGTGATTTCAGTTGCTTTTCTATTCCTTGGACACTTATTTCGATGTCAGCCATTTTTTCGTTCGTGCGAGGATTTAGAGAAGGAACTGCAGTACGGTCTTCCTCTGTGAAACAGCTTTGGAAAAAGGTGTTTAGTATTTCAGCTTTACGCGTGTCGTCCTCTGTTTCAATGCTATTACCATCCCAGAGTGTCTGGATATGCTGTTTCGACCTATTTACTGATTTAATGTCAGACCAGAACTTCCTAGGATTTTCTGTCAAGTCGGTCATAGAATTTTACTTTTGAATTCACTGAACGCTTCACGCACAGCCCTCCTTACGCTAACTTTGACATCGTTTAGCTTCTGTTTGTGTGAGAGGTTTTGGCTGCGTTTAAACTTGCAGTGAAGCTCTCTTTGCTTTCGCAGTAGTTTCCTAACTTTGTTGTTGAACCACGGTGGGTTTTTCCCGTCCCTCACAGTTTTACTCGGCACGTACCTGTCTAAAACGTATTTTACGATTGTCAGTGTCGGTACAGAAATTTCCTTTTGGATCTGTTGGGTAGTCTGAAATCTGCCTCCTATTACT
Source organism: Schistocerca americana (assembly GCF_021461395.2). Classification (NCBI taxonomy): domain Eukaryota; kingdom Metazoa; phylum Arthropoda; class Insecta; order Orthoptera; family Acrididae; genus Schistocerca; species Schistocerca americana. Next base: position 384,389,727 of record NC_060126.1, read on the forward strand.
CTTGCTAAATAGATAAACCTTCCTCCCCTTTTTTTATATTCCTATTTACTTCCATGTTCAGGGATGCTGCAACGGCCTTATGATCACTGATTCCCTGTTCTGCACTTACGGAGTCGAAAAGTTCGGGTCTGTTTGTTATCAGCAGGTCCAAGATGTTATCTCCACGAGTCGATGGTTCAAATGGCTCTGAGCACTATGGGACTCAACTGCTGAGATCATTAGTCCCCGAGAACTTAGAACTAGTTAAACCTAACTAACCTAAAGACATCACACACATCCATGCCCGAGGCAGGATTCGAACCTGCGACCGTAGCGGTCTCGCGGTTCCAGACTGCAGCGCCAGAACCGCGCGGTCCACGAGTCGGTTCTCTGTTTAATTGCTCGAGGTAATTTTCGGATAGTGCGCTCAGTATAATGTCACTCGATGCTCTGTCCTACCACCCGTCCTAAACATCTGAGTGTTCCAGTCTATATCTGGTGAATTGAAATCTCCACCTAAGGCTATAACATGCTGAGGAAATTTATGTGAAATGTATTCCAGATTTTCCCTCAGTTGTTCTGCCACTAATGCTGCTGAGTCGGGAGGTCGGTAAAAGGAGCCAATTATTAACCTAGCTCGGTTGTTGAGTATAACCTCCACCCATAATAATTCACAGGAACTATCCACTTCTAATTCACTACAGGATTCACTACTAACAGCGACAAACACGCCACCACCGGTTGCATGCATGCATGCATACTGTTCTCATCGGAATCGGCAGCAAAGAAACACTGACAACGATAGTTCTGGTATACATGTCGACGTCGCAAGCAGAAGATCAAGAGATAGAGAAAGTATATGAGAATACTGAAAGGGTAATACAGCACGTAAAAGGAGATGAAAATCTAATAGTCATGGGGGACAAGAATGCAGTTGTAGGGGAAGGTGTAGAAGAAAGGGTTATGCGAGACTATGGGCTTGGTACAAGGAATGAGAGAGGAGGAAGACTAATTAAGTTCTGTAATTAATTTCAGCTAGTAACAGCAAATACTTCATTCAAGAAACACAAGAGGGGAGGAATACTTGGAAAATGCCGGGTGTTACAGGAAAATTCCGTTAGATTACATCACGGTCAGACGGAGATTCCGAAATCAGATACTGGACTGTAACGCCTCGTCAGGAGCAGATACAGACTCAGATCGCAATGTAGTAGTGATGAAAAAATGGCTGATGTTTAGCAGGTCAGTCAGGTAGAATCAATACGCAAATAAGTGGGATATCGAGCTACAAAGGAATGACGAGATAAGCTTGATGTTCTCTAAGGCTATAGATACTGCAATAAGGAATAGCTCAGTAGGCAGCACAGTAGCAGGAATGGACACCTTTAAAAAAGGTCAGTCACAGAAGTTAGAAAGAAAAACATAGATACAAAGAAGGTAACTGCAAAGAAACCATGGGTAAAAGAAGAAATACTTCAGTTAATCGATGAAAGAAGGAAGTACAAAAATGTTCAAGTAAATTCAGGAACGCAGAAATACAAATAACTGAGAAATGAAATAAACAGGAAATGCAGAGAAGCTAAAACGAAATGGCTGCATCAAAAATATGAAGAAATCAAAAAAGAAGTGTTTATCGGAAGGACTGACTCAACATGTAGGAAAGTAAAAACAACCTTGGGTGAAATTAAAAAAAATCGTTCAAATGGCTCTGAGCGCTATGGGACTTAACTTCTAAGGTTATCAGTCCCCTAGAACTTAGAACTACTTAAACCGAACTAACCTAAGGGCATCACACACATCCATGCCCGAGGCAGGATTCGAACCTGCGACCGTAGTGGTCGCGCGGTTCCAGACTGTGGCTCCTAGAACTGCTCGGCCACCCTGGCCGGCGGTGAAATTAAAGGTAAGAGTGTAATATTAAGAGTGCAACTGGAGTTCCACTGTTAAATGCAGAGGAAAGATCGGATAGGTGGAAAGAGTACACTGAAGGCCTCTATTTGGGGAAAGATTTGCCTGATGTGAAAGAAGAAGAAACAAGAGTCGATTTAGAAGAGATAGGGGATCCAGTATTAGTAACAGATTTCAAAATAGAATTGGAAGACTTAAGATCAAATAAGACAGAAGGGATTGATAATACTCCATTACAATCACTAAAATGATTCGGAGAAGTGGTAACAAAACGACTATTCAGGTTGATAGGTAGAACATATGACTGTGGCGACTTACCATCTGACTTTCGCGGAAAAGTACCATCGACCCAACTCAAAAGCTTCAAGAGCTGACAATTACAGCACAGTCAGCTTAACAGCCCAAGCATCCAAGTTGCTGACAAGAATAATATACAGAATAATGGAAAAGAAAATTGAGGATGTGTTAGATGACGATCATTTTGGCTTTAGGAAAGGTAAAGGCATCAGGGAGGCAATTCTGAAGTTGGGGTGGATAATAGAAGCAAGACTAAAGAAAAATCAAGAGAAGTTCATAGGATTTGTCGATCTGGAAAAAGCATAGGGAGAGATGCAGTACGTGCAAGAGCCAAGAGGGAGTAATAAGTGGACCACCAAGAACGAAGTGCGTGAATTAAAAAGTGTATAAGAAGCGGATGTAGTCTTTCGCCCCAACTATTGAATCAGTACATCCATGCAAACACTGGTGGAGACGATACAGAAGATTGGAGTAGTATGAGGCAAAGGGTATGCGTTTGAGTAGTAATGAAAAACACATGTACGACAAGTCACGTCCTAGTGGACTCTTCTCCGATACCATCCCTTATAATGATCAGCGCTATGATCGGCGGGCTATAATCATGGAGATGTGTGCAGAACTTAATACCGGCTGTAATGCGTCATATAAGATATTACACAAATTTGATGATCGCAAGTGTGTGCGAGATGTGTACCGCTGGTGCTTATACTACATCAGCAATGGAAATTTTTCGCGTCCGTCTTCACCAATGCAAAGTTAAACGCGACTGTTTTGTGAACATAGTCATCACCAGAGACGGGAGTCGTGTCACCACAATAAGCTGAAAACCAAAAGAAAATTCACTGGGTGACAAACTGCAAATTCTCCAACAAAGAAGAAGAGCAAGACACAGCCATATGCAGCCATAGTGATGTACACCGTCTTCTGGGATGTACAGGATGTCGTTCTTTTGGATGTCTTGGGGCATAAAGCGACTGTCAAACCAGAGTGCTATGAGACGACACCGATTACGCCGAAAGCACAAATTTCCAGCGAGTCCTGGGAAGATGACATACCGGGAGATCAAAAAGTCAGTATAAATTGGAAAACTTAATAAACCACGGAATAATGTAGAGAGAGAGGTAAAAATTGACACATATGCTTGGAATGACATGGGGTTTTATTAGAACCAAAAAAAACAAAGTTCACAAAATGTCCGACAGATGGCGCTGGACAGCAAAACGTTTTGTGACTGCTACCGTGACGGGTGAGAGGTACGCCAATATGTTACAGAATCGCATCATCCCCAGCCTGGCTGATAAACACATGCTGGAACGTACGAAGTTTATGCAGCATGGCGCTCCATCCCATATTGCTAGACGCGTGAAAGATACCTTGCGCGCCGGCCGTGGTGGACGAGCGGTTCTAGGCGCTACAGTCTGGAACCGTGCGACCGCTACGACCGCAGGTTCGAATCCTGCCTCGGGCATGGATGTGTGTGATGTCCTTAGGTTAGTTAGGTTTAAGTAGTTCTAAGTTCTATGGGAGTGATGACCTTAGAAGTTAAGTCCCATAGTGCTCAGAGCTGTTTGATCTCTTGCGCGCGTCGTTTGGTGATGATTGTGTGCTCAGCCGCCACTTTCGTCATTCTTGGCCTCCCAGTTCCCCATACCGCAGTCCGTGCGATTATTGGCTTTGTGGTTACCTAAAGTCGCAAGTGTATCGTGATCGACCGACATCTCTAGGGATGCTGGAAGACAACATCCGACGCCAATGCCTCACCATAACTCCGGTCATGCTTTACAGTACTGTTCACAACATTATTCCTCGACTACAGCTATTGTTGAGGAATGATGGTGGACATATTGAGCATTTCCTGTAAAGAACATCATCTTTGTCTTTCTTTGTTATGCTAATTATTGCTATTTTGATCAGATGAAGCGCCATCTGTCCGGCATTTTTTGAACTTTTGTATTTTTTTGGTTCTAATAAAACCCCATGTCATTCCAAGCATGTGTGTCAATTTGTACCTCTCTATCTACATTATTCCGTGATTTATTCAGTTTTCAAATTTATACTGACTTTTTGATCACCCGGTACTTCCGCTTGCTACACGATGACGTAAGGCTTCACAATAGTTTAGCGACCATAATGCTCATTGCCAAATATTATTGGACTTTACTATCACAACCTCCAATCTGTCCTGGTTTAGCACCTCCAGACTTCCATCTCTTTGGGCCTATGTAAGATGAACTATGTGATCAACTGTGACATGAGGGACTGTATTTGAGCATCGATGGCAGCTTCTGGTCGCAAGCGGCACTCGGTTCGCAACGAGGAGACCCCCAGGCACGACTGTGGCGGCCATGTTGGCGCGGCCATGTGGACGTGTCAAATTCAAATTAGCGAATGTGACGTCAGTTCCGCCGCTACCGTGCACAACAGCATATTTTACATCGTTCACGTTTGCCCACCTACAGCGCAGACAGTAAAAAATGCAATGCAGGAAGATACGCCAGATTAAAGAGGAGAGAAAAACAATTCTGCCAGTATGCAGATGTATTTGTAATCAATTACTTTGTGATTAATAGAATCTACAGCACCGAGAGGATTTTTGTAAGTAAAATTCGGCAGATCTTTAATAAATTTTGAAACACGAGGTGCATTCAGTAAGTAATGCCACACCCTTTTCTTCTCAGTCAATTTCGATCGAAAAATGCTGAATTTGTTCGGATAGTTCCATAATATTCCGATACGTAGCGAAGCCATACATACCCTTTAAAAATGGCGTCTGCAACGGAGGGCCATACCAAACCGATAGCTGTCATTGAGTTTTTTTGGTGGAAAATCAGAGAATCTCAGATTCGTGGGCTCTTGCAGAATGTCTACGGACAACTGGCAGTGAACAAAAGCACGCTGAGTCGTTAGGCAAGACACCTGTCATCATCATCGCACAAACCCGCGTGTCTGTCGACTGTACACAACTCTGACTTCTCCAGCGTTGGAATGAGCGGGCAACCTCGTTCGTGGTGATCGATGGATCACAATCAGACACCTCCCTGTTGATCTGGACGTCTCTGTTGGCAGTGCTGACACTCTCCTCTACCAGTTAGGGTACTCAAAGGTGTGTGCACGATCGGTTCCTCGGCGCCTAACGTAAGACCATAAAGAGCAACGAAGGACCATCTGTGCAGTATTGCTTGCGCGTTACGAGGCTGATCTTTATTTTTCGTACGTCGTGACAGGCGATGAAACATGGGTTCTGTGCCATGTGCTCCTGCGATTTGATTGTTCCGGTGTAGTGTGTTCGCTCTCTTTCGATTCGCTTTGCGGTGCGCGGGTTGGTGCGCCCTCTGGGATTCCGTGCGGCAAGCCGAAAGGGAGTCTCAGGTAGAGAGAGAGAGAGACAGAGAGAGGGAGAGTGAGTGAGACGAGCGGGTCTGGGCGGAGCGACGCCGGAAGACCGCGGAAGTCGCGTCGGCAAGTGATGTGAGTGTGGCAGTTGCATTGGGGCCGGCCGAGCAGCCGAACTGGAGGTGCTACAGTGACTCGCTGTCGTTCGTTCTGTTTACGAGTTCAACCTTCCTCACGCTGTGGCTACGGGCTGGCGTTATTCTGGCCATCACCTTATTAGCGGCATTTGGATTAATATTGTTAAAGGTGAGCCGTTAGTTTGGTGCATCTTCATCTGGTGGAGTTACAGCGAGACTTCTTTCCGCCGTATTCTGGCTTGCGCTGCCGAGCAGTTGAATATTCCCACGTCGCGTGTCGAAATACTGACTTGTGCCCTGGTTGATTTACGTATGAATTGGAGTGCCTATGTGGGCGTGTTTGCTTAATTTGTTGAAGTGTTTCGCAATACCCTTACTTGAGTGTTTTTAAATTGCATTTCAGTTCGTTACTGAACGTATGTCAGTTAAGGGACGCCCAAATTGTCACACTAGTCGTCAAGTAAAGTGTAAGTCTACTGTGATACCACTGTCTACCTGTTGGCCAACGACTATTGATGGATTTATGTGGTAAAATTCAAATGGAGGCACTGTTTTGTTACCTTGTCTGAACTGAATGTGCGTGCCTTGTAAAACAGTTCATTACTGATTCTGAGTAGTTTAATCAGTGGTAGGGCACTCGTTATTCTCGACCAGACTGTACTTGGCATTAATTGCATTGTCTTGGTACATCGGTGTGCTACGTAAGATTATAACTCAAGCGCCATTGAGGGTAATGTTTACCATTTAACTATATGAGTTGGTTCTGTGAATCATTGTAGCACACAAGGTCACGTAAGACAGTGCTGTAGTGGGTAGATATTGCTATACGTCTGTGATATTATTTCCTGTAACTCATTGTGACCCTTAGGTTATGTAAGGCTTAAATACAGTGACCAGTTTGGTAATTTTCTGTGCTTCGTGATAACATTTTACAAGCATTGCAATTTTAGGAAAGGTTTAAATCTCATTTTTTCAGATTGTTTGATGTTAGATACCTTGTTGATGATTCCTGTTAAATCAACTGATGTACATTGAAATTGAACAAGTTATATGTCAATATGTTGTTACCAGTACCATACATGACTTTTCTTGCGCAATAAATTAAAATTTATATTCTATCCTCAATTTGTTGCTCAGACTTAGACTTCAGCAGCCCCTGTATCCTGCTCCTAACCATATTAGGTTCATCACTTTGAACCGGAAACAAAACGGAAATTCATCCAGAAGTGCCACACCACCTCTCCTCCGAAGAAAAGTTCAGAGCTGCATCCTCAGCTGGATGATTTGTGGCGGCCGTCTTCTGAGACTCTGAAGGGATAATTTTGTTTGATTTCCTCCCTCACGGTGCAACGATCAACTCTGAAGTCTATTGTGATACCCTCAAGAAAATTGAAGAAGCGGTATCGGCGTGTTTATCGCCACAAAAATGCTGACAAACTTCTTCTTGGCCACGACAACGCAAGGACTCACACAATTCTGCGCACTAGAGATGAGCTCACAAAACTTCATTGGACTGTTTTTCCCGATCCACCCTACAGTCCGGATCTCGCACCCTCCGACTTCCATCTGTTTGGCCCAGTGAAGCATGCAGTCCGCGGTAAGCAGTACGTGGATCATGGGGAGGTTGTTTATACAGCGAGACGTTGGCTCTGACGTCGACTAGTAGAGTGGTAGCATGCGAACGTACAGGCCCTCCCAGAACGTGGCGTTAGCGTGTCACATTGAACGGAGATTATGTTGAAAAGTAGGGTTTCTTACCAAAAATAGTAGGAAATAACATTTCGAATTAGAATCCTGAATAAAACCAACCAGCGTTCAGAAAAAAAAAAAAATGTGTTGCATTACTAATTGAACGCTCCCCAGTATTTGTGGAACAAAAGAGATCAACCGTTGTAAGTATAGCTCTCAGTGATGCACACTGACTAAATTACCCATACGTTTTCTAACATAATTTAGCAATTAGACGCTTTTCAATTTAATTTTAATTAAAATTCAATATGTAATTTATTAGAAGATGAGCAATAAACAAAGCAGTATGCATTGGTGGACGTTGTTACACACCACACCAAACATTTAGTTAAAAAGGTTTATATTTTTATTGTTTCTTTAATTAATTTCTCATAAATTGCATGGTTTCGACCGTAATTTAAATACTATTATTACAGATATCATTATTTTGATTACTTCTTTGCAAATAGGAGAAAAAATCCAATAATAAAGAAGTATCACATCGAAACTTCCTGGCAGATTAAAATTATGTGCTGGACCGAGACTGGAACTCAGGACCTTTGCCTTTCGCGGGCAAGTGCTTTACCAACTGAGCTACCCAAGTACGACTCACGCCCCGTCCTCACAGGTTTATTTCTGCCAGTACCTCGTCTCCTACCTTCCAGACATTACAGAAGCTCTTCTGCGAACCTGGGTAGAGCACTTGCCCGCGAAAGGCAAAGGTCCCGAGTTCGAGTCTCGGTCCGGCATACAGTTTTAATCTGCCAGGAAGTTTCATATCAGCGCACACTCCGCTGCAGAGTGAAATTCTCATTCTGTAAACATCCCCTAGGCTGTGGCTAAGCCATGTCTCCCTTTCTTTCGGGAGTGCTAGTTCTGCAAGGTTCGCAGGAGAGCTTCTGTAAAGTTTTGAAGGTAGGAGACGAGGTACTGGCAGAAATAAGGCTGTGAGGACGGGGCCTGAGTCGTGCTTGGGTAGCTCAGTTGGAAGTGCTGTTGGCTCCATCTCATTTTGCCGGCACGGTAGCTCAGCATGTTCGGTCAGAGGGTTAGGTATCCTCTGTAATAAAAAAACTGAGTGAACGATTCAACGAAGAACCTAAACGGGTGTCATCGTACGTCCGCCCTGAACAAATTCAACGAACAATATAGAACGAAATGAGAGAAAATTAAAAAAAAATAAACAGTTAGTAGAGCACTTGCCCGCGAAAGGTAAAGGTTCCGAGTTTGAGTCTCAGCCCGGCACACAGTTTTAATCTGCCAGGAAGTTTCATATCAGCGCACACTCCACTGCAGAGTGAAAATCTCATTCTGGAAGTACCACATTCATATTTCTTGTAATATTGGATAGCACCGAGACTTGTAACTGATTTTTAGTGCTATAACAAAGCTTTGCATTTATTTAACTTTAATTTTTGGTTGAAGTGTGTCGTACCAATTTTTGATCATAATTTTACCGGACAGCTGATGGCACCATCAGATTTAAGATGTCATTTATGTGTATAAGTTGTGGGTCAGGCTGGTGGAGGTAAAAATGATGTAGAGGCAGAGTGTTACCTTGGAAGGGAGGCTCTAAAATGGCAGCAGCCATCTTACAGTCTCTCACAGTTTGGTACGAGCTAGTAGAGACAAAATATACGCTGGTCTCAATGATGTGCACATTTTCGGTGACAGAAATTTTCCAAGCCGCTGGTCGCGACACTTAAAAATATTGGCACTAGTTCGTTGCAGACTTACATTTTCAAAGCAGTAGTCGGGACTCTGATTTGTTTCTGCCAGTTTTTGAGCAGAACGCACATTTCTGCATGTGTGTTTGATCTGTGCACTCTGTCTGAGCTTTAACACCGTTAGCAAGGAGTGGCTGTTAATCTACACTTAGTTTAGTACATTGTTTGTGTATCGGTTACATATATGAGTTAGCGTAGAGTTTTGCTTCTTTTAGACTTTTGCTGTGAACACTGTTTTTCGGCCATTTTTATTGATTACCAGCGTAGAAAACCGGCGTTTCCCAGGCATTTATAGCTGTGCATCAACGCCTGTACAATGCAATCTGGCCTCGAGCTTAATGTTAATGAAGACGTATCTCCTGAAATATGAGTTCTACAGTTCATTCAGCAGCATATTTGGATATTGTCTGCAAAATGTGTTGCGAATAGAGTTAGTAGCAACGAAGTAACAAAATTAAACGTCATGCATATCTCACTTTTTATGACGTCATATCTCCTGAACTATATGTCGTACAACAATAGAGCGATGTAGATACATTCAGTGGAAATTATTGCGAACAGAGTTAATAGCAAAAACTTAATAAATTTAAACGTCATGCTTGATGCGGTAGTTTTTAATGCATTGTTCATGCATTTCATTGTTTTTGGCTTATGTCTCCTGAACTATGTACCGTATAATGATATAATTTTGCACTTACATTCAGTGATATATGTACATACTGTCTGAAAAATGTCTAACGATAACAGTTGGTAGTAAAGAAGTAATAAATTATAGCGTCATGCCTCAGGTGGTAACTTAACTGCATGAACGGCGGAAAAGTAGTTAGCGATAAACATTTTTTCTTTCACATTTTATAGGGGTTGTCAGAGAGAAAAGACTTCTTTAAGTCTTAAAATTATGTGTAAAGTTTGTTGCAAGTCTCTAAGTGCTCTCCTTCTTAAATACCGGGTTGACAAATTCTGGGAATTCTCGTGTCGCGGGGTAGACTTCATTTTCACCGCCCCCTCGATCCCCTTGAGAAGTAAGTGATTCTTAACCCCATAGCGATTGATGCCTCGTGCCTAAATGTATACCTAGTTTGGTTGAAATCGATTCAGTGGTTTATGAGGAAATGTGGAACACGCACACAAACACTCACACACACTTTTATAATATGTATGGTCTTTAGTAGAGCTACTAACCACTATACTGAAGGCTCGAGCTGTTTGCAAATCATTTAATCACGTAGCTGCTCTCAACATCCTACGAATTAACCTTCTTGCCACAAGTTGAATTCCAGATCGCATGCCAAAAAACCCTGTCCTATATGAGACGTAGCTAAAAAACTGTTTTTCCCTTATAAATCAGGTTCATTTAGTCTACAAACATAACACAAACTAGCGCACTCTACCGTTGCTTCCTGTGAAAACGAACTCGCATTCAGGAGGACGACGGTTCAAACCCACGTCCGGCCATCCAGATTCAAGTTTTCCGTCATTTTCCTAAATCGCTTCAGGTAAATGCCAGGATGGTTCCTTTCAAAGGGCACGAATGATTTCCTACCCTAACCCGAGCTTGTGCTTCGTCTCTAATGACCTCGTTGTAGACGGGACGTTAAACAATGACCTCCTCCATCCTCCTCCTCCTCCCGTGCAAACGAAAACAAACAAGACTAGTTGGATGCGACACCGCCTTGTGGTAAAAAGTTTAACGTGCGAATATTAAAACAATAAACAATTTTATTTAAAATTTAAATATTGTAGTTGGGGTGCGTTACTTAACGTTGGTACACCTACACTATGTGATCAAAAGTATCCGGACACCTGGCTGAAAATGGCTTACAAGTTCGTGGCGCCCTCCAACGGTAATGCTGGAATTCAATATGGGGTCGGCCCACCATTAGCCTAGATGACAGCTACCACTCTCGCAGGCATACGTTCAATGAGGTGCTGGGATGTTTCTTGGGGAATGGCAGCCCATTCTTCACGGAGTGCTGTACTGAAGAGAGGTATCGATGTCGGTCGGTGAGGCCTGGCACGAAGTCGGCGTTCCAAAACATCCCAAAGGTGCTCTACAGGATTCAGGTAAGGCCTCTGTGCAGGGCAGTCCGTTAAAGGGATATTATTCTCGTGTAACCACTCCGCCAGAGGCCGTGCATTATGAACAGGTGCTCGATCGTGTTGAAAGATGCAATCGCCATCCCCGAATTGCTCTGTGGGAAGCAAGAAGGTGCTTTAAACATCAGTGTAGGCCTGTGCTGTGATAGTGCCACGCAGGACAACAAGGGGTGCAAGCCCCCTCCAAGAAAAACACGACCACAACATAACACCATCGCCTCCGAATTTTACTGTCGGCACTACACAAGCTGGCAGATGACGTTCACCGGGAATTCGCCACACCCACATCCTGCCATGGGATCGCTACATTAGCCCCCATGCTCCCCACAAAAAATTCTACAAATTCTTTTGGGCAGTGGCCAATAATGATTTGATAAAATTTTTCATAATTACAATAACAAAGAAATCAAATGCACACACTTATTGATACAATGTTGGTCAAAAGCTAAAATTTTTTCACAGTCCATAAAGACAGTCCTGATCGTTCATCACAGTAAAATAGCGGTATCTTTCTCAAAGTCTGAGCAGTAGAAGAAAATGCACACGGAAGAAGTGTATTTCCATGCAGTCTTGAAGAAGTAGTATTGTCCTTCCAATGAAAAGACAGTGCTGACTCTTGACATGCAGTCAGGTAACGGGCCACAACAGAGCAAACCCACCGCAGAGTCAGTCGAAGTTTTGAAGAATATTGGTAGGTAGGTCATCACAGAGTAGACCCACCATAGTCCTGGTAGAGATTACGGTATTGGTGGGCCACCAGAGGTGCAGACCCACTGCAGTCCTTGTAGAAATAATGGTATTGATGGATCATCAAAGGTGTAGACCCACTGTAGTCCTTGTAGAGATGGCCAGCAGCCATCTGCTGCGACTGTGCAGGTGCACAATCACCATCGAAGAGTCTTGCGGAGAATATAGCAAGTCCATAAACCACCACTTGTGCACTCACACAGTTTTTGGAATTGTCCTTAGAACCAGCAATGCTGTTATCCAGTCCCTTGCTGAATTATTAACACACATGCAAACACTAAAAGTCCCTACTTCTCACATATTGTCCATATACTATGACCAACAGAAACGTGTGCAGTGAAATGTAACTTACAAGTTACTTAATTTGATGAACTGGTGTCAATTACAATTTTATAACATAAGAATACAATAACAAAGGTACAAAATACATCATTAAAGAACATAATAGTACAGATAACAATTGTAGTAAAACAGGCTTTACAAAAGAATAGAAATAAACATGCACATCAGTGTTACAAGAATTATGACATAAGTACATATATAAAAGATCAGAATAACTTTTGAAACATCAACTTCACACATGAGCATTAAAACAAAACAGAACAAATAATGTCTAAACATCTTTACAAAGTAAATAACAGAGTATTAGAAAAATTCTACAACATAACAAAATTATCTAAACACATAAAGACAGGAAAAACACAAATACACAAGGGTACACAAACACATAGAGGGATAATACAAAAGGAAAGGACAGGGTTTGTTTTACTGCAGTATTTTGCATGGAGATCTCCCTTCGTTCATCATTATTCTCAAAAAGTCCTATCTAAGCCTGCTTTCTGGATTCTGTTGACATCCTCTTTCAAAATTCTTTTTTGGCCAAACCATTTTCTTATAGCTTCTCAATGCATTTCTTCCAATTCATCACAACTCGTTCTCTCATATAGCCTATCCCATCTTAAGCTAACTTAAATCTACTGAGCCGATGCTAAACTAAGGGACGAGGCAATGCAGCAGCATAAAACAATTAATACAAACAGCAATGAAAAAAATGGAAATTGTCAAAGCAAGCTGCAGTAAATCTAAATTACCAAGCAATGAAACATTACAACTAATATAAGGCAATGCGCAGCAAACAAGAAAAATAAATCAGTAGTAAAACCAGATTAACAGAGTAATACAAAGTGAAATTTAATAACACTATGCCTGGCAAACAGCAGCAGCAAATGCAATAACTTATATCTAATCATGAAAAAGCTCAAGCAGAAAAAATATTACACTAAAGACAACAATGCAGATAAGGGAAATGTCTATTCACATCTTAATGTCTATGTAATTAAAGTGGTGCACCACAACTTATCCTACCATAAAAATTACCAAGTACTTGAAAAGTAAATTATGTATGCAGTTCCTGTGAAGGGAAATGTCTTTGTGCTCCCTCATTTTTTTGGAGTACATCCATCATAAAGTTACTTTTTACTGGATCTGTAGGCATAAAATATTTATATTAGTACATCTATAAAATTTTATTTTAACCAATGCTGCAGTGCAGCTAGCAACTAGATATTAAACAAAACAGGCAAAGCAAGGTGTGAAACGTCATTCACTAGCCATATGGCATTTCATAATGCAGTAAACAATCTTTCAACTAGCAAGACAATAGACATGAAATATTTCTCATCATTTCATTTCAGTAAATATCATAAATTTAGAACTCTACAGTGTAATCATGTTTTCATGTTTGAGGGTGTCGTATTTACGATGCTTTCTACAAAGGAATGTCAATAGCGAGGATAATGGCCTCCTTCTTTTTCTTACCTGTGCCTCTGAAAAGGCTCACACTAATGGCTTTTTCTCCAGGCGTCTGACACAGCTGGCCGCTCAAGACGCATTACGTCAAGGTCACTTGGCTTTCTTACCGAAATATTTACGACACCAGTTTGCACTACAGTGACAGTCTCATATATAAAATTTCACAGGTCTAGAATTTGCGTTACAAATCTGTAGAAACAAAATCCTGTAAATATAACAGTGTCCAAAAAATATTTGTCGGCATTGTGATACATTCATGCATTTAGACACATTTCATAACTCTTAAAGTACGATTCTTGGTTTCCAACATACTGTTTCACAAGTCAGAGTCCCTAACCACTACTCATTATTATTTACCTTATTACACATATACATATTCGTCGACACTTCTTCAATATTTCATCGTAATAAATATGTAGCATAATCAAATTCCTCATATAGCATCAGCTTATTGATCATAAACATACTGCAACAGCGTAATACACATCGTCATCATAACATCATAAAACCTCAGCCAATTCTCGAAAACGTCATAGCTTTCTGCAACAATTTCAAAACCTAAAAAAATTCTCTGCTCATTTCAATAGTGTCATCTACCTCAAACGTACTTTAAAATCATGTTCCCTTACCAAATACATCATTCAAAGCTCTCATAGTATCACAATGGTTCCAAAAAAATATGAACAGTTCACAAAGTACAGACAAAATACAATTTCATGAGTGTGAAGTTACCCAACTGTGTAATTGCGTAAACATGTGTCACTGATGTAGTAAAAAAAATAATCAAAATAGCCACGGGTGTGCTGCCGGTCTATAGTGTCCAACGGGCACAATATTTCGGCGATCATACATGTCGCCATCATCAGGTGAACTGACGGACTGAGCTCCTGTGAACGTGCCTGCACGAAGATCCGTACGCTATGGCTGCTCAGAGGGAACTGGGTTCGGTCGCGGCGGCGGCCGATTTAAATACCCTCCCCCCGCGGCGCGCTCCCTCCGCCACGGTCGCGCGGTGGAACAGATTGCGACGGCGTCTGAGATGACGTCGGTGTGATGGCTCTGTCCGCCGTGGTCGTCACAACTATACGTTTGCTCGATTTACTCTTGATTAACCCGATTGCTGGTTCCCAAGCCTTGCTAAGATCATAGCCACAGTCACGGTTTATGAGGTCGTCATTGGTGCGAATTTCGATGGCCTCTCTAACAACGCTGTCCCAGTATCTCGACGTCTGTACCAGAATCCTCGTGCGGTCATACTCCATGGCGTGATTTTCCGACAAACAATGTTCAGCGACCGCCGACTTGCTCGGATACATCAGTCGAGTGTGCCTCTGGTGTTCACGGCATCGATCCTCGACGGTACACATCGTCTGACCAATATACGACTTGCCACATTGACACGGAATCTGGTACACGCCGGCCTTCATCAAGCCGAGGTCATCTTTGGCGCTCCCCACCAGTGCACGAGTTTTATTTGGAGGACAAAACACAGTTCCGACCCGGTGTTTCTTCAGAATGCGGGCGATTTTCCCCGAGAGTGCGCCTGTGTATGGAATAAATGCAGTGCCTACCTCCTCCCTCGTGACTTCATCCATCTCAACCGGTTGTGCTGCAGTGGTTGGGCGGAAAGCACGTTGAATCTGCCACTGTGAGTACCCATTTTTTCGAAATACAGTTCTCAGATGTTCCAATTCCACGGGGTAGACTCTCTGCGTCAGAGATAGTGCGCACCCTATGTACTAGAGTTTTAAGTACCCCATTCCTCTGTGAAGGCTGGTGGCAGCTGTCTGCGTGCAAATACAGATCAGTGTGCGTAGTCTTCCGATACACCCCATGACCTAGGGTGCCGTCAGCCCTTCTCTTGACCAAGACGTCAAGGAAAGGTAATTTACCCTCCGTTTCAGTCTCCATAGTGAATTTGATATTGGGGTGTATGGAGTTTAGATGTTAAGGAAATCAAGGAGTTTATCCATACCATGCGGCCAGATGACGAACGTGTCGTCCACATAACGGAAAAAGCAAGTAGGTTTCCATTGCCGTCGAAATCTGTTCCACCGCGCGACCGTGGCGCGGGGCGCGGACGGCGGAGGGAGCGCGCCGCGGGCGGAAGGTATTTAAATCGGCCGCCGCCGCGACCGAACCCAGTTCCCTCTGAGCAGCCATAGCGTACCGATCTCCGTGCCGGCACGTTCACAGGAGCTCAGTCCGTCAGTTCACCTGATCATGGCGACATGTATGATCGCCGAAATATTGTGCCCGTTGGACACTATAGACCGGCAGCACACCCGTGGATATTTTGATTATCAAATACGCCGGGAGAAACTCAAGAATCACAGTAAAAAAAAATGTTTATCTCTCAGTTAAATGATCATATAGCTGTGTAATTTGTGTGTTAGAGAAATATGGTACCGATGTGTAAAGTTTTATAAGCAAATACCATATTAGCTATGGATCCTTGTGCTTGCCAAACACATGGTACACAAAGTAAACGTGTACCCCCCTGAGGATTAATATAATTATACCCTCAGGTGTTACAGATTACAGCAATGGAATGAAATGTATCACGGAAAACTTTCTTTGTAATTCAAAAATCTTTAAAAATAAATGTTTTAAGTACAAAATTAATCACTGAAATGAGTGTCCTGTGGCGCTAAATGTGCGTCTTGCTGTAAGATAATTCTGTTGAAGTGTCGTAGTTATCGTGCTCTGTAAGCAAAGTTCTGCTGAAGTCAATGTACTCACTTCATCATAAACAAAAGTGAGATGCTTTGCGTATAGATATCGTAGTTATTATGCTTATTGCCGTGATGAAGAAAGTACTATAATGTAACATATTGTTGTGCTACGAAAAAGGCTGTCTTATTGTAGCTATACCACAAAAGTTACTACTAAAACATGTTTTACTTTCCAGAAGAATTCAGAAAACCTGTGCAGATATAAAACAGATACACCGCAAAAACACCATTTTAAATTGTCACTCATTAGTAGCGTCGTGATAAAATCGTATAGCTGTTACATAAACTAACCACTATGTCATCTGGTATCTCACAGAAAGTACTTTAAATCCAGAATGTATTTTCAAGTAAACCGAAATGTTGCATTAAAATCTCATTAGCAATACTGGTAAATGTTCTAAGTATGTGAGCCTTATAGTCGTTACGTAATCGTGCAACTAACAAGCAAGAATGTACACACACAATAACACTGTGTCGTCTGTTCACAATAACAATGCATTCGTAATTTCGGTTTAAATAAGTTCTCTTGGTTCTTGACTGGATATTTAACTTCAAACATTGTTGCATATTAACAGATTCTAAGTCTGACAATGCATACTAGTAATGTAAAGTGAAAAGTTATATGGCAAAGACCAAGTTTGAAAAGCAGATTATCTTTCAATAAACGGTTTTACATGTGAAATGTGGTGTAAACCTTTACTCTTCCTAGTACGCAGAGTTTCAACTTCAACGCAATTATCATGTGGTATACGTCGGATTCTGTAAGGTCCATTGTAAATTAGAAAGAATTTGTGACTCAAGTGTTTCTTCTTATGTGACAATGAATGAGCTTTAATGAGAACTTTCCGACCAATATATAATTTCTTTGCATTTGCTTTACCGTGTAGTTTTCTCCTTTTGTCTGCTGCAGATTTTATATTTATAATAGCCAAATCAATTATGTCTTTGTGTCGAAGTTTACGTGTATTCGGGAAAGGTACAAGCTCTCTGATTCTGTTTCTGTGGTTCTTCATTCTTCAGTACAAGTGTAGGTGGTAAAGCAGTGGAGTCATGAGGCATTTAATTCAGCATGTTTTGAAATAGGTGTAAATATCTGTCCCAATGCTGATGCTTTCTGTGACAATGAAGTCTGCAAAGCTTATTGATTTTTTTCATAATCCTTTCGGAGGGGTTACAATGTGGTGAGTACACTGAAAGAAAAACAGGTTTGATTTTATGATTCTGAAGCATGCGTGACCAAACAGCAGATCTGAATTGATGAAGCCATGCTTGTGGATGAATGTCGTTGTCAGAATTCTTAAATATTTTGAATTTACGTGTAGTAATGAACAGCTTATAGTCAAAGTCATGGTGTCGGTGAGTCGCACATCGCTCATTGTTACTTCGTTTCGGCGGTTCCATCTCAAAATCCAATGTGCCTTGCCAATTTCTTTCATAATTTCCGAAGTGTCCTGTGTTATTATTTTGTGGTTGTTCCGTATTTCTATGTCCCTCTTCCCGTACTGGAGCGCGAGTGTCCTCTGAAATATGTAATTCTTGTATTACTTGTGCCAACTGATCTTGTACTTCCTGGATTTCTCTTTTATACTGTGTATTGATTTGATTTTGATTTTGTTTGAATTTTCTAATTTGTTCATACTCTTCAGCGTCCGTCAAGGCTACAGGTCTTGTGTCATTCAGATCATCATCTACCTTTGTAGATAAGTTAGTGAACTGATCTGAAAGTTCGGCTACTTTATCCGTTAGTGAAATTATTTCCTCTGTGTGTTTTTCTGAACCAAGTTTCAGAGTGTCCATTTGTGTTGAAATCGTATCTACTGTGTCTTTTAAGTTTTCCTGAGTTTTTGCAAGTTGCATAACCGAATCGGTAGCTGCACCTGAGTCAATTTTAGCTTGCAAGATGTCGTGATTTTCATGAACAATAGCTTGCAGTTCCTTTATGGCTGCTGTAATGCATTTTCATGACGCGAAAAAATGGGTTGGAAATGCTCACAAATTTGTGTTTTTACGTCGTTACAGACTTTTTGACATTTCGATTCGATTTTATGTAACTCAGTAGTTAAATCTTCACGTGTTTGTTCAAGCGTGGTGTGAAGACTTTGTTCCATTGCGTCTAACTTTTGAAGATGTTGTCCCACTTGTTTCTGATTTTGTTTGAGCGTTGTGTCTAACTTTTGAAGATTTTGTTCCATTGTGTCTAACTTTTGTAGCCTTTGTCCCATTTGTTGCATTAACTGTAATAACAATGCACTGGTGTCTGAAACAAGTTCTTCAGTGCTTTTCGGCAGTGAATTTGCACCGGCAACATTCACATTTTGACAAGCAGAAAATGTGTCTTGACTCATTTGAGAAAACGGTGAGAACCCAAAACCTGAGTCTACACTATTTGCAATATTGTGTCCTGTCATTTCGGAATCCTGAGACGAGCTGTTGCCGACCGATCGATCGATAATGCTTCCCTGTTCACTAATTGTTTCACTGTCTACACCATTATTTGCCGCCTGCTCCATTTCCCTATGCACCATTACCAAATTACTACTTTGAATGTCTGTTAATTCATTACACAGTGGTGCTGATAAGCTACACTCGTCGTCACTATTATTTCTCAGTTTACTTTGGAGCCTAGTGTTACGTTTTTCACACGCCATTATTGTCACAATATTTCACACGATATCACAGAAAAGCACAATTTGAAGAGCAAAAATAAGAGAACACATTAATGTAGCACTGAAAAAAAAAATCTAGTTAATTGCAAGTGCAGCTGCGAAATACTTGGTGCAAATTTACATGCATGCCACAACTGGTTTACTGTACAACAATGAAAGACTGCAACTACAAAGGAGATTCTTTCTACAATTATGTGCTAGCAATAAACTACAGCTACACTAATTACACAAACTACAAGAAAAAATCAGAAGATTCCTGGTTCGAATCCTGGCAGGGTCGCCATATGAAACGTCCCTTAGAACAATTATACATGACTGTCCTTAAACTGACACAATATTTTTAGCGCAACGCAATCTGACTTTCAATAATCCCTACAAAAGAATGGCCCTGACTAACATTAACCTATACCTTTCACAAACCACTTACCTCACCAAAAATCTTCGTTACTCGCACTACTGCAATACAGCGAGCTCCACTACTGCCAGCTAAATAAAAGATTCAAACTACTGAAGGCACTAACTACTGATAGGCATAGTTAGCAAATGAAAGATTTTGTTAGAGAACAAATGATGTATTTACCTTAATAGTCATAATATATATAGCAGTTCATGACATCCAGTCTTACAAATTTCAAAACTCCGCCATCTCTCTCCCCACATCCACCACTGCTGGCGGCTCACCTCCAACTGTGCAACGCTACACGCTGTTCACATCAAGCTGCCCAACACTACAATAGCTAACAACAATGCAAACCAGCCACAGACTGCACACAGCACAGCCAGTGATTTTCATACAGAGCGCTACGTGGCGTTACCAATATAAAAACCTGAACAGCCTACTTACACATTGTAGACCGAGATTCGTCACTCCACACGACGTTTTTCCACTGTTAAGTCGTCCAATATTTACGCTCCTAATACCAAGCGAGGCGTAGTTTGGCATTTACCTGCGTGATGTGTGGTTTATGAACAGCCGCTCGGCCATGAAATCTAAGTTTCCCCACCTCCAGTCTGTCATACTACGTGCAGTGGATTCTGATGCAATTTCTGTGTTATGGTCTGGATAGATGTCTGCCTATTAAACATTACGACCCTCTTCAACTGTCGGCAGTGTCTGTCAGTCAACAGACGAGGTCGGCCTGTACGCTTTTGTGCTGTACGTTTCGCTTCACGTTCCCACTTCACTGTCACATCGGAAACTGTGGACCAAGTGATGTTTAGGAGTGTGAAAATCTCGCGTACAGACGTACGACACAAGTGACACCCAATCACTGAACACCTTCCAAGTCCGTGAGCTCCGCGGAGGGCCCCATTCTGCTATCTCACGATGTCTAATGATTAGTGAGGTCGCTGATATGGAGTACCTGGCAGTATGTGAGAGCATAATGCACCTAATATGAAAAAAGTATGTTTCTGGGGGTGTTTGGATACTTTTGATCACATAGTGTATGTTCAACCTAGAAATTATTTGTCTGACTGATAAATATATCAGGGGCCAGTTTACTAGTTTAATTTAATTCTAAAAAGGCTGCAGAACAAACGGCTAAAATAATAAATTCCCAGAATCAGACAGCGAGAATCGTTTAAAATAGTTGCGTAAAATTTTCCAGGCTCACATTCTGTCGTCAAAGCTAGAACCTAGTGGTTTGTCTTAGCTAGTTCAAGTTTTTACGTACGCAGTTCCAGGCTGTTGTTCATTGTTGGAGAAGGTGCACAACGAATGGTGGGTGACTATATGGTAAAATGAAAGTCTATAGCTGAAATTTTGCTCTATTTAAGTGTGTTATTGTCCTTTCTGTATTTGTTGCAGATGCTATGAAAACAAGTAGAAGCCATCAGCTTCGAAATGGTCATCTCCTTCTCTCTCTCTCTCTCTCTCTCTCTCTCTCTCTCTCTCGCTCGCTCGCTCTCTCTCTCTCTCTTTCTCTTTTGGTGCGTTCGTGTGTGTGTGAGTGTCAGTTGCATCTAAACGGAGAGACATATAAGTGACTCACAGTTGAGAACTGCGGAAGTTTTCAGAAATACGACAGCTATATCGTCATTGGTGCGCTTGTCAGAATAAAGAGGATGAGTTTTCACCCTCTTGCCCTCGATGAGCTGCCTGTGGGGGTTCTGGACTAGCAGCTCCACGCTTCCCAGTTGTACCAGCCACGTTTTGTACCTGAAGTAGAGAGAGGCGAACTTTTGTTAAGTTTGAAGTATCTTCTACATTGACAGCAACTGTCAAGTATCTACATCGTAAACGTTCATTAGTTCCTGTGTAATTTAGTGCACACTCCCAGAGGCTACATCCGAATTTCAGAAACTGAACAGGATGTTATGGGAAAATGGTGACTGGAAGTAAGGTTAATTTGATTAATGTAATTTGCATACACGTGCGAATAGCTACATAGTTCTAATTATCACCTCCAAACTAAAATGAAGTTGCATAGTTTTTACACTACTGGCCATTAAAATTGCTACACCACGAAGGTGACGTGCTACAGACGCGAAATTTAGCCGACAGGAAGAAGATGCTGTGATATGCAAATGATTAGCTTTTCAAAGCATTCACACAAGGTTGGTGCAGGTGGCGACACCTACAACGTGCTGGCATGAGGAACGTTTCCAACCGATTTCTCATACACAAACAGCAGTTGACCAGCGTTGCCCGGTGAAACGTAGTTCTGATACATCGTGTAAGGAGGAGAAATGTGTACCATCTGCACGAACAGTTGGACGACGTTTGCAGCAGCATGGACTATCAGCCCGGAGACCATGGCTGCGGTTATCCTTGACGCTGCATCACAGCAGCAGCGCCTGCGATGGTGTACTCGACGATGAATCTGGGTGCACGAATGGCTAAACGTCATTTTTTCGGATGAATCCAGGTTCTGTTTATAGCATCATGATGGTCGCATCCGTGTTTGGCGACATTGTGGTGAACGCACATTAGAAGAGTGTATTCGTCATAGCCATACTGGCGTATCACCCGGCGTGATGGTATGGGGTGCCATTGGTTACACGTCTCGGTCACCTCTTGTTCGCATTGACGGCACTTTGAACAGTGGACGTTACATTTCAGATGTGTTACAGCCCGTGGCTCTACCCTTCATTCGATCCCTGCGAAACCCTACATTTCAGCAGGACAATGCACGACCGCACGTTGCAAGTCCTGTACGGGCCTTTCTGGATACAGAAAATGTTCGACTGCTGCCCTGGCCAGCACATTCTCCAGATCTCTCACCAATTACAAACGTCTGGTCAATGGTGGCCGAGCTTCTGGCTCGTGACAATACACCAGTCACTACTCTTGATAAACTGTGGTATAGTGTTAAAGCTGCATGGGCAACTGTACCTGTACACGCCATCCAAGCTCTGTTTGACTCAATGCCCAGGCGTATCAAGGCCGTTATTACGGCCAGAGGTGGTTGTTCTGGGTACTGATTTCTCAGGATGTATGCACCCAAATTGCGTGAAAATGTAATCACGTGTCAGTTCTAGTATAATCTATTTGTCCAATGAATACCCGTTTATCATCTGCATTTCTTCTTGGTGTAGCAATTTTAATGGCCAGTAGTGTAGATGGTTTACTGGCAAATGTCTGTAGTCGCTCATGCACCCAGAGCCACCGCGCCTTAGGTGTGAGTGCTACTCTAAATAAAAAAACTTTCGTAGCCTGAGGACTCATTCAGCTGTGCCGCCATTCTGTCGGTGTCGCCATAATCAGGGCGAATGATGGTCCATTGAGTTTCAATGAAATCATGACAAGCCGATCGACAACGGTCTGTCTGCTAGCTGCTTGCTGACCTCAAAGTCAAGACGCAGCCAACTACAGCTGTGGTTTGCCTATTGGGACATCACAGATGAGGAGATAACGGCTGTGCTGCCAGCGCTCCTCCAACGAGGGTCATTCGCAGACGACCTCCGAGCTGTCTTCTATACACTGCCCAAATGGGACGCATTCACAAAGCCCCCCTCCCCTCCCCCCATCAACTCGTGAAGATTTGCTGCGGTCCTGGTCGACCCATGGTGTGTTACCAGGGCCTAATCTTCACAACAACCAACATCCTGGAACACACAGTCACCCATTCTCACCTAAACACGCCACTGGCACTCTGCGAGAACGCTGAGTGTGGGGCCGCACTGAAGCACAGATCGGCTGAAGCAGGCCAAGCCTGCACATGTCAATGCTGCCGCCGGCAACACAACACACTGGCCACGGAGCACTGACCTGCGCTTCCGACATCACAACTCGATACTGAGGCGCCTCAGTACGTCCTCACGGCACATGCTTGTTGTACTCAACAAGTCGCTGGAAGTCTCTGCAGAAACATTGAGCCGGGCTGCCTCTATAACCGTTCATAATTGCGAAGGTGTTGCGCTGCAGGATTTTGTGGATGAACTGACCTTTCGGTTATGTCCTATAAAAATCAGTAGGATTCATGTCGGGGTATTGAGTAGACAAATCATTCGCTCGAACTGTCCAGAATGTCCTTCAAACCGAACACGAACAATTGGGCCCAGCGAAAATTCTATCGTTGTTTGGAAGTATGAAGTCCATGAAAGGCTGCAAATGGTCTCAAAGTAGCCGAAAATACCATTTCCAGTCAACGATCGGTTCATTTGCACCAGAGGCTCCTACCATTATGGAGCCACCACCAACTTGCTCAGTGCGTTTTGGCTTCGTGGGGTATGCGCCAGACTGGGACCCTACTACCAGCTCTTACCAAATGAAACAAAGACCCCTCTGACCAGACCACCGTTTTCCAATCGTCTAGGTTGAAACCAATGTGGTCACGAGCCCAGGATAAGTGCTGCAGGTGAGGTCGTGCTGTTAGCTATAGCACTCGCGTTACTCGTCGGCTGCCAGAGGCCATTAACTCCACATTTCACCTCCCTCTCCTAACGGACACATTCAGCATATACCTCACATTGATTTCTGCTATTATTTCAGGCAGTTTTGCTTGTCTATTAGCACTGATAACTCTACGCAAGCGCCGCGGCTCTCGGTCGTTAAGTGAAGGCCATCGTCCACTGGGTCGTTTGTGGTGTGATGTAATGGATGAGATTTGGTATTCTCGGCACTCTTTTCACACTGTGGATCTGAGAATAGTGAATCCCTAACAATTTCCGAAATGGAATGTCCCAAGCGTCTAGCTCCAATTACCATTTCGTGTTCAGTGTCTGTTACTTCCAGTTGTGCAGCCGTAATCACATCGGACACCTTTTCACATAAATCATCTGAGCACAAATGACAGCTCCGCCAAAACACTGCACTTTTATTCCTTGTGTACGTGATGTTACAGTCATCTGTATATCTACATATCGCTATCCCATCGTTTTTTTCACCTCATTGTAGATAGGGCTGTTTTTTTAACGCCTCTGGATGTTTCTCCGGATCACATTCCCACACTCGTTGCTCGGCCCCCGCACAAATAGTCAAATGATTGAAATGGCTCTAAGCACTACGGGAGTTAACATCTGAGGTCATCAGTCCCCTAGGCTTATAACTACTTAAACCTAACTAACCTAAGGACATCACACACATCCATGCCCGAGGCAGGATTCGAACCTGCTACCGTAGCAGGCGCTCTGTTTCGGACTGAAGCGCCTAGAACCGCTCGGCCACATCGGCCGGGATGAAAAGTCAGGACAACCTCCTGGATCGCAATAGCACCACAGCAGACTATTAGACAAGCCAAAACAAAATGGTGCATCTAACTGATAAAATGGAGTACCGTACGATAATTCTTTTTCTGCAGTTGAAGGGGAACAATGCTGCAACAACCCGTGCTGAGTTGCTGGAATTCACGGCAAAAATGTACCAAAAAAAAACAATACTGTACAGTTCTGAGGTGGCGCAGGTGCTTCCAGTGTGGTCAGCTAAGCCTGAATAACGAAGAATCAGATATCGCTAGAGAACTGGAGGACCTGGAGCTCGGAGACTGGTGTAACGCAATCAGCGCAGTAGTACTTTATGAGTGTGTCACGGTGAAATTCTAACAGATGATGCTAGTAAAGAGCAGACCGTCAAATAGCACACTACCAAAATCTCCAGAGAAGGTTAGGGGAAGCTGTCAAGATGAAGCTGTCCAAGCCAGTCTTTTTTTCTACATGACAACAACCCGACTCGTACTGCACAGAACAGTGACGCACGCTGCTTCTAAGGGCTACCAAATTTCGCCTCAGCCACTCGACATTCTTGTTGCATAGCATATAGTGATTTCTTCAAGTTTCCTCAAATGAAAGTACAATTGCGTGGCGGACACTTGCAGTATGAGCACGGATAGTTTTCCAGGTGGAACATTTCCTGAAAAGCCAAACTGCAGACATCTGCAACCAAGATCACTTCCGAGTCATCTATTCTTGGGAAAAATATCGCACTAAATGGTGAATTGAGGGTGTTTAAAAGAAGTGTGAGGTATTCATGTAGAGCAAGTATTGGTCAGAAGTAGATGGAAAGTTCCTAAAATGAAACATCCGGCAACCGACACCTATAGTTTACTTGTAATGAGTAATGTGTAATATTCCGTGGTGTTGCCAGGAATCACAAGGAATCGCGTAGTAAATCACAGCAATATTGACATGTAGGCAGATACAAAAGCGCGAGCAATAGTGGAAATGAGACATCTTTATCGCTTCAGTATTAGTGCGTTGGCAGGAACTTTCCGCGACAAATTCATAGAGCAATACATTTAACCAAACACTTAAGAGATGCTATTAACACCGATTTCAGTGCAGTGAATTATCACAGCTTCTGGAGAACGCCACTCATTCAGAAAGACAGCGACTGTGGATTATGCACCACAGGGTACCATCTCGTTTTCCAAGGATCGTGCGGCAGTACCTCTCTATAACTTTTCTTGGGCGACGGATTAGTCGAGGTGGAGGTCCAGGAGCACGACTTCCCATTCCACAGGAAGGTTTCTGGCTATGGGGACGCTTAAAGGCACCAGTGAGTTCCCAACCCGACAATAACGTGCAAACGTTAAAGGAGCATATGGCCTATGCATGTAATGCTATCCGAATGGAGCCAGTTGCATTTGAAGGAGTGAGTGATTCTCTGCGAAGAAGGTTCGAAGTGTGCGCCAAAGCACACGGTAATCACGCGCAGGGCTACCTACAGTATCTGCTTCAGTCTAGTGAAGTTGGCAGCCGATTTTCTAAAAATAAACATTTTTTCAGAGGTCTTGATAGGTATTCTATGATTCTAGAGTTCTCTGTACAAAAATTTGAATAGTTCTACAGAATTTCGCGAAGAAAACAATAGTATTAAGGAAAAATTTGATCTGGTAAAAAAATATATTTACCAATTTGCCAAAAAAAATATGATCACAATTCAGGATAGCTCCCCAAGAGTTCTACAGGAAACCACTATGACACACACATTTATTGAACAGATAATAGTTTATGAGATAATTGCAATAATGAGGATCCCATTCTCACTACATAAAATATGCAAAATCGCTCTATAGTTCTGATGACAGCTCTGGATAGCGCCCAAACATTTTTATTGAAAACCCTAATGACTTTTTTGTGCAAGTAATAGTTCATGAGGTAACTGAGATAATCAGGGACCCACTTACATTAAATTTAAAAAAATCGAACAACAGTTCTGATCACAGTTCTGAATAGTACCCCAAGAGTTCTGCCGAAAATGGTAGGTTAAATCCTTGCTCGAAATCTAAAAACTTTGTACTCTGGTGACAGAGACGTTCGACCGCTAACTGGTTAGCCATCTGTGCAAGATTAGAAGCCGAATTTTTTCGTCGTCTAATTTAAGTTAGCCATTTAAATTATAACTTCGCGATGCTTGTAATGACTGTAGTAACGCAAATTTAATTTGCTATGCGAAGCGTTCTGGGATCTGAAGTACTAAGGAGATGCTGAGGCAGGAATTCAGGGTGATCGTATAATTTATTTACTGGAGGAGTGAAAAATTTATTTTCACGTTCGGAGGACGGCATAACCACACACCAACAATCAGACAACAAAGAACACGTTAAATAAGAAGGATGTGAGGAGTATACGCAACAACGCTCACCTCGCTGTGTTAGTTTGTAGTTAGTATGTTATTGGAGTGGACCCACGTCATTGCAGTTACGAAACAAGAATTTTCTTCATAAAAGATTACGTTAGGGTTTTCGACAGAACTCTTGCGGTGCTATCCAGAGCTTTGAACAGAGCTGCCATCAGAACTGTCATCGGAACTCCAGCGCGATCTCGTAAGTTTGTGTAATGATGATGGGTCCCTCATTAATGTGTGACAATCTGGGATGATAATGGCATTGAAACAGAGGATGACATGCGTAAAGCTGAAATACTAAACACCTTTTTTCCAAAGCTGTTTCACAGAAGAAGACCGCATTGCAGTTCTTCCCTTAATTCCTCGCAAGAACGAAAAAAATGGCTGACATCGAAATAAGTGACCAAGGAATACAAAAGCAACTGAAATCACTCAACAGAGGAATGTCCACTGGACCTGACGGGATACCAATCCGATTCTACACATAGTACGCGAAAGAACTTGCCCCCCTTCTGACAGTCGGGTACCGCAAGTCTCTACAGGAACGGAAGGTTTCAAATGATTGGAAAAGAGCACAGATAGTTCCAGTTTTCAAGAAGGGTCGTCGAGCACTTGCGAAAAACTATAGGCCTATATCTCTGACTTCGATCTGTTGTAGAATTCTAGAACATGTTTTTTGCTCGCGTATCATGTCATTTCTGGAAACCCAGAATCTACTCTGTAGGAATCAACACGGATTCCGGAAACAGCGATCGTGTGACACCCAACTCGCTTTATTTGTTCAAGAGACCCAGAAAATATTAGATACAGGCTCCCAGGTAGATGCCATTTACCTTCACTTCCGGAAGGCGTTCGATACAGTTCCGCACTGTCGCCTGATAAACAAAGTAAGAGCCTACGGAATATCAGACCAGCTGTGTGGCTGGATTGGAGAGTTTTTAGCAAACAGAACACAGCATGTTGTTCTCAATGGAGAGACGTCTACAGACGTTAAAGTAACCTCTGGCGTGCCACAGGGGAGTGTTATGGGACCATTTCTTTTCACAATATATATAAATGACCTATTAGATAGTGTCGGAAGTTTCATGCGGCTTTTCGCGGATGATGCTGTAGTATACAGAGAAGTTGCAGCATTAGAAAATTGCAGCAAAATGCGGCAAGATCTGCAGCGGATAGGAACTTGGTGAGAGTCCTTAGAAAATGTAGTCCATCAACAAAGGAGGTGGCTTACAAAACACTCGTTCGACCTATACTTGAGTATTGCTCATCAGTGTGAGATCCGTACCAGGTCGGGTTGACGGAGGAGATAGAGAAGATCCAAAGAAGAGTGGCGCGTTTCATCACAGGGTTATTTGGTAAGCGTGAAAGCGTTACGGAGATGTTTAGCAAACTCAAGTGGCAGAGTCTGCAAGAGAGGCGCTCTGCATCGCGGTGTAGCTTGCTGTCCAGGTTTAGAGAGGGTGCGTTTCTGGATGAGGTATCGAATATATTGCTTCCCCCTACTTATACCTCCGGAGGAGATCCTAGTAGCCCGAGGAGATCCCGAGGAGATATTCCTAGTATTTTGAGCTCTTGTCGGCTGCTCAGAACTGCAATCATGATTTTTTTCGTGAAATTATGCGGAACTATTCAAATTTTATGCAATGATCTCTGGAAGTATAACGTATCTGTCAGGAGCTCTGAAAAAAGTGTATATTTCTCGAAATTCGATGCCAGTTTCACATTACTGTTTACTCCTATCTAACTTAAGGGTGGCAGTGAGAGAACAGATTGACTCATATCTAAAAGGTATTGGTTTCTGGACGTATTTTTACAGGAACTTTTTTTCTGGTTTTTCTCTATCCAGACAGACCCGTACAGGACCTGCAACATGCGGTCGTGCATTATCCTGCTGAAATGTAGGGTTTCGTAGGGATCGAATGAAGGGTAGAGCCACGGGTCGTAACACATCTGAAATGTAACGTCCACTATTCAAAGTGCCGTCACTGCGACCAAGAGGTGACCGAAACGTGTAACCAATGGCACCCCATATCATCACGAAGGGTCACAAATACACGCTTCCAATGTGCGTTCACTGCGATGTCGCCAAACACGGATGCGACCATCATGATGCTGTAAACGGAACCTGTATTCGTCCGAAAAAATGACGTTTTGCCATTCGTGCACCCAGGTTCGTCGTGGAGTACACCATCGCAGGCGCTCCTGTCTGTGATGCAGCGTCAAGGGTAACCGCACCCATGGTCTCCGAGCTGATAGTCCATGCTGCTGCAAATGTCGTCGAATTGTTCGTGCAGATGGTTGTTGTCTTGCAAACGTACCCATCTGTTGACTCCGGGATCGAGACGTGGCGGGTAAGATGCCTGTCATCTCGACTGCTAGTGATACGAGGCCGTTGGGATCCAGCACGGCGTTCCATATTAACCTCCTGAACCCACCGATTCCATATTCTGCTAACAATGATTGGATCTCGACTAACGCAAGCAGCAATGTCGCGATACGATAAACCGCTATCACGATAGGCTACAATCCAACCTTTACCAAAGTCGGAAACGTGATGGTACGCATTTCTCCTCCTTACACGAGGGATCACAACAACGTTTCACCAGGCAACGCCGGTCAACTGCTGTTTGTGTATAAGAAATCGGTTGGAAACTTTCCTCATGTCAGCACGTTGTAGGTGTCGCCACCGGCGCCAACCTTGTGTGAATGCTCTGAAAAGTTAATCATTTGCATATCACAGCATCTTCTTCCTGTCGGTTAAATTTCGCGTCTGTAGCACGTGATCTTCGTGGTGTAGCAATTTTAATGGCCAGTAGTGTACAATGCATAACACATATTTCCTCCATCCCATCAACAGCGTGCCCGCCTATTTGATCAAAAGTAGCTAGAACCTACGTACTAGCAGACATTGATATTGGGTTTGTCTTCCAGTCTAAAGATACACCGTATTCAGAAGGAAAAATCATGACTGGAGGTAGCAAAAAACAGTTAATTTAGAAAAAAAAACGTTACTTAGACATCGTCCCGAAGACGAAACCTTTGCTATTACTATCATTTAAAAACAGTTCCTCTTCCACTCGCTAATGGAGCGAGGGAAAAAGGACTTTTTACATGCTTCTGTACAAAACCTGATTTCTCTTATTTTGCCTTCGGCTTATTTAAGCGAGATGTGCGAGAGGTGTTTAGAAAGTAACTCGGCCAACTTCGGTCGAAAAATGTGGGATTTGTTGTGACACATCGTGGAATATTACCGTTTCAGCCAATTAAGTTTCATACCGTTCTGATAGATGGCAGCACTATATGTAGCCTTGAAAACGTGGTCTGTAACGGAGGTGCGTTCCAAACAGAGAACTGTCACCGAGTTTCTTTTGGCGGAAAATGAGAGCATCACAGATATTCATAGACGCTTGCAGAATGTCTACAGAGACCCAGCAGTGAACAAAAGCACGGTGAGGCATTCAGCGAGACGTTTATCATCATCAGAACGAGGTCGCACAAACCTGTCCGATCTTCCGCTTGCCAGCCCGCCACACATAGCTGTGACTCCTGCAATGTTGGAACGTGTGGAGATTCTCATTTGAGATGATGCAAACGAACTTCTCATTATTCATGACAACGCAAGGCCTCGCACAAGGCCACGCACCCAAGAGGAGCTCAACTACATTCGACTGTTCTTCCCCATCACACTGGAGTCAGTATCTCGCACCTTCCGACTTCCAACTGTCACGCCCAAAGAAGTATGCACTCCATAGGAAGCAGTACGTGCAGGATGGGGAGGTTATTGACTCAAAAAGATGCTGGCTATGATGTCGATGAGTAAAGTGGTCCGATGTGGGCGCACACGTCCTCCAGTAAGATGGCGTAAGGCCGTCGCGTCAAACGGAGATTATGTTGAATAACAGGGTTTTATGAAACTTCCTGGCAGATTAAAACTGTGTGCCCGACCCAGACTCGAACTCGGGACCTTTGCCTTTCGCGGGCGAGTGCTCTACCATCTGAGCTACCCAAGCACGACTCACGCCCCGTCCTCACAGCTTTACTTCCACCAGTACTTCGTCTCCTACTTAGGGTTTCATAGTCGGAAGATTGGCGAATAATATGGTGTATTGGAATCCTTAATAAAATCAACTTGCTTTCTTAAAAAATATGTGACGCATTACTTATTGACCGTCCCTTGTAGAATGATGAAGTAGGATCATTCCATAATTTGTCGTAAATACCGGTTCTCTAAATTTTTTCAATAGTGCTTCCCAAAAATAACTTCTTCTTCCCTCCAGGGATTCCCATTTGAGTTCACGGAGCATTTCTGTAATACTCGTGTGGTGGTACAAACTACCGGCTATAAATCTAGCAGCACATCTCTGAATTACTTCAATGTCTTCCTTTACAACGACGTTGTGGCCGTTCCAAGCACAAGAGCAACACTCGACTTGTATGAGTGTTCTGTACGAGATCTTCTTTATAGATGAGCTAAATTTTCCTGGGACTCTCTCAATAAATCGAAATAGACCATCACTGTTCCTACAACTGACGTTGCCTGCTCATTGCATTTCGTGTCATTCTGCAATGGGTGTCGATCGAAAATCTGTCAATAAAACTACGTAATTATTCGTTGTCGCCGTTTCCATTATGTAAACATTCTTATGAAAGGACACATAAGCCATGTATGTGGTCTTATGTTGGCTGTTCCTTGCTATTTATCTCGATAATACTCGTTGGTAACTATGTCACCGAATTACACTTTCTCCTACTCCACAGACCTGTTGTTTTGTGTCAAAGATACCGCAGCGCTGGCAGTGTGGGTGTCTCGTCAGTTTTGTTGTTGACGTGATACGGTCGGGATGAGATCATTTTTAAACATTTCTGTGAGCTGATGGATTAGTCGGCGAGATTTGTTCATACCGACTTCCAATTTCAGGCTTTGTGCTTAATGTGGCAAACAGGAGCACACGAAGTTTACCTCTGAACTTTTCCGACTACTGACTTTGTCGTATAACACGTTTCTTTAGGGATGTAGTCTAATACACACATTGCGGTTTGTAAGGGCCGAAATATAGATGCCGGCATCCACTGTAACATACACCGTCACCCACGATACCCCATGCAGTCCTTAGTAAATCCAACCAACCTGTAGACAGGATTCAGTGCTTTATAAGATCTTCATAAGGACTGAACAGCCTGTCTCCCAATCTGTTAGATCTATGTTATCTTCTGTAGGTAACTGTGTTAGCTAATCTCTTTCAACATGAAACAAAATATCTTTCCAACTGAACCGACGTATGCATTTTTTATGTGCTATATGTTTTTTATCAATGGTCTGACTCGCGTAACACACCACATTTTGGACGGAGCCAGTATGTTGACGCCTTCAGTCCTTTAAATGATATTCCGAATACTTTTACTATTCGTTATCAGAACACTTACTAATATTCTGCCATTTCTTTGGTGGAAACAATTCAGTATTGACTTGGTAGCAGGAAATTATTGTTGCTTATGGAAACCTGAAATGTTATAACACACTCCTCAGCTATCGATGGCTAACTTTACTGCAGGCTTTCTCTAAAGCAACGTTCATCGTCCGGAATGTACAAAATATGTCTAACACAATCATAACAAAGACTTGTACTTCGTAAGGAAGAAATTCGATCTGTGATAGTTTCGTTGAGTCCACTACACTTCCAGTCAGGGGATGTCTGGAAGGATTTGTTTTAATATTGCCTCTACGACACGAGATATCAGTTGCGAGTCTACGCATAACAGTGTTATTGGACTGGTATCCGTTATTCTTTTCCTTTTGTAACTGGAAAGAAGTTCGATTAATCTGCGTTATTTATCAGCGTACAGGTGTTTGCATCGTTGTTTCTTCCTCGTTACTTCCGTGAATTCCTTCTTGATGACTGGACAGAACGTTTAATTACTCTACCGGCCATTAAAATTGCTACACCAAGAAGAATTTCAGATGACAAACGGGTATTCATTGGACAAATATATTTATACTAGAACTGACATGTAATTACATTTTCACGCAGTTTGGGTGCATAGATCCTGAGAAATCAGTACCCAGAACAACCGCCTCTGGCCGCAACAACGCCTTGATACGCCTGGACATTGAGTCAAACAGAGCTTGGATGGCGTGTACAGGTACAGCTGCCCATGCAGCTTCAACACGATACCACAGTTCATCAAGAGTAGTGACTGGCGTATTGTGACGAGCCAGTTGCTCCGCCACCATTGACCAGACGTTTTCAGTTGGTGACAGATCTGGAGAATGTGCTGGCCAGGTCAGCAATAGAACATTTCCTGTATCCAGAAAGGCACGTACAGGACCTGCAACATGCGGTCGTGCATTATCCTGCTGAAATGTAGGGTTTCGCAGGGATCGAATGAAGGGTAGAGCCACGGGTCGTATCACATCTGAAATGTAACGCCCACTATTCAAAGTGCCGTCAATGCGAACAAGAGGTGACCGAAACGTGTAACCAATGGCACTCCATACCATCACGCCGGGTGATACGCCAGTATGGCGATGACGAATACACACTTCCAATGTGCGTTCACCGCGATGTCACCAAACACGGATGCGACCATCATGATGCTGTAAATAGAACCTGGATTCATCCGAAAAAATGACGTTTTGCCATTCGTGTACCCAGGTTCGTCGTTGAGTACACCATCGCAGGCGCTCCTGTCTCTGATGCAGCGTCAAGGATAACCGGAGCCATGGTCTCCGAGCTGATAGTCCATGCTGCTGCAAACGTTGTCGAACTGTTCGTGCAGATGGTTGTTGTCTTGCAAACGTCCCCATCTGTTGACCCAGGGATCGAGACGTGGCTGCACGATCCGTTACAGCCATGCGTATAAGATGCCTGTCATCTCGACTGCTAGCGATACGAGGCCGTTGGGAACCAGCACGGCGTTCCGTATTACCCTCTTGAACCCACCGATTCCATATTCTGCTAACAGTCATTGGATCTCGACCAACACGAGCAGCAATGTCGCTATACGGTTAGCCGCAATCGCGATAGGCTACAAACCGACCTTTATCAAAGTCGGAAACGTGATGGTACGCATTTCTCCTCCTTACACGAGGCATCACAACAAGGTTTCACCAGGCAACGCCTGTCAAAACTGCTGTTTGTGTATGAGAAATCGGTTGGAAACTTTCCTCGTGTCAGCACGTTGTAAGTGTCGCCACCGGCGCCAACTTTGTGTGATTGCTCTGTAAAGCTAATCATTTGCATATCACAGCATTTTCTTTCTGTCGGTTAAATTACGCGTCTGTAGCACGTCATCTCCGTGGTGTAGCAATTTCAATGGCCAGTAGAGTAAATTGTAGGGAATACGGTCTATTCCTAGGCTCCTGTGTTTGTTTAGTCATGATGTAATATAATGTTTATTTGTACAGTATCATGCTGTCGATATAATCATAAAATGTCACATATCTTTGTACAGCATTCTTTGTACAGCTATGAATTCTCGCTGAAGTTGTGTGGACTACCTGTTTAGCATTAAGTTATCTGACAGTGGGATAAGAAGCCGAATGCCGGTTCATAACGAACTAATAAATATTATTATGGAACATTAATATTTTGTATTTATGTTATTAATATGTCTATGTTCCTCCAAGAACCGACGCAATATTCCGTAAAGAAATTTAATACGAGGATTGTCCAGAAAGTACGTTCTGATCGGTCTTGAAATGGAAACCACAGTGAAAACCAGAAACGTTTTATTTGCAACAGTTAGGTATACCTTCCACCTACTTCTCTACATAAGCGCCACTCCAACTTCGAGTTTTGTCGTAGTGTTGTATCAACTTTCCAATATCCTTGTCATAGAAAGCAGCTGCCTGTGCTTTCGGGCAGTTATCTGCACTGGTCTGCAGATCGTTTTCTGTGGAGAAAAAACGTCTTCAGAGCCAGCGGTTCTTGTGAGCAGAGATGAGACTCAGGAGGAACCAATTACGGACTGTATTGTGGGTGATCAAACACTTCTCATCGGAAACGCTGCAGGAGCGTCTTCATTGCCCCTGCAGTGTGCGGCCGAGAATTGGCATGAAGAAGGAACTGCTCGACAGTTGTGTTATGTGGGCTGCATGGCACAGGTGAACTCTCTAACCAGGCCCTCATACTAGGCGGGAGTCGCTTTTCTCTACGCATCTTTAAGTGCTCACTGTTCACTCAAAACTGAAAAGAGCGACGCGACCCGGTCGACGGGCATCCTATAGACACTATCCAACACATCTGTCCAAAGCTTTACCGGATTTTCCCAGTGGTTTCCATTTCGCGACCGATCGGAACATACGTTCTGGACAACCCTCGTATATTTAGACAGGCTTTCACAGTGCCAAATACACAGTCCATTCCACAGCTCGAATGTAGCTTCAAGTATGTAAATGATATGGTCTTTAACCAACGAAAATGTAACAGTACTATTGTTGTTTGTAATAACACTGCCGCTTCCCTAGTAGTCTTCCTCTTGCACACAGAAGTTGTAGTTTGAACTTAGGTATTCACACATCTCTATTTTGTTAAAAATCGTTACCAGTATCTTGCGTCACATCCAAATCCGTAAGCTAACTATCGCCTATGCGAAACTCTTACAATAGTCTATTTTAACGTTGACCAACTCCACATTTTATGATGTAGCCTCAGGTGTTTAGTATTTCCAGCGCTTCCTTGTCAGTTTCCACAGTACTGACCACATGTGGAAGAATATGGCAGTTTCCTCTTGACACCGAGTCTCTAGATGTCCTGTCATTCCACTATTAAAGCACACCATATGTAGTCTCGTCCGTCTCCCATATCTGTTGCCTACAGTAAACTTGAACTACTCCCTCTGTTTTTGTTTTTTTTGTTTGTGGTTTTAGGGCGCAAAACTTCTATGGTCATTAGCGCCCAAACTCCCTCTGTGTACCTCTTTTTCTACGCGTATCTATTAATCAGTGTAGGCTACGAATTATGATTGAAATGTCACGGATGGTCTGTATGGTGACAGAATCAGATATTTTTTTGTGCAATACACGTCCACAAAACATCGAGTTGTTACTAGCTTAGTCATGGCTAGCTGTCCCAATATCACATAGCACTTGTTACCAGATGATACAGACCTGAATGTTTTAGCAGTAGTATTATGCGAGGAATAAAATGACACCTTTTTAATCTTGTGGAAGACAGTCGGTGTCGACAAACAGATCTATTGCCGATCAGTTCTATTTTTTGGCACTAATGTCATGATTCCTTATTGCAGCTCAGATTCTTCGATGGTAGTGTTAAGATAATAATGTAATCATACTAAAATTTGACCTATCTAGCACCCCACCAGCTGAGCTAAAGCTCCCACACATCTTTGTAGTACTTATGGATGCTATTTATCTCTCAACAGGGGGAAGTAACGTAACAGCAATGTGAATACAAGTTTCAGCATTCGCTCATCAACCACATTTTCCATATTTTTTCGTATTTTTTGTACTTTTAAGTATTTTCTATATTCTCCATATTTTTCCATATTATTTGTGTAAATCAGCAAGAATGCTGCTGTTACTTACTCTACCAAGTTTCTTCAGCATTCAACAGTGATATGAATTCCCCAACAAGCCAAAGAGAATCTAAAAAGTAGCTGCAGGTGCAGATGTTTCCCTTATTCTTATTCTTCTTTTTTTTCTTCTTCTTTCTCCAGATATCACCAGATATCAACCCAGAAAAACAGACCTCCATCAACACACAATGCTAATTGCGAAGGCCAACCTTCTATTCACTACAGCATACGCTAGACAACGGGACGTCGAGATGCTACATAAAAAACTTTATTTCTTTCTTTTACACAATATTATGAACTGTCAAAAGAATCAAATACAAATAATACTAATAATTCAATGACTAAAGAAACTATCACTTAGTCCGTTCAAAAGAAGACACAAGAATACATTGTGTGCAATATATTCTGCTAAAAGACACACATGGATGGAGCGGAGGTGGAGTTCTGAATTTATATATCTTGAACACACCTTTCTGCCTACTGATTCTTACAAAGAAACATCACTCTTTGATCATAAAAATGACATTCATTTGTATTTTCGGAATACAGTCCAACTATAACTCGTCTACCTTCATATGTACTCTACTCTAAAGAAACAAGGTGAAAGTAATGTACGGAATACTGATCAACTGCAACTATCAAAGCATCTACATGCACTAGTGACCAACAATGTATGTATGTAACAGATGGAAATAATAATGATATTCGAGGAACTGGTTTTATCCTGCTCTAAATGTACATAGCTCTGTTTTGCTCTTTCTGTTGCCATCAAAGATTTTATGAATACTAAAGATTTAAAATGTAAGTATCTAACAGATGAAAAATGATAATAATGTTTGAGGAACTGACCTTACGAATATGTTAGCCAGGTGGAAGTAAAAGATCACTTCCAATGGCTGTATGGTGCACAACCGTCTGTGGTACAAAAAAGCATATTCGTTTCGTTACTGCACGTATAATCGCCACACTAAAGTACTACTGTTTTGTCAAAACCAGTATTCGAAGAAGTACTAGAAGATATAAAAAAAGTCGTGTCTCAACACAGGAGCCCAGCAATAGATCATATCCCCTATACTTTAATGAAATTTTCTGCCCAGTCGTCAAGAAAGGGTCCACAG
This sequence comes from Schistocerca americana, assembly GCF_021461395.2. Taxonomy (NCBI): domain Eukaryota; kingdom Metazoa; phylum Arthropoda; class Insecta; order Orthoptera; family Acrididae; genus Schistocerca; species Schistocerca americana. The sequence goes on from NC_060126.1 coordinate 384,427,556, forward strand.
ATGCAGCGAGGAGGAAACTACGCCACAGCACTTGTGCTCCGATAAACACCCTGGAATAATCGTTAGTCCTTCCAAAGAAAAAAAGAATAACGTTATCATACCAACAACGTTGTTACATTTAGGTTATCAAATCATTCCTGGTGTCATAGGGGAAAGATTAACACAAAATCTTACAAATATCATCATGTTGGAACAGACTTTGTAGTGCACTCAACAAAAGCATCTTAGATGGAATTTCTTTCTTATGATAGACACGGCCTCCCCATGACAGTGTCAAGCATATACTTCAAGGCTGCTGAACATCGCTTTCTAGATATCGTTGGTTTGGTATTGTTGCATGCAATCAAGGCAGTTAGTTTCAAATGCACATTAGTCAATATCGATCGATATATTGACTCCAAGTACTTTATTTCTGAAAATGGCTGGTAACCGACGTAAGTTTTCAGAATACTGATGTTCGCACATCAAAAAAGTTTTGCATCACCCCGGTTCCAAGAACTCCTGGAGATAGAAGTAGACTGTGGATATTGTATCACAGACACAGTCCCTTTGACTGTTCAGAGATGTCACTAAACCCGCCCAAATATGTAAACAACCATGCATGAGCAGCGTCTATGAGGCAGAAGGGCTCTGACAGCAGATCAGTTCCACCAGGAAGGAGGTACACGGCTAGTGTTGTCTGTAGTTCAGCCATGCCTAGACGGTCAATATCGTTGTTCGATCGCGTCTACATTTTGCCAGGAAGGGATCAACAAGAAAAGTGTCCTGGCGTCTCGGAGTGATGAAAAGCGATATTCTTTGGACATGGAGCAGATACAGAGAAACAGGATTTGTCGGTAACATGGCTCGCTCACGCCACCCAAGGACTACTACTGCAGTGGATGACCGCTACCCACGGATTATGGCTCGGAGGAACCCTGACAGCAACGCCACCATGTTGAATAATGCTTTTCGTGCCGCCACAGGACGTCGTGTTACGATTCAAACTGTGCGCCATAGGTTGAACGATGCGCAACTTCACTCCCGACGTCCATGGTGAGGTCCTACTTTGCAACCACGAGACCGTACAGCGCGATACAGATGGGCCGAACAACATGCCGAATGGACCGCTCAGGACTGGCATCATGTTCTCTTCACCAATGAGTGTCGCATATGCCTTCAACCAGACAGTCGTAGGTTACGTGCTTGGGGGCAACCCGGTCAGGCTGAACGCCTTAGACACACTGTCCTGCTGTTTTAGGGTGGCATTATGTGGGGGCGACGTACGGCGCTGGTGGTCATGGAAGGCGCCGTAACGGCTGTCTGGTAGGTAAATGCAATCCTCCGACCGATAGTGCAACCACATCCGCAGCGTATTGGCGAGGCATCCGTCTTCATGGACGACAATTCGCGTCCTCATCGTGCACATCTTTTGCCTGACTTCCTTAGGGATAATCACATCGCTCGACTTGAGTGGCCAGCAAGTTCTCCAGACATGAACCCTATAGAAACATGCCTAGGATAGATTGAAAAGTACTGTTTATGGACGACATGACCCACCAACCACTCTGAGGGATCTACGCCGAATCGCCATTGAGGAGTGGGACAATCTGGACGAACAGTGCCTTGATGAACTTGTGGATAGTATGTCACGAAGAGTACAGTGGTGCATCAATCCAAGAGGACGTGCTATTGGGTATTAGAGGTACCAGTCTGTACAGAAATCTGGACCACCACCCCTAAAGGTCTCGCCGTATGGTGGTACAACATGCAAAGTATGGTTTTCATGAGCAATAAAGAGGGCATAAATGATGGTTATGTTGATCTCTATTCCAATTTTCCATATAGGTTACTGAACTCTCGGAAACGAGGTGATACAAAACTTTTTTTTGATGTGTGTAATAACAGTGGCAAATTTCTTCAGTTTCAGATATTCATATCAGATAAACAGTGGTAACATTCAACGAGTGTTCTTCGTCAGTGCTTCTATTGGAACAGGACATTTGTTTGCAAATCAGTGAGCTCTGACCGTAGATCAACTGCTGCATCATAAAGGTTATAGTCAAACAGTTTCTGGAATAGAAGAATGTCACTCTCAATGTTGTCAAGATCTGAAAACCGCTGGAAAATAAAAGTGCCTCACGAATATTTTTTCCGAAAGTCAAGGTTGACATCTTATTAGAGCAAAACTCTTAGAAGTGAAAATAAGAAAAGTTTTCATCTTACAGCTTCCTTTCAAACAATAATAACTTTCTCAGAAATATTTTGATGACTTTGTAGAGAATACGAGATTATTCTTTCCCTGAATTTTCAAGTTCTGGTCATTCAGGCGGATGTGAAGTCGACCAAAAATGACGACTTTGAGGGCCAGGCCACTGCACATGTTGTCGAACGTGGTATCCGTGAATCAACTCTCTTTCCACTGAGAAAATCATCTATTTCGTTTCGGAGCTTGTAAGAATGGGACAGGACTCTGCCACAGCTCAGCCACTTCATTGCTATGTGGTAGGGTAAGTCAAGGAACTCAGAATCAGTGTCGTCAACAAAAACGTAGAAGTGACGTTGATTGACCTCATGTCGCCGAATGAATTTCATAGGGGATACAACAGGATTTGAGAGAGTCTGTACGCAACATGACCCAAGAACACATCCGTAAATCACTGTGTGCAATGGTTTCCCGGTCTATATATCGGAGACGGGAGAAATTTAATGATGGAATTTTGATTTGCTGAAGTACGAGCGAAAGTTTTTGTGGCGGGTGGTCACGTTGTTGCTCGAAAACTTCCAAAGGGATCCTGAGTGGTTCACCATACACGTATTCTGCTGCGAAAGCTCCAGTGTCAGGCTTAACGGCTTCACATACTCCTAGTAACACCAATACTGAAGTAGATAGGTATCGTGTTCCATATTTTGCCAAGCAAATTGAAGTTGCCTGGCGGACTGTATAAACGGAAGTCGTGGTTCGGATGCGACCTGTGGGCCCTAGTTTCGAGAATCCTGATCTATACAACTATACAGAGTGTTCATATTAACTGAAGACATTGAAATATCTCGAAAACTACACATCGGATCAAGATAAGTTATAATTCCAATTTTCTTTTTTTTTTTTTTTTTTTTTTTTTTTTTTTTTTTTTTTTTTTTTTTTTTTTGTCTCGGAGGGGAGCATCCAACGATGTCACACTCGACCTACCAGCGCTCCATGTGTGCATGTGTGTAGGTGGCAAGGGAGACGGGGGTCAACTTTGAAATCTTCAATGGGAACCCCGTTATTTGTTGCAGATTACGATTCTACGGCAAAATCTACACACTTGTGATCTGAAGCATTTTCTTCGTTTCGCCACAGACGACGCTGTAATCGGAGGAATAGAAATGAGTACATAATTGAAATTTACGACATGCTAATGAATGGTTTTTGAATATGTAAAGGCAGGTAGGACCCCACCTCCATGTGGCGAGGGTAGGATAGGCCAGTATTTTATAACTTCTAATTAGAAACCCCATTCGCAACGTTGTATCCTCTGACATATCGAACAGGTCACCACTCGACGTGCCACCGCGGCCGTGTACTGAACTACGACGTATCTTAACAGGTAGTACACCGTGAACGGAGCTCACGTAATGTGCAGACGTAGAACAGGTAGCGGCTGTAAACATTACAATACTTGCGCAGTATTTATTGCCTGCACATCTACCGATCATTTGGACAACAGACGTCCAAGTGGAGGATGAGTATGCAACCACAGAAAAGAAAATAATTTAAATGATCCTGATCTACGGAGAACAAAGAGAAATGTTGAGGCTGCTTTTGCCTTGTACGCCGAACGTTTTCCAAGGAAAATTCGGTCTTCTTTTACAAGGTTGTGATAGCCTTTATGTGTGATGGCAGCCTACAGACCTGCAAAAGGAAACGAAGTAAACTTGTTACAGGAGAAGCTAATGAAAGACGAGGGTTTTTCGGAAAAAAAGAAAAGATCGGTCGCGAAATTCTGATGAAGCTTTGCACAGATGCGTTGGGCACTGTGTCAGTACACCCGTCGATCACATCATATCGCTCTTTTCAGTTCTGAACTCACAGTGCGAACGTAAAGATTGCTAGAAATTAGCGTCTTCCGCCAAGTATGGGGGCCTGGCGAAAGATTTCGCCTGCAGCTATGCAATCCACATAACACAACTGTCATGCGGTTCGTTCTACACGAAAATTCTCGGCCGCAGGGCAATAAAGATGCTCCTGCAGCGTTTTCGATGGGAAGTGTTTGATCACCCACAATACAGCCCGTAATTGGCAACCCCTGAGGTTCATCTCTGCTCAAATGAACCGCTGACTATGAAGGCAATTTTTGACACAGACAACAAGCTGCCATTCCAAGTGGACAATTGTCGAAAAGCACTGGCGACTGTCTTCTATAACGTGGGAATTGAAATTTTGGTACAACGCTACGACAGATGTCTAAGTCTGAGCGGTGACTGTGTAGAGAAGTAGCTGGAAGGTGTAGCTAACCGTTGCAAATAAAACAGTTTTGATTTTCACACTGTGTTTTCCATTTCGCGACCTACCGTTCCTTACTTTCCGAATAGCCCGCGTAGCTGTACTAACGGCAGTGCACCACAACCCACGGATAAGCGCCCAGCAATTACGCGGCTATTCCGGTATGTCTGTGGGCAGTATTGTCACACAATACTGTATCGTTATAAGTAGCATCCATACCACGAGTCACTACATTAAGAACGCAGAGGTGAAAGAAGAGGTGCATAACTTTCTGAACAGCATGGCGGCGAGCTGGTATGACATGGGCATACAAAAACTGCCACAGCGTCTACAAAAATGCATCGACAGAAATGGTGATTATTTTGAAAAATAGCTAAATGTTCAAGCTGCAAACTGATGTAAACCATTGTAGAAATAAACAGGTCTATGAACTTATAAAAAAATAGGAGACCTTACTTTTGGGATTACCCTCGTAATATAAAAGAGAAATGTTGTCCACAAAATCCTCGAAACCTTCTTGATAAGTTTGCTTCAGATTTTTACACGATACTCGAATAAACGTTCAGACAGACACAGGTTACACATTCCTGATATTGTGGTATATGAATAGACACTACATAAAGAGGAAATTTAGTCAGCAAAAAACTCGAAATGTTCCTGACCGATTTACTACAAATTTTTACATGATTTTCTAATACATATTCGGACGAACACAAACTACACATTTTTAAATATATACGGTCTATAAAAACCTATACTTATACTACCATATCAAAAGAAGTTTCTGTTTAACGTTGTTACCTAGAATCTCGAATAGTTTTTGATCGATTAACTTCAAATTTTTAGATGATGCTCTCATAAAATTCGGAAGCACGTGGGCTACAAATTTTTAATATACAGGGCGTCACATTTATCGTTTCAAGCAAATGTTCTTTAGCCATTAGGGAGACATCAATCAGCATGATGCCTTCGTTATAGCTTTGTTTTTTACAAAGATATGAACAGCGATATGACTTTTTAAATAGCACCCTGTATCTTTTATTCGGTAATTCATTTCCGCCCCTAAAGATCTATTCCAAAATGTATCCCAGTGTACCATTCACTGAAACACAACGTTATTAATTATATAACACAACACTGACTTTGACGCTCCCAGCGCTTAGTGCAGGTACTCGGGGTAATGGAACACATCCACGTGCTGACGTTGTCAGAGGACAAATGTAAACACAAGCAGAATGAAGTCATTCCGTCAACCATCGTCACTTGAAGAGTTATGTGAGTAGTATATACACTTACGAAGAGAAGGTAGAAATGCTACTCATATATGGGGAATGTAAGTTAGCAGAACAGTAATTGTAATATTTATGACGGTTACCTTTAGTACAGCAGTTTAGTCCTTTTAAATAGTGTTGTGTGGAGTAGGCATACTTTAAAGGCAGTCCTTCTACAAACTGCATCGACATACCGTTTCTTTTATTATTGTTGTTGAAGGTAGGCGAAATGCTATTCAGGCAGCGGAACTGCATAGAGAACGATATCCCAACAAGAACCCACCTTCCCGACGGATGTTTTCTCGTCTTGTTGCGACGCTTCAGGAAACGAGACGTTTCACCCCACGACAACGCAATCGCACAGACGAAGCTGCCGAAGTTACTGTTCTCGCTTCCGTTGCTATGAATCCACATGTGAGCACACGAAAGTTTGAACACGAGATTGGCATTCCTAAAACCAGTGTACACCGTACACTTACACGTCACCGGTCCCATTCTTACCATGTACAAATACATCAAGAATTGCATGGGAATGATTTCCAGAATGGTGTACAGTTCTGTCAGTGGGTACAGCAGCAAATCCTCGCCAACCCGAACTTCATCTCCAATGTTCTATTTACCGACGAATGTTCCTTGCCGGCCGCGGTGGTCTAGCGGTTCTAGGCGCTCAGTCCGGAACCGCGCGACTGCTACGGTCGCAGGTTCGAATCCTGCCTCGGACATGGATGTGTGTGATGTCCTTAGGTTAGTTAGGTTTAAGTAGTTCTAAGTTCTAGGGGACTGATGACCACAGATGTTAAGTCCCATAGTGCTCAGAGCCAATGTTCCTTCTTAAGCAGAGGAAAGGTAAATACAAGGGACATGCATTATTGGTACAGCGACAACGCACAATGGCTTAGACAGGTGGAACATCAGCGTCAATGGAGAGTTAATGCTTGGTGTGGGATGCTTGTTACTACAATTATTGGCGCTTACTTCATCAATGGTAGTCTAAACGGCACAGTGTATGCGAGCTCCCTCAGACGAATTCTTCCTCCTCTTCTGGATGAAGTGCCGCTAAAAACCAGAATCCTTATGTGGTATCAACATGATGGATGTCCATCACATAATGCCTTGCGTGCACGTCGTGTTCTGAGCCGAAGGTATCCTGCCAGATGAATTGGACGAGGAGGAACAGTTCCTTGGCCTGCTAGGTCTCCTTATTTAAATCCTTTGGACTTTTTTCTTTGGAGATGCATTGAAGACGTTGTCTGTCGAGATATTCCAACAACTCCAGAGGGCATGCAGGAACGTATCGTGCTTGCTTGTAATTCTCTTCAGCAGGCAACACTGGAAGCAGTAAATAATTCTTTCATTCAACGAGTGCACCAGTGTATCGGTGTCCAGGGTCACCACTTGAGCACCTTTGAATGTTCTACTCCCGGGGCAAGGGTACCGAAGAGTCAAAGTCAATTTTGTGTAATGTTTTTACTTGGTTTTCATTTGTTTTCTGACAACTCCAGCAAGTGGACGAGTTTGTGATCCTGGGCTCTAAGTCAATGTTGTTTTATGTAATTAATAACATTGTTTTCAGTGCATGGTACACTGTGATACAGTTTTGAATAGGTCTTTAGGAGAGGAAATGAATTGCCGAATAAAAAATACAGGGTGCCATTTTAAAAAGTCATACCGCTGTTCATATCTTTGTAAAAAACAAAGCTACAACGAAACCAAACATGCTGATTGATGTCCCCTGACGGATAAAGAACATTTGCTTGAAACATTTTGTAATTTGAATCTGGACACACAGTTATTTAGGGTGTTCAATATAAATTGGACACCCTGTATATGGTATCTAGATATATTCTAATACATAAAGGGGAAACATTGTTAGCAAATATCACCAAAAATCCTTGACCGATTGTTTACTATTTGAAAATAGGTACTATAACAAACCTTCGGATGAATATAGAATACGTATATTGTAAATATATATGGTAAGTAAAACAGTTCAGAGGGACATAGGCTATATGTTTTTAAATAACAGAGTGCAAATTTTATGTTAAAAACTGCGAGAAAGAAAATATTGTGCTGTGAACATGTACGGTTTCGTTTCCTTTCTCACAGTCAGTTTTAGGTTAGATGTCAGGGCACTTAAACCACTAAACAAATTGTTTGTCCTAGATATATTCTTTCTCCTCATACATAATTTTTAACAAATCTTCTATACACAGCAATGTGCTGTTTTTTTCCTATGTTGCAGCCAGTTTTAAGAGGAGAAGGAGTGTTGTGTTTATGGCTTATCTAGTTATGATGACACTACTACTATGGAAATGAAATCATCCGATACTTTGCAGTCCTGTACGTTCAGAGATTAAAGCTATGACAAATAGTGTCATTCAGGCTACCATCCTCACAGATCCAACAGGTGAAGAGGTCTCTCCGGTATCCCTTGTATTAATGATCCCAATCAATTTACCCACTCACTGCAAGTGACTTCATTTCCCAATCAAGATTTCGTTTGCAGTAACAAGACTCAAGGTCAGAGCCAGAGGGGCGGGGGAAATGAAAAGATATTTGTCCAATGAATATCCGTTTATCATCTGCATTTCTTCTTGGTGTAGCAATTTTAATAGCCAGTAGTGTATTTTATTGTAATTTTCACTAATATATCAGTGGTACCTTAAAAGAAAAATTAACAGCAAATTCTGTTTGGTTAGAGGGGTAGTTACAAACTGAGAAGCCACCTTCGCCCAGGTCCGAACAATGAGTCTATGCCCATTTTTAGACCTAGGAAGGGCCTGTGATTACACACGGTGCTGCAGCGTCAGTCAGAAAGTAACTGAATGGACTGTAGCGTTCTGCGGGTACTGTGAGTCGGCTAGCTTGTGCCTGAGGATGAGCACAACTCACCGAAACACACACTGGGCGGCGGTCAGCACGACGGACACCGAAAGCAGAGCTCCGCCGCAGAGGACTCTGTTGTCGGCGAGCACCAGCGTGTGGTACGGGAACTGGCCGGGCGCCGTCTCCCTGGCGTTGACGGCGCGCCCTCCGTGTATCGGAAACGTCGCCAGCTGACCTGCAGCGGGAACGCACGAGGCGCGATCAGAAAGTAATGGGAATTTTTTTAATCTCACGGGCTTTATACATCTTATTTTCAACTACATCTACATCTACAAGTGTGGTGTGCGTACTGTAAGACCTTCGGAACACACACCATCAGATTATTTGACTTGTCGCTCTAACGAAGTAGGCGAGTATCAGCAATCTGTCTCGTGGTCTTAGCATGGCGTGTTTATCTTCTGCCGTTAGGTCGGACGATAGAAATGCCACTTGCACGCCTAGAGTAGCAGATCGATGGTGACCAACTTTAAACAAAACTTGATTAATTTTCACACATATTTATTAAAATAACAAAAAGGCATAGATATTACGTAACTTGATTCTGGGTGCTGTTTACAATTGACAAGCTGAAGTTCCTTTGGTCTTGGTACGTTAATCTTATTCTCACATATCTCTGATACTTGACAAAGTGTCTATACATTTCTCCTCATGGCTATGTACAGGAATATGATAATCTTATTAGGCGCAGACTGAAACTTGACTATAGACTGGTACAGACTAATGCAGACTGATACAGACTAATGCAGACTGACTAATCGGAGGTCTGTACACTCGTTATAATACCTCGCACGTTCAGGTCTCACTGCGCGAGTGTGATCCGTGAAGAGAAAAGGTTCTACGTTAGCAGCAATCTCATTGGCTGCATTACATATTAATACGCGGATCGGCGAACGCAGAATTTGGTCCGTCTCTACGACAGCGCCATCTCGTAGTGCGAAGACGGACGAGCGCTGCGCCTGCGCTGTTGTGCTTAGCGGGGCGCGCTCTATTGGGAAAGTTGTGTACGCGCTGACTACGCGGAACTATGTACACAACAACATGGATACTCTGCAAATCACATTTAAGTGCCTGGCAGAGGGTTCATCGAACCATCTTCTAGCCGAGCGGTTCTAGGCGCTTCAGTCCGGAGCCACGCGGCTGCTATGGTCGCAGGTTCGACTCATGCCCTGGGCGTGGGTGTGTGTGATGTCCTTAGGTTGAAGTAGTTCTAAGTCTAGGGGACTGATAACCTCCGATGTTAAGTCCCATAGTGCCTAGAGCCATTTGAACCATCTGAACCATCTTCACAATTCTCTATTACTCCAGTCTCGTATAGTGTGCGGGAAGAATGAACACCTATATCTTTCTGTACATGCTCTGATTTCCCTTATTTTATCTTGGTGATCGTTCCTACCTATGTAAGTCGGTGTCATTAAAATATTTTCGCATTCGGAGGAGAAAGTTGGTGACTGGAATTTCGTGAAAAGATTCTGTCACAACGTAAAACGCCTTTGTTTTAATGATGTCTATTCCAAATCCTGTATCATTTCTGTGACACTCTTTCCCATATTTCGCTATAATACAAAACGTGCTGCCTTTCTTTGAACTTTTTCGATGTACTCAGTCAGCCCTAACTGGTAAGGATCCCACACCGTGCAACAGTATTCTAAAAGTGGACGGACAAGCGTAGTGTAGGCGGTCTCCTTAGTAGATCTGTTACATTTTCTAAGTGTCCTGCCAATAAAACGCAGTCTTTGGTTCGCCTTCCCCACAACACTTTCTGTGTGTTCTTTCCAATTTAAATTGTTCGTAATTGTAATACCTAGGTATTTAGTTGTATTTACGGCTTTTAGATTAGACTGATTTATCGTGTAACCGAAGTTTAACGCGTTCCTTTTAGTACTCATGTGGATGACCTCACACTTTTCGTTATTGAAGGTCAACTGCCATTTTTCGCACCATTCAGATATTTCTTCTAAATCGTTTTACAGTTTGTTTTGATCTTCTGATGACTTTATTAGTCGATAAACGACAGCGTCATCTGCAAACAACCGAAGACAGCTGCTCAGATTGTCTCCCAAATATTTTATATAAATAAGGAACGGCAAAAAAATGGCTCTGAGCTCTATGGGACTTAACATCTGAGGTCATCAGTCCCCTAGAACTTAGAACTACTTCAACCTAACTAACCTAAAGACATCACTCACATCCATGCCCGAGGCAGGATTCGAACCTGCGACCGTAGCGGTTCCACCCTCGACGCCCTATCAAATCAGTTACTAACGATAGTGTAGATGAAGTAAAGAAAATGGTTCTGGAAAATCGGCAAATCACCACCATCAGAGGGATTGCTGATGACGTCGGCATTTACGTTAGCTCATATTAACCGCTTCTCGGATGTTTTAGGCATAAAAGGCGTAGTCGTAAAGTTAGTTCCGAAACAAATAACGTCGCGTAGACATCGCTCAGAAATTGCTGATTGAAGTCGACAACGATCCAGAACTTCTGAAGAAGCTTGTAACAGGTGACTAAACGTGAGTAAGCGGATGCAACGTCGAAACACGCCCAATGATCCCAACGGAAATAGCCTGCAGAACCAAGATCGAAAAACATTCGACAAGTTAGATCACATGTGAAGGTGTTCACAATGTTTTCTTCGATTGCAATGGGCATGAGTTTCTGTCTTATGGTCGTACGGTCAATAAGGAATACTACTTGGAAGCTATGCGCCTTTTGCGTGAAGCACTACGAAGAGAACAAGCAGAATTTTGGCAAAGCCACTCGTGGAAATTGCATCACGATGGTGCTCCCGCTCACACATTAATGCTTGTTCGTGATGTTTTGGCGAAAACAAAACCGTTATGTTGTATCTGCCATCGTATTCGCCAGACATGGCCCACTGCGACTTCTTTCTATTTCCGAGGCTGAAGAGAATCGAAACGAAAAGTGAGTTCCAGAAATGCTTCGAAGATTGAAAAAAGCGCTGACGCAAGTCTGTTATACCTGACAGGGATTAAATTGAAGGAGACAAAGTTGATGTTGATGAATAATGATTCTTTAAGAAAAACAAAAACTCTCCTTACTTCTTGGTCACACCTCGTATAAATAGCCGCGCAGTTTGCTAGTCATACTAATGCCAGGAAGTGCTCGAAGGCAATGCCTTTTTATGTGAAAAGTCTTAAAGATTTCTAAATAAAACAAACGTTATTAATATTCTATATCTTTATTCGTCATGGCTATGTATTTTCAGCCATCTATCGCTAGAGGGCACCGAACTGTGCAACGAAACTATGTCGGTGCGTGAGAAACGGCATGCTATAATAGAGTTTCTGACTGCAGAAGAACTCTTCCACATACAGAGCACTCTCTCCATCAGCATGACAAAGCAAGACCAAATACGTGCGCCACGGCACCTACAACGATACGATGCCTTGGGTTCCCTATCATTGATCATTCTCCATACAGTCTCAACTTGGCCCTATACGATTTTCATGTGTTTCCAACACTTAAGGAACACCGAGGGCTTCATTTTGATAGTGATGAAGCGGTGCCAGCAGACGTGAGGTTGTAGCTCTGTGAAAAAGGTCAGATATTCTACAGCGAAGTATCAACAAACTGCCGGCCAGAGTGGCCGTGCGGTTCTAGGCGCTACAGTCTGGAACCGCGTGACCGCTACGGTCGCAGGTTCGATCCTGCCTCGGGCATGGATGTGTGTGGTGTTCTTAGGTTAGTTAGGTTTAAGTAGTTCTAAGTTCTAGGGGACTGATGACCACAGCAGTTAAGTCCCATAGTGCTCAGAGCCATTTTAACCATTTGAATCAACAAACTGGTCTCTCGTTGGGAGAAATTTGTTCGTCGCCAGGGTGACTATGTTGAGAAATAAATATCGAGACACGAAAAATTATTTCTAAAGCTTAGAGATTTTCCATATAAGAAATCGGAAGCATTGCTTTTCGGCTCACTCTCGAATCACGAACACTGCAAACCGCTAGTGTACGATAATGCTTGTGAGGGTACAGTAGACATTTTTCTTTTCGACAGATGTTTGAACTCAATTAAAATATAATTCATGCAAAATAGCAGATATTTATGCGGCTCGAACGGGTAATAATTTTTATGTACAGTTTTTTTAATTTCTCTTTCATGTGTTCACAGATTCATAAGACAATTAACAAAAAACTGTTTATGTTCATTTCTTTGCGTTTATTGCATAAAATCGACGTGCTGAGCTCGAATATAGCGTCTGTCTTTCTCAAATGTCGATACTTTTCAACATTTAAACGATTTTTGAAAAACTGTTAATTTACTAGTTTTTCTGGCAAACTACAACATATTTCCATTGGTTCGATTATGAAACAATCACTCATTTCATTCGTTAAAAAAGAAAAAAAAAGCTATAAGTGCCCGAGTCCTTCAGAAGCGTCTTTATTTCGTCGACTGTCATAACTGTATTACATCTATGTTGTTACTCTTAACTTAAGTGCTAACAATTACACAATTTTGGCACATTTTGAGCCCATGTTCATTTCATACGCTCGTACCTGTCCTGTATTTTTAACTGTTTGTGTGATATCACTTTTTGTTGCAGCCTCATTTTTCCCCCATGAAGTATAGGTTGGGTGATGCGATGACTACGCGCCATCCGCGTGCTATGACATGAATAATTACTTCACTTGTTTTAGAATATGCTGTCTGATTTGCCTTGCCTTCGAAGTCTGTTTTTCCTGCAATCCAGTGTGGTACATTTCTCCTTTCTGTACTGTAATTTTACACGACTGCACATCACCCAACTTACCGCTCTCCAACAGTGAATTCTGCTCCTGTCTCCTCAACACAAAGTCAAAGTAAACGGTAATACGCGCAGAATCAGCTACAGTGCGGAATTTTATACCACCAGATCCTATTTTTAAAACATTCGAAGTCTTTTCCTTTCCCTCTGCAACTCTTGTAATATACCCCGCCAGTGAGCAATTTATCAGTCTACCTTGACAGAATAGTTCAGCAAGCTACGGAATATATTACAAAACGTAGTTATTCACCGTGATCATCACTACGTCGCTCTAATTCGGCGTACTGACTTTATTGGTATACTTGCGGCTGGGTTCAATACACCGACTCCTTTAAATGGGCTATTGCATGTATCGATGTATATCGATATTATCGTTTGTTAATGTAGATGTAATTGTGTGACTATAAGTAAAGTTCACTGTGGTCTTCTAACGTAGAATTTTAAATTGCCAGCAGACACGTTTGTTATGTTTGTGGACATTACACTGGATCTTAACAAATGAGACATAAAGTTGCGCCTGGTACGAAGCTCTGTGAGGCGCAGCGCGTTTATTTCAGTGTCATGTTCAAGACCAACATGGAACATTGGTTTCCTATGCGACTTCCGGTAGCTTCCGGTCTGCTTTGGAGGGTTGGCTATGTGAAAGAAGAAAATGTATACGATCTGCAATTCCTCGAACATGACGAGTAGCCTACGAATTAAGACAACTGTTATTTCCGTGTGGTGGATGTTACACATTACAGAAGCACCAATATCAGAAAATATATTCAATATCCTAGCGTACCGTCGTCTGTTGCTACAGTACCCAGTAGTGCAGAGCTGCTAATTCCACCACCGCCGAAACAGCATACTAGTGAAAACGAGGTAGAGACAAATTCACCTCCATCTACATCTACATCTACATTTATACTCCGCAAGCCACCCAACGGTGTGTGGCGGAGGGCACTTTACGTGCCACTGTCATTACCTCCCTTTCCTGTTCCTGTTGCGTATGGTTCGCGGGAAGAACGACTGTCTGAAAGCCTCCGCGCGCGCTCGAATCTCTCTAATTTTACATTCGTGATCTCCTCGGGAGGTATAAGTAGGGGGAAGCAATACATTCGATACCTCATCCAGAAACGCACCCTCTCGAAACCTGGCGAGCAATCTACACCGCGATGCAGAGCGCCTCTCTTGCAGAGTCTGCCACTTGAGTTTATTAAACATCTCCGTAACCAAATAACCCTGTGACGAAACGCGCCGCTCTTCTTTGGATCTTCTCTATCTCCTCCGTCAAACCGATCTGGTACGGATCCCACACTGATGAGCAACACTCAAGTATAGGTCGAACGAGTGTTTTGTAAGCCACCTCCTTTGTTGATGGACTACATTTTCTAAGCACTCTCCCAATGAATCTCAACCTGGTACCCGCCTTACTAGCAATTAATTTTATATGATCATTCCACTTCAAATCGTTCCGCACGCATACTCCCAGATATTTTACAGAAGTAACTGCTACCAGTGTTTGTTCCGCTATCATATAATCATACAATAAAGGATCCTTCTTTCTATGTATTCGCAATACATTACATTTGTCTATGTTAAGGGACAGTTGCCACTCCCTGCACCAAGTGCCTATCCGCTGCAGATCTTCCTGCATTTCGCTACAATTTTCTAATGTGCAACTTCTCTGTATACTACAGCATCATCCGCGAAAAGCCGCATGGAACTTCCGACACTATCTACTTGGTCATTTATATATATTGTGAAAAGCAATGGTCCCATAACACTCCCCTGTGGCACGCCAGAGGTTACTTTAACGTCTGTAGACGTCTCTCCATTGATAACAACATGCTGTGTTCTGTTTGCTAAAAACTCTTCAATCCAGCCACACAGCTGGTCTGATATTCCGTAGGCTCTTACTTTGTTTATCAGGCGACAGTGCGGAACTGTATCGAACGCCTTCCGGAAGTCAAGCAAAACAGCATCTACCTGGAAGCCTGTATCTAATATTTTCTGGGTCTCATGAACAAATATAGCGAGTTGGGTCTCACACGATCGTTGTTTCCGGAATCCATGTTAATTCCTACATAGTAGATTCTGGGTTTCCAAAAACGACATGATACTCGAGCAAAAAACATGTTCTAAAATTCTACAACAGATCGACGTCAGAGATATAGGTCTATAGTTTTGCGCATCTGCTCGACGACCCTTCTTGAAGACTGGGACTACCTGTGCTCTTTTCCAATCATTTGGAACCCTCCGTTCCTCTAGAGACTTGCGGTACACGGCTGTTAGAAGGGGGGCAAGTTCTTTCGCGTACTCTGTGTAGAATCGAATTGGTATCCCGTCAGGTCCAGTGGACTTTCCTCTAATGAGTGATTCCAGTTGCTTTTCTATTCCTTGGACACTTATTTCGATGTCAGCCATTTTTTCGTTTGTGCGAGGATTTAGAGAAGGAACTGCAGTGCGGTCTTCCTCTGTGAAACAGCTTTGGAAAAAGGTGTTTAGTATTTCAGCTTTACGCGTGTCATCCTCTGTTTCAATGCCATCATCATCCCGGAGTGTCTGGATATGCTGTTTCGAGCCACTTACTGATTTAACGTAAGACCAGAACTTCCTAGGATTTTTTGTCAAGTCGGTACATAGAATTTTACGTTCGAATTCACTGAACGCTTCACGCATAGCCCTCCTTACGCTAACTTTGACATCGTTTAGCTTCTGTTTGTCTGAGAAGTTTTGGCTGCGTTAAACCTGGAGTGAAGCTCTGCTTTCGCAGTAGTTTCCTAACTTTGTTGTTGTACCACGGTGGGTTTTTCCCGTCCCTCACAGTTTTACTCGGCACGTACCTGTCTAAAACGCATTTTACGATTGCCTTGAACTTTTTCCATAAACACTCAACATTGTCAGTGTCGGAACAGAAATTTTCGTTTTGATCTGTTAGGTAGTCTGAAATCTGCCTTCTATTACTCTTGCTAAACAGATAAACCTTCCTCCCTTTTTTTATATTCCTATTAACTTCCATATTCAGGGATGCTGCAACGGCCTTATGATCACTGATTCCCTGTTCTGCACTTAAAGAGTCGAAAAGTTCGGGTCTGTTTGTTATCAGTAGGTCCAAGATGTTATCTCCACGAGTCGGTTCTCTGTTTAATTGCTCGAGGTAATTTTCGGATAGTGCACTCAGTATAATGTCACTCGATGCTCTGTCCCTATCTCCACCTAAGACTATAACATGCTGAGAAAATTTATGTGAAATGTATTCCAAATTTTCTCTCAGTTGTTCTGCCACTAGTGCTGCTGAGTCGGGAGGTCGGTAAAAGGAGCCAATTATTAACCTAGCTCGGTTGTTGAGTGTAACCTCCACCCATAATAATTCACAGGAACTATCCACTTCTACTTCACTACAGCATAAACTACTACTAACAGCGACGAACACTCCACCACCGGTTGCATGCAATCTATCCTTTCTAAACAGCGTCTGTACCTTTGTAAAAATTTCGGCAGAATTTATCTCTGGCTTAAGCCAGCTTTCTGTACCTATAACGATTTCAGCTTCGGTGCTTTCTATCAGCGCTTGAAGTTCTGGTACCTTACCAACGCAGCTTCGACAGTTGACAATTACAATACCGATTGCTGCTTGGTCCCCGCATGTCCTGACTTTGCCCCGCACCCGTTGAGGCTGTTGCCCTTTCTGTACTTGCCCAAGGCCATCTAACCTAAAAAAAACCGCCCAGCCCACGCCACACAACCCCTGCTACCCGTGTAGCCGCTTGTTGCGTGTAGTGGACTCCTGACCTATCCAGCGGAACCCGAAAGCCCACAACCCTATGGCGCAAGTCGAGAAATCTGCAGCCCACACGGTCGCAGAACCGTCTCAGCCTCTGATTCAGACCCTCCACTCGGCTCTGTACCAAAGGTCCGCAGTCAGTCCTGTCGATGATGCTGCAGATGGTGAGCTCTGCTTTCATCCCGCTAGCGAGACTGGCAGTCATGACAGTGATTTCAGTTTCAGTGATTTCAGTTTAAATGATGAGAGAAATATGGAATTGTGGCTCTTAAATCATGCGACGTTGTATGATCTCGTTAGGACGTTGCAAGCAACCAAACCAAAGACTGAACTTCTTGCACTTAAGCACTATAAGCATTATAACTTCGTCGAAAAATCCTACACTGCTGGCCACCGTAAATGCAACACCAAGAAAGACAAGAGGTAGCACAACAAAATTTATTTTGTAGATAACATGTTGAGCAAGTATCAAATGATTACGTTTACAGACGTCTGTGACATGTGGTTCCTGCCAGAATCAGTAGCCAGAGTAGCCGCCATTGTTGGAGATCACCGCTGCCACACATCTCGGCATTGAGTCAAAGAGACGTTGGATGTGTTCCTGGGGTACAGCAGCCCAAGCAGCTTCCACACGTTGCCAAAGATCATCTGGTGTGGCAGCTGGGGATGTAATCTGGGTCACTCGTTGAGCAACCATGGACCACATGTTTTCTATCGGCGAAAGATCCGGAGAGCGAGCCGGCCAGGGAAGCAATTCAATCTGGTTACTGACGAAGAACCTTTGGACAATGCGTGCCACGTGTGGTCGCGCATTATCCTATTGAAATATGGCTGTGGCCGAGTCCTGAAGGTAAGGAAGGACAACTGGCTCCAGCACCTCGGATATGTAGCGCCGGCTTTTTAAAGTACCGGCAATGCGTACTAGAGGCGTGCGAGAGTAATATCCAATACCGCCCCATACCATAATACCCGGTGCAAGACCAGTGTGGCGGTACATAATGCAGCTGTCCAGCATCCTCTCTCCACGGTGTCTCCACACTCGAATCCGACCATCGTGGTGCTGCAGACAGAAGCGTGCCTCGTCAGTAAAGACAACGTCATTCCATTCTGCCGTCCACATCCATCTGTCATCACATCATTGGCGACGGAGACGTCTGTGGTTCTGCGTCAATGGTAGACGAAGCAATGGACGTCTTGCGGACAGACCACTCTGCTGTAAACGGCGTAGAATGGTACGCGCAGACACTGGATGATGCGTTACAGACGCAATGTGCTGTGCTATGGTTCGGGATGTCACTGAGCGATCCGTCACTGCCATGCGCACAATTTGCCTATTAGCACGTGCAGTGGTGCACCGAGGTGAATGCGATCGACCACGTCGGTCCGTCGTACCCTCCTGCATCCAAAGGTCACATATCCGCATTACAGTTGTTTGGTTTCGTCCAACACGACTAGCGATTTCTCTGTATGATAATCCACAATCTCGGTAAGCCACTATCCTTCCTCTGTCGAACTCGGATACTTGATCAAACGATGTTCGCTGTTCTCTACGAGGCATAACTGATCGTCTTGTGAAACAACCACAAGGTAAACAGGCGTGCAGAACGTACACTCGTCGAAATCGCCAAGCCTTAAATGGCGCTATGAGGTGGCGTCACAGGCGCGCGTGATGTGCGTCTGCGCTGAAATTCTAATCAGTTGCATATCTCATCGCTGCAAACCCATGGTGTAAATTTCACTTGATTCGGATGCTTCCTTCAGGGTGTTGCATTTACGGTGGCCAGCAGTGTATAACATAACAAAATATAAGGTACGCCATGAGGATTTGTATGCTTGTACCAAACGTAAGGAAATCTTTGTTTTTGTAGTGATGTGCTTTTGTTGTGATGTTAATGGTTTCTTTGAAAACATTACGATTCCTCAATAACCATATCAATGGCGTATTTTTACAGACAGTTCAAGTAGACGCCTCAAAGCTGTCCTACTTCATTATGGAGACCAGTTTTCATACCAGTAGCCGACTCTACCACTTAAAGAGACTTACGAAAATGTTAAGCTGCTCTCGAGAAAACTAAAATACGGATGTAACAAATGAGATGTTTGTGACGATTTTGGGATACATTCTGGGGCTTCAAGGTGGCTATACCTAATAATCTTGCTTCCTTTGCCTGTGGGATAGCAGAGGAGATGGTCAACATTACACCAAGAAAGAATGGCCAACAAAGAACTCGATCCAAGTGCCCACAACGTAAGAGGGGAACACCATGTGTCTACGTAGAATACTCTGTTACCACCATTTGATATCAAACATGGGCTTGCTAAACAAAAGACCAAATGTTTAGATAGAAACATTGAGGCTCTGACCCTCATGAGACAAATGTTCCCCACATTATCTGAATCAAAAATTAAACGGTGGAATCTTCACCAAACCTCACATTCAAATGGTTCAAATGGCTCTGAGCACTATGGGACTTAACTACTGTGGTAATCAGCCCCTAGAACTTAGAACTACTTAAACTTATATAACCTAAGTACATCACACACATTCATGCCCAAGGCAAGATTCGAACCTGCGACCGTAGCGGTCGCGTGGTTCCAAACTGTAGCGCCTAGAACCGCTCTGCCACTCCGGCCGGCCACCTCACATTCCCGTGAATGAAAAGAACCTGAATATACAATGGCTCTTGATGAACGAAATGCTTGGGATGCTTTAAAAATAGCACTGCTACAGTTTATGGTCAACGACAGAAGTGAGAACTACTTGCAACTGATACAAAATTTGATACAGAGTTATCGTGTATTTAGGTGTAGAAGTGCACTGTTTGTTTTCTCATACCGGTTTCCTTAGGTCAGATTTAGGAGCTGTAAGTGAACAAGACAGCAAACGCTTGCGCCTAGATATTCACTGCATAGAAGGGAGGTATCAGGGACGTTGAGACTGTGCTACGAAGGGAGACTACGTGTGGGGTAAAGTCCGATAGGAGGGGTCAGAAGAACATAAGAGGAAAAGTCGATCAAACGTATATTTTTGAATCTCACCATTGTTGTATGAAGATTCGGTGTTATTCAATATTTTTGAACTTACCCCAGCAATTCTTCTTACATTTCTTCTACAGGACTCTAGTCATATTAAATAAGCGTGCAATATTAATAGCTCTTTATAAAATAGAAAAAAATAATTATAACATCCATAATATTGACACTTACACCAGCTGGTTATAATTAAAGTGCAGCTACTCAGAGAGGTACAGTGTAAGCTGCAGTTGTCGTATGGAACCGATTTGCGGCGGAAAAGAAATAGTTTCAATTTTGGCCGCCAGGTGCAAATCCGGCATTGTTCATGCGAGAAAGACGTACAGAATTTGTTTTCCATATGTAGTGGATTAGGAACGGGACGTGAGCAGGAAAGGTCAGTCAGGTGAGAAAGGCATAATTTTGAGTTCATTAGTAACTACCACTTACACAATTTTTTTAATGTGAGCACCGGAGATGTCGAATGCTGCATCCGTAAAACTACGTGATGAATAGTTGCTCGCAGCAGTTTCGGTGGAATCGAAGAGACGTATTCCTGTATACTGGCTTTCAGATCAGGTAGAGACCGAATGTGTCCGTTAAATACGTACTTTTATATGTCTCTAGAGCCAAAATTCACATGGATTCAGGTGACCTTGCAGGCCATGCATCTGGAAAATCTGTGGAGAAAACACTTTCGTGGAAGTTTGCATGAAGCAGATCTTTCACTGGACGAGAGACATGACTTGTTGTCAAATCTTGCGTGAACAGTGGTTTCCACACAGCTGTGCTGTTCCAAAGCAGGAACCACTTGCTGTTCAAGGAGGCTCGACAACATGCACACGTCACGGTACCCCCGACAGGACCCCTGGGTATATTCTCTTCAAAGTAGAATGGACCGACAGTAAAGATACTTGTGAATCCACACCACACAGTCACACACGGAAAGTGCAGTGGCTCTTCGTACACAACACGCGATTTTACAGTACCCTAAATTCGGCAGTTCTGTCTATTCACTGCACCCTCTAGTGTATAATGTGTCTCGTTACTCCACAGAATATTTCGCTGTCATGTGTCATCAGAAGCGTAAGAGCAAATTCAGAACGTTGCCACGCTGGACCTCCGCGTTTAGCTGCACTTTAATTATAACCAGTCAGTATATTCACAATCGGCACCAGAAAATTAAGCAGTAAACACGAAAAAAAAATAAAATCTCCGTCAAATATTGTTATGTGGAATAATTATGAACTCGGCGCTCAAGGAGGGAGTAGCGCAAGGAAATGCTGATTGCTACACCGGAAGATGCGTAAGACATCTGCGCTTGTTTCGAGTGGATACCAAAGCTCGGCTGAACAGAAAAATAACGCTACGGCCCGGACAGAAATCGCCGACACCGGTGGATTGTTATTGTCAACATCATAACGGCACAAAAAGCCCTATTAGATTGTCTAGGTTCCCTCTTAGATTTCACTCAGAGCAGACGGCTCCACTCTGATAATGTACACACATCAAAAAAAGTTTTGCATCACCACGGTCCCCAGTACTCCTGAAGATAGACGTTGACTGTGGATATTGTATCATAGACATAGCCTCTTTGACTGTTCATAGATATCATTAAACCCGCCCAGACATGTAAACAACCATGCATTACCCAAGGACTACTACCGCAGTAAATGACCGCTAGCTACGGATTATGGCTCGGTGGAACCCTGACAGCAACGCCACCATGTTGAATAATGCTTTTCGTGCAGCAACAGGAAGTCGTGTTACGACTCAAACTCTGCGAAATAGGCTACATGATGCGCAACTTCACTCCCGACGTCTATGGCGAGGTCCATCTTTGCAATCACGACACCATGCAGCGCGATACAGATGGGCCCAACAACGTGCTGAACGGACAGCTCAGGATTGGCATCACGTTCTCTTCAAAGATGAGTGTCGCATATGCCTTCAACCAGACAATCGTCGGAGACGTATTTTGGAGGCAACCCGGTCGGGCTGAACGCCTTAGACACACTGTCCAGCGAGTGCAGTAAAGTGGAGGTTCCCTGCTGTTTTGGGGTGACATTATATGGGGCCGACGTACGCCGCTGGTGGTCACTCAAGGCGCCGTAATGGCTGTACGATACGTGAATGTCATCCTCCGACCGATAGTACAACCATATCGGTAGCATACTGGCGAGGCATTCGTCTTCATGGACGACTATTAGTGCCCCCATCGTGCACATCTTGTGAATGACTCCCTTCAGGACAACGACATCGCTCCACTAGAGTGGCCAGCATGTTCTCCAGACATGAACCGTGTCGGACATGATTGGGATAGATTGGAAAGGGCTGTCTATGGACGACGTGACCCACCAACCACTCTGGGGGATCTACGCCGAATCGCCGTTGAGGAGTGGGATAATCTGGACCAACATTGCCTTGATGAACTTGTAGATAGTATGCCACGACGAACATAGGCATACATCAATGCAAGAGGACGTGCTACTGGGTATTAAAGGTTCCGATGTGTACAGCAATCTAGACCACCACCTCTGAAGGTCTCGCTGTATGGTGGTACATCATGCAGTGCGTGGTTTTCATGAGCAATAACAAGGGCGAAAATGATGTTTATGTTGATCTCTATTCCCATTTTCCGTACAGGTTCCGGAACTCTCAGAACCGAGGTGATACAAAACTTTTTTTGATATGTGTACAAAGATCGCAAATATTAACACCGCAACACAAACTGCTGGGTTTGACGTGGTCCCGTGACTAGAAAGCTGGACTGCTGATAACTGGCGTCACATTTGAGTTCGGCGATGGATTGTGTTTCTGCGTTACCCACGTGATGATCGTCTGCGAGTATGGCGGCGACCCGGTGACAGATCGGTCACATTGTCGTAATGTTTTGGAGACGTACCGCGGTGTTGCTCCTGGCACCACGGTGTACGGGGGCCACCTGTTATGACTTCAGGTCACCGCTGGTACGCACTGAAGGAACTCTGAGGTCACAATGGCACATACGGACAACCCGCGATCTCTCGTGTTACCTCTCACACTGCCATGATATTTCTAAATGTGACTCTATTTTCTAGTTACTTCAATAGTATCACGTAGCACCCAATCCCTAAAGTTTCATTTCGCTTCTTCCTCTCTTCCGGGAATTTAACTTTTTTTGTCAGGCAGTATATAGAAGTAAAAAATACCAAGCAGTGTCGCGTTTCAGCTGCAGCTCACGTATATGCTTACTAATTGTGAGATAGTGGTGCCAGGAAAAGCTCAGAATTCCTCTGCTGGACCTTGCACTGTAGGCTGTATAGGAACACTTACTCTGATTTTGTGCAGTTCTTGAATGCAGGGCCCTGGCGATAAGTCCACGTCGCTCTTTCAGTATCTGGAACTGGTCTGTAACAAAACAAAGAAACATTGTGGCTTTGGACAGATAATGCTTTGTGGATCTATAGATGGTAACAGTTATCAAAACCCATTAACACACATTTAAACAGAATGAAAATAAGAGAGGTACAGGCGAGAGAGAACCGGTGAGGGCTGCTCGAGAGTCTGGATAGCTCAGGCGGCAAGAACATTGTCCGCAGAAAGCACGGTTTCGGGTTCGAATCGCAGCCTGGCACACAGTGTTAATCTGTCGGGAAGTTTCAGTGATAAATGCACGTTGTTCTTACTCATATTTCTTTTCATTTGATTCAGTAATCCAGGCAGCTCTCCGAATCCTACCTGGTCATCTTTCAGTGTACGTGGAGTCATATCATACTTTTACAGATGCTGTTGATTATTTATACGTACAACACCAAAAGCTTCCTAAATCACTACATTTACCACATTCCTTTAAAATCCATACTAATATTATAAATGAGAAATTATTTTTGTTTTCTTTTCGCTACTAAGCGACTCAGTTTTGATGAAATTTGAGGAAGAACAGAGGCTAATTTAGAAAATGTGTAGCACAAAACATTTATTGGTGTGAAGAATGTAGCGTGAAATAGGTAAGTATTTTTCAAAAAGTTGTGTACTCTCTGACTTATGAACACTGCCAATTTGTGAAAATGCTTTTATTGGCCGATATGTCGTACATAACGCGAAGCGACGTTGTGACTACAATGCATTCAGAATTATCAAAGCGTTTAATCGATACTTCCATAATAATACCATTAATGCAAGAGTAGCTCTGCTACGTTTTCACGACTAAACCGCTGAACCAAATTCTATTAAATTTGCAATGGAGATGTATATGGATAGAGGAACAACGTAAGCTACAGTAGAAACTTAAAAAGGAGTCGACGCTTATAGTGTGAAATAGCCAATGAAACAACTTGTTCTACATCAGTGAACATAAACCATGTTAAAAAAACTTTAAATCTGTTGCATAATGTGTCGTTGCTTCAGCCGCAAAATTAACAGATGCGTACCCTCCCCACACATTGCTCGGCAGCTATACTGCGAGTGCCACCACGTCATGGTTTGGGGCAGCTTGGGGAGGGGGCGTCACATTACAAGCTGTGTGTACCTGAACAGGCAGACAAGTGAGTGCAGCTGATGTTATCACACGTAAAACAGCTTACTTAGCATCACTCATCACAGTAAAAGTACTGCTATACCGTGGGTAACACTTAGTGCATTGTAATTTTTTTTAAATCTGCAGGTACAAACACATTTACTGTCGATATGGAAAATACTGGATGAAGATCCGTTTGGTTTCTGGAAGGGAAAAGGCATGAGACAAGCAAATCTGGCATTGTGCTCAATAATTTGTGGACTCCGATAACGTAAAATGGAATAAGATGCTCACAATCCATATAAGACACATCAGCAGAAGAAGTAAAACCATTCTCCCACTTACGAAACCAGGTCCCACCGGATCGATGAAGTAAGGAACGTATCGCATGTACATCCATACCCACACCCAGCAAACAACGGTGAAGTGCATGGCAGAAGGTATTTTCTAATTTTACCCGTTATTAGGACTCCTTTCCCTCTCAATGAGCGAGGCAGCGCAGCGGTTAGCACACTGGACTCGCATTCGGGAGGACGATAGTTGAAACCCATAGCTGGCCATCCTGATTTAGGTTTCCCCTGGTTTCCCTAAATTATTTAAGAGAAATGCCAGGATGGCTCTTTTGAAAGATCACGGCCGATGCCTTCCACATCCTTCCCTAACACCTCCTCCTTTCCGTTCCATTCACGAATAGAGTGCGGGAAGAATGATTGTTCAGATTCCTCTGTGTGTGATGTAATTAATTTAATCTTGTCCTCCCGATCCCTATGCAACCGATTCCTGAAACTTTGTAAGTAGGCTTTCTCGGGATACTTTATATATATTTTCAAGAGTCTGCCAGTTCAATTTCTTCAGCATCTACGTGACACTCTCCCACGGGTCTAATAAACCTGTGATCATTCGTGTTGCCCTGTTCTGTATACATTCAATATGTTAATCCTTTTTGGCATGGGTCCAACATACTTGAGCAATATTCTAGGGCGTATCGCACCAGTGTTTTGTAAGCATTCTTCAATGAAGACTGACTGTATTTCCCTAACATCATATCAGTGGACCGAGGTCTACACCTGCTTTACCTATGACTATGTCACCGTCCCGTTTGAAATCTCCCCCCCCCCCTCCTCCACAATATTTTTACACCAAGATATTGCTGGAGTTGGCCGATTACAGTTGTGACTCACTGATACTGTAGTGAAAGGATATTATGTTTCTTCGTTTTCCGAAATGTATAATTTCACATTATTGAACATTTAAAACGCGTGGCCAATCTTTGCACCACTCTGAAATCTTATCCACTCCTACTAAATATTGGTGCAGCTTTTTTCAGACATTTAACAGCATCCTCGGTGAAAAGTCTCAGGTTAATATTAATGTTCTCTGCAAAGCACTAGCATACAAGATGAACACCAAAGGTCCCAATACACTTGCCTGCGGCACACCTGAAGCTTCTGGATCCATCGATGACTCTACATCCAAAATAATACGCTACATTCTTCCTGCCAACAAATCCGGTATTTAGTCACAAATTTCTCTAAAGACCCCGTATTTTTATGGTAATAGTAGGTTTTTTACCGAGTCAAATGCTTTTTGGATATCAATAAATACTGGATTTCCCTGGCTACCTTGGTCCTTGGCTTTCAGGGTGTCAGGTGGGAAAAGTGCGAATTGGGTTCCACATGATGGATGTGTTCGGAATCCATGCTTGTTTGCATATAGGACGTCTTTCCGTTCTAGATACCTCATTGCATTTGAGTCCAGAATATGTTCTTAGACTCTACAACAAATGGATGTCAAGGCTATTCGACAGAAGTTTTGTGGATCACTTTTGCTGTCTTTCTTGCGGACCTGTTTGACTTGTGTTTTCTCCCAGCTGTTGAGCAAGGTGTATTGTTCGAAGGCTCTATGGATATTGTGGCTAAAAGAAAACCTAACCCAGCCGCTAATTCGCTAAGGAATCTGATAAGGATTCTATCAGGCCCTGGAGCGCCGTTCACTTTTTGCGATTTTGTTCTCAACAGCACTGGCACTAATACCTTAGTCGTTCATTTTTTAGTGCTGCGAGCCTTAAATGGGGCGTTTAGCTTTCGTGATTTTGCTTTGCTTCCTTAATTTCAGTTCCTCTCTCTTCTACGAGTGTCTGAACATTAACTTCGGAGCCATTAACAGCCTTCATATATGACCAGAATTTTTTGGATTTTATTAAAGGTCTACTACTACTGTAGTCGTTGAAGGCTTCATGCTTGACAGCCGCAAGCATTTCATTCAGAATCTCTGTACATTTAACACGTTAGGTAGATTGTCTCTGGCGAAAGAATATTTCTTCATTGTAGACGTATCCACTGATATCAGATATTGATATGGAAACGTGGAGGAGGTTCCTGAAATTTTATTCTATAAAAGTGAAAAGTGGAAAACCTGAAATCTGGAGAGCAATTAACTGGATACATTTGAAACATGGTATCATCGAAGAAGGTTCAAAATTATAAGGGACCATCAAAACGTTTGCGTTTGAGGGCGTTGCTGCAGCGTATATGCAACATAGCGCGACTCTGATGCGAGTATATAAGCACCGGTATTATGGAAAGGGATTAGTGAGGCATTCGTGTTTTACGACGTGGTTGCGGTAAATGCGGAAACGTAAACTATGGCGACATAATTACCAACTTCGTCCAAACAGGACCAACAAGCTGTTATTCTTTTCTTGGCTGTACAAGAACAAACACCGACAGATATGCACCGGAGAATGAAGAATGTGTATGGGGCGGCATGTCTGCCGGATGTCACCGTCCGGGAAGGCTACGCCAAGCGATGCTGCTGCTTCATCATATCGCACGTCCCCATAACGCAAATGCCCTAGAGTCCTGATCTCTCCCCATGCAACTATGATGGATTCGCTGCCTTAAAACAGGTCCTAAACGTCGACTATTCTTGCTGGACGAGGATGTGTAGCAGGCACTTACGGATTTCTTTACCCAGCAGGACACGGCGTTTTAATGATTGCCTCAATACTCACAGTGATTTTGCCTGAATGGCATACAGTCTCAGGACTGCACGGCCTTCGAATGGAAACTTTTTGATCGTTCCTTATAAGCTGACAGATAAACTATGCGCCGTAACAGTGATGAATATACACACATCAAAAAAAGTTTTGCATCACTTCGGTTTTGAGAGTTCCGGAACCTATATGGAAAATTAAAATAGAGATCAACACAAACATCAGTTCTGCCCTTTTTATTTCTCATGAAAACCTCACACTGGATGTTACACCACCATACAGCGAGACCTTCAGAGATTGTAGTCCAGACTGCTGTATGCACCGGTACCTCTAATAGCCAGTAGCAGTCCTCTTGCATTGATGCATGCCTGTATTCGTCGTGGCATACCATCCACAAGTTCATCAAGACACTGTTGGTCCAGATTGTCCCACTTCTCAACGGACATTCGGCGTAGATCCCTCAGAGTGGTTGGTGGGTCACGTCGTCCGTAAACAGCCCTTTTCAATCTATCCCAGGCGTGTTCGATAGGGTTCGTGTCTGGAGAACATACTGGCAACTCTAGTCAAGCGATGTCGCTATCCTGAAGGAAGTCATTCACAAGATGTGCACGATGGGGGTACGAAGTGTCCTCCACATCATTATTCACTGATTGTTTTGGATCCGAACCAGTTCGGAATAGAGGAGAAGGTCGAAGAAATCCGGAAGCGCACTCATATCAATGCATTTTGCTGGTTCAGTACAAGATAATTATGGAGATCCTCAGGGATCTTTGGCAGAAGATGTTATTGGCAAACTTAAAGAACCTATATTGGGGGAACACTTAAACGAATCGAATGCTTGCGTCGTTTACCTCGTATAAGTCACATAAAAACACAATGACAGGTATTACTGCATCTGCGAGGCATACGGACCGTTATTTCTCCCGTGCTGTTTTCTTGAGTCGGACAGTAAAGGAGGACCAATAGTGGTGCCCTCTGATAATCTTAGTTGTTCCTGAAGAAGACGATGCAGGTTATCGCCGAAAATCCAAATTTTGTGCTCTAATTTGGCGCGGCGAGAAGACAGAAAATTCTTTACACAGGAAGTTTAAATAAAAATGCCTCCTATTCGCGAGGCAGCACACAAAAACTACGTCTGCCTGCTTACGAAATAAATATCCTGCCATGTCTGAACGGAACACTTTCAGTTAACACACTACGTGTAGTAGATGTACACGTTGAAGACAAACGGATGACAAATGTAAACAATCTCCCTGGCAACACAACGCCATCTAGAATATAATGATTCAAACGAGTGCATATATAAGTGAAACAGAAGGTTTGTATCGGAGAGCCGTTAAACATCAAAGTTCATCAGTACTTGATACCCCGAAAACGTAGGAATTTCGGACGTATGTTTATATTACCAGTTTTTCTTATATTGATGCAAGGAACGTGTTACCAAAAGTCTGTAAAAGTAATTTTTAAACATCCTGTATAATTTAGTTGGCGTTAATCTTACTTGCCTTGTGGAGTTGTACTGCAAGGCAAAGTTGCATATCTACTTGATTCCAGTTTGAGGTTTGTTGCAAGTTGCCTTTTAAACTTCTTTGAACAAACCACTGTGCCTAGTAGTTCGAAGAAACTGCTGGTTGCACACACCTACAACAGGGATAATAGAAATGATCCAGAAAAATAATATCTAATGTCAGTGACATCTGTCTGCTGTAGACTCCTAGAACATATGCTTAGTTGAAAGATAATGAGATATCTCGCACTGAATCGCCTGCTTCATATCAACCAGCATGGATTCCGAAAACGTCGGTCATGCGCCACCTTTCTCACACCATCTCCTCGGAGCCACGTTTCAAGGAAACCATACGTTAGCAGTATTTATTGTCTTTCGAAAGCGCCACAGCAACGCTTATCAACGGAAACACTGTCAGATGACTCCACAGCCAGTGCGGATTGACATGCGGAAGACCCGGGTTCAATTCCCTGTACTGTCACGGATTTTTCCTTGGCGGGAGGACTAGTACGATGTGTAGTCAGCCTCGTGAAGCCAAGTGAGGAATTACTCGACCAATTAGTAGCGGTTCCAAGGTCAAGAAACACGCCAACGACCGGAAGAATGGTGTGCTGACCACATGTCCCTCTATCATAACGCATCCTGTGACGTCATAGGCTAAGGATGACACGGCGATCGGTCAGATCCATAGGGCCGTCTAGTACCAGAACGCGGAACCTTACATTACGTTTACCTACTGTCAGGTGGGGAATCAAAAGAAATTTGCGACTACTATCAGAATTTGTAGTAGCGAGGACGCAGTTTCTTCATTTAAAAATCTGTTCTCTGCAGCGGACTGATATCAGTCATCATCGGTGCATTTTTCTAACCGATACATGCCATAAGTAGAAGTACTGTCCTTGGCAGATTTCTATCATGATAGAAATGCACCGATGATGACTGACGTCAGTCGAAATCGATTTACAACAATATAAATAAATTATGTTTCTGTGACTGGTTGCTACATTCTTTGTGATTTTAAGTAACTAGGCTGTTCCTACTGCATCCCGGTCGGCTCTTCTCTGACGACTGTATGAGGCCAGGCTCCTATACTAGGGAGCATAGAAAACGTGACATCAGGCAGCACGAGTTATGCTAGAAAGAAATATTTACGCTTATAAAGAGTATCTGGACACCCTAATGTAATGTGGAATCGATTACAAGATGTCCACAAAAGGCAGACCCACCGGTGTAGTGGTTGGCAGGGGGTACTGTGTCGTCAGCAGGGAAGCAGTAACAACAAAATACATAGGTTTGGAGAGCACATTGACTTCGAACGTGGACTAGACATTGGATGTCACCCGACTAAAAAAATTCACTAAGGACATTTCAAACTGTGAAGTGAAAACACAAAGTAAAGACTATAGCTAAACCAAGACCAGGCAGACATAATGTACTGACGGACTATGGCCGCTGAGCATTGCGAGAACTGGTTGTAAGAAATCATATGAAGTTAGCGAAAGGAATCACGCATGAGTTCCAAACTGCTACCAACAGCACATTTAGCACAATGACTGTGTGTAGGGGGTTAAGAAGAAGAGAGTACATTAGTCGAGAAACACCTTGTAAATTGAACATTTCTGTAGCCAACGTTAAGAGATGGAAAAGAGGCACCGCGGTACAGCAACCGAGTTAGAAAACTGCTGCGGAAGCAAAGGGAATTTCACAGCTAACATAAACATAGCCAAAGCCTTGCAGACAAACGAAAATTACGTGAAGCGAAATGTAGTGTGAGGAGGGCTATGCGAGAGGCGTTCAATGAATTCGTAAGTAAAGTTCTTTGTATTGACTTGGCAGATAATCCCAAGATATTTTGGCCATATGTCAAAGCGGTAGGTGGATCACAACAAAATGTCCAGACACTCTGTGACCAAAATGGTACTGAAACAGAGGATGACAGAGTAAAGGCCGAAATACTAAATGTCTTTTTCCAAAGCTGTTTCACAGAAGAACACTGCACTGTAGTTCCTCCTCGAGATTGTCGCACAGATGACAATATGGTAGATATCGAAATAGATGACATAGGGATAGAAAAACGATTAAAATCGCTCAAAAGAGGAAAAGCCGCTGGACCTGATGGGATACCAGTTCGATTTTACACAGAGTACGCGAAGGAACGTGCCCCCCTTCTTGCAGCGGTGTACCGTAGGTCTCTAGAAGAGGGTACCGTTCCAAAGGATTGGAAAAGGGCACAGGTCATCCCCGTTTTCAAGAAGGGACGTCAAAGAGATGTGCAGAACTATAGATCTATATCTCTAACGTCGATCAGTGGTAGAATTTTGCAACACGTATTATGTTGGAGTATAATGACTTTTCTGGAGACTAGAAATCTACTCTGTAGGAATCAGCATGGGTTTCGAAAAAGAGGATCGTGTGAAACCCAGCTCGCGCTATTCGTTCACGAGACTCAGAGGGCCAAAGACACCGTTTCCCAGGTAGATGCCGTGTTTCTTGACTTCCGCAAGGCGCTCGATACAGTTCCCCACAGTCATTTAATGAACAAAAAATGGTTCAAATGGCTCTGAGCTCTATGCGACTTAACATCTGAGGTCATCAGTCACCTAGAACTTAGAACTAATTAAACCTTACTAACCCAAGGACATCACACACATCCATGCCCGAGGCAGGATTCGAACCTGCGACCGTAGCGGTCGCTCGGCTCCAGACTGTAGCGTTTAGAACCGCACGGCCACTCCGGCCGGCCTTAATGAACAAAGTCAGAGCATATTGACTATCAGACCAATTGTGTTATTGGGCGAAGAGATCCTAGATAACAG
Source organism: Schistocerca americana (assembly GCF_021461395.2). Classification (NCBI taxonomy): domain Eukaryota; kingdom Metazoa; phylum Arthropoda; class Insecta; order Orthoptera; family Acrididae; genus Schistocerca; species Schistocerca americana. The sequence continues at coordinate 384,459,543 of NC_060126.1, forward strand.
AACGCAGCATGTCATTCTCAATGGAGAGAAGTCTTCCGAAGTAAGAGTGATTTCAGGTGTGCCGCAGGGGAGTGTCGTAGGACCGTTGCTATTCACAATATACATAAATGACCTTGTGGATAACATCGGAAGTTCACTGACGCTTTTTGCGGATGATGCTGTAGTATATCGAGAGGTCGTAACAACGGAAAATTGTACTGAAATGCAGGCGGATCTGCAACGAATTGACGCATGGTGCAGCAGGGAATAGCAATATAATCTCAACGTAGACAAGTGTAATGTGCTGCGAATACATAGAAAGAAAGATCCTTTATCATTTAGCTACAATATATCAGGTCAGCAACTGGAAGCAATTAATTCCATAAATTATCTGGGAGTAGGCATTAGGAGTGGTTTAAAATGGAATGATCATATAAAGTTGATCGTCGGTAAAGCAGATGCCACACTGAGATTCATCAGAAGAATCCTAAGGAAATGCAATCCGAAAACAAAGGAAATAGGTTACAGTACACTTGTTCGCCCACTGCTTGAATACTGCTCACCAGTGTGGAATTCGTACCAGATAGGGTTGATAGAAGAGATAGAGAAGATCCAACGGAGAGCAGCGCGCTTCGTTACAGGATCATTTAGTAATCGCGAAAGCGTTACGGAGATTGTAAACTCCAATGTAAGACTCTGCAGGAGAGACGCTCAGTAGCTCGGTACGGGCTTTTGTTGAAGTTCCGAGAACATACCTTCACCGAGGAGTCAAGCAGTGTATTGCTCCTTCCTACGTATATCTCGCGAAGAGACCATGAGGATAAAATCAGAGAGATTAAATCCCACACAGAGGCATACCGACAATATTTCTTTCCACGAACAATACGAGACTGGAATAGAAGGGAGAATCGATAGACGTACTCAAAGTATCCTCCGCCAAACGCCGTCAGGTCGCTTCCCGAGTATGGATATAGATGTAGATGTAGAAGAGAAATGGTATAAACCTGAATAGTAGGTCCTTTGGAGTCTTCAATCACGCTGTAGTAATCCGATGGTAGGGTTTCAGGTTAGCGAAGCGTAGAGAACTTTACCTGCCATCATGTGTAGCGCCAACAGTGAAGTACAGAAGAATGGTGTTGAGGCAAGGGGTTTAATTCGTTGTTATCTTAAGAAGACGGTAACTGTGGAAGGACATGAACCCTTTTTACAACACTGCTTACAGCAGAGAAACAGTTCAGAGATCATGTTTGTTTGTGTTAGCACGGGATCGTGTTCTGTTAGAAAGCAGCACCTGTGAGGCATTAGTTTGTGAAAAAACCATTCCTGAAATTAACTGTTCTGCCCAGAGTCCCGACCTTCACTCAATGAAACATTTTTGGATGAGTTAGAACACCGACATCGCTCGAGGCCCTACGGTCAAACTTCACCACCTTCTCTGGTTTCAGCTACTGAGCTAGAATGGCCAACTGTTTCTCTACATACTCTCAGACACCTCACTGAATGTGTCCTGCAGTTTGGAGGAACATATGGTCACCACACCGCTCTCCCGGCCAATGTCGAGTTTCTTGACCCTGGAACCGTTTCTAATCGGTCGACCTCACGATACCGAGCGCACCCCGTTCCAGTCTTTGCTGTGGAGGCGGGAAGACGTAGGGCTACGCTCGATGTATATTCTCAAGTCAAGGCACCAAAGGGCTGCCGTGGGAGTCTTATCGCTAACTCTTCACCTTTACTCTGACTGTCTTTTAGTTACATCTATTGTAAGGTTTTCATATGTTTTCTGCCGTTCTAGATATTCACCTTCACTGTACTGGGGCAAAGATGTATGAGCGCGCTGGATGAGTAGTGAATAAGATCCTTGACTCTGTGTTGAATTTAATCTGTGGTGTGGATCGCCAGTCAGTTGCGCAGGGCTGGGGCATTCTTATTTGAGGCATAGTAGCAAGTAGTTGATTTTTAGAGACGATCTCAGAGAAATTATCTGGTATAATTAATTATGGAGATGAAAACTTGTTTGTAAACCTATCTTATCGATTCTATTGATGAAAAACATATTTTGGAGAATTTTTCGGCGTAAACAACGCATGTGCATGAGTGAAACGTTTGTTTGTCAGAAGTATTAATTGAAGGAAATATTTGTCCATCAGTTAAATAATAATATTCACGATTAATGTTAATTTGATCTCTTTGGTTCCATTATGCCACAAGTAGCGCAGTTAGCATAAATGTCTGTAATTTTTTTTAGTAATAAGAGTCTGCTTATGTTGTATTTTCTGATAATAATCATAATTTATTTTTCAGGAACGACTTTCTTTCAAGTAAACCTCTCCTCCATCACTTTCAGTAAAGTTTTGCACATTTTATCATGTGTGCATTGCACCTTACGCCACACGAAAACACAGATTTTTTTCTGACAAGCATAAAACACAAATTTTGTAGTTAGTACGTTGTTTCTCTTTAGCTACAGGATTTCGTGTTTTCTGTTTGCGTTCGAGAACCTCAGTACATCAGACATAAAACAGCATGCTAAGCGTAAGGTAAGTTACTTTTATCTCACTTTCCATTCTCGTGACCAAACAGAGCACAGTCAGAATTTTCAGATATTATGCTTATTAAGGACACTAATTTACAGTGAACAGTGAAGGTAACATTTAACAGTTATTTTCTACCGAGTCGAGTGGTATTTTATTTCGTGGATATTTCAAGTCAAACTTCGCACGTCACGTTACGCAACTTTCATATCGTACTTCAGTAATGAAATACAGTTAATTAGTTTTCACTAAGTATACTAATAGTTTATTTTTGGATTTAATTGAATTAATTTTCATTATTTCAAAGTCGGTATTTCACTTAAAGTTTTCGTTCACGACGTTATCACATGCACAACACAGGACCAACCAACAGACAGTATTAGTCAGCAGACGAATACGATATCTAAAGCACTTGTTATACGAGGAGAAAGATTTGAAAAAAGAAATAGAAAGAAAATGAAAAAACAGAATATTATGTATTTTCATTTATAGATATTTTTATATAAATATGTACTACTATTAAAGTGAGTAACGTGATGAATATTTCCGTACAAAAAAGCATTGAATCACATTTTCTATCAAACATTTCAGTTCCTTAATAGCTTATAGTTTCTTTTTTTTTAGTTTAAACGGTAGTGGGTCGCGTGGTACGTAAGCAAAAGGAGGTGACAGGCAAACAGTAGTTGAGAAGGTAGTGGGTCATGGCTTCAGCCTACGTCTGTTGTTGTTCAATCTGTACACTGAACACTCTGTAAATGTAACTAAGGAGAAAATCTGTGAGGAAATTAACTTTCATGTTGAGGAAATATAAGTTTTGAATTTATCCATGGCAACGTAATTCTGTCAGAGACAGCACAGCACTTGCAACACATGTCAAGCGGGGTGTATTATGTCTTGAAAAAAAGATTGTAGAATGAATGTCCACGAAAGTAGAACAAGGGTAAATCTAAGGTGGCTAAAATTTCGCACCTTACAAGCACTCATTCACATACTTTGCCGTGATCCACAAACACAATTAGGTATCATGTGCTAGGTTGTACATCGTACATATGAATATATAAAGGAGACTGACATTGACACGCACGCCTTGTAAATAATTGCTAACGCTTACTGCATGAAAGGTGACGGAGTGTCTTTATTATCAGAACTGCCTAATGAATGATTGCCTGTACTCGTAGAAGTTGGAACGACAGTGGAAATGAAATGGCAGGCGGAACTCAAGCCTTACGTGGAAGGCCCACACAGGTGTGGTGGTCCATCTCCATACAGGAAGTGCCAAGATGGACAGTCTGGACACCTGAGCGCAAGACACAATACGGAGCCCGCCGGCCGCTGTGGTAGTAGGGCCGGAAGGATAACCGGATAATACTTCCGAACTCTAGAAAGCTTGGACGCAGCTGAGAAGAACGAAGAAGTGTCACCTCGGAAATCACGCAGGCTGGGTTATTTCCAAGCAGTTTTACTCAGAAGCGTACCATTGTACGAGTATAGGTATTTCCTCGCAAACTACCCGCGTTGGACGACAAAAGACTAAATTACGGTTGGTGGGCGTACGGAAGAATCTGTAGAGAGGGAGAATATTCCGTGGTTTCGGGAATATGATTCGTTTTCGGAATTAAGAGGGTGGGGAGCGGAACCTTGCTGGGAAGCCAGCGGTGGAGAGACGTGGTCTTCTGTTGTGAGCACCCGTGTGTGACGGTAACTCCATATCAGCTTTGTTGGTACAGACGGACTTGCTGTCTTTGCTCTCAGGAGAGTTTATAGTAAGAACAGTTAGGCACTGTACTGTTGCGAACCTATACGATTCTGGACTTCACCTCCAAGTTGGAAGTCGTCGCTGGGTACGCAGCTTTCAGTAATTGAGAGCACTTCCTCTGCCTATACTTACGTTGAGACGTTATCTGAACTCCGTCCTTGTGGCTGGGAGTTCGCGTTTCTCGTCTGTAGAACAGAGAGAGGAGAAGACTGTATTAGAGTATATTAGTCAGAGGACCGCCTTCTGCCGTCCTAGTGTTTGAAAGAGTTTATTTGTGGCTGGAGTTTTCCCATAGTCGCAGACGAGTACGAGAACCATCGCTTCGACACAGCGGACGCAGTGCATACGGTGGTATCGCAAATTGCTTCGGCTTATTAGGGCTATAAAGCTAAACAACTGTGATCAAGTTAGTTTATTTCCACTGAGGTTCCACACCAGCGTAGATCATCTTTGAAAGTAGTGTCTTCTAGTGTTTGGTACGTAGATGATGTGAGCAATTTCGCGTTATTGATATTAGATCGCGCAGTCATAATAAGGGGCAGAGTTGGGCAATTGATTAATAATTTTAGTTAGGAAATACAGAGAATTGTACTTAAATGTTTGATTTTAATCTGTAATAAATATATATTGATCAACCACGTTTATCATTTAGTAGTATTAATTGCCTTCATCATACATTTATGTTTAGATTGTAATTTATATACAAAAATAGAATGAAGAGATCCTAAGATCTGCTTCAAGGGATAGTCAGACAGGGCCAAATCATCATTTTAGCGTTTATTATTTTCCGCTGCGCACATTTATTTTACACCCGCCTGGAGTAGCATCTTGAATAATGGAATGTAGTATGGCGGTATTACATTAAGAAATGAGACGCTAAAATTAGTAGACGAGATTAGAACTTGGGTAACAAAATAAGGGATGACAACCGAAGCAGAGAGGATGTAAGACGTACCCCGGCATTTCAGGAAAAGCGTTTGTGAGAAAGAAAACTTTTTTCGATCTAGTAAGTATAAATTTTGGCATTAGTAAGTTTTTTGTGAAAGAATTTGTCTGGAGAGTAACCTCGAAAGGAAATGAAATCTATATATACAAGCAGTTCAGACCTAAAGAGAATAGAAGCTTTTGAAATGTGCCGCAACGGGAGAATACTGAAGATCTGATAAACAATGAAGAGGTATTGAATCTTAATGGGCAGAGAATAAAATTACGCCACAGCTTGCCTAAAAGAAGGGAGCAGTTGATAGGAGGTCTCAACGAATCGTCGATTTGGTCTATCTATGTCCGAATCCCGCTCCAGCTACTGCCTTGTCTGGGTGCTGATGAGTCCTCTCCATTTGGCTCGGTCCTCCCACCACTTTTCTTCCTCCATTTGCTGCCAGGTCACACCTCTCCTTTCTACAGATATTCTCACTCCCATTTTCCACCGTATTCTTGGGCGCCCTCTAGGTCTTTTCTCATCCATCTTTAGCTCTTCCATAATTTTGGGGAGTCTCTGCCCATGCATCCTCTTAACATGCCCATACCATCTTAATCTCTTTCTTTCACTTTTTTCCCTCATACTTTCTTGTTTAAGGTCCTTTCTAATCTCTACATTCCTTACTCTGTCCATTCTTGTTTTTCCTTAACTGCTCTGAGAAATATCATTTCCCCTGCTTGCTGTGGAGGAGAAACATCGATTTGGTAGCGGTGGGAAATCTGCGGGTGGAAACTGTAGAGAGAAGCCAAAGCTCAATACAGGAAGCAGACTCAAATGGATGCAGGGTGCAGTAGCTATGTAGATACAAAGAAGATTGATCAGGATAGATTAGCGTGTAAAACTGTTTCATATTAGCCTTCGGGCTGGTCACGATGACAACAGTGCATAAGAAGAGATGTCATTATACGAATTTTTATGTTACATACAAACCAGTCTTCGGAGTGAAGCTCAGAACGATGACACTACATAAGCAGAGATGTTACTACGCAAATTATTATTGTACATACAAGTTACTTTATAAAATCTAAATGTCATTGTAGGTAATAATTTTTTGTGATATTATTCTTCAAATTGCAACGGCCTTGCCGCCGTGGATACATCGGTTCCCGTGAGATCACCGAAGTTAAGCGTTGTCGGGCGTGGTCGGCACTTGGATGGGTGACCATCCAGGCCGCCATGCGCTGTTGCCATTTTACGGGGTGCACTCAGCCTCGTGATGCCAATTGAGGAGCTACTCGACCGAATAGTAGCGGCTCCGGTGAAGAATACCATCTTACGACCGGAAGAGCGGTGTGCTGACCCCATGCCGCTCCTATCCGCACCCTCCACCGAGGATGACACGGCGGTTGGATGGTCCCGGTAGGCCACTCATGGCCTGAAGACGGAGTGCTTGATTATTCTTCAAATTAAGGTTGTGCAGTACGGTGCGAAAGTTCTGTTACTCCCTTCTTCCTTGGTCGTGATGTATATTTGCACTGATCAGCCACAACATTGTGACCAACGACCTACTGTCGATATAAACTCGTCCAGGCGATATCAGCGTCACATGGCGAGGAAAGACTGCTAGTCAGACACACGCACGTGCATGTAGCATCTGTGAGCGCGCTGTCCGAATGTACTCGTAGAATGGGGAAGGCGCGCGACCTATGTAAGTTTGACCGAGGGCAACTTGTGATGGCCCGGAGGCTCGGCACGAGCATTTTGGTAACTGCACGATTTGTCGGGTGAGAGTTTTCGACACGTGGCGAAACCAACGTCCAACCACATCCAGACGTCGTGGGGTTGCGCAGCCATCCCTCGTTGCAGATGTAGGACGTCGTAGACTGGACAGGCCCTTCAAACACGACAGGTGGCGAACTGTGGCAGAACTAACATCAGACTTCAATGGTGGTCAGAGCACAAGTGAGACTGAATACAGAGCACCGAACACTTCTAACGATGGGCCTACGCAGTCACCGATGCATGCACGTGCTAATGTTAGCACCACAATATCGGAAACTACGAATGAAATGCCACGTGCCCATCGGCACTGGATGTTGGCGCAGTGGCAGAGAGTTGCACAGTCTGATGAATCCCGATACCTTCTTCATCGTGCCGATAGGAGGGTGTGAATCCGTCGTCCTCCAAGAGAACAGCACCTTGACACCTGTACAGTCGGACGGAGACAAGCTGGCGGCGACTCGATTATGCTCTGGGAATATTCATGTTGCCATCCATGTGTCGAGTGGAGCGCGTGGAAGGCATCCTGACGGCCGAGGAGTATGGCACATTGGTTGCAGACCACGTACACCCCTTCATGACGATCGTGTCTCCCGATGCCAGTGGCATTTTTCAAAAAGATAATGTGCCATGTCACAAGGCCAGGGGTGTGAGCCAATGGTTTGAGGAACTCAGTGGCGAGTTCCATTTGATGTGCTGGCCGTGCAAGGTGCTGGGGCTAGCAGTGTATTTAGCACTAAATTCTTCTAGAATCTTCATATGGAAATGATGCTCTGAGCCCCCCCCCCCCCTTTTCTAACTCCGACTTTTGCTGTTGCACATGGATTAAGAAGAAACGAGAACTGACTGTAATCGATCCTGCAAGTGGAGTAGAAAAGAGTTTGGCACCTGCAGTAATTTAATTTGATAGAAATTAATTTCATAAACGAAAGATTCATTAACATAGTAAGAAATGAAAGGGTTGCTGTACCGATCAAAAGAATGAAAGTTCTGTCCCAAATAACAATTTGATTTATTATCACTAAACTCAAAATAAACAAAACACATGAAACATTTACAATACGTCAAATTGGATACTCAAATAAATGCTGTGAAGGTGAAGTTGTCCATAAATTAGATTGTGACATTTATGACCAAGTGGTATGTGGAGCCAATTCCCTGCAACTCAAATCTTAAGAGAAACACCAAGCCAACCCAACATTAATTACTGCTACAGTAGTGAGAACTAAGACAATGAACACCCAAGACAGAACCACGTTAGAAAAGACGGGAACAGGCGCGCTCTGCTGAGCTCTGATTGTCACATAGCTAAATTCTCTAATCTGCCGGTGCCGCGGCCATACATTACCAAGCTGTCTTCTTAACTGCAAGGACACGATCTGGCATACTGGAGGCGATGGCTGGTTGCTTCGACGTCCCATCGTGGTGATGATAATATCGCGAGTATAGCCCGAAACAAATTATCCTGGTCTGGTTGTTCCAGACTAAAGACTTCCTAGCAACACAAATGCGCCTCAGAGTGAGACGAAGAAGGCTCGCCACACAGTCACTGACGGTACAGTGATTGATTTTAACCAGCGAAGTCACACAGTAACTCCGATACAGTCAACTTTAGACAAAACTGCTCAAGACGGACAACATAGGCCGCTTGTACGCAGTACGGTCAATTGCCAACTGCACTCGGAAATTTACGTTGAAGTCGAAACTTCTGCGACTTCGTCGAACAGTTACAATTAAATGAAAGTATATTAGACAGCAAACGGAAGGCAGGCTGTCCAGAGCAGCGAGAGCTCAGTCTTGTGACCTACTCCGACCGAAAGGCGAGAGCCGACTCTCTCTAGAGCACCCGTACAAGCCGAACACAGAACATTACCGCCCCCACGACAGTGGCCGTGGTTAAAACTTGCCAATCAGCAACTCGAAAACCGGCGGAAAAATTCCACTCTATTATCGAAGCACTACTATTCCACCAACGGAGATACTTGGCGCCAATTTCTGCGCCGATTTTGCTACGTCACGGAGCTATACCCTGAGGAAGCCAATCACAGTTATGATTTTGCAGAAAGCGTGGGAATTCGCCCGCCAAGACTGCCTGGGAACACAAGTCATTCCCACGCCTCGCTGGTAGCCTGTCAGAAAGTGTTTTCGCTACGTTTCTGCGAAGTAACGGAATCTCTAGCCCAGCCGCTCCTTCAGGCCCCTGTGGGCGTCTCGCCCCCGTTCTATGACAATGTTGGCGTCTGGAAAGCATCCACACACCCGTCGGCATAACCCTTTTAAGATCAGCAGAACCCGCCTGTCACCGGACGACCCGGGTGACGAGAGACGCTGCGTGGGAAGTCTGTGTGTGAAGCGATAACAACTTTTCACCACATGCAATTAGAGAGGGAAATATTCATATCTTCTGACTTCTCAATACTAGCCTTGTAATGACAATACTCGGCCATACTCCCCCAAATCGAATTACTCAGAGTAAGATATAAATATGAGAGAGGGCAAGTCACTGTGTACATCTAAAGGCAGGCCACCTCTCAGACTCTTAAAACACGACAGGTGGCGAACTGTGGCAGGACTAACATCAGACTTAAATGATGGTCAGAGCACAAGTGAGACTGAATACAGAGCACCGAACACTTCTAACGATGGGTCTACGCAGCCACCGATGCATGCACATGCCAATGTTAGCACCACAATATCGGAAACTACGAATGAAATGCCACGTGCCCATCGGCACTGGACGTTGGCGCAGTGGCAGAGAGTTGCACAGTCTGATGAATCCCGATACCTTCTTCATCGTGCCAATAGGAGGGCGTGAATCCGTCGTCCTCCAAGAGAACAGCACCTTGATACCTTTACTGCGAGACAGAGACAAGCTGGCGGCGGCACCATTATGCTCTGGGAAACATTCATGTGTCCAGTGGATCGCATGGAAGGCATCCTGACGGCCGAGGAGCATGGTACATTGGTTGCACACCATGTACACCCCTTCATGATGATCGTGTCTCTCGACGCCAATGGCATTTTTCAACAAGATAATGTGCCATGTCACAAGGCCAGCAGTGTGAGGGCATGGTTTCAGGAACTCAGTGGCGAGTTCCATTTGATGTGCTGGTCCTCCAAATCGCCAGATCTAAATCTGATCGAACACATCTTGGATGTGATTGAACGTGACGTCAGAGCTCTTCTCTCCCACGCCAGTGACTTGTGCGTGCAGATGTGGCACCAACTCCCTTCAGCGACTTACCAAGGCCTCACAGCTTCCATGCCACCAAGCGTCGGCGTTGTTATCCGTGCCAAAGGATATAAGGTTGGTAGTCATAATGCCCTGTCTGATCAGTGTACACTTCCTATGTTTTTTTCTTCTCAGATGGCGCCCACAAGCACCTACAGTGTGAAAAAAAGTGCTCTGGCAAGTGCATGGGCTCATGAACGTGCACACACGGGGAAAACCGTAAGAGATGTGCAAGGGGAGTTTGCTGCACGATTCCATACAGAACGAACTGCGATGGCAACAGGAGGCCTTCAGAACCGGATCCATTTGGGTAGAAAGAGAAAGGTCACGACGGTAAATATATTCAGCACTGGCGGATTCCGTGACCAGGTCTCCTATTAAAGCATTGCGGAAAAGATCTGCTGAACATGGAATTCAAAAAACCATATGCTGACACACATAAAAAAGATCTGTAATTAAAGTCTTGTAGGCCAACATCCGGAAATGACTTGAGTGTTGAGGACATGCAGCGAACACAAGAAGCTTGCTCAAGATTACTCGATGTGTTTCTGACGGTCCCACAGCGTGGCAAAATTTTCTTCTCAGACGAATGTACAATTTATCGGTCTTGTCCCCCTAGCGGTATTTTTTCTCTGGAGGAAGATAAACTCTTGTTATTATGAAGAGTTAGAGAATAATCGCCCACTCGTTGGCATCTCGCAGGACCGTATTTCTTTGAAGGTGCAGTGAATTAACTTTCTTACTTGCAAATGTTGCGTGAATGTTTTATTCCAGATCTCCAGAGATTAAACGTTATTGGTGACAGTTGGTTTCAATAAGATGGGGCTCCTGCTCACTACGCCCTCCATGGTCGGAAGTTCTTGGATGAACAGTTACCCCAAAGGTGAATAGGGAGAGGATCAGTGCATCTGCCAGAGCCGATAGAGTGGCCTCTGAGGAGTCCTTATCTGACGTCATGCAGCAATTACCTGTAGGGAATAATGAAGCAGCGTGTCACAAAACAACGATACCAGACAACTGATGACGGGAAGCAAGCTGTTAAGGAGGCGTTCAGGGAAATCACAATGCCAATGCTTCGGAAAACTTCACACAGCACCTGGCACCGCCTCATTTGCTGCCACGACGATGATGGTGCACATACTGATGTTCTTGATCACTAAACAAGCTGGAATGTAAAGTATTTCTTTTATCATACATCTGCCATGTGAGACGTAACAGTCCATTGAAACCCATTTAAAGTATATAAGTCATGTAATTGGTAGGAGCATTTAGGATTAACGTAATTAGGCGACATTGGTCAAAGTCATTTCTTTGGAACTGAGATGGATTTGTGTCAAAACATCAACTAAATTAAATTCTGTTGTATTTAAATAAAAAACTACTGAGAGCATCTGAATTGGTTAGAAAATTGAAATGTAACTAGCGAAAATGTCAAGTGGCGTGTAAACATAGGTAGTTCTTGAAGTATTTTGTCAATAATAAGTGAAAGACTTATATCGCCACACTCCATAGGTGACTAGGAAACATTTATGTTGGTAGAAACATTTTCCGATCCATGTATCTTTTGCATATTATAAGAATAGTTAAAGCATTGTTAATATTTCATATTTGAGTATTCTCACATTTATAAAATGTTAAATGGTTAAAGTTCGATAAATGTGTTCGTTCTATAAATGCTAGTGCAACATGATACTTGTCATTTAAGTTAAGACAACAGTTTTAATTGTAAATTTATTAAATAACCCTTTATAACAAGGATTGTTCGGATTTGTATATAAAGGGGCAGCCATGTTGGCATAGAGAGGCAGTATTTTATTAGACTCCGTACAATAAGCATATATTGACTTAAGGAAGATGTAAGTGTTGTAAGCATGTCTGTACAATCATGAAATATCATAGAATAAACATTTCTGAAACTAAATGTATGTATTATTCTATCATGCCGTAACAAGCATGTTGCAGTCGACTACATAAGCCAGATGCAGTACCAATAAATGGATGAGTACACCCTACAAAATTATGACCTTTGTTAATAATAATAATTTCACACATGACACGCTCGAAATAAGAAAATAAATAAGTAAATATCATGACCAGAAAAAAGGCGGGTGATAGGTCTTCGGTCCAGACTGTACATTTACGTCTTATTCATTGAATGTTTCTCCGTCATAGTATCTAAGCAACTTTTCGTAAAGTTATAACAATAACTAAATAAACAAATGCGTGAATAGTGTGTAAAACTTCTTTCGAATGTTTCAAGATACAGCGTTCACCCTATCTGCCTGTGTCTATCATTCAAGGAATATCAATTAAATTTTGATTAAAATTATGCAAACGGTGATATTTTCATTGCAAACGAAATTTAGTTTGTTATAAAGATGCTTAAGATACTTACCTCGCACGCTAATCGACATTCGCCTACATTCCACAGGTTTGGTGAGATCTGAAAATGAAACGCCATTCGTTGAGTGTTCTACAGAAATCTTCCAAATGTAATTTAAGATCATCTTTCCAACTGTAGTTTGATATAATGACATCTGATATTCGCAGCCTGACAGAATACTACCAAAATTTGTAACATTTTTAGCCACTACGGAAATCTGACTACTATCACAAACAGCGACACTTTCGATTCATTATCACCAGCTTCGTTCACCGATGAGAAGCAGACTCTGAATGTTTGCATTTAAAGATGAATTAGTATAAAACACGTCATTTCTGAAGCTGGTTGTCTGAAATACACTACTGCCCATTAAAATTGCTACACCAAGAAGAAATGCAGATGACAAACGGGTATTCATTGGACAAATTTATTATACTAGAACTGACATGTGATTACATTTTGTCGGCCGTGGTGGCCAAGCGGTTCTAGGCGCTTCAGTCGGGCACAGCGCGACTGCTACGGTCGCAGTTTCGGATCCTGCCTCGGGCATGGATGTGTGTGATGTTCCTAGGTTAGTTAGGTGTAAGTAGTTCTAAGTTCTAGGGGACTGATGACCTCAGATGTTAAGTCCCATAGTGCTCAGAACCATATGAACGTTTTTTTGATTACATTTTCACGCAATTTGGATGCATAGATCCAGAGAAATCAGAATCCAGAACATCCACCTCTGGCCGTTTGATACTCCTGGGCACTGAGTCAAACACAGCTTGGATGGCGTGTACAGGTACAGCTGTCCATGCAGCTTCAACACGATACCACAGTTCATCAAGAGTAGTGACTGGCGTATTGTGACGAGACAGTTGCTCGGCCACCATTGACCAGACGTTTTCAATTGGTAAGAGATCTGTAGAATGTGCTGGCCATGGTAGCAGTCGAACATTTTCTGTATCCAGAGAGGCCCGTACAGGACCTGCAACATGCGGTCATGCATTATTCTGCTGAAATGTAGGGTTTCGCCGGGATCGAATGAAGGGTAGAGCCACGGGTCGTAACACATCTGAAATGTAACGTCCACTATTCAAAATCCCGTCAATGCGAACAAGAGGTGACCGAGACGTGTAACCAATGGCACCCCATACCATCACGCCGGGTGATACAGTACTACGGCGATGACGAATACACGCTTCCAATGTGTATTCACCGCGATCTCGCCAAACACGGATGCGTCCATCACGATGCTGTGAACAGAACCTGGATTCATCCGAAAAATTGACGTTTTGCCATTCGCGCACCCAGGTTCATCGTTGAGTACACCATCGCAGGCGCTCCTGTCTCTGATGCAGCGTCAAGGGTAACCGCAGCCAAGGTCTCCGAGCTGATAGTCCATTCTGCTGCAAACGTTGTCGAACTGTTAGTGCAGATGGTTGTTGTCTTGCAAATGTCCCCATCTATGGACTCAGGGATCGAGACGTAGATGTACGATTCGCTACAGCCATGTGGATAAGATGCCTGTCATCTCGACTGCTAGTGATACAAGGCAATTGGGACCCAGCACGGCGTTCCGTATTACCCTCCTGAACCCACCGATTCCATATTCTGCTAACAGTCATTGGATCTCGAACGACGCGAGCAGCAATGCCGCGATGCGATAAACCGCATTTGCGACAGGCTACAATCCGACCTTTATCGAAGTCGGAAACGTGATGGTACGCATTTCTCCTCCTTACACGTGGCATCACAACAACGTTTCACCAGGCAACGCCGGTCAACTGCTGGTTGTGCATGAGAAATCGGTTGGAAATGTTCTTCATGTTAGCACGTTGTAGGTGTCGCCACCGGCGCCAACCTTGTGTGAATGCTCTGTGAAGCTAATCATTTGCATATCAGAGCATCTTCTTCCTGTCGGTTAAATTTCGCGTCTGTAGCACGTCATCTTCGTGGTGTAGCAATTTTCATGGCCAGTAGTGTATATTATGTACTTACTACATTGTTGTTGTTGTGGTCTTCAGTCCTGAGACTGGTTTGATACAGCTCTCCATGCTACTCTATCCTGTGCAAGCTTCTTCATCTCCCAGTACACTGCAACCTACATCCTTCTGAATCTGCTTAGTGTATTCATCTCCTGGTCTCCCTCTACGATTTTTACCCTCCACGCTGCCCTCCAATGCCACTTGTGATCCCTTGATGACTCAGAACATGTTCTACCAACCGATCCCTCCTTCTTGTCAAGTTGTGCCACAAATTCCTCTGCTCCCCAATTCTATTCAGTACCTCCTCATTACTTATGTGATCTACCCATCTAATCTTCAGCATTCTTCTGTAGCACCACATTTCGAAAGCTTCTATTCTCTTATTGTCCAAACTATTTATCGTCCATGTTTCACTTCCATACATGGCTACACACCATACAAATACTTTCAGAAATGACTTCCTCACACTTCAATCTATACTCGATGTTGACAAATTCCTCTTCTTCAGAAACGCTTTTCTTGCCATTGCCAGTCTACATTTTATGTCCTCTCTACTTCGACCATCATCAATTATTTTGCTCCCCAAATAGCAAAACTCCTTTACTACTTTAAGTGTCTCATTTCCTAATCTAATTCCCTCAGCATCACCCGACTTAATTCGACTACATTCCATTATCCTCGTTTTGCTTTTGTTGATGTTCATCTTATATCCTCCTTTCAAGACCCTGTCCATTCCGTTCAACTGCTCTTCCAAGTTCTTACACATTACTTAATACATTACTGGCCATTAAAATTACAATCAAATGGTTCAAAAGGCTCTAAGTACTATGGGACTTAACATCTGAGGTCATCAGGTCTTTAGGCTTAGAACTATTTTAACCCAACTAACCTAAGGATATTACAAACATTCATGCCCGAGGCAAGATTCGAACCTGCGACAGTAGCAGCACCGCGGTTCCGGACTGAAGCGCCTAGAACCACTCGTACACAGCGGCCGGCTAAAATTACAATCCCAGAATGATTAGCAAATAACAGGACTTTACCCGCTCTGCATATCTGTGTTTCTATGAACTGAAGTCGCTGTACACGCAGACTTATCTCAAGAACTGCGACAGGAATTTTCATTCAGTTTTGACTAATAGTTACACTGGTTTACGAAGAAAATTTTTATATATAATTTATAAAATACATAGATGGAAAAAGGAATCGCAACAGCAAAAAATAATTAATGTAGAGTAATGAAATTTCGGGAATTCATTTCTCTAGGTAAATACAGGGTTATTACAAATGATTGAAGCGATTTCACAGCTCTACAATAACTTTATTATTTGAGATATTTTCACAATGCTTTGCACACACATACAAAAACTCAAAAAGTTTTTTTAGGCATTCACAAATGTTCGATATGTGCCCCTTTACTGATTCGGCAGACATCAAGCCGATAATCAAGTTCCTCCCACATTCGGCGCAGCATGTCCCCATCAATGAGTTCGAAAGCATCGTAGATGCGAGCTCGCACTTCTGGCACGTTTCTTGGTAGAGGAGGTTTAAACACTGAATCTTTCACATAACCCCACAGAAAGAAATCGCATGGGGTTAAGTCAGGAGAGCGTGGAGGCCATGACATGAATTGCTGATCATGATCTCCGCCACGACCGATCCATCGGTTTTCCAATCTCCTGTTTAAGAAATGCCGAACATCATGATGGAAGTGCGGTGGAGCACCATCCTGTTGAAAGATGAAGTCGGCGCTGTCGGTCTCCAGTTGTGCCATGAGCCAATTTTCCAGCATGTGCAGATACACGTGTCCTGTAACGTTTTTTTCACAGAAGAAAAAGGGGCCGTAAACTTTAAACCGTGAGATTGCACGAGACACGTTAACTTTTGGTGAATTGCGAATTTGCTGCACGAATGCGTGAGGATTCTCTACCGCCCGGATTCGCACATTGTGTCTGTTCACTTCACCATTAAGAAAAAATGTTGCTTCATCATTGTAAACAAGTTTTGCACTGAACGCATCCTCTTCCATGAGCTGTTGCAACCGCGCCGAAAATTCAAAGCGTTTGACTTTGTCATCGGGTGTCAGGGCTTGTAGAAATTGTAAACGGTAAGGCTTCTGCTTTAGCCTTTTCTGTAAGATTTTCCAAACCGTCGGCTGTGATACGTTTAGCTCCCTGCTTGCTTTATTCGTCGACTTCCGCGGGCTACGCGTGAAACTCGCTCGCACGCGTTCAACCGTTTCTTCGCTCACTGCAGGCCGACCCGTTGATTTCCCCTTACAGAGGCATCCAGAAGCTTTAAACTGCGCATACCATCGCCGAATGGAGTTAGCAGTTGGTGGATCTTTGTTGAACTTCGTCCTGAAGTGCCGTTGCACTGTTATGACTGACTGATGTGAGTGCATTTCTCGGCTCCTGTCGCCATTTTGTCTCACTGCGCTCTCGAGCGCTCTGGCGGCAGAAACCTGAATTGCGGCTTCAGCCGAACAAAACTTTATGAGTTTTTCTACGTATCTGTAGTGCGTCGTGACCAAATGTCAATGAATGGAGCTACAGTGAATTTATGAAATCGCTTCAATCATTTGTAATAGCCCTGTATTTAAGTGATTAACATTGCATGATCACAGATTAATGTAAGCGAGAGACAAACTATGGCAAATGTGAAATTCTGGTACACTAGTAGCCGATGTAACCGCCAGGATGTTGAATGCAAACACTCAGATGTGTGTGCATTGTCTTGTTCAGCTGCCTGATATCAGTTTGCTGGATGTAGTTCCACGCCTGTTACACTTGGTCGGTCAATACAGGGACGGTTAACGCTGGCTGTTGACGACGCTGGAGCTGTCTTCCGATGATGCCTCACACGTCACCACTAGGGACAGATCTGGTGACGGAGCAAGCCAAGGCAACATTTCGGCACTGTGTTGAGCATGCTGCGTCACAACAGCGGCATGTGCGCGAGCGTTGTCCTGTTGGAAAACACAGCCTGGAATGCTGACCATGAATGGGAACAGAACAGGACGAATTACTAGACTGACGAACCAATTTACAGTCACGTTGCGTGGGATAATCAGGAGAGTGTTCCTGGTGCGATATGAGTCCGCACCCCGGACCATAACTCCATGTGTACGAAAACCGTGTCTGTCACACAGGCAGGTTGATTGCAGGTCCTAAACTGGTCTCGTGCTAAACGACACGCGACCATTCCTGGCACCGAGGCAGAGCCAGCTTTCATCAGAAAACACAACAGACTTCCTCCCTGCCCTCCAATGAGCTATAGCTTGACATCTCTAAAGTCCCTAACGGTGGAGATCTTGGGTCAGTGGAATGGACTTTACAGGGCGTCTGGCTTGCAACTGTCATTGAAGTAACTAATTTGTGACAGTTCGTTGTGTCACTCTGGTGCTAACAGCTGCACAAATTGCTTATGCAGATGATGTTAGACGAGCCACAGCCATACGCCGAGCATTATGGTCTTCCCTCTCGGTAGTGTCACGTGGCCGTTCAGACCACGGTCTTCTTCCCACCTTACATTCTCATGAGCGTCGTTGCCAGCAATAATGTACAGAGGCTACATTCCTGCCAAGTACGAGGGTTGCTCCAAAAGAAATGCACACTATTTTTGTAAAAATACAGTTTTCCTTCTGAATGTGTGAAAGTTTTACAGTGTGTAGATACATCCTTCCCGCTTGTTTTCAAACTTAGCTCAACCTGTTCCCGTGAGTGGCGCCATCACAGCATGTCTTTAAGATGGCTGCTGCACTTGACGTTCGTCAGAAGCAACGTGCTCTCATAGGATTCCTGGGCTGTGAAAACGAGACAGTGGGAAACATCCACAAGAGGTTGAAAAAGGTGTATGGGGATGCTGCTGTCGATCGCAGTACAGTTAGTCGTTGGGCAAGCAGGTTACGTGATGAAAGCGGGCACGGCAATATTGAGGATTGTCCTCGCAGCGGCAGGCCTCGTACTGCACACGCTCTAGACAATGTGCAGAAAGTTTACGAATTGGTGACTGCTGACAGAGGCATCACAGTGAACGAATTGTCACGCTACGTTAGGATATGGGAAGGAAGTGTTTGCAGAATACTGAAAGTGTTGGCGCTAAAAAAGGTTTGTGCCAGGTGGGTTCCCAGTATGTTGACAGTGGCTCACAAAGAAACAAGAAAAACGGTATGCAGCGAACTTTTGGAACAGTACGAGAATGGTGGAGATGAATTTCTTGGAAGAACTGTGACAGGTGATGAAACGTGGCTCCATCATTTTTCACCAGAGACGAAGAGACAATCAATGGAGTGACATCATGCAAATTCACCCAAGAAAAAAAATCAAAACCACACCTTCTGCTGGAAAAGTTACGGCTACGGTGTTTTCCGATTCCGGAGGACTCTTGCTTGTGGAGATTATGGCAAGTGGAACCACCATAAATTCTGATGCATATGTGACGACACTGAAGAAACTTCAAGCTCGAGTGAGTCGTGTTTGACCACATCGGCAAAAGCAGGATGTTTTGCTGTTGCACGACAATTCACGTCAATATGTCAGTCAAAAAACCACGGAAGCGATCACAAAACTCAGATGGACAACACTGAAACACCCGTCTCACAGTCTTGACCTGGCTCCACGTGACTATCATCTCTTTGGCAGACTCTCTTCGTGGAACAAGGTTTGAAGGTGATGACTCTCTTGTGCACGCTGCCAAGCAGTGGCTCCAGCAGGTTGTTCCAGAATTTTACAGTGCGGGTATACAGGCTCTGGTTCCAAGACGGCGTAAGGCAGTTGAGAGGGATGGAAATTATGTGGAGAAATGAAAATATTGTTCCTAAAGGATCTATCTACACACTATAAAACTTCCAAACATGTAGAATAAAAGAAGGATTTTTAAAAAATAGTGTACATTTCTTCTGGAGTGACCCTCGCATTTCTGTAGTATCGCAGAAGGTACAGCCAGCTTCTCGTATCCATATTACATGACCTCGTTTAAACTCAGGTGTTGATAATGGCGTTTCTGTCACTCGAAAGGCGTTCTTGACCAATATCAGCTCGCCATTTTCAATCTCAAAGGTAACTAACTCTCACAACCGTTGCAGCGTCTATTTAGCTACTAGCACCACTCTTATTCTCTTATTCGACTGGCGTGAAATTTGAATAGACATCATCTCTCAGATGGAGAAACACGCCTATCAACTTTCGTTTATGTCGCGCAACTAATTCTTGGTGTGCTGTTTTTTACGTCAGTGCATTTCGTAAATATTATCTGAATTATGATGAATTAAATTTAAGTAGTGATAACGGTGCCATCTTCACCTACCGAACTCTAGACATCTGCAGTGGCTGGAAAACGCTGCAAGGATGATGCGATTCGCGATTGGCACAGCGAAGAAGTAGAGTTTGTGGCTGGAAATCGAAAGGTTGAGCTGTCAAATACTGACTGGGTCACTTTTTTTCACTCTGCCTTTTAACCTACTTAACCTAGTATCCACCTCTCAGTAATGTGGAGATACGCATTTCGAACCTGAAATGAGCAATCGTAATTCGCACTCTTAACTCATTGCAAATTCTTCTAACAGGCAGTGAGGTGGTCAGCTTTGAAACGGTAGTAAATACAACCAATAACGAAAATATAACCACCTCCTATCAGGGTATGATGTGATACTTACTGAACCGTTGCGCGATTGGCAGCTCGCTCCAAGTCTCATGGAACACGATCTTTGCCGTGAAGGGGGCGTGGCACCTTAACTGCGAGTGCCGTTGAGGCCGTGAGTGAAGCGGCACGGATGTCCCAGATCTGCCGGGCAACGGGCTGACTGTTTGTTCTGTCACCCGTGTGAGGTTCAGGTCACGTGCTCAGAAACGTAAGTTGACACGTTATTCCTTTGGCCGACAAGATTTTGAAACAGGGGTGGGGTCGTCGTCTTGCATTAATAGCGGCTCCAAGCTTTCCCACTGTTTGTCACCGCACAGCGGCTTTGGATGCTCGGCGAATTACTTTTAGCTCGTTGCTTTGACGCCAAGACCACGTGGCATTCGTAAAGACTGATCTTGCTCCCCGCTGTGAGCGTGACATTTGTGACTGGTTCGCTTCCTGCTTGTGTTTCTGTCTTGCTGTTTCTATATCGGACTCGGTTCAGCCTCCTGTTGTTGCATCCTGTTCCTGTATCTGCCCAGGCGACCTCAGAAGGTTGTTAATCGTATGAAAACATAATAACTTCAATTAGGTAATTGTCATACAGTTGTGATTGGTTGTGTGTTTTTAATTATTGCGGTTTTGTTAATTTTTATTATGTTCCTTGTGTCATTACTCGTGACGTTCAATTTTTTTCCCCCTGGTATGTTGTGCACTAAATTGCTAAGTGCCTTTCGTTAATTAGTTGTGTCTCGGATTCGGATATGGAAGGAGTTAAGGGATTACTAGACGACTGGCTGTAAGTAACAGCTTCAGTATTTAAGGTGAATTCCCTGCAATACGCATTTGCGTCCCACATAGCTAGCTCAGAAAAATTACACAGTGTTTAGGTTAGGAATTTTCTTTATTCTTGTTTGTAATTGCAATAATATGTTGGCTAAGAATGAGAGCATGTTATACTTTCTGTCTGATCACCTAAGAAGCGTGCGGTATTGCTGGAGTTTTGACGAATATTATTTCATTCTCTTCAATCGCTTTACAAATTACACTACATTCGGAGCTATATTGTTTCTCCGCTCGTCTCTTTTTACGTCTTAACTGCAACTGCTCACATCACTGCAGGTTAACTGGGCCAGCTGGCTAGCCACTGCTGTTCAAGTTAAATGCACCGGTATAGTTATTGTGCCGTATTGTAGCTCAGTCGACGTGCGGGTAACGCACAGCGTACAACGTATCCTTATTATCGTTGTGACTGTACTGAAGACAGCTGGGCTTCCACCCCACTTGAAACGAGATCCAATGAGATTCCAGCAAACGCGGAAGAATAATAGTGTAATGTTCACATCAGATTTATTTTTATGATAAACACAGTATAGCCATTGGATGTAACCAGAGTAACAATTCCATCAGGACATTTGAACCCTTGAAAAACTGCCCTAGTCAACTGCTGGCATTGCGTTTGTTAAGTGGAAACGAGAGGGAACAACCACAGAACAAGGTAATCCTCAAGTACTGCCCAAGCCGACTGCTGGTGATGTGACTATGGAGTGGGAACGCCAAGGAGCAACCACGGGAATACCAAGACAAGGCAGTCCTCAAGTGCTGTCGGACAGGAACCGTCGAACGCTGTGGAGGATGGTTGTAAAACATTACGTGAAATCAACGAAAGAATCACTCCTGAGTTCCAAAGTGATGATGTTTGGTTTCTGAGGCGCACAACTGCGCGGTCATCAGCGCCCGTACAAGGTCCCACTTTCTACACAATCCAATTTGTTCACAGTCCAATCTAGCCACAGCCACGAATGAGATGATGATGATGATGATGATGATATGATGAGGATAACAGAAACACCCAGTCCTCAGGCAGAGAGAATCCCCAACCCGGCCGGGAATCAGATCCGGCACGCCGTGATCCAGTGGCAATAACACTAGCCACTAGATCACGAGCTGCGGACTCAAGAGTTCCAAAGTGCTACCAGCGCTGATAGCTGTATGCAGGGAGTTAAAATAATGTCGTACAATGGTCGAAGAGCTACTCCTGGGCTATACAGGTTAGTCCATTGATAGTGACTGGGCCAAATAGCTCTCGAAATAAGCATCAAACGAAAAAACTACAAAGAACGAAACTCGTCTGGCTTGAAGGGGGAAACCAGATGGCGCTACGGTTGGCCCGCTAGATGGCGCTGCCATAGGTCAAATGAACATCAACTGCGTTTTTTAAAATAGGAACCCCCATTTTATATTACATATTCGTGAAGTATGTAAAGAAATATGAATGTTTTAGTTGGACCACCTTTTTCGCTTTGTGATAGATAGCTCTGTAATAGTCACAAACGTATAAGTACGTGGTATCACGTAACATTCCGCCAGTGTGGACGGTATTTGCTTCGTGATACATTACCCGTGTTAAAATGGACCGTTTACCAATTGTGTAAAAGGTCGATATCGTGTTCATGTATGGCTATTGTGATCAAAATGCCCAACGGGCGCGTGCTATGTATGCAGCTCGGTACCCTGGGCGACATCATCCAAATGTTCGGAATGTTCGCCGGATAGTTACGTTATTTAAGGAAACAGGAAGTGTTCAGCCACATGTGAAACGTCAACCACGACCTGCAACAAATGATGATGCCCAAGTAGGTGTTTTAGCTGCTGTCGTGGCTAATCCGCACATCAGCAGCAGACAAATTGCGCGAGAATCGGGAATCTCAAAAACGTCGGTGTTGAGAATGCTACATCAACATCGATTGCACCCCTACCAAAAATCCACGATGGCTGCGACAAGTGGAACATCTGCGACCTTGGTGGGTTAATGTATGGTGCGGCATTATGGGAGGAAGGATAATTGGCCCCCTGTTGTGTACATAGTTCCGCGTAGTTAGCGGGTACACAACTTTCGCAATAGAGCGCGCCCCGCTAAGCACAACAGCGCAGGCGCAGCGCTCGTCCATCTCCGCACTACGAGATGGCGCTGTCTTAGAGACGGACCAAATTCTGCTTCCGCCGATCCGCGTATTAATATGTAACGCAGCCAATGAGATTGCTGCTAACATAGAACCTTTTCTCCTCGCGGATCACACTCACGCAGTGATACCTGAACGCGTGAGGTATTATAACGAGTGTACAGACCTCCGAGTAGTCAGTCTGCATTAGTCTGCATTAGTCTGTAGTCAAGTTTCAGTATGCACCTAATAAGATTGCCATATTCCTGTACATAGCCATGAAGATAAATGAATAGACACTTTGTCAAGTATCAGAGATATGTGAGAATAAGATTAACGTAACAAGACCGAAGGAACTTCAGATTGTCAATTGTAAATAGCATCCAGAACCAAGTTAAGTTATTTTTATGCTTGTTATTATTTTAATAAATGTGTGTGAACACTAATCAAGTTCTGTTTAAAGTTGGTCACCGTCAATCTGCTACTTTAAGCGTGCAAGTGCATTTCTATCGTCTGACCTAACGGCAGAAGATAAACACGCCACGATAAGACCAAGAGACATATTGCTGACACTCGCCTACTTCGTTAGAGAGACAAGTCAAATAATCTGATGGTGTGTGTACCGGAGGTCTTACAGTACGCACACCACAGAGACCCATTTTATCGATGGCTATCTAAATGGTGCAATGTATGCTCATTTCCTATGTAATGTTCTACCGATGTTACTACAAGATGTTTCACTGCATGACAGAATGGCGATGTACTTCCTACATGATGGATGTCCGGCACATAACTCGCGTGCGGTTGAAGCGGTATTCAATAGCACATTTCATGACAGGTGGATTGGTCGTCGAAGCACCATACCATGGCCCGCACGTTCGCCGGATCTGAGGTCCCCGGATTTCTTTCTGAGGGGAAAGTTGAAGGATATTTGCTATCGTGATCCACCGACAAAGCCTGACAACATGCGTCAGCGGATTGTCAATGCATGTGCGAACATTACGGAAGGCGAACTACTCGCTGTTGAGAGGAATGTCGTTACACATATTGCCAAATGCATTGAGGTTGACGGACATTACTTTCAGCATTCATTGCATTAATGTGGTATTTACAGGTAATCACGCTGTAACAGCATGCGTCCTCAGAAATGATAAGTTCACAAAGGTACATGTATCACATTGGAACAACTGAAATAAAATGTTCAAACGTACCTAAGTTCTGTATTTTAATTTAAAAAACCTACCTGTTACCAACTGTTCGTCTAAAATTGTGAGCCATATGTTTGCGACTATTACAGCGCCATCTATCACTAAGCGAAAAAGTGGTCCAACTAAAACATTCATATTTCTTTACGTACTATACGAATATGTAATAAAAAATGGGGATTCCTATTAAAAAAACGCAGTTGATATCCGTTTGACCTATGGCAGCGCCAACTAGCGGGCCAACCATAGCGCCATCTGGTTTCCCCCTTCGAGCTAGACAAGTTTCGTTCTTTGTAGTTTTTTCGTTTGACGCTTATTTCGTGAGATATTTGTCCCAGTCACGATCAATGGACCACCCTGTATATTTCTGTACTGCATGCTAAGCGACGCATCAGGTGGTATAAAGAGCGACTCCAGTGAATGGTGGGTGACTGGAAATGAATGATCTCTAATGGAAAATCACGCGCACGCTGTGCCAGTTCGTTGCAAGGATTTCGGTTTGATGAATTCCTGGAGAACGTTACCTGCCATCGTATGTAGTGCCGAGATTAAAATACGGAGAAGTGTTTTGCAGTATGGGTGTACTTTTCCTGCTTAGTTGCGATCTCCATATGGCAGTTACAAAAACTGTACATGCGGAAGGATATGAAGAGATTTTACAGCGTTGTGTGATGCGTAGAACAGAGGTACAATTCGGAGACGACGACTGTAGTAGCATGATAGTGGACCCTGTCATAAGATGGAATCTGTGAGGAAATCATTTGTGGAGAATAATATTCTTAAAATGGATTGGCCTGCCGAGGGTCCCGATCTGAACCTAATGGAAAACGTACAAGATGAGTTAGAACGTCAAATTCGACCCAGACCTCGGTGCCCAACGTCACTACCTTCTGTGGTTTCGGCTCTTGAGGAATAATGGGCTGCCACTCTTCCAAAGACACCTGAACGAAAGTGTCCCTAGCAGAGTTGAAGCCGTCATAAAGGCCAAGTGTGGACACACCCCCTATTTATGTCCACTACATCTAGATCTGTATCTACGTGATTACTCTGCTATTCACAATAAAGTGCCTGGCAGAGGATTCAATGAACCATCTTCAAGCTGTCTCTCTACCATTCCACTCTCGAACGGCCGCGGGAAAAACGAGCACTTAAATTTTTCTGTGCGAGCCCGAATTTCTCTTACTTTATCGTGAAGATAATTTCTTCCTGTGTACGTGGGTGCAATCGGAGGAGAAAATTAGTGACTGAAATTTCCTGAGAATAGGTATCCGGATACTTTTGATCGCATCCGGTATTTTCATCTTGCTGCTGCTTTGTTCGTGGAAGACATATGCTCATTTGCGATTTTTTTTATATGTAACTGCATGCTAACTTTTAGAATAACAGAACAAGCTTAGGGTGACAATTTTAAATGTGTAATTGTCATATTTAAAACAACAACAAAAAAATCCTTTTGGTATGTATTTGCATCAGCTGCTGTTGTTCTGATGTTCTGAAATTGTATGATGCGCTAGATGTTTAGCCTTAGCGCATTTCCGTATATATGCGGAAGTAACATATGACTGTGTTCATTTATGTTTTGGTAGATTCCTGTTGTTTTGCCGGTTTTATTAGTTTGTATCTCTTTGCAATATATTTTTTACAGAAATAAATTTGCAAATTATGCTTGGTCTTTTAGTTTTAACGCCATCTGATGGTGGCTTATATAGCAGTGTTTCCACCGTTTTAGCTATTTTTCTCGTCTGTATGTTGTTTGCCATTCACCCTTGTATGGTTGTTTCCCTGGTTTCTTTGCAATTAATCACGGCATTTTGCAGTCAAATCTAATGAATTAATTTAAATAAAAACAAAAAATTCTTCCGTGGGCTTATGTAGACCCGCTGGTCAGCTCGCCATCTAGTGTGTGCAGTTGTTAATGTTAATGTTTGTAGGCAATATTTCTTTCAAATGTGAATCGACGTTGTTCTTGTTCGCTTCGTACTAGTAGCTTAAAACAGCGATTTTGTACGGGCTACACTTACAGTTTTTAAAATCATTTCATCAATTTTGTCACTTGGTTCAAAATGGCTCTGATCACTATGGGACTTAACATCTGTGGTCATCAGTACCCTAGAACTTAGAACTACTTAAACCTAACTAACCTAAGGACATCACACACATCCATGCCCGAGGCAGGATTCGAACCTGCGCCCGTAGCGGTCACGCGGTTCCAGACTGAAGCGCCTAGAACCGCACGGCCACACCGGCCGGCTTTGTTACTTGGTACGTATCATTTGTACAACTTACTTTGTAATGTGTGACATAAGTTTGTGTACCATATCTTGATCTGAATATCCACGAGCTTAAATAAAGACGTTCAGTTAACATATGTTGGCTGTTATTAGTGACCTCTCAGGATTGGTTATAATTTTCATATATTCATCTGTTCGATTTTGTTATCGTAGCGAGATTTACACATGCCAGTTATTCTGGTGATCATGTTGACACTTGATTTGCGATATTCCGCTCCATTTTGCCAGCATACACTAAGGTGCCAGAAGTCATGGGATAACGGCATGCGCTCGTACAGATAACGGTACGATCACGTACACAAGGTATCAAAGAGCGGTTCATTGGCGGAGTTGTCATTTCTACTCAGGTAATTCACGTGAAAATGTTTCGGACGTGATTACAGCCCCACAACGGAAATTAACAGGCTTTGAACGCAGAATGGTAGTTGGAGATAGACGCATGGAACATTTCATTTCCGAAATCGTTAGTGAATTCAATATTCCGCGATCCACAGTGTCAAGATAGTGCCGATAATAGCAAATTACACTCATTACCTCTCACCACGGGCAACGCAGTGGCCGACGGCCCTCGCTTAACAATGGAGAGCAGCGGCGTCTGCGCAGAGTTGTCAGTGCTAACAGACAGGCAACACTGCGTGAAATAATCGCAGAAATCACTGTGGGACGCACGACGAACGCACCCGTTAGGACAGTGTGGAGAAATCTGCCGATAATAGGGTACGGCGGCAGATGGCCCAGAGTCCCATTTCAGTTGGCGAGTTCATGGTAGGCTTGGAGAGTGGCGCAGGGCCCACGAAGCCATGTCAACAAGCCTCTGTGCAGGTTAGTGGTGGCTCCACAACGGTGTGATCTCTGTTTACATGGAACGTACTGAGTCCTCTGGTTCAACTAAACCGATCACTGACTGAAAAACGGTTATGTTTGGCTACTTGGAAATAATTTGCAGCCATTCATGGACTTCAATTTTCACAAACAATTTTTACGGATGACAGTGCACCGTGCGATTGGTTTGAAGAACATTATGGGCCATGGACAAGAAGAGAATAGAAGCTTTCGAAATGTGGTGCTACAGAAGAATGCTGAAGATAAGGTGGGTAGATCATATAACGAATGAGGAAGTATTGAATAGGATTGGGGAGAAGAGAAGTTTGTGGCACAACTTGACTAGAAGAAGGGATCGGTTGGTAGGACATGTTTTGAGGCATCAAGGGATCACAAATTTAGCGTTGGAGGGCGGCGTGGAGGGTAAAAATCGTAGAGGGAGACCAAGAGATGAATACACTAAGCAGATTCAGAAGGATGTAGGTTGCAGTAGGTACTGGGAGATGAAGAAGCTTCCACAGGATAGAGTAGCATGGAGAGCTGCATCAGACCAGTCTCAGGACTGAAGACCACAACAACAACAACAATGGGCCATTAGAGCGAATAATTTGGCCATGCAGATAGCCCGACGTGAATCGCGTGGAACCATTATGGGAAATAATCGAGAAGTGAGTTCGTGCACAAAATCCTGCACCGCAACTGTTTCGCAGTTATTGACGTCTATAGGGGCAGAATGGGTAAATATTTCTGCAGGAGACTTACAACGACTTCTTAAGTTCATACCACGCCGCGCGGGGGTGGCCGCGCGGTCAAAGGCGCCTTACACTGTCCGTACGGCTCCACCCGTTGAGGTTCGAGTCCTCCCTCGAGCTGAGTGTGTGAATCCTATAGGACACTTTTGGGATGTTTTGTAACGCCGACTTCGTGCCAAGCCTCGCCGACCGACATCGATACTTCTCCTCAGTGCAGCACTCCGTGAAGAATGGGCTTTCATTCCCCAAGAAACCTTCCAGCACCTGATTGAACGTAAGCCTGCGAAATTGCAAACAGTGCGTCCCTTTTATGTGCGATCAGGCTCATTTTCTCTGGTATTTTGGCAGGAAACTGCAATTTGCTTTTCGCATTTTTTAGCTGTAGTCAGCCTAAACAATTACTACTGGTCACGTCTCTCAGGCGACGCCCAGTCTCAATAGAGAGCATCGGTTTGTTTCCCATTACAAACTAAATTATTTGTAAATCGGCATTTTCGTGCCCGTATACTAGAGCGCTTCAAAATTAGTCTAGTCCCGTACTCGTTTTATCGACATGTACTAACAGGGACAGTAAAACACTACGAAGGATAAACAACAATCCAACAGCGTCTCGGTAGCGCTGCATGCATGGTGGCTGCAATCAGCATGAGAGAGGGCGGTTCACTCTCTGCTCGAGTATTGATTAATCTTCGTGTTTTACCGCTCTAAGCAGGGACCACTCTATCGAATGGACACGTGAAATTCTGTTTGAAAAATCATTTTGTTTCTGACGGGAGAGAAACCGTCGATATCCATTGACAAGGGGCGTTGCATGAAAGACGAAGTGACAACTACTTGTTTGGGCTGATGATAGATATGCAGTGCACACGTTAAAGCACAAGTATCTGCTGAAACACCGGAGAAAATGCATCTGACGACTCTTAGGACAGGCGCCCTTCCTACGTCATACTAGCAACCTGCCCCCGGCTTCACACTGGTATCGCTAAGTACGAGGGCTTTTAAGGCGCGATCGATCGTGAAACAGAAATAATAGCGAAAACTCGATGAAACTTTGTACAGGCGTGCTGGGCCGTCCGTCTATAGCGTCACGTCGCGCCTTTCAGTTCTTAGCGCACAGTGATCACGTGAAGATGTCTAGGAAATAGTATCTCCCACCATGGATGAGAGTGTGGCGAGGGATTTCGCATGATTTCATGCGAGCCCACATAACGTGACTATCAGACTATCATGCATTTTCTTCTTCGTGACAATTCTCGGCGCAACTGCATGAACAAAAGACGCTCCTGCGTACTGGATCGTCCACCATAAAGCCCGGACTTGGCTCCTTCTGATGTTCAGCTCTGTTCACATGGACCGCTGGCTATGAAGACACCATTTTGGCACTCACAACGAACTGCAGACCATAGCAGAGTGTTGGTTGAAAGCACGGGCGGCTCCCTTCTATGGGTATTGGAAAGTTGCTGCCATTTAACGACAAAAAAATGGTTCAAATGGCTCTGAGCACTATAGGACTTAATTTCTGAGCTCATCAGTCCCCTAGAACTTAGAACTAGTTAAACCTAACTAACCTAAGGACATCACACACATCCATGCCCCAGGCTGGATTCGAACCTGCGACCGCAGCGGTCGCGCGGTTCCAGACTGTAGCGCCTAGAACCGCTCGGCCACTCCGGCCGGCATTTAACGACAAATATGTAGTCGGAGCTGGGACTTTGTAGAGAAGTTAAATGTTGTAAATAAAACAATTTTGTTTTCACTTTGGTTTTCGATTCACTGCCGATCTGACGATAATAAACGAATAGCCCTCCTATTTACGGCCGGGACGGCCGGTGTGGCCGTGCGGATCTAAGCGCTTCAGGTTGGAACCAAGTGACCGCTACGGTCGCAGGTTCGAATCCTGCCTCGGGCATGGATGTGTGTGATGTACTTAGGTTAGTTAGGTTTAAGTAGTTCTAAGTCCTAGGGGACTGATGACCTCAGTAGTTAAGTCCCATAGTGCTCAGAGCCATTTGAACCATTTTTTTTTTTTTTTTTTTTTTTTACGGCCGGACGACTTGTTTATAATTCGTAGTGATACTCACAAACCTTCCTCGTGAATCAGTCGATGTACTTGGTAGCGTTTGTATAAGTTTAATAAACACAACAGATACACGTAACAGAGACTTTAGTCGTGAATAATACATTCTCCTTCACTATTTGCAACAGCTTTCCAATGCTGTGGTAATTTTTCGATTCGGCGACCGTAGAAATCGCGTGCTTTTGAGAAGAAGAACTCGGCGAGCGATATTCGGCGCGAATTTTCATCAGGAAAGGAAGTTCCTTGAAGGTTGTTCTATAGGGAGCGGAAAAGACGAAAATCTGAGGGCACAAGATCAGGTGAATGAGGTGGATGCGGAACGACTTCCCAACCCAATTCCTGTAAAGGGTTTTTATGAGTCTAGAAGAAAGCAGGCAGACGTTATAGTGAAATAGTATCACTTCACGCAGTCTTCTGGTTGTTGTTCTTAGACTGCGTACGTAAGACATCTCAGTTGTCGACAATAACTGTCAGCAGCGACGGTTACCCATCGGGGTAGCAATTCGTAGTAAACCATGCCGTCGCTGTTCCACAATACGCAAAAATTATGATCTTGTATGCGCACAAATCTTCGTACGGCGAGTTGCTTCTTTGTTTGGACTCAACCATTCCTTTCTTTTCCTTATGTTTACATAAAGATCCATTTCTTGTTACCAGTAAAGACGCAGGAAAGAATGGTGGTCGATTTTCATGATTCAATTGATGACAAGCAAGCAGAGATGCTCATATGACCACCTGCTGATTTTTGTGATTCTGGCTTACAGCATGCGGTTCCCGTACACCTTATTTTTGAACCTTCCCCCTTGTGGATTAATACATTTAAAGGATCTTCATCAAACCCCTAGGGTCTTAGTGAACGTGGGAAGTCACTAATGACAAAACGATCTCCCATAAAAGGAGAAAATCTTTTGTCTTGCCGTTCTCTGACCACTGGAATTATCCCCATATAAGGCGCAAATGTTTCTGGCTGTCTGTGCAGCTGTTATCACCCTATTGAAGTTAAATTGAAGAACATGTTGGAGCTGTTCCGATTTCTCCACTTGGCACTCCATTTTCTAGCGTCCACAGCTCCTGTCACTACTTCCTAATGACAAAATGACAATATATATGCGATAGTGGACTACAAATAAAAAACGACAGTCGACAAATAACCCCATAGCAACCACAATACCAATATGTAAAACAAAAATGTTGGGACCTTACGTTCCAACCTAATATTTGTGAAACCGTGTCAAAATCCCTGCAGCTCTTCCTGCGATTAGCCTTCAAATACCGGCAGTAAAACGGCGAGGAGACTTCAGTACGCCCTGGAGTTGCTGTGGCTGTTTATTGTGTTTCCCGTCAGATGCCTCACCATGGAAGAGCAGTTGAACGGAATGGACAGTGTCTTGAAGGCAGGAAGTAAATGAACATCAACAACATTGGTTCGCCTCTTACTTTAAGAACAGAAAGCAGAAGGTAATTCTCCGCAATATTGAGAGTGGTAGTGACGGTCGGTCCCAATGGAGCACTGTTAAGTGGGGCGTTCCCCAAGGGTCGGTGCAGGGCCACTGCTGTTTCTTATTTATATAAATAATATGCCTTCTAGTATTACAGGTGACTCAAAAATATTTCTGTTTGCTGATGACACCAGCCTGGCAGTGAAGGATCTCATGTGTAATATTGAAACATTATCAACTAATGTAGTTCATGAAATAAGTTCGTGGCTTGTGGAAAATAATTTGATGCTAAATCACAGTAAGACTCAGTTTTTACAGTTTCTAACTCACAATTCAACAAGAACTGATATTTTGATCAGACAGAATGGGCATATTATAAGCGAGACGGAGCAGTTCAAGTTCCTAGGCGTTCGGATAGATAGTAAGCTGTTGTGGAAAGCCTATGTTCAGGATCTTGTTCAGAAACTAAATGCTGCTTTATTTACCATTAGAACAGTATCTGAAATAAGTGACACTTCAACACGAAAAGTAGTCTACTTCGCATATTTTCATACGCTTATGTCATATGGTATTATTTTTTGGGGTAATTCTTCTAATTCAAAAAGGGTATTTTTGGCATAAAAACGGGCTGTTCGAGCTATACGTGGTGTAAGTTCGATAACCTCTTGTCAACCCCTATTCAATAGTCTGGGAATTCTGACATTGCCCTCACAGTATATATTTTCTTTAATGTCGTTTGTTGTTTGCAGTATTAGCTTATTCCCAAGAGTTAGCAGCTTTTACTCAGTTAATACCAGGCAGAAATCAAATCTGCATGTGGAATGTACTTCCTTGACTCTAGTGCAGAAAGGAGTGCACTATTCTGCTGCATCCATTTTCAATAAGCTACCACAAGAACTCAAATTCTTAGCAGTAGCCCAAACGCTTTTAAGTCTAAACTGAAAAGTTTCCTCATGGATCACTCCCTCTATTCTGTCGAGGAACTCCTGGAAGAGCTGAAAAATTAAGCAAATTCCAGTGTTACATTGTTGATTTTCTTTATTTAAACTTAAGAATTGTCGCCTGAATACGTTTCTTGTATTTCATTTTATCTGTTTCTACTATCGTGTTATAATTTCATGTATTGACTCGTTCCATGACCGTGCAGACTTCTCCTTAATTTGGTCCCACGAAACAATAAATAAATAAATAAAAAGCAAAACGAGGATAACAGAATGTACTCGAATTAAATCAGGTGATTCTGAGGGAATTAGATTAGGAAATGAGACACTTAAACTGGTAGATGAGTTTTGGTATTTGGGAAGCAAAATAACTGATAGTCGAAGTAGAGAGAATATAAAATGTAGACTGGCTATGGCAAGGAAAGCGTTTTTGAAGAAGAGAAATTTGTTAAAATCGAATATAGAAATCTTTAAAGTCAGTACCGTCATTACATTGTTGTTTATTTACTGTGTTGCATTTACACTTACACAATCATTATTTCGAAAAAATGGCTCTGAGCACTATGGGACTTAACATCTCAGGTCGTCAGTCCCCTAGAACTTAGAACTACTTAAACCTAACTAACCTAAGGACATCACACATATCCATGCCCGAGGCAGGATTCGAACCTGCGACCGTAGCGGTCGCGCGGTTCCAGACTGAAGCGCCTAGAACCGCTCGGCCACCGACGGCCGGCAATCATGATTTCGGCTTCAAAGTGTTTCAAGTGTTATAAATTGCCTGGAAATGTATAATACTTAAAACACTTGATATAATGGCACTTACACAAACATGATTTCAGCCTCAAAGTGTTTTAAGTGTTATAAATTGCCTGGAAATTTATAATATCTAAAACACTTGATATAATGGCACTCTGAAGCCGAAATCACGATTGTGTAAGTGTAAATGTAACAGTGTAAATAAACAACAGTCTATTGGCGGTACTGCCGGCCGGAATGGCCGAGCGGTTCTAGGCGCTTCAGTCTGGACCCGCGCGACCGCTACGGTCGCAGGTTCGAATCCTGCCTCGGGCATGGATGTGTATGATGTCCTTAGGTTAGTTAGGTTTAAGTAGTTCTAAGTTCTAGGGGACTGATGACCTCCGCTGTTAAGTCCAATAGTGCTCAGAGCCATTTGAATCTTTTTTTTTTTTTATTGGCGATACTGACTTTAAAGAAATATATTATGACTGTGGCCCTGCATTATGAAAAAATCATTGAACGTAGAAATGATAAAGTAGTCTTTTCTGAAAGTATTTGTATGGAGTGTAGCTATGTATGGCAGTGAAAAATGGACGATAAATAGTTTATACAACAAGAGAATAGAAGCTTTCGAAATGCGATGCTGCAGAAGAATGCCGAAGATTATATGGGTAGCTCACGTGACTAACGAGGAGGTACTGAATAGAATTGGGGAGAAGAGTTTGTGGCACAACTTGACTAGAAGAAAGGATCGGTTGATAGGACACGTTCTGAGACATCAAGGGACCACCAATTTGGTACTCTAGGGAAGCGCGGAAGATAAAAATCGTAGAGGGAGAGCAAGAGATGAACACACTAAGCAGATTAAGAAGGATGTAGGTTGCAGCAGTTACTCGGAGATGAAGAGGCTTGCGCAGGATACAGTAGCATGGAGAGCTGCTGCAATAAATCAGTCTCTGGACTGAAGATCGTAACAACAACATCACCCTCTCAAGCTGATCATTGCGTAGTTCCCATGAATGTCTCTAAATATCGCTCCAGACACCAATTAAATATGGAAAAGACAAGTTACATATTTTACGCACTTTTCAATACTATAAACAACAAATTATGCCGCGCGTGATTAGCCGAGCGGTCTCAGGCACTGGAGTCATGGACTGTGCGGCTGGTCCCGGCGCAGGTTCGAGTCCTCCCTCGGACATAGGTGTGTGTGTTTGTCCTTAGGATAGTTTAGGTTAAGTAGTGTGTACGTTTAGGGACTGATGACCTTAGCAGTTAAGTCCCATTAGATTTCACACACATTTGAAGATTTTTTGAACAAAATATGTAGCCAAACTATAACAAAATCCCTACAGCACTTCCTAAGATTGGCCGCCACATATAGATAGAAACATGCTGCGGGGACTTGAATTTATAAAATGTATAGATACAGCACAAATCACGTAAAACGTAACATTCCTTTTACTTCGTGAACGGTTTTCGAAGAATGATAGTATTTAGCGATACAAGTACTTTTGTTCAAGCCTCATAGCTATGTCATCAACCAAGATACTGAAGAAATTTTTTTCACGCAACGTACTTTCTTAATGTAATTCAAAAACCTTTTAAAAACAGGATTACACTGATGTAAGGCTTGTTAATTTTGGCGTTGAACTTTTTGCAGGTGATTTCTGGAAATGTTCTCAACTAGAAAGGCAATGCTGCCTTTGCGCCTACTCGTCATCACCTGTTTCGTTCAAATTTCTGGTGCATGCGGATCTTGGACAGAAATGAAAGTGACAGAAGTGCGACATCCAGATGGCTAATCTATAGAAAAAATAATACTTCTGGCACAGGCTGGGTTAGGTAGGAGTTATTTATATCAGTGTGTTT
This sequence comes from Schistocerca americana, assembly GCF_021461395.2. Classification (NCBI taxonomy): domain Eukaryota; kingdom Metazoa; phylum Arthropoda; class Insecta; order Orthoptera; family Acrididae; genus Schistocerca; species Schistocerca americana. The sequence continues at coordinate 384,494,796 of NC_060126.1, forward strand.
TCGAGGTAGTGGCTAGCACAGCGGGAAAAGAAGACAAAGGTAACTCCAGCCCCATGGGGTTGAGTCCATAGATGGAGACTTGTTTTTTCAAATTTTTACGTTACTTACACTGCAAATATGCCGAAATAATGTTCGATGTATCGTACTAATATTTTCATAAAAGGCATTAAATAGACGGCAAGGAATTGCAAGTAAATTTCTAAGAAAGAATTGTGCTGACAACGTCTACGAGGACACTGCAAACAACTTTCCAAGAAGGGATTGACATTAATGGGTACAGGACTTCGTATTCCGTTATTTTCATTTTGACCTTCTAGCAGATCTCGGTAGCTGAGCGCGAGCGATAGGTTCCCGGTGCAGATAAAAAAGGCCCATTGACCCTTGGGGACAGCGCTAGTCACGACTTCGGAGCTCAGTCCCTTGCTAGCCATTCCACTCCTTTCCATGTCTTTTTTGAAAATATTACTAAATATAATACACTCATGTGACAAAAGTCATGCGATAGCGATGTGCACATATACAGGTAATGGTATTATCGCACAGGGTTTAAAAGGTAGTGCGTAGACAGAGCTCTCATTTGTACTTGGGTGATTCATTTGAAAAGGTTTCCCACCTGACTATGCCCGCGCGATGGGAATCAACAGACTTTAAACGAGGAACGCTAGGTGGATCTACACGCTTGGGAATTCCGTTGCCTAAATTGTTAGGAAATTCAAAATTCCGAGACCCACAGCGTCAGAGTCTGTCGAGGATACCAAATTTCAGGCACTCACTGGCCGACGGCCTTTTCGGTGTTTGCGTATAGTTGTCAGTACTAACACTGCGCGAAATAATTGCAGAAATCAATGTGGGACGTAAGTCGAATGTATGCGTCAGAGCGGCGAAATTTGGCGTTAGTGGGCTATGGCAGCAGACGATCTACACGAGTGCCTTTGCTAACAGCACGACGTCACTTGTAGCGCCTCTCGTGGGCTGGTGACCATAGCGATTGGATCCTAGACGACTGTTGAACAGTAGCAGAGTGTGGCGCAGACCCCTCGAAGCCATGGATCCAAGTTGTCAAGAAGGCAATTTGAAAGCTGGTGGTGGCTCCATAAAGGTGTGGGCTGTGTTCACGTGGAATGGACTGGGTTCTCTAGTCCAACGGAAACGATCATTGACTTGGAGACTATAGGCAGACTTGAATGCTAATCACGTTCCCAAACAACAATGGAATTTTTATGGATAACCATGTGCCATGTCACCGGGCTACAGTCGTTCGCGATTGGTTTGAAGGCTAATCTAGACAATTCTAGTGAATGATTTGGTCATCCAGATAACGCGACATGAATCCCATTGATCACTTATGGGAAATAATAGAGAGGTGTGTTGGTCCACAGAATCCAGCACCGGTAACACTTTGGCAATTATGGACGTCTATAGAGGCTGCATGGCTCAGTATTTCTGTAGGGGACTTCCAACGATCTGTTGAGCCCATGCCAAGTCCAGTTGCTGCACTACTCCTGGCAATGATTTAGATAACTGTATGGTGCGAAAAGTGGCAATTGACCCTGAATAAGGAAAAGTGTGGAGTTATTCACATGAGCACTAAGAGAATTCCGCGGAATTTCGATTATGCGATAAGTCACACACATCTGAAGGCTGTAAATTCAACTAAATACTTAGGGATTACAATTACAAATAACCTAAATTGGAACGATCACATATATAATATTGTGGGTAGAGTAAACCAAAGACTGTGATTCATTGGCAGAACACTTAGAAGGTGCAACAGGTCTACTAAAGAAACTGCTTACACCACGCTTGTCCGCCCTATTCTGGAGTATTGCTGTGCGGTGTGGGATCGGCATCAGGTGGGACTGACGGATGACATCGAAAAAGTACAAAGAAGGGAAGCTCGTTTTGTATTATCGCGAAATAGGGGAGATAGTGTCGCACACATGATACGTGAATTGGAGTAGCAATCATTAAAACAAAGGCGTTTTTCGTTGCGACGGGATCTTCTCATGAAATTTCAGTCACCAGTTTTCTCCTCCAATTGCGAAAACATCATGTTGGCACCCGTCTACATAGGGAGAAATGATCGTCACTACAAAATAAGAAGAATCATGGCTCGTACAGAAGAATTTAAGTGCACGTTTTTCCCGTGCGCCGTCCGAGAGTGGAAAGGTAGAGAGACAGCTTGAAGGTGGTTCATTATTCAGGGTCAATTGCCACTTTTCGGACCATACGGATACCTTATCTAATTCATTGCCAGGAGTAGTGCAGCATCTGGACTTGACATGGGCTCAACAAATCGTTGGAAGTCCCCTACAGAAATACTGAGCCATGCTGCCTCTATAGACGTCAATTTATTGTGAATAGCCGAGTAATCACGTAGATGTAGATGTAGGTGCAGTAGGTCCGTCCGCAGCTCGTGGTCGTGCGGTAGCGTTCTCGCTTCCCACGCCCGGGTTCCCGGGTTCGATTCCCGGCGGAGTTAGGGATTTTCTCTGCCTCGTGATGACTGTTGTGTGATGTCCTTAGGTTAGTTAGCTTTAAGTAGTTCTAAGTTCTAGGGGACTGATGTAGGGGACTGATGACCATAACTGTTAAGTCCCATAGTGCTCAGAGCCATTTGAACCCGTTTTTTTTTTTTTTTTTTTTTTTTTTGCAGTAGGTCCAACACGACATTAGAGGGTATCCCATGACTTTCGTAATCTCAGTATATAATGAACATTATTTTGGTTTATTTGCAGTTTCAAATAAAAAAATTCAGAAGAGGGACTCGATCTCACGAGCCTCACATAGCACTCTCTCCGCTAAGCCAACAGCTGTCTGCAAACTACACTCCTGGAAATTGAAATAAGAACACCGTGAATTCATTGTCCCAGGAAGGGGAAACTTTATTGACACATTCCTGGGGTCAGATACGTCACATGATCACACTCACAGAACCACAGGCACATAGACACAGGCAACAGAGCATGCACAATGTCGGCACTAGTACAGTGTATATCCACCTTTCGCAGCAATGCGGGCTGCTATTCTCCCATGGAGACGATCGTAGAGATGCTGGATGTAGTCCTGTGGAACGGCTTGCCATGCCATTTCCACCTGGCGCCTCAGTTGGACCAGCGTTCGTGTTGGACGTGCAGACCGCGTGACGCGACGCTTCATCCAGTCCCAAACAAGCTCAATGGGGGACAGATCCGGAGATCTTGCTGGCCAGGGTAGTTGACTTACACCTTCTAGAGCACGTTGGGTGGCACGGGATACATGCGGACGTGCATTGACCTGTTGGAACAGCAAGTTCCCTTGCCGGTCTAGGAATGGTAGAACGATGGGTTCGATGACGGTTTGGATGTACCGTGCACTATTCAGTGTTCCCTCGACGATCACCAGTGGTGTACGGCCAGTGTAGGAGATCGCTCCCCACACCATGATGCCGGGTGTTGGCCCTGTGTGCCTCGGTCGTATGCAGTCCTGATTGTGGCGCTCACCTGCACGGCGCCGAACACGCATACGACCATCATTGGCACCAAGGCAGAAGCGACTCTCATCGCTGAAGACGACACGTCTCCATTCGTCCCTCCATTCACGCCTGTCGCGACACCACTGGAGGCGGGCTGCACGATGTTGGGGCGTGAGCGGAAGACGGCCTAACGGTGTGCGGGACCGTAGCCCAGCTTCATGGAGTCGGTTGCGAATGGTCCTCGCCGATACCCCAGGAGCAACAGTGTCCCTAATTTGCTGGGAAATGGCGGTGCGGTCCCCTACGGCACTGCGTAGGATCCTACGGTCTTGGCGTGCATCCGTGCGTCGCTGCGGTCCGGTCCCAGGTCGACGGGCACGTGCACCTTCCGCCGACCACTGGCGACAACATCGATGTACTGTGGAGACCTCACGCCCCACGTGTTGAGCAATTCGGCGGTACGTCCACCCGGCCTCCCGCATGCCCACTATACGCCCTCGCTCAAAGTCCGTCAACTGCACATACGGTTCACGTCCACGCTGTCGCGGCATGCTACCAGTGTTAAAGACTGCAATGGAGCTCCGTATGCCACGGCAAACTGGCTGACACTGACGGCGGCGGTGCACAAATGCCGCGCAGCTAGCGCCATTCGACGGCCAACACCGCGGTTCCTGGTGTGTCCGCTGTGCCGTGCGTGTGATCATTGCTTGTACAGCCCTCCCGCAGTGTCCGGAGCAAGTATGGTGGGTCTGACACACCGGTGTCAATGTGTTCTGTTTTCCATTTCCAGGAGTGTACGTTAACATAAATGGCTGGCGCCTAACATGACCCGCTCTAAAAACGACATTTTTATAAACGTTTGGCCATCTAGAACTCCACTTCTGTCACTTTCATTCCTGGCCACAACCTGCGTACACCATAAATTTGGACGAAATCTGTGACGACGAGGAGGTCCTCTCGCCACTCAGCTACTGCCACGTAAACACTGCTTAGTGGGGGTTCATCGCTGTACCAAACCTTTAGATTGTGTATTTGTTTCCACAAAACCAGTGAACTTAAAGATGAATACGTACACACATTCTGGTACCTGAAATGAAATGTCGTGTGGCGAGGGCCTCCATGAGGGTAGGCCCGATCGCCTGGTGCAAGTCTTTTTAGGTGACGCCACTTCGGCGAATTGCGCGACGAAGTGAATGAAATGAGGATGATGAAGACGACACAGACACCCAGACGGGAATCGAACCCGGACCCCTCCCCCCTCCCGGCATGACAAACCGGCGCGCTGTCCGGTGAGCTACGGTGGCGGACATTTCGATACTTTAGAAGTTAGCATATAGAGCATACAGTTCCATTTACAAGACTTGTAGCTGACGCTATATCTACGTCTTGTAAAGTAAAGAGGAAAGTTGTTTTATCTTACGTTAGTAGCGTAAGCCAATCTTCTTGACCCATGTAACACCGGAAGGGAAGGTCACGAAAGAGCTATACCAAGAGTTCTTAAAATCTATCATTTTTCCATACGTTGGACAAGAAAAATATTTTTATATTATTGATTCGTTGGGAGGGCAAGACCGATTAGACAGCTTACAATTAAATTCATGTAGATGACAGAGAAGCACGCACCTGCACCGTAAAAATTAACCCACCCAAATGTACTCCAATTTGCCAACCCTGCGATGTTTATTTTTTACAGACAGGATAATATTTCCATGAGAAAATCCAAAATGCCCCTCACTTGCTAAAGACTAACAGAGTAATTGATAGGAGGGAAGGTTCCATAAAAAATACACTCCTTAATTTTGCATCACTTTAGTGCACCAGCTTTCACAGGAGAGATGGTTCGTGGTTCGTATCAAAGCTGCTCGAACAAAACACGATCGTTTTGAATTGAAACGAACTGTTTTTCCCGATATTTGCTACTGCTGTTGCTATTGTGGTCCACCGGTCGAGCGTTTGGGTTCATAGAGCCTTAAATGTAAGGACAGCACAGGCTCTACGGTGAGCACAGACGAATGTACTCGTGAGCCTGTTAGGCGAGTGTATAACAACGCCGACTGAGGCGCTGCTGCTGATATTAGTGGTTTGCTACATCTAGGCCTAGCAGTAAGGAAGAAAGGTGCACGATATTGGCTCAAAAAGTGCGGATATGATAAGGTATAGGTATTACTGGGCACAAGAGCCGTATGGAATAAGGAAATAAAGGGGTGAATTGATAGAGAATGGCAAGAAATCTGGGACACGACAGAAACATGGTGGAGAACCTACCACTTCCTTCCTAACATACGTGAAAGAACTAGAATGACATACTTCCTTCCGACCAAGGGAGCTATACACTACCTGTCGGGACATGGTCCGTATCCCAGCTAGTTACTAAAAATACGACAGCGCACCACAGACACTTGTGAATGTAGTGCTATCGGAATTGCGGACCACATGGTATGGGAATGTGCCGTTACACGAGATGTTACAGAAACGCATTTGGAAATGGAACAGTCTATGAGATAATAAGGAATGAAAAACTGTGGCATAAGCTGAACTCGCTGACAGCTGACGTATCAGCCTATGAACTGCGTAACGAGACGCGCCATGGCAGAACACACACCTGCAACAATTTTCTGGAAGCAGTGAGAAGATGAGCCTCGGAGAGGCCCAGGAAGGATTTCCTGAGACCCTGACAAGGCATCTCCCTATCTCCGCACCTTGGGTGGAACAAGAGCGCAGTCCCTGCGAATCCTGAGTTGCACCTCAGCACACCGGGGGCTAACCATCCACACAAATGAGAAATCCAGCTTGGTTCTGATAGCAAGTACAGTAGTGTAATGTAGTGTAGTGTAGCGTTGCATAGTATTGTAGTCCAGAATAGTGTAATAGACGAGTAGCGTGTGCCTTCAGGATTCCGGGTGATTGGATATCTGTGCGCCAAATGGCCAAATGATAGTGTGTAGACATTTATAAAGGTATTATTATTATTTTTCTTCTATAGAGATATTCTGTTTAGATTTTTTCCCTCTTCGGCAGCATAAATGCGTAGTTACTACTAACACGTTTGAAATTATGTTAAAATATTATGTGCTATATCCATGCCAATTCATGTGCAACATTTGGTCTGTTCTTTTATATAGACAAGAAACTAAAAGAAAATAGCAAATAAAATATTTAAAAATTCGGATTTATCTTCCGAAAAATCCGTGTACCTGCAAGGTAGTAGCTCTCATTATATATGCGCGGTGCTCTACTAATTTGTGTTTCGGCTGCTTCTGCTACAAATTCCATCCGGAAATCTAACACAGCAAACGATGAAATCGATAGCGAGTAAGACAAGTGTGTAATCTATTCTGTAACGAACGTAATACATATTTCCAGAAAGTTTGCTGTGACGATTGATTTATTAATGAAATTACTACGGCGAAAATGCCTATTTTTGAATAGTTTTGCATGACATTTGCTACGTGATGGTGAAATTGAAGAATCGTACACGGGCGGGATCTGAACTCTTACCGCCAGCGTGATAGCCGTAAAATATAGCCGTTGCGCTACTCTCACTTACTCACTTGCCTGCAACAGTTCTGAAATATCAGGTATAGGAGGTGCGCATGAAAGTTCAACTTGATTTTCTCTGAGACTAGGTGCCGTCTCATGAAAATACGCTAGTGAGGTACTAGAGACAGGATCCTCTACTACATACTACAGATTCCTCAAAATGAGTAGTTTACGGGTCTGATGGTTCCCTTGGCAGTGACACAAGAGTTAAAAGGATCAGACGTTCGACATAAATACAGGGTCCTCTGTATATTATCATACTCCGGAAATATTGTTCCGATATATTGATCGTTTCATGAAATAAAAGGCACATTATGTCTTAGCGACACCCCCACGCAGCGTGTTATATAAAGTATTCCATATTTTGACAGCTGATGTAATGAACCAAAACAAGGAAAAACGTCCAGTAATATGGGTTGTCGGTCTCGTAAAGTGACATGCGGCCGGGAGAGCGGTGTGGTGACCACATTCCCCTCCATATCCGCATCGAGTGACGCCTGTGGTCTGTGGATGACACGGCGGCCGGTCGGTGCCGTTGGGCCTTCCAAGGCCTGTTCGGACGGAGTTTAGTTTTTATACGGCTTCTAAAATGCATACCTTAATGGGATATGATAACATCATCGATACTGTGAAACAAATCTCTTCTATTGCAAGCACTTTGCTTTCCATATTCTGAGAGGTAATAGTAAGGATCAAAATAAGATAGAAAGCTCCAGCAAATATCAGCTCTAAAATGCGTACCTTACGAGCTATAAGTACTTGTTCAGTGCAAAAAAAGGGTTTTACAATATCGAAGATGAACAAGTGCACATAGCTCTTATGATACGCACTTTAAAACCCATGTTTACTAGATTTTTTTTCTTGTTTTAGTCCGTACTACCATCTCCGAAAATTTGTCGGTGGTGTTCTGATTCAACCTATTTCTCCCATGGGACATGATTTTTGAATCGTCCTATACGTACTGAATGACTCTCCTAAAACCGCCACCGCAGGGCGTCGGTTCGTTTCCCTTTACAAATAAAATGGTTTTAAAAGTGGAATTTTACTTGCTCATTCGCTAAATCTGTACAAAATTACACATATGTGGTTTCTGTTCTTTCGGACATGTGCAGATCCACACCAAGCTCGAACTCTTACTGGAATCGGCGAGATGCCGCAAGTAATGAGGCTAATAGGCGGGCCCACTTCGTCAGTAGTGTGTGGTGTAAGTTGAGAATTTGGGTCTGACGAGAGGCGTACTAGGGTAGTCGGTGAGGTTGTGGGGAAGACCGTGTGCGAATGGCGTTGTGGTCAAGGCATGTGCCTGACAACCAGGAGACCCGGGTTTGAATCCCAGTCCCTCTAAAATTTTCCACTTGCCCCACTGATATAAATTAATGCCCACTGGCAGCTGATGTCTTCGATTTGTGTCTCGCTGTCAAATTAGTCTATCGTGATATTCATTTTATCGAATGTACACAACTGGCCATTAAAATTGCTACACCACCAAGATGACGCGCTACAGACGCGAAATTTAACCGACAGGAAGATGATGCTGTGATATTCAAATGATTAGCTTTTCAGAGCATTCACACAAGGTTGGCGCGGGTGACGACACCTACAACGTGCTGATATGAGGAAAGTTTCCAACCGATTTCTCATACACAAACAGCATTTGACCGGCGTTGCCTGGTGAAACGTTGTTGTGATGCCTCGTGTAAGGAGGAGAAATGAGTACTATCACGTTTCCGACTTTGATAAAGGTCGGATTGTAGCCTATCGCGATTGCGTTTATCGTATCGCGACATTGTTGCTCGCGTTGGTCGAGATCCAATGACTGTTAGCAGAATATGGAATCGGTGGGTTCAGGAGGGTAATACGGAACACCGTCCTGGATCCCAACGGCCTCGTATCACTAGCAGTAGAGATGACGGCATTTTATCCGCATGGCTGTAACGTATCGTGCAGCCACGTCTCGATCCCTGAGACAAGAGACGGGGACGTTTGCAAGACAACAACCATCTCCACGAACAGTTCGACGACGTTTTGCAGCAGCGTGGACTACCAGCTTGGAGATCATGGCTGCGGTTACCCTTGACGCTGCATCACTGACAGGAGCGCCTGCGATGGTGTACTAAAACGACGAACCTGGGTACACGAATGACAAAACGTCATTTTTTTCGGATGAATCCAGGTTCCGTTTACAGCATCATGATGGTCACATCCGTGTTTGGCGACATCGCCGTGAACGCACATTGGAAGCGTGTATTCGTCATCGCCATACTGCCGTATCACCCGTAGTGGTGGTATGAGGTGCCATTGGATACATTTCTCCGTCACCTCTTGTTCGCACTGACGGCACTTTGAACAGTGGACGTTACATTTCAGATGTGTCTCTACCCTTCATTCGATCCCTGCGAAACCCTACATTTCAGCAAGATAATGCATGACCGCATGTTGCAGGTCCTGTACGGGTCTTTCTTGATTCAGAAAATGTTCGACCTCTGCCCCGGCCAGCACATTCTCCAGATCTCTCACCAATTGAAAACGTCTGGTCAATGGTGCCCGAGCAACTGGCTCGTCACAATACGCCAGTAACTACTCTTGATGAAGTGTGGTATCGTGTTGAAGCTGCATGGGCAGCTGTACCTGTACACGCCATCCAAGCTCTGTTTGACTCAATGCCCAGGCGTATCAAGGCCGTTATTACGGCCAGAGGTGGTTGTTCTGGGTACTGATTTCTCAGGATCTATGCACCCAAACTGCGTGAAAATGGATATCACATGTCAGTTCTAGTATAATATATTTGTCCAAGAATATCCGTTTATCATCTGCATTTCTTCTTGGTGTAGCAATTTTAATGGCCAGTAGTGCACAACAACAGTTGCCGGAGTTGACGTTTCGCCAAAAGCGAATCCAAGAAATTTTGTTGAGTCAGGAAGAAGTGAAAGATGAAACATCAACGTTTCTGAAAGATGAGTCAGTGGAATGAGTGGTGTCGTATACGCTCGACTGTGCCGACAATGTAAATGAGGAGTACAATGATGACGAGACGTGCTTAACAAGTGAAGGTGATACTGAAACATGTGCCGAGCCTCGTAGTTCATTATCTTTTTGGAGAGGGGGTCGCAAACCCCGTCTCCAATGAAACAGTAAAGGACAACCGCTGTTCAAGGAGAAGGTACTAAACACAGTTACGTACATGCAAGATCATCCGCAGCATATTAAACAAACAATTATGAATAGACATCGAATAAGTCTGGAGCAATATGACCCTATGGCGTTTAAGAAAACCTACGGATATTCAAGGATGGAGAAGATGCACTTGTTACAAAAACTGATATTTGCGCGTTTCAAGGATGCTCGGTGCAATTTACAGGATGTGTATGATAGCGACCTATCACATTATGCACATCAAACTGCACACGACATACATTACAGTGATTTCAATGGAAGCAGTCGATGGTTGTAAAACTTCAAACATTGCTACAAAAATGGAAGATGTACGATAACGAAATATCAAACAAGGTATCAACTCGACGATTGCAAACTGCGGAATGGGTTCGAAAATGTATAGATGGGATAAACAAACTTATCCCATCATTCTGTACGGAGTTTGTTTTCAATTCCGACCAAATGGGATTTGAAGAGGAAGTGCATGTGAAAGGAGCCCCGGAAATAAGAGGTACCAAGAAAAATGTATCAAGATCTACTACCATCGATGCGTTAACGCATTCGTATACAATTATGCCGACTGCTAATCTGGATGGAAAATCGGTCGGAAAGTTATTTATTGTGTTGCGAGAAAGAGGTGCACTGCACCCTACGGTCCTTTCTAGTGTGTGTTATCTTGCAACGGCCATGACAAGAGAACGTAGCGCCACTTAGCTCGAAGTCCGATGTGCACACACGTGAATTTTAAGCCTTTTAACCATACGAAAAATGTTTGAAATCATTCATTCGACTACTAAACTATTTCAAATGTAATTGTTACACAAATTACTAGCACAGGAAAGAAAATAAGGGCAGTGTACGATTTCATTACAGACGACTTCCATCAGTCGGGACTTCAATTGGATGACATGTTTTATGACAATTCCTGTAGCACAGTTCTTATGATAATTCTTGCTCTCTGTAGATTAGTTCAGACGTTCTTTGCACAACAGTATTTAGCATGGATAGAGACTGCGACTGCTGTGATCGGATGCAGGCTACGTTGGCATCCCTTCGCTCCCAGCTTCAGGCAGTGTTGGATTCGGTCACACAGCTTGAGGCTGTTGCCGATGGGCATCACTGTGGGGGTCATGACGGGGGTTTGTCGGGGACGGCCAGCTCGTCCCACACATCCCCCAATCATACTACGGCTGTGGCTGCCCGAGATACTGCCCACATTGAGGCTGACCTCTCACCTGTTGTAGAGTGGGAGGTCGTCTCGAGGTGTGGCAAAGAGCGAAAGAAATTCTGGAGGGCTGAACGGAAGGCCTCTCCAGTTTGTCTGACGAACCGGTTTCAGGCTCTGTCTCCGGCTGATACTGATCTTCACCCAGACATGGCTGCTCGTCTTGTTCCAGAGGTAGCTCCTCAGTCTGCAAGATCCGGGTAGTCGCAGAGAGTGGGCTTACTGGTAGTTGGGAGCTCCAACGTCAGGCACGTAATGGGGCCCCTTAGGGATACGGCTGCAAGGGAGGGAAAGAAAACCAATGTGCACTCCGTGTGCATACCGGGGGGAGTACGCGAAAGAACTTGCGCCCCTTCTAACAGCCGTGTACCGCAAGTTTCTAGAGGAACGGAAGGTTTCAAATGATTGGAAAAGAGCACAGGTAGTCCCAGTCTTCAAGAAGGGTCGTCGAGCAGATGCACAAACTATAGGCCTATATCTCTGACATCGATCTGTTGTAGAATTTTAGTACATGTTTCTTGCTCGCGTATCATTTCATTTCTGGAAACCCAGAATCTACTCTCTAGGAATCAATATGGATTGCGGAAACAGCGATCGTGTGAGACTCGACTCGCTTTATTTGTGCATAAGACCCAGAAAATATTAGATGCAGGCTCTCAGGTAGAAGCCATTTTCCTTGACTTCCGGAAGGCGTTCGATACAGTTCCGCACTGTCGCCTGATAAACAAAATAAGAACCTACGGAATATCAGACCAGCTGAGTGGCTGGATTGAAGAGTTTTTAACAAACAGAACACAGCATGTTGTTCTCAATGGAGAGACGTCCACAGACGTCAAAAGTAACCTCTGGCGTGCCACAAGGGAGTGTTATGGGACCATTGCTTTTCGCAGTATATATAAATGACCTAGTAGATAGTGTCGGAAGTTCCATGCGGCTTTTCGCGGATGATGTTGTAGTATACAGAGAAGTTGCAGCATTAGAAAATTTCAGCGAAATGCAATAAGATCTGCAGCGGATAGGCACATTGTGCAGGGAGTGGCAACTGACCCTTAACATAGACAAATGTAATGTATTGCGAATACATAGAAAGTAGGATCCTTTATTGTATGATTATATGATAGCGGAACAAACACTGGTAGCAGTTACTTCTGTAAAATGTCTGGGAGTATGCGTACGGAACGATTTGAAGTGGAATGATCACATAAAATTAATTGTTGGTAAGGCGGGTGCCAGGTTGATATTCATTGGGAGAGTCCTTAGAAAATGTAGTCCATCAACAAAGGAAGTGGCTTACAAAACACTCGTTCGACCTATACTTGAGTATTGCTCATCAGTGTGGGATCCGTACCAGGTCGGGTTGACAGGGGAGATAGAGAAGATCCAAAGAAGAGCGGCGCGTTTCGTCACAGGGTTATTTGGTAAGCGTGATAGCGTTACAGAGATGTTTAACAAACTCAAATGGCAGACTCTGCAAGAGAGGCGCTCTGCATCGCGGTGTAGCTTGCTGTCCAGGTTTCGAGAGGGTGCGTTTCTGGATGAGGTATCGAATATATAGCTTCCCCCTACTTATACCTCCCGAGGAGATCGCGAATGTAAAATTAGATAGATTCGAGCGCGCACGGAGGCTTTCCGGCAGTCGTTCTTCCCGCGAACCATACGCGACTGGAACAGGAAAGGGAGGTAATGACAGTGACATGTAAAGTGTCCTCCTCCACACACCGTTGGGTGGCTTGCGGAATATAGATGCAGATGTAGATGTAGACACAAATCACTGGCATTGTCAATACGAATGTACAACTGCATTCATCGACTGGACAAGTGACTTTGTCTTTTTTTCGATCGAAATGATAAGGTGCGGTTTGCATGCAGTTCTTGCACGTAACCTGACTTATTGTCTTTATACATAGCATTTTAAGCGCTAACAAGAAGCTTCGTCTTCACGTCAGCTACGAATCTCCTTATAGTATAAATTGTTAATGGCATCTCCTCTACAAGTTTAATTCAGGTAAACTTCGTAATTTTGCGACTTCCTTTTCCGTATAATTTCCCGAATCGGCTAAACCAAGTCGAATAGCAGTCAGTGATATTCATCGATTGATGTTCATCTCACTTGCATATTCAGAGGGCCTAGTTTCGTAGATCTCCCTAGGTACTAGCGCTCTGACTCTCAAGAGCAGTTTTAAATCTTTCGAACAGTTTTTTTCCACCCTTTTTTGAGTTTCATTTTGGCGCATATTTCGTGCTTCATGTAAATCTTTCTTCCATTTACACAATTCATGGTCTGATTTTGCGAAACGAAACTTACCTTTCACACTGCTCACGTTTAAGCGCATTCTCCCTCCTTCGTTTAACCAAAAGATTGTTGTCACTGAAAGCAATTTATTTGGGCTTGGATGTTACTTTAATTTTGTTTTATACCTTAATAAGCAAAAAAATCATATTCGAATCACAGTTCACGGAATCTTCCTAGTTATTTCCTGTGCCTGTTAATGTTTCCACGATTTCTAACGAAATGTCGACATCATTCGAATTGATGTTCTAGAAATTAACTAATAAAGAACACATGTATTCAGCAACAGTAGCTGGTTTCACTGCATACAAAGTTCTGCATATTTCGTCTTTACAAGGTTGAAAGTATTACTTGGAATTCGCACAAAAGACACATGTTATTAGCAACGACTTCTAACTATTACGGATATTTAATGAGCTGCCAATTCGAGCGAAGAGCAACTGTGAAGAATTGTGCCACAGAAACTGTCAATGGAAACTGGAATTCGTTCTACTAATTATGATAGCGTTGTGTCGTGTTAAACGTTTGCCGACGTCCATCAGACAAGGATATCTGCCTGCCGTGTTCCACACACGCTGTCTGCTACACTTACGGCACGACTGCCTGCAGAGCTACAAATTTGGCAATTTTCAATAATTTTCCTAATACCTGCAGTGTGTCTTAAGAGCTAAAATGTTCACATTGTGTTTCCTTCGTTGTATTCTTCCCACACAAAAAATTTAAGGGCAGGTTTCGACGAGTTGGGTCAGGTTGCTCCCCTGTCCGTCACTTCACAAGATGCAGCGCCTCAAGTTTTCAGTGGGATCATTTTCATTACGCGCTGGAGTAACAAGTGAACACTCACCTGTAAAATCAAATTCGCTGGTTGGTACTCTGTGTAGCCCTGCGTCGCCGACATCATATCTTTCTGTGACACCGACATCAGCATCGTCATCACTGTCATCATATTCTTGATCGCCGCCATCGACCATGCCGTTGACGAAGCTACCATCATGAGGTCCACTCGTGGTGCCCTGGTACCCTATAAAGAATAGAAAGACAGTAAATCATAAATGCCGCGCGAGGTAGCCGCGTGGTCTGGGGCGCCTTATCACGGTCTGCGCAGCTCCGCCCGTCGGAGGTTCGAGTCCTCCTTCGGGCATGCGTGTGTGTTTTGTCCTCATCGTAAGTTAGTTTAAGTTAGATTAAGAAGTGTGTAAGCTTAGCGACCGATGACCTCAGCAATTTGGTCCCATAAAACTCTAGTACCTTCCGCTGCGGAAGTCGAATACGCGCCAGAACAAATGGACGTGGTCAGCCCATAGAGGGCTCCGCCTCCGCGGCGGCTATTCCGCGCAGCGGCTCTCTCGCAGCGAGGGCGCCAACGCTAAGCCACGTGCAAACAGCGGCCAATAGCCGCTCTCTCCGTTTTCGAATATAGGGACCCGCTCTACCCTAGTCCAGTCCCCCCTTTTTTGTTTTCCCATCATCTGTCCAGTTTCCCCCCACCTGCTCTCGACTGTGGTATGTCACATTTGCCAACTTTTTAGTGCAGTGTTCCAGTGACTATTCAGTGTTGTTCGTCTTTCTTGTGTTGCGAACAGAAACCATGCTGTCGCTAGGTGTGAATTTTATGTCTTTTGCGAACAGAATCCAGACTGTCGCCGTGTTTTTTAATTGTCTGTCTGTTGTTTTACCTGTCTGCTTCGTATGTATTTTATTAGCATCATCATCCCTCTGTTCTTTGTTTTAAGTTCCACGATTTCTTTTCGCCATTTTACTCTTTAAGTCTCCGATTTTATCGCCTGTTTTTATTATTTATTCTCTTCATCTTTCTAACAAAGTCTGTAGGCTGAAGAGCGGCATACTAAGCTGCTGCCAGCCCGTCCCTTTCGGGGGGAATTGAAATTCAATAAAGAAAAAAAAAACCTAGTCCAGATCCCGCCACTTACCCAGCTGCCCCATGCTCTCCCCTCCTTTTCCATCCTCTCTGACCTTTCCCTCGGCAGGTCCCACCTGGTAGTTTTATTCTTCGTCGTGTGGTCTCCAAGTGGGTTTTTAAGTGTGTTGTTTCGGAGTGTTTTTAATACTGTGGCCAACTTTTAACCTGTGCATGAGCATCCAGTGTCTTCTCTGTGTTTTAAGAATCGCCAACTGTGTTTTTTAACTTTCTGGTGACTTTTTTAACTGTCCCCCATGAACGTCTACATGTCCATGTCTTTTTACCTCCATTTTCTCCCCTTACTCTGTTTTATGTTCCCCTTTTTTATCTCCTTATGTATGTATTATTTTATTCTTGTTTTAGTTGTCGTGTCACTCGGCTGAAGAGCGGCGGATTGTGCTGCTGACAGCTCTCCCCTGCCCAGGGAAATGAAATCACAACAAAGGAAAAAAAGACCTAGTCCAGCAGGCGATCATTGTAGGCGAAACCACCCCTTCCTTCCGCCTCCTTGATATCTATCCCACCGTCTATGGCCGTCCTATCGCCCTCACTCCCACCCTTAAGTACCTTGGCGTCACCCTCGACCGTCACCTCTCCTGGACTCCCCATCTCCGGACAATCCAAGCCAAGGCACGCTCCCAACTCCGTCTCCTCAAGCTCCTTTCTGGCCGTACGTCGGGTCTGGACCCCTCCACCATCCTCCACACCTATAAATCCCTCATCCGCCCTATCCTTTGTTACGCCCATCCGGCCTGGATCTCCGCTCCCCCTACCTTTTATAAATCCCTACAATTCCTTGAACACCATGCTCTCCGTCTCGCCTATCGCATCCGTCTCCCCTCCCCCACGCGGATCCTGTATGATCTCATCCCCTTCCCCCACCTCCTTCTTTTCCTTGAAAGGATACGGATCCTGTACACTTCCCGCAAACTCGCTCCTCCTCATCCGCTTTCTCATCCATCCTTTCCCACCCCCGCCCGCTGCCTCGCCTGTATTCCCACGTCCCACCCGGTCTCCATCTATCCGCCCTCCTTACCCTCTCCCAAGGTGGCTTCCGCCAGTTCCCCCTCCCTGATGATGTCCTCCTCCCCTCCATCTACCCCTCATATCAACTTTGATTCTCCCCCCCACTTCGTGTGTCCTTTCCTTTAGGCACCCTCCCTCCCTTCTCTCTCCTTTTCCCCCCATCCCCCTTCCTCCATCCCTCTTCCCCTGGGCTTCCCCTGCCCCTTCCTCCCTTCCCCCTATCTCCTCTGCCCATGGCATCTCTGCTCTCCCCTCTCCCTCTTCCTCCACGCCTCCTCCTCTCTTGGCAGGTCTCCGGACTCGCACACGCTCCGTGGACTTTCGCGCGCCAGAGATCATCGCCATCAGTGTCTCGTGTGTGCCGTCGTGTTTAGTGTTTAGTGTTCACCGTCGCACTCCATCGTTCACCTGCGCCATCGCCATCTTCAGTGTTTGTGCGTCGTATCAACAGTTTGTAGTGTGGATTATCGTCTCGAGTGTGAACGGCTCCGTGTTTGTCTTTATGTGTCTACTGTTTTCTTGCCCACCATTCTGTAACTTATGTGTCTTCTCACTGTTTTTTCTCATTGTGTATTCTATGGCTGAAGAGCAGCGTAGAGTGCTGCTGACAGCCTGCCTGTTGTACAGGTTTTAAAATAACAATAAAGAAAGAAAAACCTAGTCCAGCTCCACACCTACAAATCCCTCATCCGTCCTATCCTCTGTTACGCCAGCGTTGCCTGGATCTCCACCCCCACCCGCTTTTACAAGGCCCTCCAAATCCTTGAACGCCATGCACTCCACCTTGCCCTCCGTATCCGCCTTCCTTTCCCCACACGGCTCTTGTATGAAATGATCCCCTTCCCCCACCTCCTCCTGTTCCTCCAACATCTCCACATCCTTTACATTGTCCGCAGGCTTGATCCCCCCCACCCTCTGGTTTCCTCCTTCCTCTCCACCCCCCGCACGCTGCCGCGCCTCTATCGCTGTATCCCTCCCTCTCTCCACCTCCACACCCTCCATCTCCTTCATCAGGGCAATTTCCAATGCCTCCCCCTCCCGGATGACGAACTTCGCAGTGACATCTACCCTTTCTTCCAACTATAACCTGGCCTTGTTCCCCCCTCCCCTCTCCCCAGGGTCCCCTTTTTCCTCTTCCCTCCTTCTCCCAGAGCGGATTTTCCTCCATCCCCCCTCCCGTGAGACCCTGCACCCCATACTTGCCTCTGTCCTTCCCACATCCCTCCCTACCTGGCCCTCTTCAGCGCACCTCCCGCTCATCTCACCCATCTCTTCCCCTCCCTCCGTTCTTCAGGTCTCCCTCCTCTCCTTGCGCCTGGCAGATCCTTTGTTTTGATCATCGTCAGTGTGCCACGTCAGTGTTGTGTTCAGTGCTGTTTCTCCTGTGCGTCAAGAGGTGTAATTTTAATTGTGTGCTGCCTTGAGGTTCGCCATCAGTGGTTGTTATGTGCTACGCCATCCATCGATACCTTTTAATGCTCCAGTCATACTGTGCCTTGTGTTCTTTTAATCGTCGCAGTGTGTGGCTTTTTGTGTGTGCTATTTTTAAACAGCTTTTTTTTATCTCCATTTTACAGTCACCCTGTTTTTTTTCTATTGCCTTCCATTATGTTCCCCTTTTTTATATCTATGTTCACCATATTCTCTCCTTTGTTATTTTTAAATGTCTTCTACTGTTTGTTCTATGTCTTTCGGCTGAAGAGCAGCGCATATGCTGCTGCCAGCCCGCCCTGATGGGGAATTGAAATACAATAAAGAAAAAAAAAGAAACTAGTCCAGGCAGTCTGGTACTCGCTCTGGATTGCGTTTCTATCTCGGCGGTACTGCGTTCTGGTCGTTGCTCGTTGTTGACATTTGCCTGGCTCTGGTTCCGATTGGATTTACTGGTGGTGTTTGGTGTTGTGGTTTCCACAAGCCTCCGTTGTTTATCTCTTCCTTGTTGTGTCGGTCCTAGTTGTCGTTGGTCTGTCGTCCGACTCGTCCTTGTGTTTACCCGGTGGTGCGTGCTCCACCGCCGGCAGCTTCCCAGCCTGGCGGCTCCGATCCACAGCCCAAGGCGTTCCCGCGATTGGTTTTGGTTGCTACAAAAACCTTACCACAAACTTCCAAAACTTTTTACTGCTTCGTTCAGCAATTTACACAAAGTCACAATGTTTTACCCAAAGAGAAAGAATACCACTGAGAGACTACACGGCTGCAACAACGAACCATGGTGTCCACCCTTATCCTGGTTGTAGTAAATCAAATCAAATACGCATGGTCTAGAATTACAGTAAATAACTTGGAAATTCCCTACTGGCCATTAAAATTGCTACACCACGAAGATGACGTGCTAAAGACGCGAAATTTAACCGACAGGAAGAAGATGCTGTGATATGCAAATAATTAGCTTTTCAGAACATTCACACAAGGTTGGCGCCGGTGACAACACCTACAACGTGCTGACATGAGGAAAGTTTCCAACCGATTTCTCATACACAAACAGCAGTTGACCGGCGTTGCCTCATGAAACGTTGTTGTGACGCATCGTGAAAGGATACCATCACGTTTCCGACTTTAATAAAGGTCGGATTGTAGCCCATTGCGACTGCGGTTTATTGTATCGCAACATTGCTGCTCGCGTTGGTCGATATCCAAGGACTGTTAGCAGAATATGGAATCGATGGGTTCAGGAGGGTAATACGGAACGCCGTGCTGGATCCCAACGGCCTCGTATCACTAGCAGTCGATATGGCAGGCATCTTATCCGCATGGCTGTAACGGATCGTGCAGCCACGTCACGATCCCTCAGACAACAGATGGGGACGTTTGCAAGACAACAACCATCTGCACGAACAGTTCGACGACGTTTGCAGCAGCATGGTCTATCAGCTCGAAGACCATGGCTGCGGTTACCCTTGACGCTGCATCACAGACAGGAGCGCCTGCGATGCTGTACTCAACGACGAACCTGGGTGCACGAATGGAAAATCGTCATTTTTTCGGATGAATCCATGTCCTGTTTACAGCATCATGATGGTCGCATCCGTGTTTGGCGACATCGCGGTGAACGCACATTGGAAGGGTGTATTCTTCATCGCCATACTGGCGTATCACCCGGCGTGATCGTATGGGGTGCCATTGGCTACACGTCTCGGTCACCTCTTGTTCGCAATCAAGGCACTTTGAACAGTGGACGTTACATTTCAGATGTGTTATGACCCGTGACTCTATCTACCCTTCATTCGATCCCTGCGAAACGACCGCATGTATGGGACTTTCTGGATACAGAAAATGTTCGACTGTTGCCCTGGCCAGCACGTTCTCCAGATGTTTCACCAATTTAAAACGTCTGGTCAATGGTGGCCGAGCAACTAGCTCGTCACATTACGCAAATCACTTCTCTTGATGAACTGTGGTATCGTGTTGAAGCTGCATGGGCAGCTGTACCTGTACACGCCATCCAAGCTCTGTTTGACTCAATACCCAGGTGTATCAAGGCCGTCATTCCGGCCAGAGGTGGTTGTGCTGGGTACTGATTTCTCAGGATCTATGCACCCATACTGCGTGAAAATGTTTATCACATGTCAGTTCTAGTATAATATATTTGTCCAATGAATACCCGTTTATCATCTGCATTTCTTCTTGGTGTAGCAATTGTAATGGCCAGTAGTGTAAGTGCACAATAACATCCAACTCTTAATTTTTGCAATCCATAGCCAAAAGCTAAATTATCTCTTACTGTAGTGGACGAACACGTCATAGACCTGCTCATTCAGCTGTTCGAGTAACCTGTATAAGAATACTGTTGTTCTATATGCATTTTCAAGGACAAGATAACGTTTGATAAATTCACACCAGGATCAGTGTTTCTGTGTTTTCGTACATCTTTTTATATAGGAAAGATATTTCCAGTGGAAAGAAATACCGATTTGTGTAAGTGCTACAGACAACTTTCGATAAAGAATACATATGTGAATTAGAAACACCTTAACTTGACCTGTAAGTATCATGTCGTAACGTATCATTTGAAAGACATAAAAAGAAATCACGATTAAACTGTAGATTCTCCACCTCACAGATCAGATGAGTTATGATGTAAGTCACTCGCAGAGCCAAATACGCAGTGAAGTTGAAAGTTTTCAGTCATAATTGACAGCTCCCAAATTTTCCAGTTTTACTCTTCTGTGAACACGCGAGCAATTTTGCTATGGTAATTTTTGCCCACTTGGCCATAGCCGTGGAATAGTTGTTCCTGACTCAGCTGTGGTGGTTTTCATCCGATGGCGTTCTTTGCGTTAAAGGTGGCTACAACTACGTGCCTACAAATACCCTAGCAACCAGTAATACACTGGCGTTCCACAGCTGGCCAAACATCAGACATCATCATCTGTAGCCAGCTTACACGTCAGCAAATCCACTACCGACCAGTGCTTGCCTCAAGTACACTAACTCTTCAGCAGCCATCGTGAGATGTGCCACTCTCGCTGACAGCTGCACATGCTTTCACAACCATGGCACCACCGGGTGTCACGTGCCTGCAAACAGGTCGCACCATATCCATGTTCTCCGACCATGTTTAAGCCAGATCACAACCACAAAGCGCCAATTCACACCGAGAACTCCATGGACGACCTCTCTTGGCTTTATGTCAACCGCTGTCTCGGTCCATCGACCAGTCTTTTGTGGAACCTCTTGCTACCTGCTCTCTGACGCCAGTCAGTCTAGTGAGGTTGGATCTTCGCCTGCATCACTAACTGAAGCTGCAGGAGTCTGCGACACCAAGATAGCCGCTAGTGCTGAGTTCCATAACATTCGTATGTCGTAGTGTCCATGCAATCATAGAGAGTGCACCATGCGATACATAAAATGCTATGTTAGTAATTGTGATTCACTTTTTCAAGGCTGACAATCCGCCATAGTTTTAGCTTTCCCGCACATTAATATAGAGACTTGATTGAGCGCTATTTCTTGTGTTTGTGTAATTAAGCTCTAAGGAAGGAGAAAAAAAGTGAGCCGCACACGTGTTCATGCCATTTATTGCTTGGCATCTTGTCATTGCGGTTATGGCATCTCGTTTCTTATTCCATTTACTGGCGTCACTATGATGCTGGCTTGCCTGCCCGTGAGTGGCAGCAGCAGCACTTATCGATACGAGTACTGTGGTATTACCTTTGGAGCGATCGCTGGTATTTACGGGTCGCGTTGTGTGGATCGGGGAATTGCGAACGAACAACAGTTCGTTTGGGGCGCAGCAGCGGGCAGGTCTGTGCAGCGCGAGGGCAAGCCGGGACCACTGGTGGCATGCTGCCACTGCCGGATCGAGGAGAGGTAGCTGCGAGAGCAACGAATTCGTTGTACACCGAACCCTGGACGTTTAAGTTGAGTGCAGAGTTAACTGCTAATGCAACCAAGAATAACTGATTCACGGCGCCATCCACAACCATAACCGTATCCTGCCCCATCCTGAGAAACCAGCTCTCAACTGGTAGCACAGTGTGTTTACGATTGTGATATTCCCATTTCAGTTACTCTCGGTACAATTGTAGTTCTGACAATGTTACTGGGTATTTATTTTGGTATTTTGTTGTTTTGGGTGACTAATTCTAATGGCTGTCAGGCAGTGCCCCAGGATCGGCCTGTTGAGGAAGGACCGCCTCATTTCTGAGCTGGCGATAAGGCATCAGCCTATTGAGGGTGTGTTCCTGACTTAGAGGCCCGTTTAGTTGTTACCGTTCTTCAGCCGGTTGACGTCATGCCAGATGTTGTGGATGAGACAGAAGCAGCTATTGAGTTTTTGTTTAAGGCCATTAGGGGCCTTGACGACACCATAGGCGTTTTGGAAGGCACTCCACCCAGTGGCAGTCAGTTAGACAGGGTGCGGACACAGCTAATGCAATTAACAAACTGGGTAGCCGATTTAGCGGCGTTAAGGTTGGAGCAGCGTTATAAGAAATCAACCATCGAATTGGGGTCCTTGGTTAATGATTTTCAGTTTAAGCTTACATGTTTAGAACTTGATGGAAAAAGGACTGAGGATCAGGAATCTCTATCTCCACAGTGGCGTGGGAGCCAGTCCGGGAGTGATGCTTTTGCGTCTTCCGAGAAGCCGACCGGGGTGGCCGAGCGCCTCTAGGCGCTACAGTCTGGAACCGCGCGACCGCTACGGTCGCAGGTTCGAATCCTGCCTCGGGCATGGGTGTGTGTGATGTCCTTTGGTTAGTTAGGTTTAAGTAGTTCTAAATTCTAGCGGACTGATGACCTCAGAAGTTAAGTCCCATAGTGGTCAGAGCCATTTGAAATTTGTCTTCCGAGAAGCTAGACACAGCGTTTGCTAAGTAGCCTAACCCTCTGGTGCACCTCCTTCGTGACATCACAGAATTAGTTATAGATCAACTCGAGCAAACTGAAATCTTATTTTGGTAGTTGGTTCGCCTTGAGCAACACGCTGCTGCCTTTGGCATTTCGCATCAAGTAGTTTTGTCGCTATTCTATCCGTTAGCTAGAGGCGAATTGAGGACCCCCGTGTCCCGAGCAATGGCAGAGTGGTTCTCTTTGCAGCAATTGAGGCAGTCGGTAATTAATGAAAGAGTGACCATCAGGTCGGGTGTCGCTATATCTGGCAGATGCAACAAGAGAAAGAGGAGTTACATGAATATGTGGACAGAATCAAGACTGCCTGCTTGGCCTTGTTCGTTGATTTGCCAGAAAGGGAGTTAGTTTCTATTGTCCTAAGGGGAATGCGCGCCGTGGATAAGTCGCGCTTTGTTTTCGTGATCGTCCTTCAACCTGGGAAGAACTTCGTCCGCTGTTGCAGCGACATCTGCTTTACCGCTCGCGGAGGAGGGATGCCATAAGCTAAGTTTCAGCCCGCGGGCGTTGTCAAGGAAAACTCGGAATTAGCGACATGGGCGGAGACTGCCACGAGGGAACCGCGGTGTTGTTTCAGGTGTGGTCAGACAGGTCATTTAGTTCGTTCTTGCCTTCAGCCGCGCGCGCCCAGAGCCAATAACTGACGCCGGGCTGGGCAGCGACTTCGGAATCGAGCCTTTAAGCATTGGTGTACCGGTGTCGTCACCCCATCATCACCGCCCCTGCCTTATATTTGTTCTCGGGCAGGTGGCGAACCTATTTGTGCCCTTTTGGATTCTGGTAGCTCTTTTTCGTTGTTGAGCTTGGAATGGTTTCTTGAAATTGGTCATCTTGCGAGACTTCGGTCTCTCCCTTCTCCAGTGATGAGATGTCGAGTTGCCAAGGACCAGGTGTTGCCTCTGGATGGTTGGGTCGGAGGGAGTATCTCGGTTGGCGATTTCTGCTGGCTCTTGTCTTTGGCTTCGATTAAGAAGCTGCCGGCTGACTTGATTTTGGGATGTCACTTTATCGATAAAACCGGTCTGGTCTTGGATTATTCCGGGCACATCTTCTTCTTCAAGTTCGCTTCTGCTCAGAAGTTTCGATTTTGTGAAAGTGCGAAACGTACAGCGCATGGCGGCATGTTAGCTGTTGATGCTAATGCTAATAAGTTTGATCTCACTCATTTGTCGTCACAGCTGGCCTCTGAATTAGGCGATTTGCTGCGGGTGTTCCCTGAGCTACTCTGTGATAGACTGGGAGTTACTTTTATTTATTTTTTATTTATTTATTTATTGTTCCGTGGGACCAAATTAAGGAGAAGAGAAGATCCAAAGAAGAGCGGCGCGTTTCGTCACCGGGTTATTTGGTAACCGTGATAGCGTTACGGAGATGTTTAATAAACTCAAGTGGCAGACTCTGGGTTGTAGCGAAATGCAGGAAGATCTGCAGCGGATAGGCACTTGGTGTAGGGAGTGGCAACTGACCCTTAACATAGACAAATGTAATGTATTGCGAATACATAGAAAGAAGGATCCTTTATTGTATGATTATATGATAGCGGAACAAACACTGGTAGCAGTTACGTCTGTAAAATATCTGGGAGTATGCGTGCGGAACGATTTGAAGTGGAATGATCATATAAAATTAATTGTTGGTAAGGCGGGTACCAGGTTGAGATTCATTGGGAGAGTGCTTAGAAAATGTAGTCCATCAACAAAGGAGGTGGCTTACAAAACATTCGTTCGACCTATACTTGAGTATTGCTCATCAGTGTGGGATCCGTACCAGGTCGGGTTGACGGAGGAGATAGAGAAGATCCAAAGAAGAGCGGCGCGTTTCGTCACCGGGTTATTTGGTAACCGTGATAGCGTTACGGAGATGTTTAATAAACTCAAGTGGCAGACTCTGCAAGACAGGCGCTCTGCATCGCGGTGTAGCTTGCTCGCCAGGTTTCGAGAGGGTGCGTTTCTGGATGAGGTATCGAATATATTGCTTCCCCCTACTTATACCTCCCGAGGAGATCACGAATGTAAAATTAGAGATATTAGAGCGCGCACGGAGGCTTTCAGACAGTCGTTCTTCCCGCGAACCATACGCGACTGGAACAGGAAAGGGAGGTAATGACAGTGGCACGTAAAGTGCCCTCCGCCACACACCGTTGGGTGGCTTGCGGAGTATCAATGTAGATGTAGATGTAGATGTAGATGGTCATGGAACGAGTCAATACATGAAATTATAACACGATATTAGAAACAGATAAAATGAAATATAAAAAAAACATATTCAGGTGACAAGTCGTAAGTTTAAATGAAGACAATCAACAATGTAACACTGGAATTTGCTTAATTTTTTAGCTCTTCCAGGAGCTCCTCGACAGAATAGAAGGAGTGAGCCATGAGGAAACTCTTCAGCTTAGACTTAAAAGAGTTTGGGCTACTGCTAAGATTTTTGAGTTCTTGTGGTAGCTTATTGAAAATGGATGCAGCAGCATACTGCACTCCTTTCTGCACAAGAGTCAAGGAAGTGCATTCTACATGCAGATTTGATTTCTGCCTAGTATTAACTGAGTGAAAGCTGCTAACTCTTGGGAATAGGCTAATATTGCTAACAACAAACGACATTAAAGAAAATATATACTGTGAGGGCAATGTCAGAATTCCCAGATTTTTGAATAGGGGTCGACAAGAGGTTCTCGAACTTACACCACATATAGCTCGAACAGCCCGTTTTTGAGCCAAAAATACCCTTTTTGAATCAGAAGAATTACCCCAAAAAATAATACCATACGACATAAGCGTATGAAAATATACGAAGTAGACTACTTTTCGTGTTGAAGTGTCACTTATTTCAGATACTGTTCTAATGGTAAATAAAGCAGCATTTAGCTTCTGAACAAGATCCTGGACATGGGCTTTCCACAACAGCATACTATCTATCCGAACGCCTAGGAATTTGAACTGTTCCGTCTCGCTTATAATATGCCCATTCTGTCTGATCAAAATATCGGTTCTTGTTGAATTGTGAGTTAAAACTGTAAAAACTGAGTCTTACTGTGATTTAGCATCAAATTATTTTCCACAAGCCACGAACTTATTTCATGAACTACATTATTTGTTACTGTTTCAATATTACACACAAGATCCTTCACCATCAAGCTGATGTCATCAGCAAACAGAAATATTTTTGAATCACCTGTAATACTAGAACTCATATCATTTATATAAATAAGAAACAGCAGTGGACCCAGCACTGACCCTTGGGGAACGCCCCACTTAACAGTGCCCCATTGGGACTGAACATCACTACCACTCTCAATATTGCGGAGAATTACCCTCTGCTTTCTGTTCTTAAAGTAAGAGGCGAACCAATTGTAAGCTACTCCCCTTACTCCATAATGGTCCAACTTCTGCAGTAATATTTTGTGGTCAACACAGTCAAAAGCCTTCGTTAAATCAAAGAAAACACCTAGCGTTCGCAACCTTTTATTTAATCCGTCCAAAGCCTCACAGAGAAAAGAGAATATAGCATTTTCAGTTGTTAAACCATTTCTAAAACCAAACTGAACATTTGACAGCAAATTATGTGAATTTAAATGCTCCAGTAACTTTGTATATACAACCTTCTCGATAACTTTAGCAAACACCGATGGCATAGAAATAGGTCTAAAATTGTCAACATTATCAATGTCTCCATTTTTATAAAGTGGCTTCACTACCGAGTACTTTAATCTGTCAGGAAACCGACCACTCATAAAGGAAAAGTTACAGATATGGCTGAGAACTGGGCTAACATACATAGAACAATACTTCAGTATTCTGCTAGATACCCCGTCATATCCATGAGAGTTCTTGGTATTTAGTGATTTAATTATTAACTCAATCTCCCTCTTGTCAGTATCATGGAGGAGCATTTCAGGTAACAGTCTCGGAACACTTTTTTCTAAGAGCGCTATATGATTCCCTGTTGGGACTAGTTTTCTATTTAGTTCACCTGCTATATTCAGAAAGTGATTATTAAATACTGTACATATTTGCGACTTATCAGTAACACGGACATTCCCACTACGCACTAATTCTATATCCTCGACCTGTCTCTGCAGACCAGCAACTTCCTTTACGACTGACCATATGGTTTTAATTTTATCCTGAGACTTAGCTATTCTATCTGCATACCACATACTTTTTGCCTTCCTAATAACATTTTTAAGCACCTTACAATACTGTTTGTAATGGGCTGCTGCATTTAGATTTTGACTTTTTCTGACGTTTTGATATAATTGCCACTTTGTTCTACAAGATATTCTTATCCCTCTAGTCAGCCACCCAGGCTGCCTGTTTGTGCTAGTACCCTGTTTTAAACGTTCTAACGGAAAGCAGCTTTCAAAGAGCATGAGAAAAGTCTTGAGAAAAGCATTATATTTATCGTCTACTGTATCAGCGCTATAAACATCTTGCCACTCTTGTTCCTTTATAAGGTTTACAAAGGTCTCTACAGCAACTGGATCAGCTTTCCTGAACAGCTGATGACTATATTTAATACGTGTTGCAGCATAAAAATCTTTTAAAGTTAAAATTTGCGCATCATGATCTGAAAGGCCATTCACCTTTTTGCTAACAGAATGCCCTTCTAGTAATGAGGAATGAACAAAAATGTTATCTATGGTTGTTCTACTGTTCCCTTGCACTCTCGTTGGACAGAATACGGTTTGCATAAGATTATATGAATTAAAGAGGTCTACCAGCATCCTCTTCCTTGCACAATCACTTATACAATTAATATTGAAGCACCACATATAACTAACTTTTTGTATTTCCTATAAAGTGAACCAAGAACCTCCTCTAGTTTTAGCAAAAATGTTGTGAAATCGGAGTCTGGGGATCTATAAATAACAACAGTTACAAGTTTAGCTCCGTTAAATTTAACCACACCTGCACAACATTCAAACACCTTTTCAGTGCAGTACTTTGAAACATCAATTGACTCAAATGCGATGCCGTTTTTCACATACATGGCTACTCCCCCACACCGCAAAGAGCTCCTCGAAAAGCAGCCAGCCAACCTGTATCCTGGTAAAGGAAGCCTCTGAATTATCTCCTTATTTAAGAAGTTTTCAGATATACCAATAATTTCAGAGTCAACATCTATAAGCAGTTCACTAACTTTATCTCTAATACCTTGTATATTTTGATGAAATATACTAATTCCCTCATTACTCGGATACCTAAGCTTTGCCAAAGGTATTCCCTTGTTAGAGATGATAGACTCACCGACACCACTGAAATGTGACCCATGCTTTCTGTCATCAGCGCACCCCCAAGTCTCATGTTATTACGCCTGACGGCTGTATTAAGATGAGGCCGATCGTGACGCTGAAACAGTTCCACGAAATGCACATTCGTGTTGCCAGTCTGAGTGGCTATCTTTTCCAGGTCACCATCTATGTTATACTCCCCATCCCTATCAATACTATTACCAGCCCCACCCACAATCACTACCTGATCCTCTTTAGTAAAATCCATACATAACCCCCCTATGTTAACAGTCACCTGAGCCAACCTTGCATTAGGCTTCACAATGCTGGTGACCTGGTACTCACTCCCCAGCACTTCCTGCAACTGCTGGCCTACACCTCTGCCATGAGAACTACCTAACAGCAAACCTTCTTCTTCCTCTTCGATTTTGCAACTGTTCTAGGCACAGTAACTACTGAGGTCTGCTGCATACTTCCTACATCTACAGCTACTAGAGATTCCTCTCCACTAGACTCTGACAGTTGGTCATATCTATTGTAAACACCAATAGTAAAACTATCTGAAAATCTTCTTCTCCTAGCAGATCTCTTGCCAACAGTCAGCTCCCATTCCCCAACCCCCTTCTCCCTCCTCATCCTATCTAGTTCCTCCTGGTGCGTTTTTCAACTGCACCTGAAGGGCACAGATCTTACGCTCCTGCTCCTCTATCAATTTACTCTTGCTACATAACCTGCAGTTCCAGGAGAGGATCTCACCAGAATGCCCACTGGCTTCCCCACTGCATTCACCCCAGTGAAAATACTTCGAACAAGTCTCACACCGCAATCCACTACTCACGAACCTACGGCCCACACTTCTCACTCATGGTAAAATTTTACTTTTTCTAAGTTCCGCTACTACAATAAGAAGATGTTAAAAACCTGACTACATTAATCACAAACTTACTCTACAAGGGAAGTAACTACTATTATTAACAGTATTAATAAACAACAAATGTGAATATAACAAAAGACTAATACAGAAAGAGAATCAAACGTCTAATGACACAGTAACGAAGCTGTAAACAGTTCCCAAAAGGTTCTTCTGAAATTATTTCACCAGAAAACACTAAGAACACGGGCTGAAGACTACTAAAGTTCCTAAATAAACCATTATACACAAACAATTAATTAGTACTTAGCTTTCGATGCGCCGCTACAGCTGCAACTGGTCAGCGCGGAATGTCAAGTGTTCTTAACTACCATATCCGTCTCTCTGATGATATTACAGTCAGGCAGTCCCCGTATCGCCTCTCACGGCCTAAAATGTTTGAGCAAGGAATTATTAGGCTTTCTACATCTGCTTATGCCTCCCCCATATTCCTTGTTCCTAAGGATCAGGGGCGGGATTTTAGGCCTGTTGTTGACTACCGGCGTCTGAACACCAAGGTCGTCTTCGAATCAGTTCCTCTACCTGATCTTCATAACTCTTATACTTGGTTTTCCGGCGCTAATTCTTTCACTGTGCTCGATTTGAATAAAGCCTATTATCAGATTCCCTTAACTGAGGAATGTAAGCACGTTACTGCATTTTGTACTGATTGGAATCTGTTTGAGTTTAACAGGGATCCCTTGGGCTTGGCCACTGGCGTAGCCGTTCTTACTCGTTTGCTGGATAATATTCTTGGAGACTTGAAATTAGTCTTTGTTTATAGTTATTTGGACGACTTAGTGATTTACAGCCGTTCGATCCAGGTGCATTTGGATCACATTCAGCAAGTTTTTGCTAGATTGCGGGGAGCCGGTTTAACTGTTAAACAAAGTAAGTTGACATTATACAGGCAGCAGGTATCCTTCTTAGGTCACCTTGTATCAAGCCAGGGCTTTCGCACTGACCAGGAGCGGACTAAGGCATTGAGAGCTCTCCCGCCGCCTACTGATAAACGTGGGATCGCCAGGTTTATAGGCATGGCAAATTATTTTAGGCGTTTTGTTCCTAATTTCGCGCAGCTGGCGCCTCCTTTGAATGAACTACCCCGGGTTCCCGGGTTCCCGGGTTCGATTCCCGGCGGGGTCAGGGATTTTCTCTGCCTCGTGATGACTGGGTGTTGTGTGATATCCTTAGGTTAGTTAGGTTTAAGTAGTTCTAAGTTCTAGAGGACTGATGACCATAGATGTTAAGTCCCATAGTGCTCAGAACCATTTGAATCATTTGAATGAACTGCGCCGGAAAGGGGTGCGTTTTGAATGGGGACCTGCCCAGGAGGCCGCGTTTGAGCACATTAAGGCAGCTATAGCCAACCCTCCAGTTCTCGGAGTGTCGGATTTCAGTAAAAAATTCATTTTACAAACCGACTCATCTAATGCGGGAATTGCGGCCGTCCTCCTCCAAGATTTCGAAGGTCAAAGGCAGCCATTAGCGTTTGCGTCTCGTACGTTAACCAGTGCCGAACTCAAATATTCGGTTTACGAATGTGAGGCATTGGCGGTCTTGTTTGCGCTGGAGAAGTATCGCTTTTCGAAACTGATAATCAAGCATTAAGCTGGGTATTAGCCAGGCAGCGCAAAACTGGTTGTATCGCCAAGTGGGCAGTACGCATTTCAGCGTTTCAATTCGAGGTTAAACACATAAAAGGGACTGAGAACATACTCGCGGACGTCCTCAGCAGTATGTTCACCGAACACCCACCTGATGAGCGCGTCCAAGTAACGGAGGAAGGCGATCTCAGTTGTGTCGTGTTAGGCGAAAACCCTCATTGGTTTGGTGATGTCACCGAGCATCAGGGCCAGGACCCCACTTGGAGACCGGTGAGGGCACGCCTGTCGGCTTGGGAATCTTTGGATAGATACGTTATCAGGAAAGGCATTTTGTATAAAAGGGCGGGGCGTGCTAAGGAGTTGAAGATATGTCTACCAGGCACCCTGGTACGTCTGGTTTTCCATTACTTTCACGATTCGTTGACTGGCGGGCACTTAGGAACCTATAAGACCTTGCAAAAATTAAGGGCCATTTGACTTGGCCATCCATGCGCCGGGACGTTCGAGAGATGGTTTCTCGGTGCCGGTTGTGTCGTGTGGCCAAACCTAAGAACACTGCTCAACAGGATTTCTTGAGTTCTGAGCGCGAAACCTGCCCCAGGCACAAACTTTATATCGATTATGTGGGACCTGTACCTCACACCAAGAGCGGTCATCGGTACGTAATGGTTATTATTCACGCGTTTTCGAGGTTTACCTGGCTTCTTCCGAGTCGTAACGTAACTGCTGCTCCCACTGTCTCGTTTTTAACTAACGTTTTTAGTGTTTCTGGGCTCCCTAAACAAATCGTTAGTGATAATGTCCCGGCCTTCCTTTCGGCTCCCATTAAGGTTTTCTATTTTCAAAACAGTGTCAAGCAAATGATCACTACGCCGTGCTACCCGTAGGGCTCTTTTGCCGAGACGGTCAATCGTAATCTCAAATCCGCATTGATAATTTCCCATCAGAAGACGGCCAGTAAGTGGGATTCTCCCTTGGCTTAGTCTCGCCTTCAATACCGCCAGCCATGAGATCCTGAAGGCTACTCCGGCCTCCTTGATCTTTGCTTATCCTGTTAATTCCCCCCTTTCTAACTTATGGGGAATTCAAGATCTAATCCCTGCGGATATTACCCCTCAGATCGTCAGGAAAAATTGGAATTGTGCCAGGCGCAATATTCTCAGGACCCACAACAGGTAGGCTGAGCGCTATAATCGTAATCGGCGAGTCTTTATGGGTAAGCCAGCAGACCAGGTGTATGTCCGTAATTTTCCCGGGAGGGAGGTGCGTGTTGGAAACCTCGGTAAATTCAGTAACCGTTTTCTCTGGCCCTATACTGTTATGCGTATTTTAGGCCCTATTAACCTTCTGGTTAAGGACAATCGCACCGGAAAGCAATTCTGGGTCCATCTTAGCATAGTTAAGTTGGGTTAGACCAATAGTAGGGCTACCTTCGGGTTTATGTTTGGGGGGCGGGAGGGGGGGGAGGTTGAGCCGTGCGCGGCTCGTGTTCATGCCGTTTCTTGCTTGGCATCTTGTCTTTGCAGTTATGGCATCCCGTTTCTTATTTGATTAACTGGAGTCACTAAGTTTGCTAGCTTGTCTGCCCGTGAGTGGCAGCAGAAGCGCTTATCGATACGAGTACTGTGGTACTACCTTTGGAGCGACCGCTAGTATTTCTGGGTCGCGTTGTGTGGAGCGGGGAGCTGCGAAAGGACATCAGTTCAGCAGCGAGCAGGCCTGTGCAGTTTGTGGGCAAGCCGGGGCCGCTAGCGGCATGCTGCCACGGCCAGGTCAAGGAGGAGTACCTGCGAGAGCGACGACTTCGTGGCACACCAAACCCAGGATGTTTTAAGTTGAGTGATGACTTAACTGCTAATGCAACCAAGAGTAACTGATAACGACCCTATCCACAATCGTAACCTTATTCTGCCCCACCCTAAGAAACCAGCCCTCAAGAAGATTTTATGTTTTCGTGAACAAAACATTTTATCCATAGTCTACTGTCCATCAATTTTCCATGTCGAACATGTTGTTTGGCTACAACAAATGCTGATGAGGACGATTATTTTCATCAGCTCGAGCTCCACCTCTGGTTCTAGTGCTACAATCAACGTTCGTCCCAGAACGGTTCGTAATGAGGGTAAATAAATACACTGGCTAAAGCACTACAGCTCTCTTCAGAGTAACTATTCAAATTTGAGCCTATCACTGAAGACGGTTTCAAAGACTTCAAGCTCCGTCACACCATTGGCGACGCCTTCGCGGGTTTCAAAGTTTCATCCCTTGCAGTGGTTACTTTCCAATTATCTCGGCCCACTTCAGTTAGTAGCAAAGTAGTTTGTCAACTTGCTCTGACTTCTACGCTACTCACCACATAGAAAAGACCTACTTTGTCTATAACTTTGTGTGATAACTTCCTGTTTTCTTTGGAGTACGTTCATCATTGACACCACCATGCGTTCTACTCCTGTCTCTCGTGCACAACATGCATCATGCAGCACCACACACAAGTACTGTCATTTGGGACGACATACTGGATCTCCACAGCTCCCATAAAGTGCCTGCCCGGTCCACAGCCCCCGGGTGGTTGCTCTGGAGCCTGCCTCTTCCGGCGCAGCATTGGCTCCCTGGCATTCCTCTACACCGTGCTTTTACTTGCAGTTTATCACATATGTACCTTTGAGTGACATCCACCAATGGGCCTTCAGCCGGTCTACAAATTACGATCGCATTGTGCCGTGTTATCCGTTTACCGGTGTCCGTCAACCAAGGATATGTGCCTTCAGTGTTCCACATGCGCCATCTGCTACAGCTGCAGCAGCGGTGAACATTTCTCCAGCTGCCTGAAGTTGATATTTTTCAACATTTTTTAAAAACATACGCAGCATCTCTTTCGAGCTTAAATTTTTCGCATTGTGTTTCGTTCGGTGTATTCGTCACGCATAAAATATTTCAGGGCAGGTTTCCAAGTTGGTTTAGACTGTTCCCTTGTCAGTTATTTCACTAGATGCAACGCCTCAAGTTTTCCCTGGGATCATTTTCATAAAGTGCTACAGAAACAAGTGAACACTCACCTGTAACATCAAAATCACCATCGTCAGCAGCGTCATCAGTGACACCATATTCGCCATCACCGCCATCGAGCATGCCGTTGACGAAGCTACCGTGATGAGGTCCACTCGTGGGGCCCACGTCTCCTATAAAGAGAACAAACACTGTAAATCCTAAATTGTCTTACTGCGTCGCTCAGCAGTCTCTCTTTACACGAAGTCACAATGTTTTACTCAAAGAGATAGAACACCATGGAGACACTACACTGCTGCAATAGTGAATAATGGTGTCCACCCTTATCCTGGTTTTAGTATGTCAAATCAAATACGCATGGTCTAGAACTGCAGTAAATAACTTGTAAAATAACTACACAATAACAGCCAACTCTTAATTTTTGGCACCCATAGTCAAAAGCTAAAAACTGTAGTGTACAAACACGTCATAGACTTGGTCATTCAGCTGTTCGAGTAACCTGTATAAGAATACTGTTGTTCTACACAATAAGTTATATGCATTCTCAAGGACAAGATAGAGTTTGATAAATTCACACCTGGATCTGTGTTTCTGTATATTAGTACATATTTTTATATAGAAAAGATATTTCCAGTGGAAAGAAATACCGAATTGTGTATGTGTTATTTACAATTTTCGATAAAGAATACAGATGTGAATTACAAACACTTTACTTCGAAGACAAATGTTGATGGTGTTGAAACAGCAACCGGCCACAAATTTATTTTCAGTTCCTTTATGCAAAAGGTACCGTTACCGGTTTCGAATCATTGCGATTCATCTTCAGACGGTTTTCATGCTTTCATTAAATGTGGTGCGTTTTTTTACAGGTCAGTTGTCCTAAAATATAAATAATACATAATTATAAGCACGCCACACAGATGGTTGCGTTACAGATTTGCATTGGATGTGACTTACGTGAAATGGCGGTTTGTAGTGATTTGTTTTCATAGTCTAAGAGATGTGAATACATTCCCACTACATTCTTATCGTTGCACACGTAAATTTTTCTCACTGAACACTTTAGATTTGTCACAGAATAGATTTCTAACACTCACCAAATGTTTTGATACATACAACGTGCTTTCAAACATATGAGTGCTATGGTATATCGTAACATTATATAGATGTCCCATGTTTGGAAAAAGATCACGTATGCAACTGAAACGCTTTTTACACTAGTACGGAGATACATTGATTTAGTGAGTTTTAGAGCGAATACTCTTACATTAATTATAAAGTTATTCCATTCTTATAGTACTGTATAGTACATTATTTATTTACGTTTAGCATCATGAGAATTGTAGTTACTTATAAATTTGCTACTTGATCTGCAGATATGCGTAGGAATATTATTTGCTTTGAAGGGTGGAAAATAATTGTTGGAAATTTTTCAGGAATGGGGTGTTAGCTAACTCGGTTTGTTCATTAATGATATAGTTGGGGGTGCTGTTTTTGTATGTGTGTGATTCTATTTTTTCCAATGTGTTCATAGTGGCTCCTTTTCTGGTGGATGTAAAATTTTTAAGTTATTATCAATGTTTCTCACTGAATGGTTTTCTTCAGCAATATGGGTCTCAAATGCAGGTTTGTTCAAGTTTCCAAGCTTTATAGCATCAATGTGTTCTTTGTATCTAACTTCAAAACTTCTACCTGTCTGTCCAACGTAGAATTTTGGGCATGTATCGCATTTGAGTTTGAATATTCCTAATTTATCACAGGAACTCTAGGAGGTATTTACATTATGGATTACTTTCTGTTGTAACTTATTATTTGTGAAAAATCTGATTGTGATATTATTCTTTTTAAATAAGTTTGCTATTTGGTATGATAGTGGGCCTATGTATGGGAGAGTAGAATATTTAGGTTTGGCTTCTGTGGCACACTGATTTGGCTTGGAGTGCATGTTGTGTGGATTGCTGTGAAGTGGATCTATGGTTTTTGTTTGCATTTTGTTGTGAAGTTTTTCTATTATTATTGGTTTATATCCATTATTATGAGCAACTGTTTTATTATATTGATTTTATTTTGTTGGTCTGTGTTACTCATTGGTACTTTTTTTAATTCAGTGTACCATGGCTCTGAAATATGCCATTTTTTGTTGGTGGGGGTGGCAAGATGAGTTGTCAATACTGACATCTGTGGTGGCAGATTTTCTGTAAATACTAAATTGATGTTTATAATTACTATTGCAAATCTTCAGGTCATGAAAGTTAATGCTTTTATAAGTTTCATGTTCAACTGTGAATTTAATATTTTTGTGCATTTTGCTTAGATCTGCTGCTAATGTATCAATTTCATTGTTTGTACCATCAAAAAGCAGAACTGTATTATCAACATATCTTCTGTAGTATATTATTTTGTTTGAGATGTGCTGGTTGGTTGAGAAGAATTTTTGTACTATGTGGTTGATGTAAATATCAGCCAATATCCCAGCTAAGCTACTTCCCATTGCCAAACCATCATGTTCTTGGTACAGTTTGTTGTTGAAGCTAAAGTAATTACGCTCTAGAATAAGTGTTGCAACCCTTGTTCACTCAAGTACGAGCAGCTCTTAGCGGCTCGCCATCTTATTTACAACTATTCATGACGTCGCCTTTCCGGGTTACATTTTTTAAAATGTGACTTGTAAGTACTGCATCTCTTTCCAGTCAGTACAAACTTTAATTTTATTATCGTATTATATACCTAATATGTTTTAGAACAGTTTAATTCTGAAGACGACGCTCATAGTAGCGTCGAAACCTGGTCAATTTTGACTTAATGTTTGTGACCGAGGGCTTATTTGTTTTAATATATTTCTATGAGTTCATACTTCTCTGCAATACTAATTTTCTTATATTTTAGCAGATTGTTTATTATAATGTTAATAGTCTCTTTGAAAGGGATGTTCGTGTATAAGTTGACTATGTCTGGTGATGCTAATTCAGCTGCTGGTGGGATGGGGATGTCTTTAATTAAGCTTATGAGTTCAGGTGTCTTATGTATGGTGTAGTTTTTTCAAATGTATAGTATTTGGTAATGAGGTCTTTTAGTTTACGGCTTAAGAAGTATGCAGAGCTGTTTCTTGAGTTAACAATCGGGCGAATGGGACAATTTTCTTTATTAAATTTTGCTGTGCACGTAGTTTTCGTGCTGAAGGATTCATTGTTATGCAGTTACATATTTCATATTTGTTCAGTAAAAAGTTATAGTTTTGTAGTTGCTTATGGAGTTTAGTTTGGAATTTTATTCTTGGATCAGATTTTAGTTCAGTAATATTGCTACTATGGAAAAGTTGCAAGGTTTTCTCTACGTATTTTCTTTCATGAATTACGACTAAAGAATTTCCTTTATCAGCTTTTACTATGAGTGCTTTACTTTCAGATAGTTTGCTGTTAATATTTTTCATATCATGAAGTTCAGTATTTTTGCGGGTATTATTTGTTTGTAGTTGTTTCATTGTCAGTTTATTTGACTTGTATGCAAGTGCATCTTTCTCACATGTGTCTGAAGATGAATGGTAATGATTCGAAACCAGTAGCGGTACCTTTTGAATACAGGAACTGTAAATAAATTTGTAGCTGGTTACTGTCTCAACACCAACGACATTTGTCTTCAAATAACAGCCACGTTCTCCAGTCATGTCATCATAACACAAGATTGCACTTTACTTCCAATTGACCTGTAAGTATCATGTTGCAACATATCATTTAAAAGTAGAAAAAAGAAATCACGATTCAAACATAGATTCTCCGCTTCGCAGATCAGATGCGTTATGATGTAAGTCACTCGCAAACCCAAATATGCGATGAAGTTGAAAATTTTCAGTCATAAACGTAAACTTCCAAATTCTCCAGTTTTACTCTTCTGTGGACATGCGAGCGGTTTTGCTACGGTAATTTGTGCCCACTTGACTGTATGTGTGGAGTAGTAAGTCCTGACTCAGCTGTGGTGCTTTGATCCGATGGCGTTCTTTGGGTTAGCGTTGGCACCAACTACGTGCCTACAAATAGCAACCAGCAACACACTAGCGTTCCACAGCTGGCCAAACATCAGGCATCATCCTCTGTAGCCAGCTTACACGTCAGCATTTCCACCACCGACCAGTGCTTGCCTCAAGTACACTAACTCTTCGCGAGATGCGACAGTCTCGCCGACAGTTACACGTGCATTCACAACCATGGGACCTCCGGGTGTCCCGTGCCTGCAAACAGGTCGCACCATATCCATGTGCTGCGACCATGTTTATGCCAGGGCACAACCACAAAATGCCAATTCACACCGAGAATTCCAAGGACGATTTCTCTGGGCTTTATGTCAACCGCTGCCTCGGTCCGTCTACCAGTCTCTCGTGGAACCTCTTGCTACTTGCTCTCTGAAGCCCGCCAGTCTACTGAGTTTGGCTGGATCTTCGCCTACGTCACTAATTGGAGCTGCAGGAGTCTGCGACACCAAGACAGCCGCTAGTGCCGACTTCGAGAACATTCGCATGTCGTAATGTCCACGCAATCAGAGACAGTGCACCATGTGAGACATTAAAAGCGATTTCAGTAATTGTGATTCACTTTTTCATGGCTGACAATCCGCCATGTTTTTGGCTCTCAAGCACATTAATATAGAGACTCGATTGAGCGTTATTTCTTGTGTTTGTGTAATTAAGCTCTAAAGAAGGAGAAAAGAAGATTTTATGTTTTCGTGAACAAAACATTTTATCCATAGTCTACTGTCCATCAATTTTCCATGTCGAACATGTTGTTTGGCTACAACAACTGCCGGTGAGGACGATTATTTTCACCAGCTCCAGCGCCGCCGCTGGTTCCAGTGCTACGATTTAACGTTCGTCCCAGAACAATTGGCGATGAGGGTAAATAAATTCACTGGCTAAAGCACTACAGCTCTCTTCAGAGTAACTATTCAAATTTGAGCCTATCACTGAAGACGGTTTCAAAGACTTCAAGCTCCGTCACACCATTGGCGACGCCTTCGCGGGTTTCAAAGTTTCATCCCTAGCAGTGGTTACTTTCCAATTATCTCGGCCCACTTCAGTTAGTAGCAAAGTAGTTTGTCAACTTGCTCTGACTTCTACGCTACTCACCACACAGAAAAGACCTACTTTTTCTATAACTTTGTGTGATAACTTCCTGTTTTCTTTGGAGTACGTTCATCATTGACACCACCATGCGTTCTACTCCTGTCTCTCGCGCACAACATGCATCATGCAGCACCACACACAAATACTGTCATTTGGGACGACATACTGGATCTCCACAGCTCCCATGAAGTGCCTGCCCGGTCCACAGCCCCCGGGTGGTTGCTCTGGAGCCTGCCTCTTCCGGCGCAGCATTGGCTCCCTGGCATTCCTCTACACCGTGCTTTTACTTGCAGTTTATCACATATGGACCTTTGAGTGACATCCACCAATGGGCCTTCAGCCGCTCTACAAATTATGATCGCATTGTGTCGTGTTATCCGCTTACCGGTGTCCGTCAACCAAGGATACGTGCCTCCAGTGTTCCACATGCACCATCTGCTACAGCTACAGCAGCGGTGAACATTTCTCCAGCTGCCTGAAGTTGATATTTTTCAACATTTTTTAAAAACATACGCAGCATGTCTTTCGAGCTTAAATTTTTCGCATTGTGTTTCGTTCGGTGTGTTCGACACGCATAAAATATTTCAGGGCAGGTTTCCAAGTTGGTTGAGACTGTTCCCTTGTCAGTTATTTCACAAGATGCAGCGCCTCAAGTTTTCCCTGGACCATTTTCATAAAGTGCTACATAAACAAGTGAACACTCACCTGTAACATCAAAATCACCATCGTCAGCAGCCCCATCAGTGACACCATATTCGCCATCACCGCCATCGAGCATGCCGTTGACGAAGCTACCGTGATGAGGTCCACTCGTGGGGCCCATGTCTCCTATAAAGAGAACAAACACTGTAAATCCTACATTGTCTTACTGCGTCGCTCAGCAGTCTCTCTTTACACGAAGTCACAATGTTTTACTCAAAGAGATAGAACACCATGGAGACACTACACTGCTGCAATAGTGAATAATGGTGTCCACCCTTATCCTGGTTCTAGTAAGTCGAATCGAATACGCACGGTCTAGAATTGCGGTAAATAACCTATAAAATAACTACACAATAACATCCAGCTCTTAGTTTTTGTCATCCATAGCCAAAAGCTAAATTATCTCTTACTGCAGTGGACAAACTTGTAATAGACTTGCTCATTCAGCTGTTCGAGTATAAGAATGCTCTTGTTCTATACAATGAGTTACATGCATTCTCAAGGACAAGCGTTTGATAAATTCTGTGTTTCTGTGTTTTAGTACATCTATTTAAATAGAAAAGATATTACCCGTGCAAAGAAATACCGAATAGTGTGTTATTTACAACTTTCGATAAAGAATACAGATGTAAATTAGAAGCACTTCACTTTCACTTGACCTGCAAATATCATGTAACATATAATTTGAAAGACGTAAAAAGAAATCACGATTAAAACACACATATTCTCCGCCTCAAAGATCAGATACATTAGGATATTAGTCACTCGCAAAGTCCAATATTTAATGAAGTAGAAAGTTTCATGTCACAACTGTTAACTTCCAGTATCTCGTGTTTTACTCGCGAGCAGTTTTACTATGATAATTTGTGTCCACTGGGATATATCCGTGGAGTAGTAATTCGTCACTCAGCTGTGGTGATTTGATCCGATGGAGTTCTTTGGGGTGAGCGCTGGCTCAACTGTACCTGCAACTACATGCCTACCATCAGCAACCAGTCACACACTCGTCTCCCTCAGGTACCAAACATCAGGCGTCATCCTCTTTAGCCAGCTTACACGTCAGCAAATCCACCACCGACCATTGCATGCCTCAAGTCCACAAAATCTTCAGCAGCGTTCACGAGTGAGCCAGTCTAGCTGACAGCTGCACGTGCATTCACAACCATGGCACTGCCATCACAGGCCATATTTCACCTACGGGTGTCACGTGCCTGCAAATAGGTCGCACCATATCGATGTGCTGCGATCATGTCTATGCCAGACCACAAGCACAGAAAGCCATTCATACAGAGAACTGCATGGACGACTTCTCTAGGCTTTATATCAACGCAGCACCACACGTAAGTACTGTGATCGGTGGTGATCTCCACAGATCCAAAGGGACCTAACCACGTCCTGTAAAGAGCCTCCTCGGTCCGTAGACGCCGGGTGGTTCCACGGGAACCTACCTGCACTACTGGCCATTAAAATTGCTACACCACGAAGGCGACGTGCTACAGACGCGAAATTTAACCGACAGGAAGAAGATGCTGTGATATGCAAATGATTAGCTTTTCAGAGCATTCACACAAGCCTGGCGCCAGTGGAGACACGTACAATGTGCTGACATGAGGAAAGTTTCCAACCCATTTCTCATACACAAACAGCAATTGACCGGCGTTGCCTGGTGAAACGTTGTTGTGATGCCTCGTGTAAGGAGCAGAAATGCATACCATCACGTTTCCGTCTTTGATAAAGGTCGGATTGTAGCCTATCGCGATTGCGGTTTATCGTATCGCGACATTGCTGCTCGCATTGGTCGAGATCCAGTGACTGTTAGCAGAATATGGAATCGGTGGGTTCAGGAGGGTAATACGGAACGCCGTGCTGGATCCCAACTGCCACGTATCACTAGCAGTCGAGATGACAGGCATCTTATCCTCTTGGCTGTAACGGATCGTGCAGCCACGTCTCGATCCCTGAGTCAACAGATGGGTCGTTTGCAAGGCAACAACCATCTGCACGAACAGTTCGACGACGTTTGCAGCAGCATGGACTATCAGCTCGGAGACCATGTCTGCGGTTACCCTTGACACTGCATCACAGACAGGACCGACTGCGATGGTGTACTCAACGACGAACCTGGGTGCACGAACGGCAAAACGTCATTTATTCGGATGAATCCAGGTTCTGTTTACAGAATCATGATGGTCGCATCCGTGTTTGGCGACATCGCGGTGAACGCCCACTGGAAGCGTGTATTCGTCATCGCCATACTGACGTATCACCCGGCGTGATGGTATGGGATTCCATTGGTTACAGGTCTCGGTCACCTCTTGTTCGCATTGACGGCACTTTGAACAGTGGACGTTACATTTCAGATGTCTTACGACCCGTGGCTCTACCCTTCATTCTATCCCTGCGAAACCCTACATTTCAGCAGGATAATGCACGACTGCATGTTGCAGGTCCTGTACGTGCCTTTCTGGATACAGAAAATGTTCGACTGTTGCCCTGGCCAGCACATTCTCCAGATCTCTCACCAATTGAAAACGTCTGGTCAACGGTGGCCGAGCAACTGGCTCGTCATAATACGCCAGTCGCTACTCATGATGAACTGTGGTATCGTGTTGAAGCTGCATGGGCAGCTGCACCTATACACGCCATCCAAGCTTTGTTTGACTCAATGCCCAGGCGTATCAAGGCCGTTATTACGGCCAGAGGTGGTTGTTCTGGGTAGTGATTTCTCAGGATCTAAGCATCCAAATTGCGCGAAAATTTAATTAGATGTCAGTTCTAGTATAATATATTTGTCCAATGAATACCCGTTTATCATCTGCATTTCTGCTTGGTGTAATAATTTTAATGGCCAGTAGTGTATTTTGTTGCAGCATTATCTCCATGGTACTCCTCTGCTCCGAGCTTCTTCCTGCAGTTTATCACGTATGGACCTTCGAGTGACATCCATCAATGGCCTTTAGTCATTGATGCTGTTACGCCCGATGTTCCTGATAACTGTCATCAAGAGACCTCAGCAGTCAACCCTCTTCCTGGAGCCTCACTGTTTCGTGCTCTGCCCAGTCAGTACAGGCGTCACTACCGATATGCCAGGACTCCCTACTAATCCGCACTCTTTATCAAATTTCCCATCCCAAATGCCCACGCATTCATATATGCACTCTGGACACAATGAATGAAGGGTAGACACACGGGTCGTAACACATCTGAAATGTAACGTCCGCTGTTCAAAGTGCCGTCAATGCGAACAAGAGGTGACCGAGACGTGTAACCAGTGGCACCCCATAACATCACGCCGGGTGATACGCCAGCATGGCGATGACGATTACACGCTTCCAATGTGCGTTCACCGCGATGTCGCCAAACACGGATGCGTCCATCATGATTCTGTAAACAGAACCTGGATTCATCCGAAAAAATGACGTTTTGCCGATCGTGCACCCAGGTTCGTCGTTGAGTACATAATCGCAGGCGCCCCTGTCTGTGATGCAGCGTCAAGGGTAACCGCAGCCATGGTCTCCGAGCTGATAGTCCATGCTGCTGCAAACGTCGTCGAACTGTTCGTGCAGATGGTTGTTGCCTTGCAAACGATCCATCTGTTGACTCAGGGATCGAGACGTGGCTGCACGATCCGTTAGAGCCATGAGGATAAGATGCCTGTCATCTCGACTGCTAGTGATACGAGGCCGTTGGGATCCAGCACGGCGTTCCGCATTACCCTCCTGAACCCACCGATTTCATATTCTGCTAACAGTCATTGGATCTCGACCAACGCGAGCAGCAATGTCGCGATACGATAAACCTCAATCGCGATAGGCTACAATCCGACCTTTATCAAAGTCGGAAATGTGATGGTACGCATTTCTCCTCCTTACACGAGTCATCACAACAACGTTTCACCAGGTAACGCCGGTCAGCTGCTGTTTGTGTATGAGAAATCAGTTGGAAACTTTCCTCATGTCAGCACGTTGTAGTTGGTGCCACCAGGGAATGTCTGCAAAGCTAATCATTTGCGTATCACAGTATCTTCTTCCTGTCGGTTAAACTTCGCGTCTGTAGCACGTCATCTTCATGGTGTAGCAATTTTAATGGCCAGTAGTGTATGTATATTTCAAAGGTTCTCGCACACCACTGTCAGGCCTCTGGGAGCAGTACACTTGTTACTACTTCTTTTATCCTTGCATATTCGCTCTGACAGTTCGCTCCCTGGCTGGCCCAGCCGCTTGTAGTCTGCCTACACCAGCCTCACAGCCTGCAGACCTGGCTGCTGGATGAGATCTCTGTCTCGCTGAGCTGCTTTCTCCCGTCAGCTGCCACGATAGTTCCTCGACATCGGTCTCCTGATGGCGCCGCCATCGTTTTCTGCAGCTAGCAAGAAAACTGGGTTGTTGGTCTCCTCCAAAATGACTTCGATCGCTCTTACCTGGATGGGGGAGGGGGCCATCCCTGTTGTGGCTATGTACCAAGTGTCATGTGTCACCCTCTGCAGCCAGCTTACATATCAGTAATTAGTAAATATCTCGGACAGGAACCCAAGAGACTGTTTTGTCATCCACAGAATCTTCGGTAGCCGCCATAGGAGGCTCCAGGCTCACCGACAGCAGGGCGCATGTTCATGAGCACTGCGGTATTACAGTGTGTCAGGGGCTTGGAAGTAGGTCACACCATACCTATGTGCTACGACGAGGTTTATGCTGGTACACAGATACGGAACGAAGTTCACAACAAGCCCTTTACAGACACGTTTTGTGGACTACATGCCAGTTGCTGCCGTGGGTCAACTGTGCGTGTCAGCTGGAATGTCCTGTGGACTGCTCCCTAGCGCCAGTCAGTCTGTCAACCCCTCGTGGAACTCTCAACAGCCGTGACCATGCTACACTGAGACTTGGCCTCCGCAGCGGCTCTTCCGGACTTTAGTGTTATGGATCATCGTGGTGATTGTGCCATCAGAGACAATTAGTGCGCAGTGATAGTAAATGGAATTGAGTCTTTCGTGGTAGATGGTTTACTGGACTTATTGGATCTCACGCACTTTAAGACCGAGGCTTAATTGAGAAATAAACTGTTCTACAACGGATCCCTTCTTCTAAACCACATAATTCCCACCCATGCGACGTTTAAGTTTTAAATTTGCCTCAAAGATGCATAAAGTCTTCCTCTACAATGATGCCAAAAAACGCTACAGCTTGAAATTTCATATGACTTGTAGGGTGGGTGAACGATGTCACATTCGCACCAAACTTTACCACAATTCTTCCTAACGTCGTCGTAGATGTGTCACGCGACGAGAAGGTCGTCACAGTACTTCTTAGCAACATGCCATACCTTCTTCTGACGCTTCTGCGCTGGAGGTTAGAGCCACGACGTCCAGAGTTGAGATCATTCTCTT
The DNA here is from genome assembly GCF_021461395.2 of Schistocerca americana. Taxonomy (NCBI): domain Eukaryota; kingdom Metazoa; phylum Arthropoda; class Insecta; order Orthoptera; family Acrididae; genus Schistocerca; species Schistocerca americana. Next base: position 384,539,713 of record NC_060126.1, read on the forward strand.
TCCAATGAGTGGCCAGTAAAACACTCCAGACACACCGTCGCTCAAACTTGGTACGAAAGGGGCGCAGGAGGTGGAAAAGACCTCAATGGAGCCTCTCATTTCCCTGGAGCGTTGATTCTCACAAGACTACTGACGCCCTCTGACCCTTCAACGCTTCTATAATGACATTGTGGGGCTGCATCCTTATTAAACGTGGTCTTTGGAGCATAGCGTGACGGCAGTTTTTGCTTTTGTACACAGGTTGGCACAACTAGGCACCGTTCAATACCATTCAATGAAATTTGAGCGTGATTCGAAGCAGCAAAGATAGCTTACAGTTTTACATTCGTCCTATTTCGCGTCATCCTTTAGGTGCGGCATTGCCACATCCATGAATATAACAACAAAGGTTCCTTCCAAGAACCCCCCTTCTTTCGGCAAAACCCTCGGGGCCAACCAAACCCCTTTCTTGACCATCTTAAAAATGTAGTTGTTCAGACGGACTCTGTGACGAGAATCCCAGGCCCCTGCAAGCGGGATATGGTGATAGTCTTTCGTCACTACACTGAAGCTCTTGCGCCTGAAAATAGGCCATCCGGAACCGGCTAATGTCGAAAGGCTTGCTGGTCAGCAAGCGCCTAGGACTTCATCACGGTTTCTGTCTCTACAGGTACATTTTTAAAATTCTCAATAAAGATCTACATCTACATCTACATACATGCTCTGCAATCCACCATACGGTGCGTGGCGGAGGGTACCTCGTACCACAACTAGCATCTTCTCTCCCTGTTCCACTCCCAAACAGAACGAGCGAAAAATGACTGCCTATACGCCTCTGTACGAGCCTTAATTTCTCTCATCTTATCTTTGTGGTCTTTCCGCAAAATATAAGTTGGCGGCAGTAAATTTTACTGCAGTCAGCCTCAAATACTGTTTCTCTAAATTTCCTCAGTAGCCATTCACGAAAAGAACGTCTCCTTTCCTCCAGAGACTCCCACCCGAGTTCCTGAAGCGTCTCCGTAACACTCGCGTGATGATCAAACCTACCAGTAACAAATCCAGCAACCCGCCTCTGAATTGCTTCTATGTCCTCCCTCAATCCGACCTGATAGGGATCCAAAACGCTCGAGCAGTACTCAAGAATAGGTCGTATTAGTGTTTTATAAGCGGTCTCCTTTACAGATGAACCACATCTTCCCAAAATTCTACCAATGAACCGAAGACGGCTATCAGCCTTCCTCACAACTGCCATTATATGCTTGTCCCACTTCATATCGCTCTGCAATGTTACTCCCAAATATTTAATCGACGTGACTGTGTCAAGCGCTACACTACTAATGGAGTATTCAAACATTACGGGATTCTATTTCCTATTCATCTGCATTAATTTACGTTTATCTATATTTAGAGTTAGCTGCCATTCTTTACACCAATCACAAATCCTATCCAAGTCATCTTGTATTCTCCTACAGTCACTCAACGATGACACCTTCCCGTACAGCAGAGCATCATCAGCAAACAGCCGCACATTGCTATCTACCCTATCCAAAAGATCATTTATGTAGATAGAAAATAACAGCGGACCTGCCACATTTCCCTGGGGCACTCCAGATGATACCCTCACCTCCGAGGACAACATACAGGGTTCTATTACTAAAGAAGTCTTCGAGCCACTCACATATTTGGGAACCAATCCCATATGCTCGTACCTTAGTTAGGAGTCTGCAGTGGGGCACCGAGTCAAACGCTTTCCGGAAGTCAAGGAATATGGCATCCGTCTGATACCCTTCGTCCATGGTTCGCAAGATTCCACAAAAGGTTTACCGAACAGGGGGTAGGGGGGAGAATCTTATAGAAGGGCCTTTCGCAGTTGTATTCATGCATGTTGCATTGTTTTATCCCCCCAGTATCACGCCACAGAATGGCACAAAGTAGAAGGGCTGAAAAGGCGTCTGCTTAAGATCATGTTCCAATTTCGCTGAATGGTGTTGCACAGCCCCTATTGGTTCCAATCTGTACACGACAGCAAAAACAGCGGTTTCGCTTCGCTCCAAACCGGAGCGATCACTTTCAATGGTAATGCCTTTACAAATAGCTTCAGGTACATGAATATGTCACTCACTTCACCAAAAGAAATAACTTCCATGATAAAATCTATAAAAACAAAGCATTTTAGTGGTTAAGATGAAATATCAACAAAGTTAATTAAGGCGTGTTCTTGTGAGTTTAGTCCAGTTCTAAACTACTTGTGTAACCAGTCACTTATAACTGGGACATTTCCTGACTGGCTAAAATATGCAGATGTTAAGCCTCTATTGAAGAAAGGATATAAAGAGATACCATCAAACTGCAGACCGATTTCACCTTTGCCAGCATTCTCAAAAATTTTAGAAAAAGTAACGTACAGGCAACTTCTCAACCATCTGACGACAAATAACATATTATCAAGAACACAGTTTGGATTTCTGAAGGGTTCTGATATCGAGAAGGTTATTTACACCTACAGTGAAAATGTACTTAATTCATTAAATAACAAATTACAAGCAGCAAGTATTTTCTGTGATTTGTCAAAAGCATTTGATTGTGTGAACCACAACATCCTTTTAAATGAATTAGAATTCTATGGTGTCATGGGCAGTGCTTCAAAATGGTTCAAGTCATACCTCGCTAACAGGAAACAAAGGGTGTCAGTGCAAGGGACTAGTGATTTAAGTCATCAGTCATCATCAGAATGGGAAGAAATTACATGTGGTGTCTCACAAGGATCCATCTCAGGGCCATTGTTTTTTTCTGTACATTAATGATCTCTCATTAGTTACACTACCAGAAGCAGAGTTCGTTTTATTTGCAGATGACACAAGTATTGCAATAAATAGTATGTGGAGTGTAGTTCTAGAAAGATCTGCTAATGATATTTTCATGGATATTAATAAGTGGTTTAAAGCCAACTCACTGACATTAAACTTCGGAAAGACTCACTATATGCAATTCAGAACCTGTAAGAGGTTTCCCACCCAGCATATGCTTAAAGTATGAAGAAGAGCAGATAGAAGAGGTTGATAGTCTTAAATTCCTCGGATTACAATTCAGTTGGGAGGAGCACACCACAGAACTGCAGAAACGCCTTAACAAATCTGTATTTGCAATTCAAGTGTTAGCTGACATAGGTGACATAAAAATGAAAAAGCTTGCATACTTTGCCTACTTTCATTCCATAATGTCATTTGGTATAATATTTTGGGTTAACTCAAATAAAAGTTTTCAGAGTCCAAAATCGTGTAATACGTATTATTTGTGGAGTAAATTCACGGATGTCCTGTAGAAACCTCTTCAAAGAACTGGGTATACTAACTACTGCCTCTCAGTATATTTACTCCTTAATGAAATTTGTTGTAATTAATATATCTGTTTTTCCAATAAACAGCTCAGTTCATACATACAATACCAGGAACAGAAATGATCTGCACAAGGACTTAAAAGCACTTACTTTAGTTCAAAAAGGGATCCACTACTCAGGAACACTCATCTTCAATAATTTGCCAGCAAACATAAAAAATTTAGTTACAAATAAACATCAGTTTAAAAAGAGCCTGAAAGACTTACTAATGGCCAACTCCTTCTACTCCATTGACGAATTTTTCAATAGAAACAAATGATGTATTGTATATATTCATACTATTAGTGTTGATATTTCAGCTTAAAAAATATTGACATGGTCCACATCCACGAGGATCTCCTCAGCACGGATTTATGGAACGAAAAACTAATCTAATCTAATCTAATCTGCAGGCTCACAATATCCTTAGAGAGTGTAACGTCCGAAGGTGTCGACAGTATCAAAGATTGTGAAGGACGTCTTCCTGTTACTCAACGCATTGTGAATTGTCGTTTTTGACCGCTAAATGTGTGGGAATCAAGAGGTTGTTTCATTGCCACCCTCTGCGGCTTTTTAGTGCCGATTCTGAGGGGTGGTCTGTCTGGAACGTTTTCCTGACTCCTCACAGAAAACCGCTTGATTTCAACGCTGGGCGTCGCTGTTCTGACCTCTGTCGCAGAGGCGCCAAAAAAATAGGTTAAACGTTGGTAAGTGAGGATGTAACGACCTTACGATGAGTCACACGTCCAAGGTGGCATTAGACAGAATTGTAATGAAGTATGTTGGGAATGTGACATCACTAATCCATTTTACACGTCATTTGAACTTTTGAACTGTGACCTTTTTTCCGCATATGTCGACGCCTTGCTGTGTGTAACGTCATCGAGCCGGAGGCTGACGTCGTAGGGCGCTACGCTTCTGCAACGTTTCAAAATGTTCAAATGTGTGTGAAATCTTATGGGACTTAACTGCTAAGGTCAGCAGTCCCTAAGCTTACACACTACTTAACCTAAATTGTCCTAAGGGCAAACACACACACCCATGCCCGAGTGAGGACTCGAACCTCCGCCGGGACCAGCCGCACAGTCCATGACTGCGGGGCCAGACCGCTCGGCTAATCCCGCGCAGTTGCAACGTTTCAGAAGAACGTTGTATGTACATCGAGGCAAATTTCAAACTGAAGTGTCTCAATGGGTGAGACTCATGGGAGTTTGAAAAAGTGATACTTTAATTCTGGTGCGTAGAGTACTTCCTATGTTTCTGGATTAAGCTGTGAAGAAGGAGATAACAAGCTTTTCGTTTTCGTTAGTAAATTTGTTAATAAGTCTACCTGGGCATCAATTTTCCTACGTCGAATCTAATTTCGGGGCATAATAGGAGATACCAGTGAGAATTTTGTGCACCTGTGTGTTTGAAAGAGGAACTAGGCTTTTTTTTTTTACTTTTTTTTGTTGATTCTGTGGTGTGGTTTGTAAGGAGGAAGCATGGCTGCTCTGAGGCATATTGACAGTGAAAGAGATTGGTTGGTGATTACAACCTGCTTGTGTAAACTTTTAATGAGAACGGCGACCTGAATTTTTCTGTGCACGAACAGCCAGATGTAAGGAAATATTTCCTGCAAATGCGCTGGTTATCGTACAGTTTTGATGCAAGATGTTGACGCCTGTACTGAGCCATTTAGGCCAGAATTCTTTATTTGATTCGTAAACGATGTGTTTAAATCCGTTCTTCATTCACCAGAAGATTCTTTGCACTTTCGTTGGCTTTATGTGTTGTGTTGGCAGAAGAGCCAACACCGTGTTACTAGAGGAGGCCGAAATGCACGCGTTTAGCTCACGCAGACTGGCGTGAAGAGGGAAGAACTATACTGACGTGAGGTCTGGTACATGACAAGGAATGAGAATTCAGAAAGCGGAAGTAATTAGTTTCATAATTAACTTTAATCCATTAATCATGAACGTCGCTCTTGACGGTACATGATTCTCAATATTATCTGTTCAGAATACATTCTTGAAGAATGTGGCTCCTTGCTAGGTCGTAGCAAATGACGTAGGTGAAGGCTATGCTAAACTGTCGTCTCTGCAATTGAGAGCGTCTGTAGCCAGTGAACCATCGCTAGCAAAGTCGGCTGTACAACTGGGGCGAGTGCTAGGGAGTCTCTCTAGACTAGACCTGCCGTGTGGCGGCGCTCGGTCTGTAATCACTGATAGTGGCGACACGCGGGTCCGACATATACTGACGGACCGCGGCCGATTTAAAGGCTACCACCTAGCAAGTGTGGTGTCTGGCGGTGACACCACATTATTAATACTGTAGGAGACCACCAGATGCGGCCTCCTACTTTGCTCTAGAATAGATTAGCAGCGGTCCGGTGGTGGAGTCCTTTTAAGCATCTGAGCACTAATGAGACACCTTTCAATTAACAACCATTTATTAGCAAGTGTTTTACATTCACTCCGTCTTCTTTCTGGCGCTGCCTAGCACCAGACACGCAGAGCCCTCATTCCACAAATATTCAGAATATCACGTCAGCACCTGGTGAGGAATTTGCAGGTGCAGGCACGGTCGTTGTTGGCGGTCAGAGCTGCGGCCTCGTGCTGCAGTAGAATGGTCCATTTGACAGCACATCACTACAGATCAGCACTGTACGTCTGTTCGAGCCTCACCGATATTGCTCCGTAAAGCTGTGCTTAGGCTCAGCCCCAGAAATCTGCATGCCTCTATTGTCAGTTGTCGAACTGGCGAGTAGATGGAAGACCCAAAACTGACATGGAAGGCAGCTCGAGAAGTGATTTCGGCACATAGCCAGTAATGCCAGGTGTGGCGGGATAGGCTCCCTGCTCACATGTTTAACAACTCGGGCAGATCGATTCTTCATTCACGGAAGATCAGCCCAGCCCTCATCTTCCATCAGTCACCATGGCGACCGACAGGAGAGCAGCTCACAGAGTCGATGTTCTCTCTACAGCAGATGGCTGCGGACTCATAACACTAGACTCCAAGGTGGCAGCAGCGTCTTATTCACCAGAGCATCCTGCAACTAGTAGAGCTGACCTTCCATCGGTTTCCGTGATGCAGATGGAGTAGCCTAACTCTGAGTGTGAATGGATAGAAATCGAAGGTTTCATAGCAGTCGATGGTGTGATTCCCCCAGCACGGGTGACCAGATCTGCTCCCGTTTTCTGAGCCTGTCAGCGCTCTTGGTTGGCCCAGTAACTTCAGAGCTTCAGAGCGTTCCTTTATGCAAAGTTTGCAGTCTGAGAGGCGTTCCTATGTCATCCCTAAGAGGAGATACTACGTGTAGCCTCTTTGTAGAGGAGCATTGTGTATGGTCTGCACTGTTGCGTGAGTCAGGGGTTCCTGGCGTCCACTCTCACACACCATGACGCAATAATCTCCCTGTCTGTGCGTACTTCAGTTCTTCTGAGTGTTGACATTGGATATTTCACCTTTATATAGCCGGCACGTATATTCCACTCAATGTCATCCCAGCCAGTTCTAACAAAATTATAAACTAACAAAGTTTGTAAACTATGTTCTGCCAGCCTATATAGTTTTAATTATTTACCTGTAAACTACGTGGAGATAGTTACCATAGACTCCAACAAAGGTGATGTAAGTACTATAGAGATGTGAGATATTAAAACTTGACCCGCCAGGCTAGCCGAGAGCGCCAACGCGCTGCTTCCTGGATTCGGGTAGGCGCGCCGACCTCGGATCGAATCCGCCCAGCGGCTTAACGACGGAGGCCGGCGTGCCGGCCAGCTTGGATGTGGTTTTTAGGCGGTTTTCCACATCCCGCTAGGTGAATACCGGGCTGGTCCCCACGTTCCGCCTCAGTTACACAGCTCGCAGACATCTGAACACATTCGCACTATTCCATGGATTACACTAGACACAGACAGTTGCCGTACACTACTTCTCCCAGGGGTTACGGGGTGGCGGCAGGAAGGACATCCAGCCACCCCTTAAATTAACCTTGCCAATTCCGATTAAACATGCTGACCCTGCGTCATTGCGGGAACAAGGCACAAGTAAAAGAAAGAAGAAGATATTAAAACTTGCAGTAACATACTTTTCTCAGTTCTTCTCCACAATACTGTCAAATATACATATTACATATATATACTGCGATTTGTTCCTACAAAAAATTGTATCCTGCAGGTCCTACGAAAACACAATGGTTTGAACAGATTTATACCATTCCCTACTAAAAATTTCGAGCATGAGACACATATATAGCACTGCAATTAGAATTCAGTTGTTCTACAGCAGTAGAGAAATACGCATGGCTCATAAATGGCCACTGCTGCGTCATTCAGCGTCAGCATGCATACAATGGTAATTCTACTTGTGTGCAGTGTCTTTGGCAGATTTAGTACATCTTCTAAGTGTTCTGGCAATAAAACATAGCACTATTGGGACGTATAGCCATACACATTACTTCACATGACAATTCTAGAGTTTGGATTTAGGTAACCAGCTTACCAATCTTAGGTGTATCAAACATACCTATACAAGTCTTGCTGACCAAATAGCATGGTATTAAGCCGTAGTTTATAATTTTATGATGTTGCTAGGTATTTTTCATACTAACAAGTATTTTGTGTAATGTTCTACAGTGTGACAACTGGGGTTATAAGAATACCATATTACTCATCTAAAGCTGGAAACCAATTTGCCAAGTTTGACTCCGACGACACTATTTACGATTTAATAGCCAACATACCGAATTTATAATGTGCCCTGACTATTAGGCTTCGATTTATAATACTGTATTTGAGCCTACACAAAGAAACATTACAATAGTTGAAAGAAGTGACAGAAACAGATTCTACGACTGACTGATATGGGATTGAAAACTGCGACCTACCGATCCATAGTCAAGGATTTCTCGGCCCAGTTGTCTGCGCTACTGTGGGCAGAAGCTATTACAAATCACATATCAGTACGATCCGTATGCCAGCGCTGCAGAACTGATGTAGACCTGCCCCACAGCTTTCGCAGAACGTTGGTCACAGTACTGGAATTCGAATATGTTGCGCATTGCGGCTATTATATGGTATAGAAGTAGCTATCACTCTCGTTTTGGATTGCGGTGACAGCATCACGTCTGTGCTCTGATGGACAAGTAAAAGCATTCCTACACTCACATGAGGATTGCGAATGCAAGTCGCTTATTGCAATATGCACGTATAGCGAGGATTAAATGATGAAACTACTCTCCGCTAGACTTCTTAATAGCGGCAATCAAGTGCTACATATCTGATTTTCGGTACATTCCGCGTTATCAACGTCTCGTAAAAACTTTAAGGAGCTTATATACAATTTTATCTATTGTAAACAATAGAGGGAGTGTAAGCTTGAATTAAATAGAAGTGTACTTCTCTAAGCAGCCAACAGGACACTTTGTCAGTCATTGATACTTGTATGGGACCGCAATCATCGGAAACGTTGCCAATAGATTCGAGTTTTGCAGTATGTATTGCTTTTCAGTACAATGATGCAATATAGCTGTCAAGTTACGGTATGAGTGGCACTTTAACACATATCCACCGAAAAATTTATTACCTAATAGGTGTTTTAGGGTGGTGAGTAATGGTATGTATACAAAACGCAAGCATATTGCTTATCATAATTCACAAAGGCTAATTTCGCTAAAGGCAGCTTTGTCGGGATGTGTGCATTTAACAGCCGCAAGTGATATAAACGTGGCTGCTACATATAGTACAGTGTGCCGTGTTCATACCAGGACCTATTTGTACAAATCTGAAGTTGATGTGCGTAATTATAGCTCAGATAAGGTCCTTAATATGTTCATGAAAGCAAATGCACTTCAAACAGTATCGTTAATCAGGTAAATGTGAATATTTATTTCAGAAAGTACACCGTTTAAAGTTGTGCTCTTACCATGGTTTACATGAATTTACGTGATAGGGTGAAGTTATAAATGTAAAGGGCCATCTTTAATGCTGTTTGCATATTTTAGTAAGATGCTTGTAAAAATTGATTTTATATTAGGTTAAGTCACAGATTAATTTTAGAGATTGTTATAGCCGACATTATTATTGCAAAAATTGTTTGTGTAACTATCAGTATCAAACACTGAATCAATTAGGACTGTTTTAAAAATATGTCGTTACTATAGATATAAACTAGACTCTAGTTAATCCAGCAATTCCTTGCACATGTGTGTGCCAGATAAACGCAAGTGTCGAGTTATTGAGTGTACAAGATAGGGACTATTCATTCTCATAGAAAACTTGGTTCTTGAGTGTGTGCAAATGTAACAGTATCACTTACTACGAAATACATCCCAAATTTTCAGTTTTCGCAATGATGATACTTGATGCTGGCAAGTAACCGCTTTACAAGGATTACATCAGTACTGCTTGTGTCTGCTTGTTGCATAATGTACTCCAGGAAGATGTCTACTGCTTCATAACCAACAGTGTGAGAAATCTTCATGCTCGCTCCTCCTATGTCCTTCTCTTCATCATAACTTTTCTCATACTTTTGATTACTCTGTTCTAGCAAGGAAAATTTTCTACTATGGAAATAAGTGTTTCAAAATCATTTTTGCATGGTGCACAGTTTTTTTAGTTATATGAAAAGATATACAATTTAACTTCCATAAATAATATTGTTTCTAAACAAGGGTAATTTACTAAGAATAGTTGGCAACATCAACTTCTGCATTTAACTTGCTTTACTATCCAAATTTTTGTACCAATCTCTGTACAGTATTGCCTTGTTGGATCACTTCTAGCCTTTTTGAGTGTTAATTTCACCATAAGAAATTCTACATTTAACATTGAGGATACAGTGATTCAGCAATTGTAATTTAATTGCGGCCATCTCTAATGACCTCTACTGGATGTTAACGCTAGTCTCCTCCTCCTTTAGTTGCAAACTTACGATTTAGCCACTTTCTGGTTATGTCTTTGCCGTTATGATGTCCCCACAGTTGGCATCACTGTTTCTGAACCTCTGCTATGTTTTGTAATCTACAAGTCATCGTTAGAGATTCAGAAATGAGTTTGTGTCAGACCAACTAAAATATTTTACCTGTAGTGGATGGGGCCAGGAGGTGCCGTATTAAAACTCAGTGAGAACTTTCCAAATGATTTATTTGTTTCCACTACAGGGCTCTGTTCACCTCAGTCTGCATCACAGGGCCCCGCAATGCTGAGGCAGCACCCCAGAGGCCTGTGCAAAGCAATGCTGTGTCGTGCCAGCCTTGGCCAGCCCGCTGAGTTCCGATGATGTCAGCATGGCTGCGCCAGCAGCCGACTAAGAGCTGCTCAGTGTGAGCTGCAGGTGGCCAGATGCGACCTTCTCCTCACAGCATGGCTGAGATCGTGGCTAGGAACAAGCGCCCGCTATCCAGCGTCTGAATCTGCAGCCCTAGCCTCGGGAAGTCTCTGACATGTGTCGGGAGCCAAGACGACTGCCCGCGGTAGCGAGCTGAAGAGTGGCCCACCAGTGGCTGGCTGCAGACCCTGCGACAGCATCAGAGGGTCGAACCAACAACCCTCCATGGACTGGGATGCTGGCTCCCCATGTGTTGCTGCATGTAGCCCGGTGTTGTGATACACCCCGCAGTCCAGGGGAGCTGCCACACTTGAATGCCGCACGTTGGCCTCAGAGGATCGAACCAGTGACCCGCTATGGACTGGAATGCTGGCGTCCCGTCTGCTCTGCATGAAGCCAGTGGTGCGACATGCCTCGCCGTCCAGGAAAGCTATCACACTTCAATGAATCTTGTTAGAAAACGGCACCTATTTATACTTGGCTGTGTGCCTCTGTATTGCGAAGAGCACCGCTTCTCATCACATATGCATAACACTTAGGTTGGTCAGTGGCCCTCTTTTGCCTGTGACTTGCGCCATGTAAACTGCTGTGTGTGCCCTCTCTGGCGGGTCTATGCCCCTTTGGTCTGTATTTGCCCTCGCAACTCCTGGTATGCGTAACTCACTACAATCTGGCCTGCACCTGGCTGTAACTCGTGCTCAGAATATCGCACAAAATTAGCTTTCCCTAACCTAAACTGTGGTGCAACTACATTGTTCCCCTCTTCGGAAAAACCCGGTCCCCGGGTCGACCCTTAACTAACTCTTAACTTCCAGAATGAGATTCTCACTCTGCAGCAGAGTGTGCGCTGATATGAAACTTCCTTGTAGATTAAAACTGTGTGCCGGACCTAGACTCGAACTCGGTACCTTTGCCTTTTGCGGGAAAGTCCTCTACCATCTGAGCTACCCAAGTACGACTCACGCCCTGTCTTCACAGCTTTACTTGCGCAGGAGAGCTTCTGTAAAGTTTGGAAGGTAGGAGACGAGGTACTGGCAGAAATAAAGTGGTGAGGAGGGGGCGTGAGTTGTGCTTGGGTAGCTCAGATGATAGAGCACTTGCCCGCGAAAGGCAAAGGTCCCAAGTTCGAGTCTCGGTCAGGCAAACAGTTTTAATCTGCCAGGAAGTTTCAACTCTTAACTTGTTTGGGTCGGCACCTATGGCATATTTCCTTACTACTAGAAAACTTAAATGTGGTCTAGTGCCCTCTTAAAATCATGACATGAAACAAAACCTAAAAATTCCTTACTGGACGACCACTGCTAGATCAAACTCTTACCTACTCCGGAAATACATATCATCCTATTTCCATCTATTGTACTATAAATTTTTTCCTTATTTTGTTACGTGAAGGTATTACATTTCTGTGTCTTTATATATTGTGATTGTTTTACAATATATATATATATATATATATATATATATATATATATATATATATATATATATATATGTGTGTGTGTGCATTTATGTCGATGTATAACTGGTTTGTTTTGTAAATATTATTTGTATTTTTACACTGGGTCTGGCCTAGGGAAAACTATGCTATCGAACGATTACATCGATAGGTCGTGTGGAGAACCAAAGTGTGTAGGATCTTTGGTAGTGTGGAGCGCGGGCAGAGCGGGAGTCTGGCGAGAGTAGGGCGATGGAGCAGGTGTGTTGTGTGACGCCCCAGCGAGTTGCCGCGCTTTCGGGATTTGGCAGCATGTAATTGCGCTCGACTTGCTATGATGGTTTCTGACACGGTGTCGCGGACGGGAACCATTAGCTGGCGCACATCAAGAGCCCATTTCGCCTGGTGACCGTGTCGAGAAGAAGGCGCACCAAAATCCAGCTTCTGCTACAGCGACAGCCAACAATTAGTGATTGTCGCCACCTCCTCGATCGACGACTTCAAACCTTCAATCACCCATCAAGGAAGACTGAAAGCACGTAAAGTTTTAGAACTGTATGGCAGACCTCAGCTTTTCAAACTGTTCTATTTGCCTCACAAAAATACAGCAACTTAGCATGAACCTTTGTTGCTCATTGTCCCAACTGTATTACCAAGCAGGGTCCCTTCCTTTTCCGAAATGAACTCGAGTGTCGTTGAAATTCAAACGCCAGCATTAAAGTAATATCATTCCATTTCACTGCTTTAATTTCAAAGTTCAATTAAGATATTCATAGCTGGCTACAATATATTGATTACACAAGCACAAATTAAGAGTGCGAGTTTTGTTACCATATTTTTGCTTACCTGAGACTGCAGCTCAGCTGGGTACATACTAAATTTTACTATTGTTAATTGTTCAGAATCGTTTAATTCACGTTCAAAGTTAAATCTCTTATTTCTAAATTGCGTAGATTCAAGTAGCTTTTGAAATTATTGTTGATGTGGCCCAAGACTAACCTTATTTTATTGAATTTCATAGTGCTTCAGAAACAAAGTTCACTATTAATTTCAGTCATAAAATTAACTTTCAATTTTCCGGTTTTATTAATTCTTTTGTTAAATTAAGTCAGAGTGTAGCGAAATTTATTATTTCTGACAAACATTCAGTTTTCACACAACACGTGTCAACCTTCATTTGCCACGCTTTTAGTGCTAATTATATGTGCAATAACCTTTCTTTTTCAGTTATTATAGTAGTTGTCCGTATGACTGGCGACCGTAATTTTCCCCAAATCTCAAATATCTAATAACGCCAGTTAATTGTTAACGTAACGACCGCACATTTACTCTCTTCATTAACTCTACCCCTTTTCAAAATTAATTTCCACCAGTTTCATTTTCAATTTTCTTTCATTTAGATGTAACCCTTATAGTGGGACGCGAAATTGAAGCGTCACCCATCCACCAGTGTCAGCCCAGTTTGCAGGTGAATATAAGTTTAATTTAGTTTTGTTTATGTATTTTTGTAATATTTGTAATGGTTGTGAATTGTCTAAAGTTTTTGTATTTATTTTTTATGTTTCATGTACGGAGAGGGCGGCGCAACGAACGGAGACAGCATCTTCGCTGCCGGGACCAGAGAGAAAATTGCTGGCCACTACACGTCGCGGGTCGACAGCCAAAGAGCAACAGAAGATTCTGAAACCGAGTTGTTGCGTCGTGCTTCTAAAAATTGAAAATGAATAATTTGTAATGTTTTGTACAACAATGACGTCATAGAAAGTTTAATCTTATTAATCTTATTGAAAATGTCAGTCCTATCTTGTCAAGGCTCAGGTTCACGTTTGTATGTAGGAAGATTATAAACTAGTGGATGCTACTAAAGTTGAAATACGTGCTCCGAGGATTTATTTATGAAGAATTATGTGAATAAATTAATAATATATTAGACAAGATTATTGAATTTTGACAGCGTTCATCGCGACTTTGAATCTCAAAAGTTTATTCGATGTGGTTCTAATATCGATTAAATCAGATAACGTATATCAATATAATTTCTGAGGAGAAACAAACGACGTCTAAAATTGAAAAAGTTTACGCAAACCAATTGGACTGAGTGACGTAATTCGGCGCATACGACTCAAATGATGTTTTACAGTTTCGTTCAAGAACCATTCTGAGACAATTTAAAAAGAATATAAATAATTTTGAAGTGTGTTGTAACTGACGTACGTGACGAAATCTACACATGGTCATATGTCAAAATAAAATCATTTATAAAAAACTTACGTCGTTACACTACACCGTGGCGACAGTGACAGGACGTGTGCAACCAAGACGCACAGGTACGAAACAATTAAAACATCAAGAGTCCTTCGGAAGTCAACGCGAGTTTTCGTGGAGCCTTCACCAGCCAGCGGCGACTTCGCGGGTGTGGGTTCTGACTGAGCGCAGCCAAGCAGTACGGTCACGCAGTTATTCCACGAGAAGGCGCACCTGTTGGGCAGCAGCTGAACGCTGCAAACCCCGACAACCTTTTTCGTCCCTAAACTAACAGGCCCAGTACGTCAGCTGGGGGGCGTTCCTCCGGCTGGTATTAGAGGTGTTGCTGAGGGCTTCGCCTGTCTACGGTGGGCCGGGCGTGGTTGCAGCCAGTGACGTCTCCGGTGTTCGACTCGGCGTCCTGCCGGTTGCGGAAGCGGGGTCGCAGCATCTCAGCGGCTGCATCGACGGCTGTTACTTCTGCAGCCCATAGCAGCACACTGATCACCGAGAACTACAAATTACAATATTAGTGTCCGGTGAGTCTGTTTTAAGTTGGAAGTGGAGTGTTGTACATAGGGAGTGTGCATTTACAGGATTGTTGATTACAAATCTGCGTGTGTAACTAGTTAATATCTTACAATAATGTCGGGAAGTGAAATGTCAGACGAAGAGCAATCTATGTCCGATAGAAGCATGAGATCCCTTTTTAGGGCGATCGCTAAATTAAAACAATCTAACGGGAATTTTTTAGCTGAATTAAAACCGTCTAACGAAGAATCTGCTGCTAGATTAAAAGAGGAACTAAAACAGGAATTAAAACAGTGTAACGAAGAATCTACTGCTAGATTAAAACAGTCTAACGAAGAATCTGCTGCTAGATTAAAAGAGGAACTAAAACAGGAATTAAAACAGTCCCCCCCAGGGGCTCAGCATTCATTTGCTGAGTACGCGCTTGGCGACCCCGGGGTCCTGAGCTGGGGACTGGTCAGCGCCGCCAGTCTCCTGTCACCGTAACCCCCGGACATGCTTCAGCGACCGCCGCATGGCGCGGCGGTGGAATGTTGTGTGCTGCGGGGAATGGTAATCTTGGCTTGACCGCCTGGATTGCGAGGAAGGTAAACCTCTATAAAAACTCCTCAATCTTACGGTGTGCCGCGCGCCTATAAGATGCATGGCTGTTGGGGTGGAACAGTCGCAAGCGGGCAACCTCTGGGGCACCTGCCGCACCCCAGTTGTATAAGGCTTACTCAGGCACGCGGGGCTCTGTCTGAGCGGACCTTTAGTTCCCTAGCTGCTCGTGGGACCACAATGGACCCTTCGACCTCTACGTTTCCCCCTACCAGTGGATTGGGTGGGCCACTGGTAGGGAAACACACCCAATCGAAAAAGCGACTTCGTGCTGGGAGTCCTCCAGCGCCTGGTGTTACTAGAGATTTATCAGACTGTCATAACAGAGCACATGCTGATAATCAGAATGTGTTTTTGATTGTCAAACGGAAGGAAGGTAGCTTTGAGAGAGTTTCTCCCTTTTACATCCACAAGGGTCTTGAGGGAATTGCAGAAACACTGAAATCTGTGAAGCGACTGCGCAATGGGACTCTGTTAGTTGAAACTTCTAGCTCCCGTCAAGTCACTTCTCTTAGGAAAGCAACCTGTCTCGGAGAGTACGCTATCGAGACCGAGCTCCACTCCACTTTGAACTATAGTAAGGATGATGTGACATGTAGGGACTTGGTGGATATCCCCAAGGACGAGTTGAAATCTGAGTGGGCTGACTAAGGTATTGTCGATGTGCAGCATATTATGAAACGAGTCGATGGGGACCTAGTCAAATCCGACTCGTTTATTCTCACGTTCAATTGCCCGAGACTCCCAGAGCATGTTAAAGCGGGTTTCTTACGTTTGCCAGTACGTCCATATTTCCCCAACCCAATGCACTGTTTTAAATGTCAGCGCTTTGGGCATACTACGTTGGGGTGCAATGGGATAGTCACTTGTGGTAAATGTGGTCAGCCTGCCCATGAAGGAGCCGATTGTTCATCGCCTGTGAAGTGCGTGAATTGCTCTGGGAGTCACCCTGTCTGGAGCCGAGTCTGCCCCATCTATCTCGAGGAACGGAAGATACAGGGGATCAAAACATCTAAGCGCATCCCCTATGGTGAGGCCAAGAAGCTCTTTAAGGCCATGCAGCCTCCTGTGTTTACAACATCTTTCGCTTCCACTCTGCAGAAACCGGTAGAGTTGGCCACTGTTGCTACACAAACGGAGGTTGCTAGTGTCAGCACTAATACCTGCGTTTGCCAGTGCACTTGTGCTGCTGCGGTTGTTTTGCAACCTGCAGCTCTCCCCACAACGTCGGACAAGGCCGTGGTTGCTGACATTGGGGTACTTCCTGCCCCTCCCCATATGGCACCTTCTGCCCAGGCGAGTAAAGCTCCAACTGTTGACAAGGTTCTGCATTCTAAGCCCCCCAAGACGAAGACGCCGAAGGTGAAGGTTTTGTCACCTGAGGAGACTAGTCAGGGTCAGTCCGATGACGATGCCATCGTACTATCTGACATCTCCCTTGGGTCGCCATCGGAGCTGATGGACATTGATGTCGACCGGGGGCGATATTCTCGCCCCAGGAATAAATCTCTGGCCAGTACGGGCTCTCCTCCAAAGCACAGGGGCAGGGTGAAAATTCAGCCACCCTGATCACTGGCTCCCATATTACAGTGGAACCCGAATGGGTTCAGGAAGCATGTGGCCGAATTACAACTCCTTGTACGAGAGCGCCCCTTGTGCTTATGTCTCCAAGAGACACATTTCCGGGACACTGATGCTCCTTCTTTACGGGGCTATACCGTGTATGGAAAAGATGATCTGATGGGGGAAAGGGCAAAGGGTGGTGTTGCGGTTTTTGTCCATGACATGCACCACTCATCTGAGCTCCCTCTCGTTACGGACTTGCAAGCAGTTGCAGTTGACCTTCTTGTGGGGCGGAGGCTCACAATCTGTTCCGTTTACTTACCGCCTCAGGATGCAATAGACTCTGAGGCTCTTACAGACCTTATTACCCAACTCCCCCGCCCATTTCTCCTTCTGGGGGACTTCAATGCTCATAATGTCTTATGGGGCTCTACGACTACTTGCCCCAGGGGTCGCATTCTGGAAAGCCTCATGGCATCCGAAGAACTGTGCATCCTCAACTCTGGTGCTCCTACTCATTTCTGTACTGCTTCTGGGTCGTCGTCAGCTATTGACCTTTCCTTTTGCTCTCCAGCACTCGCGGATTCTGCTCTGTGGGAGGTTGCCGCTGACCTCCATTCTAGTGACCATTTCCCCCTTTGGATTCGCCTCCTGGATGAGACTGTGGCATTACCAGTGCCGCCCAGGTGGCACCTCTGCAGAGCTGACTGGACACTTTTCAGCAATTTAGCTGTTTTGGAACACCTTGCCAGCGTCTACGAATGGGTCGACCATGTTACAGCCGTGATCTCCCATGCTGCTGAATTGTCGATCCCACGGTCCTCAAGTCATCCCAAGAGGCGCCCTGTCCCTTGGTGGACCACTGAGTGCCGCTCAGCCATCCGAGCCCGCCGTGCAGCTCTGCGCCGCTTCAAGTGCCGTCCCTCAGCTGACAATCTTGCGGCCTTTCGGGTGGCAAGGGCCAAGGCGCGGCGAGTGATTAAAGAGAGCAAACGACGGTCATGGCAATCGTTCCTGAACTCCATCTCCCGCTCCACTAGTTCTACAAAAGTGTGGGAAGCCATCAGGAGGATTTCCGGTAACCGCAGCCAACTACCTGTCACGGCATTGCTGCATCAGGGTTGTCTACTCACGGCGCCGAGAGACATTGCCCAGACACTGGCCATGTATTTTGCCGAATCTACTGCCACCATTAACTGTGATCCAGATTTCTGCCACTACCGCACTGCCATCGAGAGGGATCACTTGGACTTCCGGTCTCCAAATTCTGAACCCTACAACTGCCCCTTCACAATGTGGGAACTGGATTCGGCGCTGTCTGTGGCTCATGATACTGCGCCAGGTGATGATCAAATCCTGTACAGCATGCTGCAGCACTTGTTGCTGCCATCCAAGGAAGTTCTCCTGAATTGTTTTAATATGATATGGTCATCCGGCACGTTCCCGACTCGTGGAGGGAGGCGATTTTGATTCCCCTCATCAAACCGGGAAAAGACCGAATGCATCCCAGTAGTTATCGGATAATTGCTTTGACGAGCTGTGTCGGGAAGACATTGGAACGCATGGTCAACCGTCGCCTGGTTTGGCTGCTCGAGACCAGGCAGCTCCTTAGCCGCTCTCAGTGTGGCTTTCGGAGATGTCGTTCAACTATAGACAACTTGACCCTCCTTGAGGCGGCCATCCAGCGGGCCTTCCTACGTAACCAGCATTGTCTAGGTGTATTCTTTGACATTAATAAGGCGTATGACACTACTTGGCGCCGCCTTATCCTCAATCAACTCCATCAGTGGGGCTTTCGTGGCCATCTCCCCATCTTCATTCGGTCCTTTCTTTCCCGCCGCCTCTTTCGATATCGGGTTGGTAATGTGCTATCTGATTTGTACGTGCAGGAGAATGGTGTTCCTCAGGGAAGCGTTTTAAGTGTCACCCTCTTTGCCGTCGCCATTAACAGTATCACGTCCACTATCCGGAGTCCTGCCCAGTGCTCCTTGTTTGTGGACGATTTTGCTGTTTTCTGTTCTTCCTCCAGTCTTGTCACTGCTAGTCGGCAGCTGCAGCTTACGATAAAGCGATTAGAGGCATTGACTGCGAAGACGGGTTTTACCTTTTCTGCAGACAAATGTGTGTGTGTTCATTTTAATCGTTCTCGATGTGCTTTTACCTCCCCTGAATTGCGTCTGAGGGACACCATTCTACCTTTTAGAGACACTGTGAGGTTCCTGGGCCTCACTTTTGATTCCAAGTTGTCGTGGTTGCCGCACCTTAAAGACCTCAAGGTGCGAGCCCTGAAGGCGCTGAATATTTTGAAGTGTCTGAGCCATCGGTCCTGGGGAGCAGATCGGGCGCGTCTGCTGCAGTTTTATAGGGCTTTCGTCCGGTCGCGTCTTGACTATGGATGCACTGTGTATGGGTCAGCGAGGCCTTCGTATCTGAAGATTCTTGACGCAGTACACCATGAGGGTATCAGGCTGGCTACTGGTGCCTTCCGTACCAGTTCCATCCCCAGCCTGTGTGCTGAGGCAGGGGAACCGCCGCTCGCCATCCGGCGGAAACTCCTCATGGTGCGACGGGTGTGTCAATTCCTTGCCTGTCCTACCTCCCCTGCATACCCTACTGTTGCCCGACCGCCTATGGAACGTCTCTTTTCCAGTCTTCCAAGGGCAACGAGACCATTTGGGATTCGTGCCAAGCATTTGCTTGAGTCCCTTAGTGTGGAGCGTGTGGCACCCCAACTTCAGGGTTTTACCTGGCTGCCTCCCTGGTTGCTCCAGAGGCCCAGCGTCCTTTTAGACTTGTCAGAGTACCGGAGGAGCTGCACTCCTGCGTTTGTTTTTACCTCCTTATTTTACGATATTTTAAACCAGCATGCCGACCATGTACCAGTATTTACGGGTGGCTCTAAACAGGGGGACTCTGTTGGTTGTGCTGTTGTTTTCCCTGATCGAGTCGTCAAGTTACGGCTTCCTGCAGCGTTTACCATCTTTGATGCCGAATTGTTTGCGATCTTGCGGGCATTGGAGCAGATGAGATGTGTTCCCAGTCTTAAGTTTCTCATCTGTTCTGACTCCCTGAGTGCCCTTCAGACCATGCAACACTTGTACCCAGCGGATACGGTCGTCCAGAACATCCATGATGCCCTACTCCACCTGCAACGGCAGGGGAAGGAGGTTTCTTTCTGCTGGGTGCCGGGGCACGTGGGTATTAGGGGAAACGAGCTGGCGGATGTGGCTGCCAAAGATGCATGTTCCCTCCCTCACGTTGTTGGATGTGCCGTCCCCCTCCATGCTGTTACCTCCCTTTTGCGTTTTCGTGTTATGCGTCAATGGGAAGAGGAGTGGCTGGCAGTCGGTGAAAATAAGCTGCGTCTGGTCAAGGCCACCACGCGGCCATGGCGTACGTCCTACCACTCATGCAGGCGGGATGAGGTTCTCCTCATTCGCCTCCGCATCGGGCACAGTCCCTTAGCGCACGGTTTTTTACTCCGGCGGGAGGACCCCCCAATCTGCAGTGCTTGTGGCGTCCAGATTACTGTCCGCCACATTTTACTTGACTGTCCTTTATTCTCTGACCAGAGGGCGGTGGTTTCCTTGCCACCGGATTTGCCTTCTATTTTGCAAGACGACGCAACGACTGCGGTTAAGGTCTTACGGTTTTGTGTCCTGTCCAATTTGTTGCCTCGGATTTTAGGGAGAGGATTTTAATGTGCTGCTGGCTGACCAGCTCACCCAGGCTTTAGGTAAGAGGTCCGCCAGTCACGATTACCTACTTGTTTCACTTCGATTTCTGTTCTCTTTTCCTTGTGTTTCCTTTCCTTTTTTAGTGCGTTTCTTCTCCTCTTGTTTTGCCTCTGTATGTGAGGATTTGTAACTGCGTCAGGTCTGTGTCTTTTAGCCGTTCTCCTTGTTCGCTGTCCGTCTTCGTCCCTTCACTACATGTGTTCCTGTTTCTATGCGTTTGGGCGCTGATGACCACGCTGTTTAGTGCCCGAAAACCTCAAACCACACACACTAAAACAGTCTAACGAAGAATCTACCGCTAAATTGAAACAATCTAACGAAGAATCTACGGCTAGATTAAAAGAGGAACTTAAAGGGGAGCTAACAAAATCGACAGACAGGTTACAGGAACATCTTAATGAAACCAGTCGAGAATTAAGTGATAAAATAGAGGCTTCTAAAGTTGAAATGCAGGAAAAACTAGTAGGACTTAGTAATAAGATTGCTGATAATTGTAAAAGGTTAGAAGAACATATCCAGGAATCGCGTGAGGAAAAAGCTCGCATGCGAAATGATATTACTGACTTAACCAAGAGACTAGATAATGTCAATGTCTTAGTTGTAAATGAAATAGAGAAAAATAACGATAAGTTGCGAGATGAATTTTCTATGCAAACAGAAATTGTTCGTAGAGAATTATTAGAATCTATTAAAGAGGTTTCTACCAAACCTGCAGAGATTTCTTCAATAGATAATGTAGAATTAGAGATACTAACTCATCGAGTGGAAAAAGATCATACTGAAATAGAAAACATGAAATATTTAATTACCGAAATATGCAGTAACCTTGAGACTTCCAATGGTAATAACATTGATGAAGGTACAGAGCGTTCACATCGGGAACACAGTGAAGAATCGATATTAGCTAATCGTGTATCCAATACAGAAATGCGAATACAGGAAATTACTAAACGGTTATCGGAATTAGATAATAATGAAAACATTTCAAGTAGTAGAAGTAATAACGTAATCAGAGACAACAGTCGCATCGTGTTTGCTAGCTCGGACGACAACAATATAAATAAAGAAATCACGGCAAGCCAATCCGATGCAACTCCGTCTCTGCAATCTAAACAAAATCCAACTATGTCTCTCGCAGAATGTTGGGATGATATAACGACAAATTCAAATGTAGCAAGTCGATTTCCTGTATTCAAACCAGGAGGCGAACTTCATCCTATAATCTTTATAAAAGCTTTTGAAACTTCATTATCTCCTAAATGGAGTAATGAAAAACGGATTCAATTTGTAATAGGACATTTAGAAGCAGAAGCTGAATGGGCAGTACTGCATAGAACTGAATTTAGGGACTGGGATGATTTTGTTAAGCAGTTTAAACAAAATTATTGGTCAAGAGGAAAACAACAACACATAATTTTAGAGTTGCTAGACCCTCCTCCATATTCTGAACGCTGGGGAGGCTATAGGAATTATTTCGAATGGCATTTAAAACGTGCTAAATTAATTGGAGAACCAATTATTGAAAGTCATCTAATATGAGTTGAAATTAGTAGGTTACCGTATTATGTAAAGGAAAGAAAAATGTTATTCTACGAATTATCCATCCGAACGAGAAAAGGAGATCGTGTATTAGTACGATCTCATCCTAAAAGTTCGAAGATCAATAAGGAATGTAGGAAATTCTTCTTTATCTTTGAAGGTCCATATGTTGTACATAAGACTGTACATCCCAATGCGTTACTTCTTATGGAACCTTCATCAGGTGTAATTAAAGGATTACATAGTGTTGATCAAATGAAACCCTTCATTCCTAAATAAGTTAATATTTAGTATATGTTACATACGGAAGAGCGTTCATAGTTTATTCATGTGAAGTTTTTCGTGATAGTTACATGTTATTTGTAAAGAAATGACAGGAAGTTTAAACAAGTGTTTTACAATAATCTACCGGTACTTCAAAAAGAGAAGGATAACCAAAAGGGGATTTATATGGAAGAAATTTTGTTATTAGGTCAGAAGGAATTTTGTGTATTTTATATTTACTCGGATAGTAGGAACCAAAGGGGATGGTTAATAATTTTAAGGACCATGGGCGTCCAGAGATATATGGCTCACGAGAACAAAGCAGAGTGCCTTTAATAGAGATTCGTAATAGTGTTAATATAGAACACACCAAACGCGGCTCTCTCGCTTGTTTCTCCTAAATAAATTTCTATTACCCAACAAGGTGTCCGAAGGTAAAGAAAGCCGTGCCGAGATTCTAAAGAAAGTTTTGCTTGATTTCTTCTTGACCTCAGGCATAAATAAAGCTTTGAGGAAAAAAACTACGTAAAGTAAATAGTACTATTAGTTATTGTGAGAAACTTATTAGTAATGTATATTTTGGAAAGAATAACTGTAGTAAATGAATGAAACTGAAACTAACCTATCACAATTTGAACGCTCTGTCCTAATGTAACAACGTTAAAGAACGTACTAAATTATTATTCACTAGCAACTATTAAATGAAAAGGAGTAATCTCCATATATTCGGTTGTGAATTACCATAATAGCACAATTAAAAGTAAATGACAAATAGTCACAACAATATTGTAGTAAAAGGATTAAATCTATTTAAGAGCAAGGAATCTAGATTACGTAAAATGTGAGGAAAATGTATTAACAGTTAAATATTGTGTATAGAAAAAGTTTTATTTTCGGTTAATACCTGACAAACTGAGCTTGTGGGTGGGGTATGTAGTGGGACGCGAAATTGAAGCGTCACGCATCCACCAGTGTCAGCCCAGTTTGCAGGTGAATATAAGTTTAATTTAGTTTTGTTTATGTATTTTTGTAATATTTGTAATGGTTGTGAATTGCCTGAAGTTTTTGTATTTATTTTTTATGTTTCATGTACGGAGAGGGCGGCGCAACGAACGGAGACAGCATCTTCGCTGCCGGGACCAGAGAGAAAATTGCTGGCCACTATACGTCGCGGGTCGACAGCCAAAGAGCAACAGAAGATTCTGAAACCGAGTTGTTGCGTCGTGCTTCTAAAAATTGAAAATGAATAATTTGTAATGTTTTGTACAACAATGACGTCATAGAAAGTTTAATCTTATTGAAAATGTCAGTCCTATCTTGTCAAGGCTCAGGTTCACGTTTGTATGTAGGAAGATAATAAACTAGTGGATGCTACTAAAGTTGAAATACGTGTTCCGAGGATTTATTTATGAAGAATTATGTGAATGAACTAATAATATATTTGACAAGATTATTGAATTTTGACAGCGTCCATCGCGACTTTGAATCTCAAAAGTTTATTCAATGTGGTTCTAATATCGATTAAATCAGATAACGTATATCAATATAATTTCTGAGGAGAAACAAACGACGTCTAAAATTGAAAAATTTTACGCAAACCAATTGGACTGAGTGACGTAATTCGGCGCATACGACTCAAATGATGTTTTACAGTTTCGTTCAAGAACCATTCTGAGACAATTTAAAAAGAATATAAATAATTTTGAAGTGTGTTGCAACTGACGTACGTGACGAAGTCTACACATGGTCATACGTCAAAAGAAAATCATTTATAAAAAACTTACGTCGTTACACTACACCCTTTCCTCCCTCTTTACCGACAGATTAACTTCGGTGACGATTGCTTTTCCCAAATTTCCATTAGGTACACGCGGTTTAATTTCTACTGTCAATAAGGTCGATAAGTGAGGGGGAGGTTACAGTCTCATTCGCTCGTTATCCAATCTACTGGGACTTGGACTACCCCTGGATCCCTCTGGGAATTGGCTCTCCGCCTGATCAGAAAGAAAACATCACATAACAAAGTTAAGGCTGCGATGACACTTGGAACAGTGGTGCTCAAAATGATCGTTATTTACCGTTGCCTTTCCTATACTGCGCGACATGTTGCACTAGCTGTTCGGCTGTTATGCGCCTCTCTTGCTCTAAAATGAACTGATTTATGGATCCCAACAGACCTGGCTCCAGAGTTTGATTTAACAAGGTCAGATTCTGCCTTGGCAAAACTTTAAAGTGGTTTCTGACCAGTACAGCTGTGGCTGCGTAACATTCAATTGCGTGACTCCTGAAATTGGCGTTGGCAGATGGAAGGTTGGTCCTATTATGTTACACTTAGTTCCATTGATTAAAATTCCGCTCCCCTCGAGTTCTATACGCTTAGCTCAAAACAACTTGCTACTACTACCAAATTCTCGTAGGTGGAGAAGATCTATTGCATCACGATCTGTTGCTCAATTTTGGTTCCACGATGTCTCCTTTTCCCCTAGTTAAAAATAACTGCACTGTCCACGTGTCCCATATTTGTGGCATCACAGATTTTCCTCCAACATTCACTATTTTTTATTCAAACTCAACACCGATTGTGTGACTACTTTCATCCTTAAATTACATTATATGAACTGATGCAATAAACACGACTTTCCTGACTGTCGATAACAAAAAATTTAAACAGGAAATCGTACGACTCTGGTATCGTTCAGCACATATTTATTACGGCTTTGCCGCAAAATTTACTCCGACGTATTTATGTCTACAGAACTGCGTTTGATCTCTCCTCCAACAACACTCCACATACGTCAGACGCTACACTTCCCTTTTCAGTCACCTGAGGACAGAGATCACCATCACCCTTCCTCCCTCTTCAAAAAGACTGCTGCCCCAGCAGACTCCCAATACTTGAAAACACATATACGAAAATACAATGCCTAATTACTCTACGCCAACCCAATGATACATGACATAAAACAAAAAAAGCTACAAATACTCTACTACTTTCTAAATCGCAAAGCATACGGTACGTCATGCTGTACTCTACCATCCTGATTTTCTCTGCGGTGAACACCTCTCTTCACTCTCCCTCTCTTCCTCTTTCCTTCCTGTGACACGCCTGGAATCACATCCGGGCAACCCTTAAATGGCCGTAACCGCACAGTGTGAACTATCGTCGTTCTAGTTGGCAGCCTAAGCTTAACATTAACGGGATATGTGGTGTCAACAACTTGGTATGGCCCCTGATACCTCGTGAGGAACTTCTTCGTTTAGAATGGAACTTAGGGTCCAGGACAAGGACTAAGCACCACATATGGTTTGCGCGAGTTGTAACGTAAAACTAACAAATCGGTGGAAGAGTAAAAATTCCACGTTGTATGCAGCACCCATGTCTTGGGGGGACCAAAAAGATAACGTAACCGATTGTTACTTTCGTCTCATTAATGTTTTACGCTTTACAAGCAGAAAGTCAAAGAGACACATACTCGTAGTTCACCCAAATCATCCCAGCGACACACTCTAACAGCCATCCTCTGCCTTCAAGACCACCTAATGTTTTGGACGCAGGTGGTAAAGAAGAAAGTTCGGTTAGGATTTGCCATCTTCTTCTGAAAGAAATGATCCAACATATCAGGAAATAAGTGATGTAGATACATGTTTCTTAAGTCAGTCATACTTAAATGATCTAGTCCGTCACTTGGGCCTAAGCAAACAAAAGGCAGAACTGCTAGGTTCCAGATCAAAAGATCTGAAGAAGTTGTGTTGGGATAGTACCAGATTTCCAAGTGCCAAGAAATCACTGGTTCTCAAATTCTTATAGGCACTGAAAGCTGACTAAAGCCTCAGATAAGTTCAGCCGAAATTTTGGGTAGGACCTAACGGTGTTCAGAAAGGACAGGCTAAACATAGTTGGCGATGCCGTGTTTGTTGCTGTTAGAAGTAGTTTATCTTGTAGCGAAATTGAAGTAGATAATTCCTATGAGTTAGTATGGGTGGAAGTCACTGTCAACCGGAATAAAACAATAATTGGATCCCTTTACCGACTCCCCTACTCAGATGATACAATTGCTGAAAGGTTCAAAGAAAACTTTAGTTTAATTTCAGACACGTACCCGAATCATACAATTTATTATAGTTGGTCGCGGCTTCACTTTACCCTTGACACGTTGGCGAAAATACGTGTTTAAATGGCGAGGTACGCATAAAACATCGTCCTAAATTGTGCTAAACGCGTTCTCTGAAAATTGTTTGGAGCAGTTAGTTCATGAGCCCACTCTATTAGTAAACTATTGTGCAAAAACACACTTGGCCTCTTGGCAACAAATAATCCTGAGCTGCTAACGAGCATCAAAACAGATACAGGGATTATTAAGCACTGTGTTGTAGTAGCGAGACTGAATATTGTTATTCCCAAGTCCCACAAAAATAAATGTATTTACTTGACGCCTTCCTGAGAGACAATCTCCACTCCTTGCAAATTAACAACGTACCGGTAAGAGTAGACCAAAGGTGGCTTAAATTCAAAGAAATAGTACTGACAACAAATGAAAGATTTATACCAAATAAATTAACAAACAACGGAGCTGATCTCCCTTGACACAAAACGGGTCATAAAACTGTTGCAGAAACAACAAAAAAAGTATGCCAAATTTAAATGAACGAAAAATCGCCAAGATAGATGATTTTTTACAGAAGCTCGAAATTTTTCGTGGACTTCAATGAGAGATGCTTATAATAGTTTCCACAACAAAACTTTGTCTCGAAACCCGGCAGAAACTTCAAAGGCATTCTCGCCGTATGTGAACTATGCTACCGGCAATAGACAATCAATGCCTTCCCTGCGCTATAGCAATGGAGATACTGTAACAACAACTGTACATATAATAATTTTTTTCTTCTGATTTTCGATAAATTAGTGTAAGCAATGTTTTGATTTCATTTCTTTTTCTTTTCGTGTCATTATGTTAAAGAAACTGTAAGCAACTTTCGAGGTGAATATTAATGTTTATGTCAAATTTCAAGCTATGCTATAACAGAATAGAAGTGTAACCCATGTTGAATCTATTGTAATATGTTTAAAATTGTAATTATGCGTCTGGTCCATACGTAGGCAATGTATTAGGATATGTGGAATGTAAAACCATTGGTGAATACCCTATCTGTAGGGGAGCGGTAAAGGGTGGATGGCAGGCGAGCGCGGGAAAATGCACACGGGCGCGGCACGGCATAACGGGCTCAGCAATACAGTCGGAGTTGGGCATCGGTCTGAGGAACACGTTCCGGATCGAGGAGGCTATCCTGGAAAAAGTGGTTTCATTGAGCCTCGGATGTGCCGTTTCCGACGACTACACAGCATGGCTATCTTATATAGGCACTGAATTGAAAAGGATTGCGACGCTAAGAAGAAGCAAAGTGCCGATACACTAAGAGCCATAGCTGTGATTGTATGTGTGCTGTGCGCCTCGCCATCTCGCCGCCCGCCAACCGCCGCATCGACACGAACAGGTTGAATCTTTAGAATTGTATTCGTGTGGACCAGTGTTAATTTTGTTCCTGACTGTTCAATAACAACTTAACTTTTACCAGAATTGTCCTATCAATTAATTATCCTTATCACTAACCTAGACAGGGTCCTTTCCACATGTTGTGCAATCCGAGTACCCCGAAATGAAGATTTAAAGTTTATGTTAATAAGAATTTCCTGCAGATCTTTTTATGCTAGAATGAATTTTAAGGAGCTTTATTGTTAATGAAAATATAAGCAAAGGACAAAGGTCTGACAAAGTTGGAAGTTAATTTTGGAACTGGTTTAGTAATGAAGCTTAATTAATTTCAGACAAAAATAATGGTAGTTAAATGAGGAAGTAATAAGACAAAAAGAGTAGTAACTCATATTTTGTAAATCTTGAGTGATTAATGTTTCCAATAGTTAATAGTTGCAACACAGTGATCATAACAGTTTTAGGGTCCCCCCCCCCCCCCCCCTCCACTCTTTTCTTTTCTATTCATTTAAATTCAGGAGTTTACTGAACTGATTTGACCTGCAAAGTTAAAGTCAATATAAAACCTAAATTTATCAGTGTTTTACCCTTATTAAAATTGACATTGTTTGTGTGTTTCAAAAGTGCTATTTCTAGGGTAACCTATGCCCGATTTCAGTCAGATCAATAGACAAAACGCAGTTTGCAGTAATCATTATAGTGTAATGTTGTGTATTCATAGCTTGTCCAAATTAGTACAGAAAGGGAAAATATTAGTTCAGTAGATTTTTCTGGTTCTAAAATTTACCATATAATGCAGTATTACTACGTGTTGTTATGCTTGTACGTACATCCACTTGTACAAGGAAAAAACTCACGTAATGCCTAATTAGGCTGACGACCGTATTATTAACAATTGGTAGCATCTGCTGTGTATGTTTCTTGCCCGTCCTAACGTGTAGTTGCACTTTAGACGTGCTTGACGTATCATTGTTGTTACTGAGTGGGCGTAAGTCTGAATTTGCCTCCATTCAGGTACACGCGGTCAACATATTTACTAAAATCCTTTCTTATAATGTGAAGCCCGTCAACTTATCATAGTACAGGCTTTAAAGAGTTAACGTACGCCCGAGCGTAGACATTACAATACTAGCGATGATAGTGCTGTTAAAGCAGAGTTAGTAAACACAGCCTTTCGAAATTCCTTCACCGAAGAAGACGTAAATATTCCAGAATTCGAATCAAGAACAAGTGACAACTTAGAAGTAGATATCCTCGGAGTAGTGAAGCAACTTAATCACTTAACAAAATAAGTCCTCCGGTCCAGACTGTACACCAATTAGGTTGTTTTCAGAGTACGCTCATGCAATAACTCCATAATTAACGATCATATACAACCGGTCGCTCGATGAAAGATCCGTATCCAAGGACTGAAAAGTTGCATAGGTCACACCAATATTCAAGAAAGGCAGTAGGAGTAATCCACTAAATTACAGGCCCATAGCATTAACGTCGATATGCAGCAGGATTTTGGTTTACCTCGAAGAGAACGGTCTATTGGCACACAGTCAACACGGATTTAGAAAACATCGCTCTTGTGAAACACTACTAGCTCTTTACTCACACGAAGTGCTGAGTGCTGTTGACAAGGGATTTCAAATTAATTCCATATTTCTAGATTTCCAGTAGGCTTTTGACACTTTACCCCACAAGCTGATTGTAGTCAAATTGCATGCTTATGGAATATGTGACTGGATTCGTGAACTGGCGGAAAATCATCGAGTAAAACACAAGTGATTTCTGATGTTCCCAAAGGTAGTGTTACAGGCCCTCTGCTGTTCCTACATATTAGGAGACAATCTAGCAGACATCTTAGGTTGTTTGCAGATGATGCTATCTTTTATCGTCTAGTAAAGTCATCAGAAGATCAAAACAAATTGCAAAGCGATTTAAAAAAGATATCTGTATAATGTAAAAATTGACAGTTGACCCTAAACAATGAAAAGTGTGAGGTCATCCACGTGAGTACTAAAAAGAATCCGTTACACTTCGGTTACACGGTCATTCACTCAAATCTAAAGGTCGTAAATTCAACTAAATACCTAGGAATTGCAATTTCGAACAACTTAAATCGGTAAGAACATGCAGAAAATGTTATGGGAAAGGCGAACCAAACGCTGCATTTTATTGGCAGAACACTTTGAAAATGTAACAGATCTGCTAAAGAGACTGCCTACACTATGCTTGTCCAATCTCTTTTGGAGTACTGCCGCGGGGTGTGGGATCCTTACTAGATAGGATTGACAGAGTACGTCGAGGAAGTTCAATGAAGGTAAGCACGTTTTGTATTGTCGAGAAATAAGAGAGTGGACGTCATTAAAACAAAGGCGTTTATCGTTGCAGTAGAATTTCTTCACGAAATTTCAATCACCAACTTTCTTCTCCGAGTACGAAAATATTTTCTTGACGCCGACCTACACAGCGAGAAACGATCATCATAATGAAATAAAGGAATCAGAGCTTGCACGGAAAGATAGCGGTGTTCGTTTCTTCCGCACGCTGCTCGAGAGTGGAATAATAGAGAATTATTGTGAAGGTGGTCCAACTAACCCTCTGCCAGGCACTTAAATGTGATCTGCAGAGTATCATTGTAGCTGTAGATGTTCCATATATGAATAGGGTAGTCGAGACAGAGATTCCCATTATATGAAAAAAATATGGCCTCTACAAAAACGAAAACTGGGAGAAAACATTTTCTGCGTAAGAAACTGGTAACAAGTGAAGATGTACTTCCTCCACTTTACATCAAACTAAGCTTAATGAAGCAATTTCTGAAGGCAATGGATAAAAGTGGACGAGGATTTGTGTTCCTCTCAAAAAAATTTCCTCGACTTATACCAGGAAAGATAAAGGAAGGTGCGTATGTTGGCCACCAGATTAGACAAACCAAGACCAAAATTTTGAAGAAACCCTGACGACAGAAGAAAAGCAAGTATGGATACGTATTAAGAATGTCACAAATGACTTCCTGGGAAAACGAAGAGCGGATAACTACAAAGATTGCCGGCCGTTGTTTCCGAGCGGTTCTACGCGCTTCAGTCCGGAACCACGCTGCTGCTACGGTCGTAGGTTCGAATCCTGACTCGGGCATGGTTGTGTGTGACGTCCTTAGGTTAGTCAGGTTTAAGTGGTTCTAAGTCTAGGGAACTGATGACCTCAGCTGTTAAGTCCCATTGTGCTTAGAGCCATTTGCACCACCTTTGCACTGCCAAGATTTGGTAAATGATGTGCTTGTTGCATACCAAAAGTGCATTTCATGCACTCTGATTTGGATCACTTCCCAGAAAGCTGCAGCGACGTGTCTGATGGACATGGAGGAAGTTCCATGAGGACATCACGACCTTAGAAGAACGGCACGAAGGGAAATGGATATCTACTATGCTGGAATACGGGTAAGCTACTACAAACAGCACAGTGAACGCATTATTGTGGCCAAGATAGACACGAAGCCCCCGCCTCCTACAGTAGTACAAGTTTATATGCCAACTAGCTCTGCAGGAGACGAAGATATTGATGAAATGTATGATGAGATAAAAGAAATTATTCAGGTACTGAAGGGAGACGAAAATTTAATAGTCATGGATGACTGAAATTCAAGAGTTGGAAAAGGGAGAGAAGGAAACATAGTAGGTTAATATGGATTGGGGCTAAGAAATGAAAGAGGAAGCCGCCTGGTCCAATTTTGCGCAGATCATAACTTAATCATAGCTAACACTTGGTTCAAGAATCATGAAAGAAGGTTGTATACATGGAGGAACCCAGGAGATACTAAAAGGTATCAGATAGATTATATAATGGTAAGACAGAGATTTAGGAACCAGGTTTTAAATTGTAAGACATTTCCAGGGGCAGATGTGGTCTCTGACCACAATCTATTGGTTATGAACTGTAGATTAAAACTGAAGAAACTGCAAAATGGTGGGAATTTAAGGAGATGGGACCTGGATAAACTGACTAAACCAGAGGTTGTGCAGAGTTTCAGGGAGAGCATAAAGGAACAATTGACAGGAATGGGGGAAAGAAATACAGTAGAACATGAATGGGTAGCTCTCAGGGATGAAGTAGTGAAGGCAGCAGACGATC
Organism: Schistocerca americana; assembly: GCF_021461395.2. Classification (NCBI taxonomy): domain Eukaryota; kingdom Metazoa; phylum Arthropoda; class Insecta; order Orthoptera; family Acrididae; genus Schistocerca; species Schistocerca americana. The sequence goes on from NC_060126.1 coordinate 384,571,906, forward strand.
AAGTAGGTAAAAAGACGAGGGCTAGTAGAAATCCTTGGGTAACAGAAGAAATATTAAATTTAATTGATGAAAGGAGAAAATATAAAAACGCAGTAATGAAGCAGGCAAAAAGGAAAACAAACGTCTCAAAAATGATATCGACAGGAAGTGCAAAATGGATAAGCAGGGATGGCTAGAGGACAAATGTAAGGATGTAGAGGCTTATCTCATGAGGGGTGAGATAGATACTGCCTACAGGAAAATTAAAGAGACCTTTGGAGAAAGAAGAACCACTTGCATGAACATCAAGAGCTTTGATGGAAACCAGTTCTAAGCAAAGAAGGGAAAGCAGAAAGGTGGAAGGAGTATATAGAGGGTCTATACAAGGGCGATGTACTTGAGGACAATATTATGGAAATGGAAGAGGACGTAGATGAAGATGAAATGGGAGATACGATACTGCGTGAAGAGTTTGACAGAGCACTGAAAGACCTGAGTCGAAGCAAGGCCCCCGGAGTAGACAACATTCCATTAGAACTACTGACAGCCTTGGGAGAGCCAGTCCTGACAAAACTTTACCACCTGGTGAGTAAGATGTGTGAGACACGCGAAATACCCACAGACTTCAAGAAGAATATAATAATTCCAATCCCAAAGAAAGCAGGTATTGACAGATGTGAAAATTACCGAACTATCAGTTTAATAAGTCACAGCTGTAAAATACTAACGCGAATTCTTTGCAGACGAATGGAAAAACTGACAGAAGCCGACCTCGGGGAGGATCAGTTTTGATTCCGTAGAAATGTTGGAACACGTGAGGCAACACTGACCCTACGACTTATCTTAGAAGAAAGATTAAGGAAAGGCAAACCTACGTTTCTAGCATTTGTAGACTTAGAGAAATTTTTTGACAGTGTTGATTGGAATACTCCCTTTCAAATTCTGAAGGTGGCGGGGGTAAAACACAGGGAGTGAAAGGCTATTTACAATTTGTAAAGAAACCAGATGGCAGTTATAAGAGTCGAGGGGTATGAATGGGAAGCAGTGGTTGGGAAGGGTGTGAGACAGGGTTGTAGCCTCTCCCCGATGTTATTCAATACTATATATTGGGCAAGCAATACAGGAAACAAAACAAAGTTCGGAGTAGGTATTAAAATCCATGGAGAAGAAATAAAAACTTTGAGGTTCGCCGATGACATTGTAATTCTGTCAGAGACAGCAAAGGACTTGGAAGAGCAGCTGAACGGAATGGACAGCGTATTGAAAGGAGGGTATAATATGAACATCAACAAAAGCAAAACGAGGATAATGGAATGTAGTCGAATTAAATCGGGCGATGCTGAGGGAATTAGATTAGGAAATGAGGCACTTAAAGTAGTAAAGGAGTTTTGCAATTGGGGAGCAAAATAACTGATGATGGTCAAAGTAGAGAAGATATAAAATGTAGACTGGCGATGGCAAGGAAAGCGTTTCTGAAGAAGAAAAATTTGCTAACATCGTGTATAGATTTAAATGTCAGGAAGTCGTTTCTGAATGTATTTGTATGGAGTGTAGCCATGTACGGAAGTGAAACGTGGACGATAAATAGTTTGGACAAGAATAGAATAGAAGCTTTCGAAATGTGGTGCAACAGAAGAGTGCTGAAGATTAGATGGGTAGATCAAATAACTAATGAGGAGGTATTGAATAGAATTGGGGAGAAGAGGAGCTTGTGGCACAACTTGACTAGAAGAAGGGATCGGTTGGTAGGACATGTTCTGAGACATCGAGGGATCACCAATTAAGTACTGGAGGGCAGCGTGGAGGGTAAAAATCGTAGAGGGAGACCAAGAGATGAATACACTTAGCAGATTCAGAAGGATGTAGGCTGCAGTAGGTACTGGGAGATGAAGAAGCTTGCACAGGATAGAGTAGCATGGAGAGCTGCATCAAACCAGTCTCAGGACTCAAGACCACAACAACAACTACAGCTATGCTGGCTGACTACTGCTGGAATATAATTCGATATTCCAAGGATAGTCAGCATAAAAGAAAGTAATAAAAGTATAAATGGTGTAACGTATAAAGTATAATGGTGGGAAAATAGTCATTTTTTTATTATTTCTCAATTTTGACCCTCTGTGTTCAAAGGTGGATGTATTGAGTAGTTCCTTTACTGGTTGAAATATATGTTTATCAACGTTTAGAAACACTAGAGTTTCACATTTTTAATGTAGCAAAAAAAAAGCTAGAAGAAGCTAAAATCCCAAGTACTCAAAAACTGTGCCTGACAAAATAATCTAAATTAGATTTGACTTTATCTTACTGATTTCCATAATAATAACAACTAATATCCCCAGAAAAACTAATTTTTTTTAAAAAAGAAAAAAAGAAGTGTTATTTCTTTGTGCATTTGGTCCCTCTCACAGATTTCCTCACTCTGTTACTTAGCAACGTATTCTTCATTTCCCCTCCTCCTGGAATCTATAGTATTGTTTCAGACTGTAATTAACTAACAACATTGTTGCACACAGTAATTCATTGTCGTGTGCGTCATTTCTGCTTCACCTCACAGATTAGAAGCCAGATGTGGGCCTGGTTACTGAGAGGTCAGACTAGTGTATGCCGTATTAGCGAGAGTGTAGTAAATTCGAAAACAGTGTTCGCGTTGTATATACTTGGACCATTTCAATTATTGGATTTTATCGACACTTTACTTCTCAGTTTCTCAAAATTATCAACTTGACTCTTGCCATTGATTCCAGCCATGGTCTTCACCTGCAAACTTACTGAAACGATGTGGCGTTTATGCCACACTGTGGACCATGATTTATTATACACTGAAGCGCCATAGAAACTGGTATAGGCATGCGTATTAAAATACAGAGACACGTTAACAGGCAGAATACGGCCCTGTGGTCGGCAACGCCTATATACGAGGTGCATTCAAGTTCTAAGGCCTCCGATTTTTTTTCTCCGGACTGGAAAGAGATAGAAACATGCGGATTGTTCTAAAATGAGGCCGCGTTCATTGTTAATACGTCCCAGAGATGGCAGCGCCGTACGGCAGATGGAATTTACCGCCAGCGGCGAGAATGAGAACTGTTTTAAATACTTAAAATGCTGACTTTTCCTTACTTGAACAGTGTGCAATCATTCGTTTTCTGAATTTGCGTGGTGTGAAACCAATTGAAATTCATTGACAGTTGAAGGACACATGTGGTGATGGAGTTATGGATGTGTCGAAAGTGCGTTCGTGGGTGCGACAGTTTAATGAAGGCAGAACATCATGTGACAACAAACCGAAACAACCTCGGGCTCGCACAAGCCGGTCTGACGACATGATCGAGAAAGTGGAGAGAATTGTTTTGGAGGATCGCCGAATGACTGTTGAACAGATCGCCTCCAGAGTTGGCATTTCTGTGGGTTCTGTGCACACAGTCCTGCATGACGACCTGAAAATGCGAAAAGTGTCATCCAGGTGGGTGCCACGACTGCTGACGGACGACCACATGGCTACCTGTGTGGCATGTTGCCAAGCAATGTTGACGCGCAACGACAGCATGAATGGGACTTTCTTTTCGTCGGTTGTGACAATGGATGAGACGTGGATGCCATTTTTCAATCCAGAAACAAAGCACCAGTCAGCTCAATGGAAGCACACAGTTTCACCGCCACCAAAAAAATTTCGGGTAACCGCCAGTGCTGAAAAAATGATGGTGTCCATGTTCTGGGACAGCGAGGGCGTAATCCTTACCCATTGTGTGCCAAAGGGCACTACGGTAACAGGTGCATCCTACAAAAATGTTTTGAAGACCAAATTCCTTCCTGCACTGCAACAAAAACGTCCGGAAAGGGCTCCGCGTGTGCTGTTTCAATAAGACAACGCACCCGCACATCGAGCTAACGTTACACAACAGTTTCTTCGTGATAACAACTTTGAAGTGATTCCTCATGCTCCCTACTCACCTGACCTGGCTCCTAGTGACTTTTGGCTTTTTCCAACAATGAAAGACATTCTCCGTGGCCGCACATTCACCAGCCGTGCTGCTATTGCCTCAGCGATTTTCCAGTGGTCAAAACGGACTCCTAAAGAAGCCTTCACCGCTGCCATGGAATCATGGCGTCAGCGTTGTGAAATACGTGTACGTCTGCAGGGCGATTACGTAGAGAAGTAACGCCAGTTTCATCGATTTCGGGTGAGTAGTTAATTAGAAAAAAAATCGCAGGCCTTAGAACTTGAATGCACCTCGTAAGACAACAAGTGTCTGGCGCAGTTGATAGATCGGTTACTTTTGCTACAATGGCATGTTATCAGGATCTAAGTGAGTTTGAACGTAGTGCCGTAGTCGGCACACGATCGATGGGAACAGCATCTCCAAGACAGCTATGAAGTGGGGATTTTTCCGTACGACCATTTCACGAGTGTACTGTGAATATCAAGAATCCGGTAAAACATCAAATATCCGACATCGCTGAGGCCGGCAAAAGATACTGCAAGAACGGAACCAACGACAATTGAAGAGAATCGCTCACCGTGACAGAAGTGCAACCCTTCTGCAGATTGCTGCGGATTTCAATGCTGGGCCATCAACAAGTGTCAGCGTACGAACCATTCAACGAAACGTCATCGATATGGGGTTTGGAACCCGAAGACCTACTCGTGTATGCCTGATTACTGCAAGACACAAAGCTTTACGCCTCGCCTGCGACTGTCAACACCGACATTGGACTGTTGATGACTGGGAAAGTGTTGCCTGGTCTGACGAGTCTCGTATCAAATTGTACCGAGCGGGTGAACGTGTACAGATATGGAGACAACCTCATGAATCCTTGGTCCGTTCATGTCAGCAGGGGACTGTTCAAGTTAGTGGAGGCTCTGTAATGGTGTAGGGTGTGTGCAGTTGGAGTGAAATGGGACCCCTGATACGTCTACATACGACTCTCACAGTTGACACGTACGTAAGCATCCTATCCGGTCACTTGCATCCATTCATGTCCAATGTGCATTCCGACGGACTTGGCCAATTTCAGCAGGACAATGTGCCACCCCACACGTCCATAATTGCTACAGAGTGGCTCCAGGGACACTCTTCTGAGTTTAAACTCTTCCGGTGACCACCAAATTCCCCAGACGTGAACATTATTGAGCATATCTGGGATGCCTTGCAACGTGCTGTTCAGATGAGACCTCTACACCTTCGTATTCTTACGGATTTATGGACAGCCCTGCAAGATTCAGGGCTGCATTACTCCAGACATTAGTCGAGTCCGTGCCGCGTCGTGTTGCTGTACTTCTGCGTGCTCGCGGGAGCCCTACACGATATTAGGCAGGTGTACCAGTTTCTTTTGGCTCTTCAGTGTAATTTCATAGCCGGCCGGGTTGGCCGAACGGTTCTAGGCGCTACAGTCTGGCACCGCGCGACCGCTACGGTCGCAGGTTCGAATCCTGCCTCGGGCATGGATGTGCGTGATGTCCTTGGGTTAGTTAGGTTTAAGTAGTTCTAAGTTCTCGGGGACTGATGACCTCAGAAGTTAAGGCCCCATAGTGCTCAGAGCCATTTCAACCATTTTTTTTTTTTTTTTTTTTTTTTTTTTTGTAATTTCATATGATTGTATAGCTATGCGATCGGGTAGAAAAGATAGTTAGCCACTCCACAAGTGAGAGATGGTCGTGCCACATAGATAGGGAATGTTGGAAAGCAATGAGAGTAGGCTGTGTTGGAAAGCAACGACAGATAGCAGCAGGTTCCAAGTTAGGCTTGGCACCAAACTCATAATTTCTAGTATTAATATTTAACGTTTAAATCATTAAGACAAAAATCTGGCAATGCTTAGAATTAACCCACATTGATGTTTATATAACTACGCAGATCTTAAAAACTGACCTGCAAAGATTACCGAAAGAATTTATGTTTTGAATTACTCACAGACAGAGTTGACCGATCATGGAAGTGTGCCCTGCATGGCAGACAGGAAAACACGACTGGCCATTAAAATTGCTACACCACGAAGGTGACGTGCTACAGACGCGAAATTTAACCGAAAGGAAGAAGATGGTGTGATATGCAAATGATTAGCTTTTCAGAGCATTCACACAAGGCTGGCGCCGGTGGAGACACCTACAACGTGCTGACATGAGGAAAGTTTCCAATCGATTTCTCACACACAAACTGGTGAAACCTTGTTGTGATGCCACGTGCAGGGTGGAGAAATGCGTTCCATCACGTTCCCGACTTTGATAAAGGTCGGATTGTAGACTATCGCGATTGCGGTTTATCGTATCGCGACATTGCTGCTCGCGTTCGTCGAGATCCAATGACTGTTAGCAGAATATGGAATCGGTGGGATCAGGAGGGTAATACGGAACCCCGTGCTGGATCCCAACGGCCTCGTATCACTAGCAGTCGAGATGACAGGCATCTTATCCGCATGGCTGAAACGTATCGTGCAGCCATGTCTCGATCCCTGAGTAAACAGATGGGGACGTTTGCAAGACAACAACCATCTGCACGAACAGTTCGACGATGTTTGCAGCAGCATGGAGTATCAGCTCGGAGACCATGGCCGCGGTTACCCTTGACGCTGCATCACAGATACGAAGGCCTGCGATGGTGTACTCAACGACGAACCTGGGTGCACGAATGGCAAAACGTCTTTTTTTCGGATGAATCCAGGTTCTGTTTACAGCATCATGATGGTCGCATCCGTGTTTGGCGTCATCGCGGTGAACGCACATTGCAAGCGTGTATTCGTCATCGCCATACTGGCGTATCACCCGGCATGATGGTATGGGCTGCCATTGGTTACACGTCTCCGTCACCTCTTGTTCGCATTGAAGGCACTTTGAAAAGTGGACGTTACATTTCAGATGTGTTACGACCCGTGGCTCTACCCTTCATTCGATCCCTGCGAAACCCTACATTTCAGCAGGATAATGCACGACCGCATGTTGCAGGCCCTGTACGGGCCTTTCTGAATACAGAAAATGTTCGACTGCTGCCCTGGCCAGCACATTCTCCAGATCTCTCACCACTTGAAAACGTCTGGTCAATGGTGGCCGAGCAACTGGCTCGTCACAATATGCCAGTCACTACTCTTAATGAACTGTGGTATCGTGTTGAAGCTGCATGGGCAGCTGTACCTGTACACGCCATCCAAGCTCTGTTTGACTCAATGCCCAGGCGTATCAAGGCCTTTATTACGGCCAGAGGTGGTTGTCCTGGGTACTGATTTCTCAGGATCTATGCACCCAAATTACGTGAAAATGTAATCACATGTCAGTTCTAGTATAATACATTTGTCCAATGAATACCCGTTTATCATCTGAATTTCTTCTTGGTGTAACAATTTTAATGGCCAGTAGTGTATTAGGTTGTCCGCCCCTCTTGGTCTCGCGGTAGCGTTCTCGCTTCCCGAGCAAGGGGGCCCGGGTTCGAATCCCGGCGGGATCAGTGATTTTTCCTGCCTCGAGATGAGTGACTGTTGTCGTGTCGTCTTCATCATCATCATTCATCCCCATTACGGTCGGAGGAAGGCAACGGCAAACCACCTCCATTAGGACCTTGCCTAGTGAGGCGGTGCGGGTCTCCGGTATCGTTCCCCTACGCTCTGTAAAGAAGCATGGGACTTCATTTCATCAGTGTATTAGATTGGTGCATTAGTTGGTAGCGGTTTTTTTTCGCATGTCGGTAATCCGGTTGCTATGGACTTATTTATTGATTGAGATTTTTTTTATTTCGAATTTACTGTTGTTATTTGACTTCACATAGAGACATTTTGTGATTTGGTGATAGTGAGTGAGCTGTGGACGCTAGAAAATGGAGTGCTAAGTGTAGCAGTCTGAACGTTGCCAACATATTCTTCTCTTTGAGTTCAATGGGTAGTTGACAGCAGCGGAGGCAACCAGAAACATTTGCGTCGTGTGTGGGGATAATACCATTGAACACAGAACGACAAGAATATGATTTTATTTTGTTTTAAAGAGAATCGTTTTGACATTAGTGACTCTCCACCTTCAGGAAGACATTTGGATTTTCATGAAGATCATTTAATCGTTTAAATGCATCAATCCGCAATGATCCACGTCAGTGTATTCGAGAACTGCAAATGTGGTCAACTGTGATCATTCCACAAATGAGCTACATTTGCATTCTCTAAGTCAAAATTACAAAAATTTGTGGGTGGTCTCATGTGCATCTCTGTTTGCTCATCATCAACCGACTCGTGAACAATACCGACCGTTCATATTCTGTATCGTTACAGGTGACGAAAAATGATGTCTTTATGATAACTTAAGCAAAAGAGAGGAGTGGGTAAGCCCAAACAAAGATTAGATTAGATGACTAGATTAGTTTTTCGTTACATAGATCCGTACTGAGGAGATCCTCGTTGATGTGGAACATGTCACTTTTTTTTAAGCTGAAATAACAATACTAATAGTATGAGTGTATACAATACATCATTTTTTAAGCTGAAATAACAATACTATAGTATGAGTATATGCAATTCATCATTTGTTTCTATTAAAAAATTCGTCAATGGAGTAGAAGGAGTTGGCCACTAGTAAGTCTTTCAAGCTTCTTTCAAACTGATCTTTATTTGTAACTAATTTTTTTATGTTTGCTGGCAAATTATTGAAGATGAGTGTTCCTGAGTAGTGGACCCCTTTTTGAACTAAAGTAAGTGTTTTAAAGTCCTTTTGCAGATCATTTTTGTTCCTGGTATTGTAGGTATGAACTGAGCTGTTTGTTGGAAAAAGAGATATATTATTTAGGGCAAATTTCATTAAGGAGAAATATACTGAGAGGCAGCAGTTAGTATACCCAGTTCTTTGAAGAGGTTTCTACAGGACGTCCGCGAATTTACTCCACAAATAATACGTATTACACGCTTTTGGACTCTGAAAACTTTTGTTTGACTTGAAGAGTTACCCCAAAATATTATATCATATGATATTATGGAGTGAAAGTAGGCAAAGTATGCAAGCTCTTTCATTTTTATGTCGCCTATGTCTGCTAACAAGCGAATTGCAAATACAGATTTGTTAAGGTGTTTCTGCAGTTCTGTGGTGTGCTCCTCCCAACTGAATTGTAATCCGAGGAATTTAAGACTATCAACCTCTTCTATCTGCTCTTCTTCATACTTTATGCATATGCTGGGTGGAAACCTCTTACAGGTTCTGAATTGCATATAGTGAGTCTTTTCGAAGTTTAATGTCAGTGAGTTGGCTCTAAACCATTTATTAATATCCATGAAAATATCATTAGCAAATCTTTCTAGAACTACACTCGACATACTATTTATTGCAATACTTGTGTCATCTGCAAACAAAACGAACTCTGTTTCTGGCAGTGTAACTGATGAGAGATCATTAATGTACACAAGAAAAAGCAATGGCCCTAAAATGGATCCTTGTGGGACACCAAATGTAATTTCTTCCCATTCTGATGAAGACTGATGACTTAATTCACTAGTCCCTTGCACTGACACCCTTTGTTTCCTGTTAGCGAGGTATGACTTGAACCATTTTGCAGCACTGCCTGTGACACCATAGAATTCTATTTTATTTAAAAGCAGCAACTCCCCTTACAAAGCCCTTCGTGCATCCACAAAATGTAATGTATAGCATCTAGTGGAACAACGACAGTGTGATGTACTGCAAATTGCTTCCCCGAGGTCTAACCATCACTGCTGACATTTATTATCAACAACTGACACCTCTTTCAGACGCAGTCCAACAACAACGACCAGGAAGATTGTGTGAAGTGATGCTACTCCACGTTAACACCTGTCCACATTCTGCTAGACAGACAAAAAGCACTACACAGGAGTTGTGTTGGGAACTCATTCTGCACCCACTTGATTCACATAATCTTGCGCACCCAGATTTTCACGTTTTCCGCTCTCTATTAAACAGAATTCAAGGAACTTTCTTTCCAAATGAAAATGCTCATGAAACATGACTCGACGAGTACCTTGCCTCAAAACCACGTGATTTCTGCAGTGAGGAATTGAAAAGTTACCCTAGCTTTGGCAGACTGCTGTAAATAGTGAAGGAGAATATATTATTGAAGACTTAAGGGGACATTGTATGTCCTGTGCTGACAATGTTAAATTATCGAATTTTGTGACCTATTATCTTGGAAACTTTTTAAGACACCAACTTACAATTTTTCCATAATTATTGAATGCATCTTTCCAGATACACTCAACTACAATCAGCACTAAAATTGTATTGTGGGGCATGTTATGCTTTTTTTTTGTCAAACACTCAGTTTCTTGACCTAATTTTGTAAATAAATAAACATAAAAACAAAACAATTCATGCTCTATTAATTATTCTAGTTCCACATGTGTTGAATCTCACACTTGACATGCTGTGTAAATTTCATGTCTCTACTTTTTTAGAAAACTGGTCATTTATTGCAAAAACTGTTGTTCACAGATATTCAGCTTTAAAAAAATTTTATTAAAAATTCTTATACAGATTTACATTTATGCGTCTTTTATGCACTAGAATTGCCCTGATCCATAGTCTGTGTCTTCTTCAGTGTCACAACCAGTGCTTTTTTCTAAAAAAAGTTTGAGGGTACTCCGACATGGGATACAATGCAGCGAAAATTAGTTATAATTGAAGCATGGGATACCACCCGTCTGCTTTTAGCCATGAAATCATCAACATGTCGAACTACAAAAAAAAAAAAAAAAAAAAAAAAAAAAAAAAAATGGTATCGGACTCTTCAGTTGACTTTACAGATCAAACGAAGCAGGCGATACCGAGAAAAACAAACATACAAGAGAAAGTGGTATCGAACACTTCAGTTTACGTCACCTCAAATGAAGCATGCTATTTGAGCGTACGCATATCCGTTTAACACTACCATCGGCCACTATTAGTGGGCGAGGGCACTACATGCTTGTCGAACTGGCTGTCAGCGATTCAGTTCAAAATGGTTCAAATGGCTCTGAGCGCTACGGGACTTAACATCTGTGGTCATCAGTCCCCTAGTACTTAGAACTACTTAAACCTAACTAACCTAAGGACATCACACACATCCATGCCCGAGGCAGGATTCGAACCTGCGACCGTAGCAGTCGCGCGGTTCCGGACTGAGCGCCTGAACCGCTAGACCACCGCGGCCGGCAGCGATTCAGTTGTCGAGAACGGTTACTGCAGCTTCGAAATGCTTGAAACAGTCAATGACATCGATTTTCCCACCAAAAACTGCACTAGTATCATTCGTATTGCAATTAACAACACGAAAAAATGAAATAAAAATTTACGTCTGTGAAATAAATCTTTGGCACTCTTCCAAGTTCTCAACATCGTAAAAACATTACTTTGTCGACGAAAAAGTTTAGGGGTTCGCATCCTCCAGCGTTCCCCCAGAAAAACAGCACTGGTCACAACAGCCCAGTGCTTGCCTCCTCCTTTTCTTTCTTGCTTCTTTTGTCATTTCCTGACGAGCTAACTCTGCATCACGTACACGAAGCTCATCCAGTTCCCGCAGTCCTTTAGCTGTGTTCTGTTCAAATCTTAAGTCTTTCACAATTTTCGCCATTAAAAGTTATTACAGCATCAGACACTGCTAACTTTAGAGACATGAGGCCAACGAATACATTTTTAGGCATACGGCACCACACAACGTTACTGAAGGACTCATTCACATTCTGGGTCTTCCCATGTAAATACTTCATTAGTAGCTCAGGATTTGTCAAATCTGTAAATAGGTTTGATTGCCTCCATTACTGCCAAAGGAAGAGAATGTTTAAGTGTAAATTTATGGAGGGTGCCAGAAAATTCAGTTTGCCTATATTTTCACCAAGTGTTTGCTGGAGGTGGGCACAAAGCATGACATGACTTTTCATCGGTTGATATTCGATGAAAGAAAATTCTCCACACAGCTCTTTTCATCTACTCTAAATTTGCGTTTCTTGAAGTTACTTTTACGCTTAGTCATTTTATTTACGTATAAAAAGCAATAGAAGTTAGCTTACTACTAAAATAGACGATAATCACACTACTTTCAACGAAAACTAATATAAGAAACAAAGGACTGATTTGTTTATTCGTAACGCCAACTTCCGAGACGTTGCAGTAGGCACAAAACAAAGCAATTCACAGTCTTGTAGACTGTGTAGTTCGCAAGATATGACTGCTCAACTGTGGCAGTATATGCGTAGCTGCGAAATTTCACAGTCACACGTCAACATTCAAAATATTATTTGAAGGCCTCACAATTGTCTGATTTTAATGTATTGTATAACAAAATGTTCAGGAAAGTCCAAAGTACATTATGGAGTAGGAAAGAGAAAATGTCAAATTTCAACGAATTTCACGTACAATGTCCCCTTAAGTCACTGTTTGCGTAATTGTTGTGTTTATTAAATTTACGGAAATACGCAACGAACTTGTGAACCAACCCAACAGCAAGACATGTAACCCCTGTGACACAGAACTCGTTAAAGCCTGTGCTATGGTGAGTGAGCGGGATTCACCTTATGAGAAAGGATTTTCGTATAGATATCGACCGCGAGTACCTGAATGGTGGCAAATCAGACTTACATCCACTCTGTAATAACAATGATCCGTCAAGCAAGTTCGAAATGCAATTACACGTCAGGATGGATCAAAAGCAACCCAGAAGATGCTACTAATGTGATAGTAATACGGTCGCCAGCCTAATTAGGCGTTAACTTAGTTCCTTCCCCTATACAAGTTGGTATATATTCATGCAAAACAACAAGTTGTAACACTGCATAATACAGTAGAATTTTAGAACCAGAAAATCTATTGAACTGATAGTTTCACGTTCTGTACTGATATGGAAACCCATGAATGCATAACACTACACTATAATGTATACTACAAAACTTTATACTGTCTACTGATCTGATTAAAATCGGGCATAGGTTACCCTAGAAATTGCACTTTCGTGCTACACACAAAATGTCAATTTTTATAAAGATAAAACACTGATAAATTTTGATTTTTATATTGACTTTAACTCTTGCTGGTCAAACCAATTTAGAACAGTTCAGAATTCAAATGAATGAGGGGACGGGGGGGGGGGGGGGGGGGGGGGGGAGACCCCGAAACTATTATGATCGCTGTATTTTAAAAAAATGATTACTGAATTTATTATGCGTTCAAGATTTTCAGTATATAAGCCACTACTTTTTTCATCTAATTTACTGCTCATTTAAATGCCTTTAAATCTATCTCGAAATAATAAACTTCATTACTACATCAATACTAAAGTTATTTTTCAACTTCGTTAGACCTTCGTTATTCATTTACTGGTTCATTAACAAAACATTTCTTTAAACATCATTCTAATATACCTAGTTCTGCAAATAATTATTATTAACACAAATTTTAATTTTCATTTCGGGACACTCGGATTGCACAACGTTTGGAAAGGACCCTGTCTAGGTTAGTTGTAAGGACAATTAAATGATGGAAAAGTTGTGGTAAAATTTAGGTTATTATTGCACCAAACAAACACAATTCACTCTCTGATCCATACGAATACAGCACTAAAGGTTTCAACCTGCTAGTATCGATGCGGCGGTTGGCGAGCGGCAAGACGGCGAGGCACAGAGCACACATACAACCACAGCTATGGCTCTTGATGAATCGGCACTTTAATTCTTCTTAGCGTCGCAATAATTTTCCATTTAGTGCCTATGTAATTTTGCCATGCTGTGTGGGCGTTGGAACGGCATACCCGAGGCTCAATGAAGCTACGTCTTCCAGGAGAGCCTCCTCGCTCCATAAGTGTTGCTCAAACCAGTGCCAAACTCCAACTACTACTGTGCCCGTTGCGCCGTGCAGAGCCCGCGCGCATTTTCCCGCGCTCGCCTGCCATCCACCTTTTACCGCTCCCTGACAGACCGGGTATTCACCCGAGATTTTGCATTCTACATATCCTAACACATTGCCTACGTATGGACCAGACGTGCAGTTACAATTTTAAACATCTTACAACAGTTTCAACATTTGTTACATTTCAATTCTATTACAATATGACTTGACATTTGACATAAACATTAATATTCACATTGAAACTTGTTTACAGTTTTCTTAACGCAATGGCATGAAAAAGAAATTGAAATCAGACCATCAATTACACAAGTTTATCGAAAATCAAATGGGAAGAATTACTTATATGTACAATATTACAGAGTCGCTGTTGTTACAGACACTGTCTTCGGAGTCTAACGCTAGCCTTTGTATAGGTAACAAGTATGCAATTTAAGTTGTTGTTTCAAAGTGAACTAATTGATTGAAAGTGAGTCAAAGTTTAACTCCACACTGGGGGCCATCCAGAATATGAACATGTATAGATCCTGAGTGCTACGAAGAAGTTCCTGCCCCAACGCATTACTACGTCAGCCACTAATCACACAAGTAAAATGCATTGAATCTTCCCTAAAGAAAGAGGTGGAGGATTCCTTACCTCATCTTTTCTAATGCTATCTCAATATCTCCATTGAATTTCTTCTCCATAGGGCAAGGCTCCTAATATGCAGTTTACAGACAGTGGGTTTTTGAGTTACTTTCGGGGATAGTACTACAATGCTAGAATAAAGTTTCCATACATGCTGTGTCCCATCATTGATGAATTCAAACCAAAACGAGGAAAATGCGTTTTCACAATCAACCCTGTATTGGAGCATCACGATGTGCACGAAACAAAGCACTTTACCAGTTTCCCATCTATTTTCACTTCTAATTGTCGTGTTATACAGAAAAAAACTATAGATTATTTTCTTAAACGAAACGGGAACTCTACAACGCCTCTCACCTTGGTGCGTTGTTGTGAATATCAACCGCAGAACATGCAAAAAGGCTAAGTTAAACCAACGCACGAAGACAGTAGTGAGGTTAAGGTATGTGATAGTTGAGTCAGCGCTGGCAACGTGTGTAGCTGAGAACAGTTTCTTTTCTCTATTGACTTGCCGTCGTAAATATTGACATATAGCAGCTTTCCTTAGTCCTTTCGGTAAGTGGATCCATTTTTAATGTCCACTTTTGCTGTGGAGCCCTAGGTTAGTTTCTATAGTATCTTTTTAATACAGCACTGTGTTAGTTGAATATTTGCAACAAAAATCACAAATTATTTCAAATAATATTTATTTACCTCGAAAAGTAATTTCAAAATTAACCCAAAAATTCATAAAGTGACTTCAGTTTAAAATACAGTAGATTTACATTTTAATGAGGTGAGTGGTAGCAGTTCGTATTTTCACAGGTATTGTTAATACTAGCCTTTAGAAGAAGAAAAAATTGAAATGTCGAAAAATACTGTGAGGATAAGACTACCCTGACATGCTTTATGTAGGGTTGACTCAGGAAAACGGTTATAAACTCTCTGAATCGAAAACAAACGACCAGGAAAGAATTATCCGAATGGGATGGAAAATGGTAGATGTGATGTACTTGTACAGACAAACAAATGACTACAATTTCAGAAAAATTGGATGATTTATTCAAGAGAAAGAGTTTCACTAATTGAGCAAGTCAATAACACATTGGTCCATCTCTGGCAGCTGTGCAAGAAGTTACTCGGCTTGGCATCGATTGATAGAGTTTTTGAAGGTCCTCCTAGGGGATATTATGCCAAACTCAGTCCAATTGGCTCGTTAAATCATCAAAATCCTGAGATGGTTGCAGGGCCCTGCCAATAATGCTCCAAACGTTGTCAACTGGGGAGGGATCCAGCAGCCTTGTTGGCCAAGGTAGTGCTTGGCAAGCATGAAGACAATCAGCAGAAAAACTTGCTGCGTGCAGGCGGGCATTATCTTGCTTGAATGTAAACCCAGAATGGCTTGCCATGAGGGCAACAAAACAGGGGGTAGAATATCGTTGACGTACCGCTGTGCTGTGAGTGTGCTGCAGATAGCAATCGAAGGGCTCCTGCAATAAAAATAAACGGCACCCCAGACCATCACTCCTGGCTGCATGGTGGGTGACATTCACGTTGGTACGCCACTGCTGCCTGGACTGTCTACAGACACGTCTTCATTGGCCACTGGGGCTCAATCTGAAGTGGGACTCATCATTGAAGATAATTTTACTCACGTCAAGGAGACTTCAGGTTCATTTCGAAGTGGGACTCATAACTGGAGACATTTCTACCACAGTCAATGAGGTACCAGGCCGGAGGCGTCTCTGGAGATGGCTGCACTTCAACCGGATACCAAGCTGACAGACGCCCGTGGTCTGGGGTGTCATTTCTTTTCGCAGCAGGAGACCTTTGGTTGTCGTCTGCAGCACAGCAGTACATTGACGGTATTCTATGTCCCGTATTGTTGCCCTTCATGGCAAGATATCCTAGGCTGACGTTTCTGCAAGATAATGCCCACCGGCACGCAGCGAGATAATTCTGATGCTTGTCTTCGTGCTAGATCTCTCCCCAGGTAAGAACGTCTGGAGCATTATGGGCAGGGCCCAGCAACCATCTTGGGATTTTTGACAACGTTACGCGTCAGTAAAACAGAATTTGGCACGATGTCCCTCAGAGGCACATCCAACAACTCTATCTTTAGCAAGACGAATGACTGTTTGCCAAAGGCGGACAAACGCATTATTGACCTGCTCGGTTTGTGAAGTCCTTGCTCTTGAACAAATCGTCCAATTTTTCTGAAACTGCAATCATTTGTTTGTCCATTCGAATAATTCCGTCGTGGTGTACTGTTTTCCTTTTTTTTTTTTTTGTCTTAGAATGTGTATCGAAAACGTCTATATTCGTGTCAAATAAACAGTTTTCGGAGTCTTTAAGACGACTTATAACGTACCAGATGACATTTATCTCAAAGTTAAGTGAAACAAGACTCTGTAGAACATGGTGCAAATTTTAGAAATGAATTGAATCCTATAGAATCCTGTATGGGGAAGTAAAATGCAAGACACCATAATCATTTACCAACTATACATAACATGTTATTTAAATACGGTAACTGGAGGGGGCGAAGATTTTAAGAAAATGAAACAACTGCGAAGAGTAGAAACATCCAAGTAGGTAGAAGTACTTGCGATGTGCTAGGTAATCCCAAATACAGGATGAGTCAGGGAGGAAGAAACATGGTTTGATGGGTGATAGTATTGGTGACTCTGAACAAAAAACTTTAAATGAACATATCTGGCACACAGCTGTTTGAAAATAATGGGTGTCAGTCACATGTCCTTCTTCCATAGCACTCACATGCGATTACAACAAAGAGATATTAGGATATCTGGTGTTGTCTGTCCCAGTCATTTCAATGCGGTGACCAACTCATCAGTACACTTGTTTTAGATAACCCTCTTAATGAAGTACGTTACTCGATTTCCTTCAAAATGTGTTACCAGAACACTTGGAGGATACTCCTTTGGCAACAACACGTTGTGAAACTTCCTGACAGATTAAAACTGTGTGCCCGACCGAGACTCGAACTCGGGACCTTTGCCTTTCGCGGGCAAGTGCTCTACCAACTGAGCTACCGAAGAACGACTAACGCCCAGTACTCACAGCTTTACTTCTGCCAGTACCTCGTCTCCTACCTTCCAAACTTTACAGAAGCTCTCCTGCGAACCTTGCAGAACTCATTCTGAACACGTTGTATGTTAACGAGCATTGCGCTCTCGTTCAAATATATGGCCGAAAGAGACAGCCTACAGGAATTGTGAAGCCAACCCTGTCATCCAGGTCCATGTGCCACAAAGGGTGCAGATTAACCACAAGATGGGGAAACTCACAGGCGTCTATTGTCTATTGAGGCCTAAGTGCTATGGTGTGCGAGTGAGACAGACGAGAACCCACGTCAGAGGGAAACCCAGTAGAAGACTTTTGTGGCCAAGGAGACATAGCAGTGTTAAGTATGGCGGACCTAAGATCGCCCATAAAGGGAAACGTTTATGAAAACTATTTAATCCTGTATGCCCATTCTGTACAACCAGTAACACGAAGCTCACTGAAGCCTATCCTGGACAATAGATCAGTCACCATGGCGTCATTTCTTGGCCACCCGATCATAGAGAGTGGACACAAAGGTTGAACCTCTCGCTCTTATTTAATATGTGTGAGCTTGGGTAAAGGACCGAATGAATGAGTCCAGATCAGCAACACAGCAGCTGTCTACAAACGTTGCATGATTTACCGTCACCTGCATTTCTCCTGTTCCCATTATTTTCCTAAGTTGTCTCAGAAACTGTTAGGAAGAAGACATATGTTCGTATGAACATATATATATATATATATATATATGAAAGAAAGTCGTAAGCAGTTGTTTACTTGTGACATGCAAAAAGTTGAAGACGTGACAAGAAGTACTAATATATATATATATATATATATATATATATATATATATATATCCTGAATACCTCTCGTAGATAATAAACGAAAAAGATTGCAAAAATCAGGTAATGTTAAATGTAGGCTACTGTAATAACGACGAAATGTAACACGAAAACTACCGTATCCCTTCTACCCTACAGTAAGTAGGCCTATTAAAAACTGTCTTCAAGAGTACCTACAATTCTTTACTACGAACAATATTTCAGCAACCACGACAACTGCGGAAAACGTGCTTACAACTTGCCTGCGTCAACAAACAGCCAATAATACTGAAACCAAAATAATGCCTAGTGTTCTGATTCGGAACGAAATAAAGTTTGACGCTATAAAGTCGAATGAGCATGGCACAACAATTGCAGGAACTTTCCGTTTCCAGCAAGGACTGTCAGATATTGGCTTCAGGAAAGCTTGTGATGCTACCACTATGCACGAACTGTTAAAGAAATATGAGCTTAAAAATGCAGTAAATTGTAATAGGCCTACCAGTTTTGGGTGGCTAAAAATATTTTAAAAAAAGCAGACACCTTAAAATCAGAGACTTCATCACAAAACGCTTCATTATTTCAACTCGTATTTAAGATCGCAAACGCTAATTACGTACTAAAAACGATATACAACTAAATCGAACATGCATGCACAACGCATAACAAGTCTCTCAATAATTCAAACACGCTTTAATCGTTTCCAAAAGTCCTCTGAACTTCAACTCAAAAGCACTGCGGACATAGGAAGCCCGAGAGACGTTTGGCAGAAAAATGGCGCCAAAGCTAATCAATTACGGGCAACTTCAGCTATGGCCACTCTCTCTGTATACGGGCTCTCTATTCCGCCAAACATGGAAGCAGCCGCGGAATACGCACGCGCGTGAACCCTTTTTCCGACGCGGATGGTAATACGATGACATCACCATCCGCCAATAGGGTACCGCCAACGGCAGCCAATCCTCACGACAGAATCCACGGAGGAAGACTAGAGCCGCCGGGTTAAATAGCCGGCAGGAAAGCAAACCGGCGTCTTTCGACCCGCCGCGGGCCGCCGCTAGGAGGAAACATCGTCGCAGCCGGATCGACCAGGTGCCCGTCTTCAATACGCCAGTCTTCGATCCGGAAGCGGCTCCCGTCTAACTCCTCGGCATCCGTGGGAGAGCATCGAGAGAGTACTACCAAGAAACGTAAAATCAGTTCAGTTATAAAAGTCAAGTTTATTAAGATTGTATATTCGTGTTTTGATAGTAAATTTTTGGGCAGGAGAAAAGCCCTTTTATTTACGAAAGGTTATCTGTTGCAAAATTAAGTGGTGTCCTGGCTACACGCAATAAAGCAAATTTCATTATCACGTGGGTGTTGATCAGTGTATATAACATGTGGCACTGTACGTTTACGCACAGATTGTGTAATCCGTTTAAGTAATGGGCCGCTGATTAGCGTATGTGATGATGGCGCCTAATAGCTACCCAGATGAGTCCCATAGAATTTACATCAGGCAAATTTGGTAACCGAGACATCAATGTGAGTTTACTATAAAGCTCCTCAAACGACTGTGGCATGGTTCTGGCTCCTAGAGAAGGACAATTATACTGCTGAAGGATGACGTGCCTTCTGGGAACACATCAAGTATGAAGGGGTGCAGGTGGTTCACAGCTGTCAGCGTGTCTTCGATTACTATCACAGGTCCCAGGAGAATGTCTTACATAGCATAATATTGCTCCCGTCAGCGTGCATCCATTGTGTGCTTCATGTTTTAGTTGCCATTCACCTCGATGATGACCATTGACATGTTGTTGTTGTTGTTGTCTTCAGTCCTGAGACTGGTTTGATGCAGCTCTCCATGCTACTCTATCCTGTGCAAGCTTCTTCATCTCCCAGTACCTGCTGCAACCTACATCCTTCTGAATCTGTTTAGTGTATTCATGTCTCCCTCTACGATTTTTACCCTCCACGCTGCCCTCCAGTACTAAATTGGTGATTCCTCGATGTCTCAGAACATGTCCTACCAAACGATCCCTTCTTCTAGTCAAGTTGTGCCACAAGCTCCTCTTCTCCCCAATTCTATTCAATACCTCCTCATTAGTTATGTGATCAACTCATCTAATCTTCAGCATTCTTCTGTAGCACCACATTTCGAAAGCTTCTATCCTCTTCTTGTCTAAGCTATTTATCGTCCACGTTTCACTTCCATACATGGCTACACTCCATACAAATACTTTGAGAAACGACTTCCTGACACTAAAATCAATACTCGATGTTAACAAATTTCTCTTCTTAAGAAACGCTTTCGTTGCCATTGCCAGTCCACATTTTATATCCTCTCTACTTCGACCATCATCAGTTATTTTGCTCCCCAAATAACAAAACTCCTTTACTACTTTAAGTGTCTCATTTCCTAATCTAATTCTCTCAGCATCACCCGACTTAATTCGACTACATTCCATTATCCTCGTTTTGCTTTTGTTGATGTTCATCTTATATCCTCCTTTCAAGACACTGTCCATTCCGTTGAACAGCTCTTCCAAGTCCTTTGCTGTCTCTGACAGAATTACAATGTCATCGGCGAACCTCAACGTTTTTATTTCTTCTCCATGGACTTTAATACCCACTCCAAATTTTTCTTTTGTTTCCTTTACTGCTTGCTCAATATACAGATTGAATAACATCGGGGAGAGGCTACAACCCTGTCTCACTCCCTTCCCAACCACTGCTTCCCCTTCATCAACTCTTATAACTGCCATCTGCTTTCTGCACAAATTGTAAATAGCCTTTCGCTCTCTGTATTTTACCCCTGCCACCTTCAGAATTTGAAAGAGAGTATTCCAATCAACATTGTCAAAAGCTTTCTCTAAGTTTACAAATGCTACATAGTCTACATTGACATAGTGTAGCAAATATGTGATTCAACCAAAGAGCTGACATGGTTCCATTGATCGACAGTCCAATCCCGATGGTCTCATGCCCACAGCAATCGTAATGGACGATGTCGTTGGGTCAACATGTAAGCGAATAGGGTTTGTCTGCCACACAGCTCCATGTTCAACAATGTACTATGAACGGTGTTCTTCAAAACACTTGCGCGTGCACCAGCATTGTGCTCATTCAGCAGAGTTGCTGCAGATCACCGTCTGTCCTACTTTAGAGAGCAGACAAGCATCCAGACCCCACATTCTGTGAAGAGTCATAGACGTCCAGTGGCGGTTTCACTGCCCTTCTACCTCTTTTGTAGACGCTCAAGTGAGTAGTACGTCAACATTCGACTAGCTTCGCCGTTTTCCAGGCACTAGTTTACAGGCTCTGTGTAATAATAATCGTCCTTTGAAAAAGTCTCTTATCTCAGTGGATTTCCCTGTTTGTAGCCCATATCTTCACTAGGGTGATACCCCTCAGTGTCTGCTCTGCTTAAATATTTTTGTTACCAAGTCACGTACCTGTAATGCCACCAGGTGGCATCCAGTGGTCACAACGTTTTGACTTTCGCAACTGTGGACGGCTATAGAGGTAGCATGGCTCAGTATCTCTGCAGGAGACTTCCAACAACTTGTTGGGTCCATGTCATGACGAGTTACTGCTCTGCGCCAGGCGAAACGAGGTCCAACACGATATTAGGAGGTATCCTACGGCTGTTGTCGCCTCATTGTAGAAGAACAGCGTGAGGAGTAGTGTCGATTTCTTCCCGCAGCTAGGAGGAAGAAGTCAACTTACAATTACTCGTTCATTTGTGACAATACAGTGAAGATTGGTTGGATTCTTCAGCTTGCTAGGAATGTGAAGCATGTCGATTTCAGAATTGTTTCTCATTACTGTTGGTACAGAAAATTCGATTTATGTTTCACTGAACACTCTTTTCTGATCTAGCAGCATTATAATTTCCATTTAGCACTACAGTGGCTAGTTAGTATGTGGAAGGCACACACCCTGACATCCCTCACAAAATGGTTCAAATGGCTCTGAGCACTATGGGACTTAACATCTGAGGTCATCAGTCCCCTAGAACTTAGAACTGCTTAAACCTAACTAACCTAAGGACATCACACACATCCATGCCC
Organism: Schistocerca americana; assembly: GCF_021461395.2. Taxonomy (NCBI): domain Eukaryota; kingdom Metazoa; phylum Arthropoda; class Insecta; order Orthoptera; family Acrididae; genus Schistocerca; species Schistocerca americana. Next base: position 384,594,247 of record NC_060126.1, read on the forward strand.
GAGGCAGGATTCGAACCTGCGACCGTAGCGGTCGCGCGGTGCCAGACTGAAGCGCCTAGAACCGCTCGGCCACACCGGCCGGCCCTGACATCCTTCACAAAGGGGCGTAAGTGGAGCACAAAATTTTAGAAAAGAAGGATGTACTCGGTACACGATTCTGTTGGATTCTGGAGACCGGAGTTATCGATTCTTTGAAGTTCTCATGATTTTGTGTTTCTGGTTCTGACCGCACCTTGTGCCGTCATATCTGTTCTATCGCTCTCGTGTCACTTTCGTAGTGAGTATCCAAATTAGTAAGTGGAAGCAGCAGTTAGTTGTTACTCCATTTTTTTCCTTTAATTTAGTAATTTTTTTAATGTATAAAAAGGCACTTAAGCTTCGTATAATCCTTGAGAGTTCCGCTGTTCCATGGGATACAGTTTAAGAAAAAATGATGTAGATTAAACGTCTTTGCAGAGACAGCAAAGAACGGCTACCATCCGCACAAACGAAGTTGACACTCGGTGCAGTAGCTGATGGGAGCACCCCTAGAGGCATTTCCAATTCACAGCGCATTGGCTGGTGGGAGCGACCGTAAATGGGACAGGCCTCTACGCATGCTCCCACCAGCCACGGCAACGTTGTTAGTTTCGTTTGCACAGGCAGTACATAGATAAGGCGCTGGGCTTACAACAGTGGTCGTCAAAGTGCGGTCCGAGGTCTGCTTGCCGCCCCTATTCGTGAGGCCCCATGATCTCAGCCGTATTTCATAATACTATTCGCCTAGCAATTAACAATCGAATTAAAAAGGTAAACTAACGTTAAGAGTTTCTGAAGAGTGTAGTGGCCTGCGGAGACAGTAATATTTTATGATGTGCTTCATTTTAATGACATAGAAGTGAATTCGGCCGTGAGTTAGATAAAGTTGGGCGGTTATCACAGGGGCAGAGCGGTAAGCAGCCGACCACTGCGAGGTTAGAGGATGTGAGAGAGCGGTCATTTTTTGTTTCCCTTCCAGCACAGACGACTCATTGGGTGTAAATAACATTCAAAACATTTAGTTAACATTTGTAACAATTTACGTATTTGATCCAGAAGAAGTACTTTCAGGTTTTCAGAAAAGGTTAATATCGCAGTTAAATGTTAATTATCGTTTTTAAGCAAATACTGAAAAACCATTAAAATCGCCGGCTCTCTAAGAAACGGCAAGGTTAATGTGTCCGGCACTCAAAGTGCTTATCAGCTAATCACTCGCCCCAGTCAGACAATGGAACAAATCTTCGTCAGGCAGTCACAGTGTCACGTGTTTGTGGTCGCTGGGGGTGCCAGCAATCGCAAACAGAACAATCGACATGATGTGTCCCGAAGAGTACCGACTTTTTCCGATCGGTACTTGGGGACCGGAGGCTAATTTATCGCGTCCATACTGCCGCTAGTTAATTGGGGGCTCATTATTACTACAGGATTAAATAATGCGAAAATCAATTAATAACAACACTTTGTTGTACTCCTGTTATCTTCTGCCAAGACCCTCTATTCAGTGCCTCCTGCTCGAGTATCCCGCGATTCTCCGTTATTCCATTGATGTGGTCATTCCTAGAACGTTCTGATCTCCCGCGTTTACGTCTGCCAGGTGGTTCCCATTCAAAAATTTTCTTTGGCCGTCGATGATCTGTCATTATCAACAGATGTCCATATCACTTTGGCGATTTTCTTTCAATTCTGTCTCTCAGTGTTTCGTCTGCCTTCACTCGAGCTCTCACTTCGTCTTTAGTTTTCTTTTCGATTCGTGATATTCTGGCATTCCTTCGTAAATAATCAATTTCCACAGCTGTTATTCTTCTTTTCAGGTCAGCATTTAAAATCCATAGTTCTGACCCATAACATAGAACAGATTCAACCATTAGCCTAACCAATCTTTTCTTATTGTTATTAGAGGTGTTCTTGTCCCACCAAAAAGAATTCGTAAACCCTATTACTTTTCTCCTTTCTTGTATTCTGAATTTTATTTCTGTTCCACCCAGTCCATTTTTGTCAGTATGAGGATAATACCAAAAGTAAGGTCTCCTATATTTTTATAAACACAGAACTCTGTTTTATGAAGAGTGGTTCACGCACAATGTGCAAACATACTGACGCCGCGCTGAGGCGCTTAGTCTTGGCTTGGCAGCGGTTGAGAGTGGAGCTCCCGTTGGATGTTACCGCCAAGTGCGAATTGCGCGCAGTTATTCGGGTTTTGAACGCAAAGGGCACTGCGCCGATTGAAATCCATCGCCAATTGACGGAAGTGTATGGTGAGTCGTGGATGTAAGTCAAAAAGTTCGTAATTGGTGTCGAGAGTTTGCGGCTGGTCGGACCGAAATTCACGACGAACAAAAGAGCGAGAGACCGTCAATTTCTGAGAAGACAGCGTTGAAGGTTGAGCAAAGCATACGTAAAGATCGGCGGATCACCCTGGATGGTCTCTGCACGTTGGTTCCTGAGGTTTCCCGAAGTACCGCTCACAGAATTTTAACGAGAACATTGATCTGCCGGAAGGTGTGCGCAAGATGGGTGCCACGCATGCTGACTGAAGACCACATGCGGCAACGAGTTGATGCTTCCCGTTCATTTCTTCAGAGCCTTAGAGCTGAATAGGACAACTTTCTGGACTCAGTTGTCACGGGTGACGAAACCTGGGTATACCACTTTACACTTGAGACCAAGTAACAATCACACCTTCTTCGCCAAAGCCGTGGAAATTCAAACAAACACAGTCTGCCGGTAAAGTCAAGACAACCCTTTTTTGGGGTCGGAAAGGGGTATTGTTGGTCGACTTTATGCCCACTGGGACCACAATTAACGCTGGCAGGTACTGCGAGACTCTGAAAAAACTTAAACGGGCAATTCAGAACCGGAGAAGAGGAATGTTGAGCAAGGGCGTACACGTTCTCCATGAGAACGCTCGCCCACACATCGCTCGGCAAACCGTTGCTCTCCTGCAACAGTTTCAGTGGAACTTAACCCCCCCCTCCCATCCTATAGTCCTGACTTGGCGCCCACTGACGATCTCTTGTTCCCTAGGTTAAAAGAACAATTGGCCGGAAAGCGATTCAGCTCTGACGACGAGGTGAAAGAAGAGGTTCATAACTTTGTGAACAGGATGGCGGCGAGCTGATATGACATGGGCAACAAAAACTGCCCCAACGTCTACAAAAATGCATCGACAGAAATGGTGATTATGTCGAAAAGTAGCTAAATGTTCAAGCTGTAAACTGATGTAAACCATTGTAGAAATAAACAGGTCTTCGTACTTATAAAAAAAATAGGAGACTTACTTTTGGGATTACCCTCGCATATGCCCCCAGATACATAAATTTTTCAAACTGTTTCTTAACTGCTCCGTCATTGATGGGATCTTCAAATTTAGAGTCACTATTCACTACCAGATATTCGGTTTTTGTCAGACTCATTTGCAGTCCCCATTTATCATATTCATGATATAAATGCCGTATCATGAAATAAAGATCGAATTAGTCTTTTGCGGGAACAGCTTGATCGTCAGCAAAACTAAACGAAAATAGTTGTTCATCGTTAACAATAATTTCCATTCCTCCACGGCTGTTCTTCCACCTTCAGAGAATCACTTCTACATATACATCGAACAAGACAGGTGTTACTGCAACATCGTCTCAGACCTTTTGTGACAGTAACAGTTCTGATACTTTAGCATCGTTTGATCTGTATCTTATTATCTTTGTACATTTTAATTGTAATCTGTGAAGAATGGTCATGCATATCTAAATCTTTCAATTCCTAGAGAAGGCTCGAGAATTTAAAGCGGAGCATCGGAACTTGGATGGAAAAAACATTACAACTATAGGGAGCTCATAACATGCTAATTTATACAGGTTCCCTGTTAATAATACACTACTGGCCATTAAAATTGCTACACCCACGAAGATGACGTGCTACAGACGCGAAATTTAATCGACAGGAAGAAGATGCTGTGATATGCAAATGATTAGCTTTTCAGAGCATTCACACAAGGTTGGCGCCGGTGGCGACACCTACATCGTGCTGACATGAGGAAAGTTTCCAACCGATTTCTCATACACAAACAGCAGCTGACCGGCGTTGCCTGGTGGAACGTAGTTGTAAAGCCCCGTGTAAGGAGGAGAAATGCGTTCCATCACGTTTCCGACTTTGATAAAGGTCGGATTGTAGACTATCGCGATTGCGGTTTATCGTATCACGACATTGCTGCTCGCGTTCGTCGAGATCCAATGACTGTTCGTAGAATATAGAATCGGTGGGTTCAGGAGGGTAATACGGAAAGCAGTGCTGGATACCAACGGCCTCGTATCACTAGCAGTCGAGATGACAGGCATCTTATCAGCATGGCAGTAACGGATCGTGCAGCCACGTCTCGATCTCTGAGTCAACAGATGGGGACGTTTCCAAGACAACAACCATCTGCACGAACAGTTCGACGTTTGCAGCAACATGGACTATCAGTTCGGAGACCATGCCTGCGGTTGCCCTTGACCTGCATCACAGACAGGAGCGCCTGCGATGGTGTACTCAACGACGAATCTGGGTGCACGAATGGCAAAACGTCATTTTTTTCGGATGAATCCAGGTTCTGTTTACAGCATCATGACGGTCGCATCCGTCTTTGACGACATCGCGGTGAACGCAAATTGGAAGCGTGTATTCGTCATCGCCATACTGGCATTTCACCCGGTGTGATGGTATGGGGTGACATTGGTTACACGTCTCGATCACCTCTTGTTCGTATTGACGGCACTTTGAACAGTGGATGTCACATTTCAGATGTGTTACGACCCGTGGCTCTACCCTACATTCGAATCCTGCGAAACCCTACAGTTCTGCAGGATAATGCACAACCGCATGTTGCAGGTCCTGTGCGGGTCTTTCTGGATACAGAAAATGTTCGACTGCTGCCCTGGCCAGCACATTCTCCAGATCCCTCACCAACTGAAAACGTCTGGTCAATGGTGGCCGAGCAACTGGCTCGTCGCAATACTCCTGTCACTAATCTTGATGAACTGTGGTATCGTGTTGAAGCTGCATGGGGAGCTGTACCTGTACACGGCATCCAAGCTCTGTTGGACTCAATGTCCAGGCGTATCAAGGCCGTTATTACGGCTAGAGGTGGTTGTTCTGGGTACTGATTTCTCAGGATCTATGCACCCAAATTCCGTGAAAATATAATCACATGTCAGTTCTAGTATAATAGATTTGTCCAAATACCCGTTTATCATCTCCATTTCTTCTTGGTGTAGCAATTTTAGTGGCCAGTAGTGTAATTTATACAGGTTACCTGTTTATAATAAGAACGGTTACTTATGCGACCCGAGGTGCGATCCACAATGTCAGTATTGGTTCTTGAGTAGAGGGGTGTGACCACGACCGGTTTAGAAGGTCGCGCGATACAGCACGTGTGCTGCACGTGTGCTGCAGGCAGCGCCCAGGACATACACAGGCCTCAGGAGGGCCACTAGGGTGGCACTAAGCGTAGCCTTACCTTTTCCTGTGGCGGTTTGCAGGATTACAAGCAGCAGGAGCTGGGCGGCCGTCATACCCAAACGCTGTTGCCGCTTCCGCTGCCCGTCGCACACTGACGGCGAACGACGCCGCAGATGCTGCACCGCGCACCGCGCGCTTAACTGCCTCCCAGCCTCTCGTGTGCTGTCTCTTAATGGCCCGAATTTAAATCCTCCTGCCGTACGAGTCCCTCTGCTTGCCACAGACGGTTTATCTACGACGGTTGGACAACAATTTGGAAACTTCACAAACACGACACATTACCACGCCTAATACCATGCTGCAAAGCCGTTGGCGTTAGAAACTGTTTTCAGTAGTCTCGGAATGGTTAAATAAAGGTTCTGTACAGTTTTCAAGGGAATCTTATGCCTTTTTCCTCCAAAACAGTAGGTAGTTCAGGCAATGATGATAGAGATGGATAGCGGTCACGAACTCTTGTTTGCAAAATAGACCACGATGGCTCAGTATTACTGAGATCTGGTGAGTGCGTTGTTATGAGGGGAGGTGCAACAATTCATCCTAGTGCTCACAAAACTAGTCCTGGAGGATACGAGCTGTTGATCTTGGGGCCTTTCGTCTCGGATCTTACAAGGGAACCTCCCCATCGTACCCCCATCAGATTTAGTTATAAGTCGGCACAGTGGATAGGCCTTGAAAAACTGAACGCGGATCAATAGAGCAAACAGGAAGAAGTTGTGTGGAACTATGAAAATATAAGCAAAATATACAAACTGAGTAGTCCATGCGCAACATAGGCAACGTCAAGGATAATGTAAGCTCAGGAGTGCCGTGGTCCCATGGTTAGCGTGAGCAGCTGCGGAACAAGAGGTCCTTGGTTCAAGTCTTCCCTCGAGTCAAAAGTTTACTTTCTTTATTTTCGTAAAGTTATGATCTGTCCGTTCGTTCATTGACGTCTCTGTTCACTGTAATAAGTTTAGTGTCTGTGTTTTGCGACCGCACCGCAAATCCGTGCGATTGGTAGACAAAAGGACGTGCCTCTCCAATGGGAACCGAAAACATTTGATCGCAAGGTCACAGGTCAACCGATTCCTCCACAGGAAAACACGTCTGATATATTCTATACGACACTGGTGACAGCATGTGCGTCACATGACAGGAATATGTTGTCGACCCACCTAACTTGTACACTTGGCGAATGGGTAAAAAGATTCTTCTACCTTGCCCGATTTAGGTTTTCTTGTGGATGTGATAATCACTCCGAAGAAAGTGATGAAAACATAAGAGTTCGTCACATAAACTGAAAACTAAAAAATAAACTTTTCACTCGAGGGAAGACTTGAACCAAGGACCTCTCGTTCCGCAGGTGCTCACGCTGACCACAGGACCACGGTGCTCCTGGGCCCACACTTCTCCTTGATGTTGCCTATGTTGCACATGGACTACTCAGTTTGTATATTTTGCTAATTTTTTTCATAGTTCCACATAACTTCTTCCTGTTTTCTCGATTGATCTGTGGTTAGTTTTTCAAGGCCTATCCACTGTGCCGACTTATAACTAAATCTGAGCGGGGTGCGATGGGGAAGTTCCCTTGTTAGAATCCCTGTTGTGGAACAAATATTATTATACCCAGTGCTGTGTTTCTAAAAAAAAAATGTTTGAGCGTACTCCGATATTGGATAAAATGCAGCGAAAATTACTTTTAACTGAAGCATGGGATACCACCCGTCTGCTTTTAGCCATGACGTCATCAACATCATCACGTAGCGGGACCGTAGAGACATCTATCGGTAGCTCGGTGTTTGAGCGTATGCATATCCGTTTAGCACTACCATCGCCCACTATTAGGAGGCGAGGGCACTACATACTTGTTGAACTGGCTGCCAAAGATTCAATTGTCAAGAACGGCTGCCGCAGCTTCGAAGTGCTTGAAACAGTCAATGACATCACTTTTCCCACCAAAAACTGCACTGGTATCGTTCGTATTGCAATTAAATACACGAAAAAATGAAATAAAAAATTTACGCCCGTGAAATAAATCTTTGCCACTCTTCCAACTTCTCAACATCGTAAAAAAATTATTTTGTCGACGAAAAAGGTTAGGGGTACGAATCCAGCAGCGTTCCTCCAGAAAAACAGCACTGATTATACCACGGAATAGATAAGATCAGCCAAAATGGTCACGCAATCCTTGACAGTAATGTGGCTTTGCACACGACCCATCTGGCCCATGAAATACCACAATATGACTGCACAAATCACAACCGAATCCGAGACATGTCTCACTCTTTGGACGTAAACTCGGTCAGAAATATGAAACTGTGTGAAACAACACTGACTTTCTTCCATTGCTCCATAGGCCAGGTATTATGGCTCTGACACCACGGCTTCGTGCAAAAGGCATTTTCATTGCCGATGAGTTGTTTTAGAAGTGCAGCTCGCCCTGCAGGCCCCTGTTTACAGAGCTCCATTCGTGTTGTTTTGGTGCTGACAAGGCTTCGCGAGTGCAACATTCCCTTCTGCAGTGACTCTTGTAGCTGTCTCCTCTGATTCTTCCTCACAGTCCTCTTCAACAACCCTCCTTCAATATTCGACACACTCTAGCGGATGATGTTTCTTCGCTTTCCCTGCATGCGGCATAAATCTTTGATACGGTGTGCCACGAAATACCAAACACTTTGGCCACCTTGTTTACGGAAGCGCTCCTCCCACGAGTACCAACAATTTGCCCACGTTCGAATTCACTTAGCTCCGTCCGCGGCTGTCACTTCCATCGTTTTGAGAACATTCCACAGATGCTGTTCGTGATGAGATATAACAGCGCAACCTGTGAGCGTGGCTAACATCTGCATTTATTTTCAAGTATGTGTTTCTCGCTGCGTTTCCATATTTATCCTACCCCTGTAGTTGTGTTGAATTTATTCTTCTTATCTTCCCCAGTTGCTATTTTTGTTTCGTCAGTAATTTGACTCGGCTTAATCTCAGGGCTAACACTGTATTGAAGGCCTTTATCTAACATTTCTTGTTCCTCGTTAGTTAATGCAATCTACTTAAGATTAACTACTGTATCTTAGAACTTATGTAATTTCTGGACTTCTTTTTCAAACGTTTCGCTACTTTCCCAGCACACTGTACATGTATGAAACTTCCTGGCAGATTAAAACTGTGTGCCAAACCGAGACTCGAACTCGGGAACTTTGCCTTTCGCGGGTAAGTGCTCTACCATCTGAGCTATCCAAGCATGACTCACGCCCCCTCCTCACAGCTTTACTTCTGCCAGTACCTCGTCTCCTACCTTCCAAACTTTACAGAAGCTCTCCTGCGAACCTTGCAGAACTAGCACTCCTGAAAGAAAGGATATTGCGGAGACATTGCTTAGCCACAGCCTGACGGATGTCTCGAGAATGAGATTTTCACTCTGCAGCGGAGTCTGCGCTGCTATGAAACTTCCTGGCAGATTAAAACTGTGTGCCGGACCGAGACTCGAACTCGGGACCTTTGCCTTTCGCGGGCTTTTTTTTTATCTCATTTTGTACGCTTTCGTTCGTTGCATCTGTTCGGGGCGGACGTCGTATGACATCCGTTTAAGTTCGTTGTTGATCAATTAACTCAGTTTTTTTCTTTTATTACAGAGGGCTGCTAACCCTCTGACCGAACACGCTGAGGTACCGTGCCGGCACACAACTCAGCTACCCAAGCACGACTCACGCCCCGACCTCACAGCTTTACTTCTGCCAGTACCTCGTCTCCTACCTTCCAAACTGTAAGGACGGGGCGTGAGTCGAGCTTGGGTAACTCAGATGGTAGCGCAGGAAGTTTCATATCAGCGCACACTCCGCTGCAGAGAGAAAATGTTTAGATGTGTGTGAAATATCATGGGACTCAACTGCTAAGGTCATCAGTCCCTAAGCTTACACACTACCTAAATTATCCTAAGGACAAACAAACACACACACACACACACACACGCACACACACACACACACACACACACACACACACACACATGCCCGAGGGACGATTCGAACCTCCGCCGGGACCATCCGCACAGTCCATGACTGCAGCGCCCAAGACAGCTCGGCTAATACCGCGCGGCTCTCTGCAAAAAAGAAAATCTCATACTGTACATGTATGTTTCACACGTTCAAGAAAACTCGCCACACACCATTGTATATGTTTCAGAATACGGTTAAGTTGAGATTGAGTCGAAACATTATTTAGTTGCGCCTCCATTCGTGAACCTCCTCTGTAGAGTAAGTCTCCAGTTTTATACGATTCGTGTATCTGCATTTTCGACCACAGCAGTTCATTTTAGCGCTGACACCCTGGCTAATGGGAACTTATAAGAAAACTTAACTTTAGAATACTTGAGAATAATGCCTAGTTCTATCCACTTTTTGTTGAAAACAGTTTTTTTGTATGCTCTTTTGCAACTTTCTGCTTAATTTTTAACAATTTTGTTCACATCTCCACCTGCCTGACGAGGCATATTGTTAGTAAGAGCTGACATCATCGGATGATGAAGATAAGCAGTCTGACGTACTTCTAAAATTATTGTAAAAAAAATTACAAAACTTTTCAAGTTTCATGATGGCCATAATACATTACTTGGCAACTGATAACTGGTTTTGGATGTTAAACAATCATCTTCAAATCTGTAAAAAATAATAAAGAGAAAACGGTCTTTACAATTCTTTGACCAACTTTTAACTTTTATGTTAGTATCATTGGCGTGTTACATTTCAAACCAGGGTACGTCAACATTGCACTCAGGTACACTTGTTATAAGCATGGTATATTTTTATTATATTTTACATTTTTAATTTTCTAGTGTTTTGTAAGAAAAATTTGTGTTTCAAGTTGGTGTAGTGTGTTACTTTTGATAAATGATAATTTTCCATTTGTCTCCAAACATTTCAGTACTGCTCTTTGTAAGTCGTGTTGAAAGCTTGTCTCATAATTGAGCATGGTACACATTTTTTATTACTTTTATTTTTGCGGCTCTTACACCTATGTAAGTAATGTTTATCTTAATTGTTAACTGTTTACATTAGCTGATAGGAATTTTAAATTTACTTTCGTAGTTCCCAGAAACATTTTCAGGCGGCGGCGTTGCAGCGTATAGTGTATGTAAGCACAGAATCTCTAGCAGGAGTTGTACGTTTCACTATCTACTGTTTGTTAAGTTGAAATTATCTGTTTCCTTGAAGGCTGTAAAATTCATTTTAACCGACAGGTAATTTATTGTTATTTTTACAGATCTGGAGATGGTTGTTTGACAACCTAAACTAGATATCGATTGAGAGTAGTGTATTATTGCGATCGAGAAAATTTAAAATTTTATAATAGTTTTAGAAACACGTCAGATCACTTTTCTCCGTCTCCAGATGATGTCAGGTCGAACTAAAGATGAATGCACTATTTATTAGCTAATGTTTTATTTCCAACTTTTTTGAAATCTCGTAGTATGTTGTGCCAATTGCAGGATATGCAATGTGCAAATTCGTAATTTCTAGCAAAATTACGTTACGTTACGTTACGTATAGCCAAGAAGTGAGAATTTACAAGACTGGTGGAGAATCGGAATTCGGTTTTGCTCTGACTGAGCAGCTGTCCACTTTGGATCGTGTGTGAATCGTTTGTGCAGATTTCAGATCTGGAGCTCTCAGTTTCATTTATGCACGTGAGAAGTTGAACAGTGCGGTCTGTTGTTGTTGGCGTTGTGATAATTTTTGTTACTATTTGTAGCGTCTTTTACTTTTAAGACAATGTGTTTATTTGCCAACATATCAAACACTAACAAATCTACACCACTGGCGAATTCGTATATCGTACCTTTATTTAAGGAATATAGAAGCCAACAACTAACACTATCGAGGAAAGCGAGAAGCTGCTAAAGTATAACTGATGGTAAAACTAAAATACTCTGAGACAGATGTTCACAAGGACGCTATCAGCACAAACTAAAAAGTTCACTTACCATCTCCAGGTGATGTGAACAAGTTGTTGTGTTACTACCATATGTAATATTTTCTGAACCATCAAGGAACTCTCCGGTAATAGAAGAACAATGCAGGAGGTACTCCTATGAATTCCCAGTTGAGAGGGATCGTAAAAAGCAAACTCAAGACCGGATATATTCGAATTTATTCATACTTACCAGGTTTCAAAAGTCAGTGCCTGGGCATCAGTTTCCTAAAACAGAATGGTGCAAATACAGAAAAAATAATTAAATTGAAAAAACCAGCTGTAAAGGTTGCAAAGTTCTAGAGCTTTCAATAAAACATTAGAAGTATAGTAACAGAATCGCTGGTAGCCGAGTGCGTTGCGTAAAAGTCTCGTAACCACGGTGTCGCTGGTTTTATTATTATTTATGTTCACTTTATTCAAATTCCTTATTTGACAAGACTTCTGGTCAGGTGAATACAGGGTTATAAATACAGAATCAAATACGGGTAATGCAGGAGTAGGTTTAATAATGAATAAAAAAAATAGGAGTGCGGGTAAGCTACTACCAACAGCATAGTGAACGTATCATTGTGGCCAAGACAAGACACGAAGCCCATGCCTACTACAGTAGTACAAGTTTATATGCCAACTAGCTCTGCAGATGATGAAGAAATTGATGAAATGTATGATGAGATAAAAGAAATTATTCGGGTAGTGAAGGGGGACGAAAATTTAATAGTTATGGGTGACTGGAATTCGAGAGTAGGAAAACAGAGAGAAGGAAACATACTAGGTGAATATGGATTGGGGCTAAGAAATGAAAGAGAAAGCCGCCTGGTAGAATTTTGCACAGAGCATAACTTAATCATAGCTAACACTTGGTTCAAGAATCATTAAAGAAGGTTTTATACGTGGAAGAATCCCGGAGATACTAAAAGGTATCAGATAGATTATATAATGGTAAGACAGAGAATTAGCAACTAGGTTTTAAATTGTAAGACATTTCCAGGGGCAGATGTGGACTCTGACCACAATCTATTGGTTATGAACTGTAGATTAAAACTGAAGAAACTGCAAAAAGGTGGGAATTTAAGGAGATGGGACCTGGATAAACTGACTAAACCAGAGGTTGTGCAGAGTTTCAGGGAGAGCATAAGGGAGCAACTGACAGGAATGGGGGAAAGAAATACAGTAGAAGATGAATGGGTAGCTCTCAGGGATGAAGTAGAGAAGGCAGCAGAGGATCAAGTAGGTAAAAAGACGAGGGCTAGTAGAAATCCTTGGGTAACAGAAGAAATATTGAATTTAATTGATGAAAGGAGAAAATATAAAAACGCAGTAAATGAAGCAGGAAAAAAGGAATACAAACGTCTCAAAAAAGGGGATCGACAGGAAGTGCAAAACGGCTAAGCAGGGATGGCTAGAGGACAAATGTAAGGATGTAGAGGCTTATCACACTAGGGGTAAGATAGATACTGCCTACAGGAAAATTAAAGAGAACCACTTGGATGAATATCAAGATCTCAGATGGAAACCCAGTTCTAAGCAAAGAAAGGAAAGCAGAAAGGTGGAAGGAGTATATAGAGTGTCTATACAAGGGCGATGTACTTGAGGACTATATTATGGAAATGGAAGGGGATGTAGATGAAGATGAAATGGGAGATACGTTACTGCGTGAAGAGTTTGACAGAGCACTGAAAGACCTGAGTCGAAACAAGGCCCCCGGAGTAGACAATATTCCATTGGAACTACTGACGGCCTTGGGAGCGCCAGCCCTGACAAAACTCTACCATCTGGTGAGCAAGATGTATGAGACAGGCGAAATACCCTCAGACTTCAAGAAGAATATAATAATTCTAATCACAAAGAAAGCAGGTGTTGACAGATGTGAAAATTACCGAACTATCAGTTTAATAAGTCACAGCTGCAAAATACTAACTCAAATTCTTTACAGACGAATGGAAAAACTGGTAGAAGCCGACCTCGGCGAAGATCAGTTTGGATTCCACAGAAATGTTGGAACACGTGAGGCAATACTGACCCTACGACTTATCTTAGAAAATAGATTAAGGAAAGGCAAACCCACATTTCTGGCATTTGTAGACTTAGTGAAAGCTTTTGACAATGTTGACTGGAATACTCTCTTTCAAATTTTGAAGGTGGCAGGGGTAAAATACAGGGAGCGAAAGGCTATTTACAATTTGTACAGAAACCAGATGGCAGTTATAAGAGTCGAGGGGCATGAAAGGGAAGCAGCGATTGGGAAGGGATTGAGACAGGGTTGTAGCCTGTCCCCGATGTTATTCAATCTGTATATTCAGCAAGCAGTAAAGGAAACAAAAGAAAAATTTGGAGTGGGTATTAAAGTCCATGGAGAAAAAATAAAAACGTTGAGGTTCGCCGATGACATTGTAATTCTGTCAGAGACAGCAAAGGACTTGGAAGAGATGTTGAATGGAATGGGCAGTGTCTTGAAAGGAGGATATAAGATGAACATCAACAAAAGCAAAACGAGGATAATGGAACGTAGTCGAATTAAGTCGGGTGATGCTGAGGGAATTAGATTAGGAAATGAGACACTTAAAGTAGTGAAGGGGTTTTGCTATTTGGGAAGCAAAATAACTGACGATGGTCGAAGTAGAGAGAATATAAAATGTAAACTGGCAATGGCAAGGAAAGCGTTTCTGAAGAAGAGAAATTTGTTAACATCGGGTATAGATTTAAGTGTGGGGAAGTCGTTTCTGAAAGTATTTGTATGGAGTGTAGCCATGTATGGAAGTGAAACATGGACAATAAATAGTTTGGACAAGAAGAGAATAGAAGCTTTCGAAATGTGGTGCTACAGAAGAATGCTGAAGATTAGATGGGTAGATCACATAACTAATGAGGAGGTATTGAATAGAATTGGGGAGAAGAGATGTTTGTGGCACAACTTGACAAGAAGAAGGGACCGGTTGGTAGGAGGTATTGAATAGAATTGGGGAGAAGAGGCGTTTGTGGCACAACTTGACAAGAAGAAGGGACCGGTTGGTAGGACATGTTCTGAGGCATCAAGGGATCACAAATTTAGCATTGGAGGGCAGCGTGGAGGGTAAAAATCGTAGAGGGAGACCAAGAGATGAATACACTAAGCAGATTCAGAAGGATGTAGGTTGCAGTAGGTACTGGGAGATGAAGGAGCTTGCACAGGATAGATTAGCATGGAGAGCTGCATCAAACCAGTCCCAGGACAACAACAACAACAACAACAACTTTAATTTAAAGGGTAGGCGTTTTGTATCGATATGCCCATACTTATTTTTTATTTATTTTTATGTGATTTTTAACTAAAAATAAAAATACGTTGTTTTTACTTAAAAATATGATACCGGTTGGTTAACAGTTGCATTTGATAACAAATAAAAGATTTAAATGAAAGCAAAAAAATTGTGAGAATCAAACAGGCGACTTTATAATTATGAGACATATGCCATGCACGGACCTACGAGAGACTCAGTTAATATGTTAGAAATGTTTTGTGCTTAACGGCACTCGAAAATCTCCTGATCTTCGAACGCGAATTTTTTATCACTCTCTGGTGAAGCCCGGGGAGAGTTGCTGCTACAACCTTGCGACTCGGGCTAAAAAATGGGAGTGAAACGCGAATATAAGAGCTCAACAAGGGAGTTCTCTTAGCCTCTCTCACTTCATTTCTCCACAGTCCTACTTACATGTGGTGCCCTTTTTAAGCTGAACAACCCAGTGGAAGGTCAGCGAGCCGACAGGATGTGTAGGACAGTGGAAGGCAACGGAAAACCAGTACTGGAATTACTTCCATAAACGTTCATGGGATGGACCTCTTTGTAAAATATTCTGGAGGTAAAGCTTCCTCTCAATTGGATCTCCGGAAGGGGAATACAACGAGTACTGTGGAGGTGCCTTGACCCAATGCAAGAGCTTCTGATAAAAAGAAAGAGTTGGTTCTGATGGAAAAGTCAGTACAAGTCCCTGTCTTCTTTGGTTCCTGAACTATTATGTTCTTCTTTAAGCCTAGGAATATTTCACCTCTTTCATATAAACTGTGTAACAGGCACAAATTTTTTTCATGCTTGATTATCTCAAGGATCTTAATAACTGCGAGCGAATGTCATCTACTCTAAGTGTGTTATTTTCACTTACTGTACTATTTCAGTGGTTTGTCAAATTCTACTTGCGGTGTTGCATCACTTAAACTTCATTCACTTACTTTTATCTTGACAAAATATTTTCTTCTACACTTTTTATACAGTTTATTGACTAAGCCTATTAGATTTTTAAATGAATACGCCTTTTTTGTTTGCTGAATATAAACTGAATTTAAATCAATGCTCTTTGTAAATGGTTTGAAATTATTATATCTTTGCAATCACGTTCTATGATAACATGAAGTAATGCACATTAACAAGAGATTAACATTTCCGTTTTTTATGTGAAGGCAACTTAATATTTTCACACTTATTGATTTTTATTTGTTATCCTTGAGCTGCCTCTTAATCCCGTGGTCGGTGTAGTGTCACGCCCAGTACAAGGGGTGTACGTATATGTTGTTTGGTAACGGTCACCTCAAGATTTTTTTTTTTATTTAATTTCACTGAGCAGCTGAAAATTTCAGAAGTTCCAAGGGCTTTGTTACACTTGACAATGTGTGACAATGATAACATTGCTTCCAGAAAAAAGAGCTACATGAAATGTAAATGAGATTAATTCAGGGTACATTATAACCTACAAATTAGTACGTAAGATTGTATTAATGTTTAATATTAATTTAATGCACGATAATATCTTGATGACACTTAACAGAGCACATCAATTTTAATTATTCTAATACATTTATCAGAACACGGATAGCCATATTCGATACTAAAAACGAATTACATCCTTTTCCTATGGAAGACAATAGCTACAAGATCATGTACAATATATCATTTTGGGCAATAATTTGTTAAATAATCGAAGGGCAGCAGCGCTAATACACACATCAAAAAAAGTTTTGCATCACCCCGGTTCCCAGAACTCCTGAAGATAGACATTGACTGTGGATATTGTATCACAGACACAGTCCCTCTGACTGTTCAGAGAGGTCACTAAACCCACCCACAGATGTAAACAATCATGCATGACCAGAGCCTATTAGACGGAGGGGTTCCGACAGCCGATCAGTTCCAATCATTTCATCAGGAAGGAGGTAGACAGCTCGTGTTGTCTGTAGTTCAGCCATGCCTAGATGGTCAATACCGCGGTTCGATCGCGTCTGCATTGTTACTTCGTACCAGGAAGGGCTGTCAACAAGGGAAGCGATGTTGTTCGGACATGGAGGAGATACAGAGAGACAAGAACTGTCGATGACATGCCTCGCTCAGGCCACCCAAGGGCTACTACTGCAGTGGATGATTGCTACCTACGGATTATGGCTCGGAGAAACCCTGACAGCAACGACATCATGTTCAATAATGCTTTTCGTGCAGCCACAGGACGTCGTGTTACGCCTCAAACTGTGTGCAATAAGCTGTATAATGCGCAACTTCACTCTCGACTTCCATGGCGAGGTCCACCTTTGCAACCACGACACCATGCAGCGCTGTACGGATGGGCCCAACAACATGCCGAATGGACTACTCAGGATTGGCATCACGTTCTCTTCGCCATTGAGTGTCGCATATGCCTTCAACCAGACAATCGTCGGAGACTTGTTTGGAGGCAACCCCGCCAGACTGGGGCTGAACGCCTTAGACACTGTACACAGCGAGTGGAGCAAGGTGGACGTTCCCTGCTGTTTTGGGGTGTCATTATGTGGCACCGACGTATGCTGCTGGTGGTCATGGAAGGTGTCGTACTGGCTGTACGGTATGTGAATGCCATCCTCTGACCGGTAGTGCAACCATATCGGCAGCGTAGTGGCGAGGCATTCGTCTTCATGGACGAAAATTCGCGCCCCCATCGTGCACATCTTGTGAATGACTTCCTTCAGGATAACAACATCTCTCGACTAGAGTAGCCAACATCTTCTCCAGACATGAACCCTATCGAACATGACTGGGATGGATTGAAAAGTGCTATTTATGGACGATGTGATCCACCAACCACTCTGAGGGATCTACCCCGAATCGCCATTGAGGAGTGGGACAATCTGGACTAACAGTGCCTTGATGAACTTGTGAATAGTATGCCACGACGAATACAGGCATGCATCATTGCAAGAGGACATGCTAGTGAGTATTAGAGGTACTGGTGTGTACAGCCATTTGGACCACCAGCTCTGAAGGTCTCGCTGTATTGTGGTGCAACAAGCAATGTGTGGTTTTCATGAACAATAAAATAGCGAAAATGATGTTTATGTTGATCTCTATTCCAATTTTCTGTACAGGTTCCGGAACTCTCGGAACAGAGGTGATGCAAATCTTTCTTTGATGTGTGTATTTGTGTGCGAGCACTTTTGATTGTTTGCACATAGGTAATTACTGTCTAGGTTTATCACAAAGCCCCCAATGGGAGCATAAATCCTTATCTAGTAAATATTATTGCTGCTGTAGTAGTTAGACAACTTTTGTGGCTGACGGCCATTTTTCCCTAAATTTTATTTTTTATTTTTGTTATAAAGACAGGGAAGTGTTTATGGGTCTGCACATTTGTTACATTTATACAAGGTGTTTCAAAAATGACCGGTATATTTGAAACGGCATTAAAAACTAAACGAGCAGCGATAGAAATACACCGTTTGTTGCAATATGCTTGGGACAACAGGACATTTTCAGGCGGACAAACTTTCGAAATTACAGTAGTTACAATTTTCAACAACACATAGCGCTGCAAGTGATGTGAAAGATATAGAAGACAACGCAGTCTGTGGGTGCGCCATTCTGTACGTCGTCTTTCTGCTGTAAGCATGTGCTGTTCACAACGTGCAAGTGTGCTGTGGACAACATGGTTTATTCCTTAGAACAGAGGATTTTTCTGGTGTTGGAATTCCACCGCCTAGAACACAGTGTTGTTGCAACAAGACGAAGTTTTCAACGGAGGTTTAATGTAACCAAAGGACCGAAAAGCGATACAATAAAGGATCTGTTTGAAAAATTTCAACGGACTGGGAACGTGACGGATGAACGTGCTGGAAAGGTAGGGCGACCACGTACGGCAACCACAGAGGGCATTGCGCAGCTAGTGCAGCAGGTGATCCAACAGCGGCCTCGGGTTTCCGTTCGCCGTGTTGCAGCTGCGGTCCAAATGACGCCAACGTCCACGTATCGTCTCATGCGCCAGAGTTTACACCTCTATCCATACAAAATTCAAACGCGGCAACCCCTCAGCGCCACTACCATTGCTGCACGAGAGACATTCGCTAACGATATAGTGCACAGGATTGATGGCGGCGATATGCATGTGGGCAGCATTTGGTTTACTGACGAAGCTTATTTTTACCTGGACGGCTTCGTCAATAAACAGAACTGGCGCATATGGGGAACCGAAAAGCCCCATGTTGCAGTCCCATCGTCCCTGCATCCTCAAAAAGTACTGGTCTGGGCCGCCATTTCTTCCAAAGGAATCATTGGCCCATTTTTCAGATCCGAAACGATTACTGCATCACGCTATCTGGACATTCTTCGTGAATTTGTGGCGGTACAAACTGCCTTAGACGACACTGCGAACACCTCATGGTTTATGCAAGATGGTGCCCGGCCACATCGCACGGCCGACGTCTTTAATTTCCTGAATGAATATTTCGATGATCGTGTGATTGCTTTGGGCTATCCGAAACATACAGGAGGCGGCGTGGATTGGCCTCCCTATTCGCCAGACATGAACCCCTGTGACTTCTTTCTGTGGGGACACTTGAAAGACCAGGTGTACCGCCAGAATCCAGAAACAATTGAACAGCTGAAGCAGTACATCTCATCTGCATGTGAAGCCATTCCGCCAGACACGATGTCAAAGGTTTCGGGTAATTTCATTCAGAGACTATGCCATATTATTGCTACGCATGGTGGATATGTGGAAAATATTGTACTATAGTTTTCCCCAGACCGCAGCGCCATCTGTTGTTGAAAATTGTAACTACTGTAATTTCGAAAGTTTGTCTGCCTGAAAATGTACTGTTGTCCCAAGCATATTGCAACAAACGGTGTATTTCTATCGCTGCTCGTTTAGTTTGTATTGCCGTTTCAAATATACCGGTCATTTTTGAAACACCCTGTATATATGTGTGTGTGTAACATTATCAATATTTGTATAAAAGCAGTAGTGCGAACTTCACACTTATGTCATTGTTCAATATTTTGCTTTCGAAGTACCATTTTTTATCATCACACAATTGAGAGATGATTGTGTTTTTCAGTTCAAGTTTTCAATTCTTAGTGTTATTACTTTCTGTGCCCATAGTACACACGTTTCATCTACATTAACATTATTAGTGCTACCGCTATTAATACGTTCAACGTTTAAAAATTTTGAAATCCCTGGTTTATCATTTTTACGCTCCTCCGTTCAAGATCTTTAGGAGAGTTGGGGCAAAACTACAAGAAGAGCTTTCAACCTTGTATTTAAGGTTTTGTACATTCAGATTAACGTTGTACCTCAAGACAAAATGATTGAAATTCAAAGTTTGTTGCATAGGCTACCAGTGAGAGCCACAGTAGGCCTAACTTCACACGTGCAGCCTGTGCGGACCGCGGGGAGGCCAAGGCGAGGCTGTCACTCGGCTTTGCTCAGTCCTTCTCGGAAGTACCAGGAGGAGCGCGACAGTTCATTCAGCACTGCGATGTGGCATTTTTCGGTCGCCGCAACTGTCCTCAGTTCGGCAGAATCAAGCTATGAGCCCTGTTCAAACTAAACTCCGTCATAACAGGCCATGAAGACCCAACCGTATCGACCGGCCGCCGTGTCATCCTCAGACCACAGGAGGAATCGTTAGCGCTAGGATTTCACCCGGAACAAGTCCCACTCACTCAACCTCGTCACACATGCGACCCCCTCCGGAACTAGTCCCGCCCATTCACCCGCGGCTTACCCCCAGTTTTCCCTGTCTTTGTTCGTCGCCTAAGCATCGTTTCAGTTGACCCACGTGGTTTCCGCGTTCGGCTGCCCGCTGCGGTTTAGCATTGTCTTTTTACCCGTTCGGTTTAATACACTGCAGTACCATTTGTGCATGAACTATTTGCGTGTGAAAAGTGTTTTGTCGTGTACCATTTGTGCGTGAACTATTTGCGTGTGAAAAGCGTTTCGTGTGTTGTAATAGTGTTTTATAATGAGTTCTTTTAAATGTAAAGTTTGCGGAAATGAGTACAGTTACCGCAAAACTCTGAAGAGCCATATGTCCACAGCTCATCCACGGAAGCTGACCGAAATGATGCCTCCTGTTACAGGTAAGGAATGTTCGTGTACATACCATTGCTACTTATGCGACAAGGATTTTACTTGTAAAGGTAGTTTAAAACGCCACCAACAAAATATTCATGGCGAACCATATCAGAAAAGGTTTAAGTTACGATGTGTGCATTTGAAACCGATTATAAAAAGTGCTGGATGGATCATTTCCAGTCTGCACGTGCATTATGTGTGAAACCAGAAGCCCTGAAGAAGTATTTTTAAAATGGAGAGAAGTATTGGAATGTGCTACACATTCCAAATTCATTCATTCATTAAAAGCTGTGGCACTAAATTTTAGGATGACGGCCCCACATGTTAATATGTTTGCCATCGCTCAGGTCAGTTTACCTCCAAAGGTGATGGAAGACGACATCTAAATTAAACAGGAAGCAACAAAAATCAATGGAAAGTGCCTGAAGAGATTAAAGTTCAATACAAAGAAGGAAAATGCCACGTTACTTTTGTGTCCACTAATGTTGGTCATGATCTGGACCCAAGTCGTCTCAACCTGACGGAAAAAGAACGGATGAAGATAGCTGAAGACACTGCTACAGGAATCTCATTTTCTACTGTCCAAAAAATTCAAGAAATGGTGCAGAGTTCTAATTTGGAGAAAGTCACATAACGCTTGTGCAGACTGGAAAGATCCATCCAGCACTTTTTAGAATCGGTTTCAAATGCACACATCATCAACTTAAACCTTTTCTGTTGTGGTTCGCCATGAATACTTTGTTGATGCCATTTTAAACTACCTTAACAAGTAAAATCCTTGTCGCATAAATAACAGTGGTAGGTACACGAACAATAATTATTTGTAACAGGAGGCACCATTTCCTCAGTTTCTGTAAGTGGACTGTGGCTATATACCTCTTCAGAGTCTTGCTGTAACTGTACTCGTTTCCGCAAACTTCACATTTAAAAGCTGTCATTTTAAAACACTATTACAACATACAGCTACAAGTGGTAAAAATAGCCACACTGTACAGTATCTCTTTAAATCAACAGCTTAGCTCACGTTTCAATACTAGAAATAAGATTAATCTACAGTAAAGATGTAAATGTAGTTACTTTGGTGTAGAAGGTGTTCATTGTTCAAGAACACACCATTTAAATAACTTGTCTCTTCAAAATGTGTTACTAGTAATACATTCAATTTAAGAGAAGGTTAAATGGTTAACTGGTGGCCAACTTCCTCTACACCATTCACAAATTTATTTGTAGAACTAACTGGTGTACCAAATAACATAAATTTTATGGAAAATTTTACCTCTGTGCATGTTCAAATGAGTAATATGTTCTGTGTAAATAAGTGTGGTAAACTGATTTTCTGTTTGATGGTGTGTGGCTACAAAAAGTTATGAATTTTTTATACTCCAGTATATTGTGGATTTACATATTGTATTTAAAGTTTATTATTATTTCTTAAATGAAGATATGTTTAAGACTTCTTTATTTACTTCACGTCCATGAAAACCACTTCACACAGAATCTGTGGATGATGTGTTAGCATATTTATTGTTTTGTAAATAGATGTATCATGTATGATCTCACTGTGAGCTAGTATGTATGTATGTATGTTTCCGTGTAAATGAAAAAAATATAATGTCATCTCTCAGTTCTCACATTTTGATCAGCGTAATTTGCAAGTCTCATTCTAGATTTGCTATTTTATTGGTGCCCAGCATTTTTGTTTGATTGTGTTATGTCCATATAAGGACCTATCCTAATTTACTACATTTTGGCACACTGTAGGGTATGATTTAATGTATACACTAATTGGGACTAGTGTAGCAGGGGATACAACCCGTCGGCTTTGGACATTGACGTCACAAGTCGCCAATCGAGAAGCGATTCTTCCTAGTGTTGTAGCTCCCTTCAGTGGCTGATAAGTGTTTTTTGGCTTTTAAAAAAAAAAAATCTCACGAGATGGAATAAACAGATCCACTTTATTAAGCAATCAGTAAAAAAACGAAACTGAAAGATAACAGCAAAAGCGACAATGGTAAACTGCTATCTGGCAACTTGTGACGTCATTGTCTAAAGCCGACGGGTTGTATCCCCTGCTACACTAGACCCCACTAATTTATTTGTAATTGTGTCTGTTACTTTTTTTTTAAATGACCTTTGGGAGTTATTTGTCCTTTTATATAATTTTACTCAAGAGTATTGTCTTCATTGCGTAAGCCTCACAGTATTTTTGGAAAATGGGAAGTGAGCCAGTAATGATGTTTGGGTCCCTCAATCAACAGTAATCATAATTTAAGTGGAGTTCTGAGTTATTTCAAAACACTCAAGAAAGATTATTATTTTGGGTGAAGCTGAGACACATGCTTCTGTCCCTTTGGAAATATTCAGAGTTGTTTCATTGTAGTAAGCACTGAAAATCTTTTAATTATTTATACTGGAGTTATTTCTGACTGTTGAACTTCAGCATTACTGTTGTGCACATCACAATACCAAAGCCAACTGACTATTTGACCTATCAGATGTCCACTTGTATGCCACTTACAATTTGTTCCCACATTTGTTTGGTTCTGATGTGTTAAGTTGTTATACAAATTTTACTGAGTCAATAAAAGTATGTCATTTTAGAATTTGTGTGTGTGTTTTTTTTATTTATTTCCTTGCTCATTTTACATAGCTGCAAACTAGTAATTGTGTGGGAGATCTGAAGTGGTGCTGCTGAAACATCACAGTAATGTAATAGCTTTGTGATTTTGTTCTGCATAAAAGACACTAGTAGTTGAAGATACTTTCATTTTGATCAGTATTGTTATTCTGGATGACAAGTAATTTCATAACCATTTCTTACTAGCAGACTTTTTCACATGATCTTTGTAACACAAGGTGCAGTCATATAAAAAAATTAAATTGATGAGAAATTAATGTTCAGAGCATAGTTATAAATTACTAAATTATCAGATGTGTTTGCTCCTGTGCACCTAAAGTATAGAAAATAGTCTCATTAGCTACAGAGAAATGAAAGTGCTACACAAGAGCCTGTTTATTTGGTCTAGGTGGGACTGGATGTAATCTGGAACATCATAAATTTTCATATTCTCAAAATATTTTACTAGCTGAAAATACTTTAATATGTACTATGATATCCAAACCTTTTCTTTGGCACAAACAAGCAAAAATGTTTTGGCTCTTTGAGCATTTATGCAGAAGGCCTTTGAAGGGAAGCGGCAATACTTGTGATGTTTGTCTCTGTTAGTTACAACAAATTTCAGATACATCATGTAATATATAATCATTACAAGTTACAATATGCGATACACATAAGACTTCCCACCCATATTCAAATTCTGGGGAAGTGCTTTTGTTGTGTCACAATAAACTTTCAACACACTTGAAAGTTACAGTTTTGAGCCAACATAATTTAAAACCAAGCTAACTGCATAACTCAATAACCACCATTTAAAGTTATCAATCTGTAGAAGACTATGTTAATCCTGAGTTACTATGTAAATATCAGAGGAAGAGTGAATTTCTTTTGTATGTACCTACTCGTGCATTTACTGGTATATGTATATTGTATATCAACCTAGAGCATCTTCCAATAACTCATTAATACCTTGACTGCAGTTGTTCCAAAAGTGGCAGCTTCTATGAGAGCATATATTGACAACATATTTCACTTCCAGAGGATCATTTTATATTAGATGGGTTGGAACTGTGTATTTGGTCAATTCCCTTACAAATGTAATGAACACATTGATTAATGGTTCACTTGATGAGAACAACACAAAAGGTAAACATTTTCAACTAAAATATCTGATTTCTTTCACAGTTGCTGCATTCAATGATCATGGTTAGTGATGAAAAACTAACAATCTGTAGAAGTATATGGCAACTCTGTGGAAAGTTACAAGTTTGTTTCCAAATTAACACATCTCAAAATAAATGACTATAATTATTATTCTAACCCATTTGCAGCAATGGAACTTCTATTACTGAAAAATAAATTTGCAGGGTTTTATACATGGATTCACTTACTCCAGTTACCCTTTACTGTGTCCCTCCCTACTACAGATTTTTATCGGCTAAGAATAAGGATGGCCAGGGGTGCAGTGCAACCTCTGTTAATTTCAGTTTGTTCTCCTGTGGTTTCCTTTAATAGAAGAACATACAGGAGTGTATGATGTCTTTCACTTCCATTTTCATCAGTAAAATAAATAGCCAACCGGTGTGCCGAGCGGTTCTAGGCGTTTCAGTCTGGAACCACGCAACCTCTATGGTCGCAGGTTTGAATCCTGCCTCGGGCGTGGATGTGTGTGATGTCCTTAGGTTAGTTAAGTTTAAGTAGTTCTAAGTTCTAGAGGACTGATGATAATGTAAGTTCCAGTGGTGAAGGTGAAAACCTACGCTGACCAGGTACAGCTGCATTGGAATAATACCAGGTCTCTCCCAAACACTCAAGTGCACAGTCTCTGTAGCATCAGGAAATATACAGTAAATGAGATTGTTGATTGGAAATGGCACAGACTTCCAGTTTATACCTAACAGCAACCAGACTGTTCAAGAAGAAACATTCATAAATTCTTTCATTGCCTGTTGCATTAGTGAAAACTTTTCATTATTTAATGTGCAGTGGGTTAATATTAAACCAGATTCTGAATGAGGACATTAGCACTAATTTGGTGAACAATATGCCAGGGAACAATGCGAAAAAAATGTAGTTAAATCGCTTGTCAGAAAGGGGAATAAATTTGTATCGCCAAAAGAGGATGATACAAGTTCACAAGAACCTATCACAGAATACTGGGAAAGATTAAATTTTTCAGTACCAAAATTAAATCTTTCACATTAAATCTGTTATCTCAATGCTCTTCATTTGGTCATAAATATGAAACTGCACAATTATTTTAACATTTCAAGTATATAATCCAGTCTTTCGCAATAAGTTATACTAAACATGTTACATCTTTATCATTTCATATACTGAGTTCCACAAGCCAAAAACAGAGCCAATAGTATTATTTAATTGCCTCATTCTATATTAACATTAACTTTTTATTTTTTTTAGGAGAAAATGTGTACAGAGTGCTTCATAAGATCTTGGTTGTATGTTGCTCATATTAAGGTATCTCCATACAAAACTAAGTAGCTTATGGATTTTATTTTCATGTTATTCCTTCACTTTCAATTGTACAAATGTTATGTCAATAAGGATGGAACTTTGCACAGATGTTTTAAAAAATTTATAGTATACCACCTATCTCTCCCTGGGATTATGGAAGTGTCCAATTCCACCCATCTGCTTTGACCCATGACGTCATCAATATGACGGAAATGGCTATTCTAAGCATCTCCATAATGGTGCCTATGATGCGACTTCATACACACAGCAACAAACATGGAAATACGTATAAATAAGAGGTCACCCACAGCTGACGATACCAAAACAACGCCAACAGCAAAAAGTAACGGAAATTGGAATCAGACATTTCGCTTGACCACACCTGACAATACCAAAACACCAATATCTACATATAAAACTACAAAATTTTAATCAGTCATTTCCCTTGACCTGTATTGGTCAACCACAACTATTGATAAGAAAAAACCAACGCCTACAACTACGAAAAACAAAACCACAAATCACAACACCTCAATAATTCAAAAGTCAAACATCATAAACTCCGCGCCATAATGACGTCACAAACCACAAGCGAGGGCATCGGATGTTTCCATTGACCCCTCTCCCTCACACCCTATTATCAGGACTTTGCCAGTGAAATTAATTTAAGTTGTAGAATATACAATGACACTGGTACTGGTTAACATATAATAACAAACAATTAAAAAACGGAAGTGCTTCTTTACTCATATTGTGGTGAAGTATACATGTACAGTTCAAAAGTTTTTCCAGCACATTAAAAATTGATTTCAAGACACAACTGTGAAATTACAATAGATTTAAAGCTTATGCAAACAGACATAACTTTCAGACTTTTTGGAGTGAATGTTAAATTAATATTTTGTTAGGTGTTAAATTTTGCCAGATAATTAGAAGACGTGTTACAAAAAACGTGCACAATTGGTTTCAGCTGTGCCAGGTACCTCCACAGCAAACATAAGAGAAAACAATTTAGCATGGAATTCTTTAAACATGAGAACTCAGTATTAGGATGAACAGTCTATGAAGAAGCATGCTTCTATGCAAGAAAAAGCACCCAAAACTAAAACTGGAAAAATCTACCCTCAAAGAATAACATGCTTGGAGAAAGTGGAATCACAGTATAGTTGACACTTCAGTTTCAGAACTCAGACAATATATGTGGAACAAGCACCAATGTTCACTATACTGCCAAAGGACATCAAAATTACTTTGTTCTTGCCAGATCGATCCAAGCTGCTTTTGCGTGTTATTCACTGAACAGTTTTGCTGAAAAGTTTTAGGGGTGGAAGAAGAACTAGCATAGCATGAAGGACGTTTTACAGCCATGAAACACTACAGCATTTATTTCCTCCATAACTTCTCTGTGAGAAACATACACATCATCATTATTATTTTCAAAAAATTGTTTGAATGACATTTATGAAATTAATAAATCTGTTGGTTAAAACCAGACAGGACAGAGAATAACGACAGATTATGTTCCTGAAACGTTTGCAATGGCATATAGGACACTAATCACACAGAAACAGCCACAATTCTTTATAACCTCGTTTATAATGTGCAGGGATGGCATTGGAAGAATTTAGAAGTTAAAATTCACCCATTACCCATGCAAATACTAACAAAATATGTCATATAAGCAAATATCTTACTGCTTTCATTAGGCATATCTACTTTACGGCATTCTTATACTCTTTAACTTTTGTGAGCCACTATGTGGGCCTACCTAAACAAAATGACTTGATTTTAGACAGTAGAGTTATTCGACTACATCCGTGGCTTTACTACCGACATAACAGATTCAAGACTATTGTCTTCACATTGTATGTTTGCTTTGCTGTTTCCCTCAAATGAACGTATTATAATAAGTGAATTAGTTAATGAAAATTTGTCATTATAGCCCTTAAAAAACCTCACATTATTTTTTTTGTTTTCTATTACTGGCAATGCTTTCAATTCTCTATAAATATTTTTATTTCTTTAATAATACACATTCATATTATATTACTATCCAGAAAAACTTCTTATCATTATTGAAATTCATCACAGTCTAATATGTGTTGGATTGTGACGATAGCAACTTTGATGTAGCTTCCAGTTAGCAGAACCGGCGGCTGTTAAGGGGAGGGCCTCGCATTAAGGATAGGCATGGAGGGGGGTGAATGGGTGGAACTTGTTTCGGGTGAAGTCCTAGCGCTAAGGGCACGTGCCCACAGGCGTCACTGGATGCTGATATGGAGGGGCATGTGGTCAGCACACCGCTCTCCGGCCGTATGTTAGTTTATGAGATCGGAGCCGCTACTTCTCAATCAAGTAGCTCCTAACTCCCCAGTTTCACTCACAAGGGCTGCGTGAACCCCCGGTGCCAACAGCACTCGGCAGAGTGGATGATCACCCATCCAAGTGCTAACCCAGCCCGACAGCAATTTACTTCTGTGGCCTGACGGGAACCAGTGTTATCACTGCAGCACGGCCGTTGGCTCAGCACTGTTTAACCTGCGCTATTTCTTCGTGATGTGAAAGACTTTTACAGGTCCAGTATCTGTTTGCAATCCTTTAAAATTAACGGGAATGACAGAAGAGAGGGGTGAGAATGCTCAACTTGCATAAGCAACAGGTAACCGTACTGCATATTTGCTATGAAACATTACGAAACCAAGCAGAAAGAATTGAAAGATTTAGTTGACAATTAAAGAGCAAATTCCGAGCTGTTTTTGAGACCATTTACCATTTCAGTTGAAAGTGCAGTGTGCTTGTGCAGATGTAACTGATTGACCTGGAAGGTAATTAATGACAAATCATTTTATGTTCAAACTGTCCAGGATGTCTACAATGCTTTCCTCAACAAGAGTTTCCAAGACTCCATAACAAGGTTGCAAAAATGTTGCAATTTTTCGATTGACATAGTTGTGTGAAAGACCTTTTTTCGATTACGAAACTAAATAAGTGGCGATTACATGGCAGCTTGAGAGTGAAACTTTGAGCTGTCTGCATCTGTCCACAGGTCGACAGTTTCTATCAGCTAAAAATTATACATATTATGTTTTCAGTGAGCCAAAAATAATTAAGTAATACTGAAAATTTGGGATGAAGAACTGCTCCACAAGATGGTTACTGAAAATTTGTATTGTTTGTGACTTATGTTCTTGAGAAATGTAAAAATATATAACTAAGTAGTATTTTGTGTGACTGCATTGCCATTTCAATGCGGCACTTTCGCTGTTTTACCCTTTTCCCCCTCCCCACGCTCAGGCAGCTAGGTGTGGCGGTGGGGGAAATGTGAAGTGAGACTCATGGTTTGGACACAGCCCCAGGCCTGGCCTGCGAGCTGAAATCTTGGCTGACACTGCGAGTGCGCACAAAGAGTTTGTAATAAAGTTCATCTGATGTGAAATTCCTAAATCTTCATGTCAGGAACATTTCAAGTAAGAGTTTTGTATGCCATAAATATTTCAGATAGTAGTTGTGTGGGTATATATATGGATGGGGTATGGTAGTATATCATCAATGTTAGCAATTTGGTTTGCATGAAAGTTAAACAAGATTATTGTTTTTCTACACTGATCAGATTACTGGAAACATCTCTCAAAAATGGTTCAAATGTCTCTAAGCACTATGGGACTTAACATCTGAGGTCATCAGTCCCCTAGATTTAGAACTACTTAAACCTAACTAACCTAAGGACATCACACACATCCATGCTTGAGGCAGGATTCGAACCTGCAACCATAGCAGCAGCGCGGTTCTGGACTGAAGTGCCTAGCAAGTGCCAGCAAACATGTCTCAGATAGTGCCATACAGCAAGAGCAGTGGCAGAGCAACATCAAACATTCAAACAAAAATATGAGATAAAATCATGGAAAAACTTCATAAAAGAAACTAGGTTATGCACATTATATGAATAGATTTGAGGAGGAGTAGTGTGTTAATATCAGTTTTGCTATTACTGGAATCGGGAAGAATTAGGGATTGAAAATTCTGAGGTTAATGAAATGTGACATTATCACTGGCAAATATTATGTATCATTCATGAACAGATGACTCATGTTTGTACAAAGATACAGAACAAGCCCCATCCAACGAGTTCCTGAAAAACTGTTCATGCTTCCACATGTGCGGCCAATGAGCAGCTTTGCGTATCGCATATTGTTGACTGGTGGATCCTCTGGATATGTCGGCTCACAGACAGAAGTCCATATGCACAAAGACCTTTCTGTCTTTCCATGTCACTTCATTATCTGTGTTCATAGTTCAACATCATACCTCACCTGCAAGAACTATACACTCATCACAGCCACTTCACTCGTACTAGATTTCCAGTTCGAATTGACTGACCACCACAGTTTGGTCCATTCAGTCTACCATACCTGCATAATTGCTTCAGTTCATTTTTGCACACATGTGATTGTCTTTGTACATACAGAGCAAATTTGGTTTATCTTGCTCATATTTTTTACAACAGGCCAAACTGCCCCAGAATCACTCACGAATTCAGCTCCACTTAATAAACCTTAGTACTAGGGAAATCTGATGCCATAGAGATGTTAAAATGTTGTCAAATACAAAAACCAAAAACCTTTCAATTCACACCCATGCCTGACATTCCTGCTCAGCATACTCTTGCAATAAAATATGCAGAGGCATAGTGTAACCATTTAGCTCTACTTATCCCCAAGGACGCTGCAGATGCTGGTACCAAGTTCCACCTATTGGACAACAAAAGCACATAACATTAAACCGAACACAATCACCATATAAACAGACTCACAAACTCATCTGAACAGAAACTATCTGAAGGGACACAGTCTAAGAATTTCACTGTTAAAAATTCAGTCATTACTGGTGAGAATTAATTTTTCCTGGTACTCACTGACTTATGAGTTTATTTACCCAACCATTTCCAGCTAATATCATTCTTCTTGCAATGCAGCTAAACATATAAATTAACCCATTAGCAAGGCATATACAAATCCTAACTTTCGAATAAGAGATTTTATCTTATTAATACACAGAAAAGACCAAAATCATAATATAAGGCACACTATAGCCACGAATTAATAACTTGCTGTTGATCTCACAGAAATATTCCTTGATCTCACAGAAATATTCCTTGATAACTATCTGTTGGAAAAACACATTATTTATACAATTACAAAATTAATCTCCTCACATATTTAAGTGCATAAATTTTACATTACATACACAACCCAATGAAAATTTGTTTGTCCAGAGACTATGTAAAGCTTTCTTCTCTTTCAGTAACTTAACACCATCAGTTACACGAGGGTAAGTCAATTATTATCCGCAAAGTAGTTATAAAATTTTATTGTAATCAAATAGGAAACTTTTAGAACATCATTTTTCGACATAGTCTCCTTGCATTTCAATGCACTTGGTACATCATTGTACAAGCTTCCTGATGCCCTCATAAAAGAAGGTTCTCGGTTGAACTGCGAGTCAGAAATGCACCGCTCCTTTCAGTGCTTCGTCCCAGGCAAATCAACAGCCCCTTAATGCCTGTTTGAGTTGACCAAACAAGTGATAATCAGAAGCGGCAAGGTCAGGACTATATCAAGGATGATCCAGTACTTCAGATTTGAAATTCTGGGCATTTCAACAGTGTGAGCAGTAGTATGTGGACGGGCTTTGTTGTGCAACAACACAACACCTTTTGACAGCAATCCTTGGCATTTGCTTCGAATTGCAGGCTTCAGCCTGGCAGTAAGCATCTCACTGTAATGCACATTGTTTATTGCTGTGCCCCGTTCCCCACAGTGTTCCAGTACTGGATCTTCTGCGTCCCAAAAAATCATAAGCATCGGTTTTCCTGTGGACGGTTGTGTCTTGGCCTTCCTCTTGCACATTGAATTTGGATGTTTCCATTCCATACTCTGCCATTTACTCTCCAGCTCATAATGATGGATCCACGTCGTCACCAGTAATGATCCTATCTAAGAAGTTGCCCCTTTGTCACCATAGCAATCTACATGGTTTTTGCAGATGTCCAAGCGTGTTTGTTTATACAATTGTGTGAGTTGTTTTGGGACCCATCTTGCACAAACTTTATGAAACCCAAGTCTGTTATGTATGATTTCGTAGGCAGAACTGTGACTAATTCACAGACAATGTGCTACTTTCTCAAAAGTTAATCGTCCGCCTAAGAGAATCATTTCATGTGAATACTCGACGGCTTCTACATTTGTGGCGGTAAACGGTCATTTGGCTCCTTCATCGTGCATAACACTTGTGCGACCATTTCGGAATTTTTCAATCCATTCATAGACACTCTGTTGTGGCAAAACACTGTTCCCATACCATACCAACAGTCTTCAATGAATTTCAGCCCCTGATACGCCTTCTGACCACAAAAAATGGATCACTGAACACTGCTTTTCTTTGGTGCAAATAGACAGCGGAGCAGCCATGATTAACAGCACAGCAGAGATAATGAAACTAACCTAGCAGCTTGAAAACTGCAAAGATATAACAACAAATAAACAAAGCATGCATCATGAATGTAAAACAACAGTGTTACCAAAAGAAACAAAAATATAACTAAATTGCGGATAATAATTGACTTACCCTTGTACATTTCTACACAAGTTTTTCCCATACATGACAGTTCACTGATATATTTGGCACTCACTCTGGAAATCTCTTTTCAGGTCCTGGTGTGGATACAGCACTTTAATCTTGAGACTACCAGAATATCAGAAGAAATAAGTTCCTTCAAGAGGAATTCTTGTAATAGTAAATGGACCTGTCTACATCAAATGCAATATTTTATTTTTCTTATTTAACAGAGAGAATCTAAGATAGTTTGCGATTAACACTTTAACACCAACCTTAAACCACTGGTATTCTAGTATCTGTGCCTCAAACTTTTGTACCTTAGAGAGTTTCTGTCAAAATGTTTTTTCCTTGGACAAACTCTTTCTGTCAAAGTAATGTCCAGCTCTTGAACCTTTTCATCTTAAGAATCAAATTTCCTGGGACTTCTTGGGAGTAGGCTCAGCCACTAGTTTTCCATTACCTTCTGAAACACCCAAGGCATCTGTTTCCTCCTTTAGTCTGTCCTTGTGAACTAACCACATTATTGAAACATCTATTCAATAACATTTGCTTCTAGGTAAATACTTCAGCAGGCATACTGCTATAATCACTGACAGATGGTCCTGTACTGTCCCACCTAAACTTCTCTCTGATTTCTTTGTCAACTGCTGGCCTTTTTTTTATCATGGAACAGAATAGGAATGGTGACAGAAAGTTTAATATGGCTGGACATTCATGCACATAGCCACAGATGGCTCCAGACTTTTTCTCAGCTACATTGGTATATTCCACTAGTAGCTCTAGTAATTCAGAGCACTCATTTTTTTAGTCCATTCTTAGTGGAAAGCTCTGCAGAATTTTTTTTTTTTTTCTTTGGCAAGCTTTCTACATGTCTTTGAGAGCGCTGAACCCAATTTTTCAAAGTCCCACAAAATTTTCGGACTGGAAATGCTCAAAATTGGAAAAAACAACAAAAAAGAGGACTTTTTTTTAGGGTTTTTTGCTTGTAAATTGGAAATGACACAATTTTCAACAAACTTAACTATTTATGAAAACAAAGAGGATGAAATTTGTCAGAACAGCTGTATGGTGTGCAACGCATGTTGAAGTTAGTATCACCACCTAAACCCAACTCCTCATCTCTCAGTATGCTATGATGTTCATTCACATGACAAAATGAAATATTTCATCACCCCTATAATTAAAAGCAGTTCAAATAACTTATGTAAATCACTTAATAATTACACTTTATTTTGCATTTGGTAATGTTGTGGACTGGCCAGACAGCCAATCCACTATGAGCGGTAGCCGAAAGGCACGCGTTAAGCTCACGCAGGCTGGCGTGAGGTCTGGAACAGGACAATGTCTTGAGACCAGCAAAAAAGGTACATAGCTTCTGGAATACTTAACTTTAATCCATAATTGGTGAACATCGCTCTTGACGGTACATGCATCACAAGATAAATAGCAAATGATAAAGGCGCCTTGCTAGGTCGTAGCAAATGACGTAGCTGAAGGCTATGCTAACTATCGTCTCGGCAAATGAGAGCATAATTTGTCAGTGAACCATCGCTAACAAAGTCGGCTGTACAACTGGGGCGAGTGCTAGGAAGTCTGTCTAGACCTGCCGTGTGGCGGCGCTCAGTCTGCAATCACTGATAGTGGCGACACGCGGGTCCGATGTATACTAACGGACCGCGGCCGATTTAAAGGCTACCACCTAGCAAGTGTGGTGTCTGGTGGTGACACCACAGGTACTAATAATAATTATTATGTAAATCTGAAGCGAAGGAGGGAGAAAAGAAAGAAAGGTAAGGAACTAGTGATGTCATCTGCATCAGTACTTCATGCGCAATCAGAGGCGATGACTGAAAATGTGTTCCAAACCGGGATTCGAATCTAGCATCCCCTGCTTACTAGGCAGTTGGGTTGACCATTGTGCCACTTGGACACAGCGTTTATTCCACTACCTCAGTATGCCCCCGAGGCAACCCACATTCCAACTAGTGCCACCTACCCACAGTCCACAATAATGTCCTCCTTGATAGCAACTTTGAGATTCCCACAGAAGGTTGAATGTAATTGTCTAACCACACTAAAACTTACGGATTCATTATCCATTGAGGCAAATTAATTATATCAATGCACAGTGTCTGTTGTTTTGGACAGTTCATGTGTTGTTGTTGTTCATCTCTTCGTCTCCCTCTACAATTTTTCCCTACCATGCTGCCCTCCAATACTAAATTGGTGATCCCTCGATGAATCAGAACATGTCCTACCAACTGATCCCTTCTTCTAATCAAGTTGTCCCACAAATTTCTCTTCTCCCCAATTCTATTCAGTACCTCCTCGTGTCATAGGAGCAACGACATATATGACATAATCTGTTACCAAAAAATCATCTGTAAAATACTTGAAAATGGCCTAAGGTCGAAATTGTATAACCGTACACGAAATAAAGAAAATGGCAGCTGAAGGCTTCAAGAAATCATTCAAAAAACCCTCCTTAATAGTTACATGATATACCCATCTAATCTTCAACATTCTTCAGCAGCACCACATTTTGAAAGCTTCTATTCTCTTCTTGTCTAAACTATTTCTCATCCATATTTCACCTCCATACATGGTTACACTCCATACAAATACTTCCTGACGCTTAAATCTATACTCAATGTTAACAATTTTCTCTTCTTCAAAAACTCTTTCCTTGCCACTGCCAGTCTACATTTTATATCCTCTATATTTCGACCACCATCAGTTATTTTGCTCCCCAAATAGCAACACTCATCTGCTACTTTAAATGTCTCATGTCCTAATCTAATTCCCTCAGCATCACCCAATTTAATTTGAATTCATTCCGTTATCCTCGTTTCGCTTTTGTTGATGTTCATCTTATATCCTCCTTTCTAGACACTGTCCATTCCGGTCAACTGCTCTTCCAGGTCCTTTGCTGTCTCTGACAGAATTACAATGTCATCGGTGAACCTCAACGTTTTTATTTCTTCTCCATGGATTTTAATACCTACTCTGAATTTTTCTTTTCTTTCCTTTACTGCTTGCTCAATATACAGATTGAATAGCATTGGGGATAGGCTACAACCCTGTCCCACTCCCTTCTCAACCACTGCTTCCCTTTTGTGTCCCTAGACTCTTGTAACTGCCATCTAGTTTCTGTACAAATTGTAAATGGCCTTACGCTCCTTGTATTTTACCCCTAGCACCTTCAGAATTTGAAAGCGAGTATTCCAGGCAACATTATCATAAGTTTTCTCTAAGTCTACAAATGGTAGAAACATAGGTTTGCCTTTCCTTAATCTATCTTCAAAGATAAGTCGTACAGTCAGTATTGCCTTATGTGTTCCAACATTTCCACGAAATCCAAACTGATCTTCCTCGAGGTCAGCTTCTACCAGTTTTTCCATTCATCTGTAAAGAATTTGTGTTAGTATTTTGCAGCTGTAACTTATTAAACTGATAGTTTGGTAATTTCCACACCAGTCAACACTGCTTTCTTTGGCATTGGAATTATTAATTTCTTCCTGAAGTCTGATGGTATTTCGCCTGTCTCATACATCTTGCTCACCAGATGGTAGAGTTTTGTCAGGGCTGGCTCTCCCAAGGCTATCGGTAGTTCTAATGGGATGTTGTCTACTCCTGGGGCTCTATTTTGACTTAGGTCTCTCGGTGCTCTGTCAAACTCTTCATGCACTATCATATCTCCCATTTCATCTTCATCTATGTCCTCTTCCATTTCCATAATATTGCCCACATTGCATTCATGTAAATAATAATAATTATTACCATAATATTAAATTCATGTAAATCATGGAAATAATAATAATTATTATAATATTAAATTATTAGTATAATAATTTAAAAGAAATTTCAATGAAGTTTCACCCTCTTCCCACTCTGTGCACCGCTGTTCTCATCTTTAATTGATTCATCTCTATTTTTGACCCCTTTGTGGGGCAAAATGTTGGTGGGACTTTCAAAATTCTGATTTTGTACCTCAAAAACATAGAAAACTTGTCAAAAAACTCTATAAAACATTCCACTATTTGGCCTACTTGAGCATTAGCTGACTGCATTATTCTGTTAAAGAGCTTCTCACTGAGACTTTTAATTGTACGTACTCCCTCGTGTGAGGAAGGGCATTAATTTCAGGATGCTGTCTATTATTTTTGAATGCCTCACTAGCAACCCATTTACTTTTCCCTAAGAAAAAGTCGAGCACTGCCTCCTTTTGTTTGAGTAGTTCAGTGCCTTATTGCAGTCAAGATCACAATAATATTTACTGGTTTTGGCTTATGTAAAAGCCATCTTCAGAATTTGTGGCCCCACAGTCGTGCTATCACAAGACAACCGAGGAGCCAACAGGATCAGCCATAGGTGGCCACAAATTCTGAAGGTGGCTTTTACATCATCCAAAACCAGTAAATAAACAAATATTATTGCAATCTTTACTGTTCATTTTAACTTAAATATAGAATCAGGTTGCTGTTCTCCAAAGACTATGTTGCCTAAATTTATGAATTTGTGAAGATTTCTATGCAAATGCCTCAATGTTGCTGATATGATGTTTATGCTATCACTTTGATTTTTCTGTCAATAGTGGTTCACTGTTGACAGTTTTCCAACATTGTTCCAACTGTAAGAACTTTCCCGGTACTACTGGAGTGTCTTGGTGCCACACTACATGTACCCATGATCCATTTAAGATGCGTACCATGTATCTGAACATCTCCTCCACCCCTGTCCATCTCCCCCTCTATCATCTCTATGTCTATGCCCTTCTCCCCTACCTTCCTCTATCTCACCATACCTCTCTACAGCCATCTCATCAAAACCCCTCTCTGTCCATCTCTTCCCCACTCGTTCTGTCCATTTCCTGCTCTCACCTGCCTCTGTTCAACTGTTCTGTCCCCTGCTCTATGTGAACATCTCCTCCTCCCATTGCTTTCTGTCCTCCTCCCCACTCCCTCTGTCTCCCCATCCCTTCCTCCCCCTCTCTCCATGTCTATCTCCTACTCCCACCTCTCTATCAGTGTCCTCCTCCTCCTCCCTTTCTCTGCCCATTTCATCCTGTTCCCTCTCACTACTGAGTACTGAGGTACTTAGTGGTTTGGAAGGACTTCTTAATACCTTCTGTTATCTATTTGTTTTAGTGAGACATTGAATCTTTCTGTAATATCCTTCCATCTTTTTGCCTTGCCCCCTTTCTTAAGTACTGACTTACCATCTGAGTTCTTGATATTCATAAAGCTGCTTCTCTTTTCTCCACAGATTTCTTTCATTTTCCAAAAACATGCAACATTTATTTCTTACTATAGTCAAGTATGCTTCCCCAGCTTTTCATATATCTCTACACATACAGTCTTCAGCTTGTACCTTCTGCTAATTTCATTTTTTTCTCTGTATCCATTATTCCTGTTTCATTTACTGTATTTTATATTTTATCATTTTATAAGTTAAAAATCAATCTGAAGGGTTCTGTTGATGTTTATCTTAGGCCCAGCTGTTCCACCCTTGTTTTCACTTTTTAGCTCTCACTTTTCAGGTTCAGCCTGCTTCTGGGAGGTTTTGCAGTTGTCTGCTTTCTATGTCTCTGTCCTATCATTATATAATCTTCTTGAAATTTTCTAGTGTTCTTTTTCTCTGCGACATATAATCTTTCACTATTCTTGAATCAAATGCTCATAATCATTCAACAGAACACTGTTCAAAGTTCTGCTAGGCACCTCTCCTTTTCAGTTCTCTTATTTTCCCACCATATAATTTTAGTTTTCCATCACAATTAAATTTCCTTCCCCCTTGCGTTCTTATTTTCTCTTTCATCATTAGAGTTGCTTTTGTAGAACCATTATTTGAATTTATCTTTAGTAATCTTGTACTCACCTAACCAGAAACTATTGCTTGTCCTGGTAGAGTACTTCACCAACTGCCACTTTATCTAACTTTAAACTAGTCATTTCTCTTTTCAAGCTCCCTAACTTAGGCACCAGATTAATAAATTTAACATTCTATATGCCAGTCAGTGAAACATCAGATTCATTATCCTTGTGATGACATTCCCTGAGTACTTCCTGCCTGGAGATCTGAATGGGAGACTATTTTATCTCCATAATGTTTCATCCAGAGAAATTCATAATCATTTACTCATATGACAGATATGGATGTCCTCATGGTGTAGAATGGCTGTAGGTATCCCCTTACCTCAAGCCATGCTGCAGTACCAAAACAGCAAGGCCATATTGGCTAGTGTTACACACACAAATCAGTCAGTCATCCAAGTTGTTGCCTCTGCAGTCATTGAAAACATTGTTTCCCCTTTTCAGAAACGATATCCACATATCTGCACTTACACTTCCATCATGCTTGCATCGATGGCTCACCTATCTGCATCACTGAGGCAAAATCCCTGATTCATGATAATGATGCAAACAGGTAATTTACAGGCATCTGAAGTTTGTTTACTGATAACAGAAACATTTTCCATAGTTTGATATAATTATATTAAATTCACTACTCTTTTTGTAACTAAAGATTGATTGCAACCACTCAATCTATTTGTAATCTATTTCTTCAGAAGGAAGCTGCTTTATTCATCATAGCTATAATTTGCACATAGAGAAAGTTGGTTCCGATGTAAGTTAACAGGCATTTGTGAATATACATCTCTACTACCCATCTCTTTCCATACTGATAACTTTACCTGCATTTATTTTATCAGTTTCTTCACGTAATTCAAGTTTTCATATTTAGTTTATCCTCTGCATCTGGAACATGTATAGGAAGTCAGAACCACCTCTACTCACAGTGATATAACAGGTAATGTGGGGGATATCTTTAGTGAACTAATCCTGGAAAGCCTGAAACTGACTTTTTGACTGCTTCTTTGAAAAGCATTCTGAAGTAACTGAAATATGTATCACAGCCAACACAATAAGACTGAAATACTTTGATACAGGTGATTTTCATCCCAATTAATTAAAACAATGCTAATGCTTCAATAACTTTTGAAATACAACCCAAGACCACATATATAGCGATTTCTGTTTATGTGGGATTTAGCCCTCCTATCCCATGTCAGCCTGGTTCAATCAATATTTCATAAAAAAGGTTTGCATGAAAACAGAACTGGCAACCTGTGGAGGTTCCTGAATATTATTACGATCCAGTGACTCATGCTGAAAATTGACCTTCAGTGTCATTGTATATTGTAAAAATATTGATTTGGTTCATAAGACACTTAGTAATTCTGAAAGAGGGCTTCGTATTATACTGTCACAAGATGGCATAAATAAAAATAAGCCCCTCCAGCTGAATCTGGGAAGTTGTTGACTGTTCTGGAGAGTGTTCAGTTAGACTAGTTACAAGCAGTGAGTCTCATTATACAATTCTCTCACACTGTGTGATAGTTAATAGAACAAGGTACAGTTACGTCAAGAGCATCGGTACTGTGTCAAGAGGATTCTCAAAAATGAGTGTATATATGCATTCATTCCTCAACATTTATGGAAAAAGGGTGAATGAATTAAAATTAGCAGGCATGAAAGTCACAGAAAAGGAGAACTACATGGTGAGAACCATGCCAGAGCCTCTGAGCTATATTGGGGACTTCATCGATAATTGGAAAGAAGATCAAACACTAGAATATTTTAAAAGTAAAATTCAAATGGTGGATTTAAAATGTAAGGATGGAAGTGAAATTAATGGAAGTGTAAAACCCAATGTATTTCATCCAGAGAAAAAAATTATGAGCTACCAGGAGCACTTGTGTTACAGGTGTGACAAACCAGGATATTTCAAGAGGGGCAGTTACCAGTCAGGAACAAGCACAGATTCGTGGACACATGGCAGACATCAATGAGGAGGTCATCACAGCAGTTGGCAACAAAGACAAAATGATCAGTGTAGTAGGGGTAATAACAACTGGGCACGTGGTGAAAGTGAGCAGTATGGTTCAAGAGGAAAACATTATTTGTAGTGATAAGATTAGCAACAGAATTGAAACAGCATGCTCAGCTTTATAATAGAACTACAATCCATGAAGATGTGTAATAATTTTGAGTCACATTGGTTACTTGATGGTGTTTGCAGGGTTCATATTGTTAATAATGAAAATTATTTTTCTGATTGTATAACTTTAAAAATAGGAACTATAAGTAGTTATTTTTGACATTATGATGACATGATTTCAACTGATATGAAAAATGTATTTTATGTAAAAGGAATGAATGTAAACTTGATTAACATAAAAACAAAAAATTGTATCTGTAGATAATATGTCAAAAGCTTTTAATAAAGACAATATCTTAATTGTGATTGGTTTGAAAGAATTTATAAGAAAGAGATTAATTTAAACAGTGTGAGTAGTAAGGACAGTATGTCAGTAAAGTAGAAACTGCATTGTACACTGACACTGGTACATGTAAATTTTAATCATCTGAATATGTTGTGTAAACATCAGTTAACAAATACGAGGGTTGTTTTTTAAGTAAGGGCCGTTTTTATTTTTTAAAAAAGACACAAATACTTTTGTAAAAAAACTTTTATTTTCTGATTCTACACACTTTTACCTATTTTTCTACATAGTTGCCTTGTTTATTCAAGCACTTGTCATACTGTACAACTAAGTTTTTAATTCCCTCTTCACAGAATTTGGCCGCCTGCTCCGACAGCCAAGAGTTCACGGCCACTTTCACTTCGTCATCCTCACTGAAGCGCTGCCCGCCAAGATGGTGCTTCAGGTACCGGAAAAGGTGAAAATCGCTAGGAGCAAGGTCTGGGCTGTATGGTGCACGGTCCAAAACATCCCAGCCAAAAGAATTAATCAAATCCCGAGTCTTTTGAGAGGTGTGAGGCCTAGTGTTATCGTGCAGGAGCAAAACTCCTTTTGTCAGCATGCCGCGCCTTTTGTTTTGAATTGCTCTGTGGAGCTTCTTTAGAGTTGCACAGTAGGCATCTGAGTCGACTGTTGTTCCTCGTGGCATAAAGTCCACTAGCAAAACACCGCGT
Organism: Schistocerca americana; assembly: GCF_021461395.2. Taxonomy (NCBI): domain Eukaryota; kingdom Metazoa; phylum Arthropoda; class Insecta; order Orthoptera; family Acrididae; genus Schistocerca; species Schistocerca americana. Next base: position 384,635,759 of record NC_060126.1, read on the forward strand.
CGGTCCCAGAACACAGTTGCCATAATCTTGCGCTTTGACCGTCTGTTTGGCTTTGACCTTGATGGGTGAGGTTGTGTGTCGCCATTCCATCGACTGTCGCTTGCTTTCGGGAGTGATATGGGATACCCACGTTTCATCTCCAGTGACAATTTGACTCAACATGTCATCCCCTTCTTCCTCGTAACGAATCAAAAAGTCCAACGAAGTGGCAAATCTCTTCCCTTTGTGGTCCTCTGTGAGGAATCTGGGTACCCACCGAGAACACAGTTTCTTAAAGTTCAGGTTTTCAGACACAATTTTGTACAAAACCGATCTTGAAACTTGTGGACATTCCAAAGAAAGAGTGGAAATTGTGAATCTTCTGTCGTCACGAATCTCTGTTTCAACTGCAGCCACCAAATCATCAGTGATCACAGAGGGCCGGCCCGAGCGTTCTTCATCACGGACGTTTTGACGGCCATTTTTAAACTCTCTAACCCACTGACGCACTTTACCTTCACTCATTGCAGTCAAGCCATAAACTTCTGTTAACTGACGATGAATTTCTGCAGCTGATAGGCTTCTCGCGGTCAAAAAACGAATCACTGACCGTATCTCACACGCGGCGGGCGACTCAATAATCGTAAGCATTATAAAGTAGCACAGCGAAGCGTGCACGTCAGCTACAGAGCTGCAACTTGCATCAGTGTGAACGGGAAGGATGCCGGCAAGTGGCGCGGTGGCTCGTTGCGGCGTCCGCGCGAACTACGGGACTATACGCGCGAAAGGCCCTTACTTAAAAAACAACCCTCGTAGATTATCAACAAATTTAGAATCAGAATTTATGAAGTGCAATATGTGTATTGAAAATAAAAAGTGCAATTTGTGTTTTGAAAATAATATAGGCTAATCAAAAGAAATACTAGATATCATTCATATTATGAAGTATAGATTGCAACTCACCACACAGAGGAAGCATTGCATCGCAGACAGACACAGTGAGAAGACTAATATCCATTTAAGGTTTTGGCCAAGAAGCCTCATCACACACCACACCTGTCACTACACTGGCCATGTATGTTTGAGTTGTGCTTTTGTAAATGTGTGTATGTTCTCTATTTTCAAAGAAGGCCTTTTGGCTGAAAGCTTAAATTTTAGCATTCTTTCTGTTATGACTGTTTTAACTCAATGCTTCCTGTAAATGATGAGTAACAATCTGTCCTTTTCATAATAATGTTGCTATTCCATCCTGGATTTTCCATTGTCTGATTGATGATACTGATTTAAGTGGCCTCCCTACATAACATTTAATGAGTGTACGGCATCGGTAGCCGGGGACCCCTCGCGGTGCGGTTCGGCCACCGCTCCACAAGTTCTTCGACACCTCTACGGCGACTTGCGAGTGAATGAGGATGAAATGATGACGAAAGACACACGACACCCAGTCATCTCGAGGCGGAGAAAATCCCTGGCCCCGCTGGGAATCGAACCCGGGACCCCGTGTGCGGGAAGCGAGAATGCTACCGCAAGACCACGAGCCGCGGCCTACAAACATTAATTTGTATATGTTCCGTAGATCATGAATTTAACGTTTTACAATGATGTGGAACATGTCAATTTAACGTAAGTTTTCTTTACACAAAATGATTTTTTTTTACAAATCCTGTATATTCAATAGATGAGTTTCTAGATTTAGTACACTTGTATGATGGAAGACCATCTATAGAAAGATATATGTAATCTCAGATCTTAGACTGTGTTACCGACTGTAAATATTTGAATCTCAGATCTGAATACTGTGTCACAAACTATAGATTCCTTCATCTAAGTACTACAATAACAAATTGTTTTTATGTATAGTCCATGTATGTAACATTGTTCACTCAACTAAATTTAGGAAAAGTTGTGTAGATAAAAGTGCCAGGCAATAATATGTAACTCTAGTAACTAAGGCTCTGACTTATCTAGAAGACAGGAACAAAAAAAAACTTTTTTGTAATCAGTTGATGTTGGTTCAAAATAAAATAAATAAATAGTTCGTATCTAAAAATTCATCTATTGAGCAGAAGGATATGTCATTCAGAAATTCTTTTAATTTGTTTTTAAATGCTGATTGGCTAACAGTCAGACTCTTAATGCTATTTGGTAAATGACCAAATATTTTTGTGGCAGCATAATTCACCACTTTCTGTGCCAAAGTCAGATTTAACACACAATAGTAAAGATCATCCTTTCTTCTAGTGTTGTAGCTATGCACATTACTGTTATTTTTGAACTGGGATAGGTTATTAATAACAAATTTCGTAAGTGAATATATGTATTGCGGAGGTACTATGAATATCCTGAGTTACTTAAGCAAGTTCTGCAAGGTGATCTTTGGTGGGCTCCAGCTATTATTCTGATTGCACCTTTTTGAGCAATGAATACGGTTTTCTTTTAATGATGAATTACCCCAAAACATGATGCCATGTGAAAGCAGTGAATGGAAATAGTGATGGTAAGTTAATTTACTGATATGTTTGTCAACAAAATTTGCAATAACTGCAAGAGCATAAACAGCTGAATGTAAACATTTTATCAGATCATCAATGTGTTTCTCCTAGTTCAATTTCCCATTTTATTAAAAAAAGGATTTTGAACTACTGTATTTGAATAAAACTGGGTTGGTTGTTTTTGTAATAACAATGCGCACATCCAGAAATCTTGAATATTCTGCTTTAGCAACAGACTTCTGTCCAAAGTCTCTATTAATGGTGTTATTCCATTACTGTACAGATCTGTATGTGTTTTCTCAAAATTTAGTGAGAGTCCATTTGCAGAAGGCCACTTACTAATTTTCTGAAAGATATTATTTACAATTTCCTCTGCAAATTTTTGTTTGTTTGGTGTGATTACTGTATTTGTATCAACAGCAAAAAGAACTAGCTTTGTATCTTCATGAACATAGAGTGATAAGTCATTAACACAGATTCAGAACAATAAGTGACCCAAGTATAAACCCTGTGGGACACTATTTTTTTACACTTCTCCAGTTAGAGGACTCTGCTGATTTTTGTAGACTCAGCTCATGATTTGCATGGAGAAAGATACTTTCTTACTTTTATCGATGATTATAGTGAAGCAGCTAGAGTCTACACTATCAAATCAAAAATGTAATTGTATGGTTGTTTTGTGGACTACATTAATGAAATTGAAATTTGACTGGTAAAACTATTAAGACATTGACATGTGACAACATGGAAGAATATTAAAATTCAGATATTTATCACTTATAAAACATAAGAAAATCATTTTAAATGCAAGACCTCCCTATAAACATGAATTAAATGGCACTGCTGAAAATTACAACAGATCAGTTACAAATATGTTGCTATGCCTGCCAGCTGAAGCGAGAGTATAAGGAAGAGTTTGTGCAGAATCACTTTTACAGCAGCGTACCTCAAAAACATAAGGTTAACTAATACTATTGAAAGGAAAACTCCTTATGAGATTTTCTGGAAGGGATCTACTGTTAAACACTTAAAAGTTGTATGTCTACCAGAATAAATGAGAAAGTAAAAGAGATCATAAAGCAGACCTGTGAATAAGGGCTACAGTAAAGTTGGATACAGACTATTGATTAAGAATAAGATTTTGTTTCGATATATGTTGATTTTGTGGAAGACAATGTCAGGTATATCAATCTAAAAGACTCAGGGGGTCAACATTTCAGCAATTCTGAATATAGAACCACAGAAAATGAACCGGTAAATGAGCAAATACAAGAAAAGGGTCTTGAAGGAAATGCAAGCAATCATAAACAAGATCAAACAGTGGGAAATTTAGGATGGAATGTAACAATGTTATGAAAAGGATAGTTGCTACTCACCACGTGCAGACACACTGAGTCGCAGGTGGGCATAACAAAAAGACTTGTCATGAAATAAGCTTTTGCCCAACAAGGCCTTTGCCAAAAACACACACACAAGCATTTGCGTGTTTTTTTTTTTTTTACAAAAGTCTGGTTGGGCAAAGGCTTACTTTGTGACTGTCTTCTTGTTATGTCTATCTGCGATTCAGCATCTCCACTATATGGTGAGAAGCAACTATCCTTTTCATAATATTCTTATAGATCAAGAACGCGAGTTGAGATGACAATATGAGAACACAGAAAGCCTGATAGAGTTAATGGTTATGTTATGAGTAACTTCATTTACATAAACTGGTGTTGTGATGAGAGCACAGAAAATTTGAGGATGTGATGAATAGCAAAGAGTCAAAAGTTTGTAAACAAGAAGTGGATAAGGAAATTGAATATTTGAATAAATACGAAACTTGGAAACTAGTAATTAAACCAGGGAATGTAAATTTTCTTCACATAAAATTGGTTTTACAAGAGAATCAGATAGCACTTGTAAAGCAAAATTAGCAGCATAGGGCTTTCACAAAAAGAAACTATCGATTAAATTTATTCATCAGTTGCTATGATGCAAACATTGAAAATTCTGCTGTTATACTGTTATCAAAATGGTTTAATTGTACAAAAAATTTGCTCAATAGTATGGTGAAGGGTGAGGGTTATACCTCTAATTGTGTACTTCCATTTGTACAGACGTATGTGTTTTTATTTTCAGGCCATTTCCAGTTTTTAACAGATGGTACATGGTATCTGCAGTGACACCATTAAAGCTGTCAGTGACCTATGGTAATGTTTTCTCATACAATGTAACTACAAATTCATCAATCGGCTTGCCGACTGGTTTTGACTTCTTCCTGTAGTTTTGTTTGGGGCTTCTTCCTTCTGAGTAGATCCTGCTAACTCTTCCATTTGATTTTCCCTGCACAATTCTCAGTCTTATAAACTTTTCTCAAGGGTTTGTTCATCTGACAGGTTCTCATTACTGAAATTATCAAGCAATGTATGGATTTTTCTCTTCTTGCATTGTTTTCTTGTTCCAAGTACTAGTTCAAAAGCTTTTGTGATGTTTCAAGCAAAATGTTCCACTTTATATGGATTCGAGGTAATCTCCCATATACCTATTGCTATAATCAGCATCTGTGAGCTCCTAGCTTTCATTTGCGCTTGTACCAAATACTACAGTATTAATCTATTAGTGACATTCAATTTCATCATAATAAGGTTCATGCCAAGCTAACTAAGTCTGAAACAAAGTAATGAAAATACTACTGCACTACTTTGCTCTGGGGCATAAAGTTGCCCTTTTTTCCCTGAAAAATAACCTTCACAGCTGCTACTGATCATACAGTGGTAAATACTGTGTTGATTATGATTTTGTGGTTGCAGTTTAGACAACAGCTAGTTTCTACACACATATAAATGCATTCACTTCTGTTTAAGTACTTTATTGTTGCAAAATACCACTTTTTCTTGACAAAATTTACCTCAAAAATACAGCAGCACACATTTAGTAGCAGACAATATGCAAGATAGTGGTTGGCAGAGTAACTGAAACATATAAGCTGATAGGTGCTGTCAACTGTCAGTTAGTTTTGGAACTGTTTTTAAATGTTTATTAGAAAAGATGGTAGGCAGGATTGAATTTTTTTTCCAAAGTTGGCACAAAATTACCACTGTAGGTGCAAAATAGCCCTGGTTTATGGCACATACATACACTACCTGACAGGAAAAGTGAAACATACAGAACTAGATATAAGTAACTTTCTACACACACACATAGTACTGCTGAATATGTGAGTGATTAGAGTTGCAATTTGCTCTGACTGGAATGGCCACTAGTGTGCAATAGTTAGTGGACAATTCCATATAGCTCGAACAGTCCACGGGTGTACTGCCGGTCCATAGTGTCCAACAGTCCATTGGACACTATGGACTGGCATGACACCTGTGGACTGCTCAAGCAAGAAATACACCAGGAGAAACTGAAGAATCACAATTCCATGTAGGTTTCTTAAAAGATATGGGCAAGAAAAAAAGAACCAGAACCATTATTTGATCTAATTTCTTTAGTAAATTTTCCAACTCAAATGCAACAAGATAGGAGGACCCTTATTGATGACATTTTTATAGACACCGCTCAGGCTAAAACTATTAAACATGTATAAAATTGTTATTGGGCTAGCTGATCATGCTGCAAAATTGATGGAAGTGAAAAAAATATATAGTGCCTTACAACCCTGATGCAGGTTCATAAAAAGCAGTGAGGCTTATTAATGAGAACAAGATACACTGTGGCATAACCTTCTGGGGTACAAATGTGCAGAACATACAAGCAATTTTCAAGCTCCAAAAGAGGGCAGTACGAATAATAACAAAAAGCAGCAAGAGAGCTCACTGTACTGATTTATTCAAAACCATGGGAATCTTGACAGTACTATGTGAATACATCTCTCAGACTGTGATATATATAAAGAAACACATTGACCAGTACACACAAAACAGATCTATACACCAACACTGGACTAGATCCTGCCGCCATTTGCATCTCATATGAAAAAACAAAACAAAAACCCAAAATAGTTTATTATTTAATGGATTAAAAATGTATAATAGACTTCCAGAGGAGATCAAAACTGAAACTGGAATACATGCCTTTAGGAAAGCTGCAAAAAATTATTTAGCAGATAAATGTTACTATACTGTCAAAGAATACTGTAAATGACATGTGTTCACCTCAATTCATGCAAGAGTACCTTTGTAAATTTATATTTATCTTTAATTAAGATTGGTATGTATTTGTTTTGTGTAATTCATGCAAGAATACATTTGTAAATTTATATTTATTTGTAACTAAGATTGGTCTGTATTTGTTTTGTGTACAAACGATTAAGTTGCACCATAGAAATATGTGCTACCAGAAGTACTATTATGTATATACTCATTCCATGTATACAGTTGATGACATCCATACAACACAAGTTGTCTACGGATGAATAAATAAATAAATAAATAAATAAATGAAAAGAGTTGGTATGGGCTGAGTTACATTTAGAAAGAATGCTAATGTTGGATTCCATTTATTCTGCGGTAAATTTGTGTCAATATTTGAAAGTTGCTTTCCTAAAGTGGTACACAGAGGATCCATTAAAACAACAAATAAGCTATGGATAACTAAGGAAATTAAAATCTCACTTTATAGGAAGAGACACATTTATATGATGACCAGAATAAGTCAAGATTCCGCATTACTTGTGTGCTACAAAAAACACTGTAATATTTTTAGGAAAATCTTTAAAATATCAAGAAGTATGTACATTCTGGCAGCACTTAATAATGCAAATAATAAAACTGAAACTATATGGGATATTGTGAAATAGGAAAGAGGACAGCCAGACAGTTTACAATCATTCATAACAATTTAACTGAAATACAATGTTGTAGTTCACAAGTAGTAAGTAGTTTTTAACAATCACTATCTAAATGTTGCATTAAAAATAGGACTGTTCAGTTAAAGAAGCAACAGAATATATTACAGATGCCATTCCACAAAATTTTTAGCAACCGGAAGTAGTATCAGCATCCTTCACTGAAATTAATAAACTTCCAACTACCCTAAAAAACAAAAGCTCATGTGGTGTTGATGGTATTTCAACACAATTATGAAAAGTTGTTCCAAATTAATAAGTAATGTCCTTAGTGATATATGTAATGCGTCACTAGCACAAGGAATATTCCCTGACAGGTTAAAATAGCAAATTGTTAAAGCTCTTCATAAGGAAAGTGACATGGCAGACTTAAACAATTATCTTCCAATTTCCATAGTGACATTTTTACCAGAATATTTGAAGAAGATGTGTATTCAAGAGTAGTCTTACACTTAAGTAGAAACAATTTACAGTTTGGATTCCAGTACAAGCATTAAATAAAAAATATTGCCCGTTGGTATTTTCTGTGATCTTTCCATGGTGTTTGATTGTGTACAGCATGTTACCCTTTTAGAAAAACGCAAGTTTTATGGAATTACACACAGCTGACTTGAATCATAATTCACAAACAGAAGGCAAAAAGCTGTGCTGAATAATTTAAACAATGTTGAAAGAGTAGAAAATTTTAGTGACTGGGCAGTGAATGACCTTCCACTTAACCTTCAACAAGCAGAATTGTTATTGCTTGCAGATGGTATTAATGTTATAATAAATCCCATTAGAGAGAGAGAGAGAGAGAGAGAGAGAGAGAGAGAGAGAGAGAGAGAGAGAGAGAGCAACAAAAGAGACTGTAACCACTATTTTCCAAAGAATCATAAAGTGGTTTTTGGAACTTCCTAAATTTTTAAAAAGACACTCTATTCAGTTCTGTAAATCAGGATCAACCAACAACTGATGTAGCACATGAGTAGGAGTCGATAAATAGTGTAGAATTTTTGGGTATACATATTGATGAAAACTTGAATGGAAGAAGCATATTACTGAGCTTCTCAAATGATTAAGTTCAACCACTTTTTCTCTTTGTATATACATTATAATGCAAATAAATGAATTAAACTCCTGACATATTTTGCCAATTTCCACACAATAATGTCTTATGGAATAATTTCCTGGGGAAACTCACCACTTAGACAGGAGATACTGATTGCACAAAAGCAAGCAGTAAGAATAATATGTGATATTCATCCACAAATGTCATACCTCTTCAAACCACTGGGTATTTTTATTGCGAGCAAAATTCATCAAATAATCCATCAGAACTTAATATCAGTGAGGTCCATACCCACACCACTAAAGGGAAATATGACCTTTATTATGCATAATGAAAGATTTCAGTGACTCAGAAAGGTGTTCAATATGCAGCAACAAAATTCTTTGATCATTTTTCCAATAGCATAAAATATCTGACATGTCCTGAAGCAAATTTTAAATCTAACCTGAAATTATTTCTCATGGACAATACCTTTTATTTGAATGTCTATTCAAAAAAATGATAGCCTGTAAAAAAAAAAGTAGTTTTTAAATGTAGTTCCTTGGGTGGTATTAAAAATTTGTTCATTAATGTTAACACTAATCATCTATACATATCCTGTAAACTGATTTATTGCACAGCATTTCAAAAAAAGAACTATTCAAATGTTACATGGAACATGTAACTAATTAATGTAGTGTTGTTACTAGTCCTAGTAGTGTATATAAGTGGCACCAACAGTATCAGATGTTGAATGGTCACTGTGAATGACTTGGAGATGCAGAGTTGTTATCTGATACAGTATTAGCAGCACCTGCAAGAGTTTGGGAGGGACATTATTGTGGCCTTCCATTGGGCTGGTTTGTTGAATTCTGTAGTTTCCTGGTTAGTGAAACTTTTGGATATCAAAGTGGCTCAATGTTGGACTGCATGGGAATGTAAGGGCTGGCATACTCATCATCAATGTTCTAATCAACCACGTCTGACCACCACAAGGGAGGATTACCATATTGTGCACCAAGCACATCATAACCCCTACACATTTGTGTATGCCATCTGAGAACAAGTAATGGACTTCCTGCAACATTCAGTGTCACCTGCACTGATGGTCAGAGACTATCAGCAGCTGGACTAGAGAATTAGCGTCTAATGCATAGGCCGCCAGTGACACCACAACACAAATGGCTGTATTTGGAGTGGTGCCAAGAACAGGATGTATGGGCTGCTGATGAACGGCATCACACTGTATTCAGTGATGAATTGCGGGTCTGTGCTACCTTGGATAACCATCGTTAGTGGGTATAATGGTGACCTTGGAGAGATCCGATTCTCCTAGTGTTCTGGATAGGAGCAGTGATGTTAGTCCTAGCATCATGGTGTGAGGAGTCATTGTGTCTGACATCTAATCTTGGCCAATAGTGACAGAGTGAACTCTGGCAGCACAGCTGTATGCCATTGATACTCTGCACCCTCATGCGTTATCTTTCATGCGATAGTATTTTGTTCCCATTTTTCAACAAGAAAATGCCCATCAAAACGAAGCACTTGTCTCTGTGAACTGTCAGGGTGATGTTGACGTACCAACAATATCCTCAGCCCTGTCCCTGATGAAACATTTGTGGGGCCCACCTCAGACATCAGCTTCACCCCAGACCCAGTATCAAGGATACCATGAACCAATCACAACAGTTTTATGACACAATTCCCAACTGAATCAGCAGATGCATCCAGGACAGAGAGAGGCTAACATCGTACTGATAAGTGAGCTCACTCTGCAAAGATTTTTTTTAAAGTTGACTCGATTTTGTAATCACTGAAACAACATCACAGCCTGTGATATTTCATTTCTCCTCCCCTCTGTGTCCTTCACTTTTTTGTCAGGCATTGTGTCAACACCATAAACCACCATTCAATGCACAACAGAGGGTCATTTCTAATAAATTTGTGAAATTCTGTCATATTCCATTCATATATTGACCAATGGGAAAAAGACAATCTATGTTGCTCTGCATGCACGCTAATCTCTCTCGATTTATTTTCATTAGCCCTACATAATTAATAAGATGATGGCAGCAGACTTCTCACACAGTTATACTCATATATTCTATCTGTCAATTTACCCAGAAGATGTTCTTGAGAATGACATCACATTTCTACCAAAGATTCCCATTTAAATTTTCTGAAATCTCTGTTACACTTTCCTACCATCTATCCCGTCCTGTTACACTTTTAGCAGGACAATTCTAAATTCTTTGATTTCTGCACTCATGCCAATTCGATAATGACGGCGAGAGACTCGCTGGCGTCGAGCGGGCGTTGACCTCTCCGCAGCCGCCGCGAACGCCGACCACCGAACACACCAACCGACGCCATCGCGAGCTACAACGTCGCGGTGTAGATCATCGACACCGCAATCAATTGTTATAATGACCTCATTTCTTTGCATAGTGCAACAAAAAAATATTTGTAATGTATGCACATCTTGTACTCCAATGACATCCCACAAACAATTAAGTGAAAGTGACCAAAGCAGTTAGTCTGTCGCTCCGCCGAGGTTTTTCCCAGGGTTTCCCTACGGCCGCGCCAAATGGGGAGCGAACAGTTGACACCCCTGGGACTTCAAGTTTACAGACTAACTCGCGATTGTATACCTTTGAACACCGCAAAAGTTGCAACCCTAAAAAGAAGCAGCCAAAATGAAACTAATTGTATTCTATGTCCTTTTCTTTTGTACATGACTGTACACGTAACCAATTGTATATTACATTGTTATGTAGATAACTTAATCTGTATTACACCTTGTGTGCAACACACCTCAGTAATTACAACGGTGTAAACATACGATGTGACATACGTAAACTGTGAAAGAAAAATCTGCGTGTGGACACTGTAGACATGAAAGAGGAAATATTTATGTCAAAAAACACGAACATTTTTTATGACATAAACATTTCAGGGGGCAATATAGCGTCCCCAGTGCTATATTACGAAAAGATTTAAAACACAGTATTTATAAAGAAGAGACATTAAAAAATTGAATAATATATTTTTATCATGTAGCCGTAAAATAATAATTTCTCTGCGCAGGTTTAGATTGCAAAGAAATAATTTATGACAAAATGATCTAAAGAGACGACAAGATACGCTCTTTTGTTAATTTTTTAGTCGACTTCACTTCCTCTTTTGTCTTGAGTGTGTATAGACGGACATCTTTCGAGTGCTGACAATTGTAAGCATATTTGTATGAGTTAAGCAGATAATATATTAATTGAATATTATCGTGCACTTTTAATTTGTAAGAGGTGATCCCGATTTCATGTCCGCCTTCCTTGAATTAACCTACATTCAAGTAATTTACAGTTCAACAATCGCAGCGGCCGATGCAGCCAACGACGCCATTACGTGGCGATATTAACTTACGAAAAAAATAGCGGAAGCGGAAAACTCGCCCGCTATTAACATAATATTAATTTTTCTCCACAGCCGCACGAAGTTGCAGAAATACGTAGCTTTAAGATTCTTATTTTCAGTACCATAGCCGAGACCCAGAGCCAGGACTCCGACTACAATACAATGGTTAACGGAGGTAAGAAAAATACTCTCACGCGTGTGTGGCCCGCAATTGTAATTAATAACTAAAGAGCTTTTGCTTTAAAGTGAACTGACTAGCCGAGGAAATGAATATGAAAAGTTTACTACATTGTTCAGCTTGTATGCTCATGTTTTAAGATGCAGTGAGTCTAACATTCATTAACGTAACAAATAATTTGAGATTAATATTGTTAAAAAGGATAACTCCAGGAAAGCATTTGATCACAAAACCAAAATTAAATGAAATATCAATTTTATTAAGGCCCACCACATAAGTCGGCAACAATCAAAAAAATAATAATAACAATAATAATATATTAAATTACGACGGCCGACGGACGCGAGATTGGCGCCGCAACTTTGGGGCCAAATCAAAGAAAATTCGTGATTTATTAATATAATACTTACTATTGTAAGGAATGGAATTATGTATGTGTCTAATTGTTGTAAAATATTAATGCCTATATGAATTCTTTTACATGTACAACAACAAAACCACACACTGAGGAGATCTGGAGAAGAAAAAGTGTAGAAAAGAAAAAGGATTGCGAGAAAGAAAAATAAGTAAGGTAAGGCCTATTGTGCAAGCATCCTGTGTAGCTCTGTGCGGAATATCGAACCCATATGCACATGAGATACCTTCGGTGTTTTGTGTACTTATGTGTTTATTTTTGGAGGGGATAATTATTCGTTTTGTTTATTTATATGTTTATTTTTGGAGGGGATAATTATTCGTTTGTGTATCAGTGTTAAAGATTCGTCAGTGGCTTAAAGTGAATTTATTATGGGTAAGATAGGACAAGCTAAAGCATCTGTACCAGATGAACAAAATTTTGTTAATATGGAAAGTGAGGGTCAGTTGCAAAACGTAAACGAATCCCAAGCCACCGCCTCGGATAACATAATTTCTGGAGCGGGTGGCGAGGATCTGTGGACGGTGAATGACGCTCCACAGCAGAATGGGAATAGAGTTACAACTCCACTGTCTGGGCAAGGGGACCAATCGAGTGCTAGATTAAGCGGGGCACCAGTATTCTCACCAATTGCAGACCCATTTGCAGAATTTCTGCGCAGGTTAGAAGAAAGAGATAGGGAGAGAGATCAGAAACTGGCTCAGATGCTCTATGAGCAAGAGCAACAAAGAGAACAGAAAGAAAGGGAAAAAGAAAGAATGTCAGAACAGAAGGAAAAACAAAGACGAAAAACTGGCTCAGATGCTACATGAGCAGGAGAAAAAATTAACGCAAATGCTACATGAGCAAGGGAAAGAATTTATGCAAAAGCTCAGTGAGCAAGAGCAGCACACTGAAGCGAAGCTAGACAGTATCCAAAGTGAACTTGCCGAGATGCGGGACGCTTGCAAAGAAATCCCCGATCTTGTGCAAAGCTTAGCCGGCGAGATGCAAAAACTACAGATATCGCAGGCTAGGCTAGAAGACAATGTCCAGACTTTAACCAACCGCGTGGATAATGTGGAGATAGATGCACGGAAAAGTATTGATACATATTTGGAAACGCAAGCTCAAAAAGTCGACAAAGAATTCAATGAATGGCTAGAAGTAAAGGATCGTGAGATACCTGCAAAGATTGAAAGTGACATAAAAACAGCTGTAGAACAAGCGACTGCGGCCGTGAGTGTAAATATTGACACTAGCGCTGCCGCACTATGTGCCGAATTAACACAGATCAAATCCCGTGTGACAGCAGAGTCGCCAAATTGGCAACAGGAGGTCGCGCGGAGACTTTCTGTGTTGGAAAGCAATGTAAACAGTGGCAGACAGATCATGAATCCGACTCCGCGTACTGATTACTGTAATAACGCAGACTGTAGGCAGGGTGCGAGTGCGCAACCGCAACCTAATGTGAATTACGGGCACGAACAACATGTGATACCGTGCAGCGCACATCACGAAGTAATGAATGTCACAGAATGTAGCAATCAGATGTGCAAAAAAGAGGACAATGTAATAAAACACAGAACATTCCAACCCTTCAATAGCGAAAAACGAAATGTCCACCCTGTGGTATTTATTAAGAGCTTCAGGAATGTGTTTCCCAGGACATGGACGGAAAGACAAAGAACACAGTTCGTGGTCTCCTTTATTCAAGGTGCCGCGGCACTGTGGGCCACCGACGTGTCCGAAAAATGTCTAACGATGCAACAGTTTGAAGGTGCATTCTTGCAAAAATTCTGGTCCGATAGCGTCCAAGAAAGACTACGAAAGGAGTTGTACAGTCCAGAAATGTACAATCCTAAGATGGGTATGTTACGCAAATATTTCGAAAAGTATATAAACAAAACCAGGTACTGGGACGAGCCAATGTCCAATCGTGACATAATCAGATTGATAAAAATGAAGTTGCCCAGTGAAATTAAAAGATATTTCATCAATGTGCCAGAATACGATATAGAACAATTCATGGAAATAGTGGATTCTGTTGACTTATTGATCGAAGATATGAAAACCAAAAACAAGTGGAACCATGCAGGCTGTAATCAACAAAAAGCCAATTACAATAGCAGCCACAGTAACGGTAGTAACTTAGTACCAAATGGTAACGGGAATAGGCAAGAGCACCGGCAACAGAATCGAGGCACAAACAATGGCAATGGTTATAACGGCAACGGTTGTAATCGTCAAAATCGAAAGAGACATCATGATGGACGCATGAGTAAAGGATATAATGGTAACGGCAATCCACTATGGCGGAACAACCGTAACCAGTGGCGTGGTAGTAATGAACCGACACCACAGTGGCAACAAAACACAGCGCCACAATGGAACGCCAACCCAGGTCCATCACAGAACATGTCAGGGAGTTACAACCGACCACCGCAAAACCAGAGCCATACACAATATCAAAATACACCATCGGGGAGGCAGGGCGGCCAACCCAACAGTAGCAACAACAACAACCAGAACCACAATGTGAGGTTAGTGGAAGTGACAGACAACTGTCAACCCACTAATGCTCATCCGTTAAACTAAAGACAGCCACAATACGCTCTCCGTTGTTGGCTGCAGGATGGTGTAGTGAGGGCACATCCACGGATGACAGCCATAAACTTTGTATGCTGAGATACAATGAGGGAACAAAAATAGAAAAGGAACTTGTAGACATACCGCAAAAATGTAACCGAACCCACAAAAGTGTTGTGCAGGCTATATTGCAAGCAGATATGTACGGAGCACCAATACAGATAATAGTCGATACCGGTGCTTCATCCAATGTCATGAGTGCTAATTTTTACAAGTACTTGAGTCAAAATAATAGAATACCAGTATTGCCAGTGAATAATTGTCATGTAACAGGTGCAATAGGTGCACAATCTCATATCATAAAGCAGCAGGTGCAAGTCAAGTTTACGGTAGGAAATGAAGCAATGAAAAGCTCGTTCCTAGTAGTTAAAGGATTAGGTGTTGCTTGCATCCTGGGGATGGAATTTTTACGTCAGAGGGACGCAAAAATCGACCTCTTGTGCGGGGAAGTAAGCCTTATGAATGAGGGTAGACGGGTAATTTTGCCGTTGTTTAGGACACGGGAAGTGCACGGTAAATATTGCCGGAGCTTTCAGTCGAGATTCGAAGTAATACCGGTAATGAATTTATATTCTGACTTAAGTACAAGACAAGCATGTCATAAAGAGTTTATTACTGAAGACAAAGAGGAAAAAAGGAAACTGATAGCCATGAAAGTCAGGGAGTCATAACATTTGACTGAAGCACAACAAAACGAACTGACTCAGCTACTTACAGATTATGAGAATGTGTTTTCGGAAAAAACCCGGTGTTATCGAGGGCTACACCTATAATATCGAAGTGGTACCTCACAATACCTTCTGTCGCGCAAACTACACCATCCGTGGTCGAATAAGGAGGCAATTACGAAGGAAACAAGAAAAATACTTACAAAGACTTAAAGACGTTCGCTCAGTAGAGCAACTTTTACATATGTGAATAGTAGGTTAAGTTTAGAGCGTATTTTTTTTCTGTGTGTAAATGTTCGGATTTTAGTGTGACAATAAAAGACAATGAGGCGCACAAGATTAGTGCGATTCAATTCTGTAGATGTTAAGGAATAATAGTATTTTTAAGCAATTGCATTTTGAAAAAAAAAAATGAACGTAGGTTTAAGAATATTTCACAAATTTCATGTTTAAAAATGCTTTAAAAAATATTTTTAAAAAAAATTCAACAGCATGTAATGATGGAAGGATTTTTCATTAGTGTGTCATGAATATTTTTGAACTGTAGTAGTAATGCAACTTATGAAATTCAGTATTATAGTGTATATGTTGTTCCATGTATTTATGTCTATACCGATCCTGAAATATGCTCAATCATAATTTACTTAACAATATGAGTGCAGGGTGTACATCACCCAAGGTACCTCATGTGTTGTGGACAAGGTACAAAGCAAATCAGTAAACGTGACTACCGCTAAGCACTGTTAAAAATATATTGCCATCTGCTAAGGCAGAGATTTGCACGAATTTGTAGTGTAAACAAAAGTCACAAATCTAACATTAATCTAGGAACTTGCACGCTAGGCCTAGATTATAAAATGTCTACAATAATGCGAGAGGCAAAGTTTTGTAAAGTCGAACCTGGCTCTGGAGGGCAAGTACGCAATGAGTGGGCAGACGTGACATGGGGACTTACCTCAGATGAGACGGAAATACAATTGTATAGTCAAAAAATCTGCAGGCAAGTACAACTCTAAGTGGAAAATGAAAAGAGATAATCAGTGCAAGTGCGAGAGACTGGTAAAATCCAGCACGAGCCAAAATCCAGTTCAGACAATGAAATACATTAGTGTTTGTGAACTAATCGAAACAGTTATTTTAAGCAGTGTGAAAAACTGTGAAGGTGAAACTGTGATACGGACAGTGAAGTGCTAGTATTGAATGTTCAACAGCGGTAAGGACGCCAAATGCCAATATTACGCATGAAAAACTGTGAATTTGCTTATAAATGTGAACTGTTAACGTGAAGTGAACCCACAGTCAATATTTTTGGGACAGACTGTAATTTCAGTGAGTACAATAATGCGACATTGGAATGCGATGCGTGGACTGTTGCAAAACAGCGAACGCAGAAACGGCGAATGTTTGTGCTAAGCTCGTACTGGGACACTCACCAGTGCCTGCGAGTGCGGCGAAAACATAAATAATTTTATCAAGACAAAAACTGATGTGTAATGGAAACAGTGGCGCATCAAAACTTCATTCACGGGAGAAGATTCATGTATTCTGCAAGACAGTGCTAGCTTGACACTCGGAAACTGGCGAAAACTTAACAACAACTGCCGCACTAATAAATGCTTCTTTCCCACTAGCGTAACCATCTGCAGCGGGAAACAAATATTACGTTGGTTTTGTGTATGTTTCATGTACTACGTCGGAGATGCATAGCAGAGCTGACTCCTGCCAACAAGCGCGGGGGGCGGATATCATCCCACTCCGCCACGCCCGGGCGAGACAGAAGTTGATTCTGACGTTCCGCGACAGAGAGAGACACCCTGGCGTCGAGCGGGCGTTGACCTCTCCGCAGCCGCCGCGAACGCCGACCACCGAACACACCAACCGACGCCGTCGCGAGCTAAACGTCGCGGTGTAGATCATCAACGCTGCAATCAATTGTTATAATGACCTCATTTCTTTGCATAGTGCAACAAAAAAATATTTGTAATGTATGCACATCTTGTACTCCAATGACATCCCACAAACAATTAAGTGAAAGTGACCAAAGCAGTTAGTCTGTCGCTCCGCCGAGGTTTTTCCCAGGGTTTCCCTACGGCCGCGCCAAATGGGGAGCGAACAGTTGACACCCCTGGGACTTCAAGTTTACAGACTAACTCGTGATTGTATACCTTTGAACACCGCAAAAGTTGCAACCCTAAAAAGAAGCAGCCAAAATGAAACTAATTGTATTCTATGTCCTTTTCTTTTGTACATGACTGTACACGTAACCAATTGTATATTACATTGTTATGTAGATAACTTAATCTGTATTACACCTTGTGTGCAACACACCTCAGTAATTACAACGGTGTAAACATACAATGTGACATATGTAAACTGTGAAAGAAAAATCTGCGTGAAGACACTGTGGACATGAAAGAGGAAATATTTATGTCAAAAAAACACGAACATTTTTTATGACATAAACATTTCAGGGGGCAATATAGCGTCCCCAGTGCTATATTACTAAAAGATTTAAAAAACAGTATTTATAAAGAAGAGACATTAAAAAATTGAATAATATATTTTTATCATGTAGCCGTAAAATAATAATTTCTCTGTGTAGGTTTAGATTGCAAAGAAATAATTTATGACAAAATGATCTAAAGAGACGACAAGATACGCTCTTTTGTTAATTTTTTAGTCGACTTCACTTCCTCTTTTGTCTTGAGTGTGTATAGACGGACATCTTTCGAGTGCTGACAAATGTAAGCATATATGTATGAGTTAAGCAGATAATATATTAATTGAATATTATTGTGCACTTTTAATTTGTAAGAGGTGATCCCGATTTCATGTCCGCCTTCCTTGAATTAACCTACATTCAAGTAATTTACAGTTCAACAATCGCAGCGGCCGATGCAGCCAATGACGCCATTACGTGGCGATATTAACTTACGAAAAAAATAGCGGAAGCAGAAAACTCGCCCGCTATTAACATAATATTAATTTTTCTCCACAGCCGCACGAAGTTGCAGAAATACGTAGCTTTAAGATTCTTATTTTCAGTACCATAGCCGAGACCCAGAGCCAGGACTCGGACTACAATACAATGGTTAACGGAGGTAAGAAAAATACTCTCACGCGTGTGTGGCCCGCAATTGTAATTAATAACTAAAGAGCTTTTGCTTTAAAGTGAACTGACTAGCCGAGGAAATGAATATGAAAAGTTTACTACATTGTTCAGCTTGTATGCTCATGTTTTAAGATGCAGCGAGTCTAACATTCATTAACGTAACAAATAATTTGAGATTAATATTGTTAAAAAGGATAACTTCAGGAAAGCATTTGATCGCAAAACCAAAATTAAATGAAATATCAATTTTATTAAGGCCCACCACATAAGTCGGCAACAATCAAAAAAATAATAATAACAATAATAATATATTAAATTATGACGGCCGACGGACGCGAGAAGGTACAATGGTCTACGTGAATTTAATGTTTCCAGGCTTGCACAACGCTTTTGTTTCTGTATCAAAATGTCATCTTTTAAAGAAAATACATTCACATGAGATATATGAGTAAGTCTGTGTATTGATTGAAGCTTTTCTGCCAGACTTGGTATAAGAGGTAATTGCAGTCAGCAGAAACAATATCTGCTGTGCCCCTGGAAGTATTATAGTGTCATTACTTTCTCACTATACAATATTGAGCCAGTAGATGGTATTAGCTGCAAACTCAAAACCTTTCGTCCAATATAAATTACAGAGATAATGGAAAGTTCTAAGTGGAAAACAGTATGCCAGCAGGAGTAAAGGAAACAGCTCATCATATAGTTAAGGTGTCAGGCAGTTGATAGGCATATAAATAAGACTGAAACCACTGCTAAGCTTTCTGGCAATTCTTTTTGGGCTAAGAGGGTCACACGTACACCACTGACCAGGCCAAGTAAATTATACCAGAACATTCAACTGAGAATGCCAGCTACACATTCACTGATTCACTGCATTTTGCAAACATTAAATAACAAAATAGAAACTGTTGATATTTTCTGTGGCCTACAAAAGAAATTTCACTGTGAGTCACAACATTCTCCTACATGAACTGAGGCTTCATGGAACTGCTGGTATAGCCAACTAACGTATAATGTAATATCTAACCAAAATAATGCAGATAGCTGTACTTGATAATTCAACCAGTAGAAGCAGGGGAGAGTATTCCAACTGGGGGGAAATCACTTAGGAGGTTCCATAAGGCTCTGTCTTAGCTCCACTTACTCAGACATATATGTAAATGACCTTCTGTCTAATATACAACAAGAAGAATTAGTTCTTCTTGTGGATGATGCAAGTGTTGTAATCAGTATAAACATACATACAGCAACAGAAGAAACAGTAAATACTGTTCTTAAAATTATTATTCAGAGGTTTTCTGGAAATCCAAAAAGAAACAACATATTCAGTTCTGCACATCTAGTGGAACTACACTAATGGTAAGTGTAACACAAGGTGAGGAAATTATAACTAAGGTGGAAACTTAGGTGTCCATTTTGATGAGAATTTAACCTGTTTGGAACTCCTAAATCAAATTACAAGAGGCATTCATTAACTAATGCAACACTTTTTTTTCTCTCAGCCAGTTTCAGCTGAAAAAATGCAGAATTTGTTGTGGGACATTGTGGAATATTCCCACTCAGCCCGATAGTTTCATGAAGTTATAATACGTGGTGGCACCAAACATATCCTTCGAAATGGCTTCTGTAACAGAGATGCATTCAAAGCAAAGAGCTGTCATGGACTTGTTTTTGGCAGAAAGTCAGAGCATCATAGATATCCATAGAATCTTGCAGAATGTCTATGGAGACCTGGCAGTGAACAAAAGCATGGTGAGTCATTCAGTGAGACTTCTGTCATCATCACAACAAGGTTGCACAAACCTGTCTGACCTCCCGTATGTCAGCCACCCAAACCCAGCTGTGACTCCTGCTGTGTTGGAATGAGTGGACACTCTCATTCAAGGTGGTCAGTGAATCACAATCAAACACTTCACTGCACAACTAGACATCTATGTTGGTAGTGCTGATACATTTGTCTGCCAGTTGGGGTACTCAAAGGTGTATGCCTGCTAGGTTCTTTGTCACCTAACAGAAGACCATAAAGAGCAATGAAGGACCATCTGTTGTAGAACTGCTTGCATGTTACAAGGCTGATCATGACAATTTTTTGCCGATCACAGGTGATGAAACATGGATTCATCACTTCAAACTGAAAATATAACTCCAATCCATGGAGTTGTGCTGCACCACCTCTCCGACAAAGAAAAAGTTAAAAGCCACATCTTTAGCTGGCAAAGTCATGGCAATGGCCTCCTAAGATTCTAAAGAGGTTATTCTGTTTGACATCCTCTATTGTTATGCAATGATCCACTCTGAAGTATATTGTGCTACCCTCGGGAAACTGAAGAAATAAGTGTGTTTGTCACCACAAAAATGGAAATGAACTTCTCCTCCTCTATGACAGCACAAGGCCTCACACAGATCTGCGCTCTCGAGAGCAGCTCATGAAACTTCATTGGCGTGTTCTTCCTCATCCACCCTACAGCCCGAATATTGCATCTTCTGACTTCCATCTGTTTAGCCCAATGAAGGATGCACTGCATGCGAAGCAGTATATGGATGATGGGAAGGTCATTAAAGCAGCAAGATGTTGACTCCAACATTGACCATTAAAACCACGTGGGCATTCAGGCCCTCCCAGTAAGGTGGCATAAGGCCATCACATTGAACAGAGATTATGTTGAAAAATAGGGTTTTCTGGCCAAATGAATGGTGTATTGGAATCCTGAATAAAACCAACACACCCTCAGAAAAATAAATGTGTTGCATTGTTTATTGAATACCCCTTATAGTTCAGCTGCATTTCCACTTTGGGTCACCGAGTGAAGTGGCACAATGGTTAGCATTTTGAACTCGCATTCAGGACAATGGTTCAGCCATCCTGATTTAGGTTTTCCATGATTTCCCTAAACTGCTTCAGGCAAATGCCGGGATGGTTCCTTAGAAAGGGCATGGCCGATTTCCTTCCCCATCCTTCCCTAGTATGATGGTACCAATGACCTCACAGTTTGGTCCCCTCCCCAAATCAACCAACCAGCCAATCCACTTTGAGTCATTGCAAATCTTGGGTAGAAACAAATCAGGAAGTTGTCATTCTTGTGTATTTTCAATCAATAATGTCATACTGAATAATGTTCTGAATTAAGTCTTCATTAATACAGAAAGTCTACAAGGCTCAAAAACTTTCTGTAAGAATAATATGTGACACTCATCTACAATCATCTTGTAGACATCCATTTAAGGAGTTAGACATATTGACTACAAGTTCATAATATATTTATTCTCTTAAGAAAGTTGTTGTAACTAATCCACTGCAGTTCAGTAGGGGCAATGACATACATAATCACAATTCCAGAAGGAGAAATGACATTAATTACTCTACATTAAGGTAGTTGGTTGGTTGGTTGTGTCGGGGAAGGAGACCAGACAGCGAGGTCATCGGTCTTATCGGGTCAGGGAAGGACAGGGAAGGAAGTCGGCCGTGCCCTTTGAAAGGAACCATCCCGGCATTTGCCTGGAGCGATTTAGGGAAATCACGGAAAACCTAAATCAGGATGGCCGGACATGGGATTGAACCGTCGTCCTCCCGAATGCGAGTCCAGTGTCTAACCACTGCGCCACCTCGCTCGGTATTAAGGTAGTCTTTACCACTAAAATGGATGTACAATACTGCTGCAAAAATTGTTGACCACATACACATTATATAAAATGTATGGTAGGCAGCAAAGTCAAAAGTGTTTTTCATTGACAACTTCTCCTATTACCTAGAAGAATTTATATTTTTATAATGTGTGGTTGATGTGAAATACTAACTCATATCTGTATTTTTAAAAAAGAAAGAATGAAGTAACTAATTAATGATCATCAAGTAGTCTATTTACATATAACTATGTAATGTGAATGCAAAATGACTCATTCCACATGATTACAATTAATTGTGCAAATGATCCATGGAACATCTTGATAGGGATGAGCAGTTGTCATGTTCAGAGAGCAAAGGGATAAGTAGGTGCAGAAAGAGAGGTAGACTGGAGGCAAAGGTAACTGGTGGATGGGAGGGAATAGCAGTAAGTTCATGTAATAAGAATTTGGTACATTGAGCTCACTCTGGTGGAGGCAGACGGAGTTGTGCATGGTTCACTATGGCATGGAGAATAGGCCTGGAAACTTGGAGACAGAAGAATGGAATAGGAAGATGGCAGAGAAGAAAGTGAGAATGTAGACAGAGTGAAGTGGGGAAGAATGAGGACAGGAGTGGAGTTTAAACATATAAAAATGGATCTTAGCACTCTTGTCTTTCAGAGAGAGAGAGAGAGAGAGAGAGAGAGGTTGATTTAGAGTTGAGGACGAGGTTGGGGGTAGGACTAGGTCACTCAAAAGCCAGCCGAAAGAGTATCGAACTCAAGGGAAATCTAGATGCAATGTGATCTATTTTTGTGTGTCTGCAGTACTGCAATACAATATGAAGAAATATAATGTACACTAAAAACTATACAGTGCCAGACACTTCATAACGATTTAGAAAGTATAAATGGAAATATAGAGAACTGTTAACAAACAAACAGCTAACAAGAATTTTCGGTCTTTGAACGAGTCTAGGGAACTAATTTGTACATGAAGATAGTAAAATATATTTTTTGAATATGTTATGTTTATTTTATAGTGAATCTCAGTTTTCTACTTCACACCTTATGAGGGCTTATTGAAGAGCTTAGCTTAGTGTTTTACTTCTCATTGCCTATTAGATCATTAAAGATGAACATGAGCTCAGATTTAGGAAGGTTGGGGAAGTAAATTGGCCATGCCCTTTAAAAATGAACTGCCCTGGCTTTTAAGTAAACCATACGAAACCCAAATCAGGTTTGCCAGATGCCAATATGAACTGTCATCTTCCTGAAGGCGAGTCCAGTGTACTGATCACTGGGATACGTCCCACAGTTACAGAGCACTCAACAAGGGGACAAGGTCTACACTGAAATTCTGTTTTAGTGTCTTGTGTTGTGGTTACATTAATCACAGGTTATCAGAAACTGCTTTATAGTGAGTCAAAAATTCCACTGTAAAGAAAAAGTGTTACTAACATAGGGTTAGAATTCCAGGAGCTTTGAAGAGGTCTCTGCAGGCATGCAGTTATCCATTGTATCCAGTACTTTGACTGCTTATATCCTTTTATTACTTCAGAGACAATTCCATAGGACGTCAAAGAGAAATAGAATGCAAAATTCATTAGCACTCTTGTCTTCAAATCAACACAATTAAAAATAACTTAAGTTGTAAATATGCTAAGATGACTTTCTTCATCAGCATTGATCTGCTTTGGCTCTATCACAGCTTGTCATCCAGCTGTGTTCTGAAAAATTTTCCACGTAGTGTCTCAGTCATTGCATGCTCATTACTGGCTGTTAACAATACCAACAGGATTTTATTGTCTGTTAAAAAATGATAATACATTGCTGTGACACCTCCTGTGAGCTAGTTTACCCACAATTATAATTTGGGCTGTGTCTTGTTTGTTTGAATTGAAGTACTTAATCATTACACTTGTATTATCAGTAAACATAACAGTATTTTAATAGTTATTTTAAACTTCATAAATGAGGAACTTACTGCAAAGCTATTGTTAGTATGAATAGTCAATGGAACAATAGTTAATATTAGGCTTGAGGATGTGTGATCCTCATTGTAAATTTTTTTTCATTGAATACATGTAGGAATAAAATTGTTTAGAACATTCTTCTTTGTAACATCAATTAATGAAAAACCAAAAAGTATCAGGTTCCTTGCCTCTTTATCACCAAAACAAGCAATTACTTGTAAAATAAAATGGGATCAAGTTAAGCATGTAAGAAGATTTTGATTATAATGTTCTTATTCATGTTAAAACCCAGAAATGTTGGAACTTTTCTGTGTTGAACTATTACTGTTAAAGTAATACCCTGTCTTCGACAGAATTATAACAACAGATCTTTTTAAGTTAAATGACAACCCAGCTTCAGGTAACCAATTTGTTTTAGTGAAAATTTCATTTATCAGTCCTTCTGCTAATTTATGTTTGGAGGATTTAATAATGGTACTTGAAAAAATCTGCATGAGTTGGGAGACCATTTACATTTCATTAGACTGAACTAAATATTGTGCCAAGCTAATATGAAATTGTTTTGTTCATCCGGTACATAAAACTATACTTTGATCAACATCTTGTTTGTAGTGATAAGCAAAATGCTTTCACAGTTAGACTGAGAGTTGCATGAAAAAACCTATGAGCCACCTTTCCTTGGGCCGATTTTACCTAGTTGTCACAAAAAATGGAAAATATCTTTCAAAGATATTTTGTGAAGGAATATAAAATTATTACATACTGTATTAAAATACTCTTAAGTATTCATAAACAAGTTTTTTTGCAATCTTAGAACAAAGAAATAAAAATTTTGCAATTTCAAATACTTTATCTCATGCTTCATGTCCAGTTGCTGTTGCATAGTTACCAGTGCTACTGAAAGAAATTTACAAAATGAGTTCTTGAAATGTAACAATAAAATTTCCTTTTAACTGAGTAAAATAAATAATGAACATAATATTAACATAACTCTGAAGACCAACAAATACTGTTCTTGAACTGAGATCTCACCTTTGGCACTTGTTTCAGTACAACCACAATTGTACACACTGTAGAGACTTCAGTCACCTGATTCAATGCTTCAGGACTCTGCAGAAACACCGCTGACAATGTACAAAACAAAGTACCATCTCTTTTAAGATAAGAACATTTTCTCTTATTTATTAGTTATTAT
Source organism: Schistocerca americana (assembly GCF_021461395.2). Classification (NCBI taxonomy): domain Eukaryota; kingdom Metazoa; phylum Arthropoda; class Insecta; order Orthoptera; family Acrididae; genus Schistocerca; species Schistocerca americana. The sequence continues at coordinate 384,661,276 of NC_060126.1, forward strand.
TGTCTCCCTATTTATTTGCACATAAGCAAGAATAAAAAAATACTAAATTACAATATCTGTAACAATGTTCTTACAAAAATGATAAATGCTTACCATCACAGATTTGATTCTGCACACATGTGCAAATTCTTTGCATTGAAAGTATGAACTTCAGTTGCCATAATTTGTGTTATTAGTACAACTACAAAATCACAGCAGTAAATGGAATAGCCATGAAGAATACAACTGTGACCATCAAAAATTACACCGAAGTATTCAAAAATGCTGCATCATGAAATGATTTTTTAAGAATGTGGCATGACTGTGCAAGTTAGCATCACACAATTTTAAGTACTCTTAGTCATTCAACACTGGTGAACTACATAACAATTAAATGAGAGATTGTAATTTATGCAACACCACTGTTTCTTATGTACTATAGATGTTACAAAATGATTGAGTTCAAGTGGTAACAAGTTAGATGGTATGTAGGTAACAAATTGGCTGAGCATCAAAAAATTCACCCTGCATTACACAAATATTAAAAAGCTATTTTATTACTATAATGTATGAGCACCTTCAGCATCACATGATTTATAAAATACATTTCCCTTAGATTAAAATACTTTCAACATTACAGGCCACTATATACTTCTTACCTGTATACATTAAAAACTGTTCTTTTTGTATGTGATTTTCATTGAAGCCTTAAAATATATGTTTTTGTTAATATCCATTTTCTAGTTTGAAGGAAATACCTTTACAATGTAGAGCTTTCAGAAATAATGATAAGAAAAACAAACACACAATAATCAATAATGCATTGCTTACTGCTCACTGCCAAATACGAGTAAACTGGCATTTAATAAAACTTGAGAAATTTTCAATGGGGAAAAGCCATGTAAGAAAGCCAGTTATTCACCTGAATTGATAATAGTAGCAAAATTTATGTGGAGTACGTTAAGCCTTCTTTCGAAGAAGTAGTCTGAGAAGCAACTTGCATTTGCAGAGCTTGATACAGAGTTTTAATGTCGTAAATTTTATGCATGGTGTTAACTGAAACCATTAAGACTTATGTACATGAGTTTCATCAGATACTACAAGATTCTGTCTGTGAGGTAAGCCAAATTTTAGGCAAATTACTCATAGTTGTAGCACTCTTTCCTAATATGATCTGATTTTAATAGCAATGAAGTGCTGTAGTAGTGACTAAATCAGTTAACAGTTATCACAGCCAGGATAGCTGGCTTATTTGTCTTGAAAATAGAATTCCTACATAATCAGACACAAGTCACCTTCATGGATTACATTTTCAATGTACATTCACATGGTTAGCCAACAAAATCTTCACTTCAAAGTATGAAAATGTTTTTATACCTTTTATGTGCAAACAAGATATGTGTAAATATCCTCCAACAGCTCAAAAATATGCATAGTAATACACATTATGAGCAGTAAGTTAAATGAAATAAAACATAAAATGACTTTGTACCATTGAACTGCTAAAACCAAAATTACTATTTCTTTTATTTGCAGAAATCAGCCAGAAGCAGATAAGAAACATCAAAAACTGGAAGAAAAAAAGTAAAAGTGCAAAAGGATAGGAACAATTGCTCAGATCATATAGGGACACAAGTGCAACAAAGGAATTTGAAATAACAGTGGGTTACAGTACTTTATACTCAAGTTCTGTAGTACTCAAATGAGCAACAGGTAATCAACAAATAAGGGAAGAAAGTAACAGCTCAAATATAAATCACAGTTGAAAAAAGATAAATAAAGACAGGATAGGTGGTAATACAAGGTACAGACTGATAGAGAGGAGCTCAAAAAATATGAAAATATAATGTACGGTGACAGAGATGACTAAAAACAAATAGAAGTGTGAATCAAGCAGAAGTGCAAGTCAGTAAATAAAAGTAATCAAACAGTATCAATAACTCACACAGACACTCATTCAAATATGTAAAGAATATTAATGGAAAATTGGATGTGAATAGAATATGGGATAGCAATCTGAGAATAGCAAAGTTGTTAATATTGCTTTAAGTCAGAGGAAACAGAGGTATATACTTCAGAGAAAGTATCGAACTTTGGAATCCTGAAGCAGTGATCTTGGGCTAGTCCTATGAAACAAGTCTTTACTGTCAACTTTCAAGTCACACTCAACCATCCACAACATAATTGTCAGCTACTCAGTACAGAGTATGAAACAAAAAAGTAGTGAAGCAATAGGCCTCATGATAAAACTGACAAAAATGGGGAGAAGAATCAAGAGGCAATGGGATCTTAAGAACCTAAGAATAAATATTGTAATGAAGCAAAGTAATCATAATAAATACTAGACACATATTGGTGTCGTATATGCTAGAGAGAGAGAGAGAGAGAGAGAGAGAGAGAGAGAGAGAGAGAGTGTGTGTGTGTGTGTGTGTGTGTGTGTCTGCTGCATGAAGGGCTTAGTCTGATCACTAATAATAATAATATCTAGGAGTCTTTTTTCAAGTTGTCTGATTGCCACTCAACACCGCCTCTATGTGGTCAATAGCAATCTATCCTTTTCGCATTATTGTTATTCCAGCCTAGATTTTCCTTTGTTTCATTTTTCTCAGTGTCATTTAAATGAGCATATTTCTTAGTATCTTTCTCTGTGTATTCTTTATTTTCAATACAAATGACCCCTGTCACTTCCATCCACATGAGATGATGTTTATTATTTCTAACATTAATATCATGTCTCTGTGTATTCATTCTTATGTTTCAGTCATTTTCATCCAATGGTTCTTTTTATGGTCTCTCATCTTTCCTGCACCCATTCCTTACAAAATAAGATTATTAATCCCTATGAAATCAGAAGTTTGCCTATTCCCATATTCTTATTTGCTGTCTATTTTGCCATGCACCTGGTTGGTCTCTTCTCTATCTCAAAGAAACTGCTTACTGCATTAAACTGACAGTCAATATTTATTTCTAAGCACCTTTTTAGGCCACAGTACTACCCCTTCATCTCTGTAGTGAGTGCAACTTCTCACTTATCTTTCTTTTTTGTAGGTGGAACCTACTGCTTGTTCATGTTCCATAAACTTGACAATATCTGACAGGAATTACATCAGTGATTGGAGACTTATTCACTGTCAATAAATTCAGTCAGTATCCTTACCGCAATAATACACTTATAAATGTATGCAATGGTCCCCTTCTGTAAGCATACATTGCCTTTGATAAGATATTTTCAACATAATAATTATATTGAATGATAATCTTGTAGCTTCCCTGCTACGGGAAGATGGTTCGGATGTCATCTAATGAAGACTTCATCAAGGAACTAGTTCAGTTTCACTGAGAAGTTGAGGTGTACTTTGGACTTCATTTATATAAGACTGCTATGTTATTTATCATAAGATGACGTAACTTCCAGACTTGGATCAATTTTTGCATTCTCATAAAGCAGATCAAGACAATAGAACCATATGATATAGAAATATACTGCACATAAATAATCTATAAATAAAGCTACGTGGCTAAAGAAATATAAAAATAGGGAGGAATAAAATGTATTCATCATCCTCTATGAAGATGATGGCAACACATAGTAGTTTTATGTCTGCTGGTGGATCCTGAGCTCATCAAACAGGTATTACGTAGTGGTATCATGCAGTTATTAACTCAAGAGTTTTATCTGTCTCTATCGCAAAAGGAATGTGCACCAATACTGCTTACAGCATCTTGATGTTTATCTGCTGATTTCTCATATATAGTTTGGTAACAGAGCAGTCAGAGGCTGATGAAGTGTTTTCATTCCACCATTCTCTTTTATAAGAGTACATACTAAAGAGGAAGACAATAAGATTAAAGTTTAATATCCCATTGACAGAGGTCACAACAGATGGGGCACAATCATAAAGTGAACAATGATAGCTGAAACTGGTCACAGCCTTTTGAAAGGGACAATACTAGGATTCAGATCTAATGATTTAAAAAATAATAGAGCAATCAAATCTCATTGTTCAGCTAGTATTTGAAACTGTGAAATAATGTCGCACTCCCTATGAGATTTTAATAGATGCATACTCCATAAAATATTTGTTACTTATTTTGTCCTTTCTTTTGACTTATTTTAATCAGTTTTTGTTTCAAAAACAGGTTACCAGTATTGAAGAATCACATGCAGTTTTCAGATGTATCAGGCAAGCTGCAAACAAGTTTAATTATTCAGAGTATCTAGTCTTACAGATATAGTGTATTAACTACCTTTTTTTCTTTTACAATTGAACCAAATATATCCAATGCTTCATACTTCCCATGGTTTGCCACCAAATATAGTGCTATGTGGAAGAGTACATTTTTGTTTGGAAGGAGCCCATATACTTAAAAAGTTATAGCAAACTGCAGTTCTCATCATCAATTCATATGCAAGACCAGTTCCTGATTACTATCTCTGGTCTCACCTACCACCAAAATAGACAGGAAATAAATCAGTCTTTTTAACCATTAAAAATATTTGCATAGATGCTGCCACAAAATAATAAACTAGACATAACACTTAATTCCATCTCTTAATGACCTTCTTGCAAAATAATACCTTCAAAGAACTGTAGTAGACACTCTAAAGGCAATTAAATGCCTCATTTGCAGGGAAAAGCCAACAGCATAACCCTAATATGACATCCTAATTGTCTCTACATTCAGTCTTCAGGTTTCATCACGAGAACTGAGTATTGTTTATTTATAGCCATTGTACAAATTGTTGAATGTCAGATGATTTTACCAGGTAAAGATTTAAAACAATATGATTCAGCTTCTTGAGCTTATAAACTATCTCAACATCAGTCATTAAACTTATTGCTTCCCGAAAACTGTTAACAGAAGATGTAATCACACAGCACTGTGAAGCAGTATAATGAATAGTTTATATCTTTGTTATGCCAGCTTCCATATAAAATGTTGCCCATCAATAGCAAATGTGTCAAAAAAGTTGAAACACACTTGAGGGTAAAGTATTAATAGTATTTTCATGAAAAGCTGGAAAGTAGTTTCCCAAACAATAGCACCAAAAATCAATATGCATTCATGGTACAACAATACAATAACATGGTTATTTAGGCTACAATACAGAACAAGTTACTATTATTTTAAACATGCACACAGAGATAGGTAATGCCTGAACACTGTGCACACTTAGTAAAGTGTAATCACTTTATCAGGAGTCTTAAAACATAGCAACAATCCAGTATAAATGTAGATGAGTGCAACAACAGCCACACTTTGAATAGTTCATCTGATAGTCACAATCACCATCTATCACATCCTGGATAGTAGAATAGTTTGTTTGTGTCACAACTATAAATGTCACTAATTCATCAACAGCCATCAGTGTAATGTTACACTGATGCCCTCGTTTTAACATCCATCACGAATCCAGTCTTCTATTGTGCTTGTGAGCTGCACTCGCCTCACCTAGCAAGGAGCCCAAGGCGCCGTCGCAGAGGTGACGCTTCCGGTAATGCCAGCGCCCAACGGCGTAAGCCAGTGAGCAACACAGAGCATGTTACAAGCACAGCACCCATCACACTATATCTGCAACAAGTAGCACAAGGTCCTACCATTTATGCTCATGTGACTACATTGTCCATTTTCTTATAACTGCATTTGAATTATCCGTAAGATTAATGTAAATGGTTCATTGTGTGGGGTTCCACATTCATATCTCACCTGTTGTTGACTACAAAAGTTGTTCACCAAAGACGTTACGGGAACTCTTCAAGATCAGTAAGGTTTGTGGATGGTACAAATATAACAATAAAGGACACAAATACATCTATAGCACTGACCCCAAAGAGAGAGCAGTGAAATAGACCTGTAACTGGTGCAAGTCTATCATAGTATCTCCTGCGATCTCTCAGGTTTTCTCAGCAGGTTTGTTCAGTGGTGTGCTTTTGACTGTTCAGCCAAATTGTTAATTCCCAGTTATTCTCAATATTAGCAAAATACTTTGCTGACCAACCCAGTCGTCATCTTCAGAGTTGTGCTGTTATGTGTACTCACTGCCTGGACTCTGCTATGACCCTGTATGTAATACTTTGATGTGCACCACAGCACTAGGCTGCTTGTGCACTACACTTTGAATATTCTGCCAAGGGCATATGTGCAATCTGGCCACCACAGACTGCCTGCAGTGACACACACATTGAGATACAAAGCACAGCAGCAATTTTTCCATGAGTGCTCTATTCCAGTGGCTGGGTATGATCAACTGAAAGTACACCTGGACAGGTTGACATCATTCATGGTCATACAGTCTATTACATTGAGTGAAGGACTGCCATATTTGCTTGTGATAGATAATGGTAGACAGTTTGTGTCAGACATGCCATGATTTCTGCACCCTCTCAAGGCATTTACCATGTTACTGCACCTCCTTTTCACCCCCGATCTAATGGTAAGGCAGAACATCACATCCGCATGTTCAAGGTTCAAATGAAGAAATACGTCGCAAACTCCTCCATGGATGACTCTTAACACATTTCTCAAGTTCCTATAGGTTTATGCCAGTGGAAGATCTGAATTCAGCTGAGATGCTCCAAGATGGCCAGCCATGCTCCCTCTTGCATCTGCTCATGCCATCCCACCAATGCACAATGACATGGCTCTCCTTATGGATCATTCCTAGCTCTGTGGTCTGGGCTCAGAGGTTCAGCCACCAATGAAGAAGATTCTGACCATGGTCCACAGTTACTGAGATCGCCACTTCTGTATGGTGTGCACCAGTGATAGGTTGGTGGCATGCTACCATGACCAGCTGCATCCTCATGCCACAGTGAGGGCTGCATATCTGACACTGAAACTGTTGATACCATCTCCAACTCCGCCTCCACCTCCTCTCTCAGCACTGGTTCCACCTCACAGGACTTCCCTTCTGTGAGGGCAAATCCACTCTCCTTGTAGATGTTGCCACATCCTGACTCTCCTCTGGGGTCCAGCCCTTACTCCTGCAGCCAGGCCTTCTCACAATGCTTCACTGCCATTGGCAGTTCCACCACTAGCTGGGCCAGTGCCTGCACATACTTCCACACTGGCACCCCCAGTGCCCCAGACTGAGTGGCTAATGCCTTCACTATCAGCATAGTTCCAACATGTTGAGGAATGGGACATTGATGTGCAGCCAAACCCCTTGTCAACAGTCCTCTCTTATGGTACTTCATGGGGGAGTGGCTGCCGCATGTGCCCACAGCTGCATCACTTCCACCACTGTTCATCAGTCCCAGCCCAGAATCTTCTTCTGCCACTGCCATCACCTGCAATGTCTGCCACAGAGGCCATGGGTGTAGCAACAGGTGTCCCAATGCTTCTATCCAAAGAGGAGGGGGTCTGTAACCTTGTACATAATATTTTGATACATGCTGCAGCACCAGGCCACCAGCATGCTCCACTTTGAAAATTTTGCCAATGGCATCTGCATGGGCCAGCCACCAGAGGCTGCCTGTGGTGGGCCTCATGACTTGTGCACACAGCACAGCATCCACTGCACCATCTACCAGAGACCTCCTCCTGATAAGCACTATGCAGCAGGCATTCACTGTCATACTGTCTTCTTAGTTATTATAGCAACTGCTTGTGTTGGTATCTGGGTTGGTATCTGGTATGTTTTCAACTGCTGTTCACTTGTATGTGGAAGAGACAGACTACAACTAGACTGTGCAATTTTGTTTGACTTCAGACAGTGATTATACATAACAGCACAAACTGTAGACCTGGAGAAGATTAGTGGGTCAGTCATCAAAACATTGTGTGTATAATGGGATCATCAACTTGGCTGAACACCCTAAAAGCTTAACTATTAATGTTAGACAGTCATATATTATGCAGTTACAAAAACACAATCTTACAGAGAGCAAAGCAGAGATCAATATGCATTCACTAAAGGAACTTCTGGCATTACATTTCTAGGCATTCAGATGATGGTGGCACCCACCAAGTGGCTAAGACAACTGAAAGGCACAGTTCCATCTTCTAAGAACTAAGAATCTCTGATTGTGGTGATTCTATAGATGAGATTTCTGGCATATTTAGCGTACTTTCACTCAGTCCTGTCTCATGTTACAATGTTCTTGGGCAAATACTCAAATGCTGAAGAAAATACACACATCAAAAAAAGTTTTGCATCAGCCCAGTTCCCAGAACTCCTGAAGATAGACATTGACTGTGGATATTGTGCAACAGACACAATCCCTTAGACTGTTCAGAGATGTCACTAAACCCACACAATGATGTAAACAACCATGCATGAGCAGTATCAATTAGACAGAGGGGGTCCGACAGCCGATCAGTTCCAGTCATTCCACCAGGAAGGAGGTACACGGCTCGAGTTGTCTGTAGTTCAACCATGCCTAGATGGTCCATACCACACTTTGATCATGTCCACATTATTACTTTGTACTTGGAAGGGCTCTAAACAAGGGAAGTGTTCAGGCACCTCGGAGTGAACCAAAGCCATGTTGTTTGGACATGGAGGAGATACAGAGAGACAGGAACTGTCAATGACATGCCTTGCTCAGGCGGCCCAGGGGCTACTACTGCAGTGAATGATTGCTAACTATGGATTATGGCTCGGAGTAACCCTGACAGAAAGGCCACCATGTTGAATAATGCTTTTCAGGCAGCCGCAGGACGTCATGTTACAACTCAAACTGTGTGCAACAGGCTGCATGATGTGCAACTTCAATCCCGACATCAATGGTGAGGTCCATCTTTGCAGCCATGACACCATGCAGCATGGTACAGATGGGCCCTGAATGGACAGCTCAGGATTGGCATAATGTTCTCTTCACCAATGAGTGTCACATATGCCTTCAACCAGACAATCGTCAGACGCTTGTTTGGAGGCAACCCGGTCAGTGAGTGCAGCAAGGTGGAGGTCCTCTGATGTTTTGGGGTGGCATTATGTGGGGCTGATGTCATGGAAGGCGCCGTAACAGCTGTACAATACGTGAATGCCATCCTTCAACCTATAGTGCCACCATATCGGCAGCATATTGGTGAGGCATTCGTCTTCATGGATGACAATTTGCACCCCATCATGCACATCTTGTGAATGACTTCCTTCAGGATAATGATAGCGCTCGACTAGAATGGCCAACATGTTCTCCAGACATGAACCATTTCGAACATGCCTGGGATAGATTGAATAGTGCTGTTTATGGATGACATGACCCACCAACCACTCTGAGGGATCTATGCGGAATCACCTTTGAGGAATGGGACAATCTTGACTGGCAGTGCCTTGATGAACTTGTGGATAGTATGCCACAACAAATACAGGCAAGAGAACATACTACTGGGTATTAGAGGTAACAGTGTGTTCAGCACTCTGCACCACCACCTCTGAAGGTCTCGCTATTTGGCAGTAGAATATGCAATGTGTGGTTTTCATGAGCAATAAAAAGGGCAAAATGATGTTTACATTGATCTCTATTCCAATTTTCTGTACAGGTTCTGCAACTCTCGGAACCGAGGTAATGCAAAACTTTTTTTGATGTGTGTATCTTCCTGCAGAAGTCTGCACTGAGAATATTATGTAAAGTAAATAATCAAATACTGTGCAGAAGTATTTTCAGATGCCTTGGGTTTCTTACACTTAAATGGCAATACATTTACTCCATAATGGTATTACAGTAATGATTAAAATTAAGAGTGCACCAAAGATTAAATGTAAAATTCATTACCACAACAGAAGAAATAAAAATTGTTTTGATGCATACTATGTATCCCTGTCAAGGGCTAAGAATGTTGTTTTATATTCTGGTGCAAAAGTCTGTAACTGGTTTCTTGTAGATATCAAGCAGAAAATTGAAAAACTCTGTACATTCAAAACAAAAACAAAAAGTACCTTATTACCCACTCCCACCATACAACATAATATTTGCATTCTGGAGTCAATACTGCTTAACAATACTGGTCACATTAAATAGGTTTTTAACTTTCCCTGTACATAGACAGCTGGTAATGATCTCTGAAATCAGTGAAGTTACATAACTACTTAGTATGAAATAGCAGATAAAAACAGCAGCTAAGTATTGTAACAGGAGGAGTAGCGCCTTTCTACAAAAGAGCAGATTAGAGTTTAACATCCCATCAATAGCCATGTCATTAGAGACGGTGTGCAAGTTCAAGAGAATGAGAAAATAGTGTGCCCTTTTCCAAGGAACCATCTCAGCATTTGCCTGGAGTGACTTAGGGAAATCACGGGAAACCTAAATCTGGGTGGCTGGACGGGGATTTGAGCTTGTCCTCCCAAATGCAAGTCCAGTGAGCTAACCACTGCACCAGCCCCCCTGGTGTCTTTCTTCAAGGCAGCTGTTTTTCTTCTAATATACACACACATTCACAAAGCAATCTAGATGGTGGTTCCCACAGTTATTAATTTGAGATCATTACCATTAGCGTTGGCCATAATTCATTGTTGAATTGCTTAAAATATTACCTTGCAGTTATTGCTAGCATACATAACTTGATCCATTCCGCATCCTTGAAGAGATTACAGGAGTTACAGAGCACACTGTGTGAATGAATGAATGACTTCATCATAACATTCATGCCATAAATCTTTTCTGTAGAAATAAATCCATGTCATCACTTACAGAAGCAAGAGAAACCCCAAACTTTTAAAATCACTAACCTTTAATATTATCATATTGAAAGAACCAAATGTTTTTCTTAATAATGGGCAAAAGTTTTAGAGTTGTTCTGTGATCTGACATAATCCTCTTCCCATCTACATCATACAATTGACTGATTTTTTAGAGTCAATCATCAGATGTTTCAGCATTTTCTTCTCAGTGAGATATGAAAAAGCATTTCTTTGCACCTTGGGATCTGATGTGCACCCTGCTGGTAAATGCTTATGATGACTGAGAAGGGCACAGACTAGTTATATGTTTATTTATTTATTTGTTCGGCATATACAAGGCAAATATTACAGTGTCATTACAATCCACCAGGAAATTACAACACTACACAATGCTACTTATAGTTTTGAGCCAATCTATGGCTAGGTCAGGCAGGTAATGTATGTCCTTCAGTTCACCACTATATCCTACCACTTCACACACCAGTAGGTGGTCCATTGTCTGGATTTCACCACATTCACACACGGGACTCTCCGCAAGTCCCCACTTATTCATTAGACGTTTGCATCTTCCCACGCTTGTTGTAAGGCGATTTAAGGCAACCCAGAGCTTCTGAGGGAAATCAAAACCATTTATCTTCTTGCTGGGGTCATTGATAAGCTTTTTGTTCTTGTGTGTCCCTTTGCGCCATGATTCTCCCCAGGCTAGCTTTGGGTCGAAGTCCTGTAATTCCCTGCCAATCTTCCAAAAGGGGGACCTAGATTTTAGCCTGTTGATGGGTGATAAGTCTTGGTGTATAGGGAGTTCTGGATTGTGTACGATCTTCCTATATATTCTTGAGGTCGCCATGGAGCACCTTATATCAGGGGGTTCTATGTTGGCAAGGACTGGGAGCCAGTCACATGGGGTAGCCCTAAGTGTGCCTGAGATAATTTTCATCGTCTCTTTCAATTGCGTGTCTACTTTATTTACATGTGCACTTTTCGCCCAGACTGGTGAACAATATTCAGCCACGCTGTACACGAGGGCTAATGCTGACGTCCTTAGTGTATTAGCTCCACACCCCCACGATGTTCCGACCAGTTTAGACATAATGGCATTTCGAGATTTTAATTTCTGTTTGGTGTCTTCCAGATGGGAGCTAAACGTTAGCGTGCAGTCTAATTTTACTCCCAGATATTTGGGCTTATCTTCATGTCTGATATGCCGGTCATTCAGGGCAAGCTGTAGTTTCCTGCTTGAAGCTCTGTTCTTAAGGTGCATTATGGTACTGGTCGTTTTATTGGGGTTGGGATGCAAATGCCACTTAAGGTAGTAGGTGTTCAGTGCTTCAAGGTCCGCATTCAATGTTTTTTCAAGATCTTCGAAATTTTTGCTTTGGTATGCGATGGCCAGATCATCCGCATACGCAAATTTACGCGACCTGGTGCTCGGCATATCAGATATGTATAAATTAAAAAGGGTCGGCGCCAGGGCTGACCCCTACGGCAGGCCATTGTTTATGACCATGCTTTTGCTGATCTTTCCATGGAGATAGACCTTGATCTTCCTGCCTGTCAGCATATTTTTTAGTAATGTGTATGTCTGATTGCATTTGATAATTCGAGTAAGCTTGAGCAGTAGTCCTTCGGTTCAGACAGTGTCATAGGCTGATGTAAGATCTATTAATACCAGGCCCGTTTTCAGCTTGTTCTGATAGCCTTTCTCTATATATGTTGTAAGGGACAAAACTTCTTCACAGCAGTTCCTTCCCACACGGAACCCTGCTTGATAGTCCGGGAGGTTTGCCTCAATGTATGGTGCTAGTCTGGTCAGTAATATTCTCTCAAATAGTTTGTAAGAGGTACAAAGCAGTGAGATCGGTCTATAGTTCTTTGGATTATCTCCATCCTTCCCTGGTTTCAGTACCGCTATTACCTTAGCTTCTTTCCATAACTTCGGGAGTGCACCTGATTTAATGCATTCCGTGAAGAGCTTGGCCATCCATTTCCTCCCAATGGGTACCAGCTCCCTCAGAAATTCTGGGAGGATTTCATCAAGTCCGGCTGCTTTCCTTGTTTTCATTAGTGTTAGGGCCTGGGTAATCTCCTCGACGTCTACTGCTTTGACAATATCTAGATTAGTTGGATTATTGGCTAATTCCTTGGTTAGGTTCCTGGAGATCCTTTTCTTCTCCTCAGTCTTCAGGCGTATTTTGGAGGTCTGTTTCATGGCAGTCGCTATTTCGGATGGTCCCACACCCGCGGTCGATCTTCGTGGTGTTGTGGAACCACCCAGTTTCCGTAGTAGACCCCAGCTCTTCCTACTAGAATGGGTAAGTCCAGATTCTCCATTGCCATCTTCCACCTGTTCCTACGTTCCTCGTTCATAGTGCTGATCAGTCGTTCTGCAGTCTCGTCCTCCCCACTCCTCTCATACTGCTCTAACAATGACTCGCACTCCTCTGACCAGCAAGGAATGTATTCCCTCCAGGCCCCTCGGGGGATAGCCTTTAGGGCGTTTTATATATCAAGTTTACAAACCTTTGGTAGTTCTCTGGACTTGGTGGTATTCGATTTATTGTCTTGCCAATAAAAGATTTATATTTCCCCCAGTCTGCTTTTTTCAGGTTCCACCATGGAATCGGGGGGCTCTTTATGATCGGGATGGAAAGGCCGATCTCCACAATAATCGGGAGGTGTTGGCTCCGTGGGAAAGCTTCGAGGACTCTTCTTGTAGCTTGCATTGGTACACCTGTTCTGCCGCGTGTGACAAAGGTCAGGTCAGGTGTCGTCTTTGTGCCCCATACTTTTGAATTGAAGGACGCTCTGTCCTTGGGATCAAACAGGAGGTGTAGGTCCTGGTTGTCAGCCCAGTCACTTAGACCAACGCCTTCCGGAGTGGATCTCTGATATCCCCATCTGGTTTACTGGGAATTAAAGTCACCGGCATAGATTGCTGCATGATTAGCCTGCGGTAAGATTCCTATAGGCCATTGCTGCGAAGGTGGTTTGTAGACATTGTAGATTGTCATCTCTCCCAGTTTAATGCCTATTGCTTGTGGAACCGATTCCACATTGTTCTCGAGGTTTCCTAGAAGCTCATTTTTCACCAGGGTCGCCATACCATGTTTGTCGTGTCCTGAGTATCCCACATTGGTGAATCCTGGTATGCATAATTGTTCGATGTTTTCATCTGTCAGGTGTGTCTCCTGCAAGAGTACGACACTTACTCTTTCTCTTGTTACAATTTTTTCAAGGATTTCTCCTTTCGTCCTTGTGTAGCCTTCTATATTGAAGTGGCACACTCTCACCATCTTCGTGGAGTAATTCCGCTTCTGAATCGTTTGCCTTCTTGTGGGCCAGGAGGCATTTGAGCGTCCGGTCGCCGGAATTGTGTAGACTTTTTGCCGTTGCATTTTACTGCAGCGTTGCCCGGGGAGCACCATCTTGGAGGTTGTCTACACGTTATATGTGAAGTATCTTGACTACGTTTATTTCTGAGCTAGACAAAACTTGCACATAACAAGTACAAGTGAGCTTTTTTGCAGTGAATGTACATACATCTTGTAGTTGAAACCCCTGTCACAAAGCCATCCCAAAATATATACTAAAACACGGGACCTGAAGCTTTCCTGGCATATACACTGCTTACAAGGTTCTCAAGTGTACTAACGGATCCAATCATCAAGGGCGAATGGTATTTTGGTGAATATCCGTTCCATTGTCAACAGGTGGTGCAGATAGAATGATGTGTCTGCTGCGTACTGGTGCATTTATGCTTGCCTATCCAGAGTTTAGGCTTTGCTGGCCCTGTACTGTGCTGTGAGTGTGTGTGCATGCGCATGTTTGTGTTTGGAGGGGGAAGGAGGGAGGGGATGCGGCTGCATGTTGGGAAGAAGAGTATCAGTTCTCTCTTCCACCCCACTCACATCTCACATCCAGATGTTTTCAATTAAATTATCAGCCATTTGGATTTCAATAGCTTCTTTGAAAGTTGAGTCCCAAAATCTGTCAGTGATAGCCAAGACTTTTTTTGTGGGTAATTCATTTTATGTACATTTTCAATGCAGTGTTCTGCTACTGTAGACATTTTGGGCTGCATTAAGCAGGTGTAGTGCTCATGTTCTGCACACTGAGCTTTGATTGTGTGGATATTTGTCCAATGTTAATTTTTCTGAATTCGCATAGAACTTGCTACACTCCCATATTTTGAGAGCTAGGATGTCTTCCTTGTCCCTAACAGAGCTCTTATTTTGGCTCGCGAGTGGAAAACTGGTGTTATGTGGTGTTTTTGCAGCAGTTTGTCAATTTTTGATGCCAGCAAATGATATGAAAGCCATCTTATTATCGTCTTCTTCCATGTTTTTGGCCTCTATGTTGTTCTTTGGTGCTCGTGCATTGCAGGGCCATGTCAGTCTGTCAATTGCTGGAAGACAGATTCCGGGTGTCACACCTCTCCCATCGGACTTCGCTCATCTGAAATGGAGTATGCCCTGTGTACTAGAGAGTTAAATATGCTGTTCTTCCGGAAGGGTCGATGGCAGCTGGAGGCAAGGAGATATGAATCTGTAGGTGTAGGCTTATGGTGTACGCTGTGGGCAAGCAAGCTGTTGGGCCTACAATGGGCTATGATGTCAAGAAAAGGAAGTTTGATAGATTTTTTTCTATTTCTAGGGTCAACTGAATGTTTTCATGGATGGAATTCAGATATCCTAAAATTTTCTGAAGTTTTCAGGTCCAAGTGGCCAGACAACAAAAGTATCATCAACACAGTGAAAGAAATAAATAAGTTTTAATTTGGTAGTTTCCAGCATTCTGTCCTCAAAGTATCCCATGAACAAATTTGCTAGAATTGGTGAGAGGAGGCTGCCCTTGGCTAGGCATCAGTCTGCTTTTAGCGATGTCCACTGGGGCTCCATTTTCAAATAAGCAATTGAAATTTATGATAATTTAATCAACAGGGACATGGACTTCCAACTAAGCAGAATCTGGTCAGAAAGCAACTGAGACCCCCTGCTCCCACCACTGAGCACAGCATGGGGCCGGTGAAGCCAGACCTTGGGACTGGCAGGCATAAATACCACCAGCAAGCAGCAGACTCATCATCAACTCAGCACCACCTGATGATGGCAGAATGGTTATTCATCAAAATATCGTTGGCCTTCAATGACTGGATATGGCAGTACAATCAAGGACCTTGGAAGCCTATTGAAACATATTTCTTAATAATGGTTTACAGAAGTTAAATTATCAGGACACATTCCCAATCTTTTGCAAACAGATTTACATAATTACTTTCTGGAACTGTTGATACTGAGTGACATATTTCAAACAGGTAGTAACTAGCTTCAAATGCCAGTTAGCTTCATGTAGCAGAAGTTTCAGTGCATGATTTCTATGGAGGACAGCTCTTATGGACCTCCTAAAAGACTCAGCTTGTTCAGCCAAAGGGTGTCCTACAAATCTCCACATGATTTTCACATTTCACTACCATATTTACTCGAATCAAAGCCGCACTTTTTTTCCAGTTTCCGTAATCCAAAAACCGCCTGCGGCTTAGAATCGAGTGCAAAGCAAGCGGAAGTTATGAAAAATGTTGGTACGTGCCGCCACAACTAACTTCTGCTGTCGAATATATGTAGCGCTACGCAGTCATGCTTTGTAGGTACAAAGATAAATACTGGCGCCAAAACCTCTGCGTCAGTAAATAAATTTTTTTAAAAAAAGTGGAAGACGAGCTTTTTTTCTCCGCCGCGAGTTTCGACCACTGCATTTTCATACATTATCCAACGAAGTAAATACAAATTCCGTATTGTTCATCTTCGAATGTAGCACAATTTCAGTGTACTACGAAAATCTGACTGGCAAGACTGTTCGGGGAAGTTTGTCAATATGGCCAACTCTACGTTCTGAATTTTTCTGTGAGAAGAGATGGTTGCTAATAGGAACCTGATGAAATTTGAATCACACACAGTATTCTCTTCACCATAAGAATAATACGAATATAAACATTTTGCCATGTATTCTTCCGTGTTTGCTGCTATCTCATTTAAATCCTGTCTGCCTAATAAACTACGAAACTAGAGTGAGACAAAGCAAACGCGGAACAATATACGTATCGTGTCATGTTTATATTCGTATTATTCTTATGCCTAATAGTGATACAGTCAGAAATGAAGCACGGCAAGGGACTAGATTTTTAAATCTAAGATGACTCTAATTTCTGTGCAGAATTTGATGTAATAAAGAAGCGGCCGCAAAGATTTTCAAACGGAGAAAAATTTTCGCCTAACTCTCTTTCAGAACATGTTCTATCATACGTAGTCTATTATTTGATTCTTGTTGATCATTGTCAAAGAAAGCAGCAGTGTAAGTAACAACAAATAGCAGAAAACACGCACTATCAGAATGCGACAAACAATGCATGACACAGTGCAGTAATGCATTTTCAGCTTAAGAGTGACGCAAACACCTATAACAAAGAAAACGGCACTTATCAGATCAAAGCAAAATAAGCAATCGATTCAAACCAGACGAAGCACGTGAAAAAGGAAGGGTACCCGTATAAATACGGACGGAGCGGCTGACACATAGCAATGGCTACGTGGTAAAGCTTAACTGCTAAGCTTACGACTCGAACCAAACTACTGTAGCTGTATCGTCATTCATTCGACCTAAATTGTGTCTCATATTACAATGGACCAACTTTGTTTCGATTTGGAGGTGCGGCCTGAAACTTTTCTCTCCCCTTGAATTTCGAGTCACAAATTTCAGGTGCGGCTTAGATTCGGGAATTTTTTTTTTCCTTTATTTCGAGTCTCATTTTTCAGGTGCGGCTTAGATTCAAGTAAATACGGTTCTCACAATGAAAGGGAATCATCTGAGTGGCTGAACCTTCACTATTGAATCCTTGTCTCTGTAGATGTTTAGATCTTTATTATGCTTTGATGCATCATTAATCAACATTCAATATTAGTATTTTGATAGTGTTGAAAATAGTTGTTTTGTTTTTAGGGATCCATACCTCAATTGGCAAAAGCATAAGTCTTATAGGAACACATTGCCTTCCACCTGTCTGTCTGTCCAGTTGTTAAAAATCCTTTTTCTCAGGAGTGGGTAGGCATAAGTTGAAATTTATGTCACATACTACATTCAAAGATCTCATGGTAGTGTAATAAATGTAACCTTCTAAGTTACTGCATTATGTTGCATATTTTAATACTTGCAAACTCATTCATCAAAATGTGTAGGCTACTTCCCATTGACCTAGAATCATGAAATTTGGTAAGAAGCCAGGTTTCACAGTACAAGTAAAGGGAAAAAAAATCTGTTATTACATCACATAAAAAATATCTTTTTAACATTAGAACTTATACTCCAGTCTAAACCCATCAACAGCATAATCGAAAAATATTACTGCAGGAAACACAAAATCTAAGTTGTAGTCATGTTTCAGTAAGTAAATAAAAATGTTTTATTAAATCGCCTTTCTCTATATATACACTCCTGGAAATTGACACATTCCTGGGGTCAGATACATCACATGATCACACTGACAGAACCACAGGCACATAGACACAGGCAACAGAGCATGCACAATGTCGGCACTAGTACAGTGTATATCCACCTTTCGCAGCAATGCAGGCTGCTATTCTTCCATGGAGACGATCGTAGAGATGCTGGATGTAGTCCTGTGGAACGGCTTGCCATGCCATTTCCACCTGGCGCCTCAGTTGGACCAGCGTTCGTGCTGGACGTGCAGACCGCGTGAGACGACGCTTCATCCAGTCCCAAACATGCTCAATGGGGGACAGATCCGGAGATCTTGCTGGCCAGGGTAGTTGACTTACACCTTCTAGAGCACGTTGGGTGGCACGGGATACATGCGGACGCGCATTGTCCTGTTGGAACAGCAAGTTCCCTTGCCGGTCTAGGAATGGTAGAACGATGGGTTCGATAACGGTTTGGATGTACCGTGCACTATTCAGTGTCCCCTCGACGATCACCAGTGGTGTACGGCCAGTGTAGGAGATCGCTCCCCACACCATGATGCCGGGTGTTGGCCCTGTGTGCCTCGGTCGTATGCAGTCCTGATTGTGGCGCTCACCTGCACGGCGCCAAACACGCATACGACCATCATTGGCACCAAGGCAGAAGCGACTCTCATCGCTGAAGACGACACGTCTCCATTCGTCCCTCCATTCACGCCTGTCGCGACACCACTGGAGGCGGGCTGCACGATGTTGGGGCGTGAGCGGAAGACGGCCTAACGGTGTGCGGGACCGTAGCCCAGCTTCATGGAGACGGTTGCGAATGGTCCTCGCCGATACCCCAGGAGCAACAGTGTCCCTAATTTGCTGGGAAGTGGCGGTGCAGTCCCCTACGGCACTGCGTAGGATCCTACGGTCTTGGCATGCATCCGTGCGTCGCTGCGGTCCGGTCCCAGGTCGACGGGCACGTCCACCTTCCGCCGACCACTGGCGACAACATCGATGTACTGTAGAGACCTCACGCCCCACGTGTTGAGCAATTCGGCGGTACGTCCACCCGGCCTCCCGCATGCCCACTATACGCCCTCGCTCAAAGTCCGTCAACTGCACATACGGTTCACGTCCACGCTGTCGCGGCATGCTACCAGTGTTAAAGACTGCGATGGAGCTCCGTATGCCACGGCAAACTGGCTGACACTGACGGCGGCGGTGCACAAATGCTGCGCAGCTAGCGCCATTCGACGGCCAACACCGCGGTTCCTGGTGTGTCCGCTGTGCCGTGCGTGTGATCATTGCTTGTACAGCCCTCTCGCAGTGTCCGGAGCAAGTATGGTGGGTCTGACACACCGGTGTCAATGTGTTCTTTTTTCCATTTCCAGGAGTGTATAAACTGAAGCCCTTGGTCACTTCATTTTGTATGTCCATGCTAGTCCCAGGAACTTCTATAAAGATTTTGACAATGACTTTGAATTCTCAGGACCAATATCCTGCCAGTATTTATAATGCTAATGGGCAAAAAACTATGAGATTCTTGATTCCTGGTATGGATGAACTACCCATATACACAATTAAGTTTTTATGGAACCTTCCCTGAGTGTGTGAGCCCTACTTGCACTTGTCCATTATTTTTTTTTTTTTTTTTTTTTTTTTTTTTTGTGGCATTGTCAGTTCTATAATTGCAGGAAAGGCTTGTTAAGTCTGTAAATAACTCTCTAGAGTGCACTAGAATATGGTAACATAAGTGGCACTACCTAGCAAAGGTTTCATGAATGATTAAAGGGAATAAGTGCATGAGATATGTTCTGCAAGTCTGAAAACAGCATAACATAAATTCAATGTGCAATTTACTATGTCCAGAACCAATCTAAACATCAATCAGGAACAAAAACAGTGAAAATCCAGGGATGAGTAAATACATAATTTCAACAGAGCAATGTACCTGCATGGTAACCCATTTACCCATTGACATCATATTTCTTAAAACTTCAGCACAACAAACCATACAAAAAATGACATTTTGAAATATGCAACTATAAATACAAAAAATAACAACATGGCATGTAAGCCTCACAAACACTTAAATCAACATGAGGCTGTTCAGGCTGCCTTCGTCACCAATCACAGCTCAGGACCTGTGACAGAAATGTCACTATTTCATCACATAAACTCCTAAATGCCATGGACCAAACACACACAAAAAACATTGAATGGTCTAAGAGCAGAAATGAAAATATGGAAAACACTAAGTGTGTAGCAAAGCTAACATTTGTTACATTAAAGATCTCTCCTAAATGTGTCATTTTTAGTACATTCTGCCTATAGAACTTGCCTTGGAATTCATTTTTGGTGTTATTTAGTAATTGATTACGAAAAGGAAAGGAAGTACACTCTGCAAACATTTTAGAGAGTTTTGGCACCACAATTCCAATTGGTAAACTTTTCTGATGTCCCTAGCATGCTCTAAAAAAAAAGAACCATCAAACACCATGATGGAGTTATGCAAACTGGTTAGAAACTGATATTCATAAAAGTTTCAATGTAAAATGCAAAATTGTAAACTTTGGTGACTGATGGATGAATGTCTGACGCTGCATCACAATATCACCATGCAGCTGGCAAGGATAGTAAACAGGGAACATATCAATACCAGGGAATAAAGTCTTTGCAAATTTCATTCCTTGTACTCAGTTGGACAGTAACTATACCTCATAGGTAGGCTTGTGAACAATACATGCAGACATCAGCATTTGAGAAAGGACATATAGTTGGGCTCAAAGAAGCAGGTTGGAGTAATCAGTGAATTAATCGACATTTGAATAGGAGCGAGGCCACTATTTGATGATGTTGGCAGGAATCAGTGAACCATGGCTGAACACATTGTCAAGAAGGAAGCAGTTGACCCTCAGAGATGACAGAACACAAGGACTGACCTATCATCAGAGGGGCATTTAGAGACCTGGAGTCATCATCATAATCATCATCATCATCATCATCGATCTGACATGCAACTGCTGTTACAGTGACTGTAAAAGGACCACTAATAAGTAGCTCACAGAAATGGGACTGAGCTCACAGTGCCACCTGCACTGATTACGATTGATCTCTGAACACCAATAAGCCCATTTTCAGTGGTGTCAAGAACATTCAGCCTGGAATCTCACTGATTGGAATAGAATTGTCTTCAATGATGAGTTCCACTTTAAACCAAGCCCCAATGACCAGTGAAAACATGTCTGGAGACACCCTGGACAGCAGTGAGATACCAACCTGACTGTCACCTGTCATACAACTCAACAACCAGGAGTGATGGTTTGCAGTGCCATTTTAATCCATAGCAGGACACGTTTAATTGTTATCTACGGCAGCCTTACAAAACAGCTGTATGTCAATGATATTCTATGCCCTGTTTTGTTGTCTTTCATGGCAAACCATCCTGGGCTTCCAACTCGGCAAGATAAACCCTCTCTGCACATAGCGAGAGTCTCTACTGCTCGTCTTCATGCTTGCTAGACTCTACCTTGGCCACCAACATTGCCAGATTTCTCTCTAATTAAGAATGTTTGGAGCATTATGTGGAGGGCTCTACAACTAGCTCAGGATTTTGGCCACCGTACTGATTTGACAGAATTTGGCATGATATCCATCAGGAGGACATTCAACAACTCTACTATTCAATGCCAAACTGAATAACTGCTTGGATAGGGCCAGTGGTTGACCAGAGCATTATGACTAAATTTGAGTAGCACTTTCTCCTGAGTAACTCATTAATTTTTTTCATGAAATTGTAATCATTTGTTTTTCTGTATGTGTATGTCACATCTGCCAATTTAAGTGCTATTCAGATAATTCCTTCATGTGTAAACCATGAGGCACACCTGGTTGAAAGTGATGGAAAATGACCAGTCACCAGTCACAGGTGCCATGATATCAGTGTCAGAATTGATGTAATCTGACTGAAAAATGTGGATGGCCACCAGCCAACAGCATTCAGTATGTGGAAACTTGACATTGCTTCCAGGGTAAGATTTGATAGCGTGAATGGAACTTCATGTGCCGGTAACATGACACTTGTCCAGAGGTTGATGCATTCAGTTGCTGACATGTATGAGAGGACTGAGAATAAAATGCATTTGCAACATTGCTTGAAAAGCCCCAAATTAGCTAACAATCATTGAAATGAAGTGTTTGTTTCAAATAAAGAACAGCTTGGCACAGTAAAATGACTTCCTTTTTCAGAAATGTAATGCAACTGTGAGCCACACATGAAAAAGTATATCTTCTCTGAAACTATTTGTTTGAAATGTTACCTTCTATGGGAATGAAATATGAACAATAAACAGCAGTCACATGAATAGAATATAAGGTGTTGAAATATTGCTCACAGAAACTGTAAAATACTGTTTGTTCAAATCATAAACTGTAACAATTCCATGAACTTGTAATGTCATATTCTCATTTTCATATTCCATTAATGTTTCAAGGTACAGATAAAATAGAAGGATACCTCTATGAATATTATGCTAGTCACAACTTGATAGGAAGGGATCAGTAGAAGAACATTCAGTACTAATCCATAACAGCATATTTTGAGTTACTGCATGTTATATGTTTGCTTAAATACAAAGACAAGAACATAAATCAAATAATTGTGTAATAGACAGTGATTTCTAGTGATACATATATTGTCACAGAAGGAACTGAGTAGCACAGTCACTATAGTGTAGTGGTTATGATACTAGACTGCTGCATGGAGAGTTGCGAATTCAAAACTCACCTGGACTGTAAAATTTTAATTTCTATATTCAGTTTGAGTACATTCTGGTAGTATCCACAAATGTCAAGAATCATTGCACTGGAATGTTCTGTAAGTGTATATATACCATATGTGTTCTGGCTGGAGGCAGTTTGCTCCATGCTCTTGTATGTGCAAGTGCTGAATAAACCTTTGTTAAGTGAAGTTAGTGTTCGTCATTCATCTCATTACACCTTCTTCTATGTGACATTATTCTGGTGGAGACACTGGGTATTGGAACTTGTGATAGCGAGCATTATCGACGACACAGTGGCTCCCATCAGGCCACGACAGAGCCACCGTTTACATGGCGAGAAACCTGAGTTCGAGCCGTATTTGACCAATCGCAATCTATCACAGACAGAAGAAGAAGAGGATGTTACAATGACAGCAACTGTGTACCACCACATGAGACATCCTTCTGGGTTCTCTGGTGATGATGGACAAGAGCCAAACAAGTGACTGAAGGTATATGAAAGAACAGCCAAATTTAACAAATGGGATGACACCATGTGTTTGGCTAACGTATATTTCTGCTTGGAGAGCACTGCCAAACAATGGTATGAGAACAACGAGATGAAGTTCACGAGCTGGAAGTATTGCAGGCAGAACCTGGCAAGTATTTTAGGGATACACAATGACAGAAGTGCTCAGCTGAAGATAAACTAAAGTGCAGGGCACAGCATCCAGGAGAAATGACAGCATCCTACATTCAAGACATCTTGGAATTGTGTAAAATAGTGGATCTTAGAATGAAGGAGGAAGATAAGGTTGCACATCTCATGAAGGGTGTTGCTGAGGGCATGTATCAAGCCCTACTCCTGAAGAAGGTTTCGACAGCAGATGACTTCATAAAATAGTGCCAGTATATTGAGACAAAGGATCAAAAAAGAAATACATGCAAGAAGTTTGAACAGCTTCCAAACATTGTATTGACGTCTGTGATGGAGGAAGAAACTGATTTCACAAGCGTTCTTCATCAGATAGTGAGAGAGGAAGTTCAGAAGGCACTTGGATTGCATGGTGAGCAAAAAACCGAGATACTTCAAGAGGTCATAATGGAGGAAGTGGAACAGACATTGAACCCAATCTCTTGTCCTTGATTCCCCTTTAAAATGGCAGAAAGCCAAGACACAGGTGAAGTTACTTTCCTACAATGCCGCATGAGGAACTTGTTTGGGCACCAAGGAAGACTGACGCCTGGTGGACCCAGGATAACCAACCAGAATGTTTCCACTGCAGACGACCAGGACATGTGGTGCACTGTTGTCGAGAAAGGCAGCGGATATTTGATGATGCCCGCACCAGAAAACAGGAGACCAATCTTAGCCAATTCCAACTCTGGGATGACAAAGGTGAACAAGCTAACCACTAGAGAGGACGCTCCCCAACATGCCAATCAAGGTCTCCATCGCCGTTTAGAAGCTCCTGCTGATCAACCAGCCGCCGCAACCTGGAAAACTAAAGGTGCAACCTTCCTTGGAGGTGAGGCTGCCGAAGAGAAAAATCCTCTGCCATCAATCACTACAAAAATGATAGGAAACTATGTCGATATCCTCATAGATGGCCAACCAGCCCAGGCTCTTGTGGACTCTGGAGCAACATATTCAGTCATTTCGGAGAAGTACTGTTGCCAGTTGCAGAAAACCGTATTCATCAACAACAAAACATCTCTGCTGAAGATGGCTAATGGGAAATATGTAAAACCAACAGGAAGATGTGTCATTCGCGTGGGTATAAGTGGCCATACACAGCCCTTAGAATTCATTGTCTTACAAGAGTGTAGTCATGACGTCATTCTCAGATGGGACCTTTTGAAAGCTTCTCAGCCAATTATAGATTGAGATCGCTCGAAGATTACGCTAGACGAGATGAAATACAGTGGACAGGAAGATGCGCATCCGAGTGTGTGAAGACTATGTGTGCTGGATGAAGTGATCATTCCTGCAGTCAGCAGGTAACTGTCATGTGTCATGCCATGCATCAACCCATGGATCTTGTAGTGGAATGTAAGAGAAGCATACCACTGAAGAATAACTTGGTCATCCCAGCCTCTGTCATCTCATTTAAGAATGGATTTGGTGAATTGTGGATAGTTAACTGTCGCCAAGAACCACAGATCTTTCCAAGACGCATGTGCATAGCAAACACTGAGCCATTAATTGCAGAGCAGGTGAGCGCCAGAGAAACCTCCCATGCCAAGTCTGTGGGCGCAATTAGCGCTACCACTACGAGATAAGATCTTCTAGCTTGACTATCACCAGATCTCACTAAGGAAGAACAGAAGAAGCTACTTGCTGTTCTACAAGAGTTCTCTTAATGCTTCAATCCACAGGCGAAGAGCAAATTAGACAAATGGACGGTAAAGCACTGGATTAGCACTGGAGACAATCAGTCAATAAGCCAGAGAGCATACCATGTGTCAGCAATGGAACACTGAACCATTCATGATGAGGTAGAGAAAATGATGAAGAATTACATCATTCAGCCTTCGCAGAGCCCATGGTCATCATCAGTGGTTCTCGTCAGGAAGAAGGATGGCAGTTGGTGCTTTTGTGTTGATGACAGGAAGCTTAATAAGATAATAAAAAGGATGTTTAACCTCTTCCACGAATTGACGATACACTAGATTGTATGAAGGGGGCTAAATTTTTCTCAACCATGGACATGTACTCGGTATATTGGCAAATCAAAGTAGATGAGGCTGATCGTGAGAAAACTGCATTCATTACCCCTGAGGGCCTGTATGAGTTTAAGGAAATGCCGTTTGGTTTGTGTAATGCACCAGCCACTTTTGAGTGGTTGATGGATAATATTCTAAGTCACCTGAAGTGGATGATGTGTCTTTGTTATTTAGATGCCATTATAGTGTTCTCAGAGACATTTGATGAACACACAAAAAGACTGAGGGCCATTCTTAAGTGTCTCCACCAAGGCAGACTAAAACTTAATCCAAGAAAGTGTCTCCTTGGAGCAAAAGAAATCAAAATACATGGACAACTTATGTCAAATGAAGGTGTGCGGCCAGACCCAGAAAAAGGTGAGATCTATAAGGGAATTTCCAATTCCTAAAAGTATTAGAGATGTGAGAAGCTTCCTCAGATTATGTTCTTATTACTGTCGTTTTATCAAAGACTTTTGTATCAAAGCCAGACCACTCCAAGAGTCGTTAAAAGCTGATCTAAATTTGTCTGCGGTGGTGCTCAACAAGATTCTTTCGATGTGCTGCAAAACGCTCTCACGACTGGCCCTGTACTTGGTCTGTATGACGAGAGAGCACCTACAGAAATACACACAGATGACAGTGGGTATGGGATCGGTGCTGTTCTGGTGCAAATTTTGGATGGAAAAGAGAAAGTTGTAGCCTATGCTTCTAGGACACTTACAAAAGCCGAGAGAAACTACTCAATTACAGAAAGAGAATGTCTTGCTGTGATCTGGGCCACGTGCAGATTTCAACAGTATCTCTATGGAAGGCCATTCACCGTTGTTACAGACCATCATTCACTTTGTTGGCTGACAGGTCTTAAGGATCCAACAGGACAACTCGCCAGGTGGGCACTACGTCTTCAAGAGTATGACATTACCACAGTGTACAAAAGTGGAAGAAAACACCAAGATGCCGACTGTCTCTCAAGAAAACCTGTGCAAGACCATCAAGACTTTGATGAAGATAGTGACTGTCTTGCTGCACTCCAGGATCTCTCTGCTGAACAGAAGAAGGCTGTCAAGATAACTCAAATTATGCTTGCCTTAAATTGGTCAGAGGATGTGAAAGGAAATTTAAGATAGTTAATGGATTACTTTGCAAGAAAAACTTTGATCTGTTTGGAAAAAGGGGGCTACCAGTGATTCCTAAACACACGCGCTTAGATGTTCTACAAAAAATTCCATGACACACCTGAGGCCGGACATTTAGAATTTATTAAGACATACGATAGGATCTGCAAGAGATTTTTCTGGCCAGGTTTATTTAGGAGTGTCACACTGCCGAGAGTGTCAGAGGGAAAAGGCAGTTCCTCAGAAACCTTTCCTACATGTTGGTATTGACCTCTTCGGATGATTCCCAATGTCTGCTAGTGGCAATAGATGGATTATTGTTTGCACTGATTATGTGACACACTATGCCATTACAAAAGCCATGAAAACAGCTGAATCATTCGACATACCTAAATTCATCATAGAAAACATTGTATTAAGACACGGTGCCCCAAGGTCGTTAATTACAGATTGAGGGAAAGTTTTTCAATTGAATCTTGCGACAGAGATAAACCGCAAGTGCAACATTACTCATCACACGATGACTGCCTACCATCTGCCAACTACCAGGCTTACTGAACGCCTTAATAATACCTTGGCCGACATGCTATCAATGTTCATTAATGTTGAGCAGAACAACTGAGATGAGGTGCTAGCTTTCATGACGTTTGCCTACAACACCGCCAAACAAGACACCACAAGATTTACGCCTCTTTTCTTGGTGCATGGGAGTGAGGCAATGATGACATTGGACACTGTGTTTCCATTACATCATGATGACATGGACAATGACTACATCATCCAGTTGTTAATCAGAGCTGAGGAAGCTCGGCAGTTAGCTTGACTCTGCATGCTGCAGGCTCAAGAAAATGATTGCTGAAGGTATGATGCGAGCCACCACCCTGTTGTCTGTTAGCTCAACTCCGCACACTGCAGGCTCAAGAAAACGATCGCTGAAGCTATGGCGCAAGCCACCATCCTGTTGTCTACCAGCCTGGTGACCTCGTTTGGATCTTCACTCCTGTTCGGAAGGTTGCTCTCTGAGAAGCTCCTCAAGCACTACATTGGACCTTGTAAGGTTGTAAGACAATTGTTTGACATTACTTATAAAGATTTTGACCCCGGCACAAAACGATGAAAGATTAGAGATACGGTCTACATCCTACGAATGACGCCCTATAAGGATCCTGCAACCCAGGGTAAATTCGAAGCTCCAGTGACAGGAAACAAGCAGAAAGGTGATGAAGGGAGTAGTGGCAAGGGAAGTTCTAAGAAGATCACTGCCAGGGTGAACATCGTTCATCGAGAGTCAAAGTATGGAGGACCGATGACTCATTCCTGAACTAGGAGGACGTAACACCGAGATGCTGTTCTCTTATGGAGGGAGTGATGTTGCAGAAGAAGCTGAGTAGAACAGTCACTGTAGTGTACCGGTAGTGGTTATGATACTAGACTGTTGCATGGAGGGTTGCGAGTTCAAAACTCACCCGAACTGTAAAATTTTAATTTCTGCATTCAGTTTGAGTACATTCTGGAAGTCTCCACAAATCTCAAGAATCAAGGTACTGGAATGTTCTGTAACTGTATGTATACCGTATGTGTTCTGGCTGAAGGCAGTTCACTCCACACTCTTGTATGTGCAAGTGCTGAATAAACCTTCGTTAAGTGAAGTTACTGTTCGTCATTCATCTCATTACACCTTCTTCTATGTGACAATATTATCAGCATTAGACAAAATGACAGTCAGCTTGGTCAGACTACTCCTTTCTAGTTTGAGGGTTAGCACTTTATTCTGGTGACCCCTTCATAGTAAAAATGGAACTGTAAGTTTCAGTACTAGTTCTAAAACAGTGTTCATAAATAAAATCATTTTTTACTTATAAGGGAATCTTGTAAAATGCACATAAATGGCAAAAAATATAACCTGTGGACAGATTATGTGTACCAGTTAGATTAGTTTAGATTATATTCAGTTTTCGTTCCATAGTCCCAAAAATGAGATTATTCTTGTGCGTTTGGAACATGTCAGAAAGTGTAACATAAACATAAAACATTTAAATATAATAGCCACTTCCCTGATCATTTGTCAGGAAACTGTCAAAATATGTGAATACATAACTGTAAACTGGAATTGCTAATATTTAAAGAGTTAATACACTGTCAGAATGAAACACAGTTATGCATTTTTAATAAATTTGTCATCCACAAAATTGCTAATTTTGACTGTTGCAACCAAGTGCTGTCAAAACTGCAATCTAAAGGGCATTTTTACTTAAGCTTGTCTGAGAGTCCCTGTTAAGATAACCATCTATAGAGTAGAAGTAATTTCCTATCAAAAGGTCTTCCAAACTCTGTTTAAACTGTGCTTCATCTGAAACCAAGTTTTTAATGGTTACTGTCAATTTATTTATTTATATATTATTTATATATATTATTTGTATTTGACACCTTTTTGCAATAAGGTAAGTGATTTTAGGTCTTTATGCAGACTGTTCTAATTCCTAGTACTGAATCTATGTATCAAGCTATTGGTTGGCAATACAGACATGTTACTTGCAACACATTTCATTCAGGAATAAATATACTGAGAAGCACTGGGTAGTATAGTTCCTTGAACAGGTTTCTACGTGATGTTCTTGAATTTACACCAGAAATGAGTCTTATTACACACTTCTGCACTTTTTTATACTTATACATCCTACATCTGACGTCATTCGCACTGCATATAGTGGTAAGCCCTTCCCAACTGAATATATTATTGAGTTGTAACACTGTCAACTTCTTTGATCTGTATGTCTTCATACGTCATGCACATGCTGGAAGGAAATCTTTTACAGGTTCTGAACTTCTCAATTTCAAAGGTTAATGACAGTGAACTACCCTTAAACTATTTATTAGTCAGTGAAAATTTGATTAGCAGCCATTTCTAAATCTATACTTGACTTGCTATTTATTGCAATGTTTGCATCATCTGCAAACAAAACAATCTTAGCATCTGGCAGTATAACAAACAAGAGATCATTAATGTACCAAGAAAAAGCAAGTGACCCAAGATGGAACCTTGAGGAACACCACATGTAATTAGTTCTCAATCAGATGAAGACTGACTCCTTGGTCCACAGGTATTTCATGAGACCCTTTTTTTCCTGTTAGTTGGTAAGACTAGAACCATTTCGCAGCACTGCCAGTGACTCCATAATATTCTAATTTACTTAAGAGAATGCTGTAATTGAGACAGTCAACATCTTCGGACAGGTCACAGAAAATGCCAGTACCCTCTAATTTGTTATCTCATGAATTAAGTACATTATCATTGTATGTGTAAATAGCCTTCTCTATAAAGGAACCTTTAAGGAACCCAAACTGTGACTTGGGCAGTATATTATTTACAGTCAGATGCTTCAGAAGACACCTGAACACAACCTTTTCAAATATTTTTGAAAAATTGGGAAAAGTAAAACTGGTCAATAGTTTGATGATATCTTTTTACCCCCTCCCCACTTTCCTGTAAATTCAGCATATTTTAGCCAGTCTGGAAATGGTCAGTGGGTAGGAGATTGATTACACAAATAACTTAAGATGGAGCTCAACTCACAAGAGCATTCTTTGATTAACTTCATTGATATGTTATTTTAACCACCAGAATACTTTGATTTTAAGGATTTTATGATGGGTGCTACTTCTTTGGGTGTCATGACTGTCATTTCCATTTCACTGAAGTTATTTGTCAAGACTGGTCTCAGATATTTCATTGCACTGTTTGCTGAACCTGATAACCCAAACCCATCAGTATGAAAAATAAAGTACTTGTTTAAGAGGTTTCCAAAACTACATGCACTTGTTACCAATGTCTCATTCATTTTTAGAGCTATCTGTTGCTCTTCCTTTTTGCCTTCACCTGTCTCTCTCTTCACTATATCCCATATAGTTTGTATTTTGTTGTCTGATGCAATTATCTTTTTCTCATAATAAAGCTGCTTAGGTTTCTTGATTATTTGCTTCGATATTTTGCAGTATTCCTAAATAGTAGATACAGTCTCTTTTTGTGCCAAATGATACTTTATTCCTTGTGCAATCCATGGTTTATTTTTACACTTCTGTTTTATTTGATTTACCTTTGGGGGAAAACAACTTTCAAAAGAGTAAGTAACTTAAGTAATGAATATTTTGTATTTTTCATTTGAGTCAGAAGTGCTGTTAGCATCTATCCACTTCACATCTTTCAGCAGTTTCTTAAAAGTCTCAATTTTTGACTAACTTATTACTCTCCTGTACTCAGGCTTAACAGATTTTATATCCTGACAAGTTTCAACATTTAACATGCTGCATGTTATGATCAGATAACCCATTTACTATTGGTTTTGTGATATGACTTTTTTCCCTAGATTTGTCTACAAACGTATTATCAGAAGCAGTCTCAGAGCATTTACATACCTTGGTTGCAAAGTTCACACAAAGAATTAAACTGAATGACAGTGTGACCAATTGCAATAACTGTCTGCATTAAAATCACCAGCAACCTTTCCCTATTTTTTACTGTAAGATTGGACAACAGAGTTTCCAGATATTTTATGAAGAGGATAAAGTTTCCTGAAGGTGCTCTTTGTGTACTTACTATTATAAAGGACTTCTGTTGCACAAGCTTGTATGTGCTACTCAGAGTAAACTTTATTAATATCAATATTCTTGAAATTAAGAGAGTTTCTGACAAATGTGGTAACTCCTACTTTCTCCATATTTTCTCTACAGAAGTAAGAAGCTAACTTGAACCCTGTAAAATTTAACATATATATATGAATGCTCATATGATGCTCAGAGAGGCAAATTATATCAGCTGATTTGCTGAACTGTAATTCTTCTACACAGGTGATACACTCTTTAAGCTTATCCCTTAAGCCTCAGCTATTCTGATGCAATAAGGATTACTGATTTTGTGCATTGGCTGAATTACAACTGGATGAAATTAATTTCTCTGTAAATTTTTGAATATCTTCAGTTTCAATCAGAGGCTCTTTGGAAGAATTATGTACATTAAAATTTGCTTTCTGGCTGCCTCTTTTATGAGTGTGAATTCATTTTCAACCCGACTATAAATCTTTTGTTTCTACTTCCCTGCCTTAAAAAACTGCTGTTCTGTCTCTCATAACCACTGGTACTTTATCATATGTGAAAGTGCCCCCCCCCCCCAAGTTATTTGTTATTTGCACATACAGTTTTCCCTTCCTTTTCCAGTTACAGTGAAGATCATGCCTAGTATAGTCCCACCTACTGATAGAATCAACAGGAGACCCCATACTTGATCCGAGCAGCCAATCCATCTCTAAATTAACTCTCCTAACAGAAGAGTTTAAATGAGGCCAGTCATTGCATCTCAGAACAGACATGAGGTTTGTCTAAAAAGTACCTGAACTTAAACTTTACCCACAAAATAGAGATGATAGCATGGAGCCACTGTACACAGTAAAGGATGAGACCTTTGTGCGCATGCATGAATTTTGTCCCTGCCTTCCAGCACATCAATCGCTGCTTGTTGGTTGCTGAGTGAGGTGCTACACAACGTGTTCGTTGGATTATGGTGATTCTCAAAGCAAAACAATTCGTAAGATTCAACAGGTGTTTGGAGAAGATGCAACAGGTGTAACACAAATTGAGGAGTGGTTCAACCGATTCAAAACTGGCCACAAGTCAGCGGAAAGTGACCAGCGTTCTGGCAGGACCCAAACAACTGTGAGTGCAGCTGTCGTTGATAGGGTGCTAAATTTGGTGATGGCACATCATCGATTGACCATATGGGAGATTGCCCAAGAGGTTGGAGTAAGTAAAGATTCTGCACATGCAATTTTTTGTGATGATTTGAACATGCATTGAGTGGCTGAGAAATTTGTGCCCAAGTTGTTGTCGCTGGAACAAAATAAACTCTGTTTTGATGTTAGACAGGACCTCCTGGACACCACCAACACTGAATGTGGATTTCTGAACACCGTAATAACTGGAGATGAGTCATGGGTGTATGGGTATGACCCAGAAACAAAATGAGAGTTGTCGCAATGGAAGCACCCCGAGTCTCCAAGTTTTCCATCTGTTTTATGGCCTCTTGCATCTCGTCTGGTGTAACGTTATCTTCTTGATTCACAAGTTGGCCCCCTTCATCCTGTGTAGCCATTATTTCTTCCCCTTTTTCATCATCTTTAGTCCATAGTTCTTCATAGTGTTTAATCCAAGTCCCATTTTCTATGATATTTATTCTTGCAGCACCTTTTTCTTGATTGTCAATTTTTTAAGTGAGTTTAATGGCCACTTCTTGTCAAACATGCACATAATTTTCTATACTGGATATAAATTTTTCCAAAGATCCTTGATGAGCATTCTTTTCTTCTGTTTTTGCCATTGTGCCCTTCATATACAGGGTGGTCCATTGATAGTGATCGGGCCAAATATCTCATGAAATAAGCATCAAATGAAAAAAACTACAAAGAACGAAACTCATCTAGGTTGAAGGGGGAAACCAGATGGCCCTATGGTTGGCCCGCTAGATGGCACTGCCATAGGCCAAACGGATATCAACTGCGTTATTTTTTAATAGGAACCCCCATTTTTATTACATATTCTTGTAGTATGTAAAGAAATATGGATGTTCTAGTTGGACCATTTTTTTCGCTTTGTGATAGATGGCACTGTAATAGTCACAAATGTAGTACGTGGTATCACATAACATTCCGCCAGTGTGGACGATATTTGCTTCGTGATACATTACCCGTGTTAAAATGGACCGTTTACCAAATGCAGAAAAGGTCGATATTCTGTTGATGTATGGCTATTGTGATCAAAATGCTCAACGGGCATGTGCTATGTATGCTGCTCGGTATCCTGGACGAGGTCATCCAAGTGTCCGGAACATTTGCGGGATACTTATGTTACTTAAGGAAAAAGGAAGTGTTCAGCCACATGTGAAATGTCAACCACGACGTGCAACAAATGATGATGCCCAGGTACGTGTTTTAGCTGCTGTCGTGGCTAATCCACACATCAGTAGCAGACAAACAGTGTGAGAATCGGGAATCTCAAAAACGTTGGTGTTGAGAATGCTACATCAACATCGATTGCATCCGTACCATATTTCTATGCACCAGGAATTGCATGGCAACGACTTTGAACGTCATGTACAGTTCTGCCACTGGGAACAAGAGAAATTACGGGATGATGTCACATTTTTTGCACACATTCTATTTAGCGATGAAGCGTCATTCACCAGCAGCAGTAACATAAACCGGCATAATATGCGCTATTGGGCAACA
The DNA here is from genome assembly GCF_021461395.2 of Schistocerca americana. Classification (NCBI taxonomy): domain Eukaryota; kingdom Metazoa; phylum Arthropoda; class Insecta; order Orthoptera; family Acrididae; genus Schistocerca; species Schistocerca americana. Next base: position 384,695,194 of record NC_060126.1, read on the forward strand.
GAAAATCCACGATGGCTGCGACAAGTAGAACATCAGCGACCTTGGCGGGCTAATGTATGGTGCGGCATTATGGGAGGAAGGATAAATGGCCCTCATTTTATCAATGGCAATGTAAATGGTGCAGTGTATGCTGATTTCCTATGTAATGTTCTACCAATGTTACTACAAGATGTTTCACTGCATGACAGAATGGCGATGCTTCCAACATGATGGATGTCTGGCACATAGCTCGCGTGTGGTTGAAGCGGTATTGAATAGCATATTTCATGACAAGTGGATTGGTTGTCGAAGCACCATACCATGGTGACGTCCCCGGATTTCTTTGTGTGGGGAAAGTTGAAGGATATTTGCTATCATGATCCACCGACAACACCTGACAACATGCGTCAGCGCATTGCCAATGCATGTGCGAACATTATGGAAGGCGAACTACTCGCTGTTGAGAGGAATGTCATTACACGTATTGCCAAATGCATTGATGTTGACGGACATCATTTTGAGCATTTATTGCATTAATGTGGTATTTACATGTAACCACGCTGTAACAGCATCGGTTCTCAGAAATGATAAGTTCACAGAGGTACATGTATCACATTGGAACAACCAAAATAAAATGTTCAAACATACCTACGTTCTGTATTTTAATTTAAAAAACCTACCTGTTACCAACTGTTCGTCTCAAATTGTGAGCCATATGTTTGTGACTACAACAGCGCCATCTATCACAAAGCAAAAAAAATGGTCCAACTAAAACATTCATATTTCTTTACGTATTACACAAATATGTAATAAAAAATGGGGGTTCCTCTTTAAAAAAAACGCAGTTGATATCTGTTTTACCTATGGCAGCACCATCTAGCAGGCCAACCATAGCGCCATCTGCTTTCCCACTTCAAGCTATACAAGTTTCGTTCCTTGTAGTTTTTTCATTTGATGCATATTTCGTGAGATATTTGGCCCAGTCACGATCAATGGACCACCCTGTATGTAAAAACAGCAGCAATAATTCCTCTGCCCCTCCCCCTCCCCCCTATGCCACCCCCCAATTACTATCCAACCAAATAGAAATAATAGGACCAGTACAACATGAAACACAAATACGTTGTCAGAAACTGTCTTCAGTACTGCTCAGAGTGGTGCATATGATAATTTCATGTTCTTAATATGCAAACATTCCCTGTTGTCTGGAATAGTATTATGCTTATTGAAGACATCTCATTAAGTCATATTATATTCTTCAGAAAGAGCAACAACTCAGGCTTTACCAACATCTGTTTCATGTGTTTTGTGGAAACATATTGCTCTAAATATTCCCAAGTCTTCTGCTACCTGCACGATGATACTCCACATATATTTTTACTAATTGTTCAACCATTATTTGTAACTACTCTCTTGGTTGTTCAGTGATCCTACCTCATCAGGTGTGATACCCAAACATTAAGTCTGTTAGAACAAAATTATCAAAATATTAGTCTTCATCGGTGCCATATCTACTAAAAATGTGAGAAAAGAAGATGTAAGCAATCAAAAGGAGAACTAAAGTATTGTTAGCAGGTGAATAAGACAGCCAACCAGTTGCAATAAATGATGGTCTTCAGTTAATCTTAACCATGGTTTCAACAGATTTAAACCCATATTCTTCAGAAGGGCAAGAAACAAATTTCACATTAGTAAATAGTCAGTTAGTCACATGAGATGTGTAGGAAATGATCTGTACACCCATCTGTAAAAGTTAAGGCCCCTAAAATCAAGGTCTTGTCACATCAGTAAAATCAATCACACAAAATGCCAGAGCATGTTAAGCTCTAAGACCATGTAGCTCTTAACATGGTCTTGCATTTTATGAGACTGATTTTACTGATGTGGCAAGCCTTTGATTTTAGGGGCCTCAGTTTTTACAAATGGATGTACACATCATTGCTGACACATTTTATGTGGAGATGTTAGATCACTTTACTAACTGACTATTCGCTAATGTGAAATTTACTTCTTGTCCTTCTGAAGAATATGGGTTTAAATCTGTTGAAACCATGGTTAAGGTTAACTTAAAACCACCATTTATTGCAACTGGTTGGCTGTCCTATTCGCCTGCTATTCTGCAGCTGAGTATTCCTCTAATGAGAAGCAAACTTGAGTTTTAAATAGGTTAACATGAAACACGTCTTTAAGAAAGTTTAGTTTTAAATCTCTAAAAGATTACATTTTATAGATGGTTTAATTAAGTTACATAAATTCTCAAAAGTGTACAAAAATGTAGCAAACACTTGTCAACATATTGCCACACAGACCCAGGAGGAGCTGTTTGAAGCAAATGAATGCACAGTTGTTCTGTAAGGGTGGGAGCCACAGTCCTTGAAGTGATCAACTCCAACTGCAGGAAGAAAGTTTGTGAGAGAAAGTAAAGGCTGTAGCAGGCTGGAAACATTCAGACCAAATAAGACATAATGAACTATAACTCTCTCCAGTAAATGAAACAACTGAAAAGCACACACAAGAATGATAAGAGTAATACCCTACGAATAAATGATGTTGCCTCCGTAAGATACCACATACTGATTAAGAAGCAAAATAATTTTGTGAAGATCAAGGAATAAGCAAGGTATCACATGACAAACAAAGCAGATAGCTCCTCTTAACTTATAATGGCACCCTGGTTAATGAAGTGTTCCTCACCTTCTAGAAGGTGTTCAGTGCAGTTCTGTATTGTCACTTAGTATACAAAACATGAGATTATTGTAAGTTGAACTAGTTTCCTGAGTGGATGCAAGAATTTCTAACATGTAGAATTAAATCCATTGTTTTTAACAGAACAACATTGTCAGATGTGAAAGAAATTATATTGCGCAAGCAGTGAAGAAAATAAAAGAAAAATTTGGAGTAGGAATTAAAATCCATGGAGAAGAAATAAAACTTTGAGGTTTGCCAACAACATTGTAATTCTGTCAGAGATAATCAAGGACCTGGAAGAGCAATTGAACATAATGGACAGTGTCCTGAAAGGACAATATAAGATGAACATCAACAAAAGCAATGGAATGTAGGTAAATTAAATCAGGTGATGCTGAAGGAATTAGATTAGGAAATAACACACTTAAAGTAGTACATGAGTTTTTCTGCCTGGGAAGCAAAATAAGTGATGATGGTCAAAGTAGAGAAGATATAAAATGGAGACTGGCTATACCAAGGAAGTGTTTCTGAAGAAGAGAAATTTGTTAACATCTAGTATAGATTTACATGTCAGGAAGTCCTTTCTGAAAGTATTTGTATGGAGCGTAGCTATGTATGGAAGCGAAACATGGACGAAAAATAGTTTACACAAAAAGGGAATAGAAGCTTTCAAAATGTTGAGCTAGAGAAGAATTCTGAAGATTAAGTGGGTAGACCATGTAACTAACGATGAGGTACTGAACAGAATTGGGGAGTAGAAGAATTTGTTGCACAACTTGACTAGAAGGAGGACACATTTGGTAGGACTTGTTCTGAGGCATCAAGGAATCCAATTTAGTACTGGAGTGAAGCGTGGTGGGTAAAAATCATAGAGGGAGACCAAGCGATTAATACACTAAGCAGATTTAGAAGGGTGTAGGTTGCAGTAGTTACTCAGGGATGAAGATGCTTGCAAAGGATAGAGTAGCATGGAGAGCTGCATCATGAAGACCACAACAACAATGTGAAAGTAACTTCAAGAGCACACAAAAAAAGAGTTATAGGGCCATTAATGTTAAAGACATGCATAATTTATCTGTTTGATAACATAACAGCTCTGTTGGTGGACAGTGTTGTTGCATACAGAAAACAGTAGCAAAGTCCAGGAAAACCTGCAAAGGATCATCACATGGAGCAGAGTTTGAGTTGACTCCCGTTACAAGTAAAAGTAATGTATTTCTCATGCATGTATGGAAAAATCTGTTAATGCACCAGACAGTAACTACCATAAAACATTTGACAGTAACCAAAAAGGTTTGACATTAACCATCTGGTGAGACCTAAGGTGCAGTTCAGTTGAAGAAATGTAGGTCAATGTAGCTCATTCACAAAACAAATGTCTCACAAAACACCTGTTCAACTGATTCTCAGGTATTGTTGATGAATTTGGGACACTTACTATGTAGGATTAACAGAGAAGATTCAAAGAATTACAGCACATTTTGACATGGGTTTGTTTAGCAAAGAGATCAAGAAGGAACTGACAAATTGCCTGTTGGCTTCTGTCTCTGGTTCTTCAACTGCTGTTCACTTGATGATTTTTCTGACATTTCACCAGCATGAGCGTGTGGCACTGTCAAAGCTTCACATTCCATTGATGGTGGCAGACTGAAGTTTACCTCGTGGCCACAGATTATATGCACCTGGCACACCAATGTCTGAAGGCATTTCTGTGGACATTACCACTGTGGTTCTTCCATTGCTCCCCGCAATGGTGATTTGGAGCAGCACAGGAATCCAAGATCTGTTTACCTTGAGACTTTCCTCTTTCTTCCTGAAGCTATTTTCACATTTGTGGATTTCTATAGCGTTTCTGAACAAGCAATAGTGACAGCTCTTCTCTACAGCAAGATTTTCCATGTCAGCAAATTTTATTATGTGGTCAATCTCAGATGTGCACGCTCCACCAAGGCAGATTTCTCCACTTGTCCCAACCTGCAATTCCACTTATGTTTGGTGATCCTGGTGTTGACTGATGGTCCAGTCATTCCAACATAGGCTTTTCCACATGTACATGGTGTACAGGATATTTCCGACATTTCAAGTGGGTTCCTTTTCACCTTTGCCAATCTGAGATGTTCTTTGATAATCTTTGTTGGCTTATAAATAGTCTTTACACTCTGTCTGCACAATACACATCCAATTCTGTCTGTCACTCTGGGAACATATGGCAGAAAGGCCACACCCGACAATGCTTGATTCTGTGACACTTCTTATGTAACTGGTGGTTTACCCATTGCTTCTCACAATGCTTTCTAGGTGTTCCATCTCATGTCCGAGGTGCTGCAGTTCACATATTTGTCTTGCATCCATTACACATGTATTTATTATGCCTCTTTTCTGGTTCAGGTGGTGATTTGACTGTTTCTGTAGGTATTGGTTGGTGTGTTTTGGTTTTCGATACGTGCTGTGTCCCAGGAATTTACCATCCCTCATAACTAGAACATCAATCTAGAGTAACTGTCGGTACTTTTCTATCTCTATGGTAAATTTTATGTTGTCATGGAGCTTGCTGAGGTGTCCTAGGGGATCACCAGGCTGTTTCTCACCATGGCTCCACACAAAAAAGGTATTGTTTGTGTGTCCGTACCACACCTTAAATTTAAAAGATACCAAGTCCAGCACTTATACTTTGAAATGTTTCATGAAGAAATTGGATACCACTGGACTAAGTAGATTATCTGTGGTGATGCATTACAGAAGTTGCCATTCCACATGAAATGCCTCATGGTTAGACATGTATGAAAGAGCCTGCTGATGTCTTGCAGGAAAATGGAAGTGATATACTCCAGAGAATCATTGAGTGGCACTTTATTAAACAAAGAAAGAACATTAAAGCTCACCAGGCTGTCATTTGGTTCAAGTTTTAGTTTTCTCAACTTCTCAATAGAATGTCCCAAGTCCTTTATGTATGTGTTGGTCTTTCCCATGTGCAGCTGATGCAAAGAGGTCAAGTGTTTCACCAGTTTGTACATCAGTGAGCCACGAGCACTTACAAACAGTCTTAATGGAACATTATCTTTATTGCCTTTTGGTAATTCATACAGCAGAGATGGTAAGGCTTCTGTTTTGCACACAGGTTCCTCTGTATGACCACTGAGAAAGAAGATACTTTGATTAACTGATTGGTACTCCATGTGATCTACTGCATTGGAACTGCTTTGCTTCTGGCAGACTGTCAGAGCTAATAGATCCTGAATCTTCCACTAATGATCTTCATTCTACAGTACAACATTCACGTTTCCTGTGTCATCAGGCAGTAACTCTTTCTCCAGATTGTGAGCTGGTAGTTTTGCTCGGCACAGTATCCTGGCAGTTTCCGTGCATATTTGCTCACCACTTTCACAAGAAAGGGTCCACATGGCCACTTCAGTATTAGCAGTTATATCTTCCATAGGTATGGTTCTCAAGATGATGATGAAATTCCCTCCTAGACTGTTCCTCTTTGATGAATGGTCATTCATTGAGGTTGACCACTGTGCGTGACGCATCACGATTTTAGCTATCAATATGCTTCCCACCTCTTGCAAACTTTTTCTTCTGTTGTTGAGTGCAGTGGTATGTGATTGTGTTAATGCAGCATAAAGGCTGCTTATAAACCAACAAAGAAGATCAAAGAGACCCACTTTCAATGTAAGGAATATTCCACATACCATGTACACGTGTAAAAGTGTATGCTGGAATGACTGGACAATCAATCAACATCAGTATCACTGAACACAAGCAGCATTGCAGGTTGGGACTACTGGAGAAAGCAACCATGGTGTAGCATATGCTGTGTGACTCTGTGATGATGATGATGATGATGATGATGATGATGATGATGATATTTGGTTTGTGGGGCACTCAACTGCGCAGTCATCAGCACCCACACAAAGTCCCATTTTTTTAAACAGTCCAATCTAGCCACTGTCATGAATGATGATGATGATGAAATGGTGAGGACAACACAAACACCCAGTTCTTGGGCAGATAAAATCCCCAACCCAGCCGGGAATCAAACCCAGGACCCTGTGATCCACCAGAGGCAGCAACACTAGCCATTAGACCACGAGCTGCAGATGTGACTCTGTATGACCAACAACGTTATAAAATTGGCCTACGTGAAAGTTCTTGTTGAAGAGACGAGCTATCACACCACTTGTTCAGCAAAGATATATAAATCTGTAAACATGACAATAGCGTCAACTAGAAAGAGAAAAGCCTCAAGGTGAATGGATCCTGGATTTCCACACTGCAGTGGAACACTGGTAATGACCACGGAAAAGCCCTCAGATGTTGGCATGCCAGCGAATCTTTGACAATGACAGCCACTTTTGTTGATGAAATGTCAGGAAAGTCATCAAACAAACATCGATCAAAGAACCCGAGACAGAAGCCAACAGGTAGTTTGTCAATAAGTGGTCGTGAAAGCCTTAAGACTCCAGAAGGAATTGTTAGAAGAGAGAGCAGGCACAGCTCTTGTACAAGGGTATTATGGAGTTATTTGCCCAATGCCTATGCCAGACACTATACAAGAGCATTTGTGCACCACCGAGAGTATCACTGTTAAAACTCAGAGTGTATGCTTCAGGAATAGCTGCTCACTGACTAGTAATCCGCTTGTCTGCAAACAATATGGCCATCCTTCTTTCAGTGTGTAATGTAATATGTACTAATAGTCAGCCCTGTCAAAACATTCTATAATGTTTTTCCATTTCATTCACCCTGCTTAAAAATGTTACACAAAAATTTTGAAAATATACTGCATGTCAAACTTCATAGCAACAAACAACTTTGTGAGAAGCATTTGTCACTATGCTTTCTTGCTTCCATAAAACTAACTCTGAGTAATATATGCAGCTAATAGTTCTGGAAGATGGAAATGAAATAACTGTAACTGTCTGTACCTGTTTGGCACTTCTTTGAAGAAAAGGAGCTGCCATATGAAAGCAAAAACAATATCTGCTGAGCGAGCAATGGCTACAGGGCCAGCCTGCTCCAGTTGTAGAGACATTGTGAGCAGGATCTGTCCTCCAAAGCTGAGCAGTGCCAGGGCCACAACCAGGAACCTGTCGAAGCCACACCTGTGAAGACAAACGTGTATAGATTTAGTTCTACAAGCCCCAAACAATGGTGAATATACATAGTTAGAATAAGTGCATTGCATACTGCAAAGTGCACCATAACCAGAACATGTTTCTTTACCCTCTCAAACATCATATATGTAAGAAGTACTCTCCTACAGACACAGTAAAGTGGCTTACAAACTATAGATGTCCTTCAAGTTAATGATTTGGAATAGACTATTTTTTAAAAAATATTGTGTTATCTTTGCCTATTTTGATATTACTATACATTTAATCTTCCTTCTAGTTGATTATCCGGTATCCTTCTTATGACCCATGCTAATGGCTATAATATTTTATGCTATCACACAATGGAAAATCCAGGATGGGATGTAACAATACCAGAGAAGGAAAGTTGCTACTCACCATATAGCGGAGATGCTGGTCCCAATAGGTACAACAAAAAGATTCACACAATTATAGCTTTCGGCCATTAAGGCCTTTGTCAGCTGTACACACACACACACACACACACACACACACACACACACGTATGTAGTCTCAGAGAACTGAAACCACACTCAGTTTTCTGAGACTGCAGATGCATGTGCTAGCTGCATTTGTGTGTGTGTGTGTGTGTGTGTGTGTGTGTGTGTGTGTGTGTGTACAGCTGGCAAAGGCCTTAATGGCCAAAAGCTATAATTGCGTGAATTTTTTTGTTGCGCCTATCGCGACTTAGCATCTCTGCTAGATGATGAGTAACAACTTTCCTTCTCTAGTATTGTTATATTTTATGCTATGCATTTTCTCTGTTTTCTATCTGGTATTGCATCTACAAGGACAAAAATTCCCATTAAGTGATTATTATTTACAGATATTACAAAAGACATTGCATATGTATGCTCCACAAATATATTACCACATGCTTACTAAAAGTCAGTTGCATATGACATTTCAGAGATACATTGGTGGAAGACCTAAAATGGAACTATATACATGAGGACTGATCACAAATCACTGTAATTTATGGCTATGTGAGTGTAAATTTTGTATTGTTGTTAGCTTTAAATATGGACTTTGCACTAAAACTTAGTAATTTTCCATGTACCTTTTCTAACTGCTAGATGCACTTGCTGAAAACAAATCATCTAGACTAAATCTCAGATACAAAAAAGGAGGTAAAGATTCTCCTTCAAACTCTTTTTCCCAGAATAGTTCCATACATCAAGAATTTTCCGAAATTTGGAAGGCAGCACTCACAATTTGTGATATGTTTATATTTAAAACCCAGGTATAATTACTAGAGTACAATAGAATTTTAGTAAAAAATTATCAACAGTTCTTTCCACAGAGTTTTTCATACATACTATTGGTTATCAAGGACAAAGGCTTCAGTCAGGCAACTTTTTTATGATCTAAGTACAGTCTTTGATTGTGCTTAAAATATATGGCTCCTAGTCAAAACTTCTATGTTTGTAGAAACATAAGCCTAAAATTTTAAAACCTTATTTAGAGAACTATAAACAAATTGTCTATGTAGGCACAGAAAGACCTAGCATAGACCAAATCAATATAGGCATTCAACAGGGATCTGTGTTGGGATTTTCCATTTTCAACAATGATTTATAAAATCTGACATAACTTATAATGCTGGATGCAGATAAAATACTGTTCTCTGCTGTAATTCTGATCTCTATGGCTGAAAAAGTTTGTTGATAATAAAATTATCCAAGCCTTTTGTTGGTTTAGAGTTAATAGATGCTTTAATGTAAACAAAACTGATGATTTTTGGTTTAAAAAATGAATTTCTTTTTGATGCCCTCAGTTGTGGCAAGTTCTTTGGTGTGTATTTAGATGATAAATTGTCATGGGGATAGAATGTAAAATTCATTACTGGTAAGCTGTCTAGTGTAATTTATTGTCAAGTAATCTTATTAACTATGCACCAGAAGTCTGTGTTACAACATGTTACCTTACATTTTATCAGAACATTATGTCATGTGCTATTATCTGATGGGACGAATCTAATTATGTCCATGTTATTTTGTTATTGTAGAGAAGGCCATTACAGTATTACTGGATCTTCCTATACAGTACCCCATAAACTTTTACTTCCTCAACACAAGATCATGCTTGTAATACACTAATATATGTTTATGTGTAACTTGTACAAAGAAGAAGTTTCCAGAAGTACAATGCTGGAAGAAAACACGAATTGTTAAAATACAAAATCGAACAGACATCTTGAAGTTTTTCCAGCAGATACAATATTTTATCATCTTTTGGTTATGAATAAGGAATAGCATTACTTCTTATTTTGATATTTCAGTTGATAATCATACAGCCATCTTCATGGTGAGTCAGTGACAGAATCAAACCCACTTGACACAATATGTGAAGAAATTGCACATGTTACAGGGACAATACTGCCAGCAATGAGAACATCAGTTGTAGATTAAGCAATATGTCTAAGAACAAAACATAGCAAAAACTGAGTCAGCTTCTATGGTGTTTATGAATTACATGATTAATTATTATAATGGATGGCATGCATCTGAATGACGGCTAGCTAAGACTCAGAACAATACATCCTCTGAGAGCGCAAATGTGAAATGAGTGGTCTTCATGACATCCATTCTAATAATTCCCTACATAATTTGTAAGCACTGCACATTTCTTATCTGGGCACTTGCAATTTTTTATTCTTAGAGGCACAGTTTTATCTATGACTGATCCTCTAGTTGTTATCTCTAACATGTGTATACACTCAACAGAAATGGAGTCAAGTTGTTTTAACCCTGTCACTGACTCACCCTGAAGATGGTTGTATGGGTATCATTCAAAATAAATAAAATAAACATGAAGTACACTGTTATATATCACTAGTCACGTATAGCTACTGATAACAGTAACCCTATTGTTTCATTTGATATCAATAACAGTTACAATAAAAACTAACAAAAAATGTTTTGCATTTAATGAAAAAATAACACTATCCTGGGTGGATGGCTGAAAGATGATGGAATACAATATATGACTGCTTAGTTGGCCAACCATTTTTTGACATTAAGGAATTCATTAATTGTAACATACAGTGAGGTAATTTCAGTAGCTAATCCAGTGTTTCAATGTGTATAATATTACACTCATTAACTTTTGTGAGAGATGGCTGGACAGTAGACACCAATAAGAACCTTTATGTCTCGACACTGTGTAACATGGTGTACTTTTTGTATGAATGGCTTTTGGGCTGAAAGCCATATGGCCGAGGTGTACACTTAAACATATCCATATCCTCTACCAAAATAGTCGCTGTTGGCCACTATTCACTTCCACCAATGTCCATATAGCTGCTGGAAGCACTGCTGAAACACTTTTCCAGGAATGTTCCATACAATTTCTCTTGTGCAGTCATGACCTCTTCAGCTTAATGAAGTTTACACTCATGTAGGCGTGCTTTCGTGCAAGAAAAGATACAGAAATCACATATGTGAAATCAGATGAGTACACAGGGTGTGGCAAAACAGTGACCTGTTGCATTGCAAGTTCCTCTTTGATGAGGAAAGAGCTATGTGCAGGGGCACTGTCATGATGCAACAGCCAGTTCTTCCCACACAAAAGGTGAGTAATCTTGTGATGAACTGAATCATATAAACTGCAAAGATCTCCTTGTAGATAGTGATGAATTCCATGTGAACAATTCCAGTTAAATCAAAACACAGTTGCCTTTTAACCTGTCTTGGCATGGTTTTTCTGCTGTGACAATGCTGGTGTTTTCCTGGTGGCAGATTGTCACTTCAGTTGCAGATCATACAGGAAACACCATGTTTCATCTGCAGTTACTATCCGGTTGTAAAATATCACATCATCATCAGTACTGCCTAACAGGTCCCCACAAATTGTCATGTGATTATCACACTGGTCTTGTGTGTGGATGTGTGGCATGCTGTGCTGGGTAACAGATGACATGTTCAGGTCGTCAGTCAGAACTTTGTAGCACATAAATGGTTGGCTCCTGCTGCTGCAAGCTCATCTACCATTTGGGAGCTGCTTAAGTGCAACAATATTGCAACTTCTTCACTCTTCCACTCAGTTAAAACCATTTTTGGCTGACCAGTATTCACATCATCCTCCAAACTGTCTCTCCCTTGTCAAAAATGTTGGTGCCATCTACACAAAACACTACAATTCAATGCAGCAACACCACAAATTTACTTCATCATCTGAAATGTTTTGGTAATAGTTTTGTCTAATTTCTGGCAGAATTTGATGATGGCCTATTGTTCCAACTGCAATACACTCAAGCTCCAATGCACACAGTGAAATCACCATCATAACAATAACAACAACTATAATTGTGCTTACAGTCAGTGCCATTAACTGTCTCTAGCTGGGATGAGAGACTAAGGGAAAATTACCATTGCACAGTGCCATCTGTGCACTCTAGTGCACCACACCACCACTGAGTGCCCAGTTTGAGAACTTTGACATTGTCCATTGCTGTAATGATCTAATGAAAATATTACAATAATAATAATAATAATAAGACTTAAAAATTTACAGTAGCTATACATAAACTGATGTCTTTCTTTCAAACCATTTGCTCACAGATATTATGATGTAATGCACTTGTGTTTTCATACATTTAAGTGCATCTAATGACCATAAGCATTCAACTTCAACACAAAAAGAAAAGTGTGGTGTGCGTACTGTAAGACCTTTGGTACACACACCATCAGATTATTTGACTTGTTGCTCTAGCGAAGTAGGCGAGTGTCAGCAATATGTCTCGTGGTCTTATCGTGGCATGTTTATCTTCTGCCGTTAGGTCAGATGATAGAAATACCATGTTGTGCTTAGTGCATGTTGTGCTTAACAGGGCGCGCTCTAGTGGGAAAGTTGTGTACGCGCTGACTACGCAGAACTATGTACACAACAAAAAGAAAAAAGGACTATTGACATTACTAAGAAACTGATTGTCATGGTATATAACTGCATAAACATATTTGGAAACAAGACAATTTGCTTATGCTATTGCAAGTGTAATCAAAAGAAACTGTTTGTCATGATATATAACTGCATAAACATCTTTGGAAATGAGGCAATTTGCTTATGCTCTAACAAGTGTAATCGAAACATATCCCTCTGGTTCCAGTAAATGGGCAGTTTGCTACAGACACAATTTTCCACAATCTTGGATGGCAAAAAGACAGAGCTCCTGTTTAGCTTCACAGACAGTGACATACAGAAATGGTTTGAACAGTGGAAGGAACAAATGCAGATGCGCAGGCAGAAATCACCATGGCAATGCACTGTGTCAGTATAAGAAATGATGGTGCTAGATGACATCATTGAACCTTCCGAGAACCTTTCGTCCTCTTTTTTTAGATTAGATTTACTTTCATTCCAATTGATCCGTAGTGAGGAGGTCCTCCAGGATGTGGAACATGTCAGAAAAACAACAATACATGACAAATATTTAAACTAAAACAAATAAGCTAATGTACCATTCCACAGGTCCCAAGTGGAATGATCGTCATTTTTTAATGAACACTAAGAGTCATTTTACAAATACTATTGCACTGAATTTAAAATAAAAAAGTTTTTTATTTATTTATAAGGTAAGAAACATGTAATACAACTACTGTAATACTTATTTACAATGAACACATTACTGCACTGAAATGGTGCAGAAGTTAGATTACACACACACACACCACACACACACACACACACACACAAATTTTCAGTGAACACATTACTGCACTGAAATTGTGCAGAAGATATGTTGTACTTATATACAAATCAGTTGGTTTTCCTCAGAAATTCATCAATGGAGTAGAAGGAGTTGGCCACCAATAAATCCTTTAGGCTTCTCTTAAACTGAATTTCATTGGTTGTTAAGCTTTTTATGGCTGCTGGCAAGTTATTGAAAATGTGTGTTCCTGAATAATGCACACCTTTTTGTACAAGACTAAGTGACTTTAAATCCTTGTGAAGATTATTCTTATTTCTAGTATTGATTCCATGAATTGAGCTATTGGTTTGAAAAAGTGATATATTTTTAATGACAAATTTCATTAAGGAATAAATATATTGGGAAGCTGTAGTTAGTATCCCTAGTTCCCTAAACAGGCTTCTGCAGGATGTTCTTGAGTTCACACCACATATAATTCTTACTGCACGTTTTTGTGCCCGGAAAACTTTAGCTTGGCTTGATGAATTACCCCAGAAAATAATCCCATATGACATTATGGAATGAAAGTAAGCATAGTATGCCAGCTTTTTCATTTTTATATCCCCTATGTCTGACAAAATTCGCATTGCAAACAGAGATTTGTTAAGACGCTTCAGCAGTTCTGTGGTGTGCTCCTCCCAGTTGAATTTATTATCAAGCTGTAATCCCAAGAATTTAACACCGTCCACTTCTTCTATCTTCTTGTCATCATATGTTAGACATATACTCTTGGGACACCCCTTACAAGTTCTGAACTGCATGTAGTGTGTTTTTTCAAAGTTTAGTGACAAAGAATTGGCTAGGAACCAGTGATTAATGTCTACAAATATTTTATTGGCTGATCTTTCTAAGACTACACTTGATTTGCTATTTATTGCAATGTTTGTATCATCAGCAAACAAAACAAACTTGGCATCTGGTAATGTTACTGATGAAAGGTCATTGATATACACAAGAAAAAGTAAGGGCCCCAAAATGGAACCTTGTGGGACCCCACATGTAATTAGTTCCCAGTTGGATGATGCCTGATAGCTTGATACATGTCTCTTTCCTAATAACACCCTTTGTTTCCTGCCAGAGATATAAGATTTGAACCATTTTGCAGCATTTCCTGTTACACTATAATATTCTAGTTTACTTAAAAGGATATTGTGATTTACACAGTCAAATGCCTTTGACAGATCACAAAATATACCAGTTGCCTGCAATTTTTTGTCTAATGAATTAAGTACATTTTCACTGTAAGTGTAGATAGCCTTCTCAATATCAGAACCTTTTAGAAATCCAAACTGTGACTTTGACAGTATGTTATTTGAGATAAGATGGTTATAAAGACGACTGTACATTACTTTTTCGAAAATTTTTGAGAATGCTGGCAACAGTGAAATTGGACGGAAATTTGATGCTATTTCTTTATCTCCCTTCTTAAACAGTGGCTTAACTTCAGCATATTTCAGCCATTCGGGAAATATTCCACTGATAAACGACTGGTTACACAGATAGCTTAATATGTTACTTAGCTCAGAATCACATTCTTTAATTAACTTTGTTGATATTTCATCATACCCACTAGATGTTTTTGATTTTAAAGATTTTATGATGGACATTATTTCTGATGGGGTAGTGAGGGTCAAATTCATATTATGGAAGTTACTTGAAATGTCTGGTCTAAGGTAATCCATAGCAGCATCTACCGAACCTGACAACCCCATCTTTTCAGTAACAGTTATAAAATGTGTGATCCTTGAGAAGAAGGATGGTAGACGGTGTTTTTGTGTTGATTACTGACAGCTGAACAAAATTTTAAAAACTATGAAAAAAGATTTCTATCCATTTTTGCACACTGATGATGCTGTTGGCTACTACTTAAAAGTACCAAAGTATTTCTCAAGTATGGACATGTACACAGGTTACTGGCAAATCAAATTTGACAAGTGTGACTCCAAATAAAAAAATTAATAAATAAATAAATATACAATGTGGACTATGTAATGCTCCAATCACCTTGGAGCATTTGATGGACACCTTGCAAAGACCATGTGTCTTTGTTATCTTGATGACATTGTCATTATTCTGAAGAAGATATTTGAAAAACTTCTAAGCCACATGAAAACTGTTCTGAAGTATGTTCAGGATGCAGACCTCCACCTAAATCCAAAAAAGTGGTTATTTGCCACACAAGAAGCAAAAGTCTTGGGGCACCTAATGAATGGTGATTGAGTCTGTCCCCAGAGAAAAGAGGAGCAGTCACAGATTTTCCAATTCCTTAACACTTTCATGATGTGAGAATTTTCTCAAAATGTGCTCATACTACTAGTGGATCATAAGGACTTCTGTACCAAGGCACATCCCTTGCAATAACTACCACAAGGAAACAACTATTAAAATGACATGCCTAATTTTCCTGGAATGAGGTGCAGTAAAGATCTTTCCTTCGTCTTAAATAGTTGCTAACATCATCTTCAATCCTATCACTTTATAATGAGAACGTTGAGATAGAACTTCTCACCAACACTAGCAGCTATGGTATAGGTGCAGTTCAAGTGCACATTCAGGAAAATACTGAAAAAATTATAGCTTATGTTTACGAAGTACTCTCCAACCAAGAAAGAGTGTCTTGCAGTAGTATGGGACATTTTCAGGTTCCAGCCAGATTTATTTGGCAAACCATTCACTATTGTACACCCCACTATTTTCTATGCTTGATGACTAACCTGAAGGACCAAGTCAACTAGCAACATGGTGGGGGGGGGGAGGGGGGGGAGGGGGGTTGGGTTGTTTTCGGAAGGAGGAAGGAGACCAGACAGCGAGGTCATTGGTCTCATCGGATTAGGGAAGGATGGGGAAGGAAGTCGGCCGTGCCCTTTCAAAGGAACCATCCCGGCATTTGCCTGGAGCAATTTAGGGAAATCACGGAAAACCTAAATCAGGATGGCCGGACGCGGGATTGAACCGTCGTCCTCCCGAATGCGAGTCCAGTGTCTAACCACTGCGCCACCTCGCTCGGTGGGGGGTGGGGGGGGGGGGAACAGAGGCTTCATAGTGAGCTTGAATACATGGATGTTGACTGCCTTTCAAGAAATTCATTGGTAGAACACAGCAGTGTAGATGAAAACTCACTCATCAATGCATTTAATGGCATTGCTACTGAACAGAGGGAAGGTCCAGCACTGCTGAAAATCATACAAACCTTGAAGGAGGAGCAACTTACATATGCAGAATTTCAATTAATAAACAGAACATTGTACACAAATATCTACAATCCAATGCGGCAGAAATGTTGCTGATCATCACTTCTCACCTACACCTGAAGTATTTCCAAGAAGCTGCACAATCTGATCACTCAGAATTCATGAAGACCCTAGACAGAATCAGACACAGGTATCACTGGCCAAGTCTCTATTGCTCCATTCGACACTATGTTGACAGCGACAGAATCACTTGCCACAAATTATCTCTGGATCGGGTGGTGTCAATTCCACCAGCAACAGAACGTTTCCACATAACTTGGATCGACTTCTTTGGAAGGTTTCCAAAGTCAACAAATGGCAAATCAATGGTTAAATGATCTGCATTGACTACCTCATCTGCAATACTAACACTAAAGCTGTGACAACTGCCAGAACTCCAGAAATTGCAAAGTTCCTTGTAGAAGACAAAATTTTGAGGAATGGAGCGCCCTGAGTGATGATCTCCAATCATGGAAAAGTTTTGCAGTCAGAGGGAATTTCGTGTTCTATCACCCACAGGATGACAACTGCTTACCACTCACAAATGAACTGCCCCACAGAATGCTTTAATAAGACATGGGCAGATATGCTCTCAATATATGTTTACACTAAACAAAGAATCGGGATACAATATTGCTCATCATTATGTTCACATCCATCACAGCAAAGCAAGACACTACAAGCTTCACACTGTTCTTTCTGCTTTACAGCCACAAGGCTGAAACGACAATGAATACACTGTTCACATTCCAACCAGATGGTACTCAGGATGACTACATGAAACACCTCATCACCAGGACTGACTTTTTTTGCCTCTTTGCCACTCAGCTGGCTCACATATAGACCCTGGACATTCAGTAACTTATCCCCATCCACCTCCAGTTGCCCTTTCTCACTCACTCATTCAGTCCAACTCATTGTCATTATCTTTTTGTGTCTCTCTCTGTCATTGTCTCCCACATTACCACTGCAGTCCCCCTCATTCTGTTCTACTACTACAGTTTCCTCTCATTGTCACTTTCTCCCCCTTGCTCTATCTCTCTTACTGCTAATACCTCATTCCTTCCTTCCAACTGTTGTTGTCTCTTTTCACTGTCACTGTCTCTCTCTTCCTCATTGTCAATGACATATACTGTCTCTCATTATCACTGGCACTCACACAATCCCACTTTCTCTTTTTCTTTATTCCTTCCCATGTCCCCTGGCGCTGTCTCCTTCACTCCTTTCCTATCCCTGTTCTGTCACCTTCAACTATGTTCCACTGCCACTGTTTCCCTCTCTTTCTCTCACACTGCCATTGTCTCCTTTGCCCTTCTATAACACAGATACTATCTACTATCTTCCAGTATTTATAACTTTTCTGCCTCTTTTCCACTGCCACTGTTTTCTCTTTCAGCACAAACAAGCATGAAAATGTGTGTCAAAAGTTTTGGGAAAATGTTTAACAGAGCTGAGGGAGGTCAAATGAGGCAGCTTGTACACCACTTTTAGTCGAGTGTCTTTTAAATAAATAGGTACGCTTTCACATTTCTTGTTCTCTGATATGAACATTTTTCTGCTGGTTACCTTTTTGTAAAATTTGGATAGTCTACTTATGTGAAACTCAAATAATACAGAACTAATTTTATACCTCATATTGGATTTATACGCAAAAAATTTTTGCATGTTCTTTGGTACTACAACTTGGGGTTACCAGACAATAATTGAGACATTTAACAGCATATCTCTCCGTGGTTCGTCACTTTATAAAGTACATTTTCGTCTCACACCGGATTTTACATTTACAAGTAGGACAACTTTGAACCACTGTATCACAGAATCATATAAAGATATCAAGAAAATTTTCAAAGTTTTTCAGGATCGAGGTCTTAGGAATATGCCGTAAAAATTTCAGCTATTAGCTGTGCATAGCCCTCTTGGAATCCTCGGCTGGGTTTTCGTCCTCTGGTGACAGCGAAAATATAGTATAAAAAAATCCTTTTTGTAGGTTTTACGAGGAACAGCCCATGAACTAATGGTACCTCCATAAGTCCCATCAACTCCACCTTAGACCCAATCAAATGCAAAAAGAAACAACCAATTTTCTCAATACGCCTAAACAGGAGGATATCTGTAATATTCATTCTTTGACCCTGTACCGTAGGATAGTGACACTCAGATGATCCATTGATCCTTCTGTTGGGTATACAAATGGTCCCTTGCTCAAGCGCAATCCAAAACACGGATCGCTGGAAATGTCCGATTCCACCCTTCTGCTTTGACCTGTGATGTAATGGTGTTTAACGTAAGTACATCAGAGTGTTTTCGAGTTGTTTTGTGTCTGGAGATGTTGTGTTTTTGTATTCGATGGGAACCTCTGGTGGTGGATGTTGATGTGTTGAGTTTAGCGTGTGTTATTGGTTTCATTTCTGTCTTGGTTATCACTTGGGTTTATTTGAGTCTGGGTAGTCAGTGCTGTTTAAAGTGTTTGCTTTGTTTACAGCAAATTATTATGGTTGTTTTTCTTTTGATTATGTGACTGGTGGTCGTCATCGTGTGTGTGTGTGTGGGGGGGGGGGGGGGGGGGGGGAGGCAACCTAGGTTATTTTGTCAGAGGCTTTTGTTGGTAAGTAGTTTTTACTTTGGTTTCATTCTGTAGTAATTCTATTTTAGTAATTCTGTTGTTCTGTCTGCTTTATATTTATGGTACTTTGTTTTAATTTACCTAGTAAATAGTGGGGCTTTAGGTTTTCCGAGGTGTTGGGGTTTCGGTTTAAGTGGTGTTTTGTGAGTTATTTATGTGTGTGTGATGTTTGTGATTGTGATTTTTTTATTAGTTGTCTGCTAGTTGGTACTGAGAGCTGCGTTTGAGCTATGTAGGTCAAGGGAAATGTCCGATTCCACTTTTCAGCATTGTAGGTGTTGGTCTTTTGGTATTGAGTGCTTCGTTTGAGATATATACGTCAAGAGAAATGTCCGATTCCTCTTTTTGGAACTGCAGATGTTTTTTTGTATCGTGATGTTCATTTAGCTATAGAGGTCTAGTGAAGTGTACGGTTCCTGTTGGTTTTGTGGCTGTAGTGCCATGTCGTAAATTAAATTTTTTTATATTTGTTTTCGGTTGATTTGATATTTTGTATTATTATAGTATTTAGCTGGTCCCCACCCTAAACCTCCTATTTCCCGTGGTTGCCCTGTTAGTGTCATTTTATTGTTGGGCCTTGTGTCGATTTCATTTTTGTTCGCCTTTGTTGGCATGTGCATGTAGTGACACCATTACCGTTTTGTATACGTTATAAGTAGGCGTTTATGTCATATTGATGACGTCTTGGGTCAAAGCAGACTGAAGGAATCGGACGCTTTGCAGCGGCGCGGTTCTTTCCGTCCCTTTACGACGAACCTGCACCTACCTGTGGACATTGTCTCAGCAGGTCATCAGTGGGGAAAGCCGAACGAAACCTACTGTACTTCGACGTCAACCAGGCTGCAATTAAGTCACTAAATCTACGTTTCGGGAGAAAGTTTTCACACGAAATGAAAGGTTGGAAATTTTGTCCTTAATTAATATATTCTTAAACTTAGGTGAACAAGTATCACTGCCAAGCCCGTGCTAGTCTTAACACAGTCACTCACAATCCCTTTCACTCACGTTGGCAAGTTTATGGTGTTGCATTTCCCAAAAACGTAATAGCAACAAAAATACGTATTGTTTTTGATTGAGAATGCTCGCCAAATATTATGTCTGTCGGTACCAAATGCAGTCACAGTTTTTAGCCACCGACCTGCTCAATACGCCACGCGGAATTTATGTCTTTTCTCGTCACAAAATTCACTTAAAAATTCCGAAATTTCTAAACACCTATCGGAATTATTATGCCGTCACTTTACAACACTTTTGATGTATGAAACACTGCTAGATCCGGCAACTTCTCATTTCCATTGGAACTACACACACGTCCGAGCTGTGTCATGGCTAGGCTCCGACTCCTCTCTAGAATACTCTTAAGTCTTCTCTACCAGCAGAGAAAGATGCGCGACGAATACATTGGTCAGTTTACTCAACAGCCAATAGCAAAAAAACATTCTGCCGCGTCAATCCGCGCTTTTCATCAGTAACCAATCGCAAAATAGTAAAACTAACGACTGCACTTCTTACCGACGTAATTACCTAATATGCTGAAGTTTTGCTTATGCATAAAGTTATTTACTATTGCTATTTATACCTGAATTTACTTTCCCTTTACCATAAACTTACTTTACAAATCTATTCTACAAAAATCCCTTTGTCCATATTCATACTTCTTCGAAATGTTCCCACACTAACTCCCAGTACATAACTCGTTAAACAATTATCTTCATATTAACCTTAAACCACACTCACGCATCATTCATACTGCTAAAACACATTGTATATACACAAAAAGACATATTAACACTTTATGAAAATACTATAACAGTTTATGAAAAACATTCTATTACTTTAGTGCACTCTAGTGGGCACAATCGAAACTAAAATCACAGTCCCTCTATCCAATATTGTCCTCTATCGGCTGATACATAAACTACGTGCGCGTCCAGTCTCGCGTCGCCATCTGTCACTATTCAGCTCTGAGATACATCTGCCACTCAACCGCCTCCAAGGCAGGATCGTTTTACGGCACTACGCCTCAGCTTCACTTGACCCTAACAATCACCAACAGAATGCGAGATACGAGCACCTGGCGCTTTGGAACATATTAGGTACACATGCTGCCGCATGCATACCGATTAAAAGAATCCTCCGGTGTAAAACAAGAAGCCTTACACAGTTCCACTGCGCAAAACATCAAAAATGTAAGTATGTCGACAAGAGTTGCAGATTTCAGAATTTGCCAATGTACATTCATGGGGCTCGTTAACTTGGCGGAAGTAAACACTGGGCACACCTCACTGACCTGGGCATGCAGAGGGCGCCGAGCGCGGCAGCGACCAGCGTGGTCTGCACGAGTGCGAAGGCGCCGAAGTTGCACATGACGACGGCGAAGTGCAGCCCCTTGAGCGCGCGCAGCAGCACGTACGCGTTCGCGCCGAACAGCGTCGCTGCAAATGCCGCCGCCGCTCCCCACGCGTCGCTCTCAACGGGCCCTGCAAAAAAGCAGCCCGCAAACGATGACGTCACGGAGCACTGCCGCGGGAACTCCTCACCACGCTGCTTGGCCATTCAGATCCACACTCGGGAGCAGATGAATTTCACATACCTACCTAGAGCCGTACACATACACTACTGGCCATTAAAATTGCTACACCAAGAAGAAATGCAGATGATAAACAGGTATTCATTGGACAAATATATTATACTAGAACTGACATTTTCACGCAATCTGGATGCATAGATCCTGAGAAATAAGTACCCAGAACAACCACCTCTGGCCGTAATAACGGCCTTGATACGCCTGGGCATTGAGTCAAACAGAGCTTGGATGGCGTGTACCGGTACAGCTGCCCATGCAGTTTCAACACGATACCACAGTATCGTATTGGGACGAGCCAGTTGCTCGGCCACCACTGACCAGACGTTTTCAATTGGTGAGAGATCTGGAGAATGTGCTGGCCAGGGCAGCAGTTGAACATTCTCTGTATCCAGAAAGGACCGTACGGGACCTGCAACATGCAGTCGTGCATTATCCTGCTGAAATGTGGGGTTTCGCAAGCATCGAATGAAGGGTAGAGCCACGGGTCGTAACGAATCTGAAATTTAACGTCCACTGCTCAAAGTGCCGTCATTGCGAACAAGAGGTGAACGAGACGTGTAACCAATGGCACCCCATAACATCACGCCGGGTGATACGCCAGTATGGCGATGACGAATACACGCTTCCAATGTGCGTTGACCGCGATGTCGCCATACACGGATGCAACCATCATGATGCTATAAACAGAACCTGCATTCATCAGAAAAAATGACGTTTTGCCATTCGTGCACCCAGGTTCGTCGTTGAGTACACCATCGCAGGTGCTCCTCTCTGTGATGCAGCGTCAGTGGTAACCGCAGCCACGGTCTCCGAGCTGATAGTCCATGCTGCTGCAAACGTCGTCGAACTGTTCGTGCAGATGGTTGTTGTGTTGCAAACGTCCCCATCTGTTGACTCAGGGATCGAGACGAGGCTGCACGATCCGTTACAGCCTTGCGGGTAAGATGCCTGTCATCTCGACTGCTAGTGATACGAGGCCGTTGGGATCCAGCACGGATTCCATATTCTGCTAACAGTCATTGGACCTCGACCAACGCGAGCAGCAAGGTCGCGTTACGATAAACCGCAACCGCCATAGGCTACAATCCGACTTTTATCAAAGTCGGAAGCGCGATGGTACGCATTTCTCCTCCTTACACGAGGCATCACAACAACGTTTCACCAGACAACGCCGGTCAACTGCTGTTTGTGTATGAAAAAAAAATGGCTCTGAGCTCTATGGGACTTAACATCTGTGGTCATCAGTCCCCTAGAACTTCGAACTACTTAAACCTAACTAACCTAATGACATCACACACATCTATGCCCGAGGCAGGATTCGAACCTGCGACCGTAGCAGTCGCGCGGTTCCGAACTGCGCGCCTAGAACCGCTAGACCACCGCGGCCGGCTTGTGTATGGGAAATCGGTTGGGAACTTTCCTCATGTCAGCACGTTGTAGGTGTCGCCACCGGCGCCACCTTGTGTGAATACTCTGAAAAGCTAATCATTTGCATATCACAGCACGAGGTGGCGCAGTGGTTAGACACTGGACTCGCATTCGGGAGGACGACGGTTCAATCCCGCGTCCGGCCATCCTGATTTAGGTTTTCCGTGATTTCCCTAAATCATTCCAGTCAAATGCCGGGATGGTTCCTCTGAAAGGGCACGGCCGACTTGCTTCCCCATCCTTCCCTAATCCGATGAGACCGATGACCACGCTGTCTGGTCTCCTTCCCCAAACCAACCAACCATATCACAGCATCTTCTTCCTGTCAGTTAAATTTCGCGTCTGTAGCACGTCATCTTCTTTGTGTAGCAGTTTTAATGGTCAGTAGTGTAGTTATTATTCTTATAAAATATGTGCAAGATAAAAGTGACAGTCAAATGAAAACGACACAGATGGCAAAAAGTAAATAAATTGTTGAATATAGAGGATGTGTAAGGGCTTCCCAGCGAAAGCCAGGTGCCCTCCACATGTCACCCACGCGATTTCCATATTTTCTCCACCCTGAAGAAAGCTATTCGTGGCAGTTGACTCGCTTCTGACGAAGAGGTGCAGGCCGGGGTACAATCATGATTCCGTAGGCAACCGCGAATATATTTTCATGAAACCATTGACCACTTTGTCTCACAGTGGAATAAACGAATTAAAAGCTATACCGATTAGTTTTGAAATAATCAATCGTTTAGTTACTTTTTTCCATGTCTCGTTTTCATTTGGCTGCCCATTATGAAAGCAGCCCTACTATACAAACAACATGCGATTTTTACTGTTTTACGCTCGCCAGATCTTCCAAGCATGTTTAATATGTTCCAGGATCAGTTGTTGCTTGAGAATGCTACGTGCGTCGTATTGAATGAGTGACAGGCTGTGTGTTCTTGATGCGTGCATATGTTTCCGTTCATTTAAGAAGAACCGTGAAAAGTTTCGTGAACAATCCCCGAACTCTAGTATTCCTGCAAAAAGTAGTGTTCATAAGTTTATAACAAAATGGCGGTACAATGGCGAAGTCTTCAATTCAGAGCGTAAGCGAAATTCGGGAAGCGGTTGCCAACATTTTGCAGAAAACTACTGCTGGTAGATAGAGGCTTTTGCAACAGATAAAGTGTTAAACGTACGTCTTATCGTTCCGTATTTAAGACCTTACACTTAAAGCCTTACCTTTTCACGTGTTACATGTGAAGAATAGGAAGTGTGGTGTATTTTCGAAGTTTTAAGTAGAATAATGCCTCAGTGCTGAGCTATTGGCTGTTCATTTCGAGGCGAAAAGGAAGGAAAACAGTACAGAATTCCTTCCGAAGGGAGAGATGCAACAAGGAGGAAAATATGGCAGAAAGGTTGCAGGAACTCGATTTAACCAATTGGTTAATTTCATTAATTTTTGGCCTTTTGTCTTTGTCTCCTTTTTACATTTCTGTTGGTTTCCAATCCATTCGAACAGCAAAAAAGTCAGAAGAGCTAATAGGATGGTTTAATGGTAATTTAATTGCAAAAAGAGATCTTAAGGATAAAACTACCACTGTATAACTAGCGGCGCAGTGGGCCTAAAATGGCGGCTATTGGCATGTTGGCCATACTTTTCCTCTGCAGAGCTTTACCATGAGTAGCTGTACAGCGCCAGATTTGCACCTACCAGCAAAAACTGGAATTACTTTTTCTCCATCACCCGACTTAATTCGATTACATTCCATTATCCTCGTTTTGCTTTTGTTGATGTTCATCTTATATCTTCCTTTCAAGACACTGTCCATTCCGTTCAACTGCTCTTCCAAGTCCTTTGCTGTCTCTGACAGAATTACAATGTCATCGGCAAACCTCAAAGTTTTTATTTCTTCTCCATGGATTTTAATTCCTACTCCGAATTTTCCTTTTGTTTCCTTTACTGCTTGCTCAATATACAGATTGAATAACATCGGCCGGCCGAAGTGGCCGTGCGGTTAAAGGCGCTGCAGTCTGGAACCGCAAGACCGCTACGGTCGCAGGTTCGAATCCTGCCTCGGGCATGGATGTTGGTGATGTCCTTAGGTTAGTTAGGTTTAACTAGTTCTAAGTTCTAGGGGACTAATGACCTCAGCAGTTGAGTCCCATAGTGCTCAGAGCCATTTGAACCATTTGAATAACATCGGGTATAGACTACAACCCTGTCTCACTCCCTTCCCAACCACTGCTTCCCTTTCATGCCCCTCGACTCTTATAACTGCCATCTGGTTTCTGTACAAATTGTAAATAGCCTTTCGCTCTCTTTATTTGACCCCTGCCACCTTCAGAATTTGAAAGAGAGTATTCCAGTCAACATTGTCAAAAGCTTTCTCTAAGTCTCCAAATGCTAGAAACGTAGGTTTGCCTTTCCTTAATCTATTTTATTATTTACTCGAAATTTTGGCTGCAAGACTCAGTTCCAACAGTTTCAACTTCTATTAGAGGTAGTAAAAGTGACAATTTTTGAGTATGAATTGTTAATAGCTATGACAGTAGTTACAAAAAGTTAAAACGCGGGGTGCATGGAATACGAGGTCTGTTCAAAAAAATTCCGGAACTTTATCCACAAATGTTCTGTACTCTTGTTGGATCGCGCGAAGCACCGTCTACGAATTTTCTTTTGTTTCGTCTATCGTTGCAAATCTTCGTCCTTTCAACGGGATTTTCAACTTTGGAAATAAAAAAAGGTCCGCGTGGACCAGATCTGGGAAGTACAGAAGATGAGGCAGCACAGTGATTTCGTTTTTCTGTGCAATGGTCACTCACCAACAGGGATTAATGCGTGGGTACGTTATAGTGATGCAAGAGCCATGAATTGTCTCGCCACATTTCAGACCGTTTCCTTCTCACATTTTCTCGCAGGCGTCGCAACACGTTCCGGTAGTACCATCGATTAACACTTTGTCCTTGTGGCACGAATTCATGATGAACTAATTCTTCAACCTCAAAGAAAACTATCAGCAAGGCTCTGACAAATGACCTGACGAGCTGTTTTTGGACTTGGAGAACCTTCCCCGCCTCATTGTGAAGATCGAGCTTTGATCGCAACATCATAACCGTAGACCCACGTCTCATCATTAATTATGATTCTCTTAATGAACATGTAGTTCTCATCAGCGCGATCGAAAAGCTATTCACAGATTACGTGGGACGAACTTATCGGCAGCGTGATGCATTCCAACAAGCTGTGTCAGGATTTCATGACACGATTATACTGAAATGTAATATTCTTCTGCAATCTCTCTCAGTCAGTCTTCGATTGGCACGCAAAATATCTTTGACGTTCCTGACTCGAGCGTCGTCGGTACACGTTGGAGGGCGTCCTGAACGACGGTCCCCTTAGCCTCCATCCGGCCATTTTAAAACTGTGTGAACCATTCGTATCACACGAGTACGGATTAAGGGGGGTAGGACGTCAAACGGGCCGACTTGGAGCAGGAGAGGCGCCACAGGACATTTTAATTTCCACTGTGTATACTTTTACAAATAAATTCATAAAACTTTGTCACCATGACCAGGAAGGATTCAGGATTCATACTCATAGCAGTGGAAGCTCAAAAACGTAACAAAACACATTTTTTTACGTGTGAAATTTCATCATTTTTTCGCTTACTACTGGCTGCATTTGTTGCTATAGGTACACATTTCTTCCTAAGTAAGAGAGATTCTTCGATGACTTTTGCACAGCATACAAACCATAGTTACAGTTGTATGGAACTCTAGAAGTTATTTAATTTATGAACAAATGAATGAACTGCTACATTTTAAACTTCATATTTAGAAAAAACTCAAGTTTTATAGTTAATTATCTCAATTTTTTCCACAGTTTTGGAATATATTTGGAAAATTCTAGAGCTTCATACACCTGTAACTACTGTTTGTATGCTATGAAAAATTCATCGAAGAATTTTCTTACTTAGGGAGGAAAGTGCACCTATAGCAACAAATGCAGCCAGTAATAAGTGTAAAAAAAATGATGAAATTTCACATGTAAAAAAAAGGTATTTTGCTACGTTTTTGAACTTCCACTGCGATAAGTAGGAGTCCTCAATCCTTCCTGGTCATGGTGACAAAGTTTTTTAGGCAGTAGAAATTAAAATGTCCTGTGGTGACTCTTCTGCTCCAAGTGGGCCCGTTTGACGTCCTACCCCCCTTAAGCACTCATCACCATACACTTCATGCATCATTAGGTGTGTGTCTGTAAAAGTTTTCTTGAGTTTCAGGCAAAAAGAGATGCAGACGCGCTGTTGCTCCAACTCTCGCCATCTCGAAATTCGCAAACTGTGTGACACGACGTTCTACTCAATCAGAACTGACGTACAACAACGAAACTTCCGGCACTTACACCTTAAACCCAGACTTGTGCAGGGATGCCAACCGCATTTCGTTCCAAAATACAACTGGCGCAAAATTACGAATGTTCCGTATTTTTTCGAACAGACCTTGTAGCTAATAGTAACGAGGGGAGTAGCTGTTGTCGAGAAAAATCACACAACAATTAATATCACGTGCACTGCAATGAAAGTGTTAGTAAGTTACGTTGACTATTCATACATCAGTTACCCATAGCATGCATCTCACGTGTTTCGTTTTAAAGTTTTACAAGTATTCTCACAGCTACTAAAAATTCACAAGCACACATTTTCAGGACTATCTTAATGGTTGGAAATTAGTATGGGGCTAGAAGACATTTTTTATACTTTTTAATCTGTTTTAAAAATAGGTTACATTTAAAAGTTTTTTGCTGAAATAATTATTATCAGAGATAAGTATCGATTCCCCAAAACCCGATAAGGTAGGGGTCCCAAATTTCCCCACCTTAGCCCGCATCTCGTGGTCGTGCGGTAGCGTTCTCGCTTCCCACGCCCGGGTTCCCGGGTTCGCTTCCCGGCGGGGTCAGGGATTTTCTCTGCCTCGTGATGGCTGGGTGTTGTGTGCTGTCCTTAGGTTAGTTAGGTTTAAGTAGTTCTAAGTTCTAGGGGACTTATGACCACAGCAGTTGAGTCCCATAGTGCTCAGAGCCATTTGAACCATTTTTTTTTCCCCACCTTAGTTCGTTAGGACTTGCATAAGTCCTGAAAGGGTACGGAAAAAGCTACAGGTTGATAATATCCCTGAAATTATGCTTCAATTGAAACCAAGTTACAACTAAAATGTTGTAACATGCTAAAGCCATAGGAGTCAACACTGCAAAAACATAAATCAAAAAGAGTGTTCGTAATTTCGACCTCCACAGAAATTCTCGATAGTACATTTAATTTACTACTGTGAATCACTTTACCGTCACGAACGAACAATCTTTTCAAGTTTTTTCAGCAGCCGGCCGGTGTGGCCGTGCGGTTCTAGGCGCTTCAGTCTGGAACCGCGTTACCGCTACGGTCGCAGGTTCGAATCCTGCCTCGGGCATGGATGTGTGTGATGTCCTTAGGTTAGTTAGGTTTAAGTAGTTCTAAGTTCTAGGGGACTGATGACCACAGCTGTTAAGTCACATAGTGATCAGAGCCATTTGAACCTTTTTTTTCCAGCATTCCAAAGATGTATACCACATGAATTTGTACGTATGTGTTGACAGACAAACAGCATGTTTCTTGGTAACAAACTAAGCATTTCATGCAACACATCCATCTCTCTTCCCTCGAGTTTTCCTGTATCAAAACTGTAATCTTTACAAATAGGTAATAAAATCACTGCTTAATAACAGTTCCCAACTTCGTGCGCGGGGCGAAAGTAGGAACTACACGGGGGACGAAATTACGAACTTCGACAGAATTACTATGTCGGCCGCTACAGCAATATAGATCAAACCCTCGACTATAACGATTACACACTGAAATAAGGCCCAATATGTG
The DNA here is from genome assembly GCF_021461395.2 of Schistocerca americana. Classification (NCBI taxonomy): domain Eukaryota; kingdom Metazoa; phylum Arthropoda; class Insecta; order Orthoptera; family Acrididae; genus Schistocerca; species Schistocerca americana. The sequence continues at coordinate 384,724,435 of NC_060126.1, forward strand.
AAGACGAGACAGTGCTCAGACTAGGAATTGCTGTCTGTTAACTTGACTGCTACACTAATTCACCTCAGCATTAAAAAATGAATTCCTTCGTGCACGCAAGCCACACATGCTCCACACAACAAACTCTCTCAAGAAAACAATGGACAGAGGTCAGTCATGTACGCGCATCTAAGCATTTTTTACCAATTGTGGGCAACGGAAATTTCTAGGGGGGGCGAAATTAGGAGCGGGAACGCTATTAGGTCCCTTAGCTTACTTTTATGAGAACGACATTTGTCACGCGATGCTACTATAGAGTAAAGTATTGATATGTTTCATTCGATACTGCGTCCCTAGATTAGGGTGTCCATTTCACTTTCATTGAAAAAGTGGACATTTAAAATAAATTAGAAAAAAACTGGGACAATGAAGAAAAAAAAAAACGGGACATAAATATTGTATTGACTAAATTTAATACACATACAAGTTTACCTTTACAACGTGCACTCAGATGATCCCAAATCACTTTTTACAATTATTCTGACACACTATCACCGTACTTTTCACTATTATATACTTAATCAAGAAGTGTATTTTCGTTCGAAACTGTATCATAAAAGTCAGTACACGATATACCATTAAAGTGTGTTTTGACAATGAGCAAGGCCCTCACTGTTTCAACTTTCATTCTGTTTTTTTCATCTGACCACAAAGAGTTCACTAACGAAAACACAGCAGCATTTGACCCAGGAATTGTGAGACAAAACTCCACCAAATGAATCATGTTTTTCATGTTAATGTTTTTACTTTTGAAATAAGCAAATATTTTACACCACGTTGCACTAACCCTTTCTTTGCCTCCTCCTTCACTTTTTATGACTCTTTTTGCACATGAAAACTCATCGAACAGTTCGTCTTCATCAACAGGAAAATTTGGTAAAATACTTTTAACAAAAACACAACAGTCCTGAATATCCTTCCACTTTAGCTGCTCCTTTTCAGTATTAACCCAGTCAAATGCTTTAAAAGGTGTGAGAAATGGTAAACACCATTCTTTAATATACTCAATGCAGGAGTCATAGAGGATGTCAGCATAAATATGAAATTGTTCTACAGTAATTTCACGCTCTTCTTCCGGCTTTCTTAGAGTTTCATGTACAAAGGATGTGAGAAATCTTTCAGATTTTCTACATTGTAATTTGCCCAATAATTTATTTCTTGATAAACTTCCACTATTGTGATTTCTTGTTTCTCAATACATTTAATTGTTGTGGAGAAAGGTTTTAGCTGGCTAACAGGAAAATGTAGAAGAACAATAGACACAGGGTTATCAAAGAATTGTTTAAGGATAACAGGACGCTTATCAAGGGAAATTAAATATGATTTCAAAGCAGGAAATATCTCTACAATTCTTTCCAATGCTGGTAGCAGAGATAGCCACCTTGTCTTGCTGTGGCCAAGTACAGTTTTGTATTCAGTTTCAGTAAATTTACAGAATGACTTCAGAGATTCAACCCTTGCTGTATATATGTGTAAATGCTGGTAGATTTTGTTTACAATTAATTGGCGTTCGATGGGTAGGCAGTCTGACCCAGTTTGTAAGGAATTGTGCACCACATGTGCTGGACAGCCAACACCTACTATATTATTCACTGTGCTCTGTTGCAGTTTATAGAACAAATTGCTTTTTCCCTTCCTCTGCTTACCACCAAAATTGGAGTCAGTGTTGTCTGCAGAAACTGCAATCATCTTTCCCTCAAGATCATATTTCTTTAAAACCTCCAGCACATAATTCTGAAGTAAATCTGAAGTTTCTCCTGCTAAATTAACCAATTCGAGCACTATCACCGAGTCCGCAGCTCGTGGTCGTGCGGTAGCGTTCTCGCTTCCCACGCCCGGGTTCCCGGGTTCGATTCCCGGCGGGGTCAGGGATTTTCTCTGCCTCGTGATGACTGGGTGTTGTGTGATGTCCTTAGGTTAGTTACGTTTAAGTAGTTCTAAGTTTTAGGGGACTGATGACCTTAGATGTTAAGTCCCATAGTGCTCAGAGCCACTTTCACCGAGATGTCATTTTCAGGGTGAAAATACCTGATGAGGAGAGGAACCAAATTCAAATCCAGATGATTCGATGTACCATTCATTACAGAAATGAATCGAGCACTTTTCAGTTCATTTAAAATCTGCTGAGCTGCATACGGTGCAATAACATTTGAAATGATTGCATTACATTTTGCGTGTCCACATATGAATTTTGGACTGAAAAGTTTTTTTTAAAAACTGCTGTAGTACAATCCATTGACTTAAAGCTATGGTTATGCATTGCGCTGTGGTATGCAAATGTAGCTTCTTGTGCTGCCAACTGCCTATCCATTTCTGTTACTGATTTTAAGTTTACATAGTAGTCACGCATTTATTTGCTCTTTTCGTTTGATCACTCATGCGATGTTTCTTCGTCTTAGTGTGATTCACAATGTCAGACCTTCTACCATGACCAATAGCAAATTTTAATCTGCGCAACGTACATTCTACAGTTTCTCCACTACCAGTGATACAAGGAAACTCGTTTTTTATATTGCTGTTAAAATTACACTTTCGTTTTGGCATAATGAAACAGTGATTGCACAGTGCAAAACATTAACAGTGTGGTGACGAAAACCAGAGAGCAAGTGTCAGTGGTGTAGAGTATCTCTGGACCGAAAGGACGGATTCAGTGGATCGATTTAGAAGAGAAGAATCTTCGTTGTTATTTGTAACCTATATGTTGTTGTTGTTGTGGACTTCAGTCCTGAGACTGGTTTGATGCAGCTCTCGATGCTACTCTATCCTGTGCAAGCTTCTTCATCTCCCAGTACCTACTGCAACCTACATCCTTCTGAATCTGCTTAGTGTATTCATCTCTTGGTCTCCCTCTACGATTTTTACCCTCCACGCTGCCCTCCAATACTAAATTGGTGATCCCTTGATGCCTCAGAACATGTCCTATCAACCGATCCCTTCTTCTGGTCAAGTTGTGCCACAAACTTCTCTTCTCCCCAATCCTATTCAATACTTCCTCATTAGTTATGTGATCTACCCATCTAATCTTCAGCATTCTTCTGTAGCACCACATTTCGAAAGCTTATATTCTCTTCTTGTCCAAACTATTTACCGTCCATGTTTCACTTCCATACATGGCTACACTCCATACAAATACCTTCAGAAATGACTTCCTGACACTTAAATCAATACTGGATGTTAACAAATTTCTCTTCTTCAGAAACGCTTTCTTTGCCATTGCCAGTCTACATTTTATATCCTCTCTACTTCGACCATCATCAGTTATTTTGCTCCCCAAATAGCAAAACTCCTTTACTACTTTAAGTGTCTCATTTCCTAATCTAATACCCTCAACATCACCCGACTTAATTCGACTACATTCCATTATCCTAGTTTTGCTTTTGTTGATGTTCATCTTATATCCTCCCTTCAAGACACCATCCATTCCGTTCAACTACTCTTCCAAGTCCTTTGCTGGCTCTGACAGAATTACAATGTCATCGGCGAACCTCAAAGTTTTTATTTCTTCTCCATGGATTTTAATACCTACTCCGAATTTTTCTTTTGTTTCCTTTACTGCTTGCTCAATATACAGATTGAATAACATCGTGGAGAGGCTACAACCCTGTCTTACTCCCTTCCCAACCACTGCTTCCCTTTCATGTCCCTCGACTCTTATAACTGCCATCTGGTTTCTGTACAAATTGTAAATAGCCTTTCGCTCCCTGTATTTTACCCCTGCCACCTTCAGAATTTGAAAGAGAGTATTCCAGTCAACACTGTCAAATGCTTTCTCTAAGTCTACAAATGCTAGAAATGTAGGTTTGCCTTTCCTTAATCTTTCTTCTAAGATAAGTCGTAAGGTCAGTACTGCGTCACGTGTTCCAGTATTTCTACGGAATCCAAACTGATCTTCCCCGAGGTCGGCTTCTACTAGTTTTTCCATTCATCTGTAAAGAATTCGTGTTAGTATTTAGCAGCTGTGACTTATTAAACTGATTGTTCGGTAATTTTCACATCTGTCAACACCTGCTTTCTTTGGGATTGGAATTATTATATTCTTCTTGAAGTCTGAGGGTATTTCGCCTGTTTCATACATCTTGCTCACCAGATGGTAGAGTTTTGTCAGGACTGGCTGTCCCAAGGCCGTCAGTAGTTCCAATGGAATGTTGTCTACTCCGGGGGCCTTGTTTCGACTCAGGTCTTTCAGTGCTCTGTCAAACTCTTCACGCAGTATCATATCTCCCATTTCATCTTCATCTACATCCTCTTCCATTTCCATAATATTGTCCTCAAGTACATCGCCCTTGTATAGACCCTCTATATACTCCTTCCACCTTTCTGCTTTCCCTTCTTTGCTTAGAACTGGGTTTCCATCTGAGCTCTTGATGTTCATACAAGTGGTTCTCTTATCTCCAAAGGTCTCTTTAATTTTCCTGTAGGCAATATCTATCTTACCCCTAGTGAGATAAGCCTCTACATCCTTACATTTGTCCTCTAGCCATCCCTGCTTAGCCATTTTGCACTTCCTGTCGATCTCATTTTTGAGACGTTTGTATTCCATTTTGCCTGCTTCATTTACTGCATTTTTATATTTTCTCCTTTCAACAATTAAATTCACCTATAGTGCGTTTAAAATTACTTGCGATTTTTGACAGTTCGGTACATGTTTGGGGTATGCTGAAAGTCATCACACGCTTCCTAGAGTAAATGATTGCGCAGTTAATAGCAAGTCAAACAACCAGTAGCGTAAAATACTCTACCTGCGCGGAATCATAAAAAAACGGGACATTTGAGCGTCCCCAAAAAACTTTCGAGACTGTGGGACATTTTGGTAAAAAACGGGTCTGTCCCGGGAAAAACGGGACGAATGGACACGCTACCCTAGATCCAGAGGTGTCCTGAAGAAAATCGCAGCGGAGGGATTGATACGTTGAGCACTGAAAAAGTTTGAAGACTATTGCATGACGCCGCCTAACGACTGACAAGGGAACCTCCCCATCGCACCCCCTCAGATTTAGTTATAAGTTGGCACAGTGGATAGGCCTTGAAAAACTGAACTGAACACAGATCAATCGAGAAAACAGGAAGAAGTTGTGTGGAACTATGAAAAAAATAAGCAAAATATACACTGAGTAGTCTATGTGTAACATATGCAACATCAAGGAGAGTGTGAGCTCAGGAGCGCCGTAGTCCCGTGGTTAGCGTGAGCAGCTGCGGAACAAGAGGTCCTTGGTTCAAGTCTTCCCTCGAGTCAAAAGTTTACTTTCCTTCTTTTCGTAAAGTTATGATCTGTCCGTTCGTTCATTGACGTCTCTGTTCACTATAATAAGTTTAGTGTCCGTGTTTTGGGACTGCACCGCAAAACCGTGCGATTAGTAAACGAAAGGACGTGCCTCTCCAATGGGAACCGAAAACATTTGATCCCTAGGTCATAGGTCAACCGATTCCTCCACAGGACAACACGTCTGATATATTCTATACGACACTGGTGACGGCATGTGCGTCACATAACAGGAATATGTTGTCGACCCACCTAACTTGTACACTTGGTGAATGAGTAAAAAGATTCTTCTACCTTGCCCGATTTAGGTTTTCTTGTGGATGTGATAATCACTCCCAAAAGTGATGAAAACATAAGAGTTCGTCACATAAACTGAAAATAAAAAATTAAACTTTTCACTCGAGGGAAGACTTGAACCAAGTACCTCTCGTTCCGCAGCTGCTCACGCTAACCACTTCTTTTTTTTCCAATTTATTAGTCATAACATTGGACCACAGCGCTCGTGAGCTTACACTATCTTTGATGTTGCCTATGTTTCGCATGGACTACTCAGTTTGTGTATTTTGCTTATTTTTTCATAGTTCCACACAACTTCTTCCTGTTTTCTCGATTGATCTGTGTTCAGTTTTACAAGGCGTATCCACTGTGCCAACTTATAACTAAATCTGAGGGGGGTGCGATGCGGAGGTTCCCTTGGGAGGAGATTTTACCGCCGGGTATGGCAGCTGAGATTCGGCGCGCAGTACCCACCTCCGGCGCCCAGCGGCGGCGTGGCTGCGTGGCCGAAGAGCAGCGGCGGCCGCGTGATGAGCACCACGCCCACAAGCGTGAGCGCGATCGTGAGCGCGTGGAACGGGCCGCACGGCTCCTTCAGGAAGAGCCGCGCGAAGATGGCGACGAACACCGGCACGCTGAACACCACCACCGAAGCGTCCGCCAGCGGCATGTGCCTGCCAACACAGCACCGTACCAAGTCACGTCACAGCACAGCACCTCACCTCAATTCATCCACATGCATAAACCACTGCTGCGAGCTCTTCCATAATACCAGCAGGGTCCACAACGAGAATGAACTTGTTGTGTACATAGTTCCGTGTAGTCAGTGCGTACACATCTTTCCCACTAGAGCGTGCCCCGCTAAGCACAACAGCGCAGGCGCAGCGCCTGTCCGTCTCCGCACTACGAGATGGCGCTGCCTTAGAGACGGGACAAAATTCTGCTTCCGCCGATCCGCGTATTAATATGTAATGCAGCCAATGAGATCGCTGCTAACGTAGAACCTTTTCTCCTCGCGGATCACACTCGCGCAGTGATACCTGAACACGCGAGGTATTATAACGAGTGTACAGACCTCCGATTACTCAGTCTGCAACAGTCTGTAGTCAAGTTTCAGTCTGCGCCTAATAACGTTATCATATTCCTGTACATAGTCATGAAGAGAAATGAATAGACACTTTGTCAAGTATCAGAGATATGTGAGAATAAGATTAACGTACCAAGACCAAAGGAACTTCACAGTTGTCAGTTGTAAACAGCATGCAGAATCAAGTTACGTAATGTCTATGCTTTTTATTATTTTAATAAATGTGTGTGAAAATTAATCAGGTTCCGTTTAAAGGTGGTCACCGTCAATCTGCTACTCTAAGCGTGCAAGTGGCGTTTCTATTGTATGACCTAATGGCACAAGACAAACACACCATGATAAGACCACGAGACATATTGCTGACACTCGCCTACTTCGTTAGAGCGACAAGTCAAATAATCTGATGGTGTGTGTACCGAAGGTCTTACAGTATGCACACCACAGAACTGCTAGGTCTCTATCCAGGAATCGTACCCATAGTAAACACTTTATTTAATTTCATATACAAGTGACATTCGATGAGTCATATAACACATTTTTTTCCTTGGTATATTGACAAAATGCAGAATTTTTTGTAGGATTTCGTGAAATATTCCGCTTCTGTTCCTATAGTTTCATGTAGCTCCTATAGATGGCGGCACCATACATACATCTACATCTATACTCCGCAAGCCACCCATCGGTGTGTGGCGAAGGGCACTTTACGTGCCATTGTCATTACCTCCCTTTCCTGTTCCAGTCACGTATGGTTCGGGGGAAGAACGACTGCCGGAAAGCCTCCGTGCGCGCTCCAATCTCTCTAATTTTACATTCGTGATCTCCTTGGGAGGTATAAGTAGGGGGAAGCAATATACAAGGTGTTACAAAAAGGTATGGTCAAACGTTCAGGAAACATTCCTCACATACAAATAAAGAAAAAATGTTATCTGGACATGTGTCCGGAAACGCTTAATTTCCATGTTAGAGCTCGTTTTAGTTTCATCAGTATGTACTGTACTTCCTCGATTCACCGCCATGATTTCATACGGGATAGTCTACCTGTGCTGCTAGAACTTGTGCCTTTACAAGTACGACATAACATGTGGTTCATGCACGATGGAGCTCCTGCACATTTCAGTCGAAGTGTTCGTACACTTCTCAACAACAGATTCGGTGACCGATGTATTGGTAGAGGCGGACCAGTTCCATGTCCTCCACGCTCTCCTGACCTCAACCCTCTTGACTTTCATTTATGGGGGCATTTGAAAGCTCTTGTCTACGCAATCCCAGTACCAAATGTAGAGACTCTTCGTGCTCGTATTGTGGATGGCTATGATACAATACGTCATTCTCCAGGAATGCATCAGCGCATCAGGGATTCCATGCGACGGAGGGTGGATGCATGTATCCTCGCTAACGTAGGAAGTTTTGAACATTTCCTGTAACAAAGTGTTTGAAGTCACGCTGGTACGATCTGTTGCTGTGTGTTTCCATTCTATGATTAATGTGATTTCAAGAGAAGTAATAAAATGAGCTCTAACATTGAAAGTAAGCGTTTCCGGACACATGTCCACATAACATATTTTCTTTCGTTGTGTGTGAGGAATGTTTCCTGAAAGTTAGGCCGTACCTTTTTGTAACACCCTGTATTCGATTCCTCATCCAGAAACGCACCCTCTCGAAACCTGGACAGCAAGCTACACCGCGATGCAGAGCGCCTCTCTTGCAGAGTCTGCCACTTGAGTTTGCTAAACATCTCTGTAACGCTATCACGCTTACCAAATAACCGTGTGACGAAACGCGCCGCTCTTCTTTGGATCTTCTCTATCTCCCCTGTCAACCCGACCTGGTATGGATCCCACACTGATGAGCAATACTCAAGTATAGGTCGAACGAGTGTTTTGTAAGCCACCTCCTTTGTTGATGGACTACATTTTCTAAGGACTCTCCCAATGAATCTCAATCTGGCACCCACCCTACCAACAATTAATTTTATATGATCATTCAACTTCAAATCGTACCGTACGCATACTCCCAGATATTTTACAGAAGTAACTGCTACCAGTGTTTGTTCCGCTATCATATAATCATACAATAAAGGATCCTTCTTTCTACGTATTCGCAATACATTACATTTGTCTGTGTTAAGGGTCAGTTGCCACTCCTTGCACTAAGTGCCTCTCCGCAGCAGATCTTCCTGAATTTCGCTGCAATTTTCTAATGCTGCAACTTCTCTGTATACTACAGCATCATCCGCGAAAAGCCGCTTGGAACTTCCGACACTATCTACTAGGTCATTTACATATATTGTGAAAAGCACGCCAGAGGTTACTTCAACGTCTGTAGACGTCTGTCCATTGAGAGCAACATGCTGTGTTCTGTTTGCTAAAAACTCTTCAATCCAGCCACACAGCTGGTCTGATATTCCGTAGGCTCTTACTTTGTTTATCAGGCGACAGTGCGGAACTGTATCGAACGCCTTCCGGAAGTCAAGGAAAATGGCATCTACCTGGGAGCCTGTATCTAATATTTTCTGGGTCTCATGAACAAAAAGCGAGTTGGGTCTCACACGATCGCTTTTTCCGGAATCCATGTTGATTCCTACAGAGTAGATTCTGGGTTTCCAGAAATGACATAAAACGCGAGCAAAAAACATGTTCTAAAATTCTACAACAGATCGATGTCAGAGATATAGGCCTATAGTTTTGCGCATCTGCTCGAAGACCCTTCTTGAAGACTGGGACTACCTGTGCTCTTTTCCAATCATTTGGAACCTTCTGTACCTCTAGAGACTTGCGGTACACGGCTGTTTGAAGGGGGGCAAGTTCTTTCGCGTACTCTGTGTAGAACCGAATTGGTATCCCGTCAGGTCCAGTGGACTTTCTTCTGTTGAGTGATGTCAGTTGCTTTTCTATTCCTTGGACACTTCTTTCGATGTCAGCCATTTTTTCGTTTGTGCGAGGATTTAGAGAAGGAACTGCAGTGCGGTCTTCCTCTGTGAAACAGCTTTGGAAAAAGGTGTTTAGTATTTCAGCTTTCCGCGTGTCATCCTCTGTTTCAATGCCATCATCATCCCAGAGTGTCTGGATATGCTGTTTCGTAGCCTTCATCATGGCGTCTGTAAAGCTGTCGGCACACGGACCGTGAATCCGAATGTTGAGCGTTGAGCGTGCCGAGTTTCTGACGTCATAGCGTGGAATAGCACGCTCGGGAGTCTTTCCGAACGTGCAGAGCAATATCTGGCATCTCAGATATTCTGAGCGTGCGTCTGAGCGTTGACCAATGAGATGGCAGAACGCCACCTACGTCACACGCACGCCGTCTCCCTTCAGTACAAAGTTGTGAGGCGCCATATTGGCTTTCATTTTAAGCCTATATGTACATATGCCGTTTCTGAGCACCAGCAAATTGAGAATCACTGGAAAACCCGTTGTTAACTTTGTGATTCGTTCCAATAAAATAATGAGAAACATCATTTTCTTGGCAAAAGAATAATTGTAACTTGCGTATTACGAGATTAGGCTATTTGAAGGCAGCGACACACTGAAGATCCACCCAAAACGCATTGTTCTTGGTACAATTTGTTATAATGAAATTTCAATCTATATCTACGATTAAATTTCAGTATATATCTACGATTAAGATTTTCAGCACGTGGTACCATAGTATGATTAAATGTAAAGACTGTGTTGTTGCTTTAGTCAGCCGGCATGGTAGCTCAGCGTGTTCGGTCAGAGGGTTAGCTCCCTCTGTAATAAAAAAACTGAGTTAATCGATCAACAACGAAATTAAATGGATGTCTTACGACGTCCGCCCCGAGTAGATGCAACGATAAAAAAAAAAAAAAAAAAAAAAAAAAAAGCGTAAGCAATAGTGTCACTGTCCTATATAGAATTGTTTGTTGGGGCGTTGGCTCGCGTCTTGACACTTCTAACTTTTTTCCCTAACATTCACGTTTTTATTAGGTTCTCACACTTTATTATTAGTTTGATATAAGTAAATACTACAATATTTGATGTTGCGTAAATATAAGTTTTTTTTTGTTTTTTTGTTTTTTGTTTTTTTGTTTTTTTAGGGGTGACTTCGTTCGACTGGCTTAATCTACAGGACAGCTTGCGCTACTTGTATAAAGATATTTTGCTCGTTTTTCTTTTACGCTTCGTAATTCACATGTTGCAAAGATTATGCTACTGGGTAGGAACAGTGATCAAGTAAGACTGACCTTGGGGTTTCACTAAAATGTGGGAATGACGAAATAATGTTTATCTTATGCGGAGAAATATTACAAATTTGTACCGCATTGTTTGCAATGGAACTTTTATAAGCCTATGTCCTTACGGATTGGACATGGTACTTTCCCTTTCATGGACGATAGAGGAAACGTGCGTTTTAATAGAGCTAACGTGGGAAATTTTACGCGCGCCCGTTCAGTAAACAGTGTGATTTACGAACTAGAAACATCCCTCAACTGCCACTGGAGTGCGTTGCGATCGCGTATACCAAGTTGGGGCCCACGTACCGTACGCACAAGTCGCATCGCTCCTGAGCGCTCAGCAGCACGTTGAACTTGGCACACTCAACGTTAACGTTCGACAGCACGGTCCGTGTGCCGACGGCTTAACGGAGGTGCTTTCCAAGCAGTGATTTGTCATTGCATATTTTTTATCACAGGTACTCATAGGCGCTTGGGGAACGTCTACGGAGAACTCGTAGTCAACAAAAGCACGGCGAGTTGTCGGGAGAGGCGTCTGTCATCATCGCAACAAGGTCGCGTAAACCTGTGCGCTCACCCGCGTGGCGGCCGGCCGCGCACAGCTGTGGCTCCTGGAGTGTTGGAACGTGCAGCCACTGTGATCGACTGATCACAAGTTAACACCTCGCTGCACACTCGACGTCTCTTTAGTTAGTGCTGGCACACTCGCCCACCATTTTGTGGTACTCAGCGACGTGTATCCGGTGGGATGGCGTGTGTCCCGCGAGTTCATCGTCGCCTAACAGAAAACTATAAAGAGCAACAGAGGGCCATATCTGCCGAATTGCTTGAGCGTTACGAGGCTCAACGTGACAAGTTTTCCTCGGACATCGTCACAGATGATGGAACTTGGGTTCACCGCTTCAAACTGCAAACGAAACGGCAATTCGTGGAGTGGCGCCACCGCCTCTCCTCCGTAGAAAACGTTCAAAGCAGCACCTCAGGCGGTAAAGTCAAGGCGACGGCCTTCTGGATATCTGAAGAGTTGATTGTCTTACATCATAGCGCAGCCCTCAACTCTGACATGTATTGCCCTGCCATCACGGAAGCCGGCCGCTGTGGCCGAGCAGTTCTAGGCGCTTCAGTCCGGAACCGCGCTGCTGCTACGATCGCAGGTACGAATCCTGCCTTGAGCATGATGTGTGTGATGTCCTTAGGTTAGTTAGGTTTAAGTAGTTCTACACTACTGGCCATTAAAATTGCTACACCACGAAGATGACGTGCTACAGACGCGAAATTTAACAGACGGAAAGAAAATGCTGTGATACGTAAATGATTAGCTTTTCAGAGCATTCACACAACGTTGGCGCCGGTGGCGACACCTACAACGTGCTGATATGAGGAAAGTTTCCAATCGATTTCTCATACACAAACAGCAGTTGACCGGCGTTGCCAGGTGAAACGTTGTTGTGATGCCTCGTGTAAGGAGGAGAAATGCGTACCATCATGTTTCCGACTTTGGTAAAGGTCGGATTGTAGCCTATCGCGACTGCGTTTTATCGTAACGCGACATTGTTGCTCGCGTTGGTCGAGATCAAATGACTGTTAGCAGAATATGGAATCGGTGGGTTCGGGAGGGTAATACGGAATGTCGGGCTGGATCCCAACGGCCTCGTATCACTAGCAGTCGAAATGACAGGCGTCCTATCCGCATGGCTGTAACGGATCGTGAAGCCACGTCTAGATTCCTGAGTCAACAGATGGGGACGTTTGCAAGACAACCACCATCTGCAACAACAGTTCAACGCCGTTTGCAGCAGCATGGACCATAAGCTCGGAGACCATGGCTCCGGTTACCATTAATGCTGCATCACAGACAAGAGCGCCTGCGATGGTGTACTCAACGACGAACCTGGCTGCACGAATGGCAAAACGTCATTTTTTCGGATGAATCCAGCTTCTGTTTACAGTATCATGATGGTTGCATCCGTGTTTGGCGACATCGCGGTGAACGCACATTGGCAGCGTATCACCCGGTGTGATGGTATGGGGTGCCGTTGGTTACACCTCTTGTGCTCATTGACGGCACTTTGAACAGTGGACGTTACATTTCAAATGTGTTACCACGCGTGGCTCCACCCTTCATTCGATCCCTGGAAACCCTACATTTCAGTAGGATAATGCACGACTGCATGTTGCAGGTCCTGTACAGGCCTTTCTGGATACAGAAAATGTTCTACTGATGCCCTGGCCAGCACATTTTCCAGATCTCTCACCAACTGAAAATTTCTAGTCAATGGTGGCCCAGCAACTGGCTCGTCATAATACGCCAGTCACTACTCTTGATGAACTGTGGTATCGTGTTGAAGCTGCATGGGCAGCTGTACCTGTACACGCCATCCAAACTCTGTTTGATTCAACGCCCAGGCGTATCAAGGCCGTTATTACGGACAGAGGTGATTGTTCTGGGTACTGATTTCTCAGGATCTATGCACCCAAATTGCGTGGAAATGTAATCACGTGTCAGTTCTAGTATAATAAATTTGTCCAATGAATACCCGTTTATCATCTGCATTTCTTCTTGGTACAGCAATTTTAATGGCCAGTAGTGCAAGTATAGGGGACTGATGACCTCAGATGTTACGTCCCATAGTGCTTAGAGCTATTTGACCCATTTGAACCCTCACGGAACTGAAAAACGAATTCAGCGCCACAAAAATTCGAACGAACTCCGTTTTCTACATAACAAAGCACGGCCTTACACAAGACGGCAGACCCAAGAGGCGCTCACAAAACTGCACTGGCCTGTTCTTCCTCATCCATCCTAAAGCCCGGATATCGCACCCTCCGACTTCCATCTGTTTGGCCCAGTGGAGGATGCTCTCCGCGGGAAGCAGGACGTGGATGATGGGGTTACTGATGCAGTAAGACGCTCACTCCGTCGTCGACAAGTAGGGTAGTACCGTACAGTCATACACGCCCATCCAGTGAGGTGATGTAAGGCCGTCGTTCTGAGCGGAGATTATGTTGAAATATAGGGTTTTGTAGCCAAAAAAGTGGGGAATAATATTGTGTCTTGGAATCTTAAATACAACTGACCTGTTTTCAGAAAAAAAGTGTTACAGTACTTACTGAACGCCCGTCGTAAAATGTGATGAGAACGTTCAATAAAATTTTATTTCGCAAATTTAAGTACCAGCCTACCTATTACGTGGGGGAGTTGGAAAATAAGTTTCCTCTATGGTCTGTGGTCAGAGTTGTGTGTGAAAGAAAAAAAAAAGAGAATGAGGCATTAAAGATAAGACATATATTTATTTTTCTACATAATTTCCAAGTACCGGTACATTGAGACATTTGTCATACCGCTTTATAAGCTTCAAAAAGCCTTCCAGGAAAAAAATCAGAGCGTTGCATACAGAAGAATCGTTGAACAGCTTGTTTGATGCCAGCATTGCTGCCAAAGCGCCTTCCGCCGAGAGTCTTCTTCAAAGCAGGAAACAGATGGAATTCACTTGGTGCGAGATACGGACTGTAAGGCGGATGGTGTAGGCGCTCCCAACCAACAGTTGCAATATTGTTTTCCGTTGCCGTCGCCGTGTGTGATCTCGCATTGTCATCCAACAGCAGAATGCCAGATCTGAGAAGGCCAGGCCGCGTTTTCCGAATCACCTCTTTCAATTTCTACAGAGTGGCACTGCACCGCGCAACATTGATGGTTGCATCCTCCAGAAAGACCAGAAGCAAAACTCCTTTGGCGTCCCAGAAAACGGTGAGTAGCACTTTACCTGCAGACGCACAGTGATGACGGATGTTTCCACTCCATACATGCGGTCTTCGATTCGGGCGTGTAATGGCGGACCCACGTTTCGTGCCCCGTCACAATCCGAAACAGAAGGTCATTTCCAGATTCATGGTAACACACGAGCTGTTCCAAGCTGAACGCCGTGCGTTGTTCCATGTGCGTCGGGGTCAGTTGGTGGGGCACCCATCGTGAGGACGCCTTTCTGTATCGAAGAATGTCGTGGATTATCTTGTGAACTCGCTCATGTCCGATTCCAAGTTCTGCCGCTACTCCATCAATGGCGACACGCCGCTTCGCTTTAATCATTTCATCCACCTTCCTGACATTTGCATCTGTAGCGGCCGAGCGCGTCCGTCCAGGTCCTGCACCTGCTGACGTCCATCACTGAATCACTGGCACCATCTCCGCACTATTTGCCTCGACATCACACCTGACCCATACACCTCAACAAGGCGGTTATGAATTTCTGTGCCTGATACTCCACGTTCCCATTCATAGCGGATAACAGCTCTGAATTCCGCCTCTGACCACAACTCCAAAACGCACCTTCTCTCCATAGCTCCGGGAAAAGACTGAGCGGCTGGCCTCCGCTTTGTGCAGGCACTGCAACCGCGCCATCTCCTTGATCGCGGTCGACCTCTACCCAATGGTGTATCGGTGTCCTGCACGCGCGCGTTCACCTGCCGTGTCGTCTTTCGCCCATGTCACACAACTCTGCCCACAGTTGGCAGGGGAAACTTATTTTCCAACTCCCCCTCGTAAAGTCAAAATAAAATAACTGGTCCACTACCTGTTTAGCCCGAGTATGTACTAAAACTGACCAACTGACCACACTGTTATTCCTCTCGTGTTCACCTACTTGGAAGGGTGAGATAATCACTGTTCCGGGCTTCGTCGTCTCTCGAATTACTTGCCAGCAGGAACGGAAGTTGTCCGCCTTGGCAGACGTTGACTTGAACAAACACTCTCTATGTTCTAGTACGAAAAGAAGGTCAGCATCGGTTATAATATCATCTGCATGTCACTGCAGATCTAGATGACTGATGCTTGTACATGCCAAAGTTGTATTGTAATATGTGTCGTTATAACTATGCTGAGTCTCCATGACTACCTATAAGATACTTGCCATTGCTACGCTGTTAGCTGAAATCTATATCTGCAATAAGATACAGATTATATTACGACCGATGCTGACTTCCTTTCCACCTGGATTACGTCATAATCGTAGAACACAATTATTTACATAGAAACAAACCAAATTCTCGATTTTGTTGTTATGGCCTTCATTCCGAACACTCATTTGATGCAGGTCTCCACTCAAGTCTATCCTGTGCACATCTTTTCCTCTCTGCATAACGACTGCAACCTACATCCATTTGGTCTGACTTACTGCATTCATGCATTGGTCTCCTCTACGATATTTACTCTCCACACTTTCATCCATTACCAACCTGACGGCCTCACGATCTTCCGTAGTATACTCGAAAATGTCGACGCTGGATGACTATAGGATTAGATTCAAATCTCTATTTGGTTTGACGAATGTTGGGTTGCTCTAAATGTGGAAAAATGTAACTCAGTGCAGATGAGTTGGAAAAACAGTACTGTGATGTTCTAATATACTATTAGTGGTGTGCTGCTTGATACTATCACGTTGATTAAATTGCTACGCGTGACACTTCAAAGTGACATGAAATCGAACGAACACTTACAGTCGATCGTAGTGAAGACGAATGGTCGATTTGTGTTGTCGACGCTCGAGTTTCTAGGGTTCACAACGTGTCATATTGACGGAACATATCGAACCAATTCAGAAGCCTGCTGCTAAATTTCTCACCTGTAGGTTCGTTCGACTACCGAGTATTACGGAATTGATCCAAGAAATGAGGTTCCCTGGAGGGAAGACGTCGTACTTTTCGCGGAACACTGTCGACAAAGTTTGGAGAACAGGTAAATGAAATGCTCGTATGGCATTGCTGGGCGGGAGGCCGCATTCGGGGAGTTCGGCCGCCGTATTGCAAGTCCTTTTTAGTTGACGCCACTTCGGCGACTTGCAAGTCAATGATGAAGAAAATGATGATGAAGGACGCACAGCGCCCAGTACCCTGCCGGGAAGCGAACGCGGGGACCTCTGCGTGGTAGGCGGTAACGGTGCCGCTACTCTACGAAGGCAGACATATTTGCGACACACTAAATAATGCTGCCCCCACCATCAACGTACAATTCGCTTAAAATCCGCGAAGACTAGAGAAATCAGGTCCTTACGGAAACGTACAGAGGTAAGGATGTGCAAGGTTGGTAAATCATCGATGCTGATTTAGACTCATCCTCGAACTCTAAACATCGATGGACAATAACAGCCGACACCAAAATATCACTGTTTCTAACGACGATGTTAAATTACGAATATAAAGCTTGGCGTAAACAGCAATGTACAAAAATATATCTAATTCACGTACATTCATCAAGAAATGCAGAACAAATAGATTTACTGGGTGTAATGCTTTTTTACTACTAGTTCGAGGTTTCACAAAAATCTAACACAGAGTTATTATCTAGTATTGTAGTGCGTTTTGTAACAGCGTAAGGGTAAAAAAATTAGGTATCAGCAACTCGCTGAATCACTCCTCGGCAAATACGACACCGCCATGTAATTTCTTACCCATCTTTAATATCAACACAGACGGAGTGAAAGTGAAAGAGTTACTGTTTGTCATTCGTGACAATTTTCTATCAAAGTGCCAAACAAAAACAGTAAATTGTTCGAGTGCTGGCAAAACACAAACACCTGAAAAATATTAATTTTGGTTATGTTTGCTTCCTTTACACACTATGCGATCAAAGTCATCCGGACACCCCCAAAACATACGTTTTTCATATTAGGTGCATTGTGCTGCCACCTACTACCAGGTACTCCATATCAGCGACCTCAGTAGTCATTACACATCGTGAGAGAGCAGAATGGGGCGCTCCACGGAACTCACGGACTTCGAACGTGGGCAGGTGATTGGGTGTCACTTGTGTCATACGTCTGTACGTGAGATTTCGACAGTCCTAAACATCCCTAGGTCCACTGTTTCCGATGTGATAGTGAAGTGGAAACGTGGAGGGACACGTACAGCACAAAAGCGTACAGCCCGACCTCGTCTGTTGACTGACAGAAATCGCCGACAGTTGAAGAGAGTTATAATGTGCAATAGGCAGACGCCTATCCAGACCATCACACAGGAATTCCAAATTGCATCAGTATCCACTGCAAGTACTATAACAGTTATGCGGGAGGTAGAAAACTTGGATTTCATGGTCGAGCGGCTGCTCATAAGCCAAAAATCACGCAGGTAAATGCCAAACGACGCCTCGCTTGGTATAGGGACGATTGAACAGTGGAAAAACGTTGTGTGGAGTGAAGAATCACGATACACAATGTGGCAATCTGATGGCCGGGTGTGGGTATGGCGAATACCCGGTGAACGTCATCTGCCAGTGTGTGTAGTGCCAACAGTAAAAATCGGAGACTGTGGTGCTATGGTGTGGTCGTGTTTTCCAAGGAGGGGGGTTGCAGCCCTAGTTGTTTTGCGTGGTACTATCACAGCACAGGCCTACATTGATGTTTTAAGCACCTTCTTGCTTCCCACTGTTGAAGAGCAATTATGGGATGGCGATTGCATCTTTCAACAGGATCGAGCACCTGTTCATAATGCACGGCCTGTGGCGGAGTGGTTACACGTCAATAACATCCCTGTAATGGACTGGCCTGCACAGAGTCCTGACCTGAATCCTACAGAACACCTTTGAGATGGAACGCCGACTTCGTGCCAGGCCTCACCGATACACATCGATACATCTCCTCAGTGCAGAACTCCGTGAAGAATGGGCTGCCATTCCCCAAGAAACCTTCCAGCACCTGATTGAACGTATGCCTGCGAGAGTGGAAGCTGTCATCAAGGCAAAGGTCGGGCCGACACCATACTGAAATCCAGCATTACTGATAGAGGGTGCCACGCATTTTTAAGACATTTTCAGCCAGGTGTCCGGATACTTTTGATCACACAGTGTATAAGAGGCAATCAAATGAAAACGAGGCAGAAAGAAAGACTATTGTTTCAAAAGTAATCGCAATAACTGTTGATACCTTTTTTCGAACGTGAGACGAAACCGTCAGTGGCTTTATGGGACAATGTTTGCGGTTGCCTACGGAACCATGATTGTACTCAGGCCAGCTCCTCTTCGTCCGAAGTACATGGATTGCCACGAATGTCTTTTTCAGATCTCCAAAACTTTGGAAATCGTATGGGGAGAGATCGGGACCGTATGGACGCTGTATAAGGGTTTCCCAGCGAAACTTCTGCAGCGCAGTTAAAACAACTGCCACGCCATCTCCGGGAAAGTCACGATGATCTTTTTCGTTGGCTGAAAGGGCTCACTGCTCATTTACTTTATGGAATACGTCGCCACAATTAACGAACAGCGGTACGTGGCCACTTTACAAAAACTGAAGAGCGCGATCAGGTCCAAACGCCCATGTATGTTGACGGACGGTATCATTCTGTTGCAGGATAATGGCCGCCCACATGTTGCCAAGGTTGTTTCGACTGCGATGCAGAAATTTCGCTGGGAAGCCCTTAAATAGTGTCCATATAGTCCCGATCTCTCTCCTCTACATATTTTTGGAGCAGTGAAGAAAGACATTCACCGCCTTTGTTTTACTTCGGACGAAGAAGTGTACGCCTGGGTGCGATCTTGGTTCTGTAGGCAACCACAAAATTTTTTCCATGAAGGCTTTGACCGTCTTATCTCACAGTGGAATAAATATATTAACAGTCATAGCGATTACTTTTAACATAACAGTTTACTTACTTTTGCCCATCTGTCTCGTTTATGTTCGACAATCCTTTATAGTTAGGCTTACCATACATATGGAATTAGCCTCCTGTTATGTGGATTTGATTTGATTTATTTCTCATTCAGAGACTTGCTGCCTTACATTTTATAACAGGTCGTTCATTTTC
Organism: Schistocerca americana; assembly: GCF_021461395.2. NCBI lineage: Eukaryota > Metazoa > Arthropoda > Insecta > Orthoptera > Acrididae > Schistocerca > Schistocerca americana. The sequence goes on from NC_060126.1 coordinate 384,744,079, forward strand.
AAGCTTTTCATGTAGGTTACAAAATGTATTCCATATTACAAACAGCAATTATTGTTTTCAGTAACTACGGTGGAAGTAATAATAAATTAAAAATACACAAGGAATTGAAAGGAAAAAACACAAAAATATTCATATTTGAATAAGATATGATGATAGGAAAGACTTAGATAGTGAGAGAGAGAGGGAGGGGAGGGGGGAAATGTTACCCTATCTGAGCCAGCCTGGTCCGAAAGCCTCGGAACTACGTCGAGCCTTGCAGTCCCTGTTCGCTACAGTTTAATTTACGGACTAATATTTCTAAACACTATTTACAAAAACACTAACTACTATATACATTGTGGAAAGCGCAGTGATGTCTGAGGTAAAGTATGTTATTTCTTAGGGTTATTAATTAACCTCCATTTCCTATATTATGTGTCTTGAATTTTATCTGTTACGTTGCTTATGTATTAAGTGTTCAATTACGAATGTTACATCCCAAAAGCGGTGTAATGATCGCGAGATGAATATGCCTGTTGTGTACACTTAAGCTAGAACAGGTTTACAGGGTTGATTGCATTACACCGTTTATTCTGATATAGTTTAATTATTTTAGCTGTTGTGTAAGGTTGTTTGTGGTACGTGTTGGTGAAAGTGTTTGCTCTTTGAGCGAGTGTGTGCTTCGGTACTGCTGTTTATTTTTATCGTTGGATGTCTTTGTAGTGTGCCTGTCGTTAGCACGTAAGCTATTTTGTGTGCTGCGATTGTTAATTTGTTTTTATTGAACCAACGTTATATTGTGTTCAGGACATCACTGGCTTTGCTCTCTAATGCCGATCTTGTGTCTGCTGATACCTCTACGAGCAAGTCATCAGCATAGCCTACGACTCCACCTGTGGGCTCGTCCCCTCAGTTAGATGTAGGAGTAGTTTGAATGTGATATCCCAGAAGATGTGATCCCAACGCAAGCCTTGGGGACAATCCTTTGTAATCCTTTTGACTACTCTGCCGAAGCCCACCTGCCAATCTGCTACCCTGTTTGTACAATACCAGAAGGCGCCTATAATGTCAATTAATATGCCTAATTGCATGGGGTGTGCCCTGTAATCTGGAAGATTTTCTTTCTTGTGTCGTCGATTGATTTACCTCCTCTGAATCCGTACTGCCGTGGGCTAAGGCCGTAGAGCTCTGTGCGCCCGTAGGCGGTTGTACAGAAGCTATTCCTGCACCCTAACTAGAGAAAAGACATGCTGGCCTGTAGTATTTCGGTTCTGAAGAGAGTTCGTAGGTCGATTTTTTAACTATTACAGTAATAGCTATCTTCCACGACTCAGGTAACATATTCAGCTTAAAAGCGTAGTTTAATAAGTCTTAAGTATGCTACCTACAACAGAAAATATGAGTACAAACTGGGAATAAGATTACAGAGGAAAGCACAACTGGAATTGGGGTGAGGCACGGCTGCTGCCTCTCCCCAATACTGTTGAACATAGGCTAAATTTGAAGCATGTTATTAAGTAATGCATGAAATAAAAGAGAGGCGTGTTGGTTGGTGTCAGGAGGATAGAATTTATTCAATTTGCGGATGACATGGTGTTACTGGCAGAGGGCGAAAGACGACACGAGATGCAATAATGAGGTGAAAACACATATAGCAGTTGCCAAGGACGCATTTAACAAGAGGAGGAGGCTTCTATATTGGTGCATGGACAGCGACCTGAGGAAGAGACTAGTGCAGTTTTTCATATGGAGCGCTGCATTATACAGAGATGTGTTGTGGACTGGAGGCGTTCTCTTTGGTTAAAATCTCACTCCCGCTGAAAAAGACTAATAAAGATTTCCTGGTATGACTGATGTATCGGTTCTATATTGGTGCATGGACAGAGACCTGGGGAAGAGACTAGTGCAGTTTTTCATATGGGGCGCTGCATTATACAGAGCTGTGTTGTGGACTGGAGGCGTTCTCTTTGGTTAAAATCTCACTCCCGCTGAAAAAGACTAATAAAGATTTCCTGGTATAACGGATGTATCGGTTCTAGAGCAGCATACACAATGAAAGTAACACAGAACAGTGCATAGCAAAACAAATTATTCAACTGTGCTAGCGCTGGTTACAGCAATTGTAGAATGCAAATTTTGTCTATCCTGCACTAACCACAGTTCCGTTAACACAAACTAAATAATGATCTATGAAATAAAGTCGGAAGAAAACTAATTTTCTGTTTTGACATACTAGTTGAAGAACAATTCCAAAGTAACAGTACTCAGTTAAATTTCTAGGCAGGCGGTCTCCGTCCAGACACGATAATTCTATTCACTGTTCTGTTTCTACTCAAAACCAACTACTGTCCATCTATCGGTCACTGTTTACGACACACTCGACGAGTTGAAAACTTGAAGACACGACGAACGTTCTGCAGGAATTCCCTAGCCAAACTCGGATTGACTTACAACTTGCACCTTGCAACTCACAACTTCTGCCCGTGCACGTCACTTAAATGCCCGTGTGGCTTCCTGGTAAAACTGGCGCTCAAAGGGGCGTGATTGTCGTGGGCAGCGTGATTGGTTTGCACGTAGCATTGTTCGTGCAGCGAACGGGCGTCCACAGTACTTCTGCTACGAACTGTCACAAACTCTTCTTATATGGTATCTCAGTACACCACAAGCTGAGACATGGGCATTGAGAAAAGAGAAATAAAAGCATTTGGGGTGTGGATTTGGAGGAAGATGGAAGGGATAAATTGGGTGGACAGAGTGAGAAATGAGGTGGTGATGAGAAGAGCGGAGTAAGAGAGAAAAGTTTTAAAGGTAATGAGGAAACACAATTGGCTCGGACACTGGATGAGAAGAAATTGTTTATTGGCAGATGCTGTGGAAGGAACGGTGAACGGAGGAAGGAGTAGACACATAAGGTACAAGATGATGGAGAGTACAGGGTGAGTCAAAAAGGGCTTTACACATTTGGAGTGATGTAGAAATTTATTCAGATAACTTACAGAATCGGTAGATGCGTTATTTTGTAGCAAACACCCTCATGTTTCATATAAAAGTGTCAAGTGTCTTTTTAGTTCGATGTGACTACCATTTGTGATGCGCTAAACATCTCACCAGTAATAAGTTTTTTCCCACACTTGTTGCAGAAAATCGGGCTTAAATTGTGCAATGGCAGCCTATATTCTATTTTTCAGGTCGGCTAAATTGTTTGGTTGGGGAGGAACATACACACAGTCTTGAATGAAACCGCAGAGAAAGAAATGCAGTGGTATCAAGTCTGAGGAACGGGGCGGCCATGCAATTGGCGCTTCACGGCCAGTTCATCGACTTGGGAAATGGTTAGCAAGGAAACCTCGTACTTCTGTAAGGAAATAAGGTGGTGCACCATCTTGCTGGTAGTAACCCATCCCATCTCGGATATCTTCACCGATTTGGCTAGTTAAAAAGTTTTCAAATACATCTACATACACAATACCAGCGACAGTTTTTCTCGGTGAAGAAGAAAGGGCCATAGCTAAGGCACAAAACACATTAACTTTGGGGCTGTCATGAACGGGCCCCAGGGTTGCATGTGGATTTTCGCTGACCCATATTCTGCAGTTGTAGGTGTTCACCATGCCACTGTTATGAAATGTTCACTCGTTGGTGAAGATTATTGTGTTCAGGAATGTCTTGTCGGCCTCTGTTCGATGGAGGATTTCTGCATAGAATTTCCCACGAGCAACCTATCTGTATCACAAAAGCGCTGTGCCATTGTGAATCAGTATGGTTTAAAGTGTACATGTCTATGGATTACTCTTAAGCCCGCCAGGTTGGCCGTGCGGTCTAGCCGGCCGCTGTGGCTGTGCGGTTCTAGGCGCTGCAGTCCGGAACCGCGGGACTGCTACGGTCGCAGGTTCGAATCCTGCCTCGGGCATGGATGTGTGTGATGTCCTTAGGTTAGTTAGGTTTAAGTAGTTTTAAGTTCTAGGGGACTGATGACCTAAGATGCTAAGTCCCATAGTGCTCAGAGCCCTTTTCGTGCGGTCTAACGCACGGCTTTCCGGGAGGGAAGGAGCGCCGGTCTCCGGCACGAATCCACCTGGCGGTTTTCCATCTGCCTCGGCAAATGCGGGCTGGTTCCCCTTATTCCGCCTCAGCTACACTATGTCCGCGATTGCTGCGCAAACAAGTTCTCCACGTACGCGTACACCACCATTACTCTACCACGCAAACATAGGGGTTACACTCGTCTGGTGTGAGACGTTCCCTGGGGGTCCACTGGGGGCCAAACCGCACAATAACTCTGGGTTCGGTGTGGGGCGGAGGAGAGGTGAAGTGGACTGCGGTAGTCGTCGTGGGGTTGTGGACCACTGCGGCTGCGGCGGGGATGGAGCCTCTCCATCGTTTCTAGGTCCCAGGTTAACATAACATAACATAACATAACATGCATTACTCGCCAAACACACTTTTGTGGAATGCCAGTGTGAAATTTATGCCGAACAGCTGTTGCAGAGTTCGTTTCATGGAACCAAAACACATAGCGTGCATGCTCCGCATCAGTGAAAGTAGCCATTTTAACCGTGCACTAATCTGGCGCTAATGGTGGCGCATTGGGGTACTGATATACTACGTGAATCAAACTTGCGGTTGTTTGCTACAAAATGACACACCTACCGATTCTGTATCATTACAAAGTGGTAAAGTCGTTTCGACTCATCCTGCATAAGGATAACAACGATTAGAAGAAAACGAAGAGGACATCAAATGAGACGACTGCTTGGAAAGCTATACGTGAAGACCTGCCGCAACACAGAGCACTGATGATGATGGTGTTAAGGATGTTGTTGGTTGGTTGGGTGGAGAAGGGACCAGACTACGCGGTCATCAGTCCGTCCGACCTTGGAATAACTAAAACCGATAAAAATACCATATTAGAAGAGGGAACTAGAATGGCCATAAATGACAAATTATTGACAGCTGTAATGGTTCTTTATTTATGTGACCATTACGGCACTCCAACCGCAGTTCTCGATACCAGTAATATCGTACTACTTTTCTGCGAAGTAACAGACATATTTTTGTGACAATATTCACATTTGGTTTTATTAATGTATAGGTACTCCGATTTATCGATATATTACATTGATATGGTTCTTGCGTGTATTCATTTCTCTGAGGCTGTCATAATCTTTGACTTACTTGTAACCGTTTTGGCGCGAATGCGCACAGAGTAATCTTTGTTTCACTTTGCATAAGTTAAGTTGTTTTTTTCGCTTTATAAAAGAACAGTCAAGTCTTGCATTTGGTTAAAGTGGAAATTAAATATATGAAGATTGATACAAAACTGTTTTCTTGATGATGTGACAATTAAGAAGAAGTATATGTGAATTTACAAGAAGTTTAATAACAATGTGGATCGTGAACACCAAGTCAAATATTATTTCTACCATAGCATTGTTCTGATCTGGGATTGTTTTATCATTAAGAATTTCCTGAAAAACGCATTTGTTAGGTCTTCAAATATTGCTAAAATACAGATCTGGACCTTCTAGCAGTCAAAGTGGAATCACCCTAGAATCAACAAGATGAGCCATAACAACTTCGACGAAATCTACGTGGGAATCCATTCAAGACAAGTGCCAAAATTAATGACTTTTTTCACAGTGACTTCATTTCTTCCATTCTGACGAACCACCCACAGTCAATAACTTTGTTGTTGCCCGATAAAGCGAACATATGCTGCGTGAGCAATATTATTATTCTGATTTCTAATCTACTTTGCGAGTGGTGGTATTGTTAGACAGGGAAGGGAAAAAAAGGGCGGAAGAAGAGGGGAAGGAAAGAAAGTGACTAATGACAGGGGCGTGTAGGAAGGAGCACAGGTAGACACGAGAGACGCTCAAGAAATGACAGACGCAGTAAGGAAAGGAGTGGGAAGGCAGAGGGCTGGGGTGGACCACCGAGCCCAATTGGAGCCAATCCAATCGGGGCGAAGTGGGGAGCAAGAGGGCCTGCCATCCCCTCCACTCACCGATAAGGTGGAAGGTCGCTCCCTTAAATAAAGCGACAGAAACCCCCATCACGAATAAAACGTAAAACGAGATTCGCCGCTGAGGTACTGTCAGCCAACACCAGGGGTAGCAAGTCAGGGCAGCTGAAATGGACAGTCCAGTAAGATGTGAGCCACAGCCGGCCGGTGTGGCCGAGCGGTTCTAGGCGCTTCAGTCTGGAACCGCGCAACCGCTACGGTCGCAGGTTCGAATCCTGCCTCGGGCATCGATGTGTGTGATGTCGTTAGGTTAGTTAGGTTTAAGTAGTTCTAAGTTCTAGAGGATGATGACCTCAGAAGTTAAGTCCCGTAGTGCTCAGAGCCATTTTTATGAGCCACAGTCAACATCGATCCACAACGACAGAGAGGAGGGTCCTCACAACGGAGGAGATAACCGTGGTCAGCCAAGTAGGGCTGAAGCGGAGCCGCCAAAGGACGACAGAGGCCTTAAGAGCGGCCGTAAGGAGAACCGCCACGGAGTTGTAGAATCCTCAATCGCCCCGAGCTTGTTTGGCGAAGAAAGAGTGTGCCATTCTGCATCCCAAAGGCCCAAAACCTGATGACGTAATGCCGAGCAAAGGTCTATTTCCGGAATGCCAATAGCAAGAAATGGCCTGTTATAGCGCGCGTGATTTACGACGGCGGCCGAGTTTAGGTTCGTTCTGCGCATCTGACGTCACAAAACACAGTCAGCCAATGAACAGAGGACGACGTTGCCAGAGCTCGATTGCAGTGCAGAGTACGGACGAGTGTCTTCAGTTTTAGAAACGTTCAGTCATAAATAAAGTAATTGAACAAAAGCAATGTCTTGATAGCAGACTTTCTTTTATAGAAAGTTTGGAAAAAGCATTCTTTGTACCAGTTGCATCATATTCTATTAATTAATTAAACCAAACACACAATAAGCCTCCTAATTCAGGCGATAGCATGGAAAGGTGTTTCTATCATTCTCACAAGTCGCTTTTTCACAATAAGGAACAGCGGTAACTGTTTATTTCTAATTGTACTTTGAGGAAACTTCAGTAATTCATAGTCGTACGAACAGTGTTTGTGGGCATTTTGCGTGATGTGTTATAGTCCTCCTGGAGTTCACTGACTAACGAACTGCGTCAGCGTAATAGTTAAGGTGTTTGGCTGTCAAGTGCGAGGCCCTAAAAATAAAAAAATAAATAAAAAAATAAAAATAAAGTGTAAGGTACAGAGTTCAAACCTTGTTCGGTGCTGCTTAATATTTTCTTTATTTTAAAGCAATGTCGAAATGTCTTACATCATGAATTTTATTCGTTCGAATGTAATTTTTTGAAGTTTGTAGTGCTTTCTCTCTTCATTATAATCATAATAAGTTTCCGGTTTTTCTGATTTTGTCCTCCAATATTTTTTTTCACAGCAGTTAAAAACAATGAAAAGGCACACATACAATATTCATGTTATCTGTTTTGTTTGTATATCTTCTCTTCCGCAGTCGCTGTTTTACTATTCATATTGAGATATATTCTTTTGCGACAGAATTAAAAGTATTATTTAGAGCAGAATTTCGGCTCGTTCGCTGCCGAGATACTTCATTGTTTGACGCAATTCTTTGCTTCCCTGCTTTGGCAACATCATATTCAATGTTTTCGTCGACCTATGTTTTGGCAAGTATTTGCTGTCCGTTGTGACAAACACAAATTGTTTCCGCACTGCGCCTCACTGACAATATAGTTTAGTTTCTATGTTTTATTACGTCCACAATTCAGTTTTGCGTACTTCGCCAACTGTGTTTTAATCAGAACGTTTTAGAAAAAAAAAAAGCCGGCCGAAGTGGCCGTGCGGTTAAAGGCGCTGCAGTCTGGAACCGCAAGACCGCTACGGTCGCAGGTTCGAATCCTGCCTCGGGCATGGATGTTTGTGATGTCCTTAGGTTAGTTAGGTTTAACTAGTTCTAAGTTCTAGGGGACTAATGACCTCAGCAGTTGAGTCCCATAGTGCTCAGAGCCATTTGAACCATTTTTTTTTTTTAGAAAAAAGCGAAATGACTCTGGTATAAATAAAAGTTTTATTACAGTGGCGAAAGACGGAATATTTCTCAGTATTAGATACGACACCTATCTGGTACTTAAATTAAATGGGATATTGTTATACAGTAAATTTTATATGAAATTTAGGTATCTTCTCCACATTTCATTCTCAAAATTGTGGCAACTAAAATCGACCAAACGGAAAATATACACTATGGACTTTTACCTCTGCAAACTCTTCAAAATTTCGTTCAATGGTTTACTACATTTAATGCTGCACAATAACTGCGTTGAACATCGAAACAAAAGTAAGTCATTTGTGGGCGGAAGGTATCAGTCAAGAAGATGTGTAAAAATCAAATTTTTGGGCCAAACAGTTTTTGTGAAATCGAATGATAAGTGTGTCAAAGCAGTCGGAACACAATATGTCTGCACAGGCTGGGAGGACGTCTCCGTAGCAACGAAAGGGTTAATGCGGCCGTGGTGGCTTTACTTCATAAACTGCGGGTAAGTTTGCGAACTATACTATGCTATGGCGCTGCTTCGCTTGGCGCGTGCGTCGTTTGCAACTGATAACGCAGCAATCTCCCGCGTCTGGGCAGCACCGATTCAAAGGAAGGCCTCGGCGCTTGTCGGTGACGTCACGTCAGCTAGGCGCGGCGAACGCCAGGTCTGTTGCAGGCAGAAACGCCTGGGCGTGCTTATCACTATAAATTTCTTATTTTTGGACAAAATGTTTGGTACTGCTTTGGATTCTGCAGTTCTATTTAGATGAAAGATTTTCTTACTATCGTAAAGCAACAAATGAAGATCATAGTTCTGTATTACTGAATCCTGTCGAAACAAACGTAGATCAAGATGCTTTGCCCCATTGCAAGATTCGAAAATTTTACATTGAGGTAACTATATTTACTTGACCATTTTGTTATCGAAACTTACCCCAACCCGCTTACAATTAACTCGTTTCTTTTACTTATTTATTTATTTTCGTTTGATATCGTCACTGGAAATGTGAACTAATTTACATGTGTAAATATCCAACTGTTGCCAGTCATTAGATTACATTCGTTTTCAACAAAAGGAATTCTAAACAGGAAACAAAATAGCTTCATACATAGAAAATACTGCTGAGCTTAAAATTTTTTAAACATGCACATTCGAAAAGATAAATATTCCCCTCTTGCAACTGAAAGGAGAAACTTTATAAGATAAAAAAATTTCATTTGATAAAACAAGTCTCTCTCTTTTGCCTCTTCTTCTGTCCCCTACCCCCTCCCCTAACGTGTACAATCGCAAGATATTTCATTAACATTCAGTGCTCCTCACTGCATAGTCAACCAAGATACCTAAAGAAGAGCACCAATATGTTCACAGTTTCTTGTAAAAGCAACCCAGTACAAACGTAACTTCCTCAGATTTACAAATAAGGTAAAGAAGCACGAATTCTGTTGCTGCTGGACCATGAAGTTGTTTTTGTATATCAATCCTTAAAACAGGTGGAAATTTAAGTTCAGGAGTACACTATTTGTTAAGAAGTGTAATGAATTGCACAATTAATTGAGTGCAGAAATCTCTCACGAGGGAACCTTCCCATCGCACCCCCCTCAGATTTAGTTATAAGTTGGCACAGTGGATAGGCCTTGAAAAACTGAACACAGATCAATCGAAAAAACAGGAAGAAGTTGTGTGGAACTATGAAAAAAATAAGCAAAATATACAAACTGAGTAGTCCATGCGGAAGATATGCAACATCAAGGATAGTGTGAGCTCAGGACCGCTGTGGTCCCGTGGTTAGCGTGAGCAGCTGCGCAACGAGAGGTCCTAGGTTCAAGTGTTCCCTCGAGTGAAAAGTTTACTTTTTTTATTTTCGCAATGTTATGATCTGTTCGGTCGTTCATTGACGTCCCTGTCCACTGTAACAAGTTTAGTGTCTGTGTTTTACGACCGCACCGCAAAACCGTGCGATTAGTAGACGAAAGGACGTGCCTCTCCAATGGGAACCGAAAACATTTGATCGCAAGGTCATAGGTCAACCGATTCCTCCACAGTTAAACACGTCTGATATATTCTATACGACTCTGGTGACGGCATGTGCGTCACGTGACAGGAATATGTTGTCGACCCACCTAACTGGTACAGTTGGTGAATGAGTAAAAAGATTCTTCTACCTCGCTCGATTTAGGTTTTCTTGTGGATGTGCTAATCACTCCAAAAAAAGTGATGAAAACAGAAGAGTTCGTCAGATAATAATTGTCTGAAAATAAACTTTTCACTCGAGGGAAGACTTGAAGCTAGAACCTCTCGTTCCGCAGCTGCTCACGTTAACCACGGGACCGCGGCGCTCCTGAGCTCACACTCTCCTTGATGTTGCATATGTTGCCATGGACTACCCAGTTTGTATATTTTGCTTATTTTTTTCATAGTTCCACACAACTTCAAAAAATGGTTCAAATGGCTCTGAGCACTATGGGACTTAACTTCTGAGGTCATCAGTCCCCTAGAACTTAGAACTACTTAAACCTAACTAACGTAAGGACATCACACACATCCATGCCCGAGGCAGGATTCGAACCTGCGACCGTAGCGGTCACGCGGTTCCAGACTGTAGCTCCTAGAACCGCTCGGCCACTTCGGCCGGCCACACAACTTCTTTCTGTTTTCTCGATTGTCTGTGTTCAGTTTTTCAAGGCCTATCCACTGTGCGAACTTATAATTAAATCTGAGGGGGGTGCGATGGGGAGGTTCCCTTGTCAGAAAAATGTGTTGGTCAGCTACCGCCAATAGTTTCACATTTTCCTGTGTCGGAGAAGGAGACGTCACCATTATGAGTATTCCTGCGGCAGACCTGGCGTTCGCCGTGCCTAGCTGACGTGACGTCACGAACAAGCGCCGCGAGTTCCTTTGACTCGGTGTCAGTCTTGGCGGGCGCGCGCGAGCCGCCAAGATAAAAGAATTGAACTATAGTAGCCAATTTGAAGGGTGGTGTTACCTGCGGTGCGGGCCTACCTGAAGGCGTAGAAGCTGAGCATGAGGCCGGTGGTGCCGACGAAGGAGCGCAGCAGCAGCATGAGGCGGCGGCCGCGCGGGAACACGGGCTCCGCGCGCCACAGCACAATGGGCAGCGCGGGCAGCAGCACGCCGGCGAAGCGGCACGCGGCCAGCTGCATGGGGTGCACCTCGACCAGCCACTTGACGATCACGCTGCACAGCGAGAACAGCAGCGACGAGAGCGTGGCCAGCACCAGCCCCAGGTAGGGGCAGCGCGCCGCGCCCGGCCCCGACGACTGCGACGCCGACGCCGACGGCGACGGCGAGGGCGGCGTCTGCCCGCCCGCCCCCGCGCCGCGCCCGCCCGCCTCGTCGTCCGCCTCCACCAGCTGCTGCAGCTCCAGCTGCTCGGGCATGCCGGCGCACTCCTGAGGCCGCGCCCTCAGCCTGCGCACCGACAAGGGGGGCACCTCTCAGTACTGTCAGCAATGCGGCAGCGAATCGGCGTGTTCTCTCAAGCGCTATACACTACTGGCCATTAAAATTGCTACGCCAAGAAGAAATGCAGATGATAAACGGGTATTCATTGGACAAATATATTATACTGGAACTGACATATGATTACATTTTCACGCAATTTGGGTGCATAGATCCTGAGAAATCAGGACCCAGAACAACCACCTCTGACCGTATTAGCGGCCTTGATACGCCTGGGCATTGAGTCAAAAAGAGCTTGGACGGCGTGTACTGGTACTGCTGCCCATGCAGTTTCAACACGATACCACAGTTCATCAAGAGTAGTGACTGGCGTATTCTGACGAACCAGTTGCTTGGTCACCATTGACCAGACGTTTTCAATTGGTGAGAGATCTGGAGAATGTGCTGGCCAGGACAGCATTTGAATATTTTCTGTATCCAGAAAGGCCCGTACAGGATCTGCAACATGCGGCCGTGCACTGTCCTGCTGAAATGTAGGGTTTTGCAGGGATAGAATGAAGGGTAGAGCCACGGGTCGTAACACATCTAAAATGTAACGTCCACTGTTCAAAGTGCCGTCAATGAGAACAAGAGGTGACCGAGACTTGTAACCAATAGCACCCCATACGATCACGCCGGGTGATACGACAGTATGGCGATGACGAATACACGCTTCCAATGTGCGTTCACCGCGATGTCGCCAAACACGGATACGACCATCATGATGCTGTAAACAGAACCTGGATTCAGCCGAAAAAATGACGTTTTGCCATTCGTGTGCACCCAGGTTCGTCGTTGAGCACACCATCGCAGGCGCTCCTGTCTGTGATGCAGCGTCAAGGGTAACCGCAGCCATGGTTCCCCAGCTGATAGTCCATGCTGCTGCAAACGTCGTCGAACTGTTCGTGCAGATGGTTGTTGTCTTGCAAACGTCCCCATCTGTTGACTCAGGGATCGAGACGAGGCTGCACGATCCGTTACAGCCATGCGGATAGGATGCCTGTCATCTCGGCTCCTAGTGATACGATGCCGTTGGGATCCAGCACGGCGTTCCGTATTACCCTCCTGAACTCACCGATTCCATATTCTGCTAACAGTCACTGGATTTCGACCAACGCGAGCAGCATTGTCGCGATACGATAAACCCCAATCGCGATAGGCTACAATCGGACATTTACCAAAGTCGGAAACGTGGTGGAACGCATTTCTCCTCCTTACACGAGGTATCACAATAGCGTTTCACCAGCAACGCCGGTCAACTGCTGTTGGTGTATGAGAAATCGGTTGGAAACTTTCCTCATGTCAGCACGCTGTAGGTGTCGCCACCGGCGCCAACCTTGTGTGAACGCTCTGAAAAGCTAATCATTTGCATAACACAGCATCTTCTTCCTGTAGGTTAAATCTCGCGTCTGTAGCGTGTCATCTTCGTGGTGTAGCAATTTTAATGGCCAGTAGTGTATATACCAGGTTCGGCTATAAAATAACGCATAATTTCGAAGAAACCTTGAGTCTCAAAGCTGCGGCGTTGTGTATCGGAGTTGCGCCCACACCAGCGATACTGATGTGATAAAACTCATGGGATAACAATACGCACATGCATCTCTCAGAGAGGTCACAGTTCGTAGTGATAGACGGTAAATCACCGAGTAGAACAGAAGTGATATCTGGCGTTCCGCAAGGTAGTGTCATTGTCCCTCTGCTGTTCCTGATTTACATAAATGATCTAGGTGATAATCTGGATTGTTTGCAGATGACACTGTAATTTACCGTCTAGTAAAATCATCAGACGATCAATTCCAATAACAAAATGATCTAGAGAGAATTTCTGTATGGTGCTAAAAGTGGCAATTGGCACTAAACAGAGAAAAATGTGAGGTCATCCACATGGGTACTAAAAGAAATCCGACAAATTTTGAGTATACGATATATCGCACAAACCTAACGGCTGTCAATTCGACAAAATACCTTGGGCTTACAATTACGAGCAACTTAAATTGGAAAGACCACATAGACAATATTGTGGGGAAGAGGAAACAAAGACTGAACTTTGTTGGCAGTACACTTACATGGGACAAACCCACTAAAGAGACAACCTACATTACACTTGGTAGTCCTCTGCTGGAATACTGCTACGCGGTATGGGATCCTTACCAGGTAGGATTGACGGAAGACATCGAAAAAGTGCAAGGAAGGGCAGTTCGTTTCGTGTTATCGCGGAATAGGGGTGAGAGTGTCACTTGGATGACACGCGAGTTGAGGTGGCATTCATTGAAACAAAGGCGGTTTTCTTTGCGACGAGATCTACACTCCTGGAAATTGAAATAAGAACACCGTGAATTCATTGTCCCAGGAAGGGGAAACTTTATTGACACATTCCTGGGGTCAGATACATCACATGATCACACTGACAGAACCACAGGCACATAGACACAGGCAACAGAGCATGCACAATGTCGGCACTAGTACAGTGTATATCCACCTTTCGCAGCAATGCAGGCTGCTATTCTCCCATGGAGACGATCGTAGAGATGCTGGATGTAGTCCTGTGGAACGGCTTGCCATGCCATTTCCACCTGGCGCCTCAGTTGGACCAGCGTTCGTGCTGGACGTGCAGACCGCGTGAGACGACGCTTCATCCAGTCCCAAACATGCTCAATGGGGGACAGATCCGGAGATCTTGCTGGCCAGGGTAGTTGACTTACACCTTCTAGAGCACGTTGGGTGGCACGGGATACATGCGGACGTGCATTGTCCTGTTGGAACAGCAAGTTCCCTTGCCGGTCTAGGAATGGTAGAACGATGGGTTCGATGACGGTTTGGATGTACCGTGCACTATTCAGTGTCCCCTCGACGATCACCAGTGGTGTACGGCCAGTGTAGGAGATTGCTCCCCACACCATGATGCCGGGTGTTGGCCCTGTGTGCCTCGGTCGTATGCAGTCCTGATTGTGGCGCTCACCTGCACGGCGCCAAACACGCATACGACCATCGTTGGCACCAAGGCAGAAGCGACTCTCATCGCTGAAGACGACACGTCTCCATTCGTCCCTCCATTCACGCCTGTCGCGACACCACTGGAGGCGGGCTGCACGATGTTGGGGCGTGAGCGGAAGACGGCCTAACGGTGTGCGGGACCGTAGCCCAGCTTCATGGAGACGGTTGCGAATGGTCCTCGCCGATACCCCAGGAGCAACAGTGTCCTTAATTTGCTGGTAAGTGGCGGTGCGGTCCCCTACGGCACTGCGTAGGATCCTACGGTCTTGGCGTGCATCCGTGCGTCGCTGCGGTCCGGTCCCAGGTCGACGGGCACGTGCACCTTCCGCCGACCACTGGCGACAACATCGATGTACTGTGGAGATCTCACGCCCCACGTGTTGAGCAATTCGGCGGTACGTCCACCCGGCCTCCCGCATGCCCACTATACGCCCTCGCTCAAAGTCCGTCAACTGCACATGCGGTTCACGTCCACGCTGTCGCGGCATGCTACCAGTGTTAAAGACTGCGATGGAGCTCCGTATGTCACGGCAAACTGGCTGACACTGACGGCGACGGTGCACAAATGCTGCGCAGCTAGCGCCATTCGACGGCCAACACCGCGGTTCCTGGTATGTCCGCTGTGCCGTGCGTGTGATCATTGCTTGTGCAGCCCTCTCGCAGTGTCCGGAGCAAGTATGGTGGGTCTGACACACCGGCGTCAATGTGTTCTTTTTTCCATTTCCAGGAGTGTATTTACGAAATTTCTATCACCAACTTTCTCTTCCGAATGCGAAAATATTTTGCTGACAGCCACCTATGTAGGGAGAAATGATCAACATGATAAAATAAGAGAAATCAGAGCTCGAACGGAAAGATTTAGGTGTTCTTTTTTCCCACGCGCCATTCGTGAGTGGAATGGTGGAGAAGTAGTATGATAATGGTTCGATGCATCCTCTGCCAGGCACTTAAGTGTGAAGTACAGAGTAACCATGTAGATGTTGATGCAGATAGCGGTACCTACGCGTACACAAGATATAAAAGGGCAAATAATTGGCGGAGCTGTCATTCGTACTCCGGTGAGTCATGCGAAAAGGTTTCCGACGAGATTACCGTCGCACGATGGGAACTAACAGACTCTGAACGCGGAATGGTAGTTGGAGCTAGAAGCATGGGATATTCCGTTTCGGATATCGTTAGGGAATTCAATATTCCCAGATCCACAGTGTCAAAAGTGTGCTGCGAATACTAATTTTAGGTGTTACTTCTCATCACAAACGACGCAGTGGCCGAAGGCCTTCACTTAACGACCGAGAGCAGCGGCGTAGAGCTCTCAGTGCTAACATACAAGCAACACAGCGTGAAATGACCGCAGAGATCAATGCGGGACATACGATGAACGGGGCAAAATTTCTCGTTAATGGACTATGGCAGCAGACGACCGAGCAAGTGCCTTTGCTAACAGCACAAAATCGCCTGCAGCGCCTCTCCTGGGCTTGCGATCATATCGGTTGGACGCTAGCCTGATGATGTAGGCTGTTTTTACGTCGAATGGACTGAGTCCTCCCGTCCAACTGAGCCGATCACTGACAGGAAATGGTTGCGTTCGGCTACTTGGTGACCGTCTGCAGTCATTCATGGACTTCATGTTCCCAAAGAAAGATGGAACTGTCACCGGGCCACAGTTGTTCGCTACTTCTTTGAACAACATTCTGGACATTTTAAAAATGGTTCAAATGGCTCTGAGCACTATGGGACTTAACATCTTAGGTCATCAGTCCCCTAGAACTTAGAACTACTTAAACCTAACTAACCTAAGGACATCACACACATCCATGCCCGAGGCAGGATTCGAACCTGCGACCGTAGCAGTCGCGCAGTTCCGGACTGAAGCGCCTAGAACCGCACGGCCACCGCGGCCGGCGGACATTTTAACCGAATGATTTGGCCACCCAGATAGTCCGACATGAATCCCGTCGAACATTTACGGAACATAATCGACAGATCAATTCGTGCACAAAATTGTGCTCCGGTAACACTATCGCAACTGTGGAGGTTATAGAGGCAGCATGGCTCAGTACTTCCGCAGGGAACTTGCTACGACTTGTAGGGTTCATACGACGTCGAGCTGCTGCACTGTGCCGGACAAAATGAGGTCCGACACGATAATGAGAGGTGTCCCATGACTTTGTCACCTCAGTGTATGTCGACCGTTCGACTCTCGTAGCGGCAGGTTTGGGCACTGTTTTGCTTGTTGACAAGGGAATGCTGTGAAGAACCACGAGCGAATCTTTTGTAACAGCGAGCTCCAACACTCTTACGTGGAGCAATTTAATCCCAGTTTATGTAGAGTAGATAAAAACTTACTGCTCTGTTGGAAATATGGTTTACTGCCGAACCAAGATCAGAGAAATTACGTGGATTGTTGCAGTGAATAATGTGCGAAACTCTAATACACCGTAGACTTCCCATTCGAGCTGTACTGCACGAAACGCTAAAAATGGACCTCGATTGGAAGAAATACTCTGCTCGAAAACACTAATTTCAGCATTGATAAAACCGTAATTATCGTCTCACGCTGGATAACAGATTATACGTTGCAAGAACTGCTTCACAAAGTGAACTGTCAGCGAATACCGTCTATGACCATTATGTATCTTATAGGGGACTGTTCTAACACGGGAACCTCCCCATCACACCCCCCTCAGATTTAGTTATAAGTTGGCACAGTGGATAGGCCTTGAAAAACTGAACACAGATCAATCGAGAAAACAGGAGGAAGTTGTGTGGAACTACGAAAAAAATAAGCAAAATGTACAAACTGAGCAGTCCTTGCGCAACATAGGCAACAACATGGACGACAGAAGTTCAGGAGCGCCGTGGTCCCGTGGTTAGCGTGAGCAGCTGCGGCTGTAGAGGTCCTTGGTTCAAGTCCTCCCTCGAGTGAAAAATATACTTGCTTTATTTTCGCAAAGTTATGATCTGTCCGTTCGTTCACTGACGTCTCTGTTCTCTGTAATAAGTTTAGTGTCTGTTTTTTGCGACCGCACCGCAAAACCGTGCGATTAGTAGACGAAAGGACGTGCCTCTCCAATGGGAACCGAAAACATTTGATCGCAGGTTCATAGGTCAACCGATTCCTCCACAGGAAAACACGTCTGATATATCCTATACGATACTGGTGACGGCATGTGCGTCATATGACAGTAATATGTTGTCGACCCACCTAACTTGTACACTTGGCGAATGGGTAAAAAGATTCTTCTACCTTGCCCGATTTAGGTTTTCTTGTAGATGTGATTATCACTCCCAAAAAAGTGATCGCATCGGACGGACAGATATAATTGTCTGAAAACAAAAAATTAAAATTTTCACTCGAGGGAAGACTTGAACCAAGGACCTTCCGTGTCATAGCTGCTCACGCTAACCACGGGACTACGGCGCTCCTGCGTTCATTTTCTCCTACATATTGCTTATTTCACATGGACTACTCAGTTTGTGTATTTTGCTTATTTTTTCCATAGTTACACATAACTTCTTCCTGTTTTCTCGATTGATTTGTGTTCAGTTTTTCAAGGCCTATCCACTCTGCCAACTTATAACTAAATCTGAGGGGGGTGCGATGGGGAGGTTCCCTTGTAAGTAACTGTAAATAACAAAAATGTTCCCGTCGACACGGTCAACAAGATTGTAGGAAATGACGCGTCGCACATAGCTATTCGTAAATAGCCTTAAAAATGAGGCAGAACATGTGTGGGTGTTCGGTGAGGTCGAAAGGGAAGCAAGAAAGTGTTTTATACTTCGAGTTTGCTCTCGAGGTAAGACAACGATACTGCCATTTGGTAAGCATTTCGTTCTTCTAGGTACAACTATGATAACTGACGGCTTCAAATAGTATCAAAAATTGAAGAATGAGGCAGTCGATTACGAGTTTGAGAATCGCTCAATAGACTTTGTATCTTCAGACGATCCATCCGTCCACAGCCAAAAAACTGAGCTATTGTGGAAATCATTAAAATCACTTTTTAAGAGAGAGGGCCAACTGGAGGAGACAGATGAACTATACATTTTCCAACAGCTGTATTTTCATAATTTACGACTATCAGGAAAATCCCATCCAAGTGACACTCTCCCTATATTAAGAGACATTTCATGAGTTTGCCCCCGGATACGGAAAGAATGGGATGCTCCCAGCTGCCCACACCTTACGTGACATCACCCACGCTAAGGATGTCGTTGGCGATTACTAACTCCTTCATTACGCTGCTAAAAGTGACAGTAGTACACACATCAAAAAAAGTTTTGCATCACCTCGGTTCCGAGAGTTCCGGAACCTGTACAGAAAACTGGAATAGAAATCAACATAAACATCATTTCCGCCCTTTTATTGCTCATGAAAACCTCACATTGCATGTTGTACCATCATAAAGCGAGACCCTCAGAGGTGGTGGTACAGATTGCTCTAAACACTGGTACCTCTAATAGTAGCACGTCCTCTTGCATTGATACACGCCTGTATTCGTCCTGGCATACAATCCACAAGTTCATAAAAGATCTGTAGGTCCAGATTGTCCCACTTCTCAACAGCGAATCGGCGTAGATCCATCACAGTGGTTGGTGGGTCACGTCGTCCATAAACAGCCCTTTTCAATCTATCGCAGACATGTTCGATTGGGTTAATGTCTGGAGAACATGGTGGCCACGCTAGTCGAGTGTTATCCTGCAGGAAGTCATTCACAAGATGTGCACGATGGTGGCGCAATCTATCGCCCATGAAGACGATTGCCACGCCAGTATGTTGCCGATATGGTTGCACTATTGGTCGGAGGACGGCATTCACGTATCGCATAACCGTTACGACGCCTTCCATGACTACCAGCGGCGTACGTCAGCCCCACATAATGTCACCCCAAAAGATCAGAGGACCTCCACCTCGCTGCACTCGTTGACTGGGTTGCCTCCAAACACGTCTCCGACGATTGTCTGGTTGAAGGCATATGCGACACTCATCGGTGAAGAGAACGTGATGTCAATTCTGAGCGGTCCATTCGGCATGTTGCTGGGTCCATCTGTACCGCGCTGCATGGCGTCGTGGTTGCAAAGATGGACCTCGCCATGGACGTCGGGAGTGAAGTTGCGCATCATCCAGCCTACTGCGCATAGACTGCGTCATACCACGACGTCCTGTGGCTGCACGAAAAGCATTATTCAACATGGTGTCGTTGCTCTCAGGGTTCCTCCGTGCCATAATCCGTAGGCAGCGGTCATCCACTGCAGTGGTAGCCCTCGGGCGGTCTGAGAGAAGCATGTAATCGACAGTTCCGGTCTCTCTGTATCTCCTCCATGTCCGAACAACATCGTTTTGGTTCACTCCGAGACGCCTGGAAACTTCCCTTGTTAAGAGCCCTTCCTGGCACAAAGTAACAATGCGGATGCGATCGAACCACGGGATTGACCGTCTAGGCAAGGTTGAACTACAGACCACATGAGTCGTGTACCTCCTTCCTGGTGGAATGACTGGACGTGATCGGCATCACACACATCCATGCCCGAGGCAGGATTCGAACCTGCGACCGTAGCGGTCGCGCGGTTCCAGACTGTAGCGCCTAGAACCGCTCGGCCACTCCAGCCGGCGAGGGACAAAGGACATGCACTGAAACTTAGATCAAATGACAAAACCCACCCTCACGAATAAAACATAAAACTAAATCAGCCAAGGAAGCAGTTTCCACGTGGCCTGTTTGGCCAGCCTGTCACCAAGTTCATTGCCTGGGATGCTGATGTGTCCTAGGGTCCACACAAACACCACTGAAGGATGGGACTGGTCCAGAGCATAGATGGACTCCTGGATGGACGCTACCTAAGGACGGCGAGGGTATCACTGATCGATAGCTTGAAGGCTGCTCAAGGAGTCAGTACACAGAAGAAACGATTCCCCAGGGCATGAACGGATCTACTGAAGTGCACGAGAGATGGCCACCAGCTCTGCAGTGAATTCACTGCAGCCATTGGGCAGGGAATGCTGTTCAAAATGGCCTCTGTGGACATAGGCGAGGGCAGCATGATCATCAGCCATCGGGTTGTCGGTGTAAACCACTTCAGAGCCCCAGAAAACGTCAAGAATCGAGAGGAAGTGACAGCAGAGAACGGCAGGAGTAACCGAGTCCTTAGGGTCATGCGAAAGGTCCAGACAAATCTGCGGCCTTGGTGTACACCATGGTAGTGTATGCGGACGGACCTGGATGGGAAGTGGTAAAGGGAAGAACTCCAGTTCAGACAGAAGGGGTCGCATGTGAACCGCAATCGTTAGCCCTGACGTGGGCCGCCGATGCGGGAGATGAACTGCCGTGGGTGAAAAAGGAGACGGTAATTCGGATGCTCAGGAAAACTACTATTGTGTGCAACATAACTGGCGAGCAGTTGTGCACGTCGGATCCGCAATGGAGGGACTCCCGCCTCCACCAGGATACTGGTCACCAGACTCGTTTTAAAAGCTCCCTTTGCTAGGCCAACGACACATTGGTGTACTGGGTCGAGTACAAGCAATACTGAGGATATCGCCGAACCTTAAACCAGACTCCCATAGTCAAGGCGGCATTGAACAAGGACTTTGTAGAGCTGCAGCAGAGTAGAGCGATCTGCACCGCTACTCAGGCAGTGCAGAGCATTGAGGTGGTGCCAGCATTTCCGCTTAAGCTGACGAAGGTGAGGTAGCCGTCAATCAGGCGTCGAAAACCAGTCCTAAGAATCGATATGTCTACACCACAGTTAGTGCATCGTCATGAAGGTAAAGTTCTGGTTCCGGATAAACAGTATGACGCCAACAGAAGTGCATCACACACGACTTAGCAGCCGAAAACTGGAAGCCATGGGCCAGAGCCCATGACTGCAACTTGTAGATCGCTCCCTGTACGCGCCACTCAGCAACACCAGTACTGGTGGAGCAGTATGAAATGCAGAAGTCGTCTGTATACAGAGAGGGTGAGACGGACGGCCCTACGGCTGCTGCTAGACCGTTAATGGCCACTAAAAATAGTGATACACTCAATACAGAGCCCTGTGGGGCCCCATTATCCTGGCTATTGGGGGAACCATGGGAGGCACCAACTCAGACACGGAAAGTACGGAGCGACAAGAAATTTTGGATAAAAATCAGGAGTGGGCCTCAGAGACCCCACCTGTATAATGTGGCAAGGACATGATGTCGCCAGGTGGTGGTATACACTTTTTGTAGGTGAAAAAAGACGGATACAAGGTGTTGGCGCCTGGAAAAGGTTGTTCGGATGGCAGACTTGAGGGACACAAGATCATCAGTGGTAGAGCGACCCTGGCGGAAGCCGCTCTAACATGGAGCCAGTACACCACGTGACTCCAGGACCCAACCCAACCACTGACTCACCATATGTTCCAGCAGCTTACAAACAACGTTGCTGAGGCTGATGGGCCGATAGCTATCCACATAAAGCGGGTTTTTACCGGGTTTGAGCACCGGAACGATGGTGCTCTCCCACCATTGCGATGAAAGACGTCATCGCACCAGATACGGTTGAAGATGACGAGGAGATGGTGCTTTTAGTCAGACGAGATATATTTAATCATCTGACTTTGGATCCGATCCGGCTCAGGAGTTGTGTCGAAGCAATGTGCAAGTGTGCTGAGGAGCTCCCACTCCGTAAATGGGGCGTTATACGGTTCACTGTGGCATGTAGTGAACGGGAGGACTTTCGTTTCCATCCGCTGTTTGAGGGTGTGAAATGCTAGTTCTCCGACGCAGAGGCTCAAGCATTGTGCTCAGCAAAGTGCTCGGCAATCCAGTTTGCGTCGGTACACGCCATTGATGGTAGCACCAGGGACACCTGTTGGGTTCTGGTACCCAAAAACACGTCTGATCTTCGTCCAGACTTACGAAGGTGACGTATGGCACCCAATGGTTGACACGTACCTTTCCCAACACTCCTGTTTCCGTCGTTTTATAAGCTGGCGCACACAGGCACAGAGCTGCTTAAAGGCTATCAGATGCTCTAGGGACAGGTGCCACTTATGTCACTGTAGAGCTCGCCGACGCTCTGTAATTGCCTCAGCGACTTCCAGCGACCACCAAGGGACTGTCTTTCGTCAGGGGCACCCTAAAGAGCGTTTTCTGCCGCAGAAACAATTGTGGTAGTCACCTGCTCAACCATCACATCGACGTTACCATGTTGGGGAGGGTCAATGGTGACATCGGAGGTGAAAGTTTAACAGTCCACCTTTTTTAAAGCCCATCTGGGCAGACGTCCATGGGTCTGACGTCGGGGCAGTGACAGGAAGATGGGGAAATGTCACTATCACATAAGTCATCATGTGCTCCGCTGTGGATAGATGGGAGAAGTCCTGGGCTGCAAATTGATATATCAGTGGCCAAGTAACTACCATGAGCTACACTGAAATGTGTGGTGGCCCCAGGATTTAAGAGGCAGAGGTTGATCTGAGACAGTGAAGTGCCGACATCTCTGCCTCGGCCAGTAAGCATGGTGTCATCCCACAAGGGGTTATGGGCATTAAAATCTCCCAAAAGTAGGAAAGGTTTACAGAGTTGATCAGTCAGTGCAGCCAATACATTCTGGGGTACTGCACCATCTGGAGGAAGATATACATTGCAGACTGTTATTTCCTGCATCATCCACATTCTGACAGCCACAGCTTCCAGAGGGGTTTGAAGGGGCACAGTTTCACTATAGACTGAGTTTATGACATAAACACAAACTCCATCTGACACTCAAAGTTGCTATGGTTCCTGTAATATCCTTTATATCTGCGGAGGGCAAGGGTCCGCATTGCCTGGAACCAGGTTTCCTGGAGGGCAATGCAGAAAGCAGGTGTAAAGGTTAACAACTGTCATAGCTCAGCTAGGTGGTGGAAAAAACCGCCGCAATTCCGCTGGAGGATGACATCATCGTGAGACTGGAAAGGCATGGAATGTTCAATGAGGCAGTTTACACCTCAGGGTCGCCTGCTGCCACCGACTTTTGGCCTGAGCAGTCTATATCCATTATGTCTGAGAGACCAGCGAGATCCAGGTCCTCAGCAGATGCCAGAATCTCCAACCCATCCTCAGATGCAGAGCTTTTAGGTAGTGGTGGTGTGGTTGCCACATTAAGTTCCTTGTTCTTGGGAGTCTTCTTTTTGAATTTCTCGCACTGTTCCTAGGGTTTCCCTGGCTGGGAGGACTTCGCTGAATCAGCCTCCAGGACTGAGGATGAGCTTGACGCCCTACAACCAGCTACCAGCTGCTTTTGGGCTCTTCAGCCACTGGCGGGTGTCATCTTCCCCACTTGCAGAAACCTGGGAAGGGAGTGACCCAAGAGACCCCATCATAGCGAGAGGAGCCGAAGAAGACTTACATTTCTCCAGCGCAGAAGTGGGGACTGAAATCCCGAATGGTTGGGGGGGGGGGGGGGGGGGGTTGCTCCCAAAGTAGATGGTGTGGGAGTAACAGAAAGGGAAGTGACCCCCACCATCATGGGAGCAGGCGTAGTCTCCCGGTTCTAAGAGGCGACAGGAATTCAAGGAACTGATAGGGCTACAACTGTCCTCGTAGCGACAGCATATGAGGAGGTCATAGCCACAGGATGTAGACGCTCAAATTCCCTCTCAGCCTCAGTGTAGGTCAGTCGGTCCAGGGTATTAAATTCCACGATTTTCCTCTCTTTGTGTAAAATCCTGCAGTCTGGCGAGCAAGGTGAATGATGCTCTCCACAGTTGACATGGGTGGGAGGCGGGGCACATGGAGTATTGGGATGCGATGGACGCCCATAATCTCGACAGGGTGGGCTGGAAGTACAGAGGGAATACATATGGCCAAACTTTCAGCACTTAAAGCACCGCATTCTGGGAGGGATATATGGCTTGACATCTCAGCGGTAGATCTCAGCGGCAGACAATCACCTTGACCTTCTTGGGCAACGTATCACCCTCGAAGGCCAACCTGGTTATCCCTAGGACCCAAATGGACACCGGTGGCAACCTGGTTATCCTTAGGACCCAAATGGACACGCCAGACAAAATTAGCACCTTGCTGCTCTAAATTGACGCGCAGCTCGTCGTCAGACTGCAAAAGAAGGTCCCTATGGAATATAATACCCTGGACCATGACCCAGAGCGTATTTTGGAGAAGACCTCCACCTCCACAAACTTGTCCTCCAAATGTTCAAAAAAACTGAGGCTTCATGGACATGAAAGATTCCCCATCAACTTTTGTACATACGAGGTAATGGGGCAAATAAGCTTCACTGCCACTCTTAGCCTGGCGGCAGGCCACCAGCAAGAGATGACGTACTACGCTTCATGGCATGTCATCTGCCCTGATACCACCCACTCTGACCAGGGGCCCTTCCCACGGGCGCCACCCAGCCGCAGCCAAGGCCACCTGGCAGGATGGCCACTGCCAGGAGTCCCGATGCCCCAGGGTGACAGGCATCTACTCCTTGGCATACATAGGGAGTTAACAGCACAAGCATCAGCAGAGCGATCCCTGTGTTGTCAGGGGGCTACAACCAACATGGTACATGGCGGCCCCACCATAACGGACTGGCTACCGTGCGGGATATGAGGTGCAAAGAAGTCCATGGTCATTGTCAGCACAGGAAGTGACACTGCACAGTGCATGGTGGAAAACGCACCCAGGAAGGTGTCCTCGCCCAAGATATGGAGAGTGGGCGGGATAGCAATGCGACAACGAGAAAGTGGGCTAAAGATCTCAACGCACGATGGACATGATACACCATGTATCATCCTTCCCCAATTGGCTCGCTCTTAGGGAAAATTTGGAAAAATTGGGTTCAATCCCTACAGGGGACCATCACATAAAGGTCGAAACGTGAGAGACTCCTTTTAGTCGCCTCATATGACAGGCAGGAATACCTCGGGCCTATTCAAACCCCCGGACCTGTAGGGGGTTATGTGGAAAGGTTACTGGATGCCGATAAGCGCTACCACTCTCAAATACTGGATGCATATAGGAGAGGTGTTGGCGCGCCGTATTACAGTTTCTAACTATAACAGTTTTCCTGTTGTGTAAAACTTGTAACAAAGTTATACGTCATAATGAGTAGATGATAACACCATTTTGAATCTTTAAATTCGGTCAATAACTACGTGAAGTACTGAAAATCAAATTTTTGTTGTCCTGGAAGCCGTCAGATGCGCAACCTCCGTCTGATACTATGTGCCGGGTTAACTGTTGAGTAATATACAGCCAGGTGACAAAAGTCGTGCGACGCTTCCAAATATCGTATCGGAGCTTCTTTTGCCCGGCACAGTGCAGCAGCACAAGGCATGTACTCGACAAGTCGTTCGAAGTTCCCTGCAGAAATATTCAGCCATGCGCCTCTATAGCCGTCCGTAATTGCGAAAGCGCTGCCGGTGCACGAACTGACCTCCTGATTATGTCCCACAACTCTTCAATCGGATTCATGTCTTGCGATCAAGGTGGCAAAAATCATTCGTTCGACTTGTCCAGAATGTTCTTCAAAGCAACCACGAACAATTGTGACCCGGTGACATGGCGCATTGTCAACCATAAAAATTCCATGGCTACAAATGTTCTCCAAGTAGCAGAACATAACCATATCCAGTCAATGATATACGTAAACGCAGACCACACTATTATGGAACCACCGTCAGCTTGCACTGCGCCTTGTTGGCAACTTGGGTCTATGGCTTCGTGGGATCAGCGCCACATTCGAACCCTTCTATCAGCTCTTATCGACTCAAATCGGGACTCACCCAACCAAGAGACACTTTTCCAGCCGTCTAGGGTCCAATCGATATGGTTACGAGCCCAAGTGATGCGCTGCAGACGGAGACGTGCTGTTACCAAACGCACTCGCGTCGGTCGTCTGCTGCCAAAGCCCATAGCGCCACGTTTCGCCTCGCTGTAATAACGGATACCTTCGTCCTACGTCCCACATTAACTTCTCCGGCTATGTCACGCAGTGTTGCTTGTCTGTTAGCACTGACAATTCTACGCAAACGCCACTGCTCTTGGCCTTTAAATGAAGGCCGTCGGCCATTGCTCTGTCCGTCGTGAGAGGTAAAGCCTGAAACTCGGTGTTCTCGGCACACTATTGACACTGTGGATCTCGGAATACAGAATTCCCTAACGTCTTCCGAAATGGAACGTCCCATGCGTTCAGCTCCACGTTCGAAGTCTTAATTCCCGGCGTGCGGCAAAATCATGCCGGTAACCTTTAAAAAAAATGGCTCTGAGCACTATGGGACTCAACAGCTGAGGTCATAAGTCCCCTAGAACTTAGAACTACTTAAACCTAACTAACCTAAGGACATCACACACATCCATGCCCGAGGCATGATTCGAACCTGCGACCGTAGCAGTCTCGCGGTTCAGGACTGAAGCGCCTAGAACCGCTCGGCCACCTTGGCCGGCTCGGAAACCTTTTCACATGAATTACCTGAGTACAAATGATAGCTCCGCCAATGTAGTGTCCTTTTATAAGAACATTTTGAAAACTTTAGACATTGTGTGTGCAAGACCGCTTGCGTGCGTGGTCCGGGAGATGATTTGACAATGCTGTATTTATGAAAACGAGTTAGCAGCGACACTGAACTTTTTCACTTTAGTCCTGACTTTGCAATAAACGAATCTCCTTCATCGGAATCAACATCAGAATTTTCGCCGGCAATGCAACTTTTTTCTGAATTCACTTCAAGGTTATTTTGCAATTCTAACGCATTTCGTTCTGAAATAAAGTCCTCATCTGCTTCGCACAAGACGTCTTGCGGGTACTGAGATCACATCCATCCGAGGAATGTCATCGTCTGAAATTCGCTTGCGGGCCACTTTTGAAAATTTATGACGTTCACATTATGAAACATAACAAAAAAAAATCCATCAAAATATGTGACGTAATATACCAAGTGGCATCATGCCAAGTAAGTTTTAAACTTTTTAAGGAAAGTATCATAAATCTAGTGACGTAATATAGATATTAAACAGATGCAGGATACACATAAAAAAGCAAGTATAAATTGGTTCTTATTGTTGCTGCAGTATCACCAAAAATCAGTCTCTGTGGTCCCTAGAGGACCCCGCTCAGTCTGTTAAGGGTTAACGTGGAACTAACCCTGCCGGGAAAAAAACCAGCAGTATTGCACGCAAGCTTGAATGCGAACACTGAAGGACGCACTGCTGTAGGTACTGTGAGTGAATGGAACAAGTTTGTTTGCATACAAGATATACAGCTCATACCGTAGACATTTGCACTGTTGAGCAGATTATTTTTGGACAAATCAGATACAAAAATAACTGGCGGTAGGAATTCAAACGAAACGCAGTTAATGTGACTCTTGAAGTTTTCCCGGCGTATCGAATATTCCACTAGATTTCGGGATTGCAGCCGGATCTCGTCAACTTCTTTCCACGATATTTCGGCTGACAACCTTACAGCCATCTTCAGGCGAGTGTTTGACACTGGAGATTGCTAGTGCAAGTCGCTCTATTTATACGTAGAAGTGCCGCAAGACGCGCATGCGCAAGTTACCGTTGCATGCGCGCCACCTGTCGATTCCAAGGCCCTCTACAATATTACTGCATCTATGGAGCGCAAACGAATGCGTGATAAAAGCAAAACATGCATGCAGACGTGTCCAAAACAATAAAATGCAAAATTTCAATATTAAAATTACTTGTCCCTCGACATGTCAGAAGCCATAAAAAGTTTTCTTTTGGTTGATATTAAAGAAATCAACGGGTCCCAGGCCTTGTTCAATTGAAAGCCGCCATCACGATTAATGAGCTGCCACGGTTTTTACAACATCTGAATTCCATCCACACAAACATTCAGTTTACGATGGAAGTTGAAAAGGATGGTTGCCTATCATTTCTGGACGTCATGGTTAATCGCAAGGTGGATGGGTCATTGGGGCATTCTGTCTATCGAAAACCCACGCATACGGACCTGTACCTGCAGGCGTCTGGCTTTCATCACCCGTCACAAACTATGGGCGTCCTTCGAACGTTGGTGCATAGGGCACATGTCGTGTCTGATAAAGACAGCCTTGCAGACGAATTAGAGCACTTGAAATCTGTATTTCAACATAATGGATATTCTGCACATCAGGTCAGTACTGCTTTAAGGATGAAAAAACGTGACCATCCACAAGATCAAGAGGATAAGGAGGTGTTTAAGTCCAGAGCATTTCTACCATATGTCGGTAACATTTCATCGAAAGTAGGCAGAATTTTAAAGAAACATCGTGTGAAAGCAATCTTCCAGCCACCTACAAAGACTCGTGCTCTTCTGGGCTCAGCCAAGGATGATCTGGGATTACGAAAGGCTGGAATTTATAAAATACCTTGCGAGTGTGGGAAAGCCTACATTGGTCAGACCACGACCTTACCCTCCTATCTCCTGATGACGTCTCTCGCACTGCTGCCTTCCTGTACCAGACCTTGACTGACGCCGTCGCCACCCATATCCCCACCAAAGCCATCCACCCTCACCGCCCCACCTTGCCTCCACAGGCCGTCCTTCTCCTTCGAGAGTCCCGCCGCCTCTACCGCTCTTTTCTCCGCACTCGTGACCGGGATACACTTACCCGCCACCGGCAATTACAACGACACATCCGCAACCTGCTTACTGCGAAGAAACGCCGTGCCTGGCGCCAGACATGTACACAACTCAACACCACACTCCCCATAAACTCTTCCAAGTATTGGTCTGCTTTCCACCGTCTTACTGGGAACCGCCCCACCCCCCAGGACCCTCTCCTCCTTAATGACCGTCCCTTTCCTGACAACCTCAGTAAGGCCAACCACTTTGCTTCTCACCTCTCCGATGTTTTTTCCATCCCCGATGATCCCCACTTTGATTATTCTCTCTTCCCTGATGTCATGGACCGTACGAATACCTCTGTTCCTCCCCTTGCTCGTAGCTTCCAGTACTTGGGCCACACACCACCATCTGAACTTAACACTCCCATCACTACACAGGACATCAGCCTTACACTCCGCACTAAACGCAGCACTGCTCCCAGCCATGACTGCATTACTTACCGCCACCTCAAACACTGCCCTCCCTCCTTCCTTTCAATCCTTGCCACCCTCTACAATGTCATCCTTGCCACTGGCTTCTATCCCGACCTGTGAAAAACCTCCCGTAACCTGATGTTCTCCAAACCCAACAAGCCTCCATCCGATGCCTCTTCCTATCGTCCTATCTGTCTCACATCGGTGAGCTCTTGGAATCCATCCTTTACCGGCGCATCCATCACCACCTCCGTCAAAACCACCTCCTTCCAAACACCCAATGTGCTTTTCGACCTTCATTCTCTGCTGATGACCAACTCCTCCGCCTCACTCATCTCCTCTCACTCCAGCTTAACTCCCGTCGCCCCGCCATTTTTGTCTCCCTTGACCTCGAAAAGGCCTACGACCGTGTCTGGCATCCCGGTCTCCTGTTTAAACTCCAAACCTACGCCCTTCCTATCAACTACATCCATCTGATGGCCTCCTTACTCTCCCACCGCCCCTCCTATGTTACCATCCATAATGCCAATTCCCACACCTTCTACCCCTCTGCAGGTGTGCCCCAGGGCTCTGTCCTCTCCCCTCTCCTCTACCTCCTGTACACTGCAGATATGCCCCAACCCCCCCCCCCCCCCTCCAGTACACCTCTTGCAATATGCTGATGACACCGCATTCCTCGCCCTCGCTCCTACCCTCCAACGGTCCCAATGCCTTCTCGAGAATCACCTTGACCTTTTTGCTGCATGGTGTAACCAGTGGCTCCTGAAAATCAATCCTTCCAAGACCCAAGCAATCATCGTAGGTCCTACCACTCGCTCCTTCCGGCTCCTGGATTTCTCCCTCACTGTCTGCGCCCATCCTGTCTGCCTCACCCCCATCCTCACCTACCTTGGCCTCACCATTGACCATCACCTCACCTAGATCCCTCATCTCCGCTCCATCCAATCCAAAGCCCACAACCACCTCCGACTCCTCAAACTCCTCTCTGCCCGGACATGGGGGTTGCACCCCTCTACCATCCTCCACACCTACAAATCCTTAATCCGTCCCATCCTCTGTTATGCCAGTCCTGCCTGGATATCTGCCCCCCCCCCCAAATTCTATAAGTCCCTCCAGATCCTGGAGCGTCATGCACTCGGCCTCGCCTTCCGTATATGCCTTCCGTCCCCCACGCGGATCCTCTATGATCTCGTTCCTTTCCCCCATCTGCTCCTATTCCTCAAACATATCCGCAGCCTCTACACCTCCCGCCGCCTTGAACCCCCTCACCCCCTGGTTGCTCCTCTCCTCTCCCATCCCCACTCCCTGCCACGTCTTCAGTGGTGTGTCCCCCCTACCGTCCATCTCTACACCCTTCATCTCCTTTCCCAAGGTGGCTTCCATCAACTCCCCCTCCCGGATGATGCCCTCTCTCCCTCCATTTATCCCTCCTATCAACTCTGATCCTCACTCCCCCTCCTTTCCTCTGTCCTTTTCCGGGCTCACTCTCCCCCCTTCCATCCTCTTTCTTCCCCACCTCCCCTCTCTCTGTCCCCTTCTCTCCCCTGAGTCCTTTTGCATTTCCCTCCTCTGCCTCTTCTCATTTCCTCTCGTGTCTGCCCTGCCCCTCTCCCACCTTATGAGTCCTCTCCTTCCTTGGTTCCCCCCCCCCCTTTTCGTTTTTTCCTCTCCTTGTTTTTCCCCCTCCTCCAGGTCCACCCCCCCCCCCCCCCATCTTCCTTGGCTCGGGGGTGTCATCTTTGTGCCGCCATCTTCGTGCAGTGTTTTACAGTGAGTGCTTTACAGTGGGTGTTCTGTGTTGTGTCTTTTGGGAAGTGTTGCGAACGGCCATCATACTGTCGCTGGGTGTGATTGTTTTATCTCTTGCGAACAGAAACCAGACTGTCGCCATGTTTTTTAATTGTGTGTCTACTATGTTACTTGTCTGATTCCTGTGTCTTTTATTAACATTGCTAACCCCTTTTGCTTTCTGTTTTAACTTTCCGCATTTTTCCGCCAT
Source organism: Schistocerca americana (assembly GCF_021461395.2). Classification (NCBI taxonomy): domain Eukaryota; kingdom Metazoa; phylum Arthropoda; class Insecta; order Orthoptera; family Acrididae; genus Schistocerca; species Schistocerca americana. Next base: position 384,775,542 of record NC_060126.1, read on the forward strand.
GTTTACACTTTAAATCGCCGTTTTATCGCCTGTTTTTCTTGTTTCTTTTCTTCTTCCGCTTTCTTTAAAAAGTCTGTAGGCTGTAGAGCAGCGTACTAAGCTGCTGCCAGCCCGCCCCCTTCGGGGGGAATTGAAAATCAATAAAGGAAAAAAAACTAGCAATATCCAGTGTCAAACACTCGCCTGAAGATGGCTGTAAGGTTGTCAGCCGAAATATCGTGGAAAGAAGTCGACGAGATCCGGCTGCAATCCCGAAATCTTGTGGAAGAAACGCAATTACTCCGCAAGGAGCACTCGAAGGCCACGGATCCCTTACGATTAAATATTCAGAAAGTATCTCTGAAAAAGGTCCGCATTTTTGTCGTTGGGTTGGTGTTTACCGTGTACGATAGCGCTGTCGCCGAAGCTATTCTAAAGTACGGTGCTGAATTTAGTGATGTGTCTCTTACTTCCTCCAGGGCGTACGTTGTTTATCGAATATATTACAAACGCATGCAGGTTTACAACGCATTAAATTGTTTCCCATATGTATTTTTATCTCTGAAAAATCATTCTATCTAACTGTATCCATTACAAAAGTTTTACCACTAAACACTATCCGCGATTAGAAAATACATAAAAGAGATTAAGGCTTAAAGGCCTGTCGACCACAATGCTATTAGAGACGCAACATCTGCTCAGTTGCAAAGAATAGGGATTAAAACCTGCTGTGCCCTTTTCAAAGGAACTATCCGGGTGTTGGTCTTCATCGATTTATAGAAACCACTCAGACGATAACGCTCTAAGGTTGGTCGGAGATATGAAACCCTGTCCTCTTGAATTCGGTCTAGTGCATTTGGCAATGCGCCACCTCATTCATTACTGCAGCTACACTATCTGGTCAAAAGTATGCGGACTACTACAAGTGGATATTAATATGGGACGTGTCAATTCTTCGCGTCCATGACGTCCTGAACTCTGTCAGGTACACATTCAGCGAGGTGTCAATGTCCGTGATGTTAGACACTGGCGTCTGAAGAGAATTCAAAGTTCTAACTCACGCCAAAGTTGTTCCACTGGGTGCCGGTTTGGACTCAGGGGGACCAGTCCATATCAGGAATGTAACGGTCCACAAACCATTGCCTCAAATATGCTGTTTTATGACAGGGTGCACAGCCGTGCTAATACCATCAATCATCTTCTCTGAACGGTTCCTCTAGTGTACACAGCATTCAAAAGCTTACGCATTTACCGTTTTCTTAAGCGTAATAAAGGGACCACACCCTTACCACTAAAAATACCCCAATACCGTAACACAAGATCCTTCGTACTTCACTGCCTGCACCACACATGATGGCACCGAGCGAGGTGGCGCAGTGGTTAGCACACTGGACTCCCATTCGGGAGGACGACGGTTCAATCCCGTCTCCGGCCATCCTGATTTAGGTTTTCCGTGATTTCCCTAAATCGTTTCAGGCGAATGCCGAGATGGTTCCTTTGAAAGGGCACGGCCGATTTCCTTCCCAATCCTTCCCTAACCCGAGCTTGCGCTCCGTCTCTAATGACCTCGTTGTCGACGGGACGTTAAACACTAACCACCACCACCACATGATGGCAGACAGAGTTGTCCAGGAATACTTCAAAGCCAAAACCTGCCATCGGACTGTCACAAGGCGTAGCGTGATCCATCATTCCAAATCGCCCGTTTCCAATCATTCACTGTCTGCTCGGATTGCTCTTTGGGCCACCTCAAGCACCGTTTAATTTGTGGCTTGCGACCAGCTGTTAGACTAATTGTACCCCATTATTTTTTAGACGTTACGTATAGTCACTGACCTAGCTGGGATGCTGGTAGCTATTTGGAACTCACGAGTGATTTCCTCTGCTGATTCCACGCGATTTTCCACAACCGCGCTTCGGACTGCTCAGTGATCGTTTCCCGTCAGTACATGAGGTCTGCCTGGTTTATTTCAGCTGTGGGCGTTTCTTCTCGTCTGCCCTTCACAATCACGTCACCAACAGTCGACATGGAAGGGCTGACTAGTGCCTGATGAATCTGTTATTCAGGAGACTAATCCACGTTAGACGTTACTGAGCTCCCCTCAGCGATCCATTCTGCTGTTACTACTCCCCTACTGACAACACAATACTCCGCGCCTCCTTTTATATTGATAGTACATCTGGTGGTCGATTATGAATACATAGGGAGGCCCGGATACTTCTTATCCGATGGAATAAGTGTTAGGCACATAATACAAATGGTTCAAATGGCTCACTATGCGACTTGACTTCTGAGGTCATCAGTCACCTAGACCTTAGAAGTAATTAAACCTAACTAACGTAAGGACATCACACACATCCATGCCCAACGCTGGATTCGAACCTGCGACCGTAGCGGTCACCCAGCTCCAAACTGCAACGCCAAGAACCGCACGGTCACACCGGCCGCTCATAATACACTACTGGCCATTAAAATTGCTACACCACGAAGATGACGTGCTACGCACGCAAAATTTAACCGACAGGAAGAAGATACTGTGATATGCAAATGATTAGCTTCTCAGAGCATTCACATAAGGTTGACGTCGGTGGCGACACCTACAACGTGCTGACATGAGGAAGATTTTCAACCGATTTCTCATAAACAGCAGTTGACCGGCGTTGCCTGGTGAAACGTTCTTGCGATGCCTCGTGTAAGGAGGAGAAATGCGTACCATCACGTTTCCGAATTTGATAAAGGTCAGATTGTAGCCTATAGCGTTTGCGGTTTATCGTATCGTGACGTTGCTGCTCGCGTTGATCGAGATCCAATGACTGCTAGCAGAATATGGAATCGGTGGGTTCAGGAGGGTAATACGGAACGCCGTGCTGGATCCCAACGGCCTCGTATCACTAGCAGTCGAGATGACAGGCATCTTATCCGCATGGCTGTAACGGATCGTGCAGCCACGTCTCGATCCCTGAGCCACCAGATGGGGACGTTTTCAAGACAATAACCATCTGCACGAACAGTTCGACGACGTTTGCAGCAGCATGGACTATCAGCTCGGAGACCATGGCTGCACTTACCCTTGACGCTGCATCGCAGACAGGAGCGCCTGCGATGGTGTACTCAACGACGAACCTGGGTGCACGAATGGCAAAACGTCATATTTTCGGATGAATCCAGGTTCTGTTTGCAGCATCATGATAGTCGTACCCGTGTTTGGCGACATCGCGGTGAATGCACATTGGAAGCGTGTAATCGTCAAACGCCATACTGGCGTATCAGCCAGCGTGATGGTATGGGGGGCCATTGGTTACACGTCTCGATCACCTCTTGTTCGCATTGACGGCACTTTGAACAGTGGACGTTACATTTCAGATGTGTTACGACCCGTGGCTTTACCCTTCATTCGATCCCTGCGGAACCCTACATTTCAGCAGGATAATGCACGACCGCATGTTGCAGGTCCTGTACGGGCCTTTCTGGATACAGTAAACGTTCGACTGCTGCCCAGGCCAGCACATTCTCCATATCTCTCACCAATTGAAAACGTCTGGTCAACGGTAGGCGAGCAACTGGCCAATCACAATACAACAGTCGTTACTCTTGATGAACTGTGGTATCGTGTTGAAGCTGCATGGGCAGCTGTACCTGTACACGCCATCCAAGCTCTGTTTCACTCAATGCCCAGGCGTATGAAGGCCGTTATTACGGCCAGAGGTGGTTGTTCTGGGTACTGATTTCTGAGGATCTATGCACCCAAATTGCGTGAAAATGTAATCATATGTCAGTTCTAGTATAATATATTTGTCCAATGAATACACGTTTATTATATGCATTTCTCATTGGTGTAGCAATTTTAATGGCCAGTAGTGTATATTGCCCGACTCTTCCCGTAATTCAGCTCTCGTACCTATACTGTGTATTACCGTTAATAGTGAGCAGGTCAGTAAGACGCCAGGTAATGGAGATTTCAAGAATTTTAATACATGTGCTGCTAAAACTGAAATAAAATGAAGAACAAGTTGCATTAACTTATCCTTTTTCTGTCTTGAAATTCAATATGGAAAGCGGAAAGAAACACAGATGGACTGCTCAGCATTTGCAGACGACGTTGTGATCTTGATGGAATCGTCACAAGATGCAACTAAATCAACTTGACACTCAAGACGCTAGTGGCTACAGAACTATAAAAGATCACCATCCAGAGGGCACAGTATTTGAGGAACACCAGTACGCCTCATGAATGGATGATGTGATACAGAGGAAACACCCAGAGAAACAACAAGGCTGGCTCTGAGCACTATGGGACTTAACATCGATGGTCATCAGTCCCCTAGAACTTAGAACTACTGAAACCTAACTAACCTAAGGACATCACACAACACCCAGCCATCACGAGGCAGAGAAAATCCCTGACCCCGCCGGGAGAAACAACAAGGTTTGACTTCAAAAATCAGTAAAATTAATATTGCATGCAAATAAATGCAGATAAAAAATTTTGATGCTCCATTTGCATTTAATGATCGGATAAATCAACGATTGTTTACGCCCCAATTAGCTATATATAATGTATATGACTTATTAAAAAGAAAAACATTACCAGTATATGATCCACCCCATTTTTCCGCAGCAGGAAGTCTGAACCTTTTAAGGACAGGATTAGTTAGCAGACTGGAAATTTGTGGAACAAAAGATTATCAGAAAGATGCTCGAACGACAATGATTAGGAGTAGGTGCATACAGAAGACTAGTGAACAAGAATAAAAAACGAAATAAAATAAGCTGATCAGAAATTAACGTACTCCACAAAACATTAAAAGGTCGCGACTTGTTCTTGTATTGGAATAACGGAACTGAAAATAACTTTAGCTTGTTTATAAACGACAGAACAGATATTTAAGAAAACTGAGAGCAAATAACGCTGTCAAGCTTAACAACAAATTCTTTACTCTTCAGATTTATTGTTATTGAACATTCATTGTAGTTCTTGTGCGTGTCTACAGTAGCATCAGTAGGAAGTTATGTTTTATTTCTTACCATTTCGTATTTTCCCATACTTGCATCCTTTGTTTCTTATGCTCCAAACGCAAGTTCTTTTCTCTGTATTATTTAATAAGTTTTCTCTGCATCTAAACGTCACACCCCATAGGCCTTAAAACATAGCTGAGGACTAGAACACCACCCTGAAAAAGGTTGCTTCTTTTTTGTGGAATAACTTATCATGCTGGTGTGTGAAGTACAGGAACTTTGAGTGTTCCTAGTTTCAGGGAATTACAGTAAATATGAACAATAAGTTTCTAAATTTCAAGTACGAAGTGACCACTCTGATTTGCAGCATTGTTTGGCAGCTAAATTTTCTTAGCAGTTCCCGGGCAACGGACGTTCTATAAAAGATGATCTCTCAGTTTGCGCTCGTATAGCTTTGAATCATTTTACTCAATCCAGATACCTTTTTCTCAGTTCTGTCATGTTCATGTTCGAGAAGTGGTATAATGCGTATCGTTCACTGGTATGGTCCGCTATCACAACGTTTTATGCTTGATATTTTATATTTTCCTGGTGACAGACTTACCTGATCAGTCTTATAAGTCTGTAAACTTTTTTTCGTGTCAGGGATGGGCGAGGACTGTACACTGAGTAGCACCACGTGGCGTGTGTTGTACCGCAGACTATACCAACATGGATGCGCCGATCCGGAAATCCTGTTGGCCACCATCCTAGGGAAGTGGCCAAAGGTCAACCAAATAAACGGCAACGTGAAAACGACTAGAATCCACAGTTGCTCAACATGATAGAGAATTACCGCAAGTGTCGACCTGTCAGTCTACAAGAGAGACGCTGCTGTCCTGTGCCGGATAACAACGTGAGTATTATCAGCAACGCTCCGCCTACAAATAAGCGTCCCGTCAACCAGCACGATATGCAGGGAGGGTGAGCGGACATCTAGATAAATCTGGAAATGTCCCTCCTTTTCTCTCTTTGTCCGGATTTGGGTCTGATTTTTACACTGTCCTCCTTTTTCGCACAGTTGACCATAATAAAACAATATTTCCAATTATTCCCGTTCGCCTGCCGCTGTGACCGAGCGGTTCTAGGCACTTCAGTCCGGAACCGCGCGACTGCTACGGTCGCAGGTTCGAATCCTGCCTCTAGCATGGATGTGTGTGATGTCCTTAGGTTAATTAGGTTTAAGTAGTTTTAAGTTGAGGGGAACTGATGACCTCAGATGTTAAGTTCCGTAGTGCTCACAGCCATTTTTGAGCCCATTATTCCAGTTCTATTGCTCTTTTCTTATACCTCGTGTATAGATGGCAGCAAGATCATCGATTTTATCAAGTTTTCACTTGTGATCATAGATCGATCCACAAGCGTGTGTAAATATCGATTATTTAAAATTTCCGTTCTGTATTTTCCGTTTCGGATTGATACTTTCTCGGCTTCGCATTACAGGTTTCATGTCGTGTACTCTTTACTCATGTGTGAGTGTGATTTGGTGTCTATTGTAACCGTGTGAGTTTTATAAAATATCTGGCAATGCCTAAACGTAAGTGTACCTTTTCAGATGTTCTTTCTTACAAATACCCTGTTTTCAGGATGGGGAGAAGTGAATCCGAAGTAGAACGTTAAATATGAGGAGATGGAACTTCCGTCTCAGCGGCTAATAAAGGAAAGAAGTTAAGGAGTGTATGTGATGTGCATTAATTAATTTACTTATTAAATTTGAACGTATGTTTCCGTGTGTCTTCTTTCTTTGTAACTTTATCCTCCTTTTTGAAGTTGTTGTCCTCTTTTATTCACTTCTGAATCTGGTCATTCTAGAAGCATGAATCGTGTTGTGCAGCATTAAATATAAGTACAACAGTGATTTGCTAATTACGTCAAAGAATGTTGGGCATGACATGACATGATATCAGCGCAAACCGTTATGATAAGCTGAACACTCAATGTAATAAAAAAGGTGGTGACATTTTAAATCTGTACCACAGTGAGACTCGAGCCAAGATTTCCTGATTTTGCGAGGAGTCATTTTAAACATTTTTTGATTGCTTATTTTTCTCTTGCGCTGTAGATCATTCTTGTAAGTTCATATGCTCTCGATGTTTGGAATTCTTCCGTCTCTACCATCTTCTTTGCAAATCTCCAAATTGTGAATCGCCTTTCAAAACTAACATTTTCTGGTCGTCTACAACCTTCTTGTAACCCTAAAACCTTATGACGAATTCTGATCCTCTGGTGAAAACTAAATTTTCAGCTGATATTTTCTCTCAGTCCTACCTGGTACGGATCCCATATTCCACATGCCTCTGTAATTTCTGACTGCGTTTGTAATTCATTGGGTAGCACATTCAGAGTACAAAAAGAGCTGTACTTCCATTGACATAGTGTGATAAACGTGCATAATATTTTGTGTATACTCATTGTTTCCGAGTAACAACCGCGACGGGCCACAAAGTTATGGATTCCTGATTGCATCAAATGGTGCATTAGGTTTTTTTCCCTTTGATCTTCATATTTAAACATGCAAATAATATACGGTTTAGGACAGTGATGTCAAATATTTTGGCACATGAGCGTTGCACTGGCACAAGTGCCACAGATCTCTTGCCTGGCTGCGCACATCCCCCCACTTGCGCACCGTGCTGTCTGAACGTGGAGGGGAACTGCAAACGTGCCGCATTTAGATGGTAACGCAGTCGAACTGCATATGACTTGGGTTTTTTTAGTTAGCAACAACATATATCACGTACAAAACAATTTTACAGTATTTTTTTATTTTTGGCACGCTGAAGACGTGATCCAGTTTTTTTTTTTATTATTTTTTTTTTTATTTTTAATCTCGTACCAACTGTCGGCCGAAGGATAGATGCAGACAATTCACAGATTTGCGCACTTAGGTTGCCATGTGATCGTGAAGTACTTACTTTCATAATCGAAAAAAGCCTTTCCTACACATACGTTTGCAACATCTTTTCTATTCCCGAGAAGAACTATGTAGTTGTCCTAGACAGTTTCAACGTAAGAGTTTTTGTATTTTAAACGGGAATTACTCTGCAGACCACTGTGTTCAATCTGCACAAGCACAGGTGCACTTTCAGCTGAATGGCAAATGGTCTCGTAAAAATCACGAAAACAGATGTAAGATTGATATTCTACATTATTCTTGTAATTCTTTCAACGCTACAATTAATTCTTCAAGGCTGGCATTTTCTTCAACGTCATTAGATAAATGGACGGTGTTTTTTGTCAGACGATTTTCTTTTTAAATGTATCCACATCAAATCAGAAATAAACTGTTGCTCACCTTGCAATGTGTTACTGTGGGCAGTATGCAGTCAAGTCAGTTTAAAATGCGAAGTCTGCAATCCATTCCGGATGTTCTAATTTGTGTTCCCGCCTTCCTTCTTTCTTCATAAATTCAACAATAACGGATTTAAAAGGAAAAATTGTTCCAAATCTACCCCCTGACTTAACCAATGTATTTTTCAGTAATACGTAATGTCTCCACACTCTTCGTTCAAAAATGGTTCAAATGGCTCTGAGCACTATGGGACTTAACTACTGAGGTCATCAGTCCCCTAGAACTTAGAACTACGTAAACCTAACTAACCTAAGGACATCACACACATCCATGCCCAAGGCAGGATTCGAACCTACGACCGTAGCGGTCACGCGGTTCCAAACTGACGCGCTTAGAACCGCACGGCCACACCGGCCGGCCACTCTTCGTTCAATTTAATCCGAAACTGCTGCAACTGCCCGTGCAATGTAGCGTGAAACTTCAGAAATTTACTATTCATACCACCAATTTCACCACCTCTCGCCGAGCCTCCGTCCGCAAGAGGCCCACACATCGAGCTGCGTGAAGTTTGGCACGCCGTGGTGCACTCTGGTTTAGCTCTCCAGTAGATTTGGGGTTGCATCAAGGGCTGTTAACAACACCGATGGTGGATATGTAACTACCGTGGTCGAATAAAATATTTTTGTTACGCTTGTAACAATTTATCTCATTACTACTGTGATAGGAAAATCTCGGTTTTAGAGGGATCTCTCGCTGGACAGTAGCATACCACTTGCAAAATAGCACTAGAGTCCGTCCTATTTTTTAATTTTTCCAACGTTACCTAACTTTATTTTTCAACTCAAAAAACTACACTTAAGCCGTATTCTGCCAAATGGTCGACTTGCTGAATAAAAACTATAATCCTGCATGAGCATCAAATCCAAAAAAAGCTGACGTTATTTCCCTACCGTTATTTTTCACTGTATCATATACTCGTACAACGTCCGCTACATGATAGTTTATTTTTCAATTGCTCTTTGGATTTTCTGTAATAAACTATTTGATTCAGTTAACAGATTCATATCTCATGTATACCTCCCGAAAATAATGCTGCTCTAGTGGCGATATCCTGTTTTAAATATGGAAGTTTTGTTAGGAATTGAAAATTGACGGCTCTGGTTTAATTTTGGTCAAAGAACTGCGCAAACAACGCCAATTTGACACACCAACGGACCTAAGCCAACGGCCTTGCCGCGTTGGTAACACCGGTTACCTGCCGCTCACCGACGTTACACAACGTTGGGCTCGGTTAGTTGTTGGATGGGTGACCGTCCAGGGAAATGCGGGTGCCGTCGGCTAACGCACACGCAACACGCCGAAGTGGAGTTCACGAGGCTGGTGTACCACACATTATTATTATTATTATTATTATTAGGAGTACCTTTATATGCCACAGATTGCTGTCCCATGGAATATTTTTTGGTTCTTATCTATTTAATTCAATACATATTTTATTCATAATTTGAATATTTAATTCAATATATTTATCTCACAGTCAATACCTATGGATATATACCAAATCTTTCCCATGAAAAAGAATTTGGAAGACACGATCCCTTAATAGAAATATGTGTACGGGACCTAAACGATATGGTACCGTTGAATGTGTGAGAATATATCAGGGTATTCTACAGCCAATATACACTACTGGCCATTAAAATTGCTACACCACGAAGTTGTCGTGTTACAGACGCGAAATTTAACCGACAGGAAGAAGATGCTGCGATATGCAAATGATTAGCTTTTCAGAGCATTCGCACAATGTTGACGCCAGTGGCGACACCTGCAACGTGCTGACATGAGCAGAGTTTCCAACCGATTTCTCATACACAAACAGCAGTTGACTAGCGTTGCCTGGTGAAACGTTGTTGTGATGCCTCGTGTAAGGAGCAGACATGCGTACCATCACGTTTCCGACTTTGATAAAGGTCGGATTGTGGCCTATCACGATTGCGGTGTATCGTATCGCGACATTGCTACTCGCGTTGGTCGAGATCCAATGACTGCTAGCAGAATATGGAATCGGTGGGTTCAGGAGGGTATACGGAACGCCGTGCTGAATCCCAACGACCTCGTATCACTAGCAGTCGAGATGACAGGCATCTTATCCGCATGGCTGTAACGGATCGTGCAGCCACATCTCGATCCCTGAGTCAACAGATGGGGACTTTGCAAGACAACAACCATCTGCACGAACAGTTCGACGACGTTGGCAGCAGCATGGGCTATCAGCTCGGAGACCGTGGCCGCGGTTACCTTGGACGCCGCATCAAAGACAGGAGCGCCTGCGATGGTGTACTCAACGACGAACCTGGGTGCACGAATGGCAAAACGTCATTTTTTCGGATGAATCCAGGTTCTGTTTAAAGCATCATGATGGTCGCATACGTGTTTGGCGACATCGCGGTGAACGCATATTGGAAGCGTGTATTCGTCATCGCCATACTGGCGTATCACCCAGCTTGATGGTATGGGGGGTCATTGGTTACACGTCTCGGTCACCTCTTGTTCGCATTGACGGCACTTTGAACAGTGGACGTTACATTTCAGATGTGTTACGACCCGTGGCTTTACCCTTCATTCGATCCCTGCGGAACCCTACATTTCGGCAGGATAATGCACGACCGCATGTTGCAGGTCCTGTACGGGCCTTTCTGGATACAGAAAATGTTCAAACTTCTGGTAAATGGTGGGCGAGCAACTGGCTCGTCACAATACGCCAGTCACTACTCTTGAAGAACTGTGGTATCGTGTTGAAGCTGCATGGGCAGCTGTACCTGTACACGCCATCCAAGCAATGTTTGACTCAACGCCCAGGCGTATCAAGGCCGTTATTACGGCCAGAAGTGGTTGTTCTGGGTACTGATTTCTCAGGATCTATGCATCGAAATTGCGTGAAAATGTAATCACATGTCCGTTCTAGTAATATATTTGTCCAATAAATCGCCTTCTATCATCTGCATTTATTCTTGGCGTAGCAATTTTAATGGCCAGTAGTGTATCACGCTTGTTCTGTCAACGCCGCGCGGGCAGCCACGCGGTCTAGGGCGTCTTTTCACGGTGCTCACAGCTCACCCCGTCGGAGGTTCGAGTCCCTCCTCGGGCGTGGGTGTGTGTGTTGTTCTTAGCGTAAGTTAGTTTAAGTTACGTTAAGTAGTATGTAAGCTTTGGGACCGATGACCTCAGCAGTTTGGTACCATAAGATCCTACCACAAATTTCCAAATTTCAATTTTTTGTCATGATGGCAGTCCTATAAATATCTCCAGAACATTCAATAAATTGCTCATTACGACGTTTGTCTGATGCTTATAGAATACTTGTACAGTCTTAGATTCATGTTAGGAGACACGAAAGACTAAAAGCGGATTCCTATCCTAGACCCTACGACTATTCTATAACTTTGTTGTTGAGGTCTTCAGTCTGAAGACTGTTTTGATGCAGGTCTCCATGCTCCTCTATCCTGCGCGAGCCTCTTTCATCTCAGAGGGAACTACAGGCAACCTACGTCTTTCTGAGTCTGCTTACTCAATTCATTCCTTGGTCTCCCTCTACGACTCTCACCACTCACATTTCCTTCCAGTATCAAATTGGTGATCCTTTGATGTGTCAGAACTTGTCCTACCAACCGATCCCTTGTTTTGGTCAAGCTGTGCCACAATTTTTTGTTTCCCTAATTCTGTTCAGTACCTCCTCATTAGTTACGTGATCTATGCATTTAATCTTCAGCATTCTTCTGTAGCACCACTTTTCAAAATCTTCTCTTCTCCCCTTGTCTAAACTGTTTATCGTTCATGTTTCACACTCCATACAAATACTTTGGGAAAAGACTTCCACACAGTTAAATCTATACTTGATGTTAACAAATTTCCCTTTTTCAATTAGCTTTTTCTTGGCATTGTCAGTCAGAATTTCATATCCTCTCTACTTCTAAAATATTTCTCCTGAAAACAACTAGGCAGAAAAACGCCATAATTAAAGCTGTAACAAAAATGACACATATTTGCCTATACAGTTTCCCCCGCCCCCCTCATGACTGATTCATGGTGTGTGTGTGTGTGTGTGTGTGTGTGTGTGTGTGTGTGTGCGTGCGTGTGTGGCTCAAAATGGCTCTGAGCACTATGCGACTTAACTTCTGAGGTCATCAGTCGCCTAGAACTTAGAACTAATTAAACCTAACTAACCTAAGGACATCACACACATCCATGCCCGAGGCAGGATTCGAACCTGCGACCGTAGCGGTCGCTCGGCTCCAGACTGTAGCGCCTAGAACCGCACGGCCACTACGGCCGGCCGTGTGTGTGTGTGTGTGTGTGTGTGTGTGTGTGTGTGTGTGTGTGTGTGTGTGTGTGTCATTCTCTTTGTTACACTCATGGTTACGTCAGCAGCAAAGTTATTATCCTGAACAGTCGAGTGCGGCACTTCCCGCCAACTGACAGTTATAAAATATTAATTAAAACCCAGCCTGTTCCGTTTATTCCATTCCGTAATGAAAACTCTGCATTAAATTGCACAGCAAAGAGTCAATCCGATGGAACCGGTGGGTGAGTGGGTCATTACGCACAGAAAGCTATTCTCACTCGATTGGATGTTATCGTTAGCGGCTGAATTCTGCGAGATGAAAAAGCCGTAATTGTGCAGTACTTTAATATCGGATTCTTTTGAACGCCACTAAATACCCTGAAACCCGGAAACCGACAGAGATGCGTAAAACGGATATAAGGATTTAAAAAAAGTGAACGGAATCAACCGCCAAAAAGGATTTGAAAGAAAAGGTAAGGAAAACAGGCCCACAAAAATAGAAATACGAATTAGCAGATTTATTTGTACGTCCAGAATTCTCAATGTTCTGCACAAACATACTAACGAAGCGAGTAGAATGCATAGCCTACTTTGGTCATGACGAATCGCCGTAACGCGTCAGCTACAAGCAGTCCCCTAAGTCTACTATGATGTGTCAAAACATACTGAACATTGTCCACCGCGAGACGGTGGGTAAGTTCATACGATGCAGATCTGACGCATATTTTCAGACCACGCATTTAAACACATAACGTCCAACTTACAACGGATCATGCGAACGCGCGTCGACGCAGTGTTCACAGAAAGAAAATATCCACGCGGTCAGAAAGGTAGGTGACACCCGCATGCTGTGCAGCTGATGGCGCTTTTCCGTCGCGACCAGACGTATTTTGTGCGTGTTTGGTATTTCTTCATCTTCGTCTACATCATACTCCGGAAGCCACCTAATGTTGTGTGGCGGGGGGGGGGGGGGGGGGGGGGTACTTCTGTACCGCTAACTTATCTCCCCGTACCCTGTTCGACTCGCGAAATGCGCGAAAGAAGAATAATTGTCGGTAAGCTTCTGTATTGGCTCTAATTTCTCGAATTTCCTCGTCGGGGTTATTACGCGGGATGTATGTGGGAGGAATCTTGTCCGACTCTTCCCGCAAATTTAAATACCAGACTTCTTCTTGAAGTAAAACGCCTCTCTTGTAACGTCTGCCGCTTTGTCTCTGACCACAGCCATTAATAAGAATAATAGTAATAATAATAATAATAATAACACACGTTAGATATAGAAGAAAAATTTCAGCTGACATATATAGAATAAAAAGACACAAATACAGACATTAGACCATTCTTGCATAGACCCCCAAACAATCCACAAGTCGAAGCAACAATAACAACTATCAACACAATCATACACAACAAAATAAATGAAAATACAACTATGGAAGAGTTACAACTACTGGTTTATATAGGAGCACTCACTACACTAAACATACACACAAGGCAGAGATCAGAACCAACCAACACACAGAAGAAACCCACAAAACCAGCATGGCAACACAGGCTACAGATCAGAATAGAAAAACTGAGAAAAGACATCGGACAGCTAACACAATTTATAAGAAATGAAATATCAGACGAAAAACGAAAAAGATAGGTACAATCTCACAACAAGAAGCAAGCGATAGAGCAATTAGTTGAAAAGAAGTACAAATTACAAAAAAAGTGAAAATAGAAAGAAACAAAACCAAACATTCAACACAAACCAAAATAAATGTTACCAGACAATAGATAACACACACATTAAAATAGACAATCCACAAAACATAACAGACATGGAACACTTCTGGAGCAATATATGGTCAAACCCGGTACAACATAACAGGCATGCACGGTGGATACAAGAAGAAACAGACACATACAAGATGATACCACAAATGCCTGAAGTCATAATTTTGCAACATGAAGTCACCCGAGCAATTAGTTCTACTCACAATTGGAAAGCCCCTGAAAAAGATAAAATAGCAAATTTTCTGGCTAAAGAAGTTCACCTCAACACATTCACATCTAACAAAATTATTTAACAGTTACATTGCAGACCCATACACATTCCCTGATACACTTACGCAAGGAATAACTTATCTGAAACCTTAAGATCAAGCAGACACAGCAAACTCAGCTAAATATCGCCCCATAACATGCCTACCAACAATATACAAAATATTAACTTAAGTCATTACACAGAAATTAATGACACATACAACACAGAACAAAATTATAAACGAAGAACAAAAAGGCTGTTGCAAAGGAGCACGAGGATGTAAAGAGCAACCGATAATAGATTCAGAGGTGACACATCAAGCTAAAACTAAACAAAGGTCGCTACACTACGCATACATTGATTACCAAAAAGCTTTTGATAGTGTAACCCACTCATGGTTACTACAAATATTAGAAATATACAAAGTAGTGCCTAAATTGATACATGCCATGCTAATCTTCTCTGTATCGTTCCAATTTTAGTATACGTACCGCCGAAGCGAGTACTAAATTGATACAGTTCCTAAACATAGTAATGAAAAATTGGAAAACCACACTTAATATCCAAACAAATTCAAATAACATCACATCACAGCCAATACAAATTAAGCGCGGAATATACCAAGGAGACTCATTAAGTCCTTTCTGGTTCTGCCTTGCTCTAAACCCACTATCCAACATGCTAAATAATACAAATTATGGATACAATATTACTGGAACATACCAACACAAAATCACACATTTGCTATACATGGATGATCTAAAACTACTGGCAGCAACAAATCAACAACTCAACCAATTACTAAAGGTAGCAGAAGTATTCAGCAATGATATAAATATGGCTTTTGGAACAGACAAATGTAAGAAAAATAGCGTAGTCAAGGGAAAACACACTAAACAAGAAGATTACATACTGGATAACCATAGCGACTGCATAGAAGCGATGGAAAAAACAGATGCCTATAAATATCTAGGATACAGACAAAAAATAGGAATAGATAATACAAATATTAAAGAAGACCTGAAAGAAAAATATAGGCAAAGACTAACAAAAATACTGAAAACAGAATTGACACCAAGAAACAAGACAAAAGCTATAAATACTTATGCTATACCAATATTGACCTACTCATTTGGAGTAGTGAAATGGAGTAACACAGACCTAGAAGCACTCAATACACTTACACGATCACAATGCCACAAATATAGAATACATCACACACATTCAGCAACAGAAAGATTCACATTAAGCAGAAAGGACGGAGGAAGGGCATTTATCGACATAAAAAACCTACATTATGGATAGGTAGACAATTTAAGAAAATTCTTTCTAGAACGAGCAGTAATTAGCAAAATACACAAAGCAATCACTCATATAAATACATCAGCTTCACCATTGCAATTTCATAACCACTTCTACAACCCTTTAGATCACATGACATCAACAGATACGAAGAAAGTAAATTGGAAAAAGAAAACACTACAGGGCAGGCACCCATATCATCTAACACAGCCACACATCGATCAAGACGCATCCAACACATGGCTAAGAAAAGGCAATATATACAGTGAGACGGAAGGATTCATGATTGCAATACAGGGATCAAACAATGAACACCAGATATTACAGCAAGCATATTATTAAAGATCCCAATACCACAACAGATAAATGCAGACTTTGCAAACAACAAATAGACACAGTAGATCACATCACAAGCGGATGTAGAATACTAGCAAATACAGAACACCCCAGAAGACATGACAATGTAGCAAAAATAATACATCAACAACTTGCCATACAACATAAACTAATAAAACAACACGTTCCCACATACAAGCATGCACCACAAAATCTACTGGAGAATGATGAATACAAATATTACCGGAACAGAACCATTATAACAGATAAAACAACAACACGTAACAAACCTGACATCATACTCACCAATAAAAAAAAGAAATTAACACAACTAATCGAAATATACATACCCAATACAACAAATATACAGAAGAAAACAGGAGAAAAAATTGAAAAATACATCCAACTGGCTGAGGAAGTCAAGGACATGTGGCATCAGGATAAAGTTGACATTATACTAATTACACTATCAACTACAGGAGTCATACCACACAATATCCACCAGTACATCAACGCAATACAGCTACATCCAAACGTGTATGTACAACTAAAGAAATCTGTAGTTATTGATACATGTTCAATTGCCCGAAAGTTCCTAAATGCAGTGTAACATATACCGTACAGTTAAAAGGAAGTCACGCTTGATCAAAGTCCGCGTCACTTTCCATTCTTCACCAGACATAACGTCTGAGAAAGGAAAGAATAATAATAATAATAATAGTAATAAATCTGTGTACAGCACTATAGTAGCCCTTATGCAGTTATTGATGTGTCGTGCTGTCAAGTAATTCATTTATCTATTTCGAAGCGAGTATGAAGCAATTTCAGGACTACTGCAGATACTATCTATTACGTATACGTCTCACTTTTATCATCAGCGATGTATGGGACATAGCACAACATATGTGTGTAGCGAGTGGACTATGTTAGGAACCTGTAACCTCCGCTGCATTAATGCTACTGATCCAGAAAAGGTAATCCTTGATAACTTATATAATCAGTATTTGAGTCTTACAAAATTGTAACAATAGTAACGAACTTCTGTAAATAATTAGTTTTGTGACTGAAACAGAATCGAATCGAATCGTTTGGTTTTTACCCCTCAGAAAATTTCGTTATACCCGTAAGGGTGTAATTATCCCCCGGTTGGGAACCCCGGCACTGACAAACAGTTCGGAGACGATGACAGACTGTATTTGCATGACAACGTACCCTGTCAAACAGCAGTATACGTGAGGCAACTGTTTGTGGATAATAACATTCCCGAAATTTACTGGACTGCCCAGAGTCCCGATCTGAACTGAATGGAACATCTTTGGGATGAGTTACAATATCGACTTCGCTCCAGGTCTCGGCGTCCAGCATCACTACCTCATCTGATTTCAGCTCTTGAGGAAGAATGGACAGCCACTCCTCTATCGACATTCGAACACTTTATCTACAAGTGTCCATAGCAGAGTTCAAGCCGTCATAAAGGGGAAGTGTAGACACAGCCCATATTAATGCACATAATAGGTGTACTGACACTTTTGATCAAATAGTGTACGAGTATTCGCCTACGGTAATTCTGAGGCTAGCTTACGGTTGTGAAACTTGGCCTTCACCAGAGCTGCCTGAGGGAAATACCTAAAATATCAAGGCTGGCATATCAACATCACTATCCTCTAAGAAGAAAATGCTAGTAGCACTGAGGCAACAACTATCAATCATAAATTTCGGTGACTGATCATGTGGTCCATTATGCTATACACCCGTCTCCCTCAGTAAGTCACGTACGCTCCTTTTGCGGGTGGAGAACGTACACATGAAGGACAGCACAAATGGTATAAAGACGCCCTGAGATTCTCTATGCGGAAATGTTAAACTCTGATCACTGTTGAAAACTGGGGGTTACAGTATGTAATCGACTAGCATGGCGTAGAATTGCTAGTGAAGGCCTGCGAAACTTCTTACACTGCTGCCGAAAACCTGAAGTGAATAATTGGGAGGCAATGAAGGAACGCATGGCCACTCGATTAAGCAGCTCTCAGCAAGCTGCATGTCATGTAAATATCTGTCAAGCTTGTGGCTCCAGAAATGGTCTATGTGACCATCTGAGAATGCACAACCAATGATCTTTTAAGGTCCAAAAAGAAGGGATCTTTCTCGGTGCTGAGTGATAACCTCTGAGGATGCTGAGAGAACTGGCGCACACACAATTCCACGCTGTTAGTAACTGCTTCCTATTTAGATAACAAAAGAGAGCATGTCTCAATCACAAATAGTCTTTCCCTATCAGTTAAACTTAGCACTGAGGTTCTTCAGGGTTCTGTCTTCAACCCTTCCTCTCCTCTAATATTATTAACGATCAGGCATGTTGTGTCAATCGCATTGTTATATTCAAATGGCACACTATGAAAGAAACGAAGATTCGTTTGGCAGAATTAATGTTTCTGAGCCTATTTCAACAGTGCAAAGGGCCTGACGAGATCTACCTCAGGGCCACATCTGGCTTACTTTGGGCCTGTGCGGAAAATTAACCGCAATCGGATCTTGGACCCTCCATGTTGTTCAATTGGTCGGTCGGTCGGTGGCTAAGACTTTTCGTTGCCGCATGAGAAGTAGTTGGTACTTTTCCGGACAGGGTAATATAAAAAGAAAGATAAGAACGAGTTTGGGGAAAGGCCAGCTATACATCCCGAATGAAACGTTCCGTTGAGAGCTGAGAGAACGTTTCTCTCGACACATCGGTCTAACACAGAGATACGAGGAGGCAGTAAGTCGCCATCCCAAGGGAACCGTGCTTCACAGCGAAGGAGATACGACCGTCCTGTGAGACTTATAACAGCACACCACCCGCAAGGGGGCAGCCAGAGACAAAAGGCGACAGCCTCCCCCAACCCCTCACCTCCTTATTCCAACTTCTATTCAGGCTCGAGTGTCTTTCTTTGGTGCCAGATGTCAATACAGGCGAGACACAATTCGTTGCAGAAAGCTCCGAGAAAGAACAGCTATTCCCGTTTGAAAAAGCAAGAGAGTGCTAGTAGGTCTAGCACATCATTTTAACCCTTTTAGGACTTTGAGAAAGAACAGAACACAAGGAATCTAAAAAGTCTGTAGGGTCTATAAGCTATACATCTGTCAGAACATTCACAACATGTTGCTGCAAATTTTTCTGCATTAAAGCAATGCAGTGGAGGGCCAAATATTGAGATCTGAGTGTGTCGGAACTTGTAAACGATTCCTTTTATCAGCCAGTTTTAGATTGGTGACACTAAATCTGCGTTCACATTCAAGTTCTTTCACTGAAGCGGGAAAACCTTTTAACCAGTGGCACGCACATGCTCTGACTTCTTAAAAACCCACCGTGTTAAATAAACGAGGAATTGACATGTCACCATCAAATACACGTTCATATTCGCCTGAAGGCCATGTGTCTGAATTTAATACGGCTGCATCCGAAAAGAAATCCAAGTCTTCAAGGCGTTTTTTCATATTGTCTATCACAGATTGAAAAAATCTTCCGAAATGTTTGAAGATTGTGATATTCATCGAAAGATACTTCCTTGATATGACTCCATTCAATATGCGCTTTTCCTCCAACTCTTGCGCTATCATCGTAATTCAAGGTGAGTCGTATGTTTTCAGTTTTTCAAGGGTTTTTATAGCCACGTCAGTTTCTTCTTTCGTTTGAAGGACTGAAGAATTTCTGTTTCGCATAGGGAATGATATTACTTGCAGAACTTTTACGGCCTCATAAAGAGCAACTAACTCTAATACAAGCAACCACTTTGTGAGGCATTTAACAATCCTTCAGATTTAGATTTCTCACAAACTGATGGATAACCATCACGACTCAGTTTTTCAAAAAGATGGACAAGAGAACTGTGACTTTCAGGAAGAACTGGAACAGCGTTAAATGACGAAGCAATCCAACGTACGTGAAAAAGCACGGCCTGTAGTAGTCTCTGACGTTTGGGAGTGTGATAAAACACAAATTATAAGGAATCTAAAAAGTCTGTATGCTGTACATATCTGCCACAACATTCTTAACATCATGGATAGCTAGTTCCATTTTGTGGGTCATACAATGCACGACAATCAAGTCCTCATGTCAAAGAGTACGCAAGACATGAGCTAAATCTTTGTAAGGTGCAAGCATTGATGATGCAACATCTGTTACGATACCTACAAGATGGTTTTTCGTACATCGTGTTTAATGTTATACTTTTCAAGAGCTGGTAACACTGTATACTGAAAATACCTGCTCTTGTCCCACTTCCTAATTCTAAAACATCGAAAAAAATAATTGCAAGCAACTACCTCGACGGGCAAACGTACAGTACATACATTATTAAACAGATTTTAAGAAATAGTTATACTTTCGACCAACATGTACCCGATATTATAAGGAAGTAAGCACCATTCTTTTTTATTTCTTCCCCTACAAACATAATGATATTTCGGCATGCATGGCCAGAATGAAGCATTTGGCGACCGATAAATCATTAAAGATTTGTAGTTCGATTACTACGGGATATGATTTGAATGATAGTATCTGTTTAGCTATTACATATGTAGATCTGAACAGCAAAGCAGTTTTGATTATTTTTTCCTTGATGCTACTTTCCGCACAACTTCTCACTTTCACTCACTGATTTTTCCATACTTCGTTTTTCTTTGCTACGTATTATTTCTACGCATTTCTCATGTGATTTGCACTTTGAATGATCATCGATTTTATCATTTATTTTTTTGGAATAATTAACAGAAACACGAGCTAAAAACCGCGTTATCCATACACACACGATCCATGCTTTATTTATTTTTTTTATTTGCAAGTAGGCGCAGCTTATCTTTTTCCATAATAAAGTATCACAATTTCCCACGATAATTTCAAGCCTACAGTTACTCCAATTCATACCTTGAGACTTCTCGCAGATTTCCGTGACCGACGTTTCGGAATCTTTCACTTTGTTACCACCACATTTATCGTTTGGTTTTTTAGAGTCACAGCCTATTTTAACTCTTGCAGAACTACTGTTAGTATCCTGACAATGTTTGCCCACGTATCCCGTAATGCACTGCTCTTAAGGAATAGCGAAATTTTGCTTTGTTTGAAACATATGCTGAAATTCCGTATTTTCTGAAGGCCTGCACGCACTAAGCTCACTAACAATGCTACTTGCCTCGCAAGCTCACAAGTAATAGATGTTGCAGCTCAGATTAAAGCAACAACTACAGCACGAGAATGGCGACTCAGCTTTAAATGTTTAAATACATAACGCTATTTCTAATATAGTAAAAGTAGATTAGTACTTCCTGAGTACGGCTCCACAAATTTAAATAAACGTTGAGTTTCACGTAACCAGTGAGCGTAAAACGAACATCCCCACTTAGGATGGGTAATTTACACTACTGGCCATTACAATTGCTACACCACGAAGATGACGTGCTACAGACGCGAAATTTAACCGACAGGAAGAAGATGCTGTGATATGCAAATGATTAGCTTTTCAGAGCATCCACACAACATTGCCGCCGGTGGCGACACCTACAACGTGCTGACATGAGGAAAGTTTCCAACCGATTTCTCATACACAAATCATACGCAAACATCAATTGACCGGCGTTGCCTGGTGAAACGTTGTTGTGATGCCTCGTGTAAGGAGGCGTACCATCACGTTTCCGACTTCGATAAAGGTCGGATGTAGCCTATCGCGATTGTGGTTTATCGTATCGCGACATGGCTGCTCGCGTTGGTCGATATCCAATGACTGTTAGCAGAATATGGAATCGACGGGTTCACGAGGGTAATACGGAACGCCGTGGTGGATCCCAACGGCCTCGTATCACTAGCAGTCGAGATGATAGGCATCTTATCCGCACGGCTGTAACGGATCGTGCAGTCACGTTCAAAAAATGGTTCAAATGGCTCTGAGCACTATGCGACTTAACTGCTAAGGTCATCAGTCGCCTAGAACTTAGAACTAATTAAACCGAACTAACCTAAGGACATCACACACATCCATGCCCGAGGCAGGATTCGAACCTGCGACCGTAGCAGTCTCGCGGTTCCGGACTGCGCGCCTAGAACCACTAGACCGCCGCGGCCGGCTGCAGTCACGTCTCGATCCCTGAGACAACAGATGGGGACGTTTGCAAGACGACAACCATCTGCACCAACAGTTCGACGACGTTTGCAGTAGCATGGACTATCAGCTCGGAGACCATGGCTCCGGTTACCCTTGACACTGCATCACAGACAGGAGCGCCTGTGATGATGTACTCAACGACGAACCTGGGTACACGAATGGCAAAACGTCATTTTTCGGATGAATCCCGGTTCTGTGTACAGCAACATGATGGTCGCATCCGTGTTTGGCGATATCGCGGTGAACGCACATTGGAAGCGTGTATTTGTCATCGCCATACTGGCGTATCACCCAGCTTGATGGTATGGGGTGCCATTGGTTACACGTCTCAGTCACCTCTTATTCGCACAGACGGCACTTTGAACAGTGGACGTTACATTTTAGATGTGTTATGACCCGTGGCTCTACCCTTCATTCGATCCCTGCGAAACCCTACATTTCAGCAGAATAATGCACGACCACATGTTGCAGGTCCTGTACGGGCCTTTCTGGATACAGAAAATGTTCGACTGCTGCCCTGGCCAGCATATTCTCCAGATCTCTCACCAACTGAAAACGTCTGGTCAATAGTGGCCGAGCAACTGGCTCGTCACAATACGCCAGTCGCTACTCTTGATGAACTGTGGTATCGTGTTGAAGCTGCATGGGCAGTTGTACTTGTACACGCCATCCAAGCTCTGTTTGACTCAATGCCCAGGCGTATCAAGGCCGTTATTATGACCAGAGGTGGTTGTTCTGGGTACTGATTTCTCAGGATCTGTGCACCCAAATTGCGTGAAAATGTAATCAGATGTCAGTTCTAGTATAATATATTTGTCCAATGAATACCCGTTTACCATCTGCATTTCTTCTTGGTGTAGCAATTTTAATGGCCAGTAGTGTAAAATCAGAGGGTGGATGATTTGATACAGAAGAAGAGAAATCATCCACCTGCAAATCGCACACTGTCTAGTGTAGTTAGCAGACCTGATAGGTCGTGTAAGTGTTGTAACGGCGTCATATGTTGAGTGATTACTGAGAAGGACACGAAGAGGCGAACCAGTGTGCGACAGATTTATCAGTGCCTGACAGAGTCGGAAACGGGCCTCACTGCTGGTACAGATTTGGCCGATTTCTCGAATCGTGCAGTCCGCACATTTGAGGGGCATTCGGATGTGGCAAGGCCCAGTTTTCGACTGCATGGCTACGTGAGGGCAGGCACACATACCGCAAAGGTTTCGCTCGACCACGTCTGACCATAACGAGTGAGGTACGCCGTATTTTACGAAGGGTGTTTAATAAGTAGGGCAACACTTTTTTTTTTCACGATGCGGAATTTATTGTAGGACATGGTGTATTTCCGCTTAGGTCACTATTGTTTCATGAAGTTCAGAAAGGAGGCCGTTCTATATGTAGCCTTCAAAGTGGCGTCTGTAACTGAGGTGATGGTTCAAATGGCTCTGAGCACAATGGGACTTAACATCTGAGGTCATCAGTCCCCTAGACTTAGAACTACTTAAACCTAACTAACCTAAGATCATCACACACATCCATGCCCGAGGCAGGATTCGAACCTGCGACTGTAGCAGCAGCGCGACTCCGGACTGAAGCGCCTAGAACCGCTCGACCTTAACTGAGGTGACCTCACAGCAGAGAGCTATCATTACGTTTCTTCTGAGGTAAAAACATAACATCGTAGATATTCGTAGGCGCTTTCAGAAAGTCTACGGGGACCTGGCTGTGAATAAAAGCGCCGCGAGTCGTTGGGTGAGGTGTCTATCATCATCGAAACAGCGTCGCGCAAACCTGTCCGATCTCCCGTTTGTCTGCCGGCCACAGAAAGCTAAGTCATAGCTGTGTGCGGCCGGCCGACATGCGAGAGCAACTGCAATGTTGGAACGTGCGGACACTCTCATTGGTGATTGACAAATCACAATCAAATCCTTCCTCTGTGCAAGTGGGCGTCTCTATTTGGTAGTGCTGCCGCGTGTCCACCAGTTGGGATACTCAAAGGTATGTGCTGCTGGATTCGTCGCCGAAAAAAAAAAAATATAATAAAATAAAATAAAAAAATAAAAAAAGGATAATGAAGAGCAACGAAATACCATCTCTGCGGAATTGTTTGCGCGTTACGAAGCTGATGGTGACAATTTTTGTCGAATATCGTCACAGGCAGTGAAACATGGATTCATAACTTCGAACCGGAAACGAAACAGTAAGCGCCACAGCCGGCCGCAGTGGTCTCGCGGTTCTATGCGCTCAGTCCGGAGCCGCGCGACCGCTACGGTCGCAGGTTCGAATCCTGCCTCGGGCATGGATGTGTGTGATGTCTTTAGGTTAGTTAGGTTTAAGTAGTTCTAAGTTCTAGGGGACTGATGACCAAAGATGTTAAGTCCCATAGTGCTCAGAGCCATTGGAACCATTTGAAGTAAGCGCCACATCACTTCTCCTCCGAAGAAAAAGTTCAAAGCCGCACCCTCAGCCCGTCCAATCATGGCGACCCTCTTCTGGGGCTCTGAAGAGGCATTTCAGGATTTTTCACGTGACCAGTATCTAAAGTTCTGGTTGCTTACAAAACCTGACACACAAAAATTAGTTCAAATGGTTCAAATGGCTCTAAGCACTATGGGACTTAACATCTGAGGTCATCAGTCCCCTACACTTAGAACTACTTAAACCTAACTAACCTAAGGACATCACACACATCCATGGCCGAGGCAGGATTCGAACCTGCGACCGCAGCAGCAGCGCAGTTCCGGACTGAACCGCCTAGAACCGTTCGTCCAGAGCGGCCGGCACAAAAATTAGTGTCATCGCTCATGTTCATTCATGAGTTCCAACAATTCCTGGGAAAAGCATAGTCTCTTTGGCAGGACGTCTGCATTCAGTTTTTGCACTGCCTGTGTGTATTCTGTGTGGATGGTATTGCAGTTGCTTGGGCAATATACGCCGTACACTGCGATCCGACATGTCAAGCTGTAGCGCATGCCTGAACGTAGAATGCCTGGGAATTCGGCTGAAGGCTTCTTCCACACATTTAACATTGCCACGCATTTCCTGTTTCCACACCTCTTACGCACCAAATCACCCGTTTCCTCAAAGTTCCGTACTCGCACTTTGATAGGATGTGCAGATGGAACTGGGGCATGACGTGCGAAATTGTAATGAACACCAAACACACGCTGTGCTGCCTCCACGGCAGCAACACGTTCTTGAGTGGTCCACAACGTCTTTCGATTGAACATCGATATCAGGGTCAATGACAAAGGTTTGTTGTCCAGATGGCAACACTCCCGTTTCCTCATCCTAACGTAACGTGCTATTTCCAGGGTAGCCAAATCGTCCGTGCAGGACCATATATTAACCACAATGGTCTTCAAGTATCTGTGGGGATGAGGAGTTAGCAACATTTAGTTTGGAAAAAAATAATATAATGGCTCAAGAAACTACTGTCACAGAAGCGTTTAGGTAAAAACTACTCAATAAAGAAGACTCCAAGGTACGAGAGAGAGAGAGAGAGAGAGAGAAACTGGTCTGAAGTGGTCAGAAGACAGGAAAAAAGAAACATAGTGAGCAGATGGAAATACTGGAAGAACAGAATAACAAATACTGAACTGAAACCGGCAAATCGTCCTCGTTGGCAAATCCGAGAAGAAGAAAAAGTTTTCAGCTATCGATATCTTCCACAAATACCCATTTCAAAACGTGACCAGATGAAATAATCGCCAAACTTGGTGCCTCGAAAACTAGAATATACTGGTTAACGGGCACATCCTTTTAGGATTCACTGGACGATTTGTCACGAAATTTAAGAAAAATTCCGGCACGAGATCTTTGCTTGTGCTCCAAGTCGCTAAAATGTCGACGTAAGGCCAGAGTAGCCTTTTGAATTTGGTGAGTGAAGCGACGTCATCGAATACGTGCGCCAACCTTTGCACTTCGGCGCCAGAAGAGGATTGAAGTAGAAGGGGGAGGGGGGTGACGTAGGCGTTGAGAGGGCCCAGCGGCGTCTTATCTCGGTAAGCAGGGGGAGGGGGGGAGGGAACGAGGGAGGGTGTAAGAGAGATGAGCGGACCACGAGGGTGGGTGCCGTATGGCCCATGGCTTCACCGGCTGTGCTACGGGAGCCGGACTGATTGGCTTTGTAGCTGGGCTTCACATTAATAGATCACGCTTGATCTTAACAATCATCACGTACCCTAAGCAAATAAGATCACAGTTAAATTCCTAAACAAAATTTTATACCGTTAGAAAACTGGAAATCATGAAATAAGTGCTGTTTAATTGCTATCAAGCATGAGTGTAAGCAGAAATTTATCCATGAGAGGGCAAGGTTTCAAAATTGCCATTTGTGTACACTGAAGCGCGCAAAGAAACTGATACAGGCAAGAGCATTCAAATACAGATATGTAAACAGGTAAAATACTGCGCTGCACCCGGCAACGCCTATCTAAGACAAGTGTCTCGCGCAGTTGTTATCAAGATTTAAGTGAGTTTGAACGTGGTGTTATAGACGGCGCACGAGCGATGGGACACAGCATCTCCGAGGCAGCGATGAAGTGGGAATTTTCCCGTACGACCATTTCACGAATGTACACGACTCTGACAAGTGACACGTACGTAAGCATCCTGTCTGATCGCTTGCATCTGTTTATGTCCATTGTGCAATCCGACGGACTTGGGCAATTCCAGCAGAACAAGCCGACACCCCACACGTCCACAAATTCTAATATCAGGAATCCGGTGAAACATCAAATCCCCGATATCGTTAAGGCCGGAAAAAGATCCTGCAAGAACAGAACCAACGACGACTGAAGAGAATCGTTCAATGAGACAGAAGTGCACCCCTTCCGCAAACTGCTGCAGATTTTAATGCTGGGTCATCAACAAGTGTCAGCGTGCGAACCATTCAACTAAGCGTCATCGATAAGAGCTTTCGGAGCCGAAGGCCCACTTGTGTACCCTTGATGACTGCACGACACAAAGCTTTACGCCTCTCCTGGGCTCGTCAACACCGACAATGGTCTGTCGATGACGGGAAATATGTTGCCTGGTCGTACGAGTATTGTTTCAAATTGTATCGAGTGGATGGACGTGTACGAGTAGGGAGACAAACTTATGAATTCATGGACCCTGCATGTTAGCACTGGACTGTTCAAATTGATGGAGGCTCTGCAATGGTGTGGGAAGTGTGCAGATGCAGTGATCTGGGACCCCCGACACGACTCTGACAAGTGACAGGTACGTAAGCATCCTGTCTGATCACCTGTATCCATTCATGTCCATTGTGCAATCCGACGGACTTGGGCAATTCCAGCAGAACAAGCCGACACCCCACACGTCCACAATTTCTACAGAGTGGCTCCAGGAACACTCTTCTGCGTTTAAACACTCCCGCTGGCTACCAAACTCCTCAGACATGAACATTATTGAGCATGTCTGGGATGCCTTGCAACGTGCTGTTGAGAAGAGATCTCCACCCTCTCGTACTCTAACGGATTTATGGACAGCCCTGCAGGATTCTTGGTGTCAGTTCCCTCCAGCACTACTTCAGACATTAGTCGAGAGCATGCCACGTCGTTTTTCGGCACTTCTGCGTGCTCGCGGGGGCCTTACATGATATTAACCACTTTTTTTGGCTCTTCAGTGTGTAACTGTTTCGATGCGTTTGAGAACGCATCGCATCTTCGAAAAACTAAATTCGACGGGAAGTTCAAAAAACTTTGTCTAACAGGTATCCACTAAATGTTTATACATCTGCATCAATACTCCGCAGCCCACCGTATGGTGAGTGTCGGAGGATTCCTTGTACAACTACTCATTCCTTTTCCCGTTTCACTCGCAAATGAAGCGACGAAAAAAAAACTATGTATGCTTCTGCACGAGCCCTAATTTCTCATATCTTCGTGGTTCTTACGGGAAATGTATATTAGCAGCAGTAGAATCGTTACTCGGCTTCAGATGCCGGTTCTCTAAATTTGCTCAACAGTGTTTCGCGAAAAGAAAGTCATCTTCCCTCCAGGGATTCCCATTTGAATTCACAAAGCATCTCCGTAACACTCCAGTGTTGGACAAAGATACCAATAACAAATCGAACAGCCCGTCTCTGAATTGCTCCGATGTCTTGCTTTAACGCAGCCTGGTGGGTATCCAAAACACTCCAGCAGTACACAAGAACGAGTCACTAGCGTTCCATACGCGATCCCATTTACAGATAAACCACATGATCATAAAATTGTCCTAGTAAACCGAAGTCACCCATAAGTTAGATTACTCTGATACCTACTATTTCAGTAGTATATCCTAATTCGATGGTTTTATTTTATTAATATCTGTGAAGTATTTTGATTCAATTAATGGAAAAGTCCAATACTTTTATGATTATATTCACGCTATCCAATGAGTAACTAAGAAAAATATGTTCAGTCGGATACCAGTAACGTTACGTTTACATTGAAAATTAAAAACCCGAAAAAAATCAGTATGACTGAGAAAATCCAATTGAGTGGCAACAAAAGAAACCAGCAAAAATTCCCCATTAATCTCCACGAACTGGAGAAACGAAAAACCAGTTTTAAAAAAAGTTTCTCAGCTGTGATATTATCTATAACAATCTGTTTGCTTACAAAACTTTTCATACCATCTATGGTTATCGTAGATTTGTTTAGGTCAAGTGTAACCAAGAGCCAGTACTCGATTAGGTACATGAAGGAAACCCAAAGCCACCCTCAAACTGGGCTGCAGAATCTACTTTTAATAGGCTAGGACTAAATCGAGGCGGTCTTTTTCTGTACAGGTTGACACATGATTGTGCAGCCATAGGACTCGTAACTCTATGATTACATATTACCCTGTGTTGCACGCTACAGCGTTGGAGACGGTCAGTTCCTGTAAATGATATCTTCTCGACTATGGAATTTCACGCTTTTATTCCTCACCTTGCGACTGATTTCTTTAGATACATAGGTGAACACATGTAAAGTTCATGGCGGAAGTGTTCTTCAAAGTCTACTGCAATAGCTCTGTCGCGTAAAGCAGATCCAGGATGCAGTCAAGGGTCCTCTCCCGTGCGGACCTCTTTACCTCAGGTAGCTCTTGCACACGACGTCCTCAGCTATTAGTTGGATATATTCCAACCTCTGTCCTTCCCTAAAGTTTTTAGCCACTACAGCTCCCTCAAGTACCTTGGAAGTTATTCCTTGATGTCTGAACGCACATCCTACCATCCTTTTCTTTCTTCTTGTCAATGTTCTCCACACGTTCCTCTCCTCTCCACTTCTGCAGAGAACCTCGTCATTTTCTATATTCTCAGACCACGTAATTTTGAGTTTCCGTATATGGCACCACATTTCAAAAGCTTCGATTCTCTTCTTTGTTTTCCAGGATTCACTTCCATACGATGCTGTGCTCCAAACGTACATTTCTCCCAGAAATTAAGGTATATATTTGATACTGAAACTAATCTCCGCCTGAAAAAGCCATGAAGGCCAAACGGTACAGACCGGCCGCCGTGTCATCATCACCCCAAAGGCCTCACTGGATACGGAGGGACATGTGGTCAGCACACCGCTCTCCCGGCCGTATGTCAGATTACGAGACCGGACCCGCTACTTCTCAGTCAAGTAGCTCCTCAGTTTGCCTCATAAGGACTGCAGCGCTCGGCTAACCGTATGGTCACCCATTCAAGTGCTAGCCCAGCCCGACAGCGTGTAACTTCGGTAATCTGACGGGAACCGCTGTTACTACTGCGGCGAGGCCTTTGGCATATATTTGATACTAGTAGACTTATTAAAATAAGGAATGCCATCGTTACCTGTGCTGCTCTGCATTTTAGACTGCCCTGCTTTCGTTCGCCATGCGTAATTTTGTTTCCAAGACTGCAGAATTCCATCACATCGTCTACATCGTTCACCCAAAATTAGGTGTTAAATTTACTGCTAATCTCATTTCCGCTGCTCCTTATTACTTTCGTCTTTCTTCGATTTACTCTCGATCCATAGATTATCATAATGGGCTCATTAGACTATCCATTCCATTCAAAGGGTCCTGTGATTTTTCCTCCTCCCACTTAAGATAGGACTGTCATCATCGAATCATGACATTTATATCCTCTCACTCTGGATTTTAATTCTACTCCTAAACGTTTCTTCTATTTTCGTCACTGCTTCTTCGATGTAGAGGTTCAACAGTAAGGGAGAGAAAAGCATACCTGCCTTGCACCCTTTTTATCAGAGCATCTCCCTCTTGGCCTTCCATTCCATCCACAAGAACAGACATTACACATCATAATATGTATTTACACTGATCCCAGAACATTATGACCACCGGCCTACTATCGATATAAATCCGACAAGGAAACAGCAGCGTCACCTGGCGAGGAATGTCAGACACACGCACGGTATATGTAGTATCAGTGAGCGTCCTGTTGGTGTGTAGGCTAGGGAGGGTGCGCGATCTGTCTGAGTTTAACCGAGGATGGATTGTGATGGCCCGGAGGCTCGGCACGAGCTTTCGGTTCAAATGGTTCAAATGGCTCTGAGCACTATGGGACTCAACATCTGAGGTCATCAGTCCCCAAGAACTTAGAAACACTTAAACCTAGCTAACCTAAGGACATCACACACACCCATGCCCGAGGCAGGATTCGAACCTGCGACCGTAGCAGTCACGCGGTTCCAGACTGAAGTGCCTAAAACTGCACGGCCACCGCGGCCGGCCGAGCTTTCGGAAAATGCAAGGCTGGTTGTGTGTTCGAGGAGTGCTGTGGTGAGAGTCTTCAACACGTGACGGAACCACATACAGAAGTCTTGGGGTCGGGCGGCCACCCATCACTACACCCGTTGGACGTCGCAGGCTGAGCAGAATGGTAAAACTGGACAGGTGGCGAACTGTGGCAGAACTAACATCAGATTTTAATGCTGGGCTGAGTAGAAGTGTGTCTGAACACACAGTGTACCGAATACTTCTATCGACGAGCATCCGCAGCCAACGACCCATGCATGTACCAACGTTCACACCACGACATCGGAAACTACGATTCAGATGGGCAGGTGACAATCGGCACTGGACATTGGTGCAGTGGCAGAGGGTTGCATGGTCTGATGGACCCCAACACCTTCTTCATAGTGTCCATGGGAGGGCGCAGATCCGTCGTCTTCCAGGACTCCTTAACACCTCTACTACGGGACGGAGACAAGCTGGTGGCAGCTCCATTATGCTCTGGGGAACATTCACGTGGGAATCCACAGGTCCAGTGGAGCTCGAGCAAGACACCATGACGACCAAGGAGTATAGTACGCTGGCTACAGACCACGTACACCCCTTCATGACGAGCATGTTTCTCGACGCCAGTGGCATTTTTCAACAAGATAATGCTTCATGTCACAAGGCCAGGAGTGTGATGGAGTAGTTAGAGGAACAAAGTGGCGAGTTCCTATCGACTCACCAGCTCGCCAGATCTGAACCCGATCGAACACATCTGGGATCTGATTGAACGTGGCGTCAGAGCTCATCGCCCCCGTCCCCGGAAATTACGGCAATGGTGACTTGTGTGTGCAGACATTGAGCCAGCTCTCTCCAGACACGTACTAAGGCCTCATTGCTTCTGTGTGCCACTGCACGTCGCAGCTGTTATCCGTGCCAAAGGTGGACATAACAGCTATTAGGTTGATGGTTATAATACACTACTGCCCATTAAAATTGCTACACCACGAAGATGACGAGATACAGACGCGAAATTTAACCGACAGGAAGAAGTTGCTGTGATGTGCAAATGTTTAGCTTTTCAGAGCATTCACACAAGGTGCTGACGTGAGGAAAGTTTCCAACCGATTTCTCATACGCAAACAGCAGTTGACCGGCGTCGCCTAGTGAAACGTTGTTGTGATGCCTCGTGTAAGGAGGAGAAATGCGTACCATCACGTTTCCGACTTTGGTAAAGGTCGGATTGTAGCCTATCGCGATTGCGGTTTATCGTATGGCGACATTGCTGCTCGCGTTGGTCGAGATCCAATGACTGTTAGCAGAATATGGAATCGGTGGGTTCAGGAGGGTAATAAGGAACGCCTTGGTGCATACCAACGGCCTCGTATCGCCAGCAGTCGAGATGACAGGCATCTTATCCGCATGGCTGTAGCTGATCGTGCAGTCACGTCTCGATCCCTGAGTCAACAGATTCGGACGTTTGCAAGACAACAACCATCTGCACCAACAGTTCGACGACGTTTGCAGCAGCATGGACTATCAGCCTGGAGACCATGGCTCCGGTTACCCTTGACGCTGCATCACAGATAGGAGCGCCTGCGATGGTGTACTCAACGACGAACCTGGGTGCACGAATGGCAAAAAGTCATTTTTTCGGATGAATCCAGGTTCTTTTTACAGCATCATGATGGTCGCATACGTGTTTGGCGACATCGCGGTGAACGCACATTGGAAGCGTGTATTCGTCATCGCCATACTGGCGTATCACCCGGCGTTGATGGTATGGGGTGGTATTGGTTACACGTCTCGGTCGCCTCTTGTTTGCACTGACGGCACTTTGAACAGTGGACGTTACATTTCAGATGTGTTACGACCCGTGGCTCTACCCTTCATTCGATCCCTGTGAAACCCTACATTTCAGTACGATAATGCACGACCGCATGTTGCAGGTCCTGTACGGGCCTTTCTGGATACAGATAATGTTCGACTGCTGCCCTGGCCAGCACATTCTCCAGATTTCTCACCAACTGGAAACGTCTGGTCAATGGTGGCCGAGCAACTGGCTCGTCACAGTACGCCAGTCACTATTCTTGATGAACTGTGGTATCGTGTTGAAGCTGCATGGGCAGCTGTACTTGTACACGCCATCCAAGCTCTCTTTGACTCAATGCCCAGGCATATCAAGGCCGTTATTACGGCCAGAGATGGTTGTTCTGGGTACTGATTTCTCATGATCTATGCACCCAAATTGCTTGAAAATGTAGTCACATGTCTGTTCTAGTATAATATATTTGTCCAACGAATACCCGTTTATCATCTGCATTTCTTCTTGGTGTAGCAATTTAATGGCCAGTAGCGTAATGGAGCTGACGAGTGTATATGCGCCTTGACGGCGAAATGATATTCGCTGAGCAGATGCACTCACTCTTCCCAAGCCTTGCGCCACTCTAATAACGTGTTCGGATGACCTAGGCGGTTAAGGCAACTGTTCTAGACATGCGGAGCATCCAGGTCCCAGTTCTGGTCCGGCGCAAATCTTCACATATTGCCGTCGCATGTAATGATGTAATGCAATGCCCGTATGCAGCTGAGGTCTGAAAATTTTTTTTTTCTATATATATATTTTTTTCTATATATATATTTTTCTATATATATATATATATATATATATATATATATGGCTGCTGATTATTTAAATTATGTCTCTTCTCTTGGATAAGAACAAAAACAACACATATAAATACTTTCATTTTAACTACTACGTCGCCTTTGTCTACATAATTTAAAACATTTTACTTAATTTATACTCCATTTGTGTGATGCAAGAAATTACGTGAATTTAACGAGGTACAGAAAGAACATTGTCAACGAAATTCGCGTGCAAACATACACGCGAAAAAATGCTACCTTGAAACTGTTTATTGTTTCAAACGTAATTGCCATGAATGGTAACACATTATTCCACTGTGAGACAAGACGGTCAATGCCCTCACCAAAAAATGTTTGCGGTTGCCTACGAAACCACGATTGTACCCAAGCGGACCACATGTTGCCAAGGTTGTTTCGACTATGCTGCAGAACATTCGCTGGGAAACCCTTACACATCCTCCACACAGTCTTTATCTCTCCCCGTGCGATTTCCATATTTTTGGAGCCCTGAAAAAAGACATTCGTGCCCGTCGATTTGCTTCGGGCGAAGAGGTGCAGTCATGGTTCCTTAGGCAACCGAAAACATTTTTCCATGAAGCCACTGACCGTCCTGTTTCACAGTGCGATAAATGTGTTGACAGTCGTGACGATTACTTTGGAAATAATAAACAGGTGACTTACTTCTTTCCGTCTGTCTTGTTTTCATATGACTGTGCCTCATACAGGATGGTCAGGCCTCTGAGCACTATGGGACTCAACTGCTGTGGTCATCAGTCCCCTAGAACTTAGAACTACTTAAACTTAACTAACCCAAGGACAGCACATACATCCATACCCGAGGCAGGATTCGAACCTGCGACCGCAGCAGTCGCACGGTTCCGGACTGCGCGCCTAGAACCGCGAGACCACCGCAGCCGGCAGGATGGTCAGGAACAGTCTGAAAAGCTTCTAAGGGTGTTGCCGGGGAGGTTGTGCTGAGAAATAAGAAAATATTTCATACGTTGCGCCGTTTCCGAATTATTTAGCACTAAAGTTAGCCGTCACGTCGTTTTTAGCACTGAAGTTAGCCGT
Source organism: Schistocerca americana (assembly GCF_021461395.2). NCBI lineage: Eukaryota > Metazoa > Arthropoda > Insecta > Orthoptera > Acrididae > Schistocerca > Schistocerca americana. The sequence goes on from NC_060126.1 coordinate 384,810,357, forward strand.
CACGTCGTTGTGTGCGCAAAGTCAAGCATTAGCACGCATTAAAATACAGCAGCGCAAAGACATCTGTGGGTCTGTGCGTTGCCACCTGTTGAAACTCTCATTGTCAGTTACAATGTGTCATTTTTTTGGAAGTGACAAATTTAAGCTGGATGAGCAAAAGCTACATTTGTTCGGTTTGAGGAAACCAAATGAAGAGCACGTTGGCGAGAATGTCTCTCAAAGGCTGATTGAATTTAAGCATGCGACGACCTGATTGGCTAACTTCAGTGCTAAATAACTCGGAAACGGCGCAACGTATCAAATATTCTTTGACAATTATTTCTTAGCACAACCTCACCTGCAACGCTCTTACAAGTTTTTCAAACTGTTTCTGACCACCCTATGTGTACATAGCTTGTCTCGACCCGACCACATGGCTCCTTTGTAAATATTGAAACGAGCCCTTTGGCCCTGTACCGTCTCCTGGCGTATTTTTCCCTGTGAATATACTTGAAAAAATGCTTTAATATTTTTCTGTAATATGTGAAAAAACATTGACATTTTTTCATGTGACGTGCATCGAGTGAAAAGGCCAAAGACAATAAGTATGATTTATTATCTGTGTAGACAATGACTACAGGAGACAATATATACTCTGGTAATTTTCATTTATCTGATGAAAGAGAAGACATTGGACCTTTTGGAGTAGCACCGCTGACCTAGCAGGACGCACTCTACGTTCCATACTAACAGGTCTGTGATGAGCGTAATAATTGTTAATTTATCTAAAATGTTATTTGTTACTACTGAAACCATCTTTTATTTGTAGAAGGACTGTTTCCTTCCCTGCAGTTAATAAAAGTGTTATCAGTTGCAATCTTACCCTCTACTTGTCCGTCATTACGGTCGGTACAACTATTTTTGGTGATTAGGACTCTTGCATATCTGATAACGTGTTTAGTTTATGCCTTTATGAAAGCAATAAAGTATCTCAGTCATTATATTCATTTTCTGATGCAAATCTTGCCTTACTGGGCCACTGATGTCGAGTACGCTGTTTTTTCACGCAGGCGCCATTACAGAGAAAGCTATAACTAAACATACTTCATGCGATTAAAATTAAATTAGTCGCGCCTTTGACGAGTCTAACATGCTACCCTTCATCCTGGCAACACTGTACCAAATCTCCGTAGAAATGATGGACCAAGCAATTTGTTTCGAATCACTTGTCCTAGTGGATAAAATTTTTCCTTTATCCTATATTCCATGAGTGTCGTTGGCCAACTGTGTGGGTGTTGAAACAAGAAAATATATGAGACAGAGAAGGCGATGGGCCATGACAAGGCCATAAAAACTAAGATCGGCACGAGAAAGCTGGTTGGACATTTCAAACTCAACGTATCTTTCCCCCACCACCTTTTTTTAAGCGCAGGAGCCAGTTGGCTAGTGGGGGTCGTTTTCAGACACTTCTTGGCTTGCTCGGTAAGCGGACACACGTCCTTTCTGGCACAGTTCTGTCTGATCTTGGGAGAAAGGTATCATAATGCGTTAATTTTGTTATTTATTGTTTTCAGTTCCTTTTGTGCCTAACTATGAAATGGAATGATAATACATTTTTGCGGTATTTCTACGTGTGTTGGAAGATGTAATGAGGTGAACTTTGATCATCGCAGTAGCCAGATGCAGGTGGGTACCTCTCTTGTAGTTGATTATTGCATGAGATTCCTTATGCCAACTTCTGTTAAAATTAAGCATCGTGAGTGTGAAAACGCTTAGGCTGATTTCCTTTCGATGTGTTTTCTGTTGATCACTGTAACGAGTTTCTGCGTTGGCGCCATTAATCGTTGTTGTAGGGGATTCTCGTGGTACTCTAATCCGTTCATCCTAAGAATAAACCTGATGAAAACAGACACAAACGCGATGATTGGTCAGAAGCTGTAGCACACGTACACTGGTGTTGTTGCGCTCTTGGAAACAGGTCCTACATATTACCAAGTTAACGTTAAATAAAACCTTAAGATATTCATATGTATTAACAGCCATCAACGTTGTTCTTAATTACGCTTTAGCTACATAGTTTTTATTTGAAAATCGTGTACAGTCACAGCTTCTGCAACGTTGTGCTCTGATTGTCGCGCTGTTAATGCGCAGTATGAAAATGGCTGAGGCTGCTTTCTGTTCCGTAGTGAAACACGCGCGTGGAACACGGTTACAAAAGTGCCGAGAAAAACGATGTTGGTAATGTTTTTCATAAATTGACGGAGATAAGCGGCTTTGAAATGTTCCCAGCGTTGTACACAGTGCAGTTAAAAACTTGAACTACATGGAACGTGTAGTGCAGTCGGTAGCGTAACGGAAGGGGAATGAAATGCAGTTATTCGTGCGTATGATCAAATCTCCCCACAATCATTTTTTTTTCTCGTTCAATTTAAAATACCTACATCTCGTAATATAAAACTCATCATCCTTTCTAAATAATGTACGTCTTCTTGTTTCTAATTACATACTGGACGCGAATTCCTGTTTCCGTTTCAAATACTAATTCTTAATTAAGGATGTTTTATAAAAGACTGTTCAGAAAAGTTGTTTAAACTTAGAAAACATAACAATTTAATTTTTAAGGCAAAAATGAAAAACCAAATCCTTTTTATTTGGACTATGTCCATTGTTTTATACCACAGAAGTAGGTAAGTATCGTAGAAAGACGAAAAACTATCATTTTCACAGCATCGAGCACATCATAGAAATGTTGCATTTTTACATTTCCTACTGTACCATTACAATATGAACCCAACAGAACTGATCTGGAGCCAAGGTGCGGGATTTGGCCCGAGAAGTAACAAGAGTGTTAAGCTGCCAGACGTACTGGAACTAACGCAAGCAGCTTTTTTACACGTCACTGCCGAACGCTGACGGGATATAGAAAGGCTCGTCATAAAAGAAGAAGCGAAAATGCTGCGCCTGGTTGGCTTCGTGGATCCTGTTGTTGATAGGCTCGTTATCCACGTAGCAGGTGACAGAATTGAAATGTATTTCTCCGATTCGGATAAGGAACGAGCTAAGATATTACCAGACGACTGACTGTAACTAATAGTTTCAGTGGCTTCAATCTTTAAGTATACAGTGAAATCCTTCAATATTCTCTTACGTTACACTCAGCTTATGCGTAAAAATTACCCTGTAGTTAAGTCAGGAATTTTCATCATTCTTATTTTTAATTGCAATAGTACGTTAGCTAAAAATGATAACGTGTTGCGGTTTTCATCTAGTCGTCTAAGGAGCGTATTGTGGGATATTTGCAGTGTATCATTTCATTCTGTTTAAAAATTAAATGACGTTCGAGACTGTATTGCTCCTCTGCTCTTCTCTTTTTTACGTGTGTATTGCAGCTAGCCACGTAGCTGCAGACTAGCTGTACCAGCTGACCGGCCAGTCCTGTCCAAGTTAAATGCGCCGGTAAGGCTGTTGTCCCGTATTATCGCTAAGTCGATGTGCGCGTAACGCACAGCAAAAAACGTACCCTTATAATCGTACTTGACCGTACTCGAGACAGCTTGGCTGCAGTCCCAAGTGAAACAGAAATCCAATGAGGTTCCAGCAAACGCGGAAGAATACATAGTGCAATGTTTACATCAGGTTTATTCTTACGATGAACGGATTATAGTTATTATCACAATGCAGTTCATGGCTCGTAGGATGTCGAACAGACTGAGTACGTGTGTGCTGCAAATATTTCGGCGTAACAGTGATTTTCGGAATTTTTAGGAGTTTCGTGGAACTCTAGTTCCTCTTGTCGGGTATGTTAAATTGCAACTCTTGTTATTGTATTACTGTAGTGAACAGTACATGATGATGAGGTCCCATACTCCGAGGAGCGAAGGGGACGATGCGGGAGACACGTACCGCTGACTAGGCAAGGTACTAGCGGAGGTGGTTTGCCATTGCCATCCTGCAACAGTAATGGGGATGAGTGATGGTGATGAAGACGACACAACACCCATTCATCTCGAGGCAGGGAATATCCCTGACCCTGCCGGGAATCGAATCCGGGACCCCGTGCGCGGGAAACGAGAACGCTACTGCAAGACGACGAGCAGTACATAATGTAATATAATAAACATGCTTCCTTAAATGAATGCGAGAGAATAAGACTCCTGCCCATCATCTGGAACGATTACCTTGGCGATGAGCGCATATACTATCATTTTAAATTACTGTGCAAGTAAATTCGAACCATTTTGATTTAGAGGAACAGCTGGTGTTTATTTTAAATGTTCTGATTTTTAATGTAAAAGCGCGTTGAACCCAATATCCTTTCTGTAAGAAAGGGAAATAAAAAGTAGTTGAAAATTACAGATGCATTTCACTGTTTATGTAAATGTATCCCGAGCATTCCGAAAATTTTACCGAAACCTGAACTTTCCTAATTAGAAAAAGTTAACGGGCTGCGTGGAAATGGCCTCTCGGTGTCCAACCACGTCGAAATTAAATATGGCTCTGAGCACTATGCGACTTAACTTCTGAGGTCATCAGTCGCCCAGAACTTAGAAGTAATTAAACCTAACTAACCTAAGGACATCACACACAGCCATGCCCGAGGCAGGATTCGAACCTGCGACCGTAGCGGTCGCTCGGCTCCAGACTGTAGCGCCTAGAACCGCACGGCCACTCCGGCCGGCAAGTCGAAATTATGTTGAGTACGTTCAAATATTGTGTGAGCTCTGTTAGGACCCAAACACCATGGGTTTGAATGTGTGGGACATTAGATAAACGATTCTTTTGGCCTTGTTTATTTGTTCTTTCATCCTAATCAGTAACGCACCTGACAAGGAAGGTGACGCGATGAAGCAAAGTATAGATGGTTGAATAAGACAATGGAAACCTTCCAGTATCCTCAGAAATTAATTTCGTATCTTTTCTAAACTGATGTATTATTTAATCTATCAGGCTACATGATCATTATCAGTTCACTATTCTCCCCTGATTTCAGCACAAAATATTTATCAGTTACGCTAAACTATCTATTCAAACCCTCGACTTGTTTTTGGTACCTTTCTTTCCTGTCCCTTCAAATCCCAATTATTAACACTTATTAATTATGAATCCATTGTTCCATTCACGCCCGTAAGTAAGGTCGCCAAACATTGAAGTAGGATCGTGCACAACGCCTTTGGACTAAATCTGTAGGAACTTACGTTTTCCATGGGTCCTATAAGTTAGAAGTAGTATGCAGGAAACGCGGACCGCCATAAATCTTTACTTACACAGCCTCTGGTAGCTGTATGAATGTCGCTGAAAGAGCTCCGAGGCCAGTGGTCGTAAGCAGAATAAATCTATTTTACTGTGTGATGCACTCTTTCTCTGAACTTTTTAGACACAACTTTGTACAATATCGATGTATTCCATGAGGAGAGCGACTGAGTTGTGCTCAGCTTCCTAATGCGGAATGCACGAACTCAGATTACGCTGAGCCGCAGCTGGTGCAGCAGATGTCCACGCTTGCTGAGAAGGCAGGACAGAGAGAGTGGTACGTGGTACGTGCTCGGACTGCGCAAGACTCCACGCAGACCACATGAGGGTGCTAAAGGTACGACATAAAAGCTGCATATTGCCGACAACGTATCCTGAAAATGTTGGGTGGCAACAATGAGGCTAGCACGAATTGCACCCTCATGTACTACATTACCGGCACTGTTGCCTGGCAACGCTTGCGGCGATACATTCTTGGACCAGAAGTTTTTACGTTGTGTCACGTATTGCCACAAAAAGGGCGAACGCGAGCTAATGGACGTGAGAGGGCCTTGTCCGCTTTTACATCACACAAGGAATCAAAAAAGAAAAAGAGAATTCGGGCTTTATGGATAAGTAAGCGGAAAGCATCAGAAAATTTAACTCGTGAACGGATGCTCCATACATAACTTTTCCAGAATTTTACCAGAATGTCGGAAAACGATTTCGAATATCTACTATCAGTAACTGGTCCGAGAACTGCTGAGTCCCATACAAATATAAGAGAGTGTGTGCCAGTTGTTACAACCTGATTGGCGACCACACTCCGGTTTTCAGATATTGGTGATTCGTAGAGAAGTTTAATGTACCTCTCTTTAAAGTGCGCTACTGACACGGGAAGATTTCAATTAGATTACATCACAGTGAGACAGAGATTTCGAAATCAGATACCGGATTGTAAGGCTTCCCCAGGAGCAGATATAGACTCAGATCACAATGCAGTAGTGATGAAGAGTGGGCTGAAGTTTAAGATATTAGTCAGGAAGAATCACTACGCAAAGAAGTGGGATGCGGAAGTAATAAGGAAGGACCAGATACTCTGCAAGCTCTCTAAGGCTATAGATACAGCAATAAGTAATACATATGCAGCCAGTACAGTTGAAGAGGAATGGACATATCTAAAAACGGCAGTCAGAGAAGTTGGAAAGAAAAACATAGGTACAAAGGAAGTAACTGTGAAGAAACCATGGGTAACAGAAGAAATATTTCAGTTGATCGACGAAAGAAGGAAGTACAAAAACGCTCAGGGAAATTCAGGAATACAGAAATACAAGTCGCTGAGGAATGAAAGTTAGGGAAGTTAAGACGAAATGGCTGCATGAAAAATGAGAAGAAATCTAAAAAGAATTGATTGTCGGTAGGACTGACTCAGCATGTAGGAAAGTCAAAGCAACCTTCGGTGAAATTAAAAGCAAGGGTAGTAACATTAAGAGTGCAACGGGAATTCCTCTGTTAAATGCAGAGGAGAGAGCGGATAGATGAAAAGAGTACACTGAAGAACTCTATGAGGGAAAAGATTTGAGTGATGTGATAGAAGAAAAAGGAGTCGACAGGGGAGAGATAGGGGATCCAGTATTAGAATCAGAATTTAAGAGAGTTTTGGAGGACTTATGATCAAATAAGGCGGAAGAATAGACAATATACTATCAGAATTTCTAAAATCATTGGGGCAAATTCAAGTTGGAGTGTAGAATGTACGAGTCTGGCGACATACCATCTGACTTTCGGAAAAATATCACCCACACAATTCCGAAGACTGGAAGAGCTGACAAGTGCTAGTATTATCACACAATCATCTTAACAGCTCACGCATCGACGTTGCTACAAGAATAATGTACAAAAATGGAAAAGAAAACTGAGGATGTGCTAGATAACGATCAGTTTGGCTTTAGAAAAGGTAAAGGCACGAGAGAGGCAATTCAGACGTTGCGGTTGATCATGGAAGCAAAACTAAAGAAAAATCGAGACAAATTCATTGGATTTGTCGACCTGAAAATGGCGTTCGACAATGTAAAATGGTGCAAGACGTTCGAAATTCTGAAGAAAATAGGGGTAAGCTATAGTGACAGATGGGTAATATACAATATGCACAAGAGCCAAGGGGGAATAATAAGAGTGGACGATCAAGGTCGACGTGCTAGGACTAATAAGAGTGTAAGACAGGTGAAAAGATATCAATAATACGATTCGCTGATGACATTGCTATCTTGAGTGAAAGTGAAGAAGAATTACATGATCTGCTGAATGGAATGAACAAGCCAATGAGTTCAGATTATGGATTGAGAGTAAATCGAAGAAAGATGAAAGTAATGAGAAGTAGCAGAAATGAGAACAGCGAAAAACTTAACATAAGGATTGATGATCACGAAGTAGATGAAATTAAGGAATTGTGCTACCTAGGCAGTAAAATGACGGGCGGAGCAAGGACGACGTCAAAAGCAGACTAGTAATGGCAAAAAGGATATTCCTGACCAAGAGAAGTCTACTAGTATCAAACATCGGCCTTAATTTGCGGAAGGTATTTCTGAGAATGTACGTCTGGAGTACAGTATTGTATGGTAGTGAAACGTAGACTGTGGGAAAACCGGAACAGAAGAGAATCAAAGCATTTGAGATGTAGTGCTTTTTTATTATCATTATTATTTATTTATTTTATGGCCTTCATTGGACCACTCTAGTCAAAAATACAAAGTTGTAAACAAGTTGTTACACAGGGATACAATTTGGTTCAACAATAACTTAATATGATATTTAGGTAATATAATTATTAGAGTCTATTCTTATATGAAAGGTGTTTTGCTCTTCTGTCTGCCCAATATTTCTTCATTCTTTCAGATATTTTCTTTCTTTCTTCATCTGAGACCACTCTTCCTGTACTCCTTTTATTGAATTTCATTTGTAGTCTGGTTTGCAGGTCTTGCAGTATTCGGGTTTTCTCTGTCTTGTTCTTTGGGTCATCTACTGTAATTTGAAGTTCTTTTATATCTTCCTTAATTTCTGTGATCCATTTAAAGTCGTTCTTGCTATTCCACAATTTTTGTATTATTTATTTACTAATTCGGTTTTCTGGAGTTCTCATCAGATGTCCAAAGAATGAGATGCGTTTCTTCCTGATTGTGCTCATGACTGGTTCTATTTTCTTATATACTGTTTCATTTGATGCTATTCTCCAATGTTCATTTATTTTATACTGTTTATTTATACATGTCCTAATTATTCTTCTTTCTATTTTTAGTATTCTGTCAATTTCTGCTGTATTAGTTGTTTTGAAGATAGTTTCGGCTGCATACGTCATTTCTGGTTGTGTATCTGTTTTATAGTGTTTTAATTTTGCATCTATAGATAGGCTTTTTTTATGTATGTAGTTTTGGTAATGTAATTTGCGTAGTCCATTTTTTTATTCTATTCTGCCATGATGGCTTCTCATTTAGATTGTATGTTATTATTTCGCCTAAATATTTAAATTTATCAACAATTTTGATTTCCTGTTGTCCTATTGTAATTTTGTTTGCAAGTGGTGGATCAGTTAGCATAATCTCCGTTTTTTTCAAATGATATTCTAAGGCCTACTTTCTCTGCTATTTCTTGTAGTGATTTCACTTGTTGCCTAGCTTCTTGCCTAGGAGAGCAAGATCATCAGCGAATCCCAAGCAGTTTAAGCTAATATCATCTTTTGCACTTCCAATTCTTATCATCTTTGGATTGTCCTTGTACCATTCTCTCATTATGTATTCCAGTGCAGAGATGTAGTGCTACTAACTAATGTTGAAAATAGTGAGATGTAGTGCTACTAACTAATGTTGAAAATTTTGTGGACTGATAACTAAGGAATGAGGTGGTTTCTGCGCAGAATCTGAGAGGAAAGGAATATGTGGAAAACACTGACTAGAGAAGGGAGAGGATGATAGGACATTTGTTAAGATATCAGGGAATGACTTCCGTGACACTGGAGGGAGCTGTAGGGACAAAAAAGTGTAGACGAAGACAGAGATTGTAATACATCCAGCAAGTAATTGAGGACGTAGGTGCAAGTGCTACTCGGAGATGAAGAGGCTGCCACAGGAGAGGGATTTGTGGCGCACCGCATCAAACGAGTCAGAATACCGATGACTCAAAAAATCTGCAATGAGCCTCACAGTACCAGAGGTAAGCAATGCTCGAGTAGAACTAGTGAAGAATATCATTCAATTGGTTAAAATGCCAGCCCAGAGAATTACAATAAAGGAAAAAAAACTGGGGCCGCGCGTATTTGAAAATATGTCCGACTGGAATGCAGCCGACACCGCTCCCAACTGTGCTTCTTGAGATGCGGCCTTTCTCTATAAGGGGCAGTCAAATAAGAACGAGATAGACGAGAAGAAGAGAGTAAGCAGTTTATTATTTGAAAAGTAATCGCCATAACTGTTAATACATTTATCCCACAGTGAGCCAATACAGTCAATGCCTTCACCGGCAACAGTTTGATGTTGCCTATGGGATCATGATTGTACCCAAGCAACCAACTCTTACACCGAAGCAAATTGACTGTCACGAATGTCTTTCTATAGGGATTAAAAGCAAAATAACGGAAATAGCATTCAATAGCATATGAAGGATGTGTAAGCGCTTTCCGTCCTTTTGTCTCACAGTGCGATAAATATATTAACAGTTATGACGATATTTTTGAATTTCTGAACAGTCTACATACTTTTTCCACCTGTTTTGTTTCCGTTTAAGTGCCCCTTGTACATTACTTTAGACGAGTCATAGCTCTTGCACAAGCGCATTTATGGAATTGGTAGTTCTCTCGTTTGTCCACTTCTCTATTGCTATACACAAAAAACTCACAACAACGAACAACCAACAAAACAACTAGGCAGTAAGTAGACGCGCAGACTTTTACAAAACCGTTTCATACTTGGAACATGAAACGTACGTTATACGCAGGCAGATGGGGTGCACAGATTCCGTTCGAGGAGAAAGTGTCAGTGTCAGGAAGAGCATCCGTCCACGAACTGCCACTGTCGTTGTCATATTCCATTTAACAACGCCGACGCCGTACAGCAAGGTTTCCCAAACTGGGTACCGTGGTGGGAGAATAAGTGCTGCGTGGCAAATTGTTATTAATACGGCGTTTTGTTCGACATTTTGACGATACAAATTATAATTAAAATCCAATTATGAGTTTTGTGATATTAGTTATTAATTAAAATCGGACTATTCACTGACTAAAACAAGTTTTCTAATTTTTTTTCAATTTTATGAACCTTCAAAGTAAACAAGGACCAGGATTTTCACAGTGTTTGGCCAGAGAAAAAGTTTGAGAACACCTACCGCAAAGAAACGGGAAAGGCGAAGAAGAAGAAGAAAGAAGTAGTAGTTTTACTATTTCTCAAAACAATCGCCTCTAAAACACATACCAATTGTATGCCTTCTAGAAGTTTTCTTTTTAAGCTGGCATCTCAAAAACATTGTTTTGGAATAAGACAGCAACTTTTGGGAGGATAAAAATCATCTCTCTGCGCTTTTTATTGACACAATGGAATAAAACGAAAGCTTTACGCATAAATTAGTTGTAGACGGGACGTTATAAATTAATGAGATGACCTTTTTCCCAGTTAATCAACTGTCTGGTGTGCTGTGTGACAGCTGACATTGTCACGATGAATGATGATACGACGTTTTCGGTTGTCAACCCTTCTTTAACCGATGACTTGTAGTAAGCGTTGCTGTATATCATTCAGCATTATCTGTTTTTCGAGCCTATAAAATAATGGTCAGGACGTTTTCAGCGTATCAGGACACGTTCGATATATTGAAAGATGTAAGTGATCATTTTGGTAGAAATCGCTTAGCTAACGATCCCCTTTTATTGGTTTGGGCTGGTCTCGAATTACCCCAACTGTTGCATGCTGCTTAGTTTCCAAGCTTTCGTCTCATTTATACGGGTTTTGCATTCCCTCGGTCGATTTTTTTGAACATTTCACGTACACCAACCGACACGAGTTTGTTTTTGAACTTTGATCGCGCATTGCAAATTCCATCGGAAACAGATCTTTTCCACAAATGGAAATGAGCGTTTGGCGTCATTGGCCGGGAGGCCCCTTGCGGGGCAGGTCCGGCCGCCTTGGTGCAGTTCTCATTACATTCGACGCCACATTGGGCGACCTGCGCGCCGGATGGGGATGAAATGATGATGGAGACAGCACAACACCCAGTCCCTGAGCGGAGAAAATCCCCGACCCAGCCGGGAATGGAACCCGGGCTCGTAGGACGGCAATCCGTCACGCTGACCACTCAGCGATTGGGGCGGCCATCTTTTCCACATCTACATCATGATGCAAAACGTCTTTCAGTACTTTCGAGAACTTTCAGTACTTTCGAGTACTGCAGTCTTCGATAAGCCTGAGAATGCTTCTCTGTGTATCACAATAAGTCACATTTCCATCTCGTCTCACACAGCACTGATTGTTTTGGAACAACAAGGGAGTTTTGTTGACTTTTTCGACACTGATTACTGACGGACGAACGACAACAACAAAAGTCTGTAAGCCAGCTGTAAACAGTCTCTTCTGAATGTGCTTGATTATCAGAAGTCGGACGGAGTGCTTCCAGATACTGTTACCGAGTTAGGCATTCACAAAAATCGTAAAGAAGTTCATCTAACGAAAACCTTCAAATGCGAACTTTTTCCATTAGGCTTTCCCGTTACCGAATGAATTAACAAGTTTACTGTGACCAATCACTGTTTGTTTATTTCCATAAAGGATATCGAAGGTATGCCTCCATAATCAGGTGGATTTATGTGGCATCATGTGCTGAGTTATGACTGCATGTCTTTAACTGGAAGGAAGAACGAAAGAAGATATAAAGGTGAAATTAAAATAAAGGAGATAAAATACTTCCACTGGTCACAGGCTACTGTCTCTACCGTGTTACATCACACGTACCATGCTACTTTGTGAACACTGAAGATATTAACTCTTACATTTGTGTTTAAGTAAGCAATAAGATTTGCACTGGGCTTTGTTTTGCTTTAATGTTCTTTACAATTTGTTCCCCCAGTGTTTACAAAGCGTATTGGTATATGTGATGTAACACGACGGGGAATGGAATCTATGACTGCTGGAAGCATTTTTATTTCGCATTTATATTTTCTTGGTTCCTGTCAGAGTCTTCCCCAAAACTACGAGTCATTTTTTGAAAAAGTGTTTTGTTTTTCTCTACTAGACAGTACCACTGGTTACTCCAAAGTCGTAACACCACACATTTACGTGCCATATAAACCCACATAAATCCACCTGATGTTGGAGGTTGAAACCTACGAAACGCGGTGTGGAGCTAAACTGTAACTCGCAACAGTAACCTTAATGTTTCATTCTAAAACTTTGAAGTCAAATTTCTATTTTTTCACAACTCTGTTTCTATAGACATTCACTGCAATTAATGTACGCCCACAATTTTTGAACTGCCATTCCTCGTGTCACTTACAAACGACAAATTTTAATACAACAGTAACGCCACACCTCAACAGCGCCCTCTTCTCGCCGTTTGTAAAAAATTGGAAGCTGGTTGTGGAACAAGTACGTTGTTTGTGGACAGCCTGAGAGAGATAAACACCGCCCGTTCGCTTGTATGCATCGTGAGAGGTAACGGCCCTATCATACTTCCTTGGAGAACACCGGAAGTTGCTTTCGCTTTTGACACTGGCAACATGGCCCGACTCGACTATCTCCCAAGCCGTTAAAAGTGGCGACAGTAGGCCGGTGTCAAGTGACATGACTGTTAGTAAATGCAACATTCGAGGTACGAAGGAAGAAAATTTTCTTTTTCATGGCCTTCATCTCGTATCTTCACGGGATCGGCCCCCTCCCCCTACAAGGGACATAATTTCTGTACCCCAATTGCCCGCGTTTAATTCAGTAGTTTCGAACCTGGAGGTAATGAGGGTAATTATTTTCTGAGTGGTAAAATGAAATTTTCTTGGGGGTAAAAACCAAATGGGCTATATAACGAATCAGTGACTACTCTAAATTATATTTTTTAAACAATCACTGTTATCACTAATTCTGTAGATTCATATTAACCAGTTATTTGACATCCACTGCTGGATAAAAGTGGCCTCTAGATATTTTCATGCATTGATATCTTCAGCGATACTAAACCCTGCTCTTCCTGAATATTTTTTAACGTCACCTACCTACATTCCACTAGATAGTTTCTCAGTCTTATGTTATTTCTTTGGATCCAGAAAAAAAAATTCTTCAGGCGATTCACCATCCATGCAGCTGCCTATTGTCAAACTCACCTACGCTAAGATCATCACTATCATAGTTGCGTCTCCTATTATAGTCCATTAATTTGCTCTCTTGTCTCTGGCAGTAGTTTGCAACATCGCATCTCTCCACTGGTCGTTCAGCCGCCCTCAAATTTTGAATGGTCTTCATGTTAAAACACCCAACTACTGTCGTGACTAGACACTGGTGATAAGAACTGTTTCGCCGGCCGAAGTGGCCGCGCGGTTCTGGCGCTGCAGTCTAGAACCGCGAGACCGCTACGTCGCAGGTTCGAATCCTGCCTCGGGCATGGATGTGTGTGATGTCCTTAGGTTAGTTAGGTTTAACTAGTTCTAAGTTCTAGGGGACTAATGACCTCAGCAGTTGAGTCCCATAGTGCTCAGAGCCATTTGAACCATTTAAGAACTGTTTCTAAATGTTCAGATTCATGCACAACAAAAGCTTCATTCCGAAACTTTATTTATTTATCTAGAGCACTCGAGGCTATTTTTACTTTTCTATTAATTTCTTTTGCTGTTCCTTCAGTGCTAGTAGTTATCACTTGTCATCAATAACAAATTTCAATAGCAAATACTTTCCCGGCTTGGAAAATTGACAAGTTAGTACACGGGTTCTAAAACCAGTTTTTGTAAATGGTAACATCTTCAGATAATGAAATTCGAGCGAAAGTACAATTTGGCGGACCTCCAAAGGTTATACAGTAATAAACAGATAATCATTAAACAGAAATGGAACTTTTTAGTGAAAGATTTGGTGCTATTATTATTGGAAGAACTCTTAAGAATACCTGTTCTATTCTCCACAACCTACACTTGCAGCAGTAGACCTTCGGCTATGGTAGCAATGAAAACAAAAGTGGTAAACTAAATGAACTTTGCACGTGATTTATTGCGTGCAATGGAGGACACCAAACCAAATACAAAACAGAATCATCAGAAATAAGCATAACCAGACACCGCACTGACCCATTATTACTGTGTTTAGTTGAAAACGTAGCAACCACGTGATTTTTCACTTACATGAACATTAACAAGTATTTCAAACATTTGTCAATTTAAAATTAAGTATGTTAATTTTTCTTATCTAATGTTAAACTGTGTTCCAGACAAACGTTACTCCACGTGAAAATGTGAGAACGGCTTCTAAATGTTTGTGAATCGTATAGCTGAGGGTGGACATTACTGCCAGCCCGGTATTCACCTACTCAGATGTGGGAAACAGCCTAAAAACCACACCGGCCCATCTTGTTAAGCCGCCGGGCGGCACGCCTTCTGGAATCCCAGAGGCAGAGTGATATGTAGTTTCATCTGTGGAAACATACAAAACTGCTGCAGAAATTAACTTCACCCCCACCCCCACCCCCTCTCTCTTCTTTTCTCTTCTCTCTCTCTCTCTCTCTCTCTGGTCAGATACTGAATACGTGAAGTCTGTAACTGAAGTGTCTCTTTATGAAATGAAATACTTTGTCACTGTACAAGCTAAGAAATGAGTTCGTTGAACATTATTTATTTTCCTAATTAGATGAAATTGGGTCAAATGGTTCAAAAGGCTCTGAGCACTATGGGACTTAACTTCTGAGGTCATCAGTCCCCTAGAACTTAGAACTACTTAAACCTAACTAACCTAAGGGCATCACACACATCCATGCCCGAGGCAGGATTCCAACCTGCGACCGTAGCAGTCGCGCGGTTCCAGACTGTAGCGCCTAGAACCGCTCGGCCACCCCGGCCGGCAGATGAAATTGTAATTAGGTGAAATTGTTACTTCAATGTTTAAGTGACGTACTGTCGTTATTGGCCTTTCTATAATTCACTGTAAGGTTCATCAAGTAAGGTTTGTCAAACTTTCGTTATTAAATAGGAAGAAATTGTTGTGAGAACGATCTTGTTATTATTTAGCGAGGGACAAATTTTTCATTGGAATTCTATTCAACGATGTATTGTAATGTTATTTCCAGCGATTTGCCTGTTTATTCCTCCAGATTCAAAACTATTTTCACTATTTAACGAACTGTTTTTCTGGAAGTATGTACAGAATTTTGTTTGGCGTGACTGAAATTTGTGTTGGTGGACGTTCAAATGGCGTTTTTCAGTATAAAGGCCCTGAACAGTACTAATGCAACGAGAAACTTCGCTATAATGAGAAATGCGTTTATGGCTGAGACTGTGAAAGAACACACATCTAATTGTGTCGCACAACCACACTGCACGTAAGTGTTCAGAACTGCTTTAAAATTCCGACGTCCGTATGAATTCGGGTTTCTTTTCTTGTGCCAGTAGTAGCATAAAAGTCCTTCAAGTACTATTATAGGGGGCTTGTTGGGTGTTTCGTGTCAAAACAGAACATCCGTTCGCTTTGCTGAAATCTGTATATTAATGGAAGTGGTTGCCTCATGATGGGTGACGCTGCACGTGCACATCATTTGAAGTTAAATATTTATTGCCCACTATTGTGGAGAGAAAGCTCTCTCTCTATTAAGTCTGCAAATCGGCAGATATGACAAACCCATCTTTCAAAAATACTCATGCGATTTAGTTTATCCGTTTGAGTATTTCACATCAGTATCTGCTCCACACCTCCAGCGTAAAAACTGGATTTTCAAACAGATTTTCCAATGTGTCTGCTAGTACAAAATGATTGTAAACTTCCCTATTCAGTTTCGTCTTATGACAGTGATGTATGGACTTTTAACGCGAAAGGATTGCTGAGGATTGCTCGGCAAACAATGGAGAGACAAGAAAACAAACAAAACGTCTCGGAGATATTATGACCGTCATGGCGGTGAGCGAGATGGTGACGGGATGGTAGATGGATCAAGGGAGTTCTTTGTTGGATTTCATGAGGTAAGAAAACACTGATACATCTACCAAATGGAAGCTGAACAGGTGACGTCATAAAACATGCACAAGTAGCATGGATGCGAATAGCTTAATCACCGAGAAACATGTGGAAGTCTACCTATAGGATGCCTTTACCTAGCAGTCGATTCTAAATCGCTGGCGATGATGAAATGAATTGTATACTGTTCGCAAAAGCACTGACGATATAAGAGGCGATCAAAAAGATTGCGGTTAAGGGTTTCGCTGCAATGTAGCGCGACCTCGATGCGGGCGGAGGGAAGTGATTAGTGAGGCATTCATGTCTTTCCGAGGTGCCTGCAGTAAATGCGGAAACGTGAAGTATGGCGACGTTATTGCGAAATGTTTCCAAAAAGGACCAAGGTGGTGTTATTCTTTTTTTGGCTGTCGAAGGACAAACACTGGTAGACATAAATCGCAGAGTGGAGAATTTGTATGAGCAGCATGTCTGTCGAAAACGACAGTTGTGGAAAACTGAGACAAAGGATGCTGCTGCTTCATGATAACGAATGTTCCCGTACCGCAAATGTCGTACTGAGACACACTCAGTGATGGTGATATTTGGTGCGTGGGGCACTCAGTATAAATTCCCAATCTTTTCACTGTCCAGTGTCGCCACTTTCCTGAATGATGATGAAATGAGGAGAACAACACAAACAACCAGTCCTCAAGCGGAGAAAGTCACCGACCAGCCCGCGAATTGAACCCGAGATCGCGTGATCCAAAGGCACCAACGGTAGCCCCTAGACCACGAGCTGCGGACGAGGCGCTAGAGCACCCGCCTCATAGTCTTGATCTCTGTCCGTGCGATTATCACGTCTTCGGCCCCATATACAAGGCCTCGAAGATTCGATGATTCCTGTCGGATGAGCTTGTGGAGCAGGCAGCTATGGACTTCTTCACGCAACAGGACACGGTGTGTATCTTCAAAATGGTTCAAATGGCTCTAAGCACTATGGGACTCAACATCTGAGGTCGTCAGTCCCCTAGACTTAGAACTACGTAAACCTAACTAACCTAAGGACATCACACACATCCATGCCCGAGGCAGGATTCGAACCTGCGACCGTAGCAGCGGCGCGGTTCCGGACTGAAGCGCCTAGTATCTTCGACCTGGTGCGTCGATGGGATGACTGCCTCGATACTCATGCGATTTTGCTTGGGGTTGGCACACTTTTCCTGGACTGTAAGGCCTTCGAACTGGAACTTTTTGATCGTCCCTTGTTGACAATTTACTCGCTTCTGATAGAAATGAGTGGTATAGTATTGTATTGCATTGCATTGTATGTTAACTGGGGACCTAGAAACGATGGAAAGGATCCGTCCCCGCCACAGCCGCAGTGGTCCACAACCCCACGACGAATACCGCAGTCCACTTCACCGCTCCGCCGCCCCACACCGAACACATGGTTATTGTGCGGTTCGGCCCCCGGTGGATACGGGATAAAGGCCAGAAAACTTTTCTCCGTTTTGTGAAGCACGCAATTTTAAATCTCTGAATATTTAAAGAAAGTTGACCGTCTTTACCACATATTGAAATCTTATTAGATCTGCATTGTTATTTATGCACTTCTGATACTCTCCTCTATGAAGTTGCTTTTCCTATTGCAGTATATCTAGAGGTCTGTATCCGGAAACTGCGATAAGAAGCGGATAAAAAAAAAGACAGATCAATGGACAATGAGGTTAAAAGTGTAAGTAGCATGTAGATGAGGAGCCCCTGTGTCGGCAGCAAGAAGGAGGAAGTAGTGGGGCTTAAGAAGACAATTTACAAGGACAGCACTGCGAGCGATGGGCTAATGCAGCGATGTAACTTGTTCGAGGATGAACAATACTATTATTTTAAATTTTTGTTCAGGTCATTCTATTTTCGTGAAAATATTACATCAGCCTATTCCTCCATTATCCCAGAAGAATGTGCCCACCAACGTGTCGCGCGACCTGGCACCTGTGGTTTTCTACAATATGGAGATCGTGGATGTGTGTGTTACGTTCAGAGGAGGGGACCCACAAATAGTTGGAAGTTCTTTTCTGTGGGTGGTGTGGCAGTAACGTCCGTTTCTGCCTCTAAGTATCTCTCTTGTACAATTTTAGGGTTCAGTAGCTCTATCGGTAGAAACGGAACCCTTATCGCATCACTTTGTTGTCCTTCGGTTAAGACCCCTTCTTCTCAGGGACTGGTAGAGGTATCCAGTTGAATTTTACACTGACGTGGCAAAAAGTCATGGGACAGCGATATGCAAATATACATATGGCTGTAGTATGGGGTACACAACGTATAAAAGGGCAGTGCATTGGCGGAGCTGGCTTCTATACTGAGGTGATTCACGTGAAGAAGTTTCCTACGTGATTATGGCCGCACGACGGTGATGATGTTTGGTTTGTGTGGCGCTCAACTGCGCCGCTATCAGCGCCCGTACAAATTCCCAACCAGTGCTCAGTCCAATGTCGCCACTTGCAGGAATGATGATGAAGACAACACAAACACCCGCTCATCTCGAGGCAGGTCCGCACGATGGGAATTAACAGACCCTGAATGCGGAATGGTAGTTGGACCTAGACGCATTGGACATTCCATTTCGGAAATCGTTAGGGAGTTCAATATTCCGAGACCAACAGTGTCAAGAGTGTGCCGAGAAACCAAATTTCAGGCATTACCTCTCACCACGGAGCAGCTGGATTTGCGTACAGTTATCAGTGCTAACAGACGAGCAACACTGCGTGAAATAACCGCAGAAATCAAAGTGGGACGTACGACGAACGTATCCGTTACGACAGTACGTGGACCCTAGATGACTGGAAAACTGTAGCCTGGCCACTTGAGTCCCGATCTTAATTGTTAAGAGCTGATGGTACCGTTCGAGTGTGGCGCAGAGCCCACGAAGCCATGGACCCAATTCTCAACAAGGCACTTTGCAAGCTGGTAGTGGCCCCTAATCGTGTGGGCTGTGTTTACATCGAACAGACTGGGTCCTCTGGTCCAACAGAACCAATCGTTGACTGGAAAGGGTCATGTTCGGCTGCTTGGAGACTACTTACAGCCATTCATGGACTTCATGTTTCCAATCAACGATGGCATTCTTATGGATACAATGCACCATGTCACCGGGGCACAGCTGTTCGTAATTGGTTTGGAGAACGTCACAGACAATTCGAGCGAATACTTTGCCCCCCCCCCCCCCCCCAGAGCATCCGCCCCCCGATCGTCCGACATTAATTCCATCGAACATTTATGGGACACAATCGGGAGGTCAGTTCATGCAGAAAATCCTGCACCGGCAATACGTTCGCAATTATGGACAGCTATAGAGACAGCAAAGCTCAATATTTCTGCAGAGGACTTCTGTCAAAAGGAGGTCCGACACGATATTACGAGGTATCATATGACTTTTGTCACCTCATTGTACGACTAAGCATCTAAATCAATACAGTCAAAAGATACAGCCATTAATGTCATATATTTTGATACTCGCAAACTCACTCATCGAAACCTACTGTTGAGCCGCCTATATACATAATTAAGTTTGTACGGAAACCTCAAAGCGCGAGACCTACTCGCATTTGTCTGTCCGTTTCTGTAGATCGGTTAACCAACCGTCATCGTGTCGAGCATCAGTCACATCATAGTGCTTGTTTTTGTATCAGCTGTTTCAAGTGTTTTGCGATTTTACAGTTACGGATGAATGCGAACCAAGAACTGCCATCACATTGTGCTTCCGGTCAGGAAAACTGGCAGCAAAAACCGTCAAGCTGCTTCGACAGACGTACGAAGCGGAAATGTTGAGTTCTCTACCGCCGCGACTAAAGAAAGCAAAACAGGTAAGAACTAACGGGCAGACAATGCTCTTTTTTTAACTTGGAAGGGATATTCTGCTACAAATTTGTTCCTCAAGCTGCGGCTGTTAAGTAGCATTACTACCTGCAAGCGCAAGAACGGCTGAGTGCTGTTCTGTAGAAAACAGAGAGCCTGCACTGCAGCAAGCGTCTTCTCCGCAACCAAGTTTTCGGTCAGACTGCGCGGAGAAACACAAGTCCATTTTTGGCCAAAAACAAAGTAAAATGAAAATGATTACAGCGGATTTTGCGTCCACTCCGTCCGCAGATATATTTTCCTGTTCGCTACAATGAAAGAAAGCGAAAGCGGAAGCTCTTTCAGGACATACACGGTCCAGTCACATTAATGTGACCACCGCCTACGTTCGACGTCGACGCGAAGTAACCACTAACAGATGGCAGGTGGCATCACCGGCAGCATGAGGTACATTACTGGCCATTAAAACTGCTTCACCACGAAGATGACGTGCTACAGGCGCGAAATTTAACCGACAGGAAGAAGATGCTGTGATAAGCAAATGACTAGCTTTTCAGATCATTCAAACAAGGTTGGCGCCGGTGGCGACACCTACAATGTGCTGATATGAGGAAAGTTTCCAACCGATTTCTCATACACAAACAGCAGTTGACCGGCGTTGCCTGGTGAAACGTTGTTGTGGTGCCTCGTGTAAGGAGGAGAAATGCATACCATCACGTTTCCGACTTTGAT
This sequence comes from Schistocerca americana, assembly GCF_021461395.2. Taxonomy (NCBI): domain Eukaryota; kingdom Metazoa; phylum Arthropoda; class Insecta; order Orthoptera; family Acrididae; genus Schistocerca; species Schistocerca americana. Next base: position 384,831,302 of record NC_060126.1, read on the forward strand.
AAAGGTCGGATTGCAGCCTATTGCGGTTTATCGTATCGCGCCATTGCTGCTCGCGTTGGTCGAGATCCAGTCACTGTTAGTGAATATCGAATCGGTGGGTTCAGAAAGGTAATACGGAACGCCGTGTTGGATCCCAACGGCCTCGTATCACTAGCAGTCGAGATGACAGGCATCTTATCCGCATGGCTGTAACGTATAGCGCAGCCACGTGTCGATCCCTGAGTCAACAGATGGGGGTGTTTGCAAGACAACAACCATCTGCACGAACAGTTCGACGACGTCTGCAGCAGCATGAACTATCAGCCCGGAGACCGTGGGTGCGGTTACCCTTGACGCTGCATCACAGACACGAGTGCCTGCGATGGTGTACTCAACGACGAACCTGGGTGCACGAATGGCAAAACCTCATTTTTTCGGATGAATCCAGGTTCTGTTTACAGCATCATGATGGTCGCATCCGTGTTTGGCGACATCGCGGTGAACGCACATTGGAAGCGTGTATTCGTCATCACCATACTGGCGTATCACCCGGAGTGATGGTATGTGGTGCCATTGGTGACACGTCTCGGTCACCTCTTGTTCTCATTGACGGCACTTTGAACAGTGGACGTTACATTTTAGATGTGTTACCACCCGTGGCTCTACCCTTCAGTCGATCCTTGCGAAACCCTACATTTCAGCAGGATAATGCACGACCGCATGTTGCAGATCCTGTACTGGCCTTTCTGGATACAGAAAATGTTCAACTGATGCCCTGGCCAGCACATTCTCCTGATCTCTCAACAATTGAAAACGTCTGGTCAAATGTGGCCGAGCAACTGGCTCGTCACAATAAGCCAGTCACTACTCTTGATGAACTGTGGTATCGTGTTGAAGCTGCATGGGCAGCTGTACCTGTACACGACTCAATGCCCAGGCGTATCAATGCCGTTATTACGGCCAGATGTGGTTGTTCTGGGTACTGATTTCTCAGGATCTATGCACCCAAATTGCGTGAAGATGTAATCACATGTCAGTTCTAGTATAATATATTTGTCCAATGAATACCCATTTATCATCTGTATTTCTTCTTGGTGTAGCAATTTTAATGGCCAGTAGTGTATTTTCCTGTTCGCTACAGTGAAAGAAAGCGAAAGTGGAATCTCTTCCAGGACATCCAGTCACATTAATGTCACCACCGCCTACGTTCGACGTCGACACGCAGTAACCACTAACAGATGGTAGGTGGCAGCACTGGCAGTAGAAGGTACATAAACCGTGCCGGGAGAACACGAAAAAGAATGTACTCGTTGTTGTAATGGGGACACCTATGTCCGTAAACTGTTCGCGTGTTGCCGGGGTTAGAGTATACCGCGAATGGATAAAAATGGCGCTATCCAAAACCAGCGCCGAAGCAACTGTGGTGCACCCATAGACTTACTAAATAAAAACTAGACCGCGCATTGGCGCTAGTGTCGCGTCCCCACATTGAACGTGACAGAAGCCGCCATTTGCAGGGAAACAGTGCGTAAACATGATTCGTTCGTGTGCTGCTTTTAATTGTAACAATAAGAATGGAAGCAAAGACGAAGACGGAAACAATGTTAAATTTCACAGGTCAGTCATTTCTGGTTGTTTGTTACTTTCTATTACTTATGTATAGTATTTTCATGGAGAAATAATACACCATGAGCGTTTGTTTTTATTTAGGTTTCCCCTTAGAAATGATTTTCTAAATCGGAAATGGTTGGTTGCTACTGGAGAGAACTTCTAACCGACTGCAAATCATTTGCTGTGCTCTCTTCATTTTGAAGAGAATTGTTACATGGAAAATTATGTAAATAGATGTCAACTGAAGGACAATGCTATACCGACAGTATTTGGATTTCCAACTCATTTGAAAAAGGCGTAGTGTCCTGGAAATCGTGCAATATAGGCCTAGGTTAAATAGTGTGGAAATACTGTCAGTGTCTGTAATTTTTAATGTTCCTTTTCCAAGTTACCAAGGCAAGGAAACCGCCAAAGCCAAGAAATGTTGAGACAGCAGAAAACGTGTGTGTGGATGTGCACGTTTCTGGTTACCCTGGAGACCACAATTATTAATTTCCATCAAGTCCAAGTAAGCTGAAGGAAAAGTTCGAAAAAATTGAAGACAGGAAGGAAGTAAAAATTGTGCAATATAAGACTAAGTTGAATACAACGAAAAAAAGTGCAAAAGACAGACGCAGAAGATTTGCAAATTAGCAAATATTTTAGAAGAACTAAAACCTAAAAACTTAGTAAACGATAAAGTAATCTCGCTTATTAACGCTACTCACAGTGACATGTTATTGGAGGTCCTAGATAGAAGCAAAAACAGATCACAGCAATATTCGGATAGGTTAAAAGCTTTTGCTATAACTTTAGACAATACTGTGCTAAGCAAAAGTACGCGTGCAAAATGTACACAGTAGTCGGCAAAAAGCAAACAGGACCTGACAGGAAAATTATGTAAATTAAATAATAATCGTACTGGCTGCTACTTTAAAAGTTTCATGTAATTATGTAATGCAAATAATTCGATGTAAACTCGCTCCACCTTGTCAGGAAAGAGCCTTACATTGTTAAATTTCGCGTCTCTATGCAGACGTATTTCGGAAATTAGGAAACTTCATTCATTTAAGTATACTTTTAAAATAGACTCGGATACTCAGTATTTTTTTAAACAGACATGTGTTTAATTTGTGCTTCAATTTGCTCTTGTTGCGTCGCATATAATTCAAATCACAACCCCAGCACTAGGATTCATCCCTGCAAATGGCGGCGATCAGCTGCTTCAATTGGGGGACAGTTGCCTCGCTTCTCCGCTACGCCGTGGTAGGGGTTTGGGTGCACCGCGGGCCGTAGATGACCGGGGAACGACGGCTGCGGAGGTGTGTATAGGCGAATAGACGAGCAAGTGCTGGGCAACGTACTGCCCACATGAAAAACAGTGTTTCCCCCAACGACGGTTCAGCGAACGTAGCTGCGTATGGGCCTCCACAGCAGGCGCCCGTTCTTGCACTCATACAAACTGCTGTTCATCGGCAACGAAGGCTGGAATTTACAAGCCAGTACTGCAACTGGACGTCCGACAGGTGGACTACAGACGCATGACATTTTGTGCTCCCTCGGACAGTTGGCCATTCGACGCATACGGCATGAAACGTCTGAAAGCAGACGCCCTGCAACAATCGTCGGAGAAATACGAGGTGCGACAATAAAGTAACGAGACTGATTTCCTTTGCTAGATGTGGCAACCCTGCAGGCCTGCGTAGGCACAACATCTTTGACCTCAGTCTATAAGCTGCTTCTAGTCCACGCGGCACATCGATGCAACTGCTCAGTTGTGAGTTGTGCTGTAATAAGTTAACATGTGTTTGTGTCTCTCGTCACAGAAATGTGGCAGCCGATTTGTTGGAGCAAACAGAAATCAATCTAGAATTGTTCAGCTGTGTTATCACTGGTGATGAAAGTTGGTTTTTTCAGTACGATCCAGAGACAAAACGCCAAAGTTCGCAATGGTGCTCAAAGGGATCACCCAGACCAAAAAAAGCTCACATGTCGAAGTCAAAAGTGAAATACGTGCTTGTGTGCTTCTTTGATTCCAAGAGAATTGTTCATAAAGAGTGGGTGCCTCCTGGACAAAGAGTTAACCGATATTACTACAAAGCAATTTCAGAAAGACTTCATAAAAAGAGTTCTTCGTGTCCGTGCCGACATTGCTGATAATTGGATTCTGCATCACGATAATGCGCCATCCCATACTGCTCTGTCAGTACCGCAATTTTTAACCTCAAAACAAATTTCAGTACTACCACAGCCACCTTATTCACCAGATATCGCTCCGTGCGACTTTTTTCTATTTCCAAGAGTCAAAATGGCGGTCAAGGGACACCATTTTCAAACAACACGAGATATCCAAAAAGCTGTGACGAGTGTCTTGGAGGATATTACAGAAGATGAGTTCCAGAAATGTTACCATCAATGGCAGAAGCGCTGGAAAAAGTGTGTGCGATCAGAAGGGAACTACTATGAAGGAGACAACACTAAACTTGACTAAAAGGGTAAGCAACATTATTTTTTTTCACATCAATCTCATTACTTTATTGTCATACCTCGTATTCTTGAGCACGTTTTCGTGGCATTTCCTGGATGATCTCGTGCTGATTCGCTGTGTCCTCCAGAATAACAAGGATGCCTCTATCCTTGGGGACCATATCCACCCACACGCCTTTTATTTTTCCTCGACACGATAGCATCGACCAGCAGGGCGATTCAACATGTCACACAGCTTGCAATGTACACGCGTGGTTCACGAAGCACCACGACGAGTTTACCGGACTCCCTGGCTACGAAACATTCCGAATTTAAACCCAGTCGACTATCTGAGGGGCCACCTCGGCGCCATGGATCTTCAACCGAGAAACCGAGCGCAGCTAGCCACGGCACTGGGAGTCGGTATGTCTCCACTTCCCTGACACCCTAAGACCGGAGCAATTCGGCTTTAGGAATCACCACTCGACAACACAACAACTCGTAGTCGAACACACGGCTATAACATGAACAAAGCCACAGGGGCCGTGTTCCTGGACATCGAAAAGGCTTTCGACCGTCTCTGGCACAATGGACTCATACGCAAACTAAGCGAAGCTGGTTTCCCGGACGGACTCGTACGTCTCATAGATTCATATCTCAGGAACAGGTGTTTCAACACTAACGTGCAGGATAAACAATCAACACAACATGGTATCCAAGCTGGAGTACCCCAAGGAAGCATCCTAGGGCCCATCTTGTTTAACCTTTACATTAATGACTTCCCCAGCAACACAAAACACGACGTTAGCCATCTACGCGGATGACACCGTCATCCTTGCGCAAGATTGGAAACTGTCGAACATCAATTCACGAATACAGACAGCACTCCAAATAGCTGAGCCTTGGTTGGAGCGATGGCGTATTAAAGTAAACGTCGACAAGTGCGAAGCAGTTCTGTTCACACGCAGACCGAAACTACTGCGCAAACATCAACACTGTAGAACGATAACACTACGTTTCCGAGAGAAAGTCACATTCCTAGGTGGTTGGCTGGATCGGAAACTTACATGGGGGGACTACACTGAGTACGTTGCCAACCGAGCGCACGCGAGGCTCAAACAGCTCTACCCAACTGCTCAACAGGGAAAGCACACTGAATAGGAGGGTGTCGAGGTCCATATACATGACACTGATTAGGCCTCTGATGACGTACGCAGCTCCCGTCTGGGGATATGCAGCTCCTACACGACTGCGCCGCCTGCAGATCATACAGAACAAAGTGCTACGAATCATTAGCAACGCTCCACGCTACACACGCACCGTGGATCTTCACCATGAATACCGCCTTGATACCCTCAAGGAAGTATTCAAAAAACACGCCACACGACTATACAGGAACTCGAGACACTCGAACAATCCTTTCATCCTCACTCTGGGAAACTACGATCACAACCATAGGTGGAAGCACAAGCGGCCAAAGACACTGCTAGCTAGGGCATAGCCACCTATGGTAAACTAACATACGCAAACAAGCGACAAACGTCGGCAAACCCCTGCATATCAGCAACACCGACTGGTAATTACCAGCTGCTATTAGAGCCGACCAACAGGCCACAACAGGGACACCGACGAGCTCGCCCATTGACGCACAAACAAACCGCCAACATTACCTTACACTGTGCTTCCGACTTATGAGCCATCGGACACACATACGATAATAAACCTAACTGTTGCAGGTTGCTGACGCTGAACGAGGACTCTACACCAGCACCCAGCGCCAGCCTCCGAGCAACACAACCGCACGACGTCAAGGTATTGACTTGCATGATCCCCACTACTAACAAAGCTTATCCTTGCATAACCTATCGCAGGCTGCAAGACATCCGCTACCGCTCTTACCACCCGACCTAACCATCGCAGAGGTTTTTTTTCCCTTGGCTCTTGCCTTAACCAGACGTACGCAAACATCGCAGTACCCACATCCTGCGACACCTCACTTTAGTGAATACTAACCCTTATACAGAGATGGCAGTAGACCTATTGTGTTGGCCATCATGCCTGTGTGGGCGTGGAGGGGCTCCACCTCTATTTAAAAAAAAAATAAAAAAAATAAAAAAAAACCTCACTGATTCTCCGATCCGCGCAGCAAATGGTAGCTATTCAGGCTTTTGATAGGTGGTCACAATGCGACTGGACAGTGCAGAGCCGACAGAAGTGGCCGTGCAGTTAAAGGCGCTGCAGTCTGGAACCGCAAGACCGCTACGGTCGCAGGTTCGAATCCTGCCTCGGGCATGGATGTTTGTGATGTCCTTAGGTTAGTTAGGTTTAACTAGTTCTAAGTTCTAGGGGACTAATGACCTCAGCAGTTGAGTCCCATAGTGCTCAGAGCCATTTTTTTGACAGTGCAGACAGGTGAAACAAAATTAAGCACAGCTTCAAATGACTTTAGGAAATGCTGAAATCAGAGGCTGAAACGCTGGGATGGGAGTATTAAGTTCGATGGGCTGTTCTACAAACGTTTTCTGAAACACTAAATTTGAAACGAAAAAATTCTCGTTTCTTTTGGGTGTCCACTTTTACTGATACCGTATCGAAAAAAAGAATCTCTGTAATCGCCAAAGCATTTCTTCAGAATATGGCATAGGTTCCTCCAGATTTTACGATCACCTTTTCAAGCGAGTACAGATTTTCCTGTGTCTCAATCGTTTGTCTAGAGTTAACACAGTTCCTTCAGCCAGACGTTTGTTGTCCATAATTGGTTTCCTGGTGATCATATCTCATTTTGATTAATTCGTAATCAACTGATCTTTTCAGCGATTGTCACACTCGACTGTCTGCTTTTAACGTGGCTGTTTCTGCATCCTTCAGGAAAAAAAATTACATTAGGATGAATTTTTCACTTTACGGCAGAGTGTGCGCTAATATCAAAGTTCATGGCAGATTAAAACTGTGTTCTCAACCGAGATTCGAACTCGTGACCTTCCGTCATTCTCCCAAGCTATGGCTAAGCCATGTCTTCGCGACATCCCTTCTTCCAGGAGTGCTAATCACGGAAGTTACGCGGGAGGACTTCTGTGAATTTTGGAAAGTAGGAGGTGAGGCAGTGGCGGAAGCACAGCTGTGAGGAGTGGTCGTGAGTCGCGCGTGGGCAGCTCGGTCGGTAGAGCACCGGCTCGCAAAAGACAAGGTCTCGAGTTCGAGTCTCGGCTAGGCACACAGTTTTAATCTGCTAGAATGTTACACATTACATCAGTTCACTGTGTTATCCTCGTAAACTACCAACAACTTACTATTACTCGATGCTGATGCTGCGGATTGTGGAGAAACTGCACCATTCATCATGTGGCTTACCTGAAACAGTAGGAAACAAAAACAATGCTATAGGTTAAGTTGTAGCACAATGGGTGTAACTATAAATTCTCATATGCGTCGTTTTTACGATTGCAGTATATGGTGTGTTACTTTTCGACAAACCGTTCAATGTATTTATAATAGGATGCAGATTTTTCGTCAGTACGTTTGCAATAATACGGTTACTAAACACACAGAGGCTTAACAAGTTTGTTGGTGTGATCGAATGCAGTGAAACTTGTTTTTGTTCCGTAAAATAAATGTCTCAATGGAACGATTTGAAAGCAAATTCACAGTTAAAACTGAATTTTTAGTAGTTAACCACGACAAGGTAGAATGAAGCGGCAAGTATTTTAACAGCAGAGACGTCATTGTAAGGAACAGAACAATTGTGTTTATGTTCCGTCTGACATAGCAAGCGGTTAATTATTTGACGCAGTCATAAAAAAAATTAAATGTAATTATAAATTGACCATTTTAGTCTGCCGTGACACTATTGTCCACCTGCTCAATAGGAGCGTCTCTAATGTGAAGTACATGCGTGTAGAAATAATTTGTGCAGCATCTTAACCAGATGGCAGGTTTTTTTCACCCGAAATACCTCGCTACGCACTGTACAGCCAGATAGTATAAAAAGTAAATACGGCTATTTTCATTAAATGTCCTACGATAAATTGGATTACATACGCGAAATTCAATTTTCTGTTCAATAATACAGACACGTGTCAATAAGTGTACAAGTATTACACGTTTACACGGTAAAAACGTGTCTACATGCTCACCATTTTCGTAACTGGATTTTTGATTTGGTCATAATTTACAACAACATTTAATTAAACCTAATCCAGCCGCACACAGATGTTGCCTATGCATAAATTCTCCTTTGGGATAGAAGGAATTGTCATGCAGAGATGGTTTAATTTTATTTTTAAATATGTTTCATTATGTGCCAGCAACTTCGACTGGCAAAGGAGTTGGTAAAATATTTTCATGATTGCACATCTTGCTTTATTCTGTGCAAGAATTGGGTTAGATTGTAGATTAATTGGGCAATTTGACTTATTAGTTCTACATTTACGAACGCTAATATTTTCAGAATGTGACAGACTCTTAACAGTAAATGTTGTGTGAAGTATTTTTTAGTTACCCTAAACCTTATTGTAATAATTGCCTAGATTAAGATCGAAGATGGAAATCGCAATCATCCTTACGGCAGGTTCCCTTGCAACGAATGCTATGTGACGAGGCAAGGTATTCCATATGACAATGAATAAAAGTATGCTTAGCTAGTCCTTCCTAATGGTTTCACTAGAACAACCAGCAATCACACACACAAAGCGAACGCTGCTGAGGTCAAGCATTTAAGATGCTCTGTTAGACCTGATTTCCAGTTCAAATTCTGATCAGTATGCTTGCGTACTAAATTTAAACATACAGTTTTACATTTTTCCTTTTCCCATTTCCATTTATGATTACATATCCTGTCTCGTACAGAACTGAATGAGCTGGGTTTTTCCCTGAAGTTAACTGGTAAACTATTTACTTAGAACCAATCAGCAATGGACATCTATATTTTACGCATGTTCAATATCAAATCCACAACGTGTCCATGAACTGAGTGGGTCATCGGCTAATGGAAAGGTTCATGTTAGAGTAACGAGTAGTGACAGAAACAGCAACTAAAAAAATGGTTCAAATGGCTCTAAGCACCACGGGACTTGGCATCTGAGGTCATCAGTCCCCTAAACTTAGAACTACTTAAACCTAACTAATCTAAAGACAGCACACACATGCATGCCCGTGGCAGGATTCGAACCTGCGACCGTAGCAGCAGCGCGGTTCCGGACCGAATCGCCTAGAACCGTTCGGCCACAGCGGCCGGTGAAACAGCAATACAGTAGGACCCCTCTAATCCGACCTTGGATGGTCCGTCACTCCGGTTAGTCCGACCATGCTGAGGCTCGCGAGCCTGTGCCGACTTGTCACTGTCTGGACGCATGTCGGGCCATTCAAATGGTTCAAACGGCTCTGAGTACTATGGGACTCAACTGCTGAGGTCATTAGTCCCCTAGAAATTAGAAATAGTTAAACCTAACTAACCTAAGGACATCACAAACATCCATGCCCGAGGCAGGATTCGAACCTGCGACCGTAGCGGTCTCGCGGTTCCAGACTGCAGCGCCTTTAACCGCACGGCCACTTCGGCCGGCTGTCGGGCCATTGTTGCGGTGTCTATCGCTGTGCATATTGTTGTACTGTACGTTATTGTGCAGTGTGTAGAGTTATCTGTTTTTCAACATGTCTGTATTCAAACGTAAACACGTAACTCTTTCACTAAATGAAAAATTAGCAGTGCCACAAAGACTGGACGAAGGAGAATCGCTCCAAAAAATTGCAAAGGAACTGAATGTAGGTGTTACGACAATTAAGGATTGGAGGAAGAATCGGAAAGACATTGAATCCTATACAGTTACGACTGGTGGTGAAAACACACTGAAGAATCGCAAAACATTAAAAAAGCCTAAACTTGAACTGCTTTATAACGAATTGCCGCGCGAGATTAGCCGAGCGGTCTATGGCGCTGCAGTCATGGACTGTGCGGCTGGTACCGGCGGAGGTTCGAGTCCTCCCTCGGGCATGGTTGGGTGTGTTTGTCCTTAGGATAATTTAGGTTAAGTAGTGTGTAAGCTTAGGGACTGATGACCTTAGCAGTTAAGTCCCATAAGATTTCACACACATTTGAACATTTTGATAACGCATTGTGGATGTGGTTTTGTCAAGAAAGAAGGAAAGGTGCTCCAATATCCGGGCCAATTCTTAAAGAAAAAGCGATAGTTTTGCACAAAACACTGGAAGCCGAAAGTAAATTTGCTGCCACTGAAGGCTGAATTGATCGTTGGAAAACTAGTCATGGTGTCCGATTTGTTTCTATTTCCGGTGAAAAACTATCTGCCGATGCCGCAGTTGCTATGGAGTTTTCTGTTAAGTTTCAAGAAATTGTAGAAGAAAACGATCTGTTACCCTGCCAAGTGTATAACATCGACGAAACAGGGCTGAACTTTAAAATGTTGCCAACAAAAACGCTCGCAGCTTCAAATGAATCCGTGGTAGGAAGGAAACTTATAAAAGACAGAATAACAGTCATTCCTTGTAGCATCGCAGATGATACCCACAAACTCCCTTTGTTCGTAATTGGCAAATCTAAGAAGCCAAGGGCATTCAAAAATATAAACTTATCTTGCTTGCCGGTTTATTACCGCAATCAAAAATCTAATTGGATGGACTGCAATCTTTTTAAATCCTGGTTTTTCGACGAGTTTGTGCCATCGGTCGAAAAAGACTTGCAGCAAAAAAAATCTGCGTGTTCGTGCTCTACTGCTGTTGGATAACGCACCATCACATCCATCTGAGGAAGATTTGGTGAAAGGGGACATAAATGCTCTCTTTCTGACTCCTAATGTGCTCTCACCCATCCAACCAATGGATCAGGGCGTTCTCCAATGGTTAAAAAGGAGATTTCGCAGGAAGTGTATCAGCTCAATCTGAAAGAGGTCGTAACTTATTTGAGGCAATGAAATCCCTGAACGTCAAAGATGCTATCTACACAATCGCTACAGCATGGGATGAACTGAAACGTGACATATTGCGGAAATTGTGGCGTAAGCTTTGGCCACAAGTTATGACTGAAAATGAGCATACCGAAGATGAGAAAAACAACGATGCACTGGAAATCGTTAAACATCTACAAACTCTGGAGCCGAACGTCCCTGCCAATGAAGTTGAAGAGTGGATCAACGAATGTGACAAAGCCTGTGACACTTTTGAAGAGCTCACTGACGACCTGATTGTTGCCGCTGTTAGCCAGGAAACTGTGAATGAGGACTCTGACGGCGAAGACGAACCCCCCACCCAGATTTCACACAACAATGCAAAAAACCCTTTTGACACCGATCAGAAACCAACTTCAACTCCAATGGACGTTTGGTGGATAAAAAAAAAATGGAGGGACACTGCAGGTAAATCTAGAATAACATCTGCTAAACAAAAATGTATCACTGACTATTTTTTCCAAGTAATTTGTTTTAGTTTTTACTGTAAAAACAATGCATACAGTATAATCATTTCTTAGTTTGTACGTACAGTAGTTTATTTCTTTGCAAAAAAATTCTTTTTTATATACAGTGCTATAAACATTTTTTAGTTTACAGTATATATCGTTCATACGTTATGAAGTACAGTACAATACTGTAATTTGTTTGTTGTTTTTCCTTTTAAAACCAACACATATTATAGTGTGTGTAGACGTTTTTTGTTAGTATATTGTTTAACACTGTGTAAAAAGCATCTTTTTATATTACCGCAGAAGTCGTTTAGTTCTTAAATCGTTTAATTTTTTGTACTAAATGTCTTTTTATATTTTTTGCAATAAATATTAGATTTTTCGGATAATCCGACCTTTTTTTCGTTCCGACCATGGTCTCGGTCCCGAAGGTGACGGATTAGAGGGTTTCTACTGTAAGTATGTACTAAAAGTTAGGTGTATGGATAGCGTAGCGAGTCTTACCAAATTATTACGGAAATGGGTGACGCTCATATACACACGAAGAAAAGAAGATTCGGATTAAAAATCCCATTGGAGACAGTTCATTAGAAGACGGAACACTAGTTCGGACTGGGGAAGGAAAGTAGCTGATATTTTCTTTAAGCGATTTAAGGAAATCTCAAAAATCTATATCTGGGTGAGCATAGGTGGGTTAGGACGAGTGTCCTTCCGAATAAGCGGCCGCTGTCTTAATACAATGTGTCTCTGCCTCGTGATGACTGGGTGTTGTGTGATGTCCTTAGGTTAGTTAGGTTTAAGTAGTTCTAAGTTCTGAGGGACTGATGACCGTAGATGTTAAGTCCCATAGTGCTCAGAGCCATTTGAACCATTTTTTTTTTTTTTACAATGCCACTTCACTCGCTAAACCAGCCAATCAAGTTCCTGCGGACTCACAAGTAGCTTTTTTCCAGAGGTCTTTGTTATAAACTACGCAGACGTCGACCTAATGGATGGAGGTTGAGTATAGCAACACGGAGAAAAAAGCTGGATGAAAAGTCTGTAAGAAGTCTTCATCCAGTAATGAATTAAGAATAGATAGAGGATCATGGAATATGGGTGGTGGCTTTTTAACTGCACAGCAACCATGTCGAAAAGCAAGAATGAAACTGATTGAAGAAACTTAAAAAAGCATATGTGCGAGCAGCAGTGGGGCAAGACACGGTGCCCGCACTTCGATAACGCACTTCCGGCTGAGACAGTGTTAACGCATGCTGCATTCCAACGGTCTGCTGCGTACACTGCTGGCCACTGAAACTGCAACACCCGGAATGGTCGCAAAAAAAAACAAAACTTTACATATTATACCTGGAGAACATCCTTCGGAGGCAATGGTAACACTTTATGGTATATGATGATGTGGGTTTTGCGATCAGCGACGTAAACGTGATGTTTCCAACAGCAAATACTTTAGCCGCGAGTTTTCCGACCGTTAAAGGGAACCCCAACAGTGGGAAGGCCGTTTTGTAACAAGTACATCCCTTCACATATCATTGAGGCTTAGGACGGCTATTTTTGATTGTTTTTATTTTTACCTTTTTCTCTTTCACAGTATTACTGCAGCATCTGTAAACTGCTTATCGTATTTTATGAATTTTAATTTCTCACTTAATTTTTTGTAAGAAAGCTAGAAATTTCAAATATCTTCTTAAATCCCTCGAGTCGTTGCATATTCTTAAAACAGCTTTTAAACTTTTGCCAAAATCTATATCTTTTTCTTCTTTTTTTCAAGGGACTGAACAATGGAATATTTTTAAATTTTAAATATAGCATTTGCTGCTTCCTCCTTCAGCTTATTTATCAGAAAGTGTATGTTCGGATGTTTTATTGAGGCGCTTGGTTTCCTATGCCAACTTTCGACAGCATTCATGGTCCTCTGTCGATGGATAAAAACATTCCACATTTCAAGAGGTTGCTAGGATTTCCCATCCACTGATTGATCATACAGTCTGAATATCACGCAGACTGTTAGGTACATTATTAAGTTCCAACGTGCACTTGAGAACTGTTATAAAGCCGAAATGAAGACTGTGAGACGAATGAACGATTAACAGTCAAATGGCGGAGATTTCCTTCAAAACGTCTACAAGATTGTGGTCCCTCCACGATAGAAATATCATTAACAATATAGAGTATTTTCATCCCCGCTTCCCAGTTTTATGAAAACCCCTGGAACAGACGACTTCCATTAGTATTACTGAGATCCTCAGAAGAGGCAGTCTCGACAAAACTACTCCATCTGGGCTGTAAGATATATGAGGAAAATTAAGAATGTGATAACTCCAGTTCCAAGGATGGCAGGTGCTGACTGGTATGAATACCATAGAAACAACAGTTTAGGTAGTCTTGGTTTCAAAATATTGACACGAATTATTTACAAAAGGATAGTGAAACAGAATCAGGCATTGGGGAAGATCAATTTGGGTTATGGAGAGGCATTACTGACCCTACGTCTTATATTAGAAGATAGGCTGAAGAAGGAAAAAAAAATCCACATTTATAGCATTTTTAGACTGAACGAAACATTTTGACAGCGTTGACTGGACTACACTCGTTTAAATTTTGAAGATAGCTTGGTTAAAGTACAGGGATCGAAAGTTTCTTTAAAACTTGCGTAGACTAGAACGCAGTTGCACAAGTCGAAGGACATCAGAAGGGAGCAGTGGTTCAGAAATGAGTGAAACAGGGTAGTCTACCACCTACGTTATTCAATCTGTACACTGAGCAGGGAGAAGAGGATAACAAGGAGAAATTTGGAAAGAGAATTAAAATTCAGGAAGAAATATAAGAAATTGGAGGCTTGCGGATGACAATGCAATTCTGTCAGAGATTGCGAAGGACATAGAAATTCAGCGGAACGGAATGACAATGTCTTGAATATAGGTTACAGACGAAAATTAAACAAATGTAAAATAATGGTAACGGAATGTAATCTAATTAAGCTAGACGATGCTTAAGGAATTACATTAAGAAATGAGACACTAAATTTAATAGAAGACTTTTGCTATTTGGGCAGCAAAATAACTGCTGAGGGCCGAAGCAGAGAGGATGTAAGATGTGGACTGACTATAGGACGGAAACTATTCCTGAAAAGGAGGACTTTGTTAGCATCTAATATATTAAAGTGTTTGGAAGTCTTTTCTGAAGGTACTCGTCTGAAGCGTAGCCTTGTCGGAAAGTGAAACGTGAACGATAAATAGTTCAGGCAAGTTGAGACTACAAGCCTTTGAAACATTATACTACATAATAATGATGAAGATTGCATGGTTAGATTGAATAACAAATAGGAAGTACTGAATCGTAGTGGGGAACAAATTGTGGAAGAACTTTACTAAAAGAAGTGATGAAGAGCTGCACGAAATCTGTTTTCGGAAGACCACAACAACATTTTATTCTTACTTTTCCAATTTTTTATAGTGAATGTAGTGTATAGGTAAAGACACTAACCCTTCATGAGGGCCGAGCGGTTCTAGGCGCTTCAGTCCGGAACCGCACTGCTGCTACGGTCGCAGGTTCGAATCCTGCGTCGGGCATGTATGTGCGTGATGTCCTTAGGTTAGTTAGGTTTAAGTAGTTCTAAGTCTAGGGGACAGATGACCTCAGATGTAAAGTCCCATAGAGCTTAGAGCCAATTTGAACCTACGAGGGGTATGTGTTTATTTACATTTGGTACAGTTGGGCAGATGTTTGTGGAATGTCGAATCCTGACGACGGTACAGTGGCATGAGGCGCTGTTGTTTTGTAGGTACGCCGTTTAGGTTTTTTTGTTGGTAACGCCACGTAGCGCTCTGTATGAAAATCACTGACTGCTGTGTGCAGTCTGTGGCTGGTTTGCATTGTTGGAATTTTTGCTATTGTAGTGTTGGGCAATTGGATGTGAACAGCGCGTAGCGTTGCGCAGTTGGAGGTGAGGCGCCAGCAGTGGCGGTTGTGGGGAGAGAGATGGCAGAGTTTTGAGAGCGGACGATCTGGACGTGTGTCCATCAGAAAGAGTAAATTTGTAATACTGTATATCATGAACTGATTATATATATATATATATATATATATATATATATATATATATATGATGACTTTTGAATATTTTAAAGGTAAATACATTGTTTGTTCTCTATCAAAATCTTTCACTTGCTAACTATGCCTGTCAGTAGTTAGTGCCTTCAGTAGTTAGAATCTTTTATTTAGCTGGCAGTATTGGCGCTCGCTGTATTGCAGTAGTTCGAGTAACGAAGATTTTTCTGAGGTGATTCATGAAAGGTATAGGTTATTGTTAGTGAGGGCTATTCTTTTGTAGGGATTATTGAAAGTCAAATTGCGTTGTGCTAAAAATATTGGGTGTCAGTTTAGGGATGATCAGAATAAGTAAAGAGAGAAATGTCTGAGTAGGTTCAGTTTGCTCATCTGTTTGAAAATCAAATAACGTAAGAGGTTTATCAGCACAGTAATTCACTGATTTTTCTAAGGGGATGTTTCAGTTTTTGTTCTTTTTTTATCAAGTTACACACATGTCGGGTCGTTAAAGTCCTGTTTATAAGTTCTTTCCAATGCCGCGGAGGAAGTTCTATAGTGCCATTAGAAAAAGTAGCTATCACAATTCTGCAGCTCTAAACCGTGAAAAATTCCTCGTGTACGTCAGATAATTCGATACACCGTCCGCTAAAATCCAAGGAAAACTGCACTCGATATATTCACTCGTTCTTGACATATTTTGGGTGCCTGCCCTAGCTTCCTCAGCCTGCATATGGCGTTAGAAGTGCCTGGACATACGGCTAACGAAACAAACTGAAATGGAAAGATTGTACAGTTTGAAGTTTTTTTGGTAAACTAAACAGCGTTCTTGAAATTGTGTTTCTGTTAAATCTAAAAAGCAAAGTTTAAATCCAGCGTGTGTTATCTGCTTTTATTTATTTTACTTTGTAGAACACTGTTCGCTAAAGAAAGAGATCGGGTCATATGTGAAAACCATGTGGTTGGCTGCACCGTAAAATTCCCTCTGGGCACACCTCAGGTCCATTGTTCCGTAGATAAACAAAAATGTAAATGCAGTCCGCAGCAGACTCTTCGTTACAGCAACGCGGCACTCCATCATACGGTGCCTGCTGACGTAGGATTTGATAATACCTGCAACAGCAGCAGCAGAAGCAGTCAGCAGAAATGCGGGCGCAGGGATGTTACAGGCGAATGGGCTTCGCTAAGCGTGCAGCTGCACCAGCATGCCAGACTTTTTGTCTTCAAACGTATTAAACGAAATAAAGAGGATATTTCTATCTCATATTTTTAAGTTACGAGGGAGAACAAGAAAATTTCAACCTTGCATTTACCTGAGGCGAAAACTGGACAGTGATGTACGAAGGGCATTCAATAAATACTGCAAAGCGTCTTTTTCACTACCAGTTTCGGTTGAAAACTGCAGAATTTGTTGTTGGACATCGCAGAATATTCCCGCTTCAGACCCTACAGTTTGATGAAGTTCCTGTAATTTTTCCTCCTATCTATGTAGTTCTCAATTCGTTCGAGCAATCAATCATTCATAATAGGAAACACAATCATAACTCAGTCACTCAAAATGATTCAGAAATTTTACTTGTCAGAATGAAATAAGGCGATGATTCTCCTTCTCTGCAGGCTCGTGCTTTGCGGCAGTCTGCTAATTTGTACAAATAAAATGCCTCGTAATTTTGGGAGCGTTGCATAATCAGTCGGGAAACCTCAGATCAAGCGGATATTTGGCTTTAATGAAGTTTAACCTTCCGAAGAAGTAATGGAGCTCTTGGATTATTAAATGCAGGTTCGTATCCAGTCTTTCAGAAATTCCCTTCTGATTAACAACTACGCAATATATCGATGAATATCAGTAATTCTCAAATGTCAGATACACACCTTTTGTATGAAGGAGCAATATATATATTTCCCTTTTAATCGTACAATTTCGCATCAGTTATCTTTTGTCATAAATCTCAATATCCAGATTACAAATCTTCAAACAATGCTCAGGCTAATCGGCACGAAGACAATCTCGGAAGCTTTTTTTTCTAACAACCACCAGAGAGAGTACTACAATAATTATGCGCTCATGGCACAGCTATTGTATGAAACTACTTTGCGCATGTTCAAATGGTTCTGAACACTATGGGACGTAACTTCTGAGGTCATCAGTCCCCTAGAACTTAGAACTACTTAAGCCTATCTAACCTAAGGACATCACACACATCCATGCCCGAGGCAGGATTCGAACCTGCGACCTTAGCGGTCGCGCGGTTCCAGACTGTAGCGCCCAGAACCGCTCGGCCACTCCGACCGGCACTTTGCGCATGGATTCTGCGAGTATGAAGATAGAAAATTAGTAAACGTCATTCAAGGATAGAATTGTATCAGAATAATTCATCGAATATAAAAAGATATTACATTCCGAAAGGTGGTGGCGCTGTACGTAGCCTTCAAAATGGCGTCTGCACCGGAGGTGCATTCAAACTATAGAGCTGTCATTGAGTTTCTTTTGGCGGAAAACCAGAGCATCGCAGATACTAATAGGCGTTTGTAGAACGTCCACAGAGACCTGCCACAGCACAGCACAGTGAGTCGCTGAGCGAGGCGTCTTACATCGTCACAAAAACGTCGCGTAAACCTGTCCGGCTGCAGTCATGGACTGTGCGGCTGGTCCCGGCGGAGGTTCGAGTCCTCCCTCGGGCATGGGTATGTGCGTTTGTCCTCAGGATAATTTAGGTTAAGTAGTATGTAAGGTTGAGGACTGATGACCTTAGCAGTTAAGTCCCATGAGATTTCACACACATTTGAACATTTGAAACCTATCCGGACTCCCGCGTGCCGGCTGGCGGCACACACCCTCAGGAAATTGAAGATAAGACTTCAGCGTGTTCGCCGTCACCAGAATGCAAATGAACTTATCCATGACAACGCAAGGCGTCGGACAAGTTCGCACACCCCAGAGCAATCACAAAACTTCATTGGACTGATCTTCCTCCTCCAACCTACTGCCCGTATCTCGTATCTGTTTGGACCGATGAAGGATGCACTCCGCGGCCAGCAGTACGTACATGATAAGGAGGTTATTGGTGCAGCAAGGCGTCGACCAATGGATTGCTTCCATGTGGGTATACAGGCCCTCCCAGTCCTTCACAGAAAACGAGTTTTTAGCCAAAAGAATGGGGAATAATACACTACTGGCCATTAAAATTGCTACACCAAGAAGAAATGCAGATGATAAACGGGTATTCATTGGACAAATGTATTATACTAGAACTGGCTTGTGATTACACTTTCACGCAGTTTGGGTGCATAGAACCTGAGAAATCAGCACCCAGAACAACCACCACTGGCCGTAATAACGGCCTTGATACGCCTGGGCATTGAGTCAAACAGAGCTTGGATGGCGTGTACAGGTACAGCTGCCCATGCAGCTTCAACACGATATCACAGTTCATAAAGAGTAGTGACTGGCGTATTGTGACGAGCCAGTTGCTCGGCCACCATTGACCAGACGTTTTCAATTGGTGAGAGATCTGGAGAATGTGCTGACCAGAGCAGCAGTCGAACATTTTCTGTATCCAGAAAGGCCCGTACAGGACCTGCAACATGCGGTCGTGCATTATTCTGCCGAAATGTAGGGTTTCGCAGGGATCGAATGAAGGGTAGAGCCACGGGTCGTAACACATCTGAAATGTAACGTCCACTGTTCAAAGTGCCGTCTATGCTAACAAGAGGTGATCGAGACGCGTAACCAATGGCACCCCATACCATCACGCCCGGTGATACGCCAGTATGGCGGTGACGAATACACGCTTCCAATGTGCGTTCACCGCGATGTCGCCAAACACGGTTGCGACCACCATGATGCTGTAAACAGAACCTGGATTCATCCGAAAAAATGACGTTTTGCCATTCGTGCAGCCAGGTTCGTCGTTGAGTACACCATCGCAGGCACTCCTGTTTGTGATGCAGCGTCAAGGGTAACCGTAACCATGGTCTCCGAGCTGATAGTCCATGCTGCTGCAAACGTCATCGAACTGTTCGTGCAGATGGTTGTTGTCTTGCAAACGTCCCCATCTGTTGAATCGGGGATCGAGACGTGGTTGCACGATCCGTTACAGCCATGCGGATAAAATGCCTATCATGTCGACTACTAGTGATACAGGCCGTTGGGATCCAGAACGGCGTTCCGTAATACCCTCCTGAACCCACAGATTCCATATTCTGCTAACAGTCATTGGATCTCGACCAACGCGAGCAGCAATGTCGCGATACGATAAACTGCAATCGCGATAGGCTACAATCCGACCTTTATCAAAGTCGGAAACGTGATGGTACGCATTTCTCCTCCTTACACGAGGCATCACAACAACGTTTCACCGGGCAACGCGGGTCAACTGCTGTTTGTGTATGAGAAATGGGTTGGAAACTTTCCTCATGTCAGCACGTTGTAGGTGTCGCCACCGGCGCCAGCCTTGTGTGAATGCTCTGAAAAGCTAATTATTTCCATCTTCTTCCTCCCGGTTAAATTTCGTGTCTGTAACACGTCATCTTCGTGGTGCAGCAATTTTAACGGCCAGCAGTGTAATTATGGTGTACTGGAATCCTTAATAAATGTGACTGCTTTCAAAAAAGTAAGTGTTGCGTTCCGTATTGAACGCCCCTCGTATTAATAATAACGTCAAATTTAAGAATGCTGCAAATATAGGCTGCCGCAGGATCCATGGTCGCAATTAAGGAATAGGAGAGAAACGATCATTCGAAGCAAAAACGCCTATAAATATGGGCTCTAATGTACGTGTCTTAAGAGCTATTAGCACTTCATCTACATCTCTTTCACTGAACAAGTGCGCGATAGTTCTTAAGCTATGCATTTTAGAATCCACGTTTACTAGACTTTTTTGCTTCGAATGATCGTCTCTGCAGTGGCAGAGCGAATCAGAGAGAACTTGCACAATATCTTTAGTAATTCCCTTACCATGACGTAAAAGGGGTGACTTCAGCATACCAGGTTTAGACTGGGAGAGTCATGCTATCAAAATTGGCGCCAGAGAAAGGGATTCGTGTGACACTGAATGTCTTATCCAAAAATTACTTCGAGCCCATAACTGGAGAAGTAAGTCGTGAAGGTAACGTCTTAGGTCTCTTTGCAACAGACAGAGCTGAAATTATCGAATCAGTTAATGTAGTGGCAGGTAGTGATCATAAGGCTGTGATAGCAACTATGATTACGGGTATTACAAGGAACGTTAAGAGATGTAGGGCAATATTTTTTCTTAGCAAGAGTGACAGTATACAAATTACAGAGTATATGTTTAGTCAAAATCAAATATTGAGTGCTGAAGACAAATACGCCGAGCACAAATGGTAAAAATTCAAAAGCATCGTTCAAGATGAGTTAGACAAGTGTGATCCGAGCGAGGGATGGGAAAGACTCACCATGGTTTGATAGACGTGTTAGAAAATTTCTACGTAATCGAAGAGAGCTTCATCACAGATTCAAGGGAAGTCAAAACCTAGCTGACAAACAAAATCTGAACGAAGCGAAAATGAGCATAAGGAGAACAATGAGAAAAATGTTCATTGATTTTGAAAGGAAAATTTTGTCAATCGATCTGACTAAATACCCTAAGAGGTTTTGGGCTTCAGTAATATCAGTAAGAGGTTTGAAATCCTCTATTCATTCTTTCAATAATCATACAGGCACCGAAACGAAATGTAACAGAGTGAAGGCCGAAATACTGAATTCGATCTTCCGAAATTGTTTCATCGCGGAAGATCACAATACCGTCCTTCCTTTCAAACAATGCACAAACGTTCAAATGGCAGACGCTGAGATAACCGATCGCGGAATGGAAAAGCAAGCACGGTCACTTAGCAGTGGAAAGACATCTGGACCTGATGAGTTACCAGAAAGATTCTACAAAGATGATGAGGGAAGAACTTGCTCCCCTTCTAACAAGCAATTTATCGTAGTTCGCTGGAGCAACGAAGTGTACCTAGCTACCGTTTCTAAGAAGAGTTGTAGGACAGATGCGCATAACTATAGGCCTACATAGTTGACGTCGGTCTGTTGCAGAGTTACGGAACATGTTTTATGCGCCGTTTCTAGAGAACAAAAGTCTCCTCTATAAAAATCAACGTGGATTCTGCAATCTGAGATTTTGTACAACTCATCCCGCTCTCTTCCCCCATGAGATCCACAGCGCTGTAAATAACGCCGCTCAGGTTGATAATACGTTTCTTGATTTCAGGAAGCAATTTGACACCGTCACGCACTACCGTTTAGTATTTTAAAAAAAGCGAGCTTACCGAGTATCGGAGAAGATTCGCGACTGGATCAGGACTTCTGTGCAGACTGAACACTCCACATCAGTCTTAACGGAACGAAATCATCAGATGTAAAGGTAATTTCTGGAGTACCCCAAGGAAGTACGATGGGACCGTTACTGTTTACAATGTATACAAATGATCTAGTAGAAAGCAATGGTATCTCTTCAAGACTGTTCGTACATGATGTGGTTATCTATAAGGAAGTAGCAACGCCAGAAGACAGTATCGATTTCAAAATGACCTGCAGAGGACTGGTGGTGCATGGACTGGCAGATGGCGCTGAACGTAAATAAATATAATACGAGGTGCATTCAAGTTCTAAGGCCTCCGATTTTTTTTCTAATTAACTATTCACCCGAAATCGATGAAACTGGCGTTACTTCTCGACGTAATCGCCCTGCAGACGTACACATTTTTCACAACGCTGACACCATGATTCCATGGCAGCGGCGAAGGCTTCTTTAGGAGTCTGTTTTGACCACTGGAAAATCGCTGAGGCAATAGCAGCACGGCTGGTGAATGTGCGGCCACGGAAAGTGTCTTTCATTGTTGGAAAAAGCCAAAAGTCACTAGGAGCCAGGTCAGGTGAGTAGGGAGCATGAGGAATCACTTCAAAGTTGTTATCACGAAGAAACTGTTGCGTAACGTTAGCTCGATGTGCGGGTGCATTGTCTTGGTGAAACAGCACACGCGCAGCCCTCCCCGGACGTTTTTGTTGCAGTGCAGGAAGGAATTTGTTCTTCAAAACATTTTCGTAGGATGCACCTGTTACCGTAGTGCCCTTTGGAACGCAATGGGTAAGGATTACGCCCTCGCCGTCCCAGAACATGGACACCATCATTTTTTCAGCACTGGCGGTTACCCGAAATTTTTTTGGTGGCGGTGAATCTGTGTGCATCCACTGAGCTGACTGGCGCTTTGTTTCTGGATTGAAAAATGGCATCCACGTCTCATCCATTGTCACAACCGACGAAAAGAAAGTCCCATTCATGCTGTCGTTGCGCGTCAACATTGCTTGGCAACATGCCACACGGGCAGCCATGTGGTCGTCCGTCAGCATTCGTGGCATCCACCTGGATAACGCTTTTCGCATTTTCAGGTCGTCATGCAGGATTGTGTGCACAGAACCCACAGAAATGCCAACTCTGGAGGCGATCTGTTCAACAGTCATTCGGCGATCCCCCAAAACAATTCTCTCCACTTTCTCGATCATGTCGTCAGACCGGCTTGTGTGAGCCTGAGGTTGTTTCGGTTTGTTGTCACACGATGTTCTGCCTTCATTAAACTGTCGCACCCAAGAACGCCCTTTCAACACATCCATAACTCCATCACCACATGTCTCCTTCAACTGTCGATGAATTTCAATTGGTTTCACACCACGCAAATTCAGAAAACGAATGATTGCACGCTGTTCAAGTAAGGAAAACGTCGCCATATTAAGTATTTAAAACAGTTCTCATTCTCGCCGCTGGCGGTAAAATTCCATCTGCCGTATGGTGCTGTCATCTCTGGGACGTATTGACAATGAACGCGGCCTCATTTTAAAACAATGCGCATGTTTCTATCTCTTTCCAGTCCGGAGAAAAAAAAATCGGAGGCCTTAGAACTTGAATGCACGTCGTATATTGCGCATACATAGGAAAAGAAATCCACTATTGGACAGTCAAGCTACTGATGACAAATTACTGGAAACAGTAACAACAGTGAAATATCTAGGAGTAACTACCAGAGTGACATCAAGTGGAATGGCCACACAAGCAAATACGCAATAGGAAAAGCAGCTGGCAGACTTAGATTCATAGGAAGATCTTAAAGAAATGTAACTCATCCACGAAAGAACAGGTTTACAAGGGGCTTGTTTGAGCGATTGTTGAGCGTTGTTGGCTAATCGGGAACGCTTACCAGTTAGGATTGATAGAAGAGAGAGAGAGAGAGAAGATCCAACGAAGCAGCGAAGGAACAGAGTGATGTGAGTGTAGGGGTCGACTTCATTTTAGCTATAGCTGACAAGAAGGATACATGGCGGGACAGATTTTATTGTTAAGGTAAATATTCTGGCGGAGGAGGATGGACAAGCAATGAAGTTGTATAAGGTGAAATATCGGTGTGGCTTGAGTATCCGATATTGGGTGCTGGGATTAGGTTTCTCTGTTAATGAACTGGGTTCGAATGGCTGCAGGAACAGGTGTGGAAAATGGATGAAGTAATACAAGGTGCGAGTTGGGGAAGACAAGCAGATGCGGAAGGCGAGGTGGAGGAATTTGTAGATTATTGGGAAGAGTGGAGAGAAAGATAACATTGGCATAGTTGGGATGGGGCAAATGACAGAACTGTAAGAATGAGTAAGGACAGAAAAATGTAGTAGTGATTGGTGCCTAGGTGCCCTTTCCTAATCAATAATCGACTTTTCATTGGTCAAACTGCGTCAGCGTGACGTTATGTAAAAAGGAATCGTGTCGATATTCGCTATAGGGGAAAGTTAGTAGCGCCACCGCTATTACTGTAAAAAAACTCTGCGAATTTTTGCCCGCTTTCACGCACCATTAAGAGTGAAGTCTCTGTCCTGGCTATAAAATTATTGTTGCACATTCTGATATCCCAGAGTACCACTGGGTTGAGGCGTGGGACAAGATATTTGTACGTGCTCAGCAACCTCCAGTTATTCCAATCCCATTCGTTCCCATATCAAAATCGAATTTGGAAAAGTTAATGCATAGTCCGAAGGACTTATATCGACGTCATACTAAAACATGGCCTCTCCATGATACCTTGGAGACCAACTGCAGTCAAAAGAGTGGACGAGGGAACGGGAACGTGCGCCGAAAGAAAGTGACAATCGTTTTGTAGGCTGGTGTAGCAATGACGTCTTTTTTTCCCTCAAAGGTTATCTTCAAGACGTGATTACTGAACAGGGTAAGACGTTGAAAGTCTCTCCTAACTCAACGTCACTAGACCGTCTGCACGGAGCTGGAGCAGTAGCAACCAGGTTTAACGCGTCCGTTTGCCAAAGGGAAAACGTGCCTGCTCACATTGGCTGTTACGATGAAAACAAATTGGACTGGAGAACCGCTCCTCGCCAGTCCACTCTCAACTGAATTTTTTCCTACTTTCTATTCTCATAAATTACCATGGAAAGAAGAAATTTTCGTCAGATGAAAATGCCACTTCTGTGATTATTGAGTTGGAAACCCATTTGCTTTCTGAGGGGGAAAAAGTAGGACCGGTATGTCGCTGGTTCAAATCTGTTTAGGTTATAAAGGCCGTGTATCCTTACACGTGATATTTAGACGTGATCTTTATTTTGTGTTTTATGTATTACTTATTCTTAAGGTTAAAAGGTGAAAAATTTTAAAAGAGGATATTTAATAATGGAAAGGGGAATTTTAAAACAGGAAGAGGCTTTTGAAAATAGATGCAAGCCCATCAGCCCATTATTAGCATATCAGCTTAAAAGAAAAAAAAACGCTTATCTGCTTTTAGCCGAGACACTCAATGATAGTTGAAGTGGCTTTTTGAAATTGTATTTCGCCACGGTTGTTGTTGTTGTGGTCTTCAGTCCTGAGACTGGTTTGATGCAGCTCTCCATACTACCCTATCCTGTGCAAGCTTCTTCATCTCCCAGTACCTACTGCAACCTACATCCTTCTGAATCTGTTTAGTGTATTCATCTCTTGGTCTCCCTCTACGATTTTTACCCTCCACGCTGCCCTCCAATACTAAATTGGTGATCCCTTGATGCCTCAGAACATGTCCTACCAACTGATCCCTTCTTCTAGTCAAGTTGTGCCACAAACTCCTCTTCTCCCCAATCCTATTCAATACTTCCTCATTAGTTATGTGATCTACCCATATAATCTTCAGCATTCTTCTGTAGCACCACATTTCGAAAGCTTCTATTCTCTTCTTGTCCAAAGTATTTATCGTCCACATTTCACTTCCATACATGGCTACACTCCATACAAATACTTTCAGAAACGACTTCCTGACACTTAAATCTATACTCGATGTTAACAAATTCCTCTTCTTCAGAAACGTTTTCCTTGCCATTGCCAGTCTACATTATATATCCTCTCTACTTCGACCATCATCAGTTATTTTGCTCCCCAAACAGCAAAACTCCTTTACTACTTTAAGCATCTTATTTCCTAATCTAACACCCTCAGCATCACCCGATTTAATTCGACTACATTCCATTATCCTCGTTTTGCTTTTGTTGATGTTCATCCTATATCCTCCTTTCAAGACACTGTCCATTCCGTTCAACTGCTCTTCCAAGTCCTTTGCTGTCTCTGACAGAATTACAATGTCAACGGCGAACCTCAAAGTTTTTATTTCTTCTCCATGGATTTTAATACCTACTCCGAATTTTTCTTTTGTTTCCTTTACTGCTTGCTCAACATACAGATTGAATAACATCAGGGAGAGGCTACAACCCTGTCTCACTCCCTTCCCAACCACTGCTTCCCTTTCATGCCCCTCGATTCTTGTAACTGCCATCTGGTTTCTGTAAAAATTGTAAATAGCCTTTCGCTCCTGGTATTTTACCCCTGTCACCTTTAGAATTTGAAAGAGAGTATTCCAGTCAACATCGTCAAAAGATTTCTCTAAGTCTACAAATGCTAGGAACGTAAGTTTGCCTTTCCTTAATCTTTCTTCTAAGGTGAGTCGTAAGGTCAGTATTGCCTCACGTCTTTCAATATTTCTACGGAATCCAAACTGATCTTCCCCGAGGTCCGCTTCTACCAGTTTTTCCATTCGTCTGTAAAGAATTCGCGTTAGTATTTTGCAGCTGTGACTTATTAAACTGATAGGTAATTTTCACATCTGTCAACCCCCGCTTTCTTCGGGATTTCGCCATTATGATCCCCGTAACAATTTGAGGCATGATGCGGTTTGTTTCCTTAGTCCAATGACATCTTATTAAGCAAACGGATCTTTCAACGTTCGCATTGTGGTTTGGACTTGAAGAATGCAACCGGTGGATGCAGACTTCTGGGAGCTGAAATATTTACACCATTTTCTTTTATCTTAAGTTATATCTGTTTCTGCGCCAAAATTGCCTGGACGAAGTAACGATGTAAACTGCAGAACTGCTCGAAACCTTAGACTCAACAATACTACTATCATCAGATTTCAGATATTCTATACAAGGCAAAACTTTGTCAAACTTAATGTTTGTTACGTTTTCAATTTGCTTTATTTTTTTGATAAACAATCCAAGTATCATGGAATTTGTGCACATTTTTTTTACTTTTAGTGGTAAGAGTTAATTTTTCAGTTTATCATTCAGAGAAACAACGACATTCAAACCTGTATTACGTACTTCCACAAGAGAATTGGTTGTTCTTTTCAACTTCTCATTTCAAAGAATGACGTTAAATGGTTGGCACAGAAAATACTTTCCAGCAGGGAATATTTTTAGTCACCCTCTAGATCATGAAATAAGCCCACTCATCAGGAACTCAAAAGCTGTTGGTAAGTAATACAAACAAATTCACAGAAATCCTTGAGTCCCTCTGTGGTAACTGTGTAGATCAGAGATGTCCAATCAGTAGCACGTGGGCCGCACGCGACCCGAAGCAAGAATTAATGCGGCCTAAGAAGCGAGCATGTATCACACGATTGGGGAAAAAAATTCCATAAAATACCGTTTACGTAAATTTAATTACAGATTGAACATTTTCAATTTTTTGTGAGGCCTAAAAATTTGGTCTTCTTGCAAGTTGTTGGTTGTAATATTACATCTTTGAATAAACAGCCAGCTACAAAACTTGAATTTACAGCTGTCAGATAGTGAAAAACGTTTTATAATATACGTGCAGCAACAAATTATCGAACAACTATGAAACGTTGATGAAAATAATATTGCAATCAACAATTAAAGACAGCAATAATGGTTTACTCGGTGTTGCCAAATGTCCAGCTACAACGTCAGGACATGCACCAATCAAGGCAATAAAATCTAAACAACCTTATAGACTAAAATATAATATCGAGCAGCAATTCTCTGCATAATATCCTATCACATAATATATGCTGCATATTGATTTTAAACTAACTTCCCGATTAACTACAGAGTTGAAATAAAATTCAGAACTGGATGACAATGCAGTATTAACGGACCATCTTGTTTGGTTTGTGGCGGAGGGTACTGTGCTTTTTTTCGAAGAGATAGGTGCTTCCGGTTCTGTTACCCGTAGCGACACTGTGCTTCCGGTTCTGTACCGTCATTAGTAAGCGCTATGAGTGTGTTTTGCGCAACCACGTCATTCCAGATCTCCAACAGCGTGGATGTGTAGATGGAATCATTTTTATGCAAGATGGCGCACCTCCGCACATTGATGAAGCACCATTTCGGAAATGCTAGAATTGTCGGCTGCCATTTCCCTACATCCTGGCCGTCCCGATCACCTAATCTTAATCCGTGTGGACGGAGGCCTGAAAGATGTTGTGTTCAGTATTCCGATTCCAAACTTAGCTGCATTGAAGGCAAGCATTGCGCAACACATTCTGAACGAGACCTCGGAAACGCTTTGATCAGTTGTGGAACATGCTGTTTCTCCACTTCAACTTGTTGCAGAAAACGGTGGACAGCACATTGAACATGTTTTGCACCAGTCACACGGAAATTAATAATCCGATTTGATTTTTATTGATGCTTTTTATGCAGTTTTTGGCTTCAGGACATTTTAAAAAACGATTTTACCCATCCGGTGTGATATGACCTTGCCGTGGTGGATGGGCTTACGTAACTAACAGCATCGCATCTGTACACCCATGCATTGTAGTCGACCACTATTAAATTATGATGCTTACAGCGTCATCTATTTCTACATTTTGTAATTATTTATTTTTCTTCTCCCATACGTTTTCCCCCTTCTCCGATGATATTCCGTTGCTATTTGACGTCGTTCTGACCAGTGGTGTTGTTTCCAAAGCGGTTTGAAAGTTTAGCTTTAATTATACACTCCTGGAAATGGAAAAAAGAACACATTGACACCGGTGTGTCAGACCCACCATACTTGCTCCGGACACTGCGAGAGGGCTGTACAACCAATGATCACACGCACGGCACAGCGGACACACCAGGAACCGCGGTGTTGGCCGTCGAATGGCGCTAGTTGCGCAGCATTTGTGCACCGCCGCCGTCAGTGTCAGCCAGTTTGCCGTGGCATACGGAGCTCCATCGCAGTCTTTAACACTGGTAGCATGCCGCAACAGCGTGGACGTGAACCGTATGTGCAGTTGACGGACTTTGAGCGAGGGCGTATAGTGGGCATGCGGGAGGCCGGGTGGACGTACCGCCGAATTGCTCAACACGTGGGGCGTGAGGTCTCCACAGTACATCGATGTTGTCGCCAGTGGTCGGCGGAAGGTGCACGTGCCCGTCGACCTGGGACCGGACCGCAGCGACGCACGGATGCACGCCAAGACCGTAGGATCCTACGCAGTGCCGTAGGGGACCGCACCGCCACTTCCCAGCAAAATAGGGACACTGTTGCTCCTGGGGTATCGGCGAGGACCATTCGCAACCGTCTCCATGAAGCTGGGCTACGGTCCCGCACACCGTTAGGCCGTCTTCCGCTCACGCCCCAACATCGTGCAGCCCGCCTCCAGTGGTGTCGCGACAGGCGTGAATGGAGGGACGAATGGAGACGTGTCGTCTTCAGCGATGAGAGTCGCTTCTGCCTTGGTGCCAATGATGGTCGTATGCGTGTTTGGCGCCGTGCAGGTGAGCGCCACAATCAGGACTGCATACGACCGAGGCACACAAGGCCAACACCCGGCATCATGGTGTGGGGAGCGATCTCCTACACTGGCCGTACACCACTGGTGATCGTCGAGGGGACACTGAATAGTGCACGGTACATCCAAACCGTCATCGAACCCATCGTTCTACCATTCCTAGACCGGCAAGGGAACTTGCTGTTCCAACAGGACAATGCACGTCCGCATGTATCCCGTGCCACCCAACGTGCTCTAGAAGGTGTAAGTCAACTACCATGGCCAGCAAGATCTCCGGATCTGTCCCCCATTGAGCATGTTTGGGACTGGATGAAGCGTCGTCGGTCTGCACGTCCAGCACGAACGCTGGTCCAACTGAGGCGCCAGGTGGAAATGGCATGGCAAGCCGTTCCACAGGACTACATCCAGCATCTCTACGATCGTCTCCATGGGAGAATAGCAGCCTGCATTGCTGCGAAAGGTGGATATACACTGTACTAGTGCCGACATTGTGCTTGCTCTGTTGCCTGTGTCTATGTGCCTGTGGTTCTGTCAGTGTGATCATGTGATGTATCCGACCCCAGGAATGTGTCAATAAAGTTTCCCCTTCCTGGGACAATAAATTCACGGTGTTCTTATTTCAATTTCCAGGAGTGTAATTACCCTGTACATAGCATGGAGCTACATAATGGTTGAGTCACGTTGAGAGGAACTGAAATAAAGCTAAAATTTACCACATGTGTTTGCTGTAATCTTATCAAAATGTCTGCAATCGATTGACAAATTTCATGCACTTAAGACTAAAAAGCAGAAAATAATTGTTTAAATGAAAATGAACTTTTAAATGAGACTCATAAGTATACAATAATTTCTCCTAGCCCAATATAGGTTCCTACCTCCATAGAGACAGTGCTGAAAACATGTGACAGTGCATTTTTAATAGCTATGACGATACTTTTGCAATATCTAAATCGACAAACGTGGGGAACATGCAACAGATAACAGTAAGAAGGTGAAATATTCAATCAACAGTTATATATTGCATGTGTACCAAGACCTTCGTTTTAAATTTTACAAACATTGTCACAACTATTAAGAATTCACACTCACAAAATTTCAGGTTTTTCCATATGGGGCTATAAATCTGTACAGGGCTAGGAGAAATTATTTTATCCTTTCTAGCCCGTTGTAAGAAGTTGTTATATTAACATTAAATTTTGTTTAAATAATGTATAGTACTGTAATTATAAAGACAAGTTATTGTTTGACATTATTATCAAGAACATGGAAAAACATTTGACCGATTTACTTCAGTTTTTTACGCGATACATTCGGACGGAATAGGCTGTATTTTTAATCAACAATGTACAGGTTTTCTGTAAAATCCGACTACAAGAAAGAAAATGCTATGCTATGCTGAGGTGTGAAAATGTGTGGTTTCGTTTTCTTTCTCGGAGTCAGTTCTAATTATGATAGAAGGGCATTTAAGTCATTAGATAAACTGTTTCACCTGTATATGTTCTTTCTCCTTATAATTTTCAACAAAAACTGTATACACAACTATGTGCTGTTCTGTTTGCTTCCTCGCAGTTGGTTTTGAACAGAACAATTGTGTAGGCTTATGATTAGAATACTTAAGTGATTTCAGTTACCATTCAACGTTTTGTTGGCAAAAAAAGTAAATAAGGCTAAGGTCACAGATGGGGGTGAAGGGGAGGTAGACAGAGAGGGGGTGGGGGGCGGGGAGCACATGGACATAGCGAGAGGGAAAGTGGAGATGAACAGAGAAAGGTGGGAGGAGGTGGAGAGAACCAGGAGGGAAGAGAAGATGGAGAGGCAGAAGGGGAGCAGATGACAGGCAGAGAGAGGTGGAGGAGGACGTATATCCAATTCCCATAGATATCTGGCAACTGCGACGCATTGCCGGGATCGATAGTTATTTTTACAATTGCTTTCCTCCTAAAGAATGTAAGAACTCAGTGTGTAATTAATTACCACGGTTTTCAACGTGAGCAGATTAACACTAGCCACAATTTGTTGTCAATGTACTTTAGAGAAAAGGCCAGCAGTTGCTGCGTCTGTCTTAACTTGATTTCTTCAACATCCTTGAAGGTTCCCCATGTTAAGGTTTACAAGATTCGATGTGTGAATGGATCAATGAATAAATTAATGTTGAATGCACACTAAAATCCCTAAGTCTGTCTGCGTATGTCCCCACGATCGTTGGCTGGCAGCCCTGGGTAGAGCGGTACGCCGGAAAGCGCGCTAAGGCCAAAAGTTCTGCGCAGAAGCAGAAGTGCGCATTGGCCCCTCTTGTCCACACAAACTTCGTTGCAACCAACTTGTGAGCCTACAGTCAGTTCAGGGACTCTGGAATAAGCCAGGCTGTTCTGGAGTGGGGCAAGCTTTCTGTGGATTACTGCCAAGTAGTTCAGGGTACAGCCCTGGATTCCAACAGCTCTGCAAACGACATACCACTGCGTCCTGGTTACAGAGAACACTCGTCCTAAATATAAGCTTCTAGGAAGGAAGGTGATGCTCGAACAGAAAATTCACCTGGGTACAAGGCGATCCTCGAACAGGAAATTCACATGGGTATACTTAAATCATTCCTATTAGTGCTGATCTTAAAAACGTGGCATGTTGAGGAATTTTCGTCTACAGGTAGTAAATTCGATATTGTCTAGAATACACCGCAAATCCTTCAGCACCTTAGTTTTGTATCTTTCTACCTATGGAGTGACATTTTTTTTCAGCATCAAATTGTCATCTTTTCTTTGGTACACCGCATTTCTTTCTCTTCTCTGTGATCTTTTTCCATCTCTCTCATATGAGATTTGACAAATGTTTCTTCTCTATAGCCTCACAAAGGTTTTTTCAGTACACTTTTCTTTCTCTGCTCGTAATTTCATTTCGTAAAGTCACCCTTCAACAACGTCCCAAAAAGCCATTTTCTATACTTCTCATTCTTCACTGAATTTAGTACTGACAGCCCATACTTATGATCGATAAGTGAAGTACTCTCCGTAAAGGGCTTCAATATGAGAATCTATGTTTGCTGATGTTAATGATCCACAAGTTGCAGTTTAGCTGTTTTGTTGTACCTCTTCCTAGACCTACTTTATGGAATGCTTATTTTGCATCGCTCCTTCATCTTAATTAGAATTTAATTTAATTTATAACGTTCCGCTGGACAATGTGAGTCACAGCTTCTTGGTCACGGAGCATATTACACCACATTTCATAGAAAGCTGACAAGAGAATTTAAAAACAGAAAAATATTTACATTAGTACATACAATAAATAATGCGAAGTGTAAGCCACAATACTATTGCAGACAAATCGACAGAATAGGAATGTGCAAAATGCAGCCTTTCAAGTAAATTTGAAAATTGACATATAACACTCAAATTTTGTTTCAGCTATATCTGATGCCCTCCCCCATGAACCATGGACCATGCCGTTGGTGGTCCGCTTGCGTGCCGCAACGATACAGATAGCCGTACCGTATGTGCAATCACAATGGAGGGGTATCTGTTGAGAGGCCAGACAAACGTGTGGTTCCTGAAGAGGGGCAGCAGCCTTTTCAGTAGTTGCAGGGGCAACAGCCTGGATGATTGACTGATCTGGCCTTGTAACGCTAACCAAAACGGCCTTGCTGTGCTGGTACTGGGAACGACTGAAAGCAAGGGGAAACTACAGCCGTAATTTTTCCCGAGGGCATGCAGCTTTACTGCGCCTGCATCAAACCAGTCTCAGGACTGAAGACCACAACAACAACAACAACAACAACATAACTGATGCACACTGATAATCAAAAAACCTATCGAAGTGGCCACCTCTCTGTAAGGTGATTAAAGAAATGTTATCCGTATGTGAATCGTTGTCACCATCTATTGTTCACTGAATTACTGCATCAGTTCATTTTGAATGATTTCGCATTACTGATCACAAGACCCATGGATGAGTTTAAGCTTTTGCATTTAATTACTCGATACAGAGAAAATTACTCTTAAAATAGAGATAGGAACATTTAGTTTTGAGGGTCCTGAAAGTAATACCTCAAAGAGCGCTTTTCATTTCCGTCCCAACAGGCCTCGAAAGGCCCAACGGTACCGACCAACCACCTTGTCAACCTCAGCCGACAGGCGTCACAGGATGCGGACATACAGTAGAAGGGCATGTGGTCAGCACACAACCCTCCTGTCCGTTCCCACTTTTCGTAAGTGGAGTCGCTGCTTACCAATCAGGTAGCTCCTCAATTGACCTCACAAGGGCTGAGTACAGTCTACTTGCCAACAGTGCTCGGTAGGTCTATACTCGGACGGTCATCCATCCAAGTGCTAGCCAAGCCCGACAGAGCTTAACTTCGGTGATCCGACGGGACCAGC
The DNA here is from genome assembly GCF_021461395.2 of Schistocerca americana. Taxonomy (NCBI): domain Eukaryota; kingdom Metazoa; phylum Arthropoda; class Insecta; order Orthoptera; family Acrididae; genus Schistocerca; species Schistocerca americana. Next base: position 384,865,223 of record NC_060126.1, read on the forward strand.
GATACCAGTGCGGCAAGGCCGCTGGCGGGCTTTTCATCTGTCTTCACGATCAGTAATTTAAAATGTTTGACTTTACAGATTAGTTCATCATATGGTGACAGTAAAATTTCGTTTCTATGACAGTTCCGTCTCAAAAACAGTAGGCACTGCATTTCGTTTCCGAGCTAACATCCCAACGATGTTCGGGCTCACATGCTGCTGTTCTTCGTCGAAATGTCTTGGCTCAAACTGGTCTAGGGTTGAACCGCACGTGTCGCATCACACGCCTTAAATTAGACATATGTGACCCTTTGGTTAAACTGTCTGGCTGATGGCAAGTTTGCGAAATTGTATGAAGTTAATATGACATATAATAACAGTAATAGTAATATGGGAACTATATCAACGATGTAAGCTACACAGTTGAGATTTGGTGAGGATAATGTTTATTCACAAAGCAAACTAGTCGCGAGAGTGGTCGTATTTAGAGTTACTGTTACAGTCGAGCGCATATCCATCTGTCGCAGTTCGATCATTTACAATCTCATCGCGAAATACAAGTTCACTACTCCACATCGTTAACTATGAGAAAAGTTAGAGTTCACACCAGGCGCGCGGCTGCTCACCGCTTATAGACTAAGTCCCGCAAAATTTTCTAAGTCGTTTCGTTTCCTGGCTGCCTAAGACCAACTGTCCGCTTTCGCGTCTCAATCCGAACTGTACCCTTCGGTGCCTCCAGCCGAACTGTCCTCTTTGGTGTCTAGACCAGAGCTGTCCCCCTCTGCCTGTCTCCGGGCGCGTCTCTCGCGTTCCGAGCATCTTCGCTCAACTGACTAGGGCAGTTCCCTTCCCTAAAGCCGTCCATCTGATTGGCTGCAGCTTACTCTACGTTATTTTACATTTTTGACATGTTAAAATAATCAAAGCTAGCCCACCTTCACGTTCTTAATAAAGAAACAATAATATCCATGACATAATAAATGTTAAATTATTTTACAGAAAACCAATACAATTTCCTTCTTAACTTTGAATGTCACGGCAAGTAGCCTTGCACCAATGTGCTTTCTGATAAATAAATAAAGAACAAAAGTAACTATTATGCACCAAACTTTACGAGAAATATTATATTACCTAATGATTCTATACGGTGTCATGCTGTCATCGTTCAATGCGTTTTGTGTGGAGGAAATGATGATCTGATGCTTAATTGAAAATACTATAATTTAAATTTACTATATCTTTTAAACAAAGTTACAGAGTTGATGTTTACAACGTTTGTCATTTTAATGATGCGCTTCTATATGAAATGTCGATCGTTAAGAGCGACCAAAGCGTTCAGGTTTTAGAATTCAGGTCTTTGTAATAAAAGTTGTTAATTTCACTTTAACAGCAAATCCTAAACTATTATAGATATGATCAATATCCAAGTTTTATTGGAATCACCATGAACATTTATGGAGGATGGCAGATTAAGATTACTGTGACGTGATTCCTCACATTACTACAGAATTAAATAGTTTCTATAAATGTCTCCCTTTATGGCCGTACTTAGGTCCACAATATTCAACACTGCTACGTCTCCTCGGCCACAAAAAAGCCTTCTACTGGGTTTCACTATGATGTAGGTTCTCGTCCACTCGCACACTACGGCGCTTAGAACTCAATAGGCAATAGACAACTGTGAGTTTCCCCATCTCGTGGTGAATCTGCGCCTTTTGTGGCATACCGTCCTGGACGAGAGGTTTCGTTTCACAATTCCTGAAGGCTCACTCTTTCGGCCATATACTTAAACGAGAGCGCAACGCTCGTTAACTCACACGTTGTAGTGAACAATGAATACTATCTGTTAAAAAGCTACCCAATAATACCCACTATAACATTTTCCAAATTATTTATATTCCTCACTATGTCTTCCACAGTGATATTTCTGACGTCTGCAATTAGAAACAAAATCACCTGCAATATTTAGTGGAAATGTTTTCGGAAATTTGTGATAAGGTCTTATGGGACCAAACTGCTGAGAGGTCATCGGCCGCGCGGGATTAGCCAGCGGGTCTCAGGAGCTACAGTCATGGACTGTGCAGCTGGTCCCGGCGGATGTTCGAGACCTCCCTCGGGCATGGGTGTGTGTGTTTGTCCTTAGGATAATTTAGGTTAAGTAGTGTGTAAGCTTAGGGGCTAATGACCTTAGCAGTTAAGTCCCATAAGATTTCACACACTTTTTTTTTTTGGTGAGGTCATGGGTCCCTAAAACCTACACACTATTTAATCTAACATACGCTATGGACAACACACACACCCATGCCCGAGGGAGGACTCGAACCTCCGACGGGAGGAGCCGCACGGACCGTGACAAGGCGCCCATAGACCGCGCGGCTACCCCGCGCGGCAACCATATTTAGTGGCAATTAACTGATATACACTAATATGGACAAGATGTTCTGAGAATCAGCAAGTGGCCGGCAAACATATAAGAGGTTGGACTCCTACGCATCGTCTGCATGAAAGAGGACAAGACGTATGCCGAGTTCAGTTAGACGGGCGGTAGGTTGGTACCGTTGGTACCGTTCGAGGCCTGTTTGGACGGAGATGAGAAGCGCTTTTAGAAGTATTACGCTGAGGATCCTCTGCAGAAACTAAATGTTACTATCTTTATTTTAAGAATAATTTTCGCTGTCTCTACTAATTAAATGCAAAAGCTTCTACTGCTCCGTCGGTTTTGTGATCAGTAATACGAAATCATTCAAAATGAACTGATGCAGTAATTGAGTGAACACTAGATGGTAAAAACAATTCACATACGGATAAAATTTCTTTAACCACCTTACGGAAAGGTGGTTCAAATGGCTCTGAGCACTATGGGACTTAACTTGTAACGTCATCAGTCCCCTAGAACTTAGAACTACTTAAACCTAACTAACCTAAGGACATCACACACATCCATGCCCGAGGCAGGATTCGAACCTGCGACAGTAGCGGCCGCGCGGTTCCAGACTGTAGTGCCTAGAACCGCTCGGCCACCCCGGCCGGCCTCAGAGAGGTGGCCACTAATCGAAAGGGTTTTTGATTATCAATATGCATCAGTTACAGCTCGAACAAAAATTGAGTGTTAAATGTCACATTTTCGAATCTAAGTTGAAAGACTGCATTTTGCGCATTCCTATTCTGCAGTAGTATTATGGTTTACATTTCCGCATAATTTATTATCTGTATTAATGTAAATATTTTTCTGTTTTGAAATTCTCTTATCAGCTTTCTGTGAATTGTGGTGACCCCCTGCGAGCCAAGTGCAAACTACAATTTCTTTTAGAGTCCTGTTACCATATATTTTAAAATGGCTGAGATGTCTACCTCATAGAATGCATCTTTTGACACCAAAACTGTCGCTCCCTGCATCACCGAGTACCTCTCTGTAGTACTAAAGCTTTCAGGGCACCTTTCTCTAACATGCCACATGCCGTTCTCGAACAATGAGCCAAGGCGGCACACATTAAAAAAGGTCAAAGTCCAGCTGGGAAAATGAACGGCCTGTGTCATGTTAGAGGAAAGTATCCTGGAAGCTTTAGTACTACAGTGAGGTATTCGGTGAAGCAGGGAGCGACATTTTGAGTGTCAAAGATACATTCTGTGAGGTAAACATTGCTTAACCATCTTAAAATGAGCACTCTAAAAAAACTGTAGTTTGCACCTAGCTGGCAGGGGGTGGCAAGGGAACGAAGTTACTTTTTTCATTTAATTCTTTACTCACGGCTAGAGAAAACTGCCCTAGCAGCTGAAAAGACCACTGATTGATGTCTGTAGTGAGACGGTAATATGATGTAGTTTCTGGGTTGTTTTGTTCCAGAACAGGGGGGGAGGGGCACAAAGCGAGTTTATTGGACTTCATGTTTGTGCCATTTTCTGGTGGGAGATTTTAACAACAAAAAACTTACGTCATTGGTGGAGGAAATGTAACTACTGAACGACTGGTAGACGAAATTTTTTAGGCACAAAATGCATAAAATCTTCGTTCTAGGAAAGGTGTTAGGCCTGGGACACGGAACGAGAAGAGGACTCTGGCTTCTGAGGTGATACAAGACGGCTGGCTTTCCTCTCAGATGGAACGGCAGACTTCGGAAGCTACTCTTCTCCGCAGTGGAGAGTGACGAAGTCCAGTGTTCGAATTCACAGCAAAACTCTTCCAGGTGTGCGTTTAGTTGGTCTGCTCCCGTTACATCGGTTAGTATGGTGAGAACAACTTGCAGCACTGGTATATTTGGACGAACGGAACTTAGCGAATCAACGTCTACATCTACATAATACATACTCCGCAAGCCACCGTGAGGTGCGTGGAGAAGTGTACCCTGTACCACTACTAGTCAATTCCTTTCCTTTTCCACTCTCAAATAGAGCGAGGGAAAAAGGACACTCTATACGCCTTCGTACGAGCCCAAATCTCTATATCGTATCTTCGTGGTCTTTACGTGAAATGTACGCTGGCGACAGTACAATCACCCTGCTGTCAGCCTCAAATTCCGATTATCAAAATTTTCTTAATAGTGCTCCTCGAAAAGGACGTCATCTTCCCGCTAGCGACTCCCATTTAAGTTCGCGAAGGATCTCCGTAATATTTGCTATTGTTCGAACCTACCGGTAAAAAAATGTAGCAGCCGGCCTCTGAATTGCTTCAATATCTTCCTTTAACCGACCTGGGGCGGATACACGCACTCAAACTGCACTCAACAATGGGTTCACTAGAGCCCAATATGCGATCTCCATTACAGAGGAACCACATTTTCCTAAAATTTTCGCAATAAACCGAACTCGCCATCATTTTCGGTTTAGCCTTCCCATCCAGTATAGTCACAGTTGCAAGGACAACTTCATTTTCTCTTTCGACCCACACAATCAATGTTACTAACGTGCAGGCCGGCTGCGGTAAATTCATTATGGAAGGGAGATGGTGTTTAGCAAATTCCAGTCCCTCACCAATTCTTTACCAACTGTTATTTGAATTATCTGTTTCATCATAATGAATATTTGACTGTGCACTGTGTAATTTCGTGTTATGTCTTTTTCATTTTTTGTGCATTTCAACTTTCAGTCACGCAATTAATGCTTTTGAATAACGTAGTTAGCAAACCCTCTATCATCATCTATGTTTTTGAATAAAAGAATTATGAATACACCAACTTAACTGCTAGGGCGAAAAACTTCTGAAGCGTTGATTTAATCCGTTCTGCACGTTTAATCCAACACTAAAATTCCCGTATTACTTATGAAATTCGTTCCCTGCTCTTGAAATGGATTCTGAATCAGCCCATATTTCTTAATTTCGATTGTTGTTTCTTGTTTTTAATGATTTTCTGTGGGACTTGTTTGCAATCCCCTGGACTCGAACAGGAATAAATGGTTCCCTAAATTTATTCCTCATCGAGTCCAGCGGGACACAAAATAATTTTTTTTACAAGGGATTAGGAACTTCAAAAAGCAGAAAGCAAGTACCATTATTATGACAAAAAGTGTATTTATTCACTGCTTAACACTTTTATGAAATTTTTCAAAGTATTTCTGAATACATTGTAGTACTTTGCATCAGTACATATGACTTTATTCCTTATTTCTTGCTTCCATGTGCTGCATTGTCTGCATCGCCTCCTTGTGCTCATTGCTGCAAGATGTTTTCCAACTGCTCATAATCGCAGATTATCATACGTACAAAAGGGTGCGTATCTCCTATAAAATGGCAAGATAATAAAACAGTTGCAGTTTGATCAACTTCTCACTACCCAGAAGATATAAGACTGATCACTAGAAAAGAAACAGAGATGGTACAACATCAGCTATATCCGGCCATGCATCCATACCACAGTAGACAACTGTAATGGGAGCTGTAGAGCGGTTCGAACAGCGGAGAGAAAGATATGCTGTTGGCAGTAGATCACTAAAACAGTGGAATCATCTTCTTTATTTACTTTTGTACGTTGAAATAGTAAACGGTTACATCATGTGGAACAGCACTAATGGTGCAGCAGATCACTCAAATGGTGGAATCATCTTCTTTATTTACCTTTGTACGTTGCAATTGTAAACAGTTACATCATGTGGAACAACACTAATGGATGAAAACGCTACCAATTTCTTTTTGCCATGCATTTGTAATGCAACTTTCAACTTGGAGAAATATAAAGAGAAGTGGAAATCAAGCATGCATAACAGAAAACAAACCAGACGTTTGGAAGATTTTGCGTTTCATATCAAATCAAGGGAGATAAAAGAAGATTACAGCACAGAATGAAATATAGGGTTATTATATATGATGGACCCAATTTCAAAACTTCGTTTGTTTTTAAGTCCAAACCCAAAATGAACAAGCTCTATGCCAATGAAAAGAGGAAGTTTCAAAGTTTTTGGCGAGTGGCGGAGGGCAGAGGTGATGGTTTCAAAAGCAGCCGGTAGAGTTCGCGCGGAAACAGGGCCATCATTCCGTTTCACTGTCTTCACTGTCAGCTGTGAGTGAGACGGCGACTGTGGAGCGCAAGGTTCGCGAAAAGTGAATCGCAAATTGCAGAGTAGCGGACATTTCGTACCAAACCAGGTATTCAACCACCAACCCGCTAAAACATTAGCCGTTGGTTTACGCAATTTAAACAGACTGGGAGTGTGTACAAAGGAAAAAGAACAGGCCGACTGCATGGGTCAGAGGATGATGTCCGACGGCTTCGAGAAAGTTTTTTCCGTAGTTCAAAAATGGTTCAAATGGCTCTGAGCACTATGCGACTTAACTTCTGAGGTCATCAGTCGCCTAGAACTTAGAACTAATTAAACCTAACTAACCTAAGGACATCACACACATCCATGCCCGAGGCAGGATTCGAACCTGCAACCGTAGCGGTCGCTCGGCTCCAGACTGTAGCGCCTAGAACCGCACGGCCACTCCAGCTGGCTTTTGCGTAGTCCCAGTAAGTCTACAAATAGAGCAAGTCGAGAACTTGGAATACCTCAACCAAGTGTATGGAAAGTTCTGAGGCTGCGTTTGCTATACAAGTCACACCGATTACAACTTGTGCAGGCTCTCAATCCCATTGACAAAGGGAAGCGTCTCGCATTTTGTGGTTATGTGCTAGCAAGATTGAGGATGATGCATTTCTACAGCGTACAATTTTTAGCGATGAAGCGATGTTCCACTTTTAAGTGGAAAAGTCAACAGACACAATGTTCGTATATGGGGTTTGGAAAACCCACATTCACCATTCCAACACGAAAGACTCACTGAAGGTCAACGTGTTCTGTGTCATATCCTTTATAAAGCTTTATGTACCATTTTTCGTTGCAGAAAGAACTGTAACGGGACTCTCATACCTGGACATGTTGGAACAATGGCTGTTCCCTCACGTTATGGAAGTTTCCCAGCACTTCATTTTTCAACAGGATGGAGCTCCGCCGCATTGGCACCGTAATGTGTGAAGCTTTTTGAATGACTCCCTTCCTCAGTGCTGGATCGGTCGCAGGGGACTTGAGGACCTGGCTCTGCACTTCTGGCCACCGAGATCTCCTGATCTCATACCCTGCGGCTATTTCTTATGGGGTTTTGTGAAGGAAGTTGTTTACGTTCCGCTTCTACCAACTACTCTGAACGATCTGCGGAACCGAATCTCTGCTGCCGTGCACTCAAGTAACAGCAGATATACTTTCGCGTGTGTGGGACGAGTTTGGATACCGCGTCCTTGTTTACTGTGCAGCCAACGGTGGCCATATTGAACATTTATCACATTTGTAATTATTAAATAATTATTAAAACTAATTAATTATAAATTATTACAGATTATTAAATTGATATCAAACATTACGATAAAAAACTTTGAAACTTCCTCTTTTCATTGATATAAATCTTGTTCATTTTGGATTTGTACTTGAATAATTCCGATTGAAAATGGGTCCATCATTTAGAATAACCCTGTACATGAAAGAAAAAAATTAAACATTAGGAAAAGTACACACAGAAATTCTCCACTCACACTAGCCATAAGACAAAACCGTTTAACTAATTTAAAAGTGTATCATCAATGAATGAGTTTAGAAATCTGATATTACTAGCGAACAATGTGAGAAAGATAATAAATACCTTTACTGAGCTTATCTATTGCAGAGAGGAAAAAAATTACATAAAGCCGCCGCAGGGCACATTACGCACTCGATACATTTAAGGGATCTCTCACGCATTAGGTGGCAAACAACGAGCTTGTTCGCGCCAAACAGTTGACACATTCAACGCTAAATCGCACACCACACAGATATGGGGCTTTCATATCCCTGTAAATTCAGGGGAAAAGAAATTCTTTGTGGGAGCATATGTCTCGCTGGTTACGAATGGATTAAGGGTGAATCTATCTCACAGTTAGTTCCGACAGAGATTGTTTTTCACGACACTGGGGTTGCATGAAGTGATTCATTCAACAAGGCCATATATTTTCATTGATCCATGGTCTCGTGCCCACTGCAGTCGTAACAGAAGGTCACACAAAAATCTCGTCTGCTGAGAAGCCCCATGTTCAACAATGTGCGTTAGACAGTGTGGGTGTGCTCCGAGACACAGGGAAGGTAAGTCTCCTATCTTCACGTGCTGTGACGAGGCGCTGACGTCCGAAACCTTGACTCCTACTCGTGGTTTCACAGTCCTTCAACTAATTTCCGTGGATGCTCATGACAGTAGCACGCGAACAAGCATCAGATTCGCCGTTTCTGATAAGCTTATTGCCAGTTGCCAGGCTATAACAATATGCTCTTTGTCAAAGTCGCTTATGTCAGAGGATTCCCCCACTTTCAGCCCGTACACACGCTACACTGTCATTCGTCTCTGCTCTGTTTGTACAGGGATATTCAGCTGTTCCTACCGATGTCGTTTTATGCAATCCTCAATTCTATATCTGGTCTGCAAAAACCATGTGTGAGATTTTCATATCCCCTCGCTTGCTACGCGTAAACTACTCATCCTGCAGAAAAAATGGACAGGGCCTTTTCCTAGAAAATTTTAAAGCAGTTAAATTTTGTGGCCGAGATACGATGTCGGTGTTTCTAGTACGTGGTTGATGGCACTCTCTCCTACCACCGTACAAAAATCTCCAACTCACATTCGATCCTTTTTGGTCTTCAATGACTGGCCTCATTACGCCACCGGCTTAATCGAGCACTTACAAACTGTAAAATTCACGTTTGTATAAATTTTGTCAAACAACTTTGTGGATTTCAGCAGCATAAAACAAAAAATTACATGTGATTCTTGAGTTTCTCCCGGTATATTTGATAATCAAAATATCCACGGGTGTACTGCCGGTCTACAGTGTCCAACGGGCACAATATTTCGGCGATCATACATGTCGCCATCATCAGGTGAACTGACGGACTGAGCTCCTGTGAACGTGCCGGCACGGAGATCCGTACGCTATGGCTGCTCAGAGGGAACTGGGTTCGGTCACGGCGGCGGCCGATTTAAATACCCTCCGCCCGCGGCGCGCTCCCTCCGCTGTCCGCGCCCCGCGCCACGGTCACGCGGTGGAACAGATTGCGACGGCGTCTGAGATGACGTCGGAGTGATGGCTCTGTCCGTCGTGGTCGTCACAACTATACGTTTCCTCGATTTACTCTTGATTAACCCAATCGCTGGTTCCCAAGCCTTGCTAAGATTATAGCCACAGTCACGGTTTATGAGGTCGTCATTGGTGCGAATTTCGATGGCCTCTCTAACAACGCTGTTCCAGTATCTCGACGTCTGTACCAGAATCCTCGTGCGTTCATACTCCATAGCGTGATTTTCCGACAAACAATGTTCAGCGACCGCCGACTTGCTCGGATACATCAGTAGAGTGTGCCTCTGATGTTAACGGCATCGATCCTCGATGGTACGCACCGTCTGACCAATATACGACTTGCCACATTGACACGGAATCTGGTACACGCCGGCCTTCCTCAAACCGAGGTCATCTTTGGCGCTCCCCACCAGTGCACGAGTTTTATTCGGAGGACAAAACACAGTTCCGACCCGGTGTTTCTTCAAAATGCGGGCGATTTTCCCCGAGAGTGCGCCTGTATATGGAATAAACGCAGTGCCTACCTCCTCCCTCGTGATTTCATCCATCTCCACAGGTTGTGCTGTAGTGGTTGGGCGGAGAGCACGTTCAATCTGCCACTCTGAGTACCTATTTTTTTTCGAAATACTGTTCTCAGATGTTCCAATTCCTGGGGTAGACTCTCTGCATCAGAGATAGTGCGCGCCCTATGTACTGGAGTTTTAAGTACCCCATTCCTCTGTGAAGGGTGGTGGCAGCTGTCTGCGTGCAAATACAGATCAGTGTGCGTTGTCTTCCGATACACCCCATGACCTAGGGTGCCGTCAGCCCTTCTCTTGAACAAGACGTCAAGGAAAGGTAATTTACCCTCCGTTTCAGTCTCCACAGTGAATTTGATGTTGGGGTGTATGGAGTTTAGATGTTTACGCTGTATGGTTTTCTTTCCGTGCCGAGCTCAGTCCGTCAGTTCACCTGATGATGGCGACATGTATGATTGCCGAAATATTGTGCCCGTTGGACACTGTAGACCGGCAGTACACCCGTGGATATTTTGATTAAAAAATTACGTCGTTGTGTTCGGCAGGTATTCTGATTACGAAACTGTCCTTGTAAGGGTTAAGTTTGGATCGAACTGCAAACCTAATTAGTTTTAGGGTAACATTTACGAGTCTTTTTTTTCATTATCCTCATGGGCAGCCGGTCGCTGTGCCCGAGCGGTTCTAGCCGCTTCAGTCCGGAACCGCACTGCTGCTTCGGTCGCAGGTTCGAATCCTGCCTCGGGCATGGATGTGTGATGTCCTCAGGCTAGTTCGGTTTAAATAGTTCTAAGTCTAGGGGACTGATGACCTCAGATGTTAAGTCCCATAGTGCTTACAGCCATTTTAATTTGAACCTCATTGACACGTTTAAGTTAATAATGTGAACGAAATAGCCGACTATACGGGAGGCATAATAGCCCAATCAATAGAGACGAAAAAAGTTCGAATATCGGAACAATTCATGTAGTCGGAAAATTTCGTACAATAGCGGGAGGGAGTCCCACGAACAACATACTAGAAATCCTGACTGGTGAGGGATGAGTGTGGAGATAGGGGTGGGAGTGCGTTTGAAGGTCTCTTTGCTAACGTTTCTCTTGAATAACTGGAAAACAGTGGACTCCAGCGAAAGCGTATCCCAGTAAAAAATTTTGCTACATTAAATTTCGAACAAAAAGATCCTGTTCATTTTTTTAGGCCTACATAGTTTGCTCGTAGCGTACGAGTGTACATGAAAATCTCAGGCGTGGCTTTTGAAGGTCGGATATAGAATTGTGAGTTGCATAAAACAACAGCGGTAGGGGCAGCTGAAACACGCTGTATGGTTTTCTTTCCGTGCTGAGTGAACACACTCCCACCAGGCGGCATTCAATGTTGCTGTGGGTAGTCGTTTTGTGTCATCAGTAATTATCAACAAAAACAATTGAACCCAGAACAGGACGCTGTGGCAACCCCCATTTGACGGTACTGCCGTTAGCTTCAAATCCTATCCTTGTTTCTTGACATTCGTTGTTTCTTGACACTGCAGGACAACCTCATGTTCCACAGTTTCTGGATATGAGATGAACCACTGTTCAATTTTAATCCCATAATGCTTCATTTTAGTAGAAGTACACTGTGGTCGACACACTCGACACAATGTCTTCAACACAACATTCGCAGTATTTTTTGGAGTTCATTATTTACTCGGTCTATCCAGCTAATCTTCAACGTTCTCTTCTGCAGTTTTTTGCAGTGAACACACAGTGTGTAGTGGCGCGATCACACTGTTGTAGAAATAATTTAAAAGCCAAGATCGCCTAAATACTCTTTACTGGACAACCAGTTTCAACACAGTAAAGGTGCCATCATCGGATCTGGTAGTAGATTAACATTTATAGACCATTTGGATATAACGATACACGAGGCAGACCAGCTGATATAAAATCATTGTCACAAAAATTAAGAAACAACTGCTCTCCTGGTCATTCTTTTCCATGAGACCAAGAGAACAATTGTTTCTTAATGTACCAAATAGTTTTATCTTGTGACTTCGGTTTTACATATCTCATGGAAAAGAATGACCAGGAGAGCAGTTGTTTTTAGTTTTTGTCACAATGATTTTATAAGAGCTGGTCTGCCTCATGTATCGTTATATCCAAATGGTCTATAAATGTTAATCTACAATCAGATCCAATGATGGGACCTTTACTGTGTTGAAAACGGTTATCCGGTAAACAGTACTTAAGCGATCATGGCTTTTAAATTATTTCTACAACAGAGTAATCGCCCCACTACACACTATGTGTTCACTGCAAAAAAACTACAGAAGAACGTTGAAGATTAGCTGGATAGGCCGAGTAATTAATGAGAAGGTACTGAATCGAAATGGGAAGGAAAGAAATTTACGGATATCTTGACTAAAAGAAGGGATCGGTCGAGAGGACACACCTGAGCGATCAATGAAAATAGGTAATTTGCTGATGGTGGATAAAGTGTGTGTCTGTGTGTGTGTGTGTGTGTGTGTGTGTGTGTGTGTGTGCGTGCGCGCGCGCGCGCGATTTGGGGTGGGGGAGGATAAAAATTGTGGAGGGAGAACAAGGCTTCAAATAATTGTTGTTTGCAGTAGTTGTGGAATTATGAAGAGTCATGCATAAGATAAGACTGGAGCGGAGAGCTGCGTCAAACCAGTCTTCAGTTAGCAGAACATCATCACAACGACATGTCTGCTGTCAGCGGCTCCAACGAAGTTCGGGCAACTGGTCAGCACAGACTGCGAACCACATCGTTTTTCCTATATGTTCTTGCATTCTTTAACGTTTATGGAAAACTACCCTCAGAACAAAAGGCTGGTTATAGGAAAAAAATTGCTTTGACATCTGTCCTTGGGTCTAGAAGAAACAGTAGAAAGTACAGAATTGCGGGGACCACAGTAATTAGAATTTGTTTCAGAAATAGATTATTCAGGATGTTGGATGAAGTAAACTCATGACACTTGTCAATACTGATTACGCAAAGAAAGGTAGTTGTGTGGGGATTCAGCTCCTACGCGTCTGTCACGCTTGACTGCAGTCCGTAGAAAGATTTGTAGCAGGACCCCCAGTGGCCCAGAGTGCTGGCAGCAGAATCGGGGAATGCTTTTAGCCCCGCATCAATTCTTCATAGGGCCACCACCTCTCTGTTCCTGTACCACGCTGCCCACTCGCACATACGTGATTCAGACGACGCGTCAGCATCAGTTTCTGCGGCACATATTGGGCTGTATTTTTAAGGTACCACAAATCGTCTTTTCAAATGGAAGCATATAATATGCCGGGCCCTGTGACAGAAGTTTTAAAAGTCATGAAAAGTAGCGCTGCGAGCAAAGATGTATATTGAACAGGAGACAGGACTCCTAAGTGCGCGTCAAATGGAGATTTGGATCGGACGGGAATCGCTCTCGGACCGCTCAAGCGGTTAAGGTGACTACTCGCTTAAAACGGTAAATCGGAGTTCGAACCCGGTCCGCCACAGATTTTCGTCTCTCGCCACTAAGTCTTATCAACGCCCTAATGCAGTAAACCTGGAAATTTCTTTCGTCATGAAAAATTCCCAAAAGGGCACGCAATTTAACTATACATGACTGTTCTCAATCCTAAGCGGACTCCCATATTTCAGGCAACGGAATAATATTATCAAGCAAAATTTACAATAAATTAGAGCCACATTGGCAGTTATTTGAACAGAACTGTTAATTGATGTTTTAAATAGGTTATAGAGATACCGCTAGCGGTCGCAACTGTTTGTTACTTTGCTTAAATTACGTCGATACTGTAGCATGTTTCGAGGTATAAAGTCATCAGCAGGCAAAAATGGCTGTACGAAACATTTAACTTAAATACACTTGATACTAATGTAATAATTTAATGTAGTAATTTAGAGGTGCTTGAGATAATCCCCCACAGAAAAAGACAATCATAACGGATGGTAAATGTGCGGACTGATTTTAGTAACAATTTCGTTTACGGTTGGCTTCCCTTCTTTCGTCCATAATAGTATCACTGACATTTCATTTTTACTACCAAGTTTTGATTGCCTTTTCACGCTCCTCGATTTCTCTTATTGGTGATTATCCCACTGTGAAATTTACAATTATGTTAACTCTCCCCTATTGGCCGTATGATGTTCGTCATTTTCTGTTTTAATTTTACATTAAGAACTCGTGTTTGTACATCAAACTCACACTGTTGTTCTATTGTGAATTTGCAATTACGTTAACATGGCAATGTTGTAACTATTGCTGGCTGTCTGGTCACTGCTGCCCAAAGACAAAAAGTGAGGAACAAATAAAAATAAAAATGCTAGTCGACAACCTGGATGATGTTCCCTACGGTGAAAATGGTTCTGAGCACTGTGGGACTTAACTTCTGAGGTCATTAGTCCCTTAGAACTTAGAACTACTTAAACCTAACCTAAGGACATCACACACATTCATGCCCGAGGCAGGATTCGAACATGCGACCGTAGTGGTGGTGCGGTTCCAGACTGTAGCGCCTAGAACCGATCGGCCATCCCGGCCGGCTTCCCTATCGTGAAACGAAGAGTGTGTTGTATATGGATATGGTGTAATGGCACACTTTCATGTTCGGAAATGGATTCTAAGACAAAAGAAAAGAAAAAACGGATGCACCACGAAGGTATTATCCAAATGGAACGGATGTCGGTAGATGTGATGTACATTTACAGATAAACAAAAGATTACAATTCCAGAGAAATTGGATGTTTAAGTAAGTTCATCGGGGCCCAATCCCAATCTGAACTCGTCACTGAAGACAGTTCTACTCCAGTGAATAAGATTCCAGGACAAAGCCGTGACTGGAGATGCCCTGGACAGCGGTGGAATACCAACCCGACTGTCGCCCGCCATGCGGTCCAACAACCACGAGAAATGGTCTGTGGAGGCATATCTATTCATAGCAGGACACCTCTGTTTGTCATCCGCGGCACTCTTACATTACAGCGGTATGTCGATGATATCTTACGTACCGCCCCCCCCCCCCCCCTTCATCCTGGGATTAAATTATAAATTTCAACAAGATAAAACACTGCTTGTCTGTCGTACTTGTCAGACCCTACCGTGGCCAGCAAAGTCGCCAGATCTCTCCAATTCCGATTGTTTGGAGCATTATGGTCAGGGTCCTCCAACCATTTCGGAATTTTGACGATCGTAAGTGGTGTATAGAGTTTGCAAGTGGTCGGACCGAAATTCACGACGAACAAAGGAGCGGGGGACTGTCAATTTCTGAGGAGACAGTGTTGAAGATTGAGTAAAACATGCATGAAGATCGGCGGATCACCCTGGATGATCTCTGCACGTTGGTTCCTGTGGTTTCCCGAAGCACCGCTCACAGAATTTTAACGGAAACATGGAACTCCGGAAGGTGTGCGCAAGATGGGTGCTACGCATGCTGACTGAGGACCACATGCGGTAACAAGTTGATGCTTCCCGCGCATTTTTCACCGCCTTGCAGCGGAACAGGACAACTTTCTGGACTCAATTGTCACGGGTGACGAAACCTGTGCATACCACTTTACACCTGAGACCAAGCAATAATCACGCCAGAGGCAGCATCCTTCTTCGCCAAAGCCGAGGAAATTCAAACAAACACAGTCTGCCACTAAAGTTATGACAACCGTGTTTTGGGAACGGAAAGGGGTATCGTTGGTCGACTTTATGCCCACTGGGACTACAATTAACGCTAACAGGTACTGCGAGACCTGAAAAAACTCAAACGCGCAATTCAGAACCGGGAAAGAGGAATGTTGAGCAAGTGCGTACACATTCTCCATGATAACACCCGCCCACAAATCGCTCGGCAAACCGTTACTCTCCTGCAACAGTTACAGTGGAACATAATCACCCACCCAGCCTACAGTCCTGACTTGACGCCCAGTGACTATAACCTGTTTCTTAGGTTAAAAGAACATTTGGCGGGAAAGCAATTCAGCTCCGACGACGAGATTAAAGAAGAGGTTCATAACTTGGTGAACAGCATGGCGGCGAGCTGATATGACATGGGCATACAAAAACTACCACAGCGTCTACGAAAATACATCCACAGAAATGGTGATTATGTCGAAAAATAGCTAAATGTTCAAGCTGTAAACTGATGTAAACCATTGTAGAAATAAACAGGTCTATGTACTTATAAAAAAATAGGACACCTTACTTTTGGGATTACCCTCGTACTTGCGTAAGGACCAGAGGTGGACCAATGTGTCACTGATTTGCTCAATTTGTAAAGATCTTTCTCTGGAATACATCACCCTTTTTTCTCAAATTGTAATCACACGTTTGGATTTACACGTAGATCACATCTACCAATTTCCGTCCCACTTGGATTATTCCTTCGTGGTGCGTCAGTTTTCCCCCCCTTTCTTCCTTAGAGTGCACGGAAGATGAATCTTCGACAAGTGTGTCGGTCATGACTAGCTAGCAGCATGACCTCCCAGTCTCTGACTTGAACTCGTTAGAATTTTTTTGTGTGGTAATGGTTAACAGCTTCGGTGTATCCCAGCCCTGTTGACAGTCTTGATGAAGTCCGGAAACGCATTTGGATGGTTATTAAAGCATTCGGTACACGCCTGCTGTTTTCGGGTTTGTACGGTCATTTATGAGGAGACGTGCTGAAGCTTGTCTTCACATGAACTGTGGCCGTGGGAAACACTTGTTGCAGTGTCTTTGTCCTCTGCTCAATCGCGCACGAACTGAGGGTGACACAGTAGCTATCTGTGAGACATTTATGTTTCACGCGGGCACGGTACGTAAACATGAGTAATGGGAATCCCTGGAAGGAAGGCAACGTTCTTTTCAAGGAACGTTATTGAGAAAATTTAGAGAACCGGCATTTGAAGCTGACTGCTGCACGATTCTACTTCCGCAAACATACATTTCGCGCAAGGATAACAAAGATGAAACAACGAGAAATTAGGGCTCATACGGAGGCATAGCCGGCCGGGATGGCCGAGCGGTTCTAGGCGCTACAGTCTCGAACCACGCGACCGCTACGGTCGCAGGTTCGAATCCTGCCTCGGGCATGGATGTGTGTGACGTCCTTAGGTTAGTTAGGTTTAAGTAGTTCTAGGGGACTGATGACCTTAGAAGTTAAGTCCCATAGTGCTCAGAGCCATTTGAACCTTTTTTTTTTTTTTTTTTGAAAGGAGGCATATACATAGCGTTTCTCCCCTCGCTCTATTTGCGAGTGGAACATGAAAGGAAATGACTGTTAGTGTAACACCGTACTCTCAGCCGCGAACCGTACGATAGCTTACGGTGTATCATGTACATGTAACACACTGTCAAAAAGAATCAATCCTATTTAGCTGTGCCCATAGTCATGTGGTGTGTGACGTTCCTGGAGTTGTTGGTGTTTCGTGGTCGACTGTTCAGCGTGTCTACAAGCAATGTTGTAACCACGTGCCTACGAAGCATGAAGTCGGAACTGTCGTCGAAATAAGCATCGTGACTAGGACAGACCGAGATGAGTTTCTTACGGCTTACGAATCAAAATCGCTTCGACACCCGACGGGTATTGCCGCAGGCAGTGAAAGGAGATCCAGCCTAACCTGTTAGCGAGGGAACATTGCGACTGGAATTACATGTAATGAACATTAGGAGTTGGTCACATCGCAAGAGGCCATTGCTCATATAGGAACATAAAGAACACAATAGCAAAGTTCATCGGACTGAAAGAATTCGTGACCGTTTTTCTGGACACTCCCCACCCTATTACATCTCGACTGGTCTGTAAAAGCACCTGATTTGATCCCCATATAAAATTTACGCGACATCGCGTAAAACACGGACATCAGCATCCTCACAGTTTGCTGGAACGGCGTGATCAGATGCTCAGCGAGTGGCTTAAGCTGCGTGCGGCGTACCTACACAACCGCGTGGACTCACTTCCTGACCTAATCCAGGCGGTTAACAAGTCCACTGGGGGAATTATACAGTGTTAAATGATGCATGTAATTGTTCCTCTAGGGGTGACTCATTTGTTGTCCAGTGAAAATATACATGTACTCGGTCCTAATATGTCGAATCGGGGAAACCATTGGTTTCAGGACCTACACTACGTCATCAAAAGTATCCGGACACAGCCAAAAACATACTTTTTCATATTAGCTGCATTGTGTGCCACCAACTTCCAGGTAATCCATATCAGCGACCTCTGTAGTCATTAGACATCGTGAGAGATCAGAATGGGGCTCCGCAGAACTCAACGGACTTCGAGCGTGGTCAGGTGATTGGGTGTCACTTGTGTCATACGTCTCTACGCGAGATTTCCACACTCCTATACATCCTTAGGTCTACTGTTTCTGATGTGATAGTGAAGTGGAAACGTGAAGCGACACGTACAGTACAAAAGCGTACAGGAGGGTCATAATGTGTAATAGGCAGACATCTATCCAGAGCATCACACAGGAATTCCAAACTGCATCAGGATCCACTGCAAGTACTATGACAGTTAGGCGGGAGGTGAGAAAACTTGCTCATAAGGCACACATCACGCCGATAAATGCCAAACGACGCCTCGCTTGGTGTAAGGTGCTCGGTGAACGTCATCTGCGAGCGTGTGTAGTGCCAACAGTAAAATTCGGAGACGGTTATGTTGTGATGTGGTCGTGTTTTTCATAGAGGGGGCTTGCATCCCTCGTTTTTTTGCGTGACACTATTACCGCACAGGCCTACATTGATGTTTTAAGCACCTTCTTGCTTGCCACTGATGAAGAGCAATTCGGGGATGGCGATTGCATCTTTCAACACGATCGAGCACCTGTTCATAATGCACGGCCTGCGGCGCAATGGTTACACGACAATAACATCTCTGTAATGGACTGACCTGTGCAGTCCTGGCCTGAATCCTATAGAACACCTTTGGGATGTTTTGGAACGCCGACTTCGTGCCAGGCCTCACCGACCGACGTCGATACTACTTCTCAGTGCAGCACTCCGTGAAGAATGGGCTGCCATTCCCGAAGAAACCTTCCAGCACCTGATTGAACGTATGTCTGCGAGAGTGGAAGCTGTCATCAAGGTTAAGTCATTTTTAATCAGGTGTCCGGATACTTTTGATCACATAGTGTATATTTATTAAGGTTGTTTGTTTCATTGTCCTCTATTTGTCCCTTTCGTTTGTACTTATAATAGTAAACAACCTATGTACAAGCAGGTGCGAACTACGGAACGCCCCAAGAGAAACGAACCCTCGAGACGTGGAAAGTGCGTACAATAGCTAGGCACTATACTTTTATAGATAATGGATCACTGCCTTTACGTACCACTCCAAATATGTTTTGAGGAACACTTCGGATCCAGTTCCTGAGATGCACTCATATTTTAAATGAACAGTGGTTTCCTCGTAGTTGTCTAATTATTTGTGATGGCAAGAGCTCAATAACATAAGATAGATGAACGCAGTTCACCCCGCGCGGTGTTGCGAGTCCACTGACAGAACAAACAAGTAATCTCCAGTGAAATTATGTGACGCTTCGCTGTTATTAAATCACATTAAACCATTGATTACTCTGCAATGCGCTTTGTGCTGAAACACATTTCCATTGTCCAGCGGTCGCAATGGCATTCCCGCTGCAAACTGCGCGGAATGCGTATAGTGTACAAGCATAATTACACAATTCAGTTGTACCAGTAACACGCTATATACAAGCTGCTTGGCTTAATATCGGTTAAACTGATTTTGTATGTAATTAACAGTATGTAATCTACATCAAGCACATCTTCAGCGTACCCAACAATCGTACATGTATTTAAAGGTCGATATACGTAAAACAGAAATGGAAAATAATTTTAAATACCATCAAAAATTAAAGTAATGTACATAAGAATATATTCTCCTCGTGGAGGAGGGTATATCGTACCAATATTAGCGGTTAGCTATCCTTTTCTATTTGTGTATCGAGCGAGTGAGAAATAACGGTCTGTACAGTACTTTATGCTGCCTTACCTCTCTTTTCTAGTTCTAGCTCAATGAAACGTAGACCACACGTATAAATTACTGCTGCAGTATAGTACCGAAGATAACCGAAAGAAATGAGCAATGAGACTAACAGAAATTGCACTTCTACTCAAAGACAATAATTACACTTAAGTCACAGCGATTTATGGTGATCCCCTGGATACTACGAAAGGCGGGACGTAGTTCTGAATAGGGCGTGCGATCACCACGGATGGCTCACTGGACTGGTACGGAGGTCTTACAGCAGGATGTTGTTATGCCGAAGGAAGTCATTCACAAGATTTGCACGATGGGGGCGCTGTTGACAGCTGGTGGATGGTCGCTGGTGTATGTGGACGTGCTGCAAGGCGCCTCCCTAAAGAATCCCAGGTCTGCTCCATGGGATTTAAGTCGGCAGAACGGGCGGGACACTTCATTTGCCGAATATCCTCTCGTTGCAAGACCTTCTCCACCTGCATAGTTCGAAGCGGTCAAGCATTGTCAGCCACAAAAATGACGTCTGGGTCCAGGGCAACCCTCAAAAGACGCTCATGGAGAAGGGACACAGTGTCAAAACATTGACTGGTGAGTGTACCATATACACACATCAAAAAAAGTTTTGCATCACCCCGGTTCCTAGAACTCCTGAAGATAGACGTTGTCTTTGGATATTGCATCACAGACACAATCCCTTTGACTGTTCAGAGATGTCACTAAACCCGCTCAAAGATGTAAACAACCATGTAAAGCAGCGCCTATTAGGCGAACGGGGTCTGACAGACTATTAGTTCCAGTCATTCCACCAGGAAGGAAGTACACGGCTCTTGTTGTCAGTAGTTCAGCCATGCCTACACGGTCATTACCGCGGTTCGATCTCGTCTGCATTGTTACTTTGTGCCAGGAAGGGCTCTCAATAAAAGAAGTGTCCAGGCAAATCAAAATGGTTCAAATGGCTCTGAGCACTATGGGACTTAACATCTGTGGTCATCACTCCCCTAGAACTTAGAACTACTTAAACCTAACTAACCTAAGGACATCACACACATCCATGCCCGAGGCAGGATTCGAACCTGCGACCGTAGCAGCCGCGCGGTTCCGGACTGCGCGCCTAGAACCGCTAGACCACCGCGGCCGGCTTAGTGACCAGGCATCTCGGAGTGAACCAAAGCAATGTTCTTCGGACAGAGAGACAGGAACTATCGATGATATGCTTCGCTCAGGCCGCCCAAGGGTTACTACTGCAGTGGATGACCGCTTCCTACGGACAGCAACGCCACCACATGAATAACGCTTTTCGTGCAGCCACGGGACGTCGTGTCATGACTCAGACTGTGTGCAATAGGCTGCATGATGCGCAACTTCACTCCTAATGTCCATGGCGAGGTCCATCTTTGCAACCACGACACCATGCAGCGTGGTACAGATGGGCCCAACAACATGCTGAATGGACCGCTCAGGATTGGCGTCAAGTTCGCGTCACCGATGAGTGTCGCATATTCCTTCAACCAGATAATCGTCGGAGACGTGTTCGGAGGCGACCCGGTCAGGCTGATCACCTTAGACCCACCGTGCAGCGAGTGCAGCAGGGTGGAGTTTCCCTGCTGTTTTGCGGTGGCATTATGTGGGGCCTACGTAAGCCGCTGATAGTCAGGGAAGGCGACGTAACGGTTGTACGATACGCGGATACGCGAATGCCATCCTCCGACCGATAGTGCAACCATAAAGGTAGCATAATGGCGAGGCATTCGTCTTCATGGACCGACAATTAGCGCCCCCATCGTGCACATCTTGTGAATGACTTCCTTCGGCATAACGACATCCCTTGAATAGAGTGCCAGAGTGGCAGAAGTAAAGCTGTGAGGACGGGGCGTGAGTCGTGCTGGGGTAGCTCACCTGGTAGAGCACTTGCCCGCGAAAGGCAAAGGTCCCGAGTTCGAGTCTCGGCCCGGAACACAGTTTTAATCTTCCAGGAAGTTTCAGAGTGCCAGCATGTTCTCCAGACATGAACCCTATCTAACATGCCTAGGATATATTGAAAAGAGCTGTTTATGGACGACGTGACCCCCCACTCACTCTGAGGAATCAGAGTCGAATCGCCGTTGAGGAGTGGGACAATTTGCACCAACAGTTTCTTGATGAACTTGAATAGTATGCCACGACGAATGCAGGCATGCAACAATGCAAGAGGACGTGCTACTGGGTATTAACAGGTACCGATGTGTACAGAAATCTGGTCCACCACCTCTGAAGGTTTCGCTGTATGGTGGTACAACATGCAATGTGTGGTTTTCATGATCAATAAAAAGAGCAGAAATTATGTTTATGTTGATCTATATTGCAATTTTCTGTACAAGTTCCGGAACTCTCGGAACCGAGGTGATGCAAAACTTTTTTGATGTGTGTACAAAAATTTGGAGTTCAGTACGCCCATGGAACGTTATGCTTCCCCACATTATAATGTCTGGACCATCAAAACGATCATATTCGACAATATTGGATGTACCCTCATATGAAGAAAGGTGACAACAGGCAATGCACCTCGAAACCTTGTCGAACATGGCTCTTTCGATGGTCCAGGTGTTATGGTGTGAGGAGATCACACAGCTTATTAGGAACCATGACCAGGTGACCATCATAAATCGCGGTGACTTCAATGTAATTGAATCTTTGAATGAAGGTGTCATTTACGTTCGCCTCATTGCGTATTTCTTTCAGCTACCTTCTGTTCGATACTGTAGCAGTACTTTCTATGTATCGTACAAGTTTCACCGAGCTGTGTTACTGTGAAAATTATTTATGTCCTCCATTTTTGCACACTAGTGCTATTACCTCTAAACGCTTATACGATGTGCACCAGATGTTCATCACTAATCCTGTAATCAGGTTCTTTCTCTGTTATAGGCATTAACTAGTATTTGTCCACATTTAAATATAGCTGATATTCATTACGCCACCTGACAATTTTTCCCAAAGTCATCTACATTTTCTTACGATCGTCAAAAAACGATACTTTCCTATGGAGAACAACATCTTCCGCAAACATCAGTGATGCTGAACTTGTGCTGTAAATTTCTAATGCATAATGAGAAAACTAAAGACCCTGTTACGTTTCCTTGTGCCACGTACGATGTTGCTTTCACTTCTGTGTAACATTCACTGTCCAGTAAAACGTAATGCACTCTATTAGTCGAATATTCACCGACCAGTCGCAATACTGGAGAAGATATTCCATATGATCCACCTTGGTTATTAGTAGACTGTACGGTAGAGTGCAACGACGTCAGTCATTCCGCCTCTGATACAAGTCTGGTGGATTTGCCTAATCAAGTTCGGTCATACTTCCCTTAGCAGCGAGGACGATCACACTGGAAACCTTTATTTATGTGTCTTTATTCTCACCTTAATTGCAGTTGACAGTCATCACAAAATGTGGCATTTACCACTTGTCCCAAACATGGATGCTTGTTCACTTCGAGTAATTTGTTGGCGTAATAACAAGTGCATGCGACTGGGCAAATTCAGGTTGAGGTGCTCGGTTTAGCTTTGCAGCAGCAGCCTGGGCAGGCAGATGAATGTTATTTTCGACGTCAGCTCCGGTGGGGACGGGTCGGCGCGACTCTTTGTCGCAGAAGCGGCCGCGCGTCCATATATAGTCGTTAGTATCCGGACGTTGGGACGCCGTCCTCAAATTTCATCCGTTGAACGAGATGGAAAATTTTAGGCCAAGAGAAGATGATGTTTGCTCTCCTGTCTGACTGGAGGAAACACCTTCTCTTTTTAGAAGAATCAGTTTGCAGATTGGTCAATATGCCCCCCATCCCCCCCCCCCCCCCTCCCCAAGTTTTGTCGCTTTCTGTATGCAGAGGCGAGGAAGATAAAATTTTAGAGAGAAGTTGCCGGCACGTGGGCGAGAACAGTCGCAGCAAGGAATCACTGCTCCGTTATCATTAACTAGTTATTTCTGGATGGTAATTATATCGATTTGGAATTAGGTTTCTCCGTAACGAAGCAAGTTCATCGTTAGGAACAGTGCGGAATTCTCACGAGTGGTGATTTCAAAATCATTTTTACGTAAATTCAGAAGGAACCAGATTAGATGTCTGATCGGTCACGAAGCACTCCATCAATGCACGCCCAGTTGATTACTGTGGTTCAAAAAAATGTTGCAAATGGCTCTGAGCACTATGGAACTTAACATCTGTGGTCATCAGTCCCCTCGAACTTAGAACTACTTAAACCTAACTAACTTAAGAACATCACACACATTCATGCCCGAGGCAGGATTCGAACCTGCGACCGTAGCGGTCACGCGGTTCCAGACTGAAGTGCCTTGAACCGCACGGCCACAACGGCCGGCTACTGTGGTTCTTTTCGCTGTGAATGATCGGGAACCTTAGTACTGGCCACTCGTATTGAATAATGGGTTTGGTATTTTTAAGTGTATTCCATGTAGATGTAGTCTCAGGAGTGTGATCCATTTGTGAAATAAATATTAATCAGCAACTACTAAGTTCGTTACACTCCTCCTCGAAGTGGCCGCCAGCACCCTTCCCCATGACCTGTACTGTTCAGCGTCCTGTACCTTGTGAGAGAAAACTACTTAACGTGTTAGCAAAGTGTGATCCCTCGACGGTCGTTCTGCACTTCAGTAATTAAAATTCCGTTGAGCAGTTGTATCTTTAGGATAGGGAGTAGAGCTGATAACAGATTAAATTTTAATAAAACTTCTGGCAGCTTGGCCCTCAGGGTCGAATAAATGTTAAGTACAGTGTTTGTGCACAGTTTACGCTCACCTACCCAAAATGTTTGTTATAAGGCGAAGTGATGCTCTTTTATCGAAAGTGGGGTCTATTTTTAAAGTTTCGAAGGCTTTTCGGAAATATACGAAGGTGGAATGTACCTGCTTGCAAGATACGCTCTAAATACACCAAAAAATCCACTGCTAGGCGTTTACTAGGTTACTACCAATATTAATGCTTTACACCATTGTTGGTGTCTTGATCTTATTGGATCACGCAGTGTGCCTTTTTTATTTTTGTTTCTCATAATCCATATAGCTCTCATTTTCTCTCTGGGGACTATTACTCTTTTTCTAGTCCTCTGGTTCCTGGTATCACCCAGCAGTTTGCCTTTTGACTGAATATGTTACTTTCTGTTATTGCACTGCTTTCATCTGGGCTTTCGCCACGTCCTCTTTAAATCATTGGATCCGAGGTATATTCTTTAGTTCTCCAGTGTATCTTGTGATCTTACGTGTAAGTCTCGTATTTGCACTCTTCGAACGTGCCTATAATATTTCCATGATTGTATTCTGAAGGTTACTGCCAAATTAGACAATTTCTCTATGTCCAACCAGTTTTTTTCTTGCTTCGTTTTTCCTTATAATCGTATTTCAGGTTGTTTCCCAGTTTTTGAAGCTGAACATAGGTGCAGAGCCGTGTGATTTCAAGCTAACTTCTCTGAAAAGAAGTACTGTGGAGTTAAAACCACATGGCTCCCATGGGGGTGGGCCTGAGAACAGTTGGTAAGACCTGACATCTACGCTGTCCTGCATGACTGTTGCGTTGTGCGTGTAGTCTAGGAATGTGTTCTAGGGTGTATATCTGTGGATGTGCTTGCCTGAGCAGAGAGAGGGAGGACGAGTGGATGGATAGAGAGAGGGGGCAGGAGAAGGTTGACAGAGAGATGCGAGAGGAAGAGATGGTTTGTGTGAGAGGAGGTAGAAGATCGACAGAGAGGGGGGGGGGGAGGAGGAAATGCGTATAATATAAACTGATGAGCCGTAACATTATGACCACTTGCTTAATAGTTCGTCTGTCCGTCTTTCGAATGAAATTCACCACAGATTCTGCGTATCAGAGATCCGACAATGTATTAGTAGTTTTGTGAAGGTATGTGGCATTGAGTGTCTACCCACAGGTCATGTAATTCGCGTAAATAACGGGCCGCTTATTTGCGTATGCGGTATGGCGCCCGATAGCGACCCGGATGGGTTCCACAGGATTTACATCAGGGGAATTTGGTGCCCGAAACATCAACGTGAGTTCACTATAATGCTCCCCAAACCACTTTAGCACGGTTCTGGCTCCGAGACATAGACAATTGCTCTGCTGAAAGATGACATCAAAAATGGTTCAAATGGCTCTGAGCACTATGGGACTTAACTTCTGAGGTCATTAGTTCCCTAGAACTTAGAACTAGTTAAACCTAACTAACCTAAGGACATCACAAACATCCATGCCCGAGGCAGGATTCGAACCTGCGACGGTAGCGGTCTCGCGGATCCAGACTGCAGCGCCTAGAACCGCACGGCCACTTCGGCCGGCAAAAAGATGACATCGCAGTCAGGGAAGACATCAAGCAAGAACGGATGCAAGTGGTTCGCAGCTGTCAGCGTGTCTACGATTACCACCACAGATCCCATGAAAGCGGAGAAAAATATCTTCCATAGCCTACTACTGCTCCCACCCGCCTGCGTCCGTGGCGCACAGCACTTTTTCGAGCCGCCGTTCACCTCGATGATGGCGTTGCGGAGACGACCATCGACCTACTTAGCAAAAATGTGATTCACCCTAAGAGCCGACGTTTCCATTGATCGATGTCCGAATCCCGATGGTCCCGGGCCCACTGCAACCGTAACTGACGATGTCGTTGAATCAACATATGAACAGGTAGGGGTGGTCTGCTGCACAACTACCCGTTCAACAATATATGATTAACGGTATGCTTCAAAACACTCGTGCGCGCACCAGCATTGTGCTCCTTCGTCAGAGTTGCCACAGGCTACCATCTATCCTACTTTACAGAGGAGACAAGCCTCCGAACCCCACGTTCTGTGAAGAGTCGTGGACGTCCAACCATTTATCGTCCAGCGGAAGTTTCACTATCCTCTACCTCTTTCCGTAGATACGACAGTAGCATGTGAACATTCGACCAGCTTCGCCATTTTCGAGATACTCGTTCACAGGCGCTGCGTAAAAATAATCTGCCCTTTGTCAAAGTCGCTTATCTCAATGGACTTCCTCATTTCCAGCCCATATCTTCGCTTGAGTGATGCCCTGTCCGTGTCTGCTCCTCTTACATACACTACTGGCCATTAAAACTGTTACACCAAGAAGAAATGCATTTCATAAACGGGTATTCATTGGACAAATATATTATACTAGAACTGACATCTGATTACATTTTCACGCAATTTGAGTGCATAGATCCTGAGAAATCAGTACCCAGAACAACCACCTCTGGCCGTAATAATGGCCTTGATACGCCTGGGCATTGAGTCAAACAGAGCTTGGATGGCGCGTACATGTACAGCTGCCCATACAGCTTCAACACCATACCGCAGTTCATCAAGAGTAGTGACTCGCGTATTGTGACGAGCCAGTTGCTCGGCCACCATTGACCAGACGTTTTCAATTGGTGAGAGATCTGGTGAATGTGCTGGCCAGGGCAGCAGTCCGACATTTTCTGTATCCAGAAAGGCTCTTACAGAACCTGCAACATGCGGTCGTGCATTATCTTGCTGAAATGTAGGGTTTCGCAGGGATCGAATGAAGGGTAGAGCCACGGGTCGTAAAAGATCTTAAATGTAACGTCCACTGTTCAAAGTGCCGACAATGCGAACAAGAGGTGACAGAGACAAGTAACCAGCGGCACCCCATACCATCACGCCGGGTGATACATCAGTATGGCGCTGACGAATACATGCTTACAATGTGCGTTCACCGCGATGTCGCCAGACACGAATGCGACCATCATGATGGTGTAAACAGAACCTGGATTCATCCGAAAAATTTTTTGCCATTCGTACACCCAGGTTCGTCGTTGAGTGCACCATCGCAGGCGCTCCTGTCTGTAATGCAGCGTCAAGGGTAACCGCAGCCATGGTCTCCGAGCTGATAGTCCGTGCTGCTACAAATGTCGTCGAACTGTTCGTGCAGATGGTTGTTGTCTTGCAAACGTCCCCATCTGCGACGCATGGATCGAGACGTGGCTGCACTATCCGTACAGCCATGCAGATAAGATGCCTGTCATCTCGACTGCTAGTTGTAATGGCTCTGAGCACTATGGGACTTAACTGCTGAGGTAATCAGTCCCCTAGAACTTAGAACTACTTAAACCTAACTAACCTAAGGACATCACACACATCCATGCCCGAGGCAGGATTCGAACCTGCGACCGTGGCGGTCGCGCGTTTCCAGACTGTAGCGCCTAGAACCCCTCGGCCTACTCCGGCCGGTTCGACAGTTAGTGATACGAGGCAATTGGGATCCAGCTCGGCGTTCCGTATTACCCTCCTAAACCCACCGATTCCATATTCTGCTAACAGTCATTGGATCTCGACCAACGCGAGCAGCAATGTCGGGAAACGATAAACCGCAATCGCGATAGCCTACAATCCGACCTTTTTCAAAATCGGAAACGTGATGGTACGCATTTCTCCTCTTTACACGAGGCATCACAACAACGTTTCACCAGGCAACGCCGGTCAACTGCTGTTTGTGTATGACAAATCGGTTGAAAACTTTCCTCATGTCAGCAGGTTGTAGGTGTCGACACCGGCGCCAACCTTGTGTGAACGCCCTGAAAAGCTAATCATTTGCTAATCATTTGCTAATCATTCTTCCTGTCGGTTAAATTTGGCGTCTGTAGCTCGTCATCTTCGTGGTGTAGCAATTTTAATGGCCAGCAGTGTACTTTTGTTGCCGTGTGAAGTGCCCGCAACGCCACCAAGCGGCTTGCAACGTCGCGGTGGGCAGTGGTCATAATGGTTTGGGGTATCGGTGCATGTGGAGTACATGTTCGCAGCCGAAGCCTTGGATAAAAGGCTAGTCTTGCCTAAAAATAAAATTTTCTTTGCCTTTTTCCGCGATCTCACCGAAGTAGTGAAATCTTGTACTTGTAGCTGTGTTCCGCCTGCCGGAGTGGACGAGCGGTTCTAGGCGGTACAGTCTGGAACCGCGCGACCGCTGCGGTCGAAGGTTCGAATCCTGCCTCGTGCATGGATGTGTGTTATGTCCTTAGGTTAGTTAGATTTATGTAGTTCTAAGTTCTAGGGGACTGATGACCTCAGAAGTTAAGTCCCATAGTGGTCAGAGCCATTTAGCTGTGTTCCCTCTTTGCCGTTGTCCACTTTATTAAGCTATTGGAATAGCTAACGGTTGCTGCAACCAACTCAGACCGTCTTTAAAGAGCTCTGCATATAATCCCACGTACTAAACTGCGACGAATTTTCCCTGGGGCTATGGTACACGTAGACTGCGATGCCGTACTATGCACGGTACAAGTAGTAACGAGAACGCTCGAAGTACGCAGGGCAGTAAGCGACAGTCAACTCAAGCTGCCGCCTCTTTAGAATAACAGGATGGAATAGTCCAGCGCTCACGACTAGGGTGCTGTGTTATTTTGCGCGAGGTCAACTCGACAACTTTCAGTAGCACAAGCTCCAACAGAGGCGTTATGCACGAAGAAGAGGTTCACCCGCAATATTCCGAGAGCGTACGTTCCAGGAAGAGCCAGAAAAAAATATTAATTACTCCAACAAACAGATCTAAAACTGAAATCATGAGAAGGTTTGTTTTTCATAAAGCGTAATAGCAACAAATGCTCAGAGGTGAGTGGGGGGATAGCATATTGCACCACTGAGAACAAAGCAGGCATTACGTAAAGATCAATCCTAGTACAACTGCAAATGACGTGCGCGCTTAAAGTAAAATGAACGTCGTAATTTTCCGGAGCAGTGACCCGACACGGGTAGATGCTTCGTGCGTCCCGAAAGCTCGTGAGTAAAGCTAGTCACGGCTCTGCTAGGGCGCAATTAGGCGACAAACACGACTTTGCACGCAATTAACTGCTCAACCGGCCGAAGCCAATCTGGTGCTGCACACACACACACACACACACACACACACACACACACACACTTGTGCGACTCTGTCGCCTGCGGAATCGCTACACCTCCAACGCTTTACGCTGACTCCACTTGCAAATTTCTTTTTCTGCTTGTTTGTAGAGCCGTCGCTATAAAAATCTTAGGCTACATTCAGCCTGTACGCAAAATCTCTCCAAAATATTAGATTCTGCCGTTCAGAGTGGGGACCTGGTAGGCAAGTGGAACGCTACAGTGGGCTTCTCTTACCATGATTTAATATAGACTGCGAAAAATCTTTTGAGCAAGTAAAATGGAAAATAATATTTGAAATACTGACATACATAGGAATACAGTGGAAGGACAGGGTACTGATTAGAGAGCTACGAGGCATGTTCGAAAAGTTGGGACAGTTTGCTTATATTAAAATCTTGGCAGCTCGGAACAAAGTCGCACGATGCAGCGCCATATGTTGATTGTTACGAAGCCACGTAAGTTATTAGAACAAATAAGCCCTCGGTCACAAATATTAAGTCAAAATTGACCAGGTTTCGACGCTACTATGAGCGTCGTCTTCAGAATTAAACTAACTGTTCTAAAACATATTAAGTATATAATACATTAATAAAATTAAAGTTTGTACTGACTGGAAAGAGATGCAGTACTTACAAGTCACATTTTAAAAAATCTAAGCCGGAAAGGCGACGTCATGAACAGTTGTAAATAAGATGGCGAGCCGCTAAGGGCTGCTCGTACTTGAGTGAACAAGGGTTGCAAAAAGACTGAGGTGCCCACGTTAGAAAGTGTGGGCAAGTAAACATGATGTTGCTACGAGCGCCATCTAGTAGCCGCAGAAACAACTAGGATACTGTACATTCAAAATGAGACACATGAAATTGTGATGAAGCTGATTCAGGCATAACGTAAGCACTAATAAATAATAGGATGAAGTTACATATTTATCTGCTTTAAACAGAGATACAATTTGTAACGTAAAAAAACGTCGTTATCACACACAAGAAAACGGCAAAGATGTTCAAAATGGTTCAAATGGCTCTGAGCACTATGGGACTCAACTGCTGAGGTCAGTAGTCCCCTAGAACTTAGAGCTAGTTAAACCTAACTAACCTAAGGACATCACAAACATCCATGCCCGAGGCAGGATTCGAACCTGCGACCGTAGCGGTCTTGCGGTTCCAGACTGCAGCGCCTTTAACCGCACGGCTACTTCGGCCGGCGGGCAAAGATGTAACAGGAAAAGAACATTTCGGCAAACTGCACGAGTAAATCCGAATCAAAGATCAAGCAATGACTTTATACAGTCGAAAAAGTTTTTTTATTTCGCAGCTGCAACTGTTCGTCGAGAATGAGGCCATCATGACGAGAGAGATGTTTGAAAATCTCCAATTCCTCTAAAACATCTAACCTACGCCCCTTCTTTTCGGTATGCAGAATATTGCTGTCGCCTGTGGCTTTACGCACTTGTCACGTAATTAGAGGATGATCGGCAAATGATGAATTTAGGGGACTGGTGCCGTTCTTTCTCAAAAGATGTTCTTTATATCTGAAGGTGAAAGCACGTTCAGTTTGCCCTATATAATAGGAGGAGCATGTATCACAGATGATCTTATAAAAGCCAGAACTTTCTATACGGGAGCGAATGGATTTCAAATTATGAATGAAGTTTCTCTTCAGATTATTATTAGTAGAGAAGGCAACATTGCAGTTGCATTTGTTGCGGAACATGCGCTGAATCTGATAGGAAATGGGTCCTACGAAAGGAATAGATAAACGTTTTTAATGTATATTTTATTAATGTATTACATACCTAATATGTTTTAGAACAGTTAGTTTAATTCTGAAGACGACGCTCATAGTAGCGTCGAAACCTGGTCAATTTTGACTTAATATTTGCGACCGAGGGCTTATTTGTTCTAATATAATTCTGACACGTTCACTGAACCTTAGCAGCTATGTTCAAAGTTCCACGTAAGTTAGTTTTTGATTTAGTAGTCGTTCGAATGTGGATCAAACTATGAATATGGTTCCTTCTGTCAGTTGCAAAACATGTGCAGTACTTCGGATTGTGTGTGCCAATGGAACATCACAAGTTGTGCTTAGTTTATGGATCTACAGCAATGAGTGAAGAAAAGGATTTGAGACTGAAAATGTGGGGGCACAAATATGCTTGTGAAGACCGGTGTGACAGGGCCAGTATACAGACCAGAGAAATCGTGCAACAAGCGGACCAAAAATTGCGATATATCGACGACTGATGATTTTTATTCTGAGTGATGAATTACCTAGCGTAATAGCACCGCTATTTACACGACTACCATGGAAATGCATCGTTATACTGTAAACTGTGTGCAAGGTGGGTACTGAAAATACTTACCGACGTATACAATGGGCGAAGAATGTTAAGCGGACGAACCCTTTTAGACGACTATCGACAATACAGAGATGACTTGTTTCCCCATGATGTTATAGAATACAGGACAAGGATATCCTTCACCCAGCTAAAATCAAAACAACAGTCAACGGAGTAGCGCCATTCTACTTCGCCAAAGCCAAAATATTCCAAGGAGTCTTCGTATACGCAATTAAAAGTGATAGGTATCGTTTTTTAGGACGAGAAGGGCGTTCTTTGTTTGATTTTGTGGAACATGTGGTGGACAGTTACAGTTGGCGTGTACTGTGGAACATCAAACTGAAATGTGCATCCAAAAGTTTTCTCTGACTGACACAATTCGCACCCTGGCAAGAACAATGACACAACTCAAAAATGCAATACTTGAGAAAAATCGACTACGAGAACAGGACTACAAGTCCATATTACTGTTGTAAAGAAGGTAATGCAATCTGGCGCCAAAAATATTTACTTGAAATTAAAAGGAAGCTAATAGTATTTCAATAGGAGTTGTATATAATTCTTTAAGTTGATTTTTCCCAGGTATTGCAGTTTTCAGTTGTCTCACTGTCCCTGCCGAGGCGAATATGTAAGAGCTGTTGTGAGAGGTCAGGAGGAGGGAACGAATTAATTAGCTGTTAAGAGGATTGTGAGACTAGATTGCTGGGTGGCTTTTGGGCGGAACAAAAGTACGAGACGAGCCAAAAATTATTTAATATGCAGACGACTAAGGAGTTCCGATAGAAAGTGAAGTAGCTCCTCGGGTAATAATGGAGGCAAAAACAAAAACACAGGACAATTTGGAAATGTGTATCAACATAATGGAAACGAAAAATTAATAAACGTTTGAGAGACACACAGTCCAGTATATAGTACGAAAAGAGAAAGCAACTAAAACAAATTAAGTCCTTCACATACTTACGGAGGCTGATTAACGCAGTTGAGGCAATACCGGAAAATTTGAATAAAATGCTGGAATACGGACAGGAAGAATTTAGACAAATACGAGGGCAGTTCAATAAGTAATGCAACACATTTTTTTTCTCAGCCAATTTTGGTTGAAAAAACCGGAAATTTCTTGTGGAATATTTTCAAACATTCCCGCTTCGTCTCGTATAGTTTCATTGACTTCCGACAGGTGGCAGCGCTGTACGGAGCTGTTAAAATGGCGTCTGTAACGAATGTGCGTTGCAAACAATGGGCAGTGATCGAGTTTCTTTTGGCGGAAAACCAGGGCATCTCAGATATTCATAGGCGCTTGCAGAATGTCTACGGTGATCTGGCAGTGGACAAAAGCACGGTGAGTCGTTGGGCAAAGCGTGTGTCATCATCGCCGCAAGGTCAAGCAAGACTGTCTGATCTCCCGCGTGCGGGCCGGTCGTGCACAGCTGTGACTCCTGCAATGGCGGAGCGTGCGAACACACTCGTTCGAAATGATCGACGGATCACCATCAAACAACTCAGTGCTCAACTTGACATCTCTGTTGGTAGTGCTGTCACAATTGTTCACCAGTTGGGATATTCAAAGGTTTGTTCCCGCTGGGTCCCTCGTTGTCTAACCGAACACCATAAAGAGCAAAGGAGAACCATCTGTGCGGAATTGCTTGCTCGTCATGTGGCTGAGGGTGACAATTTCTTGTCAAAGATTGTTACAGGCGATGAAACATGGGTTCATCACTTCGAACCTGAAACAAAACGGCAATCAATGGAGTGGCGCCACACCCACTCCCCTACCAAGAAAAAGTTTAAAGCCATACCCTCAGCCGGTAAAGTCATGGCTACAGTCTTCTGGGACGCTGAAGGGGTTATTCTGTTCGATGTCCTTCCCCATGGTCAAACGATCAACTCTGAAGTGTATTGTGCTACTCTTCAGAAATTGAAGAAACGACTTCAGCGTGTTCGTAGGCACAAAAATCTGAACGAACTTCTCCTTCATGACAACGCAAGACCTCACACAAGTCTTCGCACCCGAGAGGAGCTCACAAAACTTCAGTGGACTGTTCTTCCTCATGCACCCTACAGCCCCGATCTCGCACCGTCGGATTTCCATATGTTTGGCCCAATGAAGGACGCAATCCGTGGGAGGCACTACGCGGATGATGAAGAAGTTATTGATGCAGTACGGTGTTGGCTGCGACATCGACCAGTGGAATGGTACCGTGCAGGCATACAGGCCCTCATTTCAAGGTGGCGTAAGGCCGTAGCATTGAATGGACATTACGTTGAAAAATAGTGTTGTGTAGCTAAAAGATTGGGGAATAACCTGGTGTATTACAATGCTGAATAAAACAACCCCTGTTTCAGAAAAAAAATGTGTTGCATTACTTACTGAACTGCCCTCGTACAAGAAATACTGATAACAGGAGCAATAGTAACTGATCTCAGAAAGATACGACGAGCGTTCAGTAAATGTTTTTCTCGGCCAATTTCACTCGAAAAAATTCGGAATATGTTGTGGGATATCGAGGAATATTCCCACATCAGCGTCTATAATTTCATGATGTTCTAACATGTGGCGGCGCTATACGTATCCTTCAAAATGGCGTCCGTAACGGAAGTGCGTTCCAAGCAGAGAGCTGACACCGACTTTCCTTTGGCAGTAAACCAGAGCACCGCAGAGATTCAGAGGCGCTTGCAGAATGTCTACGGAGACCTGGCAGAGAACGAAAGCACGGTGAGCCCTTGGGCGGGGCGTCTGTCATTATCGCAACAAGGTCGCGCAGACCTGCCCGGTCTCCAGCATATACGCCGGCCGCACACGGCCGTGACTCCTGCAGTGTTGGAACGTGCGTACACTCTCCTTCGATACGTGCACAGTATTCGCAGTTGCGAATATGGACCACCTCCAGCCGTATAACAGAATACGGATTTCCCGTTTGCCGCGAGCGGTCGCACTAAAATTAGGCTATCCGAGCACAACTCACGTCCGGACCCAAGCTTCCATACCACGTCAACCATGTGTCTACAACCTGCCCTCGTACATCCATTATGTGTATTCCCGTACAGGGGAGGCATTTAACTTGAAAGTCGATTGTCCTGTATCGGCGGGTAAGTAGTACACTAACTGACATGAGGAACGCTTCCAACCGATTTCTCATACACAAACAGCAGTTGTCCGGCGTTGCCTGGTGAAACGTTGTTGTGATGCCTCGTGTAAGGAAAAGAGATTTGCGTACCACCACGTTTCCGACTTTGATAGAGGTCGGATTGTAGCCTATCGCGATTGCGGTTTATCGTATCGCGACAATGCTGCTCGCGTTGGTCGAGATCCACTGACTGTTAGCAGAATATGGAATCGGTGGGTTCAAGAGGGTAATACGGAACGCCGTCCTGGATCCCAACGGCCTCGTATCACTAGCAGTCGAGATGACAGGCATCTTATCCGCATGGCTGTAACGGATCGTGCAGCCACGTCTCGACCCCTTAGTCAACAGTTGGGGACGTTTGCAAGACAACAACCACTTGCACGAACAGTTCGACGACATTTGCAGTAGCATGGACTATCAGCTCGGAGACAGTGGCTGCGGTTACCCTTGACGCTGCTTCACAGACAGGAGTGCCTGAGATGGTGTACTCAACGACAAACCTGGGTGTACGAATGGCAAAACATTTTTTCGGATGAATCCAGGTTCTGTTTACAGCATCATGATGGTCGCATCCGTGTTCGGCGACATTGCGGTGAACGCACATTGTAAGCATGTATTCGTCAGCGCCATACTGATGTATCACCCGGCGTGATGGTATGGGGTGCCGCTGGTTACTTGTGTCTGTCACCTCTTGTTCGCATTGTCGGCACTTTGAACAGTGGACGTTACATTTAAGATCTTTTACGACCCGTGGCTCTACCCTTCATTCGATCCCTGCGAAACCCTACATTTCAGCAGGATAATGCACGACTGCATGTTGCAGGTCCTGTAAGAGCCTTTCTGGATACAGAAAATGTTCGACTGCTGCCCTGGCCAGCACATTCTCCAGATCTCTCACCAATTGAAAACGTCTGGTCAATGGTGGCCGAGCAACTGGCTCGTCACAATACGCCAGTCACTAATCTTGATGAACTGCGGTATTGTGTTGAAGCTGCATGAACAGCTGTACCTGTACACGCCATCCAAGCTCTGTTTGACTCAAAGCCCAGACGTATCAAGGCCGTTATTACTGCCAGAGGTGGTTGTTCTGGGTACTGATTTCTCAGGATCTATGCACCCAAATTGCGTGAAAATGTTATCACATGTCAGTTCTAGTGTAATATATTTGTCCAATGAATACCCGTTTATCATCTGCATTTCTTCTTCGTGTAGCAATTTTAATGGCCAGTAGTGTATACTGAAGTGTCTCTGGTATTCTGAATTACGAAGCAATGATCCTGCGGACATGCATGCTCGCTGATGCAGGCTGATAGTGACAACACTGTCACATGGTTCATCACTTCGAACCGGCAATCCATGGAGTGGCGCTACACCACCTCTCCTCCGAAGAAAAAGTTCAAAGCCGCGCCCTTAGCCGGAATACTCATGGCGATTGTCTCCTGTAGTTCTGAAGGGGTTATTCTGTTTTATGTCCTCCCTCATGGTTCAATCATAATCTGTGTGTTGTGCTACCCAAAGGAAATTGAAGATACGACTTCAGCGTGTTCGTAGTCACTAAACTGCAAACCAACTTTTCCTTCTCCACCACAATCCAAGGCTTCACACAAGTCGGCGCAGTCGGGAGAAGCTCACAGAACGTCACTGGACTGTCTACGTCTACAGCTACGTGATTACTCTAATATTCACAATAAAGTGCCTGGCAGACGGTTCAACGAACTACCTTCAAGCTGTCTCTCTATCGTTCCACTCTCGAACGGCGCGCGGGAAAAACGAGCTCTTAAATTATTCTGTGCGAGCCCTGATTTCCCTTATTTTATCGTAATGATCATTTCTCCCTGTGTAGGTGGGTGCTAACAGAATGTTTTCGCAATCGGAGGAGAAAACTGGTGATTGAAATTTCATGAGAAAATCCCGTCGCAACGAAAAACAATTTTTTTTAATGATTGCCACTCGAATTAACGTATCATGTCTGTGGCACTATCTCCTCCACTTCGCGATAATACAAAACGAGCTGCCCTTCTTTGTTCTTTTTCGATGTCATCCGTCAGTACCATCTGATGCGGATCCCACACCGCACAGCAATATTCCAGAATAGGGCGGACAAGCGTGGTGTATGCAGTCTCTTTAGTAGAACTGTTGCGTCTTCTAAGTGTTGTTCCTCATCCACCCTGCAGCCCGGATCTCACAACTTTCGATTTCCATCTGCCTGACCCAATGAAGGACGACCTCCGTGTGAGGTAGTAGGTGGATGATGGAGAGATTAGTGATGCGGCAACACTGTGGCTCCGACGTCGACCCGTAGACAGTTACCACGCTCGTATACAGGCCCTCTCAATAAGGTGGCGAAAATCCGTTGCATTGATCGTAGATCGTGTTGAATAATAGGATTTTGTAGCCAAAATAGTGGGGAATAATATGGTGTTAGAAATCCTGAATAAAACCAACCAGCTTTCAGAGAAGTAATGTGTTATATTACTTATTGAATGCCCCAAGTATTTGCAAAATTATTTATTTGAAGTGTTGTTAAATGTGGCTCACAAACTTGAACATTTAAAGAAGACAGAAGAGCAATATTTGGAAGCTTTGAAATTGAAGAGAATGAGAACTGTGAAATGGGTAAACAGTATAAGGAACGAGGCAAAGTTCGAAAGAGTAAAGAAAACAGTAATTCTCCTGAAGTACAAGGCGAGAAAACTAAAATCAGCTACAACAAATATTTGTGAGAGTGATGTGGAACTGATCCTTGTTAAGGGGAGGTTTACTATCTTTGGCTCGAAAAAAGCATGTTCTTCGAGAATTTTTTTCTCGGAATGTGTTATGGATATCGTTGTCAAATTTGGTCAAAATATTTGTTGATATTTCCTCTACAAACTGGAATTTTTTCGACCGGAAGTGTCGCAGAGCAGAGGGAGAGGTGCCGCCGGAACGAAACAAAATTTCGATGTAGACCTCCACGCGCGGTATGTCACAGGTCAGCCGTCTCGTCTGAAATCAAATGAGTTGACGTTAGCGAAGTATATAGGATTCTTTAGGAGCTGTACATCGCTTACGTTATTTGGACCAAAGGAAACAAAATGGCGGCCATTCGAAAAAATGTTTTTTTTTTCATCGATGTTTCGACTTCGTCGGCCAAGTAAAAATCTTTATAGTTGATGGATCGGAGTAAAAGTGGTACAACTCCTAGATAATTTAGTTAGATTCGACGGAAACAAAGACTCATGCCAAACGGTTAGGTAGATTCGAAATTACCATACCGCGCGATAAAGAAAACGTAATTTCGAGAATAATGCGTTTGAAGTATTGACTACATATAAATGCAATATTATGCAACGTACATTCAATCAGCTATTCCTGGTCCATAAACTAGTCCCTCCTCTTCCTTATAGAGGGCGTTCTGCTCGATCTGAGCCATCCTGCGCTGCTCCAGAGCCGCTCGTACGGCCGGTGACAAGCGGTTTTCGGCCGTTTGAATCCGGTGGTCGTCCGAATGCTTGGCGAACTGCGTCGAATAGAGTCCCAGTGTGACGTCCATCGTTGTCACGGTCTTTAGAATTGATGAATACCCTCCGTTGAAGCTGCTCAGTGCCAGGAAGTGGCTATCTCCACAGTCTTCGCACCAGAATGCAAATGCTTGGGGGCTAACTTCCAAACACGCGCGTTCAAACTTTCATTTGAATTTTGTGTGTTTCCTCCCAAGCACCGGTAAAATAACTCGTCCTCCGAAAGAAAAAAACTGGTGCGTGAAAATGGCCGATTTCAGGAAGGTGCATTTTTTGTTCAACCGCGAATAACAAACATTGCCGTTCCGTATTCGGAAAAACCGTTTCAGGGGTGGATTCTAAACACTTCCATAGATCCAAAAAGATTTCTTGAACCAAAAGATAGTAAGCCTCCCCTTAATGACTAGGAGAACTGAAAATCACAGAAAAAGCTGGAAGTCTGATTTCGATGCACCAATCGGTTGCTGTCAGCTGCCCGCGCGTACGCGTCTGTTACACGCTTTGTCCCGAGTATTTCGCTGTGTCACTACGTT
Organism: Schistocerca americana; assembly: GCF_021461395.2. Taxonomy (NCBI): domain Eukaryota; kingdom Metazoa; phylum Arthropoda; class Insecta; order Orthoptera; family Acrididae; genus Schistocerca; species Schistocerca americana. Next base: position 384,904,654 of record NC_060126.1, read on the forward strand.
TAAGTGATTGAGAGGAGTAGACGTGTTTAGGGACAAGTTGAATACGACACTAGATTACGCTCCCGATACAACAGCACATGCTAATTTTCGTGTTTTAAGCGAGGCACAATTCGTGGAAAGCGTGCGCGGAACTGTTCGTACAAGCGCTTAAGACTACAAATGTTTTGGAGAAAACCTTCAGTCTACAATGTAGAACTTAGTGGCAGAATGGCGCGAAGCGGGTCCTGCTGCTAATATAAATCGTAACTATCGAAAAAGGGTTTTCGAACACCAGAAAACATTGCTCGAGCGAAGGAAAGCCTGGAACACAGTCCAACGAAATGTCAGCGACGTTTATCTGTGCAGGTAGGAAGTGAGAGATCGTCGTGTCGAAACTTTGTCAAAAAGAAGCCGCATTTGTATCCATACAAATTTACTGTAATACACTGATTAAAGCGTCAAGGCCAACTTTCGCATATTGAGTTCTGCGCGTGTTGAGTTCTGCTGGTAGTTTTCCAATGAAGAGTAGAATCAGAACTTTGGGGTCCACAGTTTTTAATTCCTTCAGATGAAGCCTGGTTCAGCCAGTCAGGGTACGTGAGGTCACAGCACATGCGCCATTATGCATCAGAAAATCGCCATCAGTACTTTGAAGAGTCATTGCATAATCTCAAGTTTGGTGTTTGGGGCACAATGTTTGGCCTCCGAATCGTGAAATGGATTCTTTCACCAAACTCTTAATGCTAAGTGATATGTCCAGAAACTGTTTAATCCCAATGTGGATCAGCTCAATGAATATGACCGACGGTGTGTGTATTATCAACAAGACAGGACAACAGCATACACCGTCTCGACAACGTTGTCACAAGCGCATGAGGTGTTCGGCGAGTAGACAACGATCAGCAGAGGCAGTGTAGTCTCCTGGCCACCTCGATCGCCTAGTCTCTCTCCCCGGCGTTTTACCTGTGGGGCAAGGGTCAGATGTACTCAAAGAACCCTCACACACTGGAAGAGCTACAGCAGAAATTCGAATCCAGTATTGCTGGTATCCTTCAATCAGAGCTGTTTCTCGTCTCTCAAAGTTTGACAAAACGAGCATGCCGCTGCCTCTACGTGGCTTTAAAAAATCGATGTACCACAAAGGAATTATCCGAAAGAGACGAAAATCGGTAGATGAGATGTACACGTACAGTACAAAAACCCAAAGGATTACAACTTCAGAAAACGAGGATTATTTATTCAAGGGAAAGAACTCCACAGTTTGATCAAGTCAGTAACGCTCTTATGGAAGCAGTTATTCGTCTTGGCACTGATTGATAGAGTTGTTGTATGTCCTCCTGAGAGGTATCGTGCCAAATTCTGTCCACCTGGCGCGTTAGATCATCAAAATCCCGAGATGGTTGGCGGGCCCTGACCAAGATGCTACAAACGTTCTCCATTGGGGAGAGATCCGGCAACCTGGGTGGTCAAGGTAGGGTTTGAAATGCACGAAGACAAGCAGTAGAAACTCTCGCCGTGTGCGGGCGGGCTTTGTCTTGCTGAAATGAAAGCCCAGAATGGCTTGCCATGCAGGGCAACAAAACGTGGCGTAGAATGTCGTCGACGCACTGCTGTGTTGCAGGGGTGCTGCGAACGATAACCAAAGGAATTCCGCTTTGAAAATAAATGCGCGATAGCAATGGAGATACAATCGAAGACAGTGCTGCCAAAGCAGAGTTACTGAACACAACCTTCCGAAATGCCTTCCCAAAAGAAGACGAAGTAAATATTCCAGAGTTCGGGTCGAGAACAGCTGCCAACATGAGTAAGGTAGAAGTAAATATCCTCGGAGTAGTGAAGCAACTTAAATCACTTAATAAAAGCAAGCCTTGTGGTCCAGATTGTATACCAATTAGGTTCATTTCAGAGTATGCTGATGCAATAGCCCCATACTTAACAATCAACGAAAGATCTGTACCCAAAGACTGGAAAGTTGCACAGGTCACACCAATACTCAAGAAAGGTAGTAGGAGTAATCCACTAAATTACAGGCCCATCTCATTAACGTCGATATGCAGCAGGATTTTGGAACATATATTGTGTTCGAACATCATGAATTACCTCTAAGAAAACGGTCTATCGCCACACAGTCAACATGGGTTTAGAAAACATCGTTCTTGTGAAACACAACTAGCTCTTTATTCACATGAAGTGCTGAGTGCTACTGACAAGGGATTTCAGATCGATTCCGTATTTCTGGATTTCCGGAAGGCTTTTGACACTGTACCACACAAGCGGCTCGTAGTAAAATTGCGTGCTTATGGAAGTTCGTCTCAGTTATGTGACTGGATTTGCGATTTCCTGTCACAGAGGTCACAGTTCGTAGTAATTGACGGAAAGTCATCGAGTAAAAGAGAAGTGATTTCAGGCGTTCCCCAAGGTAGTGTTATAGGCCCTTTGCTGTTCCTTATTTATATAAACGATTTGAGAGACAATCTGAGCAGCCGTCTTTGATTGTTTGCAGATGACGCTGTCATTTATCGACTAATAAAGTCATCAGAAATCAAAAAAACTGCAAAATGATTTAGAAAAGATATCTGAAAGGTGCGAAAATTGGCAGTTGACCCTAAATAACGAAAAGTGTGAGGTCATCCACATGAGTTCTAAAAGGAATCCGTTAAAGTTCGGTAACACAATAAATCAGTCAAATATAAAGGCCGTAAATTCAACTAAATACCTAGGAATTACAATTATGAACAACCTAAATTTGAAGGAACACATAGAAAATGTAACAGACCTACTAAGGAGACTGCCTACATTACGCTTGTCCGTCCTCTCTCAGAATACTGCTGCGCGGTGTGGGATCCTTACCAGATAGGACTGACGGAGTACCTCGAAAAAGTTCAAAGAAGGGCAGCACGTTTTGTATTATCGCGAAATATGGGAGAGTGTGTCACTGAAATGATACAGGATTTGGGCTGGACATCATTAAAAGAAAGGCGTTTTTCGTTGCGACGGAATCTTCTCACGAAATTCCAATCACCAACTTTCTCCTCCAAATGCGAAAACATTTTGTTGACACCGACCTACATAGGGAGAAACGATCACCACGATAAAATTAGGGAAACCAGAGCTCGTAGGGAAAGATATATGTGTTCGTTCTTTCCGCGCGCCGTACGAGATTGGAGTAATAGAGAATGGTGAAGGTGGTTCGATGAACCCTCTGCCAGGCACTTAAGTGTGATTTGCAGAGTATCCATGTAGATGTAGATGTAGTAATGGCACCCCAGACCAACACTCCTGGTAGGCGGGCAGTATAACGGGCGACAGTCATGTTAGTGTGCTACAGCTGTCCCAGGCATCTCCAGACACGTCTTCGCTGGTCATCGAGACCAAATTCGAAGCAGGACTCATCATTGAAGACATCTGCACTCTGGTCAATGAGATGTCAGCCCCACGATGTGTATGAAGACGCCCCGAACTGCGCTGGGATATCAGTATGACTGTCGCCCACCAAACGGCCCGACAACCATGAGTGTTATTCTAGGGTCGCATTCCTTTTCACAGGAGGACCCGTTTGATTATCATCCGTGGCACCTTTAGAGTACAGCGGTAAGCCATCAATATTTTGTTGCCTTTCATGGTAAGCCAACCTGGCCTTACATTTCGGCAAGATAATGCCCGCCCGCACACGGCGAGGATTTCCACTGTTTGTCATCGTGCTTGCCAAACCCCACCTTGGCCATCAAGATCACCGGATCTCTCCCCAACCGACAACTTTGGGAACCTTGTGGACAATGCCCTCCAAACAGCTCGTAACTCTGATGATCTGACGCGCCAATTGGACAGAGTTTGGAACAGTATCCGTCAGGAGGACATCCAACAGCTCTTTAAATCCGATAATTGCTGTGTGTGTGTGTGTGTGTGTGTGTGTGTGTGTGTGTCCAAAGGAACTTTGCATCGTAGTGTGGAATAACACAGGCAATGAAATACCGTATTTATCTGTCAACACCGGGGAAGCCACTTCAAAGTACGATGTCTCGCCTGTACGGGAGTATCATAATTAATGCACAGGTTGTAGACATGTGGAAGTTTGAGCCCGGCCATGAGTTGTGCACGGATAGCCAAATCGTAAGGCGACCGCTCGCGATAACGGGGAAATCTGGTTTCGAGTCGTCATTCCATTCAACAGCTGTATTCTACAAATCAGTGCGGCGACGAATAACTGCTTGCGTAAGGGCGAGAGGTGGATCGATGCGTTATTGATTTGCTCAATTTGTGAAGCTCTTTCTCTTGAATAAATCATCCACGTTTTATGAAACTGTAATCATTTGTTTACCGGCGCGTGTACATCACATCTACCGATTTCCGTCCTATTTTGACAATTCTGTAGAAGTGCGTCGTCATCTCGTTTTCTATTTTTCCTTGTCTGAGTGTGTATTTTTCGGGCTAGTTTTATTTTCCCATCCTGTACATCAGAAAGGGGAGAAGACATTGGGAAACACACACTCAAAGGAGAAACAGTCTGCAAAAAAATATCATTGAAGGAAATTTCTTTCGGCTTTTGTCCCGCTTCAACACGAGGTTGGCCGTGTCAGTACGGATTTGGCAGTGTTAGTTGCAGAGGGCGGCCAGAGGCCCTTCCTGCCGCCACGCCGAACCCCCCAGGACGTAAGTAGTATACCCCAGCTGTCTGTGTGTAGTGTAACAAAGGAAATAGTGCGAAGGCGTTCAAATGTCTGTGAGTCGTGTAACTGAGGCGGAACAGGGGGGAACAGCCCGGTAATCACCTAGCAGGATGTGGAAAACCGCCTAAAAACCACATCCAGGCTGGCCGGCATACCGGCCCTCGTCGTTAACCCGCCGGGCGGATTCGATCCGGGGCTGGCGCGCCTACCCGAGTCCAGGAAGCAGTGCATTAGCTCTCTCGGCTACGCTGACGGGTCAATCATTGAAGGAAATATACAATCAAAAAGAATCAGACGTTGAAGAAGATATGGCGTACTGGCTGCTCCCAGGGAATGTATGTCTATCCTAAAACCAATGAAAAGTCAAGGGATAGTGTGACGGTTCACCTCCGCCACGGTCTGGCGCGAGCAGATCTGAACGTCCGTCCAAGCGCGCCGTCGCGGTCAGCGCGCGCTGCCACGGAGCTGTGCGCGAGGCCGCACCCGTGGAGAGGGCGCTCCGCGGCCGCTTCGGCGCTGCTGCCTTCCCGTGTGCTCTCAGTTCCTGTTTGTCGGCCGTCAAGAGAACACCGAGACACAACTTTGACTGCATAGCCACGTCTCCCTGGCTGCGCCGACCAGACGTGAAGTGAGAATCGCTAACGGATCCTTCAGCCAGCATAAGACGTCGCGGCATTGGTCTGTTCTGTTTCTCTTGTCTATGTGCAATGTTTGGCTTCCTGGAAGGTTGTACAGTGGCAATCTGCACAGTGTTATTGGTGCCGTCATTTAATTATACGAGGTGAAAGATATACATTACAGACAGTGGCCATTTATCATTAACTTACGGGAAGAAGACGTGTTATTTTGCATGGACTGTTGGATGGCCATCAGTGTGCGTTAATTCAAGAACATTCAGTAGTATCTGTTACTTCTAAGATTCATTCTGACCGCTGTATATTTTGCTGTGACGTTTTATTTACTTTACTTTTTCGTGTCCGGAGATTTGTTTCAAAGCCTTTCAGCCCAATGTCGGGCCAAGTCCAATGTTTCTCTCTTCTCAAGCCATATTTCTTCAAGGGTACACCTTGTGGGGCAGATGGAACACTGTAGGTGTTCCATATCCTGAACTTCACCACAATCGCATTTGTTGTCTCCTTCGTCCTTGAAACCCCATTTCACTAGGTTTGCTTTAACTGGTGCTACGCCTGTTCTGATGCGGTTCAGTGTTCTCCAAATCTTCCAGCTTGATGTACTTTTCGTGAGGCAGGGTAGTCCTTCGGAGGCTCGTTCAATTCACTAGTGAGAAATCTCTTGCGGGATTTAAGTCTGCTACGTCCACATGAAGAGCCATGCGGCGGGTGGCGCTCGTCGAAAATCTGTTTAAATTTTTCTGTATGTTTGTGCGCAATTCTTCGGGATTCAGGAGATGAGAATCCAGCTTCTTTGTATATTTTCCCAAGTGGAGTGGGTTTCATGCATCCTGTTGTTAGCCTGCATGTTTCATTAAGGACTGTAGTGACTTTTTTGGCGTGTGTGGATCGGGACCATACAGGGCATGCATATTCTGCCGTGGAGAAGCAAAGTGCTTGAGCAGTTGTTCGTAATACAGTCGGACTAGCTCCCCATTTACTATTCGTCAGTTTTCTTAAAATATTGTTCCTGGCAGCAACTTTTTGGCAGGTTTTTCACAGAGATATCTGTACGTCAGTGATCTATCCAGCATGACACCAAGGTATGTTGGTTTGTCCGAATGGTCCAGTTTGTTGCCATTCCAGGTGACGTCCAGCTTCCTGTTTGCCTGTTTTGTGCGGAGGTGGAAAGCGCTAACCTGTGTCTTGGATGGATTTGGTTTGAGGGAGTTCTCTTTATAGTATTCAGACTATAAAGAGGACTCCCTCAAACCAAATCCATCTAAGACACACGTTTTATTTAAACGGTGTTTGTGTCACACTTAGCGTGGGGCCGATTTTAAATGATTGGTGTAATTATTAATTGATATTTAAACTGTGTGGGTGTGTTACGTACTGTTGCTGTTATAAGAGAGAAGGGACGTCAGGTTCTAACCTTGCTCTCGTTTAATAAATTTTGAAAAGGTTGCTCAACTTCTTAAATAATTATATTATGTATTGTGTAAATTATTTTTCAATCTGGGGGGGGGGTCATTATACGAGGCGTATTTTTTAAATAAGTACCGATTTGAAATGAAAAAAAGACGTGCTAAGATATCTCAATAATTTTATTTTTACATGAAAGCCTTACCTTAATCTACGCACTGACGCCATTACAGTCTGATTCTTCCTTGTTTACGCTGTGTACTAAGTGTTGAAGATGCCTCCGATAATCTTGAGTCTCATCGACTGTGAAGTACGGGCTGTTATAAGATTTCTTAGTGCTAAAGGCCTAAAAGCGATCGATATTCATCGTGAGATCTGTGCAGTTTACGGAGAAACCATTATGAGTGATGGAATGGTAAGAAAGTGGGTGAGAGCATTTATAGGTGGCCGCACAAATGTGCATGATGAACAACGGAGTGGGCGTCGTTCGGTGGTTAATGAAAGTTTGGTGCAGGAAGTGGACGATAAGGTGAGAGAAAACGGACGCTTTAAGATTTCCTCCTTGCGGGATGACTTTCCTAAAGTTTCTCGTAGTGTTTTGTATGCCATTGTGACCGAGCACCTGAACTACCGAAAATTGTGCGCACGTTGGGTACCGAAAATGTTGACGAATGTGCACAAAACCAAACGTTTAGACAGTGCATTGACTTTCCTTGAGCGGTACCACAACGACGGTGATGATTTCTTAAGCCAAATTGTTACGGGCGATGAAACATGGATGGCATACGTCACACCAGAATCAAAGCAACAGTCCATGGAAGTTACGCAAGGGCATCGTTTTGCAAGACAATGCCCGTCCGCATGTGGCGAATCAGATCAAAGATCTCTTCACATCTTTTCGATGGGAAACTCTAGCTCATCCTCCGCACAGCCCCGACTTCTATGAGGAGGGTATTCAAAAACTGGTTCAACGTTAAGAAAAGTGCCTCAATATTGACGGAAATTATGTAGAAAATTAGATTAAGGTACAGGCTTTCATGTAAAAACAAAATTATTGAGATATCTTAGCACATCTTTTTTTAATTTCAAAACGGTACTTACTTAAAAAACACGCCACGTATATGGTCATTATAAAATTCCTAACGGATGCTGTTTGTATCGTTTTAAATGATTCTACATTGTGAGGGCTGCTCTATATGGTCTAAGCAAAATTGTAATTTTTTAGCTCATGTTGATTCGGTATTCATTTTAACGCATGGGTTTTTGTGTTGTTTAGTAAAAATTGGTTGGTTGTTTGCGAAATGTTGTTATACACACCTCTCGACTCCAGCGCCACCACTTCCTCTATCCTCTCAGGTAGGACAATGAGAAGAAAGGATTTCGGCCCAGGCTTGTGTTTTGACAGCTTTATACAGGGTGGTCACGAACACTGTGGAAAGCTTGCAGTGAGAAATAATTGTTAAGAAAAGAATTCGATACGTTGTGTCATTTCTGAGTTAACTAGTACTGAAGTAAGCCAATCAGGCCACTGTGCGCGCAAATTCAAGCGGCCTGCCAGAGACGATATTGTCAAACGTGTTTTTCGTTTGGTTTCTTAAAACCGAACAAGAGAGCGATAAAAAAATTGGATATGGGACGGTAGCAAAGATCGAATCCGAACCAAAGGTTGAGCAGTCTCGCGCGCTGTCTTCTACTGAGAACATCTGACACTAATTGTATCCGGAGGGTCGCTTGAATCTGCACGTGCAACGGCGTGATTGGCTTACTTCATTGTTAATCAGCTCGGCAACGACGCAACGTACACAGTATTTTCCTTTACAATTATTTCCTAGCACAGCCTACCCTGCAACACCCTGTTTCTGACCACCCCGTATATAATGACTTGTTATTATCACGACAATGCATCAGTAGACAGGTAGTGACGAACAATAAAACTAGAAGTACTGATGACCGACTGGCTTACAACCAGATTTTCAGCCTACTACGAGAGTCACACCAAAATAAATGCACACTATTTTTGTAAAAATACAGTTTTCATTCTGTATGTGTGAAAGTTTTAAAGTGTGTAGATACATCCTACCCGCTTGTTTTCAAACTTAGTTCAACCTGTTCCCGTGAGTGGCGCCGTCACAGCATGTCTTCAAGATGGCTGCTACACTTGACGTTCGCCAGAAGCAACGTGCTGTCACAGAATTCCTGTGCTGTGAAAACGAGACAGTGGGAAACATCCACAAGAGGTTGAAAAGGTGTATGGAGATGCTGCTGTCGATCGCAGTACAGTTAGTCGGTGGGCAAGCAGGTTACGTGATGAAAGCGGGCACGGCAAAATTGAGGATTGTCCTCGCAGCGGCAGGCCCCGTACTACACACACTCCAGACAATGTCCAGGGAGTTAACGCATTGGTGACTGCTGACAGACGCATCACAGTGAACGAATTGTCACACTACGTTGGGACAGGGAAAGGAAGTGTTTGCAGAATACTGAAAGTGTTGGCGTTAAGAAAAGCTTTATGCCAGATGAGTTCCCAGGATGTTGACAGTGGCTCACAAAGAAACAAGAAAAACGGTATGCAGCGAACTTTTGGAACAGTACGAGAATGGTGGAGAAGAATTTCTTGGAAGAATTGTGACAGGTGATGAAACACGGCTCCATCATCCAAGAAAAAAAAATTCAAACAAAACCACACCTTCTGCTGGAAAAGTTATGGCTACGGTGTTTTTCGTTTCCGAAGGTCTCTCGCTTGTGGACATCATGCCAAGCGGAACCACCATAATTTCTGATGCATATCTGACGACACTGAAGAAACTTCAAGCTCGACTGAGTCGTGTTCGACCACATCGGCAAAAGCAGGATGTTTTGCTGTTGCACGACATTGCACGGCCACATGTCAGTCAAAAAACCATGGAAGCGATCACAAAATCGGATGGACAACACTGAAACACCCGCCTTACAGTCCTGACCTGGCTTCATGTGAACCCATTACTTAATACTTTGTCGTTGATCTTTGTGTCTTGCTCGGTTTTCTGTCATCGTGCTTGTCCTTCCATTCCCATTCGTCCGTCTAGTTTGTTCGCGGGCCGCTCCTGTTTGGTCCCGCCACGTGTTCATTAACGGTCACCCCGCGACCGTTCCTGTCACGGTTACAACAGTTACTTCCAGGTTTTCTACGGTAGAAACTGTTTCAAGCAATTTGTCATCAATGGTTTAGTTCTACAGTTGACCCACCAGGGTAGCCAAGAGCGCTAATGCACTGCTTCCTGGACTCGGGTAGGTGCGCCTGCCCTGGATCGAATCCGCCCGGTGGATTAACAACGAGGGCCAGTATGCCGGCCAGCCTGGATGTGGTTTTTAGGCGGTTTTCCACATCCCGCTAGGGGAATACCGGGCTGGTCCCCAAGTTCCGCCTCAGTTACACGACTCACAGACATTTGAAAACGTTCACACTATTTCATGACTTAACTAGACGCAGACAGCTGGGGTACACTACTTCCATCCCTGGGGGGTTCAGGGTGGCGGCAGGAAGGGCATCCGGCCACCCTCTCCAATTAACACTGGCAAATCTGTCATAACAAAGTCGACCCCGGAGTGTGACACAGGCACGAGAAAGAAAGAAACGTGTAGTTCTACAGTTGTGGATTTCTTCTATGTACAACCGAACTCCCTACGGCCATTAGTTGTGCTACCAAGAATACTGGAAGCTCTTTGTAACTCACGAGGGATTCCTTCCATTGATTTCAGAAGACTTTTCATGGCTACCTAATGCAATACTCGATTGTCCGTGTCCGGCAGTACGTGAGGTCTGCTCGGTTTTGGTTCAGCTGTGGTTGTGGCTTCGTGTTTCCACTTCACAGTTTCACCACCTTTAGTCGACTTGGACAGCTTTAGAAAGGTTGAAATGTCCTTAATGGATCTGTTATTCAGGTAACATCCAATGACTAGTCCATGTTCGAATTCACTAGATCTACTGTGTGAACCGCTGTCCTGTTACTGCTTTTCTACTGACAGCACAATATTCCCCACTTCCTTTTATACTGGCAAGCCTGCCTCTTGTGACATGTAGTGGTCAGTTCCATGTTCCATAGAAGTGTCCGGATGCTTTTGTCAGATAGTATATATACAGCACGATTCAGCTGCCCCTCACTATGGGTTTTATGTAACTCGCTAGCGCAAACTGTGAGTCCTACAGAAAAAGAACACCATCTCTTTGCAAGAAATTTAGCTTAGTTGAATTTTGTACTGGGATACGTTTTGTCTAAAGGCAGTAATTTTCGAAATATTCACGAAAAACGAGTACACATGGCCTCCAAACGCGATTTTCTTGAATAACTCGAAGACAGTGAGTTCCACCAAAAAGAAAATGTAGACTATTTAACTACACTACTGGCCATTACAATTGCTACACCACAAAGATGACGTGCTACAGACGCGAAATTTAACTGACAGAAAGAAGATGCTATGATATGTAAACGATTAGCTTTTCAGAGCATTCACACAAGTTTGGCGCTGGTGGCGACACCTACAACGTGCTGACACCTACAACGTGCTGACATGAGGAAAGTTTCCAACCGATTTCTCATACACAAACAGCAGCTGACCGACGTTGCCTGGTGAAACGTTGTTGTGATGCCTCGTGTAAGTAGGAGAAATACGTACCATCACATTTCCGACTTTGATAAACGTGGAATTGTAGCCTATCGCGATTGCGGTTTATCGTATCGCGACATTGCTGCTCGCGTTGGTCGAGTTACAATGACTGTTAGAAGAATATGGAATCGGTGGGTTCAGAAGGGCAATAAGGAACGCCGTGCTGGATCCCAACGGCCTCGTATCACTAGCAGTCAAGATGACAGGCATCTTATCCGCATGGCTGTAACGGATCGTGCAGCCACGTCTCGATCCCTGAGTCAGCATATGGGGACGTTTGCGACATAACAACCATCTGCACGAACAGTTCGGCCGGCCGGTGTGGCCGTGCGGTTCTAAGCGCTTCAGTTTGGAACCGCGTGACTGCTACGGTCGCAGGTTCGAATCCTGCCTCGGGCATGGATGTGTGTGATGTCCTAAGGTTAGTTAGGTTTAAGTAGTTCTAAGTTCTAGGGGACTGATGACCTCTGCAGTTAAGTCCCATAGTGCTGAGAGCCATTTGAACCATTTCGAACAGTTCGACGGCGTTTGCAGCAGCATGGACTATCAGCTCGGAGACCATGGCTGCAGTTCCCCTGACGCTGCATCACAGACAGGAGCGGCTGCGATGGTGTACTCAACGACAAACCTGGGTGCACGAATGGCAAAACATTTTTTCGGATGAATCCAGGTTCTGTTTACACCATCATGATGGTCGCATCAGTGTTTGGCGACATCGCGGTGAACCCACATTGTAAGCGTGTATTCGTCATTGCCATACTGGCGTATCACCCAGTGTGATGGTATGTGGTGCCATTGGTTACACGTCTCGGTCACCTCTTGTTCGCATTGACGGCACTTTGAACAGTGGACGTTACATTTGAGATGTGTTACGACCCGTGGCTCTACCCTTCATTCGATCCCCGCGAAACCCCACATTTCAGCAGGATAATGCACGACTGCATGTTGCAGGTCCTCTGCGAAACCCCACATTTCAGCAGGATAATGCACGACTGCATGTTGCAGGTCTCGTACGGGCCTTCCTGGATACAGAAAATGTTCGACTGCTGCCCTGGATAGCACATTCTCCAGATCTCTCACCAATTGAAACCGTCTGTTCAGTGGTGGCCGAGCAACTGGCTCATCACAATACGCCAGTCACTACTCTTGATGAACTGTGGTATCGTGTTGAAGCTGAATGGGCAGCTGTACCTGTACACGCCATCCAAGCTCTGCTCGACTCAACGCCCAGGCGTATCAAGGCCGTTATTACGGCCAGAGGTGGTTGTTCTGGGTACTGATTTCTCAGGATCTATGCACTCAAATTGCGTGAAAATGCAATCACATGTCAGTTCTAGTATAATATATTTGTCCAATGAATACCCGTTTATCATCTGCATTTCTTCTTCGTGTAGCAATTTTAATGGCCAGTAGTGTACGTTAAGTTTCCTATAAAAAGGTACTGCGCATTTTTTCTGTATGAGCAGTTAGCGAGAGAATACGAAAATCTCGCGTGTGGTTTTTGAAGGTGCTGCAGATTGCATTAGAGCCATGGGCTGAATCGCGGTGTATAGCCTCCACCGGTGGCTAGGCCTCAGAGTCTAGTACTTTTGGGTGGTGCTCTTAGACGACTGACATGCATTCACATACATTTCCCGAAATCCCACCATGAGGGAATAATTTTGTTAACTCAAGACATAAAATGACCTGTCCAAACAGCGTCGGATCCCAGTGGGAATCGCAGAAGTTTCAATAGTCGGTTCCTTCTTCAATACTCAGCACACAGAGGGTATGTCAACAGGACAACGCATTCAGATCACGCTCTATGTGGACGACTTTGAGTTATGCAGGGTGTCCCAGGAGGAATTGTCAAAATTCAGCAATATGGCAGGAACGATCGGTTGAAGCAAAACCTCCATAAGGGCATATTCTCTATCCCAGATGGTTTCTGAGATAGAACACAATATGAATTCGTATGATCAGGAATTCGACGTGTCGGATAGCGCCGATAGTATTTTACTGGAGTGGTAGGACACTACCGTCGCAGGAGCCGTAAGCATACACTATGTCTACATATTGTTCATTAGTGTAGATGTGTGGCATTTTAGCCAGCGCACATACGAACACTGTTAACCTATACTTCTCTCCGATACACTCTCAACCCCTTGCATTACTTCACTCACAACACACCAGGGATAACAGCGTATCAGTGTATAGAAGGGGTACGGTTTGATGGGAGAAAAACATCCTGAGCAAAGAGCTTGAAGGTGAAGAAGTAAATTGATGTAGAATAAGGCGTCAAAGGTAAGAGACATATGAGAGTGCCACTAGCCAGAAACATATGCAGTTAAATGTGTTCTATGGATGTTTTTTGATAGGGTCCACCTTTAGCAAAACATATTTTTTGTTTTTTAACCCAAACATGGTTCACTGCAGTTGCAGCATCTTCAGTGGGCTTTTATTTTCCAGCTGTTAAAGATAAAGCGTGTTCTTTGCTGTTTGTATAGATGTAGATATTAGTTTTTAAATCGTAATTATAGATATTTGAAAAAAACATAAATTACGAATTCATACCTTTTTACCACAAGGTGTAGTTTTTCTGATGTGCTGTGTTTTTACAGTGTCCGCTTTTTTATCTGCAACCACTTATAACTTAAAGTAGACAAATTGTTTAATCCAAAATTACGATTTGAAAAACTCGTTTTTCTATGTCTGAAACTATTTAATTCTATGTGTATGTCTATTTACATAATGTTTCACTTACGTTTTCCTTTTAATCATCTTCATCACTGTCTAACAGTATACATTGAGTTGTCACTGTCACTGTAACTGTTTCACTGGTTTACCAGCTGTAAAAACAAACATGGTGGGCAGTGGAACAATTGAAGGTGTAAAAACACGATGGCTGACAGTGGAACAGTTGAAGGTGTTCCTGGCAGTTTGTTTTGAATCTTTCAGAGGTGTTAGTGATTCTTTTTTCTTTTGTGTGTGTGTGTGTGTGTGTGTGTGTGTGTGTGTGTGTGTGTACACACAAGGGGGTGGGATGGTGGGGGGGGGCGAGGGGGGGGAGAGCTCTATTGGCTGGTCTTGTATAATAATTCCTTGAGGGCAGAGTGCCATTGCAGAGAACTGTGTATTCATTTATCACTTGCTTGCCTTGCAGTATGGCTTTTTGTATCTGATAATTTTCTTCAATTATTAGTTTTGTGGGGGGCTGTTGCTGCATTTGACAATTTTCAAATCTGTACTGATGTTTGTTGGGTTATGTTTCATGTCCATGAGGTGTTCAGCAAATGTGGAATGACAGCTGTTACTTTTTAATGCTCTTCTGTGTTCTGTGCATCTGGTATTAAAGTTTCTGCTTGTCTGCCCTATATAAACTGCTTTGCAGTCCTGGTATGTTAGTTGGTAAACACCAGATGTGTTATGTTTGTCTGTGCTTGTGTTGGTTGTCCTTAGTTTTCTCTGTGTTGAGTTCTCTGTCCTGTAGGCTATTTTTACCCCTTGTTTTTTGAGTATGTTGGCTACTCTGTCGACTGCTTTGTTGTTGTAGGTGAGAGTGCACCATCTGTATGTCATTGTGGGTGTTTCCTGCTCATGTGTGCTCATGAGTGGGTTCTGTGTGTTTGTAAGTTGATAAGGTGGCTTTTGATCTTGTGTGTTGGGTGTCCTTTTTAATTTTATGGTTCAGTTTATCTATAGTGTTTGTGTCATATCCATTCTCTGCTGCTGTTTGTCTGATTGTCTGCAATTCATTCTTGTAGTTGTTTTCAGTGAGTGGGGTTTTGTTCAGTCTGTGTAGCACATATTGGAAGCTGGCTAGTTTGTGTGTAATAGGATGATTAGACTCTTTGTGAATGACTGTGCTGGTGGTGATCACTTTCCTGAATATAGAGAATTGGTGTTGGTTGTTGTGTCTGTATATTGTGAGGTCAAGGAAGTTTAATCTTTTGTCGTGTTCTATTTCTATGGGGAATTTTATTTTTGGGTGTACTTTGTTTATATCACTGTGGAGTTGTTGGATGCGACTTGGTGTTTCATCTGTAAGGCATATGATGTAATCTACATAACGGTACCAATATATTATCTGGTACTGTTTGGATCTTACCATTGTTTCAAATATTTTGTTTTCAATGTGATTGAGAAAAATGTTGGCTAGGAGTCCACAGACTGGTGACCCCATTGGGGCCCATCTTCTTGTGAGTAGAACTGATTGTCAAATGAGAAATAGTTTTGCTCTGTGATTAGTTTTAGAATGCTAGCTACTTCTTTATGTGGGGTTTCGGAATTTTGGCTTGTTCTTCTAATTGTTGTTTGATGTTGTTGATGGTTTCTGTGGCGTGTTCTATCTCGGAAACCATTCGGAATAAAGGATATGTCGATGTGAAGTTTATTTTGCTCCAGATGATCGTCCGTGCCATATGCCCGAGTAATGACGAGCAGCAAAAACGCTCAGCTGATGAAGTGCAGAATGCAGGTCACCTGCGGCGACCCAGTGCCTGCAGCAAAATGGACGTTGCCACTCAATGCAGTGAAGAGCCAAGCACTCCTCATGGCGAACGTCCGATCAATGTGGATGGAGTTTTACACTGGGGAAGCGACGCCTGGTACTCGAGTGTCACTCCCGACAGCTGGCACAATTTGTTCGGCACTGCGGAATTCAATAACATATCTCTGCTTTATGCGCACATAGATGTCAGACATAATTTTGGAGCATTCCAGCGCGTTTTATGTCGCATGACGACGAAAGCAATAGGACATTGTGGAGAAAATTTTTAAATTAATATCACACGAACATAATCTGAATTGGGCACTCAAAGTTAACACGAAACATAAAAAGCATTAATGATCCAGGCTGCTAAACAGATGTAGCTGGCGAAGAGTTTCCGCCAAGATGCCATTCAATAATTTCTTTAAACATTTTAATTGATTCAGCTATGGATTCTTGGCGAAACACTGTATATTGCATTAACTAAAAGAAACATATTTTAGTCCTGTTTCACAAACTTTATTATTGCTGCACGACCTAGGTTTTGGGTTATAAGTCCATTTTCTAGTACATTACTAGCCCCAAAGATGAGAAACAAGGAAAGATAACCATGTACACTTTTAAATTCTATCGATTCTTGACTTAAACTGTTAAATTTAACTTCCTTGAAAATTTTGACCAATTACTTATGGATTTACAAAATTAATTGGGATAGAATTTACAGAAATCAGTAATACAGCACTTACGATATCTAAGACCAAACATACATTGGAGTAGACCTGTGCACAGGAATAGATTTTTTTATGTGAATGAAGGCATCAAGGTGGTTCTTCTATGAAGGAGTTGCAGTATTGTCTAAAAAGGGCGAATAATTCAAATGAGTTTGTTCATTCTGCAATAAATGTGAGGAGGCGCGCATCTGTTTCTTAATTTCTAACTGAGTGAGCTTTGCACCCTTTCCTTCTAATTATAGGACTTCTATATTTGTTAGAGATTTGTAGTTTTCATTTATGCAGTTTTCAGCAAGGATGGATCTGGCTTTTTTAATCTTCAGATCAGTTTCCACGGTGTGCTATGAGCCTTCACATCCTAGCCTGTCCAATATAGCAACACTGATTCTCTTGGCAGACCATCTTATAAACTCCATTTTTCATGATGAGTTGTTGTTTATCTTTTGAACTGAAGAGACTTCTACCTACTACCTGCGGGGCATGGAAAAGCACAGACAAAACCTTTGCTTTTGAAGTGTTGATTACACTACTAGAAGCTATACCCGTAAGAGGTAAACTGCGCCATTTCTTCTTCGGTCTATCTGTGTTGTTTATTGACCACAGGACAGATCTGGCTTGATTCTTCTGTATTTTATGTAGTATTTCGTCAATAATGTTGCAATTAAATTCATTACTTGTGGCTATTTTTCTATTATATTGACTTTCTGGTCATGGTCTTCTTGGGACGTTGGGCTGGAGAGGAGATGGTGGATCATGTGGTGAAATGCTGCTTGATTGGAGGCTGTAGCATATCGAGAGGAAGCTTTGATGAGTGTCAGTAAAGGAGTCTTTTTATCAGATTTTAAATTTATGATTGCTTTTTTCTGCCTGCAAGCTGATATCTAGAAAATTAACGCTAGAACTCCCAAACTCCATACTGACCTTTATGCTAGTGTACCGCTAATTCATATTTTCCATGGACTTGTGAAGCTGTGCATTAGAACCTATCCACATACAGAGAATATCAACAAAGTGTGTGTACCAATACACAACATATTCTTCCAATCGTTCACAACCACAAAAATCAGTCTCCCACTTGTCCATGAACATTTCTGCTAGTAAGGGGGATACGGATGAGCCCATTGATAAACTTCTCAAAAAACTGAACAAGGAAACCATATTTATACTGCACTCAGTGAACAATATAGACAGACCGAAAAAGAAATCCAGTTTACCTTTTATAGGTAAAACTTCAAATGGAATAAACTACGTTTTAAAAGCAGAGTGTTTCTCTGTGCTTTTCTAGTCCCCAGAAAGAAGGTACATATCTCTTCAATTCAAAAGATAAATAAGCACACATGAAAACAGTGGCTTGTAAGATCATCTGTGAGAGCGTCAGTGTTGCTATACTGGGCAGGCTGAGAGGCCAATCTGCACTAGACCCAGAGATCATCATCAAAGTTGGGGATTAAAGAATACATTATTGAGTAACTGAAAAACCGCAAATACATAACAGGTATACAAGTCCTACACATAGAAGGAAAGGGTGCAAAGCCCACTCAGTTAGAAATCTTAGAAATTAACAAAGAGGTGTGCGCATCCTCACATTTATTACTGAATTAACAAACTCAATTTATCTGTTCACCCCTTTCAGACAGTACTGCAACTCCTATGTAGAAGAGTGTCTTGGTGCCTTCACTCAAATAAACCCCAGTCCTCCGCATAGCTCTACCCCATTGTATATTTAATCACTATTAACGTAAATGCCATACTAATTAAATCTGTAAATGGTGTCCTAGTGAATTTTACAAATCCATATGTAATTTGTCAAAATTTACAATTTAAGTAAAGAATCGGTAGATTTGAAAAGTGGGCACGTTTATCTCTGCTTACTTCTCTTCTTTGGGATCACGCTTGTACTAGAAAATGGGCTTATAACACGAAACCTAGGTCGTTCAGTAATAATGAGGTTTGTGAAACAAGGATAAAAAGTGGTCCGTCTAATTAATTTCTTCAAATTATAAAAAGTGGCTGGTTTACGGTACTACGTCAAGTAATGTAATCCACCCCCTTAGAGTTCAACGACCTCATCGACAAATCAGCACTGTGGAATTTTTTTGACGTGTGACGTCCAGTAGTCAATAAAGGTATTTATGCAGTCCTAATACCGACAACGGCGTGCTATTAAAGTAGCGTCAGGGGGACTGCACTCTGTAAGTTTTATAAATGCTGCTCCCCCTGACTTTCGTAGTCGTGTACAATCCGCTATGGCGACAGCGCCTTGGAGACTGGTGTGGTCGCCCCTTCTTGCCTAGTGAGGGCCTTTTCCTTCCTTCAGCAGGACAACTGTGGCGGCACGATACGCTGCTGGGAATTTGCCGGCTCCGGCAGACAAAGGATTTCCTCAAGCGGGGCGGCTGAAGCAGCTGGCGCCATAAAAAGCACAAAGCGCCAGCAGACAATGCGCGCCCGAGCGTCTCACCTGAAGACGAGGCTTCGCTGCACGTCGGAACTCTCCCTAATACCTCAGTTTCTCATGAGAGCAAATTGCTACGTGCGTTTTGTTACTGTGTACACCTTCCATTGCGCCAGTTAATAACTGCACAGCCTGTGACCGGTGAGCTCTCTATTAAAGAACACACTGGTCGCCATGGAACGCTGTACATCAGGTGCAGTCAAGCTTTTTATACTTACTGCTCACATTTGTATATGTTAGTGGTAAAATTTGGTAACTGCAACTGGTTCCGTAGTAATGGCGATTTATAGAATAAGGAAGTAAATTTACGTTGTAAAATATATTGAGGAGGCTTACAGACAGTCAAAGCATAGAATAATAATTACTTACCAAATACTTTATGCCGAACTTGCGCTAAGTTTGGCATAATAGAACGCTTACTGTAGTTAAATCTATCTTTCTGTTTTTACTTTTCATACATAGATGCATGAAGTCTGATGAAATTACATTAAGGAAATTATATAACAAATGATATCCTTTAGGCTGATCTACGGAACTAAATACTACCTGCCTGCACCAATTTCTGTAAGAAGCAAATGAAATATTTATGTTTTGGAAACAGGCAAAGTGTTTCTTTGGTCATAACATGATTAACAACAATAAACTCTGACGATGATATAAAATAGGGAAGGTCTCAATAAAATGAACACAATTTTTTGAATATAAAGCAGGCATCCTTTTATTTTTGCTATAAGTTTTCATATCCTCCACTAAAAAAAAATATGTTTACTTTCTTTAACAGTTGTTTTTGACAAGTTGTACCAGCTTCTTAGATATTTGCAGCAAAGGGTTTTGTTCAACCAGTCATACACATTCCTTCAATTTTAAAATATCTTCAAATCATTTTTCCCTGTCGAAGTTCGTTGAGGGGGCTACTGAATTTGTCAATATCCTCTCGAGTTATATCATCTTTTATATGTAATAATTCAGGAAAGTGATAAAATTCACTTCTCAGTAGATTATAACGAAGTAGTTCAAGTTGTCAATATATAATGACACAATAATTTGGCAAGCTGTAAGAGTTTTATAAGCACCTTAAAGCTGCGAACTTGAATCACCTTGAAAAATATCTACCGAACAAAAACCATTGTTCTCTGTTGTGGAAACTGACTGGTCTCAATACTGATAAAAAAAATTGGACTGACATTGTCATATAATCCCACAAAACGGGCCAAAGATGTACCGTTTGACAGCTTACGAACTTGTGTCTGAAAGTAGCCTAATAAGATCTTCATTGGTGTCTGGCAAACCTGTTGAAACATACTATCATTTTTAAACTAGATTTCATCTTGTTCACTGCTCGAATTATTATAATTAATGAAAAATGGAGACTTGTAATTCGATGTTTTCCTACAAGATGTCTGTACATTACAAGATGAATACATAAAATATTTGGCACTTCTTCCTTAAAAAAAAAAAAGCAACAAATCCATGATAGCAACCTACCATTGATGGTGGATGCAACAATATTATTCAAAGCAATATCATTTTTTTCGTAAAGTATGATTTCACAGTATTAAAAAATCATTTTGTGTCTCTGATGAGATTTATTACGAATAGCGTTTCTTCTTGAAATGTACTGTTTTCGTCATACATGTGCCATAAATAAAACATTTTTATCTGTAATCGTCGTTTTGTCCAGTTGGGTAGAAAATAAAGAATTCTGAAGAACTCTTACAAGTTTCTTTTTTATTCCAACATTAACTGCCATTTCTTCAATTCATTCCTTTACTGTAATATCAGTTAGGAGCAACGTTATTATAATTTCAGCTGCATCCTACTCTGTTACTGTTGAGATAAATTCTTTTATAGAGGGTATTATTAAAGTTTCTCGAATTTGCAGTTAATTGTAATATGCAATAAATGGCAATTACTCCATCTTCGTTCACTGCATATCTTTTCTTAAATGATGGAACAATATTTCTGGAAGATTATGAAATTTTTTATATATTTCCTGCAAACATTCAAAGAGGTTGTCCTAATCATTTGGATGATTTGTTAAAATATGTTGCAACTGACTTGGTATCATTGCCTCATTGGATGTTTTCTGACACAATAAACACACAGAATGTTTTTTATTTACAACAGATTGTATGAAACCCACCTTCACATTCACTGTCAGATAGCCACGAACATATTTCACTTTTAGAAACGTGGGCTCACAAAACTGTAAACATGTGCCCACTGCCACAAATCTAACAGCGTACTGACCAATGTAACTGTAGACAAAAGAGCCTTTGCTTTATCTTGTTGTCTGCACATACGTCTCGCACAATGTGAATTGGGTTTGGGGTGGGCAAAGCGCAAGCTACCACCTCTGCTTTTCTATTACAGCTGGATGGTGTGGTGAGAGATGCGATAATGTTTTATGACACAATAAACACAGTGAATGTTTTTTTATTTACAATTGATTCTATGAAGCCCACGTTCGGATATTCTGGCAAATAGCTAAGAACATATTCAGAAATATTTAGAAATGTGGGTTCACAATACTATGAGCATGTGCTCTCTGTCACAAATCTAACAGCTTACTGACTAGTGTGACCATAAACAAAAGAGCCTGTGCCATATACCACTGCCTGTGATTGCTTCTCACATATTGCGGCTAGCAGCTCTGCTAGTCTGTTACATATTGGTGGTATGGGGGAGGGATGCAAGAGCTGTCAGGCAGCAGTAGCCGACCGCGACAGACGCAGCAACAGATTAGTAACCGAATTTGTCGTTTACGAGTTCCTAACCAGGAGCGAATTTTATTATATCATCTGTGTGCTTTAATAGTTTAGTTTCTTGAGTTTCTGCGCGTAAATTTAACATCGAATAGGCACAGTTCTCCCGTTTCCGTTTACGTCGGAAAGTAAACCGATTTTGTGACATATTACAAGTTCCAAATCAGGGTCAAATTATTTAGTTTCACCTGTGCGCTTCGGTAGTTAGGTTTTTGAATATCTGCGTATTACTAGACACAGTTCGTGCGTTTTCGTCAGGTTCCACAGTAGAGTTGCGCAGCAGGGGCTGATAGTCCGTTTATTTGCATAGTTTAGTTTTCCAAGGTCTTTAGTATGGACAGGGACTGCGATTGTTGTGTGCAGATGCGAGCCGAGTTGGTGACACTTCGCTCTCAGCTTCAGGCTGTGATAGCTTCAGTTACACAGCTTGAGGCTGCAGTGGATGGGCACCACTGTTGTGGGCCAGCCGTGGGGATCCAATGGACGTCCAGCACGTCAGAGTCCTCTAATCGGTCCTCACCGGTGGCCAACTCAGTTACTGCTCACACTGAGGCTGACGCCTCACCTGTGGTTGAGTGGGGGGTCGCCCCGTGGCGAAGTAGGTGGCGAAAGACTTCCCAGGCGGCTGCACGTAAGGCCTCCCCGGTTTGTCTGACAAACAGGTTCAAGGTGCTGTCTATGGCTGACACTGTCGCTGAGCCAGATGCTGTCGCCTGTCCTGTTTCAGAGGAAACCACTCAGCCTGAAAGATCCGGGCAATCGCAGAGGGTGGGATTATTGGTAGTTGGGAGCTCCAATGTTAGGCACGTTATGGGACCCCTTAGGGACTTGGCTGACAAGAAGGGTAAGAATCCAATGTGCACTCCGTGTGCATACCGGGTGGAGTCATTCCAGATGTGGAAAGGGTCCTCGCAGATGTCATGAGGAGCACAGGGTGCAGCCAACTGCAGGTGGCTGCTCACGTTGGTACCAATGATGTGTGTCACTTTGGATTAAAGAGATTCCCTTTGGTATCGAGCGGCTAACGGAAGTGGTAAAGGCTCCCAGTCTTGCTTGCAAGATGAAAGCAGAGCTGACCATTTGCAGCATAGTACACAGGACCGATTGTGGACCTCTGGTACAGAACCGAGTGGAGGGCCTGAATTAGAGGCTCAGACCGTTATGCGACCATGTAGGCTGCAGATTCTTCGACTTGCACCAAAGGGTGGTTGGGTTTCGGATTCCACTGAATATGTCTGGTATCCACTATACGCAGGAGCCGGCTACACGGGTAGCAGGGGCTGTGTGACGTGGACTGGGCGGTGTTTTAGGTTAGAGGGTCTTGGGAAAACACAAGAAGGGCTTCAGTCACAAAGGGTGCAGGCTGAACACAGGAGGAACGTAGATACAGCAACCATTGGTATAACAGTTGTAAATTGTCGTAGCTGTGTTGGGAAAGTACCAGAGCTCCAAGCGCTAATAGAAAGCACTGATGCCCAAATCTTTATAGGCACTGAAAGCTGGCTAAAGCCGGATATAAGATCAGCCGAAATTTTTGCGAAGAACCTAACGGTGTTCCGAAAGGATAGGCTAAACACGGTTGGCGGAGGCGTCTTTGTTACTGTCAGAAGTAGTTTAACTTGTCGCAAAATTGAAGTAGATACTTCCTATGAGTTAGTATGGGCAGAGGTCATTGTTGGCAACCGGAATAAGATAATAATTGAATCCTTTTACTGTCCTCCCAATTCAGATGATACAGTTGCTGAAAGGTTCAAAGAAAATTTGAGTCTGATTTCAAACACGTATCCGAAGCATACGATAATATTTGGTGGTGACTTTAATTTACCCTCGATATGTTGCCGAAAATACATGTTTAATTCCGGAGGGACACATAAAATATCATCCGAGATTGTGCTAGTCTCTGAAAATTATCTCGACCAATTAGTTCATGAGCCCCACGCGAATAATAAACGGTTGTGAAAACACACTTGACCTCTTAGCAACAAATAATCCTGAGTTAATAACGAGCATCAAAACCGATTCAGGAATTAGTGAATACAGGGCTGCCGTAGCAGGATTGAATATTGTAATCCTCAAATCCTCGAAAAATAAGCGAAAAATATTCCTATTCAAAAAAGCAGATAAAAATTCACTTGACGCCTTCCTGAAAGACGATCACCACTTATTCCAAATTAATAATACACTCCTGGAAATGGAAAAAAGAACACATTGAAACCGATGTGTCAGACCCACCATACTTGCTCCGGACACTGCGAGAGGGCTGTACAAGCAATGATCACACGCACGGCACAGCGGACACACCAGGAACCGCGGTGTTGGCCGTCGAATGGCGCTAGCTGCGCAGCATTTGTGCACCGCCGCCGTCAGTGTCACCCAGTTTGCCGTGGTATACGGAGCTCCATCGCAGTCTTTAACACTGGTAGCATGCCGCGACAGCGTGGACGTGAACCGTATGTGCAGTTGACGGACTCTGAGCGAGGGCGTATAGTGGGCATGCGGGAGGCCGGGTGGACGTACCGCCGAATTGTTCAACACGTGGGGCGTGAGGTCTCCACAGTACATGGATGTTGTCGCCAGTGGTCGGCGGAAGGTGCACGTGCCCGTCGACCTGGGACCGGACCGCAGCGACGCACGGATGCACGCCAAGACCGTAGGATCCTACGCAGTGCCGTAGGGGAGCGCACCGCCACTTCCCAGCAAATTAGGGACACTGTTGCTCCTGGGGTATCGGCGAGGACCATTCGCAACCGTCTCAATGAAGCTGGGCTACGGTCCCGCACACCGTTAGGCCGTCTTCCGCTCACGCCCCAACATCGTGCAGCCCGCCTCCAGCGGTGTCGCGACAGGCGTGAATGGAGGGACGAATGGAGATGTGTCGTCTTCAGCGATGAGAGTCGCTTCTGCCTTGGTGCCAATGATGGTCGTATGCGTGTTTGGCGCCGTGCAGGTGAGCGCCACAATCAGGACTGCATACGACCGAGGCACACAGGGCCAACACCCGGCATCATGGTGTGGGGAGCGATCTCCTACACTGGCCGTACACCACTGGTCATCGTCGAGGGGACACTGAATAGTGCACGGTACATCCAAACCGTCATCGAACCCATCGTTCTACCATTCCTAGACTGGCAAGGGAACTTGCTGTTCCAACAGGACAATGCACGTCCGCATGTATCCCGTGCCACCCAACGTGCTCCAGAAGGTGTAAGTCAACTACCCTGGCCAGCAAGATCTCCGGATCTGTCCCCCATTGAGCATGTTTGGGACTGGATGAAGCGTCGTCTCACGCGGTCTGCACGTCCAGCACGAACGCTGGTCCAACTGAGGCGCCAGGTGGAAATGGCATGGCAAGCCGTTCCACAGGACTACATCCAGCATCTCTACGATCGTCTCCATGGGAGAATAGCAGCCTGCATTGCTGCGAAAGGTGGATATACACTGTACTAGTGCCGACATTGTGCATGCTCTGTTGCCTGTGTCTATGTGCCTGTGGTTCTGTCAGTGTGATCATGTGATGTATCTGACCCCAGGAATGTGTCAATAAAGTTTCCTCTTCCTGGGACAATGAATTCACGGTGTTCTTATTTCAATTTCCAGGAGTGTATAAGTGTAGACCAGATGTGACTTAAATTCAAAGCAATAGTATCGGCAGCAATTGAGAGATTTATACCAAATAAATTAACCCCCCATGAACCATGGACCTTGCCGTTGGTGGGGAGGCTTGCGTGCCTCAGCGATACAGATAGCCGTACCGTAGGTGCAACCACAACGGAGGGGTATCTGTTGAGAGGCCAGACAAACGTGTGGTTCCTGAAGAGGGGCAGCAGCCTTTTCAGTAGTTGCAAGGGCAACAGTCTGGATGATTGACTGATCTGGCCTTGTAACAATAACCAAAACGGCCTTGCTGTGCTGGTACTGCGAACGGCTGAAAGCAAGGGGAAACTACAGCCGTAATTTTTCCCGAGGGCATGCAGCTTTACTGTATGATTACATGATGATGGTGTCCTCTTGGGTAAAATATTCCGGAGGTAAAATAGTCCCCCATTCGGATCTCCGGGCGGGGACTACTCAAGAGGATGTCGTTATCAGGAGAAAGAAAACTGGCGTTCTACGGATCGGAGCGTGGAATGTCAGATCCCTTAATCGGGCAGGTAGGTTAGAAAATTTAAAAAGGGAAATGGATAGGTTGAAGTTAGATATAGTGGGAATTAGTGAAGTTCGGTGGCAGGAGGAACAAGACTTCTGGTCAGGTGACTACAGGGTTATAAACACAAAATCAAATAGGGGTAATGCAGGAGTAGGTTTAATAATGAATAGGAAAATAGGAATGCGGGTAAGCTACTACAAACAGCATAGTGAACGCATTATTGTGGCCAAGATAGATACGAAGCCCACACCTACTACAGTAGTACAAGTTTATATGCCAACTAGCTCTGCAGATGACGAAGAAATTGAAGAAATGTATGATGAAATAAAAGAAATTATTCAGGTAGTGAAGGGAGACGAAAATTTAATAGTCATGGGTGACTGGAATTCGAGTGTAGGAAAAGGGAGAGAAGGAAACATAGTAGGTGAATATGGATTGGGGGACAGAAATGAAAGAGGAAGCCGCCTGGTAGAATTTTGCACAGAGCACAACTTAATCATAACTAACACTTGGTTTAAGAATCATGAAAGAAGGTTGTATACATGGAAGAACCCTGGAGATACTAAAAGGTTTCAGATAGATTATATAATGGTAAGACAGAGATTTAGGAACCAGGTTTTAAATTGTAAGACATTTCCAGGGGCAGATGTGGACTCTGATCACAATCTATTGGTTATGACCTGTAGATTAAAACTGAAGAAACTGCAAAAAGGTGGGAATTTAAGGAGATGGGACCTGGATAAACTAAAAGAACCAGAGGTTGTACAGAGATTCAGGGAGAGCATAAGGGAGCAATTGACAGGAATGGGGGAAATAAATACAGTAGAAGAAGAATGGGTAGCTTTGAGGGATGAAGTAGTGAAGGCAGCGGAGGATCAAGTAGGTAAAAAGACGAGGGCTAGTAGAAATCCTTGGGTAACAGAAGAAATATTGAATTTAATTGATGAAAGGAGAAAATATAAAAATGCAGTAAGTGAAACAGGCAAAAAGGAATACAAACGTCTCAAAAATGATATCGACAGGAAGTGCAAAATGGCTAAGCAGGGATGGCTAGAGGACAAATGTAAGGATGTAGAGGCCTATCTCACTAGGGGTAAGATAGATACCGCCTACAGGAAAATTAAAGAGACCTTTGGAGATAAGAGAACGACTTGTATGAATATCAAGAGCTCAGAGGGTAACCCAGTTCTAAGCAAAGAAGGGAAAGCAGAAAGGTGGAAGGAGTATATAGAGGGTCTATACAAGGGCGATGTACTTGAGGACAATATTATGGAAATGGAAAAGGATGTAGATGAAGATGAAATGGGAGATACGATACTGCGTGAAGAGTTTGACAGAGCACTGAAAGACCTGAGTCGAAACAAGGCCCCCGGAGTAGACAATATTCCATTGGAACTACTGACGGCCGTGGGAGAGCCAGTCCTGACAAAACTCTACCATCTGGTGAGCAAGATGTATGAAACAGGCGAAATACCCTCAGACTTCAAGAAGAATATAATAATTCCAATCCCAAAGAAAGCAGGTGTTGACAGATGTGAAAATTACCGAACTATCAGCTTAATAAGTCACAGCTGCAAAATACTAACACGAATTCTTTACAGACGAATGGAAAAACTAGTAGAAGCCAACCTCGGGGAAGATCAGTTTGGATTCCGTAGAAATACTGGAACACGTGAGGCAATACTGACCTTACGACTTATCTTAGAAGAAAGATTAAGGAAAGGCAAACCTACGTTTCTAGCATTTGTAGACTTAGAGAAAGCTTTTGACAATGTTGACTGGAATACTCTCTTTCAAATTCTAAAGGTGGCAGGGGTAAAATACAGGGAGCGAAAGGCTATTTACAATTTGTACAGAAACCAGATGGCAGTTATAAGAGTCGAGGGACATGAAAGGGAAGCAGTGGTTGGGAAGGGAGTAAGACAGGGTTGTAGCCTGTCCCCGATGTTGTTCAATCTGTATATTGAGCAAGCAGTAAAGGAAACAAAAGAAAAATTCGGAGTGGGTATTAAAATTCATGGAGAAGAAATAAAAACTTTGAGGTTCGCCGATGACATTGTAATTCTGTCAGAGACAGCAAAAGACTTGGAAGAGCAGTTGAATGGAATGGACAGTGTCTTGAAAGGAGGATATAAGATGAAGATCAACAAAAGCAAAACAAGGATAATGGAATGTAGTCTAATTAAGTCGGGTGATGCTGAGGGAATTAGATTAGGAAGTGAGACACTTAAAGTAGTAAAGGAGTTTTGCTATTTGGGGAGCAAAATAACTGATGATGGTCGAAGTAGAGAGGATATAAAATGTAGGCTGGCAATGGCGAGGAAAGCGTTTCTGAAGAAGAGAAATTTGTTAACATCCAGTATTGATTTAAGTGTCAGGAAGTCATTTCTGAAAATATTCGTATGGAGTGTAGCCATGTATGGAAGTGAAACATGGACGATAAATAGTTTGGACAAGAAGAGAATAGAAGCTTTCGAAATGTGGTGCTACAGAAGAATGCTGAAGATTAGATGGGTGGATCACATAACTAATGAGGAAGTATTGAATAGGATTGGGGAGAAGAGAAGTTTGTGGCACAACTTGACCAGAAGAAGGGATCGGTTGGTAGGACATGTTCTGAGGCATCAAGGGATCACCAATTTAGTATTGGAGGGCAGCGTGGAGGGTAAAAATCGTAGGGGGAGACCAAGAGATGAATACACTAAGCAGATTCAGAAGGATGTAGGTTGCAGTAAGTACTGGGAGATGAAAAAGCTTGCACAGGATAGAGTAGCATGGAGAGCTGCATCAAACCAGTCTCAGGACTGAAGACCACAACAACAACAACAAATTAACAAACGACGGAGTTGATCCTCCTTGGAACACAAAACCGGTTAGAACACTGTTGCAGAAACAACGAAACAAACATGCCAAATTTAAACAGACACAAAATCCCCAAGATTGGCTATCTTTTACAGAAGCTCGAAATTTAGCGCGGACTTCAATGCGAGATGCCTATAACAGTTTCCAAAACGAAACAGTGTCTCGAAACCTGGCAGAAAATCCAAAGAGATTCTGGTCATATGTGAAGTACGTTATCGGCAAGAAACAATCAATGCCTTCTCTCCGCGATAGCAATGGAGATACTATCGAAGACAGTGCTGCCAAAGCAGAGTTACTGAACACAGCCTTCCGAAATGCCTTCACAAAAGAAGACGAAGTAAATATTCCAGAATTCGAATCGAGAAAAGCCGCCAACATGAGTAACGTAAAAGTAAATATCCTCCGAGTAGTGAAGCAACTTAAATCACTTAATAAAAGCAAGTCTTCTGGTCCAGACTGTATACCAATTAGGTTCCTTTCAGAGTATGCTGATGCAATAGCCCCATACTTAACAATCATATACAACCGTTCGCTCGACGAAAGATCCGTATCCAAAGACTGGAAAGTTACACAGATCACACCAATATTCAAGAAAGGTAGTAGGTTTAATCCACTAAATTACAGGCCCATATCGTTATCGTCGATATGCAGCAGGATTTTAGAACATATAGTCTGTTCGAACGTAATTAGTTACCTCGAAGAAAATGGTCTATTGACACACAGTCAACACGGGTTTAGAAAACA
Source organism: Schistocerca americana (assembly GCF_021461395.2). Lineage (NCBI taxonomy): Eukaryota > Metazoa > Arthropoda > Insecta > Orthoptera > Acrididae > Schistocerca > Schistocerca americana. The sequence goes on from NC_060126.1 coordinate 384,934,152, forward strand.
TCGTTCTTGTGAAACACAACTAGCTCTTTATTCACATGAAGTGCTGAGTGCTATTGACAAGGGATTTCAGATCGATTCCGTGTTTCTGGATTTCCGGAAGGCTTTTGACACTGTACCACACAAGCGGCTCATAGTGAAATTGCGAGCTTAGGGAATATCGTCTCAGTTACGTGACTGGATCTGTGATTTCCTGTCAGAGAAGTCACAGTTCGTTGTAATTGACGGAAAGTCATCGAGTAAAACAGAAGTGATTTCTGGCGTTCCCCAAGGTAGTGTTATAGGCCCTTTGCTGTTCCTTATCTATATAAACGATTTGGGAGACAATCTGAGCAGCCGTCTTCGGTTGTTTGCATATGACGCTGTCGTTTATCGACTAATAAAATCATCAAAAGGTCAAAACAAACTGCAAAACGATTTAGAAGAAATATCGAAATGGTCCGATAAGTGTCAGTTGACCTTAAATAACGAAAACTGTGAGGTCATCCACATGAGTGCTAAAAAGAACGCGTTAAACTTCGATTACACGATAAATCAGTCTAATCTAAAAACCGTAAATTCAACTAAATACATAGGAATTACAATTACGAACAATTTAAATTGGAAGGACCACACATAAATGTTGTGGGGAAGGGTAACCAAAGACTGCGTTTCATTGACAGGACACTTAGAAAATGTAACAGACCTAGTAAGGAGACTGCCTACACTACGCTTGTCCGTCCTCTTTTAGAATACTGTTGCGCTATGTGGGATCCTTAACAGATAGGACTGACTGAGTACATCGAAAAAGTTCAAAGAAAGGCAGCATGTTTTGTATTATCGCGAAATATGGGACAGAGTGTCACAGAAATGATACAGGATTTGGGATGGACAGCATTAAAAGAAAGGCGTTTATCGTTGCGACGGAATCTTCTCACGAAATTCCAATCACCATCTTTCTCCTCCGTATGCGAAAATGTTTTGTTAACACCGACTTACATAGGGAGGAACGATCACCATGATAAAATAAGGGGAATCAGAGCTCGTACGGAGAGATATAGGTGTTCGTTCTTCCCGCGCGCTATACGAGATTGGAATAATAGAGAATTGTGAAGGTGGTTCGATGAACCCTCTACCAGGCACTTAAATGTGATTTGCAGAGTATCCATGTAGATGTAGCTATTTCGCGACGAGTCTTTTTTTGTTTGTGGTCAAACTATAGCGTCATTTAGTTTCACTTATGTAATGTCTACTAAATTTATGCCTCGGCGATAAAAATTGTATTTTTTCTTCAATGTAAATCGTCACGCCGAATTTTACGAAAATCCAATGAAAATGTTTTTAAAACCCCTACTGCTTACCGCTCATCATGACTGCTGGAATGCCCACTAATGAGCATTAGAATGGCTCTGAGCACTATGTCAACTTCTGTGGTCATCAGTCCCCTAGAACTTAGAACTACTTAAACCGAACTAACCTACGGACATCACACACATCCATGCCCGAGGCAGGATTCGAACCTGCGACCGTAGCGGTCTCGCGGTTCCAGACTGCAGCGCCTAGAACCGCACGGCCACTTCGGGCGGCCAATGAGCATTAGAGAGCAAGTTGACTACCACTGTTGTAGGTGGTATAGAATTGGTACCTGCTGATCATACACTCCTCCCCCACTGAGGTACGTCGAATCAGACATGCATGCGCACCTATCGATTGTATGGAATCAGCACAGTGTTATATGGAGACCTGACAGAATTGCAGAAAGGAACAACTGCGTCTGGACGTCCTAATGACTATACCACGAATGAAGTTGCCCTATTTGTTGGCGTGTCAACACTGTAAGGTAACGGGCGAGTTGCGGCGCCCTGAAAACATTCTAACAAGGGAACCTCCCCATCGCACCCCCCTCAGATTTAGTTATAACTTGGCACAGTGGATAGGCCTTGATAAACCGAACACAGATCAATTGAGAAAACAGGAAGAAGTTGTGTGGAACTGTGAAAAAATAAGCAAAATATACAAACGGAGTAGCCCATGGGTCACATATGCAACATTACGGAATTCGTGGGTTCAGGAGTGCCGTGGTCTCGTGGCAGCGTGAGCAGCTACGGGTGCAGAGGTCAGAGGTCCTTGGTTCAAGTCTTCCCACAAGTGAAGATTTTACTTTCTTTATTTTTGCATAGTTATTATCTGTCCGTTCGTTCATTGACGTCTCTGTTCACTGTAATAAGTTTAGTGTCTGTGTTTTGCGACCGCATCGCAAAACCGTGCGATTAGTAGACGAAAGGGCGTGCCTCTCCAATGGGAACGGAAAACATTTGATCGCAAGGTCATAGGTCAACCGATTCCTCCACAGAAAAACACATCTGATATATTCTATACGACACTGGTGACGGCATGTACGTCACATGACAGGAATATGTTGTCGACCGACCTAACTTGTACACTTGGCGAATGGGTAAAAAGACTCTTCTACCTTGCCCGATTTAGGTTTTCTTGTGGATGTGATAATTACTCCCAAAAAAGTGATGAAAACATAAGAGTTTGTCACATAAACTGGAAATAAAAAAATTAAAATTTTCACTCGATTGAAGATTTGTACCAAGGACCTTTCGTTCCGCAGCTGCTCACGTTACCACGAGACCACGGAGCTCCCACTATCCCAGCGTCATGGTGTAACCTATCTTCCCATGAACTACTCAGTTTGTGTATTTTGCTTATTTTTTTCACAGTCTTCCTGTTTTCTCAATTGATCTGTGTTCGGTTTTTCAAGGTCTATCCACTGTGCCAACTTATAATTAAATCTGAGGGGGGTGCGATGGGGAGGTTCCCTTGTAAGTTCGGAGTTGGCGTAGCCGCACGGGCCGCTCGGCAAGCCGGGGCGCGTCAGCAACCACATGGTACCGAACATTAGCCGGAGCAAGAGGGGTAGCCCCAGCGCGTGGTCCAGGCCGGCCGCGTGGCTGGGAATTCCACGTTGACGCTGTGTCGAGGACTGTGCTTTGTGTCGATGAAGGGGATTTGTATGCCAGGAGTGCCAAGGATGGTGGACTTTGTGAAACCATAATGGCAGACTTTTCACAGTTCATGTAGAAATTAATAATAGCCAGAGGAATCGTGATACCTTAAAAAGAAACATGTGGTACATGTAGAAAGATTGCAATTAAATGTAGTACATTAAATGTGGTACATGTAGTACATTACCATTATTTGCACGACGATTCTGATGGTGTAACCAGATTTTCAATATCTTTATTAGTTTAAAGTTTAGTATCTGAATGTAAATTATACAATTAACACTCAGCAACGAATTTCCAAATTCTAAACGGTTCATCCGATTTTATCGATCAACGTGTCTTTAGAAAGCTATTAGTGTAAACCTAAATTGGTATGAATTACAGGCATGCAACTTGAATAGTACATGAGTTATTGGAGGTCAAAGTGGCTGATTACTATCGATCGCATCAGGCCATAAAGTACTCCACAGCTACACGAAAAAACGGTAGCAGCATGCTTATAAATATATTTATTCGTTTATATCTTTGTTTATATCCCATATATACTATTCATGAAGAAATTGGTCAAACATTTACTGTGTTTTAGAAAGCACAGAGGCATTAGGCTAATGGCCTACTTCTGATTTTATTCCTTTAATATATGTTTATTTAATCTGTTTATGTATTTAATAATGTGGGTTATAGCGTGTTTATGGTCCAGCAGAAGGAATATTTATTTAATTTCAAGTTATTTAAATGTAAATCCAGTATTTCATGTGTGTTTCAATATTTTTGTGAATGTGCGTTGGCTTGGAGACATGGCGGGAGCGCTCTAGCCAATCACAGCGCTCGTTACTAAGGTAGGCGACTACCGAAATCAATGGAGAGCCTGTTTGGAAGTGGGGGAGGAGCATCGGGTCGCACAGGACACAAGGGGAGTGCTGGATGGGAAGGCGCGACAGACGGTCGCGGGAAATACTTGGAGAGTGCTGAGCAGTTTGCGCGTGGTCGCGGGATATAGAAATATTTCGTAGTGCAGATTTGTGCACTTGTAAGATTTCCGTGGCTTCTGCAGTGAAGACATAGTATGCGTTTAGAAATGAATATCTCGCGAGCTATGTTGTTGCTCATAACTAATTACGTGAAGTAGGAATCTATTCTTTCCCTGTTATTCAACTTATATTTTATCTAATTGCTGAACCATCGCACAAGTAAGTGTTTTGCAGTAATAAATGGCAGTCTTAAGGGTACTTCTGCTATCGTACTCATCATTTAAAGTTCGTTAAAATAATACCTCCACATTTTATTTAATTGTAATCATTCATTTATAAATTTCTATGTTACATTCAAAATTCGTAATTGCCGAATGATAGGAACCTTCAACCATTCGATTCATGTGTGTACTCATATTGTATACAGTAGACTCAGCAGTATTTGACATGTAATACGGCAACTATGTATCCCAGCCCCTAGACAACAAAACCAGCCAAAACTTTTAACATTTCAACTCTGAGTCTCAGGATACGTAGTTGAGGGCCACCATTAATTTTTTTTTTTGAAAGCCCGCAACACGGACTGCCCAAGTGTCTACAAGAAACGTGACATGGCGTTAAGGGCAGTGCCTGTAAAAATATCCTGAATGACAGGCCAGAAACAGGTGCCGGATCTTATCAATGACAATTGGGTTCAAACCTGACAGGAATGGCACATGGATCTCCACCACAGTGAAGAGAACTGCCTGCAATGATTGTCATGCAAACCTGCAATGTGTGAGAAAGTTGACTAACATAATCTGAAATTAATCAAGAATCAGACACAGCCTTGAGATAAAGTGCCGAATCTAATGTAGGCAATGGCATTACTAATGCTTTAATTTGTTAGCCGTAGCAGAGAATCTGAATGTGAGGAACTGACTGACTATTTATCACTTGAAGGAAATGCTTCTGATGATAGACTCAAAATTTAAATAACTCTATGGTTTTGTCCTAAAAAGCACATGAATAACAATGCAACAAAACATAATGACATGGGCAAAACTTCACAAAGGTCTACTTTATTATGAGAACTACATACTTGAGCTCTGAACTGGCAAAGTTACTGAAAGAGAGGGAGTTGCATAAAAACTCGGATCTAATTACGTGAAGTACGTACAGTAACCCGACTAAAATTACCTTAGTAACTGTTTGTCTAGAACCGACACCCAAGAACACTAAAGATCTGAGGAAGTGCTGACAAGTATGAGCCAACGAGAGCTATCTTGCAGTCGAACTGCAATACTCTCGCTTGTCATAATATGCCAGATATGTAAGCAATGCTTCTCACAATCTTCAATGTACTGTGAGTAGAGTGGAAAGACAGCGACTCCGCTACTTAAGAGTGCAGCTGCAACTGTCCACTGTTCATGACTTCTGACCCAGAACTTCTCCAGCTTCCACGTCACTTGAGCATCTGTGATTGACTATAAATATGTACTAAATGAAAAGCACCAATTTTCTTTTGTTCTCCATGATAAATATGCATCTTTTTTCAAGTCTCCTTGCAGCAGCTTTCGCCTGTCTTCCCACCAACAAAACACGATCGATCACCTATCCTCATAAAAGGTAGTCAATGGTGGATAATATTTTGTGCCCAGACAAGGTGAAACGTCAACAAATCAACGAATCGAATTTCTTCCCTTCTCTTCTAAAAAGCTTCCAGCCAAGAGTTAATATCTTCTTGACGACACTACTAATATTCCAATCGGCGCTCATTCAGCCACCAGCTAGCCTCATATTAAAGGTCTCATACAATGTTAAAAAGCTTGCTATGAGGCTATTGGCCAACTGCTCCAGCATTCGTCCGTTTAGTATGTCGCTGTTTTGTCAACCTTTTATGAAAGCCAGGAGACGTTTATCTGCGTAAGTATATCACCTAACACAAATTCCTAGCGCCTACCACCCACTGACATAGTTTCGCCTTATAGAATGAAGGCTTTTTATCTTGGCCACCAACAGGCCATCCCATAAATGGACAATGGCCTGTCTGTACGCTCTACGTGTGGCAAAGCTACTTCCACACCCTCGCAAGCAGGTGGGGGCCCTTCCTGCTATTTCTTCTCCCACTCTTCTGCAAAGGCCAGTGTGCCCCTATGGTCGCCATGGCTCATCTCCCGTTGACTCCTCAGTGATGTGCGTCTTGATTCTTACGTTATTTCATATCTAATCTTCCAAATTATATTTGAACGCTGAAACGATCTTAACTTACCTTTCAAAGCCGACGATAAGCTGTTGAAACAGGAAAGTGAAATTAACTTATCAAGGCAATGAACTATTAGTACCATAAGGCGAAACAAATCTATCTGGGGAAAAGTTTCTGCGACTGAAAACAGTGCTAGAACACTATACGTTCGAGCAAGTCTCAGGTTTTTAAAAATGTAAGATGTACTTCGTTAACAAAGTTACTGACAAAAAATGAAAGTCACCCAGTTCAGGTAAATATCAGGTACGATACAAAAATTACTGACCACCTGGACAAAAAAGAAAAGAAAGATAACATCTTACAAAACAATAGTAATTCTGACCATGACAAAGGGCAATGAGACGTAAGAATTTACAAAACAGGTGGCATTCAAGGTATATCCTACTGAAATGAGTTTCCCTGAAGTTGTAAAGAGCTGACACAGCTATAAACGAGGTCATATTCAAGGATTTAAAAATATACTGTCTATTGAGTAAAGTTATGGACTGCAACAAACGTTCTAGTCAGTCATCCAACACGCATGTCCCTCAACCAGCTGTGTGTAATAATACCGACCTACAGGAAGGAGAGACCATCATCATAGAAGACAGAGGGAACGGCGGGAACCAGGAGAGGTTAAATAACTTAGTACTTGATTGAGCATGACGACGAACACGATGACGATACTGTTCTTCTTCAGCATTTCGCCTGCCTGTCGCAGGTCTGGTAATGAAGAGCACCAAAAAGTAACACCGGATGTGTCTCAAGGAACAGTAACAGCACCACTCATGTCCTCAATACACATTAATGATTTATGAGATGAAGTTAGCAGCATCATCATAATCCTCACTGACAATGCTGTTGTCTACAAGAAGATATTGCGCTTGGACAATAGTAAGGAAATGCAGAGAGAGCTAGGCGAGATTGCCAATTTGGTGTAATAGACAGCAGCTCTTTAAATGCGGATAAACGTAAGATAATGCGTACAATGGTGTTTAAACCTACATTGATACTCCAAAGTGCACCAGAGGGCACTTCGGACATCATTATTATATCTCACTGTTTTGTTAGATTCACGAATGGTGTGCAGGAAGCATAACTGTCAGTAAGCCTCAGTACGAGCTGTAATTTCTGATTCTTCATATCATGGGGCTGCTGGGGCTGCTTTCTTAATGGTGAAATGTTTATCTAAACACTAAATAATTAATTTCAAATTATTGTCTATGATACTGTGCGTATAGGGAGGGAGGGAGTGTGTGTGTGTGTGTGTGTGTGAGAGAGAGGGAGGGAGAGAGAGAGAGAGAGAGAGAGAGAGAGAGAGAGAGAGAGAGAGAGAGAGAGAGAGAGAGAGAGAGAGAGAAACCAACCTTGTAGAACTTGACTCTTGCCTTTTAGAAAATTTATTTGTATTCATTTCAGAATCTTAAGTTTCATGTACTGGAGGTTCCCTTTAAGATCTGGGGCTACAACGCCCGAAAAACTGGTTCGCCTAAATAACAAAATAAAAACTTGGGATAAAAATTCCAAGATTTCTCGAAGATAACTTTGTTTCTCGAACATTAGTTGGCGTCATACTAACTAAGAAACTCATGTAACACTGTCGAAAACAGTGTTAATCTAAAACAAACACTGACAATCTTAATTGCTCTTGACGTGGGAAACTAAATGAAGCACAGTTCGATAGTTACGAAGAGCGCAAAACTTAACACAGGCTGAATTCGTAATAGCTCAGTACATGTTGCGATTGTAAAATTTCCAATATTGACTTATGGTTAAAAGAAAGACGTCAATGAATTCAAAAAGAAGATACATTGTACTATTTAACCAAGTACCTTCACTGCAACACTGAGAAAAGGATTTTCTACAATAATACTGCTGTAGAAGTTTACAGAGCACATACTGTAGGTCACAATTGACTGTAGTATATGTTATGCGCAACTTATGGAGGCCTCCGAAAAAACTCAAAACTACACTTTTTCATGTAAATACAAACTTAAATTAGGGAACAATTCTTTTTAAAGGAAGACATTGGTGCCTAAGGTTTCACAGCCAATATCAGATGCCATCTCAGAATTTTTCAACTGATGCAATTATCTACAATGAAGTACCACCTGGAGAAAGCTGCACAGATATTGAGTCAGATATTGGTGAGATTTCAAACTCGTGCAAAGACTGACAACTTCATCCAAATAACTTAGTGCACTAATCTGCAGCGATATCACACTGAATGATCATGTAGTCTTAGTCATAGGTGAAGCACGTGGCAGGCTTTCTTTAATTGGCAAGCTACTGCGAAAATACAATGATCTACAAAGCAGAACATTCGTGTGATCCATCCTAGAATATTGCTGAAGTGTCTGGGACCCACACCACATAGGAAGAACAGGGGATACTGAACATGTACAAAGGAGGACGGCATGAATAGCCACAATTTGTTTGACTCACAGGAGAGCGTTTCACAATGTTCAAAATCTTGAACTGGCAGACGTTTGAAGATAGACGCAAATTATCCCGCGAAAGCTTTCTTAAAGCGTTTCGAGAAACAGTATCAACTGAAGAGATTTTCTCCGTCTCCTGCGGAATGATCTCATAGCGACCACGAAGACTGATCAAAGCGCTCACAGTTGCATTTGAGTCGTCATTCATCCCGTGGCCCGCACGCTGCTGGGATGGAGAGAAACGCTAACATGTAATGCAATGCTAATACCCTTTGCCATCTTTTTAACAGTGGTTTGCAATGTATCAAGATGTAGATCTTTTATAATCCTTCAGTACTGTAAGAATCTTTATCATGACCATGAAGAAACTCAGTCAATTGAACTACGACCCCAATGTCTGTACACATGTCACAGTCGTAGCAAAAATTTTCGAGACTTGATTATACAGCTGTCATCTGAATGCTCAAATTTTCAGCCAAACCAGTAATTCATTCCGCAACTTTATTTCGAGTCAAAGATATTGAGCAGTAACCACTTTTCAGGACAATAATCTCTCGTTTTCATTACAATTGCCAATATTTTCACTTTCAGTATAAGATTCCGTATGTTCAGCTATGAAATTTGGACACACAGCGCTGTTGCTGCACTTTCTTTTGACTTTTTAGTAAACATGACCCTTTGGTTTCTCAGCTCAGACTTTGTCATATTAATCCTACGTAATTAACATTTGCTGTATGTTATTCATTGCGACGAGTAGTACAGTATAACTTCGGTACACTAATAACATTATTACATGTTGCATGTTAACCGGGGACTTAGAAACGATGGAGAGGCTCCGTCTCCGCCGCAGCCGCAGTGGTCCACAACCCCACGACGACTGCCGCAGTCCACTTCACCCCTCCGCCGCCCCACACCGAACCCACGTTTATTGTGCGGTTCGGCCCCCGGTGGACACTTCCCCCAACGATTTTAGAAATTCTGATGGAATGTTGTCTATCCCTTCTGTCTTATTTAATCTCAAGTCTTCCAAAGCTCTTTTACATTCTGTTTTTAATACTGGATCCCCTATCTCTTGTAAATATACTCCTATTCTTCTTCTATCACATCAGACAAATCTCCCTCATAGAGGCTTTCAGTGCATTCTTTCCACCTACCCGCTCTCCCGCCGGATTTAACAGTGGAATTCCCGTAGCACTCTTAATGTTACCACCCTTTCATTTAATGTCACCAAAGATTGTTTTCATTATTCTGTATGCTGAGTCTGTCCTTCCGATGATAATTTCTTTTTCGATTTCTTCACATTTTTCATGTAGCCATTTCGTCATAGCTTCTCTGAACTTCCTATTTATTTCATTCCTCAGAGACTTGTATTTCTGTATTCCAGAGTTTCCCGAAACATTTTTGTACTTCCTCCTTTCATCGATCAACTGAAGTATTTTTCTGTTACCCATCGTTTCTTCGCATTTACCTCCTTTGTACCTATAATTTATTTTCCAACATCTGTGATGTCGTTTTTAGAGATGTCCATTACTCTTCAACTGTACTGCCTACTGAGCTATTTGTTGTATCTATAGCCTTAGAGAACTTCAAGGGTATCTCATCATGCCTTAGTACTTCCGTATCCCACTTCTTTGCGTGTTGATTCTTTCTGATTAATGTCAAACTGCACCCTACTATTCATCGCTACTATATTGTCATCTGTGTTTATATCTGCTCCTGGGCACGCCTTACAATCCACAATCTGACTTCGGAATCTCTGTCTAACCATGATGTAATCTAACTGATACCTTCCTGTACCATCCGGCCTTTTCCAAGTATACCTCCTCCTGTTGCGATTCTTGAACGGAGTATTCGCTATTACTAGCTGAAATTTATTACAGAACATTAGTCTTTCTCCTCTCTCTGTGAGCCGCGCAGGTTAGCCGTGTAGTCTAGGGCGTCTGGTCACGGTCCGCGCGGCTCTCCCCGTCGGATGTTCGAGTTCTCTCTCGAGCATGTGTGTGTGTGTGTGTGTGTGTGTGTGTGTGTGTGTGTGTGTGTGTGTGTGTGTGTGTCCCTCGGTGCTACATTATTTTGCGTGAGCTCTACAGTGTAAATTGTGTGAATAGCGACCCATAAGGCTAACGAATGTGACAGAATAAGGCACAAGCTGCACAAGTTGTGCCACAAACGTAAAAACAAACATGTATTACTATTACTAGTAGTCATAGTTTTAGCATGTAGATATAATTAAAGTGCAGTTACTCATAGAGGTACAGTGTGGGCTGTAATTATCGTACGGCACCGAAACTTTGTAGATATTCTAGCGCTTTTATGTGCAACTGACTTACGCTCGAAAAAATTAGTTGCGAATCTGACTACAAGGTGCCGATCTGGTGCTGTGAAGGCAACAAAGACGTACATAAATGTTCCCATATGTAATGAATTATGAAGGGGATGTGAGCAGAAAAGGTCAAACAAGTGATAAAGGCATAATGTTGATTTTATTATTAACCACCTCTTACAGCATCTGTCAATATGAGCGCCGGAGACGTCAATAAGATGCTGTACACAGCCAGATTTGCACCTGGTGGACAAAATCAGAAGTAATTTTTTATTTCCAGCATAAATCAGTTCCGTAGCATGTCTACGAAGTTTCGCCGCCATACGACAATTACAGCCCACACTAGACCTCCGTTAATACTGCACTTTAATTTTAACCACCCGATATTTATGTGTAGATCTCTTTCACAAGGATATTGAACATGTTTTGGTATTACAATTTAAGAACATCAACATTAAAGTGAATGAGATGTATACACATTTACATACTTGTGGGTCTAGAATAACAAGGATGGGACAGATAATCGGCCTTGGCCTTATAGTTGGAACCATCCTGGGGTTTTCCTGAAATAATTTAAGCAATCCACGGGAAACCTAAATTAGCTACACTTCATTCCTTTCCCTTTCCGGCCACTACACACAATACCATCGATGTCAGGACCGTTTTGTGCCTGAAAAACTGAGCCAGCATCCGTCTATAACGAGTAAGACGTTGAGCTCAGAAAGGGGATAACGTGTTCGCATTAAACATTGCATAGCTTTTAGAGTAAATTTTTTCATTCAGGAAAAAGAAAAGTGAGAAATGATTCAATGTATAGACTGTTTCGTTTAACGAGTACCGTGTGACTTCCCACCTAAATGTTTTTTTAGCTGGTTCTTTAACCTCTTTTGGTAATTTACTTTACAGTTTTATTTCTTGATAGAAAATTCTTTTTTGAATATTACGTGTACTCTGTCTTGATAAATTTAAATACAGTCAAGATCTTGTTCTATCATCATGGACAGAAATGTTTCTGCAGTAGTTGCCAATGTTAGTTTTGATGTGTATAACTGTATGGTAAATGTATTCATACGATGGAGTTAAAAATCCCCAGTGTTTTGTACAGATGTTTACAGTGAGCTGGAATATTATTTTTGGTTATTATTCTTATGGCACTTTTCTGAAGTTTGAAAACTGTGTTCATATTTTGTGCATCTGCTCTCAGGAAAAGAATACCGAGTGTAGCTAAGATGATTTTACAATTGATTCCTACCAATCACTTCCTCTCTCAGAGCTTCCAACCTGTTTACGTATGCAGATTCAGTGTTTAAAAAAAACTGTTAGCATTTCATGTCAGTAAATAGTTATACGTATTGTATTCGTGGGCGACAATCTAGGGCACAATCCCGTGTGCAACCATGCTAATTGTCCAATCATTCTCATATCTTTCGTTTCCATCACCGATAATACTAATTTCCCTATTTAATTTAAACCTGGAGAAACAAAAGACTATCTTATTAGTTTTTGCACAGAGCAGTTAGAAACACTTAAAAAAATAACTGTAGTGATTGTCTAAAATGTAAGTTATTTATCGTCTTTCAATAACTAAAATATCCATTCAGTTATGCGATGCTGCTCCAAACTTTTACTTCTATCTTCGAAAACTGTGTCTCTCATACAGGAGAGTAAATTGCTCTGTTGCATACTAAATCAACATAACTGGATGATGACACCAGTAACTTAAAATACATTTTATTCTAGGCACTTTAAAGGTCAGGAACGAAATATTCACATTTAATGCCCAGAAATTATAAATTGTTTCACATGCATTTGACGAAGTTGGATATATTTTAGCTATGTGTATGCTTAAGTGTTTTCTACAGCGTCTTCTCGAAATATCCTGAATCAATTAATACATCCGACACCGCACTCGAGTATCACGCGGGCACTGGCGTAGACTCGAGCGCCTTCTCAAAAGAGTTAAACGAATCATCCCGAAGAACTGAATCATCTTTGTCGTACTGTCGGAATCATTTCGAAACACTAGCATCTTACGCTTCTTCGCAGGTCCAATGATGTCACAGTCACTGTAATCGTCCTCAGAATCATAAAAACATTCATTCGCACGGTCATCCGGCTCTTCATTCACACTGCGAATAAACGAATAATTAAAAAACCCTCCGAAAGTATTTCAGATTCGTTCATTTCTTTCCGTTTTCAGAGTAGACCCATCTCTAGAAGCAAGAGCAACTTCAAGTCGAAAATAGTAACTATTTGAAATTTCACAATACAGTCAAAATGCTACGAAATTAAAAAGCACATGAAGGCAATCAAGTGTGATACATAGACTACTGGTGTAAAACACGTAAATGGATGAGGTGGTTAATATATATCACAACAAATAGCATCTACAGACAGGATGTAGAGAACGCGAGTTAACTGGAGGTCTGTCAGTAACGGATGGTGCGCGAAACACGAGTAAACGCGGGAGCCTGCATGTGAAGTTACTGTAACGATTATTGAACTCGTGAACAAACAGCACTCTACGACGGATTTCCTTCATTATACCAGTTGGATTTACGTTCTAAATTGGGCATCATCATACATTTACTTTATTTAAAACATTGGCTTGACTCACAATTACAGAGCGAGGTGGCGCAGTGCTTATCACACTGGACTCGCATTCGGAAGGTCGATGGTTCAAACCCGCGTCCGACTATCCTGGTTAGGTTTTCCGTGATTTCCCGAAATCGAATTGGAGTAAATGCCGGTGTGGTTCCTTTGAAAAGGCACGGCCGACTTCCTTCCCCATCCTTCCCTAATCTGAAGGGACCTATGATTCGCGATTTGGTCCCCTCCCCCAAAATCAACCAACCAACCAACTTACAATTCGTGATGTAGATGGGCTTGCTTACAGACAATCAGCACAGACTGCATCAGGGCCAGTATGTTGCAGGAACTGAAAAGTAATGTATCACGGATGCCTCACGTCTATTTGTGATTTTGTCCTCGTGTAGACGGGTTGACGAATGCCATCCTGGCAGCCATATTGACTGTCACATGTACCGTACTGAAACTAGTGAAGTGTGCGCACGTGAAATAATAGTCTACGTCAAAATGACTCGTTTAGATTTTATCTGTTGCATTTATTGATATCATATCCCTAAAACATTCAAGAGAATCTCATGATCATTTTCAAGCTAACCGAACGTGCGAAAGTTAAGTACAGGGTGTTTACAAATGAATTTCGGGGTTTTAACGCTGTATAATATTTATTACATTAAACTTACAGTTATAAATGGTATGTCAAATGAAAAGAGCAACTCAAACAGTTGTGCTTGGCACCAGTGTGGATGCGCAGTGCGCAGTGTTTCTCCCCGTAGCGAAAGATGGCGACTATTGAACAGAAAGCGTTTTGTGTTTTGCAGTTTGAAAAGACCGTATCTGTAGTTACGATGCAACGTGCGTTCGAGACTGTTGAGCGAGTGAGAGAGTCGTTCACTTTTAGCCCAAAGAAATCAGTCCGGCAGGCTAGTTTTGAATTACAAACTCCCGTGTCGACTGTTTGGAAAGTTTTAAGAAAACGTGTACAACTACGTCCTTACCACTAACGGTTATTACAGGCTCTAAAGCCGGCAGACCTTGGATTACATGCCAACTTCGCAAACGAAATGTTGTTTCATGACGATGAAGATTTTTCACAATGTGCGCATCTGGGGCTCAGAAAATCCTCTCGAGTTGGTACAAATGAAACGAGATTCCCCTAAAGTGACAGTTTTTTGTGCCGGATCCCGGCGGAAAGTTTATGGGCCTTTCTTTTTTGGTGAACCTACAGGGTGTTTCAAAAATGACCGGTATATTTGAAACGGCAATAAAAACTAAACGAGCAGCGGTAGAAATACACCGTTTGTTGCAATATGCTTGGGACAACAGTACATTTTCAGCCGGACAAACTTTCGAAATTACAGTAGTTACAATTTTCAACAACAGATGGCGCTGCAAGTGATGTGAAAGATATAGAAGACAACGCAGTCTGTGGGTGCGCCATTCTGTACGTCGTCTTTCTGCTGTAAGCTTGTGCTGTTCACAACGTGCAAGTGTGCTGTAGACAACATGGTTTATTCCTTAGAACAGAGGATTTTTCTGGTGTTGGAATCCCACCGCCTAGAACACAGTGTTGTTGCAACAAGACGAAGTTTTCAACGGAGGTTTAATGTAACCAAAGGACCGAAAAGCGATACAATAAAGGATCTGTTTGAAAAATTTCAACGGACTGGGAACGTGACGGATGAACGTGCTGGAAAGGTAGGGCGACCGCGTACGGCAACCACAGAGGGCAACGCGCAGCTATTGCAGCAGGTGATCCAACAGCGGCCTCGGGTTTCCGTTCGCCATGTTGCAGCTGCGGTCCAAATGACGCCAACGTCCACGTATCGTCTCATGCGCCAGAGTTTACACCTCTATCCATACAAAATTCAAACGCGGCAACCCCTCAGCGCCGCTACCATTGCTGCACGAGAGACATTCGCTAACGATATAGTGCACAGGATTGATGACGACGATATGCATGTGGGCAGCATTTGGTTTACTGACGAAGCTTATTTTTTACCTGGACGGCTTCGTCAATAAACAGAACTGGCGCATATGGGGAACCGAAAAGCCCCATGTTGCAGTCCCATCGTCCCTGCATCCTCAAAAAGTACTGGTCTGGGCCGCCATTTCTTCCAAAGGAATCATTGGCCCATTTTTCAGATCCGAAACGATTACTGCATC
This sequence comes from Schistocerca americana, assembly GCF_021461395.2. Taxonomy (NCBI): domain Eukaryota; kingdom Metazoa; phylum Arthropoda; class Insecta; order Orthoptera; family Acrididae; genus Schistocerca; species Schistocerca americana. Next base: position 384,949,850 of record NC_060126.1, read on the forward strand.
ACGCTATCTGGACATTCTTCGTGAATTTGTGGCGGTACAAACTGCCTTAGACGACACTGCGAACACCTCGTGGTTTATGCAAGATGGTGCCCGGCCACATCGCACGGCCGACGTCTTTAATTTCCTGAATGAATATTTCGATGATCGTGTGATTGCTTTGGGCTATCCGAAACATACAGGAGGCGGCGTGGATTGGCCTCCCTATTCGCCAGACATGAACCCCTGTGACTTCTTTCTGTGGGGACACTTGAAAGACCAGATGTACCGCCAGAATCCAGAAACAATTGAACAGCTGAAGCAGTACATCTCATCTGCATGTGAAGCCATTCCGCCAGACACGTTGTCAAAGGTTTCGGGTAATTTCATTCAGAGACTACGCCATATTATTGCTACGCATGGTGGATATGTGGAAAATATCGTCCTATAGAGTTTCCCAGACCGCAGCGCCATCTGTTGTTGAAAATTGTAACTACTGTAATTTCGAAAGTTTGTCTGCCTGAAAATGTACTGTTGTCTCAAGCATATTGCAACAAACGGTGTATTTCTATCGCTGCTCGTTTAGTTTTTATTGCCGTTTCAAATATACCGGTCATTTTTGAAACACCCTGCACTGTAACTGACACTTCTTACCTTGATACACTAGAGCAATGGCTCTGCCCTCAGTTGGAAGAAGATGAGCCAGAGAACTTCATTTTCCAGCAAGGTGGTGCGCCACCTCACTGGCATAGCGAACTGTACCCAAGTGCTGGATAGTCCAAAAGGGGCCAGTGATAGGCTTGCTTTGCACGGCCTCCACGTTCACCCGACCTAACGCCATGCATGCGACTTTTTTCTTTTGGGACTTCATCAAGGATCGTGTGTACGTGCCTCCGCTACCCTGAATTAAGAAACCGGAATGAAGCAGCTGTTGCTACAATCACTGAAGACACACTGATCAATGTTTGGGAAGAACTCGGCAATAGACCTGATGTGTGCCTTGTGACAAATGGTGCTCACATTGAACATTGATAAGGTTCACCAAAACTGTTTGAGTTGCTCTTTAATTTGACATATCATTTATAACTGTAAGTTTAATATAATAAATACACTCCTGGAAATTGAAATAAGAACACCGTGAATTCATTGTCCCAGGAAGGGGAAACTTTATTGACACATTCCTGGGGTCAGGTACATCACATGATCACACTGACAGAACCACAGGCACATAGACACAGGCAACAGAGCATGCACAATGTCGGCACTAGTACAGTGTATATCCACCTTTCGCAGCAATGCAGGCTGCTATTCTCCCATGGAGACGATCGTAGAGATGCTGGATGTAGTCCTGTGGAACGGCTTGCCATGCCATTTCCACCTGCCGCCTCAGTTGGACCAGCGTTCGTGCTGGACGTGCAGACCGCGTGAGACGACGCTTCATCCAGTCCCAAACATGCTCAATGGGGGACAGATCCGGAGATCTTGCTGGCCAGGGTAGTTGACTTACACCTTCTAGAGCACGTTGGGTGGCACGGGATACATGCGGACGTGCACTGTCCTGTTGGAACAGCAAGTTCCCTTGCCTGTCTAGGAATGGTAGAACGATGGGTTCGATGACGGTTTGGATGTACCGTGCACTATTCAGTGTCCCCTCGACGATCACCAGTGGTGTACGGCCAGTGTAGGAGATCGCTCCCCACACCATGATGCCGGGTGTTGGCCCTGTGTGCCTTGGTCGTATGCAGTCCTGATTGTGGCGCTCACCTGCACGGCACCAAACACGCATACGACCATCATTGGCACTAAGGCAGAAGCGACTCTCATCGCTGAAGACGACACGTCTCCATTCGTCCCTCCATTCACGCCTGTCGCGACACCACAGGAGGCGGGCTGCACGATGTTGGGGCGTGAGCGGAAGACGGCCTAACGGTGTGCGGGACCGTAGCCCAGCTTCATGGAGACGGTTGCGAATGGTCCTCGCCGATACCCCAGGAGCAACAGTGTCCCTAATTTGCTGGGAAGTGGCGGTGCGGTCCCCTACGGCACTGCGTAGGATCCTATGGTCTTGGCGTGCATCCTTGCGTCGCTGCGGTCCGTTCCCAGGTCGACGGGCATGTGCACCTTCCGCCGACCACTGGCGACAACATCGATGTACTGTGGAGACCTCACGACCCACGTGTTGAGCAATTCGGCGGTACAACCACCCGGCCTCTCGCATGCCCACTATACGCCCTCGCTCAAAGTCCGTCAACTGCACATACGGTTCACGTTCACGCTGTCGCGGCATGCTACCAGTGTTAAAGACTGCGATGGAGCTCCGTATGCCACGGCAAACTGGCTGACACTGACGGCGGCGGTGCACAAATGCTGCGCAGCTAGCGCCATTCGACGGCCAACACCGCGGTTCCTGGTGTGTCCGCTGTGTCGTGCGTGTGATCATTGCTTGTACGGCCCTCTCGCAGTGTCCGGAGCAAGTATGGTGGGTCTGACACACCGGTGTCAATGTGTTCTTTTTTCCATTTCCAGGAGTGTATTATAAAGCGTTAAAACCCCGACATTCAGTTACAAACACCCTGTATATTTGTTTCCAGGATGTGGAATGTGATGCAACTCTACTGTGTCGTTTTCGAGTGAAGCTAATAAATAAATCCGGAAAAAAGTGGAAACACCACAATGGGTGGGAACGTCCTTGCACTATAATTCTGGTGTTTTCCCACTGGCCAACACGTCCTGCCTCACACCTTAGTAGATGCGCCACCGTAGCGGACTCGCAAACCGTGACGGTCGCCGGAGCCTGACGAAGTGAGCGCCGTGTGGGACGATTAACTGCCGAGTTCTCTGCGCGCACTGGATGCCGGCGCAGTTGCTGCACGAAACGACACGAGTTGGAGGCGGACGTAGTTCCACGGCCGCGGAAGTTGCCGCCTCGGCGAGAGACAGAAATATTCCACGCTGCCTGCGCGCTAGAAAAAGTTCACTTGGAAGTTACACAGAAATTATCACAAAGCTGGATAAAAGTTGGGCAGCTGCTGTGTTAAACGAAGACCAAAAAATGTGCACGCCGGTATTGCGTAAGCGTAACTCTGCAGCATTTCCCGCAGGCGTTAATCGACCATCTCTGAGAATAGAACAGCACTTCCTCTCTTATTGTTAGTTACACGTTTGCTGAATTATTTATACACGCTACCAGAACAACTTTTGTTACCTTACCGACATTCTATGTGCACTCACTGGCAAGCAGGCTTACAGCGTGCGACGGTGCGTACGTACTGCAAAGGGATACTCTTACCTTCTATATGTTGTTGTTGTTGTTGTTATCTTCAGTTCAGACACTGGTTTGATGCAGCTCTCCATGCTACTCCATCCTGTGCAAGCTTCTTCATCCCCCAGTACCTACTGCAACCTACATCCTTCTGAATCTGCGTAGTAGATTCATCTCCTGGTCTACCTCTACTATTTTTACCCTTCACGATGCCCTACAATACTAAATTGATGATCCCTTGATGCCTCAGAACGTGTCCTACCAACCGGTCTCTTATTTTAGACAGGTTGTGCCACAATTTCCTCATCTCCCCGATTCTATTCAGCACCACATTTCGAAAGCTTCTTTTCTCTTCTTGTCTAAACTATTTATCGTCCATGTTTGACATCCATCCATGACTACACTCAATACAGATACTTTTAGAAAAGACCTCCTGATACTTAAATCTATACTCGATGTTAACAAATTTATCTTCTTCAAAAAGGCTTTCCTTGCCATTGCCAGTCTACATTTTATATCGTTTCTACTTTGACCATCATCAGTTATTTTGCTCCCCAAATAGAAACACTCATCTATTACTTTAAGTATCTCACTTCCTAATCTAATGTCCTCAGCATCACCCGATTTAATTCGACTACATTCCATTATCCTCGTTTTCCTTTTGTTGATGTTCATCTGATATCTGCCTTTCAAGACACTTTCCATTCCGTTCAACTGCTCTTCCAGGTCCTTTGCTGTCTCTGACAGAATTACAATGTCATCGGAGAACCTCATAGTTTTTATTTCTTCTCCATGGATTTTAATTCCTACTCCAAATTTTTCTTTTGTTTCCTTTTGCTGCTTGCTCAATATACAGATTGAATAACATCGGGGATAGGCTACAACCCTGTCTCACTCCCTTCCCACCCGCTGCTTCCCTTTCATGCCCCTCAATTCTGCTAACTGCCATCTGGTTGTTGTACAAATTGTAAATAGCCTTTCGCTGCCTATATTTGGGTTATTTATGCAATGTGAGCAGGTCTTTCAGATAATGAATCATTATTCCCAGTTGAACGAGACGTTACATTACGAAAAATGTACCTCAATGTCGTCACTGCCTAGCGTTTGTCATGCGGTGATAGACAAAGCCTCCTCTGGACTTTTCCAAGCGTTACGATGTGCACATACATGCACATACATACTCAGCAAGCCATCAGGCGGTTCATGGCAGAGAATACTTTCCACTACTGCTAGTAGTGGACTGCTAGTAAATCCGCTTGCTGTCCCATCTGTAAATGGACCGAGGGAAAACTGCTGTTTGTATGCCTCCACGCGGCCATGCTTTCTCGTATATTGCCTCCGCGGTCATTGTACGAGATGTATGTTGTTGGCAGTAGAATCTTTCAGCAATTCGTCGCAAATGCCGGTTCTCTAAACTTTATCATAAGCGTTTCGTGAATAGGATGTCTTCTTCGCTCCAGAGATTGAATTCACGCAGCAGTTCCGTAATGTACGGTGTTTCAAAATGAATATATGGGTTTTAAGGCTTTGTAGCACATATTACATTCACCTTACAATTATAAAAAATACACCAAATGAAAGAGAAACACAAACAGTTTTTCTTACAATTATTCAGTGTGAACACCGATCACACATCGAGTCGATAGTCGAGGTATTCAAATGGTTCAAATGGCTCTGAGCACTTTGGGACTTAACATCTGAAGTCATCAGTCCCCTAGAACTTAGAACTACTTAAACCTAACTAACCTAAGGACATCGCACACATCCATGCCCGAGGCAGGATTTGAACCTGAGACCGTAGTAGCAGCGCGGTTCCGGACTGAAGCGCCTAGAACCGCTAGGCCACAAGCGCCAGCGGGGAGTTGTTCCGAAACCTTGATCAGTGTGTCACGAGTAACTGTTGCAATAACACTGTCTCTAAAGTCGGATAGATAATCTGGTATCAGAGGCACATACACATGACCGCGTCACATCGTGTGTGAACGTGGAGGTCGTGCATAAAATGCTGTGTCAACCAGCCCCTTGCGCCCAAAATCCGCCGGTCGGATACAACGTCGTTTAACCAGTCGCGTACTGAGTTATGCCAGTGAGGGGGCGCACCATATTGCTCCAAAATAAAGTTGTGTTGTTCTGCTTCTTCCCATTGCAGCACGGGCCATAGCTGTAGCACATCAAGATAAGAAACATCAGTTACAATTGATTCACCGAAAAAGAAAGGCCAATAAACTTTCCGCGAGGATATATCTTGGGGCTAAGCGCGAAAGAATCGCACTCGTTCAACACGTTTTTCAGTCACACTTTGTCATTCCATGCTCTTCCCATCGCGCACAGGTATACAAATCAAAACTGTTTGAGTTGGTCTTTCATTCTGTGTATTATTTACAATTGTAAGGTGAATGTAATATGTGCTACTAAGCCTTAAAACTCATATATTCATTTAGAAACGCTCTGTATTGCGGAAATGTTGCGTGAACTGAATCTCCGGAGCGAAGCACCCTGTATACAGCACAGGGTGTCCCATTTATCTTGACCACCCCAAAAAGCTGTTTGTCCAGATGCAAATTACAAAATGTTTCAAGCGAATATTCTTTAGCCGTCAGGGGGACATCAATTAGCGCTACTGTCTTCGTTGTAGCTTTGTTTCTTTTACAAAGATATGAACAGTGGTATGACTTTTTTAAATGGCACCCTGTATTTTTTATTCGGTAATTCATTTCCTCTCCTAAAGACTTATTCAAAAAGTATCACAGTGCACCATTCACTGAAACACAAGGTCATTAATTACGAGGGCAGTTCAATAAATAATGCAACACATTTTTTTTCTCGGCCAATTTTGGTTGAAAAAACCGGAAATTTCTTGTGGAACATTTTCAAACATTCCCGCTTCGTCTCGTATAGTTTCATTGACTTCCGACAGGTGGCAGCGCTGTGCGGAGCTGTTAAAATGGCGTCTGTAACGGACGTGCGTTGCAAACAACGGGCAGTGATCGAGTTTCTTTTGGCGGAAAACCAGGGCATCTCAGATATTCATAGGCGCTTGCAGAATGTCTACGGTGATCTGGCAGTGGACAAAAGCACGGTGAGTCGTTGGGCAAAGCGTGTGTCATCATCGCCGCAAGGTCAAGCAAGACTGTCTGATCTCCCGCGTGCGGGCCGGCCGTGCACAGCTGTGACTCCTGCAATGGCGGAGCGTGCGAACACACTCGTTCGAGATGATCGACGGATCACCATCAAACAACTCAGTGCTCAACTTGACATCTCTGTTGGTAGTGCTGTCACAATTGTTCACCAGTTGGGATATTCAAAGGTTTGTTCCCGCTGGGTCCCTCGTTGTCTAACCGAACACCATAAAGAGCAAAGGGGAACCATCTGTGCAGAATTGCTTGCTCGTCATGTGGCTGAGGGTGACAATTTCTTGTCAAAGATTGTTACAGGCGATGAAACATGGGTTCATCACTTCGAACCTGAAACAAAACGGCAATCAATGGAGTGGCGCCAAACCCACTCCCCTACCAAGAAAAAGTTTAAAGCCATACCCTCAGCCGGTAAAGACATGGTTACAGTCTTCTGGGACGCTGAAGGGGTTATTCTGTTCGATGTCCTTCCCCATGGTCAAACGATCAACTCTGAAGTGTATTGTGCTACTCTTCAGAAATTGAAGAAACGACTTCAGCGTGTTCTTAGGCACAAAAATCTGAACGAACCTCCTTCTTCATGACAACGCAAGACCTCACATAAGTCTTCGCACCCGAGAGGAGCTCACAAAACTTCAGTGGACTGTTCTTCCTCATGCACCCTACAGCCCCGATCTCGCACCGTCGGATTTCCATATGTTTGGCCCAATGAAGGACGCAATCCGTGGGAGGCACTACGCGGATGATGAAGAAGTTATTGATGCAGTACGACGTTGGCTCCGACATCGACCAATGGAATGGTACCGTGCAGGCATACAGGCCCTCATTTCAAGGTGGCGTCAGGCCGTAGCATTGAATGGAGATTATGTTGAAAAATAGTGTTGTGTAGCTAAAAGATTGGGGAAGAACCTGGTGTATTTCAATGCTGAATAAAACAACCCCTGTTTCAGAAAAAAAATGTGTTGCATTACTTATTGAACTGCCCTCGTACATAACACAACATTGACGTTGACGCTCCCAGCGCTTAGCACAGGTACGCGGGGTAATGGAACACATCCACGTGCTGACGTAGACAGAGGACAAATGTAAACATAAGTAGAATTCACACCCGTCATTCCGTCAACCATCGTCAGTTGAAGAGTTGTGTGAGTAGAATGTACACCAACGAAGAGCAGGTACAAATGCTACTCATCTATGAGAATTTTACTTAGCAGAACAGTAATTGCAATACCGTTTTCTTTTGTACGGGTACATTCAGTACAGTAGTTTAGTGCTTTTAAGTGCTGTTGTGTAGACGAGGCATACAGTAAAGGCTGTCCTTCCTACAAACTGCATCGACATAACGTTTCTTTTAATGTTATTGTTGCTGAAGATAGGCGAAATGCTACGCAAGAAGCAGAACTGTAAAGAGAGCGATATCCTGACAAGAACCCACCTTCCCGACGGATGTTTTCTCGTCTTGTTGCGATGCTTCAGGAAACGGGAAGTTTCAACCCACGACAACGCAATCGTCGTAGCACTCGCACAGATGAAGCTGCCGAAGTTACTGTCCTCGCTTCAGTTGCTATGAATCCACATGTGAGCTTGAACAGCTTGAACACGAGATTGGCATTCGTAAAACCAGTGTACATCATATTCGTACACGTCACTGGTTCCATCCTTACCATATACACCTACATCAAGATTTGCATGGGAATGATTTCCAGAATCGTGTACAGTTCTGTCAGTGGGCACAGCAGCAAATCGTCGCCAACCCGAACTACTTCTCCAATGTTCTATTAATCGATGAATGTTCCTTCTCAAACAAAGGACAGGTAAATACAAGGAACACGTATTATTTGTCCAGCGACAACCCACGATGGCTTAGACAGGTGGAAAGTTAGCATCAATGGAGAGTTAACGTCTGCTGTGGGATGCTTGGTACTACAAATATTGGCCCTGAGTTCATCAATTGTAGTCTAAACGGCACAGCGTATGCCAACTTCCTCAGACGAATTCTTCCACCTCTTCTGAAGTGCCGCTAAGAACCAGAATGCTTATGTGGCATCAACACGGTGATTTCCAGCATATAATGCCTTGCGTGCACGTCGTGTTCTGAACCGAAGGCATCCTGCCAGATGGATTGGTCGAGGAGGATTCAAATGGCTCTGAGCACTGTGGGACTTAACAGCTGTGGTCATCAGTCCCCTAGAACTTAGAACTACTTAAACCTAACTAACCTAAGGACATCACACACATCCATGCCCGAGGCAGGATTCGAACCTGCGACCGTAGCAGTCGCGCGGTTCCGGACTGCGCGCCTAGAAGGTCGAGGAGGAACAGATACTTGGCCTGCTATGTCTCTTGATTTAAATCCTCTGGACTTTTTTCTTTGGGGATGTATTAAAGACGTTGTCTATCGTGATATTCCAACACCTCCAGAGGACATGCAGAAAACGTATTCTCTTCAGCAGGCAACACTTGAACCAGTAAATAATTCTTTCATTCAACGAGTGCACCAGCGTATCGGTGTCCAGGGTCACAACTTGAGCACCTTTGATTGTTCTATTCCTGGGCAATGGTACAGAAGAGTCAAAGTCAATTTTGTGTTATGTTTTTACTTTATTTTCATTTGTTTTCTGACAACTGCAGTAAGTGGACGAGTTTGTGATCCTGGGTTGAAAGTCAATGTTGTGTTACGTAATCAATAACGTTGTGTTTCAGTGAATGGTACACTGTGATACATTTTTGAATAGGTCTTCAGGAGAAGAAATGAATTAACGAATAAAAAATACAGGGTGCCATTTAAGAAGTCATACTGCTGTTCATATCTCTGTAAAAAAAAAAACAAAGCTACAAAGAAGGCAATCGTGGTGATTGATGTCCCCCTGACGGGCTAAAAACATTTGCTTGAAACATTTTGTAATTTGTATCTGGTCAAACAGTTATTTAGGGTGGTCAAGATAAATGGGACACACTGTATATGTCTACGACGGTGTGCTGAAAAGCGTTGCCTCAATTTCTTTAAAGTCCTGTTCTCGATATCGGTTGAGGCATTACATGTCATGCATATCACTCGGTCGACTTTCCCGAGTCGCTGACGGAAGTTGCAACCCTCTACTGCTAGTGAGTTCTGAGTTGTAGCGTGTAACTAGGCTGAGTGTAACGCAACTACGTCGGTGCGTGAACTACAGTGCGCTGTAATCGAGTTTCTAATCGTCCACATATGGAGCATTCTCTCCTTTAGCATGACAATGCCGGACCACACACGAGCGCTGCGATATCTCCAACAATCCGACGCCTTGGGTTCGCTGTCCTCGATCATCCTCCACACAATGCCCAACTGGCCCCATCCGATTTTCATATGTTCCCGAAACTTAAAGAACTACTTCGAGGACTCTGATAGTGATTAGGCGGTGCAAGCAGATGTGAGGTTGTGGCTCCATCAACAAAGTCAAACATTCTATAGTGACGGTATCAAAAACTGATCTCTCATAGGGGAGAAATGTGCTCGCCGCCAGGATGACTATGTTGGGAAATAAATACAGTATGTAGACATGGGGAATAAAGATGCAGAATGTTAATAAAATTTGTTGTATTTAAAAGGCTTTAGGAGTTTTCACATAAAAAGTTCGGAGGCTACAGTTTCCAGCACGTCCTCGTAAATGCAAACCACTGTGAAGCGTTTCGGGGAAGGCTACTTGCCACTGCGCCACTTATTACGCCACTCACTTTAGTAAGACACCGTCGTACGTAATTAAAATTTTGTTTCTCTTCATACATTAGATTTATGTTTCAGTTTCTTTCTTGACAACTGAGCCGTTTTTTCTATATCATATTCTTGATCTTTCATGAATAATCTGTTTTGTGTAGCGACATAATATTATAGTACTATGTGCATACTTCATCATTTATGTTTTACTCTATGTGACTGCTCTTTGAAAAAGCCATTTGCGAATATGCTTTTATTGGTGAATAATACTATTCAACGTAATCAAGACAATGCTTCTACACTACTAGCCATTAAAATTGCTACCCCACAAAGATGACGTGCTGCAGACGCGAAATTTAACCGACAGGAAGAAAAATGCTGTGATATGCAAATGATTAGTTTTTCAGAGCATTCACACAAGGTTGGCGCCGGTGGCGACACCTACAACGTGCTGACATAGGGAAAGTTTCCAACCAATTTCTCATACACACACAGCAGTTGACCGCCTTTGCCTGGTGAAACGTTGTTGTAATGCCTCGTGTAAGGAGGAGAAATGCGTACCATCGCGTTTCCCACTTTGATAATGGTCGGATAGTAGCCTATCGCGATTGCGGTTTATCGTATCGCGACAACTGCTCGCGTTGGTCGAGATCCAATAACTGTTAGCAGAATATGGAACCGGTGGGTTCAGGAGGGTAATACGGAACGCCGTGCTGAATCCAAACGGCCTCGTATCACTAGCAGTCGAGATGACAGGCATCTTATCCTCATGGCTCTAACGGATCGTGCAGCCACGTCTCGATCCCTGAGTCAACAGATGGGGACGTTTGCGATTCAACAACCATCTGCGCGAACAGTTCGACGGCGTTTGCAGCAGCATGGACTATCAGCTCGGAGACCATTACTGCGGTTACCCTTGATGCTGCATCACAGACAGGAGCGCCTGCGATCGTGTACTCAACGACGAACCTGGGTGCACGAATGGCAAAATATCATTTTATCGGATGAATCCAGGTTCTGTTTACAGCATCATGATGGTCGCATCCGTGTTTGGTGACATCGTGGTGAACACACATTGGAACCGTGTATTTGTCATGGCCATACTGGCGTATCACCAGGCGTGACGATATGGGGTGCCATTGGTTACACGTCTCGGTCACCTTTTGTTCGCATTGACGGTACTTTGAACAGTGGACGTTACATTTCAGATGTGTTACGACCCGTGGCTCTACCCTTCATTCGATTCCTGCGAAACCCTTCATTTTCAGGATAATGCACGACCGCATGTTGCAGGTCCTGTACGGGCGTTTCTGGATACAGAAAATGTTCGATTGCTGCCCTGGGCGGCACATTCTCGAGATCTCTCACCAATTGGTCAATGGTGGCCGAGCAACTGGCTCGTCACAATACGCCAGTCACTATTCTTGATGAACTGTTGTTGAAGCTGCATAGTCAGCTGTACCTACACGCCATCCAAGCTCTGTTTGACTCAATGCCCACCGGCCAGAGGTGGTTGTTCTGGGTACTGATTTCTCAGGATCTATGCACCCAAATTACGTGAAAATGTAATCACATGTCAGTTCTAGTATAATATATTTGTCCAATGAATAGCCGTTTACCATCTGCATTTCTTCTTGGTGTAGCAATTTTAACGGCCAGTAGTGTAACTTCCTCGTCCCGGCCTTGAATGGTTAAGGGATGTCGACCAGCCACCCCGTCATCCTCTGCCCTGCGGGGTCCGCAGATAAAGTGTGGAGGGGCATGTGGTCAGAACACCGTTCCCTCAACCGTTTTACCCACTTTTTAGTCGGCACAGTGAACATAAACCACATTCTAAATTTATTAAATCGTTGCATAATGTACACGTTGTATAATGTATTGCACGATGCATGGATACGCGCTCCTGGCCACGCCCTCCCGCCTCTGTGTGTGTGTGTGTGTGTGTGTGTGTGTGTGTGTGTGTGTTCAAAATGGCTCTGAGCACTATGAGACTTAACATCTGAGGTCATCAGTCCCCTAGAACTTAGAACTACTTAAACCTAACTAACCTAAGGACATCACACACATCCACGCCCGAGGCAGGATTCGAACCAGCGACCTTAGCGGTCGAATGGTTCCAGACTGAATCGCCTAGAACCGCTCGGCCACACCCGGCCGGCTTTGTGTGTGTGTGTGTGTGTGTGTGTGTGTGTGTGTGTGTGTGTGTGTGTGTGTGTGTGTGTGTACAGGGGAGGGTATCGGCGTCGCCAGGACAGCTAACATTATTGCTCTACAATAGCTTACTTATTCACCTTCACTCAACATAACTAAACTACCAATGTACGAGCAAAGCCGGAGGTAAAGCTACTTCATTAAAAAAATAAATTCGTAGTAATTATAGGGATCGTATTGTAAAACCAGTCACCCACGTGTGTTCACAGACATGCACGAAGTTCACACGATGATGATGATTTTAGAAGACGCGCGTTCAACGTCATGCTCATCAGCGTCCTGAAGAAAAGTCAACATGCCAATCTCATGGACGGGGACGAAGGTTATCCCCACATGCGGAGCAGCTTAAGGCAAAAGCGGGACAGATGACGCGAGAGGACAGACGCCGCATCTGCAAAAATTCGTCAGCAGACATTGCTGAGCGCGGGCGACGCTCATTGTTGTTGTAACCGCTGGCGAGATCAGTTTACTCCCAAGTTTTTGTACTTCAGGAGCGGAAAATAGAGGAGAAATTTCAGAAAATAGCATTTCGAGACCAAGGTAAGTCAAGGTAATTTTGCACGATTCCTTTTTAATAGTATGTACTAGCAGATATGCGGCTAGTAGCTTATAACTTGTACTTAGATTGTGCAGTAGAAATATTGTAGGTTATGTCGGTCGAGTAATGGCTTCTTCCGATAACATCTTTGGTGAAAATTGGGGTGCAGCATCTGTCCCTACGAAAACGGACAGATGACGCACCATTACTGTGGGACAGATGCCGCAATGCTTGCAACGCTAACAGGAGTCCATACGTTTTTATTTTACAGAAAAATGCCGAGAAAACGCATTAGGACAAGAGACGGGGGAAAATGGACTGCATAAGATTTATTAGAGGCAGTGAAACTAGTCGAAGAGCAAGGTTATGCTAAAAGGAAAGCAGCTCGAATGAAAAATATACCGGAACGAGTATTAAGGCGAAGACTTGCTACGCACAATTTCAAGAAAGCAGGGTGTGGAGGAAATTAGTTGCCCATATAAAGAAATTGCAATCATGTGGCTTTGTTCCCAAACCGTCAGACGTCAGGCAAATAGCTTTCAGTTTAGCTGATTAGATGGGACTGAAAAACAAATTCAGCAAGGAAAGAAACTTGCCGGGAAAGATTGGTTCCTCTCATTTTTAGAACGCAATGAGGGCTTAAGCATCAGAAAAGCGCAAGGGCTTTCTGTTGCCAGAGCGATTGGAATGAACAGAGACGAAGTCAATTCTTACTTTGATCTGTTAACACAAACGTTGACCGAAAATGGGCTTTTGGATAAACCAGGTAGTGTCTACAACGTAGACGAAACTGTTCTACAGTTAAACAATGAGCATGGGAAGGATGTTGCGGCAAAAGGAAGCAGGGATGTCCATGTCATTACTTCTTATAAAAGAAGAGAGACAATAACAGTTATTGCACGCCGTAAACGCGAGGGAAATTTCTTACCACCTTACTGCATTTACAAAGGAGTGAATAAGAAACAAGACGCTGAAGACAATATGTCTCCAGGATCAGTTGTTGTTATGAGGAGAGAATCCGCTTTTGTCAAGAGTGATATTTTCACGGATTGGTTGAAAAACCATTTCCTTCCTAGAAAGGCGCCTGGCCCTGCTCTGCTTCTGTTAGGTGGTCATGCCTCTCAAATGAATTGTGTTACCCTTTTTGATATAGCTGTTAAAATTTAAGTGTCGATAATTTGTTTGCCTAGCCACACGACACAGTTTTTACAGGCACTAGACCGATCATTTTTCAAGCCGCTGAAGTCCTACTTTAAAGAGGCTTGTCATTCATGGATTGTAGATAACGCAAGCAAAGACAGAAGAATTACAATCGTGATAGATGGCGCAGTAACTGAAACATATCAAGTGTGCATGTTTTTGTAATTAAGAACTGACACATTTGATTCTACATTTCCTTTACGATGTAAATGTAAGCTTTTGTGTTCGAACGGTTAATATTAATGTTCGAAATTGCCTCTCACCATTGGCAGTGCGCCTGCCACTATCACTTCATGGACATTACAGCAACAACACAACACCTTTTGACAGCAATCCTCGGCGTTGGCTTCGAATTGCGGGCTTTAGCCTGGCAGTAAGCATCTCACCAGTGTTGCCAATTTAGCGACTTTGTCGCTAGAAATGGCGACTTTTGCCTTCGTCTTAGCGACAAAAAAAACTTTTTAGCGACAAAAATTATTTAGCGACTTATCTGGCGACTTTTGAAGTACAAATCAAAACTCTTCTGGGCCAGTATTTTCATTAACAAAACTAATATTTTAACTATAGAATGGGTACTACACCAACTTTGTTCTAGATTTACTAAGTTAAATTAAGTTCTTAGCAGATTATGTAGCATTGTTCAGCATTTAGTAAACCTGAATGTGGGGATCGCCTACGGAGTAAGAAAACCGTGACTAAAGAAAAATTCATTATTCATGACCCACTAACCTGTTATCGTCGATAGCGTATCGATCTATAATTCTTCAAGTTTTGAACTCCCTTTATTTTTCGAATTGACAAAAAACATACGTAATATTACGTATAATACAATACATTTCTGTCAAGCAACCTCTAATTTTTCGAAATGTTAACTCGCAGTCAAATTATTACCACGTGCACAGTGGTAACGCAAGAACAATTCGGTGGGGGTATTATTACGTTTTAAACAATGAACAATAGGACTGATATCGAGTTACCGAGTGAGTAGATTGTTTCATGACCTCTAGTTTGTCTGAGTTTTAATGTATTTTCAGTGACTATAAATTGGTGAAACATAATGGATTTACCACAGAAGAAGAAGCAGTACACCAAAAACATCGGGATGCGTGGGAAGCAGAACCTGAATTCAATGGGTGGCTGAAACCAATCGTTGGAGACTTACCCAAGGCAAGATGTCAAGTACGTGCAACAGAGTTTTATGCTAAATTGTGTGATATTAGAAATCATTCGAAAACTATTAAGCATAAACAAAAAATTGATTAAAAAAAAACACAAACCACCTTACCTGTGAAAATTGTTCCGAAAACTACAGATAGAATAGCAAGCAGAGAGGAAGGCGCCATTTCTTTATTTATTGCTGAACATTGTTCTATTTTAGCTGTAGATCATTTAGGAATACTGTGCAAGAAGGTGTTTTCCGGTGACGAGGGCGCTAAAAGCATGCAATTACATGGTATAAAGTGCACTAACATTATAACTGAAGTTTTGGCTTCATATTTTACACAATCATTGGTTGAAGATATAGGTAACCAAAAATACAGTGTACTAATAGATGAATCCACAGATGTATCAATATCTAAAATGCTAGGTATCATTATACGGTTCTATAGTGTAAACAACCAAACCATTAGATCAGCATTTCTCAAACTCGCTGTAGTAGAAACTGCAGATGCAAGAAATCTGGCTGCTGTTCTTGTGAATTCTTTGAAAGATCTCAAATTTCCAATCGCTAATATGGTAGGAATTGGCACAGATAATGCTTCTGCAATGATTGGAATAAACAATGGGCTTTTCGAACAACTCAGGAGAGAATATGGTTTGAAGCATTTGGTATTGATCCGTTGCATTTGTCACTCTCTTCAGCTTGCAGTTTCGCACGCCTCAGTGAATACCATACCTAGAAACATAGAGATTCTTGTACGGGAAACCTACAATTGGTTCTCCGTTTCACCCAAAAGACAAGAGGAATATAAGAAGGTTTATGAGACAATAAATTGTGGAAAACAGCCACTAAAAGTTCTGAAGGTGCTGTGCAACACGTTGGCTTTCAATTGAACCAGCAATACGAAGAATTCTGGAGCAGTGGTAAGAACTAAAGCTACATTTTTCACTTGCCATGGTTCAAGACAATTGTTACACTGCCGATTTTTTGTACAAGACGTATTGTGACGACTCAGATCATCTTTACATGTTTTGCCTGAAACATGCTTTAAAAGACGAACAAATAGCAATAAAAGCTTTTGAAGGAGAAGACAATGACCTCACTGAATTACTAGTTACACTTGTATTTCTCTTGCAGTCACTCAGACAAAACATAGTTTTTCCAACTGTTGATTTGTTGACAACACCAGTTGCAAGCGAATGTATGTACGCAAATCCGAACCTTGGCTTTATGTTTGAACAGAAATTGTCTGAGTCAAGTTTGTCTGAAGAAAATAAAGTTTATTTGAAGAAGAGATACATTCAGTTTAGTCTGAAACTCATAAAAGAAATTGAACAAAGACTGCCAAGTAACGTTACGATCCTGAAAAAAATGTCAATGCTGAATGTTGAAGAAACACTAAAAGTGAATAAAAATGATGCTGTAGCGGATGTAGCCAAAGAATTGGGTTTTAGTGGCGATTTCATAGACGGTATGCTGCAAGAATGGCATAATATCAACTTCATTAGGTGGAATAACACTATTAACACTGTTCGATTTTGGAGTGAGGTTTTGCTGTATAAAAATGCCACAGGGGAGAATCCTTTTTCTTTGATTTCACAGCTAGAAATGACTGTTCTATGCCTACCACATTCAAATGCAGACGTGGAAATAATATTCAGTTCTATGAACATTATAAAAACTAAACAATGTAACAGATTATCGTTAATGACAATTAATGCTTTGATCATATTGAGAGACCAGCTGAAGAAACAAAATAAGGACTGTGCATCTTTTGACATACCGTCAGACGTATCGGAGCTTATTGGATCGAACGAAAGTTATTCTTTTGCGACAAAACCAGTCGAACTGCAACATCATCTTTTGAGCGACGTTCAACCCTCTACATCAACTACAGTTCTGTCAGAGCATGAAACAAAAGAGTTATTCGATCTTCTGAGTGACGACGATGAATAGCTCACATACCGGGATGTATATATTTTGCAGCCTAATTTGAGTTCTTGCTTTCTTTTGTTACAAATGTAGTTGTATATTTCTAGTATATTTGACTACTGTGATTGAAACAACAATTTATGTGTTGCGTCAATTATGATAACATGTTTCACTAAACGTTAGCGTATTTCATATGTATGTTGCTGCAAATTTTCAGTACACCCCTAGTAAAATCAGTTTTAGCGACTTTCTAGCGACTTTTGATATTGAATCTAGCGACTTGGGTTTTTTAGAGTTGGCAACACTGCATCTCACTGTAACGTACACTTTTTATTGTTGTGCCCCTTTCCCCATAATGTTCCAGTACTGGACCTTTTGCGTCCCAAAAAATCCGTAAGAATCAGTATTCCTGCAGACGGTTGGCTCTTTACCTCTTTCTTGCACTGCGAATTTGGATGTTTCCATTCTATACTCTGCCGTTTACTCTCTGATTCGTAATAATGAATCCATTTTTCGTCACCAGTAATGATCCTGTCTCAGATGTTGTCCCCTTCGTTACCATAGCGATCCAAATGTTTTTTTGCAGATGTCCAAGCGCATTTGTTAATGCAGCTGTGTGAGTTGTTTTGGGACCCATCTTGTACAAACTTTATGAAACCCAAGTCTGTTGTGGATGATTTCGTAGGCAGAACCGTGACTAATTTTCAGACGATGTGCCACTTCGTCAACAATTAATCGCCTGTCTAAGAGAATCATTTCACTTGAACGCTCAATGGTTTCTTCATTTGTGGCAGTAAATTGTCGTCCGGCACCTTCATCGTGCGCAACACTTGTGCGACCATTCTGAATTTTTCGATCCATTCGTAGACACTCTGTAGTTACAAAGCACTGTCTTCGATGGATTTCGGCCCCTGACACGCCTTCCGACCAATAGACAGCGGAGCAGCCATGATTAACGGCACGGCTGCGATAACGAAACTAACCTATCAGCTTGAAAATTGCAAATATATAACAACAAATAAACAAATCATGCGTCATCAACGTAAAAAGACAGTACTGCCAAATTAAACAAAAATATAACTAAATCGCGGATAATAATCGACTTACCCTCGTAAAATTTATATGAGTCAATTCTCACACAAGTTCTATTTACTATATATATCTGTTCCGACTTTTCAGCCATAACGTTTCTGGACCGATGGCTCCGTCAAAGTGAGGTAGGGGTGAATACATCCTCAAGGCTCCTACTAACCAACAAATAGCCAGTGAACAAAACGTTCTCGGGCTTCTAGAAGTGGTTAAAATGGCCCTTTTTGAACTCTCGACCAAGCACTCCTTGGTCAGTACCAAGTTGAATGACTCCTGATGGGCTGTTGGTACGCCGTTACTTATTCTATCCCCCGGCTATGGTATCACTGGTGCTTACGGAATCGCCATACTCGTATAATGAGAGACGTTGGATGCTTCCGCTTCAACTTCGCTGTTTCCGGATCCTACGCTGCGCTGAGCTGCAGGTAGCCATCTTCAATAACGGTGTTGTCCGTAGTTTTTATTTCGGTGGCTTCTTTAATCAAACAGGCCCAGAAGCCGACAGTGCGAGCCACGACAGCGTGCTCAGCTAAAGTTGATTTTCCGAAAAAGTTTTGTTACACAGACAGAACGGAAAAAGAGAGATTGGAAGACCAAGGAAACTTTGAAAGCAACTGCCTCTGTGACCAGAACAGATAAATCACTTACTCCTTGAACAAAGAAAGAAAGAAAGAAAGAAAGAAGAAAAGAAAGAAAGTACTAAAGAAGAAGAAGAAGAATTTGATGATGTCTGCCGCTAACTTGCATTTTGTGAGTAATGACTGTTGGGATTTAAACCTTGTTGTGACGTATCATTATGAAGTATTTATTGTTTTAGTGTCTATACTAATTAAAATATCGCCTATTGTCCAAATAGATTGTCTGCACGGAGGTAGTTTGACATTCTGCGTCAAATGCAACTGTACAGTCACTCTGATACGCGAATGCATAAATAACGTGGTGCATAACGAAAGAATCTTCGCTAGGCTTTCCGTAGATGACACTATTGAATACAAGATGATTCAGCTGCCCCTGCCGACGTCGTTTTATGCAACCCGCAATGTTGTACCTGACTTGCAAAAACCACAAGCGAGATTTTCATATTCTCTCGCTCGCTGCGCGCAAGCTATTAGTTCTACAGAAAAAAATGAAGAGGACGTTTTTGTAGAAAATTTAATTTAGTTAAATCTTGTATCAGGATACGTTTTTGCTGGAGGCCACAGTTTTCGAATTGTGCAAGAAAAACGTACAAAAGTGACCTCCAAACGCAACTCCACCACCACACTCATCCCTCAACGGTCAAGATTTCTGGTATGTTTTTCGCAGCACTCCCTCCAACCACTTCAAAAATTTCCAACTAAACTAACTATTCTCGGTATTCGACCTTTTTAGATCTCTATTGATTCGGCTATTTCGCCTCCAAGATAGTCGGCTATTTTGTTAGCATTATTAATTTAAACGTGTCCGTGAGGCTAACGAAAGAAAAACGACTTTCCTAAAAGTTGCACTCAAACTAATCACGTTGACTATTCGATCCTAACTTAGCCCTTACAAGCACAGAAGTTTAATGGTCTGACGGCCTGACGAATACAACGGTGTAATTGTTTATTTTATGCTGTTAAAATTTATTAAATTGTTGGATAAAATTCACACAAAAGTCAATTTTACAATTTGTAAGTGCTCGACTAAGCCGATGGCGTAATAAAGCCGGCCAATGAGGTCCAAAAAATTCGAATTTGGGAAATAATTCGTGCAGTTGCAAACTCTTGTACAGTGGTAAGAGAGAGTGCTGCGAAGAAAATACTGGAAATCCTGACCGGTGGGTGCTGACTGTGGGAGTGGAGATGCGTTTCAAGGTCACTTTTGTACATATTTTTTAACAAATTGAGAAGTATGGCGTCTGGCGAAAACGTATCCCACGACAAAACTAACTTACATTAAATTTCCTACGAAATGGTCAAGTTCGTTTTTCTGTTGGCGCATGACGAGCGAGAGAATACGAAAATCTTGCGCGTGGTTTTGAAGTCCAGAGACAACATTGTGGGTTGCATAGAACGACGTCGGTAGCGCAGGTGAATCACCGTGCACAGAGAAGTCACTGTGGTGTCACCGCCAGACACCACACTTGCTAGGTGGTAGCTTTTAAATCGGCCGCGGTCCGCTAGTATACGTCGGACCCGCGTGTCGCCACTGTCAGTAATTGCAGACCGAGCGCCACCACACGGCAGGTCTAGAGAGACGTCCTGGCACTTGCCCCAGTTGTACAGCCGACTTTGCCAGAGATGGATGTCGGACAAATAAGCTCTCATTAGCCGAGACGATAGTTAGCATAGCCTTCAGCTAAGTCATTTGCTACGACCTAGCAAGGCGCCATTATCCTTTGTTATTATTGCTATTATACTTCCGTATCATCAAGAACGATGTTCTACAATTATGAATTAAAGTTAAGTATTCCAGAAGCTATGTACTATTTTTGGCTACTCTAATTCCTTGTAATGTTCCAGACCTCACGCCAGTCTGCGTGAGCGTAAACGCGTGCATTTCGGCTTCCTCGCATAGTGACTTGGCTGTCTTGCCAAGTCACAACAGTCACAACGATAAATAATTAGCATAATGCGGGAAGACATGAAGAGGACAGACACTTCGGGTAGCAATTGGCAGATGCCCCTCAGCATAAAGAAATGTAACATATGGTTAATTAGATGGAAAGAACATTTATTGGGAGATTACATGATTGCCGAAGAATGACTGCAAACAGCCACACCAATTAAATATCTGGGAGTGAGCGCAGGGAGCGATTTAAAGGGGACTGACCACGTGAAATGAACCGTACGTAAGCCATTCGCGATTTCGCACAGTCGTCTCCTGAAACCCCTGAGGTACTTTGTTAAGCAAAATATAGGTTGCAAATTATTTAAAGGAAACGGAAGGTGTTAAGTAAATATGTTAGCTATTTAGGACAGAATAAAATTAAGATAGTGAAGGATGGTTACTCGCCACTGTCAAGGACAGGATACGAAACCTTCCAAATTGCATCGAGTCTTTGACGCGATTCCACTCTGTTCTAGAGTCGGCATTTTTTTTGCTTTGATCCGTCACGACAGCCGTGCAATGACAGTTTGTGGCGCATTCAACGTTGACAAGACTGCGGCAGCAAGGCGTCCGATTCGACAAACAAAACAGGGTGTAAACTCACATTCTGCGACTGTATGTTGTAGTCTCCAACATGAGAGACACTGCGCACAACAATGGTGGAAGTTCCACAGAAACAATGTTGGTCTCATGTTCAGCTTTTCATGGTATTTTAATTTTGTGCCCATGTGAAGTAGGGAGAACTCATCTCCTGCGCAGGTGCGAAAATACTGGTCGCGATTTTCAACACTTGCTCTTCATCTTCCTTCTTTCCACTTCTGTGTTTTCTCGATCGTGTTTAGTTTTTGGACGCTGGTATACAGAGTACACGCAGGGGACTGAGCGCTAGAAAAGGCGGTGAGGCTCCGCTGGGGACGGCGTGTGCTTTTTCACGCGGCCCGGATATTCGCCCGGACAGGTGATATCCGGTTGCTGTCGTCATACGACGCGAGTTTCTCCATGGTCGCGTGCGTCCGTCTGACAGACTATTTTCCGTCTCTCTCTCTCTCTCTCTCTCTCTCTCTCTCTCTCTCTCTCTCTCTCTCTCTCTCTCTCTCTGTGTGTGTGTGTGTGTGTGTGTGTGTGTGTGTGTGTGTGTGTGTGTGTGTGTGTGTGAGTGTGCTCGCGCGCTTTGGCTGCCTTGAAGACAAACGTAAGGAAGACTACTCTCATGTACACTATTAGTATTTAACATTGCAACACCATGAAGGGGGCATGTAATAAACATCTGACATTAAGTTAAATATTTGCTGCAATACGTAAATCTACAATATGACGGTATTGGTTTGTGCACGCCAGAAATCCAATATCAGACCAAACATGATATCAGAAGCTTCCAGTTTTAAATCAGAAAAAAATACAAATGAAAAAAAAAATCGCAAATTTCATCTGCGAATGGAACGCGTGTCCTCCACTCCACAGTCAGATCTCGGTCGCTACATCAGTGGTGCTTTCGTTGAGCAGCGTTTGCCTTATGGGTACACAAGGAGCAGTCGTAAATGTTTGTGTTCTCGATTTCCAGGAAAAGATTAGTTTGCGGACATATACAAGAGGCGTTCAATTCGTAATGCAACACATTTTTTTCTGAAAGAAGGCTGGTTTATCCACGATTCCAGTACATCATATTATTCCACACGTTCTTGGCCAAAAAACACTACTTCTCAACATAATCTCCGTTCAATGCGACGGCTTTACGCCACCTTATTGGGAGAACCTGTATACCAGCATGGTACCTCTCTACTTGTCTTGCTGTACGAAGGGCGTTTGAAAAGTCCGTGCAAAAATAAAACTTCTGACGTGTTTGGGGTAAACCTTTTTTATTTTTCGACATAGTCTTTTAGACTTATACACTTCGTTCAACGCCGTTCTAATTTGCTGATTCCTTCCGAATAATAGGAATTGCCCAAGTCTGCAAAATAGCTATTAGTTGCTGCAATCATCTCCTCGTTTGAATAAAATCTTTGTCCCGCCAGCCATTTCTTCAAATTGGGGAACAAATAGTAGTCCGAGGGAGCCAAGTCTGGAGAACAGGGGGGATGTGAAGCGAGTTGGAATCCTAATTCCATTAATTTTGTGACCACAACTGCTGAGGTGTGTGCTGGTGCATTGTCGTGATGGAAAAGGACTTCTTTGCGGTCCAATCGCCGGCGTTTTCCTTGCAGCTCGGTTTTCAAACAGTCCAATAACGATGAATAATATGCACTTGTAATAGTTTTGCCCTTTTTCAGATAGTGGATGAGGATTATCCCTTGTGAATCCCAAGAGACAGTCGCCATAACCTTTCTGGCCGAAGGACTTGTCTTCGCCTTTTTTGGTGCAGATTCTCCCTTGGTAACTCATTGTTTAGATTGTTGTTTGGTCTCAGGAGTATAGTATTGTATCCATGTTCCACCCCCAGTGACGAAACGACGCTTAAAGACCTGCGAATTCTTCCTGAACAGCTGCAAACCATCTTTGCAACACTTCACACGATTCCGTTTTTGGTCACGCGTGAGCAATCGCGGAACCCATCTCGCGGATAGCTTTCTCATGTCCAAATGTTTATGCAAAATATTATGTAACCGTTCATTCGAGATGCCCACAGCACTAGCAATCTCACGCACCTTAACTGTTCTGTCATCCATCACCATATCATTGATTTTATCAATGATTTATGGAGTTGTAACCTCCACAGGGCACCCAGAACGTTGAGCATCACTTGTGCCCATATGGCCACTCCGAAAATTTTGAAACCACTTATAAACTGTTCTAACCGAAGGTGCAGAGTCACTGTCATGTTTATCAAGCTTCTCTTTAGTCTCCTGAGGCGTTTTGACTTTCATAAAGTAATGTTTGATTGCCACACGAAATTATTCTTCGTCCATATTTTGACAATCACTCGACTTCCTTGATTCACACGAATGCCAAACACAAAGACATAGACCAATATGGCTGAAACTTGGTGTGCGTTCTTTCCAAAGATGCTACTAACTAAACATGACCTCGATACGCGCCGGTGGTCCATCTCTCGGACTTCGCACGGATTTTCAAACGCCCCTCGTATCAGCAACCTCCACTTCATCCACGTACTGCTTCCCACGTAGTGCATCCTTCATTGAGCCAGACAGATGGAAGTCGGAATGTGCGAGATCCGGGCGGAAGGATGGTTGAGTGAGAACAGTCCAGAGAAGTTTTGTGAGCTCCTCTCGGTTATAAAGAGTTGTGTGAGGTGTTGCGTTGTCATGTAGAAGTAGAAGTTCGTTTCCACTTCCGTGGCGACAAAGACGCTCAAGTCATTTCTTCAATTTCTTGAGAGCCGGGCGGCACGCGGGAGATCGGACAGGTTTGCGCGACCATGTTGCGGTGATGACAGACTCACCGCCCCACGACTCACCGTGCTTTTGTTCACTTCCATGTCCCCGTAGACATTCCGCAAGCGCCTACCAATATCTGCCATGCTCCGGTTTTCCTCCAAAAGAAACCCAGTGACAGCACTCGGCTTGGAATGCACCTCCGTTACAGACGCCATTTTGAGGCCTAGCCCCCCCCCCCCCCCCACACACACACACACATTGAAGGCTACGTAGAGCGCCGCCACCTACCGGAACTTCATGAAGCTGTAGAGCTGAAGCGGGTATATTGACGACGTCCAACAACAAATTCCACATTATTTTAACTGTAATTGGCCGAGAAAGAAAATGTGCTGCGTTACTTTCTGGACGTCTCTCATACTTGATGATGAAAAAAAGTCGTTTCCAATTGCCTTATCGATCACGTCAATTTTGTGTCCATTTCACTTCACGAGCTTCAGTGGTGGTTTTCTCAAAAACGGGAGAGTGTTGGGCCGAAATACTTTAGAGACTTTCATTTCATGTAAATTGAGGGGGAATAACTGGTGTCAGCTGCAGCAGGACGTTAAGCGGAATCAGCGGCGACGAGCGAAAATGTGTACTGCGCCAGGATCGAACCCGCGGTAACACTGCGCAATCCGGGACACAGGGTAATCGCAACTGCGCGGATCATCTTGTCACGCCTCACGGCCGATCCACATTACCGCCAAGCGCCACCTATTCGCAGTCCGCGTCCATTGTTCTCCCACTCGCTATTCAGAGATTCCCATAGGCGGTCGGACGTATGTGTGCATTCGAAATGAAGGTGGATCCATTGCCTAGCTAGGCTTATCAATACGTGGTGTCTGTTCTTTCTGACATGTCTGAAAGAATAGACACGACGCATTCATATAATCAATCATTTTAGTTTGTACACCAGCGACCTTCCAAATATGAGCCGAATCGGTTCGCCATGTCTGAGACCTCCCCCTTGTCACTACTGTTTATCTGTAACCGGAAGAACAGACTCAGAAATGATATGGAGAAAGGAAAGTCGCAAGTAGACGATGTAAGTTTTTAGCCAAGAGCCTGGAATGACCGAACGCAATCTCCGTCATGTGGAACACTTATCAGATGGAACCAGAGATGAAACAAAGAGATTACGTGGGAGAGGAAGGCGCAGCACGCAATGCAACAAAACAAGACGACGGGGTGAGCCTGCGAATGTTTCCAGCAAACACTGGCACATTTTTCTTGCAGCGGATGGCGTCGAGAGATTCTGTGAACACTTCAGAATTGCAATGGCTTTAAGGAGTCAAGAGTCAAAAGTAATTTTTCCAATTTTTTTTATCAATGTGGAATGGTACGGGCAAATCACTGAGAATGCCAACCTCCTCATAAATTATTACCAGTTTCGACGTACCTAGTGAGATACGGACTTTCAATGCGAATTCATTCACAGGCTGAGGATCTATTAGCGAGGAACAGTGTGACGTACGTTGTGAATTACAACAAGAGACCGCGTAACGTTCGCTAAAGCTTGGGATACTTAAATCACGATCCTACAGGGTGTTTCAAAAATGACCGGTATATTTGAAACGGCAATAAAAACTAAACGAGCAGCGATAGAAATACACCGTTTGTTGCAATATGCTTGGGACAACAGTACATTTTCAGGCAGACAAACTTTCGAAATTACAGTAGTTACAATTTTCAACAACAGATGGCGCTGCGGTCTGGGAAACTCTATAGTACGATATTGTCCACATATCCACCATGCGTAGCAATAATATGGCGTAGTCTCTGAATGAAATTACCCGAAACCTTTGTCAACGTGTCTGGCGGAATGGCTTCACATGCAGATGAGATGTACTGCTTCAGCTGTTCAATTGTTTCTGGATTCTGGCGGTACACCTGGTCTTTCAAGTGTCCCCACAGAAAGAAGTCACAGGGGTTCATGTCTGGCGAATAGGGAGGCCAATCCACGCCGCCTCCTGTATGTTTCGGATAGCCCAAAGCAATCACACGATCATCGAAATATTCATTCAGGAAATTAAAGACGTCGGCCGTGCGATGTGGCCGGGCACCATCTTGCATAAACCACGAGGTGTTCGCAGTGTCGTCTAAGGCAGTTTGTACCGCCACAAATTCACGAAGAATGTCCAGATAGCGTGATGCAGTAATCGTTTCGGATCTGAAAAATGGGCCAATGATTCCTTTGGAACAAATGGCGGCCCAGACCAGTACTTTTTGAGGATGCAGGGACGATGGGACTGCAACATGGGGCTTTTCGGTTCCCCATATGCGCCAGTTCTGTTTATTGACGAAGCCGTCCAGGTAAAAATAAGCTTCGTCAGTAAACCAAATGCTGCCCACATGCATATCGCCGTCATCAATCCTGTGCACTATATCGTTAGCGAATGTCTCTCGTGCAGCAATGGTAGCGGCGCTGAGGGGCTGCCGCGTTTGAATTTTGTATGGATAGAGGTGTAAACTCTGGCGCATGAGACGATACGTGAACGTTGGCGTCATTTGGACCGCAGCTGCAACACGACGAACGGAAACCCGAGGCTGCTGTTGGATCACCTGCTGCACTAGCTGCGCGTTGCCCTCTGTGGTTGCCGTACGCGGTCGCCCTACCTTTCCAGCACGTTCATCTGTCACGTTCCCAGTCCATTGAAATTTTTCAAACAGATCCTTTATTGTATCGCTTTTCGGTCCTTTGGTTACATTAAACCTCCGTTGAAAACTTCGTCTTGTTGCAACAACACTGTGTTCTAGGCGGTGGAATTCCAACACCAGAAAAATCCTCTGTTCTAAGGAATAAACCATGTTGTCTACAGCACACTTGCACGTTGTGAACAGCACACGCTTACAGCAGAAAGACAACGTACAGAATGGCGCACCCACAGACTGCGTTGTCTTCTATATCTTTCACATCACTTGCAGCGCCATCTGTTGTTGAAAATTGTAACTACTGTAATTTCGAAAGTTTGTCCGCCTGAAAATGTACTGTTGTCCCAAGCATATTGCAACAAACGGTGTATTTCTATCGCTGCTCGTTTAGTTTTTATTGCCGTTTCAAATATACTGGTCATTTTTGAAACACCCTGTATAATGCCCCAAGCGTTAATTGTCACAAAATTGCCTTTACCTTCAGATTGCAACAATTTTTCTGCTAGCACACTTCGTTTTGGCTACAGTATTGAGTCAGAGTCAATAATACAATATCTGCAGGGTCAAACAGAAGATACTGGCGATAGAAATGCACGTCCTACGTAGACAGCTGGCATACACTGTTCATGTTACTCCGGTGTCGTAAAAGCCCGTACAAAAGAACTTTCCGCCCCTGGCATCAGGTAGGCCAGCAGCCACGTTCTCTTTCCGGCTCTTCGGCCTCCCCAGCCCTTCCTCACATTTGTCGTAGCGGAAGGAGCTGTCTTATCGCAAAGTAAAATCTGCTACATCAGTGCCACTACTCCAAATTAACCTTAACTCTGAATACAATGGTTTGGCCAACAATACTGAAAAGCAACTCTGAATTTCATGGAAGCAGCCGACCCCAAGATATACATAGATAAAATGGAAAAGAAATATTTCCTACTAATTTTAGTACCGAAATAATATGAAAGACAATTAAGCACGCATTCCAGTAGAAAGTTGAAACAGTGACAGAGTTAATCAGACAAAATATAATCGAAACAGTTAAATACAGGGTGAGTTAGAAAGTAAGGTACATACTTTGAGGGATAATAATATCAGAGATTCTGAACAAAACATTTTATATGGAAGTATGCCCTATTCCGAATGGTTTTCGTGACAGAAAACATGTAACATCACTTTGTGTTGCACTATAAAAGTTAACAAAATTAAATATCCTACAAAAGATGTCCTATCCATTTTTTTTCTCTAGGACTATTAGTTTCCGAGAAGAGTGCACGAGAATATTGAAAAATTTTCGCAACGCGCGTGCGCTGTAGCTTAGGTAGCTTTTGTAGGCGAATTTGAGGTACTTTCCCGACTTGATAGATCACTAGTGTCCTGTATCAAACTCTTCGTCTCAACTTCCTCTACACTACTGTGATACGTTGTAAACAATGACAATGTTTGATAATATGGAAAATAAATAACAATACACATCATCTCGTAAACCATTTGGAATAGGGCCTACGTCCACATGACGTTTTTGTGACCAGTATCACTAACATTACCACCCCTTCAAGAATGTGCCTCTTCTCCTGACTCATCGTGTATATCGTTGAAATATGCTGGTCATAGTTCTATGTAGTAGGGAAGGTTATTTACTTGCGAAGTTCCTCTACACTACTGTGATACATTGTAAACAATGACAGTGTTTGATAATATGGAAAATAAATAACAATACACATCAAATGTGTTCATCTCGGAAACCATTCGGAACAGGGCATATGTCCACATGACGTTTCTTGATCACTATCACTAACATTACCACCCCTTCAAGAATGTACCTCCTCTCCTGACTCATCGTGTATATTGTTGAAATATGCTGGTCATAGCTCTATGTAGTCGGCATGGTCATTTACTTACGAAGTTTTCATGGCACTGAGTTCAGCAAGATGATACCAGGTAGCTCCCTACCTCCTCTGATATTACTCCCCGCTAAATTTTCCTGAAGGAAGTTTGCAGTGGAGACATGAACAGCAATATACGACTTAGGTAGATATACAGGGTATATCAAGAGGGAATTTACAAGGCGTGGTGGTTGGTAGACGGGTAGCATGTGAGCGTATTTTCCTAATAAACGTATGTTCGATAACGCTTTGTTTGGGTGATAGCATTTCTGTAGCGTAGAGTAGGATGTAGGCAGTTTGGGCCACAGAAGCTAGGCAAGAAGTAAAGGAGACAAGGTAAACTGCAGTCGCTCTGAGACTTGACGTGTTATTGTCTCGTAAACGCAACTAGAGGTAAACAAACCAACACACACGAGCAACAGTACTGTATGTGTTGTGAGGTCGGGGTGTTTACTAGTTATACTGCTTCATTTCTGACATAACACACACAGCACTCCACAGTGTTACGTAGAGAACGGTAGAGCACAGTAATGTCTTGTGTTCTATAGTTTAATACTATACATAGTTTTCAGTCATTCCTCTGCCAATAGTAATGCGGGAATAAACAATGGCCGTCTTTTACACAATTGAAGAGTACACCGACATGCTTCTCATCTAAGAAGAAGCTCCAAGGAATGCAAGCCACGCTTGCTGCCTCTATGAAGAACGTTGCCCCAACAGTCGTCATCCAACCCACCCCACGTTTGCAGGACTAAAGAAGCGTGAAACGGGCAGTTTGCTTCCTAGCGGTCACCACATTAGTCGCCGCGGACACGCCGTAAACCAGAGTTTGAAGAAACTGTACGTCAGCGTTTTGTGGAGCAGCCTTTCACGATCAGCGGAGCTGTAGCACACACCGGCCGGCCAGAGTGACCGAGCGGTTCTAGACGCTACAATCTGGAACCGAGCGACAGCTACAGTCGCAGGTTCGAATCCTGCCTCGGGCGTGGATGTGTGTGATGTCCTTAGTGTGGTGTCATCGCCAGACACCACACTTGCTAGGTGGTAGCCTTTAAATCGGCCGCGGTCCGTTAGTATACGTCGGACCCGCGTGTCGCCACTATCAAATGCAGACCGAGCGCCGCCACACGGCAGTTCTAGAGAGACTTCCTAGCACTCGCCCCAGTTGTACAACCGACTTTGCTAGCGATGGTTCACTGACAAAATACGCTCTCATTTGCCGAGACGATAGTTAGCATAGCCTTCAGCTACGTCATTTGCTACGACCTAGCAAGGCGCCATTACCAGTTACTATTGATACTGAATCATGTACCGTCAAGAGCGACGTTCACCATTAATGGATTAAAGTTAAGTATTCCACCAGCTACGTCCGTTTTTTCTAAATTCTAATTTTCTTGTCCTGTTCCAGACCTCACGCCAGCCTGCGTCAGCTAAAACGCGTGCCTTTCGGCTTCCTCTAGTAAGACGGTGTTGGCTCTCCTGCCAACCCACAACACTTAGGTTAGTTAGGTTTAAGTAGTTCAAAGTTCTAGGGGACTGATGACCTCAGAAGTTAAGTCCCGTAGTGCTCAGAGCCATTTGAACCATTTTTGTAGCACACACCATGCACGGTAACCACATGACTCTGTGGCACGCTCTGCACGATGCGCACCTCCATTTCTACAAACTCCAGAATGTTAATGTGATGACTCAGACTGACTTTCCTCGTCGTGTCAACTTTTGTCCATGGCTGCTGGAACAAAGCAGATAGGATCCTCACTTCCTACGTTTGCTATGGACGGCACATTCAACACTAGAAACAGCCATGTTTGGACGGGGAAAAAAATCCTCACAGGCTACACATCACATCAGAGGCTACCAACGTCGCTTTGCTGTCAATGTGTGGGCAGATCTCATTGATGACCATGACCCGTGCATGTTGACAGACCCAGTTACCTCATGTTTCTGCGACAGGTGTAGCCTGGGTTGGACGATGTGTCTTTGGACATTCATCATGCCATGTGGTTCCAGCAGGACGGCGTTCAAGGACACTGTGAAAATGTATGTGGCCACTTGAATGACACCATTGGTAATAGATTGGATGGACGTGGAGGCCCCGCCGCCTCACTCAAAGGACGTGACACCACTGCATTTTCATTTCTGGGATTACATGAGAATCCTGATGTATGATACGCCCGTGGAGTCACCACAAGATCATGTGGTACGATAACAAATGGTTCAAATGGCTCTGAGCACTATGGGACTCTACTGCTGAGGTCATTAGTCCCCTATAACTTAGAACTAGTTAAACCTAACTAACCTAAGGACATCACAAACATCCATGCCCAAGGCAGGATTCCAACCTGCGACCGTAGCGGTCTTGCGGTTCCAGACTGTAGCGCCTTTAACCGCACGGCCACTTCGGCCGGCGGTACGATAACAAGTAACAGCTGGAGTCATCCGTGATATGTCAGAAATCCTTCCAAGGGTTCGACAAGACAGCATCAGGGTATACACAAAATGTGTGAGAGTTGGTGGTGGTCATACTGAGTACATTATGTAAATGAATTAAACTAGTGTTTTCTAACAGCAATTCATACTGTCTCCTTTACTCCTTGCCTTGTTTGTGTGGTCCAAACTGCTTACATCGTCCTTTACATTTCAGGCACGCAAACGAAGCGTTTTCGAACGCAAGTTTATTAGCACATTATGCTCAGATGGTACTCATATACCAACAGTGACGCCTTGTAACACACCTTTTGATACACCCAGTGACGGTAGCTTCCTCTATGAGGCACAGCAAACTGCAGAAATCTTCACTTTCGAGGTTAGTATCCACCCAATCTTTACAGCCTAGGGACTATGAACTGTGCTAGACCGTAATTCTGGATGGAGTCTCCAGAACAACAGCGGATGTGTCGCTTACGATGGCAACGTTAATTGGTACTGGGTGCAAGGTCCTTTTGCCGGACCGTGGCAATGACCCCTTGCCGTCTGCTAATGCCGTTCCATATCTCGTCCACACACCGTGGAACCTTCTGCCTGGTCCTGTCACAAAGAACCCTCTCTCGTCTCTCTCCCTCACTCTGGTGGCCCCACACTTCACCCTACTTTGTTAAATTAAAAGAAAAAAACGAAAATTCAGTATTTGTTTTTTATCTGAACTAAAATATCAGAATGTTATTTAGTAATAAATGTGTCAGTACAAGAGTTAACTAATATAAGGAAAGGTCTTTGAATTTTCTTGGCTCTGAGCACTATGGGACTTAACTGGTGAGGTCATCAGTCCCCTAGAACTTAGAACTACTTAAACCTAACTAACCTAAGGACATCACACACATCCATGCCCGAGGCAGGATTCGAACCTGCGGTCGTAGCGGTCGCGCGGTTCCAGACTGAAGCGCCTAGAACCGCTCGGCCACACCGGCCGGCCCCGAATTTTCTTCTCAGATTTTCCGCCTATGAGAGGCTTGTTGCTTGATCTTAGTGACGGTCACAGAACTATCTCTTATTTTGCTGCATAAAAGACTCGAAGGGATCCATGTTTTAACCTCGAAGAACATTATGCTATATTTGATAACATTCAGAAAAAAATACGTCAAAATGTAGCAAAACCATTACAGAAGCAAACGAAAGCATTGGATCAGACATTACAATGAGGTGGAATGGAAGATGTGGTTATGACAGTAATGAACACGAAACGGAGGTGGGCTGGATGTGAAGACAGAGGGAAAGTGGTCTATAGATCAAGAAGCTTTTCGCTGGATTCCAAGAAGTGAGACAAGACTGAAACGACGAAGAAGCGGATGCAGGCTAGATGACATAAGACATCATGCAGGGACAAATTGGTTGCCTATAGATAAAACATTAAGGTTCAAAATGGTTCAAATGGCTCTGAGCACTATGGGACTTAACATCTATGGTCATCAGTCCCCTAGAACTTAGAACTATTTAAACCTAACTAACCTAAAGACATCACACAACACCCAGCCATCACGAGGCAGAGAAACTCCCTGACCCCGCCGGGAATCGAACCCGGGAACCCGGGCGTGGGAAGCGAGAACACTACCGCACTACCACGAGATGCGGGCAAACATTAAGGCATGGTAGGTCTAGAGAGGACCTTTATCCAGGAGTGTCTGTCAAATTGTTGATATTAGTTATCACTCACATTAATTTGACCACCGCCTATGTTCACCAACGTGCATTAACCACTCACACACGGTAGGTGACAACACTAGCAGTGGAGGGTATAAAAAGCGTGTCGGCTGGACGCGGAAATCTGTGCAGTCGTCGTCGTAATGTAAAAACAGAGCGTCTGACGGCCAAAAGGGCATCATCATTGGCTTTCGGGGCAAGGGGGGAAAGAAGCATTTCCGAAACGGCTAAGGTTGTAAGCCGTTTGCGTGCTGCCACCCTTATAGTATACCGTGCATGGCAAAACGGCACTACTCAAACCCAGCACCAAAGCATCTGTGTTGCTCCACGAGCCATAGATACCAGGAGGTATGAACGGGCTAATAGCCCTGCAACTGTTGAGCAACTGACAGCCGAGAAAAACCAACTAACTACCAAAAGCATCTGTTCAGCGACCTTTCAGCGAACGTTGCTGCCTATGGGCCTCCGCAACAGACGTCTGGTTCATGCACCCATGTTGACTGCTTTTGATCGGCGACGAATGCTGGAATTTCCACGCAAATACCGCAGCTGGATGTCCACCGCGTGACGACAGGTGGCCTTCTCAGATTAAGCAAGTTTTATGCTCCATCGAAGACATGGCCGTTTGCGTGTACGGTGTGAAATATGTCAAAGCAAAAACCCTGGAACAATCGTCGTGTGTGTAGCCCGGAGGAGAACCGTTGGTGGTGTTACAGTATGGGAGTGTTTTTCGTGATTACAGTTCGGAGACAATGATTGTCATTATCAGCATGAGAATGCACCCTGTCGTAAAGCAGCATCTTTGAGGTAATGGTTTGTGAACAACAACATTCCTGAAATGCCTGACCTATCCATAGTCCCGACTTGAACCCAATGGATCATCTTTGGGATGAGTTGAAAGTCAACTTCGCTATAGATCTCATCGTTCAACATCACTTCTTTCTGGTTATGGCTCTTGAGGAAGATGGCCTGCCATTCCTCCAGACATTCAGACAACTCATTGAAAGGGTCTTCAGCAAAGTTCAAGCTGTCATAAAGGCGAAAGATAGAAACACACACAACATTAATCTCCACTAATAGGGGTCCAGACACACTACAGGCCATTAAAATTGCTACACCACGAAGATGTGCTACAGACGCGAAATTTAACCGACAGGAAGAAGATGTTGTGATATGCAACTGATTAGCTTTTCAGAGGATTCACACAAGGTTGGCGCCAGTGGCGACACCTACAAACGTGCTGACACAAGGAAAGTTTCCAACCGATTTCTCATACACAAACAGCAGTTGACCGGCGTTGCCTGGTGAAACGTTGTTGTGATGCCTCGTGTAAGGAGGAGAAATGCGTACCATCATGTATCCCACTTAGATAAAGGTCGGATTGTAGCCTATCGCGATTGCGGTTTATCGTATCGCGACTTTGCTGTTCGCGTTGGTCGAGATCCAATGACTGTCAGCAGAATATGGAATCGATGGGTTCAGGAGGGTAATACGCAACGCCGTGCTGGATCCCAACGGCCTCGTATCACTAGCAGTCGAGATGACAGGCATCTTACCCGCATGGCTGTAACGGATCGTGCAGCAACGTCTCGATCCCTGAGTCAACAGAAAGGGACGTTTGCAAGACAACAACCATCTGCACCAACAGTTCGACGACGTTTTCAGCAGCATGGACTATCAATCAGCTCGGAGACTATGGCTGTGGCTACCCTTGACGCTGCATCACAGACAGGAGCGCCTGCGATGATGTACTCAGCGACGAACCTGAGTGCACGAATGGGAGAACGTCATTTTTTCGGATGAATCCAGGTTCTGTTTACAGCATCATGATGGTCGCATCCGTGTTTGGCGACATTGCGGTGAACGCACATTGGAAGCGCGTATTCGTCATCGCCATACAGGCGTATCACCTGGCGTGATGGTATGGGGTGCCATTGCTTACACATCTCGGTCACCTCTTGTTCGCATTGACTCCACTGTGAACAGTGGACGTTACATTTCAGATGTGTTTCGAGACGTGGGTCTACCCTTCATTCGATCCCTGCGAAACCCTACATTTCAGCAGGGTAATGCGCGACTGCATGTTGCAGGTCCTGTACTGGCCTTTCTGGATACAGAAAACGATCGACTGCTGCCGTGGCAAGCATTCTCCAGATCTCTCACCAACTGAAAACGTCTGGTCAATGGTGGCCGAGCAACTGGCTCGTCACAATACGCCAGTCACTATACTTGATGAACTATGGTATCGTGTTGAAGCTGCATGGGCAGTTGTACCTCTACACGCCATCCAAGCTCTGTTTGACTCAATGCCCATGTGTATCAAGGCCGTTATTACGGCCAGAGGTGGTTGTTCTGGATACTGATTTCTCAGGATCTATGCACCCAAATTACGTGAAAATGTAATCACATGTCAGTTCTAGTATAATATATCTGTCCAATGAATACCCGTTTATCATCTGCATTTCTTCTTGGTGTAGCAATTTTAATGGCCAGTAGTGTACTTTGATCAGACAGTGTATGTTTGGCGACCATGGCAGGACTGACGTAAGCTCTCAGGGCGCTTACCAGCACAGTAGAATGTGTATATCTTATGCCACTACCAGCACTGATCCAATATATGAGTGAGTAAAAAAGTAAAACAAAGAATCATACACTCACTTCTCTCATTTATGCACTCGCCACTTGAGCAAAGACGAAATTTCAAATTCCTATGTCACTGGAAATATCAATACCTTTAATCGATCAAATTGTGTGCCACCTTCCAGATCAAGCAAAACGATTAAGGCAGGATTCGTAAAAAGACCCAACACAATATTACTTTCCTTTAGAACCAGTGTAGTTCTGTGTCCACTCTGGTGCTTTCACTGACGCCCTTCACCTGGGTGCGGCTAGCGGCAGCCCCGCTGCGGCCTTTGATGCCCACACACGCCATGTCCCATCTCCACGCCAGGGGCCTGATGAGAACTGCGAACAGCGGAGGGAAGGCTGCGCCCTCCGGCGGTGGTTCTGCCAGAAGTGGTCTGCGGTCTCATTAACTCTGCCCACGTCTGGTTAGTGGCCGCAGCAAAGGGGCACACACACACACACACACACACACACACACACACACACACACACACACGTGGACAAGGGCCCAGTACAGAGCAAAATGATTCTCACTGTCACTGTGGCGAACGAGAGGCCTCGGTTGCTGCACAGGTAGGCAAATGAAATCTGGTCAAGTCGAACTTCATTATCAGACCCGCTGCTGAGAATCCAAAGTGGGTCGTTTACGGCGCTCACAAAATCTGTAAAAGACGAAATTTGAACTTCGGAAACCGATTACCGCCGTCGCGTGAACAGCGAGGGTCTGAGTCGATTTTGTTAAGCCGATGAAATATCGATTTTCCCATCGTAACTTGCTTTACACGAATTGTGTCTCTAAATAAGCTGTTCTGATCGATGAAGCGAATTTATCACCACCTTAGTACTGTTTTTCATTAAGAAACGAGAGAGTCATTTGTTAAAGCTGTCAGAAAACTCGCTAAGGAGAAGACGGTCCAATAAGAGACATTTAAAAATCTTAACCACTTCAGTCAATGCTATGAAAGTGTGTCATCGCATTCACCTAAATCACGCACGTCATGGAAAGGATATGAAGTGATCAGTCGCCGCACATTACCGTTTCCAAAATTTTTGAGATTGTGAATTGCTAGAAAACGTCTGAATGTGTTTAGTCATGTTCCAATTCGTGTGCTCGTGATTAGCGACTGTGTTGCACCCGTCATTCGTTGTATAAGAAAATCTTCGCCAGTAAAAGGGTGATTGTGAGTGAAGCAGTTACAAATTAGCCAACTGTGCAGAATATAGGGTTGTTACAATCTGTTCGATTTTGACAAATGAGTTACGTCTTTCCAGCCAATAAAGATTAAAATGTTTCTAATCAATTGAATCGACAAGTTTTTGTAACAAGTCGCATTTATTACATTAAACTTTCCATTGCGCGTTTTGAAGGGTTGTACGTCCACCATGGCAATAAGGCATGGCTGTGTTTTCTATTGTGTACCATGTAACGCTGTCAACGTTCACAGACCTTTTTTTCCAGTCACATTCACATGGGATACACTTTTAAATAAACTGAACTAAGCAAATATTGAGTAAAACAGTTATTACTGTGCGACAGTGTGTCGGATCTGTTGTAACGAGCAGCATTTGTAGTCGCAGTTGATAAAAAGTACCAACGAAATCGCGCTCTCCCGCATGTGGAAAGAGCAAAGCAGGCCAAGAGCCCTCTTAATCTCATTATGAAATCGTACCTACAGAAATATTCTGGAAAGTCCGCGCAGACGTGGCTACTTCGAGCATTCAGAAAACAATCGCTTGTGAACCTACATGCATGTGTGAAGAGAACTCGACGTGGAAACAGGGGCGCGTCGATGCAACGGTGCAGGAACCATGTGCAGAAGGCGACGTGTTGTGGAAAGTCTGCTGGGCCCGTAGCGTGTACCCTTTGTAAGTGGTACGGATGTAACTGTTGCTCCTACAGGACGTCCAAGACGGTACTGTGACTAACAGCCATTGCACGCACAATTGTTCGCGAACTCGTTGACGGGCTATCTTCAATGCAACGAAGTACACTTTCTTCAGATTCGGGAGTGCGGCGTCGCCGTGGCGCACCACGGTGAAGGTACCCATTTCTCGTAGCCCTTGTTTAACTTGGGCAAACAATTTGTGCGATGGAGTGTGACGGTGTGGAAAACGTTCGTGATACAGCCGACTAGCAGGTCTTCCGTTACCTCCAGCTTCGCCATACACAAGGAGCATGTCTGTGTATTCCGCAAACGTGTACTGCACCATGTTTCCTCTATCGGTGATGCACAGGTATTGACTCGGTCTCACACCAAAGCAGACAATAAGTGACATCTGGGGATCGTTTGACGTAGTACACGTCATCTTGTCTACCCTGTTGCATACCAGGGTAGGGAACTCTGAAACGTTTCTCTTGCCCCAAGCAGACGTTGACGAGGTACACATCTCAACTGAAAACTGTTATAGAACGGAAACAATACGATTCAGGACATGGATTCCTATTCAAAATGTTCTGTACACACTACCCTCTACATGTCCTAGACGTTTGTAACGGGAATTCCCGACCACCCTGTATATTACTTGGACTGTCGAAGCAACAGCTTGTTTGTCCGTCTTTGGAATTAAATACATCAGGGATCCGACAAATTGTTGGTAGATTCGTGGAAGGATGTGCCGCTAGGTAGCTACGCACAGGTCACATAATTCGCGTAAATAACAGGCCTCTGACTTGCCTACGCGGTGATGGCGCCCGATAGCAAACCAGATGGGCTCCGTAAGATTTACATAGGGCGAATTTGGTCGCCGGAACATGAACGACAGTTCACTGTAATGCTCCTCAAACCACTGTGGCACGGTTCTGGCTCCGAGACACGTTTAACTATACTGCTGAAAGATGACATCGCCGTCGGGGAAGACATCAAGCGTGAAGGGATGAAGGAATGGAGGTGGTTCGCAGCTGCCAGCGTGTCTTCGACTGCTACCACAGGTCCCATGCAAGCGCAGCAGAATTTCTCCCGTGGCATAATACTGCTCCCACCAGCTTGTGTCCGTGGCGCGCTGCACGTTTCGAGCCGCCGTTCACCTCGATGACGGCGTTTGTGGAGACGACCATCGACATAGTGTAGCAGAAATGTGATTCACGCGAAGAGATGGCGCGTTTCCATTGGCAGCCGATCGGTCCCAGTGGTCCCGTCCCCACTGCATTCCAAACTGAAGATGTCGTTGGATCAACATATGGCTGGTCTGCTGCGGAACATCGTATTCAACAATGTAAGACGAACGGTGTGTTCCGAAACACTTCTGCGTGCACCAGGATTGTGCTCTTTCGGCAGGGATGACACAGATCACTTCTCTATCCTACTTTACAGAGCTGACGAGCCTCCAAACCCACGTCCTGTGAAGAGTCGTGGAAGTCCAACCATTTAACATTAGTAGTAGTTTGAATGTTCTTCTACATCCTTCCGTAGATGTTGACGACAGTAGCACGTGAACATTCGACCAGCTTCGCCGTTTTCGAGATACTCGTCCACAGACTCTACGCAGTAATAACCTACACTTTTATCGAAGTCGCTCACCTCAATGAATTTCCTCGTATCTTCGCTAGGATGATCCTCCGTCCGTGTCTGCAACGCTTGCATATGTTTGTTACTGCGTCACGTGCCCGCAACGCCACCAGGTGGTAACCAATGTCGCCGCAGTGGTCATAATGTTTTGGCTTGTTAAAATTAAGTTCATGCACAAACGGATATTATACATGCTTAACAAACCCACTTACTCCAAAAACGTGTTTCTGAATGTGTAGCCCGCATCTCGTGGTCGTGCGGTAGCGTTCTCGCTTCCCACTCCCGGGTTCCCAGGTTCGATTCCCGGCGGGGTCAGGGATTTTCTCTGCCTCG
Organism: Schistocerca americana; assembly: GCF_021461395.2. Classification (NCBI taxonomy): domain Eukaryota; kingdom Metazoa; phylum Arthropoda; class Insecta; order Orthoptera; family Acrididae; genus Schistocerca; species Schistocerca americana. The sequence continues at coordinate 384,989,114 of NC_060126.1, forward strand.
TGATGGCTGGGTGTTGTGTGCTGTCCTTAGGTTAGTTAGGTTTAAGTAGTTCTAAGTTCTAGGGGACTGATGACCATAGATGTGAAGTCCCATAGTGCTCAGAGCCATTTGAATCTGAATGTGTAGCAGTATGCAGTGTGTGTGTGTGTGTGTGTGTGTGTGTGTGTGACAGAGAGAGAGAGAGAGAGAGAGAGAGAGAGAGAGAGAGAGAGAGAGAGAGAGAGAGAGACAGACAGACAGACAGACAGAGAGAGAGACTAAATATAGTTTAGTATCCGGATACCCCTACGTAAAGCGGAACTGACCACTACATCTCACGAGACGCGAGCTCGCCAGAAGCAAAGTAGGCAGGTAGTGTTGTGTTGTCAGTAGAGAACAGTACCAGCAGAATGGATCGGTAAGCAGAACTCAGTGGCTTCGAACATGAACCAATCATTCGATGTCACGTGAGAAATGAACTGGAAACGCGAAGAAACAACCACAGCTATTGCAAGACCAAGCATACCTCATGGACTGACGGAGAACCGTCGAGCACTGAGGCGTGGTTGGTGAGAGGGGGGTGGGGGGGGGGGCGATCATTGCGGCGGGAAGGAGGCGAGCGGGGTTTGTAAAACGTCACGTGAAATCACTGAAAGGAATCCGTCATGAGTTCGAAAGAGCTATCAGCAGTCCAGTTCAGTTAGCGCAATGGCTGTACGTAGGGAGTAAAAAACAATGGGATACAAAGGTCGAGCAACTCCTCATGGCCCACACATTTCAATACACAGCGCTTCAGATGATATAAAGAGCGATTCCCCTCGACAGTGGATGACTGAAAACAGGTATTTGGAGTGATGGATCACGCTATATCTTGAGGCAAACCAATGGAAAGGTTTGGGTTTGGCAAATGCTTGGAGAATGTTACTTGCCACAATGTGTAGTGCCAACAATGAAGTACGGAGGAGGTGTAGTTCTTTTCCGTGGTTAGAGTGTGGATCCCTAATTGCGCTTAAGAAAACGTTACATGCGGAAGGATATGAGCACATTTTACAGCAAAAGAACAGTTTGTAGACGATGGCTGCATGTATTAGCATGAGAATGCAATTTGTCATAAAGTAGCGTGGTTTGTGGACAGTAACATTCCTGAAATGGACTGGCCTGTCCAGAGTCCCGGCCTGAACCCAACGGAACACCTCTGGGGTGAGTTAGGACGTCAAGTTCGCTCCAGACCCCAACGTCCAGTATCATTACCTTCTCTGCTTTCGGCTTTTCAGGAAGAATGGGTTGCCATTCCTGCACATACATTCAGGCACCTCATTGAACCTATCCCAAGAAGAATTCAAGCCGCCATAAAGCCGAAAGATCGGCTCCCTCTATTAATGTCCACTAACAGGTGTATGGATACAGAGTGGTCCACTGATCGTGACCGGGCCAAATATCTCACAAAATAAGCGTCAAACGAAGAAACTACAAAGAACGAAACTCTTCTAGCTTTAAGGGGGAAACCAGATGGCGCCAAGGTTGGCCCGCTATATGGCGCTACCATAGGTCAAACAGATATCAACTGCGTTTTTTTAAAATAGAACCCCCATTTTTTATTACATATTCGTGTAGTACGTAACGAAAGATGAATGTTTTAGTTGGACCACATTCTCGCTTTGTGATAGATGGCGCTGTAATAGTCACAAACAATTTTAGACGAACAGTTTGTAACAGGTAGGTTTTTTAAATTAAAATACAGAACGTAGGTCCGTTTCTTAACAAATAAAAATATAAATAAAATATAATATGTAATAATAATAATAATAATAATAATAATAATAATAATTGTCTGTTAGTTTGTTTTGGATAAGTAATTGAGAGATTAAAATTTACGCCGTGAATTTATCGAGCTTCGCACGTCCGAAGATGTACGGAACGTAGCCAGGGCTCATTATGTATATATTTTTTTGTAGACAAAGTCTGCTATCTGACCTCAGCTTCAATCATGAAAATGGAGTGACTAAAACTACTAAAACAAAGAAAAGCATACGATTAAATAAAACATATATTCATTTTAACATATACATTACGATATAACTGACACTTACGTAAAATTATAGGTAAATAATTGCAGATCATTCACAAATGAAAGCGACTTATTAATTCTGCGCCTCTTTTCTGCTAATAAATATCAATATGGCTAACCGTGGAGCTGCACAAAATATTATGTCCTTCTAAGACAACGAATGACATGAGAGTGTAGATGCCTACTGGCTGTGACAAGAGAGCGGTGTTAATTCGTTTATTTTGCTTTCTCTTGTCTTAAAAAATCGATTCATATACTCTAAGTGCAGTAAATTAAATATTGTCTGTGCTCGAGTGCAAATGGTTTCTTAAAGTTTGAACACTTTATTTAGGTTGTTCCAATGTGATACATGTACCTTTGTGAACTTATTTCTGAGAACGCATGCTGTTGCAGCGTGATTACCTGTAAATACCACATTAATGCAATAAATGCTCAAAATGATGTCCGTCAACCTCAATGCATTTGGCAATTCATGTAACGACATTCCTCTCAACAGCGAGTAGTTCGCCTTCCGTAATGTTCACACAAGCATTGGCAATGCGCTGACGCATGTTGTCAGGTGTTGTCGGTGGATCACGATACCAAATATCCTTCAACTTTCCCCACAGAAAGAAATCCGGGGACGTCAGATCCGGTGAATGTGCGAGCCATGGTATGGTGCTTCGACAACCAATCCGCTTGTCATGAAATGTGCTATTCAACACCGCTTCAACCGCATGCGAGCTATGTGCCGGACATCCATAATGTTGGAAGTACATCGCCATTCTGTCGTGGAGTCAAACATCTTGTAGTAACATCGGTAGAACATTACGTAGGAAGTCAGCATACACTGCACCATTTAGATTGCCATCGATAAAATAGGGGCCAATTATCCTTCCTTCCATAATGCCGCACCATATGTTAACCCTCCAAGATCGCTGATGTTCCCCTTGTCGCAGCCATCGTGGATTTTCCGTTGCCCAATAGTGCATATTATGCCCGTTTACGTTACCGCTGTTGGTGAATGACGCTTCGTCGCTAAACAGAAAGTGTGCAAAAAATCTGTCATCGTCCCGTAATTTCTCTTGTGCCCAGTGGCAGAACTGTACACGACGTTCAGAGTCGTCGCCATGCAATTCCTGGTGCATAGAAATATGGTGCGGGTGCAAGCGATGTTGATGTAGCATTCTCAACACCGACGTTTTTGAAATTCCCGATCCTCGCGCAATTTGTCTGCTACTGATGTTCGGATTAGCCGCGACGGCACCTAAAACACCTACTTGGGCATCATCATTTGTTGCAGGTCGTGGTTGACGTTTCACATGTGGCTGAACACTTTTGTTTCCTTAAATAACGTAACTATCCGGCGAACGGTCCGTACACTTGGATGGTGTCGTACAGGATACCGAGCAGCATACATAGCACACGCCCGTTGGGCATTTTGATCACAATAGCCATACATCAACAGAATATCGACCTTTCCCGCAGCTGGTAAACGGCCCATTTTAACACGGGTAGTGTATCACGAAGCAAATACCGTCCGCACTGGCGGAATGTTACGTGATACCACGTACTTACACGTTTGTGACTATTACAGCGCCATCAATCACAAATCGAAAAACGTGGTCCAAATAAAACATTTATATTTCTTTACGTACTACACGAATATGTAATAAAAAATTGGGGTTCCCATTTTAAAAAAACGCAGTTGATATCCGTTTGACCTATGGCAGCGCCATCTAGCGGGCCAACCATACCGCCATCTGGTTTCGTTTTTGTAGTTTTTTTGTTTGATGCTTATTTCATGAGATATTTGGCCCAGTCACGATTAATGGACCACCCTGTATACTAAAGAAAGAAAAGATCTAACAAATCATGTAAATGGTCAGTATGTTGCCATATTTTCCGTTGAGTAGATGTAATTTTAAAACTGAGTCGTTCCATGTCCTAACGAGCGACAGCAGCTATGAACCATGGAACACACAGATAAATAAACGACATCCACGCGTAGTGGATGCCTTCACAATGCATCAGAAGCCATGAAGGTCAATGACGGCTCAACTGCCGCACAAAGTTCACCTTGAGTTGATAGTTACAGGGTCCATCCATTCCAATAACATGTGAGGCGTACTGAGAAGCTTAGGGTTCAGACGAAAGAACAATAGCACTGGACAAGTACTTGAATTTTCCGGGAAGGGCGCACCGAACAAACAGATCGACAGGATGTTGCAGTCGGGAACATTCACGTGTCAAGAAGAATGTTCTACGTTAACAGCTAAATGGTTCACTGTTCCCACCAATCGAAGGAACTAGCCCTCTGTCTTGACGCTTCAAAAGCGTATTTCTTATCTGTGTCCAGTTAACTTAAAATACTGACGATCTTCTTTTCAAAAGATTCCACTTACATTCTTTGATATCAATATTTCAAGGCAGAGTAAAAATCTTGATACAGAGAAAAGCTCTCGCCAAAAAGGTTCGCATGTCGAGTAAAATGTGATGCTTTTTAATGGACACATCTACAGGGCATTAAAAAATATTTTGAGAGGCCTTAATATGGACCAAAACAAGACAATAAGTCTAGCTAACATGGGCTCTAAAATACGTACCATAACAGCTATGGGTACTTGTTCACCTTCGCTACTGTGGAACATATCTTCTACTCCAAGCTCTTTGTCTTTACGGACGACCTACAGATTGCAGTAAACAAATCAGGGCACATTCCTCTCTAGCTGCCCACGATACAGCATGCTGTAAGCGTCTGTTGCTGTAAACCGAATTCCTAGTTCTGCGTGTATGCAGCGCATACATTATTTCTAGAGGATCCAGGTCGTCTTGTGATAATTTTGTGAAATCCTTTTATATTGTAGGTTTATCTTTGCACGTATCAGAATAATATGAGCTAATTATTCCACACAGGAAGTAGCGCACGTGATCTTGTGTTGTGGTTTCGCAAACGGAAGCAACGGCTGAGACAGTGTCCTGCATGCTGAAAAATATACTATCTACTGCATAATTGTTCAGTCATCGCTTCCAGCGGTTAGCAGATTCTGGCGCTGTAGCTCCAAGAACACATGCAGGTTCCATTAGAATTGACGTATGCGATGCACTTACCCAGAACTGTGAATACTGGGTACCATGGCACCACTAAAAGATGTTTACTGCATGCTGTATCCATGGACAATACAGACTTCTGTGTCCTCATCTGTTTACCTCCTTACGTAGATAGTTCTTATTTGCAAGGAGCTAGCATTAGAGTAAGCACTGAAGCTCAAATACTTATAGGTACAGAAAGCTGGCTAAAACCGGAAATAAGTTCAGCCGAAATTTTTCCAAACGATCTAACAGTGTTCAGAAAGGATAGAATAAATAATACAGTTGATGGTGGAGTATTTATTGCTGTCAGAAGTAGTTTGCCTTGTAGTGAAATTGAAGTAGATAGTTCCTGCGAAATAGTATGGGTAGAGGTTATAGGCCTACTTGACAATCTGACTTAACTATTAATTGGATCGTTTTGCCGACCCCCGACTCAGAAGATATAGTAGCAGAACACTTCAAAGAAAACTTGAGTCTCATTTCAAATAGGTACCCCACTCACACAATTATAGTCGGTAGTGACTTCAATCTACCCTCGATATGCTGGAAAAATTATACGTTTAAAGCTAGCGGCAGGCATCAAACGTCATCCGAAATTGTACTGAATGCTTTCTCACAAAATTGTTTTGGACAGTTAGTTCATGACTCCACTCGAAGCGTAAATGGTTGCGAAAGCATACTTGACCTCTTAGCAACAAATAATCCTGGACAAATAGTGAGTATCGGGACGAACACAGGGATTAGCGCCCACAAGGCAGTTGCTGCTAGGCTGAATACCGTAACACCAACAACCATCAAAAAGAAACGCAGAGTATATCTATTTAAAGAAGCTGATAAAAATGCTCTTAACGCCGTTTTAAGAGGCAGTCTTCACTTCTTCCCACCTGATCATGAAGCGTACAAAAGTTGACGAATGATTTCAAAGAGAGAGTATCGATAGCAATTGAGAGATATATACCACATAAATTAATAAGTGATGGAACTGATCCCCCATGGTACACAAAACGGGTCAGATCGCTGTTTCAGGAACAGCGTAAAAAGCATGACAAAGAACTCAAAATTCCCAAGACTGGCAAAATTTTACAGAAGTTCTAAATATAGCGCGTACTTCAATGCGAAATGCTTTTAATATTTTCCATAACGAAACTCTGTCTCGAAATGGCAGAAAACCCAAAGAGATTCTGGTCATACATAAAGCACACCAGTGGCAAGACACAATCAATACCTTAACTGCGGGATAGCAACGGTGAAGTCACTGATGACAGTGCCACTAAAGCGGAGTTATTAAACACGGTTTTCCGAAACTCCTTCATCAAAGACGACGACGTAAATATTCCTGAATTCCATTCAAGAACAACAGCCAAGATGAGAAATACAGAAGTAAATATCCTAGGTGTCGCAAAGCAGCTTAAATCATTTAATAAAGGCAAGGCTCCCGGTCCAGATTGTATACCAGTGAGGTTCCTCTCAGAGTATGCTGATACAATAGCTCCTCTACGCGCTCAATCCGGAACCGCGCGACTGCTACGGTCGCAGGTTCGAATCCTGCCTCGGGCATGGATGTGTGTGATGTCCTTAGGTTAGTTAGGTTTAAGTAGTTCTAAGTTCTAGGGGGCTGATGACCACAGATGTTAAGTCCCATAGTGCTCAGAGCCATTTGAACCATTTTGAACAATAGCTCCATATTTAGCAATTATATAAAACAGCTCGCTCGCAGAAAGATCCGTACTTAAAGACTGGATGGAAAATTGCTCAAGTCACACCAATACCCAAAAAGGGAAGTGGGAGCAATCCGTTGAATTTCAGGCCCATGTCACTAAAGCCGATTTGCAGTAGCGTTTTCGAACATACACTGTATACGAACATTATGAAGGACCTCGAAGAAAACGATTTATTGACACATAATCAGCACGGGTTCAGAAAATATCGTTCTTGCGAAACACAACTAGCTCTTTATACTCATGAAGTAATGAGTGCTACCGACAGGGGATGTCAATTTAGATTTCCAGAAGACTTTCGACACCGTTCCTCATTAGCGTCTTCTAACCAAACTGCCGTGCCTATGCAATATTGCCTCAGTTGTGCGACTAGATTCGTGATTTCCTGTCAGAAATGTCACAGTTCTTCTTAACAGATGTTAAGTGATCGAGTAAAACAGAAGTAATATCAGGCGTTACCCAAGGAAGTGTTATAGGCCCTCTATTGTTGCTGATCTATATTAATGATACAGGAGACAATCTTAGTAGTCGCCTTAGATTGTTTGCAGCTGATGCTGTCATTTACAGTCTTGTAAAGTCATCAGATGACTAAAACGAATTGCAAAATAATTTAAATATCTGTATGGTGCGGAAAGTGGCAACTGGCCCTGAATAAAGAATTGTGTGAAGTTACTCACATGAGCACTAAAAGAAATCCGCTAAATTTCGATTACGCGGTAAGTCACACAAATCTGAATGCTGTAAATTCAACTAAATACTTAGGGATTACAATTACAAATAACCTAAATTAGAACGATCACATAGATAATGTTTGTTGGTAGAGCAAATCCGCCCTATTCTGGGGTTTTGCTGTGTGGTGAGGGGTCCGCATCAGATGGTACTGACGGATGACATCGAAAAAGTACAAAGAAGGGCAGCTCGTTTTGTATTATCGCAAAATAGGGGAGATAGTGACACAGACATGATACGTGAATTGGAGTAGCAATCATTAAAACAAAGGCGGTTTTCGTTGCGACGGGATCTTCTCATGAAATTTCAATCACCAGTTTTCTCCTCCGATTGCGAAAACATTCTGTTGGCACCCACCAACATAGGGAGAAGTGATCATAACGATAAAATAAGAGAAATCAGAGCTCGAACAGAAAAAATTAAGTGCTCGCTTTGCCCGCCGCCCGTCGAGAGTGGAACAGTAGGGAGACAGTTTCAAGGTGGTTCATTGAACACTCTGCCAGGCACTTTACTATGAATAGCAGAGTAATCACGTAGATATAGAGGAGATGTGTTTCACAGTAATGAAGATGAACAAGTGCTCATAGCTCCTGAACTGTGAATTTTAGTGCGCATGACCCCTGGGTATTTTGTTCTTATTTTGGTCCACACTACCACCTCTGAAAATATGAAATACTTTTTTGAACATCGTGTGTATGTGAGGTCCGCAAGCTACTGCACAGCGCGTATTGGAGGGCACTTAGTACTACTGCTAGTAATCCGTTTTCCATTCCAGTTGCAAACGCAGCGAGGGAAAAGTTGTATGCCTCTGTACGAAAATTTAATCTCCCTTGCGAGAGTTGACGCTGAGGCAGTACTGCTGAAGTCATCAGTCCCCTAGAACTTAGAACTATTTAAACCTAACTAACCTAAGGACATCACACACATCCATGCCCGAGGCAGGATTCGAACCTGCGACCGTAGCGGTTGCGCGGTTCCAGACTCTAGCGCCTAGAACCGCTCGGTCACCATGCCGGCTGCTGTGATTGTCGCGCTGTTAATATGCAGTATGAAAGTGGCTGAGGCTGCTTTCTGTTGTTTAGTGAAACACGCGCGTGGAACACGGTTAAAAAGTGCCGAGAAATAAGCTGTTCTTAATGTTTTTCATAAATTTACGGAGATATTCAGCTTTGGTTTTACCAGTGTTGTATATACTTCAGTATGGAAAACCATACGATGCTGAACGCAGTCGGTAGCATAATGGAATGTGATATGTATGCGGTACTTCGTGCGTTGGTTCAGATCTTTCCACCATCTTTTTTTTCCTCGTTCAATTTGCAATACCTATATCTTGAAATTATAAAATTCGCCATTTTTATGAATAAAGCACGTTTTCTTGTTCCTAATTACATATTGGACGCCAAATTCCTGTTTCCATTTCAAACACAAATTCTTAATTATCGATGTTTTATGGAAAATTGTGAATAAAAGTTGTTCAAATTAAGAATTTAATTTTTAAGGCAATAATGAAAAACTAAATCCTCTTTATTTGGACTAAGTCCATCGTTTTATACCACAGAGGTAGGTAAGTATCGTAGAAAGATGATGCTACGGTCGCAGGTTCGAATCCTGCCTCGGGCATGGGTGTGTGTGATGTCCTTAGGTTAGTTAGGTTTAAGTAGTTCTAAGTTCTAGGGGACTTATGACCTAAGATGTTGAGTCCCATAGTGCTCAGAGCCATTTGAACCATTTGTAGAAAGATGAAAAACAATCATTTTCACAGCATCGAGCACATCATACAAATGTTGCATTTTTACTAGCATTATGAACCCAACAGAACTGATCCCGAGACAGTCTGCCAAACGTAATGGAACTAACGCACGCAGCTTTGTCACACGTCACTGACGAACGCTGGCAGGAACGGCTAGTCATAAAAGAAGAAGAGAAAATGTTGCTTCTGATTAGCTTTGTGGATTCTGCTCTTGATACACTCGTTATCTACGTATGTAGCAGGTGAACTTCCAGAACTAAAACGTATTTCTCAGATTGGGATAAGTAAGGAGCTAAGGGATTACCTGACGACTGACTGTTAAGTAATACCTTCAGTGGCTTCAATATTTTACTTTACTTACGTTACACACAGCTTATGCAGAAAAATTACCCTTTGGTTAAGTCAGGAATTCTCATCATTCTTGTTTCTAACTACAATAGTACGTTAGCTATCTATGTAGCAGGTGAACTTCCAGAACTAAAACGTATTTCTCAGATTGGGATAAGTAAGGAGCTAAGGGATTACCTGACGACTGACTGTAAGTAATACCTTCAGTGGCTTCAATATTTTACTTTACTTACGTTACACACAGCTTATGCAGAAAAATTACCCTTTGGTTAAGTCAGGAATTCTCATCATTCTTGTTTCTAACTACAATAGTACGTTAGCTAAAAACCATAACCTGTTGCGGATTTCGTCTAGTCATCTAAGGAGCGTATTGTGGTAAATGTATCATTTCATTCTGCTTAAAAATTAAATGACGTTCGAAGCTGTATTGCTCCTCTGCTCGTCTCTTTTTACGTGTCAACTGCAGCTGGCCACGTCACCGCAGGCTAGCTGTGCCAGCTGACTGGCCAGTGTTCTCAAAGTTAAATGCGCCGGTAAAACTGTTGTCCCGTATTATCGCCAAGTCGATGTGCGCGTAACGCACAGCACAAAGCGTATCCTTATTATCGTACTTGATCTTACTCGAGACAGCTTGGCTGCAGTCCCGCGTGAAACGGAAATCCAATGAGGTTCCAGCAAACGCGGATGAATACATAGTGCAATGCTTACATCAGGTTTATTCTTACAATGAACGGATTATAGTTCCTCGACAGGATCATCATGGCCGAGGAAACGTGGATTTCTCACTTGACCACAGAAACCGAGCAGCAGTCAATGCATTGGCGTCACAATGGATCTCTGGTCAATATGAAATTCAAACAGACTGTGTCAGGGCAGAAAGTGATGTTCACGGTGTTCTGGGACAGGGAGGGCATTCTGCTAATTGACTTCCTGCCCAGAGATGAAACAGTGAACGCTGACCGTTACTGTGAAACAATGTGGAAACGGTGACGTGCCATTCAGAGCACGAGGCGTTGAATGTTCAATGCAGGTGTTGTGCTGCTTTATCGATGCTCGTCCCCATATGGTTCTGCGCACCGCAAATGTTTTTCAGAAGTTCAGCTGGGAGCTGTTTGTTCATCCGGCATCCAGTCCTGATCTTGCTCCTAGTGATTTCCATCTTTTCTTATGCGTCAAGAAATTCCTGTCCTCCGGCCAGCGTTTTTGACAACGACGAAGAGCAGAAAACGACTGTTACACACTGGTTCCATTCACAGCTGGCACACTCTTACGACACAGGAATACAAAAGCTGATCCCAAGATATGAAAAGTGTCAATTCTTTTGGTGACTATGTCGTAAAATAGATCAAACATTAATGTGACTGTTGCCAATGTTTTTGTGACTTTTTCATATAACTATATTGTCGTTGCTAATTAACCATATTGTCGTTGCTAAAAAAATTAAAAAAAGGAAATTTACTTTCTGAATGAATCTCGTACGTGCAAGCTCTCGATAACACACGACACAGTTAAAACATTTGGTCGGTGCTTTTTTATTGACATAGTGAGTTCCTGTGGGCTATGCACAAAGACGAGCATTCGCGATTATAAGCAAGGCGACTAGTCTGACGTCACGAGTTCATTTCGGAGCATGTATTTCTCGTGGACCCCGTTGCACTTCGTGGCCGGGTTGGAATTACTTTACTTCTTAGTGAGACCTGCAATAACCCAGTATAGATAGCATTTTGGATTGCAATAGATGGTGTAAATTTGATTTGCAGCTAAGTCGTATGTATTACCCCTCTCGTGAAAAATACAAGTTTTAGACCTTCTCCCACTTATGCGTAATGCGCCATCTTGAAAATTCCGCTAGCAAATGGCACTTTTTTCAGTTATTCTTCAGTAACTCGCTTGCAGTGTATTTTAGGCAAAAATACGCCCTTATCAATTTTAAACAGCGTTAAATTTCCTGCAAGTTCCGAACATAACAGGTTTGAACATTCTAGACAGCTACTGAGATACGAAGCTGTGAAAATGTGCAAAAATGTCAATAAATCCCAAAAAGATATATCAGTAATTTCGCCTTAATAACTTTTTAGTGCAGTTTTGTGCACAATGCGTAGTAACCATTGTTGTAAAGCATTTAATTTCCTTCAAAATTCATACAAAATATTTATTATTACTCCCTATAAACGCGGAGCAATGGTACATTAATAATTTCAGTGAAGGTGGACTCGAAACTGAAAATATCATTCACAGTCAAATATAGTATTCCCTAATGTAATATCTTTAAGCCATTATGCATGCAGTATAGACAGGTAGTTCATGAGGTTACTGTGATTTCGAAGGAAAAAGGAAAAACACAAATTATCAAGTTTTTTAACATATACTTGTGAACTGTTTAAATATAGATCTTAAATTTTATTTTTATGATGCTATATATACAAATTTTAATTCATGAATTTCTGTTGTTTTCGCTCATATATAGTCGATGTGCCCAATTCCTCACACCGACCAACTGGCAGTGGGTGATCCAACTCGTCTTCTTCCACTGTGAATCCACGCCTTTGTGCATTGCTATATGATTCGAATGCACAATGAACACATACAATGGAGCATCGATGTCTTGATTTTTTGCAGCTGCATTTATTGCCAAGAGTCTCTTTGCACTGGCGTGAAATCAAGCTCAGCAGTGCCGGTGGAGCCGGTTCTTTATGCATTGTCACTGGAGTCAGACCACCAATATCCTCCTTCCAGCACCACTTAAGGCCGTTACAACTTTTAGTTCTACACGGCTATTACAAATGATTGAAGCGATTTCATAAATTCACTGTAGCTCCATTCATTGACATATGGTCACGACACACTACAGATACGTAGAAAAACTCATAAAGTTTTGTTCGGCTGAAGCCTCACTTCAGGTTTCTGCCGTCAGAGCGCTTGAGAGCGCAGTGAGACAAAATGGCGACAGGAGCCAATAAAGCGTATGTCGTGCTTGAAATGCACTCACATCAGTCAGTCATAACAGTGCAACGACACTTCAGGACGAAGTTCAACAAAGATCCACCAACTGCTAACTCCATTCGGCGATGGTATGCGCAGTTTAAAGCTTCTGGATGCCTCTGTAAGGGGAAATCAACGGGTCGGCCTGCAGTGAGCGAAGAAACGGTTGAACGCGTGCGGGCAAGTTTCACGCGTAGCCCGCGGAAGTCGACGAATAAAGCAAGCAGGGAGCTAAACGTACCACAGCCGACGATTTGGAAAATGTTACGGAAAAGGCTAAAGCAGAAGCCTTACAGTTTATAATTGCTACAAGCCCTGACACCCGATGACAAAGTCAAACGCTTTGAATTTTCGGCGCGGTTGCAACAGCTCATGGAACAGGATGCGTTCAGTGCGAAACTTGCTTTCAGTGATGAAGCAACATTTTTTCTTAACGGTGGAGTGAACAGACACAATGTGCGAATCTGGGCGATAGAGAATCCTCACGCATTCGTGCAGCAAATTCATAATACACCAAAAGTTAACGTGTTTTGTGCAATCTCACGGTTTAAAGTTTACGGCCCCTTTTTCTTCTGCGAAAAAAACGTTACAGGACACGTGTATCTGGACATGCTGGAAAATTAGCTCATGCCACAACTGGAGACCGACAGCGCCGACTTCATCTTTCAACAGGATGGTGCTCCACCGCACTTCCATCATGATGTTCGGCATTTCTTAAACAGAAGATTGGAAAACCGATAGATCAGTCGTGGTGGAGATCATGATCAGCAATTCATGTCATGGCCTCCACACTCTCCCAACTTAACCCCATGCGATTTCTTTCTGTGAGGTTATGTGAAAGATTCAGTGTTTAAACCTCCTCTACCAAGAAACGTGCCAGAACTGCGAGCTCGCATCAACGATGCTTTCGAACTCATTGATGGGGACATGCTGCGCCGAGTATGGGAGGAACTTGATTATCGGCTTGATGTCTGCCGAATCACTAAAGGGGCACATATCGAACATTTGTGAATGCCTAAAAAAACTTTTTGAGTTTTTGTATGTGTGTGAAAATATCTCAAATAATAAAGTTATTGTAGAGCTGTGAAATCGCTTCAATCATTTGTAATAACTCTGTATATGCATAATACTGAACTGCATCTTTTGTTGGAGGCAGGCGTGCCAAATCGAATTTAGTGATTTTACTAACTTTAGAAAAGCGAAGATACCGCAACTCATCTATAGAAGTGTTCGAGGCACCTCATTTTCAGCTGCTTCCACGATCTTCAATTTTCTTCAACTGGATCTTTGAAAATAGAAACACTTTTACTGTGGAAAGCATCACTCTCAAGTGTGGTGCAAAATTTGTTTTTCCCCGCCCAAACAAAGCGGAGATGGTATCGCAACCATTTATTGTATGAAGAAATAGAATGTTTTCCACAATATCTTTACATTTGAAAGATGTTTTGGAACGCAGCGCATCATACATGGTAACCCTTCCAGATGTGCAAAAGAACACATTTTCTGGCGTCAAAGCCGTCACCAAAATGGAAAGACAAATGTCACCGTTCGGAAAACAAGGAAATGGCAGTTTTCACAACTAACCTTCTGCACCCTATATTGCCTCCTTGATGAGTATTTCTTCTCGCTGAAATTCCTTATGAGGCAATGCGATGAAGCGGGATTTGTTTTCTTCATTCGATAACAAAATGGTTCAAATGGCTCTCAGCACTATGGGACTTAACATCTGTGGTCATCAGTCCCCTAGAACTTACAACTACTTGAACCTAACTAACCTAAGGACATCACACACATCCATGCCCGAGTTAGGATTCGAACCTGCGACCGTAGCAGTCGCGCGATTCCGGACTGAAGCGCCTAGAACCGCTTGGCCACCACGGCCTGCCATTCGATAACAATACACCCTTTAGCATACACAGAAACATGGTACCATCAAAAAGAACTACTGCGCAAGATTGCAGCCTCGAACAACGAGCTCTTTCGACTGTTTTTTATGCGCCTTTTATTTCCTTCTGTGGGGTACCCGTCGAAGACAATCACTGTATTTTAACTATTATGACGCTGTACGTAGGTCACAAATCTTTTAAAAATAGCAGAAAAATATTCGCTTCGATTCCAGTGAACTCTGTGTATGAGGTAACCACGATCTACTATATCAACTTTATTCTCCCCCATTTCTATGCCACTCTGTAACGGCGTGAAGGCAGAGTAAAATGTGGAGTTTGTTCCTTTGCGAAGGCCTGTCTTAGAAAAAAGTGGCGATGTAACGAGAGATCCGTTCTCGAAGTATTTTTTCCGGTCATCATCAGACTGCTTAGAGACGATCATCTAATGTAAAAGCACGAGAGGATCCAGAGCTAATTTTCCTTCGTGTTTACATGATTAGTAACTACTGTCACCTGCAGGTTTCGTTGGAAATGCGTGATCTCAAAACTGCTCTTCGCAATTCTATCCATTCCTCTAGAGCCAACCTCCCAGGACAGATGGCACTTTACGTCTTCACCTCCAATCAGTCCATTCCTTACTGACGTTAAATATTTAACAGCTAGAAAAGGAAAGTGACTGGAAAATGGCTGAGTTAGTTTATTAACGTCGATATTATCCTTAGCGATAAATGGATGTCTAATTTGTGCGCTGTTCCGTAGTAGCAGATTCACAACTGCAGAAGTTCTCAATTTCGTAAGAAACTTTTTAATGCAGCTGACAAAAACTCTTCATTGTTCTCAAGACAGTCTGCTCAACTGTCATATCTGACCATGTCCCTGACCACAACTTGTCAGGTCGTCTGATTGTGAAATAGTCACCAGTAGTGAATTTTTGAACTTCTACGAGATCCGTTTTATCTTCAAGTGTCAGAATATCTTGCACATTCTCGTGTGTAGGAGCACATTAGGCGTAGTGGAAGTGTCCACTAGCACGCATATATGGAATCATTTTCTGAACCGTGTCAAGATGAAGGTGCCAATTTTCGCTTCAACGAAGTATTATCAATTTAACCACCTGGAAATACTGAATCCAAGGTTCCGTTTTGCTGC
Source organism: Schistocerca americana (assembly GCF_021461395.2). Taxonomy (NCBI): domain Eukaryota; kingdom Metazoa; phylum Arthropoda; class Insecta; order Orthoptera; family Acrididae; genus Schistocerca; species Schistocerca americana. The sequence continues at coordinate 385,004,795 of NC_060126.1, forward strand.
CAGTTTTCTCTAGTCTTTTCCAGTTCTTTGAACTGGCATTGTGGAAATGCGGGTTGTCTTGTGCGGATAGGATAACACACCTCTCACTACCGTAAATCATTCCCCAGAAATTTCATGAATCTCATGAACTACGTGCATATACTGCATATGTAATGGCCTAAAGATGATATCAAATTCAGGAATACTAATTCTGACTGAGGGTGGTATTTTTAGTTTCGAATTGTTAATGCAACATTTCGCCGAGTATATAGGAAGTAATTACAAATATTTTGCGTGAGTGCTGATGAAAATTAAATCCTCTAGAACAATGATTATTATGCATCGTGCACAAAACTTTACTAAAAATAAGTTATTAAGGCGAAACGTCTCACATACCTAACTTTTTGTGATTTCTTGAAATTTTTGCAGATTTTCTCAACCTCGTATTTCAGTAGCTGTTTTGATTTTTCCAACATATTATGTATGAAACTTAGGGAAATTTAACGCTCTTTAACATTGACAAGGGCGTATTTTTGTCTAAAATTCACTTGAAGCGAGTTACTGAGGAAAAACTGAAAAAGATGCCATTTATTAACCGATTTTTCAAAATTGGGGAACATGCACACTGGGGAGAAAGTCTCAAACTTCGGAGTTTTCACATGACGGGTAATACATTCAACATGCCTGAAAATCAAAATTACTTCACTTTTGCAGTCCAACCTGTTTTTTGGGGCTATCTTCTGGGCTAAGACTGCTCTGGCGGACAACATGGTACAATCCTGTGAGCACGTTTAGCGGTACGGCTGTACGGTTGTTGTACAGGTTAGGTTATGCTGTGCAGTAATGTTGGACTGTGGTCGCCGATCCTTCTGCTTTTAACGTTTTAGGCAAATGCTGAGCATAAATCCACGCACTTCATGTATGGGTTGGCGAATAGCAATGCTGCAGGAGCTCGTCGGCTGTACCACCAACGATATCCAGGCCGTCAGTGCTCTGAAAGTAACAGATTCCAAGAGGACCACCGCCGGTTACCTGAGCACGGTAGTTTCACACCTTCACCTGTAGCAAGACAGCCACGACGCACCACGCCTGCAGCTGAAGACGCTATTGTTGACACTGCAGATTAAAATCCGCACAACAGCACTCGTCATTTTGGTCATCAGCTGGATGGCAACGTCTGCGTGAACACTGCCTGTATTCGTACCACCTACAGCAGGTTCAGGCATTGGTCCCTGCGGATTTTCCTGCCAGACTTATGTTTTGTCAGCGATTTATTCAACAATACGGCATGAGACCTGCTTTTCAAGCAATGATGTTATGGATGGATGAGCCAACATTCAATGGGAGCCAAAATTTTCATAATCAGCTTGGGCAGGCATACATTAATCCACATGCAACAGTTGAAATGGTCCATCAACAAAGATTCGCCATCAACGCTTGGGCGAGAATTACCGAGAACCACTTGACAAAACTAATGCACGTGCTTCCATTACCGAATGGGCGTAGGTACAGACCTTCCTGCGCAGATGATTGCCTTCTATGCTGTAAGAAATTTCAGTACAACTCCAGCAACAGACGTACTTCATGCGCGATGGTGCCCCTGCCCAATTTAGTGTTCTTATCGGCCAACAACCGACTGGCCGTTATGCTAGTCGCTGAACATGTAGAAGTGGACGAATTGCTTTGCCTCCACCCTCACCTGACTTATGTCCGTTGCACTTTTTCCTGTGGGGCCATTTAAAGGCGTTGGTGTATGCCACACCGGTGGAGGACGAAGCATCGCTTCTTGCAGGAATTCAGGCAGGTAGCCAAAGAAATGCACAATCTCGGGCATTTTTGAACGTGTTCGTGCCTGACCGGAAAGACGAGCAAAAGCCAGTATACTGACAGGTGGCGGACATTTCGAACACATCTTATAAGGTAGTAAAATGGGAGCGTAACTGCGAAAATAAACTGGAGTTTCTCATGAAGCCCACTAGGTAACGGATTTTCACGTCCGATAGCTCAATAAATATCCATTTCTGGGCCCATGCTCATATGAATTGTTTTTATATTTTCTACATGTGCTGAACTTCGCCTTGAAACACAACAGTGTATTTTGGAACACCCTGTACAGGAAGACGCCAGAAGACTAGAGAAATGCAGGAACACAAGCACAAGATCGATGATCGGTGCTGGGAATGGCTGATGACACTGAATGTAAATAAAGGTAACGTAGTGCGCATAAACAGGCGAAGAGATCCACTCACGTCCCATTACACTAATGAAGACAAATCACTCGAAACAGTAATTACCTTAAAATATCTAGGAGGAAACATCTGCAGATACCTTAAGAGGAATGGTCACGTAACACTCATAACAATACAGTAAAAATCACTTTGCGATTCACTGGCAGAATCTTAAGGAAAGCCCGCATCTCGTGGTCGTGCGGTAGCGTTCTCGCTTCCCACGCCTGGGTTCCCGGGTTCGATTCCCGGCGGGGTCCAGGATTTTCTCTGCCTCGTGATGGCTGGGTGTTGTGTGCTGTCCTTAGGTTAGTTAGGTTTAAGTAGTTCTAAGTTCTAGGGGACTGATGACCATAGATGTTAAGTCCCATAGTGCTCAGAGCCATTTCCATTTTTTTTCTTAAGGAAATGTAATGCATCCATGGAAGAAGTGGCTTACAAAACACTGGCAGAATTGTTTACTCGGAAGGAAAGCTGAACAAACTCCAGTGGCAAACGCTTGAAGAGAGGTGTTCCGCATTACGGAGAGGTTTACTATTGAAATTATTACTAGATCTTACAATCCAATACAAGTCAGTCTCGCTAATCATTTATTCCCAAACCCCTTTCGCCAATGGAACAGGGTAGGGGGATCTCATAGAGGTACCACAAGTACCTTCCACCTCACGCAGTAAGGTGGCTTTCTGGAACTGAGATGTACAGTTCATCTAGAATCAGATTGTAATCGAACTGTATGACTGTGGTCCATCCCCTCACGAAGAGAGCACGGCAAGTGCCACAACCCGCACTCCCATGAACTTCGGTCAACAACAGAGAGGTCAAAATTAGCGAACATGTGTATCGGCTTATGTGTAGATACCTTACCTCTTCTGAGGAAAAGGACGGTCAAGTTTTCGAAACACTTTATGTGTCTTTTGGCGAATAAATAGTTCGATGAAAGCGATGGCACGGTGGCTAGCGTCCCAGCTTCACACTTTTGCACCCCGTGTTCGAAACTCATTATTTTTTTATTTTTGTTTTTCATTTATCTACCTATGTCCATATATAGGGTGACAATTATTTAGCTACACGAAAAAAAACGGAAATTAGTTACAAACTATAGTGCGCACACACTTTATTCAACATGCAAACGTTACTATAGATATTCGGACGTAGGTGATCACAAGTTCGATATGCCTCCCATCATTGGCGATGATGTGGCGCAGACGAATAGCGAAATTCTGCATGACCCGCTGACGTGTCGGAATATCGATGCTGTCGATGACTTCCCGCATGGCTGTTTTCAGCTCAACAATGGTTTTGTGGTTATCGCTGTACACCTTGTCTTTAATATGGCCCCACGAAAAGGAATCTTATGTGTTGAGATGCGTAGAATATGGGGGCCAATCGAGGCCCATGCCACTGTCCTCTGGGACAGTCCTGGAAGTGCTTCTCCAGGACATCAAACACTCTCCTGCTTCTATGGAGTCGAGCTTCGTCTTGCATGAACCACATCTTGTCGAAATGAAGGTCACATTTGATAATGGGGATGAAATCATCCTCCGAAACCTTCACGTACCGTTTGGTGATCACCGTGCCATCAAGGAATATCGCACCTATTATTCCGTGACTGGACATTGCACACCACACAGTCACCTGTTGAGGGTGAAGAGACTTCTCGTTCGCGAAATGCGGATTCTCAGTCCCCCTAGCGCCCCAATTTTGCTTATTGGTGAACCAATCCAAATGAAAGTGGGCTTGTCGCTACACCAAACGGTTCAGTGCATACTAATTCCAATCATGTCCCGCGGCCAACGGTGCAGTTTGAACGTCCTAATGCAAACCGTTCAGAATTTATGACGATTTTATTTCATATAGTTCAATAATTGTCACCCTGTATATTTAAACAGCGTTGTCTTTATTCCTATACTAATCGTATGCTTAGCGTATAATTTTTTAAAAAGAAAAACTATTAAGGAATCGATAAATTATTTGAAATTGTTTCCTGTGATTCATAATCTATTCCAAGCGCCAGTTTTTAAAAAAGTGATCCACTTTGATTCGGTTTGCTGCGTAATTCTTGCCAACAGGTGAAATCTTCAGCAATGTTAACAACGTTTCTTTCCCAAGTGAGAATCATACGAAGAAATGTCGCTGTGCCAAACCTTACTTCGTGTGATGACCACACATTCATATAAATGATTCGCCTCAATGATCAACGAATCCACCGTCTTCAGTGCAGACACACTATTACGTCAGACCTCTGCGGAAATTCACAATAGCTATAATCCGTTCATCATAAGAATAAACCCGATGTAGAAACAAACACAAACGCGATGATTGGTAAGCCGTAGCACATGGACACTGGTGTTATTACGCTCTTGGAAGTAGATCCTACTTATTTATATGTGTTAGATACCTTATTACTAAGTAGGTTAAATGAAACTTTAAGATAGTCAAATGTATTAACAGTCATCAACGTTTTTCTTAATCACGCTTTAGCTATGGAGTTTTTATTTCAAAATCGTGTACAGTCACAGCCTCTGCAGCGTTGTGCTCTGATTGTCGCGCTGTTAATGCCCAGTGTGAAAATGGCTCAGGCTGTTTTCTGTTCCGTAGTGAAACACGTGCGTGCAACACGGTTAAAAAGTGCCGAGAAATAGGCTGTTCTGAATGTTTTTCATAAATTTACGGAGATAATCGGCACTGAAGTGTCCCCAGCGATGTATACACTGTGTTTGACAGATGAACCCACTTTGAACGTGTAGCGCAGTCGGTAGCGCAATGGAGTGTGATCCTAAAGCGGTTATCCAACCTTTGGTTGGAATCTACCCAGTATCACTTTTTTTCTCGTTCAGTTTGAAATACCTACATCTCGTAATTACAAAATTTTTTATGAATAATGCAAGTCTTCTTGTTTCTAATTACATATTGGACGCGGAATTTCTGTTTCCATTTCAAATACAAATTCCTAATCGCCGATGTTTTATGAAAGACTGTCCATAAAAGTTGTTTAAGAAAACACAACAATTTAATTTTTAAGGCAAAAATGAAAAACCAAATCCTCTTTATTTGGACTATGTCCATAGTTTTATACCACAGAGGTAGATAAGTATTGTAGAAACTTGAAAAAACAATTTGCGCAGCTTCAAGCACACCATACAAATGCTGTATTTTTACATTTGCTACTGTACCATTACAATATGACCCCAACTAAACTGATCCGGAGCCAAGCTGCGGGATTTGGCGCGAGAAGTAACAAGACTGTTAAGCTGCCAGACGTACTGGAACTAACGCGTGCAGCTTTTTCACACGTCTCTGCCAAACACTGGCGGGATGCAGAAAGGCTCGACATAAAAGAAGAATCGAAAATGCTGCACCTGGTTGGCTTCGTGGATTCTGTTGATAGGCTCGTTATCCACGTAGTAGATGACACTTCCAGAACTGAAATATGTGTCTCGGATTCGGGTGAGAAAGGAGCTAAAAGATTTCCAGACGACTAAGAAATACATTCAGTGACTTCAATATTTAACTACACGGTGAAGTCCTTCAATACTCTCTTACGTTACACACAGCTTATGCAGAAAAATTATCCTATCATTCTTGTTTTTAACTACAATAAATAGTACATTAGCCAAAAAGGATAATGTGTTGTGGTTTTCGTCTAGTCGCCTAAGGTGTGTATTGTGGGAGATTTGCACTGTATTATTTCATTCTACTTAAAAATTAAATGCCATCCGAAGCTGTATTGCTCCTCTGCTCGTCTCTACGCATGGACTGCAGCTCGCCATGTCATTGCAGGTCAGCTGTACCAGCTGAGCGGCCAGTGCTGTCCAATTAAATGCGCCGGTAAAGCTGTTGTCACGTATAATCGATGTGCGCGTAACGCACAGCACAAAACGTACACTTATCATCTTACTTGACAGTACTCGAGACAGCTTGGCTGCAGTCCCACGTGGAACTGAAATCCAATGAGGTACCAGGAAACGCGGAAGAATACATAGTGCAATGTTTACATCAGGTTTATTCTTATGATGAACGGATTATAGCATTGAGGACACGATCAGGGGCTGTGGATCGGTAGCGCGAAGTGGGAATGTGGATCAGCCGAGTGGTGTGCCGAGATAGTCTGCACAGTTGCGTTAAACACAGTCCAGGTGGTTATCGCAACTGCCTAGTAAGCAGGAGATCCTGGGTTCGAATCCTGGTCCGGCACACATTTTCACTCATCGCCGCTGATTTACGTGAAGTACTGAGCAAAGTTTCTGAGGAATCAGGTCATGACACTTGTTGTGTTCTACTCGACAGATGCGTAACTGGATTCGTTACTTCCTGTTATGCAAGTTTCAGTTCGTAGTAACTGATGGAAAGTCATCTAGAAATGATAATCGGGGTGGTTCTACGAAGCGTTACGAGCTGTCTGCTGTTCCTAATCTATATAAACCATTTATGATACAATCTAAACAGCCTTCTTAGATTGTTCGGAGATGATGCTGTCGTTTACCGCCTAATAACGTCATCAGAACATCAAAGCCATTTACAGAATGGCACAGGCAAGATATCTGTATGGTGCAAAAAGTGATAATTGACTATAACCAATAAAAAGTGTGAGGTTGTACACCTGAATACTAAAAAGAATGTGTTAAATTTCGGTTACAAGATAAATCACACAAATACCTAGCAATTGCCGGCCGGTGTGACCGAGCTGTTCTAGGCGCTTCAGTCTGGAACCGCGCGACCGCTACGGTTGCAGGTTCGAATCCTGCCTCGGGCATGTATGTGTGTGATGTCCTTAGGTTTGTTAGGTTTAAGTAGTTCTGAGTTCTAGGGGACTTATGGCCCCAGATGTTAAGTCCCATAGTGCTCAGAGCCATTTGAACCGTTTTTGAACCTAGCAATTACAACTGCGAAACAAATTGGAACAATCGCACAGAAAATGTTGTGAGGAAGGCGAACCAAAGACTGCATTTTATTGGCACAACACTTAGAATATGTACCAGATCTAGTATATGAAGGGACTATAATATGCTTGTCCGCCCTCTGCTAGAGTATTGGTGTGCAGTGTGCGATCCTTAACAGATATGATTGACTCCAAATAACACAAAATGTCTGACAGGTAGCAAACCAAATTACAAATTTAACCTAAAATCGTTTCTCCTGGACAATTCCGATTTCACTGACGATTTTCTACTTAAAAACTGGCAGCCAGAAATAAACTTTTTTTTTAAATTCTAGAGGAACTAAAATAATAATTATTCTTTACTGATAACTATAATTATGTACACACGTCCTGTAAACTGACTCGTTCCACATCATTTCGACAACCGAATCGTACAAATGACCTATTGAACTTCTAACTGAGTAACGGAGTTGCACGCTGGTTTCTAGAGTAGCGCTGGAGACTGGTACAGCCAGCGAGGCGCAGTCGGAAGGCAGAGCCGCCACAATCACGTTGACGTCCTTTTTTTACGACCTCTCCCGGCCCATGTGGCTAGGCGGGGTCTGCGGGCTTTTCTCAGTCGCTGGCAAACAACCCCAGTAAACAGAAGTGCTGCCATAGCGTAGCTCGCCGTAAAGGGAACCACAGTACCACCGCTGGCTGTGGGAAACCAGGCGTTTGTGTTACGTGACCATATTAATTTAACGTATGTGGGTAAGGACAAATAGGGCAGTGTGTCACAGACGGAACAGTAGCTTAAAAAATCTAGGTGCACTAAAAATCAGGACTGTGTGTGAGTGTAGAGACAGAGTCGTAAAGACAGGAAAAAGGAGAGAGTTTCATAGACTAGGCATACTACTTTAAGGAAACAAATTGGCTGTTGTGCAAAAAAATGTTTTAATACACACTTTGCTCTGCGTAACTTAAGTGAGACGGATAAAGTAACGTAACATATTAATAACTCGGTGGAAATGAATGGAAGTACAAGAGCATGTTGCCAGAAGTCTCCCAGTCTTACGCAGAAAGCTGAACGTCTCATGGTATCAGATCAGCGTGATTATAGCGCCGAATGGGGCTGGCCCCGCAACACGAAGTATTTGAAGTAATGGGAAAAGACAGGGTGTGTCAATAAACGAGCAGTTACGGTGCACTATGGTGATCTTCATTAAAACATGGTCCAGAGACAACATACGAATGACTCCACACGAGGAAGAACCATCGGGAAACTGGAAGAAAGGGCAAAGTGTTTGTAGCCCAGGAGTTTGGTATGGTACACAGCATTAGCTAACGTGCATGGGGAGCACTCCGAACCACAGGCGCTGCTGCCTAGAGAGGAGGCGGCCGACTAGACAACTACAGCAGTAGATGACCCTACACTGTACAGCAGGCAAGAAGGGACCCATATCGTACAGCGGCTGCAATTGCAATCACATTTAGGAGGACTGCAAGGGCACGCAATGTCGCTCTCACAGTGGCACGGAGACTAGATGATGGTAGTATCTTTGCCAGACGGCCAGTACGTTGTGTTCTGTTGACAGCCGCACATCGGCGGCGCCGTTTGCAGTGGTACCAAGAGCATAGGGGCTGGTCTAGTGAGGATTGGGATCGCGAGCTCTTCTCGGCTGAGACGCAAACTGAGCCTGAGCAGTGATTCTGGACGTATCCTCATACGGCGAGAAGTGGGTACACGTAATGCACAACGAAACATTGCCGAACACGGGCGTTTTGGTGGTCCAGGTGTCACGGTGTTGGGGGGGGGGGGGGGGGGGGGCTATTGTTGTACGGACGTACTGATCTCCAAATCTTTATTTGTTACTAATTCATCATCAGCGAAATACCCTCGGACTTCAAGAATAATATAATAATTCCAATCCCAAAGAAAGCAGGTGTTGACAGATGTGGAAATTACCGAACTATCAGCTTAATAAGTCACAGCTGCAAAATACTAACACGAATTCTTTACAGACGAATGGAAAAACTAGAAGAAGCCAACCTCGGGGAAGATCAGTTTGGATTCCGTAGAAACACTGGAACACGTGAGGCAATACTGACCTTACGACTTATCTTAGAAGAAAGATTAAGGATAGGCAAACCTACGTTTCTAGCATTTGTAGACTTAGAGAAAGCTTTTGACAATGTTGACTGGAATACTCTCTTTCAAATTCTAAAGGTGGCAGGGGTAAAATACAGGGAGCGAAAGGCTATTTACAATTTGTACAGAAACCAGATGGCAGTTATAAGAGTCGAGGGACATGAAAGGGAAGCAGTGGTTGGGAAGGGAGTAAGACAGGGTTGTAGTCTCTCCCCGATGTTGTTCAATCTGTATATTGAGCAAGCAGTAAAGGAAACAAAAGAAAAATTTGGAGTAGGTATTAAAATTCATGGAGAAGAAATAAAAACTTTGAGGTTCGCCGATGACATTGTAATTCTGTCAGAGACAGCAAAGGACTTGGAAGAGCAGTTGAATGGAATGGACAGTGTCTTGAAAGGAGGATATAAGATGAATATCAACAAAAGCAAAACAAGGATAATGGAATGTAGTCTAATTAAGTCGGGTGATGCTGAGGGAATTAGATTAGGAAATGAGACACTTACAGTAGTAAAGGAGTTTTGCTATTTGGGGAGCAAAATAACTGATGATGGTCGAAGTAGAGAGGATATAAAATGTAGGCTGGCAATGGAAAGGAAAGCGTTTCTAAAGACGAGAAATTTGTTAACATCCAGTATTGATTTAAGTGTCAGGAAATCATTTCTGAAAGTATTCGTATGGAGTGTAGCCATGTATGGAAGTGAAACATGGACGATAAATAGTTTGGACAAGAAGAGAATAGAAGCTTTCGAAATGTGGTGCTACAGAAGAATGCTGTAGATTAGATGGGTAGATCACATAACTAATGAGGAAGTATTGAATAGGATTGGGGAGAAGAGAAGTTTGTGGCACAACTTGACCAGAAGAAGGGATCGGTTGGTAGGACATGTTCTGAGGCATCAAGGGATCACCAATTTAGTATTGGAGGGCAGCGTGGAGGGTAAAAATCGTAGAGGGAGACCAAGAGATGAATACACTAAGCAGATTCAGAAGGATGTAGGTTGCAGTAGGTACTGGGAGATGAAAAAGCTTGCACAGGATAGAGTAGCATGGAGAGCTGCATCAAACCAGTCTCAGGACTGAAGACCACAACAACAACAAGTCATCATCAGATGAGCTGTTTAAAAGGAAGTAAATAGGGGGACATCCAAATACCATAAAACTAAATTACAAATCAAATTTCTCTACATAATTGTACGTACTAGAACAATACATGAAGGTCGGAAGGTCTACACATTATCTGATCAACAGTACCCAGATCTCTCTTAGTGGACATTAATATGGCCTGTGTCCACACTCCGGTCTAATGACGGCTTTTACTCTGCTGGGGCCACTTTCAGTGTGACGTGTCTGAATGTCTGTAGATGAATGGAAGCACTTCCTTCCTCAAGAGCACAAACCAGAATATGTAGTGATGTTGGACACTGGCGTCTGAAGGGACGTCGACGTTCTAACTCAAACGTCTCCCGTTGGGTTCAGATCGTAACTTTGGGTATGCCAGTCCATTTCAGGAATGTTACTGTCCACAAACCATTGCCTCAGACGCTGCTTTATGACAAGATCCAGTTTCATGCTCATACGAACAATCATCATTTCCAAACTGTAAAAATGTGCTCATATCCTTCTGCACGTAGCGTTTTACTCAATAAACACGAAAAGCACCTCCATACCGTAACACCGCCTCCATCGTATTTCACTGTTGACACTACACATCACTGCTGCAATAATGTGTAGTGCCTACAGTGAAATACGGTGAAGGCGGTGTTACGGTATGAAGGTGCTTTTCGTGTTTATTGTGTAACAACAATATGGGATTGAGAAACCGCCTTGATGCAAAACACTTGTTTTTGTTGTTTTCATGCAAACACGAACCATTGGAAGTAAAAGATAACATAGTGGCAGGTAACGTTCGCCGGACATTTACCACATCCAAACCCTTGCGTCGGATTGCCACAGGGATAGCGTGATTCATCATTGCAGATCATTCGTTTCCAGTCTTCCAGTGTCGTGTAACATGGATCATTAACACCGCCTCAAACTCTGCTTAGCGCTGACTACGGAATTGTGTAGCTTGTGAGTAGCTGCTAGACCATTGTCCCCAATCTTTTTAATTGCCTACGTACCGTCACTATGCTAGCTGGCCTCCTGGTAGTATTTTGGAACTCCTAAGTGATTCCTTACGCTGATTTCATGCCATTTTTATGACCATCCTGCCACTTTTAAGACCATCTTAACGCAGTGTCATACAGCCCCCGTCCCTCAGTACATGATGTCTAGATGATCTTGGTACAGCTGTGGTTGCTTACACACATTTCCACTTCACAATCACACCACCGACAGTCGATTTGAGCAGCTCTAGAAGAACTGAAATTGGCCTGGGTGGATTTGCTACTTAGGTGACAGCCAGTAACTGGTCCTTAACCCAAGTCACATAGCTCTCTCGACCGTTCCATTTTGCTGTTACTGCTTCTGTGTCCGTCTCTGGTGAAATCTACCGGCCAGTTCCTCATTACATAGGGGTAACTGGACACTTTTGATCAGATAGTGTATCTGCCCTCTGAGCGTTGGAAATGAAAACTACAATTACATAGTAACGATACAGTATATGGTTGGTAACTCTTAAATTGCAAATATGGGCTTAACAATATTAAAAATTTAATACTGATCGAGAGGGAAAAAGTTTCTCAAAGCGAAAACTAGTAAAAATTAAGTACTGGTGTAGAAATGCTAGACGTGTTCTACAAGCAAGCTATAGAACTTTCACCTGCAGAGGCCATCCCCAAAGAGGAAACTTATTTCCAGCAGTCGCAAGTGTACACCGAACAGCCAGTATGAAAGAACTGAGAAATCAAGCTACTACTACACAAGAGTGAGCCACCAGAGAATGGAACCTACCATAATAAAAAGACGAAAAACAAGGATAAGAGACGTCAGAAGTCACAAATTACTTCGAAGTGAGATTTGTTACAGATATCGCTTCGCTCCTTTACCAACTGATATGGGTAACCTTTTTAAAAGTTGACAAAAATTTGAAGCTCTTCAGGTGTGCCCAAATGGCATCCTTTAGGATACATAATAACGGATATCAAGGTGTTGCTCTGTGCAAAATAGAACGCTTAGATCAACATCTCATGTCATTATGTTCCTGGATATACATACACAGAGAACCTGAAATTTATACTAATAAAGAAAAAATTAGCAATAGTTGTCTAACAAATTTATGTCCAAAGCCCTTTTCTAAGTATTTTCTTATTTTTTTATGTCTCCACTGCCTGTTTTGTGTCTTTACTTTGTCTCGCTCGTTTGTAGTAATCTTTCTTCTCGACACACAACGCTAACTGCTTGTACCAAGCTGGAAAATTACAAATCGTCACTGATATCACGAAGAAACACAAAATTTTAATCATGGCTCTTCAAGAAATCAGAAACAGTGATCAAGACCCTACGGAATCACAGGGATACCGACTTTATAAAGGAATCCCTGGAACGAGAGTCATGAGAAACTGTGCGCAATTTGGCAATGGATTTCTTATAGATGTCAAAATTATCGACCATCATAGAAGTCAAATCTCAGTCACCCAGACATGTAACTCTAACTTTGAAATTTGCAAATAAGACATACACAATTATCGATGCACATGCTCCCACCAATTAGAAAAATAATACTCTGAAGGACAAAGAAGAGACACAGAAATTTTGGGATTTCCTTGATCAAATCTTAATCAACATTCCTCCAGCAAACATAAAAATTCTCCTTGGCGACTTCAATTCTCAACTGGGACAAGAAAGAAGATACAGGGGTATCACTGGAAAATGGTCAGCACATAAATGGACCAACAAAAATGGTCAAAGGTTAGTTGAAACTTGTAGAAACCATAACCTGGTCTCAAAATCAACATTTTTTAAAAACCTGGAAACACCCTGATTTCCAAAGGAGTGAATGTCAACTAGACCATGTATGCATCGAAAATTTCACCATCGTGAAATCTAGAATGGCAAAGTTTTAAAGGGTGAAGACTCAGGGTCAGACCACTATGTTGTGAAGAACAAAATAAAATTAATATCAATGATAAAGGAAAGACTTCAGAAAAAACTAGAAGAAAATTCGACCATACCATCTTAACAAAAAATTAGGAATACACTAGGAAATCAGGTGAAGGATCTATGAACTATAATACGCTAGAAGAAGTAGCAACCAAATTAAAATCCATATCCGGAGAGTTGGCTCCAATAAACCCCAGGAAGAAACATGAGTGGTGTAATGAACAATGTGACCAGGCATTAGAAAGAAGACACCAAGCTTGGATAAAGCATCAAGCGCAAAAGTCTGAAGAATCACATCTAGAACTAATCAAGCAAAGAAAGTCAACCCATAAAATCATCAGACAGACAAAACGCAAACATCTTAAAAAATACCCTAGAAAAGATAGAGAACTTCCAGAAGAAACAGTCAAGAGATTATTACAAAACATTTGGGAGATATTTTAAAAACTATGAGTCCCTAACATTGATGCTGAGAGATAAGTCAGGAAAGTTGGCACAGAGTGATCAAGAAAATGCAGAGATCCTTGCAGAGAATTTCAACAAACTTTTAAATTGTGATGACCCACTGGAAACATTTCAAGTAGACACTGAAGCACCTATTTTAATCACCACAGACGTAATAGATCCTCCAGCTATCAGTGAGGCAGAGGTCGCAATTCAGGAACTAAAAAATTGCAAGGCATGTGGTGAAGACAATGTATTTGCAGAAATCTGGAAGAATGCTGGAAAACCTGCGGCCATAAATATCCACCAGCATCTAATAGAAAGGTTGATCACAGACGAAATTCCAGAGCACTGGACATCAGGAATAATCCATCCATTATTTAAAAAAGGAGATAGAATCAACACAGATAATTACAGAGGAATAACCATACTGGACTGCAAATACAAAATTTTCTGCCACATAATTTACAATAGGATCAAAAACATTCTGGAATCACAACTTGGAGAACATCAAGGAGGATTTCGACCGTACGCAAGCTGCTCAGACCGAATTCTTAGCCTGCAACTAATACTGGAGAATTACAAGTATAGAAACAAACAGTTATTCATCTCATTCATTGATTTTATAAAAGCACATGATAGTGTTCACAGACCAACACTCCTAAAATCTTTAGCTCATACGGCCCCCAACCCAAACTGGTAAGATTAATTCAACTAACACAAATTCAAAGTTCACGTTTAGAGTAGAAATGTCAAAAGCTTTCACAATAAAAACAGGACGCAAACAGGGTGAAGGATTGTCCCCTTTGCTTTTCAATGTGGCCCTCGATTACATCATGACAATCTGGCAAAAATAGAATCCATGTAAAATCAAAATTGGAGGAAAACCAGAATTAAGAGCAAACTGCTTTGGGTTTGCTGACGATTTAACACTCTTAGCCCGTGAAATGGGAGACGTTCATGCTCAGATCACAAGTATCCAGAAAGTTGCTTCAAACATAGAATTACAAATATTCGTTGAGAAAACTGAAATCACACCCATGAAACCTCTTTGCATAGATAAAATCTTCGTAAATGATCAAGCAATTAACATAGTTCTACAATTTAAATATCTTGGAGAAATTAGTTTGTACAACTTAGGTGAGAAAGTAACATGGATAAATAGAACCAATAACATGAAAAAAGCACAATTTCTAACCTGGTCAATGTGTAATAAGAAATGCCTGTCAATAGACACTAAGATCCAACATTACAAAACTGTAACCCTCCCGACAGGAATTTATGCTTGTGAAACTTTGTTCCAAATTAAAAACGAAAGAAGAGCAGATCAACTCCTCAAGACTGAACGAAGAATTTTCAGAACATGCATCAATAAAAAATATCAGGCTGATGGAATCTTGAGAATCCTCCATAATGAAACTGTCTATTGAGAGATTGACCCAATCACCAGCACTACTATGAAGAAGAAAATAATCTCATATTTCTTTCATGTCTTGCGACATAAACTAGTGATGAGAAGTCTTTGAAAGAACACAGGAGTGGGTCAAAGAAATTCGGCAAGATCTTGAAGCAGTCCAACTTAGAATCACTGATGCAGATAACGAACACAAGATTAACACTCGCCTTACGAATCAAATTTTCAGCAGAAAGGATGCACAGGAGACCAGTAGATATTTCAGAAAAAAAGCACTGGACTGAGTGCAAGAAGCAAGTAGTCCAATTTTCAAAGAAAAAGAGAACATGGAATGACTAAAGGGGTCCAATGTGGCCAATCGAATTATTAATATTAATAATAATAATAATAATAATAACAATAACAATAATAATAATAATAACCCGTGGAGGCTCGGGAAAAGAATAGGCCATCGGTATGTTCTGCCAGTCGTAAAAGGCGATGAAAAGAACAAACCACTAATAGGGCTAACCCCCCCTTTTAGTGTGAATCGTTGGTTCAGGACAGAACTAATGAAGCCTCGGACAAGCGCTGTCATGGTCGGGGACAACGCTTGAATCCTATGCCCGCCCACAATGATAATGACACTGCTAGCCGCACGGAAAATGATTTAAATCCAAATAGAGGTGTTTTGCAGGATATGCTTCCTGCAACCACTCTAGAAGGAAAACAAAGGCAGTTAACTAACACCTCATGTTCTGTTATTACCAAGCAACAAACTTAGGAACCAACACAACTAGATACAGATCACAAGTATACACAAAATTTATTACCAGATACCCAGAATTAAAATTTTTAACAGAACAACGACTAGCTGATCAGATCCGTATAGTAATAAAAAATAACAGGATACCCCAGTCAGAATATGAAAACATCAAACAACAAGTACAACAAATACTGGAACAAAATAATGTGCAATCAGAAGAAGAAGAAAATACAGTAATGGACTCAAACATCCCAGAGCAAACAAACAAAGAACAACACGCATCAATTAAACAATCAGAGGAAAACGAAATCTTAAGACAGCCACCAGAACAAGCACAAATAGAACATGAAGTGACACACATGTTAGATATAGAAGAAAAATTTCAGTTGACATATATAGAATACAAAGACACAAATACAGACATTAGACCATTCTTGCATAGACCACCAAATAACCCACAAGTCGAAACAACAATAACAACTATCAACACAATCATACACAACAAAATAAATGAAAATACAACTATGGAAGAGTTACAACTACTGGTTTATGTAGGAGCACTCAGTACACTAAATATACACACTAGACAGAGATCAGAACCAACCAACACACAGAAGAAACCCACAAAACCAGCATTGCAACACAGGCTACAGATCAGAATAGAAAAACTGAGAAAAGACATCGGACAGCTAACACAATTTATAAGAAATTAAATATCAGCCAAAAATGAAAAAGGTTAGGTAAAATATCACAACAAGAAGCGATAGAGTAATTAGATGAAAAGAAGTAGAAATTACAAGCATTGGCCAAACGACTTAGAAGATACAAAAAAGTGAAAATAGAAGGAAAAAAAACCAAACATTCAACACAAACCAAAAGAAATTTTACCAGACAATAGATAACACACACATTAAAATAGACAATCCACCAAGCACAACAGACATGAAACACTTCTGGAGCAACATATGGTCAAACCCGGTAGCCTGAAGTGATAATTTTGCAACATGAAGTCACCCGAGCAATTTATTCTACGCACAATTGGAAAGCCCCTGAAATTGATAAAATAGCAAATTTCTGGCTAAAGTTCACTTCAACACATTCACATCTAACTAAATTATTTAACAATTACATTGCAGACCCATACACAGTCCCTGATACACTTACACAAGGAATAACTTATCTGAAACCTAAAGATCAAGCAGCCACAGCAAATCCAGCAAAACATCGCCCCATAACATGCCTACCAACAATATACAAAATATTAACTTCAGTCATTACACAGAAATTAATGACACATACAACACAGAACAAAATTATAAATGAAGAACAACTGATAATAGATACAGAGGTGACAAATCAAGCTAAAACTAAACAAAGGTCGATGCACTACGCATACATTGATTACCAAAAAGCTTTTGATAGTGTACCCCATTCATGGTTACTACAGATATTGGAAATATACAAAGTAGATCCTAAATTAATACAGTTCCTAAACATAGTAATGAAAAATTGGAAAACCACACTTAATATCCAAACAAATTCAAATAATATCACATCAAAGCCAATACAGATTAAGCGTGGAATATACCAAGGAGACTCATTAAGTCCTTTCTGGTTCTGCCTTGCTCTGAACCCACTAACCAACATGCTAAATAATACAAATTATGGATACAATATTACTGGAACATACCCACACAAAATCACACATTTGCTATACATGGATGATCTAAAACTACTGGCAGCAACAAACCAACAACTCAACCAATTACTAAAGATAACAGAAGTATTCAGCAAAGATATATAGATATGGCTTTTGGAACAGACAAATGTAAGAAAAATAGCATAGTCAAGGGAAAGCACACTAAACAAGAAGATTACGTATTGGATAACCACAGTGACTGCATAGAAGCGGTGGAAAAAACAGATGCCTATAAATATCTAGGATACAGACAAACAATAGGAATAGATAATATAAACGTTAAAGAAGAAAAATATAGACAAAGACTAACAAAAATACTGAAAACAGAATTGACAGCAAGAAACAAGACAAAAGCTATAAATACTTATGCTATACCGATATTGACCTACTCATTTGGAGTAGTGAAATGGAGTAACACAGACCTAGAAGCACTCAATACACTTACACGATCACAATGCCACAAATATAGAATACATCACATACATTCAGCAACAGAAAGATTCACATTAAGCAGAAAGGAAGGAGGAAGGGGATTTATCGAGATAAAAAACCTACATTATGGACAGGTAGACAATTTACGAAAATTCTTTATAGAACGAGCAGAAACTAGCAAAATACACAAAGCAATCACTCATATAAATACATCGGCTACACCATTGCAATTTCATAACCACTGCTACAACCCTTAAGATCACATAACATCAACAGACATAAAGAAAGTAAATTGGAAAAGGAAAACACTACATGGCAAGCACCCATATAATCTAACACAGCCACACATCGATCAAGATGCATCCAACACATGGCTAAGAAAAGGCAATATATACAGTGAGACGGAAGGATTCATGATTGCAACACAGGATCAAACAATAAACACCAGATATTACAGCAAGCATATTATTAAAGATTCCAATACCACAACAGAATAAATGCAGACTTTGCGGGTCGACAGAAGCGTCCGATCCAACGCGTCGGCTTTGACCCGTGACGTAAGGGTGTTGTCGTGTGTGACGTCATGACGGCGCGGAGTTTGGTTTGAGTGTGGCTGTCTCCAGTTCTGTTTTATTTTATTTACTTTTCTGATCTGTTCGTTCTATCTCGTGAGAATTTTTTTTAAATTTAAAAACACTTATTACTTATTTTAATCATCTGTTTGCTCGAATTTCTGTTTTAGTTTATTATATTTATCTTTCTGATCTGTTCGTTCTATCCCGTGAGATTTTTTTTTAAAAAAGACAAAAAACACTAAACAGCTACTGAAGCATCTTTATCTTCTATGGGTTGCAGGGGTTACGACCCCTGGGGGGGTGGGTGGGTATTCATGCATGGCTGTCTTCACTTACACGTTGTAGCTACGCAAGGCGTCTAAATTTGTTTATATTTAGTTTGCCCCCCACCCAAAACACCCCATTTCCCGCGCTTGTCCCGTTAGTGTCATTAGGCTTCTTGTGGAAAGTGTGTGTGTGTGTGTGTGTGTGTGTGTGTGTGTGTGTGTGTGTCTCCGCCATATTTGTGACGTCATGGGTCAAAGCAGACGGGTGGGATCGGACGCTTCCGTATTTCCGACTTTGCAAACTACAAATAGAAACAGTAGATCACATCACAAGCAGATGTACAATACTAGCAAATACAGAATACCCCAGAAGAAATGACAATGTAGCAAAAATAATACATCAACAACTTGCCATACAACATAAACTAATAAAACAACACGTTCCCACATACAAGTATGCACCACAAAATGTACTGGAGGATGATGAATACAAATTATACTGGAACAGAACCATTATAACAGATAAAACAACACCACATAACAAACCTGACATCATACTCACCAATAAAAAAAAGAAATTAACACAAGTAATCGAAATATCCATACCCAAACAACAAATATACAGAAGAAAACAGGAGAAAAAATTGAAAAATACATCCAACTGGCTGAGGAAGTCAAGGACATGTAGCATCAGTATAAAGTTGACATTATACCAATTACACTATCAACTACAGGAGTCATACCACACAATATCCACCAGTACATCAACGCAACACAGCTACATCCAAACGTAAATATACAACTACAGAAATCTGTAATTATTTATACATGTTCAATTACCCGAAAGTTCCTAAATGCAATGTAACATATACCGTACAGTTATAAGGAAGTCACGCTTGATCAAGGTCCGCGTCACTTTCCATTTTTAACCAGACATAACGTCTGAGAAAGGAAAGAAATAATAACAACTTGTTTCATCAGTTCTTTCATACTGTCTGTTAAGTGTACACTTGCGGCCACCGGCAAATAGTTATACACCTGATGATCTCGTCTACCGGTGGGAGTCCTTTATCCTGCTTGTATAAGCCTGCTGCCATTCGTCGCGTAAAAGGGACAGTTGCCCTTTTTTGCTTTTGTCCCGAATTAACGGCCTTGTTTTTGGGACGCGAATGGGTCTCGTACTCTCTTGACGTTGTCTTCCTAAATTAAAAACCGAATTATTTTTTGCCGTTTCTTGTTGTGAGAAATGTTGAATCGGTGCTTACCTCACTTACTGTTTTAATTGTTTAACGCGTTCGCTGAACAACCATGACAGACGTTGTTTGCTTAGTCTACTGTTGGCAGCTGATGTGTAGTGCTGTGATTTTCGTGAACTAAGCAATTATACTTTCATGCAAATGCAGCTTTTCTTCCAACTTAAAGGAAAAATATTATTTCCTAGTAGAGACAAAGCTTCGCTATGAAGTTCACTCTTAAATTTGCAATGTTCTTGGTGGGAACTTTTATATTATTCAGCACGATAAATCAAACAAACATAAGTTGGTTTCTTCTGCTGCTGTTGCTGCTAGAACTTCTAGAAAACAATCAATGACTTCAACTAAAAAATAATAGGTAAGTTTGTTTCACACATTCTAAGAAATGCTTCTTTCGTTAAAAATGTTACAGGCATAAACATGCTTTATCAAAAGCGTATCATGAAATTAAATCCTTGATATTAAGGATCACAGAGCTTTAACATTAATTACAATAAGGAAAGATATATTATAGTTGAAGGTTTACTAGGCGCTCCTGAAGCACACAATTTACAATTATGAGCTTCAATGTGCATAATGATAGCAAAGGTAATTAAAGGTGTGATTTGTGAGATTCCAGGAAATGAAGGGGGTACATTGGCTGCAGCTGATGGAACTTTTGCATACTATACCGTGTTTCATAGTCATAGCTACAGCTCCATGGACTGCATAACAAATGTCATTAGCGAACTCTCTGATGTCAAGTTTAATGGTGAGCGAACCAAAGATGAAGGCATTGTCAGCAATGTATTAATTGCTCAGTGAAACAAATTCTTGAATATATTGGCTTCGTAAACTTCGTTAAGTTTATATACACTGATACTAGTAATCACAAATAAACAACTTTGCTTCCTGTGCGGGCAGTATGTGTGGTGGAGTAAACAGAAGTGGCAGAGAAAACATTTTTGCGAAATTACATGCATGCTTTGCAAATTGAAACGGAGAATATCGCTTGCAAACTTTACAAGTATTTTCACGTTTATGCTGTAGGGATGAAAAATACAGTGTTCTGTGATTTTGCAAGTGTCAGTTACCGTCAATTGCTAGCTTACAACAGTACAAGATGGTTGGCATTGCTTCCTGCTCTTGAAAGAATTTTGAATGTATGTCCTGCTCTAAAATCTATTTTCCCCTCTGCATCAGGATGTCCTTCATCGTTGCAATTAGTTTTCAACAATGAGAAATCTGAATAATCGTTGTTGTTTGCTCATAGAACGGTCTTTTTGAAACAAGCATTCGAGAAGTCGAAGAGAATGACTGAAGTACTTATAACAAGATAAAAAGGAAACAAAATAATTTTTCGAGTTTTTAATATTAAATCTGTGTTGACGAAATTGTATGAAGGTGGCGAAGCTGCAACAGTAGGTTTTATTCCTGTGTAAATTCAGTCTATAACGTAGCACTTCAATATTTGGTTTCATGGGGAAGCAGTTTTCAGATTGTAGTTCACTTTGTTGGGCCAATTTGAAAAAGGAGCTACAATGAAGTGATACAAGACTCAAGTATACCACTGATTCAGAAAGCGCACAGGTGTAGAAACTGATATGCAGAACTGTCTGATGAATATTGTATTGTCAAAACGACTGGAACGATTCCAAAAAAAAGAAATGCGTGGGCTGGAATGTTTAAAATTGTAAAGAAAAAGTGCCTGAAACTGTAAGTCCTGCCTAAAATTGCAGAACTTGCTCTGTGCGTCCAAGGATCTAACGCAGTAATTGAGATGTTTTAAGATAGTGCAACTGCCAGTCCAATGATTCTGAAATGCAATCTAAGCATTTCATGTGCAGATTTCTACGACGTATTGGTAGGCAATAAGCAATTATGTGAGCAAATTCAGTCAGGTGAAAAATATATAGAGTATTAATAAACATTCTGATGGCAAGTCCACTAATTCAGTATCATGTTTCTGCCTTCTTAATGTTCTATCAACACCGTAATTCAGAAATCATTTATCAGTTGATCAAAACCTTTCCAGGTGTCCCGTATTTTCATGGAAAAATGGTTGTCTTATGTTTGTAGTACACGTCTAACTTACTTGCTCCAGCAGTTAAGTATTTTTTGTTTAGTTTTCACTCTGAGGCGGTTTTCTCTCAAAATCAATTTTACGTTGAGAGTCACTTTAAATTACATTTGTGATTCAAGAGTCACCCGCTTTTTATTACGTAGGTACTTGTAGCCTTCTATTGCAACAGTCACAGCGGAGATATGTTTACATAGTTAAAATCCTCTGCATGCATGTTCTGTTGGCGCGTTATTACGTCATTTATCCAAATGCGTCTAGTTGTCTGCAGAAAATTGACTTGAAATTTAGTTTCTTAGTATTTTATTACACTTTTATATCTTCATATCGTCTGATGACGACTCGGTGATAAGTCGAAATAATACCATATGAACGACCTTAAGGCAGAGAAGTATAGGCTGTCTCTTCTAAGACTCGTCTGGCACATTTTCTCTGTTCTTTGAGAGATACCCGACTAAAATAGGCGTCGCATGAAAGATGTGACTAGCAGTAATTGTGTGGGCGGGCTCCATCTAGACATTGGAAAAACGACCTGCAAATATCTACGGAAACACCAGAGAAGATTCGGCTGACGATTCTTATGAGGGCCACCTTATACAACAATCAAAAATAAAAACAGATAAATTAACGTCTACGAGTAATATTAACTTACTGATTAAGATCGCAGTAGAGTCGACAGCAACCACCAGCTTTTTGAGCGACACTACTCACGCAGGAAAATAAAGGAAGTATTGGCATATATGAAGGACAAACTTGCTAACCACAAGATATACAACATGTGAATAACTAAATATCTGGCCAAAGGTATTACAGCCAATGAGGTAGATAAAGCAGCCTTGAACGCAAGTTCTGAAATGTGGATATAGCATTCCAGACCACACGGAACATTAGCAACAAAACGTGCATTCCGTAAACACCAAAATGCATCATTACAACCTCGTAAAAACTCCAAGAACTAGAGTGCATTTGAAAATCTTATCGTCTCTTACAAGGGGAAGGCCTCGGGTACGGGAAACCGATTCGGTTAATAATTGGCAGATTGCTTGTGTACCACTAAAATGGTGGACTAAGTACACCTTCCCCTCCCCCCCCCCCCTTACTTAGACTTACCATTCGTCCCAAAATATAGGAACCGTCACCATGAACTAAAAAAAACTAAAAACCCGCCTCGATTGCGAAAAAAGCACCTAGTTTTAAGTGTTAACCCAGGTTTCGGTTTAGATAACTAAACCTTCTTCAGAACAACAATAAAACGCATAAGGGCCTAAGAAGACATTTGTCAATGATTAAAAGAACACCATAGCTATAGATTATACATATGTCTTTGTACATATGTACTGTTTGTGTTTTCCTTTTCTTATTTGTTTATAAATGTATAGCTATGGTGTTCTTTTAATCATTGACAAAGGTCTTCTTAGGCACTTGTGGGTTTTATTGTTGTTCTGAAGAAGGTGTAGTTATCTACGCCGAAACCTGGGTTAACACTTAACACTAGGTGCTTTTTTTTAGTTTTTTTTGTAGACAGGGTGTTACAAAAAGGTACGGCCAAACTTTCAGGAAACATTCCTCACACACAAAGAAAGAAAATATGTTATGTGGACATGTGTCCGGAAACACTGTTAGAGCTCATTTTACTACTTCTCTTCAAATCACGGGTGTTGTGTGCTGTCCTTAGGTTAGTTAGGTTTAAGCAGTTCTAAGTTCTAGGGGACTGATGACCATAGCTGTTAAGTCCCATAGTGCTCAGAGCCATTTTTTTTTTTTTTTCAAATCACATTAATCATGGAATGGAAACACACAGCAACAGAACGTACCATCGTTGACTTCAAACACTTTGTTACAGGAAATGTTCAAAATGTCCTCCGTTAGCGAGGATACATGCATCCACCCTCCGTCGCATGGAATCCCTGATGCGCTGATGCAGCCCTGGAGAATGGCGTATTGTATCACAGCCGTCCACAATACGAGCACGAAGAGTCTCTACATTTGATACCGGGGTTGCGTAGACAAGAGCTTTCAAATGCCCCCATAAATGAAAGCCAAGAGGGTTGAGGTCAGGAGAGCGTGGAGGCCATGGAATTGGTCCGCTTCTACCAATCCATCGGTCACCGAATCTGTTGTTGAGAAGCGTACGAACACTTCGACTGAAATGTGCAGGAGCTTCATCGCGCATGAACCACATGTTGTGTCGTACTTGTAAAGGCACATGTTCTAGCAGCACAGGTAGAGTATCCCGTATGAAATCATGATAACGTGCTCCATTGAGCGTAGGTGGACGAAACTAAAATGAGCTCTAACATAGAAATTATGCGTTTCCGGACACATGTCCACATAACATCTTTTCTTTATTTGCGTGTGAGGAATGTTTCCTGAAAGTTTGGCCGTACCTTTTTGTAACACCCTGTATATAAACCAACGATTGCTGACGCGCTGCGATGTTGAAGGTTCTTACCATTATGGACCTTCTTGTCCAGACATCCTGACGAGGCCCAGTTTTGTCCCGATTTTGCAAAATACTGTTACGAGCTTGGCTCAAGTACTGAAGTAACGCCATCTGTTACCGCAACATGTAAATGCTGCCTCAGTTTTATTTACAAGTTTATGTTGACAACGTCGTCTCATGTTGCGTATCCCGTATCGATGACACAAGCACCTGCTGGATTGCGCGCAATCATTCGAGAAAATACCAGACTTCACCAGTAATATGTTGCTGGAACCATTTTAGAAGCGTCACGCGGAATAATTGGACAGTTCCCATTTGAATAGCAATCTGATAAGACGATTCTTTCTGAATGTAATACGAACAACGTTAGTAATATTTTAAGTGTTTACTGAGGGTATATAGGGCTTGAAGTGTATTTAAATGACTTAAGTGTTATTGTCGACTGTTTACCATCTAATAAACTTGTCATAGTCTGCCCCTGCTAGCAGAGTGGTCAGCGCGACAGAATGTCAGTCCTAAAGGGCCATGGTTCGATTCCCGGCTGGGTCGGAGATTTTCTCCGCCCGGGGACTGAGTGTTGTGTTGTCCTAATCATCATCATTTCATCCCCATCGACTAGCAAGTCGCCGAAGTGGCGTCAAATCTAAAGACTTGCACCCGGCGAACGTTCTACCCGACGGGAGGCCCTAGTCACACGACATTTATATTTTTATCTGATCATAGCTTACTAAAACGGCTAAGGTGGAAAGAGAAAGTAGCACTTTTCGGCTGATTACACAAAGCAGTGGTCTTTTATCAAGAAAGGACGGACGGATCAGGAAACGTTGTGATTTCATCTCAATAACTCACGGAGATAAAGGCAGACGTGAGGCGTCGCATTTCTACTAATAACCACACAAATAAATTCATGGTAACATCGACATTAAAGCCTATTTATTACATTCATGATTAAAAACGATGCCCACGAAGAACTGCTTGTTGCTGCTGCAGAATTAACGAAAGCTTATAAGGTTGTCCAGCATCATCAGCCCTTCAGTTCTCTTGACTATACCGTAAAACTGAATGCCGCAATGTATCCTGACTACAAAGTCGCAGCATGTAGCCAGGACCAAAACTACAGCGACTGTTAAAGATATACTCGAATCACACTCCGTGTCCGAACGCATAAAACAATTGCAAGAAGTTTCATTTTAAGGCCCGTCCGCACGCAACGATCCGTCTGCGCAAATGTCTGTGCACATCACATCTGCGCAGACAGATGGTTGCGTGTGGACAGGAGATTTGCACCGACATGAGGTGTGTGCAAAACTGGAAGTTGGAGTTGGAGGTTTGAGCGAATCGTCTCAAATCTGTGGGTTCAAACCACATCTGCGCAGACAAGTTGGAGCGTGTGGACAGGAGATCACCGCAAATCTGGCGCGAAACAGCTGCTTGTTCAATCTAGTGTTTGTGCGCACGGAGCATTAAAATGGCTGACGCTCATCAGTGTTCTAGACAGTTTATCCATTTTGACCGCTCCCTCTGTTCCCTGCGTTTTGTCTGAATGTTTTTTGCAACACAAGTTGCGAACACAGACCACAACAGAATTTGTTCAATTCCTAAATTTCAAAATAAATTAATTAAACTTCTGACGTTTTCGGCGAGCGTAGTCGCTTGCCACTGATATTTCTTTTCTACACCGACAGATGGCAGGCGAGTAGTACATTGGAGTTTGTGTCGTGTGAACACAACACATTGGCAGCGATCTTTTGCATGTACAGACATCTGCGCTGATATCTGCGCAACAGATCGTTGCGTATGAACCGGCCTTTACGGCATAGGCACCGACGCATCGAACCACAAGGCTGGAAAGATGTTTCCTTTAATTGTTCAATACTTTACTGGAACTGATGGAGTCCAACAGAAACTGCTGAAGGTGGAGTCGCTAAGTAAAGAAACAATTGCAAAATTTTGTCTAGACACTTTAAATACAACTACATATTCCTTTAGATAAATTAATCGCTTTTTGTGGAGACAATACCAATACCAACTGCGGAGGACTTCATCTACGCGGCTAGCGGAATGTGTTTCTCCAAATTAAAGAAGAACCAGTAAATAATGTAGAAGAAATTCCACGCCCAATACTATATCAATCACTGCTGGAGTCTTAGCTGTCGACATTGAAATAATCGCCATGAAAATATTCAATTATTTTTCAACATACATGGTATGGACAGAGAAGCTGAAAGAGTTGTGCTTATACGTTGATATCATTCATCAGACACTTCTGTGTCACTCAAAAACAAGACAGCTGTCATTAATGACCGCAGTTGAAGGGATTCTTAAGCTTTGGATCCTATAAAAACAATTTTTTGACGCTGAAGACAGGCCACTTAAAATATTTTCAGATTTTTTTCAGTTGTCTGGTAAGTGAAATTTACTTCATTTTTCTACAGTCAAACTTGGCTCTGTTTGAAAAAAAATATAAAAGGCGCGGAGGAGAATAAAGTCTCGATATTTGAAATAAGAAATATATTAAGCGATACTCAGAGATGTTTGAATGAAAGGAAGATGGCTAATCTCATTGGCGTGCAAACCAAGATGAATCTGAATAAATTAAAGAATCGGAATCCTAACCAAGAGACAATTTGATTTCGAAATTTGAGGAAGAGACAATGGCTTTCTGCACCATTGTATTTGATTACCTACAAAAATGGGCTATTTCTTTTAATAAATATGAAGTATTTGATGACAAAGTCTGAAACCCCAAATTGGGTGATGACCAAAACCACTTATACCTGACTAAAAATTGGTGTGAACATTTCAGGCGACAATAGTTTTCAGGAAAATATGTATCTGAAGAGTTTTTTAGAAACCAAGCGTGACTCGGAAGAATGGAAGGCTGAACACTCTGTTGAAGAGAGGCGGATTTACTTTAAGGAAACCGAAAATCCTGAACGCAAATGCCACCTGCTAAAATTATGCGAGTCTCTGTTTTATATTCCCGCACTCAACGCCACTGTGGAAAGAGTATTTTCGCTGTCGTCCCAGGGGCTGATGAAAGAAATCTGACTGCTGCTACGGACTGTGGGATCAGTCTTACAGGGCCAGTTTAACTACAGGCTGACTGGCGTGTGCGGGTGTGTGTGAATTTCTACGGGACCAAACTGCTGACGTCATCGGTCCCTAGACTTACACATTACGTAAACTAACTTATGCTAAGAACAACACACATACACACATATACACACACACACACACACACACACACACACACACACACACACACACACACACACACACACACACACGCGCGCGAGCGCGTGAACCTCCGGCGGGAGGGGCCGCGCAATCCGTGACATAGCGCCCCGAACCACGCGGCTGAACAACTTACATGGAGTTTTATAAACACATAAAAGGGTAAAAAGTCTTGCTAAAAAAATATGAAACCTTCCGAAAAAAGTGGTGTATCAACTACTTCTGCCGTAACAAGTTCCATGTAATTGAGTTCTAAGTAAAAAGTAATTATATTAAATAAATTTTTTACTTCGTTTCTACACGCCCATCTCAGAGTGTCCCGAAGAGATCCGAGTTTGTTTGGCAGCAATATTCCTACCCCAACCAGTTTTTGAGAAACACCTCTAAAGTTCGTGACGCACAATAGAATCAAAATTGACGGGATCGACAGATAATTTAAAGAGAGAGCATTTTTGCCACAATCACATATTGTCGCCACAAACGCTTATTTTTCGGAAAAAATCCGGAAAAGAAACGTTACGACTGATGCTTTGTAGCTATAGCTAACACCCTTCAAGGAAAGCGGCGGTGTCAAATGCCAAGGAAACTGGGGAGCAGAGGATCTGTGCTCGATTCCTACATGCGTTCTGTCATTTATTTGCGGGCCGCTGTGGCCGAGCGGTACAAGGCGCTTCAGTCCGGAACCGCGCTGCTGCTACGGTCGCAGGTTCGAACCCTGCCAAGGGCATGGATATATGTGATGTCCTTAGTTTAGAGTAGTTCTAAGTTCTAGGGGACTGATGACCTCAGATGTTAAGTCTCATAGTGCTCAGAGCCATTTGGGGTGGTGGTTTTCAAAAAAACTGGGAGGGGTAGTGAGCCAAAATATTTTAAGAATCCTTCAGTTTAGGTGGTACACAAGCAACCTGCCAAACTTGAACTGAATTCTTTGTCCGTGTCTGAAGCCTTTCCCTTTTTATAGATGTTTATATAGCTAGCTGAAGTAGACAGAAAAATGTTCAAATGTGTGTGTAATCTTATGGGACTTAACTGCTAAGGTCATCAGTCCCTAAGCTTACATACTAACCTAAATTATCCTAAGGACAAACACACACACCCATGCCCGAGGGAGGATTCGAACCTCCGCCGGGACCAGCCGCACAGTCCATGACTGCAGCGCCCAAGACCGCCCTGCTAATCCTGCGCGGCGAGAAGTGGACGGAATAGAGATCTTAATACACTAGGCCCAAATTATAAAAACGGGTTCCACACAAAGAAACGAAACAATAATATACCATAAAAGAAGCACCGGGCATAATGATCAACCGCTCGGTTTACGACCACGTAAAAAGAGACAGTGCAGTTGTTAAAGACACTGACCCCATACTCGGGAGGATGGAGTTAAAATTCCGGTATGATTTCTTCATCAAGGTCACGGATGACCACCTGTCCTATACTCATAAAAGCTTACTAACAAATTCTGTGTGTACTTACATTTTGAACTATTTACTTTCACGTTATTATGATGTTAGTTACCACAGGGTATCCCAGGAGGAATGTTCAGTATACAGAGGTATGACAGGAACGAGCAATTGGAGCAAAAAAGTCTAGTAATGGTGGACTCTGAAACGCGTATCTTAAGATCCATGAGCGCGTCTTCGTCGTCAATACTGTGAAACAAACCTCTTCTATTGTAAGCCGCTCTGTACTTCCCATATTTTGAGAGGTGTTACTATGGACCAAAACAATA
Source organism: Schistocerca americana (assembly GCF_021461395.2). Lineage (NCBI taxonomy): Eukaryota > Metazoa > Arthropoda > Insecta > Orthoptera > Acrididae > Schistocerca > Schistocerca americana. Next base: position 385,034,346 of record NC_060126.1, read on the forward strand.
AAAGTCCAGTAAACATGAGCTCCAAAGTGCGTACCTTAAGAGCTATGACTCCTTTTTGATCTTTGCTAGTGTGAAACAGGTCATCTACTGAGCAAATGCTCACAGCACTTAAAGGTATTTATTGTTAGAACCTATGTTTATTAGAGTCTTTTGCTCTGAATGATCGTTCCTGTCACATCACTGGCTACTGACCAGTCCTCCCGGGGCAACTTGTACATTATTGTAATATGATCCCTGGGCAGATGGATGGATGAATAAATAAATAAGGATAACAAAAAAGAGTATAATGCCACAAAAAAGGAGACTATACTGTTCCAATCGTTGTTAAGTTTGTAGTGATTTTTTGATGACCGACTAACAAAATAAATAGAATCTGTCACACTGAGTGAAGTAAAACTTCCCTTTGTTTTGTTTCCATTATTGTACGATTTCCATTTTGAAACAATTTTCAAATGAATGCCTAAAACAGTCCACCAGAGTAGCCATACTTGGGCCCAAGTCCAAAAACTCTGTTCAAATAATGTAATGCTAGGAGTCTAACCACATTATCTGACACACAGTCAAAGACATGCCAACAACTTGCTGTAACACAGTATTATCCAGTTGTTTGAACTAGTTATTGATTACTCTATTCTCTGCATTTTTTTTTTGCAGTTAATCAAGTTTTGGGAAAGCTGTTTTCAAAGTACTAGTAGATACAAACTTACCACGACATTTGTTGAATTTAGAGATGGCGTAAGTCTCATTAAGGACTTAAGCCCAGTCAATGGTTTTTAAGCCTTTTCTACAAGCTTCCGTTGATTTGCCATTAATCTTCCTCATTTTTATCAGTGTTTACAGACTACATGTAATTAAGTTGTGTAACACGACTGACGGTCATATGTGGCATCAAACACAGCTTTTACTTTTTTTTTTTATATTTTTGAAATTGTATTAAATTTTATGAACGTGAAAACTCTCTTATCCATATTGGATCTACGCGAATATGCAGTTAAATAATATCTGCTGTCCTGGCGGTTTAATGGTGCCCAAGCAAATGACATCAATAAATTTCCAACTACCGTGATCCTTACTTTATTTTCTACCCTCATAAGATTCTGATGAAGTGTATTGTACTTACGCCTACATTTGAAAACTGCTTTAAGTATGAAGTGAGGTAAAAGATACGTAGTAGCTCCCTTCCCTTATATGTTTCGCAATTTGCGTACACAGAAATAATATGCACCTACATACCCGTATATTTGCCCATTAACTGATTTCTGTTTCTTGAATTTACCTTTTAGGCTTACTTTTTATGATGAAAAAGACTGACTTTAAATATGGCCAAGTGCATTTAAATAACGCGTGAACGTAAACATTAGGCTACGTCACAGGCCAATCTGTTATCACAATCTCAATTTGGCATTCGCATTCGTTGGGTTCGCCAACTCTCGTACTCAACCTAACCTACATCTCGGCCTATCCCTTATCTCACTTGTCAGTCTGGCACCGCAAACAGGGGAAGGGGGGGGGGGGGGGCACAACCAAAGGGGAGTATTATTTACTTCCTCCGGTTACACACACTGTGACAAAATGTTATCAGCTGATTAATGAATGGAGTTGTGGCAGCCTTTTTGAATCCCATAAATCTGTGATACATCATGTACTTAGTACACAAAATCCACTAGCATCGATAAGCTTCGCAGATTTCTACGAAAGGACGAGAAATTTTCTTAAGCTGCATGACCGTTGGTAAGAGTTTATTCAAAGAGACGCATGGCGCAAATGTTTGCACACACACGGATAGGTGAATATCCTTGTCTTTACAATGTAGAACTGGGAAGATCAGGCTTCAGGCGGGGGAAGTTCAAAACCTTAATTTCACTCTTACCATTTTTGTTTCAGTAACCTTCAAAATAAGTTTAGCAACTTGAGGTAATTTATTTATTACCAGAATTTCTTTTTGTTCTCTCCGATTTTATTTACCTAGAAAGTAAATAAGAAATGTTTGCTTGGTAGAGTAATGCAGAGCTAATTAAAAGATAAATTTACACTGATAGCGTGTGCTAACAAGCGTCAGGAAATGTCACACTACCGTCAACCCAATAAACGAAGACAAGCCCCTTCGGCCAGTAAAAAAATAGCTCGTTATTGAGATCATTGTCAGAAAACTTTATAATTCAAAGAAACTATATTTCTCTCGCTTACTTTGCCTGAAATATAGTGAAATGTTAAATACGTGTGCACATTAGTAATCTACACTCAAAATAGTTTTGTCTTAGTCCTTGAAAGGTTACATGTACATTTATGTACTGTAAACGTTGCGTAAAATTTCGAATTCAAAAAACATATTTGAACGGATGCAGCCTTGCCTCTTCAGAACAGCGAACGAGGTTGGTTATCTCGTTATTCGTTCAGCAGCCTATTTGAGAAACACTCAGAATTCACAGATCAAACAATCGAAAGGCCTACGAGAACTCACAATGTTTCAGCAGTAGACAGTGCTTTTCTGTAGGCGCAGAAGGATATATATACCATTTGCCGATCCAAACAACAATCTACATTCTTGTCAGATCCACTGTGTCCGAAAACGCGCTGTATCCTCTACAATTTTATCAGCTTCGGCGCCCAATTGACTGCAACAATGTGAATAATCGCAGTCCGTAGTAAAAAATGCAAAGAAATTGAATATTACAGCGACAAGATACCATAGCACGAAAATGCAGCAGCAAGTGTTACATTTTGTAGTTCACGACTTCGTCACCACTACATGAAGCACCACATTCGCCTCGCGCTGACTCACCTGAAGTACTTGTAGTTCCGTCGCATGTTGTCTCGAGTGACGGCAGCGACGTACTGCGGCCACTTGGCGCAACTACCAGCAGCGCGCAGTCGACTATCGATACTACGCGAGTTATCGAAACTAGACAGGTTCATATCGCCGCCCGACTGCTGTTTCAACGAGTGTTGTTCGCCTTGGCCAGTGGCTCCAGTCTGTTTAACCCATGAGTCGCGAAAACACAAACAACTAACAGCGAAATGTTCTCACAGCAACAATTAATCTTTCTAACAATTCCGCTAAATAGATTCGGTATATATAAAAGAAAAGGTCCCAATAAAAGCGATGCGTTCCTTCATTTGCGAGAGTAGCCGACACGCAGACGCAGTTATTTCGTACGTCCAGAAACGAAAAATGCTGTGTAGTCGTTGGTAGAAGAAACAGAGAACTCTGTAGCTGAATATGACGGCCTTGAGCTCTTTTTCTTTTGCTTTCAACGAAGTGATTAAGACACAAAACGATATCGATGTGGCAGTACCTGTCGTGACTCGCATCCAACACTGAAAACATAAATATATAGTGACTGGAAATGGTTAAATGTGTTAACTTGAAAGGAAGTTGACGGTAGCTCCAAAATCAGTCTCTGTCAATCACTTGTTTTTGTGTATGGTGTTACTCTTGGCTACCCTTTTGTGTCCTATTATAGTTGTGCCGTGGTAGCTATTGTGGTGGGGGAGATACGAGTGTTTGAAACCGTCGCCGATATACCTAGGCGTTCACCAGGACATCGTATGTCTCCATCGCAGCACTGTATTTTTCAAGGGATTGTTCTACAGCACTGCCGGCCGGTGTGGCCGAGCGGTTCTAGGCGCTTCAGTCTGGAACCACGCGACCGCTACAGTCGCAGGTTCGAATCCTGTCTCGGGCATGGATGTGATGTCCTTAGGTTAGCTAGGTTTAAGTAGTTATAAGTTATAGGGGACTGATAACCTCAGAAGTTAAGTCCCATAGTGCTCAGAACCATTTGAACCATATAACACAGTCCACCATAACAGTGGCGACACTCCGCCTCGTTTTTGTTACCCACAACGACACACTTCCCTGGGGCACTCCTTGTCTCTGAACAATACTCGCCGTCGAGGACTACGTGCTGGATTCTGTTATTTAAGAAGTCTTCGATCCACTCACGTATCTGTGAACTTATTCAATATGCTCGTACCTTTGTTAACGTCCCTGGATGATATTCGATTGACCGCAGCTGCTTGTACAATACGTCCACCTTGATGGAGATCTGTGCTATGCGGACGTCCAGAGCCTGTTGTTATAGGCTTGGGAGTGGCCTACAAACCGTCGTTGACAGCCGCCACACATCGCCGATACGCTATCCGTCGATAAGTTTATCCAACTTCTCGCAGGCCTAAAATACAACCACGGTCAAATGGCTGAAGCTGTTCGAAAGGGGTACGTACTCGTCGGTGGGTCGTGGTTATATTCTACAATGAATTTTGCAAACACTGTTTACCTCTAAACTCAATACAGTTACTCTCTGCAGAGTCAAAACAGGATGCATACACAGGCCTCCTGAGTGCAGTCTGATCGCCGATGACTGTAACAAATAAATCAACAACACTGCACCCTCTCAGTATACAATACCACACCCTGGTGCCAGTGAACACCGTCCTTGAGGGTGATGAATTTTTTCCGACAGTATACTTAAAAATGCAAATTTTGTGAAACTATTATCAAAACGCAATGTGGAATCGTTCCTGAAGTCTGTTATAAAAGGTGATATAATAAGAGCACTTGCAAAAGACTAAAAGGATAATTCCAAAATCAAGTTTTCCGTAAAGTAAGTACTCCAAATATTTTTCGATCATGATTCAGTATTCCATTTTACACAAAATTCTAAAAGAAATTGCTTGTAAAACTATTTAAAATATTACGACAGTAGGGTATTTGTAGCATAGACGTACATTGCTGAACGATATACACCATCACTGGTGTCACTGAAGCAAGGACTTCAGAATCACAACAGGGCAGCGAGCGCAAAGACGTGTAAACGCTGTTTACTTACTGATAAATGTATGTGTGTGATTTGCAGTTTATTCAGAAAACACATAATCAGTTCTTTGAATTCCAAAGAATTTAGATATGTCAGAATTCAGTTTCCATCTCAGCAAGATTCAGCTTTTCTTTTGTTTGTTCTTCATTATCAAAACTAAGCGGTAGTCTAATAAATACAGTCACGACACTCTCAGGTGCGGAAGTTGTTACCGTTTGACAGTTGGAGCGACACTAGCGCTCCAAGTGGTGAGAAAGAGGTCACATGCGTCGTAAGGATAATGTATATTTTAATTATTTTCTGCTTAATTAACGAAATAATTGTTATACTTTAGCGTTTCATGCATTAGTAAGTTACCAAGAGACATGAATTATCGTGAAATACATGTACAAATAACCGGCTCACATGATTCAAAGACATAAGCTACAACTCATTCATGAAGATATACTTTTAGTATACTATATGATCAAAACTATCCGGACACCTGGCTGAAAATGACTTCCAGTTCGTGGCGCCCTCCATCGGTAATGCTTATTCTGGAATTCAATATGGTGTTGGCCCACCCTTAACCCTGATGACAGCTTTCACGCTCGCAGGCATACGTTCAATCAGGTACTGGAAGGTTTCTTGGGTAGTGGCAGCCCATTCTTCAAAGAGTGCTGCAGTGAGGAGAACTATCGATGTCGATCGATAAGGCCTGGCACGAAGTCGGCGTTCCAAAACATCCCAAAGGTGTTCTATAGGATTCAGATCAAGACTCTGTGCAGGCCCGTCTATTACAGGGATGTTATTCTCGTGTAACCACTCCGACACAGGCCGTGCATTATGAACAGATGATCGATCGTGTTGAAAGATGCAATCGCCATCCCCGGATTGCTCTTCAATAGTGGAAAGCAAGAAAGTGCTTTAAACATCAATGTAGGCTTGTGTTGTATCAGTGCCAAACAACACAACAAAACACGACCGCACCAAACACCACAGTCTCCGAATTTTAATGATGGCACTACAAACGTTGGCAGATGACGTTCACCGGGCATTCGCCATACCCACACCCTGCCATCGGATCGCCACATTGTGTACCGTGATTCGTCACTTCACACAACGTTTTTCTACTGTTCAATCGTCCATTGTTTACGCTATTTACACGAAGCGAGGCGTCGTTTGGCATTTGCCGGCGTGATGGGTGACTTACGAGCAACCGCTCGACCATGAAAGCCAAGTTTTCTCACTTCCCACCTATGACAGCATAGTACTTGCAGTGGACCCTTATGCAATTTGGAATTCCTGTGTGATGGTTTGGATAGATGTCTGCCTATCACACATTACGACCCTCTTCAACTGTCAGCGGTCTCTGCCAGTCAAGAGACGAGGTCGGCCTGTACGCTTTTGTGCTGTACGTGTTCTTCCACTTCACTATCACATCGGAAGCAGTCGACCCAGGCATGTTTAGGACTGCGGAAATCTCGCGTATAGACGTTATGAGACAAGTGACATCCAATCACCGGACCACTTTCGAAGTCCGCGAGTTCCGCGGAGTGCCCCATTCTCACGATGTCTAATGACTACTGAGGTAACTGATATGGAGTACCTGGCAATTGGTGGCAGCACAACGCACCTGATATGAAAGACGTATGTTTTTGGGGGTATCCGCATACTTTTGATCACTTAGTGTATGTCTGTGTTTGGAGCTTATTCCTCTGACATCAACAGAATATAAACACATTTCATGCACGAAAAGCATATATTTCTGTTATTATCATAGGCACTTCCCGTTAACTTAAAAAAATTTTATGGCGTCCATTGATTCTCCCTTTCTTACACTTACTCGACTTTCAAATACACAAATATTTTTGTGCATATAATTGCTTTTGCTTCAAAGCAAATGTGTTGAAGATTCTTGCCATTTGTGGCTCAGATTTAGCAACAATTGTGGAATTGGTTCCTGCTGCGTTGGGAAACAGTTTTGTTTGTTTTGACGATTTACTATCACGTCCCTGAGGTTTTGTCTTGTGCTACAGTTGTGGTGGCTTATTTGATACGTTAAAGAATGTAGGTAGGTATTGCATTCCATATAGGTTTCCAACGTTCCACATTCACTGATTTGGCTGAGAGTGTAGAGAACAAAACGCTGCTTTGTTGGACAGATATGCGACAGGTCTTCCGTGTTTACAACCTATTTTTTGTTATTAAAGGAAAATGACATTGTTCAGTAAATGTCTGTACTTTACAAGATAATCGTATATAAATTCCCTTGTAATGCACCGTTTCCTATCTCCCAGGATCCTTAGGAAACTAAATAATCACAAATGTGGTGTAATTGTTTTGGTTGTGGTCGATTTTTATGGCCCTACATACACTCCCTATTGTGAAAACTACGTCACAAATCAATATAAACGTTAGTATTCGCATTCATCCAATAGCGTATTCCGAAGTGTCGCTTGCTTGCCGCTTGGGGCTCTGCTGTTACTGGAGGTGGGGAAAACGAGACGGAGTGTCTCGACTGTTACATTAGACTGTGACTAAACACTGAATCGAATACCGCACCATATCATATGAGTAACCAAAAACATTTTTTTCCCTTGAGACGTTACTGATCTATTCAATAAATGCTAAAGGAATTCTGGCCAAACCAAGGTGTCGCACACTGATTTCATGGTTCATTAATTTTTTTCGATATTTCCACAATATTTCGACCTCACAAATTCGCTGTTATGTACTTTATGTGTATCAGTAAACACTACAAATGGAAATAGGTAGTCAGTGCTGCAATGACTGTAGACGTGCTTACGAAGACACTATAAATTTGAAAAAGCATTATAGCAAAGAATTAAAAAAGTCGTGGAACAGTGAAAGCACATCGAAGGAGATTATGACACATTCCACCATAACAGTCGCGACACTCCGTCTCGTTTTTGTTGCCCACGACAGCAGTGCCCCAAGAGGTCGTCAAGCAACACTTCTAAATACAATATCGAATGAGTGCGAATACCAACGTTTATATCGATTTGTAACTGTTTTTACAGTAGGGGGTGTACATAGCGCCATAAAAATCGCCAATTACCGTAAAATTACTACATTTGTCATTCTTTATCGTCCTAAGGACCCTGGGAGGTACGAAACTGTGCATCACAGTAAATCTCTCGTAATGTACACATATTTACGAAATAATGTCCTTTTTCTTTATTAAGAAAAATTGGAAATAAACACCAGAAGACCTGATCTTTTGAGGAAAGACGTCGTATACCTACCCAACAAAGTGGAGATATGTTTGCTCCACTTTCAGCCAAATCAGTGAATGTGGAACGTAGGAAACCTGTTGTTGTTGTTGTTGTTGTTGTTGTGGTTTTCAGTCCTGAGACTGGTTTGATGCAGCTTTCCATGCTACTCTATCCTGTGCAAGCTTCTTCATCTCCCAGTACCTACTGCAACCTACATCCTTCTGAATCTGCTTAGTGTATTCATCTCTTGGTCAGGATAATTCACGTCTCTTGGTAATTTACTAATACATGGAATGCAGAGATATAATAACTGTTACGTTAATTAAGTAGAAACCTGTATAGAATATAATACCAACATTATTTAACGTACCAAATAAGCCACCACACCTGTAGCTCAAGAAAAAACAACACAGACTTGATAATGAATCGTCAAAAGCGATAAAACTGGTTCCCAACACAGAGGAAATAAGATTTACAATTCTTAGCAAATCTGAGCCACAAATGGCAAGAATGTTCTCCAACACATTCGCTTCCGAAGCAAAGGGGTTGGGAGTTAGGTCGTTTGGGGGAGGAGACCTGACAGCGAAGTCATCGGTCTCATCGGATTAGGGAAGGACGGGGAAGGAAGTCGGCCGTGCCCTTTCAGAGGAACCATCCCGGCATTTGCCTGGAGCGATTTAGGGAAATCACGGAAAACCTAAATCAGGATGGCCGGACGCGGTATTGAACCGTCGTCCTTCGGAACGCGAGTCCAGTGTTCTAGTCACTGCGTCACCTCGCTCGGCCCGAAGCAAAGTTAATAACATTTAATAAGATATTCGTGTATTAGAAAGTCGAGTGAAGTGTAAAAATTGGCGAATCATTAGTCTTCATAATTTTTTTTAAGTGGCAAGGAAAGTGTATGGTAATAACAGAAAACTACAGAAATATATGATTCTCAAGCATGCAATAAGTGTTTTATTAACTTTCTTTCAGTGGAGAAACCTGAAAATATACATATATTTGACAATATTACTTCATGAATAAGTTGTAACTTTTGTCATTGAGTCAGTATGATTCGCCTGTTTTTACATGTGTTTCAGGATAATTCACGTCTCTTGGTAATTTACTAATACATGCAATGCAGAGATATAATAACTGTTACGATAATTAAGTAGAAAATAACTAAAAACGAACATTATCCTTACGACGCATGTGACTGCCTGCTTTCTCACCGCTTGGAGCGCTAATGTAGCTACAGTTGCCAAGCAGTGGCAACTTTCTCATCAGTGTGTCGCGACCATAGGTGCTAGACTGATTATAAATTGCCGTGCCTGTCATCAGCTTTAAACTGACTCTTTGGTCACTATTTTAGGAGTAGTATTTCATATGCGACTAATGTAGCCATGGAGGTAAAAAAAAGAAGGGAGATGGCGCTGTAGAGTTCCGCTGAAATTCTGAATTCAGAGTGGGCGGGGCCTGCCGCCATTTTAAGTAGCCCCAAACATTAGCAGACTACTGTTTACGGTTGTGTGCACACAACAGCTGTTTTAAATACTAAGAATTACAGTGATTACGTGAATAATACAGTATCTCGAAGGCAATTTCGAACTTCCTCTGTTCTTGAATGTGTGTCTGTTCTAGAAATACAACACATTTCGCCTCATTAATGCAACTTGTTTTTCATTGATATATTCCGAAAAATGAAGAAGAGAAGGGTGTGATGTGAAAAGGATGCTTTCCTAATCCTTTTAGTTGCGTATCTGCTTTATCTGTATTGATAGCAAATGAAGCTGAACTAATGCTTATTTTCTTACTGGTACAGCTTCTTGTTCATCATACTCGTATCCACAACAATTTAAATGTTCACGTTTGCAAAAAAAGCTCACCTACGTGTTCTTTGTTAGCTCATAAACGTGTACAATGATGAAAGAAGCAAGATATGCGATCGTATCTTAATGCATATCAACAAAGCGAACTATTACTGAAATGTCAACGAAACAGAACTGCATTGCTGTTGACAGGAAATATAACGTCAAGTGACAGAAATAAAACCACTAGAATAAAAGTAAACAGCGCAACCATAATTCATGTATACGAAATAAAATATTGCTCGAACAGCTCCACTTACGAATGATTACGATGGGATCGATTAGTACACCCGTAAACGTCGCAATCTGGCATTTTTGACGAGACAACTACATCTCCATACAATCAGAGCATCAGATGCTATTTGAGATACAACCACGAACGTTAGTAGGTATACCGAACGGTCGAAACTGAGCATTTGCACGTCAGAGTGACGTCGCAGGCAAGTATCACCGCGGTGAACCATGGAGGTATAAATGTAGTTAACCTAATGGTTTTCGGCTACACAAGATGACGGACGTCGGCTTCCAGTTTATGACGTAACGAGAACTCTCATGTTTTTTTTACCTCTATGGACATAACATTACTATGTTAACTTTATGTGAGATAACTTTCTACTCATTGTCGCTGTAGACTGCAGTGAGCTCTGCGACAATGAAAACCACTGTAGCTTAGAAACGAAAGAAGGACTTCTAATCAGTACTCAAAAAATAAAACTTTGATTCAGGCGATCCAATTGGTTCTCACAATATCTTTTTTGTTTTTTGTCGTTTGGCTCAGAGCCGTGGCACAATATTTTACAGCATTACAAAGTAAGGATGAAAGAAGCTCGCACTTGATAATGAAGAATGGATATCAGGTTGCTTAAGAAAGGCAGAAATGAGACGAGATAGATGTATTCTTTACTGGAAATTAGATCGAAACATAAGTGACTTAAAATACGAAATGGTTCACATGTATTCATGTCGTTTCCTAAACAATTTTGTATTTCCTTCTTTCATCGATCAGTTGATGTATTTCTTCTGTTATCTAAGATCTCTTCGCTGATGCCTCCCTTGTACCTATATTTACCTGCCCAACGTCTCTGATTGTCCATTTAGAAATATCAATTCCCCTGTAAATGAACTGTCAAGCGCGGTATGCATTATCGCAGTAATTACAACCTCGGAGAATTTCAAACGCATATCATCATTCCTCAGTATATCAGTGTCACTCTTTTTTACACATTAATCCTTTCTGATGATTCTCTTGAACTTCAATACGCCTGAGCCTCTACATCAGCGTCATCTGATTTTTGAATCAACATAATGTTATCCAGTTGGTATCTTTCCGTGTCTCCAAGCGTTTTCCAAATTTACCTTTCCCTCTTGTGATTCTTGAATAGTGTATCTGCTGTTATTATCTGAAATTTATTGGTGAACTCAAGGCGTATTACTCCTCTCTCACTGCTGCTGCTGCTGAGCCGTACTCTCCTATCAAGGTCCGGTCACACACGTCCAGGCCGTGTCACGACCGACCGTCGCACGTGTGAAGTAAGGCAAAATAAAAGAAGAAATTTGTGGGTCCACAGTGTCTGGAAAACAAGATCAGTACAGGGAGAGTTTCGAACATTATTTCCTTGTCTCATGGTCGCTGAGACGAAGCGTCATGAATATTTTAAGACGACACAGTACATTTAAACAAACTGGAACCGCAATTCAGAAAAAACGACACTTTCTGGAGACTATGAGTTTCACCCATAGAACTCCTGGCTTCTTTTTTTTTTTTAAGGTGGGCTCAAAAAAGAGTAAACATAAGGTAAACAAAGAAGAAGTTGCGAAAAAATTACGAATTTCTGTTAGTCTTTCCTCGTCTAGCAGAGTCGCACAGCCTGCATAACAATTCTACCGCCGCGCCGTCCATCCGCCCGTGATGTGAAAAATTAAAACAGAACCAATTCCGCCATGCATGCTCTCAGCTCACTGCCTTGCCTCGAGCTTGGCCCAGTCGTCTGGACTGCATTTATTTTAATGGTACATTTAGTCCTCCGGGTGACGGCCGATACTCAGATGTGTCTTGGGACGGACACTGTCCACATATCTGTGACTGGACCCCTAACTCTGTCTTCTGTCCTTTCTCTACTACTGCATCATTGCGAAATAGTAGCTACAGGCGTGGAACCCGGATTTGGCTGGGAGGGGAGACATTATATTAGTTTCGTGGAAGAAGGAGAGTTAAATGAACAAAGCACTATTTCTTACAAAATAATACTTAAACCTAAGCGCACTAGTCACCAAGCACACTAACGCTACTACTTTGTAACAGGGGCTTACAAGCTACGACGTACTTAACGGTGAGAATATAGTTTATACAAAATCTGTTCATGTTATTTTTCTGGAAGGCTGATAACGTTCAGAGACATGTAAATACTGTCTATGTTCACATTTTTAGCGGGCGCGTAGGCCTAATTAGGCTGGGGCAAGCAGGGTATTGAGGCCCCTACCCTTCCCGAGGAGTCCAAATGAAAAAAAGAATGTAACAATTCGTACAATCGATCGTCAAATGAAATCTTTCACTGTATTAAAGTAATTGCACTCTGTTTTGGAAATCACCTGACGTAAATACAAGGAAATCATTTAGTAACGATGTACCCGTAAACGGAATCAGACGTTGCACTGTAGTTAAAGTTCACCGAATGTTTTAAGTAATTGAATTTGAAATGGTTTAAATTTATTGAAACTGTCAGTGAAGACACTCTTTGCACACAATATTGATAGCTAAGGTTGTAGTGACAGTAAAAGAGTGAATACCAGTCCCAAGTCACACACAGTCTTCTGACTTCTGTTCAAACAGCTACTCCCATTAATGACTCCTCCGAGTGTGTTCACATAGCGATTGCTTAATTCTTGTGTCAGACCATGGGTACATGTGGCTTTGAGCGGGGGTAGGACGTCAAACGGGCCGACTTGGAGCAGGAGAGGCACTACGCGACATTTTAATTTCCACTATCTATACTTTTACAAATAAATTGATAAAACTTTGTCAACACGACCAGGGAGGATTCAGGATTCAAACTCATAGCAATGTAAGTTCAAAAGTATAACAAAATAATTTTTTTACGTGTGAAATTTCATCATTTTTTCACTTACTATTGGCTGCATTCGTTGCTATAGGTACACTTTTCTTCATAAGTAAGGGAGATTCTTCGATGAATTTTGCACAGCATACAAACCATATTTACAGGTGTATGAAACTCTAGAATGTTCCAAATCTATTAAAAACTGTGCTAAAAATTGAGATAATTAACCATAAAATTTGAGTTTTTTTCTAAACATGAAGTTTAACATGTAACAGCTCATTCATTTTTTCATTCATTAAATAAATTCTAGAGTTTCATACACCTGTAAGTATGGTTTGTATGCTGTGCAAAATTCATCGAAGAATCTCCCTTACTTATGAAGAAAAGTGTACCTATAGCAACGAATGCAGCCAATAGTGAGTGAAAAAATGATGACATTCCACATGTAAAAAAAAATATATTTTGTTATATTTTTGAACTTCCACTACTATGAGCGTGAATTCTGAACCCTTCCTGGTCATGCTGACAAAGTTTTATGAATTTATTTGTAAAAGTATAGACAGTGGAAATTAAAATGTCGGTGGTGCCTCTCCTGCTCCAAGTCGGCCAGTTTGACGTCCTACCCCCCTTAAGTAGTCACGTAAAAATAATACTCACTGTTGCAAATTACTTATGACTGTAATGAAACACAGCATTAAACAGTGATGAATGAAGTATTCGCACGGCATCATTTCACCATAAAAGATGAGAGCGAGAAGAATCAACAAATTAACAGCTCGAATTACAGTGAGATATTATATCAATTCATTAATATCGAGACGAGAGGGCAAGAAAATGTGGGCGCATGTAGACGATACGCACTGCACTGGCACAAAGACGAAGCTGACCCACCTTATTTAATCACATCTAAGCAGAAGCAACCACTTCAAATCGAATTTCATTCCGTTTATGAAACACCTGCAAATTATTTACTGAGAAAAATACGAGGGTCATTCGGAAAGTAAATAACGTTTTGTTCTGACACGTGACGGCGTGCCCCCCACCACCACCACCGACCGACCACTAACCTTGGTACTCATCCTATTCATTTTTGCGGCAGCTGCGATTGGTTGATTACTGCTCAGTTGTGCGACTTTAAAATGTGTGACAAAACTGACGATCCTGCCAAGTGTGAGGTGCGTTGCGTTAACCGCTTCTTAAACGCGCACAATGTCCGACTCTTCGAACTGATAGACAAATGGGTGTGAAATCTTATGGGACTTAACTGCTAAGGTCATCAGTCCCTAAGCTTACACACTACTTAACCTAAATTATCCTAAGGACAAACACACACACCCATGCCCGAGGGAGGACTCGAACCTCCGCTGGGACCAGCCGCACAGTCCATGACTGCAGCGCTCCTGACCGCTCGGCTAATCCCGCGCGGCAACTGATAGACAGATAACTGAGGTTTACGGTAATGTGATGATAGAAGCGTCAGTTCGGAAGGGATGTATCATGTTTAATGGCAGAAGGAAGAATGTTCACGACGAAGATAGCTCGGGCCGGCCCTCAGTTGCGACTGACAGACTCAAAGAAAGCTTTGAAAAAAAAAAAAAAAAAAAAAAAAAAAAAAAAGAAGATGGTCGTTTCACAAATAATGGAATGCACAACAGCATGCAGCGGGAGTGACGCCGGACTTGTTTCAGCGGTTTCATTGGGAAATGTTTCAACATCCACTGAACAGTCCGCACTTCGTCTCAAGTGATTATTACTTATTCCTCAAATGGATTTTTTTTTTTTTTGAGTGGACAACGCTACGGAAATGATGATGAACTTACAGTTACCGTTAATCAGTGGTTCAAGAACTTGGCGGCAATTGAGTATATAGAAAGCATAGAAAAGCTGGTAAATGGGAACTACAAGTGCCTAAATTTGAACAGTGGCTACGGTGATAAGTAGCTTGGGTATCAAATTGTATGTGAAATACAGTTCCGTTTACTACACAAATAAAAACTTCTGTATTAAAAAAATGTTCTTTACTTTCCGAATGATCAAATGGTTCAAGTGGCTCTATGGGACTTAACATCTGAGGTCATTAATCCCCTAGACTTAGAACTACTTAAACATAACTAACCTAAGGACATCACACACATCCATGCCCTTGGCAGGATTCGAACCTGCGACTGTAGCGGCAGCGCGGTTCCAGACTGAAGCGCCCAGAACCACTCGGCCACAGCGGCCGGCTCCAAATGATCCTCATACGTATTAAGACTAGAAATTCGACTATAAATTTTAGAAATTCTTATAAAAATCTGTAATCTCTTACGATATATGCATGGGAAACGTGTGTTTCAGGACATTACGGAGACACATTCGACTTGTCAACCATTGTCTGTACTAGTGAATACGGAGATCACTTTGCCAGCAAGCTTCACAAGTGCATGCATAATTAGTATGAATATTTTAGATTTTCTTGTGATTAAAGAGTTCATAAAATTTCATGCTTTTGCAACACAAACTGCCTCAGACATGCATTGGAAAAAAAACTGGATGACAGGTTCGTAAAATTGAATTACCCTGTATATTTCTTCAGTCTCGAAGATATCCATGTTTATTAAATATACATACACGCCTGTGTTATGTGTCCTCAGAAAGATGCAATCGATTTCATGCCTACGTTTTGGTTACCAGTTATTGACGGAACTCAAAAATGGTTCAAATGGCTCTGAGCACTATGGGACTCAACTGCTAAGGTCATTAGTCCCCTAGAACTTAGAACTAGTTAAACCTAACTAACCTAAGGACATCACAAACATCCATGCCCGAGGCAGGATTCGAACCTGCGACCGTAGCGGTCTTGCGGTTCCAGACTGCAGCGCCTTTAACCGCACGGCCACTTCGGCCGGCTATTGACGGAACTCAGATGTTTGCTGATGACTTACCTTCTGGCTGCTATCGACGTTCCGTGCTCATACGGCATTTCATGGTTTTCTTAAAATTTTGCTGACTGCATACGGACACGCTCACGTCGCCCCCCAGTTGCCTCGTCTCAAACTGATGCTAAGCAACGGCCTGGTCCGCTGCAGGGATCTCTGTATTGTTGGAAACTGCGTCAGTCATGTCGCGATGTGTTGTTTACTCGTAGAGGATACGCGGAAATTAATCACAACATAACTAAGGAAACTATTGGGCGATAATAGTAGGGGAGTAATGCCCCTGGGTATTAGGCGCTTCTCTAATTTAAAAATAACTCAAGAGAAGTTTTTCAACATGTTAAAATAATGAAAGTTTTTTTTAAAATCATTCTGAAATAAATATAAAAGGTAGTGAAAAGAAAACGAGACAGATGAAAATAAAGGAAGTAAACTGTTTATTACTTCAAAAGTAATCGTCGTAACTGTTACTAGATTTACGGGAAACGTATCTAACTCCGTGGCATACTTCGTGATATCACACATATTCGTAAGATAGGTGGTGCTCTACACTGACTTCCAGCGGCACTCGACAAATGTTACGAATGTCTTCACACAGGTAAGACATTCCGAGCGGTAATGGTCGCTAGGTGCAGGACACGTAGTTCATTGTGTGTTGTGTGGAGTGGAACACGCTGTTTGCTGGTCTCATCTTGTAAAGTAAGGTTATGAGTTAAGCTGCTCAAGTAATTATACCGACACTTGTACGCAGTTGTTTTTTAACAAAGGATCACTCTTATAATCTTAGTCATCAGAGTAGGATTTAAATATATTATTACTGATATAACCGCTGAGGGAAACGACAACGACTCTTACGTTTTGCGACCATTTCAGCACACCAAGCAGCAGAAAAAAAGGGGGTTTTGTGATCGTGGTACCCTCTTTTAACTTCACAATGGCCCTGTAGTAGAACGAATGGATTAACACTGAACTTTTTGAAATTTGGTTCAATGGATTTGTTCAGGGTTTTGTGCAGAAAGAACATTTATTTTACTAATGGATTCCCTTATGTGACGTTATCAATGCTACAATACCAACCACCACATAACAACTGTATTCTGCTACACTGTATGTTTCAGTCTCCGAAACAGGCGTAGCAAGAAAAAGTGAAGTACGTTCAGGAAAGTAATCCCTTCCTCAGATGTGGTCCACATGATTTTCGTTCATTACTCAGCACAGATTTTCTGAAGCCAGTTTTGTTGGGGAACATCATACCCGGATTCAATTAAATGCTAGTTTTTCCTGAGTACCAAGTGCCCGCCGCATCTCACACAATAACTCCAAAATATCACAATTCTTCTGTGGAACAGGCGTATAGGTCTATGGATGATAGGAATAAGCTGTCCGTTACACCAAGAAGCTTCACGCTATATCCTTATAGTGTTTGATAGGTTGTAATGTTATGTGAGCCTCACTGCCCCCTTTTTTTAACTAATTTGTGTCTCATTTTATTCTGAGAAGCTCAGTAACGTATGTAAATACCGTAATTGTAAATTTTATTCAAAAAGTAATTGAAGAGAAGTGAAGCGCAGGTGAACAGCAACAAACTCTTAAGCGCGCAATCCCCGCAGCGATAGTACTTGTTAATCTTTGAGTATGGACTCTAAAAAAAAGACAATTGATTTATTAAAAAAAGAGATCTGTTAATCTGTATCTTGTGGAAAGAGGACGTGTTGCTAGGCCGTCGCTCAGAACGTATTGTTACATTTAATGAAAATTGATATTTTAGTGATAAAACCGAGTAAGGTAAGTGTAAGAGTTGCCAAACATTTTTGTCTACAAATTTTCTGGAAGTGAAGAATAGAAATAACTTGTTTTTGGGAAAGGAGGTGAACTTCATTGTCGTCGCCGACTATCAATCGACAGAATTGTAAGCGTCCAAAGTGCACTAAATTACGGAAAAAGAAATGCATTCTCTATAGTTTTCATTCAATAAGTAACAACCTCTCATAATTTATTAATTACAGTAATTGGATTATGTTCTTGTACAATAGTATGTTGCTGAACTCCACTGACCAATCTCACGAAAAGCAGATTGCTGTTTGATCTTGTTTACTTACAACAGTGATCCCTTAGGTATGAAAAGCTACGAAAACTTGGGCTCAAAGCTATCTGCAATACGGCCAAGTAACTGACAGAGTCGTATTTTAAACCTTAAAGAAAAGTAACTTCCTCCAAATTGTAATATGTCACCAACTGGTGCAGAAGCTGATCATTCAAGGAGGCAGCAACCAAAATTCAGGTACCAGTTACGACTTAAAGTAAAAATCTCAATCAAAAATCAATCTTCCTCTCTCTCTCCAAACACATATATAAATATTCATATTATTAAGTTAAAAGTCATTTTATAAGGTGCAACTTTTAAATTTCCCTGAGAAGATAACGCCCTCACCTGCTGATGAACAGAAAAGAGAAAAACCTAAGTAAAAGATAAGCGGTCACATCAGCTCCACCTGTAACGAGTAACGACAACTATAGCTGTAGAAAGAATAAAGGTACTTGGATTTTATGTTGTTTTTGTCTGCGATGGTTCCACGAAAGTTGTCAGGTTTCGATTACCTGATGCTACTGAATAAAAGTGCAATATTTGTTCATATGTTAGTTACAATGATACTGATGATGAAAGTGAGTGAAAAGTTTGTTAAGGGAACTGAAACATTGCAAAGGATGATTATCACAGAATTAAGCATATTATCATAAAGTTATGTGTGCTATTACGAAGTTAAGTAGCATGCACACTTAGTTCCCTGCGTTTAAAAAAGTCAACGTTTTTGCATATCTTGTTTTTCTTCATCGTGGATTAGTAGAACAATGTATTGCTTTCTTACACGTAAAATACACCAATGGGCATTAAAATTGCTGCACCACGAAGATGACGTGCTGCAGACGCGAAATTTAACCGACAGGAAGAAGATGCTGTGTTGTGAAAATGATTAGCTTTTCAGAGCATTCACACAAGGTTGGCGCCGGTGGCGACACCTACAACGTGCTGACATGAGGAAAGTTTCCAACCGATTTCTAATACACAAACAGCAGTTGACCGGCGTTGCCTGGTGAAACATTGTTGTGATGCCTCGTGTAAGAAGGAGAAATTCCTACCATCACGTTTCCGACTTTGATAAAGGTCGGAAGGGAGCCTATCGCGATTGCGGTTTATCGTATCGCGACATTACTGCTCGCGTTGGTCGAGATCCAATGACTGTTAGCAGAATATGGAATCGATGGTTTCACGAGGGTAATACGGAACGCCGTGGTGGATCCCAACGGCCTCGTATCACTAGCAGTCGAGATGACAGGCATCTTATCCGCATGGCTGTAACGGATCGTGCAGCCCCCTCTCGATCCCTGAGTCAGCAGATGGGGACGTTTGCAAGACAACAACCATCTGCACGAACAGTTCCACGACGTTTGCAGCATGGACTATCAGCTCGGAGACCATCTCTGCGGTTACCCTTGACGCTGTGTCACAGTCAGGAGCGCCTGCGATGGTGTACTCAAGGACGAAGCTGGGTGCACGAAAAGCAAAATGTCATTTTTTCGGATGAATCCAGGTTCTGTTTACAGCATCATGATGGTCGCATCCGTGTTTGGCGACATCGCGGTGAACGCACATTGGAAGCGTATATTCGTCATCGCCATACTGGCGTATCACCCGGCGTGATGGTGTGGGGCGCCATTGGTTACACGTCTTGGTTACCTCTTGTTCGCATTGACGGCACTTTGAACAGTGGACGTTACATTTCAGATGTGTTACGACCCGTGGCTCTACCCTTCATTCGATCCCTGCGAAACCCTACATTTCAAAAGGATAATGCACGACCGCATGTTGCAGGTCCTGCACGGGCCTTTCTGAATACAGAAAATGTTCGACTGCTGCCCTGGCCAGCACAGTCTCCAGATCTCTCACCAACTGAAAACGTCTGGTCAATGGTGGCCGCGCAACTGGATCGTCACAATACGCCAGTCACAACTCTTGATGAACTGTGGTATCGTGTTGAAGCTGCATGGGCAGCTGTACCTGTACACGCCATCCAAGCTCTGTTTGACTCAATGCTCAGGCGTATCAAGGCCGTTATTACGGTCAGTGGTGGTTGTTCTGGGTACTGCTTTCTCAGGATCTATGCACCCAAACTGCGTGAAAATGTAATCTCATTTCAGTTCTAGTATCATATATTTGTCCAATCAATACCCGTAAACAGAATCAAGCCATAATTTTAATTCAGTCTTTAAAGGTGCTGAAAAGGCTAATCAAGAAACAGCTCCGTATTTCGAAACAACTGAGGACATCTATAAATGTTTTGGTCACTGCATGTTACGGTGGTAGGATTTAAAAACTCATTCTGTGAGTGCTTCCAAGGTAACGCTAGAAACACCAAATGTTGCGCTGGCCGGGAAGAAACTATCTATTCATAATCACAGATTCATTCATGTTCTCAAGGCTATGACAAACGTAATTGGTAAGACTAATAAATGCAACGAACAAAGTGTAGCAGTAAGTCTTGAAAACATAATCTTACCTTCTTAAGATTATAATGTAAACCAATATAAATAATTAATACAATACGTAGCACCTTACTGTCTGAGAGTATGGACGATGTCCTACGAGGTGGAAAATGATGGTTTAACGACCCTTCGACCACGAGGTGATGAGAGACGGACGCAGATTCGGATAGGGGAGTGGTGGGTAAGAAAATCGGTCGCTTCTTTTTTAAAGGAATCATCGCAACATCTTTCTCAAGCGATCTGGAGGGAAATTACGGAAAACCTCACTCTGGACTGGCGGACGGGGATTTGAATCACCGTCCTGAAGAAAGCGAGTCCAGTGTCTTAACACTGCGACATATCGCTCGGTTACTCTAGGAAATAGCTGGCATCAGAGGATATTGGGGAAACTACTTGACGAAACTTTCAACATATCGTATGTGTAAGTTGTGTAAGAAATGAAATGAAGCAGTATAGAAGCATTTCGACGACGTTTTCGAGGGCTAGAGGCTGACAGAGCTTAAAGTAACACTTTTTATACAATGGTTGACAACATTTACTGGCAACTGGAGTCTTGGATTTTAGGAATGATGTATTTTATAGGCACATATGTAGCAGTTATCTTAACTATATCTACTGCTTCTGACGAAGGTCGTAAAAAACAAGTACTTAATTTTTTCAATGAGATTTCCTCATGACCTTTCTCTTCTGCTTCGAACATAGTTACTCTTGATAGGAACTTTATCTAAAGTACATATATAAAAGACGTACGGTGTACAAGACTGAACACTGCTGATGTTCAATTACCTAGACGTAAGCACAGCCATCCTAATGTAGCTAACAGAAGATACGGCTATTGATAAAACTGAGAGTCCTTTTTCTACGCCAAAAATATTTTTAAAATACAGGGTGAGTACAAAGTCTTGCCCTGATTATAAAAATTTATAACAGAATAACCGCTTGACATAATAAGTTTCATTTGATGCCGTTACACAGGTTAGTGTTACTAGTCGTTGTGACAAACAGATGGCGCTAGTGTTCCACAACACCGACGTGGTCTCTGAGGTCACGTTAGTTGCTGGCGAAATGGCGTAGAAGCAGCAGAAAGCGCAATGTGTGCGTTGGTTTCACGAAACTAAATCGCCGATCAACGGCCAGCATAAATTTCGGGCTTCTTATGGACGTTAAGTCAATAAAGCGATGGTATGCAAAGTGTAACGAAACAGGCAGCGTTGAAGATCGCGCTCGAAGTGCCAGGCCTCGTGTGAGTGATGCAACTGTTCATCGCGTTCGGCAATCGTTACAACGGAGTCCGTCTAAATCAACTCGTCAAGCATCACGTGAGCTTCAAATACCGCAAGCAAGTGTGGTGAAGATTCTTCATGAAATGGTTAGGTTGCATGCTCACAAAGTGCAAATCGTACAAGCCTTGCAACCGAATGATTTGTTGACACGTACTGAATTTGCAACTGAGATTCTCAACAGGACTGATGGCGCTAACGATTACTTAAATCGCATATGCTTTACCGATGACTCCACCTTTAATGTCAGTGGAATGATAAATACAGGGCTATTACAAATAATTGAAGCGATTTCATAAATTCACTGTAGCTCCATTCATTGACATATGGTCACGACACACTGCAGATACGTAGAAAAACTCATAAAGTTTTGTTCGGCTGAAGCCGCACTTCAGGTTTCTGCCGACAGAGCGCTCGAGAGCGCAGTGAGACAAAATGGCGACAGGAGCCGAGCAAGCGTATGTCGTGCTTGAAATGCACTCACATCAGTCAGTCATAACAGTGCAACGACACTTCAGGACGAAGTTCAACAAAGATCCAACAACTGCTAACTCCATTCGGCGATGGTATGCGCAGTTTAAAGCTTCTGGATGCCTCTGTAAGGGGAAATCAACGGGTCGGCCTGCAGTGAGCGCAGAAACGGTTGAACGCGTGCGGGCAAGTTTCACGCGTAGCCCGCGGAAGTCGACGAATAAAGCAAGCAGGGAGCTAAACGTACCACAGCCGACGATTTGGAAAATGTTACGGAAAAGGCTAAAGCAGAAGCCTTACCGTTTACAATTGCTACAAGCCCTGACACCCGATGACAAAGTCAAACGCTTTGAATTTTCGGCGCGGTTGCAACAGCTCATGGAAGAGGATGCTTTCAGTGCGAAACTTGTTTTCAGTGATGAAGCAACATTTTTTCTTAATGGTGGAGTGAACAGACACAATGTGCGAATCTGGGCGATAGAGAATCCTCAGGCATTCGTGCAGCAAATTCGCAATTCACCAAAAGTTAACGTGTCTTGTGCAATCTCACGGTTTAAAGTTTACGGCCCCTTTTTCTTCTGCGAAAAAAACGTTACAGCACACGTGTATCTGGACATGCTGGAAAATTAGCTCATGCCACAACTGGAGACCGACAGCGCCGACTTCATCTTTCAATAGGATGGTGCTCCATCGCACTTCCATCATGATGTTCGGCATTTCTTA
Source organism: Schistocerca americana (assembly GCF_021461395.2). Classification (NCBI taxonomy): domain Eukaryota; kingdom Metazoa; phylum Arthropoda; class Insecta; order Orthoptera; family Acrididae; genus Schistocerca; species Schistocerca americana. The sequence continues at coordinate 385,057,221 of NC_060126.1, forward strand.
AACAGGAGATTGGAAAACCGATGGATCGGTCGTGGTGGAGATCATGATCAGCAATTCATGTCATGGCCTCCACGCTCTACCGACTTAACCCCATGCGATTTCTTTCTGTGGGGTTATGTGAAAGATTCAGTGTTTAAACCTCCTCTACCAAGAAACGTGCCAGAACTGCGAGCTCGCATCAACAATGCTTTCGAACTCATTGATGGGGACATGCTGCGCCGAGTGTGGGAGGAACTTGATTATCGGCTTGATGTCTGCCGAATCACTAAAGGGGTACATATCGAACATTTGTGAATGCCTAAAAAAACTTTTTGAGTTTTTGTATGCGTGTGCAAAGCATTGTGAAAATATCTCAAATAATAAAGTTATTGTAGAGCTGTGAAATCGCTTCAATCATTTGTAATAACGCTGTAGGCATAATGTACGTATATGGGGTTCGGAGTCTCCACATGCTACTGTACAGTTAACAGCGAGACAGCGAAAAAGTGAATGTTTGGTGCGGCCTCATGCATAACGAGGTTTTTGGACAGTTTTTCTTCGCGGAAAAATCCATTACCGCTAACATTTACTTAGACGTTTTGCAACAGTTCATTGCCCCACAGTTAGAAGATTATCAACCATGGATACTTTTCCAGCAAGATGGAGCAACTCCCCCCTCCCACTGGGCTTTGATAGTGCGTGATTTCCTGGATGAAACATTTCCGGATCGGTGGATTGGAAGGAACGGTCCAACGTCCTGGCCACCCCGCTCTCCAGACATTACGCCCCTTGACTTTTGCTTCTGGGGCTACATCAAGGACAGAGTCTTCGTGACACCAGTTGCTGACGTCGACGAACTGAAGGCTAGCATACAAGCTGCTGTGGGTACTGTGACAGAACACATGTTAAGAAACACCTGGCGTGAACTGGAATACCGCCTCGACATTCTCCGAGCTACCAAGGGAGCACACGTTGAGGTTTACTAACGTAAGTGGTCTTAAAAAAACTAGTAACACTAGCCTATGTAACGGCATCAAATGTAAATTATTATGTCAAACGGTTATTCTGTAATAATCAGGGCAATACTTTGTGCTCACCCTGTATATCTATGTTCTTCAAGGAATCAGGCATGATTATCCGGTTTCGCAGTACTATCAATAGGAGAAGGGCGGCGCGAATGATCGCAGGCTTGTTTGACTGGTGACAGAGTGTAACGGAAATAATGAACAATCTTAACTGGCAGAGCTCGAAGTGAGGCGCCATGCGTCTCTCAGGTAGATGCTTGGAAAACCCGAAGAACCATCATTCAGCGCAGAAACCATGAATGGTCAGTACCTATATATCTGTGTCGTAGAGACTGTGCAGATGAAATTAAGCTCTCGCAGAGTCGTAGAAGCGGTCATACACGGTCCAGTCACATTAAAGTGAGCACTGCCAAAAGACGTCAACGTGGAATAACCACTCACAGACGACAGGTGGCAGCACTGCCAGAGGAGGGTATATAAAGCACGTTGAAGGAAGCGGTTAACAGTGCAATCGTTGTCATAATGCGGAAACAGAGCATTTTATCTGACATCCCAAAGGACATGATCGATGGTTTTCGGGCCATGGCTAACTTTGTAAACTGTTCGTGAGCAGCCTTTGTTAAAGTACGAGGCGTGTTTTTCAAGTAAGTACCGTTTTGAAATTAAAAAAATATGTGCTAAGATGTCTCAATAATTTTATTTTTACATGAAAGCCTATACCTTAATCTACTTTTCTACACAATTTCAGTAAATATTGAGGCACTTGTCATAACGTTGTACCAGTTTTTGAATACCCTCCTCATAGAAGTCTGCTACCTGACATGTTAACCACTGCATCACCACTGTTTTGACTACGAAATCGTCTTGAAGACGCCTACCGCCCAGGTGTTTCTTCAAGTGCAGGAACAGATGGTAGTCACTGGGCGCAAGATCAGGGCTGTATGGAGGATGATCTAGAGCTTCCCATCGAAAATATGTGATGAGATCTTTGGTCTGATTCGCCCCATGCGGACAGGAATTGTTGTGCAGCAAAACGATGCCCTTGCTCAACTTGCCACGTCTTTTGTTCTGAATTGAACGGTGCACATTGTGCAATGTCTTACAGTAAGCTGCTGCATTGATTGTCTCATTACGAGGCAGAAATTCCACAAGCAGTACTCCTTTTCTGTCCCAAAAAACTGTGCACACAGTTTTCCGGGCAAAATTGTTTCCTTGAACTTAACTTTTCTGGGTGAATCTGGATGCCACCATTCCATGGACTGTTGCTTTGATTCTGGTGTGACAGGCCCCTATGTTTCATCGCCCATAACAATTTGGCTTAAGAAATCATCACCGTCGTTGTGGTACCGCTCAAGGAAAGTCAATGCACTATCTAAACGTTTGGTTTTGTGCACATCCGTCAACATTTTCGGTACCCAACAAGCACACAATTTTCGGTAATTCAAGTGTTTGGTCACAATGCCATACAAAACACTACAAGAAACATTAGGAAAGTCATCTCACAAGGAGGAAATCGTAAAGCGTCTGTTTTCTCTCACCTTATTATCCACTTCCTGCACCAAACTTTCATTAACGACCGAAAGATGCCCACTCCGTTGTTCATCATACACATTTGTTCGGACATTTTTAAATGCTCTCACCCACTTTCTTACCATTCCATCACTCATAATGTTTCCTCCGTAAACTGCACAGATCTCACGATGAATATCGATCGCTTTTAGGCCTTTAGCACTAAGAAATCTTTTAACAGCCCGTACTTCACAGTCGGCGGGGCTCACGATTATCGGAGGCATCTTAAACACTCAATACACAACGTAAACAAGGAAGAATCAGACTGTAATGGCGTCAGTGCGTAGACAACAGACGTAGGTACCCAGTGCGGATGCTCAGAACGCCGACCGCAGCGCTGCGTCCGCTGTGTGGCAAAACGGTACTTAAAAAAAGACGCCTCGTATATCGCGCACGGCAAAATGGCGCTACCCAAAACCGGTGGCGAGGCAACTATGTAGCACCATGGGCCACAGATGAGATGGATGAACCACGACTGCGGGGATGCGTACGGGCGAATAGACGTGCAATGTTGAACAACTGACCGCCCAGATGAACCAAGGGGCTGCCAGTTTCTCCAGCGTTGAGCGAACGTCGCTGCGTATAGGCCTCTGCAACAGGCGTCTGGTTCATGCATCCTTGTTGACTGCTGTCAGCGGTGACGAAGGCTGGAATTTGCACGCCAATATCGTCCATAGGTGGGGTTTTCAGATAAATCACTTTTTATGCTCTCTCGGACACATGGCCGTTGGCGTGTACGGCGTGAAACTTCTGAAAGCATAGGGTCCAAGCTGGAGGATGGAGCGTTATGGTCTGGGGATTGTTTCCGTGGCATTCACTGGTTAATCTCGTCATTCTGGAAGGTACAATGGTTCAACACAAATATGAACCTATCTGTGGGGCTATGTCCACCACTACCTGCAGTTTATTTTTCTTCCGCACAATGGAATCTATGAGCTGGACACTGCAACGTGTCACACAGATCGCAGTGTACGTGCGTGGTTCGAAGAACACCATGATGAGTTTACAATACTCCCCTGACCACCAGACTTCCCAGATTTAAACCCAATAATCTGTGGGACCACCTCGATCGGGCTGTTCACGCCATGGACTCGCAACCGACAAACCTAGCGTAAGCTGGCCACGGCACTGAAGTCGCCATGGTTCCAGATACCTATTGGTACCTTCCAGTGCTTCACTGACTCTTCCTGCACGTCTCGCAGTGGTCCAAGCTGTGAGAGGTGGTTATTCAGGCTTCTGGCTGTTGATCATATTACTGTGACTGGACAGTATACTTCACAAGCTCCATTCTCGAATGGAACGGAAACAGACTATTTTTACACCGTACACTCTGCTACGAAGTTTATAGCGATTCGCAAATTAAATATGCAGAATATTGGAAAATGAAAGAGTATGAATTATTGATTTTATTTAGATCGTGTTTTCTGTGACGGACGTTTCCAGTCCTAGTGCTGGAGACATCATCAGAGACTATAAAGATTCAGATTCCAGTTTCAAACTGAAACAAGCTCAACAAGCGTACTGTTTAAGCTCGCACAGTCTCACCAACGCGTGTTACACAGTTCGTACTGGTGAATGGTTAGTGCTGTTTGCTTTATGTAGCTCTAACGCCCACAGCTTACCTAAATTCGGTCCCCCCAACACCACGAAAACAAAACTGAACAGTAAAATCCTCTAGCAGAAAAAAAATCCTTTAAAAGCACTCAAACAACTCTAACAGAAAAGGAAGAGGTTTGAAATTAGCCAAGTTGTGGATCTTAGTGCTAAATAAAACAAACAGTGCCAACTCTTCCTCACTACAAGCTTCATAACACACGTCAGCGCGACTTCAAATTTTAGGCTGCGGTCTGATGACATCATAACCCAAGCGTTGTACGGATTCATATGAGTATAAACAGTTCGGCATCCTGAGTTCGTTTAAGTTTGAAGCTGCTGTTTGAGTCTTCCTAGCCTCCGGTGATGTCTCCAGTATTGGGACTCTGTCACGACAGGCTTCGTTGCCAATCGAATACGTATATAGTTTGTGCGGAACTGCTCGAACGTTTGCTTGAAGTCAGGGAACTCAGCACCAATCCGATCTTTGCTCTTTACCGTCTCCTGGATCTTATGAACAAACAGAGCAAGCAGTGTTCTGGTTCAGGAATTATCTGTAGAGATCATTCATAGCAGACGTTCGGTCGTAACTGAAAGAACACAGTGTGTGTTCGTGGATCACGATAGCGATCTAGGAGCGAGAAGCTTCCGCTGTTGCTTCAGCGTACATTGCTGAATATGGAGCTTCGCAGTCTCTAGCGCGTGTTCCTTCAATCGACTCCGAAATCGGTGTCACTAGATCGAAACAGCGACCAAGAAACACCTAGGTACACTGTCCTCCGGGTACATCACTGTCCCCTACCATGCAATTCTCAGAAATATCAAAAAAATCACATCTCAAGATCTGAAGGCTTCCGAGCGCTGTTAAGTAAGGAAACATTTCAGTGTCATTAACAGAGCTGTCGTCAGCTGAGTGCGTAACGTACAACTCTCGTGATCAAGATGTTGCTGGCTTGAATCTTGCTAACACCAACTTTTTTTAAATTTTCATGTGACATCTATATTTATTATTAAACGGAAATGGTAGCTAGCAAATACTGAATCGTAACTCTTTAATAATAGCAACTGTTTACTATCATGGGAATTACTTTAAACCTAATCCTGCCAAGACTCAGACCCGCGCTTTCCACCTGAAGAATAAACTGGCAAATATATCCTTAAATATATCCTGGGGAGGCATCGTACTCGAACGTAATCCTACTCCTAAATATCTTGGAGTAACTCTGGATCGCGCGCTAACATATAAAAGCATTGCCTAAACACCAAACAGAAAATGGCAGCCAGAAATAGCATAGTGCGGAAATTGACAGGTACATCATGGGGTGCTAATCCATGCACTGTGCGCTCAAGCGTGCATGCTCTATGTTATTTCACTGCTGAATATGCATGTTCTGTATGGTACAAGTCGTGTCTTGCCAGGAACGTAGAGGTGGCTCTAAATAAGTTTTGCCGGATTATCACGGGTTGGTAAAGACCTACTCCTGTGGACGAACTTCGATGCCTCGCTGGCATAGCTCCTCCTCAAATCAGACGTGAGGTAGCTGCGAGATATGAGAAAAGTATGGCCACAACGAAGGAAGCCCATCCACTATATGGTCGTCAGCCCCCACATCCTAGGCTGAAACCAAGAAAGAGTTTCTTGACAACTACTGAGGCTCTCATCGAGAATCTACACGCGGCAAGGATCTCGCGATGGCGTGAGAAATGTCGGTGTTTGGGAGAATGGATGGCTCCAAAGGAAGAACTTTCCCCTGGACATTCGGAGAAGTGGTCAATATGGAGGTCTCTCAATAGATTACGATCAAACACATCGAGATGAAAGACCAATCTGCGGAGTTGGTGTTTCTCTGTGGACTCAGTTCTTTGCCAGTGTGGCGTTTAGCAGACTAACAGCCATTTCCTTCAGTGTTCCTCATCACCAACCGTGAATTAGGTACTGCTTTTCTGTACATGACTCAGTAATAAAAGCAGTTTAAATCCATTAACAACAAAATCTTCTTCACTACAGTATCTTTCCCTAATAGTGACGTATCCTTGTTTAATGCACAAACACCCTGCGAGGATAAGGAGGAATTTCTAAAGGGGTAATTTTACACTGAATTGGACTGTGTGTGTAGCTCGTTGCCAAACCATAATGTTAAAATAGTATTGGATGATTTTAACACCAAAGGGGTCAAGAAGACATCTATAAATTGGTGACTGGTGATGCAAGTCTGTGTCAAGGGAGCAGTGATAATTGCACTCATTTGAGCAATTTCACAGTTGATAATAATATCTACAACATGAGTACAAAGGAGCAGGGATCGCACCAGAAGGCAAACCGCAAACCATATAGACCATGTATGTATCCAGAAGTAGTATGCAAACAGCTTCAAAGATACGGGGGCCTATAGAAGAGCAGGCCGTGACCTTCATCACTTATTGGTGATAAGTAAGATGAATATTAAATGTAAGAAGGCGTGTGGAAAAGTTAAACAGACCACATTTTATGTTATAAAATACAAAAAGGGTCAGAGATTAATAGAAAATACGAGTCAACACTAGCAGAAAACCTAAACAAATGTGAGGAAAAGGTAGGAGACTGTGATATCAACTAAGGCTGGTCTCAAATTAAGGAAACTGTAAACAGAATAGCATCCGAAATTCTAGACAGACGGAAGAATTAAAGTAAGGCGTGACTAAATCAAGTGTGCCAGCCAAAAACTGAAGAGAGAAGGCTGGCTAGGAAGAGGTGGTTATAAAATATGAGGGCTCTGGTGTTAAAAGACAAGTATGTCTGAATAAGAAAGGAAACGGTAACTATGTTACGGGAGGAGAAACAGAAGTATTACAAGCACCTAACAGAAAAAACCGAAGAGCTCTGTATCGATCACAGGAGAAGACGAATGTACTGAAAAAATAAAACAAGTAACACAGAAATATAAGGAAAGGGAGACATTTATTAAAGACGCACATGGGAAGATTCTCACGATTAACGGTTAAGGGAAGAGTTAGTTAGTTACATGTTCCACGCATCATTTGAACGATTCCTTTTACGAAATGATGTGGAATGAGTCAGTTAACAGGGCATATACACATGAATAGCGTGTATATTACTGATCACATTATTTTATAGTCGTACTCATGCAACTACACTTACAAACAAGGTTTTTTCCCCAGGCTGCCAGTATTTATTTAGCAGAATTACTGAACTGTGATGACTCCATTGTGTCTCTTCCATGTGAGGTACCAGGCACCGTAGACAGCAAAGTAGAGACTCCCAATGAAAAGGAAATGTATGAATGCGTGGTGTCTGTTCTTTGTGACATGTCCAGTACATCTACATCTACATCTACATTGATACTCCGCAAGCCACCCAACGGTGTATGGCGGAGGGCACCTTACGTGCCACTGTCATTACCTCCCTTTCCTGTTCCAGTCGCGTATGGTTCGCGGGAAGAACGACTGTCTGAAAGCCTCCGTGCGCGCTCTAATCTCTCTAATTTTACATTCAAGAGACACCACGCGAAATCCGCAGCTGTGATACATATTACGTAAACTGAAAGTGGAGGGGAGAGAAAGGAGAGGGAAGGGATTATTGATTTATTTATTTTATTTATTTATTTATTTATTTATTGTTCCGTGGGACCACATTTAGGAGAAGTCTCCATGGTCATGGAACGAGTCAGCTGCATCATACGAAATCACCGATGACGAGTGAAAATGTGTGCCGGACCGGGATGCGAACCCGGGATCTCCTGCTCACTAGACAGTTCCGTTAACCAGTGCGCCACCTGGACGCAGTGTTTGTCGTAATTTCGCAAACTATCTCGGTACGCAGGAGATCCCGGGTTCGAATCCCGGTCCGGGACACATTTTCACTCGGCGCCGCTGAATCCACATAAAGTCCAGATGCAACTGCCGTCATGAGTTCCTTCCCTGTCCTTTCCTTTCTCACCCATCCACTTTCAATTTCCTAATAAGAAAAAGAATTACTATAAACAATAAAAACCTAAAAAAACAGAACAAATTGCAAGAGACCCAATATGCAAGACAGCCAATAAGGAATGGAGAACCGTTAATCATCAAAATAATTACGAAACTGTTAACGAATGTCTGGGAATAAGAGAGATTGTCTGACGACTGGAAAATATCTGTTACTTGCCGTGCACAAAAAGATGTGTGTTACAGTCGTAGAGGGATTAAACTCCTTAATGTAAGTTCCAAAATTCTCTTTCAGAGGCTACTGAACAGAATCATCTCAAATGCAGAAGGACGTGTAGGGGACTATCAACGTGGTTTCAGAAGCAACCGATCAACAATAAAAAAAATTGGTTCTGAGCACTATGGGACTCGACTGCTGTGGTCATCAGTCCCCTAGAACTTAGAACTACTTAAACCTAACTAACCTAAGGACATCACATACACCCATGCCCAAGGCAGGATTCGAACCTGCGACCGTAGCAACAGCGCGGCTCCGGACTGGAGCGCCTAGAACCGCACGGCCACCGCGGCCGGCGATCAACAATAGATCAGTTTCTTACGCTCAGGCAGACAACCGGGAAAGATTGGAAACGTAATATTGACATACACTTGGATTTTTGTTGGCTTCAAAGAAGCTAATGACAGCGTGCATAGGGGCACACTCACTTACGTCTTGCAAGTGTATCAGTTCCCACATTTTAAAACTTGTCGAGACTGCTGTACTAAACAGTATGTCCCCGTATGCGGTATCTCCGTATACTTCACAGTGATCACTCTACATCTGACGCTGCTCAGGCGAATCATATATCCTATCAATCCTAGAAACGTTAAATACGAACAACAGTAACGCACTTTGGTGATCGTTCTGCCTCTCAAACAGGAGACCATTTCCTAAGGAAATGCAATCCGAAAACAAAGGAAGTAGGTTACAGTACGCTTGTCGCCCACTGCTTGAATACTGCTCAGCAGTGTGGGATCCGTACCAGATAGGGTTGATAGAAGAGATAGAGAAGATCCAACGGAGAGCAGCGCGCTTCGTTACAAGATCATTTAGTAATCGCGAAAGCGCTACGGAGATGATAGATAAACTCCAGTGGAAGACTCTGCAGGAGAGACGTTCAGTAACTCGGTACGGGCTTTTGTTAAAGTTTCGAGAACATACCTTCACCGAAGAGTCAAGCAATATATTGCTCCCTCCTACGTATATCTCGCGAAAAGACCATGAGGATAAAATCAGAGAGAACAGAGCCCACACAGAAGTATACCGACAATCCTTCTTTCCACGAACAATACGAGACTGGAATAGAAGGGAGAACCGATAGAGGTACTCAGGGTACCCTCCGCCACACACCGTCAGGTGGCTTGCGGAGTATGGATGTAGATGTAGATGTAGAGATCATTTAAATACTCGCCGATGGTGTGTACATGTACGAAGTTACGCTGACATCCGATCATGTCTTCCGGTTACTTCACTTTTGTTGTCAACATTTTATTCTAAACTGGAACATTATTTCTCAATCTGAAAATTCAAATTTGCCTATGCTTTCTTTAGTGCAGAGTGTAATTACTCATATTGTTACAATTTTGAATTGCTGAACTATCAACTGCAAGATCAATAATATCGCTAGCTTCACAATGTCATGAAAACCAAGATTTTATTAAAATGGCGGGAAGTACATAAACTTTTTCCATTCATATTTGTGTTCATCTCCGTTACAATCAGACGTGTGGTGTCACCGCCAGACACCACACTTGCTAGGTGGTAGCCTTTAAATCGGCCGCGGTCCGTTAGTATACGTCGGACCCGCGTGTCGCCACTATCAGTGATTGCAGACCGAGTGCCGCCACACGGCAGGTCTAGAGAGACTTCCTAGGACTCGCCCCAGTTGTACAACCGACTTTGCTAGCGATGGTTCACTGACAAAATACGCTCTCATTTGCAGAGACGATAGTTTAGCATAGCCTTCAGCTACGTCATTTGCTACGACCTATCAAGGCGCCATTACCAGTTACTATTGATGCTGTAAAAAACATGTACCGTCAAGAGCGATGTTCACTATTTATGGATTAAAGTTAAGTATTCCACAGCTACGTCCTTTTTTGCTAGTCTAATTTCCTTGTCCTGTTCCAGACCTCACGTCAGCCTGCGTGAGCTAAAACGCGTGCCTTTCGGCTTCCTCTCAAAACCGGGTTGGCTCTCTTGCCAATCCACAACAAGACGGATACTAAAGAATTGCGCCTTGGGATTGTCTTTCCACTTTATCCAAAATATTCGTCTTGATCCAGTAGAACTACACTGTCCTATCACATTAATGTGACCACCTTTTAAAAGCCTGAGTAACCATCTTTCGAAGCGCAGACCACTGCCAGAAGCGCAGGAAGAGAGTCAGTGATGTTCTGGAAGGTTGTGACAGGGAAGTCGAGCCAAGCTGACTTGCGTTCCGTGACTAGCTGCCCTAGGTTTCTCGGTTGAGGATCCATGGTGCCAACAGCCCGATCGAGGTGATCCCACAGATTCTCAATTGAGTTTAAATCCAGGGAGTTTGGTGGCCAGATAAGCACTGTAATCTCATCCTGGTGCTCTTTGAACCACACACGTACGCTGCTAACTGTGTGACATGTTGCATTGTCCTGGTGGTAGATGCCATCGTGGCGAGGAAAAAATAACTACATGCAGTGGGGCCGGAATATGCCCCCATCGATATATGCATATTTGTGTTGATCCATTGTGGCTTCCAGAATGACGAGATCACCCAGGGAAAGCCGCAAAAATAATCCCCCAACCATAAAGCTCTCTCGATTGTTGCAGGGTGTTTGCTTTCAGACGTTTCACGGAGCACATAATGTGATTGTTGTGTACATAGTTCCGCGTAGTCAGTGCGTACACCACTTTCCCACTAGAACGCGCCCCGCTAAGCACAACAGCGCAGGCGCAGCGCTCGCCTGTCTCCCCACTACGAGATGGCGCTGCCATAGAGACGGACCAAATTCTGCTTCCACCTATCCGCGTATTAATATGTAACGCAGCCAATGAGATTGCTGCTAACATAGAACCTTTTCTCCTAGCGGATCACACTCGCACAGGATACATGAACGTGCGAGGTATTATAACGAGTGTACAGACCTCCTATTAGTCAGTCTGGATTCGTCTGCACCAGTCTGTACCAGTCTGCATTAGTCTGTACCAGTCTATAGTCAAGTTTCAGTCTGTGCCTAATAAGATTACCATATTTCTGTACATCGCCATGAAGATAAATGTATAGACACTTTTGTCAAGTATCAGAGATATATGTGAGAATAAGATTAATGTACCAATACCAAAGGAACTTCAGATTGTCAATCGCCAATAGCATCCTGAACCAAGTTAAGTAATATTTATGCTTGTTATTATTCTAATAAATGTGTGTGAAAATTAATCAAGTTCTGTTTAAAGTTGGTCACCGTCAATCTGTTACTCTAAGCGTGCAAGTGGCATTTCTATCATCTGACCGAACGGCAGAAGATGAACACGCCACGATACGATCACGAGACATATTGCTGACACTCGCCTACTTCGTTAGAGCGACAAGTCAAATAATCTGATGGTGTGTGTACTGAAGGTCTTACAGTACCCACACCACAGTGATAAATCTGAAAAGGCCACCTGTCGCCAAAAGTGGAAGTCCAATTATGGTACTGGAGTGCAAATTCCAGCCTTCGACGCCGATGAACAGCAGTCAGCGTGGGTGCATGAACCGTGCACCTGCTGCGGAGCCTTATACACAGCACCGTTCGCTCAACGGTCGTTGAGGAGACACTGTTGGTAGCCCATTGGTTCATTAGGGCTGTCAGTTGCTCTACAGATACATCTCCGAAGCCGTCGTTCACCACAATCATCTATGGCCCGTGTTGCCCGCAGTTGTCTCGGCGCCGGTTATGGAGAGCGCCATTTCGCCTTGCACGGTATACTTTAACCATGGAGGCATGCAAACAGTTTACAGACTTAGTCGTTTCGGAAATGCTTCCACCCTTGGCCTGAATTCAATGATTTTTCTTTTTGGACGTCAGATAAATCGCTCCGTTTCGGCGCTACAAAAACGCCTGCATTGTTTTTCGCGTCCCACAACACGCTTTATATACCCTCCACTGTTAGTTCTGCCAACTGCCGTCTGTGAGTAGTGACTGCACATTGATGTCGAACACACCCTGTGGTTACATTAATGTGACTGGACCATGTATAATGTGCAGAGGTATTTAAGCAATCTTCCTTCTTGCAATCCGTACGTGAATGGAACAGGAGAAAGCCCTAATAATTGATTCAGCGGGATGTGCCCTCTGCCATACACTTGGCAGTGATTTATGGTGTATGGATGTAGATGTAGATGCAATTCAGAGTAGCCGATTTCGGCTAACTCCCATCATCAGAGCGCCGGCGGTGGTGACCGAGTGGTTCTAGGCGCTTCAGTCCGGAACCGCGCGACCGCTAAGGTCGCAGGTTCGAATCTTGCCTCGGGTATGTATGTGTGTGATGTCCTTGGGTTAGCTAGGTTTAAGTAGTTCTAAGTTCTAGGGGACTGATGACCTCAGATGTTAAGTCCCATAGTGCTCAGAGCCATTTGAACCATTTGACACAGTAAATGATGACAGCCAGAACAGTTGCAGGATAAAGATTTATTAAAATTCTTGACCAAGGTTTCGGTATATATAAATATTCTAACATTCTGCGTGGTGTCTGTTCTAAGTCGTGTCTCCCTACCACTTTCGCGCAATGACGCTCTGAGCGTGTTTTTGAGGGAATTGACTAGTTTGAACCTGGGACCTGTTGCTGGTAACGAGACGCCAGACCACACGTGACATGAAGAGTTCAGAAGAGTTCAGTGAGACTAGCGATGATATAATCAAATACTTAATGATTTCAGCGTCAGCTCCACTGCGCTCCCTGTAAAAGAATCTTAATACTAACTAAATTTAGTGGAAGGGGTTCATGGCTTTCCAATTTTTAGTTAGCTGGTAAAATAACGTCGAAAAAGTAGTTAAGTTTACAATTGGAATTTTTATTCTACCCACAAAACATTGTTTATAAATTGCACTATTGATAAAAGGAAATATTTTAATACAGGATGATAAAAACCAACTGCGTTCAACAAAAATGTGAACGAATATTCCCTGAATGGGTTTCCAAGTTCTACAATGGATCAAAGGATGACCTATGCCATATCACATCTATAATCTAGATTTAAGTTAAGTTTCATAAAAGAGAAAAGTATCAAAATGGTCTACAGTGACCCTCAGTTATCTTTAATTACTTATCTAACTTGTCGTAAATTACAGTGGCTGATGTGGCTTCTCAATAATTATATAACAGAAAATTCATCGCGTTTCAGATTTTAACTTCAAGTAGCAAATGTGAATACCATGAGATTTAATTGACGATCGACACTAGTATTACGTAAAAAGGGGATGTAACTCTGCAGTTCTGAGTGAAACCTTATGCGCTCAAAAATGCGGCATCATGTGCGTTCATTACCTTGTCGGTGTTTAGGCAGCGTCAGGGGGCGGCGGGTGGCACAGCTCCACGCACCTCGCCATCTCGGAAGCAACTCTCTCTAACCTCTCCTTACTACAATTTACCAAAGTTGGTTTAAAAAAAGCTATCTGTCTGTGCTTTCAACTGACCAATCAGGGTCTCAATGTTAACCTTAAGCTCTGCCTACAAAAATTCTGTCTATCCAATGAGAAACGTTATAATTTTCGTGATGGGGCACTGTTTTTAACGTTTGCAACGTAACAGAGACGCGAAAAAGTCTCACGCTAAAACTTGCAGCTGGTGTGGCCCTTTTAGTGTTATCGTAAGATCTATACTGTTCTTCTGGAGGGCTCTATCTTTTAACATGGGCTGGGGGGTGGTCTTGGCGGTCAGCCTGCGATGTGGGTGTCCGTCCCTTATCGTAGGGCCTTATAGCTTAACATGGTTCTGCTCTCGGCTTCTGTTCTCGTTTCTTCCCTAGGAACTGCGTCTGTTTCACGGTGGGAAGGTGTGACATGCATTTAGGCGTTCTTGTGTTAGTCTGTGGTATTCCATTTGCTCACTCGCTGATCGTATTACTTTGGTTAATTTAATGTCAGGATTTATTCGGAGCTATGTGACATACTGCCGGATTTGCTTATCATGTCAGGGTTTTCATGGAAGGTGTTGGATTTTCCTGACACCTTACAATATACCTTCAACAGAAGTAAAAAATCCTGAACAGGAAGACACCTTCATTAGCAAAAACTTAGCATCGGAAATGAGAAAGAAAGCTTCATCTGTTTGACACTAGGACACAGGTAAATTGGTTCCATATTTTCTATTTCACATAGATGTTTTTAAATGGTCTGATATGTTTTACTTATTAAGACAGAAGGTTTGAATTAGCACAACTCTTAATAATTTTGATGCGCTTGTGTATGTATCCATAGATTTTAATATGCGCGAGTGTCTGGCACATACCACAAGTGGTCTCTCTCGGCGATACCATCTGCCCTAGTGCTTTCTCATTCCCGATGCTAAGCTTTTGCTAATGAAAGTGTCTTCCTGTTCAGGATTTTTTACTTCTGATGAAGGTATATTTATATATACCGAAACCTTGATCAAGAATTTTAATAAATCTTTATCCTGCAACTGTTTTGGCTGTCATCATTTACCGTGAAGAATTTCAACAGTTGTTGTTTCAGCCATGTTTAAAATCTCGAACCATTTGAACCCATCATCAGACGATTAGCATCATTCTGATACAATATCAACATCAGGTAATCTGTACCGCAGGTGAATAAAGAGTATTTAAGTACCTGTGTTTACAAATTATGTCACTGTGAGACTTTTATCAAATACTTTTAAAGATCTAACGATGGTAATAACTAGATAGTAATCACTGTAAATTACATATTTATATCCGATGAAGACTGACGTTTATGAATAAATTGCCAAACGATTGCGGACTCGTTCACAGTTTTTATGTCTTCATTTGATGTACTTTCTGTCGCTTGTAAAAAATCATAGGACCGCTGGAGTCCCTGATGATTTCGGACCGGTCTTTTGTAGTACCCCCAGGTGCGTGACTAGCCCGTGAACATATGTCACGACCTTCTTATCGTCCGGCACATTAGGTTTCTGTAATCCTGCCGACGCCCGACTGACCGGGTTTCAAGTGATACTGGTCGGCTATCTGCTGGCTGGTCAGTGCGTAGTGACCCAAGAACAGACAGAGTGCTTCTGTACCAACATTCATTGAATTTGATAAAACTTATGAACTGCTATAGGCAGTAATCGCTTGGTTAGTCAAGTATTATATCTGTCGTAGGCTATTCTTTGGATGAAGAATTGAGAAGCTGCGCCTTTCCGTTACGAAAGCATACACGATAAACGGGAACAGATTCACTGTGACGGTACGGGCTCCTCGTTATTAAGAACTACTTTAACTTTAAAAGCGAACATTTTGAGGTTAGGCTTTACCGTGACTGTTACTGACATTAAATGAAACAACAAGTTTACTTTGCGATTATGTCTTCTCTTCTGCTGTACGAACCTTGCACCCAGCTGATTCCAGACGCCATATTTGTTTACAAATGTGGCAGTATACATGTGAAGTGTTACGACAAGAAAAAGGAACCTGTGACCAATGGAGGTACTCTAGTTTACTTATTAAAGTTTACCATTAAATATCAGTTTAATTTTTTGTCAAAAGTTATCCAAAACCATATTCTGAAATAGTGTCTTGTTTCTCCACTAGGCAGTGCCACAAGTTCCTCCAAATGTCGTAACACAACATACACACATATGTAATACTAACTAATGTAAATCCACCCGATGATGGAGGTTTAAACCTTCGAAACGCGTCGTGGAAAAAATAAAACTACATTAATGTCGTCGTCGTGACGACAGTCGAAAACAATACTCACCTCGTGAGACGGCCGATACCGACACAGCGCTCCACGGACGAGACTCCGGTCCTAGTGCCCGTGCATCGTCAGATACCTGCAACAGTCCACCATTTTTCTTACTTCCTGCTCCAAATTCCAGTATCAATTATTACATTATAAACATTCACAAATAAAGGGGTAACCGTTCAAAAAATATGGCTCTGAGCACTATGGGACTAAACATCTGTGGTCATCAGTCCCCTAGTACTTAGAACTAATTAAACCTAACTAACCTAAGGACATCACACACATCCATGCCCGAGGCAGGATTCGAACCTGCGACCGTAGCAGTCGCGCGGTTCCGGACTGAGCGCCTAGAACCGCTAGACCACCGCGGCCGGCGGGGTAACCGTGCTGCACAAGTATTACAAGTAATGCGTAGGTTTACAATCTGAGATGAGAATGTGCAGTACAGGGGCAGGTGACTAAATCGTCATCATCGCACGCAAAGGTGACCGAAGATGGTAGCAAAATTTCAATTACACTAATTAAGAATAAAGAATGCTTACGGGACAATACTTCACAATGGCGCGCCAAGAATTGACAGAGGCGTGTCAGAAATTCGTAACTCGAATATCACGGCGGCCACAGCGAAGCAATATCCACAGCGGGTGCTCGCCGTACTACGCATGTTGCCAACGTCAAATCGAAGTTGTCACTTGACGCTGGGACGACGATGTCGTTCAAATTTTAAGCTAAGACCGATACTTTAATACATTGGTCACAATAAATGTTGCACACTGCAGAAACTTTAATATTGAACATTGTGATCCAGAAGTACGTTATATTAATACTCTGGTTTGTTTGTAACGTAACTGTAGCGGAAACAGTCCATGCTTTTACCTTGAGGGGGCAGTATGTGAAGTCTATGGAGTCGTGTCACATGTAAACACTGGAGTACGTACGTTAGGTGTCACTGCAAGAGTCATGTGCTGTAGGATAGTTCGGACGACAATAACGTACGATCAGAGACTCCGTGTAGTCACTCTAATGGAGCGGGGAATAAGACAGGTGGACGTCGCAACGAATGTCGCTGTTAGTGAAAGTGATGTTATAACAGTTTTATTTTATACAGAAAATTGTTATTTTGGTAACAAAAATGGAAATGATAGTATGGCATTGTTGGCCGGGAGGCCCCATGCGGGGGAGTTCGGCCGCCGTATTGCAAGTCCTTTATAGTTGACGCTACTTCGGCGACTTGAGGGTCAATGATGAAAATGATGATGGACACACAACACCCAGTCCCCTGCCGGGAATCGAATCCGGGCCCCCTACGTGGTAGGCGGAAATGCTACCGCTACGCTACGCAAGCGCATAAAAGAAACGTTACAATAGCATCTCAGTAATAGTCGGCAGTCTCTCTGCCAAAGTGGTTGCTGTGCGAGAGACTGTTAGTAGATCCTTTGTTTGTGAAGAGAGAGGAGTTGAGGTGTGTCTCGTGATGGAGTAACGTGTTTACGTCGTGCAGTTTGCCGGCAATAATTTTCTTATATCATTTTTCATTTATGGAGAGATGTTTTGTAAATTCATTCAGAAGACTTCAAAAGGTACTGTAATAGCGCATTTGCTGAGACATCCAAGAATAATAATTAATTTGGTCAGGGATTTGGAATTGGAGATTTTTATGATAACGTAACGTTGTGTGACTTACTGATCTTTCTTCAAAGATGGATAGCATACGTCTTTGTAAGAAAGTAAAGAGAATTTCTTCAGTTTTTTCCACTATTAATATAGAGTGAATTATTATATTTCAAGTGTTAAAATATTTTGTCTTAGTCATGTAAAGTTTTGTTAATAAAGTTGCTTTATTGTTTTCCCATCAAACACCTTTCGTCTCTTTATTTCTAGTTTCACATATATAATATTGCTTTCCCAAGTTTCTCAGTAACAGAATTTTAATTGACAATGATCATTGCAGTAATGAGATTTATTAGCACAGACGTTTTGTGGATGTTTCTATAGTTTAAAGCTTGCAGTGCATGTCGCGTTGCTAGTAGTTTGAATTTTTATTTTTTAACCAGCACAGCAGCAGCAGCAGCCGCAGCAGCACAGCAATTATTCACTGCGCCAACAGGTAGGCCATTTATAATTTACATTTCATACAATTAGCGTTTCAGCAGTGGCATACTTTTTAGACAAAACATGTTTCACAGTTATTTATATTCATAATTTTCTCGCAGTCAGATTGCTTGTGTTATTGCCAACAGGACAGTTCTTTTAAAATTAACAGAATAGACTGTAGTCTCGACACGAGCGATGCAGTACACGGTTTAATGTTGCATTTCTGATTAACTTTTGCATTGCTGATCACTTTTGAAGAATTACGAGAGTACTTAAGAATTTAAATACGAGCTTAGGTGTTTCTTTAATCACGAGTTCAGCTTCACATTACCATACAGACAAAATACCAGTAAATATAACTATACATTACCATACAACAAAAACTAATTAGCGATTTTCAATGTCTCTAGAATCTGTAGCAAGGTCCTAGCGACAGTATCACTTGATAACCGTCACAGAAGTTGCCACAGGAGAAAAACAACATGTGTGGAGTACCGATATCTGCGTATAACACCAAGCAGAAAGCTTCAACACAATACTACACGTCTAAGGCGTAAGTTACGAACATCTACAAGAGTGCAGGTGTCAACACAAACGATACGAAGTAGTTCCATGAGCAGGGATTGCGTACCAGAACACCTTTCAAGGCACCCGCTCTAAATCATGTTCGACGTGGTACTCATGTCGCATGGGTACAAAACCACTCTTTGTGGAATAGACAGCAGCTGGACACAGTCCTCTATTCTGATGAGAGCGTTATCAGTCTCCAGCCTGACATTACTGACATTCGTGTGTGGAGGTAAAGTCTACATCTTAACTGTATTGTCGACTGCCACCCTTGTCAAGACGGTTCAGTCACGTTTCCAGATGGAATCATGTGTGGCATTGTGGCAGTATTTCTTGAACATATTGGAGTGGGATTCACGCTGATGGATGTCAATTCACGCCCCCATCGTCACAATCTTCTGTACATCTTCCAAGTGGAGCATAGAATCAGTTGGATGGAATGGCCTCCATATTCTCCATACCTCAGCTGCATTGTCAACGCATGGACCATGCTAAAACCAGCAGTTTTCAATCGTTATGTCTCACCAGACACTTTACAGGGCAAAATAGAGGCCGCTGCAGGGGAATGGGACAGTATCTCACAGGCTTATCTCTTATCTAAATAATCTGGTAAGTAGCATACCAATCCACATTTAAAAGTATATCCAGTTATGCGGAAGACCAGTTGGTTCACAAAGGATGTGTTATGCAAAATAACTGTGAGAAGAAACTATAGTGTTTGCAGTGGAATCTTTTGTGTGATTTATTTTCGTTATTTTTGTATTTATATCTTTTATTTTTGTTTTTACAAGGCTGTAATACACCAACGCTCGTCAATCAACGGTAATTGCATAATGTGGTGCCACACAACGTGGCACTGCACAAAACTGGTGCTAATAGTATAGGCACATAGGGAACACACACGACACAGATCTGTAAGTCCACGGTATTGGTGATAAGTTGAGAAAACGGTCCCGAAACACATGTGCTACAAAACGCCACTGTTTCCTGCGCATGTACCCCAACATCATCACGGGATATGATCACCACGCACACGCACACAGGCCGCACAACGGGTTGGTATACTCTAGATCAGGTGGTCGAGCAGCTGCTGGGGTACTACCTCCCATTGTTGCACCAGTGCCTGTCGGAGCTCCTGAAGTGTCGTAGTGGTTTGAAGACGTGCAGCGATACGTCGACCGAGAGCATCTCAAACGTGCTGGATGTGGTTTAGGTCTGGAGAATAGGCAGGCCACTCCGATCGCCTGATACCTTCTGTTTCAAGGTACTCCTTCACGATGGCAGCTCGGTGCGGCCGTGCGTTATCGTCCATCAGGAGGAAGGTGGGGCCCACTGCACCCCTGAGAAGGCGGACGTACTGGTGCAAAATGACGTCCCGATACACCTGACCTGTTACAGTTCCTCTGTCAAAGACATGCAGGGGTGTACGTGCACCAATTATAATCCCACCCCACACCATCAAACCGCGACCTCCATACACGTTCCTTTCAAGGACATTAAGGGGTTGGTGTCTGATTCCTGGTTCACGCCAAATGAAAACCCAGCGAGAATCACTGTTCAGACTACACCTGGACTCGTCCGTGAACATAACCTGGGACCACTGTTCCAATGACCATGTACTGTGTTCTTAACATCAGGCTTTACGGGCTCTCCTGTGACCATGGGTCAGTGGAACGCACCCTGCAGGTCTCCGGGTTAATAAACCATGTCTGTTCAGTCGTCTGTAGACTGTGTGTCTGGAGACAACTGTTCCAGTGGCTGCTGTAAGGTCCCAAGCAAGGTTATGTGCAGTACTCGGCGGCCATCTGTGGGTCCTGATGGTGAGATGTCGGTCTCCTTGTGGTGTTGTACACTGTGGACTTCCCGAACTGTAGCGCATGGACACGTTTACTGTCTGCTGGAATCGTTGCCATAATCTTGAGATCACACTTCGTGGCACACGGATGGCCCGTGCTACGATCTGCTGTGTTTGACCAGCCTCCAGTCGCCCTAATATTCTACAGCTCAAAACGTCATTAATATGTGTTCTTTGAGCCAGTTTCAAAACAAAGTCACCGTTAGCACTTCTGAAAACGTCTGCACACTTACTCGCTGCACCGTTCTCTGACATGCACTAACACACCTCTGCGTATGTGGACTGCTGCCAGCGCCACTGTACGACGACCGCAGGTCAAATGCACCGCATGGTCATACCGTGAGGTGACTTAAACACGCAAACCGCCCACCAGAGAGTTGTTTCACCATGTATCAGCATTATCCTCAATTTATGAACATGAGTGCAGATAGAACAAAATCAGTTTTATTTCCTATTACACTGAAGCGGCAAAGAAACTGGTATAGGCATGCGTATTCAAATACAGAGATGTGTAAACAGTTAGAACACGGCGCTGCGGTCGCAACGCCTATATATGACAAGTGCCTGGCGCAGTTGTTGGATCGGTTAATGTTGCTAAGTGGCAGGTTATCAAGATTTAAGTGAGTCTGAACGTGGTGTTATAGTCGGAGGACGAGCGATGGGACACAACACCTCCGAGGTAGCGAAGGAGTGGGGATTCTCCCGCACGACCATGTCACTAGTGCACCGTGAATATCAGGAAGCCGATAAAACATCAAATTTCCGACATAGCTGCGGGTGGGAAAAGATCCTTCAAGAACGGGACCGACGAAGACTGAAGAAAATCCTTCAGCGTGGCAGAAGTGCAACCCTGCTGCAGATTTCAGTACTGGGCCATCAACAAGTGTCAGTGTGCGAACCATTCAACGGAACATCATCGATATGGGCTTTCGCAGCCTGTCCCACTCGTGTACCCTTGATGACTGCATGATACAAAGCTTTACGCCTCGCCTTGGCCCTTCAGCACCGACACTGGACTGTTGATGACTGGAAACATTGCCTGGTATGCCTGGGTATGGAGACAACCTCATGAATCCATGGACCTTGCATGTCAGCAGAGGACTATTCAAGCTGGTGGAGGTTCTGTAATGGTGTGGGGCGTTTGCAGCTGGAGTGATATGGGACCCCTAATACGTATGGATAGGACTCTGATAGGTGACACGTACGTAAGCATCCTGTCTAATCACCTGCATCCATTCATGTCCAATATGCATTCCGATGGACGTGGGCAATTCCAGGAGGACTATGCGACATCCCACACATCCAGAATTGCTACAGAGTCGCTCTAGGAACGCTCTTCTAAGTTTAAATACTTCCGCTGGCGTCCAAACTCCCCAGACATGAACATTATTGAGCGTATCAGCGATACCTTGCAACGTGCTGTTCAGAAGAGGTATCTGCCCCCTCGTACTCTTACGGATTTATGGACGGCCCTGCAGGATTCATGAAGTGAATTCCGTCGAGCACTACTGCAGAAATTAGTGGAGTCCATCGCACGTCGTGTTGCGGCACTTCTGCGTGTTCACCGGGGCCCACACAATATTGCCGGCCGTGTGGCCGTGCGGTTCTAGGGGCTTCAGTCTGGAACCGCGTGACCGCTACGGTCGCAGGTTCGAATCCTGCCTCGGGCATGGTTGTGTGTGACGTCCTTAGGTTAGTTAGGTTTAAGTAGTTCTAAGTCCTAGGGGACTGATGACCACAAATGTTAAGTCCCATAGTGCTCAGAGCCATTTGAACCATTTTGAACCCACACAATATTAGGCAGGTGTACCAGTTGATTTGGCTCTTCAGTGTTTTCCCATTTATTTTAACCACTGTGTTACACGTGTTTGCCCTGTTTTCACACATTTAGGCATAAGAAACAGCAATGGCTCGGAAGTGTTGCTCCTACGATGCAAATCGATATTCGTCAAAGGAAGAAATTTTATTTTTCATGGATACATATGAAAAATGGTCGAAGTACAGTTATAATACTAGGTTACTGTTTGTGAAAATTACAACATCCAGAAGGAATGGTCTGAATCACTCCAAAATCAGAGGATTTGTAGAGCAGTGGAACCATATTAATTGGTACAGTTTGCAGAGAGGTGGTGTACACACGGATTCAGCAGTGCCCAGTTTTGTGTGTCTGGACAGATGTGTGTTACGCCACGTGCAGATCCGTCAAACAAGGTGGAAACGTGTCAGGAAGCACCAGAATGCCTCGTCGATGTTACAGAGCACAACAGCAGTATGTGAGTCAGTTCGAATGGCGCAGAATGATTGGTCTCCGGGAAACAGGTTTGTCGAGTTGTGACGTTGCGGTTCATACAGGACTTCCCGCTACAGAAGTGGTGTGTGTGTAGAGCCGACAGTGTTGAACAGAGCGACTTGCGGATAATGGGCCACACAACGCAACAGGCCGCAACGACTTCCATCTTGCTCACAAGGCTGTAATTGACAGAACAGCTTCGTCCAGAGGGTTGCATCCATGCACGGCAAGGGGGTTCAAATGTGTGTGAATTCCTAAGGGACCAAACTGCTGAGTTTACCGGTCCCTAGATTTACACAAAATAACTTATGCTAAGAACAACACACTCACCCATGCCCGAGGGGGGACTCGAACCTCCGGCGGGAGCGGCCGCGCAATCCGTGACATAGCGCCTCTAACCGCGCGGCCATTCCGCGTGGCCCCGTAATGGGTGCGAACATGTATGCACCGACGGTTCGATTCAATCTGTTGGTAGTTGTACTGGTGACACGTACACCACTGCGTCGGTCTCTATTGATAAGAAATCACCAACGCCTCATACTGCAATGCATATGTGAACGCCGTCACTGGCTAGATGGGTGGCAAAATGTTAAGACTTTGGACGAGTTCCGCTCCAGCTTGTCCTACAGTGCTGACTGCGTACATTTTAGACGTTACCGTGTTGGATGCAATCAGCAGAGTGCATTATTTAAAGTGATGGCGAACAAACGCCAAGTGAGATCATTTAGGGCGCCATTGCCTATAATCCGCAATCTCGCTACCTATGTATGGAATACAGTCTTTACTGCCATCGTTGTATCAGGAGGTTTTGGCACCCGAAGCAATGCACATCCTGCGGGCACCACCATATACTATATGTGTCCTTCCTGCAGGATTCATGGAGTGAATTCCGTCGAGCACTACTTCAGACATTAGTGGAGTCCATGTCACGTCGTGTAGCGGCACTTCTGCGTGTTAACCGGGGTCCACATAATATTAGGCAGGTGTAACAGTTTATTTGGCTCTTCAGTGTATTTCCATTTATTTTAACCACTGTGTTACACGTGTTTGCCCTATTTTCACACATTTAGGTATCAGAAACACTAATGGCTGGACGTGCAGTTTTCAGAAACATTAAGGCAGCAAGAGGCACTGCAAGTGTTGATTAATATCGATAAACAGTTAAATGAAGGTATAAAATCGTAGGGCTGATTTATGTCCTTGAACATGAAAATATTTACGAGATATGCAGTAGATAAATTGTGCTGCCACTCAGAACTCTGAATGTACACGTATTTAGAGCAATGTTCCTTAGCAGACGAGGTTTATATATGTCAGTAACAGTCATTACCCCTCGATTATACAAAAATATCCAAACCTTACTACTTATTTTTAAATAGCCACAATTGAAAGCTGTATTATTAACACCTATAATGCGGAGAATAGATATGTGGTATTAATTAAGCCTCTGAATTTTTTAGGTGAAAACTGTTAAGAAGGCTTTTTAAATAAAACAAACGTTATTAACATTCTACTTCTTTATTCTTCATTACTACATATTTCTTGAAACTTCCTGGCTGATTAAAACTGTTTGCCCGACCGAGACTCGAACTCAGAGTTCGAGTCTCGGTCGGGCAAACAGTTTTAATCTGCCAGGAAGTTTCATATCAGCGCACACTCCGCTGCAGAGTGAAAATCTCATTCTACATATTTCTTTCTCAGCATAGTCGCGCACATTTCTCTCAACGAGGGAGCAGTTTGTTGATACCTTCCCTGTAGAATGTCTGACTTTATTGACGGTTCCAAAACTTCGTCCCTGCTTGCGCCGCTCCATCACTATCATAGTGGAGTCCTTGCTGGTGTTCTTTAAGTTTTGCAAACAGACGAAAGTCAGGTGGGGCCAAGTAGGGACTATATCAAGGATGATCGATGACAGTCAACAGAAGGCGTCGGATTGTTTGCACATGTCGCAGCTCTCGTCGTGTGGTCTGGCATTGTCATGTTGAAGAAGAGGGGACTACATGTGTGAACCAACTCTTCCAGTTTTAAACTCCATTACAGCACGCTGCTTCTCACGCCCGACATGGGTCGTTACACACCGCCATGTTAAACGCTACAATTCGGACCCCTCTTGCGGCAGCGGCTGTAAGTATGTAGACATGTAGAATAAAAATTTAGGATGTTAATAAAGTTTTTTCTAAGAGCTTTAATAATCTTCACATTGAAAATTCGGAGGCATTACTTTTCAGTTCTCTCTTGTATATCTCCAAGGATGAACGAATATTCAACATATGGTACCACATAGTACAAACGGAAAAAATTCTCCTATAAAAATATTTCAGTGTAGGCTATGATAAATCGCTAATTTGCATTTCATAGCTCCAAACTCGATGTTTTTGTGACACTCTCATTTAGGCGTACTATATAGCTATTCCTACTCGTTATGGCAGTAAGCGACGAGACAGCGTCACTCGCTAACCGATGAAACAGGAAGGATAGTGGAATTTAAACCCAGAGGAGAAAAGTTGGAAACTAAATGGGAAGATAGTGAAAGCAGTAAGACAGAGGCTCTAACACCTACGGAAAGTCTAGGAGCAATGCCCAGATTTTCTGTTGTATTTCTCTTAACCGATTAGTTCACTGAATAAAAATAATAAAGTACGTTACTGTTACATTACCTTACAAAAATGCCAAGACAACCTAATTCTTTCAATAAAGATTTTAGTTATGACATAACACGAAATAATTAAACTGTTAATTAGCAGGATTTTTTTTATTATTAAACCAGCTTTAAAACAATTTTTATGAAGCAGTTTAAGAATTACAATAATTAATTCACTGAAAATTACGTACTTCATATTTCATGCACGAAAATTCTGAGAGATTTACTGACATATGTTGTGATGCACTAACACGATTTGTGGAGAGAAAGAGCTTTACTGAATCATGTATGTAACTAAAATTAAATATTTATAAGGGTCAGGCAGCTCTGTTATGAAATTGAGTCCATAAGCCTAGGTGATGTCGAATGTAGTGATACCGAAGTTGTGCAGCGTACACGGTGTATGATTCTGTATATAATTAAGCTAATGAGTTTATTATAATAATATTATTGTTTAATGTAACCTAAGAATTGTTTTGTACGTCGCAGAGATTTGACGAGAGCTAATGGTTATACAGGACGGTTATAATTAAACTTTCACTTCTTGAGCTAGTTAGACTTCATCGGGATGATGTTCAGATTGAGCGTTGTTAGATTTGCGTTCGTAATAATAATGAGCGTATGGCATTGGTGGCCGGGAGACCCCTCGCGGGGCGGTTCGGCCGCCGCTCCAGAAGTTCTTTAACGCCACTACGGCGACTTGCGAGTGAATGAGGATGAAAGACACGCAACACCCAGTCATCTCGAGGTAGAGAAAATCCCTGACCCCGCCGGGAATCGAACCTTTTTTTTTGTAACCATATATATTTATTTAAATATATTAACAACGACACATTTAAAAAAAAGACATTTTATTCTATTAACCTATTATATTCCTAGTGTTGGTTAATATTACTGTCATTTTATAAGTTTTCGTTTTTATATTTTTCCTTTTTCGTTTTTCTCTTATTGTTCCTTAAACCCTTTTACATGGCCATTTGTCATCTTTTTTTTTTTTTTTGGGGGGGGGGGGGGGGTACACATTGCAGAACAGGCATAACAGTTTATATTTAGCATCAAATTCAAATGGCTCTGAGCACTATGGGACTTAACGTCTGAGGTCATCAGTTCCCTAGAACATAGAACTACTTAAACCTAACTAAACTAAGGACACCACACACATCCATGCCCGAGGCAGGATTCGAACCTGCGACCGTAGCGGTCGCGCGGTTCCAGACTGAAGCGCCTAGAACCGCTCGGCCACACCGGCCGGCTATTTAGCATCGATGCATTGATTTTGAGTTCATGTTTCTGTATGTGATGCACTTGTGATGCCACAGGCACATTGTGTATTCTGGTTTGATCTCTTCCTCTAGTTTACACTGTTAGAACCCGGGACCCCGTGCGCGGGAAGCGGGAACGCTACCGCAAGACCACGAGCCGCGGACAGATTTGCTCTTTTAGTAGTTTACTGTTTTGACTTATTTTTACGCACCGGCACTGCTACTGCGACGTACGGTTGAAAAAAAAATGGTTCAAATGGCTCTGAGCACTATGGGACTCAACTGCTGAGGTCATTAGTCCCCTAGAACTTAGAACTAGTTAAACCTAACTAACCTAAGGACATCACACACATCCATGCCCGAGGCAGGATTCGAACCTGCGACCGTAGCGGTCTCGCGGCTCCAGACTGCAGCGCCAGAACCGCGCGGCCACTTCGGCCGGCGTACGGTTGAAACACAAGCGTCAGTGCAGTCATTAGCAGTCCATATGGGGGCCTGGACAACGTAGGCAGGGCTTTAGACCTAAAGCTGTCTTATCAGAACAACAGAATAGCGTTGCTACTCTTCGCGACTATCGATGCATTAAAGCAGTGGTACCCAACCGGGGGTTAACTACCCCGTGAGGGGTAAAATGAAATTTTCTGAGGGGTGAAAAGTAACCGGTTCTGTCAATTATTTTCAAGGGATCCTTACTATTATCAAAATTTTGTAAGACTCTAATATTGATAATACAAGTTATCAATAATTACTTTTTCTCAATTACTAGCATTAATGCAGTGGAGGTTACAGGTTCCTCACATAGTCCTCCCACTACATACATGTCTTGTGCTTTATCCTATACAACACTCATGATAAAAGTGAGGCATATACGTAACAAATAGTATTATTATTATTATTATTATTATTATTGCTATTGTTATTAGAGTGTTTAGACACAAAGCATTAACAGCCTGAAGTCTTCCAATTTCTGCCAGTTCAGAATTAAGGAGCGCAGCAATCAAGTGATTTACGAACAGGCGGTACAGTGCACACATCTGAACTTGTTTGGTTTTAAATGGGGTTGCAGTGGCAGGTCGAGAAAATGCCGCAATAGAGAGGAGCAATGAAGGATAAGTATGTTTTGTAACGAGTGTCTACCCTCACTGTAGACAGTTAGCTTCCTTACCTGAAAAGGAATTATGGGCAGCACATAGGATGCACCACGAATTCCTTCATCCTTCCGGAATGAAATTTTCGCTCTGCAGCGAAGTGTGTGGGATATGAATCTTCCTAGCAGGTTAAAACTGTGTGCTCGACCGAGACTCGAACTCGGAACCTTTACCTTTCGCGGGCAAGTGCTCTACCAACTGAGCTACCCAAGCACGACTCACGACCCTTCCTCACCGCTTCAATTCTGGCTTGTACTAACGAAATTGAAGCTGAGAGCACGGATCGTGAGTCGTGCTTGGGTAGGTCAGCTGGTAGAGCACTTGCCCGCGATAGGAAAAAGCCTGGAGTTCGAGTCTCCATCTGGAACACAGTTTTAACCTGACAGGAAGTTTCCTTCATCCTCAATTCTAACTCACTCACTCACTCACTCACACACACACGCACACACACACACACACACACAAAGTAAATATCATTCATCTTCCACAGTTTTGAAAGTAAAAGTATTCCAATAAAAGTCTTGTATTCTACATTTTAGTTAGGTGCTTAAGTTGGTGATAATGTTGGGGTGGGGGGGGGGGGGGCAACAGAGAGCGGAGGATGGGCGGGGAAACTAGCTAATGGCTGATTGCACTCAGTGGTAGTGGTCTAACAGAGGTTGGGAACAGTTTCATTAAAGGACTACGAAGAGGTCCTCTTTCCGCACCGGGGTTGAAGAACTTGATTTGGAAGTTCGAATTACCTGGCGATTTGGGAATTGCTCCTGGGAGAGGCCAACGGCCAACTGACCACAGATTGGAGAAGTTGCTGTTGCCATGGCTGAGAATACTGGACGCAATGCGCGATCTTCGAGCTGCGCATGAGTTAAGTCACGACAGCCTAGCCACTCACGAATCAAGTTGTTTTTTTGGAGTGAATTATGATATTTTATTACATAACAAACCTTTGTATATCGATGATAGAAATAAAACATGTGGAAGAGTTACATAAAAAATAACTGATATTGTTTGAACGATGCCTACCACCTTATACACCACAGAAGAAGATAATTTCAGTTACATCTATTTTGAAATTTAGTGAACTGCTTAGATACATATGAAGGAGTTATTTAAGTTTGTGGAGTAGTAGTAGGAATAAAATTTCATCTCCGACCGTCAGGTTGCCTACAAGCAGAAGCAGCGCAAGCACATGACATCATCATATCTCACCGCTCTCATAAGCCACACTCTCTTCCTAAACCACGCCTCTCTCTCTCTCTCTCTCTCTCTCTCTCTCTCTCTCTCTCTCTCTCTCCCTCTCCCTCCCCATCTCCCTCCCTCCCTCCATCCCTCCTTCTCCTCTACCTAACCAGGCCCTTTCTTTCAGAAACAGGCAGATCTGAGAGCTTCAGAGCCAATTTTTTACACGTATTAAGCTCTCCTTATTTATTTATTTTACATGTTCAGAACTTATATCACACAAAATAATAGCCAGCCGCGGTGGTCTAACGGTTCTAGGCGCGCAGTCCGGAACCGCGCGACTGCTACGGTCGCAGTTTCGAATCCTGCCTCGGGCATGGATGTGTGTGATGTCCTTAGGTTATTTAGGTTTAAGTAGTTCTAAGTTCTAGGGGACTGATGACCACAGATGTTAAGTCCCATAGTGCTCAGAGCCATTTTGAACACAAAATAATAAAAATACACAACAATACAGTAATACAAGATAATAAAAATAATAACAAAATTCTGCAATTAAATATTACTGTGCTTTACGGGATCGTTAAACACCCCAGCACAATGATCAGTGAGCAGAAGTCTTTTCTGATCATCTCAGGCCAGGTTATTAAAGCACGAGGAATGTATTCAAATGGGCATTAAAGTTATAACACCAGTAAGGATAGTTAATAATGTAACTTTACCTATTGTTCGTATGCATGATTAAAGTAATTGGTGATATGGGAGTTATACAGGGAACGAAATCTGGTTCAGAAATAGGTCTGGTGTGGAAGCAACAATGGCCCTCACTCAGCTGGGAACTGAGTCAAACTGAGCTTGAATGACAGATACGGGAATGTTAGTCTATGTTACTTCAACTCAATACCTGAGATGATCGACCGTAACACTTGCGTGTGATGAGAAGCGTCTCTCTCGGCGCCCTATGAATAGCTGTTTTCAGCGGTTGACTGATCTGGAGATCGTGGTGGGAATACCACCAGTCGAATACATTCTACGAGGGTCGTCCACGAAATTAAGTTCCGTTTCTCTTTCTATCTGCTGCAGCGCTACGATCGCAGTTCCGACCATGCGCGGCAGTTACTCTGACTCAAAGAGAAGACATGTACGCCATTTTCAGGTCGCTGCTGCCGACGTGTGCTTCGTAGTGCTTCTTTATAATGTCAGCCGTAGTTGAAATCAGACCTGTGATTCGTTTTCTAAATGCAAAGAAAGTTAAACCAAAGGAAATTCATCGGCAAATCTGCGAGGTTTACGGACAAAATGCTATGAGTGATTCAATGGTTATAAGATGGGTCAGACTGTTCAATGAAGGACGTGATCAAGTGCACGATGAAGAACGAAGTGGACGCCCATCTGTGGTTACTGATGAACTGGTTCACACAATTGAAGAGAAGATTAAGCACAACCCTAAGTTTACACTTATTGCCCTTGCTATGGAAGTTCCGCAAATCTCACGATCACTAATTCATGAAATTGTTACTGAAAAACTGAAAACTTTGCTCACGTTGGGTACCCAAAATGCTTACAACACGAAAAACAACGGATGGGCAGTGCACTTCAGTTTTTGACACGCTACCTTGAAGAAGGCGATGGTTTTCTTTCTCGGATAATCACGGGGGATGACACTTGGGTATTGTACGACACCCCTGAAACAAAACGGCAATCAATTGAATGTAGACACACTTCATCCCCAACGAAGGTTAAGCCTAAGCAAATCTTAACACCTCGAAAAGTCATGTGCACCGTTTTTTGTGACAGAAAAGGCATTTTGCTGATTGATTTCTTACCACGAGGCCAAACAATCAATGCACATGGTTACTGCGACACCATGAAGAAATTGCGCCGCGCAATACAGAACAAGCGCCGAGGATTACTGTCAAAAGGTGTTGTTTTTCTCCATGATATTTCCCGACCTCACACGACGAATGTGACCAAACAACTCTCACGGGAATTTCACTGGGACGCGTTTGATCATCCTCCGTACAGCCCGGACCTTGCTCCTAGCGACTTTCATCTCTTCTTACATCTAAAATCTGTCCTTGACGGTCAACACTTCAACGATGATAACGAGCTGAAAGAATGTGTTACCACATGATTGAATACACAGGCGCCAACCTTCTAAGAAGAAGTCATACAAAAGCTTGTGCCACGCTATGACAAGTGTCTACAAAATTTCGGAAGCTAAGTAGAAAAGTAGTTTAACAATTGAAGATTTTTGTACAATAAATATTTTTTCTGTATCTATACACGTTTGTTTTATATAACCAAACGGAACTTACTTTGTGGACGACCCTCGTATATACAGGTAGATTAGAAAAGCATTGGGACTTGTCGTCTTGCGTTACGTATTGAAACATAATGTCGCAAGCCTTGAAACGTCGGAAACACAGCGTCTGCTGTCCCAATTACCGGCTATGAGAACTAGAAGTGATCATGTTGTGCTGCAATGGCATCCTACACCACCATATCAGGTGCTAAACACGTACTACAATGGCTAATGGAATCTCACACTGTGCATTCTCTTCGGAGCCTCCACATATGGCAACGCCATTGTGACGCTGAAAGCAGAGCCCAGACACACCCGGAAAGAAAATGTGACTCCTCTCTTGTATGAAATGTTATCATTGGGCCCAACACTGTCGTCGCATCTCCCTCTGTGTGTTAAGGGAAGCCACACTAATGATTGTTGGGCTGACTGTCTGTGGTCTTCCAGACATCATGGACATCCCTTGCGGATGTCTTGCTATAAACAAACCTATTTCCTGATTCAAGGTTGCGTACCCCCCCCCCCCCCCCCCGCCCCCCCCCCTCGCCCCCTTTCCCTATTAATGAGAGTGTGAAAGGACGCTTGTTAGTGTTGTAACTTCCTTTGCACACTTTGCGGTTCTTTATTGGATACAGGAGCGAGTAACAGATGCGGTTCGTGGACAGAGAATTCAGATATTGATTTCCTGTGCATCTAACATCACACCCGCGGAGCTCCGAGCACGTGCGCCTCGTGTCACGGCTGTGAGCCGACTGAACTGCTCGTGCACCGACCTCACTTTATTAGACGCCTAGAATGACAGATATTCAAGCTATAGCATGAAAACACAAACACGTTAATAAATCGAACATTATCAGCTTTGGACGCCATATTATGCTGATAAAAAAACGTTTGGTTTTATACGATCTCTGATGTACAGCATTGTAAATATGATTTCCTGTCATCAACATTGATATTGATTTTTTCAAAAAGTAGGGACCGTCTAGCAAAAAGCTGTAACACATGCCTATTTGTTTTCAATATAGAACGTTCTTGCATAACTTGATCCAAATTGGTGACCCACATGCCAGACCCTTCCCTTGTCAGAGCACAGCGCGAAACGAAATTAAAAGTGACGAGCGTGTCAAGTCTGCGACGGTTCCCGCTTCTCACACATCAACTGGCAATAAGAAATTAACATTTTCGTTCCGGCAATGAAAATATTAAGCAGACGCCATTATTCTCCCACCACCATAACCAAAAATTCGGCCCTTCCAATCAAGTGTACTAAAAACCCTCTTCCGAAAACTTCTGTCTAAAATTTTTTCGTCACGGTGCTGCAGCTAATCCAGATGTCTTATATATGTTGCCCTTTGAGCGCCGTTTTCTAACGTTGGAACACAAAAAGAGAAAAAGAAAAGAAAAGCTAAAAATGTTGGGCTAGATGCCGAACAGGTGGCCGAAGCATGTGACCATCATTTCCAGGGATTGCCCGTATCTCTTATAAAAGTTTCGAGATCGGCATCCTCCTAGAAAGTTTTCTCTTAAGAATGGCACAAAAAACTGGTCATATTATTGAACAAATCCTCTTTCCGATAGGGCAACTCTTCGCAGGTGTT
The DNA here is from genome assembly GCF_021461395.2 of Schistocerca americana. NCBI lineage: Eukaryota > Metazoa > Arthropoda > Insecta > Orthoptera > Acrididae > Schistocerca > Schistocerca americana. The sequence continues at coordinate 385,090,191 of NC_060126.1, forward strand.
CTTAGCACGAAAATGTTGCAGAGTGCACCTGGCTGACAAAGTCTCTCAAGAAAGCAGACAGAGCACAATGCACAGCTACCTCTAGCATCCATCCTCTCTACCCCTGAGTTCGCCACCAGTGACTGCCGCCTACCTCCCTGCCAGCAGCTTGGGGGTTGGAACTATTGTTCTGTTGAAGTATCCTTGTTGCTCCGTGGCTGGCACAGGTCGCAGAAATCGTCTTAACCTGCATCCAGTATGTAAAGTGGAACATCTACAAGTGTCCAGACGGAAGAAAAGGAAGAAATCACCTACGCAATCACTGTTGTTGTACTGCATTTAATTTTGTGGTAAGGTCTTATGGGACCAAACTGCTGAGGTCATCGGTCCCTAAGCCTACACACTGCTTAATCTAACTAAAACTAACTTACGCTATGGACAACACAAACACCTATGCCCGAGGGAGGACTCGAACCTCCGACGGGGGCGGGGGGGTGGGGGTGGTGGGGGGGGGGAACGCACGGACCGTGATAAGGCGCCCTGGACCGCGCGGCTGTTGTATTGCAATTGAAAACAAACGTGCGCTTCCACAATCTCCCCGATTTCGACTGTAATCAGTTTTAATGCAATTAATTTGCATACCAGATTGACACTAATTTCCATCTAAAATGTGGCCAATTAGCATAATAATGTATCGCCGGAATAGAAAGAGGCCATGCACCCGAAAATTTTCAAGGTATCTCAACTGGCTGTACGATCTTTCGCTGCTGAGAGAATAACTACTCGGTGTCAAGTCTGCGGACGTTTCCCACTTCTCACACATCGGGGCCATCGAGATACTACATCGTGTTAACAATGACCATCCTGGAACAACTGATATCATATTGGCATACAGTCTTGGGATCCTGACGAATGTGAGCAGCAGTATTACGGAAAGACGAACCGCTATTCAATTCCATCATGTGGTCGTATAAGTTGCTTCTTGTTATATGAGACAACGCGATCTTCCCTTCTTAAGCTGAAATTCTAATCATTTGCATATTCTAGCACGCGTATCTGACGTTTGTTTCAAGTCTTCTTCATGGCGTTGGAATTTTAATAGCAGCAGTGTAACTGCAAGTGTACTCGCTGTTCCCATGATACGCTGAGCCTAAATGTAAGTTCATTAATCATTATGGCAGGATTAGAAGTCTGTAAATGGTAGTAGGAAAGCTAGAAAATCTGAAAAAAATCACAAATGTTGGTTGGTTGATTTCTGGAAGGGGACCAAAAAGCGAGGTCATCGGTCCCATCGGATTAGGGAATATTTGGAAGGAAATCGGCCGTACCCCTTCAAAGGAAACATTCCCGTCATTTGCCTGAAATGACTTAGGGAAATTACGGAAAATCTAAATCAGGATGGCCGGAAGCGGGTCTGAACTGTCATCCTCACGAATGCGAGTCCAGTGTGCTAGCCACTGCGCCACATGTCTTGGTAAAATGCAAAAGCTCAGCGGGGGTCAGTGAAATGAAATGAAAAGTAAATAAGGATTTTTGGTCAGACGAGTGTAGGGTAATATCAACAGCAGCAGAAAATAGTATAAGGGAATGAGATTCGTTATAAATAGAAAAAGTAGGGCAGAGAGTGAGCTACTGTGAGTAGTTCAGCGACAGGGTCGTTCTCATCAGATTCGATACCAAACTTACGCCGACGATAGTTGAGGTATAGTTGCCGATATCGCAAGCCGAGGATGATGAGATAAAGTATATGACGGAACTGAACTGGTAACTCAGCATGTGAAGGGAGATGAAACATTGATAACCATGACGGGTTGGATCGCCTTTGTAGCGGAAGGAGTAGATGATAGGGTTACAGAAGAATATGGGCTTGGCTCTAGTGAAATGAATGTAATATCGTGTGGCTAGGGCCTCCAGTCGGGTAGACTGTTCGCCTGGTGCAAGTCTTTTGAGTTGACGCCACTTCGGCGACTCGCGTGTCGATGGGGATGAGATGATGATGACAGCACAACACCCAGACCCTGAGCGGAGAAGATCTCCGACCCACTCGGGAATCAAACCCGGGTCCCTTGGCATGACATGCCGTCGCGCTGACCACTCAGCCACCGGGGCGGACAGGCTCTAGTAATGTGAGAGGAGAAAGACCGACTGAGTTCTGCAATAAATTCCAGAGCGTAATAGCGAATACTCTGTTCAAGAATCGCAAGAGGAGAAGATATACCTGGAAAAGATCTGGAGACAAAGGAAGATTCCAGACGAATTACATCATGGTTAGATAGAGATTCCGAAATCAGATACTGGACTGTAAGGCATCTCCAGGTGCAGATACAGATTCAGATCACAAATTAGCAATGATGAAGAGTAAATTGAAGTTTAACAGAATCGTAAGGAACAATCGGTGTGGAAGGAAGTAGGTACTGAGGTACTGACGAAGAATGAGGCGCATTTGAAGTTCACTAAGGCTGCGGATAATGCGATAAGAAACACCAGAGTAGGCACCTCAGCTGAAGTGGAGTGGACATCTCTAAAAAGAAAATCACAGGTGATGGACAGAGAAACATAGGAACAAAGAAGGCAACTGCGAAGAAACCTAGGGCAACAGAAGAAATACTTCAACTGATTGATGAAGGAAGGAAGTACAAAAACGTTCAGGGAAAGACAGGTATACAGCACATAAATCACTTGCAATGAAATAAATAGGAAGCACAGGGAAGCCAAAGCTGTATGGCTGCAGGAAAAACGTGAAGAAATCGAAAATGAAATGATCGTCGGAAGGATTGAGTCAGCATATAGAAAAGTCAAAATAATATTCTGTGAAATTAAATAGAAGGTTGGTAACATTAAGAACGCGATGGGAATTCCACTGTTAATCGCAGAGGAGAGAGCGGGTAGGTGGAAAGATTACATTGAAGGTCTGTATGAGGGAGGGGACCTATCTGCGATGTGATAAAAGAAGAAATTGGAGTCGATGTGGAAGACAAGGTGGGTTCAGTACTAGAGTCAGAATTTAAAAGACCCTGGAAGACTTGAGATCAAATAAAGCAGAAGGGATGTATAACATTTCATAGTGATTCGGGAAGAATCACTGGGAAAATGACAACCAAACGACTATTCAAGTTGGTGTGTGGAGCCCATGTGAGAGGCAACATGTCATCACACTTTCGTAAAAACGTCATCCGCACAACTTCGAAGATAGCAAGGGCTAATAAGAGTGAGAAATATCGCACAATCAGCTTAAAAGATCATGCAGCCAAGTTGCTGACAAGAATAATATAGAGGAGAATGGACAAGCAAATTGAGGATCTGTTAGTTGACGATCAGTTTGGCTTCAGGAAAGGTAAAGGGACCAGGGACTGTTCTGACGTTTTCTTTCATAACTGAAGCATACAGAAGAAAAATCAAATCACGCTCATAGGATTTGTCGACTTAGAAAAAGCGTTCGACAGTGTACAGTAGCGCAAGATGGTCAAACGTCTGAGAAGAAAAGAAGTAAGGCACAGAGAAAGACGAGTAACGTACAGCATGTACAAGAACCAAAAAGGTACAATAACATTGGATGACCAAGAACGTAGTGCTCGTATTAAAAAGGGTGTAAGGCAGGAATACAGCCTTTCGCCTCTATTGTTCAACCTATACATCGAAGAAGCAGTGAAGGAAATAAAAGAAAGACTCAATGGTGGGAATAAAATTTAGGGTGAAAGGACACCAATGATAATATCCACTGATGACATTGCTGTCGTCACTGAAAGTGAAAAAAAAAAATACAGCATCTGTTGAATGGAAGAACAGTCTAATGAATACAGAATATGGATAGAGAGTAGACTGGATAAAGACGAAGATATTGAGAAGCAGCAGAAATGAGATTAGCATGAAATTTAACATCAAATTGGTGATCATGAAATAGACGAAGTCGAGGACTTCTGCTACCTTGGAAGGAAAGTAACCCGCGACGAACGAAGCAAGAAAGATATAAGAAGCAGACTACCACTGACAAAGAAGGTGTTGCTGGCCAAGAGAAGCCTACTAGTGCAGTGGCGACTCGTGACTATACACTGAAGCGCCAAAGAAACTGGTATCGGCATGCGTATACAAATACAGAGATATGTAAACAGGCATAAAGCGGCGCTGCGGTAGACAATGCCTATATTAGACAACAAGTGTCTGGCGCCGTTTTTAGATCGTTTACTGCTGCTACAACTGCAGGTTATCAAGATTTTGAAGAGTTTGAACGTGGTGTTATAGTCGGCGCACGAGCGATGGGGGACAGCATTTCCGAGTTAGCGATGAAGTGGAGATTTTCCCGTACGACCATTTCATGAGTGTACCGTCAATATCAGGAATTCGGTCAAACATCAAATCACCGACATCGCTGCGGCCGGAGAAAGATCCTGTAAGAACAGGACCAACGACAACCCAAGAGAATCGTTCAGGGTCACAGAACGGCAACCGTTCCGCAAACTGCTGCAGATTTAATGCTGGGTCATCGACAAGTGTCAGCGTGCGAACAATTCAACGAAACATGATCGATATGGGTTTCGAAGCCGAAGGCCCACTCGTGTACCCTTTATGACTGCACGACACAAAGCCTTAAGTCTCGCCTGGGCCTGTCAACACCGACATTGGACTGTTCATGACGAGAAACATGTTGCCTGGTCGGACGAGCCTTGTTTCAAATTGTATCCAGCGTATGGACGTGTATGGAGACAATCTAATGAGTCCATGGACCCTGCATGTCAGCAAGGGACTGTTCAAACTGGTGGAGGGTCTGTAAAGGTGTGGGGCGTGTGCAGTTGGAGTGATATGGGACCCCTGATACGTCTAGATACGACTCTGACAGGTGTCACGTACGTAAGCTTCCGGACTGATCACCTGCATCCATCGTGTCCATTCTGCATTCCGACGGACTTGGACAGTTCTAGCAGGACAATACGACACCCCCACACGTCCAAAATTGTTACAAAGTCGCTCCAGGAGCCCTCTTCTGAGTTTAAACATTTCCGCTGGCCACCAAAGTACCCTGACATGAACATTATTGAGCATATATGGGATTCCTTGCAACGTGCTGTACAGAAGAGATCTCCATCCCCAAGAACTCTTACGGATTTATGGACAACCATTCAGGATTCATGGTGTCAGTTGCCTCCAGCACTACTTCAGACATTAGCCGTGTCCATACGACATCGTGTGGCGGCACTTCTACCACGCGCGGGCCCGTCACGATATTAGGCAGTTGTACCGGTTTTTTTGGCTCTTCAGAGTACATTGTGAGTGTTCACAAATTTTTAGATTCGGATAAATTTGAGAGTTGAAATCAATAAACATCTGCTATGTAACAGTTATGCTTACCAACACGTTTATATAACTACAGCCACTGCCATTAATAATAATAATAAAAATAATAATAATAATAAGACCGTGGAGGCCCGGGAAAAGCATAGGCCTCCGGTATGTTCTGCCACTCGTAAAAGGCGACGAAAAGAACAAACCACTAATAGGGCTAACTCCCCTTTTAGTGTGATTAGTTGGTTCAGGACAGAACTAATGAAGCCTCGGACAAGGGCTGTCATGGTCGCGGACGACGCTTGAACCCTATGCACGCCCACAATGTTAATGACACTGCTAGCCACACGGAAAATGATTTAAAACCAAATAGAGGTGTTTTGCAGGATATACTTCCTGCAACCACTCTAGAAGGAGAACAAAGACAGAGGATGAGATGGTCAGATGAAGTTAACCGACACCTCATTTTCTGTTATTACCAAGCAACAAACTTAGGAACCAGCACAACTGGATACAGATCACAAGTATACACAACATTTATTGCCAGATACCCAGAATTAAAATTTTTAACAGAACAACGACTAGCTGATCAGATCCGTGTAATAATCAAAAATAACAGGATACCCCAGTCAGAATTAGAAAACATCAAACAACAAGTACAACAAACACTGGAAAAAAATAATGTGCAATCAGAAGAAGAAGAAAATACAGTAATGGAGTCAAACATCCCAGAGCAAACAAACAAAGAACAACACGCACCAATTAAACAATAAGAGGAAAACGAAATCTTAAGACAGCCACCAGAACAAGCACAAATAGAACACGAAGTGACACCCATGTTAGATATAGAGGAAAAATTTCAGCTGACATCTAAAGAATACAAAGACACAAATACAGACATTAGACCTTTCTTGCATAGACCACCAAATAACCCACAAGTCGAAACAACAATAACAACTATCAACACAATCATACACAACAAAATAAATGAACATACAACTATGGAAGAGTTACAACTACTGATTTATATAGGAGCACTCACTACACTAAATATACACACTAGGCAGACATCAGAACCAACCAACACACAGAAGAAACCCATAAAACCAGCATGGCAACACAGGCTACAGATCAGAATAGAAAAAACTGAGAAAAGACATCAGACAGCTAACACAATTTATAAGAAATGAAATATCAGACAAAAAACGAAAAAGGTTAGGTAAAATCTCACAACAAGAAGCGAGAGAGCACTTAGATGAAAAGAAGCAGAAATTACAAGCATTGGCCAAACGACTTAGAAGATACAAAAAAAAGTGAAAATAGAAGGAAACAAAACCAAACATTCAACACTAACCAAAATAAATTTTACGAGACAATAGATAACACACACATTAAAATAGACAATCCACCAAACATAACAGTGATGGAACACTTCTGGAGCAACATATGGTCAAACCCGGTACAACATAACAGACATGCACGGTGGATACAAGCAGAAACAGACACATACAAGATGATACCACAAATACCTGAAGTGATAATTTTTCAACATGAAGTCACATGAGCAATTAATTCTATGCACAATTGGAAACCCCCTGGAAAAGATAAAATAGCAAATTTCTGGCTAAAGAAGTTCACCTCAACACATTCACATCTAACTACATTATTTAACAGTTACATTGCAGACCTATACACAGTCCATGATACACTTACACAAGGAATAACTTACCTGAAACCTAAAGATCAAGCAGACACGGCAAACCCAGCAAAATATCGCTCCATAACATGCCCACCAACAATATGCAAAATACTAACTTCAGTCATTACACAGAAATTAATGACACATACAACACAGAACAAAATTGTAAATGAAGATCAAAAAGGCTGCTGCAAAAGAGCACGAGGATGTAAAGAGCAACTGATAATAGATGCAGAGGTGACATATCAAGCTAAAACTAAACAAAGGTCGCTACACTACACATACATTGATTACCAAAAAGCTTTTGATAGTGTACCCCACTCACAGTTACTACAAATATTGGAAATATACAAAGTAGACCCTAAATTGATACAGTTCCTAAATATAGTAATGAAAAATTGGAAAACCACACTTAATATCCAAACAAATTCAAATAATATCACGTCACAGCCATTACAGATTAAGCGTGGAATATACCAAGGAGACTCATTAAGTCCTTTCTGGTTGTGCCTTGCTCTGAACCCACTATCCAACATGCGAAATAATACAAATTATGGATATAATATTACTGGAACATACCAACACAAAATCACACATTTGCTATACATGGATGATCTAAAACTACTGGCAGCAACAAATCAACAACTCAACCAGTTACTGAAGATAACAGAAGTATTCAGCAATAATGATATAAACATGGCTTTTGGAACAGACAAATGTAAGAAAAATAGCATAGTCAAGGGAGAACACACTTAACAAGAAGATTACATATTGCATAACCACAGCGACTGCATAGAAGCGATGGAAAAAGCAGATGCCTATAAATATCTAGGATACAAACAAAAAATGGGAATAGATAATACAAATATTAAAGAAGAACTAAAAGAAAAATATAGACAAAGACTAACGAAAATACTGAAAACAGAATTGACAACAAGAAACAAGACAAAAGCTATAAATACTTATGCTATACCAATATTGACCTACCCATTTGGAGTAGTGAAATGGAGTAACACAGACATAGAAACACTCAATACACTTACACAATCATAATGCCACAAATATAGAATACATCACATACATTCAGCAACAGAAAGATTCACATTAAGCAGAAAGGAAGGAGGAAGCGGATTTATCGAGATAAAAAACCTACATTATGGACAGGTAGACAATTTAAGAAAATTCTTTCTAAAACGAGCAGAAACTAGCAAAATACACAAAGCAATCACTCATATAAATGCATCGGCTACACCACTGCAATTTCATAATCACTTCTACAACCCTTTAGATCACATAACATCAACAGATACGAAGAAAGTAAATTGGAAAAAGAATTTTTTCTCCTGTTTTCTTCTGTATATTTGTTGTATTGGGTATGGATATTTATATTAGGTGTGTTAATTTCTTCTTTTTATTGGTGAGTATGATGTCAGGTTTGTTATGTGGTGTTGTTTTATCTGTTATAACGGTTCTGTTCCAGTATAATTTGTATTCATCATTCTCTAGTACATTTTGTACATGGCAAGCACCCGTATCATCTAACACAGCCACACATCGATCACGACGCATCCAACACATAGCTAAGAAAAGGCAATATATACAGTGAGAGAGAAGAATTCATGATTGCAATACAGGATCAAACAGCACAATATTACAGCAAGCATATTATTAAAGATCCCAATACCACAACAGATAAATGCAGACTTTGCAAACTACAAATAGAAACAGTAGATCACATCATAAGCGGATGTACAATACTAGCAAATACAGAATACATCAGAAGACATGACAATGTAGCAAAAATAATACATCAACAACTTGCCATACAACATAAACTAATAAAACAACACGTTCCCACATACAAGTATGCACCACAAAATGTACTGGAGAATGATGAATACAAATTATACTGGAACAGAACCGTTATAACAGATAAAACAACACCACATAACAAACCTGACATCATACTCACCAATAAAAAGAAGAAATTAACACAACTGATATAAATATCCATACCCGATACAACAAATATACAGAAAAAAACAGGAGAAAAAATTGAAAAATACATCCAACTGGCGGAGGACGTCAAGGACATGTGACATCAGGATAAAGTTGACTTTATACCAATTACACTATCAACTACAGGAGTCATACCACACAATATCCACCAGTACATCAACGCAATACAGCTACATCCAAACTTGTATATACAACTACAGAAATCTGTAATTATTGATACATGTTCAATTACCCGAAAGTTCCTAAATGCAGTGTAACATATACCGTACAGTTAAAAGGAAGTCACGCTTGATCAAGGTCCGCGTCACTTTCCATTTTGAACCAGTCATAACGTCTGAGAAAGGAAAAAAAATAATAATAATAATTTTTATGTGCATAACTTTCCTGAAAAAGAAAAAATTGTTTTTGTGGTTCAAAAGTGGTTCAAATGGCTCTAAGCACTATGGGACATAACATCTGACGTCATCAGTCGTCTAGACTTAGAACTACTTAAACCTAACTAACCTAAGGACATCACACAAATCCATGCTCGGGGCAGGATTCGAACCTACGACCGTAGCAGCCGCGTGGTTCCGGACTGAAGTGCCTAGAGCCGTTTGGCCACAGCGGCCGGCTGTTTTTGTGGAACTTTGATGTGTTGTACATAAATAAATACAGTTTAGGGCAAGAAAGAAATATTGTCGAAGCTCCCCGTACTCCCCATTTCGCATTTTTGTGTAAAGAAAGATTTTTTGCTTTTTTATTTTTTCGGACAAATGTACAAGATCCTTCACACGCGTATTAGTCCACGCATTAACCTCTGGAACATTCTTCCGTTGCACCTACACAACAACTAATACTTATTGTACACTTCTTTGTTAAATGTTCGCTTATCGGCACGCTTATTTGATTTCGCCACTTTGTGAGTCAATGTATCTGGTCTGGAAGACCTTAGTTCCTTTGCAACTAATTTATCCTCGCAATTTTCTCCTTTCTTTAAAACAGATTCAGCGGAGTTCACGTTGACACTGCACACGAAAGCTGATTCCAGCACAGTAAACAACCAATTTCAAACAAACTTGCATTTGTGGAAATGATTAAATGTAATGTCTAACACCCTGGTCTCTTTACTAATATAAAAATGAGGCGCTGAAAACCGTAAGGATCAAATGGACCCGTCGTCGATCAAACATTTAAGTGAATATCTGACGAACGAGTGAGACTGCTTTTCGTGAATGTTTATATATACAGTGTGGGCCCACAGCACAGATAAACCTAACTCGCCATAAGATAAAAGAGATTTCAGAACCACGAATAAATGCTACAATCTCACAATCGACGATATGCTTTATAGTTCTCAGCGCCTCAACTTAATTACTGTATGATAAAAGTCGAAACTTAATATTCTATAACTCATTCAGAAACCCACAAAACAGGTTTTTCTGTCCGAACTAATTTTTACCACATAGTGAGTAAATTGGCGTATCTGAGAAGTGTGCTACCGTCTAGCGGAGTTTATGCCAAGTGAACCATGATACAAGCCTGCTATACTGTGTTACCACCTGGTGGCATTGACGTAAATTGTAGTTGAGTGGTAAGGGCTAGCTGTGAACGCCGTGAACCATGCACGTTGTTTATTAAAGCTCTTAGGTATTTGGCCCATAAGGCTATTACGTATCGCCAGTCGCGCATGCGCAAAAGCTGCTTAAAACGTGCACAACTGTAGTTGTGGTCACGACCCTGATGCCAAATTTCACTAAGTCTCATATTTCCGCAGAATAAGCGGGTTTCGTGTCAGGTAAAGGCACTCGAGAGGCAGTCTTGTACTTAAGGCAGATAATGTTATGAGAACTGTGTCCCCGCCTACATCTGATTCCTAAATTATAAAAAGGCCTTTGATTGTGTCATGTGGGACAAGTTGTGGCATGCGCTCAACGAGTCTGGGTTTCCAAAACACCTGGTGTCCTTACTAAAAGGTCTTTATAATAGCCATACTGCAACCATGAAAGTAGATGGTGAATACTCGGAATTTTTCGATGTGACAAATGGCGTCAGACAAGGTTGCATACTGTCACGTCAGCTCTATAATATCTAGGCAGAGTGTGTAACCAGGAAAGCGCTGGATGGCTGGGACGGTGGGATTTCAATTGGCGGCAGGAAAATCAACAATTTACGCTTCGCAGATGATACTACACTCATAGCAGGAAGTGAGGAAGAACTTGGTAATCTGTTCTCAACACTGAAAGATATTAGTCTAAACATTGGCCTAGAGATAAACGCCGGCCGCGGTGGTCTCGCGGTTCTAGGCGCTCAGTCCGGAACCGCGCGACTGCTACGGTCGCAGGTTCGAATCCTGCCTCGGGTATGGATGTGTGTGATGTCCTTAGGTTAGTTAGGTTTAAGTAGTTCTAAGTTCTAGGGGACTGATGACCACAGATGTTAAGTCCCATAGTGCTCAGAGCCATTTGAACCATTTTTTTTAGAGATAAACATGAAAAAAAACTAATGGTTATAAATTGCCAAGGCATCGATCAAAACCAACTTACAGGATGCTTAAGGAATCTGGAGATAGTGAGTGATTATGTATATCTAGACTCTCTGATAAAATTGCAAAGGGAAGTGTGATAAAGAGATAAGACGACGAATCATTCTTGGCCGAGCCGCAATGGTCAAACTCACAAAGATATGGCAGAATCGGGCAATATCCAAGGCAACGAAAATGCTCTTGGTTGAAGCATTGGTGTTTCCTGTATTCTTATACGGATGCGAGACCTGCACTGTGAAAGGAAATGATAAGAGCCGCATTGATGCCTTCGAGATGTGGTGTTGGCGGAGGATGCTACGTGTACCGTGGACACAAATAGGAACAAATGTTTCAATAATAGAAGAACTTAAAATCACAAGAAGGTTATCTTCTCGTGTCAGCCAAAGATACCTTCAGTTCCTTGGGCACATCTTGAGAAGGAAAGGGGATAATTTAGAGAAGACCACTATGCAGGGAAAAATTGAGGGCAGAGGACCACGTGGGAGAGTAGCAAACAGATGGTTGGATCAAGCGAAGAAGATTACCAGCCTGCCGGTTCACGTCATATTAAGAAAGGCCGAAGATCGCTGTGGATGGAGCATCTGTCTGAAGTTTCAACTACGTAAGAATGAATGATGAAATGAGGTCACGAGACTGAGCAATGAGTAAAACGACTAATGATGACGAACTGAGTAGCAATGTAGGGTAGCATAGTAGATTAAGTGCCGTGTATTTCAGGCTACTGCAGCTACGTTATGTTTAACAGCATTCAAAGAAAAACAACCAGAAAATCCGCAAGATGTCAAAAGTTAGGGTGTTCACTTACATTTGTACTCTTCCACAGCAGCCGTCAATGTACTAATGTCAAATATAGACGCTAATTTGAGGAAGAAAAAAAAATGGTTCAAATGGCTCTGAGCACTATGGGACTTAGCATCGGAGGTCATCAGTCCCCTAGAACTTAGAACTACTTAAACCTAACTAACCTAAGGACATCACACACATCCGTGCCCGAGGCAGGATTCGAACCTGCGACCGTAGCGGTCGCGCCGTTCCAGACTGAAGCGCCACTCCGGCCGTCTGAGGAAGATACTTCTGTACGTTGGAGTACAGTATAGTGTGGCAGTGAATCAAGGAAAGTAGAAAAACCGGAACAGAAGAGGATCGAAGCGTTTGAGATATGGTGCTACAGATGAATGTTGAAAATTAGTTGGACTGATAAGATATGGAATGAGGAGGTTCTCAGTAGAATAGGCGAACAAGGAAACATATAGAAAACACTGACAGGTAGAAGGGGCAAGTTGATGGGATATGTGTTGAGACATCAGGTAATGATCTCCACGGTACTATAGAGAGCTGAAGAGGACAGAAAGTGCAGGGGGAGGCAGAGACCGGAATACATCCAGCAAATAACTGAGGACGTCAGGTGCAAGTGCTATTCTGAGATGAAGTCGTTGGCGCGGGAGAGAAATTCGTGGCAGGCTGCATCAAAACAGTCAGCAGACACGTACAGCTGCCGTTAATAAGTAGTGCTGTTCCACTGGGTGTAATTATCGAATCAGCAATTCCTAACACTTTTCTTAAAATAAAGCGCTACAGCTGCCAGTAATCTGTGTTAAATGGATATACCACACACTTGGAAATGATTCGAAACCTTCAGGTGAATTAAACGAAAATAATGAGCAATTACAACATTATATTTTACAAACATGCAGTCAACAGCTGCGGATGAACTCTGGAGTATCGATGTGTCGGAACTCAACCACTCCCTCACGAGCAAGACAAGGTATATTGTTAGATGTGTTCTTCGCCAATCGCAGTTTGTTCCTAATTTGTCGGTGGTTACTCAGAGCATCAGATGCACTCTGTTTTCCTTCCCAAACACGGTTGGTACCCGTCTCTTTGAGAAATGGTAAGGTAACGTAGTCAGATACATATCATCTTTATCGTGACTTTGTGAGGTATCGATCCATTTGAGACTTCCTCCTCCCAGTTTTATATCAAGTGCTGCATAAATTGTATTCGATTTATGCGTTATCTTCATGCTAATTTTTGATATAAAATTGCTTACTTATCCCACAATGAGTGTCAAAGATTCTCAGGTAGTGAATCGTTAGGGTGATTTTTCATTTCTTATTTCCCTAGATGTTTGGAATTTACTGCGTAGTATGAGTTCCTGGTATTCTGGGTAGAAGTTCAGTTCCTCTCTTGGGCTGGAGTAAATGGAGAACGTGACGAAGCCCCTTGTGGGTGGGCTGTCCGGCGAGGAAAGGACGTAGGACAGGCAGGTAGCTTTGGTAGAACGAAGGAGGCGAAGACAATTTTCTCTCTCTGCGATAGGACCTTATCTGACTGGTCCAGTCGCTTTGCTTGCGCTCCTGTGTTCGGGAGATAGCGGAGGACAGTGCTATGCTGGCCAGCATGTAATCAGACTGGGTTCGTCACTTGGGACTTTCGGCACCCTGGCGCCAGTGGGTGCCGTCTCGCAAAAGAATCAGAAAATACACTACTGGCCATTAAAATTGCTACACCACGAAGATAGCGTGCTACAGACGCGAAATTTAACCGACAGGAAGAAGATGCTGTGATATGCAAATGAATAACTTTTCAGAGCATTCACACAAAGTTGGCGCCGGTGGCGACACCTGCAACGTACTGACATGAGGAAAGTTTCCAACCGATTTCTCTTACACAAATAGCAGTTGACCGTGTTGCCTGGTGAAACGTTGAAATGCGTACCATCACGTTTCCGACTCTGATAAAGGTCGGATTGTAGCCTATCGCGATTGCAGTTTATCGTATCGCGACATTGCTGCTCCAGTTGGTCGAGATCCAATGACTGTTAGGACAATATGGAATCGGTGGGTTCAGGACGGAAACACGGAACGCCGTGCTGGATCCCAACGGCCTCGTATCACTAGCAGTCGAGGTGACAGGCATCTTATCCGCATGGCTGTAACGGATCGTGCAGCCACGTCTCGATCCCTGAGTCAACAGATGCGGACGTTTGCAAGACAACAGCTCGGAGACAGTGGCTGCGGTTAACCATGACGTTGCATCACAGACAGGAGCGCCTGCGATGGTGTACTCAACGACGAACCTGAGTGCACGAATGGCAAAACGTCATTTTTTCGGATGAATCCAGGTTCTATTTACAGCATCATGATGGTCGCGTCCGTGTTTGGCGACATCACGGTGAACGCACATCGGAATCGTTTATTCGTCAGCCGGCGTGATGGTATGGGGTGCCATTGGTTACACGTCTCGGTCACCTCTTGTTCCCACTGATGGCACTTTGAACAGTGGACGTTACATTTAAGATGTGCTACGACCCGTGGCTCTACCCTTCATTCGATCCCTGCGAAACCCTACATTTCAACAGGATAATGCACGACCGCATGTTGCAGGTCCTGTACGGGCCTTTCTGGATACAGAAAGTGTTCGACTGTTGCCCTGGCCAGCGCATTCTCCAGATCTCTCACCAACTGAAAACGTCTGGTCAATGGTGGCCGAACAACTGGCTCGTCACAATACGCCAACCACTACTCTTGAAGAACTGTGGTATCGTGTTGAAGCTGCACAGTCAAGCTGTATCTGTACACGCCATCCAAGCTCTGTTTGACTCAATGCCCAGGCGTATCAAGGCCGTTATTACGGCCAGAGGTAGTTGTTCTGGGCACTGATTTCTCAAGATATATGCACCCAAATTGCGTGAAAATGTAATCACATGTCAGTTCTAGTATAATACATTTGTCCAAGGAAACCCGTTTGTCATCTGCAATTCTTCTTGGTGTAGCAATTTTAATGACCAGTAGTGTAGAACTCTCGGCCGAAATAAATGCATTCCCAGCCTCGCGGAAATAGGACACCACTTGAGGCTTAAGGCTGTGCCCCGAGATTACGAGGATAGGCAATGTTTCATTGTAGATCCCTTTGCTTTCGAACTTTTTAAAGGTCACTTTTGCCTCAGTTTGCAGAGAGATCTCTCCAGTTGGGCTTCTGCAAGTTAACACTTGTCTCGAACACTTCATGTTCGAGCATTTCTTTGCTTGATAGGAGTTTTGAGTGAACCGTAACTTGTCATGTTTAGAGCCATAGTTTGTCGTTTTCGTTGGGAAGAGCTACCGACTCCACATTGCAGCACCGAGGACACCTGGAGATAGACACACTAGCGAGCGATTTCCGTATGTTGCTCGTTGACCATCCGTGGGTGCAGTTTGCAGTTTCAGTACACCGTCCGCTGCATCAGCCGCAGGTACAGCCGCGGTAACAACGCTGTGCTGTGCGAAGCATCGAGTGTGGGTTTGGGAGAGACAGGTGAATTTCAGAATAGTTAACACCGGGTTCAGTAAGCAGTAAGATGTCTCTAATGCAAAACAGTACTCGATCCTTTCGTGATAAACTTATTCTTGACTTAAGCTGTTTCGAGTCAAATGGTCGCTCATTTCTCAGTTAGAATTAATGTAATTTTCGTTAACATATGACACGAAAAGTTATAGCACTTATTCCCTCTGCTTAAAATCTACCGGTCTTGTCTCTCCATTTTCAATTATATATTATGTCTTAGAGTTTTTCTCAGATTTACCTTTTTTTTAATGTACAGGGTTATTCTAAATGATGCACCCATTTTCGAAACTTTGTATGTATTCAAGTACAAATCCAAAATGAACAAGTTTTATACCAATGAAAAGAGGAAGGTTCTAAGTTTTTGGCAGATGGGGAGTGATGGTTTCAGGAGCGACAGGTAGAGTTCACGTGGAAATAGGGCAGACACTCCATTTCATTGTCAGTTGCGAGTGAGATGGTAACTGTGGAGCACAAGGTTTTCTGCATTCTCGAGTTCACGAAAAGTGAGTCCCAAATTGCAGTGCAGCGGACATTTTGTACCAAATTCGGTGTTCAACCATCAACTCACAAAAGCATTAGCCGTTGGTTACAGCAATTTATACAGACTGGGAGTGTGTGCAAAGGAAAAGGCACAGGTCGACCACGTGTGTCAGAGGATGATGTCCGATGGATTCGAGAAAGTTTTGTGCACAGTCCCAGCAAGTCTATCAGCAGAGTCAGTTGAGAACTTGGGATACCCCAACCAACTGCATAGAAAGCTCTGATGCGGCATTTGCTATACAGGCCCTACCGATTACAACTCGTGCAGACTCTCAACCCCAGTGTCAAACTAATTAATCACAAATTATGAAATTTATTAAATTGCCATCAAACATTATGAAAAACATACTTTGAAACTTCCTCTTTTCAGTGGTATAAAGTTTATTCATTTTGGATTTGTATTTGAACAAGTATGAAGTTTTGAAAATGGGTCCATCATTTAGAATAACCCTGTACTCTTATTCCGTTTTGCATTGCAGATCGTCCGAGGCAGAATCCTTTTCACGCTTGTAAGCAGCTTGTGGCTAGCCAAATTTTGTGTTTGTTTCTTAATCAATAAAATGTTACTCACTGGATGACATGTCTCGTTTAATACTTCCCAAAGTCATTATATTTATTGTCTTCAAGTATGAGCCTGTAGCAACTACTTAGAATTAGGGCCATTATTAATTCCCGATAAAATTCCAATTAACCTCTTACTATCGTTTCCCTAATGCGCACAGACTTTTAGTAAGTGCTGAAGTTCGTGGGAGCCCATGTATCAAGGGATCCAGCACGTTTGCAATTGATTCGAACATTAAGTTACGCACAAGCTAGAGCAGGCAAATTGACAACTTCATCCTCGCCTTGAACATGCTTGCCCATCTAAGAAAGAGGGCGTAATAATATTAATTATTTGTTATGATACGGTATTTCTTGTAGCAAAAACTTGTTCGAGGGTCGATAGCATCTGCTGTTGTTATCCTGTAAATAATAACAACATCGACATGGTAACGGTAATGTTTGTATTTGTAGATTTGGAGAAGGCTTTTGACAATGTTAACTAGACTAGAGTTTGGGGAAAGTAGCAGAGGTAAAATTCAGGAAGTGAAGGATTATCTACAACTAGTAAAGAAAATAGACTGCGTTTATAAGAGTCGAACGACCTGAAAGGGAAGCGGTAATTGAGAACGAAGTGACAGTGTTGGACCCTACCCCATAAATTATTCATTCTGTGTATCGAGCAAGCAGTAAAGGAAACCACGGAGAATTTTGAAATGGAATTAAATTTCAGGAAGAAGAAATAAAAGTTTAAGGTTTGTTGGCGACACTGCAATAGTGTCAGAGATGGGAAACGACTTGAAGAAAAGGAATCAATGCCTCTTGAAAACAATTTATAAAGGGCGATCAAAAAGCTTCCGTTCGAAGGCCGTGCAGTCCAGAATCGGTATGCCAATGAGGCAGAATCGCCTTGAACACTGAGGCAAACATCCCACCGATGCACCAGGTTGAACATACCCATTTGATAGAACACCGTGTCCTGCTGTGTGATATAGATCAGAACTGTCTGCTGCACTTACTCGTCCAACAGGATTTTTCGGCCCTTCAAGGCCTTTTTCAAGGGACCGAAGGCGTGATAATCGCATGGGGAGAGATCAGCACTTAAGGGTGGGTGCTCGAGTGTAGTATCTCACTTGAGTTGGCTGGCGTACCATATCGACTGGCGTCTTATGTCGATTCTCGACCAGCACGGAACTTGGCGCACCATTCCACAACGGCGATTTCGACAGACATGCAACCTACAAACATTCTTCATTCTCCAAATGATGTCTACAGGTGCGTGTGCTTCGGCAGCCAAGAAAAGAATAACAGCACGTCAGTCCTGTTTGGATGCATTTGGTAATAACAGCCCCATAGTTTACGCTTCCGCATTTACCACACGCCCATCAGAGAGACACGAATGCCACGCTAATTCCTTGCCTACATGTTAGTGCTTATAACCTGCATTCGCACTACGTTGCATATACACTACAGCAACGCCCTCAAACGGATATTTTTGATCGCCCCTAACATAAGATGACATAAATCATTGAAGTAAAACAACAGTGATGGGGTGTAGGCGAAATTATTCAGTCGACGCTGAGGGAATTACTTTTTTTAGTCAAATACGAATCAAAAGTAGTAGATGAGTTTTGCCATCTAGGCAGAAAAATTAGCAAACGTTGCCCAAAGTAGCTCTCCATGCTACTCTATCCTGTGCCAGCCTCTTCATCTTCGAATAATTTACATCCTCCTGCATCCGTTTACTGTATACATCTCTTGGTCTCCCTCTACAACTTTTAGCTCTCACACCTCGCTCCAGTACTAAATTGGTGATCTGTTTCTCAGAACGTGTCCCATCAACCGTTACATTCTTTTAGTCAAGTTGTGTTACAAATTTCTTGTCTCCCCAATTCTATTCAGTACCTCCTCATTAGTTACGTGATCTACCAATCTAATCTTCAGATTTCTTCTGAAGCACCATATTTCAAAAACATTTATTCTCTTCTTGTCTGAACTGCTTACCGTCCACGATTCACGTCGGCAGAAGGCTACAAACCAAACAAATCTCTTCAGCGAAGACTCCCTAAAACTTACATTTATAATCCAATTAATAAATTTCTCTTTTCCAGAAACGCTTTTCTTGCCAATGCCAGCCTACATTTTATATCTTCTCTGTTTCGGCCATCATCAGTTGTTTTGCTGCCCAAGTAGCAAAACTCGTCTACTACTTTTAGTGTATCGTTTTCCAATGTAGTTCCATCAGCATCATCTTATATAATTCGATTACATTCCAGTATCTTTCTTTTGCTGTTGTTGATGTTCATCTCATAAACTCATTTCAAGACATTGTCCATCCCGTTCAACTGCTCTTTCACGTCCTTTGGTATCTCTAACAGAATTACAATGTCGTCGGCAAACCTCAAAGTTTTTATTTCTTCTCTCACAATTCTAATTCCTACTTCAAATTTTTCTTTCGTTTCCTTTACTGCTTGCTCAATGTGCAGATTGAGTAAAATCGGGGATAGGCTATAATTCTGTCTCACTCACTTCTGAACCACTGCTTCCCTTCCGTGCTCCTCGACTCTTATCACTGCCGCCTGGCTTCTGTTTTAAATAGCCTTCGCTCCCTGTATTTTACCCCTGATACCTTGAGAACGTCAAAGACAGTATTCCAGTTACATTGTCGAAAGTTTTTTCTAAGTCTATAAGATTGTATAAACGTAGATTAGACATCTTCTAAGAGAAATCGTAGGGTCATTATTGCTTAGCGTTTTCCACAATTCCCTGGAATCCAAACTGATCTTGCCCGAGATCGGCTTCTACCAGTTTTTCCATCCTTCTGTATGGAATTCGTGTCGTTGTTTAATAGCCATGACTTTCAACTGATACGTAATTTCAGCATCTATCTTCTTTGGAATGGGAATTATTACATTCTTCTTGAAGTCTAATGGTATTTCGCCTGTCTTATACATCCTGCAATGTCTGTACACGTATATTATAAAATTCCCCGCCGCGTTTCTTTGTCTGCATGAGAAGGCTAATATCGGGAACTACTGTAGGGATTTTGATATGGTTTTCATCAATAGTTCGACTGATTCAGGAGGAAGGTTTGTGTATGTAATTCATTACTGCCAGACGTATCGTCCGACCGTAGGTATTAACACTTAGTGCTTATATCCTCGCAAATCTAATATAAAGGAAAATTTAAGCATTTTCATGTATTTTGTGAAAGGCTATGTACGGAAGTGGTATGTGGACGATAAACAGTGCAGACAAGAAAAAAAGACTATTGAGGATTTTGTAGCTAGATCGAGTAGTTAATAAAGATGTGCTAAAAATAATTAGGGAGAATAGAAAATAAAGAACGAGTCAATTAACAGAGTGCTTCACGTAATCGTCAGTTTGGCAACTGCGCGAAGTATTGTTTGAGGCGGGAGGGGGTGGGAGGGGAGAGGGGTCGGGGGGAAAACCTAGGCTTGACTACCGGAAGCACATTCAAATGGATATCGTTTGCGGTATTTGTGCAAAGTTGAAGAAGTCTGGATAGGAGAGATTAGCGTAGAGAACGGAATCAGACCAGACTAGAGAGCAAAACAACAAGAAATTTACTTACCAACTTAGATATGTCATTTAATTTGTATCCGTGAAGCGTTATAGCGACATGTACAAACAATAATAGACGTCTTTAGCGCACTATCTTTAGCACCGTTTAGGAATATTTCCTTCCCACAAAAATGGCTCTGAGCACGATGGGACTTAACTTCTGAGGTCATCAGTCCCCTAGAACTTAGAACTACTTAAACCTAAATAACCTAAGGACATCACACACATCCATGGCCGAGGCAGGATTCGAAACTGCGACCGTAGCGGTCGCGCGGTTCCAGACTGTAGCGCCTAGAACCGCTCGGCCACCCCGCCCGTCCGTTCCCATATCCAGCTCGTTCTGCACTCTAGGAGGATCAGTGGTATTGATGTTATTGTTCGTTAATGCTCAATTGTTTCGTTACACCTGCGAATTCGTCTTTTCCGTGAGCATATATTTACTGACCAATGTAGATTAATACATTTGCATGATGTGTCACTGCCAAGTAAAATAACTCGATGAAACCTGCACCGTACATGGAGTGAACTGCTACAGCAGAATACAGTACTGAAGGTAACTGAAAGAAATACGCAATGAGACGAAGATAAATGACACTTTTAGCCAAACACGTAACTAACTTGCAGGCACCGCGCTGTTTGGTGGTCCTCTGGACATCATAAAAGAAGAGTATATTTCTTAATAGGATGTGTGATCACTACGGACGCCAGTGAATGCTCTGTAACGTGCTCCAACGAGGATGGTGAGGAGTTCAAGTGGTAGGGCTTTCCATTCCTCCGGCAGTGCGGATGACCACTGCTGGATGCCACGCAGCAGTACCTCTTCTCAACGCCTCCCACACGTGTTCGGTGGGACGTAAATCGGGAGAACGGGCAGACCAGCCCATTGGTCGAATATTCTTTCGTTCCAACATCTCCTCCGCCTGTGGTGATCAATGTGGTCGCGCAATCCACGAAAATTCCATAGAAATGAAGTCAGGACAGAATGCACTCCTCAAAAGACGGACATGAGGAGGAAATAAAATCAGTCGGTGAGTGTACCGCATTCGTCAATGTTACGTATTCCCACCTCTAATAAGCACCCTCCCCCTCTCCACACATCTCACGTCTTCCACCGACGTTTGCTCAATTGTCTTGTCAACTGCAGCATATGTAGCAGTTTATGATCTGGCTACGTAACTTGACGCACAACAACTCTGATTGCCCACCTCTCATTATACAACCCCTCACACTAAGATATTCTGAAAAATCAGTCACTGTAATGGTACAGGATGCGGGGATCTGGGAGTTGTAAACAAGCGAACCCATACTCAGCACTGAGAACTTTATTGCCTCACAAAACAGTTTACACAAGGCACACGCTGATAATTTGAACACATTTAATCTCCAAGTCAAAAACTCATACTACAATTACATAAGGTCACAAAATATTAATCGAAAGCGCTACGGAGATAAATGAAAGTCATGAATTTCCAAAATAGATTAAGAGCGTTAAGGATTTAATTAAACAAAGTCACATCAAAAGGCATATAAAAGCGCCATCAAAAGTAAGTCAGAGACAATGCACTTCCAAAAATGATTGAAAAATAATTGAAAGGTGCCAAGCATTAAATTAAAAGACACTGAACATCACAACTTTAAAAATACCAGTAGTTAAATTAAGTATCTACATAGTTCAAAGATACCTTGGTGCATTAAAAAAAATTTAAAGGTGTCAATGATAATTCAGAATAGTTTAACATTGAAATCTCAAAAGGCTCAAGGAAGAACTTAATTCCAAGAGGCTTCCACTGACAAGTTAAATTAGAACGTTTGATTTATTCCAAAATCCTCTGGGAGTAACTGATAAACAGAAAGGCCTCGACCTGACAGCCTTTCTCCAGAAACTGTTTTTTACATTTGACATCGGTCCCAACAGGCTGCTCCGATCATTTTTACACAGATGGAATAAAAATCAGTAAGTTTTAGAACTCTAAAGCAGAAAAGCAATAATGTTAAAAAGCATATAAGTATCTTAAAAAATTAAAAACCATTTAAATAAAGAACCAGCCTTGCATCTTTTCCAGTGTCCCCAGTGTCGGCCGTTGTGGCCGAGCGGTTCTAGACGCTTTAGTCCGCGACCGCTACGGTAGCAGGTTCGAATCCTGATTCGGGCATGGATGTGTGTGATGTCCTTAGTTAGGTTTAAGTAGTTCTAAGTTGTAGGGCACTGATAACCTCTGATGTTAAGTCCCATAGTGCTCAGAACCATTTGAACAATTTTGTCCCCAGTGGCTCCGCATGCGACGAGGGCTGCCCATCCCACAGCCGTGTCAGACTCGTTCTGTTATAATGAAAACGTTGAAGAGGGGAACAGCAACCACTTTTCAACAAAATGTTACTCCTAAGACAGAAAACAGGACGCGGAAGAAAAAGGGTCCTATTACATCGAAAAGCGATTAAAACAGAGCAAACGAGGGAAGACAGAAGCAACTGGTGAAAGAGGTAGGGTCGAGGGTTTCCCAGACCCAGTATGAGAAGGAAGTCGCCCCAAACCCAACTACCCCACCCCCGTCCCGAAGGTGGTTTAAAATGTTATAGCTGAGAGTAAAAACCACTTTCACGGAGCAAACAAAAGACCTTGCTTACTGCGGGGAACCAGAAGGATGGTACCCTCCGCTGCACGCCGCACAGTGGCTTGCGGAGTATGTAGTTATATGTAGGTATTGCACCAGGATAGTAGACATTGTCTGTAAGGTTTCGCAACGATAATGTGGGGATGACTCGTTACATAAAATAAAAATAAAGGTTAGTCTAGAAGCAGAGATCAATGCCAGAATACAAGCAGGAAACCGCACAGCCTAGCACAACTGCTTCCGTCCAGATATCTCTCCAGACAGTTCAACATTCGACTGTACAAAACCCTGATCCAGCCTGTTGTTCTATATAGCTGTGAGACATGGAGTATCCGGAAACACGACTTCCATAAGCCCCCTGTTTTTGAGAGAAAAGTGCTTCGGAAGATTTCCGGTCCGGTTCTGGATGCAGATACAGGGGAATGGAGGATCAGATACAACCAAGAGCTGGAGGAACTATACCAGCAGCCCAACATAGCAGGAACTGTCAAAGGCAAACGAATGCAGTGGGCCGCCCATGTGGCCGGATGGAGGTTCACAGATGGTCTCGGAAACTCCTGGATTTCACACCTACAGGAAAGAGACCACCAGGGAGACCCAAGGAGCGTTGGACGGGTGGACTCCATGAAGATTTAAACCAAGTGTCAATAGATGTGATCGGATGGCGGATAGCAGCAATGGACAGAAAACAGTGGAGGACGAAACTTGTAGATGCGTGCGGTCCACTGGGCCTGATCACGTAGTAGTAGTAGTAGTCTAGTATGACGATGGGGAGGCGACAAAACTCGGTGGATTCCTTCCGGAAAGAACGGAAGGAGAGACGTGCAGCCGTAGTCTTCTCGACAGTGTGGAGTTTATTAGAGGGCGCAGCAGCCCACCAAACGTTGTTACATCTCCGAGTGAAGAGAGGTCTTATTGTGCCCTGCAGTTCCGCACCTCGGGTCGTCAAAATGAATGCTGTGCGAGCAATCTCTTCTCTAGGCGCTTCAGTCTGGAACCGCGCTGCTGCTACGGTCGCAGGTTCGAATCCTGCCTCGGTCACAGATGTGTGTGATGTCCTTAGGTTAGTTAGGTTTAAGTAGTTCTAAGTTCTAGGGGACTGATGACCTTAGAAGTTAAGTCCCACAGTGCTCAGAGTCATTTGAACCATACTCCGAAAGGAACCTAATTGGTATACAGTCTGGACCAGAAGACTGGCTTTTGTTAAGTGAATTAAGTTGCTTCACTACTCCGAGGATATTTACTTCTATGGAGTATGCTGATGCAGTAGCCCGATACTTAACAATCATATGCAACCGTTCGCTCGACGAAAGATCCGTACCCAAAGACTGGAAAGTTGCACAGGTCACACCAATATTCTAGAAAGGTAGTAGGAGTAATCCACTAAATTACAGGCCCATATCGTTAACGTCGATATGCAGCAGGATTCTAGAACATATATTGTGTTCAAACATTATTAATTACCTCAAAGATAACTGTCTACTGACACACAGTCAACAGGGGTTTAGAAAACATCGTCCTGTGAAACACAACTAGCTCTTTATTCACATGAAGTGCTGAGTGCTATTGACAAGGGATTTCAGATCGATTCCGCATTTCTGGATTTCCGGAAGGCTTTTGACACGTGCCACACAAGCGGCTCGTAGTGAAATTGCGTGATTATGGAATATCGTCTCAGTTATGTGACCGGATTTGCGACTTCCTGTCAGAGGTCACTGTTCGTAGTAATTGACGGAAAGTCATAGAGTAAAACGAAACTGATTTCTGGCGTTCCCCAAGGTAGTGTTACTGGCCCTTTGCTGTTCCTTATCTATATCAACGATTTGGGAGACAATCTGAGCAGCCGTCTTCGGTTGTTTGCAGATGACGCTGTCGTTTATCGTCTAGGAAAGCCATCAGAAGATCAAAACAAACTGCAAAATAATTTAGAAAAGATACCTGAATGGTGTGAAAACTGGCAGTTGACCCTAAATAACGAAAAGTGTGAGGTCATCCACATGACTGCTAAAAGGAACTCGTTAAACTTCGGTTACACGATGAATCAGTCTAATCTAAAAGCCGTAAATTCAACTAAATACCTAGGTACTAGAATTAGAACAACTTAAATTGGAAGGAACACATGGAAAATGTTGAGGGGACGGCTAACCAAAGACTGCGTTTTATTGGCAGGACACTTAGAAAAGTGTAACATGCCTACTAAGGAGACTGTCTACACTACGCTTGTCCGTCCCTTTTAGAATACTGCTGCGCAGTGTGGGATCCTTACCAGATAGGAATACATCGAAAAAGTTCACAGAAAGGCAGCACGTTTTGTATTATCGCTAAATATGGGAGAGAGCGTCACAGAAATGATACAGGGTTTGGGCTGGACATCATTAAAAGAAAGGCGTTTTTCGTTGCCACGGAATCTTATCACGGAATTCCAATCACCAACTTTCTCCTCCGAATTCGAAATATTTTATTGACACCAACCTACATAGGGAGGAACGATCACCACGATAAAATAAGGAAAATCAGAGCTTGAACGGAAAGATATACGTGTTCGTTCTTTCCGCGCACTATACGAGATTGGAATAATAGAGAATTGTGAAGGTGGTTCGATGAACCCTCTGCCAGGTACTTGAATGTGATTTGCAGAGTATCCATGTAGATGTAAACACGAAAGCCGAAGGAGGGAATGTTATGGCCTGGGGAGTGTTTTCGTGGCATTGCATTGATGATTTCGTCATTCTGGAAGGTACAGTAGATCAACACAAGTAGGCATTTGTCCTTGGGCACCGTCAGCGTCACCACCCACTACATGCAGTTTCTTTTTCCTCAACACGATTTCATGTACCAGAAGGACGATGAAACATGTCGTATAGCCCTCAGTCTATGTGCGTAGTTCGAAGAGTACCGGGTTGAGTTTACCACACTCCTGCGGCCACCAAAGTACACGGATTTTAACCCAATCGAGAATCTGTGAGACCACCTCTATCGGGCATTTATCGCCATGGATCCTCACCGGAGAAACCTAGTGCTGTTGGCCACGGCGCTGGAGTCGGCTGGATTCACATTCCTGTCGGTGCCTTCCAGAACCTCACTGATTCTCTTCTCGCAGCGGTCCGCCTGTTTTTGACAATGTTGCTTGGCAGCGTATAAGGTAAGAGAAATTATGATCAGCAGATGTCACAGGGGACAAGAGTAACATCGATCAATGGCGTGGAGACTGCCCACTGAGTCACTACGAATTGTTCGTAGGAGGTCTGTTAGATAAAATTTAGGGCTTCGTTAATCGCTGTCAGGTTCTCCGTGAAAACACAACCGGTTACATGTGACATGTGGCGTTTCCCTGGCGTTCCCGGCATGAAAACACCACACGTGACCCGCAGGAAAGAGAAAACGATATCTCGACTTAGCCATGGTTTTAGAGCCGTCAATATAGATGACTATAACACCAACTGAAAGGAACAAAGTACTGAAAGGAACAAGCACTGAAAGGTCTTGAGACCGACTGAAACGTCAGGACTAAATTGTCTTTTTGACCGGAACGGAAGTTTTGAGAGTGCCTTGTAGCTGCTTCTAGATGCCGGAATAACGTGTACCGATTACGCTGCACGCAGTGGCAGGCTCAGTAAAATTTGTTCACTTGTAGCAAGAGAGACAACCTGTAAATATTGGCTGGCCGTTAGAAAGCCTGTCCCAAAATAGAGCATCTCTCAGAAATACTGCGTGGTGTGGGGGAGGAGAGGTTCGTGAGGATGGATGGGGGTGGGGAGGGAGGGGAGGGGACGGCGTGTTGCCAAGTAGCTGACCCCAGGACAGAAGAGAGCACGGCCGAGAGCAGAAGCAGATGCTCCACTGAGGAACTTGCCAACCATCCCGTCACATGGAGATTTCAAGCCACAGATATTTCTTGAAGAGCGTCTGTCAAGCTAGACAAATTCCAATACTGACTAGATGTTGACGAATTATAGTCATCCAGGTAGCTTCCAAAGAAAAGCGAATAAAAAGAATGGGAAACGGCTGTAACAGGTCGTGTCCCTCTAGAAAAGCTGCAAAGACCGTTTCTACGTAAACAGTCAAAACGATAACTATTGTTCACTCACAGATACCTCGAGAATGCGTCTTCAAAAAGTTAGGCTATAATAAACAACCATTCTGTACTCGAAAAAGCTGTACTGTATATGGCTATAACATTGCAAGAGAGAATTCCTCAATTACGTATCACTAAAGCTGGCTATGGCTCAGTAATGGGAGCAAAACTGCGCCAACAAGAAAACTTCGCTCATTTGCAATATAAACCGTCCGACAAGTAACAAACCAAAACAAACTATATCATTTCGTAACAAAGGAAATCATTAACTAAAGTCATATCTTCTGGTCAAATGCTCCTTTCCTACACACGATGTAAAATCTACTAATTTATGTAATGTAACAAAGCAATAAATTTATATTTGTTCTTACGCATGTTTCATTAATAGTCTGTGTAATGACGATAAATAGTGTAGTCATTTGTGTTATTAAATATAAGCCATTTTGGTAGTCGATAACATGTAAATGGTCAGAGGGTAGCCGAAAGCACTACCAAGACACGCACGCGTAGTCTTTAAAATGACTAGCTCTCATCATTAAAATAGAAAACGTGAAAGATATCCGTGAAACATGAATTACCTGAAACTTCCTGACAGATTAAAACTGTGTGCCGGATCGAGTCTCGAACTCGGAACCTTTGCCTTTCGCGGGTTAAATGCTCTACCATCTTTTTTGTGCTGATTTCGTTTTGTTCGTTATTGTTCGTTGCATTTGTTCGGTGGGAGGGGGGGGGGGGAGGGGACGTTCCATGACACCTGTTCAAGTTTGTAGTTGATCCGTTCAATCAGTTTTCTTATTAGAGACGGCCGTTAACCCTCTGACCGAACACGCTGAGCTACCGTGCCGGCATCATCGGAGCGCGACTCACCACACGTCCTCACAGTTTCAATTCTGCCAGTACCTGCCAATCTTAATATTTGAATACACCACCGCGCCTATTTGTGTGCCGTACAGTATTTGATTCGCAAATCTGTGCCTAACCATACTGTTCAGTCAATTATATATCGTTGTAAACTTTTAGATGCGTGAAAAACTAGCTTTCACTTAAAATGGTACACAGTAAATCTTCTACATCAGGCACGACGTTTTTATTTATTACTTCTTTACAACTAACTGTTCGGAACGCATTTTGAGACAGTACCTGCATATATATCACTGAATGTACCAGCAAAGTTATGTCATTGTACGATACATAATTCTGGAGATATGTTTTCATAAACACTATGATGGGTGAAAAGCTAAAAATGGAACACGACTTCCCAGACTACATTCATTCAGAGTTTCATAATGACAACACTTCGCGACTTCCAACAACGTTGAAGCGCAGTTTCAAATCTTTTTTAAACTTTTTCAATCTTAGATGCTTAAAGGCAAGTATTTAACACATCTATATGACTACTCTGTAATTCACATTTAAATGCCTGGCAGACGTTCAGACTATTTCTCTACCGTTCCACTCTTCAACAGCGTGTGGGAAAAATGAATACTTGAATGTTTATATCAGAGCTCTGATTTCTCTTATTTTCTCTTATTTTATTACGATTAACGTTTCTTCCTATGTTGGTTGGCGACTGTGAAATATAGTCGCATTCGGAGGAGAAAGTTGGTGATTGAAATTTCGCGAAAAGTTCTAGCCTCGGCCTAGCTCTGATTTCTCTTATTTTATTAAGATACAGTGCCACGGATGTGATAATCGAATCGGGGTGGCAATAACTAAAACAGCGTTTTTCGTAGACCTGTTGCATCCTCTAAATGTTCGCGAATAAAACGGTCTTTTGTTTGCCTTCCTCATTATCTACGTAACCGTAACAATTTAAGATATTCGTAACTGTAATTTACAGCCATTACATTTGCGTGATTTATCGTGTAAGCAAAATTTTGCGGATTTCTTTTAGTACCCATGTGGACGATTTCACACTTTTCTTTCTGTAGAGTCAATTGTCACTTTTCACACCATACCTATTTCGTGTCTGAGTAATTTTGCAATTGGTTTTCATCTTCCGACGAGTTTACTAGACTGTAAATGACAGCATCATAATCTCAGAGAGATGCTCAGATTGTCTCCTAAATCGTTTGCATAAATTACATTAACTCACTCACCCGTAAAGCAACAAATTTTTGAAGCTCTTTTTTTTTTTTTTTTTTTTTTTTTTTTTTTTTTTTTTTTTTTTTTACATGGGTGTTCGATTCTTTAAGGAATCAAGTGTTTACTAGTATTTTCTATTTGCTTTACTATTTGTCGTGTAGTTTATTAGGTAAATGGCCAAATATTTTTGTAGCTGCATGTTACATGAAACGCAGATCTTACTCTTGTAATATTGTACTGTGAGAATTACAACACGTTTCAATTGATTTATTCTGTATGAAGACAGCGTTTGAGTCAGTGAAGAGATGTCTATACGACGACGGTGAGCGAAAAGTGCATATTGATTTCATTGATCTCCTTTGTCCGAGAAATATTTTTCTTCTAACAGTGTTGCGATGCCCCCAAAGATTGTATTTAAAGCATTAATGAGCCAAATATGCAAAATACATCAGGATATCGATTTGTTTGTATCCGAGAGTTCCAGGAATAAAAAGAGCAAATGTTTCGAAACTGAGCTGTTCGAGAACTTTAATAACAGTTTTCTTCCAATTTTCAAGAATTAGTACGCCTAATAATGTAGTACCCTATTCACCGACCTCTGCTCATCATGTGCTACGTTTTCTTAGACACAGATAAGGCAGGATCCATTCGCAGAGAATCCTTTAATTATTCTTTGGAAACATTATTGACAGTTTGTTCTGTTACTGCCCCTTCAACAGCATTCATTGTGACACTTGTATCATCTACGAAAGAAACAGCCTGTCCTCAATTGCTAGTAAATACACCAACTATTTGTGTGAGCATCTGAATAAATGCACCCATGTTTTGTCATAAGCGTTTCGACTTAGTTTATCGAAACCACTGACTGAAGAAACAAAGAAACACGAGGTGCTACTCGAGTGACGGCTGCTCACTAATCACAAAATTTTTTCTCCTTCCTGCATTGTTTACACGAGTTGTCGCCACTTTTTAGAGTCTTTTTATGAACTATTAATGAATTTTTTAGGAGCCAATACTTACATAAAAGTTAAAGACTTTTCTGAGGAAATATCATGATATGCTTAATCAAATGGTTCAAATGGCTCTGAGCAGTATGGGACTTAACATCTGAGGTCATCAGTCCCCTAGAACTTAGGACTACTTAAACCTAACTAACCTTAGGACATCACACACATCCATGCCCGAGGCAGGATTAGAACCTGCGACCGTAGCGGTCGTGCGGTTCCAGACTGAAGCGCCTAGAACCAATCGGCCACACCAGCCGGCTGATATGCTTAAATCAAATGCTTGTGACATATAGTAAAACATGACTATAGTAAAATGCTATTTGATGTCTTGCTACAGTAGTTTCAGCAGAAGTCCTTTAAAGCAGGCTCTACAGGTTATTATCCTTCCCATTTCCTGCAATAATGCAAATTTCCATTCTCTCTGATTATTGTCTGTTATCCCCAACTAACGTTTGCACTGATTCCATAACAAGTATAATTATTCAAGAAATGACAATGTCGTCCGAGTACACCATTGCCTATAAGTTTGATAGGGTTAGTCAAACCACTATTAATCTAGAGACGAGTTTTATATGTGACAGCCGGCCGGAGTGGCCGTGCGGTTATAGGCGCTACAGTCTGGAACCGCGTGACCGCTACGGTCGCAGGTTCGAATCCTGCCTCGGGCATGGATGTGTGTGATGTCCTTAGGTTGGTTAGGTTTAAGTAGTTCTAAGTTCTAGGGGACTGATGACCACAGTAGTTAAGTCCCATAGTGCTCAGAGCCATTTGAACCATTTTATATGTGACACGTGGCAAACACATGAATACTGTAATGGGATGCGATTTATCCTGAGAATTTGTAAGCAGACTGTTTAGGTTTCTACGTTGTTAATGCCACGTAGTGCTCTGTATGAAAATCACAGACTGCACTGAAATATTCGCTTGTTTAGTGTTGGGCAGTTGGAGGTGAACAGCGCGTAGCGTTGGGCAGTTGGAGTTGAGCCGCCAGCAGTGGTGGATGTGGGGAGAGAGATGCCAGAGTATCTATAGCGGACGACCTGGACGTGTGTCCGTCAGAAAAAGGAATTTTATAAAGATGGATGTCATGAACTGATATATATATATATGATGAATTTTGACCGCTATTAAGTTAAATACATTGTTTGTTCTCTGTCTACCAGTAGTTAGTGCCTTTAGTAATTGGAATCTTTTATTTAGCTGGCAGTATTGGCGCTCGCTGTACTGCAGTAGTTCGAGTAACGAAGATTTCTGTGAGGTAAGCGATTCATGAAAGGTATAGATTATTGTTAGTGAGGACCATTATTTGTAGAGATTATTGAAAGTCAGATAGCGTTGCGCTAAAAAATATTGTCTGTCAGTTTACTCATGATCAGAATAAGTAGAGAGAGAACTGTCTGGGTACGTTCAGTTTTGCTCAGCTGTTTGAAAATCAAATAACGTAGAAGTTTACCAGCACAGTCATTCTTAATTTTTGAAGGAGAAGTTTCAGCTTCCAGAGGAAGAAACCTCTTTTCAGAATTCCTGTCCAGAAAGCTGAGGGATCAGTAATTAGCTTATTAGTTATCACGAAACTGTTCGATAAACATTTCATAAACTCCAGTCGGAAATGCATATCTAAATAACTTCACACTGATCTATACGGCACAACTTTCTTTGTAATCTATGTCGGTACGAAGAACTACGACATCAAAATGGCTTGTCCAAATATTATGGGGTCCATTCTTGGATCAGTTTATCCTCCTTTGACACCCTGCTGACCTGTACTGCATAAGGCTCCGTTTTATGAATTTGTTTCTTGTCGGTTTATATTTTTGAATGTTAGCAGGTAACTGTATTATACCATCACAATAACTGTTATTATGTTTGGCATGTAGCCTTTTTTATAAGTTTGTTT
Organism: Schistocerca americana; assembly: GCF_021461395.2. Classification (NCBI taxonomy): domain Eukaryota; kingdom Metazoa; phylum Arthropoda; class Insecta; order Orthoptera; family Acrididae; genus Schistocerca; species Schistocerca americana. The sequence continues at coordinate 385,122,356 of NC_060126.1, forward strand.
TCGAAATAGTGAAATTCGTCCACCTCTACAAAATTGTCGTGTCGACCATGTCCGTCTCTTGCTCATATGTTATGCGAATATTACAGGCGTCAGCTAGAGTGATGAGCCGAACAAGCGGATTCTGAGTAAGTATTTGAGGAGACCAAACAACGAAGGTCAACAGTCTCCTATTCACCCCCTGGACAAAAACAGTAAACCTCAACATATGTGTGTGCGGAGCAAATTCTGCGTGGAAATGTGAGAAAGTGTACTAAATGATTGCGTAGCCTGTGCTTGAGCTGGAACATGGGAACCAGCCCGGTATTCATCTAAACCGCCTAAAACCCGCGTCCAGTCCGGCCGGCACTCGGATTGGATTGGGTTGAGGGAGGAGAGACAGCGAGGTCACCGGTCTCATCGGATTAGGGAAGGACAGGGAAGGAAGTCGGCAGTGCCCTTTCAAAGGATCCATCCCGGCATTTGCCTGGAGCGATTTAGGGAAATCACGGATAAGCTAAATCAGGATGGCCGGAGGCGGGATTGAACCGACGTCCTCCGGCACTGGGAGCCTTTGTCGTTAACCTGCCGGGCAAATTAGACGGGGAGCCGGTTTACCCCACCGTCTCGGAAGGTATCACGTTAGCAGGCGCGGCTACCCTGCTGGATGAGCCAAAACGTTATCAGCACCCGCTAAATGCCACGTGGGTCCCCTTTGAAACGCAGTACACTGCAGCTCTGCGCGGCATGTATTCATCAAGTCCTTAGCTAGTTTCCGCAGGTATGTAGCGCCAACTATCAACGCACAGGCCACACAATACCCGTAAATTACGAGTCGGAGGTTCGCGGACGTACAGCAGCTTCCAGACTGCGTCCCAGACCTGACCATCGAGTTCAGATCAGTCGAATTTGACGGCCAAAAAATTAATGTGAGTTCACTATGGTGTCCCTCAAACCACTGTGGCACGATTCTAGTCTTGAGACACCAACAACCGTCCTGCTTAAAGATGTCATCGCCGTCTTGAAGAGACTCATGGAGAGAAATGATCATCGTAATAACATAAGAGAAACAGAACTCGCACGGAAATTTTGACTTTGTTTTTCCCGCGTGCTGTTCGAGGATGGAACAGTAGAGAAAGAGTCTGAACGTGCCAGAATGAGATTTTCACTATGCAGCGGAGTGTGCGCTCTTATGAAACTTCCTGGCAGATTGAAACTGTGTGCCGGACCGAGACTCGAACTCGGGACCTTTGCCTTTCGCGGGCATGTGCTCTCTCTACCATCTGAGCTACCCAAGCAGGACTCGCACCCCGTCCTCACAGCTTCTATTCTGCCAGTACCTGGTCTCCTGCTTTTCAAACTTCACAGTTTCGCATGAGAGCGTCTGTGAAGTTTGGCTAGTAGGAGACCAGGTACTGGCAGAATAGAAGCTGTGACGACGGGGTGCGAGTCGTGCTTGGGTAACTCAGATGGTAGACCAGTTGCCCGCGAAAGGCAATGGTCCCGAGTTCGAGTTCGAGTTTTAATCTGGCAGGAAGTTTCAGTCTGAAGGTGGCTTGATGAACCGTCTGCCAAGCGCTTAATGGGAGGTCCTGGTCCAGACCAACGAATAGATTTTTTTACATAATTAGCATTCCTGAAATATATAGATTATGCCCGTAAAGGATTTTTCGGTTGTGAAAGTATTTTTAGGAGCTACAGTGTGTTAAATGGGACCGTGCGCCGACAGAAATATAAGGCTGTACGCGCTCAACGAATTATTTCAATAAACGATTCTACCAGTATACGAATTTATGTCCAATGAAGGATTGCTTAAAAGATGTACCGGTGGAAACACGCAAAATGACAATCAGAGCTTCAACGAGTGAATTTGTACACTGATACGGGAACATCTTCATTGTGATACAAAAACTGGTAAAATAGAAGTATATGTAGCTGCAGGTATACGTAACGAAGGTTATTTATCTACTCTGAACGTGTTAGGGATCGTCATAGGGACGAACAGCGAAAACTTCGTATGGCTACCGCGGAGCAACGAATGTCTCATTACCTTAAAAGGGCCAGGATTGAAAAAATAGGGTACCTAATTCAGAACCAGAGTATATCTGAGGAAGAAGAAGGATGCCTCTATGGTTCTTGGATCGCAGATTAACCGTAAGTTTTGAAACAATGTTTTTTCTGTGACTCGAAACTTTAAACGCATTTTTCTCGAAACAAAATTTTTCAGCGCGCGAAGCGCACTAGAGCCTCGACATCGCATCGATTTGTTTGCGTTCTTTTAAATGAAAGACAGTTAAACATAGGGGGCCTTAGCGAAAGCTTTTTTTTTAATTCGAATTTTAAATATTTTTTAAACATCTGAACTTAGAAAAACATGCCAAGAAATGACGTATCTTTCAAGCAGCTCCCGTTTTTCTTGGAAGTATTTTTCAAAACCCCATCGTGATGGCCCCCAAAATTCGTTCCAATTTAAGAATTTCCTATTTTTATGGGTTTCAGAACAACGCTTCGGCGAACCAGTACGTGCCGCTCCATGCCTACTTTGAGAAGGCATGCAGCCACTGTTTTTGTTATGAGACGATTTTTTTCATGCACGGATGCGTGTACACCGAAGAGCCAAAGAAACTGGTACATCTGCCTAATATTGGCAGGGCCTCCGCGAGCACGCAATAGTGCCGCAGCTCGACGTGACACGGACTCGACTAATGTTTGAAAAAGGGCTAGAGGAAATTAACACAATGAATCCTGCTGGACTGTCCATAAATCCGTAAGAGTACGAGCAGACAGAGATCTCTTCTGAAAAGCACATTGCAGGGCATCTCTGATATGCTCAATGATGTTCATGTCTGGAGACTTTGGTGGCCAGCGGAAGTTTTTAAACTCAGAACACTGTTCCTGGAGCCACTCTGTAGCTATTCAGGTCGTGTGGTGTGTCGCATTGTGCTGCTGGACTTCCCCAAGTCCGTCGGAATGGACAATGGACATTAACGGATGAAGGCGACCATACAGGATGCTTACGTACGTGTCACCTGTCAGAGTCGTAGCTAGACTTGTCAGGTGTCCCATAGCACTCCAACTGCGTACGCCCCACACCATTACAGAGCCTTCACCAGCTTCAATAGTCCTCTGCTGATATGCAGGGTCCATGGATTCATGAGGTTGTTTCCATACCCGTACACATCCATCCACTTGATACAATTTTAAACGAGACTCGTCCGACCAGGCAACATGTTTCCAGTCATCAACAGTACAATGTCGATGATGACGCGCCCAGGCGAGGCGTAAAGCTTTGTGTCATGCAGTCATCAAAGAGTACATGAGTGGGACTTCGGCTCCGAAAGTCCATATCGACGATATTTCGTTGAATGGTTCGCTCGCTGACACTTGTTGATGGCCCAGTTTGAAATCTGCAGCGATTTGCGGAAGGGTTGCACTTCTGTCACGTTGAATGATTCTCTTCAGTCGTCGTTGGTACTGTTCTTGCTGGATCTTTTTCCGGCAGCAGCGATGTCGGAGATTTGATGTTTTATTGGATTCCTGATATTCACGGTACACCCGTGAAATGTCCGTACGGGAAAATCCGGACTTCATCGCTACCTCGGAGATGCTGTGTCCCATCGCTCGTGCGCCGACTGTAACATCACGTTCAAACTTACTTAAATCTTGATAACCTGCCATTGTAGCAGCGGTAACCGATCTAACAAGTGCGCCATAGACTTGTCTCATATAAGCGTTGCCGACAGCAGCGCCGTATTCTGCCTTTTTACATATCTCTGTATTTCAAAACGCATGCTGATACCAGTTTCTTTGTCGCTTCAGTGTATAATGAAGTGATGATCTCTATTTTAACAAAAACAATCATTTTATGACAAAAGTTCTGAGCCCGATCCGTTGTGGTGTCTCTTGACTAGAACCTCCCCTTAAGTGTGAATTGCATGTCATGTAGACGTAGATGTAGACGGTATAACATTACAATAACATCGATGGTTAGTGGCAGACGACATCCTCGAAAGTTTTTGTAAATAATTCAGAAATATTATTTCCACAAGTCGGTTGTATTCGGCGGCAATCTGTACTCTCAGATGCTGTAACTATGCGCCACATGCCTTGAAGAGATTTTGAATAGAAGTAAGACAAAGTAAGGATATTTTCTTAAGAACAGTGAAATTTAGCATAAAACAATAATCTCAGAATGCCAGAATGTGCGAAAGTTGTGGTTACTGTTGTTACTTTGGAGAGACTACTTTGTACAACGGCAACGTGGAGGAAGCAACGAAAGTGGGTAGGGGTCTTTCCCGTTGCGACAGTGCTGTAGCGTGGATGTGAACCCTGACTGGAATAAAGAAATATGTGTCCTTAAACTGTGATTTTATTCGGCTCAACCAGCTGCAGTCATTAAAAAAATAGTTAAATAACGCTAATACTGTGAAAGACGTGCACTTCATTCACCATTCAGCGCTCGTATTTCATATGTCTAATCCCAGCATTCCGGTATTCGGTAATATAATAATTCAGGCCCTGTTAATAATTTCTATGGGTTGCCTAATTTATTTGACTACGTTTACAGTTTGTCTCATACTGATCTGTGAGAAGTGCTTGGCGCTAGGAATTTTCTTTATTTATGGGCGAGGGCAGCAGTCTTCCTAGCAGCCATGATGGCTTCCTGTTTCCCATCCTTTTTCCGATCGCCAGGGTAGCATGTGGTGTCGTTTGAACGTTCGGTACTGGCCAAAGTTTCTCCTGTTCTCAGTTCCCCAACCTGCCTTACCAACCTTGTAACTTCTGTTTCTGCTCGATTTTAATGTCGCGAGGTCGCCTCCCGGTGAGATTCCGGCCCTCTGATTGGCCAGTTCAGGTGCGCGCCCGTTTTTCGCGGGTGGGCGGCAACCGCCCTCCGCGGGTGGATACTGGACAAAGGGGCAGTAAGTCAGTTCTAGTGTGACCGTGCCGGAGACCGGAGGTGCTGCTTCCAGGAGATGAAGTTTCGGTAAGCATGAACGCCGATGTGCGCTGTAGTTTCGAGCTCCGCGGCCCAGAGGGACCCTTATAGGTCATTTTACTGATGTGCGTTCCTTAAATTACGGTTTACGCAATTTTTCCGGGTTATAAGACTGTAGGTTTTTCTTGCACAGTTGGGCATAATGTGCGCGATGTGTTGGTTAGTCACAGTAGCTTGCAGTTCGGCATTAAAGTGTATACTTTCATGTTCACTTCTCCTCAATGTCTGGCCGTAGCTCTTTCAGTTCTCCCGTGCAAAATTTGACTCAGAATTTAGGTCTTCCTAACTTGAAAACTTGTGCCCTTTGTCCTACGCTAAGTGGTGTCTGGCGCCCCTTCATGTTCGTTAACGTAGTCGGACCGCGAGCCAAAGCTATATAGTATCGCCTGTATGAATAGTTTCGCGTCTTGCTGGTTTTATTCCTTTAGTACAGGAGGCTACCTAGCGATTCATCCCCAGTAGCATCTTTCTTAGTCTTAGGGTGATTCATGGTGGTGTTCGTTGCATACCTGCAACTCCTTCCTTTAGTAAATTGAACTCCATTTGATAATACGGCCATCGTTCCTTCCTTTTCTCCTGCCATCGTGACTTATTATGAACGTACGTTGGGGCAGGCTGCTGAACTCATTTCTTTCTTCCCCTACCCCCATTTGATTGTATTATTATTCAATTTTCAATTGTTAAATAAATGAGTGCTTTAATCTTTACATTCTCCCTTTCATTACGTGAAATCACCCTTAGTGTCACAGTAGAATAATGCAGAACTACAACGGTTGCTATAAGGTCGTGCAGGTCTCGCGCCTTGAATGATAGGATAAAGAGTCAATATCGCAAGCCTGGCACGACCATTGCATGCATGATACCGATAATAGTAATAATAATTTTGAATCATCCCCCATTGATAAACTGGGGAGTGTTCACGGCTCAGTGTGAGTACGTGAGCACTAAATCCACTTCATGTGGTGGAAGTTAAAAAGAAAAATGGCTCTGAGCACTATGGGACTTAACATCTGAGGTCATCAGTCCCCTAGAACTTAGAACTACTTAAATCTAACTAACCTAAGGACATCACACACATCCATGCCCGGGGCAGGATTCGAACCTGCGACCGTATAGTCGCGCGGTTCCAGACTGAAGCGCCTAGATCCGCTCGGCCACACCGGCCGGCGTTGTGGAAGTAGTGGCCTTTGTTTTACCTTACTTGTTTAGAAAAAGTATCAAAATTACAGCCCCTACCGCAAGGGACAGTAACCCGTAAAATAAAACGAGCCACCGCTTTTAACTGTCAAGGAACTAAGTGATAACCCCTAGAAAGCTAACAACTGCATACATCGACGAGATTTTCGCAGTGAGCAGGGCCGTTTAGTGTTACAATGTGGTCCATAATAATGTTCACAAACTCCTCGGCTGTCATGGTGCCATTGACTACTGCCGCAGATGTCATGGAATGAAAGGTGAATGTCTCCCACAGCAAAATACTGCCCCCACCGGCCTGCGTCCGTGGCGGATCCATTCGACCTGGAGACATGTTTTCATTGATCCACGGACCAGTCCCAGCAACGTAACTGACGACATTTTTAGGTTAACATGAGACCACATACGGGTTGTCTTTTACGGAGTCCCATGTCCTCTCTTCAGTGGTCTCCGAAACACTTGTACCTACAACAGCAGACGTCCGGAATGGGTGCAGGAGGGGACACTTGCCTGCTCCTGGAACCTGGGTGTAGCTTGTTATTCATTACAGAATTCTCTCGAATTTCTAGCAATGATTTCCTCTGACGCTACTAAACTACAGATAAACATTGGCTTGTGCGACGGGTAATACTAAGACCTTAGCGATGATTGCCTGTCTCGGGATTTTTTTGGTTTTCGTGCCATTCACGAGAAATTATACTGATCCGTGGCGCTGTGACACTTTCAGTGCTATTTTGCAGTCAAGATGGACGTGAACATTTACAGAATAGTGCTGGTATAGTGTACTCAATCTTTTCTCTATGTCTTCCTCGTACAGCCTTTACAAGGCTGCAGAAAGGGACCGGTCCAACAGCCTGGCGCGCGGATTCCTGGCACATCAACGTGGCAGCAGTATTCAGGTGCCCTTCGACCGTTCCCAATTTCTTCAAGAAGGCCCCGTCCCCTTGCTGCACAACGCAGTCTCAAAAAATGTTCAAATGTGTGTGAATCCCTAAGGGACCAAACTGCTGAGGTCACCGGTCCCTAGACTTACACACTATTTAAACTAACCTGACGCAATCTCAATAGTAATTTACCGTTTATATGTGGACAAAGAAGATCCACGACGGCCTGCAAATTCCGCATCGAGATTTACATGGCAGAGCTTTAAGCATTAGATTCTCAATAACACAGCCGTCTGTACTTAACCTATGAGTCCAGAAGCTTCAGTCGAAACAGAAAAGTCTCATTATAGCTCTAGAATAAAGCAAGACTGTGTGTGAAATTTTCAAGGTCCGAAAGATGTCCGCGCCAGGGATTGGAACCTTCTCAACTTCATGCGGTGTAAACACCACCACATGCAGTCATAGGGCTACGAATTCAGCAGTCGCGTTAGTATGGCTCAACAATAATGTGACAAACTGCAGAGACAAGGATTGACCTGGTTCAGTCTTAGGCTGTCAAAAGTCTGTTCTACCGGAAAATTTGAGATTTCGTACATTTATCTACTCGTTTGGATTATACGCAATAATTTTAATTACGCTCGTGAACAAAAAATAATAAAAGGAACGAAAGTGATGGAAATGCCGTGTGGCTAGGGCTTCCCGTCACGTAGACGCCTGGTGCAAGTCTTTCGAGTTGACGACACTTCCGCGACTTGCGTGTCGATGGGGATGAAATGATGATGATAGGGACAACACAACACCCAGTCCCTGAGCGGAGAAAATCTCCGACCCAGACGAGAATCGAACCCGGGCCGTTAAGTATGACATTCCGTCGCGCTTACCATTCAGCTAACAACGAAATTAAAAAAAAAATCCATTAACACGGTCAGATGTATCTTGTAAGCAAAGGAAGTATTGTAGATGGCTTAAAATCTAACATTTTTCAAGTTTTAAATCCTGTTATTAATGTTGATTACCTTTTTTGATATGCAACAGAATTTTCTAAACGTTTCTGACTTTTTTTCTGTTCGAGATTTTTAATTTTAATTTCATATCATGTAAATGAGGCTATACATAATTTTTTATAAATAATTTCTAGCTTTATTTCGTAGCTCGGTGCAAACGCTCGATTTACTCATATGAGGATGAAATTTTAGATCACTGGATCCGAAAAGATGGCTTTCGCATTTATATTAATGACATAAAAAGACATGCTTTGCAGATAAAAGTGAATATGCTTACCATATAGGTATTACAATAATAATCTCAAAAATATTGAGAGGGTAGCCATCAATCGTTTGAGGGTATGCTGAAAAGTATTGCCACCGAATTTTTTATTCTGTTTTCATCATCAGTTGATGTATTACATGTCACGCATATTACTCAGTCGACTTTCCCGTTTCAACCGGCCGCTGTGGCCGAGTGGTCCTAGGCGCTTCAGTCCGGAACCGCACTGCTGCAACGGTCTCAGGTTGAAACCTTGCCTTGAGCATGGATGTGTGTGATGACCTTAGGTTAGTTAAGTTTCAGTAGTTCTAAGTCTTGGGGACAGACGACCTCAGACGTTAAGTCCCATAGTGCTCAGAGCCATTTGAACCATTTTTTCCCCGTTTCGCTAAGGCAAGATGCAGCCCTCTGCCACTGGAGGACTCCGATGTGCGCCATGCAACATGGCGGCGTGTAACGCAACTATGTCGGTGCTTGAGGTGGGGTGTCTCGAATGCCCAATCCTGACTTGAAACGGGGGAGATCTGTCAACAATTCCTTTTGCGTTTTCGGCGTGAGGGTGATGGGTTTCTTAACAACATTGTAACAGGTGGTGAAAACTCGTTTCACCATCTTGACCCAGAAAACAAGTGATCATCAATGGAGTTCCACCACAAAGGAACACTGACGCCAAAATAACTTAACTGGAAGAATTCAGAAGGTTGGAATTAACAGTACAGATAGTCTGCAAAAACCAGCAGAGTCCTCTAACTGGGGAGGTATATAGAATGGTGTCCCACAGGGTTCAGTCTTGGGCCCCTTATTGTTCTTAATATATATTAACGACTTACCACTCTATATTCATGAAGATGCAAAGCTAGTCCTTTTTGCTGATGATACAAGGATAGCAGTCACATCCAAGAATCAAGAATCAGCTGAGAAAATTGCAAATAATGTCTTTCAGAAAATTCTTAAGTGGTTCTCTGCAAATGGACTCTCACTAAATTTCGAAAAAACGTAGCTTTTACAATTCTGTATAGTAAATGGCATAACACCATTGATAAATATCGACTATGAATGGAAGTGTGTTGCTAAGGCGGAATACTCAAAATTTCTGGGTGTGTGCATTGATGAGAAATTGAATTGGAAGAAACACATCGATGATCTGCTGAAACGGTTAGGTTCAGCTACTTATGCTATTTGGGTTATTGCAAATTTTGGTGATAAACATATCAGTAAATTAGCCTACTCTGCCTTGTTTCATTCACTGCTTTAATATGGCATCATATTTTGGGGCAATTCATCATTAAGAGAGAAAGTATTCATTGCACAAAAGCGTGTAATCAGAATAATAGCTGGAGCCCACCTAAGATCACCTTGCAGACACGTATTTGAGGAACTTGGGATATTCACAGTACCTTCGCAACACATACATTCACTTATGAAATTTGTTATTAATAACCCATCCCAATTCAAAAACAACAGCGAAGTGCATAGCTACAACAGTAGAAGAAAGGATGATATTCACTATTCTGGATTAAATCTCACTTTGGCACAGAAAGGAGTGAATTATGCTGCCACAAAAATATTTGGTCATTTGCCAAATAGTATTAAAAGTCTGACAGATATTTAAAAGCAAATTAAAAGAAGTTCTGAATGATAACACCTTGTACTCAATAGATGAATTCTTAGATATGAAGTAGTAACTGTAAAAAAATTAATTAATAAATTAATTATTCTGTGTAAAGAAAACTTATGTTAAAGTGACACGTTCCACATCATTACGAAATGTCGAATTCATGATCTGTGGAACAAGGGTTACTGTATGTAAGTATGTATGTAAAAAAGTTACAGACCACGCCAACAGCAGGCAAAGTCATATTCACAGTGTTCTGGGGTGTCCAAAGTGTGGTGCATTTGGAATTCATGCTTAAACGCACCTCCATAAACGCTTTAGGTTATTGCGAGACCATTAGAAAAATTCGAACAGTTCGTCCACACCCGGAGCACGTCCTTCAGCATCACGATGCCAGAACACACACGAGTGCAGCGGTATCTGCAAGAAACCGACGCCTTGGGTTCACTGTCGTCGATCGTCCTCCATGCAGTCCCGACTTGGTCCCCATCCGATTTTTATCTGTTTACAAAACTTAAAGAACAGCTTCTGCGATCGTTTCGATAGCGATCAAGCGGTGTTAACGGAAGTGTGGTTGTGGATCCGTCAACAAACTCAAACATTCAATAGCGACGGTATCAACAAACTGGTCTGTCGTTGGGAGAAATGTATTCGTCGCCAGGGTGATGATATTGAGAAATAAATATGTAAACAGGAAGAATAAAGCTGTAAAACGTTAATACAGTTTGTTTTATTTAAAAAGCTGTAAGAGTTTTCACATAAAGGATTCTGAGGCATTATATTTCAGCAGGTCCTCGTAACTTTTTGTAGCCCTTGCCAAATTTAGTTTCAAGGACACGACACGTTTTCGAACTCTCCGCATTAGTTACATAATAAATGGCGGTTTCGGAATATTGTCCTTTCTTGGAAAAATTACTGTGGACCCCTGTGGCTATAACAGGTTCGTACTCTGTCTTCAAATCTGAAATAGATCGCCGCTTATCCTGCTTTACAGAGCGGGAAAGTCTCCGACATTGAAGTTTTGTGATGAGTCGTGGCTTCTCGTAGTTTCGCCGTCCTCCAACCACTTTCCAAAGATACTGACGACAGCAGCGCGCAAACAGCCGCGACGGCCCGTAGCTCTCTGCCCTTATGCCACTGGAGTTCCCGATTTACGGCTCGTTTCGTCGTTGTAATGATTCACGATTCGCTTCTGCTCCGTTTACATACTTTCCTTATCGCGTTACGCGACCGTAAAAGGCATGAGGCGGTATCCAGTCTCGCACTACACAGAGGTCATAGTGCTTTGCTTCATCAGTGAAGCGTGCGTTCCAGTTCAGAAGTGGAACATGCACAGAATCAGTCTGTTCTCCTGTCGGGCACCAGTCGCCAAACAGCGCACGGTGGTTTACACGTTACAAATGAGTACTCAGAGCACACACATATCATCCAGGTAAATATAAGGCAATAACTACAGGGACGGAGGCGCGTGCTTACAAAGCGGATTTCAACACTGCTTGCATGTATACTGACAGCAGATCTCTGTCAGTCCTACGTACATTTCGAATGGCGTCTGCAGCACTCTAATTAGTGTACTTGGTTACTACTGTATGTGCTGACCCGGTTCCACCAACAGCAGCTGCCAAAACATTCCTGCACACACAGTCTCAAACGGCTTCGAATGAGGCTCCCCAAGTCTACTCGTCAACATGGTAGTAAGTCCCCCTGTTGACACTGGAGACTATTACAAAATGTAATCACAGATTTTTTATTAGGTCATTATACAGGGTGGTCAGAAACAGTCTGAAAAGCTTGTAACGGTAGTTTGTGCTGAGAAGCAACTTTCAAGAAAAAAATTCCATACGTTGCGCCGTTTCCAAGTTAATTAGCATTGAAGTTAGACAATCTGGCAGCTGAGTGTGCTAATTCAAGCGACCCACCAGATACATTAAGTGTCAGTTGTTCTCATAGCGTACACAACAGAGCAAGAGATTGCTCAGCCTTTGTCTCGGATTCGATTCTTACTACCGTCCCAAGACCAATTTTGATATCGATATCTTGTTTTTGATTTGGGAACCAAACGAAGAACACGTTTGGCGACACTGTCTCTGCCGGGCCAACTTCAATGCTAATTAACTCGGAAATAGTGTAAGGAACCCAATTTTTAACGACTATTTCACAGCACAACCTACCCTCCGATCCCCTTATCAGCTCTTCTGTCTGTTTCTGAACACCGTCTATACTCATTTATTTAGCGTATGGTGCAGTACATCACATGAATTAATAACATATAAATAGTCTACAATACAAACATTAAATATGCATATGAAACGTATAGGTCATTTAAAGAGAGAAAAGAATACGTACAAAAATATACAGAGTGAGACATGCAAGATGTGACACCGCTTTTATCTCGTGAACGAATACACTTATGGAAATGCAGTTTTCGAGCAATGTTAGACCGTCGAGGGGCACGTATTTTTCTGTTTGTTTAATGATTTTTGCGCTAGTGTCAACGGAGACATTGAAGCAAGTACGTTTTTTTAATGGAACTGTGTACTTTTTATAACTGCATTCGATTGCTCTTTTGAAGACAATTACAGTGATATAGCGTAAGTTAATGTTTACGTTGAAACCTGTCGTACGAAATTCGAGAAATGTCCTAGAATTTGAGAGCATTTTTTCCCGGAATCGTCATTAGTGGTGTAAACACCGCCAAACAGAGCTCTAGTGCTGCGCTGTGTCAGAATGTCAACACATTTGCGTGTTTACTTATTTGCTCTGCAGGCCACACGTTTCTGCTTCAACATTCGTTGCGTCCAGACATGTACACAAATGAGGAGAAGTTGGATATACTAGTTTTTGTATGGAGAATGTGAAAGAAATGTCACAAAAATAGTACAGTTACCTATCCGGATCGCCAGTGTTCGACGCGCCAGGCAAATGCACGAATTACTAAGGCGCTAGTGCGTACAGGCTGCTTGAACGTCAAAAAGAGGGCGGGAAAGAAGACTGCAGCTGGCAGAGATCACGAAAAAGCTGTTCTGGCTAGGACGATAATGAATCCACACAGTGGTAGGAAACATATCGGACGGCCCCTGTGGCCGAGCGGTTCTAGGCACTTCAGTCCGGAACCGCGCTGCTGCTACGGTCGCAGGTTCGAATCCTGCCTCGGGCATGGATGTGTGTGATGTCCTTAGGTTAGTCTGACTTAGAACTACTGAACTGACGACCTCAGATGTTAAGTCCCATAGTGCTTAGAGCCAGTTTTTTAAACATGTTGCCAAGAAATACGGAATCAACCAGACGAGTGTCATTCGCATCCCACGTCGACAGAATTTCCACCCCTATCATTTGTCACTACATCAGGCACTCGACGACATCGATTTCGAACGCCGCACAGAGTATTGTTCGTTTGTCCTTCAGCAACTGAGTGACGACCCTACGTTTTACCAGCGTGTGCTCTTTACCGATAAAGCAGCATTTACTAACCACGATAATGTAAATTTGCATAACATGCACTACCGGGCAGCCAAAAGTCCACACTGGCTTCGTCAGGTGGAATATCAATGGCCCTCAAGCGTAATCTTATGGTGCGGCATCATAGGAAATTACACTGTTGGGCCTTACTTCATCTCAAGTGTCCTAAATGGAAATTCGTACGCACACTTTCTGACGAACTTTCTACCGGTTCTTCTAGAAGACGTACCACTGGATATTCGACAAATGGTTCAAATGGCTCTGAGCACTATGGGACTTAACATCTGCGGTCATCAGTCCCCTAGAACTTAGAACTACTTAAACCTAACTAACCTAAGGACATCACACACATCCATGCCCAAGGCAGGATTCGAACCTGCGACCGTAGCAGTCGCGCGGTTCCGGACTGAGCGCCTAGAGGATATTCGACAGTGTATGTGGCTGCAACAAGACGGTTGACCAGCTCACTCGTCCCGTGTTCCAAGCAAATACTGAATGAGAACTTTCATGGACGATGGATAGGAAGAAATTCTGTTGTCAAATGGCCTAGCTTGCGAATCCCTCGATTTGACACCTCATGATTCCTTTCTTTGGATAGCACTCAAAGATGCAGTTTACACTATGTGATCAAAAGTATCCGGACACCTGGCTGAAAATGACTTACAAGTTCGTGGTGCCCTCTACCGGTAATGCTGGAATTCAATACGGTGTTGGCCCACCCTTAGCCTTGATGACAGCTTCCACTCTCGCAGGCATCCGTTCAGTCAGATGCTGGAAGGTTTCTTGGGGAATGGCAGCCCATTCTTCACGGAGTGTTGCACTGAGGAGAGGTATCGATGTCGGTCGGTGAGGCCTGCCTCGAAGTCTGTGTTCCAAAAAATCCCAAAAGCGTTCTGTAGGATTCAGGTCAGGACTCAATGCAAGCTTGTCCATTACGGGGATGTTATCGACGTGTAACCACTCCGCCACAGGTAGTGCATTATGAACAGGTGCTCGACCGTGTTGAAAGATGCAAACGCCACCCCCGAATTGATCTTTAACAGTGTGAAACAAGAAAGTGCTTAAAACATCAACGTAGGCTTGTGCTGTGATAGTGCCACACAAAACAACAAGAGGTACAAGCCCCCTCCATGAAAAACACGACCACACCATAACACCACCGCCTCCGAATTTTACTGTTGGCATTACACACGCTGGCAGATGACGTCCAGTGTGCATACGCCATTCCCACACACTGCCATCTGATCGACATATTGTGTACCGTGACTCGTCACTCCACACAACGTTTTTCAGTGTTCAAACGTCCAATGATTACGCTCCCTACACCAAGCGAAGCGTCGTTTGGCATTTACCGGCGTGATGTGTGACTTATGAATAGCCACTCGACCATGAAATCCAAGTTTTCTCACCTCCTGCCTAAGAGTCATAGTACTTGCAGTGGATGCTGATGCAGTTTGGAAATCTTGTGTGATTGTGTGGATAGATGTCTGCCTATTACATATTACGACCCTCTTCAACTGTCGGCGGTCTCTGTCAGTCAACAGGCGAGGTCGGCCTGTACGCTTTTGTGCTGTACGTGTCGCTTCACGTTTCCACTTCACTATCACATCGGAAACAGTGGACCTAGGGATGTTTAGGAATGTGGAAATCTCACGAACAGACGTATGACACAAGTGACACCCAATCACCTGACCACGTTCGAAGTCCGTGAGTTCCGCGGAGAGCCCCATTCTGCCCTCTCACGATGTCTAATGACTACTGAGGTCGCTGATATGGAGTACCTGTCAGTAGGTGGCAGCACAATGCACCTAATATGAAAGACGTATGTTTTTGAGGGTGTCCGGATACTTTTGATCACATAGTATTTGACGAAGCCCCAAATACGCCAGACGATATGCCTCGTCGAATCGCCAGTGCATGTTGTACCATATCATCCACAGTAATTAGATCTGTTCATCGTTCTTTCGAACGGCAATTGCAAATATGCTGGCCGGCCGGGGTGGCCGAGCGGTTGTAGGCGCTACGTTCTGAAACCGCGCGACCACTACGGTCGCAGGTTTGAATCCTGCCTCGGGCATGGATGTGTGTGATGTTCTTAGGTTAGTTAGGCTTATGTAGTTCTAAGTGTAGGGTACTGATGACCTCAGAAGTTAAGTCCCATAGTGCTCAGAGCCATTTGAACCATTTGAGCCAAATATGCCTGTCAGTCCACGGTCAACAGTTGGAACACATGCTTCAATAAAGGATGAAGTTATTTTTTGAAAGACATATTGTATGCTATATGATTTAGGTTGTTACCAAATCATTGTTAGTAAATTGTTTATTTCCTATACGTGTGTACAGAATTGAATTCCAATCTCAAATAAGTCGACATCGTGTATTGCACGATGCTGGTACACTGCCATTACGCGCTGACGTTCAGCAGGAAACAACGTTTCGTTAAGAAGAATATTTACTTTGCGTTGTACAGGTGGTCACCGAAGTATCTATAATAGAATGTTTAGTTCAACGAATGTATCTAATGTAATATAATTTAGAGGAATGTAGATAGAGACAGTTGTCCAACAGCATGTATTTGACCTCTATGAAGCACACACAACCACGTACAGGAAAAGATAGGTCTAATCTTCCTTCTAACATTTAGATATTTAATACAGTACTCGCTTTTTGCTGCGTATAAGACTTCTTTATTTTTGAAGAATGAACAGCTGGTTTCTCTGTCTCAGCTCACGTAAATCTGGGAGGATAAACAAACGTGAAGTAGTTTTCCTAAGCCCTTTGTGATACGCTAGATTCTAGCCTGTGTCGTGTTTCCATATACAACACTCGTAGGTGAACCTGCGTCTAGGTCGTAAGTTGGTTCAAGGGGTAATAAAGCTTTATTCTCGCAGCGGAGGCCTACCTTACCGGTATACAACTACGCAGCCTGGTCCTTGACGCCTGCATGGCAGTGTCTGCACCGCAGAAACCGTTACCAGCCACTGTGCTCTCACATCCTACGACATTTCTCGAATTTTTTTTTTACCACAGGTTTCAACGTCCATACTAAACGAACGCTGTATCACTGTAATCGTCTTTTCAAGTGCGATTGAATGTAGTTATAAAAATTATACGTTTCGATTTTAAAAAAAACGTACTTTCTTCAATATATTCGTTGATTCCAGTGCTAAGAAAGTAACCAAGCAAAAAGAAAAAAAAAAGAAACGAAAGGTGCTCCTCGACGCTCTAGTATTCTCCGAAAACGGCGTTTCGTTATGTGTAACCGTTCACAAAATAAAAGGGGTGTTACGTCTTGCATGACTCACCTGTATAAATATATATAAAACCACAGAACACAGGGATTGGGAAAAATATGGAAACGCCGCGGAAAATGTCCGTAGATGCTAGTCAAGCCCGCAGGTGCGCTTTTGTATTTGACCACGGGCAGCACCTGTGCAATGTACTCAGTACGTTGCAAGTTCGGTGTTGATTTGGACAGTCATACAGTGGTATTCCATAGGACTCATGTTAACTGTACAAGGTCGCATTACTGCCAAGGATTGCGTGACCATTTTGACTGATCAGGTCCATATCATGGCACAATGTTTGTTCCTCAAAGGCGATGCTGTGTTCCAAGACGATAGAGCTCCCTCTTCACACAGTTCGCATCGCCCAGGACCTGTTTTGTGAGCACCAGGGTGAATTGTCGCATCTACCCTGGTCACCAGAGTCAACAGAACTCAATATTATTGAACCGATGAAGTCTACTTTGGAGAGAAGGGTGGTGATCACTATTCACTTCCATCACCGTTACCTGAACTTGCCACTATTTCGCAGGAAGAATGGTATAGGATTCCCATGAAAACTATACAGGACCTGTATTTACCCATTCCGAGACGAATGGAAGCTCTCTTTGAAGACAACGGTTATCCTACAACTCAGTAGTCAGGGTACAGTGTTGCATTTTTTGACGTTTCCATATTTTCGTCCACCTCTTGTTTACGGGAACACAACTACAGCCGAATGCCCATAATGCTGATGTATTCTGCCGCCTTTGCGGTAGATTGCAAAAATGCTGGGTGGCCACCAGTGAAGGCTATCAATGGGCGATCTTCAACTACACGTTTAACAGTTCGCCTAGCAGCTCCATAATCGCAATCTGCGAGAAGCTGTTTTCCCCATTTGACAACGAATCAGCATTTCTATCACACTTTGTTCGTGTTCTATTTGGGGTAGACATGATGTTACGAGGCTTGATGAAGTTAGGTGATGTGGTTGTGAGGCAAAGCATATTATGAAAGGCAGGAGGTACCTGTTTCCAGCGATCCACTAGGCTGAATCCATTTTCATCCAAAATTCTTGCTCTACTTAGGGTGGATCTCTAGAGCGCAATCTGGTCCCCCCACTGTCGATAATATCTGATGGATTTGTAGAAGAGCGTTGTTCTCGGTCTTTTTGAGTTCTCTAACGAGTGACGTCGCAGACAGGAAGATCGATATTGCTTAGTGTGTGTAGTCAGTAGATTCGAGTCACCTTTAGTGTTCTTATCGTAATGTGTTGAGTGTGATATAGTTGTATATCGACGCGACTAGTGTGTGAGTGCTGTTGGCCCAAATTAGAGCACAGTATTC
This sequence comes from Schistocerca americana, assembly GCF_021461395.2. Taxonomy (NCBI): domain Eukaryota; kingdom Metazoa; phylum Arthropoda; class Insecta; order Orthoptera; family Acrididae; genus Schistocerca; species Schistocerca americana. Next base: position 385,140,359 of record NC_060126.1, read on the forward strand.
CGCTACCGGATACGCCAGATCTAAAGCTAAGTCCGTTGCATGAGGCCTGAAGATCCCCATGAAATGCCAGCAATCTACAGCCAGATATTGTTGCAAGTTCTAAGCACCACAAAGACTGAGGTCTCTATATTTCTCTTCAACGATAACTTACCCAACAAAGAACTCAGTATTTAGTTCGAAAACAAACTACTGTCGCACGATCGACATCGAAAACATTTGGCTGTCACCCGGCATAGATCACTGAGGTTCAAGAATCATCTGTCAAACACAGGTGTCATTATATAAAAGTGACATAATACAGTTATTTGTTCGCTATCTGCGCAGAACTACTAAATACGCATTTTAAAAAGTGTTAAAAGAAAAGCAAACCTACGTCTATAGCTTCTTTCACAATGCTGACTGGAATACACTCTTTTAATTCTGAAGGTAACATGGATAAAACAAAGAATCCTTGCTGTAGTAATTGTAGTCGAAGAGCAGTGGAGAAGAAGCAGTGGTTGAGAAGGGAGTTAGCTTTGTAGCCTAAACCCGATGTTATTCATGTTGTACATTGAGCAAGCAGGAAAGGAAACAAAGGGTAAATTTGGAAAGGGAAATAAAGTTCAGAGAGAGGAAACTAAAGGATGGCGTCTTGAGAAAAAAGCTTATATGATGAAGATTAATAAAAAGAAAATAAGGATAGTGGAATGCAGTCAAATTAAATCAGGCTATACTAAGAGGATTAGATTAGGAAATGGTACGATAGAAGTGGTAAATGTGTCTAGGTATTTGGGCAGAAAATAATTGACGATGGCCGAAAAAGAGAGGATATGTTATGATGAGGATATATTGGGCATAGCAAGATAGGTATTCGTGAAAAAAAGTTTTTATCATAGAATATAAATTTAATTGTTAGAAAGCCTTCTTCGAAGGTACTTTAATGCAGTGCAGCCGTGTACGGAAGCGAAGCGTGGACTGTAAGCAATTCATACAAGAAGAGAAAAGAAGCTTTAGAAAGTATTTACTTATTGCTTATTTAGCCTGACCAGATTAGGGTCTTAAAGCGGCTGTTGTGATAGAAGATGGACCATTAGCTGTATTTTGAAGTTTCGAAGGAATTTAATTTCTCTAATATTTTAAGGAAGATTGTTCCAAATTCGGATTCCTTATTCGGAAAATGATTTAGAGAACATGCCAGTCCTACGTTATTGTACAGAGAGAATTTTATTTTCTTGAGAAAGAGCATTGCTGCAGTGCTGTTCAGATACTATAGTAAGAATTGAAGACGAATACTAAGGAGTACAATCAGTATGACAATCTCTACGATTATTGGTACGTAGCCATGATAATTGTCCGTGGGTTAGTGTGATGTGGTCGAAAAAGCGAACTAACAAATGTATCGTACACAGGCATTCATCGCCAGTTCCAGCAGACGTGAGCTCTCATACGAAATTCCTTGGAGAGTAGCATTACCATAGTCTAGTATGGGGAGCTTCTTTTTAGTCTCGAAAGGAAATACTTTTTTCATATTTCTGTAGTGGGTGACACTTTCTTACAGATTGCAGTGGTGTGTTTATTCCAGTCTAAATGATGGTCTAGAAATATCCCCAGTTATTTGCGGAACAAGAAAAGGTTATTTCTGTGCCTAAAAGGTGGAAGAAATTCTTTGGATTGAGAAGTAATAAGTATTATGTGAGCGACTACGATTGCTTGCGTTTTAGATGGTTAAGTTTCAAACCTACGTTCCAAGCTCACACTGATGGGGCAAGTAAATCGGCATTTACATGCAGGATGACTGTGTACACGTTTATTAGACTTGCACTTAGATGTAACTGATTGTCGCCAGTGTATATGTGATATTTGCAGTGGGATAAAATATTTGACACGCCTTTACATACAATGCGATTAATGGGCCCAACGCTGATCCTTGTGGGACCCCTGAAATTACATCCCCTCATTATGAACTTTTTATTCCAATAATTACACTCTGTTGGCGAGATGTAAGGTATGAGTGGAACCACAGCACAGCGCATGAAAAACAAATTTTACTTGAGAATTTTGCAAGTAGAATGTCGAAGCCGAAAGCTTCGCTGAAATACGGGAAGGACATAATAGTCGCCTGTTGTTGATCCTTTGCTTGTTTAAGGACGTCAGACATTTTTATAAGAGCAGTCGTCGTGCTGCGATCTTGCCGGAAACCGGATTGGTATTCTTCTAAAAGGTTATTTGATGTTAAATAATTAGTAAGCTGTTCGTGAATTACCCACTCTAAAGTCTTGGATAATGCTGACATTACAGAAGAACGCTGAAGATTGGATGAGTAGAGCGAGTAATTAATGAGGAGGTATTGAATCAAACTGGGATTGAAAAAAACTTTGTGGCGTAATTTGTGTAATAGAAGAGATAGCTTGACAGGACACATCCTGTGGTATCAAGGAATCGTCAGTTTGGCAATGGAAGAAGTGTGGGTTGGGTAGGGTGGGGGAGATAAAGCTGTGGAGGGAGACCAAGGGAATGAATATAGTATGCAGGTTAATGTGGATGTTGGTTGCAGCAGTTATTCAGAGGTGAAGAGACATGCAGACTAGCATGGAGAGCTGTATCAAACTGGTCTTCGGAATGAAAACCACAGAAGACAATAACGTATTGTTGCTAGCATTTGTTATGAACTATGGCTATGATATTAATGTTTTAAGTGTTGCTCTGGATCTGCATTCCTGCAGGCTAACCTACAAGTACGATGTGTAGCGGAGGGTTCACTTTAGATCAGAATTATTTTCTCTCCTTCCTGCTTCATTCGAGGACGGTGAGCAGGCAGACTATCGTTGCTCCTCTCTATAAACCAGTATTTTTGTAATTTTACCCGTGTGGTCTTATAGAGAGACGTAATCTGGAGGTAGTAGTATTTTTCATAATGCGGGATGGCTCTCAGAACTTTGTCAGGTTCTGCGCGATGCACAGCGCCTTTGTAGCAACATTTCTTCCTGCAATTTGCCGAGTATTTATGCGGCGCTCTCGCGCCCACTAAACAAATCCGTGACGAATCGACCAGCTGTTCTTTATTTTCTCCTCCATTGAGCCAACTTAAACACAATACTTGCAGCTCTGTGCTGCACAGGGCCCGATCACGCAGCTAGAAACAATGATAGAGGTAAGGACCACTAAACGAAACAGTTTTCAATAAAATAACTTTTTTTAAACAAGGTAAACGTCATTTCGATTGAAGGAAAGAAGGAGGGAAGGAAGAAACGAAGGAAAGAAGGAAGGAAGATTAGAGTTTAACGTCCTGTCGACGACGAAGTCATTAGAGACGGAGCACAGGCTCGGGCTACGGCAGGATAGCGAGGGAAAGCGGCCGAGCCCTTTCAAAGGAACCGTCCCAGCATTTGCTTTAAGCGATTTAGGGTAATCACATAAAACCTAAATCTGGATGGCTCGACGGGGATTTTATTCGAAGTCCTGCCGAATGCGCCTACTGAAGAAGGAAAATGCGATTGGTTTGGACGTTATTTAGTTCCGAGAAAGAAATCAAAACATCTGCATCTACATCTGTACTTCGAAAGCCACCTCACTGTGTGTGATGGAGGCTACTTTGTGTACCTGCCAATGCCTCTTCCCCCTTTTCCTATTCCAGATGCAACGGTTCGCGGGAAGGGCGTTTGCTCGCAAGCTTCCCTATGGACTCGAATCTTTCAGATTTTATCTTGATAGTGTTTTCGCCAGAATATCTTGTTTGATTATTCTACGAATGTTCGCTCTCGGAACTTTAACAGTAAACCACGACGCGAAGCAGAACGCGTTTCTTGAACGGCCTACCATTGGAGTTGATAGATCATCTCGGTGACCCTTCCGCACTTACTTCGGGGGCTGGTCAACAAAGATGTTTATTACTCTATTTCAGTCTTTACACAATCTTTATCGGAGTACGCCCCTCCTAGTTCAAAGCAATTTTTATATCGTCTTTGTCAGCCCAAGAACACATGGCGCAGGCCGTTCTTCGTCAGGTCCTTGAGAATGCTCCCACTTTTCCTGAGCACTGCTTCAGAGTTCTCAAATCGAACGCCCCCTATCTTTGCTTTAGTTATGGGAATAAAAAACTCACAGGGTGCAAGATCGGGTCTATAGAGCAGATGCGGTGAACAGGTAATGTTGAACTGAGCCAGAAACTACATGATTTGATTTGCGACGAGAGGCCGCGCATTGTCATGATGAAGTTGCCACACAGTCCGATGAAGTTCTGGTCGTTTCCTTATAATGTGCTGAGCCAATACCGAGGTGCAGTATGCTGCTGTAACATTGGTGTGAGGGGGAACTATGTGCTGGTAAATCATTGCATGAGAGTTGAAAAACGTGATCACCACCAATTTCCTTGCAGATGGTACAACTTTCGTCTTTTTTTTTATGCTGTACAACATGGCGATTTCCACACTGTACTGCCTCGTTTTCCTTCAAGATGTAATGGAGCACCCATAACTCGTCACCGGTGATAATCTATTCCAGAGACGCATCCCCTTCATTAGCAAAGACACGCAGGAGCCCACGGCTTGTCTCCATTCGCACATGGTACTCAACTGGTGCAAACACTGGTCATGTGGAGGTGATCACACATAACCGTAAAGACGCTGGCACGTGAAATTCTCAACACTTCAATGAGGTTACGTAATGTTATCCGACGATCCTCACGGACAATCAGAGCAGCTGACTTCATTCTCAGCAGAATCAGAAACACCAAGCCCACCTTGCTTCACACAGACAAGTCGACCTTTTTTGAAGTCCTTCAACCACCTAAACACTGTTGCACGGGGTTGTGCATCATTAGCGTATGTTTGCTGCTCCGTGCGCATGCTGCTACATATTTTATGGAAGTATCTGCTTCCTACGATTGGTCTGCAGTTGAGTAATCATACGGTAATGGGTCTTAACGTCTATGTATACGCAATACATTTATTTATATTGAGGGACAGTTGCCACCTGCTGCACATTACGTCGATCCTCTGCAGGTCCTCCCGCATTTCGCTACAGTCCTCCATCACTGCGACTTCTCTGCACCGGCTGACACAATATGGAAGAACATCTTTTCAGTTGTTTATTACAGATAAACTAGAAAAGACAGCATGTTTGTAGCAACATGACGACTACATCACAAGAGAGAGCGTTCTGTTTGTTGGAATCCGTGCGAAGTCAGCCCATTGTTCAAGCGATCCATTCCGCCGTCGATTCAGCAAGAAGCCGCTTCTGCAAAAGAAGATTTATGACTGGCATACAAAATTCCTCGAAATTGGTTGCACATGCAAAGGGAAGAGCACTGGTCAAGGTGGACAGGCCAGGAACTTCAACTTCCTCAAACAACGGCGTGGCGTGTTCTGAAACGACGCCTGCATATGATGCCTTACAAATTGCAGTCGTTGCAGCAATTTCATCCTGGGAACCAGAAAAGAAGATACGAATTTTTCATGTCAATTCTCCAGGATATGGCAGAGGACACTTTTTCCGAACGACTTATCTTTTCGGAGGAATCGACGTTTCATCCAACGTGTAAAGTAAACCGCCGTAATACAAAAATTGGAGGGTCACAAACTCGTTGCGTTGTCTACGAACATGAAAGAGACTCGCTGAAGCTGAATGTGTTTTCTGCCGTTTTTTGCAGAGGAAACTGTGACATGACATGACTGTCATACATGGACATGCTGAAAAATTGCTTGTCTCCTCAACTTCACGAAGATTCCAATAATTTCATTTTTATTCACGACGGCGCCCCGCCTGATTTTCACCTGGAGATGCGACATCTTAACAACACCATCCAAAAGCGCTGGACTGCAAGAGGTGGAAAAAAGGATCTTGTTCACTGCTTTTGGCTTCACAGGTCATCAGACGTCACACCTTACAATTTTTTTTATGTGAAGATACATAAAAGACAGAGTCTTTGCCCCACCTATGGCAGCTACTCTTCAAGAGTTGAGAAATCGTTGAAGCTGTCTATTCACTAAACAGGGACCTGTTGACTCGTGTGTGGAATGAAATGGACTACCGTTTCCATATTTCTCGAGCAAAGCATGGTGCTCATGTTTAGCGTATGGTACAGTGTCTGTCCGAACATAAGACTTTGACCCTTTCTCTATCCAGTAACATGCGCAATGTGCTTCTATCTTTCATAGTTTGTCTGTAATAAACAATTAAAATCTGTTCCTTCTTTTGGAATCAACTTGTAGTATAACAAATTCATCCGCGAAAAGCCTCACGGGACTTTCAACATACCTACAAGGCATTTTGTACATATTGTGAAAAGCAAAGGCCCTTTAACACTCTCTTGAGGTTCGCCCGAAGTCACTTTTACGTCTGAAGACTTCTCCCCGTTGAGAATGGCATGCTGGATTCTTTTTGTTAGCGACTCTTCAGTCCAATTATGCAGTTGGTCTGTCTTTCGTACGCTCGTATTTTGTTCATCAGGTGCCAGTGCAAAACTGTATGGAACACCTTAAGGAAGTCAAGGAACACGGCATATATCTGTGTGCCTGTATATACTGGTTTAAATAATTAATCATTAGCAACGCCCTACGCATTGCCTTCTGAATATCGTTTCATGTCTTTGTACTGATATATTTCTTCTCGAGCAAATGAATGTTGATGTTTTGAAGTGTTCTGACGACGTTTTCCGTATCCTTTTACTTATCGGCAATGAGGATGACTGAAGAGTGGAAGTGTCAAAAGTTCTAAATGCCAAAAATTACGTTGGCCACGAGAATCAAAAACGATGTATCTCTTTTAGTACCTGTTACAGGCTGTATCAGACCCACACCAACGGGTAATTTGTACCTACTTCCTGGAATTGCCCCATCCAAGATCAGAAGGCAGGTGGCAGCAGACGCTGAGAGAACAAAGAAAGAAACAGATTCTCGACACCCACTCAATGGGCACGTCACTCAGGCTCGGAGGCTTAAGTCTAGAAATAGCTTTATTGCAAGAACCAAGATCCTTGGCGGTTCACAGAAAGATAATAGAGTCCGTAAATGGGAGAATGAACAAACCGCACTGCAGATAATACCAAAAGAGCAAATGGCACCTGGAAACAAACTTCCTTATACAGTGTGGAGAACACTAAATAGGCTGAGGGCTGGTGTACCCAGATGCAAAACTAATCTGTGTAAGTGGGGACTGCTCACTAACGATGACGACGTTCTTTGCGGATGCGGAGAGGTACAAGACGAGGCACATCTGCTCATGTGCCGACTACTGCCGGAGCCCTGCAGTTTTAGTGACCTGCTAAAAACCAACGACAAAGCCGTTGTGGTGGCTAACTATTGGAAAAATAAAATTTGATCTGGACACGGAAAAGTAAAGTAAAGTAAAGTACCTGACTTATTTGTATCTAGAAATTGAAAAGTATCCTGATATCACAGAATTATGCTGTTCTCTTCATAACCGCAAGAAAGGCAAATTTCGAAATAGATTATTTATGAAGAACGTTATAAGTGCCATATCAGGAAACTGATTACTTCTAAGCGCCAATAAGAAACTGTTTGTTTCATGTGCCATTAACACTGAGGCACTATGTTTTATTTCTAACAATGCGAGTACAGAAATACAGCAGTAATGTTTTAATTATTTGAATTGTAGACCATGAAAACCATTTCTTATATCTTTTTAAATTTTTACAAGAGAATAAGAATATTAAATTTAAGGAAAAATCTTTCAGTATTGACTTTTGTTTCTCAAAAGTTTTGACTTCTGTGACAAGTAACTATGTTCAGTTTCAGTGATACTGTTACCACATAAATGTTAACTGTTTCTTGATTTATAAATAAATTCACATGCTCAAAGATTTATTTAGTTGTTTGCTTCTGCCTTCCTTATTTACCACAAGTTTACTACTGTTACTGGTGACAGAAATTGTTTTTTAGAATTACAGAAAATTTCTGATGGTATATCATGAGAAACAAAGTAAAGACTACAGCATTACTTTCCTCACTGTGAGGTCCAATTCCCCATCTGCTGGAAAACACGTGTTTATTTCTGTATCGATTCCAGTTATATCATCTTTTATATAGCCAAACAACTAGTTAAACGACTATTTAGACGTTCGAAGACAGCTGAAAAATTTCGTGTCTTCCGCACTTAAATCTCAAATGTGTAATACAATACTCTGGTCAATCGAGCAACCAACATACATTGAATATTTTCTCATTTTCCTACCCTCTCGGCTTTTCCTTTCTGATAGAATAGTGAGGAGTAGTTCTGTTTACGACGTCATTCTCTCATCTGATTATTTCCCGATGAGAATTGAGCTGCAATTAAAAAGTGGCGCCACAAGTTGCAAGTTTCATAAGAAAAAAATGGAAATGAGCGTATGGTATTGTCGGCCGGTAGGCCCCGTTTCGGGGAAGTTTGGCCGCCAAGTGCAAGTCTTATTTCATTCGACGCCACATTGGGCGACTTGTGCGCCGGTGATGCGGATGAAATGATGATGAAGACAACACAACACCCAGTCCCCGAACGGAGAAAATCGAACCCGGACCCACTTGCATGGGACGTTACCATCCAGCTAAGCTGGCAAACTGTTGCATAAGCGCTTTGTGACTCCACGAGTGGCGCTACTAATGCCCGATAGTGGCGTTAGTGGTCAAATACGCATTAAATAGGGTGTTCGAATACTTTTGAGCAGATATTTTATACACTGAAGCAAAAAACCCAACACCAAAAAGTAATTAGTGTAGATCAATCATTTCGGGAGTACATTTGTCTGTTGTTGATGTGGTCTTCAGTCCTGAGACTGGTTTGATGCAGCTCTCCATGCTACTCTATCCTGTGCAAGCTTCTTCATCTCCCAGTACCTACTGCAACCTGCATCCTTCTGAATCTGCTTAGTGTATTCATCTCTTGGTCTCCCCCTACGATTTTTACCCTCCACGCTGCCCTCCAATACTAAATTGGTGATCCCTTGATGCCTCAGAACATGTCCTACCAACCGATCCCTTCTTCTGCTCAAGTTGTGCCACAAACTCCTCCCCAATCGTATTCAGTACCTCCTCATTAGTTATGTGATCTACCCATCTAATCTTCAGCATTCTTCTGTAGCACCACATTTCGAAAGCTTCTATTCTCTTCTTGTCCAAACTATTTACCGTCCATGTTTCACTTCCATACATGGCTACACTCCATACAAATACTTTCAGAAATCACTTCCTGACACTTAAATCTATACTCGATGTTAACAAATATCTCTTCTTCAGAAACGCTTTCCTTGCCATTGCCAGTCTACATTTTATATCCTCTCTACTTCGACCATCATCAGTTATTTTGCTCCCCAAATAGCAAAACTCCTTTACTACTGTAAGTGTCTCATTTCCTAATCTAATACCCTCAACATCACCCGACTTCATGCGACTACATTCCATTATCCTCGTTTTGCTTTTGTTGATGTTCATCTTATATCCTCCCTTCAAGACACCATCCATTCCGTTCAACTGCTCTTCCAAGTCCTTTGCTGTCTCTGACAGAATTACAATGTCATCGGCGAACCTCAAAGTTTTTATTTCTTCTCCATGGATTTTAATACCTACTCTGAATTTTTCTTTTGTTTCCTTTACTGCTTGCTCAATATACAGATTGAACAACATCGGGGAGAGGCTACAACCCTGTCTTACTCCCTTCCCAACCAATGCTTCCCTTTCATGTCCCTCGACTCTTATAACTGCCATCTGGTTTCTGTACAAATTGTAAATAGCCTTTCGCTCCCTGTATTTTACCCCTGCCACCTTTAGAATTTGAAAGAGAGTATTCCAGTCAACATTGTCAAAAGCTTTCTCTAAGTGCTCGCATCTCGTGGTCGTGCGGTAGCGTTCTCGCTTCCCACGCCCGGGTTCCCGGGTTCGATTCCCGGCGGGGTCAGGGATTTTCTCTGCCTCGTGATGGCTGGGTGTTGTGTGATGTCCTTAGGTTAGTTAGGTTTAAGTAGTTCTAAGTTCTAGGGGACTGATGACCTAAGATGTTAAGTCCCATAGTGCTCAGAGCCATTTGAACCATTTCTCTAAGTCTACAAATGCTAGAAACGTAGATTTGCCTTTCCTTAATCTTTCTTCTAAGATAAGTCGTAAGGTCAGTATTGCCTCACGTGTTCCAGAATTTCTACGGAATCCAAACTGATCTTACCCGAGGTCGGCTTCTACTAGTTTTTTCATTCGTCTGTAAAGAATTCGTGTTAGTATTTTGCAGCTGTGGCTTATTAAACTGATTGTTCGGTAATTCTCGCATCTGTCAACACCTGCTTTCTTTGGGATTGGAATTATTATATTCTTCTTGAAGTCGGAGGGTATTTCGCCTGTTTCATACATCTTGCTCACCAGATGGTAGAGTTTTGTCAGGACTGGCTCTCCCAAGGCCGTCAGTAGTTCCAATGGAATGTTGTCTACTCCGGGGGCCTTGTTTCGACTCAGGTCTTTCCGTGCTCTGTCAAACTCTTCACGCAGTTGTCTAGGTAACATATTTAAGTGAATAACATTGCAAGGTAACAGGTTAATTTAAGCGTGATACAATTCATTGCAAATGTGGAATGCTGGTACATTAATAACCAGTGTAACAGCCAGCATATTGAATGCAAGCATGTAAACGTGTATTAATTGTGTTGTACAGGTGATGGATGCCACTTTGTGGATGGAGCTCTATGCCTGTTGCAATTGGTCTGTCAGTAGAGGGATGGTTAATGCTCTTTCTGGATGACGCCGGAGTTGCCGTCCGATGAAGTCCCATATGTGCTCGATTGGAGACAGATCTGGTGATCGAGCAGGCCAAGGCAACATGTCGACACTCCGTAGAGCGCGTTGTGTTACAACAGCGGTATGTGGACGGCCGTTAGTCTATTGGAAAATATCCCCTGGAATGCAATTTTTGAATGGCAGCACAACAGGTCGAATAGCAAATTGACGTAGAATTTTGGAGTCAGGGTGAGTGGGATAACCGCGAGAGTGCTACTGTCATACGACACTGTATCCCAGACCGTGACTCGACGTGTAGGTCCAGTATGTCTAGCACAGAGGCAGGTTGATTGCAGACCCTCAACTGTCCACCTTCTAATCAACACACGGCCATTACTGGCACAGTGGCAGAACCAGCTTTCATCAGAAAACACAACAGTCCTTCACCCTTCTTGACACCACCGAAGTAGCAAATGGCGTTGGTTTGGGGTCAGTAGAATCCGCCCTACAGGGATCTGGGTCGGAGCTGTCCTTGAAGTAATCGATTTGTAACAGTTCGTTGTGTCACTGTGGTGGCAACTGCGGCTCAAATTACTTCGGAAGATGTTAGGACGATGCTCTAGATCGATACGCCGAACACTATGGAAAAAGTTCAAGGCAATCGTAAAATGCGTTTTAGACAGGTATGTGCCGAGTAAAACTGTGAGGGACGGGAAAAATCCACCGTGGTACAACAACAAAGTTAGGAAACTACTGCGAAAGCAAAGAGAGCTTCACTGCAAGTTTAAACGCAGCCAAAACCTCTCAGACAAACAGAAGCTAAACGATGTTAAAGTTAGCGTAAGGAGGGCTATGCGTGAAGCGTTCAGTGAATTCGAAAGTAAAATTCTATGTACCGACTTGACAGAAAATCCTCGGAAGTTCTGGTCTTACGTTAAATCAGTAAGTGGCTCGAAACAGCATATCCAGACACTCCGGGGTGATGATGGCATTGAAACAGAGGATGACACGCGTAAAGCTGAAATACTAAACACCTTTTTCCAAAGCTGTTTCACAGAGGAAGACCGCACTGCAGTTCCTTCTCTAAATCCTCGCACAAACGAAAAAATGGCTGACATCGAAATAAGTGTCCAAGGAATAGAAAAGCAACTGGAATCACTCAACAGAGGAAAGTCCACTGGACCTGACGGGATACCATTTCGATTCTACACAGAGTACGCGAAAGAACTTGCCCCCCTTCTAACAGCCGTGTACCGCAAGTCTCTAGAGGACGGAAGGTTCCAAATGATTGGAAAAGAGCACAGGTAGTCCCAGTCTTCAAGAAGGGTCGTCGAGCAGATGCGCAAAACTATAGACATATATCTCTGACGTCGATCTGTTGTAGAATTTTAGAACATGTTTTTTGCTCGAGTATCATGTCGTTTTTGGAAACCCACAATCTACTATGTAGGAATCAACATGGATTCCGGAAACAGCGATCGTGTGAGACCCAACTCGCCTTATTTGTTCATGAGACCCAGAAAATATTAGATACAGGCTCCCAGGTAGATGCTATATTTCTTGACTTCCGGAAGGCGTTCGATACAGTTCCGCACTGTCGCCTGATAAACAAAATAAGAGCCTACGGAATATCAGACCAGCTGAGTGGCTGGATTGAAGAGTTTTTAGCAAACATAACACAGCATGTTGTTATCAATGGAGAGACGTCTACAGACGTTAAAGTAACCTCTGGCGTGCCACAGGGGAGTGTTATGGGACCATTGCTTTTCACAATATATATAAATGACCTAGTAGATAGTGTCGGAAGTTCCATGCGGCTTTTCGCGGATGATGCTGTACTATACAGAGAAGTTGCAGCATTGGAAAATTGTAGCGAAATGCAGGAAGATCTGCAGCGGATAGGCACTTGGCGCAGGGAGTGGCAACTGACCCTTAACATAGACAAATGTAATGTATTGCGTATACATAGAAAGAAGGCTCCTTTATTGTATGATTATATGATAGCGGAACAAACACTGGTAGCAGTTACTTCTGTAAAATATCTGGGAGTATGCGTGCGGAACGATTTGAAGTGGAATGATCATATAAAATTAATTGTTGGTAAGGCGGGTACCAGGTTGAGATTCATTGGGAGAGTCCTTAGAAATTGTAGTCCATCAACAAAGGAGGTGGCTTACAAAACACTCGTTCGACCTATACTTGAGTATTGCTCATCAGTGTGGGATCCGTACCAGATCGGGTTGACGGAGGATATAGAGAAGATCCAAAGAAGAGCGGCGCGTTTCGTCACAGGGTTATTTGGTAACCGTGATAGCGTTACGGAGATGTTTAACAAACTCAAGTGGCAGACTCTGCAAGAGAGGCGCTCTGCATCGCGGTGTAGCTTGCTCGCCAGGTTTCGAGAGGGTGCGTTTGTGGATGAGGTATCGAATATATTGCTTCCCCCTACTTATACCTCCCGAGGATATCACGAATGTAAAATCAGAGAGATTAGAGCGCGCACGGAGGCTTTCAGACAGTCGTTCTTCCCGCGAACCATACGCGACTGGAACAGGAAAGGGAGGTAATGACAGTGGCACGTAAAGTGCCCTCCGCCACACACCGTTGGGTGGCTTGCGGAGTATAAATGTAGATGTAGATGTAGATGTAGACTATGGTCTTCTCTCGGCAGTATGACGTGGCCATTCGGAGCCAGGTATTCTTTCGGCCGAGCATGCCCGTGACCACCGCTGCGAGCAGTCATGCACAGCGGTTACATTCCTGCAATGTCTTTCAACAATATTGCAGAAGAAACATCCAGAACCGGTCGCTTTGGCCGAGCGGTTCTAGGCGCTTCAGTCTGGAACCGCGCTGCTGCTACGGTCGCAGGTTGGAATCCTGCCTCGGGCATGGATGTGTGTAATGTCCTTAGCTTAGTTAGGTTTAAGTAGTTCTAAGTCTAGGGGACTGATGACCTCAGATGTTAAGTCCCATAGTGCTTAGAGCCATTTGAACCATTTTTTGAAACATCCAGATTCTCGTAATCCTACTACACGACCTCATTCAAAATCAGTGAGGTGTTGATAACGGCATCTTTGTTGCCTTATAAGCATTCCTGTCTAACAATCAACTCACCACGTCCAATCTCAAGAGTAACTAACGCTCACGACCGGATTTAAAGCAGACCTGATTTGCATTCTCGTAGTGGCGGTATTGCCGTCACTCTCATGCGAAGGAATAGGCGTCATCTTTCAGGTGTAGAAACTCCCCTACCGACTTTCGCTTTATGCCGCACAGCTACTTCTTCGTGTTGCAATTTTTTGCATGTCAGTGTATTTTCGGATTAATTTTTAATTACCATCGGTTTTTCGACGTCGACGACAGCAGTAGTAGTAATAGTAGTAGCTTTATTAATCCGTAGATCTCTTTTTACAAGGATATAGGACATGTCAAAGTATTTACAAGTTCAGATCAATTTCAAATAAGCTTTGTCGTTTACACATATATTTACAGACTTCTGGTTAGAGACGATCATTAGATTAACTCGTGGTATACAATACTTATTTTTAAAAATAACTTATTAAATAATGTAATGCCACACTGTTCACTCATCTCTCACTATCAGTCACTGCACACACTATACAGACATTGTTTCATAACTCTTCACTCATTACACACACACACACACACACACACACACACACACACACACACAGGTGATCTCTGGGCCATTTTCTGTACCGCAACTTCCCATCTGCTATCCTGAAAAGCTGAGTCAGCATCCCTATCTACATCTACATCCATACTAAGCAAGCCACCTGACGGTGGGTGGCGGAGGGTACCTTGAGAACCTCTTATTATATATCATTATGGAATCCCTCCATAATTCAGCTCAGAAAGAGGAAAAATCAGCGATTTCAGTGATGATGATCCAGCATGGGACGTGCCCAGGCGAGAGCCACTTGTCCCCGTGCCCAGATTGTCTCGCAGAGCCGCCCCACAGACTGGCAGCCGCCCACGCAGCCGCAGGGCACACCGCAGCCGCAGCCTCCGTATCGAGCGACACCCGCCGCCGCCACCGCCGGCTCGTTAACTATTTATTGACATCGATTGCCGCGTCGCGACGCCCTTGGCTTCGAACAGTCGCAGAAACTCCAGTCCGCTGCGAATTACGCGTGGTACCGGCAAATGCTCCGAGTCATCCGTGTCTTACCCGATAACACACGGACACTGACAGTATGTCCAGCGCTACGATACAGGCACTCTGCATTCTTACATGAAATGGGAACAGACACACAATTTTTGGACGCTTCCTGGCAGTTTAAAACTGTGTGCTGGAACGGAACTCCAATCCAGTAAATTACTTTTCGCTATCTGCCGTCGTACCTTAGCAAAAGCTATTGCCGAAAACGTTAGAAAATTCTGGTCCTACGTAAAATCGCTAAGCTGGTCGAAGGCTTCTGTGCAGTTACTCGTTCACCAGCCCAGTGTGGCAATAGAAGGCAACAAAAGGAATGCTGAATTTTTAAAATTCGCATTTAGAAATCATTCACGCAAGACGGCTGTACAAAGATAACGTCATTTGATCATCGCATAAGTTCCCTCACGTAGGACATAGTAATAGACATCCCTGGCGCAGAGAAGCAGCTGAAAGAACTGAAAACGAATAGGTCGCTAGGTTCGGATGAAATCCCAATTCGGTTCAAGAGAGTACTCTACGTATTACCCCTTAATTAGCGCCGGCCGGGGTGGCCACGCGGTTCTAGGCGCTTCAGTCTGGAACCGCGCGGCCGCTACGGTCGCAGGTTCGAATCCTGCCTCGGGCATGGATGTGTGTGATGTCCTTAGGTTAGTTAGGTTTAAGTAGTTCTAAGTTATATGGGACTGATGACCTGAGCAGTTAAGTCCCATAGTGCTCAGAGCCATCTGAACCATTTTTTTTCACTGTTCTTCTCCAGTCATGATGGATTGTTTACGACGAATTTCGTTTGCGAATATATGTATTGCGGCGGCGCATGCCTACCTGACGTCCATGGCTGAACACTACATATTATTCTTACTGTTCTCTTTTATGCTATCAGTACAGTATTTTGTTTCTGAGTGATGAGTTACCCTAGAAAATTATTCCACACGACGTTATTGAGTGGAAATATGCAAAATATGTCAGGAGGTTGATTCCTTGTTTCCAAGATTAGCACTTATACGAAGAGCAAAAATATCTGAACTTAAATGTTTAAGAAGATCAGTAACATGATCCATCCGGTTCAAGTTTTCACCAATATGGACATTCACAAATTTGGAGCATTCTACCCTATTACTGACCTCCTCTCAATCAATTGTTGGTAGGACTATTTGTGCACAAGGTGCATATCGATCAACTATTCATCAATAAACTTATCCATAGTTCTCCTGTGTATCACCGTAAACCCACAACTAACACTGCCAGAAAACGAAACCCTAAGCTGAACCGAGCAATAATAAATGCAAATGTGAGGACAATGAGGTTGTCAACAACAGAAACCATGAGCGAATGGAAACAAGACCCACAACGCAAACCGTCGACATTTGCATTGCTGCGCACTATTTTCAGTACAATACAGATACAAAGCTAACTGGGGCGAGAAGCCAAACGAAGTGCAATAACTGTGTAACGAACCAGTGGAGGACTGTGTGAACGTTACAAGCTCATTATAAACGATTGAAGCGATTTCATAAACCTACTGTAGTTACAATAACTGACACATTGCTGGCTGCTCTCTGTAGTAAAAAAACTGAGTGAAGGGATGAACAACGAACTTCAACGGATGTCATGTAACGTCCGCTACGACCAAACACACACAAAAAAGTGGTTAGGGCGTCTGACTGCCGTGCACTGGGCCTGGGGTCGATTCCCGGCCGACGTAGAGATCTTTTCCGCTCGGTGACTGGGTGTTGTGTTGTCCTGATTATTATATCATCATCATCGACACGTAAGCCACAGTGTGGCGTCACCTGAAAAGACGTGAAACTCGGCTGCCGAACTTCCCCAGGTACGGATTCCCGGCCATCAGTGTCATGCGATCATTTCATTTCTTCAGCGCAACGACACTTCAGAACCAAGTTCAACAAAGATCCACCAAATACAAAATCCATTCAGTGATGGTCTGTGTAGTTTAAAGCTTCATGATGTTTCCGCAACAGAAAATCAACGGATCGGCTGCAGTGAATGAAGACACGGTTGACCGCGTGGGGGCTGGTTTCTCCCGTAGCCCACAGAAGTCGACGAACAGAGAAAGCAGAGAGGTGAACTACGACAATCGACCGCTCGGAAGATCTTAACCTCTTCAGTCCTGAGCTTAGACTTTGTGAACAAAAGTTTATATTGTTGTTCACTCCATCGTTCTTGGACAAAATGTTGTTGTTGTGGTCTTCAGTCCTGAGACTGGTTTGATGCAGCTCTCCATGCTACTCTATCCTGTGCAAGCTTCCTCATCTCCCAGTACTTACTGCAACCTACATCCTTCTGAATATGCTTAGTGTATTCATCTCTTGGTCTCCCTCTACGATTTTTACCCTCCACACTGCCCTCCAATGCTAAATTTGTGATCCCCTGATGCCTCAGAACATGTCCTACCAACCGGTCCCTTCTTCTTGTCAAGCAGTGCCACAAACTCCTCTTCTCCCCAATTCTGTTCAATACCTCCTCATTAGTTATGTGATCTACCCATCTAATCTTCAGCATTCTTCTGTAGCACCACATTTCGAAAGCTTCTATTCTCTTCTTGTCCAAACTATTTATCGTCCATATTTCACTTCCATACATGGCTACACTCCATACAAATACTCTCAGAAACGACTTCCTGACACTTAAAAATAAGATTGAAATATTCAAACTAAAAAATTAGTCTGCTTCACAAATATGTCAGAAAATAATTAAAACCTGTGCAGTATCCGGAAAATTCTATAATAAACGACTGAAAGTTACGAAAACAGCGTCACTGGAATACGAAAATATAAGTAGTTGCCCATTGTAGTCCCAGAGATACAACGGAAACAATATCTCGCTACATTGTTGGTTGGTTGACTGATTTGGGAGAGGGACCAAACAGCGAGGTCATCGGTCCTATCGGATGAGGGAAGGATGGGGAAGGAAATCGGCCGTCCCGTTTCAAAATAACCATTCCGGCGTTCGCCTGAAGCGATTTATGGAAATCACGGAAAACCTAAATCAGGATGTCCGGACGCGTGTTTAAACGTCGTCTTCCTGAATTCGAGTCCGGTGTGCAAACCTCTGCGCCACCGCGCTCGGTTGCTATATTGTTGTGACGAAACAAACCATCGCTTATTCGGTACTATAGAGTCTGTTAGCATATTACCAGCAGGGTCTAAATGCATTCTACTGCAAAATTACTAAAAACGAACGGAGGTTACCTTTGCTTTTCGAAACCGTGCAGACACTGCTATGAACAGCTTTGTCAGGCATATGATGCAACCTACTGTGAACATGTAGAGACCGAAAACAGGTGACGTAGTGAAATTACGTGGTGTAAAGTATGTGTTACAATTAGGCACAGAAAGTTTGTTTTATTCCCTGAGCTAGAAAAAATATAATTTCGATGTACCAAATACATTACGTGGGACTGAAGAGGTTAAGGAAACGACTGAAACAAAAGCCTTTCCGCTTGTTGTCGCTATAAGCCTTGACTGCCAATGACGAAGTCGGCCGCTTTGAATTTTCGCCACCGTTGTAACAGCTTATGGAAGGGGATGGGTTTGTGAGAAACTCATCTTCAGGGATGAAGCAACATCTTTTTGTAAATGGCACAGTGAACAGGCACAGTGTAGGAATTTTGGGGGACAGAGTGTCCCCACATTATCATACAGCACAATCCAGAACACCAAAAGCTTATGTGCTCTGTGCAGTCCGACGATTTAAAGTTTACGGTCCAGTTTTCTTCTACGAGAAGACCTCAACTAGAGACCGACACCGTGGACTTCGTCTACCAGTAAGATAGTTCTCCATCCCCACTTCCATCATGATGTTCGTAAATTCTTAAACAGGAAACTAAGAAAACGATGAACCGGTCGTAGCGAGGTTGATGATCAGCAATTCATCTCACAGTCTTCACGCTCTCCCGAACTAACACCATGCGAGTTTTTTTGTGCGGAGTTATGTGAAAGATTCAGTGTTTATGCCTCCTCCACTAATAGGCGGACCAGAACTGCGGGCTCGCATCAACAGTGCTTTTGAATATCCTGATAGGAACCTGCTGCGCCGAACGTGGGAAGAACTTGGTTATCGACTTGATATCTGCAGAATGAGCAGCGGGCACGAACAGAACAAATTCAAATGGTTCTGAGCACTATGGGACTTAACTTCTTTGGTCATCAGTCCCCTAAAACTTAGAACTACTTTAACCTAAATAACCTAAAGACATCACACACATCCATGCCGGAGGCAGGATTCGAACCTGCGACCATAGCGGTCGCGCAGTTCCAGACTGTAGCGCCTAGAACCGTTCGGCCACTCCGGCTGGTCGAATGGAACACTTGCAATGTGTTTTATAAAATGCATCTTAACCATTAGCTGTTTATTCGTTCTATTAGTCATTTAATGGTTTCGGTTATTAACCATCATCCAGGATGTAGGGTACAACAGATTAGTTAAAAGCATATCATATTCCTTTGAAGCTGAGCAATATCGAAATTCAAAGGAACATGAGATGCTTTTAACTAGTCCGTTGTACCGTACGCCCTGGATGATAGTTAATAATCGATACCGGTAGCGGATGATTAATGGGACAAAGAAACAGGTGACAGTTAAAATGCATTTTATAAATTATTTTACGGCTGCTGAACCTCACGTTATGAATACATTACTTGTAATATGCTTACATAACCTTTTGGAGTTTGTGAAAAGTCCTGTGAAAATATGTCAAATAATATAGCCACAGCAAAGTTGTGAAATCTCTTCAATCATTTATAATATACAACAAAATAATCAGGTGGTATCCTTGAACAACCTCCGAAAGTTTGTCGGTGGAGCTCTAGTTCACCCTGTCATTACTCCCCCGCTCGGTAAGCGGTTTAGGCTAGAAAACTGATAATATTGGTTCGACGTACACTCTGCCGCGCATTTTGCAGTGGTCTGGAAATTATATACGTAGATTTATGCTAATGATGCAAATCGGAAAGTTACTTATAACAACTTTTTTAAGAGCCAAAAAAATTAACACGAATCAGTACATAAGCAAAGCATAAATATCTATATAGGCCTACTGACGGAAATTTATGTTTTAATTTAGCAGTGGTCAACAAAAACAAGCTTTGTTGCAACGATTACGACTTATCAAACGAGAGTGAAGATGAGAGCTCCAGCAAAAAGGGACTGCAATGTTTTTACGAATTGGTAAGTCGACAAAAAACGCGACCCTGAAGGGTATCATGATTAACTCTTGCTTCCCTTGCAAACATCTGGTAGCTGTCCGTGACTTGTCTGATTACTGAATGACGTAAGCTGGGTATTCCCACATATCGCCAGACGGTATCAGTTCGTCAGGAAATTGTCGGTGCATTTCACTGCACGCGAGGAGAGAATATTTTGAGTACTTGGCGTGTCTCATGGTCGTCTAGGCTGGACATGCACGCATTTCATGGAATAGACTCGTTGTTTTAATACATCAAACTCTTGCAGGACTTAGCAATGCTATTCTGTAGCACTGGGCCTGACACCGTGACTGGGTGGATAGACGCTAATTATTCAACATCTCATATCCCCAAAATTAATGTAGAGTGTAAACCACGTGTGCTTCGATAGACAACTGTGAAAGGATATTCCAGAGAGATAGCGGGTCTATATGCAAGTGGCGTATAAAACATACTGTAATCTTTTGGAAAAAAATTGTGGAGTTATGGAAATGAGAGTAACACTGCTTGGAGTGATTTTCAAATAGAATGTTATTCCTCTAGATATTAAATACCTATATGCAAATTTGTGTAACCTTCACTCGATAATGATATCAGTGATACATGCGGAGAATCTTGTGATCCGCCACTGTCATTTACAAAAATGGCAATATCCATAGCGTGACTTGTTCATGAAAAGATATATTATACGAAGATGGCACGGAGCGTATGAAACGGTTTTCAGTTCAGATTGGTTTCCATGTTCCTTAAATGCGGAACGGTACTGAAGAGCCAAGCATTCTGGTCGTCTGCCACCTGTATCTCATGTGTGAAATGGGCCCTTAACCAGTAGTTTAAATTAAGTCAGTTAAATCGCTGACTCTTATACACTCCCTCAGTATATCATGTAAGATTGTGTACACTTATGGACATTTTGCCGCTGATCCCGGCGTAGGTTCGAGTCCTTCCTCACACAGACACACACACACACACACACACACACACACACACACACACACACACACACACACACACACACTTATGGACACGGAGAACAGCCGGCAGCTATGACCGAGTGGTTCTAGGCGCTTCAGTCTGGAACCGAGCTGCTACTACGGTCGCAGGTTCGAATCCTGCCTCCGGCATGAATGTGTGTGATGTCCTTAAGTTAGTCAGGTTTAAGTAGTTCTAAGTCTAGGGGAGTGATGACCTCAGATGTTAAGTCCCATAGCGCTTAGAGCCATTTGAACCATTTTTTGATACGGAGAAGAGCATCATATCAATGTAGGAAATGAAATACTCACCTTTCGAATCCGTTTGTGGCACTCGTCGCCTTCAGGGTGATTCTTGGGGTCCTGGATTGTTTTTATAGAGAATAAGAAAACTGGTAATTGATCTTTTTCAGAATTTATTGAGGTACGCAGATGAAAACATAGTTAAACAGCATTTCTTCGTCCACCATTTTACAGAACCTCTTTCCGTTGCAATTTGAAAGCTTTTCACTCTCGAAAACAATTGCATAACAAAAAGTCAATAACAACACAGTATAGCGCATATTTTGTCACTCGGAGAAACGAGGAATACGACAAAGATACCTTTGGCGCCAAGCGTTAGTATTTATAATAATTTGCATTGCTTCAGAACATTCTGCAGTAGCCCTATCAAATTAATTGGTTCAAATGGCTCTGAGCACTATGGGACTTAACATCTGTGGTCATCAGTCCCCTAGAACTTAGAACTACTTAAACCTAACTAACCTAAGGACATCACACACATCCATGCCCGAGGCAGGATTCGAACCTGCGACCGTAGCAGTCGCGCGGTTCCGGACTGAGCGCCTAGAACAGCGAGACCACCGCGGCCGGCCCTATCAAACTAATTTACATATTTAATATCCAGTACTTCCAAACTGTGAAAATACATGAACCAAGGCACTACTGCTTCTTAAAAAGTCTACAAATCATGCTTGTGATGGTAAAAAGTTTAAATAATACCATAACAAGAATAAATAGTTGTAAAATATTTGAGCCAAATAATTGTTCGCCTTGATCGCTATTATATGTTTATTTGTTTAAAGAATTACACCTTGTTGCCTTTCGACCAGAACCATCATCAGAATCTGTCAGATAAACAGAACGATTGGAAAGTAATATTTCTAGATCAATTTACAACAACACGTTGTTTAAAAACTCGATACACTGTACCTCGTCAGTTACACGTGTTCAGTCAGGCAGCCTGCCTTAAATAACACGATGCGGTCGTTTGATGGCATTAAAAGCAATGGTACTTGTCGATGATAATTAGAAATAAAGCATACTGTCACATCATAACAGTAAAAAAACAAATTAGAATTCTTATGACATTTATAGACAAAATATTTGATTCGGAAACGTTGTTTATGTTTTACCAAATTGTAATTTTTATGCATGTGACTAAATTTTCAGTGAAGTTACGTACAGTTTTACAATTAAGTAATCAAATGTTAACTAATGAATTATAAAATATTGCTGAGTTTCTTTGGAAATAAACATAATTATTAGGATGGCTTTTCAATTTATGTACTGTTGTCGGAATTCATAAACAAACCTGAAATTTACGTAATTTTGAAAATAGCTTCGTGAATCGTGTATCTCGTTTGAATCTAGTATAAAACTGGGATCTTCCGACTCATTAAATCACTTTCTCGTGGTTATGACCTGTTACATGTAGTTGCTCGTATTTATCGAGAATGTCTGGCGCAATGAATAGTCCCACGTGACGGCAAAATAGATAGTCACTGATGTCACAAAAAAAAAAGGTAAGATACAGGATGCGTAAAATTACACACCAAAACTGCTGACATACGTCTGTTGCAAGATCCAAGGGCGCATTCTAAGAGCAATATTTTGATGTTTTCGAAGGAAAACAAACTTCTCTTAAAGAACCAGAACGGTTTCAGGAAATACCACTCGTGTGAAGCACGAACTACTTATTAGTGTACAGGATCATAGTCATTTAATTGGATGGATTAGCACTTGGTTAATAGAACCCAGTACGTTGTACTGGACAGCGAATATTGTACGGAATGAAAGGTAACATCGGCTGTGCCTCAAACAGGCATAACAGTATACCTAACATTTTCAATATATGTACACGGTTTATCAAATAAATTCAACAATAATGTATAAAGGTTCTCTCTGGATGCTGTTGTCTACAAGAAAGTATCGTCATTCAACTTTCGTAAGGAATTTCAGATAGACTTGGACACTTCCATTTGTTATAATGAATGGTAGGTACTTTTAAAGGTAGATAAATACAAAATAATGCCTATAACAGAAAGAACTGAATAGCGACAGATTTCAGAGTTAGTGCTGAATTTCTTGGTCCACCTCTATCCCTTAAGCAAGCAGTTATTCAGCTTGGGCACTGATTGATACAGTTGTTGGAGGTCCTCTTGCGGGATATCGTGTCAAATTCTGTCCAACTGGTGAGTTACATCGTCCAAGCCTCGAGATGGTCAGACGGGCCTACCCATAATGCTCCAAACGTTCTCCATTGAGGAGAGATCCGGCGACGTTGCTGTCCAAGGTAGGGTTTGGCGAGCACAAAGGCAGGCTGTAGAAACTCTCGCGGGCGGGCGTTATCTTACTGAAATATAAGCCCAGGATGGTTTACCATGCAGGACAACAAAGCAGGGCGTAGAATATCGTCGACGTACCGCTGTGCTGCAAGGGTGTCAAGGGGGACAACCAAACGGATCTTGCTATGAAATGGAGTGGCACCCCTGGTTGCAGGACCGTATGGCGGGCGGCAGTTAGGTTGGCAACCCACTGAAACGTTTCAACAGAGCCGTTCCATAAGAACTTCCGATTATGTATTATGTGGCCCACCGTGTAACTGTGATTGAGCTTATGAACCGCCCCAGAAGGTCTGAGTAGGTGGACTGACGGCAGAAAAGTGGTTTTTCTTGCCACAAAAGCAAGTATTTTGCAAAAGGTCATCAGTGTTTGATTATATTATGTAATTTATTATGTTCCAGGTTTCCACATATACAGGGTGGTCCATTGATCGTGACCGGGCCAAATATCTCAAGAAATTTGTCTAGCTTGAAGGGGGAAACTAGATGGCGCTATGGTTGGCCCGCTAGATGGCGCTGCCATAGGTCAAACGGATATCAACTGCGTTTCTTTAAATAGGAACCCCCATTTTTATTACATATTCGTGTACTACGTAAAGAAATATGAATGATTTAGTTGGATCACTTTTTTCGCTTTGTGATAGATGGCCCTGTAATAGTCTCACAAACATATGTCGCACAATTTTAGACGAACATTTAGTAACAGGTAGGTTTTTTAAATCAAAATGTAGAACGTAGGTATGTTTGAACATTTTATTTCGATTGTTCCAATGCGATACATGTACCTCTGTGAATTTATCATTTCTGAGAACGCATGCTGTTACAGCGTGATCACTTGTTCAAATGATTCAAATGGCTCTGAGCACTATGGGACTCAACTTCTGAGGTCATTAGTCCCCTAGAACTTAGAACTAGTTAAACCTAACTAACCTAAGGACGTCACACACATCCATGCCCGAGGCAGGATTCGAACCTGCGACCGTAGCGGTCTCACTGTTCCAGACTGCAGCGCCTAGAACCGCACGGCCACTTCGGCCGGCAATCACTTGTAAATACCACATTAATGCAATAAATGCTCAAAATGATGTCCGTCAACCTCAATCCATTTGGCAATACGTGTAACGACATTCCTCTCAACAGCGAGTAGTTCGCCTTGCGTAATGTTCGCACATGCATTGACAATGCGCTGACGCATGTTGTCAGGCGTTGTCGGTGGATCACGATAGGAAATATCCTTCAACTTTCCCTACAGAAAGAAATCCGGGGACGTCAGATGAGGTGAACGTGCGGGCCATGGTATGGTGCTTCGACGACCAATCCATCTGTCATGAAATGTGCTATTCAATACCGCTTCAACCGCACGCGAGCTATGTGCCGGTCATCCATCATGTTGGATGTACACCGCCATTCTGTCATGCAATGAAACATCTTGTAGTAACATCGGTAGAACATTACGTAGGAAATCAGCATAAATTGCACCATTTAGATTGCCATCGATAAAATGGGGGCCAATTATCCTTCCTCCCATAATGCCGCACCATACATTAACCCGCCAAGGTCACTGATGTTCCACTTGTCGAAGTCATCGTCGATTTTTCGTTGCCAAATAGTGCATATTATGCCGGTTTACGTTACCTCTGTTGGTTCAAATGGTTCAAATGGCTCTGAGCACTATGGTACTCAACTGCTGAGGTCATTAGTCCCCTAGAACTTAGAACTAGTTAAACCAAACTAACCTAAGGACATCACAAACATCCATGCCCGAGGCAGAATTCGAACCTGCGACCGTAGCGGTCTTGCGGTTCCAGACTGCAGCGCCTTTAACCGCACGGCCACTTCGGCCGGCACCTCTGTTGGTGAATGACGCTTCGTCGCTAAATAGAACGCGTGCAGAAAGTCTGTCATCGTCCCGTAATTTCTCTTGTGCCCAGTGGCAGAACTGTACACGACGTTCAAAGTCGTCGCCATGCAATCCTTGGTGCAAAGAAATATGGTACGGGTGCAATCGATGTTGATGTAGCATTCTCAACACCGACGTTTTTGAGATTCCCGATTCTCGCGCAATTTGTCTACTACTGATGTGCGGATTTGCCGCGACAGCAGCTAAAACACCTACTTGGGCATCATCATTTGTTACAGGTCGTGGTTGACGTTTCACATGTGGCTGAACACTTCCTGTTTCCTTAAATAACGTAACTATCCGGCGAACGGTCCGGAAACTTGGATGATGTCGTCGATGATACCGAGCAGCATACATAGCACACACCCGTTGGGCATTTTGATCACGGTAGCCACATTAACACGATATCGATCTTTTCCGCGATTGGTAAACTGTCCACTTTAACACGGGTAATGTATCACGAAGCAAATACCGTCCGCACCTGCGGAATGTTACGTGGTACCACGTACTTATACGTTTGTGACTATTACAGTGCCATCTGTCACAAAGCGAAAAAAGTGGTCCAACTAAAACATTCATATTTCTTTACGTACTATACGACTATGTAATAAAAAATGGGGGTTCCTACTTTAAAAAAACGCAGTTGATATCCGTTTGACCTATGGCAGCGCCATCTAGCGGGCCAACCATAGCACCATCTGGTTTCTCCCTTCAAGCTAGACGAGTTTCGTTCTTTGTATTTTTTTCTTTTTATGCTTATTTCGTGAGATATTTGGCCCAGTCGCTATCAAAGGACCACCCTATTCCTTTCCCTGTTTCGTCTTGTGTGTGTGAATGTGAACAAATGAGCATTTGAATGTCTTTTCTATCAATTTGTGGTGGAAGTTGGTCGTCGTCTGCTAGAGCGATGGCTGGGTGCTCGCTGCTTGGAGG
The DNA here is from genome assembly GCF_021461395.2 of Schistocerca americana. Lineage (NCBI taxonomy): Eukaryota > Metazoa > Arthropoda > Insecta > Orthoptera > Acrididae > Schistocerca > Schistocerca americana. Next base: position 385,166,838 of record NC_060126.1, read on the forward strand.
GGAGAGCAGGGTGACCAACTAAGGATCCCAGTACCTGGGCATAGAGGTCTATTCTTTCTGGAGGTGGTATTGTTGGTTTGTCAGGTTGGTGACAGACGCTCTCTCTGATTTCCGTTCTTACGTGGTAGCTGGGGAAACCTTTGTGGAGAGGAAGGCAATCTGCTACTGGTTACTGATGATTACAGACGTAGTCCTATGTTGCTCTGCTAGGAACTTACGAAGTTTGCGTTTTATCCGTTGTAAATAGCCTTAAATATTTAAGTTCGCTTCATGTGAATATGGATCTCCCAGTGCCTTTGTGCTATGAGGTAGCAGTAATATCTGACGATTATGAGCAGTTTTTGCACTCATCGGACTTGGCTTTGTTCCAGTAGAACAACGTGGGGCAATTCACACACCGCAGAACTTTCCAGCGTGCTTAAGTCAGGATAACTTGCCCGTGCTTCGTGTGAAAAGTAAGGGTGATTATTTCTTCATGCGTATGCGTTTTTCAATTTCTTTACACCTTTGATTTTTAAACTGATCGTCGTACCTTTTATTCCAATTGTAATGGCTGTCGTTATTTGAAGAGTCACCTGCTCAACCTTTCATGTACAATAAATTTATTTCGGTGTGACTTTAAGTAATTAAGTTTATGATATTATTTGTGAATTCTCGGAGTTTTCATGCAAGTGCGGAAATCTGGCGGAACAAATCTATTGGGTGAGAACGTCGTGGGTGTGGAATAGGTGGAGGCCTTCAGCCGGACCAGATCATTCCTTATCCATTTCATTTATACGCCTGCTATTCTGTGGTGGAAATGCACTCTCTCTGTCCACTTTTCCTCCTTTGCATGCGAGTGCTGGTGGTGGTTTCTTGCTTGAGTCCATCTTCTGAGTCTGAACTGAGTCACTGAGTGTGTGGCCATTTCCTTATTTCTACATGTCCTTGTCCTTCCGTTGAATTTTACAAGTGCTACGATCTTCCCATTAAAGAGAAGAAGGTTATTTTGTTCCAAGGTCAGGCAACCGTTTTTCTCTTAAAATGTAATTGATTCCCTCCATTATTGAGCACTATTAATTGAATAAACCAGTGATAAGCCGTACACCATCAATCCAGCGTATTATTTCACGATCGTTAGGTTGACACCAGGCAGCAATTGTAAAATCAATATGAGTGCTCTGTTCATTTTTATATCTTTCGACGAGTCATTGCATAAGGGCAGTAATAAAAGTGAAGGTGAAAATCATCAGAACAATTTAATTAAATGATCAAGGAAAAAGGGGTAAACAATTGTAGATCCCTTTTTTATAAACAATTTCCAGCTCGGTCGACTCTCTTGTCTTAAGTGTCGGCTTAGGTTGGTGGCGACCCTGAAATTCTATCATGTTACTCGTAATTGTAAATCTGAATGCCCCAATGTACTAAAAGCAGCATACCGATTCACGGGCCCTAGGTCAAGTTGATAGTGCAGACTCTGTGCAAGATCTAAGCATAGTTACACCACCACTGACAGGGTTGACTCCAGATGCGACTTCGCTGGACATCGGGGCTCATTTCAAAGCGGAACTCATCACTGAAGACAATTCTACTCCAGGCAATGAGATTCCAGGAAGAAGACTTGTCTGGAGACACCCCAGACTGTGGTGGTATACCAACCTGACTGTCGCCAGCCCTGCGGCCCGACAGACGGTTGTGATGGTTCAGGGGTGTCAATTCCTTTCATAGCAGGAACCCTTTGGTTGTCATCCGAGACATTCTTACGGCACAGCGGTACGTGTGCCATATTCCACACACCGTTTTCTTGTCTTTCATGTGAAGTCATCTAGCGCTGAAAATGTATTGGCTCTCGACTTCCTCTAATGATCTGGTTTACAAGATACAGTACTGGGCATTAAAATTGCTACATCAAGAAGAAATGCAGATGATAAACGGGTATTCATTGGATAAATATATTATACTAGAACTGACATGTGATTACATTTTCACGCAGTTTGGGTGCATAGATCCTGAGAAATCGGTACCCACAACAACCGCCTCTGGCCGTAATAACGGCCTTGATACGCCTGGGCATAGAGTCAAACAGAGCTTAGTTGGCGTGTACAGGTACATTTGTCCGTGCAGCTTCAACACGATACCACAGTTCATCAAGACTAGTGACTGGGGTATTGTGACGAGCCAGTTGCTCGGCCACCATTGACCAGACGTTTTCAATTGGTGAGAGATCTGGAGAATGTGCTAGCCAGGGCAGATGTCGAACATTTTCTGTAACCAGAAAGGCCCGTACAGGACCTGCAACATGCGGTCGTGCATTATCCTGCTGAAATGTAGGGTATCGCAGGGATCGAATGAAGGGTAGAGCCACGGGTCGTAACACATCTGAAATGTAACGTCCACTGTTCAAAGTGCCTTCAATGCGAAGAAGAGGTGAGATGTCGCCAATCACGTATGCGACCATCGTGATGCTGCAAACAGAACCTGGGTTCATCCGAAAAAATGACGCTTCGCCATTCGTGCACCCAGGTTCGTCGTTGAATACACCATCGCAGGCTCTCCCGTCTGTGATGCAGCGTCAAGGGTAACCGCAGCCATGGTCTCCGAGCTGATAGACCATGCTGCTGCAAACTTCGTCGAATTGTTCGTGCAGATGGTTGTTGTCTTGCGAACGTCCCCGTCTATTGACACAGGGATCGAGACGCGGCTGCACGATCCGTTACAGCCATGCGGATAAGATACCTGTCATCTCGACTGCTAGTGATACGAGGCCGTTGGGATCCAGCACGGCGTTCCGTATTACCCTCCTGAACCCACTGATTCCACATTCTGTTAACAGTCATTGGATGTCGACCAACGCGAGCAGCAATGTCGCGATACGATAAACCGCAATCGCGATAGGCTACAATCCGACCTTTAAGTCGGAAACGTGATGGTACGCATTTCTCCTCCTTACACGAGGCATCACAACAACGTTTCACCAGGCAACGCCGGTCAACTGCTGTTTGTATATGAGAAATCGGTTGGAAACTTTTCTCGTGTCAGCACGTTATAGGTGTCGCGCACCGGCGCCAACCTCGTGTGAATGCTCTGAAATTTGCATGCATCTTCTTCCTGTCGGTTAAATTTCGCGTCTGTAGCACGTCATCGTCGTGGTGTAGCTATTTTAATGGCCAGTAGTGTATGTTAGCCAAAACGCCGCGTTCTGCTGTCGAGAACATCATAGCAGAATTGTGTAACACGGTCATAAAATTGATGTTATCTGAGGTGAAGGCGTTATAGACTCTTCGTCCCGTACATCGTGGCCTGCTTGAAGTCACAGCACATGTTCCGTCCGGTGTGTGGAGAGTTTTGGTAACGCAGAACAGATGCCCTCTTTTGGAGGTGATGGAAGCCCTGCGAGTGCCTGTCGGAGTGGACGGTGCCCTGCGGCTAAGCGGTCACGCCAGGGGGCAGTTCCAGGGCGGCCACGCAACAGGACGCCCGCCGGCGTCGCGGTGGCGCGCCGGCGCGACGCTGCGCCAGACAGCGCGCGGCCCGGCCTGCTGCCTAGGTCAGGTCCGCAGCGTCGATAGGACAGCGCGGTCGACCACCGCTCCGTGCCAGCGGTCGCACCGCGCCGGCTCCGTCCTACATCTACACACTTGTAGAAAGTAGCTGGCCGTGGGTGTACGGCACAGTATCAAACGAAAAGTGTCGATACTTTTTCTCGTGAATAGTATTGTAAAAAAAGTACGGTACTCAAACCACCGAAAGAGAATTATCAATACCTTGTCTTGAAACACGTCTTTTCTCCCGCAGCCTTTGTTTCATTCATATTAAGCCCCTTTTGCACCGACGTGAACACAAGCGAATGCGCAACAGTAATCAACAGAATTGTAAATCTGCTCATAGAGCAGCATCCAATACGAAAAAAACCACTACAATACATAGCACAGAAAAATAATTTCCGCTCGTATACAGGATGTTACAAAAAGGTACGGCCAAAATTTCAGGAAACATTCCTCACACACAAAGAAAGAAAATATGTTATGTGGACATGTGTCCGGAAACGCTTACTTTCCATGTTAGAGCTCATTTTATTGCTTCTCTTCAAATCACATTAATCATGGAATGGAAACACACAGCAACAGAACCTACCAGCGTGACTTCAAACACTTTGTTACAGGAAATGTTCAACCTGTCCTCCGTTAGCGAGGATACATTCATCCACCCTCCGTCGCACGGAATCCCTGATGCGCTGATGCAGCCCTGGAGAATGGCGTATTATATCACAGCCGTCCACAATACGAGCACGAAGAGTCTCTACATTTGGTACCGGGGTTCCGTAGACAAGAGCTTTCAAATGCCCCCATAAATGAAAGTCGAGAGCGTTGAGGTCAGGAGAGCGTGGAGGCCATGGAATTGGTCCGCCTCTACCAATCCATCGGTCACCGAATCTGTTGTTGAGAAGCGTACGAACACTTCGACTGAAATGTGCAGGAGCTCTATCGTGCATGAACCACATGTTGTGTCGTACTTGTAAAGGCACATGTTCTCGCAGCACAGGTAGAGTATCCTGTATGAAATCATGATAACGTGCTCCATTGAGCGCAGGTGGAAGAACATGGGGCCTAATCAAGACATCACCAACAATGCCTGCCAAACGCTCACAGAAAATCTGTGTTGATGACGTGATTGCACAATTGCGTGCGGATTCTCGTCAGCCCACGCGTGTTAATTGTAAAAATTTACAATTTGATCACGTTGGAATGAAGGCTCATCCGTAAAGAGAACATTTGCACTGAAATGAGGATTGGCACATTGTTGGATGAACCATTGGCAGAAGTGTACCCGTGGAGGCCAATCAGCTGCTGATAGTGCCTGCACACGCTGTACGTGGTACGGAAACAACTGGTTCTCCCGTAGCACTCTCCATACAGTGACGTGGTCAACGTTACCTTGTACAGCAGCAACTTCTCTGACGCTGACATTAGGGTTATCGTCAACTGCACGAAGAATTGCCTCGTCCATTGCAGGTGTCCTAATCGTTCTAGGTCTTCCCCAGTCGCGAGTCATAGGCTGGAATGTTCCGTGCTCCCTAAGACGCCGATCAATTGCTTCGAGCGTCTTCCTGTCGGGACACCTTCGTTCTGGAAATCTGTCTCGATACAGACGTACCGCGCCACGGCTATTGCCCCGTGCTAATCCATACATCAAATGGGCATCTGCCAACTCCGCATTTGTAAACATTGTACTGACAGCAAAACCACGTTCGTGATGAACACTAACCTGTTGATGCTACCTACTGATGTGCTTGATGCTAGTACTGTAGAGCAATGAGTCGCATGTCAACACAAGCACCGAAGTCAACATTACCTTCCTTCAATTGGGCCAACTGGTGGTGAATCGAGGAAGTACAGTACATACTGACGAAACTAAAATGAGCTCTAACATGAAAATTAAGCGTTTCCGGACACATCTCCACATGACATCTTTTCTTTATTTCTGTGTTAGGAATGTTTCCTGAAAGTTTGGCCGTACCTTTTTGTAACACCCTGTATAGTGCTCAGTATGTACAACCATCAAACTGAACCTAAAATAGAGACCACACATGAGGATTTAACACTGAAAAAAGAACCGACAACTAAAACAACAACATATACAGCAAGAAATTGTGTGGGCCGCATAACGAATAAAATGAACCGAAGTTTACATATACGACAAATCTAAAATTAGCATTTCGGACTACTAATAACACTAGCAAACATGTTTAAACTTTTTTTCTGTGTGCAGTTTGTAAATGGGTGGATTTGCGTAATTTGTGGTGCTGAATTCATTGGTAAAATCAGATTTTCTCTATCACGCCATATTTCCTAAATACACATCAGAATCAAAAACAAAATGGTTCAGATGGCTCTGAGCACTATGGGAGGTAACATCTAAGGTCATCAGTCCTCTAGACTTAGAACTACTTAAACCTAACTAACCTAAGGGCAGCACACACATCCATGTCCGAGGTAGGATTCGAACCTGCGACAGTAGCAGCAGTGCGCTTCCGGACTGAAGCGCCTAGAACCGCTCGGCCACAACGGCCGGCAATCAAAAACAGTACTGGCGAACTTTGACGGTATTAAAACAAACAACAAATACACATTCACAACTTTAGAAATCAACACTATTTCATGTATGAGGAAATGACGCCATTAGAACGTCTAAATTAGCTCAGAACATATTTTCCACTCAATTCCTCTTTGGTATTCAAAAAGTGTGTTTGCCATATAGTGACGACCAGTAGATCTACTAGCACTCCTGTATAAATAAATAAATATAAATAAAAAATCAGACAATCTAAACAAAACAACGGTAAACATCTAAATACGGAAAATAAACAATACAATACCTTAAAAATTCAAAAATCTTACGTGATAGAACATTTTGAAAGATATATTCGGACTCTATGGACCAGAATACGTACTAATCAATACAGACACCAAAACAAGTTTTGCATCACCCTGGTTCCCGGAACTCCTGAAGATAGACGTTGACTGTGGAATGAGATACACGGCTCATGTTGTCTGTACTTTAACCATGCCTAGACGGTCAATACCGCGGTTCGAACGCGTCCGCATAGTTGCTTTGTGTCAGGAAGGGCGTCTCGGAGCGAACCAAAGCGATGTTGTTCGGACACGGAGGAGATTCAGAGATACAGGAACTGTCGATGACATGCCCTCCCTCAGGCCGCCCAAGGGCTACTACTGTAGTCGATGACCGCTACCTACGGATAATGGCTCGGAGGAACCTTGATAGAAACGCCACCATGTTGAATAATCATTTTCGTGCATCCACAGGACGTCGTGTTACGACTCAAACTGTGCGCAATAGTCTGAATAATGCGCAACTTCAGTCCCGACGTCCATGGCGAGATCCATCATTGCAACCACGACACCATGCATCGCGGTACGGATGGGCCCAACAATATGCCGAATGAACCGCGCAGAATTGGCATCACGTTCTCTTCACCGATGAGTGTCGCATATGCCTTCAACCAGACAATCGTCGGAGACGTGTTTGCAGGCAACCCGGCCAGGGTGAACGCCTTACACACACTGTCCAGCGAGTACAGCGAGGTGGAGGTTGAAACTTCCTGGCAGATTAAAACTGTGTGCCGGACCGAGACTCGAGCTCGGGACCTTTGCCTTTCGCGGGCAAGTGCTCTACCAACTGAGCTACCCAAGCACGACTCACACCCCGTCCTCATAGCTTTACTTCTGCCAGTACCTCGTCTCCTACCTTCCAAACTTTACAGAAGCCCTCCTGCGAACCTTGCAGAACTAACACTCCTGAAAGAAAGGCTATTGCGGAGACATGGTTTAGCCACAGCCTGGGGGATGTTCCCAGAATGAGATTTTCACTAAAGGAAGTTTCATATCAGCGCACACTCCGCTGCAGAGTGAAAATCTCATTCTAGAAACATCCTCCAGGCTGTGGCTAAGCCATGTCTCCGCAATAGCCTTTCTTTCAGGAGTGCTAGTTCTGCAAGGTTCGCAGGAGAGCTTCTGTAAAGTCTGGAAGGTAGGAGACGAGGTACTGGCAGAAGTAAAGCTGTGAGGACGGTGTGTGAGTCGTGCTTGGGTAGCTCAGTTGGTGGAGCACTAGCCCGCGGAAGGCAAAGGTCCCGAGTTCGAGTCTCAGGTGGAGGTTCCCTGCTGTTTTGGGGTTGCATTATGTAGTGCCGACGTAAGCCGCTGGTGGTCATGGAAGGCGCTGTGAATGCCATCCTCCGACGGATAGTGCAGCCATATTGGCAGCATATTGGCGAGGCATTAGTCTTCATGGCGGACAATTCGCGCCCCTATCGTGCACATCTTGTGAATGACTTCCTTCAGGATAACGACATCGCTTGACTAGAGTGGTCAGCATATTCTCCAAACTTGAACCCTATCGAACATGTCTGAAATAGATAGAAAAGGGCTGTTTATGGACGACGTGACCCACCAAACACTCTGAGGGATCTACGCCGAATCGCCGTTGAGGAGTGGGACAATCTGGACCAACAGTGCCTTGATGAACTTGTCGATAGTATTCCACCACGAAAACAGGCTTGCATCAGTGCAAGAGAACGTGCTACTGGGTATTAGAGGTACCGGTGTGTACAGCAAACTGGACCACCACCTCTGAAGGTCTCGCTGTATGGTGGTACAAGCAAGAAATGTGTGGTTTTCATGAGGAATAAAAAGGGTGGAAATGATGTTTATGTTGATCTCTATTCCAATTTTCTGTACAGGTTCCGGAACTCTCGAAACCGAGGTGATGCGAAACTTTTTTTATGTGTGTATATCACATCCCACATGCAAAGTGGTTTTTGAGTAGTGCAACCTGAGAACACGAATTCGATAGGAAAAGCGAAAAACTCAAAATATTCGAACCCAGGAGTCCGCAAAATTTGTTTCAAAAATTGTACGAAATTTTACATTAGACAAACGGCAAGAAATATCAACATTAGAGTCAAAGAAGGTACGCGAGCACGTGAAAGCAGTCACCTTTCTACCTACATCTTAAAAATGAAAACCAAAAAGCAGAACACAATGAAAATACTGTATAAATGGTACACAAATTATATAAAGGAAGTGCTATGAATATTTTGGAAGAATTAGAGATTTACACACTTACGAGGTATTTCCCGAACGACTTAATAAACAAACTTGAAGCACAAGCCCTATTTAGAAAATTTTACTGAAATTTTCGATCACGAGAAAGGATGAACATATGAAACAACAGCTAACACGTACAAAACAATTTTAATCAAGTAATATCTGTGCTACAAACACCCCATCACTGACTCCCAAATATGAAAAATCTGTAAACATAACAACATCGAAATATCCGAACTGTCAAATAGCTGTCTATCAATTATCACGAAAAACTGAGGGATTATAATAATATTATCTGATAGCGGGCAACTCACAGCTGGCCCCTGGATGCCGTATGATCGTCAACTCGGTCTGGACGTAGATAAAAATGTAAATTACCAAAATAACGTTATTGATCATAAGTAAGACGTAAATAAGATTCATTGTTCACAACACCTAGATCTCCACTTGAAAATGGCACTGTAAACCAAAAAATGCGTTTTTATGCAGAAATTTGGAAATACAAGCAAATAAAGATTATATTGGAGCTACTGGAATTGACTTCTTGTAAAACGATAGTTCTCTCTGGTACCAGCGCCAGGCACCGTCTTCAAACGGCACTCGGTCGTGTGCGATTCTCATTCACAGTTTTTCAATCGTGTTCCTCAGCTTGTAGGGTTTTTCAGCGAGCCATCAAAGGAAGTTCCCCATTTTCTCCGCTTCAGTGATTACAGCACGTTTTGAGAGCTCTATAATTTCCAAATTATGACGTGTACAAATACGATTGACGCATGAATAAGACCGTAAACTCACCAAGTTTGCATTTTTACTCTACAAAACGTTCGTCTTGATGCTTGGATTCCACAACCATGGGATCCCGACGCCATACTAGCATTATGTTTGTGTTTCGTGACCGTCCAGCTCTATCACTCATATAGTTGCAGAAACAGCATCGCCGAATATCAATTCCTCTACCATAGCAACTTACAGACCAGTAGATCTTTCCATTCATTATAGGTTAAAATGGCAAGCACATTTGTCCCGCGTAAGTCGAGTCTATGAGCCACGTCGTTATACACGATGAACCACTTTAGTAGCCTGTAGTTCCGTTGGTGAGATTTCTACATACCTTATATCCCTTTGGTGACACGTTCTAATGGCTTCAAAATATCAACCAACAGTTTAATATTCTGTATTTCTAAAAGTGAGAGGGTAGGTTGTGACTTTGTATGTAGCATCAAAGATGGTGTACGACGAAAGACAGTTCAGTGTACCTCTCAAGCATGCATTAACGGAATTCAAACGAGTATCTGCGTCTAAGAACAAAATTATGTCACAGCACTCACTATGAACGACACTTGACTTGAAATGTGTGACAGTCTTACCTTGTTGACCATTAAATGAAAATCACTTCCTTGATAACTTACAAAAATGTAATAAATCCACAGTAGAAACACTCGACACGAAAAATTCTATAAAGTACAGACGTGAGTTAAAGTGTCACTTGAAAATTTTCGAGTACAAAAATAACCTATCAAAATGAAAGTACTCCCTCGATACCACGAAGTATCACTTTTCTCAGGTCTCTAGGTAAGGATGGTATCACGTCCGCCTTGTGGTACATATAACGCCTAAATTATGTACCGTATGTGTTCGGTATATCGCGACATACAGCCGTTATATTCGAGAGGCCGGCGGTTCAAATCTCGGTCGATCCATCCAGATTTAAGTATTCTGTGGTTTTCCTATACCGTTTAAGCAAATGAGAGGACGATTCCTTTGAAAACGGGCCAGATCAATTCCTTCCATATTCTTGTCAATCCGAGCTCGTGGTCTGTCGCCGATGACCTCGTCGTCGACAGCACGTTAGGCCACAGTCTTCAATTTTTCATAAATTAAACCCAGTGGCTTAGCTACAGGGGTGCAGTCCACACCGGACTCCATCTCCGGGAGCTGACAACGGTTGCTAGTTCCACGGCACGAGTTGTAAAAATACACTGTAAGACAAAAAAAAAGTACGATGCACCACGAAGGAATAATAGGAATGGGGCTGAAATCGGTACATGTGATGTACATGTATAGACAAACAAATGATTACAAAAAATGGTTCAAATGGCTCTGAGCACTATGGGACTTAACGTCTGAGGTCATCAGTCCCCTAGAACTTAGAACTACTTAAACCTAACTAACCTAAGGACATCACACACATCCATTCCCGAGGCAGGATTCGAACCTGCGAACGTAGCGGTCGCGCGGTTCCAGACTGTAGCGCCGAGAACCGCTCGGCCATTCCGGCCAGCTCAGTGGACTGTGATGGGCAACCAACCCGAATGTCGCTCGCCATACAGACCAACAACCAGGAGTGATTGTCTGGGGTGCCACTTAATTTCATAGCAGGAACCCTTCAGTTGTTGCCCGTAGCACCCTTACAGCACACCATTGCGTCGACGATATTCGACGACCCATTTTGTTACATTTCATGGTAAGCCATCCTGGGCAAGATAACACCGACTCACACGAGGAGAGTGTGTTCTGCTTGTCTTCTTGGTTGTCGAAACCTGCCATGGACAGCAAGTTCGCCGGATCCCTCCCCAACTGAGAAGACTTGGAGCATTACGGCCACGGCTCTGCAACCAGCTCTGGATATTGACGGTCTACCGTACCATCTGGACAGAATTCAGCACTGCTTGCGTAGGGTCCAGAGTTGGACCAACGCGTTATTGACTTGCTCATTTTGTGAACTCTTTTTTATTTTTATTTTTTAGTAAATCATCCAGTTCTTCTGAAACTGTAATCATTTGTCTGTAGATGTACATTACATCTACCGATTTCCACCCCATTCACATAATTCGTTAGTGGTGCACTTTTTTTCTCTTTGAATGTATTTTTAATACCCTATAGTCTGGACGTAAAAATATAACGAGGATACGGATAAGGCAATGCTTCTACAATGGCTGGAGTGCATCAGGAGTTCAAGATAGAATTTTTGAATTAATCGTAAGGCATTGTTATACCACTCTCTCAATCTTTCCTATGAAAAACTCTCTCTCAATCTTTGCATCTGCCACAGTTCCTTTATGTGTGACTTTTTCGGACTTTAAGATATACACCCATGTTCATAAATTAAGGATATGCTTTTACATGGTGAAACAACGCTCTTGTGGGCGGTTTGCGGGTTTAAATCACCTCGAGGTATGACCATGCAGTGCATTTGACCTACGGTCGACGCACGGTGGCGCTGGCAGCAGGCCACATACGCAGAGGTGTGCTGGTGCATGTCAGAGTAAGGTGCAGCGAGTAAGTGTGCAGGCGTTTTCAGACCTGCTAATGGTGACTGTGTGTTGCAAGTGGCTCAGATAACACATATTGATGACGTTATGAGGGGTAGAATATTAGGGCGACTGGAAGCTTGTCAAACGCAGCAGGTCGTAGCACAGGCCCTCCGTGTGCCACAAAGTGTGATCTCAAGATTATGGCAACGATTCCAGCAGACAGGAAACGTGTCTAGGCGCTACAATACGGGACGTCCATAGTGTTCAACACCACAATAAGACCGATATCTCACCATAAGTGCCCGCAGACTGCCTCGGAGTACTGCAGGTAGCCTTTATCGGGACCTTACCGCAGCCACTGGAACAGTTGTCTCCAGACACACAGTCTACAGACGACTGAACAGATATGGTTTATTCCCCGGAAACCTGCAAGGTGCTTTCTATTGACCCCTGGTCACAGGAGAGCCCATAAAGCCCGGTGTCAAGAACACAGTACATGGTCATTTGAACAGTGGTCGCAGGTTATGTTCACGGACGAATCCAGTTATAGTCTGAACAGTGATTCTCACCGTGTTTTCATGTGGCTTGAACGAGGAGCCAGATACCAACCACTTAATGTTTTTGAAAGGGACCTGTATAAAGGTCGTGGCTTGGGATTAAGATTGGTGCACGTACACCCCTGCATGTCTTTGACAGAGGAACTATAAGAGGTCAGGTGTATTGGGACATCATTTTGCAACAGTATGTCCGCCTTTTCAGGGGTGCAGTGGGTCCCACCTTCCTCCTGATGGCTGATAACGCACGGTCCCACCGAGCTGCCATCGTGGAGCCTGCCTGTTCTCCAGACCTATACCCTATCGAGCACGTCTGGAATGCTCTCGGTCGACGTATCGCTGAACGTCTTCAAACCACTACGACACTTCAGGAGCTCCGACAGGCACTAGGCAAGAATGGGAGGCTATACCCCAGCAGCTGATCGACCACCTGATCCAGAGTATGCCAACCCGTTGTGTGGCCTGTGTGCGTGTGCATGGTGATCATATCCCATACTGATGTCAGGGTAGATGCGCAGGAAACAGTGGCGTTTTGTAGCGCATGTGTTTCGGGACGGTTTTCTCAACTTATCACCAAAACTGTGGACTTACAGATCTGTGTCGTGTGTGTTCCCTATGTCCCTATGCTATTAGCTCCAGTATTTTGTAGTGCCACGTTGTGTGGCACCACAGTCTGCAATTATCGTTAATTTATGAGTATGAGTGTAGTTTTACTCAGCTTTTACTCACAGATAGACGAACCTTCTGAAAAAAGTTAGTTACAGTTAAGAGGGTTTCAGATACACGATGAAGCGCTCACTACGAAGCTATTAAGCCCGTGTTTCAGTGTTTTAAAAACGGTTATCGATGCCACTGGGGAACTGCTGATTCTTCAGAAAATACAGGAATGAGGGAAGACGTTCAAATTCTGTTGCCTAGAGTGCGATTTCTCGTTTTTGTTTTTATCATCTTAGAAGAAGTCAGCCACGATCAAAAGTATTTACAGATTGTTGGAGTCAACTTTGGACTGTGTGTTACTGAGATGGGAAGTCTAAAACTTTTTCTTAAAGAAAAGCAAAATTACCTTGTAGACGAAGCACTTCGATTTCCGATGGTACAACTCACGAGGTGGGCATTGCTGTGGGAAAACTAGAGTCATCGGGAGCGACAAAATGAGTCTGGAGAGAAGGCTACAGACGAGACGCTGACCTTACACCAGGAACTGAGAAGGTCAATGTAGAAGTGCATTGAGTTGTTTCTACAAAAATCGATACACACAGTAAAAACATGGAATTTATATGAGACCAATTTGTTGTTTTAGAGCCCAGCAATCTAGTTAAAATCTCAGTAACGGAACTTCTCACGACCGAAATTTTATTTGACAATTGTGATGAGGTTTCTGATGATAATGTCCTTGCAGAAGCCTAACAAGATTTCTGCAAGCAGGCAAAGTCCAAATGAAGAGTCTAGTGCTTGAACATGATTAAGATACTAGAATTTACTGAATCTGTTCCAAACTTCTTTTTGACTTTAAGATTTATCTTCTTTTTGGACGTTTTGGAAGCATCACATGAGAGTTATTTTCCAAAACTCAGACTAATTCATAATTATCTTACATCTCTTCACGAGGCTCAAGTTTGGCACTTTTGTCAGTCGAAAATAGTGTAGTTAAGGGTATCTATTTTCGTGATGAAATTTCAACAGTTGCAGCAGAAACTAGAACGAAGAAATTCTAAGCTGCAAGTTAAAATCACCTACCACTAAGAAGATCTTTTGTTAATTGCACTGCTTCATTAAACTCGTTCACACTCACACGCCAAGATACTTTCAATCCCTCTCAGAGTGGTATTCTGCCACCCACCCAACCTCCACAACATCCTAGCCCATCCCCTACGCCACTCCCATACCCAGTCCCCTGCCACAGGGATCATACCCCTGTGGAAGACCCAGATGCAAGACCAGCCCAATTCACCCACTGAGCACAACCTACTCCAGTCCCATCACAGACTTATCCTACTCCATCAGAGACTATGACACCCGTGAAAGCAACCATGTTATATACCAGCTCTGCTGCAACCACCGCACAGTGTTTTACATTGGTATGACGACCAACCGACTGTCAACTGGAATGAATAGTCACCACCAAAATGTTGCCAAAAGCAAGGTGGACCACCCAGTGGCACAACATGCAACAGAGCACAGCATTTAAGATTTCAATGGCTGCTTCACAACCTGTGCCATCTGCGTTCTGCCCATCACCACCAGCTTTTCTGAGCTGAACAGATGGGAGCTGTATTTAGAGCATATATTGGGCTCCCATAACCAACCTGCCCTAAACCTAAGGTAACTCGCTGACCCTCCCCCCTACCCTTGTGTGGGCAGGGGATAGTGTATACACACACACACACACACACACACACACACACACACACACACACACACACACACACAATCACATGCACCCACCCAATTTTTTTCTCCACATCAGCCATCTGTCTGCTGTTATCTCACATTGTAGTCTATGAAATCGCGTGCTCGGCCATCTGCCACCTGCCCCTCTAACTGCACCCCTAACTAGCCTACATACGGCTCCCCACTCTCCCAAGAGCCGCTAGAAGCTTCCCCCAACCCTTCCCTGCCTCTCACCTCCCCCCCCCCCCCGTGCACCCCACCACACACTCCCACCTTACCCCAGTACACTCACCGTGGGTTATGAAAGAGCTGAGCAGCCGGCCGGTGTGGCTGTGCGGTTAAAGGCGCTTCAGTCTGGAACCGCATGACCGCTATGGTCGCAGGTTCGAATCCTGCCTCGGGCATGGATGTGTGTGATGTCCTTAGGTTAGTTAGGTTTAATTAGTTCTCAGTTCTAGGCGACTGATGACCTCAGAAGTTCAGTCGCATAGTGCTCAGAGCCAGCCAGACCTGAGCACAACGTAGGGAGACAGGTGTGTGCATGTGAGTGAGTGAGAGAGAGTGTGTGTGTGTGTGTGTGTGTGTGTGTGTGCGCGCAAGTGAGTGTAAATGTGTGTGTGTGTGTGTGTGTGTGTGTGTGTGTGTGTGTGTGTGTATGTGTGTGTGTGTGTTTGTGAGCAATGTTATCCCTACAAGATTGAAGAAGGAAGTGCATTCCGAAAGCTAGCCAAGATCTATACCGTTTTTTTGTGTGCCTATCGATAATGCAGTGCTTATGTCTTTTTGTTAGACATCTCCTTTATTCTTAAATAATTCGTAATTCCCATCAAGATCTTTGCATATACTATTATAACAATATAAATTGCTTATTTAACTGCTTATATAAGAAAATGTGTCTCTGAAAAAAATAGTTCGATATCTTTATGCGTTACTGGTCTTCGTCATGGTGGTGGAGAAGAGACGGTTGGAGGGTAGGGGACACAGGTTAAAAGTCTCCGCACCAGGTAATAGGCTGCCTAACTACGCCACTGAATAAACTCTCATCTCCGAGTTTGAATCTCGTCACCCTCTAGTACTTACATTGCCAAATCCAAAAATTAAATTGCTGACGTAGT
Organism: Schistocerca americana; assembly: GCF_021461395.2. Lineage (NCBI taxonomy): Eukaryota > Metazoa > Arthropoda > Insecta > Orthoptera > Acrididae > Schistocerca > Schistocerca americana. The sequence goes on from NC_060126.1 coordinate 385,182,755, forward strand.
GAATATACAGGATGTTGTTGTTGTTGTGGTCTTCAGTCCTGAGACTGGTTTGATGCAGCTCTCCATGCTACCCTATCCTGTGCAAGCTTCTTCATCTCCCAGTACTTACTGCAACCCATATCCTTCTGAATCTGCTTAGTGTATTCATCTCTTGGTCTCCCTCTACGATTTTTACCCTCCACGCTGCCCTCCAATGCTAAATTTGTGATCCCTTGATGCCTCAGAACATGTCCTACTAACCGGTCCCTTATTTTTGTCAAGTTGTGCCACATACTCCTCTTCTCCCCAATTCTATTCAATACTTCATCATTAGTTATGTGATCTACCCATCTAATCTTCAGCGTTCTTCTGTAGCACCACATTTCGAAAGCTTCTATTCTCTTCTTGTCCAAACTATTTATTGTCCATGTTTCACTTCCATACATGGCTACACTCCATACAAATACTTTCAAAAACGACTTCCTGACACTTAAATCTATACTCTATGTTAACAAACTTCTCTTCTACAGAAACGCTTTCCTTGCCATTGCCAGTCTACATTTTATATCTTCTCTACTTCGACCATCATCAGTTATTTTGCTCCCCAAATAGCAAAACTCCTTTACTACTTTAAGTGTCTCATTTCCTAATCTAATTCCCTCAGCATCACCCGACTTAATTCGACTACATTCCATTATCCTCGTTTTGCTTTTGTTGATGTTCATCTTATAGCCTCCTTTCAAGCACTGTCCATTCCGTTCAACTGCTCTTCCAAGTCCTTTGGTGTCTCTGATAGAATTACAATGTCATCGGCGAACCTCAAAGATTTTTTTTCCTCTCCATGGATTTTAATATCTACTCCGAATTTTTCTTTTGTTTCCCTTACTGCTTGCTCAATATACAGATTGAATAACATCGGGGATAGGCTACAACCCTGTCTCACTCCCTTCCCAACCACTGCTTCCCTTTCATGCCCCTCGACTCTTATAACGGCCATCTGGTTTCTGTACAAATTGTAAATAGCCTTTCGCTCCCTGTATTTTACCCCTGCCACCTTAAGAATTTGAAAGAGAGTATTGCAGTCAACATTGTCAAAAGCTTTCTCTAAGTCTACAAATACTAGAAATGTAGGTTTGCCTTTCCTTAATCTTTCTTCTAACAAGGGGAGGCCGCCAATTGTGAAATTCAGATTAGATTCATACTGCGCATAATAAAAGCTCATGGCCAGAGGTGTAATGTGGCAAAGCACCAAGATGCACTTCTCAGCCGTTGTCGAGAAAATCGACAGTTGAAAGAAACCGTTGCGGTGAAATACTCTCTACGATTACTAATTTTCTACACCGTCGTGGTGCAGCGGTAAGCGCTCGGGTTCGTAATCCGAAGGTCGCCGGATCGACTCTCGCGCCATGCGAATTTTTTTTTTTTTAGTATTTGTTTTTTGTAATTCAAATATATATATAATTCCCGGCAATCAGTTGCAACAATTATGCATATAATAAGTTGTTGAAAGTCGTTTGTAGTGGAAAAACTGACGACTTCGAACATCATTATGTTTTCCGCAAACAAAGCTGTATTTCACAAATGTTATTAATTGTCTTCATAATGTTAACCACGTATAGTTTACGGAAGACGTAGAAACGATATTCCGAAACGAATACGTATAGCGTAAGTCAAACGTTCGAATTAGAATAGAGACCCCACGAACACAAATTTGCTGTGGCAGGTATGAAATATAAACTCCGTTACTCGATCGTTACACTTGAAGGACAGATGTTGAATGGGCCGAAACGAGCCACCGCATAACAGCGTAGTTGCCTGCTAACTTCGAAAGAAGGTAGATGCGGTCCTTAGCGCAACTTATAACATCGTCGAAAATCAGTGCGGACGGGAGAGCTTTGGTACACCCTGTTAAAAAAACGGAAAAATGGAGGCGGTACAATTGGAGAGCGATCAGCCTTCACCAACATGCATAAGCAATTTATTAATAGTTTTATATATATATATATATATATATATATATATATATATATATATATATATTTGAATTACAAAAACTAATAATAAAAAAATTGCATGGCGCGAGATTCGATCCGGCAACCTTTGGATTATGAAACCGAGCGCTTACCTCTGCGCCACGACGATGTGGAAAATTATTAATCGTGGAGAGTATTTCACCGCAACGGTTTCTTTTAACTGTCGATTTTCTCGACAACGGCTGAGAAGTGCATCTTGGTGCTTTGCCACATTACACCTCTGGCCATGAGCTTTTATTATGCGCAGTATGAATCGAATCTGAATTTCACAATTGGCGGCCTCCCCTTGTAAGATAAGTCGTAAGGTCAGTATTGCCTCATATGTTCCAATATTTCTACGGAATCCAAACTGATCTTCCCCGAGCATGAGGCTTCTACCAGTTTTTCCATTCGTCTGTAAAGAATTCGCGTTAGTATTTTGCAGCTGTGACTTATTAAACTGACAGTTCAGTAATTTTCACATCTGTCAACACCTGCTTTCTTTGGGAATGGAATTATTATATTCTTCTTGAAGTCTGAGGGTATACAGGATAGAGGTGTACAGGATAGAGGTTAGGAAAAAAGAACGAATATTTCTTAATCTGTAATCTCGTAACGGTGTTACATCGTTTCAGTGCAGTGACTACTGTCTTTGTGGTTTGATGTAAAATAGAAACTGATATTTAAATTAATGTTCAATTATGAATAGTGTTTTTAGGCATGCTACCACTACAAATGTTTTAAATGACGCAGTTTCATTTATCAAGTTTCTTTCACTATCTTAGTCCTGTATCTACACTGAAGCAAAGCAACGGTACAGGGGTGTGCAATAGAAGCAAACCTCGTGTATTGATTAGTGCTGCACATAAACTATGGTAAGCCTCCATACTCCAGATTTAGTCTGGTGGGCCGGCCGGTGTGGCCTTGCGGTTCTAGGCGCTTCAGTTGGAACCGCGTGACCGCTACGGTTGCAGGTTCGAATCCTGCCTCGGGCATGGATGTGCGTGATGTTCTTAGGTTATTTAGGTTTAAGTAGTTCCAAGTTCTAGGGGACTGATGACCTCATATGCTAAGTCCCATAGTGCTCAGAGCCATTTGAACCATTTTTAGTCTGGTGGGACCTGGGCGAACTTAAATAAACTAGATTCTTTAAAGAACTGAACTCCCATGCATGAACTTCAAACGTCTGATTACTCTACAAACGAGTTAATGTGTTTAATATCTTACATTAAGCATTTAAAACCTTTAAAGTTGAAGATGCAAAATCGTAATTATGTTGGTTTTATTACCTTCGTATTATTAACCCATAGAATAATGAAGAAGTGAAAATCATAACTGCTATACCAGGGAAGTGCTAAGTTCTTTGTACAAGATCCAGTGGCACTAATGTGACCACCGCCTATGTTAGACGTCAACGTGCAATAACCATTTGCAGACGGCAAGTGACGTCATTAGCAGTGGAGCGTACATAGTCAGGGGGACGTGGAAAATACAGCACTCCTTTTCGAAAAGCGGAAATGGAGCGATTTATCTGGTGTCCAAAAGGGCACGATCATTGATTTTCGGACCAAAAGTGGAAAAATTTCAAAAACGCATAAGTTTGTACACTATTCGCATGCCGCCGAGGTTAAAATATTCCGTGCGTGAGAAAATGAAGCTATCTAAAATCAGTGACGAAGCAACTGTGGTCCACCACGAGTCGTAGGTGACAAGGGGGAACGACAGCTGCGGGGATGCGTACGGGCGAACAAAATGGTTCAAATGGCTCTGAGCACTATGGGACTTAACTGCTCAGGTCATCAGTCCCCTAGAACTTAGAACTACTTAAACCTAACTAACCTAAGGACATCACACACATCCATGCTCGAGGCAGGATTCGAACCTGCGACCATAGCGGTCGCGCGGTTCCAGACTGAAGCGCCGAGAGCCGCTCGGTCATACTGCCGGCTAACAAGCTGCACCCAGGTTCCAGGAGCGAGCAAGTGTCCCCTCCTGCACCCCTTCCGGAAGTCTACGGTTGTAGGTACAAGTGTTTCGGAGAGCACTGTTGGGAGGACATGGGACTCCATAAGAGGCAACCCCTATGTGGTCTCATGTTAACCTAAAGATGTCGTCAGTTACGATTGCAGGGGCCACTTGATGGTCGGGAATGGTCCGTGGATCAATGGAAACGTGTCTCCAGGTCGGATGGACCCGCCACGGACGCAGGCCGGTGGGGGCAGTATTTTACTGTGGGAGACATTCACCTTTGATTCCATGGGATCTGCGGATCATCATCACTGAAATCACTAATTTTGATGTCATCATCGACGTCTAAAAACCGATGGTAGATAAAAATCGATCCGATAATACATTGACAGACAAAAAAAAAATTGCAACAGGAAGAAGGAGTTGTGCGACATAAACGAAAGCTGGTAGGGGTGTTTCTACACCTGAAAGATGAAGCCTATTCATTCACATGAGAGTGACGCCAATACGGTCGTGAGCGTTAGTTACTTTTGAGACTGGACTTGGTGAGTTGATTGTTAGTCAGGAATGTTTATGAGGCAACAAAGATGCCGTTATTAACACCTCACTGATTTTGAACGAAGTTGTGTAGTAGGGTTACGAGAAGCTGGATGTTTCTTCTGTGATATTGCTGAGAGACTTGGCAGGATTGTAGCCGCTGTACGTGATAGCTTGCAGCAGTGCTCACGGGATGTTCGGAAGAAAGAAGACCTGGCTCCGAGTGGCCGCGTGATACTACCGAGAGAGAAGACCATAGCGTTCAGCGTACGGCGACATAGACGCCATTACCAGCACCTCACTGAGTTTGAACGAGATCGTGTAATAGGGTTACGAGGATCTGAATGTTTCAAAAAATGGCTCTAAGCACTATGGGACTTAACATCTGAGGTCATCAGTCCCCTAGAAATTAGAAGTACTTAAACCCAACTAACCTAAGGATATCACACACATCCGTGCCCGAGGCAGGATTCAAACCTGCGACCGCAGCGCTCGCGCGGTTCCAGACTGTAGCGCCTAGAACCGCTCGCCCATCCCGGCCGGCGTACGGGCGAACAGATGTGCAACTGTTGAGCAGCTGACCGCCCAGATGAACCAAGCGGCTACCAACAGCGTCTCCTCAACGACCGTTCAGCGAACATTTGGGTCTTCGCATATGGCGTGTGGTTCATGCGCCCATGCTAACTACTGTTCATTGGCGACGAAGACTGGAATTTGCGTACCAATGACACAACTGGACGTCCACTAGTGGCGACAGGAGGACTTCTCAAATGAATCACGTTCTATGTTCCATCAGACAGATGGTCCTTGGCGTGTAAGGCCCTGCAACAGTCGTCGGAAGGGCCAAGGCGGGAGATGGGAGTGTTATGGTCTGAGGAATGCTTTCGTGTCATTCCCTGCGTGATGGCGTCATTCTGGAAGGCACAAAGAATCAACACAAGTGTGCATCTATCCTTGGGGCCCATGTCCACCCCTACAAGCAGTTTGTCTTTCGTTGGCAAATTGGCATCTAGCAGGTCGCCCTGTACGTGCGTAGTTCGAAGAGCACCACAATCACTTTACCGTACTCCACAGACCCCAAACGACCAAACGTAATTGAGAATCCGTGGGACGATCTCGATCGAGCCGTTCGCACCATGGATCCTCAACCGAGGAACGTCGCACAGCTGGTCACGGGACTGGAATCGGCATGGCTCCACATCCCTGTGAGTACCTTCCACAACTTCACTGACTCTTTACATGCACTTCTCGCACTGCGAAAGGTGGTTATTCAGGCGCTTGACAGGTGGCCACGTGGATGTGACTGGACAATACATGTTCATGTAAGAACTTTTTGGAAAATAGTGCCTAGCGTCAAATAATTTATTTTAGGCTTTGTCAAGGCAGTACTATAACGTTGATAAATGTATCAATAGTATCTAATGTTAATTTTTTAAAATTAAGTAATCGTAGACCAATGTGACAGTCACATGAAAACTGCCTTCCAACACACTGGATGAATACAGACTTCTAACTTCAACACTGGTTTATTGTGTTCAATCTCTTACGCAAGATTATTGAGATGCCCTGCTAAATCCACAGGACAGGACAGTTAGTTTAAGTTTGCGAGGTGCCGGGGCTAGCAGTGTTTTTTAACACTCAATTCTTAGAGAAATTACATATGTACATGATGCTCTAAGCCCCCCCCCCCCTATTCTAACTCCATCTTTTCCTGTTGCACAAGGATAAAAAAAAATACGCGAACTGACTCTAATCAATCCTGCCAGTGGAGTAGAAGAGAGTTTGGCACCTGCAATAATTTAATTTGATAAATAAGTTAATTAAACGAAGGTTTCATTAACATAGTGAGAAATGATGGGGTTGCTCTACCTATTAACAGAATGAAAGTTCTGTCCAAAATAACAATATGATTTATTAAGACTAATCACAAAATAATAAACAACAACACATGAAACATTAACAATACATCAAATTGGCTCTAATTGGATACTTAAACAAACGCTGTGAATGTGAAGTTGTCCCTAAACTAGATTGTGAGGATTATGACGAAGTGGTATGTGCAGCCAATTCCTAGCAACTCAATTCTTAGAGAAAACACATAGCCAACCCAACATTAATTGCTGCTACCCAAGACAGAACAAAGTTAGAAAAAAGACGAACAGGCGCGCTCTGATGAGCTCTGATTGTCACCTAGGAAAATCCCTATCTGCCGGTGCTGCGGACATACATTACCAAACCGACTTCTTGACTCCCAGGACACGATCTGCCGTACCGGAGCCGTTGGCTGGTTGCTTCGACGTCCTCGACCGAAAAGGCGAGAGCCAACTACTCACAAGAGCACCCGTACCAAAAACCGAACACAGAACATTCCCGCCCCCACGACAGTGGCCGTGGTTAAACGTTCCAATCAGCAACTCGAAAACCGGCGGAAAATTCCACTCCATTGCCGGAACGCTACCATTCCACCAATGGAGATCCTTGGCGCCAATTTCTGCGCCGATCTTTCTACGTCACGGAGCTATGCCCTGAGCAAGCCAATCACAGTTACTATTTTGCAGAAAGTGCGGGAATTTTCCCGCCACAGCTGCCTGGGTACACAAGTCATTCCCACGCCTCGCTGGTAGCCCGCCAGAAAGTGTTTTCGCTAAGTTTCTGCGAAGTAACGGAACCTCTAGCCCAGCTGCTACTTCAAGCTCTGCGGGCGTGCCTCTTGACAATGTCGGTGTCTGCAAAGCGTTCACTCGACTTCCTCACACCCGTCGGCTTAAAGCTTTCCAGATCAGCAGAGCCCGCCTGTCACCGGACCACCCGGGTGACGAGAGACGCTGCGTGGGAAGTCCGCGTGTGAAGGAATAGCAACTTTCCACCGCATGCAATTAGAGAGGAGAATCGTAAGATAGAAATATGAGAGGGGGCTCATGCCACCTCTCAAGTTGTGGAAAGGGGCCAAAATAAGCGGCTGTCAATTACACTCGAACATACAACCTTTTATTTGATCAAACATTACAAGAGCCAAGAAATTAAAAAAAACACAGCTTTAGTTTTGAAACTTAATTAGCGGCTGAACGCGCCTTACAATCTCATGCCTTAAGGCCAAGACCACTTTAATTTGAAAATGGCTGAAAGCCAATAACTTAAAGCTCAACCAAAATCAGAAATTTAAAAGGCACAGCTTTATCTTAAAACAGTTCCTTCATTAGGTTGAAGGCCCAAAGAATCTGACACTTTAAGAGCAAACAACTTAAATTCAAAATCCGCTGAACGCCCAACACTTAAGACTCAATAACATTATTTCTTTTTAAAAAAAACGCCAAAGGCTTTACATAAAACCATTCTTAAATTAGGCTGAAGGCCCAAACCATCTAACACCTTAAGAGCAGAACAGCTTTAATTCAGAACCGGCTGAAGAGCAAAACAACTTAAATTCAAAATCGGCTGAACGCCAAACACTTAAGACTCAATAACATTAATTTTAAAAATGCCAGAGGCTTTACGTACTACAGTTCTTAAATTAGGCTGAAGGCCCAAACCATCTGACGCCTTAAGCGCAAAACAACCTTAATCTAAAAATCGGCTAGAAGACATACAAGTACAAACAACAAGAATAAACAAGAAAAGGCAATACACCAAAGGGCGAACAGAAGTTCCGAGGGTCGGCCTGGAATTCAAACACTAACGCTCGCTTAGGTGAGACAGGCAGTCGGCCCAACCATTGTCGATCCGACGACAACCCAACCGGCAGACTGTCAACGGACCCACCGACAAGATAAGATAACCTCCGTTTCACCCGACCAGCACACAACAGGGAGTTCAATCGAACAATGTAGAAGGTATTGGCGCCCACAAACAATTATACATTGAGCTGTCAAATTACACACTGTGCTGGACAGCGACAACAAGATGAGAAAATTACACTACCTGAATTTACGTCAACGGCCAGGGCAGGTAACCCGAACTTTAACGGCCACAAGGCAGAAGATTCCGCTGGTGCACTTCAACTCAAATAACCAAGTACAGTTAAACTCCACTGGAGGGTGGCTAAAATTTGCCAACTTGAAAACACATGTTGTTGCTCGCGGGAATATCTCAACAGCCGACAACAAACTCCAAACGACACAATGTGAACATTCGTGACTTGCTGGTAGATTAAGTCAAAACTCAACTTTCATGTCCAGGATCGGTGAGCCGTGAACCTCGTACCAATGGGAACAGCACCACACACTCCGACACCGCATAGAGACTGCCAGCGGGCCTGGCCAAAATACGCACTGCAGAGGTTTCCTCGCTGCTCCACGCCAACCGACCAACTGCCCGCACACAGCCCAGCCGGAAACTGTAAGAGCCAGGGAAAAGATAGTCCAAGGTGCGAATATCGATACACACCGCTGCTGCCACCCGCGGAGAAAGAGGATAACAGCAAAATCGCGATAACCGTGAGAGACTAAACACACAATAGCAACCAAGGTTTAATCCAACGAATAGTATGATCCAGCCACGGCTCAATGACACCTCTTAATGACCAGATTACGACAGAAGTTTGAATTTTTAAATTCAGTCAATAATTATACGAAATATTGAAAATCAAGTTTTTGTTGCATCCAGACGCCGTTAGAGAGGCAACCTGCAACTGAGACCAGGTGACGTTTTAGCCGTTTAGTAATACAGATGTAATAAACAGGTAGTCGAGAGCTTACAACAGCATCCTCTACAGTTTGCGTCATTGTGAAAGTAAGCATATGGTATATCTCGTAATAGTCTGCCCTGCTCTTTCACTGTGAGAGTGTTTAATGCTTTACAGTGCACGCTCTCTAACATCACACGTCCAGGAGGCACGCCCCTAGTATCTCACAAAATGGCGTGTCCTCTTGCAAAGGCTGACTGCTGCAAAGTGGCTCGTTATGAGCGGGCCCGGGGCGCTCTGGGTTCTGTGGTAGCCCTCAGCCCTCAGTTCTCAGCCCTCTTCCCTCAACCCTCATCCAGGAGCAACAGGGCCCTACCAGCTGCCACAGTGCTAAGCCCCGCCTACTCGCCGTGACCCCGCCTCATTAACAGCACGGCTGAGAACCGCTGCCTCAAAATACGAGGCTTGGCTCCAAATTTATACGCCTTCAGACCGCGCGTACAGCACACAGTTTGTGTAGTTGTTACTTAGTGCCAGATGTTCAAAACTAAATATCACGAACAACGAGGCAAGGAAATTGGCAAAAATAAGCTTGTTAACAAAAAAATCTGCGGCCTTACAGTAAGATGCTACACAGATCGTTATTGAATGCATAAATCAACACAACCACTTGTGGAGGCATTTCATCGCTAAACAAATACGAACATTACATTCAGAGAACGCAACTGCTACGCTATTTCGAACTAGACTACAAACTTACCAACCAAATACTCGACGTACACTGTAATCTAGACTACTCTGAGAAACCATTAATCATTAACAGAAATTTAAAAAGCCTTCTCGAGAAATAGCCAGTTGCCATGGGTGTATATACCGACGGGTCTAAATACAAGGACTTCATCGGCTTTGCCCATTTTGAAATTAAAAATAACAATAGTGAACTATTTCGTCTTCCGAAAGAGGCGTCAATTTACTCATCAGAGCTCCCAGCAGTTGACAGAACACTAAGTTATGGTATGACGGTAGCAGCTGTCTATATTTTATCTAACGGACTCGCTTTCTCCACGGTGAGATGACCTTGTAGCGACCAAGTCGGGTTTTACGTATCGAAAAACTGCTGCTGTATCGCAGTTGTACCGAACCGGTAACGGGATTTCATTTGTGTGAATGAAAGGCCATGCCGGGATTGTGGGGAACGAAATGACGACCAATTGGCTAAGGACCCGAAGACGACTGGCGTACAAGATCTAAGTATTTCCGTAGAAGCCTCATTGCTGCGGTTAGAGGCTCGACTAACAGTGACTGGAACGAGGCATAGGAGACTGAACATCTACCCAAAGGCACCTGGGGCAAGCGATTCCTTCCGCATTTATCGAAAGCCCAATGGTATGCTGCAAAGATGGGCCTGAACTGCATCTTAACCTGGACTAGATATGTTGTTGTTGTTGTGGTCTTCAGTCCTGAGACTGGTTTGATGCAGCTCTCCATGCTACTCTATCCTGTGCTAGCTTCTTCATCTCCCAGTACCTACTGCAACCTACATCCTTCTGAATCTGCTTAGCGTATTCATCTCTTGGTCTCCCTCTACGATTTTTACCCTCCACGTTGCCCTCCAATACTAAATTGGTGATCCCTTGATGCCTCACAACATGTCCTACCAACCGATCCCTTCTTCTGGTCAAGTTGTGCCACAAACTTCTCATCTCCCCAATCCTCTTCAATACTTCCTCAATAGTTATGTGATCTACCCATCTAATCTTCAGCATTCTTCTGTAGCACCACATTTCGGAAGTTTCTATTCTCTTCTTGTCCAAACTATTTATCGTCCATGTTTCACTTCCATACATGCCTACACTCCATACAAATACTTTCAGAAATGACTTCCTGACACTTAAATCTATATTCGATATTAACAAATTTCTCTTCTTCAGAAACGCTTTCCTTGCCATTGCCAGTCTACATTTTATATCCTCTCTACTTCGACCATCATCAGTTATTTTGCTCCCCAAATAGCAAAACCCCTTTACTACTTTAAGTGTCTCATTTCCTAATCTAATTCCCTCAGCATCACCCGACTTAATTCGACTGCATTCCATTATCCTCGTTTTGCTTTTGTTGATGTTCATCTTATATCCTCCTTTCAAGACACTGTCCATTCCATTCAACTGCTCTTCCAAGTCCATTGCTGTCTCTGAATTACAATGTCATCGGCGAACCTCAAAGTTTTTATTTCTTCTCCATGGATTTTAATACCTACTCCGAATTTTTCTTTTGTTTCCTTTACTGCTTGCTCAATATACAGATTGAATAAGATCGGGGAGAGGCTACAGCCCTGTCTTACTCCCTTCCCAACCACTGCTTCCCTTTCATGCCCCTCGAGTCTTATAATTGCCATCTGGTTTCTGTGCAAATTGTAAATAGCCTTTCGCTCCATGTATTTTACCCCTGCCACCTTTAGAATTTGAAAGAGAGTATTGCAGTCAACATTGTCAAAAGCTTTCTCTAAGTTTACAAATGCTAGAAACGTAGGTTTGCCTTTCCTTAATCTTTCTTCTAAGATAAGTCGTAAGGTCAGTATTGCCTCACGTGTTCCAGTATTTCTACGGAATCCAAACTGATCTTCCCCGAGGTCGGCTTCTACTAGTTCTTCCATTCGTCTGTAAAGAATTCGCGTTAGTATTTTGCAGCTGTGGCTTATTAAACTGATTGTTCGGTAATTTTCACATCTGTCAACACCTGCTTTCTTTGGGATTGGAATTATTATATTCTTGTTTAAGTCTGAGGGTATTTCGGCTGTTTCATACATCTCGCTCACCAAATGCTAGAGTTTTGTCAGGACTGGCTCTCCAAATGCCGTCAGTAGTTCCAATTGAATATTGTCTACTCCAGGGGCCATGTTTCGACTCTGGTCTTTCAGTGCTCTGTCAAACTCTTCACGCAGTATTGTATCTCCCATTTCATCTTCATCTACATCCTCTTCTATTTCCATAATATTGTCCTCAAGTACATCGCCCTTGTATAGACCCTCTATATACTCCTTCCACCTTTGTGCTTTCCCTTCCTTGTTTAGAACTGGGTTTCCATCTGAGCTCTTGATGTTCGTACGTGTGGTTCTCCTTTCTCCAAAGGTCTCTTTAATTTACCTGTAGGCAGTATCTATCTTACCCCTAGTGAGATTACCCTCTACATCCTTACATTTGTCCTCTAGCCATCCCTGCTTAGCCTTTTTGCACTTCCTGTCGATCTCATTTTTGAGACATTTGTATTCCTTTTTACCGGCTTCATTTACTGCATTTTTATATTTTCTCCTTTCATCAATTAAATTCAATATTTCTTCTGTTACCCAAGGATTTCTACCAGCCCTCGTCTTTTTACCTACTAGATCCTCTGCTGCCTTCACTACTTCATCCCTCAAAGCGACCCATTCTTCTTCTACTGTATTTCTTTCCCCCATTCCTGTCAATTGTTTCCTTACGCTCTCCCTGAAACTCTGTACAACCTCTGGTTCTTTCAGTTTATCCAGGTCCCATCTCCTTAAATTCCCACCTTTTTGCAGTTTCTTCAGTTTTAATCTACAGGTCATAACCAATAAATTGTGTTCAGAGTCCACATCTGCCCCTGGATATGTCTTCCAATTTAAAACCTGGTTCCTAAATCTCTTGTCTTACCATTATATAATCTATCTGATACCTTTTAGTATCTCCAGGGTTCTTCCATGTATACAACCTTCTTTCATGATTCTTAAACCATGTGTTAGCTATGATTAAGTTATGCTCTGCGCAAAATTCTACTAGACGGTTTCCTCTTTCATTTCTTACCCCCAATCCATATTCACCTACTACGTTTCCTTCTCTCCCTTTTCCTACTACCGAATTCCAGTCACCCATGACTATTAAATTTTCGTCACCCTTCACTATCTGAATAATTTCTTTTATTTCATCATACATTTCTTCAATTTCTTCGTCATCTGCAGAGCTAGTTGGCATATAAACTTGTACTAATGTAGTAGGTGAGGGCTTCGTATCTATCTTGGCCACAATAATGCGTTCACTATACTGTTTGTAGTAGCTTACCCGCATTCCTATTTACCTATTCATTATTAAACCTACTCCTGCATTACCCCTATTTGATTTTGTGTTTACAACCCTGTAGTCACCTGACCAGAAGTCTTGTTCCTCCTGCCACCGAACTTCACTAATTCCCACTATATCTGATTTTAACCTATCCATTTCCCTTTTTAAATTTTCTAACCTACCTGCCCGATCAAGTGATCTGACATTCCACGCTCCGATCCGTAGAACGCCAGTTTTCTTTCTCCTGATAACGACATCCTCTTGAGTAGTCCCCGCCCGGAGATCCGAATGGGGGACTATTTTACCTCCGGAGTATTTTACCCAAGAGGACGCCATCATCATTTAATCATACAGTAAAGCTGCATGCCCTCGGGAAAAATTACGACCGTAGTTTCCCCTTTCTTTCAGCCCTTCGCAGTACCAGCACAGCAAGGCCGTTTTGGTTATTGTTACAAGGCCAGATCAGTCAACCATCCAGAGTGTTGCCCTTGCAACTACTGAAAAGGCTGCTGCCCCTCTTCAGGAGCCACACGTTTGTCTGGCCTCTCAACAGATACCCCTCCGTTGTGGTTGCACCTACGGTACGGCTATCTGTATCACTGAGGCACCCAAGCCTCCCCACCCACGGCAAGGTCCATGGTTCATGGGGGTGGAGATATAGCGATACAGTTTGTGAGGTCCACTGCCAGCATTAAATTTAACCGCGGCCGCCACCGCCAACATCTCTATAGTGTTCACCATATGGCGGCTGTGCGGAGCTCCAGGACATTAATCACATCTTCTCCGGCTGCCCTCAATGCAGAAGGGAATCCGCCTGGCGCATTACAGAGCTGATTCGCATGCGTCGACCACTTCCTTCCCGTGTGTTAATCTTCTCCTCCAGAAGACTTAAGATATATACAAATTATTAGTGGAATCTGCTTTCAAAGTTGGAATCAAATTATAACCGTTGAGTTTTGGCTTGTGTCGCGCGCGTGTGTGTGTGTGTGTGTGTGTGTGTGTGTGTGTGTGTGTGTGTGTGTGCGCCGATAAAGGCGTTCTTTCGCCCCATTTGAAATCTGATTGTTCACTTAATTGTACATCTACATGATTTCTCTGTATTTCACAATTAAGAACATGGTAAATGGTGCATCGAATGACCTTCAAGCTACACTACTGGCCATTAAATTTGCTACACCACGAAGATGACGTGCTACAGATCCGAAATTTAACCGACAGGAAGAAGCTGCTGTGATATGCAACTGATTAGCTTTTCAGAGCATTCACACAAGGTTGGCGCCGGTGGCGACACCTACAACGTGCTGACATGAGGAAAGTTACCAACCGATTTCTCATACACAAACAGCAGTTGACCGCCTTTGCCTGTTGAAAAGTTGTTGTGATGCCTCGTGTAAGGAGTAGCCGACTGTGATAAAGGTCGGATTGTAGCCTATCGCGATTGCGGTTTACCGTATCGCGACATTGCTGCTCGCGTTGGTCGAGATCCAATGACTATTTCCAGAATATGAAATCGGTGGGTTCAGGAGGGTAATACGGAACGCCGTGCTGGATACCAACGGCCTCGTATCACTAGCAGTCGAAATGACAGGCGTCTTATCCGCATGGCTGCAACGGATCGTGCAGCCACGTGTCGATCCCTGAGTCAACAGATGGGGTCGTTCGCAAGACAACAACCATCTGCATGAGCAGTTCGACGACGTTTGCAGCAGTATGGACTATCAGCTCGGAGACCATGGCTGCGGTTACTCTTGACGCTGCATCAGAGACAGGAGCGCCTGCGATGGTGTACTCAACGACGAACCTGGGTGCACAAATGGCAGAACGTAATTTTTTGGATGAACCCAGGTTCTGTTTACAGCTTCATGATGGTCGCATCCGTGTTTGGCGACATCGCGGTGAACGCACATTGGAAGCGTGTATTCGTCATCGCCATACTGGCGTATCACCCGGCGTGATGGTATGGGGCGCCATTGGTTACACGTCTAGATCACCTCTTGTTCGCGTTGACGGCAGTTTGAACAATGGACGTTACATTTCAGATGTGTTACGACCCGTGGCTCTACCCTTCATTCGATACCTGCGAAACCCTACATTTCTGCAGTATAATGCACGACCGCATGTTGCAGGTCCTGTATGTGCCTTTATGGATACAGAAAATGTTCGACTGCTGCCCTGGCCAGCACATTCTCCAGATCTCTCACCAATTGAAAACGTCTGGCCAATGATGGCCGAGCAACTGGCTCGTCACAATACGTCAATCACTACTCTTGATGAACTGTGGTATCGTGTTGAAGCTGCATGGGCAATTCTATGTGTACACGCCATCCAAGCTGTGTTTGACTCAATGCCCAGGCGTATCAAGGCCGTTATTACGGCCAAAGGTGGTTGTTCTGGGTACTGATTTCTCAGGATCTATGCATCCAAATTACGTGAAAATGTAATCACATGTCAGTTCTAGTATAATACATTTGTCCAATGAATACCTGTTTGTCATCTGCATTTCTTCTTGGTGTAGCAATTTTAATGACCAGTAGTGTATTTTTCTATCGTTCCACTGTCGAACAGCGAGCGGGAAAAAACGAACACTTCAGTATTTACGTGTGAGCTCTGATTTCTCTTGTTTTATTATGATGATCATTCCTCGCTATGTAGGTTGGCGCCAATAAAATATTTTCACTCTCTGAGGATGAAATTGGTGATTTCATGATAAGATCCTGCTGCACCGGAAAACGCCTTTGTTTTATTGGTTGCCACACGAATTGTCGTATCATATCCGTGTCACTCACTCCCCTGTTTCGAGAGACTAGAAAACGAGCTTTCTTTGAACTTTTTCGATATCCTTAGCGAATTCCATCTGATGGGCATCCCACACCGCATAGCAATACTCCCTCCATAAGAGGGCAGACAAGCGTAGTCTAAGCAGTCTCTTTAGAAGATCTGTTGCATTTTCTGAGTGGTCTACCTATAAGTCAGAGTCTTCGGTTTGCTTTCTCCACATTATCTATGTGATAGTTCCAGTTTAAGTTATCCGTAGCTCTAATCCCTAAGTATTTAACTGAACTGACAGACTTCAGATCTGTACGATTTATCGTGTAACAGAAATTTAACAAATTCTTTCTAGAGCTCATGTGGATGACTACACACCATTCGTGATAAATCAGTCAGTTGGCACTTTTCGCATCATGCAGATATCTATAAGTTTTGCAGTTGATTTTGTCATCTGATGATTTTGTAAGACGGTAAACGACAGCATCATCTACAATCAGTCTAAGAGTGCTACTCAGATGGATTCCTAAATCGTTTATGTCGATCAGCAACAGCAGAGAGCCTATAACATTTCCTCGGGGAACGGCAGAAATTTCTTCAGTTTTACTAGACTACTTTCCGTGAGTTATTTCGAACTTTGATCTTTCTGACAGGAACTCACGAATCCAGTTGTGCGGTTGAGAGTTTTACTCGATGACTTTTCATCAGTTATTACGAACTTTGACCATTCTGACATGGACTCACGGATCCAGCTGCGCGACTGAGACGATACACCATAGGTCAGATGCATTTATTTCAGTATTGCGCTAAGATGTTATATGTTAGGACTGGCTGTATGGGGGCAAGCGGAGGCCGATAAGCACATAGAAAAAAAGAAAAAAAATGAGACTTAGAACCATACGCAGATACAAGGCATCGGGCACGATTGTGAGATTTTACTAGTCATCCTCTTAAGAGACCAAACTGGCTGCTACGGAGCTCTATAGAGCCGGTACTACGCTGTCACGTGGACCCTCCGCTTATGGCAGTGAAGTAGTATGTATGTGGCAGTCGGTTGTACGGAGCCAGTTCAGTAATATGGAACGACGTGGAGACCCGGCAGAATGTCGGAAAGACGCTACGGTTTTTGGACTGACTATAACCACGCCGTGAGTGAATTTACCCTATTTGATTGCGTATCAACGTGGGAAGCCGACCTCGGGGAAGATCAGTTTGGATTCTGTAGAAATATTAGAACACGTGAGACAGTACTGACCCTACGACTTATCTTAGAAGATAGATTAATGAAAGGCAAACCTACGTTTCTAGCATTTGTAGGCTTAGAGAAATCTTTTGACAATGTTGACTGGAATACTCCCTTTCAAATTCTGAAAGTGGCTGGGGTAAAATACAGGGAGCGAAAGGCTATTTACAATTTGTACAGAAACCAGATGGCAGTTATAAGAGTCGAGGGACATGAAAGGGAAGCAGTGGTTAAGAAGGGAGTGAGACAGGGTTGTAGCCTCTCACCAATGTTATTCAATCTGTATACTGAGCAAGCAATACAGGAAACAAAAGAAAAATTCGGAGTAGGAATTAAAATCCATGGAGAAGAAATAAAAACTTTGAGTCATCCCGTGTAGGCTTTCACGGCCGGCGTCTTCATCAGTAAACACTTCCGGGCTAAGTTGCCATGGTCGATCTGTAGAACTTCTTCTCCCTGACGTTTCGTTCTCAACTACGGAGAACATCTTCCGAGGTGAGTCGACGACTGGCTGCTAGGAGCTGGGCGTTGGTCTCGGGGTTCTAGGCGCGCAGTCCGGAACCGTGTGACTGCTACGGTCGCAGGTTCGAATCCTGCCTCGGGCATGGATGTGTGTGATGTCGTTAGGTTTAAGTAGTTCTAACTTCTAGGGGACTGATGACCACAGCTGTTAAGTCCCATAGTGCTCAGAGCCATTTGAACCATTTTTTGCTAGGAGCTGGCGCCGCCGCTTATATGGAGATCGTAGAGGGCGCCACCGCACGTCACGTGGCGTCGATGTGTAGCTATCTCTGGCTATCGTCTGTTCTCTCGATTGCAGGCAAGCTATTGTCACGTGATTGATGCAACGTCGACCGCCATATCTTGTCCAATTTTAATCCTTCTTCTTTACGATTAAAATTGTTTTGATGTTTGTGGATTTCAATTGCCTCTCTATACATACGTGTATAATAATGCGACGTCCTCGCTAGCACGCTTGTCTCACCAAATTTTATTTCGTGATCTCCATCCTTAAAAACATGTTCCGCTACTGCCGATTTGTCGATATGTCCCAAGCGACAGTTTCTTTTGTGCTCCGTCAACCGTGTATTGATGCTTCTTTTTGTAGTTCCTTTGTAAACCCTGCCACAACTACACGGAATTTTATATACCCCTGGGGTGGCTATGGGGTGACGAGCGTCTTTTCTTGATCTTAGGCATTCACTAATTTTCAGACCTCTTCTGAAGAAGAGAAATTTGATAACATCGAGTATAGATTTAAGTGGCAGGAAGTCATTTCTGAAAGTATTTGTATGGAGAGTAGCCTTATATGGAAGTGAAACATGGACGATAAATAGTTTGGACAAGAAGAGAATAGAAGTTTTCGAAATGTGGTGCTACAGAATAGTGCTGAAGATTAGATGGGTAGATCACATAACTAATGAATATGTACTGAACAGAATTGGGGAGAAGAGTAATTTGTGGCACAACTTGACTAGAAGAAGGGAGAGGGTTGGTAGGAAATGTTCTGAGGCATCAAGGGATCACCAATTTAGGACAGAATGGAGGGTAAAAATCGTGGAGGGAGACCAAGAGATGAATACACTAAGCAGATTCAGAAGGATGTAGGTTCCAGTAGGTACTGGGAGATGAAGAAGCTTGCACAGGATGGAGTAGCATGAAGAGCTGCATCAAACCAGTCTCTGGACCGAAGACCACAACAACAACAATCCACGTGGGCTGTTCAACGCATCTACGAGGAATTGTGTATCACGCGCAGGGAAAGAACGGTCATCGTAAAATGATTCTAATCAGAGACGAGTATCACGCCCTGCCCGAGGCAGGATTCGAACCTGCGACCGTAGCGGTCGCGCGGTTCCAGACTGTAGCCACCCCACCGGCCAGCCGCTGAACAGTTTACAGCTAGATCTCCGAGAACGTTTAATGCCGTACCACGTCGTGCACTGCTAACCGTGATACCATAGAACGGAGAACCCAGAAGGTATGTGACTTACACAACCAATTTTGTTATTCTGGACGGCGAATGTGCAACAGAAACGAAAGTAACATCGGAGGTTCCTCAAGAAATAGTAATAGGGCCTCTAATATTCTCAATATTCAGTGTGTGAAAAACTTAAGGACGAAGTAACTTCCGCACGATGTGTTACTGCCAAGTAACATATCTCGATGAAGTTCCACCATACATAGAAAGAACAGCTACAGTATAGTACAGAAAGTAATTGAGAGAAATACGCAATGAGACGAACCTAAATGACAATTTTATTTAAATTCAATAATTAAACTGTAGTCACCGCGATTCAGGACATTACAAAAGTCGGGACTCGGTTCTTAATGTAGTGTGTGCTCACCACAGGAGGCAATATATGTTCTGCAATGTGCTCCCATGCCGACCACAAGGTTGATGAGCAGTTGTTGTGCTGGTAAGCTACAGCTAGATGGTCGTGGGTGCATGTGGGCTTGCTGCAATGGGTCTCCACAACGCACCCCACACGTCCTAGATGGGATTTAAGTCGGGGGAACGGGCAGGCCTGTCGATCCCTTGTCTTAAGTGGCAAATGCTCTGTCCATCGAGACATCTTACCCATAGCCTTCTGGGTCACGATTAGCCTTTCCCACTTTCATTTATACCTCATGTCAAAGAACAGTACCGTGTGCAGTCTGACCAGAAGTGTCACAACCCACGAGAGATTATGATCTGTTGAAGTGTCAGTCCCTTTAATTCGGAGGAAGCATGGAGATCGAAGTGGAACATTGGCTAACTATCTTGATGGCTACGAATATCCCATTACACTGGCTCTCACCTACTCATGAATTCCATTATAATCTTAACAGAGAAAACTCACTCGCAGAAACCAGCACGGTTTTAGGAAACAGCGATCGTGCCAGACACAGCTGGCCCTCTTTGTACATGATATGCAACAGGCTCTAGATTCCGGCTCCCAGGTTGATGCCATATTTCTCGACTTTCGAAAGGTGTTCAAATCAGTTCCGCACTGTCGCTTGCTCCTAAAAGTGCGCGCTTACGGTCTATCCGATGACATATGCGGTTGGATAGAAATTTTCTAACAGACGGAGAGCAGTATGTCGTCCTGAATGGGGTGACTTCAACAGAAAAAAGCGTAGCTTCAGGTGTGCCCCAGGACAGTGTAATAGGTCCGCTGCTTTTTACGATTTACATAAAACATCTGGTTGATGGTATCGACGGCGGCATTAGACTGTTTTCCGATGATGCTGTTGTCTACAGGAAAGTAGTATCACACGAAAGTTGTGAACAAGTCAATGAGGATTTGCAGAAAATAAATTCGTGGTGTAATGACTGGCAGTTATCTCTCAATATTAGTAAGTGTAACCTACTGCGTATAACAAAGAGTACAAAATAGATGCCCAGTCTTTGGAAGGGTGTGACTATTCGAAATGATCTCAAATGGAATGATCAGATTACACAAGTAACGGGCAATGCGAACTCTAGATTGCGGTTTATTGGCAGAGTCCCGAAGCGATGCAGTCCTTCAAGAAAGTTAATTGCTTACAATAGTTCGTCCAGTCTGAGAGTACTGTTCGTCTGTATGGGACCCTTACCACTTGGGTCTGATTCAAGAGATTGAGAAGGTCCAAAGAAGAGCGGCAAGATTCGTGACTGGTACATTTAGCCATGGCGAAAGCGTTACAAATCTCATAGAATGTTTGAAGTGGGACACACGTGCACAGACTGTGCGCTAAACGTAAGGGGCTGCTCACTAAATTCCGAAATCCGATCTTCGCCGAGGATGTAGAGCATATATTATTACCACCAACTTTCAAATCGCGCAATGATCACCATTCAAAGATAAGGGAAATTAGAGCTCGTACTGAAGCGTTCAGACAGTCGTTTTTCCCTCGCGCGATCCGCGAGTGGAACAGAGGGGGGGAAATATGACTTTGGCGCGAATTGTGCCCTCCGCCACACACCGCTTGGTGGCTAGCGGAGTATATATGTAGAGGTAAATGTCTTAGACACCGAGATGCGTAAAAAAATGCCCCATCATGGATGAAGTTTTACAATGAAGTGACAAAAGTCATAGACTCAACAACTCGTTGAAAGTCTCCTGCTGAAATATTGAGCCATGCTGCCTCTATAGCCGTCCGTAATAGCAAAAGTTTTGCCGGTAAAGGATTTTGTGCACGATCTGACCTCTCAATTATGTCCCATAAATGTTCGATGGAATTCATGTCGGGCCATCTGGGTGGCCAGATAATTCGCGCGAACTCTCCAGAACTTTATTCAAACCAACTGCGAACAGATGTGGTCCATCGATATGTTGTTTGAGCTCACGAAGTCCATCAATTGCTGAAAATGGTCTCCGAGTAGCCGAACATAACCATTTCGAGTCAATAACTGATTCAGTTGGACCAGAGAACCCAATCCATTCCATGTAAACATAGTCCACATCATTATGGGGCCTTGGTGGTAACTTGGGTCAATGGCTTCGTAAGGTCTGCTGCACACTCGAACCTTTCCATCAGCTCATACCAACTGAAATCAGGGCTCATCTGACCAGGCCACGGTTTTCCAGGTGTCTAGGACCAAACTGATACGGTCACGACCCCAGGAGAGGCGCTGCTGGTGATGTGATTCTGTTAGTAAAGGCACTCGCGTCGGTTGTCTGCTGCCATAGCCCATTAACGACAAACTTCGCCGCACTGACCTAACAGATACGTTCATCGCACGTTTTATACTGATTTCTGCGGCTATTTCATGCAGTGTTGCCCGCCTATTAGCACTGACAACTCTAGGCTTACGCTGCTGCTCTCGGTCGTTAAGTGAATGCCGTCGGCCACTGCGTTGTCCGTGGTGAGAGGTAATGCCTGAAATTTGGTATTCTCGGCACACTCTTGACACTGTGAGTCTCGGAATACAGAATTCCCTTAACGATTCCCAAAATGGAATGTCTGCAACTACCCTCCCACTTCAATGTGTGTTAATTATCGTCGTGCGGCCATAAACACGTCGGAAGCCTTTTCACATATATCACCTGTGTATGAATGACAGCTCCATGAACGCACTGCCGTTTTATATCTTATGTAAGTGATACACCTGTTATCTCTATAACTGCATGTCACTATCCCATGACATTTGCTACATCAGTGTAATATACACTACTGGCCATTAAAATTGCTACACCACGAAGATGATGTGCTAGACACGTGAAATTTAACCGACAGGAAGAAGATGCTCTGATATGCAAATGATAGCTTTTCAGAGCATTCACACAACGTGCTGATTGGTTCAAATGGCTCTGAGCACTATGGGACTTGACTTCTGAGGTCATCAGTCCCTTAGAACTTAGAACTACCTAAACCTAACCAACCTTAGGACATTACATACATCCATGCCCGAGGCAGGATTCGAACCTGCGACCGTAACAGTCACGCGGTTCCAGACTGAAGCGCCTAGAACCGCTCGGCCACCCCGGCCGGCCAACGGGTACAGATCGGGCACATTTTCTGACCAACACATCAATGTGAGGTCACTATAATGCCCCTCAAACCACTATAGCACGATTCTGGTCTTGCAACACGGACAGTTATCCTGCTGGAAGATGTCTTCGAAATAGGAGGAGAATGTTCAAATGTATGTGAATTCCTAAGGGACCAAACTGCTTAGGTCAGCGGTCCCTAGACTTACACACTACTTAAACTAAACCTATGCTAAGAAAACACACACACCCATGCCCGAGGGAGGACTCGAATCTCCGACGGGAGGGGTCGCGCAGTCCGTGACATAACACTTCAAACCGCGCGGTCACTCCGAGCGGCGAAATATGAGGAGACTTCAAGATGAAGCAATGCAGGTGGTCTGCAATGATGTTCACGTGGTTCATTGCTGTCATGATGCCCTCAATTACGACGACAGATCCCACGAAAGCCCCACCCAGTGTACCCCACATCATAGCTCTGCACTCATTGACATGAATCTGTGGCGCGATGCCTGTTTCGTGCAGCCATTCCCCTGGATGACGGCTTTTTAAGGACCGACTCATCGACCTGGTCTGACAAGAAATCCGATTCGTCCCACAGGCGACAAGTTTCTATTAATCCACGGTGAAAACTTGTAAGACGTCTATTGTCAAACCACAATTTATGAAAGATGTTAATATTTTATTGATAGGATTAAATAGGAATAATTAATATTTGTCATGTTGGAAATAATTGTGGTAGCAGGGAATGTCTGCACCAAAGTATTCTTGGCAGGAGAGACTACACATTGACATAATTTTAAAAAGGGCGGGAGAGACCGCGTATGGATACATTTTAAGAAAAGAGCAGGAAAGACCGCACATTGATACATTTTGTAATGGTAGCAGGGATTGTCTGCACCAGAAAGCATTATTGACTGGAGAGACAGCACTTTAGCGTTCGTAGGAAGTCAGTAGTATAAGAGAACTGAAGCGAGTCGGTAGCAGGTCTGAAGCGAGAGGCTGAGAGGAGCGGTGTGCCTGCCAGCCACTAGCTATGATTTACAAGAGATTATAAGCGGATGCACAGAGACATCAGCTAACTATTATCATAAGAGGAGCTAATATTATAGATTTTTCTTTTTTTTTTGGGAAACTCAAGGCTACTGAAGGTATGTTTGCGCAATGCTAGTTGTAAGATTATTGTAAAAAGTAAGTCCCATTTGAAAGTTTGTAAAATCATTTCATTCAGAATATAATTAATTTTTACCAGCAATATTGCATTACTGATTATAATCCATTCCAAAAACCATCAACGTAAAACTTTGCAAACCTTTATTGTTGTCAAGAAAAAGTTTAACTATAAAGTACGTAAAATCAGTCAAATTAATTAAAGAATAACGTCAGCTTTGCTATTAAAGATTAACGTCAGATTTGGTAATAAATACAGCCACTTATTATGACAGCCCACCAGCAGCTAATAGAGTATAGTAGAACAGAGTAAGTATATTCATGTCGCAGTTCGATGTAGCAGTCAGATGGCGATCCAGTAACTAAAAAAGGTAAGGAACAGTTTTGCGTTATTGCAGGTAATGACTGAGGGCCACGACGACGACACATTCTATGTTTCGTCGAAATAATCAGAAAATCACTTTTAATAAGCAGCATTTAAATTTGTATGCGAAGATTCAGAAAGAGAATTAATTTCAAAGGGAAGATTTCATTTGTTATGATTAAACAAGAGATAGAAATCCTAAGGGAAGATTTCATAGGTTATTGTAGAAGGGAAGGTTGCGTAGCAAAAGAGATGTAGAGGAGGCGGGAAGGTTTCAAACTCAGTGCAATCATATCTCACGATGTCGGTGGGTCAACACAGAAACACGTAGGGGTCGTGTGATGGGGAGCTCCCTGTTCAACAAATTCCTTTGAATTGTGTGCCTCGAAACACTTGTGCCTGCACCAGGATTGTTTTCTATCCTGGATGACACAGTGGGGGATCCTCCAACCTCTACGTTTTGTGACGAGACGTCTTCGTCCAATACCATACGGCCTATTTGTTATTTCACCATCCCTCAACCACTTTTCTTACATTCTCACCGCAGTAGTACGCCAACAGGCGACCAACTTCTCCATTCCACAGATTCTCGTTTCCAGCCGCAGCGCCACAACAATGTGCCCTTTGTCAAAACCGCTTATATCAGTGGATTTCCTCATTTGCGGCCCGTATCGTCGCTATAATGACTACTCATTCGTCTCACATTCTTTGCTTGCTCCTTCAGCTGCCCGCAACACCACTAAGAGGCCTCGCGATGAGCACGGGTCATAATGTTTTGGCTCATCAGTATACAGCAGAAGGGGCAAGTCTTGTACCCTGCATGTATACGCGTGCCATCTAATAGGCCACGCCACGTGGTAACAGGTAAAATATTGTCTCAGCATTGCTGTACCAGTTTGTAAGGGGTTCACCACCCTGCTGGAGCAAACGTAATCTCAATGTATTGCTCACTTGCTAGAACGACAATTCACAGGCGCTGCCTAAGACATAAAATATCTTTGCCCCTGTTAAAAGAGAGCTGCAATTGTGTCGCAGGTGAGAGCAGTCTTCAAATGGTTCAAATGGCTCTAAGCACTATGGGACTTAACATCTGAGGTCATCAGTCCCTTAGACTTAGAACTACGTAAACCTAACTAACCTAAGGAAATGACACACACCCATGCCCGAGGCAGGATTCGAACCTGCGACCGTAGCTGCCGCGCCTAGAACCGCTCGGCCACAGTGACCGGCGAGAGCAGTCTCTTCCGTAGTTGCACCCCTCAGGGGACTCAGCATTTATTTGCTGGGTACGGGCTTGGCGAACCCGGGGTTCCCGAGCTGTGGACTGGTGTGCGCCACCAGTCCTCTGACACCGTAAGCTCTAGGCATGCTTCAGCGACCACCGTGGGGCGCAACGGTGGAACGTTGTGTGTCGCAGGGACCGGGGATCTTGGCTTGATTGCCTGGATCGCGAGGATGGTACATACCTCTATAAAAAAAAACCTTCAATCTTAAGGTGTGCTGCGCGCCGATAAGATGCATGGCTGTTGAGGTGGACCAGTCGCTAGCGGGCGACCTCTGAGGAACCTGCCGCACCTCAGTTGTATAAGGCTTACCCAGGCATGCGGGGCTCTGTCTGGGCTGACGTTTAGTTCCCTAGCTGCTCGTGGGACGCACATGGCAACCACGTATTTCCCTTCACCACCTTCGCAATCAGTCAAGCGCATGAGGGAGGCTAGTCCTCCAGATATGCAGATAGAAAAGAGTAACAGGGCTCATGGAGTCATAAATGACAATGTTTTCATCGTGATTAAGAGGAAGGAGGGCTCATTTGAAGAAGTGTCTTCTTTCTACATAAATAAAGGTTTAGAAGGACTCGCAGGTACACTGAAATCTATCAAACGCCTGAGGAATGGTACCCTGTTAGTTGAGACTACTTGGGCAAAGCAAGTGGAACTGCTTCGAAAGTCAACCAAGTTAGGCGAGTATGATATTACTGTCGAGTTGCACAATTCCCTCAACTCCAGAAAAGGCGTTGTCACCTGCCGTGATTTAATGGATATCGAGGTAGAAGAGCTGAAGCAAGAATGGGCAACACAGGGGATTGTAGACGTGGAACAACGGACACGTAGGAATAATGGAGTTATTGAGAAATCTGCCACCTTCATTATGACTTTCAATTCGCCTGTCTTACCTGAATACGTTCTGGCTGGTTTCCTCCGACTTAGGGTGAGGCCTTATATACCTAACCCTATGCGATGTTTCAAATGTCAGCGATTTGGCCATACGACAATGAGTTGGGGGGTTAACCGACCTGCGGTATATGTGGCAAGGCAGCTCATGAAGCTGGGACCAACTGCACATCTCCAGCGCTGTGTATCAACTGCTCTGGGAGCCATCCCGTCTGGAGCAGAGACTGCCCCGTCTTTTCAGAGGAAAGAAAAATTCAAGAGATCAAGGTGACAAAGAGGCTACCTTATGTGGAAGCCAAAAAAGAGTATAGGGCGACAAAATCCCCTGTCTTTGCCGCACCCTATGCCTCCTTGGTGCACAACCGTGCGTCAAAAGTAGACGCTTCGACGCAGACCATGTCCAGCGTAGCAGTATCCTCCACCAATACCTGTACCTGCGTTTGTACCTGCCAGAGCACTACCAATAATGATATAGCTATTCAGGCTGCTCCGACTGCACCAAACGCTATTGTAGAGAAAGCTACAGTGAAGCCTTCGAAGGCCCTCCAGAAACAGTGTGTCTCTCCACTTCCCCCATCCCCGACTTCCACAAAGAAAACGGGACCAGGGAAAGGGGAACGGCGTTTGACGTCAAACCTACCAAAGGCACCATCGGATGTCGTCATGGCATTCCTGACTGATGAGGAGGAAATCGTCATGGATTTTGATACCTCTTCCCCAGAACCTGGCAGCCCCTCTGCTGCCACTCGCTCCACAAGTGCCTCACCAGCGCGGCGCAAAGACAGGGGGAAATCTAAACCGAAACGCTGATATGGCTCCCATACTTCAGTGGAATCTGAATGGAGTCAGACCTCGCTTTGAAGAATTGCGGCTGTTAGTACAGGAAAACCCCTTTTGCATCTCTTTGCAAGAGACACATTTTAAAGTGTACTTACAGGATATCACATGTACAGGAAAGACGACCTAACTGGTAATAGGGCTCAGGGTAGTGTGGCAGTGTTCATTAAGGACACATTCCACTCCTCACCTGTGCCCTTAACCACAACGCTACAAGCGGTTGCAGCTCGGATCCTGGCCCAGGTTAATGTCACAGTGTGCTCCTTCTATTTACCACCCGCTGAGCTCATTGACAGTGAAGCCCTCGCACAGCTCATTGATCAGCTACCCCGTCCCTTTCTCATTTTAGGAGATTTTAATGCTCATAATGCATTATGGGGTTCAAACAAAACCTGCCCCAGAGGCCAGATGATTGAGCAGTTGATCAGGACTTCCGACATCATACTGCTGAACACAGGTCAGGCCACGCATTTTAGCACCGCTTCAGGTTCGTCTTCTGCCATAGACCTCTCTATTTGTTCGCCTGTGCGATCGGACCGAACCCAGTAGCTATCGTAGCATTAGTCTCACGAGCTGCGTAGGAAAGACATTTGAGCGTATGGTCAATAGGCGCCTGGTGTGGGTTCTCGAATCCAGATCCTTATTTACCCGCTGCCAGTGTGGGCTCAGGAGGTATCATTCGACCCTAGATAACCTGATCCTACTCGAAACAGCGATACAAGATGCTTTCCTACGTAAGCAGCACTTTATCGGGGTTTTCTTCGACCTGGAGAAGGCGTACGATACTACCTGGAGGCATAACATTTTGCGGCAGGTTTATGAGTGGGGTTTCCGTGGGCGTTTACCCACAATCATCAGATCCTTTCTGTCGGACATGTATTTTAAGTATAAGGTTGGGAATGTCCTGTCTGACCGTTTTAAGCAGGAGAACGGTGTCCCTCAAGGAAGTGTCCTCAGTGTGAGAGCATTCGCAATTGCCATCAATAGTATTGCGTCCACAATACGACGGCCCGTGCAGTGCTCCTTGTTTGTGGACGATTTCTCCATTTTCTGTGCGTCTTCCTCCCTCACAGCTGCTACCCGCCAATTACAGCTGACACTCGTGCGATTGGAGGAATGGTCTAAGACCACAGGCTTTAAATTCTCTTTGGAGAGGACTGTTTGCGTAGATTTTAACCGTTCCCATTCTCTTTTTAATCTCCCTGTTTTAAAACTAGGAGACACTGTTCTCCCCTTTATGGAAAAAGTGAAATATCTCGGGCTTATTTTTGATGAGAAGCTCACATGATTGCCACACTTAAAGGATCTAAAAGTCCGCTGTTTCAAGGCTTTAAACGTCCTTAAATGCGTCAGTCATAGATCCTGGGGCGCTGACAGGGCACGTCTGCTCCAACTTTATAAGGCCTTTGTGCGACCTCGACTGGAATACGGATGTCTAGCTTATGGCTCTGCAAGACCTTCCTACCTCAAAATGTTGGATGTGATTCACCACGAGGGTATTAGGCTTTCAACGGGGGCTTATCGCACGAGTCCAGTTGCTAGTCTGTGTGTCGAGGCGGGAGAGCCTCCCCTGTCCATTCGGCGTCTTCTCGTCATGGTACGGCACGCGTACAGGGCCAAGCCCACTCCTCTTTCATTGGCGTCCAGCACTTTTTCCCAGCCGGCACTGGAACGTCTCTTCCGCCACCGTCCGAAGGCAACAAAGCCGTTTGGCATCCGTGCAAAGGAGAGTCTCGAGTCAGTACACCTGTAGGGCATTAAGGTTCTCCACCAGGGATGGAGCAGGGGATCTCCCTGGCTACTACAAAGGCCAAGATTATTTCTTGATCTGGCTGCTTACAAGAAGTATTGTACCCCGGACCACCTTTTTAAAATTAAACTTACTGAGATTTTAGAACGCCATTCAGATTTTATTACTGTTTACACGGATGGGTCTAAACAGGGGGATTTTATGGGCTGCTCTGCTGTGTTTCCCGATACTCTCCGTAGGATAGGGCTCCCAGAGCAGTTCTCAGTTTACTATGCAGAACTGTTTGCCATTCTGCAAGCATTAGAGCATATGCGCCGTCATTATGGCACGAAATTCATCATCTGCTCCGATTCCCAAAGTGCTCTACACGCTCTTGAACAGATGTACCCAGCAGATCGGATGGTGCAAGAAGTGCAGGACGCACTCCTTCTCTTGCAACAGCAGGGTAAGGATGTAATTTTCTGCTGGGTTCCAGGGCACATAGGGATTCCTGGAAATGAACTAGCAGACGCGGCTGCCAAGGAGGCTTGCTCCATCCCACCTCCTGCTCGCTGTTCCGTCCCCCTTCAGGCACTAACATCTTTCGTGACTCGATAGGTCATGCGTTGGTGGGAGGCTCAGTGGCTGGACGTGAGGGATAATAAGTTGCGAGCGGTGAAGGATTCTGTCCGACCGTGGCTCACCTCCTTCCGTCAACGACGAGCTGAGGAAGTAGCCCTTATACGGCTTAGAATAGGACATTGTCCTTTGACACATGGTTTTCTGTTGCGTCGTGAGGAGCCACCAACGTGTCAGACATGTGGGACACAGCTGTCGATACGACATATTTTAACTGAGTGTGTTTTATATGCGGGTTTGAGGGAAGATTTCAGTTTTCCACCAGACCTGCCCTCTCTTTTAACTAATAATGAGGCGAGTGTCGCTAGAGTTTTACGCTTTTGTGTGCTGTCTGGACTTCTTCCCAAAATATTGGGATTGAGGTCTTAATGTGCTGTACAGTGGTTTGGTCACCAATAATTTGTAAGTGGTCACTCAGCCGCCGTTACTTATTTTTACCTGTTTTGTACTGCTATTTTATTTTTAGTTTTATCTACCTGTTTTGATGTGCTGTGTCCAATCTTGCAATTTGAACATTACCAATTCTTGCAAAGATCGGCTCTGAATTGATCTTTTGGGAAAGGTCGCTGATAACCTTGTTGTTGTGCGCCCTAAAACACTAATCATCACCGTAGTTGCAGTCGCTCGCTGCTACGGTTTAGTTGTAGTCTGTCGCTCGTACAGCGCAGTTTATAGTTAGTAGTTGTTAAAGTCACAGTGCAGAACAAATTATAAATTTTTTTAATATTGAACTGAATAATAATTGCGATCAGCCGCAGAGCTAAATGATACCATGGAATGAGATGATGATGAACAAATGAATAATTGTTAATATAATGAAAAATCAGCAGTGTGATTAAGTCAACCATCTATTGTAAGGTAAATTTTATTATTTTTATTGTCATGCGCGTAGTTAAGTCCCTTGTCTGAGATGTTAATATGAATTTGTTTCAATCTTTTCTTTTGTGATTCGTCAACACTAGTTGACACAGGTTCGTAATGTATTAAATTTTCCTATGTAACGGATTATCACCAATTTAGTATTGGAGGGCAGCGTGGAGGGTAAAAATCGTAGAGGGAGACCAAGAGATGATTCAGAAGGATGTAGGTTGCAGTAGGTACTGGGAGATGAAAAAGCTTGCACAGGATAGAGTAGCATGGAGAGCTGCATCAGACCAGTCTCAGGACTGAAGACCACAACAACAACAACAACGGATTGTAGATCTTTATCAATAACGTAAAAAAATTTCAGAATATAATTGTTCTCACCAGTCAACTATAACAGTATAATTTCTCCTTAAGTCATTGCCGGTCCCGATCCAGTCATTTATTTAAGTTAAAATATTCCAGAATTTTTGTCAGATCATAGTCATGTGCTCTTTAGTAATCCGACGACCAGCTGTGTAGCTGTGTCACTAAGTAAATGTCAGTTTTTCTAGTAATTCACATCTCAGACAAATGTTGTCCAGTATTAGTAGATAGGCCAGCATTGCACTAAGCTGTGCCATTTACGAGCAGGTATATAGACAGCGTTACCCGGCGATACCATCACGAGGTAAGAATTTTTCAGTTCCATTCTCACGGACAGTTTCGGATTGATTTCACAGGGCCATGGCACAGCGCTGTTTAAGTCAAAATTTATCAGTTTTTCATGAATTAAGATTTATAATTTTTCATATGTCAGAACTTAATTATCCAAATTTCATTATTTTATATTTTTTATTTATATGGGGAAGATTACAAAAAATGGTTCAAATGGCTCTGAGCACTATGGGACTTAACATCTATGGTCATCATCCCCCTAGAACTTAGAACTACTTAAACCTAACCAACCTAAGGACATCACACAACACCCAGTCATCACGAGGCAGAGAAAATTCCTAAATCCCTGACCCCGCCGGGAATCGAACCCGGGAACCCGGGCGTGGGAAGCGAGAACGCTACCGCACGACCACGAGCTGCGGACGGGGGGAGGGGGGGGGGGGGAGATTACACATCATTATTTATATATTTCTTATTTATACGGGAAGGTTACAAGTTCTTATGTGTTTGTTGCTCGTTTCTGTCGGCATTGTTATTAAAACAGTAGTGATCGCTTCACCCGTTTTCTGTAATAACGCAACATTTCAAAGCAATGCAAATTTTACGATTAAAATTTATTCGTTCTTTAAAAATTGTTTATTTAAAAAGGAAAAATTTTAGCGCTGCTGCTATGGCTGATACATATTTTTTTCCCGGTTATTAGTAAAAATTAGTAGAAAGAAAAAAATCTGTTATAACCGAGACCAAACAAATACCGAAAAATACGGATTATTCCGAACTAAAATACCGGTATCGGTTTTAACTGGTCGGTTTTTCCCGTCCATAGCCTGCAGCGGCAGACGTGGAAGCTGGACTCACGCTGCACAGGGGCTGGTGTACGGGCACACAGGTGGCGGGGGTGGAGCCGGTGAATCAATACAGACGGGAGGTGGGGGTGGCGGAGCAGTCTGCAGGGCGTGCCAGGCTGGGAGAGCAAGGGGGCAGGGAGAGGGGGTGAAATGCGCCGGCGCTACAAGGTCACGGCCAAGCAGCCAGAGGGTGCAGCAGAGTCCCTCACATCCACATGTAAATAACCAGCACTGCAGTGCATCTGTAAAATTATCACATGTCTCAGAAAAACATCACGAAACATTGTTGTTCGTTGTAACGAAAGTTGCTTCTGATAGCCCTGTAATTCACGTCGTTCCTCGGTCCAATTAAATTACGAATATTGTGTGAGTGGGGGGGGGGGGGAGGGAGGATGCACCACAGGTGATGACAAATGATGATATTACAGAACCATTCGTTAATACTTCTTGGTTGCAAAATACTGACACAAATTATTTTCAAGAGAATAGAAGAAGTGGTAGGAGGCGACCTCCTGGAAGACCTGCTTGATACCTGGGAGAACTGAGGAAAATGCGAGGCAATACTGACCCTACGACTAATCTTAGAAGGTAATTAGAGAAAACAAACCTCAGTTTATAGTATTTCTAGATTTAGAGAAATGTTTTGAGTGGAATATTCTCTTCGAAATTCTGAAGCTAGCAAGGATAAAATATGAGGAGCGAAGGTTATCTTTAACTTGCACAGAAAACAGACTGCAGTTATGAAAGTCAAAGAACGTGAAACGGAAGCAGTAGTTGAGAAGGAAGTGAAACTAGGTTAGCATATCTCCGAGGCTTTTCAATCTGTACATTGAGCAAGCGGTAAGGGAGTAAAATGGCTCTGAACACTATGGGACTTAACACCTGTGGTCATCAGTCCCCTAGAACTTAGAACTACTTAAACCTAATTAACCTAAAGACAACACACACATCCATGCCCGAGGCAGGGTTCGAACCTGCGACCGTAGCGGTCGACGGTTCCAGACTGAAGCGCCTAGAACCGCTCGGCCTCCCCGGCCGGCCGGTAGAGGAGATCAAGGAGAATTTTCGAAAGGGAATTATAGTTGAAATAGAATAAATAAAATCTTTGAGGTTTCCACAAGGCATTGTACTTTTGTTAAGATGGCAAAGAACGCCCAAACACCACCAACACCTTTGATCATCGGAAGCAGAGACTTGACAAGGACGCCTGTACACCTCCAACCGAAGAATGCTGTAGCATAGTAAAATTAAAGCTGTATTAAACATTCTTTGTTCTTTATCTTTCTAGGTCTAGAAGAGCCATGAAAATGATGTCATCCAGGAGGCTGGAAACCCTTATTTTCTTGTTTTTATTTCGTTTACCCTCGTTGACAATAATAAACTTTCTGATGTTTATGTTAATTTATGGTTGCTAAGGTCACTCTGGCGTCCGTCTACAATCTGCACTTTGGAAACTAAATCTTCGTGGTGTAGCAGCTTTAATGGCCAGTAATGTAGTATCAGTGAGCGTGTTGCCTGTGTCAAGAATGGGGAAGGCCCGCGATCTCTCTGAGTTTGGCCGAGGGCAGATTGTGACGGCCCGGAGGCTCGGAGGGAGCATTTCGGAAACTGCACAATTTGTCGTGTATACGAGGAGTGCCGTGATGAATGTCTTCAACAAGTGGCGAAACCAAGGTGAAACCACGTACAGACGTTGTGGGGTTGGGTGATCACCCTCCATTACAGATGTCGGACGTTGTAGACTGGGCAGACTGGTAAAACAGGACGGGCAACGAACTGTGGCGGAACTGACATCAGATTTTAATGCCAGGCAGAGTAAAAGTGTACCTCAGCACACAGTGAAATGGTTCAAATGGCTCTGAGCACTATGGGACTCAACTGCTGTGGTCATAAGTCCCCTAGAACTTAGAACTACTTAAACCTAACTAACCTAAGGACATCACACACAGCCATGCCCGAGGCAGGATTCGAACCTGCGACCGTAGCGGTCGTGCGGTTCCAGACTGTAGCGCCTTTAACCGCTCGGCCAGCACACAGTGAACCGAAGACTCCTAATGAAAAGTGGAAATGAGCGTTTGGGGTCACTGGTCGTGAGGCCCCTTGTGGGGCAGGTCCGGCCGCCTTGGTGCCGGTCTTACTACATTCGAAGCCACATTCGGCGACCTGCGCGCCGGATGGGGATGAAATGATGAAGAAGACAACACAACACCCAGTACCTGAGCGGAGAGAGTCTCCGACCCAGCCGGGAATGGAACCCGGGCCCGTAGGATGGCAATCCGTCACGCTGACCACTCAGCTATCGGGGCGGACGAAGACTCCTAATGATAGCAGCCGACGATCCATGCATGTAGCAATGTTAACACCACGACATTGGCAACTACGACTGAAATGGGCACGCGATCATCGACACAGGACGTTAGTGCACGTGCAGAGCGTCGCACGGTCTGATGAATCCCTATACCTTCTTCATCAGGTTAATGGGAGGACGCGACGCCGTCGTCTTCCAGGGGAGCAGCTCTTTGACGCCTGTACTGCGGAACGGAGATAAGCTGGCGGCGGCTCCATTATGCTCTTGGGAACATTCACGTAGACATCCGTGGGTCCAATGCAGCACGTACGAGACACACTGACGGCCAAGGTGTATGGTACACTGGTTGCAGACGATGTATACCCCTTAGTGACGATCATGTTCCCCAATGGCAGTGGCATTTTTCAAAAAAATAATGTGCCAAGTCACAAGGGCAGGAATGTGATGGAGTGATTCGAGGAACACAGTGGCGAGTTACAGTTGATTTGCTGCTCCCCCAACTCGTCAGATCTGAATCCGATGGAACACATCTGGGATGCGATGGAATTAAGCGTCAGAGCTTATCGCCCCCTTGCCAGAAATTACGGGTATAAGATGAACTGCGTGTGCAAATTTCGTGGCAGCTCCCTACAGCGACCTACCGACACCTCACTGCTTCCATGCCACGACGCTCCGCCGCTGTTGTACGAGCGAGAGGTGGACATGCCGGCTATTATGCAGGTGGTCATAATGTTCTGACTGACCTATGTATGTCCGAACAACTATCGGACTGAATCGTGAAGGAGACAGATGCTTGCTAATCCCGCACATCTCCTCTGATAATCTCTCTTAAATTTTTAGAACACTTCTAGGTATATACTCCGCAGGTTATCGTGTGTTGCGTGGTGGTGGGTATCTTGTGCAACTCACAGAGTGGGGGAAAAGAAGACTGCCTATATGCCTCTGTACGAGCCATAATCCTCTTACCTTCGTAGTCCTTGTGCGAAATGTACACTACTGCCCATTAAAATTGCTACATCACGAAGATGACTTGCTACAATGACTTTTTATGATGAATCCGTGTTCTGTTTACCGCATCATGATGGTCGCATCCATGTTTGGCGACATCGCGGTGAACGCACATTGGAAGCGTGTATTCGTCATCGCCATACTGGCGTATCACCCAGCGTGATGGTATGGGGTGCCATTGGCTACACGTCTCGGTCACCTCTTGTTCTCATTGACAGCACTTTGAACAGTCGACGTTACATTTCCGATGTGTTACGACCCGTGGCTCTACCCTTCATTCGATCCCAGCGAAATCCTACTTTTCAGCAGGATAATGAACGACCGCATGTTGCAGGTCCTTTACGGGCCTTTCTGGACAAAGAAAATGTTCGACTGCTGCCCTGGCCAGCATATTCTCCAGATCTCTCACCAATTGAAAACGTCTGGTCAATGGTGGTCGAGCAACTGGCTCGTCACAATACGTCAGTCACTACTCTTGATGAACTGTGGTATCGTGTTGAAGCTGCATGGGTAGCTGTACCTGTACACGCCATCCAAGCTCTGTTTGACTCAATGCCCATGCGTATCAAGGCCGTTATTACGGGCAGAGGTGGTTTGTTCCGGATACTGATTTCTCAGGATCTATGGACGCAAATTGCGTGTAAAGGTAATCACATGTGAGTTCTATTATAATATATTTGTCCAATGAATACCCGTTTATCATCTGCATTTCTTCTTGGTGTAGTTATTTTAATGGCCAGTACTGTATGTAGGAGTGGTCGAATCGGGGCATTGAAAGAAATATTGAAGCCAGAGATGATAAATAATTACGTGAAGGAGAAGTATACAATGCAGGGCACAGACTCATTAGGGTTGCCCCAGGTCTCATATGTGGTGTGAGAAATCTCACCTGCATTTGTCTCCCACCAAACCGATCAAGAGCTAAGACAGTTATGGACTAAAGCATGTAACATCAGTTGGATAGACAACAATAAAATGAGGTGAGAGAAATGTTAGCAGGTGGGGTGGGCCAGGCACATGTCTACCAGGACTCAGCATATGTCCGTGGCTGACCAGCCCACAGCCAGTGACACGCAGCAGTCTATTGCTCGACTGTGTCACGTGCTAATCATAACCTGATTTATAATCATTAATATCTGAATTCAGTTCCAGTCAGTTAAGAAAGGAATTAACGGTTGTTGTGATCAACGCCAATAGTGGTCACAAGAAGCCGTTTCTACCTCTGCACTGAATGGAAATGAACGTTTGGCGTCATTGGCCGGGAGGCTCCTTGCGGGGCAGGTCCGGCCGCCTTGGTGCAGGTCTTATTACATTCGACGCCACATTGGGAGACCTGCGCACCGGATGGGGATGAAATGATGATGAAGACAACACAACACCCAGTCCCTGAGTGGAGAAAACCTCCGACCCAGCCGGGAATCGAACCCGGGCCCGAAGGACGCCAATCCGTCATGCTGCCCACTCAGCTATCGGGGCGGACACCTCTACACCAATTCCTTATTTTCCAGGTGGGGGTTTTACATGTAGTTCTCTGTTCTGTAGCTCAGTTGGGTTTGTGATGAGCCAAACTAGGCAGGTGAGGCCAGTGACCCAGTGTCAGGAACGACCTCTTTTGGGGGCTGCCAGCTGCCTTTTCAGTGGACAGCCCAAGCCGCAGCGACTGCAACATGCTGGTACTGGCTGCTGACATGCTATTGTCAGTGCTGGCCACAGACAGTCGCCTTCCTCCCAGATTTGCATAACGCTTTGCACTATGTGATATGGGTCTAGGGCTGTGTTTACAGAAATAGTTAACGCGACGTGATGAACTTCTTCACTCAGGAGAGAGTTGCAATTTTTACAAGCAGGGACATCCGAGCCAAACACACTTCGAAAGAACTTTGTTTCGCACGACAAACTCGCTTTCTGGGAATGTTGTGCGAGGAACAATCAGTGATATGCGACGGGCGTTCAGTAAGTAAGGCAACACTTCTATTTTCTCGGGAAGTTTCGATTGAAAAACTGCGGAATTTGTTGTGAGACATCGTGGAATATTCCCACTTCAGCTCCTATAGTTTTATAAAGTTCCGATGGCTGGCGGCGCTATATGTACTTGTTTTTGGATAGGGTCCGCCTTTAGCAAAACACAATTTTGTTTTTTAACCCAAACATGTTTCATTGCAGTTGCAGCATCTTCAGTGGGCTTTTATTTTTCATCTGTTAAAGATAAAGAGTGTTCTTTGCTGTTTGTATACATGTAGCTATTAATTTTTAAATCGCAATTACAGATATTTGAAAAAACACATAAATTATGAATTCATACCTTTTTACCAAATGGTGTGGTTTTTCTGATGTGTTGTGTTTCTACAGTGAACGTTTTGTTCCACAGTTTGTCATCTTCAAGCCGGCCGATGTGGCCGAGCGGTTCTAGGCGCTACAGTCTGGAACCGCGCGACCGCTACGGTCGCAGGTTCAAATCCTGCCTCGGGCATGGATGTGTGTGATGTCCTTAGGTAAGTTAGGTTTAAGTAGTTCTAAGTTCTAGGGGACTAATGACCTCAGAATTTAAGTCACATAGTGTTCAGAGCCATTTGAGCCATTTTTTGTCATCTGCAACCACTTATACCTCAAAGTAGATAAATTTTTTAAGCCAAAATTACGATTTGAAAACTTGTTATTTCTATGCCTAAAATATATATATATATATATATATGTGTGTGTGTGTGTGTGTGTGTGTGTGTGAGAGAGAGAGAGAGAGAGAGAGAAAGAGAGAAAGAGTTGCCACTGTCACTGTCAGTCACTGTTTCACTGTTTACCAGCTGTAAAACAAACATGCGGACAGTAGAACAGTTGATGGTGTAAAAACATACGTATTGTTAAAGCAAACACAGAAGAAAAGAGCTTCAACCCCAAGATGGCTATACGTACTCTTCAAAATGGCGTCTATAACGGAGGTGCGTGTCAAGCACAGAACTGTCATTGAGCTGAGAGCATCGCAGATATACACAGGCGCTTGCAAGAATGACTATGGAGACCTGGTAGTGAACAAAAGCACGGTGAGTCGTTGGGCGGGGCGTCTGTCATAATCACAACAAGTTCGCACAAACTTGTCTGATCTCCCGCGTGGCAGACGGCCGCACACAGCTGTGACTCCTGCAACTATTTAAACGAGCGAACACTGTCATTCGAGGTGCTCGACAGATCACACTCAAACGTCTCGCTGCTCAACTGGTCGTCTCTGTTGATAGTGCTGACAAATTAGTCCATCAGTTGAGGTACTCAGAGGTGTGTCCCCGCTGGGTTGCTCACCGCATAACAGTAAACCATAAAGAGCAACGAAATCACTGAGAAATTCCTTGCGCTTTACGAGGCTGATCGTATGAGTAACGTAGAAGTAGATATCCTAGGAGTGGTGAAGCAACTTAAATCACTTAATAAAAGGAAGCCTTCTGGTCCAGACTGTTTACCAATTAGGTTCCTTTCGGAGTATGCTGATGCATTAGCTGCATACTTAACAATCATATACAACCGTTCGCTCGACGAAAGATCCGTATCCAAAGACTGGAAAGTTGCACAGGTCACACCAATATTCAAGAAAGGTAGTAGGAGTCATCCACTAAATTACAGGCCCATATCGTTAACGTCGATATGCAGCAGGATTTTAGAACATATATTGTGTTCGAACATTATGTATTACCTCGAAGGAAACGGTCTATTGACACACAGTCAACATTGGTTTAGAAAACATCGTTCCTGTGGAACACAACTAGCTCTCTATTCGCATGAAGTGTTGTGCTATTGACAAGGGACTTCAGATCGATTCCGTATTTCTGGATTTCCGGAAGGCTTTTGACACCGTACGACACAAGCGGCTCGTAGTGAAATTGCGTGCTTATGGAATATCGTCTCAGTTATGTGACTGGATTTGTGATTTCCTGTCAGAGAGGTCACAGCTCGTAGTAACTGACCGAAAGTCATCGAGTAAAACAGAAGTGATTTCTGGCGTTCCCCAGGGTAGTGTTATAGGCCCTTTGCTGTTCCTTATGTATATAAACGATTTGGGAGACAATCTGAGCAGCCGTCTTCGGTTGTTTGCAGATGACGCTGTCTTTTATCGACTAATAAAGTCATCAGAAGACCAAAACAAGCTGCAAAACGATTTAGAAAAGATATCTGAATGGTGAGAAAAGTGGCAGTTGACCCTAAAAACCGAAAAGTGTGAGGTCATCCACATGAGTCGTGAAAGGAACTCGTTAAACTTTGGTTACACGATAAATGGGTCTAATCTAAAATCCGTAAATTCAATTAAATACCTAGGTATTACATTTACGAACAACTTAAATTGGAAGAAACACACAGAAAATGTTGTGGGGAAGGCTAAACAAAGGCTGCGGTTTATTGGCAGGACACTTAGAAAATGTAACAGACCTAGTAAGGAGACTGCCTACACTACGCTTGTCCGTCCTCTTTTAGGATATTGCTGCGCGGTGTGGGATCCTTACCAGATGGGACTGACGGAGTACATCGAAAAAGTTCAAAGAAGGGCAGCACGTTTTGTATTATCGCGAAATATTGGGGAGAGTGTCACAGAAATGATACAGGATTTGAGCTGGACATGATTAAAAGAAAGGCGTTTTTAGTTGCGACGGAATCTTCTCACGAAATTAAAATCACCAAATTTCTCCCCCAAATGCAAAAATATTTTGTTGACACAGACCTACATAGGGAGGAACGATCACCACGATAAAATAAGGGAAATCAGAGCTCATACGGAAAGATAGAGGTGTTCATTCTTTCCGCGCGCTATACGAGATTGGAATAACAGAGAAGTGTGAAGATGGTTCGATGAACCAGGCACTTAAATGTGATTTGCAGAGTATCCGTAGATGTAGATGTACATGTATCAATTTTTTGTCGAACGTCGTCGCAGGTGATGAAACACTGGCCCATGACATCGAACCAGAAACAGAATGGCAGTCCATGGAGTGGCGCCACACACACCTCTCCTGTTCAGAGACGCGTCCTCAGCTGGTAAATGCATGGCGACGGTCACCTGGGACTCTGAAGGCGTTATTCTATTTGATGCCCTTTCTCATGGTGAAACTATCCAGTCCGAGGTGCATTGTGCAACCCTCAAAAAACGTTCAAAAGTGTGTGAGTTCCTAAGGGACCAAACTACTTAGGTCATCGGTCCCTAGACTTACACACTCCTTAAACTAACCTATGCTCAGAACAACACACACACCCATGCCCGAGGGAGGACTCGAAGCTCCGGCGGGAGGGGCCGCGCAGTCCGTGACATGACGCCTTAAACCGCGCGGCCTCTCCACGACGCTTCTACCCCGAGGAAATAGGAAAAAAATGATTTCAGCGTGTTCGTCGCACGATAATGCAAACGAACTTCTCCTTCTCCAAGACAATAAGGCTTCACACAAGTCTGCGCACGAGAGAGGAGCTCATAAAACTTCTCTGGACGATTCTACACTACTGGCCATTAAAACTACTACACCAATAAGAAATGCAGATGATAAAAGGGTATTCATTGGACAAATGTATTATACTAGAACTCACATGTGATTACATTTGCAAGCAATTTGGGTGCACAGATCCTGAGAAATCAGTACCCAGAACAACCACCTCTGGCGGTAATAACGGCCTTGATGCGCCTGGGCATTGAGTCAGGGCTTAGATGGCGTGTTCAGGTACAGCTGCCCATGTAGCTTCAACACGATACCACAGTTCATCAAGAGTATTGACTGGCGTATTCTGACAAGCCAGTTGCTCGGCCACCATTGACCAGACGTTTTCAATTGTGAGATATCTGGAGAATGTGCTGGCCAGGGAAGCAGTCGCACATTTTCTGTATCCAGAAAGGTCCATACAGGACCTGCAACATGCGGTCGTGCATTATCCTGCTGAAATGTAGGGTTTCGCAGGGCACGAATGAAGGGTAGAGCTACGGGTCGTAACACATCTGAAATGTAACGTCCACTGTTCAAAGTGCCGTCAATGCGAACAAGAGGTGACCCAGACGTGTAACCAATGGCACCCCATACCTTCACTCGGGTGATACGCCAGTATGGCGATGACGAATACACGCTTCCAATGTGCGTTCACCGCGATGTCGCCAAACACGGATGCGACCATCACGATGCTGTAAACAGAACTTGGATTCATCCGAAAAAATGACATTTTGCCATTCGTGCACCCACGTTCGTCGTTGAGTACACCATCGCAGGCGCTCCTGTCTGTGATGCAGCGTCAAGGGTAACCGCAGCCATGGTCTCCCAGCTGACAGTCCATGCTGCTGCAAACGCTGTCGAACTGTTCGTGCAGATGATTGTTGTCTTGCAAACGTCCCCATCTGTTGACTCAGAGATCGAGACGTGGCTGCACGATCCGTTGCAGCCATGTGGATAAGATGCCTGTCATCTCGACTGCTAGTGATACGACGTCGTTGCGATCCAGCATGGCGTTCCGTAGTACCCTCCTGAACCCACCGATTTCATATTATCCTAACAGTCATTGGATCTCGACCAACGCGAACAGCAATGTCGCGATCTCATAAACCGCAATCGCGATAGGCTACAATCCGACCATTATCAAAGTCGGAAAAAGTGATGGTACACATTACTCCTCCTTACACGAGGCATCACAACAACGCTTCACCAGGCAACGCCGGTCAACTGCTGTTTGTGTATGAGAAATCGGTTGGAAACTTTCCTCATGTCAGGTCGTAGGTATCGCCACCAGCCCCAACCTTGTGTGAATGATCTGAAAAGCTAATCATTTGCACATCAGAGCATCTTCTTCCTGTCGGTTAAATTTCGCGTCTGTAGCACGCCATCTTCGTGGTGTAGCAGTTTTAATGGCCAGTAGTGTAACTCATCCACCTCACAGCCCGGATCCTGCACTTCCCTACTTTCATCTCTTTGGCCCATGAAGAACGCACATCGTGGGAAGCAGTGTGCGGATGATAGGAAGGTTATCGATGCAGCAGGACGCTGGCTCCGAAAGCGACCAGTAGAGTGATACCAAGCGGGAACACAGAACCTTCTAGTAAGGTGGCGTAAGGCCGTCTCATTGAACGGAGTTTGCGTTGAAAAATATATTGTTGTACCAAAAAGGGTGGGGCATAATATGGTGTATTGGAATTCTGAATAAAATCAGCCAGCTTTCAGAAAAAAAATGTGTTGCATTACTTGTACGTCCCTCGTGTGAAGACCTTAGTGTGCTGTGAGAAGCAGCTGGCCTGGTTTGTGAACAGAAATTACTTTTCTTTTGTAGAGCACAGAGCCCATTCTCTGTCGTCATTTTACGCGAGGTGGGTGACCTAAAAAGCTGTAAGACGCCTTCCTATTGGCTAACCTAAACTAATAGCAAACAAGGGGAAGTCAAGACGCCAACTTGCAAGAAGTGCGTGCGTATAGGTGACCTTATTGGATCAAACATTCAAACTGGTCGAAGAGTAAAACGGTACCTGAGAACTGATTAAGAGCTGCGAGCCTGAGTCTATGTAAAGACTGGTTAATGTTGGGAAACCATTGGTGAACGAGAATTGCACAGACAGCCAGAGTGTAGAAAGAACTCATTTCTCCATAGAGAGAAAACTTCCGCACTTCTGTTGGAGGCATGGGAGAGAGGACTTTTTGTACGATATTCTGAGCACTATGGGACTTATCATTTGAGGTCATCAGTCCCCTAGACTTAGAACTACTTAAACCTAACTAACCTAAGGACATGACACACATCCATGCCCGAGGCAGGATTCGAACCTGCGGCCGTAGCAGCAGCGCGGTTCCGGACTGAAGCTCCTAGAACCGCTCGGCCACAATGGCCGGCTCGGTTCTCGCATCTGAGAACTAAGTATGATGAGAGACTACAACATTGACGAGCATGGTATAAGAATTCAACTGCAGTTATCAGCACGCTGTTAGGCTAGTCACATTTCGGAATCCCATAATTCAGCGAGTGTCTGCAGACTATTACGAATCGATTGGAAATGTTAGTTCCATGTAGAGTTTTTCATTATTCTGGTGGAACACAGGCAATCATTGCGTGATCACCACAGACTTACATCTCCATAGATCATGTATTATACTCTTTTCCCATCCACCTAAATTATACAGACTTTACCTAGGTATTCCTGCGTTACATTTATATTCACTCATTTAAGAATTGTTTTGTTATTCCGTGCACAGCTTGTGATCGAAATGATTCTGTAATAAACTGTTATTCATGTATGTCATCAGAGAACTTTATAACAAACAGAAACAACTGTTTCATCTCATAGTTAGATGAACACTCTGTTTCTAATCTTTTGTGAGGTACAGTATCCATGTCTCGTGCTCGCTAGGGCTACCCCTGTCCCGTAACTTATCCGCTGTGCAACACCCTTTTTATTAAACGCATGTGAGCCCACGGCGAGCGATCTAACTGTCTGTCAGTCCAACTGATATTGGTCATTCTGACAGCCATAGCGGTGTGTTGAAGGCTCAGCCCTACCCCCAAACGATCCCGTTCCCAATCCATTACAGTCAAAGTGTTAACGATGGGAACAGCATCCACTACCTAAGATGAAGTATAAAAACCTGTTCAACTGTCCTTTCGTCATCAACTACTATCAAGGATAATGAATCCTTAAGCACTTGGCTTTATTAGACTGCTACTTCTGAAAGGTAAAATAGAATGTGGCCGTAAAAGAGGCTACCTGCATCTGTACTGATGTGGCGAAAGTGACGGGATACCTCCAAATATCTGTCGGACCTCCTTTGCCCGGCGTAGTGCAGCAACTCGACCTTACATGAACTCAACAAGTCGTTGGAGGTCCCCTGCAGAAACATTTGAGCCATGTACCTGTATAGCCGTCCACAATTACGAAAGTGTTGACGGCGCAGGATTTTGTGCCCGAGCTGACCTCTCGATAATGTCGCATAAATTTTTGGTGGGTGGCAAAATCATTCGTTCGAATTGTCCAGAATGTTCTTCAATTCTATGGCGCAGGATTATGGCCCAGTAACATGGCGCATTGTCATCTACGAAAATTCCATCGTCGTTTGGAAACATGAAGTCTGCGAATGGCTGCAAATGGTCTCCAAGTAACCGAACATAATCATTTCCAGTAAATGATCGGTTCAGTTGGACGAGAGAACCCAGTTCACTCCACAATGGAGCCAACACCAGCTTGCACAGTGCCTTGTTGACAACCTGAATTCATGCCTTCGTGGGTCTGCGCCACACTCGAACCCTACCATCAGCTTTTACCAACTGAAATCGGGCCCCGTTTGAACAGGCCACTGCTTTCTAGTCGTCTACGGTCCAACCGATACGGTCACGAGCTCATGAAAGGCGCTGCAGGCGATGTCGTGCTGTTACCATAGGCATTCGCATTGATCCCTGCTGCCATAGCCAACTGACACCAGATTTCGCTGCACTGGCCTGAAGGATACGTTCGTTGTACGTCCCACGACCTTCGTTTTCATGAACCCAGATGCAGGTTTGCGGACACAAATAAGACCTGTCTCTGGTATC
Source organism: Schistocerca americana (assembly GCF_021461395.2). Classification (NCBI taxonomy): domain Eukaryota; kingdom Metazoa; phylum Arthropoda; class Insecta; order Orthoptera; family Acrididae; genus Schistocerca; species Schistocerca americana. The sequence continues at coordinate 385,227,515 of NC_060126.1, forward strand.
CGAGCCAGACGAGTTCGAATGTCCATCAGAAAGCATAGACCTAGATGAGAGCCGCCAAGGGGCGCTCCTAAGAATTGACATCGCAGCTGTCGCCGCCTCAGCCACGTCCGAAGCATCAGCCTATTGGCGCACGCGGCCGCGCTAGAAAGCTAGCAGGGCAGTGGTCTGGACCTCAGTCGTGTTCCAACTGCACTCTCGTATCGTTCCTCGTATGCAGCATTGCTCGGTTTCACGTATTCCTAAGTCTAGGCTCTCGATTTGGTTTACGCTCTGGACTTGTCTTTCTGCCGTGTTGTCTTGCTGTTCGTTCATCGCTGTTGTCTTTGGTGTTTCTTAGCGACTCACCACCGACGCCCTCGCCCGGACGGCCAGCAACTCCCTGTCGTGTCAGATCCCGATTACAATACTCTCCTTATTTGGAACAGCATTTGATAGGCCACTGTCCCGTCTAATAAACTCCACGCTATCAAGGAGACTATTTTGCATAGTGCTGCTCCAATTTCTCTCAGAATGAAGCCAATGTCCCGTGTCGCCTCCGCTACAGTCATACCAGATTATCCAATAGTTTTATCTTAAGTAATGAGCTATCCCCATGTTGTAGTTGGTAGGTTGATTTGGGGGAGGGGAACAAACAGCGAGGTTATGAATCCCATCGATTTAGGGATGGATGGTGAAGCAAGTCGGCCATTCCATTTCAAAGGAACCATCCCGACGTTTGCGTGAAGCGATTTAGCAAAATTACAGAAAACTTAAATCAGGATGGCTGGACGTGGGTTTGAACCGTCGTCCTCCCGAATGCGAGTCTAGTGTGCTAACCACTGGCCAATCTCGCTCGGTACGTTGTAGTTGTGACGCCTTACACACAATAGCTCATATTCTTGTAGATTGACCTCTCCTTCTCCTTTGTTCTCAGATATAACGTTTTAAACTAGTTTCGGGGAGAGGACAGGAGTGGGGCATCTCCTGCCGCATGCTGAGTCTGGGGGACCTCCGCCCCTAACTCTGCCAGCTGCCTTGCCCAATCCTCTTTTAGACTGTTTTAGTATCTGTTATACTAAGGAGCCAACAGTTAGGGCATAACGATATGCACATACACAGATGGTGGTAGTATCGTCCACAGAAGGTAGAAAAGGGCAGTGCAATGGCCGAGCTGTCATTTTGTACTCTGATGATCCATGTGAGAAGGTTTCCGATATTCTTAAGGCCGCACCACGGGAATTGACAGGCAGTGCGGAATTGCAGTAGGAGCTAGACGCATGGGACATTCCATTTCGGAAATCGTTAGGGAATTCAATATTCAGAGATCCACAGTGTCAAGAATGTGCCGAGAATACCGAATCTCAGGCATTACCTCTCACCACACACAAAGCTGTGGCCGACGGCCTTCACTTAGCGGCCGAGAGGAGCGGCGTTTGCATAGAGTAGTCAGCGCTAACAGACAAGCAACACTGAGTGAAATAACTGCAGAAATCAATGTAGGACGTACGACGAACGTATCCGTTCGGAAACTGCGGTGAAATTTGGCGTCAGTTGGCTGTGGCAGCTGACGACCGACGCGAGTGTCTTTGCTAACAGCACACCTCGCCTCTAGCCACTATTCTGAGCTCGTGACGATATCGGCTGGACCCTAAACGACTGGGAAACCGTGGCCTGGTCAGATGAGTCCCGATTTCTGTTGGTAAGAGCTGATGGTGGGGTTAGAGTGTGGCGCAGATCCCAAGAAGTCATGGACGCGAGTTGTGTGCCAGCTGGTGGTGCCTCTGTAATGGCGTGGGCTGCGTTTACATGAAATGGACTAGGTCCTCTGGTCATCACAGATTGGAAATGGTTATGTTTGGCTACTTACAAGGGAACCTCCCCATCGCACCCCCCTCAGATTTAGTTATAACTTGGCACAGTGGATAGGCCTTGATAAACTGAACACAGACCAATTGAGAAAACAGGAAGAAGTTGTGTGGAACTGTGAAAAAATAAGCAAAATATACAAACTGGTCATCAGTCTTGGCCACATAAGCAACACGAAGGAGAACATGAGCTAAGGAGCGCCGTGGTCCCGTGGTAGAGTGAGCAGCTGCAGAAAGAGAGGTCCTTGGTTCAAGTCTTCCCACGAGCGAAAATTTTACTTTCTTTGTTTTTGCATAGTTATTATCTGTCCGTTCGTTCATTGACGTCTCTGTTCACTGTAATAAGTTTAGTGTCTGTGTTTTGCGACCGCATCGCAAAACCGTGCGATTAGTAGACGAAAGGACGTGCCTCTCCAATCGGAACCGAAAACATTTGATCGCAAGGTCATAGGTTAACCGATTCCTCCACAGGAAAACACATCTGATATATTCTATACGTCACTGGTGACGGCATGTGCGTCATATGACAGGAATATGTTGTCGACCCACCTAACTTGTACACTTGGCGAATGGGTAAAAAGATTCTTCTACCTTGCCCGATTTAGGTTTTCTTGTGGATGTGATAATCATTCCCAAAAAAGTGATGAAAACATAAGAGTATGTCACATAAACTGAAAATAAAAAATTAAAGTTTTTACTCGATGGAAGATTTGAACCAAGGACCTTTCGTTCCGCATCTGCTCACGTTACCACGAGACCACGGCGCTGCTGCAGTCCCAGTGTCCTTAATGTTGCATATCTTACCATGAACTACTCAGTTTGTATATTTTGCTTATTTTTTCACAGTTCCACACAACTTCTTCCCGTTTTCTCAATTGATCTGTGTTCAGTTTTTCAAGGCCTATCCACTGTGCCAACTTATAACTAAATCTGAGGGGGGTGCGATGGGGAGGTTCCCTTGTTAGAGACGCTCTGCAGCCATTCATGGGCTTCATGTTCCTATACAACCACGGAATTTTTATCGGTGACAATGCGCCATGTCACCGAGCTACAATTGTTCGCGATAGGTTTGAAGAACATTCTGGGCCATTCGAGCAAATGATTTGACCACCCAAATCGCCCGATGTCAATCCCATCGAACATTTATGAGACATAATCAAGAGGTCAATTCGTGCACAAAATCTTGCACCGTCAACACTTTCGCAATTATAGAGGCAGCACGGCCCAATATTTCTCCAATGGTCTTCCGACAACTCCCTGAGTCCATACTAGGTTGAGTTGCTGCACTATGCCGGAAAAAAGGGTATCCGACACGATATTAGGAGATATCTCGTGACTTCTGTCACCTCAGTGTCTGTTGCTCCATGCCGGTCATTTACAGGTTCATTATGACTAATTTTCTCTGATCAAGAGTTCCTCTAAGGAATAGAAAGAGTTGCTAAGGAAGTGCATAAGAAAACACTTCTGTTATCTGTCAGACATGGTTTGAACAGTCTCTGAGAGTTTCTGCAACATTTGAGTTCCTTACATGAAAACATAAGATTTACTATGGAGATGGAGAAAGATGGTTTCTTCCATTTTTAGACGTCTTGGTGCGACGGAAGAGCGTTGGCACACCTGGGTATTCGGTGTTTCGAAAGTCCACTCAAACAAAATTGTATCTGCAAGCTACTAGTTGTCACCATCCGCTAAAAATGATGGGCGTTTGTGACCTTAACCTAACGAGCTCATAGCATTTCGGATGCCGAAACTCTGCAAACGGAACTGGACCACCTGCAAGCTGTTCCAGAACAATGGATATTTCTCCCAGCAAGCACAGAGAGCGCTACAGACGTACGAACGAAAGGACAAACAAGAGGATGAGGCCTTCAAAACGACTGCTTATTCTTCTTTTAAAATCTCGGCGCTATTGGGATCTGTTACAGACGACTTAGAGTTGCTCAAGGCAGATGTTTACAGAATTCCCTGCGAATACGGCAAATCCTGCATAGGACAACGTTATGTACAGAGCAAAAATGCATCATAGAACATCAGCGGCATACTCGCCTCCTCCAACCCAAGAAGGAAGCTATCGCCGAACATTGTATTATCACTGGTCACTTGATGAAACACGACCAAACGAAAATTGTGGCCCATACGTCAAACCTTTGGAGCTCCATCGTCAATGAATCAGTGGAAATACGAATGTCTGAGTCCTTTATTAATCGAGTCGGCGGTTTCCAGTTAAATTCTGCACAGAATTCCGTCATAGAAAAACTTCGTGCCCTGCGTAGCCGACGCCGTTTGCCATGCGAAGGCAATCGATCTGATATCGATGAAGCCAGCTTTCACCACGGATGGCGCGCGGCGCAGCGCACACACTTGCAGACAAACAGTGCATGCGCAACGCCAACTCTACACCACGCATGTGCCGGCGGGGTCTTAAATACGTGGATTTGGCGCCTTTCCTGTCAGTATTCACCTGAAGATGGCCAGAAGCCTCTGCGCCGAAATATCACGGCAATAAGTTGCAGACATCTGGCAGTTCGCCCGGAGTTTTATGGAACGAACTGTACGCCGGGAAAGTTTTAAATCTCACATCTGCAAGATTTGTGAGTGTAAACGCACACAGTTCTAATTACTCGCTTTTGTGCAGTGCATACTTTTTCCTTGACGAGCACGGTGGTGAGGCTAATTGATCGGTAGCTGTCGATGGACGTTGCGTCTTGTCTGGTTTAAGGACTGCGTCTATGATACTTTCTGCCTCTGCGAAGGAAAAACACCTTCTAGTCAACTACAGTTGAATACCCTGAGTAGACGGAGTCTTTGACTAGACACTGGATAATCCGATCATGAATCGAGTCAGGGCCTGAGGCAGAACCGTGTGACGAGTCAAGAGCCTGAAACAGTTAACAGTCATTATAAAATTCGGTGTGAAGGGGTTTAAAGGATAGGGGGACGTCTTCGACTTGTCTCTTATCTTTATAAGCAACAGAGAATGAAGAAAGAAATGGAAGGGATGGGTGGAAATTTGTGACCTCCAGCACACAGGCCATTGTGCTAATACAATGGCGAAAGTTGAAAATTTGTGCTGGACCCGGACCCGAAACCAGATTTACTGCTGCTCATGAGAGGTTGCATCAACTGCTTCGGCCGTCCGGACATGATCCGTCTCAAATTTCCAACTTATCCCCCAGTGCAATGCAGCGCCCCTTGTCCATTGACCCCCTACTCTCAAATAATTGATTCCTGTAGGTGTTCGGATATTGGTGCATCCGCACTGAAACAAACGTCAAGTAGCTAGATGTATAGCTGTATATTTGGGTGATGTCTTCTGTCGAACACGTCGTACGTGTCAGACACCACTCAAATACACTGACGGAAAAAATGCAATAAATAATTAACGTAAAGATGTAAACTAATGAAATTTCAGGAGTACAAATGTCTTGGTAACATATTTAAGCGATTAACATTGCAAACACACAGGGTAATATAAGCGCGAGACAACCAATTGCAAATGTAAAATGGTGGTACAATAAAAACAGATGTAACTGCGAGAATGTTGAAAGCAAGCATGCAAACGTGCATTCATTGCGTTGTACAGGTATGGGATGTCATTTTGTGGGATGGAGTTCCTTGCCTGTTGCAACTGATCCGTCAATACAGGGATGGTTATGCTGTTTGTGGATGATGCTGGAGTTGTCGCCCGAAGATGTCCCACATGTGCATGCAAGCATGCAAACGTGCATTCATTGCGTTGTACAGGTATCGGATGTCATGTTGTGGGATGGAGTTCCATGCCTGTTGCAATTGATCCGTTGATACATGGATGTTTATGCTGTTTGTGGATGATGCTGGATTGTCGCCCAATGATGTCCCACATATGCGTGCAAGCATGCAAACGTGCATTCATTGTGTTGTACAGGTATCGGATGTCATTTTGTGGGATGGAGTTCCTTGCCTGTTGCAACTGATCCGTCAATACAGGGATGGTTATGCTGTTTGTGGATGATGCTGGAGTTGTCGCCCGAAGATGTCCCACATGTGCATGCAAGCATGCAAACGTGCATTCATTGCGTTGTACAGGTATCGGATGTCATTTTGTGGGATGGAGTTTCATGCCTGTTGCAACTGATCTGTTGATACAGGGATGGTTATGCTGTTTGTGGATGATGCTGGAGTTGTCACCTGATGATGTCCTACACGTGCATGCAAGCATGCAAACGTGCATTCATTGCGTTGTACAGGTATCGGATGTCATTTTGTGGGATGGAGTTCCATGCCTGTTGCAATTGATCCGTTGATACAGGGATGGTTATGCTGTTTGTGGATGATGCTGGATTGTCGCCCAATGATGTCCCACATGTGCATGCAAGCATGCAAACGTGCATTCATTGCGTTGTACAGGTATCGGATGTCATTTTGTGGGATGGAGTTTCATGCCTGTTGCAACTGATCTGTTGATACAGGGATGGTTATGCTGTTTGTGGATGATGCTGGAGTTGTCACCTGATGATGTCCTACACGTGCATGCAAGCATGCAAACGTGCATTCATTGCGTTGTACAGGTATCGGATGTCATTTTGTGGGATGGAGTTCCATGCCTGTTGCAATTGATCCGTTGATACAGGGATGGTTATGCTGTTTGTGGATGATGCTGGATTGTCGCCCAATGATGTCCCACATGTGCATGCAAGCATGCAAACGTGCATTCATTGCGTTGTACAGGTATCGGATGTCATTTTGTGGGATGGAGTTTCATGCCTGTTGCAATTTATCCGTTGATACACGGATGGTTACGCTGTTTGTGGATGATGCTGGAGTTGTCGCCCGATGATGTCCCACATGTGCATGCAAGCATGCAAACGTGCATTCATTGCGTTGTACAGGTATCGGATGTCATTTTGTGGGATGGAGTTTCATGCCTGTTGCAACTGATCTGTTGATACAGGGATGGTTATGCTGTTTGTGGATGATGCTGGAGTTGTCACCTGATGATGTCCTACACGTGCATGCAAGCATGCAAACGTGCATTCATTGCGTTGTACAGGTATCGGATGTCATTTTGTGGGATGGAGTTCCATGCCTGTTGCAATTGATCCGTTGATACAGGGATGGTTATGCTGTTTGTGGATGATGCTGGATTGTCGCCCAATGATGTCCCACATATGCGTGCAAGCATGCAAACGTGCATTCATTGTGTTGTACAGGTATCGGATGTCATTTTGTGGGATGGAGTTCCTTGCCTGTTGCAACTGATCCGTCAATACAGGGATGGTTATGCTGTTTGTGGATGATGCTGGAGTTGTCGCCCGAAGATGTCCCACATGTGCATGCAAGCATGCAAACGTGCATTCATTGCGTTGTACAGGTATCGGATGTCATTTTGTGGGATGGAGTTTCATGCCTGTTGCAACTGATCTGTTGATACAGGGATGGTTATGCTGTTTGTGGATGATGCTGGAGTTGTCACCTGATGATGTCCTACACGTGCATGCAAGCATGCAAACGTGCATTCATTGCGTTGTACAGGTATCGGATGTCATTTTGTGGGATGGAGTTCCATGCCTGTTGCAATTGATCCGTTGATACAGGGATGGTTATGCTGTTTGTGGATGATGCTGGATTGTCGCCCAATGATGTCCCACATGTGCATGCAAGCATGCAAACGTGCATTCATTGCGTTGTACAGGTATCGGATGTCATTTTGTGGGATGGAGTTTCATGCCTGTTGCAACTGATCTGTTGATACAGGGATGGTTATGCTGTTTGTGGATGATGCTGGAGTTGTCGCCCGATGATGTCCCACATGTGCATGCAAGCATGCAAACGTGCATTCATTGCGTTGTACAGGTATCGGATGTCATTTTGTGGGATGGAGTTCCATGCCTGTTGCAATTGATCCGTTGATACAGGGATGGTTATGCTGTTTGTGGATGATGCTGGATTGTCGCCTAATGATGTCCCACATGTGCATGCAAGCATGCAAACGTGCATTCATTGCGTTGTACAGGTATCGGATGTCATTTTGTGGGATGGAGTTTCATGCCTGTTGCAATTTATCCGTTGATACAGGGATGGTTATGCTGTTTGTGGATGATGCTGGATTGTCGCCCAATGATGTCCCACATGTGCATGCAAGCATGCAAACGTGCATTCATTGCGTTGTACAGGTATCGGATGTCATTTTGTGGGATGGAGTTCCATGCCTGTTGCAATTGATCCGTTGATACAGGGATGGTTATGCTGTTTGTGGATGATGCTGGATTGTCGCCCAATGATGTCCCACATATGCGTGCAAGCATGCAAACGTGCATTCATTGTGTTGTACAGGTATCGGATGTCATTTTGTGGGATGGAGTTCCTTGCCTGTTGCAACTGATCCGTCAATACAGGGATGGTTATGCTGTTTGTGGATGATGCTGGAGTTGTCGCCCGAAGATGTCCCACATGTGCATGCAAGCATGCAAACGTGCATTCATTGCGTTGTACAGGTATCGGATGTCATTTTGTGGGATGGAGTTTCATGCCTGTTGCAACTGATCTGTTGATACAGGGATGGTTATGCTGTTTGTGGATGATGCTGGAGTTGTCACCTGATGATGTCCTACACGTGCATGCAAGCATGCAAACGTGCATTCATTGCGTTGTACAGGTATCGGATGTCATTTTGTGGGATGGAGTTCCATGCCTGTTGCAATTGATCCGTTGATACAGGGATGGTTATGCTGTTTGTGGATGATGCTGGATTGTCGCCCAATGATGTCCCACATATGCGTGCAAGCATGCAAACGTGCATTCATTGTGTTGTACAGGTATCGGATGTCATTTTGTGGGATGGAGTTCCTTGCCTGTTGCAACTGATCCGTCAATACAGGGATGGTTATGCTGTTTGTGGATGATGCTGGAGTTGTCGCCCGAAGATGTCCCACATGTGCATGCAAGCATGCAAACGTGCATTCATTGCGTTGTACAGGTATCGGATGTCATTTTGTGGGATGGAGTTTCATGCCTGTTGCAACTGATCTGTTGATACAGGGATGGTTATGCTGTTTGTGGATGATGCTGGAGTTGTCACCTGATGATGTCCTACACGTGCATGCAAGCATGCAAACGTGCATTCATTGCGTTGTACAGGTATCGGATGTCATTTTGTGGGATGGAGTTCCATGCCTGTTGCAATTGATCCGTTGATACAGGGATGGTTATGCTGTTTGTGGATGATGCTGGATTGTCGCCCAATGATGTCCCACATGTGCATGCAAGCATGCAAACGTGCATTCATTGCGTTGTACAGGTATCGGATGTCATTTTGTGGGATGGAGTTTCATGCCTGTTGCAATTTATCCGTTGATACACGGATGGTTATGCTGTTTGTGGATGATGCTGGAGTTGTCGCCCGATGATGTCCCACATGTGCATGCAAGCATGCAAACGTGCATTCATTGCGTTGTACAGGTATCGGATGTCATTTTGTGGGATGGAGTTCCATGCCTGTTGCAATTGATCCGTTGATACAGGGATGGTTATGCTGTTTGTGGATGATGCTGGATTGTCGCCTAATGATGTCCCACATGTGCATGCAAGCATGCAAACGTGCATTCATTGCGTTGTACAGGTATCGGATGTCATTTTGTGGGATGGAGTTTCATGCCTGTTGCAATTTATCCGTTGATACAGGGATGGTTATGCTGTTTGTGGATGATGCTGGATTGTCGCCCAATGATGTCCCACATGTGCATGCAAGCATGCAAACGTGCATTCATTGCGTTGTACAGGTATCGGATGTCATTTTGTGGGATGGAGTTTCATGCCTGTTGCAATTTATCCGTTGATACACGGATGGTTATGCTGTTTGTGGATGATGCTGGAGTTGTCGCCCGATGATGTCCCACATGTGCATGCAAGCATGCAAACGTGCATTCATTGCGTTGTACAGGTATCGGATGTCATTTTGTGGGATGGAGTTCCATGCCTGTTGCAATTGATCCGTTGATACAGGGATGGTTATGCTGTTTGTGGATGATGCTGGATTGTCGCCCAATGATGTCCCACATATGCGTGCAAGCATGCAAACGTGCATTCATTGTGTTGTACAGGTATCGGATGTCATTTTGTGGGATGGAGTTCCTTGCCTGTTGCAACTGATCCGTCAATACAGGGATGGTTATGCTGTTTGTGGATGATGCTGGAGTTGTCGCCCGAAGATGTCCCACATGTGCATGCAAGCATGCAAACGTGCATTCATTGCGTTGTACAGGTATCGGATGTCATTTTGTGGGATGGAGTTTCATGCCTGTTGCAATTTATCCGTTGATACAGGGATGGTTATGCTGTTTGTGGATGATGCTGGATTGTCGCCCAATGATGTCCCACATGTGCATGCAAGCATGCAAACGTGCATTCATTGCGTTGTACAGGTATCGGATGTCATTTTGTGGGATGGAGTTTCATGCCTGTTGCAATTTATCCGTTGATACACGGATGGTTATGCTGTTTGTGGATGATGCTGGAGTTGTCGCCCGATGATGTCCCACATGTGCATGCAAGCATGCAAACGTGCATTCATTGCGTTGTACAGGTATCGGATGTCATTTTGTGGGATGGAGTTCCATGCCTGTTGCAATTGATCCGTTGATACAGGGATGGTTATGCTGTTTGTGGATGATGCTGGATTGTCGCCCAATGATGTCCCACATATGCGTGCAAGCATGCAAACGTGCATTCATTGTGTTGTACAGGTATCGGATGTCATTTTGTGGGATGGAGTTCCTTGCCTGTTGCAACTGATCCGTCAATACAGGGATGGTTATGCTGTTTGTGGATGATGCTGGAGTTGTCGCCCGAAGATGTCCCACATGTGCATGCAAGCATGCAAACGTGCATTCATTGCGTTGTACAGGTATCGGATGTCATTTTGTGGGATGGAGTTTCATGCCTGTTGCAACTGATCTGTTGATACAGGGATGGTTATGCTGTTTGTGGATGATGCTGGAGTTGTCACCTGATGATGTCCTACACATGCATGCAAGCATGCAAACGTGCATTCATTGCGTTGTACAGGTATCGGATGTCATTTTGTGGGATGGAGTTCCATGCCTGTTGCAATTGATCCGTTGATACAGGGATGGTTATGCTGTTTGTGGATGATGCTGGATTGTCGCCCAATGATGTCCCACATGTGCATGCAAGCATGCAAACGTGCATTCATTGCGTTGTACAGGTATCGGATGTCATTTTGTGGGATGGAGTTTCATGCCTGTTGCAATTTATCCGTTGATACACGGATGGTTATGCTGTTTGTGGATGATGCTGGAGTTGTCGCCCGATGATGTCCCACATGTGCATGCAAGCATGCAAACGTGCATTCATTGCGTTGTACAGGTATCGGATGTCATTTTGTGGGATGGAGTTCCATGCCTGTTGCAATTGATCCGTTGATACAGGGATGGTTATGCTGTTTGTGGATGATGCTGGATTGTCGCCCAATGATGTCCCACATGTGCATGCAAGCATGCAAACGTGCATTCATTGCGTTGTACAGGTATTGGATGTCATTTTGTGGGATGGAGTTTCATGCCTGTTGCAATTTATCCGTTGATACAGGGATGGTTATGCTGTTTGTGGATGATGCTGGATTGTCGCCCAATGATGTCCCACATGTGCATGCAAGCATGCAAACGTGCATTCATTGCGTTGTACAGGTATCGGATGTCATTTTGTGGGATGGAGTTTCATGCCTGTTGCAATTTATCCGTTGATACAGGGATGGTTATGCTGTTTGTGGATGATGCTGGAGTTGTCGCCCGATGATGTCCCACATGTGCTTAATTGGAGACAAATCTGGTGACTGATCTTGCTGGGATACAGAAGCGGTATATAGAGAATATTATCCTGTTGGAAAACATCCCCTGGAATGCTCTTCCTGAATGGTAGCACAACAGGTCGAATACCAGACTGAAGTAGAAATTTGCAGTCAGAGTACGTGGGATTAGCACGCGAGTACTCCTCCTATCACACCATATCGCACCCCAGACCATTTCTCAAGGTGTAGATATAGTGTATCTAGTATGCAGAGAGGTTTTTTGGGTGCCCTCAATTGGCCTCCTTCTAACCAACACACGGCCATCATTGGTGCCAAGACAGAACCAGTTTTCATCAGAAAACGCAACAGACCTTCACCCTGCGCTACAGAGAGCTCTCCCTTGGCACGGCGGTGGTTTGGGTCAATGGAATACACTTTACAGGGCGTCTGGCTCAGAGCTGTCCTTGAAGTAACCGAGTTTTAACAGTTTTTGTCACTGTGATGCCAACTGCTGCTCAAATTCCTGCTGCGGATGCAGTACTATGCGCCTGAGTCATATATCGAACACGGTGGTCTTCCCTCTCGGTAGTGCCACATGGTCGTCTAAAGCCCGGTCTTCTTGAGACCACACATTCTCGTGACCACCGCTGCCACCAGTCATGTATAGTGGTTACATTCCTGCCAAGTCTCTCTGCAGTACTGCAGAAGGAACATCCAGCTTCTCGTAGCCAGTGACACGACCTCGTTCAAATTCAGTGATGTAGTGATAATGGCGTCTTTGTCACTTTAAGGGCATTCCTGATTAACACCAACTCACCACGTCCAGTATCAAAGGTAATTACCGCTTTTGACTGTTACATCGTGTATTTAAAGCAAACTTGATCTACATCCTCTTGTGATGCTAGTAGCCGCACACTTGTGCGACTGGCGCTAAACTGGAATTGACACCATGTTTCAGATGTAAAAACAATCACACCAACTTTCTTTTTATGTCGCACAACTCCTTCTTGGTGTTGCGATTTCTTCCCGCCATTGCATATACGTAGTCTTTAAGGTAGCCAGGTAAGAGGAGGCTACTGATGCTGTCACGTAGTGACATACGCGTTGTTTAGCAAGAATGTACACATTGGTAGATGCACCACCATGAAGGTGGAGACCTGAGGCAGTTGTTGATCTTTGCCAGTTCAGTAGACTATGGAGCTTAGCCCCCACCCGGGATCAAGAAGCACACATACCGAAGAGGTAGACGTAGTGCTCCCAGCACTCCTTACCGCGTTCAGTTAAAAGTGAGCCTTTGCTCGGATCGCTTAAAAATGATGAGTGTGGTCTCTAAAAGGTATCGCTTGAGACTTTGCAGGGCACTTCGTCGATCCTAAATAACTGTTACAATGTCTTTGGTCCACCATGGCACTGGCCAGAAACAGAGTGGTCCCATAGAAAGAGGGATAGCAGTTCCAACAGCGTGGATGATTGCGTTGGAAACGTCTCCCATTACGTTGTCGATGGCGTCTGACAGACAGGGGATGGCGGTGATGGCAGAGGTATACAACTGCATGTCAGCTCTTCGAAGAGCCCATCGTAGTAAATGGTCTGCTGGATGGTGACAAGGAAATGGTAGGGTCACCAGAAAGAGGACACTGTCACAAATATTGTCGTGCAGTGGCCATTGTACGAGTAATAAAGCCACGAGACTGGGGGAAAAGATCACATGGCTGATAACCGAAAAGGTGCCAGGGCGGCACAAAAGTCTGTAGCATCGATGTAACTGAGGAGACACAGATCAAGATCAGAAACAAGCTGGGCAGTCAGAAGACCCATACCACATGAAATGGTACATACCCACAGGGCTTAGCGCACAATGAAATTCCCAAGTAAGGAAGATGGGGGTGGAGAAGATGTTTGGATTAAAGTGGTTACCTCAAGATAAGTAAATGCACTGCCTGGAAGTAAATAAATATTAAAAATGGTTATTGGCGGGGTCGTTTGCACTCGCACTGCTATTGCTTCCAAGTATGTCCGCTCAGTGACGACAACTGTGCTAAAATGCACACATCCCTCCAGACACTCCCTTGGAGTCAGCATGATTCTGAAGGAATGCACGGTAACCTCAAAGAGTTGGAAAATGGTTATCAGTGACGTGAGTTTCTTGGAGAGCAACACAGATCCCAGAACAATAGGCAAAGTAGTAGTTGCAGCTCGTAGTGATAAACTATGCTCTAGAAGCGAATGCCCCTCAAAAGCAAGGATGAATGCGCCAGCGTCAACCTTGTTGTCTGGTTGGTCGCGATGTACACAATGTGTGAAGAGGACCCGTCCTCTCTGTGTGTTCGCGTGGTTCTTCATCCATCTGCAACCTTAGGCCTCGGTCAAAAATTAATTGCTGAACCATGTGGAAGATCTTATAGGGTGTTACAGTTACAAGTACATCAACAAGTTGTGTATGAGAGAGTAGCACCTGGACTGGGTAGGATTTGCTGTCTTAATTAAGATGGAACCAATTCTTCATTTACTAAGGGAAGAGAGTTCGCCAAAGTTTCTTTGTAGAGACTACAAAGAACTTTGACTTAGAAGAGAGAAAGGATCCTCTATCTTTTCGGGCACAAATCAGAAATTGAGGGGATAAGTGTCTGGAAGTCTCATGCTGTTGTTTTCTTCCTATGGTGCGACCAATGGAGGGAAGTTCCTTGGGTCGTAACGATCTGCACTGAATTGTGATCCTTCTGAAGAGCTTGATGTCGTTTCATGGTGCCAGATATCCGCCACGGTACCCCTGCTCCGAACGAGGCTTCTCCCGAGAGGGGACACGCAGCCAGAGTGAAGGCCACCTGGCGTCTTGGCCAGTGCCCTGAGTTTCGGGCGCCCCCAAAGAGGCAGGTACCAACTCCCCGGCACACGTGGGGCGGTGACATCTCGGACAACAATAATGTGATCCCTGAGTGGTCAGAGGGCTACAAACGGACGGGTATCTGACGTCCACCTACATGGACTGGCTACCGTGCTAGTTATTGGGCGACATTCCCCGCATCGTACGCAAATTCTGTAAACAAATTTTGAAATGGTGGAAGTCAAACCCACACGTGGCACAGAACATAATTAACCGAAATATGGTTTCATAAAATAAAGGCAACGAAGTAGGAAAATCCATACTCGACGTCCTATCAACAGGGAATCTGTCCTGGAGAATAAATCTGAGAAAACATATAGTCAGAGTGTTAAATTGCAACAACGGAAAGGGGAGAAATTCTACAGTGGTCCCTTGCCCTCCAGGCACGTAACCACAAAACAATTTTGAGTCCCATGAAGAGGAGGGGTGGGGGTGTGGATGCTGCATATGTTTTGTGTTGAACCCTTGTTACAAAGTTTGATTCTCGCTGCGCTGACAGTTGGGCTGCACTATTTTCTTCCTGTATAACTCCCTGCCCGTCTCAATAAAGTTCATTTCTGTTGCCTATAATCTTCTCTCTCTTATGTTAAAATCGATACGCTTTTTTACAGTTATGTTGAGATAGCTATATATTATTGTAAAATTTCGTGGTCTCCCTCCATACTTCTTCTTTTTTATAATTTCTGCAAAGTGAAACATTAATGTAAGTAAATCTTTCTACATTACTTACAGAGTCATTTTCTTCTCGGAATCCTAAGGCGCATCCTAGGAAGGTGAACGAATTTACTCTATTTGCTTATGTCCAACCAATACTAGGGATGTGTCCTGGGGCCCATCAGCGGCTTTGTGATTATTGCACATTATCAGTAATTATTACTTGGTCATGAGCTCATAAAGCAGCCATATATGCAACGATACGTACATTGTGAATGTAGTTCTTATCCTTCTCTGCCAGATTCTGTGACACAAATAAAAACTAAAACGTAAAGGAAGTGTAGTGTCACCGCCAGACACTACACTTGCTAGGTGGTAGCCTTTAAATCGCCCGCGGTCCATTAGTATACGCCGGACCCGCGTGTCGCCACTGTCAGTGATTGCAGACCGAGCGCCACCACACGGCAGGTCTAAAGAGACTTACTAGCACTCGCCCCAGTTGTACAGCCGACTTAGCCAGAGATGGATCACTGACAACTACGGTCTCATTTGCCGAGACGATAGTTAGCATAGCCTTCAGCTACGTCATTTGCTACGACCTAGCAAGGCGCCATAGCATTTGATATTGAGATTATAACATGTACCGTCAAGAGCGATGTACACCAATTGTGGATTAAAGTTAAGTATTATATCAACTACGTACTTTATTTGCTACTATTAATTCCCTTAACTGTTCCAGACCTCGCGCCAGTCAGCGTGTAATTAAACGCGTGCATTTCGGCCTCCTCTAGCAACACAGTGTTGGCTCTTCTGCCAACACTTCAGGAAGCACTGCACTTTTCCGTAAATTTAACTCTGTTTTCTGTTAAAATCTCCATTTCCTGCATCGCCAGTTTTTAATCTCTGTACATGAATTTCTTGTATTGTATTCCAGGTAAATTCCATTAATTCAGACATACTTGATTACTTATTATTAACTACATGCGATTGTATATTTCACAAATTGGAGCTGAGTTAATTCCTGACATTCTCGATATCTTCTTCATTAACTGGCTATGTGAAAATGCGCAATTGTACCTGCATGCCAGCGAATAAAATTTCATTCATGCAACATCACTGTTTCAAGCCGTTCATTTCCATTTTTGTATAACGTGTCTTCACAATAAAGGAAAAGTATTTATTTAATGTTCGAAGCCGAAAAACACTGGCATATATGAAAGCCCACCCATTAGAATTATTCAAAAGATCGTTCATAAATTGAAGTAGTTAGTAAGACGAACAACAAATTTCGACTGAAAACTTAAATTGTAAGACGAAAAACTCCATCACTACTCCCTGTCAGAATTTCAGATCGATACTCGACTGTGCTTTCGTAAAGTTTATTCATTAATACAAAGTCCATGGCGCTGTTAACACGCAGTCTCGATTCGTTACACAAGGTGCAAGTCGTAAAGAAATTAACTCACTGCCGTTGAAATACTATCATTGCTGTAGGAATACGCTTCTGAAATTTTATAATTTTATTATTAATAAAAACATTGTCTTTTGTGGACAATGTTCAGTCATTTATGCCGACTGTAGCCCTAAAGCAAAACTTCGACAGTTAAGACGAATTGCGAAGACATTCACATCATACTGAATATTTAAATTTACAATGAATGTACCAATCGCCGGCCGATGTGGCCGAGCGGTTCCAGGCGCTTCAGTCTGGAACCGCGCGACCGCTACGGTCGCAGGTTCGAATCCTGCCTCGGGCATGGATGTGTGTGATATCCTTACGTTATTTAGGTTTACCTAGTTCTAAGTTCTAGGGGACTGATGACCTCAGATGTTAAATCCCATAGTGCTGAGCCATTTGAACCATTTTTTACCAATCAATTAGCAACGTGAATGGGGCATCATTACGTACACTAGCAAAGTGCGATCAGACATCGAGATCTGCACATTAGTTTCACATAGCCGGCCGGAGTGGCCGAGCGGTTCTAGGCGCTGCAGTCTGGAGCCGAGCGACCGCTGCGGTCGCAGGTTCGAATCCTGCCTCGGGCATGGATGTGTGTGATGTCCTTAGGTTAGTTAGGTTTAATTAGTTCTAAGTTCTAGGCGACTGATGACCTCAGAAGTTAAGTCGCATAGTGCTCAGAGCCATTTGAACCATTTGAAGCTTCACTTATTTACAATTTTGCCTGCTGTGGACGATACGTGGTAGTCTTGCTTGTTGAGGCTAAACGCCTCCGGCACTGCATTGATATTTATTTCCTCTCTCCTATTATTCCGAACTTTGGACTGACATTGCACGAGCTATCAGTATTTGTTTACATTCATGAGTGACATGTAATTAGATAGACTCATAAACACACATACAGCTGTGATATATTATCGCTTGTCCTCGTGCTAATTCATTTTACGTTTCGAATCGCGGAAAAGCAGAGAGTTTCGTTCATTATCCACAAAAATAGAGATTTGTGAATGCGCAATGAATGGAAGCTTGAGCATACTGTTGTACGTTTGAGAACAGTATCATTGTAAAAAGACAAAGTGCGGACACAACACATTGGAAATAAGCGGAAATTTATTATTCAGAGATTTTATTTCATTTTGACATGTATTGTCTTCTGTAGGAATAGGGAACATTTTCTTAAACAATCTCTGTCAACACTTTAACACTGAAAATTAAACTGGGCGAGTATTGCTCAAAACTGTTAGCTATTCATTTAAAATTTATTGGCAGTGATGTAGACGGTAACATTCACAACTGGCAAGTTTTCAGCCAATCCGAAGTGTAAGGAACTGTGCACGGAAATAGGTTTGCCCGTCTCTTGCGCAGTTTCTCTCATTTATAGTCGATTTTTATCCATGGGCCGTACATCATATGAATGCCGACTACACGACGAAGAACGACCATCGCAGTTGTTTTCATTCTCAGAACAACCGACAGTTCTCAGGAGCAACTAGTAACAATCGGTTTCTGAGCTGTGCAGTAAAGGTTTTCTTCTGAAAGAATTCTAAAATGTTAACTCTTCCTTGAGCCCAATTCCACCAAAGTAAATCAAGTGAATTTTTATATTACTCCCTCAGCACTCCGTATTACTGGTTGTATAATGGAGAATGAGATTTTCACTCTGGTAGAGCACTTGCCCGCGAAAGGCAAAGGTCCCGAGTTCGAGTTTCGGTCCGTCACACAGTTTTATCTGCCAGGAAGTTTCATGTATGTATAATGTTTGACGCATTGGATCTCAGCTACCACATTTCACAGACCTACAGGGCGACAATTATTGAACTGTATGAAATAAAATCATCGTAACAACTGAACGTTCAAACTGAACTGTTGGTGGAGGGGCGTGATGAGAATTAGTATACGCATACATGGTCTGGTTTAGCGACGAAGCCTACTTTCATTTGGATGGGTTCGTCAATAAGCAAAACTGGCGAATTTGGGGGACTGAGAATCCGCATTTCGCGATCAAGAAATCTCTTCACCCTCTACGGGTGACTGTGTGGTGTGCAGTGTACAGTCACCGAATAAAATGTAAATGTCGTGTGACTAGGGCCTCCCGTCGGGTAGACCGTTCGCCGGTTGCAAGTCTTTCGATTTGACGCCACGTTGGCGACTTGCGCGTCAATGGGGATGAAATGATGATGATTAGGACAACACAACACCCAGTCCCTGAGCGGAGAATACCTCCGACCCAGCCGGAAATCGAACCCGAGTCCTTAGGATTGACATTTTGTCGCGCTGACCACTCAGCTACCGGGGGCGGACAGTCACGGAATAATCGATGCGATTTTCCTTGATGGCACGGTGACTACCGAACGGTACGTGAAGGTTTTGGAAGATAACTTCATCTCCATTATCCAAAGTGACCCTCATTTCGACAAGATGTGGCTCATGCAAGACGGAGCTCGACCCCTTCGAAGCAGGAAAGTGTTAGATGCCCTGGAGGAGAACTTTGGGGACCGCATTCAGACTCTTGGGTACCCAGAGGCCACTGGCATAGGCCTGGATTGGCCGCCGTATTCTCCGGCTCTGAACTCGTGCGACCCCTTTTTTGTGGGGCTATAATAAAGACAACGTGTACAACAGTAAACTCAAAACCATTGCTGAGCTGAAAACAGCCATTCAGAAGGTCATCGACAACATCGATATCCCGACACTTCGGTGAGTCATGCAGAATTTCGCTATTCGTCTGCGCGCCACATCGTCGCCAATGATAGCAGGCATATCGAACATGTCATAACCTAAATCCGAATATCCGAAGTAACATTTACATGTTGAATGCACGCCGTAGTTTGTAACTAATTTACGTTTTTTTCGTATAGTTCAACAATTGTAACCGTGTATAAACAACGGACAGCCAGTTTAGGCCAAACCTATATTTCCAATAATATTTTGTTTCATTCTGGAAAAAGAATCACCATCACAGTAAATTCGGAAAGTGAAGTAGAGGAATAGGATGAAAGAAAAGAACAACAGAAAAGCAAAACTAAATCAACTAAAACCCCACTGGTCAAAATATATAACTGAGTTTTGTAGCCTTAGACTGTTTAAATTCTGGACTCACAGACAGTATCCTAACACTCGAAACGCGACAATAATGATTCCTCTATCGAAACTTGGCAAGAATCATACAAGTCAAAATAGTTGCTGAGTGTCGTCTATATCAACCGCAAGGGGAAAGTCTAGCGGAATATAAACAGCCGCCGTGTACGCGCTTCCCAAGTGCCAGAAACGGCTTGTGCTAAAATAAGATCAGGTCGAGGTGCAGAGGACTGGCTTGCTGGAGCCTTACATTTGCGTTCCCAACGTAAGGCGTGTTCTGTTTGCGTTAATTCGGGTAAACATTCTTTCAAGAAGTTTCGCACTGAATCAAATATTACTGTTTCCTACTTTTTAAATGCGGTAACCGGTAATGTGGTTTTCTGTAATTTACTATATTGTTGACAGGTTGCAGTCAACATTCTTGGGCACTTCACTATATGAAACGAAGTTTGTATTACATTAGTAAACTAAAATAAAGTAACATTTATTTTTACTCACGTGTCACGTTGTCTCTTTAGCAACCTTACGTGGCAAACAACGAGACAATTAGCTAACAGAAGATGCCACGAGCTTGTGAATTCGATCCTTCCATCGGGGCACATGCGAGTGGAATGCAAGGAAAGCAAATAACGCTGTAGCAGTCATCCTCCGACAACAGCTTGTAGCGTATTAGTATACATTTAGTCGTCTAAATACCATAAATGTTCACTATTTTGATACTAAATAGTGCGGTGAATGACACGCGTACACACTCATTTCTCACCAGGATAAGGATAATTACATGTGTCCTGCAATACGGTCTTTCAATACTGACGTCGACGTATACGTATCGAACTTGATACACAGCTGAAGGCGGGGGAAGTGAGTTCAAATCCAAGACCAGACCTTAACGTGTTCTGTTATTTGTCCCCACCTCAGTGACAGAATGGTACGGCAATTCCCTTTGTAAGGCAATGGCGAAATTTTTTGTCTAGAACACGAGTTAATAAAACAGAATATCAGAAGTCAACTGCGCTCCAGCTATGTATGGCGTGAAACACGGGCATCAGCATACCTTACCAATAATACATTCACAGCATTGACAACGCACAGCACTTTTTCAGCTCTGACTATCACTTTTTCAGCTCCGACTATGTCTGAGCTCGGTGTTTACTGCGAATTTTGTGAAGCACCACCCAAACATTGATCTAAGTTTCTGTGCAAGTCTGCATTGCTCTAACAGCAACATTGCCGCACGCAGTTAACTACAGAAACAGGCTCCTTCCCGCAGCTACGTTACTTACCTCAGGACAGACAACTGCAGGGAGCCAATAAAAAATTGGAGCTGTCAGAGCCCAGTGTTTGTTTGTTCCTAATCACATATAGCAGACGTCGGTCGGTAAATGAAACTTCACGACACTACTTTTGTAGGTTAAAAACAGCTCCTCATATCTCTGCCCACCTCGTACGATCGAATACTTCAAAAGACCGTTACCTTCGTCACGACAGACGCGCTAGCGCCCTACTCACGTGTATTACGGAATCAAGCGTTATTTCGATCAGGTTGTCAGTCGTGTGTTTACCGCCGCCTCCCCGCGGACGCTGAAAACCGGAGACTGCGGCTCGCCTGCTTTTGTCGGCCGTCACATGGCCAGCTGCGGGCTGTATCGATCACCGCAGACGAAGCAGTGACTGCCGCATCTCTATGACCGTAGTTCGCTGAATGCCCAGCAGGCGGCAGCGCCAGTGAGCCCTCTGCGATTCACCGCCGCCTCTACAGCGAGACTTATTTTCAAACAAAAGATAAGCGCCCACTATTAGCAATCAAAAGCTTTTTAGCATCCATAGACCACAGCGACGTTTGTTCTGATTCTTTTTATTGGTGTCCAGTGTCGCACTATATAGCCAGTATTTTGTTGTGCAACTGTTTTGTAAGGTACAAATAGCGATACTGGCTATCGGCTTTGACCAGTGACAGAAATGTATCAGAGGACGTAAACTACATAGCGACTATATAGGCCGTTGTACACGAACAAGCAATTTGGCAAACTTTACAATGTTTGTCAAATATTAAACCACGTATGGCGCTGTTTGACTCATTGTTAAATCAAATTTAGAGCATTTTTGAGAGAAATTTGGCAAACTGATGGACATTGTTTGCTTTGATTTTTCTCTGCACATATTTAGTAAAAAAAAAAGTTTCATTACAATTTATCTCATTGTATCGTGAGTTTGCACAACTACGCAACTACGATCAAGGATTAAAACAAAATAGCACTGAAAACGGTAGAGGTATGCCACAATTCCCAGCTGTATATTACCAATAGGAAGGAAGACGTCAAGAAGAAAATCGGTGTTCTGCGCACAATGTACAAGCAGGAGTGCAATAAAATTAAAAAACACGAAGCTCTCCGGTTCTTCCTTAGACCACGAATGTATTCCCACGTTCTGAAATTTTATTTAACTGCTATTATGGGACCAAGCAGAAGAGAATAAATTTTCCTGTACTAATATCTTCTTTTTCAATGTGAGTGCGAAGTAACTGCTATTAAAAGTCTGACTGTGCATTCTGAGAAAGTTGATATAATCATCAGGTTCTGGGTTTAATATTTCCTTTAGCAGATTATCTTGGCTAAGGGCGTGCTGAAAAGTATTTTTTATCTGAAAACTCTTAAAGCTTTTTAAGTGGGGTAGGACGTCAAACGAGCTGACTTGGAGCACGAGAGGCACCACAGGACATTTTAATTACAACTGTCTATACCTTAACAAATAAATTCATAAAACTTTCTGAGCATGACCAGGAAGGCCTCAGGATTCACACTCATTGCAGTGGAAGTTCGAAAACATAACAAAATTAATTTTTTTTACACGTGAAATTTCATCATTTTTTCACTTACTATTGGCTGCATTTGTTAGCTGTAGGTACACTTTTCTTCATAAGTAAGAGAGATTCTTCGATGAATTTTGCACGTCATACAAACCACACTTATGGGTGTATGAAACTGTAGAATTTATTTAATTTATGAAAAAATGGATGAGCTGTTACATTTTAAACTTCATGTTTAGAAAAAACTCAAATTTTATAGTTAATTATCTCAATTATTACCACAGTTCTTAATAGATATGGAAAATACTAAAGTTCATACACCTGTAAGTACGGTTCGCATGCTGTGCAAAATTCATCAAAGAATCTCTCTTACTTATGAAGAAAAGTGTATCTATAGCAACAAATGCAGACAATAGTACGCGTAAAAATGATGAAATTACACATGCAAAAAAATTATTTTGTTATGTTTTTGAACTTCCACTGTTGTTAGTGTGAATCCTGAATCCTTCCTGGCCATGCTGACGACTTTTATGAATTTATTTGTAAAAGTATAGACAGTGAAACTTAAATGGCCTGTGGTGGCTCTCCTGCTCCAAGTCGGCCCGGTTGCCGTCCTAACCCCCTTCAGTAAAACAATCCTCGTTAAGATTCAACAACTTTATTCTTCGTGTCTAACTTTTATTACTGAACACAGTCAACTTGGAGATGAACACATTGCTCCCAATTAGAGGACAGATTCTTGATACCATCACCGTAGAATGTTTGACGTCTTGACGGAGCCACAACCTCACATTTGCTTCCACCGTGTCATCTCTATCAAAGTTAAGCGCTAAAAAGTGTTCTTTAAGTTTTGGGAACAGATGAAAATCGAATGAGATCAAGTCGGGACTGTATGGAGGATTATTGATGACAGCGAACCAAAGACGTTGGATTGTCGCACATGTCGCTGGGCTCGTGAGCGTGCTCTGGCATTGACAAGTTGAAGAAGAGATTCCACATTGCGTGGCCGAACTTTTCAAAATCAGAATTCGACTACAGCACTGTTTCTCACGCGCCGACATAGTTACGTTACACACTGCCATGTTACACGCTTCGGAGCCCTTTAGCGGCAGAGGGCTGTAAATACACTACTGGCCATTAAAATTGCTGCACCACGAAGATGACGTGCTACAGACGCGAAATCTAACCGACAGGAAGAAGATGCTGTGATATGCAAACGGTTAGCTTTTCAGATCATTCACACAAGGTTGGCGCCGGTGGCGACACCTACAACGTACTGACATGACGAAAGTCTCCAACCGATTTCTCATACTCAAACAGCAGCTGACCGGCGTTGCCTGGTGAAACGTTGTTGTGATGCCTCGTGTAAGGAGGAGAAATGCGTACCATCACGTTTCCGACTTTGATATAGGTCAGATTGCAGCCCATCGCGATTGCGGTTTATCGTATCGCGACATTGCTGCTCGCGTTCTTCGAGATCCAATGACTGTTAGCAGAATATGGAATCAGTGGGTTCAGGAGGGTAATACGGAACGCCGTGCTGGATCCCAACGGCCTCGTATCACTAGCAGTCCAGATGACAGGCATCTTATCCGCATGGCTGTAACGGATCGTGCAGCCACGTCTCGATCCCTGAGTCAACAGATGGGGACGTTTGCAAGATAACAACCATCTGCACGAACAGTTCGACGACGTTTGCAGCAGCATGGACTATCAGCTCGGAGATCATGGCTACGGTTACCCTTAACGCTGCATCACAGACAGGAGCGCCAACGGTGGTGTACTCAATGACGAACCTGGGTGCACGAATGGCAAAACGTCATTTTTTCGGATGAATCCAGGTTCTGTTTACAGCATCCGTGTTTGGCGACATCGCGGTGAACGCACTTTGGAAGCGTGTATTCGTCATCGCCATACTGGCGTATCATCTGGCGTGATGGTATGGGGTGCCACTGGTTACACGTCTCGGTCACCTCTTGTTCGCATTGACGGTACTTTGAACAGTGGACGTTACGTTTCAGATGTGTTACGACCCTTGGCTCTACCCTTCATTCGATCCCTGCGAAACCCTACATTTCAGCAGGATAATGCACGAATGCATGTTCCAGGTCCTGCACGTGCCTTTCTGGATACAGAAAATGTTCGACTGCTTCCCTGGCCAGCACGTTCTCCAGATCTCCCCCCAATTGAAAACGTCTGGTCAATGGTGGGCGAGCAACTGGCTCGTCACAATACGCCAATCACTACTCTTGATGAATTGTGGTATCGTGTTGAAGCTCTGTGGGCAGCTGTACCTGTACACGCCATCCAAGCTCTCTTTGACTCAATGCCCAGGCGTATCCAGGCCGTTATTACGGCCAGAGGTGGTTGTTCTGGGTACTGATTTCTCAGGATCTATGCACCCAAATTGCGTGAAAATGTAATCACATGTGAGTTCTAGTATAATATATTTATCCAATGAATACCCGTTTATCATCTGCATTTCTTCTTGGTGTAGCAATTTTAATGGCCAGTAGTGTATATTGACATGAAGAATACAATGTATAATGCTAGTAACGTTTGTTTTATTTAAAAATCATGAAGAGTTTACACATAAACAATTCGGAAGCGTTACTTTTCAGAATTCCCTCGTATTTCTTTCTCGATTACAACCATTCCCTGGACCAGTGTCCTGTTTTCCATATTTCTTCATACACAGTCCTGAATGCATGAATGCATGAAATGCTTTGTCTGCATTGGTAGACATTCCCAATTGTGTCAGAATACCTCTTGATGCAGTGTCTTCTAGAAAATTTGAGGTTCAATTGACAAACATTTCTCGTACGTGCACAGGAAAGAGCGAATATGACAAACAAGTTTGTTCGTATTCGGTGGCCTCAGTGCCATATCTTTGGACATTTTTAGAACGTAAATAAAAACCAGTTTGGTCAGAAGTATTTGCTGCAGCGAGGAAAGAAATATTTCGAGTGACAACTAAAATGTTCAGCCATAGATTAATAAAGAAAGCTTTTATTGAAAAAAAAAAAACAAATCGACTATCATTAAAGCCGGACAGTTGTAATAGATATCACGACACACCGTAGAAAAATAAAAAACACATTTATTGTCATGAATTCGAAGCTAGTATCGCAAAAAGTTAAAGCTCAACTGGAAACAGGAATAAGCAGTTATGAATTATGTATGTATCAGGAGTACATCGATTTGGTTATCAGAAGAGGTGTACATTGGGTACTTATTTATCAAAAATAAAAGGGATCAAGTATCATTAACACAAGCTCTCCAGCTGTAGACCAAATATACAGCACGAATGAAAGAATATAATTATCGTAAAGAAAAAAAGACTGATTAGTTGATGAATATTGAAATTCGTGACCAATTTTTTTTTTCTTTCTTACACTGTAGAGAGTACAAAATAACTTTCCTTGAAACCAAAGAAGAATTAACATTTTCTCTCATACACAGTCGAGAGTAAAAAAAAAACATTCCCAATAAATGGCGACTAATAACGCTGTACATAAAATAAACTCAAAATATGCACCAAGAAGTTACATCATAACAACCATCATCATTACATCACTGCCCTAAGCTGAGAGCTAGTATCGAAAATTCTTCTTGACCAAAAATAATTGTATAACGACTGACAGAGGACATTTATTCTAGTTGATAACAATCATATCAGATCGTGATAACTGGCAAGAAATATCTACAATTATTTTAGATTACATAGTGGGAAAAAGGTAGAGAACAAAACAAAAGCACTAATTTGTTCCAAAGTAATACCACACCCTAACACATGTATCACCGTATCACCTCTCTCTCCCTCCCTCTCTCTCTCTCTCTCTCTCTCTCTCTCTCTCTCTTTTTCCTCATGTAAGTCATACACTGAGACAGCAACGCTGTGAGCGGACAGAAAGGTACACTTGTGAATACAAAACCGGATAGCTGCGATTAGGATCGTTTACGTTGGTTTGTAACACAGTTTTTACAATAGGGACCGTACGTATCGTCACAAACATTTTCACTAACCAAAAAATGACACCATGTTTGTCTGTCGTTAATTTCCGAAGGATACTGGGGGGGGGGGGGGGGGGAGGGAGGCATGAAACCGTACATTATAGGACGGCTTATCTACGGTTTTCTTGTAATTTATCGTTATTTACTGAAGAAAGTTGTTTTCTTTTCAGACAAAAATTTGTAGTAAACAGCAGAAGACCTGACCTTTTGCAGAAAGGTGTAGTCTACCTACTCAACAAAGTGAAGTTTCCTTCAGCACACTTCCAGTCAAATCTGTAAATCTGGAACCTAGAAAACTTGTGTGGAATGCAATATCTACATTATATAATGTATCAAACAATCCACCACAACTATAGCCGAAAGGAAAACCACACAGACGTAACATTAAACGTTAAAAGCAAAATGCTACATCAGACCCACCAACTGCAAGAATCTTCCAGCATATTCGCTTCTGATGCAAATGTAATTACATTATAAAGTTGAGTGAAGTGTTAGTGTGTGCGAATCATTAGACTTCACAGAAAATTGTTACTTGTCAAGGGAAGTGGTTATCATAATGAGAACAGACAATAGTAGTATACGATTCCTTGATAAAATTTGTGTTTATATACTCTTGCTTTCAGCGGGTTAAATTGCAGTTATTCACATATTCTGATGTATTACTTCATGAGTATGTCATAATTTACGTCACTGAATCACTGAGATACAGCATTTTTTTTTCATTTATTTCACGATCATTCACGTCTCATGATAATTTACTAATGCTTGGAACCAAAAATGTAATAACTATTTCATTGATTAACTAGAAAAGTAATTGAAAACCAACATTAATCTTGTAGCCGGCTTCCTCGTCACTAGGGGCGCTAGCATCGTTCCCACTGTCAGAAGGTAGCAATTTTCACAGCAGCTAGTGTGTATGTTGTAATACTGAAACCCAGGTAATATGATGGCTTCCGTAAGGTAAAGATCATGCAGTACGTAGACACAGCAATACCGCCTGGCAATACTAGGACTGATACAGAAGCTATCCGAAGAAATACACTCAGTTACTTGAGCAATTTTAAATCTTAGGGCCAATTGTATAAACATCGCTGACTGGAGTTCAAATTTGACATTAGATCAGAAACGTGAACTATGAAATTTCCTGACATTAAAACTGTGTGACGGACCGAGGCTCGAACTCGGGACCTTTGCCTTTCGCGAGCAAGTGCTCTCCCAACTGAGCTACCCAAGCACGACTCACGACCCGTCCCCACAGTTTCAATTCTGCCAGTACCTCGTCTCTTACCTTTCAAACGTCAAAGAAGTCTTCTGCGAAACTTGCAGAACTAACTCTCCTGGAAGAAAGGATATTATGGAGACATGGCTTAGCCACAGCCTGGGGTATGTTTCCAGAATGAGGTTTTCACTCTGCAGCGGAGTGTGCGCTGATATGAAACTTCCTGACACATTAAAACTGTGTGCCGGACCAACACTCGAACTCGGGACCTTTTCCTTTTGCGGGCAAGTGCTCTACCAACTGATCTACCCACGCACGACTCACGACCCGTCCCCACAGCTTCAATTCTGCCAGTACCTCGTCTCCTACCTCCCAAACTTCACAGAAGCTCTTCTGTGAAACTTGCAGAACTAGCTCTCCTGGAAGAAAGGATATTGTGGAGAGATGGCTTGGCCACAGCCTGGGGGATGTTTCCAGAACGAGATTTGCACTCTGCAGTGGAGTGTGCGCTGATATGAAACTTCCTGACAGATTAAAACTGTGTACTGGACCGAGACTCGAACTCGGGACCTTTGCCTTTCGCGGGCAAGTTCAGAACTGAGCTCCATTGTATAACGCTAAACTTGGATCCTCCGAAGCAGGTTCATGCTTGTCATCAAGGCTAAAAACGGCTATCGACACGATTATTGCGCTTTCCACCACAGATATTTATCGTACATAGTGGATACGCGGTATTTACTATCGAACCATGGGAGCAAGTAAGCAGGAAAAGGAAGTATCGCCAAACTTTTTTCAATACGAGAAAGGTTTGGTGCTTGAAACTGTGTAGGACTAATATAAAGATATAATTGGGTGAAAAAAAAGCCGGCCTTGTGACCGAGCGGTTCTAGGCGCTTCAGTCTGGAATCGTGCAACCGCTACGTCGCAGGTTCGAATCGTGCCTCGGGCATGGATGTGTGTGGTGTCCTTAGGTTAGTTAGGTTTAAGTAGTTCTAAGTTCTAGGGGACTGATGTTAAGTCCCATAGTGCTCAGAGCCATTTTGAAAAAAAAAAAAGGAAACAGATAAAGTAACTGTGACCAACACGGTAAAGGCATGGAGAGAAGTTGCTGTTGACTTTAATTCTCTCGGAAGGCCAATACCTTATGGGCAGCTCTGCAAACTTGAGGAGGGGCAGGTTAAAAAAAATATCGTTCGTCGTACTGTTCAAAATAAACGTCCACCTACCTCAGTAGGGTTTTCTGCTCGACGTCCCTTCACTCTGCAAGCCTGGCTACTTACCAGGCTGCGAAAAACGCAGTGTTGAAGAACATGCCGCCCAATATCTGACCTGCAAAGTCCGCCTAAACTCTAGTAGTATTTCACTTCCTGCAATCTGACATATCTCAAGATTTAGGGGAGTGATACGGTGCATTTTTTTCTCACAGTAAATGTTCAAAAAATTTGTAGATAAGACTTTTTATTGCTTCTAGCTCATATGAAAATCGGCTATCATGTCCGCATTTACCTAACTAATGTGTCTATATTCTCTGTTCACAGTTCATACAACCAATTTCAGCCAAGTCCGATCCGATTGATGACGCGATCTCACACTCACAGATCCGCTACTATAAATGAGTTTCACATTCGGTCCTTTTCAGTGGGTTTCTTTGAAAGAAACTGCCCGCCAAATATTCCATAACTGAATACAGAATAAGCCACGTGGAATTTTCATAAAGGCCGAAAGTTCACAGGCGATCAACTTTCCAACAAAACCCTCCCGAAACTTCAAACTTTCATCAAACTGTTCGTAACTACATCAGAGTTAGTCACGACACGTATTAAACGCGAAGAACTCAATATTCCTTCATTTTAAACATAATGAGAATCATCACATTTAACATGTCCATACGCGTCCGAAGCTGGGGAGCGACTCTCCCGATACTGCCTCACTCACAGCATGTCTAACTAGCTGTGCAGGAACTACTTAATTCTTATTGACTGATCAGTCTGACGGACCAATCACAATAATCCTTCAAGATCATTCTCGCGGCAAAATTCGCCTAAGCCAATCACTGTTCAGAAAGTAATTTACATCATCCCAAAATGCAAATTGCATTTTAAACTAATATTCTGGGTGCCTTTTTACAAAAGTAATCACCCCTAGACATACGTTATCAGCAATGTAGGTAAATTACATCTTTCCCACATTTCAATTACGTAATGTTGTACATAATACAATATTGAACTTTTTCGTGTGTCCCACACACACACACACTCACTCATTCTCGTTTATTCACACAACAACATAATAAACAGATACTATTTTTTTCTGAATTTTTGTACTACAAAATGAAGAATAATTAAAGTTTTAAAAATAAAAATCCAAACTAATTGATTTGATATATTGAGACCTCTGTGAATGATTTCAAATGGTAACAAAAGACAAACTGTAATCGCTCCTAACTGAATTTTTCACCCGAGGTTGGTTTGGTGGGTTTTAGGTAATTTTCTGAATATGTACAGCTTTGAAATTTGGAGGAGATCTTCTTCTGAATAACAAAAAAAATAGTATACCAAGTTGGAAAATAATCGGTTAATATTTATTTTTTTATTTAGATTCATATGGGGTATGAATATATGGTCATTCTAACAGGGGAACCTCCCCATCGCATCCCCCTCAGATTTAGTTATAAGTTGGCACAGTGGATAGGCCTTGAAAAACTGAACACAGATCAATTGAGAAAACAGGAAGAAGTTGTGTAGAACTGTGAAAAAATAAACAAAATATACAAACTGAGTAGTTCAATGGAAGATAAGCAACAATAAAAACAATAGGAACGCATGAGTGCCGTGGGCTCGTGGTAACGTGAGCAGCTGCGGAACGAAAGGTCCTAGGTTCAAATTTTCCAACAAGTGCAAATTTGAATTTTTTATTTTCAGTTTATGTGACAAACTCTTATGTTTTCATCACTTTTTTGGGAGTGATTATCACATCCACAAGAAAACCTAAATCGGGCAAGGTAGAAGAATCTTTTTACCCATTCGCCAAGTGTACAAGTTAGGTGGGTCGACAACATATTCCTGTCATGTGACGCACATACCGTCACCAGTGTCGTATAGAATATATCAGATGTGTTTTCCTGTGGAGGAATCGGTTGACCTATGACTTCACGATCAAATGTTTTCTGTTCCCATTGGAGAGGCACGTCCTTTCGCCTACTAATCGTACGGTTTTGCAGTGTGGTCGCAAAACACAGACACTAAACTTATTACAGTGAACAGAGATGCCAATGAACGAACGGACAGATAATAACTATGCAAAAATAAAGAAAGTAAAATTTTCAGTCGAGAGAAGACTTGAACCAAGGATCTTTCGTTCAGCAGCTGCTCACGCTACCACGGGACCACGGCGCTTCTAAGCACACTTCGTCCATGATGGCCCATGGACTACTCAGTTTGTATATTATGCTTATTTTTTCACAGTTCCACACAACTTCTTCCTGTTTTCTCAATTGATCTGTGTTCAGTTTATCAAGGCCTATCTACTGTGCCAACTTATAACTAAATCTGAGGGGGGTGCGATGGGGAGGTTCCCTTGTAAGTGACACAGAAGCCCGTTCTCACGCTGGCTAGTAGCCACAGATATTCTATGAGTCATGGCTAAAACACAAGTTTGCAACCTCTTGTACGTTCACCGAGCTCCACAAATAGGTATCTTATTGCAATAAATGTTATCCTGTAATAACATGTGACGTCACAAGCTGTTCTTATGTCTGCTTTAAACAGATCACCAACCACTATTTGGAAGGTCCCTGTGGCCTAAAATCTTAAGCTTAATAGCAACATGCACATTGCAGATAGTGGTTGGTTTCTTTTGATTGGTTTCATCAGACCGATTCTGAGCCTCAGTCCCAACTGCTCTCCAGTATTCTCCAAACGAAATTCAAGTTATATGACGTGTTATTTAACTCTAAGGGTGAATTCACCCTTTCACAGAATGAGTGGGGAGCTCGTTGGATCTCGTCATTGTCTTCCTCTGTGGATACATCTGAATGCATGTCATTCACATCGTGTAGGGTTACTGCACACAGAATTTTGCCCAATAGTGGTACAGAACGCTCGGAAAATGGAGGGTATGGTGTGGTTTCAGTGGTATAGAATGGCATGGTAATGCTGTTATGATTATCTTTACGACCAATGACGAAGAGGAAGTAGAAACTTTCTGTGTCTGAGCACCTTTTGCCGGCCGGAGTGGCCGTGCGGTTCTAGGCGCTACAGTCTGGAACCGCGTGATCGCTACGGTCGCAGGTTCGAATCCTGCCTCTGGCATGGGTGTGTGTAATGTCCTTAGGTTAGTTAGGTTTAATTAGTTTTAAGTTCTAGGCGACTGATGACCTCAGAAGTTAAGTCGCATAGTGCTCAGAGCCATTGAACCATTTTTGAGCACCTTTTGCTAGATTAGCAAAGTCAGGTTAGTAGTTGGAAATTGCCAGCCTTAGAGAATCCAATGTATGAGAGTTAGTCAGTTGAGAACGGTGTTTACTTTTTGTTTATTTTGAGTAGGAAAATGCCGATTCATATAAGTAAGTTGAACCAAAACTTGAATGCAGTTGTTCAACAGATTTCTTCAAATTTGGATATTCCTCGTTGGAAACTAATGCTCAGAAATCTAGACCAAAAGATGTCCTTGCCCTTAGAAATATATCGCAGCGCAGAGTAATGATTTCGTTTTGCAGTGTCACGTGGTCCATTAGAAATGTATTTGCAAATTTTTCAGACCTTTCACAGATGACACATTATTAATGGAACTACTAAACGGATAAATGATGACTTCCACCAACTTCTCAATTTGTTTTTCAAATCACTAAAGCGCATTTAGAAGTCTGATACAACTGCCTTAATTTCTGCCATGTACTTGGCGGGAATGAAATTGTAGATAGGAAGGTTTTCCATACGATCCTTGATGTTCACAAATTTCTGAAGTTTTTTCTTTTCAATCTCAAGTATCATAGGCGCTGTTTGACTTTGTAATGCTGCAATAGAACTCATCACTTCTGTTACTGTTTTATTCTTGCCCTGTAACGTCAGATTTAATGTACTCAGTTTTCCGGTAAAATCTGCAAAAAATGCTAAATCACATCACCAGTCTAGATCACACAGTTGCTGATAATCATCACTTCTCTCTTCAAGAAATTTTATTATTTTGTCCAGTATATCTCGAAATCTTTGCAAAACTTGCTTCCACTCAACCCACGTCACGGCAGTGCGCAATGCCAAATCTGGTTCCTTCTCATCTCATTTCTGCTTAAAGAGCCGCCTTTGGAGAGATTTTCCTTTTATGTAATTTACAGTCTTGAAACAAATGTCGATTACATGTTTTGTGTTTAGTCTCTTACTAGCCACTAATTATTGATTAATTATGCAGTGATAGCTAATGAAGTCTGGAAAGTCTACATCTACATCTACATTGATACTCCGCAAGCCACCCAACGGTGTGTGGCGGAGGGCACTTTACGTGCCACTGTCATTACCTCCCTTTCCTGTTCCAGTCGCGCATGGTTCGCGTGAAGAACGACTGTCTGAAAGCCTCCGTGCGCGCTCTAATCTCTCTAATTTTACATTCGTGATCTCCTCGGGAGGTATAAGTAGGGGGAAGCAATATATTCGATACCTCATCCAGAAACGCACCCTCTCGAAACCTGGCGAGCAAGCTACACCGCGATGCAGAGCGCCTCTCTTGCAGAGTCTGCCACTTGAGTTTATTAAACATCTCCGTAACGCTATCACGGTTACCAAATAACCCTGTGACGAAACGCGCCGCTCTTCTTTGGATCTTCTCTATCTCCTCCGTCAGACCGGTCTGGTACGGATCCCACACTGATGAGCAATACTCAAGTATAGGTCGAATGAGTGTTTTGTAAGCCACCTCCTTTGTTGATGGACTACATTTTCTAAGGACTCTCCCAATGAATCTCAACCTGGTACCCGCCTTACCAACAATTAATTTTATATGATCATTCCACTTCAAATCGTTCCGCACGCATACTCCCAGATATTTTACAGAAGTAACTGCTACCAGTGTTTGTTCCGCTATCATATAATCATACAATAAAGGATCCTTCTTTCTATGTATTCGCAATACATTACATTTGTCTATGTTAAGGGTCAGTTGCCACTCCCTGCACCAAGTGCCTATCCGCTGCAGATCTTCCTGCATTTCGCTACAATTTTCTAATCCTGCAACTTCTCTGTATACTGCAGCATCATCCGCGAAAAGCCGCATGGAACTTCCGACACTATCTACTAAGTCATTTATATATATTGTGAAAAGCAATGGTCCCATAACACTCCCCTGTGGCACGCCAGAGGTTACTTTAACGTCTGTAGACGTCTCTCCATTGATAACAACATGCTGTGTTCTGTTTGCTAAAAACTCTTCAATCCACCCACACAGCTGGTCTGATATTCCGTAGGCTCTTACTTTGTTTATCAGGCGACAGTGCGGAACTGTATCGAACGCCTTCCGGAAGTCAAGAAAAATAGCATCTACCTGGGAGCCTGTATCTAATATTTTCTGGGTCTCATGAACAAATAAGGCGAGTTGGGTCTCACACGATCGCTGTTTCCGGAATCCATGTTGATTCCTACAGAGTAGATTCTGGGTTTCCAGAAATGACATGATACGCGAGCAAAAAACATGTTCTAAAATTCTAAAAGAGATCGACGTAAGAGATATAGGTCTATAGTTTTGCGCATCTGCTCGACGACCCTTCTTGAAGACTGGGACTATCTGTGCTCTATTCCAATCTTTTGGAACCTACCGTTCCTCTAGAGACTTGCGGTACACGGCTGTTAGAAGGGGGGCAAGTTCTTTCGCGTACTCTGTGTAGAATCGAATTGGTATCCCGTCAGGTCCAGTGGACTTTCCTCTATTGAGTGATTCCAGTTGCTTTTCTATTCCTTGGACACTTATTTCGATGTCAGGCATTTTTTCGTTTGTGTGAGGATTTAGAGAAGGAACTGCAGTGCGGTCTTCCTCTGTGAAACAGCTTTGGAAAAAGGTGTTTAGTATTTCAGCTTTACGCGTGTCATCCTCTGTTTCAATGCCATCATCATCCCGTAGTGTCTGGATATGCTGTTTCGAGCCACTTACTGATTTAACGTAAGACCAGAACTTCCTAGGTACATAGAATTTCACTTTCGAATTCAATGAACGCTTCACGCATAGCCCTCCTTACGCTAACTTTGACATCGTTTAGCTTCTGTTTGTCTGAGAGGTTTTGGCTGCGTTTAAACTTGGAGTGGAGCTCTCTTTGCTTTCGCAGTAGTTTCCTAACTTTGTTGTTGTAGCACGGTGGGTTTTTCCCGTCCCTCACAGTTTTACTCGGCACGTACCTGATTAAAACGCATTTTACGATTGCCTTGAACTTTTTCCATAAACACTCAACATTGTCAGTGTCGGAACAGAAATTTTCGTTTTGATCTGTTAGTTAGTCTGAAATCTGCCTTCTATTACTCTTGCTAACAGATAAACCTTCCTCCCTTTTTTTATATTCCTATTAACTTTCATATTCAGGGATGCTGCAACGGCCTTATGATCACTGATTCCCTGTTCTGTACATACAGATTCGAAAAGTTCGGGTTTGTTTGTTATCAGTAGGTCCAATATGTTATCTCCACGAGTCGGTTCTCTGTTTAATTGCTCGAGGTAATTTTCGGATAGTGCACTCAGTATAATGTCACTCGATGCTCTGTCCCTACCACCCGTCCTAAACATCTGAGTGTCCCAGTCTATATCTGGTAAATTGAAATCTCCACCTAAGACTATAACATGCTGAGAAAATTTATGTGAAATGTATTCCAAATTTTCTCTCAGTTGTTCTGCCACTAATGCTGCTGAGTCGGGAGGTCGGTAAAAGGAGCCAATTATTAACCTAGTTCGGTTGTTTAGTGTAACCTCCACCCATAATAATTCACAGGAACTATCCACTTCTACTTCACTACAGGATAAACTACTACTAACAGCGACGAACACTCCACCACCGGTTGCATGCAATCTATCCTTTCTAAACACCGTCTGTACCTTTGTAAAAATTTCGGCAGAATTTATCTCTGGCTTAAGCCAGCTTTCTGTACCTATAACGATTTGTGACAAAGAACAATAACACCATTATGAATATCTGTCATTGCAGCAGCTCCATCAGTTGTCACTGATATGAGTTTGTAAAAGATACCTCAATTTTGCTAACATATGCTTTGAATTCCGTGAATAGATCAGAGCCACAAGTTTTTTCTTTTAAGGAAATCATACTTAGCAGCTCTTCTTTCGTCATCAAACCTTCAAAGACCATCCGAATAAAAATAAATAATTGTGATACCTGTTGACTCGTCAAGCTGTAGCTAACAAGCAATACAGCGGACGATATCCTTTGTAGTTGTTCGCTTATGTTTTCACTCATCGTTTCGATGCGGCGTATCACGTATTTCGAGACAGCTGTAAACCATGAATAGCTTTTTTGATTACATTTTTATTTTTTAAATTGACCAACAGCGAATCTGACACTTCTTCGAAAATTTCCTTGATTTATTCTCCATGGTAAAATGGTTTGCACTTTAGTGCAATTTTGTAACTTACTGGGAAAGAAGCTTCTGTTGCAGCCTTACTTTTCTCAATAGACCTATACGAGTTTTTCTTGGACTGTTAGTTGCGATTTCAATGCCTGCAGTTTACTCTTTCTTATTTCACTGTTGGTGGAAAGTCTGTCTGATATGTACTATGAATTGTGTTAAAACGTCGCCCTGATTTTCCTTTTTTCTGTATTACCACGGATGTATTGCATATTAAGCAGCAACAGTTCTCTTTCACCGCAGTAAAGAAGTAGTCACGTTCCCATTCTTGATGAAAGTGATAAGTTTTTGGTTTCTTTGGAGCACTGTTTTCGAGGATCTACAAAATTAAAATCAAAATGTCAGGAACATAATTCTTTCAATAATAAAAGTAGAGATATCCTACCACTAAATATGCATTAAATTTATTTTATTAATGATGACAAAAAATTCGGAGGTGAACATTATTTCTAAGTTTTCATTTATTTAGACTTTTGGTCAACCGGGATAATTTCGGACACCGGCGGGAGAGGGGTGGGGGGGGGGGGGGGGAGAATTTCGGACAGTATGGTTTGTCTCCTCTCTCCCGCTGTATAGCAGCGAATTGTCGCTCTGTCGCCTCCGCGCGCTACTTATTTGAAGCGTGTTGTATGTTGGCTCGATTGTTTACTTCGTATTTATGGCTCTGAGCACTATGGGACTCA
Source organism: Schistocerca americana (assembly GCF_021461395.2). NCBI lineage: Eukaryota > Metazoa > Arthropoda > Insecta > Orthoptera > Acrididae > Schistocerca > Schistocerca americana. The sequence continues at coordinate 385,264,549 of NC_060126.1, forward strand.
ACTGCTGTGGTCATAAGTCCCCTAGAACTTAGAACTACTTAAACCTAACTAACCTAAGGACATCACACACATCCATGCCCAGGGCAGGATTCGAACCTGCGACCGTAGCGGTCGTGCGGTTCCAGACTGTAGCGCCTTTAACCGCTCGGCCACCCCGGCCGGCACTTCGTATTTATCTGACGAACAGTCTGACTGTTGAGAGTTCACGCAGTATTATGAAGCTGAAGCTTTCTATAGTTCAGCCGGTGGAAGAGTAGCTGCAGTTGTCAACTAGGTCAGTAGCCAGCGACATTGTGACAACTGCTGTACAAGTTTTTCAAGATTTTCATGTAAAGTTATAAAATAACTAAGGTATTTACAAAATGTACAGAGTTTCAGGGAGAGCATAAGGGAACAATTGACAGGAATGGGGGAAAGAAATACAGTAGAAGAAGAATGGGTAGTTCTGAGGGATGAAGTAGTGAACGCATCAGAGGATCAGGTAGGTAAAAAGACGAGGGCTAATAGAAATCCTTGGGTAACAGAAGAAGTATTGAATTTAATTGATGAAAGGAGAAAATATAAAAATGCTTTAAATGAAGCAGGCAAAAAGGAATACAAACGTCTCAAAAATGAGATCGACAGGAAGTGCAAAATGGCTAAGCAGGGATGGCTAGAGGACAAATGTAAGGATGTAGAGGCTTGTCTCACTAGGGGTAAGATAGATACTGCCGACAGGAAAATTAAAGAGACCTTTGGAGAGAAGAGAACCACTTGTATGAATATCAAGAGCTCAGATGGCAACCCAGTTCTAAGCAAAGAAGGAAAGGCAGAAAGGTGGAAGGAGTATATAGAGGGTTTATACAAGGGCGATGTACTTGAGGACAATATTATGGAAATGGAAGAGGATGTAGATGAAGATGAAATGGGAGATAAGATACTGCGTGAAGAGTTTGACAGAGCACTGAAAGACCTGAGTCGAAACAAGGCCCCGGGAGTAGACAACATTACATTAGAACTACTGATGGCCTTGGGAGAGCCAGTCATGACAAAACTCTACCATCTGGTGAGCAAGATGTATGAGACAGGCGAAATACCCACAGACTTCAAGAAGAATATAATAATTCCAATCCCAAAGAAAGCAGGTGTTGACAGATGTGAAAATTACCGAACTATCAGTTTAATAAGTCACAGCTGCAAAATACTAACGCGAATTCTTTACAGACGAATGGAAAAACTGGTAGAAGCCGACCTCGGGGAAGATCAGTTTGGATTCCGTAGAAATGTTGGAACACGTGAGGCAATACTAACGTTACGACTTATCTTAGAAGAAAGATTAAGAAAAGGCAAACCTACGTTTCTAGCATTTGTAGACTTAGAGAAAGCTTTTGACAACGTTAACTGGAATACTCTCTTTCAAATTCTGAAGGTGGCAGGGGTAAAATACAGGGAGCGAAAGGCTATTTACAATTTGTACAGAAACCAGATGGCAGTTATAAGAGTCGAGGGGCATGAAAGGGAAGCAGTGGTTGGGAAAGGAGTGAGACAGGGTTGTAGCCTCCCCCCGATGTTATTCAATCAAAATTCAGTCAAAATTTGGAGTAGGTATTAAAAGTCATGGAGAAGAAGTAAAAACTTTGAGGTTCGCCGATGACATTGTAATTCTGTCAGAGACAGCAAAGGACTTGGAAGAGCAGTTGAACGGAATGGACAGTGTCTTGAAAGGAGGATATAAGATGAACGTCAACAAAAGCAAAACGAGGATAATGGAATGTAGTCAAATTAAATCGGGTGACGCTGAGGGGATTAGATTAGGAAATGAGACACTTAAAGTAGTAAAAGAGTTTTGCTATTTAGGGAGTAAAATAACTGATGATGGTCGAAGTAGAGAGGATATAAAATGTAGACTGGCAATGGCAAGGAAATCGTTTCTGAAGAAGAGAAATTTGTTAACATCGAGTATAGATTTAAGTGTCAGGAAGTCGTTTCTGAAAGTATTTGTATGGGGTGTAGCCATGTATGGAAGTGAAACATGGACGATAACCAGTTTGGACAAGAAGAGAATAGAAGCTTTCGAAATGTGGTGCTACAGAAGAATGCTGAAGATAAGGTGGGTAGATCACGTAACTAATGAGGAGGTATTGAATAGGATTGGGGAGAAGAGAAGTTTGTGGCACAACTTGACTAGAAGGAGGGATCGGTTGGTAGGACATGTTTTGAGGCATCAAGGGATCACAAATTTAGCATTGGAGGGCAGCGTGGGGGGTAAAAATCGTAGAGGGAGACCAAGAGATCAATACACTAAGCAGATTCAGAAGGATGTAGGTTGCAATAGGTACTGGGAGATGAAGAAGCTTCCACAGGATAGAGTAGCATGGAGAGCTGCATCAAACCAGTCTCAGGACTGAAGACCACAACAACAACATTTACAAAATTGTGTACCGTGTGGGGTGATTTCATTATGCGCTATTACTTCTGTAACAAACAATGCAGTCCAACAATAAATGCGAAAGTTATGGTGAAAATAATCTCAAAACCGTACGAAATCACCATTTTTGACTTAGTAGGTAGGCACTTCACTTGATCCACCGGGTCAGATAATATTAAAAATACTATCTAACCTTAGATGACGTAACTCCGTTAGTCCCTGTTGTCAACTGACGGATTGAAACAAGCCCCACCTCCGCCTCCCACACGCTTCTAGCGTATTTCCACCCTGTGCCGAGAACGAAAGAGAGCTACTGCGTAGAAGAGAGCATAAATCACGTGACGGAACGGCGATTGAAAAATGATACAAGATTATGCGCAAAGCAGTTGCTAATTACGTAGCGCAGGTTGTTATACGTAACACGCCTCCGTATCGCAGCGGTAGCGTTACTGCTCCTCACGCAAGGGGATGCGAGTTCGATTCCCGTGAAGTGGAGTGGGTGTTGTGTGTCCTTCATCATCATTGACACGCAAATCAACTAAACAGACTTGCAATACTACGGCTAAACCGCATTGCCATACGATCATTTCAGTTTTTCATTAGATACATTAAACTTCCATGTTCTTGGCCTTGCAACGATCGACTGGACTAACAGCAGTTATCGACCAGTCAATCGCGATCGACCAGTTGGCCACCCCTGTTTTATACAATCGGCCTTTAAAAAGTTTATGTTGAATTTGTAAGTTATTGTATTTTCTGGCGTTCTGATAGTGCTGACAGCAGTAGGAAATAGTGTTTCTTCTCGTTTTGTGAATTACTCGTAGTATATTTATATAACCTTCTGATGTTTAGCAATAGAAATAAGTTGTGGTGTCTCTGATGCCTATCTTTAGAGATATTGGGTTTATATTTCTATGATGGAAGCGCATTCTTACGGTGGGTGTTACATGTTCTCTACTGAATGTCCAATCCATGAACCACTATTTTCTGGGAGGGGGCGAGACGACATTCTCTATCACCTGAACTGCTACGTACGTACATAGACGTCGAGAGTGCCTACAACAATACCGGACACTTAAAATGTACTTTTCTTTATATCTTGAACATCAGTAGGATTCTTCTGCAGCTGTGAAAAACCTGATTTCTACCCTCCCTTGAATTCAACAAATGAAGTAGGGAGACCTTTTCCCACTCCTTCATCAGCGTGACGGTGGAAAAGATCTTTGAATCAATTTTTTTCTCAACACATCTCATAACACCTTAACCCAAACTTACTTCTTAATGTCAAGCAAATTATTCGTTTCCAATTATGTTTTTTCCACATAGTTTCGTATTGTTCTTCCTAGTTGAATTCGGGTGTCCAATTTTTTCGGTTTTTTGATTGCTCTAGAATGATCTTACGTTCACTAATGTTTTTTGTTTTTTTTTAAGTTTTCTCCACCCAAAACCCTCTCATTCCCGCAGTTGTCCCATTAAATTCATTTCATTTGCTGGCTGAAAAACAAGCCCTGTTTTTACATTTGAATGGTCTATATTGTGGTCGCCGTCTTGAAAAGTGTAATGCGTCTGTTATTAAGGGGCTCCGGAACGCCCTATACTTGCAATGTTAAAATAACGCTTATAAATTACATCTTTCCTCACAAAGTATTTGAGGTAGGATGTTGAACTTTTTACAGATTATTTATTGGAATATGGGCTACAACTTAACACAGGGATTTTACAAAATTTTAGTTCAGTTATTAAAGATGATTTTTTTTCAATTGTAATAAAAATTCACAACATTTTTTTGCAATTTTTTATTTATATATTCAAAAATATACAGTTTTTTGGAAAAAGGCTGTGTTAAATTATGCAGAAGGTACTGTGTAACATTTACTGAAAGTTTGAAACAAATATGTTTGGAAGATCCTAACACGTAATTAGTATGAGAAAATAAAAGTTTTGGGAATCGAGCGACAAAGATTGGATTAACTTTTTAGTGCATTCCAGGTCCATAGGATGGATTATCTTCATCCTCTGCAAACTCCTCCTCCAGCTTCCTCTTGTTCCTCCTCCTGTTTACTCTTGCTTGTATTTCTAGACTCTTTACAGCCCTGTCTGCAGCCCGAAGGCGTTCCTTGTCTAAAGCAAGCATCGCTCGTTGTTGTGTTCGCAGATTTTGCTACCATTTTCTTCAGTTGCAGTTACTGCAACACTGTTCCAAAAGGTGGTCATGTATGAACACTTATCACGTTTCAGTTGTATTTCACTAGCAAGTCCTACGTGCTTTATTATGGAGAGTTCCAGACCAACTTCACTACAATGAATACATCTTACGCAGTTTGAAAAAATTCCTTTGAGAACCGACATATCAAATCTTTCATTCACATCCGATTCGCCCATAAAACATTCATAGTTTTCACTCATTGAACCAAGCTTCTTCTGTGAAGTATTTTCTTTCCCACTTTGACTGCTATGGGCAGGTGTACTTGAGAGGTTAGGTTCAATCACTTGGTTATCGTCTTTATTGTTTACAGTAATAACACATACCTTTGGCTTTCCAACATTTCTCCTTTTCTTAAAAGCCTTCAGAGGATTTCTAATAACTTTACTTTTACTCATTATTATACTTCAACAAAACAGAGACTCAAGAAACAGAATTAATTACGAATATTTTCGAGATAACGACAGAGTAAATAAACAAGAAACAATCGACAATCACACCAGCGATATATATTGAACCATCACAGGTTAGACACAACACATACTTTATCTCACATCACTAAAATGTACCTGATGAACACGGACGTTAATAATAACACCGTTTGACAGCAGTTTAACAGCGCCACAGTGGGTCACGCCCATGTAGAACACATTTCAAAAAAAATTTAAAAATAGTTGTAGTCTTCGGAATTGAATAAATTATATATCTATTAAAAGGTAATAGTCTGCAGATTCAGAAAACGCAAAAAAGTAAAAATTGAACTTTTCATGATTTTGAGCCTTTCCGGAGCCCCTTAAATACTATGTAAATTTAAGGGGAGGGGGAAAAGTAAAGGAAAGGGATGGAACTAATGATATCAGCGGCAAAAGGAGTTTGTGAGGAATCAGCAGCGACGAGTGAAAACGTGTGCCTGACAAGGACTCGAACCTGTGACCTGTTACTTACTATGCAGCTGCGTTAACCACTGCGCCAGCGGGATACGATGTCAATCTGAAATTCCCGATCTATCACGGCACACTCACCGGCCGACACATTCCCACCTACCGCCACCTATCGGCATTCCACGTCCGTGTCCTCCATACTCGCTAATTTTAGGTTGCCGCTAGAGGTCGAACGTGAATGTGCATCCGCACAGAAGGTAGTAGATGTATCATATTGCGGGAAACACGTATCTCTCTTCCTGCGGTTTGTAACAGTTACGTTTATGTATGAGTGCGGAAAAGTAGATGGTATGTTGTCAAACAAATGTCCAACGATTAGTAAGCTATCTTGTGGTAAGCTTTTTGCCTACATGAAGTGTTCTGGAAGTTGTGCTTTAAGCTGATTGCTACATACAAGACTATAATTGTAATATTCGACATGTTTATGTCGAATGTTACAATTACAGTCTTGCACATACTAATCAGCTTAAAGCACAACTGTGACAAGAACATCACCAAAATCATACATTTGAAAATGGCCTAACGCCGAAACCTACCAGTAATGTAATTTATATGCTTGATGTATTCAGGAATAAAAGTAACAGCCTGTGATATTTAAAATGGTTCCATCATTTAGACAATTTATTATTATATTTTTAGGTTGTTCTAAATTTGTGGTTTCCAATAAATCAGCTATTTCAGACCATAGATTCCGAGGCATATTCCTGTTATTATCTTTCTCACCCTCAGGGCGCCACTAGCTCCTCCTTCTTGTACTAAACTTACATATTTCTCACAATCCACCTTTTGCGTGTGGGGACGTCGACCAATTCGACTGATTAAAACGAACTGATTTGAAGTCAAGTTTTTTTGTGTGGCCATATAAATACTTGTTTTGTAAATAAAACTCCTTTTTCCTGCTGCTAGTTACTTGACTTGACTTGGGATAAATAAAGTAACTGGCAGCAGCAGGAAAAAGCAGTTTTATTTACAAAACAAGTATTGATTTGAAGTCCATCGATTGTCGCCTAAAGTCTGTGTGTTTAGGTGTTGGTATCGATTGCACTGGGATCTGCAGTACATACTGGTGTACTGATTTGAAAAGTTCGGCAGTAAGAGGAATCTCCCAATGCCAGTGCGACTGCGACCGCATGCTTGTGGGCACGAGTGTACTATTGTTATCGTCACTTTCATTTTCGTTTTGACGTTTTATTGTTCTATAGTCTGATATTTTGAATTACACTGCCGGAAAAATTAGTACGCGCCTTTACACTGGGGTTTCCAGTTCACTGAAGTTTTATTGTTGCAACTGTGCATGCGGAGTGCATGAAATGATTACATTTACAGATCAATAACACAAGCGGCTCTGAGGTTCCAAATATCGACCTATAGTGTAATTCCCATGCTAGTACATGGTGTAGCCACCACCGGCTGCAATGCAGGCGCTGACTCCAGCATCCAGTCGATCATACAGATGGTGGTACTGTCCTGGGATACTTTGTGTGTCTCATCATATCCCACACGTGCTTGAATGGAGACAGTCTGGAAACTGTGCTGGTCAGGAAAATTCCTATCCATCTTGCAGAGCGCGTCGAGTTTCACAGGCAGTGTGTGTCCCTTGTGAACGACTCTAACAACATTCTGCATATACTGAGCACCGGTTAGAGTCCCCTCCAGAAACACCAAAAGTAAATGAGAGTTGTAGCTTATCGCACTCCGTTCGTAAGGCCCGAGGAGGGGCCAGTAGGCCTTGGACAAATGCACTGTACGAGACATGTTCACCAAGTCCACGTCGTATGCGCAAACGACCATCAACAGGATGCAGGAGGTATCTGCATTCATCGTAGTCCCACTGATAATAACCGATCGCAACAGTTAGTGTTGACATGTCCGGGTTCACAAGCCCTCATATCTGTGTTGTGGTGGCCATATGATCTGTCGTTGCTGGCCTTACCGTACGACGATCATGACAGGTGTCTGTGGTGCGTGGATGTCCAGAACCTCGTCTACGGGTGTGAGAATGTCCACGCGGCCACTGACACCACCATCGTTGCACAACTGACACAGCATGTTTAACTTGTGAGGCAATTCTCAAAAAGGACCATCTCACCAGTCGGAGGGCCACAGTTCTACATCTACATCTACATTTATACTCCGCAAGCCACCCAACGGTGTGTGGCGGGAGGCACTTTACGTGCCACTGTCATTACCTCCCTTTTCTGTTCCAGTCGCGTATGGTTCGCGTGAAGAACGACAGTCTGAAAGCCTCCGTGCGCGATCGAATCTCTCGAATTTTACATTCGTGATCTCCTCGGGAGGTATAAGTAGGGGGAAGCAATATATTCGATATCTCATCCAGAAACGCACCCTCTCGAAACCTGGCGAGCAAGCTACACCGCGATGCAGAGCGCCTCTCTTGCAGAGTCTGCCACTTGAGTTTGCTAAACATCTCCGTAACGCTATCACGGTTACCAAATAACCCTGTGACGAAACGCGCCGCTCTTCTTTGGATCTTCTCTATCTCCTCCGTCAACCCGATCTGGTACGGATCCCACACTGTTGAGGAATACTCAAGTATAGGTCGAACGAGTGTTTTGTAAGCCACCTCCTTTGTTGATGGACTACAATTTCTAAGGACTCTCCCAATGAATCTCAACCTGGTACCCGCCTTACCAACAATTAATTTTATATGATCATTCCACTTCAAATCGTTCCGCACGCATACTCCCAGATATTTTACTAAAGTAACTGCTACCAGTGTTTGTTCCGCTATCATATAATCATACAATAAAGGATCCTTCTTTCTATGTATTCGCAATACATTACATTTGTCTATGTTAAGGGTCAGTTGGCACTCCCTGCACCAAGTGCCTATCCGCTGCAGACCTTCCTGCATTTCGCTACAATTTTCTAATGCTGCAACTTCTCTGTATACTACAGCATCATCCGCGAAAAGCTGCATGGAACTTCCGACACTATCTACTAGGTCATTTATATATATTGTGAAAAGCAATGGTCCCATAACACTCCCCTGTGGCACGCCAGAGGTTACTTTAACGTCTGTAGACGTCTCTCCATTGATAACAACAACAGTTCTACCACTTTCAAACTCACTCAGTTGGTTGTAGGAAGCACGAGTACATCTCTGTGGCCTGGATGACTGCTTGCTTCACACGTTTGCACCGCACTGAGCCATCTAGCTGTAAGCAGTCCCTATTAAAGGGTAGACACATCTGACGCTCTGGTAGCTATGCCATACGACGTCTTTGCAGGTGTACTAATTTTTTCCCGGCAGTGTATTTCCTTTAGAAAAAGGTGTCGCTGAGTAATGTCGTGTTCTGTGATCAGTTGACACAGATGTAGAGGTCCAGCGGGACAGAAATGAATAGACGATGAAAAGGTGTACAGCTTTATTGCGTGGAGCTTCAAGGGAGCACGGCGGTGGGCCGTCGGGCGGCCAGCCACGCCTGTGCCTCCCTCCGCCGGCGGCAACAGCATTCGGCGTCTATGGAGGGGTCCTTGGCGCGCAGCGGGCAGCAGCGCTCGTGGCGCTGGATGGCGGGCTGGGCGCGCTTCAGCTGCCCCTGCAGCGCCGCCTGGTGCTGCCGCCGGCACCACACCGTCAGCACCACCAGCAGCGCCGTCATGCCGCCCACGCACCACGCCACCGTCCCGACCCTGCGCACATGCCAGCCCGGAAAGTGACAGCTCTCGCGCTACTCTTTGGTCTACAGAGGTGCTTCTGGTTACGGGTGTTTGTTGACCGCAGTTATTTACAAAACGTAGATGTTGCGAATTTAATTATCGAAGTTGCTACATCTATGCTGATAGCTTTGAAACATTGTACTGTGTACATAGTTCCGTGTAGTCAGCGCGTACACAACTTTCCCACTAAAGCGCGCCCCACTAAGCACAACAACGCAGGCGCAGCACTCGTCCGTCTCCGCACTACGAGATGGCGCTGCCAAAGAGACGGACCAAATTCTGCTTCTGCCGATCTGCGTATTAATATGTAACGCAGCCAATGAGATTGCTACTAACGTAGAACCTTTTCTCCTCGCGAATCACACTCACGTAGTGATACATGAACGCGCGAGGTATTATAACGAGTGTACAAACCTCCGATTAGTCAGTCTGCATTTGTCTGTACCAGTCTGCATTAGTCTGTACCAGTCTGTACGAGTTCTACATTTGTCTATACCAGTCTATAGTCAAGTTTCAGTCTGTGCCTGATAAGATTACCATATTCCTGTACATAGCCATGAAGATAAATGTATAGACACTTTCGTCAAGTATCAGAGATATATGTGACAATAAGATTAACGTACCAATACCAAAGGAACTTCAGATTGTCAATTGTAAATAGCATCCAGAACCCAATTAAGTAATTTATATGCTTGTTATTATTTTAATAAATGTGTGTGAAAATTAATCAATTTCTGTTTAAAGTTGGTCATCGTCAATCTGCTACTCTAAGCGTGCAAGTGGCATTTCAATCGTCTGACCTAACGGCAGAAGATAAACACGCCACGATAAGACCCCAAGACATATTGCTGACACTCGCCTACTTCGTTAGAGCGACAGGTCAAATAATGTGATGGTGTGTGTACTGAAGGTCTTACAGTACGCACACCACACATTGCAACATCGATATTAAAGATAAATCGTCACATTCATTGTTGGCAAAAGAACAAGGTACTTCTACATCTAAGTCTACAAACGAGGGTAAGAGAATAAGTATTTGCAAGCTACTACCAGAGAACCCGGCGTTGCCTGCTTATGTATTCATTCCTATTTTCTGTTAAGCCATATCCTCCTTCCCCCTCTCTCCGTCAATCTCCTCCTCCCTCCTCTCTCTGCACAGCTTCTCCACTCTCTGTTCATCTGCTTCTGTCCCTTTCTCTGTCCATCTGATTCTCTGCACTCTGTCCATCTGCTCCTTCACCCTCTGCCCATCTTCTCCTTTATCTCCTTCTTTCCCTCTATCTCCTCCTCACTCCCTATAAGACTATCTTGTCCTCCCTCATCTCTCTACCCATCTACTCCTCTCCCTCTCTCTGGTACCTCGTGGCGCGGGATTTGAATCCGCGCCAGACGTCATGGACGTCGAAGACCCATAGAGGTCTCTGCACCAGCGCACCTTAAGCTGTGGCGACGCGCGCCTCCTGGCCTGCTTTTAGTGTGGGGGCGCCACAGTGGAACACATGGTCCCAGCGGCCAATAGAAGCGCCCCCGAGAGCGTACTTAAACGCCAGCCACTCGCTCAGCCAGCAGGCGATCATTGTAGGCAAAACCACCCCTTCCTTCCGCCTCCTTGATTTCTATCTCACCATCTATGGCCATCCTATCGCCCTCACTCCCACCCTTAAGTACCTTGGCGTCACCCTCGACCGTCGCCTCTCCTGGACTCCCCATCTCCGGACAATCCAAGCCAAGGCACGCTCCCGACTCTGTCTCCTCAAGCTCCTTTCCGGCCGTAGGTGGGGTCTGGCCCCCTCCACCATCCTCCACACCTATAAATCCCTCATCCGCCCTATCCTTTGTTACGCCCATCTGGCTTGGATCTCCGCCCCCCCCCCCTTACCTTTTATAAATCCCTCCAAATCCTTGAACGCCATGCTCTCCGTCTCGCATATCGCATCCATCTCCCCTCCCCCACGCAGATCCTGTACGATCTCATCCCCTTCCCCCACCTCCTCCTTTTCCTTGAAAGGATACGGATCCTGTACACCTCCTGCAAACTCGATCCTCCTCACCCGTTGGTCTCCCCCATCCTCTCCCACCTCCACCCACTGCCGCGCCTGTATTCCCACGTCCCACCCGGTCTCCATCTCTCCACCCTCCTTACCCTCTCCCAAGGTGGCTTCCGCCAGTTCCCTCTCCCTGATGATGCCCTCCTCCCCTCCATCTACCCCTCCTACCAACTTTGATCCTCCCACCCTCCTCCTGTGTTTGCTCCTCTGGGCACCCTCCCTCCCATCTCTCCCTCTTCCCTCCCTCCTCCATTTCTCTCCACTCCTCCCCCGGGCTTCCCCTCCCCTGTTCCTCTCCTCCTCCCCCCATCTCCTCACCCATTGGCATCCTTGTTCTCCTCTCTCCCCCACCTCACCCTTATTCCCCTCTTGGCAGGTCGCCGGACTCGCACACGCTAAGTGGACATTCGCGCGCCAGAGATCATCGCCATCAGTGTCTCGTGTGTGCCGTCGTGTTTAGTGTTCAGTGTACACCGTCACACTCCATCGTTCACCAGTGCCATCGTCATCTTCAGTGTTTGTGCTTCGTGTCAACAGTTTGTAGTGTGGATTGTCATCGAGTGTGAACGGCTTCATGTTTTTTTATGTTCATGTGTCTACTGTTTTTTTCCGCCGTTTTGTTCCAAGTCATGTATCTTCTCTGTTTTTATCATTGTACTATCTTTGGCTGAAGAGCGGCGTATTATGCTGCTGCCAGTCTACCTGTTCTACGGGAGCCGGCCGCGGTGGTCTAGCGGTTCAGGCGCTCAGTCCGGAACCGCTGGACTGCTACGGTCGCAGGTTCGAATCCTGCCTCGGGCATGGATGTGTGTGATGTCCTTAGGTTAGTTAGGTTTAAGTAGGTCTAAGTTCTAGGGGACTGATGACCACAGATGTTAAGTCCCATAGTGCTCAGAGCCATTTTGTTCTACGGGTTTTAAATCACAATAAAGAAAAAAAAAACGCTCAGCCAGTCAGTCTAACCTCGCTTACGTCGGTTTACACATCGCTCTGCGCTAGACTGCTTACTTCCTGGTTCGTGTATGCGTTTGTTTCCTTGTGACTCTGTTGTTCGGTCTTGTTGTATTCGTCCCGTCCTACGTTGGTCGTGTCCATCCTCCTCCGTTGTGTTGTTCTCGGGCCTCTCCGCGGGTCCCCCCGCGCCTTCCGTCATTGCTACCCCGCGACCGTCCTGGTCGCAGTTACCACACTCTCTCTCTGTCCATCTCTTCCTTTCCCTCTTTCCTCTCCTCTCTTGCTCCCCTCTCTCTGTCCATCTTCTCCTCTTCCCTTTCTCTCCATCTTCTCCTCCCCTTCTCTCTGCCATCTCTTCTGCCCTCCTATCTGTATCCATCTCCTCCTCCCCCTCTCACTGTTCGTCACTTTCTGTCCATCTCCTCCTCACAATCTCTCTCCATCACCTCCCCTACCTTTCTTCTGTCCACTCCCTCCTCCCCCCTCTCTCCATCTCCTCCCCTTCTTTCTGTCAATCTCTTCTCTCCTCCTCTCTCTGTCTATCCCCTCCTCTTACCTTTCTGTCCATTCCCCTCTTACCCTCCATTTGTCCACCTCCACCTTATCTGTGTCTATCTCCTCCAGCCCCTCTATGTACATCTCCTCCATCTGCTTCTCTCTTCATGGTATGATCTCCTCTCCAGCAAAAGGCTGCTGATTCTTATCCCACAGTATTTCATTCCAGACAGTAAGCAACAAGTGTACTAGGTTTGGTTGAAATCGATCCAAAAGATTTAGGAAGAGCTTTTTGCACATCACTATGGCCGCATATGTACATGTCACAGCTATTTATTATATTTAACACGTATTTCTATACGTATTTGAGCCGCAACTCTAACGAATTTTGCCCTGCAGTTTCGTTTTCACGCGGCTCAATATTTATGACGTCATATCTCCAGAAATGTGTGTCGTATAGTGATATAATGTTGCAGTTACATCCCGGATATATGGATCCAGGACATATGGATATTATCTGCAAAATTCGTTGCGAATTGAATTAGTAGCAAAGAAGTAATAAACTAAAAATTCTTCCTGATGTAGCAATTTTACTACGTGAACAGTAAAACTGTAGTAGAATGATATTTTCACTCTGCAGCGGAGTGTGCGCTGGTATGAAACTTCCTGGCAGATTAAAACTGTGTGCCCGACCGAGACTCGAACTCGGGACCTTTGCCTTTCGAGGGCAAGTGCTCTACCATCTGAGCTACCGAAGCACGACTCACGCCCGGTCTCACTGTGAGACCGGGTGTGAGTCGTGCTTCGGTAGCTCGGATGGTAGAGCACTTGCCCGCGAAAGGCAAAGGTCCCGAGTTCGAGTCTCGGTCGGGCACACAGTTTTAATCTGCCAGAAAGTTTCAAAACTGTAGTAAGTTACAAACTTTTTTTCGTTATTCTGTGTGTGTGTGTGTTGTGGAGGCGTGGGGTGGTGGGAGATGTCAGCAAGAGAAAATCTCGTAAACGTTTGAAATTTTGTGTAAAGTTGGTTGTAAGTCATTATGTGCTCTCATTCTAAAAAACTGGATGGATAAAGTCTGGCAATTCGAATGTCGTGAGCTACACTACTTTTGCACGCCCCCCCCCCCCCCCCCATCCCCACACCCCCTTGAGAGGTATGTGGTTATTACCCCCACAGTGGTTCTTTCCAGAAAGCAAGTGTTATGTGTAATAAGTTTGGTTGGAATCCGTAGAGTTGTTTAGGAGGAGATGTGGAACATACATAGATATATACGTACATATGAGGGTTTGTAGAATGTATTGTTTAAAAAGTTTTAAGAGTTTTCCTGTAATAAATTCGGACGGATTACTATTCAGCACGCCCTCGCACATACTTACATTCACTTCCATAAAGTGTATTGGTCGTAACAAGAGTACAAAATTTTTATTGATACCATATATGAACGTGGTCACCCTACTTTTCAATGCATTTAGTCTAGCGTTGCACAAGCTTTCCAATACAGTCTGGATAAAAAGGTTATTGGTCGCGTAGTAAGCCACGTAAGCACCCCTTCCTTCACTTGTAGATCGGAGTTGAGTCGACAGTCTCTTAAAGCATCTTTAAGCGGGCGAAATAGATGGTAACCCGACGGGAGAGATCTGGACTGTATGCGCGATGCTTCAACACCTCGAAGAACAGCGTCTGAAGAGTGTGAGCGGCGGTACGTGAACGCGCGCTGTCATGCAAAGAAAGAACGCCTTCCGACAATCGACCTCTGAATTTATTGGCAATGCAGGATTCAACAGCATTTCACAGCAACATTCACTGGTTACTGTTGGCCCCATTTCTAGGTAATGTTCCAAAAAAAAGTTAACATCACATTTCCTGACTTTTGCATTGCTGTTTGACTGGAGATTTCGAGGTTTCCATTCCAGTCCCTGATATTTGCTCTCGTGCTCTTCGATGAGTTGTTTTGGAATCCATCTCAACGGCCGCTGTGGCTGAGCAGTTCTAGGCGCCTCAGTCCGGAACCGCGCTGCTGCTACGATCGGAGGATCGAATATTGCCTCGGGCATGGATGTGTGTGATGTCCTTAGGTTAGTTAGGTTTAAGTAGTTCTAAGTATGGGGGACTGATGACTTCAGATATTAAGTCCCATAGTGCTTAGAGCCATTTGAACCATTTTTTGGAATACATCTCGCACAGAGTTTGTGAAAGTTGAGCCTGTTACGCAAGTTTTCATATGCAGAACTGCGCCTAATCTGCATATAGTTTGCCGGACTTGTTCAATATTGGGATCAGTTGTGGCTGTAGTTGGCCGCATCTCTCTTTCCTCATCCTACACGATCGTTGGGCCACTTTTGAACTGTTCAGTACACTGGTAAACACTTCCCTGTGACCAAACGTTGTCTCCGTATTGTGCTTAAAGTCTTCTATGAATTGACAATTCCTGGTATACTCTCAGGCCACAAAAAAACAATTTACAGAACGCTGTTCTTTTATGGCTCAATCAGTGAGTGGCGCGGCCAACTTAACGTCGCAACAGTGGAAGGCGCACTGATGTGATAACGTTGCAGCCCACCACAGACAAAAGACAACGATGCAGTTTACCGGCTGGTGGGCACACAAAGCCGAAGAGACTAACTAAAGACAATCAGAGCAAAATTGCAGATATTTATTGAATTACCGTCATACATACTCCGCAAGCCACCAGAGGGTTCACACGGAGGGGGTACCTTATTCACTATCAGTCACTCCCCTCGCAAAGCCGGCCGGTGTGGCCAAGCGGTTCTAGGCGCTTCAGTCTGGAACCACGCGACCGCTGCGGTCGCAGGTTCAAATCCTGCCTCGGGCATGGATGAGTGTGATGTCCTTAGGTTAATTAGGTTTAAGTAGTTCTAAGTCTAGGGGACTGATGACTCCAGATGGTAAGTCCCATAGTGCTCAGACCCATTTGAACAATTTGAACCCCTCGCAAATGGACCAAGTGAGAAACGACTGTTAATTTCTCTTATCTTGACTTCGAGGTATTTGCATGGAATGTACGTTGACCACAATAAAATCTTTCTACAGTCATCTACAAATGCCGGTTCTCTAAATTATCTCAATATAGCTTTCGTGAAAGGACCGCAGTCTTCCCTCCAGGGAGTCGAGTTCACGAAGCATTAACGTAATACTCACGTGTTGATCGAACCTCCGGATAACACCATTTCTTGCTTTAATCCGACTTGTTGGGAGTCCAAAACACTAAAGCGGTATTCAAGAGCTGCCCGCACTAGTGTTCTACTAGCGGTCTCCCTTCTAGATCTTTTCTAAAATTCTACCAATAAACCGAATCCGACCATCCGCCTTTCCTACTATTGTCCTTATGTGCTCGATCCTTTCCATGTCGCTTTGCAACGTTACGTATAGATGTTTAATCGACGTGCCTGGTCAAGCAACAGACTACTAATTCTGAATTCGAACAATACGGGGCTGTTTTTCCTGCTCAACTGCAACGGTCCTATCACATTTCGCTGGCCACGCGGGGTAGCCGCGTGGTGTAAGGCCCTTGCCACGGTTCGCGCAGCTGCCCCCATCGGAGATTCGAGTCCTCTCTTGGGCATGGGTGTGTGTGTTGTCCTTAGTGTAGGTTAGTTTAATTTAGATATAGTAGTGTGTAAGCCTAGTGCCCGATGACCTCAGCAGTTTCGTCCCATAAAAACTTACCACAAATTTAATTACGGTGAAGTCACTAATGACAGAGCCACTAAAGCAGAGTTATTCAACAAGATTTTCCGAAACTCCTTCACCAAAGAAGACGACGTAAATATTCCTGAATTCCAATCAAGAACAACAGCCAAGAAGAGAAACTGAAATAGGTATCAAAAATGGTTCAAACGGCTCTGAGCACTATGGGGCTTAACATCTGTGGTCATCAGTCCCCTAGAACTTAAAACTACTTAAACCTAACTAACCTAAGGACATCACACACATCCATGCCCGAGGCAGGATTCGAACCTGCGATCGTTCGGTCGCGCGGTTCCAGTCTGTAGCGCCTAGAACCATTCGGCCACCCTGGCTGGCGATTCGTGATTTCCTGCCAGAAAGGTCACAGTTGGTAGTAATAGACGGAAAGTCATCGAGTGAAATAGAAATAATATCCAGCGTTCCCCAAGGAAGCGTTATAGGCCCTAGATTGTCCCTGATACATATTAAAGACATGGGAGACAATTTGAGTAGTCGTCTTAGATTGTTGCAGATGATGCTGTCATTTACCGTCTTGTAAAGTCATCACATGACCAAAATGACTTGCAAAATGATTTAGATAAGATATCTGTATGGTGCGAAAAGTGGCAATTGACCCTGAATAAAGTAGTAGTAGTAGTAGAGGGGTTTTTGTGCGCACGACAGCAAGGTCTTCAGCGTCCGTTCAGTAACATAGGGAGACGGGTGTCAAGAAAAATCCCAGAACAGGAATATAAAACGGAACATAAAACACAGGTAACAATCGTTGAAAAATATGTGCTCATCCACACCGAAGTGTGGGATGAAGCAGGGTGTCAACAGTAAAACATGGACAACACAGGAAGAAAATGATAGAGGGAGCTAAAACAATGTAGCAGATGGAAGTGGCTGGGTGACCACAAGGAAAAAAGGGGAGGAGTCAGCCACTCTGCAATACACTAAAACCTCCAGCCTAAAGGTTTAGGCCAGAGTCCAGACACGTCACAAAACTTAAAAACCCTAGACACACACGTCTCATCATTAGCTAAAACAGAAGGCAGATCCCCATCAACTTGTGCTTCTGCCCGTGCATCACGGTATAAAATGCAGTCTTTTAAAATGTGCCGGACAGAGATGTGCACACCACAAGCATCACAAAACGGAGGATCCTCCCGCCGTAATAAAAAGCTATGTGTGAGAGGACAGTGCCCGATCCGAAGACGTGTGAGGGCCACCTCTTCCCGCCTGAGCAACCGGCCGGAGGAACGCCACGGCCGAGTGGTTGACTTTACCAACCGCAGTTTATTGGCCGTCACCGCCAGCCATTCGTCCTCCCACAACTCCATGCACTTCCTGTGGAGTGCAGCAATGACCGACTGCAAGGGGATAGGACACTGGACCACATCCTGCTCTCTGCAGGCCTCCTTGGCAGCCCGATCGGCCTGTTCATTGCCCCATATGCCGACATGACCAGGCACCCATCAGAAGGATACCTCTTTACCCCGCCGTTGGAGCAAGTACAGTTCGCCATAATTAGCTGGACCATCTCTTCAAATGGTTCAAATGGCTCTGAGCACTATGGGACTCAACTGCTGAGGTCATTAGTCCCCTAGAACTTAGAACTAGTGAAACCTAACTAACCTAAGGACATCACAAACATCCATGCCCGAGGCAGGATTCGAACCTGCGACCGTAGCGGTCTTGCGGTTCCAGACTGCAGCGCCTTTAACCGCACGGCCACTTCGGCCGGCCCCATCTCTTCAGTCGGGTATAGGTTCTGCAGTGATTGTAAGGCACTAAGAGAATCGGAGCAGAGAAGAAATCGATCGCCCGGAACGCGATGCATCAGCTCCAGTGCCTTCAGGATCGCGTGGAGCTCCGCTGCGAAAACGGTATATTCAGCAGGGAGGCGAATCCGGGTAACATTGTCAGGGAACACCACAGAACAGCCAAGGAAATTCTCCTGTTTGGAGCCATCAGTGTAAACGACAGTGAAACCGTGATGCACATCTAAAATGTTAAAAAACAGTGACTGGAATGTAAAATCTGGCGTGCCATCCTTCTTAAAATGAGTCAAATCTAAAATAAGTTTGGGTCTCCGGAGGAGCCAAGGTGGAGATCTGCTCCAACCGCGACGTAAAACACGAAGACCAGTCATAGACATCGCAGCGCGGCAATTGCGCGAATCCCATAGGGCTGCGTCGCACGTTGCCGGTTATGAAATAACCGTGCCAGAGGAGGCTGAGCAACTTTATGGTACGCAGGTGTGTATGGCGTGGACAAAGTTTTATACGCCTGGCGTACCGTAAGTAGCCGTCGCCGCATATGAAGTGGCGGTTCACCTGCCTCTGCACAGAGGCTTGGTATGGGACTAGTTCGGAATGCCCCAGTAGCCAACCGAAGCCCTTCATGGTGGACAACGTCCAAAAGCTCTAAATAAGAAGGCCTCGCAGACCCATACACCGTGCACCCATAATCGAGCCGAGATCGCACAAACGCCCTGTAAAACTGGAGCAGACACGTCCTGTCAGCTCCCCATGTACTGTGGCTAAGACATTTTAAAATACTTAAAGCCTGAAGTGACCGCCGTTTCAGGTCTTTAAGATGAGGTAACCACCTGAGCCTCGAGTCAAAAATGAGCCCCAGAAATCTTACCGTGTCTTTAAAAGTAAGAATAGTGTCCCTCAACCGCAACTCAGTAAAGGTTAAAATCGAACGAGAACGGTTAAAAAGAACACATACAGACTTCTCGGTGGAAAACTTAAAACCACACTTCTGCGCCCAGTCACCCAAACGCCTAATCGTAAGTTGCAACTGACTAGTTGTCGTTGCAAGGCTTGAAGAAGAGCAGAACAAAGAGAAATCATCCACAAACAAAGAACACTGGACAGGACTTTTCACTATGGACGTAATGCTATTAATAGCGATGACAAAGAGAGTCACACTTAAAACGCTACCCTGAGGGACAACATTCTCCTGCTCAAAGCGATCAGACAGGACGTCACCAATTCGGTATCTAAAATATCGTGGCGAGAGGAAAGACTGAATAAAAAGAGGAAGACAACCACGAAAACCCCATTCGTGAAGCTGCTCCAGGATGAGACGCCTCCAAGTGGTATCGTAGGCCTTCTCGATGTCGAAAAATACACCTAGAAGGTGATGACGGCGGAGGAAAGCTTGTTGTATAGCCGCCTCCAGGAGGGCAAGGTTATCGAAGGTGGAACGAAACCTCCTGAACCCACACTGAAAGCGACTAAGGAGTTGCCGGGATTCTAACATCCAGACAAGGCGGCGGTTGACCGTCCGCTCCAAGGTCTTCCCTATGCGACTAGTGAGGGCAATACTACGGTAGCTACTTGGGCTCGTGCGGTCTTTCCCAGGTTTTAAAAAAGGGATTAAAACTGCCTCACGCCACGCGTCAGGAAAGCGACCCGACGCCCAAATGTCATTAAAAAGTGCGAGGAGGAGTTCTCTGTTGCGCATTGTGAGGTGCCATAGAATACTGTAATGGATCCTGTCGTGACCAGGGGATGTGTCACGAGAATAAAGAAAAGTGTGAAGTTATTCACATGCGTACTAAAAGAAATCAGCTAAATTTCGATTGCGCGATAACTCAGACAAAGCTGAAGGCTGTAAATTCAACTAAATACTTAGCGATTACAATTACAAATACCCTAAACTGGAACTATCACATAGATAAATGTTGTGGGTAGAGCCAACCAAAGACTGCGATTCACTGGTAGAACACTTAGAAGGTGCAACAGGTCTACTAAAGAGACTGCTTACACCACGCTTGTCCGCCCTATTCTGGAGTACTGCTATGCGGTGTGGATCCGCATCAGATGGGACTGACGGATGACATCGAAAACGTACAAAGAAGGGCAGCTCGTTTTGTATTATCGCAAAGTAGGGTAAATAATGCCGCAGACAAGATACGTCAATTGGAGTGGCAACCATTAAAACAAAGGCGTTTATCGTTGCGACGGGATCTTCTCGTGAAATTACAATCATCAGTTTTCTCCTCCGATTGCGAAAACATTCTGTTGGCACCCACCTACACAGGGAGAAATGATTATCACGATAAAATAAGAGAAATCAAGGCTCGAACGGAATAATTGAAGTGCTCGTTTTCCCGCGCGCCATTCGAGAGTGGAATGGTAGAGAGACAGCTTGAAGGTTGTTCTTTGAACCCTCTGCCAGGTACTTTAATGTGAATAGCAGAGTAATCACGTAGATGTAGAAGTAAAAAAAAAAACATTTCGCTGGGACACTCCTAATGATACAGTGCCTCTTAACGGCTCTTGCCGCCCAGGACAACATACATATCACTTAAGAAGTCTTCGAGCCACTCACATTTCAGGGAACCTGTCTCATAAGCTCGCACCTTCGTTAACAGTCTGCAGCGTGGCACTGTGTCAAACGCTTTCTGGAAATCTAGAAACATCGAATCTGCCTGTTGGACTTCATCCATGGTTCGCAGAGTATCGTGCGAGAAAAGAGCAAGCTGACTTCCACGCGAGCTATCTTTTCAAATTCGGTGCTGATTTGTGGAGAGAATCTTTTCTGTCTCAAGTACATTCGATCTTACAATATGCTGAAGAATTCTGCAGCAAACTAGTGTTAAAGATATTGGTTTGTCAGTTCTTACCACTGTTAATATTTCCTTCATCATTTAAACGAATTTTTTTCTGAATATGTCTCATAATGACACGAGTGCAACACATTTATGTTTTTTGAACACATTGGGCAGGAATATTGACTATTGTTGTAGCAAGCGTGGAGACATGTCTTGCATTGTTCATTCAATTCATGCTTTCGTGGAGTGAAGTAGTGTGGGAATACGTCGATGCGTTGCGGGAAAACAGAGAACCCAAATGTGATTTGTGCAGTGAACGTTGTAAAATAGCACAAGGAAATAATAATTTTCAAACTGGAACAGTTCATAGATTTATGAAATATAAAACATGAAAAGAAACTAAACTGAAGCTTTGTAAAACAATTTCGGTTCTTGTAGTATTATATGAAAGGCAGTCGTGGGTATTCTAGTGAAAAGACAGAAGGAGAATTAGGTCAGCTGAGATGAAATTTCTCGGAGCAGTCAAAGGCTGCAAACAGACAGAAAATGTGAAACAAATAAATAAGACAACAGCTACATATTTTCGATTTACACACTACTGGCCATAAAAATTGCTACACCACGAAGATGACGTGCTACAGACGCGAAATTTAACCGACAGGAAGAATAAGCTGTGATATGCAAATGATTAGCTTTTCAGAGCATTCACACAAGGTTGGCGCCGGTGGCGACACCTGCAACGTGCTGACATGAGGAAAGTTTCCAACCGATTTCTCATACACAAACAGCAGTTGACCGGCGTTGCCTGGTGAAACGTTGTTGTGATGCCTCGTGTAAGGAGGAGAAATGCATACCATCACGTTTCCGACTTTGATGAAGGTCAGATTATAGCCTATCGAGATTGCGGATTATCGTGTCGCAACATTACTGCTCGCGTTGGGCGAGATCCAATGACTGTTAGCAGAATATGGAATCGGTGGGTTCAGCAGGGTAATACGGAACGCCGAGCAGGACCCCAACGGCCTCGTATCACTAGCAGTCGAGGTGACAGGCATCTTATCCGCATGGCTGTAACGGATCTTGCAGCCACGTCTCAATCCCTGAGTCAGCAGATGGGGACATTTGCAAGACAACAACCATCTGCACGAAAAGTTCGACGACGTTTGCAGTAGCAAGGACTATCAGCTCAGAGACCATGGCTGCGGTTATCTTTGACGCTGCATCACAGACAGGAGCGCCTGCGATGGTGTACTCAACGACGAACCAGGGTGCAGGAATAGCAAAACATCATTTTTTCGGATGAATCCAGGTTCTGTTTACAGCATCATGATGGTCGCATCCGTGTTTGGCGACATCGCGGTGGACGCACATTGGAAACGTGTATTCGTCATCGCCATACTGGCGTATCACCAGGCGAGATGGTATGGGGGTGCCATTGGTTGAACATCTCGTTCACCTCTTGTTCGCATTGACGACACTTTGAATAGTGGACCTTACATTTCAGATGTGTTACTACCCGCGGCTCTACCCTTCATTCGATCCCTGCGAAACCCTACATTTCAGCACGATAATGCACGACCACATGTTGCAGATCCTGTGCGGGTCTTTCTGGATACAGAAAATGTTCGACTGCTGCCCTGGACTGCGCATTCTCCAGATCTCTCCCCAATTGAAAACGTCTGGTCAATGGTGGCCGAGCAACTGGTTCGTCACAATACGCCAGTCACTACTCTTGATGAGCTGTGGTATCGTGTTGAAGCTGCATGGGCAGCTGTACCTGTACACGCCATCCAAGCTCTGTTTGACTCAATGTCCAGGCGTATCAAGGCCGTTATTACGGCCATAGGTGGTTGTTCTGGGTACTGATTTCTCAGGATCTATGCTCCCAAATTGCGTGAAAATGTAATCACTTATCAGTTCTAGTAAAATATATTTGTCCAATGAATACCCGTTTATCATCTGCATTTCTTCTTGGTGTGGCAATTTTAATGGTCAGTAGGGTATAATGTTACATCCACTGGTCAAAGGCCCTGCTGACTATGCGCTGCTAGTCTTGTGCAGGGTTCCTCCAGGTGTCTTCAATCTCCAGGGCTGCCAGTTCGTTCGCCAGGTCGCCCATTCAGAGCTGCCTTGATCGTCCTAGGGGGCGCCCGATGTTACGTTTCCCCTCAGATGCTTACTTCGCCTTTCTTTCTTCTGGCATACGGGCTGCACTTCCTCCCTACTGGTTGCTTTTGTCCTTCATCTGTAGTAATGTTGGGTGCTGCGTCAAAAGGTAGATCTCCTCATTGCCCCTCCTCCATTCTCCTTTATCTAAGATTTGTCCTCATATCTTCTTCATTACTTTACTTCCAATTATTAATAGTTTTGCTACTTTGTGTTTTTTAATGCTCCAGTTTTCTGAACCGTAGTTGATTGCTGGGCGTGTCACTGCATCATGTATTCTCATCTTAGTGTTTGCTGATACGGGTATCTGAGCTAAGCGTCTCCCTAAGGATATACATGCATTTCATTCCCATTGCTATTCTTTTCTTGACGCCCATTTCTATGTTGTTGTTGCTAGTAAATCAATATCAAAAGTATTTGAACTGGTCGTTTACGTCGGAAAGTAAACCGGTTTTGTGACATATTGTAAGTTCCAAATCAAGAGCGAATTATTTAGTCTCACCTGAGTCCTTCAGTACTTTAGTTTTTTAATCTCTGCATATTAATTTAATTTATTAGACGCAGTTCTTGCGTTTTCTTCAGGGTCTACATAGAGTTTCGCAGCATGTGTCGATAGTCCGTTCGTCTGAGTAGATTAGTTTTCGACGATCTTTAGTATGGATAGGGACTATAATTGTGAGCCGAGTTGGTGACATTTCGCTCTCAGTTCCAGGTTACACAGCTTGAAGCTGCAGTGGATGGGCATCACCGTGGGGATCCAACGGACATCACCGTGGGGATCCAACGGACGTACAGCACGTCCGAGTCCTCCGATCGGTCCTCGCCGGTGGCCAGCCCAGTTACTGCTCGCACTGAGGTTGACCCCTCACCTGTGGTCGAGTGGGAGGTCGCTTCGGGGCGTGGCAGGCAGCGAATGGCTTCCCAGGGGCCGCACGTAAGGCCTCCCCGATTAGTCTGACAAACAGGTTCCAGTTGCTGTCTGTGGCTGACACTGTCGCTCAGCCAGATGCAGTCGCATGTCCTGTTTCAGAGGAAACCTCTCAGCCTGCAAGATCCGGGCAATCACAGAGGGTGGGATTGTTGGTAGTTGGGAGCTCCAATGTAAAGCGTGCTATGGGACCCCTTAGGGACATGGATGGCCAGAAGGGGAAGAAAGCCAATGTGCACTCCGTGGGTATACCGGGTGGAGTCATTCCAGACGTGGAACGGGTCCTTCCGGATGACTCCTGTCTATCGATCATTATAATTTTTTGCCCTGTCATTGTCAACTAAATCCTTAAATTCTTTCTTCGTTGTGTTGTAATGTCATTCCACGGCAAATTTGGGATACCCGTCAACATGGTTTAAATGGTTCAAATGGCTCTGAGCACTATGGGACTTAACTGCTGAGGTCATCAGTCCCCTAGAACTTAGAACTACTTAAACCTAACTAACCTAAGGGCATCACACACATCCATGCACGAGACAGAATTCGAACCTGCGACCGTAGAGGTCGCGCTGTTCCAGACTGTAGCGGCTAGAACCGCTCGGCCACTCCGGTCGGCCGTCGACATGCGACTGCGTAATAGATACTGATAAGTCTCATCCTTATTTTTCCATTCCCATTCATTTTTATGGTTTGCAACCATAGATCACTAGATTGTCAATTTTTGTGCAAACAGCCACTGAACCTGTGAATGTCCCTTAGATCACAAACAAACAGCGAACGACAAGCAACACCGACAACGCGATTCCGCCTAAGTGATGAATGTCGTACCGACTGAAAAATGCTGCACCGCACTGCCAAATGAAAGGTCACACTGTTCCGCGTACTTCCAAGAAAGCAAAGCAAAACTAAAAGAGGCCGAACATCGAACAGCACGTTGTGCGTGCGGGCAGTTTTGCACACTGTGGCTAACCCTGCTTTACATTATTATCAGATGCGCTTCCAAGACAGGGTTAAGGGGTGGGGGGGAGGGGGTGGAGGTGTTCTGTGGATTGTTATATCAAAACTGTTTACATTTTTATGTACATCGATCTGTTAAAATTGCGGTAACACCTACAAAAATCAGTCAGCATGCTCACAGTGAACTCGAACGAGAATAAACTCTCCATTTACGGGGTAGTCAGAGACAGTCTGAAAAGCTTGTAAGGATATTTCTGAAGAGGTTGTGCTCAAAAATAATTGTTGAGAAAAAAATTCGATACGTTGCATCGTCTCCGAGTTAATTAGCATAAAAGTTAGACAATTAGGTGGCTGCACGCGCAAATTCAAGCAACTCCCCGCGCTAAAATGCGATATGCTCAGTTATTTGTCGGCCCATTAGTAACCACTTGTTCCAATCTTCATTACCACTTTTTCCGAAGTGACACATTTAAGCTAGGTGAGCAAAAGCTACGTGCTTTCGGTTAGAGTGAAACAAGCGAGGACTGTGCGGCTGTTCCCGGCGGAGGTTCGAGTCCTCCCTTGGGCATGGGTGTGTGTGTTTGTCCTTAGGATAATTTAGGTTAAGTAGTGTGTAAGCTTAGGGACTGATGACCTTAGCAGTTAAGTCCCATAAGATTTCACACACATTAGAACATTTTTTGAAACAAGCGAGAAACACTTTATCGGTGACACTGCATCTGCCAAGCTGCATAATTTGTGCACGCGACATCCTGATTGGCTAACTTCAAAGCAAAATAAGTCGGAAACGGCGCAAGTTATCGAATTTTTTCTTAACGACTGTTTCTCAGCACATCCATCTTGCAACACCCTCACAAGCTTTTCACACTGTTTCCGACCACCCTGCATATAGAATATATCGTTGTTACATGGATCGGATTATGATGGATAATAAAAACAAATTTGTCATAACTACAGTAAGGTGTAACTACAGTTGCGACATATTTTACGCAGATCTGAGCTACATCTAAAGTATGATGATTTAAATATAACTTTGACACCAAGTATATCCCAAATAAAAAATTCGTGTTATTACATGATCCACATGCAACGCATCCACTCATGTAACAGGGGCTTGTGAAAATGGGCAGCACCCGAAACTAGTCAGCCGATAAATAATTATCAGCTTTGGTGCAAACAATGATAACTGTTTTCCATTCAAAGAAGTTACTAGGTATTTCTAAGACAGAGTACTTTTCAGTTTCTTGTCTACGTCTATTAGCTTGTGTCCTTACCGCCTGTGGAGAACATTCCATCCAGAAAACGATGCCCCATGCAGAGGCGTCAACAACAAATCTGACACGATTCGAGAGTAGTATCAACAAACCACAAGAAGTTGAGTAATCCAAGAAAACAACGGAAAAAATCATCCACAAAAAAACACAGAAAGACTGGCTCCCCCGGGCGCACGCAGGAAGGAACGAATGAAACAGAATTCCCCCTCACTTACACGCTCGTACAGCTATAGTCAGCACACCACTGTTCAAAAGCGAAGTGCTAAGTGAAATACTGATAACCGTGAATGCGCACATCGCTTTTATATCGTGCAAAATTTAATACTGTCAAAATATTGCTGTCGTAATTCTCTCAAAATAACTGCAAGGAACATGTGCTTCTAAAATGTTTGGACGAACGCTTTCCCCAAGCTGTACGTCTCCGAACTTGCAGTTTCTTTGCAAGTGATGCTAAAGCAATATACACTGATGAGCCAGAACATTACGACCACCTACCTAATACCCGGCATGTCCAGTTTTGGCACGAGTAGCAGTGGCGACGCGTCGTGGCATGGAAGGTGAGCTCTGACGCCACGTCGAATCCCATCCCAGTCCTGTTCGATCGGGCTCGGATCTGGCAAGCTGAGGGCCAGCACATCAACTGGAACCCGCCACTGTGTTCCTCGAACCACTCCATCACACTCCTGGCCTTGTGACATGGCGCGTTATCTTGCTGAAAAATGCCACTGCCGCCGGTAAACATGATCGTCATGAAGGGATATACGTAGTCCGCAACCAGTGACGATATTCCTTGGCCGTGACGGTGCCTTGTACGAGCTCCCTGGACCCTTGGATGCCTACGTGAATGTTCCCCAGAGCATAATGGAGCGGCCAACAGCTTATCTCCGTTCCACTGTACAGGTGTCAAGGAGCTGTTCCCCTGGAAGACGACGGATTCGCGCCCTACCATCAGCATGATGAAGAAGGTAAGGGGTTCATCAGATCATGCAAAGCTCTGCCACAGCGCCAATGTCCAGTGCCTATGGCCACGTGCCCATTTCAGTCGTAGTTGCCGATGCCATGGTGGTAACATTGGTACATGCATGGGTCGCCGGCTGCGGAGGCCCATCGTTAGGAGAATTCGGTGCATTGTGTGTTCGGACACGCTTGTATTCTGTCCAGCATTAAAGTCTGATGTTAGTTCCGCCACAGTTCTCCACCTGTCCTATTTTACCAGCCTGCCCTCTCTACAACTTCCGACATCTGTAATGAGGGATGGCCGCCCAGTCCCACGACGTCTGGACGTGGTTTCACCTTGGTTTCGCCACGTGTTGAAGACACTCACCACAGAATTCCTCGAACACCCGACAAATCGCGCAGTTTCCGAAAAGCTCGTACCGAGCCTCTGGGCCATCACAATCTGCCCTCAGTCGAACTCAGATATATCGCGCGCTTTCCCCCTTTCTACACACGGACTGCACTCTCACTGATATCACATGGACCTTGCGTGTGTCTCACTAGCAGTCATTCCTCGCCAGCTGGCGCAGTTATCACCT
The DNA here is from genome assembly GCF_021461395.2 of Schistocerca americana. Taxonomy (NCBI): domain Eukaryota; kingdom Metazoa; phylum Arthropoda; class Insecta; order Orthoptera; family Acrididae; genus Schistocerca; species Schistocerca americana. The sequence goes on from NC_060126.1 coordinate 385,292,402, forward strand.
GGACGGGTTTGTACCGATAGTAGGTCTACATCTACTACATCTACATCCATACTCCGCAAGCCACCTGACGGTGTGTGGCGGACGGTACCTTAAGTACCTCTATCGGTTCTCCCTTCTATTCCAGTCTTGTATTGTTCGTGGAAAGAAGGATTGTCCGTATGCCTCTGTGTGGGCTCTAATCTCTCTGATTTTATCCTCATGGCCTCTTCGCGAGATATACGTAGGAGGGAGCAATACAGGGTGTTACAAAAAGGTACGGCCAAACTTTCAGGAAACATTCCTCACACACAAAGAAAGAAAATATGTTACGTGGACATGTGTCCGGAAACGCTTACTTTCCATGTTAGAGCTCATTTTATTACTTCTCTTCAAATCACATTAATCATGGAATGGAAACACACAGCAACAGAACGTACCAGCGTGACTTCAAACACTTTGTTACAGGAAATGTTCAAAATGTCCTCCGTTAGCGAGGATACATGCATCCATCCTCCGTCGCATGGAATCCCTGATGTGCTGATGCAGCCCTGGAGAATGGCGTATTGTATCACAGCCGGCCACAATACGAGCACGAAGAGTCACTACATTTGGTACCGGGGTTGCGTAGACAAGAGCTTTCAAATGCCCCCATAAATGAAAGTCATGAGGTTTGAGGTCAGGAGAGCGTGGAGGCCATGGAATTGGTCCGCCTCCACCAATCCATCGGTCACCGAATCTGTTGTTGAGAAGCGTACGAACACTTCGACTGAAATGTGCAGGAGCTCCATCGTGCATGAACCACATATTGTGTCGTACTTGTAAAGGCACATCTTCTAGCAACACAGGTAGAGTATCCCGTATGAAATCATGGCGGTGAATCGAGGAAGTACAGTACATACTGACGAAACTAAAATGAGCTCTAACATGGAAATTAAGCGTTTCCGGACACATGTCCACATAACACGTTTTCTTTATTGGTGTGTGAGGAATGTTTCCTGAAAGTTTGGCCGTACCTTTTTGTAACACCCTGTATACTGCTTGACTCCTCGGTGAAGGTATGTTCTCGAAACTTTAACAAAAGCCCGTACCGAGCTACTGAGCGTCTCTCCTGCAGTCTTCCACTGGAGTTTATCTATCATCTCCGTAACGCTTTCGCGATTACTAAATGATCCTGTAACGAAGCGCGCTGCTCTCCATTGGATCTTCTCTATCTCTTCTATCAACCCTATCTGGTACGGATCCCACACTGCTGAGCAGTATTCAAGCAGTGGGAGTACAAGCGTACTGTAACCTACTTCCATTGTTTTCGGATTGCTTTTCCTTAGGATTCTTCCAATGAATCTCAGTCTGGCATCTGCTTTACCGACGATCAACTTTATATGATCATTCCATTTTAAATCACTCCTAATGCGTACTCCCAGATAATTTATAGAATTAACTGCTTCCAGTTGCTGACCTGCTATATTGTAGCTCTTTCTTTCTACGTATTCGCAGAACATTACACTTGTCTACATTGAGATTCAATTGCCATTCCCTGCACCATGCGTCAATTCGTTGCAGATACTCCTGCATTTCAGTACAATTTTCCATTGTTACAACCTCTCGATATACCACAGCATCATCCGCAAAAAGCCTCAGTGAACTTCCGATGTCATCCACAAGGACATTTATGTATATTGTGAATAGCAACGGTCCTACGACACTCCCCTGCGGCACACCTGAAATCACTCTTACTTCGGAAGACTTCTCTCCATTGAGAATGACATGCTGCGTGCTGTTATCTAGGAACTCTTCAATGCAATCACACAATTGGTCTGATAGTCGATATGCTCTTACTTTGTTCATTAAACGACTGTGGAGAACTGTAACGAACGCCTTGCGGAAGTCAAGAAACACGGCATCTACCTAGGGACCCGTGTCTATGGCCCTCTGAGTCTCGTGGACGAATAGCGCGAGCTGTGTTTCACACGATCGTCTTTTTCGAAACCCATGCTGATTCCTACAGAGTAGATTTCTAGTCTCCAGAAAAGTCATTATACTCGAACATAATACGTGTTCCAAAATTCTACAACTGATCGACGTTAGAGATACAGGTCTATAGTTCTGCACATCTGTTCGACGTCCCTTCTTGAAAACGGGGATGACCTGTTCCCTTTTCCAATCCTTTGGAACGCTACCCTCTTCTAGAGACCCACGGTACACCGCTGCAAGAAGGGGGGCAAGTTCCTCGCGTACTCTGTGTAAAATCGAACTGGTATCCCATCAGTCCAGCGACCTTTCCTCTTTTGAGCGATTTTAATTGTTTCTCTATCCCTTAGTCGTCTATTTCGATATCTACCATTTTGTCATCTGCGCGACAATCTAGAGAAGGAACTACAGTGCAGTCTTCCTCTGTGGAACAGCTTTGGAAAAAGACATTTAGCATTTCGGCCTTTAGTCTGTCATCCTCTGTTTCAGTACCATTTTGGTCACAGAGTGTCTTGACATTTTGTTTTGATCCACCTACCGCTTTGACATAAGACCAAAATTTCTTAGGGTTTTCTGCCAAGTCAGTACATAGAACTTTACTTTCGAATTCATTGAACGCCTCTCGCGTAGGTCAGGAGTCATAATGTTTTGTCTTATCAGTGTACACTGCGCACACAATTAAAGAGCCGCTTTCTCGAAACACCATGATTGTCTCCCAATGGACGCAGAAGTTTAAAATTTGGATCAAAGACGCCTAAAACTTCCCTCTGTAATGATGCAAAAGCGCGGCACCGTGTGACGTCACCGTCGGGCTAGGCGACGCTTCAAATAGCAAAGTGTCGACACAGGCAGAAATAAATTCAAGAGGTCAGAAGTTATTGTGAGATATAAGGGGTGTTAATGATGTCACATTGAGACCAAATTTCACCACAATTCTGCCCAACGTCACCGGGAGATTGGAAGGTAGGCACGCCCCTTCTTATCCACATTTCACCTCTTCTTTCGACGCCTCTGCGGTGGAGGACAGAACAGCGACCCCCAGCGTTTAAATCACGCGGTTTTCTTATGTGTTGCCGAGGAAACATTTCAGACACACCGCCGCTCAGAATCGACCCTGAAAGGCAGCAGTTGGTAGCATAAAGATTAGATTAGATTACATTACATTTACTTTCATTCCAATTGATCCGTAGTGAGGAGGTCCTCCAGGATGTAGAACATGTCAGAAACACAACAATGCACGACAAATATTTACAAGTCAAACAAATAAGCTAATGTACCATTCCACAGGTCCCAAATGGAATGATCGTCATTTTTTAATGAACACTATATGAAAGAATCATTTTACAAATACTAATGCACTGAATTTAAAAATAAAAAAGTTTTTTATTTATTTAGAAGGTAATAACCGTGAATACAACTACTATAATACTTATTTACAATGAACACATTACTGCACTGAAATGGTGCAGAAGTTAGATTGTACTTAAACACACACACACACACACACACACACACACACTTATTTACAATGAACACATTACTGCATTGAAATTGTGCAGAAGTTACATTGTACTTATATATATATATATATATACACACACACAAATCAGTTGGTTCTACTGAGAAATTCATCAATGGAGTACAAGGAGTTGGCCACCAATAAATCCTTTAGGCTTCGGTTAAACTGAATTTCATTGGTTGTTAAGCTTTTTATGGCTGCTGGCAAGTTATTGAAAATGTGTGTTCCTGAATAATGCACACCTTTTTGTACAAGACTAAGTGACTTTAAATCCTTGTGAAGATTATTCTTATTTCTAGTATTAATTCCATGAATTGAGCTGTTGGTTTGAAAAAGTGATATATTTTTAATGACAAATTTCATTAAAGATAAAATCTATTGGGAAGCAGTAGTTAGTATCCCTAGTTCCCTAAACAGGCTTCTGCAGGATGTTCTTGAGTTCATATTACATATAACTCTTACTGCACGTTTTTGCGCCCGGAAAACTTTTGCTTGGCTTGATGAATTACTCCAAAAAATAATCCCATATGACATTATGGAATGAAAGTAAGCATGGTATGCCAGTTTTTTCATTTTTATATCCCCTATGTCTGACACAATTTGCATTGCAAATAGAGATTTGTTAAGACGCTTCAGCAGTTCTGTGGTGTGCTTTTCCCAGTTGAATTTATTATCAAGCTGTAATCCCAAGAATTTAACACTGTCCACTTCTTCTATCTGCTTGTCATCATATGTTAGGCATATACTCGTGGGACACCCCTTACAAGTTCTGAACTGCATGTTGAAAGGTGGCTACACTGTGCCACTGCGCCAGAGATTGCGCCAAAGAGTACTATTAAGCCGCCTCCACAGTGCGTGTTAAGAGATTGTGGCAGTCAGTGGTTGTCGAGAGTTCATAGCAGTCAGTGCTAGCAGAGAGCTCGTAGAGGACAGTGTGTGTTAAGAGCTCGTGGTTGTCGTGAAGTTGGAGTAAGATGTTGTAGTAAAGAGTGTTCCATGTTTTATGCAGTTATTTGATGGGAGAGATAGCAGATGTTATTGTAATGAGTGCATTTCGTCAATATATATGAAGGTAAAATTTATAATGTTCCTTTATTAGTTGTGTATCTGAAATAATGTGTCACTACAGGTTCAGTCAACAAAGCATCTGGCTCGTGTTCTTGTATTAGAGTGAATTTTGGTTTTCTTGCGTAATTATAGTTTTTCTAAATTTCTTTTGTCACGTCAGTATAATTGGTATCAAAATTCTTGTCTTGTTGGAAAAGAACCGTGCCAGATGTGGGCGTTGAGTCACACTCCCACATACAGAACAGTTACTCTTGTGCTCATTGGTTTCGTAGATTTTTATAGTTGCTGGGGTCTTAATTAATTAACTGTGTTTACGGAAATTTTCTTACATTGTTCTTTGCAGTCAGATAGCGTAAATATACTAGTCAGGGCCAACCGATTACGAGACACTGCGTAATCGGACAGACATACTAAAACAAAAAAATTATTTTCAATCAATAAATTTAAATAAGCCCCCATGCACGTGGCGACCGCTGCTTCGGATCGTCCCTTGGAATTTTTCTGATTGTGAAAATTGTAGACTGTAGTATTGTTGTAGTAATTTTGAGTTTAGTGATTGTAGTCTGTATTGAGTGTGTAGATTTGGTAATTGGCATTCTTCTAATGGTATTTTTGAAAATTTAATTTTTATTGCCTTGTATACGCGTTTGACAATTTTGTGCAATTATTTCAATTGTTCGTTAATCGTGCTTGAGGGAAACATCTCGTGTGAATAGTACTGTTGGAGATAAGGAGTCATTGTGTGTGATTTTCGAACAGTGACGAATTTTTTGTGTATTTTGTAAATGATTACGCGATCAATGAAAAAGGCAAAAATGATGAATAGTGAGAATAACGAAATTGTTGACATGGCGAACTCGCCAACACAGGAAAACAGTATGATGAATAATGGAGTTGAAAACAATGTAATAAGTCGGGAAAATAGTCCGGAACCATTTCAAAATTTTTCTCAATCAGAAAATTCACAGGATACGAGATTAACAATTGAAGATTCTGAAATAGTATCGAACACAGATAGCTTTACAGCTATGACGAGGGAAACTGGTTTTGCGGAAAATGTTAGGGGCGAAAGGAGTTTCGAATCAGTTACCATGGGGCAGTTGATGAGTGCTATATTAAAAATGGAAACACGGTTTGGATCTGAATTGAAAACAGTGGGATCAAGAATAGGGACAATGGAAACACGAATGGAAACTTTGGGATCTGAAATAAAAACAGATAGGGGAATAATGGAGCAGTTTCGATCTGAATTTAAAACAGAGATAGGAACAATGGAAACTCGGTTAGGATCTGAATTTAAAACAGAGATGGGAACTTTGGAAACACGGATAGATTCACGAATAGGGACATGTTTCAAAAATATGAAAGATGAATTAAAGAAAGAAATCAGGGAAGAAGTACAACCGATTCTGAATTCTCACAATAATAGATTAATTGCAGTAGAAATCAGACAAAGGGAACAGGATAGAGAACAGGAAGAAAGAGATCGCGTGATAGTACAAAAATTTTCAGAGTTAAATTTACAACGTGCAAACGATAAGAAAGAAATATTTGAAAGAATCGAGGAATCCGTACCAAATGACAGATTAAATAACCTAACACAACAATATGAACAGCTAGCTACCAAATGTGACAATACTGAAACCCGAGTCGCGACACTTACGGAAGACGTAAATAAACAGAAAGAACAATTAGGTGACTTATCGGAAAGAGTTGAGGAAATTTCAGATAAACTGACAAATCTTAGTTTACATGGGGACAGAGATTCGGATGATACAGCCCCATTACCATTTGCAGAAACCGAAGAGTATCAGAACATAAATAAGCATGTTGAGAATCAGGGAAAATTTAATGAACGCGTGAAAAGGGAATTTGAGGCATTACGAAAGCAAGTCAAGCAGATCGAAGGGGAAATTGTAGGAAAAGATAGCAGAAGAAATTTGGAATCACAGGTAGCAGAGGGGTTTGAAGAAAATAATTTGTTTCATTTACGGGATGCAACAAGAGAGCGCCAGGCGCGCGAACTTTACAATAATCGACATTCGGACCGGGACAGACGCGGTAGGTCTTTGTCGCCACGAGGCGAAAACTTTGATTATAAACACTTTTTGACTGTCCGGAAATTTAAGATCTTCCGCAATTCTAAGAATGACATACATCCATGTGCATGGTTAGATCAATTTATGTACGCACTTCCACCAAATTGGCCACTAAGTCACAAACTGGAATTTATGTGTGGATATTTAGAAAACGAACCAGCGACGCGGATGCGCGCACTCATTAGAGATTGTAATAATCTAAATGATTTTTATCATGCATTTCTATCGGCATATTGGTCCGAAAACACGCAAGACAGAGTCAAACACAGTCTTATTATGCAGCGTAATTTCAAACAGTCTGAGTTCCGCACGCCGGCAGGGTACTTTGAAGACATGATTCGAAAGAATCAGTTCCTGTCCAGCCCTTATAGCCCGACTGAATTAATTCGCATTTGTTTAACTAAGTTGCCACAATCCATAAGACAAATTGCTTTGGCCGGAAGATGTAAAGATGACTTTGAGACTTTTAAGACTTTGTTGCAAGAACTGGAGTATGACAACGACGACGGGACCTCTTGTCACTTTTTCAGTAACAGTAATTACAATAGACTTTCAGAGAAAAGTGATAGTGGTCGGAACGGGCGTTATATGGGTAATTTTGAGAATGACAGACGTAACAGACACGACAATAGATACCAGCCCTATGACAATAACAGACGTTCTAACAGAAATTACACAGACAACTATAACAACGGTAATTCGTATCGGAATGATCAATCATACGGAAACAGCAATCGGTATCATCAGGACAGAAATCATTCATACAGTAATAGAAATTCTTACTACAGAAATAACCAGGGTAGTAGGTACAATAATAATTTCAGAAGTGACAGTCGAAATTATACAAGAAGTAGTTATGCAGACAGACAGGAAAATAGAAATTTTAATAACAGACACAACCCAGAATTTGCATCTAGCAGACAGGAGGGACCTAATTGGCATCCTCCACGTGACAGAACGTCTGAGAGACAAGTACAAATCGTTGAAATTGATCCGCGAAATGACGCGAATAATCAAAGACGTGACGCAAACAATCGACAATGACTTGCAGCTTCGGCTTCTGGCAGCAATATAGACGGTTCAGAAAGTAATGACACTACGACTTTACACTACGTACGCCTGGAAGACATGAGAGACATTTTATTAGACGAAAAGGAAAATAATGTAGACGCATTTTTACACCCTGTTATTGAAGTATGTGTGGGTAAGAATAAGTTCACTGCAGTATTAGATTCTGGGAGCCCACTGAATGTCATTAGTGAATCAGTTTTTCGTATATGTGAAAGAACTGTTGCCTGTACTGTGTTACCTATTTCTAAAACTACAATTCGAGGTGCGATTTCTGGAAAAAGTGTGGAGGTCAGACAACAGACCAATTTAAATTTCATTTGTCAAGGATACGAATTTTCTGCTAATTTTATTATTGTTCCATTACTCAGTACACAAATTATTTTAGGTATGGAGTTTCTTAACGCACATAAGGCAATTTTGAACTTTAAAGAAGGAAGTGTAAATTTGACTGTTGCTGGAATGCCGAAATGTCTAAAATTCTTCGAGTGTTTAACAAGATCTGAGTCAGATACAAAATGTTTAAGGTTTCTTACTTCTGATGTTTTCGTTGAGCATTATGACGACAATGTGTTTATTCATGATAATGACAATAGATACAGAGACGCAATGGATGAGATAATTAATAGCGAAGAGTTAATTAAAGAGAAGGTTAAGAAAGCTGAAGTGCCAGATGACGTTGCAAGAGAAGAGCTGCACCACATTTTGACTTCACATGCCACAGTGTTTAGTCATCACACAGGAACTATACAAGGCCCACAATATTTATTTAAAGTGAAAGAACACACACCATTTCGCGGGAAAACGTACGCTATTCCTTTGGCTTACAGAGACAAGGTTAAGAATGAACTTCAGTACATGTTAGATCAGGGCATTATTGAGCCTGCAGTCAGTCCTTATACTAGCCCATTACACGTTGTTCTTAAAAAGGATGGATCAATTCGTCTGGTTCTGGATTCCAGACAGATAAACAATATCATTATTCCTGAAACTGACCGCCCACAAAATTTAGATGAACTTCTTCAACATTTCCATGGAATTAAAGTTTTGTCCACGATTGACATGCGCGCAAGTTTTTGGCAAATAGAACTCCACCCTGATTGTAGAAAATATACTGCCTTTTTAGCTTTTGGTAACTGTTACCAATTTCGGAAATTACCGTTTGGACTTACTGTATCTTCAGCAGCATTCATTCGTAGCTTAAATGAAATTTTACCTGTTTATCTTCGTGACAATATTACTTCTTATGTTGACGACATTCTTATTGCTAAACGTTCTTGGAGTGAGCATAACAAAATTTTGGACTCATTATTACGTATCTTTGCAAAAGTTGGCATGACAGTGAACTTGGAAAAATCTGAATTTGGTCGTTCTCAGGTGAAATTTCTCGGCCACATTATTTCTACAGAAGGTATTCTCCCTGATCCAGAGAAATTAGATGCTATTCGTAATTATGCTGTTCCTACTACAAAACGTGATGTTCGTAGTTTCCTTGGTGTCTGTAATTTTCTTCGACGCTTTGTTAAATTGGACGATTTGGCCACACCTCGTTTATGTGAACTATCCGGAAAGAAATCTAATTGGTGTTGGGATGAGGAAGCTCAGTCAGAATTTGAACAGCTTCGTGATGCTTTAGTTGCTGCTCCACTTCTTTCACATCCGGATTTATCTAAAGAATTTTGTTTGGCGACGGACTCATCATACAAGGGCCTAGGGGCACACTTATTTCAAGAGATAGAAGAAAACGGCGTTGTAGTACAGAAGACTATTGCATTTGGAAGTCGTGTTCTCTCTAAATCAGAAAAGAACTATTCGATTACGGAACTTGAAGCTTTGGCTGTTGTTTGGGCTTTTACAAAATTTCGGACATTTTTGTTTGGCAGACATACTAAGGTTTACACCGATCATCGAGCTCTGGAATTTCTTATGTCAACAAAATTAACTCATGGCAGATTGTCACGATGGGCGTTGTACCTACAGGAATTTGACTTTAGTATTGTTTACATACAGGGTTCTGCAAATATTGTTGCCGATGCTTTATCACGTGCACCTATGGGTTTGAAACAAAGTGCTGAAGAGGACTGCAAGGAAAACAATTATTGTTTGATGTATATTCAAGGTGTTGCTTTTGAGAACTTTATTTCGTCTTCGCTCCAGGACATCGCTAAGGAGCAAAATAAGGATCCAATCTGGAAGGACATTAAGGAGAAGTGGAGGAGAAAGGAAAGCGTAGCGATTAGACAGCATTATTTAGTTCGCAATGACATTCTTTTTAAACGAAAATCGGTCGACAGCTCTGTTTGGCTAGTTTGTATTCCTGATGAGTGGGTCAATAAATTGATTTGGTATACGCATCTCAGTTATGCACACTTTGGTCCCCGAAAATGCTTTCATAAATTACGAGAAAATTGTTACTTCAGTAATATGGAAAAACGTATTCGATCTGTTCTTGCCAAATGCAAATTATGTCAAATGGCTAAGCCTCCAACGATTTCTCACAGAGCACCGTTGTTTCCCATCATTCCAGCGAAATTAAAGGAGATGGCTGCAGTCGATTTGTTTGGTCCAGTGGTTCGTTCTACTAATGGTTTTGCGTACATTTTCGTAGCAGTGGAACTGACATCAAAATATGTGTGTTTTACACCGTTACGCAAAGCAACAGCTCATTCAGTATCTAATGCTTTCATCAAACATTTTCTTAAAGAAGTCGGTCACGTTGATAAGGTTATATCAGATAATGGATCACAGTTTCGTTCTAAAATTTGGCTTCGTACTCTACAGCGTCGTAAAATTAAACCAATCTTCATCTCACTTTTTCACCCTCAATCTAACGCTTCAGAGAGATGGATGAAGGAAATCAATAAATTGTGCCGTCTTTATTGTCATCAGAATCACAGAACTTGGGATCAGTATCTTCATATTTTTCAAAACATTCTGAATGAACTTCCTAATGACTCAACTTCTTTACCGCCTCTATTGACATTAAAAAATAAAGCACCGACAAATCGCATATCTGAAATCGTTCCTTTTCCGCCTTCACGGAAACTACGGCATTCTGAAGTTGTGAACATGGCTCTACGAAATATTGCATCTGCGGCTGCGAGAAGAGAGAAATCAGCGAAACGTCCTGGTCGTTTAAAAACTTTTTCAGTTGGTCAAAAGGTATTAATTAAGTCCCACCGTTTGTCTCATAAAGGAAAAGGCTTGTGTCGCAAATTTTTTCTGCTTTATAACGGTCCATATAGGGTTCGCAAAATTATTCATGATAACACTATCGAAGTAGAAACTCTTAAATCTCGACGCTCTAAGGGAATACATCACATATCTAACGTAAAAATTTTTGTGGAATGACAACTTTTGAGGAACCAACAGCTACATGTAAACACGCAGAGAGTACAAGGATACCGCGCTGTGTTTTGGCGGCGGCACATACTCAAAGCAACAGTCAAGTCTGCGCGCCGCACAAGGCAGTCGTTGACCGCGAACAATAGCTTCCTACGTCACGCGCCCACAGCTGATCGAGCGCTCAGTGCGAATGCACTGACAGCCGTAAACAAACACACAGTTTAATTTCTCCGACTAAATTCAGTATAAAGCTATAGTGACTTGATGAATTCTGTTATTAACATTCAGTATTTTGCAGGATACGGTTCTATAAAATATTTAAGAACTTCAGGTAAACTCTGTGTGTCTCCGACGTTAAGACGACCTGCTATCGAGAAATTTTCAGGAAGAATGTAATTTCCAAGAAGAAACTAATTAACTAAAAAAGGGTAACTAGTAATTGAGTTTATTTTTCAGGTAACATATTTCACTTAGGTACGTACTTTAGACGTAATTTGCTGCTCGCGATTACGTGATTCATACTTTGTGCTAATTTTATGTTCTATAGATTTACTTGTGAAGCGACGTGCTTGTGTACATTTACTGATTTTGACAATTATTGATTAATGAACTGGGTTGTACCTTGTGTATATTATGCATCGCTTGGCTGCTATGCTTTTTCACTGACTGATTTTGACAATTATTGATTAATGAACTGGGTTGTGACTTGTATAGATTATGCATCGCTTGGGTGCTATGCTTTTTCACTGATGTCATATTTTTTTATTATGTGCCTGCTGTGCTTATTTATTTGAATTATAATTGTAACCTGATTTATTGTGCTGATGAGTTTAGTTATGTAAGTTATACTTTGTGATTTATCTGCTTGTGCCTTCATGTTTGCTTATTAAGATGACATATGAATATTTATTTGCTTATGCTGATATGATGCTAATGACCTGTTTATTACGTAAGATATATGTTTACTGCTATGCGTATGGATTACATATTTACACATTTCTGTTTTGTTGCCATAACTGCTCTTTAATTTGGTGTATAGAAATGCTGATATACTGTGTATAAACATAGAGTTTAGGTTACACTGTGGTATTAATTATAGATTGTTCGCTTGGCAGAGCCTCGTTGTAGGAATTGTGCTGCATCCACTTGTTGACATTCTGTTCTTTACTGGTCTGTTTACTCGCTATTGCTTGTTTTGCTTACGCTCAGTGCCTTATATTTTTAAGATAAGAAAATTCACTGCTATAATTCGACGAACGACATTAGTACAAGAAAGTCATTGAAGTCACATGAGCTGAGGTTTTATGGAAGCTGTATAAATTTATGCAAATAGGAAGGAGGCTAACGACATGACAGACCGAAACTAGGTTTAGACCATTAACAATTATTAGACTGCATTTTTCGTGAGCAATTGAAATAGGAAGTGACACTTGACACAAAAAAATACTCCACATGTTTGCTTCTGCTATGATTCTTGAAGTGGTGTACACACTGTGAAATATTATGATCATTCACACTCCGTAATCGTACTTAGTTACTGAGAGTTATTCAAACTAAGTCTGTTAGAGGTCAGGTATGCATTTCTTTTATTTAATAATGGACAAGGAACCAAAATGTATCTTATAATTTATAATGAGTAGAAAATTTGGGTCAGATGGATTACACAGAGGTTGTGTGTTGGCAATGTGTCTTCGGATTGTATGGGATGCTGAATTGAAGTTGCATTAGGATTTTATCTGTACTTGTTCGAGGAGACTGACGAGAGGAAAGAGTTGTTATGGAAGTGAAATGCTATTGGTGCTGAGGTTTATATTTATCGATGTATTATTATAGGTATTGAGAGTATATGAAGTTGTTTGTGGACAAGAGGTAAGGTGATATTGGTGCTGAGGTTTACATTTATCGACGTATTATTGAGGTATTATTGAGATTATGTGATGCTGATAATTATTGGAGTTTTGGTGGATAAGAGGTAAAGTAAGTGAGGAGCATATTTTTTTTGTTGGTCTTATGGAACAAGAGGATGAAGAGAGCAGACTAGAACACTAAAATAGAAGGAAGACAGTCTATACACACACTTTGTTAAATAACTAAGCAGTATATACTTTTTTTTGGAGAAAGGAGGTAATTGCATATCTTGGCTCACTGACAGTTGTTCAACAACAGTACATTTTGATCTGGCTTGGCAAACATTGGTCTTGACATGATGACTATGACGTTGACTAACTATTATTGACTATTACACATTGCTGCCAGTACTACTTGATACACATGATGAACATCAGATTTTGACAGAATTACATTCACACAATTAACACTATTCAATTACACAGTAGTACTTAATGTGGATGAAGGATGAGTGAGTGTGTTCTGTGTGTTTTCCTTTACTAATCCTACCCACCTATCTCCTAAATATTATTTTATTTGTTGGTAGTGGCTTGCACTGACACCCATGAATATTATAGGTTTACTGGTATTTGTGTATTGTAATAGTTAATAGGACAATTATCTGATATCATTTGTGTGTTTGTTATGATTTGTATGTTACTGTAAAAGCATCTGTATGTGCATTCAAACTATTGTTCATGCCTGAACTGTCTGATTAGTGAAGATAAATATTCTGAACTGTTACCTGCACTTTTCAACATGATGTGTGACATTTGGTCGTGTTTAATTTCTGCTGATGAACTGTGTGATCAGTGCTAGTGAGTTTGATGGAACTGCTTCTGCTGAGAGATGTGACTTTTTGCTGTCTGCACCTACTCAATATTGCTGGGTGCCACTGATAGACTGCGTCTACTGAAGAGATGTCCCCTGTTGCTGTGTGCACCTGATCAACATTGCTGGGTGCAACTGATGAACTGTTTTTACTGAAATAATGTCACTTGTTGCTGTCTGCACCTGCTCAACATTGCTGGGTGCCTCTGATGGACTGCTTCTACTGAAAAGATGTCCCCTGTTGCTGTGTGCACCTGATCAACATTGCTGATGCCACTGATGGACTGCTTCTACTGAAATGATGTCACTTGTTGGTGTTTGCACCTACTCAACATTGCTGGATGCAACTGATGAACTGTTTTTACTGAAATGAAGTCACTGGTTGCTGTCTGCACCTACTCAACATTGCTGGGTGCCTCTGATGGACTGCTTCTACTGAAATGGTGTCACTTGTTGCTGTCTGCACCTGCTCAACATTGCTGGGTGCAACTGATGGACTACTCCTACTGAAATGGTGTCACTTGTTGGTGTCTGCACCTGCACTCAACATTGCTGGGTGCAACTGATGAACTGTTTCTACTGAAATGAAGTCACTTGTTGCTGTTTGCACCTGCTCAACATTGCTGGGTGCAACTGATGAACTGAACTGTTTTTACTGAAATGAAGTCACTTGTTGCTGTCTGCACCTACTCAACATTGCTGGGTGCCTCTGATGGACTGCTTCTACTGAAATGATGTCACTTGTTGGTGTCTGCACCTACTCAACTTTACTGGGTGCCACTGATGGACTGCTTCTACTGAACTAATGTGACTTGTTGCTGTGTGTACCTCTTGAACTTTACTGAGTGCCACTGTTAGAACTGTTTCTACTGAAATGATGTTACTTTTTGCTGTCTGCACCTACTAAACTTTACTGGGTGCAACTGATGGACTACTCCTACTGAAATGAAGTCACTTGTTGCTGTCTGCACCTGCTCTCAACATTGCTGGGTGCAACTAATGGACTGCTTCTACTGAAATGATATCACTTGTTGCTGTCTGCACCTACTCAACATTGCTGGGCACCTCTGATGGACTGGTTCTACTGAACTAATGTGACTTGTTGCTGGGTGTACCTGCTAAACTTTACTGGGTGCAACTGATGGACTGCTTCTACTGAAAAGATGTCACCTGTTAGTGTCTTTCTTTTGTTTGTATAAACTAATCATTCAAAGCATTTTATGTGAACATTTGTATAAACTGATTTTTTGTATATTGTGTAAACTATTATGTAAAGTCACATGTATGAAAAGAAGTTGTATTGCTTACTGTATTTTATATATTAGGTTAGTAAAAGGTCAGTGCAAAGCCAAAATTTTTAACTAATTATGTGATGTTTAGGTATTAATATTATCTTTTATTTTTGTCTGTATTTTTCTGGACGAATTTGGTGGTATTTTCACCACCAATGCTGGCAAAAATACCATCAAATTCTGGCCTGTGGAGGAGGGGCATATGAAAGGTGGCTACACTGTGCCACTGCGCCAGAGATTGCGCCAAAGAGTACTATTAAGCCGCCTCCACAGTGCGTGTTAAGAGATTGTGGCAGTCAGTGGTTGTCGAGAGTTCATAGCAGTCAGTGCTAGCAGAGAGCTCGTAGAGGACAGTGTGTGTTAAGAGCTCGTGGTTGTCGTGAAGTTGGAGTAAGATGTTGTAGTAAAGAGTGTTCCATGTTTTATGCAGTTATTTGATGGGAGAGATAGCAGATGTTATTGTAATGAGTGCATTTCGTCAATATATATGAAGGTAAAATTTATAATGTTCCTTTATTAGTTGTGTATCTGAAATAATGTGTCACTACAGGTTCAGTCAACAAAGCATCTGGCTCGTGTTCTTGTATTAGAGTGAATTTTGGTTTTCTTGCGTAATTATAGTTTTTCTAAATTTCTTTTGTCACGTCAGTATAATTGGTATCAAAATTCTTGTCTTGTTGGAAAAGAACCGTGCCAGATGTGGGCGTTGAGTCACACTCCCACATACAGAACAGTTACTCTTGTGCTCATTGGTTTCGTAGATTTTTATAGTTGCTGGGGTCTTAATTAATTAACTGTGTTTACGGAAATTTTCTTACATTGTTCTTTGCAGTCAGATAGCGTAAATATACTAGTCAGGGCCAACCGATTACGAGACACTGCGTAATCGGACATACAGCTACAGCTACTAAAATTAAAAGTATTTTCAAATTTATTTAATTAAGCCCCCATGCAATGTATTGTATTTTTTCAAAGTTTAGTGACAAGGAATGGGCTAGGAACCACTAATTAATATCCACAAATATTTTATTAGCTGATCTTTCTAAGACTACACTTGATTTGCTATTTATTGCCATGTTTGTATCATCGGCAAACAAAATGAACTTGGCATCTGGTAATGTTACTGATGTAAGGTCATTGATATACACAAGAAAAAGTAAGGGCGCTAAAATGGAACCTTGTACGACCCCACATGTAATTAGTTCCCAGTTGGATGATGCCTGATAGCTCGATACATGTCTCTTTCCTAATAACACCCTTTGTTTCCTGCCAGAGATATAAGATTTGAACCATTTTGCAGCATTTCCTGTTACACTATAATATTCTAATTTACTTAAAAGGATTTACACAGTCAAATGCCTATGACAGATCACAAAATATACCAGTTGGCTGCAGTTTTTTATCTAATGAATTAAGTACATTTTCACTGGAAATGTTGATAGCCTTCTGAATACCAGAAGGGTGTCACTGAAACCATTCCTCCCCTGTGGCGTTGATTCCTACAGATTTTCCGATCGAAACCAATATTTCTCTGTACAGTGAGAGACAGAACAACGTTCTTGACAAACTTTGACACTACTGACGCCTCCGGATGACTCATCCCTTCTCAAAGGGCATCGTGCATCTGTAACCCCACTGAATGTGATCGAAACCCTTTTGAACGTAGCACAACAGCAATTTTTGCAGTGGTTTACAGGGTGAAACCACTAAGGGCCGTTCAAAACCTATCGACGAAATTTGAACGTGATACGAAGTGGCAAAGGGTGCTTATGGCTTTTCATCCCTCCTGTTTCGCGTCTTCCTGTTGCGTGAGCACGGGTGGGAGGGAGAGGGCGACATGGAAACAAGCGTCAATAAAATGACGAAGGTTTCCTCCAAGTCCCCCATTTCGGCAACAATTTTGGTGCCACCCGCGCCTCTTTGTTGGTCACTTTAAAAATTTTCCTTTACAGAAAGACCGCTATCGATTTCTGCGCGCCGGCGTGACATACATCCCTTTCGACATCCCTTTGATTTCGTATACATGGTGCCAGCACGGGGTAGTTCGGCGATGTAGCGCCATTCAGCTCAGGAGTGGGGTTGCAGAAGATGGACATAGCGACATGATTCGTTGGACATACAACAAATGCATCAAAACTGAGGGAAAATCTAATAATCAAGATGAACTAACCGTCAGGAAACGGACAATGATACGGAGCCGAACCATATCACGACTGATGACCAAGATCAGGGTATTCCCAATTAAGTAAACAGAGGAACCAACCACGGAGAGAACAACACGGAACAACAATTTATTACTGGAGCTGACTGACGGGGAGAAACGACGCAAACTAAAAATACTCCGAACCTGAAAGACTACACGAGCACAAACAGCTAAAAGGAGCCCTGAATAATACGCAAAGAATGACCGAATACAGATCACGGGACATCCAGTGGTCACCGATAATGATTTCTTCACAACCACAACTCAAACCAGCAATTTTCAAGAAGAAAGCAAGGAGTCTGACAGACAAGGGAGAATACACGACTTGTACGTTCAGTTAAACGGAACCAAGAAACTACTGAGCAATGAAGAACATGGAACAACTCTTCACGAGTGAAAAAAATCGGGAATGTCCAACAGGGACGAAGAAATGGAAATGAAAGGTAAGATCCAGAATTAATGGAAACATGAACAGAGACGCACCAGTGAAAACAGGATATTAGACACACGAACCTGAAGAAAATTCTAAACTGTATAACTAATCAAGCTAGATTATGAAATAACAAGTGTCATAATAAATAGAATACGATCGGAGACGAAAGTGAGATGTTTTCAAACATTACCTTTACGTGACAAATATGGAAACGGTCCTGGCACAGGAAGCAGTCACATATAAAATTAGTTAAATTACCGTATATGAAGCAATTATTCCATGCAAATAAGTTATTCAATATGCAGTATAAACGGGATTCGAAACTGGAAGAGAAAGCTACACGTAAAACTTCGGGGCATGTTTAATGGGTCCTGTTGAAACACTATGTAACGCAGCAGCGATGGCGAGGCATTGTAGCATCTGTGACCAGAGAGTATGCGCTTGACCGCGCGAGTGTTGCGAGCGGTTCTCAGTCTGTCAGTAGTCGTTGCGAGTCTGTAGCTCTGTCTAGTTGAGAGCAGTACTCTAGTAGTAGTCGTGCAGTGCAGTACGCCAATAGTCGTCATGGAGAGCGGTAGGCAACACTGGTCAAGATGGTGAATAAGGTATACTGTTAATTAATATAATCATTAGATAATGAAAAATTTTATTTATTGTAACTATTCTCCAACAAGTCCCCAATAATAATTTTTATTTCAAAAGCATTTTTTTTCAAAAATTTAATTTTTATTGAACTAAAGATTTCGTTGCACTTCCCATTTCACTCCACTTCTTTAAAAGAAAATTTTTAGTAAAATCACAAAAAAAGAGAATATTATTATTTGCAATGCAGTTCCTCCAAGCGGTGCGCAACAACAAGAGCAGAAATGTGACATCCATTTATTCTGAGGTAAGACTTTAACTCTGATTGTTTTACACAGGGCCAAAGACCGATGTTTCGGTTTAATTGAATTTCCTTATCACTGAATGGACTTTAATTTTTTTTGAAGGATTTACATTCGAGTCAGATTGCGTATTTCACATTTTTGTTGCCATTGTCAGTACATTTCATTGTGGGCAGGTTACGCTTAGAGCAGTGTGCATTAGCATTCCTAAATAATATTGTCTTTACTTTAAAATTTCGGTGGCAAGGTTATACTCGGCTCCCATTTGTATTAAATATTGTCATCCATTATCTTTAAAATTACGGTGGGGAGGGTACACTTGGCGACACCCAGTCCAGGATCGTATTTCGTTGAGAGTCTTTTGAACAACAGTCAGATATCTGCTCTTGTTTGCTTAACTATAATTAGGATTTGGCGCTACGCTTTTACTAATTTTGTGACTCTCTTTCCACAGATCAACGACAATTCGTTTGCTCTGTTGTATTTGTGTGTTGCTTTTGCATAGTGCTTATTTGTTTTGTGAATAATTGTGACTACTGTAAAAAAAATGCCGCGAAAGACTGTGAATAGTGTATCGCGAGGTATTACGAGCGAAATTACCGGCTCAAACGACTTTACCGATAGGACATGTGACACGCAGTGTAATGATGACAATCCTGCGTCCACTAACAATCAGTGCATTACAACCATTAATGATGACTTTTATCTTAATGATGAACAAACGAACTCAATTGTCTCTTCTGTTAATTTGACGACAGTTGATGACGTGGGACGCTCCATTGTAATGAGCGCTACCCAGCTTAACACACCCGATTTGGAAAACTCAAGTAACGTACAGACAAATTTGTCTAATGAAAATGAACAGGATACTGAAAGTACGACGGATTTATTTAATTCCGAAATAATGTCTGACAGTGTACATTCGACTGACAAACTTTTTTCTAAATCTCAGAATAACCAAATGGTTACAGTAAGCGAGAAAGCTCCAGATCCACTATTGAACAGCACAGAGAATAGAAATGCTAATTTTGAATCGGATCCAATTATGGCATTTTTGCGGCAAAATTTCAAACAGTTTAATGAAAAATTTGATAAAAATGATGAAAATTTCAAACAACTTAGGGAAGATAACAAACGCTTAAATGAAAAACTTGACAATAATGACAAAAAACAAGACAAACTTAGTGAACAGGTCCGACAACAGAGTGAAAATTTCAAACAACTTAGGGAACAGAACAGACAGCTTAGTGAACAAATTAGAGACGTTGCCGCGCAGTGCCATGACACTAAGGAACAGTTGCGCGTGGAAATTGAGGCTTGTTCTCAAAAAAATAGCGAAGAAATTAAGTCTGTTGCGCAAGAATTAAGGGAAATGCAAACAGCCGCAACAGAAACACTCAGAGACGAAATTAGCGGAGTCGCTAAATAATGCTCTGAAAAAGCTGCACAATTACGGGACGAGTTTAAAGCAATGACGGTAGAACTTTCGCGCACAGTGGACGCAAAGATAGATGCGAAATTCGAACAGCAAAACACTCAGATTAACGAGCGCTTTAATCAGCACATACAGAACAGTGATACGCGTTTCCGCAGATTTATTCAAGATCAAAACAAAGTAAAACGACAAGTCATGGAAACAATCACTGCACAAAGACAAGAGGACAAACGTAAAATGTTTGCGAAAGCGAAGACGTATGTAGATAATAATATTACTACAGTGTCCGACAAAATTAATACCATAGAACAATTGAACGCGGAATTAAGGGATGAAATTTCTGATCTTAAATCAAAAACAGATACACACACAGTAAATATTCAAACAGTGACAGATAGATTCGAACAATTAGATCTAACACAGGATTGTGATGGTATCAAAGCTGATGTTAAAAAACTGAGCGAAACTACGCGTAAGTTGCAAAAACAGATTAATGCGTCTGATTCTAAAACCGACGATCAGGTTAAAATACTGACTGAAAAATGTGATGAATTGGCCAGTCGTATTGAAGTTATCGAAAATACTAATGACAATAAATCAGACGATACTGCACCGGTTTCATTTAACCAAACACCTGAATTTCAAAATTTACAGCAGGCAATTAATGAGATCGATTCGTCTAACAACACGTTACGTAGGAAGTTGTCAAATTTACAACAAGAAGTAACAGAGATGAAAAACATTTCAGTTAATAACACATCACAGCAGACGCCACTTTGCGAATATTTGTCAGACTTACGCAGCGCGTATAATGTGAGCAATTTACAGAGACTACGAGACGTAAAATCCGAAAAGCCACGCGACTTAAAATCTGAAAAGCTACGCAACTTGAAGTACGAAACGACACAGACAAACAGATTCACACACAAACCCGAACGTGTTTTCAAATTCAATGACGAGAACGTAGATTACGAGCAATTTTTATCAGCCAGAAAATGTAAAGAATTTAATAATGACAGAACACAGGTACACGCTTTGCATTGTATACGTCAATTTATTTTTGTACCTTCACCGCTATTATCTGTAATGCAGAAGCTAGCTTTGAACCAGATGCGACAATTTATTTTTGTATTTACAACAGCATTGCCTATAATGAAGAAACCAGAATTAACTTGGATACAACTATTTGCTTTTGGAATTTTACCGCTATTGCCTGCAACGCAAAAGTTTAAATTTATTTACAGTGCGTAATAGACCTCAGGGGATTCATTACGCTTTAATGAATATGTGCCGTAGCGAGCATAGGGCCCCGAGCTGTAGTAGTGCTGTTTCATCTTTAATTTTCTGCACTGCTGCCTTTTCTTCTACTATCCTTTATATCTATCAAAACTGCTCTTTAACTATTGCTCTACCTAGAATTAAGAAAAATGACAAAGAAAACCGGATATGACAAATCTTTTACCGAATGTGACAATATTCAGTAGGCACTCCCGTAATGACAACTACCGCCGTAATTTTAATTACAGATAAAATCGTAATCATCAGTATGTATAAAATTTTGAGCAATCGGAACCACATTTTTGTAACAATAGATGTTTTTCACCGCAACAGCATGAAAGTCAGCCGCTTAGCATACCTAACCAACAATGCAGTCTACAAGGTCAACCAAACTTTAATGTTTCGCCGCGTGCACGTATAGTCCCAGCTCCAACAAATAGTAACGCATGGCAGCAAAGAAATAACTACGTACAGACAACACACTATTTCAACTCGCATCGCAATGCACCGTATAGAAATTACTATCATGACAGACGTAAAAATAATGAGCACAATTTTCAGCGTACATTTAATAACAGTCGATCTTATGAGCAACAACAACATCAGCAACAACAAATAATCATGAATGGAATAAACAATAAGTGTCATCCATAGCGTAACACGTCAGTAAGAAATAACAGAACAGTTCATATAGTGGATATGCCACAACATTCTCCCGTAAATAATAACACATACGATAGATTTTAACCAGATACAGCACAGGTTTCATATTCCAGTAACGTAAGCAATAATTTTGACACGCAGAAATTTGTTCACGAGAATGTTATTTGAAACATGCTTTGTTGAATGCTCCACTTTTATCGCACCCAGATCTTACCAGAAATTTTTCCATTGCCACCAACAGTTCCAACACCGCTTTAGGCGTACATATTTTCCAGGAAATTGAAGAAGATGGTTCAATAGTAATTAAAAACATCGCATTTGCAAGCCGCATTTTGTCACCTGCTGAGCGAAATTACTCCGTTACAGAACTTGAAACATTATGTGTTGTATGGGCTTTTACGAGATTTAGGCATTTTCTTTATGGCAGACATACCACAGTTTACACAGACCACAGAGCAATACAATTTTTACTTTCGGCCAAATTCACGCACGATAGATTAAGCAGATGGAAACTTTATTTACAAGAATTTAATTTTACGATTGTCCACATTCCCGGCACACAAAATGTTATAGCAGACGCACTATCGCGTTCTCTGAGCAACAATCAGCAAGACGTAGCAACCAACTTCTGCAAAACAAATTTCAGTGTCATGTACATTCAGCAAGTTGCATTTGAAAATTTTATTTCATCGTCATTACAGGACATAGCACAGGAGCAAAATAAAGACAATGTGTGGAAAGAAATTAAACACCTATGGCAAGATAGGAATAATGTTACGATTAGAAACCACTACACTGTACGCAATGACATTCTGTTTCGCCGCTCTCATCCTGACAGCAACAATTGGTTATTATGCATTCCTGACGAACTGGTTAACAAACTAATTTGGTACACTCATTTAAGTTACGCACATTACGGAGCAAGAAAATGTTTTCTTATACTGAGACAGAACTGTTATTTTACCAACATGGAGAAACGTATACGACGAGTTTTAGCGTCTTGTAAAATTTGCCAGAAAGCTAAATCTGACACCACTTCACATATTCCTCCTTTATATCCCATTATACCTGTTAAATTAAGACACATGGCCGCAGTAGATATTTTTGGTCCGATTCCGAGAACTAACAGAGGTTTTTGCTACATCTTTGTCGCTGTTGAGCTCACTTCAAAATTTGTTACTTTCACTCCGTTACGCAAAGCTACTGCTAAAACTGTTTCAAAAGCTTTTGTAAAACATTTTCTATCTCATGTAGGGCATGTGATGAGAGTAATTTCTGACAATGGATCTCAATTTCGTAGTACCGTATGGACACGCATGTTACGAGCCAGAAACATTTCTCCGATCTATATATCCAAGTACCACGCTTCTTCGAACCCTTGTGAAAGATTGATGAAAGAAATTGGTAAATTGTGTAGAATATACTGCCACAAAAGACATATTGATTGGGACACACACATATTCTCATTCCAAGATGTAATTAATTCCATTCCAAATGAATCCAGTATGCTATCTCCGTCTGTTATACTGAAAAATGCTGAACCACCTAACAAAATTAAAGAATTAATAACATTTCCTACATCTCATCGATTACGACACCATGAAATAATTAACATTGCGCTGAACAACATCAAACGTGCCGCAGAGCGCCGGAGAAGACAGCAAAAACAGGTTTGTACACGCCGCGTCTTTCACGTTGGACAGAAGATACTAGTACGTACACACTATTTATCCAGCAAATTAAAAGGTAAGTGCAGTAAATTTGAACTTCTATACGCAGGTCCATATCGGATTCGCAGCATCCCTCACCCCAATGTTGTACACGTCGAAACTTTGAGAACCAGAAAATCGAAAGGCAATCACCATATCTCAAACATTAAACCGTTTATTGAGTGAAACCACTGTATGATTCAACACACTATGATGTCATTTACTAATGCAATTATTTCACCTGACTAATTACTGATGATTATCGTATTTTTTCTTGGCAAGTGCCCGGCAAGGTAAGGTTAGCAGGTCGCTTTTCTTGTCGTTACACATCAGACCGTGCATATTTTTCCAGACGAACTTACGTATTTTATGAATAATTATGCAATTGTATGTAATGACGTATTAATTTTATCAAATTCTCTCTCCATTAAAGTCTTTAATTCTCGCCTCTATTAACTACACTACATACAAGCTGAACACAACGAACGTCAAATTTGTCTTTTTATGTACGATTGTATTCCAGTTTTGTTAGTATGCACTGTGAAATAGTTAGGATATAACACACACCAGTTGACTTTGACATTTTTTTTGCCTTATGACATCTCAACATTGTGACTGTTTTACATTTTTTTTGCTGCTGCTTTGTGATATTCTCTGTACATTTTCGCATCTGAACACTGTCAATGTCTTTGACATATTACGTTTTCTGTCATGTTATGCTGTATGCTTAAGTATGTTACCATAAACCAGTCATTATTTAGTGGGTATATGATTTAAATGCAAGACATTAATCTTTGTTCATGAATTTCAGAAAGGAATGATGATTCTAAGAAATAAATTTAATATAAATGGGAATTTCACCTACGGAATAAACGATAGAAGATGCAATAACTTTATGAGGAAGAGTAAATGGATCAGGATTGGCAGGCATTAACAAGAATATACAATACTCATCACAGAATAGCAGTCTTAACTAATTTTTTTCTTTCAGAATACAAGGTGATTGATGCAGGCTGTCAGACTGAACTACACATCTTAGTTTTAGTGATGAAATATGCTAGAGATAAGGAATAGTTGTATAATGAGGAATGAAGTGATTTTTTTGCAGATGATAATGAATACTGATGAATGATGATGAGGGATATGGTATTATGAATAATGAAGTTTTTCTTTACAGGTGATGATGATAATGAAGTTATGATGATATGGATAATGAAGTTTTCTTTACAGATGAGGATAATGTTGAAGTTATGTATTTATGCTACGTAGTTATTTAAGTATTGTTGCAGTTTGCTTTGACAGCAGGTGTTACATTGCATAGTAGGATGACGGAAAGTTTTGGAAAGGACAGCTATGGAACACATTTTATACACATTTCACTACCTGTTAATTCGAAGTTCACTACTTTTCAGCATAGTGTGCGTTTCTTCTTTGAGGTCAATAATCCATTTTGTATTTTTTCCAGGAGAGGCTTTTCATGACACTTACTAAACCAGTTACTTATTATACCTGTTCTAGTACTTGCATTTTTATTTGTGTGATCACATATACTGCCTTGTTACATAATCTTGCTACAGCTGACTCATGACGAATGACGTTACCTATCTTCATTTGCAGCAACAGGTCAAAAGCAAATAGTGTTATGTCTGAGCAATTAATTATCGATCCCAACGCAATGCATTGCTAACACCAGTCCCAAATAGTGATACCAGTTTGAGAAAATTCTGAATAATACTGATTAGCTCTGAATAGTATGTCACTTGAGTAATGACTTCTTAATGAGACAAAAAAAAAGTATATATTTAAAATAATGCTTTGTCACTAGTTAATAACTGCCACTGTTTATTGTAATGAGACTACTTATAATGCACACGATTACTAATGCTATGACTAATTAACTGATTTTAATAATGACTTTGTAATGATCTGAATACTACTGAAGGAGAAACACTGTTTATTGTAATGAGACTACTTATAATGCCTGTGATTATTAATGCTTTGACTGTAATTAACTGATTTTAATAATGACTTTGTAATGATCTGAATACTACTGAAGGAGAAACACTGTTTATTGTAATGAGACTACTTATAATGCCTATGATTATTAATGCTATGACTGCAATTAACTGATTTTTAATAATGACTTCGTAATAATCTGAATAATACTGAATGATGATTCTATTCAATACTTGCTGGCCACTGAGTGCCAATAATTAATGTCACTTGAAGAATTGTTATTAATTATGCCATTAATTAGCCCTTTTTTTCCCATGTTGAGTTTTCATGTTTTGGTTAATGGCCAATGAGTGCCAATAATTTGTATCACTCAATGTATTATGTTAATGCTAGGCCAATAATTGACTCTCCTTTTCAACTAAGACTTCTGATGAACATTATTCTGTCATACTAAATATACTTTGTAACTGGCCAAGGACCGCCACTGTTTATTGTAATACGATTACCCATGATGCCAGCTAGTGATCCTTAATAGATTGGAATGACACATAATTAATTAACTATGGTACTGTTTAATAATGCTTTGTAATTAGGAGAAGACTAATAATTCTTACTATTGGAATGACAAATGATTAATTAACTGTAATTAGGAGAAGGTTAATGATTCTTAATTACACTCTGTAACTGAAAAGAATGCGATTATTTCATAATGCTTTGTAACCAGGAAAAGAAGGCTACTGATTCTATGTAAAACAATTAATGAACATTTTTCTGTAATACTACATACTTGGTACAGAAATGTTCAATAACTAGGCTATGAATGCCACAAACTACTCATGAAGACTGTAATTGTCAATATTATGTGACTTGATGTCCTTCACCTCATAAGCTGACTACCCTGAATTACTGCAATGTCCATTTGTCCTGTTTATCCTAGTGATCATGGAGCACTATCTTTGGTTTTGCACTAATTCTACGTTGGTGTGCCTTGTAAGAGCGTGGTGTTGACACGACATGCTGTCCACCACCGTGAGCGATGAAGACGTTATTATGGTCCCACTGTTTGGTGTACCTAATGTACTGCCAAAATGAAAACATGGAACATTACTACGACAATTCAGTGTCTTGGCTACGCTGATAAATTCTGATGGGAAAAGAACTTCAAGTTGTGTCACTTGGTGTTGTACTTCTGTGGAAAGATATGGACTTTCAGAGCAGCTGTGTGCAATCTAAAGTGCTACAACCATGATGCAATCCTTCCTTTTCCTATCCTGATTCTTGTCACATAAAAAAAAAGGGTTGAATTCCAGTGCGAGTACACTTATGGCACTGGTCGACATGATGTTTTGCCATTATGTTTATTTGTTGTGAAAATGCTAAAGACATTTTTTCAGTGCGTGTGCACTTTGGACATGATTTTTTTTTTTTTTGCGAAAATGCTAAAGACATTTTTCGATTTGTTCTGAAGTACAGTATATGTACACTCTTGTCTTTTATATTGTATATACATTTTTATTTTAATGATATGTTCTGAACTACAGTACATGTGCACTTATGTTAGGCGTTAATATGTTTTCTACTGAACTTCAGTGCCTGTGCACTTTTCTCATTTTTCAATATGTTTTCTACTATTCTGTATATTCAATACTTCAATGCGTATGCACTTATGTCATTTGTTACTAATTGTACATACATTTCATCAATTACTGATATGTTCTCAACTGCAGTGCATGTGCACTCATGTCACTTGTCAACATAATATTTTTTGCCAGTCTGTTTATTTGTTCTAAATATGCCAATGAATTTTTTCAGTGCCTGTGCACTTTGTTATCTGTCAAATAATTTGTATATACATTTTTCTGATTTGTTACTATGTTTTGTACTCACATTTTGTCTTTGTCTGATATATCTTGTACTTAATGCGTGTGCACAACATTTACTTTATGTACTACATCTAATTATTCTGTAAATTGTAGAAGTTTATTAGTTAATTAAAAATTTTGCCGCGATTGGCAAGTCCAAATGACTCACCATCGCTGCCAAATTTTTGCCCCCCCAGTGGAGGGTTATGAAACACGTATGTAACGCAGCAGCGATGGCGAGGCATTGTAGCATCTGTGACCAGAGAGTATGCACTTGACCGCGCGAGTGTTGCGAGCGGTTCTCAGTCTGTCAGTAGTCGTTGCGAGTCTGTAGCTCTGTCTAGTTGAGAGCAGTACTCTAGTAGTAGTCGTGCAGTGCAGTACGCCAATAGTCGTCATGGAGAGCGGTAGGCAACACTGGTCAAGATGGTGAATAAGGTATACTGTTAATTAATATAATCATTAGATAATGAAAAATTTTATTTATTGTAACTATTCTCCAACAAGTCCCCAATAATAATTTTTATTTCAAAAGCATTTTTTTTCAAAAATTTAATTTTTATTGAACTAAAGATTTCGTTGCACTTCCCATTTCACTCCACTTCTTTAAAAGAAAATTTTTAGTAAAATCACAAAAAAAGAGAATATTATTATTTGCAATGCAGTTCCTCCAAGCGGTGCGCAACAACAAGAGCAGAAATGTGACATCCATTTATTCTGAGGTAAGACTTTAACTCTGATTGTTTTACACAGGGCCAAAGACCGATGTTTCGGTTTAATTGAATTTCCTTATCACTGAATGGACTTTAATTTTTTTTGAAGGATTTACATTTGAGTCAGATTGCGTATTTCACTTTTTTGTTGCCATTGTCAGTACATTTCATTGTGGGCAGGTTACGCTTAGAGCAGTGTGCATTAGCATTCCTAAATAATATTGTCTTTACTTTAAAATTTCGGTGGCAAGGTTATACTCGGCTCCCATTTGTATTAAATATTGTCATCCATTATCTTTAAAAATACGGTGGGGAGGTTACACTGTTTAAATTTCTTTTCATATAAATATCATTTATTATACTTGTTTTGCTTTGAAATCATCCTAGCATCTTTTATTGTGCTATTATATTGTGCTTAGGAAGAAAATTCATAGAGACAAATTTGTTTTATTTGTGTCTCACATCAGCAACCTCTTCCTTTTCTTAATCCACGTCGTGATTAATCTCTGTACTGTGTGAATGTGTAAGTGGCTGAATGTTCATAATTACCTGCAGAATTTCAGAGTAATTTCCTTTTTCTGTGTACAGTCCAGAAAATTTTCCCTGAGTCTTGTCCAAACGTGTCCTGTAACTGCGTGTAGTAGAGCCGCGGGACTCCCGTCCCTTTTGGCGTTTTTAGATTGTTTAAGGACGCTCCCGCTCTTTCTAGCGTTTTCGATTGACCTACCACTCTCCTACCTGCTAAACCGCGACACCGACGGCCGGAGGTTAGTTACACTACCGGCCATTAAAATTGCTACACTAAGAAGAAATGCAGATGATAAACCGGTATTCGTTAGACAAATATATTATACTAGAACTGACATGTGATTACATTTTCACGCAATTTGGGTGCATATATCCTGAGAAATCAGTACCCAGAACAACCACCTATGGCCGTAATAGCGGCCTTGATACGCCTGGGTATTGAGTTAAACAGAGCTTGGATGACGTGTACAGGTACAGCTGCCCATGCAGCTTCAACACGATACGACAATTCATCAAGACTAGTGACTGGCGTATTGTGACGAGCCAGTTGCTCGGCCACCATTGACCAGACGTTTTCAATTGGTGAGAGATCTAGAGAATGCGCTGGTCAGGGCAGCAGTCGAACATTTTCTGTATGCAGAAAGGCCCGAAAAGGACCTGCAACATGCGGTCGTGCATAATCCTGCTGAATTGTAGGGTTTAGTAGGGATCGGATGAAGGGTAGAGGCACGGGTCGTAACACATGTGAAATGTAAGGTCCACTGTTCAAGGTGCCGTCAATGCGACCAAGAGGTGACCGAGACGTGTAACCAATGGCACCTCATACCATCACGCCGGGTGATACGCCAGTATGGCGATGACGAATACACGCTTCCAATGTGCGTTCACCACGATGTCGCCAAACACGGATGCGACCCTCATGATGCTGTAAACAGAACCTGGATTCATCCGAAAAAATTACGTTTTGCCATTCGTGCACCCAGGTTCGTCGTTGAGTACACCATCGCAGGCGCTCCTTTGTGTGATGCAGCGTCAAGGTTAACTTCAGCCATGGTGTCCGAGCTGATAGTCCATGCTACAAACGTCGTCGAACTGTTCGTGGAGATGGTTGTTGTCTTGCAAACGTCCCCATCTGTCGACTCAGGGATTGAGACGTGGCTGTACGATCCGTTACGGATGAGATGCCTGTCATCTCGACTGCTAGTGATGCGAGGCCGTTGAGATCCAGCACGGCGTTCCGTATCACCCTCCTGAACCCACCGATTCCATATTCTGCTAACAGTTATTGGATCTCGACCAATGCGAGCAACAATGTCGCCATACAATAAACCGCATTCGCGACAGGCTACAATCCGACCTTTATCAAAGTCGGAAACGTAATGGTGCGGCCGGCCGGTGTGGCCGAGCGGTTTTAGGCGCTTCAGTCTGGAACCGCGCGACCGCTACGGTCGCAGGTTCGAATCCTGCCTCGGGCATGGCTGTGTGTCATGTCCTTGGGTTAGTTCTAGGGGACTGATGACCTCAGATGTTAAGTCCCATAGTGAGACATTTGAACCATTTGATGGTACACATTTCTCCTCCTTACACGAGGCATCACAACAACGTTTCACCAGGCAACGCCGGTCAACTGCTGTTTGTGTATCAGAATTCGGTTGGAAACTTTCCTCATGTCAGCACGTTGTAGGTGTCGCTACCGGCGCCAACCTTGTGTGAATGGTCTGAAAAACTAATCATTTGCGTAACATAGCATCTTCTTCCTGTGGGTTAAATTTCGCGTCTGTAGCACGTCATCTTCGTGGTGTAGCAATTTTAATGGCCAGTAATGTAGTTTATTGGTCACTCTCTTCCCGGGGAACCGGCGTGAGTATTCGTGATCCTCGAAGCACGCTTTATCATAGATTTCAGGTTCGGAATGAATTAAATGTTGCTTTGATCTGCATTATAAGTAACAATCGCGCTTTACTGGAGTTAATAGTCACAATTTTATTTAGGAAAGACTATTTTTTTATTCTATAGGTTTCTCTGTATGATTTGGATTTTAGTGTTAACTGTTAGTGCTTCGCCCTAGGTCTGATGCTGAAACAAGCCTTCAGTATATACGTTTGTAAGAACTCTCTCATCTAAGTATACCGAGAAAGATATTACGAAAAAACTGATGTTCTACTCATGACGAATAAGCATGAGAGAGACAACATAATACGAATAAGGGTACTGATTTCTCGACGAATAATGTCTATGTCCCTGCGGTATGATATTTCCAAGAGAAGCATCAACATCCTTTTGCACAAGTTTAGTTCTGCAAGTTAATTTCACGATCTCGCCTGTAAGTACTAGCGGAATTGATGCCACTAGAATGCGTCGTGAGATGGGCCATCGGAAGTTTACAGTGTCGTGGTTAAAAACAGAGCAGCCGCCACCATTTTTCCAGTATTATCATTAATACTAGAGAATAATCGTTACGAGGAACAAAGTTAAGAAAAGAAAGAAATGTTTTGGTGAAGAAATGAGTAAGTTATCAAGAAACACTATTAATTGAAACACGAGGGCGTGTCGAAAAGTAATGCTTCCGAATTTTTTATGTCAAAACTCCTGAAGCTTTTGAAATAAAACAAACATTATTAACATTCTACATCTTTAGTCTCATTGTCTAGACACTGGCAGCCCTCTGCCAATGGAGGACACCGAATTGTAGCGTGCAACATGTCGGTGCTTGACAAACAGCGTGTTCTAATCGAATTTCCAATTCGAAGACTTTGTCCATACAGAGAGCACTTATCTTTCAGCATGACAGTGCCAAATCACAAGCGAGCTCTGCGACATCTGTAAGAATTCGACGCCTTGGGTTCAATATTACCCATCATTCTTCATATGTCCCAACTTTGCCTGATCCGATTTCCACCTGTCTCCAAAACTTAAACAATACCTTCGAGGAATACACTTTGAAGCGATGAAGTGCAGTCAGAGGTGAGGCTGTGGCTTGGTCAACAAAGACAAACATTTCACAATGATAATACAAACAAACTGAACGTTAGCAGAAATGTATTAGTCGCCAGGATGACTACGTTGAGAGATAAATATGTACACATCAAGAATAAAGATGTAGAATGTTAACAACGGTCGTTTTATTTTAAAAGGTTTAAGAGTCATTACATAAAGAATTCGGAGCCATTACTTTTCTGCATGCTCTCGCAAAATAAAAAGATATCGCTAACATTATCAACCTTCTGAGGATGTCGTATGCTAGTCTCGAATATCTCTTTATATGTTGTAGACTAAAACATTAGAAAACAAGATACAAAAATGTGCAAGCTATGTTACCGAGAGATGACCCTTTTAATTGCTCTTCGGTTTTGCAAAAATATTTACTAAACTTAATACACTACTGGCCATTAAAATTGCTACACCAAGAAAGTGACGGGCTACAGACGCAGCGAAATTTATCTGACAGGAAGAAGTTGCGGTGATATGCAAATGATTAGCTTTTCAGAGCATTCACACAAGGTTAGCGACACGTACAACGTGCTGACATGAGGAAAGTTGTAATAGGTCCGAGCAGATGTAATTTCGATGTATTGCTCATGCGCTGCCTGCAATAGGCAAGGTATAAGAGAATCTCTGCCCAGAGAGCAGTGTTGACTACAGTAGGAACTGTGTAGCTGTAGCAGTAAGTTGTTACTAGTCTGGTCTGGAGTCTGCTCTGGTCTGGTCTGGTGTATCGTGTTGGCTGGCCCGGTCGCGGTGCAGCGATGCCGGAGCCTGAGTATTATTGTATAAGGTAAAAAGCAGCCTCGCGCATATGTAGTAATGTTATCTCAAGTCCCATGTAAATGTTTTAAAAATCTCGTAATAATAATCTTGCTCACAAAAAGTAACTTTTAACAACCATTCATTTCAATTTAAAGAATTTACTAATTTCTCCCATCCATGATCATCCCGATTATTGCAATAGAAAAATCAGTTGCTTTCTTTCATAAATGACAGATAGGTCGGCCAGCATTGCACAGAGCTGTGCCGGAAAAATTTATTGTAAGAGCAGATATATCCAGCGACTTCATTGAGGTAAGAATTTTTCCTTTTTTTATTCAGAATCATCTTTCAGGTCCATGACGCAGCACTGCTGTCGTCCAAAATTTACCAGGTTAAATTCACAGTGAATTATTGAAAAGTCATAAGTGAACGACATAATTATAATTTTTACTGTTGAGAGGCTTAGGAATTTTTCTGTTGTGAGGTTACGCTAAATGTGAATGAATTTTGAGCTTGGACTAAATCAGAACGAATTTTGTGGGAAGGTTACACTGTGAAAGAATTTTGTTTTGAGGTTACACTAAATTAGAATCATTAACCAAGTAATATTTATTTTAAATTATTGTGGGGAGGTTACACTTGGCGAAAACCGGCCAGGATCGTATTTCTTTGTGAATCTCTGAGAAGCAGTCATATATCTGCTCTTATTTACTTAAATGTAGTTTGAATCTGGCGCAACGTATTTACTAATTTGTCACATTTTCTTTCACAGATCATCGGCAATTTATTGCTCTTTGTTGTAATTGTGTTTGTTCCATTTCGCTTTGTCTTTGTTTCATTTTGCGCTTAATTTTGATTTGTGAAAAATGCCGCGAAAAACTGTTAACAGTACATCTCGATGTGCGATGAGTGAAATAGACAACTCGAATAATTTGACCGATAATACTAGCGACACTCAGTGTAATAGTGGTAATCCCCCAATTACAGATAATCAGTGCCTGCCGGTCACTAGTATTGATTTTGATCCTAATGATGAGCAAACAAACTCAATTATGTCCAGAGTAAATGTAACAATTGATGACGCGGCACGTTCCGTTACAATGAACGCTGCTCAGCTTGACACACCCGACTTGCAAAATTTACGTAACGAACAGATAATTGTTTCTAATGAAGGTGAACAATGTACTCAAAGTACGTCAGATTTATTTGATTCCGATGTAGTGACCAACAGTGCTCATCCGAGTAGCAAACCTTTTCGTGAATCAAATAATGGTCAAATGTTTACACAAAACGTGACACATGCAGATACACCACCACACAGCTCAGAGAAAAGAGTCGCTAATTTTGGCTGGGAACAAGTTATGGCATTATTGCTACAAATTAATGAAAATAATGAAAATCTCAAACAACAACTTAATGAAAAACTAGACAACCATTTCAAACAATTTAATGAAAATTTCGACAACCATTTCAAACAACTTACTGAATCACGCAAACAACTTAATGAGAGTTTCAAACAGTCGAATGAAAAACACGACAACCTTAACGAACAGAACAAACAACTTAGTGAACAGATTACAGCCGTTACCGTGCAACGTCATGATACTGAAGAACAATTACGTGAGGATACTAAGACTTGTGCTAGGGACAGTAGTGAAGAAATTAGATCTGTTGCACAAGAATTAAGTAGTACACGTGTAGCCACAACGAAATTACTTAGAGATGAAATTAGTGCAGTCACTGAACAATGTTCAGAAAACGCAACACAGATACGCGACGAGTTTAAATTAATGTCAGCAGAAGTTTCACGCACTCTGGATACGGAAGTCGATGAGAAATTTGAACAACAGATCAGCCAAATTGACGAACGTTTTAATGTGACAGAAATGAAAAATGTTTCAGTCACTAACACGTCGAAGCATACGCCAAATTCTGAATATTTCTCACACTCACACAGCCAGTATAATTTAGGTAATTTACAGAGACTACGCGACTTAGAATCCGAAGAGACACAGACAGACAGATTCTCATGCAATCCTGAACCTGCTAAGACATACAGAGACGATAATTTTTGTTACAAACACTTTCTATCCGTGAGAAAATTTAAGGTATTTAAAAATGACAGAGCACAGGTACACGCTTTGGACTGGATACGACAATTTGCTTTTGTATTTTTATCAGCTTGGCCTGTAACGCAGAAACTAGAATTGGATTGGATACAACAACTTGTTTTTGAATTTTCACCGGCATTGCCTGTAATGCAGAAACTAAAATTTATTTGTAGCGCGTAATTGACCTCAGGGGATTCATTACACTTCGATGAATATGTGCCGTAGCGTGCACAGGGCCTCGAGCTGTAGTAGTGCTATTTCATCTTTAGTTTTCTGCACTGCTGCCTTCTCTTCTACTATCCTTTATATCTATCAAAACAGCTCTTCAATTATCGATCTATCTAGGATTAGAAATGAGTAAAGAAAACCTGATACGACAAGTTTTACCTGAAAGTGACAGCTATTATACGCTCCAGAAATGACAACCACAAGAACTTTGATACCAGACAAAAGTTTAATTATCAGTATCGTCAAAATTATCAGCAACCACATTTTGGTAACAATACAGGCTTTTCCTTACAACAGCAACAAAACCAGTCGATTAGCATACCTAACCAACAATGTAGTCTGCAAGGTCAAGTAAGCTTTAATGTTTCGCCGCCTACACGTATAGCGTCGGCTCCACCAAATAGTAACGCACAGCAACAAGGAAATCAGTACGTACAGAAAACACACCATTTCAACTCTTATCGCAATGCACCGTATAGAAATGACTATCATGACAGACATAAAAGTAATGAGCACAATTTTCAGCGTACGTTTAATAACAGTCGGTCTTACCAGCAGCAAAATCATCCGCAACAACAGATTATCATGAATGAACCAGACAGTCGGTATCATCCCGAACCTAATGCGCCAGGACGAAATAACAGAACAGTACAAATAGTCGAAATGCCACAGCATCCTCCCGCAAATAACAGCACGTCAGATAGAATTTGACTAGATACAGTACAGGTTGCATCTTCCAGCAACGCAAGCAATACTTTGACACACAGAATCTTGTTCACGAAAATACGAGTATTATTACTTTTGACGATATCCGAGACACTCTTTTGCAGGAAAAACCAGTTATTCAAAAAACCATTTCACACCCTGTCATTGAAGTAAAGATTAGATCATCCAAATTTTCAGCAGCAACCGATTCTGGATCACCTATGTCAGTTATAAATGAGGAAACTTTCAACGAATGTAACAAAAAGAATACCTATCCCACGTTACCATTAGGCAGAACTACAGTAAAAGGAGCAGTACCTGGTCAAGAAGTGGATGTAAAATTACAGACACACTTATTATTTTGTTTTGCAGGTCATACGTTTCACTCAAATTTTTGGATTGTTCCCTTATTGACAACAGACGTTATTTTAGGTACGAATTTTCTGGTACAAGACGACGCAATTATTGACTTTCAAAATTCCTATTTAATGTTAAAGGATGAAAATGTACAACTGGCATTAGAATTTCAGCACTCTTTATCTGCAGAAGAACAAACAATTAATCGTACAGAGGTCATTTCTGCATCACGTAACATAGACTGTCATTCCACATTGTTCACAGATACGTACGTACACAACTATAATACTCCAGACGAAGCCGACTATGACGTTATACAAATGATTTCTGATAAAGTTAAACAGAGTACTGTAAATACAGACGACGAACGTACTCAACTACACAAAATTCTTTTACAGCAAGCTCCAGTTTTTGACAACGTCCCTGGTACTATGTCCAATTTTATGTATGAATTTCAAGTTAAACAGCACGACACATTTAAAGCCAAACATTATCCCATTCCTTATATTCACAGAGATCAAGTTAAGAAAGAATTGCAAGCTATGCTTGACCAAGGAATTATTGAACCGGCAGTTAGTCCGTACATAAACCCGCTCCATATTGTTAAGAAAAAGGATGGTTCACTTCGCCTCGTACTTGATTCGCGTCACATCAATGACATTATTATTAATGAAACAGATCGCCCACAGACACTAGAAGAACTTCTACAGAAATTTCATGGTACTGCTATTTATTCCACATCAGATTTGAAATCGGGATTTTGGCAAATTCAGCTCCATCCGAACTGCAGAAAGTACACAGATTTTCTCTGTTTTGGTGACTGTTATCAATTTTGTAAATTACCGTTCGGCTTAACTATTTCTTCAGCACCATTTATTCGCGGTTTGAATACTATACTTCCGACAGAATTAAAAGACAGAATCACAACGTATGTAGACGACATTCTTATTGCAGAAGCTAACTGGTCTGAACACAATTTGATTCTTGAACAACTGTTACGAACTTTCCGTGCACAAGGACTCACAGTTAATCTCAGTAAATCGCACTTTGGCAAAACTTCTATAAAATTTCTTGGACATGTAATTTCAGCAGAAGGCATTGCGCCTGACCCGGAAAAACGTCAAGCTTTACGTGACATTAATGTACCTACGACGAAGAAACAAGTACGCAGCTTTTTGGGTTTAATTAACTTTTTTCGTAAATTTATTCATTACACTGCTTTAGACACCCATAGATTATGTAAATTGACGGATAAAAACACTATTTGGTCCTAGGATAGCCAAGCGCAGTCTGAATTTGTCAATCTGAAACAAGCTTTGTTGAATGCACTACTTTTATCACATCCAGATCTTACTAGAAATTTTTCCATTGCCACCGACAGTTCTAACACCGCTTTAGGCGTACACATTTTTCAGGAAATTGAAGAAGACGGCACTACATCGCCTTTGCGAGTCGCATCCTGTCACCTGCTGAACGCAATTATTCTGTCACAGAACTTGAAACATTATGTGTTGTATGGGCATTTACGAGATTTCGGCATTTTCTTTATGGAAGACATACGACCGTTTACACAGATCATAGAGCGATACAGTTTTTACTTTCAGCAAAATTTACACACGACAGGTTAAGCAGATGGAAACTTTATTTACAGAAATTTAATTTTACAATTGTTCACATTCCCGGTACGCAAAATATTGTAGCAGACGCACTATCCCGTTCTCTCAGCAACAATCAGCAAGACATCGCAACCAACTTCTGCCAAGCAAATTTCAGCGTCATGTATATTCAACAAGTTGCATTCGAAAGTTTCATTTCGTCGTCATTACGAGACATAGCACAAGAGCAGAGTAAAGACAACGTATGGAAAGAAATTAAACACCTTTGGCAAGATAGGAATAATGTTACCATCAGAAATCATTACACTGTACGCAATAATATTCTGTTTCGCCGCTCTCTCCCTGACAGCAACAATTGGTTACTATCAATTCCTGACGAGCTTGTTAACAAATTAATTTGGTATACTCATTTAAGTTACGCACATTACGGAGCCAGAAAATGTTTTCTTATACTGAGACAAAACTGTTATTTTGCCAACATGGAGAAGCGTATTCGACGAGTTTTAGCGTCATGTAAAATCTGCCAGAAAGCTAAGTCAGATACGACTTCACATATTCCTCCGTTACATCCCATTGTACCTGTTAAATTGAGACACATGGCCGCTGTAGACATTTTTGGTCCGATTCCTAGAACTAATAGAGGTTTTTGTTACATCTTTGTCGCTGTTGAACTCACTTCGAAATTTGTTACCTTCACTCCGTTACGCAAAGCTACTGCTAAATCGATTTCGAATGCATTTGTAAAATATTTTTTATTTCATGTAGGGCATGTATTGTAAGTAATTTCCGACAATGGACTACAATTTCGATCTGCTATATAGACACGTATGTTACGAGCAAGAAACATTTCTCCGATTTATATATCCAAGTATCACGCTTCTTCGAACCCTTGTGAACGTCTAATGAAAGAAATTAGTAAACTATGTACAATATACTCCCATAAAAAAACATATCGATTGGGATACACACACTGTCATTCCAGGATGTAATTAACTCGATACCAAATGAATCTACTATGCTATCTCCGACTGTTATACTGAAAAATGTTGAACCACCTAACAAAATTAAAGAATTAGTATCCTTTCCTACATCTCGTCGACTGCGACACCATGAAATAATTGACATTGCGCTGAACAACATCAAACATGCCGCAGAGCGCCGGAGAAGACAGCAAATACAGGTTTGTACACGCGGTGACTTTCACATTGGACAGAAGATATTAGTACGCACACATTATTTATCCAACAGAGGAAAGAGTAGATGCAGTAAATTTGAGCTTCTATACGCAGGTCCATACAAAATTCGCAGCATTCCTCACCCCAATGTAGTACACGTCGAAACCCTGAGAACCAGAAAAAGTAAAGGCAATAAAGGCAATCACCACGTCTCCAATATTAAACCCTTTATTGAATGGACATACTTTATGATTTATCACACTGTAATGCCATTTGCAGATATTTATATGAACACTTACTGATGATTATCATATTTTTTCTTGGCAAGTGCCCGGCAAGGTAAGCTTAGCAGGTCGCTTTTCTTGTCGTTACACATCAGACAGTGCACATTTTTTCCAGATAAACTTACATATTTTATGACCACGTATGCAATTCTATGTATGTGATTACGTACTGATGATTATCATATTTTTTCTTGGCAAGTACCCGGCAAGGTAAGGTTAGCAGGTCGCTTTCCTTGTCGTTATATATCAGACCGTGCACATTTTCCATTTTCCGTGTATGTATGATTGTTTTCCTGTTTTGTTTGTATGCACTTCGAAATCTTTAAGATATAACAAACACCAGTTGAGTTTGACATTTTTCCTTATGATATCTCAATATCTTGACTATTCTACACTTTTGGACTGTGTGTACATTTTTTGCACTTAAACACTCTCTATGTTTTTGACATAATACGTTTTCTGTCATGCTATGCTGTATGCTTAATTATATCACTAGAAACCAGTTTTTATTTAATGGGTATGTGATTTAAATGCAAGATATTAATCCTTATTCATCATTTTCAGAAATCA
The DNA here is from genome assembly GCF_021461395.2 of Schistocerca americana. Classification (NCBI taxonomy): domain Eukaryota; kingdom Metazoa; phylum Arthropoda; class Insecta; order Orthoptera; family Acrididae; genus Schistocerca; species Schistocerca americana. The sequence continues at coordinate 385,331,915 of NC_060126.1, forward strand.
ATAACGTGTAAAAGAAATAAATTAAACAAACCACAGTGGATTACTATGAAATGGGAATTTCACCTTCGGAATGAACGAAAGAAAATGGAATACCTCGTCATGAAGAGTAAATGGATCAGAATTAATAAGCATTAACAAGAATATACTATACACATCGTATGATAGCACTCTTAACTAATTTTTCCTTTCAGAATACGAGGCAATTGATGCAGGCTGTCAGAAAGAACTACACATCTTAGTTTTAGTGATGAAATATGCTAGAAATAAGAAACTCTATACTATGAATAGTTGTATGAAGTAAATGGTAATATGAATAATGAATAATGAAGTGTCTTTTTTGCAGATGATAATGAATGATGATGAATAGTTATATGAAGAATATGCTAATATGAATAATGAAGTTTTTCTTTCCAGGTGATGATAGTGATGAATTTTATATGGCCACTTAACGCAACACTTTTAAGTTTTTCTTTGCAGATGAGAATAATGATGAAGTTTATATATTTACTGGTAGTTAAGAAATGCTATGTAGTTATTTAAGTATTTGTTGCAGTTCGTTTTGACAGTATGTCTTATGTCGCATGGTATAATGACTGAATGTTTTGGAAAGGACAGCTAGAGTACATACATATTGAGTACACGTTTCATTACATGTTAATTCGAAGTTCACTACTTTTCAGCATATTATGCATTTCTTCTTTCAGCTTAATAATCCATTTTGTATTTTTTCCAGGAGAAGCTATTCATGAAATTAATGTGCTATAAGCAGTTAGTTATTAAACCTGTTCTGGTACTTGCATTTTTTTTACCCATTTGTGTGTGTCATTCATGAATGTGATCACATATACTCTGCTTGTTTCATACCCTTGCTACAGCTGACTCATGACGAATGACATTACTAATCCTTATTTGCAGCAATAAGTCAAAAGCAAATATTTTCATGCCCCAGCAATTAATTATCGATCCCAATGCAATGCATTGCTAGCACACACAAAAAAAATGTATTACCAGCCCCAAATAATGCTACTAGTTTAAGAGCTATTTATAGTACTAAATATAATGCAAATTTCTCAGACGTATTATATCTATGTATCATTGGACCACAGACCTTGAGTAATAGTTACAGTGTGTTACATTTTAAATATGTCTTATGTCACTTGAATGATGAGTTCTGAGTAACACTGAATGATGTTTTGTAATAATACATAAATGCTATGCCAATAATTTCTGTAAATAATATTTTTGTTATACTCTATAATAGGCTATGCCAATAATTAACTCTCATTTTGAATGATGACTTCTGGATAATACTGAATAATGTTTTATAAAAGTATATGAATACTTTGTAACTGGCCAATAAATGCCACTGTTTTTTATATTTTAAATTTGTCTTATATCACTTACATGATATCATATATGAATACCAGTAGCTTAATGCTACACTCATTAACTCTTGTTTTGAATGATGACTTCTGAATAATGCATAAAAATGGTTTGTAACTGGCCAATGAATGCCACTGTTTCTTATATTTTAAATTTGTGTTATGTCACTTACATCCTATTATATATGAATACCAGTAGCTTGATGCTACACTCATTAGCTCCTGTTTTGAATGATGACTTCTGAATAATGCATAAAAATGGTTTGTAACTGGCCAATGAGTGCCAATGATTACTACAACTAGATGAATTATGTTAATGCTATGCCATTAATTAACTCTTGTTTTGAATGATGACTTCTGAACAATGCATAAATATGGTTTGTAACTGGCCAATGAGTGCTAATATTTAGTGTAATCAGATGACTTATGAATAATGTTCTGTAATACTCCATACATAGTACAGAAATGTTTAGTAACTAGGCAATGAGTGCCAACAATTACTCAAATCGGTTGATAGACTAGTGTAATTCTCTATGATGACTAGGATAGAACTTAATGTCCTTCACCTTCTGACCTAATTACCAGAAATTGTTGCAATATCCGTTTGTCCTGTCCATCCTCATGATCTTGGAGCACTATATTTGGATTTTGCACTAATTCTACGTTGGTGAAAAAGTATCAATTCTGCAGGAGTGTGGTGTTGACACATCATGCTGTCCACCACCTTTAACGATAGAGATGTTATTATGGTCCTACTGTTTGGTGTACGTAATATACTACCAAAATGATAACATTGAACATTAATACGACATTTCAGTGTCTTGGCTACACTGATTAATACTTCAGGGAAGAGAATTTCAGATTGTCTCACTTGGTGTTGTGCTTCTGTAGAAAGATATGGACTTTCAGTGCAGCTACTTACAACCTACTGTGCTACAACCATGATGCAATCCTTCCCTTTCCTTTCCTAGTTCTTGTAAAATAGTAGAGACATATACAGTGCGTGTGCACTTTATGTCATTTATTAATATGTTTTGTACTCATTGCGTATCTGAGTTCTTGTAAAATGGTAATATATATACAGTGCATGTGCACTTTATGTCACTTGTTAAAGTGTTTTGTACTCATTGCATATACATTTTGTCATTGCTTGATATGTTCTGTACTCAGTGCATGTGCACTCTATGTCATTTCATGTTCTGCACTTATATATATATATATATATATATATATATATATATATATATATATATATACTCTGTGACTGTAAACTTAGTTAATTAAGTAGATTTTACAAAAATTTGTTGCTCATGGCAAGTCCAATTGACTCACCATCGCTGCCAAATTTTTGCCCCCCCTCCCCCCCAGGGGAGGGTTATGTAAGAGGTCCAAGCAGATGGAATTTCGATGTATTGCTCATGCGCTGCCTGCAATAGGCAAGGTATAAGAGAATCTCTGCCCAGAGAGCAGTGTTGACTGCAGTAGGAACTGTGTAGCTGTAGCAGTAAGTTGTTACTAGTCTGGTCTGGAGTCTGCTCTGGTCTGGTCTGGTGTATCGTGTTGGCTGGCCCGGTCGCGGTGCAGCGATGCCGGAGCCTGAGTATTATTGTATAAGGTAAAAAGCAGCCTCGCGCATATGTAGTAATGTTATCTCAAGTCCCATGTAAATGTTTTAAAAATCTCGTAATAATAATCTTGCTCACAAAAAGTAACTTTTAACAACCATTCATTTCAATTTAAAGAATTTACTAATTTCTCCCATCCATGATCATCCCGATTATTGCAATAGAAAAATCAGTTGCTTTCTTTCATAAAAGACAGATAGGTCGGCCAGCATTGCACAGAGCTGTGCCGGAAAAATTTATTGTAGGAGCAGATATATCCGGCGACTTCATTGAGGTAAGAATTTTTCCTTTTTTTATTCAGAATCATCTTTCAGGTCCATGACGCAGCACTGCTGTCGTCCAAAATTTACCAGGTTAAATTCACAGTGAATTATTGAAAAGTCATAAGTGAACGACATAATTATAATTTTTACTGTTGACAGGCTTAGGAATTTTTCTGTTGTGAGGTTGCGCTAAATGTGAATGAATTTTGAGCTTGGATTAAATCAGAACGAATTTTGTGGGAAGGTTACACTGTGAACGAATTTTGTTTTGAGGTTACACTAAATTAGAATCATTAACCAAATAATATTTATTTTAAATTATTGTGGGGAGGTTACAATGTTTCCAACCGATTTCTCATACACAAACAGCAGTTGACCGGCGTTGCCTGGTGAAACGTTGTTGTGACGCCGCGTGTAAGGAGGAGAAATGTGTACCATCACGTTTCCGACTTTGATAAAGGTCGGATTGTAGCCTGTCGCGATTGCGGTTTATCGTATCGCGACATTGCTGCTCGCGTTGGTCGAGATCCAATGACTGTTAGCAGACTATGGAATCGGTGGGTTCAGGAGGGTAATACGGAACGTCGTGCTGGATCCCAACGGCCTCGTATCACTAGCAGTCGAGATGACAGGCATCTTATCCGCAAGGCTGTAACAGATCGTGCAGCCCCCTCTCGATCCCTGAGTCAGCAGATGGGGACGTTTGCAAGACAACAACCATCTGCACGGACAGTTCGACGACGTTTGCAGCATGGACTATCAGCTCGGAGTCCATCTCTGCGGTTACCTTTGACACTGCATCACAGACAGTAGCGCCTGCAATGGTGTACTCAACGACGAACCTGGGTGCACGAATGGCAAAACGTCTTTTTTTAGGATGAATCCAGGTTCTGTTTACAGCATCATGATGGTCGCATCCGTGTTTGGCGACATCGCGGTCCGTGTTTGACGACATCGCGGTGAACGCACATTGGAAGCGTGTGTTCGTCATCGCCATACTGGCGTATCACCCGGCGTGATGGTATGGGGTGCCATTGGTTACACGTCTCGGTGACCTCTTGTTCGCACGACGGCACTTTGAACAGTGGACGTTACATTTCAGATGTGTTACGACCCGTGGCCCTACCCTTCATTCGATCCCTGCGAAACCCTACATTTCAGTAGGATAATGCACGACCGCATATTGCAGGTCCTGTACGGGCTTTTCTGGATACAGAAAATGTTCGACTGCTGCCCTGGCCAGCACATTCTCCAGATTTCTCACCAATTGAAAACATCTGATCAATGGTGGCCGAGCAACTGGCTCGTCACAATGCACCAGTCACTACTCTTGATGAACTGTGGTATTGGGTTGAAGCTGCATGGGCAGCTGTACCTGTACACGCCATCCAAGCTCTGTCTGACTCAAGGCCCATGAGTATCAAGGCCGTTATTACGGCTATAGGTGGTTGTTCTGGGTACTGACTTCTCAGGATTTATGAATCCAAATTGCGTGAAAATGTAATCGCATGTCAGTTCTAGTATAATATATTTGTCCAATGAATACCCGTTTATCATCTGCATTTCTTCTTGATGTAGCAGTTTTAATCGGCAGTAGAGTATGTAGACATCAAGAATAAAGATGTAGAATGTTAAAAACGCTTGTTTTATTTTAAAAGGTTTAAGAGTCAACACGTGAAAAATTCGGAGCCATTTCTTTTCAGCATGCCCTCGTGAAATAAGAAGACTTTGATAAACTTATCAGCCTTCTGAGGATGTCGTATGCTAGTCTCAAACATGTCTTTATCTGTTGTAGACTAAAATATTGGGAAAGAAGATACAAAAATGTGCAAGCTTTTTCACCGAGAGATGACCCTTTTAATTACTCTTTGGTTTTGCAAAGATATTTACTAATTTTAATACAAGTGCAATGCATTTATGCTTATGCTAACATTAAAAAATCGGCTACAATCACGTCTACACTGCCGTCCTACTTGCTGTTCTGCTGAAATAAAGTAATCGATAAATTCATTTCGCTTTTTCTTGGCTTTGGTGGCCGATTATACGAGGATCACTCCAAAAGAAATGCACACTATTTTTGTAAAAACACAGTTTTCCATTTTGCATGTGTGAAAGTTTTACGGTGTGTAGATACATCCTTCCCGCTTGTTTCCAAACTTAGTTCAACCTGTTCCTGTGAATGGCGCCATCATAGCATGTCTTCAAGATGGCTGCTACACTTGACGTTCGTCAGAAGCAACGTGCTGTCATAGAATTCCTGTGCTGTGAAAACGAAACAGTGGGAAACATCCACAAGAAATTGAAAAAGGTGTATGGAGATGCTGCTGTCGATCGCAGTACAGTTAGTAGGTGGGCAAGCAGGTCACGTGATGAAAGCGAGCACGGCAGTATTGAGGATTTTCCTCGCAGCGGCAGACCTCGTACTGCTCACACTCCAGACAATGTGCAGAGAGTTAACGAATTGGTGACTGCTGACAGACGCATCACAGTGAACGAATTGTCACTCTACGTTGGGATAGGGGAAGAAAGTGTTAGCAGAATACTGAAAGAGTTGGCGTTAAAAAACGGTTTGTGCCAGGAGTGTTCCCAGGATGTTGAAAGTGACTCACAAAGAAACAAGAAAAACGGTATGCAGCGAACTTTTAGAACAGTACGAGAATGGTGGAGATGAATTTCTTGGAAGAATTGTGACAGGTGATGAAACACGGCTCCATCATTTTTCACCAGAGACGAAGAGGCAATCAATGGAATGGCATCATGCAAATTCACCCAATAAAAAAAAATCAAAACCACACCTTCTACTGGAAAAGTTATGACTACGGTGTTTTTCGATTCCAAAGGACTCTTGCTTGTGGACATCATGCCAAGTGGAACCACCAGAAATTCTGATGCATATGTAACGACACTGAAGAAACTTCAAGCTCGACTAAGTCGTGTTCGACCTCATCGGCAAAAGTAGGATGTTTGGCTGTTGCGCGACAATGCACGGCCACATGTCAGTCAAAAAACCATGGAAGCGATCACAAAACTCGGATGGACAACACTGAAACACCCGCCTTACAGTCCTGACCTGACTCCATGTGACTATCATCTCTTTGGGAAACTGAAAGACTCTCTTCGTAGAACAAGCTTTGAAGATGATGACTCCCTTGTGCACGCTGCCAAACAGTGGCTCCAACAGGTTGGTCCAGAATTTTACCGTGTGGGTATACAGGCGCTGGTTCCAAGATGGCGTAAGGCAGTTGAGAGGGATTTTAATTATGTGGAGAAATGAAAATATTGTTCCTAAAGGATGTGTCTACACACTGTTAAACTTTCAAACTTGTAGAATAAAAGATGGATTTTTAAAAAAAATAGTGTGCATTTCTTTTGGAGTGACCCTCGTATATGTTTGAGGGTTCAGGTTGTATATTTGTTTCGGCCCATTTGCCTTTGCGCCATTCTATTTTTCACCACCTTTATTTTCGTACTGGTAATAAACAAGCAAAATTTCTGCAAGTTTGAAAAAAGTTCCAACAACTGGCAAACTGGGCTACTACTTGCAGAACGCTGGAAGAAACTGTTTCCACTACTTCTGCAACTTGACGAAACTTGCGGGAGCTGATTTGCTGCTGGCCCTTATTCGTGAAAGAACTTGCAGAAGTAGCTTTACGAAGCGACTTGCGGAAGTTTACTTGCTAGAAGACACTCGCCTTTACAAACAGTGCCACAGGTAATGCAAGCAATGCTCTTTCAGCTCTAGTAGCCATTTACATTTACGTCGAAATACTTTAGGGCGTGGTACAAGAAACAACACTATGAAGGAGCTGCTCCAAAATGTTGATAAAATTAAACTATATGTGTGTCTTTTTTGACAAATCCGAGAAAAGCAAACAGAGAAAGAGACAAATAAGTGTGGCGATTTATAAGGAGCGGAGATTCTACGCTGGCCAAAGACGCCAGCGAAATTTTAGAACATAAAAAGATGACATCATACACATGATATAGTTTTGTCACCTCACTCAAGAATCGGACTTGGCGCACAACGCAAAAGGTGCGTCATTTACGCTGTTCAAGTGCCCGAATGATGGCGTTTTTTATAAGAACATAATTACACATGGAAAAAAGCACAAAAATAAAATAAACAGTGATGTATTTAGTCAACCACTTCAGTTAACCAGACAGCCACGGCAAATCTGAGCATTTTAACGGGGGAAAAATATAATCTAAAGCACATTTAATCAAGTATTAAGTTCGTGGACTAGTGTTATACACGACGTTTCTGTAAGAGCGTGCAAAAATTTAACAGGACATAGAGGACGCTCCACTAAACAATTTGAGGTAGAGAACCTGGGATTGGAGAAGCCAGCTTACGGAGATAAGAGAAATAACAAAAAAATGGCTCTGAGCACTATGGGACTTAACTTCTGAGGTCATTAGTCCCCTAGAACTTAGAACTACTTAAACCTAACTAACATAAGGACATCACACACATCCATGCCCGAGGCAGGATTCGAACCTGCGACCGTAGCGGTCGCGCGGTTCCAGACTGAAGCGCCTAGAACCGCTCGGCCACTCCGACCGGCAAGAGAAATAACATCATATTACTGTATACTTCTTTATTTACATTAGTTAGTTAACTTCAAATACCATCATTCACACAATGAACGTACCATTTGTACTGTATCTTACAAAGTGTGCTGAAACTGACTGCCATCAATCTCAATGCAGGCATGACATCGGCGTACAAGATACTGACGCACCCTGACAAATATCTCTGGTGTTTTCCGAATCACATCACGAGCAGCTACAATTCTGGCAACTAATTCTATCTCCGTATCCACTGAGGTCACATACACAAGTGACTTTAGATATCCCCACAGGAAATAATCAAGAGGATGCAGGTCAGGTGAACTCGTAGGCCATGGAATAGGACCTCCCGTTGCAATCCAACGACCAGAAGATTCGGCACTGAGATGGTTGCGGACATCCACACTGAAGTGAGGCGGTGCACCGTCATGATGTATCCACATCTACTCACGAACAGCCAAGGGTGCGTTCTCCAAATCAGGTAGAACTCTTCGCACAAACCTCCAGTATAGGTGGTCATCCAGACGGCCTGGGCCCAGATATTCACAGCGAAAAATACTTGCGGTGTGACTCTACTAAAGCGTGAGGGTTTTCCTCATCCCACACATGGCAATTCCTGCTGTTCAAAATACCATCACGATCAAATGAGGCCTCGTCAGTAAACAGCACGATTTGGAAGAAATCTGGTCGATCAGTCCATTGTTGGAGCAACCACTGACACAGTGCGACCCTTGGTCAAGTCACAAGCTCTGCATGGACTCATTGTGAGTGATATAGGCGTAATTGTTTGTGGAGTAGTCGCCACACGCTAGCATGTGTAGCGCCCATTGCAGTGCAATACGACGAGTACTAGTAGTGGAGTCCGCTGCAACACGTTCCATCACATCCTCTTCAAAATCGGGTGCGCGAGTGGTCCTCATGTTGCCAGGTCCCCCGTTTGTTCTCTCCAATGAACCAGTCTGCCGGCCTCGTCGATCGAGAGAAATAAACACTCGTCGTGACGGATAATGCCTGTTAGGAAATCGTTCCCTGTACAGCCTTTCAACAGCGAGAGCATTGCAACGTACTTTCCCGTACACAAGGTGCATGTCAGTGAGTTCGGCGACACTGTACAGGTACTGCTCCATTGCATTGTACTGTAAGTCTCTGAATAGCACTGAGTAATGAATGGATCTGCCGTTGACTCACATCATGTTCTGTCATAGGACAATGTAAACATGATACAACGATACTCACCTTATGGCCGGCCGTTGTGGCCGAGCGGTTCTAGGCGCTTCAGTCCGGAACCGCGCTGCTGCTACGGTCGCGGGTTCGAATCCAGCCTCGGGCATGGATGTGTGTGATGTCCTTAGGTTAGTTAGGCTTAAGTAGTTCTAAGTCTGAGGGACTGATGGCCTCAGATGTTAAGTCCCATAGTGCTTACAGCCAACCAACTCACCTTATGGACAAGAGAAGTAAAAAAAAAAATGGTTCAAATGGCTCTGAGCACTATGGGACTTAACATCTATGGTCATCAGTCCCCTAGAACTTAGAACTACTTAAATCTAACTAACCTAAGGACAGCACACAACACCCAGCCATCACGAGGCAGAGAAAATCCCTGACCCCGCCGGGAATCGAACCCGGGAACCCGGGCGTGGGAAGCGAGAACGCTACCGCACGACCACGAGATGCGGGCAGTAATAAAAAAAAAAAAAAAAAAAAAAAAAAACCTGCATCATGACTTCCTAGTAATCAGGCTAGTCGTCTTTGTTTCCCTGCAGGAAATTAAGAATTTAGATGTAAATATGTAAATAAACAGAAGAGTAGGTTAAACTTGTGCGGATGTTAGTTGTAAATAAGCAGGAAAACAGTAATGCTAGACAAAGTGGTCGATAAGTTTACTTCCATAGCCGGCCGAAGTGGCCGTGCGGTTAAAGGCGTTGCAGTCTGGAACCGCAAGACCGCTACGGTCGCAGGTTCGAATCCTGCCTCGGGCATGGATGTTTGTGATGTTCTTAGGTTAGTTAGGTTTAACTAGTTCTAAGTTCTAGGGGACTAATGACCTCAGCAGTTGAGTCCCATAGTGCTCAGAGCCATTTGCACCATTTTTTATTTCCATATCTCCTTAAGCTGGCTTCTCCAGCCCCAGGTTCTCTACCTCAAATTGGTCAGCGGAGTATTCTCCCTGTCCCGTTACATTTTTGCACGCTTTTACGGAAACACCCTGTAGAATTCAGCAACCCTACGCAACTAAGTTTACGGATCTGGTAGCGCAGAAAGGAATAAAAAATACCAGCTGAAATATGCTTAGCCATATGATAAAGTCCAACGGGTTGACTGAAGAATTAGTCACCATCGAACCTAAATCAATAAACTTTACTCATCGTTCCCAAGAGGGAATTGTTGACTTCATTGTTGTTGTTGTTGTTGTTGTTGTTGTGGTCTTCAGTCCAGAGATTGGTTTGATGCAGCTCTCCATGCTACTCTATCCTGTGCAAGCTTCTTCACCTACCAGTGCCTACTGCAACCTACATCCTTCTGAATCTGTTTAGTGTATTCATCTCTTGGTCTCCCTCTACGATTTTTACCCTCCGTGCTCCCCTCCAATACTAAATTGGTTATCCCTTGATGCCTCAGAACATGTCCTACCAACCTATCCCTTCTTCTAGTCAAGTTGTGCCACAAATTTCTCTTCTCCCCAATTCTATTCAATACCTCCTCATTAGTTATGTGATCTACCCATCTAATCTTCAGCATCCTTCTGTAGCTCCACATTTCGAAAGCTTCTGTTCTCTTCTTGTCCAAACTATTTATCGTCCATGTTTCACTTCCATACATGGCCACACTCCATACAAACACTTTCAGAAATGACTTCCTGACACTAAAATCTATACTCGATGTTAACAAATTTCTCTTCTTCAGAGACGCTTTCCTTGCCATTGCCAATTTACATTTTATATCCTCTCTACTTCGACCATCATCAGTTATTTTGCTCCTCAAGTAGCAAAACTTATTTACTACTTTAAGCGTCTCATTTCCTAATCTCATTTCCGCAGCATCACCCAACTTAATTCGACTACATTCCATTTTTCTAGTTTTGCTTTTGTTGATGTTCATCTTATATCCTCTTTTCACTACCCTGTCCACACGAAAGTGTATTAATTTTCCCCCAGAGAGGGACTTGAACCCAGGACCCTTTGGTTGAAAACCTAACGATCTACCAACTGAGCTAAGCGGGCCCACGTACGAGCATTATCGAACAGCTGCGTGGTGTGCGAGTGATTCGCATGTCGTAATTACTGGCTTATGGCTCCAATGGCGACTTCACCCTTTTCCAAGTCCTTTGCTGTCTCTGACAGAATTACAATGTCATCGGTGAACCTCAAAGTTTTTGTTTCTTCTCCATGGAGTTTAATACCTACTCCAAATTTTTCTTTTGTTTCCTTTACTGCTTGCTCAATATACAGATTGAATAACATCGGGGATAGACTACAACTCTGTCTCACTCCCTTCCCAACCACTGCTTCCCTTTCATGCCCCTCGACTCTTATAACTGCCATCTGGTTTCTGTACATATTGTAAATAGCCTTTCGCTCCCTGTATTTTACCCCTGCCACATTTAGAATTTGAAAGAGAGTATTCCAGTCAACATTGTCAAAAGTTTTCTCTAAGTCTACAAATGCTAGAAACGTAGGTTTACCTTTTCTTAATGTATTTTCTAAGATAAGTCGTAAGGTCAGCATTGCCTCACGTGTTCCAGCATTTCTACGGAATCCAAACTGATCTTCCCTGAGGTCGGCTTCTACCAGTTTTTCCATTCGTCTGTAAAGAATTCGTGTTAGAATTTTGCAGCCGTGGTTTTTAAACTGATAGTTCGGTAATTTTCATATCTGTCAACACCTGCTTTCTTTGTGATTGGGATTATTATATTCTTCTTTAAGTCTGAGGGTATTTCGCCTGTCTCATTCATCTTGCTCACCAGATGGTAGAGTTTTATCAGGGCTCGCTCTTCCAAGGCTGTCACGGTTCTAGTGGAATGTTCTCTACTCCTGGGGCCTTGTTTCGACTTACGTCTTTCAGTGCTCTGTGAAACTCTTCACGCAGTATCATATCTCCCATTTCATCTTCATCTACATCCTCTTCCATTTCCATAATATTGTCCTCAAGTACATCGCCCTTGTATAGACCCTCTATTTACTCCTTCCACCTTTCCACTTTCCCTTCTTTGCTTAGAACTAGGTTTCCATCTGAGCTCTTGATATTCATGCAAGTGGTTCTCTTTTCTCCAAAGGTCTCTTTAATTTTCCTGTAGGCAGTATCTATCTTACCCCTAGTAATATGCGCCTCTACATCCTTACATTTGTCCTCTAGCCATCCCTGCTTAGCTATTTTGCACTTCCTGTCGATCTCATTTTTGAGACGTTTTTATTCTTTTTAGCCTGCTTCATTTACTGCATTTTTGTATTTTCTCCTTTCATCAATTAAATTCAGTATCTCTGCTGTTACCCAAGGATTTCTATAACCCTCGTCTTTTTACCTACTTGATCCTCTGCTGCCTTCACTATTTCATCTCTTACAGCTGCGCATTCTTCTTCTACTGTATTTATTTCCCCCATTCCTGTCAATCGTTCCCTAATGCTCTCTCTGAAACTCTCTACAACCTCTGGTTCTTTCAGTTTATCCAGGTCCCACCTCCTTACATTCCCACCTTTTTGCAGTTTCTTTAGTTTTAATCTACAGTTCATAACCAATAGATTGTGATCAGAATCCACATATGCCCCTGGAAATGTATTACAATTTAAAACTTGTTTCCTAAATATCTTTCTTACCATTATATAATATATCTGAAACCTGTCAGTATCTCCAGGCTTCTTCCATGTATACAACCTTCTTTTATGATTCTTGAACCAAGTATTAGCTATGATTAAGTTATGCTCTGTGCAAAAATCTACCAGGCGGCTTCCTCTTTCATTCTCTGCCCCCATTCCGTATTCACCTACTACGTTTCCTTCTCTTCCTTTTCCTACTATCGAATTCCAGTCACCCATGACTATTAGATTTTCGGCTCCCTTCACTATCTGAATAATTTCTTTGATCTCATCATACATTTCATCAATCTCTTCGTCATCTGCGGAGCTAGTCGGCATATAAACTTGTACTGCTGTGGTAGGCGTGGGCTTCGTATCTATCTTGGCCACAATAATGCGTTCACTATGCTGTTTGTAGTAGCTTAGCCGCATTCCTATTTTTTATCTCATTATTAAACCTAGTCCTGCATTACCCCTATTTGATTTTGTATTTATAACCCTGTATTCACCTGACCAGAAATCTTGTTCCTCCTGCCACCGAACTTCACTGATTCCCGCTATATCTAACTTTAACCTACCCATTTCCCTTTTTAAATTTTCTAGCCTACCTGCCCGATTAAGGTATCTGATATTCCATGCTCCGATCCGTAGAACGCCAGTTTTCTTTCTCCAGATAACAACGTCCTTTTGAGTAGTCCCTGCCCGGAGATACGAATGGGGGACTATTTTACATCCGAAATATTTTACCCAAGAGGACGCAATCATCATTAAACCATACAGTAAAGCTGCATGTTCTCGAGAAAAATTACGGCTGTAGTTTCCCCTTACTTTCAGCCGTTATGAACTTCATATGACAAGCATAACATGAAAAATATGGTACTCACAAGAAAAAATGAGTCAATCTGCTTCAAAGTCAGCGTGTAACAGCACTAGAGATATAATTTCACAACAGCTCGCAGTACTTTCCGAACGGTGGACAATGGAAGTTCAATTGTCGCGTCACAGCTCGAGCATTGCTTGAAGGTCTTACACTGCGTCCAGTATATTAGGCCAGGGCAAACAATAACTTCTTGAACAATTCGTAGCGCAATTGGCCGTCAGTCTCCCCCCAGAAGCAAATCCCAAACCGCCAGTTAATGCGAATATCCAAATCATGTTCTTCAACACTGGTGACCGAGCGAGGTGGCGCAGTGGTTAGACACTGGACTCGCATTCGGAAGGACGACGGTTCAATCCCGCGTGCGGCCATCCTGATTTAGGTTTTCCGTGATTTCCCTAAATCACTCCAGGCAAATGCCGGGATGGTTCCTCTGAAAGGGCACGGCCGACTTCCTTCCCCATCCTTCCCTAATCCGATGAGACCGATGACCACGCTGTCTGGTCTCCTTCCCCAAAACCAACCAACACTGGTGTGGAAAGAGGACCTCTTCGTATTCCTTCAATGCGCCAATACTCACGAATGGCAGCATCGCTATTGTTGTTGTTTTAATAAGACAGCTTTATGAGTAAAGCCCTGCTGACCTTGTCCAGATCCATGTTGACTGTCTGCAACTGTAACGCATAGTGGTGCTTGTGTTTCTACCCTACATCACCGTGCCAGTATCGGTGCCTAACATTAAGTCATAACACTAACACTACTGACAACGTAAATCCTGCAACGCACAGTATGAACGTCATTCTTGCAAAGTGTCTAACCACATGGTAACTATTTTTCCGTCTATACTGGCGCAAGTAGCATAAGTTTAATTATAACCACAGATGCATACAGATCGTTTATGTCCCTATTTCTGCTGTACTGATCTCTGAAAGAATGTTCTCTCAAAATCTCATGACGTGGGAAAGATTATGTCAGGGGCAGATCCAGGGTTCGGTGCTGGGGGGGGGCGGGGGTCCCTCTTTTAACATGCCAGAGATGTGTACTATTTTAATTATAATAAGAATAAAATATGTAATATGTTGTAATATATTAATAGTTAAATGTTTAAGTAAAAACAGTAATCAGTCAGAAGATTGTTTTGAACGTGCTTTAGGCACGATCCTTGTTGGAAGTGGTATGCCATTGCCGTCCTCCAACCACTGAACTGAATTACTCAGCCTGTTATAGGTGGACCAACAGTTTAACGTCGATTCCAAACCACGGTGCGACTGGGCAATTTTCACAACGAGAACCATTGCCTTAGATGAAAGAAGTGATAAGTAACAGAATTGACCGGGGATCGAACCCAAGATTTGGGGATTTGAAGCCTTGCACCTTGCCACTAAGCCACACCTTTAATTGTCAGCGGAGTCAGTGGACTTATAAATTATACGAATGTAACAATAGTAATTTATTTACATCAGTGTATAGGACATTGCTTTAGCACAGGTGTAGTCAACCCTTTTTACCTACCACCCGCTTTATGTATCTCTGTTGTAGTAAAATTCTGAAATCGCCCATCAGTTCCACAGCAAAGGTGATTCATAAAGTAGGGAAGTAAGTTTATGATATTTATAAAGCAGAATTATAGCAAGTTAATACAGATAATAATAATTACAAACCAAATATTTTCAAATGTTGTCAAAATTTTATGAAAACCTAATGAAAATGTTTTTGAAACCCCTATCTCCTACTGCCCACCATGAAAGCTGGAAAGCCCATTAGTGGGCGGTAGGGACCAGGTTGACTAGCACTGCTTAGCATTTCTTTCTTTCTTTGTTTCTTTCACTGTTGCCATGTCCCGCGCTGACACAGGGTCGGCATTGTTAGGAACGGATTTGGCAAGGTTAGTGGAAAAGGGTGGCCGGATGCCCTTCCTGCCGCCACCCCGTACCCCCCGGGACGGAATTAGTACACCCCTGCTGTTTGTGTCGAGTGTAATTAATGGAATAGTGCGAGCGTGTTCAGATGTCTGCGAGTCGTGTAACTGAGACGGAACGTGGGGACCAGCCCGGTGTTCACCTAACGGGATGTGGAAAACCGCCTAAATACCACATCCAGGCTGGCCGGCACAGCGACCGACGACGGTAATCCGCCGGGCAGATTCGATCCGGGGCCGGTGCGCCTACCCGAGTCCAGGAAGCAGTGCATTAGCGCTCTCGGCTAACTTGGCGGCTTAGCACTGCTTCAGCATAGGCCCCATGAAAATGAATTTCAGAAAAAATAGTCTTTTGGAAGCAAACATCCGAAAATTTGAGAACTAGAATATAAGAACCGATCAAAAAGTTTCTGTTTGAGGGTGTTGCTGAACGTATATGTAACACAGCGCGACTGCGATGCCAGTACATGTACGCAAGGGAATACTGTGGCACTCATGTCTTTCTGACCTAAGTGTGGAAACGTGAACTATGGCGACATTATTACCAAATTTGTCCAAACAGGACCAACGTGCTGTTCGTGGCAGCCAAAGACCAAAAACACTGGAAGTCATCTGTTGGAGAATGAAAAATGTGTATGTGGCAGCATGTCTGTCGAAAAGCACCGTTGTGGAATGGTGCGTCAAGTCCCGTGCTGATCGCAATTCGACACAAGATGCCGGTCGATCTGGGAGGCCGGCTCCACCCATTATGGATAACAATAAGCGCGCAGGTAATGATGTGATTAGCGTGGACCAGCGCACAACCATTCGTGGGCTAGCAAAGAATCTCGACATCAGCTTTGGTAGCGTGCAGCTTAGTATCTGGCAGGAGTCAGGCTACCATAAGGTCTACAGCCAGGGGAAACCCTAAGATGTTGAATTCTGAACAAAAAGCAACCGTATGGCTGTTCTCCAGAAGCACATGACGCGTTTTAATGTTAAAAGCAACACGTTTCTTGAGCGCATTGTCGCTAGCGACTAAAGCTGGTACCACCAGTAGAGTCATCCATCGTCCCCTCGCCCCAAGAAGATCAAGAGCCAGCCATGTGCTGGAAAGGTGACGCTGATCCTGTTCTTTGATTACCGGAGCCCATTGCTTATTGATTTCAAGGAACATGGTGCCACAGTCACTGGGGAATGGTACTGCGGAACGCTGGAGAAATTACGGAGTGCAATTAAGACGTCCTGGAAAACTGCGACAAGGGGTGCTGCTCAGTTCATGATAACGCACGCCCCCATATCACAAATAATGTGACGCAGAAGTTACGCCAACTTAAGTGGGAGACATTCGAGCACCCATCCTATCTCCTGATTTCTCCCCATGCGATTATCAAGCGTTCGGTCCCTTAAAAAAAGGCTCTGAGGTGTCGACGATTCCTGTCGGACGACGATATGCAGCAGGCAGTTACGGACTTTTGACACAGCACGATACGGTGTTTTATGAAAGCATTATCTTCAACCTGGGTGCGTCGGTGGGATGATTGCCTAAAAGCTCATGGCAGTTTTGCCTGATTGGCATACCGATTCGGGCTATACGGCCGTTGAACGGAAACTTTTTGGTCACCCTTTATAGCAAAAATCTTTCACAACCCTGATAACGTCATGATTTAAACAGTATAAAATCGAAGTGATCATTAATAAGGTTTTGAAGGCACAAATTTTTAAAAAAGAAGGTGGAGGGGCTTTGGCTTCCTGTCTTTCCGTGCTCAACAAGGTATGGTGTTGCTGTTGACGGTATGTAGGTGAGCCTACACAAACGCACCATTACGTGGCTGGAATGTTACCGGTCAGGCCACGAGCCCATCCATGTGAACAGGCCTTCATACATGGAATTGAAAAGAAACCTGTGCTAAAAGTAGCTTTAAGTTCTAGAATTCCTTGTTATTTCTAAAACTCTTAGCTTTTACGCTACTTTATTCCGAAAGTTAGTCGTGAAATTTGGAGATTTAAATATGTACGAGGGACATCTCATAAATAATGCACACAAATTTTTTCTTACACTTTTTTTCCGTATCTCTTACAGTCCTTCAGTATAGTCTCCCTGCTTCTCTATGGCTGAATCCCAACGTCTTGGAAGCCCTATTATTCCATCCATGACACCACTTGCGTTTATCTGTCGAATGGCTCGGCCAACTGTGGTAGAAACCTCTTCCAGAGGAAGATAACGACGTACAAGCATGTTTTTTTTTTAACTTCTGGAACAAGTCGAAGACTGGTAGACTCACGTCCGAGCTGTAGGTAGGATGCGGCAACCCCTTCCCATCCACCCATCCTCATTCGCGCAGTTTGTGGGCTACAGCATTGCCAATATGAGAGTGAGCATTGCCGGAGAGAATAAGTGGCCCTGCATCGAGCAACAGGTCGGGTTTCGTGCATTTTACTTCGCAGCTTTTGCACGAAGTTACGATATACATTGTTTTGACACATGTTACTCTATTTCTCATGATGATTCCTTGGTGCTCATAAGCGAAAATCATCATTTGATTGCACTTTGAGTGAGGGCGTTTTTTTGACCTGGAGAATCTGAAGCTCTCCACTCACGGGACTGTGATTTTAACTCGGGTCCAGAGTCTCTAATTCACGTTTCACCAATAGCGACAATCCGACACAAGAATCCCTGACCTTCACGGTCGAATCGTTATCTGAGTATGGTTGCCATGTCCAGGCGCTTCTGTTTCTCTTCAGCAGTCAAACAGTGTGGGACCCATCTCACAGATTTTTTCTCTTTTACATACCATTTGTCAGAATAGGGAATACTGATGTTGCGGCCGGCCGGTGTGGCCATGCGGTTAAAGGCGCTTCAGTCTGGAACCGCGTGACCGCTACGGTCGCAGGTTCGAATCCTGCCTCGGCCATGGATGTGTGTGATGTCCTTAGGTTAGTTAGGTTTAATTAGTTCTAAGTTCTAGGCGACTGATGACCTCAGAAGTTAAGTCACATAGTGCTCAGAGCCATTTGAACCATTTGAACTGATGTTGGGGCAATTCCCTTCGCTTCAGAGAGTTCCCCACGAGTCACACAGCGATATTCTTGAAGGGAATGTGCCACAAGTTTCACACTTCGTTCATCTGTGGACGTTCTGGCCTTCCGGGTCTTGGATTATCGTCCATGCTCATACGATCACCACGAAAACGATAACCCCAACGTGAAATTATAGTACGGTCCACTGTAAACTCACTACAAACTTCACTTAATGCACTGTGGCTTTCTGTCGGGTTTTTGCCGCGTTAAGTTTCGATCTTGATGTACGATTTCTGGTCTTAAACAGTCACAGTACACGACACCCCTGCAGAGTCCATTTCTCCTCTTTGGAACTTTATGTTAGAGCATATAGCGAAAAAACAAAAACACATGCTTCTTCCTCAAGCTCCCAACTACATTTGACGTAATTTTCATTGTTGTTGTACCATACAATCCACAGTAATACCGACCTGGCAAAAATATAAATGCGACCTCCCTACCCTCCCCCCTCTCCCAGGACCCGCACCTGCTGATGACAACCGCTGTATTATTCATAGCCGAAATCAAGCATTCATTTTAACAACGAAGCGGTCTCTTCTATTATTATGGCATATCTCTAAACATAACTACATTATTAAGCGACTGCCCTGGAGCTCGAGGCGAGCTGCAGCTTGCCTTCATAAGCGCTTCCAGAGTCAACAAAAATTGGATTTTCAGTATTTTGAGTAATTATTGGCTGAATTTAAAATGTAATAATATACTTATCTTATGTTAAAAGATACACAAAAGACAGGTATAATATTTAGAAACTGTGTGTTTGTCTTGACGCTGTGTTGTTGGTTGTTGGTTGTTTTTGGGGAAGGAGACCAGACAGCGTGGTCATCGGTCTCATCGGATTAGGGAATGATGGGGAAGGAAGTCGGCCGTGCCCTTTCAGAGGAACCATCCCGGCATTTGCCTGCAGTGATTTAGGGAAATCACGGAAAACCTAAATCAGGATGGCCGGACGCGGGATTGAACCGTCGTCCTCCCGAATGCGAGTCCAGTGTCTAACCACTGCGCCACCTCGCTCGGTGACGCTGTGTAACTGACGGCACACAAATAACCTGGCTTCATTCATCTAGTATTTGAGAATGAGAGCTCTTGAAGACTTCTAGCAAAGTGATTAAAATTCTTCTGGGTATTATGCCGCGTCATTGCTAAAAACTAACAACAATAATAAACTAAACCCGACGTTTCGGCCGAATTGCAACGGCCTTCCTCAGGACACGACTGGTTTAACATGGAGATGGGTGCTTCTACTTGTTGTGTAGCTGTAGAGCAACTGTCAGTCCACTTCCGCGCATACCAGGAGGAAAACTTGCCGACCAGGAGCCGAACGCTGATTGGCGGGCAGCTACCAATCGTTGACGACATGGATATCCACGAATAGCCTCTCTCCTCCCATCTTCCCTTACGTCATGACTAGCCAATCATATTAGAGGGCCAATTAAAAGTTTTACAACAGTGACGTCAGACATCGATAGTCTGTAATAAATAGAAGCACCCATCCCCATGCAAAACCAGTCGTGCCCTGAGGAAAGCCATTGCAATTCGGCCGAAACATAGGTTTTAGTTTATTATTGTTGTTACTTTTTTGCAATGACGCGGCATAATAGCCAGAAGAATTTTAATCACTATGACACCGGTCGCGGAAGCCTACGTTCTTACTTCTAGCAAACCTTATATACAATTTCAAATCTCTACAGAACTTTTTCTCGCTGACACCTCCAAAAAACGATGAAAGAAAAAAAGAATATCGCTTACTACATTTTCGCTGTTCATGCAGTAAAACTTCAGCATCAGACATAACTTTTTCATTTATTACTTCTTTACTGTTCGGAACATAGTCTGCAGACAATATCTACATATACCACTGAATGTACCTGCAAAATTATACCATTTTGCGAGCTGTAGTTCAGGAATTATGACGTCATAGATATTTAGATACGTGAAAAACTACCTTCTGTTTAAAATGGCGCGTAGCTGAACTTCTACATCAGGCACGACATTTTAATTTTTTACTTATTTACTACTAACTTTGTTAGCAACACACTTTGCAGACAGTATCTGCATACATCGCAAAATGTACTTGCAAAATTATATCATTGTACGATACACAGCTGAGCTGAGATAACGTCATAAACATTGAGATGCATGGAAGACTTGGTTTTGGTTAAAACTGAGAGCAAATTACCCATCCAGTGTTTCATAATATGACCACTTAGCAACTTCCAGCAATCTTTAAGTATAATTTCAAACCTTTCCTAAACTTTATCTTACTTACATAATTAACAAATTAACTCGTTTCTAAAGTAATCAGTAGTTGGAAGCTGTTTTACGCATGGGAGTTCGAATCTTTAAAGAATCGGTAAAATATTTGTATAGCATTAAAACTGACAGAATTTTTGGAAATTCACAACGATAGTAACGTGATGGATAGTCTATCTTACATCCCTTGAACAAAAAACCGTACGCAGTCCCTGGAAAAAAGTTCAGGTCATACCTGTCTATAAGATGGATAGTAGAAGCGATTCGCAGAACTACCGTCCAATATCCTTGACATCGATTTGTTGCGGAATCTTAGAACATATTCTAAACTTGAACGTAATGAGGTATTTTGAACAGATCGACCTCCCCAATGCCAACCAGAATGAATTCCAGAAACATCGATCATATGAAACCCAACTTGCACTTTTCTCCCATGACATACTGAAAGCTTGGAATGAAGGCAATCAGGTAGATGCATTATTTCTTGATTTCCGAAAAGCATTTGGCTCAGTACCTCATCTACGCTTATTGTCAAAAGTTCCATCATATGGCGTATCAAGTGAAATTTGTGAATGGATAGGGAGGACATAGCACGTTATTTTGGATGGAGATTCTTTGCCAGATGTAGTAGCAGCTTCGGGTGTACTCCAGGGAAGTGTGATGGGATAAATGACCTTGCAGACAGTATTAATATTAACATCAGGCTTTTTGCAGATGATGCAGTTGTGCATAATGAAGTACTATCTGAAACAAGCTGCATAAATATTCAATCAGCTCTTGATAAGATTTCAAAGTGATGCAAAGATTGGCAACTTGCTTTAAATGATCAGAAATGTAACACTGTGCGCTTCACAAAACGAAAACCATACTATCCTATGACTATAATATCAATGAGTCACTGCTGCAACCGGCCAACTCATACAAATAACTGTGTATAGCACTCTGTAGTGATATGAAATGGAATGATCACGTAGGCTCAGTCATGGTTTGTAAGGTGGTAGACTTCGGTTTGTTGGTAGTATATTGGGGAAGTACAATCAGTCTAAAAATAAGATTTCTTTGCAGCCCATTCTAGAGTATTGCTCAAATGCATGGAAGCCGTACCAAATAGGACTAACAGGGGATATTGAACGTATACAGAGAAAGACAGCACGAATGGTCACAGGATTGTTTATTCTGTGGGGTAGTGTCACAGAGGTACTGAAGGAACCGAACTGGAAAACTCTTGAAGATAGACGTAAACTGTCCTGAGAAAGTCTATTAACAAAGTTTCAAGAAAAGGCTTTAAATGGCGACTCTAAGAATATACTACAATCGCCTAGGTATCGCTCACATAGGGATCGTGAGAATAAGAGTAGAATACTTAGTGCACGCAAGAAGCATTCGAACAATCATTCTTCCCGCACTCCATACGTGAACTGAACAGGAAGAAACCCTAATAATTGGTACAACGAGATGTAACCTCTGCCTTTCACCTCAGGCTGGTTTGTTGACTATAAACGTAGATAGATGTAGATGTTATCGTTTTCAATATTCGCTCGGGTAGAAGCGTAATAATCAAATTATGAAATATTATGTTTATAATTATTTTTCAGGGTCGCCGCGTATCCTTATTTTAGCAGGATTTTCCTATTGAATATCCGACTCACGATTAACCCATATTGGGATAAGTAAAAGTTCAATAAACTCTAAAACAACTAATATTTCAGATAATACAGTCTGCTCATTACATGAGTTTTAAGAGGCAGTCGAGTGAACGTAACTGAAGTTAGAAATCAGCTTTTATTCAGATGAGAGCTAAGTTGAGAAATGTGCACTCAACGGTCTGGAACTGTACAACCCATTTTTATAGTTCTGTGGCACCCCCGGTCGCCTTGAGATTAGTAAATGATGATCACGTGACTATGTTAAGTCATTCAGACGAGAAGCGACCTGTCACTCGGCAACGTGCTATTTGACTACCGTTTTCAGTTTGAAGAAAACGTGTACCAAGCTATCAAACCATTTTCATTCACAAAGAAACAGTGCTCAGCCCTAGAATTCTTAAAAGTTACTTCTCCAAAAAACTTGGCTCGATGAAGATTGGGTGCTCGAAGAGCGTCTGCAGTTCAGTATTTTTCTCAAGGAAGAACCCGGGGCTTTTTAAGCTAGAGTGTGGTGGGAAGTGAATAGCGCTTTTTCGCTGCCATGCAAACTATAACCCTTAATTCGTCTCACAAGAAATAACTTTTAGCCTCATGAGGAGCTGTTGACAAACTGAGACAAACCATTCGTGTACGGTCGCAATAGAAGCTGAAATCATCGATAACAGCACGGATAAAACTAATTTTTTATCTCATTTCTCCTGCAGGGAACAAGTCCTGCGTATTTCTCTGACATCTACCTTTACTTTCCTTCCTACACCAAAGGCCCCAGTGTCAAAAAATGTTGGCTATTTAGTTTTCTGTCGACGTCATCTAAAAATTCTTCCTTTTCAAGGCATAGATTTTAAGATTCCTTGGCACTTCATCAGAGAAAAAACTGTCATCGGTATGAATGATAACGTAAGAAGAACTTCCGAAGTTCGTATCATGAACAGTAGAAGGCGAGGTAATGTAATTAATATTTCATAAATTTCTGGGCGTGTATTTATGAGAGAAACATGAAACGATTTTTATAAATACAAATTTAACACAAATAAAATCGAAATCTTAAACAGAGACCATTCGCATCTACTTAGTGATGCTATCGTACGTTGGATAGGCACGTGTTAGGCAAATTCTAGTATTTTTAACACAAAATTTCGCATATTTTTCTTTGTAAACAAAAACTGCACTCGAATTCACAATTTGATCAAAAATATCTTGACTGGAAACACCACTAACAAGGAAAATTATTGTTTTCCATACGCAGTTTGCTGCTGAAATTATCCGTAAGCTGATCGGGATATTGGTTTTCACGTAATGACTACTTCCGCTGTCTACTCATCTTTGTTCCAAATTTTATTTAACAGTTTAAATTACACATGTAAGCTTAAAAACGTGTAGTGGTTCTTAGTACAAACCCTAATTAATTTCAAGAACATTTTTTTATATTAGTCTGCACACATTTTCAAATCTGTTACTACGTCTACGTCAGTAACTTTGGAATAGTTATCTTTTAGACACCATTTAGTTGAAGTAGGTGCAGTTATAGATAGCAACAATGGCTCGCGCACGCTGTACACTAAACAAAATATCAAGACTTGAATGAGGCTTATTTTAAGTAATTCATGTTAATAAGGTCTGAAAATTAACTCACGAAATCTAACGTAATCTAAGTACACAATGTACATATAGCTGAAAGTAATAACATGAACTTCTGAAACGAAAGTTAAACCTAAAGTGCATTTAAAGGTGTCAGCACCTCATCTTTTACATGTTGCTGTTAACAACTCGTTGTCGTTCGTCGTAGCCAATAGGGGGTAGTATACGGTATCCAATGAGAGTCGCTCAATCTAACCGAATTTTTTTCCGAATGCGTAGCGATTTTCGAGGTTGTGGTTAGTATGGGACGTAAAGCATAGCTTAAATTGCTGCGAATGAACTAAAACACAATCTATCATGCTTACGAAGCACAGAAAATTACGAAGAACAATGTGACTGGCTATCCACTTCCGATTAATGATTCGTCGTGTGCACTTCCCGTGGTGAACCACGGGAACCGTTATCAACAGTAGCTAGCGAAGGGAAGGCTCTTTTATCAGCAACTACTGCTTAAATTCAACTAACAACAGCGAAAAACTCGAAATCATTCTAAGTATGTACTGTCTAAATACTCACTTCACACAGCAACTGGTGTTGTTGACACAACACCTTTGGTAAAACTCGCATCTGAAGTAATCTGTTCCATTGTAGCAATAGCTTGCTAAAACAATAGTTTTACATTAATTTGGTAAGTCATTATTAGTAAAACTTACGATAAACAACTAAGAAAACAGAAACAAATAAATAGTAAAAGATACTTTACTTGCTGTCACAGGAAAAAAATGTTTCACGAGAATAAACAGGAAGAAAGAACAGTGCTTCCTCCATAACAACAGCATGGTAAAAAAAACTAATACCACTTTAACGCAAGGGGAAGATTAACATGAAAACGTAGAAACGGAAATACGATTGCACTGTTATCAAACAGCCAATATCCCGAAAACATGAAAATATTGTAAGTAAAACATCATTTAATCATATTCTACTGAGTAACGCAGAACTTTACCGAACACATGTCAGTTGTTTTGTCACCTACGATTCTGTAAACAGAGTATTCAAAGCCTATCTTTCACAGATTATATACATGGAGGTAAAAAAAGAAGGGAGTTGTCATTACGTCACAAACTTGAAGCCGAAGTCCACCATCTTACATAGCCCAAAACCTTAGGTTCACCTCATTGGTACCTCGATGGTTCACCGTGATGATACTTTCCTGTGTCTGTTGACTTTCGCGGTCGTATCCCAAAAAGCATCCGGCACTTTGATTGTGTGGAGACGTAGTTGTTTCATCAAAAATGCCAGCTTGCATCGCTTACTGGTGTACTAATTAATCCGATCGTAATCTAATGTTAAAAGGAACCACATTTCATTCATAAGTGGAGCCGTTCAAGCAATATTTTCTTTTGTATACATGAATTATGGTTGCACTGTTTATTTTTATTCTTAGCTGTGCTCTTCATTGTCTTCCAAACTGCAAACGCCCAGACATCTGAGTCACACTCCTATTAGCGGCCTCGTCCCTGCGCAAAACACAGGTAAGTGACCGAGCTGATTGTTAGTGCAGTATCTCACGCCTTAAATTCTTCCCGCCGATAATTATTCATTGTTCACGTTTCCTTCCACTTTAAAAAAGATTCTGTCTGAACGGCCGGAGATAGCGTCCATGTGTGTGTGACTTTGCGTGTATGACTGATTTTTTGAATAACCTCGTGATGCCTACAGCTGCCATTATATTTATTTCATGTACGGTTATACAATTTCGGTATTAGGCCATTTTCAGGTATCTAAGCCGTAAGAATTATACATTGGATATATTAGTGACACTTGTGATTCTGACATAGGAATGTGTGTGTGTGTGCGTGTGTGTGTGTGCGCGTGTGTGCGTTGTTTGCTTCTGAAGACGGCTTTGGCTGTGAACACACTTTTCGCCATGCCTGCCTACTGTTCGGAGTGTGTATGTGTGTGTGTGTGTGTGTGTGTGTGTGTGTGTGTGTGTGTGTGCGTGTGCGTAGCAATCTAACCGCATCACATTATAGTTATTCTCTAGTGAAGTTTGTTGTAAATAATCCATTGACTTCAACAGGATCAATGATGAAGAGAAAAAGGACATTCATTGCGCCACATTAAGGTTGTCTGTAGCACAATTCTGCAACAAAAGTTTTTTCACTTACCCAGTAATATAAAATGCTTGACAGACAGCAATGTAAAATTTGAAATTATGGAAACGTTTCTCTTTGACAACTCCTCTTATTCCACAGAAGATTATCTATTATTTTAATGTGTAAATGGTGATGACTAGGAATTACTAACTAGCATCTCTCTCTGTCCTTAGTTAGAAAACGAAAAACTAGTAAATGATATGCATGGAGACACATATGAAAAATTTGTGCATACGTAAAATAACTCGTTCCACATCATTAAGATTTATCGTACAAATGATATGTGGAAGATGATATTAACTAACTACTGGTATATCACAAAGCTTGGTACAGACTTCTACATTTTGAAAACCTCAAAACGAAATTCAAAAGCAAAACGAAGTAGATGATCAAAATAGACGTATATTCCTATTGTTATATGTTTGTTTATTCATGAAAAACTGACAGTTACTGACGAGAAATATTCTGGGAAAAGAAGCAAATAGGCTGCTATTGGGAAGGTAAGCCTATATGTTACACAAATTAGGCAATCTCAACTAAAAAAATGCCTTACATACATGTTAAAGCAATATATCCATTTTACGGGGTCTATACGTATTTATAGTATCGCACAATACTGCAACATCTTTAAAAAGATTACATCATTTTTTACCCTGTAAAATACTGTTATTGGTCAGAATGATGCGTCATAGGTAAGATTTAAAAGTAAGCAGATGTGTAAACTACAGTGGAACTGTAGCACCGAAAAATCTAATAAAACAAGAACTCTGTTCTGCGTGGAGGTACACCTGTTCTCTTTCTTTGACATTTCAGTAATTGTTCACTTTGTTGCCTTCAGTTTTTCCTAATTGCACACGTTTATGGGCTAGCAAAGAGCAAGTAGCTAAATTTTCTGCAAAAATGAACATTAAAACTGTTGTGCGTACGAGCTGAAAGCTGAAAATGTAACGAACAAGAAGCAGTGCCAGTACGCAAACATGCGCCGGTTTCGGAGTTCCAGCTCCATTTGCTATCGATACAAATATAGTAAAAGTGGAATTAAGTGGATTAGGAAATCATGTTTTCACGTCACTTCCTTCTCTACTTGGTTATTCGAAACATATCAACAAAAACAAAGTTACGTCAATGAGGCCAAATTTGTCGTATTACTTAAACGTACACGCATTTAAGAACAGAAAAACTTTCAAATTTACCTTCCTGACACTACGTTATTCATGTAAGCACAGTAATTTGTAGTATTTAGCGTAGGGCAGAAATGAACAAGTTGCAGTTGTAAATCTTAGTCTCCCAATGTTTTGGGCTATTTAAGATTGCGGCAGGCCCCATTCACTCTGGACTTCAAAATAACCCGCAGCGAAGTCTATAGTGCCATCTCCCTTCTACTTTTACCTCCATGATTATATAACAATGTATATTGTGTCCTGTCCCTCGAAACGAGATGTTCTTTTACTGACAGTCATTTTATCGATAATTGTCCTCAATCAAAACATAGAAAAGTGTTCATTTCCATTAGATTACTTAAATTTTACGCAAAATTCAGCAAAACAACGACGAAATATTAAAATGTCTCGTGGCGTATTGTATGAACAGAAGGGACTGATTAGCAAATTTAGTTTGATAGATTGCAATATGCTGGTTCCAGATTGTTCTGTTTCCCTCCTTAAGTTTTCAGACTGATTTGAGAACGTACGAACTTTTCATCTTCAGTTGTATTTTTTTATGAAATCTCACTTTTTGTGTCCGTGCTAGCTTTAACAATAAAAATGATCTGTAAGATTCTGCCTTGAGGACAAAGAAATTCTGTTTTGCTCTAGGCAGATCTTTTGAAACATATTTATCATACGATATCTTCAATGTTTTTGATACATTACTTATCTGTGCAGTTCTTTAGTTTGTTGTTACCTTCTGTTTATACATCGTCACATTATTTTCTTCATTTTTGTTATTTTACTGATAATTTAACGATTTACGTGTTTTTGAGAATTAGTGAGTGTCTTTGCCTATCAGGCAGGGACTCTCAAACAGCTTTTTGTATGCTGAATCACAAACTGAAACGTTTATGCTGCATTTCTTTTCCACAATATAAGTTAAATTTTAAAACTTGGATACTGTCTCACTTATTCTACAGATATCCGTTGATGTCAGTTTCTGCCCGTCTTGTGTTGTTTTTATGAAACTTCACACTGAAACGGTATTGATGCACAAATGTCACTTTAGGAATCGAAATATCGTTTATTTAAGTATCGGCAGAGGCTATGGTCATAAAGGATCTTCAGTGCACACTGAATTTCGATCCATACGTGGGTGCCTGAAAAATTGTGTCCACTCCATAAGAAAACCTGAACGCCTGACATTTTGATCAGGGTATTGTGCCTGGGAACCCCTTTCAGATTTCCGCCTCTACCCCTTCCTGTACTTAGAATTTAACATATTTTCACATCCCATTGTGAAATAAAATCATTCACTCGTCTTCTGAAATTGCAAAAATTACCCCGGAAAAGTACGTGGAAAATTGTTCCGAGGTATAGCACGGTCGTATACACACTAAGACAAAAAAAAAGCAATTATCTGAATGAGACGGAAATCGACAGATGTGCATGTGCAGATAAATAAATGATTAAAATTTCGGGAAAACTGGATTCTTTTTTCGAGAGAGAGCTTCACAAATCGAGCAAGTCAATAAAGCGTTGGTTCACGTAGGGCCCTTATGGTAGCAGTTATTCGGCTTGGCATTGACGGGCAGAGTTGTTGGATATCCTCCTTGGGATATCGTAACGAATTCTGTCCAATTGGTGCGTTAGATTGTAAAAATACCGAAATGGTTGGAGGACCCTGCCAATAATGCTTTAAACGTTCTCAACTGGGGAAAGATTCGACGACCTTGCTGGTCAAGATAGGCACCCCAACCCATCACTCCAGGTTCTCTGGCCGTGTGCAGTCAGCTTTGTATCCCACTCCGCTGTGCGGGGTGTCTCCAGATACGTCTTCGCTGGTCAACGAGGCTAAGCTCGAAGCAGGATTCGTCACTAAGGACAGTTCTACTCCAGGCAGTGAGACTCTAGGCAAAATATATGTCTGGATACGCCCCGGCTTGGCATTGATTGGCAGAGTTGTTGTATATCCTCCTGAGGATATCGTAACGAATTCTGTCCAATTTTAGCACACTGGACTCGCATTCGGGAGGACGACGGTTCGATCCCGCGTCCGGCCATCCTAATTTAGGTTTACCGTGATTTCCCTAAATCGCTCTAGGCAAACGCCGGGATGGTTCCTTTGAAAGGGCACGGCCGACTTCCTTCCCCATCCTTCGCCAATCAGATGAGACCGGTGACCTCGCTGTTTGGTCTCTTCCCCCAAAACAACCCAAGCTAACCCTCTGTCCAATTGGCGCGTTAGAGGAGGATACCAACCTGATTGTCGCTCGTCTTATAGCCCGCCAACCAGGAGTAATAATCTGAGATGCCATTTATTTTCATCGCCGATCCCTCTGGTTGCCACCCGCGGCACCGTTATAGCACAGTGGCCTGTTTTGTTGCCGTTCATGGCAAGCCACCTTGGGCTTACACTTCAGCAAGATAATGCACACCCGCACACGGTGAGAGTTTCTACTGCTTGTTGTCATGTTTGTCAAACTCTACGATGGCCACGAAGGTCGCCGGACCTCTCCACAACTAAGAACATTTGGAGCATTAAGAGCAGGGCCCTCCAATCATCTCGAGATTTTGACGATCTGACGTGCCAATTGGGCAGAATTAGGCATGATATTCCTCAGGGGAGTATCCAACAACTCCATCAGTCAAGTCCAACACGAATAACTGCTTGCATAAGGACCAGAGGTGGACCAACGCGTTACTGACTTGCTCAAACTGTGAAGCTCTTTCACTTGAATAAATCATCGTCCAATGTTTCTGAAACTGTAATCATTTGCTTATCTTTGTATGTACGAGGGCAGTTCAATAAGTAATGTAACACATTTTTTTTCTCGGCCAATTTTGGTTGAAAAAACTGGAAATTTCTTGTGGAATATTTTCAAACATTCCCGCTTCGTCTCGTATAGTTTCATTGACTTCCGACAGGTGGCAGCGCTGTACGGAGCTGTTAAAACGGCGTCTGTAACGGATGTGCGTTGCAAACAACGGGCAGTGATCGAGTTTCTTTTGGCGGAAAACCAGGGCATCTCAGATATTCATAGGCGCTTGCAGAATGTCTACGGTGATCTGGCAGTGGACAAAAGCACTGTGAGTCGTTGGGCAAAGCGTGTGTCATCATCGCCGCAAGGTCAAGCAAGACTGTCTGATCTCCCGCGTGCGGGCCGGCCGTGCACAGCTGTGACTCCTGCAATGGCGGAGCGTGCGAACACATTCGTTCGAGATGATCGACGGATCACCATCAAACAACTCAGTGCTCAACTTGACATCTCTGTTGGTAGTGCTGTCACAATTGTTCACCAGTTGGGATATTCAAAGGTTTGTTCCCGCTGGGTCCCTCATTGTCTAACCGAACACCATAAAGAGCAAAGGAGAACCATCTGTGCGGAATTGCTTGCTCGTCATGTGGCTGAGGGTGAGAATTTCTTGTCAAAGATTGTTACAGGCGATGAAACATGGGTTCATCACTTCGAACCTGAAACAAAACGGCAATCAATGGAGTGGCGCCACACCCATTCCCCTACCAAGAACAAGTTTAAAGCCATACCCTCAGCCGGTAAAGTCATGGTTACAGTCTTCTGGGACGCTGAAGGGGTTATTCTGTTCGATGTCCTTCCCCATGGTCAAACGATCAACTCTGAAGTGTATTGTGCTACTCTTCAGAAACTGAAGAAACGACTTCAGCGTGTTCGTAGGCACAAAAATCTGAACGAACTTCTCCTTCTTCATGACAACGCAAGACCTCACACAAGTCTTCGCACCCAAGAGGAGCTCACAAAACTTCAGTGGACTGTTCTTCCTCATGCACCCTACAGCCCCGATCTCGCACCGTCGGATTTCCATATGTTTGGCCCAATGAAGGACGCAATCCGTGGGAGGCACTACGCGGATGATGAAGAAGTTATTGATGCAGTACGACGTTGGCTCCGACATCGACCAGCGGAATGGTACCGTGCAGGCATACAGGCCCTCATTTCAAGGTGGCGTAAGGCCGTAGCATTGAATGGAGATTACGTTGAAAAATAGTGTTGTGTAGCTAAAAGATTGGGGAATAACCTGGTGTATTTCAATGCTGAATAAAACAACCCCCGTTTCAGAAAAAAAATGTGTTGCATTACTTATTGAACTGCCCTCGTACATCATATCTGCCGATTTACGTCCCACTCGGATAGTTCCTTCGAGGTGTGTTGTTTTTCTTGTCTTAGAGAGAATTCTGTTCAGATTAAAATGTGTTGCAGTAGAGGAAAGCTTATCAACACTATATTTAATAGTCTATGCGCTACATTATTACTCTGCTACACACACACACACACACACACACACACACACACACACACACACAAACAGACAGTAAATGAAATAAAATTAAGAAGAATTATTTCTAAAAACTAGTTACAAGTTTACAAGTTTAAAAGCTATTGGCAACTAGCACAAATTCCGTTTTCAAGACAGGGAAATCATTAAGACATTAAGGACCTCAATTCATTTGGGAATATCACGTTTTACATGGTTAAAAACCTTTCGTTTCAAGATACAAGATGGTGTACGACTGTGGAAGTGTGGCTTAGCTGTTCAAATGTTATATAACTAGTCTTAAAAATTTACATTTTACTCACCATAAAACTCTGCAACTGAAAAATTAACAATATTCTCCAAACAGATTTAATATACTCTACATTGTTAAAAACCTTTCGTTTCAAGATACAAGATGGTGTACGACTGTGGAAGTGTGGCGTAACTGTTCAAACTTTATATAACTAATTTTAAAAATATACATTTTACTCACCATAAAACTCTGCAACTGAAAAATTAACAATATTCTCCATATAGGTTTAATATACTTTACAGCACTCAAATATGTAGAAGTCATAACATTTACAAACGCTGCACAAAACACAATCTAGTGTCTCACAACAACAGAAACAGTACAAAATGGCGGAGACTGCTTATGGCGGTGTCTTGTGCCTGTTCCTTCACGTGATTCTAAAATCGGTCGCTAGATTGAAACACCGACCAGGATGGCATGTGTTCCTCAGCACACTATCCCCCAGATGCAAAACTCTCCCCTACGAACTTGTAATAAAAGCTAGGTCATCAGGGCATCATCATCATCATCAGTTTTCTGCTACACTAGCAGGTCCTTTGCCTTTCCATTTTCTGCGATCGATTGCTTCCTTCTTAAGGCTGCTGTATGTTGTACCGTCCATCACGTCATCCAGTATCTGAAATCTCTTCTTTCCTCGCTTCCTTCCCTTCTACATAACCTTCTGTTTTTATCAGTCCGTCATTCTCTCTTAATATATGCCCAATTCAATTTCTTTTTCTTCTTTTTATTAATCTAGTAACTGTATTTTCTCTCCCACTCTTCTCAGTATCTCTTCATTTTTTACTCTGTCCATCCAACTTATTCTTTCCAGCCTCTGCCATGTCCACATCTCAAAAGCCCTCAGTATTTATCTGTCTTTCTTCCTCAAAGTCCATGTTTCAGCGCCATACCCTCCTGACAAGACATTTTATGAGTCTTTTCCTGAGTTCTCTGTCCAGACTGCTGCAGAAAATTCTCCTTTTCTTATAAAATGCCTCTTTTGCCATTGCTTTCCTTGTTTTAATTTCTATGCTGCACTTCCAGTAGGTGTCTATCCTGCTTCCAAGATACTTAAATTTTGCACCTGTTCTAATATTTCTCCATTCAGCATAATTTTTATTTCTTTATTTCCTCCTAGTGCCAATACTTTTGTTTTCTTTTGTAAGTAGGCTGTTTAGGTTCTTATATTGGTAACGCCACGTAGCGCTCTGTATGAAAATCACTGCCTGTGCTGTGTGCAGTCTGTGGCTAGTTTGCATTGTTGTCTGCCATTGTAGTGTTGGGCAACTGGATGTTAACAGCGCGTAGCGTTGCGCAGTTGGAGGTGAGCCTCCAGCAGTGGTGAATGTGGGGAGAGAAATGGCGGAGTTTTGAAATTTGTAAGACTGGATGTCATGAACTGCTATATATATTATGACTTTTGAACACTATTAAGGTAAATACATTGTTTGTTCTCTATCAAAATCTTTCATTTGCTAACTATGCCTATCAGTAGTTAGTGCCTTCAGTAGTTTGAATCTTTTATTTAGCTGGCAGTAGTGGCGCTCGCTGTATTACAGTAGTTCGAGTAACGAAGATTTTTGTGAGGTAAGTGATTTGTGAAAGCTATAGGTTAATGTTAGTCAGGGCCATTCTTTTGTAGGGATTTTTGAAAGTCAGATTGCGTTGCGCTAAAAATATTGTGTGTCAGTTTAAACACAGGGGGGACATTTCATATGTCGACCCTTAGCCGAGGATACCTCACTGGAATCTTCTGAATTTTTTCTTGTAGTTTGTGTAATTAGTGTAGCTATTGTTTATTGCTAGTGCACAATTGTAGAGAGAATTTCCTTTGTAGTTGCAGTCTTTCATTGTAGTTGTGGCATGCATGAAGATTTGCACCAAGTATTTCGCAGCTACGCTTGCAATTACTAGATATTATTTTCAGTGCTATGTTAATGTGTTCTCTTATTTTTGCTCTTCAGATTGTGCTTTTCTGTGTTATCGTGTGAAATATTGTGACAATAATGGCGTGTGAAAAACGTAACACTAGGCTCCAAAGTAAACTGAGAAATAATAGTGACAACGAGCGTAGCTTATCAGCACCACTGTGTAATGAAGTAACAGACATTCAAAGTAGTAATTTGGTAATAGTGCATAGGGAAATGGAGCGGGTGGTAAATAATGGTGTAGACAGTGAAACAAGTAGTGAACAGGGAAGCATTATCGATCGATCGGTCGGCAACAGCTCGCCTCAGGAATCCGAAATGACAGAATACAATATTGCAAATACTGTAGACTCAGGTTTTGGGTCCTCACCGTTTTCTCAAATAGGTCAACACACATTTTCTGCTCGTCAAAATGTAAATGTTGCCGGTGAAAATGCACTGCCGAAAAGCATAGAGGAACAGAGTCCAGACACTAATACATTATTATTGCAATTAATGCAGCAAATGAAACAAAACCAGAGACAAACACAGCAACAGTTAGACACGATGGAACAAAATCAGAGACGAACACAGCAACAGCTTCAAAAGTTAGACTCTTTGGAACATACTCTTGAACAAACACGTGAAGATTTAACTACTGAGTTACATAACATTGAATCGAAATGTCAAAAAGCCTGTAATGACGTAAAAACACAAATTTGTGAGCATTTTCAACCTATTTTTTCGCGGCATGAAAATGCATAACAGAATCACGAAGCAGCCATAAAAGAACTGCAAATTATTGTTCATGAAAATCATGAGACCATGCAAGCTAAAATTGACTCAGTTGCATGTACCGATACAGTTACGCAACTTGCAAAAACTCAGGAAAACTTAAAGGACACAGTAGATACGATTTCAACACAAATGGACACTCTGAAACTTGGTTCAGAAAAACACAGAGAGGAAATAATTTCACTATCGGATAAAGTAGCCGAACTTTCAGATCAGTTCACTAACTTATCTACAAAGGTAGATGATGATCTGAATGACACACGACCTGTAACCTTCACTGACACTGAAGAGTATGAACAAATTAGAAAATTCAAACAAAATCAAAATCAAATCAATACACTGTACAAAAGAGAAATCCGGGAAGTACAAGATCAGTTGGCACAAGTAATACAAGAATTACATATTTCAGAGGACACTCGTGCTCCAGTACGGGAAGAGGGACGTAGAAATACGCAACTGCCACAAAATAATAACACAGCGCATTTCGGAAATTATGAAAGAAATTGGCAAGGTGCAACGAATTTTGAAATGGAACTGCCGAAACGACGTAACAATGACCGATATGCGACTCGCCGACATGATGATTTTGACTATAAGCTGTTCATTACCACACGTAAATTTAAGACATTTAAGAATTCTGGCAACGACATTCATCCACAAGCGTGGCTCCATCAATTCTCTCATTGTTTTCCTCCCAACTGGTCATTAGAGCACAGATTAGAATTTATGTGTGGCTACTTAGAGAATGAACCAGCTGAAAGAATGCGATCGGTCATTCACGATTGTCACAGTGAAGGAGAATTTTATCATGCCTTCCTCTCAGCATATTGGTCTCAAGCTACACGAGACCGAGTAAAACGTAGCATCATAATGATGAAACATTTCGAACAATCTGAATTTTCCAGTCTTGTGAAATATTTTGAAGATATGTTGCACAAGAATCAGTACCTGTCAAACCCATACAGCCCCTCAGAACTCATCCGCATTTGCTTAATCAAACTACCTGAACATTTACGACATATTATTTTGGCAGAACGTTGCAAAGATACCATTGAAGCTTTTCAGGGACTGTTACAAGAATTGGAAATTGACACTGACAATCGCGGAATGCGAAAACAGGAACACAACAATTACAGATCATATCCGTCGCAATTCCGCGATGAAAGAAATAATAACTGGACACGACAAGGCTATTCTCACAACACAAATCGTGACCAAAACAGACACCACCCACATGACAACCGTTGGCAGAGTAGTAATAATTACAGGGAAAGATCACCTCTCCGTGGTAATGACTATCACAGAGACAATCAGAGAAACAGACAATATGGGAACCAAAATAAATATTATCAAGGGAGACAGAATAACTTTAGACGCAACGGTCCAGCGCGCAGTTACGATTCAGGGAGAAGTTCTCCACCACGTGACCGACAAGAAAGTAACTATGGAATCTACCGACATGACGACAGACGATATGATCGTAACGACAGACCTGAATTGCATCAGAACTGGCGGGATTCAAACAGAGCAGGGCCCTCTCGACAAGGTGAATTTGTAGAAGTTAGGTCTTCAAACCCCAATAACGACGCGCGCCAACAAAGAGACAATAGGCAATGACTCATACCGGTGGCAGTCACAAAACGTACTTATGAAACTAACGACGCAGCTGCCGTAGCTAGTAACTACGTAAAAATGGAAGACATTAGGGACATCTTACTCCAGGAACACGACATAAAACATAACAACATTGCATATCCTGTGATTCACATTACAGTAAATGACGTAAAATTTACGGCAGTACTTGACTCTGGCAGTCCCATTTCAGTAATTAGTGAAACAGCCTTTAGCAAATGCAACAAATCGAACGATTGTCCCACACTTCCGTTACATAAGATTAAATTACAAGGTGCAATCTTTCGAAAAAGTGCAGATGTACGCCAACAAACCAACTTAGAATTCTTTTGTCAAAGCCAAAGCTTCTCCATGAACTTTCTTATTGTTCCATTATTGTCGACGGAAATTATATTGGGAGTAGACTTTTTGAATAAATAAAAACCAATCTTAAACTTTCACGACGCTGAAAATAATTATAGAGAAAGAAGGTTTGAAATTTGAAGATTGGCTCTCAAACCATGACGAGGAAATTAATCGGCTTTACCTTCTGCTAGACAACAGTTCGGAATTTTCGACGAAACTTGACACTAACAATCACTCTGCAAGTACTGACAGGGATGATATCGACGGCATATTTGATACAGATGAGTTAATTCAGAGTAAAATTCAAACAATTGAGAATTGTAATGACACTGATAGGCAGGACCTTTTTGAGATTTTACAAGCACATTCCACAGTTCTTACTCACAAAACACGAACAATCAAGGGATTTCAATACCAATTTCGTGTTCGTGAGCATACTAAATTTTGTGTTAGACCATGCGTAATTCCGGCGCATTATAGGGACCGTGTTAGAACAGAAATACAATCTATGCTTCACGAGGGCATTATTGAGCCTGCAGTAAGCTCATACAACAATCCATTACATGTTGTTGAGAAGAAAAATGGATCGATCAGGCTTGTCTTAGATTCGAGACAAATCAATAATATCATTATTGCTGAAACAGACAGGCCGCAAACGTTGGAAGAACTTCTTCAAAATTTTAATGCTGTAAACGTGTTGTCTTCTATTGATCTCAGATCCAGCTTTTATCAGATCGAACTTCATCCAGAATGTAGAAAATACACAGCTTTTCTTTGTTTCGGCATTTGTTATCAATTTCGGAAACTTCCTTTTGGTTTGAACATTTCTTCGGCAGCATTCATTCGCGGGCTAAATTTCATATTACCTGAGTTCTTAAAACGTCACATCACCTTATATGTAGATGATATTCTAATAGAAGAAGCTTCATGGAAACAACATAATCGCATCCTCAACAGTTTGTTACGTATTTTTGCAGAATCTGGAGTTGCAGTTAACTTGGAAAAGTCTGAATTCGGTAGGTCAAAGGTGAGGTTTTTGGGACATATTATTTGTTCTGAAGGCATTCAGCCGGATCCTGAAAAGTTAGAAGCAATCAGAGCCATTCCAGTTCCATCCACAAAAAGACAAGTCCGCAGTTTTCTAGGTCTCGTAAATTTTTACCGTCGTTTTCTGAATATGCAAATTCTAGTTACACCAAAACTTTGTTCTCTCACTGGAAAAAAATACTATTTGGAACTGGGACGAACAAGCACAGTTGGAATTCAATTCTTTGAAAGAATCGCTACTTAACGCACCAATACTAGCTCATCCAGATCTGTCACAAGATTTCTGCCTTAGCACGGATTCTTCTGAAGTCGGTCTTGGTGTCCATTTATTTCAAGAAGCCACAGAAAATGACACTATTGTTCAGAAAACCATTGCTTTTGCTAGCCGAGTGCTAACAAAATCTGAAAAAAATTATTCCGTTACTGAATTAGAAGCTTCAGCTATCGTTTGGGCATTTAACAAATTCCGTTTCTTTCTTTCTGGTAAGCACGTAAAAGTATACAGTGATCATCGTTCATTACGATTTCTTATGTCTTCAAAATTAAATCATGACAGGTTAAAACGTTGTGCATTGTTTCTGCAAGAATTCCACTTCACAATAGTCTACATTCCCGGCAAGGAGAACATTGTTGCGGACGCACTGTCACGCGTACCGGCTGGGCTTGAGAAAAGTAACACAGAAGGCAACCTCGAAAAAAATTTCAGTATTCTTTACATTCAGAAAGTCGCCTTTGAAAACTTCATCACCACATCTTTAAAGGGCATTGCTCATGAACAAGATAAAGATCCGATTTGGAAAGACATCAAAAGTAAATGGCATGAAAAGCCGCACACTCAGATTCGGCATTATTATCTGGTTAGAAACAACATACTCTTCAAACGCTGCACTGTTGATGACATACTATGGGTACTTTGCATTCCTGACGATTTTGTTAATAAGCTCATGTGGTACATTCATTTCAGCTATGCACATTTTGGTCCACGAAAATGTTATCATATTCTTCGGACGACTTGTTATTTTAACAATATGGAAAAGAGAATTCGAAGAGTCTTGTCTGTTTATAAACTTTGTCAAAAGGCGAAACCATCTACTATCTCACATCGTGCTCCGTTGTTTCCTATCATTCCTTTTAATAAGTGTAAATATCTGTCCCAATGCTGATGCTTTCTGTGACAATAAAGTCTGCAAAGCTTATTGATTTCTTTCATAATTTGCTGCTGTTGATCTCTTGGGACCGCTTGTCAGAACATCTAATGGATTTTCGTACGTTCTAGTCGCTGTTGAACTTACTTCAAAATTTGTTTCTTTCACACCGTTACTTAAAGCCACTGGACGGTCTGTATCCAACGCCTTTGTTAAAAATATTTTACGTGATGTTGGACACGTTAGTGAAGTCATTTCAGATAACGGACCTCAATTCAGATCTGGTGTTTGGTCACGCATACTTCGGAACCATAAAATCAAACCTGATTTTATTTCATTGTACTCACCACATTGTAACCCCTCCAAACGGATTATGAAAGAAATCAATAAGCTTTGCAGACTTTATTGTCACAGAAAGCATCAGCATTGGGACAGATATTTACACTTATTTCAAAACGTGCTGAATGAAATGCCTCATGACCCCACTGCTTTACCACCTACTCTTGTACTGAAGAATGAAGAACCACCGAACAGAATCAGAGAGCTTGTACCTTTCCCGAATACACGTAAACTTCGACACAAAGACATAATTGATTTGGCTATTAAAAATACAAAATCTGCAGCAGGCAAAAGGAGAAAACTACACGGTAAAGCAAATGCAAAGAAATTATATATTGGTCAGAAAGTTCTCATTAAAGCTCATTCATTGTCACATAAGAAGAAACACTTGAGTACCAATATCTTTCTAGTTTACAATGGACCTCACAGAATCCGACGTATACCACATGATAATTGCGTTGTAGTTGAAACTCTGCGTACTGGGAAGAGTAAAGGCTTACACCACATTTCACATGTAAAACCGTTTATTGAAAGATAATCTGCTTTCTAACTTAGTCTTTGCCATAAAACTAGTACAATTTGTCACACTGAAAAACTGTTAACGTGCAACAATGTTTTGAAGTTAACTATCCACCCTAGAACCTAGGGAACATTTTTAAACAGAAATTACGAATGCATTGTTATTGTGAACAGACGACACAGTGTTATTGTGTGTGTAAATTCTTGCTTGTTAGTTGCACGATTACGTAACGACTATAAGGCTTACATACTTAGAACATATACCGGTACTGCTAATGAAATTTTAATGCAACATTTTGGTTTACTTGAAAATACATTCTGGATTTAAAGTACTTTCTGTGAGATACCAGATGACAAAGTGGTTAGTTTATGTGACAACTACACGGTTTTATCACGACGCTACTAATGAGTGACAATTTACAATGTTGCTTTTGCGGTGTTTCTGTTTTATATCTGCACAGTTTTTCTGCATTATTCTGGAAAGTAAAACATGTTTTAGTAGTAACTTTTGTGGTATAGCTACAATGAGACTACCTTTTCCGTAGCACAACAATACGTTACAGCACAGTACTTTCTTCATCACGGCAATAAGCGTAGTAACTAAGATATCTATAAGCAAAGCATTTCACTTTTGTTTATCATGAGGTAAGTACATTGGCTTCTGCAGAACTTAGCTTTCGGAGGACAATAACTACAACATTTCCACAGAGATTATCTTACAACAAGACGCACATTTAGCGCTGCAGGACACGTATTTGAGTGACTAATTTTGCACTTAAATCATTTATTTTTCAAGATATTTGAAGTACAATGATACAAAGGTTTTCCGTGATACATTTCATTCCATTGCTGTAATCTGTAACACCTGAGGGTATAATTACATTAATCCTCAGGGGGGTACACGCTTACTTTGTGTACCATGTGTTTGGCAAGCACAAGGAGCCCTAGCTAATATGGTATTTGCTTATACAACTTTACACATCGGTACCATATTTCTCTAACACACAAATTACACAGCTATCTGATCATTTAACTGAGAGATAAACTTTTTTTTACTACATCAGTGACACATGTTTACCCAATTACACAGTTGGATAACTTCACACTTATTAAATTGTATTTTGTCTGTACTTTGTGAACTGTTCATATTTTTTCGGAACCATTGTGATACTATGAGAGCTTTGAATCATACACTCCTGGAAATGGAAAAAAGAACACATTGACACCGGTGTGTCAGACCCACCATACTTGCTCCGGACACTGCGAGAGGGCTGTACAAGCAATGATCACACGCACGGCACAGCGGACACACCAGGAACCGCGGTGTTGGCCGTCGAATGGCGCTAGCTGCGCAGCATTTGTGCACCGCCGCCGTCAGTGTCAGCCAGTTTGCCGTGCCATACGGAGCTCCATCGCAGTCTTTAACACTGGTAGCATGCCGCGACAGCGTGGACGTGAACCGTATGTGCAGTTGACGGACTTTGAGCGAGGGCGTATAGTGGGCATGCGGGAGGCCGGGTGGACGTACCGCCGAATTGCTCAACACGTGGGGCGTGAGGTCTCCACAGTACATCGATGTTGTCGCCAGTGATCGGCGGAAGGTGCACGTGCCCGTCGACCTGGGACCAGACCGCAGCGACGCACGGATGCACGCCAAGACCGTAGGATCCTACGCAGTGCCGTAGGGGACCGCACCGCCACTTCCCAGCAAATTAGGGACACTGTTGCTCCTGGGATATCGGCGAGGACCATTCGCAACCGTCTCCATGAAGCTGGGCTACGGTCCCGAACACCGTTAGGCCGTCTTCCGCTCACGCCCCAACATCGTGCAGCCCGCCTCCAGTGGTGTCGCGACAGGCGTGAATGGAGGGACGAATGGAGACGTGTCGTCTTCAGCGATGAGAGTCGCTTCTGCCTTGGTGCCAATGATGGTCGTATGCGTGTTTGGCGCCGTGCAGGTGAGCGCCACAATCAGGACTGCATACGACCGAGGCACACAGGGCCAACACCCGGCATCATGGTGTGGGGAGCGATCTCCTACACTGGCCGTACACCATTGGTGATCGTCGAGGGGACACTGAATAGTGCACGGTACATCCAAACCGTCATCGAACCCATCGTTCTACCATTCCTAGACCGGCAAGGGAACTTGCTGTTCCAACAGGACAATGCACGTCCGCATGTATCCCGTGCCACCCAACGTGCTCTAGAAGGTGTAAGTCAACTACCCTGGCCGGCAAGATCTCCGGATCTGTCCCCAATTGAGCATGTTTGGGACTGGATGAAGCGTCGTCTCACGCGGTCTGCACGTCCAGCACGAACGCTGGTCCAACTGAGGCGCCAGGTGGAAATGGCATGGCAAGCCGTTCCACAGGACTACATCCAGCATCTCTACGATCGTCTCCATGGGAGAATAGCAGCCTGCATTGCTGCAAAAGGTGGATATACACTGTACTAGTGCCGACATTGTGCATGCTCTGTTGCCTGTGTCTATGTGCCTGTGGTTCTGTCAGTGTGATCATGTGATGTATCTGACCCCAGGAATGTGTCAATAAAGTTTCCCCTTCCTGGGACAATGAATTCACGGTGTTCTTATTTCAATTTCCAGGAGTGTATATTTGAGATGGGATCATGATTTTTATAGTACGTTTGAGGTAGATGACACTATTTAAATGAGCAGAGAATTTTTTTAGGTTTTGAAATTACTGGAGGAAGCTACGACGATTTTGAGATGTGATTGATCTGTTATGTTGCTATTATTACGACGACAATGTGTATTATGCTTTTGAGGTATGTTTATGATCAATAAGCTGATGCTATATGAGGAATTTGATTATGCTATGTATTTATTATGATGAAATATTGAAGTGTCGCCGCAAGATTTACGTGTCGACGAATATGTACAGTCGTGGACAAAACCAGCGAGACCCCTCGCCTTTTCGTTATGCTGACCCGCACGGCTTTAAAGTCTGCTACACAGCATAACAGGCTAGGCGACGAAGTCTACCAACATACTATGCACAGGCGTGAAATTGACAAACTATCTGAACTTTTTTAGGCTGTTTTCAATAATTTGTAAGACTATATTAATGATGATTAGTGCGTTCAATACAACACGTAAATATAAGACAGAACTGAGAGAAGAAACGCTAATTGGTATGACCTGTACCAAAAATAATGAATTTCAACTTATCGAGATAACATACCTGTTGTAGTAAGACAAAGAACCAGATTGTTGCGAATTAGCAAAATATTATCCGCATTCGGCCGCGAAACGGTCTGTGTCAACGTTCAGACCAGTCATACTGGATTACCGTTGCTGACCTACCATGAAAGTGTGCAAATTTAGCAATGCGTGAAGATTCATAACGAAATTCAGTTAAAAATCATTCAGTGCCACACTTAAGTCAATTCCATTATTGACAGAAGCGGAAAAAGTAGGCAGTAACATGTATGAAATTCTACAAGAGTGTCATATTGACATCCACAGGGCGCCAGTACAGAATAAAGGTAGCGATAAAACGAATTGGGGGCGCGAGAATTTCTTAAAATTGCTTTGCTGATATTCTACCTGCCTCCATCGAGATAAGAACCGAAAATAAACCAGACCTTCCTTTCACTACGCTAGCAGACAACCCAGGCAAACAGCCCTGTATTATTACCCCAGACATGAATAAGCCGGCAATTTCGCAATGGAAATGGCAAAATGATCTGCAGTTTCTGTTGCATAGTTTTCTGGACTCAAAAACATGAATTTTCTTCCTTTATGTCATCGCTTATGTGACAATCATTCGGGACGTTTATCGAAATAACAAAATACTGTTATTAGTGAGTAAATTTAGTAGGATAATTCTGCACCACCCCAGGAAATAAACGGCTACATAGCTGCCAAACGTATTCTACACTGTTTCGAATTCTCCACTAGACTCGCCACAGCCAGAAAACGTTCATTAGCCGAAGTGTTTCTTAAGCTAGCTAGCAATGGGAATGTTCGCACTTCTAAAACGCGGTGGCATTAATACTGGGATGTGAATTACCATGTGTATAGGCAAATAGATTCTATTTGCATTCCTGTAAACGTGATTTAGATCGAAAGCGACTGCAACTAGAACATTTCGAATAAAGAGTAGGGGGTGTTATTTATGCGGCCCTCATCTTCAGTAGCTGTCGTAGCAGCTTTCGTTGTTATGATTTCGTCACCTAAACCGGTAAAAACGGAATCCTACTAGTCTCACTTTCTTGACCGTCTATCGGTCAACCCAACCCTTAAAACCCGTTTACCTCCAGAACGGGTGAACATAATAAGCGGAAATGTATCGCACTTCTTGCGGTAACCGGTTCCTTGGTGGTGTAAAAAAGTGAGCTTCTATGTCAACGCAATCTAAAGATACGGCCGTTTATGTAAGGAAAATTAACGCGAAAGGTCAAAAAATGGCTTCAAGAACTGTGCGACCAAACTGCTTAGGTCATCAGCCCCTAGACCTAGAACTACTTAAACCTAGCTAGCCTAAGGACATCACAGACATCTATGCCCGAGGTAGGATTCCAACCTGCGACTGAAGCAGCCGTGCGGTTCGTGACTGAAGCGCCTGGAACCGCTCGGCCACCGCACCCGGCGAAACCCTATTCACCTCATGTATAATGATAATATATACTGTCTAGTGAGGATAAACTGTATTCGCCAGCAACTCAGATCGTTTGATCACGGAACTTGTACCAAGCTACATTCAAACTTTGTTCGAAGTCGTCTGCAATATCCATTTATAAACACCCTAGGAACGTCGTATGCGATATCCACTTCTGAAGACGCTGGCAGATACTGCAGTACCATAACAAGTAGGTAAGAATTTATTGTTATTGGTCCATGCATGACACTTTATTTCAGTATCAATTTAACGCGCCTAGGTGTTCGTATTTGGCTGAAGCTAATGAACAAATAGTAAATAAACAGCAAGCAACTTCGATGTTCAAATCAAATGAAAGTCACATGTCGCAATTACAACATAATTTCGTTGTTACATCTACATGACTACATCAACAGGATTTCTTTGCAATCCAGACTTACGTGCCTGGCTGAAGGTTCGGACTATTTCTCTACCGTCCCACTCATTAACAGTGTGCGGGAAAAAGGACCACTTAAATCTTTTCTTGCGAGCCTTGAATTACATTATTACTATGGTTTCTTCCTGTGTAAGATCCCTAGGAAATAATGTTTTGGCATTCAGAACAGATGTTGGTGATTGAAATTTCGTGAAAAGATCTCGCGGCAA
This sequence comes from Schistocerca americana, assembly GCF_021461395.2. Taxonomy (NCBI): domain Eukaryota; kingdom Metazoa; phylum Arthropoda; class Insecta; order Orthoptera; family Acrididae; genus Schistocerca; species Schistocerca americana. The sequence continues at coordinate 385,376,764 of NC_060126.1, forward strand.
CGAAAAACGCTTTTGTTTTCATGAATGTTACCTCAACTCGATTATCAACTCTGGGACCCTCTCTCCCCTATTTCGTGACATTACAAATCGTGCTACCGTTCCTTGGACGTTTTTGCGTGCACAGTCAATCACGTCTGTCAGGGATTATAGCAGTGGACGGACAAACGTAGTGTAGGCAGTGTTTTCAGTTGGCCTGTTGCGTATTGTTAGTGTGCGGCCAATAAAACGCAGTCATTCGTTTGCCTTCCCCACAAAAGTGTGTTTTCGATCGTTCCAGTTAAGTTTTACTGGGTACTGAGATGAACTGACAGTGCTTCGACTTGTGTTTTGTCATGTAACCGAAAGTTAATTATTGTTATTGGACGTAGCTTTCGTGTTTAATGTATTCCTCATTCAACAGAGTACACTCCTCGTACACCACACATAACTGTTTCACAGTATTAAATTGTTACTGATGTTACCAAGTTGCAGTAGTCATCTTAACTTGCCGTTTTGAAACAAAGGAAAATATTATAGCGAAATGTAGCAACTAAGAAGCGGAGTATCCCAATAAACAAACATTTCCGGTTTAAGTAGTTGCAGTAGGTCTACTACACAGTAACGTAAATTAGGAGCAAAGTCCATTAGTAGATCGTTATCAGGAAAACCAGCCCTCATAATGCAAAGTGCCACTACAAGAAAGAAAATTTCCAAACATGTCAATGAGTAGTCGAGGAAAGTGGACGCATTCTGTCTACTGAATTCCAACGCACGCCACTTACGAGGGGACACGCCAAATGTCATACTCCGATCTTGCTGAAACTTCGCTCAGTGAAAGAGGGGACAAAATAAGCGAACACGTGTCTCGGCTTATGTGCTTACACTCTACCGCTTCTGAGAAAACGACGGTCACAGTTTTCAATGCGCTGTTGCTATAGTGTAGATGCCTCTTAGAGGGGTAAGGATTCAACTCAAGCGGTGGCTCTGCGGCTACCATAGCGACTTCGGAACTTTGCGCTGCGAGTTCGAAACCCGGTTTTTCCTTTTTTTCCCCCTCACTCTCTGAATTATCTACGAATGTTTATTCCAATTGATGTTGAAACACTGTTGTCGTTATTCGTCAGTTAATTTACTGAGTAAAGAAATAAGTTAAAAAGGGAACACACAGTGCGTAGCGGGGCGATCACTCTGTTGTAGAAATAATTCAGAAGCCAAGATCGCTCAAATATTGTTTACTAGATAACCGGTTTCAACACACTAAAGGTGCCATCATCGGATCTGAATCTAGATTAACATTTATAAACCTTTTGGATATAACGATACATGAGGCAGACCAGATGATTTTAGATCAGCTTGTCTCATTCGTTTATTATTTTTTAAATTCATCAATTACACATAAGTTAATTGGCGAATAATGACAACATTATTTCAACATAAATTAGAAAAAAAAACATTCGTAGATAATTCTGATAGAGAGGCAGGAAAATAATAATAATAAAAAAACCAATATGGACTCGAACACGGGAATCACAGTTAAGAAGGAACGACGGTAGCCACTGAGCCACTGCTTCAATTGCGTTCTCGGCTGCAGAAGGTATCTACACTAGAGCAACAGCGCGTTGATAACTTTGACAGTCGTTTTCTCGGAAACGGTCGAGTGTCTGCAGATTAGCCGAAACACACGTTGGCTTATTTTGTCCTCTCCTCCACTGAGCAAAGTTTCCGGACAATCAGCCTATGACACCTGGCGAGTTCCCCTCGTTAGTCGAGTCGCTTCTTACGCCCGGCGAGAACTATGTATGCCTCAGAGTAAACTGCGCCACTTAGAAACACGGCGAGCGAGGATAAACACGTTTTCCTTCTTATAAGGCAACCTTCTACAGCTAAAATTCACGAAGTGTTCTTCAGGTTGCCTCAGATATTTCAGGAATGTTTCTTGCGTTAGGCCTGCCGCATATGCAAAACGTAAACATTTCATTTCACCTAATATTTATCAGTATAAGACATGACAAGAATGGACCAGTCCCTTCTCAGAAAAATTACAGACTTTAAGTTGCTCCACTATGTAATGACACGCGTACGGGCTTGCGATATCTCGCTTATGCCATTGATTTCCGTGTTACACATACTTGGCCACTGCGTTGTGGCTGCCATCGTGGAGGAGGCAGTCTATTTCCTGCTAGCGCTGTTTCCGCAGCAGATATTAACCGCGACGAATCATTCAGTCAACACTAAATGGTCCATCTAGCTGAGGCAGACAAGGGCGCTATAATACCACTCCATGCAGAGGGATCTTCAAATGGCTATATAGCAAGAACTATGGGTCTTCACAAGTTGACGGTAGCCAGGTGGAACAGACGAAAGGAAGAGAGTGGTAACCTGAATGGGAGGCCTCATGGCCGTCGCCGCAAAACAACAGCAGCTCAGGATCAGCAGATACGCCGTTTCATTGAAAACCACCCATATGTCAACGCACGACAATTTCAGCAAACTTCGGGTCTCAATGTTAGCAGTAAGACCGTCACTCGTCGTCTAAGGGAAGGTGGACTGAGAGCAAGAAGCGCTGCTGTGGAAGAGACATTAACTGTTTCCCACAGAGAAGCTTGCCTTGCTTTTGCTGCTGAAAATGTCGACAAACCTCTCCAGTTTTGGAGGCGAGTGAGTTTCACGGACGAAAAAGTTTTCTCTATGGCATCAACCGGAAAAGTACTTGTTTACCGGCCTAAAGGTGCTAGGTATAATCGAAAATATATTTACAGTTGCCGAAGGAGAGGCAGGTAGTCGGTAACGGTATGGGCATGGATATCGGCCGAAGGGTGTGGGCTCCTGTGAGAAGTGGAAGGAAGATTCGATGCGCGCAATTACATCTCAATTCTGGAGAACTTGATGTTGCCTTCTGTGACAGCAAGATTTGGCGATGATCAGATCATGTTCCAACAAGATCGCTCGCCTATTCATATGGCACGTGTGGTTAAGAGGTGGTTCGACGATCATAGTAATATTAGTGTAATGGAATGGCCACCTAAAGGAGCTGACATGAATCCCATTGAGAATATTTGGGCAGAAATGGTCAGAGTAATACGAGAAAAGGGGCAGTCACCGTCGACTCGCCGACAGCTTTCTGATGTGATACACGACGCTTGGAATGAGTTACTTGAATTCCTAGTTATGTGGCTCGAGTTATGGGTTCAATTCCCAACAGACTTCGAGCTGTTGTGGAAGCCGAAGGAGGCTATACGCGATACTAAGCAGCATCAGCAGAGGTGTTTTTTTTTTTTTTTTTTTTTTTTTTTCAGCCCTTCACCAATCAGCTGCCGGCCGCGGTGGTCTAGCGGTTCTGGCGCTGCAGTCCGGAACCGCGGGACTGCTACGGTCGCAGGTTCGAATCCTGCCTCGGGCATGGGTGTGTCTGATGTCCTTAGGTTAGTTAGGTTTAAGTAGTTCTAAGTTCTAGGGGACTTATGACCTAAGATGTTGAGTCCAATAGTGCTCAGAGCCATTTGAACCATTTTGAACCAACCAATCAGCTGCAACAGCTGTTTCAACTTTTTTTTTTTTTACGCAGTAAGTGGAATGTGGACAAACAAATTACAAGATATGTAATATTTAATTTGATAAGAGAAGAAATACTCACCTTATGTATTCATGCACTCTCTAAAAAATACATGACACACGTGTATATGCAAGAAGGGTACAAAACAATTCAGCACAAATGAAAAATATTGAGGAGAAGCTCGCCGATGAAGGCGTAATTGGAGAACAAAGGTTAGGCTAGAAGGAGAGGTAAGGAGGCCCGAGAAAGCAGAGAAAAATCAAATACCCAATAGACTTTGAGTCGTTGTCGCAGCAGAGGGCGGTTGGTATATGCAGTTCGGAGCAACAGTAGAAGAATAGTTTTATTTACTGATTTTTGAGGCTTTATTTTGTGACGGCTAAACAGTGCTGCATCATGAGACCCACAATTTGTCCACATGTGGCTAACCATCAGAGGTGTAAAAAATTTTGAGAGGTTGCGAAGTTCTCTGGAAGAGTAACGTGTTTTAGACAAGAAGATGATTTTTAGTTCATTTCATTTTAACCATTCACACTATGCTTTGACAGTCTAATCTTTGATTTCATTTTACTATTATGTATCTTTTCTTCAGTGAAAGTCAACGGTAGTAAGTTTCAAGATATGAAGAATAACTGGAAGTTTTTAATTTGTGGAATAGCGTATTTAACAGTTAATATTTTCAACAAATCTGTAGTTACAGGACATATTAAGAAGCAAGTCAAAAATGGCATTGTGGAAAGATCAGGTTGGTCTCTAAAGGGTAACGACGGTAAAATAGCAAATACGAAACTATGGGTAACAAATATTGTTAATGGTGAGGAGCCATAATCGATATGCCACTACTCTGTAATTGTATTTCTGAAGTTTATCGTCAATCCTAGGACTGAAACCGATACTCTGTTTTACGTAAAGAATATAACCTTCAAAATTTATTTAGCAACGCAGAATATTAAATCATAGTTTATAGATCAGGAACCTAATTCAACTGCATTTAATTTTATTCTCACGGATGACATTGAGACAGTAAATAAAGAGAAATAACAAAACTCTCAGAATCAATATAGAGAATTCAAGTGTCCAGTGCATTCATAAGTTTGCTGTATTAGCGAATAATTGCTTTTACTGACTCCTTCATGCCTGCGTTTTCTGCCAGACAATGTTTTAAACTAGGACTAGCAAGGTAAACAATTTTTCCACAAATTCCCAAATTGGAAGTCGGAGAGCCAGTTACATAAATTACGATGACAACAAACGTTTTTCAAGTAAACTGATAACAGGAGGCATCCAACGCATTTATTGTGAGTTACATGCACAGTATGTAAACTGGCAACGCCACCAACACACAATACCACTAACAAGGGAACATCCCCATCGCACCCCCCTCAGATTTAGTTATAAGTTGGCACAGTGGATAGGCCTTGAAAAACTGAACACAGATCAATCGAGAAAACAGGAAGAAGTTGTGTGGAACTATGATAAAAATAAGCAAATTATACAAACTGAGTAGTCAATGCGCAAGATAGGCAACAACAAGGATAGGGTGAGCTCAGCAGCGCCCTGATCCCGTGGTTAGCGTGGGCAGCTGCGGAACGAAAGGTCCTTGGTTCAAGTCTTCCCTCGAGTGAAAAGTTTAATTTTTTATTTTCAGACAACTATTATCTGTCCGTCCGATGCGAGGTAACTGCGCCGTAGTATGATGACGCTACACATAAACAAACATCGAAACACATGACGTCAGTCGACTACAGCGCGCGGAAGAGAGAGTATTCCTGCTAACGAGGCTCCCTGGCTGGCAGTTGACTGTTCGCTACTTTGGACGAGAGTGCATTAAATACGTGAGATGCATTCCGTGGGCAATATGAATCCAGCAAATATAGCTCGCGACTTCAATAACAATGTCATTGAATATTTTCCGAAATGTAAGGCATCGGAGTGTTCCTTAAGGGATCGAACGATTGTCGAACATTTGTATGATTACTTCCTACATTTGTTGATAAACAGTACGTGTGGTGATGATTGTTTGAAAATAAAAAATTAAACTCTTCACTCGAGGGAAGACTTGAACCAAGGACCCCTCGTTCCGCAGCTGCTCACGCTAACCACGCGACAACGGCGCTACCGAACTCACACTCTCCTTGATGTTGATTATCTTGCACATGGACTACTCAGTTTGTATATTTTGCTTATTTTTTTTTTTCGTAGTTCCACACAACTTCTTCCTGTTTTCTCGATTGATCTTTGTTCAGTTTTTCAAGGCCTATCCATTGTGCCAACTTATAACTAAATCTGAGGAGGGTGCGATGGGGAGGTTCCCTTGTTAGCTATGAACCAACAGTAGCAAAACGGAGCATCTTCGTTATCCATGTGATGGATAAGACGACTAATTCTCAACATAAATGTCAATGTAAGCATCAATTTCTGTTGGAACGTGCTTACTGGACCAAATAACATACATTTCCTACGCCTTCAATGCGAATCATGTAGCAAATGTAATTTGAAGGACACAAAAATTTCGAGTGAATTTATTAACATAATTATGAACCACTCACGAACATAAATCGATGGTTACATAGTTGTCAAAAGTATTCTACAGTATTACCATTGTCCATTAGACTAGCAGCAGGAAGAAAACGTTCGCTCAGCTATGCTGAGATATCTTGCACTGACGAAGCTCGAGCTTCGAAGACGCCACAGCATCGTCTGCCACCATTTCATGGGAAACGAAATATCTCAAGTATACAGTCTTAGACATAAAAACTGACCGCCGGCCGGCCGCCACAGACACTAAGTCCGAGTCGTTCACTTAACGTGGCCAATAAAACACAATCTGGCAACACTGTTAGATGCGGAAGTGTTAGGAGGAAGTGTTGTCTACTTCCGAGATGTTCTCGGATTGTGTGAGCTCGTGGTCTAGTGGAGCCGGCACGGTAGCTCAGCGTGTTCGGTCAGAGGGCTAGCTGCCATCTGTAATAAAGAAAAAAACACTGAGTTAATGGATCACAAACGAACTGAAACGGGTGTCTTTCGATGTCCGCACCGAGTAGATACAACGAACGAAAACGAACAAAGTAATATAAACTTCGTGCATTCTAAACTTATGGTCGCCTGTTCGCGTCCAAATGTTTTTTTTTTTTTTTTTTTTTTTTACCACATTTCGGTCTAAAGTTATGAGTCTGATGGAGCATCGAAGATAATTCACTTAACATTCTACCTACCAGCAATAACAAGTATTCCAGAAACAACTCCGCAGGACAGCTCGTGGCTGCGTCGCGATCATAACAGCTTACGCTCGAGCGTTTCCTCGCGCTGCAGCGGCTACCGGCCACCGGCCAGACGCCACCCGCCACCTGAAATCCGGCGCCGCCCATGTGAACGCGGCGCCACGCTCTCAGTGTATATATCAACTGTCATTTTCGAATTTGAAGTTCTAGTTATCATCTTGCAGCTAAGCATTGGATTTTGCATACTTGAAAATCATGAACTACAGTTAAGCATTGTAAAATTGAGTCGCAAGTGGAAAAAGGTGTAACATCTGCAACACAACGTTTACTTTTGGTATAGCAGAGGGGTGAATGCAGAGGAGGCAGCTAGAAAGATTTGAACTGTGTTTGGAGCGAGTGCTTTTGGGAAAAATATTCGTGTTTCAAAAAAGATCGTTCTGGCATGAATGATTTTCCACATTAAGGAAGTCTCGACTACTGATATATGTGATAGAATACCATTTTACCATCATGCGACATTTGCATTCAACAGGCAAAGTTCAGAAGTCTGGTGTAGCAGTACTGCATGCTCTAATTCTAAATAACAGAAATCAACGGAGTGACTATTATTGAACGTCATCAGGTCTCTCAACGAGCTTTCCTACGCAGTACTGTTAGTGGTGACGTGTTGTGATGCCTTTATCGTTAACTTCCTAAGAAGAAAGGAAAGGCTGAGCCCCACCAAAAGACGTAAACTCGCGGAAAGAGTAGTGTGAACATAATATTTTACATCTGATAAATCCAAAAGTGTGTTTTGGACTACGCATTCTACTCCCAGGGTGTGTGCAACACAGCTGGAATTTGTTGCCAACATCTGAGACACCTTTCGGACGCAGTGTAGGAAAATCGAGCAACAAAACTACATCACCTGTGCTACTGCATGATAACGCACTATGTTGATTTGAGAAACAAAACTATCCAGGAGATTGATAGGAAAGTCGTCTCTCAGGCACTTGTATTGATAGGGAAGTCCTATCTCAAGCACTTGTCCCTCTCGTCATATATTTGTAAAATTTTACCTTTGCCGCTCTTGATCGATCAATCGTCAAGGCAACTCATTTCTAGACGAAAATACTCTTAAAACTACTCTGGTTTAATGACATCGTTAGAACCAGTAGGTTTCTACAGGCGTAGAACTTGTAAACAAATTTAGCACTGTCAGATCGTTTTAGATATCATGAAAGAAAATTCTGCTGCTGATTAATTTCTCTTTGATAATTACTGTTGCGTTTAGTAAACTAATAGAAAATGCAATTAAAATATTCACTTTACTAATACAATAAGTGTCTGTGAGACGATTGAGCCTATTTTAACGCGAATTAGTAGGATATTACCGACTTTTGACTTCGAAAAGATCTGTATTTATTTCATTTCCTGTACCATTCGTAAGTATTATGAAAATGTGACATTTCATAGATAAAATTATGTATTCACAACAACAAAAAATATGTCGGCAGAAAACAAAAGTGGCATTATGAATTTGGCAGTATCGTAAGGTTTTCGCTCTGACACCAAAGGTTACTGAAAGTAGCAAGACGAATTTTGCTCGAGCGTTGTCTTACGATTCCCTTATTGAGTTTTTATCTGCCTGCTTGTAGCTGTGCTACAAAAGAATTAAAAATCTGGCTTTCAGCGAGTCTCGAAAGGCGAGCGAAAGCACCTTGCACCTGGTAGCTAAGCATGTTACCTGGGAACTGGTTTTTTCCTAAAGTGGGAAGACATCCTTTTGTGGTTGAATTGTTGGCAAATTGTCAGTCAGACGTGTATCGTTGGTCTAAGCCTTTCGGTGTGTTGAATTTGTACCAATGATTTTTCTACAGGTTTTTTCTGTCCCAAATAGAAAGTTGAAGTCTCCCATTAGTATTTTCACGTCATCTTGGTGAATTTTGCTCATAGTATTTTCGAGTGTGTTCCAGAATGTTTCGACATTTTCGGTGTTTTTCTTATTTTAGATGTTGGTGGGGACACGTGCATTGATGAGTGTATATTTTTTACCGGGGCTCTGAATGAGCATAGTCATAAGTCGCTTGTTGATGGGCCGGCCGCGGTGGCCGAGCGGTTCTAGGCGCTTCAGTCCGGAACCGCGCGACTGCTACGGTCGCAGGTCCGAATCCAGCCTCGGGCATGGATGTGTGTGATGTCCTTAGGTTAGTTAGGTTTAAGTAGTTCTAAGTTCTAGGGGACTGATGACCTGCGCTGTTAAGTCCCATAGTGCTCAGAGCCATTTGAACCTTTTGATTGTTGATGGGTGTGATTTCTTTGACAGAGTTGATGATAGATCTGTGTTCGAGAAATGCAATGCCGAAAATTGGTACGCCTTTCGCTGCCTTTTGTTGTATTTTGCTCTTGAGGATGCAATGGTTTCCCTAATGCAAGGTTTCATTGTCAGTTAGTCGTGGTTGTTGAAGAGCAAGGATGAGAATTTTTTGTCGGTCGATTTCTTTTGTGAGATTATTTAGTTTTCGTGTTTGGATCAATGTATCGATGTTTACTTTTGAATGCATGTTTTTTGCTTGTAGGGAAATTTACCAGAGATCTTTGATATTCTCTGCCGTGCTAACCTGGACTCCCCAGAATCCGAAAATCCAACTGCCGCTTGTCGTCAACTGGGTTGTGTACCACCTGGGGTAAAGCTAATTTTGCTTGCATAGGTAATGTTTGCTTGTGTTTCATTGGTTTGGCTTGGGTAATTACAGGACCAGACAGGACCAGAGGATGTTGAAGCCTTTGAAAGCAAATATTTTCAGCCAAGCTCATTGAGCTAACAGACGGTGACCAGAGTAGCGGTGATTTTCACTCAGACGTGTCTGGATTTTGGGTTCAACGGATTGAGTAGCCGTTCAGGATTGTGTTAGTATTTGGTTCACCCCTAGTATTTGATTTCCTCGGTACCATCCATATGGGGGAGGGGTTCACTTATCCGCCACACGCGATTATTATTATTATTATTATTGTCATTATGTCATCTGCAAATCCGATATGGTGTATCCTCCCACCACTGAAATAGAAGATGTGTATTGTTCGATTCAGTATTTCCATCACATAAATGTGGGTTATAAATACGTTACATTGCTGCTAGTAGACATATTTCTCACTTTTTCTTAGACAGTTTCTTCCTGTTACTCCATCATAGGAATTTATGTGCGCAGCATTGTTGCAATACAGACGTTCAAATTATCTGATTTCTGTAATTTCATTTCGATACCAGATCGTTCTAATCGGATTCAGCCAGGCAGTCTTAATGTGGATATCCGACTACGACTCTCATTATATGATAGACTGGGTAAACCAGATTCTTAATCGGACTGTTGAATATAGATCACTTATCTATGACAGGGCCTGAATTCTTAAACACTGTAGAAAATAATAATCCAGTGTGATTATTACAAATACACTCCTGCAAATGGAAAAAAGAACACATTGACACCGGTGTGTCAGACCCACCATACTTGCTCCGGACACTGCGAGAGGGCTGTACAATCAATGATCACACGCACGGCACAGCGGACACACCAGGAACCGCGGTGTTGGCCGTCGAATGGCGCTAGCTGCGCAGCATTTGTGCACCGCCGCCGTCAGTGTCAGCCAGTTTGCCGTGGCATACGGAGCTCCATCGCAGTCTTTAACACTGGTAGCGTGCCGCGACAGCGTGGACGTGAACCGTATGTGCAGTTGACGGACTTTGAGCGAGGGCGTATAGTGGGCATTCGGGAGGCCGGGTGGACGTACCGCCGAATTGCTCAACACGTGGGGCGTGAGGTCTCCACAGTACATCGATGTTGTCGCCAGTGGTCGGCGGAAGGTGCACGTGCCCGTCGGCCTGGGACCGGACCGCAGCGACGCACGGATGCACGCCAAGACCGTAGGATCCTACGCAGTGCCGTAGGGGACCGCACCGCCACTTCCCAGCAAATTAGGGACACTGTTGCTCCTGGGGTATCGGCGAGGACCATTCGCAACCGTCTCCATGAAGCTGGGCTACGGTCCCGCACACCGTTAGGCCGTCTTCCGATCACGCTCCAACATCGTGCAGCCCGCCTCCAGTGGTGTCGCGACAGGCGTGAATGGAGGGACGAATAGAGACGTGTCGTCTTCAGCGATGAGAATCGCTTCTGCCTTGGTGCCAATGATGGTCGTATGCGTGTTTGGCGCAGTGCAGGTGAGCGCCACAATCAGGACTGCATACGACCGAGGCACACAGGGCCAACACCCGGCATCATGGTGTGGGGAGCGATCTCCTACACTGGCCGTACACCACTGGTGATCATCGAGGGGACACTGAATAGTGCACGGTACATCCAAACCGTCATCGAACACATCGTTCTACCTTCCTAGACCGGCAAGGGAACTTGCTGTTCCAACAGGACAATGCACGTCCGCATGTATCCCGTGCCACCCAACGTGCTCTAGAAGGTGTAAGTCAACTACCCTGGCCAGCAAGATCTCCGGATCTGTCCCCCATTGAACATGTTTGGGACTGGATGAAGCGTCGTCTCACGCGGTCTGCACGTCCAGCACGAACGCTGGTCCAACTGAGGCGCCAGGTGGAAATGGCATGGCAAGCCGTTCCACAGGACTACATCCAGCATCTCTACAATCGTCTCCATGGGAGAATAGCAGCCTGCATTGCTGCGAAAGGTGGATATACACTGTACTAGTGCCGACATTGTGCATGCTCTGTTGCCTGTGTCTATGTGCCTGTGGTTCTGTCAGTGTGATCATGTGATGTATCTGACCCCAGGAATGTGTCAATAAAGTTTCCCCTTCCTGGGACAATGAATTCACGGTGTTCTTATTTCAATTTCCAGGAGTGTATGTTATTTAAATATAAATATATGAACTAACTAGATAACAGTTTATTTACAGGAGCAGAGCCGCATCCATCATAGCAGAGCAGTGCGAGATTGGTTTCAGGGCCAAGAGAGGATAAAGTTGTTGCCGTTTGTTCCACGATCACCAAACATCAACCAGATAGAGAATATGTGGGCAGAGGTAACAAGGCCATTGCCACGTGGATCTACAAAAGCGAGCGACCTTTGGACAAATATAGAAATATGTTGGGAAGTAAATCATCACGCTACGCTGTCGACGACTTAATGAAATCAGTGCCCCTACGCCTTCGAGAAATCTTACGTAATGATCGTGGGTGGGTTGGTTACTGAAAGTATTAAAAAATGTTCAAATGTGTGTGAAATCTTATGGGACTTAACTGCTAAGGTCATCAGTACCAAAGCTGACACACTGCTTAACCTAAATTATCCCAAGGACAAACACACACACCCATGCCCGAGGGGGACTCGAACCTCCGCCGGGATCAGCCACGCAGCCCATGACTGCAGCACCCGAGACCACTCGGCTAATCCCGCGCGGCTACTAAAAGTATACTCGTCCACAAAACCCATGTGGACAATTATCTGATAATCGGTCAAGCTTTGCTTTGTCGCAGCTCTTTAGTATACAAGTCCATTTACTTTCAGGCTTCTCCTTACAATTCTTGCAATGCAAGGTAATTGAAAAAACTCATCCACTCAACGCCAACTGAGGAACTGAATGGTGCATGTGTTGTTCAAGACACAGTAGTTATCACCCTCACTGAAATCAATGACTCTGTGTGTGTGTGTGTGTGTGTGTGTGTGTGTGTGTGTGTGTTTATGTCTGTGTGTGTGCGTGCTTTCGTGTTCATGCACAATCTGAATCAATACTATTAACATTAGAGAGACAACCAACAATAAATACAGCATCAAATATGACTCTAAAGTATTTTAATGGGATGGGAAGTTACAAACTGAATTTTCACCCAACAAACATCCTGCATATTACGTTAAGTAAGATGTATTAACTCCATAATATCGTTAGCAGAGACAGTGCGCTCTTGTTGTCGAGGCTCGCGACAAGCGCAGCGATTAGCAGTGCCCAATGCCGCCGCGATTTGTTTATGTTGTTTGAGCGTGGACACTGCAGCAGACGCTTCGCCATGAAGAGAAAGAAATCACCTTGGCTCTGACTGCAGTGAGCGGATATCACTGCCTGCGTGTTCTTATAGTACCCAACGTGAGACTCTATTCACAGGTGCCATGGAGCAATTGCAACGGGTATCATGTCATTAGTCATCAGAATATTAACCAGTGATGAAATGTCCAATCTATTTGAGACCCAAGAAGATAGGAACCTTCTCACAAAGGAATGTGAGGTGATATCAAAATTTATCCAACATACAAAAATTAACTGAAGGGTTTTCATGTATGCAGTAGTAGCACACAAGAAAATATTATGTCTTGGAAGCGTATATTTCATTTCCTCTTCTCACATTAACGCCCTTGTTTTAGAATGAAGTGAGAAAATAAACACGAAAAACTTAAGTTCCAGAGATGCATATAAGTCATTTCCTCTTCTCATATCATAACTTTTGTTTTAGTATGAGGTAAAAAGGTAAACAGTTTAGGGTTCTGAAACATAATATGACACCAGATTCTTTTCGTAGGCGCTATCGGAAACGCAAAAAAGCAGGGAGCTGTCCATTCTTTTGTCCAAAAGTCTGTTTCCTTTCATGCATTACTCACGCTACGAGATTCTTATTTAAGGACTTGTGGGCATCAAGTTCTTCAACAGAACAAGCCTTATGTTATTGTGCTAATTACGGTATGGAAAAAATGTAACAAACACGAGTTCCCCTAGAGCAGTGAGGATATTTGCACATGTCTGTATTCAGCAATGACTGCCAGCTGCCACAACACTTCACAGAATCCTTGCGGCAGGCAACACAACTGTGCGTGCACTTCAGACTTCATTCAGTAATACGTCAGGAGATGGATGGAAACGTCAAATTAACGTTGCTTTCCGAGTCAATCCATAATGAGGTGTTATTAAGGTAGTTGAACGTTCTAGCAATTACACTTCTATAATTCCCATATGAGTATTCCGATAGCCAAAAGAACCCGTTGATGTGAAACCATCTGGAACTGCATTAACATCAAATTGCAAGAACTTGAGACAATACGTCGACTCTTCTCTTCGCTAGGTGACCTATTACTGATATTTAGGATTCTCTCCGTCCTAGGCGTAATGGAAATGGAACTTCAGAGTCGCTTTCCGCTATTCTTGACAAACATGAGAAACTTGTAATCACTGCGAGTTACAACTGCGTGATGATAATGGTTCAGGTTGCCAGTAGTTGTGGTGGTGCTATGCTGTCAAATTGCTTACAGCAACGTTAATGGTGGCGCACATAATTTAGCGCTGACTACCTACTTAAGTAAAGATAGTGTTGTGGCGTCGTCGCTTGTCTTTATTTGGCCTCAGCTTGAGTAATTCGATTTAACGAACATAGTACTACATTCGCGGGCTGCTAATGATACAGTATGACTACAGAGATCATCGTGCGGGTATTACATTAATTCTGCAATGAATTGCTTAAAAAATATTACCCTCAGCTATGCAGCTGGAATGACTCATTACACAGGCACTCTATGTTGCACTTGGTTAGCCGGCCGCGGTGGTCTAGTGGTTCTAGGCGCGCAGTCCGGAACCGCGGGACTGCTACGGTCACAGGTTCGAATCCTGCCTCGGGCATGGATGTGTGTGATGTCCTTAAGTTAGTTAGGTTTAAGTAGTTCTAAGTTCTAGGGGACTGATGACCACAGAAGTTCAGTCCCATAGTGCTCAGAGCCATTTGAACCATTTTTTGCACTTGGTTAAGTGATAAGTTCGCTGCAATCCTGCTTCTACTGTTTGTAAATACTTGTATACTTCAAAAATGGTTCAAATGGCTCTGAGCGCTATGGGACTTAACGTCTGAGGTCATCAGTCGGCTAGAACTTAGAACTACTTAAACCTAACTAACCTAAGGACATCAGACACATCCATGCCCGAGACTGGAGTCGAACCTGAGACCGTAGCTGTCGCGCAGTTCCAGACTGTAGCGCCTAGAACCGCTCGTCCACCCGGGCCGGCATACTTGTATACTGACCATTAGTTATTTGACTAAATATGAACTACAATCTAATTTGCATGTATATGACATGGGTTAGCTCCGGCACGAAGGTATGACTAAGGATTGGATGCCATTGGAGTCCCGTTATTTTGATGGCAAGACAAATGTTCGCAAATCACCTCTATTGCCTCAAAAAACAATTGCATCGTAAATATCGAAGGACCAACGTCCACACTGTCACAGCGCATTGAAATACAGTAACGACGGCAGATGAAAATTTGTGACCGACTGAGCTTCGAACCTAGACCTCCTGCTTACTAGACAGACGTGCTGACCACTGCACTATCATTTTTTTAAAAAGTTTGAGAAGACTTTCAGCACCAGGTAGGCGGAGGCAAAGAGGGCAGGGGTCGAAAATCCGAGGCCTGGCCTCAATGCCTCCCCCATACCTGTCACTGAGCAGCTGCATTATTCACATGTATTCCATGTTTGCACTCATATATTCCTTTAAATTGTTGAACAAAATTGAAGTAGTAATTAAGGTAAAATAAATTACAGATTGTCGCCTCCAATGGCGTGCGTTCCTTGTGGAACATAACTTATAACAGTGAACAGGGTGACGGAAAAATAAATCACAAACATTCATTCAGAAATATATTCACAATTTAAGTTATTATGCACTGGATGCATATGAGGTCTGTAAGGAAGCCATATATTTTTCAACAAATGGAAGAAGTTTCGGAGCCGGAGGGGTTTTGCCAAATTAGAACAGTTCTGATTTTAGAACCAACGTAAAAGAATATTCCACGATTAAAAAAATGAAAGAATAGTATTCTGCTTCTAATCAATAAAACTGTCCACCACTTTGTAGCCCACATAAAGCAATAGAAAAATAAATTTAAACCATTCCTTATATTTGTTATTCTTCTTCAGCTTAGAATGTTCTTCTGCAATATAAAACATGCACTCTTCTAAGTTCTAAGTTTTGTTTATTACGACGTAAAACACAAACTGTCCCAGAAGCCACGAATAACTGTTATTCTTTGCGGACGGGTAACATTCCCAGTCGGGTTGTAAAGCTTCAGTTATCGGTATATGACTTTCTGCGGTTCTGTTGATAGTGCTAATTTCTTCCTAGTCTAGTTCCAAATTCTATTTTCACATAAGAATGTGTGCGCTACAGTTTCTACAAGCCCACTTTTGTCGCAGTATGGAGATGGTCTCAATTTGATTTTTCATAATCGTTCCGCTGAGGGTATGGTTTCGTTTACAACGTCGCACCATACGGCACTGACTCTAGTTGGTATAATTTTATTGTTGATATTTTTCCAGACGTTCCTCCACTTTTTTGTAGGTTAATTTACCGGAATTGGTTTGTGTAGACGATGTCTGGTAGTATAATCATAGACGGTTCTAGTGTTGGTTTGTGCTGGTGGAAGTCTTATACAGCTCCAATCACCATAGTACTTTCGGACGTAATCTAGGCTGGCGTGCTACATTAACAGCAGCGTTCCTATCCCCAGGATCTAACGAGAGGAACAGAAGTTTTGTGATGCCTGTCTTAGTGGCGTGTATTAGTTTAAAAGCACGTCTTTAATTCCAAGTCCTCTGTTTTGCCTCTGCAAAGTCGCCGTGTGGAAGGACACTTTGAAGATATTTTGTTTCCACGCATACCAAGAGGCTACAGCTAATATTTTATGTGCAGTGACCTCAGTATCGGTCGACTGCTGCGACATGATAAGTTTTGCTAAGTATGTATTTATAAACTGAACTTTCTGAAGTCAGTCTAGCGATCGCAAGTCATGGTCCTTCAACAAGGTTCCGATGACATTAAGTTTCTGCTCCCAATTGTTGGTGGCCATGCGCTTGGGATTCGCCCTTAACCACAATCCGAGATGGAGACTCTCTTCAGTTACATCTAACCAGTGCGCACCTATTGCACTATTGTAGGAACCGAGATGCAGTATTTTGGATTTAAAATTTTGTAAATTTGTGGTAAGAACTTATGGGACCAAGTTGCTTAGGTCATCGGTCCCTAAGCTTACACACTACTTAATCTAACTTAAACTACGGACAACACACACACCCATGCCGGAGGGAGGACTCGAAGCCCGGACGGTGGGCACTGTCGGGACACAGCAACCAACCTCTCTGCAGCACCTATCTACACACGCTCCTCATCAGACGCGAATTCCCATCTTTGCCGCATACCACGTAGGCGGTACCCCCACTCCCCCCCCCCCCCTCCCCCCCGGCCATTATTCCACCCGCTCGCCCCCACACTGTATTCCTGCGTGGGTTCGGACGACGTCGTGCGTCTAGCGCTGAAAACTTCAGATGAGCCGCCGAGACCCAAATAATTATACAGAATGTTTCAGGAGAAATAGTTAATATTGTAGGAGATGGTAGTATAGAGAAATTGCAGAATCAATGACATATAACATGTGTCCAATTTTTATTGAACATACATATAGCTGGGTTGTAGTGTATCTAGAGGTAGCCCTGGATGGAAAAATATTATGAACAGCTCACATAAAGAATGTGTTACACTGCGAAAGACAATCTTATAAGCAGTAGAAGCTGATGTAGGGTAAACTGGGGTCTAAACCCAGTACTTACTGGATATACACCTCTGCAAAAAGACCATTGATAATTTATAGGCCTATAATATGAACAAAGTCGAACAGAAGGTGGTTGCTAGGGAGTCTGGCAAAGTGCAGAGACTGATCTGCGCTTTCACAAACAGATGGAATTAGCAGGACATTTACTCTTGGGATTGATATTACGCTAGACATGCCCGCCTTACACCTGTGGCTTAAAATGGAGGCAGCGGCAGGGACATAAAGGCTAAAAATTGGAAATAGCTGGATATAGTTAGAATATACGGAATCCCAAATCAGTATGGCGATGGCTCGGGAAATGCCGACTAACTATACAATAACTTCTAGCTGTTTCAATAAACCTTGCCATGTAACAGTTGGTGCCATGTAACAGTTGGAGGCGTGGAGCAGTGGAAGAACGAACCACCGCACCGTGCAGGAGACATAATATAGTGGTTTACTGACAGGTCGAAAACAGATGAAAGTACCGGATCTGGTGTACTGCCTAGAATCTCTTTAGGGAAGATGGCCACAGTATTACATGACATCTTCTATCAGCATGTGCACGGAGGAGAATTTGAGTAGACCCTACAAAAATCGTAGCATCTACTTTTATTCAGACAGCCAAGCAGCTCTGAAATCTCTATCAGCCCATACAACTAGATCGAAGGTCGTTGCAGAATGCCATGAAGCATTTTCTTTCGGACATGTCCGAAAGAACAGACACCACACATATATCCATATACAGGGTGTTTCAGGTGGAATAGTAGATATTTTAGCAGGTGGTAGTACAGACGAATTGTATTAAAAAATTCCATATAAATGCGTACACATTTTATTGAGGACGGAGATACATCTGTTAGTACATAACCCTAACAAACTCAAATCAAAGGCAAATGAGGACGTTCAAAGTTTATTTTCAAAAATTCCCCCACCAACTTCAATGCACATTTGACTTCTCTTGATAACACCACGTGTAGCTCTTCTGAGGTCGACTTTGCGTTCTTTAATGAGGGCTGCGCTATTCACAATCCGAACGATCAAATCGGCTCTTGGGTTTACTTTTTCTTTGTAGACTTCGCCTTTAACCATCCCCGCAGGCAAAAATCCAAAGAGAGAACGTCCAGGGACAATGAAGGCCAAGGAAAGTGCCCATATCTAATGATCCATCTTCCAGAAAATGTGTCACCTGACGACTAGAATTTGCAGGAGCCCAGTCATGCTGGAGGAACATAGGCATTCCTGTAGCCAAATGAACCTCTTCCAATAACGTTGTAGGTCATTTTCAAGGAAGTGTAGACAACTGGGTCCTGTAAGGACCAACATATGAAACGGAAATGCATTGAACCCAGCTGTATGTACGAAATAAAAATTGGACACGTGTTATATGGCATTTCTTCTGCAATTTGTCTATACTACCACCTACTACAATATTTGCTATTCCTCCTGAAACATCCTGTATAATTATTTGGGTCTCGGGGGCTCATCTAAAGTTTTCAGTGATATACGCACGATATCGTCCGAACCCACGCGGGAATACAGTGTGGGGGCGAGCGAGTGGAATAATGGCCGGGGGTCTTGGTCTCATTTCTTAACACAAATTTACAAAATTTTAAATCCATAATACTGCATCTCGGTTCTTACAATAGTGCAATAGGTGAGCACTGCTTAGATGTAACTGAAGAGAGACTCCAACTCGGATTGTGATTAAGGGCGAATCTCAAGCGCGTGGCCACGAACAATTGGGAGCGGAAACTTAATGTCATCGGAACCTTGCTGAAGGCCCGTTGCAATTGCTCCATGGCACCTGTGAATAGAGTTTCACGTTGGGTACTATAAGAACACGCACTGCAGTCAGAGCCAAGGTGATTTCTTTCTGTTTATGGCGAAGCAGCTGCAGCAGTGTCCACGCTCAGCCAACATAAACAAATCGCGGCGGCATTGGGCACTGCTGATCGCTGCGCTTGTCGCGAGCCTCGACAACAAGAGCGCACTGTCTCTGCTAACGATACTATGGAGTTAATACATCTTACTTAACGTAATATGCAGGATGTGGGTTGGGTGAAAATTCAGTTTGTAGCTTCCCATCGCACTAATATACTTTAGAGTCATATTTGATGCAGTATTTATTGTTGGTTGTCTCTCTAATGTTAATAGTATTGATTCAGATTGTGCATGAACACGAAAGCACACACACACACACACACACACACACACACACAGTCATTGATTCCAGTGAGGGTGACAACTACTGTGTCTTCAACAACACATGCACCATTCAGTTCCTCAGTTGGCGTTGAGTGGATGAGTTTTTTCAATTACCTTGCATTGCAAAAATTGTAAGGAGGAGCCTGAAAGTAAATGGACTTGTATGCTAAAGAGCTGCGAAAAAGCAAAGCTTGACCGATTATCAGATAATTGTCCACATGGGTTTTGTGGACGAGTATACTTTTAGTAGCCGCGCGGGATTAGCCGAGCGGTCTCGGGTGCTGCAGTCATGTGCTGCGTGGCTGATCCAGGCGGAGGTTCGAGTCTTCCTCGGGCATGGGTGTGTGTGTTTGTCCTTACGATAATTTAGGTTAAGTAGTGTGTAAGCTTAGGTACTGATTACCTTAGCAGTTAAGACCCATAAGATTTCACACACATTTGAACATTTTTTTTATACTTTCAGTAACCAACCCACCCACGATCATTACGTAAGATTTCTCGAAGGCGTAGGGGCACTGATTTCATTAAGTCGTCGACAGCGTAGCGTGATGATTTACTTCCCAACATATGTTTTCTATATTTGTCCAAAGGTCGCTTGCTTTTGTAGATCCACGTGGCAATGGCCTTGTTACCTCTGCCCACATATTCTCTATCTGGTTGATGTTTGGTGATCGTGGAACAAACGGCAACAACTTTATCCTCTCTTGGCCCTGAAACCAATCTCGCACTGCTCTGCTATGATGGATGGGGCTCTACTCCTGTAAATAAACTGTTATCTAGTTAGTTCATATATTTATATTTAAATAACGTATTTGTAATAAGCACATTGGATTATTATTTTCTACAGTGTTTAAGAATTCAGGCCCTGTCATAGATAAGTGATCTATATTCAACAGTCCGATTAAGAATCTGGTTTACCCAGTCTATCATATGATGGGAGTCGTAGTCGGATATCCACATTAAGACTGCCTGGCTGAATCCGATTAGAACGATCTGGTATCGAAATGAAATTACAGAAATCGGATAATTTGAACGTCTGCATTGCAACAATGCTGCGCACATAAATTCCTATGATGGAGTAACAGGTAGAAACTGTCTAAGAAAAAGTGAGAAATATGTCTACTAGCAGCAATGTAACGTAATTATAACCCACATTTATGTGATGGAAATACTGAATCGAAGAATGCACATCTATTTCAGTGGTGGGAGGATACACTATATCGGATTTGCAGATGACATAATGACAATAATAATAATAATAATCGCGTGTGGCGGATAAGTGAACCCTTCCCCCAAATGGGTGGTACCGAGGAAATCAAATACAAGGGGTCAACCAAATACTAACACAATCCTGAACGGCTACTCAATCCGTTGAACCCAAAATCCAGACACGTCTAAGTGAAAATCACCGCTACTCTGGTCACCGTCTGTTAGCTCAATGAGCTTGGCTGAAAATATTTGCTTTCAAAGGCTTCAACACCCTCTGGTCCTGTCTGGTCCTGTAATCGCCCAAGCCAAACCAATGAAACACAAGCAAACATGACCTATGCAAGCAAAGTCAACTTTACCCCAGGTGGTACACAACCCGGCTGTCGACAGGCGGCAGTTGTTTTTCGGATTCTGGGGAGTCCAGGTTAGCACGGCAGAGAATATCAAAGATCTCTGGTAAATTTCCCTACAAGCAAAAAACATGCATTTAAAAGTAAACATCGATACATTGATCCAAACACGAAAACTAAATAATCTCACAAAAGAAATCGACCGACAAGAAATTCTCATCCTTGCTCTTCAACAACCACGACTAACTGACAATGAAACCTTGCATTAGGGAAACCATTGCATCCTCAAGAGCAAAATACAACAAAAGGTAACGAAAGGCGTACCAATCTTCGGCATTGCATTTCTCGAACACAGATCTATCATCAACTCTGTCAAAGAAATCACACCCATCAACAATCAAAAGGTTCAAATGGCTCTGAGCACTATGGGATTATTAGCGGAGGTCATTAGTCCCCTAGAACTTAGATCTACTTAAACCTAACTAACCTAAGGACATCACACACATCAATGCCCGAGGCTGGATTCGGACCGGCGACCGTAGCAGTCGCGCGGTTCCGGACTGAAGCGCCTAGAACCGCTCGGCCACCGCGGCCGGCCCATCAACAAGCGACTTATGACTATGCTCATTCAGAGCCCCGGTAAAAAATATACACTCATCAATGCACGTGTCCCCACCAACATCTAAAATAAGAAAAACACCGAAAATGTCGAAACATTCTGGAACACACTCGAAAATACTATGAGCAAAATTCACCAAGATGACGTGAAAATACTAATGGGAGACTTCAACTCTCTATTTGGGACAGAAAAAACCTGTAGAAAAATCATTGGTACAAAATCAACACACCGAAAGGCTTAGACCAACGACACACGTCTGACTGACGATTTGCCAACAATTCAACCACAAAAGGATGTCTTCCCACTTTAGGAAAAAACCAGTTCCCAGGTAACATGCTTAGCTACCAGGTGCAAGCTGCTTTCGCTCGCCTTTCGAGACTCGCTGAAAGCCAGATTTTTAATTCTTTTGTAGCACAGCTACAAGCAGGCAGATAAAAACTCAATAAGGGAATCGTAAGACAACGCTCGAGCAAAATTGGTCTTGCTACTTTCAGTAACCCTTAGTGTCAGAGCGAAAACCTTACGGTACTGCCAAATTCATAATGCCACTTTTGTTTTCTGCCGCCATATTTTTTGTTGTTGTGAATACATAATTTTATCCATGAAATGTCACATTTTCATAATACTTACGAATGGTACAGGAAATGAAATAAATACAGATCTTTTCGAAGTCAAAAGTCGGTAATATCCTACTAATTCGCGTTAAAATAGGCTCAATCGTCTCACAGACACTTAATGCTTTATTAAGATAGACTGCCTTCGTGATGTTTCTGTAGTAAGCTGAATTTAATTTGTATTAGTACAGTGAATATTTTAATTGCATTTTCCATTAGTTTACTACACGCAACAGTAATTATCAAAGAGAAATTAATCAGCAGCAGAATTTTCTTTCACGATATCTAAAACGATCTGACAATGCTAAAGTTGTTTACAAATTCTACGCCTGTAGAAACCTACTGGTTCTAACGATGTCATTAAACCAGAGTAGTTTTAAGAGTATTTTCGTCTAGAAATGAGTTGCCTTGACGATTGATCGATCAAGAGCGGCAAAGGTAAAATTTTACAAATATATGACGAGAGGGACAAGTGCTTGAGATAGGACTTCCCTATCAATACAAGTGCCTGAGAGACGACTTTCCTATCAATCTCCTGGATAGTTTTGTTTCTCAAATCAACATAGTGCGTTATCATGCAGTAGCACAGGTGATGTAGTTTTGTTGCTCGATTTTCCTACACTGCGTCCGAAAGGTGTCTCAGATGTTGGCAACAAATTCCAGCTGTGTTGCACACACCCTGGGAGTAGAATGCGTAGCCCAAAACACACTTTTGGATTTATCAGATGTAAAATATTATGTTCACACTACTCTTTCCGCGAGTTTACGTATTTTGGTGGGGCTCAGCCTTTCCTTTCTTTTTAGGAAGTTAACGATAAAGGCATCACAACACGTCACCACTAACAGTACTGCATAAGAATGCTCGTTGAGAGACCTGATGACGTTCAATAATAGTCACTCCGTTGATTTCTGTTATTTAGAATTAGAGCATGCAGTACTGCTACACCAGACTTCTGAACTTTGCCTGTTGAATGCAAATGTCGCATGATGGTAAAATGGTATTCTATCACATATATCAGTAGTCGAGACTTCCTTAATGTGGAAAATCATTCATGCCAGAACGATCTTTTTTGAAACACGAATATTTTTCCCAAAAGCACTCGCTCCAAACACAGTTCAAATCTTTCTAGCTGCCTCCTCTGCATTCACCCCTCTGCTATACCAAAAGTAAACGTTGTGTTGCAGATGTTACACCTTTTTCCACTTGCGACTCAATTTTACAATGCTTAACTGTAGTTCATGATTTTCAAGTATGCAAAATCCAATGCTTAGCTGCAAGATGATAACTAGAACTTCAAATTCGAAAATGACAGTTGATATATACACTGAGAGCGTGGCGCCGCGTTCACATGGGCGGCGCCGGATTTCAGGTGGCGGGTGGCGTCTGGCCGGTGGCCGGTAGCCGCTGCAGCGCGAGGAAACGCTCGAGCGTAAGCTGTTATGATCGCGACGCAGCCACGAGCTGTCCTGCGGAGTTGTTTCTGGAATACTTGTTATTTCTGGTAGGTAGAATGTTAAGTGAATTATCTTCGATGCTCGATCAGACACATAACTTTAGACCGAAATGTGGTAAAAAAAAAAAAAAAAAAAAAAAAAAAAAAACAGTTGGACGCGAACAGGCGACCATAAGTTTAGAATGCACGAAGTTTATATTACTTTGTTCGTTTTCGTTCATTGTATCTGCTCGGTGCGGACGTCGAAAGACACCCGTTTCAGTTCGTTGTTGATCCATTAACTCAGTTTTTTTTTTCTTTATTACAGAGGGCAGCTAGCCCTCTGACCGAACACACTGAGCTACCGTGCCGGCTCCACTAGACCACGAGGTCACACAATTCGAGAACATCTCGGAAGTAGACAACACTTCCTCCTAACACTTCCGCATCTAACACTGTTGCCAGATTGTGTTTTATTGGCCACGTTAAGTGAACGACTCGGACTTTGTGGCGGCCGACCGGCGGCCAGTTTTTATGTCTAAAACTGTACGCCAATGTGTTTCATTCACATATATGTGTAGCGCTAAAGTGTGGTTATGGATAATAGGTGTGCTCAGATTGCGAATCTAACATCATAAATAAAGAGAGGGAAATGAATTAGGTGTCCTTCGTCTTCCGTAATATCTAATATATTTTAGTTATTCTATCTTAAATGAACTGCGGAGAAAATCATTCACCAGAAGTAAATAACTTGTTAGCAACATCAGATGATATTAACAGCTTGCCGGCGCGGGTTAGCCGTGCGTCATATCGCGTATCGCACGGCTGCTTGCGCCGTCGGTTCGAATTCTTCCCCGGGCATCGATGTGTGTTAGGTTAGGTTGGTTTAAGTACTTCTAAGTCTAGGGGCTGATGACCTAAGCAGTTTGGTCGCACAGTTCTTGAAGCCATTTTTGACCTTTCGCGTAAATTTTCTTGACATAAACGGCCGTATCTTTAGATTGCGTTGACATAGAAGCTCACTTTTTTACACTGCCATGGGACGGGTTACCGCAAGAAGTGCGATACATTTCCGCTTATTATGTCTACCCGTTCTGGAGGTAAACAGGTTTTAAGGGTTGGGTAGACCGATAGACGGTCAAGAAAGTGAGACTAGTAGGGTCCCGCTTTTACCGGTTTAGGTGTCGAAATCCTAACAACGAAAGCAGCTACGACAGCTACTGAAGATGAGGGCCGCATAAATAACACCCCCTACTCTTTATTCGAAATGTTCTAGTTGCAGTCGCTTTCGATCTAAATCACGTTTACAGGAATGCAAATAGAATCCATTTGCCTATACACATGGTAATTCACATCCCAGTATTAATGCTACCGCGTTTTAGAAGTGCGAACATTCCCATTTCTAGCTAGCTTAAGAAACACTTCGGCTAATGAACGTTTTCTGGCTGTGGCGAGTCTAGTGAAGAATTCGAAACAGTGTAGAATACGTTTGGCAGCTATGTAGCCGTTTATTTCCTGGGGTGGTGGAGAATTATCCTAGTAAATTTACTCACTAATAACAGTATTTTGTTATTTCGATAAACATCCCGAATGATTGTCACATAAGCGGTGACATAAAGGAAGAAAATTCATGTTTTTGAGTCCAGAAAACTATGCAACAGAAACTGCAGATCATTTTGCATTTTTATTGCGAAATTGCCGGCTTATTCATGTCTGGGGTAATAATAGAGAGCTGTTTGCCTGGGTTGTCTGCTAGTGTAGTGAAAGGAAGGTCTGGTTTGTTTTCGGTTCTAATCTCGATGGAGGCAGGTAGAATATCAGCAAAGCAATTTTAAGAAATTCTCGCGCCCCCAATTCGTTTTATCGCTGCCTTTATTCTGTACTGGCGCCCTGTGGATGTCAATATGACACTCTTGTAGAATTTCATACATGTTACTGTCTACTTTTTCCGCTTCTGTCAATAACGGAATTGACTTAAGTGTGGCATTGAATGATTTTTAACTGAATTTCCTTACGAATCTTCACACATTGCTAAATTTGCACACTTTCATGGTAGGTCAGCAACGGTAATCCAGTATGACTGGTCTGAACGTTGACACAGACCGTTTCGCGGCCGAATGCGGATAATATTTTGCTAATTCGTAACAATCTGGGGTTCGTTGTCTTACTAAAACAGTTATGTTATCTTGATAAGTTGAAATTCATTTTTATTGATACAGTTCATACCAATTAGCGTTTCTTCTTTCAGTTCTGTCTTATATTTACGTGTTGTATTTAACACACTAATCATCATTAATATAGTCTTACAAATTATTGAAAACAGTCTAAAAAAGTTCGGATAGTTTGTCAATTTCACGCCTGTGCATAATATGTTGGTAGCACTTCGTCGCCTTGCCTGTTATGCAGTGTAGCAGACTTTAAAGCCGTGCGGATCAGCATAACGAAAAGGCGAGGGGTCTCGCTCGTTTTGTCCACGACCGTACATGTGTAATAAGGTAAGGAATAAGGAATAGTAGTTAGGGACTCTGATTTATGAAAAGGATGTTGGAAACCAAGAACCATACTTTAAGAGTTTTGAAATGTGTGTATAAGCGTGAATGTATCACAATGCCGCCGAAAATTTTTTGGACACTGTCATATTCATAGGATTTTGTTTCTACACATTTGCAACGCAAATTCTCGACCTGTGAAATTTTTTTATGATACTGTCACTGTAGTACAAACTGGTGTCGTAGATATTTTGGTAAGAAAGTTAAGTGACCACCTTCACGTAATGTGTCATGAGCACCCAGCTGCGCGACAGACACCTGGAAAAAGCCATTAGTGTGTGCCTTTCAGAGGCACAGGTGAAGCAAAAAAAAAAGAGGCCATTATCCTCGCTATTGACATCCTTTGTAGAAGGCATCCCAAATACGACACGCTCAAACTTTAAAACATATGATTACACTGTGGAGCGCTTAATTTATGATATTTACTAAAATGCCTAATGAAATGATGAGAAACATTTTACATCTATTGTCTTCCTAGTTGAGAGAATTTTTTTGCCTTTGGAGACGCCAATTGCCTAGTGAATGACGTTTCATATGTTGCTATATATATATATATATATATATATATATATATATATATATATATATATGCTCATTTCGTTTAATATCTAGTTTCTAGTTGCACTGCAGCATTGGTTATAATAAAATTTAATAGATATACTAATATCACTATTTTCTGTCTACAGACCCAGTAAAGAATAATTTTCTGATGTACTTTCGTAGAAAAGAGAGCACAAATATAGACATTTCCCTTCACAGGAATTGCAAAAATAATTTTTTTAACGGTTTGGTAACTTGTCTGCTAGATTAAGTTGTTGTGATGCATCACTCTAGTGTTGAGATGTGAAATAGGTATTAAACATGGCCATTTTTACTGTAATATTTTTTCTGCTTGAGCTTTGTCATGTTTAGATATAAGTTATTGCATTTGCTGCTGCTGTTTGCCAGGCATAGTGCTACTGAATTTTAATTTGTCTTACTCTCCTAAGCCAGTTTACTACTGATTTATTTTTCTTGTTTGCTGCACATTGCTTTATATTAGTTGTAATATTGCAATTGCTTTGCTAATTTCTATAATGCTGCTTGCTTTACAAATCTGCATTTTTTGTCATTGCTGTTTGTGTTAATTGTTTTGTGCTGCTGCATTGCCTCGTCCCTTAGTTTAGCATCTGAGCTCAATAGATTTAAGTTAGCTTAAGATGGGGTAGGCTATATGAGAGAACGAGTTGTGATGAATTGGAAGAAATGCATTGAGAAGCTATAAGAAAATGGTTTGGCCAAAAAAAAGTATTTTGAAAGAGGATGTGAACAAAAAAGTAGGGTTTAGAGACAACAGGTTTAGGTAGGAAATTTCTTTGAAATAAATGATGAGGTAAGATAATGGAAAATAAATAATGAGGTAAGAAATATGTGAACATATAAATACAGAAAGCATGCTTGGATAGGATTTTTTTTTAGGGAAACAAATGTTGAAATAAGACGAAAGATCTATGGAATGAAGTTTTGGGTTGGACTGCAGTACCAAATGTTACACTGAAAACAAACCCTGCCCTTTCCTTTTCTATTATCACACTATGTGTTTGTGTACCCTTGGGTATTTGTGTTCTTCCTGTCTTTATGTGTTTATCTGATGAGAGTTGTGCTGTATAATTTTTCTGATAATATGTTATTTACTTTTTAAAGATGTTTAGACATTAATTATTCTGTTTTGTTTTAATGTTCATTTGTGAAGTTGATGGTTCAAAAGTTATTCTGTTCTTTTATGTATGCACTTATGTCATAATTCTTGTAACACTGATGTAAATGTTTATTTCTATTCTTTTGTAAAGCCTGTACTATTACAAATGTTATCTACATTGTTATGTTCTTTAATGATGTATTTTGTACCTTTGTTATTGTATTATCATGTTATAAAATTGTAATTGACACCAGTTCATCAAATTTAGTAACTTGTAAGTTACATTTCACTGCACACATTTCTGTTGGTCATAATATATGGACAATATGTGAGAAGTAGGGACTGTTAGTGTTTGCACATGTGTTAATAATTCATCAAGGGACTGGATAACAGCATTGCTGGTTCTAAGGACAATTCCAAAAACTTTGTGAGTGCACAAGTGGTGGTTATGGCCTTGCTACATTATCCGCAAGACTCTTCAATGGTGATTGTGCACCAGCACAGTCATAACAGATGGCTGCTGGCCATCTCTACAAGGCCTACAGTGGGTCTGCATCTTTGATGACCCACCAATACCATTATTTCTACAAGGACTACAGTGGGTCTACACCTTTGCTGACTCACCAGTATCATTATCTCTACAAGGACTGCAGTGGGTCTGCACCTCTGGTGGCCCCCCAATACCGTAATCTCTACCACGACTACAGTGGGTCTACTCTGCGATGAGCTACCTAACAATATTCTTCAAAACTGCGACTGACTCTGCGGTGGGTTTGCTCTGTTGTGGCCCATTACCTGTCTGCATGTCAAGAGTCAGCACTGTCTTTCTGTTGGAAGGACAACACTACTTCTTCAAGACTGCATGGAAATCCACCACTTCCGTGTGCATTTTCTTCTACTGCTCAGACTTTGAGGAAAACACTGCTATTTTACTGTGATGAACGATCAGGACTGTCTTTATGGACTGTGAGAAAATTTTAGCTTTTGACCAACATTGTATCAATAAGTGTGTGCATTTGATTTCTTTGTTATTGTAATTACGAAAAATTTTATCAAATCATTATTGGCCACTGCCCAAAACAATTTGTAAAAATTTTTGTGGGGAGCACGGCGGCTATGTAAGTAGGCTGTTTAGGTTCTTATATTGGTAACGACACGTAGCGCTCTGTATGAAAATCACTAGCTGTGCTGTGTGCAGTCTGTGGCTAGTTTGCATTGTTGTCTGCCATTGTAGTGTTGGGCAACTGGATGTTAACAGCGCGTAGCGTTGCGCAGTTGGAGGTGAGCCGCCAGCAGTGGTGGATGTGGGGAGAGAAATGGCGGAGTTTTGAAATTTGTATGACTGGATGTCATGAACTGCTATATATATTATGACTTTTGAACACTATTAAGGTAAATACATTGTTTGTTCTCTAACAAAATCTTTCATTTGCTAACTATGCCTATCAGTAGTTAGTGCCTTCAGTAGTTTGAATCTTTTATTTAGCTGGCAGTAGTGGCGCTCGCTGTATTGCAGTAGTTCGAGTAACGAAGATTTTTGTGAGGTAAGTGATTTGTGAAAGGTATAGGTTAATGTTAGTCAGGGCCATTCTTTTGTAGGGATTTTTGAAAGTCAGCCTGCGTTGCGCTAAAAATATTGTGTGTCAGTTTAAACACAGTCATGTATAATTTTTCTAAGGGGACGTTTCCCTTTGTGTTAATTTTCATTCCATATTCTTTTCCGTTAGCTTCAATGGTGTTCACTAAATCCTGTAATTCTTTTTATCCTGTGGCGAGAAGGACCATGTCATCAGCAAACCTCAAACACCCTACTCTTCTTCCTCCAATTTCTACTCCTTTGTCATCTAATGAACGTTGATTGGTCAATCATATTACCCAAGTAGAGGTTGAAAAGTGTAGGTGATAGACAGCATCCCTGTCATACTCTTTTTCCTAGTCCGATCCAGTTCGTACTTTCTCCTCTCACTTTAACTGAGGCTTTTTGATTAAGATATAGTGGGTTTACAAGTCTTCTGCTTTTCCAGTCCACCCTCTTTTCCCTCATTATAGTCGCCAGCTTGCCCCAAGCCACATTGTCGAATGCCTTTTCTAGATCGATGAAGCACATATAGAGGTATCTTCCCTTTTCAGTAAACCTTTCTCCCAAGATTCGTAGGAGCCCTATTGCATCTCTGGTGCCCGTATTCCGTCTAAAGCCAAACTGCTCCTCGCCAAGCTTCTCCTCCATTACTTTTTCAAGTCTCTTATTAATTATTCTTAACATCACTTTGGCTGCATGTAAAATGAGGCTGATGGTCCTGTGCTCACTGCATTTCTTGGTTCCTTGTTTTTTCGATAATGGAATCATTCCTGTTGTCGGAAAGTCCTCAGGCCATTCACCACTGTCCGATATTTTGTTACATAACCTCAGTATTTCTCTTATTCCATCTTGGTTCAAGCATTTTAATATTTCTCCCGGTATTGCACTGTACCTACCGCTTTGCCATTTTTCATTGCAGCTATGGCAGACTTTACTTCCTCCATTATGATGGTCGGTCCTTTCTCTTCATCACTTACACTGTTGAGTGATTCAAGTTCCAGAGTTTCTGGTTTGCGATCTGTGTCACATTGCTCTTTTAGATGTTCTTCCCGTCTCTGGAGGACATCGTCACGATCTTTATACACTATCTCTTCGTCTTTATTCAAAATTTCCACAGTAGCACTTCCTGCTCTGTTTTGATCCCATGTCATTGTCTTTAATCTTTTGTAAAGTAAGTCTTATCTCCCCTTCGTGTCCAGTTCCTCAATTGCGTCACATTCCTCTTTTAGCCATTTTTTCCTAGCCTGCTTTGTTTCTCTTCGCAGTTCATTATTTAACCTTTGGTACATCTTTCTTGCATCTTGAGTGTTCTTGTTTTTAAATTTTCTTCTCTCCTCCACCTTGGAAATCATTTCTTGTGTGACCCATGGTTTTTTTGCCCTTTTCCCTTTTGCATATCCTGCTTTAATGATTCCCTCGTTCAGCATATTCCAGTACTCGTTGGCATTATCAGATGGTTCTTTGTCTC
Organism: Schistocerca americana; assembly: GCF_021461395.2. Lineage (NCBI taxonomy): Eukaryota > Metazoa > Arthropoda > Insecta > Orthoptera > Acrididae > Schistocerca > Schistocerca americana. The sequence goes on from NC_060126.1 coordinate 385,407,793, forward strand.
GTAATGTGTTTAGAAACTCACGTGACAGCATATCTGTAATTTGTTCTTTGTTGGATCTTATCTTCTCCAGATGCCACTTCTTCACCATGGTCGTCGTCTTCAGTTTTTTCATTCTTGTTTCTATTTCTGCCATAAGTAAGTTGTGGGCGCTATTAATATCTGCACTTGGTAATGTGTGAACCTTCTTGATTCGATTCCTATATCTTTCTTCTACTAGTATAAAATCGATTTGGTTTCTGTATTTATCCTCTGGTGATTTCCAAGTGTAGAGCCACCTCGTGTGGTTCTTGAACCATGTATTTGCCACTATCAGCTGCCTTTCCCTGCAGAAGTCAATTAGCCATTCACTTCTATCATTTCTCGTTCCAAGACCATGACTGCCTACTGTGTTTCCCTCTTTCCCTTTCCCACAATGGCGTCCAGTCTCCATTTTGTGCATAAAATGGAGACTGCATTGTGCAGGGAAGATAATATGCGGTGATATTCCGTTGCCTTCCGCAGTTCTACAGGCCGCCCTAACGTGGGATACAGACGCCTTTCGCAGCTGTCCGCTTCGGTTCAGACGCCACATGAGAAGTAGAGGTTGGAAAAAGAAAGACCTCTAGCCCTCGAAACCTAATAGCGTCAGGGTCGGAAAAGAACAAGAGTTGGCCGAGGGTGGCCAGATAGGAAAGATAAAAGTGAGGAGCCTGGCATAAGTAAGTGGAAGCAATGCCAGGACTGAGCTCAGGGACCTGTGGTCGCCAGCCATGTACTCACTAGGTGTGAGTCCCTGAGGAAAACACTGGACGCTAAAGATGGCTTTTTTTAGCTGGCGAGAATAGAATATGAGACGTTTGGGATGTTGAGGCTTCCGTTAGCCTGACTGTAAGGAAAATGTAAAGTACTGATCCCTCTTTCCGAACGCTCCTCCACAAAGAGAGGATCACTTCGAAACTAGAGTGCCTCCTATTTTTTTGTGTCTACACTGAGTGTCCGAGCCGGATCATGTTGGTGTAGTATTAATTTGTGTATCCTCTCGCGAACATACTGTTGGTTTCATCGCCATGTGATAGACAGCGGCACCAGAGGAGCGTTCCGAAACGTCATCTCACTCAGATGGGTCACTGAATTCCCCAATTCTGAACAAACTGCGACAGTTTAAAAACTTCTAAGCTTGCTAAAGGCGTATCGAGACGTGAGTGCTGTGTTTGTTGTGGTGGAAACAGGAGTGCCCAAAGAGGGTGGCCGGTGGGGGCAACTGCCTCCAGTGGGAATGCATTTAGTTTACGAATAACGAATATGAAAATGCGTCTGTAAGGTCAGGGCCTAGATTTTTATGAGCTAAAAACCTGGAAAAATTTTCACTTAAATGACCTGAAGATATCGATAATACTACGTAAAAGTCATATAAAACGCATGAAAGTGAGTTATAAAATGAATTAAAATAATGAAAATCTTTATAGGAACTGAAACTGCAGAAAGATTAATTACCTTAAAATTGCATTGTTTCACTTTAAGGAATCTCACTCTTTGAAGATATACTAAAAATGTTTTACAACCATTTTAGAGCTATTCTAGCGAATGACAGCATGCATAGTCTCTCCAAAGTGAGGGAACATCTGTTATTCCACAATTTGTGCTTACAGCTACAAAATCTTCTTCAACGTATGTTCAAACGACTAGCGCGTACGCTACAATATTTTCCTTTAGTTTCAAAAACGAATGAACACTACATTTCGCACAGTATCTATATTTCTCTCTCAACATCCAAACCTGGTACAAGCCAGCTACAGTAAGCAAAGCGACAATTACTGCAAGCATATGGACCATCACTTTGTTTTCAACACGTAGAAATACATTCTTGAGAAACAGTGTTCCGTTTTCCCTAGTGGTGGGTACACCGCTCTTTTTTGCCAAAATTAAGTGAATGAACTGCTGTGCCCTAAATGGATGTCAAAAACAAACGTATTAAAAATGAAGTAAAATCTTGAAAATGACGTCTGAAAACTAAACTCTATAAAACCACGCGACGTCGACCATCCGCTGTGTCATCTCGAAGGGAATAACCATCTGGACCAGTCGACATATCTTCATACCATCTGGCTGACGGAGGACAACGCACCGTATTTTATTGTCACTGCCATGTCGCACTTCTTCCACTACAGCCCTCTTCCACAAGTGCCGTGGTTTGCTGGCTGCTTGGAGCAGAACAACCTCTCCAATTCTCGGTTTCCTTTGCGAAGGGTATCCCTTCACCTCATGGTATTGTCTTAGCAGCAAGAGGTATTCGGCCTTCCACCTACGCCAAATGTCCTCACTGACATTTTGTCTGTCGTAACTCCTTGCTAAGGTCCCTTTTAGTTGTTGACTCTGGCCCACATGGAATAGCTACTAATTTCCCACCATTTACACTACTGGCCATTAAAATTGCTACATCACGAAGATGGCGTGCTACAGACGTGAAATTTAACCGACAGGAAGAAGATGCTGTGATATGCAAATGATTAGTTTTTCAGAGCATTCACACAAGGCTGGCGCCGGAGGCGACACCTACAACGTGCTGACATGAGGAAAGTTTCCAACCGATTTCTCATACACATACAACATACATACATTGACCGGCGTTGCCTGGTGAAACGTTGTGATGATGCCTCGTGTAAAGAGTAGAAATGCGTACCATCACGTTTCCGACTTTGATAAAGGTCGGATTATAGCCTATCGCGATTGCGGTTTATCGTATCGCGACATTGCTGCTCACGTTGGTCGAGATCCAATGACTCAATGACTGCAGAATATGGAATCGGTGGGTTCAGGAGGGTAATACGGAACGCCGTGCTGGATCCCAAGGGCCTCGTATCACTTACAGTCGAGATGACAGGCATCTTATCCGCATGGCTGTAACGGATCGTGCAACCACGTCTCGATCCATGAGTCAACAGATGGGGACACGTTTGCAAGACAACAACAATCTGCACGAACAGTTCGACGACGTTTGCAGCAGCATGGACTATCAGCTCGGAGACAATGGCTGCGGTTACCCTTGACGCTGCATCACAGACAGGAGCGCCTGCGATGATGAACTCAACGACGAACCTGCGTGCACGAATGGCAAAAGGTCACTTTTTCGGATGAATCCAGGTTCTGTTTACAGCATCATGATGGTCGCATCCGTGTTTGGCAACATCGCAGTGAATGCACATTGGAAACGTGTATTCGTCATTGCCATACTGGCGTATATCCCGGCGTGATGGTATGGGGTGCCATTGGTTACACGTCTCGGTCACCTCTTGTTCGCATTGACGGCGCTTTGAACAGTGGACGTTACATTTCAGATGTGTTACGACCCGTGGCTCTACCCTTCAGCGTGTATCGAAAACCGACACATACGGACCGATACCTGCACAAACTGTCAAACCACCACCCGAGCCAGAAAAGAGGCATGATTAGTACGCTCGTAACGAGAGCAGGACGAATATGTGAGCCGCAACACCTGAAACGAGAAATGCAACACCTGGAAACTGTTCTGAGGAGCAATGGGTACTCCACAAGTGTAACAGAGCCAAACACTCGGCGAAGTAAGGAACCAGAAGAAGAAATGTCGGGTACGGGCTTTCTGCCATACATTCCCAGAGTGACGGACAGAATTGGCCGTATATTGCGCAAACATGGCGTAAAGACGATTTTCAAACCGACAAGGAAGATCAAAGAGTGTCTTAGATCGGCGAAGGAGAAAAGAGACCCACTTGCAATGTCGGGAATATAACGTATACCATGCACATGCGGTAAAGTTTGTGTCGGAATGACTGGACTATCCATTAACACCAGGATCAAAGAGCATAAGCGACATTGCAGGTTGGGGCAGGTGGAGAAACCGGCCGTGGCAGAGCACGCACTGAATGAGACCGACCACGTAATAAAATTCGCCGACACGGAAGTTATGGCTGTAGAGAAGCACTATCACACGCACTTGTTTAGAGAAGCTGTAGAAATACAAAAACACGCGAACAGTTTCAACAAGAAAGAGGAAAGCCTTAAGGTAAACGGATCCTGGCTTCCCGTACTGCAGTGAACGACCGTCGCAGGTAGCAAGAGGAGAACCGCACCGGAAATGACCGCGGAGAAGCCCTCGGACGTTGGCGCGCCAGGTACATATAGTCTGCGGCCGCGAGCTCGGCTCCAGTTCACCACCGGCAATGGAGGGTGAAGCATGGCAATGCCAGCCACTCGTGCTGGCGAAACATCAGAAAAATCATTAGATGAACGTCGGCCGAAGAACCCGAGACAGAAGCCAATAGGCAGTTTGTCAACAGTGGCCACAAAAGCCTTAACAATTTTGTGTCCTTAGGTTAGTTAGGTTTAAGTAGTTCTAAGTTCTAGGGGACTGATGACCACAGCAGTTGAGTCCCATAGTGCTCAGAGCCATTTTGACTTTGTAGACAGATTGATATCTGAATTGGAGAACATAATGATCGTTGGAAGTGTTCTTCCTAAGTTATTTTCCTGGATGAGACAACACTGAACTCATCAGGTTACCTTCCAATGGGAAAGCTGTTGCACTCATCGACTGTTATATTGACTTGTAAATTATAAATTTCAGCAATCAGTCGTCCTTTTTAAATTTCATTGGCAGGTCTAGATTTCAGCTAGAAGCTAGCCGTTCTCAATGCACTATTATTTATGCCCAGTGCATGTAATGTCTGTTGGTCGGGTTTCATCCACAGTTCATTGAATACTCAATTCAATGAACTGTGAATGAAGCCGAGGCGCAATGGGCACTGCATCTCGAATTTTCTACATGCTTATGCTGAGAATTTCACAGCACTGGCACTACGTATTTTTAGACAAGGTGTCGTCAGTCTTTTTTATTTATCGCCCATTTTTGAATGTTGTTAATACAAAATTTTCTAACTCTTCACCGGCTCCATAGTACTGGTTATTTACAAAGTAGGGAAGTAATTTTAATTTATAAAATTTCTAAAGCAGAGTTGTACCAGATTAAAACATACAATGATAACTGCGTACCAAATATTTTGTGTCAAAGTCTTATGAAAACATAATGGAATTTTTTTAAAAACTTTACTGCCTACCGATCACCATGAAAAGTGAGACCAGGTTGACAACCACCGTTTTTGAGTGAATTTCTCTTACTTTACTGAGTGCCCCCTGCAGCAGGAGTTCATGTCCAATTGAAGCGCATTGTGGTAGTTTGTTTCACAGTTCAGTTCACAATCACTGCCATACTTATTAACTACCGTCAGGTCATGTTATCAATTTATTATAGTCACAATTAAAGTCGAGCCACTACCTGTGGCTCAACTCTGGCATCTCTCTATTAGAACAGCTTACTTTACGAGCACAAGGGGAAATATAATCATTTTGTAAAGTTAGCGTATATTCCATTTAACTCGGGTTTTTTATGAATAAATCTGTCGTGATATTGGTTTCTATCTGTTATTCAAGTAGACAACAGATCTTGTTCACCTTTAATTGTATCACTTACTTTAGTGAGAAATAATAGGAGCAGTTTATTGCGTATAATTTTCACAGTAATGTCACTGAAGTGATGGTTCTGTGTCTTAGAGATTCGGAGAGGCAGAAGTTGGTTAGAGCTACCAACATGCCTGTCCACCAGAGAGACGTGTTGTAAGTTAATAATTAAACCTGAACAAATTGCAGCAGGCTTTATCCGACTTAAAGTTAGACTCTATACACGTATATCAATGTGCTCCCTTGAATGCTTCGGTTTCACCAAAATTGTTTGCAGAGGTCAGGCTACGTGGGGAAGAAATAGCACATCTTCCTATGAAGCTAGTACTCAATGCACTGCCTCACTCATGTGTTTCAATTGCTCCAAAAACTATCCATCTACAAGTACTGGTAACGAATGTGCAATATTTCAGAAAGAGAAGGAAATACAAGAGGTAAAAGCTACACCACATATCTCAAACTCTGAGATGAGGCATGAGTAACCCCACAAAGCCACCTACTTTCATGAAATCATTCACCTCAGAATTTAAGCTAGCTTAACAAAAGACTTGCTGGCACGCAGTCGTTGACAGCTGAACAGATCACAAAAGCCTGCATCTATAAATGTACCTGCAATCCTGCATCAATAAATGTACCTGAAATCCTGCATCACTGGTGAAACAACGAAACTGTCCTATGACTGAAATGATAGTGACAACAGGACCTACTATTGGGGAGAACAACACACCCTTACGGTAGACAGAAAAACAGAATGAAACAGTTTTTTGTCGTAAAAACACTACCACTATCCACAAAATCCACAGCTTGGACATATGACTCATGTTGTTCAGACTTGACAGGTCAGGGTACAGGAATTTTTGTATACTGTAAATACAGTAACCTTTTAGAAGTGACAGATTTATTCTGAAGTGCTGTGTTCTTTATTTGTGTTGGGAGATCATTGTACAATTTTATTCCATTATATTTAAAACAGCTGTAATGGTTTGCTGTTTTTGTCATAGTGGTCACAATCTGTTTGATGACTTTTTCTTTGTAAAACAGTAATTCCAGTAAATACTGGCATATGAGCGTAAATGTACTCAATTTTGGGCTCAAAGTATTGAATGAAAGAGATCAAACGCCATTGATGTCTCGGTATTGATATTTACTAGATTTCCTATTGATTTAATCATAAAACATATTTTTATTCTGTAATTATTTTATTTGTGCTACACTTGTTCTATAGCTTCATACATGTGAGTAAGTCACTTTGATGTGAAACGAATCAATGCATGAATTATCAATATCAATCCACACAACGTAATGAATGGCATATAAATATAAATATGGACAAAGAATGCAATGATAATAACAATGCAACAGTGGTGAAAAAAGTTAATGAACATTTGTGTGTTCTTCAGTATTTTTTATATGTTACTTAACATTAAAATAGATATATAATGGACCATAATTAACAGGAATTTTCAATTAAGTGGATTACAAGAGAGCATCATATAAAAGGTTTTATTTACTACCAGTAAAAGTTCTCCCATTGTACGAGATGGGTGTTAAGTGGAAACCAGTACATTTTTACATTAGTTTCAAGTAAAGGTACACTGTTTGATCAAAAGTATATAGACACCCCTATGTAATGAGGAATTGAGCAGCAGATGTCACAAGAAATAGACTCACCAGTAAAAAAGGAGGTGGAGGGAGCTGTGTTATCAGTTACAGAGCAGTAGCAACAGAATAGGTCCGTCAAGGAGGACTCAGTAACTTCGAACGTGGGCCAGTCATTGGCTGCCACCCGATTAACACATCTCTCAAGAACATTTCTACCAGAATGGTAGAGAGCTGCAGAAATCAACTGTTAGTGATGTGATTAGGAATTGGAAATTCAAAGGAACAATCAAAGCTAAACCAAGACCAGACAGACATCATTTATTGCTACACAGGGACCATCCAGTATTGCTGAGGGTGGCTATAATAAATTCCATGACATAAGCTGGAGCAATCACTTGTAAGTTCCCAAATGCTACCAGCAGTCAAGCTTGCACAGTTACTGTGAATGGAAATGAAGTATGCTTCTTGACAGAGCATAAGGGAACGATGCAGGAGACCCGCACCGCAGTATTAGGCAAGGTCCTAATGGAGATGGTTTGCCGTTGCCTTCCTCCGACCGTAATGGGATGAATGATCATGATGAAGACGACACAACAACAGTCAGTCATCTCAGGGCATATGAAAATCCCTGACCCTGCCGGGAATCGAGCCCGGGAGTTCATGCTCGGGAAGCGAGAACGCTACCGCGAGACCACGAGCGGCAGACTTCCTGTGCGTAGGAAGTTAAAAATAATGGGGTACAATAGTCAAGCAGCTCCTCATAAGCCACATATCTCTGTAGTCAGTATTAAGGGACGCTAAAGGTACAGTAGACGACCAGTAACGAACGATTTGGAGTGATGATCAAGCTATACCCTGTGTCAACCAGATGGAAGGATTTGGGTTTGTTGGATGCATGGAGAATGTTACCTGCCGTAATATGTAGTGTCGTGTCCTGACATAGGTGGGAGAGGGAAAAAGGGCTTACTGTTCAGAGCAGATGGCAGTAGGCCTATTCACAGTGAAGGCATTTCATTGTTTTCTTCTTTCTGAGCCAACACTGGTACAGGCATTTACTAAAAATGCAGGTGGTGAGACTCGGCAGGGAACTCGTTGTGGAGACTCTTGGATAAGCAGGGTTTTGAAATAGTTGTTTATTCCAGACAGGACTGACTAATACACTGCAGGCTAGTTCTGGGGTTAGAAAAAGCATGAATAACGCTGTTACAACAGAAGCCAGTGCAGAAGTCCCAGGAGTGGATCCTAACCACAGTAGCAAACACTAGCAGCTTCGTAAGGCAACAACTTAGTTGCAAAACAAAACATAATGAATGTGACACTGTTCACTGAGGCGCTCCAAGAGGGAGAGCAGACTTGCGCGGAGCTGGACCGAGGCTGGAGTCGACGGACGCGGATTCGACGTCCTGATCGTCTGACTGAGAACTCTGCCAAAATGCGGAATCTAGGGGTTTTAAAGAGTCGAGTGGGGGAACTGTATTTCTCACTTAAAGCCACCCAGTCAATCCCGTAGGTCTCTTGCAGGTGCCTGCCAATCATGGTTTACTTAGGTCCCCTCTACTGCTCCTAAGGTGGGGATGTTGGTGCAGTTGCACAAAGGCCGTATTTGGTATCAGCTTTGTTCAGCTAAAGCTGAACGTAACTGCTCTGTCAAATAAGGCTTGCAACATTATGGTTATACGTCATTTAGCCCCGCCCCTCGGGCTCTCCGGAGTAGGGACTGCTCTCTTTCTAACCCTTGTAAGTCTACTAACGTTGCTGTTCTCAGGGCTGGTATCAAGCTGGCTTTATACACAAGTACGTGCCTGTTGGTTACAAAGTTCTACGGTGACAACCTACTACAGCGTCTAGACGACATATGAAGTTACACGTTAATTCCTCGAAGAGTAACTAACGGCCTGGGAACGCGTCTGGGGGCGTCTGCATTTTCGCAAGGCTCTCCCCTTACTGTTTACTTCAAGTAACAATATCTCTCCTAGTTTCGTCTGCCCTCAGCATCGTCTGTGCATCCGCGCTTTGTAACGCCTATCCTCCTTTCTCACAGCTTCAAGATAACACTACAGTAGCAAGGAATAATCAATATATTACGGTAGCGACTGACAACTGTAGTTACGGAGGAGGAGGTGTATGGATTTTTTTTTTTTTTTTTTTTTTTTTTTTTTTTTTTTTTTTTTTTTTTTTGCTGTTAGGGTCTAGCCCTCTTATTATGTGCGAGCCAATTCATTACGGGGATGTTATTGTCGTGTAACCACTCCGCCACAGGCCGTGCATTATGAACAGGTGATCGATCATATTGAAAGATCCAGTCACCATCCTCGAATTCCTCTTCAGCAGTGGGAAGCAACAAGGTGCTTAAAACATCAATGTAGACCTGTGCTGTGATAGTGCCACGCTAAACAACAAGGGGTGCAAGTCCCCTCCATGGAAAACACGACCACACCATAACTACACCGCCTCCGAATTTTACTGTTGGCAGTATACACGCTGGCAGATGACTTTTACCGGGCATTCGTCATACCCACACCCTGCCATCGGATCGCTAATTGTGTACCGTGATTCGTCACCCCACACAACGTTTTTCCACTGTTTAATCGTCCAGTGTTTACGCTTATTACACCAAGCGATGCGTCGTTTGGCATTTACCGGCGTGATGTGTGGCTTATGAGCAGCAGTTCGACCATGAAAGTCAAGTTTTCTCATCTCCCACATAAGTTTCATAGTATTTGCAGTGGATCCTGATGTAGTTTGGAATTCCTGTGTGATGGTCCGGATAGGCGTCTGCCTATTACACATTACGACCCTCTTCAACTGTCGGCGGTCTCTGTTAGTCAACAGACGAGGTCGGCCTGTACGCTTTTGTTCTGTACGTGTCCCTCACGTTTCCACTTCACTATCACATCGGAAACAGTGGACCTAGGGACGTTTAGGAGTGTGGAAATCTCCGCACAGACGTATGATGACACAAGTGACACCCAAGCACCTGACCATGTTCGACGTCCGTGTGTTCGAAGAGCGCCCCATTCTGCTCTGTCACGATGTCTAACAACTATTGAAGTCGCTGATATCGAGTGCCTGGCAAAACGTTTGTTTTGGGGGGTGTCCGGATACTTTTGATCACATAGTGTGCCTGAAATGAATAACTCAGGTGAAAGGGACGGAAAGTAAATGGGATGGGAAAATTATACGAAGGAAATAATGACTTCCAGCCGCACACAGCATTGCAACAATCCGACAGAGAGAGTTGAAAATTTGTGCCAGATCAAGAATCGAACCAAGATGGTTTGCTTCTCTCTAACATTTTCCTTAACCGCCTAGGCCATCTGAACACACTTTCATCAGTCCCAAATTCCCAGCTCCCCACTCGCCGCACCGTAATGACCTCCGCCTATTAACCCCCTTCTCACAGATTTCTGATTCCCGGAGGACTCCGGATGTTGATTGTGCAACCACACTGAAACTTTTTCATCAAAAGCCGTCGCAACATAGAATTATAGATATGAGTGGTGTCTGTTCTTTCGGACATGTCTTGTGAGATCAGTTGTCCCTAGTGAGAATTACTCGTATTTTAGTTTACGAGAACGAAACAGAACATTTAACCACAAGGTCTGGATTTTTATAAAACAACATAACTAAGAAATTATCACTAGAACTACCTGAAAACAACGATAAAACAACGTAAAAATGGTATAAAACATATGTAAAGTGAGTCAGAAAATCAACTAGGGTAATAAACAACTTTGTAGGAGGTTGGAACTGAAATTAAGAGAGGAAAATTAATTTAAATTCGCTACGTTTTTCTTTACATCTCATTCTTTGAAGATGCAGAAAATTGTGTAAACATCGTAGACCTACTGCAGCATGACACTCAGCATGTAGAGATACTTGTTAGTGAAGGAGCGTCTGCTGTTGAAGAATGTGTGCATGTGTTTAGAAAATTCGGATAGAATATTCGGGTAAACAACTGGAGCGTGGACTTTGATATTTTTCTTTAGTTCCAAAAACAAATCTAAAAAAATTGACATACGAATTTCAATATTCCTCAATTGGACATTAAGGCGAATGCCCACTAGAAAGTAAATTTCTGCGAGTTGTTTCATATGGAAGCACCCTCGGCAAGTCGTCGTGTGCAAGTTTTGTCAGCTTGCAGAAGTACCTTCTACAAGTTAATGGAAGCAGCTTCTGGCATCTGGTTGTAAATACTTATCGAATTTGTCAACTGCTTGAACTTTTTCTCATACTTGTAGAAGTCTTGTATTTTCGGTACTGGTATGGTACGCAAAAGTCAGTGTCGAAAAGCAGAATGGTGCAAAGAAAAGATGGCTAAAAGAAATGTACCACAAGAAACCTTAAACACATACAGGGTAAATCATATGCCGCTATCGCTGTCATTTTGCACATCCTGCAACGAAAATGACAAAAGGATTGAGAAGTAACAGAAATGATAACAGCGAGAAACCTAACATTGTAATTGGTGATCATGAATTTAGACAAAGCTGAGGAATTCTGTTACCTTGGAAGCAAAATAATCTATGGCAGACGAAGCAAGGAGGACATAAAAAGCAAAATAGCATAGGCAAAGGGGGCATTCCTGGCCAAGAGAAGTGTAATGGTATCAAATTTAGGAATTAATTGGAGGAAGACATTTCTGGTAATGTACATTTGGAACACAGCACTGTATGGTAGTGATTCACCGACAGTGGAAAATTGGAACAGAAGGGAATTAAAGTGTTTGAAAGTCGTGCTACTTAGCAGTATTGAGAATTAGGTGGACTGATAAGCAATATGAGGATTCTCTGCAGAATCGACGAAGAAAGGAATTCGTGGAAAACACTAACAAGAACAAGGGACAGGATGATAGAAAATGGAATAACCACCATAGTACTAAAGGGAGCTACAGAGGTAAAAGCTAAAGGGGAAGTCAAAGATTCAAAGATTGGGATACATCCAACAAATAACAGAGGATATAGGGTGCAGTGCAAGTGCTTGTCCGAGATCAAGAAATCAAGAAGTTGGCCCAGGAGAGTAATTCATGACAGGCGGCATCAATTCGGCCAGAAGACTGATGTCTAAAAAAAAAAAAAGCTTTCAATATATGTGTTGTGGTCTTCAGTCCTGAGACTGGTTTGATGCAGCTCTCCATGCTACTCTATCCTGTGCAAGCTACTTCATCTCCCAGTACCTACTGCAACCTACATCATTCTGAATCTGTTTAGTGTATCCATCTCCTGGTCTTCCTCTACGATGTTTACCCTCCACGCTGCCCTCCAATACTAAATTGGTGATCCCTTGAAGCCTCAGAATATGCCCTACCAACCGATCCGGTCTTCTAGTGAAGTTCTGCCGCAAACTTCTCGTCTCTCCAATTCTATTCAATACCTCCTCATTAATTATGTGATCTAACCATCTAATCTTCAGCATTCTTCAGTAGCACAACATTTCGACGGCTTCTATTCTCTTCTTGTCTAAACTATTTATCGTTTCACTTCCATACATGGCTACACTCCATACAAATACTTTTGAAACGACTTCCTGACACTTAAATCTATACTCGATGTTAACAAATTTCTCATCTTCAGAAACGCCTTCCTTGCCATTGCCAGTCTACATTTGATATCCTCTCTACTTCGACCATCATCAGTTATTTTGCTCCCCAAATAGCAAACCTCCTTTACTACTTTAAGTGCCTTATTTCCTAATCTAATTCCCTCAGCATCATCCGATTTAATTCGACTACATTCCATTATCCTCGTTTTGCTTTTGTTGATATTCATCTTATATCCTCCTTTCAAGACACTGTCCATTCCGTTCAGTTGCTCTTCCAAGTCCTTTGCTGTCTCTGACGCAATTACAATGTCATCGGCGAACCTCAAAGTTTTTATTTCTTCTCCTTGGATTTTAATTCCTACTCCACGTGTTTCTTTTGTTGCCTTTACTGCTTGCTCAATATGCAGATTGAATAACATCGGAGATAGACTACAACCTTGTCTCACTGCCTTCCCAACCACTGCTTCTCTTTCATGTCCCTCGATTCTTGTAACTGCCATCTGGTTTCTGTACAAATTGTAAGTAGCCTGTCGCTCCCTGTATTTTACCCCTGCTACCTTCAGAATTTGAAAGAGAGTATTCCAGTGAACATTGTCAAACGCTTTCTCTGTCTACAAACGCTAGAAACGTGGGGTTGCCTTTTCATAATCTATTTTCTAAGATAAGTCATAGGGTCAGTATTGCCTCACGTGTTCCAACATTTCTACGGAATTCAAACTGATCTTCCCCGAGGTCGGCTTCTACCAGTTTTTCCTTTCGTCTGTTAAGAATTCGTGTTAGTATTTTGCAGCCGTGGCTTCTTAAACTGATAGTTCGGTAATTTTCACATCTGTCAACACCTGCTTTCTTTGGGATTGGAATTTTTATATTCTTCTTGAAGTCGGAGGGTTTTTCGCCTGTTCATACATTTTGCTCACAAGATGGTAGAGTTTTGTTAGGCCTGGCTCTACCAAGGCTGTCAGTAGTTCTAATGGAATGTTGCCTACTCCCAGGGTCTAGTTTCGACTTTGGTCTTTCAGTGCTCTGTTAAATTCTTCACTATCATATCTCTTATTTCATCTTCATCTACATTTTCTTCCATTTCTATAATATTATCCTCAAGAACATCGCCCTTGTACAGACCCTCTATATACTCCATATATATTCAGTCAATTATATATGTCTTCAAAATTTCTGAATAATAGCTGTCTGGATACTTTTGCTCAGATGTGTATATTATTTATTGTGTCTCGCAGTCAACTGATAGTTTTAGAAGTTGCATGCTTGATTCCTCTTCTACAAATATTGAACGCGTGTGTTCATGTGCTTTATCCTGTTTAGCGTTTATTATGTCAATATGACATTTCCACGCAACTGCGTGAGTGCTGAAAACCCCAGGAACATGGTTTCATTAACAGATTCAGCATCGCCATTAGCATTACTCAGTGATACAGTGGTGACCAGTGGAGTTTTATTCTGCGAATGCAAGAAGTCTACCCGACTGTTTTATTTGCGTTAACGAACTGTCTATTTGATTTTTAGGCCACCGTTGTCAAGACTGTTTTTGTGTGTCATATATTAGAATTGTGGCGTCATCAGCGAAAAGGAAGGTTTTGTTGTTGAATAGGCTTAAAACAATTTCATTTGTGTGAAATAAGAACAATATGGAAATCAAGACTAAGGCTTGAGACATTCATATTTTTTAAATGATATTTATGGAAGAATGTTTAGTACTGGCACTTCCTGAAGGCTTGATCTCATTTGTTTGAACATATTGTTCTCGGTCTTTGAGATAAATTTTAAACCAGCCATGAGCAGTACTCTTATTCCATGGGAATAAATCACTTGCAGCAAAATGCTGTAATCAGTCATGTCAACGGCTATTGTGAGACAAATAAAAATATCAAACAGAAATACCTGTGCATGATGGCGTATTGTCAACACGATTTAGACCAAAATCTGGCAATTAAACGTACTGTACAGACAAGGTACAATGCCATGGAAATATAATGAACCACACCGTATTTAATATACATTGATCTTTTTTTGTACTACTATTGGTATTCCTGCAATAAATCATTCTCTTGATCTGGTTTCTCTCATCCCATCTGTTAATTCATAGCCAATTTGGACATCACATGAACAACTTTGTGCTTCCTTGCACCCCCACAAACATTTCAATAACATACGATACTTGTGTACAATTTTGACTGCTGGAAATTGATTTCTGGAGTATTTGTTTCACGCAGAGTTTCTGCAGCATGCGCAATGTCTTGAACCATTACGGTTAACCCTACCCGAAACCTTCTGCAGTTTTACCACATTCTGATTCACGATGTGGGAGCCCACCAAAATGCGGGATTAAAAAATCTATTTCTCATGCTAATGTTGAGAACCCTTAAATATTACCACTACAATGATTTAATCATGAGACTCTGAAGCCTTCAGTACGGAGAAATTAGAAATGTCTTCATTACTTCGTAATTAATTTATAAGAGTGCACGGAAACTCTAGAATCTATGTGAAAGGGTGCTGTATTACACCAAAATAAATGGTACGCTCATTGAGTGAAAATATCGTTAATGAGTAACTGAAATTAGCAGCAATTTATTACAGAAAAGTTCTGCAATTTTTAACCAACACTGTACATGTAACAGGTAAATTAATGACGTGTGAGGGCAATTTCGGAAAGCTGACAAAATTGGCATGAAGCCCAAAGAGTAAATTTTTAATGTAATGTTTTGATCAACCTTCATCAAAATTCCAGTGAAAATATGACTTTTCCAAGTAAATTAACTGCAAAAAATGTGATTTAGTACGTGTAGTTGGCAGCGCAAACACTAAAGAGCATAATGGAAGTAATGGTAGGGCTGTCAAGGTATTTGCGGCGAAAGGTTTTAGAAGTTCCTGTACGTGTTGTAACTTTACATTGCGTGAACTACACAAGGTACGTGAACGCAATTGTTTAATTTATATTTTTGCTGGTAATTATAGAGATTCGACTTTGCCACAATTGCGCAGTAGTGTTGCTGTTGCTTTATGACTAAAAAAATGCGAGCGACGTAAAGGCGGTTTAAAATAACCTCAAAAGATTATCGGCTTCTTCGCTTTCTGTTGATATTATTATTTTGGTTAAAAGCTTTTACGTAAATCAGCAGTAAAATAACTTCGTGTTATATATAAATTTGGATGGTAAGACCTTTTACCATGAGATACCGAAGACTGAAGAAAACATACTCTTTTATGTAATAAAATACATTTCATGTGAGTGATTAACTGGAGGACACTTATAACCTATGCGAACCCTTATTTTTTCGCGTTTATACGGCACAGAAATATCTTAGGTCTGAAAAACAATACGTGTAAAACGCCGTGAATTTTTATTGCTCATAGAGTACGAAATGGCCCCCAGTTCCCAGAGAATTTCAGATTCCAATACGTAGCCATACACAAATAACTTTTGCTTCTTCTAGAGCTCAAAGAGTATTCATACTTTCCTATTTCGATTATGGTGACTGCTATGTAATTAATAACACAAGAGCTCCACATGATCTGGCGCTTATTTTGAAGGCTCATTTTGTTAAATTTTAATATTAATGTTTCTGACCACTTTACTGCATTCTGCCAGTAATTCTGCTGCCTAGACTGGAATCACTCACAGATACAGGTTGAATCAAATAAAACTAACGATCTGGAACCACAAACATATTTAAATGGTCATACACTAAGTGAAACATAGTATGTCGAAGTTTCTTGAGATTTAGAGGTATAAGAAGCAGAAACGCATAGATAAACCAATCAGTAAGATCAGTTTGCCATATTTTTCATTGAGGTTTACCTCTCTCTTATTTTGTCTTCGAGACGTGTGTTATTAGTATAGGCGTACTTTCATTCTGTGTTGTCTTAAATATTACTCTATGCATACAGTGATACTCTGCAAACAACTAGAAAGTGCATGGCAGGTAGTGCTTCCCATGATACCTTGTATTAGGGTTTCTTCCTGCTTCATTCATAGAACATGGAATAAGTGGCTGCTTAAATGCACATTGCGATTAATCTGATCTGGTTTTTGCGGTCGCTGTGGGTGTTATAAGAAGACGGCTGTAGTGTGTTTCTAGATTCTTCTTGTAATATTGATCCTGAAGCTTTAGCAAATTTACATAAGTATACAACATACAGTTCACTACATGACCATGGAACTAGATATTGTTAAGACTTATACATAAACAAGAAAAAATAAAAAATCCCGAGTAGTATGGTAGACAATGGCCTAAAACTGTATAACAGGCTGCTGTAGGCAATTAATGGTGTAAATGCACTTCATATCTTTATCCGAAAGCTAAAAACATATCTGTTAAGTAAAAGCTGTTGCACTGTAAATGAATATTTAATATAATTATAGATAGCTACTTAATGTTCATGAATACTTCATGTATTAACTAACACTGTATGGCACAATTGTAAATGTTGTAAGGCTAATTATAATAACTGCAAAAACTGTAAGAATCTATGTACATTTATGTGATGATAAACAGCAGTTGATGACATCCAAACAATTTGTATCATTCTACGGATGAATAAAGATACAAATCAATCAGCCAACTTAGCACATCGTTTTTTTGCAGGATAGTTGATATATGTCTTCAAGCATCTGCCAGTTTTGGTTGTTGAGCATTTCATTGAGGCTCTGTTGTGAGCAGATAAACCTGAGGCCATTTTTGCTGTTCTTCATTTATGTGTTCATTATTCCATATCGGTCATATTTGGTATGAGTCCCAAAAACCTATGGGATGATTCATACAAGTGTTTAGAAAACAGTCTCCTTAACTGAAAAGTATTCATGTAGTGAAAGGGAATAGTGAGAATATTTTGCAAAGTAAATAACTGTGTATCTTGCTGAAGCATTTTCAAAATATTTACAGTACTTATGTGCTCATTGCATTTATTTGTTGATGGTGTGTGTGATGGGGGGAAAAATGTTCCAGTTGAATTTTCTTTCTTTTCCCAACCACTATAAAACACAAAAAATTCAGGTGTCTTGCCAGGGTTCAGATGGGGTCCAGTAATCTGTTGTAAAAATATTCAGTGACTCCCTGCAGACCTAAAGACATTGGCAATTCTATAAGCTGAAAAGAAATTTGGAAACATACTCAGTTAACCAGTACGTCTGTAAATTATTGTGTTATCTAAATTCAAGTGTCATAGTAGCATTCAGTAAGCTACAGGATACGAGAAATGTTAACTGTTAACAGGCCAGTGGTGTTATAAATACTGTAACTTTCTATGATAAACAACAGTGGGACCATTCAGGTAGGAATAGTAATATTTTTATTTCTCCATGGACCTACTCTGTACAGTGGTATTGGACACGTCATGTGTACATCGAGTTTAGAAATTCTTCAGTAAGAAATTTAAAAATTCTGAAGTTATAGGCGCGCGCGCGCGCGCACACACACACACACACACACACACACACACACACACACACGTTGCAAACCTCACTGTTTTATTTACTCAATGACCAGTTTCATACTGGGATCCATTTTCAAATCATCGTAGCAGGTAGTCAAAATGATCCAAAAATGCAAATGTATGTATGTATGTATGCACTGTAACTGTTCATTTGCAATTCATAATATGTAAATATTTTTGACGGAGTTTTTACAGTTTTGTATAGACTTTTTCGACTATCTATTATAATGTTTGTAAAATGGGTGCCGGCTTGAACTAGTGGTTGAGAAAATAAAAACAGTTAAATTTGCTACCTTGGTTGGTTTTTTTGTTGTAGTGACATGCCTATTTATCTTAAACCAGAGAGTTGAGGTGTAATAATCATTTAATTAATTTTGCAGGCTAGCTGAGGTTGGCCGCTTAGAAGAACCAAAGTCTGATGGAAAATATGACACAGGACAACTGTTTCTTCACAGAGTATTTGGCTACCGTGGCGTCGTTCTTTTTCCATGGCTTGCCAGAGTATATGATAGAGATGAGTCTGTCAGGAAGAGAGGAAACAGGTTTGTTCATGTGGTTTTGTCAATAAAAAGTATGTAGATGTAATATTGGCAATGTGTGGTATAATTGCAGTGTTGCACAATTCCCAGTGATTTTAAACTTCACATGCCCCCGTTTTCTCATATCTTTTGGTTTAGGGAGTCTACAATACACACGATGAGATACCATACAGTCGACTATCTTTGGTCATACAACATCCGTTTGCCTCATAAGAGTACAAAAAAATGCCTCCAAAACTATGTGATAATGAAACCTTAGGCAGCCTGTCGGATTTACAAAGACATGGATCCTGTGAAACATAGTAATGATGCAAACTTTGGCATAGTAGGTGGTGATAAGACGTTTTTCTTTGAGATGCCTTGAAAGACAATAACTGTAGAGAAATACAAATTGCTAGTAAAATTGAACACTCAAGAGTCTTGTAGAACTTCCAAAGAATGTAAAACCTTTGTAACTTGTCACCAGGCAACTAGTCTGGCTTTTTAAAAGCCAGACCAGTTGCAACAGGATTTGAACAAGAAGAATGACAAGACTATTCAGAAACTTTTAGTTCTGTAGCATGTTATAAATCAATTGGACTGATTCTTATTCTTGCCCTACAAATATGCAAACAACTACCTGTGATGTAAAACTAGCATTTCCATACAGTAATCTACAGGAGGAGATCTAAGTCAGTCATCTTGATGAATTCAACGATGGCGCAGATACTTTGTTAGTTGAAGAAGGGTTTGTTTGGCTTAAATTCCAAATAATTAGAATGAGAAATTCTCAGATTATCAGACGACGTTAGGATTTGTTAATACTGATGATGACACTTTTATCTTTGATGATACTTTTAACTTAAATAATAAATGAAAAGTCCCCACTTCTGAACCAGAGAAGCGTAAGTATTCTTCAGCTCCTCTCACTAGGAAGGGGTCTCTTGAGTCACTCCCTTCCCAGGTTTCTACTAGTGGGAAAAATGACACCTGCCAGTGGCTGAAGAGCCCAAAAGCAACTGGTCGTAGGGCTTCATGCTCATTCTCAGTCCCGGAGACTGATTCAGTGAAGGCCTCCCAGTCAGGGAAACCCAAGGAACAGTGTGAGAAATTGAAAAAGAAGACTCCCTAAAAACGAACTTGCGGTGGCACCCACACCACTGTTACCTACAAGCTCTGCGTCTGAGGATGGGGTGGAGATTCTGGCGTCCGCTGAGGACCTGGATCTCGTGGGACCCTCAGATTCAATGGATATAGATTGCTCAGGCAAAAGGTCAGCAGCAGGTGACCCTATGGTGTAAACTGCCTCAGTGAATGTTCCATACCTTCCCAGTCTCATGATGATGTCTTCCAGTGGAATTGTGGCGGTTCTTTCCACCACCTGGCTGAGCTACGGCAACTGTTAAGCTTTACACCTGCTTTCTGCATTGCCCTCCAGGAAACCTGGTTCCCATCAATGCAGACCTCTGTCCTCCATGGCTATAAGGGATATCACAGGAACCGTAGCAACTATACTACTGTCAGGTGGAGTTTGCTTTTATGCCCTAAACTGTCTGTAGTGAAACTGTGCCCCTTCAAACCCATCTTGAAGCTGTGGTTGTCAGAATATGGATGACATAGGAAATAACTGTCTGCAATGTATATCTTCCTCCAGATAGTGCAGTACCACTGAATGTATTAGCTGCACTGATTGATGAACTCCCTAAACCTTTCCTACTTTTGGGAGATTTTAACGTCCATAACCCCCCTTGTGGGTTGACACTGTGCTTACTGGCAGAAATGTCGAAACTCTACTGTCTCGGTTCGACGTCTGCCTCTTAAATACTGGGGTCGCCACACATTTCATTGTGGCTCGAGGTAGTTACTCGGCCTTGATTTATCAATTTGCAGCCCAGGACTTCTCCCATCTATCCACTGAAGAGCACATGATGATCTGTATGATAGTGACCACTTCCCCATCTTTCTGTCACTGCCGCAGCATCAGGCCCAAAGACGCCTGCCCAGATGGCCTTTAAACAAGGCAGACTGGGAAACTTTCACCTGTGATGTCACCGCTCACTGTCCCCCACATGGTAACATTGATGTAATGGTTGAGCAGGTGACTACCACAATCGTTTCTGCAGCATAAAACACGATCTCTCACTCTTTAGGGTGCCCCTGGCAAAAGACAGTCCCTTGGTGGTCGCCAGAAAGCACTGAGGTAATTACAGATCGTCTGCGAGCTCTACAGGACATAAGTGGCACCCTTCCCTAGACCATCTGATAGCCTTGAAGTGGCTCCGTGCCCATGATGCCAGCTTTATAAAATGATGGAAACAGGAGTGTTGGGAGAGGTACGTGTCAGCCATTGGGTGCCATACGTCACCTTCCCAAGTCTGGACAAAGATCAGACGTCTTTTTGGGTACCAGACACCAACATGTGTCCCTGGCGTTACCATCAATGGTGTGCTATGTACTGATACAAAAGCGATTGCTGAGCACTATGCTTGAGCCTCTGCGTCGGAGAACTACCCTCCAGCCTTTCGTACCCTCAACGGCAGATGGAAAGGAAGGTTCTCTTGTTCACTACATACGACAGTGAATCCTATAACGCCCCATTTACGAGGTGGGAGCTCCTCAGGGCACTTGCACATTGACCCGACACATCTCATGGGCCGAAACGGATCCACAGTCAGATGATTAAACATCTCTTGTCTGACTACAAGCACCATCTCCTCGTCATCATCCACCAGATCTGGTGCAATGGCTTCTTTCCATCGCAATGGCAGGAGAGCACCATCATTCCGGTGCTCAAACCTGGTAAAAACCCACTTGATGTGGATAGCTATCAGCCCATCAGCCTCGCCAACGGTGTTTGTAAGCTGCTGGAACGTATGGTGTGTCGGCGGTTGGATTGGGTCCTGGAGTCACGTGGCCTACTGGCTCCATGTCAGGGCGGCTTCTGCCAGGGGCGCTCTACCACTGATAATGTTGTGTCCCTTGAGTCTGCCATCCGAACAGCCTTTTCCAGATGCCATCACCTTGTTGCTGTCCATTTTTTTTTTTTTTTTTTTTTTTTTTAAAAAAAATCCCCGCAAAGCGTGTAACACCACCTGGCAACATCATATCCATGCCACATTATGCGGATGGGGTCTCTGTGGCCCGCTCCAGATTTTTATCCAGAATTTCCTGTTGCTCCGTACTTTCCGTGTCCAAGTTGGTGCCTCCCATAGTTCTACATCTACATCGATACTCCGCAAGCCACCCAACGGTGTGTGGCGGAGGGCACTTTAGGTGCCACTGTCATTACCTCCCTTTCCTGTTCCAGTCGCGTATGGTTCGCGGGAAGAACGACTGTCTGAAAGCCTCCGTGTGCGCTCTAATCTCTCTAATTTTACATTCGTGATCTGCTCGGGAGGTATAAGTAGGGGGAAGCAATATATTCGATACCTCATCCAGAAACGCACCCTCTCGAAACCTGGCGAGCAAGCTACACCGCGATGCAGAGCGCCTCTCTTGCAGAGTCTGCCACTTGAGTTTATTAAACATCTCCGTAACGCTATCACGGTTACCAAATAACCCTGTGACGAAACGCGCCGCTCTTCTTTGGATCTTCTCTATCTCCTCCGTCAGACCGATCTGGTATGGATCCCACACTGATGAGCAATACTCAAGTATAGGTCGAACGAGTGTTTTGTAAGCCACCTCCTTTGTTGATGGACTACATTTTCTAAGCACTCTCCCAATGAATCTCAACCTGGTACCCGCCTTACCAACAATTAATTTTATATGATCATTCCACTTCAAATCGTTCCGCACGCATACTCCCAGATATTTTACAGAAGTAACTGCTACCAGTGTTTGTTCCGCTATCATATAATCATACAATAAAGGATCCTTCTTTCTATGTATTCGCAATACATTACATTTGTCTATGTTAAGGGTCAGTTGCCACTCCCTGCACCAAGTGCCTATCCGCTGCAGATCTTCCTGCATTTCGCTACAATTTTCTAATGCTGTAACTTCTCTGTATACTACAGCATCATCCGCGAAAAGCCGCATGGAACTTCCGACACTATCTACTAGGTCATTTATATATATTGTGAAAAGCAATGGTCCCATAACACTCCCCTGTGGCACGCCAGAGGTTACTTTAACGTCTGTAGACGTCTCTCCATTGATAACAACATGCTGTGTTCTGTTTGCTAAAAACTCTTCAATCCAGCCACACAGCTGGTCTGATATTCCGTAGGCTCTTACTTTGTTTATCAGGCGACAGTGCGGAACTGTATCGAACGCCTTCCGGAAGTCAAGAAAAATAGCATCTACCTGGGAGCCTGTATCTAATATTTTCTGGGTCTCATGAGCAAATAAGGCGAGTTGGGTCTCACACGATCGCTGTTTCCGGAATCCATGTTGATTCCTACATAGTAGATTCTGGGTTTCCAGAAATGACATGATACGCGAGCTAAAAACATGTTCTAAAATTCTACAAGAGATCGACGTAAGAGATATAGGTCTATAGTTTTGCGCATCTGCTCGACGACCCTTCTTGGAGACTGGGACTATCTGTGCTCTTTTCCAATCATTTGGAACTCTCCGTTCCTCTAGAGACTTGCGGTACACGGCTGTTAGAAGGGGGGCAAGTTCTTTCGCGTACTCTGTGTAGAATCGAATTGGTATCCCGTCAGGTCCAGTGGACTTTCCTCTATTGAGTGATTCCAGTTGCTTTTCTATTCCTTGGACACTTATTTCGATGTCAGCCATTTTTTCGTTTGTGCGAGGATTTAGAGAAGGAACTGCAGTGCGGTCTTCCTCTGTGAAACAGCTTTGGAAAAAGGTGTTTAGTATTTCAGCTTTACGCGTGTCATCCTCTGTTTCAATGCCATCATCATCCCGTAGTGTCTGGATATGCTGTTTCGAGCCACTTACTGATTTAACGTAAGACCAGAACTTCCTAGTATTTTCTGTCAAGTCGGTACATAGAATTTTACTTTCGAATTCAATGAACGCTTCACGCATAGCCCTCCTTACGCTAACTTTGACATCGTTTAGCTTCTGTTTGTCTGAGAGGTTTTGGCTGCGTTTAAACTTGGAGTGGAGCTCTCTTTGCTTTCGCAGTAGTTTCCTAACATTGTTGTTGTACCACGGTGGGTTTTTCCCGTCCCTCACAGTTTTACTCGGCACGTACCTGTCTAAAACGCATTTTACGATTGCCTTGAACTTTTTCCATAAACACTCAACATTGTCAGTGTCGGAACAGAAATTTTCGTTTTGATCTGTTAGGTAGTCTGAAATCTGCCTTCTATTACTCTTGCTAAACAGATAAACCTTCCTCCCGTTTTTTATATTCCTATTAACTTCCATATTCAGGGATGCTGCAACGGCCTTATGATCACTGATTCCCTGTTCTGTACATACAGAGTCGAAAAGTTCAGGTCTGTTTGTTATCAGTAGGTCCAAGATGTTATCTCCACGAGTCGGTTCTCTGTTTAATTGCTCGAGGTAATTTTCGGATAGTGCACTCAGTATAATGTCACTCGATGCTCTGTCCCTACCACCCGTCCTAAACATCTGAGTGTCCCAGTCTATATCTGGTAAATTGAAATCTCCACCTAAGACTATAACATGCTGGGAAAATTTATGTGAAATGTATTCCAAATTTTCTCTCAGTTGTTCTGCCACTAATGCTGCTGAGTCGGGAGGTCGGTAAAAGGAGCCAATTATTAACCTAGTTCGGTTGTTTAGTGTAACCTCCACCCATAATAATTCACAGGAACTATCCACTTCTACTTCACTACAGGATAAACTACTACTAACAGCGACGAACACTCCACCACCGGTTGCATGCAATCTATCCTTTCTAAACACCGTCTGTACCTTTGTAAAAATTTCGGCAGAATTTATCTCTGGCTTAAGCCAGCTTTCTGTACCTATAACGATTTCAGCTTCGGTGCTTTCTATCAGCGCTTGAAGTTCCGGTACTTTACCAACGCAGCTTCGACAGTTGACAATTACAATACCGATTGCTGCTTGGTCCCCGCATGTCCTGACTTTGCCCCGCTCCCGTTGAGGCTGTTGCCCTTTCTGTACTTGCCCAAGGCCATCTAACCTAAAAAACCGCCCAGCCCACGCCACACAACCCCTGCTACCCGTGTAGCCGCTTGTTGCGTGTAGTGGACTCCTGATCTATCCAGCGGAACCCGAAACCCCACCACCCTATGGCGCAAGTCGAGGAATCTGCAGCCCACACGGTCGCAGAACCGTCTCAGCCTCTGATTCAGACCCTCAACTCGGCTCTGTACCAAAGGTCCGCAGTCAGTCCTGTCGACGATGCTGCAGATGGTGAGCTCTGCTTTCATCCCGCTAGCGAGACTGGCAGTCTTCACCAAATCAGATAGCCGCCGGAAGCCAGAGAGGATTTCCTCCGATCCATAGCGACACACATCATTGGTGCCGACATGAGCGACCACCTGCAGTTCCCGCCATATCCAGGAGAATGGGGTCCCACAGGGCTCTGTATTGAGTGTATCACTATTTTTAGTGGCCGTTAACAGTCTAGCAGCAGCTGTAGGGTCATACGTCTCCCCTCACTGTATGCAGACGACTTCTGCATTTCGTACTGCCCCACCAGTATTGGTGTTACTGAGCGGCACCTACAGGGAGCCATCCACAACATGCATTCATGGGCTCTCTCCCATGGCTTCCAGTTTTCGGCCGCTAAGTCCTTAATGATGATCCACTCACTGTAGTGGAGACATATCGATTCTTAGGACTGGTTTCCGATGCCCGATTGCTTAGGCTTCCTCACCTTCGTCAGCTTAAGCAGAAGTGCTGGCAGCACCTCAATGCCCTCCGCTGCCTGAGCAACACCAACTGGCGTGCAGATCGCTCTGCTCTGCTGCAGCTCTACAAAACCCTTGTTCAATCCCGCCTTGACTATGGGAGTCTGGTTTATGCTTCGGCAGTGCCCTCAGCAGTGCGTGTACTCAACCCAGTGCACCACTGTGGCGTTTGCCTAGTGATGGGAGCTTTTAGAATGAATCCAGTGACCAGTGTCCCGGTGGAGGCCAGAGTCCCTCCATTGCAGATCAGACGTGCACAACTGCTGGCCAGTTATGTTGCACACATTCGTAGTTCTTCTGAGGATCCGAATTACCGTCTCCTTTTTCTACCCGTGGCAGTTAATCTCCTGCATCGGTGGCTCAGATCGAGTCTAACAATTGCAATTTGCGTGTGATCCCTTCTGTCTGAGCTGGAGTCCTTCCCTTTATCACCTCTCATCCAGGTCTGTCCACATACACCTCCTTGGTGTTCACCTAGGCCGCAGATTCGTCTGGACCTTCCACATGACCCAAAGGACTCAGTTACTCATGCTGCTCTCTGCTGTCACTTCCTCTCGATTCCTGACGTGTTCTGGGGCTCTGAAGTGGTTTATACCGACGGCTCGGTGGCTGATGGTCATGTTGGCTTCGCCCACGTCCACAGAGGCTGTCTTGAACAGCATTCCTTGCCCGATGGCTGCAGTC
This sequence comes from Schistocerca americana, assembly GCF_021461395.2. NCBI lineage: Eukaryota > Metazoa > Arthropoda > Insecta > Orthoptera > Acrididae > Schistocerca > Schistocerca americana. Next base: position 385,433,882 of record NC_060126.1, read on the forward strand.
TATTAACTGCAGAGCTGGTGGCCATCTCTCGTGCACTTCAATTTATCAGTTCATGCCCTGGGAAATCATTTCTTCTGTGTACTGACTCCTTGAGCAGCCTACAAGCTATTGACTAGCACTACACTCGCCACCTTTTGTTGGCACCCATCCAGGAGTCCATCTCTGCCCTGGACCAGTCCCGTCATTTGGTGGTGTTTGCGTGGAACTCAGGCACGTCAGCATCACAGGCAACGAACTTGCTGACAGGATGGCCAAGCAGGCTACGTTGAAACCGCTTCTGGAGATGGGAATCTCTGAACATCACCTGCGTAGTGACTTATGCTGTAGGGTTTTTCTGCTTTGGGAAATGGAATGGCATAATAGTACACACAACAAACTGCTTGTTATTAAGGAGACAATGAATGTGTGGAGGACTTCCATGCGGGCTTCATGTAGGGAATCAGTTGTCCTCTGCCAGCTCCACATTGGTCGCGCTTGGGCGACCTACGGTTACCTCCTGCGCCATGAAGACCCGCCTGAGTGTCAGTGCAGCACGGTTGACAGTGGCCCATATTCTAGTGCACTGTCCCACTTAGACTGCCCAGCGACGAAATCTTGGGTTACTGTACTCGTTGCCGCTAATTTTATCTGACACCACCTCGTCGCTTATTTAGTTTTACGTTTTATTCGTGAGGGTGAGTTTTATGATTTGATCTAAGTTTTAGCCCATGTCCTTTGTCCCTCTGTGTCCTCTACCCCAGTGCTTCTAGGGTGGAGGTTTTAATGTGTTGTAGAGTGACAGTCTTCTCCTTTTTTTATTCTCACGGTCACCCAACCATGATAATCTGCTTTGTTGTTTTAATCTCTTCATCCTGTTTCTGTGGTTTTCTTGTCTCCTTTTGTCCATTTACATGTTTGTTGTCCTTCGTCGTTCTTTTCGTTCCGTTTCGAGTTGTCAGTCTCGTTTGTTTTATTGTCACACTTGTCATTGTTTTATTCTCACACTTGTCATTGTTTTATTTGGAACAAGGAACTGATGACCTCGTAATTTGGTCCCTTTCCCCCTCTTTTAATCCAACCAACCAATCCTGTAATTATTACACATGGTAAAGTCAATCTTCAGTTTTAATAAATAATTGTAATTATCCAAATAAAAAACAAGAGTGGAGGCAGTCGAACCCTTGACATCCTAGTAAATAAGTTATTGTTCTAGTTGCTGTGCCAATTCACCAGTTGAAGGTAATAGTGCTCAAATTTTAAAAACACCAGTGCCCAGTTATATGTTCCCTATATAGGGACACATTTAGAGACTAGACTGCGTAACTGCTTCATAGGATTAAATTACCTGTAGGGTGGTGTCATTATGGAGTAATTTATCACATGACTGCACTGAATAACAGTCAGATGTAGTGAATTATGTCTGTCATCACATCATTTGTTCTGCAATAGCCATTGATAGTACTCAGTTCCAGATTAGATGCCTAAACTGTCTCGCTTTGAACACAGCTGCTTTATTCACGAGCTGTGCCTTGCCAGCAGGCTTTTTGTGAGTGTGTCTTTGCTCTAGTGAAGTAAGGAAATGTGGTAGTGTTAGAGACAGAGGCACAGTATAGTTTTACCAAGTGCACTGTGAGCCTAGTGAATACAATGGACATGAGTAAACTGGATTTGGCCATGTAAAGCCACTAGTCCAGTCTAACGAATTTGTAAACGCTTTGCAGCAGAACCTTTTTTAAATGTGGCGCACTTGAAAGCCTGCTCCAGTTAACGGGTCAGTTGACAATGTTTAGCGTCTGCGTCAGGAGACTAGACTACAAAGAAAACATGTGGCCATCATAGAGGAAACTCCACAGTGATGATGATTATAGACTCTACTGATCAGCATTTTCTGAAGAAAATAACTATCATGACTAGTGTAATGTAATATTTGTTAACAAATAAACATTTTTCCTTAGTGAATAATTGTCCAGTAGGAGTGTATAGGCTGCACAGTGTCCATTTCAAACCCAAATTTTTCTGCAAGTCATCTCACATTGGCCATGTATTGGCCATGTGTCTGTCAGTTTGGGCTGCGTGTGTTCCTGGGGACTCAGGTTGCTTCACAGGATAGATGGATGACTTGATGCTGCCCTGCATACTTATATCCTGGGTAACATTATGATCCCATCAGTGCAGCATTCACGTCCTGAGGGATCAATGTTTCTAGCAGGATCAGTTTCCAGTACACATCATTTATGATGCACGAGTGGTATACAGAACAGAGTGAGATTTCTCTTTTCAGCTGACCTCATTCTGTATGAGACCTCAGCTCCTTTGCAGATACATAGGCAGATATTAAATGGATAGATTAAGCAAATAAAAATACTAAAACAAAAAAGCCATCATGCAGTTGCTTGAGCCACTATACTATGAAGTCACTATACAAAGAACTGCAATATTTAGGTATTTCTTACTGGTGGTCTGCCCTTAACTCCACATCATAGCTTAGAGTGCCTCTTCCACATCTGAAATCCTAGGAATAACATAGAGCACATTTTCTTGTGTGGTTTTAGGCATGTACTGAGTGTTAGTAAGATGTACGTTGCTCAGTTACACTCACACTGAAAGTGTCCTTTATTTTTGTGAGCAGTAATACGATTGACTCCAGTGTAACATGGTGGACAACTTAAATTTCATAATCAAAATATCCATGGGTGTACTGCCGGTCTACAGTGTCCAACGGGCACAATATTTCGGCGATCATACATGTTGCCATCATCATCAGGTGAACCGATGATGGCGACATGTATGATCGCCGAAATATTGTGCCCGTTGGACACTGTAGACCGGCAGTACACCCGTGGATATTTTGATTATCAAATACGCTGGGAGAAACTCAAGAATCCGTCAGTTCACCTGATGATGGCGACATGTATGATTGTCGAAATATTGTGCCCGTTGGACACTGTAGACCGGCAGTGCACCCGTGGATATTTTGATTATCAAATACGCCGGGAGAAACTCAAGAATCACAACTTAAATTTCAACCATAAACACTTTTGTATGATCAAGTGTAAATTTATGGCTAGTATGTGAATATAAGTATTCAATAACACACTTCAACAACAACAACAACACACTTTTACAGCACAGTAGATATGAAAGTTGAAACATGACAATTGTAGTTACATGATAATAAATAATTATTGTTTTTGAAGGAATATTACTTTTCATACACAAGTCTCCATCAGGAGCATACATCAGTGCTTTCACAACCTTCATTTGCAATCCCCTTCTCTTCTTATTTTTAACCTCTGTGAGGAGCTTACCACTTTGATCACAGTGCATGCCATCCTGAGTCTTTGATCTATTTGTCACAGCACCATTGGTTTCACTGTCCGTAGCTCATGGTCTAGTGGCTAGTGTTGCTGCCTCTGGATCATGGGGTCTCGGGTTCGATTCCCGGCCGGGTCGGGTATTTTCTCCGCTCGGGGACTGGATGTGTGTGTTGTCTGCATCATTTCATCATCATCATCATCGGTCTCACAGATTTTACACAAGTATTGTACATAGTGAGGTATTTCAGAACTATTTCTCTCCTGTAGTCAAGTTTTTTTCATTTTCCTATCCATCATCTTACAAGCCTGCCAGGCACTACTTACCACAACATGCAGAAAGTGTCATTAATGACTAGTACCACTCAATGCCCTCCTTAAATAAGTGGACTATTTCCCCTACCGCTAGGCCATCTTAAAGTATGATGTGCAGCCTGTAGGAAAAATCAACTATATCATTATTTAAAATACTTCAATGGCTTTTAGATCTGTTTCATATTAAGGTTTCATTGACAGTATTATTTGCTTTTAGAAGCATGCATAAAATTGTAAGTCTATCTTTTGTGGATCAAATATTGCTGAACTGAACAAGCAGAACCTTCCACTAAAGGCAACAATAGAAATCAGTGAAATATCCACATGCAGCAGTAAGCCAGCACATGTTTGCTGTGATGTATCCATTACACTCTTCTTTAGTGGGTTAATATAGTTCAAGAAATAATTTCATGGGCGCTTATGTAATAAAGTAATTTTTTGTCTATACAGGAGTGTGCCATCTCCTGGATCGCCATCTTCAGATGTAAAAGGTCAGACACAGACCTTCTATCAAGTTCTAATTGACTCCAGGGATTGCCCATTCATTGTGAGTACATAACAGATAGTACGTGAAAGATAACTATTGTTTGGCTTTTTTGATTTTTCAGTATAACTATTTAAAAAAATAGAAGATTCACTTGTAGAAATGGAACATGGATATGCATTAAACACTTAGCAACAGGTGCCACTGATCAGTGTATTTGTTCAACAACACTTTCACACTGTCATTTTTTCTAGCATTTATTCACAGTTTAATGTGTGTGAATCCATATCTTGACAAAATAAAACTTTGGCCATTTCAGTTTCAACCTTTCCATTCTTCATTTTTTGTTAAAATTCAGTTTAGGATGTCATCTTTAACGCTACGGTTTGCATACAATCACTTGTTTAATGTAGCTTTTGATTCTGTAACTGCTAGTTGTGATTTTCAGTTCTAGGGTTGGTTTGATGCAATTGTCCATGCTACTCTACTCTGTACAAGCATCTTCATCTCCGAATGACTACTAAAACCTATATCCTTCTGAATTCACATACTGTATGCATCTCCTGGTCTCCCTCTGACCGAGCGAGATGGCGCAGTGGTTAGACACTGGACTCGCATTCGGGAGGACGACGGTTCAATCCCGCGTCCGGCCATCCTTATTTAGGTTTTCCGTGATTTCCCTAAATCGCTCCAGGCAAATGCCGGGATGGTTCCTTCCAAAGGGCACGGCCGACTTCCTTCCCCGTCCTTCCCTAATCCGATGAGACCGATGACCACGCTGTCTGGTCTCCTTCCCCAAAACAACCCAACCCCCCCTCTCCCTCTGATTTTTACTCCCCACACTCCCATCCAGTGCTAAATTGGTTATCCTAAGGTGTCTCAGAATGTGTCCTATCCTTTCTCCTAATTATGTTGTTCCACAAATTTCTTTTCTCCTCAGTACCTCCTTGTTAGTTACATGAGCTACCTATCTAATCTTCAGCATACTTCTGTAGCACAACACTTCAAAAGCTTCTATTCTCTTCTTGTCTAAACTATTTATCGTCCCTGTTTCACTTCCATACATAGCTACAGCCCTTACAAATACTTTCAGGAAAAAATTCCTGACACTTAAATCTATATTCAGTTTTAATAAATTTTTCTTATTCAGAAATGCTGCTCTTGCCATTGCCAGTCTATATTTTATATCCTGTCTACAACAGCCATCACTAGTTATTTTGCTGCCGAAATAACAAAACTTGTCTACTACTTTCAGTGTCTCATTCCTAATCTAATTTATACAGCATCACCTTATTTAATTCAACCATTATCCTGGTTTTTCTTTTGTTGATGTTCATCTTATATACTCCTTTCAAGACAAAGCCCATTCCGTTAAACTATTCTAAGTTCTTTGCTGTCTGTGACAGAATTATGTCATCAGCAAACCTCAAAGTATGTGTTTCTCCTCCCTGGACTTTAATTCCTATTTCAGATTTTTCTTTGGTTTCCTTTTCTGCTTGTTCAGTGTACATATTGAATAACATAGGGGATAAGCTACAACCCCGTGTCACTCCATCTCAAATACTGCTTCCCTTTCATGCCTCTTGAGCCTTGCTACTACTGTCGGATTTCTGTACAAGTTGTAAATAACCTTTGCTCCCTGTATTTTATCTCTGCTTCCTTCAGAGTTTCAAAGAGTTTTCCAGTCGTCATTGCCAAAAGCTTTCTCAAAGGCTATAAATACTATAACCTATCTTCTAAGAGAAGTCATAGGGCCAATATTGCCTCATGTGTTCCTACATTTCTCTGGAACACAAACTGAACAGTATTTCTGACGGAACGTCGGCTACTCCTGGGCCTTGTTTAGACTTGGGTGTTGCAGTGTGTTGTCAAATTCTACTTGCAGTATTGTGTCTCCCATCTTATCTTCATCTATGTCCTTTCCTGTTCCTATAATGTTGCATGCAAGTTCAGCTCCCATATATAGACCTCTATGTATTCCTTCCACCTTCCATCTTTCTTGTCTTTTCTCATGACTAGTTTTTCGTTTGAGTTCTTGTTGTTCATATAGCTTCTTCTTTTCTCCAAAGGCCTGTTTAATTTTCCTGTAAGCAGTATCTATCTTTCCCATAGTGAAATATGCTTCTAAATCCTTAAATTTGTCCTCTAGCTACTCCTGTTTAGCCATTTTGCACTTCCTGTCACACCCTTTTTTAGACATTTGTATTCCCTTTTGCTTGATTCCTTTACTGCGTGTTTATATTTTCTCCTTTTGTCAGTTAAATTCAACATCTTATGTATCTTATGTGTTATTCAAGGATTTCTACTTGGCCTTGTCTTTTTACCTATTTGATCCTCAGTGGCCCTTTCTACTTCATCTCTTAAAGCTACCAATTCATCTTCTACTGCATTGCTTCCCCCGTTCTTGTCAAACGTTGCCTAATGGTCCCTCTGAAATTCTCACCAACAACTATTTCTGTCAATATATCCTAGCTTTTTGAAATTTCTGCAGTTGTAATGTAGAGTTCATAACAAATAAGTCAGTCCACATCTGCCCTTGGAAATGTTTTAAAATTTAAAATCTGGTTCCTAAATTTCTGTCCTAGCATTATATAAATCAATCTGAAACCTTCCGGTGTCTCTGGGTCTCTTCCACATGTCTGTCTTTATTCTTAAACCAGGTGTTAGCAATAATCAAACTCTGCTCTGTGCAAAACTCTACCAGGTGGCTTCCTCTTTCATTCATTTCTCCCAGTCCATATTCATCTACTATTTTCCCTTATCTTCCTTTTCATGCTGTCGAATTCCCATCACTATTAAGTTTTCATCTTTTGTAACTATCTGAATAATTTCTTTTATCTCATCATACATTTCTTCCATCTTTCAATCATTGGAAGGGCTTATTGGCTTAGAAACTCGTACTGTTGTGGTGGGTGTGGGGCTTCATGTCTATCTTGGCCACAATAATGCGTTTACTATGCTGTTCATAACAACTTACCTGCATTCCTATTTTCTTATTCATTATTAACCCTACTCCTGCATTACCCTTATTTGATTTTGCGTTTATAACCCTGTATTCCACTGACCAGAAGTTCTGTTCCACCTGCCACTGAACTTTACTAACTCCCAGAATATCTAACAGGAACCTGCCCATTTCCCTTTTTAAATTTTCTAACCTTCTGCCCGATTAAGGGAGCTAACGTTCCACACTCTGATGAGTAGAACACCAGTTTTTTCTCCTGAACACACCCTCCTGAGTAGTCCCTGCCTGGAGACCTGAATGGGGTACTATTTTACCTCCAGAATATTTTACCCAATAGGATCCCATTGTCATTTAACCATATAGTTGAGCTGCATGCCCTCAGGAAAAATTACGGCTACAGTTTCCCCTTGCTTTCAGCCGTTCACAATACCAGCACAGCAAGGCTGTTTCATTGATACTAAAAGGCCAGATCAGTCTACTGTCCAGACTGTAGGCCCTACAACTACTGAAAAGGCTGCTGCCCCCTTTAGGAACCGTATGTTTGTCTGGCCTCACAACAATACTCTTCCGTTGTGGTTGCACCTAAGGTATGGCTAGGTAGAACAGGTTTGCTGAAAGTTTCTTTCCTGGTCTTGAGGTCTAATTAAGTGTATAAATAAATAAAAAAAAAGAAGAAAGAAAGAAAAACGCAAAAAGCTGTAAACTGTTAAGGGTTAACCCCTTGGCCTACAACAATGTGTGAGACTTATGGGAAGGGACTTGGGCCATAACTAAGGAGCATGAATATGCCTTGTGATATTTTGTGTGGACCACACATAAACAAGAGAGACAAACGACAGCAACATGAATTGAACTCGTGGTTAAACAGTTCTCAGTATTCTCTCACTCCAGTAATGTGTGCTCCTTCATTGTATTCACATGTATTGGTTGAAATTCCTCAAAAGAATTAAACAACCCATACACCTGTCATATCAGTTAAAAAGAACATTGATGATGGTGAAAAGTATGTCGTTATTGTAGACAATTGTTCAGTAGCTCCTGTCGATAATAATGGGAGCAGTATTGTGTTTCCTGTATGAAAACATTCCAGAAGATTAAATCATTGAAAATGACACCAATGATGAAGACATTATCAGTCACTGAAGCAGTTTGTTTTGAAAGAAGAAAATAACTAGCCAAAAATATGAGCGTATACGCAGACTCCTGGCACAAGAGCACCGGTTTTAGAGTTGTTAGGCAGAAGTACAAGACAGTTAGATTTTTTACATACTGTTAGGCAGTGTGTTTTGGAATATTGTCTTGAAAATGAATTGGTGCACAGAACAATAATCAGTGAAAAAGGCCCAAAAGAAAACAGATAAAACATGGATCCCTGTAAATTGTAATGAAATTAAAATGTACTTTTGCGTTATGCATAATAATGGCTCAGTAAAAACACAAAAAATTCAAATTTACTGATATGCAACAGCCATCATAGCATCACCAATATTTAGGAAAGCTATGCCACTGAAAATATTTGCAAATGACTAGGTTTTTATGTTCTACAAATAACGATATGTCTGACAAGACAGATGATTCAAAGTAGTGTATGTAATGAAAGAGAGCACTGTGATTTATGAGTCTTTGATGAAATTTAAGGGGAGATTTGATACAGACCTAAACTTCTATAAAATATACGAGTTAGCATTGGAGTGTTGCTATAACTTTGAAATACATTCACAAAACAACAAAACAGATTTTGATTGCAATGTGTCTGAAGCTGTTGAGATGGAGTTATCGAAGTCAGGACTAAGTAAAGGACACACTTTGTGTGTGGATAATACACACATGTTCAGAAGAAACAAGAATATCTTGAACAACCAGACGTTCATATTCGCAGAACGTGTACATTAATATGTTCTGCAGAAATGATTAGCATTTGAACCGTCAACTGGCAGGTTCAAGATCGACATTAATATCACAGTGCAACACAACCTACTGTTAAAATGTGTCTGCGGCTCTTGTTGTCACTATAAACCAAAGGTAATGGATCATTGTGACTTGAGCAGATGTGCTGGGTGCTTTGCAGATGTATTTGCGAACTGTACTGTCAGATCAGTGTGTTTGAAAGAGAACATGTTACTGGCATGAGAGAATGTGATGCATCCTTCTGGGACATTGCTGCTCATGTGTGGTGAAGTGTTGCAGCAGTGCAATGGATGTGTGCAGAATGGTTCACGGAAGGCCATAGAAAAAAGACGAGATCAATCAGGCCACGACACCAGTCCCCCCCCCCCTCCTCCCTCCCCCAAAAAAGATAGACACCACATCCAAATGGCATTGCAGGACAGATGTGTGTCCTCCTTGGCTCTAGTGCAATAGTAGAACAGTGGAACATATCATACACTATCACAGGTGACATTCCGTAGCCATTTACTACGGCATGGGTTACATGCGCGTCATCCACTTCTCCGTCTACCTTTGACAAATGTGCAGAAATGTGCTAGACGGCAGTAGTGTATGGAACAATGTCACTGGGGACAGGAATGGCATCAGATAGTGTTTTCAGGTGAATCCAGCTTCTGTTTGTTCGAAAATGATGGTGGCATTTTGATTCATCGCATGCTGTTTTTCAAGGAGTTCCTTGCGGAGTGGGGGAATGGCAATGTGCATAAAAAGCAGTATTCCTTTAGAGTCCATAGACGTATCGTGGCACTGCACTGAACAGATATTTGAATGTTGTGCAGGAGCAGTCGAATTTAGTGAAACTAAACTTTTAATTATTGTTGTTTATAGGTCCCCCATCTCTAACTTCAGCATATTTCTGCTCAAGCTAGACAGGGTTCTTAATTCACTTTGTAGGAAGTACCAGAAATTAGTTATATGTGGTGACTTCAATATAAATTTTGTGCATGATGGTGCAAGAAAAAGGATGTTGGTGGATCTCCTAAATTCATATGATCTGATGCATTTTTTCCAACTAGGGTGCAGGGGAACAGTAGCACAGCTGCAGATAATATTTTTATTCATTCTTCATTACTAGATGGGCATTCTGTTAGTACAAGGGTGAATGGCCTTTCAGACCATGATGCACAAATTTTGACACTAAAAGGTTTTGGACTCAAACAAATGTAACATATAATTACAAACTAATTAGTAAAGTTAATCCAACAGCACTATAGTTTTTTAAACCTCGTCAAGGAACAAGAATGTCAGGATGTTTATAGTGCAACAACATAGATGATAAATATAATACTTTCCTTAACACATTTCTCATGCTCTTTGAGAATTGCTTTCCATTAGAACATCCTGAACGGGATACTAGCAGTAATAGGCAGCCTAGGTGGCTGCAAGTGGGATAGGAGTATCATGTAGAACGGAGCAGGAATTAGATCAGGATGTTAGAAGTAGTCACAATCAAGCTACTGTAGCCCATTACAAACAGTATTGTAAGGTGCTTAAAAATGTTATTAGGAAGGCAAAGAGTATGTGGTATGCAAATAAAATAGCTTATTCACAGGATAAAATTAAAACCATATGGTCAGTTGTGAAGGAAGTGTCTAGTCAGCAGCACAAGGTCGACGATATAAAGTCAGTTCATAGTAAAAATATTTATGTCACTGATAAATCAGATACATGTACAGTATTTAACAATTATTTTCTGAGCATTGCTGGTGAATTAAATATAAATTTAGTTTCTACAGGGAATCATATAACTGTCTTGCCAAATCCATTTCTGAGATTGATATCTGATATACTCCTCTGTGATACAGACAAGGGGGAGAGTGGGTCAGTAATTAAATCACTGAAGGATAACGACTAATTGATATAATGGATTGCCTAGCAGAATATTAAAGTAGTGTGCTGCATGTCTTAACCCTGCACTTAGCCATATTTGTAATTTTTCCTTTAGGAATGGTCAGTTTCCTTAGATTAGATTAGATTAGATTTACTTTCATTCCAATTGATCCGTAGTGAGGAGGTTCTCCAGGATGTGGAACATGTCAGAAAAACAACAATACATGACAAATATTTAAACTAAAACAAATAAGCTAATGTACCATTCCACAGGTCCCAAGTGGAATGATCGTCATTTTTTAATGAACACTAAGAGTCATTTTACAAATACTATTGCACTGAATTTAAAATAAAAAAGTTTTATATTTATTTATAAGGTAAGAAACATGTAATACAACTACTGTAATACTTATTTACAATGAACACATTACTGCACTGAAATGGTGCAGAAGTTAGATTATACTTACACACACACACACACACACACACACACACAAACAAATTTTCAGTGAACACATTACTGCACTGAAATTGTGCAGAAGTTATGTTGTACTTATATACAAATCAGTTGGTTTTCCTCAGAAATTCATCAATGGAGTAGAAGGAGTTGGCCACCAATAAATCCTTTAGGCTTCTCTTAAACTGAATTTCATTGGTTGTTAAGCTTTTTATGGCTGCTGGCAAGTTATTGAAAATGTGTGTTCCTGAATAATGCACACCTTTTTGTACGAGACTAAGTGACTTTAAATCCTTGTGAAGATTATTCTTATTTCTAGTATTGATTCCATGAATTGAGCTGTTGGTTTGAAAAAGTGATATATTTTTAATGACAAATTTCATTAAGGAATAAATATATTGGGAAGCTGTAGTTAGTATCCCTAGTTCCCTAAACAGGCTTCTGCAGGATGTTCTTGAGTTCACACCACATATAATTCTTACTGCACGTTTTTGTGCCTGGAAAACTTTAGCTTGGCTTGATGAATTACCCCAGAAAATAATCCCATATGACATTATGGAATGAAAGTAAGCATAGTATGCCAGCTTTTTCATTTTTATATCCCCTATGTCTGACAAAATTCGCATTGCAAACAGAGATTTGTTAAGACGCTTCAGCAGTTCTGTGGTGTGCTCCTCCCAGTTGAATTTATTATCAAGCTGTAATCCCAAGAATTTAACACCGTCCACTTCTTCTATCTTCTTGTCATCATATGTTAGACATATACTCTTGGGACACCCCTTACAAGTTCTGAACTGCATGTAGTGTGTTTTTTCAAAGTTTAGTGACAAAGAATTGGCTAGGAACCAGTGATTAATGTCTACGAATATTTTATTGGCTGATCTTTCTAAGACTACACTTGATTTGCTATTTATTGCAATGTTTGTATCATCAGCAAACAAAACAAACTTGGCATCTGGTAATGTTACTGATGAAAGGTCATTGATATACACAAGAAAAAGTAAGGGCCCCAAAATGGAACCTTGTGGGACCCCACATGTAATTAGTTCCCAGTTGGATGATGCCTGATAGCTTGATACATGTCTCTTTCCTAATAACACCCTTTGTTTCCTGCCAGTGATATAAGATTTGAACCATTTTGCAGCATTTCCTGTTACACTATAATATTCTAGTTTACTTAAAAGGATATTGTGATTTACACAGTCAAATGCCTTTGACAGATCACAAAATATACCAGTTGCCTGCAATTTTTTGTCTAATGAATTAAGTACATTTTCACTGTAAGTGTAGATAGCCTTCTCAATATCAGAACCTTTTAGAAATCCAAACTGTGACTTTGACAGTATGTTATTTGAGATAAGATGGTTATAAAGACGACTGTACATTACTTTTTCGAAAATTTTTGAGAATGCTGGCAACAGTGAAATTGGACGGAAATTTGATGCTATTTCTTTATCTCCCTTCTTAAACAGTGGCTTAACTTCAGCATATTTCAGCCATTCGGGAAATATTCCACTGATAAACGACTGGTTACACAGATAGCTTAATATGTTACTTAGCTCAGAATCACATTCTTTAATTAAGGGGATACGGAATCACCTATCCCCGCAATGTTAATATATGCCTACTATAGGGAACATTTTCTCACAAACTACTGGAGACAGAGAGGTAAAAATTTTACTGTATGTGCATTCATATGTTACAACAATACTGAAACAACAGTTTATTGTCAAAGTATTTTCTTACAGAGATATTGTACATTTATTTTTAAGTAAATTTTTTCCATCGCTTTTTACTAGACTATCACCCCTAAGTCTTTTGTAAATCAAGTAATTAAAAAATCGTTGTTTCAGTATGTAATAGGGACCTATGTCACTACGTCATAAAAATTTCAGACTTCTAGGTTGACCAGTACCTGAGATAATGTTCCTAGATGAAGTAAAAAGTAAACTTACGGGAAACGGAGAAAGAAGATTAAAACATTCCTGATCCGTAGCTAATACCCCCTTCACAGTCTTCATAATCATCTTCAAGTCTTCTTTTGGCACCCCTCTGCACCTGTCTTGCTTTTTTCACTAATGTCTTGATTATATTATCAGCATGCCTTAGTCTGTGCTGATCTAAAAAGAACATAGCACGTACCGTACGGGAACCAACACACATACCCAACTTTTGAAGGACCTGGCATTTAGTTATATTTCCAAGATTGTAGGTTGCCACAGCATCATACACACCAAAATGTAGTGTATTAATTCCGACAAACACTGTTTTTGGGAGACGATGCCATATCACACTATTCAAGCACTCGTTGGGGTTCTGCGTTTTTCCGTGAAGACATTTCATCAGAAGACTTCTGTCAGCCAGATCTCTGAAAATGGGCTTTATTTCTGCCATGATGGCTGATGGTAGACTGTGGTGGTGAATGTATTTCTCTCCTGTTGTTAGTCCCCTATTGTATTTACACCAGCTGTTTTCACCTTTGGGGCACAAACCATGTTGTGGATGCTCATAAGTGGATGCGGTGTGGAAATATAAAGCCCATATAGCTCTCCTCATTTCTTCAAGATTGCCTATATTTTGCCTGATTGCAAGGCCATAGCAGTTCTGAATGTGGTCTATTATGGAATCAGTCAATCTTCCTCTGCCATCCAAGGTTTTCCCATCATCTAGTTTTTTCCCTTTCATAACTGATTTTAACCTTCTCAGCCTGGCACCCATTCTCTTCTGCACATGTCCTATACATTCAAGTTTGCTTATATTTACACTGTTCCCATATGGTTTGCTTTCCAAAACTTCTTTGAATGCTTTAGAGTCACCATCTCCCAGATATTTGACATAGCGAACATTATACCACTGTGAAGAGCGATGAAAAATTTTCTTCACCCCAGCAACCTCCATGCCACCACTACTACCATAATAATTAGCAATACAGTCATCACTGTGTTCATTTTTCAGCCTGCCTGTGCACCTACAGTATTTAGACATTATTGCAACATCAATAACCTTGCCAGTATCAACACTAGTTGCTGTTACAACACCATTGTTGGAGGTGTGGCCCCTTTTCTGCCACGTGCTATCAAACGCCACTGTGAGGTCACGACTGCCGTCATTTTCTTCCACTGCTTCTTCCACAGCAACCTGCATTGACTTCTGTGCTACATCTTCAACTGCAGATCCTAGTACATAATTGTAAGCTTCAAACTTTGAAGGTGCACTTGGAAGATTTAGAACACCACATAGCATATCACCAGCTGCTTTGCCCTTACCAATTGCTCGCAATCCATAAACTAACCTAATATTTACACTATAAAGTTCAGTTTTCTTGTATCCATTATTTACAGTTACTGAAACCGAACTTGGAAACTTACAGCTGTATTTACAAACACTGCATATTAAATTAAACTGGGCAGCTAGGCCAACATGGGATTCTACTTTCAGAGAAACGTTTCCATGACATTTTTTGCAGCACAAACTGTTTTCAAGAGCTTCACACAATATATTCGTATCAATGAGTTCAAAAACTTCATTCCCTCTATCAAGTAAATTATATTTCTCTTCCAAATCTCTTAGTTTTTTATGAGAAGCACTGTTTTCATTTGGTGTAAGTTCGTTCGGCAAATCAGTAATAAGTGGATTCACATTTTCCAACAGTGATGATGATGAACTGCTTTGCTTTGCTAATGAATCATTATTTCTTTTCTTTTGCCAGTTCACACGCTTTTTAAATACTTTTGCTTTAGCTCTAGGCATTTTCACTGCGAAAAATGAAGCACTAAATACGAAATAACTCAACAACAACTACTTTCTTATATCACACTGTTTACAAAACAGTCCCGCCACAAAGTCAAAGAGTAACTTGAGGAAACCAGAGAGAAACATTTTCGGGCAACTAGTGTATAAATAGTCGCTGGAAACCGGGATATTTGAATTCATGTCACTTTAAAGGTACTGCCAAAAAGTTCATGGTCAGCCACGAGAGACGTGTATAACTAAAGCGCAATACCCGATCTCACAAATATATAAAAATAAAATAGTTATAATTGTAGTAGAGTTATGTACGATACGTCATTTTAAAGAGGAAACATGGCAGAATATAATACGCCAATAAAAAAAAATTCGATTTTTTAACCCAAAATCCGATTCCGTATCCCCTTAACTTTGTTGATATTTCATCATACCCACTAGATGTTTTTGATTTTAAAGATTTTATGATGGACATTATTTCTGTTGGGGTAGTGAGGGTCAAATTCATATTATGGAAGTTACTTGAAATGTCTGGTCTAAGGTAATCCATAGCAGCATCTACCGAACCTGACAACCCCATCTGAACGATTAAAGTAGTCAATAGTAAAGCTGCTTTATAAAAAGGAAGAGAAGGATAATGTAGACAATTTTAGATGTATTTCTATACCATCAGCATTCACTAAAGTTATTGAAAAGGCTGTGTATGTAAGGATAATTGATCATTTTATATCACATAATTTGCTATCAAATGTATGCTTCGGTTTTAGAAGTCGTTTAAAATCTGAAAATACTATATTCTCTTTTTTCTGTGAGGTACTGTATGGGTTAAATAAAAAGTTTCGAATGCTAGATACATTTTTTTGATCACACTAAGGTGTTTGATTGTGTTAACCACAAAATATTACTCAAGAAGTTGGACCATTACGGAGTATGGGGAGTAGCTCACTTTAGCAACAGACAGCAGAAGGTCATTATTCACAGTGTTGAGAATGGCTGTGATGTGGGGTTTGAGTGGCGTACGGTCAAATGGAAGTGCCCCAGGGATCAGTGTTGGGGCCACTCTTGTTCCTTCCTACCCCCTTCCCACCCCTCCATCTGCGGTTCCGGGGGTTAGGATAGGTCCGAGGTATCCCTGCCTGTCGTAAGAGGCACACGAGTTATCCATCGAGGTACACGAGTTATCCATAGTGCCCTTATATTTGATTTCCTGAGCCTCTTGTCATGGCTATGCATCTCCACCTGCAATTCAAGTATTTGGGCAAGGACACTTTCCAGGGTATGTCGTCTTCTTCCATCGTCCCCTGTCCTCTTTCACCCCCATTTCAATATTGGATTTCTCTGTGCCCAATATCCAGTACGGCAGCCAGTCCATTGTGGTGGGGCTGTCGTGTACCTGTTTGGTGGTAGACCTCTGACAACACAGCAATCACACTGCTGATGCCAAGGAGTAGATGCCTGTCTTCCTGGGGCATCAGGACTCCAGGCAACGGCCATCATGCCAGGTGGCTTTTGGTGTGGCTGGGTGGCACATGTGTGAACAGCCCCTGATCGGAGTGGGTGGCATCAGGGTGGATGATCCCCATTGAAGTGGACTAGGTCATGTCTTGCTGGTGACCATACTGTGCCAGCAGCCTCTAAAAAGGGCAAGATCGAGTACAATGCTGACAGATATGACCCTAAATTGTTTCCCTCCCCTGCTACGCTATGAGAGGAATGTAGGGCTACAGAAAGAAGAGAGCCATATTCGCCTCGGTATTTAGTCTGTAGCAGAATGGACGGGGATTCCTTTCTACCTACGAAGCATCAGTTTGTTGTTGAACATGTTGAGGATAAGTATGAGGAAGTATGGGAAGCGGTTCAGTCTTAATTCAGACAGCAGCATTGCAACAAAGTTACAGAAAAATTTTCCAAAAAGTGTTAATCAACCAACAAAGAAGCATAAAGCTAACTCAATGGTATTGCTTCCAACCACTGAGGAGGAAGTAAGGAATGTTTTAAGGCAATTAAAGACCTAAAACTCAACAGGTTTAGATGAAATCCCAGTGTGTGTGCTGAAAAAATGCATAAATGGTATCAAAGTTCCACTAACAGAAATCATAAATGAATACTTCAAAACTGGTTGCTTTCCTGACTATCTGAAGCATGCAAAAATTTTACCAGTTCACAAGAAAGATAATGCAGAAAACATTGAAAACTACATACCAATAGTCCTATTGTCGTCCTTTTCCAAAGTGATAGAGACAATAATGAAAAGCAGACTTATAGCTATCTAAGCTAATTCAACCTCCTCTGCAAAGACCAGTATGGTTTCAGGCCTGGCAGAGGCACAGAATCTGCAATAGCACAATTCACAGAAACAGTTTGAGAAGCATTAGATGTGAACAGCTATGTAACTGACCTTTTCCTAGACCTGTTGAAGGTGTTTGACAGTCAGTCACCAGAAACTGTTGCGCAAGTTAGAGGCTCAAGGAATAAGGGGATTGGTTAACAAATGGTTTCATTCATATTTAGAAAAGTACAGTCAGTAGATATCACACGTGTCTTTAGTGGATCAAAGTACATTAAGAAAAATATATTGGGCCCCTCAAGGAACAGTGCCAGCCGCAGTATTGTTTCTGGTATATATAAAAGATTTCCCACGATGTATCAGCCATGGAGAGAAGATATTGTTTGCTGATGACAGCAGCATATTAATCACCAGTAAGACACCAGCACAAATGCTGGAAAGTTCTACTGAAGTGCTGAGGGATGTCTACAAATGGTCACAGGAAAACAAAGTAACCCTCAACATAAAGAAACAAATACAGTATGCTTTAGGATGAATAGGAAACAGTCTCTTAAATATAAACCTAGATAACATATTCGCAGATGATGTACCTACAACAAAATTGTTAGGGTTGCACATTGACAGCCAAATGAAGTGGAATGAACATGTTGTGAAACTCTCAAAAAAGATATCAACAACATGTTATGCACTTAAGAGTCCTTGCATCAGCATGCAGTGATGAATGTCTGAGAACCGTATACTTTAGTTGTTCGTTCAGTATTCAGTTGTGGTATAATGTTCTGGGGAAACAGTGCTCGGAATTTACGAACAGTATTTAAAATGCAAAAGAGAGCAGTAAGAATTATAGTGGAAATCAGTAAGTGGGCCCATTGCAGAGAAATTTTCAAAATGTTAGAATTTGTAGCTGTGTCTTGTGATTTATATGCCAAACCATAGTGTATATCAAGAGGAATATAGAAAATTATAGTACAAATAGCAGTTTTCATAACGATAGTAAAAGTCGGTCTTCACCTAGACAGGAAAGATAAACATAAAGACTCAAAATAGTTTCTTGTATGGAGATGTAAAACTGCATAATAAACTGCTGCAGAAAATAAAAGAAACAGATAACATGTACTGCTTTAGGAAAAATCTTAAATTTTATTTGCTGGAACACTGTTTTCACACTATACTTGAATTCCTTACTAAAATGATTGTAAATAACTTATCTCACAATGATTAACTACATGTAATGAAAAATTGTGTAAGTATGTAAATGTACACAAACTGACAACATCCACACATTTTAAAATGTCTATGGATGGCATAATAAATAAATAAAGAAATAGATGACTTTGTGATCTAGCAGCTCTCAGTGAACCTGTTTACTTGAACGACAAATTCAGTGATGTCTCGGTTGTCTTTATTTGTGGAGCATTGACAATGGCTGCCACTTTTCCACTGAGAAAACTGTCTGTCTGAACTTCTGGTGGCACAAGGAGTTTCTTCCATCATTCTTACATCTCAGTCCTGTTGCTCTTCATTGAAACCACAAAATCTTTGGGGCTTAAGCTCAATAGGAAGCTCTGTTGGTTCTCCCACATCTTTTACTTGGTAGTACACTGTACTTGATCTCTAAATATCCAATGTATTTTAAATGGTTATTCATGGGGAGCAGATCAGAAAATCATCCTCTGCTTATACCTCTCCCTTGTCAGATCAAAAATGGACTATGGGTGTCTCGTTTACTCATCTGTTTGACAGTCTCTTTTATGCCATCACAACACAATCCACTTCTGAGGCATAAGTTTGGCCACTGGAGCTTTCTACACTAGCCCAGTTATGACTCTGTCTCTGTGCAGACTCTGTGGAACTACCACTGTCAGATCAACGTGATGTTTGTTCTCCTCAGCAGATATGTGTGCCATCTGTCCTCTATGCCCAACTATTCATCCTATGGGTCCTTTTGATGACTCCCTTGACCACCAATTTGGGATAAGTGCAACTTCTTTGTTGCCTCCCAGAGTTCGCTTTTGTATACTGCTACAGAAGCTTAACTTTAAGTTGCCTGCAACGTTCCCGATGGATGAAAGCGCTTCAGCACCTGGGCTTTGTGTAGAGATTGACATTCGTCTTGGATTTAGTTCACTTCCCAAAGACGCAACTGTAGGTTCAACCTATCATTGTAAGTTTCTTGAGCTTTGCATGCAACTTGGATACATTTCCTTCATCTACTGATACATCTGAGTCCAACCACGATGTCGGATGTGCCTTTGTCATTGGCAATAAGCATTTTCAATATTGGCTTCTAGAACAGTGCTTGATCTTTACTGCAGAACTTTACATCTTCTATCAGACCACCCAGTACATCTGACAATATAGGCTTCTCAGTTGTGTGTTATGATCCAGTTCACTTAATGCCCTCCAGAGCCTCTGTGTGGAGACTCCATGCCACTCTGCTTACTGCAAACAACTATTGACAGTGTGCCATTTTCTGACCCAATGCCGATTTTATAACTGTTTACATTTTAATATGTTTCCCATCTGAGTTATAAGATATTTTAGCAGATACAGCACAGGTTGTAGATCAAGTTTTACTTTTTATTCATTGTAGTGATATGATGAAGGAAATTTAATTCTCAACTGTTTGAGGAACCTTCTCAAAGGGGAAGTAATCAACTTTAGCTAGCCCTCTACTTCACTCAGTTAGGCTCTGAGTATTATTGACTTCAAATTCATTCGATAATTGACCAAAAGAGAATCGAAGCATTTGAGATGTGGCGCTACAGACAAATGTTGAAAATTAGATGGACTGATAACAAGGAATGAGGGGGTTTTGTGCAGAATCAGAGAGGAAAGGAACATGGGGAAAACACTGATAAGCAGAAGGGACAGGAGGATAGGACATCTGTTAAGACATGAGGCAATGACTCCCATGGTACTAGAGGGAGCTGTAGAGGGCAAAACCTGTAGAGCAAGACAGGGATTGGAATACATCCAGCATATAATTGAGAACGTAGGTTGCAGGTGGAGAGGAAATCGTGGTGGACCGCATCAAACCAGTCAGAAGACTAATGACAAAAAAAAAAAAAATTGACCGTTTTAAATTATTACACGGGCACTTATGAGCTCAGCTGTTTAGTGCCCTAAAGTAACAACAAACAAATGCCTCGCAACAAACTGTCATAGCTGTCAGCCAAGTGGATATTTCCATAAGGAGGGCCGAGCTTAGTGTGTGTGATTATTAGACCATAAGGTTTTTCATGGCTTCATCACAACAAAGCAAAAATAAATAAATAAATAAAAATAAAAAAAAATTGTATTCCCAACGTTCAGCTGAAGAAAAATGATAGATTGCAACTCACCACATAGTTCAGGTGTTGAGTGGCAGACAGGCACATAAAAAAAGAATTGCTAGGTATTATAATCTGTCAGACAAAGAGTCTAAGCCCTTCATCAGACCCTGTGCACACACACACACACACACACACACACACACACACACACACACACACACACACTTGTTGTCTCCAGTGTACATGTGTGTATGCATGTATCACTGTATGCCTGTCTGCCACTGAATGCATCCTCCGTGTCAATCTTTTGTATGATGTTATTCTTCAATTTCTCTTGGCGTATTTTTTGATCGAACGTGAGCTGACAAACTGAGCTTCAGAGGCCGCGCAGCCATCTATTATCCCGCGATCCCACAAGCTGTTCCATCCACAGTCCACATTCGTGGCTGCATATAGGTGTTTGAGGAGTTGCTAGTGTTGGCTTCTATAGTAGTCATAACGTGTCGGCTTTCAGGGCTGGTGTCTTCATTAATTAAAAATTCCGGGCGAAGAGGCTGTGACAGTGTTGATATAGGAGCTCTGTTTGACTTGGTCACCAGATTGTTTTGTTTGCTGAGAGTTTTCGTAATTGAACTCAGTGCTGGTTCCCAAGTCTTGCTAAGATTATAGCTGCAATCGCAGCTTGAGACCATCCCTGGTATGAATTTCTACAGCTTCTCTAATGACACTGCCCCAGTATATGGAAGTCTGTGCCAAGACCCTGGTCCATTCATTCTCCACCCCATAATTCTCAGATAAACAGTGCTCAGTAACCGCTGAATTGTTGGGATACATCAGTCGAGTGTGTGCCTCTGGTGTCTTCAGCAATGATCTTAGACGGTGTGCGCTGTCTGTCCAGTATTTTTTTCCACATTGACATGGAACCTGGTATATACCTACCTTCCACAAACCGAGATCATCTTTGATGCTTCCCAATAACGCCCATGTTTTATTGGACAGGAAAAAGACAGTTTTTACTCGGTGCTTCTTCAATTATTTGTCCAATTTTTCCTGATGTTGCGCCAATGTACAGTATAAAGACAGTGGCTAATACTATGTCCGTGACTTCTTTGGTCTCCACAGGTTGTATTGTTGTGATGGGGCATAACACATGCCTAATCTGCCATTCTGGGTACCAATTTTTTTTTTTTTGGAATACAGTTCTTAGTTGTTCCAACTCCTGGAGCAGTTTGTGTGTCTGAAATGGAGTGCACCCTGGGTACTAGTGTTTTTAGTAACCCTTTCTTCTGCAGGCAAGTACAGGTAAGTGTGAGTTTTCTTCCAGTTCACATTGTGGCCCAGGGCGCCATTAGCTCTTCTCTTCATCGTGACATCCAGGAATGGTAATCTTCCTTCTGCTCCAGTCTCCATAGTGAATTTGATTTTGGAATTTATGGAGTTCAAATGGGTAAGGGAGGCAAGGAATTTGTCCCTTTCATAGGGCCAGATGATGAATGGGTAATCCATATAATGGAAAAGTTAGGTTTCCATTCTGGTAACAGGGCTTCCTCTTCAAAGTACTCATATACAAATTCATGACCACAAGCAAGAGTGGGCTGCCATTTGTGATTCCGTCTGTTTGTTCATAGTATTCTCCATTGAACAGAATGTAGATGGAGCTCAGGACATGCATGAAAAAATCGGTGGTCTTCTCGACAAATTTCTGACCCATAACCTCTAGTAATTATTTCAGAAGTACACTGATGAGTAACAAGACAACATTAAAGCTCACCAAGATATCTGAGTCTTTCACCTTCAAGTTGTCGAGGCATTTTACAAATCCACAGAATTACGGATGTGATGAATGTATTTACCTGCATGAGGGCTTAGTATATCCATCAGATATTATGCCAGCAAATACATATGTGCCCTAATGTTGCTGACAATGGGGTGTAACAGCATCCCATCTTTGTTGCACTCTAGGAAGTCAATAAAGTTTTGGTAGTACAGATCCTTGAGGATACAGTTTCTTGGCAACCCCCTCTGGTAAATCTGCATCCTTGAGAAGAGCCCTAGTCTTTCTCTCCACCTTCTTTGTGGTTATCAGCTTTGATCTTCCTATAGGATTCATTATCTGACATGCTCTGCATCTTCATCGTAGTCCTTGTGGGAAAGAATAACTGTAGCATTGGCTTTGTCAGCAGGAAAGACGCCTGGGGCACTCTCTGCTTGTAATGGTTGACTTTGTGGGCTTAGTTCTCGTCAGAGCACGGCAGGAATTAAAATGATTGGCTAGTTAATGCTGGATTCCATTATTCAAATATTTTCCACTCTTCCCTTTTGTACATACTTGGGCTGTCAGTGTAAATATGTAGTTCTCTTCCTCAGTTCCCAACGATCAGTATACTTGATATTATTTGATAATTAATTTATGTACGTTAAGAATATAAGAGATCTCATACACTTCCCTGGGGCCCAAGTGTAAAAGTGTAGTCTCAGTAGTTCCTAGGAGTTGTACTCAACGCTCCAGCCCATAAAGCGCACACTCTCACATACCAATACAAGGCTCAAGAAAAACTCCCAGGAACTACTTTTAGACTACCTTCACAACTGGCCAATCATTTTAATTCCTGGAACTGGAACCAGATTGATGGTGGTACCTGCATGCAGCCAATTCTGCCCTTAGGAAGGCCACAGGACATCAGATATCAAAATTCTCACGTCTCTTTGACAAACCATCGCTGGAGGCACCACACAATATGGTATTAATCTGACTGACATAGAACTGGTTCATGATGCAGTTTCAATTCTGGAGAAGGGACTTAAGTTTGCTCTGACCGGGTTGTGGCATGACTACCTCCTGAGGCAGATGAAGAAATATGTTGTGAAACCTGCTGTGTTCTGACAAGAACCAAGCCTATGAAGTCCAACATTGGAGAGGAATGGGGTACCAAAAACATTAGTACACAGGGTGCGCACCATTTCAGATGCAAAGAGCCTGCCCCAGGAGCGGGAACGCCTTGGAATTGTAGTAAAAAAATAAAAAACATAAATAAATAAATAAATAAAATAAAATAAAATAAAAACACAGTGGGTACCCAGAATGGCACATTCGCACGCTCTCCACCCAACCACAACAGTACTACCTGTGCAAACAATAGAAGTCATGAAGAAAAATGCAGACACAGCCTTTATACCATACAGTGGTGCACCATCTTGAAAAATTGGACACCTATTGAAAAACCACCAAGTAAAAGTGTTTTGCCTGCCCAATAAAACATGAGCGTTAATAGGAAGCTTCAAAGATGATCTTGGTTTGCAGAAGGCTGGCATATACCATATTGCATGTCAGTGTGGAAAGACATAGAGGGCAGACAGTGCACACCAATGAAGATCGTTGCTGAGAACACAAGAGTCACACTCGACTGATGTATCCCAACAAGTCAGCAGTTGCAGAGCACTGTTTATTCGAGAATTATGTGATGAAGTATGAATGGGCCAGGCTCTTAGCACAGACTTCCATGTACTTTAACAGTGTCATTAGAGAGGCCATAGGAACTCGTACCAGAGACTATCTCATCAACGGAGATTCCAGCTATAATGTTAGTAAGGTTTGGGAACCAGCACTGAGTTTAATTAAGAAGACTCTCAGTAAACAAAATGATCTGGTGAACAGGGCAAACAGAGCACCTTCATCAATGCTACCACCGACACCAATGAGTGAGCCTTGAGCAGCTGCTGGTGAAATATCAGTGCAGTAGCGAGTTGCGTATTTAGCTTTCATATTTGTTTTGTAGTTTGATTCTTAAATTCTTTCCGAGTGTTTGTGCGCTTGCATATTTAACTACATAAAATCCTTGCGTATTCTCGTATTTCAGAGGAGTAATATTGCTTATTGATAGCTGTAGAGTATAAATTCGCGGAGTCGTTAGATATTAGCAGTAGGATGGATAGGGTGTGTGCATGCTGTGTGCGGGCGCAGGAGGAGCTGGCCGCGGTTCGCAAGCAGCTCAGCGTGCGGTTGGCCACCTTCAGGCTGCTTCCTCGAGGTGCAGCGACGGCGGAGGGTCTGGCGCGTCGCTAGCAACACCCCAGGTGTCACTTGCTGCGTCCGCTGACTCAGCTGCCGAGGCACCTTCTAATGTACCCGGCGCGTTGGGGCCGCCCTCACCTCAGGGTGAGTGGCGGACTGCAACGCGTTCGCGTCACTCGAGGCGGAGGGTCAATGTGGAGGCTGTCCGGCTGGCCTCGCCCGTTCGCCCTGTCAGTGGGCAGGTGACCGCTCCTTCAGCAGGGCCCGAGCAGGCACACGGGGGCAAAGGCTTGCTGGTTATTGGGAGCTCCAACGTTAGGCGGGTGATGGAGCCCCTTAGGGAAATAGCGTTCAGGCTGGAAAGAAATCAAACATGCACTCGGTTTGTTTGCCAGGGGGGCCTCATCTTAGATGTGGAGGCGGCCTTGCCTGCGGCTATTGAGCGTACGGGGTGCAGTCGTCTGCAAGTAGTTGCTCATGTCAGCACCAGTGATGCCTGTCGCTTGGGTTCTGAGGCGATCCTCAGTTCGTACAGGCAGCTCGCAGATTTGGTGAAGACTGCTGGCCTCGCACGCGGGGTGCAAGCAGAGCTCTCTATTTGCAGCATTGTTCCCAGCGTGGATCGGGGTCCTTTGGTGTGGAGCCGAGTGGAGGGTCTCAACCAGAGGCTTCGTCGACTCTGTGACGGTCTTGGCTGCAGATTTCTAGACTTACACTATTGGGTGGGGAATTGTAGGACGCCCCTAGACAGGTCATGGGTACACTACACAAAGGAAGCGGCTACTCGGGTAGCAGAGTACTTGTGGCCTGCACATGGTTTTTTTTTTTAGGCTAGGCAGTAGTGCGAGGTGTCCTGATGAACACTCACCAGTCGACGTGCAGGCAGGGAATCAGGATGCGCTCAGTGTAAAGGCTCTTCAGCTATCAAGATATTAGCAGTAAATTCTCAGAGTGTTCGGAATAAAGTTCCTGAATTTACTGCCCTCCAGGAAGCGAGTGGCGCACAAATTATTCTCGGGACTGAGGCCTGGCTGAACCCTGAGATCGGAAGTTCTGAAATATTTAGTGAGGGTTGGAATATGTATCGGAAAGACAGATTAGACACTGTAGGAGGTGGTGTCTTCATTGCAGTTGACAAAAATATTGTGTCTACTGAGGTCGAAGTAGTGTGTGATTGTGAAGTTATCTGGACACGTTTAAGAGGACTAGGAGAAATTAAGTTAATTGTGGGGTGTTATTACCAGCCACCAGGTTCCACCGTGACAGTTCTAGAATCATTCAAAGGCAGTCTACACTCTGTATCGCAGAAGTACCCGGATCATGCTATATTAGTCGGAGGCGACTTCAACCTACCTAGTATAGACTGGGATGTCTATGGATTCATTACAGGTGGTACAGACAAACTATCGTGTGAATTACTTTTGAACACATTATCCGAAAACTGTCTTGAGCAGCTAAATCGACAGCCAACGCGTAATGGAAATATTTTAGATCTGGTAGCCACGAACAGACCAGACCTCATCGACGGTGTCAGTATTGAGACAGGGATTAGTGATCATGATGTTGTCATTATGACTATGGTTGCGAAAGTTAAAAAGTCAGTCAAGAAGGCTAGGAGAGTATTCTTACTAGAAAGAGCAGATAAGCAGTTTTTAGCATCCCACTTAGTAAATGAATCGACTTCATTTACTTCTGGTACAATGGTCGTGGAAGAATTATGGGCAAATTTTAAACACATTGTAAATTACGCATTGGACAAAAATGTGCCGAAAAAATGGGTTACGGACGGAAAAGACCTACCGTGATTTAACAGCGCAATTTGGAGAATTCTTAGGAAGCAAAGGCAGTTGCATTCGCGGTACAAGAAAGATTGGGAGAATGAGGACAGGCAAAAGTTAGTAGAGATTCGTGCTGCTGTAAAAGGAGCGATGCATAAAGCATTCAACCACTACCACCGTCATACCTTAGCAAAAGATCTTGCTGAAAACCCAAGGAAATTCTGGTCTTACGTAAAATCGGTAAGCGGGTCGAAGGCTTCCATCCAGTCACTCACTGATCAATCTGGCCTGGCAACGGAAGACAGCAAAATGAAAGCTGAAATTTTAAATTTAGCATTTGAGAAATCTTTCACGCAGGAGGATCGTGCAAACATACCGCCGTTTGAGTCTCGTACAGATTCCCGTATGGAGGACTTAGTGATAGACATCCCTGGGGTTGTGAAGCAGCTGAATGGGTTGAAAATAAATAAATCACCAGGCCCTGATGGGATTCCAACTCGGTTTTACAGAGACTAATTTACTGCATTGGCTTAGCTTGCATTTATCGTGAATCTCTTGCCCAACTTAAAGTCCCGAACGACTGGAAAAAAGCGCAGGGGACGCCTGTATATAAGAAGGGTAGAAGTACGGATCCTCAAAATTACAGATAAATATCCTTAACATCGGTTTGTTGCAGGATTCTCGAACATATTCTCAGTTTGAATGAAATGAATTTCCTTGAGACAGAGAAGTTGCTGTCCGATCATCAGCACGGCTTTAGAAAGCATCGCTCCTGTGAAACGCAACTCGTCCTTTTTCACATTATATCTTGCGAACCGTGGATGAAGGGTATCAGACGGGTGCCATATTCCTTGACTTTCGGAAAGCGTTTGACTCGGTGCCCCACTGCAGACTCCTAACTAAGGTACGGGCATATGGGATTGGTTCCCAAGTATGTGAATGGCTCGAAGACTTCTTAAGTAATAGAATCCAGTACGTTGTCCTTGATGGTGAGTGTTCATCGGAGGTGAGGGTATCATCTGGAGTGCCCCAGGGAAGTGTGGTAGGTCCGCTGTTGTTTTCTATCTACATAAATTATGTTTTGGATAGGGTGGATAGCAATGTGCAGATGTTTGCTGATAATGCTGTGGTATACGGGAAGGTGTCGTCGTTGAGTGACTGTAGGAGGATACAAGATGACTTGTACAGGATTTGTGATTGGTGTAAAGAATGGCAGCTAACTCTAAATATAGATAAATGTAAATTAATGCAGATGAATAGGAAAAAGAATCCTGTAATGTTTGAATACTCCATTAGTAGTGTAGTGCTTGACACAGTCCCGTCGATTAAATATTTGGGCGTAACATTGCAGAGCAATATGAAGTGGGACAAGCATGTAATGGTAGTTGTGTGGAAAGTGGATAGTCGTCTTCAGTTCATTGGTAGAATTTTGGGAAGATGTGGTTCATCTGTAGAGGAGACCGCTTATAAAACTCTAATATGACCTATTCTTGAGTACTGCTCGAGCGTTTGGGATCCCTATCAGGTCGGATGAAGGGAGGACATAGAAGCAATTCAGAGGCAGGCTGCTAGATTTGTTACTGGTAGGTTTGATCACCACGCGAATGTTATGGCAAATGCTTCAGGAACTCGCGTGGGAGTCTCTAGAGGAAAGGAGGTGTTCTTTACTTGAATTGCTACTGAGGAAATTTAGAGAACCAGCATTTGAGGCTGACTGCAGTACAATTTTACTGCCACCAACTTACATTTCGCGGAAAGACCACAAAGATAAGATAAGATAAGAGAGATTAGGGCTCGTACAGAGGCGTATAGGCAGTCATTTTTCCCTCGTTCTGTTTGGGAGTGGAACAGGGAGAGAAGATGCTAGTTGTGGTACGAGGTACCCTCCGCCACGCACCGTATGGTGGATTGCGGAGTATGTATGTAGATTTAGACATAGAATGCTAAAGTCACCGTGGCTGTGGGTGTGGACTGTGGAGTAAAAGGTTCCTGAGGGCAGGGGATATTAGTTGGCTGCACGTCCTCAGGAGCTCAGTTCATCAGCACACCTGATGACAGTGACATGTTGTAATCGCTGACATATGGTGCCCATGGACACTGCGTGCCAGCAGTACACCGGTGGACTGTTCGACAATCTTTTGTATGTTGTTATTCCATCCCAGATTTTCCATTGTTAGAACACTAAACTAATGTTTTAATAGAGTGTCAGTCAGCGTTATCTGAAAAACGCAGTCTGCTTATATTATTTTATGGTAATGATCTGTCTCTGGTAGTGTGTATTAAAAGTGTCTGTTAAAATTGAAAACTCATGCTATTTTAACAAAGTGACATCCATAAAGAATTTAGCTATCTCAAATTGTTTCCTTGTTTTCTGTTTTTTTCTTTTGTTGAATGACAGTACATAATTTGGCCAAACAAGACTCCATTTATTATCACAGAACTTAAATTCTAATGCTTTGAAAGGATACATGTGTTAATGGAATAAATGAGTCACCGGCATTCCTTCCAACATAGTAGGATAATGCAGAACTGAATGAATAGGATTTGTAATGATAAATCACACAGCTTCTATTATATCTTGGGCATTGTGGGTGTACATTGTAAATATCGTGCTTTGAAATGATTGGCAGGTAACTGTTTTCAAATTTTGTAATTCTTATAGAAACACTCAGTTAACAGTAAATGTTGTTTTGGTATCAGCTGATGTTTCCATTGAATGTAATATCCCCTCTTTCTCTCAGTAAAACTGACAGTAATTGAAGGATGATTTTATTACACGCTTTTTGTGTGTGTGTGTGTGTGGGGGGGGGGGGGGGGGGGGGGCAGAGTGAAGGATAATAAGAAACAAAGTAGCTGACAAAAAAGGGACTGGGGTTATAGGCTTTCTGACATCATTAATCGTCATCATTGCACGTTACCTAGCCTGAGGTTAGGTTGCATATTCATTTCCAAAGGCTGATTTGTTTATTTGGCCCTGAGAAGGGTCATTTTTGTCATGTCATATGTTGTGGAGCTGGGACAGTAGGCCACAAATACTACGATATGCAATTAAGGGGCATGGTAAACGGCATCCCATCACTTATGTCAGTGATAACCTCAGTTGTGACTGGATTCTGGAACACCAGTACATAATTAATATAGTGTAATTGAATGCTTATTCATTGCAACACACATGTAAACCAAAACATATGTTCCAGGTTAGACATGTACATGAATCTGTCCATGCTGATAACTGGCAGAACATTACAATCACTTCCAGAAATAAAAACCTGTCCAGAGACTATGTCCATTACCAATTACCACTAAGAGCGGTGGCATTTCCTATCCTTGTGAGATGTTTACTATAGACCGCTGCTTCTAGAATGGTGATTTCTTGCTTCAGACTGCTGCTAAGTGCTGACTCTGGACTGCTTAGTTGATACATCCTTGATGAACACTGTTGCTGCAGCTGACTTGCTGGGCCATCAGTTACAAAGCCACATGGATTGTTACAACTAATCTGCTCGATGGCTGAGACCGATGTTGATAACCTACGACTTGCTTGTTGGTCGCTCCAGGGGGTACATTGCCCGATTGGTGCCCATGAGAAGGCATGGAAAAACAGTGGGACTGGCACTGGTGATATCTGTGGATCCCTGCTGTAATGCTCACCACTCTTGGCTTCACCTAGATTTAGGCTACACTGATACACCCCCATACCAGAGCGGCAGGCTACCTGGGTGGGGTAGTGATGTGGAACGCAACACAGATGATTAAAAGTATGCAACATCTGGCACCTCCAACAAGATCCAGAGAAAATTTTCTCTCTTTATCCATTTGCCAGAAAATGCAGCATGCGGATTACTGCAAATTGCCACTGCCAAATGCGATAGGCTCTGTCATGTTGTAGTCACATTCTGCAGTGACACAGTTTCCAGCTATGGTAGGAATGTATGCTACAAGTGTGTGCAAGAGCCTGTGAAAGCAACTGGAACTGATGAAGTGCCACACGGAGCATTTATACCATACTTTCTCTTAAATCCATCTGACGTATCCAAGGAAGATTCATTATAGTCTAAAACTGTATGTTGTGGAGACCAGTGACTTGATTATTGAGGGTGATTGGTGTTAATATAATTCTGTTTTCTGTTAAAATTCAGCATTCATAAAGCAATGTGACAGCTTTTGCTCTCCTATGCAAATTCCCATGTATTGGGATCATTGAGGATTATGTTGAACAACAGACAACAAAACCTCTTGCATGTGATTATTTTTCTCACTGAATAATCTCTAGCAGGTTCCCAGTGCCTGTGTTTTTCCAAGTGTCATTCTGTACTTCTAAGCATAGCAGCATGCAGCATCTATAGAGGCAAACATTTAAGAAATAGCTCCCTGACCACACAAAATCCACAGCTGTAAAATGTATGTGACGATGTGTACAGGCATCCCCAATTTGGAGTCACATGGCTCTCAAAACTGAACTTGCACATGTAAAACTTGGGTGTATATAATTTAACTTCAAATTGCAAATTTGTTCACCATTTTGATATTTGTTTTGGGTCTCATTGATCTCAATTATTATGTGAATGAGTGCAATTTCCCCATCCTTAAAATTTGCTTGTAACCTATGCCATATAACAATTAGTGATGATGCAGTATTTAGTATCTTCTCAGAAGTTAGATAAGAAGACATACTAATTCACTAAAAGTAAGGATTTTTTAAAATGTGTTAATTTAAAAATAATTCTTGCAGATTGGTATAGGAAATTTGCTGTGTACATTTAGCCTGTCAAGTAAATTGATGTTTATGGCTGTTTCACATGATAAATACAAATAATAATCACACAGTCTGACCATGATACAAATAATAATCACACAGTCTGATCATCTACAAGGTTTCCAATTTGTTGAGCTTTGTAAAATCACAAAAATGACATAATTTGCTTCTTTATACTTAAGCTATATTACTATCTTTTGACAGCTGCAGGTCTAATGCCTCTACTTTTTTCAATGCTTCTGTATTTCAGCATTTTGGTTATAACAACAGATTTTTGATAGACTTAATCAGTTTTGGTTATTGTAAACAGGGTGACACATGGTGCACCAAATGGTCCCATTAACTGCTGTCACACATCTGAAACTTTCCATTATGCATTACTTCCCTGTGCTTGCTTTTCTCTGTAAGGCTTACTAGTCCCAAAGGAAGAAATTCCAAGGTCAAGAAAGCCCCAGTACTTTATGATCTAGCCCACAGGTGTCAGTTAATGTGTTTTTATTAAGGCTTTATTGTCATTATAGTGGAGCAATGTTTGCAGATACAGTTGGCTCACTGTTTAGTTGGTTATGATTGTGAATTGGTAACAGATTGTCATTTGAGTTCACAGACATGGTTTATTTTCAGTTTAATAATATGTCACTGGTTTGTTTCAGCGAGCACAAACAGAGGCAGTTACGTTTCTTGGTAACCAAGACAGCAGTCGTAGCTTGTATGCTATACCAGGCTTGGACTATGTAGCCCATGAGGATGTACTGCCATATACAACTACTGAAAAGCAGCCACTGCATCATGAACTGGTGGACAAATTCTTGTCTCATGTGCCAGACAGAGGTAAATTATATTAATTATGTGAATAAGTTTGAAGGTCTGTTTGAAGTATTACATTGTTTCTGGTTGCACTTGTACAGGTTCTGGCATTGAGATGGAATGCTAGTTTTTTAAATGCACTGTTCCATTATGGTAAACAATAATGGTTTAAAATAATACCTTTCTTGACTCTTAAAAGCAACTGCAACTTGCCTTTATTATAAATTAAGATCGTGTTAAATTTTGCAACCAATGATTAAACTCGTGTAAGCTTGCTGTTTTTACAAAAGTGACATGTGACACACTATATATTATTATTTTATTTGTTGTTTGAGTTGTGAGTTACTGTGTTCTGGTTAAGCTGATACCATCAGACTACATGAACACTTAGATCATTCCAGTTTTATATATAAATCAAATTTCATTGAGAACGTGCTAGAGAACATTAATCTGTTGTTTCTTTTTTTTAACTTACAAGGGGACCATATCTACTCTTCACAGATTTCGAAACAGGGGTTGACCAGAAATGAAAATGACAGAAGTGGGAGCTCCAGAGGGCACAGAGTTTAGAAAAAAATAGCATTTTTGACAGCTCGGTTGAAGCTTGAGCCGTTTAGGTTAGCATAGCTTCCAGGCAATGGAAAGAGTACCGAACGGTAACGTGAGTTCCTATGTGGAAATCATTTATTTTTATTTTCAGTTTTTAGGTTACTGACACTGGAGATAAATGGAAATAATGCCATCTGGAGGAATTCTTCTTAACCACTCAGAATGCCAAACTCCTCTCCTGATTCAGATTCATTGATAACACTTTGTGTTCTTGACTTAAGGTAAGGGAACGCTATCTACATGCCTCCAGAACCTCTAAACCTTCTCCCCCATTCCCTTCATGTGGTCCTCCTCAGCCCAACAAGCCACCTCCTCAACGTTGACCTCCACCTTAAGGATGGCTACATTAGTACCTCCATCCATATCAAACCTACAAACTATCAGCAGTACCTCCACTTTTTCGGCTGCGTCCCATTTCACACCAAGAAGCCCCTTCCATACAGCCTAGCCAAATATACCAAGGGTTTCACTGAGACCTTCACAGACTGAAATTACCCTCCCAGCTTTGTACAAAAACAGATCTTCTGTGCCTTGTCACTCTACTCATTTGCCACCTCCCACATACTCAGTGTTCAGCCACAAAGGAGCACTCACCTCATAACTCAGCACTGACCAGGACTGGAACAACTGAATCACATTGTCTGTCAGGGTTTCAACTACATCTTGTCATGTCCCGAAATAAGGGCTACTATCCACTCAACTTGGTTCAAGAATCATGAAAGAAGGTTGTATACATCGAAGCAGCCTGGAGATACTAGAAGGTATCAGATAGATTATATAATGGTTAGAGATAGATTTAGGAGCCAGGTTTTAAATTGTAAGACATTTCCAAGGGCACATGGACTCTGACCACAATCTGTTGGTTATGAACTGTAGATTAAAGTTGAAGAAACTGCCAGGGAGAGCATTAGGGAACAATTGACAAGAATGGTGGAAAGAAATGCAGTAGAAGAAGAATGGGTAGCTTTGAGAGATGAAGTAGTGAAGGCAGCAGAGGATCAAGTAGGTAAAAAGACAAGGGCTAGTAGAAATCCTTGGGTAAAAGAAGAAATATTGAATTTAATTGATGAAAGGAGAAAATTTAAAAATGTAGTAAATGAAGCAGGCAAAAAGGAATACAAACGTCTCAAAAATGAGATCGACAGGAAGTGCAAAATGGCTATGCAGGGATGGCTAGAGGACAAATGAAAAGATGTAGAGGCTCATCTCACAAGGGGTAAGGTAGATACTGCCTACAGGAAAATTAAAGAGACCTTTGGAGAGAAGAGAACGACTTGTATGAATATCAAGAGCTCAGATGGAAACCCAGTTCTAAGCAAAGAAGGGAAAGCAGAAAGGTGGAAGGAGTATATAGAGGGTCTATACAGGGGTGATGTTCTTGAGGACGATATTATGGAAATGGAAGAGGATGTAGATGAAGATGAAATGGGAGATACGATACTGCGTGAAGAGTTTGACGGAGTACTGAAAGACCTGAGTCGAAACAAGGCCCCGGGAGTAGACAACATTCCATTAGAACTACTGACAGCCTTGGGAGAGCCAGTCCTGACAAAACTCTACCATCTGGTGAGCAAGATGTAAGAGATAGGCGAAATACCCTCAGATTTCAAGAAGAATATAATAATTCCAATCCCAAAGAAAGCAGGTGTTGACAGATGTGAAAATTACCAAACTATCAGTTTAATAAGTCACAGCTGCAAAATACTAACGCAAATTCTTTACAGACGAATGGAAAGACTGGTAGAAGCCGACCTCGGGGAAGATCAGTTTGGATTCTGTAGAAATATTGGAACACGTGAGGCAACACTGACCCTATGACTTATCTTAGAAAATAGATTAAGGAAAGGCAAACCTATGTTTCTAGCATTTGTAGACTTAGAGAAAGCTATTGACAATGTTGACTTGGATACTCTCTTTCAAATTCTGAAGGTGGCAGGGGTAAAATACAGGGGGCGAAAGGCTATTTACAATTTGTACAGAAACCAGATGGCAGTTATAAAAGTCGAGGGACATGAAAGGGTAGCAGTGGTTGGGAAGGGACTGAGGCAGGGTTGTAGCCTATCCCCGATGTTATTCAATCTGTATATTGAGCAAGCAGTAAAGGAAACAAAAGAAAAATTCGGAGTAGGTATTAAAATCCAGTGAGACGAAATAAAAACTTTGAGGTTCGCCGATGACATTGTAATTCTGTCAGAGACAGCAAAGTACTTGGAAGAGCAGTTGAACAGAATGGACAGTGTCTTGAAAGGAGGACATAAGATGAACATCAACAAAAGCAAATCAAGGATAATGGAATGTAGTCGAATTAAGTCAGGTGGTGCTGAGGGAGTTAGATTAGGAAATGAGACGCTTAAAGTAGTAAAAGAGTTTTGTTATTTGGGGAGCAAAATAACTGATGATGGTCGAAGTAGAGAGGGTATAAAATGTAGACTGGCAATGGCAAGGAAAGCGTTTCTGAAGAAGAGAAATTTGTTAACATCGAGTATAGATTTAAGTGACAGGAAGTCGTTTCTGAAACTATTTGTATGGAGTGTAGCCATGTATGGAAGTGAAACATGGACAATAAATAGTTTGGACAAGAACAGAATAGGAGCTTTCGAAATGTGGTGCTACAGAAGAATGTTGAGGATTAGGTGGGTAGATCACATAACTAATGAGGATGTATTGAATAGGATTGGGGAGAAGAGAAGTTTGTGGCACAACTTGACTAGAAGAAGGGATCGATTGGTAGGACATGTTCTGAGGTATCAAGGGATCACCAGTTTAGTATTGGAGGTCAGTGTGGAGTGTAAAAATCGTAGAGGGAGACCAAGAGATGAATACACCAAGCAGATTCAGAAGGATGTAGGTTGCAGTAGGTACTGGGAGATGAAGCAGCTTGCACAAGATAGACTAGCATGGAGAGCTGCATCAAACCAGTCTCAGGACTGAAGACCACAACAAAAACATCCACCCATCCCTCCCACAGTGGTATTCCGCTGTCCACTGAACCTGTGCAATATTCTTGATCCTCGTCAACCCTTATTTCACCCCTGCTTCCAACTCCTTGCCTCATGGCTCATATCCCTGCAATAGATATAGATGTACCAGCTGTGCCATACAACCTCCCCTCACTAGCTATTCCAGTCTTGTCACAGGCACCTCGTATCCCATCAAACGCAGGGCCACCTTTGAAAGCAATCAGGTGATCTACAAAAGCTGCAACCATTGTGCTGCTTTCTGTGTAGGCATGACAACAGACAATCTGTCCGTCCACATGAGTGGCCACTGCCAAACTGTGGCTAAGAGACAGCTGCACCACCGAGTTGCTGAGCATGCTGCCTAACACAGAAGTCTTCACATCAGTGACTGCTTCACAGCATGTGTTATATGAATCCTTCCTACTGACACAATCTTTTCTGAATTGTGCAGGTGGGAACTTTCCCTGCAGTATATTCTATGCTCTTGTAACACCCCCGGCCTGGACGTTCACTAGTCTGTGTCCCTCAAGTGCTGTTCCCTCCCTGCTCCCATTCCAACATCACAGCCTTCTACACCACCAACACACCCACTAGCCTCCACCCTCACTTCTCTCCTTCCCTCAAAGTTCCCGACTGCACTTAGGGGCCCTACCCTGCCCCCATCATGTGCCGGCATGCTCCCACAAGCAGCTCTACACCTTCTCCATTCCTATCCTGTTATCCCTCCCCCTCCCCACCCCAGCCTCCTCCATACCCCCACCACCACAGATTACTTTCGCATCAGGTGCAGTTGCTCTATACACTGTCGCGTCAGCCACTGGACACATTGGTTGTGTGTGCGCGCGCGCATGCGTGTGCGCGCCTCTTCTACCTTAGAAGAAGGCCTTGTGGTCCAAAGCTCAAATGTGTAGCAGTCTTTTTGTTTTGCTGGTGTGCAATTAAACGTCTTCTCTGTATGGTGAATAGTAATCTATTCTTTCCATAAGATCATCATTACTTCATCCTGGATTTTCCATTGTTTGAAAAATGATTCTCTGCTGCATAAAAAGAATGTCCGTGTTATCACAGGTAACTATAATGTAGTTCCACGCTGTCCTGTTGACACTAATGATGCTAATGACAGTGGCTTGCATCTCATTTGATGCTGATGTCTGCTATCTTAGAATGTACTGCCCTTTCATTGTAATCAACACACATTATAGCAATATTTGTGTCCTTCTGTTTCAAGATGATGTGTATAGTTTTTGTAAAAGAACTGGTATCTATCGTCTTCCTTACACAGAACATCAAATGACAGAGATGAGTTATATAGAAGTTATGAAAAAAATATCTGGCATGTTTAATGGAAATCCACAGTTTTACTTATTAGACTTGTGGGCAGAATTATCTAGTTGTACTACTTTAAACAACAACAGAAAGTATCCAATTTTTTTTTAATGTGCTGCTGATCTTCAGACCAAAGACTAGTTTGAGATAACTCCCCATGCTAGTCTATCCTTTGCAGGCATCTTCAGAATGACTTATATCTAAATATTCAGTTACTTTGTAGGAGGAGTGACTAGTGAGGTCATTAATTCTGTTATATAGGTTGGAGGGAGAATTTTGAACACAGTTGCACCCGATCATATAATTCAGTTCTTAAGTGAACTGTAGACAAGGAGGCAAAGTCTATATGAAGACTTTTTTGTGTCTTTTATTGTGATTGTGTACATATAAGTTCAGCTGAAAAGGTTTTTTTGTCAGTTACAAAACCCATTAAGGAGTAAATTTATTGAGAAGTAAATGTAAGAAATCGAAGATCCTTTAAAAGGCTTCAGCAAGATGTATGGTTATCTGCTTTACACAATATTCTTACTGTTCACTTGTGCTGACTAAGCACTTTTACTTCAGGTGCAGTGTCCTGAAAGATAATTCCACAGAATTCACTCCCACACAGGGAGTGAAAATATACGAAATTAGCCACCATTGTTGTCTTCAGATTGACACAATGACAGAGGCCTCTTAGGGGACAACAGGCAAAGCTGAACATTTTGATTAGTTTTCCCATGTTTTGCCATGATTTAAACTTGTTATCCAGCTGGACCCAGAGGAATTACAGAAACTGTGTGTCATTCAATATATGACTATATCTACTTCTGATGCCGGGTCATTATTCCTTGTTTGTAACTGCATAAACTTTAGCTGTGAACCACTTGTAGGCTCATTCAGCCTTCATCTGAGGTGAGGTGTCATAAGTACCTGTAAGACTGCAGATACCTGTATAGGTTGTTACTTGGCAAGTTCTTCATGCCTGTATACTGCTCCTCACAGTCTCTTTTCGATGAGCTGTGATTCACCATTTATAGATAATCATAATTCATACCTCTTCATTGCTATTTAATGTGACATCCATATAGTGTCCTGTGCATGTCTGATCAACGCTCATGTTCTTTTCACACTAGATAATGAACATTAGATGTAATGAAATAACTGTTTATTTGATTCATAATTTTCCCCAAATGGATTGTACATGCACTTCAGATGAATTAAATCTACCAACTTTTGCAATTTGTCAGTTTGGTGAAGTTACTAGTATGCTCAGAAATAGGTACTTTTCAAAACTTTAACAATGCTTGTCTGAGGGACATCATGCCCACAGGCCTGCATTGTTCGTGAAATGTCACCATTAGACTTGCATTGTAAATTGCCTACGTGAACATTTTTCAGTTCCCATAAATTGTTAATCACATTAGGCATTGTCTTCTGACAATTCTTCACTGAATTTGTGATATTTTCAGTGTATACATATCTAATCATAGATAATTTTCACTACTTCAGATCTTACATTTTGGGAAGGTGATGGTGTGCAAAATGTTATTCATTTTTGACAGCATAAAGAGTTAGCTGCCCCTTATTTCGATTTTCATTAAGTATACTTTACAGAGAAAGTCGACATATATTATTTTGATAAAGGTTAGTAGTGGAACTAAGCTGCAAAATTCACCCTGTTCATATAATTTATGACTTCAGCAATGCCTTTGAATAGGCGGGCCATAAAATTCTAATCACTGATTTTCCATTGTTTAAACAGTGTAATCAGACAGTTTTCACAGATGGATTTGTATTACACATTGTGTCGTCATGAGGAGACATGTTCATTATTTGGAAGCAGCAGAAGAGGTGCCCAGAAGAAGATTGGTCCACCTACCTCTCATATTCCCTTCTCTTGGAATTGCGAATCAGAACTCTGTAGCTCATCCGTGAAACAGCTGCCACAGTGTCATTTCTACTGTGGCTGCTGCCCAGGTAGTATTTGAAGGAAGCAGCTGGCACATAGATTCATATAAAATGCCTTGGTGTATGTACCATTATGTATTTGATTCACAAAGCTGCTAACTGCACTTTTTTGCCACTCGTGTAACCTATTTGCCTTTTCTGCAGTGACCATTTTCAATTGTTATCTTTTTAAAAATATAGATATTTAGTTTTTTGTGCATATGTACATATTATGTGCTTTTTTGTTGTTTTGGGTTAATGTTGCTACATTCTAAGAATTTTTGTTATTTTTTCCACCTTTTATCTGCAGTTTTATAAATATATAGAATTTTCCATTGCGATAAGTGTACAGAATAAGTGAATTGTGTAAACATCAGTCAGATATTGTTCACTGTGCGAGGTGGCGCAGTGGCTAGCACACTGGACTCTCATTCGGGAGGACGACGGTTCAATCATGCATCCGACCATCCTGATTTCAGTTTTCTATGATTTCCCTAAATCGCTCCAGACAAATGCCAGGATGGTTCCTTTGAAAGGGCACGGCCGACTTCCTTCTCCGTCCTTCCCTAATCCGATGAGACTGATGACCTCGCTGTCTGGTCTCCTTCCCGAAACAACCCAACCCAGATATTGTCTCTAGATATATGCCATGACTAGGGGATGCCTCTACGTCATGAGTACTGGATTGCAGTAGCAGTCCTAATCTATGGTATTAGTATGTTACTGTGCAGTCACTCTGTTCACTTGTGTTCCTATGAACAGTCAGGAAATTGTGTGTGTAACCTTCATTACTTGCCCATTCAGCCATCACTTTCACCATTCCCTACTGTAGTGCATTTTATACTTTCAATACTCGTTGCTTTATAGAAGTAGAATTATCTTCTAGATCAGTGTGAAAATACTTGTATAAAGTAGATAACTATACATTTGGTTGAAGCCACTTGAAAGATGGAATTTCTGTACTCATGTCCTGGTAAATTTATCTTTAGCAACAAATACAACTAAGGAGTAAAATTCAATAATTTTTGTTGTTTGGGTCATTATTATTGAGACATTATTCTAACAATACTTTATGAACTTGCATATTACTTACCCTGTTATCCTGTTTTCATATTAAAAATTAGAGGCTGTAGGTTGGGTTTCAATAAAAAGGATTATTTATTTTGCAGTTTATGTAGCTAACAACAGTAGTTTGTGTTCTTTGCTTTGATTAATTCAAAGGTGAATGATAATTCAGGGACAGTGTGCACTTTCTGTAATGAAATTTTTATAATAGTATATTGATGAATGATGTTACAGGGTTATTGCTGGTCATGTTTCAGATCCTCCATTTGTAGGACTAGAAACTTTAGATGCATGGCAAAGAAAAAATCATCCATGGCTTGAATTGTCGGATGTTCACAAGGAAACAACAGAAAATGTTCGTGTGACAGTCATACCTTTCTATATGGGTTCTAGAGAATTTCAGACTGCTTCTGTTTATTGGGTAAGTAACTGTAAATGACATTGTTGATAACAAAGTTCAATAAGACGCCATAGCAATGCTCCACCTGGTAGACTGCATTTGGTAGCTGCACTGACACTCACAGTGAAAACAATTTAGACGTTTACCAAATAATGTATGCCACACTGCAGTAATTAACTTTAGATTTCTACTTGTTTATTTATAATAAATCCCATTGTATGATAATCAGTTTTGTTACAAGCATTAATTTTAGCACATAAAACAAGTGGGCTGTTACAGTATGACAGAGTTTACTAGTGGTAGTGTAGTAAGATTTGACTGGCTGGTTGGGGCACATCAATAGATGGTGTGATTACAAGATGTTAATGAATTGACTGACTTACACAAAGTGAATAATGCACATTTTGATAGTTAAGTGAGAACTAACAAACAGCAATGGAGAGAAGCCACTTAACATGGGCTATCTTAAATACTGTATACATGATGGTGGCTAAATGAATGCTAGCCTCCAACGGGCTCAATCATTGTCCTTCACACCTGCTTATAGATCCCTGTAAGATTAAAAATCAATTTTATTATTACCTTCAATTGGACAGATATAAAATCTACTCACCAGGCAGTGGCAGAACACAAGCATAAAAGAAGATTGTAACTAGGCAAGCTTTAGGAGCCAGTGGCTCCTCCTTCAGGCAGAGGGGTCGAAGGGGGAGGAAGAGGGTGAAGGAAAAGGACTGGAGAGGTTTAGGAAAAGGGGTAGATTTTGGAAAAGTCGCCCAGAACCTCAGGTCAGGGAAGACTTACCACACGGGATGAGAAGGAAAGACTGAGTGTTGGAAACTGCATCGGACAAAATTTGAAAACCTGAGAGCTTAAACATGAAAGACAGGGTAATATGCAGAACAGAGATTACTGCTTAAACATCTTGCATGAGGTAATAAGAGTGACAAGCTGAGTGCATTGTACATGACAGAGGTGGAAGGGGGGGGGGGGGGGGGGGGGTGAAAAATAGACGGGTAAAACAATGAAAGACGTAGAAAACTAAAATGGAGTGAAGAGCAGAAATGCTGATATCGAAGAAATTAATGTAAATTAAGGCCAGGTGGGTAGCAAGAACCAAGGAAATGTTGTAACGCTAGTTCCCACCTGTGTAGTTCTGAGAAACTGGTGTCTGGGGGAAGGATCCAGGTGGTGTGTGTGGTGGAACAGGCACTAAGGTCACAATTGTCATGTTGTAGAGCATGCTCTGCTACAGAATATTGCGTGTTGCTTGTATACACCCTCTACCTATGCCCATTCGTCCTAATTGATAATTTGGTGGTAGTCATGCCAA
Organism: Schistocerca americana; assembly: GCF_021461395.2. Classification (NCBI taxonomy): domain Eukaryota; kingdom Metazoa; phylum Arthropoda; class Insecta; order Orthoptera; family Acrididae; genus Schistocerca; species Schistocerca americana. The sequence goes on from NC_060126.1 coordinate 385,475,448, forward strand.
TCTAAAAGGCCAAACAGTGTTTACATAACAGTTGGTGTATGACGTGTCATTTCACAGGCCAGCTACAGGACTGCTATAGGTGGTGGTAGGAGGGTGCATAGGGCAAGTCTTGCAGTGAGGACGGTTTCAGGGGTAGGACCCATAGGGTTGGGAGATGGGTGCAGAAGCAGCATAGGATCTGACAAAAATACTGCGGAGATTGGGAGGGCGATGAAAAACTATTCTAGGTGTGGTGGGCAAAGTTTCAGACAGGATGGATCTTGTTTTAGGGCATGATTTTAGGAAGTCACGGACCTGTCGAAGTAGCTGATTAATACATTCTGTTATGTTAATTTCTTCCATCTCAGCATTTCTTCACAATAAGTACTCTTCTCTTCACTCTGTTTTAATTCTTTACATCTTTCAGTGTCTTTCCCATCTATTTTTCAACCCCCCTCCCCCCCCTCCCCCCCCCCCCCCTCTCCTCTCTCTCTCTCTCTCTCTCCTCTCTCTCTCTCTCTCTTCTCTCTCTCTCTCTCTCTCTCCCATATCTGTTACATACAATGCATTTAGCTTGTCACTTTGTCACTCTTATTAATTTGTGCATGATGATTAAGCAGTAATCTCTGTCCTGCATATTACCCTGTCTTCCACCTTTAAGATCTCAGATTTTTAAATCTCATCTGATGCAGTCCACAACAATCAGTCTTTCCTTCTCAGCCTGCAGTATGTCTCCCCTGACCCATGTTTCTGGGTGATTTTCCCTAAATTTACGCATTTTCCTAGACCTCTCCAGCCCTTTGCCTTCACCCTTCTTCCTTCCCCTTCAACCCTTCTGCCTGAAGGAGGAGCCACTAGCTCCGAAAGTTTGTCTAATTATAACCTTCTTTTATGTGTGTGTACTGCCACCGCTTGATGAGTACCGTATTTACTCGAATCTAAGCCACACTTTTTTTCCAGTTTTTGTAATCCAAAAAACCGCCTGCGGCTTAGGATCGAGTGCAAAGTAAGCAGAAGTTCTGAAAAATGTTGGTAGGTGCCGCCACAACTAACTTCTGCCGTCGAATATATGTAGCGCTACACAGGCATGCTTTGCAGGCACAAAGATAAATACTGGTGCCAAAACCTGTGTGTCAGTAAATAAATTAAAAAAAAGGTGGAAGACAAGCTTTTTTTTCCCCACCTCGAGTTACGACCACTGCATTTTCATAAATTATCCAACGAAGTAAATACAAATTCCGTATTGTTCATCTTCGAATGTAGCAGCATTTCAATGTACTACGAAAATCCGACTGGAAAGACTGTTTGGGATGTTTGTCAATATGACCAACTCTACGTTCTGAATTTTTTCCTACCTGTGAGAAGAGATGGTTGCTAATAGGAACTTTTATGAACTGTAAATTACATGCAGTATTCTCTTCACCATAAGAATAATATGAATATAAACATTTTGCCATGTATTCTTTCGCGTTTGCTGCTATTTCATTTAAATCCTGTCTGCCTAATAAACTACGAAAATAGTGTGAGACAACTGCAAACGTGGAAGAATGTACATATCATGTCATGTTTATATTCGTATTATTCTTATGCCTAATAGTGATACAGTCAGAAATGAAGCACGGCAAATGACTAAAATTTTTAAATCTAAGATGACTTATTTCTGTGCACAAAGATTTTCAAACAGAGAAAAATTTTAGCTAAACTCTGGTTCAGAACATCTTCTATCATACGCAGTCTATTATTTGGTTCTTGTTGATTATTATTAAAGAAAGCAGCAGTGTAAGTAACAACAAATAGCAGTCTCTTGCCATTGTTTCGTTAATGAGACAATTCCTCTCTTTTTTTTTATTGTAAGTGGCGGTAGCACGCACAGAAGCAAGCCATGCCGCGAGCGGCGACAGTTCGTAAACACACAGTATCAGAATGCGACAAACAATGCATAACACAGTACAATAATGCATTTTCAGCTTAGAGTGACGTAAACACCTATAACAAAGAAAACACCACTTGTCAGATCAAAGAAAAATAAGCAATCTATTCAAACCAGACAAAGCACGTGAAAAAGGAAGGGTACCCGAATAAATACGGACGGAGTGCCTGGCGCATAGCAATGGCTACCTGATAAAGCTTAACTGCTAAGCTTAAGACTCGAACCAAACTACTGTACTGTATCGTTATTCATTCGACCTAAATTGTGTCTCATATTAGAATGGACCAAATTTGTTTCAATTTGGAGGTGCGGCCTAAAACTTTTCTCTCCCCTTGAATTTCGAGTCTCAAATTTCAGGTGCGGCTTAGATTCGAGTGCAGCTTAGATTTGAGTAAATACGGTAGATCTTTTATCTATCCAATTAAATTATTCTGTCAAAAATTGATTGTTTTCATTGTTTTATTATTACTTCGTAATATTAACACAAGACAGCCAATTTAGAGGCCATAAAATTAAAATTGGCAAAAGGCCAAATGTATTGAACTGAGAGTTGAATGCCCAGAAAAATGTAAAATTATAAGCACTATTTCATCAAAATGACCTCTGTGGGGAATCCCAAAGCTTGCCAAAATTTTACGAATTGAATAATTAACAAACCAACAACTTATTCCAGTGAAAGTGGACATACTTGGAATCAGGAAAAAAATCTGAATATGAGTAACTTTATTATTTAAAAAGTTTTGAGAAAAATGTGTTTGTTGAGAAGGAGCATTAGAACTTTCAAATAATAAAAGAAAAACCTCATTTAAAGACAGACATCTATTTGCTAACTGCAAAATTCACATCAATGTGTTTACTCTTCATTTGTTAAGAACATTCTTGTAGATAAAATATTTCCAGGAAAATCAAATGTACTATTATAATAAAATCAATTGAAATAGGGGACGAATAAAAATAAGCTGTTTTGTACTACGGTCGCGCATATGCTCTTCACTAGATGAGATAAAATAAAGGAAAACAAATTATGTTACTGACAGGAGTGGTACAAAAACAAATAGGGTGGGGTACCTGTAAGAGTTTGCATGGCAAAGTGATATTTATACTGTGCCCCCCCCCCCCCCCCCCCCCAATATTTTCAGGATATGGCATGATAAATCTTCCAGCAGGTAGGCAGGAATGAATGTCTCATAGAACAGAAGAAACAGCTTGGTAAGTGTTCACATTATCCAGAAAGTGGGTGAGGTTTGATAGGTACAAAAGTAAGGACATCTACAGCTGACCCATAAATACCAGTGTCTGTTTTGGAGGTGTACTGTTTGAAGGCAAAACTGCAATAAGTGAGGACACTGATGGAGGAGCTAGTTTCAGATTTCAAAGATCCTTCAGAGTGTTGCTCTGAAGTGATATATTGGGGGAGTACAGGAATTACATGTATAGCTTTAAACGTTGATTCAGATTGGTTGGTTTTGTGATATGTAGCATGAATATTCATATCTTGAATTTTATATAAATTATAAGTAAGAGCCAGAATTTGACACTGGGAAATTCTTAGTACATTGAAAACCTGATTTGAATGTAAAATAATAACCATTTTCTAGTGGCAAATTGTATCTAGGCTTCTAAGGATTTTTAAGGTGGAAATATCTTCCTCTAGTATATGAGTTAAGAGTCAACTGATTATTTTACTTACTTGTCACAGTGGCGATACTGCATACGTCTTGAGAATCTTGGAAAATTATCAGTTCAGCTGCGGGAGCGGCACTGGCGAATCTTCAGCCTGTCCGGTACACTGGAGACAGTGCGTGGACGTGGAGTGGTTGGCCAGGAACCTGTCCTCTCTCGGACTTCGCCAGCTTTCCAGTACAGCAGCCATGTCAGTTTGCAGGCACCATCAGGCCACATGTGGTAGGTTTATGCAGTAAAACATAACATTTTAAAGAAATGCTTCATAGACCCAGTTCCAATAAGTTAAAGCTTGGGATGGAAGTACTCCATTTTGAAGTGTTAACATAGGATAACTTACAAAATTTAAAATTTTATTTCTTTTACTTTCATAGTTCAGAAAACGCAATATCCATCCTCTGAAGAAAATGATAAATATGGACAGGGTTGGTAACTTTCCATTAACAGAAAATCGAGGATTAAATACAGTATATATTACACTAGGTCACTACATACCAGACAGACACTAAGCAGTAGACATGCACCTAGAAAAGGCTGAAAATTATTTGGCTTCTGCTCCCCAAAAATATTCTTAAACCAGTCTCTGTTGCCCCATGACACTAAAACATGTCTAATACATACAGTCATGGCCGGGGTGGTAGGTAGAGAAATGGAAGGAATGTAAAATGGGTGATGAAGTGAAAGTTAAGAGGATGTTGAAGAAAATTATGCTACCATGCAAAAGTTGTTTTGTGTGGAGGCAGATCAGGTGTTTGTCCAGAGGAACATTGGAAGAAAAAGAAAGAGCATGAGGGAGAAGGTGAAATATTCAAAGTGGGAGAGGGAGTACGATGGTTTCACTTGTGGCATCTCAAGTGGAGAAAACATTAAACTGATGGGGGAGAATCTGGCATGGGTTGTGAAATGTGGGAGGAGGAGGGGGGGGGGAGAGGACAGAAGGGTAAGAAGAAATAAGTGTAAGACGGGATCTAATGGCGTCTGGGATTGGGGAAAAAGTGGGGGGGGGGGGGGGGGGGGGAGATTACAGGTGTGTCACTCGAACAAAGTGTGTGCGCGCGCGCCATGATCTTCCATAAGGACCTTGCCCTTAGGGCACAAGACAAGGTTGAGAGAAGAATTCTGGTTTGGAAAGATTTTGGCAAAACCTTTAGCTGCTACAAATGAGGCATCTGTAGGTGCCTCAGTTTTATGGTAGGAACTTCCTGATATGCAGTGGGTTGCAGATGTCAATGTTGAGATGATATTGGTAATTGGAAGGTTTGATGTGAACAGAGATTCATAGGGATCCAGTAGCAAAGAGAAAGTGAACACCCAGAGAAGTGGCTTACTGAACTGAGGTGACTAGTTTAACCCTTTGAATGCTGTGGGCATGTTTATACATCTTGCCCCACTGTTCCCCAGGTGTTGTGGATGTGTATATGCATGACTGCTTGGATTTTCTGACAGTGCTATAGATGTCGAAATGCATCCTGAGCTTCAGACCTCTCACTGCTGCAGTTGAATAACTTGCATATCTCAGTGAATAAAAAAAGTTTGGAGTATTTATCATAGAACATGTTGTCTCATCATGTGCTGTCATTTGCAGAAAACCTTGTTTTGACATCTTGAATCATTTGAGATATGACAGTTTTTATGACCACTTGATCCATGATGTTCAAGGGCATGAATGGGCATATCGTGCACGAACACCCTTCAGATATAAAACCCAATAACTCAAGAATGAAATCAAATATTATTCTGCTTTCAATTTTAAGTAAAATTTTGAAATCTTACCTGCATCTCATTTACTGCAATGTATGAACTAAAATCAACCAAGCCCAAAGTTTGGCCAATGCATTTTCACCTCTTTAAAATTTAGTGCAGTCATTTATTTAATTTGATGCAGCACAGTAAGTATGGTGGATAATGAAAAGAAATTCAGTTCTTCTTCGAGTGAAAATATTGGGCTGTAAGATGTGCAAAATCAATTTTTTTTTTTTCACCAAATAGTTTTCAGAAAATTGTATGCACAGTATTTAATATCGGCTGGAATGCTCTCTCTCAGCACAGGCACCAACATTTGAAGAGCAATACAGCCACAACAAAAGAAGCCTCAGCACAGAACGTAACGAACAAGCTCATTTGAAATGAATGAGGTCAAAGATGACAACATTACAGAAAGGATAGATTGCTACTCACTGTATAGTGGAAATGTTGAGTTGCAGACAGGCACAACAAAAAGACTGCCGAATAAGTAAGCTCTCGACCAAAAAATATTCTGGCAGATTAAAACTGTGTGCCAGACTGAGTCTCGAACTCTTGGACCGTTGCCTAGGCAAAGCTGTCTCTGGCTGCTGAGGCCAGTCTCTCGACAGTGGTCATGTGTGTGAGGGTTACATTTGCATGAATGTGTTTTATGTTTGTGTTTTTCTAATTCAGAAGAAGACTTTTTGACTGAAATAGCAGTGTGTTTGTTGGGCCTGTCTTCCACTCAACATTTCCATTATATGGTGAGTAGCAGTCATAATATTGTCACTATTCTATCCTGGATTTTCAATTGTTTGGGGTCAAAGACGCTGAGATTCTAGAAGAAAGAAATAGGAAGTACTCATGTGTTCAGATCATTAATACACTGACACAAAAAAATGGCAGCACCAAGAAGCAGCTATGCAACATGTACAAAAGTTGCTAGGCATCTTTCTACATCTGAAAGATGATGTCTATTCAAATTTCACACCAGTCTCATAAGAATTGTGCTAATAGTGACACTATGAGGATGCAATCAGGTTTGGTTTAAATACATGCTGTAATAGTTGTGTTAGTTGTGATTGGATTTAGTGAGTTGTTGATAGTCAAAAATGCCTTCATAAGGTGACAGAGATGTAACTATTAACACCTCTCTTAGGTTGAACAAGGTCGTGTAATAGGGCTACGAAAAGCTGGATGTTGCTTGTGTGATATTGCAGAAAGACGTGGCAGGAATGTAGCCACAATACATGGTTGGCGGCAACAGTGGTCATAAGAATGTGTGGTTGAAAGAGGACTCCAGAGGGCCATGTGGCATTGCTGAGATCACGCCCATCATGTTTGTTGTGTGGCTCTTGCACATTGTACCGCATTTGCAGCAGCAATTAGCACCGCAGTGACACAAAGAATTATTAAAAAATCAGGTTACTTCAAGGACAACTCTGCACCAGATGCCCTGTAGCACACATTCAACTGATTCCAAACCGCTGCCATCAGTGGTGTCGAGTGAGAGCTCGTTGGATGTTGGGGTGGAAGTCTGTTTTGTTTCCTGGTAAAAGCTGGTTCTGCCTCAGTGCCCGTGATGGCCATGTATTTTTTAGGACACACACACACACACACACACACACACACACACACACACACACACACTCACTCTCTCTTCATGTAAATGCAACTTGCATACACGTCTGCAGTCTCAGAGCTGAAACCACACATTAACATGTGTAACTTGTGATCATGCAGTGTTAATAATTTAAATATATTGCCTAGACAAATGTATTCATGAATTTTCATTACTGTGCATTAATTATATTTTGGTGTTTTGGTTTTTTCCTTCAGTGTATGTCCTCAGTGAATCTTAAACAGTAAGAGATTTAGAATTGTAAGTGGCTTGAAATGATTTTACCAAGTAGTTTATCAACAGGTTGTTACATGATGCATTCATCTCAGTGTCTATGGCATTGTTTTCAAAAGAGAAATAATTGTGGATGAGGATGTAATTAACCATGGTTAACAGGAATGGTGCTGTGCATTTGCAATCGGCAAGATGTTGGGAGAGATGTGTTCTAAGGTGGTCAGACTAAGAATGATTGGGATGTTGATCTAAGGAGAGCTGCCACAGACAGTGAGAAACAAAGCACTGGTTAGAAATGGATAGGAACTGTGGAGGGGAAGTGGTTAGTGCCTTCAATATACAAGGGTAGGCTGCAGGCATTAGGTTGAAGATGTTGGTCTTCTGAAGTGTAGCCACTTTCAGTGGACCCATTAACCAGCCACAGTGTTGAATCCCATATGTTCCGGCGTACAGATCTTGAGATGCCCATATACTGAATACTCGAGGAATGAGGAGAGAAGTTGTAGAGGACAATTTTGGAAAAGACAGTGATATGAGATGAGATGACATACTGCTGTGATGCGGACACTGCAGCAGACTTTAAGGACAGATATGTGTCGCTGTTGGCAAATTTAATCTGCAACTCAAGCACTGTAGCAGTGGTCAAGTTGTAGTCTATAGAGATGATGATCAAGTAAGGATCAGTTTTTGTGGTAAGGGATGGCACTTCTCTATGTGGTTGTGGAGTTCATAATATCAAGCCAGGGATTCGAGGAAGAAAGGTGGGGTGAGATTGGAGAATAGAAGTTCTTTGAAGGTTGTCAGGATACCCTTAGGTTGGAGTAGGGAGGATCACTGTTTGACAGAGTTGCAAGTGGGTTATAGTCGTCTGGAAATTATTGCTTATGACAGTGACAGTGTTGTCTGCTTCCTGGGGTGTGAGACAATTATTAGTTCATTTTGGAAATCGCTAGAAGTGGTAAGGATAGCTAGCTTCATTCATGGGAATCTCAGCACAGTTGGAATGGAGGGTTTAAATCAGACACTTCATAAGTTCTGCAATGGTCTTGACAATAGATATATCTTGATCTGCAGTGCATTGTGAAGACTTGTAACAGTCTCTCCTGACAAGTCACATATTCAGTATATGCCAGAAATAGTCTCTCAGTTTATAGAGTAAATTAAAATACTGCTTGTCAACTGTCATAATCCAGAATGAGAATTTCACTCTGCAGTGGAGTGTGCGCTGATATGAAACTTCCTGGCAGATTAAAACTGTGTGCCGGACCGAGACTCAAACTTGGGACCTTTGCCTTTCGCGGGCAAGTACTCTAACCGAGCTACCCAAGCACAACTCACGCCCCGTCCTCACAGCTTTACTTCTGCCAGTATCTCGTCTCCTACCTTCCAAACTTTACAGGACCTCTCCTGTGAACCTTGCAGAACTCGCAGGAGAGCTTCTGTAAAGTTTGGAAGGTAGGAGACGAGGTACTGGCAGAAGTAAAGCTGTGAGGACGGGGCGTGAGTCGTGCTTGGGTAGCTCAGTTGGTAGAGCACTTACCCGCGAAAAGCAAAGGTCCTGAGTTCGAGTCTTGGTCTGCCACACAGTTTTAATCTGCCAGGAAGTTTAAACTGTCATAATGTTTGCGACATAGTCCTCGGTCTCAGGTGTCTGCTAGAAAGCAATCACTCCATACTATATTAGGAATTGAGAGTTGATTGAAACATTAAGTGGAAAGTTATAAAATGTTCATGAGTAGAATGGACATTGGAAAAAGAGTTTATATTTCCTAAAAGATGGTGTCTTTATAGCATTGAATGGAAACATTAGGTCTAGTGAGCCCCAAAATGAATTTTAACTGCAAATTTGTACATCTCTTTTGAGTGAGTATTGTGGGAAAATCGGAGAGATTTAAGCTTTTGCAGAGGCTCATAAACAGTCATTTGATCCCTAAATCTTTAGTGATTGCAATTGGGAAGAAAGTATATCGTGGTGGTACCAAAAGTACAATCAACCACACTCTGAAGGCTGCTTGCAGAATGTAAATGATATGTAGGTAAGAGAATAAGCAGCTGTGGTGGACTTCAGTCAGTATTCAGATATTCATGTAACACTCTCATAATAGTGTCACCTAAATGAGACGGTGCAGAGATACCCAGTCGCGTGATAGTGTCAGGGGGTGACTTTTATTAACCTTTTATTGTCTGTGAAAACTGTGCATTTTTTTATTAGTGGTAAGGGCAAACATTCTTGCAAAGCTGTACTAAATGCTTTATCAGAAGACTGTTTTGCACTGCTATCCCAATATCCCACACAAAAAAGAAATACTTTGTATCTCCATACTACAGTTTAGAATATGGGCTTTATATGGACTGCAATACTTCAGGATTTGTGCAAGATATTTCTGGTGCTGAACATTTGCTAGTGACTGCTTATACAGTTTCCAATCATGTCTTATTCTACATACATGTTACACAGAAATTCTTTCTGTTTTTCTGAACTTTGCCTTCCACACCTGTGATCAGTGGTGATATACTTGGAGGTAACTGAAATTTCTGCAGGACCTATGGTTTTAGCGAACAGGTTGACATATTTTTTACAGATCTTTTATATAATTTTGTGTTCCTTTGAATGTTGCATGATGTATCTGGCTATGTGGCAAGTGTTGTAGGTCAGCAAGGCCAGGTTTGGTAGAAATAAGAGCAGTAAGAGAATAACAACAAGAGTTTTAGTACACTTCTGTACTACTCTCAGTTCCATAAGTGGAATATTCTCTTACCTCTTTGTCTTCTTGTTACTTCCACCTTCCTTCATACTCCTACTGTATTTTCTCAATGAGCTTATACCTGTAGCAGTCCTCTATTACCCTGGAGGCTGCTAGTTATTCCTGCCTCATCCCACTCCACACACCCCCTTCCATATATTCACCACTCACACAAGCAGAGTTTACTTATTCAACCATGTCGGGCAGAAGTGGCACTACTCGGTAAAGATCATGGAACAAGGGGATGGGAGAGTTTGTATCCAATGCAGAAAAATAGAAAAATTACACTCGTATCTTCCTTATTCTGATATATATTTTAGACTCTTCCACTTATACTTGATATAATAAATTGTATCAAGATTCTGTGTTGCCATCCTTCTATACTTACTGGATGGAGGAGAACTCACTCATATGTAGCTTTTGGCCACAGACTCCATCGGAGACACACACACACACACACACACACACACACACACACACACACACACACACACACACACACACACACGCCGCCAACTCGGGAGATGAGAATGGTGAGATGACAGTTTATTTGCAGCCCTCTGCCAACACATCCAGCCGTATTTCCCCACTCCTCTGATATTTTGTTTATTTTTTCCCCACACTTCCCTGCCCCACAACCTCCGGACACTGTCCCTGTTTGACTCCTAGTCCCTGAACAATTCACCAGGCAGCATTCTTCTCTCTCCCCACCTGTACACTAATACCCCTTCCCATTGCCCTTCCCCACCACCACCAGATTTCTGCTTGCTTCACATGCGATGTTGCATACCGGCCCAATATGCTGGAGTTGGTGGTTGTGTGCGTCTTTGTGTGTGTGTGTGTGTGTGTGCGTGCGTGCGTGCGTGCGTGTGTAGTTGCCTGTCCCCGTTGTTCACTATTTCCGTCGCACTGTTTCCTTTATCATCTGATTACTTCTGACATTTATTATGTAGAATATGCTAATTTCTTGTGAATAAAATAAAGTAAGGAAATAATCAATATGAAGAAAGGTTTCAGCATCACATTGATTTAATGGGCAGGGAGGTACTTGGGGATGAGTTTGTGTGCCCATACATTCTTCTACCGACCTCTGGACAGTCGCAGCCTGTTGATTTATGAAGACCCTATGTGGTGAATTACACATGTATGTACATATCAGTGTGCATGCAGAGAATTCTGCCGGAAAACCACATTTAGTACCCGATGAGGGGAAGGAGTGTCTTTTCGTACAAAGTTGGAATGAAATGCCAGATGTTTGGATTACTAATTGCATTGCTAAACAGGTCGCCTACCAAGCAATTTGTGTGCATAACTAGGCAAAAAAAAATCCACTTGCATTAAAGCGCAATGAAATTTACTGTCTCTTTTGTGGGACTTTGTTATTAAATTCATGAGCTTGGCTTATATACTGTTAATTTTTAAAAGAAAGTTGAATACCTGTGTAAGCATTGAATACTGCAATTTTCTTTATTAGGGGCACCTTCCGTATGGAGCGTGAAGATGGATTTTCATTCGACTGTCGCATCCCGCCCTTCCCACTTGAGAGCAAAATAGAAGAGCAGCCACCAGCCTCATCACCTACACAGGGAGCAGAATGAATTAGAGACTAATTGTATTTATTGTACAGATTTCAGTAATTTATTTGAAAAAACAATTGTGCAAGTTGTAATTTCTCAACTGTCCTTGCTGATGCAAGTGAATTAAAGAATTGAAACTGTGGATAGCCTGTGAAAGTTGGTCTCTTTTATTGATTCTACAATACAAAACCTTATCGTCTGAAATCTGAAAAAGAAACATTTTCTACCGGAGAATAAGGGGAAGTAATTTTATTCTTCTGGAGATGCAAGAAGAATGAAGAAGGTACTAGAGAGAGAGAGAGATTCAAATCACGGAGTAAAGATCAGAAAAGAAACTGGAGAAATGAAGAGCTGAATGGATAGGATATATAGAAGGATATTGGAGGACTGATGGTGGATATCCTCAATGGCTTTGACCCATTTCTCAAAATGTGACAATTCTTATGCCAGTGGTAATGATGAGTCAAATGTTTTACAGTTTCTCAAAACTGCAAAATTTGATTGCACCAATTTATTCATTTAAACAACTGCTTTTCTGAAACTAGAGGCTTATGTCCTAAGTTTTACAGAAATTCTTGTGACTGTTATTCTGTTTTAAGAAATAAATGTGGAGACTGCTATAGACATTTACAACTAATAATTAGTATGAAAGTGTACACAGTTCCTGATAGGTAACATTTTTAATATTTCCAGCATAGTTGGAATAAATTGCTCATCGAATGTAATTACGGTATGAGAAAAGCAGTGTGACATTTTATGTAAGTTCATATCATGGTAATGTTTTGTACTTTTTCTTGTAAATAAAATTGTACTGAATTTTAATGACCTCAGCATTCACTTACTCATACATGCCTTGTTTTGAGGAGTACAGTTTTATCCTTTGAAACCTGACACACATTGCGTTCAGTTATCACATAACATTTGTGACAGGTGTTATATCATGAACTAATTATGCTGTCGGCATTGCTTAATCTTATATCCAGTTCAACTTTCATTGAAGGTGGAAACATTCATTTATCATTTATTATTTTTGTCAAGGTGATGAAATAGAGTATTATTGATACTCTGTAGCCAGTATATTTAATGTATTTACCATCAGTTTTTTAAATATTACTGCTCATATCAATGTAACAGTATTATGAAAAGGGTAGTTGCTACTCACCATACAGCAGAGATGTGGAGTTGCAAATAGGGACAAAAAAGAGATTGTGAGAAAGTGAGCTTATGGCACACACACACACACACACACACACACACACACACAGAGAGAGAGAGAGAGAGAGAGAGAGAGAGAGAGAGAGAGAGAGTGTGTGTCTCAGGCTCAACGAATGTTTGTACCCTATTAACGAAGGTTGCATATTTACAGAGGACATGCGCACACATGCACGCAACTCCTTTCAGTTGGTTTTGCTGCAGATGTTGATTAGCTATGTCATGGGTTGTCACAATGGAAGAAAGGAGAGGGGATGATCAGTTGTGTGGTGCTGGTTTTTTTTTTTTTTTTTTTTTTTTTTTTTTTTCCAGTACAAAGAGCAACTCAGTGCCTCAAGAAAAATGTATTTGCTGCTTGAGGAAGACTGGCCACATCTTGCAGGAATCGTTTAGATGGTTGTTAAAATTTTGAGAATGTATATTTTACACAGGAACTTAAGCGGTTAAACTTGATGTTTGTTCCACAAATCAAACTGACATCATCCTCAAGTATATGGAACAAGTACAAAAACTCAATTTTGAGTTACAGAATAACAATAGTAAATTGTAATTGACAAGTAAGCATATACATACTAAAGTATGTAAAATAATTCCCGGGCTACTGCAGTAACATTTTGTGGTGGTGGTGGTGGTGGTGGTGGTGACATAATACACTTTTTTTCCCACTAATAAAGTCATCAATGGATGAAGAGAGAGTTTGTCACTAGTAAGTATTTCAGATTTTCCTTAACTGTACTGTATTTTTATTGTACTATTTACTGACTCTGCCAACTTGAGGTATTGTGTATTCCTAAATTAAGTCCACATTTTTGGACCCAAGTTAGTGCCTTTAAGTTTTAATGTAAATGGGTTTAACTGAGCTGTTGCTTGGAAAAAGGGATGTATTGTTTAAAACAAATTTCAATAAGGGATAAATATACTGAGAAGTAATATTAAATCTTATTCTTTAAACAGGGCTTAGCATAGACCATGGCCAGGGATGCTGCAGGAATGAGGGGTGTGTTGCAGGAAGATTTTCCAACTGTATTTAAGAAAAGAACAGGGCAAACTCAGGTGTTCCTCATTTACACAATCTTTCCTAACCACTTCATGCCCCGATTCTCGTCCCCATCAAATGCTTCTCCCTCTCAGCTGCCCCAGATCAGATCATTCCTTGCCCCAGTCTCCAGGTAGTGCCATTTTGCAAGAGATAACAAACATTTAGATGTGAAGATACAGTCCTACACAGTAGTAAAAGTATAAATCCCTACTAACTCCACAAATCAGGAAGAGACAAAAAAGTATGATGAGATAAAAGAAATTATTCACTATGTCAAGGGATACAAAACTTTGTAATGGGAAGCTGGAATATGATAGTGGGAAAAGGAAGAGAAGAAAAAATAGAACATGGAACATAGGGCTGTAACAAAAGAGGGTAACCCCCCTGCCTCCGAGAATTTCACACAAAACACTGTTTAACCATTGTAATCACGTGGTCTAAGAACCATGAAAGTGATTTATATGTGTGGATGACAACAGAGCATCTGAGGTTGATTTCATAATGGAAAGACAGCTTTAGAAACCAGATTTTAAATTGTAAAACATTCTAGGAGGATATGTAGACACTGCAATCTAATGATAAGGTCAGACTAAGACTGAAGTAATTACAGAAAGATAGTAAATTATTAGATTGGACCTGGATAAGCTAAATGAACTAGAGGTTGAGAGTTTGAGGGAACATTGGGCTGAAACATGAATGGAATAAAACAGAAGACAAATTGGTAGCTTTGAGAGATGAAATTGTGAAGGCAGTAGAGGAAAAAAACTAGGCAAGACAAGGCCCTCCAGAAATTCTTTAGTAATATATGATAGATTACATTTAGTTGATGGCAGGAGAAAATGCAGTAAATTAACTGACAAAGGAGTGTAGATGCCTGTAAAATGAAACTGATAGGAAGGGATAGGAATGGCTTCGAAGATAAATGCAAAACTGCAAAAGCATGGATGACTATAGGTATCCAGAAGGCACTTAGGGGAAAAGTAAGGAATGCCTGGAGATGAAATACCCTTGAAATTGAAGACTGATGTTGTCATCCTAACGCCAAAGAAGGCAGGTGCTGACGGAATTAATATTAACTGCCCCATCTGTTTAACAGGTCATGGTTGCAAAACGCTAACATGAACTATTTATACAAGAACAGAAGGACTTGTAGAAGCCACTGCTGTGAAGATCAGTTTGAATTATGGAAAAAAAGGACCATCAGTGGTGTTTAACGGGCCTTCAATAAGTAAAGCAACACATTTTTTCCTCTTGCTGCCAATTTTGGTTGGGAAAAAAGTGGATTTGCTGTAGGGCATGGTGGAACATTCAGCCTCTATAGTTTAATGAAGTTCCAATACATGGTGGCAGTACACGTAGCCTTCAAAATGGCATCTATAACAGAGGTGCATTCCAAGCACTAAGGTGTCATAGAGTTTCTTTTGTCAGAAAACCGGAGCACCACTGATATTCATAGGTGTGCACAGAATGAGCGAAGCATTATATGGAAGTACAACATTTACAGTAAACAGCACAGACAAGAAGAGACTAGTAGCTTTCAAATTGTGGTGTCACAATAATGCTGGAAATTAGACAGGTAGACTAATGAATAGATGTACCAAATCAAACTGGGGAGAAAAAGAGCTTTATAACACAGCTTGACTAAACAAAGGGATAGGTGGGCAGGACACATCCAGAGGCACTGAGGGAGGGGGGGATTGAAGAGGGAGAACAAGTCTGGAATATAGCACAGTGGTTCAAATAGATGCAGTAGGCAGTAGTTACACAATGTGAAGAGACTTGTACAAGATAGACTACAATGGAGATTGGTAACAAACTGGTCTTTGGTGTGATGACTGTTACCACAAAAACATCAAACACCTTGTGTTGCAGTACTTGTAAGGAATGAGGTGGTTCCCCACAGAGTTGGTGATGGAAGGAATATATGGTAAACACTGACAAGAAGAAGAGTCGGGATGACAGGGACATCTGCTAAGACATCGAGGAATAACTTTCATCGTATTAGAGGGAGCCGTAGAGGTTAAAAACTGTAGGGGAAGACAGAGATTGGGATATATCCAGCAAATAATTGAGGACATGAGTTGCAAGTGCTACTCTGAGATGATAAGGGTGGCACAGGAGAGGAATTCATGTTGGGCTACATCAGACCAGTTAGAAGACAAGATGAAGCAAAAAAAATTCCAAAGGTAATTTTCTGTTAACTGCACTCCTCTCCACTTTAAATTATGATATAACTCCGACGGATTCTCCTATTGCTTTTTCTTTTAGTTTTATAGTTTTTCATACATCTCTCTCTCTCTCTCTCTCTCTCTCTCTCTCTCTCTCTCTCTCTCTCGCATCTGTCTGTCTGCTCTTCAGCAGGCAGTGTAAACAGAATTTGTAACATGCAATACTTCTTGAAGGAAATGTTCTGGAGTGATCAGTGAGAATGTAAGCAACAGATGCTTCTGTCAGTAAACATCTTATCTCTACATATAATTGTACACTGTATTCCCAAATACTTTGATATTCTAATCTGTTTGTTTCTTCATGATTCAAGTACTCAAATTACATCATCATTTTACTATAATCTGAACATATAGTCTTCTATAGTGTCCCAGCTTATTCACCTGGCTTCTCTGCACATGTGGTATGAAGTGAAATAAGCAGTCAGTTTACATGACAGGAGTGTAACTTGTGCTTCCAGAAAGCATTATAAATAGCTTGAAATTACACTTCCAGCTGTGGACAATCTGTAGTTCTACTCATTATCGTATACATTTCTTACCTTTCTAAGACTGTAAACACTTTGACTTGTTAAGTTGTGAGAAAGTCATGTTAATACCTGTGATTTTATGCAGTTTCTGCATTCATGTAGCTAATCATGTCCCACCTCTTGTTCATTTTTCTCTCATACAAACTCTGTATTTCTACCAACATTCTTAGAACTATGACTCAAATGTAGTTCAAACAGAAATATCTGATCATCATGGACACATGATCTGCTTCTGCAGACATAGTGACATTGTATCAGAATCAAAATGAACATACAAAGAAATCAGGATCATCAGTAAGCAAAATAGTAACATATTTAGAACAATATTAAGTAGAGAAACCTGGACTGAATTGCTACAAGTATAGAACATAAATGGAAAATATGAGGCATTTCTTACAACAATTAAGTATAATTTTAATGTAGCATTCCCCAAAGTAAAGAGGTGAGAAACACTGTTGATTACACACAGTGGATTACCAGTGAAATAATAGATCTGCATAGGAAGCTGCAGGCACAGACAGATGGACAAAGCTGAAAACTGTAACACATTACAAGAGAGGTACAGAAAAATCATAGAGGGGGCAAACGCAAGAACTACTAACACCATAATGAACTCAAAAACGAATTAATGCAACGTGGAATATAATCTATGCTGAAAGAAAAGAAAAGAAAAGAATGGATCAAATACAAAACAGATCAGGTCAATAAAAAAAGACAACATAGTGGTTAAAGAGGGCAGAGAAACAGCTCACACATTCAATGATAACTATACAAATGTGGTAGAGAACTTAAAATTGGAAATAAATAGTCCAAAAAGGTTACTAACATACCAAAAAAATCAATGTTTCTGAAACCTGTCACAGAAAACAAACTAAGAAAATCTGTACAGAAACTGAAGTACAAATATCACAGATCAGTGATGCTTGGAAAACGGACTGGTTATTAACCTAAAAAACACTATTTATGCAGTGTTTAGAAATAGAGAGAAGGCTGTGCACAAGGGTTTGGAGGTGGATGAAACAAAGCTGGAAAAAGTAGAATCCACTAGATTCTTAGATATTACAGTGACATAACAAGCTGTTTGGAAACAGCATATTAATTCTGTCTGTAAGAAACTCAGCTCTGTCATATTAATAATGAAGCACCTTTGCAGTTTGCAGACAAATTGGTTCTGTGCACGGTATGCCTTGGGCCCTATGAATCTTGCTGCACTATGGAGTGACATTGTGGGGAAACTCAAACAGTCAAGAAACAAAAATGGTATTCACATTATAGAAAAAAAGTAATTAGGATAATTTTAAGAAGAATGATTTTGGAACCACGCAGAAAAAAAATCTAGGCATCTTAACTCCTACATCTTTGTACAAATATAAAACAATAATACACATCACAAAATATAGTACAGAGTGGATTACAAACGCAAGTGTACGTACCCACAACACCGGAGAAAGTACGAATGAAACCCCACTGACTGACAATGCTTGAAAAAATGGACATCAGGTATCAGATCACTAGCAAGTCTAAATAAAAACCTGCATGACAGTGAACGTGACACTAACTTTCCTACAAACTTCAGACTATGAGGTGGAAAAGGAATTTTAGAATGTTGAAGAGGTTAGAAAATCCATAATAATGAATGTTTTCTATTTTTCACATGGCCTATATTACATGTACAGTTATTGCCCACCATGTAATACCACAGGATTAGATAAAATTCATTTCATCTGTTATCTCACTATACTTTTTTGTACAACTACACTTTTGCTTAGTGTACCACTAATTTTCAATGGGCGTTGAGGTGTGTCAATATTTTATTTCTTCCTCTTAGTTTTGTTTTAGCCACTTTAGGCCCACATTTATTTGGATCAGCTTCTTTTCTCGTGGTCTTTATTCTTATGCAGTGTTATTTTCTCCTCGAACTCTTTTTGTCAGTGATGTTATTGCTTTGAATGTAATTCTGTCCTCCAAAGTTATGCCAGCCTTGGTCTTCTTCTTCTTCTTCTTCTTCTTCTTCTTCCTCTTCTTCTTGTAATTAATTTAAACACTTGTTGGATAGTGCTATGCCAACCATGAAATATTAAAAAAAGAACCACTCACACTGACTGAAGGGTGACAAAGTGAGAAGTTGTTGATAGTGAATATTAATTACCGAGTGAGGAAGTAGCATAAACACTGTTGTACAACCACAGGGAGAGTAGGATTTCAGGCGTAAGTAAGAAGGTAACTTGCTACTTTAATTTTGACCATTTCCTTAATAAAACTATCCCAATGACTGGAAGTGCATGCCAGAAGCTCTGAGTTTTTATATTCTGTAGAATGATTGGTACCAAAGTAGTTTTCTGCAATAGCAGATTTCCTTGACTTTTGCATGTATGTTCTCTACACTGTTCTTCCACTGTCTTGATGGTCTGGCCTATGTATGACATCCCACAACTGCAAGAGATGTGGTAGACAGATGCCTTACCCAAACAAAGTTCATCCTTTACAGACCTGAAAGAGCCTAATCTTAAATTGTGGCTGAAAAACATGCGTTACACCATGTTTTCACAGAACACAACCCATCCTGTTAGAAATTATGTAGACTTGTAGACTTAGGTGTCACCTCATTAATTTTCATTACTCACGAGGTTCACAGGCTGTTGATAGCACAATGTGCATCTAATCTGTCTTTCACTACAATTTTCTACCAAAAGGTAGCTTGTTGTTGATGTGGGCCATGTGAACCAAGGTAAGAAGTACCCCTTGTAAGTCTGACAGTGAAAATTATCAGACTGAAAATTCAAACCAATGGGAGATGGTTTCCTACAAGCAGGATATTCCAGCATATCATCAAGCTTCCTTCTGATCAACACATCCTTACCGCCTTTACAGTAAAATAAATATTCATGTAGATTGAATTCAGATGTTCCAAAAAACTGCTTCAGTTCTCACTACAATAAAGCCAAACAATAAAAGTATCATCTGCATATCTAAAAAAAATGCAAGTTTCAATGGTGCATACTCCAGGACACAGTCCTCAAAATCTTCCATAAACATATTGGCAATAATAGGTGACAAAGAGCTCCTCATCACAAATCCAATGTTGTGTTCGTAGAATTGGTCATTGAAGAAAAAGTAAGTGGAAGTCAACACATGTCAAAATATGTTAGTTAAATCAAGTGATGAAGCTAATGAAGTAATTGTGGGTAGGCTTACCTTATTTCTTTTTATAAGGAGATCTATGCATCAATTCTTCTTGGTAGCAGAGTTGTCAATGACATTATCTTTAAATTAATCATTTGTAAGTTTTCAAATGAGCACGTCGCCATTTGACTGTATTGTTGTTCATTTAATTATGACCCAGGTTTCAGCCCTTTTCATGTTATTTTCAAGAGATTGGGTTTATGTCATTAACATATATTGCAGGACATCGAGCTCATGTTAATGACATTAACTCAACCACTTAAAGGTGGCATAAAAGGACAAAACCTGGGTTATAATTAAATAGACAACAATGTTGTCAAATGGTGGTTTGTTCATTTAAAAATTATTGTATGACTGTTACTCAGCAACACCAAAACCCATTTGTAAGTTGTTTGAACAGGCTTTTATGGTAATTGTGCAGAGAGAATGTAACCTGTCATTTGTGATTCAATTGTGAAGGCAATTTTTAGTTCTTTTAAGGATGCTTGTACTTCTTTCAGAAGAAGCTGTAATGATAGGAAATGTAAGAATCAATTTGGTGAGCTTTGTTACCTCTTTATGAATATTTTGAAGAACATTTTTCATTACAAATTTAAGATGATCTGCAGGCTGTAGATATTTGTGTTTATCAATACAAATGTTTCCTAACTCATTTTCCATTTGTTCTTTGTTGGAGAATGGATAAGCTGTAAGAAGGCTGTTCAGTTTCGTTGTTGGGAAATTTGAATTGTAATTTCCAAACTGATTCTTATCAAGCAGTTCTACAAACTAAATAGTCTGAACATTTCTATTTGCACTATAATGTTATCTAAAATCTCATAAGATAATATCTTAAGGGATTGACGGTCATAGTCACTAAAACTTATTTCACTGAGAAATTTCTTGTTACAGCTTTCAACATGTGAGATCACAATTTTTGCTGATCTCATATCCTGTAACAAACTGATGGTCCTCTTGATTCCAGTATGTTGTTGTTGTTGTTGTGGTCTTCAGTCCTGAGACTGGTTTGATGCAGCTCTCCATGCTACTCTATCCTGTGCAAGCTTCTTCATCTCCCAGTACCTACTGCAACCTACATCCTTCTGAATCTGCTTAGTGTATTCATCCCTTGGTCTCCCTCTACGATTTTTACCCTCCACGCTGCCCTCCAATACTAAATTGGTGATCCCTTGATGCCTCAGAACATGTCCTACCAACCGATCCTACAGTAAAGCTGCATGCCCTCGGGAAAAATTACGGCTGTAGTTTCCCCTTGCTTTCAGCCGTTCGCAGTACCAGCACAGCAAGGCCGTTTTGGTTATTGTTACAAGGCCAGATCAGTCAATCATCCAGACTGTTGCCCTTGCAACTACTGAAAAGGCTGCTGCCCCTCTTCAGGAACCACACGTTTGTCTGGCCTCTCAACAGATACCCCTCCGTTGTGGTTGCACCTACGGTACGGCTATCTGTATCGCTGAGGCACGCAAGCCTCCCCACCAACAGCAAGGTCCATGGTTCATGGGGGGGGGGATTCCAGTATAGCACATACTAATATCGTATGTCATTTTGTGTTGAAGTGCTTAGAGATGGTGACCATACACAAATATTTCTTTTTAAAGGCAAAGCAGGAAAAGGAACTGAGTTTTATTAAAAATGCCAAGCAAGCAAGAAGCACTGCTGAATGACTCTACATCTCAGTTTTCATCATCTGTGGTGATATTTTGGAAAATGTCTTTAAACTTATAGTATTTAAGAAACAAAAAGTGTTCAATAAGTAATGCAGCCAGTTTTGGTTGAAAAAAGGTAGATCTTATTGGGAACATCGTGGAATATTCCTGCTTCAGCCACTTCAGTTTCGTGAAGTTTCAATAGGTGGCAGCACTATAAGTAGCCCTCAAAATGGCATCTGTAACGGAGGTGTGTCCCAAGCACATAGTTTCTTTTGGAAGAGAAAAGAGCATTGCAGATGTTCATAAGCACCTGCAAAATGTGTCTGGAGACCTGGCAGTGAGCAAAAGCACAACGAGTCTTTGGGCAAGGCCTCTGTCATCATTGCAGCAAACATGCAAACCTTTCTCATCTCCTGTGTGCTGGCGGGGTGCACACAGCTGTGGCTCCTGCAATGTTGGAGTATGTGGACAGTCTCATTTGTAGTGATTGATGGATCGCAATCAAACACCTCAGTGCACAACTGGATATCTCTGTCGGTACTGCTGACACATTCGTCCACCAGTGTGAGCATGCTGGGTTCCTCACCAACTAACAGAAGATCATAAAGAGCAGCAAAGGACTATATGTGCAGAATTTCTTGCATGTTATGAGGCTGATTGTGACAATTTTTTTGGTGAACATCGTCACAGGCAATGAAACGTGGGTTCATTCCATCCAACTGGAAACAAAATGGCAGTGCTTGGAGCGGCACCACATCACTTCTCGTTTGAAGCAAAAGTTCAAAGCCACTCCCTCGGCTGGTAACATCATATTGATGTCTTCTTGGACTCTGAAGGGGTTATTCTCTTTGATATCATCCCTCATGGTGCAACGATCAACTTTGAAGTGTGTTGTACTGCCCTCAGGAAATTCAAGAAACAACTTTAGCATATTCATCGCCACAAAAATGTGAATGAACTTCTCCTTCTCCGTGACAATGCAAAGCCTCACTCGCATCTGTGCACCCAAGAGGAGCTTACAAAACTTCATTGGACTGTTCATTCTCATCCACCCTATTGCCTGGATCTAGCACCTTCTGATCCCTATCTGTTTGGTCTAATGAAGGATGCACGCTGTGGGAAGCAATACGTGGATGATGGGGAGACTATTGATACAGCAAGACATAGGCTCCAATGTCAACCAGTAGAATGGTACCAAGCGAGCATACATGCCCTCCTAGCAAGGTGACATAAGGCTGTCACATTGAATGGTGATTATGTTGAAAAATAGGGTTTTGTACACAAAAGAGTGGGGAATAATAAGGTGTATTAGAATCCTGAAAAAAACCAACCTGCTTTCAGAAAAAAG
Organism: Schistocerca americana; assembly: GCF_021461395.2. Lineage (NCBI taxonomy): Eukaryota > Metazoa > Arthropoda > Insecta > Orthoptera > Acrididae > Schistocerca > Schistocerca americana. Next base: position 385,498,127 of record NC_060126.1, read on the forward strand.
GGTTGCATTACTTATTGAACGCCCCTCTTATACTGTCTGAACAGCTTTGAATTGAAATTTAGCATCTAGTACATGTTTGAGGCAATCTGAATCCTTTATTTGCTATGACTTGTGTTCTCTTTGAGGACTTGCTGGAGCCGGCCGAAGTGGCCGTGCGGTTATAGGCGCTGCAGTCTGGAACCGCGAGGCCGCTACGGTCGCAGGTTCGAATCCTGCCTCGGGCATGGATGTGTGTGATGTCCTTAGGTTAGTTAGTTTTAAGTAGTTCTAAGTTCTAGGGGACTGATGACCTCAGAAGTTGAGTCCCATAGTGCTCAGAGCCATTTTTGACTTGCTGGAAAATGCTTGGAGTACTACAAGATTGTAAATAAAACCACAACTGCTTTGATTTTTTAGGACAATGTAACAGCAGTAGATTAAGTTTATGAGCACAAAAATGCAAAAATACAGCTCACGGACATTTTTGTTTAACAAAGTTTTGGACACTCGGTGTTTACCTGCTATAACTGAGGCTCCATAATCTGTTTGCCTCAGTGTTTTGTTGGCAACTCCCCAAACATCAAGTACAATTTCTGAGCAACTTTTTCACTAGAAACATTATAAAAACCAATAAATCTTTCTGTAGGACCATCTTGTGTACAAAATCTGAGCAAAATCCTCATCTGTGACTTACAAGAAACATCCAGGGTTTCATATGAATGTACTCCAATGAACTCACATGACTGTAACTCTTCTTTAATAAGATCATTAATGAAATTGGTTACTGATTCAATTAATTCATTATTAATTGTGTTTGATGTTCCGTTGAACCCAGAAGTGCTCTGAAAGTGATAACAAATAAACTGTTCCTGTCTAGACAAAAGTTCCAATAATTCAAGGTAATTCCCTTTGTTGTCAGAACCTTCATCTTTAAAGTGTCCTCTGAATGCAAGCTCTTGCTTGCCCAAGAAAAAAACTTTAGTATCTTGATTACAAGTCTATTCTGTTTTGCAGCTGCATTATGTTTTACACTTAGAAGTTTGGTTCATTCAGAAATTGAATATTCAAGTCATCCATGACCCAACAACTGAAAACTCTCTTGATTATGAAAGTGCCTTCTTGAATTCTGGTGTTTCTCAGCTATTCTGTCCAAATTTTTTGTTAAGACTATTCCAAAAGAAGCTGATGTCCATTCTTTTTCAATCCCAGACTCACCAAACAAAATACAAGGGCAACAATAAAATTTATTAGTTTCTCAGAACAACCTGTAAGCCAAAGATACTTTTTATACTAAGGAAACTGAATTTTTCTGTTTTGTTTCCAATCAGCTATTTTAATGTTGAAATGTGGTGTGAATAACTTATCTTTATAAGACTGCTTTGTTCATATGTGCAGCTTAAAAATAGTTTGTCATCTAATTCACAAAATGAAGACACAAGTGTTCCCTCTGCACAAGCCATAATATAATCAGTTAATCACGCGCATTCATGATGTTTTGTTAAATCAGGACTGGACAGTACGTGAAATAACACACAATTCCACAGCTGTGGCAAGCCTCAGTGCCACACTCCTATGAGACACTTGACTGATTGCTGCCCTCCTGGCTGCTGCATGGAAATGAGACTATTTCTAGAAAATGAAATGTTAAACTGAACAGCACACATGATGCAGTGAACTCTCAACTCATTGATGGATCGAATGGAACTGTAGTAACTTACAAAACAAACTTACACTGTATCCAGTGCATTGTTATAATCTCTAATTGTAAGTTTTCTTCAAATTTTTGCTTAGGTTAAATCTCAAAAGCTTCGCCACTAATTACATAAATATCAAATCAAACCTCAGTTAACTATAATGAATCAGACAGAGGAAAGTAAATGAAGAGAGAGACCTCATCAAAACTCACTATAATATTAGACTCATTCAAGTGCAGTCCCTTAAATCAGTGTAAGAAACCCACCGAGTTCTTACTGGATGAACACACCAACCTACTAGTGGGCTCAACAGATTAGTGAGGTGTCTTATTCCATGATATGTCAGAGCACCAATGTTACTGACAATAGGTCTAAGAAGACCGCCTTCCTTATGTATTGTTCCTTGAAAATGACAAGGTGTTCACCTGTTGAAGTATTGGCAGTTGATGAAGAAATCACCTAGTTGCATTCCTTCACATTGATTGAACATTTTACATTTCAGGAGAAACACACATTGCACATTGTTTACCTTTACAGGGAGGAAATGGACATTGCATGTGTAAGTTAGATAAACTGTGCAGTAGATGAGTGCAACTGCTATGTACACTATCATTTTTGTTGTGGTGTTGAGACCATAATGTTGTTCCAATGTTTACCAAAGTTGCATATCATATTAATTCTGCTGCCACCAATCACATTGAGCAATGGACTAGTTTGACACTTTTTTGTGGAAGGGTCTGTTATGCACACTGAAAGTTGCATTTTGTTTCCGAGGAATTATTTCAGCTTCGTTTCATGAGTGCTTTGAAAATTTCAGTATTTTCTTGGGGTTGGCTATATGGTGCTTCTTTGTTGCAATGTGACTGAGAAATTTGTTCTGTCACTGCCCAGCATTTGGCTAAGTTTGAACATTTCCTTTGCTTGGAGGATATTACATCTTGGAGAAATCTGTGATGATACAATTTTGTCTATGCTAAGGAAAAGATTGAACTTCGCACTAACAAGCAGGCATTTTCCAGTTGTTGATTTAGTAAGATTTGTTGAACAGCAGCTGATAGAAGTACATTGCATTCACTTGGGGTGTATCCCAGTATGTTTACTATATGATCCAGCATATCACAAACTCAGTGCTGACAAAAGTGGGGTTTAGAGGAAGACTAACAAATGAAAGAAGAAAGTGTTCTTGACACAAGAGACTATCAAGAGTCGTAACTCTTATTATGCTGTCTTTTCTAGATTATATTGCCTCCCAAAGATCCACATGAACAGGTTCCTCTTTCATCTATCGCAAGTAACATTGTTGCTCTGATATACTATGCAGCAAAATATCTCACTACTCAGTTCATCTCACTAGTAGGTCAGTGTGTACATCACATTAAGAACTTCTTACCTCAGTTAGATGAGTTGCATGTGAATACATCGTACATTTTAGTAAGTTTTCTGTGGTCTGTTTCTTCACTTGCATTCCTGTCTGATTCATTATAATTAATTGAGGATAGGATTGGGGTTGAACTAATTATCCTATTTCAACAAGTGTTGACTTGCACTTTTTATTCAATGAACAATTCTATGAAGACAAAGATGGCTCTATGTCAGGGAGCCCTTTGTCACGTATTATTACCAATCTGTTTATTGAAGATTTTGAGGAATGTGCTCTGCGGTCTACAGCATTGAAGCCTGCATTGTTGTTTTTTTTTTTTTTTTTTTTTTTTTTTTTTTTTTTTTTCATATGGGGATGATACTTGTGTTGTTTGCCTGCATGGAAGTGAGATTTTAAACAGCTTTTTAGAACATTTGAATTCAGTCCATCCAAATACTCGCTCTTCTGTGGGGATGGAAAAAGAGTGGCTGCCTTCCCTTCCATAACATATTGGTCAGGTGGAAGCTTGATGGTATGTCGGGACATGCCATTTAAAGGGAGCCAACTCACACTGATATGTAACTTCAAGCTGATAGTTGTCATCATTGAGCTCAGTGTGAAGGAGTACTTTCTACCTTGGTTCATAGGGCTCACATCATCTCTGATTTCAAAAGTTTGACAGCTGAGGTAGCCCACCTCAAAGAAACATTTCCACAGAATAGTTACAGTGAAAGATAGATTACTTGCGTGTTGCAGTAGCAACCTTCCATGCAACAGGCGAATGATGAAAATAATGAAGTGACATCTAAGCCCATGGCCTTTTAGTCTTACACAGTTAGAATTTCCAGCAAGCTTGGTCAAATTTTGTGGAAATGCGTTGTGAAGTGCATTTTTTGATCATCATCTAAGATCAGGATCTGTAAAGGATGATCTCGGTTCGTGTAAAGCCCACATCTGCTGTATCTCTTGTAGTTATGGCATATAATTTGTCAGACTATGGAGGGCTGGTGTATAGAGCATAAGCATTATACATGCTTACCACAACCAAGCAAATCTGCTAATGCAGAACACTTTGCTGGTGCTGTTCATCTTATGGAGTATAGCAACACAGAGATTCTGGGGTGTATTTCCAGCTATTGGGATCGTTTATTAAGGAAGCAGCTGAGATTACATTAGCAAGTTACCTTATTAGTAGAGGGATAAGCTTTGGCTTAAATTGTGCTTGTAGTCCTGCTGTGTCTATGGTCAAATAACAGAGGGGCAGCATTGATGCTACTTTTCCACCTGGTAATTAATTTACAGGTCATCTTTGGTTGAGTGGGACACTGGTTGTATCACTCTCTCGAGTTTAAATTTACTTATACAGTGCTATCTCATTGCATTTGTTCCTTGAAAGTGTGAGTGTGATCACCTTTTGAAATATCAGCAGCTGTCTAAGTTTTCACCCAGTTGCATTCCTGTAAGTTGTTTGAACATTTTATACGCTGGGAGAAACTCAAGTTTCAAAGTTGTTGGTTTACTTGCCTTCTATAGTGATCGTCTCCTGTTTGTGTTCCTAATATCATTCTGAGCTTTCTTCAGTCTATAAGTTCTAGTCTCAATAGCAAACCTACTATATTCTTATTAGTTCCAGACTTCCTGCTGCATATAAGACTTATGGGCTGTTGACCTAGTAATGTCTCAGTTTTTCATTGACCGAAACATTCTTATTATTGTATATGTTAATAGTGAGTCTGTGTTAAAGCCATCTTGTTTGTTTGTGATCTTGTAGGTTCTTTTTCTGTCTGGCCAGTTTCTATCCACTCCCTTAGGTATTTAAGTCTTTCTACCCTCTGAACCTTGCCGATGAAGAGATTGGAGAAATATATGATGTGATAAAAGAAATTATTCAGCTAGTGAAGGGAGATGAAAATTTAATAATCATGGGGCACTGGAATTCGATAGTAAGACAAGGAAGAGACAGAAAAGTAGTAGGTGAATATGGAATGGGGGGTAAGGAATGAAACAGTTAGCTGCCTAGCAGAATTTTGCACAGAGCATAACTTAATCATAGCTAACACTTGGTTTAAGAATCATGAAAGAAGGTTGTATATGTTTAAGAGGCCTGGAGACACTGGAAGGTTTTAGATAGATTATGTAATGGTAAGGCAGAAATTTAGGAACCAGGTTTTAAATTGTAAGATTTTTTCCAGGGTCAGATGTGGACTCTGACCACAATTTACTGGTTATGGACTGTAGATTAAGACTGAAGAAACTGCAAAAAGGTGGGGATTTAAGGAGATGGGACCTGGATTAAAAAAAGGGTGTAGAAGGTTTCAAAAAAAGCATTAGGGAACAACTGACAAGAATGGGGGAAAGAAAAACAGTTGAAGAAGAATGGTTAGCTTTGAGAGATGAAATAGTGAAGGCAGCAGAGGATCAAGTAGGTAAAAAGACAAGGGTGAGTAGAAATCCTCACATAACAGAGCAGATACTGAATTTAACTGATGAACGGAGAAAACATAAAAATTCAGTAAATTAAACAGGCGAAAATGCATGCAACTTCTTAAAAATGATATCGGCAGGAAGTGCAAAATGGCTAAGCAAGGATGCTAGAGGACAAGTGTAAGGATGTGGAGGCATATATCACTAGGGGTAAGACAGATACTGCCTACAGGAAAATTAGAGAGATCTTTGGAGAAAAAGAGAACCAATTGTATGAATATCAAAAGCTCAGATGGAATACCAGTTCAAAGCAAAGGAGGAAAAGCAGAAAGGTGGAAGAGAATAAACAGGGTCAATATATGGGTTATGTATCTGAGGGCAATATTATAGAAATGGAAGAGGATGAAGATAAAGATGAAATGGGAGATACAATACTGCATGAAGAATTTGACAGTGCACTGAAAAGACCTGAGACGAAACAAGGCCTTGTGAGTAGACAACATTCCATTAGAGCTACTGATAGCCTTGGGAGAGCCAGTCCTGACAAAACTCTACCATCTGGTGAGCAAGATGTATGAGACAGGCGAAATACCCTCAGACTTCAAGAAGAATATAATAATTGCAGTCCCACAGAAAGCAAGTGTTGACAGATGTGAAAATTACCGAACTATCAGTTTAATAAGTCATGGCTGCAAAATACTGAGACGAATTCTCTGAAGACGAATGGAAAAACTGGTAGAAGCTGACCTTAGGGAAGATCAGTTTGGATTCTGTAGAAATGTTGGAACACTTGAGCCAATACTGACCCGACGATTTATTTTAGAAGATAGATTAAGGAAAGGCAAACCTATGTTTCTAGCATTTGTAGACTTAAGAGAAAGCTTTTGACAATGTTGACTAGAATGCTCTCTTTCAAATTCTGAAGGTGGCAGGTGTAAAATACAGGGAGTGAAGGGCTATTTACAATTTGTACAGAAACCAGATGGCAGTTATAAGAACGGTGGCAGTGGTTGAGTAGGGAGTGAGACAGCGTTGTAGCCTATCCCTGCTGTTATTCAATTTGTATATTGAGCAAGCAGTAAAGAAAAAATTGGAGTAGGTATTAAAATCCATGGAGAAGAAATAAAAACCTTGAGGTTTGCCAATGACATTGTAATTCTGTCAGAGACTGCAAAGGAATTGGAAGAAGAGTTGAACGGAATGGACAGTGTCTTGAAAGGAGGATATAAGATGAAAATCAATGAAAGCAAAATGAGGATAATGGCATGTAGTCGAATTAAATCAGGTGATGCTGAGAGAATTATATTAGGAAATAAGACACTTAAAGTAGTAGATGAGTTTTGCTATTTAGGGAACAAAATAATTGTTGATGGTTGAAGTAGAGAGGATATAAAATGTAGACTGGCAATGGCAAGGAAAGCGTTTCTGAAGAAGAGAAATTTGTTAACATCAAGTATAGATTTAAGTGTCAGGAAGTCTTTTCTGAAAGTATTTGTATGGAATGTAGCCATGTATAGAAGTGAAACCTTAATGATAAATAGTTTAGACAAGAAGAGAATAGAAGCTTTTGAAAGGTGGTGCTACAGAAGAATGCTGAAGATTAGATGGGTAGATCATGTAACTAATTGGGAGGTACTGAATGGAACTGGGATGAAGAGGAATTTGTGGGACAACTTGACTAGAGGAAGGGATCGGTTGGTACGACACATTCTGAGGCATCAAGAGATCACCAATTTAGTTTTAGAGGGAAGCTGGAGGATAAAAATCGTAGAGGGTGGCCAAGAGATGAATACCCTAAGCAGATACAGAAAGACGTAGATTGCAGTAGTTACTTGGAGATGAGGAAGCTTGCACTGAATAGAGTAGCAAACCAGTCTCTGGGCTGAAGACCACTACAACAACAAAAACAACAACAGCAACAAAAACTACAACAACCACCTTCCTAAAGTCATACCTATCAAATCTCTCCTGGTGTTTGTCATATTCTGTGTCTTCTCAGTAGTGATCTGCAAACCTAGTTTAGACAATATTCTCTGGAACTGGGTAATTTGACTAGTTACCTCATCTAATGATTCTGACAATGTTATAAATCATCTGTAAATGCCAAACTTCTGCCTGCAGTCCTTTTTTCTTTATTCCACTTAGTCCTTTCTTTTCCTATAGCCGCTCCCTGATGAGCTCATCAGGAACAAAGTTAAAGAACAAAGGGTGAGTTTGTCTCCCTATCTAGCTCCAGTTTTGATCTTGAAGGACTATAAAAATGTTCCTCTGAACTTGACCTTGGAAGGTTTCTTAGGCTTATTTAATCAGTTCACTGTAATCTTTTATATAAATTCATGTCCTCCAAAATTTGGAACAGTGTCTATATACTGAGCCATAGGCTTTATTGAAATCAATGAAATTCTTGCTTTTTCCTTTTTGATGTGTCATTACCAGTTTCAGATTGAATATTTTGTTTCACACATGAGCTGCCATTTCTGAAGTCTGCCTGGTACTCATCAGTTTATGGTCTTCATTGCTTTTCCATTCTGTCCAGCATTGTTCTTGAGAATATCTTACAGGTTACTGGTATTAATGATATTCCTCTTCATCTCTGAGACTACAACTTATGTACTGTACTTCTTTATGTACAGGATGGATTGTTACTGATATCCATCTTCCTGGTATCTGTTCTTCTTCCCCAAACTTTACATAATAATGTTAGTTCAACATCTGCTTTCTCAATAATGTATTTCAAGAGTTCTGCAAGGTTTCCAGCTTTTCCAGGAGCTTTATTGGTCTACAAAATATTTATACTGTAATGGTCCTAACCTTTTCTACAGTTTCTGCTGGATTGCTTCTTTCTAATCATATTGAGTGTTTTATTTGGTTCTTCACAATTTAGGAGCTCTTGAAAGCAATTGGACTTGGTTGGGCTGTTTTCAATGTTCTCATATACCACTGTTCCAGCCTTGTTCTTGACTTTGAGTTTTAAGGGATCGTATGTAATTTAGTTAGTATTGAATATTTTGTAAAAGTTTTACAGCTTGTTATTTGAGAAGCTGTTTTCCACTTTACTTAAATATTCCTCTCATATTTTCTCATAATAGTTTCTCCGTACTTCTTGGAATCTCTTTAGATTTTCCAGTGACAACTTTCAATTTTTTTGTTCTGAATATTTACAAATGTCTGCTTGTGTCTCTGTATGTGCGGATGGATATGTGTGTGTGTGTGTGTGTGTGTGTGTGTGTGTGTGTGTGTGTGTGTGTGTGTGTGTGTGTACCTGTCCTGTTTTCCCCCTAAGATAAGTCTTTCCACTCCCGGGATTGGAATGACTCCTTACCCTCTCCCTTAAAACCCACATCCTTTCGTCTTTTCCTCTCCTTCCCTCTTTCCTGATGAATCAACCGTGGGTTGCAAAAGCTTGAATATATATATATATATATATATATATATATATATATATATATATATAATAGAGGGAAACATTCCACGTGGAAAAATATATCTAAAAACAAAGATGATGTGACTTACCAAATGAAAGTGCTGGCAGGTCGACAGACACACAAACAAACACAAACATACACACAAAATTCAAGCTTTCGCAACAAACTGTTGCCTCATCAGGAAAGAGGGAAGGAGAGAGAAAGACAAAAGGAAGTGGGTTTTAAGGGAGAGGGTAAGGAGTCATTCCAATCCCGGGAGCGGAAAGACTTACCTTAGGGGGAAAAAAAGGACGGGTATACACTCGCACACACACACGTATCCATCCACACATATACAGACACAAGCAGGCATATTTAAAGACAAACTCTTTGTCTTAGGGGGAAAAAAGGACGGGTATACACTCGCACACACACACATATCCATCCACACATATACAGACACAAGCAGACATATTTAAAGACAAAGAGTTTGGGCAGAGATGTCAGTCGAGGCAGAAGTGTAGAGGCAAAGAAGTTGTTGAAAGACAGGTGAGGTATGAGTGGCGGCAACTTGAAATTAGCGGAGATTGAGGCCTGGCGGATGACGAGAAGAGAGGATATACTGAAGGGCAAGTTCCCATCTCCGGAGTTCGGATAGGTTGGTGTTGGTGGGAAGTATCCAGATAACCCGGACGGTGTAACACTGTGCCAAGATGTGCTGGCCGTGCACCAAGGCATGTTTAGCCACAGGGTGATCCTCATTACCAACAAACACTGTCTGCCTGTGTCCATTCATGCGAATGGACAGTTTGTTGCTGGTCATTCCCACATAGAATGCATCACAGTGTAGGCAGGTCAGTTGGTAAATCACGTGGGTGCTTTCACACGTGGCTCTGCCTTTGATCGTGTACACCTTCCGGGTTACAGGACTGGAGTAGGTGGTGGTGGGAGGGTGCATGGGACAGGTTTTGCATCGGGGGCGGTTACAAGGATAGGAGCCAGAGGGTAGGGAAGGTGGTTTGGGGATTTCATAGGGATGAACTAACAGGTTACGATGGTTAGGTGGACGGCGGAAAGACACTCTTGGCGGAGTTGGGAGGATTTCATGAAGGATGGATCTCATTTCAGGGCAGGATTTGAGGAAGTCGCATCCCTGCTGGAGAGCCACATTCAGAGTCTGGTCCAGTCCCGGAAAGTATCCTGTCACAAGTGGGGCACTTTTGTGGTTCTTCTGTGGGGGATTCTGGGTTTGAGGGGACGAGGAAGTGGCTCTGGTTATTTGCTTCTGTACCAGGTCGGGAGGGTAGTTGCGGGATGCGAAAGCTGTTTTCAGGTTGTTGGTGTAATGATTCAGGGATTCTGGACTGGAGCAGATTCGTTTGCCATGAAAACCTAGGCTGTAGGGAAGGGACCGTTTGATGTGGAATGGGTGGCAGCTGTCATAATGGAGGTACTGTTGCTTGTTGGTGGGTTTGATGTGGACGGACGTGTGAAGTTGGCCATTGGACAGGTGGAGGTCAACGTCAAGGAAAGTGGCATGGGATTTGGAGTAGGACCAGGTGAATCTGATGGAACCAAAGGAGTGGAGGTTGGAGAGGAAATTCTGGAGTTCTTCTTCACTGTGAGTCCAGATCATGAAGATGTCATCAATAAATCTGTACCAAACTTTGGGTTGGCAGACTTGGGTAACCAAGAAGGCTTCCTCTAAGCGACCCATGAATAGGTTGGCGTACGAGGGGGCCATCCTGGTACCCATGGCTGTTCCCTTTAATTGTTGGTATGTCTGGCCTTCAAAAGTGAAGAAGTTGTGGGTCAGGATGAAGCTGGCTAAGGTAATGAGGAAAGAGGTTTTAGGTAGGGTGGCAGGTGATCGGCGTGAAAGGAAATGCTCCATCGCAGCGAGGCCCTGGACGTGCGGAATTTTTCGTGGCAAACAAATCTGCTCCAGTCCGGAATCCCTGAATCATTACACCAACAACCTGAAAACAGCTTTCGCATCCCGCAACTACCCTCCCGACCTGGTACAGAAGCAAATAACCAGAGCCACTTCCTCGTCCCCTCAAACCCAGAATCCCCCACAGAAGAACCACAAAAGTGCCCCACTTGTGACAGGATACTTTCCGGGACTGGATCAGACTCTGAATGTGGCTCTCCAGCAGGGATACGACTTCCTCAAATCCTGCCCTGAAATGAGATCCATCCTTCATGAAATCCTCCCCACTCCGCCAAGAGTGTCTTTCCGCCGTCCACCTAACCTTCGTAACCTGTTAGTTCATCCCTATGAAATCCCCAAACCACCTTCCCTACCCTCTGGCTCCTATCCTTTTAACCGCCCCCGATGCAAAACCTGTCCCATGCACCCTCCCACCACCACCTACTCCAGTCCTGTAACCCGGAAGGTGTACACGATCAAAGGCAGAGCCACGTGTGAAAGCACCCACGTGATTTACCAACTGACCTGCCTACACTGTGATGCATTCTATGTGGGAATGACCAGCAACAAACTGTCCATTCGCATGAATGGACACAGGCAGACAGTGTTTGTTGGTAATGAGGATCACCCTGTGGCTAAACATGCCTTGGTGCACAGCCAGCACATCTTGGCACAGTGTTACACCGTCCGGGTTATCTGGATACTTCCCACCAACACCAACCTATCCGAACTCCGGAGATGGGAACTTGCCCTTCAGTATATCCTCTCTTCTCGTTATCTGCCAGGCCTCAACCTCCGCTTATTTCAAGTTGGCACCGCTCATACCTCACCTCTCTTTCAACAACATCTTTGCCACTGTACTTCTGCCTCGACTGACATCTCTGCTGAAACTCTTTGCCTTTACAAATGTCTGCTTGTGTCTGTGTATGTGCGGTTGGATATGGGTGTGTGTGCGAGTGTATACCTGTCTTGTTTTCCCCCTAAGGTAAGTCTTTCCGCTCCCGGGATAGGAATGACTCCTTCCCTCTCCCTAAAACCCACATCCTTTCATCTTTCCCTCTCCTTCCCTCTTTCCTGACGAAGCAACCATGGGTTGCGAAAGCTTGAATTTTGTGTGTATGTTTGTGTTTGTTTGTGTGTCTATCAACGTACCAACACTTTCATTTGGTAAGTTACATCATCTTATAATAGAGGGAAACGTTCCACGTGGGAAATATATATATATAAGGTAAGTCTTTGGAATGTGTGTGTGTGTGTGTGTGTGTGTGTGTGTGTGTGTGTGTGTGTGTGGGCACGCGCGCGTGAGCACTCTGGGAAGTGGGGGGAGGAGGGCGCACAGGCAAGTAAGTTACTCTTAAAAATGGTATGCTTATTGATTTATTGATGAAGTACCAAACATGGTGTGTGTGTGTGTGTGTGTGTGTGTGTGTGTGTGTGTGTGTGTGTGGGTATGGGTGTGGGTGGGTGGGTTTTTTTTCCCCCCTCCCCAGTTTTACACTTGGAACATTTGTTACATTAACAGGTAAGTAAACAAAGATAGACAAAAAAAATTCTGTATCAACCAATTTCACTTTTGCCAGCTTTCTCAAAAATATTTGAAAAGGTTGTGTTCAAGCATCTCCTTAAGCACCCGACTGCAAATAATATATTGTCCAAGTCACATTTAGGATTTCTTAAGGGTTCTGATATAGAGAAAGCTATTCACACTTACAGTGAGAATGTATTTAATTCATTAGATAATAAATTAGAGGCTATTGGCATTTTCTGTGACCTATCAAAAGCCTTTGACTGTATGAACCACAGCATTCTCTTAAGTAAATTAGAATATTATGGTGTCACTGGCAATGCTGTGAAATGGTTTCAGTCTTATCTGTCTAACAGGAAATAAAGGATGTCATTGCAAAATACCTCTGCAGTAAGCAGTCTGTCTCATCTGACTAGGAATTAATTACATGTGGTGTTCCTCCAGGTTCCATCTTGGGTCCATCGCTTTCTTGCGTACATTAATGACCTCTCATCTGTTACATTGCCAGATGCTAAGTTTATTTTGTTTGCAGATGATACAAACACTGAAATAAGTAGCAAGTCAAGTACAGGTTTAGAAATAACTGCTAATCAAATTTTCACTGATATTAATAAGTGGTTTAAAGCTAATTCAGTGTCATTAAACATTGAGAAGACCCACTATATGCAGTTCAGAACCTGTGAGAGATTTCCTTCCAGTATGTGTTTAACGTATGAAGACATACAGATCAAAGAGGTTGACAGTGTTAAATTTCTGGGATTACAACTTGATAATAAATTCATTTGGGAAGGGCAGGATTGCTTAAGCACCTAAACAAGTCTGTATTTGCAGTGAGAATGGTGTCAGGTGTAGGAGATATAAATATAAAAAAACTTGCATACCTTGCTTACTTTCTTTCTATTATGTCACATAGGATCATATTCTGGGGCAACTCATCAAACGAAGCAAAAGTTTTTAGGGTGCAAAAGTGTGTGATAAGAATCATTTGTGGTGTAAATTCAAGATCATCATGTAGAAACCTGTTCAAGAAACTTTGTAGTCTAACCACTGCTTCTCACTATATTTATTCCTTAATGAAATTTGTTGCAAGTAATACATCACTCCTTCCAACCAATAGCCCAATACATAGTATCAATACTAGGAATAAGAATAATGTACATAAAGACCTAAAATCACTTACCTTGGTCCAAAAAGGCATCCATTATTCAGGAACACACATTTTAAATAAATTGCCAGAAACCATTAAAAACTTTGTTTCAGATAAAGCACAGTTTAAAGAGAGTTTGAAAGACTTTTTGATAGGCAACTCTTTCTACTCTGTAGATGAATATCTTAAGAGAGACTGTTAAGCCAGCTTAAGTAAAAATATCTGTCAGATTTCAGTTTTGACAGCACTTGGTCACAACAGTCAAGATTAGGTATTTTTTGTATGATAAATTTATTAATAGTGCATAACAATGTTTCATTCTGACAGCATGTTAATTCTGTAAATATTAGTTGTTCCAGTTTACTGCATTTTAGTCACCTATTTTGATAATCTCCTGACAAATGATTAGGGTTGTTGTTGTTGTGGTCTTCAGTCCTGAGACTGGTTTGATGCAGCTCTCCATGCTACTCTATCTTGTGCAAGCATTTTCATCTCCCAGTACCTACTGCAACCTACATCCTTCTGAATCTGCTTAGTGTATTCATCTCTTGGTCTCCCTCTACGATTTTTACCCTCCACGCTGCCCTCCAATACTAAATTGGTGAACCCTTGACGCCTCAGAACATGTCCTACCAACCGATCCCTTCTTCTGGTCAAGTTGTGCCACAAACTTCTCTTCTCCCCAATCCTATTCAATACTTCCTCATTAGTTACGTGATCTACCCATCTAATCTTCAGCATTCTTCTGTAGCACCACATTTCGAAAGCTTCTATTCTCTTCTTATCCAAACTATTTATCGTCCATGTTTCACTTCCATACATGGCTACACTCCATACGAATACTTCCAGAAATGACTTCCTGACACTTAAATCAATACTGGATGTTAACAAATTTCTCTTCTTCAGAAACGCTTTCCTTGCCATTGCCAGCCTACATTTTATATCCTCTCTACTTCGACCATCATCAGTTATTTTGCTCCCCAAATAGCAAAACTCCTTCACTACTTTAAGTGCCTCATTTCCTAATCTAATTCCCTCAGCATCACCCGACTTAATTAGACTACATTCCATTATCCTTGTTTTGCTTTTGTTGATATTCATCTTATATCCTCCTTTCAAGACACTGTCCATTCCATTCAACTGCTCTTCCAAGTCCTTTGCTGTCTCTGACAGAATTACAATGTCATCGGCGAACCTCAAAGTTTTTATTTCTTCTCCATGAATTTTAATACCTACTCCGAATTTTTCTTTTGTTTCCTTTACTGCTTGCTCAATATACAGATTGAACAACATCGGGGAGAGGCTACAACCCTGTCTTACTCCCTTCCCAACCACTGCTTCCCTTTCATGTCCCTCGACTCTTATAACTGCCATCTGGTTTCTGTACAAATTGTAAATAGCCTTTCGCTCCCTGTATTTTACCCCTGCCACCTTTAGAATTTGAAAGAGAGTATTCTAGTCAACATTGTCAAAAGCTTTCTCTAAGTCTACAAATGCTAGAAACGTAGGTTTGCCTTTCCTTAATCTTTCTTCTAAGATAAGTCGTAAGGTCAGTATTGCCTCACGTGTTCCAGTATTTCTACGGAATCCAAACTGATCTTCCCCGAGGTTGGCCTCTACAAGTTTTTCCATTCGTCTGTAAAGAATTCGTGTTAGTGTTTTGCAGCTGTGACTTATTAAGCTGATAGTTTGGTAATTTTCACATCTGTCAACACCTGCTTTCTTTGGGATTGGAATTATTATATTCTTCTTGAAGTCTGAGGGTATTGCGCCTGTTTCATACATCTTGCTCACCAGATGGTAGAGTTTTGTCAGGACTGGCTCTCCCACGGCCGTCAGTAGTTCCAATGGAATATTGTCTACTCCGGGGGCCTTGCTTCGACTCAGGTCTTTCAGTGCTCTGTCAAACCCTTCACGCAGTATCATATCTCCCATTTCATCTTCATCTACATCCTCTTCCATTTCCATAATATTGTCCTCAAGTACATCGCCCTTGTATAGACCCTCTACATACTCCTTCCACCTTTCTGCTTTCCCTTCTTTGCTTAGAACTGGGTTTCCATCTGAGCTCTTGATATTCATACAAGTCGTTCTCTTATCTCCAAAGGTCTCTTTAATTTTCCTGTAGGCGGTATCTATCTTACCCCTAGTGAGATAGGCCTCTACATCCTTACATTTGTCCTCTAGCCATCCCTGCTTAGCCATTTTGCACTTCCTGTCGATCTCATTTTTGAGACGTTTGTATTCCTTTTTGCCTGTTTCACTTACTGCATTTTTATATTTCCTCCTTTCATCAATTAAATTCAATATTTCTTCTGTTACCCAAGGATTTCTACTAGCCCTCGTCTTTTTACCTACTTGATCCTCTGCTGCCTTCACTACTTCATCCCTCAAAGCTACCCATTCTTCTTCTACTGTATTTATTTCCCCCATTCCTGTCAATTGCTCCCTTATGCTCTCCCTGAATCTCTGTACAACCTCCGGTTCTTTTAGTTTATCCAGGTCCCATCTCCTTAAATTCCCACCTTTTTGCAGCTTCTTCAGTTTTAATCTACAGGTCATAACCAATAGATTGTGGTCAGAGTCCACATCTGCCCCTGGAAATGTCTTACAATTTAAAACCTGGTTCCTAAATCTCTGTCTTACCATTATATAATCTATCTGATACCTTTTAGTATCTCCAGGGTTCTTCCATGTATACAACCTTCTTTCATGATTCTTAAACCAAGTGTTAGTTATGATTATGTTGTGCTCTGTGCAAAATTCTACCAGGCAGCTTCCTCTTTCATTTCTGTCCCCAAATCCATATTCACCTACTATGTTTCCTTCTCTCCCTTTTCCTACACTCGAATTCCAGTCACCCATGACTATTTAATTTTCGTCTCCCTTCACAATCTGAATAATTTCTTTTATTTCATCATACATTTCTTCAATTTCTTCGTCATCTGCAGAGCTAGTTGGCATATAAACTTGTACTACTGTAGTAGGTGTGGGCTTCGTATCTATCTTGGCCACAATAATGCGTTCACTATGCCGTTTGTAGTAGCTTACCCGCATTCCTATTTTCCTATTCATTATTAAACCTACTCCTGCATTACTCCTATTTGATTTTGTGTTTATAACCCTGTAGTCACCTGACCAGAAGTCTTGTTCCTCCTGCCACCAAACTTCACTAATTCCCACTATATCTAACTTCAACCTATCCATTTCCCTTTTTAAATTTTCTAACCTACCTGCCCGATTAAGGGATCTGACATTCCACACTCCGATCCGTAGAACTCCGGTTTTCTTTCTCCTGATAACGACATCCTCTTGAGTAGTCCCCGCCCGGAGATCTGAATGGGGGACTATTTTACCTCCGGAATATTTTACCCAAGAGGACGCCATCATCATGTAATCATACAGTAAAGCTGCATGCCCTTGGGAAAAATTACGGCTGTAGTTTCCCCTTGCTTTCAGCCGTTCGCAGTACCAGCACAGCAAGGCCGTTTTGGTTATTGTTACAAGGCCAGATCAGTCAATCATCCAGACTGTTGCCCTTGCAACTACTGAAAAGGCTGCTGCCCCTCTTCAGGAACCACACGTTTGTCTGGCCTCTCAACAGATACCCCTCCGTTGTGGTTGCACCTACGGTACGGCTATCTGTATCGCTGAGGCACGCAAGCCTCCCCACCAACGGCAAGGTCCATGGTTCATGGGGGGGGGGATGATTAGGGTATTAAGTATAAGTATTAAGTATAAGTATAAGTATTAAGTATAAAAACACAAAACATTTGAATATAATACTACATGATTAGGGTATTAAGTATTATATTCAAATGTTTTGTGTTTTTATGTTATGGCATGTTCCACACCCACGAGAATCTTCTCAATTTTTGGATCTATGGAATGCAAACTGAATCTAATCCACTCTAAGTATTAAACAATGGAAAATCCTTGATGGAATGTAACAATACCAGAGAAGGAAACTTGCTACTCTCCATATAGTGGAGATGCTGAGTCGTGACAGGCACAATAAAAAGATTCACACAATTAGAGCTTTCTGCCTTAGTTATAATCTAAGTATTACAAGTATAAGTGTGTGGAGGAGTTTGAAAATCCTTCAATACCTGGGAAAAGAAGAAGAAGAAGAAGAAGAAGAAGAAGAAGAAGGCATGGCCTTTGCCCATGCTAAAGAGTTTATTTAATATTTGCACTGACAAACAGGAAACATGATACGCATTAGTAGCTATGATTATGGGTTACGCAGACCAATTAATCAGCACAGCCCCCCTTAAAAAATCTGTATGACTATGGAGACAATACAAATAAACTACTAAAATAGAAAATGGAGTTTGTTGCCAGTGCTGCACTATATTTGAGGAGTTTGTCCATAAATTATTCTATCCTTCCGTGGTGCTGTTAGAGCCGTTTGCATTACGATCATGTACTATGCACTTCATATTGCATTTTAACCAACTATGAAAGTCTGCACATTAGTTTTGTAGTTATGACACTTGAACTATGGCTCTTTAAAGAATTTTGTGTAACAGAACACTGTGAACTTGATCTGATGGATGTAAATGAAAGAACCAGTAGAACATAATAAGAGTTTCAAGGATGTCAGGTAGCCTTGACCCCTCGTGCAACTCACAGTGGCAGATTACTTCTTCACAATATATGAAAGAGTGGGCAGGAGGAGATATGATTACAAAAAGGAATGACAAAGCATTCAATACCCTCCTGATAATGAGCTCATTTCGTAGGTTATTAAGTAATTCATTCATGCCACAAACATGACAACACTACCAATATTTAAGTCTTTTGTTACACAGTGGCCAACCACCATCTGGAATCTTGCAAGTCACTTGCCCTTGAAAGGAAACATGTATTAAAAAACGAACAATCATAGCAGCAACCTCTAATAAAAGTGGCTATGGCACAGCGACTTTCAGATGAGGTGCAGCAGACCTGGTTTGGAGAGCCTCCATGACACACACAATGTTGAATTTACTAGCTACTGTTTTCTGTGTGTATTTGGCACAATCTAGTGCCATTCTCACCAGCAGCTGTAAGTTTGACCACTAATTTGTTCCTAAGTTAAATGTACAATTGCTTCAGTTTGGTACTAAGAGGCTTTGGCTTTCATGTTTAGAATATCTGTTGTCTTCTTTACTGTGTTCATTAGTTATAAAAAGATTTTGTACAGTGTATTTTATTTTGTAGTCCTGCAATATCATAGGATACAAAAGTAGAATTTGTTGTTGGAGTTGAGTATAAATTTTGTGACTCCATATATATGTCTCAAGTATAGACAACATGTGTCTTCATATTATAGCTGTTCAGTGCTTCACATATGAAGCTGTATTGATTTTCAAGGGCACCAGGTAGCCCAGGGACAAGTAGTTAAATTGAAACATGTGAAGAGACACTAACTGCCCTGTAGTGGACATGTATGTCATTATTAACTGTACAGTTGTATAAATGTGAATTTGGAAAAAAAAATATTTTAAGAATGGTTCATCAAAGATTTGAAATCTGCAACAGTTTTTGAAATTTCTGTGCCACAGCAAATTATCTTCATGGGTTGAATCCAGATGTAAGTGGCATATAACAATAATAGTCATTGCAATTTATGACTGTGAAATCAGTACTACAACCATGTTGAACTCTTTCTGAAATAATTTAATCTTCAAAAGATTTGATTATTTCTTTTTGTGCAGTAAAAATGTTTTCTTTATATCTTGATAAACGACATATCACAAAGAAAATCCAGTAATGATGTAAGCCTTCATAGATTATAACTACTTCAACATTATAATTTTCAGATTATCAACTGTTTGCTGAAATAAATTTTTAGCCATCCATTGAGGAAAGATATTTTCTATATCTTGACAGGTGTAAACTTTTAAGTGATGTAGGACAACATGGTATTACCTTATGAATAGTGTGTTTGAAAGCATGATACCTGTTCCAAACTGCAGTAATTATGCACATCCTTCATATGTTTACTGCTTATAAAGCATCTCTATACTGTCAATGTTATATTTGTGGATACTATCTTCCAGTGGCTGCTTCTGCTCATCAATGTATAACTTGCTTCATGGCAAGATCTACAAAACACTCTGTCTTAATTAATGAAGAGAAAGATTGTTTCACAATTAAGTGATGACAGACTGATTTTAAGATTGAAAATGCACTTCTTTTTTGACATAGTTCCTTCTCAGTTCAAAGCACGCTGACCAACGCTATTCAACTGAGTAAACTTCACCACCAGTGTATGATTCTGAGGATGCCAAAATCGTTTGTGGCTACTGGGACCCTTTGTTGAGTTCAAAATGTTCTCTATTTTATTTTATTTTATTTTATTTGCACATCAAGTTCCATGTGACAAAATTGAGGAGCAAATCTCCAGGGTCATGGAACATGCCATACATGAAATTACAACATAAAAGTAATAACAAGTAAAAATAAAATGTTTATGAACACAAAAAAAGTCAATCCATAAGTTTAAGTAAGTGCTATCAACAATACAACAAGAGTCAGCTTAATTTTTCAAGGAACTCTTCGACAGAATAGAAGGAGCGATCCATGAGGAAATGCTTCAGTTCTGATTTGAAAGCGTGTGGATTATTATTCTTGGGAATAAGCTAATATTGTTAACAAGGAATGACAGTAAGGAATGTATATATATTGAGAGGCCAATGTCAAAATACCCAGACTAGTGAACAGGGGTCAACAAGAGTTTTGTGAACTTACACCATTTATTGCCCGAACCACCCATTTCTGAGGCAAAAATATCCTTTTAGAATGGGAAGAGTTACCCCAAAATATAATACCATATGACATAAGTGAATAAAATAAGCAAAGTAGAGTAATTTTCATGCCGAATGATCACTCACTTCAACCACCGTTCAGATAGTAAAAATGGCAGCATTAAGTCTTTGAACAAGATCCTGAATGTGGACTTTCCACAACAGTTTACTATTTATGTGAACACCTAGAAATTTGAACTGTTTAGTTACACTAATCATATGCCCATTCTGTGAAATTAAAATGTCAGGTTTTGTTGAATTGTGTGTTAGAAACTGTAAAAACTGAGTCTTACTGTGATTTAACATTAGTTTATTTTTTACTAGCCATGAACTTGTTTAACCCATCCAGTACCTCACAGAGAAAAGAGAATATAGCATTTTCAGTTGTTAAATGACTTCTAAAGCCGAACTGTACATAAAATGAACAATTATCCTTACATACACAACCTTTTCAATAACTTTAGTAGACACTGATGGCATAGAAATACGACTAAAATTGTCTACATTATTCTTTTATCCCTTTTTATAAAGAGTCTTTACTACTGAGTACTTTAATTGTTTAGGAAACTGACCACTCCCAAAGGAAAAATTACAAATATGGCTAAATACAGCACACTACTTTAATATTCTGCTAGGCACTCGATTATATTCATGAGAGTCCTTAGTCTTCAGTGATTTAATTATAGACTAACTCTCTCCCTTCTTGGTATCACAGCGGAGTGTTTCAGACATCAATCTTGGGCAGGCATTTGCCAAGAAAGTTATATGATTGCGTGTAGAAACTAAATTTTTATTTAATTCACTAGAAATGCTCAGACAATGATTGTTAAATATTGTACATATATCTGGTTTATCAGTAACAGAAATATTTTTCCTATGAACTGACTTTATATCGTCAACCTTGTGCTGCTGACCAGACACATCTTTCACAGCTGACCATATGGTTTTAATTTTATCCTGTGAATTAGCTATTCTATTTTCATAGCACATACTCTTTGGCTTCCTAATAACATTTTAAGCTGTCAGACGGTCCATAAGTGAAAATTATCAATATACCGTAGTATTACGCGCAACTGAGGAGGACAGGACCACAAAAGTTGAAGATGAACATTTTAAGCACTTTACAATACTGTTTGTAATGGGCTACTGTAGCTTGATTGTGTCTACTTCTAACATTTTGATATAATTCCTCCTCTGTTCTACGTGGTATCCCTATCCCACTTGTCAGCCACCCAGGCTGCCTATTACTGCTAGTATCCCATTCAGGATGTTCTAATGGAAAGCAACTCTCAAAGAGCATGAGAAATATGTTAAGGAAAGTATTATGTTTATCATCTATGTTATTGGCACCATAAACATCCTGCCACTCTTGTTCCTTGACAAGGTTTAAAAAACTCTCTGTTGCTGTTGGATTAACTTTCCTACATAGTTTGTAATTATATGTTACATTTGTTTGAGTACAAAAGCCTTTTAGTGTTAATAAAATTTGTGCATCATGGTCTGAAAGGCCATTCACCATTGTACTAACAGAATGCCCATCTAGTAATGAAGAATGAATAAAAATATTATCTGCAGCTGTGCTGCTGTTCCCCTGCACCCTAGTTGGAAAAAATGCATCAGATCATATGAATTTAGGAGATCTACCAACATCCTTTTTCTTGCACCATCATATACAAAATTTATATTGAAGTCATCACATATAACTAATTTCTGGTACTTCCTACAAAGTGAATCAAGAACCCTCTCTAGCTTGAGCAGAAGTGCGCTGAAGTCAGAGGTGGGGGACCTATAAACAACAACAATTAGAAGTTTAGTTTCACTAAATTCAACTACCCCTGCACAACATTCTAATATCTGTTCATTGCAGTACCGTGATACATCTATTGAGTCAAATGGAATAGTGTTTTTTACATACATAGCCACTCCCCCTACCAGCAAGGAACTCCATGTTAAACAGCCAGCTAATCTGTATCCTGGTAAAGGAAGCCTGTGAATTGTCAAATTTTGTAAGTGGTGCTCTGACATGCCAAAAATTTTAGAGCCAACATATGTAAACAGCTCATGAACTTTATCTCTAATACCTGTTACATTTTGATGACATATGCTAATTCCTTCTCTCATTGGAAACATGACATCCTCCAAAGGCGACCCCTTAGTTAGAGGGACTTCCTTTAAGCAGCGATTCCTATCAGCTGGCTTCAATCTAAAAAAGGTGCAGCTCTAACACCAACTACTACAGTAATTTTTCCATGAGTGATCCCACCACCACCCACTATACTGTCACCTATAAGCTTTGCCAGCCTCCCCTTCCCATACCTATTGAGGTGCAAGCCATGTCTAGTGAAACCCAGCTACTGATGGACCCAGCTGGCACCATTGAAATGTGACCCATATCCTCTGCCTTCAGCTCCCTCTCCAGCACCATGTTAATGGGGCTAACACCAGCATTAAGAAAAGGCCGATCATGAAACTGAAACAGCTGCATGAAATGCACATTAGTGCCACCAGTTTGAGTAGCTACCTTTACCAGGTCACCACCTACATCATATTCCCCATACCAGTTATCCTCCAATAATAAATTTGTTTATTTATGAGAATAGGCAGTACTAGGACTTGAAGCAAATCCAGAGAACAGCACAATTTTGCAGTCCAGGCTTCCTCTCTCAAACTTGATTATCTAGTTTGTATAAAAGACTTGAGTAGTATTTTCCAGTTATTGTTTCACCCTTCGTGAGTTAATCAAAAAGAAATATTCCTTTTGAAGATGATTTTGTCATTTTTTATGGTTCCATACATCAATAGTAAGAAGGAACCCTTAGAGGATCACTTTGTTGTCTATCTGACTATTAAAAACCCATTTTCTCATCAACGGGTAGATATATCATGTTGAAATTTATGTCACATATTAGGGTTTAGCAGTGTAAAAAATTGAAGCTGCTAAGTCAATGAAATCAAAAGATATGGCCATATTTTGATACTCTCAAACTCATTCATCAAGACCTGTAGTGTACTTCCCATTGGCCTAGAATCATGACATTTGGCAAGAAGAAAGGTCCCACATACAAGTAAAGGGAAAAATTCTAAATTGTTAATTTGTAATTATATCATACAAAAAAATTGTTTTTTGGCAATTTGTTATACAACTGTCTCTCTCTCTCTCTCTCTCTCTCTCTCTCTCTCTCTCTCTCTCTCTCCATCAATCTGTTAAGATGCCTTTTTCTTATGAATTGGTAGATATATCACGTTGGAATTTATGTCACATATATAGGTCTGTGGCCTCCTTGTGGTTAAGGTTTTAAGGCAATGCAATCAAAAGATATGGACATTTATGTTAAATAATATTATATTTGCAAACTCGCTTATTAAAACCTGTAGGGTACACCCCGTTGACCTGTTAATCATGAAATTTGGCAAAAAGCAAGGTTTCAGAGTACAAGTAAAAGGGAAACATTAGAAAATGGTTAATTTGTAATTATATCACACAAAAAATATTTCTTTTGTCATTTGTTACTCGACTTCAAAAATTAAAACATTCTCAAACACCTTGGAATTCCTGGGACTGATGTCTTGCCAGTATCAATGTTGACAAAAGGCAAAAATTATCAACGTTCTTGATTTCTAGGATGCATGAACTGTCTATATACACAAATGGAACTTTCACGGTGCAAGTCCTACATGCACCTGGCCATTTTTTGTTGCAGAACTACTATCTTCCCCTCACTCACTTTCTGCTTTAGTTTCTGTTTTGTTACTTAAGTGATGTGGTGGATCTCTACATTTTGACCATAGTAACAATGGATCTACACGAATTTCATGAACTGACACTGCAGATCACTCCAAGCAGGAGTTTCTGTATCAAAAATATTCTTGATGGTTGTCTCAGTATATAACGCTGTATGAGGTAACAGAGTGGAAGTAATCAAAGTACACTGTCCTTTGCGTTTCAGTGTCAGAGGTAGTGGAGATCATTCTTAAAGTTAAGATATCAGCATTCAGTTCCTGCACAAGATCTTGAATGTGATACTTCTGTCCACCCTCAGTCCTAACAATTTGAAATGGTTAACTTCTCTGACTATGTAACCACTTCTGGACAGTAAAATTTCACTTTTAAAAGTTCAGTGCCCAAAACTGTATGAATTGTGTTTTGTTATAGTTAATTGTTAATCTGTTCCCTGAAGGCATATGCTGATGTTACTGATCACCCTATTAGCTGTGTCATTTAACTGCATTCTACATCTTCTATAATAACACTTTTTTCATCTGCAAAAAGAACAATTTTTGTGTCAGTTATCATGTTTAGTGGCAGGTTGTTGATCTACACCAAGAAAAGCAATGTATCCAGAAGAGAACCCTGTGACACCCATCACTTTACATGACCCCCGTCAGCTTCAAACCTCTTATCTGTCTGTGGGCACTGGAGGACAGCCTTCTGCTTCGTGGTTCTAAGATATGAAGCAAACTATTGTTGAGCTTCTTCCCTAAATCCATAATTTTCCACGTTACACAAAAGCATGCACTGTCCACACAATCAAATTTTCTTGTTATATCAAAGAAAACGCCTGCTGTCCTCAACCCATCATCATCTCCTGCTAGTTTCTCACATATAAAATAGTAAATAGCATATTCTGTGGTTACTCCCTCCTCAAGCAAAACTGAGTTGGGAAGCTAATTATGTGTACTGAGGTGTGTGACTACTATCTTATACCTTCCTTCTGCAAATTTTTTTTGAAAATACTGATAATAAAGAAATTTGGCAGTAATTGTATATGTTATCTCTTTCACCCTTTTTATAATGTAGTTTCAGTTATGATTATTTCAATCTGTTGAGAAACTGATAACATCTGAAAGACTCATTGCAAAGGGACTAAATATAGAACTAATGTATGGTGCATTGGTCTTCATAATCCTGCTTGAAATATAATCATACCCGTGGAAGTCATTACTCTTTAATAAAATAATAACTGATTCAGTTTCATCTTTGCTTGTTCCCTGTAGCTCCACATGATATAATTGTCATGGAGCACTTGCTTTCAGGAGTTTTACATTTTTACCTGTACCAATAAAATTCTGATTTACCTTTCCGACTATTGACAAGAGGAGAAGGGTTTAATATGTTGAGCAATCATATTCTGCCTGATACCTTCTTCACAATTTACCACATAGTTTTAATTTTGTTCTGAGAGCTTTCTATTATCTTAGTGCAATACAATGTTTTAGCCTGTCTGATGACATTCCACAAACTTTGCTGTATTGTCTACAGTAAAATTCTTTTACCAACCTCTTCATATTGTGATAAAGCTCTCACTTTCTCCTACATTATATTCTAATGCCATTAGTTATCCAAATTGGTTGCTTATAAGTATTGCTCACGTGCCTGCACTTTTTATCAGGAATGAGCTATTAAAGAAAGTGATGAAGGTTTGAA
Source organism: Schistocerca americana (assembly GCF_021461395.2). Classification (NCBI taxonomy): domain Eukaryota; kingdom Metazoa; phylum Arthropoda; class Insecta; order Orthoptera; family Acrididae; genus Schistocerca; species Schistocerca americana. Next base: position 385,523,812 of record NC_060126.1, read on the forward strand.
GTAACGTATATTTGCCATTCTAGTCATTTGTATTGTCAACATTTTGCCAAGTTAGGCCTTCAGTGTTGTCTTTAAATGACTGCACTGCAGTTAGACTCATGTTCCTAAATCTTTTGTTTACAACTTTGGGTTATGACTCTGCCTTGCCTCCTTCCATTATTATTGTCTGTGCATCATGGTTTTACAGTCTGTACCACCATTTCTCAAACTATGACCATAAATTAGAGAACAATCTATGAAGATATTGTCTATGATAGCTGCTGTTTCCCTAAACTCTAGTTGGAAAGTATACTGCCCCTGCCAGATTGTGAGATTAAAGTAAATCCATAACTGGAGAATCAATGAGAAAATTAATATTGAAATCCTCACACAAAATCAATACATGTTTCATAAGAACCAAGCCTAGCACAGCATCAAGTCTAGAGAGGAAAAACCCTGCAGTCTGATCTGGGGGATTTGTATCGATCTATAATGAAAAGTTTTTTTCCCCCTGAAAATTCAAACTCTCCTGCACAATCTTCAAATATTTGGCCTTTGCACGTTTTGACATATCAACTCTTGAATGAGACATTACATTTGGCATAGATGGCCACTCCTTCCTTCTACAATGAACTTGTCACATGTATTTTAGACAAGACAAACCACTCCAAGGGAAGCCTCAGTATTTCTTTACTACGTAAATGATGCTCTGAGATGCATAAAATGGCAGTGTCAAGATGTATTAGCAAATTCATCTACTTTGCCTTTAATTGCCCTAATACTTTTATGAAATAAAACTAGTGGACCTTCTGATCTGGATTTCCCATTTATTATACTATATTTTGGCATCAAACGACCCTTCCTCAAGCAGGAATACCTCCTAGCTCACTTTGTCCTATAAAGGGCTAGCCCTTCCACATGTTATCACTGAAATTTGGTCTTGAGTGATGCTACATTTACCTACTATCTTGTTAATTATAAGCTTCCACAACCATCCCTTCCCAATTCTATTTAGGTTCTGGTCATGTTAATATAGCCAGACCTATGCCTGCTCTCATCTGGAACCACCAAAATATATGCTTTGTCAACAATCATCAGTGACCTCTCAAGTCCCATATTAACTCACCTCATAGAACTGATAGCTACTCAAACTGGTGGCATTGATGTGCACTTCGTGCAACTGTTTCAGCATCATGATTGGCCTCACCTTAATGCTGCTGTTAGGCGTGTTACCATAAGGCTCGAGAAGGCACTGATGGCAGAGGCCATTGCTCACATTGCAGTGGTGCAAGTTGAGTCTGTCAATAGGCCGGGTTTTGCTAGGCATGGCCTGCACCTTGATAGGTTTGGGAAGGGGAGGCTGGCAAAGCTTATAGGTGACAGTGTACTGGGTGATGGTGGGATCACTCATGGAAAAATTACTGTAGTAGTTGGTGTTAGAACTACACCTTTCTTAGATTGAAGTCAGCTGATAGGTATCGCTGCTTAAAGGAAGTCCCTGTAACAAAAGGAATCAACTTCAGAGGTGGTCAGATATCCGAGTAGAGAAGGAATTAGCATATTTCATGAAAATATAAGAGGTAGTAGAGATAAAGTTTGTGAACTTCTTATAGATCTTGACTCTGATATTATTGGTATATTGGAGCACCACTTATATAATTTGACAATTCAGAAACTTTGTTTACCAGAAACAGATTAGCTGGCTGTTTTACAAGGAGTTCTTTATAGAGTGGTGGACTGGCTATATATGTAAAATACAGTATTCCATTTGATTCCATGGACGTATCATGGCACTGCATTGAACAGGTTTTTGAATGTTGTGCAGGGGCAGTTGAATTTAGTGAAACTAAACTTCTAATTGTTGTTGTTTATAGGTCCCCCACCTCTGACTTCAGCGTACTTCTACTCAAGCTAGAGAGGGTTCTTGATTCACTTTGTAGGAAGTACCAGAAATTAGTTATATGTGATGACTTCAATATAAATTTTGTATATGATGGTGCAAGAAAAAGGATGTTGGTAGATCTCCTAAATTCATATGATCTGATGCATTTTTTCCAACTAGGGTGCAGGGGAACAGCAGCACAGCTGCAGATAATATTTTTATTCATTCTTCATTACTAGATGGGCATTCTGTTAGTACAATGGCGAATGGCCTTTCAGACCATGATGCACAAATTTTATTAACACTAAAAGGCTTTTGTACTCAAACAAATGTAACATATAATTACAAACTATGTAGGAAAGTTAATCCAACAGCAACAGAGAGTTTTTTAAACCTTGCCAAGGAACAAGAATGGCAGGATGTTTATAGTGCCAATAACATAGATTGTAAATATAATACTTTCCTTAACACATTTCTCATGCTCATTGAGAGTTGCTTTCCATTAGAACATCCAGAATGGGATACTAGCAACAATAGGCAGCCTAGGTGGCTGACAAGTGGGATAGGGATATTACGTAGAGCAAAGCAGGAATTATATCAAAATGCTAGAAGGAGTCACAATCAAGCTACAGTAGCCCATTACAAACAGTATTGTAAAGTGCTTAAAAATGTTATGAGGAAGGCAAAGAGCATGTGTTATGCAAATAGAATAGCTAATTCACAGGAAAAAATTGAAACCATATGTTCAGTTGTGAAGGAGGAGTCTGGTCAGCAGCACAAGGTTGACGACATAAAGTCAGTTCCTAGTAAAAATACTTCTGTCACTGATAAGATTTCACTAAGGAAGACACCATGGTTATGTGGGTGGGCCAGGTAATACTATTGACAGGGATCCTGGGTACAGTATAGAGTGTTAACTGGCAAAGATTGCATCAGCATCAAAGCATACTCTCGAGTTTGTATCTGTTCTTGGGGACCACTTCATTTGAACTCTTCTGTCAAGAGAGTTAATTTGGAGTTGGAACGGCTGCTTATGCCGGGAGCAGGGTCACACATTGGTGTGGTTCCTGTTGATTCTCTCAGTAGGTGGGATTATACTAGGCATGGCCTTCACCTCAACAGGAAAGGGAAGGGTAAACTGGCTGGGAAAAATAGCAGGAAAGTTAAAGGGAGGAGGCACTGTCATGAGTGATAAAATACCTGTGGTTATAGGGTTCAGAAAAGACCCTTTTTTAGGGTAAGGAGGACACAAAGAAACCAAATTTTAAGAGAGGTTAGGATTGAGACAAACCTTCAGTTTGAGAAAGAAACCAAAAAATATAATTCTAGCTTATTACATCAGCATAACCAGCTGTTGGTTAACAGTTTTCAACAATCAGCAGAAATTTCGACTCTACCCGATTTTAACTCAGTCAATGTGAAATGTCAGCTATCTCTGTTGCATCAAAATATTTGAGGGCTGAGAAATAAAATTAATGAATTAATTATCTGCATAGCTGAATTAGAGTCCTCAAGCCCAGCTGACATAATCTGCCTCTTTGAACATCATGTGACACCTGGTATAGGATTTCCAAGTGTTACAGGATTTAGGTTACCATCTCACTTTTGTAGAACAGAAATGGAGAAAGGAGGAGTTGCCACATTCATCAGGAACCATCATAAATTTAAGAACATAGACATTCATAAATTTTGCCTAGAACAGCATGTGGAAGCATGTGCAACAGAAGTAGACTTTAACCAAAAATCCTTCATAATATTGAGTGTATATCGAACACCTGCAGGTAACTTTAATCTGTTCATAAACCACCTTGAAGCTGCACGGCTCATTTAACAACCAAGAACAAAGAAATAGTGGTTGCTGGTGACTTCAGTGTAGATTTCCTTAAAGACTCCCCCAATAAGAACTTTTGTGAGTTAGTAACACTATCATTCAACTTAATTCCCACAGTAAAGTTCCCCACTAGGGTAGCCAATTGCTCACAAACAGCCACTGATAATATCTTTACAGAAAAGTCCAATGAACAAAATTATATTACAAAACCAATAGTCAATGGCCTCTCAGACTATCGCATACAGTTCCTTCTGTTAAATGCTAATACTGAACGGGATATAAAATTGTTCAATCTGAACTCAAGAGGGTAATCAATAAGCCAAAAACTGATTGTTTTAGAACACTCCTCAGAGACATTCACTGTAGTGATGTTTACAGTGCTCATGGCTTTAATGAAAAATATAACACTTTTGCTAAAAAAGTGCTTACCTTATTTGAACACTGTTTTCCCCCAAAACTAATCAAGGTTATACAGCAAAGCCATGGTTTACTCAAGGAATAGAGGTATCTTGTAAAACAAAAAGAAAACTGTATCTGTCAATCTGAATGTCAATCTGAAACAGTTCTGATGTTGATGCTATAGCACATTACAAGAAATACTGCAAAATATTAAAGACTGTAATACGGACATCAAAGCAAATATATTACAAGGAAAAGATAGTCACATCAGATAACAAAATAAAGACAATATGGGATATAGTGAAGGAGAAGACCGGTAGAACCAGACATGAAGAGGGACAAATAGCATTAAGAGTAAATGATGCATTGGTGACAGATGTGTATAGTGTTGCAGAACTTTTTAACAAACATTTTATAACTGTTACTGAAAAGATGGGGTTGTCAGGTTCTGTAGATGCTGCTATAGAATACCTCAGACCAGACATTTCAAGTAACTTCCATAATATGAATTTGACGCTCACCACTGCAGCAGAAGTAATGTCCATCATAAAATCTTTAAAATCAAAAACATCTAGTGAGTATGATGAAATATCAACAAAGTTAATTAAAGAATGTGATTCTGAGTTAAGTAATATATTAAGCTATCTGTGTAACCAGTCATTTATCAGTGGAATATTTCCTGAATGGTTGAAATATGCTGAAGTTAAGCTACGGTTTAAGAAGAGAGATAAAGAAACAGCATCAAATTTCTGTCCAGTTTCACTTTTTCCAGCATTTTCAAAAATTTTAGGAAAGATAATGTACAATTGGCTTTATAACCATCTTATCACAAATAACATACTGTCAAAATCACAGTTGGGATTTCTAAAGGGTTCTGATATTGAGAAGGCTATCTACATCACAGTGAAAGTGTACTTAATTCATTAGACAAAAAAATTGCAGGCAACTGATATATTTTGTGATCTGTCAAAGGCATTTGACCGTGTAAATCACAATATCCTTTTAAGTAAATTCGAATATTATGGTGTAACAGGAAATGCTGCAAAATGGTTCAAATCTTATATCTCTCGCAGGAAACAAAGGATGTTATTAGGTAAGAGACATGTATTAAGCTATCAGGCATCATCCAACTGGGAATTAATTGCATGTGGGGTCTCACAAGGTTCCATCTTAGGGCCCTTACTTTATCTTGTGTATATCAATGACCTTTCATCAGTAACATTACCAGGTGCCAAGTTTGTTTTGTTTGCCGATGATGCAAACATTGCAATAAATAGCAAATCAAGTGTAGTCTTAGGAAGATCAGCTAATAAAATATTTGTGAACATTAATCACTGGTTTCTAGCCAATTCTTTGTCACTAAACTTTGAAAAAACACACTACATGCAGTTCAGAACTTGTAAGGAGTGTCCCACGAGTATATGCCTAACATATGATGACAAGAAGATAGAAGGAGGGGATAGTGTTAAATTCTTGGGATTACAGCTTGATAATAAATTCTATTGGGAGGAGCACACCACAGAACTGCTGAAGCATCTTAACAAATTTCTATTCACAATATGAATTGTGTCAGGCATAGGGGATATAAAAATAAAAAAGCTGGCATACTATGCTTACTGTCATTTCATAATGTCATATGGGATTATTTTTTAGGGTAATTCATCAAGCCAAGCTAAAGTTTTCCAGGCACAAAAATGTGAAATAAGAGTTATATGTGGTGTGAACTCAAGAACATCCTGCAGAAGCCTGTTTAGGGAACTAGCGATACTAACTACTGCTTCCCAATATATTTATGCCTTAATGAAATTTGTCATTAAAAATATATCACTTTTTCAAACCAACAGCTCAATTCATGGAATCAATACTAGAAATAAGAATAATATTCACAAGGATTTAAAGTTACATATTCTTGTACAAAAAGGTGTGCAATCCCTACCCTCTGGCTCCTACCCTTGTAACCGCCCCCGATGTAAAACCTGTACCATGCACCCTCCCACCACCACCTACTCCAGTCCTGTAACCCGGAAGATGTACACGATCAAAGGCAGAGCCACATGTGAAAGCACCCACGTGATTTGCCAACTGACCTGCCTACACTGTGAAGCTTTCTATGTGGGAATGACAAGCAACAAACTGTCCATTCGCATGAATGGACACAGGCAGACAGTGTTTGTTGGTAATGAGGATCACCCTGTGGCTAAACATGCCTTGGTGCACGGCCAGCACATCTTGGCACAGTGTTACACCGTCCGGGTTATCTGGATACTTCCCACTAACACCAACCTGTCAGAACTCCGGAGATGGGAACTTGCCCTTCAGTATATCCTCTCTTCTCGTTATCCGCCAGGCCTCAATCTACGCTAATTTCAATTTGCCGCCGCTCATACCTCACCTGTCTTTCAACAACATCTTTGCCTCTTTACTTCCGCCCGACTGACATCTCTGCCCAAACTCTTTGCCTTTACAAATGTCTGCTTGTGTCTGTGTATGTGCGGATGGATATGTGTGTGTGTGTGTGTGTGTGTGTGTATGTGTGTGTGTGTGTGTGTGTGTGTGTCCGAGTGTATACCTGTCCTTTTTTGCCCCCTAAGGTAAGTCTTTCCGCTCCCGGGATTGGAATGACTCCTTACCCTCTCCCTTAAAACCCACATCCTTTCGTCTTTCCCTCTCCTTCCCCCTTTCCTGATGAGGCAACAGTTTGTTGCGAAAGCTTGAATTTCGTGTGTATGTTTGTGTTTGTTTGTGTGTCTATCAACCTGCCAGCACTTTCGTTCGGTAAGTCACATCATCTGTGTTTTTAGATATATTTTTCCCACGTGGAATGTTTCCCTCTATTATATTCAATCATTAATTTGAACCCAACAATTACGTTTGTTATTGTCACTGTTGCATTTCGAAATCTTTCCTGTCATCTTATTTTCTCTTTCTTTTTTTGCAAGTAGTTTCACTTTGTATTCACCTTCTCCTCTTTACCGAATCTACCATACAATTTTATCCCACCTATATATACTCAATAATACGTAACCCACTTCCAAACCATAACCAAAAAAAATTTTTTTTCCTGCTTTCAACAATACTGCTGCTACAAAATCCACCGTTTCCAGTTCACAAACAGTTCCTTTCAGCTATTAAACAGTCATTTCGGCCAGTTCCAATAACTTTCGCTTTTTTTCCATTTCCGTTTTTCCTACGTCACTGATCTTTTTTACCCGCTTCCCACAGGTTTTAACGTCATTAGTTCTTCATCAGACAATTGTTAGCCTTTTTCAAAATCTGCGACCACAAAACCATTACATTTACACACAGTTTTTTCTAAATATTCCTGGCTGTAATCCTTCTTTCTATCAGTCCCTATACCAGTTCCAAACTGAACTATCCATTGCCCTCACCCACCTAATCCTTCACCTACACATCAACTCAGCCAATGAACACACCCGTCAACTCCTATCCTTAATAAAAATCCTCAATCCTTCCTCTCCCACATCCACACCGGCTGTTCAGAGCATCCTCCTACAGGCCAATCGCAAATTAGAACAGCATGCCACCATCCACCTCAAAAAACTATCCAATCTTCTGGTTTCCCACCTCCGGAAAGGCAACTCACTCACCCTTCACAACCTTTCCAGCAAACCTCAACCTCCTCTCATTGCACACAGACCCAGTCTCTCCCATCTACTCAATCTCCCACTTCCAGCTCCACTCCCCCCAAAACCTCAAAATTCCAATCAACACAATCTGGAACCACAACACCCTAATTCAGTAGTTAACCTTTCCTCCAAACCTCTCTCCCAATCCGAAACCTCTGTCCTATCCAAAGGCCTCACCTTCAGCCCCACTCCCAGATTCAACCAAACAGCCCTTGTCAAAGATTTACTGTCCTACACCCGTACTCTCTGCTGGAAATATCACTTTGCCACGAAGAAAAATGAACCTAATCCTACTCCTAATGGTCCATGTGATTCCATATGTGCACACCTCTCTAGTTAGTAGGTACAATAAAACCTTATTGAATTTTGTTAAGTAGGATTAATATCTAATGCAATTATCAAACAGAGTCAATGGTGTAGCTTCTTGTCATATGAAATATAGAAGTAAAAACTTTGAAGTTAAGATCGGCCACTCTAACTTAATTTTTTTGATGATTGGTTTCAGCAATCTAAGTTGTCATCATCGGATCTATAAAACAAATAGTTCTAAATTATAATCATGCTGAGGTCAGATATAATAGAGAGTGGTACATATTTACATAACATGGAAATATACAACATGCCTTATGCAAATATGCCTCAACGAATCTCGAGCATTTGTACAACATATCATGTCATTCCAGGAACATGAAGAATGTGATACATCAGCAGGTCAAGAGTAAAACAAAGTTTACATAAAATGTTACACATTGTGCGCTGACTACACAAGCTCATGTTCATACAACAGATAAATGAAGACTGAGATTCAGAAGTCAACAACACAGATATTACGAACTGCCATCAGTTGGCACTGTAGTAGTGAATAGACGGGAATACATCGTAACATATAAAGCATAATGGAGACATTACATCCCAGGAATATACCAACAAATGCAATGCACACATTTTTGTATGTAATTATATAATGCAAGTTATCTAAATCAGAATATATTGGAATAACAAACTTTCTTTTTTCAGAAACCATTATTATTATTATTTATTTTATGGCCTTCATTGGACCACTATAGTCAAAAATACAAAGTTGTTACACAGGGATACAATTGGGCTCAACAATAACCATTTATAAACCATAATAAAAATTAGTAAAACTTTTTTAATAGAATTAAAATCTTATAAAATTATAAAAGAAAGTGTTGTATTTCAATTTTACTAACTTTCTGCATATATAGTCAGACCATTTATTAGACAAGTACAGTGGAGAAAATATATTATCAGAATTGGTCACTTAGGAATCATGAGAATAAGGTTAGAATAATTATCACATGCACAGAGGCATTCAGTAAATGATTCTTCCTGTGCTCCATATGTGAATGGAACAAGAAGAACCCTAATAACTATTACAACGGGACATACCCTCTGCCATGCATCTCATGGTAGTTTGCAGTATAGATGTAGATGTAGATGCAGAAATAAGCCTGAATATGGTCACTTAAGGTTTAGGTGCTAAGAATTCAGAGACAATGCCAAAAGTACATGTCATAATATACATAGGTCAGAAAAGGGATCAATTAACTGTTGCACTCTTAAATTACAATCTAAAAATCACTGATAATATAATGTAAATGGATAGATAAAAAAAATCTACTCATGAAGCAGTAGCACATTATATGATCAATAATTGACTACTTTCTCTTGTCTAAAATTATTTTCTCTCATCTAAAAATCACAGTATTCTAGAGCACCAACAGTACAGCATGACATCTAGGTGCTAATATAAACTAGTGCTCAAAGTCTAGGTTTGTATACTAAGCATCTAGAATAAAACAAGAAGATGCATAATACATAAGTGTACACAATAATTTGCAATACGATGATGTAAGTACAATATCAATGAAACTGTGAATTATATTTTATGCAGATATTACAGAACAAACATCTTTAATACTATAATTTGCATATCAAACAATGGAAAATCCAGGATGGAATGGAACAATATTATGAGAAGGAAAGTTGCTACTCACCATTTAGCGGAGATACTGAGTCACAGATAGACAAAACAAAAAGATTTTCACTCTTAAAGCTTTCAGCCAATGGTCTTTGTCAACAATAGACACACATATGCACACACACATGCAAATGCAACTCACACACGTGGCTGCAGTCTCAGGCAATGAAACCACGTTTGTGTATTGTTGACAAAGGCCATTGGCTGAAAACTTAAAGTGTGAAAATCTTTTTGTTGTGCCTATCTGCGACTCAGCATCTCCGGTATATGGTGAGTTGCAACTTTCCTTCTATAAGACGAATGGAAAAACTGGTAGAAGCTGACCCCAGGGAAGATCAGTTTGGATTCCGTAGAAATATTGGAACACGTGAGGCAATACTGACCCTACAGCTTACCTTAGAAGATAGATTAAGGAAAGGCAAACCTATGTTTCTAGCATTTGTAGACTTAGAGAAAACTTTTGACAATGTTGAGTGGAATGCTCTCTTTCAAATTCTGAAGGTGGCAGGGGTAAAATACAGGGAGTGAAAGGCTATTTGCAATTTGTACAGAAACCATATGGCAGGTATAAGAGTCAAAGGACATGAAAGGGAAGCAGTAGTTGGGAAGGAAGTGAGACAGGGTTGTAGCCTCTCCCCAATGCTATTCGATCTGTATATTGAGCAAGCAGTAAAAGAAACAAAAGAAAAATTCGGAGTAGGTATTAAAATCCATGGAGAAGAAATAAAAGAGGTTCGCCGATGACATTGTAATTCTGTCAGAGACAGCAAAGGACTTGGAAGAGCAATTGAACGGAATGGACAGTGTCTTGAAAGGAGGATATAAGATGAACATCAACAAAAGCAAAATGAGGACAATGGAATGTAGTCGAATTAAGTAGGGTGATGCTGAGGGAATTAGATCAGGAAATGAGACACTTAAAGTAGTAAACGAGTTTTGCTATTTGGGGAGCAAAATAACTGATGATGGTCAAAGTAGAGAGGATATAAAATGTAGACTGGCAATGGCAAAGAAAGTGTTTCTGAAGTAGAGAAATGTGTTAACGTCGAGTATAGATTTAAGTGTCAGTAAGTCTTTTCTGAAAGTATTTGTATGGAGCGCAGCCATGTATGGAAGTGAAACATGGATAAATAGTTTGGACAAGAAGAGAATAAAAGCTTTCGAAATGTGGTGCTACAGAAGAATCCTAAAGATTAGATCGGTAGATCACATCACTAATGTGGAGGTATTGAATAGATTTGGGGAGAAGAGGAGTTTGTGGCACAACTTGACCAGAAGAAGGGATTGGTTGGTAGGACATGTTCTGAAGCATCAAGGGATCACTAATTTAGCATTGGAGGGCAGCGTGGAGGGTAAAAATCGTAGAGGGAGACCAAGAGATGAATACACTAAACAGATTCAGAAGGATGTAGGTTGCAGTAGGTACTGGGAGATGAAGAAGTTTGCACAGGATAGAGTAGCATGGAGAGCTGCATCAAACCAGTCTCAGGACTGAAGACCACAACAACAGCAACAATATAGTAATTTGCAGATGGTATTTTACGAGTGCAACAATTAATAGTTCCCTAAATATATTATGACATGTACATTCATAACTGTCTCTGTATTCTTATCAACTTAACCTTACGTGATATTCTGTAAGTTTATTCTGTAAGTTCATTCTGACATTACATTTTCTATATTGCAATTGCTGTGTGATTGGTTTGTCTGTATATGCAGAAAATTATTACAACTGATGTACAACACTTTCTTTTATAATTTTATAAACTTTTTAATTATAAAAAAGTGTTAATAACTTTTATAATGGTTTACAGTTGTATTTATCTGTTGCATGAAAATGAGCTTGTGCAGTCGGTTCAAAATGTTTGACATGTCATGTAAACCTTATTTTATGTTTAAAATGTCAATGTATCATGTTATTCATGCTCCCAGAATGACTTATTATGATGTCACATGATATATTGTTCGGATGATACATATTCATTAAGGTGTATTTGCTTAAGGTATGTTGTACATGTCCGCCGCTTGTGGTCTCGCGGTAGCGTTCTCGCTTCCCGAGCACGGGGTCCCAGGTTCGATTCCCGGCGGGGTCAGGGATTTTTCCTGCCTCGAGATGACTGGGTGTTGTTGTGTCATCTTCATAATCATCATTCATCCCCAATACAGTCGGAGGAAGACAATGGCAAACCACCTCCACTAGGACCTTGCCTAGTAACGTGGTGCGGGTCTCTCGCGTCGTTCCCCTACGCTCTGTAAAGAAGTATGTGACTCCATCATCATCATCATCATCATGTTGTACATATCCATGCTATGTAAATATGTGTCACACCCTAATGTATATCTGACCTCATTATGATTATTATTTCAGTCTGTATGGCTCACAGATTGCAAAATTACAGTTAGTGATCTTGGCTGCTGAAGTTTTTACTTCTTTATTTCACACTATTCTGGACTGCCCCCATACTTGAGTAACATCAAGTTACTTCTTGTAACAGCTGAAATCCATTATAAATGCTACTCAATTTTTTAAAATACTGCAGATAATTTCTGCAATTCTTTAAAGCCTTATTAGTGCCAAGTATGCTGCCATGTCGAAGTGCATTTCAGTAAGGGAGAATTTGTGACACTCGGTCATCTTTTTCACTGTAACAGGATAAATACAAGGTGTGGCAATAAAGAAACCACACTCATGCTGTAACTCTCTATTTAAAAAACTTGCACAACTGAAATGTAGCCACCTTCAGTATAGTCCCCTCCCTGATACCTGCACCACTCCATGAAAATTTTCCACTTTTGGAAGCAGTGCTGTAAGTCTCATTTTATGCCATTGAGGAAGCTCATCACTTTTTTCTTCACTGCATCCATGGACTCAAACCTGGTTCCTTTGAGTGCAGAATTGGGAAGAGAAAGAAGCTGCATGAATACAGCTGAATACAGCAGATGTTCCATCACTGGAATGTCATTTTTTGCCAAAAACCGCTTCACGGACATTGCGTTATGGGCTGGCATGTTGTCCTGATTAAGAACCCATGAGATATTTGTCCACGGATCTGACCTCCTTCATTGCACACGTTCAGGAAAGGTCTTCAGAACAGTTACATAAAAAGATTGACTGACAGTCTGACATTCAGGCATCAAATCAGTGTCAATAACATTTCGGATATTGAAGAAAATAATCATCATTGCTTTGAATTTTGATTTGATCATGTGCGCTTTCATCTTCCTAGGGAATTGAGGGCTCTACCAATGCATGGATTACACAGGCCAATAATGGAAAAACTTTTTTGCTGAAAATACCTTATTGTTATGTTTTTTAAGGTGGCAAATCCAAATATGATACTTAAAAAACTGTATCACCCATCATGTCTTCACATTTTACACTTAAATTTATTAAATTAAGCGTTTTAAAAAATTTAACAGCTTTTATATAGTTAAAATAATTTAAAAAGGAGGAGTAATTAATATAGATAACATTGGTAGAACTACTGAAAAACATTTTCTGGCAAAAAAAGGTGGATTCTACTTTTGTGTTAACAGATGGTGTTTTGTTTACAGTCAACCTAACCTCACTTTCTCGTTTCCTGTACATGTTCTCAGTACAATGTCTAATCGTGGTTGTAAAAACTCTGCTGACAGTTTTTGTTATATTTGTGGTGAATTTGTAATTAAAAAACACCAAATAAACATTACAGACTTTGTGAAAAAGGTTTATCTAGCATACTTTGGATCTAAACTTGGTGATAAAGATAAATCTTGGGTGCCACATAAGGTACTGATGTTTGATGTTAACTTTGAATCCACAATGACCTTAAATGAGAAAGAAGCATGGGTATCATTCAAGCAAGTCATTACAAAGTTCTTAGGACATGAAAAAGACCCAGAATATATTTCTATTATAGCTACAATGTTAAAGAAATTTAAAGCTTGAGGATGTTTAATGAGCCTGAAGGTTCACTTTTTGGAACATTCACCTTGATTACTTCCCGGACAATACTGTAGATGTTAGTGAGGAGCAAGGAGAGTGTTTTCACCAGGATATAAAAGTGACAGAAAAACACTACCAAGGCCACTGGAACACCAACGTGATGGGGACTACTGTTGGTCACTTCACCGAGAAGTTCAGCAAGCGACTCATCATAGAAAAAGCTACACAAGAAGCTTTTTTTAAAAAAGAGAGAGAGAGAGAGAGAGAGAGAGAGAGAGAGAGAGAGAGAGAGAGAGAGAGAGAATACAAACCAATTCCAGCTGACAAGTGAAACCTCTATTAACACATATTGTTTTAAGTAGCTTAATGTAAATAAAAACCATGCTTATGTTGTAACAAAACATTTCTTTAATTTCCCCATTTAATGTATAGCATAGGATTTTTATATTATATAATAAAAAGCATATTGCTCGAAAAATATGGGTAATATAAAAACCTAAGGCTAGATTTGGATTCAGCTCATAAAAGTTTACAAAGATCAGCTATCAAAGTAAAAAAAAGTTTTAAAAAAATTTTTTTTCGTTGGCCTGTGTTATCAATTAGTCTATAGATTGTATTGGAAAATCCATGTTCCATCACATATAATTACTTTGCTGAGACAATCAGGGTCATTTTCAATGTTTTCAGCAGTAGCAGCACAGCCATCCACTTGATGTTGCTTTTGCTCATTTGTGAGGGTTCTTGGCACCATTTTAGCACACATCTTTGTCAAACCAAGATCATCGTGCAAAATATAATCATTTTTGTATTGGTGCAGTCAAGTTCTAAAATTGCTTGATTGCTCAGGTCACATTTTTTAACCATTCTGCTGATCTTCACCACATTCTCTTCAGTTTTTGAAGTGGCAGGATGGCCCAATTTCGGATAATCTTCAACATCTTTCCTGTCACCCTTGTTGAACCTCATAACCCACTCAAAAATTTGCATATAAGAGAGATGCTGATCACCATAAACTTGTTTCAGCAAACTGTAAGTTCGGAGGTGGATTTTACAAGTTGTGTGAGGAATTTGATGTTAACAGATTGTTCCACTTTAGAGCATAGCATACTTCCGATGGAGCTCAGACATATGACCCGTTTTTAAGAAGGCTAACAGCCAGACTAACCACCATAGCGGCATGAAATTTTGTACGCATGTCAGGAAGAGTTCCAAGGTCATCCCCCCACTCTTCTCTTAGTCATCAATGAAGCTGGAAAGGTGCACAACAACCAGTTCGGTTTCTCTATTGGCGTACCTCGTATTTACTATTTTACTGTTGTCCAGCACTTTTGTACACTCTTATCTTTATAAACAATTGTTATGGTAGTAAAAGTCTTAGTGTCTTCACATTTCTGTAACAGCTCCTAGTATCCTGTCTACACACTGGCTGATATTTCCAATGCAGTACTCAGCAATAACAAAAAATGGCACTCAAGGTAAAATTGGAGCTTCAGCAATCAAGTTTGTTGGTAAGTTCTTGTGAACCTCCTGATTTTTTTATCCAATTTATGATTCTGCATGTAACTGGTAGAGCATCTGATTACAGAAATTCAAGAAGTTGTACTGACAAAACAAGCATACAGTGCATTTTCAACATTCTACTCATAGTTCCTTAATCATTGAGCCTGATCATTTCACACAACTGCATATGTATTCCACTAACAATACTAACAGAAACTTCATGATGGAACAATAAAGAAACGATTAATGGGAAGTGGTGCAAAACACACTAAAATATGTTATAACTGTATTAGCTAATACTGTTTTGCTGATATAAGTACTATCTTGTACGCGGCTGTTGCAACACTGAGCCGGCCGGTGTGGCCGAGCGGTTCTAGGCACTTCAGTCTGGAACCGCGCGACCGCTACGGTCGCAGGTTCAAATCCTGCCTCAGGCATGGATGTGTGTGATGTCCGTAGGTTAGTTAGGTTTAAGTAGTTCTATGTTCTAGGGGACTGATGATCTCAGATGTTAAGTCCCATAGTGCTCAAAGCCATTTGAACCATTTTGAACCATTGCAACACTGATTATGGACAATAGCCTGAGCAGATGGCTGTGGAGAGAGATGAAAGACTTGGAGCAGCTAGGAGAAGGGAAGTTATATATGGCATGGAGGATATAGTATAAAGAGGTAGGAAAGGGGGAAGACATATTTTCCACAGCAGTTAGAAAATGTCAGTTACTTCTGGTAACAATCATAAAATTTAGACCTACAGTACAAAATAGAGGGTGAAAAAGACAGAGAAATAGTGGTAGGAGAATATAATATAGAGAGAGGATGTTAATGAGGTGAAACATTACTGTAGGGAAAAGGTTAGGGCAAAAGAGTGAGAAATGACTTAACGTTTAAGGGAACAAGCAGAGGTTCAGATCAGGAAATTTTGAGAATGAAAGATAACAGGAGAGACATGCCAGGGTCAGAGTCCAGATGCCTTGGCCCTTGACCCAGCTGTTGAAGTCACTGTTGCTGTGGTTCCAGCTTGTTCATCAGTTGAGTAGTTGAAATTGTGATTGGCCACAGCCTACCCATTTATACAAGTATTCAACTGATTAATTATCATGCCTATGTAGAACACTACACAGTAATTAGTACATGACATGAATGTCTAAAATTAGCAAGAGTTTACATAATCTCAAAATTCTGGGCAGATGTCAGTGCAATTGCTTTTAAAAATTTCCATAACAAATTTCATCTCAAAATCTAGTAGGAAATCCAAAGAAGTTCTGTCAAGAGAAAATCATTACTTTCATTCCATGATAGTAATGGTAGTGTCACGGATGATACAACCACTAAGCACAGTTATTAAACATCATTTTCTGACATTTCAAACAATGGAAACTCCAGGTAGGAATATCAACAATGTAGTACAAGGTAGATTGCTACTTACCATAGAGGAGATATGTTAAGTTGCAAACATACAATTGTCATTTAATTGTGCATGTTTGTAACTTAATGCATCTCCTTTACAGTAAGTAGAAATCTATCTTTCCCCACATTGTTGATTTTCTGAATTTTTTCACCAAAGAAGTTCAAGGACTTGAATCAAGGACAACTGTGAACCTGATTAATTCAAAAGCAGATCACTTTGTACAGTGAAGGCAACTCATGTTACTTAATAAAGAAAAGTCTTCTGGTCGAGACTATATACCCCTTAGATCCTTTCAAAATGTGCTGGCAAAATAACTCTATTTTTAGGAATGATATACAAACTGCCCAGTCAATGAAAGATGCATGCCAAAGGCTGGAAAGTTTCACAGGAGATACCAGTATACAATAGTGTAGTGTAATTGGATGGATTAAAAATTTACTCACAAAGTGGCAGCAGGAGAATACACAAATAAACCTATTTGAATCTGCAATGTTTGGAGCCGGTGACTCCTTCTGGCAAAAAGGTTGAAGGGAAAGAAAGATGAGTGAAGGAAAGGACTGGTGAAGTTTAAGAAATGGGGAGAGTTCATAAAAATTGACCAGAGCCCTAGGTCAGGGGAGACTTACCAGATGGGATGAGAAGGAAAGACTGATTGTTGGGGACTGCAGTGGGCAAGATCTGAAAAACTGAACACTTAAAGATGGAAGATAGGGTAATATGCAAGACAGAGATTACTGCCAAAACACTGTGCACCATTAATAAGAGCAGAAAGCTAATTGCATTGCATGTGGCAGAGGTGGGAGGGGCCACAGAAGAATAGATAGGTTAGAAAATTAAGGATGCAGAAAGCTAAAAGAGGGTGAAGAAAATTTTCTCTGCCCCTCTCACCTCTATCACATACAATGTGTTCTATTCTTTTCTAGAGGAGTGAGACTTGCTGAAGGCAGACATACATCTTAGAATAACAACTGTTTATTACGAGAACTAAGCTAAATACAACTTCTGAGAACAATGTGTACAAAATTTGAGAACAGCAATCTATTTGGACACAGGGAAAATTAACAATGACACAGTCCCATAAGGGTGGTAACTCATAGGCAGTCTCCTGATGAGTTGGAGGTGCTGTGACAACACAGTATTATCAGGATGAGAGCTCGTAGGCAGTTTGCTGGTAACAACATGGTCCCAAAAGATGATGAGCTTGTGGGTAGTCACAACAATTATTGCATAGCAGTGCCCTTGGAGTGGCTGGTGGAACTGCAAGGTCAGATGTGGTTCAGGATGAGGGCAGCCTGGCATCTTGCTGGACAGCAAAGTGGCAACAGCAAGCAGTGTCCATAGCAGAGACTTGAGGTGGCTGTTGGTTGCTCAGAGATCAGGACATAACTGGCTTCCCATGGGCAGAGTGCCAACTTAAGTACATGATTGTTGAAGGATACATGGATGATATCACGTGAGCATGTGACTATGCAAATTAGTGCCTGCGGCTGCAGTGGTGTGTGTTGCAATTCGCACACCATGTAGTGGCAAGACTGGCATCCCCAATGACGTGGCAACTGCGGGAGGCTTGACTGTATGCAGTAACTTGCCTTGTCTGTTTACAGATAACCTTCTAGGTGTGGCAGGGGTCATACCTGGCCTGTGAAACATACACATAAATGTGGTGGCCAGAATATGCAGGAGACAGTCCTGCATATTCAACACAATGCACTCAGCTTTCTGCTCTTATAAACTCATGAATGATGTTTTAACAGTAAACTCTTCCACCTTTAAGGGCTCAGGTTTTCAAGTCATGTCCAATGCAGTCCCTATCAATCAGTCTTTCCTTCTCATCCGGTCCGGTAAGTCTCCCCTGACCACAGGTTCTGGACGACGTTTCTGAACTCTCCCCATTCCTAAACCTCACCAGTGCTTTTCCTTCACGCCTCTTTCCTTCCCTTCAACCCTTCTATCAGGAGGAGGAAATCACTAACTCCAAAAGACTGCAAATTTAAATACCTTCGTATGTGTATTCTCATACCGCTGCTTGGTGAATAGATATTTATCCATCCAATTACATTATATTTTCATCAATATTGTTGTTGTTGTTGTGGTCTTCAGTCCTGAGACTGGTTTGATGCAGCTCTCCATGCTACTCTATCCTGTGCAAGCTTTTTCATCTCCCAGTACCTACTGCAGCCTACATCCTTCTGAATCTGCTTAGTGTATTCATCTCTTGGTCTCCCTCTACAATTTCTACCCTCCATGCTGCCCTCCAATGCTAAATTGGTGATCCCTTGATGCCTCAGGACATGTCCTACCAACCGATCACTTCTTCTAGTCAAGTTGTGCCACAAACTTCTCTTCTCCCCAATCTTATTCAACACCTCCTCATTAGTTATGTGATTTACCCACATTCAACATTCTTCTGTAGCACCACATTTCGAAAGCTTCTATTCTGTTCTTGTCCAAACTATTTATTGTCCATGTTTCACTTCCATACATGGCTACACTCCATACAAATAGTTTCAGAAACGACTTCCTGTCACTTAAATCTATACTCGATGTTAACAAATTTCTCTTCTTCAGAAACGCTTTCCTTGCCATTGCCAGTCTACATTTTATACCCTCTCTACTTCGACCATCATCAGTTATTTTGCTCCCCAAATAGCAAAACTCGTTTACTACTTTAAGTGTCTCATTTCCTAATCTAATTCCCTCAGCATCACCCGACTTAATTTGACTACATTCCATTATCCTTGTTTTCCTTTTGTTGATGTTCATCTTATGTCCTCCTTTCAAGACACTGTCCATTCCATTCAACTGCTCTTCCAAGTCCTTGGCTGTCTCTGACAGAATTACGATGTCATCGGCGAACCTCAAAGTTTTTATTTCTTCTCCCTGGACTTTAATACCTACTCCAAATTTTTCTTTTGTTTCCTTTACTGCTTGCTCAATATACAGATTGAATAACATCGGGGAGAGGCTACAACCCTGTCTCACTCCCTTCCCAACCACTGTTTCCCTTTCATGCCCCTCGACTCTTATAACTGCCATCTGATTTCTGTACAAATTGTAAATAGCCTTTCACTCCTTGTATTTTACCCCTGCCACCTTAAGAATTTGAAAGAGAGTATTCCAGTCAACATTGTCAAAAGCTTTCTCTAAGTCTACAAATGCTAGAAACGTAGGTTTGCCTTTCCTTAATCTATTTTCTAAGATAAGTCGTAAGGTCAGTATTGCCTCAATACAAGAATGGAAAAAATCAGTTTGCAATATTCTATATCTATCTCATTAGCATTGGTTTGTCATAGGATACCTCAATGAAAATAGTCTACTTACTCACAACCATTGGAGTTTCAGAAAATATTGTTCTTGTGAAACACAAATGAAAATGGTAGTAATGAGATTTACAGACAAGGGATCTCAGTCTGATGCCATATTCCTATGATTTCCAGAAGGCCTCACAAGTACATTCTAATCAAATTGCATGCCTAGAGATATCATCTCAGTTTTGTGAATGGATTCATTATTTACGATAATGTTGGAAGCTGAAGAAGTGAATTAAAATTTGTGCTGCAGCTGTGACTCGAACCCGGGTCCTCTTGCTTACTAGGCAGATATGCTGACAATTACACCACCACAGCATTATGGTCAACACAGCTGCATGAACTACCCACGTCAAATACCCTCCCCAACACAAACTCCAATTCACATCTCCCCTCATATTATCACTATTACCAGGGCTCTCCGACATTGGAATTGCACCCCAGCATTGGACATAATGGGGAAGTGCTGTACTACATGTGATCGTATAGATCTTAAATTAAATGGTCAGCATATCTGACTAGTAAGCAAGAAGACCCAGGTTCGATTCACAGCTGCAGCACAAATTTTAATTCACTTCTTCAGCTTCCAAAGTTATCGTAGATAAATTAGAGGCTTAAATGTCTCAGGGAAAATTTAATTTAAGTATATCTGCCCAGTAAGCAAGAGGACCAGGGTTTGAGGCACAGCTGCAGCACAAATTTTAATTCACTTCTTCAGCTTCCAACATTATCATAGATAAATTGGTGACTTAAATGTCTCAGGGAAAATTTAGCTTAAGGATTCATTATTTCTTGTCAAAAAGGTCACAGTGTACAGTAGTTGACATAAACTCACCTATTGAAATTACAGTTACATCTGGCATTTCCAAAGGAAGTCTCACAGACCAATTTTTGGTCTTGATTTATATAAATGATTAGAAGGCACTCTGAATGGCCTTCTTAAATTGTTTGCAAATGATGCTGTCATGGCAGTTGCTCATTAACAATAAAAAATGTGATATTTTACAGGTAAAGTCTAGGAGAGTTCATTGGACTTCTGTTACATGATAAATGACACAACTTTTGAAGTTATTTATTCAGCAAAACTAAGTAAAGAATAGAATTGTTAAGATATTGCTTGGAAGTGTTGTCTTGTGTCCTCTGCCAAGCACTTATAGATTCAGATTCTTCATCTGCCATTGACCACATGTACTGGAATACACTTTACATTGATGACATGATACAACAGCCACTACATTAATTAAAGTCCACATTATATCTTCAAATTATTTATTCTACATTAATCAGCTGTACAGAACTGTAACCATAATCTTAAAACTCATTTTCTACACTACTATTATCCAAGAAGTCTCTTAAACTGTGGAATGGCTTGTCTGTTAACTAGTTATACAATTTAGTTGTACAACTGAGAGGTATTTAGATTTCAGAATGTGGCAGTTTATTAAAAAATTTCAAAAAGTTCACTTTGTGAGAGTTGCTTTTCTTGTCAGATTATGTTTAGGAATGTCAGTACTCTTTTTGTTTCTGGTGTGATGACAGTGTACATTCTCTCTGGTGCTAAACTCTGATATGT
The DNA here is from genome assembly GCF_021461395.2 of Schistocerca americana. Lineage (NCBI taxonomy): Eukaryota > Metazoa > Arthropoda > Insecta > Orthoptera > Acrididae > Schistocerca > Schistocerca americana. Next base: position 385,545,271 of record NC_060126.1, read on the forward strand.
TGTTTTAGTATATATCAACGATGCATACATATTAAGATTGATCATTGTTAATATTTTCATCTTAGTAAATAAAGAACAGCATTACTCCCTTGGACCAACCTTACACATTATTCGTAGCACCGTTTTCTGAATCAGTAGTACGTTACTGACATGACACGAGTGACCCCACAGCAACAGCCCACAAGATATGTGAGGCTGAAAAATTCCAAAGTAAACTGACCCAAGATATTTATTATTCACTAGATCAGCTAAGTTCTGTGTGAGATAGGACATCCATGATATCTTTCTGCAGACATGATTAATGTGGAATTGTCAGTTTACTTTGGAAACAATATGCATTTCAAGCAGTTTTTCAATTTCTATGTCTTTAGCTAGTTCCAATTGCAGATGCTGAGTGTTCTCTGGATTACACAGTAGTCTGCTAGATGAGAACCAGTTTAGTGTCAAGAAGACAGTGTCCTGTGAATTCTGGCATAGCCTTGTCAAACTTGATCTGTGACGATTAAAGTTGCATCATCTGTATGGAACATAACTCACTGAAACTCCAAATAATGTGGCAAATTGTTAATTACAACAACAATGAAAAATGGTCCACAGACAGAGCCCTGAGGTACACCAGATGTGACTTTCTATAAGGAAGAATTGATACCAATTGTCTTCTGTAATTTCAATAATAATTAATTCTCTCTAATACTGTATTATTTATCCCATAATATTGTAGTTTTACTAGTAAAATATCAAAGGGGATACAGTCAAGTACTTTACTCAAATCACATAGCTCAAGAGTGAACATATTCGTATTTTCAAATCAGTTAATATCTGATTTCAATTTCAAGGACTGCAGCAGTGGTATTTTTTCCTTGTCGAAAACCATGTGAATTGTGGAGTAATCGTGTAGTTGTACGTAAGTATCTTCTTACATTGCCCTACCTTTGATTGGATAGAAAATGCCTGCAGTTGAACCATACTAGGAGTTTGTAGACGGGTTCATCGTATAGGACAGATCTTTAACTGGGATTGTGGACAATAAAATAACTCATAGCATACAGGATATACAACAGGGGATATTGAATTTATACAGAGAAGGGCAGCACAAATGGTCACAGGCTTGTTTGAATCAAAAGAGAATGTCACAGAGATGCTGAAGAAACTGAACTAGCAGACACTTGAATCACATTCGGGAGAACGACGGTTCAATCCTGCATCCAGCCAACCTGATTTAGGTTTTCTGTGATTTTCCTAAAATCGCTCCAGTCAAATGCCGGGATGGTTCCTTTGAAAGGGCGCGGCTGACTTCCTTCACCGTCCTTCACTAATCTGATGAGACCAATGACCTTGTTGCCTGGTCTCCTCCCCCAAACAACCCCCCAGACACTTGAAGTTATGCACAAACTATTCTGAGAAAGCTTACTTATGAAGTTTCATTAAATGGCTTTAAATCATGATTCTAGGGATATACTATAACCCCCTGCATGTCACTCCCATAGGAATTGTGAAGTTAAGATTAGATTAGATTAGATTAATTACAGCATGCACAGAGCTTTTAAACAGTTATTCTTTCAGCACTCCACATGTGAATGAAAAGGAGACAAACCCCAATAATTGGTACAAGGGGAAGTACCCTCTGCCATGTTCTTCGCAGTGGTTTCCATTGTGTGGATGTATATGTAGGATTGAAAGCATCAGTGGCATAAAGATGGAGTTGGATACTGCATAGTTTGGATGAACAACAGAATACCACTTTGAGAGAGAGTAGGTAGCCAATACCCTGATGAAAGATGTTGCTGAGATTTTCAAAAACTGATTGATAATAATTATTGGTGCAAAGGGGCCATTTAGTAGATGACAAGTTTACAGAGGCTCGATGGTAAAAGATGCCATGAAACTGTCAACCACTAAATTGTTGAAACATTGAAATTACTTTTCTGTCCATTGTTATTAGTGATTTCAATCAAAATGCCCATCATCAGATTGCTGCCTTTCATAGATATACTGCAGCTACCTGATAATAGATGTTTTTTGCAAAATCTATAATGCCAAGGAACAGTAAAGTGAGTTAAATGAGTCAACAGTTTATTGGTAGGTAGCAGTCTCATAACTTATGTTATCAGCATATTCACATAGTGGAAAAATTACTAAAGGATAATGTCATGGTTCCCAATCACAGATTAAAACACTATGCATGATAACCTATACCAAATGAAATAGAAGAAATTTCATGACATTGAATTAATACTGCTAGCAAGAAAACTGCACTTTATCATTGTGGAGAAATAGTGTCATGGAATAAAATAATTTTTAAGTACTGCCTTGATAGAATAATACACAGAATATGTTATGGAACATGTAATTCACATAAATTTTTGTTTCTAAGGTTATTTATATGTATTACTTACCTCTTAAGAAATATTTAAATAATTACATTACATAATATACAGTTTAATCAGTTTTTGAAAACACAATGTAACTGGATAGACAAAAAAATCTCCTCACCAAGTGGTGGCATGAGAACACACATGCAAAAGGTATTATGTATGCGAGGTACTTTCAGATGTGGCATACTGATAATAATGGAGACTCTTCCTGTCTTTCCTCTCATCCTGTCTGGTAAGTCTCCCCTGACCCAGGGTTATGGGTCACTTTTCTGAACTCTACCCCTTTCCCTAAACCTCATAAGCCCTTCTCCTTCACCCCTCTTCCTTCCCATTTCACCCTTCTGCCAGAAGGAGGTGGCACTGGCTCCAAAAGCTTGCATATGAAATACCTTTTTATAAGTGTGTTCTCCTGCTGCCACTTAGTGAGTAGATTTCTTATCTATCCAGTTACATTATACACAGTTTCTTACTGAATTTGTGAAATAGAATACATTGCTTCTCACTACACAGAGGAGGCACTGAGCATTACATAGGCATATCTGAACTAAACCAAACTCCATCCGAACACACCTCAGAAGGTCCCATGGTACCAACTGACTGCTTTCTCATCCTCAGCTGACTGGCATAAATGGATGCAGATATGGAGGGGCATATGCTCAGTACCCAGCCTTCCCCAGCTATTGCCAGTTTTCAGGATGTGGCCTTGTGTGAGTTGTGCTTTTACAGATGTGGGTTTCTTTTTTTTTTTTTTTTTACATCTGAAGGATGGGACACTGAAAGACCTGAGTCGAAACAAGGCCCTGGGAGTAGACAACATTCCATTAGAACTACTGATGGCCTTGGGAGAGCCAGTTCTGGCAAAACTCTACCATCTGGTGAGCAAGATGTATTAGAGAGTTGAAATACCCTCAGACTTCAAGAAGGATATAACAATTCCAATCCCAAAGAAAGCAGGTGTTGACAGATATGAAAATTACCGAACTATCAGTTTAATAAGTCACAGCTGCAAAATACTAATGTGAATCCTTTACAGATGAATGAAAAAACTGGTAGAAGCCGACCTCGGGGAAGACCAGTTTGGATTCTGTAGAAATATTGGAACACGTGAGGCAATACTGACCCTACGACTTATCTTAGAAGATAGATTAAGGAAAGGCAAACCTACATTTCTAGCATTTGTAGACTTAGAGAAAGCTTTTGACAATGTTGACTGGAATACTCTCTTTCAAATTCTTAAGGTGGCAGGGGTAAAATACAGGGAGCAAAAGGCTATTTACAATTTGTACAGAAACCAGATGGCAGTTATAAAAGTCGAGGGACACGAAAGGGAAGCAGTGGTTGGGAAGGGAGTGAAACAGGGTTGTAGTCTCTCCCCGATGTTATTCAATCTGTATATTGAGCAAGCAGTAAAGGAAACAAAAGAAAAATTCGGAGTAGATATTAAAATCCATGGAGAAGAAATAAAAACTTTGAGGTTCGCCGATGAAATTGTAATTCTGTCAGAGACAGCCAAGGACTTGGAAGAGCAGTTGAATGGAATGGATAGTGTCTTGAAAGGAGGATATAAAATGAATATCAACAAAAGCAAAACAAGGATAATGGAATGTAGTCGAATTAAGTCGGGTGATGCTGAGGGAATTAGATTAGGAAATGAGACACTTAAAGTAGGAAATGAGTTTTGCTATTTGGGAAGCAAAATAACTGATGATGGTTGAAGTAGAGAGAATATAAAATGTAGACTGGTAATGGCAATGAAAGCATTTCTGAAGAAGAGAAATTTGTTAACATTGAGTATAGCTTTAAATGTCAGGTAGTAGTTTCTGAAAGTATTTGTGTGGAGTGTAGCCATGTATGGAAGTGAAACATGGACAATAACTAGTTTGGACAAGAAGAGAATAGAAGCTTTCGAAATGTGGTGCTACAGAAGAATGCTGAAGATTAGATGGGTAGATCATATAACTAATGAGGAGGTATTGAATAGGATTGGGGAGAAGAGAAGTTTGTGGCACAACTTGACTAGAAGAAGGGATCGGTTGGTAGGACATGTTCTAAGGCATCAAGGGATCACCAATTTAGTATTGGAGGGAAGTGTGGATGGTAAAAATCGTAGAGGGAGACCAAGAGATGAATACACTAAGCAGATTCAGAAGGATGTAGGTTGCAGTAGGTACTGGGAGATGAAGAAGCTTGCACAGGATAGAGTAGCATGGAGAGCTGCATCAAACCAGTCTCAGGACTGAAGACCACAACAACAACAACAACAACAACATCTGAAGGAGGATGTTGATAGCTTGTCTTTTTTATGTGTATTTTAAATATGCCTGTTTGCCTCTTCCATGTAGTAAATAGCAATATATCCCATTTCATATTGTTGTTATTCCATTCTGGATTTTCCATTGTTTGCTTGTTATTGGTGAGACCCCAGTACACTATTCAGCTGATTTGAATGTGTACATAAAGAGTTAATAACATTTTTGGTCTGGTCACTTTTAGACGCAGTCGAATTAAAAATGTAATTTTTCAATTGAAAATGAGTTGAGAGCATGGAACACTACCAGGTGGTATTAATGCCGTCTCCATTACGAGTAACAGTAAGAGTAAAAAAAAATTAAGAACAAATGTTACACTCTGCAGCCAAAGTAAAAACAATGATACAATTAGCAGCCATATTGTAAAGGAAACACTAAGTCTCACACTTTTGGCATTATCAGTTCCAGATTAGAAGGTGGTGTGCAGAAACTGCTGGTAACAAATGACAAGAATTGACAGAAAGATAGAAGATACAACATGATATAAAAATGCAAGCAGAAAGGTGACGATCTTTTGCCTCACTTCACATGTACTGACCAATATTATTGAATAATGTCACTCCCAGTTCCCTTTTTGTGAAGTCCCTAGTTTCTGTTCTGTACTGTTCTCTCTCACCTTCATTGTAAAATTCTTTCTCTATCTGGTCCCCACATTGCTGGAAAATATATTTGCATATTCATTGTTGAACAGGGAGATGTCAACAATATGATGTAAGTATATGGACAGGACAATTGGCTGTAACCCAGATCATGCCATTCTGTTTTAGACTCCCTGTGTTTTTCCAAAAAGCATTTCAGGGGAATATTAAAGTGACTTCCTAAGCAAACTTACAGCTGATTACTGAAAGAGATGCTTAAGGCACTGGGCTCACACTAGGGAGAAGTGGGATTAAAATCCAAATTCCACCATCTAAATTTAACTTTTTCCATGATTTCCCCAAAATCGTTTCAGAAGAATTCTGAGATGGTTCCTTTGATAGGGAAATGGTCAGTTTCCTTCCCTATCCTTGTTCAATTTGAGTTTATGCTCTGCCTCTTCTTATCTATTAGTAAATGGAACAGTAAACTCAAATCTTCATTTTTCCCTTTTATAGCCCATTCATTCCAATATCCTTATTATATCTGAATGCACACTCTCATCTAGAAATCCTCATGATAAAGAAAAATGAAGAAATTGATAACAACAATAAATGAGAGAAAAAAGATACTAAACTTGATCGTTGTGAAGAAATAGTGTTGTGCAATAATATAATTTTTAAATACTATCTTGATAGAATAATACACAGAATATGTTATGGAACATGTAATTCACTCAAATTTTTGTTTCTAAGGTCATTTAAATGTATTATTTACCTCCTAAGAAATACTGTAAATCATTACATTACATAATGTGGAATTTAATCAATTTTTGAAAACATAATGTAACTGGATAGACAAAAAAGCTCCTCACCAAGAGGCAGCAGGAGAACACACATGCAAAAGGTATGCAAGTTACTTTCGGATGTGGTGTACTGGTAACAATGGAGACTCTTCCTGTCTTTCCTCTGACCCCATCTGGTAAGTCTCCCCTGACCCAGGGACCCTGGAAAGTCAAGTATGGAGTAACAACGATATTATGAAAAGGATAGACTGCTACTCACCACCTCTGTGTGGTGGTTAGCAATCTATACTTTTCATAAACTTCACTTAAGGCACTCTCCATGATGAATAAAATTTCCCCTTCACTACTCCAACCTGAAATTCAGTTCTTTCATGTTGTGTCTGTGTGGATACAACTCAGATATACATTGAACGAATCATTGCATGCTGTGATACAAACTTGCAACTCATTCCAAATAGGAACCTTCCAGTTGACTTACTCCACTTACAGTTATTATTTACTTTATTTGTAGTTAACTATCTATTTATTTTTGTTATGGAACTAATCAAGTAGTTGACCATTACAATAGAAACTGTGTGGCAGTAATATTTTCTGTTCACTTGTCCTTTCAAAAGGAGGAAACAGTCATTCAAATACGGTAACCTGTTATGGAAGCAATGACCAGCCATATGAGGGCATTCCATGTGACCAGGAGAACTGTGTGCCTCTTACCTGGGTCTGCGATGGAGAGCGGGATTGTGATAGTGAGTATTTTTACACAGAACAAAACATCTCATACAGTGACTATCTCTGAAAGCTTTCAAAATGTTGTGTCATAACAGCGACAAAATTGTGAACTTCTTGGAATTTTTTTACACATATTTAGCTTGTATTCTGTATATTCTACAGGTAGAAATAGTTATTAAGAAGCTTGCAGATGTATGGCTATACACAGTGTTGATAATATTTAGCAGTAGTGAGCCAAACATGTAGTGTTGGGTGACAGTATTTGACAAATGGACAGCATATACATGAACACCAAAAAGGACATTATGTGACAGTCAATCAGAGGCAGTCAACCTGAAGCTTCCAATACATTTACAGTCCACATCATGTGGGAAGACACCTCAATCTTCATCTGTTCTGTGCATCCCCTTCTATTAACCTTCAGCGACCAGTATGATTCATTCTCTTTTCAAGCACCTAGCATCAAGTTACAACTACATGGCGAGAACTCTCTCCTGCACACATTAGTCATTCCTACCAGTTATTTTATTTTTGTGCACATTAATTTACCATTAACTGCAGTCAAATACAACCACATATATGCATTATAAAATTACACATTTTTAAAAAATTCTGTGAGGTAGAAGCAGTTGTCAAGCAAATACAACGATTTTGAAACTTCTGGCAGATTAAGACTTGTGCCAGATTAAGACTTGTGCCAGATTAAGACTTTTGCATGCTAGTGCTCTACTAACTGATCAACCCAGGCACAAGTCACAACCCATTCTCACAGCTTCACTGCTGCCAGTAACTTGTCTCTTACCTCCAAAACTTCCTTTCTTCCAGGAGTGCTAGGCCTGAAAGTTACACAGGAGAACTTTTGTGACGTTTGGAAGGTAGGATTCAAAATTTATGATTCTCCCTGTAGATTTGAATGTATAATATGAGATGTGTTCAGAAAGTAAGGTGACTTTCTATTTTTATGAAAAAACATTTATTTATTCATCAATATTCATGTTATCCTCCTGAAAGCAGTCCCCCTCAGATACAATGCACTTGTGCCAATGCTTCTTCCAATCCTCAAAGTAATTCTCATAAGCATTTTTTGGTACAGCCTTGAGTACTTCCAGCGGTGCAGTTTTTATTCCTCAATCGTTGAAACTCTTCGTCCTTTCATAGGCCTCTTCAGTTTTGGGAACAGAAAAATGATGCAGGGGCCAAAACCAGTGAATATGGTTGCTGAAGCACGATTGTTGTGTTGTTTTTTGGCCAAAAAATCTCTCATAACCAATGATGAATGAGCAGGTGAATTGTCATGATGCAAAAACCATGAATGTTTTTCGAGAATTCAGGACTTTTTTTTGCATATTGCTTCTCGCAAACGGTGCATAACATCAAAGTAATACTTCTTACTGACTGTATGACCTTGAGGCAAAAATTCATTGAGCACTATGCCATGATAATTGGAAAAAAAAAAAAAAAAACAGTGAGCAAAACTTTGAGATTTGATCCAACTTGGCATGGTTTTTTTGGGTTGGCTCTCCGGGATGCTTCCATTGGGACGATTGGGCTTTGGTTTTGATGTCATAACTGTAAACCCATGTTTCATCACCAGTTATGACCCTTTTGAGCAAATCAGGATCATCATTGACATCATTCAAGAGCTCCTGAGTGATGCTCATGCGATAGTTCTCCTGATCAAAATTGAGAAATTTTGGAACAAACTTTGCCCAAAACATAAAAAAAAAAAAAAATGCATGACACAAGCTGATGCATATGCCAACATCCTCAGCAACTTCTCTTACAGTAATTCGACAATTTTCAAAAACAATTTTCTTCACAGCTTTGACATTATCATCTGTTGTTGATGTGCTGGGGCGTCCAGAGTGAGGTAAGTCATTGGCATCTTCTCGGCCATCTTGGAATAGCTTGTACCATGTATAAACATTGTTTTTACTTAGAGCAGACTCACCGTATGCCACGGTCAACCAAGTGTTTTAGAGCACGTGATTACATTTTTCACACAAAATTTGATGCAAATTCTTTGCTCCATATTGTATAATAATTGAAAATTTCTGAGCACACTAAAACACATCTAACCTTTCTATGTGTCAAAAACAAATAAAGTATACTCTACACTTGAAACTGTGAACATATGTTTGGACATGTGTACCAAAACAATAACAAAAATGATTGATAATCAAATGTATGTTGCCTGTGCAATATGAAAAGTCACCTTACTTTTTGAACAGCACTTGTATAATGTACCACAGGCAAATAAACCTGATTGTTGTCCACAGCAACATGGTATGGCAACCTGGACATTGTTTGCATGCTCTCTGTTGTCATGCTTACGCAAACCTCATCTTCTCCACTCTTCCCTATGAGTGCACAAGCGCCTTCCTATATGATGGGGACTTAAGTTTAGCAGAATATACTTTATCTGACTTTCTACTGTGGAACCTTCTACCAAAATGCACCATAAACAGCTTAGAATTTATGAAGGGCATATAGTGTGATGTTTAAGATTGTTTTGTAGGTTCTGAGCCTAACTTCACAAACTGAAAATGGTTTTGAAAACACACACACCACAGGACTAAACTTCATTGTTCTTAGTGCTGCATATGATACAGTTAACCATCACATTCTCTTACAAAAAGTATTTGCTGTCATCAAGGATCTAAAACTTGTCAGAGTGTCATCAACACTGTTGTAGAATCATATGTTTCTTGTTGATTTTCAAGGGTAACAAAGTAAGCAGAGAATCCAGAAAAATCATTTGTCTCAAAGAAGCATGTTGGTTCTGTTGCTGTGTAATATTTATTATACAAATGAGCAACCATTTCCTTACAACACAGCAAGTTTTATCTATGCTGATGGCCTTGCCCAGACCTCCCAAGGTAAAATATTTGAAGATTTAGAACTCACTCATGAAAGTGTTCTGAAAGAACTAGGCACATACTGTAAGGCCACCTGCCAAAAGTGTAACACCTCAGAAACTCTACTCTGTGTTTTCCATCCCAGGGACAGGAACTCCACAAGAAAGTTGAATGTGTCTTGGAACAGCACCTGATTAGACCATCATCTCACCCCAAAGTACATAGGAGTGACTCTGTATCACTCCCTGAACTTCAGACAACACTGCCCCAAAGCCAAGCAGAAAATTAGTGCTCAGAATAACATTTCAGGAGAGTTGACAGGCACAAACTTGGGAGCTAAACCAAAAGTTCTTAAAACCACTGCTTTGGCTCTGTGTTCATCTGTAGCTGAGTATGCCTCCTGTGTTCGTATACATCATCTCATGCCAAAACTGTGGACCCTGCTCTGAACTAAGCTTGCTGGTTGATTATAGGGTGCTTAAAAATACCCCTGTTGACATGATTTACTATCTTGCCTGTATCACAATGACTGAAGGCTGAGAATGTTGAAGCTTGTCCACTATTTGGCCATGAACTTCCACAGCCTAGGCTAAAATAAAGAAAAAGTTTCCTTTGAACAATAGATACTCTAAAATTCCCTCCAGGCAAGGCAAGACTTTTTTTGGCAGAAGTCCGTACAATAAGATTTAATGGGACTGCAAGAACATTTGCTGGCTGCCCACAATGCAGAGAGGTGTGTTTTAGGTCCCTTAACAACGTTTCTAGCATTTGTAGACTTAGAGAAAGCTTTTGACAATGTTGACTGGAATACTCTCTTTCAAATTATGAAGGTGGCAGGGGTAAAATACAGGGAGCAAAGGCTATTTACAATTTGTACAGAAACCAGATGGCAGTTATAAGAGTCGAGGGACATGAAAGGGAGGCAGTGGTTGGGAAGGGAGTGAGACAGGGTTGTAGCCTCTCCCCAATGTTATTCAATCTGTATATTGAGCAAGCAGTAAAGGAAACAAAAGAAAAATTCAGAGTAGGAATTAAAATCCATGGAGAAGAAATAAAAACTTTGAGGTTCGCCGATGACATTGTAATTCTGTCAGAGACAGCAAAGGACTTGGAAGAGCAATTGAACAGAATGGACAGTGTCTTGAAAGAAGGGTATAAGATGAACATCAACAAAAGCAAAACAAGGATAATGGAATGTAGTCGAATTAAGTCGGGTGATGCTGAGGGAATTAGATTAGGAAATGAGACACTTAAAGTAGTAAACGAGTTTTGCTATTTGGGGAGCAAAATAAATGATGATGGTCGAAGTAGGGAGGATATAAAATGTAGACTGGCAATGGCAAGGAAAGCGTTTCTGAAGAAGAGAAATTTGTTAACATCGAGTATAGATTTAAATGTCAGGAAGTCATTTCTGAAAGTATTTGTATGGAGTGTAGCCATATATGGAAGTGAAATGTGGACGATAAATAGTTTGGACAAGAAGAGAATAGAACCTTTTTAAATGTGGCGCTACAGAAGAATGCTGAAGATTAGATGGGTAGATCACATAACTAATCAGGAAGTATTGAATAGGATTGGGGAGAAGAGAAGTTTGTGGCACAACTTGACTAGAAGAAGGGATCGGTTGGTAGGACATGTTCTGAGGTATCAAGGGATCACCAATTTAGTATTGGAGGTCAGCGTGGAGCGTAAAAATCGTAGAGGGAGACCAAGAGATGAATACACCAAGCAGATTCAGAAGGATGTAGGTTGCAGTACGTACTGGGAGATGAAGAAGCTTGCACAGGATAGAGTAGCATGGAGAGCTGCATCAAACCAGTCTCAGGACTGAAGACCACAATGACAGCAACAGTTAAAGAACTGGTGTGAAATCCTTCCTTAAAGTATGGGGGCTTCACATTGGGTGATAGCAAGTGGGAGTGTGGAGAACAAACTGTGGAACACCTGTGCCAGTGCTCTCTTTGTCCTTTTGCTTGTTCAACGAATGACCTCATACTTGCAAATGACAGTGTCCTTGGTGTGGCTCAATTTTAGACAAATATCATGTGATTTGCGAATTTGGTCAATGACATTTACATTATTTTTTTTGTAAATATGTATATTCTGTGTATAACTGTGTGTATGGTACAGATAGGCTTCTGACCCAAGTGAATAAATATGAAGATTGGAACATTTCGCTGGCACCCTTTTTTCTGTGTGGTAAATTTTTCTTCTTGTTTTTGGTATTCTATCTACCTTTAGTTCACATTAGTCCATTAACATCGATAAAAAGTGACAAATGCTGTTCATCAAGGTGGAGCTGATGAAGCACATTGTGGACAACGCCGGTGCCCAAGTGACAAATTTGAATGCACAGTCAGAGGGTCTGTTGCCTGCCTGGACAAGAAACAAGTGTGTGATGGCCATGTTGACTGCCAAGATGGGTAAGTGGTGGTGGTGGTTAGTGCTTAACGTCCCGTCCACAATGAGGTCATTAGAGACGGAGCGCAAGCTCGGGTTAGGGAAGGATTGGGAAGGAAATAGGCCATGCCCTTTCAAAGGAACCATCCCGGCATTTGCCTGAAACGATTTAGGGAAATCACGGAAAACCTAAATCAGGATGGCTGGAGACGGGATTGAACCGCCGTCCTCCCGAATGCGAGTCCAGTGTGCTAACCACTGCGCCACCTCGCTTGGTCAAGATGGGTAAGTACTGTGTAATGTGCAGCCTAGTAAATGTTGTTCCAATTGCATCCTGGGTCTGACTAGCACATATCTGCATTATGGAGGAACAGTGTTTAAATACATGTCTAGCCATCAAGATTTAGTTTTTCTATGCTTTCCTTAAATTAATTACATGATGATTCTTTTGAAATAGATACTGACAATTTACTTCCTCTATCTGAGCTTGTGCTGAATCTCTAATGACCATATTTCTTAAAATGTACATCACAAAAATGGCTTCAATCACTGGGATTGCATTGCTGAAGTTTTTCACAGAAGCTACTCACTGTGTTCTCAATTGTTCTTGAGGAATGGCCTCTATTCTTCCTTGACTACACTTTTTAATTCATCAGTATTGTGGCGTCACTGTGAAAAAACCTTCATTATTGCAATAATCCCACAGAGAAAAATTGGTGAAAGACTACGTTGATTTCACCGACCATGGGATGTCATTGAATTGTGAGAGTAATCAATGGGGAAAATGACACCTCAGTGTTGTTACTGAACTGTAGGCCATGTGGGGTGAAGCCCTGTCTTGCTGGAACCATATCATGTTTAGCAGCAATGTCAGTGCAGCTGTGGCATGATGGAATTGTTAATTGTGGCCACATACTGTTCAGAATTGATGCTCACAGGCTGGATTTTGTTATCTTGAAATAAATACCGTCCGATTCCAGTGGGCTGTTCAATAGCATACCAGATGACAATTTTTGGACTACCCTGGCCTTTTACGTGAATGAGCTGTGGATTCAAGTCCAAGTAATAACACAAGCTTCATTTATTGATAGATCCATTTAAATAAAAGTTTGCCTCTACAGACTTCACAAGGTTTGTCAGAATTGCATCTTTCTTCTCATTTCTGTCCAGTAATGCTGTGCAGCAATTGCACCTACTCACTTTATCTCCCAGCCATAAATTCTGAGCCACTTGCATCTTATAGGGATTAAAATTTAAATCCTGTTTCCCAAACCTATGCAAAGACACATGGGGGATTTTTTAATGTTCTAGAATCACAATATTCAGAATGCTATGGACTTCATTACAATGTTGCATGAACTCATCAGATATTTTCCAGTGTTCGAACTGTCGCTTTGTTTTCGGCACCTACTTTAATACTCTGTTAAGCACTATGACATGCATGCCAGAGAGTACTTTTTATTTTATCAGTTATTAGGGCTTCTTACAGTTTCATTCACATATGGAGCACAGGGAGAATAACTGGTTAAATGTGTCTGTCAATGCTGTAATTAGTTAATTCTTGTCCTTATGATTCTTATTTTAATGTTACTCCAACTGCAGTTCTGGCTAAAGTATTTCTCATTACAATTCATCATATGAGAATATGAACCGTGAACCATGGACCTTGCCGTTGGTGGGGAGGCTTGCATGCCTCAATGTGCAGATAGCCGTACCGTAGGTGCAACCACAATGGAGGGCTATCTGTTGAGAGGGCAAACGTGTGGTTCCTGAAGAGGGGCAGCAGCCTTTTCAGTAGTTGCAGGGGCAACAGTCTGGATGATTGACTGATCTCGCCCTGTAACACTAACCAAAACAGCCTTGCTGTTGTGGTACTGTGAACGGCTGAAAGCAAAGAGAAACTACAGCTGTAATTTTTCCCGAGGGCATGCAGCTTTACAGTATGATTAAATGATGATGGCGTCCTCTTGGGTAAAATATTCCGGAGGTAAAATAGTCCCCCATTCGGATCTCCGGGTGGGGACTACTCAAGAGGACGTCGTTATCAGGAGAAAGGAAACTGGCGTTCTACAGATCGGAGCGTGGAATGTCAGATCCCTTAATCGGGCAGGTAGGTTAGAAAACTTAAAAAGGGAAATGGATAGGTTAAATTTAGATATAGTGGGAATTAGTGCAATTCGGTGGCAGGAGGAAAAAGACGTTTGGTCAGGTGAATACAGGGTTATAAATACAAAATCAAATAGGGGTAATGCAGGAGTAGGTTTAATAATGAAAAAAAAAAGTAAGAGTGCGGGTAAGCTACTACAAACAGCATAGTGAACGCATTATTGTGGCCAAGATAGATACGAAGCCCACACCTACTACAGTAGTACAAGTTTATATGCCAACTAGCTCTGCAGATGATGAAGAAATTGAAGAAATGTATGATGAGATAAAAGAAATTATTCAGGTAGTGAAGGGAGATGAAAATTTAATAGTCATGGGTGACTGGAATTCGACAGCAGGAAAAAGTAGAGAAGGAAACGTAGTAGGTGAATATGGATTAGGGCTAAGAAATGAAAGAGGAAGCCGCCTGGTAGAATTTTGCACAGAGCATAACTTAATCATAACTAATACTTGGTTCAAGAATCATGAAAGAAGGTTGTATACCTGGAAGAAGCCTGGAGATACTGGAAGGTGTCAGATAGATTATATAATGATAAGAAAGAGATTCAGGAACCAAGTTTTAAGTTGTAAGACATTTCCAGGAGCAGATGTGGACTCTGACCACAATCTATTGGTTATGAACTGTAGATTAAAACTGAAGAAACTGCAAAAAGGTGGGAATTTAAGGACATGGGACCTGGATAAACTGAAAGAACCAGAGGTTGTACAGAGTTTCAGGGAGAGCATAAGGGAACAATTGACAGGAATGGGGGAAAGAAATACAGTACGTAGAAGAAGAATGGGTAGCTTTGAGGGATGAAGTAGTGAAGGCAGCAGAGGATCAAGTAGGTAAAAAGACGAAGGTTAGTAGAAATCCTTGGGTAACAGAAGAGATACTGAATTTAATTGATGAAAGGAGAAAATACAAAAATGCAGTAAGTGATGCAGGCAAAAAGGAATACAAACGTCTCAAAAATGATATCGACAGGAAGTGCTAATGGCTAAGCAGGGATGGATAGAGGACAAATGTAAGGATGTAGAGGCTTATCTCACGAGTGGTAAGATAGATACTGCCTACAGGAAAATTAAAGAGACCTTTGGAGAAAAGAGAACCACTTGTATGAATATCAAGAGCTCAGATGGAAACCCAGTTCTAAGCAAAGAAGGGAAAGCAGAAAGGTGGAAGGAGTATATAGAGGGTCTATACAGGGGCGATGTTCTAGAAGACAATATTATGGAAATGGAAGAGGATGTAGATGAAGATGAAATGGGAGATGTGATACTGTGTGAAGAGTTTGACAGAGCACTGAAAGACCTAAGTCGAAACAAGGCCTCGAGAGTAGACAACATTCCATTAGAACTACTGACAGCCTTGGGAGAGCCAGTCCAGACAAAACTCTACCATCTGGTGAGCAAGATGTATGAGACAGGCGAAATTCCCTCAGATTTCAAGAAGAATATAATAATTCGAATCCCAAAGAAAGCAGGTGTTGACAGATGTGAAAATTACCGAACTATCAGTTTAATAAGTCACAGCTGCAAAATACTAACTCAAATTCTTTACAGACGAATGGAAAAACTGGTAGAAGCCGACCTCGGGGAAGATCAGTTTGGATTCCGTAGAAATGTTGGAACACGTGAGGCAATACTGACCCTACGACTTATCTTAGAAAATAGATTAAGGAAAGGCAAACCTACGTTTCTAGCATTTGTAGACTTAGAGAAAGCTTTTGACAATGTTGACTTGAATACTCTCTTTCAAATTCTGAAGGTGGCAGGGGTAGAAATACAGGGAGCGAAAGGCTATTTACAATTTGTACAGGAAGCAGATGGCAGTTATAAGAGTCGAGGGGCATGAAAGGGAAGCAGCGGTTGGGAAGGGAGTGAGACAGGGTTGTAGCCTCTCCCCGATGTTATTCAATCTGTATATTGAGCAAGCAGTAAAGGAAACAAAAGAAAAATTTGGAGTAGGTATTAAAATCCATGGAGAAGAAATAAAAACTTTGAGGTTCGCCGATGACATTGTAACTCTGTCAGAGACAGCAAAGGACTTGGAAGAGCAATTGAACAGAATGGACAGTGTCTTGAAAGAAGGGTATAAGATGAACATCAACAAAAGCAAAATGAGGATAATGGAATGTAGTCGAATTAAGTCAGGTGACGCTGAGGGAATTAGATTATGAAATGAGACACTTAAAGTAGTAAACGAGTTTTGCTATTTGGGGAGCAAAATAACTAATGATGGTCGTAGTAGAGAGGATATAAAATGTAGACTGGCAATGGCAAGGAAAGCGTTTCTGAAGAAGAGAAATTTGTTAACATCGGATATTGATTTAAGTGTCAGGAAGTCGTTTCTGAAAGTATTTGTATGGAGTGTAGCCATGTATGGAAGTGAAACATGGACGATAAATAGTTTAGACAAGAACAGAATAGAAGCTTTCGAAATGTGGTGCTACAGAAGAATGCTGAAGATTAGATGGGTAGATCACATAATTAACGAGGAGGTATTGAATAGAATTGGGGAGAAGAGAAGTTTGTAGCACAACTTGACTAGAAGAAGGGATCGGTTGGTAGGACATGTTCTGAGGCATCAAAGGATCATCAGTTTAGTACTGGAGGGCAGCGTGGAGGGTAAAAATCGTAGAGGGAGACCAAGAGATGAATACACTAAGCAGATTCAGAAGGATGTAGGCTGCAGTAGGTACTGGGAGATGAAGAAGCTTGCACAGCATGGAGAGCTGCATCAAACCAGTCTCAGGACTGAAGACCACAACAACAACATGAGAATGATGTAGTTTTTGCAGTGGAATACTTAGATTCAAATTGTCAAATCTCCTTCATCAATAAAGTCCTTTAGGGGATGTATATTGCAGATTTGCCTGGATTTAAGATGTAATGAAGGTTTGGATGTTATTTTCGAACACATTGATGAATCTTTCTCAGAGCAGATGTGTTTTCTGTTAGCATTTACAAAGATTTTCACACAAAAACTGTTTCTACCAACACGACTGATAAATCAGCAACTGTTACTGACTTCACGTCATTATACTGATCAAACCGTGACTGACCGGAAGTGCTTTGCACCACTCAGTATACCCTATCATAGCAATGTGTGTTCTTTGGCCTATTTACAAAAATAATTACATTTACTGATTTAGAATGAAAAGTTGATGATTTACAACAAACTGTTAGTAGGGTTTTAAAGACAATAAATGATTATTCATTCTGAATGCATTTCTAAATATTGTTCTTTTGACTTTTGGGTGAAAATTTGGTTATGAAGTTGCAATAAAATAATTAATTACATCTTGATTTCACATTGGATTTTATTCCTGACATTAACTGGGATACAGTACAAAATGTCAAAACCATATTTCAGGTTAAAGTTCTGTATGATAATGTCATAGTATCAAAATGACTGAAAATCAATAGTGTTTACATCAGAATGTTCTAGAATCGCAAAGAGAAAGGTAAATTACAACTGATCTAACTGGTTTTTCATTACTGTCTTGATACATAAAGTGCACAAGTCACATTAAATACATCAGATGACTGATAAATGTTCCGAAAGTCTGTTTTTAGGTAAGTTGAAATTTACAAATTTTGCTAATTAATTATTGGTTTAATTACAAAATGATATTTCTCATAACATTTCTATGGAAATGTGATAATGCAATCATGAGAATGAAATTATAAATTTTGCTGAAATATGCAACAGTGTGTTAGTTCACAATGGCTGTTCTAACAAATTACAACTTTCATTAATTACAGTTAAATGATCTGAAATAATGTTAATGATGTAGATTTGGTGTGTAAGTGAACCATACAGTTTAATTTGCTTATAGAAATGAAGCAAAATCATACTTTCTAATTTTTGTCCACTCCATATTGTGGATCAGGTAATATACAATCTGCTAAACTTTTAGGGGTGTCAAAGAATTCATTAACTACCATATAACTTGCTCTGTTACACTATGAAAGCAATCTTTAGGGGCTGTGGTATGTTCCTAGATTCATAACTTAAATCTGGTTCTTGAAACTTTGTAAGTAGGCCTTCTTGGGATGGTTTGTATCTATCTTCAGCTACCTGTCAGTTCAGGTTTTTTACTATCCTCATGTCCCTCTCTCATGGGTAAAACAAACCTGTGAACATTTATGCTGCCCTTCTTTGTATATTTTCAGTATCCCCTGTTGATCCTATTTGGTGTGGCTGCCAACCACTAGGGTAGTATTCTAGGATGGGTCAGACAAATGTTTTGTAAGTAGAATGAGATTTACACTCTGCAGCGGAGTGTGTGCTGATATGAAACTTCTTGTCAGATTAAAAGTGTGTGCCAGACCGAGACTCGAACTTGGAACCTTTGCCTTTCGCGGACAAGTACTCTACCAACTGAGTTACCCAAGCATGACTCACGGCCTGTCCCCACAGCTTTACTTCTGCCAGTACTTCGTCTCCTACCTTTCAAACTTTACAGAAGCTCCTTTGTGTACTGATTGCATTTCCCCAAAAATCTACCAAAGAACCAAAGTCTGCCACCTGCTTAACTTACAAGTGAGCCAATGCAATTATTTCATTTCTTATTCCTACAAATTGTTAGATTTAGGTATGCTTTGATTAATTCCATTTGTCACTCACTGATATTGTAGTCATTAGATAGCATGTTGTTTTTCCAATTTGTGAAGTGAACAATTTTACATTTCTCACTATTTAAACAAAGTTGCCAATCTTTGCATCATTTCAAAATGTTATTATGATCCAACAGAACATCTGTGCAGCTTTTTGCAGACAGTACTTCATTATAGAAACCTTATCATCTGCAAAAAGCCCGATGTTACCATGAATATTGTCTGCAAGATCATTAATATACACTGTGAACAGCAAGGCTCCCATCTTCCCTGTGGCACTTGAAATTACTTCAACATCTGTCAATGACTCTCCATCCAAGACAACATGCTGCAGCCACCCTGCCAAGAAATCCTCAATCCAGTCACGAATTTTTCTTGATCTCCCATACATCTGTACTTTCAATAATAAGTGTCAGTATGGTACTGAGTCGACTTACAGTTCAAACCCAACCACGTGCAATTATTTGTCATTTAATATGTATCATTTCTGGAAGGTTCTTGAAGTTTCTTATGTTTGGAATTTTTGTATATTGTGGAATACTTTAAGTTTGTATAAATAGTTGCACTCTCTTTCCAGGAGATTAGTTTTGTTCTGGTTGTACACTGATATTCACAATAAGTGTATTTTCAGTGCTAAGTGTTGTTTTTCATTGATAACCGTGCTTTCATATTTGGAGTTGACTCTGGTTACAATGTGACATTGTTTGGAAGAGATGTAAGAATTTCAAGACATCTACATCAACATGGTACCAATCAGGGAACATAAAAGTTGTTGGCTACATGGTAAGCAAATGGAATACAAACAGTACATCATTCTCATGGTCTGTATATTCAGGAGACCAGTGGATCTGAAAACAGCAATGATTCAGCTGCACATGAGTTATCCATCAATGTTTTCAGGAAATGCTGGTCAGGACCCAGCGAAATGGCTGAAATGATTTGACCAAGTCACCAAATACAACATGTGGGATGACATGTTCAGCAAATCTGTAGTTTTAATTGTGTGGCACAGTCCAGCAGTGGTTCAAGAACAACAAAGAGAAGCCCAATGGCTGGACCAATTCTGGGCCAAACTGAAGAAAATGTTTGGCGACAATCAGCCAACAAGTTGGCTTATTGGAAGAACAACTGAAGAACAGCATTCTACATCATGGGAAAATGATACAGTCCTACATGCAGAATGTTTTGACCCTATGCCACATTACAAATCCGAATGTGCCAGAACCTGACAAAATCACACACTTCATTAAAAGAGTTGTAGATGTCCTTCCGATAAAGGATGTCGCAACAATGGAGGAATTTCATCAAGTGATGTTAATGTGCAGAGGAAATACAACAGAAAAGCATCATATGAAAGAAGTATGACCATATCCTGAATATGGTCTCTACGGCAGTAGTGGAAGATCACCATCACCTCGCTGCTCTCATACACCAGACTGTAAGAGAAGTCATACAGCATTTTATTGCAGCCGGAACAGTCAGACAAAATAAGCAGGAGATAGAAGCCATGACTGTCAATCCTATCTGTCATCAGATAATAGAGAATGTTGAAGAAGAGGTGTATCGATATTTAGCATCAACCTTCACCTCCAGTCAAACGTAGAAGAAGGATGGCCCCTGTCAGTTTGGGCTAAGGCTGTAGCTATCAAATGAAAACCAGATACCCAATCAATGCACATACAGCCAGCTCTTTCACCAAGCTTAATGCCCCACAGAAGAACAGACATTTGGAGGACAGATAACAGCACATTGATATATTTCCATTATGGATGCTCTGGACATGTTGTACAATAGTGCAGAGAAAGAAGATAAATTTTCAATAACTACTATGCCACCCAGCAGCAAGCACAACAGTTACATTTGCACCAGTCAACTGAACATGACTGTAGTCAATCTGCAGCATGAAGCCCATTGCTGTAACCTGGACAAGGTTGTTCCTCAATACACCATAACCATTACCTGTCACCATATAGAGGTGGCAGACACTCACCTAGCTGCAAAATTCAGGAAAACTGAGCAAGGTGACCATCTATGGAGTTGATGCCACAACAGATGAAAATTGTCCATGAACAATAGTCACCAATATGTCAGGAAATCTCAATGATGTCATCACTGATGGCCAGCATGTGTGGGCATTAGTTGACACAGGAACTTCCTTTTCTGTAATGTCAAATACTTATCAACACCAGCTGAAGAAGACTATATTCTGTGATATGGAAGTGACTGTGCTGTTAGTTGCAAATGGGGACTATGCCCAGCTGACAAGGACATGTATTGCAAGAATAACTATCAGTGATGGAACACAGCACTTCAAATTTGTCATTTTATTGGAATATAGTCATACGTTCATTCTTAGATGGGACTTCTTGGAAGTATCACAAGCAGTCATAGGCTGTGAAAGTCAGAACTACAGATTGACAGTTGTTTGCCATTGGAGATACTATGCTGCTGTCATCAGGAAAGTGAGTCCCATTCATCAATACAGATGCTCAGTTGAACCATGCACAATTTGTCAATTGCAAAAACCTTTTCAGGTTCACAAAAGTAATCTACATGCCAGCGACAATCACAAATATTGTAGATGGTCAAACAGAACTTTGGATCATTAATTCTCTTGAGCAGCCACAGCTCATACCCAGAGATATGTGCACAGGTAAAGCTGAACCGGTCCAGGAAGGGCAGCTTAATGCCACGAGTGAAGAATTGTGCTCTGCTATCACTACATACAAGACAGAGGAGAAAACTACAAATGAACTGCAAATAGAATCCAGACTTACTGAGGAACAGCACTGGCCAGTTTTATCTGTTCTGTGCCAATTTTAGGCTGCTTCCAAATCCAGAGTGGAGAAATGACAGAGGAAGTGGCCCACAGTAAAATACTGTATCAGCACTGAGGATCTTCCCCAATTAGCCAGTGCATGAATAGGGTGTCACCAACTGAAAGACGGATAATTCAGGAGGAAGTAGAGAAGATACTGCAAGATGACATCACTGCATCTTCAGAGTCCTTGGTCCTCTCCTGTGATCCTTGCGAAGAAGAAGAATCGCACAAGGTGTTTCTGTGTCAACTACCAATGACTGAGTGAAAGCATGAAGAAAAGAGTCTACCCACTGCCATGCATTGATGACACCCTACACTCTTTGTCAGGAGCAAAGTATTTTTCAAGTATGGACATGCAAAAAGGCTACTGTCAATCAGAGTTGACAAGGCTGATTCGGAAAATTGGTTGGCTGATGCTTACGAGCATTCAATGGCAAGGTTATGTGCACTGACTGGGAAAAGACTGTCTCTATAACTGCTTATGACCACTATGACTTCGAAGTTATACCATTTGACTATTTAACACTACAGCCACCTTCGAGCTTATGATGAACAACCTGCTTTGACACCTTAAATGGGCAATGTTTCTTTGCTATCTTGATGGGATTGTCGTTTTTTCTAAGACATTTGAACAACATATAAGACACGTGACAACCATGGTGAAGTGTTTTCAAACTGCAAGACTCCACCTTAAACCGAAAAAGTGCCTCTTCCCTGTCCAGTAAATACAAATCTTGGAGCACCTTGAATTGTGATGGAGTCCATTCTGATCCATAGAAAATCAGAGCTGTCACAGATTTTCTGACTCCCAAGCACATCTTTGATGTGAGAAGTTTTCTTGGAGTGCCCTCCTATTACCGATGATTCATAAAGGACTTATATGTACCAAGGCACATGCATCTCAAGATCTACTGTGGGGTGATGCCAAATTTTCCTGGAACAAGCTGCAACAAAGATATTTCCCTGTCCTTAAGGAGGTGCAAATATCTTCTCCATTCCTAGAATTGTATGACAAGAATGCCAAGACAGAACTTGACACCAGTGCTAGTGGTTTGTGATAGAAACACTTCTAGTACAAATCAAGGAAGGTGTGGAAAAGGTGATAGTGTATGCTTCCGGAGAACCCTCAAGTCCAAGAGGAACTACTCTACACCAAGAAAGATTGGCTTCCAGATGTTTTGGCAATCAATAAGATCCAGTCATCTTTATTTGGAAAACCATTCCCCATTTTGATGGACCATCATTCTCATGCTGGTTGAACAGCCTGGATCCACTGGTGTAATGGCCACTGAGATTTCAGTAGTACAAAAACAGACTGAAACACAAGCATGCCAATTATCTTTCAAGGAATGGTGGTGCACAGAAGTGTAGAAAAATCATAGTCATCACTGAATTAAATGACACCACTGCTGAATGGAGGGAAGATCCATAATAGCTGAAAACTATTGAAGACTTGTAGACTGAGGAACTGACCTAAAGAGAGTTACAATTAATAAACTGGACATTGTATAAGAGGAATTATGATCTAATGGGGTGAAAATGGTTGTTCAGCATCCCAGCACATCCACTACCAGCTATCCTTAAGGTTTTCCATGACACTCCATCATCTCCTCTCCTGGGATTTGTTAAGATTCTATACAGAATCAGATACATATATTATTGCCCAGATGTCTATCCTTAAGGTTTTCCATGACACTCCACCATCTCCTCTCCTGGGATTTGTTAAGATTCTATACAGAATCAGATACATATATTATTGCCCAGATGTCTGCTGATTCATTAGATGCTATGTGAGCCACTGTAAAGAATTTCAGTGACAGAAGCATGTGCCACAAATATGTCCAGGCAACCTGGTATCAGTTCCGCATGCAGCAGCACCACTCCACCTCATTTCAGTATAGATGACATCATTTTGGAGCATAGAGCACCCTGTATGATGGTACCTGATCGTGGAAAAGTTTTTCAGTTAATGTTAGTGTCAGAAGCAACTTCACATTTTGAGATCACCCATAGGATAACTGCCTACTACCTATAGACAAATGGTCTCACACAGTCCTTGAATAAGACATTAGCAGATATGCTTTCAACGCATCTTGATGTTGAACAAACAGATTGGGACACAATACTACCTGTCATGACATTCACAGGCAACATAGTGAACAAGACACTACAAGCTTACACCGTTCTTTTTGCTCCACCGCTGTGAGGCTGAAATGAAAGTGGATAGACTGTTTCCATTTCAACCCAACAATACTCACTGTGATTGCATGAACAGGATAGAAAAAGCAAGGCACCTCACTCTCATACAGGCCCTGGTAACTGTAACATGTCTCTTTCAATAATGTTTATACAATGACTTATCCACAGCACAGATTCTGGTTCTTTTGATGTTGCTCTCATTCTCTCTTCTCACGGATATGACAAGGTCCACAGTTTCCCTTGTACAAAGAAATTGTACCATTTCCAGTACTGCCAAGTTCACTAGTTTTCTAAATAATGAATAAAAACAATTTTTCATCACACCATCTGTAATCTTAATTTCTCGGGTGACTGATCACAATAATAATACAGCTCTCACATTATTTTTTTCTGCTCTTAAGTGTTACAAAATTCCAGGTGTTGTTATGTCTGCACAAAATGTGTCTACTTCTTACAGACAGCTTCATCTCTTCCCACCTCTTGTGAGCAAACCAAAACAAGGTAATAATTTCCATGTAACCCAACACAGCACGAACTAAATCAATGTTTTGGGTCATACTATATCGACATACAATGTTTGGCATTGACCTGAGTGTCTGACATCTGGAGGTTTGGCTGTGAGTCACAGGTAGGCACAACAAAAAGACTGTCCGAAAATCACCTTCCTGCCAACAAGGCCTTCGTCTGAGATCGTGTATATACACACACACACACACACACACACACACACACACACACAAGTAATGCAAATGCAACTCACTCCCACACATATGATCACAGCTTCTGGCTGCTGAGGTCACACTGCGAGCAGCTGCGCATGATGGGAGATGCAACCGGGTTGTGGGGGTAAGGAGGAGGCTGAGGTGGGGAGGGGGATGGTAAAGTGCTGCTAGTGGGAGCATACAGCAATTAGGTTGAGAGAAGTTAGGGCAGCTAGGTGCAGTCAGGAAGTTAGACGAAGGATGGGGCAGGAGGGAGGGGGATGTGTTAGCGGAAAATGAGGTAAAAAGACTGTAGATATCTTGGTGGAATGAGGACTGTATAGCGCTGGAATGGGAAAAGTGAAGGGGCTGAGGGTAAGGACAAAGACTAACAAAGATTGAGGCCATGGGCATTCTGGAAATGTAGGATATTATGCAGGGAGAGTTCCCACTTACGCAGTTCAGAAAAGCTGGTGTTGGAGGGAAGGCTGTGAAGCAGTCATTGAAATGAAGAACATTGTGTTGGGTGGCATGCTCAGCAATGGGGTGGTCCAGCTGTTTCTTGGCCACAGTTTGTTGATGGCCATTCAGGCAGACAGACAGTTTATTAGTTGTCATGTCAATGTAGAATGCAGCACAGTGGTTGCAGTTTAGCTTGTAGATCATATGACTGGTTTCACAGGCAGCCCTGCCTTTGATGGGATGGGTAATGCTTGTGGCTGGACTGGAGTAGGTGGTGGTGAGAGGATGTATGGGACAGGTCTTGCATCTATATCTGTTACAGGGATATGAGCCACGAGTCAAGAGGCTGGAAGCAGGATTTGTGTACAGATGGATGAAGATATTGTGTGGTTCAGTGGGTGGTGGAATACCACCGTGGGAGGGGTGGGAACAATAGTGGGTAGGACATTCTTCATTTCAGGGCATGACGAGAGGTAGTCGAAAACCTGGCGGAGAATATGATTCAGTTGCTCCAGTCCTGGGTGGTACTGAGTCACGATCGAACTGCTGATAGGCATATTACCTTTCTTTCAGAACTAACAGTTCCTTTGTATAGGAAGGAAGATGGATAGGCTGAGAAATTTAGAAAGGAAGGGCAAATAACTCAGACCTCAGGATCAGAGACAGCCATTTGTAGTGAGGATGAGAGTAAAGGAAAAGTGAAGAGAGAGGTGTTGGAGAAAGTAGGGCACATAGGGTACACTGCTAACAACTGAGCCAGCTTCAGTCTAGAAATGAAAAGGACAGATTGAGAAGTGAAGATAGACTAAGGGGGAAGAGAAATTAATATTGTAATTAAGACCTAGCATAGAAAATATGACTCATGTACTATGGTCAAAATAAAAGATGTATTTTGCTGAAACTTTAATACTGAATGCTCTGATCAAGAAATACATTATGATATCAATAGATTTGTTTGTTTGTAATATAATTCTAGCGGAAACAGTCAACATTACTACTATGATGGCAATACATGCAGTCTGTAGCTGCCACGTCACCTGCAAACATTTCAGTACCTGTGCTGTACATCATTATGAGCGTTGTGTTGCTCTAGGATGGTTTGGTCAAGTACAACATAGGACTGGAGTCTCTATATGGTCAATTTAATGGAACAGAAAATGCGACAGGTGGACAATGCAGCAAATGTTGTCATGAGTCAAAGTGGTATTTCTGGCATCTAGAAAATGTTACTAGTGATAGGATCAGTTGAGGATCATCACAGAAGTGACCATGGAAAAACAACAGTGGGTTTTCAGAACTGAAATTTGTGTTTAACGGCAAGAAGAAACCCTCAACACATTGCTACACCTCTATGGTGGCACTTCCAACCAGATACAGTAGTCCAGGTGTCAACACAAGCAATACGAAATAGGCTCCATGAGTAGTCATTCCTTCTCATCCCATCTGGTAAGTCTCCCCTGGCCCGGGGTTCTGGGTGACTTTTCTGAGCTGTACCCCTTTCCCTAAACCTCTCCAGTCCTTTTCCTTCACCGCTCTTCATTCCCCTTCAGCTCTTCTGCCAGAAGAAGGAGCCACTGGCTCTGAACGCTTGTAAAAGTTAAATCCTTCTGTGTGGGTGTACCCCTGCCGCCGCTTGGTTAGTATATTTTTTATCAGTCTGTTTATACTGTATTTGCAAAGATAGATTTGTTTTATTCTTTCACAAAAAGAATTTAATCACAATTCTGTATAATAATCATTTAAGACACAGACAAATGTTTCGTTTACAGATTATTTATTCCC
Organism: Schistocerca americana; assembly: GCF_021461395.2. Taxonomy (NCBI): domain Eukaryota; kingdom Metazoa; phylum Arthropoda; class Insecta; order Orthoptera; family Acrididae; genus Schistocerca; species Schistocerca americana. The sequence continues at coordinate 385,572,056 of NC_060126.1, forward strand.
TTCAGATAAGATGCTGACGTTTGGGAACAAAAAGGGCACATGAAATGAAATCTGGGGACTGGAGCAGATGGACTGAGAAGTGGTGCAGGGTTAATACATTGTAATCACATTTAGGAGGCCAGCAGTTCGCTCTTTTACACACTAATATTGGTTGCTTATGCTAAGCATGTAGCTACTGGTGTTGTGTTATAAGAACCAGCTATTTTTTTTGCCCTTATCTAATAGTGTGAATCCCAAAAAGCAGCTGCCACTAGTTTTTCTACAAGTAAAGCTTCCCATTTTTTTCAATGCAATTTCACTTCCATCACACTATTTTGATTTCTGTTATGTCACAGCGATGTACAGATGGATCAGCTTATCTTTCATACAATATTGTAAACAAATCTGGAAACATGTACAACAGCCCTGAAGTGGTACAAACACTTCAGTTGTATAAAAACTGCAGGAGTTTCTTACATAATTTGTAAATACATATTCTTCCTCTACATTTCCAGTAAGAGAACTTAGAATGACCTGTGCATTTCACAACCACAATACTAGATGTAAAAATAATTTCCAAATAGACTATGTATCTCTATCTAGGATTCAGGATGCCATTTTATTACCTTTGCTGTGGTAGGCATCAGACAGGAAACTGAAAATACAGTAATATTAAGAAAAGTAAGAGAGTGCTTCTTTAGCCACTCCTCCGACAATTTATCAGAATATTTGAACTCGGAGAGATGTAAATTAGATGTAACTCTAATCTTTGTATGAAAGAGACCTTGATTTTGCCATTATACAGATTACTGATAAGTGTTCTTTGTAAAGTTATATAAATGTTTTATTTGAAGTAATAGACAACAACAGTGACTTAGAAGTGTAAGAGAACAAACACTGGTTATTTTCAAAGTATCAACTTTTCTCTTAATATGCACACACTTGCATATATTTACAAAGTAAACTAAAGTATGAGTATGAGTAAGGGGCGCTCACTTATAAAAAAAATTGGGGGGGGGGGGGGGGGGGGGGGGCAGGCATACTGGGGGCCCGAGAAATTTTCTAAATTTTAGATGAAAAATAGTGAGTCTTAAAGTTTTTTTTAAGCATTTTAGAGTCATACGATCAACATTAGAACACCAAGAACTGGACTCAATAACTCGACACTCTGGAAAACTCGACAAGCCTGACACATTTTTTGGCTTTGAAAAAAGAAACAAAACAAAAACATGCAAGGTATTTTCATAAAAAGCTAATTTAATTTACAGTAATAATCATGCTTATAGACTATTACAGAGCAGTGAATACATAGCTCTGAAAAGACTGAAATTATATTTAAATAAATTCTAAACTATCATTAAAAGAATAAAACATAAAATATTGCTGTCGCACAGTAATAGCACTTTCATTAATAAGTGAAATAGCTAATTTAAGCTTATTTTGAATAAGGCTCTGGGTTCATTAAATAAAAACAATATCTCAAATTTAATGCTTTAATACAGTTAATACAGTATGCCTAATACTTTCAGTCAAAAAGTACGTAAATAGCAGGTTTTAATTGGGTCTTACACACTAAAAATATTTAAGTATTTGAAAATAACTAATACAGTACTAATATTCCGAAACTGAAAATTTAACATTATGTATGTATTTAATTCTCTATTTTATAAAGATTTTTAATATTGCTCTAAATGCCAGTATTAGAGCTAGAGTGTCTTTAGAAAGGTGCAAATGTCAACCGTCTGACTGTATTACTGAATATGAAGTCATTGATGACTGGTCGGATATCCAATTCATCAAAAACATCTTGGTGGGCATCTGTCCCATTGTTGATCGGAGATATGACTTCAGATGTCTAAGGCCGCTAAATGACCGTTCTGCTGTTGCTGTCGCGATTGGAACTACTTGGAGAAGCTTAATGCACTTCACTACTTCACATAACATTTCTCCAACTGAAGGCTCTTGTGTAATGTACTTTCTTACATGACACATGTTTTTTAAGACCAGTTGTTTTTTATCAGTGATATTGGCTAACATATTGAAGTGTAAGTGCAGTCTCTAAATGTCCAGGTAATTTTTGAAAAACTCAGTTGATTTTTCCAAATTTTTTCCACCTCCGTTTACTAAAAGCAAGCACTCTTGGTCAACTGCAGTGACCTGTGTGAGTCCAGTTGAAGCAAACCGCTCAGTAATGCATGATTGTGAAACGGTGCAAACTTCAATGTAAATAGCTTTGTAGTATTCCTTTGGAGTTTTGAAAGTGTGCAGTGAGCTGACTCCGTTGTTTTCATACTTCTTTGGTATACTTTGATTCCGAGGAAGCGAAGGATCATCAACTTGTGAACGTTTTTCTTTTAAACACAATTTCCAAAAGTGTTCAAAACTATCATGCCTTCCATTCAATATACAACCCAAGCCCTCATATATTTTTTTCCAGATCAGCAACGTTTGGATGAGGGCATTGAATTTTTTCATTGACCTTCTCTATTGGGTTCATTGCACAGCAATAAAAACGTAAAAAGAAATAAGTCTCAAATTGTAACATTGACTCAAGGTAGCCTGCACACCTGTAACCTGCCTCTGTTTTGTCCTCTGCAAAAATGTTTCAAAAAACTTTAGAAGTTCTTCAAAATTTTTCAGTATTCTCAAGATACTAGAAGCTCGCATAGTCCACCGAGTCGGGGAAAGGGGTCATAGACCAGCTTGGTCATTGGCACTCTCACAGCATATGCTCCTGAAAAGACCCATCCTTTTGTTGGATTCCATTTCGATGTTTATTAAGTCCTTGGCTAAAGCCGTAATATTCCTGATAGACCTAAGATGGTGGAGACTGTCTACAACTGCCAAGTTTAAACTGTGAGCAGTGCAGTGCACATAACGTGCTTTTGGTTGTATATCCGCCAGCCGGAGTGGCCGTATGGTTCTAGGCGCTACAGTCTGGAGCCGAGCGACCGCTACGGTCGTAGGTTCGAATCCTGCCTCGGTCATGGATGTGTGTGATGTTCTTAGGTTAGTTAGGTTTAATTAGTTCTAAGTTCTAGGTGACTGATAACCTCAGAAGTTAAGTCGCACAGTGCTCAGAGCCATTTGAACCATTTTTTTGTATATCCAAAACTAGCTTTTTTAGTCCTTTGAACTAACCTCTCATATTTGAGGCACTATCATAGCACTGTCCTCTTAAGTTATCCATTGACAAATCAAGGCAAGCAAAAACGTCTTTTAAAATACTACACAGAGTTTGTGATTCAGTGGTGGTGGGGGGGTCTCGTATAAGCCAATAAAATCTTCATTGATGATTAAGGAATCATTGACAGTATGAATACAAAATGACACTTGTTCGTGAATCGAAGAATCACTTGTTTTGTCAACCATAACAGCTCTCATTTTGAATACTGTGGGACGTCCACTTATACCCCCAGTGCCCTAAACAATCTTTAAACTCGGGTATGTCATTCTTTCGGACTTCCAACAATTGAAAAAAATTTGACCTTACATCTTCATGCCCTCTAATTTCTAGTCCTTGTTGACACAGAAATTACAAGGTAGTAAAAATTGTCTCAAGAGCTAAATGGCCTTTCTTCATATCACTATCTAACTGTTCATTCAATGGGGAGGCCACACTTCAGTTAGTGATAGAATTTAGTTTCAGAACACCTTCTTAATGCGTAAACATATTTTCATGAAGACTGAATTTTTCCAAAGCCTTTTCCACTTAGAAAACCCTACAGAAGTAAATGCATCTTCTTTTTTTGAAGAAAATTTTAATAGGTTTTTAGCATCTGCCTCTTTGTAGGTTTTGGAAAAAACTTTTTTGGTAGATGCTTCATATTCTAGACATGTATATTTGATCAACCAAGACTTCTGAAATTATCTTCCCTTACCGGATTGTCCAGGCTTTGGCTGTGAATGGTTCTCACCTGAAGATGACGAAGCAATTGACGACACAATAATTTTTGGAGGTTGACTTGCAGTATCGTCAACTTCCAAGCACGCCTTTTTGGTAACAAATTTATCCATTGCAAACTTAATTCGCTATACACTAAGAGGCTAATGTAAATGAATAAAATATAGTCATATGAAATAATCCACTAGACACTAAAGTCGGAACACTAAACACGTTTGTAGCATGCACTGAATGAAACTATCCCCACTGAATGACTGTGACAGCAGGGTGGGCTTTATATAGCCGCGTCGTCGTAATGTCTCAAAGCGTCAAGGCGACGCAAGGCGGCGGTTTCCAGGCGCTTCTGCTCCAGTCCTTTTGATGTTGCTGCAGCCACAGCCCTGGTCCGCCAGCGCCAGCCTTTACCTGATGGTTCGCGCACCAGGACAAATTCTAAGTGTGCCCATAGCACCGTAACACTATCATGATTCACACCTCTTGTTTTCAGTTAACCTGCTTACTACTGTAATAATTATTTGTTTTAGCTCATTACTGAACGTATTTTAAAAGGTAACTATTGTCACACAAGGAAAATAAAAAATTCCAACATAATTTTGATTTTACAAAGCATAATATAAATAATAATTTTCTTAAATTATTGGGAAGGGGGGGGGGGCCTCTGCCCCCCAACCACCCCATATGAATTTTTGAGGGGCTCGGGCCCCCTCAGGCCCCATGGAGTCGGCGCCTGTGGTATGAGTAGATTACAAGCACAGATGGAAGGTGTATGAAATTAGTTATAACTCTTTTGAAGAAACCATGCATGAATTCACCAGAAATGATTTTAAAATATGTGGGAAATCCCATGAATTGAGATTGTGCACTGGGAGTACACGGACTTGTATTCAGCAGGAAGGTGGTCTAAATTCCCGTCTGCTCATTCTGATTTACGTTTCATGGGGTGTCCTTAAATTGCTTTAGGAAAGGCACAGATGGTTCCATTGAAAAATATACAATCAATTTCCTTCCCAAATCTGAGTTCCCAGTCTCTAATGATATGGCTGTAGACAATACATTAAACCCTAATCTTTCTTTTACTTCTGGGGAAAACCTAATCTGGTTGGATGAATGAGGATTTGAATGTCACTCTTTTCTAATACATATCAATATCTTCAACACTGCAGCTACCTAGATTGGATCTTTAGAGAAACACTAAATCAATTGGATAAGGATAGTTCACAAAATTGACTGCATACTTGACACAGGAACCACCTATGAAGTTTTCTGAAAAGACTTAAAGAAATCACAGCAATCTTACCACAGGATGATCACATAGGATGTGAACACTTCCAACAATGAATCTTAGTGTTGCTTCAAAATCATTCTGTTGTCTTATAAGAAAGCAGTGTGGTACAGTGGCTAAAGTGGTAGACCAGTATTAGGGGACAAGATAAGACTGATCTTCCTGTCTGTTCATCATGGCATAGATTTCAAGTGGTTTTCATAAATCACGGTAGTCATGTTCTGAGAGACTTATTTCAACAATCATCTCCATCTCCCATATACATTACTAAAAGACTTAAAAGGCCACCTGGTCCCAGGTACTGGTAGTTTATTAAACATGTTCCAGGGGCAACCAAAAATAAGGTTTCCAGTACCTCATATAACTGCTGACCAAATTTAAAAAACTATCATAATCTACTCATTAACATATATAATCTTACATTAAAGGTTTAACACAATAAGTCAAGTGTTAGAATTAGAAATTGTGTATATGTTTTGAGATAGAATCTAACACAGCATGAAAATTTCCCAATTTGGTATTTGAGAATGGGAGCACTTCATGACTTCCAACAAATAATTTCCAACCTTTTCGAACCATATTTTTCACTGCCATGCCCCACAAAAAAATTAATACATTTTAGCTGTTCAGCAGAATCAGGAATGATATTTTAACTTATTTCTTCTGAGCCCTAAACTCTATTTGCAATGCATTTTGCAGACAGTATCCACATATACCACTGAATGTACCTGCAAAACTACATTATTGTATGGCACATAGTACAGGAGATGTGATGTCAGAAACATTGAGATGCGTGAAAAACTAGCTTTATTTCAAACAGAGAGCAAATTACCCAAACTTTACTTGTCCAGTGTTTGATAATGATGATAACACATTAACTCATTTGCAAAGTAATCAGACGTTCGAATTTGTTTTATACATGGAAGTTTGATTCTATAAAGGAATGGGGATGATGCTTATCTAATGAGAAAATATTCAGTTTCTAATAAGTTTGTTATCAGTAGGCACCCCCCCCCCCCCCCCCCCCACACACACACACACACATACACATACATTTTACAGTTTGATCCAAAGAACCAAGGTATCTCAAAGTTTAAACGTAAATTTACTGGGATTTATGTCCACAACATTATTGAAATTATTACTGACAACTTCGGTACAATATTGTACTTTCTACCAAGCCAAAATGGAGGTGGGAAAAAGGGAGTGAAGTTCAAAAAGGAGCATAGGAAGAACGTGTATTTGATCTCTCATGTTTTCTTGGTGTGTTGATTAATGGTGTACTTTCAGTGCCTAATTGAGCCCCCACCCCCACCTCCAGTACTTCAGCAACCTACTCGGAAGTCTTCTTCAAACAGACTGTGTACTGTTGATGTCATGTGTCATGTCACTACTTAGAGTGAAGTTCACCTCCCAGCACCCACTACACTCTGATGCTCATTTATTTTTCTGAGCCTGCCCTGTTATTCCACCAATACATGTTCTCAGCATTTTACATATCTGAGGCATGTTATGGCCAACAATATCTAACTAAATTTAATGCCAGATCCAAAGGCTTGCTTAAATTGTAACTTGCATCCCACTTTACTAAATTTTTTGATTTCATTGTTTTAATATACTTCTTAATTGCACTGTCGCAGAAACCTGGTGTTTGCACTAACATACTGGTCTCATAGTATTTCACTTCATGGTTATATTCAAGGCAGTATGTATATTTGTTGCACTAGGTAGTAAGGTTGGCTAATGTCAAGCTCAAAAGGAGACAGAATGAATTATGACCTTAGAGGAAGAAGTCTTAAGCAGTAGCTGAACGCTGTTTCTTCTACAAGTTAAAATATCCGACTCGAAAGTAATTGTTATTATAAATTCTTAAGTTTTTATTTTTTACACTGCCTATACAATTAAGCAGTAATGTATCTTTTATATCCAATTCATAATTAAAACTCAAGCTGGTGAAAACGTGCAAAAAAAACTGATTATTTTGTTTTGCATCTAACAAATATTAGTTATATATTCTCACTGAAATATCCACAACCACTCATGGTGAATGCTTCGTGGTGAATAAAATCTGCTGCAGCTGTAAATTCCTTTATTTGCGTAAAGGTATGTGTACAACCCATATTTCATGAAACTAATCCCATCTTCAGGTGCTGCTTGTAGCTGTAAATGAAGACTAAGTAGGACACTACACAGAATTGATTAACACTTGTAGGCCCGAAAAGGCTGTAAGTCATTATCAGAAAATACCTCAATTGCATACAACAAAACCAGTCAAGTCATGTAGAAAAATTAGCTACTTTGTCCAGTAGTATGAGAGAGCATTTGCCAGTGAAGCATGAAAAATGTGGTGTCGACCCACGAAACTCAAAGTAAACAGTACTAAATCCGTAAATATGCACTCACAGTCAAAAAAATATAACCTAACAACTTACTACAAATGGTCTGAGCACACACACACACACACACACACACACACACACACACTCTCTCTCTCTCTCTCTCTCTCTCTCTCTCTCTCTCTCTCTCTCTCTCTCTCTCTCTCCCCCCCCCCCCCCCCCCCTCTGCTCAGTGGCCACGTGTGAACAAGTGCCAAAAGAACGTGAAAAATACGAGGAAATTCTGTTGCCAACATCCACGCCTCACCTCCACACTACCTCACAAAGCAACCCAATACAGATAACACTAAAATTACATCATCATATGAAAGTCCTACAGTTCAGATAAAGCGTGTGAAGTGCTATGCAATAAATGCTGTTGTCAGGAAACAGTAATAAAGCAACGGTACAAGATATATTAAATCAAGGAAAAAAATATATATATATACCCAGAATGAAACACAATGGTACAAGATATGTTAAACACACAGAAGACACCAATACCACACATTAAAAACTGTGAGGATGAAGGTGGTGTGACCTATCGCATATGACAGATATGTACAAAACCAAAAATTGAGCACTAGTTGTATAATTATGAAGCACAAAATCTGAAGTAAGGGCGAAGTCAGGACTAGACATTGTGTAAATTATGTTGTAAATAAACCCCTGAATATCTATTTATTAGGTATGAAACAGATATAAAGAGAAGATGAAGAAAAAAAAAAAAAAAAAAAAAGAGGTATCGAAAAACTATGAGACTAATCCCAGTTGACACCACATGCAACCCCTAAAATTCGGGTCAAGATACAACACATAACATTTATATGTAGACAACCATATGCAAAACCTACTTTACATGTCATGCTGGGTGTACTCAACACACAGTTGTCTGAGCACTTACAACGTAAGTAACTTTTTGCAGTTCATCAGCTGGCATTTTGGTTGTTTGTAATGGCATTTATGCCCTGATGTTGACTTTCTCAAGAATATATCGCATCTCAGGCCATTTGTAGTAGGTCATCAGGTTATATTTTTCCATCTATGAGTACATATTTATGGATTTAGTCTTGTTTTTTCGGTCAGGCCCTATTTTCCTTGAATCTTACCAGTTGAACCCATACTTTTCTTGCATGCTCCACACAGGCTCTCTCATACTACCGGATAAATTTATTAATTTTTTTGCGTGACTTGTACGGTTTTGTTGTACATTATTAAGGTATATCCTAGGGCTGGTTTACTGCTTTAATGGCTATTCTAACGTAAAATAAATAAATTTTAAGTGTGTCCTACTTAGTCTTCATTAATTTTTACAGTAGCATCTGAAGACAGGATTAGTGTCATGAATCCCAGGTGGTGTACATGCTGTTAACCAAGAAAAGGAATATTGAAATTACAACTGCAGTGGATTTTATTCACCTTTAACGAATGTTAGTAAGCCTTAACCAGCTATTTTGCCACATAGCTCGAATGCAAATGATAAGGTCTAGTGACACACAGCCTGCAATAAACTTTTAATGTTTAACTTTAATGCACAATAATGCATTAGCATTAGGAAGTAAACCGTATAAAAACTCCAGTTGTCTCAGATCTAGATTTCTAAAAACAGAATACCACCATTTCATTTCACAGATCAGATGAACGACCAGCGGGTGGATGTCCCCACAGAAACTGCCGTGGTCCAGGTCGCATTCCGTGTGCTGACAGGCGTGGATGCATAACGCCTAATCAGCAGTGTGATGGTCGCAGAGACTGCCGTGATGGTTCAGATGAGACTGGATGCCAACGCTGCCACTCGGAGTTCGAGTTCCAGGTATGACATTAAATGACAGTGGCAGGAAATCTCCATATAACATAATACTTTTGGAGACCTGTAATTTTTCATGAATATTTAAATATGTGGATGTAGTATATGTATGTGACTGAGTTGGATGAGAAATTCTGCCTTGTGCAAAATACCTTTGGAGTTTCACCCAGACATGTTTCAGCACCTTTTGTGCTATCTTCAAGAGGTTACTTTATTTTCTTTCTGTAAAATTCTTGTTATATATTAACATTTACAGAAATCATTTGGTACTTAATACTTAAAGTTGTGAATGAATTGATTGTTGTCAAATATCATACATGGTTTGTTTACAGTTCACTGTTGAGATACGTATTACTGGATTGATGCAGTATATGTTGTTTATTACAATATGTCTAACGTTCTGGCTGTATAACTTATTTGAAAAAAGTGTGCATGTATGCATTATTTTACATGTGGCTGTATAGTATTCATTTGAAGTGTCATTGGCATTTGGTTTGTGTGTGTGTGTGTGTGTGTGTGTGTGTGTGTGTGTGTGTCTGTTTTCTGGGCTGGGAGGGTGGGAGGAAGCGAGAGAGGTTGTTGTGGAAAGGCATCTAGAGTGTGTGTTGTGCAGTATGGGGGAGAGGGAAAATGTGTTCTGAGGGTTGATCATGTGACGTTTTGGTGTGGGGGTGTATTGCGTATTGAATCGGAGACCTAGAAACGATGGAGACGCTTCATTCCCACTGTAGCCCTCAGTGGTTCACAACCCCACAACAGGCTACAGCAGTCCACGCAACCCACCACTGCCCCAAACCAAACCCCGGGTTACTGTGCGGTTAGGCCCCCAGTGGACTCCCTGCAAACGTCTCATACCAGACGAGTGTAACTCCAAATGTTTGTGTGGTAGAGTAATTACGGTATACATGTATGTGGAGACAGTGTTTGCGCAGTAGTTACCAACATAGTGTAACTGAGGTGGAATAAGGGGAACCAGTATGCATTCGCCTTAAAAACATCCACAGGCTGGCCAGCACACCGGACCTCGACACGAATCTGCCCAGCAGATTCGTGTCGGGGAGCGGCATGCCTTCCCGCTCAAGAAGCAACACGTTTCACCATGCAGCCAGCTGGGCAGGCTGGTATGGGTGTTATTTACATAGTTCAATTGTCGCAAAGAGAGCTTTATTGCACAGTGATGCATATTCATTTAGTACTTTCTTTTCTTGGGCTATTGATCTTTGGATGTGATAGTTTTCTTATTAATTTTTGGTATAGGCTGTTACTAGTTGTAAGAATCTTTAAGTCAGTTTCAATGTTTTTGGGTGGTGATTCTGTGCTATTAAGTGATCTACAAATGTTGAGTGTGAGCTATTGCTTTTCAGTGCCCTGATATGTTCTGTGTACCTGGTTCTCAAATTCCTGCATGTTTGACTCCCATATGCAGATTGAATGCAATAGCAACTTAGTTGGTATATACCAGACTGGTTGTATTTGTCAGCATTGCTAGGATTTCTTCCAAGTCTGTTTTGTATTCTGTATGCAATACACTAATGAAACAAGGACTAAATATAGCATACAGAACCAACAATACAACAGAAAACAGACTTTTAACAATTGTGGCAATGAGGTGGAAAATATGGTCCAAGGAAATAGTTTCTTTCAAAACCCTTACAATTTTGCCCAAGTGTGAAAGGCAGTTACCCTCCTAATTAGTTAACCTGAGAAATTTACAATGTCACCAGTTTATAATTTTTGCAAGTTTGAACTAACACTTTTGTTTTTATGTATTAATGTTACCTAATATACACTATGGTTCCCAAAAAGTTGACTGCCATTTTAACATGAGGAAATTAAAATAGATGTTTAATCCACATATGTATGAATTACAACTGCCAATCCAAAATTACAAATTATTGTGAGCAGCTTGTTTATAACCACATATTAATTGCATAAATTATGCTTCAAAATAAACCTACATGTCAAGAGCGGTAGAGCCTACAAAATTTATAAGGCTCTGCATTTAGCATTCTACAGACAGCTCGCTACTCGACACACTAATTTTGTGTCACTTATAAGTAATGTGATAGCACTTTTATGAACTTACAGTTTAACTTACCTTTGACCATCAGCTGCAAAGTTTTCATGCTATGTTCCACAATAACTGATACTGAATGTATACCGGAAAGGGCAGCACGAATATTCACAGATTTATTTCACCACTGGGAGCGTGTTACAGAGATGCTGAAGAAACTGAAATGGCAGACTCTTGAAGACAGACGTGAACTATCCCAAAAAAGCCTACTTACAAAGTTTCAAAGGCTAACTTCATATGATGACTCTACGAGCATACTACTTGTTTCCATCGGGAACTTGAGAGCAACCTTAGATTATTTACAGCACGCATTCATTAAAACAATAATTCTTGCCACATCCCATATTTGAAAGGAAAGAAAAGCAGCACTAACAACTGGTACAAGGGGATGTATGCTCTGTCATACACTTCACAGTGGTTTGGAGAGAAATGATGTAGGTGTAGAACTGGTTTCAGCTGAGGAAGAAAGATTAGGACTTAATGTCCTATTGACAATGAGATCAAGAGAGAGGCATCAAAAACCCAGAGTGGATGTGGAAAGGAAAAGAAATCGTTCATGTTTGTTTCAAAGGAATCATCCCAGTAGTTATTTTATGAAGGTTATTCAGAAAGTAGGGAACGTTTCCATCTGACGCAGCTAGGTACGCGCCGATTGCGTATATTTTGGTATGTGCGTGCTCGGCAGCTCAGTCGGTATCCATCCGTGACAGCGGGAACATCTCTATGTATCTGGTTTTTTCGATATTTGAATTTGAAATGTGCACTGCAATCGAAAATCCCACCTGTTGTGAGATGCGGTTGTGATATGGTTTTGTTGGCAAAAAAACCTATAACCTATAGAAATTTATCATGAACTGTGCAAAGTGTACGGAAACAATGTAATGAGTGAATGTTCCGTTCGGAAATGGTGCATTCGGTTTAAAAATGGCCGAACCAACGTTCATGATGAGGATGGATGCCCGACCATAGTGATTTGTTCAAGCCAATTATTATCTGCAATTTAGTTATATTTTTGTTTATTTTGGTAGTACTGTCTTTTACGTTGATGATGCATGCTTTGTTTATTTTTTGTTATATCTTTGCAATTTTCAAGCTGCTAGGTTAGTTTTGTCAATGCTCCACTGTCCATTTGCACCAAACAAGAGCAATGTTCAGTGATCCGTTTTTTGTAGTCGGAAGTGGCCGAACTTCATCGAAGGCTTTCGGTGCAGTACGAGAGCAGTGTTTTGCCACAAAGGAGTGTCTATGAATGGATTGAAAAATTCCACAATGGTCGCACAAGTGTTATGCACGATGAAGGAGCCGGATGACCGCTTACCACCACAAATGAAGAAACCATTGAGCGTTCATGTGAAATGATTCTCTTAGACAGACGATCAACTATTGACAAAGTGGCACATCGTCTGCAAATTAGTTATGGTTCTGCCTACGAAATCATCCACAACAGACTTGGGTTTCATAGTTTGTGCAAGATGGGTCCCAAAACAACTCACACATTTGCATAAACAAATGTGCTTGGACATCTGCAAAAAGCATTTGGATCGCTGTGGTAACGAAGGGGAGAACTTCTTAGACAGGATCATTACTGGTAACGAAACATGGATCCATCATTACGAGCCAAAGAGTAAACGGCAGAGTATGGAATGGAAACATCCAAATTCGCCGTGCAAGAAAAAGTTCAAGACCCAACCGTTCGCAGGAAAACTGATGCTTACAGTTTTTTAGGATGCACAGGTCATGTACTGGAACATTATGGGGAAAGGGGCACAACAATAAACAGTGTACGTCACAGTGAGATGCTTACAGCCAGGCTAAAACCTGCAATTTGAAGTAAATGCCAAGGATTGCTGTCAAAAGATGTTGTGTTGTTGCACGACGATGCCCGTCCGCATACTGCTGCCCACGCTGCTGAAACGTTCCAGAAACTCAAATTTGAAGTACTGGATAATCCTCCATATAGTCCTGATCTTGCCCCTTATGACTTGTTTGGTCCATTCAAACAGGCCTTGGACGAAGCAGTTCATTCCTGGCTCGCAGCTCAACTGAGAACCTTCTTTTATGAGGGCATCAGGAAGCTTGTACAATGATGAACCCAGTGCGTTGAAATGCAAGGAGAGTATGTCGAAAAATGATGTTCTTGTAAGTTTCCTATTTGATTACAATAAAATTTTATAACTACTTTGCGGATAATAATTGACTTACTCTCATATGTAGTTTTGCTAATATTAACTTACATACTATGCCAAACTAGATGTTCCACTTGTTTCCTGGTACATCAACGGAAAACACAGTAGTTTAAAACAACTTGATTATCAAAAGCTTCCACAAAGCATTTCTAACTCTACCAGTATGCTGTGATTCACATATCCACTAAAGAGAGCATAACATTATTTGTTTTCTGTCAATAAACTTATATGACATTAGGCAAAATTGCCTATTTCCATTGAGGCTCTCAAATGGGACAAATACCAATCCCTAATTGTAGCTCAAAGTGAGCAAAGCTTCAGTTCTGTTGATTTTTACATTGATGAGGTATATGACAAATCTAGGAATGCCACAGAACTCTTAAATAATTTTTTGAAGTACAACAATAAATATGTAGAATTGCAACTTTTTTTTAAAACTTAACTTCAGCTCTAACTGCTGGAATTGCTTGAGCTACAGTGGTGTGTACAAGGCAAAATGTAGAGATGAAAGAATACTTTCTGTTGTCAGCAGTGTGCTGTCTGTGTCTTTCCCAAACCACCACCACCTATTTTCTCCTCTGCCAACTGACATCAATAGGGTATGCACTACTAGGGGCCAAGGGGCCACTGTTTATGCTTCCAGTACTTTCACTATCACTTGTTAAAGTAATATTTTGTGTTTTCTTTATGTCAGTCATAATGAACAACGAAAGGGTAAAAAAGTTGTCACTGTATATGCACTAACATGAAGTTCATCAAGTGTTCAATGTGCACCTCACTGACAGATGTGGCAGAATGGCTCTGTTGGGTAGTACCTCACATGGCCTACTCTCTCTTGCTATTATACATCACTCAACATTCTTGCTTGTACAGTAATCTAGCTATGGGTCGTCCTAGACAAACTCTCCAAAACAACTGAATTTCCTGTAGCACTTCAAATGTTTACAACCTCCTGCTTCATTATCATAACCAAAATGAATTATTTGAAGTTTTTCTGTAGCATCTTTACATATTTTCCTTTGGCATATCCTTTATGATATGCTCCGGAAAATGCTCACACAGTACTGTTGCATACACAATCTGATGCCTTTCTCTTGAAATTTAAATGGCACAGCTACAGAGTTTTATAGCAACAGTGTTGATTTCATTCATAAGAGACAATCATACCAATTACCTTTTCAACTGGTGGTAATTATGTGTTGTACATAACTGGACTGAACTCATTTCATTTATGTTTCCAGTGTCACAACAAACGCTGTGTACCACAAGCATGGTTATGTGATGGCCAAGCAGACTGTGAAGACGGAGAAGATGAGAATTATTACAACTGCCGAGAGCATTTCACACTTCAGCGCGTAATACAGCCACTGTTATTTGCGGCCAATTTGTAAGCTGGTTGTACAGAAAGTAGCATGGTTTGTGCTCAAGAGATGGTCTACTGAAATACTATACATATTTTGAACAATAGCTCATTATTTTTGGCATTTATTTCAATACACAAAATATAAATACATAACAGTTACATCAAACAATGCATACAATAAACAGAGTAGTAAGTTTTAACAGTATTGGTCACTGAAGCAACTGCCCAAAGAGTTATGCTTGTGTGCAGGCAGAAAGAAGTACGAACTTTACTGCTCATAGTAGAGTAGAACTGCAGGTACACTCCACTGCAATACATTACTGACAGTGGGTGAATTATTAGCGTAAATATTGAATGTCTAAGGTGGTAATTCCAATCTGTTACTTATCAATAATCTTTCTAACTGATCACCCCAAATACCATCTTACATTTCGTTTCAGTATACACTTTTCAACACAGTTTTCTATGGAAAATACATTTATTTAGAATCATTTTAGTCCCTTCAAAGGATGAAATATAATGGAGATGTTACTTGTTGCTGTTATTTCTTTCATTATATTCTAGACCAATTCCACTGGATTTATATTTCAGTAATATGGAAGTAATCATAGACTAGAAAACTTCGTTTTTCTTTTTTTCTCCCCAACTATAACTTCAGTTAATGCTGTTTATTGTCATCTTTTATATGAAAGGGGTCTTACTGATCATATGCCTCAACCATTTATTTTCTGTCTAATGCACTGACTGTCCATTTGCTGGTGATATTCATTCTTGCTTGATCATCTTAGATGCTGTGCCACCATCTGCTTCTGAACCTTCCTCTTGGTTGCATTCCATCCATTTCTCTAAAGAATGCTATATTAGGTAGTCTCAATAATTTTATTGCATGACCGGCACAGCACAACTTTCTCTTCTTCAGCATCTAAAGTTGTTATTTTTTCCTAGTTTAACATTCACAAATTATGACCAACACTGTAGTAGAATAATATGTAGAAGAAAATTCTGAGTTAACTGTAAAATGTTCTTTTAGCAGCTGTTAAATGTGTATCTATTTCTGTGTCTGTCTGTTGTCCTTAGGAAGAGTCCTTAACTATTTGCAGTTGTGCACTTTCTTGAAGATTAATCCATCTACAGCGAAGGGTGCATCAATTAATTTTTCCTGTTCACCCTTTAATTAAAGTCCTCGAACTACTACCAAAAATCACACATTAACTGAGATTTTCAAATGAAACTAACTTCATCTCTGCAATGCACCAAAGTAGCACTCCAAATGGTACCCCAATTCACAGAAATTTCTGGAATTTTTTTGTTAAGGCAGCAAATCTTTACTATAGGGTGGATATAAATCTGAGTCTTAGTTGTCTCTGTATGGCAATTTTTTATGCTTATTTGCATTCTACAACAGTACACACAGAAGTGCTGCCCATTGTTCATAGCATGTTACAATTATTCAGAGGACAATGCTTTAACCAAAGATACAGATTTTAGTTTTCTTTTGATATAGAAGATATCTATGTGGCATTAAAAAATCAACTTCACTATCTTTTCTAATGCTGTCCAGCAGTATCCTTCACAGTCTACTCATGTTTCTGTAAAAATTAGCAGCCCCTTCCACAGTGTTCGGTAATGATGTGGTGAGAGCTTTGCTGTCTGCTCTTTAAAGAATTTGAATACATTTTACATAATATTTATATTCAGAAGTCACATTTTCTGTGGTATTTTCTTCACTGGCATCTCCAGTTTCGCCATTTATGTAACAGTTTTTGCAAACATTAGTGTATCATACTAGTCTCTGTAGCACATAGAACATGTCAACTGCAGTTTTTGAGATATGCTCCCCCCACCCCCAATCCAGTCTCTCCACACTCCTTCACCTCATAAGTCCTTTGTAGCTTGCACCATTAGTTCCAATAAATGTTGCTGGAAATGCTTCGTCAGACGTGTTGAGCCACCTGAAGGAAAAAAAAAAAAAAAAAAGTTTTGATAAACTATATAAACATATTTGCTTTACTAAATCCAGCCTAAACAAAACTGTCTCACAAAATTGCCAATTTATGTTTCATTTTGTTCACACGAATGGTGGTCACATATGGACCGATTTAACATGTTGCAATCAATTACAAGGCATCCAGTTGTCAGCATAGACAGGTGTCACTTAGAATAATAATTTCTGTTCAATGCTTACTTGTTATCAGTTGGAAATTATTCAGTCATCATCAGCTTCTGCAATAGGTGTACACTGTAAAATAAATAAATCAAAATAAATCAGCTGTCAGCTAAACGAAATATATTTTAGCTTCCAACACACTATTTTAACTCTCTCTCTCTCTCTCTCTCTCTCTCTCTCTCTCACACACACACACACACACACACACACACACACAGAGAGAGAGAGAGAGACAGAGACAGAGACAGAGAGAGGGGGGGGGGAGGGCGGGGCAGAGGGAGTTAGGAGAAGGAGAGTTACAGGGAGGGAGGGGGCATGGCATGAAGGGCGGTGTGGTGCAGTACAGTCTGGATTCTCGACAACGTAAAAAGAAGCAAGGTGGGAAAGTAGAATAAACTATGAGACAATACCAATTTCAGGCAACAACAAGGAATGTCAACAATGCACGAGAAATATCTGAATATACTGGGTGATTCAAAAAGAAAGAACAGATTTCAGTTGTTTAATGGCAAACTACGAAAAATAGAAACACATTGCACATGTCACTGGATAGAAGAAAGTTCGAAGTTTTATGTTCACACACACACACACACACACACACACTATATCGTACACTCAACATGAGCACCATGCATTGCTTGAGAAACTTCAAAATGGCAGACCATTTCCTCCAAGCACAAATCATAAGGTCCCTGTTTACTGAAAATTCAATTTCTCAGCTCCTCAAGAGTAGTTGCCATAGGTGGGACAAACAGTCTGTCTTATGTACCTACACAGAAAAAGAAAAAAAAAAATTGCAAGGCGTTAGGTCTGGTGACCTGGGGGGTCAAAAGCAATTTATTTTTTCATGTCAGAAGCATCACCAAGTTACATGTTAAAGCGAGTAGAACATTCACATATAAAATACATACAAAAAAATGTAACATTGCCAAATGCAATAAAAAAGATCTTGTTGTCCACCTCTTTCAATCCAACATTGTGTGATGGTGTTGATAAAATATCGCAGCACTTAAAGATGAAAGTGAGGTGAGCCACTGTCATGCATTAAAATGAAATCATTAGAATCTTCATGAAGTTGACGTTCCAAGCCCTCCTCTTCTGAGGTGCTCCATGTGAACATATCTTGGATAAGCTCAACATTTTCACCTTAGATGCATGGCTGACCAGTGCTCTTCCTTTTGCATACAGACCTTTATATGCCAGTCATAAATCTGCTTGTGCAGAGGCAGCTTCTTGCTGACTCAATGGCAGAATGCACGTTGCAGTTGAACAGTGGACTGACTTTGTGCAGAACTCCAACAAATACAATGATTTCTCTTGTGGGGTAGTTGCCATGTTAGTAAAAACAAACAAGAGCACAGCCATGTCAAAACTTTGAACCTTCCTCTATCCAGTGACATGAGCACTGTGTTTCTATCTGCTCTAGTTTGTCTGTAATAGGCAATCAAGATCTGCTCTTTCTTTTTTAATCAACTTGTACTTATGTTTTGACTTAACTGTGTCACTGCTGTAATAAATGGGGAAAACCTTAACCTTTTTTTTTTAGTCATCAGTCTTTGACTGGTTTGATGGAGTATGCCATGAATTCCTCTCCAACTCAGAGTAGCACTTGCAATCTACATCCTCAATTATTTGCAGGATGCATTGCAATCTCTGTCTTCTTCTACAGTTTTTACACTCTACAGTTCCCTCTAGTGCCATGGACGGCATTCCGATATCTTAACAGATGTTGTAATAAGCTGTACCTTCTTGTTTTCAGTGTTTTCCGTTTATTCCTTTCCTCCCTGATTCTGCATAGAACCTCTTCATTACTTACCTTATCAATCCACCTAATTTTCAACATTCGTCTGTAGCACCACATCTCAAATCCTTCAATTCTCTTCTGTTCAGGTTTTCCCACAGTCCACGTTTCACCACCACACAATGCTGTGTTCCAAATGTACATTCTCAGAAATTTCTTCCTCAGATTAAGGCCTATCTTTGATACTAGTAGATTCCTCTCGGCCAGGAATGCTCTTTTTCCCAGTGTTAGTCTGCTTTTGATGTCCTCCTTGCTCCGTCCATCATGGGTTATTTCACTACCTATGTAGCAGAATTCCTTAACTTCATCTACTTTCTGACAATCAATCATTATGTCAAGATTTTTGCTGTTCTCATTACTCTTATCTTTCTTCAATTAACTCTCAATCCATATTCTGTGCTCAGGAGACTGTTTATTCCATTCAGCAGATCATTTAATTCTTCTTCACTTTCACTGAGCATAGCAATGTCATCAGTGAATCTTTTCATTGATATCCTTTCACCCTGAATTTTAATTCTGCTCTTGAACCTTTCTTTTATTTCCATTACTGCTTCCTTTGATGTGCATATTGAACAGTAGGGGCGAAAGACTACATCCCTGTCTTGCACCCTTTTTCATCCAAGTACTTCGTTCTTGATCTTCCACTCTTACTATTCCCTTTTGGCGCTTGTATATTTTTTATATTACCCATCTCTCCCTATAGCTTACCCCGATTTTACTCAAAATTTCATACACCTTGCTCCATTTGGCACTGATACATCCTATGAACGTGTCTTTATTTTTCTTTACTCTTGCTTCCATTATTAACTGTAATGTTAGAACTACTCCACTGGTGTCTTTACTTTTCATAAAGCCAAACTGATTGTCATCAAACACATGCTCAGTTTTCTTTTCCATTCTTCTTTATACTATTCTTGTCAGCAACTCAGATGTATGAGCTGTTAAGTTGATTGTATGATAATTCTTGCACTTGTCAACTCTTTCAGTCTTCAGAATTGTGTGGATGATATTTTTCCAAAAGTCGGATGGTGTATTGACAGACTCGCACATTCCCCCAGTGATTTTAGGAATTCTGATGGAATGTTATCCATCCTTTCTGTCTTATTTAATCTTAAATCTTCCAATGCTCTCTCAAATTCTGAATCTAATACTAGATCCCTTGTCTCTTCCCTATCGACTTCTGCTTCTTCTTCTTCTTCTTCTTCAATCACAGCAAACAAGTCTTCCCCCTCACAGAGGCCTTCAATGTACTCTTTCCATCTACCCACTCTCTCCTCTCTCTAGACTATGCAAACAGATTTCTTTCATCTACAAGATACAGGATACATAACAAAAGGAAATAATGTCTGGATGGGTATAAGAAATAAAATGTGACACGATCTGTTGCCTTGATCAAGAAAGAGAGACTACATAATGTCTGAACAGAAATTAATAATGGAGTGAACCAAGATTCAAATTCAAAAAGGTACAGTTATGTAATTAAAAAGAAACATAGACTGGTAGAAGGAAGTTACATGGGGGAGCATAGAAGCAGTAAGGGAAGTGGTGCAAGAACAGTAAGAATAGAAGAGTAATGAGATGACAGAACACAATCGTAAAGGGGAAATGGAGATCAATAAGAAGTAATAAAAGAGAAATGGGAGATATATGCAACAAAAAATAAGATCTGGTCTACAGTGAGACTACATAAATGATGGAAACAAAAAATTTCCACCTATGAAGACTGGACAACTGTAAGGGATGTTGTTGTTGTTGTGGTCTTCAGTCCTGAGACTGGTTTGATGCAGCTCTCCATGCTACTCTATCCTGTGCAAGCTTTTTCATCTCCCAGTACCTACTGCAGCCTACATCCTTCTGAATCTGCTTAGTGTATTCATCTCTTGGTCTCCCTCTACGATTTTTACCCTCCACGCTGCCCTCCAATACTAAATTGGTGATCCCTTGATGCCTCAGACAATGTCCTACCAAACGATCCCTTCTTCTGGTCAAGTTGTGCCACAAATTTCTCTTCTCCCCAATTCTATTCAATACCTCCTCATTAGTTATATGATCTACCCATCTAATCTTCAGCATTCTTCTGTAGCACCACATTTCAAAAGATTCTATTCTCTTCTTGTCCAAACTATTTATCCATGTTTCACTTCCATACATGGCTACGCTCCATACAAATACTTTCAGAAAAGACTTACTGACACTTAAATCAATACACGATGTTAACAAATTTCTCTTCTTCAGAAACGCTTTCCTGGCCATTGCCAGCCTACATTTTATATCGTCTCTACTTCGACCATCATCAGTTATTTTGCTCCCCAAATAGCAAAACTCCTTCACTACTTTAAGTGCCTCATTTCCTAATCTAATTCCCTCAGCATCACCCGACTTAATTAGACTACATTCCATTATCCTTGTTTTGCTTTTGTTGATATTCATCTTATATCCTCCTTTCAAGACACTGTCCTTTCCATTCAACTGCTCTTCCAAGTCCTTTGCTGTCTCTGACAGAATTACAATGTCATCGGCGAACCTCAAAGTTTTTATTTCTTCTCCATGAATTTTAATACCTACTCTGAATTTTTCTTTTGTTTCCTTTACTGCTTGCTCAATATACAGATTGAACAACATCGGGGAGAGGCTACAACCCTGTCTTACTCCCTTCCCAACCACTGCTTCCCTTTCATGTCCCTCGACTCTTATAACTGCCATCTGATTTCTGTACAAATTGTAAATAGCCTTTCGCTCCCTGTATTTTACCCCTGCCACCTTAAGAATTTGAAAGAGAGTATTCCAGTCAACATTGTCAAAAGCTTTCTCTAAGTCTACAAATGCTAGAAACGTAGGTTTGCCTTTCCTTAATCTTTCTTCTAAGATAAGTCGTAAGGTCAATATTGCCTCACGTGTTTCTACGGAATCCAAACTGATCTTCCCCGAGGTTGCCTTCTACTAGTTTTTCCATTTGTCTGTAAAGAATTCGTGTTAGTATTTTGCAACTGTGACTTATTAAACTGATAGTTCGGTAATTTTCACATCTGTCAACACCTGCTTTCTTTGGGATTGGAATTATTATATTCTTCTTGAAGTCTGAGGGTATTTCGCCTGTTTCATACATCTTGCTCACCAGATGGTAGATTTTTGTCTGGACTGGCTCTCCCAAGGCCGTCAGTAGTTCCAATGGAATGTTGTCTACTCCGGGGGCCTTGTTTCGACTCAGGTCTTTCAGTGCTCTGTCAAACTCTTCACGCAGTATCACATCTCCCATTTCATCTTCATCTACATCCTCTTCCATTTCCATAATATTGTCCTCAAGTACATCGCCCTTGTATAGACCCTCTATATACTCCTTCCACCTTTCTGCTTTCGATTCTTTGCTTAGAACTGGGTTTCCATCTGAGCTCTTGATATTCATACAAGTCGTTCTCTTATCTCCAAAGGTCTCTTTAATTTTCCTGTAGGCAGTATCTATCTTACCCCTAGTGAGATAGGCCTCTACATCCTTACATTTGTCCTCTAGCCATCCCTGCTTAGCCATTTTGCACTTCCTGTCGATCTCATTTTTGAGACGTTTGTATTCCTTTTTGCCTGCTTCATTTACTGCATTTTTATATTTTCTCCTTTCATCAATTAAATTCAATATTTCTTCTGTTACCCAAGGATTTCTACTAGCCCTCGTCTTTTTACCTATTTGATCCTCTGCTGCCTTCACTACTTCATCCCTCAAAGCTACCCATTCTTCTTCTGCTGTATTTATTTCCCCCATTCCTGTCAATTGCTCCCTTATGCTCTCCCTGAATCTCTGTACAACCTCTGGTTCTTTCAGTTTATCCAGGTCCCATCTCCTTAAATTCCCACCTTTTTGCAGCTTCTTCAGTTTTAATCTACAGGTCATAACCAATAGATTGTGGTCAGAGTCCACATCTGCCCCTGGAAATGTCTTACAATTTAAAACCTGGTTCCTAAATCTCTGTCTTACCATTATATAATCTATCTCATACCTTTTAGTATCTCCAGGGTTCTTCCATGTATACAACCTTCTTTCATGATTCTTAAACCAAGTGTTAGTTATGATAATGTTGTGCTCTGTGCAAAATTCTACCAGGCGGCTTCCTCTTTCATTTCTGTCCCCAAATCCATATTCACCTACTATGTTTCCTTCTCTCCCTTTTCCTACACTCGAATTCCAGTCACCCATGACTATTAAATTTTTGTCTCTCTTCACAATCTGAATAATTTCTTTTATTTCATCATACATTTCTTCAATTTCTTCGTCATCTGCAGAGCTAGTTGGCATATAAACTTGTACTACTGTAGTAGGTGTGGGCTTCGTATCTATCTTGGCCACAATAATGCGTTCACTATGCTGTTTGTAGTAGCTTACCCGCATTCCTATTTTCCTATTCATTATTAAACCTACTCCTGCATTACCCTATTTGATTTTGTGTTTATAACCCCGTAGTCACCTGACCAGAAGTCTTGTTCCTCCTGCCACCGAACTTCACTAATTCCCACTATATCTAACTTTAACCTATCCATTTCCCTTCTTAAATTTTCTAACCTACCTGCCCGATTAAGGGATCTGACATTCCACGCTCCGATCCGTAGAACGCCAGTTTTCTTTCTCCTGATAACGACATCCTCTTGAGTAGTCCCCGCCCGGAGATCCGAATGGGGGGACTATTTTACCTCCGGAATATTTTACCCAAGAGGACACCATCATCATTTAATCATACAGTAAAGCTGCATGCCCTCGGGAAAAATTACGGCTGTAGTTTCCCCTTGCTTTCAGCCATTCGCAGTACCAGCACAGCAAGGCCGTTTTGGTTATTGTTACAAGGCCAGAACAGTCAATCATCCAGACTGTTGCCCTTGCAACTACTGAAAAGGCTGCTGCCCCTCTTCAGGAACCACACGTTTGACTGGCCTCTCAACAGATACCCCTCCGTTGTGGTTGCACCTACGGTACGGCTATCTGTATCGCTGAGGCACGCAAGCCTCCCCACCAACGGCAAGGTCCATGGTTCATGGGGGGGAAGAGATGTTATATAATACATAAACTGGTATGATACTGTTCTACATTCCTGGCATCATGGTAGACACTGCCAAATTACTTCTTGTTCTCCATACTGGGAGAAAAGGATAAATAGAGTCTTTTACCCCATTAGACTTCGAATTCTTATCCTTTGTTTAACCACCACCACAATCATTTCGGTAAGTTTATTCACAACCATGTTTTGTCCTGCTTACAATCCTTACATTAGTTTGTCTTTTCTAATCCTTCAGATCTCTATTTGATACCTACAGTAACTCCTAAGGGATTTGGATCTCACATATCATGTTTTGACTCTTCTGTTTTTCACAGGTCCACTTGATCTAAAATGATTTAATCTCTCTCTGTCTTATTCTCTTCCACTTTCCATGACTTTTTATCATCTTCCTCTCACTCAGAAGCAAGAAATTTTCCATCACAGAAACTGATATCTTTTACAGTGTGACTGGAATCTTTATTGCCAACTGCTTTTCTTAGTTCTGCGTTCTCAAAAGATTTTTGTAACACACATGCACATCAAGTTCACTAAACTGATGGTAAAGTAACAAGTAACCACTTGCTTTCTATTCCGTTTCCTACTGCGATGGCAGTAACAATTTTTACATTCTGTTAGAAACTGTTTAAGAAAAAACCAAAAAAGATTATGGATTTGCAAATGGAAACTACAACTATCGGCAACAGGCCAATTAATTTAATACTATACAAACTGTGCAGTCACTCTTGAAAGGCAAATGATAGGGAAATGTTTTCATAATTATTACACGACTGTTGTAAAATAATATAGTGGGAAAATTTTGTACTAATTTCAATAAAAACTAATAATGACAGAAGAATTTAGGTCATTTTAATTTAACCATTTCATTTATTAGTTTTTCTAACAATAAATTTGTACTTACAAAGTACTCAATGAAACAAGTGTACTTGTCTGCAGGAACCATATACTGCAAACAAAGGAGCCCACGATCATCTATTCGAACTGAGACTTTACGGGAGACAGTCAATGGTTTCAGCAGAGACTTGATGAAAGAATACCTGTACCTGCAATTAAAAACAGTATTTGTGCTTTGATAATCATGTTACTGAAATTAAAGGCTTCAGTTTCTGATAATATCTCAACATTGATAGTTTGACTTAACAGGGACAAAGGCTGAAATGGAAACTGTGTCATAAAAAAAGATCATCCTGGTTACTGACATACGCCATGTAGGGGAAAACCGTGGTAATTGCATAACAACTGTCATTAGACAAGAGGTGAAAGAAATTGCATATTTCCAAATCTCGTCAGTTCTGTTGTATTCTAATTAATAATGGCATCAGCAGCCAAAGCCTCAAAAACACAATTCCTGAATTTGTCATACATACATTCACTACGCTTGTGCATATTCGTGAAGTGCACACAGAAACTGAGAGCCTGAAACAGTCTTTCATGGTTTTATTAACATACAACTATCTGTATTTTAAATAAGATATTAGTGTAGAACTAGTTTCAGTAATCACAATTCAGTGTTCCAGCAACTTGAATGCATATTTTCACGCACTATGTATTACTGTCACTACTAAATATAAATATACATCAGTATTTCTCCTGCTTTCATACAACAAAAGTTAAGCATTAGATGACGATGATGAATAAATGTTGTGTGGTACAGCCAGTGAGATAGTCTTTCAATTTGACTGCCTTCAGAATATTACTAATTAATTTTTGTTACTTAGTCAATCCAGCAGCTTCTCACTTGGCCTCAAAAAGTACTTTAGACTCTGTTTCAGACCTTCTGATCCCAGAAAAATCAGAGGGAGTAATTGAGAATCGATCCTGGAACCTCTAGTTACTACCTAGTAAGCACAACCTTGAGACACTGTATTGGTTAGTAAATATTCTGATCTGACCAGGGATTAAGGTAGTTTCCCTTGGCAGCAAAGTAAATACAGCAAAAATGTCCCCTGTAATCCCCCTGAAATACATTCCCAATTGAGAGATATAAGTTCCTCCTAACCCCTTTGGCATATGAAAATACTAAAGAAAAAAAACACACAATTACCATAAACCCAATGGTTGCAGAGAGTACTTCATATATGCCCTCAAACAGCCTGCCCTCTTCTCCAAGGGCAGGAAATGAGGAATGAAAACATATGACTGATCACCATGTGTGGAATATGGCTTTCAATATGCGCTGACTTGAAATATAGCACAAGCACTAAAGAAATCACCAAACTGTCACACAGAGTCTAATTACAAGGACAATTTAATACCAGACAACAGAGGCTGAAGATTCTGTTCTGTAAACAAACTAATAGAAGCTGTGATAGAAGATGAGCTTCTACTTAAAAAGCATATGAAACAGCAACATCTGACTCTCATACACCATGTATCTTCATGCCCAGTGTTTGGAATAATGTTTTCTTCCCCAGTATGTATGCCTTCTATTTGTGGGATTTGATTTATGAAAATTTGGAAGCTCAAGATTAACTTTACTTTTTAATTGTATATGCAACATTCCTGTGTTTGATTTTTTGTTTTGTCAAATAGTGAGCTGACACACCTATTTACTCACAAATACTGTTAGGGTTCTGTAACATGTTCCATAGACAATTCATTATAACAAAATACAAATGAAACATAATGTCCTAAATTCTTAGGTTTTAATATTAACTGAGAGTCACATGTTGAATATCTCTTCTTAAATGATTGAGCTCTGCAACTTTTGCTTTATAGATAATAGGAGGCCTTTGGAGCTGAAAATGTCAAGATCATTTTCTTTGCCAACCGTCACTCGCTAATGTCTTATACCATTTTATGGGTAACTTTTAATTACGGAAGGAAACATTCATTGTAGAGACCTGCTTCATCAGGATTGAGGATAATATGTGGTGCCCACTTCAGAGCCTCTTTAAACAGCTGGATACACTGACAAACAGCATCACAGCACCTCACCAAGTATGTTGTCAGTTGCAACTCAAAAACCGCAATAGTATTTCTCAAATAAATTACTGGAAGTAGAAAGGACTCATTCTGCCCACCACTAAGCCATATTGTGGCACAGATAGGAGAGGACATAAAAAGGACAATTCTGATAGAACATGAATAATTTAGGAATACACGAGACCACTCACCGACAAGCAGAACTGCTGAGTCATGAAAAGGCACACATGAAAGAGAGAGAAAACTTGCTAGCCTTTTCTGAAAGCTAGCATGTTTTTTTTTTTTTTTTTTTTTTTTTTTCCTGCTTGTGTATGCTTATCGACGACTCAATGCTTCTAAAATTTGGTGAGTGCTCTCCTAAATTACAGCATCTGCATAACATGTGAGGCATTTGTGCCAATGCATACTTCATAGAACTTTGTACTAATATTTGTGTGCCAGAATGAGATTTTCACTCTGCAGCGGAGTGTGCGCTGATATGAAACTTCCTGGCAGATTAAAACTGTGTGCCCGACCGAGACTCGAACTCGGGAACTTTGCCTTTCGCGGGCAAGTGCTCTACCAACTGAGCTACCGAAGCACGACTCACGCCCGCTACTCACAGGTACTGGCAGAAGTAAAGCTGTGAGTACCGGGCGCGAGTCGTGCTTCGGTAGCTCAGTTGGTAGAGCACTTGCCCGCGAAAGGCAAAGGTCCCGAGTTCGAGTCTCGGTCGGGCACACCGTTTTAATCTGCCAGGAAGTTTCAATATTTGTGTGTGTGTGTGTGTGTGTGTGTGTGTGTGTGTGTGTTTGAGAGAGGGGGGCAGTGACTTCTTTACCCAACCATCCCAGCATTTACTTAATTAATTTACAGAAGCTATGTAAAGCCTAAATAAGGGTAACTGAATAGGGACTTGTATTCCAGGGACCCATGTGTGAACCTTGCAAAACATCATTAATTATTTCACTTCAGCAGCCTAAAAACTCTCTCCTGCTTCCATCAGCTGAATTATTTACCATAACTTATATATACTTTTTGTTAAATGTGACGCAAACTATCCTTTGCTAAACCATCAATTCCATGCAACTGGAGTCATTGTAACACACAAAAAAAAAAAAAAAATACCTTTGGAAAAGAAGCAAGGCCGGGAGGACTGTGGAATTGAAGGATGTATTGGAGGAGATATTGTTTGCTACCCAGTTCAGAGAATCATGTGTTGGGTGAGAGTCTCCATGTGGTATTGTTTGTGAAACACATTTTTAAGTTTATCACAGTGTGCTCAGCAGCATTGATAAGAGTGCACAATTAACCAGTGCTTGTTTCTGCACAAAAAGCTATGCATTAGTTGCAGGGAAATTGGTATGTGACTAAGCTGTTTTCACAGGTGGCTCTGTCTCTGATCAGATAGGATAAACCATTGTTGTTTTCACTTGTTTCATTAATTTAATGAGTAAATTTCAAAGGCTGTGAATAAAAGCATCAAAAGATTTTTGAAGAGGTCTCTCCTAGATGTGTGGATATCTACATTTAACTTTCAAAGAATAAATATTATTTCACCAGAAAAAGATTAAATATGGAATAGGGACTGACAGTATGCAACATTTTGAATGAACTTAATGGATGTTGACAGGGGCAGTTTCAGTAAGAGTTAAAATTGTGAAAAACAACCCTGACTAATTTAAATATGTTAGTTCCATATGGAAATGGTGGCCTTAGCGAGAGAACTAATGAGGATCAAAATGCAGTGGCAGTTGAGAAACAAGGCAGGGACTCAATCTATGTTAGTATATTGAAGACAGTTTACAGCAGTACTAAGCCATCCATTAGACTTCATCAGGATAGTAGGAAATTCATAATTGAAAGAAGAATCGGACAAGGAGATTCTGAATCACCAGTACTATTCTCAGCAGTCCTAGAGGACGTTTACAGCCTAAACTGGGAAAATGAAGAAGCACCACATGGTAATTAAAGATACTGAACCATCTACACATTGCAGATAGGATTGTTCTGTTTACCTTTAAGGCACATAAACTTCAAGACTGAATGAAGGAACATAACAGCACAACTTTCAAAGCAAGGCTGAAGGTGAATTATAACAAGACTGAAATAAGATATAATCAACACACTAAAAATATAGTAATACAAATAAACAATAAAGTCATAGAACCAAGTTGCTAAGATTTTTTTCATTTTGGGCAATTTAAGACAACACAGTCAACAACAGATGAATAAAAGTGGGCTGGAGTGATTTTGGTAAACTAAACAGAGTTTTCAAAACAAAATTCCAAAAAGCCTCAAAAGTAAGGTTTATAATCAGTATGCATTACCATTTTTGAGTTATGTTAGCAAGGCATGGGCTTGAAGCATGAGCGTGTGTGTGTGTGTGTGTGTGTGTGTGTGTGTGTGTGTGTGTGTAGTGGAGGAGGGGAGGGGAGGGGAGGGGGGGGGGGTACATTCAAAGACGAGGGATTTTATAAGCAAGCAATCAAGAGAGACTTGATGGGGGCTGCTAACAGGAAGCAAATAAATGGATTAGGGAACAAACTGCAGTGGACGATATGATTAGTACTATAATGCAAATTAAATGGATGTGGAAGACACAAAACCAGGTGAATGGATGGCAGATGGATCAAGGAAGTTCTTAGATGGATTATAAGATACAAGAAAAGACCAAGAAAACAGCCTAATGGAAGGTGACTAGATGATAATAAGGAACTACACTGTAGGAACAGACTTCTAGAGCTGAAGACCATAATGCATAGAAAGGCATAGAGAGACCTGGAAGGATAAAAGAATAGGGTTTAATGTCCTTTCAATGATGAGATCATTAGAGATTGAGCACCAACTGGAATTAAGAAAGGATGGAGAAGGAAGTTGGCTGCATGTTTTTCAAAAGAATAATACTAGCATCTGGCTTTAGGAAACCCTCAGAAAACTGAAATCTAGAGAAATATACATTTAAGCTTTTGGCCATAAGGCCTCCTTCTTCCAAAGTAGAAAGCACCAGGGACACGGTGGTGTACATTTACACACAAACGCAACGGACGCACATGACGACTGTAACCAGCGACACGGTGGTGAGTAGCAATCCATCCTTTTCATAATACTGTTGTTATTCCATCCTGGACTTCCCATTGTTCAAATAGTAATAGTTGTTACCCACAAATGTATGGGACCATTTAAGGCAATGGTGGGGAAAAAGTGCTAACCTACAAGTGTATATTCTGAAACATTAATTTCTAGCTGTACATACAGAACTACTTTTGGCCAGCAAGTGGTGCATACGAAAACACAGCAGATAATGTGAAGTCTAATACTTGCTAAACTGAGAGTAAAAACAATGGAAAGTCCAGGTCGAAATATTAACAATTATGAAAAAGAATAGAGTGCTACTCACTGTAGAGATGACACAATGAGTTGCAGACATGTTCAACGAAAAGCTGTTACACACTGAACTTTTGGCGAAAGCCTTCTTCAGAAAAGAAGAAAACACACACATTCACACAAGCAGGCACACCTCACACAAAAACATGACCACTATCTTTGACTGTTCTGTTGAATGAACGTAGCCATTGGGAGTTGGGCAGTAAAGGGAGAACAGTAGCTGGGTACAGGTGGGGGAGAGAAAAGCATTGTCTGGCGGAGTAAGCTGGGACTAGAAGGCGGCAGGACAAGGCTGCAGCATCGGAAAGCTGCTGAAGAGGCGGTAGACAAAATTAAGAGCAGAAAAGGAGAGGAGCATGGAGGGGAAAAGGCTGGTGGGGGAATTGGCGGAGAGAGGCACACAATAAACGTGACGAGAGGGAGGTGATAGGGCAGAAGGGATGTAAACCGTTGTGTGGAGAATGTGTGGAAAGTAGATTAACACAGATTAACGAAGGAATAATTTCAGGAGCAGAGAATGCGTTGTTAGGGTAACTCCCACCCGGACAGTTCAGTACAGCTGGTGTGGAGGGGAGGATCCAGAGGGCCTGTGTTGTGAAGCAGCCACTGAAATCAAGCATGTCACATACAGCTGCATGTTGTGCCACAAGGTGGTCCACTTTGCTCTTGGCCACAGTTTGATAGTGGCCATTCATTCTGGTGGATAGCTGGATGGTAGTCATACCAATATAAAAAGGTGTGCATGACTGCAGAAGAGCTGATATATGACATAGCTGCTTGCACAGGTGGCTCGGCCTCTGATGGGACAGGATAATTCTGTGACAGGACTGGAATAGAATGTGCTGGATGGGTGGATTGGGCAGGTCTTGCAACTGGCTTCCGACAGCAATGTAATCTCTGGGGCAAGGGGCTAGGATTGGGAGTGGCATAGGGATGGACTAGGATACTGCAGAGGTTGGGTGGGTGAAGGAACACCACTTTAGGAGGTGTAGGTGGGATCTCAGGTACGATGTCCCTCATTTCAGGGTTTGATGACAGATAATCAAAGCTCTGACAACAGATGTGGTTCAGTTGTTCCAGTCTACATCTATATACATACAATGTACGCCACTGTAAGGTGCATGTTGGAGGGTACCCTGTACCACTACCAGTCATTTCCTTTCCTGTTCAACTTGCAAATAGAGCAAGGGAAAAACAAATGTAAATCTGCCTCCATATGAGCCCTAATTTCTCATATCTTATCATCATTGTCCTTATGTAAAATGTTTATTGGCAGCAGTAAAATCATTCTACAGTCAGCTTCAAACTTCAGTTCTCTAGCTTTTTTTCAATAGTGTTCCTCAAATAGATCATCACCTTCCGACAGGGATTCCCATTTGAGTTCCTGAAGCATCTCTACAATACTAATGTGTTGTTCAAACCTACTGGTAACAAATATAGCAGCTCACCTCTAAACAACTTCAATATTTTCCTTTGCTCTAACCTGGTATGGATCCCAAGCACTCTAGTAGTACTCAAGAGAAGGCTGCAGCAGTATCCTATATGTGGTCTACTTTACAAATGGATCACACTTTCTCAAAAGTCTCCCAATAAACCAAAGTCAACCATTCACCTTCCCTATGCTCACATGCTCATGTTATTTCATATCAGTCTGCAATGTAACAATGTGACTGTTTCAAGGAGGACACTACTAATGCTGTATCCAGACATTATGGGTTTGTCTTTCCTGCTCATCTGCATTAACTTACATTTTTTCTAAATTTTCATCACACAAACTAGAAATTTTGTCTAAGTCATATTGTATCCTCCTACAGTCACTCAACTTTGACACCTTCCTGTACATCAAAGCATCATCGACAAACAACTACAGATTGCTGCCCAACTTGTCTGCCAGATTATATAGGTATATTGAAAACAATAGCAGCCCTATCACACTTACCTAGGGCACTCCTGATGACACTTTTGTCATTTGCCATCTAGGACAACATACTAGGTTCTATTTCTTCAGAAGTCTTCGAGACACTTGCATATCTGGGAAGCTATTCTGTATGCTCATACCTTCATTAACAGTTTGCAGTGAGAGATCTTGGTTCAAATGGCTCTGAGCACTATGGGACTTAACTTCTGAGGTCATTAGTCCCCTAGGACTTAGAACTACTTAAACCTAACTAACCTAAGGACATCACACACATCCATGCCCGAGGCAGGATTCGAACCTGCGACCGTAGCGGTCGCGCGGTTCCAGACTGTAGCGCCTAGAACCGCTCTGCCACTTCGGCCGGCTGTGAGGGATCTTGTCAAAAGCTTTTAGGAAATCTGGAAATATGGAATCTGCCTGCTGTACTTCAGTGATTTATTAACTTTCATAACCATAGTCGCTATGATGACATCATTATCACTAATCCCCGTCTGGCCTGTTTGTAGCTATGAAGTCTAAGATATTTTCATTATGTGTGGGCTGCCAGTTGAAGTGATGGTCAGATTGGAGGGGGAGGGGGGAAGATCATGATGGGTTTTTTGTATGAACTGGGAGGGGCAAGGTTCAATGTTGGAATTACGTTGGCTCTGGTTGGAGGGATTGGTGGCAAAGAAGTGTTTCCATTGCAGGGACATCGAGAAAGAGAGTAGGTCTCTGACAAGTCCAACATGGTGACATTTGGGAATAGAGCTGAAGGTGAGGCCTTGGATAGGGCTGAAACTTCTATGGGACTGAGGATTTTGGTGGAAATGTTAACAGTGTTCTGGGATCGTTTTGACTCTGGATTTAGTGGAGTGTTGGTAGGGAGTTTAGGGGGATCTGCAAGTTGAAGTGGTCAGCTAGACAGGGTCTGGGTGCTATGAGGGATTCACGAGGGGGAACACAGTGGATAGAATAGGGGTTGGATAGTGGTGCCCCAAGGCAGCTGTAGGATGTCAGCAGGTTGGATAACGTATGCAGATGGTGTCTGCAATGCTCTTTCAGATGTTGCAGAGCAAGGAATTCAGTTTCAGACATATGATATATGTGACTGCTTGTGTGACTGTTTGTGTCCTATCAGTCTTTTCTTATGTGTCGACAGAAGTGCCGACACAGTGCGGTTTGAAGAAGCCGATATGCACGCGTTAACCCACGCAGGCTAGAGATAAGTCTGAAACAGGATACGTAATGAATGCTATAAAGGTAAGTACGTAGCTTCTGGAATACTTAACTTTAATCCATCATTTGTATACATCGTTCTTGACGATACAAGGGAGACTCTGTAGATACATGCAATGTTACTAATGGCGCCTTGCTAGGTCGTAGACATTGACTTAGCTGAAGGCTATTCTAACTATCTGCTCTGCAAATGAGCGAGGCTTCGCCAGTGTGCATCGCTAGCGAAGTCGTCCGTACAACTGGGGCGAGTGCTAGTTCGTCTCTCTAGACCTGCCGTGTGGTGGCGGCGCTCGGTCTGCTATCACTGAAAGTGGCGACACGCGGGTCCGACATGTACTAATGGACTGCGGCCGATTTAAAGCTACCACCTAGCAAGTGTGGTGTCTGGCGGTGACACCACATTTTCATTTAAGATCAACAGCAACCTATCCTCTTCACAACTGTTAAACTGACAGTTAGCACTTTCTTCTACTGTCTGGACTGTAGTTAAGCAATAATAAAACTCCTATGAGCAAAACCGATCTTCTTGATTAGTTGAAGTGTAGAGTCCATTTTAGTTTGTTATCCAGCTGAAACCCATGTCACTTTAGACATAATAACAGTGTTTTATTTAGTATAATCTTTGTTGCTTACCCCTGCTTACAGTACATCATCTTTCATTGTTTTAAACAGCACAATGGGAGTATCGTACGATTAAAACTTACACTGTTGCTATAGACCTGCTCGGAGCCTGATCAGATATTATTTGGACAGTGTCTAGTCAGTTTGGGACAATGATGATGCTAGGTATTATAGTCTGCAGCATCCATACTATATACATACAGGTGAGTGTAGTTAAAAGCAGTGAAATATTGATCAAAGAGAAGAATCCAAAACAAAATAGCAGACACACGTGGCTGGCAGATCACAAATCAATGACAGGATGTGCCAGCATCTCCATAACACACTAAAATCGGCAGTCTAAAAGCTCAGACTGGAGTATAGACGGTATGAACATAATTTTAAATGTCTTACCACACTAGTATTGGCATCACCTAGAACAGAGGGCAGGTACCATCTTACATTGTTGTCCTTATGAGAATACAGTACATACTCTGTCACAATGAGACTTCTGAATTTGTATGCTGATAGAGCCACAAACAGAAGGCTCTTCTGTGAGAGCATAAAGTTAGGTGTAAGTGAACTGTGTCCTAGATGGAAATTGATGAGTGTGACTTTATCCCATCTCTGTGAACAGAAGAAGGAATGCAAATGCTGGTTAATTTAATTTCACAACTGCTAGCCTGCTGGCCTACACCTTCCGGCACTTATTTTCCTAGTGGTGCACGACTTTCCGGCTCAGCAGTGAGACAGTGGTCTGCATTGACTCAGTTGCCTGAATAGGCCTTGCTACATTAGCTTACTCGTTTCACAGTTGCTACATCAGCTTACTTGTTTCTCTTTATTCCCATGTGTTCCTGCCTCCTCCCCCAACTGTTGTCACAGGAAAATGAGTCCTGTATGTTATTATATCATTTTCTCTGCTGAGTACATTTTCTGGAACGTTCGAAGAGCTTTAAGAACAATGAAGGAGGTGACACACTCCTTCCCTTGATCACATCACACCTTGTCTGCTCCAATGCCTTTGGGACTGGGTACATCACTACATTATACAATGTAAATTTATTTGGTAGGCAGACCCTGCAGAGTACAATTGGGTAAAACCACTGTGTAGCCAAGGTAGTTTCCTCATTTGATCCGTTGCTATGCATGATGCAAAAATTATGGTGCTATTTCATATAAACTGTTCAAGAAAAGGTTTACACCAATCTTGTACCTTCTACAGTTGATGTTTTCTATTGGAAAGTTTTTTCTCAGCACTCTTTTTACCACAGGAAATTGCTAAAAACAGTTGCTTGTACTGGAAATAAAATTAACATGCATTCGTAACAAAGTTGAATGCAGTGTGCTATGTCTCCAAACCTGAAAAGCACAAAGTCACTTCTGTACAGTGTTCAGTCTGTCAACATGCCTCCGAAGGGAGCAATACCAAAACTTCTTGTCATTCATAAATTGCATTTGTTCATAAACAATACTTGCCTGTATTTATGTACATTTTGTTACTAATTATGTTTATTTCTGACTTGAATAAATATGAAGAATTTCTATGGAAGTTATGTAATCTGTGAAAATATAGTGCATTTTACTGGTCCATTACAGGCTCAATACTGTAACGACAGGCTAGGAAAAGCCAGAGGGAAGTCCATCTGGGTTAAGGAGGCAAAAGCAGGGCAATGGCAAAGGAGGTCCTGAAGAGAGCCCACAGACAGCAGACAAAGCTCCAGTCAGGAGTTAGCCTCATAGTGAGCACACAGCAGTTTAGATACAAGACTAAAATTTATACAGTTGATGGAATTATTGCCTCAGGTGGTCATTGCCTTTACTGGGGACATGGAGTGCTCAAATAGTGCCCCATGACAGCTGTTAATTAGAAGAGGAGCCACTCGTGAATCCTATAAACACTGAGGTTAAAATCATATAGTATGATTCATCACCTCCATGCAATATATTGTTTTCATTAATATTGTAAATCACACTTACTGTGTGTTCTTTTGCCAATGCAGTTTAATTTACATCTGCATACATACTGTTATGTCCGCCCCCAGTAGCCGAGTCATCAGCGCGACTGAATGTCAACCCTACGGGCCCGGGTTCGATTCCCGGCTGGGTCTGAGATTTTCTCCGCTCAGGGAATGGGCGATGTGTTGTCCTAATCATCATCATTTCATCCCCATCGACACGCAAATTGCCGAAGTGGCATCAAATAGAAAGACTTGCACCCAGCAAACGGTCTACCCAATGGGAGGCCCTAGTCACACGACATATACGTTTATTTTACATGCTGTTATTGCCCCAAGTCATGCAACTTGCAACAGGTTCCTAAAATTTACTTTAGCATCACAATTATAATTAAAAACTGCAAAATTTTCTTAACAAAGACTACAAGAGGTTTGCATTATCCTGAAAAACAGTTTACAAATTGAATGTAGTTAAGTTGCACTGGCAGCTAGTTGTGCAATGTTGTAACAGATTATAAATTTCATGAAAGATAACAATTAATCTAAAAGTAACTTAAGTCTGACAATAAAATTTAACAAACATGAAAGATACATGACTAAACTGTGTTTAGCACTTCACTGTCAGCAAATTGTGGCAAGCGTATGTTCATTTACATGTATTTGTGATTAGGGGATGTCTGTGTATAGAAAGCAGGATTGCAGATTAACTTCCTCAATTACTTCAAATGGAATGTTTTTGTAACTGTTAATGTGAGGAAGTGATGTTCTAGTTAATTACTGTCTCATATTAAAGTGCACAATCAATACTACAGATAAAAGTGGACTCAACAGCTCTCTTATGATATACTTCATTGAGACAGTCAATTCATTGAAATTCTGGGTGTAATTATTACCAGTTCTTTACTCACTATTGATTGATTGACTGATTAATTGAGAGGGGTTATGGGACAAAATGGTGAGGCAATCAGGAAGTTAGTCACAGAAGAAAGAGGATCCGCTAAAAGTGGACAGATCCAGTCACTAGAGCCAAATTATAAAATAATGATGATTACACACACACACACACACACACACACACACACACAGTAAAAGGCATAAAAGGTGAGACCAAATCTAAAAACTGGAAAAAAGGGGAATCCTTCCATGGGGGAGTGGTCATGGGGTTACACACTGAGAAGACTGGAAAAGAGGTCCCAACCACAACCACCTTGTCTCTGCTCCAAGACCTGGAAATAAAAACCATTTTCATGGAGGAAACCAAGGACTACTTCAACCATCCGTGAATTGTCTGCTAATACTAAATTTAAGGAATCTGGAAGACTATACTTAGCTCAAAGGGCCAAAAGAAGGGGACATTCCATCAATATGTGGGGTACTGTCATTCTGGCTCCGAGAGGAGAGGAAGGAAGAGTGCCAAACTGCAGTAAACTCTTCAATTGTGCGGAATTTATTACTGTGAGCAGTAGCAGATCAAATGTCATTCCACCTACAGCTGGAATCATGAAAGGAAATGGCAGGTAAGTAGCTGCTTCTCTAGCCAAACGGTCAGGCAGTTAATTCCCCGGGATGCCTACATGACTTGGGACCCTAAGAAAGACAATTGAACAGGCGGCATGGCCAAGGGCAGAGAGAAGGCCACAGATAGCAGAGACCAAAGGGTGATGAGAGTAGCATCAGTCGACAGCCTGCAGGCTGTTCATTGAGCCTGAACAAATTAAAACACTGTGGAGGACTCTGCGAATGGCTAGAAGTTCTGCTGTGAACACACTACATGATCCCGGTTATGTAAGGTGTTCTAAGCCAGCATCAGACGTGAAAGTGTATCCCATCTTATCGATTGTCTTAGAACCATCAGTGTAAAAGATGGCGGCACCCTGGAACTCTGCAAGGATGACACACACAAGATGTCAGAAAATCATAGGAGCTGGAATAGTTTGGTCCTAATCCACAGTCTAGGCACCATCTGGGGGGGTGTGAGGGGACTGGGGTTTGGGAGGAAAGGCACGAGGTGCATTCCAGTGAGTGAAGATGGAGGTCCCGACAGAGGAAAGTCAGACGCATGCCAAGTGGCAATCCCACTTGTAGGCGAGTGTCAGGGGGAGACATGCCCCGATGGCAAAGAGCACAGGGTACACGGGATGGTCAAGGAATTGGCGAATGGTGATTGCATAAGAAACCAGGAGTTGGCACTGTCGTAAATGTAGAGGGGAATCCCCGCTTCTGTGAGGAGGCTATCAACGGGACTAATGCGAAAGGCACCAATTGACAGACGCACCCCACAATGGTGAACAGGGTCAAGCAGTTTCAAAGTGGAAGGAGCCGCTGAGCAATAAATCTGACTTCCATAATCTAGTCTGGACAAGACCAGAGCACTGTAAATATGGAGAAGAGTAGCATGGGCATGGTCTGCACCCCCAGATGTATGGGCCAGGCAGTGGAGAGCATTAAGCTTCCGCATGCACATAATCTTTAGGTGGCGAATATGGTGCAGCCATGTCAGCTTGTTGTCAAAAATAAGGCCCAAGAACTGGGACTATGCTACAATGTCGAGGAGCTAGTCACCTAAATAAAGTTCTGGATCGGGTTCTACTGTGGATCGATCACAAAAAATGCGTAACCCGCGTTTTGGAAGGGAGAAAACTGGTTGCCATGGGAGGTGGCCCATACAGAGGCCTGTTGGATAGCATCTCGGAGCCGACACTCAGCAGATGTTACAGAGTGCAAGTTGCACCAGATGCAAAAACCCTCGACATATGACACCGGGATAACCTGAGGCCCACCGGAGGTTACAAGCTCATTGATGGCAATGAAGAAGAGTATGACACTTAGTACACAACCCTGTGGGATACAATTCTCCTGAATCCAAGGGGCGCTGAGTGAAGTGCCAACTCGAACCCAGAAGAGCTGGTGAGATAAAAACTCACAGATAAAAATTGGAAGGGGACCACGGAAGCCCCAGTCATGGAGGGTAACTAAAATATGATGGTGCCAAGCCATGTCATATGCCCTGTGTAGGCCAAAGAAGACCGTGACAAGGTGCCAGCAGCGAGTAAAAGTCTGTCAGATGGCTGTTTCCAATCTGAGTAAATGGTCAGTTGGAGATCGTCTTGCCTGGAAGCCATACTGATATGGGGACAAAAGGCCCCGAGATTCGAGTACTCAACATAATCTGAAGCTAACCATCCTCTCAATCAGTTTACAAAGTACATTCATCAGGCTAATTGAGCGGTAGCTGTCGAGGGACTTTAGGTTCTTTCCAGACTTAAGGACGGGGAGGACTATATTGTCTCGCCATTACGATGGAAAAGCACCGTGAGCCAAATGCAGTTGAAGACCCTGAGGAGATGTTGCCTCTGGGGAATGTCCAAGTGTTGGATCATTTGGTTGTCGATGGAATCCAGGCCTGGGGCCATGTCTCGTAAAGAGGTAAGAGGCTGCGAGAATTCCCATTCAGTGAATGGTTCATTATAGGGCTCAGCATGTTGCAGTATGAAACAGAGGGGGGTCTGTTCAACTCTGTGTTTCTGACGGAGAAAGGTAGCAGGAGAGGAAGAGGACACCAATGCTGTTGCAAAGTGTGTTGCAAGGTGTTCTGCAAGGACCAATGGATCAGTGCACAGAGTACCTTGGAGATTAAACACTGGACAGTTGACTGTCACTGGCGGCCCAGAAGGCTATGGAGCTTGGACCAAACCTGCAATAAAGAGGCATATGTCCCCATGGAGGAAACATAACACTCCTAGCATTCCTTTTTACTCTGCTTAGTAAGGCAACGAGCCTTAGCACAGAGACGCTTACAATCGAAGAGACTGGTCTGTGAAGGATGTCACTCAAATGGCTGCAGTGCCCATCAGCAGTCCTAGACAGCAACTGTGACATCCTTGGTCCACTGCGGTACCATCAAGGATGAGGGGATACCTGTGGATAGGGGGCAGCAGTGCCAGCAGCATGAAGAACAGTGCCAGAGACGCCCTGCATGATTGCATCAGTGGAATTTGAAATGGAGGTGTCAAAGTGCACAGCAAACATATATAAAGGCCAACTGGCCCTGTGGAGTGCCCAACATGGGATTCAGTCTGCCTGGCGGCGGCAGGGGAACAACAAAATCACCGGAAAGTGGTCACTGACACAAAGGTCATCATGGGAGACCAATGTAGGGAAGCCACGACGGCAGGGGAGGAGATCGTGAGATCGATAGCAGTGAAGGTGCCGTGAGTGGCACTGAAGTGGGCAGGGGAACCCTCATTTAGGAGACACAAATTGAGGTCCTTAATAAGTTGGTCAATTAGGAGACCCCTACTCGTTGAAGTGACATTCCTCCACAGAGGGTGGTGGGCATTGAAGTCCCCAAGGAGGAGAAACAGGGGCAGGATTGCTAGATTAAGGTAGACAGTGCAACATAAGGAAGTGGCCTACTTGGAGGGAGGTAGACATTGCAAATGGTCATTGCCAGAGTCGTTTTCACTTGAACCACTATTGCTTCCAGGTTGGTACGTAGGGGGATCCTGTCTCTAATGACATCAGAGGAGGAGGAGGATGTTAGTGTTTAACGTCCCGTCGACAACGAGGTCATTAGAGACGGTCTAATGACATCAGAGCAAACCAAAGTGCAGACCCCACCAGAAGCTACCCCGGGGCCGGCACAGTTCCGACAGAACGCCCAATAACCATGAAATCTTGGAGAGTGGTCATTAGTGGAAATGCATTTCCTGAAGAATAAGACAGAAAGCAGAATAGGAGGAGACAAGACGTATTTCCGGTAGGTGACAACAGTATCCATTGCAATTCCACAGGATAATCGTGTGAAGAGAGTCCAAGTTAGACATAAAGAAGCCGAGAGGGGGTCATGTCAGTCGATCAGTAGTTGTCACTGACAAGGATGGGGTGACATCCAAAAATAAGATGTAGACTCAGGTTGTGAGGGGAGAGATTGCACCTCCGGGATGGGGGGGGGGGTCTTGTATTGGGACTTTTTTCTTCTTCTTCTTCTTCTTCTTCTTCTTCTTCTCCTCCTCCTCCTCCTCCTCTTTTGAAGGTGACAGGGCACCGAGAGAGTACAGGTGTCGGCCAGATCTGGAACCAAAAGAAAGCGGGTGACCTTGGGGCACACAGATGGTGCATCTTATGGCCAAGTGGGGGTAGGAGTCTTCCAGCCGGGGGTAGGAGGAGGAAATGAAGTAACAGAGGCATAAGTTGAAGATAGTGACACTGGGTGGAGTCTCTCACACTTTTGGCGAGCCTCAGCATAAGACAGGCAATCAAGAGACCTGTATTCTTGGATCTTGTTTTCTCTCTTGTAAGCTGGACAATCTGGCGAGCGAGGGGAGTGGCGGTCAGCACAACTGACACATTACACAGTTGGCAGAACGCAGACTTACCTCATGGAGTGGGCGCTCACAGTCACCATATGGAGAGTCCGCTGTACAGCAGAAAGACGTATGACCTATACTCAAGCACCGTATAGGTGGAGGGACGTGCGGCTTCGTGTCACATCTGTAGCACTGACCTCCTCTGGAAGGGTATCCCCCCCCCCCCCCCACTTCCCTCTCCTCAAGCCAGAATGTAAGCATCAGTATCAGTTTGGTTGTCTTTAGACACATCGAACAAAATGAACATCACGCTACTCCAGATTAGCCCGGAGTTCCTCATCAGTTTGCAGGATGCAGTCCCCACAAAATCATTCCCTGGACCATTTTCAGAGATTGGTAAGGAGAATAGACACTGGGGCATAGCCAAGATAATCACAGGCACGAAGTGCTGCAGATTGGGTGGCAGCAGCAGCTTTGATCACTAGGGAGCCTGACCACATCTTACTCAGTGACTCCACTTCACAAAACTTGTTCTCGATATTTTCCACAAAAAACAATGGCTTTTTGGTGGATTTGTGTCCCCATCCGTCCTCGTACAGATGAGCTAGTGGGGAAAATGTTTGATGCCATGATGGAGAGCCTAGCCCTTCTCACATGGTGTAGCCAGGGAAGGGAAGATTGCTGGGTCACATGAAGCAGCATTCAATGATCCTTCACCATGCAAAGAGACAGCCATTTGAGACTGGCCAGATTTTTGCAGCTTCATACACTTTATGCGCCAAGCATCCGCCCTGATACCACTCGCTCCGACCAGGGGTTCTCCCCATGGGCTGTCTCGCACAGCAGCCATTGCCTGGAGTTCCAATGTTCCAAGAAGACAAGCAACCACTCCTTGGCATACATTGGGAGGGAATAGCTCAGGTATCAGCAGTGTGATCCCTGTATTGTCAGGGGGCTCAGCTATATGGACACGTAACAGCCCCACCACACGGACTGGCTACACATGCTGGCTGACCAAGCAGGGTGGAAGGGGGCTACAGCAGGGGAGGGATAGGGGAAAGAAGTGGGGAGAGGAATCCATGCCGTAGATGCTAGGGAAGGAATTCTTCTCCAAATGGCTCACACTAAAAACAGGAAATTTTGATGTGGAGGTCAAACCTCAAACGGGGACATAAACGCCAAAAAGGATGAAAGAACAGGCAGAAGGAACAAAACTGCAAGCCGAAACCAGGTGGATATAAATCAGAATGCTGAGAGAGGGGAAGGGTGGGGTTATGGGGAAGGAGCATAGCTATGGGGAGAGGCCCAGGTGAAGGAAATGCAGCCAGGGAAGGAAGAATTGGCTGCAGTAGCTCGAACCCCGAGTGTGCCACACACAAACTCACAAAAGAACCGTGAGCACCTGGGTGGTTCTTTACTCACTAAAAATCATTCGCAAATCAGACTGGCGACACTAATTTTATCTTGCAACAATTTGTATAACTATTAAAGTTTCTTTAATCATTAAAAACTGCTTGAAATTGTTCATAAACAATAACTGCCTTTATTTTATGTATATTTTGTTACTATTTATGTTTATTTCTGACTGTAATGAATATGAGTGATTTTTATAGATGTAATGTAATCTGTCAAAATACTGTACAGTTTACTGGTACATGTACAGCCTCGATACTTAGAACTTCAACAGTAGGGTTCATTTCAGCAGATACACTATGTGATCACAAGTATCTGGACACCCCCCCCCCCCCCCCCCAAAAACGTATGTTTTCCATATTAGGTGCATTGTGCTGCCACCTACTGCCAG
Source organism: Schistocerca americana (assembly GCF_021461395.2). Classification (NCBI taxonomy): domain Eukaryota; kingdom Metazoa; phylum Arthropoda; class Insecta; order Orthoptera; family Acrididae; genus Schistocerca; species Schistocerca americana. Next base: position 385,615,128 of record NC_060126.1, read on the forward strand.
GCACTCCATATCAGCGACCTTAGTAGTCATTAGGCACTGTGTGAGAGCAGAATGGGGCACTCCGCGGAACTCATGGACTTCGAATGTGCTCAGGTGATTGGGTGTCACTTGTGTCATACGTCTGTACACGAGAGTTCCACAGTCCTAAACATCCCTAAGTCCACTGTTTCCAGTGTGATAGTGAAGTGGGAATGTGAAGGGACATGTACAGCATAAAATCATACAAGCCGACCTCATCTGTTGACTGACAGAGACCGCCAAAAATTGAAGAGGGCCGCAATGTGTAAACACACAGACATCTATCCAGACCACCACACAAGAATTCCAAACTGCATCATGATCCACTGCAAGTACTATGACAGTTAGGCGGGAGGTGAGAAAACTTGGATTTCATGGTCGAGTGGCTGCTCATAAGCCACACATCACGCCGGTAAATGCCGAATGATGCCTATCTTGGTGTAAGGAGTGTAAAGATTGGATGATTGAACAGTGGAAAAACATTGTGTGTTGTGACGAATCACAGTATGCAATGTGGCGATCCGATGGCAGGGTGTGGGTATAGCGAATGCCCGGTGAACGTCATCTGCCAGCGTGTGTATTGCCAAAAGTAAAATTCAGAGAGCAATTAGGAGATGGCGATTGCATCTTTCCACACAATCGGGCACCTGTTCGTAATGCACAGCCTGTGGTGGAGGGGTTACACAACAATAACATCCCTGTAATGGACTGGCCTGCAGCGAGTCCTGACTTGAATCCTATAGAACACCTTTGGGATGTTTCGGAGTGCCGACTTCGTGCCAGGTCTCAACAACCGACATCGATACATCTCCTCAGTGCTGCACTCCTTGGAGAATGGACTGTCATTCCTTAAGAAACCTTCCAGCACCTGACTGAACGTATGCCTGTGAGAGTGGAAGCTGTCATCAAGCCTAAGAGTGGGCCAACACCATACTGAATTCCAGCATTCCCAATGAAGGGCACCACGAACTTGTAAGTCATTTTCAGCCAAGTGTCCGGATACTTTAGATCACATAGTGTATAACATGCCACCCCATTCAGTAAAGTCCTGCCTCCTGGAGGTATGTTTTCAGGAGATGGATATAATGTGCTCATGCTTTATTGTCTCTAAAGTCAAACCCATTGCTGAAATGTTGACTGTAGGGCTGGACTGTACTTGCCAAAGTGGCTGGTGCGTGCATGCGTTCATCACCCCCCCCCCCCCCCCCACACACACACACTTGCTTACCTTGAAACAGTAGTTGTGGTGCAGTTGAAAGATTCAATCATGTCACTATCCTTGGAAATGTCAACCTGAAAATGGAAAGAAAAAAGTTTCCAATCCAAAATGGTGAAGTCTTCACAATAATTTTCATAAATAAATGTTTCAAGTAATGCCAGATATAAATAAACATGATTCACTCACTCTCTCTCTCTCTCTCTCTCTGCGTTCAGTAGACGCTATCAAGAATCAAAACCTTCAGGGAAGTGGAAAGGTGAGTCTAGTCATACATGAACATAAGATAAAGAAACCAGACAAACTTAAACTGTCTACCGTATATACCGCTTAATGCTATTCGGACTTACAACATCTAAATTTAATCGAGAAAATTAGAAAGACAACAGCTACTTTGAACAAAGTTGCTGCCTCTTCAGTTCTACTACAAAGCTGCAGTTTATCTGCTATATGTAACTTAATATTTGCTTCATTACAATGGTATTTTCCAAAGAAAATATTTTTTTAACTGTAAAAATCAGTTCTATTTATAGTCTATCACTACTTGTCACAAAACTTTGCAACAAACATTCTAGCTTGCCATGTAGCTAACAGAACTTTTCATTCCCTGAATCTAAATATTCAAAATGGCTAATACTTGGCTTTCTAATTCCCGGCTTTACATGAGATACCAGCTTTCTGAATATCTTACCACCACATTACATAACTCTATTCTGAGCCTTGGACTGGGAGGCAAGATCTACATGAAAACTATTTTTCTGTCTTGTGACCGTGTATATCACAGTTCAGATGAATTTGATATTTGTCATCAGTCACAAAAACCGTAGAGTACATGTATCAAGAACTGAGAGTATGAATCCAAGATCCTTAAAAAGGCTTCTGCGAGATGTACAGTTTTCTACTTTACGTAATATTTTTATTGTTCACTTCTGCTGAATAACCACTTTATTTACTTTAGGTGCATCACCCCAGAAGATAATTCCGAAAGACAATGGGGACTGAAAATATGCTAAATAACCTAACATACACTCTTCCCTTTCAGTCAACACAATTAGAGATGCTTCTCAGAGTGCAACATGCTGAACTGAACTTCCTGACTAGTTAGTTTACCCACGCCTTGATTCAATTCTAACTTTTCATGTGGCTGGACCCCAAGGAATTTTACACATTGTGCTCCATTCAGAGCATAACTTTTAATGTCTACAGGGTGAGAAGCGATGACGACATTTGAAAATGATGAGAAAGATGATGAAATAGTTGAGGAAGATGATTGAAAGGTAATAAAATGTTTTATAAAGTTTATTAAAATATGACAAATTATTTCAAGAAACAGATACAGGATGAACAAATTGTTTTCATTTTTGATAATATCTTGCCAAAAAGCCCTGTTAAGACCATATAAATTTCTTTATTGGTAATTGTAATTCGCAAACAAAATCAACAACACATTTTTACAAGTAATGACATTCTACACTTCAGTATTGGAAAAAGATCTACAAAATATTTTTTGATTGCTGTTTCCTGAGGAATTTTAGAAAAAATGAAGTAATCATATTAGATTTTCTTTTCTCAACATTTTTCTGAATGGTTTTCACCTCCCTTTCTTGCACTCTTTCTCTTAAGTTCATGATTTATGGACACCCCACGCATACCCTGGGCCAATTTTTTTTTTAATTTTTTTTAAGTGCTTTCCTCAGTTTAGCTGAAATTTGAGAGGAGTTCTTCTTGTGCCCCTATCTATAATAATCTACATCAACATCCGTGCTTTGCAAGCGGCAATATTATATGCAGTGGAAGGGAATATAGTGTACCAGCCTCATTTTCCCCTATATGTGGATGGCACATGAGAAGAAAGACTGCTGGTATCCCTCTGTATGGGCCAAAGTTTCTTCAGTTTAGCATGAGGTAGGTTTCCTGACTCATTTTCGAACATCAGCTCTCACAATCTTATGAGCAACTTTGTACTACTTTGCAGTAATTAAGCCGAAGAATTGTGAACAGCTAAATTACTGAATTTTGTTTTGTTTACTATTTATATCAGACACAGACAAAATGAAAAACAAACACACACACACACACACACACACACACACACACACACACACGGCCACTGTAGACAAGCATTGGAGGACATGTGTGTGTTCTGTTTTATTTACATTGGATAACAGGCTTAGTCCAATAACTAGTAATACCTAGCAATCTTTTTACAATTTGCCTACCTCTCACTCAATGCGTAATTTACTATTCAGGTGCATGAACCACCTAGTGCGGCAGCTCACAAATCCCGATGGTATTCAATAGTCTGACTGACATATTTTAAAATTAAAGAGGTCCATTAAACAACAGGAATCATTAATCACAAGTTTCTGTTTGCATTGTACAAATAAAAGATACTTTGTATAATGTATGTGCTCACTTTATTACAAAACAGTCAGTCTTTGTTGAAAGTGTGCTCATCATATTTGATTTGGACAATTTTGTGGAGCCATTTGCAGTTATGAACTGGATGGCAATTTTAAGTAGGTTACTCCTGTAGCTAAGTCCAGTGCCTTAACCACTGCACCACCTCTCTCTCTCTCTCTCTCTCTCTCTCTCTCTATCTCTCACACACACACACACACACACACACACACACACACACCTTCTTAAAGATACTGACGAACACTGTAAGTGTTGTTTTCTCTTAAAATAAATAAGGGTAAAATTGAACTGAAGCAAGGATAATGGATGGATAACTTCTGGAATTAAGGTATCTTGTGTTAGGAAGAAACACATCTACTTAAATTAGAGCATAAGCTGTCCTTGATGGGACAATAAATGAATGAATGGTCACACAAAAGCCTCAACTGTATATCTTCCCATGTTTGAGGACCTAATCTGTTATTTAAGCAAGGAACAAAATAGTAAGTTTGGAGTCGGTGAAATGTTGTGAGAAGTAGGTTTCACTGGTTGCAAGCCCATGTGCTTAGGGAAGATGGTGTCTGACTTATGTCATAACCAATTTTGGGTTAACTATCACACACTTTTTAAAGTGAGTATTGTAATGAACCAGCTCCCTACTCTGCCTTCCTTTGAAATGTGAACAGATTTACTCAGCCAGTACACAGGGCATGATGTGTAGTTTGAAAGCCAAACCATGATAGATGATATTGTCACCCACAAGAAGATATACAAATTAATCTGTGGTACAGCCACAGGGGCACCCATAAATTTTCATATATGTAAAATACTACCGCAGGCGAAAATCATTCTAAATCACATACAATAGTCCTACAACCCAGTTTGATACTCAGTGAAATAAAAATTAATGCAACATTATTTCAGGGTGTTTACTTGTGATCTTCTGTGACTTATTGGGAGCATTTGACTGTGTCAAGTGTAATATTCCACTACAGGCAATAAATTTTTATGGAACACACTGGTGTCCTGAAAGTCATAGGATAGCAATATGCTCATATACAGATTTCAGTAGTAGTGCATACTTACACTATAAAAAGGCAGTGCATTTGTACTTAGGTGATTCATATGGAAAGGTTTACAATGCGATTTAGGCCACACAATGAGAATTAACAGACTTTGAACGCGGAATGGCAGTTAGAGCTAGACGCAGGGAACATTCCATTTTGGAAATCATTAGGGAAAATAATATTCTGAGATCTACAACATCAAGAATGTGCTGAGAATACTAAATTTCAAGCATTATCTCTCACCAAGGACAAAGCACAGGCTGACGGTCTTCACTTAATGACTGAGAGCAGCGGCATCTGTGTAGACTTGTCAGTGCTACCAGATGGCCAACACTGTGTGAAACAACTGCAGAAATCAAAGTGGGGCACATGATGAATGTATCCATATATCTTGGACTGTGGCAACACATGACCAAAACAAGTGTCTTTGCTAACAGTATGACATCGCCTGCAGCGTCTCCCTGGGCTCACGATCATATCGGTTGCATCCTAGATGACTGCAAAACCATGGCCTGATCAAATGATTTCAGTTGGTAAGACTTGATGGTAGGGTTCAAGTGTGGCGCACACCCCATGAAGCCGTGGACCCAAGCTGTCAACAAAGCACTGTGCAAGCTAGTAGTGGTTTCCATAACGGTGCGAGCTATGTTTACATGGAATATACGGGGTCCTCTGCTTCAAATGAACAAAAAATTGACTGGAAATAGTTATCTTCGGCTACTTGGAGACCATTTTCAGCCATTTGCGAAGGGATTTTTGTGAATGATAATGCAACATGTCACCGGGTCACAACTGTTCACAACTGGTTTGAAGAACATTCTGGACAATTTGAGTGAATGGTTTGGCCTACTCGATGCTTGACAGGAATCCCATCAAACAATAATGGGACATAATCAAGAGGTCTGTTTGTGCACAAAATACTGCATCAGCAACAGTTCTGCAATTATGGACAGTTATAGAGGCAGCATGGTTCAATATTTCTGCAGGGGACTTCCAATGACTCGTTGAGTCCATGCCAGGTTGAGTTGCTGCACCACACGCAGGCAAAAGCAGGTCCGACACAATATTAGGAGGTATCCCTTGGCTTTTGTCACCTCAGTGTATGTAGGTGAGCACATGCCTGGCTTACTCCTTATTTAAGAAACAGAAAGCTGACAGACACCCTAGGCTTTATTAGTAATATAAAGAAGGATGCCTCTTCATCTGGATGGTGAGAAATTACATACCCACAAGGCATGGTCTCTGTCTCACTACTGTTCTTGTTGTATGTTAATGCTCTACCGTTTTATTTCAATCAGGAGACAGAATCGGCCAATGAAGTTTTTGTGAAATTTACTGCTTGATTTTGCACAAATGGGCTAGTTTTAAACTTTGGAGAAACATGGCTCATCCAGTTTTGCACTGTCAAAAACATCCCACCTCCTATTAACTTAAAATATAAAGAAGATAGAATAGGTATAGTGGATAGCTCTAAGTTCTTATGTGAGCATATTGATCAAAACTTAAAAACTAGAAAAAAGATATAAAGTAGTGCCAAAATGTTAGGTTCGGCTACTTTTGACATACGAATCATTGGCAACTTTGGGATATAGAAGCCAGTAGGTGAAAATATTTTCATTCACTGATGTCTCATGGGGTCATATTTTGGGGTAACTCACCAATTAGGCAAAAAGCCTTCATTGCACAAAAGATAGTAATCAGAATTATCTGAGTGGTTCACACATTTACATCTTGTAGGCATCTCTTTAAGCAGCTGTGAGTATTATCTACAGCCACACAGTACATTTATTCACATATGAAATTTGTTATCAACTATCCATCTGAGTTTGAGAGTAACAGAGATATTCACAAATACAACACAGAGGGGAAAATGATCTGTATTACTCTTTACAGAATGTAGCTTTGGCACAGTCAGAATGCCCAACTCCTTAAACAGATGTCTACAAGATGATCGTGGATGAAGTACGCAGCTACAGAACTAGCTGAGAATCTACCACAGAAACAAAATGTCTGAGATATAGCAGAAGTGTCTTCCAGCGTAGAGCAAAAACGTTTCTCCATAGCCCAGTCTTATCTCAAACATGTAATGCATCACTAACTCGAGGCATTTTTTCAGAGAGACTGAAATATACTGTAGTCAAACACCTCTTTAAGAAATGTGATAGGAGATATGTCAGTAAGTGCCAACCTGTTTCACTGCTGACATCATTTTCCAACATCTTGAGAAGGTGATGTTTTCTAGGATAGTACCTCATTTGAGCAACAATAATACCTTCAGCAAAACCTAGTTTGGATTTCAGAAGAGTTTCTGTGCTAAGAATGGCATTTACATTATCACCCACCAAATTTTACAAACACCGAATAACAAAACAGTGCTTGTTGGTATTTTATGTGACCTGTCTAAGACATTTGACTGTGTGAATCACAATATTCTCCTAAATAAATTGAAGTTTCAAGGGATCGATGATACAGCAAACCAACGATTATGCCATATCCAACCAAAAGAACGCAGAAATCTGTACTCAGCAATTCAACCAATGTAGTATGGTGACATTATTCTAGCTGGGTAGAAATCACCTATGGGGTTCCCGAAGGCTCAATCTTAGGTCCACTACTGTTTCTCAAATACGTAAATGATTTTCCTCCTAATACACAACAAGCAGAATTAGTTATTTTTGCAGAAGACACTAGCATTGGAATCAATAGAAAAACAGAAGAAATGGTAAACAAAGTTCTAAAAAGTATCATTGACTGGTTTTCTGCAAATGGCCTCTCCCTCAATTTTAAAAAGACACAACATAGTCATTTCTCACATCTAAAGGGACTACACCAATGATAAATTGTATATGTGGTGATGAAATAATACACTGGGTGGAAACTTTGAAATTCTTAGGTGTCTATTTAGATAAGAAATGAAACTGGAAGAAGCAAATTCTGGTACTCCTAAAACAACTTGGCTTAGCCACATTTGCACTTAGAATCACTGCAAATTCAGGGGAGAGATAAATCAGTAACTTGACATATTTTTGTTCAGTAATGTCGTACAGAATAAGGTTCTGAGGGAATGAATTCATCTTGAAGAAAGAAAGAGTCTGCATTGTTCAAAAACACGCTGTATAAAAAAATGTGGTGCTCACCCATGTTCATCTTTCAGGCATCTGTTTAAAGTGCTGACATTCTGACTATTGCTTAACACTATATTTTTCCCTCATGAGGTTTGTTGTAAATAATCCACTGCAGTTCAAAAGGAACAATGATCTACATAATTGCAATACCACAAGGAAAATGACATTCATTACTTCGCATTTAGGTTGTCTTTAGCACAAAAAAGGGTTCACAACAATGCAACTAAAATTTTTGATCACTTACCCGATGATATAGAATGTCTAATAGACAGCAAAGTAAAATTTGAAAACAAAATTGAAAAATTTTCTTCTCGACAACTTCTACTCCATAGATGAACTGCCATTATTGTAATATTTAAAAGGTAATGGGTAGGAATTACTAATTCATATCTGTATAAAAGAAAACACCTTATAAATGTTCAGCATGTAGCCATATTTAGAAATCAATTTGCGATGTGAATGTACAATGACTCATTCCACATTATTATGATTTATCATGCAAAATGATCCATGTAACATGAAACTAACTAACAAACAACTGCTTATATATCACAGAAGAAGTATTGAATAAAAATAATTAGTTATTTTTACAGACCCCCCCCCCCCCCCCCACACCAGATGACTGGATGATAGGCAATACAAACTGCATATGAACACTACAGAGAGCCTACACTATGTTGCCACTCTAACAAAAGTGATCTATCACACAAAGACATTGAAACACGTGTGTGTTTTACTTTGTTAATATGTGCAATTCAACTTAATAACATTCATTGTAAATGTGATCTAAAGAACAATTAACAAACGCTTGTCCCTGTGAACTTTGAAGTCATACCCTGGGTTATGGTCTTTCAAAAAACCTCCCAAGTTGAATTCAGGCATTTTTTATTACAAAATAAACTGAGAGATATGCAACTTAAATACAAAAAAGGCTTCTTGGTAAAAAAAATTTACAGAATGACACCATAGTGACACAGTCCTTAAGAAATCATTACAGTAAGTCTATTGAAGCAGAAGCCTTCAAGACCTGTATGACTAAACTGCAGCATAATTAATGCTTATAAGGACCAGATTGTTTGGGCTTTTGTCTGCATAACGTTTCAAATACTAGACATATAACTGAAAACAAATGCAACATGAAAGAAAATATGCCACATCTGATTATAAATCCTCACTCTACTGCATTTATATTCTGCGACTTCATAAACATACATAAGAATGTGTTTTAAAGAGTTAAATAAAAACTAATTTGTATTGTGTTCATGTTAATAAGAACATCAGCTTATAGGACACCATGAGCATTCACATTAGATCACTATTTACATTCATCATCAGAATTTTTTAAGCAAGTAAATTTTAAGAAGTTGAAAGAAAAAAACCTCTAAACTCATTTAAATTATTATATTATCTTAATTATAAACTATATGTGTATGCCCATAATATGCTCTGTGTGTGTGTGTGTGTGTGTGTACTCGAGAAGGAGGTCTTTTGGTTGAATGGCTTAATGTATAACAGTCTTTTTACTGTGTCTGCCTGAAACTCAATATCTCCTCTATATGGCGAGTTCCACTCTATCCTTTTCGTAATATCGTCTTTATTTCAAACAGGAATATCCACTGCTTGATCAACACAGAAATTAATAAGAGGCATATGGTGTCTTAAAATGTGGTGGAAGTGAAATTCCATTTGTTATTACCTTTGTATCACCCGCATTGCCAGTTGTAGCAAGACGGAAGTAGGGAGGATCAGGTGACAATAAAAGTTCAACAAATTCACTAGTCGAGTCCAATTCAGTTAGAACATCTTTCATGTTATCAGCTCTAGCTATCACTTTGTTTAGTACATGTGCATTTTCAATATCAAAATCCAACATTTCTTCTGGTTCCTGGGTACGAATGCTACAATCTGTCACAACTCCATCCTCTTCTAATCTGAAAGTGGAAACTTCCACAGTAACTTGTTTTTTCTTATTTTTAACATTCATACAGATTTCTTTAACTTATAAATCAATGTTCAAGACATTATGATGAAATTGACAGTAAAATAATTAAATGCTGTACAACTGAACTTTGTGATGGATATTTTCATACTCATACTTTCACAGGGTTATTTTAAACACACTATTGTAAAGCCGCTTCACAAAAAAAAGAGCCAAAATGTTAGTAAAAAATTACTTACACATTCCATTTTTTCAAAACAGTTTGAAATTATGAACAACATACTTTGCAAATACCTAGTACAGGAAAACATGCATACAAGCAAACAGTTTGGATTTCAAAAAGGACTATCAACTGACAGTTTATATTAATAATCATGATGGGATTACATAGTTTCTTCCATAACACGAGTAACAAAATAAGACGGTTGCATTCCCTGGCTGAAAATAGGTATAAAGGCACTCAGTGTCTTCTTGTGTTATTGCACTGTTAGTACTTTTTCCAACCTCCATTCTTCCTAATTATCTAAACAAATTCTCTTCAGCATTGATTTTGTTAGATTTGTTGTTCTTGCAGTGAAATTATTGCCCACTCTTTGCATATTCCACTTTTCAGCTTACTTATGGATACGAATTGCCTTCCATTGTGATAAACACAATTTGCAAGTATTCCCCAGATGTTCTCCACAGGGTTCAAATCCAGACTATGTGCAGGCCAGGACAAGATATCTATAGCTTTATCTTCAAACCGCATTTTGGTTCTAGCGCACAGATGCATTATCTTGTTGAAATATTACACTATCGCCCCTCAGGTCCTCGTACATTCTAATCAGTTCTGTCTCTGGTACCTCACTGAAAATGTTAGAACTCATTCTAGTTTTCAGCCAAGCAGTGCTTGATTTATCTTTCATGCAGAAGGCTGCCCAAATCATTCATCAACTAAATGCCAGCTCATTCTCACCTGCTGCTGCTCTGTTCTCAGGCCCTGTCAATAATTCTGAAATCCATCCGGATCATCTAAATTAAACTACTTCTCATCACTGACACTACTTTATCACATTCTGACAAACTCTGTCATGCATGTCTGGCAGATACTGGCAATTGCACATCAGCAACAAGCTGAGAAGGATAATGATTTGCGGCCAGGGGTTGTCACAAGTTTCCCCGAGTGAAATTCTCTGATATTTCCCTGATTTCCAGACAAGTTTTAGCATTTTTCCCTGACAAATTTTGAGATCTCAAGGTAAATAAAGACATAAGTTGAAAAAAAAATGAAAGGACTTCTGTACTTCTCCTCTCCCCCCCCCCCCCCTTTCTGTTCTGTATTGATGTAGGACACAAAAACAACCAGGGTCATAATGTCAATCCCCAACAACAGAAGAGAAGATAGCTAAAAACAGGGACATGGAGAAAGGTCTATAAAATATGCACTAGAGAAATGGAGGACCAGACCTAAAAATTAAATGGCCTTCGCGGTACTGCTATGACGGATAAAAAGTAAAACGCAGTCGACAGCCCGTGCGTCATTCGCTAAAATGGCCAATAACTCAGACAGCAAACGCAAACAGGAACATAACTGGACAAAAAAAGGGCATTCCATCAGGAAATGGCAGAAGTTAGAAGTTGGGCGCATGGTGCACAAAGTGGGGGAGAGTGCCACTTAACAAATAGCGATGGCTAAAAAAGGAGTGCCCAATACGCAACTTAGTTAAAATGGCGGGGGCAAGAGGAGGTCATCCAAGCTGCTGGGAAAGGCTTAATAACCTGAAGTTTATTCCCATGAAGGGAGGACCAGTGGTGATGCCACAGCCACATCACCTCCTGACAGACGGCAACACAGAGATCATCAGAAGGAATGTAAGAACTAGTGGGTTGAGGTACAAGGACTGCAGCCTTGGCAACAGGGTCAGCAGCCTCGTTTCCCGTCAGACCGACATGACCAGGAATCCACATAAACATCACAGTGGCTCTATAGAATGAGCAAGCACAAGCTTTCCTGGACCCATTGCACTACGAGATGGACAGTGAACAGTGCACAGAGCCTTTGAAGGGTGCTGATAGTCCGAGCAGATGACACAATTGAAAAGCCTGTGTTCACCGGATGTACTCTGTAGCCTGATATTCTCCGAAGAGCTCTGCTGCAAATACTGAACAGTGTCCCAGAAGCTGATACCAAAAAATGTAGGCACCAATGATGAAGGCACACCTGACACCATGGTCAGTCCAAGAGCCATCAGTGAACACAAAGGTGTTATCACGAAATTCCACGAGAAGGTTGTGAATCTGAAGGCGATAGAGCAAGGCTGGTATAGTGTCCTTAGGAAGCGAATTAAGGCCAAGGTGAACGCAATCCGCAGCATACAGCCAAGGTGGTGAACAGTTCACATCCACCACAAAGTTGCAGGGAGCTTGAAGTTAACCTGCTGGATCAAGAGCCGAAAGTGAACCCAAGTAGGCAACAGAGAAGAGGGGCACACCCCATACTGGCACTTCCAGTACGTCATCGAAGAAGGAGGCATAGGATGGGTGGCCAAGGCAGACATATGGCATGCATACCTGCTGAGGAGAAAGTCACGGTGGTAGTTCAGCGGCTTATGCATATAGACTCTCAACCAGGCTAGTGTAAAAGGCGCCAGTGGACAAACGGATGCCATGATAGCGGATAGTATTGAGACGGTGTAAGAGGGACGGTCGTGCACATGCGTAAACAAAGCACCCAATAGTCCAGTTTCGAACAGGCAAGGGACTGTTACAAACAGTGGACAGTAGTTCGATCTGCACCCTGGGAAGTACCATTGAGGGACCATGTACAGCAGGCTGCCAGGTAAGACTTGTAGGAGGAGCAAGAGTGTTTCCCATCAAGCAGGAGCCCAAAGAATTTCATAGTTTCAAAGAACAGAAGGGCAACAGGCCCAAGATGTAAAACGTGGTGGGGGAAACCATTTACACTGTCAGAAATTCAATGACAGTTTTGTCAGTGTAAAAACGAAAGCTATTGTCAATGCACCAAGAGTAAAGGCGATCAATATACTGCTGAAGAGGCTGCTTAGTGAGACAGGTCTGTGGAGAACTGCAACAGGTGGCAAAATCGTGAACAAAATGGGAGCCGGAGATGCCCGGCGGGAGATAGGCCATTATAGGGTTAATGGTGATAGCAAAGAGGATGACACTCAGGACGGAACCCTGAGGCACACCATTTTCCTGGATAAAGGTGTCTGACAAAGCAGTACCCAAACGTACCTTGAAAACTCTGTCTTTTAAAAATTCCTCAAGGAAATGGGGCAGGTGACCACGGAAGCCCCACGTGTAGAGAGTATGGAGGATACCAGTCCTACAGCAAGTGCCTTAGGCTTTCTCCAAATTGAAAAACATGGCCACAGTCTGGGATTTCCACAAAAAACGAATCATGACATGGGTGGACAAAGGGACAATATGGTCAACTGGAGAATGGCGTGCTTGAAATCCGCACTGTGTAGTGGTTAGTAAATTGCGAGACTCTAGTCACTATACCGGCCGGGCATGGATCATACCAGCTTGCAAACACAGCTGGAGAGATGGAGTGGTAGCCAGAAGGAAGGTGTTTGTCCTTACCGGGCTTAGGTATGGGTGTGACAGTGGCTTCATGCCAGCATTTGGGAAAATTGCCCTCTGCCCAGATGAGGTTGTACATATTAAGCAGAAAGTGCTTGCCTGCAAGAGAAACATGCTGCAATATCTGAATGCGAACAGTGTCTGTCCCTGGGCCAGAGGATCTGGTTTTTTTTTTTCTTTTGGTTGGGTTTAAGGGCGCTCAACTGCTGAGGTCATTAGCGCCCAGTCACTGTTGTTAGAGCACATGGAATCTGTTAAAACTCAAGGGGATGGGGGCCACCAGAAGGACCTGACAAAGATGCAGATAAAATAAGTAAAAAGGTTAAATGTCTTTGGACAAGCCAGTTAAAGTTATAAAACGCAGAATACGAGCAGCTGCTCGAGCGTCATCAGCTAAAACATCCGGTAAAGTAGATGGCAGGGACAGGACAACACGAAATTGACTAAAACGGGGACACGACAATAAAACATGGCGCACTGTTAATGCCTGACCACAAGGGCACTGCGGGGCTGGGTCACCGGAGAGCAGGTAGCGGTGGCTAAACCGGCAATGCCCAATCCGCAACCTGGTCAGAAGGACCTCCTCGCGCCGAGATGGTCGGGAGGATGTTGTCCAAGCAGTTGGGAGCGGTTTTACTGCCCGGAGCTTGTTTCCTTGGAGGGATGACCAAGCATCCCACCACAACGACACAAGCCTCTTACATACATCCCCACGAACGTCAGATGACGGGACACAACGGGAGGCTGGCCGAGGCAGGAGGACTGCAGCCTTGGCTGCAGCATCCGCAGCCTCATTCCCAGGCACTCCTACATGTCCGGGAACCCACAGAAAGCTGACAGAACCACCATTATCAGCGAAAGAATGGAGGGACTGCTGTATCCGTTGAATCAAGGGATGGACCGGATAGGGAGCTCCAAGGCTCTGAAGAGCACTGAGTGAGTCAGAGCAGAGTACGTACGAGGAATGGCGGTGGCGGCGGGCATACTGAACGGCCTGATGGAGAGCAAAAAGCTCGGCCGTAAAGCTGGAACATTGGTCGAGGAGCCGGTATTTAAAGGTGGCGGCCCCGACGACAAAGGCACAGCCGACACCATCGTCAGTTTTGGAGCCATCGGTGTAAATAAAGGTGTGACCGGCAAGGCGAGCACAAAGTTCGACAAACCGTGAGCAATACACTGCAGCCGGAGTACCCTCCTTCGGGAGTGAGCTGAGGTCGAGATAAATATGAACCGGAGCCTGGAGCCAAGGTGGTGTCGGGCTCTCACCCTCTCTGAAGGTGGTACGGAGGGCAAAATCCAATTGTCGAAGCAGGCGACGGAAGCGGACTCCGGGGGGCAGCAGGGCAGAGACATACAACCCGTACTGACGGTCGAGAGAATCGGCGAAGAAGGACTTATAAGAGGGGTGGTCGGGCATAGACAACAGCCGGCAGGCATACCGACACAGCAGTACGTCGCGCCGGTAGGTCAATGGTAACTCTGCAGCTTCAGCATAAAGACTCTCGACAGGACTAGTGTAGAAGGCTCCGGTCGCAAGACGTAGGCACAGGGATGGTGGGCTGGACCTGAAGAAGGTCCTCACGCGCGGGGTCCGTTTTGGAACGCCGGACCTCGGAAGCTGGGGTCCGGAACGTTTCCCCGATGGACGCCTGAGAAGAGCGCCTCAGAATAAGAGAGCCGATCCAAAGTTTTGATTTCTTGTATCTTCTTCTCCTTCTGATAGGCGGGGCAGTTTGAGGATCTAGGCGAGTGGACGTCAGGACAATTAATGCACCGAGGTGGTGGGGTGCATGTATGTTCCTCACGAAGAGGACGTCCACAATCGCCACAAAGGGGCTCAGCCTCACACCGTGACGACATGTGCCCAAAGCGCAAACACCTAAAACAGCGCATAGGAGGCGGGACGTAAGGTCGCACGTCACACCGGTAGCACATCACCTTTACCTTCTCCGGGAGAACGTCCCCCTCGAAGGCGAGGATGAAGGCCCCGGTGTCGATGCGACGGTCTTTGGGGCCGCGCTGGACTCGCCGAACGAAATGCACGCCTCGCTGCTCCAGGTTGGCCCTGAGCTCCTCATCAGATTGTAGCAGGAGGTCACGATGAAAAATAACCCCCTGCGTCCTATTTAGTGCCAGATGTGGGACAATGGATACTGGGATGTCCCCTAGGCGGTCGCACGCCTGGAGCGCCACCGACTGTGTGGCGGAGGTGGTCTTGATAAGAACGGACCCTGAACGCATCTTGCTGAGAGCCTCGATTTCCCCGAAGATGTCCTCAATGTGCTGAACAAAGAACATGGGCTTGGAGGTGGCGAATGTCCCCCAATCGGTTCGAGAACAGACCAAATAGCGGGGGAAGTACTTCGCCCCAAGCCGGCGGGCCTGTCCCTCCTCCCATGGAGTGGCCAAGGGGGAAAGGGCAGGAGAACCAGGACTAGAAACGGTACCTTTTCTTTTGAAAGACTCAGCCGCAGAGCGACCTGATACGTGTTGACGTTTCATCTGCGAAACGTCCGCCCCGATACCACGCACTCCGACCAGGGGCTCTCCCCACGGGCGCCACCCAGCCGCAACAAGGGCCACCTGGCAGGATGACCATTGCCGGGAGTCCTGATGCCCCAAGGAGACGGGCATCTACTCCTTGGCCGACGTGGGGAGGGTGCAGCTCAGGTATCGGCAGTACGATCCCTGTGTTGTCAGGGGGCTACAGCCTAGAGGGTACATGACGACCCCACCACAACGGGCTGGCTACCGTGCTGGATTTCTGGTGCCATGGAAAGTCCATCATGATCGCTGGGGCAGATGGAGATGCACTATGGGCGTAACTTGGACAACCCATCAGGCGTTTAGGCCCAATTTGAGGAATAGTGGGTATGGTTACAACGCCGGTGCAATGCTGAGTGCCAAGGTCTTAGTGCACTTAGGACCAGTGGTACACCACGTAAGGTGTCCTTCCCCAAAAGGCTCGTACTTCTGTAGAATTTTGAAAAATGGAGGTCAAACCCCAAGGGGGACCATCACATGGAAGGCCGAAACGGTGGAAACTCCTTTTAGTCGCCTCGTACGACAGGCAGGAATACCTCGGGCCTATTCTTACCCCGGACCCGCAGGGGGTAGAGGATCTGGATGAAATGATTGCATGATCTAGCTACCTCATAGTAAAGGTGGCATTGTAACACTCATGATTCTGAGATGAGAAGGGTATTGCATGAGCTGCCTCCAATCGTTTCCAATGGAGGAAGAGAGGGGGATAGTTAGAGGAGCTCAAAATTTCCGCAAAATGGTGGCCAAAGGTGTTGGTGATAGCAATAGGGTTGACGATGGCATCGTCTGCTACTGTCAGGCTGAAAACTGGGGAATAGATCTAGGTCCCAGAAAGCCGTCGGCTAGCTTTTTATGTTATCCTGAAGACTGCGATGACACTGGTCACGTATCTGTTTATAATGGAAGCAGTTTGCCATCATAGGATGATGGTTACAAATGTGGAGAGCACGTCTCCACGCGCGAATCGCATCGCGGCACGCCTCAGTCCACCAAGGGACGGGGAAACAGCCTGTTAAAGAGGAAGGACAAGGAACGGAACACTCTGCGGCGAAAAGGATTATGTTTGTAAGATATTCTACCTGGTCATCACAACTGGGGAAATGGTGTCCGTCAAAGGCCACCAGGGAGGAGTAAAGCCTCCAGTCGGCCTTAGTAAGCTGCGATTTGAGTGTACACTAAGGTGAGGTAGGAGTCAGTAAACAGATAGCATATGGGAAATGGTCACTCGAGCAGATGACAGAAAGAACAGACCACTCAAGATAATGAGCAAGATGAGAAGTGCAGAAGGGTAGGTCCAAATGGGAATAGGTGCACGACGAGTCTGATAGGAATGTGGGTGCTCCTTTGTTAACGCACAAAAGATTAAGTTGATTATGAAGGTCAGCCAAGAGCGCACCTCTCCGAAAGGTTCTGGGAGAACCACAAATGGGACGGTGTGCATTAAAGTCACCAAGCAGCAGAAATGGTTGAGGTAGCTGCCCAACAAGCTGGAGGAAGACAACCCTGGTGTCATCGAATGACAGAGGGATGAAAATGGTACAAAGGAAAAAGGTCAAGTGAGGAAAGGAAAAGACGAACTGCGACAGCTTGAGGATGGGTAGTAAGGGAGATGGGTTGACTATGAACATCATCCCGTATGAGCAGCTTGGCTCCCTCATGAGATGGAATGCCAAACTTGGGAGGAACATGAAAACAGACCAGCATGAAATGCAAAAGCTCAAAGCAGTCACACGGATGTGATTCTGTTTCCTGAAGGCAGAGTACATTTGTCAAGAAAATCTGTAAACTCTTTGGAACATTGTTAGCACCACAGAATGGATTAGTAGTAGGCATGCATCAGATGTGATGGGACGTGTTTTTACTTTTGACAATGACAATGGAATTTTTGGTTTTGTTGAAGTAGAAATTGTAAAGACGGTGTGAGATAGGAAAAAGTGAGAGAATAAAAATTACAGAAACTGAAATTACTGCCCAGGCAATACTTCAGCATTATGTACGTCAATTGGAACCATGAGAACATATAATACCAAAAATTTCAGCATTAAAAATCAGCCCCTAGACATGAAGAACAGGAGCCAACTACGAGAAAAGAAGATACATAAAAAATTTATTGTAAATCTTATTCCTCTGGAAGCTTATTGAAAGAGTTAATTATGAAGTCAGTGACAAACAACAAATGATATGAGGGAGGGGTAGATTACAGCCTGTACCAGGAGATGCATGGAAACCCTACCTGTCGATCCGGGGCTGGGAATTATGTGTTACCCAATCACCTGTTACGGGTCAGATGCATGGGCTGGCCTTCAGGAGCGCACAGGGAGGAAGAAGAAAAAAGAGAAGCCTCAAACGTCGAAGCGGAGGAAGGACAGTAGTTGAACGAAGAAAGGAAAAAGGAATGAAAAACAGTGATGAGACTGTTCTTATGTCAGCTAAGTGCAAAACACTCCCAAAAACACCTCAGATACGTTCCCCAAGGGAATGGAAAAAGAACAGCAAGACGATAGACATTCAGCAAGGGAACTGCAAAGGCTGGGCCCCTGGGTAGATTTCTCCCCCGTGTGAGCATAAATCTTAAGTCCTAACATTAACATCTTTTGTAATCAGCAGTTTTTAGAAGGAGAAAGCAAGACAAATGATGTATGTGTTCCATTAAGACCACTGTTGTTATATTATTTCAATAAAACAAAACTAATTTGTGACAAAAATATGGATTTCCTTGGAGTTGCAATACAGATTTAAAATGCCTTCATTGATTTCA
The DNA here is from genome assembly GCF_021461395.2 of Schistocerca americana. Taxonomy (NCBI): domain Eukaryota; kingdom Metazoa; phylum Arthropoda; class Insecta; order Orthoptera; family Acrididae; genus Schistocerca; species Schistocerca americana. Next base: position 385,633,783 of record NC_060126.1, read on the forward strand.
GAAATAACCTTAGAAAAAAGTAGGCCTCTAGAAAGAAATGTATTAGGCAGGGAAGAATTGTGTAAACCAACACTGTGGATGACCACCAATAAAATGTTTGTTATACAATGTTCGTTATTATCAGTTATTAGTCACTGTGTTATGTCTATTATTTTACAGGTATTGTGTGATTTTTCTTCGAGAAATATGTGAATACATAGCATACAAACTGCTAGCGACTACCGTAATTTTCTTCTTCTTATTGTCCATACTTTCTAATATATAAATGATTTACAAAGTGCCAAAATGTACTAGAATAAATTAATTGTCTATAAAACGTTGCACTGTACTTGCGGTGAGACGGTCGCAATTCATGAAATCCAACACCCGTGGCCTCTGACCTGTTGAGGAGCACCGCAGTCCTGAGTCCTTGGATTAACCATAAAAATCCACTGCAATATGCCACACACAAATTGACCTAGACTGCAGGCAGATCGGTGAGACTAGATCTGATGGGCACGACTTACATATTAGTGGGAAGTAATGGGCTTCAGATCGGCAGGCTCAATCTGTTAGAGACACAGAAATGGCATGCAGTTTTGGCCCATTGTTGAAGTCCACTTGTGTATGAGTTATTCACATGTCACATCATGTTGATGAAATGAGATCAACGAGATTTTTCCAGTGCTCTTTTTGCCCCCAATTTCTCCGATATTTCCCTGACACACTTGAAATTCCCTGATATTCTCCAATTTCCAGAACTTGTGGCCACCCTGGTGGCCCTTGCTTTGTGCCAAAGTAAACATTTCAATAAGTAGAAAATTTTCTGTTTTACCCATATTATCCGTTTTGTCCATATTGTGTGCCCAGTCTAATGAAATTATCAACCACTGTAGCTGAACAGTTCTACTTCTTAGAGATTTGATGATTAGAGTGTCCCATTTCCTTGTACAGGCCAATTTTTGCTTTTTTACCACTATGTGGCACCATCATAATTGTGGTTTATGTATACCACACGCACTGTCATTAATGGTGTCTGTTCCACATCTGCAGTAAAGGCACGTATATACACACTAACACTGCACAGAGTCGACTGCCTTTATACCGTCCGCAACCATATGGATTGTTGGCGTATTGTTGTACACTGTACTACTGACATTGAATGAGATACCACTTGACTGGATTTGTCAGTATACTGGATCTCATATCATTGCATCCAATGGATAATGTTAATTTTCCTTCAAATATCCATGCCTTTATACTATTTTCCACAACTGTGGTTAAAATAATAGCTACAGTTACAATATAATGAAGTAGTAGACACAATACATTCATGGCTTTTATGTTACGGGAATGCAAAAAGCAAAATGTATCAGGCCCATGCCAATCAGATAAGAGCAGCCACAGTACTTCTTAAAGAACTCCAAAACCTACAGAAGTAGGTTCCTCCAACATGATCTACCAGAAGCAGAAGGCATTAAGATCCTGGGATCAAAACTTTAATGGGAATCTCCAGCAAGAATCAATGAAAGTGCCTTAGTTTAGTGATTTTTCAGTACAAATGATAAATGCTACAGGTGATTTAGAAATGAAGAAACATGTTAATTCTGCATATTTCCACTCATTTATCAGTTATGGAATAATTTTTGGGTGGAACTCAATTTACAGGGTCAGTATTTTCAGAATAAGGAACAGCACTATGAGAATTATATCTGGTGTTAATTCTATACCGTTCCACAGAATCCCCATCAATAAACATAAGTGTTTATTCATTAATATCTTTTTCCATTGCCAATATTTCTCAGAGTGATATGCATGGATACAACACTCGGACCTAAATAATTTTTACAAAGACTAAAGGGGATTAACATTATCCCAAATGAGAACACATATTTAATACATGTAATGTAGATACTGTAGGCCAGAGGTGCTCAAGATTGAATTAAACAACTTACTCTTGAGCGCCTATTTCTGCTTCTTTAAAAAGTATCTCCATAGAAACTCTTAAATTAAATGTTTTAGGTTATTTTATTATTAGAAGTTTCACTTTTATATACAGGTAACAGTTTTTCATGATGTTTGAACATTTCAATGTACTGCAATTAAATTAAATAAAATGTAAATTTATAACTTCTTTAATAGTCCAGAGAACGTTATTTATGAGATACAAGTTATACAACCAATGCTTTCTATCCATAGGGGCCTCTCAATATGACTAATGTAATGTAATCCCATATTGTAAACAGTACTTACAGAAGGGTCAGAGGGAATCCGTATTTCCTATACGACATCTTCAAAGCTGTATTATGACTTCCAAATATATTAAGGCATTCAATTAGGATTGCTAGATTGATTTTCAATACGACTTGTTCTTCCGTCAATGTATATTCCTGGAGTTAATGATTAGGTCTTGTAGTGAGCTTAGGAAAGATGTACACCACGAAACATTTCATACAAACAGATACATACCTCGAATACTTCTGCCTGTATAAATGCGCTCAACTGTACACACTTGCTATCCTCGACACTAACTTTGAGTCCTCTGTCAGTCATAAATATTATTGCATGCTGCAAACAAATCAAAATCTTAATTCACGTAACATATCAAATAACAGTCCAAGGAAAGTAATGGTATTTCCTGTTTCGAATTGTCTTCCAAAATTTTACACAGCTACATCATTTTCCGTAAACTGGTTTTCAAATCCACCAATGAGAAGTCGAATTATAGCAGTTTTTCTCAGGTATACAACAATGTTTTCGTTCGTATGTGTCCTACCAAACTATTAAATTCACTTACATCTTTGAAATGGATGGCTCTCAGTAGCATTACGAGATTCTTCACGCTGTCTAGACGGGCTGTGAAAACAAAATCTTCGTCAATTTCACCCTGCTGACTCTGCAAAGCCATTGTTATTTTTGCCACTCTGTTTTCATTTATACATCATCCCGCCACAATTCTACTCACTTGTTGATACTTCCATTCCCTGCCACTAGAGGCGCCTGAGTGTCAGTCAGCTGTCAAGATCTGTTGAAAAGCGGGACAAATATTTACATATTTAGCTATTTACTGTATACAGTGTGTGGTGGATTGTCTAATCTGGTGTGGAGGCAATGAGATGTAAGTTGAAAAGTAACCACTAAATCTCATATATTTGTAGTACATGAGTGAAAATGAAAAGCCGTATATATCTACAACGAGATGAAATAGAAAGCCTACAAATATGTGCAAATGCTGGAGGACGGTTGTCAGGTATTCTTATGTGCAAAGTAGTTGGTGAAGGATATATGAATGCCGATGAAGTCAGTGCAGTTATACTAAAAGAAAAGTTCCAGAAGATGAAAGTTGTTTACCATTCTTGTTTTATTTCCTCTTTTTGTTCTTTTGCATTCAGTTAGTATTTCAACTGGACGAAGCTATATTTACAAGGCTGCGTTTGGCAGCCAAGTGTAATCCAGCTCTTGAATATATGACGTACAATGTATTAAACAAATTACAATAAGAAAACCACCATAAGTGACAAGTCGATCAGTACACTATAGTCTCACTGGTTTACGTTTTCAATTTAATAGTAACAGATAGCTCATACCAAAATACACCAGCCCGTGGTTGCTCAGTTGGTAGGCTACCAGCACTGATAGTAAGTTCTCTAGGCATGAGCTAATTGCACTGTCATTACTTACCACGAGTGTTAATTTCACCGTGCACATACTGCAGTATCAACATTGAAGTCTTGAACAAACGAGCAAGCTGTGGCTTGCCAATTCATCACCATATGCTCTCTGACAGATATTAGCACATTCAGGTGTGCATGGCAACCTCTGTGGACCTTGGAGAAGTATGAGAGAGAGTGGTAGACGAATGTTTTAGTCAGGTCTTAATTTGTCAGGAAGCTCCTGAGTACAAATACCTGGGATAAACAAGAGTGTTTGATACCACCTGATGGCTTTGACCTATGATGTCATATCAAGCCCTGAGATGCTACAAATATGATTTCAACTTGGCAACCAAGGACATTAGAAGTTGCCATGGTGAGAAAATACAAACCAGAAATATAGTATCTTATAAAATATTGAAGCTTACAGGACAACTGCTAGAAATTGGGTGCTTTGCATGGGGAGAAACTAAAATCTAAAATACCAACTGCAGAATGAAAATAATACAAAATTAATTACAAAAAGGAGGGAAAAACACTAAACAGGTAAAAACTAGCTATAACTAGAATAAAATCACTTTGAATAAAGTTCAGTAAAATCTTTTCGGTTTACAAGCTGCATCACTTTCTGAAACATCTCTTGACCCATACAGCTCAGCTTGAAAGACTGATACCAGAACAAAAATCCTAAAACTGGTAGCTCTACAAAAAACCAAAAGGCAAGAAAGATACACGCAGCAAAAAAATCACGAAAACGTACGAAGGGCTGTAGCAGCAGTACGAATTAACCTGTATAGCACACTTTGAATGACAGACCCCAATAACAAAAACCTAAAACTGATGAAAGGTGATACTGATGACACGGGTTGACCTACATAGCTCAAAGCAAGACAGAAATACATAGCGAAAAATCATGGAAATTAGCGAAAGGACATATCTACAGCATCAGCACAGCTTAAAACCCACTGGTTCTGTTAAGCAGAGGCCAAATCTTACACAGATGAAAGAACCTCCAACAACACCAAAAACCAAACTAACCATACACAAAATTCCCCATGAATGAGAGGTTGAGAATCATAAATATGTAATGCAGAAAAATAAAGAACGAACAGTGGACAATACAATTCACCAAACAACTTAAAATCACAGAAACAATATGAACACATGCCTCAGTTTACATAAAACACTACCATATCTGAAAGAACTTCTTCCCAAACCTCCCTCTCATCACAATAAAGAAGGAATAAACAATCCCACCCCACCTCACTGATAATAATAATAAATAATAATAATAAAACTTCTCCACCAACAGGACTTATGAAGATGAGCCTGAAGATGAGCCTATAAAACAGAAAACTGTCTTTTATTTCAATCAACAACAGATTTGAACGCCACCCAATAGCCTTCAAAAGTATTACCACAGGGCCCAGTATTATAGTCCTTAAATGCAGTATTATGGTTAAAAACAAGGTGTTCATATACCCTACTGCCGAATCCCTCATATAAAGGGAACCTGTCTGATGCGATAGTAAATCCATCTGACATGATATTAAACCCTTGTGACATGACAGTTCCCCCCCCCCCCCCTCCTACTGTTAGATTTTCCTCTATTAAAGAAATCAACACATGCATATTACAATTACCAACAATGCCCCCCCCCCCAAAAAAAAATAAATAAATAAAATCATCACCATCCCCACCACAAGTATCTGCCCCAAAAAACCCAACGACTTTATGCCCCCTACTGCTCTTCCTCTTATCAAAGCAGTACTCATCTAGGCCTACTTCTAATATCACTCCTGCCCCCCTAACGATCCCCTATACTTAATAAATTCTCAACACATTAGTTTCATGCAAGGCATATTTCACTCACACATGGTACATTGACATTAAAACAAAATAAAGACTTAGCTGCAACCTTCCAAACAATGTTCTGCACCTGATGAACCACCACAAATTATCATGGTGACCTGCCACATGTAGCTGTTGGAAGAACATTGACACAGTACATTTGTCAATCTCATATTATCGCCACACATGTGACAATCACAGCATTCACCAATAATACTTAACATTTGGAAAAATTTAATAGTTGATTCAACATCACCTAGCTCACCCAACAATATCTGACTATTGAGATTTATTTTGGAATCGTGTTGGAGAAAATAACAAAGCACAATCACTAATCAAACAGATTATACGCAATACAAGAAACAAGGGAATATACCATAGAGTCAACATGTGTTTGTCAGATAACTATAAGAGGGAACACAACATTCAATCATTAAAAGAAATTGCCATAATGAACAAAAATTTCATTTCCAAGAACAAAATTGGTTCACTTTCAAACCAAAATAAACGTAAATTGTACATATTGTTCACATTTCACATAAATTGCAATCAAAGCTTTCCCAGTTACTGAGATAACCGTAGATAACATTAAATCTCAGGGCACGTGCAAGTTTTACATTGTAAACAAATGAATCACACGTGAGTCACAGCTCTAAGCAGACGAGCAGCATCCAATACTTGAATTGACAACATTCAGTTCCTAATTGGTTTGAGCAATATTCTAGGATGGGTTGCACGAGAGTTTTGCAGACAATCTTCTTTTTAGACATACTTGAGTTTTCTAATATCCTGCATTATTTTGCCAGTATCCTATCGATGAAATAATGTCTGACACATGGCTTACCTATGACTGGCCCTAAGTGATCATCCCAATTCATATCCCCACAAATTGTTGCCTCCTGGTATTTGTATGAGTTGATAAACTCCAATGTGACTCATTGATACCGCAGTAACAGAATACAATTTTCCTGCCTTTTGTGAAGTGGACAATATTACATTTCTGAACATTTAAAATCCTTGCACAGAGTTGTAATCTTATCAAGATCTGAATGGTTATTTGTGCAACTTTTAAGATAGAAATTCACTATAGATAAATGCATTATCTGCAAAAAGTCCTGTGTTGCTATTAAGATTATCTACCAGGTCATTGATACACACTATGAACAATGATCCAGAACACTTTCTTGTGGCAAACCTTACGTTAATTCTACTTCTTTTGATGACTCTCCATCCATGATAATCTGCTGCATCCTACCTGCCAAGAAATTCTTAATCAGGGTATGAATTTTGTTTGAAACCCATATTAATCAAATTTTTGGTAATGATCATTGGTGTCGTGCCAAGTCAAATACTTTTCAGAAATCAAGAATCACGGCATCCAACTGATTGCTTTGATCTTTTGCTATCAGAATATCATATGAGAATTTGGTTTTCACAGGACCAAGGTTTTTGGATTCCATGCCGGTCAGCATGGAGGAGATCGTTCTGTTCACAGTTCCTCATTATATTTGAGCTCAGAATATTTTCTATGATTCTACAACAACAGCTGCTCATCAGTGAAATAGAGTGGCAGGTTTGTGGATCATATCTATATCTACATCGTACTCTGCAAGCCACCTAATGGTGTACGGCAGAGGGTACTTCTGGTACCACTATCTGATCCTTCCAGCCCTGTTCCACTCATGAATAGTGCACGGGGAGGATGATTGTCGGTAAGCCTCTGTATTGGCTCTAATTTGCGAGAAGTATGTGGGGGGAAGTTATATGTTGCCTGACTCCTCCTGAAAAGTGCTGTCCCAAAATTTCAGTAGTTAAACTCTCCATGGTACACAGTGCCTCTCTTGTTAACGGCTGCCAGTGGAGTTTGTGTAGCATCTCCGAAATGCTCTCTCGCTAGCTAAATGACCCCGTGACAAAATACGCCACTCTTCTTTGGATCTTCTCTGTGTCCTCTATCTGTCGTACCTGATAGATGAACAATACTCAAGAATCGGGTGAACAAGTACTTCCCCCCCCCTCCCCCCCCAAGAACCATGGACCTTGCCATTGGTGGGGAGGCTTGCGTGCCTCAGCGATAAGATAGCCGTACCGTAGGTGCAACCACAACGGAGGGGTATCTGATCTGCTGAGAGGCCAGACAAACGTGTGGTTCCTGAAGAGGGGCAGCAGCCTTTTCAGTAGTTGCAGGGGCAACAGTCTGGATGATTGACTGACCTGGCCTTGTTACACTAACCAAAACAGCCTTGCTGTGCTGGTACTGCGAATGGCTGAAAGCAAGGGGAAACTATGGGCGTAATTTTTCACGAGGGCATGCAGCTTTACTGTATGAATAAATGATTATAGAGTCCTCTTGGGCAAAATATTCCGGAGGTAAAATAGTCCCCCATTCGGATCCCATTAAGTTGGGTGATGCTGAGGGAATTAGATTAGGAAATGAGACACTTAAAGTAGTAAAGGAGTTTTGCTATTTGGGGAGCAAAATAACTGATGATGGTCGAAGTAGAGAGGATATAAAATGTAGGCTGGCAATAGCAAGGAAAGCGTTTCTGAAGAAGAGAAATTTGTTAACATCGGGTATTGATTTAAGTGTCAGGAAGTCATTTCTGAAAGTATTTGTATGGAGTGTAGCCATGTATGGAAGTGAAACATGGACGATAACTAAGTTTGGACAAGAAGAGAATAGAATCTTTTGAAATGTGGTGCTACAGAAGAATGCTGAAGATTAGATGGGTAGATCATATAACTAATGAGGAGGTATTGAATAGAATTGGGGAGAAGAGAAGTTTGTGGCACAACTTAACTAGAAGAAGGGATAGGTTGGTAGGGAATATTCTGAGGCATCAAGGGATCACCAATTTAGTATTGGAGGGCAGCGTGGAGGGTAAAAATCATAGAGGGAGACCAAGAGATGAATACGCTAAACAGATTCAGAAGGATGTAGGTTGCAGTAGGTACTGGAAGATGAAGAAGCTTGCACAGGATAGAGTAGCATGGAGAGCTGCATCAAACCAGTCTCAGGACTGAAGACCACAACAACAACAACAACAAGATTCTTCCGATGAATCTGAGTCTGGTGTCTGCTTTTCCCACTATCTGTTTTATGTAGTCATTCCACTTAAGATCACGCTGCATAGTTATGCCTAGATATTTTACGGCAGACTCTGTCTCCAACTGTTTGTCGTGAATAGTGTAGCTGTACAATAGAGGATTTCTCTTCCTATGTATGTGCAGTATGTTACATTTATTTATGTTCAGGGTCAACTACCAGAACCTGCACCATTCATCAATTCTCTGCAGGTCATTCTGCAAATTCTTACAGTCTTCTGGCATTGCTTCTTTAGTATAGACAACTGCATCATCTGCAAATAGCCTTAAAGAGCACCCAACGCTTCCTACTGGATCATTTATATATATTGTTAACAGCAATGGTCCTATCACACTTTCCTGTGGTAGTCTGGATATTACCTTTACATCAGTCAATTTTGTTCTCTTAAGAGCAACATTTTGAGTTCTATCTGCAAGAAAGTCATGAATCGAATCGCAAGTCTGCTCCAATGCTACATAAGCTTGTCTTTTTTTCATTAAACAACAATGCAGGATGGTGTCAAATGCCTTACTAAATCAAGGAACACGGCATCAACCTGAGCACCGTTGTCCACTGTACTGTGGATCTCATGGAGGAACATAGCGAGCTGAGTTTCGCAGGATCTCTGTTTGTAGAATCCATGTTAATTCTTATAGAGGAGATGTTTATTTTCCAAAATTGTCATAATTCTTGAGCATAAAACATGTTCCATAATTCTACAACCGATTGATGGCAACGATATAGATCTATAATTGTGTGGATATGTCTCATGGCCTTTCTTAAAAATGGGAATGACCTGCACTTTTTTCCAGTCGTGAAGTACCTTTCGTTGTTCAAGCGATCTACGATAAATTACTGCTAGAAAGAGAGCAAGTTCTTTTGCATAATCTTTATAGAATCTTATAGGTATCTCATCTGGTCCTGACACCTTTTCATTACTAAGCTATTATAGCTGCTTTTCAATAGTGCATTCGGTTATCTCAGTATCTGCAGTTTCGAAGTTCGTATGACGATTGAAAGGAGGGACAGTGCTACGATCCTCTGCAGTGAAACAACTTCGGAAGACCAAATCTATTATCTTCCATTTTGGTGCCGGTGTGGTCACTGAGAGAATGAATAGATGAGTTTGACCCACTTACTGATTTTACATACAGCCAAAATCTCTTAAGTTTTTTACTCAGGTCAGTTGACAATGTCTTACTTTCAAAATCATTGAACACATCTCTCATTGCTACCCTTTGTGTAGACAGGAGTGACTGTGCTTTCCTCTAAGCAATTTAACCACATTTTTTTGTCTATACTATATTATGGTTAAAATGGGAGTTAATTAGGGTGCAAACTCTGTGTAGAATCTGATGGGCATTCAGTCTACGCCTGATGTCTTATTAAATTTCACCAATTTTAGCTGCTTCTCAACATCACTAACACTAATACCTACATCATTACTTGTTATGTGATTAATACTCTAGTACATGCCTTATGTAAGTTTTACCATAATACCCTCTTTTTTTACCAAGCTCACTCAAACTCTGTTGCTGATTTCTAACAAAATCAAAATTATACTAGTATAATTACCACTAAATTCTCAGTGAGGATTAAAGCTGCAGATAGAGATTATACTTGAAATGACAATGAACAGCAATTCTTCAGTTTTTCCTGACGTATTTGTTGACCAAACAGTGTTAGATGTACTGCCAATTCATAGTGTCCAACAGACACAATATTTTGGTTATCAGACATGCTGTCATCATAAAGTGTGCTGAAAAACTGAGCTCCTTGGAGCACACAGCTAATGTATTTCTGCTCCACCCAATACCAGTTGACCTGCATCCTACGCAGTCTGTGCCCAAGGGAATGCATTGGCAGCAATGGAGGCAATGGCATAGGCATCTCTGGTAGTGTAGGTGTAGTTACTCCATCTGTCCTAGCTGCCAGATCATTGTGTTTGCTGAGTATCTTCTTACTTAAACCCAGTGCTGGTTTCTAAGCCTTGCTCAGATTACAGCCAGAGTCCAGGATAATGAGATTGTTCCTGATGTGAATTTCAGTGGCCTCTATAATGATGCTGTGCCAGTATTATGAAGTCTATGCAAAAACCCTGGCATGTTTGTATACCATCGCCTAAGTTTTAGACAAACACTGCTATGCAACTGCTGACTTGTTGGGATACATTAGTCAGGCGTGCCACTAATGTTCTCAGCATTAGCCGTCAATGGTGCACATTGTTTGTCCTACTGGACACATTGGCATGGAATCTGATATACCCCAGCCTTCTGCAAACCAAGGTAATCTTTCATTCTCTCCAGTAATGCCCGTGTTTTATTGGGTGGCAAAAGACTTATTCAGCATGCGTCCAATTTTTCCTGATAGTGCAAGAATGTGTGGTATGAAGGCAGAGGCTACCTCTTACCCTGTGAGTACTTCAGTTTCCAAAGTTTTCTGTGTAGAGGTAAGGTGGAGAAAGTGCCTCATCTGCCATTTTAAGTAAGCATTTTTTCAGAACACAGTTGTGGGGTGTTCCAGTTCCTAGGGCAGACTTTCTGTGTCGTGAGATGGTACATGCCATATTTATTAGTTTTTAGTGCTCCATTCCTCCTCACAGGTTGGTGGCAGACGGCTGCATCCAGATAAAGGTCAGTGTGCATTTTTGTCCAATACCACCTTGGCCCAGGATGCCATCAGTTCTTATTTTGACTATGACATCCAGGAATGATAGTCCTCCTTTTGCTTCGGTCTCCATAGTGAATCTGATGTTGGGATGCAGAGAGTTCATATGCATAAGGAAGTCAAGGATTTTGTCCCTTTCATGGGACCAGATGGCAGATGTGTAATCCACATAACGGAAAATGGAAACGAGTTTCGATCTAGTTGACGTCAGGGCTGCTTCATCGATGTCAGGGCTTCTTCTTGAAAGTGCTCCGTATATAAATTCACAGACAAAAAGAAGAGTGGGCAGCCCATTGGGACTCCCTCTATTTGTTCATAGTATTCTCGATTAAATAGAAAATGTGTGGAGGGCAGGACATGCCTGAAAAGGGCACTGGTCTTCCCATTCTTATTTCTGATTACTGTGCTCCAGTAACTCTCCTAGAGGTACTCAGGTGAATAACAAAATGATGTTAAAGCTCACCAGGCTATCTGAGTCCTTCACCCTGAAATTGTTGAGGCATTTCACTAAATTCACACAGTTATAGATATAATGCTGGCATTTACCCACATAAGGACTTAGTATTTCTGTCAAGAATTTTGCCAGCAAATATGTACAGAAATACTTTGATTAAGAGACGAATACAGTAAGCAGTTTCAGTGGATGTGGTTTGCAGTAGTTACTTGGAGATGATGCGGTGTGTGCAGGAAAGATTAGTGTGGAGAGCTGCATGAAAACAGTCTTGAAATTGGAGACCAAAACAACAACTTAAGTATGCGCGCTCTCTCTCTCTCTCTCTCTCTCTCTCTTCCCCTCCCTCCCCCCTCCCCCCTCCGTCCCTCTCCCCCTCCGCCCTCCCTCCCCCCCCCCCCCCCCCCCACTACCACAAAAGCACAATATTATTACACATTAAGAAATGTTTCAATTCGATGGAGTAGAAGTGATTGTCAAGCAGATATGATTTCAGTTAAGTTTATTATTTATTAAATTCCTTACATCACCAGGTTGGTGGTCAAAGATTTTTATAGCATGTTCCGCTCTGTTTTTTATCTAAGCTCAGTGACAGTACATTTGCAGAGAACCAGTTGTAAATTTTCCAGAAAATTTGGTTTGTGTTTTAAAGTGTTGAACTTTATCTGTTAGGCTTGACTGTAATACTTACGTAGCAAAGAAAATTATTTCTTCTCATTTCATATATGATTGCAAACCATAAAAGTGGACCCTCTATTGATCCCTGAGGTTCATCTGGTCTAGGTATTCCCTATCGTTGTGCACCTTTCCTTGGTTCCCAAACGTGACACTGTATGTTGTAACAAGAAGAATGAAAAAACCTCTGATACCGCAATATTTGAGCTTCTTTGGGGAGGTTCCTGTAAATGCAGAAGCAAATACTTTTGACAAGACACAAAAAATGCCAGTTAGCAATATTTTGACATTTAAATTTTTTACTACTACTCTAATTGCACAGTAGGCCTGCTTTGAGTGGCCATTAAACATTAGATTTCGTAACATAAAGTAATGAGAATAATTTTTACAGTCAGTTTGCTTTGCCGGCAGAACTATATGTAAACCCCAAGAAACAAAGACTAACAGTTTAATACTGTTGAAGGTATCCCACGTAAAGGGGGGGAGCGATCTTAACTCCATGAGCTGGCGCACAGGTAAATACATTGATGCTTTCCCTTTGTAGCCAAGTAAGATCTCGCATTTGGGCCATTCTGTCATGCATTTTCTGTTTCTTGATTCACATACTAACACATCAAACCGCCACACTCTTACGAACCTTGCCACTGCGTATTCTTGAAATCGGCTGTACTATAGCGCGCACACCCCTAGCGACCTTGCTCTTGATGTGACGTCGAAATACTTACCAAAACAAGAAAAACAAAAGGATTTTATGTTCAGTAGTGTTTACAAACGTTAAAAAATGTGGCAGAATATGAAACACACACACACACACACACACACACACACACACACACACGTAAAACCAATATGTCAGCGTATTTGAGAAGCAACAGGGTCTATTGAATGGATGAAAGCATCGCTAGGCAAACTAGTTTTAACTTATCTGTCTAACGCTTTGACGTTAATGAATAAACATGAATTTGTTGCGTAAGAACCAGAATGACTCGCAATGCGTGCTACCTAGTAGAGGGAATGAAAAGCTGCTGGTGCCAAACAGGTTGATTTGTAATTATACGAAAAGGACTGCCGGTGAGAGAACATTTACCTACTGTTACTAAACAGTTGTTACTGCGAAAGTACAAATGATGGTTGAAAATGGTACTAAAGTAGTCAGAGTTTTGTTTAACATTTTTTCCTTTATTGTTTGATATGAAGTACGTGGTTTCAATCTTCCAAGATCTGAGTTTGCGTTGGATTTTTCCGGTTGTTCATTGGTTCAGCGTCTCATCTAATGCCCTTTTAATGGTCGTCGTCGGCGGGTGTAAACGAGGATCTGAAGATAGCGATAAGCCTTATTTTGCGGTCTAGTCCAACTTGGTTTCCGGCTCAGAGGAAACTTCTACAATGCACGTAGCGAAGCTACTATTCTCCGTGGGAAAAATCAATGTTCTACATCAGAACTTTAATGTTGTATATACATTCCTCCTTGTCCTAACACGGAAATTACTAGCGAACAATATATCTTTGAAGAATTGGAACTCGTGTTTAGAGACTGCTAATATGTACACATTGTTGCTCTTTGGTTTTCGTTTCGAATAATTATTACAGCTCCGCGAAAAAGCAAATATTGTTATAATATTGTTTTAATTTGATACTGCCTCAAAGATGCAGATGTAGAAAGTGGTCGCAACGGGAGAGAACCTTTTTTATTTATTTTTTTTTTTTTAAGTAAATGCGGATACCCGGACGTTAATATTTTTCGTAAAATTTAACTAATGTGTTGGTAGAAGGGATTCAATTAACACAATAAACAATTTCAAGCTATTGTCAAAAGAATTATTAGGAGCGTAACGATGTTGAATAACGTTTCAAAAGCAAATGTTTTTGTTGATCTGTCGAGAATTTTATTAAAAGGCATACATTTTATAGTATACTAATCAGAGCCAAGCTAATTTATTGTTGATGGAACTCTTGCTTGGTCCAAACAGACAGCTTAGCTGCTGAACCTATAAACACTGATGTTACACATTTCCACACCAACAATAGCCCTCAAAAGTTGAAATATATGATATTACATCAAATGGAATTCATTCTGAAGATTTATTTGATGCCCAATATATATCAAACTAAAACTGAATCAACATATTGAAATATGAAATGACATGAAAAAGAATTGATCAGGAAACCTGCACTCCGTAGTGTGTGCTAAATCTGTACCAATAAATAGGTTGTACAATGCAATATAAACGCATGGACAGAAGGAAACATTGCGTACAAGGATGATACACAAAGACAGTGTCATTCTTATATTACTGTAGTTACTTCTCAGTAACAATCCAAATAGAACTCTTTGCTTGTTTTCAGATAGTTACGCATGACTGGCCAGTAGCTATACAGTGCCCATATGGGCACAGATTGAAAGATGGAAACCACATACGCTGATGTTTATCAACAATTTGTATATGGCATGAAGTGTGTCATTTCTTCCCAAAATGTGTCAGATTCACTCAGTGCTACATAACATGCTTGAATGATGTAACCCACACAGCTTGACTTTCATATGTAATCTTTACATTTGTACATGACATAATGCACATCCTTTCTTCCAAAAATGAGTCAGTTTCACTGAGGGACACTTATATCTACATCTATGTAATATATGGGCTATACGCCGCAAGCCACCATATTGTGCATGGTGGAGCACACCTGTGCCACTAGTAGTCATTCCCTTTCCTGTTCCAGTTGAAAATAAAGCAAAGGAAAAACAACTCTCCATATGCCTCTCTACAAGCTCTAATTTCTCTTGTCCTGCTTTCACAGTCCTTAAGCAAAATATACATTTGTGACAATAGAATTGTTCCACATTCAGCCAGATCTCTAAATTTTCTCAATAGAATTTCCCATTTGAGTTCACATAGCATCTCCTAATACTTGTCAATCGAACTCACTGCTAACAAATCTAGCAAACTGCTCTAAATTGTTTCATGTGTTTCTTTTATCTGGCTTAGTGGGAATCTCAACCCCTTGAGCAATACTCAAGAGTGAGTCATGCCAGTGTTCTGTACGGGGTCCCCTTTTAGATGGACTACACTTTCCTAAAATTCTTCCAATAAACCGAAGTCAAACATTTGCCTTCTCTACTACCGACCTTACGCGCTTGTTCCATTTCATATCATTCTGCATCTTTACACCTAATATTTAGTCAGTGTGACTGTGTCAAGCAGCACACCACTAATACCATCTTTCACCATTACAGTATTGTGTATCCTATTCCTGCATCACTTACATTTTTCTACATTTAGAACAAGCTGGCATTCATCACAACAAATATAAATTCTGTTTAAGACATACTGTATTATCCAATTTCAATAACAACACTTTCTCATACACTAGAGTGTCATCAGTAAACATTTGCAAATTGCTGCTCACCCTCCCCATCGGATCACTTAAGTATATAATAAGAACAATCCTATCACACTTCCCTGGGTCACTCGTGATAATACCCTCGAATCTGATGAACACTTGCCATCCTGGCAACATACTGGGTTCTATTATGTAAGTGGTCTTTGAGCTACACACTTGTCTGAAATCCTTCATTAATAGTCTACCTGGAGAATCTGTCTGTTACACTTCTTCACGGTTCGAAGGTATCTCACAAGAGAAGGACAAGATGAATTTCGCTTTATAAATCTGTGCTGATTTGTGGACAAAAGCTTTTTTACATATGTACTCCATTGATGTGTGGATGAAGGTATGGCTATTGTTTGCTTAACAGTGCTTTGGAAAATGACTGTTGGTAAGCCCTGTGCTTTAATTTCTCTAATTTTCTCATCATGGTCATTTTTGTGATATGTATATGGAAGGAATTAATATGTTGATTGACTTTTCTTGGATTGTATGCTCTTGGATTTTCTCTGTAGAGACCTCTTTGTGACCACAACACCTCTGTTGTAATTTCTACCAGTGACACACTCACTCACTGAACAAACTTTCCCCCCCTGTGTATCCGGGGATTGGAATAGGCCCAAGGTATTCCTGCCTGTTGTAAGAGGTGACTAAAAGGAGTCTCACATGTTCAGGCCTTTATGTGATGGTCCCCTGTCGGGTTTGTCCTCCATCTTTCTAAATTTTCCTGCAGAGCGAGCCGATTGGGGAAGGGCACCTTACACGGCTCATCATGTCAATCGTGCATTGAGATCTGTAGCCCACTTTCTCGTTGTCGCATTTCAGTCCCGCTCATTCTCCATCTGTTGGGCGAGGACGCATTCCTGGGCGCATTTTCCACCATGTAGTATGCAGTGTCACTTTCTGTGCCGATGATGACCATGGAATTCTTTGCACCTCATATCCAGCATGGTAGCCAGTCCGTTGTGGTGTGGCTGCCATGAGCCCTGTTGGTTGTAGCCCCCTGACAACACAGGGATTGCTCTGCTGATGCCTGCACCGTTAACTTACCACATATGCCATGGAGTAGATGCCCATCTCCCTGGGGCATCGGGACTCCCGGCAATGGCCATCCTGCCAGGTGGCCCTCGCTGAGTCTGGGTGGCACCTGTAGGGAGGGTCCCTGGTCAGAGTGGGTGGCATCAGGGTGGACGGCACAACATGAAGTCTCTAAGCGGGCAAAGTCTAATTTCAGTGCTAAGAAATATGACCCCAAATCGTTCCCCTCCCTGGCAACACCATAGGAGGAATGCCAGGCTAAGGATGGCAGTGCAACATATTCACCCCGGTACCTCATATGTATGAGAGTTGATGGGGAATCTTTCATGTCCATGAAGCCTCAGTTTTTTGTGGAGCATTTGGAGGACAAGTTTTGGAAGGTGGAGGGCTTGTCCAAAATGCGCTCTGGGTCAGTCTTGATAAAAACAGCATCCTCTGCCCAGTCATGGGCATTAGTCGCTTGTGACAAGTTGGGGGGATGTTTCTGTTACCATCACACCCCATAAGAGCTTAAATATGGTCCAGGGTATTATATTCCACAGGGACTTTCTTTTGCAGTCTGACGACGAGCTGCACGCCAATTTAGAGGAGTGGCAAGGTGTTCATTTCATCCGGCTTGTCCATCGGGGTCTGAGGGATAATCAGGTTGCTACCGGTGTCTTCATCGCCTTCGAGGGTGCCACATTGCCTGAGAAGGTCAAGGTGATGGTTTGCCACTGTGACGTCAAGCCATATATCCCCCCCCCCCCCCCCTCGCTCCCCTCCTCCCTATGCTGTGCTTTAAGTGCTGGAAGTTCGGCCATATGTCTTCCCGCTGTACTTCCAGCATCACATGTTGAGATTGTGGACGTCCATCACATCCCAGTACTCCGTGTGCCCCACCTCCCATCTGTGTCACCTGCGAAGAGCATCATTCACCTTGCTCACCAGGCTGTGAGATTTTACAGAAAGAGAGGAAAATCGTGGAATATAAGGCCCTGGACTGACTGACCTACACTGAGGCTGAGAGGAGATTTGAGGGTCTACATCCTGTGGCTATGACCTCCTCTTACGCTACCGCTATGAGAACAGTTGTCACCCCATCAGTTCCTTGCATTCCTGTTGCCTCTCAGAACCAGAAGACTACACATGCCCCCTTGACGGTGGGGGGCACTTCCCTGCTGTTGCTCCTGCACCACCTACTTTAGGAGCAACACCCCCTCAATCATCAGGGATATTAGTCCCCACTCCTGAGCCACAGAAGTGTAAGTCTTCTTCAGTTCCTCTCGCTAGGAAGGGGTCTCTTGGGTCACTCCCTTCCCAGGTTCCTGCTAGTGGGAAAGATGACACCTGCCAGTGGCTGAAGATCCCAAAAAAGCAGCTGGTCATAGGGCTTCACACTCATCCTCAGTCCCAGAGACTGAATTAGTGAAGTCCTCCCAGCCAGGGAAACCCAAGGAGCAGCGAGAGAAATCCAAAAACAAGGTCTCCAAGACCAAGGGAATTGCGGTGGCACCCACACCACTGCTACCTACCAACTCTGAGTCTGCAGATGTGGTGGAGTTCCTGGTGTCTGCTGAGGACCTGGATCTCACTGGACCCTGACACAATGGATATAGACTGCTCAGGCAAAAGGTCGGTGGCAGCAGATGACCCTAGGGCATAAACTGCCTCATTCAATGTTCCATGCCTTCCCAGTCTCACGATGACATCATCCTCCAGTGGAATTGCAGCGGCTTTTTTCCACTGCCTGGCTGAGCTAAGGCAACTGTTAAGCTTTACACCTGCTTTCTGCATTGCCCTCCAGGACACCTGATTCCCGGCAATGTGGACCCCTGCCCTCTGTGGCTATAAGGGATATTACAGGAACCATTGTGACTATAATCGAGTGTCAGGTGGAGTTTACGTTTATGTCCTAAACTCAGTCTGTAGTGAACCTGTGCCCCTTCAAACCCCTCTTGAAGCTGTGGCTGTCAGAAAAGGATGACACAGGAAATAACTATTTGCAATATATATCTTCCTCCAGATGGTGCAGTATCCCTGAATGTATTAACTGCACTGATTGATCAACTCCCTAAACCTTTCCTACTTTTGGGAGATTTTAACGCCCACAACCCCTTGTGTGGTGGCACCCTGCTTACTGGCCGAGCCAGAGATGTCTAAGTTTGACCTCTGCGTCTTAAATACTGGGGCCGACACACATTTCAGAGTGGCTCATGGTAGCCACTTGACTATTGATTTATCAATTTGCAGCTGAGGACTTTTCTTATCTATCCACTGGAGAGCACATAATGACCTGTGTGGTAGTGACCACTTCCCCATCTTCCTGTCACTGTCCTGGCATCTGGCCCACAGACACCTGCTCAGATGGGCTGTAAACATGGCAGACTGGGAAACTTTCACCTCTGCTGTCACTGTTGAATGTCCCCCACACGGTAACATCGATGTGATGGTTGAGCAGGTGACTACAACAATCGTTTCTGTGGCAGAAAACACAATCTCTCGCTCTTTAGGGTGCCCCCGGCGAAAGGCAGTGCTTTTAGTGGTTGTCGGAAGTCACTGAAGCAATTAAGGAATGTTGGTGAGCTCTACAGCGGCATAAGCGACACCTTTCCCTGGAGCGCCTCATAGCCTTTAAATGGCTTTGCACCCATGTTCACCAACTTATCAGACAACGGAAGCAGGAGTGTTGGCAGAGATATGTCTCGACCATTGGGTGCCATACGTCACCTTTTCAAGTCTGAGCAAAGATCAAATGTGTTTTTGGGTACCAGACCCCAACAGGTGTTCCCAGTGGTAACATAAATCGTGTGTTATCTACCGACGCAAACGTGATTGCCGAGAACTTTGCGGCGAATGGAAAGGAAAGTCCTCTCATTCACTATATGCCACAGTGAATCCTATAACGCCCCATTTACAGAGTGGGTGCTCCTCAGTGCCCTTGCACATTGCCCCGACACAGCTCCTGGGCCAGATCAGATCCACAGTCAGATGATTAAACATCTCTCATCTGACTACTAGTGACATCTCCTCGTAATCTTCAACTGGCTCTGGTGCGATGGTGTCTTTCCATCGCAGTGGTGGGAGAGCACCATCATTCTGCTGCTCAAACTCAGTAAAAACCTGCTTGATGTGGATAGCTATTGGCCCATCAGCCTCACCAACGTTCTTTGTAAGCTGCTGGAACGTATGGTGTGTCAGCTGTTGGGTTGGGTCCTGGAGTCATGTGGGCTACTGGCTCCATGTCAGGGTGGCTTCCACCATGGTTGCTCTACCACTGATAATCGTCCCTCAAGTCTGCCATATGAACAGCCTTTTCCAGATGCCAACACCTGGTTGCTGTCTTTTTTTGATTTATGAAAAGTGTGTGACACCACCTGGCGACATCATATCCTTTCCATATTATACGAGTGGGGTCTCCGAGAGCCACTCCCGATTTTCATCCAACATTTCCTGTCGCTTTGTACTTTCCGTGTCCAAGTTGGTTCCTCCCATTGTTCCCCCCATATCCAGGAGAATGGGTTCCCACAGGACTCGGTATTGAGTATCTCTCTATTTTTAGTGGCCATTAACAGTCTAGGGGCAGCTGTAGGGCTGTCCATCTCACCTTCTCTGTATCCAGACAACTTCTGCATTTCATACTGATCCACCAGTAGTGGTGTAGCTGAGCGGCGCCTACAGGGAGCCATCCACAAAGCGCAGTCATGGGATCTAGCCCACGGTTTCAAGTTTTTGGCCACAAAGTCCTTTGTTGTGCACTTCTGTCGATGTCATACCGTTCATCCAGAACCAGAGCTTTACCTTAATGATGATCCACTGACTGTAGTGGTGACACATCGGTTCTTAGGACTGGTTTTCGATGCCCGATTGACTTGGCTTCCTCACCTTCGTCAGCTTAAGCGGAAGTGCTGGCACCACCTCAATGCCCTCCGCTGCCTGAGCATCGCCAACTGGGTTGCAGGTCGCTCTACTCTGCTGCAGCTCTACAGAGCCTTTGTTCAATCCTGCTTTGACTATGGGAGTCCGGTGTATGATTCGGCCGCATCCTCAGTGTTGCGCTTATTTGACCCAGTGCACCACTGTGGACTTTGCTTAGCGACAGGAGCTTTTAGGACGAGTCCAGTGACCAGCGTCGTTATGGAGGCCAGAGGCCCCCCATTGTGGGTTAGGTGTGCACAACTGCTGGCCAGTTACGTTGCACACATTCGTAGTTCTCCTGCGCATCCGAATAGCCGTCTCCTTTTCCCATCCATGGCGGTTCATCTCCCGCATTGGCAGGCCAGGTCAGGGCTTCCAATTGCAGTTCGTGTCCAATCCCTTCTTTCCGAACTGGAGTCCTTGGCTTTACCACCTATACTTGAAGTCCATTCACATACACCTCCATGGTGTACACCTAGGCCACGGCTTTGCCTGGACCTTTCACGTGGCCCTAAGGACTCAGTTAACCCGCTGCCACTTCCTCTCTTTTCTTGACATGTACCGAGGCCACAAAGTGGTTTCCACCGACGGCTCAATGGCTGATGGTCACGTCGGCTTCACGTATGTCTATGGAGGACATATTGAGCAGCATTCCTTGCTCGATAGCTGCAGATTTTCACTGCTGAGCTGGTGGCTATATCTCATCCTCTTGAGCACATCTGTTCATGCCCTGGGGAGTTGTTTCTTCTGTGTACTGACTCCTTGAGCGGCCTACAAGCTATTGATCAGGGCTACCCTCATCATCCTTTGGTAGCGACCATCCAGGAGTCCATCTATGCCCTGGAATAGTCCGGTTGTTCAGTGGTGTTTGTCTGGAACCCAGGTCATGTCGGAATCCCAGGCAACGAACTTGCCGACAGGCTGGCCAAACAGGCTACGCAGAAACTGCTTATGGAGATCGGCTTCTCTGTAACTGACCTGCATTCAGTACTACACCACAAGGTTTTGTGGTTTTGGGAGATGGAATGGCTTAGCCTCAGCATGCACAACAAACTGCATGCCATTAAGCAGATTAAGAATGTGTAACAGTCCTCCATGCGGGCTCTCGCAGGGACTCTGTGGTTCTCTGCCGACTCGGCATTGGCTACACTTGGGTGACACACGGCTACCTCCTGCACCGTGATGACCCACCTTAGTGTTGGTGCAGTGCCTGGCTGACAGTGGCCCATATCTTGGTGACTGTCCTCCTTTGGCTGCCCTGCGATGGACTCTTCAGTTACTGGACTCGTTGCCATTAATTTTAGCTGACAACGCTTCATCGGCTAATTTAGTTTTACGTTTTGTACGTGATGGTGGGTTTTATCATTCTACATAAGTTTCAGCACATGTCCTTCGTCCCCTTGTGCTCTCCACTCTAATGCTTTTAGGATGGATGTTTTAATGTGTCACCAAGTGGCTGGCTTTTCCTTTTTATTCTCGTGTTCGTCCAGCCACGGTCATCTGCTCTCTTGTTTTTACCCCTGTTTCTTGCTTCTTTCTGTGGCTTTCTTTTAGTGTTGCATCCATAGTAGTGCTGGTTATGCTTCTGTTGTTCTTCTGGTTCTTCCTTTTTCCCATTATTGTGCTGTATGTCTCCTTACTTTTCTTCTTTCCCTTGTGCAATTATTTTACTGGGAACAAGGGACCAATAACCTCATAGTTTGGTCCCTTCCCCTCCCTCTTTTAAACCAAACAACTCAACAAACTTTTGATGAAATTTATGTTCTTTCATGGATCTTCTTTATCTTCTATACTAATGCTACTTGGTAGGATTCCAGACTGATGTAAAAATACTCAAGACTTAGTCAAACAATGGTTTTGATAGCTACATCTGTTATAAGTGAATTAGGGAAAGGAGATAGTGGAGTTGATGTGACTCAGACAGACTCAACAAAAAGACTGCTAAACAAGTAAGCTTTCAGCCAAAAGGTCTTCTTCTGAAGTAGACAACACACATACATGACCACTATCTCTGGGGCTGCCGAAAGATTTCTTGTTTAGGAGTCTTCTTTTTTTTTTACTCAACAGTAGCAATCTATCCTTCTCATAATATTTTCATATTCCATCCTGGATTTTTCCATTGTTTAATAAGAGAATTATGTTTCCTTTGTATTCTTCTAGTGAGTCTCAGTCTGGTATCTCCTTTTCCTGCGACTAGTTTTGTATAAGTGCTCCAATTTGTATCACTGGTTGCGTACTCCCTTTGTTTTTGCATTCAACTGCTGACCTTTTTCAGAATTAATAATTATGTAATGGAAGTACAAAATACATAAAACAGCCCATTTATACAAATATTGGTCAAAATGTTGATGCTTAAGGCCAAATCAGAAAGAAGTAACTGCCTTGTGATACCACTCTACATGTGAGAGTGTACTACACTGAAGAGCCAAAGAAACTGGTACACCTGCCTCATATTGTGTAGACCCCTTTGCGTGCATGCAGAAGTACCACAACACAACATGGCATAGACTCGACTAATGTCTGAAGTAGTGCTGGAGGGAATTGACACCATGAATCCTACAGGGCTGTCTATAAATCCGTAAGAGTACAAGAGGGTGAAGATCTCTTCTGAATAGCATGTTGCAAAGCATCCCAGAAATGCTCAATAATGGGGAGTTTGGTGGACAGCGGAAGTGTTTAAACACAGAAGAGTGTTCCTGTAGCCACTCTGTAGCAATTCTGGACATGTGGGCTGTCACATTGTCTTGTGGGAATTGCCCAATTCAATCAGAATGCAGAATGCATGTAAATGGATGCTGGTGATCAGACAGGATGCTTACATATGTGTCAGAGTTGTCTCTAGACCTATCAGGGTCCAATGTCACTCCAAATGCACATGCCCCACACCATTCCAGAGCCACCATCAACTTGAACAGTCCCCTCCTGACATGCAGAGTTCATGGATTCATGAGGCTGACTCGTCCAACAAGTCAACATGTTTCCAGCCATCAACAGTCCAAAGTCGGTGTTGACGAGCCCAGGAAAGGTGTAAAGCTTTGTGTCATGCAGTCATCGCGGGTACACGAGTGGACCTCCGTCTCTGAAAGTCCATATCGATGATCTACATCTACATTTATACTCCGCAAGCCACCCAACGGTGTGTGGCGGAGGGCACTTTCGCACACTGGCACTTGTTGATAGCCAAGCGTTGAAACCTGCAGCTATTTGCAGAAGGGCTGCACATGTTGAACGATTCTCATCAGCCGTCATTGCTTTCATTCTTGCAGGATCTTTTTGTGGCTGCGCCTATGTCAGAGGTTTGATGTTTTACAGGTTCCTGATGTGGTGCACTCGTGAAATGGTCATAAGGGAAAATCCCCACTTCATCACTACCTCGGATATGCTGTGTCCCATCACTCGTGTGCCGACTGTAACACCATGTTAAAATGCACTTAAATCTTGATAACCTGCCTTTGTACGAGCAGTAAGTAATCTAACTGCCCCAGACACTTGTTGACTTATATAGATGTTGCAGACCATAGTGCCGTTTTCTGCCTGTTTACATATCTCTGTATTTACAAATGCCTTTACCAGTTTCTTTGCACTTCAGTGTAGAAATCTCAACTCATTGTCATCAGGAACATTATCGCTAGTTTTAAACTGACATTTATTTTTCAGTGGAATGGGGAAAAGTTTTAATGTTGTGGCAAATTGCTTTGGAGTGATCAAAAGTGTGTTTATGTACTTCACCTTCAGCTGCAGGAAGACGTATTGTCAATGTTTACTCACTTGTCCCTCTCTTTTCTCTGACAGATAAACTTTGGTTGATGATCATTTTTGTTTTTGTTTTTGTCATTATTAATGTAACGATGGTACTTTCAGTATACTTCTTCCTGTCTGCATATCACTTTATCTCTGCTGAAGGAAGCTCCCAGCTGATGTTTCACATATCAACCCTTTCATATGGCTTGTGCATTGCCTTTTGGGTTTCCTCTTTCCCTAGACCTACACACAAGCCACTATCCAGGGCATGGAGGAGTTATTTTATGCCAGTATTAGCACCTGTCCTATTTCATTAGCATGTAGAGTATGGGAAAAATTGCGTCTATATGCGTAATATTTTACGTGATCTCAACAATTGGAGGAGCTGAGTAGTTGTGCTTTTCTGAGTTATATGTATATAATGGTCACTTGGAAATGGCCAAAGAGACTTAAATGAGGTAGTGTTTTCTTGAGCATCTATGTTGCACTTTCTTATGGGTTATACTGATCTTTTATGATCCAAGCTGGGTGTGTTTGAATTTATTCAATGTTTGCAGTCATGCCATCTTTGATAGTTCTCCAAATGCTGGAACAGTACTCCAGAATTGGTCAGGACTTTTCGGAATTTCATTTGCAGATGCTGGAAAGTTTATCACTCTCTTCCCAAGCAAACTCCCGCCCTTTTACCTTCTGTACTGCTGACTTCACATGTTAAGTCCAATTTATGTCACTTTGCAGTATTCAACCTGTACAAACTAGCTGACAGGCTCCAGATGTAAGGCACTAATCTTGTAATTGGATACTGCTAGGCTCTCTCTTTGTTATCTTTTATTTATTCACATTTGAAGAAAGCAGCTTTTCTGCATAGCAAATGGAATACTACCGAAGTTGTTTCTGAACAGTATAAGGAAATGATAGGTTGCTACTCACTACAAACATGACACATTGAGTTGCAGACAGGCACAGCGAAAAGATAGTTACACAATAAGCTTTTGGCTAAAGCCTTCTTCAGAAAAGGAGCACAATGAAAAGACATTTACACAGTAAGCTTTCGGCCAATGCCTTCTTCAAAAAAGGTATCTCTCTCTCTCTCTCTCTCTCTCTCTCTCTCTCTCTCTCTCTCTCTCTCTCACACACACACACACACACACACACACACACACACAAGCATACTTCACGCATTCATGACCGCCATCTCCTATAGCATGATAGTATGGACTGGCATTCTGGTCTGAGCCGTGGAGATAGTGGTCGTGTGTGCACGAAGTGTTCTTGCTTGTGTGAATGAATGTTGGTATCCCACTGTTGTTTGGGGCTTCTCCAGGCATGTCTTTGCCAATCATTGGGGATCATTTAAAGCAAGAATCATCACTGAGGACAATTTTACTTCAGTCAATAAAATTCCAGGCTGAAGACATGTCTGGAGACACCCCAGGCAGCAGTGGGATACCAGCCTGACTGTTACCTACCATTCAGCCTGACAGCCAGGAATGATGGCCTGGAGTGCTATTTCTTTTCATTGCAGGACTCCTTTGCTTGTCATCTGTGGCACCCTTACAGCACAGTGGTACGTCAACAATATTCTATGCCCCTTTTTGTTGTTCTTCATGGCAAGCCATTCAGGGCTTACAATTCAGCAAGATAATGCCTTCCTCTAAACAATGAGAGTTTCTGCTGCTTGTCTTCATACTAGCCAAACCTCACATTGGGCAACAAGAGCACCAGATCTCTCTCCAATTGAGAACATTTGGAACATTATAGGCAGAGCTCTCCAACTATATAGGGATTTTGATGATCTAATGTGCCAATTGGACAGAATTTGGCATGATATCCCTCAGAACAACATCCAACAGCTCTGTCACTTAATGCCAAGCTGAGTAACTACTTGCATAAGGGCCAGAGGTGGACCAGTGCATTATTGACTTGCTCAATTTGTGAAGTTCTTGCCTTGAATAAATCATCAATTTTTTCTGAAATTGTAATAATTTGTTTGTATGTACATGTACATCACATCTACCAAAATCCATCCCATTCAGATAATTCCTTTGTAATGCATCATTTCTTTTTGTGCACAACATGAACAGCAAGGGTCCCAATGCACTTCCATGGGCACACCCGAAGTTACTTCTGCATCTGACGATGTCCATCCAAGATAACATGCTGGGCCCTCACTACCAAAAAAACCTCAATCCAGTCAAAAATTTTACTCGATACGCCATATGATTGTACTTTGACAAGAACCATAGATGTGGTACTTAGTCAAAGGCTTACCAGAAATCAAGAAATACAGCATCTACCAGATTGCCTTGATCCAAAGCTTTCAGTACATCATGTGAGAAGAGTGCATTGGGTTTCATATGGTCAATGTTTTTGGAATTCATAGTATTTGACAAGGAAGAGGTCATTCTGTTCAAGACACCTCATGATATTTGAGCTCATAATATGTTCTAAGATTCTATAACAAGTTGATGTGAAGTATATTGGACAGTAGTTTTGTGGATCCCTTCTACTACCCTCCTTGCAAACACATGTGACTTGCACTTTTTTCCAACTAATGGGCACAGTTTTTTGTTGAAGTGATCTGCAATAGGTTATATTTAGGAGAGAAGCTAACTCAACCACAAAACTGGTATGGAATCTGATAGGGATTCTGTTGGGTCCTGGAGATTTGTTCAGTTTTAACGATTTCAGCTGTTTCTCAACACCTCCGTCACTAGCACTTATTTCATTCATCTTTCCAGTGGTATGAGGATTAAATTGGGCAATTCTCGTAGATTTTCATTTTTAAAGGAACATTTGAAAATGGAGTTAAGCATTTCAGCTTTTGCTTTGCTATCCTCAGTTTCAGTTCCTGTATCATTTGCAAGTGACTGGACACTAACTTTGGTCCACTAACAGCCTTTACACATGACCAGAATTTCTTTGGATTTTCTGAAAGATCATTGGACAGTAATCTGCTATGATAGTCATTGAAGGCGTCACATATTGCTCTCTTGGCAGCCAGTCACTTTTCATTCAGCATATCTCTATCAATAGTCCTATGCTTTGTTTTACACCTGTTATGCAGTAGTCTCTGCTTCTTTCGAAGTTTCTTTACAGTGACTGTATACCATATAGCAGTGTTAATCATAAAGCTGTGAGCCTCAGTACTTGCAGATGTTAGTAAATATTTTTATTGGAAAATACCACTGTAATCAAGTAAACATTAAATACCAATTGCAGATAGACAGCAAATATCTAATATAACTTGGAAGGCAGCAGCTTTTTTCAGATTAGCAGCTTTCTTTCTGATTAAATTTAGCTGCCATAAGCACACGTGGTGTTAAGCAGTGTAGTGATTAGTTTATCATTAATACAGTATACAAATTGAGTTCCTCTGATTTGCTTATCTTTTGTTAATGTATACTTTGACTCTCACATCCATGAAAGTTCTCCCTCTTGTTGGGAAATATTGGACAAAATGAACGTACGAGTGACTAGTTGAAATTTGTGAAGAAAAAATACAGTATTTCTCATGAATATTGCCAAAAAGTAGATGCAGTTACAGAAACAGAAAGAAATTCTGTTCTTAAGTTATAACATTTTACTTCAGAGGCAAACTCATTGTAACATGTATTACAGTGTAAAGTAGGGTACTCATTTCACCCATAATGTTTATATAATTTTTCTGAATACAGTTAGCTTAGTCATGAAAGCAGAGATCCTCTATAACATTCCTAAAATTTTTGAAGTCTTTCACCAGAGGAAACAAAGATAATTCACAAATATATCTCATGGAGATTCACAGTCTATCAAGCAAGACCTTCATAACTTCTAGCTAATGTACTAGTCTAGCATTTAAGCAAGCAAAGGATATCTCACAATATCTAGCAAAAACTCACAGACTGTCAGGTAAAAAACACTACTGGGAGATACTACTGGGTGAGGCATTAATGGCAAAGTCTGTCAGTGCTACAGCAATAGGTATGGCATAGTCCAGTGGATCCTGGCATGTCACCTGAGGAAGGGCTGTGCAACATGGAATGGTTTGGGCATTTTATTGCAAGTTTAATGACTTGTTTAAAACTTTATTTTATTTTAATGAGACTGGTGTTTGAAAAATATATCTGATGTTTTACTTTACGTCAACATATCAGATAAGTCATACTAATAGAAATAAAAATTATAATAACTGCTGAAGATGCTGATATTGTTGTGAAATAAGTTGTCTGCTGTGCTTCTTGCAAGGGTCGGAAATGACGGTCTGCCTGCAGCCACAGAGCCTGCAGGAGCTGGTGATGGCTGCTGTGGTGACCAATGTGTGCCAGAGAGTGCGCCAGTTTCTGGCAGGCTTTTCTCAGCATGGTTATATTCTCAAAAGGCTCATCCCCAAGCGGACTAAGATGCCTCCATCATCACTCAAGCCACTCCATGAATTCCTGTACAGCAACCTACCTCCAGTCCTGTGTGCCCAACTTTGTGAAGAGGTGAGCACCATTTATTTATGTTTATTTTCTCTTCTCATTTTAGCTGTTGCATTTTAATTTTTTGTAATGTAATGTGTTTCATAAAAGTATTGTTACTTCCTACTTTATATGATAATTAAGTTCATTTCATCTTAAAAGGTTTTGAAATATGGTGCTACAGAAGGATGCTGAAGATTTGATGGGTAGATTGCATAGCTAATGAGGGGGGTTCTGAACAGAATTTGGGGGAAAAGAAAATTATGGTATAACTTGACTAAAAGAAGGGTTCAGTTGATAGGACACATTTTGAGGCATCAAGAAATTGTCAATTTGGTATTAGAGGGAAGAGCAAGAGACGAGTACAAATTCAAAAGGATGTGGGTGGCAGTAGTTATTCGGAAATGAAGATACTTGCACGGGATAGAGTAGCATGAACGGAAAGCTGTATAAAACCAGTCTTTGGATTGAAAACCACAGCGGCAACAACAACTACAACAACAATAACAACAACAACAACAACAAAAGATGCCTTTGACCGTCAGGATAATACTCTATGAGGAATTGCACGTACAGGATGACTCAAACGTCTATTAATATGACACACAAGCCTGAAGCGACATGAGGTTTTATTGAAACCAAAAATGTGTGCAAAAACTGGGCAACAGATTTAGCTGAACAGCAACACGCCAATGACGCCACATGAGGACACTCACAACTGCAGAATTTGGGCTGCTGAAAATCATAGAACTGCCATGAAAACCCCATTGTATGATGAGAAAATCACAGTTGGGTGTGAATTTACCACATTGTTTGTGATCGGATCCTTTTTCTCCAATGGAATGCATGCTGCTTCTTTTTAACCTATCACCATGACTGGTGTGAGGTACACTCATACATTACAGAATCACATAATTCCTAGCCTGGCTGATAAATACCTGTGGGAAGGTATGACTCTTCTGCAGGATGGCACTCAATCTGTATTGCTACATGTAAGAGAGATCTCTTGCACACACCGTTTGTTGGTGATCGCATGCTAAGCTGCCACTTGGCCTACTAGGTACCCAGGCCTCAATCCGTGTTGGTTACAGGCTTACCTGAATTTGCAAGTATACTGGTATCGTCCTGTCCCATTAGGGATGCTAAAGGACAACATCCAATGGCAATTTCTTGCCATACCTACTGAAAAGCTGTACATTGCTGCTAACAATATTGTCCCTCGTCTACAGGTATTGTTAATGAACGATGGTCGGCATGTAGAGCATTTGTTAGGAAGAACATTGTCTTTGCTAAACATCAGTTGTTGTGCTAAGTATTGCTTTTGTATTGTATGAAGTGCCATCTGTTGGTCATTCTGTGAACTTTTTTTTGTTTCCATAAAGCCACGCATTTGTTTGAACAATTTTTACCTCTCTGTCTTATTATTCTGTGACTTACTGAATTTTCAAATGTTAATTGACTTTTGGGTCACCCTGTATATAGCTCTTCTTAGCGAATTCTGAAATAGATTCAGATATAACTCCGTCTGTCTACAGTCACAGACATAACTGCAACTGTGCGGCACATTATTTAAAATAATCATATTTTGCATTTTGTGTTACAAAAAATATTTATCTGATCAAATAGACTCGATGTCTATGTACAGAATAAAACTGTAGCTTTTAGCTTGTGTAATCTTGTATTGCCTCAATCTTCATACACATCTCTTCGTACACTTTTCAGACTAGTTACATAATTGTACTTTCTTGTGTCTTTTACAACTTGCATGCTCCATACTTTAACATCTGACCAACAACTTCAACAGCTACTCCAAAAACTGGCCCACTTTAACAGTTATCTTGTGCTTGGCCTTGCACTGGCCATTACATAAAAATTTAACAATCAGTGATTACTAGTTACTTAATAGTATTAATACTGTTGTAAAATTTGAATGAGAAGTAATAGGTTCACAAGGACTTAAGTGTAATAGTAAGTTTTATGGTAATGAAGGATTATTTGACAATGTATGTTTTCATACGCAATTTATTTTCTATATAAAAAGTATTGATTTTGAACAATTACTTTTGAAACATGCAAATTTCTGTGTAAGGGCTTAACGATTTTCATTGTTAAAATTTATGGACGATTCCCTGCTAAAAATTTGCTACAACCAACTGCCTTGTAATATGTATTAAAGATTCATAACTATATCTATTTACAATTTTAATAATTGATCTTGATGTTGTGCAGTATTTTTCTAGAATTTTTTAATCATTAATTTTGCATATTTTATCCAAAAATTGCATAACATGAGTAAATTATTATCTTTCTGGATTTGAAATTATTGTTTCAACACAAAGGAGATATGTATAGAAGAAATTCCAAATAATTCAGTTTTGTAATCTTGCAAACGGAATAGTATAACCAACTTTCTTATTCAGAGGGCATTCAAATAGTGTTGGACAATGAACAGTAACAGTGAAAGGAATAAAAACATTGATGGATATTAAAAAAAACTCAATGGAAGATACAATGTGTTGTGGAATTCACTGAACATTATGTATTGTTAACTCTTGTGTGAAATCTAAGGATGCCACATTCCGGGGTTGAATATGACATTCTTGTTTTGAAAATGTGTGATTAATATAATTGTTGTCTTATATTTATTTTTAACCAGATGACAGTCATAGATTTTACTGTTTCAACTGTGACAGGCACCTTCAGATCTTTAAACTAGAATAATGAAACATAGCAAAAAAAAAAAAAAATAACAGCTTTATAAAAGGAAAACGTTCAATGTACATAACCCAGTGTTGCAGTAGAAGCAGCCTCGTAATGCTGAGGCATGTATGTTGTCATATAGCTAAAGGTAATGTGTAAAGGAGTTTATGTACAGAAATACAAGAGACCTTCCTCCTGTCTTATTTTTTGTAAGCTATGGCTGACACATGTTAATAGTTCACTCTTTATCTTATTTTAAAACATACAATGAATATGTAGTAATCTTGTGGTTTGATCATTAGATTGTGTTTTTTGTCTTGCACATCTCTCTATGAACCCTTATACATGTTAGCTGAGGTAGTATGGCAACACATGTATCAGTGTCATGAAGTTTCCTTTGCTGCAACGCTCTTTTGCCATTACTTATGATAATGTTCATCTTGAAGTTGATGCGTAACATGTGAGAATTTGATAATCAGTATTTTTTGATGTTTTACATTTGCAGCTGTTGGCAGCATTTCAGAATCTGACTCGAGAAGAAGCTGAAGCGGGTGTTGGTAAAAGTGGGTATGGGGAGGCACGGTGGCAGCTGATGAATGATGTGTTGGAGGCCCTGCTACATCCCCAGCTATGGAACCTGAACCTCTCCCTGTGGCCCTCAGCACTTGCATCCACTTTCTACAGGAATGTGCGCAAGCTGACTGGTCTGAAGGTGTGACAGTGAGTGGGGAACCAGTTAAGATATACATACAATCTTTAGTTAAAATTGTGTTCTGAAACAGAAATCGACTTAGTCACTTTCTTTATTTTTATTGTCCTTCCTGACACTGTTGGGTGATGTGTCATAACAGTTATGGCACTCTTCTTTGCCTAGAGTCTGCAATGTTTCACAAGCATTAAGTTTGAATCTAGTTCTTCATGAATTTCTGCTCAAACATTTGAGTGGAGTGAAAGCAAGACTCCCAAGAAATTAAACAATAGGTTTCTGTCTGAATTTTAATTGCCAAACAATGAGTGGGAAATGGGCAAATGGGGAATCAGATTGACCATTATGTGGTGTAGTTCTGAGAAAAAGTGTTTATTTGTTTGATAATAGTCAAGATAATTGACAAAATAATAATTACGGATTTGAAGGAAAATTAAAATATTTCATGAACAACTCCTGCTGATGTGAAGTGTCAAAAAGTCCAAAAAGTTATTGTACATAAAAAAGATGCATTGCTGTAATATTTGATTTTTAATGTGGCTTCCTTTGAATCAGGTACAAAATTTAGTACATTTCAAGAGCATCAGCCACTAGGAAAACAAAGAAAATGTAAAAAATGTATCTTTTCAAGGCTTATTTATTTTGCACATAAAAAGTTACATTGGTGTGATATTTAACTGACAAAACGGTGTCTTTTAAATCAAGACCTAAATTCAGGACATTTTAAGAACAGGAGAGGCTAGGAAAGCAAATAAGGTGTCAATAAGATTATGCATTCTGAACACAATTTGATAATGAAAAAAAGAAAGAAACCAGTCAAATGTTTTGTGAAACGATTTGTCCAGAAGTAAGAAATAAAACAGATTATAAAAACATTTGATGCACCTTTGAATGAGGCTTGATATCATGTGCAGCAAATGAAGTGTAGTAAATGTTTCTTTAATCTATTTTATTTCTTACATTTAAATAAATCTAAATCATTTCACATAATTTTTACCTGACTTTTTAAAAATTTATTTATTTACTTTTTTACCAGTGAGTACAGGTCACTAATGAGTAGAACTATGTCATTTCAGAATTACATTTTGTTGAGTGCACATTCAAATGCACCAGAAATTTTTTATATGCGATACCATGGCACAAGATGGTATCCAAGGGGAATGGAGTTCATGGCACTGTCAAATTGTGAAATACTGGTCTATAAATGATTGTTGATTGGCTTCACTGCCAGGTCATACATTACATTTTCCAGATTTAATGAAGGAAGCTGTCAGTGATGTTTTTTGTGTGTAATAGGTTATAAGCACTTTTATACATATGTGCCTCACAAGCATCATTGTTGAATGAAAGAGCATCATTCCATCAAACAAAGTTATTTTTCAGATTTTATTCAACTGTTACAAATTGATATTGAGATTAAAACATAACTGTGTGGGTAGTAAAATTGTGAACAATGAGTAAGTTGTAAAATGTAAACTGTCAGGGCCAAAAATGTCGCAGCTATTAAAATATTATTGGCTATCATCTGTGCTCAAAACTTGACTATGACACTGTCGCCCAGACTATTTTAACAGCACACTGCTCTGCATACTATGGTTTGATATTAGTGGCAGTTTCAAAATGCATGCTACCTGGATTCAACCCCCAAACGTCGGCCTTTATCTTGTGTGCAGCTTGGACCTCTCCTACAATATGTCCGTCACTCCAACCCCCTCCCCTTGCCCGCGAAAGGCAAAGGTCCCGAGTTCAAGTCTCGGCCTGGCACACAGTTTTTATCTGCTAGGAAGTTTCATATCAGTGCACACTCCGCCGCAGAGTGAAAATCTCATTCTGGAAACATCCCCCAGGCTGTGGCTAAGCCATGTCTCCGCAATATCCTTTCTTTCAGGAGTGCTAGTTCTGCAAGGTTCACAGAAGAGCTTCTGTAAAGTTTGGAAGGTAGGAGACGAGGTGCTGGCAGAAGTAAAGCTGTGAGGACGGGGCGTGAGTCGTGCTTGGGTAGCTCAGATGGTAGAGCACTTGCCCGCGAAAGGCAAAGGTCCCGAGTTTGAGTGTCGGCCCAGCACACAGTTTTAATCTGCCAGGAAGTTTCATATCAGTGCACACTCCGCTGCAGAGTGAAAATCTCATTCTGGAAACATCCCCCCGGCTGTGGTAAGCCATGTCTCCGCAATACCATTTCTTTCAGGAGTGCTAGTTCTGCAAGGTTCGCAGAAGAGCTTCTGTAAAGTTTGGAAGGTAGGAGACGAGGTACTGGCAGAAGTAAAGCTGTGAGGATGGGGCGTGAGTCGTGCTTGGGTAGCTCAGTTGGTAGAGCACTTGCCTGTGAAAGGCAAAGGTCCCAAGTTCTAGTGTCGGCCCAGCACACAGTTTTAATCTGCCAGGAAGTTTCAACTTGGTGATTGCTTGCTTTCCATATTTTTAAATATTTCTTAGCAAAGTTATGTGGTGTTACTTTTAAGTTCAAGAACTTCAAAATATTGATACTCAGCAGAGTGAATATGTTGATTTCATGAATTTCATCCCATATTCACATTACTTCAATTTTTGTCTAATCTTTTAGCAATCCACATTTTTACTTTAATATTTAGGACACATATTTTGGGATACTTTACTAAAAATTGTTTTATTGAAATGAATACCTTCATAAATCCATGTGGTTACAGATCTTGTTGTCTGATGTTATTTTTGCATTTGGGATGGCTGCATTTTATTTGGAATTTAACATCAGATTTCTATAAACTGTACAGCGACTTGGGCTACAAGGAGCGCTCCGCCCAGATGCGTGGTTGCCGGAGTGCCTCCCAGGCCTGCGGACGCTAGTGTCTGTGGACCTGCGTGAGAGCGGCTCTGACCTGCTGGTGGCTGCCCTGGCCCAAAACTGCCCAATGCTCGCAGAGCTCCACTTGGCATGGGCAGAGGCCGTCACTGACCGGGCAGTGCCTGCGCTGCTGCAAATGCGGAGCCTGCACTGGCTCGACATTGGTGAAACTGGCATCAGCATCTCTGGTGTTTCTGACCTCATTAGCGGTCTCCCATCTCTTTATGAAATTTCAGTGAGTATCTATTCGCAGATACTTTAACATAGGGATTTTTCACTGTTATCACATCCTTGGCACATAAACCAAAGGATTAAGAGACTTTGACCTGCCTGATAGGGAATCTCAGCAGGAGAAGAAAACACCTAAGAAAATAACTTATTTCAAAGCATATAGATTACTAAGAGGTTATTGAAATAAAACACACTCCATCGTAAATTTGGGTACCTTCATGGGAGAGTGATGAATCTAAAATTGGAGACCGTGATAGTGTATCACTGTTCTG
Source organism: Schistocerca americana (assembly GCF_021461395.2). Taxonomy (NCBI): domain Eukaryota; kingdom Metazoa; phylum Arthropoda; class Insecta; order Orthoptera; family Acrididae; genus Schistocerca; species Schistocerca americana. Next base: position 385,669,379 of record NC_060126.1, read on the forward strand.
CCCACTTGCAGTGAAGTACTCAGTCTGTCGACCCAGCGGCACCAGCAGCAACAGTACTTAAGTCCTTGACAGACACAATGGACAGAACAGCCTCTGCCTCGCAGACTTCCATTTAAAAGTGAAATGACCTGATGTGAAGACAACTTTGCCCTCTGTCTCTGTCTCTGATGCCATTTGCCAGTCTCTGCCCTCCTTGTGGAGGGAGGGTGATTACTTTGATTGGAGGTTGAGGGTGTCTGTCTGGTATCTCTCCTAGTAGCTGTATCCTTTCTCTCTCACCCCGTGTGCCCTCTGATTTCCTGAAAAATGCTACTTTACTTATTTCACCTATCTTGAGAGCATGATTTTACTGTCTAGTTTATGCCCTTGCTTCTATCTCTTGTGAGTTGTTGCTCCTCAGGTGTTTTGACAACTCCCAAAACACAGTGTTTCTGTATTTTATGTGTGTGCACTTGACACAGACTACATTTTCTTATTATAAAAGGGGTATATTGCTGTCTTTTATATTTTGTCAGATGGTTCTCACAGTCATAATCCAAATCATGCATGCCCATTATAGTAAGAATTTATTTCTTTTAACAGTTACGCTCCAACTGTCAGAATACATTGTGCATATGTTAACTGTGTTAGAGCTGCTTTTTTTACTGAAACCTCTGAGTTCCATTATTTTATGACGGGCCCTATGCCTTGACATAAGGTTCCATGTTTACATCATCAAGAATTTATTTCTGTTAAGTTTCCAAAGACATGACTTATTGTTCATGAATACAACATTGTATCATCTACGGCAAGCAGACAAATGTGTTACTATTCTGAAATTTGGAAGAAAATTTATCTCAATTTGTAAGTGTTCTCATGTTGAAACCACAGATAATTGCATGTAGAGTCCTTGAATATTGTACAGTCTTTGTCTCTCATTAGGCGATCTCAAGAAGTTTTCACCACTTCAAATACTGACGAAACATGTTATCAGAGAAAGATTGACACATTTTGGAAAGATGACAAGTAATATCTACATTATATAATTTCATGTACATTCATAAGAAGAGATAAGTGTGGAGCCTACAGCAAGCTAGGATATCAAAGATTTTATCAAAAATTTTCCATCCTGTCTCTCATTGATTAATATAGTATTAAAATGGAAGAGAACAGACAGAAAACTGAAATAACTCCATCTTCAAATGTTCCTTTACTAAGAAAGGTACAGAAGTACAGGGGCTGGACAAAATTATGGAAGCACAATGAGAAATGCTTGCTTGAATATAAATACAGATGCTAGGAAAACCTATGAATTTTTCTGTTTGTATTTGACAATTATTGGCATGTACACAATGTCCCTAATACATTGTAAGTGTTAGCTGTGGTCAGAGCAGTGTTCTGTGTAGTTGTGTGCATTATGTTAGAGTAAAGTGAAGTCAAACCTGGGCACATTATTGGTGCTCATATGGTGGGTGCTTTGGTCACCTAGGAACATGAGGTGTTTGGTGTTTCAAGTGGTACCATATCAAAGACTTATATTGCATACAGGGAAAGCATTGCTATGTCACAACATGGACAAAAATGTGTGTGCTGAATGATTGTGACAGATGTTCATTGAAGGGGACTGTGATGAAAAATAAGGAAACGACAGCTGCAAAAATCCCTGTAGTACTGGATGTCACACTCGCAAACCTTGCCGGCACCAAAACAGCACAAACGTGGCCCCATAACCTGGAAATTGCAGGGCTAACTGGGGTTCCAAAATCACACTTCAGTGATGCAAATGCCAGTAACAGAAAAATGTGGTGCCAAAGCCATAAAACTAGACTGTGGACCAGTGGGTGAAAGTCATTTGGTCAGGTGAGTCCCATTTCACACAGTTTCCAACTTTAGCTGAATTTACATTCCGAGAATGAAACATGGCGGGGTTTCAGAAATGATTTGGGCAACGATACCTTGGTATTCCATGTGACCTGTGGTTACTCTTCAAGGTTAATAATAATAATAATAATAATAATAATAATAATAATAGTACTTTATTCAACAACAAATGATTAATTGCATATGTATGAAAACAGGTTACAGTTCTTGATACATAGCACAATAATACATTCTTCTGAATACATAATTGATTAACAAAATGATTAAATTACTAGTTAAATGGTTTGCTTAACACTATTTACATATTTTTTCGAAGCACTTTGTATTCTGCATGTAAGTATGGTATTCTTTTAATGCGGAAAAATTGATTTTGTAACAGGAATTTATTTAGATGAAATTTAAGCTTCATTGTGAGTGGGGTCATAACTTTACTGGGCAGTGCATTGGCTATCTTTAAACCTGCATATTGCGGACCCTTTTCATAGAGTGTTGTTCTGTGGCTCTTAATGTAAAATTTTTCTTTTTTCCTGGTATTATACTGATACAAATTGGAACAAATGTTGGGTTGCAGTCTTTTAATAAGTAATATGGCTTTTAGAATGTACATGTTTACTACGGTTAGTACACCAGTTTTTGGAAACAAGCCATGGCATGATTCCTTATATTTTGCTCCATAGATGATTCTTATAGCCCTTTTCTGAAGTAGCAATAGACTTGCTTTGGTTGTTGCTCCCCATATTTCTATTCCATAATTCAGGTGAGAGGAAAATAGAGCATGGTATGCAGTCTTAAGGACAACAGTGTCTTTGCAGAACTTGCTAATCATATTAATTCCAAATATATTCTTAGACAACTTACATGCTAGAGTGTCAACATGTGTGTCCCACTTTAGATTGCTTTGAATTGTTAAACCGAGGAATTTTACACTAAATTCTTTTTTTACTAATTCATTGCCTATGTATAGTTTAATTTCATCATTAAAACTACTGTTGGTAAACTCCATGAGACATGCTTTACTACTGCTTACATTTAAGTGGCTTTCATTAAAGTACTGTACAGTTTCATTTGTCACGATATTACAATTTCATTAAATGATTCCTTTTAACACACAATGAATGTATCATCTGTATACAGAACTATTTTGGAACTCTGAGTCCAATATCTTATGTCATTTACATACATTAAAAACAGAAGAGGACCCAATACTGAGTCCTGGGAATTCCATATTTTATATTAGTGATTTTGGATTTGTGAACACCACTTTCAGTTTCAAGCAATACAAACTTTTTTCGGTACTGATATATGATTTTATTAGGTCATGAGCAGTACCTCTGATGCCACTGTTCCATAGCTTTTCTAATAGGATTGTTGTGTTCACACAGTCGAAAGCCTTCTCAGGGTCGAGGTATGTACCTGCAACATGTTGCTTGTTTTTGATGCCACTTATTATCTCTCCAATTAAATGAGCAGCTGCTGTTGCTGGTTGATTTACATTTTAAGAATCCACTTTTATTTTCAAACATTAGGTTGTGCATCTGGAGGAAGTTTATAATTCTGCTGTATATGACTTTTTCAACTATTTTGGAAAAGACTGGAAGTATTGAGATGGGTCTGTAGTTTTGAATTTTGAGTTTGTCCCATTTTTTAAAGATTGGTGTTACCTGAGCTATTTTTAGCCTGTCTGGGAAGGTGCCTGACTCTATTATTTACTGCTACAGACAGAGGTAAAGACACACTTTCTCTGCACACTTTTAATACATTAGTACTGAGGCCATCGTGCCCTGTGGAACTGGAAGATTTTAGAGAGCTCATGATGTTAATTATTTCTTTGCAATTTGTGGGGGCTAGATATATGCTATGCTTGGATGGATTGCCTTTAAAATTATAGTGCAGGTTATTATATTTGTCATTGATAACTTCTCCTACTGAAGAAAAATATTCATTGAATATATTAGCAATTTTAAGTTGATCTTTTTCTACAGTCCCATTGTGGCCAATATTAAAGTCCATACAGCATTTGTCTCTGCCTGTTCTAAAACTGTGTATCACTCCCTAGGCACCAGAAGTAACACTGTGTGGAGCCTGAAGCTTGTTTGCAACGTAGCTGCTCCTGGTCTGTATGAATAATTTTTTATAATATTCTTAATAAGTTTTGAAGGCCTCCTTTAGCTTGAGATTTTGTCTATTATTCAACATTGCACTATGCAATAATTTTAATTTATCCCATGCTTCAGTGACTTCATTTTTTATCCAGATACTTTTGTTTATGTTTTTAGTTTGTTTGACTTTTGTGGCTACAACTGGGGATGTGACATCAAAACAATAGCAGAAGTCAGCAGCAAAGCTATTATAGGAGGACCTATCATTCTCAAACCATCGTATGTGTGCTAACATGCAGTTCAGTCTATTGACGTTATCATTATACACAATTATTTTGCTTACATATAGTTTCTTTTTAGTAGCAAAGGGTATCTAATTTGCCTCCAATTGAAGCTGTACTGCATGGTGATCAGTGATGGCAGGTTTTAGAACAGCTGTACTGTAGGAAAGATGGGTCATGTTTGTTATTATACTATCCAGACATGTTTTGCTGTTGTTAGTCTCTCTAGTTGGCTCACGGATAAGTGGCATCAGATTGAATTCATATAGTAGGAGATGTAGCCTTTTGGTGTTGGGATCAATGGTTAATAAGTCTATATTTATATCCCCTGTTATTATAGTATTTACATGGCCATTTAACCTAGAAAATGTACTGTCTATATGTATCAGCCAGTCAGATAGATTTTGAAAACTGCATCCGTGCATGCCCCAGGTGGCCTATACACACCAATAATTGCTGTATTTTCTCAATCCCATTTTAGATTTATTGCAGCAAATTCTGTGATTCCTTCTACACAGAACGTACTTACATCAATAACACTGAAATTACTTGCTTTAACAGTGAAGATTGCTACGCCACTGCCAGCCTTGTTTTTCCTATTAAAGGCAGAAAAAAATTTCATGGGGAGTGGTTGACTAATGCTAATCAGGTCTTCTGTGTACGAGTGTTCAGATATAACTAAAATATCTGGTTTATTTATCAAGACATTTAATAATATCCAGATCATTGTGCTTGTTTTTAAGACTACTGAAATCCTGGTGTATTACATTAAGTCTGAGTTTCTTGTGCTGGACTATACAGGATAATTTAAGGCTACCAAATTGTCCAGCAGGCTTTACAAGTTTCCCAGGCTTGCCTGCAGTGGCTGTTTGTGTGGCAGATTCTGATTTGGTGGGTTGGGCCACTCCATGGTAATACACTTACTTACACCACTTTGTGGGGAATTTTGTCTAATTTCCTCGACAATTAATTTGCTGACAGTCTTTTTGCCTCTTTTATTCGTGTGCATACCGTGAGTTGTATGCAGGTCTCTTTCTAGATTGCTGACATTAACCAGGGACACATTGTGAAATTTATTACATATTGTTTTAAGCCTATCATTAATCTTGTGCACTTCCAAGTTCACTACTGATTGTTCCATTAGATTGTGTCTCTGTGGAATACTGCCAAAGGTTATGTGACCATTTTGGCTGATCAGGTCCTTCCAGTGGTACAGTGTTTGTTTCTCGGTGGTGATACTGTTTTCCAAGATGACAGGGCCCCTGTTCACACAGCTCACATCATCCAGGACTGACTTTGTGAGCACAAGGATGCATTGTCACATCTCTCTATGCACCATGGTCACCATATCAAGGGTGCATGATTGTTATCTGCCTGCATCATCTTTACCTGAACTTGCCACTTTTTTGAAGGAGGAAAGGTATAAGATTCTCTTGAAAATCATACAGATTCTGTATTTATTCATTCTGAAATGACTGGAAGCTGTTTTGAATGTCAATGATAATCCTATCCAATATTAGGTGTTGTAAAGTGTTGTGTTTTTGGTGTTATCATATTTGTGTCCACCTCTGTAGTGCCAAAGTTCGCTTCTCAGACAACTGAAAAGATAAGTGATAAAGATATTAGTGCCACTGGCATTGAGGAACAGCTAAAATAAGGAAAATTAAACAAGGCTCCAGGACCTGATGTCATCCTCTATAGGATTTGCAGATGAGTTTGCTCCCCTTTCAACCGTAATTTACTGTAGATCCCTTGAACTGTACCCAGCAATTGTAAAAAAGCACAGGTCGCACCTGTCTGCTAGAAAGGTAAGAGAAGTGATCCAAAACCAGTTTCAGTGACATCTATCTCATGAGTAATCCTAGGACATGTTCGGAGCTCAAATATAATGTGTTATCTTGAACAGTGTGGCCTCTTCCACGCAAACAGACACAGATTCCAAAAACATCTATTATAGGAAACCCATCTTGCTTTTTTCTCACATGACATTCTCAAACCCATGGATCAAGGAAATTGGTTTGACGCAGTATTTATGGACTTCTGAAAAGTGTTTGGCTGTACATTTATTAACAATAGCCTGATTATATGGGGTATCAAGTGAAATTTGTGACTGGATTGAGGATTTCATAGTAGGTAGGATACAACATGTTACCTCAGATGGAGAGTCAGCAACAGAAGTACACAGGTGTGCACCTTGTGTTGGGACCTTTGTTCGTGTTGTGTATTAATGATGTGGCAGACTTTTTTCCATTGATACAGTTATCTACAACAAGGTACTGTCCGAAAAAAGATTCAGTCAGATCTTGATAATGTTTCAAGATGGTGCAAAGATGGGTAACATGCTTTAAGAGTACAGAATTGTACTCTTAAGCATTTCACAAAGTGATGAAAAGTTGTATCCTATGACTGAAATATTAGTGATTAACAACTCACACGAATACCTGGATGTAGTAGCTTGTAGGAATATGAAATGCAGTGATTACATAGTCTCAGTTGCATGTAAGGGACAATGCAACCACCCTCAAAGGAGGCAGCATGTAAATCACTTGTGCGTCCTGCCCTAGAATATTGCTCAAGTGTATGGGACCCACAGCAAAAGGACTAAAAGGGGTATATAAAGAAGTGTATATAAAGAAGAGAGGCACAGATGGTCACAGGTCTGTTTGACTCATGGGAGAGCATTATTGAAATGTTGAAAAACTTGAACTTGCAGACTTTTGAAAATACAAGGTGACTCAAATGTCCATTAACATTTGAAAATGCACTAATTCACTGAAAAATGTAGGCAGAGAGGTAAAACTTGACATACACACCTGAAATGACATAGGGTTTTATTGAAACAAAAACTAAGTGCGAAAACCAGCCTACATATAGCACTGGACAGCAACACATCAGTGACGCCGCATGAGAATCGTCAGTGTGATGGGTGTGAGGTACGCCGATATATTACAGAATCACATCATCCCTAGCATGGCTGATAAACACATACTGGGAGGTACAACTGTTATGCAGGATGGCGCCCCACTCCATATTGCTACATAGTGTACACTGTTTGGTGAGTGTTATGTACTAAACCACCACTTCCATTGCGCTTGACCTTCCAGACCTCAGTCCGTGCGATTATTGGTTGTGGGTTACCTGAAGTTGCAGGTCTATTGCGATCTTCCGACCTCATAAGGGATGCTAAAAAACAACATCCAAAGGCAGTTTCTCACCATACTCACTGATATGCTGTACAGTGCTGTCCACAACATTGTCCCTCAACTGCAGTACTGTTGATGAATGACTGGTGACAAGTCGAGCATTTGTTATAAAGAACATTGTCTTTGCTAGAAATCAGTTGTTATGATAATCATTACTTTTGTATCATATGAAACACCATCTGTTGTTTATTGTGTGCACATTTTTTGTTTCAATAAAACCCCATGTAATTTCAAGCATGTGTGTCGATTTTTAACTCTCTACCTACATTATTCTGTGAAGTATTTAATTTTCAAATGTTAATGAACTTTTGGGTCACCGTGCAAATTATCCCATGAAAACCTGCTTATGAAATCTCAAGAATTGGTATTTGTGGAGAATACAGAAATAACTTCAGCCCCCTGTGTGTCACTCTGTTGCGAACCATAAAGGCAAAAATGGGCTAATTGCAGCATTCACAGAGGCATTGAAGCAGTCATTCTTCTCATGCTCTGTGCACTTTAGAACAGGAAGACACACTAACCTCAGGTATCATTCTAAGTACATTCACAGTGGTTTGTAGAGTATGTACATTGATGTATAAGTAGATTAAATTTTGCTTTTAAAAATGTTTGCATGCATTAGGATCTTATTCCTGTACTAATATTTGAATGCCACACACACTTCAGTCGTTCATTCACACAGAAACAAGATCCCCCAGGCATGTGAAATGAGTCAAATTACACATTAATAACCACATAAATTTAAGGATCCTTGAACAATCTTCTGCCGAATGTTCAGTTATCAACCTTACATAATATTTTTAAAGTCAGCTTCTGTAGAATAAACATTTCTCCATACAGTACAGACTTTTGAGGCCAGTTTGTTTATTGGGTATTAGGTCATGGTCCAAGGCATGTTTCTATACCTGATGATTCATCTTCTGGAGACATAATCGGGGAATAAAAGACCCAGACAGCAGTTTCAAACTCTAAACTCAGCTAACCAAACTGCTTATACGAGGGCGTTTCAGAAAGTAACCTCCGATTGGTCACAGTCCGGGTTGTGGGGGGAGTAGCGACGCCATCTGTGTGTTCACGCACTCAACAGGTCAGTCGGCATCAAGTCGTGGTCGAGTGAACGTCGTACCTGCGCTAGTTTAGTTTTTGTGGCAGTTTGAAATGTGTGCTGCAATAGAAAACCCCGCCAAGTGTGAAGTGCGTGCTGTCATAAGGTTTTTTACAGCCAAAGGATATTCTGCAGCAGCTATTCATCGTGAGCTTTGTGCCGTGTACGGACCAAGAGTTATGAGTGAAGGAGTTGTCCGTGAATGGGTACATTTATTTTAAAGTGGACGAGAAAACGTTCATGATGAAGAGAGGAGTGGTAGACCATCATTGGTGACTGACGAACTCGTTCAGACAGTTGATGCAAAAGTTCGTGAAAATCGACGTTTCTCAATGTCGGAGTTGTCTACTGGTTTTCCACAGATTTCTAAGACTCTCTTGTACGAGATAGTGACAGCAAGATTGGGTTACCGTAAGTTCTGTGCACGATGGGTGCCCAAAATTCTTACCGACCACCACAAAACTCAAAGAATGGCATCTGCATTAGACTTTCTGTCACGTTATGAGGACGAAGGAGAACCATTGTTAAACAGAATCGTGACCGGTGACGAAACCTGGATTAAGTACGTGAACCCTGAGACAAAAGAACAATCAAAGATGTGGGCACATTCAAATTCGCCTACCAAACCAAGAAAAGCCTCGCAAGATTTTTCTGCCAGAAAACTGATGGCAACGGTGTTTTGGGATGCCAAAGGGGTGTTGTTGGTTGAATTCATGGAACGTGGTATGACCATTAATCAAGATGTGTACTGTGAAACAATAAAAAAGTTACGACGGGCTATACAGAACAAACGCCGTGGTATGCTGACTTCCGGTATCGTTTTTTTGCACGATAACGCCCGTCCTCACTCTGCTCGCAGAACAACGGCCCTTCTTGAGTCCTTCAGGTGGGACGTTATCAACCATCCACCTTACAGCCCAGACCTGGCGCCAAGTGATTATCACCTCTTCATGCATTTGAAGAAATGGCTCGGGTCACAGCGGTTTGATGACGACGAAGAGCTCAAAGATGCGGTCACAGGCTGGCTCCAGGCACAAGCGGGTGATTTTTATGCAGAAGGAATTTCAAAGCTTGTGAAGAGATACGATAAGTGCCTCAATCGCTATGGAGACTATGTAGAAAAATAGTGCAAAGATGTAGTTGTAAGATGTATATATTAAAATATTTTTATTTAACTTGGTGTATTTTTTTAAATCAACCGGAGGTTACTTTCTGAACGGCCCTCGTACATATCCATGCAATGGCTAGGTCATGACATCGTCAGACCGTTGCCTAAGATCGTGGAGTCACACTGATGTGTGTTATGGAGCGTGTAGTGGGAAATAGTTGGTGCTGCTTGCATTATTTAGCATTAAGGCACACAGCTACTTTCTGTCCCTTTTTTCTGTTAAAGCTGTTTTAGTGCAGTATTGCCCAACAACATTATCCTATAGCACAGCACAGAGAGAGATTTCTATGTTCTAAATTTGCAGAACTTAGCATTTTAATTACCTCATCCCCATGCAGATCCCCCTGTGGGTTCGCGAGTTAGAATGGACCTGAGGTGTTGCTGTCTGTCGTAAAAGGCAACTAAAAGGAGTCTCCCACTTTTTGGCCTAATACATTATGGTTGCCTTTTAGAGCTTGACCTTCACACTGTCCAAATTTTCCACAGTGCTAGCCATTTGGGGAAGGATGCCTTACGTGGCGCGTCTCATATCCCCGTGCATTAAGATCTTCTGCACCCATTATTGTCATGGTGCTACCACTCCACCACTATTCCAGCTCTTTGGGCGAGGACATCTTCCAAGGTGCGTAATCTCCATTCATTGTCTGCTGTCCTCTTTTGCCGCATGACAATACTGGATTTCTACACACCCAATATCCAGCACAGTAGGCAGTATGCCAAGGAGTAGATGGCCATCATCTTGGGGCATTGGGACTCCCAGCAATAGCCAGTGTCCTAGGTGACCTTTGCTTTGGCTGGGTGGTGCCCGTGGGGAGAGCCCCTGATCAGAGTGGGTGGCATCAGGGCAGATGACCCAAAATGAATCAGACAAAATCAAAAATGGCCCCAGCAGTCTCTAAGAAAGGGAGGGTAGAATACAATGCTGTGACATTTGACCCGAATTGTTCCCCTCCATAGCTACACTGTGGGAGGAACACAGGGCTACAGATAGAAGAGAGCCATATTCGCCTCATTATTACTGTGCAGGTGTCCCAGGTGTGACAAGTTTGATGATATTCTGTTTCAGTCACTTTCCATAAAAACCTCAATATAATACAGGGAATTATTTTTCATTGCAACCTCCTTTTGCAGTCTGATGATGAGCTGCATGGAATTTAGGACGATGGGGCGTTCATTTCATCTGGCGCATCTATAATGGGCCTAAAGACAATGAGGTTGCCACTGGTGCCTTTATCTTGGACTTTGAGGGTGATTCGTTACCTGAAAAGGTCAAGATGGTGTTATATCGAAGTGACGTCAAACCGTACCTCCCTCACCCTATGTGGTAGCTTAAGTGCTGGAAATTCAGGCACATATCCTCCCGGTGCAATTCCAGTGTCACATGTTAAGATTGCAGGCATCCACTGTATCCGAATACTCCATGTGCCCCTCCTCCCACCTGAGTAAACTGTTGAGAATACCACTCCCACTGCATGTCGAACTGCATGGTACTACCAAAGGAGTGGAAAATTATGGAGTACAAGACCCTGGACAGGGTGTCTTACTGCAAGGCTAAACTGAAATATGAAAGGTTGAAACCTGTTCAAATGCTATTGCCTTATGCTGCTGCTACGACGACGTCACCCTCATTGATGTCATTACATGCCTCGCTTAAGTTTTCCCCTGTAGGCTCTCAGCTGGGGCACATCTTCCTCTATTGCTCCCAAAGCTTCTACTTTGGGAGCATCATCCCCACCTCCCTCCTCCCCCCAAATGCTGGGGACATTGGTCCCCTCCTCCCAGCCAGAGAAGCGACAGTCCCCTCCAGCTCCTCTCGTGGTCGACACCATTCAGTGACTGAAGAAGCCACTAGCTGCAGGTCAAAGGGCTTCACAGTCTTCCACTGGCCCTGAAGCTACTTCAGAGAAGCCCCCCCCCCTCCCCCCCCCCCCCCCCCCCCCCAGCAAGCCCCTAAAGAGTTACAAGAGGGCAAACAAACAAAGAAGAGGTCTGTTAGGAAACGGAAGACTCCAGTGGCTTCTGTATCACCATTCCCTAACAGTTCTGTGTCTGATGACGGGGTGGAGATTCTGCCATCCCTGAGGACCTAGGTCTTGCCGATGCCCCAGACATAATGGTACTGATGTGAGCACTCAACCGGTGGCAGCAGGTGACCCTGAGATGTAATCTGCCTCCTTGGTCTGTTCATGCCTTCCCAGTGGAGTTGCAGCAGTTTTTTTTCCCACCTGGCCGAGTTACAACAACTCTTTAAGTGTTTTGCATTGCCTTTCAGGAAACCTCTTTTTCTGCAATGCAGACCCGTGCCCTTTGTGGCTATCGGGGGTGCTACGAAAACCATACTTACTTTGACAGACTGTCAGATGGAGTTTGTATCTATGTCCTTACCTCTGTCTGTAGTTAACCTGTGCCTCTTCAAACACCTTTGCAAGCTGTGGCTGTCAGGGTGAGGACAATGCAGGAAATTATCATCTGTAACATCTACCTCCCTCCAGATGATGAAGTGCCACATCATGTATTAGCTGCACTAATTTCTCAACTCCCCCCCCCCCCCCCCCCCCCCCCCCCCAACTTTTCTACTTCTGGGGGAATTAATGCCTATAACACTTTGTAGGGTGGAACCAAGATTACTGGCTGTGGCAAGGATGTCAAGGCTCTACTAACTCAACTCAGCCTTTGCCTATGAAACACATGTACCCCCACTCATTTCAATGTGGCACATGGCACATACTCAGCCATTGATCCCTCGGTTTGCAGTCCTGGCCATCTCCCATCTATCCATTGGAGAGTGCACGACAACTTGTGTGGTAGTGACCACTTTCTACTCTTCCTGTCCCTACCTCAGAGTCATTGACCTGGATGCTTGCCCAGATGGGCTCTTACCAAGACTGACTGGGGGCGCTCTCATTTCCGCTACCACCGTTGAACCTCTGTTCCATGGCAACATCGATGTGGTGATCCACACCATCATTACAACCATTGTTGCCACAGCTGAATCTTCAATCCCTTGTTCCTCAGGTTGCCCCCAGTGGAAGTCAGTGCCTTGGTGGTCGTCAGAAATTGGCTCTGCACTTGAGTCTGTCGGCTCATCAAATGTTGGAAGCAGGAGTGTTGAGAATGATGTGTCTCGACCATTGGCACACAAACCTCTCCTTCTCAGGTTTGGATTTATCTCAGATGCCTTTATGGATATCAAACCCCTGCAGGTAAACCTGGAATTTCTACGCATGGAGCTGTATATGGCGATACAGATGTAATCACAGAGTGTCTTGCCAAGCATTATGCTCATACCTCTGTGTCTGAGAATTACTGCCTCGCCTTTTGTCTCCTAAAACAGTGGGTGGAATGGCAACAGCATATTTTGCTCCATCCACCCTGAGCCATATAATGCTCGCTTCAGTGAGTGGGACTTTCTCAGTGCCCTTGCCGATTGTCCTGACACAACCCCTGGAACAGACCGCAGCTTAAGGAAAAGTGCTGGTGGTATTTTAATATTATTCAATGCCTGAGCCACACCAAATGGGCTGTTGATCTCCCTACACTGCTGCAGCTGTACACAGCCCTTGTGCAGTCCTGTCTTGACTATGGGAAACTTGGTGTATGGTTCAGCATTACCCTCAGCATTGCGTGCTGGACCCTATACAACACTGTAGAGTTCAGCTTGTGACTGGAGCTTTCCAAACAAGCCCAGTGAACAGCCTGCTCGTAGAAGCTACTGTTCCTCCATTGCATATTAGGTGACAGAACTGCTTGCGCATTATACTGCCCACATTCATAGTTTGCCTCACTATCCAAATTACTGTCTCCTGTTCCTTAACATGGCAGACCATCTCCTGCAATGGCGGTCCAGATCAGGGATTCCAATTGCAGCCTGTGTCCAGTCGCTTCTTATTGCACTCGACACTTTCCCTCGCCAGCTTTTCTGCAGACCCACTCACATACACCTCCATGGTCCATGTCTTGGCCAAAGCTTTGTCTGGACCTATTGCCAGGCTCAAAAAGCTCAGATCCACTTGAGGCCTTCTGATGCATTTTCCTCTATTCTTGGTGAGTTTCAGGGCTCAGAAATAGTCTACATCGCTGCCTCGATGGTTGATGGTCATGTTGGCTTCACTTACACTCACGTTGGCTGTACTAAGCAGTGCTCCTTGCCAGATGGCTGCAGTGTTGGTAGCCATGCCTCACACTCTTGAGCATATCCACTCCTGTGCAGGTGAGTTCTTCCTTATCTATAGTGACCCTTTATGCCCTGGGAAACAGTGGATGTTCAGTGTCCTTCATTTGGGCCCCAGGACATGTTGGGATCCTGAGCAGTGAGCTTGCTGACAGACTGGCCAAACTGGCCACCGATAAACCAACTCTGGAGATTGGCCTGCCAGAGATTGATGTTCAATCGGTCTTCTGCTGTAAAGTTTTCACGACCTGGGCTACTGAATGGCGCATCCTCAGTACATCAAGTATGTGTTATCAAGGAGACAGCAAATGTGTGGTGGTCATCCATGTGAGCCACTCGCAGGCACTCTGTTGTCCTTTGCCGGCTCCGCATTGGCCATACTTAGCTAACTCATGGTGACCTCCTCCATCATGTGGACCCACCTCAGTGTTGCTGTGATTATCACTTGACTGTTGCCCACATCTTGTTCGATTGTCCGATTTTAGCCACTCTGCAGTGGACTTTTAATCTTCCTGCCATACTGCCTATGGTGTTGGGAGACAATGCCTCAGTGGCTGATTTAGTTTTACATTTAATCCGTGAGGGGGGGTTTATCACACAGTCTAAGGGTGTCTGTCACATTTGCACTGTTGTGCACTATTTTAAGTGAAATACGGGTACAAAGCTGGGACCTGGGTTTCTCCCATGAATATATGTTCAAATAACTTACGGGAATGCAGCAGGAGGACATCATTGACAACCACTGATATTTTGACAGGTGCACACATAGACATTTTCAAGACAAAATTGCAGCATGTAAGCACTGTAAAGGTGAATTTTAAACCTCAGTTTGCATCGACGCATGCTGTAAGCCTTAGTGCCACCAAACAAACCAAATTTAACTGACACCAGAAGTTATTGATAGTCAAAATGAATAAACAGTGGGTGAGGTAGCATTGACTCTGTGTGTGTGTGTGGGGGGGGGGGGGGGGGGGGGGGGGGCAGGTGGGAGGGTGGAAAGAGAGAGATATATATCCTTCTAGAAGTGCTCTGCAAACCAGTGTTTTAAACTCACTTGCACAGTGCTTCATTGCTGCTGTTTTGCCTTGAAAATGACAGGGTGTGCACCTGTCGAAATACCAGCAGTTGTCGACGTCACACGGCTGCAATCTCGTAAGTTACTTCAACAGATACAAAGCTAATTGTGGCAAGAAATCAAATGAAAAGCAATAACTCTATAATGAGCTGCTGGAGTCCTTGGGTCCTTTATATCGAAATACTCTCAAAGGTATCCATGAACAATCTCCGAAAGTTTGGTGGTAGAGTTCTGGTTCGCCCCGTACATGTTACTGTGTCATAAATTCTGGTCAACAGGCGGTCAGTTTTTTTTTTTTTTTAATCGGTTTGAGCCTCAATGGACTGCATGGTAACAACCAATTTCATTTTAGTGTCTAGGTCTTGACCTTGTTCCAGTTTTGACTTCCTGCCAGTATCTTCAGAGCCCACCAAGAAGCGCCTGTTTATGCTCTTCGGATAATGGTCCTCTCCGTCTTTTGGATGTTGATGCCATTTTAAAACCTTGGTAGTTGTTCACCAATCTTCTAAATTTGTTCCTGTCAGAAATTTCTCTTTCTGTGATACCTATCTGCCTAAGATCTTTTTCACAGTCTTCAAACCATCTTGGCCTTGTTTTCTTAGATTGGATGAAACTCCATATTCTTTTAGTTAGTCTGTCACTGTCCATCCTCATGAGATGACCATAAAATAACAATCGTCTCTTCTTAATGGATGGTGTGGTAGGTTCTGTCTTGCTGCACAAGTCCTCATTTGCTCTCATTCATCATTGTCCATCAACCCATCTATTACCTAAGATTTTCTTTAATGTCCTATGCTCTCGCTTTTCCAGCCACTCATCTTGACCTTGTCTATTCGTGGTCAAAGTTTTGGACGCATATATGCCCCAGGTTTTACAGCTGTATTATAATGTCGGAACTTGGCCCCTATACTCATAGACTTTTTGTTATTGGTATTCTTTGTCAGTTGGTATGCTTGGTCTAAAGTCATCATCCTGGCATTAATTGCTTCTTCTTCTAATCCATTCTCCTGGATGACTTCACCAAGATGCCTAAAATTCTTAACTCTTCTGATTTTTCCCAGATTGGTGGTCATGCATTCAGGTCCATCACAGATGTTCGTCATATATTTTGTCTTTTGAATAGAGATCTGGAGTCCAACTTTTTCAGCAATTTCTGATAGCCTATTGATCTTGTTGACTGCTGACTCTATGTTGTTAGCAGAAATGGCCAGGTCATCCGCAAAGACCAAGCAGTCAATGTACACCCCTTTGTTCTTAGGACCAAGTCTGAACTGCCTTCATTTGTTTCTTCTTGGGCTAACAATTTTCTCCACTCTTGAATGACCTTTTCCAAGATGCAGTTGAAAAGGAGTGGGGATAGTCCATCTCCTTGTCTTATGCCTGTTCTAATTGTAAAGGTTTCTAATATGTCACCCATAAATATTATTTTTGGCACTGTGTTAGTGAGAGTTGGTTTGATCAGCTTTCTTGATGTATCATCTACCCCAAACTGTCCACCCCCGGTAGCTGAGTGGTCAGCACGACAGAATGTCAATCCTAAGGGCCCAGGTTCGATCCCCGGCTGGGTCGGAAATTTTCTCCACTCAGGGACTGGGTGTTGTGTTGTCCTAATCATCATCATTTCATCCCCATCAATGCCCAAGTCGCCTAAGTGGCGTCAAATCGAAAGACTTGCACCCAACAAACGGTCTACCCAGCATGAGGTCCTAGTCACATGATCTTTTTTTTTTCCTCCCCCCAAACTCTTCCAAAATATTCATTAATGCCTGTCAGTTGATGGAGTTGTATGCCTTCTGAAAATCAACAAAAACGACCACTTAGTTATTTCCTTCAGTTTTTCTGTACCTGATGATGTCTTCAGGTTGAAGATCTGTTCTGAGCAAGAACAGCCCTTTCAGAAACCAGCTTTCTATTCCCCAATCAGTTGGTCAAGATGACCTTCTATTCTGTTCTGTATCACTTTGGAGAGAATCTTATATGGAACAGATACTAATGAGATACCCCTATAGTTACTGACAATCTTTTTATTGCCTTTTTTGTGTAGAGGATGGATTAACACTGACTGCCATTCAGTTAGTATCATCCCAGTTCTCCAGATCTCCTCGAAAAGTTTGACTAGTACATCTAAAGTTTCGTTAGTTGCCAGTTTCAGTAGTTCTGCCACAACTGAATCCTCTCCAGTTGCCGTATTATTCTTAAGGTTGTTGGTGATCTCTTTGATCTCCTCTTTACTAGGTGGAGATGAGTTGGGTGGTTTGTGGATCGGGGCACATACAGGGAATCTTTCTTTTAATTCATCACAATTAAGTAGGTTTTCAAAATAGCGAGACATGATGGTGCAATTTTCTTTGTTGGTCATGCTGAGCCTTCCATTTGTGTCTCTAAAATGAAGACTAGGGGCTTGGTATCCTTTCAGATTCGATTTGAACATCTGATAGAAGTCTCTGGCATTGTTTTTCCGGAAATCCTGATCGATCTGTTCTAACTACTGTTTCTCATCCAATTGCTTAGCCCTTCATAGAACTCTGGCTGCATATTTTCGAACTTCACAGAATACATCAAAATCTTCAGGTCTCCTGGTCAAGTTCCAGTTTTTCCATGCATTTGTTCTTTGGGCCACCACCTCATCACAAACATCATTCTACCATCTATGCTTTCGCTTTTTAGCTGTCAGGATTGCAGTATTAGCTGCTTGTTGGATCTTGGAGGCAATGTCCGTCCATTTATGGGATTCAAATGTCAGTTGCTGGTGGTATTGTTCCAATATATTTTGATTGATTTTGAACTTCACAACATCATATTTATGAATTTTATTTCTGGTTTTCACAGCCTTATTAAGAGGGATGAAATTCATTTTGATCTTGGAGAGGTAATGATCCGAGTCATTCATTATTTCCTTAATTGCTTTCCTAGAGATTACTACATGATCATTGTGTTTCTCTCCACATACATTTCCTGGTGATCGCCAAGTCTTCTGTTTCCTTGGCTTGTGTTTGTTAAAGTGTTGACATTATCTGAAGATTGAAGGATCGACACAGATTAACAAGTCTTATACCATTTCTGTTAGTCATCTTGTGAGCAGGATGCTTTACAATTGTTGATATGAATTGTAGTTCTATTCCCAGCTGAGTGTTAAAGTCCTCTAGTAGGATCTTTATGTTCTTAGATGGTATTTTCTCTAACAGTTTTACAAGAAGGTCCCAAAACTGTTCAACTTTCTCGGTATTGTGTCTGTTGTCTTCATTGTGCATTGATCCGTGTGAATCCTTTGTTACCACAGCTTTACCACAGCTGAGAGTTTGGATAGAAACTCTCTCAGAAGGGCTGAAAAATCCATGATTGAACTGACAACCTTCTTATGAACAACAAAAGCTGTGCCAAGTACAGGAATGTTATTACCTATTTTGACTGCCCTTTTGCCTCTATAAATCCTGTAACCTTCAATGTCCATTGTGTTCTCATCTAAGTATCTGGTTTCTTGAATGGCCAAGATGGTTACGTCATGTTTGCCCATCGTCATCATCAACTATTTGTGTTTCCCAACTTTCAATAGAAAATGGGATGAGAAGTTCCGCCTTATGCAAGACACCTTTTTTCTTTTGTTTCACCCATACATGTTTCAGAACTTTTGTGCTATCATCAGTGGGTTCTATTTTTATTTTTAACTGTAAATTTGTTGTTAACATATTAACATTTTCGTCGTTTACAACATTATGTAAAAGTTG
This sequence comes from Schistocerca americana, assembly GCF_021461395.2. NCBI lineage: Eukaryota > Metazoa > Arthropoda > Insecta > Orthoptera > Acrididae > Schistocerca > Schistocerca americana. The sequence goes on from NC_060126.1 coordinate 385,688,066, forward strand.
CATTTATAACTTAATTGGCGAAAAGTAACATACCTTACATTATATTATTTTCCTCTTGTTTTGGTAGCTGTTATGCTACACAACATACAACATGTCATCTGCAAACAGCAAAACGTAATTTATTTTCTATTTGTTATGTATTTACGAACGGAAATGAGACTGTATCACGTTTTCTTTCTGTAACTTACAGTTTTGAAGTTGTGGTACGTTTTCCTGTTTTGTTGGCGAAGTAAATGGGCTTACTTCTTTGCCTGTGTTCGTGTGGTAATGCAGTTTTTCGATTACTCAAAACATAGGAGGAGTTTTCGCTGCCATTACGTGTTGTTGTGGCTGTGTGGCGTTCTTTTGTTTCGTAGCGTGTTCTGCTGTGCAATGTGACCAAGAATAATTGACACTTCTGTACCTGCTTTATGTGAATGGTGAGATTTTTTATTTGTTCTTATTGGACATTTTGCCACTCTCCATGAAGAGCGACATCAAACTCTGGAAACAGTGTGTTTTTACCTGGCCACAGTTGGTTTTACAAACAAATCACAAGGATATTTAATTGAATTCAAGTCCAAAAAGTACACTGTTATCAGAACTTTACCCATACCCACAAGTTGTAGCATATCTACAAAATTAGTGTTTTGATTGTAACAATATGGCTTAATTTGACTTTCAGTGCTGCACTATTACAAACTTTTTTTTTGCCCAGGAGCAAATTGTCTGTCAAACTATGTGCTACTGTCAACTTCTTTTAATGAAACAGTGAGTAAAGGAAACTTACTATGCGTGATGTTGATACATGAAGATGAGCCTTTTTGTGAATAAAAATGAGTGAACAACTAATAGCACTACTATATGGCAGAATAAAAGGATAGAGGATCTTTGGCAGAATAAAAGGACAGAGGATCTTTTCCATGTATCTTCACACCAACAAAGGTTACTTCAGATGATACTGAAAATCATGTGTTCCTCACTGCCAATTTCTGCTTGCACCATCAGTCGATTACTGTGATATTGGAATGATTTGTATGCAGTTGTTCATGTAGTTGTTTCATGATGCTATTTGATGAAATTCCCTTAAATTTCATTGAAACTACCTCATAGATTGGGTAGGACTAATGTTAAAATCTTGCAGTAATTCCTACTTGATAGAGAGTGATCTGTAGCCATTAGACATGATGTATGGAAGCAGTTACCACAGACAGAAACAGAATTTTTCTTTTTTTTGGGGGCGGGGGGGGGGGGGGGGGGGGGGGGGGGCAAGGATCCTTATAGGCTTCGTGAGACTAATTTTAACATAAACACACAATCACTCACACATACAGGGAACATTATAAAAACCGGCAAACTGCAGGGATGGACTGGAAATGGAGAAAAAGTGTCCTATGAACATGTGTCTGAAAATGGACGATGTGCATGCAACGATCAATGCATGTGGTTGTCATGCAGGATGCACATATTCATACTCTGGCTTACACCATATTGATGGGCAGCTTGCCTGGAGCTTGTATTAGGGTTCGTCTTAATATCCTGTTGAACCCAGCCCCCCAAATCTGGTGTATGCACAGTCTGCTGCCTCCCTGATTGTTCATCTGTCTGAAAGGACCCATGATCACTAAATGCCCAAAAAGGGCTTGAAATGTTATGTGATGTGGTTGGTGTCTGTGAGGGTACTTGTTTTGATAAAGGCATGTTGCCTTTCAACCATTTCCATCTGCTTGGCTGTTAACAAACACCATCTTGCCTTGTTCCCGGTGTGAATACCAGACCATTCTGGTACTCACAGTACACTGCATCAGTCATACTGCCTACAAGCTATCAATCAATGCTACCCTCGTCATCTTGTGGTAGCAACCATCCAGGAGTCCATCTATGCCCTGGAATGGCCCAGTCATTCAGTGGTGTTTGTCTGGACCCCAGGTCATGTCTGAATCCCAGGCTTTGAACTTGTGGACAGGCTGGCCAAACAGGCTACACGGAAACTGCTTCTGGAAATGGGCATCTCTGATTCTGACTTACACCGCAGGGTTCTAAGGCTTTGGGAGACGGAATGGCATAACAGTATGCACAACAAACTGCATGTCATTAAGGAGACTACGAATGTGGGGAAGTCTTCCATGCAGGCCTCTCACAGGGAATCAGTTGTCCTCTGCCGGCTCCGCATTGGCAAGGCTTGGGCAACCCACGGTTACCTCCTGCGACATGAAGACCGACCTCAGTATTGGTGCGGCACCCAGTTGACAGTGGCCCATGTTCTGGTGCACTGTCCCACTTTGACTGCCCTGTGACAAAATCTTAGGTTACCAGACTCGTTGCCGCTGACAGTGCCTCATCGGCTGTTTTAGTTTTACGTTTTATTTGAGAGGGTGGGTTTTAACATTTGATCTAAGTTTTAGCGCATGTCCATCTGTGTTCTCCACCCTAGTGCTTTTAAGTTGGAGGTTTTAATGTGTTGCAGAGTGGCTGGCTTCTCCTTTTTATCCTCATGGTCAGCTAGCCATGGTCATCTGCTTTGTTGTTTTACCCTCTTCATCCCATTTCTTGTGTTTCTGTGGTTTTCTTGACCCCCTTTTGTCCATTTACACGTCTGTTGCTCTTCATCATTTTTGTGATTTTTTTTCCTTTCCTTCTGCTTTGTGTTGTCAGTCAAGTTTGTTCATTTTCACACTTGTGACATTGTGACATTGTTTTATTTGTAACAAGGGACTGATGACCTCGTAGTTTGGTCCTACCTCCACCCCCCTGACCCCCCTCTTTTAATCCAACCAACCAACTAACAAACTGGGGTGCACATATCTTCAGGTGCTCACAAAGGCAAGCAATAAACACATTTGTAATTCTTCTTTTCACCATTTAAAACTGACAATTAGATTGCTGTGCATTAAACTGTTCTAGGTGCAATTAACATGTGAAGCTTCGTTGGGAGTACAATACTGAGCAAGCATAGGAGTTCTCTTAGGGGTATATGAAGAAGAAAGGAACATTGACACATTTTTGTTACTGTTTGTGTTATGTTTTACTGAAAAGAGATGATATCCATAAATAAAATTAAAATGTGAGATGGCACCTTGTCGCACACGCTCCACGTCAGCGTCCTGCAGGATTGCAGCCTGCACGAGGTGGCACAGTGGCCAGTCACTGCTATCGCAGGTGCCACCAATGTTGCACTTGCACTGGCTTTCACGCTCTTCCTCACGCCAGTTGTGACCCTCTACTTGGCAGCCACAGGAGGAGGCTGCAGTGTTGGTGCCATATGCCCTCCCCAACAATCCTACGGAAAAAGGTGAAGGAGTATGTCAGTAAAAATCTCTCAAAACCATAGACTGAGAGAAAAGATTCATATAAGAGCAGCATCCTAAAGAAACTTGTTCCAGCTGGTTGTCTCACACTGAGTGAAACCACTCAAACCCTGTGAATGAGTGAAAACATTCATATAGCTGACATGCCCGCAGAGGCTAGTTGCATTTGGTTGTTTCATTCGACAGAAAAAACCAACTGACTAAAAAACCAATTGATGGACCAGTTGATTGTTAAGAACAGTCGGTTGTCCCATCACTAACAGAATGCCACCTGTAAGCGTTTCTGAAAGTTCTCCATCAAGTAATAGTGTCTGTCTATTTAGATATTCAACTAACTTTTACCTGGGGCTTCATTTGTGCATCTGTAGTATTGTTATGATGAATAAATATTGGAGAAGCAGAGCTCGCGATGTGTGCTGCCCCTCCACTGCCCATTGCACATAGTCAGGCATTATGTTTAACATCTTTCTGTGGCTGTGGCATGACCGCCCCAATACAGGTGCATTGATTTCAATGCAGCTCTTTTATTTATTTGAAGGTTACTTTAATCAGACTTGTCATGACACGTTTGATGAAAGTTTGTTCAGCCATTTGAAGGTAACCTGCTATATAAGACAAAGAGTTTGCCAGCAGCAAAATGCTATGTAATCAGTGCATGGTACACAATTTGATGTCGTACTAAAATATAGATCTCAAAAATATCTATGATAAAGTCTGCAAGAGCACAGTTATGTTTCTTTTTTATGTTTCATCAGGTTTGTCTTTTGGATTCGCTGTGCCAGGTGTACTCAAAAGGCAAAAATGGTGATTATGGGTGAACCATAAAAGATAAGCATGTGCTCTTGTGGACTTTTGTGTAAATATATTTGAAATCTACAATTTGATACCTTCAAATTTGGCATAGCTTTTATTGCTCACACAACGTATTCCAAAAGAGCACATTGCCAACTAAATTCTTGCTTCCTTGATTCACTGTTACCAATTATTATCACCTGTGCCTTCGGATTTAATTTTTTTTAAGTATCGTATGTTCATCCTCAGGTTTCATGCTCTCTCTATATCAGACTTCACCAAACGTGATTTAATGGTTCAGCCATGAAAAGATAATAGTTACTTTCAAATTTATAATATTGGCATCTTATGGGTTAATCACTGTGCCTTTCAACATGAAGTGAAGTGCTATGTGATGACTTAAATATGCTGGTTCATGATAAAAATGCCAAACAGGACACAAGGTACTTATTTGCTGACAATGCGAAATGTCAAGGCGCATAGAACAACAATGATAAGCCTGCAGATTGTAAGAAGCTCGATGATGATCGAAAATTTAAATGTGTAGCTTCAAATACATGTGGTGACAATACTGCAAGAACTATGAGTGGCTAGTGGCTGCACCCTACCTCTTGACTCACTGAAATGTCAGTCAGAAAGTTATTTAAATTAAAGTATAGCTTCGGAATGCTTTGTGTCGACTTTTTGACCCAGTAACCTTAAATGATTCCTGGTATTTTCTGCAGATTACCTGTTTTCTTGCCAGATTGAGGGGAGTTTTTATCTTTTCAGGAGAACTAGGAATGTCACCAAATAGTATGATGCAGATGGCACAATTTCTTGCAACTCTCAGGGCTTTTAGAGCCAAGGCTTCATCACATGTATAAGTTTCTTGAACTGAGCTTAATTGTAAATGCTTTGTGTTTCATCTGCGTCAACATACATACTATGCAAGCCACCATATGATGCATGGCAGAGGGTACATTGCACCACTACTAGTCATTTTTCGTGTTTCACTTGCAAATGGAGCAAGGCAAAAACAACTGCCTGTATGCTTCCATATGAGCCCTAACTTGTCTTGTTTTGTCTTTGGGTTGGGAATCATTCTTCAAGCAGTCGCGCCCCCAGGGGCTCAGCATTCATTTGCTGGGTACGGGCCTGGCGACCCCGGGGCTCCTGAGCTGGAGACTGGTAAGCGCCGCCAGTCCTCTGTCACCGTAAGCTCTGGGCATACTTCAACGACCACCGTGCGGCGCGGCAGTGGAATGTTGTGTGTCTCAGGGAGTGGGGATCTTGGCTTGACTGCCCAGATCGCAAGGATGGAATAAACCTCTATAAACAACCCCTCAATCTCAAGGTGTGCTGCGCGCTGATGAGATGCATGGCTGTTGAGGTGGAACAGTTGTTAGCGGGCAACCTCTGGGGAACCTGCCGCACCTCAGTTGTATAAGGCTTACCTAGGCACGCGGGGCTCTGTCTAGGTGGACTTGTAGTTCCCTAGCTGCTCGTGGGACCGAGATTGATCCTTCGAAATCCTCTTTTCTTCCTCCCAGTGGAAAGGGTGGGCCGCTGGAAGGTTCTAACACCCAGTCTCTTAAGAGGGTTCGTGCAGTCAGTCCCCCTGACTCCGGCACTTCTTTGACAAGTCCAGTCTTAGGTAACAGAATGCATTCTGGTAATCCGAATGTGTTTCTCATTGTGAAACGGAAGGAGAGTAGTTTCGAGAAGGTTTCGCCCTTCTATATACAAAAGGGATTGGAGGGAATCTGTGGCTCCTTAAAATCGGTGAAGCGCTTATGTAATGGGACCTTGCTAGTGGAAACTTCCACTTCCCAGCAAGCAACTAACCTCCAATCTGCTAAATGCCTTGGAGAGTATGCCATAGACACTGAACTGCACAGCACCTTGAACTTCAGCAAAGGTGTTGTGACATGCCAGGATCTAGTTGAAATTCCCAAGGAAGAACTGCAACGTTAGTGGGCTCCGGAAGGTATCGTTGATGTCCAACACATCATGAAGAGGGTTGATGGCAATCTAGTCAAATCTGATTCCTTTATTCTGACCTTCAGTAGCACAAAACTTCCTGAACATGTTAAAGCTGGCTTCCTTCGCCTTAGTGTGAGGCCTTATTTCCCAACCCCAATGCGCTGTTTTAAATGCCAGTGTTTTGGGCATACCACCTTAGGATGTAAAGACGAAGCGACTTGTGGAAACTGTGGTAAGGCTGCTCATGAAGGAGTTGGTTGCTCGTCTCCAGCTAAATGTATTAATTGCTCTGGGAACCACCCTGTTTGGAGTAGGGACTGCCAAATATTTTTAGAGGAATGCAAAGTCCAGGAAATAAAAACAACCAAGCGGATCCCCTATGGTGAGGCCAAGAAGATCTATAAGTCGATGCAACCTCCCACATTTGCTACATCTTTTGCATCCCTGATTCAGAAGTCTACTCCAAAAGTTGATGCCTCAACACAGACCGAGGTGGTGAGTGTTGGAACTAACACCTGCAGCTGTCAGTGCACTTGCAACGCAGCCAGTGTTTCAGAGCCTGTAGCCCCTACTCGAACGACAGACAAAGGTACAGTGGCGAACTTGGGCCAGCCCCTGGCGCCTCCAACAGCTGAGGCTGTTCCCAAGCCCAGTGCGCCAGTTACCACTCCCACATCAGCTCCCCCAAAGCCCACCAAACCACAGAAAGCTCCTGTACAGCAGCAACAGTGGGTCAAATCCCGTGGTAAACCATCTGACCATGCGGATGTTGTTTTACGTGAGGCTTCATCTGACTCTTCCCCAGAGTTGATGGAATACGATGTATGCGTGGGGCAATCATCTCATCCCACGCCTGCCCCTCCACCTGCTGCGGTCTCTCTGCCCCGTCGGAGAGACAGGATGAAGGTGCTACCCCCAACATAGATGGCTCCCATACTTCAGTGGAACTTGCAAGGGTTCAGGACGCATGTGGAGGAACTTCGTCTACTCTCTCAGGGTAGACCACTGTGTCTATGTCTCCAGGAGACGTATTTCCATCCATCATACTCCCCTGAGATATGAGGCTATACACTCCACAAAAAGGACGACCTGCGTGGGGAGAGAGCTAGAGGTGGCGTAGGTATTTTCGTCAGGATGGACTACCACTCCTCGCCTCTCTCACTTACGACGACTTTACAGGCCGTCGCTGTGTCCGTGCACGTGCGTCATCCATTGATTGTATGTTCGCTTTACTTGCCCCCACATGATGCACTTGATGAAGCGGCCCTCACTGACCTTCTTACACAGCGCCCCCAGCCATTCATTATTTGTGGTGATTTTAATGCCCACAATGTGCTTTGGGGCTCTGCAATTACCTGCCCCAGGGGTAGAGCAATTGAGAGGCTTCTCCTGTCATCCTGTGCCTACTTGCTCAATGGAGGACAGAGTACTCATTTCTGCACAGCGACTGGGTCGTTCTCTGCCATTGATCTCTCGCTTTGCTCTCCAGCTCTTGCCGCCAGTGCTCACTGGGAAGTGGTCGCTGACTTGCACGGCAGTGATCATTTCCCAATCTGGATTCACCTGCCAGATGGCGTGGGCCCCGAAAGGAGACCACCACGATGGGTGCTCAGTGGAGCTGACTGGACACATTATAGCCAGTTGGCCAAATTCGAACACTGTGCGAATGTTGAGGTGTGGGTGGATCATATTACCAAAACGGTCCACCACGCCGCTGCAGCATCCATTCCACAGTCCACAGGCTACCGGAAGAGGCCACCTGTGCCTTGGTGGAGTGCCGAATGCTGCTCTGCAGTCAGGACCAGGCGTGCGGCTCTGTGTCGGTTCAAGTGTTGGCCGACTGCTGAGAATCTTGCAGCCTTTCGGGTGGCGAGGGCAAGATGTCACCGCATTATTCTGAGAGCAAGAAGAGGTCATGGCAACAGTTCCTGAACACCATTAATCGTTCCACCAAAAGTTCCATTGTGTGGGAGACCGTCAGGAGAATTTCTGGTAGAGGAGGGAGGTGCCCCATAGCTGCTGTAATGAATAACAGCACTCTCCACACGGATCCGCGAGACATTGCCCAGACTATGGCAGCATATTTTGCCACAGTTACTTTAACAACCAGTCAGGATCCAGGTTTCCAGTGCCATAGAGCCGTTGCTGAGAGATGTAGTTTGGACTTCCAGTCCACCTCTCATGAAGTTTACAACTGCCAATTTTTCTATGTGGGAGCTGGATTCTGCATTGTCTGGAGCTCGTGACACATCCCCTGGTCACGACAGGATCCATTACAGTATGCTATGGCACCTCACAATGCGCAACAAAGAAATCCTCCTCGCACTTTTTAATGCCATTTGGGCGTCAGGTCACTTTCCTGACGCGTGGCGTGAGGCAGTTTTAATTCCTTTTTTAAAACCTGGGAAAGACCGCACAAGCCCAAGTAGCTACCATAGTGTTGCCCTCACTAGTTGCATGGGGAAGACCTTGGAGCGGATGGTCAACCGCCGCCTTGTCTGGATGTTAGAATCCCGGCAACTCCTTAGTCGCTTTCAGTGTGGGTTTAGGCGGTTTCATTCCACCTTCGATAACCTTGCCCTCTTGGAGGCGGCTATACAACAAGCTGTCCTACTCCATCATCACCTTCTAGGTGTATTTTTCGACATCGAGAAGGCCTACGATACCACTTGGAGGCGTCTCATCCTGGAGCAACTTCACGAATGGGGTGTTTGTGGTTCTCTTCCTCTTTTTATTCAGTCTTTCCTCTCGCCACTATATTTTAGATACCGAATTGGTGGCGTCCTGTCTGATCGCTTTGAGCAGGAGAACGGTGTCCCCCAGGGTAGCGTTTTAAGTGTGACTCTCTTTGCAATCGCTATTAATAGCATTACGTCCATAGTGAAAAGTCCTGTCCTGTGTTCCTTGTTTGTGGATGATTTCTCTTTGTTTTGCTCGTCTTCAAGCCTTGCAATGACAACGCGTCAGTTGCAACTTACTATTAGACGTTTGGATGACTGGGCGCAGACAAGTGATTTTAAGTTTTCCACCGAGAAGTCTGTATGTGTTCTTTTTAACCATTCTCATTCGATTTTAACCTTTCCTGAGTTGAGGATGAGGGACACTATTCTTACTTTTAACGACACTGTGAGATTTATGGGGCTCATTTTTGACTCGTAGCTCACATGGTTACCTCATCTTAAAGACCTGAAACGGCGGTCGCTTCAGGCTTTAAGTATTTTAAAATGTCTTAGCCACAGTACATGGGGAGCTGACAGGACTTGTCTGCTCCAGTTTTACAGGGCATTTGTGCGATCTTGGCTCGATTATGGGTGCATGGTGTATGGGTCTGCGAGGCCTTCTTACTTAAAGATTTTGGACGTTGTGCACCATGAAGGGCTTCGGTTGGGCACTGGGGCATTCCGAACTAGCCCCATACCAAGCCTCTGTGTAGAGGCTGGTGAACCGCCACTTCGTATGCGGCGACGGCTATTTACAGTACGCCAGGCGTATAAAACTTTGTCCACACCATACACCCCTGCATACCATACCGTTGCTCAGCCTCCTCTGTCACGATTATTTCATAACCGGCAACGTGCGACGCAGCTCTATGGGATTCGCGCACAGGATTGCCTCGCTGCGATGTCTATGGCTGGTCTTCGTGTTTTACATCGCGGTTGGAGCAGATCTCCACCTTGGCTCCTCCGGAGACCCAAACTTATTTTAGATTTGACTCATTTTAAGAAAGATGGCACACCAGATTTTACATTCCAGTCTCTGTTTTTTAACATTTTAGATGTGCATCACGGTTTCACTGTCGTTTACACTGATGGCTCCAAACAGGAGAATTTCCTTGGCTGTTCTGTGGTGTTCCCTGATCATGTTACCCGGATTCGCCTCCCTGCTGAATATACCGTTTTCGCAGCGGAGCTCCACGCGATCCTGAAGGCACTGGAGCAGATGCATCTTGTTCAGGGCGATCGATTTCTTCTCTGCTCCAATTCTCTTAGTGCCTTACAATCACTGCAGAACCTATACCCGACTGAGGAGATGGTCCAGCTGATATATAACCAACTGTACTTGCTCCAACGGCGGGGTAAAGAGGTATCCTTCTGCTGGGTGCCTGGTCATGTCGGAAAATGGGGCAATGAACAGGCCGATCGGGCTGCCAAGGAGGCCTGCAGAGAGCAGGATGTGGTCCAGTGTCCTATACCCTTGCAGTCAGTCATCGCTGCACTCCACAGGAAGTTCATGGAGTTGTGGGAGGACGAATGGCTAGCGGTGACGGCCAGTAAACTGCGGTTGGTAAAGTCAACCACTCGGCCGTGGCGTTCCTCCTGCCGGTTGCTCAGGCGGGAAGAGGTGGCCCTCACACGTCTTCGGATCGGGCACTGTCCTCTCACACATAGCTTTTTATTACGGCGGGAGGATCGTCCGTTTTGTGATGCTTGTGGTGTGCACATCTCTGTCTGCCACATTTTAACAGACTGCATTTTATACCGTGATGCAAGGGCAGAAGCACAAGTTGATGGGGATCTGCCTTCTGTTTTAGCTAATGATGAGACGTGTGTGTCTAGGGTTTTTAAGTTTTGTGATGTGTGTGGACTCTGGCCTAAACTTTTAGGCTGGAGGTTTTTGTGTATTGCAGAGTGGCTGACTCCTCCCCTTTTTTCCTTGCGGTCAGCCAGCCACTTCCATCTGCTACATTGTTTTAGCTTCCTCTATCATTTTCTTCCCGTGTTGTCCATGTTTTACTGCTGACACCCTGCTTCATCCCACTCTTTGGTGTGGGTGAGCACATATTTTTCAACGATTGTTACCAGTGTTTTATGTTCCATTTTATATTCCTGGTCTGGGATTTTTCTTGACACCTGTTTCACTATGTTACTGAATGGGCGCTGAAGACCTTGCTGCCGTGCGCCCAAAAAACTCCTCTACTACTCTAAAGCAGTCGCATACTCCGGTTCTCAAAATTTTTTCAATAGTTTCTTGTGTGTGCTACCCTGCAGCACCCACAAGTTGTATGAAGTGCGTACTGTTTTAAATAATCCACCAGACCCCCTAGTTTAAATTATTATTATTATTATTTTTTTTTTACATGTTCAAATGCGGTGCCATCTCAAGTGGTACCTAGATATAGACGAACTATTATCAGCATACATATCTACAAAGATACGTATAAATGTACAATTTTTGGTTATATTATTATTTGTACTTATGTTACAAGATCGTAAATGTTGTTTTTCAAATATAATCTACCTTTGTTTTGTCATATTTGTGCATGGTTTTTACAATATCGATTTATGCATTAGAAATGTGGTTTGTTATTAAATTTATATCTTTCATGAAAATTGATTTACATCGTATGTAAAATTTAGGATTACCTTTTTTAAAACAAAAATATCTGTGACAACATTGCTGTCAACAAACAGTCACAGATTGCTGCTCATCCTATCTGTCAGATCGTTTATGTACATAGAGAACAAGAGTGATTCTGTCACACATCCCTGGAACACTTCTCATGATACTTTTGTTTCTGGTGGTGGGCATTTGTTGTCTGGGGTATCATAGTGGGTTCTGTTACTTAAAAAGTATTCAAGCCACTCACATATCTAAGAGTATGTTCCTATGCATGGATCTTTGTTGACAGTTTGTAGTTGGGCAGGCAAATACTTTACGGAAATGTAGAAATATAAAATCTACCTGTTGTCTTATGTTCAATTGACAGTCCATTTTAGATTATTTTCTGTCATTTATTGGTTCTTTCACCTCTGTACGTAATTTATATATGTGGAAAATGTTGAGTTGCGCTATGGTTCAGAGTCCACACTGAACTGTAAGTCCACCTATAATTTCCTGGGTAGGTCAGGTTAAAAGTGAATGAATGTAAGGACAAACCTAACTCCAATAGAACCATGTATAGTGAAGCACTGTGGTTCTCAAACCAACATTTTTAATTTATACTGTATTATTGCAAGTCTAATTCCTGAATCACAGTAATCTAAACATTCTTTTTATGCCTGTGTACTGCTCAACACATCTTCCATATGTTGCATGTGTTTTTTCCTTACACTATTCTTTTTATTCAATTCTGTTACTTCCATAACACTGTAAGTGTTGATTTATGTGTTGTGTTTGTCGTCATAGCTGTGTACAAGATTTTTATTCCATAAGAGATTATGCGAATTGAGATTGTGCGAATTGTGTTTATTTTAACTGACAGGTTGGTGTAGATCTTCCTCTCGAGCCCATCATAATCTGCCAATCACAGTGCAGACTGTCTCTGCAACACCTGAAGCTGGTGGAAACAAGACGCTTGGAAGAAGTCCTTGCAAAGACTCCTGATCTAACCCGTCTGGAGCTGATCGCTCCTCTCTGCAGCTTAGCACCCCTCTCAACTCTACCGTACCTTACTGACCTGCGCCTCGATCTGTCACCCCTGCCTCCACAACCGAACGACGCAGTGGAGGCTGTGAGGACAGCGAACCCAGGGCGGCTGCAGCACCTCACACTGGCCGGCTGCACTGCAGTTGACCTGCCTGCCTTGATGTCTGAGTGTCCACAGCTGCACTCACTCCATCTGATGCATTGCAGTTTCGCAGTCCCTGAACATAACCAGGAATGGTGAGTACTATAAACTCTCTGCAGGTTGTTTCAGGAAGGGTGACCTTATTTTAATCAAGTCACATTTATTAATGGACAAATGCTACAAGACACAGAGAAATTTCACAATGCACACAAAACCTTAAAAAAGCAAATTCTTGCTATGCAAGTACAGCAACTCTGTCTGCCCTTTATAAAAATTTCTAAGTTGTGGCTCAATCGACATTCCAGAAAGACATGCATGTTTACAGAATGGATATAGCCTGTAGCCTAGAGGAGCACAAGTAGATGCCATTGCTTCAGTTGTAAGTAAAGTGGAGTTTGCTCAACACAGAGGCTTTTAAGCCCTTCAACAAGTGTGAATCAGTGATTTGTCTAGCTTCTTCCCCCCCCCCCCCCCCCCCCCTCCCTCCCTCCCTCCCTTCAGTTGTCAAAAATGATTCATTGTTGAACCAGTTGGTAAGAATTCAGATATCAAATCCATAGGATTATGGCTGCAAAGCAATGTAAAGTGGAATAAGCACATAGAATGTCTTAAGTGCAAAACAGGTCATGAAATGCCACATTCTCTGCTCACTAAAATCCTGCTGTAGTCAGAAAGCATTAAAGAAACCATATCATACCTGCAGTCATTTTCACCATAAGTATGGAGTCCCATTTTGGGGAAACTCTAAACCCATTATCAGCACTGGCAAATGGCAGAAAATGGGCCTTTAGAATCATGTTTGGATGAAAATGTAGAGAGTCGTGTGAAGCACTGTTCCACATCTCTGGTATTCCTCCTTTACGATGTATCTACTTAATGGAAACTCTTATATTCTTTAAAATGAATGTTATTGGTAAAAACATTAGCCTGCAATAGAACTGTGATATTCACAATTGCGTTACGAGGAAAAGAAAAAAATTGAAATATGGTCCAAATCAAAAAATCAACTCATCCATGGGCCACATTGCCTCTATAATCGTCCATAGTTTTAACTGGTGCAGGATTTTGTGCACAAACTGACCTCTCTATTATGTCCCATAAATATTTGATGGAATTCATGTTGAGTGATCTGGGTGGCCAAATCATTCGCTCGAATTGTCCAGAATGTTCTTCAAAGCAATTGCAACCAGTTGTGGTCAGGCAACATGGTCCATTGTTGTTTGGGAACATGAAGTCCACAAATGGCTGCAAATGGTCTCCAAGCAGCCAAATAGAACTATTTCCAGCCAATGATTATTGCAGTTGGATCAGAGGACCCCGTCCATTCCATGTGAACACAACCCACGTCATTATGGAGCTACCGCCACCAACATGCACAGTGCCTAGTTGACAATCTGGGTCCATTGCTTCCTGGGGTCTGCACCTCACTTGAAGCCTACCATCAGCTCATAACAACTGAAATCAGGACTCATCTGAACAGGGTACAGTTTTCCAGTCATCTAGGGTCCAACCAACATGGTCACGAGTTTAGGTGAGGCACTGCAAGAGATGTGCTGTTAGCAAAGGAACTTGCGTTGTTTGTCCACTGCTATAGCTCATTAATGCCAAATTTTGTGACTTTCCTAATGGATACATTTGCTATATGTTCCACATTGATGTCTGGGGTTATTTCATGCAGTGTTGCTTGTTTGTTAGCCCTGGCAACTCTATACAAACACTGTTGCTGTCGGTCATTAAATGAAGGCTGTCAGCCACTGCATTGTCCGAGGTGAGAGGTAATGCCTGAAATTTGGTATTTTCAGCACACACTTGATACTGTGGATGGCAGAATAAGGAATTCCCTAATAATTTCCGAAATGGAATGTCCCATGTGTCTGGCTCCAACCACCATTCTACATTCAAAGGCTGTTAATTCCCGTTGTGCGGTCATAATCACGTTGAAAACCTTTTCATATGAATCACCTCTGTACAATTGACAGCTCCACCAGTACACTGTCCTCTCTATACTTTGTGTAGGTGATGCTACCTCCATCTGTATATGTGCATATCACTATCCCATGACTTTTGTCACTTTATTGTACAACTAAATTTAAAAACAGCCTTCACTAATAATTTTATCTTTTGATATAAGCTACTACACAACGAAAGACCATTCACCTCAACTACTGTAGCTCCATATATGAATGTAATAAGACATGCTGTATGAATGACAAATTGTCGAAAAATCATTACGTTATAGTAGGGTAAATATGATAGTGGACTAGCAGTGGAGTTTTTGTGGGACTGACACATAAGATTTTCCCTTCCCTTGCTGCGACTAATGGATTACAATTTTCTATGTTTTCCCAGAGTCACTTCAGAGAAATGTCAGGACTATTTTTTTAAAATTAAGGCTATGAATTTTGAAATTCCCGTAGTGGCTTTCAGAGACAGTGAAGCAACCATTGCCTTGTGAGATTATTTATTGTTTTCTGTAGTATTGCCTTTTCAGGATAGCAATTCCTATCTTCCCTGGAGAGAGGAAAATCCAGGAACTGAGTTTGACTTTTATGCTGAGGGGTTGAAGACATACAATCTCCTTAGCTGTACATGTGCAACATTTCTTGCATTATCATTCATAAAAATCACCTACAAACAGACCTCAAGTTCAAACAAGCAGATGCCAGTGCAAATTCACCAGCAGAAATTCATGACCCCAAACCAGCTCTACAGTCATTGAAGTTCCAATAATCAGTCAAGTTTCAGCATCTTATAAAACAGCAACCTGATATTCTGTAGTGTCCATCACCTCCTCAGTAGCATATCTGTTTGTTGTCTTGAAGCTGAAAATCTTATTCAGTATTTGATGAAGTTAGCTCAAAATAAAATTTACTCGGCACCACAATTTAGGTTGCACTTTTTGCTAGCCTCAAAGATATGTTGTTTAGAGCCAGTTTTCCTCCTTTGTGAAATTATTAGAGCTTACAATCAGGTCGGGGTTCAAAAATAAGTAAGAGCCCAATGGTGGAATTACTCATATGAATTGCAAAGTTATGAATACACACATTTTCAAGCACTATCCAATAATCAGTGGTAGTTCTAACAAACCATCAAGCCAAGTAATCAGATGTGGCACAAAACACTATCCATATTTAGACAAAACATCACATACCATGTTGTAGTAATCTTTCAGAATCAAGTATACTAAAATAACTCACTTTGCCCACTCGTTAATTAAAGCCACACAACAATAACTCACTCACATTACAGTGATAGCTCAAATCTCCTACTAACTATAACACAGATCAGTCAAAATACCCAATAATTTGAGCTACAGAAAACACTTTGAAGTTTTTAGACATCAATAGTACCAATTTTTTACGACTGCAGGTACACACATTTCCATGAACAGACTGCACATATTTATAATGTGAGCAAATACCAGGAGCATAGGTGTTACATGCTTGTTAGCGTGACTAGGACTCAGTGCAGACTGACTGACTTCGAGAGATGTCTGACTATTTAAAAACTGATGTATGAACAAACTGTTATTTAGTCAATTGAAACATGTCCACACTTGTTGCAATGCTCCAATGCCATGCCAACACTGTGAATGAAGCTGTTCTGATGGTTATGGCCAGGAGGACAAGACGGCAGTCTTCTTGCTCTGTAGTCACGTTGTGTGTTCTAGTAACAACTCATTACTGTGTACGACCCTCTTCCTCCCTGTATGAGCTGCAGCATCTCGGAGTCCAATAACTCTGCCCTCTTCACACTCACATGCTGGTATTGCGCCCTTTGATGTTGAGGAAGCATACTGGCACTTACATGCACATTTACATTTCATTTCATGGCTCTGCACCGACTAAGAGTAGTGTAACACTGATGTTTCAGTCACACGAACGAGCACGCCATATCTGTGCAATTTTAATCACTTATGAAGGTTCCATTGTTCTCCACATCCTCTGATTTTGGAGTGATTCCAACGATTCCTTCTGGGCATTGCAATTTTCACACAGTAGTGTACATAAATGTAGTTGTTCAAGATTTTGGGGTGTACTTCAATTGAAAATCACATATTACAAGTTTTTTCAAATCTTTGAGTTAAGCAACATTTTATTGGGGTTAGATTACAGGAAATTATTTAGTCACTTCCAGTGGATATTTACAAGGTGTCACTCAGCACTCAGTAAACTTAAGCTGTTGGCAATGACAGTACAGCAGTAATTTTTCCACAAAATCTAATGCTCATTGTTTGATGACAACTTTTGCTTCTCCTCCTGATTTACAAAGACTGGCCATCAGGTGCTATAAGGCAGATGGATCTGTCGGCCAATAGCACATTCTAAATTTTCATCAGAGAAATGTGTTTCCCTCAACTTTTAATTGTTTCCATCATGTTTTAAACCAGCTGTACTCAAAATGAAGGATACTTGTACATTTTAATAATTATGTGTGTTTTATATATCTCACTGAATGCATATGATCCAGTTCTATAATATTTTGTGAGGCTTGCACTGCCTATTAATGCTCAGTTCATGACTTGGCAATACCATCTTGTCATAAAATTATTGATTCTCTTCCCCCATCTGGGGACTGAAGGAAGAAAATTTTGGGTTTGTTATTCTATCAAGTTGTTATTAGATACAGAACAAAGCTCAGTTTGGGGAAAGGAACCATCCCAACATTTGCATTAAATCATTTTGGGAAACCACAGAAAACATAAATCTGCATGGCTTGGCAGGGATTTCAACTGCCATCCTCCCAAGTGTCAAACAATTATGGGATTAGACCAGGGATGGCCACGGCGTGCCAAACTGCACGTGTGTAAAGATGTGCTGCACACGTGCCGTCCAGGGCTATGTCCGCCTTGCCACTACTCGGCTTTCCTCGGTCTTTCGCAGCACTGCTCAGCACGGCGCGACATTAGACTAGCTGTGCGATGCGACATCTTTACATCTGGCATAGGGTGCGTTAGTTGATTCGTAGTGGCAGCCATGTTAATTCCTTGCTATTTGTTAGCGATTCGTAGGAAGTTTATAAGTACTGTACAGTGGTTGTTGCAATGGAACACACACTCACAAAGAGGCGGGGTAGTGACACAATTCCACGAGCCTTCAGAGCTGAATGGGAATTGCAATATTTTTTCGACAAGAAGATGAAAATTCTCAATGTCTATTATGCAGTCGCATACTCGCCGGGCACCGCAAATTTGCAGTAGAACGGCATTATAACACCACACACAAAGAACTTAATGATTTAGTTGGGGCTGATAGATCAAACAAGTTGGCGGAAGTAAGAAGACGTAGTGTTATGCAGTGAGACGGACCGAACGTGAGTACCCCTTACAAATCTTTGTGTTTCTGATGTTTGTATTCATAAATATTTGTCGTTAGAATTCGAATTTAGAGTTCACTCAATTTTTGTTTCCTTTTTTTTTTAACCTGCAACTGAACCTGTCTTTAAGAGTAAGCTACCAAATAACGTTCAAAATTGCAAGAGCGAATAAGCACGATATTTTTGGTGTAATGCAGTTTCAAACCCAGTGTTATTGTTAATTTTCTGTAGGCGTACCAACAGCCAACAAAGATTCAGTATTGCTCAACATGATGTGTTGTACAGAGCTTAATATTATCAATGTCGTAATATGAAACTAAGCCACATGCTAGCAGAGCGGTATTCTTTACGCGAATGCACTGTCGCATGCGGTGTGTTCATAGTTCCGCGCATGCGCGCGCAGTCAGCTGGTGTGGTAGTGGGGGACGTGTAACATCATAAGGGAGCGATCCGCACGTGTGTGAAAGTCAGCACGTGTGCATGCACATGTGCCACATTCTTGGCCATCCCTGGATTAGACTGATAACAGTACAGTGGCATATAAAACCACCACAATGCCATCCTCTGTATTGAGGCAGCTAACAGGCATTTGCTATCCATTACCAACTACTTGTGGTCTGGCATATACAGTTTTATGTGTACCACACAGTCAGCAGTATTGAATACAATTATATACAATGCAGTGGAGTGAATGTTCATAAACTGAGTATGAGCAATGAGTCCACTAGCGATTTGCATTAAGCAGGGCCTAGTGGCACTTTTCATCTTAGGTGTTAAGCAGGCCAAGAATTATTTTAGATTTATGGAGATGCAGAGGTACTTTTTTTAACTCTGTGGTTTACAGAATTTTATCTGAGAACAGCAAGTACATTCTAGTTTGCACTGCTGAGTATACCTAAGGAATCCCATTTGTTGGTCTTAGTATTCCCTGAATACATTCTTATGATTTGCTTATGTAATTAATTTATGGTATTCAGTGCTATAAGAGCTCTTACAAGTGCCATTGCAGGTAAGGTGTAGTCGAGCTGCCAAGTCATGCATTTGCTCCAATGTCCTGAGCCTTTCAGGCCATCCATTACATGTACACAGCAGCTACAGAGGCCAGGTGGTTGATGACTCCCTTCTTCACATACAGTCAGGAGGAAGATATGCCACTCTAATGAGAATTTGGGGAACTGAAATTGCAAGTGAATCAGATAAGGTTGTCTGTCAGGGAAATGTTGCGGCATACGGTGCTCTCCTAATGTGTGCATTCTCATCACTGTTGAGGCTCAGGATCATGCCTGAGGGAGAAAGAGTGGCTAGGATTGAAGAACAACAAGCTGTTATCAGTGAAGTCAATGATTTTGGTGGTAGTGTTCCTCCTACTGGCCAGCTGAGTCAGCTGAAGCAGTTTTAAAGTGCTTGTGGATAGGGCACTGTCATACATTCCTCCTTTGGCAACAGAACCCATCAGTGTGCAGGCCTTATGGGGTAGATGCATGTATGCTGTCCTTTTACAGCATGTATTTTATATCATAACAAGAGGCCAGCATGTGATTTAAAGGATGACCTATTGATGAATAGAACCCGTTACTTTGTCCTGGATGTTCATCAGAAACAGAGGTGCATTCTCGGTACAAAGGTGATATTGGGAATGCCCAAGAAAAGTGTGCTAGCATCATTCCTTGCCTTCATGTAGACAAATGATCTGTAAAATATGATGAACAATAATCTGAGACTATTTGCTGGTAATGCTGTTGAGTATGGGATGACACTTATGTATGGTATAAGTGTTGTCATTTTAGTGGCTGTAGTGGGAGTCAGGATAATGTGCACAGAATTTCTATTTACTGCTATGAATATAAATTTGTTTTAATTGTGGATAGGTGTATGTTAATGCAGATGGGCAGGAAAAACATTCCCATAAATTTTGAATTTATGGTATGTTGCTTGACTCAGCCAAAATATCAAGGTGTAACATTGTAAACAATGTGAAATGGAATCATCACATAAGGTGCGTCATAGGAAAGACAAATGACTGGCTACTGTTTACTGGGAGAGTTCTGGGAAAGTGTAGAGCACTTATAAAGGTGACTGCATACAGAAAACTTGTGTGATACTGGCAATTGCTTCAGTGTTTGGGAACCCTGATAGGGCAGGTTAAAGAAAGATATTGAAGCAATTCAGAGGCATGCTGTTAGATTTGTTACTGTTGGTTTGAGCAAGACAGGAGTGTACCAGACTGAAGTTGAAGCTATGTTTCAAAATGTACATTGTTGAATGAAATATGCATAGATGCAAATCTTTGGGGAAAAGAAAAATGATGGTCTTTTTGTGAAATGGTGTTGAGGAAATTTAGAAAACTAGCTCTGAATGATTCTACAACTTTTATTGTTCATCTTGTGTAATGACACAGGAACTAAGATGACACTACATAACTCTTCAGCTAAAATGCCTTTATAGTTGTTTTCATTTCTCTCTTCCCACTTTCCACCTTTTCTTACCATTCACACCCCCCTCATACTCCCCGAACTGGCTGCACCTGTTGGTTCATTATTAAAAAACTTTGACAATTAGTCATATAAAAATATCTATTATCTGTTATATTCCAAGACAACATACTAATATATACAGTAATCCTTTACGAACCCACACAGATTGTTTATTAATTCACATATATTTTGTAACATCCATTATTAATTTTCATGTTTAATGTCACCTATAACTAGAGTAGTCAGTGATATTATTTGTCCTGTAAATTATTTAATTATAATTTTAAAAAATATCTGCATCTGCAGCCATACAGCATATCACTGTAAAGTGCATGGCAAAGAGTACCTTTCACTGTACGAGTAATTAGGGCCTCTTCCTGTTTCATTCACATATGGAGCATGGGAATAATAGTTTTAAACACCACAGTGGGTGGTGTAGTCTAATCTTGGCCTTGTGACCTCTACAGGAGCAATATGTGAGGGACTGTATATTCCCAGAGTCATCATTTAAAACTGGTTCTTGAAACTTTGTAGGTAGGCTTTCTCAAAATAGTTTGTGTCTGTCTTCAAGTGTGTTTTGCTAAAAGTAGCCACTGTGGTTACCGTGAAACAAATGCAGTTGTTTTCAGACAGTTCCTTAATTGTGTTGAAATGCACAGTGTTGCATATCACCTTCACAAATGATTCACAGAAACCATTAAAACCTATTCATATAATAATCCAAGGAAGAAATGACACTGTGTCTTATTGTTTGTTGCCAGGATACCATCAGTGGTGCGGATGCCCAACCTACAGGAGCTCACGCTGTCCACTCTACAGCAGGTGCAGGTGTGGTTCATACTGGAACACCTGCTGCCAGCAGCACGGATGAGCTTGCGCCATCTTACAGTTGACACAGTCATGGTTCCATGCGTAGGGTCACACCGACTTGGTAACCTATTACTGGCTGCTCCCCTGCCTGCTATTGAGACACTTGCACTTCGTGGAAAGATCTTGCTGACTGCTAGCACGCTTCGCCACTTTGCCAATACAAACCCAAGTCTCAGATCATTGGGACGTGTAGAGTTTTGGGATCGAGTCACCAGTGAAGATTTGCGTTATCTGCGAGAAGACCTTTGTGGTGCTAATAAGCGTCTGACTATTTTATAGCTGTAATTTCAGAAACAAATTGTTTATTTTTTAAAAACAGGACTCTTTCTTGTTGGCATATATTTAATATCAATAAATTTCTGGTGACTAGATGGTTTTACGTGTGTTGGAATGTGCCAGTTTTGGATGGAGAGAGAGGGGAGGGGTGATTGTTACCAAAAAATATGCGACTGGATTAGCTACAAAGCTTGCAAATTTTATTGTGTCATTGCATTTTATTTATGTACTGAATGGTGATTGTCATTATTTTTTTACAAGTTTATTATAGGAGAAATGTGTCTTATGTATTACAACAGTGAGTAGTACTGATCTTTTGTGTCATTCAGACATGAAGAAGAAAAACATAATCATAAAAGCAAATGTGAATAAATAAAATACCATGAAATAATTGACTATGATATTGGAATTGCGATCGCTACTGAACTTCCTTGCTTTATACAAAAGATCTGTTATCAATGAGCGTTTAGGAGGATACATCCATATCATGTTGGAAAAAAAGTAAGAAGAATTTATTTGTTGAGGTGCTCTATGTTACGTCTTAGGTAAAAAGAAGATTCAGTATTAAATATGTGCATTATATGCTGATAAGCTGTAACTAACTATTTAACTAACAAACAACAATAAAACCTATCAATTGATGATGGTGCATGTTTTCACCAGTACAACAGTGGAAGTAAGTGCTCCTCACTACACTTTGATAGACAGTTCTATTGATCTGTGTATGATAGTTCTATAGATCCAGGATATGCCCTACAGGAAGACTCACTAATATATGATGTTTTTAATAAATGGCTATCTGTGCTTTATTTGGTGACATGAAGGCAGACCACAGATTTCCCGAGGGCTTGTCATCAGTTTTATTTGATAAAAACAAATTTTGTGAAAGTAATTTCTTAACTTGGATCTGTTAAGGCAGATGTTTTAATCTCTAGTAAAGTAACTGGCCTATTTTTCCTGAAACAATGTCAGTCCCATTTGTTTGGAGTATTTTATCATAGTCTGTTATTTGTTTTTCTTTTGCAATACTCACACACACAATCACATCACACTAAGAAAAGTAAAGCCATCTGATGAAGGTTTAAACCTTTGAAACATGCCGTGGAGATAAATAAACTGTGACTGGTAACAGTAGACTTGTTATTTCATTCACACTGTGGACAGAGGTCCGTACAGTCTTGTTCTGAATGGAAGTAGCATTCCTGTCAACGGAAAACAATGACATCAGGGCACGAGGTAGTTTTGCTGGGTAGTCTCCTATCCCTAACAGCCACATACATGGTGACAGATGGCGCAGCATGGCACAGAGAAGATGCCTACCATACTCCATGTGGTGGAGGGCCATAGGAATAATAGGCGCAGGACAATCGCAAATTGATACGGCTTGACAGCTTAATGTGAATCGTTCTGTTGTTTCTTGGATGCTGTGACAGGTCATGCAGACCGAAACTGTATTTGGAAGACTGGAGCATGGCCGATCATGCGTGATATCAGAAAGAGAGGACCTTTATTTGGCTGTAAGGGCATGATGGTACCACCTTACTAGTGCACAGCAACTGGCATCTGACCTCGCAGCATCCGATGGACAAGTTGTATCGAGAGTGGCCTTTATTGTCATAGACCTGCCGTATGTGTACCCCTGGCACGTCTTCCCAGAAGGGAACGTCTAGAGTGAAGTCATCAACATGCCTTGGATGATCGAACAGTGGGTCAATCTTCTTTCCACAGATGAGTCCCAATACAGTCTAGAGATTGATTCTTGACAGATTAACCTCTGGAGATAACGTGGAACATGACTTTGGGACACACACATTGTGGAAAGAGAGCAATATTGAGTGGATTCCTAATGGTGTGGGCAGGAATTATGTTGACCACTTGAACACCACTTCATGAAATGGTACAGGTGAATCAGCAAGGTTTAGCTGATGACAGGTATCATGACAAGATCTTGGGACCTCATGTGCGGTTGTTGTGAGGTGCTGTGGGGCCAAACTTCGTATTGATGGATAATAATTCTCAACCTCATAAAGCATGGGTGGTTGATGTTTTCTTGGAAATGGAAGATATTGCATACACAGCGTGGCCCGCTCACTCTCTCAATTTGAATCCCATACAGCACACCTGAGATGCACTAGGGAGATGGGCTGGCTGCATCACATTAACATCCACCAACCACGCTCCAAGATTTGCGAGGAGCTCTGCAGGAAGAATGGGCGTTATTGACTCAGTGTGAGATTGATGACATCATTCACAATGTACCCCATCATTGTGAGGCCTGCATTACTACCAGAGTTGGTCACACCCCATACTGAGCATAGTAACCAGTTATCGGAATGTGTGTGCAAATCCGTCAAGTTGAAAAAAATGAAGAGTAGTTTTGTCTACCATGATCCATATTGCAGTTAATTATGTTCTATATTTTTTACATTGTTTCTACTTTACTGTCACCTGTTCACATTGTTTTGTAGCAAAATAAACGCAAACTTTCAAACTTTCCATTTGTTGCTTTAATTTTGGACACCAGTGTATTTATCTCAATCCCCCAACAGTCATATAATTTTTCATACTAGATATTATACACATTTAATTCATAAAAGTTTTAAATTTTTAAACGTGAGACCTTTAACAGAAGCAAAATAAAAGAGCAATAAATATTTTATAACTGTGTATGCACTAATGACCTTGGCATCATTTCACCATTAACATCTTTGCATGTTTTAAAGGGTATGTGACTTCTTTAATGAGCTGATGCTTTCTTTTATTGAAACTGGTAGTAAATAAAAATTTTATTCATCTTAAAATACGTATTAAAATACAAAACAGCAACAAGTGAACAAATCTTAAAAATGTTTTACATTAAGTA
This sequence comes from Schistocerca americana, assembly GCF_021461395.2. Classification (NCBI taxonomy): domain Eukaryota; kingdom Metazoa; phylum Arthropoda; class Insecta; order Orthoptera; family Acrididae; genus Schistocerca; species Schistocerca americana. The sequence goes on from NC_060126.1 coordinate 385,712,417, forward strand.
ATTAATAATTCCCTTGGCTAATGAACATGCCATGGTTAATAAATTAACAAAGAACAAACAACTCACACCAGAACATAAAACACAGTGACAAACAATAAATGAGAATGCAGAATTCTTACTTTATACAAATGTAACTGCACCAGTCATTTTTAGAAAAGGTATATTACATGCTATACTAAATAAAGATTAACAACATTCAGTTTTTATTCTGTGAGTACAACAGATGTGAGAATATTAAAATAAAAAGTATAAATTAACCATATGTTGTAATATATATGGCTAATGGCATTCATACATATGTAACATCTGACCAGATGTATATTGTTAGAGTCATGTTAGTGAGAATGGTGTTTCCTTCATATTGTGGATGAGGATACAGTGTATTATTTCATTAGAAAATCGTTGCGTGAGTGATTATTTGAAACAATGTTACTATAAATTATTTTCATTTAGTATCAGACATTTTCATTTAGTATCAGACATGTTTGTTATGCAGGAAACAAGAGAGGAGCTCTTGCTGTTTAAATGAAAACATATTTTTTTTTGTAATAAACTGAAAGCTGCTATGTTACTGGAAGGAACTGCATTTTTTGGATAGAAACTGTGTGCCAATTATAACATTGTTCCTTAAATTAAAAGGAAAACACCACAATTTGTGTGCTGTTTTAGTACAATAAACTTGCTAACCAATGTTGAAGTTTAAGATTCTACTGTAGCCATTTGACACATTGCTCCAGTTTTTTAATATAAAATACAAAAGATGACTGGAATGAAATATGTATGTTGACTTCAAAATTTTCTTTAATACACTTGAATTTCAGTACTGATGATGTAACGTACATTAACAACAACAAAAGCCACAAAACAATAAATTTTTGGCTTTTAAACATCTTATAACAATTTGTATATTAAAAATAATGTTAACAATGTGTAAAATTTAAAAAATTAAAACCTTAACTGCACATTTAGTTTTTTCTTGTACCAGAAATCTGGTTTGCACAGAGAAATTAAAATATATTTAATAAAATATAAAACTTTGGAATTTGTTAATAAAACTGTGTAAAACATTACATCATACCTTTGCTGAACATTTAAAATACATTTAATTTAAAAAGTAAATAATGCTTAAAATTTTGCAGAAAAATGTTCTGATAAAAATTAAAATTTGTTTTCGTACTACAATGCACAGAATATTAAATGTTACTGAATGATAGGTGCAATGAGGAAAGTGTCCTCAAAAGATATTAACTTTGTCTACACCTCACTCAATGTGAAAGACAAGGACAATAGCCACTGAAATGAGTTTATGAGTTGCTGTTGACTTGAGCAAGCTCTTTGCATAACACTAAGCTTCTGATGTACTTAAAATAATGAGAAATTAATAAATAAAAATGCATTACATTTAGTGTGAAAATGCAGTTGTGTTAATAATGAAAATTAAAAAAAAATATGAGCTAAAAATTATTCAAAGTTAGTAACAAGTTTTGAGTATTATAATAAATTTTCAACTTAAACCATAGGTAATACATGAAAACCTGTATACCTATCCTCACTTAGAACAGCTGCATTATTACAAACTACTAATGCAGTTTAAATGTAGCAACACCTTTGTTGTCAGAATACTGTCTGTCAGCCACATTTTTCACACCATAGTGTTATATTTATTCATCTTAACCTACACCTGCCATAGCATGCTTCTTTTCTTTTTTGACAACTCAACCCCTGTACAAAATAATTTGATATCTGTTCATCACATAAATCTTATATTTTCTGTTATGTGCTCACGACTAGAAAACAGGCCTTTAGCCAAGCAATTGTTTCAAACATAACTACATTGTCTTTCTTTCATTACATTAACCTATAGTTGAGTGTCTCTGAGTAACTATGAGAATGAAAGTGACCACTTGCTAGGTGTACTGGAATATTAGAACACTTTTAGAGACACTTTTTCTGAAGTAATATAGCATAGACTAGCTACTGATCATTTCCATCTATTGTTTGGAGCATGATGTGTTGCTCTGCTGCACGTAATTCATCCACTCCCACATCTCCATTATCAATGGGGTGATAACTATGGTTTATACCATGATCCTCCATTACAGGCTGCAGACCAAAGTCACTGAAGTTTGCCTCCTGTTGTCTTCCCACATCAAGCATCCATTCCTGGTTCACACTTGGCTCTGGTGACAGCTCAGTCTGAAAAATTGGAGATGTAAACGATTTCAGTCACAAAATTGGTGATACTAATATTTTACATTTGTTCTCTTCATGAGACGTAGCTGGATATTTGACACAAGAAATGCAATGATATGAAATATGTTTTAATTCAGAGTGGTAAGTAAAAGTCAAAGCATTCTAACTTCCTGCTAAAATAGTGCCCATAGGTGTTTTACAGTGGGTATTATTACTACCAGTTTACAAAGTGCAGCTTTGTGAACTTAAAGATTACAGATTCTTATCAAAATAATGTCAAAAGCATCTGATCATATCTGCCTAGGAAACTTATAGCATTTGCACAACTGTGACTAACCACAGCATAGATCCACAGAAATTCTGAATGGTTTCAGAGGAATTTTGGACTACTAATTATACAGTAACATGCTTTACTTCCATCAGTAAAGGTGGAAGTTAGCCCTAGATACTCTGGTATTAAACAGACCACTAATACATCATAATGTCTGGGCAGGTTGTATGTTGATCCAGAAGAGCTACAAACAGACCAGACCTTATTGATAGTGTCAATATAGAGCCAGGGTAATTGATCAAGTTGTCATCATACCAATGATGGTTACTAAAGTTAATAAACGAAGAAAGCTAGGAGAGTATTCTTGCTAAAAAGAGCAGATGGACATAGAGAAATTATGGGCAAAGTTTAAACCGATTTTGAAAGTATGTACCGACTAAGTAGATTAAGGAGAGAAAAGCCTCAGCATGGTTTAACAAAAAAATTGTAAAATGCTGAGGGAGCAGATGCTGTTGCACTCTTGGTTCAAGAAAGGATGCACAAATGACAGACAAAAGTTAGTAGAAATTCGTGCATCTGTAAAAGTGTTGATGTGCGAAGCATACAACCACTTTCACTGTTATACCTTAGCAAAAACTCTAGTCCTACAGAAATCGCTAACCAGGTCAATGGCTTCTATCTAGTCACCCAGTGGCCAGCCTGGTGTGGAATTTTGCATTTAAGAAGTCGTACACACAGGAGGATTATACAAACAGACCACTATTTTACAGTCATACAAACTCCCAGCTTGCATTTATTGCAAATCTCTCACCCAATGCAAAGTTTCAAATTACTGGTAAGAAGCAGATGTGAGTACTGTAGATAAGACTGGCAAAAGAATTAACCCCCAAAACTACAGACCAGTATAGTTGACATCGGTTTGCTGCAGAATTCTTGATCATATTCTGAGCTTGAATACAATACATTTCCTCAGGACAGAAAAGCTTCTCTCCACAAATCATCATGGATTTAGAAAGCATTGTTCATGTGTGAAACTCATTACAACATCCACAGAACCATGAGTGAAGGGCAAACAGGCACAATCTATGTTCCTAGATTTCTGGAAAGCATTTGATGTGGTGCCTCACTACCGACTGTTATCAGAAATGTGAGCAGCATGAAGACAAAGAGTGACAGAGCCCAGTACATTGTTCTCCGTGGCGAGTGATCATCTGAATTGAAGGCACCATCAGAATTGCCCCAGGGAAGTGTGGTATGATGGCTCGTATTACCTGTATACATAAATGATCTGACAGGCAGGGTGAAAAGCAATCTGAGGCTGTTTGCTGAAGAGGATATGGTGCATGGCAGTATGTCGTCTCTGAGTGGTTGTAGGGGGGTACAAGATGACTTAAAACAGTTTTTCTATTTCGTGTGATAAATGGCAGCTTGCTCTAAATGTAGTAAAATTTAGGTTAATGCAGATGAGTAGGGAAAAAATCGAATAATATTCTAATACAGCATTAGTAGTGTGCTGCTTGACTCAGTCACATGAATTAAATATCTAGGAGTAATGTTGCAAAACAATATGAAGGGGGATAAGCACATAAGGACAGTAGTAGGAATGGTAAATATTTGGATTATCGGGAGAATTTTAGGAAAGTGTAGCTCATGTACAAAGGAGACTGCATAAAGAATATTAATACATCCCCCTCATTAATATTGCTCGAGGGTTTGTGATCTGCACCGTTTCAGATTAAAGGAAGACATCAAAGCAATTCAAAGGCTTGCTGCCAGATTTGTTGTGACAGGTTCAATCAACACAGAAGCATTATGGAGATACTTCATGAGCTCAAATTGGGATCCCTGGAAGGAAGACAATGTTTTTTTCCTGAAACGCTATTGAGAGAATTTAAAGAACCGGCATTTGAAGCTGACTGCAGAACAATTCTATTGCTGCCAACATGCATTTTGTTCAAGGACCACAAAGATAAGAGAAATTAGGTCTCATACCGTGGCATATAGATAGCTGTTTTTCCACAGCTCAATTTGTGTGTGGCACAAGAAAGAAAATGACTAATAGTGGTACAGGGTACCCTCGATCATGTGCCATACGGTGGCTCTTGAACTACATATGTAGATGTAGATAAAGAGATGGAAATTTGTCCTTGTCCACAAAGACCATGTGTCAACAGCACTAGGAGTATGAACTGGTGCTTGCTTATATTGCAAGATAAATTTGTCCCATGGGAAACAGCTTGATACCTAAAATTCCCCCGATTGTCATTGGCCATTATTTACTACAAAAGAGGAATAATAGGCCCAACAGAACACAGTGAAACTGCAGCACACACTACAACAGGGCAGTTCCTTGTTTAAGGTTAGGGAGTAAATCTTCACCTGTACTCTGGAAACCATTGCGAAGTGCAAGGCAGTGTGTATGTCCCTTTGTACCAGTTATTATGGCTTATTCAAATTTCATTCACATAGGAAGTGCAGAGAAGAATGAGTGCTTAAATACTTGTGTGCACACTGTAATTAGTCTAATGTTTTCTCGATGATTCCTGTGGGAGTGATACATATGTGATTACAGTATATTCCTATTTTCATTACTTAGTTCTAGACACTTTCTACATAGGCTTTCGCAGGATATGTTGCAGATGGATATACCGTTTCAGTTTTTTCATCTCCTTTGTGTTACTGTTCCATGGATCAAATAAACCTGTGACCATTCATGCTGCCCTTATTTATATCTGTTCAGTACCTCATGGTTGTCCTGTTTGGTACAGGTCCCACACGCTTGAGCAATGTTCTCGTGTCTTGTCTGCAATCTCCTTAGTGGACTGATTGCATTCCCCAGTATTCTACCTGTGAACCAAAGACTGCCCCCTGCTTTACCTATGAGTGAAACTGTATGATCTTAGAATTTCATATTGTTTGTATGAGTTGGTTGTTCCTGTCTGTGACTCACTGGTATTGGAGTCATTTAGTCATTTTTCATTATTTTTTTTTTCATTTTGTGAAGTGCACTACTGTTCATTTGTGAACATTTAAGGCAAGTTACCAATTTAACAACTTTAAAATCTTATCAAGATATAAGAGAATATTTGTGCAGCTTTTTCCAGACAGTACTTCATTATAGAGAAGTGATTTGTCTGTGAAAAGTCTGAGGCTACTCTTAATACTGCTGGCAAGGACATTAATATGCAACATAAACAGCAAGGCCCCAACAAATTTCCATGAGGCATGCCTGAGGTTACTTTACATTTGACGATGATACTCCATCCTAGATAACATGCTTTTCTTCGGCACCAAGAACTCCTCAATCCAGTCACAAATCTAAATCTCCTTTGTTACTCTGCATGATTGTACTTCCAACATGGAACACATGTGGTATTGAGTCTAATGCTTCTTGGAAGTCAAGAAACATCAGATTTATCTGGCTGCCTTGATCTTCTCCTGCCTTCTTGTACACGGATGTGATCTGTGCTTTCTTCCAACTACTATGCACGGTGTTAAATAACAGTGAAGTTAATTTGAGTGTGTTAGCATGAGTTTTGTAACATATTAAGTTATTTATTCAACCAGCCATTTATCATTGCAACATTGGTTGATATACACTGAAGTTAAGCCTCAATATACAAATGAAGACAAAGAAATACCATCAAATTTCCATCCAATTTCATTTTTGCCAGCACTGCAAAAATTTTTAAAAAGGTAATATACAGGCAGCCACTTAACATTTAGACTACAAATAATAATGGAAATTGCAGTATCAAAAGACAACAACGTGGAAAAAATAAGACTGCTGCTCACCACATATATGAGATGCTGAACTCACAACGAGAAAGAATACTATAAATATTTAAACTTTCAGACAAAGTCCTTACTCAGCTGTAGAACTCTCACGCATACACAACAACTCACACACATGGCTGCTGTCTTTGGGCACTAAGGCTTGACTGTACACACAGATAGTAGCCATGTGTGAGTGAGCAGTGAAGCAGACAAGCTGTTTGGATAATCCCTTCCAGCACAAGTTCTCTGAACAATGCAGATGGGAATTGTTTCTCCAGCATATCTTGCAATCCCCTTGGCCTAAACCTCTGTTATCCTGTTGCCACTGCCTCACCTTGCCTTTTCCCTTCTCTCTTCGGCCCACACCACTCCTTCCCCATCAAGATCATGCCCTATCTTCTCCCACCACTCTTCCTACCCCCCCCCCCCCACTCTTCCCCCCCCCACTCTTCCCGCCCTTCTCCCCTCTTCACCACAATCTTCCTCTCCTTTTCCCCCCTCTCCCTTATCCTGTATCTCTTTTTGTCTTATCTTCTGCACTCTTTAGTCTTATTGTGTGGCTGTGTAGCCATTTGTCCAAAGGCCTGCCTCTTTCCCACTACACCCTCTTTGTACCCTTCCCTACCGTCTTCCAACTTCCATCAGCTCAGGCAACTGCTTTCAATAAACAATTATTAAGAATCAATCTTGCAGTGGCCACAGGTGTGTGCGTTTGGCTGTCTGTATGGTTGTATGTGTGAATGTGTGAACTTTTGCTAGGAAAAGGGCAAGAACTTAAAAGCTAATGTGAATACTGTTTCCTGTTATGTTTGTGTGCTCCACGCATTGGTGCACTATAGATGAATGCCAGCCTTTCCCATATTTTTCATATTGCTCCATCCAGAAATTTCCATTATGTCATAAATAATGTACCTCTTTTTCAAACCAGAAGTTCATTTTGTGGAATAAATAGTAGAAATGAGAACAATCTACATAAAGTTTTAAGGAATCAGAATCTTTATTTAGACTGGTCACTCACTTTGGTCCACAAAGGTGTCCATTCTTAGGAGACTGTTAAAGTTTTAAAGATGGACAACTCTTAGAAATCCAGTGATGAATTTCTTAGTAGAATCAGTTGCTTTATGTATGATATGTGACTACATTAGCTTAAGAATGATCTTGGAATCTCTGTGTATGTATACGTTTACATGTTTATGATAAGTTTTGGTATTGTATACGTGTCAGATTTTTTTTACTTATTCCACATTCATGAGGACTATTTCAATTAGGATCCATTGAAGGAACATTAGCATAACTCTTTTTTTAGGATTCCATACCTCATTCAGTAAAAATGGAACCCTTATGGGATCAATTTGTTATTCATCTGTCTGCCCGTCTGTGAAGACCCCCTTTTCTCTGTACGTATCGAGTTTATGTCAAATACTGAGGGTTACAGTCACTTGGCAGTGTGAAAAATTTAAGCTTCTAAGTCAATGCAACCAAAAGATACGACCATTTGTGTCACATATTTTGATACTCACAAACTCACTCCTCAAAACCCATGGAGTTCTTCCCATTGACCTACAATCATGAAATTTTGGCATGAAATAAGATTTCACATTTCAATCAAAAGAAAAGATCCAAAAATTGTTAATTTGTAATAATATCACATAAAAAATATTTTTTGCCATTTTTGTTCATTTATTAGGAATCGGTGAACTTATGAACTTAAAATTTATGTCAAATACTAAGGTCTTTGCTTCCTTGGTGGTGAAAACAAATTAAGCTTCTAAGTCAGCGCAGTCAAAAGATGCAGTCATTTACATCACACGTTTTGATACTCACAAACTCACTCATCAAAAACTGTAAATTCATTTGCTTCCTTGGGTGGTGAAAACAAATTAAGCTTCTAAGTCAGCGCAGTCAAAAGATGCAGTCATTTACATCACATGTTTTGATACTCACAAACTCACTCATGAAAAACTGTAAATTCATTATCTATATACACCACTGGCCATTAAAATTGCTACACTACGAAGACGACGTGCTACAGACGCGAAATTTAACTGACAGGAAGAAGATGCTGTGATATGCAAATAATTAGCTTTTCAAAGCATTCACATAAGCCCAGGTGCCAGTGGCGACACCTACAACATGCTGATTGGTTCAAATGGCTCTGAGCACTATGGGACTCAACATCTTAGGTCATAAGTCCCCTAGAACTCAGAACTACTTAAACCTAACTAACCTAAGGACATCACACACACCCATGCCCGAGGCAGGATTCGAACCTGCGACCGTAGCAGTCCCACGGTTCCGGACTGCAGCGCCAGAACCGCTAGACCACTGCGGCCGGCTCAACATGCTGACATGAGGAAAGTTTCCAACCAATTTCTCATACACAAACAGCAGTTGCCAGCGTTGCCTGGTGAAACGTTGTGATGCCTCGTGTAAGGAGGAGAAATACGTACCATCACATTTCCGACTTTGATAAAGGTCGGATTGTTGCCTGTTGCGATTGCAGTTTATCGTATCGCGACATTGCTGCTCGCATTGGTCGAGATCCAATGACTATTAGCAGAATATGGAATCAGTGAGTTCAGGAGGGTAATACGGAACGCCATACTGGATCCCAATGGCCTCATATCACTAGCAGTCGAAACGACAGGCATCTTATCCGCACGGCTGTAATGGATCGTGCAGCCACGTCTCGATCCCTGAGTCAACAGTTGGGGACGTTTGCAAGACAACAACCATCTGCACAAACAGTTCAACGATATTTGCAGCAGCATGGACTATCAGCTCAGAGACCATGGCTGCGGTTACCCTTGATGCTGCATCAACAGACAGGAGCACCTGCGATGGTGTACTCACGAATGGCAAAATGTCATTTGTTTGGATGAATCCAGGTTCTGTTTACAGCATCATGATGGTTGCATCCGTGTTTGGTGACATCGTGGTGAACGCACATTGGAAGCGTGTATTCGTCATCGCCATACTGGTGTATCACCCAGTGTGATGGTATGGGGTGCCATTGGTTACACGTCTCGGTCACCTCTTGTTCGCATTAACGGCACTTTAAACAGTGGACATTATATTTCAAATGTGTTACGACCCGTGGGGCTCTACCTTTCATTCAATCCCTGCGTAAAACTACATTTCAGCAGGATAATGCACGACCGCATGTTGCAGGTCCGGTACGGGCCTTTCTGGATAGAGAAAATGTTCGACTGCTGCCCTGGCCAGCACATTCTCCAGATTTCTCACCAATTGAAAACGTCTGGTCAATGGTGGCCGAGCAACTGGCTCGTCACAATACACCAGTCACTACTCTTGATGAACTGTGGTATCGTGCTGAAGCTACATGGGCAGCTGTACCTGTACACGCTATCCAAGCTCTGTTTGACTCAATGCCCAGGCGTATCAAGGCTGTTATTACAGCCAGAGGTGGTTGTTCTGGGTACTGATTTCTCAGGTTCTATGCACCCAAATTGCATGAAAACGTAATCACATGTCATTTCTAGTGTAATATATTTGTTCAATGAATACACGTTTATCATCTGCATTTCTTCTTGGTGTAGCAATTTTAATTGCCAGTAGTGTACATAATTAAGTCTTTACAGAATCCTCAGAGCAAGCGTCCCACTCACACTTGTCCGGTTATTTATAAATACATATTACGTATTCTTGTTTTATGATGTGTTCTGTTTCCTTGAGGACCTCTTTACTATGGATTTGTGAAACATAAGTATATCAAATCTAATTAACTTTTCATAATTTTCTAACTGCATCCTTTGTAGAGCAAAATATCTATTTTGATTTTAGATGCATTATCTCAGAAGATTTATTCCAGGCATTATTGAGTGATATTATGCTAGCAATACCATCTGCAGTTCAACACAGTGAGGCAAATTTCTAAGTGCGCAGCAGACAAAACTGACGTTTTTGGTTTACTTATCCACATGTTGTCGACACCTCAGTGGGGTGTCCTCCTGGATGTGTAAGAATTTTACACATATTTTCATTTAGTGTATGTACATTGGTCTATATATCTGGTACCTATATTTTATTTTATTTGCCTGTAACTGCATTTTTTAAGATTACTAATTAAGGAGCTTATTTTTCTCTAGGCTCTGTCTGATATGGGTAGGTTTGGGCACTTGAGAATTTACTTGTATTATAAGTATAATTCACACGGCACACTCTGTTTGACGATCTGTGATCTTAGAGACTCTCGTTGCAAAGACTCCTTTAAATAATGTGTAATACATATATGTTACTTGCAATGTCAGGATTAGCTTTTATAAACTTGTTTTCTACATCAACAGTAGTAATTAGACAAGAGCAACATCAACATTACACATTCTGCAATGATTAACAATGCAAGGTTGTTGGCGTGGCATATCACATACCTTGATGTCACGGGGAGTGAGTGGTGCGAGCACCACCTGCTTGTGGCCTGCATGAGGCAGCAAGCGACACACTACTGATGCACCCGTTGGTGTTCGCAGCAGAGCCAATCCTGCTCCTCGCTTGTTCGGTGATGACACTGATGCCCCTGTAGCTGATACTGCTGCCGTTGAGGGTGAAGATGGGACTGGTTGCATTTGGCTATTCCCTGGATGCAGCACCTGTACCAGAGTGTGCTTAATTCATGATCCAGATTTTCAAAGAAAAAAGTTCAGTACTTACTGTCTTATCAGTGTTGGGGACATCACATATTGCATGAAGCAGAGCTGCTGCATTACTGTCCATAAAAATCTAGGGAGCTCACAGAAGTCAATACTGTCTCTTCTTATAAGAATCCTGACTTCATTAAACACAGTGTTTCTACAGTAGAGGAAATTGAATACAAAAAGACCTCCTGTACAGAAAAATGGGGATATATGAGCATCTGATGCAGAAAATACTAAATGAAGTTTGGACCTGTTATTGTAGAGAGGTACGATTTTAACTGATACCTGTGATTTATAACTGCTCCAATGAGGCACTAATCTGAGCACCAGATGTAGGTACAAGAGTTACTGGTAAAGTAAAAATGTAAGTTCAATAGAAACCAAAGAAAAGTTTTTTCATAATTGACAGCGTTGCATCTGTTCTTCTGTCTGAATGAAATTCTGAAATTCACTAGAAGTCAGCTGCAGCACTGTTGTGCTAGAAAAATAAGGCCAAAATAACTGTGTCAATTCCAATCATGCAATGTGCATAATTAATGTTATGACAGAACTGAGAAATTATTTTCTTGATTGCATTAGGATGGCCAATAAAAGTCTGGTAACTGACCAAGCTTGAAATAATGAGCAGTAATCAGTGTAATGGAATGACACACATTCACCATCAAAGACAAAATTCCAAACCTCTACTTTGTGAAGAAGAATCGTGGTGACTGGGTTTTAAGACTTCAATTAATTTCCACCCCAAGGACACAGTGTTAATGCTGATGTGTATTGTGAGGTGATAAAAATATTACGAATGGTGTCTTGGATCTTTACAGTCTGTTGGATAGGGCATTTTGACATATGCAATGCACAGTCCAAGTCTCACTAAAAAAGCCTTCATTGTTTCAAACTGCAGGATGTTTATTATTGAACTTTTGCTACTTGAGCCAGTGTAGATAGAAAACTATTTACCACATGGGCACTCAACTTACAGGACTGTTGTTCAGACTGTGCACTGCAGAATTTGTGTTTTTAGTAGTGTTTAGTGTCATCACTTGCTATTAGGTGACAAAAGTGGTACGGAGATGTATGGTTGAAACACAAGCACTGGTGTGCTATACGGTTGCGGAAGGTCAAATTTTGGCCTGGAAAAGGTGAGCAGCATTTTAATCATAAAGCTCTTTTATCAAAACAGCTGTGAATATTGACATATTAAAGGAATACAGAGAGGTCCTCTTTCCACACTGGAGTTGAAGAACATGAGTCGAAAGTTCAAATTAACTGGAAATTTGGAAATTGCTCCTTGGTAAGGCTGGCAGCCAATTGCACCACAAATTACTGTTGCCATGGATGAGAATGCTGAACACAATGTGTGATCGTCACACAGAGCACAAGCTCTGTGACAACAGTTAAAAATTCCATGATCCACTGTTTGAAAAGTGCTGCAAACAATTGTGAAATGGTATCTGTACAAACATCACATTACTTACCAATTTTTGCCGCAAGACACAAATATTTGAGTAACTCTGCTGTATGTTTGCGCATAGTGAACCCATTACTGAGTGGTTTTGCTTCATGGCACGGTTGATAATGTTCATTTTTCTTTGAGAACTCAGGACGTGTAGGGTGAACAGTTATGAATACATTCTGAATGTAGCTCATAACAGATAGACCAACTATTACAATATGGCTCCATTCCAGAACAAGCATTAGACAAATTGGAATGAAATTCCTACAGATGATGATGAGTGATTTGTGTATGGCAACAAATTAGACAATCTTACGTTTTCCAATGATTCTCACTAACTAAATGCAAAAGTATATGAGTAAAAAAAAAAAACCATGTCATTACTTGAAATAGCCCTGCATGATTATCAAAGAGCATTGTTCATTCCCTGACCAGTGGACAGATAATGTTTCTGTAGAAATATTGCCTTATTTATCTGGTGTAAGGCCACATAAATAGACCATCTGACTTGTGTACGAGGATCATAACACCTACTACATTGTTAAACACCTTTTACATGTAGCTCAGCCACCTCTAGCTTCCACTGTGTCTTTTTATCATTGAAAATTCTTGGTTTCATATGGTTTCTACTTCAATTCAACCATAATCTCAACACAAAGGGTAGCATGATTCATCTCACAAAATTCAATTTCCATTTTTTATGGTCCAATGAGACATATGATAGCCTACATGAGTCACTTTGCAAGCTGTAGTTTTCAATGAAGTGCTTTATCATTCATTAATACACACACCATGTTTTGTCAATTCTGACAAGACAGAGAATCCTCAAGATGTAATACAAGTCAAAATTACTCACAACTCTGCTGAATTGCTTCCATAGAATGTTAGAAAAAGTTAACTATCGTTACAGTCAGGCAGCATATATTATTTTCACAGGCACATAAATTAAATATTCATATTCATTATGAACCATGTGGCTTTACATGATGTAAAACAGAAACTTTAAATCTATTTTTAGTATGTAAAAACAGGAATAATGCAGTGCTATTTCAGTCCATCTGATTGTTGTCCAAGTGCTTCTTCCTAATGTGAGCACGGCAGGTATCAGGAATAAAAGGCAGGTCTCAGGAATAAGACACTGATGAGAGCTCTGTATGATTAATACACAAACAAAGTATTATTTGTTCTTGGATTTCTGCCTTTTTAAACTAGAATATGAGGGGTACTCAAAAAATATCTGACCTTACTTTTTACTGTTGAAACCAACAATGGCAGGCATGTGTGATCTATATGTTTGTGGGCTGGCTGGCCAGTGACAAGTGAATGCTTTTAAATGGTAGTCAGCGAATTTTGTATTATGGGCAAAATGATAGAAGAAGTGGAACAAAAATTTTGTTTTAAGCTTGGTGATACTCAAATTGAAATAATCCACAAGATTCAATAAATGTTCGGGAACAAAGCAATGATTACCACACAGGTAAAGGAGTGGTACAACCACTTCAAAGATGAAGCACGTTTAGCTAGGCCCTCAATATCACGATAATGTATCCACTCATTGTTCCAGTTAATTAAGAATTCTTTGACCAAACACAACACAGCTGTGGTTTGTTAGTCTCCTATTCCCCTGACCTAGAACCTAGTGACTTCTGGCTTTTACTTAAAGTGAAAAAACTCTGAAAGGGACCAGATTTCAAACTGGAAGATATTATTCAGAATGCCGCATACCAAAAGAGGCTTTCCAGTGATGCTTCTAGCAGTGGCAGCAGTGTTGGGGGACATGCGAAGAAGCTGAAGGGAACTACTTTGAAGGTGACTAGTGTCAAACAATTTTATCTGAATAAAGATTGATTTTATAAAAAACAGCCCTTGTATCAGATAAGTTTAGAGATGCAAAGACCACATATGTAAAGCCATCAGTAAAAAATTGTATGAACCCTGGTAGTTGTAGTATCTTGACCTTTATGAAGGAATAAATAAATGATTCTCTTTGGTGATAAAAATCTATTCATGTCACTGTTAGGTAATAGTTAACTCTCTTACCACACAGTCTCTAACTATCCAAGCTGTCCAGGTTGCAATATTATCAGGTCTTGCAAGGGAGGGAGGGGTGCAGGTGTTACTTCACTCTATCTTATCCCCCACCCCCCATTTTTTCTCTCTCATCAGGTGTTTCACCCCATGCTCAGATTTACTTCAGATAGTGTTGAGGTATTCATATAACGATTATTTGTACATTTTTATTGTGACTGCGTGTACCAAGGTTCACTGCATAATGTTCTGAGTCTATATTCCAAGTAAAGAAAATGCCTCAGAGCTTTGTTGGAATTATGTCTAACAGCTTCTACAGAAACTTGTAATATTGGATTAGGCCATTGCCAGTTACTGATTGATTCAAATAATTCTGGTAATGAGTGTGAAGTAGCCATGATAAAGCATTATACTGTCCATTGTAAATGTTGACTTCTCTGTGACACTGTTCCTGATACAGAGGTGTAACTACTGACTGAAAATGTAAAACTGTTTCATAGTCTGCAACTTGGACATTACACTACAGTACCTCTGAAACCACACATTGGCTGAGAATCAAGATTTTTAGAAGTTTCCACACTTAGCAGTCTCACAGTCAGAAGAAGTAAACTGGGCACTGCACTTTTGACTAAACAGTTTTTAAGAATAATCTTTCACCAGAATTAAGTAAGAAAAATGAGCAACATTGTGTGACTGAATTTCAAATAAAATTTGTATCTTGTCCAGTTAGCCTTGCTGAGGTGCTCCATAGTTGCCCTATGATGATTACTAAGACTTTTTTTGTACACTGTACAGATGAACACCAACAATCTTGACACTGACAGAATATTAAAAAGTTTTTCCATTTTTAAGATCAGTGAGGCATAGCTTTGTAACTGAAAGTGATTGAGTGTCATGATTGTGTATAATTGGTGGTTCTTATTTGCTACTGCTGGCTCACACCAGTGTACACTGATCCAAGAAAACATCACAATGAAAGATAAACAGGTGCCAGGAATTGGAGTAAAATCATTAAACTGACTCCATGTTCACAGAATGATAAGTTATGCTGAATTAAACAATGGGAAATCCAGGATGGAATGTAACGATATTATGAAAGGAAAGTTGCACCAAGTTGCCACATCGGTGCCACAATAAACTCCTCAGCTTTGATTTTAATTGACACAGGAATATTATGACTGGAAAGTGAAGCAATGGAGATGTTGGGCCTCATTCAGTGAACCATGCCTGATGGTAAATCCTGGAAACAGTGATGTTAAGATGAGTGATCCAACAGGTGCCAACATAGATATCAACTTATTGTAGAGCCATCATACAGATGTGGATGCGTGACAGTGACTGATCAATAACTCGTAGAAAAAGGAATGGAGACATCAAAACATTGCCGTACACAGAATAGGTACCATATATTTAACTGGACACCTTGGATTTCTATTTATTCAATGAATATACTCCAAATGCATGGAAAAAACTATTGTTGTCATGCATTTGGAGTGCAGATGTCAAATAAATAGGCATTGACATTACACACATCCACGAGGCATAATGCTTCAATGCTGTTGCAGAGAGAGCTCATAGCGGAATGGTTCCACTGGCGTGCACTACCCGCTTATATAGGAGATGGATGACCTTGATTACGTAACAAGCTGATAACAGACTTAGACTCGTCAGGCACCAGCCAGAGTGGCTTATTCCGGACGCGCGCTGTAGTCGTACTAGCAGCGCGCTCCTGCTGGTTCACCACTATGCCTTTTATAACCACAATAAATTTCTACCATTCCACAGTATAAATATAAATTATAAATGATGGAAAGTATGATGTATTAGCTCAAACTTTACAAAAACAGAGAAAGAAACAGGTGAAATCAATACTATAACAGGCATCTAGAGTTATGAATGACCAACTGAGAATAGCTGTGTCTGTTATGTTAGTGATTTCATCTCTCTTGCCTTTTGATTTTATGAAGTGAGATGTAATCTATCACTAATAACTTAAGTTTGTACAGGGTGAACGTGACTGGAAATGGAAGAAAACTGGTGCTAAGAACATGGGCCCAGAAATGCATACTTGACACAGTAGATGCTGCTGACGAATAACAGTTCCTCTGACCATGTGCCATGTGTTCCTTGTGTGTTGCAGGCTGTGTGTCTGACACAGTGTTCTTTAAGCAGCAGAATTGTCTGGTATATATGTTGGGAACAAACCGAGATGGTATCTGTGTATGGCCAAGCAGATGGAAACGGTCAAGAGGCAGCACAGCTACACCAAAACAAGTACCCTCATAGACACCAACCACCCATCCCCTTTTGGTGTTTGTGTGATCATACAAATACCCAAAATGGGCTTGAAATATTTTGTGATGTGGTTGGTGTCTGTGAGGGTACCTGTTTTGGTATAATGTGCTGCCTCTCAACCATTTCCACTTACTTGGCTGTACAAAAACACCACCTTGGTTTGTTCCCAAAGTGAGCACCGGACCACTCTGCTGGTTACAGGATGCTGCATCGATTACACAGCCTTCAACACACAATACACCAGGAACACACAGCATGTGGTCAGAGGAACTGTCATTCGTCAGTGCCATCTACTGTGGCAATGATGCATTTCTGGACCCATGTTCATAGGACCTTTTTTCCTCCATTTCCACTCGGGAATCCATCAGTTTTATTAATGTTCACCCTGCATATCGGCACAAATTGATTGCACTTCAAAATGGCATAATGCTGAAATTTCAGTACCACATAATAAAATATGACATCATTCAAACAACATAATATTACTTCTAACCATTTGCACCCCCAGTCTTCTTCAACATACAGCCCACTCCACAACAGAACAATTACCACTGTCACAGTTCTAAAGTTATGCTACAATGATTTGAGAAGCAGGATGATTAATTCCAGCTGAAGTTACCAGCTCTCAACCCTGTCATCAATGTCACCAACTGTAGAGTTCAGAGACCTCTCCATACTGTTGCACAGGAAATGTTTGCGTCCTCTGATGGTCACCGAATTCCAGCTACACACATTGGCATCATAACAGATCCACCCTGTTAAGGTTACTGTACCCCTTTTGCCAATGCAGAAAAGTTAGCTTACCTTGTTCTCCATGGAGGTGGCAGGTGGCTGCTGTAGGCTCTGTACCTGCAGCTGCAGTGGGGCCTGAGGCTGCAGCAGCTGCACACGGCCAGATGCCAGCAGCTGTGAGTAGCTCAGTGCATCCACCACCTGTACATCACACTGTTTCACAACTCCACTGCAAGAACATCATATCGCTTCAACATGCCAATGCTGCTGTCTGAAGAGTAGGATTTTACAGAGAGAAGTAAAGTGATCTATATCTACATTCTGCAAAGCACTATAGTACCTAACAGGGTAGCTTATGTACTTTTGATTATAACACATGTTATGGTTTCTTGTCATTTCTTTCTCAGCTGGAGCATAGGATGTATGATTGCTTATATACTCCTGTATGTGCAGTTATTAATTTCGTTTTCACAGTTTCTGCACAAGCAATGTGCAGAGGGGAAAACAATTAATAGATTCCACCCTGAAATTCAGTTATTACAATTTTTATATGGATTTTCATGAAGCTTTAAGAATCTTTGTTCAGTTGTCAGACTGCTGAGATATTCAGCATTCTTTTCTATTATCCTATAGGACAAACAATTCCATAATTAGCACTGGCCTTTTTATATGTGCTTCACTTCTCCGGTTAATCTTATCTGATAAGGGTTCTACATCACTTCAAAACTCATAAAAAAATCTTGGAATTTTTATCAGGCTAAGGAACAAGCTGGCTTTAAAAGCAATTTTTTAAAAGCAATTGCTGTACAGTGGAAAGCATTCAATACAGTTCTGCACTACCTTTTAGTGAAAAAAAACCATGAGGTTAATGAATATTGGACCACATTTGTAACTAGCTTCAGGACTTTATGGCTGAATTCAATGTATTATTTTAATGGGATGAAATTGACAGCTGTAAAAGTAACTTTCAGAGTACGTAAAGAGATTTATGTATAAAGTTATAGTGGGTAATGTTGGAAGTTCCATAAGACAGTTCACAGATGACAATGGTGTCTAAAGGAAAGTTACAGCGAAACACAGTAAGATGTGCAGAGTGTTGATACACTACATGATCAAAAGTATCCAGACACCTGGCTGAAAATGACTTACAAGTTCATGGCACCCTGCATTGGTAATGCTGGAATTCAATACGTTGTTGGCCCACCCTTAGCCTTGATGAAATCTTCCACCCTCACAGGCATACGTTCAATCAGGTGCTGGAAGGTTTCTTGGGGAATGGCAGCTGTTTCTTCACAGAGTGCTGCACTGAGGAGAGCTATCTATGTCAGTCGGTGAGACCTGGCATGAAGTTGGCATTCAAAAACATCCCAAAGGTGTTCTATAGAATTCAGGTCAGGACTCTGTGCAGGTCAGTCCATTACAGGGATGCTATTGTCGAGTAACCGCTTCGTCACAGGCCGTGCATTATGAACAGGTGCTCAATTATGTTGAAAGGTGCAGTCACCATCCCTGAATTGCTCCTCAACAGTGAGAAGCAAGAAGGTGCTTACAACATCAATGTAAGCCTGTGTTGTAATAGTGCCATGCAAAACAACAAAGGGTGCAAGCCCCCTCCATGAAAAACGCAACCACACCATAACACCACCACCTCCAAGTTTTACTGTTGGCACTACACACTCTGGCAGATGACGTTCACTGGGAATTCACCATACCCACACCCGTGATTCATCACCCCACACAATGTTTTTATGTTTACACTCCTTACACCATGTGAGGCAGCGTCTGGTATTTACCGGTGTCATGTGTGGCTTATGAGCAGCCGCTCAACCATGAAATCCAAGTTTTCTCACCTCCCGCTTAAATGTCATAGTATTTGCAGTGGATCCTGATGCAGTTTGGAATCCCTGTGTGTTGGTCTGGATAGATGTCTGCCTATTACACATTATGACCCTCTTCAACTGTTGGCGGTCTCTGTCAGTGAACAGACGAGGTCGGCCTGTACACTTTTGTGCTGTATGTGTCCCTTCATGTTTCCACTTCACTATCACATCAGAAACACTGGACCTAGGGATGTTTAGGAGTGGAAATCTCATGTACAGACATACGACACAAGTGACACCCAATCACCTGACCATGTTTGAAGTCCGTGAGTTCCGTGGAGTGCCCCATTCTGCTCTCTCACGATGTCTAATGACTACTGAGGTCGCTGATATGGAGTACCTGGCAGTAGGGGGCAGCACAATGCACCTAATATGAAAAACGTATGTTTTTGGGGGTGTCGGGATACTTCTGATCACATTGGTGCCGTAGCTAGCAGTTGACACTGAACTTAAATAAATACAATGTACTGGGCATAAATAGCTGGAGAGATCCTTCATGAAAGAAGTGCATCAAAACACTCATTCAGCCAATCCTGGCTATTGCTCGTCAGGTAAGATTGTTGTGGTCTTCATCTGAAGACATTTGATGCAGCTCTCCATCCTGGTGTAATTACTACAACCTACTGCTTACTGTTGTCAAGTCATGGTTTCCTTCTACAGTTTAAACCCAAACACTTCCATACATTACCAAATTAACTATTTCCTGATGCTTCAGTGTGTGTGCTATTCCTTCTTTTAGGCAAATTGTGCCATAAAGTTCTTTTGTCCACATCCTGTACCCAATTTTCAGCTCCCTCTCCTTCTTTTCTCTTTCACCTATGTTAATTGTAGTAGGTGCACCTCTCAGCTTGGCACCCCAAGCAGCTGTTACTAATTGCAATACATCCGGTATAAAGATCACATACTTGTGGTGCCTCTGAGCTGGACACCCAAGCAGCAGCTTGTGTTGCTTGGGCCTTGTACTTGATCTACCCATCTAATCCTTGGAGTTGTTTTGCAGTCCCACATTGCATTTCATCACAGACTCATTTGGTAAGTGTGAGAATGTTAAAGAGATGGTAAAAAAATTCCAGTGGCAGGGGCTAGAAGAAATGGGTTATGGATTATGGCGAAATTTACTGTTAAAACTCTGAGAGACTATGCCCAAAGGGGAGTCTGGCAACATGCTGCTTCCTCCCATATACGAGGTGTATTCCGAAAATTCAGGAACTTTATACACAAAATTTTTCTAGGCTTACCTTTTACTTATTGTGCATGATCTCCCTTAAAATTGATGCACCGCTCCTAATGCTGTTTCTACTTCCGGAAGCAATCTTGGTATGTCTCTTGCTGGATTATGCGAAGAATCATCAGCAAATTTTCTTTTATCTCATCTTTTGTTGCAAATCTTTGTCCTTTCAATAGGATTTTCAATTTTTGAAATAAAAAATGTCTGCAGGCGCCAGGCCTGGAGAGAACGGAGGATAAGGCAGCACAGTGAGCTTGTTTTTTCTTTCTGGATTAGTCATACACTAGCAGCGATGAATGTGAAGGTACATTATCATCATGAAATAGTCCAGAATTGTCTTGCCACATTTCAGACTGTTTCCTTCTCACCTTTTCTCAGACACACCGCAAAATGTCCCAATAGTACCACTGATTAACAGTTTGTCCCTGTGGCCCGAATTCATGATGAACTAATCCTTCAAAGTCAAAGAAAACTACCAGCATGGCTCTCACATTTGACCTGACCTGACAAGCCTTTCTTGATCTTGGAGAACCTTTCCCAACCCACTGTGAAGATTGAATCTTGGTTTGAACATCATAACCATAGACCCATGTCTTATCACCAGTTATGATTATCTTAAGGAACATCTATGCAAGCCCAAAGCTCTTCACAGATCGCGAGGCAAAGGTCTTTCTGGTCTCGACTCATGAGCCGTGGGATGAACTCGGTGGCAACACAATGCATTCCAAGATGCTGTGTCAGGATTTCATGACATGATCCAAATGAAATGTTACATTCTTGCTGACCGCTGTGGCCGAGCGGCTCTAGGCACTTCAATCCAGAACCACACTGCTGCTACGTTCACAGGTTCGAATCATGCCTTGGGCATGGCTGTGTGTGATGTCCTTAGGTTAGTTAGGTTTAAGTAGTTCTAAGTCTAGGGGACTGATGACCTCAGATGTTAAGTCCCATAGTGCTCAGAGCCATTTGAACCAATTTTTGTTAAATTCTTTTGCAATCTCTCAGTCAGTCAGTCAGTCAGTCAGTCAGTCTTCGACGAGCACGCACATTTTTGTCGATGTTCCTGACACGAATGCCGTCGCTAGATATTGAAGGGATGCTGAATGAGGATCATCTTCAACTTCCATCCAGCTATTTTTAAACCATGTGAACCATTCATAACACTGAGTATGGCTTAAGCACTCATCACCATAGGCTTCTTGCATGATTTGGTGTGTCTCTGTAAAGGTTTTCTTGAGTTCATGCAAAATTTAATGCAGACGCATTGGTTCTCTACCTCTACCATTTTGAAATTAGCAAACTGTGTGACACAATATAATTGCATAGGCTTCTGCAGCCAGAGTCAGTTGACATAAAAAAGTTTTCTGCGTATGGTACCACATCATACAGCCCAACAGACCGCACTGTAAACACGAGGCATGAGCACTATTGGTGAGTAACTGCCATCGCGCAGCTGACATCCAGCATTTAGTAAACAGGAGCCAACTTCTTATTTGCCAGTGACCACCAATCATGGCACATAACACAAGAGCCATTCTTCCTTAAGTGACCAATGAAATGAACTATCTTTTTAAAATTATGACGTAATGGCACACGCAGTGAATAGTAATAACAAAATATAAGGGACACTGCATAGCTAGAATGCACCAGTAGACCCAGAAGAAGGCCACTGCAACCGTGGCTGAAACATTGGTTTTTCTCCAGCAGTCGTTTTATACAATATGACGTGGTCCCATACCAAGACAACTCTTATGTTGTGTGTGACACTATATTCTACTCAATACAGCACTGAACAATTACTAACAAACATACAACAATGAAAGTTCCAGCAGTTACACATTAAACATAGGCGTGTGCTGGAATGCCAACTGCATTTCGCTCCAACACACCACAGTGGCAAAATTATGAAGGTTCCAGAATTTTTTGAACAGACCTCATACATCTCCAGAAATGATCACAATGAGAAAATTGGAGTAATCAGAACTTATATGGAGCCTTACCAACAATCGTTCTTCCCATGCGCCTTTTCAAAAGGGAGGAAATGATAGTGGTACCAGTAATATCCTCAACCATAAGCTATAGGGAGTCTAAAGGAGAATGGACACTTCCCTAGCATACCTGGGATGCACACCAATGATAAAGTGAATATGAAAGATGAGAGGAAGTGGAGAAGTAAGGTAAGAGAGTACGAAGCACTACAATAACATACACACCTGAAAGCGATCGTGGTCGATCTGTCGCACACCATGTGTTATTTCTTCATGTGCACGCAGGTCTGCATAGCGGCCGAGCATCATCTCACAGAAGCGACAACGCAACCTCTGTTGGTGGTTCTGCTCTGACAGCTGTTGCTGGTGCTGTTGGTGTTGTGACTGGTGCTGTGCCTGACGTTGGCGAGACCTTGCACTGCGCTGTCCATGTGCCTTCTGCAGGGAGAGTATGACATGCACACACAGAATGCACCTTGTCTCCTTGTCTGTATCAATCACACTGATTAAACATCTATGGATAACATATCAAAATAATGTGAAATGGAAACAAAGGAAAGGCAAACAGTCAGCTACAGTGCATTAGGTGTGTTGTAGGAAAGTATAGCACACCTACCCACATACAAAGAAAGCTGCATACAGACTGTTTGAGAAATCCATTTTTGAGTGCTATTTGAGTGTTCAGGATCATCAGCCCAGGTTAGATTAAAGGAAGAAATCAAAGCAATTCAGAGATGTGCTGCTATATATACTGTCAGTTAGTTTGTTCAGTATGAGAGTGTAAAGGAAAATGTCTATGAGCATAGATGTGAATCCTCAGAGAAAAGACGGTGATCTTTTCGTCAAACACACTTTCTCCAAAACAGTGTAGCAGCAAAACAGCGGCAGTTTGGAGGTTGTAAAGAGTGGTTCCAAGATATTCTTTCAGTTGGAGTGGCAACACTGGCTGTCCTAAGATATGAAAATAAGAATAGGTATTGTAAACTAAAAAGTCTGAACTGGCTTTGAAAAAGAAACCAAGTGTACACATTTCACAGAAAAATGGATGGTGTATGTATTGGAGCCTTAAGGAGACCAAAGCTTTCAGTCCGTGAGCAGCTTCTTTAGGTTGATTTAACTTTTTATGTACAGTAGATCACACAGGAACTTATGGATAATGATTAATGGTTTGGATTGAATACAGTACACACTAGTTAATTATGCCTATTTCTGATGAACTTTGAATGTTAGGTGAGGCTAGTTTATACCACATGGACAAGTAGAACAATCATGTTGTGTAGACAGCAGTTCTACTGTAAGTTACAAACCTTCTTCCCTTAGATGCAGTGGAAGATTGATGTTAAAGGAATTGAGGATCAGCCAAGGTAGAGTTAACACCATCAGTCATGAATATCTGTGTGAGCAGGTGGCCTGTTAACAATTTTTGTGGCGCTAAATTGATTAATGAGCTGGAGACAACAGGGATGGGAAATGATTGAAGCTTCATTGACATGCACACCTGAGATCCGTCACTTTATATGAACCAGAGCTAAGGGGACGAGTCCTGCTGATCTAGGATAGGATAAACTACCATCTCCATCTTAGTTCATAATTTTTGTTTATTTATTTATTTTTCTTGGTTTTATCAGTACTACCAGACTCCTGCAGCAAACCAGGTATTCTATGTTTTACATGAAACTCAAACAATGGAAAATCCGGGATGGAATAATGACAGATAGACTGTTACTTGCCACATAGAAGAGGCATTGAGCAGCAGACAGTTACATTTAAAAGTAGACTGTCTAATATAGAATACAACAATGAGAAACAACTGTGACATAAATGGTGAAAACAGGAGTAGTTGCAGAAAAAACCACAGGTAATGTCTGTTCATGAAAAGTAGTATAACAAAGACAAATTACAAACAGGTAGATTTAAACTAATGACACTGGTAGCAATAGTTATGAGAGATGGCGTGGGAGACAGAGAGGAAGAGAAACATGATAAAACATGAGTTATGAAGATGAAGGAAAAGAAAGTGTCATGAGTAACTGAGAAAGAAGCAGAACTGATAGAAGATGGGAGCATCCAATTTAATGTTTGAAAAAGATAAATTGGACAAGTACAATGCTGTATGCAAGGGGTGGAAAGGAAAGGCACCCCTCCCCCCTCCACTCCCCCAGAATCTGGAGCACTCAGTTTTTATTCATCACAGAATTCTCAAAATCTTCTTGAAGTGATTTCCTAGGATTCAGTAAATCTCTCATTTAGCTGATTGTAGAATTATTTAGGTAATTGCAGTTCTTGTAGCATGACACTTCTTGACATTGAGCAACTCACTTATAAAAAAAATTAATTTAAGAGAATTCCTCCACCCCCTCCTTCACTGCCCCCTGGATAAATTTCTGTGGATGCCCATGGCCATGTACTGCAAGAAAAAAATTTAGTTACAAGATTTTTCTTAACTGCAATGGGAGCACTGAATTATTCCAAATGTGCACAGCAAAGCAACAAGATACAGGCACTTGATTTCTGATCATCAAAGGTAGTGGGGTGCACGCATACTGAAGAGCTGCTGTAGCAGATGCACTGTATGGTAGTCACATAACTCAGATGGCCACAACAGTCCTAACTGGACAAATAAAGTGCTGATATGGTCAAGTAGATGGATGTTACAGATGTAACATTTATAAGCATTCATGGTTAGCTATAACCATCTAGAATTTTCACTATTCATGTCATACTGGATTACATAACAACAGTGGAAGTTAAGAGGATGAGTCACTGCCCAAGTTTACATGTCACATCCCATGTAAACTTTTATAGGGCACAGCGGCCATTGAAAGTCTCCTGCCCAAATGAGGTGCTCGTCCAAAGCTACACCCAAGTTCTTGACTACTTTCTGATATGGTATTGAGACTGTAGCAGGGATAAATGTAGATGAGACCAAAGTGATTATAATCAGCAAACATGAAAGTTCTGTCAAAATATTGTGAGAATAGGAGACTTTGGAATAAGTAAAATCTTTTGAGTACTATCATGACAACAGGAAACTTCGGAATAAGTAAAATCTTTTGAGTACCAGTACTTCAGACGTTTGGTGAGAGTAAATAAAAGACCTTTTTAAAAGGTGAAAAGTGTGTCAACAGCAAAAAGATTTCTTAAGGAATTAAGAAAGATCTGCGAAGTGTTTCACCTAGAGTGTAGTAATGGATATCACCAAACTAGAGATAATTGAAAAGGAAGGAAAAATACTGGAAAGGTTTTGAAATTCTTTGATGGTTTCCAAAAGAAGGCATTATTGACAGAGTCTAGCAGTTATTGTGAGAAGTTTATTATGGCCAAATGTTAGTTTGAAAGTCAATAAAGGTATCCTCTTTGTATCTTGTGTTTCATTGTTTTATGATACAGTACATGGTAATAAGAAGAGGAAGGAAGACATACCTGCTTGTGACACATGAGGTTTGACATCTGGTTGAATCCCTTTCCGCACGCATCACACTTATAGGGTCGCTCGTTGGTGTGCGTGAAGACGTGGTTGCGCAGGTTGCCCTTCTGGTGGAAGCCCTTGCCACATACGTGGCAGCGGTGTGGCTTTTGGTCTGAGTGTGTCTTGCGGTGCGAGATAAGTGTGGAGACGCGATTGAAGGTCTTGCGGCAGAGCTCACATGCGTAGGGTCGCGCGTCACTGTGGATGGCCTGATGCTGCGCCAATGTGCTCATCTGCCGGAAGCCCTTGCCACACTCCTGCCAGCAAGGTGACACAGCTGCTTAACAGGCTGCTTCCTGCATGTCTCCAGCAAGCATTGCAACATGGTTAGGATCTTACATTCCTGCAGATTGCATAATATGTTTCAAGATAATTAGCCTCTCATTCACAGTACTTTGCAATTGCATGTGAAAGTTCCTATTATGGGAGAGAATTTGTTTGTTTATATACGCAAATTTGAGTTATTACAATAGAGGTGTTGAAATACGAAATAGATTGTACCACTTTTAATTTCCCTGCCAGTTGTAATGTAATTAACTGTCGGAGATAAAATTTATCTCATGCGAAAAGTACGATGCCCACAGTAAAGAGCTAAGGTAACTTCATTATGTTGCCAGAAAATGTGTTTAATTTATTTAATTATGAATATTTTTTTGCATGATAAATAATGGATTCGTTTGAGATGTTAAATGTTGTATATTTATATGTATTTATGTATCTGTATCTTTGGAGTTTATTAAGGTCAGGAGACCAAAGAATCTGGAATGCAGGAATGTCTGCAACTTCCGGGCACATGTTGGCTAGCCCGCCACTTCTTTGTCGGTATTGGAGGTAGATGGATGTGTTTATGTGACCAGTACAGTATAATGCATTTAGAGTATCAATGTTCATAGTGAAAATGTTGTAGTTACTAAAAAAAAGTATGAATAAATATAATTTTTAGCTGAAAGTATTTCGGATCCGGTAGTGTTTATTTCAAACAAGAAGAAAACCCAGGCCATGCTTGTTGGAATGATTATTTTGCAGACAAAACTTCGAGAACCCCTAGACAAACGAGATCTACAGTGTGTAATCTTACAGCAGCTACTAATAAATAAGTCTTGCTGAAATTGTGCTGGAACTACTCGTGTTATTCTCATTCAATAACACGTGGTGAGAGCGTGGTCCTACCACAATATACCGCGTAAGATTCCACAATAGTTCAGTTATCAAGAAACGAGATAGATAACAACCAGTACACAGTGAACAATATCAATAGTTGCTTGGATGCATTAAAGCTCATGAGTGAAAAGCACCATCAGAAGTGTGGAATGCATGCCACACAGGCACAGCCCCTCACAGCAACAAGCTAAGTGACCAGCCACGGTTCAGTCTGGAATAGTACGCCACATGTGTAGTTGCCAATCACATCTAGCCTCTATACAGATACCAACCCTTCTCTGGACTTGAATTTTCTGGTTACTACTCTTGGCATTCCTTCATGTTTGGCTCACGATGAACTTGGCTTTGTTTAGGGATTACACATTCATATCAGAAGCAAATACAACAGTGACGACAAGGTATTACCCTATCATGTTTTCATTTTACATCTGCATGAAGTGCTAGCATTATGGGCTCCATGTTTTTGTAACTTTGGCAGCAACAACTGTCAAGCAATGGGGCTGGGGCAGGCATGAAACAAACAGGGGCATACCATTGTTTTCATTGTGATATGAGCCTCTGAAACTGGTAGCACACACTAAATCATTTGAAAACACCGAGGAAAATTCTGAGCACAGTGCATCATCCATTTGTTGGCACAGAACTTTATTTGATACCAGATGCACTTCATCAAATATAGAGAATCCAAAAATTTTGAAGCTATCTATCCCAAATAAGCTAGCAGTGTTGACACCACCTACCACTAGAAAGGTCAAAGGCCAAACAACTGTTTTATACACTACAGGAGTAGAAAACTGTCCTGATATGGGTATTTGTTGTTTGTTGGTGATCCAAAATCCAAATAAGTTTGTGAATTTAACAAAGTCACTTCCACACTGTGTCTACTTGCATTTGTAACATCTTGTCCATAACATGTACTTCAATATAAAGTTCGTTTGGGGCTACCATCACTTGAGAAACACTTTTCACATCCATATTACCATCTGATCCATATGGCTGAGAGTTACATACAGACACAATATGTACCTTTTTTTGTAATGGTTGCACATCACGCAATGCTTTAGGCATGCGGCCCACTCATGATGAACAAAGCAATAAGGGCATGACAGGAGAGGGACATGCGACCAATGTTGTGATGCTGGGTGCTGCTGCATAGCACAGCACTGCCTGATGTGGCATGGAGACTATGATTGCAAGACTGCGATGTCATCATCTCCTCATGAGCTAATTGACAATGGCTAAGGAGGAGATGCAATGGCAGCTACTTCACACCAAGCTTCTGATTTCCTGCTTCCATAGATACTTCAAAAGACTGCACAATGTTCAAAACCTCTGTGAGAGATGGCTTTCACTCTGTAAAATGCATTAGTGAGCTTCTCTGTCAGGGGCCAAGTGCGTTATATCATCATGAACCATCAAACCAGCATATGAGTCCTGCTGAGCTTCAGTAATAAACTGGAAATGACACCTATGCCCTTGAAGTTCCACTGCCCAAGCTCTCTGACTGTTGCAATCACTTTTGACAATGGTAGAATTCAACACAAGCAGCAATAACATGAGTACATTTGAAATGATAATTAGAGAACATCTGGCACATTTCACCAAAAGAAAGACTAGCAGGTTTCCCCAGAGGAGCTCGCTGACACGAAAGATTATAAACACAACGAGAAATCCATAACAAAAAGAAAGCCTTACACACGATGGGGTCGGTGACATCAAAAGCTTGGAAATGTTGCTGAAGGTATTTTTTGTATGCGTCCCAATCCGCAGCATCATCACCAGTGGAGGTTGCGTCAACGGCAGCGAACCCTGGCATGTCAGCAAAATTTCTAAATTGTTTGGTGCCACAGAGAGGGCCTGCTGCTGGCCAGTGACAGCTTGGTGCTGTTCAACAAAAGACTGAAGAATTTCTTCAACTGACACATTGGCCATAGCAAACCAAGAACCAAAACATGCAGAGTAGAATCCTGCACTCGACGTAAAAAATATTGTAATGTTAGAATTCCCAGCAAACAACTTTTAATCAGCTTCCACATAGAGGCAAATACAGGCACACTGAATGATATTGCAAAAGTAAGAAGCACACAAAATCATGGGTTATATAAATACAGAGTTTAACAGTGAAATGTTAGTCAGTTACAAAAACATTAGAGCAGCCGAGGTCACAGGATGCCAGCTTATGCTAGTGGTGCAGCACTTGCTGTGCCATCTTTTCAGGGTCAGGTGGCAGATTTAGGCCAGCCACTGTCCGTTATGAGTGAGGCAGCATATTTAGCCTGGCTGTGCAGGTGAGCACTGTTTATCTACGTCCACTCACTGTATATGGTAATAACAGAAATATATAATAAGTACAAAAATTTCCATTGATAGTATCACAGTAGAAAAGTGGGTATCTGTGATTACTCAGGGAAAGGCCAAAGTTATCACAGCCCAGATGATAAATAAGATTCTTGACTTTTTTCTCAGTATACTGGCATCTAATGCTCACATAAAAAGAATTTTTTCATTGATGAACAAGTTACACCTGTGAGTATCGCCTTGTAGGGATACGAAATGTAATGATCATGTAGGCTCAGTTGTGGGTAAAACCAGTGGTAGACTTCAGTTTGTTGGTAGAATAATGGGGGAGAGCAATCAGTCTACAAAGAGTCTGCTTACAAATCACTTGGGCAACCCATTCTAGAATATTGCTCAAATGTGTGGCATTCATACCAGATAGGTCCAACAGGTGATATTGAACATATGCAGAGAAGAGCAGCATGAAAGGTCACAGGTTTGTCTGACCCATAGCATAGGGTTAACATAGATGCTGAAGAAACTGAACTGGCACACTCTTGAAGACAGATGTAAACTATCCTGAGATAGTCTACCAACAAAGTTCCTAGAACCAGCTTTAAATGATTATTCTCTGAATATATGATGACTCCATATGTATCACTAACATAGGGATTGTGAGGACAAGATTAGAATAATTACAGCACGCACTGAGGTACTCAAATGATTATTTGTGGTTTTAAGTAAAATATTTGGAACACCGTCAATTTGTAATTTTTATGAAGAAGCTTTTTGGTTGGCTGGTGCAATAAACCTATTTTAAGACTGAAAAAAATTGCATTAGGTCTATTCATTTTGTTGCTACAAAGTCTCCTATATTTTGACAAAAAATAGTTGGCAACCCTACCTAAGCGGGAAGTCACAGCTGAAGCTTTGGCTGAGTCCAATCCTTGGTGAAACAGCTGAAGCTTTGGCTGAGTCCAATCCTTGGTGAAGTGATTAAAATTGCTAAATCTTTCAAGATGGTCTCAGCAGCTCAGCATGCTGGTCCAAATGAAGTTCAGGTTTCCCAAGTCATTAGTCATCTTTGCGAGCATTGGTCAACTTATGTTTCCAAGTCATCAACCACTAATTCTACCTTTTAGTTTCACTGGCATCCGGATCACTGATATCTTTTGGGAAACTTCAGTGTGTTGATCATTCTGCTCACTCCTCAGCGTTGACTGATCTTTTCTCTAATGTTAATTGTGTGGAACAAAAACACCCTCCCTCTTCAGTGATGCCACATACATCACACTGATCAAAAAAACTCCAGGCTGGTACTGCTTGCAGCAGTTGGAATATGAGAAGTAGCTGCACGAATCAAGCAGTGGTCTGTTGGGCCTATGGTAAGTGCAGTCACCTTGCCATCACGTGTCAACAGGTGACCCACTGGCTTCATGCTCAGCTGCAAAACAGTTGGTATCGATGCCACTGCTAAGACTCACTTTGAACTTGACACTGTCTGGCTGGTCTGTGCAATTCCAGCTGGTCACTGGTGCTGCTGTGTCCTTAATCAATGAGGACACGTATTGTCAGCTCAGGCCTCTACTGCAATGAGCTCGGCAAAATGCCTGGGGCACACTCCCAAACACAAAGCTATCAAGTCCAAGTGTGACCAAATTGATGAAATCATAAAAATGTCTGCGTCCACCAACCTTAAACAGCTGCAGTCGTAATCTGGGTAAAATCCTATACTAAGCCAAGTTTATTCCTCTAGTGGTACACATCATCCACCCTCTCAGTCAGCAGAAACAGAAGAGCATGAAATTTGCATGGTCCATCACTTGTCAACAGGCTTTTCAGCTCCTTAAGGACGGCATCAAGGCGGCTCTTTATTTGATGCCATATACATTGGGCCTCGATGGTGCCGATGGGTGTGTCCCATTATGGCATTGCGATTGCTTTGCCCTACAAATTATAGGATGGTTCTGGGTGCCCCATTAGCTTCACCACCAAAACATTAAACTCTGCAAGGCTCAACTATTCCCACACTGAGAAGGAGATTATGGTCATCATTTAAGGGGTCTAGAAATATCATGTCTATTTGCATAGCAGCAAATTCCACCTGTTGGCTGACCACAAGCCTTTGATTTCATCATTTGGTTTTCATGCATAAAATTAGCATAGAAACACAGTTACATTCACAGACCCATAATGAGGAGATCCTAGAGGTTGTGGAACATACATACTACAAATTTTCAACAGAACTAATTTGATAATGTTCTCTCCACAGATCCTGGTTGTCAAAAATGCAGGAACAGTCAAAAATTTTATGCATTTTATATAGTAATTGATAAGGTTATACTAAAAATTTAAATATATACAATTAAAAGATGCATGAAGGCTACTGTAGCCAAGCAACATAAAGAAACAGTATGCAAGGCTTACTGACAGAGATTTCTACTGTATTGAAGCTGTTCTGAAGTAAGATGTTTACACAGAAATCATGTTATCAGTTATGTTTAATAGTAAGTACCTCAATAACTTGGGACGACTGAGAAATTTATCGACTGAGTACATGAAGTTTGTCACAAATAAATCCTTCAGATTGCATTTAAACTGTACTTTATTGATAGTCAAACTTTTTATGATTATTAACAAACTACTGAAAATATATTCCT
This sequence comes from Schistocerca americana, assembly GCF_021461395.2. Taxonomy (NCBI): domain Eukaryota; kingdom Metazoa; phylum Arthropoda; class Insecta; order Orthoptera; family Acrididae; genus Schistocerca; species Schistocerca americana. Next base: position 385,744,481 of record NC_060126.1, read on the forward strand.
GTGTAATGCATACTTTCCTGGACCACAGTGAGTGTACAGTGAGTGTACATCTTTGTGGAGATAATTCTTATTCCAGACACTGATTTAGTGACCTGAGCTGTTGGTCTGAAAGAGAAATGTATTACTCACAAAAAATATTATTGCTGAATATATACACCAGAAGCAGTTCTTAGAACAGGCTTTTGCAGGACATTCTTGAATTTACACGTTTCATTACATGCTTTGAACAAAAATATCCTATACATGGAGACTCTATTAGGAGCAGTAAGCTACATGCTTCAATGTTATTTATGTGGGCCACTGGCCTTCCAAAAATTATGAAACACTGCAGGCTACATGCAGAGCCACACTTCTCCTCTCACTAGTTGTCCAAAAGATGTAATGCCGACCTTCACTCCAGTGTGATCTTCGGGGTCTAATTTTGAGGATTTGTTAGCTGAGATTTTTTGGCACTTCTGTTGTTCTCTAACGAAGCAAATAAAATGACATACAAGCAAAGGACTCAGGAGAACCCGTAAACGACATACAAGCTAAGGACTCAGGAGAACCCGTCGTGTTGCGAAAGAGATTTCCACAGTCATCAACACATATGGAAGGTCATTATCTCTCAGGCACATGGCACATGGAATTGCCATTAGAGGGGACTGTACCAGAGCCTCCAAAATGTCACTGATCCAGTGGTAGCTTAATACGAGGGCAATTCAAAAAGTAACAGTAAACTATCAGAATTAAATACAATTAATGTGTCAGGCATTTGAAACTCCCCAGCAGTAAAGATGCATGCTGTGAGAAAGTTCTGGCATATGCCTACGGATGGTATGGCAAGCTGAATAGGTAAGGCAGTTCAAACGAATTGGCCACATTCCTAGCTGTGTGAATCATAGAAGAACAGTACGAAATAACACGATTTTTGTGTCGGAGAGTGTAAAACCTTAACAAATCCATAGAAGGACACTGTAAAGGTACAGAGACAGTTACATTAGTGAGACAAGACTGTGTGAGTGGTAGATGCCTTTAGAAGTAGATGTATGTCAGTCACAGATGAGCATCACTCTGGTCATCCCAGGACAGCCGTTACTGACAAGAATGAACGATGTGCTGACACCATGATTTGTGAGAACCGATGTATTTCTGTAGACGCTTTAGCCATGGAACTGAGTATCAGTGTCAGACCCACTCAGACCATTATTAGTGAAGTTCTCAAGTACTGCTTTTTGTGTGCACGACGGGTGCCTAGGATGTTCATTGATGAACACAAGATGATGCGTGTTCAGGCTGCCACATCGTATCTGTTGTTATATAATGCTGAGGTGCAATGTAACTCAGAAGGACACGACTTTCTGACACGCATCATCACAGGAGACAGAACCTGGGTGCATCACTATGAACCACAAAGCAAAAGACAGTCTTCAGAATGATGTCACACATCTTCTCCAGCCAAGAAGAAATTCAAGTCTCAGCCCTCAGCCAGAAAGGTCTTCTTCACCCTCTTCTGGGATATGAATGGGCCAATTTTCAAGCACTATCAGCGAAGGGGTGAAACAGTAACAATGCCCGGTACAGAACAGTGCCATGTTGGAAAATAAGCTGAAGCCAGCAATATGGAGCCGTCACAGAGGACTAGAGGTGTTCTTCTCCCTCACAACTACATGTGCCCCTACTCCACCACTGAACTGTTGCCGTCATTTGGAGATTGAGATTTCAGGTTGTCTGCATCCCCCATACAGCCCTGATCTCCTTTCTTCAGATTACCCCAGAAGGATGCTCTGAGACGATGACGATTTGAAAGTAACTTCTTGGTAACAAGAACAACAGAAAACATTTTATTTCAATGGAATAGAAAAGTTGGTGCAACCATATGAGAAGCGTATCGAAACAGTGGGTAGTTACGTCAAAAAATGTCATCTTGTTTGTATCTGTAAGTGAAGTATATGCTTTGCAAAAGATAACTTGCTGAGGTGAGAAAACTCGGATTTCATCGTCAAGCGGCTGCTAGCAAGTCACACATCACGCCGGTGAATGCCAAATGACGTCTCGCTTGTTGTCAGGAGCATAAACATTGGACGATTGAACAGTGAGAAAACGTTGTGTGGTGTGACGAATCACGGTACACAATGCGCCGATTTGCCAGCCTGTGTAGTTCCAACAGTAAAATTCGGAGGCTGTGGTGTTATGCTGCGGTCGTGTTTTTCACGGAGGGAGCTTGCACCCCTTGTTGTTTTGCGTGGCACTATCACAGCACAGGCCTACATTGATGTTTTAAGCACCTTCTTGCTTCCCACTGTTGAACTGCAATTCGGGGATGGTGATTACATCTTTCAACACGAGCACCTGTTCATAATGCACGGCCTGTGGCAAAATGGTTACACGACAATAATATCCCTGTGATGGGCTGGCCTGCACAGAGTCCTGACCTGAATCCTATAGAACACCTTTGGGATGTTTTTGAACGTCAACTTCGTGCCAGGTCTCACCGACCGACATCGACACTTCTCCTCAGTGCAGCACTCCATGAAGAGCGGGCTGCCGTTCCCCAAGAAACCTTCCAGCACCTGATTGAACGTATGCCTGCGAGAGCGGTAGCTGTCATCAAGGCTAAGGGTGGGCCAACACCATATTGAATTTCAGCATTACCAATGGAGAGCGCCACGAACTTGTACGTCATTTTCAGCCAGATGTCCGGATACTTTTGATCACATATTCTCCATAAGCTACCTTGCAGTTTGTCGTGGAGTGTATTGCCTGTACCACTGTCACAGAATTCAGAAGAACTTCTGTTGGTGAACCACTGCGTTGAGTTCGATTCTCTCTAGTTTTACCTTATGCGAGATTGGAGGCGGCAATATGTTTGTTGGCTTTTCCACAAAAAGTATGCTCTCGGGATTTTAACAGTAAGGCTTCGTTCACAGTTGAGGCAATACGATATGCGATACAATTCATTGTATCAAAAGTCGTGCGACAATTGAATTCCCACTGGGGAATTATGATTATGTGATATGGCAGCAACACGAAACAGCTCCGCATAGTGCAGTGTGTGGCCATAGCGTCAGTGTGGGTCGTAGATCATCACGGCTTTTCCCGACTGGAAAGGGATAGGCTTTTCTTCCAGCATTAAAAAACGATTTAGGTATTTTAACAACATTTCTTACACAACAATGTATGCCACAAAATGCACCAAACGTAAACTGGCCAGCGACTACATTCTTCACTGCAAACTTTTCAAAACATGCACATTGCTGTACTTTACTTTGAAGTATCACAGTAACAACGGACAATAACGAAAATAAAATCAGTTCATTGCCAAGCTGTGATGTGTGGCTATAAGATGCAAAAAATACCTTTTTTCAGAATATTTTCCTTAAAATCAAATGAGAAAGACTGTGTAGCAAAGAACTCACGCGGATCCCTGAACAGTCGTTTTTATTTTTTTACGTGAAAAGTAAAAGCTTTACTGAGAAGCTAACTACAGAGACAGATGCAGCTTTGCTGCTTCTACATAAAATAGTTTCTTTTAAACAAACCGGATGACTTGAAGTTTCTCTCCAAGCGTATCGTACAATACATGTTGCATGGAGCAACAAGTACTGCCTGTTGCGCCGGGCAATATGATACAGATATGTATTAGTGTCCTATGATTGCAGTCCCAGTGTGAACCAGTTCAGTCACTTCTATAATGTTATCTATGCGCTCCGCCGATACGTGTTGCTTCTGCACCGTATCGCAATTATATGGCATGTAGTATCGCCTCAATGTGAACCGTGCCTAATACACACTCTGGATATACAACGCATCTCTTCTAGCGCCTGCCCTGGAGTCAGACAAGCATCTCCGTGACGCTTTAGCACTTACTAAACGAATCGGCGACGAAAGGCACTGCTCTTCTTTAGATATTTTCTATTCGCTTTCTCAATAGTTTCCTTCTTCATGGGTGGATATATTTCCTTAGGTTTCTTCCACTGAACCCCAGTCTGGCATCTACTCATTAATATGATCAGTTTGATGTAGTCGTTATACCGGTACTTTAAATCATTCTGTACGCATCATGTTTGCGTAATTTTCACTGTTCCTGAAGTACTTTATCGTGCTAATTTCCAATGCGGTATAGTTTTTTTCCTATCACGTACTTATCTTTCACAAATCACTTCTTTTTCATTTAAGCCTAAGTTCCACAGAGTGAAATTTTATTGCAAATAAAGGAAATCATATTTAATAAGATAGAGTAGCTGGCCACACTTGTCACACTCGTGTGGCTATCAGGTGGGATATTTCATTTCATTGTGGATATGCTATATGTTGTGAGGTTAAATTTTTGCTGTTAAATATAGTTTTGCAATTTCTCAGAATTGAGTTCCCATAAGTGTTCGAATGACCCAAATGTATTTCGTTATGTCTGTGGTAGCTACGTAATTGCTAAGAAAGCACAGGACATTAATACTTTCATGAAAAAGATCTACTACACGTGCTTCAGTATAACGCTTGATGATCTATGCAGAAGTTGGGCTCCGCACAAGGCATGTCATAATGTCTTGTGGGACTGAGACTGTGGAAAAATGGGAAGAGAAAATCAGTGTCGTTCGCAGTTCCCATGGTCTGCAGGAAGCCCCAAGAATAATGTATATTTTTGTTATTCCTCGTGGTTTTTGAAGGTTATGACGCAAAAAGTAAGGACAACTACACAATTATGCATACTGAATCTTTCCCTATTCAAATTCCACATATTCTTGAAAATTTGGAACACGAGAGAAGCTCAGAAAATGAACGCACCGATGATGATGATTACAAGGTGGAATAGATTTCGCACCAGAATTAGTCAAAACGAACTAAATGATTTAACTCGTGCCTTGACTCTGACAAAAGAATTGCGTGGATTAAGAGTGAAAGCATGTTCTACTGCCTGGAGTGTCATTCTCTTGGAACTGGAACAGGAAAGGGAATTAATAATTCTTTTTAAAGAAGATCATATGGTTTTTAGTTGTGGTACAGAGGGATTAACGAATTTCTTTAACATCACTTATGATACAAGTCAGTGAAGGTTGATTATAGACTCGGCCAAGATGTAGCCTGAAAGGTGTGCTTTTACAAAATGGGAACTTGTTTGACTCAGCACTTGTTGCCCATTCAGTACACCATATGGAAACACAGGAGAACCTAAAAGCGGTGTTGCCATATAGTAGCTATGAAAAACTTTCTTGGACAATATGTGAAGATCTGAATGCAGTTGACACGTTACTTGGCCAAAAATCCAGTTACACAAAAGTGCCGTGTTTTATTTGTGAGTAGGACAGCCGAGATAAAGACAGGCAGTTTCACAGAATATAATAAATGAACAAATTTTTTCATCCAAGCTCGATACTGTTAGCTCCTCTCACAACAAGCTTGGGTTAATGAAACAGTTGGAAAGAATTTCCTAAGGATGGTGACTACTTCTTGCACCTGGCAACAAGATTTCCAAACGTATCTTATGATAAACTTATTAAATATCTCTGTGGGGCCGCAGATCGGAAATTTAATGAAAGTCAATTTGTTTGAAAGTACAATGAATCGAGCAGGTAAAAGGGTTTTGCTTTCGTATAAAGAAATAGTGGACAACGTTTTTGGGCAACAACGAACATCCAAATTATAAGTAATCATGGTTCAAACAATACTGCAGAGTTTCATAAAATTACGATTAAGATGAGTGTGAAGCTTCATTTTCAGCATTCACATATTTTCCTGCGATTATACTAGTGAAGAACAAGGAGAATGGTTCCACCAGGATATCAGAGATGGTGGAATGCAAACATGATGTCTGACTGCTGCTTTATGCTGAAGATGATGATGGAAAGCAGCCCGCGCCCGGGTTCCCGGGTTCGATTCCCGGCGGGGTCAGGAATTTTCTCGGCCTCGTGATGACTGGGTGTTGTGTGATGTCCTCAGGTTAGTTAGGTTTAAGTAGTTCTAAGTTCTAGGGGACTGATGACCATAGATGTTAAGTCCCATAGTGCTCAGAGCCATTTGAACCATTTTTGGAAAGCAGCCAAGGAAGAGAAGTTGATGCAGTGAAATCAGCGAAGGGAAATTAAATTGTCACATGTGTTGTGCTTCTGTAATAATTATTAACATTTTTAATTGAACATATAAAACTGTCTACTCTAATGCAGTGTGTTGTGATTCCATAAAAGGTTACAAAACAAATAACTTATTTCTAGTGCAATTAAAAAAATTGCCTGTTATTAAAAAAGTTATTTCAGACATGATCTGTACAATACGAAAATGAGATTTGAAATCAGAATGCAAAAACTTTAAATATCATCTTGCAGTCATAAAACATCGTTTCAAAAGCTTTAAAACGCAGCGTTAGTGTAATGGCCGATTCCGTGTATTTTCGGTACGTTTGTGATGCAGCATTGCAGCTCGGACCATCGTCTTACGAGTTGTTTATGTTGAGAGTCAACTTGTAATCCCTGCGTCAAGTGTTGTCTAATGCAGGAGTTCCCGCATTACGCCACAAGTTTCTAACGTTGCCACTTGTCAACATACAAGCGGCGTTCAATAAGTAATGTGACACTTTTTTTTCTTCAGCCAATTTTGGTTGAAAAAATGCGGAATTTGTTGTAGTACATCGTGGAATTTTCCCATTTCAGCCCCTATAGTTTCACGAAGCTCCGACAGATGGCGGCGCAAACGTAGCCTTCAAAATAACATCCGTTATGGAGATACCCTCAAAGCACAGAGCTGTCATCGAGTTTCTCTGGACGGAAAACCGGAGCATCACAGATATTTATAGATGCTTGCAGAATGTTTACGGGGATCTAACAGGGAATAATAGCAAAGCGAGTCGTTGGGTGAGGCGTCAGTCAACATCGCAATATGGTCACGAATATGTCATCTCCCCCATGCCAGCCGACTGCACACAGCTGTGACGCATGCAATGTTGAAATGTGTAGACACTCTCATTCGATGTGATCGACCGATCACAATCAAACATCTCGCTGCATAACTGGACGTCTCTGTTGGTAGTGCAGACACCCTCCTCCATCAGTGTCCACAGCTCGTGGTCTGGTTGCTGCCACTGGATCACGGTGTCCAGGGTTCGATTCCCGGCCGGGTTGGGCATTTTCTCTGCCCGGGGACTGAGTGTTTGTGTTGTCCTCATCATTTCATCATCGTCATCATAATTCGTGACAGTGGCTAGATTGGACTGTGTACAAAAAATTGGGCTGTGTAAAAATTTGGACTTTGTACGGGCGCTGAAGACCGCGCAGTTGAGCGCCCCACAAACCAATCATCATCATCATCATCATCATCATCATCGTCCATCAGTCGTGGTATTCAAAAGGTGTGTGCCCACTGGGTTCTTCGCCACCTAACACAAGATCATAAAGAGCGATGAAGGACCATCTGTGCGGAATTGTTTGCGCGTTACGAGGCTGATCACGACAAATTTTTTGTCGAACATCGTCACAGGCAATGAAACATGGGTTCATCACTTGAAACTGGAAACACAGCCGCAATATGGAGTCGCAACACACATCACCTCTCCTCCGAAGAAAAAGTTCAATGCCGCACCCTCAGCCTATGACGTCATGGCGAGGGTCTCCTGGGGGGTTATATTTTGTTTTATGTCCTCACTCACGGTGCAACGACCAACTATGAAGTGAAGTGAAGAAACAATTTCAGCACGTTCGTAGTCACAAAAATGCAAACGAACATCTTCTCCATAATAACGCGAGGCCTCGCACAAGTCTGCACAACCGAGAAGAGCCCACTAAAGTTCACTGAACTGTTCTTTCTCGTCCACCATATAGCCTGGATCTCGCACCGCCTGACTTCCATCTGTTTGGCAAAATGACGGAGGCACTCCGCGGGAAGCAGTACGCGGATGACGGGGAAGTTGCTGATGCAGCAAGACACTGAGGTCAACCAGTGGAGTGGTACCATGCAGGCATACAGTCCCTCCCACTAAGGTGGCGTAAGATCGTCGCACTGAACGGAGATTCTGTTAAAAAATAGAGTTTTATAGCCAAAAGGGCGGGAAATAGTATGATGTACTGTAATCCTGAATAAAACTAACCTCTTTTCAGAAAAAGAAAATGTGTTGCATTATTCATTGAACACCCCTCACATAACAGCATCATTTGCGAACAGTCTCTTGGAGCTTTCGACATTATCCACTAGGTCATTTATGTAGCTGTGAACAATGACGTCCCTATAGCAATACCCTGGAGTACAATCGAAACTACTTTTGCGTCCGACGATTTCCCTCCATGTCGTCTGTTTCCAGAGATCTTCAATACAATCACTTCGCTAGCCTGATATTCCGTAGCTCGAATTTTGTTCATTAGCCGACAGTCAAAAAATGTGTCACCATCTATTTCTAATTGTTAGACGACGTTTACCGCAGGCCTTTACTGACCACTGCACAGCAGATCAAGCTGGCGCAATAATTAAGACAGCGGACTACAAACTATTCATAATGAGTTAAACATGTATTCCTCCGCGTTTGTTGTTACTCTGTTGGACTCTCCTTCTCGTGGACCGTCGAGCCCGCATTTTCAATTACTACGACGTGTCCGTGCTGCAATCCCACAGCTCATACATCGCCATACGAGTTGATGTACCGGGTGATCAAAAAGTCAGTATAAATTTGAAAACTTAATAAACCACGAAATAATGTAGATAGAGAGGTAAAAATTGACACACATGTTGGAATGGCATGGGGTTTTATTAGAACCAAAAACAAAACAAAGTTCACAAAATGTCCGACAGATGGCGCTGGACAGCAAAACGTCAGTGACTGCGCATGACAATCGTGTATAAAAGGAGCTGTAACGAGAGAGAGAATCAGCCCCCCGTCCACCTCCTCCAGTTTGCCGATGACACCGCGTTCCTCGCCCTTGCCCCCACCCTGCAACGCTCCCAACGCCTTCTCCAATCCCATCTTGACCGGTTCACCGCTTGGTGCAACCAGTGGTTGCTCAAGGTCAATCCCTCCAAACCCCAGGCGATCATTGTAGGCAAAACCACCCCTTCCTTCCGCCTCCTTGATTTCTATCTCACCGTCTATGGCCGTCCTATCGCCCTCACTCCCACCCTTAAGTACCTTGGCGTCACCCTCGACCGTCGCCTCTCCTGGACTCCCCATCTCCAGACGATCCAAGCCAAGGCACGTTCCCAACTCCGTCTCCTCAAGCTCCTTTCCGGCCGCACGTGGGGTCTGGACCCCTCCACAATCCTCCACACCTATAAATCCCTCATCCGCCCTATCCTTTGTTACGCCCATCCAGCCTGGATCTCCGCCCCCCCCTACCTTCTATAAATCCCTCCAAATCCTTGAACGCCATGCTCTCCGCCTAGCCTATCGCATCCGTCTCCCCTCCCTCACGCGGATCCTGTATGATCTCATCCCCTTCCCCCACCTCCTCCTTTTCCTTGAAAGGATACGGATCCTGTACACCTCCCGTAAACTTGATCCTCCTCACCCGCTCGTGTCCCCGATCCTCTCCCACCCCCGCCCGCTGCCGCGCCTGTATTCCCACGTCCCACCCGGTCTCCATCTCTCCACCCTCCTTACCCTCTCCCAAGGTGGCTTCCGCCAGCTCCCCCTCCCTGATGATGTCCTCGTCCCCTCCATCTACCCCTCTTATCAACTTTGATCCTCCCCCCCACCTCCTGTGTCCTCTCCTTTAGGCACCCTCCCTCCCTCCCTTCCCTTCCCTCCTCTTTCCTTTGCCCCCTCCCTCCTCCCCTCTCCACCGGGCTTCCCCTCCCCCTTCCTCCCTCCCCCTCTCTCCTTTGCCCATGGCATCTCTGCTCCCCCCTCTCCCATTCCCCTTCCCATTCCTCCTCCTCCACCTCCTCTCTTGGCAGGTCCCCGGACTCGTACACGCTCAGTGAACATTCGCGCGCCGGAGATCATCGCCGTCAGTGTTTCGTGTGTGTGCCTTCGTTTGTGTGTAGTGTTGTTCGCCGTCACGCCCCCACCGTTCACGTGCCGTCGCCATCATCCATGTTCTGTGCATCGTGTCGCCCAGTGTTAGTGATGTTTCTCGTCCAGCGTGAACGGCTCCATGTTTTTTCGATTTTTAGTGTCTACATTTTTTTTTGCCCACCGTTTTTACTGTCTACTCTGTGCCACCTTTATGTACTCCTTGTTGTAACACTCAAGGCTGAAGAGCGGCGTATTGTGCTGCTGCCAGCCCGCCTTTGTATAAGGTGTTAAACTCACATTAAAGAAAAAAAAAAAAAAAAAAAAAAAGAGAGAGAATCAGATGCGCCACCAGTCGCAGCATGTTGACGTTACGTGAAAAGGCGGTTTTAGTGAAGCTGTATTATCAGAATGGGAAATGTGCTAGTTAAGTGTTACGGTCCTATCGCCATAGGAAGGGGATTCGAACGGGTAAAGGTCCGTTGACAAATGCAGCTGTGGCGAGAATGATTTCGAAGTTCGAAGCCACGGGTCGTTTAGACGATAGACCCCGTAGTGGCCGACCGAGCACAAGGCGTAATGCTGCTGAGACAGTTCAGGAAGAAATGGAGACTAGCGGGTTCGTCTATGCACGGGGAAGTCAGCGCTCGCGCAGTCGCACGTCGCACCGGCGTTCCATACACTACTGTTTGGTTGGCACTTAGCGTACCCTCCGATGCTATCCGTACAAAATCCATCGGCATCATGAACTGTTTAGTGAAGCGGAGGGCATTTGCGCTGTGGGTGTTTCAAAAGATGGCGGAAGATGACGATTGGTTGAGTAACGTGTTGTGGGCCGACGAAGCTCATTTCACACTCCGAGGGTCTGTCAACGCCCTCAACTGCAGAATTTGGGGTACCGAAAATCCTAGAACTGTCGTGGAAACTCCATTGCACGACGAGAAAGTCACGGTATGGGTTGGATTTACCACATCTACCGTTATCGGGCCTTTCTTCTTCGAGGAAATGCGTGATTCTGGTTTTGTATCTGCTACCGTGACGGGTGAGAGGTAGACCGATATGTCACAGAATCGCATCATCCCCAGCCTGGCTGATAAACACCTGTTGGAACGTACGTTGTTTATGCAGGATGGCGCTCCACCCGGTATTGCTAGACGCGTGAAAGATCTCTTGCGCGCGCCGTTTGGTGATAATCGTGTGCTCAGCCGCCACTTTCATCATGCTTGGCCTCCCAGGTCCCCGGACCTCAGTCCGTGCGGTTATTGGCTTTGGGCTTACCTGAAGTCGGAAGTGTATCGTGATCGACCGACATCTCTAGAGATGCTGAAAGACAACATACGACGCCAATGCCTCGCCATGACTCCGGGCATGCTTTACAGTGATGTTCACAACATTAGTCCTCGACTACAGCTATTGTTGAGGAATGATTGTGGACATATTGAGCATTTCCTGTAAAGAACATCATCTTTCCTTTGTCTTACTTTGTTATGCTAATTATTGCTATTCTGATCAGATGAAGCGCAATCTGTCGGACATTTTTTGAACTTTTGTATTTTTTTGGTTCTAATAAAACCCCATGTCATTCCAAGCATGTGTGTCAATTTGTACCTATCTATCTACATTATTCCGTGATTTATTCAGTTTTCAGATTTATACTGACTTTTTGATCACCCGGTATTTCGCTTGCAGCAGCTCTCCCCAACGCTGGGATTTCCGCCAGGAGAGGACTGGGCTAAAGCTGTAGCATTAACGTATCCAAAAAACGAACAACATCACGTCAAATTCCGTATGCATGCGATCGTAAAATCGACGAACAGCAGGCAAACGGTACAACTTCATATTTCACTTAGTACAATTTGTAAGAACAGTGAAATGAGATACGGTAAAGCTCTATAAGCTTCACAAGCGATCAGGACAAAAGCGAAAGTTACGAGAGGCAACAAGCAGCAGAAAAACATGTCGGAAACGTACATTATTTTATCCAGCGTGAGTCAGGAGGAAAGACATCCTGTGAGAGGTGAGAGTATCAGTGATTCTAAAAAAAAAGGTCAATGAATATATGCCCTCTTCTTAAGAGTGTCCCTTCTGACCAGTTTCCGAGAAAGCCAAAGAACACGATGGGGATCAGGACAAATGCAGACTATAGTAATGAAACATAGTCATCTATTGTTTTGTTTAAGTGTGTACATTTCCTCACAAAACATGTTCAAAAACTCCACCGTCAACTGCAATACATTTTGCAGCTCTTGTGGACAGCTGCAGTGTTGCTGATATGAGCTCACTCGCACGCAACGCTCTATTCCACGTACTCTGTTCTCTGATGCGTCGATTTCCCCCGAAACGGGACCGATAACAAGCGCAACTCTCGCGTGTCGCCAAACGGAAACTGCACGCTACTATGGAACCAAATTTCCAACGACGTTTCTCGGTGAAATTTTGGTACGGTATTATCGCGGTATAAACAACTCATCGGTCCAGTTGTTTTATGTTACTGTCTTAATTAATTATGGTGTCTTGATTTCCTTCAAATTGTGTTACCAAAATACTTGGAGTATATTCCTTTGGCAAAACGACGCCGTGTGTACAGAATGGCCCAAAAGTCCATTAACATTTGAAAATGCACTAATTCTCTGTCTAATGTAGATATAGGGCTAAAAAAGGGTATCCATACCTGAAGGGGTTTTATTGAAACCAGAAACGAGTTCAAAAACTGGCCAACAGATGGCGCTGGACCGCAACACGCCAATGACGCCGCATGAAAATCGTGTAAAGCTGTAGTGAGCGAGGGAGTCAGATCATATCTAGCCTCTATCTTCTACTGCAAAGCACTTTTTGCAAAATCTTCAAATTTTCCTAACACGATTGTTTTCTTGTTGTTCTAACAGAAAACAGTTTTCCTGTGTTCTGCTTTTCTTTCCGCGCGTCTGATACACCCGACACACGAACTCTGGTAAACTCACATGCTATTCCTGAGATATGCCGTATCGGTAGCGACGGATATGTTTTCCAAAATCTTGTCAAAAAACTTACGTATAATCTGCTTCTCGCTGCTTCTGAACAGTTTTCCGCTCCTATGTTTCTCTGCGGAACACATAGCAACTTCACGAATTTTTACAGCGCCTACCAAAGACAAGTCCGTATTAGCACCTCTGGCGGGAAGAGAAGTTGATTGTCCAGTGAGAGTAGAAACGAGAATTACACGGGTTAAACATTTAGAACCGTCATTGCCAAGAGCAATGAGGACTTTCAGTGCTCTATCGTACCTCCCTGCGTCATTCACGTTAGGATAACAACGAAAAACTGACAGGCATATAGGGCCAATTTCCGGTGGGGTCCAAACATCAGGCGCACGAGACCAACCGCTGATTGAGATGAGCGGGTGTTTGTTTACATTAGGGTTAAACTTAATCGATCAATGCATTCTGGGCGTTCAACACTTAAAATAATGTGAAGTGTAGAAGGGTCCTAAGTGGGGTGTTTAAAAGACGAGACAAGGGTAACGCCCGATTTTGGAATCGATATTCATGATTTTTTCAATAAAATAACAAAACAATTACAAAACTGACTTTAGACCTTTATTGTACATCCTTAAGATCGTATTACGTATTTTTTATTAGGTAAGGAACTTGCACCCAGTGGACACTTCAGTATATCGACGAAAGGGATTCGTGGAGAGTGAGGGCGGCTTGTGGGAGCTCTGAACGCCACAATTTTCAAGTTAGCACAAAATTTCAAAAACTGCTTCGATAATGATGATACTGTCTAACGAAGTACATAGGGCTATTTAAAAAAAATGGTTTTTAACAAAATGGCGGCACTCTGGAATAAAACTCAATTTTTTTGACATAAACGACGTTATAAAAACGAGCACCAATAATCGAAATTAAAATATATCGCAAAAATCCTACGTAATACAGTGGAAAAACTAATTCATTGCATGTGTGTTTCATGATTTACATCTCCCGCCAACTTGAAATATGTTGTTTTGAAAAACAAGCGTTTAAAGTTCCAACTTATGTTTGTTAATATCGAAATTGAACAGACCAACCGTACAGTTGGTTTGACGCCATTATGTCGGTCAACTGGCTTCCGCATACCAATCGAAGCGTTTTTTGGAGCCTTTCCTATCCATGTAAATATGCTTGTTTGTCATTTTCAAGGAGTCGCGTCTTACTTCGTGTAAGAAACAAGCGAAATGACAAACAGACGAGAGAAAAGAACATGCTTTCATGTCACAGACGAATCATGATACGAAGACAAATCTGGTTAAGAACAGTATTTTAGTTGATATTAATGCCCTTTGTGATGTTATCCGAAACTAAAAGGACCCCTATTCCGTCGGTAACTATTATAGTATTACATCGATTGCATTCGAGAGCTCGAATGCGCCAGACGCCCACGCAGTAAATCGCCAACGTACTTTAATACAAATTTTTTCTATCCTAATCTGCCCTCTTAATAAGGTACAAAGTAAGATCATTTTTAAAAAAAATTAATTAATATGTATACTACTTTTAAGATTCTGCGTTATTTATTACCTCTTGTTTATGTTTGAAATTTATCACTGTTACTGTACTATTAGATGTGGATGACTAAAAACACCGTTAGCACATTTAGCTGGCATTCGGGAGGACAACGGTTCAAACTCCTGTCCGGCCATAAACGCTTAACGCTAATGTCTCGATCGTTCCTCTGAGAGGGCACGGTCGATTTCTCTCCCCTATCCTTCACTAATACGAACTTGCACTGTTCCTCTAATGACAGACCGTTGTTGGGACGTTAAACACTAATCTTCCTTCCTCTGTTCTGAAGAAGGCGTGGTTACCCACGCTGCAACCTAGGTAAACACCAGGTAATTTGTGCAAACGAGGCGGATTTTTCATAATTAATTCGATACCTACGATTGCTGACGCGCTGCAATGCCGAAAGTTCTTAGACAATTATTGAACTATATAAGATCGTCATAACTTCTGAACGGTTTGTATTAGGGCTGTCTAACTGCACGGTTGGCCGCGGGACATGATGGGAATTAGTATGCGCATGCATGCGACGAAGTCCACTTTCATTTGAATAGGTTCGTCAATATGCATAGTTGGTGTGGTGTGCAATGTCCAGTCACTGAATAATCGGTGCTATATTCTTTGATGGCACGGTGATTACTGAACGGTATGTGAAGATCTTGGAAGATGATGTCAACCCCTTTATCCAAAGCGACCCTTATTTCGACAAGATGTGGTTCATGCAAGACGGAGTTCGACCCCATCGAAGCAGGAGAGTGTTTGATGTCATGGAGGAGCACTTTGGGGACCGCATTCTGGCTCTGGGATACCCAGAGGCCACTGGCATGGGCCACGATTGGCCGCCATATTCTCCGGATCTGAACACATGCGACTCCTTTTTGTGGGGCTATATTAAAGACAAGGTATACAGCAATAATCTCAAAAGCATTGTTGAGCAGAAAACAGCCATTCAGGAGGTCATAGACAGTATCGATGTTCTGACAGTTCAACGGGTCATGCAGAATTTCACAATTCGTCTGCGCCAAGTCATCGCCAATGATGGCAGGCATATCGAATATGTCGTAACCTAAATCTGAATATCTGTAGTGATGTTTACATGACGAATAAATTGTGTACACGCCGTAGTTTGTAACCAATTTACGTTTTTTTTTCATATAGTTCAATAATTATCACCCTGTTTGTAACTTACAACTTCAACTGGCCAAGAGCGCTGTCACCGCAAGCTGGACAAAAAATTGTCTTTCGGTGATCTGTTAGTTCTGGATCTCGACTCACTCACTGTACGCTCCTAAATTTAGTCGTTCAATCTACGGAACAACCTCGACTCACTGTACGGTCCTGTATTTAGTCGTTCAACCTACGAAACATAACGAATTAATAGCTATACAACTGGTAATGTCTCATGGCAAGCTGAGCACAAATCCAAGTCGAGATCGTATAAGTAAACAGGAGCGCTATATCATATTAATTTCATATGGACCCTAGCTGCCATTGATCAACATGTGTCAACAATATACGGCTCGCGAACACGTCCCGGGAAACAGATGGTGTGTTTCCGCAATGAAAGAGCCGCAAAAAGGTTTCTAATGAACTGTAACTACGAATGTCAACCCACTTTCCGTGTATTCGTTCACACATCTTGATCCGCCTGTCCATGGTGAGCGAAGAGCAACGAGCCATAATACAGATAAGTAGCAATATGTAAATGCTAATAATCGCTTCTACAACTTGTATTAAGTTATTAGTAAGCCGTTCTAGTCTACTTGGGCTTTCGAAAACCTGTCTATGAACGTAATACAATCAGCAGGAAACAAACTTCTTCGAAAAAGGAATGTCCGCAGAACACACGAAACTGAAGCTGTAAAACATTTTCCACACACAACTCATTACCGCCTAAAATACCTACTGGGTCATTTAAAATCTGGCCCATCGAAACTGTTACTCCACAATGATCAAAAGCTGATGAGACCTCATATTCAGGAGAAATGACCACGAATCATGGGGCAATGACCTATTCGTAGTTTTGTTAATGTGATCTTTTCTCGTACGGGTCGCTGGAGGGATGTCGCATAGCTTTATTTGAGATAAATTTCTTGGAAGGAGGAATACACTAATAAATTAGCCTCTAATGTTCGTAGGCTTTTCGCAAACAGTAGACGGCAAACTTGCTAAATGCGAGGCCACAGAATTACTAAACAGTGCAATTTCATCTCCATTACCACGAAACAAAACATAATGAGATTGACAGTGCCCTGTAACGCCAGAATTCGCTCTCATAAGCAGCCTATTTGCCACGTATTGTATGCGAACATTAGCAGAGTAATATTAGTATGTATGACTTTTCGAGAATGAGAATGTCGCCAGAAAAGTATACAGTTCTATTTATAAAACACTGCCGTTGTTTCATTATCTTTGCAGACAAGATCTGAAGGAGGAGCATGCAGCAAAGGAGACACCTCCCCTTTAAAGTGGAGCATAATTAATGTTATAATACTGCTGTCGTACGTATTAAAATGTACGTGGGTACAATGTACCGAAATGTAAACATAACTTACGTTACATAATTTTTAAACTGATTCGTTTCGCCTAATTACCATGTGGGGAACAAATTTTCTACGGAATGCGCAAGTTAACTACCATATCAGGGGTGTTTACACCTGCTTGCTTTAAGAATAAGACAAACGTTGGAGATACAAATATCAAAACGTCGGTTGCCTTTTTTCCACTTTGACTCACGGATGTCTTATGGTGCCATGTCCTGTGGCACCTCTTCATTAAGGAAGGGTGTGGTTGTTGGAGCATGTAATAGGGAAAAATGTATGTATGTACGTATGTTCAACGCCTCCTCCTAAACCACTGCTCTGATTTCAACCAAATATGGAACACACATCGCTTACAGTCTGGAAAGAATCGCTGTGAAGGTAGGAACACCTATCAAAAGGATGAGGGTAGGAGAGGGTGTGAAGTGTAGCCCGCGATACGTAAATTCTCAGACTTTATTCATCAAGATTTGAGAATTAGAGCATTTAGTGACTTGCAACAAACTTTATTCATAATTTTAAACATTTATAAAGATTTGCCCCGCTGACAACCTCCACAAAACAATGAAAGGAAAACAGCTTATCGCTAACTACAATTTCGCTGATCAAGCTGTAAAATTGCTGCGTCAGGTTCAGACTTTTTACTTTATTACTTCTTCACTAATAGCGGCATTCGCGACACATTTTGCAGGCAAAATTCGCAAATATTACTGAATGTGCTAGCAACATTATATCACTGCACGACACATAGTTTTGGAGATATGGCGTCATAAATACTGAGATTCGGGAAATATGACTTCTTTGGTATTCACAATATACTTCACAGGCAGTACCCATATACATTATGTGATCAAAAGTATCCTGACACCCCCAGAAACACACGTTTTTCATATTAGGTGCATTGTGCTGCCACCTACTGTCAGGTACTCCATATCAGCTACCTCAGTAGTCATTAGACATCGCGAGAGAGCAAAATGGGGTGGTCCGCGGAACTCACGGACTTCGAACGTGGTCAGGTGATTCGGTGTCACTTGTATCATAAGTATGTACGCGAGATTTCCACACCCCTAAACATCCCTAGGTCCACTGTTTCCGATGTGATAGTAAGTGGAAACGTGAAGGGACACGTACTGCACAAAAGCGTACAGGCCGACCTCGTCTGTTGACTGACAGAGACCGCCGACAGTCGAAGAGGGCCGTAATGTGTAATAGGCAGACGTCTATCCAAACCATCACACAGGAATTCCAAACTGCATTATGATACACAGCAAGTACTACGACAGTTAGGCGGGAAGTGGATTTCATGGTAGAGCGGCTGCTCATACCAGTAAAATTCGGAGGCGGTGGTGTTACGCTGTGGTCGCCTTTTTCATGGAGGGGGCTTCCACTCCTTGTTGTTTTGCGTGGCACTATCACAGCACAGGCCTACATTGATGTTTTAAGCACCTTCAAGCTTTCCACTGTTGAAGAGCAATTCGAGGATGGCGATTGCATCTTTCAACACAATCGAGCACCTGTTCATAATACACGGCCTGTGACGGAATGGTTACTCGACAATAGCATCCCTGTAATGGACTGGCCTGCACAGAGTCCTGACCTGAATCCTATAGAACACCTTTGGGATGTTTTGGAACGCCGATTTCGTGCCAGGCCTCACCGACTGACATCGATACCTCTCCGCAGTACAGCATTCCGTGAATAATGGGCTGCTATTCCACAAGAAACCTTCCAGCACCTGATTGAACGTATGCCTGCGAGAGTGGAAGCTGTCATCAAGGCTAAGAGTGGGTCAATACCATATTGAATTCAAGCATTACCGATGGAGGGCGCCACAACTTGTAAGTTATTTTGAGCCAGGTGTCCGTATACTTATGATCACATAGTCTATGTTCCGCAACTTAGCAACAGGTTGCAATTATGATCTATCGAATATGCAAAGAATTAACTAAGTACCAAAATTTTTCCTTGATGGAAGATAGAATTCGATCTGGACCACGATCTTCTTACCATCTTGGAAAGCCTATGTGAATGTCGAAGTCCTAGTTGGAGTACTGCAACAACAACTTCTTTGAGCATCATTTGATGCAGGTACATCTGGTATCCGCAGGCAGCTAGTCTGAACAATTAAGTTGAAAAATAATTCTTAGATAAAGCAGTTTGGCCGGCCGGAGTGGCCGAGCGGTTCTAGGCGCTACAGTCTGGAACCGCGAGACCGCTGCGGTCGCAGGTTCGAATCCTGTCTCGGGCATGGATTTGTGTGATGTCCCTAGGTTAGTTAGGTTTAAGTAGTTCTAAGTTCTAGGGGACTGATGACCTCAGAAGTTGAGTCCCATAGTGCTCAGAGCCATTTGAACCATTTTTGAAAGCAGTTTGCTTTATTGGCCGCTGTCGAATACGATATACGTATATCTTTTTCAAGCATTTGGAGTGAAAGTGCGGAATGGGTGGATGGTGAGAGGGGGGGGGGGGGGGGGGGAGGGAGGAATGTTAAGAGGGGGAGGGGCGTACTATTGTCAGAGGTTGGGGAGGAGGAGATGGACAGAGAGAGGGGGAAGAGAGGGAGATGTAGGATGAACCACTAGATACGACGTACTATTATTGGTTGAGTAAATACCTTCGTGTTCGCCTTAAGTGGGTTACAGTAGCTGTGGACACCCTCTTATCAGGATTGCCGAACGGGAATTTGAGTTTAGCGTGTTAAAAATTTCATGATCTTGCACGTATTTATTGCTTGGCTCTGTATTCAGTCAAGTTACCTTCGCGTGGATTATGTAGATCTTATAGGGGTCACCTTGATGTTGTTTATGAGGATACAAACTTTCGATTACACTGCTGGCGATAAGTCAACTGGGAACAGTAACAACCCGCAAAATATTTAGGTTAACCGCCAGAGCTATCGAAATTGGAACGACCAAGCAAAATTATTAGTAGGAAAAGAAATGGCAGTCAAGATTAACTGAAATGCTCTTGAGGAAGTGCAATTCATCCGCGAAAGACCTAAGTTATAACACATCCGTTTGGGACAATTATCGTGCGTATTAACTGATGAGATAGAGGTGATCTAAAGAAGAAAGACATGTTTTGTCATCAGTTCGTTTAGTAGTGCGAGAGCGTTGTAAGGTAATTCCACAGTCATAGACGTAACATTTGTACTCTTTGTACTTAAGTATTGACATTTAAACGCTAGACATGAATATGGACAATACACAGAAAAGTTTTGATTATGTAAGCTGTGCAGATTTTCCATCAAACAAAGCAAAAGAAAGTGTTACATACGGAGCAAAACCTTCCATTTTCATGGAATTACCCTATACAATCATGACCACCAAACTCCAGAGGCAAAAGCTACAAGACAGGTATTATGCAAGAGGATTACTGTTAAAATTCTTACAGGCTTCGTTCCCACAACTCGTACAGAGTAGTTCTCACGAACTGTTAAGAGACGGAAAAATCAGTGAAATTATAGCTCATAGGAAGGCCCGCCGACTGTCTGTCTCCTACGCATCATTAGGAACGGAACAAGAAAGGGTCCCAGAAGTATCCTCTCCACGCATCGTAAGATGATAGAAAACTGACGTAAATGTAGAGAGCTCAACTGATAGGTTCGTCTCCTTTTTAAATTCATTCAACTTCATTCTATTTTCCCTCGTTCCAACATCGAAGAATTTTGTGGCTTCAGGTTTGGTCGAATTAGCCTGCTGAGAAATGAAAGCTATTGTCACGGCTTGTACATCATTTAAAACTGTTTGTTTCACATAGGACTGCAATACATCCGGGTTTACCAACAATTGTCGTGGTTTCTAGAGCGTCCAGAGGGGGGGGGGGGGGGGTGGAGGAGGAGGGGGGTTATACGACTGTCCGGGGTAAAGCCAGACCTTTTTTGTGTCTGGAGAAATTCGACTGATCGGAAAATAAATAGATTTTGATAAATCTTAGTTAAAATTCACTAAAAGAGGAGCAGCGCGAAGATAGTTTCGTTCGTTTTATATAATAAAAAACCAGTGACAAGCACGGTTAGACGCTCTTATACGCACATACTTTCCATACTTCTTTACTGAGAACAATGAGAAGCCGCAGACAATTGACGATCGCAAGCACGGCGTTTTCGTCCCGCCCGCCAGACGGTTTTGCCATGTGAGCCAATTGTGCACGTGACGTTTCATTCCACACGTCCATGCCGCTGACATAGTATCTCAGCACTGCAGTACACCGACTTTAGTAAGTTTGTATCATTTATATTTGTTAAGATTTTTAGCCCATCGTCGTTTTATTTGTGTCGGCCGACTTATCATCTACAGACTGTTAAGTGTCGAGGAAAATAATCCGATTTCACCCAAGTGTCCGGCGTTTTGGAAGTCTTTGTGGGGCCGGCAATTTAAATGATGGCAGGCCTAGTTTCACCTCACTCTAGAATTTGCAGTATCTACGTCTCTGAAAGCATGCCCCCAATTTTGTAGCTGAACGAAGATCTTACAGGAAAAGTGGGAGATAATTTTGCAAAAAGCTTGGGTTGCACTTGACAGTAAGGCGCTTAACGTCCAGACGAGGCGAGATCATTAAGAGACAGAGTACAAATTTTCTTAGGCCAAGGATGGAGAAGGAAATTGGACACATTCTTTTCAAAGTAACCATTCCTGAAGTTGTCTCAGATGTATTAGAAAATCCACGGGAAACTTAAACCCGAAAGGCCACAGTACGAAACGCCCTCCTTTCGCACGCGATAACACTGCTTAAAACATGGCGCCAGTTCCCTCTATACGTACTACGTGAGGCCAGCAGCACAATTTCGTATGTGAACTGTCTGCCACGACAAACCATCCCATGATGAAAATCAGACTATTATCATAATCGTGTTATGGAGATTTGTCAGACGGTCAATGCAGGTTACTGTTGTTGTTTGAGTTGTTACAAAATGTTAATGAACTGTATTAAAGGAATTAGCTGGTAGTTAAGTTACACATAACAGAAATTCCAATCGCATTGCCTCATCTTCTTCGACGGGTGTTTAATACCAAATGTCAGGTATTGCTTAAGTACAATTTTCAAAGCGTTGCATCCAGCGACTGATGCTTGCGTGATTAAATTTAATGCCTAAGTAAAACGTTTTTAACTAAAACTTATAAGTAATCTGACGAAATAGAAGATAGAGCCTGAAACCATTACGGAAAATTAGCGTAAGTTTCACTCGAATGTGTGTATATATATGAATATCCGAAACAGTTAATATCACATCTTCTGTAATATTTAGGCCCTAATACTCCATATGAAACACTCTATGCTCCTAATTACACACACATGTTGGAATGTGTGTGTGTGTATTTGAAAGAGTCGCACAGAGATTTTGCATGCAGATCAATTGATAAACAGACTTTCCAAATTCGGAACCAGACACTTCATCTTGCGGTACTATAGAGGCAGACTGGATTGTTGTCGCGAGACGAAAGAAAGAACCGAAAACGAGAGGTAAAATGTTGCACATTTAAATCGTTACGACTAAGTGATTAAACGTATGAAAATTACAATACAAAATATAAAATCAGCAGGTGAATCCAAAGCGAAGGACAATGAAAAGTTTGAGAAATAATACGAACATGATACAGTGCAGATTATTGGAGACACGGGATTGTTGTACATTATGCAGATATATTCTTTTTGTTGCACTATTTTTTTACTGATGTTTACAAATGCGATGTAAGGCAACGACCTTACAAACTGATAGAATACTGTCCTTTGAAATGTACGTAAGAATAATTAGCTGCTGAGGGACAAGCAATTTATTCTATTTTCTCTTCAGGTCACGATTTTACAAAAGTCTTATAAACCATTTCGTGTGCACTTCAGTAGCACTTTTAAAAAGAAAATTTCTTGATTTTTAAACATTACATTGCACCTAAATGCAGCTACACACAATGACACTCGGGTATTGATCAATCATATTACAAGCTCTTAAAGAAAGCAGTAGATGGTACGAAGCTGTATTGCAAATGTTTAAATGTTGAACTTAATTCGGGATCGATCTTATTACATGTTCGATGTTTTTTTAAGGCACTCATACTTGCAGTGAAGCTGTATAAAGGAAGTAGTCGGAATAATTCTGTAGGAAACGTACTAATATAATAATTTGCCTCTCGACTTCAACGCATTATTGGCATAGCAAATAAATCAAATCATCAATCACTGCGAATCATTTTAAATTTTCGATACACCTTTGCCACATTAATTAGCACATGCATTCGTCGGATCAGATATGTAACGCACCGATATTAATTGTGAAGAAATGCACTGCTACTAATCGACGTAGGAAATCTTTGTGTGCAGCAGAACGAATACGGGATGACTACGCGCTATCTGTGATGTATCTGAACCCAAAATCATTTATTAGTTAGTACATAAGTATAGCGTGTAGCAAGTCTTTAGTAAATATTACGGATCCCATTGTTAGAACTCTACTGTGAAGCGAAAAGTTTAGTAACAAACTACTCATGCTTACATTCATGCACTATTAGCTTTATTAGTTAAAAGATGCATTTTTAAAAATTTGGAAACTGACCTTGCATTTGAAGTTCCTTTCGTCGGTATGCGTGGGCAGGTGGCGCATAAGCGTATACTGGTGTCGGAATTGCTTCTGGCAGATGCCGCATTCCCATACTTTGAACGTCTTGCCTTCTCGCTTGAAGTACCGGATGAAGTGCATCTGCTGCCGCGGATCCGCCTGAGATGCCTGTGCGCCCTCGTCAATTCCTGTCATTCCATCGCTGCTCCCGATTTCAGCTTCCGACTCATCGACGACTCTATATCTTAGTTGCCCACGGCGGCCTCCCCTGGGCGTATTGCTCGCTAGAAATCGTACCGTTTGCACGTTGGTCGCATCGTCACTCGACACGGCCCCGTGGTCGTACGCGGAAGACAAACCCGCCCTCAGTTCGTCGCTGGCCTTCTCCTCTTGCAGCAGTTCGTTCACCATGGCTATCTCCACATCGTCGACTATCATAGGCAACATACCTTTCCCGTAATCTGCAGTTTCGACCGTAACCTCTTGCGACGAGATTATATCGTCCAAAGCGTCACTTTTGTGGATAATGCTTCCTCCATTCAGATATATCGCGCTGTCCCCCAAATCTGCCTTCACGTCCGCCATTGTCGCCAGGATGTGCTCCGATTCGCCGAACTCTGAACTCATCGTGCGTCTAAAATCTTAATTTTCAGTGCTATTACCGCTATTTCGCTGTATTGACAGATCTGTCAAAAACACCTGTCGTTTAATTTTCTAAAATCGGCCTCCTAGCTCTCAACTGTCACAGCGTATTTCATTTTTCTGTAGGTCGTCCATCGAAGCAACTACTTAACTTATCTCGACGTTCAGCTAACAACGCAGAGAACTTGGTTATCCAAGATATTACACAGCGACAGAGAGCAATCTTATTGTTGGTTTTTTAGTCAGCACTATTAAAGTTAATAATCTGAAAATCATTCGTAACAACTTTAAGACAACCTCTCACGGCTGTATTACGCTGACATTTTTGTCAATGAAATAGTGAATACCAAGCATTTTTAAACTGTTCGTTCTTTAGCTTTTTTATCGCCGTATCAGAGATAAAATTACTAGTACCACGGTGGCCTAAGATTCTTACTGTTATGAGGAACATCAATTAAAGATCGCCGTGTGATGTAAATATCGATATATTACCGATACTGTGGGATAAAATCAAAATAGAGCAACAGAAAATGAAGCTACAGAACATAAAAGTTTTTCAGCCTTATTGAACTTGCTGTTTCTTTACTATTGAAATCTAATGAAGGCTTCGCCGAATCCATTTATTAGCTTGTCTTCAAACTCACAAAACCGGGGCCACTTAATGCGATCCTGTCCTCCATTTAATATGAACAACGTACATGTATCTCGCTGCGAGATATGTGTCAATGTTGGAAGTTATAAGTTCTCACTTTGGGATGTTGTTAGAATAGTGTATTTTCTTCAGTTTTGCATAAGAAATAGTTTTACGAAATGCTCCCATAATTTTTAAACAACCCCTGTTATTCTGATCATGCTATACAGTAACAGGTATGCAACCTCGGTAAACGTCAGGCACCTTCGGTAAGATATGTTAACGACCAATAATGTCTAGTCCTAATCGTCACATGTAGATAACTATGGGAATTAATTTCGTAAGAACGAAAAAAGGGCTTTAAAAGAAGCTACTGCCCTTTCTCTTCCACGATTCAGCTGTTGTTTTCATCTCCTAATTCAAACTGAACATTTGTGTACATTAACAATGAGACTTTGTTTATGAATATCTGAAGTTTCCCAGAGGCAAGCTGTTACAGAAAGTAAAAGTTCATTCTGAGCCCTAAATAAGGACGATCAGTTATTATGGTAAATTATATTTATTTCTAGTTTTGTGGCTAGTAAGTTCACAGTTCATCCTAAACTCACTCTTATTGTTTGTCACAAATGGTGTTAGGGAGTAACTGTATTGCTAAGTAAGTGTAAGAATTTCAGGGTCCCGAGAGGCACATATTGCACAATCCGTGGCAAATATGTTGGGTTCTTTCTAACTGCATAGTATGTTACTGCATGGGACACACTGAACTACGATACTAACAACAAAAATAATTTTCATGTGCACTTGGATCCTCGTCTAGGTTCTGTATTGCAGGTGAAAGATCAACAATAGATAAGCCATGGCGTGTTGGTAATTTTTGAGCGATCCAATCTGATTATGCCGCCGGCTGAAAAAAGAAGTGTAATCCACAACATCGACCTCCAGTCCTTAATACTGCTCAACGCTACGAGGCTCTAAGTAGAAATAATTTTATTTCTACGAATGAGTTCCATAGCTTGATCGAAGATACATGGCGACTAATGCAACTAACACAGGTTCTAATCCCTTAGCTTCTTACAAGTTGCATCTAACATAAAAGAAAAGTGAGTGATAACTGAAATTCGAAAAAAAAAAATGCGTTGCCTGTGAAAAGGATAATCGAAAAGCCGAAAATAAATCAGTATAAGAACGAGTGCAGACTTTCTTCATAGTTACGATTCATCTGAGTAGGGAATCAGAACGACAAATACGCTATTTTACCAAGATAATAAGTCTGTTTGATTTTGGTTCATATATTTTCCTTAGCTTAAATGGAGATGAAGCCAGTATAAATGTTACAAGGAAGCCGATTGCATGAAGACGAACAACAAATCTTAATCTACCATCGGAGTGCGCACAGACAATACTAGCCCATTTTGAAAAAAATGGCATGTACTGGTGTGTCATTACTGAAAAACGAAAACGATCGTGGATGAAAGTATAACAGACGCAGAAACGTTCCAATATGTATGGGACCGGAAACGAACCCTTTTGCAAAATAATTGCGAATGTGTGATTATGAATTTGGTATGGAATATTGCCCTAGTTAATACGAATGTATATTTAATGTAAACTTTTCAATTAAGCCCCATCTATTGGCCTCGAATTACAAATTTCATGTGCAGTAATGTTACTTGATAAGATCCTTATTGTGATATACTATTAATGGACATTCTTCTAGAATCACAGAAAGAAAGCTGTTATTGTAATTTATTAGCCGTTTGACACCCATTGCTGGCTAAAAACCCATTTTAGATTTTTTTCGTGCATTAGTCTTCCTTTACACGACTCCATTTTGCTCTTGCATGTTTTCTTATTTCAAATGGTTCACATGGCTCCGAGCTCTATGGGACTTAACCTATGAGGTCATCAGTCCCGTAGACTTAGAACTACTTAAACCTAACTAACCTAAGAACATCACACACATACATGCCCGAGGCTTCCTTCCTCTTTAATGTACTATAACGTAGCTACAGCAAGGCGGATGTTCGGATGGCTATACAAATGGCGGCTGAACCGGGCTAAACCAAAAGCTTTTTATCCCATGTTCCTAGCTCAAATAGGAACAGCCTAGAAATCCCCCGCCCCTCCCCCCAAACTGCGATTCTGTGCTGTGCCTGTTCAGACATACCCGTATTTGTAACGATTGTTTGTGAGACTATTGTGTCATGCCTCGTCTAAGGATGAGCCACGTGTACCGGCACGTGTTGTACTTGTACAGTGGCAGATCACGGCACATCCAGACTGTTGTTTATCGTTCCTTAATGTTGCTGCTTGCATTGGTCGGTATCTCGCGACTGTCAAGCAAATTTGGGATCGATAAGTTTAAGGGGGTAGTCCTCTTCGAAAATGTCAATAAATCGCTTTATTTTTATTTTATTTTATTTATTTATTTATTTATTTTTTGCTTAAAATGTTCTCTGGGTGTCGATTTCATTGATGTGTTCACCCCTAAGAGTGCCAGAAACAGCGTTATCAAGGTACAAGGCGATTTGTGGAAAAGCGTTTAAGAAAACCATTCACAGCAGGAAAAAAATAGTCGATATCGCAGCTAGTTTCAACGACGTCTTAACAGGCTTTATGGAAATTATAAATGTGCTCAGACTTGGGACCGAAACCACCTGTTACACCTTCCTGCACAAGAGTGCACGAAAAGCGTGTCGAGCTAGTAGAGCACGGGATGACAGAAACTGCCAAAGAACAACACCGTCATGGCCACTAAGAAGATGGAGCAGGACCTCCTTTTGGATGTGGAAGGATCTGTTCCAAGGCTCGTAGAACAGATGTATGTTTGACTTAAAAATAAAAGAATTAGTCCAAAACTTTAAACACGTTTGTCTCGAAAGCGTATTTTCGAATTAGCGGAAACATGACTTCAGAACGATAGAAACGATTTTGATAAGCATCTGATGTCGACATTCTGAATTGAATTCTCCAGCGTCGTCCAAAGCCGTTCTGCGTTATCTTCAAAAGCCTGTTTTCGGTGCACGCTTTTGTCTCGATTATTTTGTGCGAAGAAACGACAAATGTTTCAACACGCCACCATTTTGGCAGAACTGAATTTTTTCGTTTATCCTATACAGGGTGTTACAAAAAGGTACGGCCAAACTTTCAGGAAACATTCCTCACATACAAGTAAAGAAAATATGTTATGTGGACATGTGTCCGGAAACGCTTAATTTCCATGTTAGAGCTCATTTCATTACTTCTCTTCAAATCACATTAATCATGGGGTGGAAACACACAACAGAACGTACCAGCGTGACTTCAAACACTTTGTTACAGGAAATGTTCAAAATGTCCTCCGTTAGAGATGATACATGCATCCACACTATGCTTGTCCGTCCTCTTTTAGAATACGGTTGCGCGGTGTGGGGTCCTTAGCAGGTAGGACTGATGGAGTACATCGAAAAGTTCAAAGAAAAGCAGAAGCACTTTTGTATTATCGCGAAATATGAGAGAGAGTGTCACAGAAATAATACAGGATTTGGGCTGGAAACCATTAAAAGAAAGGCGTTTGTCGTTGCGACAGAATCTTCTCACGAAATTCCAATCACCAATTTTCTCCTCCGAATGCGAAAATATTTTGTTGACAGTGACTTACATAGGGAGGAACGATCACAAAGATAAAATAAGGGAAATCAGAGCTCGTACGGAAAGATATAGGTGTTCATTCTTTCCGCGCGCTATACGAGATTGGAATAATAGAGAATTGTGAAGGTTGTTCGATGAAGCCTCTGCCAGGCACTTAAATGTGATTTGCAGAGGATCCATGTAGATGTAGATTAACCTCAATAGATACTGAAATATAAACAAATGCTTTTGTAAACCTCCAGCCCGGAGACACTGTATATCATCATATTTAGCACTGCTACTTATTTTACTCGAAAATAACCTATTTTCATGCTTTCAATGAGGGCTATCCACTTAAGGTCTTTCACGCACATGTCCGTGCAAGATCTCAACAGTCCTGTCCTTTTAGTGCCCGAGAGGAGGCACGTACTGTTTGCTCGTTCATGCAGCACGATGCAGACACTTTTCGTGAGTAAGGAAACGGTCTTTCTTGCAGCAGGACAAGTATCTCCAAGGACAGAAGGGTGACATTTGGAGCGCCATTGACCGTCGCCAAGGCGACGATCGTCGCGTATCCCCTTGACGCAACAGGAGAGATCCATGCCAAGTCTGGCGCACCAAAAGACAGAACTGGAGACAGGAGCGGTGCCACGTCGTCTTTCCAGACTATTCCAATTACTAAGTATTGTTTCTCGATGAACTATCCATGTGTGGAGGCGCCAAGAACACTCAATATTGCCATCAAAATTTGCCATATACACTGAATATACAGGAGCTGATCCTCCTTGGTACACAAAAAGGGTTAGAACACTGTTGCAGAAACAACGAAACAAACATGCCAAATTTAAACAGACGCAAAACCCACAAGATTGGCGATCCTTTACAGAAGCTCGAAACTTAGCGCGGAGTTCAATGCGAGACGTCTATAACAGTTTCCACAACGAAACTTTGACTCGAAACCTGGCAGAAAATCCAAAGATATTCTGATCGTATGTGTCGTATGTTAGCGGCAAGAAACAATCAATGCCTTCTCTGCGCGATAAAAATGGAGATACTATCGAAGACAGTGCTGCCAAAGCAGATTTACTAAACACAGCCTTCCGAAATGCCTTCACAAAAGACGAAGTAAATATTCCAGACTTCGAATCGAGAACAGCTGACAACATGAGTAACGTAGAAGTAAATATCCTCGGAGTAGTGAAGCAACTCAAATCACTTAATAAAAGCAAATCTTCTGGTCCAGACTGTATACCAATTAGGTTCCTTTCGGAGTATGCTGATGCATTAGCTCCATACTTAATAATCATATATAACCGTTCACTCGACGAAAAATCCGTACCCAAAGACTGGAAAGTTGCACAGGTCACACCAATATTCAAGAAATTGGTGAATTACCTCGAAGGAAACGGGCTATTGACACACAGTCAACATGGGTTTAGAAATCATCGTTCCTCTGAAACACAACTATCTCTTTATTCACATGAAGTGCTGAGTGATATTGACAAGGGATTTCAGATCGATTCCGTATTCCCGGATTTCCGGAAGGCTTCTGACACTGTACCACACAAGCGGCTCGCAGTAAAATTGCGTACTTATCGAATATAGTCTCAGTTATGTGACTGGATTTTCGATTTCCTGTCAGAGAGGTCACAGTTCGTAGTAATTGACGGAAAGTCATCGAGTAAAACAGAAGTGATTTCAGGCATTCCCCAAGGTAGTGTATCGGCCCTTTGCTGTTCGTTATCTATATAAACGATTTGGGAGACAATCTGAGCAGCCGTCTTCGATTGTTTGCAGATCACGGTGTCGTTTATCGACTAATAAAGTCATCAGAAGATCAAAACAAACTGCAAAACGATTTAGAAAAAATATCTGAATGGTGAAAAAAGTGGCAGTTGACCATAAATAACGAAAAGTGTGAGGTAATCCGAAATGAGTGCCGAAAGGAACTCGTTAAACTTCGGTTACACGATAAATCAGTCTAATCTAAAAGCCGTAAATTCAACTAAATACCTAGGTATTACAATTACGAAAAACTTAAATTGGAAAGAACACATAGAAAATGTTGTGGGGAAGGCTAACTAAAGGCTGCGTTTTATTTGTAGGTCATTTAGAAAATGTAACAGACCTACTATTGTAAGGAGACTGCCTACATTACGCTTGTCCGTCCTCTTTTTAGAATACTGCTGCGCAGTGTGGGATCCTTACCAGGTAGGACTGACGGAGTACATCGAAAAAGTGCAAAGAAAGGCAGCACGTTTCGTATTATCGCGAAATATGGGAAAGAGTGTCACAGAAATGATACTAGATTTGGGCTGGAAATCATTAAAACAAAGGCGTTTATCGTTGCGACGGAATCTTCTCACGAAATTCGAATCACCAACTTTCTCCTCCGAATGCGAAAATATTTTGTTGACACCGAACTACATAGGGCGGAACGATCACCACGATAAAATAAGGGAAGTAAGAGCTCGTACGGAAAGATATAGGTGTTCATTCTTTCCGCGCGCTAGACGAGATTGGAATAATAGAGAATTGTGAAGGTGGTTCGATGAACACCCTGCCAGGCACTTAAATGTGATTTGTAGTTAGGTGATGCACGTGAAAAGCTTTCCGATGTGGTTATGGCCCCGCCACGGGAATCAATAGACTTTCAACGCGGAATGGTAGTTGGAGCTAGACATGGGACATTCCATTTCCGAAGTCGTCAGGGAGTTCAATATTCGGAGATCAACAATGTCAAAAATGTGCCGGGAATACTGAATTTCAGACATCTCTCACCACGGACGACGCAGTGGCCCACGGCCTTCACTTAACGACCGACAGCACCGGCGTTTGTGTAGAGTGGTCAGTGCTAACAGACAAGCAACACTGCACGGAATAGAAATCAGTGTGGGACGTACGACGAAGTTTGGCTTTAATGACAATGGCAGCAGACGACTGGCGCGAGTACCTTTCCTAAGAGCACGACATCACCTGCAGCATCTCTCCTGGGCACGTGACCATACCGGTTGTACCCTCGACAATTGGAAAACCGTGGCCTGGTCAGTCTCCGATTTCAGTCGGTAAGAGCTGGTACTAGGATTTAAGTGTCGCGCAGACCTCCAGGGTGTATACGTGGACAAAGAAAAAAAATTCCCGGATTTTTCCCGGTTAAAAATACACTTTCTCCCGGGTGAAAATACACTTTTTCCGTGTTAATTGACAGCAACTCTTCGTCGGCACTGTAAAACTCACCAATCCTTTGAATGTTTATGGTTTTATAAACCGACATAGAATTTCTTGGCACTTTGGAAAACGAAACTCAGGGGGCAAAAAAACGTTTTGAAATAACTCTGATGTGCAGCAACATGTACGCTGCATATTTTCATATTACGAAGGTATAAATTCGAATTCCGCCAAACACAGCATTTAGATCGAGATTGTGATGCGCTTTTGTAAGCCAGTCATACCTCATGTCACGTGATCTCGCCAGCTGATGACGCATACGACACGTGATGTAGTCAGCCTATAGCAAGATCACTCTTAAGTAGCGCGAACACACAATTAAGAAAAGCGAAGGGTTTAAATTAATATACATAGCATTTACATATAGTAATTGGTCTCGAAGATTAATAAGCTGAAAGAGAAGCTAAGCTTCCACATATAATGTTTATCTTTTTTGCGCGTGTTACACTTTAAGATACATTACACAAATGTGCCAGTAAAATTTTTATTAACGACACAAATGTCTGATCTTCTGGGCTCGAAATTCTTCAACTGGTCGTTCTCAAACAGTTGACTTTTAAATGAGAGTCAAACACTTTGTGATTTAAGAAATTCATCGTCCATTCTCGCACATAGTTCATCATGGGTAAAAGGAAATTTGCTTTGAATGTAACGCTTCTCAAACTACCATTCGCAATAATTTCCCGCGACCTGTTAGAAATAGGTTCGTTTCAGCAGTTGCTAGAGAGCGCCAGCTAAAAGGCGTCACCGCACTTGCGCAGCTACGATGACGCAGGAAGCACATATGTTGGTACGTGTAAAACATTAAAAGATCTTACTTTATGTCATAAAAGGAGCAAGACAAAAGAGAATACTTCAAGAGCATCGGAATTTCGCGAACCATACTAAAATGCATAATTTGGCTTAAAGTGCACATTCGTATGTCCAGATTAGGATGCAAATTTTCTTGGGAGTACCAGTACTGTATTATTCTTATGTTTGGTTCCTTATTTTGGCATAATGCCATACGTGAACTAGAAATGCAGCGAACAGTTGAAACTAGCCAACAGTGTGAAATTAAACACTTCGTTTCAAATAAATTGACTGCCTCAGCAGAACAGATTAATGAAAGCTAAATCTCTTTGGCAAACCGAGAAAAATAACTTCATTGTTCTGCAAGGCGATTAATGCTTGATTGTCAGAAAAGTGGAAATAAAATTTGAAACTAATAACATATTTTATCCTTTCGTAATTATGCGAACGTATTTCAATTGATTTGATAGCTCCCGCCGACAAAAATCTGTTTTGTTATCATTTAACGTGAAAGGAATAAACGTAGAGGAAACAACAAAATCATTGAATGTAAACACAGGTCCGACCCACTTCCCCACCACAACTCAGACTGCCCAGCCACACTTCTGTAACCAGAAGCGGGAGAAGGTACAACTCATAAGCGACTCAACTGCGCATGCGCGAGAGCCTGCCCGCAACTGCTCAAACGAATCTAATTTAAACAGCTGTCACGTCACGCTCATCGGAGGCAATTTGTTGTTATGAACCATTGCATAGTCTTCCTAAAGCCTTTGACACACTTTGCTGTTGGCAGACGCCTGTATGAGCTCTGTGTTTTTTTGTTGTATACGGCGCATTTCCTTTTTTTCTCTCGTTCATGTTTTGTTGCTGCATTATTATTCCGCAGTAGCGAGATACAGTAGTATCCTTTGCTAAAGTATTGGTTATTGTAAGTCAAAATCACAAAAATTTAATTTAAAACTAAAACAATGAAAAATTCCCAGAATTCTAAACAATTCCCGGGTTTTTCCCGGATCTCCCGGTTGTCCCGGATCGTATACGCCCTGACCTCACAATGCTATGGATCCATCTTGTCAACAAGGCACTCTGTAGGCTGGAGGTGGCTCCATAATAGTAAGGGATATATTTACATGGAATGGACTGGGTCCTCTGATCCATCTGAACCGATCATTGACTGTAAATGGTTATGTTCGACAACTTAAGACGATTTGCAGTCATTCATAGAGTTCATGTTTCCAAACGATGATGAAAGTTTAATGTAAGACAATGTGCCCTGTCACCGATTCACGATAGCTCGCGTGATCGGTTTGAAGAATATTGTGCACAGTTCGAGTGAATGATTTCGCCACCCAGATCACTCGACATGAATCCCATCGAACATGTATGGGACATAATCGAGAGGTCAGTTGGTGCACCAAATCCTGCACCGGCAACACTTTGGCAATTATGGACGGCTATAGAGGCAGCGTGGCTCAATATTTGTGCAGGGGACTTCCAATGACTTGTTGAGTCCATGCCATGTCGAGCTCCTGCTGCACTAGGCCGGGTAAAAGGCGGTTCAAATGGTTCTGAGCACTGTGGGACTCAACTTCTGAGGTCATCAGTCCCCTAGAACTTAGAACTACTTACACCTAACTAACCTAAGGACATCACACACATCCGAGCCCGAGGAAGGATTCGAACCTGCGGTCTCGTGGGTCCAGACTGTAGCGCCTAGAACCGCACGGCCACTCCCGCCGGCGGTAAAAGGAGGTTCCACACGATATTAGGAGCTGTCTCATGACTTTTGTCACTTTATTATAGCGTTCTTCATCGTCATAAGGGCACAGCAACTGGCATGATGGTGTGGGTTGCCATTGGGTACACAACACAATCACCTCTGATACGCATAACCAATATTTCGGACAGAAGCCATTATCTTTATGGTGGCCGGTGGCTCTGCTATGTCCTAGTGATCACCGTCACACTATCGTTTGACAAAATAAGGCAAGAGTCCATGTTGCCTGCGCTGTCCTGGCCTACTTGTATACTCGGTATGTCCGGCTGTTGTCCTGGACAGCCGGCCGAAGTGGCCGCGCGGTTCTGGCGCTGCAGTCTGGAACCGTGAGACCGCTACGGTCGCAGGTTCGAATCCTGCCTCGGGCATGGATGTGTGTGATGTCCTTAGGTTAGTTAGGTTTAACTAGTTCTAAGTTCTAGGGGACTAATGATGTCAGCAGTTGAGTCCCATTGTGCTCAGAGCCATTGTGCTGGACAGCATGTTCTTCAGTTACCTGACTTAAAGAAAACAACTGCGGAAAGACTGGTATGCCACCACTCGCCAGCTAGTGCTCTCCATGAATCCTGACTTAGAGTTGAAGCTCAGTTCGACTCATTGTCCAGCGGGTTAGAGTTGTTACCGCCAGAAGTGGTAGCTTCACGTCCCAAGTTTCACAACGTGTGTATCCCCAAATAACTTTAAAAAATTACATATATTCCCTATTATGCTGTACACGCTCAGTAAGCAAAATGTTGTTACTTGCTTTCCATCTTGGTGTCTCAGTTTTAATAGTCGTCAGGATAAACTGTTCAGGACAGACGACTGTGATGAGTTCACTTGGAGTTCTAGTGCCGTGTTGTCGATGGCGATGAGAGAGAGAGAGAGAGAGAGAGAGAGAGAGAGATAGAGAGAGAGGAGGAAAAGAGGATGAAACCTGCTGTCACCACATACTGTACTCCCCATGGGTAGCGCCAGTGAGGCCAGCGAAAACTAAATATCCATCTGAAGCACTGTGTCATACAGTCACTAGGAGAGTCACTGTGGAGAGATTTGGAATTTGACTCGAGACATTGGTGCAAAGCCCCAAAACTCCTGTCATTAACTGAGAAATACTGGGGAATGAAACATTCCTCCACCATCAGAATCAGAAAGGGCTGTACCTTGATTAAAATAACTTTGGGATTAACGTTTCCTAGAAGTTTAATAGCAAGGGCCACGAACCGGCCAGTGGTAGTTGTTAAAAAAATTAAAAAGAAACCTTTTTTTTTTTTTGCTTCTGGATATTATCTCTAGAGTCAGTCTCTAATACATGAAAATCTAAAACAATGTAATACATCACAGTAAGTCACGCTCCCCCTCAGCCCATGAATATGCCCGCCAGTGGCTGATATCGATCGCGACTCAGAGGCATTACAGCTCGCGGTGCACTTTCTTGTCCTCGTTCTCGTGATTAGCTTTGATTCACTATTCCGCTTGTAAGGGGTCCGCAGGCCCTTACTACTAGGTTTGCTCTCACACAGGTCGACAGGGCAACTATCGATTAGTGTGTCGGGTCGCGAGAGCGAGAGTTGAGTCAAGTCAGTGCGTGTTGTAGGTTCCCGCGAGGCGGGCAGAGCTGAGCAGAAGCCAGCAATTGATAGAAATTACCGACAAAGGGAGTGGCCATCGCCGCGGTTCAACCCCTTTGTGTTAGTATTATACGG
Organism: Schistocerca americana; assembly: GCF_021461395.2. Lineage (NCBI taxonomy): Eukaryota > Metazoa > Arthropoda > Insecta > Orthoptera > Acrididae > Schistocerca > Schistocerca americana. The sequence goes on from NC_060126.1 coordinate 385,780,365, forward strand.
GAAAGTGAGAAAGTATAATTAACAGAGTGATTCAGTGATATTTATGTGCCGTAATTGAGATTCCGCGTCTACCGCGCCGGCATCAGTTGGATTGCAGTGTTGGATTGCAGTGTTGGATACAGTGATTAAAATTTGCGTGTGACGATAATGAATAACAAAGAGGCCTGTGCTAAGATTAGCCGTTATTAACTCTGTAAGACGAAGGCAGTGGCTGTCTCCTTATTTTGGTGTTTTTGTGATGAATATAGGTCGTTGATTAATGAAGCTGTGTTGCTGTTCTTCTTGGCACCAGACATTCATTATTGCAGCATTCGAGAAGGACAAAATGGAATGTAACAACTCCGTAGCAGTCCAATCCGATTGCCAGCCCCATTAGGTACACGGTCACATTAATTAATATCTATTTGGGCTGCTATCAGATCCCGATCGAGCGGGATAAGTCAGTAAGAACAAACCGGAGTTTACACGCTCTCGATAAACTTGACTTTGTTCACGGACCATGTGCTCATATCGGCAGCGGGCAGAAATCCCTGTCCTCATCCACACACATACTCGTTATAAACATCTGTCCAGTGGTTGAAACCTCGAATGTGTTTTTACATCGCCACCTTTTTGGGTGCTAAGAAGCAGGGGCGTAAGTACCGTACTGGAGGCCCTGGGGCAACTACAAGGAGTGTTGTCCCCTTCCCTTCCCGCGTGCCTACATCCGCTTCATCCCATCCTCAACTCAACGAAACTCCGCCCACTTATCGTCTCTGAAAGCCAATCCCCCTCCCCCAATCTTTTCCCACAGACACACACACACTCTCTACACCACACCATAATCCACCACTCTCACCCCACTTGAGTTCAAAACGTTCAAATGTGTGTGAAATGTAATGGGACTTAACTGCTAAGGTCATCAGTCCCTAAGCTTACATACTACTTAAGCTAAATTATCCTAAGGACAAACACACACACCCATGCCCGAGGGAGGACTCGAACCTCCGCCTGGACCAGCCGCACAGTCAATGACTGCAGCGCCTTAGACCGCTCGGTTAATCCCGCGCGGCCCCACTTGAGTCAAAAGTTAAATAAGTAAGAAAAAACTTAAAAAAAAAAACAGTCTATTTTATTTTTTGTGATTTGGTGAAGCTAAATATACAACGTTTCCCTGATTTATGGATACATGAAACAGCTTTTCGTCCCTGTATCACTACACATAACAAATGCAGCACAGTGCGCAGGGTACATTTTAAGCAAATACAAAACCAACCTGTTTCTTATGAGAATCTTTATTTACTAGCGAGATCATCTTCTCACATTCAGAATAAAAAAAACATAGATAACTATTGAAAAACTCAGTAACGTCATAAGAAGTGAAATCACAAATAATTCTGTACTGCTAAGCATAACAAGAACAAATAGATAATTTCAAAGAAGTGCACGGGTTTTAATTTTTACAAATGTAAACTACCAATGAAATGCATTTGCTTACTGGCCTAAATTCTTGTCTTACGTGATGAGTTTTGGCCGCCGTAGCGGAGCGGTCTAGGGCACCTTGTCGCGGTCCGCGCGGCTCCCCCACGTCGGAGGTTCGAGTCCTCCCTCGGGCATGCGTGTGTGCGAGCCATAATTTTATCTACACGATCTCTACGGGATAGACGCGAAGACGGCTGAACACATCCGCTAAAAGATGAATGTTAAAAGTTTTCCATTCATTTACTTGGGAGTTATGAGGCGTATTGATTCGTGTTCTGACAGTGAAGACATTTCCAACACTTCTGTTTCACTGTCTCGCCAGCTATACATGTCTGTGGGCAATGGAGGCACCTTCCTTTAATTGTTAGTATACGCTGTCAGTCAAATTAATGTGACCACCTGTCAGAAGCCTGAATTAAGCCTAGTTTACACGACGACATTTGGTTGCGCCACTCGTTACGTGGAATGAGTTGTACGCAAGAGGTTTCGTATATGTCTGTAGACACGGCGACACCAGTATACACTTCAGTTTCGTCGTTTTGTGAGTCCCTGAGTCGTGTCTGAAATGAAACTTTTGGCAGCTGCACGTCGCACGAGTTGTTAAAGCTTGTTGCGTGGAATCGCTGCATAAGAAAAAAAATAGGAAACGTGTTTCGATTCATGACTGGATGAAGAAAAGACGTTGCTCAGCATCCTTGCTGAAATAATTTATAAGGGAAGATCCAAGAAGTTCTTTTAATTATCTTAGAATGTCACCAGAACTGTTCACGTTTCTTCTAAATAGAGTTAGTTATGCAATAAGGAATAAAGGTACTGTAATGCATGAAGCACTGTCGCCAGAACTTAAATTACGTATCATATTGCGTGAATTACAATCCAGAACACTCGCCATGCTATAAGATACGGTTTTAGTTGGTAATGACGCTTTTTCATTAACACCAATAATTATTAACATTAACAGAAATAATTATTAACATTAGCTACAATAGTTATTTGAAGCAGGCCGCATTAAGAGGAGAATGGTTTGCAAACTACTCTCTTAAAGATAGATCTGTACAGTGGCAATATTTCAAAATTCTAACGTATGTGAATGGGGAACACTGCAGCGACGTTTTAAGTAGATGAATACTGAATAAAGAATGCAGCTTCTTGAATTTGTATAGCTCTCCCTCCTGTCAACAAAGAGTTGGCCAACTCGAACGATGGGATTTTAGTCTTGTAAACGAGAGTGTTGCCAGAGCTAGAATTACACTTGCTTGTATTTTTCTTAATTCAGTTGTATATGTGCTCCCAACTCAATAAATTTTGCCCTGCAGCTCAGATACTGTCAAACCATCTATGTTATGGTCGCACATAACGGTCTCAGTGGCAGCAATATGTTTGTAATCAGCATCACTGAAATCCCACAAACACCTATGCAAGGCATAGATATCCAAAATGCGAAAAATTATTCTCCGTTCCCCACTTCATATTTGAGTTTGTCTGCACTCTACCAACATAAATAACCTCAAAACACATGCAACTAGTGTCGCCAAAGTTGGAACACGCGGGAAGTGTTTAGTTTCACCAACTAGTTGCGCAAACGCGCGGCGCGCATGCGCAGTGGGCGGTAGCGCAGTTGCCTGCAACCCAGTGTCGTCGTGTAAACTAACTCAACCATAATAATAAAATTATAAACAGCCGACCAGTTGCAATGGATAAAGAATTCTTTACCTAGGTTTCGACAAATATAAATTTGTCTTCTTCAGAAAGTGGCAATTTTACATTAGTAAGGACAAATGGACCATCGCCGTTTTTACAAATGTCGGCATAGATCCATTTGTCAAAAATGAAATATAGCCCTAGAATTAGGGTTTGTCACGTAAATATAAATTAGTACATGGATCTTGCAGAGCTCACAACCAAAGAGTTTCCAACAAACCCTAATTCTAGGGCTATATTTCATTTTTGACAAATGGATCTATGCCGACATTTGTAAAAACGGCGATGGTACATTAGTCCTTACTAATGTAAATTTGCCACCTTCTGAAGAAGACAAATTTATATTTGTCGAAACATAGGTAAAGAATTCTTTATCCATTACAACTGGTCGGCTGTTTATAATTTTATTACGTGGAACCGTTGCTGTTGTGCAGCTATGTTTAAAATATTTAACTTAACCATCTTTGCACGCGGACCTCTTCGGGACGTGCAGCAAGAAAATCAGTGAGGTTCTGGAAGCTACCTACAGGTATGTGGAGCCATGCTGACTCCACTGCCGCGACCAGCAACGCTAGGTTTCTCGGTTGACGATACATGGCGCGAACACCCAGACAGAGGTGGCCCTAAAGATTATCCATTGGGTTTAAATCCGGACAGTCTGGTTATCCGGGGGGGGGGGGGGGGGGGTACTGTAAACTCATCCTGCTGCTCTTCGAACCACGCACTTACGTTACGGCAAGTGTGACACATTGCATTGTCCTGCTCAAAGATGCCATCGAGCAGAGAACAAGCAAACTGCATGTAAGGGTGGACATGGTCCCCAAGGATAGATGCATACTTCTGTTGATCCATTGCCCCTTTCAGAATGGTGAAATCACCCATGGAAAGCCACGACAATCCCAGACCACGGCACTCCCTCCCCCAGGCTGGACCCTTGCAGTGTGTTTGGTTTCAGACGTAGCACGCCGTACACGCCAACTGCCATCTGTCCGATGGACCATACAACGTGATTCATCTAAAAAGGCCAACTGTCGCCACTCGGTGGAGCGCGTCTGCGGAACTGGCGTGCAAATTCCAACCTCCGTCGTCGATGAACGGCAGTCGGCATGGGTTCATGAACCAGGTGCTTGCTGCGTTGTCAACAACGTTTGCTGAATGGTCTTTGAGGAGACACTGTTACTAGCCCGTTGATCCATGTGGGCGGTCACTTGCTCAACAGTTGCACGTCTGCTCGCCCGTACACATCTTCGCAGACGTTCATCCCTGTCTTTGCTATGCACAGTATACTTTAACCAGAATCGCCATGTTTCCGCATTACGACAACGACTCCATTGTTTTCCCCTCCCTCTCCGACACGCTTTATATGCCCTCCACTGATAGTGTTCCCAGTTACCGTCTGTGAGTTTATTAAATGGTTTAAATGGCTCTGAGCACTATGGGACTTAACTTCTGTGGTCATCAGTCCCCTAGAACTTAGAACTACTTAAACCTAACTAACCTAAGGACATCACACACATCCATGCCCGAGGCAGGATTCGAACCTGCGACCGTAGCAGTCGCGCGGTTCCGGACTGCGCGCCTAGAACCACTAGACCACCGCGGCCGGCTGTGAGTTTATTGCACGTTGACGTGAAACATAGGCGGTGGTCACATTAATGTGACAAGACCATACATAGGCACTCCCGACTCATTGTAGATAGTGAGTATTTTTTAAAAAAATGTTTTTAGCTTGGAAAAATAGCGCTCACCCTTTCCAATAGTCGTGGGTTCCATTAGGTGTATCAAATAAAGTTCTTATCGGCATTAGTTGAAGCCCAATTACGGGCTCTTGTCACTCTTGTCGTCATTGTAAAGCTCGTTAAAGAGCTTCTCTTCTGTTTTAATTCGTTTGTTAGATAATATACACTCATTGACCCATGTTTCATGTATATTAAACGTTTTGTCAAGTATCTTGTCGCATGATCTTCTGATGCTAGCTCTTTCTGACAACAACCGAGTGATGTGCCGCTGTGGTAAGACACTGTACTCGCTTTCGACGATTGATATCCTGATTCAAGCTTTCCGTGATTTCTCCCCTCATCCCCCTCCAAATCGCTTGAGGCAAATGCCGGAATGGTTCTTTCGAAAAAGATACGATCTATTTCCTTTCCCATCCTTTCCCTGGCCAAATTTGTTCTCTGTATCTAATGAACTAGTAGGCAAGTGGACGTTAAACCCTAATTTTTAATGTTAGTTTCTGACAGTATCATTCGTAAGAAATCATATGAAGCTGCAGCGTATTTACTCTCAGAATGGAAGACTTTAGGTGGTTCATTAATACTTTCTAGTAGTACATAAATAATATGGAAAGAGTAAGGTTATGTTTTCAAGAGCTATTACTGCACTTTATTCGTTACATTTCTCACTCTTTGTCAGAGCCTTAAGACTCTAGTGAATCTCTAAATGTATTCTTTGTGTGTGTTTCTTATCTGTCATCCCAGTGCTTTGGATTTGGTGTCTTTAGTGTTACCTTGGAAGTATTCAACGGAACAAGTTTCTAAATCCTACCGCCGTAGAATGCTGCGAGAAAAAAATTTGTAGATATTCCCAACTGCTTCGAAATACAGCGCCACTTTTTGATTCGATTGTTGGCCTCTCTGTGCCTTTAAGTACTAAATTCAAACTGTGACTTGATTCTTTGGTTTGTAGACCATTTTATACGCCACCCATGACAGATGTTCCGCCGTAGCCTTGCTCGAAACACTTGCGCACCTCTATTCCCTTCCACTCTATGTATTCAGTTTAATTGATGTTTGTATCCTAATGCTAACTGATGTTTGGCTGGGGTAAAGTTGCTAAATGTTTTGCATATCTTTACATCAGAATGTATTCCAAAACAATCTTTCATTATCCTAATAAGCAATTTTGCTAATTTTTCTTTTTGCTTTTCCTTAAATTTTAATTTTTACTAATTTTTTCTCAATTTTTAGGGTTCCGTACTTCAATCGGTAAGAAAGGAATCCTTATAGGATAACTTTGTTGTCCGTCCGTCTCTCTGTCTGTCCGATGGTTAAAAATCCTTTTTTCTCCTGAACTGATCTACATATCAAGTTGAAATTTATGTCACACACTAACATCTATGATGCATTAGCGGTGTAAGAAACTGGAGCTACTAAGTCGATGTCATTAAAAGATACGGGCCATTTATGTCCCATATTTTGATACTCGCAAACTCGCTCATTAAAACCTGCAGGGTAATTCCCGTTGACCTAGAATCGTGAAATTTGGTAAGAAGCTGTAATTATATCACGTCTTTTTTTAATCCGGGTGTGTCTGTCCGTCCGTATGTTTTAAGGCCCCTTTTTCTCAGGAACGGGTACATGTATCGAGTCGAAATTTATTTAACATACTAAGGCCTATGGTCCCTTGGTAGTGTAACAAACCCAAGCTTCTAAGTTTATGTAGTCAAAAGACGCAGCCATTTATGTCACATATTTTGACTTTCGCAAATTCACTCATTAAAACCTGTAGTGTATTTTCTGCTTTCCTAAGGTCATGGATTTTAGCAAGAGCAAGGGTTCGTAGTACAAATAAAGGAAGAAAAATCAGAAAGTCATTAATTTGTAATAATATCACACAAAAATATTTTTTTGTCATTTCTTATCGGACTTCAGACTTAAAATTAAAACATTCGCGGAAATATTGGGATCCCCGGGACCGATGTCTTGCCCGGTATCAATGTCGACAACAAGCAAAAATCGTTGAGATGCTCGATTCCCCAGATCGTTGAACTGTCAGTATACATAATTAAGTTTGTACAGAACCTTCGGAGCCCGAGTTCTACTCCACAATTTTTTTTTTTCTTTTTCAGATTCCAGAGGCATCTTATTCTCTGGAGCATCGTCGTCACAGCCTGGTTTCGCTTCTACCATTATCGCTGGATGTTCCACTTAATCATGCGCTGAATATTTTTCGCATATCCTGTTGAACAACATATCGTGACGCTATGCAGTTCTCAACAATACAGGGGTCCATGCAGCAACCCACATCGTTGCTTAGCATCAGTTCGAGATGGTGCGTCCAGCGAGCAACATGAATACGTCCGTCCTCGGAGAGAAAAATCCTAAGATAATTGTGAAATACAGTAAGAACACGGATCAACGATAGCAGTCAGAAGGTAAGTCGCCAACGAACATTTGAAATCCGCGAAACAGTAACACCCAAAACGCAGGTATCAAGTTGATTGTACCTTATTGCGGCCGCATGACAAATTTTCAGAGGCATGTGTATATTAAATACACAGTATGGAGATCTTCGACAACGTAGTTATAATCGGGGTTATTTGATTTTGCAAAGCAGCCATCCAGACTGTTTGTCGAGGACTGTCTATTTTAGTTTGTGTTGGAGGTGCATAAATATTCTAAGCTTTGTAATTATAGGAAAATCGGAATAGTACAAATTATACATTCTCCTACTAAATTTCCGTTTCAAGTTATCTCTATATTCGCTCGTATAGATTTTGTCCGATAAGTCGTGTGTGTCATTGTGCTGTCTTGAAACACACGTTTTGATGCACGTATCATATGACATTAAACCGTCTGTTTGCCAGAAAAAAAGGTGACTTACAAACGGAACGAAATTAGATTTGAAATTGTTGTTTATGTTTACGTGTTATTAGATAAGGCAGTCCCACATTTTCTTGGCTTTTTGTGTCCCTACATAGGACTAAATCGGTAGAGGTAGGTGGAATTCGACATGTTGATATGTTAATTCTTCTCGCTGCCGACTATGGCCATCAGACGATAGTGTGCGCTATTTGCCTGACGCTACAACTGTCATTGTTTAAAGCTGTGTTTCATTTTGGTGATAAGTAATTTGTAGCAGCGCATATCATTTGTACGCGATCTCTTACGTCACTGTGTATCACCCTGACCTGACACAAGAAGTATTAATTGTTTTATCAGCAGAAATTCCCGAAAAAGTGACTAATGGCAGTAGCTGTCTCTATAGAACTTGGAATACTGTGTATGGTTTCGGATATTTATTCACTTGTTTCTGGTCGCAACTAGTATTGTGTGTAAAGAGTATCTTCACTGAACGTGTCAATCAATTTTTAACCATTTCAAATTCTGTTACATGTAACATTTCTGTGATCTTTAACTCAGCGTGCTACGTCTTCTTTCGTACACGAGTACACAGACGCACTGAATACAGCATCGTCTGTTAACTGAAGTCGACTAACAATCAGTAATTCGCATATTTTTAAGTCAGAAAGATTTCCAAAACCACCTTTGATTATTTTAATGCGGAAAGAGACTTCACTTGATTGAAGAATTTTATTAATTTTTCCTTCTTTTTATGTCTCTTGCCGGGCGCCTCGGAGTAGGGTTGTCATCCGTTCCCGATACATCGGAACCGTCAACGTACTGGACCTTCTTGTCCCGACATCCCAAGACGCAATTTTGTCCCGATTTTGGAAAATACTGTTACGACCTTGGTCCATGTATTGAAGTAACGTCATCTGTTGGCGCATAAATGCAGCCTCAGTTAGTTTTATTTATGTCAACAATTTTACGTTGACAAGGTCGTTTCACAGATTTTGCATAGGGTTGCCGTATCTAGCTGGAACCTTGTTGGAACAGTCTGAGTGGGGCATGGAGCTTTTTGCTGTAGAGGTAGCTGGTTCACCATATTTTTAGCAAGATTTCACCATTTTCAGAATGCCTTTTTTTCTCTTTTACGTATTTATAGAACTCCATGCAAGTCAGCGTGTAGTTAAACTGTCACTGTAAGATTAATTCCACAGTCCCTGGCAGCAAAAGATTTCTTTCATCAGTCCACTGGGCCGACGTCAGCGAAAATACTCTTTCCATAGTGGCGTTGTGTGCGGGAATAGAAAAAAAATACTCGCATAATTTTAGCTCTTGGCATTTACTTTCAGGATCTTCGGTTTCCTTAAGAAAGCAAATCTCCTTTCTTCCGTAGAGTGTTTAGACTTCCATTTTTCCGAGTCACGCTTAGTTTCTAAAAAGCTCTCCAGATGTATACATATTCCTGAAAACAATTGTCGCCTGAAATCTTCACGCCATTTTTAATCACGTATATAATAGTGTTTTCAGTCACCACCAAATCTGGAGTTTCCGATAGCGTCATCCAATCAAATACTTGATATTTATTAAAAGAAACAGCTCATTTCTCAAAGTAATCAAAAGCTGTGGCATCGAAAGCCACTGTCTTTTCCTCACGTTTCGAAATCAAATTAATTATTTCTTCATCTTGGTTTGCTTGTCAATAAAACTAGCGTCTTCCTTTCATTGAGATTTCTTTGAGTGTCGATTAATATATTTTTTATTTCAATTATCGAGACTTTATTTTTCTCCACGCTTTTTATATATTTTTTCAAACAGAGCCAAATTTGACTGCAGAGACATGAAGTCAATTTCACTGATCGGACTACTGAAAAAAATCTGAGATTTTTTAGGCGGTCAGGCTTCGGCGTCAAAAAAATGGTTTTAGTGGCATCCAAAGTTTAAGAATTGTCTCAGCTGCGGATATTAACGACAGCCATCTTGTTTTTGAGTGAGAAAGAACAGTCTGATGATTGACGCCAACGTATAAGCTGAAATCCTTCTGTCCTCACCGTGTATATTGAAAAATAATTGAATATTTTCATGACGATTATTTCAATGTCGACATTTAAGACTCCAGCAACGCATGATATAGTATTGTGGAGAATATTGACAGGGCATCCAATCCCTTCTATATATTTTCCTAGTACCTCTTTAATTTGGTGAAACACATTCCGCTGGCCGTGACGATGAAATTGGTGTTGCTATTGTCTGCACAAACAGCGATGAATCTATCTAATGGAATCTAATCTGCAGCCATCTTAAAGAGTCTAGACAGAACTTTGCAACTGTCTACGATGTTTCGTTATTCATCGAATTAAACTTCAGCAGCTTCTGTTGGATTCCGTTAAGTTTCAACAAAGTACTGAACAACTAAAGAAAACAATTTTCCAGCCTTGTGGTTCATTGCGTCGGTGCCTATGCCGTGAAATGAAACTTCTTACAATTTTTTTTAAGCATTCGGATGCGATGTGTGGTGCATGAATATTTTTAATAATCACTGTAGCTTTAGTTCCGGCCGTAGACTGCTTTGAGGCAACCTTGAACTCAGGATACATTTCGACATTCAGTTTTAGGGTACAGTCAAGAGAACTGAAGGATTGATGATGCCTGACAACTTTATAAGCTGTTGTTAGTTCTGCAGCAGCAACGAGCAATTATTTCTGGCTATATTCTTTAACCATGAATGTAGAAATAGGCTTTGGTGTTGAAGCTACCGCGAATCTATTTGTATGATTCTTCGTAGAAATGTGATGCCTCACATCTGCCCTATTTCCTTGAGTTACTGACTTGTGAGATGAAACACCTACAAACGTATATCCTGATCTGTACGTCCTTTATTGACAAAAGACGACTCTTTTGTGTAACCATCCGAAAAGTGAAACCTCGTTCCATCCTTAGGCATTTTCGTAAGCTATGTTAGGTAAGTTGACGGTAAACAGTCCACAATAACACTTTAGTCTTCGAAGTATAAGTCATTATACATTTCACGCCCTTACACCCGCAGTAAATACTTCAAGCATTAGTAACTTGCACTCGTTCGTATTACGTTTAGGAAGAAGTTTTATCAGATCGCTATTTAAATGGGAACTGCCCGATTCCTCCGCGTGGCGCTGCTTAGTCACAGCACCGCAATACTGGAGAAGTTCGGTACTTTCTATAATGATGTCGCTAGATGTAGAGGTTACTTACATCGTCGGTACAGGATACGCAACATTAACGTTGCCATCCGTCGCGATATATCGGTACCGTAACCCGACAAACCACTTTTGCCTCGATTTTGTAAAATATGTTACGAGATTGGCTCAAGTACCGAAGTAACGCCTTATGCTTAACATGTAAATGCAGCCTCAGTTAGTTTTATTTATCTCAACAAGTTTTTGTTAACAAGGTCGTCTCACAGATGGCGAGGTCGTCTCACTGGCGTTGCATGTTGTGTATCCTGTATCGACGATACGAACACCTTCTAGATCCAGCGACATCATTCGAGAAAATACCAGACTGAAACGACATGAAATGTCGAGCGGCGAGGGCCTCCCGGCGGATAGACCTCATCGCCTAGTGCAAGTCTTCTGAGGTGACGCCACTTCGGCCAGCAGTAAGGGACTGGAATTATTTAAGCAGCGCGACACCAAAGAATCAGGCCTCCCCCCCTCCCTTTTCACCATCTGCCGCTGTGTCACCTGTATAGTACTGTTATAAGTGAGTGTTCAGTGTTGTGCGTCCCCTGTCAGTGTTGCGAACAGCCGCCATACTGTTGCTAGTTGTGTTTTTTTATCTCGTGCGAACAGAAACCAGATTGTCGCCGTGTTTTTTTATTGTGCTTGTCTACTTCTTGTTTGTCTTCGTCCGCATCGTCACCGCAGTGTTTTTATATTTCCAGTTACACGACTTTCCGCCATTTTACAGTTTTTTACAGTGTCACCGTTTTATCGCCTGCTTTTCTTGTTTGTTTCTATTCTCATTATGTTTTTTAACTTTTCTGTAGGATGTAGAGCAGCATACTTAGGCTGCTGCCCCCCCCCCCCCCCCCCGTCTTGGGTGGAATTGAAATCCAGTAAAAAAAGAAGAATCAACCATTTGAACAGCGATCTGGTAAGACGACTCTTTGTAATCGGAACACAAACAATGACTGCGAGTTAGCAATGTATGAAGTGATTATTACCGGTACACAGGACGTGAAGTGTACTACTGGACATTAAAATTGCTACACCACGAAGATGACGTGCTACTGACGCGAAATTTAACCGACAGGGAGAACATGCTGCGATATGCAAATGATTAGCTTTTCAGAGCATTCACACAAGGTTGGCGCCGGTGGCGACACCTACAACGTGCTGACACGAGGAAAGAAGTTTCCAACCGATTTCTCATACACAAACAGCAGTTGACCAGCGTTGATTGGTGAAACGTTGTTGTGATGCCTCGTGTAAGGAGGAGAAATGAGTACCATCACGTTTCCGACTTTGATAAAGGTCGGATTGTAGCCTATCGCTATTGTGGTTTATCGTAATCGCGGCATTGTTGCTCGCGTTGGTCGAGATCCAATGACAGCTAGCAGAATATGGAATCGGTGGGTTCAGGAGGGTAATACGGAACGCCTTGCTGGATCCCAATGGCCTCGTATCACTAGGAGTCGAGATGACAGGCATCTTATCCGCATGGTTGTAACGGATAACAGATGGGGACGTTTGCAAGACAACAACCATCTGCACGAACAGTTCGACGACGTTTGCAGCAGTATGGACTATCAGCTCGGAGACCATGGCTGCGGTTACCCTTGACGCTGCATCACAGACAGGAGCGCCTGCGATGGTGTACTCAACGACGAACCTGGGTGCACGAATGGCAAAACGTCATTTTTTTCGGATGAATCCAAGTTCTGTTTACAGCATCATGATGGTCGCATACATGTTTGACGACATCACGGTGAACGCACATTGGAAGCGTGTATTCGTCATCGCTATACTGGCGTTTCACCCGGCGTGATGGTATGGGGTGCCATTGGTTACACGTCTCGGTCACCTCTTGTTCTCGTTGACGGCACTTTGAGCAGTGGATGTTACATATCAGATGTGGTACGACCCGTGGGTCTACCCTTCATTCGTTCCCTGCGAAACCCTACATTTCGGCAGGATGATGCACGACCGCATGTTGCAGGTCCTGTACGGGCCTTTCTGGATACAGAAAATGTTCGACTGCTGCCCTGGCCAGCACATTCTCCAGATCTCTGACCAATTGAAAACGTCTGGTCAATGGTGGCCGAGCAACTGGCTCGTCACGATATGCCAGTCACTACTCTTGATGAACCATGGTATCGTGTTGAAGCTGCATGGGCAGCTGTACCTGTACACGCCATCCAAGTTCTGTTTGACTCAATGCTCAGGCGTATCAAGGCCGTTATTACGGCCAGAGGTGGTTGTTCTTGGTACTGGTTTCTCAGGTTCTATGCACGCAGATTGCGTGAAAATGTAATCTCATATCAGTTCTAGTATAATATATTTGTCCTATGAATACCCGTTTATCGTCTGCATTTCTTCTTGGTGTAGCAATTTTAATGGCCAGTGGTGTATATAGTGACGTGTGCTTGAAGCACTAAAGTGTTATCATCGACTGTTTACCGTCTCATAAACTCACTTTATCACTGCTTTTGAAACTGCCTACGGATGGAAAGAGAAAGTGTCACTTTTCGGATGTTTATACAAAACAGCGGTCTTTTGTCAAGAAAGAACGTATGGACAGGTACCGCTGTGTGACATTTGTCGGTGTTTCGTCTCAGTAACTCAAGGCGGTAAGACAGATGTGAGGCATGACATTTCTACAAAGAATCATACAAATAGATTCGCGGTAGCATCGACAACGAAGCCTATTCCTACGTTTATGATTATTGCCCATTGCCGCTGCAAAACTAACAACAGCTTATTAAGTTGTCAGGCATCGTCAGTCATTCAGTTCTCTTCACTGTACCGTAAAACTAGGTATCGCAATGTGTCCTGACCCAAAATCACCGCAAAGCAATTTATGCCTACAGGCAGGACGAAAGCTACAACGATTGTTAAAAACATTCTCGCACCGCACCCCGTGTTCGAATGCGTAAAATCGAACGCAAGGCTGAAATGATGTTTCCTTTAGTTGTTCAGTACTTTACAGAAACGGACGGAAACAAACAGAAACTGTTGAAGTGACTCTTCAGTCTTCCCTGACGGATCTGTTACAAATGCAATTTTTGGGATTGCCGCCGGATCGTATTGTTTAAATCCCACAATATTTCATCGATGTAATCTTCAGATGGTGGTAGCAGTGCAGGAGTGACAGCCACCTGAAGATCTCGAGCAGTTCCAGGGACGAAATATTGTGGGATACACACGATACGATCCGGCGGCAAACCCGAGGAGTGCATTTGAAGAAGTTGTTGAAGTTTGATTCGCTGAATAACAAAACAGCGAAGATAATTGCAAAGTTCTGTCTAGACTCTTTAAGACAACTGCAGATTAGATTCCATTAGATAGATTGATGGCTTTTTGTGGAGACGATAGCAATACCAACTTCGGAGGGCTTCATCGACGCGGCCAGCGGAATGCATTTCACCAAATTAAAGAGGAACTAGGAGAAAATGTAGAAGGGACTGGATGCGCTACTCATATTCTTTGCAATACTATATCATGCGCTGCAGGAGTCTTAAATGTAGACATTGAAATAATCGTCATTAAAATATTTAATTGTTTTTTAATATACACGGTGAGGAAAGAGAAGGATTTCCGCTTATACGTTGACTTCAATCATCAGAGTGTTCGATCTCACTCAAAAACAAGATGGCTGTCTTTAATGCCCACAGTTGAGATACTTCTTAGCTTTGGATGCCACTAAAACCATTTATTGACGCCGAAGACTGACCGCCTAAAATAATTTCAGATTTTTTTCAGTAGTCCGATCAGTGAAATTGACTTCATGTCTCTGCTGTCGGACTTAGCTCTGTTCGAAAAAATATATACAAAAAGCATGGAGAAAAATAAAGTCTCGATAATTGCAATAAAAAATATATTAATGGACACTCAAATATGTCTGAATTAAAGGAAGACGCTAGTTTTATTGACAAGCAAACGAAGATGAAGAAATATTTGATTTCGAAACTTGAGGAAGAGACAGTGGCTTTCTATACCATCGCATTTGATTACTTAGTGCTAACAAAGGCTGCATACTATTAGATAAATGTTGCCCACGCCTCTCTAAACGATGCGGTTAATGAATTGTTTATTGTGATAAAAGAGAACAGCCGATGATAATGATCTTTTTAGGTCATTCCTCCACGCCACACTCCCACAGTGGTAGATTTCGACCATTGTAACCGATTACTGTACCGTTTAAAGCTGGATTGACACACATACATACACACTAACACATACACACGCACACAAGAGCAAATACACACCAGTGACATGACCAGTCCAAGCAACACCGACTGAAACATAAAAGCTAACGGTAAATGTTCGAATAACTTTCTTTGAAGGACCTAAGCAAGAGAATTGTGTACCACTGACAGTCTAAACTTGGCTTTGAAGGAATGAATACGCTAGATAAGCTGATAGCTGTAATTCCTGTAATTTTGGGTGAAGAATATGAAAAACAAGCTCCTGCTGTCTGCTTTTTTCAGTTACCTGGTCAAAGGAGATGCGTTAAACACGATTTCATTTATTTATCGCATCGCAGCTCATAAAATCGTACGTGCAAGGCAATTGCAGACAATACGATGCACGCACTCATGCCTATTCCGACATAAAAAATGGCGAAGAACATCGCTAACGATTTTTATGAAATGTAGAATTTTCCTAATTATATAGGAGCTTTGCATGGGAAACACGTTATTAGTCAGGCTCCTTCGAAAACCGAATTACAAAAAGCTATTTTCCATAATTTTCTTGGCTTTTGTAGGTGCTCATTCGAACTTTATTGCTATTCGTATCGGCGCATATGGAAAGGCCAGGGATGGGGAATTTTTTTCCAATTCCAACTTAAGTAAAGCCCTTTAATAAGAAGCCCCTTTAAATGTACCAGATAATTCTACCATACTCAACTTCTGTATATTATTATTGTTGACGAAGCATTTCTTCTAAAAACGTACTTAATGCGACTATAACGAGGATAATTTGAACGATGGTGAGTGTAACTTCAACTCTCGTTTGAGTCGTGCCAGGAGGACATCAGAAAACAATTTTGGTATGTTGTCTCAAAAATTACACTAGGTGCCTTCAGGCTGGTCCAAACTACATAGATAACGTAATTATGGCCACATGTTTACTGCGTAACTTTTTTAAAAAGTACGATAAAAATGCCTATAACTACGTTACCCAGGAAGTCGATTTGAGCAATGGTGGTCACATATTACAAAATTTACGTTTGAAAGGAGGGAAAGCAACGAAAGATGCACTTCATGTAAGTGAATTATTCTGTTCTGAGGTTTGGTCTTTGCCTTGGTTAACAAATATCTAGGTGCAAGAAAATGTTGTAGCGATAGCCAACACTTAAAAAAATGGTTGTATTCCTTGACGAAGAATCAGAAATATACCCGTATTTACTTACCAATTGATTTTATTGTTGTTTTGGTTGTATTCCTTGACGAAAAATCAGAAATATACCATTATTTACTTACTAATTGATTTTATTGTTGTTTTCGTTGTATTCCTTGATGAAAATTCAGAAATATACCCGTTTTTATCTACCAATTGATTTTATTTTTGTTCCTATTTTATTTCAAAGTTTTTCTTGAGCTCTGGGTCCATTATTTAGTATTGGAGATATCATACAGCATAGGTTAGATGTGAGCTAATTCAACAACTTTTTCCCCATTCATGTTCATTTTTGAAATAACGTACAACTCAACAATCTGACCGTACCGCGGCCGTTAAGTGAGAAAAAATCGTCCGCAAGGAACACGGCTGATTATGGCGAGAGAATGGTTTGCACTATTTACGCCACGCCACGGGTGAGAGTTAACTATGCCCTTGAAATTGCTACAACAATACTTTCAACCGCATCGGCAGAATCATGCGCCGGTCGAGGCACTTGCCTCGCCGATGTGTGCGAATCCACCCAGCCTCGGATCTACGATATTTCCGAACCGGGGCAAAAACTTGATGGTATCACCTCCGCCCCTTCCAGTCAAGCGTTTTTTTCAAAATTGATTTTTCAAAAATATGTTCATTTTGTAGTGCGCCTTTCTGAATAGGTTGATATATAAAACATATCTGTTCAAGGAAATGTTAAGAATTGTTATTTGGTCTTACAGTCTGGCAAAGTGCAGTGTCACTACGCCTCTTCACACAGCATTCTTCAATCGCATATCAATGTACTTCGTTCTGTGAAATTCGAACGTGTGTATTTTGTAATTGAAGCCATCAAACCTGTAATCGGGTGAATGGAAATTAAAATGTCCTGTAGCGCCTCTCCTTTTTCCAGTTGGCGGGTTTAACATCCTACCTCCCTTAAAAAAAACTCACAATTAACACTGTGTGGGATTATTTGCGACCGGGAGAATAAGAACTCTTCAAAAAATTTGCACTCTTTATTGCCTATTACCTAATAACTTTCTCTTTTACGCGACATAAAATTAAATATAGGAAACACATAATAAGTAAAGGCACGAAACAAGCAAGACAGTACACATTTGTTCAATCCGTAGGTCCCATCATTTTTTCTCTCTGATCGTGTTGCAGTTTTACACCCTCGTACTTTCTTTTCTGCAAAAAAATATATTACTTCATCAAAGTTCGTCAAACGTTTATCTTCATGACAAATCAAAAAGTCGTTGTCGAATACTGAAAAGGCTGTTAATACGAACAGTGCCCAAGACTGGTGCAGTTTCTATCTGATTATGTCTATTTTGTCACTGTCTGCTAGATAAAACGAAATAGGACTTTCTAATATTGCAGCAATTGTAGAACACGTCAAATAAGCGAAAATGTTTTGGCACAAATGGTCATTTTTATCTATCTCATTTACAAATAACGCGACAGAATATAATCGGCAAGGTACCAATATTGGATGCCTATTACGCCTACTACAAGCAGAAAGTTTTATGTAAGAAAACAGTTTCACATTTCGTTCATACGCTCCTGTTTCTTAAGCATAAGTTCGAAAAGTAGCAGCTGTACGAAATTTTTATATAAATTTGGAATCGTCAGATTCTTCCACATATTTTATGTGATGTCCCCCGTTTCTTTCCCTTCCTCGTTCTATCAAACAATCTTGTCATCACTAATCCTGTAACTATTCCTGCCTCTGTGAAAACTTATTCTTCGGTTAATTTCGGTAACCCTGCCAGAATCACCGGTTCAGTCATCCCGCGTTTATTCTCCGGTTAGGCGTTTTTACGTGTTGGTAAAACGCGTTTTCCACTTTATTCCGAGAATAGAACTTAAGCGGTAGCTGACCGGGGACTGTAAGACTGGCCCTGAGTCGTGTAGCCATATGGAAAAGATTTTCTGTCAAAATTTCATTTTCTTGGATACACCGAGAAGATAATAAGTAATCTTTTTTACCTCTTACAAGGGGAGGCCGCCAATTGTGAAATTCAGATTCGATTCATACTGCGCATAATAAAAGCTCATGGCCAGAGGTGTAATGTGGCAAAGCACCAAGATGCACTTCTCAGCCGTTGCCGAGAAAATCGACAGTTAAAAGAAACCGTTGCGGTGAAATACTCTCGACGATTAGTAATTTTCTACAGCGTCGTGGCGCAGCGGAAATCGCTCGGGTTCGTAATCCGAAGGTTGCCGGATCGAATCTCGCGCCCTGCAATTTTTTTTATTATTAGGTTTTTGTAATTAATATATATATATATATAGTATTAATGAATTGCTTATGCATGTTGGTGAAGGCGGATCGCTCTCCAATTGTACCGCCTCCATTTTTCCGTTTTTTTTTTAACAGGGTGTACCAAAGCTCTCCCGTCCGCACTGATTTTCGACAATGTTATAAGTTGCGCTAGGGATCGCATCTACCTTCTTTCGAAGTTAGCAGGCAACTACGCTGTTATGCGGCGGCTCGTTTCGGCCCATTCAACATCTGTCATTCAAGTGTAACGAGCGAGTAACGGAGTTTATATTTCATACCTGCCACAGCAAATTTGTGTTCGTGGGGTCTCTATTCTAATTCGAACGTTTGACTTACGCTCTACGTATTCGTTTCGGAATATCGTTTCTACGTCTTCCGTTAACTATGCGTGGTTAACATTATGAAGACAATTAATAACATTTGTGAAATACAACTTTGTTTGCGGAAAACATAATGATGTTCGAAGTCGCCAGTTTTTCCACGACAAACGACTTTCAACAAATTATTATATGCATAATTGTTGCAACTGATTGCCGGGAATATATATATATATATATATATATATATATATATATATATATGTGTGTGTGTGTGTGAATTATAAAAAACAAATACTAAAAAGAAAAAAAGTTGCATAGCGCGAGATTCGATCCGGCGACCTTCGGATTACGAACCAGAGCGCTTACCGCTGCGCCACGACGCTGTAGAGAATTACTAATCGTAGAGAGTATTTCACTGCAACGGTTTCTTTTAACTGTCGATTTTCTCGACAACGGCTGAGAAGTGCATCTTGGTGCTTTGTCACATTACACCTCTGGCCATGAGCTTTTATTATGCGCAGTATGAATCGAATCTGAATTTCGCAATTGGCGGCCTCCCATTGTTAGTCGTTTATTTCCACTCTGTTTGTCTGAATCCATGGATTTCGCTAAAAATTATATCAACGCTTCCAGAATGAGGTTTTCACTCTGCAGCGGAGTGTACGCTGATATGAAACTTCCTGGCAGATTAAAACTGTGTGCTCGACCGAGACTCGAACTCGGGACCTTTGCCTCTCGCGGGCAAGTGCTCTACCATCTGAGCTACCGAAGCACGACTCACAGCCGGTCCTCACAGCTTTACTTCTGTCAGTATCTCGTCTCCTACCTTCCAAACTTTACAGAAGCTCTCCTGCACGATTTCGAGTCTCGGTCGGGCACACAGGTTTAATCTGCCAGGAAGTTTTATATCAACGCTGATCATTCGTACACCCAGTCAATCACATGAACAAATGGCGATAGGCATTCACCTATCTGTCTGTGGGGAAGTTTTTTACTTCTTGGTGCGACGGGGATTCCACTGGCAGAGACTTCACGTACACTATGCACGCATTCAAAAATCAACTTATGATTAGTTCAGAAATCAACTTAGAATGTGTTCAAAAATCATCAGTGATGCATTTCAAAATCATATGAATAATCGATAGGCCAACGTGCGCTGGATGCTAAGCGCTTTGTGAAATAAGTTTTTTTTCTTCTAGATTATAAATTTGGCGCCCCGTGAAATTGCCACCTGGGGTAGATATTCCAGTTTGGCACCCCCCCCCCCCCCTCGCCCTCCGATCCGGGCCTGAATCTACCTTCAACCTTCCGTGATTGAAGCGAAGGCGGAAAATTTTTACGATGACACACTCCAGAGTCGTAGTTTTTTTGCAGTTAAGATGTGTATAACTATTTCTGCATTGCGCTCTTAAACTGGTAAGAAAACCGCATTTTGTCGTTCCAACTGATTCCACCTGCAGTTACACTTATTACTTACAAGAACAATGTCATTTTACATTTTACTGAGAGCATTTCATCATTTTAGGGGTAAATGATGACAAATTCAGACCAAATGAAACAAATATGACGCTGTAAAAAACGCCCAGACTGTCGCAGCAATACACATTGTTATTACCCCTTCCCCGCCCCCCCCCTTTTTTCTGGTGGAGACGCAGGCGTGTATTCTCGCTTGAAAACGATCACAAAGGTTGCAATCGGCCATGGTTCTTGTAAGCCCTGGAGAACGCGTAAGTTCCAGCTTCATCATGATGACTACGTGTACAACTGGTGGGAGATCTGAATACCTTGTTGACCAGGACAGTTGTGGTTACACCACGAAGAGCACATTGCGTCTCGTAGCAGCCGTAAGTCAACATGCATTGTCCTGCTGAAAAAGCGCATCACCTTCCTGTGGAAGAAATGGTTGCAGCACGGGACAACAACCAGTGCAATGTAGCGGGCACTGGTTAATTTATCCTACAGAAACGTCAGATGTTCGGCCCCCACACCATGAAGCCTGGGATGGGATCTGTGTGTGGTAGGCTAATGCACTCTTGAATAGGTGGCTCATCAAGTCTCGCGTACGTCCATCGCTCGCATACAGACAGAACCTATGCTCATCACGGAAGACAACAGAGCGCAATTCCACTCACAGTCAACTCTTTCACAACATCAGGGCAGCCGTGTTTGACGGTGTCGTGATGTCAGTGGTAGCCTGGCCAGAGGCAGACCTCTTAATCCTGCTGCAAGCAGTCGGTTGCCAATGGACCCTGATAACACAGCAGGCGCAAGAATGCCGATTTCGTCCCTGGGTGATGTTCGGTCGGCCACAGCCCTTTTTTAGCACTCTGCATCGACCTTGACGTGCGTCCGAACTTCGCAGAAGAATATCCTACCGACCACTGTTAAAAGCAGCTTCCTGCAGGCCCACAATGTGACACAGTTCAAATGGCTGAAGCTGTCCAGCAGCCGCACGTAATCGCTGGTGGGGCATGGTTGTACTCTATAATGAATATTGAAAACACTGTTCACCTATAAACTCACCACAGTTAAGAGCTTGCAGAGGCAAAACAGAAGGTGGGCGGACAGGCCTTCTGTGACGATCTGATCGCCGATCAGCGTCACAAATGACTCACTAACACTATAACCTCTCAGTATGCACATACAATGGTGTCCAAAATTAAAGCAACAATCTGCTATTTCCCCGCCCTGTGACTAATTCACGGTATAATCATACAAACTGTCAACATAAGTCATTACGATCGTGTTCTGCACGGAAGTGGCCTACCGATCAAATGGCATTCCGGTCACCGGACAACCACACCAACAAGGTAGTCCCACATCCACAATCGCTGTGTACACAGTCACAGAAGTTGCAGTGTGGTGCAGAGAAGACGAATACAGACTCTCTGCTGTGGAAGGCCGTAGGAAGAATGGAAACAGGAATGTCGCAAACTGATGTGGCCCGATGACTTAATAAGAATCGTTCCGTTGTTTCTTGGCTGAGGCGACAGTTTTTTTATGCCCGTTGCAATGCATTACGTGCGGTATTCTTTACGTTGTTTCTACTTTACTATCCCCTGTTTATAGTGTTTTATGGCATTGCGACATTTCCGTTTCTTGCTTTAATCTTGGACACCAGTGTAGACTACTACCCATTAAAATTGGTACACCACGAAGATGACGTGCTACAGAAGCGAAATTTAACCTACAGGAAGAAGATGCTGTGATATGCAAATGATTAGCTTTTCAGAGCATTCACACAAGGTTGGCGCCGGTGGCGACACCTACAACGTGTTGACATGAGCAAAGTTTCCAACCGATTTCTCATACACAAACAGCAGTTGACCGTCGTTGTCTGGTGAAACGTTGTTGTGATGCCTCGTGTAAGGAAGAGAAATGCGTCCATCACATTTCCGACTTTAATAAAAGTCTGATCGCCTATCGCGATTGCGGTTTATCGTATCGCGACATTGGTGCTAGCGTTGGTCGAGATCCAATGACTATTAGCAGAATATGGAATCGGTGGGTTCAGGAGGGTAATACGGAACGCCTTGCTGGATCCCAATAGTCTCGAATCACTAGCAGTCGAGATGACAGACATCTTATCCGCATGGCTATAACGGATCATGCAGCCACGTCTCGATCCCTGAGTCAACAGATGGGGACGTTTGCAAGACAACAACCATCTGCACGAACAGTTCGACGACGTTTGTAACAGTATGGACTACCAGCTCGGAGACCATGGCTGCGGTTACTTTTGACGCTGCATCACAGACAGGAGCGCCTGCGATGTACTCAACGACGAACCTGGGTGCACGAATGGCAAAACGTCATTTTTTCGGATGAATCCAGGTTCTGTTTACAGCATCATGATGGTCGCATCCGTGTTTGGCGACATCGCTGTGAACGCACATTGGAAGCGTGTATTCGTCATTGCCATATTGGCGTATCACCCGACGTGATGGTATGGGGTGCCATTGGTTACACGCCTCGCTTACCTCTTGATCGCATTGACGGCACTTTGAACAGTGGACGTTACATTTCAGATGTGTTACGACTCGTGGCTCTACCCTTCATTCGATCCCTGCGAAACCCTACATTTCAGCAGGATAATGCACGACCGCATGTTGCAGGTCCTGTACGGGCCTTTCTGGATACAGAAAATGTTCTATTGCTGCCCTGGCCAGCACATTCTCCAGATCTGTCAGCAACTGAAAACGTCTGGTCAATGGTGGCCGAGCAACTGGCTCGTCACAATACGCCAGTCACTACCCTTGATGAACTGTGGTATCGTGTTGAAGCTGGATGGCCAGCTGTACCTGTACACGACATCCAAGCTCTGTTTGACTCAGTAAATATTGCCATTATTCAGTTATACGTAAATCACATGATTAACAACTGTTATCAGCTTTCTGCTTTCAATTGAATGGTTTGTGCCACTGTCCACTCGTGTTCGTTTATTTTTCAGCGCATCATTCCCTGCCTACGTAAGTAAGGGAAAACACGGAAATCTGTGTTTTAAAAATTTTTGATTCCTTTTACCGACCCAACTAAGTTCTAGGAGGCCGAGTAATTGCGTGTGGAGGATTTCTGGTGCATGAGGTGACATGGAACTCAACTTTTTTCTTCCATAATTTCGAAAGTAGATAAATTACGTCAAGCGTCAGTATTGCAGGAAGGTCACGATTGTGTTTGATGGATACCATAGTGTGACAAATTAAGGGAATACGAAATCAGCTGTACAGTTACCAAAAGAACGGCACCATATGTCATGTTTACTGAAACTGCATCAATAATCATGGCGAAAGATTTATTTCTGTCTAATATACAAATAAAAAGCGCCTCATTTCTTTACTGACTACAAAACGTGAAGGTAAGAACTTCAATATTAAACAAGTTGCTGAGGACGTATTGTATTGTAGCTACAGCCTTTAAAGTTGATCAGCGTTGTCTTGTAGTCGTTGGGAAGGACAGTGACGCTCTCACCGTTTCAGCCCCATTGTCCCGAAATTTTTTTCTATTATAGTCAGGCAAAGACAGACATGGAGACACAGTTACGAGCCCCCTAAATTTCAGCCGGCCGAAGTGGCCGCGCGGTTCTGGCGCTGCAGTCTGGAACCGCGAGACCGCTACGGTCGCAGGTTCGAATCCTGCCTCGGGCATGGATGTGTGTGATGTCCTTAGGTTAGTTAGGTTTAACTAGTTCTAAGTTCTAGGGGACTAATGACCTCAGCAGTTGAGTCCCATAGTGCTCAGAGCCATTTGAGCCATTTTTGAACCCCCTAAATTTCAAGCTGTCTCAAATATCGACGGATATTATTCTGTTCCTACATGGCTTCAATGGCTGCGATGCGCATCCGTCGTTTTTCGACAAAGGAAAGCTAAACGCCTCAAGACATCTGGTACGAAAAACAATGTGCAGAAAGGAACAGAGATATTCAGCAATTCCAGCGCTACTGCTGATGAGTCTGATGAGGAGGCTGGACAGAAGTTCATAGCAGTCCTGTACTGCGAAGATGAAACAAAGCCATTAAACGTGTTTCGCTATCAAATTTTTGGAAAATCATTCGGACTCACCTCTTTGCCTCCTACAGATGCTGCTGCTTGACAATATTCCCGGAGGGCATATTTACAAGTGCAAGCAGGGGAGACAACCCGCTTCATCCACTAAAATGGGGCCGGAAGGCTTTAAAATTCGGCCTCACTTATAAACAAAATTTTTTGTCCTATTGTAACAGGTAATATTATTCTGATAATTTCAAAGTTTTGAAAATTATTATCTCGAGAACATGAAGGTGGACCAGTAACAAAAATAAAAAAAGTGAATACTGAAAAAGTTCATTTATGTTAGTCATTAACCGCGTGGGTTACATATAATCGAATAATAGCGATATTTGCTTACTGGCTAGGCTTTTTGTTATTTTCTTTGACTTCTTGAAAACACAATTTTCTCTTATGAAATTATGCGTCAAATTCGGCAGTTCTCAGAAGCTGCACCTTTTGTAGCAATGAAAAGAGCGTTTTTCAAAAACGTGTGAAAAATTGCCATTTTATGACGTAACTTTCCTACAGGAAAATTTAATAAAATAGCAAAGTTTTCATACTCAATCGATGCAAAATATAATGCTCTACATTTCTGGTAACCTTGAACTTATCGATTAAACGCGTAGTTTCGAAGGAACAACGAAAACGTCCGAAATTTTGGCGGTTTTTTTTTCATCACGTTTGAAACTTCACTCAGAAATCGGAGCAAACTCCGATTATTCATATAAGAGACCTACAGGGCCTACTTGAGTGATTAAAACAGTTTCCAGAATTCCACTAATTTATAGAATGCAGGACTTTAATTTTCTTGGCATGCAAGACACATGAAGCAATTTGAACTATTCATGATGCAACAGATTTGCACATGGAATTTAGAGGGTATCGTGGCAGAAGGCGCCTGCAATGCATTCACAAAGCTGCGTTTTGTGAAGGCCACAGCCTTCACACAGGGCTGGAGAGTCGCAAACTAGATAGTCGAGTCTCTCATTTCGTCATTTTTAAAAGATAATATCACTTTTTACTTCTTTGATTACAAACGCATCCGCTGATAGTAATAATAAAGAATTACACTAAAAAACTTCAATTTTACACATAAAATTACTAATGTTTTTGAAACAAAAACTGAGTTTGACAACAAGTAAATAAAATAATGATCCTACCTGTATCAGCAATGGTTCAGCTCCTGAAGTGAAAGTTGTCGCTGTAGGGAGGTCATCGCGTGGTGAAATAAACTTTCATCGTGCAACCTCATTCTCTTTTTACTTCCTCTCTTTCTTTTTCGACAATACGCAGCAAATACAGAAAGAATGTCGCACGAAAGACGCGGGGAAGGGGTCCAAGGTTCGTAACCGCACGGCCACCGGTTGCTGCCACCGCTTCCGCCGCGCGCTGCTGCACCCAAAATTTACCGGTAGTCGGCCGCGCACGCGCTTCCCCGGAGTTCAGCATAACAACGTTGTCATCTGATGAACTTAAGCTTACCTTTAGTTACAGTAGGTGCTCAAAATGATGTCTGTCTGTGGTGAGAGCAGCCTGACATCTCCTGAGCACATTAGCAAACACTCGACGAATTTCGGCAGCCGAAGTCTGGGAAATGACTATCCGAACCATGTCTTCCAATATTTCCCACGTGCAAAACACAATACTGCTGTGTGGTTGTTGGGCCATACTGTCTACGCCCTCACTGGGCCATACTGTCTACGCCCTCATCGATCGGCAAATTCACGATGGACTCGCATTTTTTACTTAAATTTGGAAACAATATTTTTAGATCAAAAACAGTGAAAAACACCATGAATATTTTGCCAATTTCTTATCAGCTGCATTGCATCATGCATATGCGAAACAACTCTAAGATGTGTCTCGAGCTCCTCTTATTTCCCTCAATTGTCCATTTAGTCTCGCAATTGAGTTTCGATGATTCGTACACTGATCTCATTCTTGCGTCTTGCATGTTGTTCTAGCAAAAATAAGTCTTGATATATAGTTAGCGTCAGGTGGCGAAATAGAATCAGTCTCCATGTATCTGTGTATCTTTGTTATATGTCTACCTATGTACTTGTATATATATGTTCATACTAGAAAAAAAGGAGGAAAGTTAGAGGGAGTAACTGAGTAATAGGATGCAGTTCCACTTGCAGAGCATGTAAAAAACGGTAAAAATTAAAAAAAGAATAAAAAATAAAAAGAAAGAAAAACAAAAATGAAAAAAGAATAAAAAATAAAAAGAAAGAAAAACAAAAATGAAAAAAGAAATAAAAAATACTCCGGTTCTCATCCGATCACCGAAGTTAAGCAACATTGGGCCCGGTTAGTACTTAGATGGGTGACCGCTTGGGAACACCGGGCTCCATTTCATTTTTTAATGTTTACGTCGCTACCCCTGCCAGCCCTCGTTTCATACTAACTTTCAGGTGCGACAAAGATGCTTCCACAAGCATTTTAAACTACTGTATTAAACGTAAGATACGAAATTACGGTAGTGAACTCAGTTTGAGAAAGAATGTGCGAAGGAAGAGTGCTAGGAATTCCTTGAAAATAACGAAACACTATGAATCGACAGACGCGCTCTGAAATACGTCTGAGCCTACTGTTTTGTAACAGTGCTAAATTCCACAAACTAAATAATATAATTATAATAAAAAAAATCAACCGTTCTCGTCCAATCACCGAAGTTAAGCAACAACGTTAGTACTCAAATGGCTGACCGCCTGGGAACTCTGGCTGTCTTTATTTTTTACTTTTTTGTCGCTGCCCCTGCCAGCCCTCTTTTCGTACTACCTTTCTCACGTGACAAAGATGCTTCCATAATGATTTGAAATTGTTGTAATAAATGTAGGATACGATATTAAAAAAAAAAGAAAAAAACACTTCGAGCGTGTGGGGATTGATTGTATACACCTTGTCTTTTAACATACCCCAAAGATAAAAATCACACGGATTTACATCTGGAGAACAAGGAGGCCAATCAACTATCCTATCATCAAAAACACTTCCTATTGCTGTCATAGAAGCATTGGCGATGAGTGGTCTTGCAATGTTATGCATGAAACATCCGTACATCTTTTCGTTAGGTGTTAGTTCTCGAAAAAAGGATACGGTATATTGTTCACATACCTGTCAGAACACATTGTTTCGTAGAAACTGCACACTTTCGTAGAAACTGCACACCACATTCCGGTTTTGACATCATGCAGAGGTTGTTGGTGTAGTTCATAACGGTTTTCGGAGTTCCAACGTCGATTGTTCTGAGAATTTATGTAAGCTGACAAATGCAGCCATGCTTCATGGCACAAAAAAACGCATCTCAGGATCATCTTCCCCATCGTGCGCAGACTGTAACAACCAGTTAAAATAACGACGTCGAGCAACAGTACCTGAGTTCCTCAGTTGATACACTACCATTATTTTGTGTGGTTTAAATTTCAGTTTGTGCTTAGCTCTGTGAGCAGATGCTGTTGACACACCAGTCTGAAATGCCAAAAGGCGCAGAGATATTCTCGGACTTCTTTCTTCTATCACATCTAATTTATTTTCTGTTAAAACATTAGGTTCTGTAGGCCTTCGCTTGTGTGTGACATATCCAATCTCTTGAAATTTCTTCACTAATCTGCGTATCGTCGATCATTGGGAACATGCACACTGGGGAATTTTCGTATGATTTTCTTTTGTCATAGTTCCAACACAAAAAACACTCGTTCCTTAGTGTAGGCCACACCGAATGGAAACTCGAGAGGAAACTCAAAATAAAACGTCCAAACACTCAGTCGCACAGTACAGAAGACACACGCAGGATGTTTTTTATCTGAGGACCGGGCCCATTGGCATACGGGCAGGGAAAATTCCGACTCGGCGCAGTTGCAATAATTACGTCCAGCAACAATATCTGTAGCGATTAAATTTGACAAAAAACTCAAAAGAAAACACCAGTACACTCAGTCACACAGTGTAGGGGCCACGCGCAAAGTGTTGGCGCCCGAGAGCTATGAATAGCGACAACAGGCAGACGCAGCTATTAACAGCCACTAAACGCACCGTGTGGACCCCTCCAGGGCATCTTTCGTGAGACGCCCTGCGGTTTTGTTTTTTAAACATATTTTCGCCAGCTGGTTCGTCGCTATGCACACAGTAAAACAAAAAACAGAGTAACTTTACAACAGAGCTACACAAGCGGACACAGAATAATGTGAAACAAGAGGTAGACGACCAACTGAACACTGCCGCGTGGAATAAAGTGTTGCTGCCACATTGTTTGGATGTCATTGTTTGCTGTGCAGCGTAGGAAGAGAGTAGGGAGGGGCCACAGCTGGCTATGACGCGAGGTTTTGTCTGTCTGCCAAATCCAGTAGTGTATTTCCTATTACTGAAAACTCTTGAAGCCCTCGGTGTTTTGTTTTGGAGAGCAATTAGAATTCGTTAGAATATCAGGAGATTTATGTACGGGGCAGTTAAATGGAAACGAGACAGACGAAAAAAAATTAAATAAACTATTTATTATTTCAAAAGTAATCGCCATAACTTTTACTAGATTTATCCCACTGTGAGAAACGACGGTCAACGCCTTATTGGAAAAATGTTCGCGGTTGCGTACGGAACCATGATTGTACCCTGGTGTGCACGTCTTTGTCCGAGGACAATCGACGGTCACGGGTGTCTCCCATCAGGGCTCCAAAGATATGAAAAATGGGAAAAATGCAAGGGGAGAGAGATCGGGACTGTACAGAGGATGTGTAAGGGCTTCCCAGCGAAACTTGTGCAGTATAGTCGAAACAATCTTGGCAGCATATGGGCGGGCATTATCCAGCAATAGAATTATGTCGCCCTTCAACATCCCTGGGCGTTTGGTCTCGATGGTGCGCTTCAGTTTTCGCGGAGTGTCCACGTACCGCTGTGCGTTAATTGTGGCGTCATATTAAAGAAAGTCAATGCATAGCGGACTCTTGCAGTCGAAGAAGGTCATGATGACTTTCCCGGAGCTGGTGTGCCTGTTTTCCATCTGCACAGATATGTTGAATGTTTTGTGTCGTATTTACGAATAAAACGCCAAAAGATCTTCGACTTGAGTTTTCAACACTTCCAATTCTGCTTCTACTTTTGGAAACTGGTTTTCAGCATAAAACTAGTGGATTTTACTTCTTATGACCCTCTGTGTAAAGTCGTCCAGTACAAATTTTTTGGTGATACAAAACCTGATGACTCTCAATTTCTTTTGAAATTCGTTTTACTGTGCTTTCTTCAATAGCGAGACAGTCAGAAATGCTCTTTACTCTCTGTAATACAAAACTGTTCGTGTCGTGTTCGTTTTTCGGCCTCGAAGTCAGCTTCCGCAGATTACAATAATGGACTTTTCCCAACACTGTAAGAGATGCATCGTTTCAAACAAGTTACAGGAAACTACTGCGTCACGACGGCTATCACACACCAGTGCACAACAACGAATGGCAGCGCTATTGTTAAGGAAACCCCGACGCAAATACAACAGAAGACAGAATACAGAACAGAGTCCCGGCAAGGTTGCATCAGCGACATACGGTACATAAGGGCCCAAAAACAATAAATGAAACACGAGATATTAGCACTTTATATAGACTTAGCATAAGAACATAGCATGCATAAAAGAAAAATATAGAGCTTCGATTTATACTTTTCGTGTTGTTCATACGTTGCATCATAAGGAGAAATTAAACAATTTACGTCCTCCAAAACGGCTGAATACAAAGCAGTGAAAACTTGCCAACAGTTAGAGAAGAATTATATCACTCATGTTTTCATAGGAGAAATGAGATTGTTCACAAAAATTCGCTCTGGGATCCGTGGCTCTTCAAAGTAGACAGTTCCCAGAGAAGGCCCGAAAAATCACACTCTCACATAAAAATGTCCCGTTTCAAATAAAAGTAGGCAATTCCGTGATTGAAGAGGGGTGTGACATATCAATGCTCATCATGCGATTGTCACAATAGACGCTCGAAGCCAGGAAGCAATAATCATGAAACGAGTGGTCGGCATGCACTTGCACTTCTGTCCCTAAACCATTTCTTCAGCCAACCGCTGTGGCCCAGCGGTTCTAGGCGCATCAGTCCGCAACCGCGCTACTACTACGGTCGCTGGTTCGAATCTTGCCTCGGGCTTGGATGTGTGTGATGTCCATAGGTTAGTTAGGTTTACGTAGTTATAAGTCTAGGGGACTCGTGACCTCAGATGTTTAAGTCCCATAGTGCTTAGAGCCATTTTTGAATCATTTCTTGAACTACAAAAAAAATGGTTCAAATGGCTCTGAGCACTATGGAACTTAACTTCTAAGGTCATCAGTCTCCTAGAACTTAGAACTGCTTAAACCTAACTAACCTAAGGACATCACACATCCATGCCCAAGGCAGGACTCGAACCTGCGACGCAGCGGCCACACGGTTCCAGACTGTGGCGCCTAGAACCGCACGGCCACCCCGGCCGGCTCTTGAACTACAGTTTTCAGCAGCGTCTCATGACGTAATACGTAAAATATCTTATTAAAAGCATCCGGACACCTATATGTCATTCGGAATACACCTCTAGTTGTCAAGAGAGACGGACCCGCCAGTAATTTTTTGGAAATTTGTGGTATATTCTATGGGACGATACTGCTAAGGTCATCGGTCGCTAGGCTTACACACTACTTAATCTAGCGTAAACTGAGTTATAATAGGGACAACACACACACCCATGCCCGAGGGAGGACTCGAACCTCCACAGGGGGAGCCGCGCGAACCGTAAGAAGGCGCGTAAGACCGCGCGGCAGACCCGCAATTATAAAAGGAGTCAGGGAGTATTGTGTTGTCATTAGAGCAGTGATAACAGCAGAATGGGTCGGTCAAGAGAACTAAGTGACTTTGAACGTCACCATAAGAATAAACGTGATGTAAACATTGCTCTACGTGTTCTGCGTTTGCTGGAACGTCAATTGATTTCCGTTTCACGCGGGACTGCAGCCAAGCTGTCTCGAGTACTGTCAAGTACGATTATAGTGGTACGTTTTGTGCTGTGCGTCAACGCGCACATAGCATTAGCGACAGTACGGGACAACAGATTTACCCGCGCATATAACTTGGACAGCACTGGCCTGTGAGCTGGTACATCAGCTAGCCTACAGTGGCGTGGCCAACTGCAGTTGACACGTAAAAAGAGACGAGCAGAGGAGCAATCTGTATGTCAGTTAATTTTTAAGCAAAATGAAATAATACATCGTAAATCTCCTACGATACGCTCCTTAGACGACTAGACGAAATCACGTTATCGTTTCTGGCTAACGTGCTATTGTAATTGAAAACAAGAATGATGAAAATTCCTGACTTAACCACAGGGTAATTTTTCTGCATAATCTGTGTGTAACGTAAGAGAGTACTGAAGGATTTCACTGTATAGTTAAATATTGAAGCCATTGGAGGTATTACTTAGAGTCAGTCGTCTCGTAATCCCTTAGCTCCTTCTTTATCCGAATCCGAGAAATACATTCCAGTTCTGGAAGTGTCACCTGCTACGTTGATAAGGAGCCTAGCAACAACAGAATCCACGAATCCAACCAGGCGCAGCATTTTTTCTTCTTCTTTTATGACGAGCCGTTCTATATTCAGCCAGCTTTCGGCAGTGACGTGTGAAAAAACTGCGAATGTTAGTTCCAGTACGTCTGGCAGCTTAACAGTCTTGTTACTTCTCGGGCCAAATCCCGCAGCTTGACTCCAGATCAGTTCTGTTGGGTTCATATTGTAATGGTAAATAGCAAATGTAAAAATGCAGCATATGTATGATGTGCTCCATGCTGTGAAAATAATTGTTTTTAATATTTCTACGATAATTATCTACCTCTGTGGTATAAAACGATGGACATAGTCCAAATAAAGGCGATTTAGTTTTTCATTTTTGCCTTAAAAATCAAATTGTTATGTTTTCTTAATTTAAACAACTTTTATGAACAGTCTTTCATAAAACATCGACAATTACGAATTTGTATTTGAAATGGAAATAGGAATTTCGCGTCCAATATGTAATTTGAAACAAGAAAGACGTGCATTATTCATTAAAAAATGATGATGAGTTTTATAATTACGAGATGTAGATATTTCAAATTGAACGAGAAAAAAATGATATGTGGGAGATATAAATCAACGCACGAATAACCGTAATTAGTTCACATTTCATTAAGTTATCGACTGCGCTACAGTTCAACGTGGAGTTCTTTATCAACTGCAATATATACAACACTGGAAAAACTTTAAGAGCTGATTATCTTCATAAATTTATGAAAAACAATAAGAACAGCGTATTTCTCGGCACTTTTTAAGCGTGTTCACTACGGAACAGAAAGCAGCCTCAGGCATTTTCGTTTCTGGCTAACGTGCTATTGTAATTGAAAACAAGAATGATGAAAATTCCTGACTTAACCACAGGGTAATTTTTCTGCATAATCTGTGTGTAACGTAAGAGAGTACTGAAGGATTTCACTGTATAGTTAAATATTGAAGCCATTGGAGGTATTACTTAGAGTCAGTCGTCTCGTAATCCCTTAGCTCCTTCTTTATCCGAATCCGAGAAATACATTCCAGTTCTGGAAGTGTCACCTGCTACGTTGATAAGGAGCCTAGCAACAACAGAATCCACGAATCCAACCAGGCGCAGCATTTTTTCTTCTTCTTTTATGACGAGCCGTTCTATATTCAGCCAGCTTTCGGCAGTGACGTGTGAAAAAACTGCGAATGTTAGTTCCAGTACGTCTGGCAGCTTAACAGTCTTGTTACTTCTCGGGCCAAATCCCGCAGCTTGACTCCAGATCAGTTCTGTTGGGTTCATATTGTAATGGTAAATAGCAAATGTAAAAATGCAGCATATGTATGATGTGCTCCATGCTGTGAAAATAATTGTTTTTAATATTTCTACGATAATTATCTACCTCTGTGGTATAAAACGATGGACATAGTCCAAATAAAGGCGATTTAGTTTTTCATTTTTGCCTTAAAAATCAAATTGTTATGTTTTCTTAATTTAAACAACTTTTATGAACAGTCTTTCATAAAACATCGACAATTACGAATTTGTATTTGAAATGGAAATAGGAATTTCGCGTCCAATATGTAATTTGAAACAAGAAAGACGTGCATTATTCATTAAAAAATGATGATGAGTTTTATAATTACGAGATGTAGATATTTCAAATTGAACGAGAAAAAAATGATATGTGGGAGATATAAATCAACGCACGAATAACCGTAATTAGTTCACATTTCATTAAGTTATCGACTGCGCTACAGTTCAACGTGGAGTTCTTTATCAACTGCAATATATACAACACTGGAAAAACTTTAAGAGCTGATTATCTTCATAAATTTATGAAAAACAATAAGAACAGCGTATTTCTCGGCACTTTTTAAGCGTGTTCACTACGGAACAGAAAGCAGCCTCAGGCATTTTCATACTGCGCATTAACAACGCGACAATCAGAGCACAACGTTCCAGAAGCTGCGATTGTACACGATTTTTGAAATAAAAGGTACGTAGCGAAAGCGTGATTAAGAAAAACGTTGGTGGCTGTTAATACATTTCAGTATCTTAAAGTCTCATTTAACGTAACTTAGTAATGATATATCTAATACATGAGCGTAACAACACCAGTGTAGGTGTACTACGGCTTCTGACCAATCATCGCGTTTATGGTTGTTTACATCAGGTTTATTCTTGTAATGAACGGATTATAGTCATTGGATTTCACTTGACTAACAGATCCATGAGGGACCTTTAAAACCTTCTAAAGCTGCTCAAGTCGACTGTTGGTGATGTGACACAGTTAAAGCAAGACCAGGGCATAACTCATATGCAGACAGA
Source organism: Schistocerca americana (assembly GCF_021461395.2). NCBI lineage: Eukaryota > Metazoa > Arthropoda > Insecta > Orthoptera > Acrididae > Schistocerca > Schistocerca americana. The sequence goes on from NC_060126.1 coordinate 385,814,659, forward strand.
CGGGGACCATCGACCACTGTGGAGGGTGTCTGTAAAAATTGCTTGAAATCGGAGGATGGAATTCCAAAGTGCTACTAGCAGTCTGGTTAGGGCAATGAACGTGAGTAGACAGCTGAAACTAATGGTCGAGTAGCTCCTCAAATGTCACATATTTCTACAGTCAGTGCTGAGCCTCGCTCGATGTGGTGTAAAGAGCTACGCCACCGGACGGTGGATGAATGGAATCGAGCGATTTGGAGTGGCAATCAGGTGGCAGGGTTTGGGTTTGTTGGATGCCTGGAGAACGTAGCCTGCCGTCATGTGCAGTGCCTACAGTGAAGTACGGTGAAGGGAAGTGTAACGGTATGGGGGTGATTTCGAGGCTAGGGTGTGATGCCGTTATTGCTCTTAAGAAAAAGCTAAACGTGGAAAGATATGAATACGTTTTACAGCTCTACAGGGTGTGGTAGATAAGTAATGAGACTGGCCGCCGCGCGGCGCCCCAGTCGCTCGCAGGGCGGTCTCCACCTGTAAGTCACGTGGTGGGGGATCTGAGCTAACAATAGAACCGGTTCGCAGTCGCGTCGGAGCTCTGGTGCAGTGAGGGTCGAGCTTCGCGTATTACGTTGTTTGTGTGCCCGTGACACTTGTGAAAACGCTGAAGATGGATCGCTCGATAGAACAGCGGTATGCAATCAAATTAAGATGGATCGCTCGATAGAACAGCGGTAGGCAATCAAATTTTGCTTTCGCTTGGGCAAAACTGCTTCGGAAACTTTTGCTATGATTACGGAGGCCTACAAAGAAGACTCCCTATCAAGAGCTCAAGTGTTCCGGTGGTTTAATGAATTTAAAAACGGGAGGGAATCCGTTGAAGACATGGAACGATCTGGACGCCCTTCAACGAGTCGTGTGGATGAAACGGTGACCAAAGTGAAAGAACTCCTGGACTCCGACCATCGTTTAAGTCTCAAAATGATCGCCGATGAGGTCTCCGTGAATAAATTTACGGTTCACCAAATTGTTACGCAAGATTTGATGATGAGGAAAGTTTGCGCAAAATTGGTTCCCCGAGTCCTCACCGCCGAACAAAAGCAACAACGAGTGGACGTTTGCCGTGAGATGTTGAATGATTTGGAAAATAATCCACACTTTTTAGACAACGAAGTAACAGGCGACGAATCGTGGACATTCCAGTACGACCCGGAGACGAAAGCCCAGAGCTCAGAGTGGCACAAACCGGCATCCCCGCGGCCGAAGAAAGCAAGAATGTCAAAGTCCCGCATCAAGACAATGCTGATTGTGTTTTCGACAAGCGGGGGTTAATTCACAAAGAGTTTGTCCCTCAGGGGAAGACTGTCAATGCCGAATTCTACAAAGAAGTCCTTCAGCGATTGCACAGAGCCGTCAAACGGAAGCGACAGGACCTTGCTCAACGCTGGCGTCTCCACCACAACAACGCTCCAGCGCATACAGCGTTCCTCGTGACCTCCTACTTGGCCCGAATTGGAGTTGAAGTTTTGCCACAGCCACCATACAGTTCTGACTTGAGTCCTCCAGATTTCTTCCTATTTCCGAAGGTCAAAAGGTGCCTGAAGGGTCATCGTTTCGACGATATTCCGAACATCCAACATGCTGTAACGAAGGCACTAACTGGGATAACTCAAACGGACTACAGTGGGGCCTATGAAGCTTGGAAAACGCGCTGGCAACGTTGTGTCGACGCCCAAGGCGAGTACTTTGAAGAATATTAACGTTTTGTGCAAATTGTATCAATAAATTTGTTTTTCTAGACTGAGTCTCATTACTTATCTACCACACCCTGTATGTATTGCATACAGTAGAGGAAAGGTTCGCAGACGATGATTGTATCAGCATCACAATACACCCTGTCATAATGCAACACCTGTGAGACAATGATTTCTAGACAACAACAACACTCCCTAAAATGGCTGAGCTGTCCAGAGTCCCGAGCCCCTTTGAGACTTAACTTAGGCTTCCCTCCAGGCTCCAGCGTCCAACATCACTACCTTCTTTGGTTCCAGTCTTAAGGGAGAATAAACTTTTATTCCTCCAAAGACATTCAGACACCAGATTGAAGGTGTCCGCAGCAGAGCTCAAGACTTCATATTAATATCTAGTAACGGACATCTGAAGCTCACCATTCTCTGAATTTATTCTACACTATGTGATAAAAAGTATCCGGACCCCTGGCTGAAAATGACTTACAAAATCACGGCGCAAAATTGTGGTGCTCTCCATCGGTAATGCTGGAATTCAATATGGTGTTGGCTCACTCTTAGCCTTGATGACAGCTTCCACTCTCGCAGGCATACGTTCAGTCGGGTACTGGAATGTGTCTTGGGGAAGGAAAGCCCATTATTCACGGAGTGCGGCACTGAGGAGAGGTATCGATGTCGGTCGGTGAGGCCTAGCACGAAGTCGGCGTTCCAAATCATCCCAAAGGTGTTCTATAGGATGCAGGTCAGGACTCTGTGTAGGCCAGTCCGTAACAGGGATGTTATTGTCGTGTATTCACTCCGCCACAGGCCGTGTATTACGAATAGGTGCTCGATCGTGTTCAAAGACGCAATCGCCATCCCCGAATTGCTCTTCAACGGTGGGAAACAAGAAGGTACTTAAAACATCAGTGTAGGCCTGTGCTGTGATAGTGCTATGCAAAACAGCAAGGGGTGCACGACCACACCATAACACCACCACCTCCGAATTTAACTGTTGGTACTACACACACTGGCAGATGATGTCCACCGGACATTCGCCATACCCACACACTGCCATTGGATCGCCACATTGTATAACGTGATTTGTCACTCCACACAACGTTTTTCCACTCTTCAATCGTCCAATGTTTACGCTCCTTACACCAAGCGAGGCGTCGTTTGTCATTATCAGCGTGATGTGTGGCTTATGAGCAGTCGCTCGACTATCAAATCCAAGTTTTCTCACCTCCCACCTAAATGTCATAGTACTTGCAGTGGATCCTGATGTAGTTTGGAGTTCCAGCGTGATGGTCTGGATAGATGTCTGTATATTACTCATTTATGACCCTCTTCAGCTGTCGGCAGTCTCTGTCAGTCAAGAGACAAGGTCGGTCTGTACGCTTTTGTGCTGTACGTGTCCCTTCACGTTTCCACTTACTATCAAATCGTGAACAGTGGACCTAGGGATGTTTAGGAGTGTACAGACGTATGACACAAGTGACACCCAATCACCTGACAAGAAGTCGCTGATATAGATTACCTAGAAGCAGGTGGCAGCAAAATGCAGCTAATATGAAAAACGCTTGTTTATGGGGGTGTCCAGATACTTTTGATCACACAGTGTATATTTCTGCATTCTCGATGACCAAGTTTTGCATTTCTTCTGTATTCTCATGATGAGTACGCTATGGACACTTCCAAGATGATAGAGTCCATGCAGAATACCGTGGCCGGTAAATGTGCAGGTGCAGGGCTTGCGTGGAGAGAACGGCAGTGGTGGGGGTTACCGGTAGGCGCTGTGGGGAAAATGTCGAGCGCTGGAGGGGAAGTGCCATTCTAAACTGATGCCTATGCTCGCATTTTTTGTAAATATTAAGTGGGGTCCCTCCACGTCCACACATGCATAGTGACCATTCAAAAAGATCTGTCACCTCTACTTTGGTTAGTATCTGAAAAGAATTTCGCCGAAAGTGTAGCGATTTATTTTCGCCTTGCTTGTTAACCGTTCGTAAATTTTCAAGAAGCGTCACGAGTGGCGAATTTTGGATAAACCCAACACATTTCTCTGGTTACCATGTTAAAATTTGATTCTTTTGCCAAAAACAATGGAGTTTACACAGCCTTACCTCACTAACGTGCTGTGCAAATACAACTGCGAGAGCATTCTGAAACAGTTGTTTGTTTAGTTTCTCAAGTGCGGAAATGAGAAAAAGTGAGGTCAGTAGTTTATGAAAAAGCAGATCCTCGGTTCAAAAGAAACGTGTAATGTAAACTTATATTGTTCCTGTTGTATCCACGTACCCAACCAACCAACTCGCGCACGCGCGCCCTGACCGTGACATCGCTGGCCACAGTTCCTGTCGCGGCTGTCGGCGTTCCAGGGCGTTACCGCCGACGGAAGAGGTCGCGCCATGGCTGAGGTCGGGTCCGCAGCGCCCTCTGCCTTTTGCATATAAGGGGGAGTGCTGGTCCCGAGAGGGACAGTCTCTTGTCGATTGCTAGCCTTTCGTGGAGTTTATAGCGGAGCCATTGCAGTGTGATATTTGTTATTGTATTCGACTAGGCCCAGTACACGGATTACTCTTGGAAATTACTTGGACTTGTATTGCTGGAACACGTTTCGTCAGAAATAAAGATAAGTTATCTCTTCATTCTAGCTGGCGCAATTCTAGTCATTAATTATTTTTCGGCCATCAGACATAGCTACATCCTGGTCACTACCCACGCTTTATACAATTTGTGGTGGCTGCCCCAAAAGTACCGCCGAGGACCTTGGGTTTGGGAGCCGTCACAAAAGTTCCAAAACCCATAACATTTCTCGTTTCACCAGATACCGATGGCCCCCAAAAATTACATTCTTTCGTCAGATAAGCCTGTAGTTAGTGGAGTAACACGATAGATAAAGAAGTTTTGCATAATAACGATATGGCAAAATACTCTCCTCTTTGCAAGCTATCATTTGCAAAAATCTCATTTCGATATCTGAAACAGATTTTGAAATATGAGGAATGTTGTATATGTTTCACTCTGGCTTTATCGTTCGCGCGGCACGGTCGCAAATATATGTGTTACGTGAGATCAACTTTCTCGACATTGGTGACAGATAGACACTCCTACCTAAGTCTAAAGAAAAATTCAGTGTTAGCTAAATTTCATTCGCAGCATCGTATTATATAATGTGCACCAAACACAAAATCATAGTGACCTCTATTTTTCATTGCAAACTTTTCCGAATTTCGCGCACTATCTTATTTCCACGTAAATACCACAATAACTGTGGCCGTTAACGGAATGATGGGCACATCATCATGAACCTAACATATAAAGCTATAAGTAAATTAAAAATGATTTTTTTTTACCGAATAGTTTCTGTAAAATCGTTTGAGAAAGATTGCAAGGCATGCGCGTCGATTCTGTCATCCCTTCTGGCCGAAAGGTGGCTAACACTTCTCGGCCTCCCCTTCTATGCAAACGAATGAACTCGCCCAACGCTTGGGACGAATATTGGTCACTGCACTTCGGCCACGGGCTCTTGAGAGTCGTTCATAGGGCTGCAGGCATGCGTTTGCTGGTTGGCGAACACTCAGGTACGATATCGCACCTCGACTAGCCCATTAAGTCACCCAACCTTAAAAAATGTCTGGGACTATTTGGAATCGCTGGTGAAAAGTAGCAATCAGTATCCCGTAGTTTTTTAGCTCCATCGGATCTAAACGTCGGTGAGTGGTTTCATCTAGATGTGGTGCACCCTAGGTTGCCAGGTGAACTGTTTTGTACCAAACTGTTCGGTATATCAGCCCTGTATTCAGTGTTCGGTACCGAAGTTTGAATGTTTGCGTGTTTTTTAGAATTCCATTCGTATCACTAATTTATTTATTGCAAAATCTAGTCAAGTCAATCTGAATCCAAATATCCTTAATGATAACTTGCAGAATGCAGAAAACACTGCATGAAATTATTACCTTTAGATGTCGAAATAGGAGTAATCCTGGAGTAGGTTTAACAATGAATAAGAAAATAGGAGTACGGGTAAGCTACTAAAAACAGCATAGTGAACGCATTATTGTGGCCAAGATAGACACGAAGCCCACGCCTACAACAGTAGTACAAGTTTATATGCCAACTAGTTCTGCGGATGGCGAAGAAATTGATGAAATGTATGATGAGATAAAAGAAATTATTCAGGTAGTGAAGGGAGGTGAAAATTTAATAGTCATGGGTGACTGGAATTCGAGAGTAGGAAAAGGGAGAGAAGGAAACATAGTAGGTGAATATGGATTGGGGGTAAGAAATGAAAGAGGAAGCAGCCTGGTAGAATTTTGCAGAGAGCTTAAATTAATCATAGCTAACACTTGGTTCAAAAATAATGAAAGAAGGTTGTATACATGAAGGAACCCAGGAGATACTAAAAGGTATCAGATAGATTATATAATGGTAAGACAGGGATTTAGGAACCAGGTTTTAAACTGTAAGACGTTTCCAGGGGCAGATGTGGACTCTGCCCACAATCTATTGGTTATGAACTGTAGATTAAAACTGAAGAAACTGCAAAAAGGTGGGAATTTAAGGAGATGGGACCTTGAGAAACTGACTAAACCAGAAGTTGTAGAGAGCTTCAGGGAGAGTATAAGGGAACAATTGACAGAAATGTGGGAAAGAAATACAATAGAAGAAGAATGGGTAGCTCTGAGGTATGAAGTAGTGAAGGCAGCAGAGGATTAAGTAGGTAAAAAGACAAGGGCTATTAGAAATCCTTGGGTAACAGAAGAAATATTGAATTTAATTGATGAAAGGAGAAAATATAAAAATGCAGTAAATGAAGCAGGCAAAAAGGAATACAAACGTCTCAAAAATGAGATCGACAGGAGGTGCAAAATGGCTAAGCATGGATGGCTAGAGGACAAATGTAAGGATGTAGAGGCTTGTCTCACTAGGGGTGAGATAGATACTGCCTACAGGAAGATCAAAGAGACCTTTGGAGAAAGGAGAACCACTTGCATGCATATCAAGAGCGTTGATGGAAACCCAGTTCTAAGCAAAGAAGGGAAAGCAGAAAGATGGAAGGAGTATATAGAGCGTCTATACAAGGGCGATGCACTTGAGGACAATATTATGGAAATGGAAGAGGATGTAGGTGAAGATGAAATGGGAGATATGATACTGCGTGAAGAGTTTGACAGAGCGCTGAAAGACCTGAGACGAAACAAGGCCCCCGGAGTAGACAACATTCCATTAGAACTACTGACGGCCTTGGGAGAGCCAGTCCTGACAAAAATCTACTATCTGGTGAGCAAGATGTATGAGACAGGCGAAATACCTCAGACTTCAGGAAGAATATAATAATTCCAATCCCAAAGAAAGCAGGTGTTGACAGATGTGAAAATTACCGAACTATCAGTTTAATAAGTCACAGCTGCAAAATACTAACGCGAATTCTTTACAGACGAATGGAAAAATTGATAGAAGCCGACCTCGGGGAAGATCAGTTTGGATTCCGTAGAAATGTTGGAACACGTGAGGCAATACTGACCCCACGACTTATCTTAGAAGAAAGATTAAGGAAAGGCGAACCTACGTTTCTAGCATTTGTAGACTTAGAGAAAGCTTTTGACAATGTTGATTGGAATACTCTCTTTCAAATTCTGAAGGTGGCAGGGGTAAAATACAGGGAGCGAAAGACTATTTACAATTTGTACAGAAAGCAGATGGCAGTTAGAAGAGTGGAGGGGTATGAAAGGGAAGCAGTGGTTGGGAAGGGAGTGAGACAGGTTTCTAGCCTCTCCCCAATGTTATTCAATCTGTATATTGAGCAAGCAATAAAGGAAACAAAAGAAAAATTCGGAGTAGGTATCAAAATCCATGGAGAAGAAATAAAAACGTTGAGGTTCGCCGATGACATTGTAATTCTGTCAGAGACAGCAAAGGACTTGGAAGAGCAGCTGAACGGAATGGACAGTGTCTTGAAAGGAGGGTATAAGATGAACATCAACAAAAGCAAAACGAGTATAATGGAATGTAGTCGAATTAAATCGGGTGATGCTGAGGGAATTAGATTAGGAAATGAGACGCTTAAAGTAGTAAAGGAGTGTTGCTATTTGGGGAGCAAAATAACTGATGATGGTCGAAGTAAAGAGGATATAAAATGTAGACTGGCAATGGCAAGGAAAGCATTTCTGAAGAAGAGAAATTTGTTGACATCGAGTATAGATTTAAATGTCAGGAAGTCGTTTCTGAAAGTATTCGTATGGAGTGTAGCCATGTACGGAAGTGAAACGTGGACGATAAATAGTTTAGACAAAAAGAGAATAGAAGCTTTCGAAATGTGGTGCTACGGAAGAATGCTGAAGATTAGATGGGTAGATCACGTAACTAATGAGGAGGTATTGATTAGAATTGGGGAGAAGAGGAGCTTGTGGCACAACTTGACTAGAAGAAGGGATCGGTTGGTAGGACATGTTCTGAGACATCGAGGGATCACCAATTTAGTATTGGAGGACAGCGTGGAGGGTAAAAATCGTAGAGGGAGACCAAGAGATGAGTACACTAAGCAGATTGAGAAGGATGTAGGCTGCAGTAGGTACTGGGAGACGAAGATGCTTGCACAGCACAGAGTAGCATGCAGAGCTGCATCAAACCAGTCTCAGAACTGAAGACCACAACAACAACAACAGATGTCGAAAGTCTTGTGCTGAAGATTTTTGGTAAACTTTGTATCAGTGTTAAAAGAGGAGAGGTTCTGAGAACATGCTTTGCTTCTGTTATTCAAGTTTATCATGCTCTGCTTTGTCATATAACAGATAGATGGGCAACTTTACTGTTGGCTGTGGAAAGTCTTTTGTCTGGTTGGAAAGTGGACAGTGTGTTTTCGCCAAGAGTGAGAGAATGAGTGCAATAAGCTTATTTGGTCTTTTATTGCTAACGACGAAAGTGAATTGCCGGAGTGCACCATGTATTAAACTTGTTTCAGAAAAGTATAAAAATGTTCAAATGGCTCTAAGCACTATGGGACTTCACAGCTGAGGTCATCAGTCCCGTAGACTTAGAACTACGTAAACCTAGTTAACCTAAGGACATCACACACATCTATGCTCGAGGCATGATTCGAACCTGAGACCGTACAGCCACGTGGTTCCGGACTGAAGCGCCTAGAACCGCTCGGTCACAGCAGCCGGCCTCAGAAAAGTATAGTTCTGGAAACCGAGTACATAAATCCTACAGGGTTATATAATATTATGTTCACATTACTAGAGGTATCAGGTAAGAACGATTGTTTCTTCCGAACAAAAGCTAATGAGGTTGAGTGAAATAAATTCAAGAATGAAGCTCTCGTAGCCTGGCGACTAGCTGAAGGTTATCATGAAAAGCGGTTCGACTACGAAAATTCTCCTTTTAAGATTTTCACTTACATGGACGCAGGAAAAGTAACTCCTTCATATGGAAAATATGTACAAGCATCAAATGTGGTGGGTATTGTAGAAGACATTGCTGAAGATAGTTTATGCGAAGATATCCATATACTAAATAAAACTTTGGAACCATAACAAAGTCAAGCTTCTACTTCTATACAACACTTTTCGGTGGAGAAACGCTTAATAGTTAAGAAACGCGTAACGTTATCAAAAGGGTAATGGCGGTTCCGTACAGGAATGCCTATGTGGAAAGTTTCTTCAGTTACATGAGAGTCGACATAAAAAATCAGAATTACGCAATCGTTGTAATTTGAAGTATGTTAGCAACGACTTATACCTGCTCAGCATATCCTTTCGCCAGCCAATTTTTGTGGTTTTTTAAATTTAGTCTGGCAACCCTAGACACATCTGAAGAAGTGAGTGGCCTCTTTTCCTCGCCGATTTCAGGGCATTATAAGGCTAGGGGAGGTGTTACGCTATATTGGAGTGGTGTCACCTGAGAGTGAGTAATTTGTTGTCTAGTGTGTTTATAATATTCTGACTTTCTGCGTTTTAGCCTTATTTTCATAGTTTTTGTTGGTCTCATTATCTAAGCTGTCAGTTACCTAAGTGAACTGTTTTAACTTTAATTGCAAGGGCGCTATTGACAGTGGCATCGAGTGTCTTGAAATCAACAGCAACGACGAAAAATGTTGTCTAGGAATAGGAGAAGGAAAATCGGAGTAAACGTTTATGAATTGTTATGTTACACTCACCAATCTGCCTTGTATACTTGTTTGAAGATCAAGGGGAGGAGAACGTGATAGGCTTCTTTCTTCACTAGATGGACATTGACAACAAAACATTATGTTTTATTTCACAGTAAATGAATTAAATTTACAAAAAGAAAAAATGTATATGCAGCCATATTGCTGCTTAATGATAGTCTTTCGCTGAAACTTTCACTTTGAAAGTAAAGAAAACACCTGTTTGTGGAAATTGAAAGGGTATTGATCAACGAGAGACGACACTACATTAATGAACTGTCCTAAAAAAGTATCTATCCCGCAACCATGTTCTCGGAAGGCGTATTCCTGTGAATATCGCAGAAATTTGTGGACAGTGACGCGACTTTTCTTCATGAAAAGTATCAGCTCGTTCAGGTACGCCACTTGTTGGCTCGTTCCAGTCGATCGTTGTAGTCGTGGTCCACCACCAGCGCCACGGTTGTCACGGCGTTGCGTATCTTCGAGGCGAAGTAGTTCTCCACCTGCAGAGCAAGAGACAAAAACACTGTGAAACGTGTTCTCCTAGATAAAAGAACGTTGTATGACCCAGTTACAAGATGTAAATGAAAGTCATGAAAACTGTTTTACAACAGCAGGAAAAGATGATAAACCTACAACATTCATTACCATTTACCACTTTGGAATCTGTTTTTTTCTTTCTACATCGACACCTACATCCATACTCCGCAAGCCACCTGACGGTGTGTGGCGGAGGGTACCCTGAGTACCTCTGTCGGTTCTCCCTTCTATTTCAGTCTCGTATTGTTCGTAGAAAGAAGGACTGTCTGTATGCTTCTGTGTGGGCTCTAATCTCTCTGATTTTATCCTCATGGTCTCTTCGCGAGATATACGTAGGAGGGAGCAATATACTGCTGGACTCTTCGGTGAAGGTACGTTCTCGAAACTTCAACAAAAGCCCGTACCGAGCTACTGAGCGTCTCTCCTGCAGAGTCTTCCACTGGAGTTTATCTATCATCTCCGTAACGCTTTCGCGATTACTAAATGATCCTGTAACGAAGCGCGCTGCTCTCCGTTGGATCTTCTCTATCTCTTCTATCAACCCTATCTGGTACGGATCCCATACTGGTGAGCAGTATTCAAGAAGTGGGCGAACAAGCGTACTGTAACCTACTTCCTTTGTTTTCGGATTGCATTTCCTTAGGATTCTTCCAATGAATCTCAGTCTGGCATCTGCTTTACCGACGATCAACTTTATATGATCATTCCATTTTAAATCACTCCTAATGCGTACTCCCAGATAATTTATGGAATTACCTGCTTCCAGTTGCTGACCTGCTATTTTGTAGCTAAATGATAAGGGATCTATCTTTCTACGTATTCGCAGCACATTACACTTGTCTACATTGAGATTCAATTGCATTCCCTGCAGCATGCGTCAATTCGCTGTAGATCCTCCTGCATTTCAGTACAATTTTCCATTGTTACAACCTCTCGATACACCACAGCGTCATCTGCAAAAAGCCTCAGTGAACTTCCGATGTCATACACCAGGTCATTTATGTATATTGTGAACAGCAACGGTTCCATGACACTCCCCTGTGGCACACCTGAAATCACTCTTACTTCGGAAGACTTCTCTCCATTGAGAATGATCATACCCTTTATGGAATGACTGAAACTGCGTAGCTTTCCTGGTGACTATTTGCACTGGAAATGTTGATAACTAGTTAGTCAGTCACTTATTATACTAAATACTCGTGAAATGTTGTTTACTGCATTCATCACTGGACTAACTGAACGGTGGAAAGCAATATAGATCACGAACTGACTTCAGTTCTCAAATCTAAGGCACGATGCAATCTATTACACTTTCGTTAAAATTTACGATGCAGTTATTGTAATTATTTGGTTTGATGATTTTGTCCCCTTCTTTTAACATTTCCAGCTTCTGAATGTTGCCCCTAGAGCCACACTGTTTTTTCTGTACAAAGCAATTCCTTTACAAAGATAGTCGGTGCTCTGAAAGTGAGATGCAGATGCTATTATGAATTAGGGGGACATGATCGATGTTCATACGACACGCACATTGATCCGTAATTACAAATCAGAGTTTCCAAAATCCAAAACATAGAAGGTACTCTACTGTGGAATCGCCATTTTTGGGGCAGGTTAAAAAAAAGTGTATATGAAAATGTGTACATCTCAGTGGGTGTTTCGTTCTTTTATTCTAGGTTCAAACGTTTGCTATATGCTACATATAAAGTTGTTGTTGTTGTTGTGGTCTTCAGTCCTGAGACTGTTTTGATGCAGCTTTCCATGCTACCCTATCCTGTGCAAGCTGCTTCATCTCCCAGTACGTACTGCAGCATACATCCTTCTGAATCTGCTTAGTGTATTCATCTCTTGGTCTCCCTCTACGATTTTTACCCTCCACGCTGCCCTCCAATACTAAATTGGTGATCCGTTGATGCCTCAGAACATGTCCCACCAACCGATCCCTTCTTCTAGTCAAGTTGTGCCACAAGCTCCTCTTCTCCCCAATTCTATTCAATACCTCCTCATTAGTTACGTGATCTACCCATCTAATCTTCAGCATTCTTCTGTAGCACCACATTTCAAAAGTTTCTATTCTCTTCTTGTCCAAACTATTTATCGTCCATGTTTCACTTCCATACATGGTTACACTCCATACAAATACTTTCAGAAACGGCTTCCTGACACTTAAATCTATACTCGATATTAACATATTTCTCCTCTTCAGAAACGATTTCTTTGCCATTGCCAGTCTACATTTTATATCCTCTCTACTTCGACCATCATCAGTTATTTTACTCCCTAAATAGCAAAACTCCTTTACTACTTTAAGTGTCTCATTTCCTAATCTAATCCCCTCAGCATCACCCGATTTAATTTGACTACATTCCATTATCCTCGTTTTGCTTTTGTTGATGTTCATCTTATATGCTCCTTTCAAGACACTGTCCATTCCGTTCAACTGCTCTTCCAAGTCCTTTGCTGTCTCTGACAGAATTACAATGTCATCGGCGAACCTCAACGTTTTTATTTCTTCTCCATAGATTTTAATACCTACTCCGAACTTTTCTTTTGTTTCCTTTACTGCTTGCTCAATATACAGATTGAATAACATCGGTGAGAGGCTACAACCCTGTCTCACTCCCTTCCTAACCACTGCTTCCCTTTCATGTCCCTCGACTCTTATAACTGCCATCTGGTTTCTGTACAAATTGTAAATAGCCTTTCGCTCTCTGTATTTTACCCCTGCCACCTTCAGAATTTGAAAGAGAGTATTCCAGTCAAATGGTTCAAATGGCTCTGAGCACTATGGGACTTAACATCTGAGGTCATCAGTCCCCTAGAACGTAGAACTACTTAAACCTAACTAACCTAAAGACATCACACACATCCATGCCCGAGGCAGGATTCGAACCTGCGACCGTAGCAATCCCGCCGTTCCGGACTGCAGCGCCTAGAACCGCAAGACCACCGCGGCCGGCAGTATTCCAGTCAACACATATAAAGTATAAAGTGTAAAGTTAAAACATTGATATTCCTTTTTTGAAACAACCAGTACTCCACTCGCACAGGAGACAGAAATGCCATTTTTCAACAGGACAGTATTCGTCTGTACATACCGTGTGAAGCTATGAACTTTTAGCGTGATGATGAGGATCAGCAAGATCCCCAGATCTGCCACCGACAGAAAAATGTATGGGATCAGTTCGAACATCAACTCCATCCCAGTGCCAGTGTGGAGTACATTAAGGACCAGTGAGAACCGTTGTGGACAAGATAGTCTCAGGAGAGAATACAACGACCTTATGACACCCTTCCAAACCGAATCAGTGAACGCATCCAGGCCAGAGAGGAGTCCAGCGGCACAGTGATAAGTGGGCTTACACTGCCAAGTTCTTTATAAATTTGACTCGGTATTGTAATCACTGAAATAACATCACATACTCTCTCAACCCATGAAGTTCCATTTCTTTTCCTTCTCTCCTACAGGATGCTTCACTTTTCTTTTGTCGGGCAGTATCAGAGTGATTAGTTGCTGACGTGTTAATTCTACTTATTGCCAATTGCACCAATGTCAATTAAAAAACAAGATAACTGAGAGTCCCTCGATCATTAATTGTGATTAAGTTGTATCTGCGCTGCACCACTGGTAAACGCTGGTTAGCAAAACGTGTTCATCTAACCGGGAATTTGACCGCAGTTAACTCTGTGTGTTACAAAGGACATTGCCCATTATACACTCAAAGTTAATCATTATCCCTCTGTGTGGTACTTATGCGTGGTTTTCAGTTTCTTGTCATAATGTGCGTACTGTTACTGCGCTATGGAGACCAAGAAATGAGGCTTAATTTTAGAGCTGTTCGGCTGTAATGTGAAAATTTTATAACGCAAAAAAGATGGACTGATGTAGTCTTAAGAAGATTAAGGACTTGTCGACGGCTTGAATAGCGAAAAATGCTGCACACCGACCTGAAATATACGTATTAGTAGAATTTATTTGCTAACTCAGCTGAACCTTCATCCAATTTTCGGTTTTAAATTGAATATAGTTAAACTGTAGTGTCTAGTGTGAGGTCACACATACGTAATCTCCGTATTCCCGTTGTTGAGTTGACTATTATTCTGAAGAAAAGAAAATCACACAGATATCAAGATCGAGATTCCTTTCATTTGAATGGAGGAGGATATTTTTTTCAAAGCTGCTTATCATCACTGAAAAATATATTTACTGAAAATACAAACATGAGGCAGTCCATAAAGGCAAGAGATATGTGTATTTCACACGAAGTTTCATAATAACAAAAATTTCCAGTGTGTAACTTGTGCTTACTTCCTGTCATAAACAGACAGTTATGTCCGCGCAGACTAAGTCAACACTTGGCACAGTGGATGATGAGAGTAACTGTAAATGGCTTTGCAGTAGGTTGAGATTTCTGGTCACTGGGGTAACGCTCCAGACGTTGACCTTTGCCAAAATAATTGCAGCAAATACATAATTTATAATAAATAACATCGGATACTGCATGTAATACTTCTATTAACCTACGGCTTCAACAGGGTAGCGACTTCTCCGAATAAGTATAGCCTACAAGGTGTAAACACTGTATCTGCAAATGTTATTACTTGATGTTTATCTATGACAAACTGTACCAAAACAACGCACTTTTCATAGCTCACTGTTAATCCATAGCATTGAAATCCACTGTACCAGTGACTCTAGGAAATCCATCCAGTACACTGAAACCATCTTTCACGGTGTGTACTACTGCTGGAAAAGGAAACTTTTATGTATTTTGAAGACACTGTTCATATGATCCCCAATACATCACTGATAATTCTTTGTGTTGTTGTACTACATACTTTACAAGGGGCGTTTGAAAAGTTCGTGCAAAAATAAAAACTATTACGTGTTTGGGGTAAATCTATTTTTATTTTTCGACATAGTCTCCTATTAGACTTATACACTTAGTCCAACGGTGTTCTAATTTATTGATCCCTTCCGAATAATGGGAATTGTACAAGTCTGCAAAATAGCTATTAGTTGCTGCAATGTTAATCAAACTTCTCTTTACTCTCCTGAGACATTTTGCCTTTCATAAAGTAATTTTAATCACCGCACGAAATTTTTTTTCGTCCATTTCTTGACAATCACTCGACTTCCTTGATTCACACGAATGCCAAACATAAAGAAATTGACCAATATGGCTGAAACTTGGTGTGAGTTCTTTCCAAAGATGCTACTAACTACACATGACCTCGATACGCGCCAGTGGTGCCATCTCTCGGACTTTGCACGGACTTTTCAAATGCCCCTCGTAGCACTGTCACCAATAACTACACAAAATGCACCAGTTGCATATATCCTTAGTATCATTACGCCGGCCGGTGTGGCCGAGCGGTTCTAGGCGCTACAGTCTGGAACCGCGCGACAACTACGGTCGCATGTTCGAATCCTGCCTCGGGCATGGATGTGTGTGATGTCCTTAGGTTAGTTAGGTTTAAGTAGTTCTAAGTTCTAGGGGACTGATGACCTTAGAAGTTAAGTCCCATAGTGCTCAGAGCCATTTAATATCATTAGAAGTCTGTTCATTGGAGGGTCTGAGTTATTCCGGTAAATAGGAAATTGCAGGCTCTCGTTGGTTTGACCTAATAACCACCACACTGATTCCTTTCAAAGATGAAATAATGTCTCTTCAAATTTGCTGTCCACGTAATCTCCGAAAGGATTTCCCCTTTCCACAATTTCACTAAAACAGTTGCAGCGATGATTTACGTGGTCAAGATGTAATATTTTCTGTGACATCTAAAGCGCCAAAAGGCGCCGGCATCTTAATACGTACATATTTACCTAGTCTTAACTGCGATCAGTTCAGGATAAGCCAGTCTCCCACCTCAGTCAACTTTGACCCTGATCAACGCCCTCGTTTAACTTCAACTGCAGTTGGTGCAGCCGAACTTTTCGTTGAGCAGGGCTAAATGGCGACATAACCGCAGATAGCTTTTAATCGACGTTGGTGCAGTCAGCGCTTAAAGCACAAACTTCCAGGGCACTTTACATGTCACCATTTATACCGAAGTTCTGCATAAATGTCACAGCTCAACCTCTCTTTGTGACATATTACCCACACAGAAGGGTGAGCCGTAATCTTGTTTCCTGGGCATTACACATTGTCGAGAAAGCTACATTAATTTAACATGTAGAGAAAGATTTCCCTTTCTAGCAGTCTTGCTACAGGCATTTCTCAGCTACATTTATGAGCCAAAACGTTACGACCACCTATTTAATAGCGTGTTGGTCGACATTTGGAATGCAATACAGCTGCGATTCTTCCTGGCATGGTCTGGACAAGTGCTTGATAGTTTTCTCGGGGTATGGGGCACCAAATATATGCACACAGGCCAGGCAGTTCCCATAAATTACGGACAGGTTGTTTGTGAGCGTGAAACTTGCACTCGATAGGTCCCAGATGTGTGTCGTCGGGTTGGGCTCAGGCGAATATGGTGGCCAAGACATCAATGTGAACTCACTAACATGGACATCAAACCAACGTAGCACGATTATGGGCTTGTGACATGGATAGTGAACTTGCTGAAAGATGTCGTCGCCGTTGGGAAGACATCAAGGAAGAAGGGATGCATATGGTCTGCCGTAATGTTCACGTAGTCCACAGCTGCCTCTGATTACCAACACAGGCACCAGGGAACTCCAGTGGAATGTCATCCAGAGGATAATATTGGCCCCAGTGGCATGTGTTTAAAACGCGGCGCATCTCTTGAGCAGCCACTTGCCTCTATTGCAACGGATCCATACACTACCACAAACCTGGTGTAAAAAGAAATGTGAATCATTTCGTCAAGCGACATGTTTCCGCACTGGACAGTGTTCTTCGAAACACTTGCGCCTGCAGCAGCACTGTGCTCTGTCATTGTATTAGCCATGGGTCGCCAAGTACCCTGCTTTACAGAGGAAACAAACCTCCCAGCTCTACGTACTATTTTGAAGCGTGGACGTTCAATGCCTTATCGCCTATTCGTAGTTTCACTCACGGTCACTAGAATACACAGTAGGTATCGTGCACAGACATGCAGTGACTGTTGATGTCACCACTGACCCTGTCGCCTCAGTGCACCACATGGAAGGTTTTAGGCACATGACGCACTCATGTTCAACTCATACAGAGTTGTGAATACAGTAGAGATTATTATCAACTTATTTATTAATTAAATAAACAAATAGTTTTACCTACATTTGAAAGCATACCGCTTTACGATATATAACATAAAGACGCCGCTCTTATACTATCTTCAGATGACCAATTAGTACAATTTTCTTTCGTAAATACATGTTGCTGACAGTCAGAAAACGTTTCATTTTAAGTACCTCAGTATTACATTGAGACAGATGATCCTCTAAATCTGTATTCTTTTTCTTAGCTTCTTCTTTCGTAATTTCTGATTATTCACGCTAATGTGCATCGACGTATTTCCAGCATCTGTTTGTTTTAATAACTGACGTTTTTTGTACTAGTAGTTTCTTCGTTAGCTGGTAATATATTTACCAGTGTAAGACGTCGTGGTCTCCTGACCTTCATTGCTTACATATTCCGCCCTCACAATCATATTCCGCACATCAAGACGCTTCATTTGAACCCAAACTTGATAAGATAAAGTCAATGTTGAATGAATTCATGTAAATGATATGCAAATAACAAGTAAGCGCACCGCAGTTGAAATACTCGAGGCTGGCGTACACACATACATTCCAGACACGACGGTCACAGGAGCTTTTAGTTCAAGAGAGGTAGACCACACACCGGAAGGCCAGTCCCTTCAGAAGATGACCCAGCCTATGTCGGCCGGTGACCGCCCATGGAGCAGACAGTGTGGGCCCGAGGGAAAAGGGGGAACGACCCTGTGTTTGGCTTAAAAGCAAATTCCGCTACATTGTGTGGGAGTGGCCAGCCTATGCATTCTTTACACATAGCACTAAATTTCAGAGATTTTCACAGGGAGACCGCAAACGCCAATGCTACAGGTTTCCGGATTGGTCGCCTTAAACAAAACGTCATTCTCCCGTTTTAGAAGGGCAATGCAGATTGGCAGACGATATTTCTGACGCCTTGAACTGAAGGAGTAATGGAAGAGACTGAAAGATATACCCCCTCACATCTGGCGTGGAGAGGCACTGTTCTGTTGTCGCTCTTGGAGCGAGGAACAAGTCTCTCCTCAGTACTTCACTGGGAGAGCACCTCTCTGGAAAGCAAATCGAAGGGCGACTCTGTATTGAGTCCTTGCGATTAAGCGTTGTTCACTGTGTTGGCCGACACACTTATTGTGTGGTGTGAACGGACAGAGTTATAGTTAAACGCTTGCGAGTGTATTTCTGAGTGGCATCGCGGTGGACTGGTTATCTGACCGGTGTACTACGCCAATAGTTAGCATAGGAGCGAATAAGAATCCTTGACTTCATCAAGGCGTAGGGAGAGTTTGATTGGCGAAGGTCAATCCAGATAGAAAGAGAGTTATCTTATCTGTCAGCAGCGAGCGGCGCAGACAGCAGTCATCGCAGCTTACGGTATTGTGCGCTACAGCTATTGCGAGCCCCATATCTCCTCCACAACAGTACACTTCACTGCATTTCACACGCGACAGCCTCGACCGTACCTAGCAACATTCTAAAGGATAATTATTCAAGTTGAGTAGGTGCGCCTCTCAGCCATTCTGCCAAGTCAACAACCATCTTAAACTTTGTATAGAAATTTCATTAGTGAGTCCTATCCTTGAGAGGTAACTTTACATTCCGAAAAGAACCAGGATATAACTTGTTCAATTCATAACTAAAAGTGCCATTGTGATTTCTCAGAATTTTTGCAAAATAAATAATAACTTTCGTTAGTTTCATGTTTTTCTTACACTAACTAGCACTTCTCCAGTACCCAAGAATCCCACTAGTTATGTAAGAAATTTTGTGAATTTTTATGTCATTTCCTTACAGCGGACGACTCCAGAAGATATTTATTGCTGTACGTTTTTCAGGCATTTCTCTTTAGAACGTTAGGAGCGTCTGTCTGACTTCTGTAGTAGTGTGGGGGTGGAAATTGCATCTTGCAGGAGCCACAGGGTAAAGGGTACATCTCAGGTTAACCCGTTGCGCAGAATAACAGAATCTCAGACCAACCCCACGCTCACACAAGTAAAACATCTTCTACGCCTTACGGTAAATTCGTCTTGGTGCACGATTTTTTTCTCATTGTTAGGCTCATAACTACCCACTTATAAATTATGCAAAGGGGAAATAAGAGACTTCATCTTGTGTTTCGGAAGAAGATTCGATCAATCACTTTTCAAATTCCTTTCATAATCACAATCAGCAAAATGTGTTGAGCACACATAAACGTTAGCAACTGAAAACGTTTACAGGGATTTATCCATTTTCTTTTCCTTCAGTGTTCTCAGGAACTATGTGAAACTTCATTTCTAATTAAATTTGATCCCTAACTTTCTTCGTTGTCAGCGGCCGTTAGTACAACTTGCAATTGCACAGAAAATCATTATTTTTCAGTGAAAAAAATCATAACATACTTCCCGAACCTCTCAGAACACTGATAACTGTAGCATCAATCACGGATAATGCTACTGTTACACATAGAGACGCCGCAAGCCTAGAAAACTGCGAGCGAAATGTTGGAATACCTGCGGAGATTCGACATTTGGTGCAGGGTTTGGCAGCTGACCATCAGGCTTCAACATAACGAATGTAAGTAACCAGAAACACCCGTTATTGAATGATTACACGATTGCAGCAAATCACTGGAAGCTTTAACATCCATAAACAATATTGCATTCACTGGAAAACACAATGACAACGCAAGAGCTTACAGCGGTGGCGGGATACTGATTGTGAGTAGCGGCAGAGTCAGGTGTGACGTTAAAGTCGCAGCTAAAGCACTGGATATACCGAGCTGAACAAACCGCCGTTTTGAATGCCAGTTCGAGGACAGTGTTGTATGCTTCGCTTGGCGCAGGAAAGTGAATCAGGGAATTTTGCTTAATTTTATTGGTCCACAGCGTCAAATGGTTAGAAGTACAGCTCCAAACTGCTCGGTTTCCTTTAGATATTTATCGGCGTAAAACGTGACTTGTAAATTCAGGCGCAAAGATTGGACATCAAATTCTAGCAACTACCTGTGTAAGTAAAAATGCATTTTCTTTGTTTTAGAAATAGATGTACTCACAGAGCGGTGTTTATTTTAATCTCGCTGCAGATTATGTTTACATAACACGACGTGACATTGTAAGTTTAAAGTGAACTACTTTTCTTGATTTTATTTAAAAAATCTGTATAAAACCACAAGCCCATCCCAACGAGTTGTTAATTTTATAAAACAATTAAATTAATAATACTTTACCGCAGATTGTTGGTAATAACAAATTATTTGCAGTTTTTTTACTTTTTAAATAACTTCTGCTTTTGAATTAGCCAATAAAATAAGGATCTGTAGTATACTTCGAGTGCTAATGCACTTCCCACTTGTGCTGACATGAAATGTTTATGCCTGTTGTATTACATTTTAACACTATTCCGTAATTGTTTACGAATGTAACTCTTACCTTTAATTTAAGTGGACGCGACATACATCAACCAGACAATAAGATACTGGCAACGAATTTAAACTGTATTTGGTAAATATGTAGAACAGCGACGAATGACGTGCAGGGAACGCAAGTGGATGTATATCTCGGAACACTCGTCTAGTCATCTACTTTAGTTCGCTAGTATCTTAAAGACAAATGTAAGCCACCATATTTACTACGCTGCAATATTATCTGAGCAAGAAATGTACATTTGATGGCTTTAAGAGCATATTTAAAAGTGTAAGTGTACCGTAGAGTTCAGCTTTTACCATACAGTGCTCTAGTCCCATTTTGCTTCTGCGCACACCCCCCTCGATCCCTACCGTCGCATCGTTCGTCTACTGCCATAGCCTGTCAACGCCAAATACGGATACGTTCGTCGAACGTCCCACTTTGATTTCGGCAGTTATTTCACACAGTGATGCTTGTCTGTTAGCACTGACAACACTACGCAAACGCCGCTGCTCTCGGTCGTTAAGTAAAGGCCGTCGGCCACTGTGTTGTCAGTGGTGAGAATTAATTACTAAAGTTTCGTATTCTCAGCACACTCGTGATACTGTGGATCTCGAAATACTGATTTCGCGAACATTTTCCGGACTGGAATGTCCTACGCGTCTAGCTCCAATTACCATTCAAAAATTCTCGTCGTGCGGCCATAATCAAGTCTGGAACCTTTTCACATGAATCATCTGAGCACAAATAACAGCTCCGCTAACGCACCGCCTTGTGTACGCGACACTACCGCCATCTGTCATTTGCATATCACAGCGTCTTCTTCCTGTTGGTTAAATTTCGCGTCTGTAGCACGTCATCTTCATGGTGTAGCAATTTTAATGGCCAGTAGTGTAGCTACCTGCAGCTGGACGATAAAAAACATTTTACAGCTGTAAAGTTATTTAGACAAGGAAGTAAATGGACGTCCTGGGATGTTAAATTTCGTGTTCAGAGAGGGTGAACGAAAATTTGGGTTCAATCCCTTATTTTCCCACTGCCAAAGCAATGTCGTCGACAGAAGCATTTTCCTGATGAAATATGTATTTTTCCTTGTGTTGTAATCCAATCCGGGTTTATTCACATGTATGTTTTTATCTTGAGGTTCCAGAACACTGGCATAATATTTAACTGATACTGATTCACCCTTTGCAAGGTAACCAATAAAAGAGGAAAAAAGACTGAGCTTTAATGTGCTGTTAACTTCGGTATCAATAAAAACAGAGATTGAAAAGGTTAAAGAACGTGAATTGCTTTGTTATTTTCGGAGGGACTATCCGGTCATTTGTCTTTAAGTGTTTTAGCGCATCCACAGCAAATGCAGATCATGATGGTCAGATGCGGATTTGAATCTTACTCCTCGCGTAAGGAACTCTTCATGTTTTACCCACTGTGCCAGTTCGCTTAGTTGTTGTTGTTGTTGTCTTCAGTTTGATGCAGCTCTCCGTGCTACTCTATCCTGTGCAAGCTTCTTCAACTCCCAGTACTTACTGCAACCTACATCCTTCTGAATCTGCTTAGTGTATTGATCTATTGGTCTCCCTCTACGATTTTTACCCTCCACGCTGCCCTCCAATGCTACATTTGTGATCCCTTGATGCCTCAGAACATGTCCTACCAACCGGTCCCTTCTTCTTGTCAAGTTGTGCCACAAGCTCCTCTTCTCCCCAATTCTAATCAATACCTCCTCATAAGTTATGTGATCCACCCATCTAATCTTCAGCATTCTTCTGTAGCACCACATTTCGAAAGCTTCTATTCTCTTCTTGTCCAAACTATTTATCATCCATGTTTCACTTCCATACATGGCTACACTCCATACAAATACTTTCAGAAACGACTTCCTGACACTTAAATCTATACTCGATGTTAACAAATTCCTCTTCTTCAGAAACGCTTTCCTTGCCATTGCCAGTCTACATTTTATATCCTCTCTACTTCGACCATCATCATTTATTTTGCTCCCCAAATAGCAAAACTCCTTTACTACTTTAAGTATCTCATTTCCTAATCTAATTCCCTCAGCATCACCCGACTTAATTCGACTACATTCCATTATCCTCATTTTGCTTTTGTTGATGTTCATCTTATATCCTCCTTTCAAGACACTGTCCATTCCGTTCAACAGCTCTTTCAAGTCCTTTCCTATCTCTGACAGAATTACAATGTCATCGGCGAACTTCAAAGTTTTTATTTCCTCTCTCTCTGGATTTTAATACTTACACCGAATTTTTATTTTGTTTCCTTTACTGTTTGCTCAATATACAGATTGACTAACATCGGGGATAGGCTACAACCTGTGTCACTCCCTTCCCAACCGCTGCTTCCCTTTCATGCCCCTCGACTCTTGTAACTGCCATCTGGTTTCTGTACAAATTGTAAATAGCCTTTCGCTCCCTATATTTTACCCCTGCCACCTTCAGAATTTGAAAGAGAGTAATGTAGTCAACATTGTCAAAAGCTTTCTCTAAGTTTACAAATGCTAGAAATGTAGGTTTGCATTTCCTTAATCTATTTTCTAAGATAAGTCGTAGGGTCAGTATTGCCTCACGTGTTCCAACAATTCTGCGGAATCCAAACTGATCTTCGCCGAGGTCGGCTTCTAACAGTTTTTCCATTCGTCTGTAAAGGATTCGCATTAGTATTTTGCAGCTGTGACTTATTAAACTGATAGTTCGGTAATTTTCACATCTGTCAACACCTGCTTTCTTTGGGATTGGAATTATTATATTGTTCTTTAAGTCTGAGGGTATTTCGCCTGTCTCATACATCTTGCTCACCAAATGGTAGAGTTTAGTCAGGACTGGCTCTCCCAACGTTGTCAGTAGTTATAATGGAATGTTGTCTACTCCCAGGGCCTTGTTTCGACTCAGGTCTTTCAGTGCTCTGTCAAACTCTTCACGCAGTATCGTATCTCCCATTTCGTCTTCATCTACATCCTCTTCCATTTCCATAATAATGTCCTCAAGAACATCGCCCCTGTATAGACCCTCTATATACTCCTTCCACCTTTCTGCTTTCCCTTCTTTGCCTAGAACTGGGTTTCCATCTGAGCTCTTGATATTCATAGAAGTGGCTCACTTTTCTCCAAAGGTCTCTTTAATTTTCCTGTAGGTAGTATCTATCTTACACCTAATGAGATAAGCCTCTACATCCTTACATTTGTCCTCTAGCCATCCCTGCTTAGCCATTTTGCACTTCCTGTCGATCTCATTTTTGAGATGTTTGTATTCCTTTTTGCCTGCTTCCCTTACTGCATTTTTGTATTTTCTCCTTTCATCAATTAAATTAAGTATCTCTTCTGTTACCCAAGGATTTCTACTAGTCCTCGTCTTTTTACCTACTTGCTCCTCTGCTGCCTTCACTACTTCATCCCTCAAAGCTACCCATTCTTCTTCTACTGTATTTCTTTCCCCCATTCCTGTCAATTGTTCCCTTATGCTCTCCCTGAAACTCTGTACAACCTCTGATTTAGCCAGTTTATCCAGGTCCCATCTCCTTAAATTCCCACCTTTTTGCAGTTTCTTCAGTTTAAATGTACAGTTCATAACCAACAGATTGTGGTCAGAGTCCACATCTGGAAATGTCTTACAATTTAAAACCTGGTTCCTAAATCTCTGTCTTACCATTATATAATCTATCTGAAACCTGTCAGTATCTCCCGGCTTCTTCCATGTATACAACCTTCTTTTATGATTCTTAACTTGTGCTTTGTGCAAAATTCTACCAGGCGGCTTCCTCTTTCATTTCTTAGCCCCAATCCATATTCACCTACTACGTTTCGTTCTCTTCCTTTTCCTACTGTCGAATTCCAGTTACCCATGACTATTAAATTTTCGTCTCCCTTCACTACCTGAATAATTTCTTTTATCTCATCATACATTTCATCAATTTCTTCATCATCTGCAGAGCTAGTTGGCATATAAACTTGTACTACTGTAGTAGGCGTGGGCTTCGTGTCTATCTTGGCCACAATAATGCGTTCACTATGCTGTTTGTAGTAGCTTACCCGCACTCCTATTTTTTAATTCATTATTATACCTACTCCTGCATTACCCCTATTTGATTTTGTATTTATAACCCTGTATTCATCTGACCAAAAGTCTTGTTCGCTTAGTTAGTGGAGGGATAAAAGCTTTATTGCTCCAGGGAAACGTATTGCAGACGAAGCTTACTTCGTCTATATTGTTACAGGGCCACACGTTTTCACCTAATATTAAGAGTGCTGTTTCATTTCTGACTCCTGCACAGGCAAATTGGGCACCAGAAAGTTGTTGGTTTCTTTTTTTTAAAAAAGTCGAAGATTGATGATAAATTCAACTAATGCAGCACCCATTATTGACTGTCATAAAATGTAAAAACCAGAATGGAGTTACCTGACAGTAAAAAGGCGTACCATGAAAGAATTATTCGAATACGACGGAAATCGGCAGACGTGATGTACATATACAAACAAATGACTGTAATTTCAGAAAAATTGGATCATTTACTCAAGAGAGAGAGCATCACACATTGAGCAAGCCAATAATGCGTTAGTCCACTTCTGGTCTGGTCCTTAAGGAAGCAGCTATTCGACTTGGAATTTGTTGACAGAGTTGTTGGATGTCTCTTGAGGGATATCGCATCAAATCCTGCCCAATTGGCGCGTTGCATCATCAAAATCCCGAGATGGTTGGATGGCTCTTCCATAATGCTCCATTCGTTTTCAATTGGGGAGAAGTCCGGCGACCTTGCTAGCCAAGGTGGTGTTCGCCAAGGACGAAGACAAGCACTAGAAACTCCCGCCGTGTTCGGGCGGGCATTATTTTGCTGAAATGAAAGCCCAGAAAGCCTTGCCATGAAGGGCTACAAAACGGGGGGGCAGAATATCATCGACGTAGCGCTGTGCTGTAAAGGTGCCGCGGACGACATCCATAGGGGTCTGGTCATGAAAACAAATGGCACCCCAGACCATCACTCCTAGCTATGGGGCCGTATGACGGGTGAAAGACAGGTTGGTACCCCACTGTTGTCCGGGGTGTCTTGCCAAACACTAACTTGCATAGCAAGGTCACTGGATCTTTCCTCAATTGGAAACGATTGGAATATTATGGGCAGAGTCCTCCAACCATCTGAGGATAGTGACGAATTTGGCGTGATGTCTCTCATGTGGACATCCAACAACTTTGTCGATCAATGCCAAGCCGAATACCTGCTTGCATAAGGACGGGAGGTGGACCAATGCGTTATTGAGTTGCTCAATTTGCGAAGCTCTTTCTATTAAATAAATCATCCAATTTTTCAGAAATTGCAATCATTTGTTTGTCTGCACATGTCAATCACATCTACCGATTTCCGTTCCATCCAGATAATTCCTTCGTGGTGCTTCTTTTTTTGTTTCCTTTATTTTTTAAATCTTACGAGAGTATTGCAGTTTAAGGACATAAAAGGGGAGCAGTTGTTAAGCAGTGAGTGAGACACTCCTGTGGCCTTTATTAAATCTATACATTGATCAAACGGTATATTTTGAGAGGTATTAAAGTTCAAGCAGAAGAAATAAATACTTTAAGGTCTTCATCAACGACGCTGCAATCTTTTCAAAGACAACTAAGCACCTGGAAGATCAGTTGAACAGAACAGACAAAATCTTGAAAAGAAGTTACTAAATGAACATCAACAGAAGTAAACGAAGGGTAACGGAATGTAGTGGAATTAAATCAATTAATGCTAAGGGCATTAGTTTAGGAAATGAGATGATGAAAGGAGACGAGTTTTAATATTTGGGCGCAAAATGATTGACGGTGGCCGAATTAGAGTAATATCAGATGAGACCGGCAATAACAAGAGAAACGTTTGAAAAAGAGAAATAGGTAACACCGAATATAATCGTGTTAAATGTTCATACAAATGTTCGAGATGGGAACCACGAAATTAAATTTAATGAGACAAACGTTCTAGCACGAACATCCCACCATCTTGCGCGCATGTATAGAGATGCAATAGAGATTCACAAACACCATAATAATTTTAATAGAAATGAGGATGTTTTCAAGTTGGACAAAATATGGATGTCGACGTTAGGTGGAAATTTTATACATCGACCACGGCCTCTCAGCCCGGAAGTGTTAAATGTGTTACAAAGTCTTTCTAAAAGATGTATGGCTGGAGTGTAGTTTTGTAGGAAAGTGAAACCTGGACGATGGTTTTGAAACTTGCTGCTACATAACAGTGCTAAATATTAGATGGAAGTTCGCATAACTAATGAAGAGATGTGGATTCGAATCAGGTTGAAAAGAAATTTATGGCATAACTTGGTTCATTGAAGACATCAGTTGATAGAATATATTCTGAAGCATCAGGGAATTCGTTGCTGATGGAAATATAGGGATTAAAAATCGTGCATAAAGACTACGTATTGACTACAGTAAATAGTTTAGAGCGGTTGGTTGTTGTCCAGTATTGTACAGAGCATTTTAGCGATGTTTTAATTGTGGATGGAGTTTTGGGACTACTTTCACTTGATTACTGTTCAGGAGAAGTGCTGCCGTATTTTAAATTAGCCTCCCATTTATTTTATTGAAAATAAAGTACTACACTCCTTAAAAACCTTCAACAACTTCTGATCAACTTCCGTTGGAGATACGCAGCCCAAAACAAATGCTTTCCAATTTGTCCACTGGCTGAAATGTGACGGACCCTCTCAGCCTTACATTTCGACAAGAATTACAATTCTCCTAAGCGCTTCATCACTCTTACATGAACTTTATAATTTAATACTGTATACACTCCGTCAATCAAAATATTATTTACTTCGTTTCACGTCAATAAAATTTCAAATTATTTTACTTTCAAAGTTTCGTCGTTAGATTTTCACTCACTCAGAGGTCAGGATTGCGTTACACTGAAGTGAACTAACCAATCCATAATTTTTCCTCATTAGATAATGATATTTTGACATTTTCACAGCGCCAGCTAAAAACAGTTCTAGATATGCCATTACTTAAGTTCTACGTAACGGCAAAAACACGGCATCTTGACTTACGTTATTTATCATCATCATTTAAGCGTAGGCATCCACGGCCGTTGTAACTGTCAATAAAATTCTTCTGAGCTGTTAACCGCATTGTCAGTGTATAAAATTGTCCGATGTTTCTGTGATTATTGCAAACGGCCTTCCTCAGTGTTTTGTGCTGAGCTTTGTGCTAGCTCAGCACAAAGTTCTGAGGGAGGCCGTTCGCAGTAATGGCCGAAACGTCGGACAATTTCATGTATTGATAATGTGATCAATAGCTGAGTAGAATTTTACTGAAATTTATCATCATGATAAAAATGTAGCGTGTTGCGCATAAATAGGCTAGGAAATCCAATGTGTTCGACTACACTATTGGCGACAAAACACTGGAATCGATAAAAATGTAAAACTCCTGGTAGTAATCGGAATGACAGTGTAGAACTACTTATAGCAAAGGCTACTGTCACGCTACATTCATTGGTATAATCTTAAGGAAATACGTATATTTCATCCACAAGAGAAGTGGATAGCAAAAAATTGTCTGTACCGATTTATGAGTATTGCTCATCAGTCTGGGCCCCTTGTCGTGTTGAATTAATAGAGTAGAAAGAGAAGATCCAGTGCGAAGCGTCGGTATTCATTCGGGATCGTTTACTAAGTGCGAAAGCTTAAAGGAGATACTTAACGAACTCCAGCGACAGATGCTACAATATAGGCATTGTTCATCATGGAGAGATTTACTCTTGAAATTCTGAGAGCAATCGAGGCACATAGTACTTCCTGCCAAATAAGTACAACGAAAATACCGTAACGACAAAACCAGATAAATTAGAGATCATACAGAGCTACGAACAATCGTGCTTCCGGCATATCATTTGCAAATGGCACAGGGGAACAGAAGTAAATAATAGTGGTAGCAGCAGTACCTTCCACGCACTGTAAGGTGGCTACTGGAGTATAAAAGTATATGTGAAACGCAACTCACCGATATCAGTTATATTTTTGTGCAAGGCCAATACATTTTCTCTTTGCCTTCTTGTGTATTTGAATCCGAATGCTTATCCACTACCCATCTCACACTTAATGACCTTACCACGTTGGATTCACTGGTTCTCGCACAACCATCGAAGTTAGGCAGCGTCGGGTTGGGTTACCGCCTAGGTGGTTGTTTGCCTTTCTTGGATGTCGTGGTTCGAAGGAAGAATGGTGGTTCTCTAGGGCATTCAGTTTACCGGAAACCCACTCATACTGATTTGTACCTGCAAGCGTCGAGTTGCTATCACCCATCGCAAACCATGAGTTTGCTTAAAACACTTGTTCATAGAGCTCATACTGTCTCAGATCTAGATAGCTTACCTCAGGAACTCGCCCATTTAAAGACAGTATTCAGCGAAAATGGGTATTCCATCCGGCAGATTAACAGGGCACTAACAGTTAAAACTAAGAAGCAGGAAGTGAATAAAGAGGTGAACAATCCGGAACAATCTTTAGCTTTTTTTCCTTTCGTTGGCAACACTTCGTTTAAAATAGCAAGAATCCTCCGAAAATTTCAGGTAAAAGTGGTTTTCCGCCCACCATCGAAGATTGCGGACCTTGTGGGATCAGTTAAGGACAATCTGTTACTGCGAAAGGCCGGCATTTACAAGATACCGTGCCAATGTGGTATGGCTTACATAGGTCAAACCATACGCACCGTGAAAGAACGCTGCACTGAACATCAACGTTACACCCATCTTTTGCAGCCAAGCAAGTCCGCTATTGCTGAACATTGTATTTCTACTGCAAACAGCAACGCAGAGGGCGACAGAGTTCCGCTATTCCACCAGCGTGCCCAGTTGAAATATCGTGCGAAGTATTGAACGACGACCGGCTGCAAGCCCGAAATTTGTTTGAACAGTCGTCGCCGGGAAAATTTTAAAATTCACAC
This sequence comes from Schistocerca americana, assembly GCF_021461395.2. Taxonomy (NCBI): domain Eukaryota; kingdom Metazoa; phylum Arthropoda; class Insecta; order Orthoptera; family Acrididae; genus Schistocerca; species Schistocerca americana. The sequence goes on from NC_060126.1 coordinate 385,844,574, forward strand.
CGCCTAGGAAAACCGGGTACCTTTGGTTCAGGGACGAGCAAGCCAATAAGTGATCTCCAACCGAAAGACTTACAACAGACTGTTGAGCCATACTACATCATTGTTATTACCCATCACGTATGTGGAGAAAGTCCGTCACGGTTACCTGTCCAAAGATGTTGACGAGCTGCAGCATCCTGTCGAAAACCATGTTCCGCTGCTCGGCTTTTTCCAGCTCGGTCAGGGGCCGCGGCGTCTGGTTAGCGCGGCGGACCGCTTCCTGCAGCACGTCCTTCGTGTCGCGGACGGCCTTGGCGGCTTCGTCCTTGGCGTCTTTGACAGCCCACTGCGCCATCTGTTTGTCCTCCCTGGCTGTCCTGCTGATCACATCCTTGGCGTCACTTGTTGCCTTCTCCGTCTCCTCTTCCAGGTCGGACAGCCACTGTGGCTTAGGAGAGCCTACTGCCTTGGCGTGGCAGTCCACCTGCAACAACGTGATAGTAATGGTAGAAGAAGAGTATCGCAATTATCCGGAGCGTCCTAGGTCGTGAATGTGTCCAGGGGCCATACTGTGGTGAGCAGTCATCACAGGTCCACGTTCGCCATTGCTCTGGTCTCCCCAGGCACCGTTCCTGTGGACTGCTTTGTTGCTGACGTACCCACCGTTCTGATGAGTAGCCATTCCATAAAGTACTTACAATCGTGGAGTGGAAATTGGTTGCTGGTTCATAAATATATGCAGTAGGCCATTTAAAACAACTAGATAGTGTCCTACGCCTTTAGTGGTATAATTATACTGGTGACTGAGGTTCATTTTGGAACTAACAAGGGAACCTCCCCATCGCACCCCCCTCCGATTTAGTTATAAGTTGGCACAGTGGATAGGCCTTGAAAAACTGAACACAAATCAATCGAGAAAACAGGAAGAATTTGTGTGGAACTTTGAAAAAAATAAGCAAAATATACAAATTGAGTAGTCCATGCGCAAGATGGGCAACATCAAGGATACCGTGAGCTCTGGAGCGCCGTGGTCCCGTGGTTAGCGTGAGCAGCTGCGAAACGAGAGGTCTTTGGTTCAAATCTTCTCTCGAGTAAAAAGTTTACTTTCTTTATTTTCGCAAAGTTATGATCTGTCCGTTCGTTGATTGACGTCTCTGTTCACTGTAGTAAGTTTAGTGTCTGTGTTTTGCGACCGCACCGCAAAACCGTGCGATTAGTAGACGAAAGGACATGCTTCTCCAATGGGAACCGAAAACATTTGATCGCAAGGTCATAGGTCAACCGATTCCTCCACAGGAAAACACTTCTCATATATTCTATACGACACTGGTGACGGCATGTGCGTCACATGACAGGAATATGTTGTCGACCCACCTAACTTGTACACCTGGCGAATGGGTAAAAAGATTCTTCTACCTTGCCCGATTTAGGTTTTCTTGTGAATGTGATAATCACTCCCAAAAAGTGATGAAAACATAAGAGTTTGTCACATAAGCTGCAACAAATGAATGCAACAGTTTCACAGTCGTACAGTTTTCCCTGTGCTCTGTCAAAACATATGTTTTTAACGTTTTCAAATTTTTCCGTGTGTAGACCGTCAAATCCTGCATATGTCCAAGCAAATCTGAACATGTCCTGGAATTTTGGAGAGCGAAGTTGATTATGTGTGAGTGCCTGAACTTTGACAATTGTCTGAAAAAAAAAAAAAAAATTAAAATTTCCCACTCGAGGGAAGACTTGAACCAAGGACCTCTCGTTCCGCAGCTGCTCACGCTAACCACGAGAGCACGGCGCTCCTGACCGCACATCACCTTGATGTTGCCTATCTTGCGCATGGACTACTCAGTTTGTATATTTTGCTTATTTTTTTCATAGTTCCACACAACTTCTTCCTGTTTTCTCGATTGATCTGTGTTCAGTTTTTCAAGGTCTGTCCACTGTGCCAACTTATAACTAAATCTGAGGAGGGTGCGATGGGGAGGTTCCCTTGTAAGGGTACAAAATGAACTGACTACACAACTCCCACATTAAAAACTAATCTAAACTCCACCCGAACAGGCCATGAAGGCCCAACGGTACCGACCGAACACCGTGTCATCGTCAGACCACAGGCGTCACTGGATGCGGAAATAGAGGGCATGCGGTCAGCACACCACACTCCCGGCCGAATGTCAGTTTACGAGATCAGAACTACTACTTCTCAGTCAGGCAGCTCCTCAATTTGCCTCACAAAGGCTGAGCACACCCTGCTTGCCAACAGCTCTCGGCACACCAGATAGTCACCCATCCAAGTGCTAGCCCAGCCCGACAGCACTTTGGTGATCTGATGGGAACCGGTGTTACCACTGCGGCAAGGCCGTTGGCGACAGCTCCCACCTTACGGCAACTACTTAATCTCATAGCAACACTTCAATGTGACAACCATCATTTTAAAGCATACATTAAAAGAGTGCACTAAATTTTGCCAGTCTATGCCACATATCTCTGATGTCGAACGAGATATCCCGTTACATTAACGACTTCATGTAATCCCATAGGAAAAAATCTGTCATGGACTTATCATAGGCAATAGTGTATAGTTTTTCAAGGCAACACCACCAACGTTGGATCAAGAAACACTTACCTCGTATTCATTACTTGTTCTAGACTTCATTTCTGACGATGTGTTTATATCAAAATACTCAGTGTGAACCGGCCCGTGTGGCTGTGCGGTTCTAGGCGCTTCAGTCTGGAACCGCGAGACCGCTACGGTCGCAGGTTCGAATCCTGCCTCGGGCATGGATGTGTGTGATGTCCTTAGGTTAGTTAGGTTTAAGTAGTTCTAAGTTCTAGGGGACTGATGACCACAGATGTTAAGTCCCATAGTGCTCAGAGCCATTTGAACCACTCAGTGTGAGATTCTTTACGGTGTGTGAAATATTGATCTTAAAGTTTTGGGACAAGCTGTGTAATCGTTGCTGGGATTAAACTTCCTATGATGGGGAAAAGCATATGAAACTGGACATCTAGACAAAATTTTTTTCCGATAAGTTTCATAGTCCCTCTCATATGCAAGCTGATTGAAAATTCGTGAACTCAAATCTTACTGAGCGATTATAGGCAGGTCTGTAAAAGAAGAAATTTGGGTGGAAAAATGACAGACATGTGGATATATTTAATAAAAAAAGTATCACAGCGGTGTAGGATTGGCAACACTGTGATGATATGTAGGCGGAGACCGTTAAGCCTAGGAACAGCTCATACTCTCTTTGTCTTTATAGTGTATGTGTATACACCGTGGAGCCATGGATAGCTGTAGTAGTTGTATTCGGTACACTTTCATTCTGACCTGTAGCCTTAGCGAAGGCATGCTAGGATATCAAACCTGGACCATGATATAGTCAGTTCGAATCCCAGTTGTGAGAGAAACTTTTTCACTGCTTGTATGCTAAGGGAAGAAGAGCTTATGGTACACAAAGAAAATAATACCGAAAAAGAAAACGAAATTGAAAAAAAACTTTCATTACAAGGGTGCACTGGCGACTGGAAAACTGAGGGACTTGAAAATGATAGGAAGGAAGATTACGTTTTAACGTCCCGTCAATGACGGGAACATAGGCTTGGCCTTGGGAAGGATGGGAAGGATATCGTCTTGCCTTTTCCAAAGAAAACACCTCAGTGTTTGCCGTAATTGATTTAGGGAAACCATTGTCACCAATTCGTGGTCTTGTGTTTAGTCTTACTGACTCCCCATCACAGAGCCCCATGTTCTATTCATGGACAAATCGGAGATTGTGTGTGTGTGTGTGTGTGTGTGTGTGTGTGTGTGTGTGTGTGTGTTTGTTTGTCCTCATGATCACTTCATCATTATCGACGCGCAAGTCGCAAAATCGCCGGTGTTGTGTCAAATAAAAGACTTGTACCAGGGGGCCAAATGCCCCTTCTCCTGGCCATAAACGACATAACCCACACTTAGTGTCAGGGAAATCACGGTAAAAGCAAATATGAATGGCAAGACAAGGTTTGAAGACCGGTTGTTTCAAATTCGAGTCTAGTCTTACTTCTACGCCACATGTTCCGGAAGGTGATCAGAAGTACGAACACATCCACTCATTCCACTGGGTTTGCTATTCTATGTTGTCCACATATTCCCACAGTTCAATATGTTTATGGATTAAAAATCTTTTGAATTCAGTGAGGATATTACTACATTCGTAGACTGCAATTTTGCCAACTTCCGCGAATCATACTTCATAAATTGAATCTCCTCACAGGGAAAGGTACTGAGTCGAAAAGAGACATGTGTTTCCCACTGTTAGGTCGAGCATTCACCATACACGTAGGTCAGACAATTACAGTGAAGGTACTCTGGGAACAGTGGAACGATGTTTAGTGCAGCTAAGGCAAACTAACGACTCTTTTGTATTTTTCTGTTAGTTCAATAAGTATGTTTAACATCGTTGAAGAACGCTGTCAAAACTGCCATTGCTCATATTCTGGATAGTTCTCAAATTTTCTAATTTCATTCCATATTTTATTTTGATTGATTTGTTGTTATCTTGTTGAATCTGCTGAACATAACCGAGCACTCACCAGCATTATTGTACTCCGATGCCTCTAGTATTATAATCTACAACTTATTTACACCGCAACATAATGGTCTACAAGGATTGGACATACAGTAAACAGCACTAACGTCCACCATAAACATCTGTTCCACCTTAGAAACTGTGCCAGTCATCTTCACAGAACAGGCTCAAAGATTTCACAAGTTGTTTGTGCGATTTAACGCCAGAAACTAATTTGTATAACATTTTAATTTTGTGTGAGCGATATCATGAGCAGCAAGTAACTTTGTACAGGGTACAACGCAAGTTGAAACACCAATACTTCAGTAGTATCAGCATTATCTTCATACCACACTTAAGTAAACGTCTATAGCCACAGGGGGCTTCTGTATAGTCTCATAGACTGTCAGACGATAGTTCCATATCTATTTATTGATTAATCTTTACCTTGTGAAAGTCAGTGTGTAACTTGAAAATCATATCAATACAGAATAAGCTAGTGAATCTATACTGGCCTCTACCTTTCTTCCTCAGTAATCGGAGATAACTGTATTTGTTGTCAGTTACTAAGCAGTGTTATTGTGATCTGTTGCTGCCCAATATGTGTTCTCTGTATACTCATACAAACTGTTTTTATCATAACACATATCGCATGTGTAATAAGGGGCTGGCTGCACCAAACATAAAGATATAAAATTAAAAAGAAGAGCAACAAAAAGTTTTAAGTCGTTTCACAGAGGTGGTAAATAATTGACATAATGGTTCTAAGGCACCCCCTATTCCCCCTATAACACACATTATATACATGCAGGACGTATCCAGGTCAAATCCTGGTGGTGGAAGAAATTTTCAGAGCCATTATTTGGCTGGAAAGAGCAGGAGAGGGGATGCTGTACTGTTATTGATCATTAGACTTTGCGCCAATGTTCTTGATTAAATTATAAAATTGTATTATAGAGTGATAGCATGTCACAGTGTTGGTGCTCCGACGATCTGTCAGATCTAAATGGTCCATTCGAGAGGAAATAGGATATGCGCTAGCATAGTGTTTTCTCTTCCCGCCTCTTTCTCATTATGGTAGAAAGGAGGATGCGGTTTAGAGTGCCATCAATGATGAAGCTATTAGATATGGAGCAAAAGTTTGGACTGGTTCATTCTTCGTACCCATCACAGGCTGATCTAATCTGAAGTCCTTTATGTGTGTGTCGGTCTTCCCCACGTGTGGCTGGACATTTCATTGAGAAGCTGAAGAAACTGAAACTTGCACCAAACGACATCCTGGTCAGCTTTGATGTCGTTTCGTTATTTACGGAAGTGCCACTCAGTGACGCTCTGGAGCACATCGATTCCATTTTCCCGCAAGACATCAAAAAACTCTTCCATGCATGTCTCACCACGAGCTATTTCACGTGGAATGGCGATTTCTACGAACAGCTGGAAGGCGTCGCCATGGGTAGTCCTCTTAGTCCAGTGGTGGCCAACTTCTTCATGGAACAATTCGAAGCACAGGCACTGGACTTGGCGACTTGCAAACCTAAGGTGTGGTACAGGTACGTCGATGATACTTTCGTGGTGTGGAGCCATGGCGAAGAACAGCTCGGTGACTTCCTAAGACACTTGAACAGCCTCCATGCCAACATAACATTTACCATGGAAGTAGAAAAGGACAAGAAACTGCCATTTCTAGATGGGCTGGTCACAAGGGACGGCGAAAACCTGGGACACAGCGTGTATCGAAAACCGACACACACGGACCGATACCTGCACAAACTGTCAAACCACCACCCGAGCCAGAAAAGAGGCATGATTAGTATGCTCGTAACGAGAGCAGGACGATATGTGAGCCGCAACACCTCAGACGAGAAATGCAACACCTGGAAACTGTTCTGAGGAGCAATGGGTATTCCACAAATTATATTAGAAGCCGAACAGAGCCGAACACTCGACGAAGTAAGGAAACAGAAAAAGAAATGTCGGGTACGGCCTTTCTGCCATACATTCCCAGAGTGACGGACAGAATCGGCCGTATATTGCGCAAACATGGTGTAAAGACGATTTTCAAACCGACAATGGAGATCAAAGAGTGTCTTAGATCGGCGAAGGAGAAAAGAGACCCACTTGCAATGTCGGGAATATACCGTATACCATGCACATGCGGAAAAGTTTATGTCGGAATGACTGGGCGATCAATTAACACCAGGATCAAAGAGCGTAAGCGACATTGCAGGTTGGGGCAGGTGGAGAAATCGGCCGTGGCAGAGCACGCACTGAATGAGACCGACCACGTAATAAAATTCGCCGACACGGAAGTTCTGGCTGTAGAGAAGCACTATCACACGCGCTTGTTCAGAGAAGCTGTAGAAATACAATTACACGCGAACGGTTTCAACAAGAAAGAGGAAAGCCTTAAGGTAAACGGATCCTGGCTTCCCGTACTGCAGCGAACGACCGTCGCAGGTAGTAAGAGGAGAACCGCACCGGAAATGACCGCGGAGAAGCCCTCGGACGTTGGCGCGCCAGGTACATATAGTCTGCGGCCGCGAGCTCGGCTCCACTGCCAGCGCTTTGCGCAGGCGGGTATCCGATGCGGTCTCGCTCCCCGCTGCCGGATTTGCGCTGGCGGTCACACGACCCAACACTGCAAACTCCCCCATACAGCACCTCGCAAGTGCGCCGACTGTGGGGCTGCCCATGCGGCAAACTACAGGGGGTGCATTGCATACAATGCAGCTCTGAGGCGCAAAATAGCCAAACACGCTAAACCTACCGCCATCACAGTTCCGAAACCGCCCCTGCGCCCTATAAGAAGCGGAGTATCCTTCGCTGGAGTGGCCGCTGGCAGCCCCAGCAGCGCGGGACGGTCAGAGGAGCCCCAGAGCTCAAGACACGCACAACGGACACCCCCAGCAACAGACACACAACAGATAAACACAACACGTAACACCACACCAGCACCAGGCACACCACACGACACCAACAACACCACCCTACCCCCTGAGATCGCACACTGCAGCCCACCACAGACTACAGAAGACGCATCAATACAGGGAGGACCACAGCGTCAGGAGAAGGAGAAACAGCCGCAGCAGGAGGAACACGACCACACCACAACAAGAACACAGGCAACAGCAGTGTGCGATTTGTGCTTTTACCAGTGGGGAGGATGTCTTAGCGGGTTAGTAGAATTAAATATGTTACTAGCTTGGACTGTGGCGTTACCCATGGTTAAACAGCTATTTACAAATAGATGTTAATGCCGAAAGTCACTATTCACGCGTATGCACCATCAGAAAAGCCATCGCTTGTTATATCAAAAAATGGTTCAAATGGCTCTGAGCACTATGGGACTTAACAGCTGTGGTCATCAGTCCCCTAGAACTTAGACTACTTAAACCTAGCTAACCTAAGGACATCACACACATCCATGCCCGAGGCAGGATTCGAACCTGCGACTGTAGCAGTCGCGCGGTTCCGGACTGCGCGCCTAGAACCGCGAGACCACCGCGGCCGGCGCTTGTTATATCTTTAAAAGTACATTATAGGTAAAGCTTATTTACAAAATCATCTACATACAGGTATACGACGGGAATTCAAAAAGTAAAGGCACATTTGTGAAAAGCTGTACTTATTCTGATGATAGAAAACTGAAACATGCGTTATTTTTCTACGTAAACTCCCTGGAGTTCAATGCAGCTTTCCCGACGTTTTACGAGTTTTTTTTTATTTCATCAGAAAATATGTTTTTCGGTTGCATCTGTAACCAATTTTGCACCGCAGCAATGACGTCTTCATCACTTTCAAATCTTCTCTCCTGTAGTGCTTCCGTTAAGGGTACAAACATGTGAAAATCACTTGGAGCCAGGTCTGTACTGTATGGTGGATGTTCCAGCACCTCGAATCTCAACTCCTTTATTGCGTCGGCTGTCCGTTTGGCAGAATGTGGGCGAGCGTTATCTTGCTGCAGGATGACACTTCTTCACAGTTTTCCACGACGTTTGGATCTGATTGCAGGTTTTAGTTTCGTACGCAACAAATCACATCCACCACACAATACAGACCTGGCTCTAAAGCCTCGTTTTCGCTGGGGCGACGTCTTGCAACATTGTGGCATGCTACGGAAATGTGACGTGCGTCGTCTTGTAGCATGCTACAACAGGCAACATCTTGCGGCGTATGTTGCATGCGGCAGGTTAATTTATACCAAAGCAACAGAATTTGTGCCACACGTGTGTCGGTCTTGTAGTATAAAGGATGATAAAGTATCGCAGCGGCGGCCTACTTGGTACTTGCGCATGCAGCTAACGACGGAAATGAAAACCAAAGGAAAAGAAAACGATGATGGAAGAGAAGAGTATTTAAAGAAGGTCCACGAAATAGTATCCTAGGAACTATAAGCAGACAATGGTGCGTTTTTTAGGAATGTGTGCTTTCGTCCCAGGCGCGTTAGTCCGCGCCATACCGTTACCAAAAGTTGGCCTAACGGTAAATGTTCGCACAGGTACCGGGCCGGTCACCACCCTGTGTCGGGGCCCAGGGTGGGACTTTCAGCCCCCAGCTCACCCAACTCTGCAGTACGACTGCTTCGGTATGACTGCCACACTACTTCCCTCGCAAGCTCGCAAGTAAACGGATGACGCACCTTAGACGAAAGCAGAATGACAACATGAGAATTATGATTTAGTTCTAAATCTTTTGAAGTGCTTAACTACTGCAAACATATTAATAGTATTAATAGTAAGACTGTATTAAAAACTTTCAGTGTTCGGCTCCACAAAATTAAATTATATGTAAAGTTTTACTCCAGTGCGTGGGAAATACACATCCCAGGTTGGGATGCATAAACTAAAACCAGAGGAGGGGATGGTCTGATGCAGAGGGGAGGAAATCCCCCCCCCCCATCCCCCCCTGCAAATCGCACACTGGGCAACAGGACACCAATACTCACGAACACAATCTGGACACCAACTCAACAACCCACACAACATACCCACTCACCACAGAGAATACACAGGCGCCCGCAACTGTCACACGAACAGCCGACACACAGGCCAGCCCTCACCAGACGCCGGCACAGGAACAAGCGGCCGCTAACACGACCAACAACACACAGGCCGACATGCCCAACATTATGGCAACATTCCACAGAATAATGGAAACATTATTCCCCGGACGGACGACCACCGAAATAGTCACGAAGATTATGGGGTGTGTCTCACAACTCTTCATGCAGTTCATGTCGAGCACGCTCAACTGCACTAGCTTCCAAGCCACTATCACACCACTTTTTACACCACAAAATGGATAATACGCCACACGAGCCCCGAAACGCAGACGCTAACACAAACTCACAGATCCTGTTTTGGAATGCCAACGGGATCGCAAACAAAAAAGCCGAAATGGCCGCGTTCATGGAGCGAAAGGATATCCGAATCGCTCTTGTGAACAAAACACTGCTTACGCCTCGCAAACAACTAAACATCCCAGGGTATTGCGTCTATCGTACCGACCGAGCGGATGGCAGGAGGGGAGGCGGCACGGCAATCATCATACACAGAGACATAGACCACACGAACATCGAGCTCCCAGCACTTGAAAGACTAGAGGCCACGGCCGTCAGGGTCAAGTTCAACGGAGCCAACACCGCACTGGTATCGATGTACAATCCTCCTAAAAACATAGTAACACGCGATATCAGCACAGTACTCAACATAGCACCGCGGGTAATAGCCGCTGGAGACCTAAACGCAGAACACCTCGATTAGAACTCACGAATACGAACCTCCAACGGCAAGAAACTGTACGAACACGCACTAGGCCGAAACTACATCATACTTGGGCCGGACGTTCCCACGTTCGTGCCTACACAGCCCCGACATAGGCCAGACGTGTTAGACATAGCCCTCATAAAGGGCATCACATGCACATTTAACCTTACCGTTGGAAACGATCTGGACTCAGACCACATGCCTGTAATACTGCACACGGAAGAAACACTGCAGGACACAGAACCACGCAGGATGCTTAACTACAAGCGCGCGAATTGGACACTGTTCAAGGAAACGCTTGATAGTCGTATTCCTGACACCCAAGAAATTAACAACACACAGCAAATCGATGAGGCTGTGGAGGCTCTCACAACTGCCGTCCAAGACGCAATGACTGACGCCATTCCATATACAACACAAAGACAACACTCGACGGCCCTGCCCCAGGAGATCCTGGGCCTTATCTCAATGAGGAACCGCCTCAGGAGATACTGGCAGCATACCAGGCGCCCGTTCTATAAACTGCACGTCAACAGATTCCAGGGGATAATACGGGATAAAATACAAACATTCAAAAACGAACAATGGGGACAGAAACTCGCCGGGCTAGATAACACACGTCCTGGCGTGTGGCAGCTAGCCAGACACTTCACCAGGGAGAAACACTACACACCCACGTTACAAGGACCAGACGGCCCAGCCTACTCCGCGACGGAGAAGGCAGAGCTTATGGCCACAACACTTGCAGCGTCTTTCATGCCGAATATGGTTCCCTCAGACCCAGCATTCACACTTGAATCGGACCAGGAGGTTACACGACTTGTAGCCCAGCCCTCGCGCAACGAAATTATACGTACTAGCACAAATGAAATCACATTGGCTATCAAGCACACCAACGCTATGAATGTGGTGTCACCGCCAGACACCACACTTGCTAGGTGGTAGCCTTTAAATCGGCCGCGGTCCATTAGTATACGCCGGACCCGCGTGTCGCCACTGCCAGTGATAGCAGACCGAGCGCCACCACACGGAAGGTCTAGAGAGACGTACTAGCACTCGCCCCAGTTGTACAGCCGACGTTCACAGCAATGGTTCACTGACAAATACGCTCTCATTTGCCGAGACGATAGTTAGCATAGCCTTCAGCTACATTTGCTACGACCTAGCTTTGATAATTAATATTGTGAAGCATGTATCATCAAGAGCGATGTTCTACAAATGTGGATTAAAGTTAAGTACTACAGCAACTGCGTCCATTTTCTAAGTTCTCATTTCCTTATAACTGTTCCAGACCTCACGCCAATCTGCGTGAGCTTAACGCGTGCCTTTCGGCTTCCTCTCGTTGTGACTTGGCTGTCTTGCTACGTCACAACATGGAAAGCCCCTGGGCTTGATGGCATTCAAAACCGTGTCCTCCAGGAGTTCACGGATAAAGCCGTGGAATACCTTACACACTTAATGAATGCCATCCTGAAACACCAACACTTCCCTGACTTTTGGAAGGCGGCCAAGGTCCTGATGTTCAGGCAGCAATTCGTCTTTAGGAATCACCACTCGACAACACAACTCCGCGTAGTCGAACATATAACACACGGCTACAGCATGAACAAAGCCACAGGGGCCGTGTTCCTGGACATCGAAAAGGCTTTCGACCGTCTCTGGCACAACGGACTCATACGCAAACTAAGCGAAGCTGGTTTCCCGGACGGACTCGTACGTCTCATACATTCATATCTCAGGAACAGGTGTTTCAACACTAACGTGCAGGATAAACAATCAACACACCATGGTATCCAAGCTGGAGTACCCCAAGGAAGCATCCTAGGGCCCATCTTAATGACTTCCCAGCAACACAAAACACGGCGTTAGCCATCTACGCGGATGACACCGCCATCCTCGCGCAAGATTGGAAACCGTCGAACATCAATTCATGAATACAGACAGCATTCAGAACAGCTGAGCCTTGGTTGGAGTGATGGCGTATTAAAGTAAACGTCGACAAGTGCGAAGCAGTTCTGTTCACACGCAGACCGAAACTACTGCGCAAACATCAACACTGTAGGCCGATAACACTACATACACGCCCAATACGTTTCCGAGAGAAAGACAGATACCTAGGTGTTTGGCTGGACCGGAAACTTACATGGGGGGACCACATCGAGTACGTTGCCAACCGAGCACACGCGAGGCTCAAACAGCTTTACCCAATGCTCAACAGGGAAAGCGCGCTGAATAGGAGGGTGTCAAGGTCCGTAAACATGACACTGATTAGACCTCTGATGACGTACGCAGCTCCCGTCTGGTGATATGCAGCTCCTAAACGACTGCGTTGCCTGCAGATCATACAGAACAAAGTGCTACGAATCATTAGCAACTCTCCACGCTACACACGCACCGTGGATCTTCACCATGAATACCGCCTTGATGCCCTCAAGGAAGTATTAAAAAAACACGCCTCACGACTATCCAGGAACTCGAGACACTCGAACAATCCTTTGATCCTCACTCTGGGAAACTACGATCACAACCATAGGTGGAAGCACAAGCGGCCAAAGACACTGCTAGCTAGGGCATAGCCACCTATGGCAAACTAACACACGCAAACAACCGACAAACGTCGGCAAGCCCCCGCATATCAGCAATACTGACTGGTAACTACCAGCTGCTATTAGAGCCGACCAATAGGCCACAGCAGAGACACCGACGAGCTCGCCCACTGACGCACAAACAAACCGCCAACATTACCTTACACTGTGCTTCCGACTTATGACCTATCGGACACAAAAACGATAATAAACCTAACTGTTGCAGGTTGCCGACGCTGAACGACTCAACAACAGCACCCAGCGCCAGCCTCCGAGCAACGTAACCGCACAACGTCAAGTTATCGACTTGCATGATACCCACTACTAACAAAACCTGTCCTTGCACAACCTATCGCAGGCAGCAAGACATCCGCTACTGCTCTTACCACCCGACCTAACTATCGCAGAGGTTTTTTTCCCTTGGCTCTTATCTTGGCACTTTTTTTCCTCTGCCCTTCAAACCGCTAGCCTTCGTTCGATTTCGACCCAATCTATCTCCAGATGAGCGCGTATTAATGGTTAATCTTAACCAGACGTACGCAGACATCGCAGTACCCACATCCTACGACACCTCACTTTAGTTAATACTAACCCTTATGCAGAGATGGCAGCAGACCTATTGTGTTGGCCATCATGCCGGTGAATGGGCTCCACCCCCTTTTTTTTTAAAAAAAAAAAAACTCGGCTCCAGTTCACCACCGGCCATGGACGGTGACGCTTTGACAATGCCAGCCACTCGTGCTGGCGAAACGTCAGAAAAATCATTAGATGAACGTCGGCCGAAGAACCCGAGATAGAAGCTAATAGGCAGTTTGTCAACAAGTGGCCACGAAAGCCTTAACAATTTTGTATCATTCTTTCTGCTGTAACACATCCAAGCAGTGCATGATACAGTTTTGGACGCTGCCATAAATTTTATTTTTTTCACCATGACTTCAAGATCTATGTCAGGTTCTAAACCAACATTAACACGTTTCGATCCATTGGCTCTCACATAAATCTGGACATTGCATGGTGTAAATTATGCTGCTGCTATTTCCAAAATACACAGGATGATTGAGATAAGAAACAGAGATGGTGTAATCTGACTGCTGGAACATGCAAAGTGACTCTCATGATCAATTTAATTAATTAGCCTATCAATTTGATATCAATGATGTGATGTGCCACCTGGCAGTTGTAAGTGATGGCTAGAGTACAGCACATACGATTCTTGACTTGGAGGATAAACAGGTGTTCTTTTCGTTGCAGTGATATGTTTTAGCGATATCTCAATCTCTCACCTACACAGGGAGAGACGACCATCTTAATGAAATTAGATGTATTATCTAATTTGTAAAGTGATGTGTAGTATAAACCTAATATTTACAACTTCTCTGTGCTATTACCTTCAGAGACATCTTATGTGGTTAGGCATTTGGTTACTTTAAGAGAGGTCAAAAGTAAGGAGGGATCCTTTGATAGAGGTAGATCTTAGCACTCCGTCATGAGTCAAAAATGAGTCCTGCGATGCATGACGAAACAGATAAAATTTTTTTTGACATCACAGGATTTTTCTCAAGTAACGATACTTTAGTGAAGTGAGAACACATGTGTGCCTCGATCTCTTCTGTCTCCGAAAATAACTCATACAAAGGGTAGAAATTTAAATTTCACGTGAGAAATTCGATGTGTATGGTCAGCAACATCCTTGGATGGGGTAAAGTGTATTTTTAAAACTAGTGGGTCTATGTTTGTGCCGGGGTGGAGTTGTTTAGAGTTTCTGTATACATCCAGGCTGTAGCTGCCTGTTTTGCATGCATCACGGGTGGCTGGAAGGGCTGTCACATGGCTTCAGAGATGGAAAGTTGTGGATTAGCTGAGCCAAAGAATGCACTGACCGGTCTGATCTCGCCCACAGCAGCAAGGGCTGGCAAAGTACCAGTGTGCTGGGTGAGTGCGACAGAAGCGGACGTGCATGTTGTGTAAGAGAAGATTCAACATGGGTGTGTGTTTTCTCATGACATATTGATAATATCTGAATTCCTACGACTCCAATCATTCCCGGATGCCCTCCATGGCGGGGGTTATGCACTCTTGCATACATGTGCGTCCAAGACTGCAGCTGCAGTTGAGGTGGTAGTTTTCACTTATCTCTGTGCATTGCTGGAGGCATCGTACTTCGTGTGAATGTCGGGACATGAGCGCACGGGATGTGTGAGTGTTTCAGTGATTTCCGACATCTATCCGTGACAGCTACTGCTACGGTCTGGATTGTGGTTTAAGTGTGCCGTGTTCAGTGCTTCTCAGTACACTGCAGTGGAGTCTGCCTTGCAGTGGTATTTCTTGTTGTCTCTATCCTGTCATGCAGTAGTGCCTTCCTCCTTCCTAACATAGTGGAGAAAACCAATTTATGAATTCTATAGTGCTTTGAAAACCCAATCACAATGGCGAATCCACGATTGATAGTGATCTCTGACATCTAGCCATGGCAACTTAGGACTATGGATTCAAATGCGGTTTATGTGTGTTCTGTTTTTAATACTTCTCAATACATCACAGTGGACTCTGTCTTGCATAGGTATTTTTGTTGTTGCTGCTGCCACTATCCCATCACGTGGTAGACTCTTTCCTTCCTTCTTCTTTGTTCTGGTGTAGCAGAGAGAACCAGTCAACTTAGGAATTCTATAGAGCTTTAAGAATGAAAATACACTTCACAGAACTTCAGTGGTATGGAACTCTGTAACTCTAAAAGAATAAATTCAAATCGAAATTTGGAATGTCAACTATCATTTCACACATCACCACTTCCAATCGTGATGCCAAATAATAATAGGTTTGGATTATTTAATGAAATTTCTCGTCGAAAAATAAGACTGTTGTTTATGTGCACAAACTACTGTGTAGTGCGGATCTTTTTTATTTCAAGTAGTTTGAAACTGTGTGAACCAAATTACTTAACAGTACATTAACGATTTAATTAATATTTCCTGTGGTACATCTTCTGAAGCAACATTTGTGTCATCTAAAAGATGTCATGTTTCACACCTGATTTAATAACCCCTGAAGCAGTTCTTGTAATGCACCACAAGGAAGTGTACCAGGAAGAGAGCCCATGGCAGAATAAAATATCCCATGCTAGTTCCTATGTCATCTACAAAGCAAACTACTGCTGTCTCTCTCTCTCTCTCTCTCTCTCTCTCTCTCTCTCTCTGTATGGTCCGCAGCTCGTGGTCTTGCGGTCGCGTTCTCGATTCCCGGCGGGCTCAGGGGTTTTCAGCTGCCTCGAGATGACTGAGTGAATGTGTTCTCATCATCATTCATGAATGTGGCGAGTTTGGACTGAGCAAAGGTTGGGAATTTGTAAGGGCACTGATAACCACGCAGGTGAGAGGCCCAAAAAACCAAATATCCTCATCTCTGTGAATGCAATGATTTTTTTTTAAAATGTATTTCGAGTCAGTCTGCTACTACTTTTTGACATCATCAATTTGTGTGTGTTTGTGAAATAGCTACCGTGCCCGCCTTACAATCCCTACGTCACGATCATGGGGCCGGAAATTAATTATTTCTCAACTTCAGCAGTATTTCAGGATCGATTGCCAATCAGGTATTTACTTTGGAGGGAAGGCATCTCTCATATTCACCGGAATCCGACAAGTTGGTTCACAAATACAGAGCACTTGAGATGGCAGCCGACAGCTGACAGCTGCGTGACAGGGTCACTGGCGTTTCCAAAATCCCTCTGGTGCATTCCGACTCGGGCAGCCTACAGACGTGGCGAGACTCGAGAAAGTTTTTCAGATAGGTTTAAGAGGTCTGTGGCAGTGTAAATACGTGTTTCCTTATGCGATTGGAATGAAGAAACATCGCAATCGTTTAAATGTTCCATACATCGCCTTGAATCCCATGAACTGAATAAATAAACAATGTTCCACACATTGTCTAAACTGTTTAAACAGTATTCCATACACTACAAGCAATTAACCACCAAATTCCTTAAATAAATAAATAAACTATATTGTCCAAATTGCTTAAACTATGTTCCATACACTGCAATCGATTTTCCATCAAATTCTTTAAAGAAATAAGTAAACTATATTGTCCAAATTGTTTAAACGATATTCCATACACTGCAATCGATTTCCCTCCAAATAGTCAATCAACTGAATCTTACCCCCCCCCTCCCCCCCCATTTCCAGGTGGGGAATAAAGGGAGAGGGCTGGGGTGTTTCCCAGGGCGTTAATTTATTGATCAATTTAATTAATTAGTCAATCAAATTAATCCCAAAAGTGTGCTTGTATCGACAAGGGGAGTTCCCTGAGAGCTGAGGGAGGGGGAATAGGAGGGGGTGGAGAAGAGGGAGGGGGGGGGGGTGACATGGAGAAACACTTAACCAAACAATAGGTTAAGGAACTGTCAATCAAAAGAAAACAATAAGTTTGCCCCTGAATATGTACTTGACCGTGATGTAGGCAACCCACAATGGGTACTGATGTTTTACCTCTTCAAGCCACCGGGACAAATTTATTTCAGGAACTCGTCACAAGTACTTGTCACAAAAGTCCAGTTATTCTTAAAACCCGGAGAATTCGCACTGTTATTGCATTATTATTAATGAATAAAAATAGTGATTAAACACAATAAAAATAGAAAACAATGTTGGAGGAGTAAATATTGATGTTACCTAGAAACACAACTCAATTAACTAAATCAGAGGACTTCATTTGGATTATAATCTTTGAGGATGTCGTACGCAAATTTCGAATATCTCTTGTCTATTGTATAGTCAAGTATTCGATAACAAAGAACAATGTTGTGGCATGATATCTCACCATGAGACTTCGATTTAATTACTCTTAGATTTTTGCAAGCAGTATTTACTGCTTTTATCACAAATGTAATGCATATATGATTATGGTAACATATCAGCTAAAATTTAAAGACGTCTGTATTGCCATTCTACTTTCCTCTCTGGGCCAAGAAATTGATTGGTAAACTCATTTCGCAATTCCTTGACTGGTGGTGCCAATTATGTTTGTTTAGGGGTTCCAAATGTCCACCTTTTTCGGTCCATCTGTCTTTGTGTCATTCTAGTTTTTGACAATGATATTTTCGCACCTATACTGAACACACATAACTTCTGTAAATTTGAAAAGTTCCACGAAAAGACAAATTGGGCAACTACTTGCAGCAAGATGCAAGAAACTAGAACGAATTTTCACCCTACAGTGGAGTGCGGGTTGATTTCAAACTTTCTGACAAATCAGAATTGTATGCCGGACCGAGAGTCGAATCTGGGAACTCGATCCGGCACACAGTTTTAATTTGTCAGGAAGTTTCATGCAAAAACGTGTTTCCATCAACTTGTGAACTTCTTGAATTTGACAAAACTAGCGGACGTTGATTGGAAAGGGGGGGGGGGTGTCAAATATGGTGGTTCGATAAATTCCACCCAATTCTATGATTTTATGGATAATGCGCCATGCCATAGCAGGGAGCCCGACAGAACGCGTAATAAATATGATTTCAGGACTACGATGTTAGAGTGGCTGCAAAATGGGCAAATAATCTGCAACGACTCAATGAGGAAGCTTGTACTGTTATCTACAATAAAGGAAAACAAACCAGCCATTAAAATGTACGTCGTAGATAAAATTGCTGAGAGCATAAGCCAGAAAGTAGTGCGTTTCCCGCCCTACAACTGCGATCTAAACCCGATAGAACTGGCATGGGCCAAAATAAAACACAATTTCTGGGAGCACAATGTCACCGATGACATGTCGAAGGAAAGATTGCACAAGCTTGTTAATGCTGCTTTCCTTTCAGTTACTGCACAGTACTGGCAAGCTAACTGCAGGAATGTTCAGCAGCTAGAGCAAGAGTATTGGACACGAGATGGAATAATGGAAATGGCATTGATAAACTTATCGTCAGTACCACGCCTTCAAGCGATGATGATGATGATACTGAATTAAACGCTAATGACAATGATCTTTAGTGAACATCATCTTGACAGGTCTTTCAGGCACAATTAATTACACTTTGTAAACATTACTGCAGTTTAATCAATGCAATGTGAAAACAGATTCCAACAATCTGTTTTTGATGTTCAGTTCATAGTATCGTAAGTTGTATATTCGTCTACTTTCATTTTCAGTGTTTTCGGTTAATAAATACATAAACTGTAGGTAAAACTCTCGAGGATGAATGTGTCAACAAATTAGATGCTTTCCGATCTGATGGGAGTGTCACTTAAGTGGGCAATATTTCCGTGAGTGCCGCCTCCAGTTTAGTGTTAAGCACAAAACACGGGTAGTGGTGCCAGCACTACTGCTAGAAACCGATGCTGCCTCCCCCCCCCCCCCCACCCCACCCCGGCTTCACCACACTCCCTTCGGCAGCCGTAATACGGAGCGCGGCCGTTCCCCACAGCCACCGCGCCAATCGTCAACTTATTGTGAACAAACAGTACACGCTTCGACCTTCCACTGCGGTAAGTCGTGCTGGAAACAGAAAGATCGAGGCTTCAAAAAAAGAGTAAAGGGGTGTACTACGTTTCCTGTTAGCGGAAGGGGTGTTGGATACGAAAATTCTTCAAAGAATGGTATAAGTGTACGAAGAGCACTGCACCACTGCGATTACACCCATTGGAGGGACAATGTGCGCTTGGGATTGTAGTTCCTTTGGGACGTCATTGTTGGAAGATATTGTTGATTTAGCTGCACTCTGCTAATTACACTACTGGTCATTAAAATTGCTACACCAAGAAGAAATGCAGATGATAAACAGGTATTCATTGGACAAATATATTATACTAGAACTGACATGTGATTACATTTTCACCCAATTTGGGTGCATAGATCCTGCGAAATCAGTACCCAGAACAACCACCTCTGGCCGTAATAACGGCCTTGATATGCCTGGGCATTGAGTCAAACAGAGCTTGGATAGCGTGTACAGGTACAGCTGCCCATGCAGCTTCAACACGATACCACAGTTCATCAAGAGTAGTGACTGGTGTATTGTGACGAGCCAGTTGCTCGGCCACCACTAACCAGACGTTTTCAATTGGTGAGAGATCTGGAGAATGTGCTGGCCAGAGCAGCAGTCGAACATTTTCTGTATCCAGAAAGGTCCGTACAGGGCCTGCAACATGCGATCGTGCATTATTCTGCTGAAATGTAGGGTTTCGCAGGGATCGAATGAAGGGTAGAGCCACGGGTCGTAACACATGTGAAATGTAACGTCCACTGTTCAAAGTGCCGTCAATGCGAACAAGAGGTGACCGAGACATGGAACCAATGGCACCCGATACCATCTCGCCGGGTGATACGCCAGTATGGCGATGACGAATACACGCTTCTAATGTGCGTTCACCGCGATGTCGCCAATCATGTTTGCGACCATCATGATGCTGTAAACAGAACCTGGATTCATCCGAAAAAATGACGTTTTGCCATTCGTGCACCCGGGTTCGTCGTTGAGTATACCATCGCAGGCGCTCCTGTCTGTGATGCAGCGCCAAGGGTAACCACAGCCATGGTCTCCGAGCTGATAGTCCATGCTGCTGCAAACGTCGTCGAACTGTTCTTGGAGATGGTTGTTGGTTTGCAGACGTCCTCATCTGTCGACTCAGAGATCGAGACGTGACAGCCATGCGGATAAGATGCCTGTTATCTCGACTGCTAGTGATACGAGGACGTTGGGATCCAGCACGGCGTTCCGTATTGCCCTCCTGAATCCACCGATTCCATATTCTGCTGACAGTCATTGGATCTCGACCAACGCGAGCAGTAATGTCGCGATACGATAAACCGCAATCGCAACAGGCTACAATCCGACCTTTATCAAAGTCGGAAACGTGATCGTACGCATTTCTTCTCCTTACACGAGGCATCACAACAACGTTTCACCAGGCATCGCCTGTCAACTGTTGTTTGTGTATAAGAAATCGGTTGGAAACTTTCCTCATGTCAGCACGTTGTAAGTGTCGCCACCGGCGCCAACCGTGTGTGAATGCTCTGAAAAGCTAATCATTTGCATATCACAGCATGTTCTTCCTGTCGGTTAAATTTCGCGCCTGTAGCACGTCATCTTCGTGGTGTAGCAATTTTAATGGCCAGTAGTGTATATTATAAATACACTGTCCAGTCATATTAGTGCGACCACTTGTCAAAAGTCTGAATCACCACCTTTTGCTGCGTAGACCACTGTGAGACATGCAGGAAGTCAAAGAGAGTCAGTGAGGTTTTGGAAGGCACCAATAGGGATGTCGACCTTTGCTGACTCCAGTGTCATAACCAGCTGCGGTACGTTTCTGTGTTGAGGATCCATGGCGCGAAAAGCCCAACCGGTGTTATTCCACAGATTCTTGATTGGGTTTAAATCTGGGGAGTTTGGCGGCGAGGGAAGTACAACAAATTCATCCTGGTGCTCTTCGAACCACGCATGTACACCGCGAGCTTTGTGATATGTTGCATTGTCCTGCTGGTAGACGCCATTGTGCCGAGGAAAAACAAATTCCATATAGGGGTGGACATTGTTCCCGCGGGTAGAGGCGTACTTGTTGTGCTCGTGGAAGATCAAAACACAAGTTTCTGTTGCCTCCACAGCAAACTTACAGAACACGGAGGCGGAGTTTGTTTTCAGGGTTGGTTGATTGGTTGTTTTGGGGAAGGAGACCAGACAGCGAGGTCATCGGTCTCATCGGATTAGGGAAGAATGGGGAAGGAAGTCGGCCGTGCCCTTTGAAAGGAACCATCCCGGCATTTGCCTGGAGCGATTTAGGGAAATCACGGAAAACCTAAATCAGGATGGCCGGACGCGGGATTGAACCGTCGTCCTCCCGAATGCGAGTCCAGTGTCTAACCACTGCGCCACCTCGCTCGGTAGTTTTTTTTCCCCCGCGTCCCATCTCTTCCTCAATATATCCTATCCGCTCTCACCTCTAACCACTAGTTCGCGAGTAGTAATGAAGATGCCCTTTCGACGTGTTACGGTGGACAGCAGAGCTAAACTGATTGCGAGTGAAGATTTATACATTTCGGAAAGCAATGTTTTAATTCGTAAATTTTGTTCTGTTCGTATCGAGTGGGAGAAAAAGATACTGTCTCAAAACTTTGCTTTAAAAATAAGGAACATTTAGAACGCTAATTAAGCACTTCAACATTGAAGCTGCAGACAGCAATAGAACTCTCTTTCGATGACCAAAAGAAAGATAAGAGTGAAACGACAGAGTTTATTCACGAAACGACTACGATATTACTCAAAGCCAACATCCCGCTGAAAAAGGTAGACGACACTGTAGCCCAGAAACGGCTTCAGGTGTATGTACCAGGTATACACTGATTATCAATAAAACCTCACTTATTCCAAAACTAGGATTTCTAAGACCTCTTTCTGATTCTGATTTTTCTTTTTTCAATTGGTTAGGATCTGGATAACTTCCCATCTCCAACCAATTAAGGAAACAATGCGTTCCACATTCTGCAAACGAAATACTGGCAACATAAACCAGTCTTTAGAACGGAAATCAGACCTGGCTCTAATTTGCGACGAAATTACTGACTCTGGCCGCTGTGTGTTCGCAGTCTTGATCACAATTCAAGATCCAGTATCTGAAAAGGATTTTTTTTCATTTTGATGTGCATTTATAAATGCTGCGAACAGCGGAACGCGTTCTCAAACGATCGTGCATGCTTTGCACACTTCCGAAGTTAACCATGAGAATGTAAAGCGTATAGTAACTGATTCTGCCCTGTATATATTAAAATGTTGTGAGTACTAAAGGGACTTACATGTGAACATTTCATTCAAATCACTTGTTGGGCTTACAAATTCAGCGTGTTCTTCTTGCTTGATGTCTTGCAAAACAATTTGAAAGAACATGTCGAAAATAAAGAACTGTTTTCATATGTCACATTTACTCTGTTCATACCTAGACTAAAACTTCCCCCATATGTCACTTTCATTGTATCCCGAGGATGTGCTGAGTAGATGCAGAAGTTGATTTAAAGCCGCCTGTTCATACATATGTACAAAGTTAGATACCTTCCACTCATTCTTCAAACAATTGTTACTAAAACTTGTTCCCATGGTAAACTGCTTGGCAGAAATGGGAGAGGGCAGATTTTGCAACTTAGTGAAATTCCAAGCAGCATTTGTTTTTGAAAATTCTAAGTTTATTCCAGATGTTATTTCAAAAATAAGAGACCTGAAGGATATGATGAATGTAATTGCTTCTGGTCGTGTTGGTGAACTATTTAGTAAAATTGAGGGATTTAGTGACTCGTTAAAAAGTGTAGTAGCTCTCTTCTTGCAAAATTTTAGTATTTTAGTTATGAATAAAACTGAAAAGCACATGTCCCCAAGTGATGCTAACATGTTATTTGCACTTTTAAGTGATTTATTTCATTCAGCCAACGTAATTAAATCAGACGGTGTAAAACTTTTCGCCAATAAGTGAAAAAGCACAAAAATAATCCGCCTTTAAAATATTAAAACGGTCTGATATTATTGCTGGGTACCTTGCTTTTAGAGATATATCGCTAAATCAAACTGAAAAAAATCCCAGTCTACACTATGAAATAATTGAATCACTGCAATCATTGAAATTAATGCACCTGATCTTTGCAAATTTTGTCGTAAAGTGTATTTGGGTTCCCTATTCATCCGTTGATGTAGAAAGTTTTTTTCGAAGTATAATTTCACTGTCAACGAGCGGAAACAATTAATGAAAGAGATGTCCACTGTAACATGGGCTGTGTTATCTTTCACAATGTAAAGCACGGTAGGATGAGCCAGTGTTAATGTAATGTATCTATATTGCGAAATGACGCGAGAATTTGTGTCCTTAACGCAAAATCGTACAGAAATCAATGCGAAAAAAACATGCCTCTAATTATAGACAACTACAGGGTGCGGCGCTTAAATCCGGACAGATTTCATCTGAATTTCCCGCCATTTCGTAGTTCCGACGGTTGGCGTTTTTGGAAGCCATAGTCATCTAGTGAACAGTCAGAACCTCAAAAAGGCCGAGATGTTACGGACAAGTGCGGAGTACAACCGAAGAGCTGCAATTATCGAAAGTCTTCGTGCTGGGCGTTGCCCTCTGAAATAGTTCTATTCTGCGGGCACTCGAGATCAAGTGTTTACGATATTGTGGCCAAGTATAATGCTTCGAAGAAGTCTGTGATTAGCGTCCCAGGTGTTGTCCAGTAAGGCGGTATCACGCCACCATATTTCTTTGAAAAGAAACAAAGTGTCACATAAGTTTATCTGCAAGTTTTGACGAATGTCGTGACACCGTGGATAGTAACTGTGCCCACGGGGAGACAATACGTCTTTCAACAGGACGGTGCACCGGCTCATACGAGCCATTTAGCCCAAAACTGGCTCTCGGGTGACGTTGACATGTTCTGGCCAAAGGAGTTATGGCCCCCGAATAGCCCGGATTTAAACCCCCTCGACTACTATGATTGGATCGTAGTCGAAAGAGTTGCCAGTATGACTAGGCACTCAAATGTCGGTTCTCTACGCACGGCTATCGAAGCAGCATTCGCGGAAATGGATAGCGCTATTTTAAAGAGTGCGAGTGGCTCTCCCCCGTTGGAGGTCCGAGTCCTCCCTCGGGTATGGATGTGTGTGTTGTCCTTAGCGTAAGGTAGTTTAAGTTAGATTAAGTAGTGTGTAAGCTTAGGGGCCGATGACCTCAGCAGTTTGGTCCCATAGAACTTACCACAAATTTCCAAATGTTATCCCGGGTTCGATTCCCGGCGGGGTCAGGGATTTTCTCTGCCACGTGATGACTGGGTGTTGTGTGATGTCCTTAGGTTAGTTAGGTTTAAGTAGTTCTAAGTTCTAGGGGACTGATGATCATAGATGTTAAGTCCCATAGTGCTCAGAGCCATTTTTTCCAAATGTTAAGTGCGTGCGATCGCTTCAGGACAAGATTGCTGCTGAAGGGCGTTACATCGAATAATAGTTCTCTTTAACGATACCACTACTTTTATGTAAAAGGATTTTCATTTTCATTTGTGTTGTGACTTGGCAAGACAACCAAGCCACTCTGAGGAAGCCGAAAGGCACGCGTTTAAGCTCACGCAGGCTGGCGTGAGGTCTGGAACAGTTATAGGAGTTGAGCCTAGTAAAAAAGGTACGTAGCTTCGGGAATACTTAACTTTAATCCATAATTGGTGAACATCGGTCTGACGGTACATGCATCACAAGATAAATAGCAAATGATAATGGCGCCTTGCTAGGTCGTAGCAAATGACGTAGCTGAAGGCTATGCTAACTATCGTCTCGGCAAATGAGAGCGTAATTTGTCAGTGAACCATCGCTAGCAAAGTCGGCTGTACAACTGGGGCGAGTGCTAGGAAGTCTCTCTAGACCTGCCGTGTGGCGGCGCTCGGTCTACAATCACTGATAGTGGCGACACGAGGGTCCGACGTATACTAACGGACCGCGACCGATTTAAAGGCTACCACCTAGCAAGTGTGGTGACTGGCGGCGACACCACAATTTGTATTTTGGTTTAATAAATTTGCTGTTTTTTAAAAAAGTTCAATTTCTCAAGATTTAAGCGTCGCACCCTGTATATCAAACCTGAAACAGTATGACTTTATTATTATTGTTTTCTCCAAAATCACTAACATAATATGAACAGCAAGGGTACCAACACAATCTCTTGGTGCACGCCTGATGTTATTTCTACATCAGTCGATAACTGTTTTTCTAACAACGTCGCTCTGTAACACTGTCAAAACTTCAAAAAAAAAAAAATGGTTCAAATGGCTCTTACCACTATGAGACTTAACATCTATGGTCATCAGTCCCCTAGAACTTAGAACTACTTAAACCTAACTAATCTAAGGACATCACACAAAACCCAACCATCACGAGGCAGAGAAAATCCCTGACCCCGCCGGGAATCGTACCCGTGAACCCGGGCGCGGGAAGCGAGAACGCTACCGCACGACCACGAGCTGCGAGCGTCAAAACTTCACTTGTTGAAAGAAGGGATAAAATAAAGCGACAGTTGTTTCGTGTTAGGTGCAACATTTAGTAGTTTTCGAGAAAATGACAAAGTTTTGATGCTACTTCATCAGTTCGCGCGCGCGTCTTTCAATCAAGCGCTGTGGTAACCTAGCGCCTCCGAGCACCGTTTCGAATATTTGCGCTCCGTGTTCTCATCTAGTTTTTTTTCGTTTGTTGTTGCGGCCGGCCGCTGTGGCCGAGCGGTTCTAGGCACTTCAGTCCGGTATCATGCGACTGCTACGGTTCGATTCCTGTCTCGGACATGGATGTGTGTGATGTCCTTAGGTTAGTTAGGTTTAAGTAGCTCTAAGTTCTAGGGGATTGGTGACCTCAGATGTTAAGTCCCATAGTGCTCAGAGCCATTTGAACGATTTTTGTTGTCGCAGAAGTGACATCAATATTTTTTGCGACATCTAAAAATAGTGTGATTATTGATAAAAGAAATAAGCATTTCAAATCTGTTAAAAATAGATTTTAAAAGCACTACTCTGATAAAGCCTTATATAGTTAACGTTAATTGAAAATGGTAAATATAAATTTCATTGTTTGCTTTGATTTTTTACTTTTATACTTAAAGATGAATAATGCACTCCCCAGGTTTTTATACGTCACAAAAACATTCTAAGCATAAAGATTAAGAGCACCACGAGGAACGTGCGAAGGAACGCAGGTCACGGTCACATTTTTTATTGTGAATAACATTAGGATAAACAACCTCGTTAACGTTGCTAAACAGCACGCGCCCTGGCGATAATTTCGCGGCAAACCAAGCATATCTAATCATTTTCTCGAAAGCTGGAGCTCGAAACTGATTGCACATGCACGAGTGTATTTTATTAATTACATCGCTTGTACTTGTGGCTTCCGTTAGGAGTGCGATGAGAATAGGGCACTTCTGTATCGGGCGAATGTAGTTCTTCATTTGTCAATAAAAGTATGTGTCGTAGTGACGGAGCGGCGTACACTCTGATGAAATTAAGTTTAATGAACACGTCGATATTCCGATTTTATCCACAACCAGGCCATCATATAAGTGGGAATAGCTTTCATCATCGCACTAGTCAATAACGAATGGAAACGTCTCCATTTTTACGTAAGGTTGCAAAAGTTTGTCCAAAAACTGAGGATGGAGTTCTTTGTTTCTATTGGCCAACAGCTTTTTCTGTAACTTTCTTACCTCAAAACGTTAACGTTCTCTTACTAGAGATGTGATACTAACTTTCTGTTTGATCCATACTTATTACAAAATCAAGATTTAAGTCAGTAATTATAGTGGAGTTTTGGAGTTGAAACCGTCTCGCTGTTCACAGTAATTTAGCAAAAGCACGCTCGTCTTTGGTGCTGATGTGTTTGGCGACATGATGCTGCCGAATTCTTTGTTTCCCCTGAAAGAACCGCGTCAGGTGTCTGTGGCTTTGTATTCAAAACGTTCCGTCAGCAATGAGGCTGCTTCAGTCACTGCCCAATGCTGCAATGCTCGTGTAGAAACCGCCTGTCCGTTGTTTATAGCCTGCGCTAAACGATCGATCACCCACAAGTCGGTCACTTTATATGTTCTCGAGTGCATCCTCCTCATGTCACTTGGACCCTTCACCGCGATAGCTGTTTTGCACTTGTTGGCTTGGGCATTCGTACACAGGCCACTATGGATCAACACTTTCCGGAAAATTGTCACCAACAGTTTTTGTCTCCAAGACATCAGTGACAAATTTGGCCCTCGACACCACCAAGACATAAACCAGTTAATGGAATAACATCATAATGTGTGCGCAATAGCCACAAAATCTGGAAATCTCACAAAAGATACTTGTCATCAGATTTTAGACAAAGTTTTGTGAGCCTACATACAAATGGAGCGGTTTCTGTACGTCATTTATTCGCATGATGAGCAAAGCTATCCCTCCTTATACTATTGTGGCACATGTGCCTTCACACGTTGCCCGTGGTGCTGAATTTTTATGCTTTGTACGTTTTTAGGATGTATATCATCTTGGAAAATGCACTGGTTCTCTTGATGCATGAAAGTAAGAAATGAAATCAAAGAATGAAATACTGGATTTAGTGTGTTCTTCATTTTAAATTGCTGTTAACTATATGAAGTTACATAAGCTTAATTGTGATAAAATATATTTTAATAAGATTTGTAATGCTTTTTGCTTTTATCAATAATCCCAGTATGTTGCTTGATGTCACAAAAAAATTGATGTCGCTGATGTTACATACTTCCAAGGGACCAAAAGAAAAAAAATGACAACATAAGACCGGATTTGAACACGGAGGTATTACGCTACCTCCTCGCTAGGTTTAATGCCGCGCGCGCGAACTGATAAAGTTGCATCAAAACTTTGATTGTCATTTTCTATGATACTATTGAGTGTTGGGCCCTACGACAAAAAAGGTGCCTCTTCATTTTGACCCTTTCTTACCGAGCGAAGTTTCAACAGTGTCAGAGAGCAATCTGTGGCATATTCTCCTTTTAAGATATCATGCTGCGACTTCCTTACCAAGAAATCGTCAATTTAGACACAAATTTCTCTTGATATGCCATTCGATCGTATTTTCAGTTATAGGCGTAGATGTGATACTGAGTGAAATGCTTTTCGGAAGTGAAGAAGTACAACTTATACTGATTACCTTTCTCCGTGCGTTTCAGGATGCCCTGTGCGAAAAGCACTAGTTGAGTTTCACATGGATCTATTTTTTATTTGCTCCGAGAGCTGAATACCTTCATCACTTTTTCTCTGAAGAACATCAAGCCACAATGCTGCCCTGTTGCCTAAGCACACACTTGGCAAGGTCAACCTATTGTGGCACGCCGCTTTCGTAGTTTACAGAGAAACTTTTGTAAAATTAACTCAGAAATGTAGTAAATATGAAGGCGAAAGCCTCCAGGTCATCACGTTTACAACAGCTCCTAGCATCAACGTGGCGGAATCTCAACTTTTCTGGATTCTGTGACTTTACAAATGAGACGTTTCCGCCTTTCAGTACGAAAAGTTTCTACGCAGACTTTAACAGAATATCATACTACTATATTCTGTTCTTCTCCAGTGGTTCTCGAACTGCCTTTGTGAAAACTATGTAAGAAAGATACTGAACTGTATGCGATTATATAATCATAACTTCTGAACACTTCACTTTAGGACGTTCAAACTACAGGTTGGCCGCGGGACATGCTGGGAATTAGTATGCGCATACGCACGCGTCTTGTTCTTGTCGGCTATTTGCGCGTGAAAATATCACGTTACAGCGTGCCTGAGGCCGGCCGAAGTGGCCGTGCGGTCCTAGGCGCTGCAGTCTGGAACCGCGAGGCCGCTACGGTCGCAGGTTCGAATCCTGCCTCGGGCATGGATGTGTGTGATGTCCTTAGGTTAGTTAGGTTTAACTAGTTCTAAGTTCTAGGGGACTAATGACCTCAGCAGTTGAGTCCCATAGTGCTCAGAGCCATTTGAACCATTTTTGAGCGTGCCTGAGCGTATAGTGCTTGTGAAGGCTTGCTATTCGAGCAATAACAGCCCAACTGCAGCTCAAAGAAAGTTTGTGACCTAGTTTAAGCTGAAAACAACCGGTCCATGTCTGCTAAAAATGAAGAATTTGGATGGCAAGTTTGAGAGAACGGGTAGTGTTCGTGACGACAATGTTGACAATGTCGGTCATCCAAAAAGGGTGAAAACGCCTGAAAAGATCGCGAAGACACGAGCTGTATTTCAAACCAGCCCCAAGAAATCGAACAGAGCAGCTGCACAACGGGTGGGAATCAACCGGAAGACACTGCGACAAATTGTTGTTGACGACCTGCATCTCTTCCCATACAATATTCAAATCCATCAGCGATTAAACCTCAGGGCCAGGGAGCAGCGGTTGTGTTTCGCCAACACTAGTGTCCACAGAACTGACGAATAGGACTTTGATGTGAATGTGGTTTGGTTTAGCGACGAAGCCCACTTTAATTTGGATGGGTTCGTCAATAAGTAAAATTGGCCCATATGGGGGACTGAGAATCCACGTTTAGCGATCGAGAAGTCTCTTCACTCTCAATGGATGATTGTGTGGTGTGCAATGTCCAGTTACGGAATAATTGGTGCGATTTTCCATGTTGACACTGTGCTACCGAACGGTACGTGAAGTTTTTGGAAGATGATTTCATCCCCATTATCCAGATTGACTCTGATTTCGACAAGATGTGGTTTATGTAAAACGAAGCTGGACTCCATCGTAGGAGTGTTGGGGACCGCATTCTGGTTCTGGGGTACGCAGAGGCTACTGCATGGGCCTCGATAGGCCTCCATATTCTCCGGATCTGAACACATGCGACTCCTTTTTGTGGGGCTATATTAAAGACAAGGTGTACAGCAATAACCCCAAAACCATTGCTGAGCGGAAAACAGCCATTCATAAGGTTCCCAGAAAGAAATTTTTACTGTGCAGCGGCGTGTGCGCTGATATGAAACTTCCTGGCATATTAATACTACGTGCCGGACCGAGACTCGAACTCGGGACCTTTACCTTTCGCGGGCAAGTGCTCATCCTTTCTTCCAGGAGTGCTAGCTCTGCAAGTTTCGCAGGTGAGCTTCTGTGAAGTTTGGAAGGTAGGAGACGAGGTACTGGCGGAATTGTAGCTGTGGGGAGGGGTCGTGAGTCGTGCTTGGGCAGCTCGGTCGTTAGAGCATTTGGCCCCCGAGAGGCAATGGTCCCGAGTTCGAGTCTCGGCGCGGCACACACTTCTAATCTGCCAGAAAGTTTCATTCAGGACGTCATCTACAGAATCGATGTTCTGACGCTTCAGCGGGTCATGCAGAATTTCGCTATTCATCTGCGCCACATTATCGCCAATGATGGCAGGCGTATGGACCATGTCATAACCTAAATCCGAAATCTGCAGTGACGTTTACATGTTGAATAAAGTGTGTGCACGCCGTAGTTTATAACTAAGTTACGTTTTTTCATGTAGTCCAATAATTGTCACCCTGTATTTTTAGCATGTTTCGCACAAGGTATTTTGGAGTGTAGATTAACCAACTGTTTAAGACGGGAAAGTATGTAGAAATATTAAAGTCAAAATTAAGTAAATGTTTGCATTCACAAATAAAATTTAAAATGCTTTAGAATGATAAATATCCAAAATGGCTTATTAAATGCAATAAAATGTCTCTTTTTTACGTTTCTTGTTGTATCACTGAACAACAAGGGATCAGTTACATTATCAGACATCACGGGCTAAGTCACACTAATATGTGCGTCCAGTATTACGACCGTCCAGTGCAACTCTCCTTCCATAGAGATGGAAGTGGCAATGAGTAAGGGTGACACGTGAAAGTTTTCTAAAACGACCTTTTTGTTTATCTTTCCTATATTAGTTGACTTGGAATATCGGACGCACATACTGTTATGCTTTAGCTTCTGGTGTCTGATGATGTAATTGACCCCTTGCTGCTCAGTGATACACCTTCATTCAGTGTGTCATACAGGTCGCGAGGATGGACACTGCAGTAAGCCAATAATTTTGTCATCGTGTTTCGGCGCCAAAGATCATGCCATACGGTTGAATACCACCCGATTCTCACAACGCCGAGCATGGTGTACTTTGCGACAAATCAGCCCAACGTTCTAGTGCTGTTATAAGTGAGGTCAAAGAGCAGCGCTGCAATACAAACCGTTCACCGAGACTCACAAGGGGAGGCCACGACGTTTGGAACGCGGATTTACTGTAAACTTCGTACACTCGTAGTACTCCATGAGGACGACGAAATGAGTAAGCAGTAGCGCGTACTTCTCAAGCGTTATTGAGAAAATCGCAAGATACTTTCGGTCGTGCGTGGCCATTTTAACCATGAAGCGGCTGCAGCCGTGTGGTGGCGGCATAGTAGCTCAGCCTGTTCGGTCTGAGCGTTTGCTACCCTTTATAATAAAATAACCGAGCGAACGGATCATCGAACAAACTGAACGGGTGTCAACGGACGTCCGCCCTGAACAAATTGAGCGTACAATATAGAACAAAATGTTTTTTTTATTCATTTAAAGTGGTTGGCGTTCAAGCCGCTGGATCGAGTTCCCTTCGTCAGTTTTTTTATTTTCTTTACTGTTTGTTTTCATTTTCTTTATTATTTATATTACAATTGATATAATGGAAAAATACGTGTAATCGGATGAACTTTTATTAAATTTACAATCATATTTGACAGTCTACTAATTTTTATTATCACGAATAATATAATATTCATAACTATCGATTAGTAAACAACCAAACGCATAAAGTGATACTGAAAATGTATGCTTGTCCGTGTCTACAAAACTGTTCGTATTTGATCGAAAGAGAACGAGAAACTGCTTCTCGGAAGCATACTGCATAACCAATTATCAGCGCCGGTTTTTAAGGAAATACTGCGTTTTGCATGGTTTGCTTCCAAACTATCGTTTGAAAGAGAGGTTTTTGAAAATGGTAACGAGGTTTGTTTTTCCACGGAAACAGCATTTATTCAATGCAGCTGGTGCCGTTTAACTTTATGTATTCCATGTTTTTACGAAAAATACCGTCCTGCTACTTATACTCGTAATGTCGAAAGCGACAATTAATTGTACATCTTTCGAAAGCCATCTGTGCCAGTCAAAACTTGGAGGTAACAAGTCGTTTCGGGCTCCTTCCAGGTATAAGGGATTTCTCAAATCACGGGCAAGCATACATTTTCAGTATCACTTTATGCGTTTGGTCGTTTACTAGTCGATAGTTATGAATATTACATTATTTGTGATAATAAAAATTAGTAGACGGCCAAATAACATTGTAAATTTAATAAAAGTTCATCCGATTACACGTATTTTCCCCATTATATCAATTGTAATATAAATAATAAAGAAAATAAGTGTGTTGAAAATAAAAAAAGCTGACGAACGGAAGTCGATCCAGCGATCCAGCGGCTTGAACGCCAGACACTTAAAAAAAATAATTTTGTTCTTATTGTTCGTTGAATTTGTTCAGGGCGGATGTCCGATGACACCCGTTCAGTTTGTTCGATGATCCGTTCGCTCAGTTATTTTATTATAAAGGGTAGCAAACGCTCTGACCGAACAGGCTGAGCTACTGTGCCGCCACCACACGGCTGCAGCCGCTTCATGGTTAAATTGGCCACGCACGACCGAAAGTATCTTGCGATTTTCTCAATAACGCTTGAGAAGTACGCGCTACTGCTTACGCATTTTGTTGTCCTCATGGAGTACTACGAGTGTACGAAGTTTGCAGTAAATTCGCGTTCCAAACATCGTGGCGTCCCGTTGTCAGTAATATGGCGGAGGCAGGCTTCACTTTTTCGGTGTACGGACATCTCCCTATATTCTAAAATCCTTGAATACCACATACACATTTAACGTACTATCTGTCGTTGCACGGTGTAAAACAGCGGATAATCGGACAACTGGCAGTGATACTTTATTCGAAACGACAATCAGTTACTGTTGTCAGTATGCCTCAGGAATGAGGCAGAAATTCAGGGCGAAATTCGCTACCCGTATAGAGGAAATACGTGAACAAATGTCAGTGAAATTTATTAAATATGTTTACACATTCTGACCAAAAGTATCCGGAGACTCCTATGTAATGCGGAAGTGACCACTAGATGTCACGAATGGCGGATTTGCCAGTATAAAAAAAAGGCTGAGAGTACTGCGTTGTCAATAGAGAAACAGTAAAATCGGAATAGGTCGGTCAGGAGAGCTCATTGACTTGGAAAGTGGATTAGTCACTGGGTGTAACAAATCCATCAGGGACATTTCAACCTTTCTAAAGGTAGCCAAGTCGACCGTAGGTGAAGTGACTGTGAAAAGAAAGAACAAGCTCAGCTAAACCAAACCCAGCAGACCCGATATACTGATGGAGCCGCGATGGGTAGCCACGTGGTCTCAGGCGCCTTGCCGCGGTTCGTGCGGCTCCCCCCATCGGAGGTTTGAGACCTCCCTCGGGCATGGGTGTGTGTGTTGCGCTTAGCGTAAGTTAGTTTAGTTTGGATTAAGTAGTGTGTAAGCCTACGGACCGATGACCTCGGCCTTTTGGTCCCATAGGAACTTAGCACAAATTTTCGAATTTCCTACACTGATAGACAGGGACCGTCGAGCATTATAGAAAGTAATAATTGCATGAAATCAGCGGTTGGCTACCAGCAGTCAAACTAACACAATGACTGCAAGAGGGTAGAAAGAATGGGACTACAATGGTCGAGCAATGCCTCATAAGACACACATTTCTGCAGTTAATGCTAAGCTACCCTTGATGTGGTGTAAAGCGTGATGTCCCTGTACAATGGATTATTGGAATCGAGTGTTTTCGATTGGTGACTCACGCTATACCGTGTGACAATCTGATGAAAGGGTTTGCGTTTAGCGAATACTTACAGAGCGTTATCTGTCGTCTTGTGTAGTAGCAACAGTGAAGTACGGAGGTGGTGTTATGGTATGGGTTTTTTTTTTTCTTGGTTAGAGTGTGATGCTCTTATTGCGCTTAGTAAAACGTTAAATGCGGAAGAAGAAGAACACAGTTTACAGAACTGTGTATCGCGTACAGTTCGAGAACGTTGATTGTTTGTATTGGCATGACAATGCATCCAGCCATAAAGTCTGTTGAGCATTGGCTTGTGCTCAAGAACATCTCTGAAATAGACTGGCCTGCCCAGATTCCCGACCTGAATCCAATCGAACACCTGTGGCGTGAGTTAGTGTCCACCTCACTCCAGACTCCAGCGTCCATCATCACCACCATCTCTGGTTTCGTCTCTTGAGGAAGAGTGGTCAGCCATTCCTTCATAGACATTCAGACAACTCGCCGAAATTGTCGCGAGCAGAGCTCAGCTTGTGACAAAAGCGACGGATGGACACACGTCATATTACACTACAGGCCATTAAAATTGCTACACCACGAAGATGACTTGCTATAGACACGAAATTTAACCGACAGTAAGATATGCAAATGATTAGGCCGGCCGTTGTGGCCAGGTTGTTCTAGGCGCTTCAGTCTGGAACCGCTCGACCGCAACGGTCGCAGGTTCGAATCCTGCCTCGGGCATGGGTGTGTGTGATGTTCTTAGGTTAGTTAGGTTTAAGTAGCCCTAAGTTCTAGGGGACCGATGACCTCAGATGTTGAGTCTCATAGTGCTCAGAGCCATTTGAACCATTTTGCAAATGATTAGCTTTTCAGAGCATTCACACAAGGTTGACGTCGGTGGCGACACCTACAACGTGCTGACATGAGGAAAGTTTCCAACCGATTTCTCATACACAAACAACAGTTGACAGGCGATGCCTGGTGAAACGTTGTTGCGGTGCCTCGTTAAAAAGGAGAAATGCGTACCATCACGTTTCCGACTTTGATAAAGGTCGGATTGTAGCCTATCGCGATTGCGGTTTATCGTATCGCGACATTGCTGCTCGCGTTGGTCGAGATCCAATGACTGTTAGCAGAATATGGAATCGCTAGGTTCAGGAGCGTAATACGGAACGCCGTGCTGGATCCCAACGCCCTCGTAGCACTAGTAGTCGAGATGACAGGCATCTTATCCGCATGGCTGTAACGGATCGTGCAGCCACGTCTCGATCCCTGAGTCAACAGATGGGGACGTTTGCAAGACAACAACCACCTGCACGAACAGTTCGACGACGTTTGTAGCAGCATGGACTATCAACTCGGAGACCATGGCTGCTGTTACCCTTGACGCTGCATCACAGACAGGAGCGCTTGCGATGGTGTACTCAATGACGAACCTGGGTGCACAAATGGCAAAACGTAATTTTTTCGGATGAATCCATGTTCGGTCTACAGCATCATGATGGTCGCAAACATGATTGGCGACATCGCGGTGAACGCACATAGGAAGCATGTATTCGTCATCGCCATACTGGCGTATCACCCGGCGTGATGATATGGGGTGCCATTGGTTACACGTCTCGGTCACCTCTTGTTCGCATTGACGGCACTTTGAACAGTGGACGTTACATTTCAGATGTGTTACGACCCGTGGCTCTACCCTTCATTCGATCCCTACGAAACCCTACATTTCAGCAGGATAATGCACGACCGCATGTTGCAGGTCCTGTAGGGCCTTTCTGGATACAGAAAATGTTCGACTGCTGCCCTGGCCGGCACATTCTCCAGATCTCTCACCAATTGAAAACGTCTGGTCAATGATGGCTGAGCAGCTGGCTCGTAACAATACGCCAGTCACTACTCTTGATGAACTGTGGTATCGTGTTGAAGCTGCATGGGGAGCTATACCTGTACTTGCCATCCAAGCTCTGTTTGACTCAATGCCCAGGCGTGTCAAGGCCGTTATTACGGCCAGAGGTGGTTGTTATGGGTACTGATTTATCAGGATCTGTGCACCCAAATTGCGCGAAAATGTAATCACATGTCAGTTCTAGTATAATATATTTGTCCAATGAATACCCGTTTATTATCTGCATTTCTTCTTGGCTTAGCAATTTTAATGGCCAGTAGTGTAATATCCACGAATAGGTGTTAGGATATTTTTGCTCATACCGCGTATATGTGTAATACATGTAACAAATGTGTGCACGTGCAAAACTACGGTAATAACGCCAGTAGTTAATAATTATGACTACGGTTTTTATGACCTAAAACAACCATAATACGATATTATGAGCAAAAATTTACAAAAACATACAGAACAACACAAAAATGTGACCTAACAGTATCAAAACGAGGCAAAATTTCTATTATAAAAGAAATTGGTGATACAGTTTGTGATAATGAACGATTTATTTAAGAATAAAATGCATATGAGAAGCAAGCTAAGCTATGGCATTTGATATTATAGTATGCTTTTTATTAATGTCATCAGAACATAGATAACCTATTATATGTTTATTGTATGCCCTCATTTTTACTTCAATTTATGAGCTGTGAGTTGCAGTGTACGATGAATACTTTGTGAAAATTTTCAAATAAAAAAGATTTCCTACTCAGCCAACAATGACTTTTATTTCGAAAAACTTCTTTCTGCTTCATCTGACACAAGAGGACCATATTTAATAACGACTGTATCATTTGAATTGAAACACAAATGAATAAGAGAGAAGTATTCACCTAACAAAATGTGTGAAATGGCGAACGCAGTGTATGATAATCTTCGTGTTTTTCCTAAAAACTTTGCCGCTTTCTTTGACATTTCTTTTCCCACTTTAAAACAATCACTTTCTAATTTATTCACAATTGTTTCACATGTCTGTCAGCTTCACTAGTGACACTTGTGACTGCTCCAAAATAGTTATGGCAGCAGGAATAAATCCAAAATTTGATGTTATGCAAGAAAATTTGCACGAAATTTCAGTATTAGGCATTAATTCGTAGCTCGGATTGTGTCAAGGATGGGAAAGAAAACCGGTCACGCCTTTTGAAAGGAACGATCGTGGCGTTTGTCTGGACGGATTTAGGGAAATCACGAAAAACCAAAACCTGGTTAGCAGATGCTGATTTGAACCGTCGTCCTACTGAATGCGAGTCCAGTGACACAATGCGAGCTTGTGCTCCGTCTTTAATGACCTCGATGTCGACGGGACGTTAGATTCAATCTTCCTTCCTCCCTTCTGTCCTTCCATTATTAATTCTTTGGCTAATCGAAGTGAAGCTGCTTCACTACAATCGACTGAATCAGTGATGTTTTTCACGAGATAAAAGTTGCGGTAGTAATAGTTACAGGCATAAACCCAGGACCCCCTCTCTTCTCAAAATGACATATGGTGGTAAGGAAATGTGCGGAGCTAACAACTTAAACGCTGCAACATGTGATGAGGCTTTTTGACACATCCAATAAATTTGTCGCAATGACATTTACTACGAGTCTCTTGTTCATCTCTAGGTAGGGCGTGAGCTAAACAAGTCACATGCACCATGTTACTGTATAACGCTTTCAGTGGTTCAGCAGTTATAACCGTACGAAGACTAGTACACTTTCATGCACACGCCGTCAGGTCACATGGCACCCAAAGATCTGTCAAGAAATTCGCTAATAGCAGAAAAATTAACTTTTTATAAATGGTCAAAGTTTATTAAAAACTTTTCGCCTGGACTATCTTCTTCCAAAATTCCTACAACGACATCTGGGATATATCTTCTCATAGAGTCGGTGGTTTTATCAACTGATACCATATTTTTTATTGGTAAACCGTTGTTGGATATTTTTACTTGTTTTTCTTAGCTTAACCGTTGTTTGATTTTTTTACTTGTTTTTCTTAGCTTCTGCTAATGTAGTTCCTTTTAATATGGAAGAATCACGAAGAGGTGTGCCTGTGTGTTTCTCTAAAATTTCTCGAAGTTTTGGACGGTTCAGCTTACTTAAGGGAATGTCAGTAGAAAGGAAAGCTGTACAAAATTCTTCGTAGAATGGTGAATAAGATCGGAGGAAGCATTAGGTGTAATGTTTTTCCATTTTCAATTAAGACATGAACTGTTGTAAGTTTACCGAAACACGTTGCTTTACTTTAGGCATTTTTCTGAACTATACTGCGCAAGTCTGAATAACGTAATAAAACACTTGTCTACAGGGCAGGGTCCAGAATGGTTTAGGCGACTACCTGTTCATAGAATAACGATAGACCGTTGCGAAAGGGTGAAGTCGATATTGTGAATTCAAACAAGTAGGGGAGGGAGGCAGATACTTGCCGTTTTCCAGGAAACAAAATGAGATGCGCAGTTCTGAGAAGTGATGTTACAACAAAGAAAGAAATTACGCGAGGTAGTTCTTTAATTCTTATAAGAGTGAAAATTTTGCTACAGTACGCTCTCAGACAGAAATGGCCATTGTTCATAAATACGACTTAACAAATTACAGAAACTGATTTAGTTGTTTCATAACAAGTATTTATCATTATATATGGAATGTGTCAGTCTTACCGAAAAACGTATGACCTAAAATGCAGGCTTTCAGGACCGGTATCTGCAATACTGCTGATGCTTGTACAAGGGGCACCCAAATGAAAACGAGACAAATGGAAAGAAAACTAGCCAGACGCGAGTAGCACTCGCACTGAGGGTTCTGTACTAATTTATTTATGTGTATAGACAGTTCATCCTTTTGGGAATCGAGGATCTCGAAGATTTTTTCCTGTTATCAACATGATAGTGGCAAGATATCGGTCCCCAGAAATTCCAGGACTTTCGAGAATGTTTTTATTGTAAGATTGAAATTGAATACCAAATGATTACAAATCAACACTTTTCGGATTATTTTCCTTTACTTTTATAGTGAAACTTGTATCTTGTCGAATTTCAGGATTCTAGCTCAACAGGAAGTACCCTATAGGTGTTGATGAGTGAGTGACTTTGCGAGTATAAGAACATGTGACAAAAATGGCTGTATCTTTTGATTGCATTGACTCAGACGCTTGAGTTTTTTACTCTACCAAGGGACCGTAGGCTTTAGTGTGCGACATGAATTTGAGCTTCATCCGTTTCTTAAAAAAAAAGGGATCGTAACAGATGGAAGACAGACAGTCCAACAACGAATGCAAAAAAAAAGATTACAAATTAACAATTTACGGATTTGTGCATTACTTTTACTATGAAAGCTTGCTGCTTATCAAATTTCATGATCCTAGATCGACGGGAAGTCCTCTATAGGTTTTGAAGAGTGAGTTTGCGAGTATCAAAATAAGTGACATCAATAGCAGTATCTTTAGATGGCTTAGACTTAGAAGCTTAAATTTACTACACCGTCAAGGGGCTATAGACCGTAGAAGGTGACGTAAATATCAACTTGATATGTCCACCTCTTCCTGTGAAAAAGGAGCATTGACAGAAGGACGGAGAGACAGACAGTCGAATGACAGTTAACAAAAAAATTTTTTTTTCGTCTGATATGATTACAAATTAAAAATTTCCGGATTTCTTCCTTTAGTTTTACTGTGCAACCTTGCTTCTTACCAAATTTAATGACTCTGGGTCAACGGTGAATACCCTATAGAGTTTGCATCAAAGTATGTGACACAAATGGCCGTATCGTTTGATCGAATTGACTTAGAACCTTCAATTTTTTACACCACCGTCCTAAATATGTGGCATAAATTTCAACTTGGTACGTCTGTACGTTCCTGAGAAGAGGGCCTTTTAATTGTTGGACAGATGGACAGGCTGTTAGACAGACGGACAACAAAATGATCCTCTAAGGGTGCCGTTTTGCCAGATAGACATAAGGAACCATAAAAAGTAATTGAACTTTATTATTTCAAACTTAATCGTCATAACTTTTAATACATCTATCCTACTGTTAGAGAACACAGTCAGTGCCTTCAAGGAAAACGTTTTGCGGTTGCCTACGGAGCCACGATTGTACCCAGGTGTGCATCTCCTCCACCAAAGCGACGGTCACCAGTGTCTTTCTTCAGGGCTCCAAAACTATGGAAATCGCGCGGGAAGAGATCGGGATTACATGAAGGAAGTGTAAGGGCTTCCCAACGAAAGTTCTGCCGCGTAATCGAAACCCCTTGGCAACATGTAGGCCAATCTCTTCCAAAGCGATTTCCCTATTTTTTCGTGTCCTGCGGAAATAACATTCGCGGCCGTAGATTTGCTTTGGGCAAAGACATGCACTCCTGGGTGCAATCGATGTTCCATAGGCAATCGTAAACATGTTTCCATGAGGGCGTTGACCATATAGTCTCATAGTGGGATAAATGATTTAACAGCTATAGAGATTACTTTTGAAATAATAAATAGTTTACTTTTTTCCATCTGTCTCTTTTTCATTTGACTGCCCCTTAAATTACAGGCATTAGGCCGTGGTCCATGGCATAATTCTGTGCCTAACGTTTCGTCTTCCGATGCTGGAGGCGTCATCGGAGGCTTTAACGATTCAGAAAGCAGTGCCTCATTATTTCTTCAAAAGAAAATAGTCGTTCAGCAGGAGCAAAACTTGGTAAACACGTACTGTATTTAAGGAAAGAATTTTTTTGCAGTTGTCATTTTCTTTTTAATATTTGTAGTGTTTCCAGATCTACTGTACTGTTGCCACTGTCACTGGCTACAGAATCGGTGTCCTTAACAAACATATAATAAGTTTCAACTTTTTTTATCAAAATGTTGTAAGTTTTTCCCATCTTCTTCTTCTTTTTCTTCTAGTTTCATCTTCTGCACTTCTGAAATAAACAGTTCTTTAACGCATTCTCTGCTAACCTTCGGTACCAATTTCAGTTTGAAGAAAGATAAGGTATGGATACTAATTGGCCATTATTTGCCTTTGGTTGCTGTGATTTATAGAAGCTCTCAAAACCCCTATGAAGACTTTCTTTAATAATGTGTATCAACGCACCTCAGTACGTACGTTTATCCATTTGCAAGCTGCTTAGAATTCTTTGCATTCTCATTAGTTCTGGCAGAAGACTCCCTGGTGGGTATCTTCGTCCCCCTACAAACTCAAGACGTTGTACTTCAATTATTCAATGCTGCTAATCCGAGTTTACTTAAACTATTTTTCAGACTATTCTTGACTGTGGGTAGATCTTGAATAGAATTATAGTATGAAACCCATTTTGCTGGACATGGATTAGGAGCGGATTTTCCAGTTGATCATAAGTAGATTTCTCAAGCCTTACGAGACCTTGATCACAGATTGCAAGGTGCTTGACATTTTGACGTGGCTTTTTTTGAATGAATTACTTTGAGATTCTACCATATACATATCTCTTGAAGCTCTTAACGTAATGTGTGTAACCTCACTTCCTCTTTCATTCAGTCCCTTTGGCGTTCTCAGATGATTTCAGTACGTTTTAAACAAAAAATGAAGGTAAACATATAATGTGTACTAAAGTTTTACTGCCTTTTCAAATAATTATGGTCATGTTCATATTCATTTGACAGGTACACCTTTGGCGTTTATTGCGCCGTCTTTAGCCAGCGTGAAACTACTTTTGTTTAAACAAATGGCTCATTAAATGAATGAAAGCTACGAAATACGAAATAACACAAATCAAGAGAAGCATTTTGCGCTATACAAATACAAAAATCTATATCTTAAGTACCTTTTGAAAAAAAGTATTCCAGACGGCAAATAAAAATAGATATTTTGCATTTTGTATTTTCATTTCACATACATGTGTTTCACATGATTTACATTTGTGTCCTTAAGGTGGTGTTAATGCTACTTTTTGTAGTTCCAATGGACGCTTGGCCGCAAGTGCATGGGATTTTATGTACTCCTGCGTCGGTCCTTTGCAGTATTCAGATATTCGCGCACCATTCTTGTTGGTTTAAATATTATCAATACTATGTTTTCTGAGTTCTTTGCTGATGCTATCCGTGACAGTTTTTACAAGTGAAAGGAAAACTTTCCCTTTTACTTGGTTCGTTTTTATTAGAAGCCTCTGGCGATGGCTCCAGTACTGGAAGACGAAACGTTAGGCAGAAAACTACGTCTTGGACCACAGCCTAATGGCCGCAATACAAATATCAGCAATATATGACCTGTCATAAAAAAACCTAGTCTTACTACAAATGATGTGTGTCCTCTTACCAGGAGTAGCAGTACGGCAGCGCTGAGGAGGAGGGCAGAACGGGAGCTCGCCATGCTGCAGCGAAGTCCTGTTGCCAACTGTCATTACCTGCGCCACAGCCCGATGTTGCTGACTTCGCAGGGCGGGGGCGAACAGCCGACAAACAGCTGAGCGCGCACGCAGGGCGTCGCCCTACTTCCTGACACCTGACAACTGGACGCTAGTCAGCTCTGTGCCCGTACTGCTGTCTCCCTGCGGCCTGAGGAATTTGCTGCGTCCGGCAGTGCCGAGAGTGGGACAACAGATGGTGACGTTTCCGTTCTAAGCTGAGGGCCAGCCAGCTCTGGTGCACATACGTAACACGGTATCTGTTAAGCGAATACCTATTTCCAAGTACACCCTGAGCGGTACACTTCACTAGGGGTTGTTCTTATTGTTGTGGTCTTCAGTCCTGAGACTGGTTTGATGCAGCTCTCCATGCTACTCTATCCTGTGCAAGCTTCTTCATCTCCCAGTACCTACTGCAACCTACAGCCTTCTGAATCTGCTTAGTGTATTCATCTCTTGGTCTCCCTCTACGATTTTTACCCTCCACGCTGCCCTCCAATACTAAATTGGTGATCCCTTGATGCCTCAGAACATGTCCTACCAACCGATCCCTTCTTCTTGTCAAGTTGTGCCACAAACTCCTCTTCTCCCCAATTCTGTTCAATACCTCCTCATTAGTTATGTGATCCACCCATCTAATCTTCAGCATTCTTCTGTAGCACCACGTTTTGAAAGCTTCTATTCTCTTCTTGTCCAAACTATTTATCGTCCATGTTTCACTTCCATACATGGCTACACTCCATACAAATACTTTCAGAAACGACTTCCTGACACTTAAATCAATACTCGATGTTAACAAATTCCTCTCCTTCAGAAACGCTTTCCTTGCCATTGCCAGTCTACAT
This sequence comes from Schistocerca americana, assembly GCF_021461395.2. NCBI lineage: Eukaryota > Metazoa > Arthropoda > Insecta > Orthoptera > Acrididae > Schistocerca > Schistocerca americana. The sequence goes on from NC_060126.1 coordinate 385,887,909, forward strand.
TTTATATCCTCTCTACTTCGACCATCATCAGTTATTTTGCTCCCCAAATAGCAAAACTCCTTTACTACTTTCAGTGTGTCATTTCCTAATCGAATTCCCTCAACATCACCCGACTTAATCCGACTACATTCCATGATCCTCGTTTTGCTTTTGTTGATGTTCATCTTACATCCTTCTTTCAAGACACTGTCCATTCCGTTCAACTGCTCTTCCAAGTCCTTTGCTGTCTCTGACAGAATTACAATGTCATCGGTGAACCTCAAAGTTTTTATTTCTTCTCCATGGATTTTAATACCTACTCCGAATTTTTCTTCTGTTTCCTTTACTGCTTGCTCAATATACAGATTGAATAACATCGGGGAGAGGCTACAACCCTGTCTCACTCCCTTCCCAACCACTGCTTCCCTTTCATGTCCCTCGACTCTTATAACTGCCATCTGGTTTCTGTACAAATTGTAAATAGCCTTTCGCTCCCTGTGTTTTACCCCTGCCACCTTTAGAATTTGAAAGAGAGTATTCCAGTCAGCACCATCAAATTTTTCTCTAAGTCACTGGGGGTATAAGAGGGTAATCTGAAAAATTTCCGATCTCAACTTGAACAAACAGCACGTGCCAACAAAGGTTGGGGAATTAGTTTGCACATGCCTAGTTACCCACTCACCAGAATTTCAGCCATTTTTAACGCGCAGTTGTTGGCTGATAGTCGTTTTACTGCATTGATGCGGGTGTTTTTGTGAAAATCGACAAAATAGAGTATCGAGCTGTCATATCTTTGTTTTTGAAAGGCAAATATGCCTACGAAAATTAAACACGAGTTGGACGCTGTTTACGGGGACTCTGCACTATCATTTACCACTGTGATGTCTTGGGAGACTGAATTTAAACGTGCCCGTACCAACCTGGGCGAATCTGAACGTTCCGGACAGTCAAAAACTGCAGCCACTGATGGTAGCATTACTCATGTTCATCAAATTGAGATAGAGAAGCGTCGAAGTAAGGTGAGAGGTATATCAGAGGCTATGACCGTATCTAAGGAACGTGTTTGTTACTTATTGATTGAAAATATAGGGGTGACAAAGCTGACTGTACTTTGGGTGCCACGGTTGCTCGCTGTGTGCCGTCTCACTCCTCGACAGTTACTGGGGCGAAAAAATCTGCGACTTGCGGCTTCAACAGCTTGAGCCTTCCTTGCTCGCCAGATCCAGCCCAGCCTCGAGCGACCTTTTCTTTTTTCCCTCGGCTAATAGTTGAGCTGCAAGGACAGAAATTTTCGTCGAATGAAGAGGCCATCAGCTTTTTAATCAACTGCTTTTCAGAGACAGACACTAACTATTATCTGGAAAAGTGTCCAGAGCATCGCTGGTAGAAGTGTATAGACTTTGATGAAAAATAAAAAGAAATTTAGAGAAAAAAATGTCTTATGTCTTTGTTGGGTCGGAAACTTTTCAGACTACCCTCGTAGACCAATTGCAGCAATTATTTTCATTCCAAATCAAGCCCCACCTACGTATCAGCGTTGTCAGTACATGTTTGTAAATGTTTTGCTATAGGATGCACTGTTGTTTATCTGAGGAAATAACTGGAAAATTCCTTGAGAGACAAGATACAGCACGTTATTCTGGTATGCTCCAGTGAAGGGCAATAGGACTGCTGCTGTTCGTCAATTAATTTAATGACTTGGCAGCCGGCGTTGCTTGTAACCCCAGGATTTTCACGGATATTGTAGTTACCAAACGAGAAAATGCTTTTCCATAAAAACTATGGTAATAATCATTTCTCGGCCAAAGACACAACACGCTGTTAATTTAGCTGAGCACTTCACGAAATGTAAAACCCTTGCCATCCTTTCACTACAGGATTAATGAAGCTCAACGACAGCCAGTCACATCACACAATCAGAGGAACTAGATAAGTTCCAGTACAAAGCAGAGTCCGTATTGGAGCATTCGAATCAACTCCAACCGAGCTTTGCTGGTGGACGCAAATGACATGCCGTTAGAACTGCGCAGGAAATAAATCGCCGCCAAATTCGTGTTGAAACGTTTCCACTTATTGCATGAAAGTCACCTAACAAAGTTCAGAGAACTCATTACTAACTGCTATGCAGACAGGGCTTGATTTACCAACAAACTATCGCCATTAACACATTTTTATACTGGTGCTTTGCCTTTGCGTGAGTACGTAGAAACTTCTTCAAATTTGAGCTGCTTAAGTACGCCCTATGCTAACACCTTAGTGAAGATGAACATTAAGACGCACCTTCCAATTATTTAAGGTACACTGAATGACAAAATTTTAGCTGACAATTCAGCAACAAGGCCATCCTCAAGACATCAGGCTCACTTACGGTGCGTCCCTCCCCACTGCAGAACTTACAGTGATTTTAGAGCGACTTCAAGAAGAAACAGTCATTATTTTATCACATTCACAGTCAGCACTGGTGCTGTTAAAATACTACGATGTCAACAATACTGACAGTTATCTTGTGTATCACATTATACAATTAGTTCAGGAGCTTTCCAGTCTAAATAAAATTACCATCACATTTGGGTGGCATAGTGGAATAATGTGAAATGAAGAAGTGGATAGTGTGGCCTTGGAAGTTGTGTACAGCAGGTTTAATGAAATAAGATAAAGTGCCACCTGTCGATAACCTGCATAACATAAGGACTATAATCAGGGACCGGTGGAACGAGAACCCGCATTAGTCTTACGAAATTAAAGGCAGGCATTATGAAACAATGGTACCTAATCTTCCTTCGCGTCCTTGGTACCAAAACTGCAGATACGACTTCGATTTCACGGGAGATTCCGGCAATATCTCTACCGCCTCAACATGATACCATCTTCTTCATGTGAATGTCGCGGTAGGAAAATGTTAACCAAGTTTTCTTCGGATGCGACAGAACATATCAAGAAACCGCGATACTAATGCATGTCTGATTTTGTTTGGCAATGCATCACCAACGAGCACTCAGCTTTCTTTCTTTTTTTTTTGTTATTTTAGCGAGACATGACATTGAAGTGTATAAACTTCTGTACGATTTTATAGAAGAAGAACAGTTAAAAATATTGGAAGATCGATATTTTAATTGTTTTACATTTTAATGTAGTAAATGAATAAGCGTGATTTGTGCTATTAATCTTCATTTTATATTAATCTACGTGTTTTAATTTCCTTAGATCATGGACTTAAATTTCATGTTAAATTAATGTAAGTAATAACTGCTAATTTTCAACGGTTTCAGGCCGTTCCACATTTAAATGCTGAAAAATTATTTTGAGACTGGCTGTAGGAATGATATGCAGAACCCATTACTAAACAAAAAAAAATGTCGGAGTAAACTGAAACGTCGGAGATTCTCTTCTCAGGATCCCCAAGGGTTTGCTGGAGAGACTTCATTTCTTTTCCCCAACCCCATACATAAACCATAAGGAGATATTTTGTCGGTCCCCGACGGCTGTTTAATCTTAGAAAACTTCAGCCTTAGCGGATAAAATGGTTACTTGTAATCCAATTATTGGAGTTATGGAGACAAGTATGGAGAAAGCAAGTAAATCACTGCGTAAATCGCAGATAATACAACGTCCTGAAGCACGTTTACTTTCTGTTATATAGCAATTGTCTTACAAGATAAAATCCTACAACATTCTTCGATGTCGTACTACATGTCTGTAAAGCCGGGTTTCCGTACGCAACTGAAGTGACGCCAAAGACGAACGGCGTGACGGTTCCGGCTCCATTGCCGGGTTGTCGTGAGGGATATGACAGCAGAGCTGAGTAAGTCGAACAAGAATACGAATGTCGGATCAAAAAGTGGATCACTCGGAAAAATAACATGTATCAAATATCCTGATGAACACGAAATTTCATTCTGTTTCCTGTAGCAAAGTTTGACCGATCATGCGTTATACAAATTAATAAAACAATAACTTCACTCGTTAAGTCGCCAGTAATACTTATCATAGTTTTCTCCCTGGCCTCCGGAAAGATTTCGTATGACTCCAATTTTCAGACATTTATGTGCATTCATGATCATATAATGCTGTCATTAAATTTTTTTAAAAGAAGTTGGTTTTCTTGTGGTACGACGTTGCAGAGCATTTGAATGGTTGTACATTATGCTTGTTTATTGATGAACTGTGTTAGAAGACAAAGTAAGAAAACGGCATTTTATTCCAAAAATGAGTAGTTGAAACTGAGAGACTAAAATAATGAAGCATCTTCTGCTGCTGATTTAAATTATAAATGCGTGCATTTTCTAATATTGAACGAAAAATTAATAATTGACCTGTAAAATTCTTTTTTATACTCGGCTTGGTATATCTTCTAATTCGGCAGCATACCTACTTCTATATGTTTTAAATTAAACTATCTTCTTAGTTATCTGAGTATAAATTAAGGATGATGTCTCTATAACTGACTTAAATATTCCTGAAATGAAAAATGCACTACCTGTCCAATCTGCAGTATTGCTGTTCTGGCAGTGAAACCTTTACCGGTTTGATTAAAACAATATTGTTCTGTTCAAAAAATTTAAGACGTTTATTTATATTTCCTTTCATTCCCAAACGTATGTACACAACGGACTCGCCGCAGTGGTAACACCGGTTCCAAAGTTAAGCACTGTCGGGCTGGGCTAGCATTTGGATAGGTGAGCATCCGGCCTGCCGAGCGCTGTTGGCAAGCGGGGTGCACTCAACCCTTGTGACGCAAACTGAGGAGCTGCTTGACTGAGAAGTAGCGGCTCTGGTCTCGTAAACTGACATACGGCTGGAAGAACGGTGTGCTGACCACATGCTCCTCCATATATGCATCCAGTGACGCCTGTGGGCTGGGGATGACACGGCAGCCTGTCGGTACCGTTGTGCCTTCATGGCCTTTTCGGACGGAGGTTAGTTTTTCCAAGCGTGCTCTCAAATATACTAAAAAATCTTGTTTATTTGTCTTCTGCCGTTAAGAGGAGGAAGGTCGTGTGTCTTTTTAACCAGTTTATGGCGTTCATTTTGGACGCAGGATATGCTCCTTCATCTGATGTCAGTGTATTTGTAGCTGTTGTATTGCGTGGGACTTGAGTATCCAAAAACACTGAAACACCTATTTTTCATTACTAATCGAAAACTCAATAACAATTTTCAAAATACTTTAGTAGTTCTTTCCTAATGATTTTTTTAAAGAATCATTCATCCACTGTCTAACCCCTTAGGGGCTGAATTTCCAAAAATGCTGAAACATGTATTTCTTTACTTGTGCCCAAGAAACCAAATACAAATTTTCGTAGTTCTAGCTTCAAAAATGCTATCATAGCGATATATATTCAAAAAAATTTTCATCACTTTGGGCGTCGAATTTCGAAAAATCCCTTCTTAAACGACGTCTATAGTACAAGACCAACGGCCTCTCCAAATTTCAAATTTCTATCCTTAGCGGTTTGCCCTGGGCGATGATGTATCAGTGAATCAGTCAGGCCATTTTCTTTTATATATACAGAGATTTTATTAATAGAATATTTCTCTTTCACATCATGCACAGTTTAGTGTTTTCCTGTCAGCTGTATAAATAAAACTTTTAACCTTGTTTGTCAGTTTTCGACTACTTACTGGTGAGTTTTCTTGACATGTAACATTCAAATCATACATTCAAACAGTGCCTTACGTCTAGCACCTCAGTACAAAATTAGATTTCCTTATGGAAAGTCGAATAATTTGTGAATTATAGAATTAAAATGTTCCACTATTAAATTAAAAAAATTAGAGAAATTTTATATTTTTATTCTTTCCAATGAGTTTAATATACAGCACATGTTTTTATTGAAGGTCGTTAATACAATAGGTCATAGTTCTTTCAGCTCTCAGTAAAAGATTTTAAAGATCTCAGGAATTACCTTAAACACTAATGAATCGTTTCTTCTTTTAATGTTTTGCACTGGAATACGATTCAGAAAGTTGCTTCTGTAGCAGAAGAATATTTATTTTAAGAGAAAAAATATCATTTTCAACGATCATTAGAATTAGGGCCATTTTTAATAGTCTGACCAAGAGCACAAGGGAAAGCAACTAACGTCTGAAGGACGCGAGGAGCTGTGGAGTGAAGAATTGGGCGCCAAACTATATGTCGCTTGTATGTAGTGTTCTAAAGCAGCCCTACTCGGATAATTTACTGCGACATGCATGGCCGTGCAATGTCTGGAAAGGGCGACCTTTTGTCTGTCCCTAGAAAAAAGTGATCTTCATAGACTGACTCTGTTCTCGCTCTGTCAAATAGAGAGAAGTACTACTTTGAAGGAAGATGGAACGTGTAGTGAGTACTGACTGGTAGCAAGTGTACTGCGAAACCTCGTCTAGAGTACAAATACCAACAGTCACACTCCACCTGCCCCTTCGGCTCACATCCTTGGTACGCGCTTGCGGGGGGGGGGGGGGGGGGGGGAGGGGGGGAGGAGGTCTGCAGAGCTTGTCATGGCCGAATATACAGGGTGTTACAAAAAGGTACGGTCAGACTTTCAGGAAACATTCATCTCACACAAATAAAGAAAAGATGTTATGTGGACATGTGTCCGGAAACGCTTAATTTCCATGTTAGAGCTCATTTTAGTTTCGTCAGTATGTACTGAACTTCCTCGATTCACCGCCAGTTGGCCCAGTTGAAGGAAGGTAATGTTGACTTCGGTGCTTGTGTTGACATGCGACTCATTGCTCAACAGTACTAGCATCAAGCACATCAGTACGTAGCATCAACAGGTTAGTGTTCGTCTCGAACGTGGTTTTGCAGTCAGAGGCGGACCAATTCCATGGCCTCCACGCTCTCCTGACCTCAACCCTCTTGACTTTCATTTATGGGGGCATTTGAAAGCTCTTGTCTACGCAACCCCGGTACCAAATGTAGAGACTCTTCGTGCTCGTATTGTGGACGGCTGTGATACAATACGCCATTCTCCAGGGGTGCATCAGCGCATCAGGGATTCCATGCGACGGAGGGTGGGTGCATGTATCCTCGCTAACGGAGGACATTTTGAACATTTACTGTAACAAAGTGTTTGAAGTAACGCTGGTACGTTCTGTTACTGTGTGTTTCCATTCCAAGATTAATGTGATTTGAAGAGAAGTAATAAAATGAGCTCTAACATGGAAAGTAAGCGTTTCCGGACACATGTCCACATAACATATTTTCTTTCTTTGTGTGTGAGGAATGTTTCCTGAAAGTTTGGCCGTACCTTTTTGTAACACCCTGTAGATGAGTGGTAGCTACCACCAGAACTTAAAATTATTCTGTGGGTGGTTTCATATATTGACTTTCGAACGAGTACCTGCGTGTACACTACTGATGGGTCACAGGTCAATAATTGGACTTCGTCTGAGATTTCGCACATGCGGTGCAGATTTACGAACTCTGAAAGGGGAGCAGTCACAGTAGAGCTCGCGCTTGTGCCCCAGTCCACATTTTTGCTAAAAAAAACCAATAAATATTTAGTTTATTGAGGAACTTTGTCGTACAATAGTAGCAATAGTGAGCCTGAATGTCAGTCTCAGAAGAACATTTACTGCACCGGAGGTACAGTAAACATTGTCAGGGTCACAAAGCAACTAGTGACACCTCGTGACACACGAGCCGGAGACGTTCAACAAGCAGTCGCACTACTGATCGGCCCCTGGCAGAGAGGATGGCCTCATCGATTCGCACATCTCCGCAGCGTCTTATGAGAAGTTGAAGGTGGCAGTGCTCAGTCGTCGGGCATGGTGATCTCGACGGTGGTGTGGTCGCGGCGGCACGCCCTGGACACCAGAGAGTCCAGGAGCCCCCTCAGCCTCCCCCGCACCCGCTGCCTGGGGCTCGGCCGCAGCTGAGAAGGCGTCGCCAGCGGCACGCCCGTCCCCGTTTGGTGGCCAGTGTCCTCGGCGCGCGAGCTGGCCTCTGCGGCTTTCCCCTCCCGCCAGTTCTTCCTCACGTAGCAGGCCGCCTTCACATGGAACAGAGCACAGTGACAACAGCAAAGACGTGTCCACCAACTGCGAGTGGCATGACAGAAAGAAAAGAGTAGTTCAAATGGTTCAAATGGCTCTGAGCACTATGGGACTTAACAGCGGAGGTCATCAGTCCTCTAGAACTTAGAACTACTTAACCCTAACTAACCTAAGGACATCACACACACCCATGCCCGAGACAGGATTCGAACCTGCGACCGTAGCAGCAGCGCGGCTCCGGACTGGAGCGCCTAGAACCGCACGGCCACCGCGGCCGGCTGAAAAGAGTAGTATGGCATCATTGGCCAGTAGATGCGAGGGGCACTATCAGCAGCCTAACTGGAAAGAATGTATTCCTCTGCTCGCAATGGCTACATTCCACGCGATGAATGAGAATTGTGTTCATCCTGTATCTTTCTAACGTAGATGACTAATGTACGAGGTCTGTTCAAAAAATTCGGGAACATTCGTAATTTCGTGCTAATGGTGTGTTGGAGCGAAATGCGACTGGCATCCCTGCACACGTCTGTGTTTAATGTATAACTGCCAGAAGTTTCACTGTTGTATATCTGTTGGTTATTGTTCAGAGCTGTACTGAGTAGGTCGCACAGTTTGCGAATTTCGAGACGGCACAGTTAGAGGAGCAAAGCGTGTGCATTAAATTTCTACATCTACTACATCTACATCTACATGGATACTCTGAAAATCACATTTAAGTGCCTGGCAGAGGGTTCATCGAACCACCTTCACAGTTCTCTATTATTCCAATCTCGTAAAGTGCGCGGAAAGAACCAACACCTATATCTTTCCGTATGAACTCTGATTTCCCTCATTTTATCGTGGTGATCGTTCCGCCCTATGTAGGTCGGTGTCAACAAAATATTTTCGCATTCGGAGGAGAAAGTTGGTGATTGGAATTTCGTGAGAAGATTCCGTCGCAGCGAAAAAAGGCCTTTCTTTTAATGATTTCCAGCTCAAACCCTGTATCATTTCGGTGACACTCTCTCCCATATTTCGCGATAATACAAAACGTGCTGCCTTTCTCTGAACTTTTTCGATGTACTCCGTCAGTCCTCTCCGGTAAGGATCCCACACCGGACAAAAGAGGACAGGCAAGCGTAGTGTAGGCAGTCTCCTTAGTAGACCTGTTACATTTTCTAAGTGTCCTGCCACTAAAACGCAGCCTTTGGTTAGCCTTTCCCACAACATTTTCTGTGTGTTCTTTCCAATTAAAGTTGTTCGTAATTGTAATACGTAGGTATTTAGTTGAATTTACGGCTTTTAGATTAGACTGATTTATCGTGTAACCGAAGTTTAACGAGTTCCTTTTATCTCTCATGTGCATGACCTCACACTTTTCGTTATTTAGGGTCAACTGCCACTTTTCGCACCTTTCAGAGATTTTTTCTAAATCGTTTTGCAGTTTGTTTTGATCTTCTGATGACTTTATTAGTCGATAAACAACAGCGTCATCTGCAAACGCCAGCCGGAGTGGCGGCTACGGTCGCAGGTTCGAATCCTGCCTCAGGCATGGGTGTGTGTGATGTCCTTAGGTTAATTGGGTTTAAGTAGTTCTAAGTTCTAGGGGACTGTTGACCTCAGAAGTTAAGTCCCATAGTGCTCAGAGCCATCTGCAAAAACAACCGAAGACGGCTGCTCAGATTGTCTCCCAAATTGTTTATATAGATAAGGAACAGCAAAGGGCCTATAACACTACCTTGGGGCACGCCTAAAATTACTTCTGTTTTACTCGATTGTTTTTTTTTGCGTGAACTCAAGAAAACCTTGAAGAGGACACAACAAATGATGCAGAAACCCTACGGTGATGAGTGCTTAAGCCGTACTCGCTATTACGAATGGTTCAAACGGTTTAAAAATGGCCAGATGGAAGTTGAAGATGACCCTCGCTCAGAACGCCTTTCGATGTCTACCGACGATGCTCATGTCAGGAACGTCAACGAAATCGTGCATGCCAGTGGGACACAGACTGACTGGGAGATTGGAGAAGAATGTAACATTTCAGTTGGATCACGTCATGAAATCATGACCCAGCATTTTGGAAGCTTCGTGTTGCCGCCTGCGTCGTCCCACCGTTCATGGGTCAAGACCAGAAAGACTTTCGACTCGCAATCTGCGAAGAGCATTGTCGTCGCGCAAATGAGAATCAGATGTTCCTTAAGAGAATCATAACTGGTGATGACACGTGTGTCTACGGTTATGATGTTGAGGTGAAGGTTCATTTTTCACAATGGGCTGAAAACGTTCTGCAAGGCCAAAAAAGCTCGTCAGGTCAGGTCAAATGTCAAAGTCATGCTGATAGTTTTCTTTGACTTTCAAGGGTTAGCTCATCACGAATTCGTGCGACAGGGACAATCTGTTAATCGGGACGTGTTGCGACGCCTGCGAGCAAATGTGAGAAGGAAACAGCCCAAAATGTGGCGAGACAATTCGTGGCTGCCGCATCATGACAACGCACGCGCACATTCATCCCTGTCGGTGCGTGCCTGTTGCACAAAAAACTGAAATCACTGTGCTATCTCATCCTACGTACCCTCCAGACCTGGCCCCTGCGGACTTTTCCAAAGTTCAAAACCCCGTTGAAAGGACGAAGATTTGCAACGAAACAAGAGATAAAAGAAAATTCGCAGACGGCGCTTCGCGCGATCCAGCAAGAGGCGTACCAAGACTGCTCCCGGAAGCGGAAATGGCGTTGGGAGGGGTGTATCAATTGCGGAGGACAGTATTTCGAAGGAGACCATGTACATTAAGTAAAAGGTAAGCGTAAAAAAATTTTTGTGGACGAAGTTTCAGAATTTTTCGAGCAGACCTCATATGTGCATACCTACTTAGTAAGCGAGGTCGCAAACGCGCCCCTTTGCGTTGGTTCTCGACTCGGAAGTAAGCCGGTTCGAATGCTGGTGGTGGATGGAATTTTCACTCCCAGTATTTGTTCGGTAGGGGCAGGAGAGATGGCGGCGTGAAGTTTATGATCATCAGTTTTTGGGCGAATGTCTTGCATTAAATTCCAAAACCTCTCCGAAGTGTCTGATGAAATGAAGGCATTTGAGACTGTTCATGGTTACTTGTCCGTCGGATGGGGTCGTTAAGATCGGCAGCCTCGTCGATGCTATCCCCACACCAGGTTTCACCGTCTCCCTTCTCTAGTCATCATCATACAACACAACACTGTAACGCATCCATTACACTTACCTACACTCTCACATAGAGTGGAATGGTGTACTTGGAGGACGGTGTACCCAGGAACACGCGATGTCTTATGATCGGTACTTCAATCTAGTGACTCATTTTAGAATCATGTAAATGAATGAGCACTAGAGTCCGAAATAGCAGTTTATAATATTTTCTACCGTTTTTGTTGTTGTTGTGTTTGTGCTACATGTCTAAATATCTCTGGTTCAACACATTAAATGCTGCATAATACGAGGGTGAGGAAAACCTTAAATATTTTTTAAATAGTATTTATTGTGCAGAAGTGGTACAAAGCTGTATCACTCTTCAACATAATCTCCCCCACGCTCAATGCAAGTCCTCCAGCGCATACAAAGTGCATAAATTCCTCTACGAAAAAATTCTTTTGGTAGTCCGCACAACCACTCATGCACCGCGTGGCGTACCTCTTCATCAGAACGGAACTTCTTTGCACCCATTGCATCTTTGAATGGTCCAAACATATGGAAATCACTTGGGGCATGGCCTGGTGAGTAAAGTGGATGAGAAAAACACTCAAAATGCAGGTCTGTGATTGTTGCAACTATTGTACGGGCAGTGTGGGGCCTTTCATTGTCATGTTGCAAGAGGACACCTGCTGACAGCAATCCACGTCGCTTTGATTTGATTGCAGGCCGCAGATGACTTTTTAGGACATCTGTGTATGATGCACTGGTGACAGTGGTCCCTCTAGGCATGTAATGCTCCAAAATGACACCTTTTTCGTCCCAAAAGAGAGTCAGCATAACCTTCCCTTCTGATGGTTCTGTTCGAAACTTGGTTTTGGTGATGAGGAATGGCGCCATTCCTTGCTCACTCTCTTCGTTTCCGGTTGGTGGAAGTGAACCCAGGTTTCGTCCCCAGTAACGATTCTTGCAAGGAAGCCATCACCTTCTCGTTCAAAGCGCCGAAGATGTTCTTCACAAGCATCAACACATCGTTCTCTCATTTCAGGAGTCAGCTGCCGTGGCACCCATCTTGCAGACACTTTGTGAAACTGGAGCACATCATGCACAATGTGGTGTGCTGACCCATGACTAATCTGTGCCGGCCGGAGTGGCCGAGCGGTTCTAGGCGCTTCAGTCTGGTACCGTGCGACCGCAACGGTCGCAGGTTCGAATCCTGCCTCTGGCATGGATGTGTGTGATGTCCTTAGGTTAGTTAGGTTTAAGTAGTTCTAAGTTCTAGAGGACTGATGACCTCCGCTGTTAAGTCCCATAGTGCTTAGAGCCATTTTTGAACTAATCTGTAAACATGCTGCAATGTCATTCAGTGTCACTCGGAGTTTTTCCTTCACTATGGCTTCAACTGCTGCAATGTTCTGTGGAGTCACAACTCGTTGACTGACCTGGACAAGGAGCATCTTCCACTGAAGTCACACCATTTGCAAACTTTCTACTCCATTCATAAACTTGCTGCTGTGACAAACATGCATCATCGTACTGAAACTTCATTCGTCGATGAATTTCAATAGGTTTCACACCTTCACTACCCAAAAACCAATTAACAGAACGCTGTTCTTCCCTCATGCAATTCGCAAGTGGGGCATCCATTTTTATAATGATACTGCGAAGGTATGTATCCATCTGCACTATGCTGCCACCTACAGGCCATTCTGACCGCTGTTTGCAGCACGCTTACCAACTTACAGTATAACGGTGGGAAATTTCGATTTGTTATTACAAATTTAAGGTTTTGATTTGACTCACCCTCGTATATGAAAAGTATTCGAAATGTATTGTTAATTCTTCATTTATGAAGTGTTATGGCAAGTACATGTACGATCGTATATGTTATTGAAATCAGTTATGTAACGCGTGGACGTTAAAGCCTTACACCGTCAGTCGTAGACCATCTTGTACCTTGAAACAGAAAAAAAGGCTTTTTACATGCAACATGTGATATTTCCTGAGTTTGTTTAATGTCTTAGCAATTTTAGCTGTCTTGAAAATGGATATTTGCGTTTATTTCCAATAGATTCAATTCCAAAATATGTTTAACCTGTAACGGTTTCTGACAATACTTGTGCTTGATTTGATTTCACTTACTGAATATTGGTATATATTATCGCGGCACTGTAACAGACTATTAAATATACAGGGTGTTACAAAAAGGTACGGCCAAACTTTCAGGAAACATTCCTCACACACAAAGAAAGAAAATATGTTACGTGGACATGTGTCCGGAAACGCTTACTTTCCATGTTAGAGCTCATTTTATTACTTCTCTTCAAATCACATTAATCATGGAATGGAAACACACCGCAACAGAACGTACCAGCGTGACTTCAAACACTTTGTTACAGGAAATGTTCAAAATGTCCTCCGTTAGCGAGGATACATGCATCCACCCTCCGTCGCATAGAATCCCTGATGCGCTGATGCAGCCCTGGAGAATGGCGTATTGTATCACAGCCGTCCACAATACGAGCACGGAGAGTCTCTACATTTGGTACCGGGGTTGCGTAGACAAGAGCTTTCAAATGCCCCCATAAATGAAAGTCAAGAGAGTTGAGGTCAGGAGAGCGTGGAGGCCATGGAATTGGTCCGCCTCTACCAATCCATCGGTCACCGAATCTGTTGTTGACACACGTCGACTGAAATGTGCAGGAGCTCCATCGTGCATGAACCACATGTTGTGTCGTACTTGTAAAGGCACATGTTCAACATTACCTTCCTTCAATTGGGCCAACTGGCGGTGAATGGAGGAAGTACAGTACATACTGACGAAACTAAAATGAGCTCTAACATGGAAATTAAGCGTTTCCGGACACATGTCCACAAAACATTTTTTCTTTATTTGTGTGTGAGGAATGTTTCCTGAAAGTTTGGCCGTACCTTTTTGTAACACCCTGTAGTATTGACAAGACTGTTCGATTACAACGCTTTTAAATTTGAATCGAATATTTATACATGATCAAATTGTATCTTACAACATGTTTCCATACTGGGTCAAACCTTAGCTTTCCGGAGTAATTCAAATGGCTCTGAGCACTATGGGACTTAACATCTGTGGTCATCAGTCCCCTAGAACTTAGAACTACTTAAACCTAACTAACCTAAGGACATCACACACATCCATGCCCGAGGCAGGATTCGAACCTGCGACCGTAGCAGTCGCGCGGTTCCGGACTGAGCGCCTAGAACCGCTAGACCACCGCGGCCGGCTTATTCTTGGGAATAAGCTACTATCGTTAACAAGAAATGACATATTGAGAGGCCATTGTCAAAATATCCAGACTCGTGAACAGGGGTCGACAAGAGGTTCGTGAACTTACACCACTTATTGCCCGAACCGCCCGTTTCTGAGGCAAAATATCCTTTTAGAATGAGAAGAGTTACCCCAAAATATAATACCATACGACATAAGCGAATGGAAATAAGTAAAGTAGACTAGTTTTCGTGTCAGACGATCACTCACTTCAGATGCGTTTCGAATAGTAAAAATGGGAGCATTAAGGCTTTGAACAAGATCCTGAAAGTGGGCTTTCCACGACAGTTTACTATCTATCTGCGCATCTAGAAATTTGAACTGTTCAGTTTCACTAATCATATGCCCATTCTGCGAAATTAAAACGTCAGGTTTTGTTAAATTGTGTGTTAGAAACAGTAAAAGCTGAGTCTTACTGTCATCTAGCGTTAGTTTATTTTCTACAAGCCATGAGCTTATGTCATGAACTGCACTATTTGAAACTAAGCCAATGTTGCACACAACAACCTTCACTACAAAACTAGTGTCATCAGCAAACAGAAATATTTTAGAGTTACCCGTAATACTAGAGGGCATATCATTTATATAAATAAGGAACAGGAGTGGCTCCAACACTGATCCCTGGGGCATCCCCCCACTTGATCGTACCCCAATCAGACCCCACATTACAGCCACTCTCAACACGGTGAATAATGACCTTTTGCTGTCTGTTGCTAAAGTAAGAGATGAACCACTTGTGAGCTACTCCCAGTATTCTGTAATGGTCCAACTTCTGGAGCAATATTTTGTGATCAACACAATAAAACGCCTTAGTTAAATCAAACAGATGTGCCTAACGTTCGAAACCTTTTGTTTAATCCATCCAGTACCCCACAGAGAAAAGAGAATATAGCATTTTCAACCGTTAAACAACTTCTAAAGCCGAACTGTAAATCGTGTGATATAAAATGACCAATTATCCTTACGTATACAGCCATTTCAATAACTTTAGCAAACACTGATGGCATAAAAATGGGTCTAAAATTGTCTACATTATCCCTTTATCCCTTTTTATAAAGCGACTTCACTACTGAGTACTTTAATCGTTCAGGAAACTGACCGTTCCTAAAGGAAAACTTAGAAATATGGTTAAGTACAGAGCTAACATATGCAGCACAGTACTTCAATATACTACTAGGCACTCCATCATATCCATGAGAGCCCTTAGTCTCCAGTGATTTAATTACTGACTCAATCTCCCCCTTGTCTGTATCATAGAGGAGTATTTCAGACATCATTCCTGGAAAGGCATTTGCCAAGAGAGTTATATGATTCCCTGTAGAAACTAAATTTTTATTTAGTTCACCAGCAATGCTCAGAAAATGATTGTTAAATACTGTACATATATCTGACTTATCAGTAACAGAAATATTTTTACTACGAACTGAGTTTATAACGTCGACCTTGTGCTGTTGACCAGACACTTCCTTCAAAAATGACCATATGGTTTTAATTTTATCCTGTGGATTAGCTAATCTATTTGCATACCACAAACTCTTTGCCTTCCTAATAACATTTTTAAGCACCTTACGGCACTGTTTGTAATGGGCTACTGTAGCTTGATTGTGTCTACTTGTAACAAATGCTAAGGGACATTTCGACCCTTCGGGAGCTACCGAAGTCGACTGTTCGTGATGTGATCAGGGACTGTGGAACATTGTGGAAGGTGGTTGTATAAAATCGCATGAAATCAGCAGAAGGAATCACTTGTGAGCTACCAAGTGCTACTAGTAGTCCAGCCAGCTCAGTGACCCTGCATAGAGAGTTAAAAAAACGGGGTACAATGAGCGAGAAATTCTTCATAAGTCACACTTTCTGAGGTCAGTGCTAAGCGACAGTATAGGTGGTGTAAAATACGACGCCACTGGACAGTGGGTGACTGAACACCAGTGATTTGAACTGATGGATCATGCCAGAACGTTGCCTGCCATCATGTGTAGTGCCAAAAGTGAAGCTTGGAGGAGGTAGTGTTACGGTAGGGGGTGTTTTCCGTGGTGAGGTATGGTCCCCTTTTTTGTTCAAGTAAACGCTAAACTGGAAATGATATGAACACATTTTAAGCATTGTGTACTGCATACGGTAGAAGAACAATTCGGAGACGATGACTGTTTGCATTAGGACGATAATGAACCATGTAGAACGGCAGTATCTGTGAGGCAATGGTTTGTGGACATTAACATTCCTGGAATGGATGGTGGTGACCAGAGTGCCGACCTGAAGCCAATGGAATACCTTTGGGACGAATTACAATGTCGACTTCAGTCCAGACCTAACGTCCCACATCGCTACCTTCTCTCCTTTCGGCTATTGAGGAATAAAGTGCCCCAGCACCCAGTTAATTAGCACTCCGTCTTCAGGCCACAAGTGGACCACCGGGACCATCCGACCGCCGTGTCATCCTCAGATGAGGATGCGGATAGGAGGGGCGTGTGGTCAGCACACTGCTCTCCCGGTCGTTATGATGGTTTTCTTTGACCGGAGCCGCTACTATTCGGTCGAGTAGCTCCTCAATTGGCATCACGAGGCTGAGTGCACCCCGAAAAAGGGCAACAGCGCATGGCGGCCGGGATGGTCACCCATCCAAGTGCCGGCCACGCCCGACAGCGCTTAACTTCGGTGATCTAACGGGAACCGGTGTATCCACTGCGGCAAGGCCGTTGCCTACCCAGTTGATTAATGCCTGTTAATAGGTGTCCGGATACTTTTGATCAAATAGTGTAATCTAGCATGAAACATAACCATCAACTTGACAACGAAATTCCTTAATATGTATGGCAGGGGTACGGCAGTTTATGGAAGTGATTTATGGACTGGGGGAAAACTGGAAAAGAGAGGAGTGGTTAACAGAGGGGTGCTGAATATTAAATGGACATAAGAAATGAGGAAGTTATACGCAAAATCGGCGAGGAAAGGAAGATTTGGAAAACACTAATCAGAACAAAAAATATGAGGATGATAGGGCCTGTCTTACGACATCAGGGAATTACCTGCATGGTACTAAAGTGAGATATGGAGGCAAATATATTGCGGGGATACAGTCTGGAACACATAAAGCAATAACTGAGGATGTTGGGTGCATGTTCTACTCTGATACGAAGGGTTTTCCGCAGAAGAGGACGCCGCAGTGACCTTAATCAAATCAGTCAGAAGTCGGATGGCCTACAAACGAAAAGAAAATTGGGTTTAAACACTCAGTCGACGACGAGGTTCAAAGCAAAATTGCCCAAGGACATCTAACATGTTCACCAGCTGCCCAGGTCAGAGACCTCTCGGCAGTTTGTGGGTCAAACCCATCTGATGTAAGAATGTGTGTCGTCAGCTTCAAGAAATTGCTCTGGATGGTGAGCGACCCAGAAGACATACTCTCCTAATATAGAGGCCGCGACAGGAACCAAGAACAGTGGAGTAGAGCTGAGTTCAGAGAAGAGTAGCAATTTGGTCTGGAGGCTGTTTCTCGCTGTCAATTTATTTGGTTCGTCTCTGGTGCGTGTTACAATACCAAATGTTACAAAATGTGACCGATGTGGTAGCGCGATAGGTCTCATCGAGGGCAGCAACATATTAGGTGTACATCTGCCACGGCATATCCCATAGTGAGATACAGACCTCATTGCGCGAGGCCTGCTTTTAGCGAGACAGCCGTGAATCCCGTCCCATAAAACTTTCGATGACATGATGATGATTATCGTCCATTAACGGCTTTTTTCTCAGTACTCGTCAGATGCGACAAACTCTGGAACCGAGGACAGTCACACACATCTGCTATGTTGTTGGTTCCCTTACATATACTTTTAATGTGAATAGATATCAGAAATCTAGAGGCTGTAGGTTGCAATTAAAGCGCGTAACACTGTTTCGTTGATTATAAAGCCCATATGGTATTGCTGCCTCAAACGATGTTTGACGCAGCTCATGTTCAATGTGGAGAAGTTGTACGACGCCGGCGAGCCAATGGAATCCACCTAGGGTGGTTGTTAGATGCCCACACGAAAGCTAATGAACAGTTTTGGCGAAAGAGAATCGCCGATGAACTGGGAGGAAATACGAAGTGCGAAGAAGCAGCAACATTTCTCACCGTTAGTCCAGTAACATGTTACCTCTGACCTATTATGGCACAAATAGGACGAAAACTGGTGACTCTGGCGCTACAGAAGAGGAAACGTCGAATAGTTAAATAGAACTGCACATACAAGAGGTTTCATTATTATCCGCTGCTTGTCTTTCATAGGCGATCCTCTAAGTCTCACTTTTTCGTCAGCATTTTCGTCACGAGATACGCATTTCAGCGATACGCAAAGCGCCTGGAGAGTCACAGCCTGCGACATTTACTGTCCAGGTTGACTCCAGCGTGGCGTCGTTCAATGTTGGCTACCTGACGACCCCCCGATCAAGAAAGTTTTGTAACGTATGTACTGGCAAGTACTATTGCATTTAGGGACCCATTGGGAGCTACTGAATCATAGTTAATCCTCTGCCAAGGCCAAATGTTCTGAGTTGATCTGTGAAATTGGTTACATTTCTTTAGTTTGCGGTATGCAGTTCCCTATTAGCTGTTTTTCCTTCTAGTAATCTTGTTTTTGTTGGTTTACCTTCACCATTGTGGCACCCAACTATCATAAAACGATTGAATTTTCTCATGTTGAGAAATGAGAAGGAGCGATCTGTTTTACTTGGTAAAAACATTCTAAACCTAAGAACACACAAACTTTTGTTTATTTTCAGCAACCAGTTTCAACTGACTTTGAAGACCTGAAGATAATAGTGTATCGAAATCGGTTGTTGAAAATAAAGAAATATTTATGCGATCTTTGCTTTAGAATGCTTTTTATCATAAAGTGGCTGATACGACAAGAGGGTCCCAACAGTAGAAATGATATCCTGGAATATCATATGCACCTTCCTCGTAGTATGTATGGGTATGGCATCCAATGAGTATTAACGCCGCACTACTTAGCACTGGCCTGGTAGACGAGCACTTACAAAATGAAGACATCACACGTCTACAGTGGTCAGCACACTCCCCAGTCTTAGGTTGAATGCTAGCAGCCGTTAACATCACTTTCACAGGCTATTACTGACAAACAGATAGAGCTTGTCCAACAATGGGAGGTATCACCACAAGACATGCCGGATGGCCTGATTCACAATATGGGGAATCGTTGTACACCATGTACTGGTTTGTAATGGAATCACACTGTGTAAAGACAGTCTGTATGCCAGCGGTGAACCACTCGCGATCTGCTGCAGGTACACTACCGGCCATTAAAATTGCTACACCAAGAAGAAATGCAGATGATAAACGGGTATTGGACAAATATATTATACTAGAACTGACATGTGATTACACTTTCACGCAATTTGGGTGCATAGATCCCGAGAAATCAGTACCCAGAACAACCACCTCTGGCCGTAATAACGGCCTTGATACGCCTGGGCATTGAATCAAAACAGAGCTTGGATGGCGTGTACAGGTACAGATGCCCATGCAGCTTCAACACGATACCACAGTTCATCAAGAGTAGTGACTGGCGTATTGTGACGAGCCAGTTGCTCGGCCACAATTAACCAGACGTTTTCAGTTGGTGAGAGAGCTGGAGAATGTACTGGCCAGGGCAGCATTCGATCATTTTCTGTATTCAGAAAGGGCCGTACAGGACCTGCAACATGCGATCGTGCATTATCCTGCTGAAATGGAGGGTTTCACAGGGATCGAACGAAGGATAGAGCCACGGGGCGCAACACATCTGAAATGTAACGTTCACTGTTCAAAGTGCCGTCAATGCGAACAAGAGGTGACCGAGACGTGTAACCAATGGCACCCCATACCATCTCGCCGGGTGATACGCCAGTATGGCGACGACCAATACACGCTTGAAATGTGCGTTCACCGCGATGTCGCCAAACACGGATGCGACCATCATGATGCTATAAACAGAACCTGCATGCATCCAAAAAATGACGTTTTGCCATTCGTGCACCCAGGTTCGTCGTTGAGCACACCATCGTAGGCCCTCCTGTCTGTGATGCAGCGTCAAGGGTAACCGCAGCCGTGGTCTTCGAGCTGATAGTCCATGCCACTGCAAACGTCGTCGAACTGATCGTGCAGATGGTTGTTGTCTTGCAAACGTCCCCATCTTTTGACTCGGGTATCGAGACGTGGCTGCACGATCCGTTACAGCGATGCGGGTAAGATGCCTGTCATCTCGACTGCTAGTGATACGAGGCCGTTGGGATCCAGCACGGCGTTCCGTTTTACCCTCCTGAACCCACCGATTCCATATTCTGCTAAATGTCATTGGATCGCGACCAACGCGAGCAGCGATGTCGCAATACGATAAACCGCAGTCGCGATAGGCAACAAACGTGATGGTACGCATTTCTCCTCTCTACACGAGGCATCACAACACCGTTTCACCAGTCAACGCCGGTCAACTGCTGTTTGTGTATGAGAAATCGGTTGGAAACTTTCCTCATATCCGCACGTTGTAGGTGTCGCCACCGGCGCCAACCTTGTGTGAATGCTCTGAAAAGCTAATCATTTGCATATCACAGCATCTTCTTCCTGTCGGTTAAATTTCGCGTCTGTAGCACAGGGCACATTTTCCTGCACCCGTTATCACTATGCATCATGGTGTGTACCCAGTGAAATCCATTTGAGCGATGCCATCACATTCCATTTAATGTAAGATTCCCTGGTTTTATCGCCTGTCACAATATGGAAAAAATATCTCTTTCTATTCTTCCGATATTGATAAATCACAGACATCGAAATTATTTTAACTTGATGACACAAAGATAAGGCTGTATGACGAGAAAGAATACAAACGTAGGTGTGTTCATACCAGTACGCTAGAGATTCCACGGATAACACGAAAAAAGTATTCACATTCAGTAGCAAAAGAAGAAATATTTAGTGATACACTTCGCTTGCAAATTTCAGAAGGTTCTGTGATGATTTACGCTTTTAATTCATAAATTTAGGGATGACAAACGCCCATGTGACTGCTAACTTACCTTTTTGATTGGCTCGGCGAAAAATCGAAAGAGCCGCTGTACCATATTGGGCAGAGGTGGCTCAGGAACGGACCATTGGCCGCTGCCCTGCTCTGCTGAGGAAGACAATTCCGGGCTGTCGAACCGTTCGCTGCTGAACTCTCGGTCAGGCAAGGGGCTGTCATCCGTCCACTCCTCTGACGCGCTTCGTCTATTGTCGACTGTCCAGGAATGCTCGTCGGGTTCCCCTGTGCGGTCCCCGACGCCGTACAGGCTTCTTCCGGTGTAGTGATTGCTTACGGCCTGATGATGCATGCTCACCCTTGCAAAATTTTTCTTCGTTGGCCATTCGAAAGGTAGAACAATGTCTTCGACGCCTTCTCGCCATTTGTTAGCCGTCCTGGAACTGTCTGCCTTGGATCTCCAGGGGTCAGTACGTGAATTTGATATTATGACGTCTTCAGGATGCGTTGTCGGTTTCATGTCATGACTCTCATATAAAATTTGTTGCTTCTGTGGCGACTGACGTACTTCTAAGTTCCATTCTCCCCTTGCTGAAGCATCAGCATCGTAAATGAAGCGAGCTGTTGGTAATCCAAGTGGTACTGTCCTCTTCTCTGTTTCATCTGCCGCAAGTACACCTTGCTGCACATGTTCACCCCATTGTTGCTTGTGAGCGTCATGCACTTTGTAAGAAGTTTCATCTGTGACAGTTCCCCAAGTAATTGGTTTGGTCCTCTCAAAGGGCCTCTGTATTCTAAAGGAGCCATCAGTAGCTCCACCAGCGTGAACAAATGTTCCATAAAGGTTCATCTCATTCCCATGTACCACTTTGGAGCCCCATGGAACTTCAGCAGCTTCCACAGGGAAAGGTTTGGAATCTATTAGGTCCTGATTTTCTATGGCACCCTCCCCCTCACTACTGTGATGTTCTGGTGTTACCTTTTGGTTTACATGGGCTTCATGTGATTGAACTTTGAGATCATCAAAAGATTCATATTCAGATTCCTCTCCTGATCCCCATTTCAAATCCAGCGCTTTGGAGACAGAACCATCCACATGAACTGGATGACTCTCAGTTTTTATACGTTCATACAGAACAGTGTATTGGTCCCAAGGTCCATTGTCAGGTGTTTCTTCCTCAGGAATCTCCCCTGACTTCCATTCCATTTCAGCCTCTTTAGCTGCAAAACCTGGAGAATGGACTGGGTATGTTGCAGCTGAAGTACCACTTTCACCCTTCCATGCGTCAGAGTAGTAAGACCACGCCGTGATTGGTTTATAAGAGAAATCATATGTACGATCTTTTACTTGATCGAAAGAATCAGAATCCCTCTCCTCCTCTCGAGCAGTTTGTTCCATCTTCCAAGGTTCTTCAGCTACTTGGCCAGCAAAATTCTCTGACTGGACCATGTCCTCATGCGATTTTAATGCACCTATCATATCCTTCCACGCCTCAGCATACTGTTCCCATTTCCGATTCCCATAGGATTCATCTGCATAAATGCTGACCTGATCAGAAGGTTCTGTGTTCCATTTTTCTTTTTCATTATCTACTTCCGCCTGCCACGATACTTCACCTGCTTCGCCTGAGAACTTATCATTGTGTAACGAACCATCATAAATTTTTGTCGAGTCAAATGAATTTTTCACTCCAGTTACACGATGCCCAAATATGCGCTGTTGCTTGTCATAGGACACCGCTACATGATCACTGATGCGATCCTGAGGTTCAGCTTCCCATTCTTCTGTACCAGACAAGGCTTTTATACTCCAAGGCATATCAGATACTTTCGTGGGAAAATTGTCTGGATGGGTGACGTTCTTATGTGTCTGTAAGGCAGCAGGATCATCGTCCCATTCGTTGTTATGTTTCTCGTTTACTGTCTGCTGCATGTCAGAGAATTCTCCTACAGAAGAAATGGCATGATCAGTGACTTCTGAATCCCATTTTGACTTCTCGGACGTAAACTCAGCGGTTTGCAACATTACAGTCTCTTCAGATGGGATGTTGGCTGACTCAACCAAGTTTTTATTGCATTTTCTTGGCTCCAATGCTTCGTATCCCAATTTCTGGTTTCTTACAGATTCATTGTCAACACGAGTAGGATCATGAGGTTCAGAAGCCATGTGTTCGATCACTCCTACTTTAGTTTCATCTGTTTCAGCATCAAAGGTATTGGAATGAACTGGGTCCGCCTGATCTTTCATATCTCTAAATCCTTCAACACTAGTAGGATCATAAGGTTCCGAACCCACGTGTGCGCCCACTTCCAATTTTGTGTCGTCTGTTTCAGCAGCAAAGTTATAGGAATGAATTGGGTTCACCTGACCGTTTACATCTCCCAATCTTTCCTTACATCTACTGATATAGTGTCCCCACTCATCTTTTTCTTTTGGGTAGTGCCTTTCAGCAACACGATCAAGTGGTACAGAGTGCAATTTCTCACCATCGGGCACTGTTTCTGTCTTTTGTGGCAATTCATCCATTTGCACAGGGAAATTCTCAGAATGGACAAGGACCTTATGGGTTTGTATACCATCAGAAACGTAATCCCACTCAGTACTGTGCTGTTCATGCTCAGGCTTCTCTTTTCTGTAGAATTCTTCTATTGGAACAACGGCGTGAGCAAAGGGCTCAGAATGCCATCCCTCCTGACCAGGTGCTACTTCTATTTTACTTGGGATTTCGGCTGGTTCCTCGGCCTTGTTTTTGAACTCTGTGTCCACTATTTCTCCTATGCCATGGTAGCTGACGTCGTGTTTATGACCACAGGAGCAGCCTTCGTGCGGATGATGGTTCCTGCCATTCCAAGCCAGAACATGCGA
Organism: Schistocerca americana; assembly: GCF_021461395.2. Classification (NCBI taxonomy): domain Eukaryota; kingdom Metazoa; phylum Arthropoda; class Insecta; order Orthoptera; family Acrididae; genus Schistocerca; species Schistocerca americana. Next base: position 385,912,170 of record NC_060126.1, read on the forward strand.
TGGTTTTCCATAAGTCCAGTCGCTGTACTCAGGGTCTTCTAGAGTTTCTTCCCAGGACTTGTGATCATCTTCTTGCTCATCTGAAGAACCGCGATAGTGGTAGTGTTTTTCACAGTTTCTGGAAATGCTTCCCAGGGTTTTCCACTGTTTCCTTCCATTCCACATTTGATGTAACTTGGATTGTCCATTTATATCAGAGGGAGAAGGACTGTCAAGTAACTTATCAGACAGTGAAACAGGTACATGCGGTGTACTACGGTACCATGTCTGTGGTAAGGCATGTGCAGAATTTTCTAGGTTTCTCGGAAATACATAGTCCCCATCGACACCATCATTTGACAACCAGTCGGAAGTTGCTCCTTGAAGTGAATGATAATCCAGGGACATGTCGTCGCGATAGCTTGAATCGCCGATAGCTGAATGCAGATTGGACATGTCGTCAAACTTTGCAGAAGATTCCGTGCTCCACAACGGTCGCTCTCGTTCCAGCCAACTATGTAATCCACCTCCTGTGGAGTCTCCCTGAAAGTGAGGAACCAACTGTGGCTCGATCTCTTTGTCTTCGTACCCTATCCTCCTGCTTACGGAGCTGTGGAAGCGTTCTTCTTCAGGCACCAGTAAGCAGTCAGTTCTAAGTATGCACCAAGGTGCCTCTGCAGGTGGCGAAACGTTCTCCGGACACCATTCATCGGAGCTGGGGCCATCGGCGGTAACGAAGTGGTCGATATCCCGATGTAAGGACGAGTCTCGCCGTTTTCCTTTTGACATTGCTGACGCCAGGTCTACCTGTGGAAGAATTTGACCAAGTAAGTATCCAAAAAGCGATAGTTTGAATTGTTATTTATTCGTTTATTATATGAATTTCATTATTACTTTATAATTATTAAATGGTGTGGACCGGATTATGTAAAGTGGCCAACACCAGACAGTAGTTATAAGAGTCTAAGCTCATGAAAGGGCGACAGTAGTGGGAAAGAAGAGAGACGGGATGCTAGACTACACCACATATTATTCAGCCTCGTTTAGTAAGTAAGGCAGCCCTTTTTTCTCGGTCAGTTTCAGTTGAAAAAATTCAGAATTTTTTGTGAAGCATCATAGAATATTCCCGCTTCAGCCCCTTTACTGTCATGAAGTTCCGATAAATGTTGACGCTATATGTAGCCTTCAAAATGGTGTCTGTGACGGAGGTGCGTGCGAAGCAGAGAGCTGTCATCGGGTTTATTTGGGAGGAAAACCAGAACATCGTAGATGTTGATAGGCGCTTGCATAATGTCTACGGAGATCTGACACTGAACAAACGCACGGTTAGTGGTTGCACGAGGAGTCTTGTCATCATCGCAACAAGGTCGCGCAAACCTGACCGATCTCCCGCGTGCGGTCGGCCACACATAGCTGTGACTCTTTCGATATTGGAACGTGCGTACACTCTCATTCGAGGTGATCGAGGATCACTATCAAACACCTCGTAGCAAAACTGGACGTCTTTGTTGGTAGTGCCGACACTCGTCCACCAGTGGGGGTACTCAAAGTTGTGTGCCCACTGGCTTCGTCGCCGCCTAACACAAGACCATAAAAGCCGGCCGTGGTGGCCGAGCGGTTCTAGGCGCTTGAGTCTGGAAGCACGCGACCGCTACGGTCGCAGGTTCGAATCCTGTGTCGGGCAGGGATGTGTGTGATGTCCTTACGTTCGTTAGGTTTAAGTAGTTCTAAGTTATATGGGATTGATGACCTCAGATGTTAAGTCCCATAGTGCTCACAGCCATTTGAACCAAGACCATAAAGACCATAAGGACCATCTGTGCGGAATTGGAAATGAGCGTTTGGCGTCATTGGCCGAGAGGCCCCTTGCGGGGCAGGTCCGGCCGCCTTGGTGCAGGTCTTATTACATTCGACGCTACATTGGGCGAACTGCGCGCCGGATAGGGATAAAATGATGATGAAGACAGTACAACACCCAGTCCCTGAGCGGAGAAAATCCCCGACCTAGCCGGGAATCGAACCCGGACCCGTCAAGCTGACCATTCAGCTATCGGGGCAGATTGTGCGGAATTGCATGCGCGTTACGATGCTGATCGTGATAATTTTTTGTCCGATATTGTCACAGGCGATGAAACGTGGGTTCATCACTTCGAACTGCAAACAAAACGACAATCCATGGAGTGGCGCTATACTGCCTTTCCTCTGAAGAAAAAGTTCAAAGCCACACCCTCAGTCGGTAAAGCCATGAAGACGGTCTTTAGGGGCCCTGAAGAGGTTATTAACACTACTGGCCATTAAAATTGCTACACCACGAAGATGACGTGCTACAGACGCGAAATTTAACCCACAGGAAGAAGATGCTGTGATATGCAAATGATTAGCTTTTCAGAGCATTCACACAAGGTTGGCACCGGTGGCGACACGTACAACGTGCTGACATGAGGAAAGTTTCCAACCGATTTCTCATACACAAACAGCAGTTGACCGGCGTTGCGCGGTGAAAAGTAGTTGTGATGCCTCGTGTAAGGAGGGGAAATGCGTACCATCACGTTTCCGACTTTGATAAAGGTCGGATTGTAGCCTATCGTGATTGCGGCTTATCGTATCGCGACATTGCTGCTCGTGTTGGTCGAGATCCAATGCTTTTTAGCCGAATAAGGAAGCGGTGGGTTTAGGAGGGCAATACGGGACGCCGTGCTGGATCCCAACGGCCTCGTATCACTAGCAGACGAGATGACAAGCATGTTATCCGCATGGCTGTAACGGATCGTGCAACCACGTCTCGATCCCTGAGTAACAGATGGGTACGTTTGCAAGACAACAACCATCTACACGAACAGTTCGATGACGTTTGCAGCTGCATGGACTATCAGCTCAGAGACCATGGCTGCGGTTACCCTTGACGCTGCATCACAGACAGGAGCGCCTGCGATGGTGAACTCAAAGTCCAACCTGGATGCACGAATGGCAAAACGTAATTTTTTCGGATGGATCCAGGTTCTGTTTACAGCATCTTGGTCGCATCCGTGTTTGGCGACATCGCGGTGAACGCACTTTGGAATCGTGTATTCGTCATCGCCATACTGGCGTATCACCCAGCGTGATGGTATGGGGTGCCATTGGTTACACGTCTCGGTCACCTCTTGTTCGCATTGACAGCACTTTGAACAGTGGACGTTACATTTCAGATGTGTTACGACCCGTGGCTCTACCCTTAATCCGATCCTTGCGAAACCCTAAATTTCAGCAGGATAATTCACGACCGCATGTCGCAGGTCCTGTACGGGCCTTTCTGGATACAGAAAATGTTGGACTGTTGCCCTGACTAGTACATTCTCCAGATCTCTCACCAATTGAATATGTCTGGTCAGTGGTGGCCGAGCAACTGGCTCCTCACAATACGCCAGCCACTACTCTTGATGAACTGTGGTATCGTGTTGAAGGTGCATGGGCAGCTGTACCTGTACACGCCATCTAGGCTCTGTTTGACTCAATGCCCAGGCGTATCAAGGCCGTTGTTTCGGCCAGAGGTGGTTGTTCTGGGTACTGATTTCTCAGGATCTATGCACCAAAATTGCGTGAAAATGTAATCACATGTCAATTCTAGTATAATATATTTGTCCAATGAATGCCCGTTTATCAACTCCATTTCTTTTTGGTGTAGCAGTTTTATTGGCCAATAGTGTATGTTTGACGTCCTTCATTATGGTGCAACGATCAGCTCTGAAGTGTGTTGTGCTCCCTGAGGAAACTTAAGAAACGTTTTCATCGTATTCGTCGCGACAAAAATTTAAACGAATTTCTCCTTCTCCATGATAACGCAAGGCTGACACAAGTCTGCGCGCCCGAGAGGAGCTCACAAAACGTCATTGGGTTGTTCTTCCGCAGCCACCCTGTAGTCTGGATCTCGCACTTTCCATATTCCATCTGTTTGGCCCAATGAAGGGAGCATTCCGCCGGAAGCAGTACGTGGATGATGAGGAGCTTATTGATGCAGCAAGACGTTGGCTCCGATATCGACCAGTAGAGTCTTGCGGTCATAGAGGTCCTCCCAGTAAGATGGCGTAAGGCCGTCGCATTGAACGGAACTTATGTTGTAAAATAGGGTTTTGTAGCCAAAGAGTGGGTAATAATACGGTCTTCTTCTGTAGTGGTCAATCCAAGGATTGGTTTGCAACAGCTACAATGGCAGCTTGTCTCCATTCTGTGCGTCTTTCAGCTTTTCTCTTCATTTCTTTATAGGTGTTACATCCCACATCTTTCACGATTTGATCCATGTACCTCAGTCGTGGTCTTCCTCTTGGTCTTTTTCCCTCGACATATTCCTCTATGATTGTGTTCAGGAGTCCTTTATGTCTTAATAGATGGCCTGTAAATTGCACTCTTCTTTTAACAATGAAAATCCAGAAGCTTCTATTCTCACCTGCTCTTTCCAGAACCACTTCGTTCGTGACCTTGTCGATCCATTTTATTTTGAGCATGCGTCTATAGCACCACATTTCAAAAGAATTTAGCACCTGGTCTTTCTCTGTCCCGAGAGTCCATGTTTTACACCCATAGCATGCCCCACTCCACCTATATGATTTCAAAAATCTTTTCCTGATTTCAAGGCTGATGCTCTTAGATGTTAAGACGGTTTTCTTCTTGTTGAAAGCAGCCTTTGCTTGAGAAATTCTAATTCTCACTTCTGCCTTGCTCCTTCCATCCCTGATAATATTACTCCCCAGATAAGTAAATTTATCAACTTGTTCAAGCAGTTCATTGCCTACATGAACTTGGACTTTCACTTGATCTTTTTTGTCACATGCCAGTACTTTTGTTTTTGCTTTATTAATTCTCATATTATATTCTTCCCCCATAACTTTATCTATTCTGTTCAGCAGGACTACAAGATCTTCTTCACTTTCAGCTAGGACAGCTATATCATTGGCATATCTTATCATATCTATTCATTGGCCATGAATTACTACACCTGTTGTAAGACGTCGTGGTCTCCTGACCCTCATTGCTTACATATTCTGCCCTCACAGTCATATTCCGCACATCAAGACGCTTCATTCGAACCCTAAGTCGATAAGATAAAGTCAATGTTGTATGAATTCATGTAAACAATACGCAATTAACAAGTAAGCGCACCGTGGTTGAAATACTCGAGGCTGGTGTCCACACATACATTCCAGACACAACGGTCTCAGAAGCTTTTAGTTCAGGAGAGAAACCACACAATGGGACGCCGGTCCCTTCAGAGGACAACCCAGCGTATGTCGGACGGTGACCACCCATGTAGCGGACGCAAGACTCAAGTTTCACACGGAATTTGCAGTCTCCCCTCCACAACAGCCAACGGCCGGTCACGTGATTCGACCCCCACATGGACGGGAGGCGAGGCGTGACTGCCAGCGCTCCTATTCAGCAGTTTGCTGAGAGCGACTGTATGGAAAATATTGACAGTTCAATAATTATTGTATCCTGTTTGAGCAGCAAATGGACAAAATGTTGGAAACTCATTCTTCAGCTGACTGTAAAACTCTGAAAAGTCATATCCCATGTATTGCCAAACTATGCATTAAATGTTATATCAGCCTAAGACACGGATATATTATGAACATAATGCTTGAAGTGTGTGGAATAAAATCTCACAAGAACACCAACAGACAGCAACTTCAATAAAGAAACGAAACGAGCAATGAACTGTTTGCATCTGGTAAATGTTTATGTACAAAGAAATAGCCAACTCGTTGAAGTGGAAATTTCACGAACTTAAGCCTTTTTAATTGCCGTACAGCAAATTAAAGCCGACTCCTTCGGCAATTTTGTCACAGACATTTTATTTTGAGCAATAAAAACATCACAGTAGAAACTCGTGTTCGCTACACACGAAAGTTAATAAGAAAAAACGTTTATTTTCAGAAACAAAACGGAAAAAGAGAGCAAACTTACGTTAAGTCACTTAATCTTCTAGGCTCTTTTTGAGCTGTACGTTTTTAAACAACTCGTAGCAAAAACCTGAAAAGAATCTGTGCAATCTGGCTGTAGTGCACTTTGCTGGTTTTGCTTACAGACACAAAGCAGGCGCGAGTGTGTTTGTTTTCTGGCGGGAAAGGCAACATAGTACACTCAAGTAACACCAGGAGCGCTGGCAGTCACGCCACGCCTCCTGTACGTGTGGAGTGGAATCACGTGACCGGCCTTTGGCCGTTGTGTAGGGGAGACTGCAAATTCCGTGTGAAACTTGAGTCTTGCTGTAGCGGACAGTAGAGGTGGGCCAAACGGTTATTCTGGAGTAACCGTTATCACAGTGCCAGTTATTCTTTGATAACCGTTATCGTTAACGGTTATTAATAACTGCCAAGTTATTTTTCGCTAGCGAATACCGAATACTCCGACGGTTAAATAACGACATAGTTGGAATCCATCAGTTTAGTTATCAGTATAACTGCGAGTAGTGTGAAATAGCAGGAATGTCGTATGAATCGTGTCATAACCTTAGCTTATTAACTCCGGGTACATTTTAGTTGATGTTAGAACGATTATTAGTGTTTCATATTATATGTTTGTAGGTTATCGGTCGCTATTAGAAATATTATCTTCGCAGCTGCGACAGAAAGTACGCGGAACTTCGCCAAAGCACTGTTTAAGTAAAATGTTAACAACGTACGTTTTTAAGTATGAAATAATATGTAAACTGAGTACTGTAGGTTAAATTCGAAGCTTAATTTCTTGTGCTGCTCACATAATAGAATAAAGTGTACAGCCTTGTAATACAACAAAAAATATGCGTAATGTGACAGATTCGTTTACTCTTGTGCTGTAAAAGCTAGTCATATTGGGGAAAGTGTGAGTACACTAATCCAAGTCTTATGTCAGATTTGGAAACTGCTCGATTTCTCCAGCTACAGCATGTTTATAACATATGAAGACATGCAGATCGAAAAGGTTGACAGTGTTACATTTCTGGGACTACCTTAGTATATTTATTCCTTAATGAAATTTGTTACAAGTATTTCCAACCAATAGCTTAATACATAATATCAGTACTAGAAATGGGAACAGATAACTACATAAAGACCTAAAATCACTTACCTTGGTCCAAAAGGGGTCCAATATTCAGGAACATGCGTTTTCAATAAACTGCCAGCAAGTCAGCAACGATTAAAAACTTGGTTTCAGATAAAGCACGGTTTACAGTGTGTTTGAAAGACTATTTGATACAGAAGTGTCTGATTCCACCCGTCATCAATATGCCGGAAACAGCTATTTTAAGTGTGTCTATGACGTTACTACATACACATGGCAACAAACACGAAGATACATATAAATAATACAATAACATTTCCCACCAAAAATATAATCAAACCAACGGGACAACTGCGGGAAGTTGGGGGTTTTAGAGTGAGGACAAGCTAGTAAAAAAAACACACCATGATCCCAAAACACAAAATGAAGAACAAAAAGAAAAAAAAATACAGCATTCTGCTACACCAACAAAAATCTGAAGGAATCGGACACTTCCCTTGAACAATGTAGGACAACCATAGGTGACCATACCAAAACACCAATACCCACAACTAAAAGTACGAAAATTGGAATCGGACATTTCCCTTGACCTACATAGGTCAACCTCAGATGACGATACTAAAACATTAGCACATACAACTATGAAAATGGGAATCAGTCATTTCTGGTGACCTGTATAGGTCCACCACAGCTACTGATGCCAAAAAACCAACACCTACAACTGCGAAAAATAAAACCACAATCCCAAAAGTCCACAAATCAATCATCCCTACATAAATTAAGTTACATTCAATACTTCATAAATACACAAAACATCACAGCTAGAAAAAAAAATAATAATTACCACCTGCAAATTCCGGCACTGCAACCTAGATCGACAGCCCCCCCCCCCCACCCCGCACCCCCCCCCCCCCCCACACACACACAAAAACCAACTCATAAACACCGTGCCGTAATGACATTCACACACCACAACACCTTTACGTCGAAGCAGACGGGTGGAATCAGACGCTTCCATTGACCCCTCCTTCTACTCTGCAGATGAATATCGTAACAGAGACTGATAGACCAGTTTAGGTAAAAATTCTGCTATATTTCAGTTTTGACAGCACTTGGTTGCAACAGTCAAGATCGGGTATTCTGTGTATGATAAATTTATTGAAAGTGCGTATCTGTGTTTTATTCTGACAGTGTATCAATTCTGTAAATATAACAGTTACTGTGATATATTCACATATTTTGACAATCTCCTGGCAAATGATGAGGATAATAATTATTATATTCCACTGTATTATGTTATACGTTCTGACATGTTATTTGTCATTCGCGACGGCCAGCGGCTATTTCCGAAGAAATACGTAAATATTTGTTCAGTCCAGTAGCTATCGTCTCTGTAATATCACCGGGGTCTAAGACTGGAGTCACTGTATCAGGAACACAGACACGCAGTTATTCTGTTACCAACTTCCAGGTTACTTGTAATGGTAGTCCGATAACTGCCAGAGAGCGAGAACTGTGAGCCAATAACGATAACTGCCAGAGGAAAATACCGATCTCTGACAGTTATTTCCATAGTCACTCGAATTCCTTATGGTACCTCTCTTTATACAACCCGTCCAACCTAAATTGACATATGAGGTGGTGGCTTAAGGGAACGACCGTACTTCTTAATGCCTGTACTGCAGCTCCTATCAGCCACCGCTCGGACATTAATCTTATTTAATTGTTTGTGCTAAAAGTAACGAAGGCACACGATATAGTACACAGTTCTTATCAACAGATGGCGCGCAGTCTCAGTTATTCCCATGGCCTATAGAACGCCTTCCAAATGTCTACCCTCTCTTTAGTTCCTAGCCAGATCTCCGATGAGTTGACGGGAAAAAGTAGTACGATCTTCGGTCAACAGATGGCGCGAGGCACTGTTGACATTAGACAGTTACTGAAATAGCTGCCTGTATCAGAGGAACGGTTATCACAGTAACCGTTACTTTTCAGTAACCGGTTATTTCTATCAGTTACGTTATTTTTTGCCACCTCTAGCGGACAGCGTGGGCCCGAGTGAAAAGGGGGAACGACCCCGTGTTTGGATTAAAAGCAAATTCCGCTACATTGTGTGGGAGCGGCCAGCCTACGCATTCTTTACACATAGCACGCAGTTTCAGAGATTTTCACAGGGAGACAGCAAACGCCAATGCTACAGGTTTCTGTATTAGTCGCCTGAAACGAAACGTCATTCTCCCGTTTTAGAAGAGCAATGCTGATTGGCAGACGATATTTCTCACGCCTTGAGCTGAAGGAATAATGGAAGAGACCGAAAGATATACCCCTTCACGTCTGGCATGGAGAGGCGCCGTTCCGTTGTCGCTCCTCACAATCAGTACTTCACTGGGAGAGCACCTCTGTCGAGAACGAATCGAAGTGCTACTCTATATTGAGTCCTTGCGATTAAGCATTGTTCACTGTGTTGGCCGACACACTTATTGTGCGGTGTGAACGGACAGAGTTATAGTTAAACGCCTACGAGCGAATTTTGAGTGGCATTGCGGTGGACTGGTTATCTGACCGGTGTACCACCCCAATAGTTAGACTAGGGGCGAATAGGAATCCTTGACTCCATCAAGGCATAGGGAGAGTTTGATTGGCGAAGGTCAATCCAGATAGAACGAGAGTTATCTTATCTGTCAGCAGCGAGCGGCGCAGACAGCAGTCATCGCAGCTTACGGTATTGTGCGCTACAGCTATTGCGAGCCCCATATTTCCTCCACAACAGTACACTTCACTGCATTTCACACGTGACAGCCTCGACCGTACCTAGCAACATTCTAAAGGATAATTATTCAAGTTGAGTAGGTGCGCCTCTCAGCCATTCTGCCAAGTCAACAACCATCTTAAACTTTGTATAGAAATTTCATTAGCGAATCCTATCCTAGAGAGGAAACTTCACATTCCGAAAAGAACCAGGATATAACTTGTTCAATTCATAACTAAAAGTGACATTGTGATTTTTTCAGAATTTTTGCAAAATAAATAATAACTTTCGTTAGTTTCATGTTTTTCGTACACTAACTAGCACTACTCCAGTACCCAAGTATCCCACTAGTTACGTAAGAAAATTTGTGAATTTTTGTGTCATTACCTTACAGCAGACGACTCCAGAAGACATTTATTGCTGAAAGTTTTTCAGGCATTTCTCTTTAGAATGTTAGGAGCGTCTGTCTGACTTCTGTAGTAGTGTGGGGGTGAAGATTGCATCTTGCAGGAGCCACAGGGTAAAGGGTACATCTCAGATTAATCCGTTGCGCAGAATAACAGATCAACCCCACGCTCATACTGTCTGTGAATTTTCCCTTACTTTTTACAGCGCCTCTTCAATGTATAGGTTAAAAATAACAGGGGATAGTGCGCAACGTTGTCGGACACCTTTCCGTATCTGCACCTCTTCTTATTTTGTCCGTCCACGGATAACTGCTGTCTCGTTTTTGTACAGGTTTCATATCATTTTTCTATCTTTATACCTCAAACATCTTATCCCATTTAACATTATCAAAGGCTTTCTCCACATCTACGAAAGCTATGTATGTTGTCAGGTTCTTATCTAGTCGCTTCTCTATTATTAGTTTTAGAGCAAATATTGCTTCTCTGGTTCCTCTATCTTTCCGGAATCCAAACTGGTCTTCGGAGAGTGTAGCTTCGACTTTTTGTTCTATGCGTTTTAGGATAATTGAGGTTACTGTTTTAGAGGCGTGAGTAACTAGGCTGAGCGTCCTATAATTTTCACATCTTGTAGTATTTGCCTTCTTTGGAATGGGGATCATAATGTCTTCTCAAAATCTGTAGGAATTTTACCCTGCTCATACCTGTTGAAAACAAGATTATACAACTCCTGATTTAGTTTTGCTCCTCCAGATTTCAGGAGTTCAGCTGGGCGATTTGTTGTTTTTCAATTTTTTCAGAGCTAGTTCAAACTCTTCCTTTAATATAGATTCACCTATGTTGTGTGCATCTAGTTCTGTTTCTTCTTCCATGATGTTTTCAGACAGTTCTGGTCATTGTTTCCATCTTCTTGCAACTTTATCATCGTCATCCAACATATTGCCATTTTCATCCATCACAGCCCTACAGTTTTTTCTTCTGTCTCCAAAGAAGTGTCTCACACATTTATAGGCCTTGTCAATATTTCCCTTTCTCATGTTGTCCTCAACTGAAATACAGAGATCATCAAGGTATTTTTCTTTTGCTTGTTTTGCCTCTCTGTTGATTCTGTTTTTCAGACTCTTGTATTTCTCTTGGTTTTCCCGCTTCACAGAATTTTTTAATTTCCTTCTTTCTTCCATCATATTTAGTAGGTCATTAGCGATACATTCCTTTCTTTTCTCTGTCCTTTCTTTTCCTATTACTTCTTCTGCTGCTTCGAAAAGACCAGTTTTTATTTTTTCCCAGCTGCTTTGGATGTCATTGCAGCCCTCTGTATTTGTTTTCTTGTCTATTTCTGGTTGATAGTGCTCCAGTGTATTTTCATTTTTCAGGTTTGTCAAAACCCATTTACATGTACTTCTTTTTTTTAATGTTCTTGAATTTTAGTTCAGTCGTCATCATAACGAGTATGTGGTCACTTTCCACATCACAGCCTGGATATGATCTGCTGACCTTGGTTTTTAAATATTTGCTTCACTAATATGAAGTCAGTTTGATATCAATTAATGTCACCAGGCATTTTCCAAGTATATCTTCTTCTTGGATGATGATTAAAGAAGGTGTTTATAATGCAAAGTTTATTTCTTTGGCAGAATTCTACAAGTTTATCCCCTCTTTCATTTCTTAATCCTAATCCAAAATTCCCTGCCACACCCTCTTCTTTACCTTCCCCAACAACGGCATTCATATCTCCCATGATGACAAGGTTTTCAGCTCCTTTAATTCTGCCAATTACGTCTTCAAGGTGATCATACATCATGTCGATTTCATCATCCTCGTGCCCCATAGTTGGCATGTATACTTGGATTATGATCGTGTCTCTTGGTTTAGTTGCCAAGCTGACATAAATTATCCTCTCATTATGTTGAACAAATCCTTTTACTCTTAACCCCATCTCTTTATTGAGGATAATTCCCACTCCTGAAATCCCGGGATTGTCTTGTGCTGTTCCAGTGTGTATGATTCTGTAATACCTTGACCAAAAGTCACCAGCGTTTGGCCATCTCATTTCTGAGACTCCCAGTACATCAGTATCCATTCGTTTCATTTCCATTTTCAAGAGTCCCAATTTACCACATTTAAGAAGTGAGTTGACGTTCCATGTTGCTATCCTTCTTACGTTAATGCTTATGGATTTCGGTATCTCTTTAGTTGTCCCCGCCCGGGGATCCGAATGGGGGACTATTTTACCTCCAGAGAATTTAACCAAAGAGCTTTCCATCATAAGCTGTTGATACCTGGGATACCCGCCCGTGTATATAATACGGTATATTGGAATAAAACCAATCTGCTTTGAGAAAAGGATGGTTGCGTTAATTATTTAACGACCCTCGTATTTCAAGCAGTGAAAGAGACTATGAAAGAATTTAGAAAATGAGGTAAAAGTTCGAAACTGACGTTGAATACGTAATTTAGAACAGAAATTCTAGAAACGTACGTTCAGAGAAGAACGCTGAATATTAGGTGGGTTTGTAGGATAGCCAACGAAGAGCTGCATATCGAATCGGCGAGAAAGGAGCTTTGTTTCGCGCAATTTGACTAAAAGGAGTGATAGGTCAGCTGGACACATGCCGAGGCACCAAGGAATGGTTAATTTGGAAACGGAAGGAACTGTGGGAGATGAAATTACGGAGCATAAACTATACTTCAATACAGTAGGTATATGCAGATTCAAGTGGATGTTGGCTCTAAGCACTATGGGACTTAACTCTAAGGTCATCAGTCCCCTAGAACTTAGAACTAGTTAAACCTAACTAACCTGACATCACACACACATCCATGCCCGAGGCAGGATTCGAACCTGCGACTGTAGCGCTTAGAACCGCTCGGTCACCCCGGCCGGCCAAGTGGATGTTATTCGAAATAGTTATGCAAAGATGAAGAGATATGTACACGATAGTCTAGCGTGAGAAATTCCACCAAACTAGTATTCAGACTGAAGGCTACAACAGATAGCTTAAAATGACTACTCTAAAATGTAGCAAAATATTACATTACAAATAAAGAAGATAAAAATGCGATGTCCCGTCGGCGCCGCAGTTATTAATGGCTGAACCGTACCTCAGACGCACAAGAATGGGATAGAACGAGAAAAGCCGTCGCTTTCGTGAGGCAACAGTTCGGAAATTCACTCGAAAAGATTTGGACAAATCACGGAAAAATCTGAACCGTTATGGTTGCTCGGGGGATTTGAAAACCGTTCCTCGCAGAATACGAGTCCAGTCTCTTAACAAACGCGTCACATCGCTTGATAACGATCTTACAGCCACGTACACATACATAGATTCTATGCACAGATTCTATACACAGTATCGCAAAAAGATCACTGATTCGTTCCTAGAGCGTCCATATGCTCAATAGCAACTCTTGCTGGACTGAAGATTAGCTATCGATGCAATCTCTCGGCAAAAACATACTCTTTAGTATGCTGCGTGGCTCAACATTCGCGCTTTTCATCGTAGCTCAGCTCACTTTGTACACAGCAGATAACTGCATTTTTCTCGAGCCATTTGTGCGCTACAAGGGAATTACCCGAATGGGACGGAGATCAATAGCTATGATGTACATGTACAGACAAACAAATGATTACATTTTCCAAAAAACTGGCTGATTTATGCAAGAGAAAGAATTTCAGCACTGAGCAAGTCAATGACGCCTCTCTCCAGACACGTCTTCGTTGGTGGTCGGGGCTCAGTTCGAAGCGCGATTCGTCACTGAAGACAATTCTACTCCAGTCAATGAGATTCCAGGCCGAAGACGTGTCTGGAGACTTCCCAGACAGTGGTGGGATACCCAGTCTGATTGTCTCTCGCCGTACGGCTCCACAAGCAGCAGTGCCATTTCATTTCACAGGAGGACCCCTTTGGCGCCTTTACAGCACTGTGGTACGTCGACGATATTCTACGGTTCGTCTTGTAGCCCTTCTTGAAAAGCCATCCTGGGCTTACATTTCAGCAAGATAATGCCCATCCGACACGACGAGAATTTCCACTGTTTCTCTTCGTGCTTACCAAAGCCTAGGTTGGCCAGTAAGATCTATGGGCAGGCTCCTACAACCAGATCGGGATTTTGACGATGTAACGCACCAATTGGGAACATATACCTCAGGTGGACATCCAACAACTGTATCAATCAACGCCAAGCCGAATAACTGCTTGCATAAGAGCCAGAGGTGGACAAACGCGTTATTGACTTGCTCAAAAAAATAGTTCAAGTGGTTCTGAGCACTATGGGACTTAACTTCTGAGACCACCAGTCCCCCCCAACTTAGAACTATTTAAACCTAACTAACCTAAGGATATCACACACATCAATGCCCGGGGCACGATTGGAACCTGCGACCGTAGCGGTCTCGCGGTTCCAGACTGAAGCGCCAAGAACCGCTCGCCCACACCGGCCGGGTGACTTGCTCAATTTGTGGAGCTCTTTCTCTTTAATAAATCATCCAACTTTCTGGCTAAGTTTTACAGAAGTTGGAAATTTAGTGCGGACGTCAATGCTTTTGATAGTTTCCACAATGAAACATTGTCTCAAAATATGGTAGAAAACCCAAACAGATTCTGGTCGTATGTAAAATAGCGATGGAAATGTTACCGCTGATGGTGCCACTATAGCGGAGTTACTAAATACAGTTTTCCGTAATTCCTTCACGAAAGAAGACAAAGTAAATATTCCAGAATTCGAAACCAGAACAGCTGTTAGCATGAGTGACATAAAAGTAGATATCTTAGGTGTTGCGAAACAACTCAAATCAGTTAAGAAAGGCAAGTCTTCCGGTCCAGATGGTATACGAATCAGGTTCTTTTCAGAGTATGCAGACACAACAGCGCCTTTCTTAGCAACCATATACAACCACTCGCTTGACGAAAGGTCTGTTCCTAAAGACTGGAAAGCAGCGCAGGTCACACCAATATTCATGAAAGGATATAGGAGTAACCCATTGAATTACAGACCCATATCACTGACCTCAGTTTGCAGTAGGTTTTTGGAGCATATACTGTACTCGAACATTATGAGTCACCATGAAGAAAATGACTTACTGATACATAACCGACACGGATTCAGAAAATATAGTTCTTGTGCAACCTAGATAGCTCTTTATTCCCATGAAGTAAAGAGTGCTGTAGACAAGGGGTCTCGGATCGATTCCACATTCCTAGATTTCCAGAAGGCTTTTGATACCGTTCCTCATAAGCGACTATTAATCAAATTGTGTGCATATGGAGTATCGTCTCAGTTGTGTGACTGGATTCGTAATTTCCTCTCAGAGAGGGGCAGCAGGGGCAGCTATCTCTGGATATTTTATCGTGAATCTTTCATTTAACATTTGAAACGATTTACATCCAAAATAAGTTTCAGCGTTAAACACTCTTTAGTTCGATTGAAATAGGCATCTGCAAAACTGTAGTCACAGCAAGCTTCGAACTGATTGCTGACAACGCAGCACTGATCAGTAAATCGCTGCTCGACAGCACGCGACCCAGCTCTAGCGCCGCTGTAACGTTTATAAATAACAACACTCAGATAGCTTCAAATATCACGTTGAGTACAACGGGAGCCTCTTTTATCTTAGGCACTCAGTGTAACACGTTTCGTGTAGTGTTTGTCACTGCAGTTTCATGAAATATCCGTGAAACTATCGCGTTTATTTAACGAACCAGTGACGAAACGCGCAGTTTTCTCTGGATCTTCTCTGTCTCCTCTATTAGTCCTACCTGCTAAGTGCCCCAGGCCGACGAGCAGTACTCAAGAATCAATCGGACGAGTATTTTGTAAGCACTTCTTTCATGGAAAAGCTATATTTCCGTAGAGTTCACACTGGATTTGAGACTGTCACCCGTTTTCCTCTAGTTTTATATGATAGTTTCACTTTAGATTGTTCTGAATGGTAGCTCTATAATATTGTAGGTATTTTCTGTTTCTGTTCATTTATCACGAATCGTGTAATCGAACAAGCACGGGTATTTGCGCCTATTTATGCGCAAAACTTTACATTTATTCGCGTTTGGGGTCAGCTGATTGTCACTGCATCACTCGTCGATTCTATGCAAGTCTGCCTACATTCCGATACCGTTTATTAGTGTCATGACTTTCCTATATGTAACAACACCACCCACAAACAGTCTCACAGAGCTTCATAAGTTAACCACAGAATTAAAGACTTTCAGGAAACGTTTCTCACACCTAGAGGAAGAAAATATGCTTCGTGGTTATGGGTCCGAAAATGATTTATTTCCATTTTAGAGCTTTGTTTATGCAACTCTTCAACACGTTAATCATGGGAAACGCACGGGAAGAGAACACATCAGCGCAGTATGAAACACTTTCCTAAATTAAGTGCTTGGAACGCCCCCTGTTATCAAGGATACATGCATCAGCCTGCCGTCGCGTGGAATCCCTGATGCGCTGATGTGTCCCTGGAGAATGACGTATTGTTTCACAGCCTTCCAAAACATGGGCACGAAGTCTCAGCACGCCTTGTACGAGGGCCTTTAAGTGACCCACTAATAAAAGTCTAGTGGCTTTAGTTCCGAAGAGTGTGAAGGCCAGGGCGACTGATGGCCTCAGATGTTAAATCCCATAGCGCTCAGAGCCATCTGAACCCGGGCCCTACCGACGATTGCTGCAGGCTGTTTGCTAAACAAGAAACTTCGTCTATTTCGTGATCCCGAATTCTGATGTTATGTTTCTCGTTGTTCTCGTTTATGCTGCTGCATCTCATCACTTTCGTTTTCTTCCTATTTACTCTCAATCCATATTCTGTACTCATTAGACTATTCATTCCGTAAGGATAGCAATGTCATCAGTGAACCTTACCGTTGACGTCCTTTCACCTTGAATTCTAATCCCACTGTTGAACCTTTCTTTCATTTCCATCATTGCCTCTTCGATGTACTGATTGAACACTAGGGGCGAAAGACTACATCCCTGTCTTACACCCTTTTTTATCCGAGCACTTCGTTCTTCTTCTTCCATTGTTATTGTTCACCCTTGGTTCTTGTACATATTGTACACTGAAGCGCCAAAGAAACTGGTATAGGCATGCGTATTCACATACAGATGCATGTAAACAGCCAGAAGACGGCGCTGCCGTTGGTAACACGTGTCTGGCGCGGTTGTTAGATCGGTTTACTGCTGCTACAATGGCAGGTTACCAAGATTTAAGTGAGTTTGAACGTGGTGTTATAGTCGGCGCATTAGCGATGGGACGTAGCATCTCCGAGGTAGCGATAAAGTGAGGATTTCCCTGTACGACCATTTCACGAGTATACCGTGCATGCCAGGAATCCGATAAAACATCAAATCTTCGACAGCTCTTCGGCTGAAAAAATATCCAGCAAGAATGGGGCCAACGACGACTGAAGATAATCGTTCAGCATGACAGAATGCAACCCTTCCTCAAACTGCTGCAGATTTCAATGTTGGGCCATCAAAAAATGTCAGCGTGCGAACCATTCAACGAAACATCATCGATATGGGCTTTCGAAGGCCCATTCGTGCACCCTTGATGACTACACGACGCAGAGCTTTACGCCTCCCCTGGGCCTGCCAACACCGACATTGGACTGTTGATGACTGGAAACATGTTGCCTGACCGGACGAGTCTCGTTGAATGTCAGCAGGGGTCTGTTCAAGCTGGTGGAGACTGTAATGGTGTGTGGCGTGTGCAGCTGCAGTGATACGGGATCCGTGATACACCTAGGTTCGACCCTGACAGGTGACACGTACGTAAGCATCCTGTCTGATCACCTGCATCCATCCACGTCAATTGTGCATTCCGAGGGGCTTGGAGAGTTCCAGCAGGACAATACGACACCCCACATGTCCAGAATTGCTACAGAATGGCTCCAGGAACACTCTTCTGAGATTAAACACTTCCGCTGGTGGCGGCCGTTGTGGCCAAGCGGTTCTAGGCGCTTCAGTCCGGAACCGCGCGACTGCTGTGGTCGCAGGTTCGAATCCTGCCTCGGCCATGGGTGTGTGTGATGTCCTTAGGTTGGTTTGGTTTAAGTAGTTCTAAGTTCTAGGGGACTGATGACCTCAGATGTTAAGTCCCATAGTGCTCAGAGCCATTTGAAACTTCCGCTGGTCAACAAACTGCCCAGACGTGAATATTATTGAGCAAATTTGGGACGCCTTGCAACGTTCTCTTCAGAAGAGATCTCCATCCCCTCGTACTCTTACGTATTTATGGACAGCCCTGCAGGATTGATGACGTCACTACTTCAGACATTATTCGAGGCCATGCCCCATGTTTCCGCTCTTCTGCGTGCTCGCGGGGGTCCTACACGATATTAGCCAGATGTACCGGTTTCATTGGCTCCTCAGTATGTATCACAGAATTTCGAATATCTTGCACCATTTTACAATGTTGAACGCTTTTTCCAGGTCGACAATTCCTGTGAACATGTCCTAATTTTTTTTAGTCTTGATTCCATTATCAGCAGCAACGTCAGGTCTGCTTATCTGGTGCCATTACCTTTCCTAAGGCCAAACCGATCATCATATAACAGATCCTCAGTTTTATTTTCCATTCTTCTGCATATTATTATTGTCAGCAACTTGAATGCAATAGCTGTTAAGCTGATTAAGCGATAATTCTCGCACTTGTCGGCCTTCGTTATCTTCGAAATTGTGTGAATGATGTTTTTCCTAAAGTCCGATGGCATGTCGCTAGTCTCCTATATTCTGCATACCAACGTGAATAGTCGTTTTTCTGCCTTTTCCCCCAATGTTTTTAGAAATTCCAATGGAATGTTATCTATCACTTCTATCTTCTTTGATCATAAGTTGTCCAAAGCTCTTTTAAATTCTGGTTCTAATACTGGATTCTCTATCTCTTCCCTGTCGACTCTTGTTTCTTCTTCCATCACGTCATCAAACAAGGCCTCTCATTCATAGAGGCCTTCAGTGTACTCTTTCCACGTGTCCGCTCTCTCCTGTGCATTTAACAGTGGAATTCCTATTGCACTGTTAATGTTATCTACCTCCCCTCCCCCCCTCTTTTAACTTCATCATAGGTGGTTTCCGACTTTCCTATATGCTGAGTCAGTCCTTCAGACAATCATTTCTCATTCCATTTTTTCACATTTTTCATGCAGCCATTTCTCCTTAGCTTCCCTGCACTTCCTGTTTCCATCATTCCTGCAATTTAAGTTTTCTTTAAATTTAACTTCTGCAGAGAAATGACCAGTTAGGTAAATGGCATGTCAAAGACGGGAAGCGTCCAATCTAAGGTATTACTCTTGATTTAAGCGGGGGGAAAGTTATTAGAAATTTGAGTACCATCCCGTCGTTATGGAGGCACGCAAAAAGTACGAGCATTAGCGTACTGCGCCGCAGATATTTATGATCATTTCACTAAATAGCACTCTGTGAAGTATTTCAAAATGACAAACTTAGAAAGTATGCATGTTATTGCTTGCCGTGTAAGTGAGATTTAGAAAACAGTCAAAAGTGCATGAATTTAGATAAATCGCTTTTACTTTAGTACTTAGTAACTGTGCTTAAACCATTTATCGGGACACATGGTTATGGTGGTAGAAAAAGTAATATTTACCACGTGATTAGTACCCATGGTTAACATTTTGTCACGACGTAACCATAGTAATTAGTGAAGTACAGCACTTAGCACTGAAAGCACGTTTATTACTGACACAGATAGAACAAAATTTTTCAAATGGCTCTGAGCACTATGGGACTTAACATCTGAGGTCATCAGTCCCCTAGAACTTAGAACTGCTTAAACCAAACAAACCTAAGGACATTACACACATCCATGCCCGAGGCAGGATTCGAACCTGCGACCACAGCAGTCGTGCGGTTCCGGAATGAAGCGCTTAGAACCGCTCGGCCACAGATGGAGCAGAAAGGCCTCTTGGATGAAGAGCGCCGCTATTTATACAAACACAGAGTAGACAAACATAAGAAATTTCGAGAACCTTCTAGAAATGATAAATACTAAATGACAAATATTAGCTGGTGATAGGATTCGAATGGCGTCCTGTGGCAGATTACATACAGCACAGATCACAGCATCATCATCTCTGAGGCCGATATATGAAAGTTCAGTTAAAAAATAGGATTAGATAGTTCAGCTTCTGAAAGGTTGGCCACAAAAGGTAGAGACGAAAGTCCGAGCTCGTACTTATGTTCACGAATAGGTTTACACGGGGAGCAAGCTGCACGTATACATCTGCTGGAACAGTTGTGTTTCAGCACATCAAATAATGATGTATTCTAATGTTAAGCACGTGCTGTATTCTTAAGTTCGATACATTATAGTGTCTTGTTATTATTTTTTGAATGATTTCGTGATGCTTCAGCTGCCATTCTCTTTATTTTGTGTACGATTGTACAATCTCGGCCTGAGGCTATTTTCAAGTATCTAAAACGGAAGCATTATACATTGGATACATTAGTGAGACTTGTGATATTGACATAGGAACAAGTTGGTTGTTTGATTTGGGTGAGGGACCAAACAGCGAGGCGGCCGGGGGGGCCGAGCAGTTCTACGCGCTACAGTCTGGAACCGTGCGACCGCCATGGTCGCAGGTTCGCATCCTGCCTCGGGCATGGATGTGTGTGATGTCCTTAGGTTAGTTAGGTTTAAGCAGTTCTAAGTTCTAGGGGACTAATGACCTCAGAAGTTAAGTCCCATAGTGCTCAGAGCCATTTGAACCATTTGGAACCAAACAGCGAGGTCATAGGTCCTATCGGATTAGGGGCGGATGGGGAAGGAAGTCGGCCGAGCCCTATCAACGGAACCATCCCGGAATTTGCCTTAAGCAATTTAGGAAAATCACAGAAAACCTAAATCAGGATGGGCGGTCACGGGTTTGAACCGTTGTCCTTCCGAATGCGAGTACAGTGTGCTAACCACTGAGCCACCACGCTCGGAATAGGAACAACATATCTACAGATATACTATATGCATTATAACTTACTGTAAGGGTGATTCTTTAGTAGTATTTTATGCCATGTACATCCTTGCTCCTATGACTGCATGTTGTGTTCATGTTACGTTATTGGTGCTATTTGATCTTCAGAACAGTGTTCAGATTTTAAGGATCTGATGTTTGGTTTTGCATTTTTAACATTATGTGAAAGATGATTCAAGGTTATGAATGTGTCCACACAAATATTGTGATTAGTCTGATGATTTGTGATAATCGAAACTGGTTGGAGTAGCAAAAGCTTTCCCTAGCCCTCGTGCTGGTAATATACAACTGTCGATAAGTAACTAAAAATTAATTAACTGTAACGACCCAACAGTAGTTCAAACAATGGAAAATCCACCACGGAATAACGACAGTACTGTGAAAAGAATAGATTGCTGAGTTGCAGTCACAATAAAAAGACTTCTATACGTCTGAGACTCCTTCTAAACTGAAAACGCACACACATTCACTCAAGCACAGTTCACACGCATATGACCACTGTGTCTGGCTGCTGAGACCAGACTGCATACACCAGTAGCACCTGATGGAAGAAGCAATCTGTGGATGGTGGGGTAAGGAGCAGACTAGGTGGGGAGGGGAGGGATAGCTGATAGCGGATAAGGATGGGGAAGGCGTAGTGCTGCTTACTGGAGTGTGAAGGAATGTGACGACGACAAGGTGGGGCTGCTAGGTGCAGTCGGAAGGTTGACTGAGGGGGTGGGAAGTGGAAAAAGAGAGGGAAGTAAGGAGAGGAAAAAGACTGGGGGGTGCGTTAGTGGAATAGAAGACTGTGTAATGCTGGAGTGAGAGCAGGGAAGGGGATAGGTGAGTAAAGGATAGGGACTAAACCGGCCGGTGTGGCCGTGCGGTTCTAGGCGCTTCAGTCTGGAATCGCGTGACCGCTACGGTCGCAGGTTCGAATCCTGCCTCGGGCATGGATGTGTGTGATGTCCTTAGGTTAGTTAGGTTTAAGTAGTTCTAAGTTCTAGGGGACTGATGACCACAGATGTTAAGTCCCATAGTGCTTAGAGCCATTTGAGACATTTTTGATAGGGACTAGCGAAAGTTGAGGCTATGTGTGTTATTGGAACATTAGATATACAGGGTGTTTGGAAAAGAACTCCCTAGTTTTAATGTGTACTAGAATATGTACGAAGTGACACAATATTCTACACTCCTGGAAATGGAAAAAAGAACACATTGACACCGGTGTGTCAGACCCACCATACTTGCTCCGGACACTGCGAGAGGGCTGTACAAGCAATGATCACACGCACGGCACAGCGGATACACCAGGAACCGCGGTGTTGGCCGTCAAATGGCGCTAGCTGCGCAGCATTTGTGCACCGCCGCCGTCAGTGTCAGCCAGTTTGCCGTGGCATACGGAGCTCCATCGCAGTCTTTAACACTGGTAGCATGCCGCGACAGCGTGGACGTGAACCGTATGTGCAGTTGACGGACTTTGAGCGAGGGCGTATAGTGGGCATGCGGGAGGCCGGGTGGACGTACCGCCGAATTGCTCAACACGTGGGGCGTGAGGTCTCCACAGTACATCGATGTTGTCGCCAGTGGTCGGCGGAAGGTGCACGTGCCCGTCGACCTGGGACCGGACCGCAGCGACGCACGGATGCACGCCAAGCCCGGCGAGGACCATTCGCAACCGTCTCCATGAAGCTGGGCTACGGTCCCGCACACCGTTAGGCCGTCTTCCGCTCACGCCCCAACATCGTGCAGCCCGCCTCCAGTGGTGTCGCGACAGGCGTGAATGGAGGGACGAATGGAGACGTGTCGTCTTCAGCGATGAGAGTCGCTTCTGCCTTGGTGCCAATGATGGTCGTATGCGTGTTTGGCGCCGTGCAGGTGAGCGCCACAATCAGGACTGCATACGACCGAGGCACACAGGGCCAACACCCGGCATCATGGTGTGGGGAGCGATCTCCTACACTGGCCGTACACCACTGGTGATCGTCGAGGGGACACTGAATAGTGCACGGTACATCCAAACCGTCATCGAACCCATCGTTCTACCATTCCTAGACCGGCAAGGGAACTTGCTGTTCCAACAGGACAATGCACGTCCGCATGTATCCCGTGCCACCCAACGTGCTCTAGAAGGTGTAAGTCAACTACCCTGGCCAGCAAGATCTCCGGATCTGTCCCCCATTGAGCATGTTTGGGACTGGATGAAGCGTCGTCTCACGCGGTCTGCACGTCCAGCACGAACGCTGGTCCAACTGAGGAGCCAGGTGGAAATGGCATGGCAAGCCGTTCCACAGGACTACATCCAGCATCTCTACGATCGTCTCCATGGGAGAATAGCAGCCTGCATTGCTGCGAAAGGTGGATATACACTGTACTAGTGCCGACATTGTGCATGCTCTGTTGCCTGTGTCTATGTGCCTGTGGGTCTGTCAGTGTGATCATGTGATGTATCTGACCCCAGGAATGTGTCAATAAAGTTTCCCCTTCCTGGGACAATGAATTCACGGTGTTCTTATTTCAATTTCCAGGAGTGTAGTTTGTGGTGACTGATTCATCAAATCTCCAAGTTTGGCTCCCCTGCAGTTGGCAGGACTGCTTGACTTTGAGATGGCACCAGTGCTGTTGTTTTGCTCTGTTCCGTCAGTTCAGTCCAGGCGTGCGTGCATTGCAGTGCAGTGCAGAGCAACTCAGCAACAATGTGTACTCCGAAACAGAAAGCGCAGTGTGTAACAGTTAATGGTCATAACTGCAGAATTTGGAGGGGGCAGGCATCCACATGAAGTTACCCAGCATCAACGTGACTCTCCCAAAGTTAATGTCTGGGCAGGTTTGATGGAAGATCGTGTGATTGGTCCTTTCATTTTTGTAGAAAAAACAATAAACGGGGACGTTTACTGTGACATATTGACAGAGTACGTCTTTCCCCAAACGGACGATATTGAGGCGGAAAAGGGGCTTGTATTTTTCAAACAAGATGGTGCCCCACCTCATTAAAGTAACCATGTGCGTTCTGCTCTTGACACTCGCTTTCCAGGACAGGCAGGACTGGCCCAGTACCTTGGCCACCACGAAGCCCAGACTCAACCCCACTGGACTTCTTCTTTTCGGGCCACATAAGAAATGTTGTGTACAGTGAAAAGATCAGAGACATCAATCATTTATGGGAAGGAATCGTCGCGGCGTTTGGGACAGTTACACCTGAAATGTTGGTGAGTACGTGGCGAGAAGTGAAAAATCGTCTCGACGTGTGCAGGGCAACAAATGGTTCCCACGTCGGAGTGTACTAACATTAAACAAAACTCGAAGGAATTCTCTTTCATGATATGCACTCACTCATCTAATTTTTCATCAGTTCCCATATTAAATTTATACTTAAAACTAGGGAGTACTTTAAAAAAAAACCCTGTATTGCAGAGCGAGTTCCCACATGCGCAATTCAGAAAACTTAATGTCAGTAGGAAGGATCCAAATGGCACAGGCTGTGAAGCAGTCACTGAAGTGGTATACTGAAAACAAGGTCATTAGACATGGAGCACAAGCTTGTGGACGATTAGGGAAAGAAATCTGCTGTGTTCTTTCAAAAGGAAGATTCCAGCATTTCCCTTGAACGATTTACGGAAATTACAGGAAGCCTAAACCTGGATCTCCAGACAGCGATTTGAACCATTGTCCTCCTGAAATCGAGCCAGCGTGCCAACGACTGCGCCACCTCGCTTGGTCTGGTCCTTACAAGTACCATAATATCACTAGAAGTGAAAGAAAAATTGAATAGACTTTCTGTCCAGTTTTCGCTGACTAGTCTTGCTGCTGTTCGAAGATCTCAGGGGGAGAGGAGTGATTAATGTGATGCAGGCTGATGTGAACATCAGTGCTTTCTCTGGAACTGCCACCCCGTCATGCAACAGTGGCTAGCACGCTGCCTGGTTAGTTCAGGGGTACCCCAGTAATAGTCCCACTGCACTATGTGCCGTCAACACTTCATAGCCAGACACTACCCATCATCCTGGTGGGTAGTTAGCTAACTGTTTGTTTAGTTACATGTCGCACATGTCACTTAGCACAATAAACATTAAAGACGTGGAACGAGTCAGCAAAGAGACCATTAACTTTATTTCTATATATGTGTAGAAGCATGCTGACCATTTACAGATGCAAAACAGTACTCAGTTTAGTAACACAAGTAAAAGTTAACACTTTTGCACTAAATTAGCTTCAAGTCTGTAAATAAAAATTCTTGCATCGAAAAGGAGTTTCTCAAAAGGAACTATTCAATTTACTTTTAAATTCAGTTTTCATATCTCTCAGGCTTAGGATATCTACATCCATTTCTACATACAAACTCTACAAGCCACCATACGGTGCGTAGCGGAGGGTATCTAACACCACCGCTAGTCACTGCCTTTCCTGTTCCATACTCAAATGTAGCGAGGGAAAAACGACAGTCTATTTGCTTCCATACGACGCCTGATTTCACTTACATTGTCTTCGCCCTCCTTAGGCGAGACGTATGCTGGTAGCATTGGCAAGGAACTAAACATCTATGGTCCATAGCACGCTAACACGACAGTACTGGCGAGCCCCTGCAACACAGCTACAACTCGTCACCACAGATGCTCGACCCGCCGAAAAACAGGCAATCGGAGGGAAACCGTACTGTACACAGCACGCAAACTAGCCACACACATCACCTACTGTGAGCCGATCTACGAGCGATCGCCCACTAATGTATGACGACCTTGAACTGTTACAGGGACTCAGCAACTGCAGCAAGCCCACAACGAGCTTCCGCAACGACAAAGGTAACGATGCACGATACCTCGCACTAACATAACCACACCTTGCATGCACTGTCACAGCTAGCAAGCCGCTACTGCCCTTACTACCCGACCTACTGTCGCAGAGGCTTTTTTTCCCTTGGTGCTTGCCTTGGCACTATTTTCCCTCTGCCCTTACAACCGCTACCCTTCGATCGCTTTCGTCCACTCTCTATCTCCTGATGGACCATGTTAATGAGTAATCTTACCCAGACGCATGGATAACATCACAGCCCGCATCCTGTGACTCCTGATTCAAAAACTAACATGTTATAAGGAGGTGACAGCAGAACTTTTGGTTTGGTCACCACGTTGGTGTAGGCGTGGAGGGGCCCCATCCTTATAAAAAAAATGGTAGCACTAGGATTGTTCTGCTGTCTGTCGCGAAGGCCGCTTTTCTAAACTTCCTCAATAGTTCTCTGGCGAAAATAACGACTCCTTCCCTCCAAGGATTCCCATTTGAGTTCCGTAACATAGTCGCATATTGATCGAACCTAATGGCGACAAATCTGACAGGAGGCCTCTGAATTGCTTCAGTGTCTTTTTTCAACTCGATCTGCTTGCGATCCCAAACACTCGAGCAGTACTCAAGAAGGATTGTACAAGTGTATTGTAAGCGGTCTTATTTTAGATGAGGTGCACGTTACTAGAATTTTCCAAATAAAACGAAGGCAAGTAATCAGCTTCCCTGCAACCGAATATACATGTTCGCTCCATTTCACGTCGCTTTGCAGTGTTACATCAAAACACATTGTCCACTCACATACGTGTGACCATCTGTCAGAAACCTTTCTGCAGCGTTAACCGCTGCGAGACGTGTAGGAAGAGAGTCAGTGAGGTTTTGTGAGGTACCGACCGGAATGTGGGGCCATGCTGGCTTCAGTGGCGTGGCCAGAAGAGATGGGTTTCTCGCTTGAGGACCCATGACGGGAAAAGCCCCATCAAGGTGGTCCCACAGTTCTCTATCTGGTTTTAATACGAGTAGTTTGGCGGCCAGGGGAATACAGCAACCTCATTCTGGTGCTGTTTGAAGCGCAAACGTACACTGAGGTCTGTGTGACATCTGCCATTGTCCTGCTGGTAGGTGTCGTCGTGCCGAGAAAAAAAAAAAAAACCCTGCATGTAGGGGTGGACATGGTCCCCAAGGATAGATGCATACTTGTGTTGATCCATTGTGCCTACCAGAATGACACGAGATCACCCAGGGAATGCCACGAAAAAAGTGCCCATATCACAACCTTCCATCTTCCTTCCTGGGTCCTACCGCCGGAACGTGTGTGGCCGAGCGGTTCTAGGCGCTTCATTCTGGAACCGCACTGTTGGTGTGGTCGCAGGTTCGAATCCTGCCTCAGGCATGGACGTGTGTGATGTCCGTAGGTTAGTTAGGTTTAAGTAGTTCTAAGCTCTAGGGGACTGATGACCTCAGATGTTAAGTCCCATAGTGCTCAGAGCCATTTGAACCTGGGCCTACCAACTGTTTGCTTTCAGACGGCCGACTCTCCGATGGAGCATAGAACGTTATTCGTCTGAAAAGGTCACCTGTCGCCACTCTCTGCACATCCAGTTGCGGTACTGGCGTGCAAATTCCAGCCGTCGTTCCGAAGAACAACAGTCAGCATCGGTGCCTGCGCCAGGCGCCTGCTGTGGAGACTCATACGCAACATCGTTTGCTGGAACATCGCTGAAGAGACGCTGTTGGTAGCTCCTTGGTTCATCTGGGTGGTTCAAATGGCTCTAAGCGCTACGGGACTTAACATCTGAGGTCATCAGTCCCCTAGATTTAGAACTAAACTACTGGCTATTAAAATTGCTACACCAAGAAGAAATGCAGATAATAAAAGGGTATTCATTGGGCAGATATATTATACTAGAACTGGCATGTGATTACATTTTCACGCAATTTGGGTGCATAGATCCTGAGAAATCAGTACCCAGAACAACCACCCCTGGCCGTAATAACGGCCTCGATACGCCTGGGCATTGAGTCAAACAGAGCTTGGATGGCGTGTACAGGTACAGCTGCCCATGCAGCTTCAACGCGATACCACAGTTCATCAAGTGTAGTGACTGGCATATTGTGACGAGCCAGTTGCTCCGCCACTAATGACCAGACGTTTCCTATTGGTGAGAGATCTGGAGAATGAGCTAGCCAGGGCAGCAGTCGAACATTTTCTGTATCCAGAAAGGCCCGTACAGGACCTGCAACATGCGGTCGTGAATTATCCTGCTGAAATGTAGGGTTTCGCAGGGATCGAATGAAAGGTAGAGCCACGGGTCGTAACACATCTGAAATGTGACGTCCACTGTTCAAAGTGCCGTCAACGCGAACAAGAGGTGATCGAGACGTGTAACCAATGGCACCCCATACCATCATGCCGGGTGATATGCCAGTACGTCGGTGACGAATACACGCTTCCATTGTGCGTTCACCGCGATGTCGCCAAACACGGATGCGACCATCATGATGCTGTAAACAGAATCTGGATTCATCCGAAAAAATGACATTTTGCCATTCGTGCACCCAGGTTGGTCGTTGAGTACACCATCGCAGGCGCTCCTGTCTGTGATGCAGCGTCAAGGGTAACCGCACCTATGGTCTCCGAGCTGATAGTCCATGCTGCTGCAAACGTCGTCGAACTGTTAGTGGAGATAGTTGTCGTCTTGCAAACGTCCCTATCTGTTGACTCAGGGATCGAGACGTGGCTGCAGGATGCGTTACAGCGATGCGGATAAGATGACTGTCATCTCGACTGCTAGTGATACGAAGCCGGTGGGATCTAGCACGGCGTTCCGTATTACCCTCCTGAACCCACCGATTCCAAATTCTGCTAACAGTCATTGGATCTCGACCAAAGCGAGCAGCGATGTCGCGATACGATAAACCGCAATCGCGATAGGCTACAATCCGACCTTTATCAAAGTCAGAAACGTGATGGTACGCATTTCCCTCCTTCCACGAGGCATCACAAAAACGTTTCACCAGGCAACGCCGGTCAACTGCTGTTTGCGTAAGATAAATCGGTTGGAAACTTTCCTCATGTCAGTATGTTGTATGTGTCGGCACCGGCGCGAACCTTGTGTGAAAGCTCTGAAGAGCTATCATTTGCATATAACAGCATCTTCTTCCTGTCAGTTAAATTTCGCGTTTGCAGCACGTCATCTATGTGGTGTAGCAATTTGAATGGCCTGTAGTGTACTTAAACTTAACTAACCTAAGGAGATCACACATATCCATACCCGAGGCAGGAATCGAAACCTGCGACCGTAGCAGCAGCGCGGCCAATCTGGGTGGTCAGCTGCTCAGCAGTTGCACGTCTATTCGCCCGTACAGATCTCTGCGTGCTATCACCCCTGTTCTTCATGGCAGATGGTGCGCCACAGTGATGTTGGTGCTGGGTTTGGATAGCGCCATTTTGCCAAGCACGGTATGCTTTGACAAGGTCGGCACGTGAACAGTTTACAAACTTCGCCGTTTCGGAGATACTTTTACCCTTGGCCAACTATCACGCCCTTCTGGGCGTCAGATAAATCGCTCCGTTTCTGCATTATTACAACGACGGCACTGTTTTGCCTCTCCCTTCCTCCCACCCAACACTCTTTACATACCCTCCACTGCGAAAGCTGACGCCTGCAGTTTGTGACTGGTTACTGTAGGTTACCGTCGAACACACGCGGTCACTATACCTTGTGTACAGTCGACGTGACTGTGTCAAGGAGCACACCACTAATGCTGTATTCGAATACTACAGGTTTGTTTTTTCCTAATTATCTGAATTAATGTACATTTTTCGATATTTAGAGCAAGCTGTCACTAATGATAATGACCCTATGGCATTGGTGGCCGGGAGACCCCTCGCGGGGCGGTGCGGTCGCCGCTCCACAAATTCTTTAACGCCACTACGGCGACTTGCGAGTCTATGAGGATGAAATGATGATGAAAGACACACAACACCCGGTAATCGCGAGGCAGTGAAAATCCATGACCCCGCCGGGAATCGAAACCGGGACCCCGTGCGCCTGAAGCGAGAACGCTACCGCAAGACCACGAGCCGCGGACAAGCTGTCACTGATCAGACCAAATAGCAGTGCTCTCCAAATCATCCCGTACGCTCCAGCAGTCACTTAACAGACGGCGCTGTTCCGTACACTGTAGCAACATCAGCAAAGAGCATCATATTGTTACGCACACTATCCGGCAGATCGTTTATCATGACAAAATATCTTGGTAGCTCCATTATTGATAATCTAAGGTGAATTTCAGTTAAGGCCATATTTGATGCTAGTGTAGTTACGGATGTCATTGTCTCTTCTGAACTTGGGTTGGGTTGGGTTGTTTGTGGGAAGAGACCAAACTGCGAGGTCATCGGTCTTGTCGGATCAGGAAAGGACGGGGAAGGAAGTCGGCCGCGCCCTTTCCAGGGGAACCATTCCGGCATTTGCCTGGAGCGATTTAGGGAAATCACGGAAAACCTAAATCAGGATGGCCGGAGGCGGGATTGAACCGTCGTCCTCCCGAATGCGAGTCTTCTGAACTCCAACGGATTATTTTCAACCCCAACGGATTATTTTCAGCATATTCCGGGACGGGAAATATGCTGATACTGTTGTCTATAGCAAGGTTGCAACGCCAGATGACTGTAGCGAAATGCAGGAGGACGAACAGAGAATGGAGGATTCGTCAGGGACTGACAGTTCACCTCATACGTAAATAAATGTAATGTGTAGCGCGTAAATAGACGAAGAGGTCCATTACTTCCCGATTACGCTGTTGGTGAACAATTATTGGAACCTGTAACTGTTATGATTCTCGTCATCAGTTGGTATGATGAAAGGTGGCCAGCGCTAAATAGAAACATCTATTGCAGGTTTGGCAGTGAAGTCGGTAAGGATCTGGCTGCATAATCTGTATCTGCAACGACTGAAATAATTAGTAGTCGTTTGTAAAAAATAGTATATATTGTACTTAACTTGTGTTACAGGCTTCTTCATATGCTGCATAGCCGGCCGGAGTGGCCGAGCGGTTCTAGGCGCTACAGTCTGGAACCGCGCGACCGCTACGTTCACAGGTTCGAATCCTGCCTCGGGCATGGATGTGTGTGATGTCCTTAGGTTAGTTAGGTTTAAGTAGTTCTAACTTCTAGGGGACTAATGACCTCAGCACTTAAGTCCCATAGAGCTCAGCGCCATTTGAACCATATGCTGCATACATACAATTACAAAAAGATATCTAGAGAGGCATTACTTATGCCATACTTGACTAAGCGCCTTGTTAGAGGTTGCTTCCTATCACCTGAAGGCTATGCTACATTCCTAGTTGACGTCCCGAGCAAGACTGGACGACAGCTCGCTAGATACTAGTCACAAGCCGCGGACCGGGGCTAGTCGCGACTCGCTGGTCCAGAGATATCTATTACGGACAGCGGTCGATATATGCAACCCCTAAGTGTGGTATCGAACGTTGATACCACAGTAACAACCGTGAAATGCCTAGCAGTCATCATCGGGAGCGACCTAAATTGGTTCAAAATGGCTCTGAGCACTATGGGACTTAACTCTTGAGGTCATCAGTCCCCTAGAACTTCGAACTACTTAAACCTAACTAACCTAAAGACATCACACACATCCATGCCCGAGGCAGGATTCGAACCTGCCACCGTAGCGGTCGCGCGGTTCCAGACTGTAGCGCCTAGAACCTCTCGGCCACTCCTGCCGGCCCTAAATTGGAATAAACACATAAAATCAGTTGTATCAAAGACACCTGCTAGGCTGAAGTATATTGAAAGTATCTTAAGGATATGTCCAAGTAAGAAGTTGTGGTATCGTCCAAATATTGTAGTGCCACACCAAAGTCGACAATGCGCATCGATACCACAGAGATTAGCAATGTCGCGCTGCAAACCAAAACGACGAATGGTAGACGTTCCTGAAGATATGCCCTCTCTTTCTACATTACAGTGTCATCACACGAAATGCAATATGGAGCAGAGCATGAACTCACTCTGGCACAGTTAGTGACCTCCAATGATGCAGTCAGCATCATCAAGTTAGGACACCAATGCTATTCAAGTCTGAGGTGAAACTGTGCTTTTGTAAATGTTGAACTTGTATTGCAAGATAACCGTTTGTGATTATGTTCAAGTGGGGCTTTACTATTCAAAGACAGACGTAAAATCAGACACACTCCTGGATTGTGTAAAGTTAAGTAAATAAAGTGAACATGTAATAAAGTGAACTAATATTTCATGTGTTGTAGTTACGATTAACCATCTCGCAGAGGGATCAAAGAACCCATAGTTATGACCGGACGACTGTAGTTTCGTCAGGTCGTAACAGAAGTTTGGGATCCTGATCAGGTTGGATTAACAGAAGAGATACAGAAGATCCAATGAAGAGAGGCACGTTTCGCCATGGGATCGTTTAGTTACAGCAGTGGACGTGTAACTGGATATTACTCTCGTTCGAACGAAGTGGAATTTATTCTTACACTATCTGAACAAAAGTATTCGGGCACTCTATGAAATGTGAAATTGACCACCAGATGTCACGAGAGACGGACCCATAATAATAAAAGCAGGCTGGGATTATTAAGTTGTCAGCAAAGAGGCTGTAACAGCACAATGGGTCGCTCAAGGGAGCTCTTTGACTTCCAACACCTGTTAGTCATTGGATGTCACCTATGTAACAAACCCATCAGGAACATTTCAGCCCTTCTAAAGCTACCCAGATCGGCTGATTTCATATGATTGTGAAGTGGGAACACAAAGGAACAAGTACAGCTAACCAGAGGCCAGGTAGTCCTCAAGTACTGACGTATGAATTTAAACGTTTAAAGTGCAGTCGTAATCTAATCATTAAGAGATAATCTTATGTTAAAGCTTTAACGAAGTAAGTCAAGTAAATGTCTCGAGGTACGACGCACGAATTACCCAGGTTATAGTCATCCAGTGTTTGATAAAGAGAGCACTTATCGACGTCCAACAAAGAACTTTATACGTAATTTCAAACCTTTAAGAAATTTTTTACCGCTTACACGCCTCCTACCCCGTCCCCCTCCCACACACACACAGATTGATGAAAGGAAATCAATTTATCGCTTACTAAATGTTTGTTGTTCTTGTAAAAACTTCAGTATCAAGCATGACGTTTTAATTGATTATTTCTTTAATAATAACTCTACTCGCAGCCAATTTTGCAGACAGTGTCCAGATATTTCACTGAAGACGCCTACAAAATTATATCATTGCACATACAAAATTTAGTTGAAAATATAACTTTTCAGAGAAATGTTAAGTTCTGAAGATATGTTGTCGCAGTTGCAGAATTTTGGAACACGTATTATGTTCAAGTATAATGACTTTACTGGAGACTGGAAATCTACTCTGTAGAAATCAGCATGGGTTTCGAAAAGGACGATCGTGCGAAACCCAGCTCGCACTACTCGTCCACGGATTTCAGAGGGCCATAGACAAGGGTTCCCAGGTAGATGCCGTGTTTCTTGACTTCCACAAGGCGTTTGATACAGTTCCCCACAGTCGTTTAATGAACAAAGTAAGAGCATATGGACTATCAGACCAATCGTGTGATTGGATTGAAGAGTTCCTAGATAACAGAACGCAGTATGTCATTCTCAATGGAGAGAAGTCTTCCGAAGCAAGAGTGATTTCAGGTGTGCCGCAGGGGAGTGTCGTATTCACAATATATATAAATGACCTTCTGGATAACATCGGAAGTTCACTGAGGCTTTTTGCGGGTGATGCTGTAATATATCGAGAGGTTGTAACAACGAAAAATTGTACTGAAATGCAGGAGGATCTGCAACGTATTGACGCATGGTGCAGGGAATGGCAATTGAATCTCAATGTAGACAAGTGTAATGTGCTGCATATATATAGAAAGAAAGATCCTTTATCATTTAGCTACAATATAGCAGGTCAGCAACTGGAAGCAGTTAATTCCATAAACTATCTGGGAGTAGGCATTAGGAGTGATTTAAAATGGGATGACCATTTAAATTAATCGTCGGTAAAGCAGATGCCAGACTGAGATTCATTGGAAGAATCCTAAGGAAATGCAATCCGGAAACAAAGGAAGTAAGTTACAGTACACTTGTTCGCCCACTGCTTGAATATTGCTCACCAGTGTGGGATCCGTACCAGATAGGGTTGATAGAAGAGGTAGAGAAGATCCAACGGAGAGCAGCGTGCTTCGTTACAGGATCATTTAGTTATCGCGAAAGCGTTACGGAGATGATAGATAAACTCCAGTGGAAGACTCTGCAAGAGAGACGCTCAGTAGCTCGGTACGGGCTTTTGTTGAAGTTTCAAGAACATACCTTCACCGAGGAGTCAAGTAGTATATCGCTCCCTCCTACGTATATCTCGCGAAGAGATCATGAGGATAAAATCAGAGAGATTAGAGGCCACACAGAGGCATACCGACAATCTTTCTTTCCACGGACAATACGAGACTGGAATAGAAGGGAGAACCGATAGAGGTACTCAAAGTACCCTCCGCCACACACCGTCAGGTGGCTTGCGGAGTATGGATGTAGATGTAGAATAGAATTGAAATAATTATTTAAATCAAAAACCTTTTTGATATAACACGTTTTTAAAATTGACTAACATGTATAAAATAATTTGTCCTAGCCCCATACATATTTCTAAACCCATCTAGATAGTCTTGAAAATTTGTACTTGTGAAATTTTAATAGCTGTGACAATACTTGTAAAATGTAAGACGACAAAAGTGGGGCGCATCCAGTTGATGAATGAGGAGCGAACAGGTCACCTAATTCACTAACAAATTTATAGCACTGAAAATCATATGAAATTTGATATTTGATATTATCTATTGAATGCGCCCAAGGTTTTTCAGATTAAATTTTATAAGTATTGTCATAGTATCTGTATGGGGCTAGGAGAAACTATTTTACATTTTCTAGTCCGTTTTAAAACGTGTTACACTAAAAAGATTTTTATTTGGATAATTATTTTCAGCTTTTACTCTTGTTTGTAAAATATTTCAGTCGATCTCAAACATTTTGACGATATTACTGGAGAGACACAAACTTATAATTGTTGGCTGTATACTAGGGTTGGAACTTAAATAGTAGCAACTGTTTATTTGCAGCTCGTACAAAACAGATTCGTGTTTCAAAGTTTTACTGGGCTTTAAAGTAGTCACCAGCAATGTGTATAACCCGTTGCCAGCGATTTGGAAGTCGTAAGATACTCTTAGCAGCGCCAGTTGTGTTGACAGTTCGAGCGGCGCGGTCTATTGCACGGCGAATTGTAGCAGTTTTGAAGCGAATGCCGTGAATTGTTTCCTTCAGTTTAGAAATCGAGTTGAACTTATGAGGGCTTAAGTCAGGGGAGTGCAGTAAGTGGTATAGAACTTAGCAGCCCCATCAGTCAAACAAATCAGTAACAGCTTGCACTGTACGTGCTTAAGCATTGTCCTGCAAAATGATGGTCAGGTCCTGCAGAAAGTGTCATCACTTCTCTCTCTATGCTGTTCATTTTTGGAACACAACCCACGACCAGCTTAGCAGGTCATTTTGCAGGACAATGCTCAAGGACGTACAGTGCAAGCTGTTACTGATTTGTTTGACTGATGGGGCTACTAAGTGCTATACCACCTACTGCACTCCCCTGACTTAACCCCTCGTGAGTTCAACTCGTTTTCTAAACTGAGGGAAACACTTCACGATATTCGCTTCAGAACTGCTACAAATTCGTCGGGCAATAGACCATGCGGCTCGAACTGTCAACACAACTGGCGCTGCCAAGAGTATCCTGACATCGCTGGCAACGGGTTATACACAATGCTGGTGACTACTTTGAAGGTCAGTAAAACTTTGAAACACGTATCTATTTTGTACAAACTGTAAATGCATATTTGCCACTATTAAAGTTCCAACCCTCGTACATAATTAAGTTTGTACGGAACACTCAAGAGCGCCAATCGTGCTGGCAGTTCTCCAATTTTCTTACGAAAGACAGTGCGTGAACACATCAGGAAGTGGTGTTGGAGGAACTCTTGGTACGAGGGGATCTAGAACAACAATGAGGTGCACAGAGTTAAATGCCTTTGATAGGTCGCAGAAAATACCACCCGGCGCAAATTTTTTATTTAATGCTCGTAAAATTTGGTGGGTGAACAAGTAAATGTCATTCTCAGGAGAGCAGCTCTTCTGAAACCCAAACTGTCATTTACTGAGGGTGTTATTGTTGCAAAGATGAAATACTATTCCAGAATCCATCATCTTCTCAAAGATTTTGGAAAATTATGTCAGTTGTTAAACAGGACGGTAGCTATAGACATCTCTCTGATCACCTTTCTTGAAGAGGGGCTAGACAACGGCTTATTTCAGTCTCTCTTGAAAAATGTCTTGAGCTAGTGATTCATTAGATATTTCAGGTACGTTCGGGCTTTTTACGTGGTCAAAA
This sequence comes from Schistocerca americana, assembly GCF_021461395.2. Classification (NCBI taxonomy): domain Eukaryota; kingdom Metazoa; phylum Arthropoda; class Insecta; order Orthoptera; family Acrididae; genus Schistocerca; species Schistocerca americana. The sequence continues at coordinate 385,948,548 of NC_060126.1, forward strand.
ATCTTTAGTACTCTGTTGGAAATACTACTAAAGCCAGACGAGCCTTTACTTTTGAGACAATGTGTAATTTTCTTAATTTCAGTAGGTGAAGTTGGAGATACATTCTTATGATTAAATTTGTGTTATATTTTGTACTATACTGTAGCAGTTCTATCTATGTACGGTCCATATTTCATCGAGTTATGCTACTTGGAGGCGATATATCACACGAAAGTCACGTTCGTGATTAAGTTTTGCAGATCAGTTTAAATAGTCACGTGGAAGAAGAGTGAAGAGAGAGTGAAACGAGATGAGGAACCGTACCTGCAGGAGGAGGGCCAGAGTCAGTGCCTGCAGCAGCAGAAGCGGCAGCTGCGGTGGTGGAGTGCCCATGGTACGCTGCGGGGTGACTGCATGGTGGGAGCGGCGGTGCGTTCTGCCTTTGTATGGCAAACTGTGCGCGCCGCGACCTTCCGGGTTGGCTGCTGACGGCGCACGTCTGCGAGGACGGCAGTGAAGGCGCACGAGGGCCGCTTACTCACGCGCGCACCGTGTCTGGCCCGTCAACACTCAGTTCTCAGTCCCAAACACCAGCCACCGCCGCTAAACGTACTGACGGGACGCTGGTGGTCTGCAGAGATATGACTCAGACTGACTTTGCAATAATACATTTACACATGCTACATCGTACAATTCAAATGGTTCAAATGGCTCTGAGCACTATGGGATTTACCATCTGAGGTCATCAGTCCCCTAGAACTTAGAACTACACTACTGGCCATTAAAATCGCTACACCAAGAAGAAATGCAGATGATAAACGCGTATTCATTGGACAATATATATTATAATAGAACTGACATATGATTACATTTTCACGCAATTTGCGTGAATAGATCCTGATAAGTCAGTACCCAGAACAACCAGCTCTGGCCGTAATAACGGCCTTGATACGCCTGGGCATTGAGTCAAACAGAACTTGGATGGCGTGTACAGGTACAGCTGCCCATGCAGCTTCAACACGGTACCACAGTTCATCAAGAGTAGTGACTGGCGTATTGTGACGAGCCAGTTGCTCGGCCACCATTGACCAGATGTTTTCAATTGGTGAGAGATGTGGAGAACGTGCTGGCCAGGGCAGCAGTCGAACTATTCTGTATCCAGAAAGGTCCTACAGGACCTGCAACATGTGGTCGTGCATTATCCTGCTGAAATAAAGGGTTTCGCAGCGATCAAATGAAGGGTAGAGCCACGGGTCGTAACACATCTGAAATGTAACGTCCACTGTCCAAAGTGCCGTCAACGCGAATAAGAGGTAATCGAGAGGTGTAACCAATGGCACCCTATACCATCACGCCGGGTGATACGCCAGTATGGCGATGACGAATACGCGCTTCCAATGTGCATTCACCACGATGTCGCCAAACACGGATGCTACCATCAGGATGCTGTAAACAGAACCTGGATTCATCCGAAAAAATGACGTTTTGCCATTCGTGCACCCAGGTTCGTCGTTGAGTACACCATCGTAGGCTCTCCTGTCCGTGATGCAGCGTCCAGGGTAACCGCAGCCACGGTCTCCGTGCTGAAAGTCCATGCTGCTGCAAACGTCGTCGAACTGTTCGTGCAGATGGCTGTTGTCTTGCAAACGTCCCCCTCTGTTGACTCAGGGATCGAGACGTGGTTGCACGATCTGTTACAACCATGCGGATAAGATGCCTGTCATCTCGACTGCTAGTGATACTAGGCCGTTGGGATCCATCACGGCGTTCCGCATTACCCTCCTGAACCCACCGATTCCATATTCTGCTAACAGTCATTGGATCTCGACCAACGCGATCAGCAATGTCGCGATACGATAATCCGCTATAGCGATAGGCTACAATCCGACCTTTATGAAAGTCGGAAACGTGATGGTACGTATTTCTCCTCCCTACACGAGGCATCACAAGAACGTTTCACCAGGCAAAGCCGGTCAACTGCTTTCGTCATGTCAGCACGTTGTAGGTGTCGCCTCCGGCGCCAACCTTGCGTGAATGCTCTGAGAAGATAATCATTTGCATATTACAGCATCTTCTTCCTGTCGGTTAAATTTCGCGTCTGTAGCACGTCATCTTCGTGGTGTAGCAATTTTAATGGCCAGTGGTGTACTTAAACCTAACTAACCTAAGGACATCACACACATCCATGCCCGAGGCAGGATTCGAACCTGCTATCGTAGCGGTCGCGCGGTTCCAGACTGAAGCGCCTAGAACCGCTCTCGCCACACCGGCCGGCTACATTGTACAATTAATAGTGGAAACTGACGATAGTGAAAGTCTGATCAAAAAGTGACGGGGATTTTTATTTTACTTAAGGAACCTTAATTTATTCATCAACATCAACGTTGTCCCCTTTCATAGTAATTCCACTCAGATATAACGTTTGCGCCAGCGCTTCTTCCAATCTTGGAAGCACTTGTGGAATGTTTAGCTGCTCAGACTCTCTCAGCGCCCTTGAAAGTCTGTGTACGCTGTTCACCGCCCATCTATTGGCGCAATGGGTACAGTAAAACCGTCACTTGATCACTCTTGATGGAGCCACAGTGATGTTATGTCGGTTCCTCGTCATGTCTGTCTGCCAGGGAACGAGGCTGCTGACGCTGCTGCCAAGGCTGCAGTCCTTGCACCTCACGCCGCGAGTGCCTATATTCCCTCCGATGATCCCTGTGTTACCGTCTGTGAGGAGGTGGTGTCCCTTTGGCATCGCCGCTGGTCCTCCCTTCATGGGAATAATTTCCGGCTTATTAAGCCTCTCCCAGCGGCTTGGACGACATCCTCGCTTCCCTCCCGCCGGGAGGAAGTTATTTTAACTAGGTTGCGTACAGGGCACTGCCTTTTCAGCCATCGCCATTTGTTAAGTGGCGCTCCTCCACCACTTTGTGCACATTGCGCCCAAGTTTTAACTGTCCGTCATTTCCTGACAGAATGCCCGTTTTTTAACCGTTTACGTTCCCGCTTGGTTTTGCCGTCTGAGTTATCGGCCGTTTTAGCGTACGACGCGCTGGCTGTCGACCGCGTTTTACTTTTTGTCTGTCGTGGCAGTATGGCGAAGGCCATTAAATTTTTAGTTCTGGACCTCCGTTTCTCTGTGGTGTATTTAATAGCCCTTTCTCCACGTCCCTGCTGACTTTTCTTACGTGGAATGGGATTCACATGTAGTCGTTTTTTAACTCCAGTCTTCGTTTTCTATGGTTTTGACTTGGACACGTATGACCGAAGTTGCTTTCGCAACCTAAAACAAATCAATCGAAATCAGCCCCGCCGGCCGCGGTGGCCGTGCGGTTCTAGGCACTTCAGTTCGGAACCGCGTGACTGCTACGGTCGCAGGTTCGAATCCTGCCTCGGGCGTGGATGTGTGTGATGTCCTTAAGTTAGTTAGGTTTAAGTAGTTCTAAGTTCTAGGGGACTGATGACGTCAGATGTTGAGCCCCATAGTGCTCAGAGCCATTTGAACCATTTTGAAATCAGCTCCTTCAGCGAGTCTGTTTTTGTCTTATCGGGAATAGAAACAAGTCGCAGGGGATCATGTCCGGTGAATACGATGGCTGAGGCAACATAACGGTTTTGTTTTTTACCACAAAATCATGGACAAGCTTTGAGGTGCGAGCGGGAGCATTATCGTGATTCAGTTTCAGTGAGTGGTTTTCCCACAATTCTGGTCGTTTTCTTCGCATTGCTTCACGCATACGGCGCATAACTTCCAAGTACACTACTGGCCATTAAAATTGCTACACCACGAAGATGACGTGCTACAGACGCTAAATTTAACAGACAGGAAGAAGATGCTGTGATATGCAAATGATTAGCTTTTCAGAGCATTCACACAAGGTTGGCGCCGGTTGCGACACCTACAACGTGCTGACATGAGGAAAGTTTCCAACCGGTTTCTCACATATAAACAGCAGTTGACCGGCGTTGCCTGGTGAAACGTTGTTGTGATGCCTCGTGTAAGGAGGAGAAATACGTACCATCACGTTTCCGACTTTGATAAAGGTCGGATTGTAGCCTATCGCGATTGCGGTTTATCGTATCGTGACATTGCTGCTCGCGTTGGTCGAGATCCAATGACTGTCAGCAGAATATGGACTCGGTGGGTTCAGGGGGGTAATACGCAACGCCGTGTTGGATCCCAACGGCCTCGTATCACTAGCAGTCGAGATGACAGGCATCTTATCTGCATGGCTGTAACGGATCGTGCAGCCTCGTCTCGATCCCTGAGTCAACAGATGTGGACGTTTGCAAGACAACAACCATCTGTACGAACAGTTCGACGACGTTTGCAGAAGCATGGACTATCAGCTCGGAGACCATGGCTGCGGTTACCCTGGACGCTGCAGCACAGACAGGAGCGCCTGCGATGGTGTACTCAACGACGAACCTGGATGCACGTATGGCAAAACGTCATTTTTTCGGATGAATTCAGATTCTGTTTACAGCATCATGACTGTCGCATCCGTGTTTGGCGACATCGCGGTGAACGCACATTGGAAGCGTGTATTCGTCATCGCCATACTGGCGTATCACCCGATGTGATGGTATGGAGTGCCATTGGTTACACGTCTCGGTGACCTCTTGTTCGTATTGACGGCACTTTGAACAGTGGATGTTACATTTCAGATGTGTTACAACCCGTGTCTGTACCCTTCATTCGATCCCTGCGAAACCTGTTTGACTCAATGCTCAGGCGTATTAAGGCCGTTGTTACGGTCAGACGTGGTAGTTATGGGTACTGATTTCTCAGGATAGATGCATCCAAATTGCTTGAAAATGTAATCACATATCAGTTCTAGTATAATATATTTGTCCAATGAATACCCGTTTATCATCTGCATTTCTTCTTGGTGTAGCAATTTTAATGGCGAGCAGTGTAGTATTCCTTTTTGACCGTATGACTATATGGGATGAACTCATGGTGCAGTATCATATTTTAGTCCAAGATAACAGTGATAAGAGCCTTTGAATGTGATCGAACTTGTCGGATTTTTTTCGGTCTTCGTTGTTCAGGCAGTTCCCATTTGTTCCGTCACCTTTTATAACCTTCTTTATAAGTTCTGGTTTGTTGTCGACTGCATTTAGCAATTCCTGAGCAATCTGCACGACATGGTTTTGGTCGTAATTCAACAATTTAGGAACAAAGTTTGCTGCTACACGTTTCATGCCCAAAAACATTCGAAAGCATTGTTTGACATTAGCGAAAGGATACACCGACATCATCAACAGCTTCACTGATGGTGATTCGGCGATTTCACAGAACAATTTTCTTTACTTCTTCCACAGAGTCTCAGTAATTGATGTAGTAGGGCGCGCAGGACGGTCGTCGTAATCAAGCATTAACCATTAACCATTGGTGATCCATCGATGTCTCAGAACATGTCCTACCAACCGATCCCATCTTCTAGTCAAGTTGTGCCACAAGCTCCTCTTCTCTCGACCGTCTTGGAAACGTTTATTCCACTCGTTGTCTTACTCATAGTAGATTCTCCAAAACCCAGAGTTAGCATTTCGAATGCGGTCTGCACTTTATTCCATTTTCAAGCAAAATTTAATGCAAATTCTTTGATCCATCTTTTTCTTAAGTCAGAATTCGCCGAGCACTCGAAACCACTTAATACCATTTTCGACTATTAACCATAAACTAAATATTCAAAACAGCTGAAAATGCAGTAAAAATAAATATTGAAAATCGAGTGTATAAAGACTGTTGTTGTTGTTTTTGTGGTCTTCAGTCCTGAGACTGGTTTGATGCAGCTCTCCATGCTACTCTATCCTGTGCAAGCTTCTGCATCTCCCAGTACCTGCTGCAGCCTACGTCCTTCTGAATCTGCTTAGTGTATTCATCTCTTGGTCTCCCTCTACGATTTTTACCCTCCACGCTGCCCTCCAGTACTAAATTGTTGATCCCTTGATGCCTCAGAACATGTCCTACCAGCCGATCCCTTCTTCTAGTCAAGTTGTGCCACAAGCTCCTCTTCTCTCCAATTCTATTCAATACCTCCTCATTAGTTATGTGATCTACCCATCTAATCTTCAGCATTCTTCTGTAGCACCACATTTCGAAAGCTTCTATTATCTTCTTGTCTAAACTATTTATCGTCCATGTTTCACTTCCATAATTGGCTACATTCCATACAAATACTTTCAGAAACGACTTCCCGCCACTTAAATCAATACTCGATGTTAACAAATTTTTCTTCTTCAGAAACGCTTTCCTTGCTATTGCCAGTCTACATTTTATATCCTCTCTACTTCGACCATCATCAGTTATTTTGCTCCCCAAATAGCAAAACTCCTTTACTACTTTAAGTGTCTCATTTCCTAATCTAATTCCCTCAGCATTACCCGACTTCATTCGACTACAATCCATTGTCTTCGTTTTGCTTTTGTTAATGTTCATCTTATACCCTCCTTTCAAGACATTGTCCATTCCGTTCAACTGCTCTTCCAAGTCCTTTGCTGTCTCTGACAGAATTACAATGTCATCGGTGAACCTCAAAGTTTTTATTTCTTCTCCATGGATTTTAATACCTACTCCAAACTTTTCTTTTGTTTCCTTTACTGCTTGCTCAATATACACATTGAATAACATCAGGGACAGGCTACAACCCTGTCTCACTCCGCCGGCCGAAGTGGCCGTGCGGTTAAAGGCGCTGCAGTCTGGAACCGCAAGACTGCTACGGTCGCAGGTTCGTATCCTGCCTCGGGCATGGGTGTTTGTGATGTCCTTAGGTTAGTTAGGTTTAACTAGTTCTAAGTTCTATGGGACTAATGACCTCAGAAGTTGAGTCCCATAGCGCTCAGAGCCATTTGAACCATTTGTCTCACTCCCTTCCTAACCGCTGCTTCCCTTTCATGCCCCTCGACTCTTATAACTGCCATCTGGTTTCTGTACAAATTGTAAATAGTCTTTCGCCCCCTGTATTTTACCCCTGCCACCTTCAGAATTTGAAAGAGTATTCCAGTCAACATTGTCAAAAGCTTTCTCTAAGTCTACAAATGGTAGAAACGTAGGTTTGCCTTTCCTTAATCTTTCTTCTAAGATAAGTCGTAAGGTCAGTATTGCCTCACGTGTTCCAACGTTTCTACGGAATCCAAACTGATCTTCCCCGAGGTCGGCTTCTTTCAGTTTTTCCATTCGTCTGTAAAGAATTCGCGTTAGTGTTTTGCAGCTGTGACTTATTAAACTGACATGCTATATAGAAAAAGACTGCGAAATTAAATAATCCCCTTTACTTTTTGATCACACTTTGTACGCGATACTAGAAGCGTTTGCAAGATAATCTGGTAAATGTGTGGTTTCTGTCCAAGACTGACTTTAGCATGATTTTTCCGTTAAGTTCAAATCTAATTGGGCTCAAATTTCAACCCATGGCCCACTATTAGGGAATGTGGCACATGCATGATGGGTGTAACGTTTCTAGCATACTTTTGGTGTTCAATGGAAGTTACGTAAGCTTTACTTTCATGTGATATGTCACACTTAATGTCTGTATACTGGATATTTTTCAAAGACAAGTCTTCAATAGTCGATACGGTACGCCACAGAGATTCTGAGCGCAAGCAATGTGCTCTTTGGTTGACAGTAGCGTTGTCGTTGCCAGTGAGCATTCTGTGAGAAGTGACGGAGTCTGGAAATAGCTAGCAGAGCACAGAGATACAAGTGCAGAGGATGTTGAATTTTGGAAGTATGATTTGGTAAGCATTGATTTGAAAGGAGTGATTTATCAGGTAATGTTGTCGTTGCATTGCTTGTTCGCGAGTAATTTATTATGAGTTCGAAAAAGACAAATATTAGCAATTTCTTTTTTATTGGTTCGGGTCGTTTAGTTCGATTATTGTCACGTGATTAAGCAAAATTATCTGTTCACGTAGATGGCATTCATAATTATACACTGAGATGACAAAAGTCATGGGATACCTGCTAATATCGTGTCGGACCTTCTTCATCTCGACTGCTAGTGATACGAGGCCGTTGGGATCTAGCACGGCGTTCCGTATTACCCTCCTGAACCCAGCGATTCCATATTCTGCTAACAGTCAATGGATCTCGACTAACGCGAACAGCAATGTCGCGATACGATAAACCGCAATCGCGATAGGCTACAATCCGACCTTTATCAAAGTCGGAAACGTGATGGTGCGCATTTCTCCTCCTTACACGAGACATCACAACCGCGTTTCACCAGGCAACGCCGGTCAACTGCTGTTTGTGTATGAGAAATCGGTTGGAAACTTTCCTCATGTCAGCACGTTGTAGGTGTCGCCACCGGCACCAACGTTGTGTGAATGCTCTGAAAAGCTAATCGTTTCCATATCTCAGCATATTCTTCCTATCGGTAAAGTTTCGCGTCTGTAGCACGTCATCTTCGTGGTGTAGCAATTTTAATGGCCATTATCCACAAGATGGTTTTTGAATGTTCTTCTCTCTCAGTCATTTAATAAGTCGAGTTTCTTCCATCGTCTCCATATGAAAATTTTATTTTGTAAGTGTACATCGCCACATTGCATTTCGCGGAACACAGCGGTTAAAACTGAAGCGTGATCTGCTTACAATAATTGCATATCCTTGCGTTGCATGCGCGACACTTTCTTTTCTGTAACTGATTTGCTGCTGTGTCTTATTTTTATTTTCACAACTTTCGAGCAGTACCGAGTTACCATTGCCACAGGTAAGCCATCATAATCTGTTCGGGACTGTTTAACGTTATAGCCATGACACAGTTAATTCATTCACACCTGAGCATTTCATTTCAAAATTATTATCGGCTTGTTTAAGCAAAGTTCACTTCCGAGTTTACTTCCATATCAGCCATTCTTGTTCTTACAATGAAGTGTTACATTCGCGTGTGTATCATTTAATGCATGGAATTTTCATTTAGTTAGTTTGCGTACATTAATTTAGAAGGCATTTTAATAGAAGCATTTTGGACAATTTTTCCTTCGAAATCCGTTCCGTAATTTTATGTAGAACTTTTATTCTCTTAGCTTTGTGTGTTGGAACTGTGACATCAAGCTTTGTAACACTGTTCATTGCACTGCTCAGTACAGAATTTCACGGGACAGCTTCTCACAGTTTACGTTTTCTAAAAGATAATTCAAATACAGATATACAGTTGTAGACAGATTTGTCGACCATTTTGTTAGATAATATTTGCGTAAGCACATCACTTGCACTGCTCAGATTCACACTCAATACAGACTGACAGGAAAGTTTAAGAATAGGAAACCACAATATACAACAATAAGGACAAGTTACATGGGGCAATGGCACATCTTGCTGCTGGTAAATCGTCTAACGTGTTGTTATACGTCTAACTTGGCCTCCAAAATCAGTTGACCGCAATGCTCTAGATATTTCTGTTTGGGGTTATCTGAAAATTGGAGTGTACAGCATTCCCACTGATAAATTGAAGAACTCGAGCAACGAATTTTTTGTGACATTTACGAGATCAACTGTGACGTGTCGCCGGCCGGGGTGGCCGAGCGGTTCTAGGCGCTACAGCCTGGAACCGCGCGACCGCTACGGTCGCAGGTTCGAATCCTGCCTCGGGCATGGATGTGTGTGATGTCCTTAGGTTAGTTAGGTTTAAGTAGTTCTAAGTTCTAGGGGACTGATGACCTCAGAAGTTAAGTCCCATAGTGCTCAGAGCCATTTTTTGGTGACGTATCTGAAAGAATTTGTAACCGGCTGCAGAGAGAGGCGCAGTATCGCTATCGCATTTTTCCCCTTATTTTTGTTTAATCTGCTCTCACTTCACCATCCTTCACAAATCGCCGCTCTTCAGCGAAACGGTTTTAAAAACTTGAAACGTAGTAAAACTTGTTAACTGACTTTAAAAAGTGGAGTCTTTTCAGAAAATAATTTTCAGCTTATGAATTAATAAAAGGTCGATTTGTTAATGCTTTGAAATATTTGGGATCCATTGTAGAAATCGAAGCAAAATCAGAGTCAGAAATCAATAAAAGAATTAATAGCGGACGGAAGGTCATTGGGATGCTTAACTCAGTCTTATGGAGCAGGAGTGTAATGAGCAGAACTAAAAAATTAATATACAAATCCATATTAGAGAATGTGGTTCTATATGGAACGGAGACCTGGACAGTTAACCTGAAGAACATTGAAAAGTTACAAATTCTAGAGATGGACTTCTGGAGAAGATCGGCAAGAATCTCCAGGAAAGAAAAGATAAGGAACATCGAAAGGATAGGAAGAAATTGCAGTGGTACGGGCATGTACGACGAATGGAGAAAGACAGAATACCAAAATTGATACTGGAGTGGGAACCGGAGGGGAGAAAAAGAAGAGGACGACCTCTGACCACCTGGCTCCAAAATGTGCAGCACACAATGAGGAGAATGAGCGCAGAGGAAGAGGACACACAAGATCGAAACACCTGGAGGAATATTTTGAAAATATAGTTTAAGAACGTTTATTCTTTGTATTATAATTTCCGAGTAAATTATTGTGTTGGAGATAAGCCTCTGTAATGAGGAAAAGCTCAAAATAATAAATAAATAAATATTTATACGAAGAGAAACAAGTGAAGACTTTCTGTAGACTGCCAGGGGTAAGGGCGTTATGGGACTTGAAGGTTTTTGGGTGGTGTGTAAGATGGGTTTTATGTGTGAGGACGTATGGGAAGGTGATGAATGCGATCATGAAACAGGCCTTAGGATGTGGATAGAGAGGAATGGTGAAGTCAGGAGTCCTGACAAAGCAAGGAGAGGCACGTTCTCATAGGTCTGGTAAGACGGTTATGTGTACTATCTGACGAAAAGTACTCTGACATCCCTATGTAATGTGGAAGTCATCACTAGATAAAAGAGGCGTGGTTTATTGTGTTGCCAGTAGTAAAAGAGTAACAGCAGAATGGGTCGTTCAGAAGCGCTCAGTGACTTTGAACGTAGACTATTCATTTGAGTAACAAATGAATTGTGGATATTTCGACCCTTTTAAAGCTGCCAAAGTTGATTGTTGGCCACGTGACTGTGGATGTAAAAGCGAATGAACAACCACCGCTAAACCAGGACCATCAAGATGTCATGTGCTGACGCAGAGGAACCGTCGAGCATTGCAGAGGGTGGTTGTAAAAAAATTGCGTGACTTCGGCGGAAGGAATCACTCGCGATTTCCAAAGTGTTACCATCAGTCTACGTAGTACAGTTACTGTGCGAAGGGAGTTAAGAAGAATGGGGTACAATGGTCGATTAGCTCTTGATAAGCCACATATTTCTGTAATCAGTTGCTAAGTGACGCTTTTGGTGGTGTAAAATGTGATGCTGCTGGACACTGGATGACTGAGAACGAGTGAAGAAACACGCTATACACTACGGCAGTTCTATGGCAGGAGTTGGGCCTGTCGGTTGCCTGAAGGAGACTACCTGCCATCATGTATAGCGTTTACAGTGAAGTATGGAGGAGGTGGTGTTACAGTACGGGCGTGTTTTTCGTGGTTAGGTTCTGATTTCTTTTTGCGCTTAGCTAAATGCGGAAGGATATGAACAATTTTTTTGGCACTGTGTACTGCTTACAGTAGATGGACAGTTCAAAAGAGGCGACTGTACCAGGACGACAGTGCATTCTGTCATAAGGCAGCATCTGAGAGGCAGTGATATGTGGTCAATAACTGTCGTGAAATGGACTGATCTGCCCGGAGTCTCGATCTGACCCGAATGGAACACCGATGGGATGAGTTAGAGTATCGACTTCGCTCCAGACCTCAGCGTTCGAGATCACTACCTTCTCTAGTTTCGGTTATTGAGGAAGAATAGGCTGCCATTCCTCCACAGGCATTTAGTTACCTTGTTGAAGGTGTCTTCAGTAGAGTTCGAACTATCATATTGACGTCTCCCGTGTCCGGATACTTTTGATCAGATAATTTTCACAAGGGATTGGTATTTTTGCCGATAGCGTTCTCCCACAAGGAAGGTGAAATATTTAGGAAAAAAGGTATTTACGTTTTACAATTCCTGGACAAAGAAAAACAATAACATAGATAAATAAATTTATTTTAATGAAAATTATTTCTATAATGACGAATTCAGATGTGCTTTACAAAAGAACTGAGGCGCTAAGAACCATAAGGGCTTAAAGCACACTAATGTACAATTTTGGTAAACATTTTTGGAACAGTGATCAATAGAGTATTATATATATATATATATATATATATATATATATATATATATATATATATATATATATATATATATTAACTAAAGTTCAGTCTTGATCACAACATTTATGTCTCAATAACAATGTAAAAAAAATATTAAAGCAGACTGTCGCCGATTCAGACTTCTTAGCATGCATGCATGCCCCGGACATCTGTTGATCTTATGGTGAACCAGTTATATCCAGCTGCAGATCTACACTGTATATATATGAACATTCACGAAAAGTTGTCTCCATGAGTTCTCTGATATTCACTACCACATGGGCCCAAAACACAAATTTTAATTGCTATAGGAACGCTCACTGGCAACAATAGCGCCCATTTCTTCATAAAAGCTGGAAGATCTTGGAGAAATACCCCACCATTAGTTCAAGTTGCATGGTTGAAGCGTTTGAGTCCGTAAATTGGACGCTGAGAATTTAAGAATCAAAAGATGGTGTACATGGTAACAATGCAAAATGCAGAAATTGTACAATGGTGAAGTTTTCAACAGGCTGCCAGGAACTGTTCATTGGAGTCTTGGGAGGCAACAATTTTGTGCGAACCATGTCGAAAGGGTCATAATTTGTCATTTCCCCACAGTCTGTAGATGCTATGCACAATCTAGTGCCCAAATACTTGCGTAGAAGGCAAACAACACCTTTGAAGCACAAAGAATTAACAAAGCGAACAGATTTCATTCTGGAACTGTATACACAGTTCTATTACACTATATTACATTTATCGTTTTCCGTGGATCCCTTGGAGAGGAGTCTCTGGGATGTGGGAAGAGTCAAAGTTGATTTTTTTTTACTCAGATACATGAATATTGTACAATTCTAATGCAGACAGTGTTATGAGCTATTATCCTTGTGAAGATATTCACCGACGAAGTAGAAGGAGTTGGCCAGCAGGAAGTTCTTTAATTCACTCTGAAACCGGTCTTTATCACTTGATCTTTGATATGCTCTGGTAAGTTATTGAATATATGAGTACACATGTATTTGACTCCTTTTTGTACTAATGTTAAGCCTTATACAGATTGTTTTTGGTTCTCGTGTTGTAATAATGTTTTGCACTATTTTGTGTAAAAAGAGACATGTTGGAAATGACAAAGGACGTCAATGAGTATATGTACTGAGAAGTAGTAGTTAGAATACCAAGTTTCTTAAAGAGGTCTCTGAGACCAGATATAATTCTAATGACTCGTTTCTGAATTTTGAAAATGTTCTCTTTGTGAGAGGGGTTTCCCCAAAAGATGATTCCATAACCCATCAGTGAATGGAAGTAGGGCGAATAAACTAACTTCTTCGTTCTTAAATCACCTATTTCTGCTGTCATCCATACTGCAAATATTGCTGAACTAAGGCGTTTCATTACGTCTAGAACGTGAGTTTTCCAATATAGGTTGTGGTCAATTTGTAACCCTAAAAATTTGACACTGTCTACAGCTTTAATTTCATTGTTTGAATACATTATACTTATAGGGTCAGGTATCCTTTGTGAGATACTAAACTGTATGTACTGGGTCTTGTCAAAATTCAGTGACAATCCATTTGCTGTGAACCACTCATTGATACAAATATTTCATTAGCTGACTGTTCAGTGAGAAACTCAGACCACTGGATATGCTTATGTCTTTATTTGTGTGTGTGTGTGTGTGTGTGTGTGTGTGTGTGTGTGTGTGTGTGCGTGCGTGTATGGCATTTAGTATCTGTTCTTTATATTCTGATTCTAAATTCTTAAGTTTGACTACAAACTTAATAACTCTCAGACAGACACTATTGTGACTACCTTATATTTGAAAAATTTGTGCCTCAAGCTTAATTTAATTAACCTAAAGATTAACTAAAATTTCATAGCCTAAAGTGGGTACATTATTTTTTTCATGGGGAGTATCGGATATTGAGACTTCGTTGAAAAACAAGTTAAATCTTTCAGACTGAAGTTAAATCTTTCAGACTGATGATTTGCCTACAAATTTGATTTTCACAAACATCTATTCTCCTCAGCACCTTGAGTCTGTGCTTTGGGGTTTTATGGTTCTCAGTGCATCAATTGTTTTTTATTTTATTTGTCACTTATAAAAAACAAGGGATTAATTCAGGGGATAACTTGTATAGTTTCTACCACAATGAGTGCTTTGCCAATCAAGCACCATTTCTTTCCTGATTTATGCTTGTCATTTTTTTTATTAAGATTTATCAGCTCAATTGCAGTTATAAAAGGATGGGTAAAAACTTGTCATTGTTTTTGTAAACTTAAATACGCCAATCTTCTCATTCATACTCCCCCAGCCATTCACTGTTTTTGTTTTATTGTGGTGATACATGGATGCACCAGCAGTTCAGATTGTAATCGTACTAAATTAGTTAATTTGATGATTAATTTGAGTTATGAAAGTGACCACAAACAAAGGCAATAAAAGTACCATGAGTAAATTCACTAATTTCATATATAAAAATTAACAGTGCATTCCACGATTTGAATATTGTTGAGAAGATAATACTTTTCTAGATGTAAAGATAATAACATTTAGCATCACTTGGACATATATTAATGATAAAGGAAGCGACCGCTTGCAGTGCTACAATGTTTACGTCGACATGTGTGCTTGAAAGACCTATTTTCGAATGTGAAACTAAATAAGTCACGATTACTTGTCCACCTGAATGTGAAAATCTACGAAATTTTTCACGTCTGTCCGTTTGTTAAATAGTTAAATAGCGCCGAATATTTGTTTCGCTTGTGATCTGTGTTGTTGCGAAATATGAAACCAAGTCATATGGAGTGCGATTGCAGTGCCATCTAAATACGATGCGTTCACGGTTTTCCCTTCTTCCCCCTACTCAAGCTCGGACAGCGTGGCGTGGTGATGGGAGAAGCGTCCGGCCAGGGTGGGCGCTATAGACCACGAGCTAGGGCGCGCCTCGCGATCCGATTTCTTGGCTGCTCCTGCTGTAGAAGATCGGGCCTGTTTGTTACTAAGAGGTCTACAATACTCCTTCCACGTGTGGGTTGTCAGACTAGCTGCTTTAGGCAGTTGGCAGACAAAGTTTTCGGTATTAATTCGCAAGACCATTTGTCCTTTGGGGCGATAATGTATGCGCAGTTTCCCCTGTCGATACGGGTCAGGTTAAAGTCACCACCTATTGCTACCGTATGCTTGGTCTCTCTTTGTTCTATAGAGTCTAGGCTGTCTTTAAATTACTCTGCGACAGATGTGTCTCAATCTGGTGGCTGAAAAAAATACTCTTGCCCATATTTGTTCGCAATCGAATTATCCAGTTTAGATTTCACTAGACCCAATGCTTCTGCTTGTGGCTATAAACAACCGTCCTTCTCGGAAGCCCAATCTGTCGTAAAGTACGTTCCAAGCGTTGTCGAAAATTTCATTATTTTCTACATCGAGTTACCATCGACTCTCAGTTCCTAGTGTGATTTGAGGGCGACTACGTTCTACGAGCGACGTGAACTCCGGGACTTTAGTGCAAATACTCCGTCAGTTAACAACTGATATATTGAGATTCTCACATTCTTGCATTTGCTATACGATGTGTTGAAATAATTGGCTTATCTATTACTGATTTTTATACTAGCAGTCTCGGAGCTCCGTCCAACCTAAAAAAAAAAAAGAACGTTTTGCATTACACACATACATTGTCACCCGAGTGGCTGTTTTCGGTGTATTGTGTTATATACTGGGTGATTATTGACTGAAGAATGTCTCTGTAACTTTGTTCACGATGTTACCTAACGGCGCACATGTTATGCGGTTGGTATATGAATTTGTCTTCCATAAAGTACCATAAATACATTTTTGTGAAGTTGTTCACGATGTTCTGATATATACTTAATCCCAGCCCATAGGAGGTTGTAAAGTTACTCTTTGACTTTTTTTTCTATGGCTAACGCTCGCGCAATCTACTGGCCTTAGTTTACCTCTTTGACAGCTTAATCGCCACATTCCGTTTGACACGGGATCTATTCGAATAGACAACGGCTCTGTCAAATGTACCTACATATGATGAGATTTGTATTGTATTCAGTCTTTGTGCTCACTTTCGTGAGCTTTGTACTAAAGTTTTATTTTAATGTAGGCCTAAGTACGACACAAATTGAAATTTCCGTATATTGGTATACCTAGCTGCGTACTTATGTACATATTTGCCATCGTTGATTTTCTTATACACTTCGTTCCACAGCTTCAGTCTGATGTGAAATTTTGAAACGCGTAACGCTTAATAAAGAGTTGTGCATCAAGACCTTTCTGTATTTCAAAGTTGTGTCTAATGACTACATCATCAACGGACCGTTAAATCCTACTCGTCTTTCACACTTCTGAAAAATTTCGACGCTAAACGTTTGGACACCCTGTAAGCCAGCGGCCTTCACGCTGGCGCTATACAGTGTGATTTTTTCCACCGTGTACAAACTCTAGGGATTGATCGATGAGAGGATACGGAACAAAACTGGTGTAATGTACTTACGTCCGGAAATGCGTGGTTTCCGCGCTAGAGACCATTCATTTAATCATACATTGCTACAAAGACTGCGCTCTAATACTCGCTGTACCATTCAGCCTCGCTTACAGTATGCCCGGTTGCTTCCTAGAGGGTGGTACTCTTCCTCACACATCATGTCCTAGCGCCCTCTCCTGCCATAGTCATTGGTAATGTGTCCGATTCACTTCTCTTGCTGACTCACCTTATAGTGGATGTGATACAGCGTTGTACACAGTGGTTCCGTATTCGAATCGAGAGCTCGCCGACATAGTGTTTACTTACGGAAAGGCAAATGGCAACGGCCGGCGGGATATGTAAACAGTGCTCCATGGCTATTGTTAATTAGAGGAAGCGCCATGTTTAAGCGTTGTAACCGTTGATGTTGAAACTACACAATTACCAACGACACCGACGTAGTGCTTCGCATCGTCGTCTCCAGGCAATGTACTCTGTCATTTATTATTGTATATCACATGGGTCAGTATTTATTGTGTGTTCTTGCATCAACGTAATTAATTTACTTTTGTATAGTAGGGATATTGACCCAGCCGCATTGTGTGTGATAGGTTCTTGGCCCAATTTCTAAAGTTACCTTAGCATCACAATTTTAAAGAGAAAATTATTTTATTTTCTTAACGAAGATTATCAGAAAATTGCTTCATCTTGAAAAGCTACTTGGCAATTCAATTTAACTATAAAGGGCCACAAATTTACCAGTTGCATTACGTTGTGATAGAATTATTTTATCATGTAAAGTCTACTGGTAATCTGAAAGTAAATTACTTTAGATTGTTATTCAACACACATACCAGAGAAACATTTAATATTATATTCTGCATTTCATTGTTTGCATATTGTAGATAGTGTACGTTGATACATGTGTACTTGTGTTTATGGGACTTTTAACACAATAATCGATATGGAGTAGTTGTTCAGTGTAATTAATTATGTGAGTTGTAAAGTGTTTTCTCTTTAATGAGTAATGTCATTGATTTACTGTAAGGATACAGAGTTTCAATAAATATGTTTTGTTGAATTGTAACTGTGTATTTAAGCAATGAACCTTTCTAAAATAGGTTTGTTTATGTAAAGGAAATAATAATGTAAAAATTGGTTCATACTTAGGAACTTGCATTGTACAATGAAAACACATGGTACTTCTCCTCCACAACGGAACTGAGTTGGCGCGCACCAAAAGGTGGAATTGGCGCTCAATCTGGGTGCCAAGCGAGAGAGCACAGTAGCAGTCAGTAGCCAGCAGCCAACAAGTCAACAGCGCAGGTGCCGAGCGAGGCATCCAGTTTCTAATTGTGGCTGTAAAATGGCGCTCTCGCATTGCGAATGGCTATAAAAATGATATTCACGTCGCCAAGAAGAACTAAATAGAGCATATTACTGCCAAAGGAGAGACCAGGTAGCCTCCACGTGCTCGCCGCCACTATTGCACCACAACATCATCAGATTCGAGACTTTATAACTGTATATCAGTAAGAATCAGTGTATCTGTGTGAATTAATTTGCAATAATAATGCAACTAGTACTAAACTTTGTGTTCGAACCATGAATTGTTTCCTTCCATGGTACCTATCGGGGTCCTCCCCTCATAATGACCAATATCCGAGTACCCTGTGTGTGAAAAAATGATAATCACCTGTGTTATCTAACAATGCATAGTTCTGAATGAAAATATGTATAGATGTGAGTAGTTAGATCATTAATTTCAGTGATATAAAGGGAGACATTAATTATTGAATCCATGAAAATCTCCAACGTGTTTCGGTTTGCTTCCGTTTTACAAATATCATTGTTTTTATGTTCAGCATATAACCTCCCGACAAAATAATTTAAATAAGAACCTATGAACCAAGTGCAACCTCCGCACAAAAATTTTTAAATGAATTTTATATATTGTAACCTCTGAACAAAATTAATTTTAATGTAACCTCTGAACAAAATTGACTCCCATTTATGATCTCTATGCTGATATGCATTCACATTTAATGTAACCACAAAATTCAATTCGTAAATCCGGAAATAATAAAAAAAAATTCAGTAACCTGGTAAATTTTATGACGACAGCAGTGCTGCGCCTCGGGCCTGTATCCTGAATAAAAAAGGAAAAATTTTTACCTCAGTAGAAACTGCGAATATATATCTGCTCTTATGTAGAAATTTTTTGGCACAGCTTCGTGCAATGCTGGCGTATATTTTTTTTTTGATTCTTGGAAGGAATGATCATGCATTGGAAATTTTCTTTAAATTGAAATGAATGCTTTTCTTTAAAAAAAATTACTTTATATTATAAAAATCATTATTGGGGGCATTTTTTTAAAAGAAATTAATGACAGTTAATATACATTACTAGATATGCACAAGGCTGCTTCTTTACCTTCTACAATAATACTCATCGTCCAGAGTCCCGACCAGAGCAGACTGCCGACACGCGCAGGCTCGCGCCGACTACTGTCGACTACTGCAGACTACAGAAGACTAAAGCCGACTAGCACGGACCGAAGACTAATGCAGACTACTCTCTGGTCAGAGACTCTGCCATGCCTCGCCCATCGCCGGCAACGCATACGTCTTACATAACCCTCCACTGGGGGGGGGGGGGGGGGGGTGGGGGGCAAAAATTTGGCAGTGATGGTGAGTCAATTGGACTTGCCATGAGCAACAAATTTTTCTTAATTAACTAAGTTTAAAATCACAGAATATATACATATATATAAGTGCAGAACATGAAATAAAATATAGTGCACATGCACTGAGTACAGAACATATCAGGCAAAGACAAAATGTATACACAATGAGTACAAATCATATTAACAAATGACATAAAGTGCACGCGCACTGTAGTACTGAACATATCAGGAAATCGTATAGGCAATGAGTGCAAATCATATTAACAAATGACATAAAGTGCACACGCACTGTAGTACTGAACATACCAGGAAATCACAAATTTATAGGCAATGAGTACAAATCATATTAACAAATGACAAAAGTGCACACACACTGTAGTTCAGAACATATCAGCAAATCGCAAAATGTATATGCAATGAATACAAATCATGTTAACAAAATGACAAAAGTTCACACGCACTGTATATACTTTTTTTTACTATTTTACAAGAACTAGGATAGGAAAGGGAAGGATTGCATCATGGTTGTAGCACTTTAGGTTGCACGCAGCTGCACTGAAAGTCCATATCTTTCTACAGAAGCACAACACCAAGTGAGACAATCTGCAGTTCTTTTCCTTGAAGTATTAATCAGTGTAGCGAAGACACTGAAATGTCGTAGTAATATTCCATGTTATCGTTTTGGTAGAACATTAGGTACACCGAACAATGGGACCATAATAACATCTCCATCGCTCAAGGTGGTGGACAGCACGTCGTGTCAACACCACGTTCTTGTAAGGTACACCAACGTAGAATTAGTGCAAGAACCAAATATAGTGCTCCATTATCATGAGAATAGGCAGGGCAAACGGATATTGCAGTAATTTCTGGTAATTAGGTCAGAAGGTGAAGGACATTAAGTCACATACTAGTCTTCATTGAGAATGACACTAGTCTAACAACTGATTTGAGTAATTGGTGGCACTCATCGCCCAGATACTGAACATTTCTGTACCATGTATGAAGTATTACAGAATAATGTTCATAAATCATCTGATTACAGTGAACATTGGCACTCATTGACCAGTTACAAACCATCAGAAGTCATCATT
This sequence comes from Schistocerca americana, assembly GCF_021461395.2. NCBI lineage: Eukaryota > Metazoa > Arthropoda > Insecta > Orthoptera > Acrididae > Schistocerca > Schistocerca americana. Next base: position 385,968,959 of record NC_060126.1, read on the forward strand.
CAAAATAGAAGCTAATGAATGGCATAGTATTAACATAATTCACTTAGTTATAGTAATCATTGGCACTCATTGGCCAGTTACAAAACATATAGCAAGTATTGAATAGTACAAAACATTTTTCATCATTCAAGTGACATACGACATATTTAAAATAATTATTGGCACTCATTGGCCAGTTACAAAGTATTCTTATATTTTTATAAAACCTTATTCAGTATTATTAAGAAGTTATCATTAAAAATGAGAGTCAATTATTGGCATAGCATTTGTAGAGTATAACAAAAATATTATTTACAGAAATTATTGGCATAGCATGTATGCATTATTACAAAATATCATTCACTATTACTCAGAACTCATCATTCAAGTGACATAGGGCATAATGAAAATGTAACATACTGTAACTATTACTCAAGGTCTGTGGTTAGAAAACATTATTCAGTATTACTCAGAACTGATCATTCAAGTGACATAGGACATATTGAAAATGTAACATACTGTAACTATTATTCAAGTTCTGTGACTAGAAAACATCATTCAGTATTACTCAGAACTCTTAAACTGGTAGCATTATTTGGGACTGGTAATACATTTTTTTTTGTGCTAGCAATGCATTGCGTTGAGATCGATAATTAATTATTGGGGCATAACAATATTTGCTTTTGAGTTACTGCTGCAAATGAGGATGTGTAACGTCATTCGTCATGAGTCAGCTGTAGCAAGGTTATGAAACAAATATAGTATATGTGATCACATTCATGAATGACACAGGTTTAATGACCAACTGCTTATAGCACATTAATTTCATGAATAATTTCTCCTGCAAAATATACAAAATGGATTATTAAACTGAAAGAAGAAACGCATATTATGCTGAAAAGTAGTGAACTTCGAATTAACAGGTAATGAAATGTGTATTAAATATATATGTTCTCTAGCTGTCCTTTCCAAAACCTTCAGTCATCATACCATGCGACATAAGACATACTGTCAAAACGAACTGCAACAAATACTTAAATAACTACATAGCATTTCTTAACTAACAGTAAATATATAAACCTCATCATTATTTTCATCTGCAAAGAAAAACTTCATTATCCATATCATCATAACTCCATTATTATCATCACCTGTAAAGAAAAACTTCATTATCCATATTAGAGTATTCTGCATCACTACTCATCATCATTCATTATCATCTGCAAAAAAGTCACTTCATTATTCATTATACAACTATTCCTTATTTCTAGCATATTTCATCACTAAAACTAAGATGTGTAGTTCTGTCTGACAGCTTGCATCAATCGCTTCGTATTCTCAAAGAAAAAATTAGTTAAGACTGCTATCATACGATGTGTATAGTATATTCTTGTTAATGCCTGTTAATTCTGATCCATTTACTCTTCGTGATGAGGTATTGCATCTTCTTTCGTTCATTGCGAAGGTGAAATTCCCATTTCTGTTTAATTTATTTCTTTTACATGTTATTTCTTTCTGAAAATGATGAACAAAGATTAATGTCTTGCATTTAAATCATATACCCATTAAATAAAAACTGGATTATAGTAACATAATTGAGCATACAGCATAGCATGACAGAAAACGTAATATGTAAAAAACATAGACAGTGTGCAGGTGCAAAAATGTACACAGAGTATCACACTGTAGCAGCAAAAAAAAAAAAAAAAATTTAAAAATAGTCACGATGTTGAGATATCATAAGGCAAAATGTCAAAGTCAACTGGTGTTTGTTATATCTTAAAAATTTCAGCGTGCATACAAACAAAACAGGAAAACAATCATACATACATGAAAAACGGAAAATGTGCACGGTCTGATATATAACGACAAGAAATGACTTTCTTTGTGTTCAGCTTGTATGTTGTGTAGTTAATAGAGGCGAGACCTGAAGACTTTAATGGAGAGAGAATTTGATAAAATTAATATGTCACTAGATAGAATTGCATAATTAGTCATAAAATACGTAAGTTTATCTGGAAAAATGTGCACGGTCTGATGTGTAACGACAAGAAAAGCAACCTGCTAACCTTACCTTGCCGGGCACTTGCCAAGAAAAAATACGATAATCGTCAATAAGTAGTCACATAAATATAATTGCATAAGTGGTCATAAAATGTGTAAGTTCATCTGGAAAAATACGCTTGGTCTGATGTGTAACGACAACAAAAGCGACCTGCTAACCTTACCTTGCCGGGCACTTGCCTAGAAAAAATACGATAATCATCAGTAAGTAGTCACATAAATATAATTGCATAAGTGGTCATAAAAAAATTAGGAAATGGCATTACAGTATGATAAATCATAAAGTATGTTCATTCAATAAAGAGTTTGATGTTGGAGACATGGTGATTGCCCTTGCTTTTTCTGGTTCTCAAAGTTTCGACGTGTACTACATTGGGGTGAGGAATGTTGCGAATTCGATATGGACCTGCGTATAGAAGCTCAAATTTACTGCATCTGCTCTTTCCTCTGTTGGATAAATAGTGTGTACGTACTACTATCTTCTGTCCAATGCGAAAGTCACGGCGTGTGCAAACCTGTTTTTGCTGTCTTCTCCGGCGCTCTGCGGCACGTTTGATGTTGTTCAGCGCAATGTCAATTATTTCATGATGTCGTAGTTGACGAGATGTAGGAAAGGTTACTAATTCTTTAATTTTGTTAGGTGGTTCAACATTTTTCAGTATAACAGACGGAGATAGCATAGTAGATTCATTTGGTATGAAATTAATTACATCCTGGCATGAGAGTATGTATGTGTCCCAATCAATATGTTTTTTATGGCAGTATATTCTACACAGTTTACCAATTTCTTTCATTAATTGTTCACAAGGGTTCGAAGAAGCATGGTACCTGGATATATAGATCGGAGAAATGTTTCTAGCTCGTAACATACGTGTCCAAATAGCAGATCGAAACTGTGGTCTGTTGTCGCAAATTACTTTCAATACATGCCCTACATGAAATAGAAAATGTTTTACAAATGCTTTCGAAACAGTTTTAGCAGTAGCTTTGCGTAACTGAGTGAAGGTAACAAATTTTGAAGTGAGTTCAACAGCGACAAAGACGTAGCAAAAACCTCTATTAGTTCTGGGAATCGGACCAAAAATGTCTATAGCGGCCATGTGTCTCAATTTAACAGGTACAACGGGATGTAATGGAGGAATATGTGAAGTCGTGTCTGATTTAGCTTTCTGGCAGATTTTACATAACGCTAAAACTCGTCGAATACGTTTCTCCAGGTTGGTAAAATAACAGTTCTGTCTCAGTATAAGAAAACATTTTCTGACTCCGTAATGTGCGTAACTTAAATGAGTATACCGGATTAATTTGTTAACAAGTTCGTCAGGAATGCATAATAACCAATTGTTGCTGTCAGGGTGAGAGCAGCAAAACAGAATATTATTGCGTACAGTGTAATGGTTTCTAATGGTAACGTTATTCCTATCTTGCCAAAGGTGTTTAATTTCTTTCCACACGTTGTCTATACTCTGCTCTTGTGCTATGTCTTGTAATGACGACGAAATGAAGTTTTCAAATGCAACTTGTTGAATGTACATGACGCTGAAATTTGCTTTGCAGAAGTTGGTTGCGATGTCTTGCTGACTGTTGCTAAGAGAACGGGATAGTGCGTTTGCTACAATAGTTTGTGTACCGGGAATGTGAACAATTGTAAAATTAAATTCCTGCAAATAAAGTTTCCATCTGCTTAATCTGTCGTGAGTAAATTTAGCCGACAGTAAAAATTGTATAGCTCTATGATCTGTGTAAACAGTCGTATGTCTACCATAAAGAAAATGCCGAAATCTCGTAAATGCCCATACAACACATAATGTTTCAAGTTCTGTAATAGAGTAATTGCGTTCGGCAGGTGACAGAATGCGACTCGCAGAGGCGATGTTTTTAATTACTGTACAACCATCTTCTTCAATTTCCTGAGAAATATGTACGCCTAAAGCGGTGCTAGAACTGTCGGTGGCAATGGAAAAATTTCTAGTAAGATCTGGGTGCGATAAAAGTGGTGCATTCAACAAAGCATGTTTCAGGTTCATAAATTCAGAATGTACTTGCTTATCCCAGGACCAAATAGTGTTTTTACCTGTCAACTGACATAATCTAGGGGTGTCTAAAGCAGAGTAATGAATAAATTTACGAAAAAAGTTAATTAAGCCCAAAAAGCTGCGTAGTTGTTTCCTCGTCGTAGGAACAGTAATGTCACGTAAAGCTTGAAGTTTTTCCGGGTCAGGCGTAATGCCCTCTGCTGAAATTACATGTCCAAAAAATTTTATAGAAGTTTTACCAAAGTGCGATTTACTGAGATTAACTGTGAGTCCTTGTGCACGAAAAGTTTGCAACAGTTGTTCAAGAATCAGATTGTGTTCAGACCAGTTAGCTTCTGCAATAAGAATGTCGTCTACGTACGTTGTGATAATATCTTTCATGCAAAAGTGTGTGTCGGATGGCGTCAAAAGTAATAACATTTTCATGAACAACATTCTGCGTGTCAAAAGCATTGCTTGCGTTACTGTAAGATGCAACTTGTACTGTATCTAGTCAAATTCTATCTGACGCGCTATTATTTTCAGGAGAATGCTGTGGCATTTCAACTATTTGTACGGTTCTGTTATTTCTTCCTGACGTACTACGTTCGGGATGATATATACTATCTGGTTCATTCATGATAATATGTTTTTGCGCATGATTTTGCTGTTGGTAAGATCGACTGTTATTAAATGTACGCAGAAAATTGTGCTCATTACTTTTACGTCTGTCATGATAGTCATTTCTATACGATGCATTGCGACAGGAATTGAAGTAGTGTGTTTTCTGTACGTAGTTATTTCCTTGTTGCTGAGCGTTACTATTTGTTGGAGCTGACGCTATACGCGTAGGCGGCGAAACATTAAAGCTTGGTTGACCTTGTACAGTACATTGTTGGTTAGGTATGCTAACCGGCTGGTTTTGTTGCTGTTGTTGGGAAAAACCTCTATTGTTACCAAAATGCGTTCGCTGTTGCTGATAATTTTACACATACTGATGATTAAAATTTTCTATGATATTAAAATTACGCTGGTAGTTCTTGTCATTTCGGGAACGTATAATGATAAAATTGTCACTTTCGGTAAAACTTGTCTTATCGGGTTTTCTTTACTCATTCTTAATTATAGATAGATCGATAGTTGAAGAGCTGTTTTGATGGATATAAAGGATAGTAGAAGAGAAGGCAGCAGTGCAGAAAACTAAAGATGAAATGGCACTACTGTGGCTCGGGGCCCTGTGCACGCTACGGCACACATTCATTAAAGCGTAATGAATCCTCTGAGGTTTATTACGCGCTGCAAATAAATTTTAGCTTTTGCGTTACAGGCAATGTCGTTGAAAATTCAGAAGCAAATTGCTGTATCCATGCTAATTCTAGTTTCTGCATTACAGGAAATGCTGGTAAAAATTCAAGAGCAAATTGTCGTATCCAGTTGAAAGCGTGTACCTGTGCTCTGTCATTTTTAAATACCTTAGATTTTCTTACGGATAAAAATTGCTTGTAATGAACGTTATCGTCTCTGAATGTGTGAACAGGTTCAGGATTGCACGAGAATCTGTTTATCTGTGTCACTTCGTATTCTAAGTCACCTAGTCTCTGTAAATTACTTAAGTTATACTGGCTGTGTGAGTCTGACAAATGTTCGCAATGTGGTGTATGCTGTGATGTGTTAGTGAGTGAAACAATTTTCATATCTGTCACTTTGAAACATTCGTCAATTTGGCTATTCTGTTGTTCAAATTTCTTATCGACTTCCGTATCCAGAGTGTGTGAAAGTTCTGGTGACTTTAAATTAAACTCGTCGTGTAACTGTGTCGCATTTTCAGAACATTGTTCAGCAACCGCACTACTTTCATCTCTAAGTGATTCTGTTATCGCTGCATCTGTATTACTTAATTCACGTGCAACAGATCTAATTTCTTCACTACTGTTACTAGCACAAGCCTTAATTTCCTCACATAATTGTTCTTTAGTATCATAATGTTGCACGGTAATGGCTGTAATCTGTTCATTAAGTTGTTTGTTCTGTTCATCAAGGTTGTCGTGTTTTTCATTCGACTGTTTGAAACTTTCATTAAATTGTTTGATCGACCTGCCATATTTTTCATTGAGTTGTTTGCACGATTCATTAAGTTGTTTATAATTATTGTCTAGTTTTTCATTAAATTGTTTGAAATGGTTGTCAATTTTTTCAATAAGTTGTTTTTTGAGATTTTCATTATTTTCATTAAGTTGTTTGAAATTGTTTTCTTGTTCTTTCTTAAACTGTAGCAATACTGCCATAATTTGATCCAAGCCAAAATTAGCGACTCTATTCCCTGTGCTGTGTGTTGGTGTATCTGCATTTGTCACGTTTTCTGTAACCATTTGGTCATTCTGTGATTCTCGAAAAGGTTTCCCAATCGGATGTGCGCTGTTAGTCACTACCTCGGAATCAAATAAATCTGCCGTACTTTGAGTACACTGCTCATATTCGTTAGAAAAATTTATCTGTTCGTTACATAAATTTTGCAAATCGGGTGTGTCAAACTGGGCAGCGTTCATTGTAACAGAACGTGCCGCATCATCAATTGTCGTTAAATTAACAGAGGACACAATTGAATTTGTTTGCTGATCATTAGGATTAAAATCATTATTAATAATCCACACTCACTGATTGTCTGTAAATAGGGGATTATCACTATTACACTGAATGTCGCAAGTATTATCGGTCAAATTATACGAGTCAACTATTTCACTCATTGCACATCGCGATGTACTGTTAACAGTTTTTCGCGGCATTTTTCACAAAACAAAATAAAGCACAAAATGAAACAAAGACAATGCAAAATGCAACAAACTCAATTACAACAGAGAGCAACAAATTGCCGAAGCTCTGTGAAAGCAATAGTGACAAATTAGTAAATGCGCTGCGCCAGATGCAAACTACGTTTAAGTAAATAAGAGCAGATATATGACTACTTCTCAGAAGATTCACAAAGAAATACTATCCTGGCCGGATGTCGCCACGTGTAACCTCCCCACAAAATAATTTAAATAAGAAACCATGCACCAAGTGTAACCTCCGCACAAAACTTTTTAAATGAATTTTATATATTGTAACCTCTGAACAAAATTAATTTTAATGTAACCTCTGAACAAAATTGACTCCCATTTATGATCTCTATGCTGAAATGCATTCACATTTAATGTAACCACAAAATTCAATTCGTAAATCCGGAAATAATAAAAAAAAATCAGTAACCTGGTAAATTTTATGACGACAGCAGTGCTGTGCCTCGGCCCTGTATCCTGAATAAAAAAGGAAAAATTCTTAACTCAATAGAAACTGCGAATATATATCTGCTCTTATGTAGAAATTTTTTGGCACAGCTTCGTGCAATGCTGGCGTATATTTTTTTTTTTTTTGATTCTTGGAAGGAATGATCATGCATTGGAAATTTTCTTTAAATTGAAATGAATGCTTTTCTTTAAAAAAATTACTTTATATTATAAAAATTATTATTGGTGGCATTTTTTAAAAGAAATTAGTGACAGTTAATATACATTACTAGATATGCACAAGGCTGCTTCTTTACCTTCTACAATAATACTCATCGTCCAGAGTCCCGACCAGAGCAAACTGCAGACACGCGCAGGCACGCGCCGACTACTGTCGAGAACTGCCGACTGCTGCAGACTACAGAAGACTAAAGCCGACTAGCACGGACCGAAGACTAATGCAGACTACTCTCTGGTCAGAGACTCTGCCATGCCTCGCCCGTCGCCGGCAACGCATACGTCTTACATAACCCTCCACTGGGGGGGGGGGCCAAAATTTGGCAGCGATGGTGAGTCAATTGGACTTGCCATGAGCAACAAATTTTTCTTAATTAACTAAGTTTAAAATCACAGAATATATACATATATATAAGTGCAGAACATGAAATAAAATATAGTGCACATGCACTGAGTACAGAACATATCAGGCAAAGACAAAATGTATACACAATGAGTACAAATCATATTAACAAATGACATAAAGTGCACGCGCACTGTGGTACTGAACATATCAGGAAATCGTATAGGCAATGAGTACAAATCATATGAACAAATGACATAAAGTGCACACGCACTGTAGTACTGAACATATCAGGAAACCACAAATGTATAGGCAAAGAGTACAAATCATATTAACAAATGACAAAATTGCACACGCACTGTAGTTCAGAACATATCAGCAAATCGCAAAATGTATATGCAATGAATACAAATCATGTTAACAAAATGACAAAAGTTCACACGCACTGTATATACTTTTTTTTACTATTTTACAAGAACTAGGATAGGAAAGGGAAGGATTGCATCATGGTTGTAGCACTTTAGGTTGCACGCAGCTGCACTGAAAGTCCATATCTTTCTACAGAAGCACAACACCAAGTGAGACAATCTGCAGTTCTTTTCCTTGAAGTATTAATCAGTGTAGCGAAGAAACTGAAATGTCGTAGTAATATTCCATGTTATCGTTTTGGTAGAACATTAGGTACACCAAACAATGGGACCATAATAACATCTCCATCGCTCAAGGTGGTGGACAGCACGTCGTGTCAACACCACGTTCTTGTAAGGTACACCAACGTAGAATTAGTGCAAGAACCAAATATAGTGCTCCATTATCATGAGGATAGGCAGGGCAAACGGATATTGCTGTAATTTCTGGTAATTAGGTCAGAAGGTGAAGGACATTAAGTCACATACTAGTCTTCATTGAGAATGACACTAGTCTAACAACTGATTTGAGTAATTGGTGGCACTCATCGCCCAGATACTGAACATTTCTGTACCATGTATGAAGTATTACAGAATAATGTTCATAAATCATCTGATTACAGTGAACATTGGCACTCATTGACCAGTTACAAACCATCAGAAGTCATCATTCAAAATAGAAGCTAATGAATGGCATAGTATTAACATAATTCACTTAGTTATAGTAATCATTGGCACTCATTGGCCAGTTACAAAACATATAGCAAGTATTGAATAGTACAAAACATTTTTCATCATTCAAGTGACATACGACATATTTAAAATAATTATTGGCACTCATTGGCCAGTTACAAAGTATTCTTATATTTTTATAAAACCTTATTCAGTATTATTAAGAAGTTATCATTAAAAATGAGAGTCAATTATTGGCATAGCATTTGTAGAGTATAACAAAAATATTATTTACAGAAATTATTGGCATAGCATGTATGCATTATTACAAAATATCATTCACTATTACTCAGAACTCATCATTCAAGTGACATAGGGCATAATGAAAATGTAACATACTGTAACTATTACTCAAGGTCTGTGGTTAGAAAACATTATTCAGTATTACTCAGAACTGATCATTCAAGTGACATAGGACATATTGAAAATGTAACATACTGTAACTATTATTCAAGTTCTGTGACTAGAAAACATCATTCAGTATTACTCAGAACTCTTAAACTGGTAGCATTATTTGGGACTGGTAATACATTTTTTTTTGTGCTAGCAATGCATTGCGTTGAGATCGATAATTAATTATTGGGGCATAACAATATTTGCTTTTGAGTTACTGCTGCAAATGAGGATGTGTAACGTCATTCGTCATGAGTCAGCTGTAGCAAGGTTATGAAACAAATATAGTATATGTGATCACATTCATGAATGACACAGGTTTAATGACCAACTGCTTATAGCACATTAATTTCATGAATAATTTCTCCTGCAAAATATACAAAATGGATTATTAAACTGAAAGAAGAAACGCATATTATGCTGAAAAGTAGTGAACTTCGAATTAACAGGTAATGAAATGTGTATTAAATATATATGTTCTCTAGCTGTCCTTTCCAAAACCTTCAGTCATCATACCATGCGACATAAGACATACTGTCAAAACGAACTGCAACAAATACTTAAATAACTACATAGCATTTCTTAACTAACAGTAAATATATAAACCTCATCATTATTTTCATCTGCAAAGAAAAACTTCATTATCCATATCATCATAACTCCATTATTATCATCACCTGTAAAGAAAAACTTCATTATCCATATTAGAGTATTCTGCATCACTACTCATCATCATTCATTATCATCTGCAAAAAAGTCACTTCATTATTCATTATACAACTATTCCTTATTTCTAGCATATTTCATCACTAAAACTAAGATGTGTAGTTCTGTCTGACAGCTTGCATCAATCGCTTCGTATTCTCAAAGAAAAAATTAGTTAAGACTGCTATCATACGATGTGTATAGTATATTCTTGTTAATGCCTGTTAATTCTGATCCATTTACTCTTCGTGATGAGGTATTGCATCTTCTTTCGTTCATTGCGAAGGTGAAATTCCCATTTCTGTTTAATTTATTTCTTTTACATGTTATTTCTTTCTGAAAATGATGAACAAAGATTAATGTCTTGCATTTAAATCATATACCCATTAAATAAAAACTGGATTATAGTAACATAATTGAGCATACAGCATAGCATGACAGAAAACGTAATATGTAAAAAACATAGACAGTGTGCAGGTGCAAAAATGTACACAGAGTATCACACTGTAGCAGCAAAAAAAAAAAAAAAATTTAAAAATAGTCACGATGTTGAGATATCATAAGGCAAAATGTCAAAGTCAACTGGTGTTTGTTATATCTTAAAAATTTCAGCGTGCATACAAACAAAACAGGAAAACAATCATACATACATGAAAAACGGAAAATGTGCACGGTCTGATATATAACGACAAGAAATGACTTTCTTTGTGTTCAGCTTGTATGTTGTGTAGTTAATAGAGGCGAGACCTGAAGACTTTAATGGAGAGAGAATTTGATAAAATTAATATGTCACTAGATAGAATTGCATAATTAGTCATAAAATACGTAAGTTTATCTGGAAAAATGTGCACGGTCTGATGTGTAACGACAAGAAAAGCAACCTGCTAACCTTACCTTGCCGGGCACTTGCCAAGAAAAAATACGATAATCGTCAATAAGTAGTCACATAAATATAATTGCATAAGTGGTCATAAAATGTGTAAGTTCATCTGGAAAAATACGCTTGGTCTGATGTGTAACGACAACAAAAGCGACCTGCTAACCTTACCTTGCCGGGCACTTGCCTAGAAAAAATACGATAATCATCAGTAAGTAGTCACATAAATATAATTGCATAAGTGGTCATAAAAAAATTAGGAAATGGCATTACAGTATGATAAATCATAAAGTATGTTCATTCAATAAAGAGTTTGATGTTGGAGACATGGTGATTGCCCTTGCTTTTTCTGGTTCTCAAAGTTTCGACGTGTACTACATTGGGGTGAGGAATGTTGCGAATTCGATATGGACCTGCGTATAGAAGCTCAAATTTACTGCATCTGCTCTTTCCTCTGTTGGATAAATAGTGTGTACGTACTACTATCTTCTGTCCAATGCGAAAGTCACGGCGTGTGCAAACCTGTTTTTGCTGTCTTCTCCGGCGCTCTGCGGCACGTTTGATGTTGTTCAGCGCAATGTCAATTATTTCATGATGTCGTAGTTGACGAGATGTAGGAAAGGTTACTAATTCTTTAATTTTGTTAGGTGGTTCAACATTTTTCAGTATAACAGACGGAGATAGCATAGTAGATTCATTTGGTATGAAATTAATTACATCCTGGCATGAGAGTATGTATGTGTCCCAATCAATATGTTTTTTATGGCAGTATATTCTACACAGTTTACCAATTTCTTTCATTAATTGTTCACAAGGGTTCGAAGAAGCATGGTACCTGGATATATAGATCGGAGAAATGTTTCTAGCTCGTAACATACGTGTCCAAATAGCAGATCGAAACTGTGGTCTGTTGTCGCAAATTACTTTCAATACATGCCCTACATGAAATAGAAAATGTTTTACAAATGCTTTCGAAACAGTTTTAGCAGTAGCTTTGCGTAACTGAGTGAAGGTAACAAATTTTGAAGTGAGTTCAACAGCGACAAAGACGTAGCAAAAACCTCTATTAGTTCTGGGAATCGGACCAAAAATGTCTATAGCGGCCATGTGTCTCAATTTAACAGGTACAACGGGATGTAATGGAGGAATATGTGAAGTAGTGTCTGATTTAGCTTTCTGGCAGGTTTTACATAACGCTAAAACTCGTCGAATACGTTTCTCCAGGTTGGTAAAATAACAGTTCTGTCTCAGTATAAGAAAACATTTTCTGACTCCGTAATGTGCGTAACTTAAATGAGTATACCGGATTAATTTGTTAACAAGTTCGTCAGGAATGCATAATAACCAATTGTTGCTGTCAGGGTGAGAGCAGCAAAACAGAATATTATTGCGTACAGTGTAATGGTTTCTAATGGTAACGTTATTCCTATCTTGCCAAAGGTGTTTAATTTCTTTCCACACGTTGTCTATACTCTGCTCTTGTGCTATGTCTTGTAATGACGACGAAATGAAGTTTTCAAATGCAACTTGTTGAATGTACATGACGCTGAAATTTGCTTTGCAGAAGTTGGTTGCGATGTCTTGCTGACTGTTGCTAAGAGAACGGGATAGTGCGTTTGCTACAATAGTTTGTGTACCGGGAATGTGAACAATTGTAAAATTAAATTCCTGCAAATAAAGTTTCCATCTGCTTAATCTGTCGTGAGTAAATTTAGCCGACAGTAAAAATTGTATAGCTCTATGATCTGTGTAAACAGTCGTATGTCTACCATAAAGAAAATGCCGAAATCTCGTAAATGCCCATACAACACATAATGTTTCAAGTTCTGTAATAAAATAATTGCGTTCGGCAGGTGACAGAATGCGACTCGCAGAGGCGATGTTTTTAATTACTGTACAACCATCTTCTTCAATTTCCTGAGAAATATGTACGCCTAAAGCGGTGCTAGAACTGTCGGTGGCAATGGAAAAATTTCTAGTAAGATCTGGGTGCGATAAAAGTGGTGCATTCAACAAAGCATGTTTCAGGTTCATAAATTCAGAATGTACTTGCTTATCCCAGGACCAAATAGTGTTTTTACCTGTCAACTGACATAATCTAGGGGTGTCTAAAGCAGAGTAATGAATAAATTTACGAAAAAAGTTAATTAAGCCCAAAAAGCTGCGTAGTTGTTTCCTCGTCGTAGGAACAGTAATGTCACGTAAAGCTTGAAGTTTTTCCGGGTCAGGCGTAATGCCCTCTGCTGAAATTACATGTCCAAAAAATTTTATAGAAGTTTTACCAAAGTGCGATTTACTGAGATTAACTGTGAGTCCTTGTGCACGAAAAGTTTGCAACAGTTGTTCAAGAATCAGATTGTGTTCAGACCAGTTAGCTTCTGCAATAAGAATGTCGTCTACGTACGTTGTGATAATATCTTTCATGCAAAAGTGTGTGTCGGATGGCGTCAAAAGTAATAACATTTTCATGAACAACATTCTGCGTGTCAAAAGCATTGCTTGCGTTACTGTAAGATGCAACTTGTACTGTATCTAGTCAAATTCTATCTGACGCGCTATTATTTTCAGGAGACTGCTGTGGCATTTCAACTATTTGTACGGTTCTGTTATTTCTTCCTGACGTATTACGTTCGGGATGATATATACTATCTGGTTCATTCATGATAATATGTTTTTGCGGATGATTTTGCTGTTGGTAAGATCGACTGTTATTAAATGTACGCAGAAAATTGTGCTCATTACTTTTACGTCTGTCATGATAGTCATTTCTATACGGTGCATTGCGACAGGAATTGAAGTAGTGTGTTTTCTGTACGTAGTTATTTCCTTGTTGCTGAGCGTTACTATTTGTTGGAGCTGACGCTATACGCGTAGGCGGCGAAACATTAAAGCTTGGTTGACCTTGTACAGTACATTGTTGGTTAGGTATGCTAACCGGCTGGTTTTGTTGCTGTTGTTGGGAAAAACCTCTATTGTTACCAAAATGCGTTCGCTGTTGCTGATAATTTTACACATACTGATGATTAAAATTTTCTATGATATTAAAATTACGCTGGTAGTTCTTGTCATTTCGGGAACGTATAATGATAAAATTGTCACTTTCGGTAAAACTTGTCTTATCGGGTTTTCTTTACTCATTCTTAATTATAGATAGATCGATAGTTGAAGAGCTGTTTTGATGGATATAAAGGATAGTAGAAGAGAAGGCAGCAGTGCAGAAAACTAAAGATGAAATGGCACTACTGTGGCTCGGGGCCCTGTGCACGCTACGGCACACATTCATTAAAGCGTAATGAATCCTCTGAGGTTTATTACGCGCTGCAAATAAATTTTAGCTTTTGCGTTACAGGCAATGTCGTTGAAAATTCAGAAGCAAATTGCTGTATCCATGCTAATTCTAGTTTCTGCATTACAGGAAATGCTGGTAAAAATTCAAGAGCAAATTGTCGTATCCAGTTGAAAGCGTGTACCTGTGCTCTGTCATTTTTAAATACCTTAGATTTTCTTACGGATAAAAATTGCTTGTAATGAACGTTATCGTCTCTGAATGTGTGAACAGGTTCAGGATTGCACGAGAATCTGTTTATCTGTGTCACTTCGTATTCTAAGTCACCTAGTCTCTGTAAATTACTTAAGTTATACTGGCTGTGTGAGTCTGACAAATGTTCGCAATGTGGTGTATGCTGTGATGTGTTAGTGAGTGAAACAATTTTCATATCTGTCACTTTGAAACATTCGTCAATTTGGCTATTCTGTTGTTCAAATTTCTTATCGACTTCCGTATCCAGAGTGTGTGAAAGTTCTGGTGACTTTAAATTAAACTCGTCGTGTAACTGTGTCGCATTTTCAGAACATTGTTCAGCAACCGCACTACTTTCATCTCTAAGTGATTCTGTTATCGCTGCATCTGTATTACTTAATTCACGTGCAACAGATCTAATTTCTTCACTACTGTTACTAGCACAAGCCTTAATTTCCTCACATAATTGTTCTTTAGTATCATAATGTTGCACGGTAATGGCTGTAATCTGTTCATTAAGTTGTTTGTTCTGTTCATCAAGGTTGTCGTGTTTTTCATTCGACTGTTTGAAACTTTCATTAAATTGTTTGATCGACCTGCCATATTTTTCATTGAGTTGTTTGCACGATTCATTAAGTTGTTTATAATTATTGTCTAGTTTTTCATTAAATTGTTTGAAATGGTTGTCAATTTTTTCAATAAGTTGTTTTTTGAGATTTTCATTATTTTCATTAAGTTGTTTGAAATTGTTTTCTTGTTCTTTCTTAAACTGTAGCAATACTGCCATAATTTGATCCAAGCCAAAATTAGCGACTCTATTCCCTGTGCTGTGTGTTGGTGTATCTGCATTTGTCACGTTTTCTGTAACCATTTGGTCATTCTGTGATTCTCGAAAAGGTTTCCCAATCGGATGTGCGCTGTTAGTCACTACCTCGGAATCAAATAAATCTGCCGTACTTTGAGTACACTGCTCATATTCGTTAGAAAAATTTATCTGTTCGTTACATAAATTTTGCAAATCGGGTGTGTCAAACTGGGCAGCGTTCATTGTAACAGAACGTGCCGCATCATCAATTGTCGTTAAATTAACAGAGGACACAATTGAATTTGTTTGCTGATCATTAGGATTAAAATCATTATTAATAATCCACACTCACTGATTGTCTGTAAATAGGGGATTATCACTATTACACTGAATGTTGCAAGTATTATCGGTCAAATTATACGAGTCAACTATTTCACTCATTGCACATCGCGATGTACTGTTAACAGTTTTTCGCGGCATTTTTCACAAAACAAAATAAAGCACAAAATGAAACAAAGACAATGCAAAATGCGACAAACTCAATTACAACAGAGAGCAACAAATTGCCGAAGCTCTGTGAAAGCAATAGTGACAAATTAGTAAATGCGCTGCGCCAGATGCAAACTACGTTTAAGTAAATAAGAGCAGATATATGACTACTTCTCAGAAGATTCACAAAGAAATACTATCCTGGCCGGATGTCGCCACGTGTAACCTCCCCACAAAATAATTTAAATAAGAAACCATGCACCAAGTGTAACCTCTGCACAAAACTTTTTAAATATTTATTTTATATATTGTAACCTCTGAACAAAATTAATTTTAATGTAACCTCTGAACAAAATTGACTCCCATTTATGATCTCTATGCTGAAATGCATTCACATTTAATGTAACCACAAAATTCAATTCGTAAATCCGGAAATAATAAAAAAAAATCAGTAACCTGGTAAATTTTATGACGACAGCAGTGCTGCGCCTCGGCCCTGTATCCTGAATAAAAAAGGAAAAATTCTTAACTCAATAGAAACTGCGAATATATATCTGTTCTTATGTAGAAATTTTTTGGCACAGCTTCGTGCAATGCTGGCGTATATTTTTTTTTTTGATTCTTGGAAGGAATGATCATGCATTGGAAATTTTCTTTAAATTGAAATGAATGCTTTTCTTTAAAAAAAATTACTTTATATTATAAAAATTATTATTGGTGGCATTTTTTAAAAGAAATTAATGACAGTTAATATACATTACTAGATATGCACAAGGCTGCTTCTTTACCTTCTACAATAATACTCATCGTCCAGAGTCCCGACCAGAGCAGACTGCCGACACGCGCAGGCACGCGCCGACTACTGTCGAGTACTGCAGACTACAGAAGACTAAAGCCGACTAGCACGGACCGAAGACTAATGCAGACTACTCTCTGGTCAGAGACTCTGCCATGCCTCGCCCGTCGCCGGCAACGCATACGTCTTACAAACAGTATAAAAGTTGTCAGTGAAAATCACTTGTTTCACAAGTGGTATTATAAAGCATTTGGTCTTGAAGTTAATTGAAGTTGAACTTTTACTTGAAGTCATTTGTGTGGTTGTAGAGAGTATTTTCAGTTCAAATAATGTTAAAACTTTGCAATATAAATGATTTTAAGTGGGGCAGTAACTCAGCTTTTATCATAATGCGAAATGTTTCTGAAAAGTGTGTATAGTTTGTGTATGTAAAGAAAGTTTGTGCCCCCCTCCCCCCATTTCATTCTTTTACATCAGGAAGAAACAAACTGAATAGTTGTTTTGTAGCTAAAGAAACCTGAAGTAATCATTTAAAAGAATATATATACAAAAGGTGTGTGTTCAGTGTTATCTTATTGCATTTATGATGTGTATATGTGTGTTCCCCAAACTTTAATTTTTATCGGAGGTCACTTAATCTTGTGTAAGTCTATTTGGGAACAATTCCTGTGCTAAGCTAGTGATTATGTCGAGTAGGGTTAAAATCCATAGTTTCTCTGATTACTTACATATGCAATTGTTGACTACTGCTACTCACTGTGCAATTCGTCTAGTTGTAACAAGTGTTCATTGCACTTTGCAAAGAAAGTGCTTATGAAAGTTCCCCTTTGCAAGAGTAAAGACAAATCTATTGGAAATAATGTTTTCACATTATTATGCCTAATTAGCCTGGCGACCGTTTATTATTTCATTTACTTTAAATCTGTTACTGTAATTTCTTATGAAGATTCAAGTCCTTTTAATTTTTACCAACAGCCATAATTACAAAATTCATGTTCGATTCCCTCTGCCTGTTAGGTAATGCATAGTCAAACTTTTAAAAATCCTCTCAGAGGGTAACACCTACTGTGCGTTTAAGTCATATTTAGGCAAACTGCAGCGGTAGTATTATACTTGGCTTCCTTGTAATATGTTTGTAAGTTCCGTTGTTTGGAAACAGTGTAGCACATGCATGCGCAATGCCAGTCGTAGTTATAACTTCTATGTAAAGGAAGGCTGCAGGTTGATTTTCTTGGTTGTTTTAGACGTCAGCTGGTAGGGTATTTTCGTAACCGGTAATGTCAGCGAGTGATTTGCTTTTTAATTAATGTCTCAGAGTAAAATTCATAATCAGCACTACATGCAAAAGTTGGTTCAATTGCTTTCTCATGGAATAAATACAGTTAATTAATAACTCAAATTTTGAATTCATTGATAGTAGTAAGAATGGGACAGGTGACCATAATTTTGACTTAATATGGTATAACGTTGTTGCTTTAATTTGTGGTGTAAGCGGAACTGATAGACAATAAAAGCGGGTCAAAAGCTGTGAGCGGTCTGGGGAAGTTAACCTTGCATTACTGAGCAACTGTTTCACCAGGTATCCAGTCTAGCTTACCAAATTCCTAACCAGACTAACATTAATTATAATCTTTTAATAGTCATACGACAACCGGTGATATATATATAAAAGAGAATTTAAGTAAAAAGAAATAAATCAGTTTATATTTGGAAATTTATTTTAACATTGATCATTGAAATTTCAGCATATTAAACTTGATTCATAAATAAACTGGTGCCTTAGTTAGGATTGTGCCAAAATGTGAGTTTGTAATCTTGAGGAACATATCAAATGTGGAGCCAAGATTGGGAGACTGCATACAACACTGCATTCATAAAATAACACACGAAGAACGTTGAAACATATGCAAGAGGAAATTAACCACAACCAACCGATTCAATTTTCACCCAAAGAAATTACTTTCGTAGCACAATCCTGTCCGTCATGTAATTACCACACGCTGGTATACTGAATTCATACTAACTCTCTGTGAAATCTTCCCAAAAAGAATAGCTGAGGGCTACTTTGATGATTACACGACATGCTTCACGTGGTCAACATGGTTTACACAAAGCGTGCAACTCCATAATAATTTTGATAATTAAAATAAATTAGATCGAAAAGCAATTTACAAAAGAAAAACCTCGAACTGGTTACTAACGTCTTACTACTAACCTGATGGGTCAAACAATTATGTAAGCACGTGGTAGTGGTCTCACAAAGTACACCTCACGTGGGTTGAACATAAAGAAAAGTTGCTATATTGAAAAATATTGTCAAGACGAGACGTTATAATCTCACGCACATTCGTATTTAAGATTGATTATCTTAGTTAGAGTTACTGATCAACACGTGGTTCCACTTTACTCACAAGGTACTGACAAAGCAACTACCGGAAAATAATCTGAACTTCACACACGAATTACACTGCGTTGCAATTTAAGATAACATTAGATATTTTAGAGCTAAACCTGAAATAAAGGTGATTAAATTTTCAGTTAGGCTGACCTTAAGAAATCCATTGTCCTACGGACTTAGCAGACACGCGCTTAGCCGGAGATCTTACCACTTCAGACGCTCGCCACAGACAGACTGACCTGCGCTCCTACCGAGCGTGCTTCCTGAGGGTGGCTCACAAATACCAACGGAAGTGGCCAGAGGGGCAGCTTCCTATACCAAAATGACAAGGGACGGCCAGGACCATGCTAAGAATGGAAACCTCTCTGCTTTTAGAAAGCGTAGCTACCTGTTCCGACGTTGGTCCTACTGTTCTCTAGCAGACAGGCTTGTTGCTACCCTCAAGCATGCAACTAGAAATACATTTGCTCATTCATCCTCTCACACAGAAGGGAAGGGGGATGACAGTATCTTATCATATACAGTACATAATAGAAAGCTGATGTAGGTTCCGTATGAGACTGTGTGACATGAATTACATATAAACTGTGTTTTAAAGTGTAGTAGTGTGACAGATCGCTCTTGTTTATGCGTAAAAGTAACACGTTCCACTACTCAGTCTCCTCCCAGATAGTCAGAAACGCCACAGTAAATTCAGAAGAGGAATTTATGCCGTAAATGACTACAGATTTAAGAAATCAACATGAAAGGAATCCAACAGAGACCTTTCATTACCCCAACGCTCCGGGAAAAGACTGTGCAGGGAATTTTCTGGCCATGCTAGGACATTCCCAAGCAGGCTTCTCACACCCTACTTAAACCAAAAGTGTAAAGAAAAGGCAAAAGGTCACCAGCTACTTGCTAAAACACAATAATTTCAACAAATCTTTAAAATCTACCAATTTCAAACAGAAAAAGAGAACACAATCTGTGACACCTATTTAAAAGATAGTGTAGACCTAATTCGGTCAGCAAGTAAAAACAATGGTTCCTGTGTCATTAATATGAAAACAATTAATGGTTGTTACCCTTATGGAGTTCACCAGTAGTTGCTCATTGCAAGGGCCAACTGATCACAGGAAAATTTATGACTGTTTATTAACAAGCAAAATTTATGAAAATAGCAAAGGTGCCACAGCAATTAAAAAAGACATGAAAATAACATCAGTAATATAAAGCAGAACATTACAATGCACAATCCGCAAAAGCAAAAAAAAAAAAGATAAGAGAAGAAAACATGTTTTACAAAGCGGTTATTGCAAAAAAAATTCTATATCTTATAAAACTAATAATTTGTAGAATTAAAATAACTATGTGGCACTAATTTAATCACTCTACTATATTTCAATTAGTTGGCAAACATTGAGCACTGTGTCATTGTACTGAAACTACAATAATTATGTGATTGTTACCCTTAAGGGGTTCCTCACAATAAATATGCCCCATGCATAGGCTAATCGATCACAGTCCAATGAGAATGAATAGCTATCTGACTGATAAACGAAGCAATGCCACTTGAATGAACTTACGAAACAAAAATATCACAAATCTAATACATCACACAAGAACAAACATTGATCAATAAAACAGTACAATAGTCAACATCTAAAGAAAAAACACCAATAAATAAAACACCTGCAAAATACAAGAGTCAAAGTCTAAAAAAAAAACAATAAATAGAACACCTGCAAAATACAAGAGTCAGTCTAATAAACACCAATAAATCGAACCCCTGCAAAACACACGAGTCAAAGTTTCTGTGACAGAAACACACTTATATGCATTGAACTAAGAACCGTATAATCACTGTTCACTGACACACTCAGTAGTTCCACTGTTCCGAGGCACAATATAAGGGGAAGGGGAGGGGGGGGGGGGTTCGTCGCCGCAGCTGTCAGAAGGGATTTTTGTCCATCTGTTGCGTGCAATCCCGCCGTGTCTGCCCTCTCACGAAGTTTCTCTTGGTGGCCCGTGTCACGTACATCTCGATTTGGTTCCATGTTTGTGTTGTCAAATTCGTGCGGTATCCTCGATTGACACACCAGGTTGATATTCCTGGGCGAGGATGACACTTAATGGCTCTTCTTTGTGCCACCCTTAGCTACCAGAGAACATCGAACTATGATTTACTGTCGCTTGACAGTGGGCATTCGCCAGGATATATTGCTAGGCGTCGTTGAAGTCTGCCAATTTCTCTGGACAGTATGTGTCAAAAGGCTCCACGCCCCTTGTGTTGTTACATTCTTGAGTTATCCTCAATTGGCTCGCCGGTTTGATATTCCTGGGCAAGGATGACACTTAATGGCTCTTCTTTGTGCCACCCTTAGCGACCAGAGAACATCGAACCGTGATTCACTGTCGCTTGACAGTGGGTATCCGTCAGGAAATGTTGATAGGCGTCGTTGAAGTCTGCCAATTTCTCTGGACAGTATGTATCAAAAAGGCTCCATGCCCCTTTCTCCCCTGTCTTCTGTCGTTTCACCGCAGCCGTCTCGTCACGGTCGCGTGCGTGTGGTGCGTTGCCAGCGGACGGATTTCCGCGCGGTGGACCGCTCGCCCATCTCAGGTCATCGCCTCCAGGAAGGATCGCACGGGGCGGTCGCCCATTAGCTCCAGGTGAAAGGGAAAGTGTTTGCCGCGTACCCTTCTTTTGTTGTCGGCCGCGCTCCCGAAGTGGCCCGGTTGACAGCGTGTCCTACTGGGAAACCCGCTAGTTTACAACTAGCCCTCCTCCTCGCTGCTCCCACTATCTCATAAGAGTTTAGCCGGTTCGCTTTCACGTTCTCAACTGCATTCACAGAAATTGTTCATCATACTTATGTCATTACCAAATGTCATACATAATACCGCTTAGTATTGTCTTTCACAATTTTTTAAGAACAAAAGTGAGACTTAATTTTTTTTAAATAAAAAAAATTAGATGAATCGACAATATAAAAATAAAAGTTAAATGACTTGACAATATAAAAAAATAAAAGTTAAATCACTTGACAATGTAAAAAATAAAAATTAATGAACTGACAATATAATTTCTAAATCCACATCACTAATGTGGTTCACTTACGTTTTAATAAATAAAATGCTACTTATTAATTCACTAAAATGAATAGGATTATGCCTTGTGCAAGTATAGGTCAGGACAGCATAGGGTTCACATGTTATTTACACACACACACATGCACACCTGTTGTCTATTCTACAAACTAACTACCCATAAACATGCATTACTCAAAATTTTACTTCAATCCACTACTAGTTAAGCCAACAAGCTACTTCAATGCTATTTCAACACCGTGTATATACCACTACAACATTGTTCTAATTCGTCCTCTTCTTGACGCTCGCGGCATACGTCTTGTCACATGATAAACATGGAGAAACGTTCCTTAAACATACAAAGTAGAAAGAACAATGGTTATTTGCAAATCAAAACATTTATACCAGTTCACACACCTGATAAGAGACTCGCAATTATACATTTATCATACTTATATATTTACACATAAAACAGTAAGAAAATTTCATCTAAAATTACGTTATCACAAGAATTAATCACATAGATGACTCTGAGAACGGTAAAAATATCTGCATCATACAGATTATACTACCTTTTCTTACCCATTTTGCTGCGATTTCGTTCCTTCTTTAAGTTACCTTTCGCTTCCAAATCAGTTATTTCGCCGGTGGTGGTTATTCTGGATTCATATATCATGAATGGCAAAATTGTGGTCTCCTCTATTCTGTAAAACAGTTTCATCTTAACATATTGAACTTACAACAGACACAAAAGATCCGAATCCTCCTGTAGTTTAAATGACAAATGTTTTGCTTCATCCTTATTACCTTAAACCAAGCTTTCCTTTGGTCCCATAATCAAACTTATTTAATCTTCCTCTACCTTCATGAGGGAAATTTCCTCAGTACAAATCATATAGGCTGCAGTGCATCCCGCACCAGCGAAAACAGTAAGCTGTAATGCTCACAGCATCAGCAAAACACATAAACGTCTCTTTTCTAGGACAAGTATTAACGCAGAATAATTTTTCAGGCTCTGGCTCAACATCAATCAAGACTACAGAAAGGATCCATATTTCTGTTCCATTCTCCATTTGCCGAAAAACTGCTCGTATTTGGCTACCACAATAATATTGCAGGGCCATGTAAATTACACAAACCATATTTCTTCTTTCACCTTGAAGGGAAGCAATATATTGACGAAATCCACAGACAGCACTTTACATACTCAGCTATAAAGAACAAAAAAGACATATATCATCAATATTAACATATCATCGCATATTGGGAAGCCATTGGTTAAACAACCGTATTATCGCATCCTGTTTTCAAGATTCCAAACTTACTCATTCCTTTCTCAGAGTTCTCCTATCTTAAAATATTCATACAGCACGCATACTATAGTAAGAGATCCTCATTTATACTGACAGATATAGAATAGTAATAGATAGATAGTAGCACTGAAAACCGAAAATCGGAAACAAGGCTACTAACAGCTGGGGACCTGGGTTTGCCAGACCCATAATACCCACAGATTGGGTATTCCCCTGAGTTTTGCATTAATTTAACACAGATCTTGCTTCCCTCAGGAGCGACTAGCTTCAATTTACACACACACACACACACAAAACATAAACAGCATTTCACTCGTTCACAAAGAAACCTGTTATGTTCACATTTGAACCAACCTAAATCCTAATTGCACAAGGAAAGAAAAAAAACTACAAAAATCACTTCAATCAATCACATAGAAACATCTTTATCACTATTTTTACCAACATATTATTCAAAATGCATTTATCACAAACGTAAACTAATCAATTCATTCTCCTCTCTATACACCCTATGTACTCATTTGCCACGTCACTCTTTTGTTCCGATTGGGCGCCTTCTGCGCTGATCGTTTGTCATTGCCGGTTTTGTTCATTTCCATTTGCTGGATTATGTCTAGGGTTAGCCGGCCGAATTTCAACATCATGAGGTGCTCCGCCTACAGTCCTATTCCCACCGTGTTCACCGTAGTATCGATTCTGGTTGCCATAACTGTTGCGTTCACGATCCTGTCCACGTCCTCGATCATTTCCGTTGTTCCACCTGTGTTCGCGACTGTTGCCCCAGTTTCTATACGGCCTGTCCCGATTATTGTTCCGTTCGCGTCGCGACGACCAGTCACGCCGTTGATTAGTGCGACGGCCACGACTGCGATCGCGCTGCTGTGCCCCGTAATAACTTGGTGCCTGATTAGGCGGGCATTCTGCTGTATTATATTCCAACTCTTGGAGAAGTGTCTTAAACGTTTCCACGTCCTCTTTGCATCGTCCCGCAAGAATGACGTGGCGCAAGTGCATCGGCAATTTGGTGACGCATATCCTAATTAGTTCCGCAGGTCCGTATGGATCATATAGAAATTGATTCGCCTGCAGCACATATATTCTATCTTATGTGAACTTGCCCAGTCGGGGGGAAGACAAAACTCAAATTGCTCGAGCCATGCTCGTGGATGTATTCCTTTTTGCGAATTTAGAAATATCTCAAACTTTCTCACCGTAAGGAAATGTTTGAAATCAAATCCCCGCATTTCCTCCTGGCGAGGCCCTTGAATGTTTCTATTTTTCTCATGTCTGCCCCTCAAAATACATTCTTCCCTGTCGTCAAAATCTCCCTCGTGGCCGGAGTCCCTCTCTGCACTGTCCGTACGCCTATTTTTAGTGCTATTGACGAGTTCGGAATCCACCCAATGAGGCTTTCCAGATGCGCCACGCGTTCTTGTAATTCGCTTGTTACAGCTTTGTGCTGCCTGTTCACTTCGAACTGTCCCTTCTGAAATCTAAGAAGCGAACGCACTTCTTCGGTCTCTGCGGCCGCTACCAGTGTAATATTGTTCTCGCTTTCCGTCACCTTCATCATGCCTACGATGTCTGCTAATGCCGCAATCTTATCATGTATTTGTCTGTTGTCCTCCGCCCCAGTCTGCTTTAATTGTTCTACTTGCTGTTCCAGTGCGTGAATCGCTTGACTGTTGTCCGCTACTGTGTTGCTAACGGACGTGGGACAATGCGTTTCCGTCTCTTGGACCCTCGAGAGTACCTGCTGGTGTTCTCTTTGGCATTCTTCTCTCAGCGCTTGGAAATTCCTAAGTAGCTGTTCTTCGCTCTCTTTAGATTTCGCATCGCGACTCCGCTTGCCCTGTTCTAAGGCTTGCAGTCGGTCATCAATTTGTTCAAATGTACGGCCTAATTCTTTCATAATATCACTTTTTATTTCACTTGCCAGATTGTTTATTCTTTGTGAGATATCATCGGACACTCTCTGCATCGACTTGTCGACTTTATTTGTCTGCTGGATTAGTTTTTCGTCTATTTGGTCGCCTAGCTCTCGGATCGATTTTTCTGATTTCTCTGCGTCATTTGTTCGCCTAGCTCTCGGATCGATTTTTCTGATTTCTGCGTCATTTGTTCGCCTAGCTCTCGGATCGATTTTTCAGATTTCTCTGCGTTTTCTTTATTTTGTTGCAATAAGGCTTTCATGAGTTCTGCCAAATCAATTTGGTTAGTTGGAGACAAATTAATTTCTGGCTCTGATGTGAGCCCGTTCATCCTGTTTTGCATTTCCTCTGAAGTATTTCCCAATGCATTTTCGGAACAGTCTGACGCGTTAATATTCGAAATCAAATTACCCCCTTGGTCCATGTTGCTTAAGTTGTTGGACTGCCTACTTTTAGCTTGGTTACGTGTCTGCATTAGTTCAATTTATACCCGGTACACAACACAACAGAACAAACGCATCCCCCAAAAATTACGACAGTCACATGAAAGGTACCCAACCTAGTACGCACTTTTTCACACGCAAAACAAATTTATATCTTTGATCGAAGTAAATGCAATTTACAAGCGAGGAAAAAAAAAACACACACACACATATAAAACACACAAATATAGAAAACAAAACAAGACAAACAACACAACGCCGATCAACAACGCAGTGAATCTTTTGAAAGTCTGCTCAGAAACAACGCAGAAGTTGTTTGAGTGCTGTAGGGGAAAAAAAATTAAGATTATACAATGTTCGCAATCTAACGTTTCAGAGATTACAGAGTCCAGTGGAATCGCAGAACAGGGTCGCCATGTATAACGTTGTTTCTTTAATTTGTGGTGTAAGCGGAACTGATATACAATAAAAGCGGGTCAAAAGCTGTGAGCGGTCTGGGGAAGTTAACCTTGCATTACTGAGCAACTGTTTCACCAGGTATCCAGTCTAGCTTAGCAAATTCCTAACCAGACTAACATTAATTATAATCTTTTAATAGTCATACGACAACCGGTGATATATATATAAAAGAGAATTTAAGTAAAAAGAAATAAAGTAATAAAATAAAGAAAAGTAAAAAGAAATAAAATAAAACATTTGGAAATTTATTTTAACATTGATCATTGAAATTTCAGCATATTAAACTTGATTCATAAATAAACTGGTGCCTTAGTTAGGATTGTGCCAAAATGTGAGTTTGTAATCTTGAGGAACACATCAAATGTGGAGCCAAGATTGGGAGACTGCATACAACACTGCATTCATAAAATAACACACGAAGAACGTTGAAACATATGCAAGACGAAATTAACCACAACCAACCGATTCAATTTTCACCCAAAGAAATTACTTTCGTAGCACAATCCTGTCCGTCATGTAATTACCACACGCTGGTATACTAAATTCATACTAACTCTCTGTGAAATCTTCCCAAAAAGAATAGCTGAGGGCTACTTTGATGATTACATGACATGCTTCACGTGGTCAACATGGTTTACACAAAGCGTGTAACTCCACAATAATTTTGATAATTAAAATAAATTAGATCGAAAAGCAATTTACAAAAGAAAAACCTCGAACCGGTTACTTACGTCTTACTACTAACCTGATGGGTCAAACAATTATATAAGCACGTGGTAGTGGTCTCACAAAGTACACCCCACGTGGGTTGAACATAAAGAAAAGTTGCTATATTGAAAAAAGTTGTCAAGACGAGACGTTATAATCTCACGCACATTCGCATTT
Source organism: Schistocerca americana (assembly GCF_021461395.2). Classification (NCBI taxonomy): domain Eukaryota; kingdom Metazoa; phylum Arthropoda; class Insecta; order Orthoptera; family Acrididae; genus Schistocerca; species Schistocerca americana. The sequence goes on from NC_060126.1 coordinate 385,996,088, forward strand.
AAGATTGATTATCTTAGTTAGAGTTACTGATCAACATGTGGTTCCACTTTACTCACAAGATAGTGACAAAGCAACTACCGGAAAATAATCTGAACTTCACACGCGAATTACACTGCGTTGCAATTTAAGATAACATTAGATATTTTAGAGCTAAACCTGAAATAAAGGTGATTAAATTTTCAGTTAGGCTGAACTTAAGAAATCCATTGTCCTACGGACTTAGCAGACACGCGCTTAGCCGGAGATCTTACCACTTCAGACGCTCGCCACGGACAGACTGACCTGCGCTCCTACCGAGCGTGCTTCCTGAGGGTGGCTCACAAATACCAACGGAAGTGGCCAGAGGGGCAGCTTCCTATACCAACATGACAAGGGACGGCCAGGACCATGCTAAGAATGGAAACCTCTCTGCTTTTAGAAAGCGTAGCTACCTGTTCCGACGTTGGTCCTACTGTTCTCTAGCAGACAGGCTTGTTGCTACCCTCAAGCATGCAACTAGAAATACATTTGCTCATTCATCCTCTCACACAGAAGGGAAGGGGGATGACAGTATCTTATCATATACAGTATATAAAAGAAAGTGGATGTAGGTTCCGTATGAGACTGTGTGACATGAATTACATATAAATTGTGTTTTAAAGTGTAGTAGTGTGACAGATCGTTCTTGTTTATGCGTAAAAGTAACACGTTCCACTACTCAGTCTCCTCCCAGTTAGGCAGAAACGCCACAGTAAATTTAGAAGAGGAATTTATGCCGTAAATGACAACAGATTTAAGAAATTAACATGAAAGGAATCCAACAGAGATCTTTCAATGGTTACAGATTTGTGTGACTTAACAGAAATGATTAACTGTCTCCATTGTTTAGTACACAGATTGTGGTATGTAGCCAACAGCTGCGGAGTTGTGTACAGACTAACAGACGTGCAACTGTTAAGTAACTGACTGTCCGGATGAACCAAATATTTGTATATATGGTATCATAATCCTCTTCAATGATCGTCCGCGATCATCACTCAACATAGACTTTGGTCCGCCTTGTGGCTTTACAGATGTTTTTTTGCTTTGCCTCTGTGCGATATAACCTCTGAGTCACATTGCCTAAATTAACCATTAATAACACAATAACGGCATATTAGTTTTAATACAAGCTTACACAACTTGTTTAGTTTTGCGTATAAAATAGGGTGTTACAACTTGGGCGCACTTATTAAGGTTACTGTGAACATGAAGCAAGGTGTTTACTTCAACAATTGTTAGATTTTAGGCTACATCTTCGTGATGAGTGCGCTGTGAAACTCCCACTTCGAAAAATGAGAACAGTTGTGTTCACAGAGCTGTACACATATAGAGATTCGGCAGAAATATGGAAAGGCCAAAAAAGCAACACATTGCCATGCCTTATGAGGTGTAGAACTCCTGTTGGCATTGAAAGCAGCTTTCAGTCGTCTCGGAATGGAAAAATACAGGTAATGTACCGTTGTGAAGGAAATCTTATACCATTCTTCCTGCAAAATAGTGCCAAGCTCAGGCAACGTTGATAGAGGCGGATAGCGATCACACAGCCATCTCTCCAAAATATACCATAAAACCTCAATAATATTGGGATCTGGTGACAGGAGGGATGCGACAATTCATGGTCGTGCTCACAAAACCAGTCCTGAACGGTGAAAGCCGTATCGTCTTGGAACACTGAATTATCATTGGGGAGCAAACACTGTATCGTGGGATCGACCTGATCAGCTAAAATTGTCATGTAATCGTTGGCAGTAATGCGACCTTGTATAGTAACCATGTGGCCCATGGAGTACCGTGGTACGGCTGCCAAATTATCACAAGATCCCTACCATGTTTCACTGTAGGGACGTAAACTCGGACAGAGACATGCGAAACAAGCTTCATCGGACCAAATATTTTTCTTCGGTTGCTCCACAGTCCAGATTTTAAGGCTCGGAACCACGTTTTACTGTTACTGGCATTTGAATCGCTGTTGCGTGGTTTTGGAATTCTAGCTTGACCTGCAATTCCCAGGTTATGGAGCTCCCATCGTGTTATTTTGGTGCCGACGGGTTTCGCTACTGCAGGGTTCAGTTCTGCAGTGACTTTTGCACCTGTTATTCTCTTATTTTTCGTCTCAATCGTCTGCACTGACTGCCCGTCACGATCACTCAACAACCTTTTCGTCCGCGTTGTGATTTAGCGCACGATGTTTTTCCGCTTTTGCTGTATGCATTATTACTCGCCTTTCCAAACACAAAACGCTTCGGCTATATCGAATACGGAAGCACGCAGTGTACGAAGATCAACAAGTTTCCCACGTTCGAATTCACTTAGTTCCGATACAATGCTCTCCACAACCACACAGAACACTGTCATTTCCACGGCTGACAATTGAAACGTATCGAGGACTTTGCGCAGGTGCTGTTTACCGTCAGATGCAACAGCTCAATCTGCAGGTCTGGCTAGCATCCGCGTTTGTGTTCAAGTATACATTTCCGCGGTTTTTCCATATTTTTGTCAAACCCCTATACGCTCCTTGGTTGACAAAAACTCAGCCTACGCATCGTAAATAGACTGATCCGCCAAATCACCCAGTCTTAATCCCATATAAAATGTCTGGCGTATTTGTAACAGGGAGTGAAATATACCAGTCTGCATCCTTGCGCCGGCCGTTGTGGCCGAGCGGTTCTAGGCGCTTCAGTATTGAACTGCGCGACCACTATGCTCGCAGGTTCGAATCATGCCTCGGGCAGGGACGTGTATGATGTCCTTAGGTTAGTTAGGTTTAAGTAGATCTAAGTTCTAGGGGACTGATGACCTCAGATGTTCAGTCCCATAGTGCTCAGAGCCATTTGAACCATTTTGAATCCCTGCAGTTTTCTCGTTCTAGGGGATGTAATCAGCGATGAGTGGCTTCAGCTGGATGTGGCCTACCTGATAAAAGTTGTGGACAGACATTCTCGCCAAATTGAGGCCACGATCAAGGTTAGAGAAGGTTGAACGACGTCTGTTTATTTGAGACGATCTTTCATTAGTGTTTAACCTATCAACTAGATACTGTACTTTATCATTTTCATACACTATTGTCATCATTTTCTACTCCTCGGACCGGTACCCATAAGAAGTGATCTGCGTGGTAGTTCTATTTAATCCTGACTTTCCCTTTATAATCAGTAGGCTCTATTTCATGATTAAACCCTGTTTGACACAAAATCAATTTTCTTGGTTTGACTGTGGTCTAAGGAGAATTTTCAGATCTCTCCAAGCTTGGTAACGTTGGGCTGAACCGTTGGACTGCGCAGGACAATAGCAGTATAATGAGAGAGATGGTGGCAGAGGACAAAAGCCGTCCCTGTCTTGGCGTACTTGATTTGGGGCATGTAGCTGGAGCGATTTTTCCCACCGAATTCGTGGACGTGAGTTTCCATTGGTTTCTGGAAGTTCGTGGTAGAAGTTTCGAGATCTATCGAGAGAGACTGTCCTTTAAAACGGGCGATCAAGGAATCCATAGGGAGCGCTTTTGTTGCGGGCCGATTGGGCCGTTGTGTTGCACCCAGCGACTAGAGATGTGACAGTCCGGAAGGTGCGCCGAAAAGTATAGGTGTAGGGCGGCGAACGGGGGCAGACGAAGACGGCACGTTTGACAGGCTGGACGCGTTGGAAATGCTGTCGGCACCTCGACGCAATAATGGTGAGACGCAGTACAACTGCTTGCTGCCGCACTGTTAGTTAATTCGAGAGCAGAACTGGTTAGTAGACCCAGTTTTTTGTATCAAACTTCTTCCAAACTGCTGAACTCTTTGCCACGTGTGTCGTAAGCTACACTATTGGCCATTAAAATTGCTACACCACGAAGATGACGTGCTACAGACGCGAAATTTAACCCACAGGAAGAGGATGCTGTGATATGCAAATGATTAGCTTTTCAGAGCATTCACACAAAGTTGGCGCCGGTGGCGACACGTACAACGTGCTGACATGAGGAAAGTTTCCAACCGATTTCTCATACACAAACAGCAGTGGGCCGGCGTTGCCTGGTGAAACGTTGTTGTGATGCCTCGTGTAAGGAGGAGAAATGTGTACCATCACGTTTCCGACTTTGATGAAGGTCGGATTGTAGCCTATCGCGATTGCGGTTTATCGTATCGCGACATTGCTGCTCGCGTTGGTCGAGATACAATGCCTGTTAGCAGAATATTGAATCGGTGGATTCAGGAGAGTAATACAGAACGCCATGCTAGATCACAACGGCCTCGTATCACTAGCAGTCGAGGTGACAGGCATCCCATCCGCATGGCTGTAACGGATCGTGCAGCCACGTCTCGATTCCTGAATCAACAGATGGGGACGTTTGCAAGACAACAACCATCTGCACGAACAGTTCGGCGACGTTTGCAGGGCATGGATGTGTGTGATGTCCTTAGGTTAGTTAGGTTTAAGTAGTTCTAAGTTCTAGGGGACTGATGACCACAGATGTTACGTCCCATAGTGCTCAGAGCCATTTGAACCATTTTTAGTTAAGTCGCATAGTGCTCAGAGCCATTTGAACCTATTGACGTTTGCAGCAACATGGACTATGAGCTCGGAGACCATGGCTGCAGTTACCCTTGACGCTGCATCACAGACACGGGCGCCTGCGATGGTGTACTCAACGACGAACCTGGGTGCACGAATGGAAAAAAGTCATTTTTTCAGATGAATGCAGGTTCTGTTTACAGCATCATGATGGTCGCATCCGTGTTTGGCGACATCGCGATGAACGCACATTGGAAGCGTGTATTCGTCATCGCCATACTAGCGTGTCACCCGGCGTGATGGTACGGGGTGGCATTGCTTACACGTCTCTGTCACCTCTTGTTCGCATTGGCGGCACTTTGAACAGTGGATGTTACATTTCAGATGTGTTACGACCCGTGACTCTACCCTTCATTCGACCCCTGCGAAACCCTACATTTCGGCAGGATAATGCACGACTGCATGTTGTGGGTCCTGTACGGGCCTTTCTGGATACAGAAAATGTTCGACTGCTGCCCTGGCCAGCACATTCTCCAGATCTCTCACGTACTGAAAACGTCTGGTCAATGGTGGTCTAGCAACTGGCTCGTCACAATACGCCAGTCATTACTCTTGATGAATTGTCACATCGTGTTGAAGCTGCATGGGCAGCTGTACCTGTACATGCCATCCAAGCTCTGTTTGGCTCAATGCCCAGGCGTATCAAGGCCGTTATTACGGCCAGAGGTGGTCGTTATGGGTACTGATTTCTCAGGATCTATGCACCCAAAGTGTAAATTCTTTACAACGCACAGTTTTAAACTGAAGAGAGCATTTGTTCTCCTGTTTCAATGTTTATAATTCACAAATTTTTTTCTCGCGCTGCTCTTGTCCAGTGGAAATCCGTTAACGAAATTTTAAGTTTATTAGCATTGCGAATTTATGTTTATGAGTCATATCAACTTTCCCTCTTGTTCTTTGCCCTCAACAATGATTATCTCTGTTGCAGCAGTTGGTTCATGCACAAGCTTATAAGATCCTTCTCGTTGTTTCCGTAGAGGCACTTGCCCCCCCCCCCCCCCCCCCCTGCCTCTCTCCAGCCCCCATGCTGACCACTTTGTCAAGTTTGCATTTCATAAGGGACAGTAGCATTTAAAAGCATTGTTTGTTACGCAACCTAACACCCTTCATGTACAAGTAACTATAATAAATCCAAATGTTCAAATTACCTATTTTACTTCAAGCCTCCCAGGGCATATTCAGATGCGTCTGCTAAAAGATTATGAAAATTATATGAGGTACTGCTTAACATTGGGTTCGTGTCCATGAAGCCGTAATGTGCGACTTGTTTCCGTTCTGTCAGGGTTAAGAAATTGTTTTACTTATTTTCAGGCAGAAATTGCTCTTATTTTAATCAACCACAGTGTGGCCATTACATTTATGAGGTACGACACCATCATCAATGGATGTGATTCAAAATAGCAATAGGGATTGGTAGTTAAATACACTGAGGCGACAAAAGTCATGGGATAGTGTACACAAGGTATAAAAGGTCAGTGCTTTGGCGGAGCTGTCATTTATACACAGGTGATTCATATGGAGAAGTGCCGACGTGATTATGGTTCAAAATTGTTCAAATGGCTCTGAGCACTATGGGACTTAACATCTGAAGTCATCAGTGCCCTAGACGTAGAACTACTTAAACCTAACTAACCTAAAGACAGCACACACATCCATGCTCGAGGGAAGATTCGAACCTGCGACCGTAACAGCAGCGCGGATTCGGACTGAAGCGCCTAGAACTGCCTGGTCAGAACGGCCGGCCGTGATTATGGCCGCACGATGGGATTAACAGGCTTTGAACGCGAAATGGTAGCTGTAACTAGACGAATGGGATTCTGTTCCTGAAATCGTTTGAGAATTCAGTATTCCACTATCTACAGGGCCAAGAGTGCGCCTAAGATACCAAATTTCAGACATTGCCTCTCACCACAGACAACGCAGTGGCCTAGGGCCTTCACTTAACGACAGAGAGCAGCCGCGTTCGCGTAGAGTTGTCAGTGCTAACAGACAGGCAACACTGCGAATGCATTTGTTAACAACACATCTCCTAGGCTCGTGACTGTATCGGTTGGACACCAAACGACTCGAAAACCGTGGTCTGGTCACGTGAGTCCTCATTTCAGTTGGTAATAGCTATTGGTAGGGATCGAATGCGGTGCAGATGCCACGAAGCCATGGAACCAGGTTGTCAACGAGGCACAGTGCAAGCTGGCCGTGGCTCCATAATAGTGTGGGCTGTGTTTGTATGGAATGGACTGGGTCCTCTGGTCCAACTGAAAGGATCATTGACTGGAACTGGTTATGTTGGAGACCATTTGCAGCCATTCGCGTTCCCAAACAACGATGGAATTTTTATGGACAATGAGCCATGTCACCGGGTCATAACTGTTCGTGATTGGTTTGAAGCCTCGCAGAGTGACCGCGCGGTTAGAGGCACCATGGTACTGCTGATTGCGCGGCCCCTCCCGCCGGAGGTACGAGTCCTCCCTCGGGCATGGGCGTGTGTGTTGTTCTTAGCATAAGTTAGTTTGAGTGAAGGCTTGGGACCGATGACCTCAGCAATTTGGCCCCATAGGAATTCATACACATTTGAACTTTCTTGATTAGTTTGAAGAACATGCTAGACTGTTCTAGCGAATGGTTTCGGCACCCAGATCGTTCGAAATGAGACCTATTGAACATTTATGGGACATATCGAGATGTCAATTCGTGCAAAAACCGTGAACCGACAATACATTCTCAATTATGGATGGCTATAGAGACAGCTTGGCTCATTATTTCTGCAGCGGACTTTCAACGACTTTTTGGGTCCATGCCTCGTCGAGTTACTGCACCACGCCGGGCAAAAGGGGGTCCGACACGATATTGGGAGGTATACCAATGGCTTTTGTCACCTCAGTGTGTATTAAAGGCCCATTTTTGCCAATTTTTTTACCAGAAACGCAGATCAATATCACTAGTTTACCGTAGCTCACTCCATGCCACCAGAAATTAAAACACAGCGGGCAGATCATACGGTGTTTCAAGGTATTAGCGTGACGTTGAGACGTAGCGCCATATACCTATCCTACCTTGGAGGTGGTTAAGTGGGAGATGTGTCTCAGAGCTGGATAGTGATAGATGGTGACACGAGACTGGACGCGCACGTAGTTTATGTATCAGCCGATAGAGGACAGTATTGGATAGGGGACTGTGATTTAGTTTCGATTGTGCCAACTAGAGTGCACTTAAGTAACAGAATGGTCTACATAAACTGTTCTAGTATTTTCATAAAGTGTTATTTTGTCTTCTTGTGTACGTAAAATGTTATAAATGTGTTTTAGCACTATGAATGATGCGTGAGTGTGGTTTAAGGTTAATATGAAGATAATTGTTTAACGAGTTACGTAGTGGGATTTAGTGTGGGAACATTTCGAAGAAGTATGGATGTGGACAAAGGGGATTTTTGTAGAATAGATTTGTAAAGTAAGTTTATGGTAAACGGAAAGTTAATTCGGGTATAAATAACAATAGTAAATAACTTTATGCATAAACAAAACTTCAGCATTTTAGATAATTACGTCGGTAAAAAGTGCAGTCGTTAGGTTTACTATTTTGCGATTGGTTATTGATGAAAAGCGCGGACTTACGCGGGAGAATGTTGTTTTTCTATTGGCTGTTGAGTAAACGGACCAATGGTAAAGCAATATTTTTCGCGCTGGTAGAGAAGACTTAGAATATTCTAGAGAGGAGTCGGAGCCTAGCCATGAAACAGTTCGGACGTGTGTAGTAGTACTTCCGATGGAAATGATAAGTTGCCTTGTCTAGCAGTGTTTCATACATTAAAAGTGTTATAAAGTGACGCCATAATTATTCCGATGTGTGTGTAGAAATTTCGGAATTTTTAAGTGAATTTCATGACGAGAAAAGACATAAATTCCACGTGGCGTATTGAGCAGGTCGGTGGCTAAAAACTGTGACTGCATTAGGTACCGACAGACTTAATATTTGTCGAGCATTCTCAATGAAAAACCATCCGTATTTTTGTAGCTATTACGTTTTAGGGAAATTCAACACCATAAACTTGCTAACGTGAGTGAAAGGGATGGTGAGTGACTGTGTTAAGACTAGCACGGGCTTGGCAGTGATACTTGTTCACATAAGTTTCAGAATATATTAATTAAGGACAAAATTTCCAACCTTTCATTTCGTGTGAAAACTTTCTCCCGGAACGTAGATTAGTGACTTTAATTTGTAAGTAGGCTGTTTCGGTTCTTATATTGGTAACGCCAACGCCACGTAGCGCTCTATATGAAAATCACTGACTGTGCTCTGTGATGACCTGCCTACCAGTATTCTTCAACTTCGACTGACTCTGCGGTGGGTTTTCTCTGTTGTGGCCCATTACCTGTCTGCATGTCAAAAGTCAGCACTGTCTTTCCGTTGGAAGGACAACACTACTTCTTCAAGACTGCATGGAAATCCACTACTTCCGTGTGCATTTTCGTTTACTGCTCAGCCTTTGAGAAAAACACTGCAAATTTACTATGATGAACGATCAGGACTGTCTTTTTGATTTCTTTGTTATTGTAATTGTGAAAAAAATTTAACAAATATGTATTGGCCAGTGCCCAAAACAATTTGTAAAATATTTTGTGGGGAGCATGGGGGCTATGTAAGTAGGCTGTTTAGGTTCTTACATTGGTAACGCCAACGCCACGTAGCGTTCTGTATGAAAATCACTGACTGTGCTGCGTGCAGTCTGTGGCTGGTTTGCATTGTTGTTGGCTATTGTAGTGTTGGGCAGTTGGCTGTTAACAGCGCGTAGCGTTGCGCAGTTGGAGGTGAGCCGCCAGCAGTGGTGGATGTGGGGAAGTGAGATGGCGGATTTTTTGAGAGCGGATGATCTGGACGTGTGTCCATCAGAAACAGTACATTTGTAAGAATGGATGCCATGAACTGCTATATATATTATGACTTTTGAACACTATTAAGGTAAATACATTGTTTGTTCTCTATCAAAATCTTTCATTTGCTAACTATGCCTTTCAGTAGCTAGTGCCTTCAGTAGTTTGAATCTTTTATTTAGCTGGCAGTAGTGGCGCTCGCTGTATTGCAGTAGTTCGAGTAACGAAGATTTTTGTGAGGTAAGGTATATGTGAAGTGAGTGAAAGGTATAGGTTAATGTTAGTCAGGGCCATTCATTTGTAGGGATTATTGAAAGTCAGATTGCGTTGCGCTAAAAATATTGTGTGTCAGTTTAGTGTTGATCAGAATAGGTAAAGAGCGAAATGTCTGAGTACGTTCAGTTCTGCTCAGCTGTTTGAAAATCAAACAACGTAAGAGGTTTATCAGCACAGTAATTCATTAAGTTTTCTAAGAGGACGTTTCAAATTGCAACCTGGTTCACGTCGAAGTACAGTAGGTTTCGCTCGGCTTCCCTACTGATGATATGCTGAGACAATGTTCACAGGTAGGTGCAGGTTCGTCGTAAAGGGACGGAAGGAGCCGCGCCGCCGCAACGCCTCCTGGTGGTGAATAATTTTTTGTCTGGTGTGCCACGTGTCACTGAGGCAGGGGTCTGTTGCAGTAAAACGAGTAAATAAATAGAGAGGAAAAAGTTGTATTTTACGATAAACTGTACATGTAATTTATCGGCTAAGACAGGCAGAGAGGAAGGTGGTAGAGGGGACAGACGGCGCTTCCGGCAGCGTGGCTCAGTTGGCAGGCTTCTGGACGGCCGACTGGATGGAGTTCTGCAGGTTGGCCGCTGCCTGCTTCGTCTTCTCGGCGGCCTCCTGCAGCGCCGACTGCACCGGACCCCACGCGTCCTGCGCCGCCACCTGCGTCTTGCTCGCGATGTCCTGCCACTGCAAGCACACGAGAGGCGTGTCACCAGGGGGCAACATCCTAAAACTGCAATTATCAGTATACCTGATCCGCCAGGTTTCAGGACGTGTCGTCTCCCAAGAAATAAATACAGGGTGGTGCAAATACGAGTTATTTATAATCCGTCTTGATTGCAAAAATGTTTATTCACATGACTGGTTTCGGTTCCTCTAGAACCATCTTAAGATTTGAAATGACAGTGACACTAATTGTTGTGTACATAGTTCCGCGTAGTCAGCGCGTACACAACTTTCCTAATAGAGCGCGCCCCGCTAAGCACAACAGCTCGTCCGTCTCCGCACTACGAGATGGCGCTGTCTTAGAGACGGACCAAATTCTGCTTCCGCCGATCCGCGTATTAACATGTAGCGCAGCCAATGAGATTGCTGATTGCTGCTTACGTAGAACCTTTTCTCCTCGCGGATCACACTCGCGCAGTGATACACGAACGCACGAGGTGTTATAACGAGTGTACAGACCTCCGATTAGTCAGTCTGCATTTGTCTGCACCCGTCTGTACCAGTCTGCATTAGTCTGTACCAGTCTATAGTCAAGTGTCAGTCTGCACCTAAGAAGATTATCGTATTACTGTACATAGCCATGAAGATAAATGTATAGACACTTTGTCAAGTATCAGAGATATGTGAGAATAAGATTAACGTACCAAGACCAAAGGAACTTCAGATTGTCAATTGTAAATAGCATCCAGAACCAAGTTAAGTTATTTTTATGCTTGTTATTATATTAATAAATGTGTGTGAAAATTAACCAAGTTCTGTTTAGAGTTTGTCACCGTCAATCTGCTACTCTAAGCGTGCAAGTGGCATTTATATCGTCTGACCTAACGGCAGAAGATAAACACGCCACGGTAAGACCACGAGACATATTGCTGACACTCGCCTACTTCGTTAGAGCGACAAGTCAAATAATCTGATGGTGTGTGTACCGAAGGTCTTTCAGTATGCACACCACACTAATTAACTATTTCACAAATGCAAACCTGTTTCGTCCTGTCCGATCAACATCAAACGTACCAGAAAGTACCTGCAATTTCGGTTACAGGAGTAACCCGTTCGCACACTGCAACCTTCACATGCTGCATCACATTACACTGGTTGGCAGAATGCACGTGATTTATATGAATTATAAAACTCTTAAGGACGGGTGGTGTCCGGTACATTTGTTAGATTACATATGCACATACTATATTAAGTAGATTTTTCAAATTTGTTTTTATCTCTAAAAATACTTAGTTAAGATCTGTAGTTGTCAAGGTTAAAACATTTTTGGAATCAAGACGGATTAAAAGTAACATTGTATAACCAGTGATTGCGATATCCCTTCAGACAATAATGTCAGTTTTTGCAAATAAAAGTGGCCTGAATTAGAGGATATGCTTGGACGTATAACTACATCCCGCCACGCTCACAACACTTGTACGCCCACCATGTGATTCAACCGTTTCAGAGCGTAGTGGGCGTAGTGCGGACTGTGTCAGTGTGAGTGGAGTAGTGTGGTACTCACATTGGAGCAGTGGGTCTTCGTTGTGGAAAGTTGCATGAGAACAAAGTGCCGGCCGCCATGGCCGAGCGGCTCTAGGCGCTTCAGTCCGGAACCGCGCGACTGCTACGGTCGCAAGTTCGAATCCTGCCTCGGGCATGAATGTGTGTGATGTCCTTAGGTCAGTTAGGTTTAAGTAGTTCTAAGTTCTAGGGGACTGATGACCTCAGATGTTCAGTCCCATAGTGCTAACAGCCATTTTTTTGAGAACATAGTCGTGGGAACGGTATGGTCAGTTGTTTGCTGAGAAGTTTAATGGTGTCAAATGAGTACCATGGCGTCAGACAGGATGTGTTTTTGAACAAGTCAAAGAACATTCCGAACGGTGCCGCACACCAGAAAATGTGGTTGCAGTACACGAGAAACTGCTTCAGGATCTACTAATCCGCCAGACGCCTGTCGCAAGAGACCGGCATATCAAGACGACCATAACCGCCATTTGGCTCTTGCCGCGCGGGATTAGCCGAGCGGTTTAGCCGCTACAGTCATGGACTGTGTGGCTGATCCCGGCGGAGGTTCCAGTCCTCCCTTGGGCATGGGTGCGTGTATTTGTCCTTAGGATAATTTAGGTTAAGTAGTGTGTAAGCATAGGGACTGATGACATTAGCAGTTGAGTCCCATAAGATTTCACACTCACACAATTTGCTTTCTGTACAATTTGTACAGAAACCAAATGGCAGTTGTAAGAGTCGAGGGGCATGAAAGGGAGGCAGTGGTTGGGAAGGGAGTGAGACAGGGTTGTAGCCCATCCCCGATGTTATTGAATCTGCATATTGAGCAAGAAGTAAAGGAAACAAAAGAAAAGTTCGGAGTAGGAATTAAAATCCATGGAGAACAAATAAAAAATTTGAGGTTCGCCGATGACACTGTAATTCTGTCAGAGACAGCAAAGGACCTGGAAGAGCAGCTGAACGGAATGAACAGAGTCTTGAAAGGAGGATATAAGATGAACATCAACAAAAGCAAAACGAGGATAATGGGATGTAGTCGAATTAAATCGGGTGATGCAGAGGGAATTAGATTAGGAAATGAGATACTTAAAGTAGTAAATAAGTTTTGCTAATTGGGGAGCAAAATAACTGATGATGGTCGAAGTAGAGAAGATATAAAATGTAGACTGGCAATGGCAAGGAAATCGTTTCTGAAGAAGAGAAATTGTTAACGTTGAGTATAGATTTAAATGTCAGGAAGTCGTTTCTGAAAGTATTTGTATAGAGTGTAGCCATGTATGGAAGTGAAACGTGGACGATAAATAGTTTAGACAAGAAGAGAAGAGAAGCTTTCGAAATGTGGTGCTACAGAAGAATGCTGAAGATTAGATGGTAGATCACATAACTAATGTGGAGGAATTGAACAGAATTGGGGAGAAGAGAAATTTGTGGCACAACTTGACTAGAAAAAGGGATCGCTTGGTAGGACATATTCTGAGGCATCAAGGGATCAGCAATTTAGTATTTGGGGGGCAGCGTGGAGGGTAAAAAACATAGAGGGAGGCCAAGAGATGACTACACTAAGCAGATTCAGAAGGATGTAGGTTGCAGTAGGTACTGGGAGATGAAGAAGCTTGCACAGGATAGAGTAGCATGGAGAGCTGCATCAAACCAGTCTCAGGACTGAAGACCACAACACCAACATGCGGGCGAATACTCCACCTGGATCTGCACGTGCAACCCTGTTGTTCATGCATTAAAAGCAGTAGATGCCACTCAGCACCTTCAGTTTCGTGAGTGGCTGTTCACTGAGACAGCAATGAATGCCTTGGGCGTGGCTCTGTTCTTTATGTTTGATAAAGTCTGGTTTCACCTGAGTGGTCATGTTTACTCACAGAACCACAGGTTCCGGGTAGCAGGAATCTGAATAATTTCCACGAAACACCATTGCATGATCAGCAGCTTGGGGTTTGGTGTGAAGCGTCTGCACGCTGCATTATTGGTCCCATTTTCTTTCATCGGACGCTGACTTCGGCGCGTTAAATTGCCAACAGGTTGAAAGCGTTTGTGCAAGCATTAACGGAGGAGGAAAAGACCTACAGTGCTTTCCAATAGGATGGAGCAACTGACCATATAGCCGACCGAACCTTGGTGCAAATTTACACCATATTCACGCCTGACAGTTGTTAGCAGAGGTTAGCTTACCGCGACCCTAGCTGGCCACTAAGTTCACCTTATCTGTTAGTGTAGTTTTCAAGAACTCCAGCAGAACATTCCGGATGAGATTACAGCAATTCCAGCAGTCCAGCATACTACCGCCTTCAGCAACTTGATGACCAGGGCCCAGAAATGCCAAAAGATGAATGGTGGTCATGTCAGTATCTGATATAGTCAGATTAGTACTGTATTTCGTTTCCTGTGCTGTGTTTCTTTGTATCCTGGAACTCTTTTCTCTGGGCCTCTTTTATTTGTCTCACCCTGTGTGAGAGCGTGCTGAAAAATAATGTGTCCGAATTTCTTTGTGAAAAATCTTTTAGTTTCCAAATAAAATACATCTTAATTCTTGACGTCGACGTACTTGCAGTCCTCTGTCCTAGAGGGCACCTAGTTGTACCGTGTAACAAGAGATCAGAAATGAGCTCCGTATATTCACTAAAAACATGCCAACGAGTTCTCTGACGTCATCTCCGAACTCGCCGATTCCGTGTGCCCGTAGATTCGACTCCTGAGTGTCCGCCGCAACCCACTTGTCTCCTGATCCTGCTGTCAGATACAAGTGGACTCGACTCGCTCAGAAAGGAGAGCGAGTACACTCGCGTCATTCCCATTACATACGTAGCCGTTTAGAAAGACATTTGCGCCATTAAACTGTAAATTACTGGTCATTTGTTCCACACAGTTTGAGTTCAGCTTTGTAGCCATTGTCAAGTGCAACCTGAATGTCACAAAACGGCTGACCTGTCTAAATGTCATAAGCAACCGTTGGTCATGGTGACTATTATATACTTATATGACGATTGATCAGTTAGCCGTGAGTATTGTTCTGTTTACAGGTGCATCTATAAAGATGAAATTTCTTCGAAGACTGCTGTAGATTTACTTTAATATTTATAAATCTATTTAGAGAATGTCTAATAATTACGTTGACATAAACACACTTTCGAGGCCTCACCGAGTCTGTAGCGACCGTATGAGAAAACTTGAAATGAGGGTGAAGCGTAATTTGCAGTTGTGTACTTTGCATCAATTAATTTTCGTCTTACACCCCCCCCCCCCCCCCCCCCCACAGTCTCATAAAACACAGCTTCGTCACAGGGCATCTGATCTTGGCGGTCGGTTATTTTAAGTTTTTCAGTCTTACTTAACAACAGCAAGCTCGTGTTCTGATCTTCCGTAACTACAATAATTCACGACTAGCGTTACACTCTAGCATGCTTCAGTAAGAGAGAACGCCTCGACGAGTATGAAGCGGCCGCAGCGCCACGCTTCTCAGACTCGTACTTGCGAAACTGCGGCGGGAACGAACGAAGCCCGTTGGCACTGATATAACAGCTGCACCTTGATTTGTGAAGTATGCAACCCACAACATCAGGCTAATACTCGCCCCGTCTCCGATCTCTATGTGTAACATGGCGGTGTATAATGTAACTATGTCGGTGCATGAAAAACAATGTACTATACTCGAGTTTCGCATTCGACAAGTTCGTCCACATATGGAGCATTCTCTCCTTTAGATGACACACGGGCGCTGCTGCATCTACAACAATCTGATGCCTTGGGTCCACTGTCGTCGATCGTCTTCAATACAGCCCAGACTTGGCGCCATTCAATTTTCATCTGTTTCCGAAACTCAAAGAACATTTTAGAGGGCTTCACTTTGATAGCGATGAAAGTGGTGGAAGCAGCGGTGAGGTTGTGGTTCTGTCAACAAAGTCAGATAGTCTATAGTGATGGTATCAAGAAACTGGTCTCTAGTTAGGAGAAAGGTGTTCGTCGCCGGAGTGATTATGTTTAGAAATAAATATGTAGAATAAAGATGTAAAACATTAATAACATTTCTTGTTATTTAAAGTACTTGAAGAATTTTCACATAAAAATTCGGAGACATTATTTTTCACTACACCTTCATATAACAAGGAATATACTAAACGTATCGTATCTCGAAGGGGTGACAGATGTCCACTAAATAGTTCTGTGCAGGTAGATGACGCTGATACCTATCAAGTAAACATATTTGATTGTGGTATGCAAAGTACATCTTCCTACGTTATTCGTATGATTATGGTCACAGCCGTTATTTCTGTTAATGGTCTAAATTACACCTGAAGAAAGATAGTCTTCCACCGGACTGTAAATAAAACGCTTTATTCACTACTACTAGTTGCCGGCATGGCCCATTGTTCAAGCTCATCGGTAGCAACGAGGAAGTCGTATCTGCATCTGTTGCGTCAGAAAATGTGCATAGTAAAACATTTTAAAACTCAATCTGGTCGAATAATGTCTGTCTTCAAGTTTATCCAGGCTGTGGTGCCGATCTAGAAGAATATGATTATGATCAAATCCGTCGTATTAACCAGTTGGGAAATAAAGCTAGAAAATAACCCCAGAATATATTTTTGTTCATATACGAATAATATTAGACTGACACTGAAATTTAAAAGTCTGAAATCTAAAAAAAATAATCTCTTGGATATCGAAAAATATAGGTAAAAAAGTACAATCGAACAAAACTCAAAGTAGAGATACATAATATAAACTTAAAAAACTTGTTCAGCTTTGAAACTTCCAGACAGATCAAAACTATGGGCCTGACCGGATTCGAACCTAGAACCTACGCCTTTTGCGGACAAGTGCTCTACCGAAATTTAAAAAATTTAAATTTTCTGTGGTCTCTCATGTCCCTGGTAGCCCATCCGTTCGCATTTTCCCCTAAAGATTCTCATCTGATCACGTTATTGGATTTCCTGCATTATTTGCATGCCTTGTTTTCTCATTATCCACTGGCACGACTGAAGGTTAAGTAACGTGTTTTGTAAGCTTCACTTTTTGTGTTTTTGTGTGTGTAAAATGCATTCCAGCTTCAATATTCTACTAGGTAACTACTAGAAACCTCCCAGAATTAATCTTAGCACCCTAGGACTGGGACCAAGACAGAATTCGCCTTTCCAGATTGATACCTTAGTATGCAGCCGTGCCAACAGGATGTGTGTCTTGATGACAGCATGCTGCGCTGTTTCCACCCAGTTGAGTGCGAGGAGTTGCCAACTTCTGGAGAGGACGTTTTCTTGACATGGAGATTTGATGAAATTTTTTCATTTCTTATATAGATAAATGAAATTTTCTACTAAATTTACAGTATTTCCCATCGCAAATGGCAATGCTAAACCTGTGGCATTGTAGAACCACAGACAATAATTCCTAGAAATGCTTTAGAATTCAGAAACAAATGAAATGTGTGTATCCCAGATTGCAGGAGTGGGTTATTTCACTGATCGAAACTAATATAGCAACAGATAGATATTTATTGAAGTGGCGCACCAGCTGTCAATAGAACAACATGACAAAGAAAGACAATGAATGGCTCTACCTCCATTTTCCATCCTTAGAACTCCATACCACTCCCACCAGTTCCGTGCGACCAATATACTTTTCTGTTATAGATGTGAAACGAGCCTTTCTTGGACCATGGGATTATTATACTCGTTACCCATATTTAACTCAGCACGTTCATTACATACACTTCCCATGGCGAGACAGAAACTGATGTATCTCCGGATAGTCCACTCAAACCATTACCACCAATCACGAATAGTATAGTTGCTTCAGGACGACTAACAGGAATTTTCGAAGGTAGTGTATGAAACACGCTGGATAGTTTGGCACCAGTATTGCCATACGGAGTGGACATGCGTCCTACAGGAGAGTCAGAGGGTACAGTAGCCGGAGGACGCTAGAATTTTGGTAAAGCTATAGACATTTAATTTGTTCAAATGGACCACAGTATCTCTGTGGAGTGTATCCTAAGGTCATGCACTGCGTCTTTTGATCTTTCGCAGGGCATAACAGATCCTCTAGGAATTTTCCTGAAGCTCTCCAAGGTAACGACAGAACACATAGATCAGGATGGCGATTGGTGTGACCGGTCGATCACATTCTTGCGTAGAAATACTTGCAGAGAGGCCGGCAACTCACCTGGTGTCCAACGTTGTTGAGTGTCGACTGGAGAGAGTTGAGCTGTTCTTCCAGGTTGATGGACGTGGCGGCATCGTGGATGCTGTTGTTCAGGTTACGAACGAAGGTGTTGAGCTGTTCCGACACAGCGCCCTGGTGCTTCTCGGCCTGAGACAGACAAAAGCCTTCTAAAGGGAACTGCACACTGTTTGACGGACACATAAACCCTTAATGTGAGACGTAGGAAACCAGTTAAAAAAGTTTACTCAGACTCTTACCACATTATGCCATATTGTCAGAGGATATCTGGGTGTAGTATAGTGCCACAATGTTTTTCTTAATGATGGGCTGAACACTTTACAGACAACGTAATTCAAACGAAACTGATGGTTCCAGTTGACCAAATGTAGAACTATTCGTTTGCGAATTTTTCAGTGTTTCGATTGTAAACAGAGGTGGTCTACAATATAGTATTATTTGACATAGAAGAGTGAAAATAATGCTGTTTTACGCCTGCCTTGCGTACTATACTCGCCAATAAGGCAGCCAGTAATCCCTCTCTTCATAAACCCTTCAACAGGGCAGTTATAGTAACATCACCGGCCAACGTCCGTTTCTCAATACCTGCCCAACCTTACGAGACCCTGGAGCATAGGCAGTCACAACATCTGCTACATTGCTTGTCCTCTTAAAGCTGATTTTATTGTGAGCAGTTATGAGGACATCAGATGCTGTGAGCTGCTGACAAATAGTATGAGGTGCAATTAAAGGCCAGCTCTCTGTTTCGTCCGCTGTCTACAGGGTTATGGGCAGGGTTGTGGGCAAAATTATGCAAACACAAAACCACATTACCCTCCCAAACACGGCGTCGGAAAACCGTTGACATTCAAACCAGCTTCCAGTCGTCTCGGAATGAATAAATACAGGCCTTATATGGTTTTTAAGGGAGTCTTATACTACTCTTCCTGCAAAATACTGACAAGGTCAGGTAACTGTGATGGAGGTGGATAACGATCACATGCTCTTCTCTCCAAAGTTGACCGCAAAGGCTAAAAAATACTGAGATCTGATGTCAGTGGTGGCCAGGGGAGATCCTGGTGCTCACGAAACCATTCCTGGACGATGCAAGCTGTGTGAACAGGGCCCTATCGTCTTCGAACACAGCGTTATCACATGTTCACATGTGTGTAAATTCCTAAGGGACCAAACTGCATAGGTCATCGGTCCCTAGACTTACACACTACTTAAACTAACCTATGCTCAGAACAACACACACACCCATGCCCGAGGGAGGACTCGAACCTCCGGCGGGGGGGGGGGGGGGGGCGCAGTTCGTTACATGACGCCTCAAACCTCGCGCCCATTCCGCGCGGCGCAGCTTTATCACTGGGGGAAAAACACTGTACCGTGGGATGGACTTGATCAGCCAAAATGGTCCCATAATCCTTGGCAATAATAGACCTTACAGAGTAACCAAGGAACACATGGATATGGCTGCCCAAATCATCACCTAACTCGAGCCATGTTTCATTCTTGGCACTTAAACTCGGCCAGAAGTTGTAAATAGTGTGAAACGAGATGCATTCGACCAAATGCTGTCTTTTGGTCCATAGTTCACGTTTTATTGCTTCGTTACCAGATTTTCCTGTTACGGATATTTGCATCACTGATGAGTAGTTTTGTAATTCCAGCTCGCCCTGAAATTCCGTGCTTATGGAGCTTCCTTCGTGTTGTTTTGGTGATGACAGGGTTCGCGAATGGGACATTCAGTTCTGCAGTGAATTTTTGCAGCTCACTCCTCCAATTTTTCGTCACAATCCTCTTCGACTCAACACACACTATCGTCCGCGTTGCGACTTAGCAGATGATGTTTTTCCATTTTCCCTGTTTGCTATACCAGTATTTGATACGATGCCTCCTGGAATTTCAAACACTTCCGCTGCCTGGGTCACGGGAGCACCCAGCATGCGAGCACCAACAATTTGCCCAAATTCGAATTCGCTCATCTCCGACGTAACGCATTCACAACCACACAGAACACTGCCCTGCCCGTGGCAGATACTTACAATGTATTGAGGACATTGCAAGGTGCGGTTAATTTAAGTGATACATTAATTACAGTAAGTGATACACAGTTTTTCTTCCTATACTTTTATTCCTCACTATAAATTTAATTTTTTTTTGCCTTCGGTTATCTGGGAGGTAGTAATCATTCAAGTGGCTGGTACTACTGGAAGGAGACTACATACTTGTCGACCAACAAGGGGTGCAATAAACTAGCTTTGGGAATGATAGTGGAAAATGAGATGATCTTGCGAGAAACTTGTTTCAGTGCACAACGCATCTAGGAAGTCCACTTTATGTGGGAGACTCTGTTCATCACGATGTCACACAAAGCACAATGCGAAACTTGAGTCATCTTCAGTCTGCTTAAAGTTTATCCCTTGTCTCTTTGGTCACACTGGAGAACAACGTTAGTTTTCTGTGGACATCTCCCTGCCTTAGTGTACCATGACGGCGAGCGTCACTCACCTCCTGCTTGAGTGTGGAGGTGACCTCGGCGATCTTGGTCTTGAAGGCATTAGCTTGCTCGGTGAGCAGGTTGAGGGCCTCGTCTTGCGTTGGCAGGCCCAGTGTCTCGCGGAGCTCATGGGCGGCGTTGACGATCGTGTGGTTCAGTTGCTCCACCGTCTCTGCGATGTTCACCTGGCCAGCATCTGGTCGCGCCTGTGGACAGGTGATTTGAGCCGTCAAAGAACGGAAAGAACCCTTATGTTGCTGCGCAATGCGACTTGGTGGGTTAAGTCGAAACAACAATTATTGTGGCTGTATGTATGAACTCGGGAGACCATACTTAACTTACGACTTGTCTTAGAAGATACACCGAATAAAAGCAAACCAACGTTTCTAGCTATTGTTGATTTAGAGAAAGCTTTTGACCATACTGACTGAAATGCATTTTTTTACGTTCTGAAGGTAGCAAGAGTAAAATACAGTGAACGAAATGTTATCTACGACTTGTATAGAAACCACTCTGCTGTTATAACAGTCGACGGAAATGAAAGGGAAGCAGTAGTTGAGAAGGGAGTGATATGATTATAGTCTGTTTCCTGTGTAATTCAATCCGTACATTGAGCAAGCACTAAAAACAAAAGACTAATTAGGAAAGGGAATTACAGTTCAGGGAGGGGAAATAAAAACAATGACTTTTGCTTATGACATTCTAATTATGTCAAAGACGGCCAATAACTTGGAAGACTGTGTCCTCAAGAGTTTATAAGACAAATATCGACAAACGTAAAAAAAGGGCAATGCAGTTTAGCCAAATTACATCAGGCGATGCTGATACAATTACATAAGGAAATGACACACTAAAAACAGTAGATCAGTTTTGCTTTTTAAGCAGCAAAATAAGTGATGATGACCGAAGTAGAGAGGATAGAAAATGCAGACTGATAGTAGAAAGAAACTCGTTTCTGAAAAAGAGGAATTTTTTTAACATCGGGTATAAATGTTTTAGAGAGGTCTTTGTATGGAGTTGAGCCTTGTACGGAAGTGAAACCTGAACAATAAGAAGCTCAGACAAGAAGAGAATAAAACCTTTTGAGATGTTGTGCCACAGAAGAATGTTGAAAATTAGACGGATAGATCGAATAATTAGTGAGCAGGTGCTGAACCGAATTGAGGAATAAGAAATTTTTGGCTCAACTTGAGTAACAGCACGTATCCGTTGATGGCACACAATCAAATAAAACTGTATGGTTCCAGGGAACTTTTCAAGTCTGAAGCATCTACGACGTATATATGCAGACTGAAGGGCAGAATTAATATTTGTACCACGGGCAGGATTCGAACCCAGATACCCCACTCTCCAGGCAGATGTGCTAACTACTACGGCACCCTAGCACAGTGGCATGTTTGAGACTTGGAAAGGTCTCTGGAACTATATACTTTTATTTGATTAAATCAACTATGCCTGGGTTTCAAGCAGGACACCCCGTTTCATTTGATGTTGAGGTGCTATTCCAATACATTTGGAAAGCCTCTGCAATGCTGTTAGAGTTTAGGGGGCATACCAAGTGGGCAGCGGCGTGAATGGAACTTTGAATTGAGGAGGGAGGTGTGCTAGGGTAGTTCGTCCAATTGTGCAAAGCCACCGTACCAGGGTGGCGTAGTGGTTAGCACATCTGCCTAGTGAGCCGGAGACCTGGGTTCAAAACCTGGCCTTGATACAAACTGTCATTCAATTTGCATATATACATTATAGGACACATACTGAGACATCGAAGAATCGTCATATGGTACTGGAAGGAATTTTAGGGGTACGAAATGTAGAGGGGGACCAAATCTTGGAAACAATAAGCAGGATCAAGTGGATGTAGGTTTCAGTAGTTATGCAGAGAGGAAGAGGCTTTCATAGGATAGACTAGCCTGGAGAGCTGCATCAGTGTAGTATTCGGATGAGCGGCCTGAACATTAATATAATAGCTAGAGGCCTTTCTGGGTCGAATCCGCCCGGCGGATTAACGACGAGAGCCAGTGTGCCAGCCAGCCTGGATGTAGTTTTCAGGTGGTTTTTCACATCCCGCTAGGTGAATACCAGGCTGGTTTCCACGTTCCACCTCGGTTACACCCGTCGCAGACATTTGAAACACGTCCACACTATTTCACGATTTCCACCAGACGCAGACAGTTGGGGTACACTGATTCAGTCCTGGGGGGGGGGGGGGGGGGTGGGGGTGGGGGGGGGGTGTACAGGGTGGCGGCAGGAAGGGCATCCCGCCATCCGTAACACTAACAATATTGCCAAATCCTTTGTAACCACGCCGACCCTGTGATCGCTGCGGGACTATGGCGTAAACGAAAGAAAGAAAGAAAGAAAATCCTTTCTGGGGTCCGTGATTGATCAATATCTTTTATTGTGAAGGACATGCTAAGCAGAACACAATATCTGTTTTTTATGCCTCTAATAAACGGCTTAACGCAGATTTGAAACTTATAATCACCATCGTAAAATTTCTAGATACCAGTGCCGAGGTATATCATGCCGGCCGGTGTGGCCGTGCGGTTCTAGGCGCTTCAGCCTGGAACCGCGTGACCGCTACGGTCACAGGTTCGAATCCTGCCACGGGCATGGATGTGTGTGATATCCTTAGGTTAGTTAGGTTTAAGTAGTTCTAAGTTCTAGGGGAATGATGACCACAGATGTTAAGTCCCATAGTGCTCAGAGCCATTTGAACCATTTTTTGAAAATATGATGTTTTCTAAACATTTGATTGACTAAATATCAATTTCTTCAACTACGTTACAAATGTGGACCATATTTTACAAAAAATGTTTCAGGTCTTGCCAAGCCAAGCACAACGTGCTGTACTTACATAGCGGAGTGAGAAGTTGAAACTCATCAAATGTCCAGAAAGCATCAGGTTTCAATGAGGATTTTCTTGACCAAGAGAACTGTACGTGACGTTTTACATGATAATCTTGTCTACCAGTAGAATTTTGCTGTACGTATTTTTAGAAAATGGTTCAAATGGCTCTAAGCACTATGGGACTTAACATCTGAGGTCATCAGTCCCCTAGACTTACAACCACTTAAACCTAACTAACCTCCGTGCCCGAGGCAGGATTCGAACCTGCGATCGTAGCAGCAGCGCAGTTCCGGACTGAGGGGCCTAGAACCGCCCGGCCACAGCGGCCGGCGTATTTTTTACATCAATTTGAAAATTATACTTCCTCCTGAAAGTATTCGTCAATAAAACATTTCTCACTAGAAGCAGCTTATGGTTGGTAGCATGGATTGTTTCAGTATGCGGCGGGACTTAAATAAAATAAGTTGCTCATTATTATGGTAGGTCAAGTAACTTTTATTGAATGCCGCGTTACACGTAAAAGTGACACAGATTAACAAAGATCGGAATGTTGTACCAGTCGTTCAGTTGCTCGACGGTAGACATGCACTCTATGGTGACGGAGCTATTCGGGACCCACTGTGTGAACTTACTCATCGTTCGAAAACTTCTTGCCGCTTAGATTTTCTTTCAGTTTGTAGAAGAGCTGGAACTCGCATGCTGCAAAATCTGGATTATATTGCGGATCAGTGGTAGCCACGTCTTTTCAGCCTTGGTGAAACTACTACGATCATTTCACTGCGAATGGACACGTCACAACATTTGGTCCATATACTGCCACAATTTCACGGTGAATCTGTGTGCAATTTTGCCCACAAGACTTGAATTGTCCCACACAGTTCAGCTTTGGAGTACGTTCCCAGTTGACGAGTTATTTCAATCGCACACTGTGAAACACGTGTTATCCATCCTGCAGCAGAACTGGGTCTGCAGGAAACACGGAACCTGTACTACCTTCCGATATTGCGGCACCCTTGTTGCGTCATGGTCTTAGCGTGGGACGAAATGTGTAACTTACTTTCTGACGTCCCTACGTGCATACACGATCTGAGAGATAGGGTGACTGTTTGCTGAAGACGCTGTAGCGTTCGGGACAGTGTCGTCTAAATTTATTGCAGAAAGATACAAGAGGAATTGGACATAATTCGCATTTGATGAAATGAGTGGCAGCCTGCTGTAAATGTGAAAAAAGTAAATTAATGCACATGCGTGCGAAAAACAATCCTATAACGTTCGAATACAGTACAGGTGGTGTGCTGTTTGACACGGTCACGTCGGTGAAATATCTAGGCATATCGTTCTGAAAAGCAACGTGAAATGGAACGAGCACGTAAGATCGGTTATAGGGAACGCCAGTGGTCCACTTCGATTTTGTTGAAGACTTACAGGAAAGTGTAGCTCATCTATAAAAGAGACTGCATACAGAACACTTGTGTGATACATTCTTGAATTGCTCAAGTGTCTGGGATCCTCAGCAGGTCGGATTAAAGGAAAACTTCCAAGCAAATCAGAGGCGCGCTTCTAGAATTGTTACCGCTAGGTTCGATCAACACTCGAATATTACGAAAACACAATGTAAACTCAAAATACGGATGGAGGAAGGCGTTTTTTTTTCGTGAAATACTTTCGAGAAAGTTTAGACAACGGTCATTTGCGACAGACTGCAGAACCATGCTACTCCCACAAACATACAGCGAAGACAAGAAAAATCGGGGTTCGCACGGACGCATATAGTCAGTCGTTCTAAGCTCGTCCCATTTGCAAGGGGGCAGGAGGGGGAATGACTAGTAGTAGTACAAACTACCCTCGGCCATGCACCATATGGTGAATATGTATGTAGAAGTAAAATATTTGAGTTTGACATTTGCTTGGTGAAAGTAGTGTTGATTTTCCAGTTAATGTTGATTCTGATTGGGGCACAGGTAGATGTGTTATACATAAATCCCGAAAAATCCTATTTTCATGTTGTAATTAACTGTTTCTATACATCATTGATGACTGGACCCAAGGAACCTTATAGTAACTCCAATAGCAGTGGATTTCGTTTTTCAGTTTTGGAAGCTATTATCTTAATATTGGAAGTAATTCTTTTTTATTGTTACTACACGGTTAAACTTAAATAATAACTGTAAATAAGGTGAGAATGCATTACTTTATGTATTTTTGGTGGTGTGCCTTTGCCATCCTCTAATCCTTGAACTTACTTGCCCGACCAGTTACCAGAGGATTTACAGTTTTTACAATTCATTGTAGGAGATGAAAGAAGTGCTAAGTCACAGAAAAAATTCCAGGACCAACTGGGCATCGAATTCCAGACTTTTGGGTTGGTAGTTGGACACTCACAAGCTTTGACGCAGAATTATGCGTTAACAGGATAAAACTATAAAAAATAAGTCGCCTGTCTAAGAATGTAGGGGACGTTTGTAAAAACCCTCAAAAGGAAAGTGACGAAATATTTTATAAAGTAAGACATTCCATCTTGTTGTAGGCGGAAGAATTTTGGGCTCGAAGCTTGATACATCTTAGGCAGTAGGAAACAACAAGAATGAAGTTATTCAGATCTGTCAAGGGTTGGAACAGAGGAAATCAAATCGGCAACAATTGCATAAGGGCAGAAGAAGATGCCCAATATTAATAGAAAACGCTGCATAGGACAAAACTGAATGGAAGGAACAAGTTGTGCGTACGTAGGAGACCAAATCGCAAAGTAAGCTTTCCTTCATAAAAATGTGAGAAGAAGATCAGTGAGCAGTCCGAGGAAAAGATGGTAAATCGGAAACAGGTTTCCTTAATGTCAACGCGGAGAGTCAGAAAAAATAACTAATTTTCGTCTTGATCTACAATGAGTAGATTTCAGATTTCTGGCAGTAATGTAGCCACAAACAATCGCAAATTTCTTTTTCGTGGGGGTGAAGCACAGAGGAAACGCCGTAAGCGTCCCAGTCGTAAGAGCATACGTCGTCAGGAATGCGAGAAGCCAGCCATATCGCAGCAGCAGTGGGTCTGCTGTCGCTCGTGACATAACAGCGGTGCGGGTCGCGCCTTGATCTTGAGCCAGTGGGAGGCCATCCTGGTATCGGTTATCGCGAGGTCAGAGTTCACACGCTATCGGCCGTCTGTGTGTACACTTGGCCAACATCCGCCAAGTTGAGGGCCGCCTCCGAAAACTTCTGTTAAGGGAATACGTTAGCGAGTAGCAACGTGGTGCATCTTCACTCGCTCTGGATCCAAAGCAGGACAGTTGATATTTTTAAAAATATCAGGCTTCCGATATATCGATATTTAAAAAACTTCACTATCGAAAAGAAGTATCGATATTTCGACTGAAGAACATATCGACGTACGGCCTATAAAAATGTGGGCTGCATATCGTGAATATACTGCCAGAGGTGTTTATTTAAGTGCAGTATTGATTTTTTTTAGATATTCTGTACACCAAGTTACCATCCTGCTTATCCCCCTTAGAGCAAGAACTGAAAGGAAAACGATCCGCGTTCACGCTTGGTGAAAACCACTTTTTTAGATACGGTAGCCGGCCGCTGTGGGTGAGCGGTTCTAGGCGCTTCAGTCCAGAACCGCTGCTGCTACGGTCGCAGGTTCGAATCCTGCCTCGGGCATCGACCATAGTTCAGAGCCATTTGAACCATTTTTTAAACAACGGTAACTCTATGTAAGTGGCACAGTAAAAGGTGTCCGATGGGTCCGACTTCGGTTTCGTCATATATCGGATTTTTCCAGAACGCTTCACGTTGACTTATCTGTTTCTTCATTTCCGTAAACGCCAGCGAACTAGTACTTGTGGTGTCAAAATTGCGTGGTGAAGTTAAACGTTGCAGTTTCTATTGACAGCGCCCAACGCCGATTATGTCAGCGTTTCCCCTCACATGTCTCCATTCTCCGCAAAAACCAGTCATGTTATTTAGATTTTTGTTCGTCATTTTCAGCACCTTTTTTGAAGAATGCCGATGTGAAGAAATACCACACTAGTTGCTATTTCCTCACATCAGAACACCTCAAAGAGTACTGAACATGATGAAAACTCAAAAAGTAGTAAGACTCCTTCACACAGTGAAAATAAAATTATGTTGTTCTACAATTTCAAAAGAACAATTTCAATTATTTACCGAAAATTTCGAAAAGGTATAATATAAAATAAAAATATCGGCACTCGGTTTTGCCGTACCGATATCGACATATCCAGCAGAAAATTGTCGCCGATATATACCGAAATTATGGGAAAATGCAGATATATCGATATTTTGTCAAGAGCCCTATTCCAAAGTCGAAGTACGCGGGTGAGTACTGGTCTTGCGGTAAAACGTCTGCACTGTACACAGGCTCGCCATGAAATCCCGGTGGTATATGGTCAAATGCAATGTTGCGACCATCCGTGGTGAAATGGTGCCAACAAACTGACTAAAGCAGCGCAGGCTTGACTGATTCTGATCGGGAAAGAAGGCCATCGGCACAGGCGACAATTTCCGAACTTATTCGGAGGAGTCACATATTTTCCAACGCTGAGGACGTTCACACAGCTGTTCTATCACTAAGAGAGGGGACGACTCGTAGAACGTCTCGATCGTTGGTTACGCAACCTTGGTGACCATGTGAAAAACAGAGTAAAGTATTTGTGCCACTTCGAAGTGTAGTGAAGCCTTCAATAGAAGTAGCCTAGCTTGCCGTTGTTTTGTGCAACTTACTATTTTAAATCTCATTGTGATAACAAACTGCTTGAATTCCGCTCCTACCAAGAAAGCTTTGTTACTTAATATTTAAAAAGGCACGTGACTTACTGGCCAGCGGTCTTGCCGCAGCGATTACACCGCTTCCTGTCACATCATTGAAGTTAAGCTCTGTCGGCGTAGGCTAGTACTTGGATGGCTGACCCTACCGGTTTGCCGAGCGCTGTTGGCAAGCGGATTTCACTCAGCCTTTGTGAGGCCAATTGAACAGCTGCTTGACTGAGAAGTAGCGGCCCCGGTCACGAAAAGGGACTTGAGGACAAGCGCACTAAATCACTAACTGAACATTCTGAGAATGAATACTCATTCATTTGATGTACATTTGCAAATGGTTACACTAATAATTAAGAAAAAGCAGGCTCATTTGCGTGACGCTATTCCTGTTCCCAGCACCTCTCCTTTACAGTATTTGGTAGCAAGAATTTTTGAAGACCTGAATTTCGTAAGTGCTATACCACCGCAGTCAATCTTAACCGCCATGGAAAAGTGTACGGTTATTACAGAAAGCTTGAAACGTTACTTAAAGACAAGGAAAGGTGAATTTACATATTTAGTGCTGCCACTGTAGTTATATTTGAATGAGAAGGGATTTCTGGGTCTTGCAAAAAGTTCTAGACATCAAAAGTAGCTATGTGTTGGCTCCAGTAGCTCGCCAACACCGTTTCTGCTTTTTGTTGTACTTCTCATAATTAGTCTCCAATGAAAGTAACATATTTACTAATTTTAGCATCTCCGTTTCCAGATATATTTTCCCATATTTCGACAACTAATAGCATTGTTCGGTTTCTTCTGACGCTACGGTACTCACTTGATTTTAATCACTATAAGGCTAGCAAACTCATATAGACTTCCAATAATTCTAAAGTGAACGCGCGTTCCACAGAGCGTGACGATATTTGCACAATTAAGTTTACTCAACACGAAAAATCGCGCAAAGTAAGCAGTTTGATATACGGAGCTGAGCTGGCGAAGAAATACAAAATGAGCCATAGACTATACAGTACAACCAGTCTGCGCAATAAAAATCTAATTTCAGTGGATCCGTCGATATACTGTGCAAAAGAACGGAGCCGCAAAATTACAAATGGCTCTGAGCACTATGGGACTTAACATCTATGGTCATCAGTCCCCTAGAACTTAGAACTACTTAAACCTAACCAACCTAAGGACATCACACAACACTC
Source organism: Schistocerca americana (assembly GCF_021461395.2). Classification (NCBI taxonomy): domain Eukaryota; kingdom Metazoa; phylum Arthropoda; class Insecta; order Orthoptera; family Acrididae; genus Schistocerca; species Schistocerca americana. The sequence continues at coordinate 386,025,511 of NC_060126.1, forward strand.
AGCCATCACGAGGCAGAGAAAATCCCTGACCCCGCCGGGAATCGAACCCGGGCGCGGAAAGCGAGAACGCTACCGCATGACCACGAGCTGCGGGCCGCAAAATTACAGACCAATATCTTCAGTCGGTTTCCTGCAGAACCCTTGAACATATTCTCAGTTGAAATATAGTAAATTTCCTTGAGGGGGAGAACTTCTGTTCAAAAATCAGCGCAATTTTAGAAAGCGTCGCTCGTGCGAAACTTAGATTGCCCTTGCCTTACATGAGATCCAGCGAACCATGGGTGAAAGGCAACAGGCGGACACCATATTCCTAGATTTCCGTAAAGCGTTTGATACGGTGCAACACTGCCGACTGTTCATGAAGTTTCAAGCATACGGAATGGGTTCCCAGGAATGTGAGTGTTTCGAAGATGGCTCGAAAACTTCTTAAGTAACAGAACCCAGTAAGTTGTACTGGTCGGCGAGCGTTCGTCAGTGACAAGGGTATCGCCGGCCGGGATGGCCGAGGGCTCTCGGCACTACAGTCTGGAACCGCGCGACCGCTACGGTCGCAGGTTCGAATCCTGCTTCGAGCATGGATGTGTGTGATGTCCTTAGGTTAGTTAGGTTTAAGTAATTCCCAGTTCTAGGTGACTGATGACCTCAGAAGTTAGGTCCCATAGTGCTCAGAGTCATTTGAACCATTTTTGACAAGGGTACCGTCAGGACTGCCCCAGGGAACTGTGCTAGGGCTACTGATATTTTCTATATACATAAATGACCTGGCGGACAGGGTAAGCAGCAGTGTAAGGCTGTTTGCTGATAAAGCTGTGGCGTATGAGATGGTGTCGCCGTTAAGTGACTCTAGGAAGATACAAGATGCTTTAGACAAAATTGGTAGTTGGTTTGATGAATGGCAGTTAGCTGTAATTGTAGAAAAAGTTAACGCGGATAAACAGGAACAACAAAGCCATAATGTTCGACTACAGATGATTCAAATGGCTCTAAGCACTATGGGATTGAACATCTGAGGTCATCAGCCCCTAGATTTAGAACTACTTAAGCCTAACTAACATAAGGACATGAAGCACATCCATGCCCGAGGCAGGATACAAACATGCGACCGTAGCAGTAGCGCGGTTCCGGACTGAAGTGCCTAGAACCGCTCGGCTACAGCGGCCTGCAGTAGTGTACAGGCTGACACAGTCATGTCTATTAAATATCAAGCGCAACGTTGCAAAGCGATATGGAATTTAATGAGATGCAAGTATTGTAGTTGGGAAGGCGAATGGTCGACTTCGGTTTATTGGGAGAACTTTAGGAAAATTTGGTTCATTTGTAAAGGATACAACTTAAAGGTCTCTTTGTGACCTATTCTTGAGTACTGTTCCAGTGTTTGGGATCCGCACTAGGTCGGATTAAAGTAAGACATCGACGCAATTCAGAGGCGGGCTGCTACATTTCATATCAGTAGTTTCGAACAATACGCAAGTATTACGGAGACGCTTCGGGAACGCAGATGGGTATCCCTGGAGGGCAGGGGACGTTGTTTTGGAGGAGCACTACTGAGAAAATTTAGTGACCCGGCAGTTGAGACTGACTGCAGAACGATTCTACTGCCGCCATCTTACATTTCAAGAATATCAGAGAAATTAGGGCTCGTACGGTGACATACAGACAGTCCTTTTTCTTCGCTCTACTTGCAATTATTGGTACAGAGTACCTTCCGTCACGCAGCATATGGTGGCTTGCGGAGTACGTATGTAGATGTAGAACCTTATGTCTTATTTATGAATCGTCAATAATATTGCACAGTATTATTGACACTCTAGGAGTCGCTTTAGACGTGTAGCGGATAGCTCACCTGGCAGGCGACGGCCAACATCAGGAGAGCCAGCAGAGTCTTCATGGCGCTTGCGGTGGCGGCTTCTGCGGTCGTGTGGTCGTGGGGAGCGCTGAGTGCGTTGCAGCTGGCTGCGCCGCCCGCGCGCTATATAGACGGCTGTGGGCGCCGAACTTTGCTCCGGGACACCACTCCCTCTCTCCCTCCCACCTCCCACTCTGCCTGACAGATGAGGGAAGTGAGTCACGGCCAGGCGGACCTCCTCCACGGTCCTCTCCCACTGTCTCCGTGATACCCCTGCGTCTGCTTTCGCATTTTTCCACAGGCAAGCCTGGCGGCGTTTCATTGCTGCGAGACCCCAGTCAGTCACCGGATGCCACGGTTTTCCGAGCATCCACATCATTTGTGTCATGATCACAGATATACATCATCCTTTCGAAAACTGGTCTATTACTTGTTCCGAACTTGCGAACGAAATCATTCCAGTCTTTTCCGAGGTCTTCCGATATCTCTTTTCCCATTCCGCTTGCAATCAAACTCGTCTGGGGAATTCTACGTCCTGAAATTCTCATGAGGTGTTGACGCCAGTTTTCATAATGGTTTTGAAATTTTTTACTCATGTTGAAAACATTTAATTCTGTTCTTATACTAGGGGTGCTCTATAAGAAATGCAACATTTTTATCTGAAAGCAGGTTGGTTTTTTTCAGAATTCGAATACGCCATATTATTCCCCACACTTTTGGCTATGAAGCCCTTTTTTTCAACATAACCTCGGTTCAAGTGACGGCCTTACGCAACCTTACTGAGAGCGCCTGTACATTAGATTTACTTTAATTCCAATTGATTCGTAGTGAGGAGGTCCTCCAGAATGTAGAACATGTCAGAAAAACAATAATACATGACAAATATTTACAACTCAAACAAATAAGCTAATGTACCATTCCACAGGTCCCAAGTGGAATGATCGTCATTTTTTAATGAGGACTATATGAAAGAATCATTTTACAAATACTAATGCATTGAATTTAAAATAAAAAAGTTTTTTATTTATTTATAAGGTAATAAACGTGTAATACAACTACTATAATACTTATTTACAACGAACACATTACTGCACTAAAATTGTGCAGAAGTTATATTGTACTTTTATATACACAAATCAGTTGGTTTTACTGAGAAATTCATCAATGGAGTAGAAGGAGTTGGCCACCAATAAATCCTTTAGGCTTCTCTTAAACTGAATTTCATTGGTTGTTAAGCTTTTTATGGCTGCTGGGAAGTTATTGAAAATGTCTGTTCTTGAATAATGCACACCTTTTTGTACAAGACTAAGTGTCTTTAAATCCTTGCGATGATTATTCTTATTTCTAGTACTGATTCCATGAATTGAGCTGTTGGTTTGAAAAAGTGATATATTTTTAATGACAAAATTTCATTAAGGAATAAATATATTGGGAAGAAGTAGTTAGTATCCCTAGTTCCCTAAACAGGCTTCTGCAGGATGTTCTTGAGTTCACACCACATATAACTCTTACTGAACGTTTTTGTGCCGGGAAAACTTTAGCTTGGCTTGATGAATTACCCCAAAAAATAATCCCATATAACATTATGGAATGAAAGTAAGCATAGTATGCCAGCTTTTTCATTTTTATATCCTCTATATCTGACAGAATTCGCATTGAAAATGGAGATTTGTTAAGACGCTTCAACAGTTCTGTGGAGTGCTTTTCCCGGTTGAATTTATTATCAAGCTGTAGTCCCAAGAGTTTAACACTGTCCACTTCTCGCGTGATACCACTCTACTGGTCGACGTCGGAGACAACGTCTCGCCGCAACATCCACGTATTGCTTCCCGTGGAGTGCATCTTTCAGTGCGCCAAACAGATGCAAATGGGAAGGTGCAAGATCTGGGCTGTAGGGCGTATGAGGAAGAACAATCCTGTGACGTTTCGTGAGCTCTTCTCAGGTGCGCACACTTGTGTGGGGGATTGTGTTTGATTATGATTCGTCTATCACGTTGAATGGGAGTGTCTGCGCGTTTCAGCATTGCAGGAATGAAGCTGTGTGTGGCCGGCCGGCACGCGCGAGGTCTGACAGGTTTGAGCAACCTTGTTGCGATGATACCAGATGCTTCTCCAAAATACTCGCCTTGATTTTGTTCACTGCCAGGTATCCGTAACATGCTGCAAAAGCCTATGAATATCTCCGATGTTCTGATTTCCGCCGAAAGAATGGCCGCTCTCTGCTTGAAACGCACCGCCGTTACAGACACCGTTTTGACGGCTAAGTATAGCGCCGCCACCAGTCGAGCTTCATGAAACTATAGGGGCTCAAGCGGGAATATTCCACGATGTCCCACAAGAAATTCCGCATTTTTTCAAGTGAAATTGGCCAAGAAAAAATTAGGGTTGCAGTACTTATTGAACGCCCCTCGTATCTTCATTTCTAATATCTTCTCTTGTGCAGCCCTTTTTTCTTCACAGGAATCTCATCTATGCTGTTTGAATTTTATTTTTATTATTATTATTGTTATTACACTACTGGCCATTAAAATTGCTACACCAAGAAGAAATGCAGATGATAAACGGGTATTCATTGGGCAAATATACTAGAACTGACATGTGATTACATTTTCACGCAATTTGGGTGCACAGATCCTGAGAAATCAGTACCTAGAACAACCACCTCTGGCCGTAATAACGGCCTTGATACGCCTGGGCATTGAGTCAAACAGAGCTTGGATGGCGTGTACAGGTACAGCTGACCATGAAGCTTCAACACGATACCACACTTCTTCAAGAGTAGTGACTGGCGTATTGTGACGAGCCAGTTGCTCGGCCACCATTGACCAGACGTTTTCAATTGGTGAGAGATCTAGAGAATATGCTGGCCAGGGTAGCAGTCGAACATTTTCTCATACGCCTCTCTGGAGAGGCCCGTACAGGACCTGAAACATGCGATCGTGCATTATCTTGCTGAAATGTAGGGTTTCGTGGGGATCGAATGAAAGGTAGAGCCACGGGTCGTAAAACATCTGAAATGTAACGTCCACTGTTCAAAGTGCCGTCAATGCGAACAAAAGGTGACCGAGACGTGTAGCCAATTGCACCCCATACCATCACGCCGAGTGATACGCCAGCATGGCGATGACGAATACACGCTTCCAACGTGCGTTCACCGCGATGTCGCCAAACACGGATGCGACCATCATGATGCTGTAAACAGAACCTGGATTCATCCGAAAAAATGACGTTTTGCCGTTCGTGCACCCAGGTTTGTCGTTGAGGACACCATCGCATGCGCTCCTGTCTGTAATGCAGTGTCAAGGGCAACCGCAGCCATGGTTTCCGAGCTGATAGTCCATGCTGCTGCAAACGTCGCCGAACCCTTCGTGCAGAAGGTTGTTGTCTTGCATTTCTCCTCCTTACACGAGGCATCACAACAACGTTTCACCAGGCAACGCCGGCCAACTGCTGTTTGTGTATGAGAAATCGGTTGGAAACTTTCCTCATGTCAGCACATTCACGTTGTGGGAATGCTCTGAAAATCTGATCATTTGCATATCACAGCATCTTCTTCCTGTCGGTTAAATTTCGCGTCTGTAGCACGTCATCTTCGTGGTGTAGCAATTTTAATGGCCAGTAGTGTATTATTATTATTTTGTATTTCGGCTTCCACAGGGTAAGACAGGAGCTGTCATCACTTTACAGAATTTCGTAGTGGTCTCTTTTGTACTTTATGGCCTAATGTTCTGGTTAATGTTCTTGATTATACAGTAATTTTGAAAGAAATGTGACAGAAGGCCGAGCAACGGGGGACTGACGTATCAGAACATGCAATGATACTATAAACTGGTTCATTGATAAGGGCTAGGCACTAGCCGAAATCTAGATTTGCCGAATAAAATCTTCAAGAAAATGACGACTGATTGCTGTGCTCTAACATTTGAAAGCATTATTCATTGTATTAATTACTTTGTTTACTGTACGTTTTCGTTTGCAGCCATTTGAGAGCATTATTCATTGTATTAATTGCTTTGTTTAGTTTAAGTAGTGTGTAAGTCTAGGGAGTGATGACCTCAGCAGTTTGGTCCCTTAGGAATTCACACACGTTTGAACATTTGAAAAATATAAAGAATTGTACTTGCCATAAAATTCTGTAACTGAAGATTTAACTATACATTCCAGATGGCTTTAATATCTTATACAGCATTTAAATGAGCAGAACTCGAAATATTTATAATGCCGCCCAAAACACAACCTCAGCTCTGACAACAGCAAAAACGGCAGGAAATGGCGGAAACTGCTTGTGGCATTCTTTACTACGCATTCGTTCGTGGGTTTGTAAAATCAGTCACTAAACTGAAGTACCGACCAAAATACACCATGTGTACCTAGGTGTACTATCCTCGAGGTATGAAACTCTCCTGTATTCCTTACTGATAGATCTCGTGGCAAGAACTTACGGCTTACTATTCAATTAATACCGAAGCTCACAATGAGCGTAACCTCCACATTAGATTGCACTTGTAATGCTTTTTTATCATGTTTCATAACATAGTATGACACGTATTAATAGTTTTGCATCATTGTTGTTGTCATCTAGCGACCCTGAACATCCTGGAAATGCCACTGTTTTTATTCGAAATCCAACAATTCTGGAACAAATTTTGCTGTCACACGTTTCATACCCAAAACAGTCGCAAAAAATTCGTATTATGAGCGAATTGACATGCCTACGTCATCAGTGACTTGATTTACTTTATTCCGTTCTCGTAGAAAATTTAAAATAAATTCTTTGACCTGCTTTTATAAGAATTAAAACAATCAAAGGTACTCCAAAACACTAACACTGTGCAGATAGTTTTTCAGATATGTATGCCAACACAACAGCGAAAATATCGTTCGAATGGAACTGATAGAACATGCGACATTACAAATTTCTCTTTTGTTTTCGAACACACCGACACCGAGAGAGAGGGAGAGAGAGAGAGAGAGAGAGAGAGATAGAGAGAGGTAGAAAGAAAGCTTTTGGCAATGCTAACTACGCTATAGTCTCTGAAATTGTGACGGTAGCATGGATAAAATACAAGGAGAGAAAGGTTATTCGCAATTTGTACGGAAAGTAGACTGCAGTCATAGGAGTCGAAGGACATGAAAGGAAACCTCGAAGATGAGATGGGAAAGAGGCATGGTAGTAGCTTATCTCCATGTTATTCAATCTGCACATTGAGCAAGCTGTGAAGGATACCAAGGAGGAATATGGAAATCGAAATTAAAATTCATGGAAAAGAAATAAAAATTGTATTCGCGGTTGCTAATACTTACTACCATCAGGTATTTAAGGGAATGACGACAATGGAAATGTGAGCATGACTGGTATTCGAACCCGGACTTCCAGGCCGAAACTTCCACATGCTGTTGTCCTTGTGATGCAACCCGTACTCGTCCGTTATGTAATTCCCGTACAGGGGAGGACATTTGAATTGAAAGTCACTGCTTCGTATCGACGCATAAATACGATATTACAATGACTGTTTTGTTAAGATATACTATACAGTGTTCCTTCCGACACGCATACATGCGACTGGAATCAATTTCGAGGATACCCCCAGGAAGTGTGCTAGAACCATTACTGTTTGTGTTATGTATTTACCGCACTGTCACATTAATGTGAACACGGCCTATATGCAACGTCAGCGTGCAATAACCACTTACAGACACTAGGTGGCATAGGGGGGAGTGGGGGCGGGAAACAGTGGAGCTGTCGGAATGCAAACGGAGCGATTTATCTAGCGTTATGGGGCATGATCATTCGCATTCGAGTCAACGATAGAAGCGTTTCCGAAACGGCTAAGTTTGTAAACAGTTCGCGTGCCGCCGTGATTAAAGCATATCGTGCATGCCAATATGGCGCTAACCAAAACCGATGCTGAGGTAGTCTCGAATTCAGTCGCAAATCTACATCTACATCTATACTCCGCGAGCCACCTTACGGTGTGTGGCGGAGGGTACTTATTGTACCACTATCTGATCCCCCCTTCCCTGTTCCATTCACGAATTGTGCGTGGGAAGAACGACTGCTTGTAAGTCTCCGTATTTGCTCTAATTTCTCGGATCTTTTCGTTGTGATCATTACGCGAGATATATGTGGGCGGTAGTAATATGTTGCCCATCTCTTCCCGGAATGTGCTCTCTCGTAATTTCGATAATAAACCTCTCCGTATTGCGTAACGCCTTTCTTGAAGTGTCCGCCAATGGAGCTTGTTCAGCATCTCCGTAACGCTCTCGCGCTGACTAAATGTCCCCATGACGAATCGCGCTGCTTTTCGCTGGATCATGTCTATCTCTTCTATTAATCCAACCTGGTAAGGGTCCCATACTGATGAGCAATACTCAAGAATCGGACGAACAAGCGTTTTGTAAGCTACTTCTTTCGTCGATGAGTCACATTTTCTTAGAATTCTTCCTATGAATCTCAACCTGGCGCCTGCTTTTCCCACTATTTGTTTTATGTGATCATTCCACTTCAGATCGCTCCGGATAGTAACTCCTAAGTATTTTACGGTCGTTACCGCTTCCAATGATTTACCACCTATGGCATAATCGTACTGGAATGGATTTCTGCCCCTATGTATGCGCATTATATTACATTTATCTACGTTTAGGGAAAGCTGCCAGCTGTCGCACCATGCATTAATCCTCTGCAGGTCCTCCTGGAGTACGTACGAGTCTTCTGATGTTGCTACTTTCTTGTAGACAACCGTGTCATCTGCAAATAGCCTCACGGAGCTACCGATGTTGTCAACTAAGTCATTTATGTATATTGTAAACAATAAAGGTCCTATCACGCTTCCCTGCGGTACTCCCGAAATTACCTCTACATCTGCAGATTTTGAACCGTTAAGAATGACATGTTGTGTTCTTTCTTCTAGGAAATCCTGAATCCAATCACAAACCTGGTCCGATATTCCGTAAGCTCGTATTTTTTTCACTAAACGTAAGTGCGGAACCGTATCAAATGCCTTCCTGAAGTCCAGGAATACGGCATCAATCTGCTCGCCAGTGTCTACGGCACTGTGAATTTCTTGGGCAAATAGGGCGAGCTGAGTTTCACATGATCTCTGTTTGCGGAATCCATGTTGGTTATGATGAAGGAGATTTGTATTATCTAAGAACGTCATAATACGAGAACACAAAACATGTTCCATTATTCTACAACAGATTGACGTAAGCGAAATAGGCCTATAATTATTCGCATCTGATTTATGACCCTTCTTGAAAATGGGAACGACCTGCGCTTTCTTCCAGTCGCTCCGGTACTCTGTAAGCTCGTATGTTTTTCACTAAACGGCATTGTGGGACAGTCAGATGTTTTCCTGAAGTCGAGGAACACGGCATCAACGTGACCTCCAATGTCTACAGCGCTGTGGATCTCATGGAGGAACAGACCGAGCTGATTTAACACAAGATCTCTGCTTGCGGATTTCATGTTGATTTTTATAGAGGAGATTTTCATTCTGCAAAAGCGTGATAATGCGTAAGCGTAAGGTATGTTACATAATTCTACAGCAGGATGACGGCAACGATAAAGGCCTACAGTTACGTGCACCTGTCCTACGACATTTCTTGAAAACGGGCATGACTTGCACTTTTGTTCTTTCAGAAAAAACCTTGAACGCTTAACACGTAATTTCAGGAGCTATAAGCCTTTATAGATGACTTTCGAAATGGAAGGCATACCGACAGTTTCTGTGCTCGGCTGCTGTAGTTCGTCCCCATACCGACTGCGTTTAAAAGCGAAGGACCGCCACTGATTCCGCGTCCGTTGCCTCCGTTAGCTAAGGAGGGGCAACACACGGTATCGTCTATCGCTGTTTGTCTCTTTGTTTGCTGCCGGAAAAGCACAGCTGCCGACGAATACACACATCTGCCCGCAGCGGGGTCTCACGTTCTGAGAGCAGACTCACCCTCGGGAAGTTCAAACAATGTATGTTCGCTGTTGTGTCTCCTAATAGCTTCTGACGATTCAACGTAGTAAGGTTCAGGTTCATCTCACGTCTGCCATTGCTAACAGTGAGCTATAATTTCTGTCTTTTATTTTGCTGTGCATACTCCCATGTGAAACTGATTTGGTGTGTCTATGCCTTGCCATGAAATGCCTTCTTCCCAATAGTTTTTTGATTGCCTCGAATCATAACCAATCACAGTTGGGGAACCTGCAGGCGAGATGCAGAGATAGGAGACGGTCCACATGGAGCCAGAATACATCAAAAAACCATAAAAAACACTTTTACATTTTTATGTCAGTAATGATACGGTGATGATCTGGCAGGAGAACTGAAATATCTGAAAGATGGTACAGGAGTGTCTAAAAGTATTTTAAGTTGTTACCTTTGTGTATCAACACAGTTCCGAATAGAAGTTTGGAAAACTGATTACAGTTGAAATAGACTGGGGAGATAAGATATTTGACCTCACTATATACAAAAACCAGAGTACAGAAGTAGATATCAATGGCACTAAGAAAGACATAGAATAATAAGAGGTGTCCGACAAGGTTGTCCTCTCATTCTAAGTTATATATTCAATTTATTTATGTAAGTACCTTACAGACAATGAAAAGCAGTGCAAAAGGGATGCAGATTAATGGTAAATAAATACATTGTTTCCGATTTGTTAGTGATATCGTAATCTTAGCTAGCAGATTCCGAAAAGGACGTAAACTGTGTGTTAAAAACTTTGTCTCTTGCCCTGGACAACCGCAGATTAAAAATAAACACCAACAAGACTAAAATAATGGAGATAAATCGAACAGACAAGTAAGGACAAATATGAAGATATGAAATAAAATGCTAATGCAAGTAAATGAATTTTGCTACTTGGCATGGCAGATGGCCACAGAAGTGTAATGAATATTACAAGAAGTAGTGCAATGACTGAACAGGTCTTAAGAAATAGTTTGTGTATGCATGGGTGTGAGTGTGTGTGTGTGTGTGATAGGATAGATAAATAGATAGATAGTTAAGGATAGAGAGGGAGGGAGTGAGAGAGAGGAGTGAGAGATTTTTGTACAAATGGTATGTTGCTGAAATATTTGAATACAGAATCTTGCTATTCACTTGAGCCATCTGTGATATCGTATGGGAATAGAGCAAGTTGTGTTTCGTATTGGTTTTTTCTGAACCCGTGTTGATTCTTTCAGCGAATCTTCTTTTCCATCAAGAACGTCGTAATGTTTGAGACTAAAAGATGCCCTAGAGTCGTGGAACAGCCATGTTGTTTCTACGAATGCTTCTTCTCGCCCTTTTTTACATTGAGCAGCGCCAGTAACGTTGTAAAGGTGTCGCTCCTTTAGCTCTGACGTTGAACGGAAACGCTTGTTTAATCAGAATACAAAGCTTCGCGGGGGACTGATGACCTGTTTAGTCCCCCTTAAACATCCCAACAACCACCACCACCAAAGCTTCGCAGAAAAATTCTTTATACGAGAAACGGACTGCATTTATTTCCAGTCTTAACACGAACCTGTTATCAGCTTATGCCATCATCGGGTGACAATTGACTGGCGTCAACATGAGTTAATAGTGTGCAGGAAAACAAACATTTATCTAAAGATACTCCCACACACAAAATTTTTGGGCCTGACATTGGTAGGAAATGTCTAATCGAGTGATCATCCTTGTTTTATGTATCAGTTGCGTTAAATAGTTGTTGTGTTAGTGTTGTACCACAGTGTACGGTTAGCGGATGACAGTGGGTGAAAGTAAAATAGTTCTCACTTTCGAAAGACGTGACGTAATTATTGCAAACATATTAAATTGCACCCAATATTTTTAAACTGGGTGCTGGACTCAACAAAGTGAAAGAAGGATTTTACTACAGAGGATCAGGTAATGATAGTGAGAAGGGCTGGGAATAGTCTTGGTAGGGACTAGACTTGGATAGGGCTGCTACTCAAATTCGGACCACAAATGTTCGCTATATACAGCCGTCCCGGCATTACGATCAACTGTATCTTGTTAGTACTGTGAGACGAGTTACTAAGGGACTTGAGAGGGGGCTGATGACAGCTAATAAGACACAGATTTCGTTGGAGTTGAGAGTATTCACAGATCTGGCTACACTAGATACGATATACACCTAAACAGGACTGGAAACGGATAGTTGGTGCAGCTTGTGAGGAAAAGTATGGTAGGTGAATGTAGGATAGCGTAAGGCCAAATTATAGTGAAAATGTGTACAATAGCTCTATCGTTTTTAGAAGGAAGTCAGGTAGGAGGTATCGCCGCTTCAGAAGGATCTTTTAAAGCGGGAAGATAGTTCAATAAATGGGGATTGAAGATCAGAAGGTGCTGTAAACTTAATTCATGAAAATATAAGGGGAATTAAAGCCATGGGGGTGAATTGCTGATACATCTTGACAGTGATATTATTTGTATCTCAGAACATCATTTGATACTAACGCTTTCTTTCGAGAGGAACGTCTTATCAGATTGTATGCAACGTGTTCGTTGCAGAAAGAAAGAGTGCTCATTTATGCCAAGTCAAATGCCTCAGTCAAGAGAGCTGACTTGTCGAAGCATAATAAACATCAAATATTTGAAGATTGTACAGTACAGTTTTAAATTTTCATGGAAAAAACTTTTCATTACAGGTCTCTACAGATCCTCCAGTTCAGACTGCAGTATTTTCGCTTCCTAACTTGACGCTATCTTGGGCTCGCTTCTTAAGAAAGACACGAACACAGAAAGAGATCCATATTTTGTGTAGGGGGTACTGTACCTTGCGTGTGCGATAGTGAACCTGGGTGTTCCAGTCTGCATGCCGTCTCCCGGAAGAAACCAATTTGGTGGGCGGACTACTCGCGTGTAGCAACGAAATTCTGAGAACTAGCGCAGTAGCAGCTGCGTTACATTCGCCACATAGAACGCAGAGACCAGCCAGCGAAGAGCATAAATTTGGAGTCTTCTATCGCCACTGTTAAGTCTTGTTCGTGGGCTGGCTAGCCACATTCGTCGAAGAGCCAAAGAAACTGGTACATCTGCATAATATCGTGTAGAGTCCGCGTGCGCTCGCAGAAATGCCGCAACATGACGTGCCATGGACTCAATTAATGTCCGAAGTAGTGCTGGAGGGAACTGACACTATGAAGCCTTCAGCCGGCCGGTATGGCCGTGCGGTTCTAGGCGCTTCAGTCTGGAACCGCGTGACCGCTACGGTCGCAGGTTCGAATCCTGCCTCGGGCATGGATGTGTGTGATGTCCCTAGGTTAGTTAGGTTTAAGTAGTTCTACGTTCTAGGGGACTGATGACCTCATATGTTAAGTCCCATAGTGCTCAGAGCCATTTGAACCATTTTGAAGCCTGCAGGGCTGTCCATAGATCTTTAAGAGTACAGCACATTGCAAGGCATCCCAGATATGCTCAATAGTGTTCATGTCTGAGGAGTTCGGTGGGCAGTGGAAGTGTTTAAACTCAGAAGAGTGTATTTGGAACCACTATGTAGCAATTCTGGACGTGTGGAGTGTCGCATTGTCCTGCTGGAATTGCCCAAGTCTGTCGGAATGCACGATGGGCATGAATAGATGCAGGTGATCAGAGAGGATGCTTATGAACGTGTCACCTGCCAAGAGTCGTATCAAGACGTATCAGGGATTCCATATCACTCCACCTGCACACGCTCCACACCATTACAGAGGCTCCACCAGCTTCAACAGTCCCTTACTGACATGCAGGGTCCATGGATTCATGAGGTTGGCTCCACACCGGTAAACGTCCATCCGTTCGATACAATTTGAAACGAGACTCGTCCAACCAGGCAACATTTTCCTGTCATCAACAGTCCAATGTCGTATTTGACGGGCCCAGGCGAGGCGTAAAGCTTTGTGTCGTGCAGTCATCAAGCATACACGAGTGGACCTTCGGCTCCTAAAGCCCATATCGATGATGTTTCGTTGAATGGTTCGCACTCTGACACTTGTTGATGGCCCAGCATTGAAATTTGCAGCAATTTGAGGGAGGGTTGCACTTCCGTCACGTTGAACGATTATGTTTAGTTGTCGTTGGTCCCGTTCTTGCAGGATCTTTTTCCGCCCTCAGTGATATCGGAGATTTGATTTTTTACCGTATTCCTGATATTCACGGTATACTCGGGAAAAGGTCGGACGGGAAAATCCGTACTTCATCGCTACCTCGGAGGTGCTGTGTCGCATCGCTCGTGCGCCGATTGTAACACCACGTTCAAAGTCACTTAAATCTTGATAACGTGCCATTCTAGCCGCAGTAACCGATCTAACAACTGTGCCAGACACTTGTTGTCTTATATAGACGATGCCGACCGCATCGCCGTATTCTACCTATTTACATATTTCTGTATTTGAATACGTATGCCTATACCAGTTTCTTTGGCGCTTCAGTGTATATGCGGGGCCATTTTTCTAAATGGGAACGAACTGTGTACCTATTGACTTGCCCCCCCCCCCCCCCCCCCCCCCCGACGACAGTTTTGCCGCTGGTTCGTCGATATTTCTGTCATCCATCGTGTTCACAGATAAGACTACTTTTATGATGGGCGGTATCTTCAACTTTCACAATACCGAACTATGGGGTAGAGAGAATCTCCATAGTATGATGGCACCGAACCATCAGCACCGGCTCAGTCTTAAGGCGCTGCAGTCATGGACTGCGCGGCTGGTCCCGGCGGTGGTTCGAGTCCTCCCTCGGGCATGGGTGTGTGTGTGTGTGTGTTTGTCCTTAGGATAATTTAGGTTAAGTAGTGTGTAAGCTTAGGGACTGATGACCTTAGCAGTTAAGTCCCATAAGATTTCACACACATTTGCATTATTTTTGGCTCAGTCTCAGTGTGTGGGTAGTGTTATTGGCGATCGCCTCCTGACACCAGCCATCCATCCGCAAACCGCCACAGACGTGGCCTGTCTGCACTTCTGGCCGGTGACCCTGGCTCCCCTCCGAACGGTAATGCTGCTCCGGCTCGTTGCCCTCTTGAGTGTGTAGCTAAGACACTAGTATGGACACAACATTCCCACTTGCGTGGTGTGTGTTCTCGCGTGTGCTGTCAATGATTGGAACCTACACTGTCAAAGGTCTTTCATCTCCACCTTGGAGTGGGTGTACCTCCCTTGGAACGCATTTCTGGCCCTATGTCCGTATGCTCCTAATCCTCTCAGTGATCGTTTCTTGCTGTTTGTCCCCATTCAACGAAATCATCCTGTATAAACGATTTGTAAGATAGGGTCAACAGTAACATTAGACTGTTCGCTTGTGATACTGTTGTGTACGAGCCAGTATTGTCATCTGTTGATCATAAGGAAAAGTGAAAAATACTCGACGAAATATCCACTTGGTAAAGAGAATGTGAGCTCTCTTTAAATGTGGATAAGTTTACGATATTGAAAGAAAGAATCCGATGATGTCCGTTTAATGGATAAGTCGTGAACACCTGTAGCACATCACATTGTATGCATATTTGGTGGCAGTAATAGTCAGGGTCCGTTCGAGAACGTTTTGCCACGCAAGCGACATATCGTTTGGAGATATCACTTGGTGGTGGTCATCAGAACACAGCACAACTGCTTGACCATCTTCATACATTTAAGATATTGTATAAACTCGCTGGTGTAGTATCTAATAAGGCAGAAAAACAATATCTCGAAATGCGAAGATACGTCGGTACTGATATACAATGCTGTTGGCGAGGTTGATCTTGCTCCCTGTCACCCGCTGAGCAGCTAAGGACAAGGTAAGGATGGAGTCGGGGCAAGGATTGTATATTGGTTGGCTCTATCCCCAGTGAAAACTCCGAACAGGCCTTGGAAGGCCCAACGGTACCCTCAGCCCCCGGGCTTCACTGGATGCGCTTATGGAGGGGCATGTGGTCAGCACACTGCTCTCCCGGCCTTGTCAGTTTACGAGACCGGAGCCGCTACTTCTCAATCAAGTAGCTCCTCAGTTTGCCTCACGATGGCTGAGTGCAGCCCACTTGCCAACAGCGCTCGGCAGACCGGGTGGTCACCCATCCAACTGCTAACCTAGCCCGACAGCGCTTTACTTCGGTGATCTGACGGGAACCAGTGTTACCACTGCGGCAACGCCGTTGGGGAAAACGGGGATCAGGAGTTAGTTAAATGTAATTCGGCTGACTTGACTGCCGTGAGTAGGTCGGTCAGGACGCACATCATCTAACTGCTCTGTCGAACCTGAAGGTTCCTGCCCTTCATCTGTCAACCTAATAGGTTGAAGTAGTTTTATAGTTTGGTGCATTTGTAGGTAGTAGTAGTAATAGTGGTAGTAGTAGTAGAAGCAGTAGTAGTATTTTTGTTGTAGTTACAAGAGCGCCGTGGGTAATTAGTAATTGCTGTGGGTAAATGTAATTAAATAGATACCCGAAACCAGTGGTAACCGCACAGGGGACAGCAGAAGCCGCACTGATAGGGACGGGCAACGTCCCGGGAGTAGTGCAGGGCGACAATGTAATGTATCATGAGTTCAAATTGTAATATCACTGCCATATTGCAGAAGTGTATAAATATAGCGGTAACTTAGTACATTACTGAAACCACTTGAGAATGGACGTAATCGTAATATGGCTCTCTCGACAAGTAACTGTTATTGTAATAAATAAATAAACAAAAATAAGTAAACCAAGAACAGGCAAAGCGAACGGAAAAATTTAGATTTGTTGGCAGCATTCTGGTGAATATCGATGTAACTGTAAAGGAAAGCGCATATAAGAAGCTGTTTTAAACTCATAGTACGATAAAATTGGAAGTGCTAAGCACCTCCTTCCTCTGATTTTCGATCCGAATGACCCTGCTAGCTATAGGGGATCTACAGTTTGAGGAGCACGCCAAGCGACTGCGCAATTTCTGGCACAAAAGATGTTATGCTGCCAGTAAACAGGACTCCACCAGCGTTTGGAGTTATTATGAAGCAGGCTTAACAGCGGTCATCGAATTCAGAAATGCGATGCTACGATCGAAACATCGATACAGTCAACATGAAAGTTTAACAGAGATATTCAGAAAACATAAATGAGTGACTCTGGAGAAAGATGAAATTGTTCGCGCGAATCTCCATTTCTTAAACACTGCTGGACATTAAAATTGCTACAACACGAAGATGACGTGCTACAGACGCCAAACTTAACCGAAAGGAAGAAGATGCTGTGATATGCAAATGATGAGCTTTTCAGAGCATTCACACAAGGTTGGCGCCGGTGGCGACACCTACAACGTGCTGACATGAGGAAAGTTTCCAACCGATTTCTCATACACAAACAGCAGTTGACCGGCGTTGCCTGGTGAAACGTTGTTGTGATGCCTCGTGTTAGGAGGAGAAATGCGTGCTATCACGTTTCCGACTTTGATAAAGGTCGGATTGTAGCCTATCGCAATTGCGGTTTATCGTATCGCGACATTGCTGCTCGCATTGGTCGAGATCCAATGACTGTTAGCAGAATATTGAATCGGTGGGTTCAGGATGGTAATACGGAACGCCGTGCTGGATCCCAACGGCCTCGTATCATTAGCAGTCGAGATGACAGGCATCTTATCCGCATGGCTGTAACGGATCGTGCAGCCACGTCTCGATCCCTGAGTCAACAGATGGGGACGTTTGCAAGACAACAGCCGTCTGCACGAACAGTTCGACGACGTTTGCAGCAGCATGGACTATCAGCTCGGACACTGTGGCTGCGGTTACCCTTGACGCTGCATCACAGACAGGAGCGCGTACGATTGTGTACTCAACGACGAACCTGGGTGCACGAATGGCAAAACGTCATTTTTTCGGATGAATCCAGGTTCATTTTACAGCATCATGATGGTCGCATCCATGTTTGGCTACATCGCGGTGAACGCACATTGGAAGCGCGTATTCGTCATCGCCATACTGGCGTATCACCCGGCGTGATGGTATGGGGTGCCATTAGTTACACGTCTGGATCACCTCTTCTTCACATTGACGGCACTTTGAAAAGTGGACGTTACATTTCAGATGTTTTACGACCCGTTGCTTTATGGTTCATTCTATCCCTGCCAAACCCCACATTTCAGCAGGACAATGCATGACCGCATGTTGCAGCTCCTGCATGGGCCTTTCTGTATACAGAAAATGTTCGACTGCTGCCCTGGCCAGCACATTCTCCAGATCTCTCACCAATTGAAAACGTCTGGTCAATGGTGGCCGAGCAACTGGTTCGTCACAATACGCCAGTCAGTACTCTTGATGAACTGTGGTATCGTGTTGAAGCTGCATGGGCAGCTGTACCTGTACACGCCATCCCAGCTCTGTTTGACTCAATGCCCAGGCGTATCAAGGCCGTTAGTGTGGCCAGAGGTGGTTGTTCCGGGAACTGATTCTCAGGGATCTATGCACCCAAATTGCGTGAAAATGTAATCACATGTCAGTTCTAGTATAATATATTTATCCAATTAATACTCGTTTATCATCTGCATTTCTTCTTGGTGTAGTAATCTTAATGGCCAGTAGTGTATTTAGAAGACTGGTATTTGAGCCAGGCTTCTGCTACCACCATGACTAATATTCATATGAAGCATCCTCCATCGTACACTGTACACCGGCTTGCAGAGTATATACGACCATCTGGTTAACAGCGCGTTTGTCCAACTTTGGAATGCAATAAAGAAGCGACTCTGCGTGGCAAGGATTCGACAAGTCCATCGCAGGTACGTGGTATCAGATGTCTACGCACAGGTCACGCAAATCCCATAAATTACAGCCAGTAGTTTTTGGGGCGCCCCAAATCTGTTCCATCAGCTCTTTGGCTCTCTCCTTTCCTCCCACCGCCCGACCGCCCCTCGAGCGAACGAACAGGCTTCGGAAGGCCCAACGACACCGACCGTCCGCCATGTCATCCTCAGACGATAGGCGTCTCAGGATAGGGATATGGAGGGGCATGTGGTCAGCATACAGCTCTCCCGGCCGTTGTCACTTTTCGAGACTGAAGCCGCTACTTCTCAATGGAGTAGCTTCTGAATTGGCCTCACAAGGGCTCAGCGCACCCTGCTTGCCAACAGCGCTCTGCAGATCCGAATGCTAGCCAAGTTCGACAGCGCTTAACTTTGGTGATCAGACGGGCGAACCAGTTTTACGACTATGGCAATGTTGCTGGCCACTCGGCTTCAGACCAAGCGAATTCGCTGGCCGTGACATCAACTTCAACCTCAATCCACTGTAGCATGATTTTAGCCTTGTGATACGGACCGTTAAGCAGCTGAAAGATGTATTGTGCAGCTGTACTTTCGTATGTTATGTTCCGTAAACCTCTCTACTGTGGGAAAATTCCTGTTCTCGTATATTACACTTTTGTACTAGGGTCCTCTTTCTGATGTGCAGACGGGTGATTCTAAACTAGTTTACCACGGGATATTCAACTTTGGAAAGAACATGCCATTGTCAGGGCTGTGCCTAAGTACAGTTCACAAGAATGGAGCCTTCTAATGGAAGCGTTGAAAACAAGTCTCAGGCTTCAACATTTCTGTTATGTGATTGTTAACAACCGTCATGTAATTGATGAAATGTATATTTGACTATAAGCTGTTTTAATGAAAATCGTTTTTAATCTTATATCCGTTGCTAATGGTCTAAGACCGAAACCGGTTGACATTTAAGGTTTTCAGTAAAGCAGCTGATACTCACATATGCGTTTCATCAGAGTCTCAGGTTGTTTCGTCTACAATGGAAACAAAGTGTCATCCCTCCCAGTTGCGAACTCCACTTTGCAATACAACGAAAACAAATGGAAAATATGTAATGACATCAAAATAACTGATATATTACTGGGACTGTAACAGGGCCATATGAAGTATGCATGGCCGGCCGTAGTGGCCGAGCGGTTCTAGGCGCTATAGTCTGGAGCCGCGCGACCGCTACGGTCGCAGGTTCGAATCCTGCCACGGGCATGGATGTGTGTGATGTCCTTAGGTTAGTTAGGTTTAAGTAGTTCTAAGTTCTAGGGGACTGATGACCTCAGAAGTTAAGACCCATAGTGCTCAGAGCCATTTTTTGAAGTATGCATGCTCCCTTTGCAAGTTGGGTAGTCGTTCCCGAATCTCTCATTACTTGGAAGAGAAATAGCTTGGACAGAGGTGGAAAGCGGAAGGAAAAAATGTTCATCGTAAAAGACGGGCAGCTCGTTACGATTTAGTACTTCCGCCACCTCACGCTAGACTTGGCCTAAAGTAACAGTTTGGAAGGTCGTATTCAAGCAGATAGAGCATTGCATGTTTAGCAGTCTAGTTCCATTGTCTTTCAGCTGCGAAGTTAAAGGAAATTTCATTTTTGACTCCGCAGTTCAAGGAGCTTCAGTGAGATGAACTTAACTGCAAAAGCAGGAAGAGAATGTAGATAACACGCTTCACTGCGAAAGAAAAGCTTCGAAACATAACATTATGATCAACGAGACGTTTGAAGCATCTCGAAGTGTCGTGTGAAGGCACATTTGACGGGCTCTTATCTGGAGAACTTTACAGATAGGTATTTTGAGGAATCGGATGAACATGGCGAGATATTACATAAATAAACCGCTGCTAGAGATGGGGGGTACCTTCTAGTTTCACGGGGTTTTGTTGGAGTATGATTTGAGAGAAGGAACACATTCAGCGCAATGAAAAAAAAAGCAAGGGGTATGCTGGTTCATTTTCGTCAATTTCCATTTAGAAAGACGCATCAAAGCACATACGAAGAGCTAACTAAAGCCTATGGCTTTTTCCGAACACACACACACACACACACACACACACACACACACACACTCTCTCTCTCTTTCTTTTTCGTGATGCACGTAGTGACACATTGAAAAGATGATATGTTTCTCGAATTGCAGTCGATATATCTTCAACTGATTCGGAAATATGAAGAAGAAAACGAATGTGGATCACTCGTAAACTATTCTTTCTAGATAGAAAAAAACTGAAACCACATTCGGATTCAGCACGTAACGCACACCTTTGACCACAATTTATTTGTGCTGAAATATGGAACAATAATTGTTTGTTATTATTGGCAACAGCAGATCAAGACTCGGGCGCGGTGCAACAGCATATAAAAACAGAAAGAAATGCGTTTGCCGATTGCGTGAATACGGTCAGCAGAGGTCTTGCACATTGAAGGCAGCAACGGTTTGTATTTTCTGACCGGCATTTCCACACAGGTCAAGGAAGAGACGGCAGTAGAAAAAAATTATGCCTGACCTGCCTCACACAAAACGAAAGGGCAGAGTGGCAGACTTGGAGAGCAGCGATTTTTCTGAAAAACTGCACTTTTTAACAGGCGTGCACGATAAGGTTTTTGTAGAGCTCTTTTACTGGATAGAAAATTCCGCTAGTCTTAAATCCATGAGCGCTATGACTCAATCAATGCTAGAGGTTCGTCTTTATCTTCTCTGGTGTCCGCCAGCTGTGTTTGTTGTCGTAATTGTCAACAGGTTTCTTTTTATCTGCAGCTGACGCTGCAGCGTCGGAGGTCAGGCGACGGCGAACTACAAATATTTCATTATGATACTCTGCTCCAAGTTTCTTTCCGGACTGCCAAGAGCGAACACAGGTGTGTACATGCCGCTTTTTTGATAATTACTAAGGAGCAAGAAAAGCACCATTAAGGTATTTACTCGGATTTCTAAAATTACTAGCGGATCCATAATGAATAAGGACCCTGCGGTTCATTAAAACATGCGTTGTTTTCACTTCGTGTTCAAATGGTTCAAATGGCTCTGAGCACTATGGGACTTAACATCTGAGGTCATCAGTCCCCTAGAACTTAGAACTACTTAAACCTAACTAACCTAAGGACATCACACACATCCATGCCCGAGGCAGGATTCGAACCTGCGACAGTAGCAGTCGCGCGGTTCCGAACTGAAGCGCCTAGAACCGCTCGGCCACCGCGACCGGCTCACTTCGTGTCTTTCTGGTGCAGCCAATTTGTTACAAGTAAATTACATTTTTTCTGTCTTGAAAATATACGATTTGTTATTATCCGATGTAGGGAAGTGTATTACTGTGCGCATGAATGAGTGGCAGTTCATGTTCTATATATTAATGACGTATCAGATACCTCAGACGTTTTTCATATGATGCAGTTAACTAAGCTATCTGATGAAAAGTATCCAGATACACTTTAGTGGAAATTATATGGGATGTGTCCTGTCTTCACCTTTATGACGGCTTCCACTTTTTTGGGGACACTTACTGTTGTGGATTGGCAAGAGAGCCAACCCGATTTTGAGAGGAAGCCGAAAGGCACGCGTTTTAGCTCACGCAGGCTGGCGTGAGGTCTGGAACAGGTCAAGGAAATTAGACTAGCAAAAAAGGACGTAGCTGTGGAATACTTGACTTTAATCCATAAATAGTGACCATCGCTCTTGATGATACATGTTTTACAGCATCAATAGTAACGGGTAATGGCGCCTTGCTAGGTCGTAGCAAATGACGTAGCTGAAGGCTATGCTAACTATCGTCTCGGCAAATGAGAGCGTATTTTGTCAGTGAACGATCGCTAGCAAAGTCGGCTGTACAACTGGGGCGAGTGCTAGAAAGTCTCTATAGACCTGTCGTGTGGCGGCGCTCGGTCTGCAATCACTGATAGTGGCGACACGCGGGTCCGACGTATACTAACGGACCGCGGCCGATTTAAAGGCTACCACCTAGCAAGTGTGGTGTCTGGCGGTGACACCACACTTACATTGAGATTTCTGAATGTATGTAGCAGAATTACAGCTCAAGAGCCGGATCCAGAACAGGCATTAATAATGGACGCCGGGGTCTGGAGCGTTGTCAACGTTGTAACTCATACCAAAGGCGTTCCGATGGCTTCATGTCTGGACGTTGGGTGAGGTAGTCGATTTCAGCAATGTTATTGTCCTAAAAGTAGTGCGTCACACATGATACTTTATGATACGGTGTATTGCCATGTTGCTACAAAAAAACATCGTCACCGAACTGTTTCTCTACTGCACACAGTACACAATGCTGTGAAATGTACTCACGTCCTTCCACGTTTAGTGTTTTCACAATTGCATTAAGGAGACCAGTCCTAATCACTAAAACGTCCCTATACTGCAACACCACCTTCTGCTTTCTTCGCTGTTGGCACTACACGTGATGGAAGGTAACGTTCTCCAGGCATTAGCCAAACTCAAGCTCATCCACCGGACTGCCGCGAGTATTGTGTGAGTCATGGCTCCAAACCACTCGTTTCCAGTCATGCACTGTCCAATGGCGTCGCTTTTCACACCGCCTCAAGCATCGCTTTGGATTAACTAAAGAAATATGTGACACATGAGGTACTGCTTGATCATTGTACTCCAGTCTTTTTAACTCCCAAAGCACCGTCAGCTGGACTGTTGATATCACTTTGGAACTCACAAGTGATACCTTCCGATGATTTCACGTGATGTTTTTTACATCCTCCCTCCGCAAGGCTTGACGATCGCTATCCGTCAATACCCGAGACCTACCAGGTCTTAATTTAGCTGTAGCTTTTTCTTCACCTTTCTACTTCAGTCACGTCACCAAAAATCGACTTGGGCAGCTATAGAAAGGTTGAAATGTCCCTGGTGGATTTGTTACTCAGATGATATCCAATGTCTAGTCCACTTTATAAGTCATTGACGGAGCAAATCTTCTGTTACCACTTCTCTGCTGACCACAGAATAGCCCCTACTGCCTTTTATACAGGCAGGACCGCCTCTCGTGACGTTTAGTCGTCAGTTTTGCATTGCTTAGGGTTGTCGGGATACTTTGATCAGAATACTGTATGCAGAAATTTTATTTGGTACAAATTGTAGTAACGTCCAGTTGCACGTTGACTGTCACCAATATAGGTAACCAGCTATTAAATGCGAAACGCGTCAATTGCAGGATTACCGAGCCATAGTTACAGTCATCATCATCATCATCTTGGACAGTTTCCAGCCACTGGCTGGGTCTGTCGGGAACACAAGCCTCTCCATCGTGTTCTGTCTTTCCACCATTCACCCTCTTCCACCTTCGTCCAGTTCTCTCCTCTTCTCGTCACACATTCCTTCACTCCCTTCACCCATCTATCTCTTGGTCTTCCTCTGGGCCTCTTCCCCTCCAGTTGCAGATCAAACATCCTCTTTGGAATTCTTCCTTCATCCATTCTCTTCATGTGTCCATACCACTGCAGTCTTGATTTTTCTATCCTGTCCTGTACTGGTTCCTCCTTTAGTCTTTCCCTCACATACACATTTCGCAGTCTGTCTCGTCTTGTTACACTCAACCTGCTCCTCTGGAACTTCATTTCACTAGCCTGTATTCTACTTTTGTCGCTTTTGTGCATTGCCCATGTCTCACTTCCGTATGCCAATATGGGGACAAAGTAGGTTCGGTATATAATTCCCTTGGATTTCTGTGGCACCTCCTTGCTCCAAATAAGCCCCCCAATGCATTTGTAGAACTGCCCTGCTTTTCTGCACCTTTCATTTATTTCCATTGCGTTTCCCCCCTTACTTTAAATCATGCTTCCCAGGTACTTGAAGTTCTCTACCACATGTAGTTTTTCCCCTCCACAAGTTATATCCACATTTGGCTTATTCTTCTTCCTTGTTGTGACAATTATTTCACTTTTCTTTGCAGAGAAATGCATTCCATATTGTGCTGCCGTTGCCTCCCATACATCTAACTGCTCTTGCACCTCCTTCTCGCAATTTCCCCATAACATCAGGTCATCGGCAAAAAGCACTGCTTTCATTTTATGATCTCCAATTGCATCTGATACTTGCTGTTGGATTTCATCCATAAAAATAATAAACAATAAAGGCGAAAGTGCACTTCCCTGTCGCAGCCCATTTTCCAGCTTGAACCATGCAGTACGTTCCCTCCCCACTTTCACACAACTCTCACTTCCCTCATATATTTTTCTGACTTTTCGTGTTATCTCTTCATCTATCCCTTTTGCGTTCAGCACATCCCAGAGCTTGTCCCTACGGATACTGTCATACGCCTTCTCAATATCTAAAAAGGCCATGATTAAGTCCTTCCCGTACTCATAGTGCCTTTCCTGCAGTTGCCTTACCGCAAATATGAGGTCCGTTGTTGATCTTCCCGGTCTGAAACCATACTGCTCCTCTTGCAGTCTGCTTTCAATACTGCTTCTTATTCTCTTCTCCAGGATCTTTTCATAGATTTTTCCACAGTGGCATAGCAGGGTGATTCCTCTGTAGTTCTCACATCTCCTTTTATCCCCTTTCTTGAAGATCGGGACTATAATTCCTTTCTTCCAATCCTCAGGAATTCTGTTCTCCTTCCACACCACCCTCAGCGCTCTGTATAGCCACTGGGTTCCTACTTCTCCTGCTGCTCGTATCATATCCACTGTTACTTCGTCCCAACCTGGTGCCTTGCCCCCTTTCATCCTCTTTATGGCTTCTTCCACTTCATTCCAAGTTAGATCATCAACTTCCCCACTATTATAATCGTCTGCTGCCTTAGGCTCTCCAACGCTGTTAGTTACCCGCTTGGCGGCATTCAACAGATCTTCAAAGTACTCCTTCCAAATCTTTTTGAGCTGATGCATTTCCTCCACAACTCTTCCATTATTATCCATGATCCTCAGGCACTCGCTTCTGTCGTTCCTCTTATTTCTTACCATGGTGTAAAGTACTTTTTTGTTCCCTTCACTGTCCTCTTCTAACATTCTTGTCCATTTTTCCATCCACTTCTTCTTCTCCGCCCTTACTATGGTCTGTGCCGCTTTCTTGCTTTCCTTATATTTTACCCTAGCTTCCTCTGTTCGGGTCTGGAACCATTCTCTGAAGGCTTTGTTCTTTCGAAGTACTGCCTCTTTACATATGTTGTTCCACCATGGGGTTTCCTTACTTCTCCTCTTTGTGCTAGTTCTTCCGCACACAGTCTCAGCTGCCTCAACTAGAGCCCTCTTAAAATCTCACCATTCTTCTTTCACTGTTCTCTGATCTTCCTTTGGCAGCTTCTTCCTGATCAGTGTCTGGTATTGGGTCGTCCGTTCATCCTCTTTCAGCATCCATGTCTTCAACCTTTTCTCCTGTATATCTGTTGCCCTCCTATCTTTTTTCTCTCTCAGGGTGGCTACCAACAGCCGATGGTCACTGTCTAAGGCCTCAGATGGAATGACCTTAACATCTGTGAGGCTGTTCATCATCTGCCTATCCACTAATACATAGTCTACTACTGAAGTTTGGGACCAGTCTCCACTGTACCAAGTTATTTTGTGGCTACTTCTCTTCTTGTACCAGGAATTTGCGATCGCCAGCCCATTCCTCTTGCAGAATTCCAGCAACAATTTTTCTTCTCTATTTCGGTTCCCCCAGCCCTCTGGTCTCATTATCTCCTCGAATCCTTTCCTGTCTGTACCAACATGTGCATTGAGGTCCCCTATTATAATCTGATTACTTCCATTTAGCTGCTTTTGCATGTCATCTTCAAATTCCTCCTTCTCCTTTTTTGTACACCCCACCTGTGGGGCATATGCTTGGATGATTTCAGTGCTTTTTCCTTTCATTCGTACTCTGGCTTTTATCATTCGATCATTGATACCTTCCACCTACTCCTGCAGACCCTCTCTGACCACTATTGCCACTCCATTTCTTCCCCTCTCATTCCCTATCCAGTACAGTTTACATCCTTTACTTAGTGGTTTTTCACCAACTCCTCTCCACCTAATCTCAGCAAGTCCCAAGATGTCCAATTTCCTCCTTTCCATCATTTCTACAATTTCTTCTAACTTCCCAGTTAGAGTCCTTACGTTTAAGGTGCCGAGTCGTAAACCATCTCGTAATCCTTTTCCATTGCTTGGTCGGTTTCCTTTAAATCCGTTCCGTGATCCGAGGCATGTTCCCTTTTTAAAAGCAGTTGATTATCCACTACTGGTTTGCTAGGCCTATCGCAGCTTCACCAGAGCCCCGTTAGCCGTCACGTTTCAGGGTTCCCATAGGGCCTTCCCAGCTACCGTAGCGGTCCTGGGGCACACGAAGTCCCCGCTATACATCGCCCCAATAGGCAGTCCCCTACTTTGTGCCGTTACCCATCTCCCACGACTTGGAAGAGGGGTTGGACTTATGGGAGTATGTCAGTGTTCAAAAATGGCTTTGAGCACTATGGGACTTAACTTCTGAGGTAATCAGTCCCCTAGAACTTAGGACTACTTAAACCTAACTAACCTAAGGACATCACACACATTCACGCCCGAGGCAGGATTCGAACCTGCGACCGTAGCGGTCGCGCGGTTCCAGACTGTACACAGTCAGTATTGTCATACAAGTACACTCGTGTTCAGAAAAAACGGAACTCCTTGAACGACTAGAGATAGGACGTTCATATTCACAGGACATGTACATTAGTATGTTCTGCAGAAATGATTAGCATTTCAGTCACCCGGGTTCAGCATGTGTGCTGGTGCCTCATAGACACAGGGTCCGCCATGCACCCTGACAACTTGTTCCACGCGTGATGGCTTCGACTCGACCAAGGCGCGAATGGAGTCCTGTGGTACAGCCATCCATGCTGCATTCATTTGGTTGCAAAGTTCATCTGTGATGGTTGGCATTGTGTCACAGGGCTGCATCCGTCGTTTTACCATATTCCACATACACTCCTGGAAATTGAAATAAGAACACCGTGAATTCATTGTCCCAGGAAGGGGAAACTTTATTGACACATTCCTGGGGTCAGACACATCACATGATCACACTGACAGAACCACAGGCACATAGACACAGGCAACAGAGCATGCACAATGTCGGCACTAGTACAGTGTATATCCACCTTTCGCAGCAATGCAGGCTGCTATTCTCCCATGGAGACGATCGTAGAGATGCTGGATGTAGTCCTGTGGAACGGCTTGCCATGCCATTTCCACCTGGCGCCTCAGTTGGACCAGCGTCCGTGCTGGACGTGCAGACCGCGTGAGACGACGCTTCATCCAGTCCCAAACATGCTCAATGGGGGACAGATCCGGAGATCTTGCTGGCCAGGGTAGTTGACTTACACCTTCTAGAGCACGTTGGGTGGCACGGGATACATGCGGACGTGCATTGTCCTGTTGGAACAGCAAGTTCCCTTGCCGGTCTAGGAATGGTAGAACGATGGGTTCGATGACGGTTTGGATGTACCGTGCACTATTCAGTGTCCCCTCGACGATCACCAGTGGTGTACGGCCAGTGTAGGAGATCGCTCCCCACACCATGATGCCGGGTGTTGGCCCTGTGTGCCTCGGTCGTATGCAGTCCTGATTGTGGCGCTCACCTGCACGGCGCCAAACACGCATACGACCATCATTGGCACCAAGGCAGAAGCGACTCTCATCGCTGAAGACGACACGTCTCCATTCGTCCCTCCATTCACGCCTGTCGCGACACCACTGGAGGCGGGCTGCACGATGTTGGGGCGTGAGCGGAAGACGGCCTAACGGTGTGCGGGACCGTAGCCCAGCTTCATGGAGACGGTTGCGAATGGTCCTCGCCGATACCCCAGGAGCAACAGTGTCCCTAATTTGCTGGGAAGTGGCGGTGCGGTCCCCTACGGCACTGCGTAGGATCCTACGGTCTTGGCGTGCATCCGTGCGTCGCTGCGGTCCGGTCCCAGGTCGACGGGCACGTGCACCTTCCGCCGACCACTGGCGACAACATCGATGTACTGTGGAGACCTCACGCCCCACGTGTTGAGCAATTCGGCGGTACGTCCACCCGGCCTCCCGCATGCCCACTATACGCCCTCGCTCAAAGTTCGTCAACTGCACATACGGTTCACGTCCACGCTGTCGCGGCATGCTACCAGTGTTAAAGACTGCGATGGAGCTCCGTATGCCACGGCAAACTGGCTGACACTGACGGCGGCGGTGCACAAATGCTGCGCAGCTAGCGCCATTCGACGGCCAACACCGCGGTTCCTGATGTGTCCGCTGTGCCGTGCGTGTGATCATTGCTTGTACAGCCCTCTCGCAGTGTCCGGAGCAAGTATGGTGGGTCTGACACACCGGTGTCAATGTGTTCTTTTTTCCATTTCCAGGAGTGTATTTTACATTGGCAACACGCCTGGTAATGTGGCGGGCCAGGGCAAAAGGCTAACATCCTGTGACACCAAGAAGGCACGTGTTCGTGCAGCAACATGTGGTCGTGAACTGTCTTGCTGGAAAACGGTGTCTGGGGTCTCGTGCAGAAAGGGTATGGCTACGAGTTGCACGATGTCGTTCACGTAGGTCACACTGGTCACAATGTTCTGGACATGCACCGACCGTGATTTGTGGCTGTACCCTATAGCACCCCACACCTTGAGGCCTCGAGTTGGCGCTGTATGTCTTGTGCGAATGCAGTCATTGTGATGCCACTCCCCCTGTCTGCGGCGAATCAAAATGCAGCCATCATTTTCAAACAAACAGAACTTGTACTCCTCCGAAAACATCTGATCCCATTCCTGTCCACAGTGACGTCGTTCCTTACACCATTGCCGTCTAGCATGTTTCTGCACAGTCGTCAAAGGTAGGCGGAGAAGCGGTATAAGCTGTATCTAATAGAACTTCAGGCCCACGGAGTATCGTCGCAGTTGTGCGACTGGATGCCTGATTACTTGTCAGAAAGATCACAGTTTGCAGTAACTGACAGATAGTCATCGAGGGAAACCGAAGTGATATCCACAAGGAAGTGTTACGGGCCGTCTGCTGCTCCTCATCAATAAACAATTTACAAGATGATCTATGCAGCCCTCTTAGATTGTCTGCAAATGGTGCTGTCGTTTATCGTATAGTAAGGTCATCAGAAGAGCAAAACCGATTGAAAAATGATTTA
Source organism: Schistocerca americana (assembly GCF_021461395.2). Taxonomy (NCBI): domain Eukaryota; kingdom Metazoa; phylum Arthropoda; class Insecta; order Orthoptera; family Acrididae; genus Schistocerca; species Schistocerca americana. The sequence continues at coordinate 386,055,155 of NC_060126.1, forward strand.
GACACGATATCTGTATGGTGAGAAAAATGGCAATTGCTTCTGAACGACAAAAAGCGTGAGGTTGGTTTGTTTGGGGAAGGAGACCAGACAGCGAGGCCATCGGTCTAAAAGCGTGAGGTCCTCCACGTGAGTATTATAGGAACCGTTAAATTTCGATTACGCGATAGAACACACAAACTTAAATGTTGCTGAGTCAATTAAATACCAAGAAATTACAATTACGAACAACTTACATTTGAACCATCACATGAAAAATGTTGTGGTGAAGGGGAACGAAAGACTGCGTTTTAATGGCAAAACACTTAGAATGCCACAAATCCACCGAAGACCCTTACCACACTGGTCCGTCCTCTTCCGGAGTATCCCTGCACGGTATTCGATCCTTACCAGAAAGGACTGACGAAGACATTGAAAAAGTTCAAACAAGGGCAGCTCGTTTTGAATTATCGCGAAGTAGGGGTGTGTCACGGATGCGATACGCGAGTTGGGATGGCAATCATCGAAACAAATTTCGATCGCCGTCCTTCTTCTCCGGATATGAAAATATTTTGTTGCCACACACCTGCATAGGAGAAAATGATCATGGTAATAGAATGAGAGAAATCAGATCTCGCACGGAAAGATTTTAATGTTCGTCCTTCCCGCGCGTTATTCAAGAGTGGATCGGTAGAGAAATAGACTGGAGATGGTTCGATGAACCCCCTGCCGGGCACTTAAATGTGAATTGCAGAGTCACCATGTCGATATAGGTGTAGGTGCAGGTAATGAGAAACAACATATATGGAGAATACGATAGGTGTCGCGCTGTTGTTTCGATCAGTTCTTCTGTGTAGCGTCCAAAACGCAGTTGTAGTGAGCTAATAGTAAATGCCAGTTTTGCTACTGATATGTAGAGAAATGAACGCAAGACATCTCTTGATGGAAGCAGTTTGTGCCTCGTCACGCAGGACGGGCCAAGGCCGCGCCATGGAAGTCCTCGGGCTAAACTCATGGCAGACCTCGGCAGTTACCGCTCCTCAGTCGTAATTGGGCTTGCATGAGGGCACCGAGTCTTCGAGCTACGGTCTTTTTACGTGGACAGGAAGTGGACAATTCCGGGTGCGTCATCAGGAATTGCGCTCTTCTGCATAGTATGCGCTCAGGACGGTGTATTTAATTTCAACATGTATGACAATAGCAGGGGTACTCTGAAAGTTCTTCTCCGGGCAGCTGTTTATAACAGGCGGTTTGGACACTCGGGCTTGGATGCCTAACTTTTATTTATCGATCACCTGTCGCGCAGGAAATACACTACTGGCCATTAAAATTGCTACACCACGAAGATGACGTGCTAAAGACCCGAAATTTAACCGACACGAAGAAGATGCTGTGATATGCAAACGATTAGCTTTTCAGAGCGTTCACACAAGGTTGGCGCCGGTGCCGACACCTCCTACAACGTGCTCACGTGAGGAAAGTTTCCAACCGATTTCTCATACACAAACAGCAGTTGACAAGCGTTGCCTGGTGCAACGTTGTTGTGATGCCTCGTTTAAGGAGGAGAAATGCGTACCATCACGTTTCCGACTTTGATAAAGGTCGGATTGAGGCCTATCGCGATTGCGGTTTATCGTATCGCGACATTGCTGCTCGCGTTGGTCGAGATCCAATGACTGTTAGCAGAATATGGAATCGGTGGGTTCAGGAGGGTAATACGGAACGCCGTACTGGATCCCAAATACCTCGTATCACTAACAGTCGAGATGACAGGCATCTTAACCGCATAGCTGTAACGGATTGTGTAGCCACGTCTCGATCCCTGAGTCAACAGATGGGGACGTTTGCAAGACAACGACCATCTGCACGAACAGTTCGACGACGTTTGCAGCAGCATGCACTATCAGCTCGGAGACCATGGCTGCGGTTACCCTTGACGCTGCATAACAGACCTTTGTGCATGAATGGCAAAACGTCACTTTTTCGGGTGAATCCAGGTTCTGTTTACAGCATCATGATGGTCGCATCCGTTTTTGGCGATATCGCGGTGAACGCACATTGGAAGCGTGTAATCGTCATCGCCATACTGGCGTATCACCCGGCGTGATGGTATGGGGTGCCATTGGTTAGACGTACCTGTACACGCCATCCAAGCTCTGTTTGACTCAATGCCCAGGCGTATCAAGGCGGCTATTGCGGCCAGAGGTGGTTGTTCTGGGTACTGATTTCTCGGGATCTATGCACCCAAATTGCGTGAAAATGTAATCACATGTCAGTTCTAGTATAATACATTTGTCCATTGAATACCCGTTTATCATCTGCATTTCTTTTTGGTGTAGCAATTTTAATGGCCAGTAACGTAGTTCCCAGTGAGTGGAATAGAGCGCAGGTATTTCCTCTTTACGAACTGAGTAAGGGGACGGAAGAACAGAATTACAGACTGATTTTGCTGACATCTGTCTGCTGAAGCTTGCTACAGTATATTTTGAGGCCAAACATAATCGCATTTGTGGAAGAAAGGAAGCTTCTCTCAGTAATCAACACGGATTCAGAAAGAAGAATTCATGTGAAACTAGCATGGGTTTACTTAAATTTATCCATGAAATATAGAATTGGTAGCAACGTTACAGATTTATGAAAGAATTTTATTGCTTCAGTCACTTTTTATTTATATTGCTCAGCACCATGCCTTTCGGCTGCATGCTGCCATTATCATGTACACTACAGTAACACATTCAGTTACATAAAGTGTGATGAGGTTTATTTGTTGGGTGTGCCAATGACGTTATGTGCTGAAATGTAAACCTTCACAGAGAGGTTTACTTGTTAAAAGCATCTTCCTGTACACCATGATCTCCAAATATTTAAATGCCAGGCCGTTATTTGATCATACGGCCCATAGTCAGTGACATCTAATATAGAGGAAAACAAATACACATATACATATCGATATCTACAACATATCATTATTTATGAATAACGGAGAAACATACACTAAGACGCCAGAATCATGGGATAGCGATATGCTCATATACAGATGGCAGTAGTATCGTGCACACAAGGTACAAAAGGGCAGTACAGTGGCGGAACTGCCATTTGTACTTACGTGATTCGTGAGAAAAACATTCCGACTTGATTATGGCCACCCGACGGGAATTAACAGCCCTTGAACGTGGAATCGTAATTGGGAACTTGTTAGGGAAGTCGGTATTCCGAGATCTACAGTGTCAAGAGTGTGTTTCTCACCATGGACAACGCAGTGGCCGACGGGCTTCACTTAACGACGGAGAACAGCAGTGTTCGCGTGGAGTTGTCAGTGCTAACAGACAAGCAACAGTGTGTGAAATAACAGCAGAAACCAATGTGGGCCGCTCGACGAACGTACACGTTACGACAGTGCAGCGAAATTTGACGTTAATGGGCGATGGCAGCAGACGACTGAGGCAAGTGCCTTTGATAACAACACATCACCTGCAGCAACTATTCTCGGCTCGTGACCATATCGGTTGGATCCTTGACGAGTGGAAAACGGTGCCCTGTTCAGATGAATCTTGATTTCACTTTGTCAGGGATAGGGTTCGAGTGAGGAGCAGAACCAACGAAGCCATGGACGTAAGTTGTCAACAAGGCCCTGTGCAACATGCAGGTGGCTCAAAAATAGTGTGGACTATGTTTGAATGGAATGGAATGGGTCCTCTGGTCCAACGAAACCGATCATTGACTGGGAATGGTTATGTTCGACTACTTGGAGAGCATTTGCAGCCATTCTAAGACTTGATGTTCCCAAACAGTGATGTCACGTCACCTGGCCACAATTATTCCTGATTGGTTTGAAGAACATTCTGGACAATTACAGCGAATAATTTGGGCACCCAGATCACCCGACATGAATCCCATCAGGCGTTTATGGGACATAATCAAGAGGTAGTTCGAGCACACAATTCTCCACCAGCAACACTTTCGCAATTGTGGACGGCTATAGAGCCAGCAAGGCTCAGTATTAAGTTAGTATTAAGGAAACAGTCTTAATCGCGTTTTTTTTTATTTTTTTAGTGCCGACCGGTTACAGCCCATCGCAGGGACCATCTCCAGGGCGAACATACCGCTGGACGACTGCTGGTGGCGTCACGTCTATCAAGGTGTGGCAGTCTCCTGCCACACCTTGGTAGACGTGAAGTCACAAGGAGTTGACCAGCGGTATGTTCGCCCTGGAGATGGTCCCTGCGATGGGCTGAAACCGGTTGGCACTAAATAAATAATAAAAAACGCGATTAAGACTGTTTCCTTAATACTAAGTTAATTTTATATCAATCGCTGTTACTCCACAACCATGTTGTCCAAACATCTAAGGCCCAGTATGTTTGCAGGGGACTTGCCACTTCGAGTTGCTGCACTAAGCCGGGCCATAGGAGGTCCGACACCATTTAGGAGGTATGCCATGCTTTTGTACCTCAGTGAGGTTATTTACATATCCCGTCTAAAAAGGCAATATTCCCGGAAAGTTATCAGTATTCCACTGCGACGTGGTGCCTTGTTCTCTTTGAGGAGGCTCGATCTACCTCTTCGATATACGATCCGGATGATGTCGAATTTGAATCAATTTTCATTTCCTGATTTCACTTGCGGACACAGTACAACTAAACTGTAGCGTAACTAAGGTAAAACATCATAGGATTTCCTTCAGGTTTTGATGCACCTCTATCTCAGCATGAGTCCATTTGGGTAATGCATTATCATATCATTATCTTTAATGTTGCATAGTTATAGTACAGTTTACTTTGCACTATTTTAGCGCCGTTAAAAGGGTTTAGACGTAGTGCCGATATCGCTATCTGCTTCTGACCAAAGGAAGGAAGGAAGGATGGTTAGTCTTTAACGTCCCGTTGAAATTGAAGTCATTAGAGACGGTGCAAAAGCTTGAATTAAGGAAGTAAGGGGAAGGAAATTGACTGTGCCCTTTCAAACAGACCATCCCGGCATTTCCTTAAGCGATCTAGGGAAATCTCGGCAAACCTGTAACTGGATGCCCGTACGGAAACTGGAACCGTCGTCATCCCGAATACGAGTGCTGTGTGCTAACCACCGCGCTGCTTCTGACCGAGCGGTGTGGCAGTCACTAAAATGTAACGAACACAAAAACGTAATATTCAGTGTGTGGCAGGAGTACAAATATCATTTCCAATCTTTGCCGTTTCATTCGCGAATGAGACTGTAATTTCTTTGGTTTTCCTGTCGTGGTCAAGAGATGTTTCTGCGGGACAGTGATGTGCTTCCTGACTTTTCTCGGAATGTATGCCCACAGAATTTTAACTGTAAATCATACCGTGGTGCACAGCACCGCTCTTGTAGCGTCTGCAGCTAGAGTTTGATGAACACCTTCGTAACGCTCTCGTGGTTACCGAACAAACTCTACACTGGGCTGTGTCACGTACCTGGTAACGTTCTCAGACGCACAAGCAGTACTTAAGAATCGCCCGGACGAGTGTTTTGTATGCTACTTCTTCCACGGATGATTGACCTTTTTCTACATTTCTTCCAATGAATCTCAACTTGCCATATGTTTTCGTTACAATTAGTTTTTTGGTCATTCTATTTTTCAGCGCTTAGCACCGATATTCCTAGTTATTTTACGGTTGTCACTGTGTCCAGTAGTTAGTCGCTAATAGTGTGATCAAACATAATGGGCCGTCCATCTGCCACACTTTTATTTATTTTAAGGGTCAACTGCCTACCCTTGCACCATCGTAGATCCTGCGAGTCATCCTGTAATTCTCTACAGTTTTCTGGCACTATAACTTTTTGTACACAACAGCATCATTGCTTTTATATCTGACATTTCGTTCAATTGAGAATATCGTATTCAATTCTTTCTGCTAGGAAGACGTGAATCTGGTAACAAAACTTGTCAGTTATGGTGAAGGGTCGTGTGCTATTGCGTCAATTTCCCCCTAGAACGAAGAAAGGAGCATCGGTCATTAAATGACTAGTTAAGTGATTCTGCGCCGTATCTGACTCTAACGAAGGGGGGTATAGTTATCTTCAGTATTCATTAAACTTAACCTGCCGCGCGGGATTAGACGAACGGCCTAAGGCGCTGCAGGCATGGACTGTGCGGCTGATCCCGGCGGAGGTTCGAGTCCTCCTTCGGGCGTGGGTGTGTGTATTTGTCCTTAGGATAATTTAGGTTAAGTAGTGTGTAAGCTTAGGGACTGATGACCTTAGCAGTTAAGTCCCATAAAATTTCACACACATTGAAACTTAACCTGAAGCGCCAAAGAAACTGGTATAGGCATGCGTATTGAAACAGGCAGAATACGGCGCTGCGGTCGGCAACGTCTATATAAGGCAACAAGTGTCTGGCGCAGTTGTTAGATCGGTTACTGCAGCTTCAATGGCACATTATCAAGATTTAAATGAGTTTGAACTCGGTGTTACAGTCTGCGCACGAGCGATGGGACACAGCACCTCCGAGGTAGCGATGAAGTGTGGATTTTCCCGTCCGCCCATTTCACGAGTGTACCGTGAATATCAGGAATCGGTAAAACGTCAGTCTCCGGCATCGTTGTGGCCGGAAAAAGATCCTGCTAGAACGGGACCAACGATGACTGAAGAGAATCGTTCAACGTGACAAAAGTGCAACCCTCCCGCAAACTGCTGCAGATTTCAATGCTGGGCCATCAACAAGTGTGAGCGTGCGAACCATTCAACGAAACATCATCGATATGGGCTCTCGGAGCCGGAGGCCCACTCGTGTATAGTTGATGACTGCACGACACAAACTTTACGCCTCGCCTGGGCCCTTCAACAACGACATTGGAGTGCTGATGACTGGAAAATGTTGCCTGGTTGGACAAGTCTCGTTTCAAATTGTGTCGAGCTGATGGACCTTTACTGGTATGGAGCCAACCTCATGAATCCATGGACCCCGCATGTCAGCAGGGAACTGTTGAAGCTGATGGAGGCTCTGTAATGATGTGGAGCGTGTGCAGTTGGAGTGATATGGGATCCCTGATTCGTCTAGATACGACTCTGACTGGTGACACGTACGTTAGCATCCTCTCTGATCACCTGCATCCATCCATGTCCATTGTACATTCTGACGGGCTTGGACAGTTCCAGCAAAACAATGCGACACCCCACATGTCCACAATTGCTACAGAGTGGCTCCAGGAACACTCTTCTGAGTTTAAACTCTTCCACTGGCCACGAAACTCCTCAGACATGAACATTATTGAACGTATCTGGGATGCCTTGCAACGTGCTGTTCAGAAGAGACCTCCACCCCCTTGTACTGTTCTGGATTTACGGGCACCCTGCAGGATTCATGGTGTCATTTCCCTCCAGCACTACTTCATGCAATATTCAAGTCCATGCCACGTCGTGTTGCGGCACTTTTGCGTGTTCGCGGGGGCCCCCACACGATATTAGGTAGGTTTACCAGTTTCTTTGGCTCTTCCGTGTAAAATACTTACAGCTTTTAAACTTTTAGTTACAAGAGTCGAATGAAATTTAAGAAAAAATCGAAAGAGTATTTTGTAAGGTGTTTGTTCCACGAGTGATTCACATTTCTTTAGTTTTCTTCCAATGAATCTCAGGCTTGTATCTGTTTTTCTGGTATCCTACCCATATTTTTTAGCATGACACTAAATATCTACGGCTGAAACGAAAGTAAGCTATTACAGAAATGATCCCTGGCTAATAACAACTGTTACCTATACAGGTTTGTGTTTGTCTCCTCTTTTGAATCTTATAAAAATATAAACAAGTCATCGAATAGTTGAACAATTTTTCCTCTATAATTTTTTACTGTGCCATTTACTATCTTAAATGATGGTATGTGGTGTCTACTCAATATATGTTTTTGTTTTGTTTCCTTCACACGGGATGGCGTGGTGGTAACCTGCGGGATTTCCATTCACGACAACGGCGGTTTAACTTCCTCTCCGATCATCCAGATTTAAGTTTTTCTAAATCGCCCAAGGCAGAAAGCTGGGATGGTTTCTTGGAAGAGGGCCGGCTCGTTTCCTCCCCTAACGCGAGCTTCAGCACCGTCGTAAGAGATCCTTGGTGTTACGCTAAGCTTTAATATTCTTTACTTCCTTTTCATTTTATCGTACTTCGTTTCCACTTGTTTCTCCAAACTAATTTTTAACACACCATCTCATATACTCTTGAAGAGAAATTCCCGTCTTGTGTTTAATAGTTACCTTTTTCCATTTGAGGCTTTTGTTTCCCTTGTCCGCTTCGTACCAGCAACACTTTATGCTATACGCGTAATCACGTTTGTTAAATACTCGACAGTAAAGGCCACACCTGAATTTCGTCCTTGTTCCGCAGCTCTGTGGTAAAGCACATATCCAGATTTTAAGTATATTTAATTCTTTTACTGTTACCTCTGTATTCCTGGTAGCCCAGTCACAGCCTGTTTCCGACCACGCGACGAGCATGGTTGTCACATCTCCATTTGTTGCTTGGTACTTAAAACTGCTGTGAGAGTCTGTTCGTATTCTGTGAGTGAAAGCCTGTACATGACTGAATCTTCCATCCCTAATTGTTATGCCCCATGAAATTTTTCAAGAACTATGCTGTGTTTCCAGTAGTGCTGCAAAATGTGATGTTCAGCAGTTGGTAGTAAAACGGCGATTGGGTGGTGATGTCTGTAATTCTAAGCATGTCCGTATGTCTTCAGTTCGAACTTTGGAAGGCGTTGCAAACATTTTACAGAACATTATTGCAAGCTCAAAAACTCTGTTAGGTGGCTTCAGAAACAGACCGATGTCTATTGCACTCCATTTAATTCGTACATTAAGTCGTTATAAGTGAAATAATACCACATTTCATGTGTTTAAACACGTTTAAGCATTGCGAGGAGTTACTTGAAACGATCGTCGATGACTAGCTTGACCTTACTTATGAGTGATGAAGTTTGGTTTGACCTTTATATGCCCAGACAAACATAGTTCACAATTGAAACATCAACGTCATTATAAAATAGGTTAGTAGAGTTAGGAGAGGAGTTAAACAACATCAGATTTCATATATTGTATATGCAAGATAAAAGTGAATAATATTCTCATTCACTCATAGAAGAAACATCATTTTATTTACGTAATTAAAAGATCAGAATAATTTGATTCTTGTCACTTGACGCATTCGTCTGCACGGAGCTCTAGTTATTCAGTACAAATGACTGTGTTATGCACGCTGCAACGTTTATTTTGGTAATGCACCGATGCAGCTCCGTCCATACTGTTCACTTGCTCTAGATCAGTGGTCGGCAAACTCATTAATCAACAGAGCCAAATATCAACAGTACAAAGACTGAAACTACTTAGGAGAACTAAATTTTTTCAGTCTATACTGTATAGTTATTTTATTACTATTATCTTACTTAGGGTACTCCTAAGCAGGTCTTTACTAAAAACGTCCTCCATCTGATTGAGGAACGTTCGCTGGAGTCGACTCCGCCCCAACATTCCCATCCACACCCGTATACTTGTTCCGTCTATCTCCTCTCGTTCATTCTATCTCTACGTCGAAACCATCTCAACATACATTTCTCAACCCTCCGTGAAATTTACTTCACGCACTTTAAGTAAATTCTTAAAGTTTAAAACTATAAGTACTTTGAATAAAACTTATCATACTTAACAATGATATCATTTATTGATAAAATTTAAGCTGTACAGTAACCTTAAAATTAAATCATGACTATGACCGACAAACAATAATTTGAACAATGGCCTTGCCTCTCCTTGAAAACTTTGTGGAAGCTAAATTAATATGATGCTGTTTTTTTAATTTTACGCACGATGGCAGGTTCTTATCAATAACACTACATCTCAATTTTCTCTTAAGGTTCATGCTTGAAAATGCTTGTACGCATGTATTGTAGAACCGGATAAGCAAAGAATAGCAAGCTCTAATTTTTTCTACTGATTATATGAGTCAATAATACTATTCCAGGTGTTAAAAATCAACATACATTCCTTCTCCAGGTCCTCCAAAACAGACTACTTGTGCTGTGAACTAAGTTCGCATTTGTTTTTCTCCAAAATTTCTATATCAGCACGATGACGTTCATATTTTCTGTTGGTTAAAATCAGCGTCTAGCCATTCAGATTTAAGTTTTACGTGATTTCCCCAAATCGCTCCAGAAAAATGTCGGGATGGTTCCTTGGAAGAGGTCACGACCTCTTTCCTTCCCTATCCTTTCGTAATTCGAGCTTGTGCTCTGTCTGCAATGACCTTGCTGTGAATCGGACGGTAAACTCTTAATCTTCCTTCCTTCCTTGGAAAGTGAATCAAAGTTTCTCTTTCAAAATCTTGAGCACAAAAGAGATAATTTGTTCTACTATCGAAGAGATGGTGTTTCCTTTCCTTTGTAGTTTACGATTGAGCTTGTTTAGATGAGACAGTGAACAAACTTCTTAATGAGAAATGCTTTAATTTCTGTTCATAAGGAAGAAAAACATTTCAGGACGTTTCCGCTTGTTATGCTGCAGAAAATGTGCGTGCGATTTTAACAACAATTCTGTTCTTTCAGCACTGGCCATGAAGCTTCAGTCGCATTGTATGTGCGCGCCCGCGCGTGGAATTCTGTTGAAAAGTCACACTGAAGGGAGCAGGAAGCTGTATGTGGCTCGCGAGACGCTGTTTGCCAACCACTGTTCTAAGTTTACAAAGGCTTTATCCACTGGTTTTGGGGAAAGTTTTTATGTCGCAGCAGCGACGTTCCGGCATTCCGAGGTGACAGAGAAAACACTGCTCGTTATCTCTGTGGATTGTTCATGTGTCTCGTATAGTTTCCAACGGTTTGCTGCGTCACAAGGCCGCTACCCCACAGGTGAAGCGCGCCGTATCTGAGGCCAAATATTTGTTTCAGATAGCTTCTCGTCCAGTCAACTTGTGACGGTATTCGTTTCCGTAATCACAGTTTACTCACGCCCCATATTCCGTTTTCTCATATCGAGAGAATGTTTCGTCAGCTGTTCTATGGCCTGGCCCTACTAATGGGTAGGACACATCTGTTGGACGCTAGTAACGTTCGAGGAACAGTTACTGGCATACATGGGACTAGAAATAATCTAATTTCTTTTCTCGTATATGTTCCCTGTCAGCATTGCCAGAAACCATGATGTTCTGTAGCTTGCAACGTTACCACTACATTGGAATGCCTGTGCGAGAAGAACGACGAACGTGAAGCGTTCACAACTGCCGTAGTAAAATGTTGGGTAGTATTAACAGAATTTTTAATGTTCAGTAGATGGTGACAAACAACGAGTGCTTTAGTTCGAGTTCACTCCTTATGTTCATCATAGATCTGATGATGGAGTTACCGAAACGTGTCATGTATGTAAAATAATGACGGGACATTTAACAAGTACCAAACTACACTCCTGGAAATGGAAAAAAGAACACATTGACACCGGTGTGTCAGACCCAACATACTTGCTCTGGACACTGCGAGAGGGCTGTACAAGCAATGATCACACGCACGGCACAGCGGACACACCAGGAAACCGCGGTGTTGGCCGTCGAATGGCGCTAGCTGCGCAGCATTTGTGCACCGCCGCCGTCAGTGTCAGCCAGTTTGCCGTGGCATACGGAGCTCCATCGCAGTCTTTAACACTGGTAGCATGCCGCGACAGCGTGGACGTGAACCGTATATGCAGTTGGCGGACTTTGAGCGAGGGCGTATAGTGGGCATGCGGGAGGCCGGGTGGACGTACCGCCGAATTGCTCAACACGTGGGGCGTGAGGTCTCCACAGTACATCGATGTTGTCGCCAGTGGTCGGCGGAAGGTGCACGTGCCCGTCGACCTGGGACCGGACCGCAGCGACGCACGGATGCACGCCAAGACCGTAGGATCCTACGCAGTGCCGTAGGGGACCGCACCGCCACTTCCCAGCAAATTAGGGACACTGTTGCTCCTGGGGTATCGGCGAGGACCATTCGCAAGCGTCGCCATGAAGCTGGGCTACGGTCCCACACACCGTTAGGCCGTCTTCCGCTCACGCCCCAACATCGTGCAGCCCGCCTCCAGTGGTGTCGCGACAGGCGTGAATGGAGGGACGAATGGAGACGTGTCGTCTTCAGCGATGAGAGTCGCTTCTGCCTTGGTGCCAATGATGGTCGTATGCGTGTTTGGCGCCGTGCAGGTGAGCGCCACAATCAGGACTGCATACGACCAAGGCACGCAGGGCCAACACCCGGCATCATGGTGTGGGGAGCGATCTCCTACACTGGCCGTACACCACTGGTGATCGTCGAGGGGACACTGAATAGTGCACGGTACATCCAAACCGTCATCGAACCCATCGTTCTACCATTCCTAGACCGGCAAGGGAACTTGCTGTTCCAACAGGACAATGCACGTCCGCATGTATCCCGTGCCACCCAACGTGCTCTAGAAGGTGTAAGTCAACTACCCTGGCCAGCAAGATCTCCGGGTCTGTCCCCCATTGAGCATGTTTGGGACTGGATGAAGCGTCGTCTCACGCGGTCTGCACGTCCAGCACGAACGCTGGTCCAACTGAGGCGCCAGGTGGAAATGGCATGGCAAGCCGTTCCACAGGACTACATCCAGCATCTCTACGATCGTCTCCATGGGAGAATAGCAGCCTGTATTGCTGCGAAAGGTGGATATACACTGTACTAGTGCCGACATTGTGCATGCTCTGTTGCCTGTGTCTATGTGCCTGTGGTTCTGTCAGTGTGATCATGTGATGTATCTGACCCCAGGAATGTGTCAATAAAGTTTCCCCTTCCTGGGACAATGAATTCACGGTGTTCTTATTTCAATTTCCAGGAGTGTAATATGGTCGCGGACCGCTACATGGATTTTTTAGCCTTTATCGTAATCCCAGCATTCGCCACAGCCGGTTTGACCCTCTCATAACCTGTGGGACACGTAATTTCTGTTATCTATTTATTCTCAGGTCAGGAAAACACACACAGTTTGACAATCGAATCAGGAAATAGATCAATCACACTGGGAAAATATAACACGTGTGGTGAACTGGTATCCTCATATCACATGTGTCCAGAACTTCGTAATCTCCAAGGCTCTCGGTGTGTCAGAATGCAGGCTGCTGGACAAAGAAATATTGTAGCACGTATCTTATCGTTTGCTCCTGTCTACATTTCACAGTACGCCTCATCAATATTAAAGCCCCTCAACTTTCATCTGCCCATTCCAGACAGAAATTTATTTATCGACTTAGTACAACCAGCTTTCACTGTTCAGGTGTTAGTGGCTCGGGCCTTTCTTCTTTCATCTACCCGTTCCAGACATAATTTCTTTTATCGACTTAGTACCAGTCAGCTGTCACTGTTCAGTTGTTAGCTGCTCGGGTGCTGTCCTCTGTATACTGACGTGACGTTTCCTCTTCATCCACAGTTCCAGGCTCACTTTCTTGGGAGGCACGGTAATCTTCGTAGATGATCGTAAGAAGCTCTCCTCCTTTAAGGAAGAGGATTATGCTCCTGCATGGACTGAGTAAGATTCAAGAGAGGCCTTATATAACTTTCCATAATCGAAACCCAGCTTGTCCATGTATAAGTCATCAATTATAGGTGAAATTCTACTCAGAATCTTGCTTTCTAACTGTCTGTAGAGATGACATAAAGGGCTAACTGGCCTGAAGTTCTTTAGATCATTGGTTTCCTTGACTGGTTTTAAAAAGAGCTATTACCCTATTTTTCGCCGTATCTTTGGTGTTTGGAAGCTCCTCGTAAAAGTTTTGGGGAGCTATAGGACCCATTCTCTTGCTGATGCTCTTAATTTGCTTTCTTAATTCGCTCGTATCAAATGTCATCTAATCCAGTCGCTTTACTAGCTTTGCTCTTCTGGTATCTGAAATGGGCTTGTAAGATCATTCGACTCGTCCTGGCCCTCATGGTGTCTTTTAAGAACTTTGACTTTCCGTTTGACTTTCCCATTCATGAGTTACTGGTGATTGTCCGGTTAGCAGTGATGTTGTAATATCTTGTGTACCTGTTTTTGTCATTATTGAGGCTTCTCAGTAACCTCCATGCTCTGTGGCTTCTTGTTGTGAGATACACTTCTTCTATTGCTTTCATTCACGTATCTATTGTCTACACTCGCAGTGACTGAGTTTATTCACAGCTTCCTAGCTTGTTTCTGCAAATGGATCTTTTTTTAAATAGAATCCTGTACTCTATAGACCGAACAGCAGGCTCAGAAATAAGGCGAGGGACACGTAAGTTACGACATTCGAGGCTGCGACATTCTGACGCAAGTCTTTGGAGCAGGGGTGTCCACCCTTCTAGCTTACCTGGGACACATTGAAGGAAGACGAGTATTTCTGAGCCCCACGTAATACGAGGGGCGTTCGCTAAGTAATGCAACACTTTTTTGTTTGAAATCAGATTGCTTTCTTTCAGAATTCCTGTACACTATATACACTCATTCTCATAAATTAAGGATAATTGCAGAATGTGGTGCCACACAACGTGGCACTACACAAAACTGGCGCTAATAGCGTAGGCACATAGGGAAAACACACGACACAGATCTGTAAGACCACTGCATTGGTGATAAGTTGAGAAAACCGTCCCGAAACACATGTGTTACAAAACGCCACTGTTTCCTGCGCATGTACCCCGTCGTCAATATGGGATATGATCACCATGCACACATACACAGGCCGCACATTGGGTTGGCATACTCTGGACAGGTGGTCGAGTTGCTGCTGGGGTGTAGCCTCCCATTCTTGCACCAGTGCCTGTCGGAGCTCCTGAAGTGTCCTAGGGGTTTGAAGATGTGCAACGATACGTCGACCGAGAGCATCCCAGACGTGCTCGATGGGGTTTAGGTCTGGAGAACAGGCAGGCCACTCCATTCGCCTGATACCTTCTGTTTCAAGGTACTACTCCACGATGGCAGCTCTGTGGGGCCATGCGTTATCGTCCATCAGGAGGAAGGTAGGAACCACTGCACTTCTGAAAAGGCGAACATACTGGTGCAAAATGACGTCCCGATACACCTGACCTGTTACAGTGCCTCTGTCAAAGACATGCAGGGGTGTACGAGCACAAATCATAATCCCACCCCACACCATCAATCCACGACCTCCATAGAGGTCCCTGTCAAGGACATTAAGGGGTTGGTATCTGGTTCCTGGTTCACGCCAGATGAAAACTTGGGAGAATCTCTGTTCAGACTATAACTGGACTCGTCCTTGAACGTAACCTGGGACCACTGTTCCAATGACCATGTACTGTGTTCTTGAAACCAGGCTTTACGGGCTCTCCTGTGACCAGGGGTCAGTGGAATGCACCTTGCAGGTCTCCGGACGAATAAACCGTGTCTGTTCAGTCGTCTGCAGACTGTGTGTCTGGAGACAACTGTTACAGTGGCTGTGGTTAAGTCCCGCAGTACCTGCAGTACTCCGTGGCCGTCTGCGGGCACTGATGGTGGGGTATCGGTCTTCCTGTGGTGTTGTACACTGTGGACGTCCCGTACTGTAGCTCCTGGACACGTTTCCTGTCTGCTGGAATCGTTGCCATAATCTTGAGATCGCACTTTGTGGCACACGGAGGGCCCGTGCTACCAGTAGCTATGTTTGACCAGCCTCCAGTTGCCCTAGTATTCTACCCCTCATAACGTCATCAATATGTTTCTTTGAGCCATTTTCAACACACAGTCACCATTAGCACGTCTGAAAACGTCTGCACACTTACTCGCTGCACCGTACTCTGATATGCACCAACACACCTCTGCGCATGTGGGCTGCTTCCAGCGCCACCGTGCGACGACCGCAGGTGAAATGCACCGCATGGTCATACCCTGAGGTGATTTAAACCCGCAAACCGCCCACCAGAGCGTTGTTTCACCATGTATCAACATTATCTTTAATTTATGAGCATGAGTGTAATTCCCCACTCATTTACCTGCCAAACCCTATTTTTCAAAATAATGTCTGTTTAATGCAACGGCCTTACACCACTTTACTGGGAGGGCCTGTATATCCGCATGGTAATATTCTACTAGTTGACATCGGAGCCAACGTCTTGCTTCATAAATAACCACCAAGTCACCCACGTACTGCTTCCCGCAGTGTGCCAAACAAATGGAAGTCAGAAGGTGTGAAGTCCGGGCTGTACGGTGGATGGGGAAGAACAGTCCAATGACGTTTTGTGAATTCCTTTCAGGTGTGCAGACTTGTGTGAGGTGTCGCGTTGTCATGGGGAAGGAGTAGATCGTTTGCATTTTTGTGGCGACGATCACATTGAAGTCGTTTGTTCAGTTTCATGAGGATAGCACAATACACTTCACAGTTGATTGTTGCACCTCAGGGAGAAAATAAAACAGAATATCCAATTCAGAGCCCCAGAAAACCGTCGGTTTGCCTTGCCGGCTGAGGATGCGGCTTTCAACTTTTTCTTCGGAGGAGAGGTGATGTAGCGCTACTCCATCAACTGTCATTTTGTTTCCTATTCGATGTGATGAACCTATGTTTCATCGCCTGTGACGACAAAAAATTGCCACCATCAGTTTCGTAACGCACAAGCAATTCTGCACAAATTGTCCTTCGTTGCTCTATATGATCTTCTGTTAGGTGATGAGAAACCCCGCGGATATACACCTTTAAATACCGCAACTTGTGTACTAGCGTGTCAGTACTACCATTAGAAACGTCCAGTTGAGCAGCGAGGTGTATGATCCGTCGACACATCGAATGAGAGTGTCGCACGTTCCAACATTGTAGGTGTCACAGCTGTGCGCAGCCGGACGGCACGTGGGAGATCGGACAGGTTTGTACGACTTTGTTGCGATGATGACGACGTATCTCCCGACTCACCGTGCTTTTGTTTATTACCAACTTTGCGTAGGCATTCTGTAAGCTCCTAAGAATATCTGCGATGCTACGGTTTTCTGCCAAAATAAACTCAATGACAGCTCTCTGCTTAGAACACCCCCCTGTTACGAATGCCATTCTGAAGACTATGTCCCACAATAAATAGCACTTTTTTTCATTCAAAACTGGGCGAGAAAAACATAGGATGAATCTAAGAGAGAGAAGAGAATGACATCACGTGACGGGAGTTTCAAATTGAAAATATGCAATTGATCAGAACTTTACATCACCAGAATTGTATCGAACTTTTTTTTACCAATTGTGTGATAGGTGCTCATTTCTTGGGCCGCACTGATACTGGCTTCGGGCCACTGGCATTCCGCGGTCCACGGTTGGGCACCCATGTTTTAAAGCCTCAATGATACGTCGTATGATTGAGATGCTGGTTAGAAACCGGAAATTGCAGTATGCAAATAAATGGTTAAAATGGCTCTGAGCACTATGGGACTTAACATCTGAGGTCATCATTCCCCTAGAACTGAGAACTACTTAAACCGAACTAACCTAAGGAATCACACACATCCATGCCTGAGGCAGGATTCGAACCTGCGACCGTAGCGGTCCCAGACTGAAGCGCCTTGAACCGCTAGGACACCACGGCCGGCTGCATTATCCAGCAAGTGTCTAAACATATCGTTATCAGATATCTTGAAGTTGAACATCCTTCGAAATGGGATTCTCTATGATATAGCTGCTGCATATATTTAACACATGGTTCGTCTCTGTTGTGTGTTTCGAATTGGACTGCAAACTGTTTTGATTCACTGTTGGAATATGTTATCACTGCCAAATATCAGATCTGAACTATAGCCAAGTTTCCATCTATCACTGTTAAATGATGAAGGCTACTTCCCGTCTTATATAAGACTCATTGTCAGACAGTTAGCGTCCGATCATTCTTGCTGTGCTTGCCTTTTTTCATCACTATGGTCATATATTCATTTCGTGCTGTGACACTTACAGTCACTCGTCACTATTTGTTTATTCTGACCTAGAAAATTAGCAGAAATTTTGACACTGAAATCAACACTGAATGGTTTTTTATATCGATTTGATAACGCAGCCGTTGTTTTCCACTGTTAGAATTTCAGTATCTTCTACCTTAATGAAGGACGTTGCTATCATCTGCGAATTCATTCGAAAGAAGATGACACTTCCTTATTTTTGATAGGCTCAGACACATCCCATTGATTCTATGTTAAGGCTTGTATGAGTCGCTTGTACGCATAATAAAGGCATTTAATCAACCTACACATCTTATGCAGCAGTTTTTCTTTTGATTGTGAAATAGTATCTACATTCATTGAAATGACGGCCAATTGTGATCCCGGAAAGGATGTCGTTTCTGGTGTGAAGTATTTTAGAGAAGGCATCTTTCTCGATCCCCTATGCCAGCAGCAACTATGTTCCACCTCTGTGTGGTGCTGTAGTACCTTATTGGGTTTAGGAATTCTTTTGAAGCCTACGGGACAACTGTGTGATGCGTGAAACATGGGTTTGCACTGTTTTTTTCTAGAGGTGTCTCGCTAACGTTTCCGCTGCTACTTTGGGTTTATTGAAAAATAAGGGCACTGAACGTATTTCTTAGCTTCATAACTTTAGTTGCTACATCTGTACTGTTCGGCTCGTATGTTCACCGCAAATTTACTCTTCAAGTCATCGGATGGTTTTCCCTTGTAACCAGCATGTGTAAATGAATTCACATTTAACTATTTATTTGTACTCTGTCGAACCACATTAATGTGAACACTTGTCAAAAGCCTGAATAACCACCTTTGAAACTTCTTTATTTTCAATTGTGTGTGTATGTACTTAATCTGCTGAATTAAATGAAGAGTTGAAACTTCTGCGTTATTTGGTTCTGAAGCTGCTGAGTGAAACTGAACGTACTGAGGCTACTTTCTCTTTACTTATTCTTATCATGTCAACACTGATCTACAATATTCCAGCGCAACGTAGTCTGACTGCTCAAAGAAATGCAGCCTGACTTCTAACAGTTAATTCAAAAGAATGGCCCTGACTAAAAAGAAATCTTAACAATAACCTATACATTTCATTAAGCACTTACTTCACAAAAATCTTCATTACCCGGACTACTGCTATACAGTGAGCGTCAATACCGCCAGCTAAATAAGAGATTCTAACTATTAAAGCCACTAACTACTAACAGGCATATGGTTAGCAAAGGAAAAAAAAATGGCTCTGAGCACTATGCGATTTAACTTCTGAGGTCATCAGTCGCCTAGAACTTAGAACTAATTAAACCTAACTAACCTAAGGTACATCATACACATCCATCCCCGAAGCAGGATTTGAACCTGCGGCTGTAGCGGTCGCTCGGCTCCAGACTGTAGCGCCTAGAACCGACGGCCACTCAAGCCGGCGTAGCAAAGGAAAGATTTTGTTGCAAACCACATAATGTATTTTTTTACTTTAATAATGTCACATCCAGTTCAAACACGAATATAAATCGTCATTGAAATCCAGTACAAAGGTATGTAATCATGAATAATATTCAGTCTCCAAGTCAGATACTTCCAGATCGTTAGCTTACGCTAACACTTCAGACCTCTACCCTTCATCAGTGTAACTTCTCACATCAATCACTGCTGGCTGTTCACCTCCAACTACCCAACAGTGCTTCCATCACTAGTGGCGACTAACTTCCAACTGCCCAACACTGCCGGCCAGGGTGGCCGAGCGGTTCTAGGCGCTACAGTCTGGATTCGCGCGACCGCTTTGGTCGCAGGTTCGAATCCTGCCTCTGGCACGGATGTGTGTGATGTCCTTAAGTTAGTTAGGTTTAAGTAGTTCTAAGTTCTAGGGGACTGATGACCACAGCAGTTAACTCACATAGTGCTCAGAGCCATTTGAACCACCTGCCCAATACTACTGGCGATTAACATCCAACAACGAGTCCGACCACCTACAGAGTCTCTTACAAAGAAAGCGAAGTCAGAGATCCAATGAAAAGCGCTACGCAGCACTGCCTACACAGAAGCAACCCACTTACACCTTTTTCAGCGCAGATCATTGAAAGACGTTGAGGAAAAGAGTCAGTGAGATTCTGAAAGGTACACACAGGAATGTGGAGCCATACCGATTTCAGTGCCGTGGCCAGCTGCACTAGGTTTCTCGTTTGAGGCTTCATGGCGTGAACAGCCCGATCCAGGTGGTCCCACAGATTCTGGATTAGGTTTAAGTCTATGAACTTTGGTGACAAGGGGAGTACGTTAGACTCATCCTGGTGCTCTCCGAACCACGCAAGTACACTGTGAGCTGTGTGAAACATTGTACCGTCCTGCTGGTAGACGCCATTGTGCTGAGGAAAACCAAATTGCATATAAGAGTGGACATGGTCCCCAAGGGTAGAAGCGTACTTGCGATAATCCATTGTGCCTTTCAGAGTAACGAGATCACCCAGGTAATGACACGAACATTTCCCAGCAACAACGCTCCCTCCTCCGTCCTGGACCCTTCCTACGATACATGTAGAGTGTTTCCTTTCAGACGACTTACACGCCAGCGGCCGTCTGTCTGATGGAGCATAAGACGTGATTCGTCTAACAAGGCCACCTGTTACCACTCAGTGCATGTTGACAGCCTGGCCAAACAGGCCACCAGTAAACCATCTCTGGACATTGGCCTCCCGGAGACTGATTTGCGAGCGATCTTACGCCGCTTAGTTTTCGAACTTTGGGACACTGAATGGCGCAACCTGACAACGGCAAACAAACTCCGTCCTTGCAAGGAGACGACGGATGTGTGGCGGTAATTCATGCGAGCCACTCGCAGGGACTCAGTAGTCCTCCGTCGGCTCCGCATTGGCCACACCCGCTTGACGCACAGCCATTTACTGCGCCATGAGGACCCGCCTCTATGTCACTGCGGGTCGGCTTTGACAGTGGTCCACCTTTTGTTGGCCTGTCCCCGTTTACTGTGCTCAGGCAGACGTTTGCGCTGCCTGATACTCTCCCTGCCCTTTTAAAAGATGACACTGCTACGGCAGGCTTAGTTTTGCATTTTGTTCGGGCAGGGGGCTTTTATCACTTAATCTAAGTGTTTGTCCTTTTTGTATTGATTCTGGCCTTTGGCCTACGATTTTAGTCTGAGTTTTTAGTGTGTTTCTCGGTGATCGGCTTTTCCTTTTTTGTCTCTATGGTCGGCCAACCACTGTCACACTCTGGGTGATTTTAATTCCTTTTGTCTGGTCTCTGTCTAAGTCTTTCTTGTCCTGTGTCGTCTGTCGTCTTTTCCATTGTTCCTTTTTATTCTGTGTGGGTGTTTGAAATTTTGGAACAAGGGACCGATGACCGTAGCAGTCTGGTCCCTTCAATCCCACAAACCAACTGTTACCAATCAGTGGACGTCCAGTTGCTGTACTGGGGTGCAAATTCCAGCCTTCCTCGCCAATGACCAGCGGTCGGCATCGGTGCACGAACCGAGCACATGCTGCCGAGGTCTACACGCGGCAAAATTCGCTTGGCGGCCCTTGAGGAGACGCAGTTGGTAGTCCCTGGGCTAATCCGGGCGATCAGTTGCTCAACAGATGCTCGTCTATTCGCCCGTACACATATCCACAGCCGTCGTTCACCCCTGTCGTCTATGGCTACGATGTGCACCACAGCTGCCTCGTAACCCCATTTCGATTGCACCATTTTGCCATTCACGGCACCACGCGAACAGTTTCCAAACTTAGCCGTTTCGGAAATGCTTCTACCCTCAGCTCGAAAGCCAATGATCATGCCCTTTCCGACGTCACATAAACCGTTCCGTTTGCGCATCACGATAACGGCTGTTCTCCTCCCCGACACACTTCGTATACACCCCCTCAGTGCTAGTGCTGCCACCTGCCGTCTGTGAGTTGTTATTTCACGATGACGTCGAACACAGGCGGTGGCCATATTAACGTGACTGGACTGTGCATATGAAACGAAGTCTACATTTCTACACTACTGGCCATTAAAATTGCTAAACCACGGAGATGCCGTGTTACAGACGCGAAATTTAATTGACAGGAAGAAGATGCTGTGATATGCAAGAGATTAGCTTTTCAGAGCATTCACACAAGGTTGGCGCCGGTGGCAACACCTACACCGTGCTGACATGAGGAAAGTTTCCAACCGATTTCTCATACACAAGCAGCAGTTGATAGCCGTTGCCTGGTGAAACGTTGTTGTGATGCCTCGTGTAAGGAGGAGAAATGCGTACCATCACGTTTCCGACTTTGATAAAGGTCGGATTGAGACCTATCGCGATTGCGGTTTATCGTATCGCGACATCGCTGCTCGCGTTGGTCGAGATCCAATGACTGTTCGCAGAATATGGAATCGGTGGGTTCAGGATCCCAACGGCCTCGTATCACTAGCAGTCGAGATGACAGGCATCTTATACGCATGACTGTAACGGACCGTGCAGCCACGTCTCGATCCCTGAGTCAACAGATGGGGACGTTTGGGAGACAACAACCATCTGCACGAACTCTTCGACGACGTTTGGAGCGGTATGGACTATCAGCTCGGAGACCATGGCTGCGGTTACCCTTGACGGTTCATCACAGACAGGAGCTCCTGCGATGGTGTACTCAACGACGAACCTGGGTGCACGATTGGCAAAACGTCATTTTTTCGAATCATTCCACGTTCTGTTTACAGCATCATGATGTCGCATCCGTGTTTGGCGACATCGCGGTGAACGCACATTGGAAGCGTGTATTCGTCATCGCCACACTGCCGTATCACCCGGCGTGATGGTACGAGGTGCCAATGGTTACACGTCTCGGTCAACTCTTGTTTGCATTGACGGCACTTTGAACAGTGGACGTTACATTTCAGATGTATTGCGACCCGTGGCTCTACCCTTCATTCGATCCCTGCGAAACCCTACATTTCAGAAGGATAATGCCCGAGCGCATGTTGCAGGTCCTGTACGGGCCTTTCTGGATACAGAAAATGTTCGACTGCTGCCCTGGTCAGCACATTCTCCAGATCTCTCACCAACTGAAAACGTCTGGTCAATGGTGGCGGAGCAACTGGCTCGTCACAATACCCCAGTCACTAGTCTTGATGACCTGTGGTATCGTGTTGATGCTGCATGGGCAGCTGTACCTGTACACGTCATCCAAGCTCTGTTTGACTCAATGCCCAGCCGTTATTACGGCCAGAGGTGGTTGTTCTGGGTACTAATTTCTCAGGATCTATGCACCCAAATTGCGTGAAAATATAATCACATGTCAGTTCTAGTATAATACATCTGTCCAACGAATACCCGTTTATCATCTGCATTTCTTCTTGGTGTAGCAATTTTAATGGCCAGTAGTGTATATCATAAGTTTCTCTATGAAATATTTTATTTTCTCCCGGTGACAATCTATGCTGAGTTCACTCAAATGTGGCATTTTATTTATTTACTATTAGACGTCTCAGTAGTGAACAGTTTTGAAGAAAGATCCAGAGAAGGGCACGGCAAGTGGAATTCCTGACGGTATGCGGCTACAAGCGGTAAGAGGAAATACCTTCCAAGAAAGAGCACAGCGGGCCGTTGTGACCGAGCGGTTCTAGGCGCTTCAGTCAGGAACCGCGTAGCACGGTCGCAGGTTCAAATCCTGCCTCGGGCATGGATGCGTGTGATGTCCTTAGGTTAGTTAGGTTTAAGTAGTTCTAAGTCTAGGGGACTCATGACCTCAGATGTTAAGTCCCATAGTGCTTAGAGCCATTTGAACTATTTGAAAGAGCACAAAGAAGCGATGCTGACATACAAAAGGCGAAAACAAGTTGTAAGAAATAATACCACATGTAAACATTGCAAAGGGCCATTGTGTATCCACCTTTGCTTTGAAATGTGCTGAGCATTTAAACTGTGCAGACACTGCAGACTATTCAGCACTCGAGAGCAACTGATAAGAACTAATATAGTGAATCATACAAACTTCTTGGTTTGAAGAACTTAGATCTTAACTTTTGAATAGTTATAAGTTTATAACACAATATTACTGCTTGTTCACGTCGTTTCACAGATCCCACTCCTCTCCTGATAAAACTATTCCCTAATTTCATTCCGTCTCGGATCCAGCGAGCGACCTATGTCACGTATAAATTAACGATGAAAGTATAGGTAACAGATAAAAATTATGAAGGAAGATTGTTATAAAGAAAAAAATGCATCCATTGTTACAAGAGTATGAGATACAAAAAATAATTCATCTTCACGTTGTTTCTAATTCATATCAGCAAGGGAGGACGGATAATTAAGCCGTTCTTTTCCGATAAGAGAGTGGTATGTTTGTTTTGGTCACTGTGCAATTGCGCTCGCTGACAAGAATGTACAAATTTAGTTTCTGCCTCCACTAATAGCTCGTGACTAATAGATTACGCTTTAAGAACGATTTCATTAATCGCTGCTTGTGTGTGTTTTGTACTTTGACCATTCATTGTATGCAATATAATGCCTTAAATATTCTCACTTTTTCACAGGATGCTAACACGATGGTCTGCGACTGATCTAGTTGTGTCATCGCCGAGTTGCTGCATTTCAGTGTGTGTGATACTGAAGTCAGTTCATCATCATCATCGTCATCGTCGTCGGCGGCGGCCGCTTTAGATTACCTAGCAGACGCTAGCCGTTTCACATTCTCTGCTCGATAAAGACCTCCTCTAGATTTTTCCATGCGTCACGACTTTCGGCTGCACGAATCCACGTTGTCCTACTTTTTTTTTTAATGCCATCCACCCACTTTCCACTAGGTAATCGTCTCGTAACAAATAAATACCCCACTCATACGGTTATAGTTGGTGGGGACTTCAACCTTCCCTCGATATGTTGGCAAAAATACTTGTTCAAAACCGGTGGTAGGCAGAAAACATCTTCCGAGATTGTCCTAAATGCTTTCTCCGAAGATTATTTCGAGCAGTTAATCCACGAACCCACGCGAATTGTAAATGGTTGCGAAGACACACTTGACCTCTTAGCCACAAACAATCCAGGGCTAATAGAGAGAATCATGACTGATGCAGGGATTAGTGATCACAAGGTCGTTGTAGCTAGGCTCAATACCGTTTCTTCCAAATCCACCAGAAACAAACGCAAAATAATTTTATTTAAAAAAGCGGATAAAATGTCACTAGAAGCCTTCCTAAGAGACAATCTCCATTCCTTCCGTACTAATTATGCAAATGTAGACGAGATGTGGCTAAAATTCAAAGATATAGTAGCAACAGCAATTGAGAGATTCAAACCTCATAAATTGGTAAGAGATGGAACTGATCCCCCATGGTACACAAAACAGGTCCGAACGCTGTTGCAGAGGCAACGGAAAAAGCATGCGAAGTTCAGAAGAACGCGAAATCCCGAAGATTGGGTAAAATTTACAGACGCTCGAAATTTGGCACGGACTTCAATGCGAGATGCCTTTAATAGGTTCCACAACGAAACATTGTCTCGAAATTTAGTACAAAATCCGAAGAAATTCTGGTCGTATGTAAAGTACGCAAGCGTTAAGACGCGATCCATACCTTCGCTGCGCAGTGCCGATGGTACTGTTACCGACGACTGTGCCGCTAAAGCGGAGTTATTGCACGCAGTTTTCCGAAATTCCTTCACCAGGGAAGATGAATGGAATATTCCAGAATTTGAAACACGAACAGCTGCTAGCATGAGTTTCTTAGAAGTAGATACCTTAGGGGTTGCGAAGCAACTCAAATCGCTTGATACGGGCAAGTCTTCAGGTCCAGATTGTATACCGATTAGGTTCCTTTCAGATGACGCTGATACAATAGCTCCCTACTTAGCAAATCATATACAACCGCTCGCTCACCGATAGATCTGTACCTACAGATTGGAAAATTGCGCAGGTCGCACCAGTGTTTAAGAAGGGTAGTAGGAGTAATCCATCGAATTACAGACCTATATCATTGACGTCGGTTTGCAGTAGGGTTCTGGAGCATATATTGTATTCAAACATTATGAATCACCTTGAAGGGAACGATCTATTGATAAGTAATCAGCATGGTTTCAGAAAACATTGTTCTTGTGCAACGCAGCTAGCTCTTTATTCGCACGAAGTAATGGCCGCTATCGACAGGGGATCTCAAGTTGATTCCGTATTTCTAGATTTCCGGAAAGCTTTTGACACCGTTCCTCACAAGCGACTTCTAATCAAGCTGCGGGCCTATTGGGTATTGTCTCAGTTGTGCGACTGGATTCGTGATTTCCTGTCAGGAAGGTCGCAGTTCGTAGTAATAGACGGCAAATCATCGTGTAAAATTGAAGTGCTATCAGGTGTTCTCCAGGGAAGCGTCCTGGGACCTCTGCTGTTCCTGATCTATATAAATGACCTGGGTGACAATCTGAGCAGTTCTCTTAGGTTGTTCGCAGATGATGCTGTAATTTACCGTCTAGTAAGGTCATCCGAAGAACAGTATCAGTTGCAAAGCGATTTAGAAAAGATTGCTGTATGGTGTGGCAGGTGGCAGTTGACACTAAATAACGAAAAGTGTGAGGTGACCCACATGAGTTCCAAAAGAAATCCGTTGGAATTCGATTACTCGATAAATAGTACAATTCTCAAGGCTGTCAATTCAACTAAGTACCTGGGCGTTAAAATTACGAACAACTTCAGTTGGAAAGACCACATGGATAATATTGTGGGGAAGGCGAGCCAAAGGTTGCGTTTCATTGGCAGGACACTTAGAAGATGCAACAAGTCCACTAAAGAGACAGCTTACACTACACTCGTTCATCCTCTGTTAGAATATTGCTGCGCGGTGTGGGATCCTTACCAGGTGGGATTGACGGAGGACATCGAAAGGGTGCAAAAAAGGACAGCTCGTTTTGTATTATCACGTAATAGGGGAGAGAGTATGGCAGATATGATACGCGAGTTGGGATGAAAGTCATTAAAGCAAAGACGTTTTTCGTCGCGGCGAGATCTATTTACGAAATTTCAGTCACCAACTCTCTCTTCCGAATGCGAAAATATTTTGTTGAGCCCAACCTACATAGATAGGAATGATCATCAAAATAAAATAAGAGAAATCAGAGCTCGAACAGAAAGGTTTAGGTGTTCGTTTTTCCCGCGCTGTTCGGGAGTGGAATGGTAGAGAGATAGTATGATTGTGGTTCGATGAACCCTCTGCCAAGCACTTAAATGTGAATTACAGAGTAATCATGTAGATGTAGATGTAGAACAGTGAGTTCTTGTTGAGTAACCCCAGAATTTACGTAAACAGATTTGATGTGTAGGCTAGTTAGATACACTCCTGGAAATGGAAAAAAGAACACATTGACACCGGTGTGTCAGACCCACCATACTTGCTCCGGACACTGCGAGAGGGCTGTACAAGCAATGATCACACGCACGGCACAGCGGACACACCAGGAACCGCGGTGTTGGCCGTCGAATGGCGCTAGCTGCGCAGCATTTGTGCACCGCCGCCGTCAGTGTCAGCCAGCTTGCCGTGGCATACGGAGCTCCATCGCAGTCTTTAACACTGGTAGCATGCCGCGACAGCGTGGACGTGAACCGTATGTGCAGTTGACGGACTTTGAGCGAGGGCGTATAGTGGGCATGCGGGAGGCCGGGTGGACGTACCGCCGAATTGCTCAACACGTGGGGCGTGAGGTCTCCACAGTACATCGATGTTGTCGCCAGTGGTCGGCGGAAGGTGCACGTGCCCGTCGACCTGGGACCGGACCGCAGCGACGCACGGATGCACGCCAAGACCGTAGGATCCTACGCAGTGCCGTAGGGGACCGCACCGCAACTTCCCAGCAAATTAAGGACACTGTTGCTCCTGGGGTATCGGCGAGGACCATTCGCAATCGTCTCCATGAAGCTGGGCTACGGTCCCGCGCACCGTTAGGCCGTGTTCCGCTCACGCCCCAACATCGTGCAGCCCGCCTCCAGTGGTGTCGCGACAGGCGTGAATGGAGGGACGAATGGAGACGTGTCGTCTTCAGCGATGAGAGTCGCTTCTGCCTTGGTGCCAATGATGGTCGTATGCGTGTTTGGCGCCGTGCAGGTGAGCGCCACAATCAGGACTGCATACGACCGAGGCACACAGAGCCAACACCCGGCATCATGGTGCGGGGAGCGATCTCCTACACTGGCCGTACACCACTGGTGATCGTCGAGGGGACACTGAATAGTGCACGGTACATCCAAACCGTCATCGAACCCATCGTTCTACCATTCCTAGACCGGCAAGGGAACTTGCTGTTCCAACAGGACAATGCACGTCCGCATGTATTCCGTGCCACCCAACGTGCTCTAGAAGGTGTAAGTCAACTACCCTGGCCAGCAAGATCTCCGGATCTGTCCCCCATTGAGCATGTTTGGGACTGGATGAAGCGTCGTCTCACGCGGTCTGCACGTCCAGCACGAACGCTGGTCCAACTGAGGCGCCAGGTGGAAATGGCATGGCAAGCCGTTCCACAGGACTACATCCAGCATCTCTACGATCGTCTCCATGGGAGAATAGCAGCCTGCATTGCTGCGAAAGGTGGATATACACTGTACTAGTGCCGACATTGTGCATGCTCTGTTGCCTGTGTCTATGTGCCTGTGGTTCTGTCAGTGTGATCATGTGATGTATCTGACCCCAGGAATGTGTCAATAAAGTTTCCCCTTCCTGGGACAATGAATTCACGGTGTTCTTATTTCAATTTCCAGGAGTGTATTTCCCTTTTTTAATATTTCTAAGATTTGTTGACACAGGTATATTAAACCTCTTTAGAGACTCAATTTCCAAAAACAATGAAAACAATGAAACACGTATTTTTTAAAGGACGTCATGTTCCCCGTTGACTGTAGGAATTATTTATTTCGCAACTGCAATTTGGTCTTTCGGTCATTTTAAAGTCGTGCTGCAAACGGTTTTTCTTTCAGCACATGTCAAAATCTGAAATGCTTCGACATGTATACATCACGTCGTCAAAAATATGCCCTATAGGATTTTAAAGTCTGACATGCGCTGAAGCAAAATTTTTTGCAGTACCACTTGACAATGGCCCAAAGGTTGAAATTGCAATTACGAAATAAATAATTTCTTCAGTCAACGGCGGACACGATGTCCTTTAGAAATTGTACATGACTTTGACGCCCGACCACGGAAGCTAATTACGTATTTTTTTACGCCTAGAAGTTAAATACCAATTTTCATATATGTAGCTTTATAAATGCTTTTTTAGACCATCAATAGCGATTTGTTTTCAAGAAAGACTTTCATCCAATAGCTCATCCCTTAGGGGCTGAATTTC
Source organism: Schistocerca americana (assembly GCF_021461395.2). Classification (NCBI taxonomy): domain Eukaryota; kingdom Metazoa; phylum Arthropoda; class Insecta; order Orthoptera; family Acrididae; genus Schistocerca; species Schistocerca americana. The sequence goes on from NC_060126.1 coordinate 386,084,273, forward strand.
CAAAAAACACTGAAACATTTTTTTAAAATTTCTAACCGAGAAAAAAAAAACAAATTTTCACAGGTTTATCTTTAAAATGCCATCATAATGAAATATTTTCATAAAAAATTTCATGCTCTATTTCATCTCATTTTCCAAAAACACTGATACACGTATTTTTTGTGATTCTCGAAATTTTATTGGTGTAAACAAAACAGTATTCCAAAAATTTCAGGATTGCAGGCAGATTACGTCCACTTCTTGCCATGGTATTTCGACTGACAAGCATTTAGCCATCTTCATGTGAGTGTTTTCCATTGGAGATTGATGTTTGACATCGCTAGCTTGACACCAAAAATTGGCGCGGAGACGCATGCGCAAAGGCAGCCGGTACATGAGGGATATCTGTCGAGTTTCGCGCACTCTTAGAATATTACTCCACCTATGGTGTTCAGGCGCATGCGCATTGGTGGTACTACATGTGCGCTCTCTGTCGGGCTGCGCATTCACGGAATTAAAATTCAGATGTCAAAATTAATATAGTTAACTGTCGCTAGACGCGTCATTAGTCATGAAATGTTTTCTTTCTGAAAAATTAAAAAATATCACCGGGTCCCACTCCTTATCCATTTGAAAGCCAGCATCACGATTAATAAGATCTTCCGCCAAACTTATTTCCAACGATTCCTTAATAACTGTATCCGTGAAGGATCTCGTCGAAGCCAAGATTTCCGTGTCAGAATAATCCACGGACTGTCCTGATGGGATACAAGGCTCGGCTATTGGCTGACATACTGGGCTGCGAAAGGCGAGTGTGGCGATAATGTTCAACGCATCTTTCACGCACTGTAAGCGTTGTCTGACCAGTGCAGGCTATCCACGCTGGCCAGGTGTTCTGTAGATTCCAGCCGGCAGCAATCCCAGGTCGTGCTTTGCTGAACCGAGAATAGCGTAAGTCTTTGTAGGTGGGCGAAAGATTACTTTGACCTCCTTAAGATTGTGCCTGATTTCGACGAAATACGGGAAGAACGCCGTGGACTTGTACCGCTCCTTGTCCTCTTGATCTTGGTGGTGGTCAAGTTTCAGATCAGCACAGCCTTAAGGAAGAAGAAACTTGACGATCCACAATATCAAGCTGCCTTCGGGGAACCCATTCTCCTGAAAACAGTAGTCATACAAGGCATCAACAACACGATATCGAAAGTACCGGTTTTACTGAAAGAACAGGATAAGAAGTGGCAGAAGTCTTTCTAGTCTCTAGTCATGAAGTTGGTGAAGGGTGTTGTACCTCTGGCGTCTTACGCGTTTCCGAGGTCAAAAAACAGACTTACCAACCCGTTTCAGGGTGAGAAGGAAGCCTGCATTGCTGTCTACAGTACAATTAAGTTGTCAAGAGCAAAACGATAGTGTCTGAAACAGCAATACGAGCTGCACATATGGCCTTTGGGTTAGTGAAGCCAGACGAGGTGGCGGTTAATCAGGCATTGGAGAGGGCTACACTCCGAAAACTGTTAGGGTCGTGACGGTCCTTGTCTGGTTTCCGTAAAGGAATTATTATTGCCTTTTTGCAATGGGGCACTTTCCATCTAACCAGATCTGATTGAAACAAGGTAGGAACTTGCCTTTAGCTTCAGGTCACAGATGACGGAGCATGGCATAATGAATCTGATCAGGTTCTGCAGCAGTGGTTCTGGCCGCGCACTGAGCTGGTTCCAACTCCTCCATGGAGGATGGAAGATTGTAGACACCTCATTGCAGGAGAAGAAGCGAAGCCTCCTCGTCTCCACAGTCCTACGAAACACTTGGGACGCAGGAATTTCTCTCGATGACGCAGTGACAGTAAAAAGATGTTCAGCGAAAACCTGTGCCATGTCTTTCGGAGCGTCCACCAAGACCCCATCTCTCAACAAAACCGTAACGGAAGGTGCACTGCCCTTGCTTGAAATCCACCTTACCGAGCACCAAACTTCCGCAGTGGAAGTGGCCCGATTAATGGAAGTCGCGAATTACTTCCAGAAGTTCCTCTTCCGTTCTTTTATCACTCGCCTTGCTTGTGCTCTCGCACTTCTGAAGGCACTAAGGTTTTCAGTAGTCGGATGGCGTTTAAATTTCCGCAAAGCGGCGCGCCTGGCTCTGACTGCCGAGCGAAATTCGTCATTCCAAGAAGGGACAGGCCATCGTTTGTTTGATAGGCTGAGGAATGGAATCTATGGCTGCTCGTTGGATCTCATAGGTGATGTGGTCCACCATCGCTTGGGCACAATCCTATAGTTCGAAGATTCCACACTGAGTGTATCGCGACCAATTTGTCTTTTGAACCATCCATCTTTATGGTCTCCCGTCGACCAACACCCTAGTCAGCAGACGAATCCACAGCGGAAAGTGGTCGCTCGAATGCAAGTCTATGGCAACTTCCCACTCAACTGAGTCTAAAGGAGCTGGGGAGCAAAACCAAAGCTCAGTGGCTGAAGATGATCCTGTAGCTGTGGAAAGGTGTGTCATCTGACAAGAGTTCAAAAGGCAGATACCTTCTGAATGGACGAGACGTTCTATGATTCGACCCTTGGACCAAGTGGTCGCCGAACCCCACAACGCACAGTGAGCATTGGAGACCCACAAGAGGAGGAACCGGCTAGGATGTGCCAGGAAGATTTCTGTCAGTGCATCTGCACCCAACAGACAATGAGTTGGAAGATATACAGAATGCACTGCGATTTTAAACGGAATGAGAACTTCCACTGCAATTGTTTGTGTGGCCCTGGTAAGAGGCACAGGAGAGTAGTACCATCTGTCATCGACGGAAACAGCCACACCACTCATAGATCTGACTCCGGTGATATTGTCTTTCCTGTAGGAGTGGTAGGCCGTTAATACAGGTATCCGATGACTTTAAATTAATTTATTGTAAGCAGAAGCAGAACGGTATCTCCTGGGCCGGGATCTGTAATTCTTCCATATGTGATCGCATGCATTTAAGTTCCACTGCAACACATAAGACCATGTGGAAGCCATTGATTAGAGATGGTTGTGCTTGTCCTTCTTCCTCGGCATAGGTGATACACCCGAGAGCTCAAGGGAAACGTTAGACGGTGTCCGGCTCTGCGGTTCCTCCATGTTGATATCTATATCCTCGACAGTGAAATCACCAATGGACAAGGAGAGGGCTCATCAGATCTGAAGGTTTAGCTGCCACATTCTTCCGTTTGAAATGATTTTTGTGTGACGTTTTTCCTTACTTACGGAAGGGATTGCTCGGATTGGTAGAGAGGACGGCGTATTGGGCTTCTGATGATGTGCAGAGGTATGTGGCTGAGGTTCCAAATTCGTCGTTGACGTCTTCTAAAAGATTTCGGGTTCAAGTGTAGCTCCAGTGATAACAGCGTGTACTCGTACTTGAATCTGTGGTTTGTGTTTGTGTGGAGGCATCACACTCAGTGACTGGCTTTCTTAAGGCCGAAGCAACAATGGAGATCGGCAAAAAAATGGTTCAAATGCCTCTGAGCACTATGGGACTTAACTGCTGTGGTCATCAGTCCCCTAGAACTTAGAACTACTTAAACCTAACTATCCTAAGGACATCACACACATCCATGCCCGAGGCAGGATTCGAACCTGCGACCGTAGCGGTCGCGCGGTTCCAGACTGAAGTGCCTAGAACCGCTGGGCCACACCGGACGGCTACTGGAGATTGCATAGCTTTGTAAGCTTTTTTAACTGCAGCATGGGATATGCGTCTCGTTACTTTCGACTGTTCCATTTTCCTTTCTTCCTTATAAACCCCACAGTTCCTACTCCGTACTGGGTGACCCCAGAGCAGTTTATACATTTTGAAAGAAGTGTAGAAGAATCACCTGATTTGTGATCTGAGTCCCCACAAATTCTACACGTTGTCATTGACACTTGAAGTATCGTTTTGGGTTGGGAACAAACGGTCGAACCTAAAGACGGATATAACCTGCAGGAATATGTTTAAGTAACTCAGGAGCGTCGAACGTTAGAATAAATGTTGCAGGTTTTTCCACTGTGCCATTGAAGCTCCTCATACAATTCTGAATTTCAGTGACACCCTCTCCATGCAACTCCTCAGGGTCCATCCCCATTATATCGGAGTAGGTAACCACGCCTATTGTGATACGTAACTCGGTCATCACAGGGTGGTCACCTAAGGCCTTTCATCTCAGAAGCTGAGACAGTCTGACGCGGCGTTTCAACAAGAAGTGTTCCGTTATGAAGTCATTTAACAGTTTTTAAGGACTGAGCAATACCCTTCAGTGCCTTGTGAATGTAGAAAGGGGAGGCCTTTTCAAAGGTCTCCTATGATCTCTTGATAAAAATGATAGTGTACCGGCGAAATAGTGCCCCGTTACTATAATTCTGAGACTTCTTCGCAGGAGGACTGGCCAGCCGTGTTCTCTTTGTTGGGTGGACGTAGGTACTACCTGACAGTACACCCGTCCTATCGGGAGGAGATTTGAATTTAAGCTGCGCGACAGAGATTCCACGAGCCACTAGGGACAAATGTCGACGCAGACAGAGCTCTTTGTGCCTGAGCAAGGTTTATACAGCTGGGGGGCGTGGGGAGGGGTAGGGGTGGCAGCAGGTACGCCAGAGGTTGTCCGCTAGAGATTAATTCACTTCAACAATCATTCACCTCATCAGTAAGTAGCAAACCCTTAGGTTGAGGTTTTTTTGGATACAGGTGTGTGCTTTCCTCGCGGTCCAGGCGGCGAACCAAGGCCTCTGTTCTCCGAAACACAGCGTTCCTTTGCTGTGCCAAACGATGGTCTCTGAAGCATGCCCAGAGTTTACGGCACAAGAGGTCTGACGGCGCTGGTCAGTCACCAGCTCGGGAAACCCGGTGTCGCCGTACCCACACCTAACCATTCCGGAATTGCTGGTAGGTCTCCCTGGGAAAAACACAGCCCTCCCTTCCCTAAGTTGTGGGACACTCTTCCTCAGGCCTCTTCGCTCAGGACTGTCCGTGTTTGGTGACCCCACCAGTAGTAGTGTTACCGCCGGAATAACCGTCAAGGTCATTGGCGGATGTAAACCCTTCCGTCTGCCACTACAGTGCCTACGATAAGGTGGTGCCCCGGGAGGAGTGATTTGTGGACGATAACGTTCATGAAATGGACTAGCCTACCCAGAGTCCCAACTTGACCCAATGGAAAACGTTTGGGATGGTATAGAACGAGGACTTCCAAATCCGACCACTGGACTGGACAACAAACATCGCAATCATTCATTACACCTCAGCAACTAGTTTCTACCATCTCCTCTGTAAACAACACAGAACAACAGTCCAATTTAAAAGAAGAACATACGCAAGAACTCCACACTTCAAACTACCACTGTAGCACATTTTTTTATCTTCAATAACCCTCGTCAAATTCGCTTCGCCCGTTAGGCAACATCTCCAGCTAACTACGAGGGGACTTCAGTAAATAGTGTAACACATTTTTCATTTGAAAGCAGGTTGCTTTCCAGTTCGCCATATTGTCCCCCACCCTTTTGCCTGCAAAACACTACTTTCAATATAATCTCCGTTCAGTGCGACGGCCTTAGCCACCTTACTGGGAGGGCCTGTATGGCCGCATGGCACCTCTCTACCGGGCGACGTCGGAGCCAACGTCTCGCTGCATCAGTAACTGCCCGTCGTGAACGTACTTCTTCCTGCGGAGTGCATCCTTCATTGGGGCAGGCATATGGATTGTAGGATGGATAAGGAAAAACTGCCCAGAGAAGTTTTTGGAGCCCCTCTCGCGTGCACAAAATTGTGTGAGGCACTGCGCTGTAATGGGGAAGTAGAAGTTCGTTTGCATTTTTGTGGCGCCCAACAGGCTGAAGCCTTTCTTTTTCAGCTTCCTGAGGGTACAACAATAGATTTTAGAGTTGATCGTTGCACCATTGGGGAGAACGTCAAAGAGAATAACCCTGCTGCATTCCCAAAAGACCATAGCTATGACTGTAGTGGCTGAGAGGTGTCCGCCCCGATAGCTGAATGGTCAGCGTGCCGGACTGCTGTCCTAAGGGGCTCGGGTTCGGTTCCCGGCTGGGTCGGGGATTTTGCTCCGCTCAGGGACTGGGAGTTGTGTTGTCTTCATCATCATTTCATCCCCATCTGGCGCGCAGGTCACCCAATGTGGCGTCGAATGTAATAAGACCTCCACCAAGGCGGCCGGACCTGCCCCGTCAGGGGCCTCCCGGCCAATGACGCCAAACGCTCATTTCATTTTATACTGGCTGAGGTTGCGGCTTTGAATTTTTCCTTCGGAGAAGACGTGTTGTGGCGCCACTACATAGTTTTGTTTCCGGTTCGAAGTGATGAACCAATGTTTCAAAGACTATGACAATGTTCGACAAAAATTGTCACGATCAGCCCCTTAACGCGCAAGCAATTCCGTGCGGATGGTCCATCGTTGCTCTTTATGGCCCTCCGTCAGGCGGCGAGGAACCAAGGGAATACACACCTTTGAATACCCGAACTATTGGACGGGTGTACCAGTAATTCCGGTAGAGACAACAACGAGGTGTGTTTGATTGTGATCCGTTGGTCACGTCGAATGAGAGTGTCCGCACGTTCCAGCATTGCGGGAGTCACAGCTCTGTGCGGCCGGCCAGCAGGCGTTAGATCGGTCAGGTTTACGCGACCTCGCTGCGATGATGACAGACGCCTCACCCAACGACTCGCCTTGCTTTTGTTCACTACCTGTCTGCGTAGACATTTTGCTAGCGCCTATGAATATTGGCGATGCTTTGGTTTTCCGCCAAAAGAAACTGAATGACAGTTCTCTGCTTCGAAAGTATCTCCGTTACAAACGCTATTTTGAAAGCTACGTATGGCGCCGCCATCTATCGGAATTTCATGAAACTGTAGGGACTGCAGCAGGAATATGTTCCACATAAATTCCGCATTTCCTCAATTGAAACTGGCCGAGAAAAAAAATGTGTTGCATTATTTATTGAACGCCTCTCGCTGTTAATCTCTGTTAGACGGGCTCTTCGTACATACCCCGTGTACATTCGCTGAACAGCAACACCATCCATGACATCTGGCAATTCACTGAGACCTTTCACATACCCGGGCGCGGCAACGCACTTCCGAACACTACCTTTCACGCCAACGTGGCTGGACTTTGACCACAATCTTCGGCATTGCGTCCCTCCCCACCATTTCCGCCAGAGAGAAGTCAAAACTCACCTCTTGACTTATTCCCAGGCTGGAGATAACGCCGGACATCGGAAACATGGCGCGGTCGTTCACAATTCCGGAAATGATATATCGCAATCTGAGCCATCCGAGATTTTGGCAGATACAGCACAGGTTATAGAACGCGTTCTGAACTTTATTTGCCGTAGTAACATGACAAAGGAGTTATAATTTCCGACCGTGGACACCGGTTATTCTACAAATTCTTACCGAAAGTCTCCTTAAATGGGAAAATTCTTGTGATTATTCATTTTACCTTTCCATTGTGTAGCCGGCCGAAGTGGCCGTGCGGTTAAAGGCGCTGCAGTCTGGAACCACGGGATCGCTACGGTCGCAGGTTCGAATCCTGCCTCGGGCATGGATGTTTGTGATGTCCTTAGGTTAGTTATGTTTAACTAGTTCTAAGTTCTAGGGGACTAATGACCTCAGCAGTTGAGTCCCATAGTGCTCAGAGCCATTTGAACCACTTTTTTTCCATTGTGTTTGTTCATTGACAAATTTCTATGCTCCTTGTCAGTGTAGTTTCACCCACGTATTAATGCCGTTTTGGATGCGATGTGTCAGCTTCTTCAAGAACCACCGACAGCTTCCCCTAGAAGGCCCATTTTGAGTCATAATCTGAACGCTTATGACTTCAACAGTTTAGCGCCTTAAAGCCTCAACAAAACCTCACGGCCGTAAGTCAAAATTATCAACACACACATATTGTAGACTTTCGTTTCCAGAAACATAGGCCGGCCGGGGTGGCTGAGAGATTCTAGGCGCTGCAGTCTGGAACCGCGCGACCGCTACGGTCGCAGATTCGAATCCTGCCTCGGGCATGGATGTGTGTGATGTCCTTAGGTTAGTTAGGTTTAAGTAGTTCTAAGTTCTAGGGGACTGATGACCTCAGAAGTTGAGTACCATAGTGCTCAGAGCCATTTGAACCAGAAACATAGGAAACTTATTTTCGGAACAGTTATCCCAAAGCTCTCAGGTCACTTTTATTCTTCTGTTTACTTCTTTTCTTGTCCAAACTTCGTCCACGAAGACATTCAAAATGTTGATACATCGCTGAATGTCAAAAAACTCGTGTTTCGATCGTGTAACCAATGACGAAGTTCTTCACCTTGCTGATGAAAATATTGAACTATTAACCACCACCAAACACAGAATACTGCATAGTGCTGCGAAATGATTCGAAATAATACTTTTGTTTTTATGCTACTCTTCATAGAAGAGGGGTAGAAGGGAAACGTGGATCTGATCAGAGAGGTTTTTAGAAACGCAACCTTCACTTAGTGCCTCGGAACAAATACATAGCGACCCTGATTAGAACATCTGATTTTACAGTTTGAGTATCCACAGCTTTGATACATGATATATTTTTTATATGTTTTCTAAAAAAATTTCTAAAAAAACTGTTGGTAGCTGTTAGTAGTTCCTTTACTACAGGGTCATACATAACCGGTTTCGCGATGATTTAATAGCATCCGCAGATGTGTATATCTATGAAAAAATATAATATGCATTAGAAGATATAATAATGGTAAGAATAAGGCATTGACCAGAAAAGGACCGAGCGAGGTGGCGCAGTGGTAGCACACTGGACTCGCATTCGGAAGGACGACGGTTCAATCCCGCGTCCGGCCATCCTGATTTAGGTTTTCCGTGATTTCCCTAAATCACTCCAGGCAAATGCCGGGATGGTACCTCTGAAAGGGCACGGCCGACTTCCTTCCCCATCCTTCCCTAATCCGATGAGACCGATGACCACGCTGTCTGGTCTCCTTCCCCAAACCAACCAACCAACCAACCAGAAAAGGGGAAGAATGGTCATATAACTAATTTAACATTGGTTCGTTAAAGATAGGTTAGGTGGCCTGGCCATATTACTTCAGGTACAGTCACGTCTCCAGCACGTATTTTTTTCGGTACTTCTCGATTTTCCATCACTCGTGAATCTTTATTTTTTTCTATCCAAACACGGATTTATTTCGTATAGATTTCCTCCGGGGTCTTATTTCAACTTTATTTTTAGATCCATGTCCGCGGCTAGGAATGCTCCTGTACACCGCCTGCGCCTGCTGTCCATTAGAATGTTTGATGTTTCACCTTGTAGCCATCCACTCAAGACGGTTCTGGCAATTCGATCCCCATCCGAACGTTGGGAGGCAGTGTATTTTTAACGAACCAATGTTAAATTAGTTATCTGTATCTGTTTCCCTGTCTTTCTCGTTAATTGCCTTATATTTACCACTATTATACCCTCTAATTCGTATTATGTTTTTTCATAGTTGTATGCACCCGAGGATGCGATTAAGTCACCGCGAAACCGGTTGTGTATGGTCCTGTAACAAAGGAACCATTAACAGCTAATGCGGCTACCAAAAATTTTTGGAAGATTTTAACAGTGTCTTAAATTTTTTTACATATTTCTGTGATTGATCAGAACAGATTAGAAAAAATAATGAAAAGGATAAGAAGTGTAAGGTTTAACGTCGCGTCGACAACAGAATATAAGCTCGGATTAGGGAAAGAATTCGACGGTGTCCTTTTCAATGAAAATAGTCCAGAATTTAGAAAATCCACAGATAATGTACGAGGGTTGCCCAGAAAATAATGCACCGCATTTTTTTCTTCAACAATTCTTTATTGAACATAATTAGAATTACACACACTGAAAATGGTGTTTTATCTACACACCCTATTTTTCCACGTAACCTCCATCCCGTTCTATGGCCTTCCTCCAGCGCGAAACAAGGGCGTGTATGCCCTGTCGGTACCAGTCCTTGTCCTGGCGGCGGAGCCAGTGCTTCACTGTGTCAATTTCCTTTGTTGATTGACAGATGCAGCACCAACTGCCTATAGTAATGCGTCTGTCCTCGCGAATGACACCAGCTAACTGCAACATGTCAAGTGTGACAGCCGTGGATGGTCTCCCCGACCGCTACAAATCGTGGAGCTCCGCTGAGCCCCCTTCTGATGACGTCACCTTGCGTGCCCAGCGACTATCTGTACTTCCGTCGACAGCAGATGCTCCATAGACCTTGCACAAGCGTTTGTGAATATTCCCCACAGTTTCTTTCTCTGCAGTGAGAAATTCATCGGCGGAACGTTGCTTGTAACGTAAATCACCTACAGACGACATTTTGAAACTGTCCTGCAGCTACCGCCATGTGTCGAAAGTAACGGAAACATGGCGCGCTCACTCAGGGGACTTCCGGTAATACACACATCCAAAAAAGTTTTGCATCACCCCGGTTCCCAGAACTCCTGAAGCCAGACGTTGACTGTAGATGTTGTATCACAGACACAGTCCGTTTGCCTGTTCAGAGATGTCACTAAACCCGCCCAAAGATGTAAACAACCATGCATGAGCAGCGCCTATTAGACGGAGGGAGTCCGACAACCGATCAGTTCCAGTCATTGTTCCAGGAATAAGGTACGCGGCTCGTGTTGTCTAGCGGTCAATACAGCGGTTTGATCGGGTCCGCATTGTTACTTTGTGCCAGGAAGGTCTCTCAACAAGGCAAGTGTCAGGCGTCCCGGAGCGAACCAAAGCGATGTTGTTAGGACATGGATAAGATACACAGAGACAGGAACTGTCGATGATATGTCTCGCTCAGGCCGCCCAAGGGCTACTACTGTAATGGACGACCGCTACCTACGGAATACGGATTATGGCTCGGAGGAACCCTGACAGCAACGCCACCATGTTCAATGATGCTTTTTGTGCAGTCACAGGACGTCGTGTTACGATTCAGACTGCTTAATAGGCTGTATGATGGGCAACTTCACTCCCGACGTCCACGGCGAGGTCCATCTTTGCAACCACGACAGCATGCAGCGCGGTACAGACGGGCCCAACAACATCAAGAATGGACCGCTCACGATCACGATTGGCATCACGTTCTCTTCATCGATGAGTGTCGCATATGCCTTCAACCAGACAATCGTCGGAGACGTGTTTGGAGGCAACCCGGTCAGGTTGAACGCCTTAGACACATTGTCCACCGAGTGCAGCAAGGTGGAGGTTCCCTTATGTTTTGGGGTGGCATTATGTGGGGCCAACGTACGTCGCTGGTGGTCATGGAAGGCGACGTAACGGCTGTACGAGACGTAAGTGCTATCCTCCGACCGATAGTGCAACCATATCGGCAGTATATTGGCGAGGCATTCGTCTTCATGGACGACAATTCGCGCCCCCATCGTGCACATCTTGTGAATGACTTCCTTCAGGATAACGACATCGCTCGTCTAGAGTGGCCAGAGTGTTCTCCAGACATGAACCATATCGAACATGCCTATGATAGATTGAAAAGGGCTGTTTATGGACGACGTGACCCACCAACCACTCTGAGGGAATCGCCGTTGAGGAGTGGGACAATCTGGATCAACAGTGCCTTGATGAATTTGTGGGTAGTATGCCACTACGAATACAGGCATGCATCAATGCAAGGGGACGTGGTACTGTGTATTGGAGGTACCGGTGTGTACAGCAAACTGGACCACCACCTCTGAAGGTCTCGCTGTATGGTGGTAGAACATGCAATGTGTGGTTTTCATGAGCAATAAAAAGGGCGGAAATGCTGTTTATGTTGATCTCTATTCCAGTTTTCTGCACGGGTTCCGGAACTTTCAGAATCGATGTGGTGCAAAACTGTTTTTGATGTGTGTACATACGTAACTTTCGCATTCATAGCATTGTTTTCGGCTGAGAACAAAAATGCGGGGCATTACTTTCTGGGTAACCCTAGTAAATGCGAACGGAGAACTGAATCGGTATTCTTCCGAATGACCGTCAGGTGCCTTAATCACTGCATCGCCTCTTTCGGTAATACAGAGGAAGGAAGAAAGATTAGAGGTTAACATTCTGTCGACAGCGCGGTAATCAGAGACGGAGCATAAGCTCGGTTTATCAAAGAACAGTGAAGCAAATCGGTCGTGCCTTTTTCAAAAGAACGACCCTGGAATTTACCTGTAGCGATTTAGAGAAATGATAATATTTTTGAAGAACTTGATTCCTGTTCAATAAAGAAGGATATTCATTGATAGCCCACTGTTTCCTGCGAGCAGATGACACAGAAAGAAGTAGCTGAAGAAGCTGTAATCAATTACGAGGCACTTCGAACCAGTTAACACCGACTACTGTGCATCTGCGATTGAGCAACAGCGAGGCGCTCTAAGAAAGAGAATCTAGATAAAACAGTGACCTGGCATGGAGCCGGATGTTCCCACCGGGAGACTGGCTGGGTTATCGGCCCAGACTTTTCCTGTCCAGCGCTGCTGACGCTCTTTCTGGAGGGCACCTTCCCCAGAAAGAACTCCACTGCTTCTGCTCGACTTCTCGTGCCAAACACGTCGCCGTCGAGTGGATATAGTCGACGCCTGGGCGGTTCTGTTTCGAAATACGTGTTTGAAAGTGTGTTATGAAACTTATGCAGGCAACTACTCGTGAAACGTGCTGATACTTACAGTGATGTCACAACGACATTACTCTGTCCGGAAGATAGCCTCCGACCTGAGATAAGTAATGAATTTCTTCTGTTTGCAGAGACGCGCTACGTCCATGCACATACTCCGCCAGTCACTGTCCATTGAATGGTGGAGGGCACTTCGTATCAGTAATAGCGAATTTCTGGCCTGTTCCATGACGTATTGAGCGATGGAAAAATGTTTATAAATGAATAGTGTGGTTTTAAAAATGAATAATAAATCGATTTATTACTTTATATTGGCAAAACGTACAGCATAAGCAACGGCAACTGTCCAGGGTTTTGATGCAGTAATCACAATCCTTCAGTATGTGCACCCCTAGTCACACGCCACACACATCTACACTGTAATCAGATTCTTCTCATATTTAGTATTGCATGTCCTCCGTGATGATCTGCAGTGCGTGTTTTAACTGATCACACACCTGTTCAAGAGACATGAGCATTGGTGCTACATAAACTCAGTCTTTCGCAAAGTGTCATAGAAAGAAATCGCAGGGTGAAATCCCAAAGTGTCATAGAAAGAAATCGCAGGGTGAAATCCGATGAACAAGGTGGTTCTCTGCTGTTGCAGAATGTTCAATTCAGCGTTAAGTGAAGAACAAGATTAAGAAGATTTCCAATATTCCTGAGAAAATGGGGCAGAGCACTGCAAATTGCAAAATGTAATCCTTATAACTGATGTTCAGATGGGGTAACAACCAGATTACTAATTTGTCTCGAAATGAAATTACCCGTCACCGTTTGTTGTTCACAGAATAATGGGCCGTGCACTTTCCCGCGCGACACCGCACAGAAAACGTTCGCTTTTGGAGAGTCACGCTGATGCTCTATTAGCGTATGTCGTTTCTCGCTTCCCCAGATACGGACATTGTGTGTGTTCACCTTGCCACGAACATAGAAAGTGGCTTCATCGCATAAGATGAGTCTTTCTACAAAACATCCGCATCTACAGCTACATGGGTACTCTGTAAACCACATTTCAGTGCCTGCCAGAGGACTAATCGAACCACCTTCTCAATAATTCTCTATTATTCCATTCTCTAACAGCGCGGGGAAAAAACGAATACTTGTATCTTTCGGTGAGAGCTTTGATTTCCCTTATTATTGTTATGATGTTCGTTTCTCCCTATGTGGGCTGACGTCAACAAAATATTTTCGCCTTCGGAGGAGGAAGTTGGTGATTGAAATTTCGTGAGAAGATCCTGCCGCAACGAGAAATGTCTTTCCTTCAATGATGTCCAGCCCAAATCCTGTATCATGCCCTTGACACTCTCTCTCCTATTTCTCGATAGTACAAAACGTGCTCCCCTTCTTTGAACTTTCTCGAGGTACTCCATTAATGCTGTCTGGTGAGGATCCCACACCGCGCAGCAGTACTCCAACAGAGGACGAACAAATACCAGCGTCCTCCGTTGTTAACTGCAGGCTCTTCGCAGAAGTCATTGTCTACTGGTGTAAGGGCCTGCACTAATCACACTTCGTACGGCTTAAAATATAGCCGCTTACGCAGCACCTTCCACACCGCAATCTTTAGTATGAACTATTCCCTGCTTGCTTTACTTAATGACTTGCGAGGATTTCGGTGAAACGCCTCGCGTGCTCTTTCGGCGTTTGTGTCGATTACACGAAGTCGACCAGGGCTCTTCCCCTCACAAAGGCATCCGCTTTCCACGAACTGTCGCTACCACCTACCTATGTTATTTTTGTATGGTAGGTCTTTCTTAAACCATGTACGAAACTCGCGCATCACTGTAACCACAGATCTGGACACATCAACACTGAGCACACGGAAAGCCCTTTCCTGTTTCGACGCCATCTTGGAATCAAACGCTATACTTGCGCAGTAAGCATGACAAGCGACCAGCGGGTAGCGCATCAGAAACTTGGATTGTTGCCGCTGTTTATGGTGTATGTTTGCCCATATTAAGTAATAAATCGATTTATTATTCATTTTTAAAACCGAACCATTCACATACAAACTCTCTGTATTCCTCTACATCTCTCTCATCTTGTTCTCATAGCCCGTACGCGAGACATGGGTTACTAATAACAGATCTGTCCCACAGTCCTCATCCAGCACAGGATCTCTAAACGTATTCAGTAGGGTTTCGCGTGAAATACGTTGCATTTCTCTCAAAGATTACATCTAATTTCCTCCTCGCACCTGTTACATTCTCGTAAGGGCTATACCGTCATGAGTCTGGAACCACGCGACAGCTACGGTCGCAAGTTCGAATCCTGCCTCGGGCATGGATGTGTGTGATGTCCTTAGGTTAGTTAGGTTTAAGTAGTTCTAAGTTCTAGGGGAGTGATGACCTCAGATATTAAGGCCCATAGTGCTCAGAGCCATTTGAACCATTTGTAGTTAAACAACCCAGTGTTTTGAACACTGTGTAAGGAGGAGAAATGCGTACCATCACGTTTCCGACTTTGATAAAGGTCGGATTGTAGCCTATCGCGATTGCGGTTTATCGTATCGCGACATTGCTGCTCGAGTTGGTCGAGATCCAATGACTGCTAGCAGAATATAGAATCGGTGAATCGGTGGGTTCAGGAGGGTAATACGGAACGCCGCACTGGATTCCAATGGCATCGTATCACTAGCAGTCGAGATGACAGGCATCTTATCCGCATGGCTGTAACGGATCGTGCAGCCACGTCTCGGTCCCTGAGTCAACAGATGGGGTTGTTTGCAAGACAACAACCATGTGCACGAACAGTTCGACGACGCTTGCAGCAGCATGGACTATCAGCTCGGAGACCATGGCTGCGGTTACCCTTGATGCTGCGTCACAGACAGGAGCGCCTGCGATGGTGTACTCAACGACGAACCTGGGTGCACGAATGGGAAAACTTCATTTTTTTGGATGAATCCAGGTTCTGTTTATAGCATCATGATGGTCGCATCCGTGTTTGGCGACATCGCGATGAACGCACATTGGAAACATGTATTCGTCATCGCCATACTGACGTATCACATGACGTGATGGTATGTGGTGCCATTGGTTACACGTCTCGGTCACCTCTTGTTCGCATTGACGGCACTTTGAACAGTGGACGTTACATTTCAGATGTGTTACGACCCGTGGCTCTACCCATCATTCAATCCCTACAAAACCCTACATTTCAGCAGGATAATGCACGACCGCATGTTGTAGGTCCTGTACGGGCCTTTCTGGATACAGAAAATGTTCGACTGCTGCCCTGGCCAGCACATTCTCCAGATCTCTGACCAACTGAAAACGTCTGGTCAATGGTGGCGGAGCAGCTGGCTCGTCACAATACGCCAGTCACTACTCTTGATGAACTGTGGTATTGGGTTGAAGCTGCTTAGGCAGCTGTACCTGTACACGCCCACTCTGTTTGACTGATTTCTGAGGATCTATGCACCCAAATTGCGTGAAAATGTAATCACATGTGAGTTCTAGTATAATATATCTGTCCAATGAATACCCGTTTATCATGTGCATTTCTTCTTGGTGTAGTAATTTTAATGGCCAGTAGTGTATACTGGACCACATGCCACTGGCCTGAGAGGAGAAGACACATAAGATCAGGGAAATAATATGAGAAGAAGTCGAAAAATAACGTCAACTAAACACTTCGCGGCTGGACGGCTGTCTACGGGAGTGATACCAAACTGATAAAAGCCGCAGGGTGTATTCCTTCTTCCTGAACATCAGAGAATATTTGCGGTGAATCATGCCAATCGTGGCCATTATACGGTTCATTTCCTGACTGGTCATGACCCATATTCAGCGAACTTATATCGTCTGTTACTTTCTCCAGATGGCAATTGCCAATGTGGTGAATATGGATCCCCTGAACACATCGTGCTATACTGTGAGCGATAGTCACACACTTGCGAAACTTAACAGGAATCGCAACAGAAATACTACGACACATAATCAGGGATTCACGCCAAGTGGAGACAACGAAATGAACTATTAGACCACATCTCCAAGATAGAACTCACCATGTATAAAGAAATGAGACATTACAGGCACCGTAGCAGACGTCAGCGAGACAACTGGGTTAGTTCAGAGGAAGACTCCAGTGCAATGGACTCCTCCATCACCAAAACAAATGACATATCACACGAAGAAGAATTTGTCGATACTCAAATATAGGAACACTGAACGTGGGCCAAATCAAAGGGATATCATCTAATCGTGGCCAGCCATTGTACTAGGCGCCATGTTAAGCCCGTTACATGTATTTTTAGCACATAGCGTAAGTTAGAATAAGAGACCATACAGCATATACAACACACACCAATAGTGATTCTTTATCATATAGTACACAAACACCAAGTAGAATCTAGAGTTAAGTAGACCAGCATATGAACGTTCCCTAAGAAGTAACCTTGGGAGGCACTGCACAGGGGTGACAGGTTCGAGGTCGCATTCCGAGACCCCCTCCCTGGACTGCTCTGGCGAAGGGACATATATTACTCAACCTATCCTATCTTCTTTTGTCACTCTATTAAATCACATGATTTCTTTCATAATTCCCTATTTCCAGTCTGACGTGTTATAGTGTTATAGGTATAACACAAATGCCATTTAAGCAAAGAAAGAGAACAAAAGATCTCCACGGGACCTGCCCTCCAAGTAGTGCTGCATGGGCTACGGAACCCATGGCGTCAGTTGCTTAGCGTGGGTTGCGCGCTGGGGGTCGTTGGTTCTGTCAAAGTGGTCTGAGTGGAGTACAACGGCACAAAACTTATTAGATGCCGGGGCCAAGTAGTCCATATGCAGCACTAAAAGACATACTTCCATAATGAGTAAGTTATTGAGCTCCGAAATAGCATAAGTTGTTAGTATTATACACTGAATAGCTTTGGCAGAACGCTTTACAAGAAAACAAAGAAATAAGGAAAAAATTATATAGGATTAAAATGTCACTTGAAATGACAGATGTTTTAGTATCGTTATTATTATCTATTTGTGTTACGTGTATTACGAAACCCCTACTCTGCGTTATCTACGTAATATTTCACGGCGCGCGGTGTGGCCGCGCGGCTTGCGGCGCCATGTCCCGGATTGCGCGGCCCCTCCCGCCGGAGATTCGAGTCCTCCCTCGGGCATAGGTGTGTGCGTTGTTCTTAGCATAAGTTAGTTTAAGTAGTGTGTAAGTCTAGGGACCGATGACCTCAACAGTTTGGTCCCTTAGGAATTCACACAGTTCTGAACTTTTTTTAAAAATATTCCACAATATAGAATTCGCGGCATGGAATGTACTGTTTAAAAGGGTTTTTAAACTAGCTTATTAAATAAATTTTATTTGGTAATCTTTTTAATCCATTTGGACAATTTACTATACAGTTTTATTCCTTTGTAGAAAACACTGTTTTGAATTTTGTTAATTATTTTTTGGCAAACGCTAAGTTTAATCTAGCCGTTGTCCGATGGTCATGGACAGAGTCTTTGTGCAGTAGTTATCAATGTTATTTTTGATGTGTACAACTGATTAGTTAATGTACTCACTTGGTGTCGTTCGACTACCCAGTGCTTTGAACAGATCTGTATAACAGTTTGAAAATTGTGTTCATATTTTGTACATTTGTTCTCCAGTAAAGTATCCCAAAGCTAAGAACTGACTGTACATTTGAATATTAAGAAACTAGAAGACACTGGCAGTTACTACAAAATGTTCAAATGTGTGTGAATTCCTAAGGCACCAAACTGCTTAGGTCATCAGTCCCTGGACTTACACACTACTTAAACTAACTTCTGCTAAGAACAACACACTCACCCATGCCCGAGGGAGGACTGGAACCTCCGGCGGGAGGGGCCGCGCAGTCCGTGACATGACGCGACAAACCGCGGGCCACTCCGCGCGGCGGCAGTTACACACTAATGACAGAACGCTAAGAGCTAACATGCTGATCAAATTCCATTTGCATATATCTTTGTGTGTTCACACCACTTCATTTGAGAATGAAATTCATTCCGAGAAATTCTGTGTTTGTTACGGAGTCTGTAGAGGTGCCATCTACATTTATCTTAACAGTGCCATTTTTCCTCGTGAAACAAATTCATGTCATTTGTTTTTTTAAATTCAGTGTCACTTTATTGCGCACTGTAGAGGACATCATTTGCTATTTTCCAAGGAGTTCTTTTGTTCTTCAGTGACTACAATATTGCATTATCAACATACATAAACCGGCCGCTGTGGTAGAGCGGTTCTAGGCTCTTCAGTCTGGAACCACGCGGCTGCTACGGTTGCAGGTTCGAATCCTGCCTCGGGCATGGATGTGTGTGATGTCCTTAAGTTAGTTAGGTTTAAGTAGTTCTAAGTCTAGGGGGACTGATGACCTCAGATGTTAAGTCTCACAGTGCTTAGAGCCATTTGAACATAGATAATGTTCCTCCCAATCATTGCTGAATATCAGGGATAGTACTGGTCCTAATATATTACCCTGAGGAACTCATATACTAATGTATTTTAGTTCCAATAAGAGTTTCACAAAAAGTTTAGCCTATGTGTTATGTCTATCTATTCTTGGTATCTTATCTGATAGGTAAGATAGGAACCAGTCATTAGCTATGAATTATTCATAGCGATTATGTCAACAGCAAGAAAAGTGTTAGAAAGTTCTATAAATATACCTGTAACGCACTCATTTTTGTCACGAGCGCCAAGTGCAACTTTCGTGAATTCTGTTATAGCAGATTCTGTACTTCTGCCACTTCAGAAGCCAAACTGTGATTCATTTATCCTTGCAAAACGAGTATCGTGTACAGCTCTATGATAATCTTTAGAGGGAAGATAGAAGGTTGTATTTATTGAAGTAATTCATTAACCTGTCTTTCGTAATTGATTCTATTATTTTTGAGAAAGATGACAACAGACAAATGTTCCGGTTGTTTTCTGTGTCTTATGTATTACCTTTATTTAGCAGAGGCACAACTCTTGCCCATCTTATACATTCTGGAAATTTTTGTAGTGTGAATGGCTCACTTATTATGTTTCTTAAGAGAGTCTGAAATACTCTGTATGCATTGTTTCAGCACACACATAGAGACTCGGTCTACTCCTACTGACTTTTTATGTTTTAGGTTTTGAACAGTCTTACTGACTTCAGCCTCTATGGTTGGTAGTGACATTGTTGTAGTTAGTACAACTTCATTATAAGTAAACTTTCGCTAATTCAGAGGGCACTATGAAAAACTAGTAATGGTAGGACAATGAAACTTTCTAGTAACATTTGTAAGGACATGCAGAAGAGAAATAAAGAATAATGCATTGAAAGAAACACATTTTAATTGCCACATGAGACGGTAACGTTTCTTAATTGCGTACCATTTTTACTTTACAGGTTACAAACGCTGCTCATTGTGACGGCCATCTGCATCCACGACAGACTGGAACCACACTAGAGGTTACTCTACTGCTGCCTGAAACATCTCAAGTGGGATTTTGGCTGTCGTGCACTGCTTGAAGACCGAACATCGCGTCCAGCATTCTCAGCTATAGCAACAGTAACTTCTGTAACTATTTGTTGTGGAACTGGCGTCGACCTCTCCCTGAAGCAGTTCACAAAACTTCAGTTAATTCGAACTCCCGATTCACATTCCTCAATCCAAGTGCGGAACAAGAACCTCTCCGTACGCCTTTAATGCGTCGTACTCACGAAGAGCAACAGCACTATCGTTGATTTGATAAAAACAGCTTTACGATTGAAGCCTTACTCAACTTGTCCAGACCTATGTTGGCTGTGTGCAACTCTATTGAACGCTGACGGTTTTGTTTCAGCACTGCATCGCCGTACCAGTACCGGTGTCAAACGGCAAGTCACGACACTAACACTAATAAAAACGCAAATCCTGCAGGTAGGGTACCCACACGATAAATACGAGGGTTGGAACTTTAATAGCCGCAACTATTTATTTACAGCTCGTACAAAATAGATACGTGTTTCAAAGTTTTACTGACCTTCAAAGTAGTCACCAGCATTCTGTATGACCCGTTGCCAGCGATGTGGAGGTCGTAGGATACTCTTAGTAGTGCCAGTTGTGTTGACAGTTCGAGCGGCGCGGTCTATTGCTCGGCGAATTTGTAGCGGTTCTGAAGGGAATGCCGTGAAGTACTTTCTTCAATTTAGAAATCGAGTTGAACTTACGAGAGCTTAAGTCAGGGGAGTGCAGTAGATGGTATAGCACTTAGCAGCCCCATCAGTCAAACAAATCAGTAACAGCTTCCACTGTAAATGCTTGAGCATTGTCCTGCAAAATGATGGTCAGGTCATCACTTCTAAGCTGGTCGTAGGTTGTGTTCCAAAAATGAACAGCATAGAGACAGAAGTGATGGCAGTTTCTGCAGGACCTGACCATCATTTTGCAGGACAATGCTCCAGCACGTACAGTGCAAGCTGTTACTGATTTGTTTGACTGATGGGGCTGCTAAGTGCTATACCACCTACTGCACTCCCCTGACTTAAGCCCTCTTAAGTTCAACTCGATTTTTAAACTGAAGGAAACACTTCATGGCATTCGCTTCAGAAGTGCTACAAATTCGTCGGGCAATAGACCGCGCCGCTCGAACTGTCAACACAACTGGCACTGCTAAGAGTATCCTACGACCTCCACATCGCTGGCAACGGGTTATACACAATGCTGGTGACTACTTTGAAGGTCAGTAAAACTTTGAAACACGTATCTATTTCGCACAAGCTGTAAATAAATAGTTGCCGCTATTAAAGTTCCAACCCTCGTAGTTTTCGGTCTGCGCTGGCCCAAGTAGCGAAAGTGTAATTATAAACACACTGGACATAATAATTTACAGATACTACATTTGTTTTTGGGAATTTCTGTAGTAATTTCCGTGCAATACTTGAAAAACGCTCATTCACCCAGTCTGTTAGGGCCAAACAAACCTCCAGAAATTCATATTCGATCTCTACATTTTTTGTCAGTCAAGTGTAAGGGTTCGATATCTTCTTGGTAAGTTCAATATATCTTCTTCACTTTCGCTGCACAAAAAGACACACCATCGAGATTAATCAACATTCTTAGGGCCAACTAGGAACCTGACAGTTTCAGTAAGCTTGAATGGTAGAGCGTTTACATGGACGGGGGAATATCGATAATATGAGAGAAAATCCGACAGCTACACCAGCATTTCCGGAATCTATGTGTGCTTTTATGATCAAGAAAAAGTTGTACTGGAAAAAAATCGGTTTACTAAAACCGGGTCTAAGTGACTTATGTAAAGTTACAGGAGTAGCCAAAAAGTTTTAAATACCACCTCTGAAGAAAGAAAAGGAAGAAAAACAAAATGCAACATGTGTGTCTCTGTCGACTGCAGAATGAGCTGGACCCAACGACTTTTTCCTCTTTCCTCGGGAATGAAGAAATCATTGTCTACTGTGTGGTAGGCATTTCCACAATGGTGAAAAAATTATTTTCGGAGGGGAACGTTTTTTAACAAGGAGAATGCACAAAATCAAGTCTCCGCCAAGTTGTCCATGCTCTGGAAAAATGTGTCGCCTTGAAGGATGAACGTGTAGAGGAGAACTAACACCCTCATCAATTTCCACGGTCGCAGCTCTATTTTTTTCGAAAGGGTGAATAAAACTTTGTGTCTAGTCCTCGTAAGTCACGCTGAAACGCAAGAGTGATAGCCGGCAGTCGGCGGTTGATACATACCCACACGAGTGCCGGGTTTCGTCACGTCCGCCTCCGGTATCTGTGCGGGTCGCTAGACTGGCGAGGTCACCACGCGATACCAGAGGATTCCGCAGACAGGACGGCGGCTCTCAATAACAGTGCGTCACGAAACGGACCTTGCGACACGGCCGCGCGCGATTCCACTGACTGCGCGCAACATCGCAGGAGGCATTGTGGGAACTTGATTCACACACGCTAGCTAAGGCTGCACGTAGGCACACGGGACATTTAGCTTCCCTTCAGGGACATCACACTAATACCGTGTAATTCATCTGCTTATGTGCCTACATACATACTCCGCAAGCACCAAATGGCGCATGGTGTAGGGCACCTTGTACGACTATTAGTCGTTTCCTTCCCTGTTCCACTTGCAGACAGAGCAAGGCAAAAATGATTTGTCGATTCCGTAAATTTTCTCAATAGCATTTCGAAATAGACGTCGTCTTCTCTCTAGTGATTTTCATTTCAGTTTACGAAGTATCTCTCTAATACTTGCGTGTTGATCGAACACAAAATGTAGCAACCCACCGCTAAACGGCTTCGATGTCTGCCTTTAAAACGACCTCGTGGGTATCCGAAACACTGCAGCAGTACTGAAGAATGGGTCCCTCTAATATTCTATAAGAGGCAATCGAAAACTTTACGTTTGAGGGCGTTGCTGCGTCTTATATGCAACGTAGTCGAGTTGTGCTCTATAATTCTGATCTCTCCACATGCGATTATCGAGCCGACGATTTCTGTCGGGGGAGGATGTGGAGCAGACAGTTGAGGACCTCTTCACCCAGCAGGACACGGTGTTTTATCAAAGGGACATCTTCAACTTGGTGCGTCGGTGGTATCATTGCCTTCCTGCTTTAATTTAGGCTGACTGGTTTACCGACTCTAGCTGTACTGCCTTCGAACGGGAACTCTTTCAAATGGTTCAAATGGCTCTGAGCACTATGCGACTTAACATCTGAGGTCATCAGTCACCTAGAACTTAGAACTAATTAAACCTAACTAACCTAAGGACATCACACACATCCATGCCCGAGGCAGGATTTGAACCTGCGACCGTAGCGGTCGCTCGGTTCCAGACTGTAGTGCCTAGAACCGCACGGCCACTCCGGCCGGCCGGGAACTCTTTGATCGCCCGTTATATATGCGGTCTCCTTTACAAATAAACCGCCCACCTGGTTAGCTGAGTGGTAACATGTTTGCATACCATGCAGCGAGCCCTGTTTCAATTCCCGGGCGGGCGGATTTTCTCCGCTCGTAGTCTAGGTGATGTGCTGTCGTCATCATCCTTTCATCATTTTTTTTTTGGTCATCAGTCTGCTGACTGGTTTGATGCGGCCCGCCACGAATTCCTTTCCTGTGCTAACCTCTTCATCTCAGAGTAGCACTTGCAACCTACGTCCTCAATTATTTGCTTGACGTATTCCAATCTCTGTCTTCCTCTACAGTTTTTGCCCTCTACAGCTCCCTCTAGTACCATGGAAGTCATTCCGTCATGTCTTAGCAGATGTCCTATCATCCTGTCCCTTCTCCTTATCAGTGTTTTCCACATATTCCTTTCCTCTCCGATTCTGCATAGAACTTCCTCATTCCTTACCTTATCAGTCCACCTAATTTTCAACGTTCGTCTATAGCACCACATCTCAAATACTTCGATTCTCTTCTGTTACGGTTTTTCCACAGTCCATGTTTCACTACCATACAATGCTGTACTCCAGACGTACATCCTCAGAAATTTCTTCCTCAAATTAAGGTCGGTATTTGATATTAGTAGACTTCTCTTGGCCAGAAATGCCTTTTTTGCCATAGCGAGTCTGCTTTTGATGTCCTCCTTGCTCCGTCCGTCATTGGTTATTTTACTGCCTAGGTAGCAGAATTCCTTAACTTCATTGACTTCGTGACCATCAATCCTGATGTTAAGTTTCTCGCTGTTCTCATTTCTACTACTTCTCATTACCTTCGTCTTTCTCCGATTTACTCTCAAACCATACT
Source organism: Schistocerca americana (assembly GCF_021461395.2). Classification (NCBI taxonomy): domain Eukaryota; kingdom Metazoa; phylum Arthropoda; class Insecta; order Orthoptera; family Acrididae; genus Schistocerca; species Schistocerca americana. Next base: position 386,108,605 of record NC_060126.1, read on the forward strand.
GTGTACTTATTAGACTGTTCATTCCGTTCAGCAGATTGAAGAGTAGGGGCGAACGGCTACAGCCTTGTCTTACACCCTTCTTAATACGAGCACTTCGTTCTTGATCGTCCACTCTTATTATTCCCACTTGGTTGTTGTACATATTGTATATGACCCGTCTCTCCCTATAGCTTACCCCTACTTTTTTCAGAATCTCGAACAGCTTGCACCATTTTATATTGTCGAACGCTTTTTCCGGGTCGACAGATCCTATGAAAGTGTCTTGATTTTTCTTTAGCCTTGCTTCCATTATTAGCCGTAACGTCAGAATTGCCTCTCTCGTCCCTTTACTTTTCCTAAAGCCAAACTGATCGTCACCTAGCGCATTCTCAATTTTCTTTTCCATTCTTCTGTATATTATTCTTGTAAGCAGCTTCGATGCATGAGCTGTTAAGCTGATTGTGCGATAATTCTCGCACTTGTCAGCTCTTGCCGTCTTCGGAATTGTGTGGATGATGCTTTTCCGAAAGTCAGATGGTATATCGCCAGACTCATATATTCTACACACCAACGTGAATAGTCGTTTTGTTGCCACTTCCCCCAATGATTTTAGAAATTCTGATGAAATGTTATCTATCCCTTCTGCCTTATTTGACCGTCAGTCCTCCAAAGCTCTTTTAAATTCCGATTCTAATACTGGATCCCCTATCTCTTCTAAATCGACTCCTGTTTCTTCTTCTATCACATCAGACAAATCTTCACCCTCATAGAGGCTTTCAATGTATTCTTTCCACATATCTGCTCTCTCCTCTGCATTTAACAGTGGAATTCCCGTTGCACTCTTAATGTTACCACCGTTGCTTTTAATGTCACCAAAGGTTGTTTTGACTTTCCTGTATGCTGAGTCTGTCCTTCCGACAATCACATCTTTTTCAATGTCTTCACATTTTTCCTGCAGCCATTTCGTCTTAGCTTCCCTGCACTTCCTATGTATTTCATTCCTCAGCGACTTGTATTTCTGTATTCCTGATTTTCCCGGAACATGTTTGTACTTCTTCCTTTCATCAATCAACTGAAGTATTTCTTCTTTTACCCATGGTTTCTTCGCAGCTACCTTCTTTGTACCTATGTTTTCCTTCCCAACTTCTGTGATGGCCCTTTTTAGAGATGTCCATTCCTCTTCAACTGTACTGCCTACTGCGCTATTCCTTATTGCTGTATCTATAGCGTTAGAGAACTTCAAACATATCTTGTCATTCCTTAGTACTTCCGTATCCCACTTCTTTGCGTATTGATTCTTCCTGACTAATGTCTTGAACTTCAGCCTACTCTTCATCACCACTATATTGTGATCTGAGTCTATATCTGCTCCTGGGTACGCCTTACAATCCAGTATCTGATTTCGGAATCTCTGTCTGACCATGATGTAATCTAATTGAAATCTTCCCGTATCTCCCGGCCTTTTCCAAGTATACCTCCTCCTCTTGTGATTCTTGAACAGGGTATTCGCTATTACTAGCTGAAACTTGTTACAGAACTCAATTAGTCTTTCTCCTCTTTCATTCCTTGTTCCAAGCCCATATTCTCTTGTAACCTTTTCTTCTACTCCTTCCCCTACAACTGCATTCCAGTCGCCCATGACTATTAGATTTTCGTCCCCCTTTACATACTGCATTACCCTTTCAATATCCTCATACACTTTCTCTATCTGTTCATCTTCAGCTTGCGACGTCGGCATGTATACCTGAACTATCGTTGTCGGTGTTGGTCTGCTGTCGATTCTGATTAGAACAACCCGGTCACTGAACTGTTCACAGTAACACACCCTCTGCCCTACCTTCCTATTCATAACGAATCCTATACCTGTTATACCATTTTCGGCTGCTGTTGATATTACCCGATACTCATATGACCAGAAATCCTTGTCTACCTTCCACTTCACTTCACTTCACTGACCCCTACTATATCTAGATTGAGCCTTTGCATCTCCCTTTTCAGATTTTCTAGTTTCCCTACCACGTTCAAGCTTCTGACATTCCACGCCCCGACTCGTAGAACGTTATCCTCTCGTTGATTATTCAGTCTTTTTCTCATGGTAACCTCCCCCTTGGTAGTCCCCTCCCGGAGATCCGAATGGGGGACTGTTCCGGAATCTTTTGCCAATGGAGAGATCATCATGATACTTCTTCAACTACAGGCCACATGTCCTGTGGATACACGTTACGTGTCTTCAATGCAGTGGTTTCCATTGCCTTCTGCATCCTCATGTCGTTGATCATTGCTGATTCTTCCGCTTTTAAGGGCAATTTCCCACCCCTACTACAAGAGTGTGCCCTGAACCTCTATCCGCTCCTCCGCCCTCTTTGAAAAGGCCGTTGGCAGAATGAGGCTGACTTCTTACGCCGGAAGTCTTCGGCCGCCAATACTGATTATTTATCAAAATTTAGGCAGTGGCGGGGATCGAACCCGGGACCGAAGACGTCTTGACTATAAATCAAAGACGCTACCCCTAGACCACGGGTAATAACCCCTTTTATCATAATCACCTGAAATAAGACGTCCTCGGATGCATGGATGTGTGTGATGTCCTTAAGTTGGTTAGGTTTACGTAGTTCTAAGTCTAGGGGACTGATGACATCAGATGTTAAGTCCCATAGTGCTTAGAGCCATTTGAACTTCCCCGGATGTGGCCTTCACCCCCCCTCCCCCCCCCCCCCCCCAAACATATAAAACACGGTTTCCTAAAATTGTGCTTGTAAACCGACGTCGCCCAATCTCCCCTACTTCCGACGTTAAGTGCTTACTGTATTCCATATCGCTTTGCAACGTTGCGCCTAGATGTTTAGTCGATCTGACTGTGTCTAGAAGCACACTACTAAAGTAATAATTCAACATTACGGGATTTTTTTCGTTCTCATCGACATTATTTTACATTTTTCTACATTTGGAGCAAGATGCCATTGCAGAAGTTGAACTGTGAGGGCGAGTCGTCAGTATCTCAGCCAGTAGAGCACATTTCCGCGAAAGGCAAAGGTCCTGACTTCGAGTCTCGGTCCGGAACACAGTTTTAATCTGCCAGGAACTTTTACATCAGCGCCCACTCCACTGCTGGGTGCAAATTTCATTCTTCAAACTGTCTTTCATCCAGCAACTGGGCATTTTGTCTAACTCATCTTGTATCAACGACGACGCCTTCATCAGCATCATCAGCAAAAAACGGCAGACTGCTTCTGATCCTATCGTTCAGATCAATTAGTATATAGGGAATGAGAGCGCTCTCATCATACCTTCCTAGGGCACTCCTGATGTTACCCTTGCCTCTGATGAACACTCGCTGTCGAGGACATCGCAATAGGTTCTATTACTTAAGAAGCCTTCGAGCCACTCACATACTTAGAAACCTATTCTGTATGCTTCTAAATGTGTCAGCAGTCTGTAGTTGGGCTCTATTTCACACGCTTTTCGGAAACCGGGGCATGTGGAATGTGCCTGTTGCCCTTCCTCTATGGTTCACAGGATATTGTGCGAGAAATGGCAATTTCTCTCTAAATCCATGCTGATTTGTGGACGGAAGCTCTTCCGTGTTAAGCAGACTTATTATAGTCAAACTGAGAATATCTTCAAGAATTTTGGAGCAAACCGTTCTTAAGGATACTGATCTGTAATTTTGCACGTCCGTTCTTTTGCCCGTCTTATACACTGTAGTCACTTGCGCTGTTTTCTAGCCGCTTGGAACTTCGCGCTGGACGAGAGATTCGCAACAAGGGGCCCAGTTCTCTAGAGTGCTTTCTATAAAACCGAATTCAGATTCCACCTTAATCTGTTGACTCATTTGTTTTCAACACTTTGAGTTGCTTCTCTATGCCACTGATGCTTATTACTATGTCCTACACACGAGGGTCTATGCGACGGTCAACCAGTGACTCAGTAGAAGCCTTCGACCCGCTTAGTGACTCTATGCAGGACAAATTTTGTCGACTTCTCGGCAAGATCTTTTGCTATGGTATGACAATGGGAATTTTTGTATGCTTCGCGCATAGCTCTTTTCACAGATGCACGATTTTCTACTCTGTTTTGCCTGTCGTCATTTGTGCGTTCTCTTTTGAAACGAGAGTTTAACACTCTCTGCTTCCTCAGCATTTTATGAATTTTGTTAATAAACTATGGTAGGTCCCTGTCGTTCTTAATCTATTTACTCGGCACATACTTCTCCAGAGCGCCATTTGCAATCAGTTCAAACTTTGCCGATGATTTGTGTACGTCCATTACTTAGTCGGGAATGTCTGCCATAACCAGCTGAAGGCATTCCTTATTTTAGACCTTGTAGCTACAAAGAGGCCGGAGAACGGCATCAGTATTGAGACATTGTTTAGTGACCACCATGTCATGATAGCAACTTTACTTACTGAAGCTAAAAAAAATTAATCAAAAAGCATAGGAGAGTGTTTCTGCTAGGAAGAGCAGACAAGAAGTTGTTATCATCCCATTTGGATATGAGGTGATATCATCTAGTTCCAGCCGTATTACATGGTTCCGTATGCTAAACCATTCCCTATACACACGTTACACATTACGCGCTGATACGTCAACAAAGCGGGCAACTTCATTGCAGGTGTTACCGTGGGCATGACTTACACCAGCCATGAAGGATCGCATAGCCACTCGGTATCAGTTCTACACATCTACAGCTTTTCAAAGTGGCCAGTGTACTTCCTCTAAGAGTGTAACTAATATATTGTTTTGTCAACGAATGAAAACATCTAACAGTAACGGGGCTGTTTATTTTCAACTTTATATCGGCGCTACTCACTAGACAAGCAACTTTTTCTCCTCTGGTAGCCCACATTTTTTCAGTGGCCCTCCACCGGTGGGGAGCGGATTCGAAACACAGTGATGGGAATTCTAGACTGCGCAACAGAATTAAAGGACCACTTTTTACCATTGCGACGCGTAAGTTTGAAATATTGCTCAACGATACTTCCTCTGTAATGGTGCAAAAGCGTGCTGCCCTGCGAATTCATCCTTGGGCTCTGCAACTCTTCAAACAGCAAGCGTCGACGCATGAGAAAAAAAGACCAGCGCTCAGAAGTTCAAGTGACGTGTAAGGTGGGTTCGTGATGTCAAATTGGCACCAAATTTCACCACAATTCTGCCAAATGCCACTGTGGACTTGTCACGCGATAGGAAGGTTGTCACAGCCTCCTCTTACGTACATTTCACCCTTTGTTTTGAAGCCTCTACGATGGAGGTCAGAATCGCGACGCCTAGCATTGAAATCACACGGTTTTCTTATGGGCGGGCGAAGAAAACATTTCAGGCACATCGCCACTCAGAATCGACACAAAATGGTCTCAGAGGGTGGTATAAACCGCGTCAGTGAGATCACGCCTTCTCTTGGGTCGTTGGTTCCCACGCATTTTGCTGCCGGAAACGACAGTTCTCATTGTGATGAGCAACGGGGCCCCAGGATATTATCCCTGGCGGACACTAAAAATTCGTCCAAGTTCTACTTTGGCAAATGCCAGAAGGCGAACTGCCTGTGTCCATGACCAGCAGACTGCCAGCTAGGGGGAAATGCTGCTGGCAACGAGGACAAACCAGGAGACATGGTGACAAAGCCATTTCCGATGCCGCAGAGCGCACGGGAAGCGTCAACATAAATACCCCATCCTTTTTAACAAGTGTCTGATGGATGAGTGCTGATTTCCGACTGCACAATGCATAGTCTCAGCTTGTGTGTCAGGTAAAGCTATCCAATGAAAGGGGAGGCTATAGAGGTCGACTCTCTGCATGTCTAGCTGCCTCCGATCGTCTATGGTACCAGTAGTCAGGCTGTAAGGACGCTGCTACCGATATCTGCACTACCGACACCCAAGGTCATGCTGATGGATCGCGGAGGCCACCATCACCCTGCAGGTCTGTTGGAGGCTTGACCTGCATGATCTGGATGCTGTGCGCCATCCGCCTCCGAATGGATGGGCACCACTCCTGCTCATCCCGTTACTGTGGCAGAGACTGATGCTGCTGGCTCCTGTTTGCTAAATAGGGGCTGCGAGCCGACCTCTGCGAGCCAGCGAGTACTGCAGGTATCTCCGTAACATTATATGTTGACTATGCTACAAATATAGCACCGTCCTTGTCCATCATCTATCAGAGATCATTGGAACAGCGGATAGTTCCACGGCACTGGTATATAGCCACGATCATAGCAATCTATAAAAAGGGGAGAAAAACGATGCACATAATTACCGGCCAATTTCACTGACATCGATTTGTTGTAGAATCATGGAACATATTTTGTGTCCAGACATAATGACCTTTCTAGACTCTGAGAAGCTCATCTGCAGAAACCAGCACGGTTTTACGAAACAGCGGCCATGCGAGACACAGCTGGTCCTCTTCGTGCATGATATACAACAGGCCCTAGATACCGGCTCCCAGGTGATGCCATCTTTCTCGACTTTCGAAAGGTGTTCAACTCAGTTCCGCTCTGTTGCTTGCTCCAAAAAGTGCCCGCTTACGATCTATCCGATGACATATGCGGTTTTCTATCGGACAGAGAGCAGTATGTCGTTCTGAATCGGGTGGCTTCAACAGAAACAACCGTAACTTCAGATGTGCCCCAGGGCAGCGTAATAGGTCCGCTGCTTTTTACGATGGTACTGACAGCGGCATTAGACTGTTTGCCGATGATACTGTAGTCTACAGGAAAGTAGTATCACACGAAAGTTGTGAACAAATAAATGAAGATTTGTGGAAAATAAATGCGTGGTGTAATGACTGGCAGTTATCTCTCAATATTAGTAAGTGTAATCTACTGCGTATAATGTCCCCATTAACCTAAGAGCACAAAATAAATGCCCAGTCTTTGGAAGCGGTAACACCCGTCAAGTATCTGGGTGTGACTATTCGAAATGATCAAATTAGACTAGTAACGGGCAAGGCGAACTCCAGATTGCGGTTTATTGATAGAATCCTGAAGCAATGCAGTCCTTCAACAAAGGAAACAGCTTACAATACGTTAGTTCGTCCAGTCTTAGAGTATTGTTTGTCTGTATGGGACCATTACCAGTTGGGTCTGATTCAAGAGATTGAGATGGTCCAAAGAAGAGCGACAAGATTCGCGACTGGTACATTTGGCCATCTCGAGAGCGCTACAAATCTCATAGAAAGTTTGAAGTGAGACACACTTGCAGACAGACGACGCGCTAAACGGAAGGGGCTGCTCACTAAATTCCGAAATCCGATCTTCGCCGAGGATGTAGAGCATATATTATTACCACCAACTTTCAAATCACGCAATGATCACCAATCAAAGATAAGGGAAATTAGAGCGCGTACTGAGGCGTCCAGACAGTCGTTTTTCCTTCGGGCGATCCGCGAGTGGACAGGGGGGGTGGGGAGTAGAAATATAATTTTGGTGTGAATTGTGCCCTCCGCCACACACCGCTTGGTGGCTAGCGGAGTATAGATGTAATGTAGATGTAGACCTGAGGAGGCGAGACTCCTGAGGTCAAATCTTCGACATCCATGAGAGCGCTGTATAGATTGATGCACAGAGCTGGAGGCTGCCGTATTCCGCGATCGTCACCGCCCAAGAGTTCACAATGCTGGCGATACTGCAAGCCGGTCTTCCACCACTGACGAGGCGCTACTCCGCAGGCCCGGCTGTGGCACAGCAATCCTCTATTACTGAAAAAAAGGTGTTATTGTCAATGATATTTCCTTGGTGCTCTGGGGCATAACTAGGTCCTCGCCAGTGCATCCAGCCCGGCTTTCTGCTGTCGACTATAGAAATCTGGGGCCGGCCGCTATATCTTTTGTCAGCAAGAGGTTGCCAGTGGTAGACACGTCTATGCCTAGTGTCACTCCCACACGTCTAGGACAACAGCAGCCAACCATCTACGCAGCTCCGTTGTGAAGTCAACAGGTACGAGGTGAAGTTCATAACAATACGGTGTGGTAAGCGACTTTACTTTCATGTTTCATTTTTCTTATGGCCATGTTGAGTTGTATGGATCTTCAAAGTAAGTGAAAAGTGTCGTTCGTTAGACCTAAGAGACTTACAGACTTGTACGAGCTCCGAGGGAACACTAGAGAAATTTACTTGCAGCCAGTGAGGTGTGTGTACTGTAATTTATCTAGACTTGACTTGCTATGTGTTCAGTAAATGTCGACTACCTATAGTACGTATAGAAGGGTTACTCGTGAAGCACACCTGTGCACATAATCTCGTTGAGCTATGATACGGCGTAAATTTTAAGTGTAGTTTAATTCCAGTTTATTTTTTGCCCACTATGTGTGCAGTTTCCTTTTTTTTCTGGTATAACGGGGAATGGAGTCTATAATTATGCCAGAAACACGAGCACGTACCCTGAGTGGAACGATGGAAGCTTTGAAGGCGCAGATAGCCGTGTTGTTACAAAACTACAATGCAACACGGGCAAGACAATTAAGCAATGCGTAGGGGTTATAGAGCAATGGGAAACTATTAGAGGCCGAGGACTGCTTGATTCAGCAGAAAATAAAGCAGTGTTGAGAGTACCCACCCGTTCCACCAACCCCGTAGCAGCTAACCTCATAGCCCCATTTTCGGGAAAAGTAACAGAGGATGTATCTGTTTTTATTAGTGACGTGCAGGCTCCCGCCAGATTTGGGAAATGTTCGGAAGAGCTTCCTCGAATATGGTTAGATTAGGATTAGTGGGCGACACAAAAAGTACGTTATGTAGTAGCCTCAGTAAGGCTCAAACGTTTGATGAACTGTCTAACGGTCTAATGCAGCACTGTTGGAAGCAGAAAAGCGCGACGTTCTGTAGGTAAAAGCTCAATGGACCATCAAAGAAGCACGGCGAATCAGTGGAATCCTCCTCTGACAGGATTAGGAAACTGAACTCGCAGACGTATGAACTAATGCAGAATGCGAAGGCCAATACAGTGATCCTGCAAGAGGCGCAGAATTTGGCTATGGATGTGTTTTAAGAGGTATTTTTGCCGATATGTCAAGGACGGTCAGAATGGAGAATCCCAGTGACTTATCTGCTGCCATTAGGATTGCTATGCAATTCGAGGAGATCGACATTGCTACACGAAGACAGAGCGAGCGCGGAGTTTTTTTCCTGAAGTGAAGTGTTTTAGATATAGGCACACGGGCGTCATCAGGAAACAATGTCGTCAGCCCGAGTGTTATGAATGTGAGGAGGTGGACCATAAAGCGCTTGACTGCCGAAAAGAAGCACGGGACAAGTAACATCCTAATAATCGGTCGTTAAACGTGAACTGGGATGCCTCAAACGTCAGATGGAATTCCCATTAGAATACGAGAGTGCAGAAACGTATTCAGAGACAGACTGTTGTTCACTGGGCAAGGTAAATGGTACAGAACATAGATTTCTACTGGACACAAGGGCTCAAATGTCAGTAGTGGTTGGAACTCTCGTGCAGAAGGAGATTGCGGTCGCCACGATATAAATTACGTGGAGTAGGTGATAATGACGTTAAAGTCATTGGCGACAACGCTGTTCAGTTTTAACGTTGGAAATCAGTGTTTCCGAGAGTATGTAGAAGTATTGCCACGTGTTGCTGACCCTGGGACTCATTTTCTTGCTAAACATCACGCAAAAATTGACCTTTTGCAGCGTATAATTGAACTTGGTGGGACATTGTTTCCGCTAGGGGCAACAGTAACATGTGTTACACTGTAGCAAGGTCACCGACGCTGAAGGTGGTACGCAGCAAACTGCAGACACAAGCACTAAGGATCCTTTCTCGTGATACGTTAGTGCAAGTGCAGGAAAGTTGATCTAGTTGAGTAAATTTGGATATTTGTGGTAAGGTCTTATGGGACCAAACCGCTGAGGTCATCGGTCCCTAAGCTTACACAAACTAACTTACGCTAAGGATGACACACACACACGTGCCCGGGGGAGGACTCGAACCTCCGACGACGGGGAGAGCCGCGCGAACCGTGACGAGGCGGCCAAGACCGCTCGGCTACCCCGCGTGGCGGTTGAGTAAAGATTTGAACTTACCTAAGGAGTTGTTATATTTTGTAGAGCCATTCGAAACTAACGAAGAACCGGATGCGCCAAACCGTTTTGTACACGTCAGTTATGTGGATAGAGATTTTTTGTTCCGAACAGTCTTGATTATTTTGGCCAGGATGAATAGAGTCTGCCAAAGGATTTAATTGCTAATTTGGATGTATTGGAGGAAGATTCCCAGGAGAGGTCAAGTGAGGACCTCTGCCACAAGCAAAGTGTCAATGAATCTGCGTAATGCGGGAGAGTGAAACACTTGTAAGGAAATGATAGAGAAGCAACGGAAGCTTTGTTACTGCAGTTCATGGTTTTGTGTAATTCAAGCGACGCCACTCACGAAACACTGAGTACCAACAGGGAATAATGCTCCAATGTAAAAGAACCTATATCGAGTTCCAAAATGTATGCAACCAATGATGGAAGAATTTATTGACCAGCAGCTAGCTGACAGTGTTACTGAGTATAGTAATAGTCCCTGGGTGGTATGGTAATTTTGGTTCTGAAAAAGTCACCAGATGGCGATAAAATACAGATACCTCAACGCCCGAATAACTTACGCGTATCTGAATCTGATACAAAACATAACAGATACTCTTGACAACGTGGGTCAGTGAAACTATTTCCCCATGATCGATTTAAGGAGCAGATATCATCAAATATAAGTAGCGACAGAGGATCAACCAGACAACTTTTTCCGTCCTGGAAGGTCATTTCTAATATCGTCAAATGCCATTTACACTCAAGAATGCACCTGTCACCTTTCAGAAATTATTTGTTGGTGTATTTAGAGGACTGAAACCAAAACAATGTTTGATCTATCTGAATGACGTAATAATGTTTTTAAAAGACATAGATGTGCTTGTATGACTATTGGAGAAGGTATTCAAAAGAGTGAAATTTGGAAATTTGTGGTAATGTCTTATGGGACCAAACTGTTGAGGTCATCGGTTCCTGAGCTTACGCACTACTTCTACATCTACATCTACATCCATACTCCTCAAGCCACGTGACGGTGTGTGGCGGAGTACTACCTCTGTTATTTATGCCGTCAAGAGTTTAAGGTAGGAACTGTATACTTTGTGCGCAATGACCTGATCTGAGCCACCAACCAAACGTGTTACAACGTCTACAGGAAGCATCTAAATACTTTGAAATTCATTTCATAAAACGCCAGCAGGAAATAAATACATATTGACTATAATTGACGAGTTTTCGCGTTATATAGTAATGGTTGCAATTTCTGACCAAAATGTGGGTACAGTTGCTCAGGCGTTAGTAAATAATTGCTTGCTCACATCTGGCATTCCGGACACGCTAATTAAAAAGACCAGGGTACCAGTTTCATGCCTGATCTTATGAAGCAATTGTGTTGCTTGCTGCCGGCCGGTGTGGCCGAGCGGTTCTAGGCGCTTCAGTCTGGAACCGCGCGACCGCTACGGTCGCAGGTTCGAATTCTGCCTCGGACATGGATGTGTGTGCTGTCCTTAGGTTAGTTGGGTTTAATTAGTTCTAAGTTCTAGGGGACTGATGACCTCAGATGTTAACTCCCATAGTGCTCAGAGCCATTTGAACCATTTTGTTGCTTGCTCCGAGTCACAAACTGAGAAGAAGCTCCTTCCATCCTCAAGCCAACGAGAGAACAGAGGGAGTTCATCATAGGATTTCGAAGATGCTGAGCTAAAAAGTTATGCATTAATCATTAAAATTGGGACGTGTATTCAAACTTTGTTACTACCACGTGCAATTCTAAAGCCCGTACGGCTACTGGTCTTTCGCCATACAAGGTAATATGTGGCAGGAAAATGCCTTCACCTTTCGAACTGATTAAGGCGAACCTTGGATCCGACGCCGAATTGGTAAGAACATTTGCTAATAAATTACGAGACATTTGGCAACAAGTAATACGCGCAAATACGAAAGCCTTAGAATGATAAGAGCAGATATGACAACGCTAGGGAAGCTATACAGGATTGACCAGTAGGTGTTAGTAGGCTAATGAACCAGCGTTCACCAAAAGTCCAAACAAAGGAACTCCTGAACTGATACCATGGACCACACCAAGTAGTGGAAATGTCACCAGTCACTGTTAAAATACGGATATCAACAACGACTTAGACTATTCATGTGGGACTCATTAAAACAAATATTTGAGGTCGCTATTTGGCTATATTGCCCTTCGTTTGTTCTAGTATAGATTATTAGAAAGACATCCAGTTTTATTTTGTTCTATTTATAGTATGTTTTAAAGCTTTTTTTTATTTTTCATTGTCGGGAGATCGATGCAATGTTGTTTTTGTATATGGGGGTATAGTTTTTGTCGCCTGCTGAATGGAGGTTTGTTTCTCTGAGTTTGCTTACCAAAATCAGTACGTGTAAATACCAAAGATGTATTAATAATTTCAGAGCAAAGATATCGCAGCGCTCTAGTATTGATGGAAGAACTACAGATATGACATAGGGAAAATGTTACAATCCACCCAAGTAGGATAACACATTGTGGCGTACGGTCACGTGTCGTCCAGTTATTCCTGGGAAAAACTGAAGCAAGTGAATGTCGAAAGGAAGTAATAACTCCGTGTCCACAATTCTAGGGAGTAGGTACCCATTGGGTCTACTCAGTTTTTTCGCCAGAAGTAATCATAATAAACTGTTACGAATATGGGAAATGAACAAAAAAATGGTTCAAATGGCTCTGAGCACTATGGGACTTAACATCTGTGGTCATCAGTCCCCTAGAACTTAGAACTACTTAAACCTAACTAACCTAAGGACATCACACACATCCATGTCCGAGGCAGGATTCGAACCTGCGACCGTAGCGGTCACGCGGTTCCAGACTGAAGCGCCTAGAACCGCACGGCCACGCCGGCCGGCCGGGAAATGAACACTATCACGTTCTAAATAAAGTAACAATAATATCCATTACATAATAAACGTTAAAATCTTTAACAGAAAACCAAGCCGGCCGCTGTGGCTGAACGATTCTAGGCGCCTCAGTCTGGAACCGCGCTGCTGCTGCGGTCGCAGGTCGAATCCTGCCTCGGGCATGGATGTTTGTGATGTCCTTAGATTAGTTAGGTTTAAGTAGTTCAAAGTCTAGGGGAGTGACGACCTCAGGTGTTAAGTCCCATAGTGCTTAGAGCCATTTGAACAGAAAACCAATACAATTTACTTCTTGGCTTTAAATGCCACGACCAGTAGCCTTGCACCAATGTGCTTTCTGATAAATAAAAAAACAACAAAAGTAACTATTATGCACTAATCTTTACAACAAATATTCTGTTATCTAATAATTCAATAAGGTGTCATGCTGTCATCGTTCAACGTGTTTTGTGTGGAGGATTGATGATCTGATACTTAACTGTAAATACTAATAATTTAAATTTACTATAGCTTTTAAACAAATAAAGTCACAGAGTTGATATTTACAACGTTTGTCATTTTAATAATGCGCTTCCATATGAAATGTCGAACGTTACGATCGACGAAAGCGTTCAGGTTTTAGCATTCAGGTCTTTGTTACAAAACTTGTTAATTTCACTTTAACAGTAAATCCTAAACCACTAGAGATGTGATCAATATTCAAGTTTTATTGGGATCACCATGAAAATTTATGGAGGATAGCAGATTAAAATTACTGTGGCTTGATTCCCTGCATTACTCCAGAATTAAATAGTTTTCATAAATGTTTCCCTTTATGGCCGATCTTAGGTTCCCCATATTAACACTGCTACGTCTCCTCGGTCACAAAAGCATTCTACAGCGTTTCCCTATGACGTAGGTTATCCTCTGTCTTACTCGCACACTACAGCGTTTAGGCCTCAATAGACAATAGACGCCTGTGTGTTTCCCCATCTCGTGGTGAATCTACCCCTTTGTGGCATCCGGTCCTGGACGACAGGGTTCGTTTCATAATTCCTGAAGGCTGATTCTTTCGGCCATATACTTAAATGAGAGCGCAATGCTCGTTAACTCACAACCTGGACGCTGTCCAGCATCTGCCTTTAAGTGAGTGCACGCCGCTGCTGGTCATCCTGTTATCCTGTGGCAGACACTGAAGCTGCTGGCTCCTGTTTCCTAAACGGGAGGCTGAGAGCCGACCTCTGCGAGCCAGCGAGTCCTGCAGGTGGACGTGGAACGAGATTCCTGAGTGATAATCTTCGACATCCAGGGCAGCACTTTGTCAATCGATACGCAGAGCTGGATGCCACGAGATTCCAGCCACCACCTGACGGTTCGTTGTGTTGGAAATACTGCAAGAAGAGCGCAAACTGGTCTTTCGAAAGTAACAAGTTACTATTCTGCCGGCTGTGGCATGACACTTCGTAAGACACTCCTGTATTACTTCCCAATAAATGTCTTATTGTTAGTGATGTTTTCTTGGCGCTATCGAGCTTAATTGGGTCATCAGCACTGCAACCAGCCCAGCTCTCTCCTGACGACCATAGGAGTCTGGGACTGGACCTCTAGAGTTCTCTAAGGACATCGTGGGCCAGAAATCTCACTGAAAGTGATCACTCCAATTTAGAGTGCCGTGCGGTCGCAATTTTTGTTCTGGTGTACATGGTAGAACCAGCAGGGACCGTTCAAATCCATACGACGAAACTGGAAGCAGCAAACGGTGACTATGCTCTTTCAGCCAGCATGTTTCGCGCCCTCCTGTGGCGTAATCATGGAGGTGTACCGCACTGACACATCCATGAATAAAATGGCAGAGCGTGCTTCTATGACCGAGCGGTTCGGCATCACTATTGTTTTCATATATATAGACTGAAAGGCGAGTGAAAATTTGTATCAAGGCCGGGAATCGAATCCAGGCCTTCTGCTCACTAGACAGGTGTGTTAGCCACTTTGGCTATCGTACCTTCCTCGTAAGCAGGAGACCCGGGTTCGATTCCCGGCCTTGGTCCAAATTTTTACTCTCCGCTTCAATCTATACACACAAAATCATATCTCTATGACACCAGTAAAGTCCCTGAAATTGTGTCATTTCATCACAGTTGTTGTTTCTAATCAGGCACATTTTTAAAGTTGCCGCCGGTCGGAGTGGCCGTGCGGTTCTAGGCGCTACAGTCTGGAGCCGAGCGACCGCTACGGTCGCAGGTTCGAATACTGCCTCGGGCATGGATGTGTGTGATGTCCTTAGGATGGTTAGGTTTAATTAGTTCTAAGTTCTAGGCGACTGATGACCTCAGAAGTTGAGTCACATAGTGCTCAGAGCAATTTGAACCATTTTTTTTAAAGTGCTCAACAAAGGTGGCTGGGTGACACCTACGGTTTTTCGAACCTTGGGGGTCTTAGAAGGTTCCTTTGCCATTTTATTCATGGATGTATCAGTGTTGCACTCCTCTGTGATCACGCAACAGGAGGGTGCGAAACAGGAGGGCTGAAAGAGCATAAGCACCTTTGTTACTTCTGATCAAACTCAAATTGCATCGACTCGTTTTGGACGATCCCTAACGGTTCCACCCTGCGCGCCAGAGCAAAAACTGCCATCGCTCTGCGTTAGAAAGGGGTGCAATCCCGTCCAGTGCGGTTGCTGGCCCACAATGTTCTTAGAGAACTGCTGAATCGTCAGAGGAGTGTCGACAGTGTCAAAAGTTGTCAAGAAAGTCGCCCTGTTGCTCATCACATTGAGCACTGTCGTTTTCGACCGCGAAATGTGTAGGAATCGACGCCCAAAGGGAAGAAGTGATTTCATCGACGATCTTTATACCACCCTCTAATGACGTCTCGTGTCGATTCTGACGGGATCTGAAACATTTTCTTCGGCCACCCATAAGAAAACCGAGTGATTTCAATTCTGAGCGTCGCAGTTCTGGCCGCCATCGCAGAGGCGTCGAAACGAGGGTTGAAATGTTGGTAAGAAGGGGTGTGACGACCTTCCCATCGCGTGACACATCCACGGTTGCGTTGTGCGGAATTGCGGTGAAGTTTGATGCCAACGTGGCATCATTAACTCATCTTACACCTCACATGAACTTCTGAGCTCTGGCCTTTTTTTTCGCATGCGTTGACACTTGCCGTTTTGAAGGTCGTCTAGCCCAAGCGTGAATTCACAGGCAGCACGGTTTTGCACCATTATAGAGGTAGGTTGTGGGTATCTTTGAGCAAAATTTCTAACTTATGCGTCGCAATGGGAAAAGTTATCCTTGAACTCTGTTGCGCTGTGTACAATGCCCACCACTGTGTTTAGAATCCTCTACCTTCGGGTGGTGGGCAACCGAAAAAATGTGGGCTATCAAAGGAGAAAAAGTTGTTTGGCTAGTGTTTAGCGCCGAAATAAAGTTAAAAATAAACAACCCATGTGTCGATATCTCGCTCTTTGAAGCGAGCCCAAGGATGATGTCCCAGAGCGCTACGCTTTTGCATCATTACAGAGGATCCAATCACGACACTGAAACCCCCGCCTCCCTAGAGGTTTTCCTAACTTATACTTTGCACAAGCAAGATAGGTTTCCAACGTCAGTGTGTGTGTAGGAGAGCAGGAGTGTTCTGCATGAAACTGTGCCAGCAATGACAAGGGCTGTGCTCCTACACTGACGACAGTCTTGACACAAGAGACGAATACGACCTGGAAGAACCCCTTCGCAGTAGCACTGTCGGAAGCAGCTGAGGCGACGGAATATATTAATTCACATAATATCTTGCAGCATTACGCATACTTACTAACCAATTTTTCTCTATCATAACATGCATCATCCAATTACAATATTTTGAGTTGAAGAACAAAGAGAGCTTTCCGTTCAGCCTGAATCTTCCACAGCCCCTCGCGCTTTGCCTGGTCCCTCCATTGCTGAAGTTCCTTCATCTGGACTTTCTAGCGCCGAAGAAACATTGCCGGGGCCACTAAGAGCCAAACGGAGACGAATACAAAAACTGCACACATGACAACTCTACAGGTATTTCTTCACATATCGATAGTTCATTATTTAGCTTACCTGTCTTTCGTATCCCTATTCTATCACTAAATGACTTCTTTCTTTTCCAGGTGGAGTATCTACTCAAAGTGATGATTCAGTTCTCTTTCCATTCAGTGTCAACCTCAAGTGTCGATATCTCGCTGTTTCAAGCGAGCCCGAGAATGATGATGCAGAACGCCGCGCTTTTACGTCATAACAGAGGATTCAATTACGTCACTGAAACCCCCGCCTCCTTAGAGGCTTCCGTAGCTTATATCTTGCACAAGCAAGATAGGTTTCCAACGTCGGTGTGTGTGTAGGAGAGCGAGACTGCTCTGTATGATGTGCCAGTGTTGGACGGAAAGCGTGTTTGATGAATACAGTAACAAATTATATTTACATCATATTAGGCAATACGATGCAAATATAATTTGTTACTGTATTCATGAAACACGCTTTCCCTCCAATTCCCAACGACCTTCTTTGAACGTAATACACCGAAAGTATAATGGCGATGAGAGGTAGACGAATGGGAGGGGTCGTTTGACTGTAGGGCGGAGAAACCATTTTTTCTAATTTTCTGTTTGCTATCTCCCTTCTAATGAGAAAATTGAATGTTACAGATGTTCCATAAAGGGAGTTTAATGTACTGTCACGTGGTGTAAGAATTTTGCCGATAACATTTATTTTTTCGAGTTCTGGGGAGTGGAAATGTCTTTTTCCAAAGCTGTTTCACATTAAGACAGCACTGTAGTTCCCTCTCTACATTGTCGCACAGATGACAAAATAGTAGATATCGAAATAGACGACAGAGGGATAGAGAAACAATTAAAATCGCTCAAAAGAGGAAAGGCCGCTGGACCTGATGGGATACCAGTTCGATTTTACGCAGAGTACGCGAAGGAACTTGCCCCACTTTTTGCAGCGGTGTACCGTAGATCTCTCGAAGAGCGTAGCGTTCCAAAGGATTGGAAAAGGGCACAGGTCATCCCCGTTTTCCAGAAGGGACGTCGAACAGATGTGCACAACCATAGACCTATATCTCTAACGTCGATCAGTTGTAGAATTTTGGAATATGTATTATGTTCGAGTATAATGAATTTTCTGGAAACTAGAAATCTACTCTGTAGAAATCAGCATGGGTTTCGAAAAACACGATCGCGTGAAAACAAGCTCGCGCTATTCGTCCACGAGACTCAGAGGGCCATAGACACGGGTTCCCAGGTAGATTCCGTGTTTCTTGACTTCCGCAAGGTGTTCGATACAGTTCCCCACAGTCGTTTAATGAACAAAGTAAGAGCATATGGACCATCAGACCAATTGTGTGATTGGATTGAAGAGCTCCTAGATAACAGAACGCAGCATATCATTCTGAATGGAGAGGAGTCTTCCGAAGTAAGAGTGATTTCAGGTGTGCCGCAGGGGAGTGTCGTGGGACCGTTGCTATTCACCTTGTGGATAACATCGGAAGTTCACTGAGGCTTTTTGCGGATGATGCTGTGGTATATCGAGAGGTTGTAACAATGGAAAATTGTACTGAAATGCAGGAGGATCTGCAGCGAATTGACGCATGGTGCAGGGAATGGCAATTGAATCTCAATGTAGACAAGTGCAATGTGCTGTGAATACATAGAAAGAAAGATCCAATATCATTTAGCTACATATAGCAGGTCAGCAACTGGAAGCAGCTAATTCCATAAATTATCTGCCAGTACGCATTAGGAGTGATTTAAAATGGAATGATCATATAAAGTTGATCGTCGGTAAAGCTGATGCCAGACTGAGATTCATTGGAAGAATCCTAAGGAAATGCAATCCGAAAACATAGGAAGTAGGTTACAGTACGCTTGTTCGCCCACTGCTTGAATACTGCTCAGCAGTGTGGGATCTGTACCAGATAGGGTTGATAGAAGAGAGAGAGAAGATCCAACGGAGAGCAGCGTGCATCGTTACAGTATCATTTAGTAACCGCGAAAGCGTTACAGAGATGATAGATAAACTCCAGTGGAAGACTCTGCAGGAGAGACGCTCAGTAGCTCGGTACGGGCTTTTGTTGAAGTTTCGAGAACATACCTTCACGGAGGAGTATATTGCTCCCTCCTACGTATATCTCGCTTAGAGACCATGAGGATAAAATAAGAGAGATTAGAGCCCACACAGAGGCATACCGACAATCCTTCTTTCCACGAACAATACGAGACTGGAATAGAAGGGAGAACCGATAGAGATACTCAAGGTACCCTCCGCCACACACCGTCAGGTGGCTTGCGGAGTATGGATGTAGATGTAGAATTTTGGAGGTTTTCGTAGAAGGTCCAAAAATCGCTGTTTCCAGTGCTCTATACGTCGATACTGCTCATCATAAAACCAAATATGACTGGTGCCATATGTAGGAAATTCTATTTTAATTTTGTATCGAGTGATAATTTTCGGAAAACGTATAATTTTCTAGATATAAGCGAAAAAGAAAAGTGCGAAGATTTTGAGGTTATTTGCGTTTTCCGTTGTGAAGGCGACTTTCTACAAAGCGGTAACATGAAATTCGAATTCAGCACCCCCACCAAAAAGCTGGAGATCGTCAGCATATAAATGCTATTTACAGGCGACCCAATCCATGATTCACATGCAAGTACAACAACAATGTATCCAGCACTGATGCCTCTGGCGCTTCTGAGATAACTGCTTCCAGGAAGACTTTCCATTCTTACAGACAAAACGTAGCTCTCTATTTTTCCAATTGCTTTCAAACCACTTCGGGAATGGTTGCATGATGGTAAAAACCACTTCCAATAAGAAATGAATGTAATAAAATTTGTGTTGCTGTTCAAATAGAATGCTGAATGACAGCACTATGCGTTCTAGGCCCATATGACTCCATCTATAGGCTCGTTCTATTGTTCAGTAGTTATTGATCACAACGGGCTCCGACTTTGTTGCAAACAAGTCCGCTATTCGCATGTGGATGAAGATAACGTGAAGTGAAGAATCGGGGTGGACTACTTGGTGCTCAGATACACACTTCTTAATCTGGTGTCTGTATAGAGAAAGTTATTTGCGTGAGCGTGTCGTGGATACCGAGAAATTCGCGGGAAACGAAAGTGAAATAAAGGAAAAATGAAAAATCTGCAGCCTGGAGGTGAAAAACTATTTTTAGGGTAAAACTGCATTTCTGTTTGGACATAGTCCCCATATAAGTCATTGCATTTTTCTCAAAGTCGTACCACTGAGTACTTTACACAAGTGAATCTGGAATTTCGGCAGAATACCCATACACAGACCCACAAATCCTTCATTTACATGTGGAAATAGATGTAATTCAAAAGTTATCTAATCTAGTTAACACAGAGAATTGCCGGTCGGAGTGGCCGAGTGGTTCTAGGCGCTGCAGTCTGGAACCGCGCGACCGCTACGGTCGCAGGTTCGATTCCTGCCTCTGGCATGGACGTGTGTGATGTCCTTAGGTTAGTTAGGTTTAACTAGTTCTAAGCTCTAGGGGACTGATGACCTCAGAAGATAAGTCCCATAGTGCTCAGAGCCATTTGAACCACAGAGAATTTTCCAACAACTCATACTTCAAATCAGTTTTAACTGATTGTTTCAGTAAACTCGTCCAGAGTTTTCTAGCTAGTTTTCACTCGATGCACCGAAATGAATAAAAAACCCTTTATATTCGAGGAAATACTTGTCCCTCTTCCCAGCAGGTGAAATAGATTTATCACAATTTGCGCGAAAGATCATCAGATTCCGCCTAGACTTTTGGCTACAGTTCCATTTCTGGTGTGATGTGCTGGATACATGTTTCACTCACTATAGCAAATCGGTGGTGTCGTTTGCATCCATTTTAAAAGGATTTGTTTTCGCATGTTCCTTTGTCAAGGCGCCTGTCTTACTCAAAGCTTTGTCATATTTAATGCCTCATGTAAATCGTGTCATCCACTTTCTTCTGATACGTCTATGTCGTCAACAGCCTCATACAACTGTAATTCGTAAGTCTAATGCTACATCGTACACTTCATTAACGTTTTCATCTGTGGTTGCAATTTTGGGACGTCCTTCATGTGGATCATCCTCAGGTAGACCCACCTTTGAATTCAGCCAAAATTAAAAGTTTGCATGAAAACATCTATCTCTCTAGGCCGTAAATTTCTTTGATTGAAGGTGAGACTGACCAATTGAATGGGATTTTCAAGAAGAGAGCATCACAAATGAAATCATCTAAGAGCGTTGCCTATGTTTGGAAAATAAATTGGGACACATCAGCATCTCCAAGAGCAGCCAGAGTTGATAACTGGAGAGACATGGACTGACGACAAAAAGAAGTTTCATAGAAAACTAGTGCGAAAATAGAGGATGCAAGCTGAAGTTCTAGGAATGATACCGTTTAAATAAGGTGGTACACAGCTGGCCGAAACGAAAGGAGAAGGAAAAGAAGTTGTGGAAAATCACACAGAGAAAATTTATAGACTAGAGCGCAAAATTTCTTCATTCAATTATTTATTATCCACTGAGTCAAAGAATTGTATTGCTTATATATCATCACCGACTTTGGTTAAATTTTTGTTTGGTGATAAAACACCCTAAAGAAAGATTATGAAATTCAACGAGACATACACAACGCTATTTTAAAAAGCGGTGCAAGTAAAACTTATTCACACTTGTAATATCTTATTGGGGGAAAAAAGGACAGTGAAGTCAATGCCATCGGTTTTCCAGTCGATGAGCTTACCATCTTGCAGTCGCCCATTAGGGTGAATAAGTAGTTTTGATCAGCAGAAAATAACATATTTGTGAAAATATTTTTAATAGAAAGATGTTTCTGTACTGCAGAAATAGTCTAGTATTATATTTTTCTCATATCAGCACATGTTTGTAAAGCAAATACAGTTGCATTGTGTTTAGAAGAATATTTGATAAGTTTAAAGGACTGACCGGCTCAAAGTCCGGACCAGAATTACACTGAATCTCACTGCCATGGACTAGGAGACTGATTAGATCAATTTGTCCAAACAATAAAGGTTGGCTGTTCTTCAGGAAGAACAGAAAACATATCTACTTTCATTGCATCAGAAATAATTTGGGAAGCTTTTTCTGAATGTTAAAAGCTGCAATAACAGCGAAACAAGTAACTACACAGTAATTGCACAGCTCACATCTCGGCAGCGAACGGCAATGGATGTGTGAAGATTTTTAATCGATTAGTGTAGTTAAGATAGACAGTAAGCCCACACCAACCACAGCAGTGCAAGTTTATATGCCGTATAACTCTGCAAATGATGAAGAGATGAAGTGTATGATGAGATAAAAGAAATTATTCAGATAGTTAACGAAGACGAAAATTTAATTATGATGGGGGATTGGAGTTTGATAGTAAGAAAAAGAAGGCAAGGAAAAGTAGTGCGTGTATATGGACTGAGCAAAAGGAATGAAAGAGGAAGCTGCGTGGTAGAATTTTGCACAAGGCTTGATTTAATCATCGCTGACACTTGATTTAAGAATCATAAAAGAAGTCTGTATGCGTAGAAGAGATCTGGGCAAAGGAAGGTTTCACATTAGTTACGTAATGGTGAGACAGAGATTTGGGAACCAGATTTTAAATTGTAACACATTTTCAGAGGCAGATGTACACTATGACCACAATTTATTTGTTATGAACTGTAGATTAAAACTGAAGAAATAGCAAAAAACTGGGAAATTAAGGAGATGGGACCTGGAAAAGTCGAAAGAACGTGCGGTTGTTGAGAGTTCCAGAGGGAATATTGGGCAACGGTTGACTACGATGGGGGAAAGGAATACAATAGAGTGGTAAGCTTTGGGAGATGAAATAGTGAAGACAGAAAAGAGCCAAATAAATAAAACGACAAGATATCACAGGAAATACTGAATATAACTGATGAAAGGAGAAAATATAAAAGTGCAGCAAATGAAGTAGGCCAAAGGGAATACAAACATCTAAATAATGAGATAGACAGGAAATGCAAAATGGCTAAGCATGTACGACTAGACGACAAAAGTAAAGATTTAGAAGCACATTTCTGTATGGGAAAGAGATATACGACCTACAGGATAATAAAGGAGGCCTTTGGAGAAAAGAGAATCAGATGTATGAATATCAAGAGCTCAGATGGAAAACCAGCACTAAGAAAACAAAGGAAAACTGAAAGTTGGAAGTAGTATACAAAAAGCTTTGTCTTCTGTCTTATGGCAGATCACGTCACAGAGGTCCACCGCATGAGTGCCTAGGGAAATGATTCCAGTGATGGTTTCCCGTTGCCTTCCACTGATGATGATGAAATGAGAATGAGGGCAATACAACACCCAGTGCCCGAGCGGAGAAAATATCCGACCCAGCCGGGAATCGAACCCAAGATCCTTGGTGTAACAGACCGCCGCGCTGACCACCTTGGGGTGGCGGAGGCCAGGTGGGCAGGGGTCGCAACCCGAGGCCTGGCCACGACGTCTCCTCCCTCCCGTTCTGGGGATGTGATACAAAGGGTGCAGTTGGTGTATTATTGCGAAATTTTTTTGTTATTTTATTTATTCATTTATTTTAAATTTCTTTTAAATTTTTTAAATTTTTGTAATTTTTTTTAACAGTAAGGAACTGAAAAGTAGTAAGTGCACTCGTTTCGTCGAGTCGGGGACGCACATAACTAAAAACATGCTAACAGTTGTAGAAAAAGGCATAAAGAAAGAGAGCAAAGCGCGGGGCTAAGGAAACCGTGAAACAAAACTGATGGGTGGAATCCATACCACCATTAACCAGTGCTACATCTTGCACCGGATGGGAAACAAAAACTGCGAAGACCTTTTCACACCGGGGACAAAAAGAGGAAATGGGGCAAATACTGCTACAGAGTGTGAGGGTTCACAACGAAACTCTCCATCTGCTGTATTATCCAGGTATGACTTCTCGTAATGACCAAGGTAGATCCCACGGTGTACCGTGTAGTGTTCTATCATCGTCTTGTAATTTTAGCTTCTCGTACCCGTGATGTTCCAGCTACGTGGAGGGTCGTGGAACGCACTCCACAAATAATTGGAAAAATATTGTCGGTACTTTGTGTTACGGAGGATCTTGCAATGTCGTTCCTGCAAATAGTTCCAAAAGTCTAAAGTGTCCTTAGTGCCGTCATGAAACAAATAATGCACTGCATGTCCACGAAGCCACGTCATTGCATTGGTTTTAGTGCGTGGGTAATACGTCTCATCCGGGAAGAAGATAGTCTTGGGGTCGATATGATTCGGCGTTACTCGAAGGAAGTATGCTGACATTTGCCTCACTAAGTGCCATCCTGCCGCAGACTCGCCACAGCTAAGACGGTGTTCATCGTTGTCTTGAACGCCACAGCTCGTGCATGTGGGTGAGTCTACCATGTGGATCGCATGTAGCCTTGATCTGATCACCCGCTTAGCGTTGACAGCGACGTACCATACCGCCGTGACGTCAGTGTCCAGCGTTACGTGGTGAATTGTCCTCTATACTACTCGCCAGTTGACGTTCGGATGCTTCCTCTCCACGACGTTATCGGGTCGTCCACGTTGCAGGACCCGATAAACCGTCTTTACCGTCGCCAGTTGAGTCGCTGGTAAGGCAAGTCGAACGTAACTTAGTTCGAGGTAAAAGACACCGCTGTAGAAGAGCGAGGAGGGGACGTGGTGTATCGGCACAGGTGGCAACAGGGAGGGCGGTGCTAGTTCTTCTATTAACAAACTCGTCAGACTGTCCTGACGGCGGTGCCATAGTTTGACTAATGTGCTCACAAAAAGGGCGCCCGCTCTGTCATGAACGTGATAAAGTCCAAGCCCTCCCCGATCTGGCGGAAGGGTGAGAGTCTCATATTTGATCTTGAAAAGCATTCCTGAACTCACGAAGGACCCAAAAGCAGCAAGTATACGGCGAGCTACCATCACCGGTATAGGTAATATCTGGGCGATGTGCGGAATGCGTGACGCTAAATGTGTGTTGACATACTGGGTCCTTTGGACGATGTCCAGGGCCCGTAGGTGGTTGTTGGCAATTCCAGTTCGAACATTTCGTAAAAGCCGACGAAAGTTGGGAGCAGCGGTCCGTCGTATATCGTCTGTGAAATCAATGCCGAGACATTTCAAACTATCTCTGAGCTGTAAAGGGGTGACGCTGTTCTCAGACAATCCGACCCCGATGTTCATCGCCACCGATTTTGCGACGTTGATACGACTACCAGTGGCCATGCTATATTTCGCTATCCAATTCAGTGCGCTAGCGGTGTCGTCACCATTGCGAATGACTATCACCAGGTCTTCAGCGTACGCTTTACATCGGAAAGTGTGGCCTCGTAACGTCATACCCGTTAGTCGTTGGCGCAGGCCGCAGAGGAGTGGTTCCATGGCCATAGCGAAAAGTAGAGTGGACAGATGGCAGCCTTGGCGTATCGATCGAGAAATGGTGAGGGGCTGCGTAGATCGGCCGTTGACGATCACCTTGGACGTCGCGCCACGGAGTAGTCGCATGACGACAGTGACGAATGGCTGTGGGTACCGCATATGTTGGAGGACCGCTTCCGAATAGTCGTGGTCTACTCGGTCGAAAGCTTGACTAAAATCGATTGCTGCCAGTGCACCCTTCAGACGACATGCCCTCGCCAGTGAAATCAAGTCACGATATTCACTGAGTGCTGTTTGAATATTATTGACGCCTCCTAATGACGTTTGATCGGGTGAGATAACATTTCGTACGGTCTGGCGTATCCGCGCCGCCAGCAGTCGAGAAAAGATCTTAAAGTCGCAGTTCAATAGCGTCAACGGGCGGTAGTCCTGCAGTCGTGAGCCACCGGACGGTTTGTGAATAGGAATAATCATCCCTTCCACAAGGGCCGCAGGGAGCGGCACTTCCGGGGATAGTAGTTCGCGACAGATGTCCGTCCATCGGGAGGCTAATAAATATTGAAAAGTCCGGCAAAATTCCAAGGGGAGGCCATCAGGACCCGGAGACTTGTTGACAGCTCCTTTTCTACTGGCGTCGATCACTTCTTCTTCTGTAATTTCTTCCATCAAGGCCTCTTGCATTGCCGGGGTGACGGTGCCGTAAATCGTCTGAGAGACGTCCTCCAGTGCTGTCGGATCAGGGGTCTGAGCGGAATGGAGTTGGGAATAATGATAGTAGAACGCTATGTTTATGTCTTGTTGCGTGGTGAGGCGACGACCGTCCTCCGTGTCGATGAAGCGTATCAGCGCTCGTTGGCGTCGTTTACGTTCACGAAGGACGTGGAACATTGACGGGCGTTCGCTCGGTATCCGATCCTGCGTCCTCGAGCGGATGACTACCCCCTCTAGGTGGCGTCGCATATGATCGATGATCTGAGCCTTAGCACGGTGGACCGCCGTTTGTCGTTCCGGAGACGGCGCCATAGCATCGCAGTCGCGCAGTACCATGAAGTAAAAGTCGAGTGTATGTCTACGCCAAGTAGCGTGATCGCGACCGTAGGTTATCAACGTTCGCTTCAGTGCTGGTTTGGTGCAGTCCAACCACCAGCGGATCGTTGTGGGATATGCACGGAGGCGATTTTCACACGAATGCCACGTATCCTCAACGGCTTGGCGGCAATCCGGGTACGACAGGTGAGCGATGTTTAATTTCCACGGGCTGCGGCTTCTCCACACTTGTTGCCGCCACAGGGTGACGGCACAAATGTAAGCTGAGTGGTCCGAGATGGCTGCAGGCCACACTTCCGCATCCTGTGTTCCATCGAATTAGCGTCTCGAGTTCCGGGCGCGGATTATGTCGTGGGAGTTGGTCTCTGGGCGCCAGTACGCAATTGTAGTCACCTCCAAACACCAGATGGTCGTGGCGGCCTTGGAAGAGTGGGGCGACGTCTTCCGCAAAGAATCGTGAACGTTCGCGACGTTTGTCCGTCCCGGAAGGTGCGTAGATATTGATAAGGCGGACACCCAGTACTGTGAGTGCCATTCCTCTTGCCCCAGGCAGAAACAGGATATCGTCCGCCACTATCCCTTCCCGAAGAAGTACAGCGACACCGCTGCCTGTAGGGGAAGCTGGAGAGACGCAAGCATCGTAACCGTACATGCCTGGAAAGTCGTCGACGTACACTTCCTGGAGAAGGGCTATATTGATGGAAGCAGAGTTCAACATATCCTGAAGCAAGGATAACTTAGCGCGCGTCCGTATAGTGTTGATGTTTATAGTTGCGACGCGATACGTTTGAGGTCTATCCATAGCACCCGTGTTGGCCATCAATACCCTTGTAAGGCTGTCTCGTCACTGTGTCTGATGGTGGAAAAGGATCAACACTGGTGGGGTAAATTTCCCCGCGTGTCGTCCGACACGGTGGGCAAGGAGTTTTCCTCACAGCCGTCCGCCCAGTCGCCATGAAATACCATCGGCTGTTGGTGGCTGTTAGTGGCTGCTGCGGCACTCGGCGCTGACTCCATCTGCTCTACTGGCTGGGAATCGGCAGCGGCTGTCTGCTTGTGATCCTGCTGCTCTGTGGGTTCGGAGGAGCTGAAGCCGTCACCACGGCGAACTGTTGAGTTTGATGTTACAGCGGCCTCTGTACCCCCGGTACCGTCGTCGGAGTGTCCACAGTCCATGTCAGACGATCGCTGCAAACAGTCGTCCGATGGAGCACGCCGCCGTCTCTTGTGTTTTCGCGGGGAACTCTGTTTACGGACGTGTGTTTCAGTATCTGAATGTGGGTGGATTTCTTCAGCTGCTCCGGTGTCTGGAAGAAAAGCCGCTGTCGGCACAACTCGTGGGTCAATGTCCATCCTGGCATCCATGCCTTCTGGCAAGGTCGGTCGGTGATTATCTTCAGGTGGGGGCGCCGTTGTAGAGGCCGGATCCTGTACTGCAGAATCCATCATGGTCTCGCTATCGGGGGCGGCTATCGGACTAATGTGGTCAGCATCGGAAAGAGTTGCTGCCCGTGCAACTTCGGCGTAATTCAGAGGAAAGGTCGTCACCGTAGAAGGAGTCATAGATTCACCTGTCGGGATTTGAATTAGCCGTCGTCGGAGACAACCCGACCGGACGTGCCCTTCTTGGCCACAACCAGAGCAAGTGCGTGGCTGACCGTCATACATAATGGTCGCCCTACATCCGCCGATGACAAGATACGAAGGTACATGTTTGGTCAGTTCAATTCTGATCTGTCGTACCCCGTTAAGAACGGGGTACGTTGTAAAGGTGGTCCATTTTTCAGCCATATGGCTGATCACTCTGCCGTAGGGCTGGAAAGCCGCGGTGACTACGTCCGGTGGTACTTCGAAAAGGAGTTCGAAGACGCGTATCGTACGGAGGCCAAGCCCCGCGTGATCAATAGAGACTGTCCCAATATGGCCATCAGAATGTTTGAATTTAAGATCGTTCGCATGTGCGCGCACGATTCTGTTGCACACCTCGTCACTTACTAACTTGACGTAAACAACACTGCTCGTGATAGAGAGATGGATACCAATTATGTCTCGCGGTTCAATTTTAACGTCGTCACGTAGAAAACGTTCCACTTCAAAAGCTCGCGGTCGTGCATGATCGGGTTGTAAACTGATCTTGATGATTGTTTGTCTGTATGAATGTGCCATGTTGCGTCGGTAATGATGGACTCTAAACTAGCGACAACGCAGTAGGAAACAACTACGGGCACTCGCGACCGCGCGGACGGGACGTAAACAAGTCGTCCTCGCCGCAGCGCTGCGGAAAGCAGACTGTCCACTCAGCTATCGAGGCGGACAAGGAGTATGTAGAGGATCTATAAAACGGTGATGAATTTGAAGGCGATATTTATAAAAAGGGAAAAGGACGTGGAAGAATATGAGTTGGGAGATATGATACTGCAAGAAGAATTTGACAGAGCAGTGAAAGACCTAAATCGAAACAAGACCCTTCGAGTAGACGGCATTCTGCCAGAACTGCTGATAGTGTCGCTAGAGTCAACCACGACATTCCATCTGTGCAAGACGTATGAGACAAGTGAAATTCCCTCAGATTTAAAGAAGAATGTAGAAATTCTAATGCCGAAGAAAGAAGGTGCAGACAGGTGTGAATGTTATCGCACTATCCATTATTAAGCCTGGCTGAAAAATACTAACACAGATTCTTTATAGAAAAATGGAAAATCTGGTAGCAGCCGGGAGAAATGTAGGAACACAAAAGGCAATACAGATTCTCCGCCTTCTCTTAGAAGGGAGCTTAAGGAAAGGGAAGTATTTGTAGACTTAGAGAAGCTTTTGACAACGTTGACTGGAATACTCTCTTTGAAATTCTGAAGGCAGTAGGCGTAAAATAGAGGGAGTGAACGCTATTTACAACTTGTAAACCGACAGTAATTATAAGATCAGAGGGGCATAAAGGGGAAGTCATGGTCGAGAAGGGAGTGAGATAGATATGTAGCCTACCCCCAATGCTATTCAATATGTACACTGAGCAGACAATAAAGTAAACGAAAGAAAAATTTGGAGCAGTAATTGAAGTTCAGGGAGAAGAGATAAAACCTTAAAGGTTTGCCGATGACGTAATTGTCAGAAACAGCAAAGGACTTGGAAGAGCAGATGATCGGAACGGACAACATCTTGAAAGGAGAATATAAGATGAATATCAACTAAAGCAAGACAAGGATGATGGAATGTACTCACATTATATCAGGTGATGCTAAGGGAACTAGATTAGGAAACAAGACACTAAAAATAGTAGATGAGTTTTTCTATTTGGACAGCAAACTAACCGATGATGGTCGGAGTGAAGAGAATGTAAAATGTAGACTGGCAATGACAACAAAAGCTTTTCTGAAGAAGAGAAATTTGTTAACGTCGAACATAAAGTGTTAGGAACTCTTTTCTGAGGTATTTGACTGCAATGTAGTCATGTATGTAAGTCAAAAATAGACGATAAGCGTTTTAGACAAAAAGCGAATAGAAGTTTTGAAAGATGAGTAGAATTGGGGCGGTAAGAAATTTGTAGCACAATTTGAGTAAAAGAAAGAATCGGCTGACGGGGCACGTTCTGAGACATCAAGGAATCACCAATTTAGTACTGGACGGGAGTGTGTGTGTGTGACGGGGGGGGGGGGGGGGGGGGAGGGGAGGAGGGATCGTAGAGGGAGACGAAGAGATGAATACAATAAGCGTATTCAGAAGAATTTAGTCTGTAGTAGCTACTCGGAGATGAAGAAGGCAGCACAAGATGTAGTTGCATGAAGAGCTGCATCAGACTAATCTTCGGACTGAGGGTCACAAACCCACAGTTCATATTATATAAGAGTGACCTATTGAGAAAAGCTAACTGAAGCAGACAAAAATGTTTTCAAAGTAAGCAAAGATGAGACTGAAAACATTATTTGATATACAGTCAGAGACTTTCAACTTGTCATCGCAATATCGATACCAGGAAAAAGTCTTGCGACAACAGCGGTGATTAGCAAATCAGTAATGAGCTGTTTTGTGAAAAAATGTTTGCGTTACGCCAACACTGACTGAAAGTTCGAGACCGAGACATACATTCTCCGATGATGATGTTTCTATTTTAACGAAGTCCTTAGAACCTTAAAAGTTTACTTCTACCAGACGTCTGTCTGCAGCAATTGCTTATACTCTTCGTTTACTTAATAATTCTTAGAGTTATCATTGTCACTTTTGTTTTATTTTAACATGTATGATAAACTGGAGAAGCATATACGCACTAGTCACCAACAATTTAAAATCGTCTTTGGGGTTATCTTGAGTGTCTAATGAGGTTGCATGGGTAAACAGCTATTTCTTGCTTCGTTACATATACCACACTGGTGTGTTTCTTTCATTTTGGACATGGCGTGCTGTGGGGAAAAAACGGATAATTTAAGGTTTCATTGTGTTCCTGCACAGAATTGGCCACGGTTATTAGTTAAAGAGCCTCGCAATATGCGTGACGACTGAAAATTCTTGCGGTCATTATCAAAAAATGGTTAAAATAGCTCTGAGAACTATGGGACTTAATATCTGGGTCATCAGTCCCACAGAACTTAGAACTACTTTAACTAACCTAAGGACAACCCACGCACCCATGCCCGAGGCAGGATTCGAACCTGCGACCGTAGCGGTCACGCGGTTCCAGACTGTAGCGCCTAGAACCGCTCGGCCACTCCGACCGGCTGCGATCATTATCGAACCGGACATTGGAACAAGAGGCTCTATACGAGTCCATTGAAGGTGTGGAAATTTTCTGCCCCCTGAACCATGGACCTTGATAAAGTGGGATGACTTACGTACCTCAACGATACAGGTAACCGTACCGTATGTGCAACCACGACGGAGAGGTACCTGTGGAAAGGCCGGAAAAACATATCGCACCCTGGCAAGAACAGTGACACAATTTAAGAATTCAGTACTTGAGAAAGCTTTCCTTAAAGAATTGATTCTATAAAACGTATAGTGACATAGTATAAGCTTCCTTTAATTTTAAAGTAGGTGTTGGTCGTAGTAAATATAATTATATTTTTCGTCGACGTATTTTTCAGTGACGTAAACTGCAGATGTCATTTTCGAATCGTGTCATTTTTCTTACTAGGGTGCGATAAGGTTCCTGAAAAGAGGGGCAATAGCATTTTCAGTATATGCTGGATAAGCGGTGTGTGTGACTGACTAAAGTCGCCCTGTAATATTAGCAAACTTGCCTTGTTGCGCTAATACTGCGAACGACTGAAAGCAAAATACAGCCGTTATGTTTCGCGAATGCATGTAGTTCTACTGTATGATTAAACGATGATGTCACGGTCTTGGGTCTCCGGGCGTGGACTGCTCAGGAAGATCTCGTCATCACAAAAAACAAAACTAATATTTTAGGGGTTGAAGCGCGGAATGTTAGATCCTTTAAATGGGTAAATAGACTAGAGAATTTAAAAAGTGAAATGGACTTGTCGAACTTTTAGTGGGAGTTAGTGAAGTTTGGTGGCAGGCGGAACATGTCTTCTGATCAGGGTTACAAATACAAACTCAAATTATACCATGTCTAACAATGAAATAATGAGTACAGGAATGTGAGGAAGCTTCTATGAACAGCATAATGAATACTTATCGCATCCCAGAGAGATACAGAGCGAACGTCCACCATATTAGCACAAGTTTACATGCCAACTGGCTCCGCAGCTGATGTAGAAATTGAAATAATGTATGATGAGGTAAAAGACGTTATTCAGATAGTAAAGGTAGACGAAAATGTAATTGTGGCGGGGACTTGAATTCTACAGTAGAAAAAGGAAGAGGAAGAAAATTAGTAGGATAACATGAACTATTGGAAAGGAATGACAGAGGAAGCCGTCTGGTACAATTTTGCACAAAGTACAATTTAATCGTGCTGATGCATGGTTTAAGAATCGAGAAAGAAGGTTTTATATGAGCAAGGGAACTATAGACATCAGGAGGTTTCAAATTTATAACATAATGGTAAGACAGCCACTTGGAAACGAGATTTTAATCTGCAAAACATTCCCAGGGGATAGATATGGACTCTGATTATAATTTATTGGTTATGAATTTGTTTTTGGAGGGGGTCCGCCTTGAGCAAAACACGTTTTTTTTCTTTTCTTTCTATTTAACAGTAAAAATGTTCTCTACTAGTCGTACATAAAAAAAACCGATTTTTATAAAAGTACTTACAAATCTAAAAACATACAAAGTTTTGTACAAATACATTGTTCCACAACCTCTGGTTTTACTTTTTTGGGAGGTTTTGCATCACAGTAGTTTTCTTTTCACAGTCTGTCATATGCAAGCCATATACAACTTAAAGTGGAAAAGTTATTCACCTCCAAATGTTACGACTGGAAGTGTTGTGGTCAGACCTAATATTAATAAGTTCTGTGTGGAAGATGGTGTGTTTGTGCTTGTGTCTGCATGTGTTATCGTGTCTGTGCAATATATTTCACTTACTTTTTCTGGTTTCCCCATTATCTCCACTGTGAAAAACTGCGCTACATAATTTTCACTGCCTGTTTTTACATACTACAAAAGCAAGATAGCGGACAGTCGAACAGTAGAATGTGTTCCGAGCGGGATTTTGAACCTCTGTGAAGTGTACCTGCCATTATATGTGTGTGAAACTGGAGAGACTGCAACCGCACAGGAAACCGAGGTGTCACCTGGATAAACCGAAAGAACCAGAAGCAGTTGCGACTTTGAAAAGGACGATTAGACAACCATTGACTGAAACAGGGGAAAGGAAAACAACATAAGAGGAGACGAATGGGACACTTTAAAAGATGAAATAGTGAAAGTAGCAAATCCTTGAATAACGGACGAGATATTGAATGTAGTTCACGAAAGGAGAAAATATAAAACTGCAACATATGAAACAGCCATTAAAGGGAATATAGGCTTCTAAAAATGAGATTTAAAGGAAGCGCAAAATGGCAGTGCTGGAATGGTTTGATCAGGAATGCAAGGCTGTAGGAGTATGTGTAACTATGAGAAAGATGGTTGCTGTTTATAGACAAATTAAAGAGATAGTTGGAGAAAAGAGAAACAAATAGAGATGCTCAGATGGCGAACCATTAACAAGCAAACAAAGGAGAGCTGAATGATGGAAGGACTACAGAGAAAGGCTCCACGAGGGAAACGAACTTGAAAGTAGTACTGTAGAAAGAGAAGAGGGGTGATGAGTTGTGAGATATGGCACTGTGAGAATAATTTTGCAAAGCACTGAAGTGAAAACAAGGCCCTTGGAGTAGACAATATTCCTTCAGAATTATTGGGGTCTTTGGGACAGCCAGCCATGACGTTATTACTCCACCTTCTGTGTAAGAAGCATGTGCAGGCGAAATACCCTCGGATTTAAGGAAGACTGTAATAGTCCCAATTCCAAATAAGGCAGGTGTTGACAGGTGTGAATGTTACTCAAATATCAGTTTAATATGTCACGCTTCCTAAGTACAGGCAAGAATTATTTACAGAAGAATAGAAAAACTGGTAGAAGTCAATTTTCAGAAAAATCAATTTGGATTCCGGGGAAATGGAATGTGCGAGGCAATACTGACCTTACTTAGAAGATTTAACAGTCGCTCACAAGATTTATACTACAGGAACGACACTACATACTTGTAGATCAACTTGGGGTCCTGTAAATAAACTTTAACATTGCAGTGACAGTAGAAAAGGAGAAGATCTTGTTGAGAATCTTGTTTCGGTACACAAAGCATCTAGGCAGTCCACAATACTTGGGACACCCTGTTTATCAAGGTATCACACACAACGCAATGTGAAACTTGACACACATCCATTCAGTATAAAGTTTTTCCCCTGTCTGTTGACTGACTCTGGAGAATGACGTCCCGTTTTCTGTGGACGTCTTTCTGCGTGAGAATACCTAGACGGTGCACGGTACTCACCTCTTGCTTGGGGCTGGTGGTGACTTCGGTGATCTTGCTCGTGAAGGCATTGGCCTGCTCGGTGACTACGTTGTGTGTCTTGTCTTGCGCTGGTAGACTCAGTGTCTCGCGGAACTCATAGGCGGTGTTGACGATCTTGTGGCCTAGATCCTGTACCGTCTCTGCGATGTTCATGTGACCATCATCTCGTCTCGCCTGTGGACACATAATTTGAGCCGTCAAAGAGCGGAAAGAACCCTCATATTGCAGTGCTGTGTGACTTGGTGGGTAAGTCACAACAATTATTGAGGCAGTATATAGGATCTCAGAAAACCATAATCACCTACGGCTTACCTTCTGAGATACACTGAAGAAAGGTTTATAGCTTTAGTAGATTTAGAGAAAGCGTTTGACAATGTTGACTTAAATACACTCTTTGAAATTCTGAAGGCGACAGGGATAAAACAAATGGAACCAGAGATTACTGACGACTTTTACGGAAACCAAGCTGTAGTTAAAAGAGTTGAAGAACTTGAAAGCAAAGCAGTGGTTGAAAATTGACTGAGACAGGGCTATAGCCTATGTCCCATGTTATTCAATCTGTACATTGATGAAGCAGTGAAAGGAAATAAGGACACATTACCAGGGAAACTAAAGTTCAGAGAGAAGAAATAAAAACTCTGAAGTTTTCCGATGAAATTGTAATTCTGTCAGCAAAGGACTTGGAAGAGCAGATGAATGGAACGGACAGTGTCTTCGAAAGTGGTTACAAGACGAGCAACAACGGAAGTAAAACAAAGGCAATTGAATGTAATCGAATAAAATCAGGCGATGTTCAGGGAATCAGATTAGGAAATGAGACTCTAAAAGTAGTAAATGAGTTTTGTTGTTTGGTCAGCAAAATATCTGATTACGACCAAAGTAGAGAGCATGTAAAATGCGGACAAACTACAGCACGAGAAACATTTTTGGAAAAAAAAGGATTTGTTAGAAGCTAATATAAATTTAAAAATTAGGAAGTCTTTTTCTGAAGGTTTTTGCGTCGAATCTAGCCTTGTATGGAAGTGGAAAGTGAACGACGTACAGTTAAGACAAGAAAAGATTAGAGGTTTCTGAAATGTGGAGCCACAGAAGAATGATGAAGATTAAATGGATAGATCGAACAACTAATGAGGACGTACTGAATCGAACTGGGGACAAAAGGAGATTTTTGGCACAATTTGACTAAAAAAAGTGATCGGTTGACAGGACGTATGAAGCAATTGTCGGTTTGATAGTGGGAGGAACGGAGGAGGGCGAAAATTGTAGGAGGAGACCAAGAGATGAATAAAGTAAGCAGATTTAAATGGATGTGGGTTCTAGTAGTTATGCGAAGATGAAGAGGTTTGCACAAGATAGAGTAGCCTGGAAAGTTGCAGTCTTCGGACTGAAGATCACAACAAGACATTATAAAAAAAATGTTCAAATGTGTGTAAAATCTTATGGGACTTAACTGCTAAGATCATCAGTCCCTAAGCTTACACACTACTTAACCTATATTATCCTAAGGACAAACACACACACCCATGCCCGAGGGAGGACTCAAACCTTCGCCGGGACCAACCACACTGTCCATGACTGCAGTGCCCTAGACCGCTAGGCAACACATTATAAGATTAGCGATAATACAAGATGAACTGAACGCAGATTTGTGCACAAGTCCCTAAATATATTAGCACGACGTATTTCTGCAGCACGCTGTCAATATCAGGTGCCCTCAAAATTTCCTAACAGTCGGCTGCCACCCTCGTTTATTTATACATCATTTTCTAAAAGGGTTAGGGAGGGGGGGCTTAACACAGATCATTGTTGGCATTCTTCACACTCTGAAAACAACATAAAAAATACGTTAAAGTACTCTGATCGGAGTAAAAACGATTATGTGAGTGTTGATGATGTGGGTGGTTTTTAACCCTGTGAGGATGATGGTGTTGTGGAGTGCTGCTAACAATGTACCTCAGGTATTTAGATGCAGACGACACTCAAGAGGAAATAGTGCGAGATGAAGGATGTGGGATAAGGGTTGGGAAGCGTAAAGTGACGGAACGGGTGTGGTAGGCGCCAGTAGGATTTCAACTTATTGGTGAGGCTTCCTGCCTGAGAAAAAGGGCGAGTTTTGTGTACCAGCATTCGGAGTACCCCGTTTTTCTACGTCTGGTGGTGGTAGTTATCGACGTACAGATACAAGTTAGTACGTGTCTCTTTCCACTGCATGCTGTGGCTCTTAGAGCCATCAGTTTTGTACTGCGACTATCCGGTTAGAGGATCGTCTTATAGACGTCAACTTCCATGGCAAAGACGACCTTAGTATGTACCAAAGTGAGTTGTATAAGAAAATCCTCCAGGTATTCTCCTCTGAGTGGCCTTATAACGCATATGTCGCCAACGTAACGAGAGGAACATGACGATTTCCAGGTTCCCACACTGATATGTTCGATGTACACCAAGTGCTCAAATCATGTTTCACACCAGCCTCGTAACGCACATAGTAAATGTTTTTTTCTTTTAATCAGAAACCTTTTCCTTGAATTTCTTTTGAACACAGAAAAAAGCTGCGTTGAGCCTTCAGTGTAATACAGGTGAAACTAAATTTTAACCATCATTGAATTTCAGTGAAGTAGGCTGTGTTTCCAACCGTGACCAGAAAAAAGCGGCTTGTAGACACTAGAAACTCTGTTAAGAGGCTTTGGAGGATCATTTCAAGGTTAGAGCCCGCAGGCATTGTCACATTGTGGCTAGTAGGGTTGTCATAGCGAGCTCTTGTATGCCGAATTGGCGTACACCACGCCGGTATCAGGAGGTTCAACCGCTATCGTGGGACGCATGACATGCAACATTCTAGGTCTAGAGGGGTTCGACAAAAATGTGGAAACACCGCGACGATTGCATTGTTGAACATAAATGCTTGTGCTGTTGTATCTGACCGCGAAAAACATCTGTGCCCTGTCCTCAAAGCGTTGCAAGTGTCAGAGCAGTGTCCTGTGCAGTTATGAGTACATTGTGTCGGAGCTAAGTAAAGACGAAGATGGGAAAATTGCTGATACCTATACAGTGACGGCAGGCCTGAGTGGCTGAGCGGTTCTAGCCGCTTCAGTCTGGAACCGCGAGACCGCTACGGTCGCAGATTCGAATCCTGCCTCGGGCTTGGATGTGTGTGATGTTCTTAGGTTAGTTAGGTTCCAGTAGTTCTAAGTTCTAGGGGACTGATGACCTCAGATATTAAGTCCCATAGTGCTCAGAGCCACTTGAACCATTTTATACAGTGACCGCTTCCGTAACCAAGGTAGCCGAAATGCTTGAGGTTTTAAGAGGCACCGTATCGAAGATTTATACCAAGTACAAGGAAAGCAGAAAAACATCATCCGCCAAATCACAACACAGACGAAATTGTGTGCTGAGTGCTCCTGACAGACGATCATTGAACATGACTGTGACGAAAAATAAGAGGACGATAACTGCAGAAGCCATTGAGGAATTGAATGTCTCACTCGCAAATCTTGTCAGCACAAAAACAAAACGAAGGGAGTTCCAGACACAGGGAACTGTAGGGTAAGCTGAAATTACGAAACCACTCATCACTGATGAAAATGCCTGTAAGGTGGTGCCGAAGCCATAAAACCTGGACTATGGAGCAATGGAAGAAAGTCATTTGGTCAGCTGAGTCTTGTTTCACTGTGTTTACAACTCCTGCCTAAGTTTAGTCAGAAGAGTGAAACGTAGTGGGGGTTCGGTGACGATTTGGGCAGCCATATGTAGGTATTCCATGCGCCCATGGTCACTCTGGAACGTCATATTACTACTAATAATTATGTGAACATTTTGGCTTACCAGGTTCATCCCCAGAGGTGATGCTGTATTCCAGGACGATAGGGACCCCGTACACACAGCTCGCATCGTCCAGGACTGATTTTGTGACCACGAGGATGAATGTCACATTTCTCCTAGCCACCACAGTCACCAGGTGTCAACACTATTGAGCCTTTGTCGTCTGATTTGGAGAGGCTTCGTGATCACTATCCACCTTCATCATCGTTGTCTGAATTAGCCACTATTTTTCCGGAAGAATTCCCTGGAAAATATTACAGAACCTGTATTTGTCCATTCCGAGGTGTATGAAAGCTATTTTGAATGCCAACGGATTTCGCACACACTATCAGTATTACTGATGTGTCATGCATTGGTGTTTCCATATTTTTGTCCAACCCTTGTATAAGGGTCGCCGTTGTCACTGAAAGTAAAATCTTTTAGGTTATTAGGGCACGTCATGTTCATCCCCAGCCCTGCCTGTTCCGCTTCTGTCCAATGACAATGGTCCATCAATAGCAGTCGTAAGAATTTAACGAATAACCCCACGGGGTTCTAAGTGTGGGGAATTCCACACTAGTCTTTGACGGCAGAGTGTTGTTGCAGCCGACACAGCACACGCAGCTCTCGTGGCTTTTACAGCGCATTTCACTATTCTAAGAAGCTGCTGTCGTGTTCTCACTCTCACGAGTGATTGCATAGTGTTAGGGCGTGACAGGCGAGAAATACTTCCGGACTAATCCAGGGTCCCTGCTGCGGCGGGACCCGCCCACTGCCTGCAGGTGCAGCTATGTAAGGCACAAATAGTCAAGCGAACTGGGGAAACCTGCCCCCACCACCATCAGAAGAACTAATGGAGCGAACAACCACCAGCAGGGCTCAGACGAGAGACAATGAAGATTTTCCAGCACAACGGAAAAAATGAAGAGCCGAGGCAGAAGATTCGAGGAGAAAACGAAGGATACTGGTATTAGAAGAAATCAGGAGAATACAAGAAGCAACGGTGATCAGCAGAAACCGTCCCCAACGAGACAGGAACCTTACTATCCAAGAGAAAACCGTACCACAGAGCGAAACTATCAAGTACTTGGGAGTCACTTTGGATAATCACTTTTTTTTCACAGACGTGTGCAAGAACTGAAAACGACAGCCTCTGGTTAGTCGAGAGGATTGATGCCATTGTTCCGCAGTCGAGGACTCGATGTTTCAACAAAAATTAAACTGTACAAGGTCGAGGTGCTAGCAAAAATCCTTTATGGTAGCACATCGTGGAGTATAACTAGTAAGACTGAAATACAGCACATCCAGTAACTATGGAATGTAATTCTTTTGCGAGTACTGAAGGCGTCAAGATATACACGAACCTACACAGTGCTCGTAGAACTGAATATGAAACCTATTGTAGAAGTGATCAAACTGAGATCTATGAAAATTCATGAGATTTTAGATCAACGTGTCATGTCATCCGCCACATCCGAGACGTAGATACCACCAGAGCAGAACCCTGCCATCGGTACAGAGTCCACAAGGCTTTAGTAAAGCAGAGCAATAAACTAAGACACTAAAAATTAGAAACAAACCATTGAAGGAAAGTCTTATGGATCTGTGGCCCTTACAAATCCTTCCCAAGTGAAATAAAAAAAGTGAAATGTCAACCTTAGTCTGTCACCGAGAAGCAGGAAAAACTGAATAAGACATGGCTTAATAAAAAACAAAAATCAGTGTCTTTGACAGAGTTCAGTTATACATAGACATCAGAATATTCTGAACAAGATCGCAGCACAGGGTTCTAAATATCGTTCGTGTAGAAGACATTGAAGAGGAACATGAGACGGCCTAACAGCTTAAAAGATATTCTTGAAGATGACTCGTAGAGGTCGACCATGATCAACATTAGCTGATGACGATAAGTACAAACTATGTCTCGTAGGTATCCAGTGGAGAACTGCGCACTGCCTTTTGAGGTCTTTAGGCGTCCATTATGAACAATAGTACAGACGGAGGAGGAATGGACTCTGGAACAATAGCGTTGAATTCTCTTCATCGACAAGTGCAGGATTTGTCTGACGCCTAATAGTCGTCATAGAATAGCGTGGAGGCGGCCAGGAACCAGTGCAATGATCATACATGCATTTCCACTAGTCCAGCAGGCAGGTGGCTCAGTCATGGTGTGGGCGTGTGTTATACAGGGTGTTACAAAAAGGTACGGCCAAACTTTCAGGAAACATTCCTCACACACAAAGAAAGAAAATATGTTATGTGAACAAGTGTCCGGAAACGCTTACTTTCCATTTTAGAGCTCATTTTATTATTTCTCTTCAAATCACATTAATCATGGAATGGAAACACACAGCAACAGAACGTACCAGCGTGACTTCAAACACTTTGTTACAGGAAATGTTCAAAATGTCCTCCGTTAGCGAGGATACGTGCATCCACCCTCCGTCGCATGGAATCCCTGATGCGGTGATGCAGCCCTGGAGAATGGCGTATTGTATCACAGCCGTCCACAATACGAACACGAAGAGTCTCTACATTTGGTACCGGGGTTGCGTAGACAAGAGCTTTCAAATGCCCCCATAAATGAAAGTCAAGAGGGTTGAGGTCAGGAGAGCGTGGAGGCCATGGAATTGGTACGCCTCTACCAATCCATCGGTCACCGAATCTGTTGTTGAGAAGCGTACGAACACTTCGACTGAAATGTGCAGGAGCTCCATCGCGCAAGAACCACATGTTGTGTCGTACTTGTAAAGGCACATGTTCTAGCAGCACAGGTAGAGTATCCCGTATGAAATCATGATATCGTGCTCCATTGAGCGTAGGTAGAAGAACATGGGCCCCAATCAAGACATCACCAACAATGCCTGCCCAAACGTTCACAGAAAATCTGTGTTGATGACGTGATTGCACAATTGCGTGCGGATTCTCGTCAGCCTACACATGTTGATTGTGAAAATTTACAATTTGATCACGTTGGAATGAAGCCTCATCCGTAAGGAGAACATTTGCACTGAAATGGGGATTGACACATTGTATGAAGAACCATACGCAGAAGTGTACCCGTGGAGGCCAATCAGCTGCTGATAGTGCCTGCACACGCTGTACATGGTACGGAAACAACTGGTTCTCCCGTAGCACTCTCCATACAGTGACGTGGTCAACGTTACCTTGTACCGCAGCAACTTCTCTGACGTTGACATTAGGGTTATCGTCAACTGCACGAAGAATTGCCTCGTCCATTGCAGGTGTCCTCGTCGTTCTAGGTCTTCCCCAGTCGCGAGTCATAGGCTGGAATGTTACGTGCTCCCTAAGACGCCGATCAATTGTTTCGAACGTCTTCCTGTCGGGACACCTTCGTTCTGCAAATCTGTCTCGATACAAACGTACCGCGCCACGGCTATTGCCCCTTGCTATTCCATACATCAAATGGGCATCTGCCAACTCCGCATTTGTAAACATTGTACTGACAGCAAAACCACGTTCGTGATGAACACTAACCTGTTGATGCTACCTACTGATGTGCTTGATGCTAGTACTGTAGAGCAATGAGTCGCATGTCAACACAAGCACCGAAGTCAACATTACCTTCCTTCAATTGGGCCAACTGGAGGGTGAATCGAGGAAGTACAATACATACTGACGAAACTAAAATGAGCTCTGACATGGAAATTAAGTGTTTCCGGACACATGTCGACATAACATGCTTTCTTTATTTGTGTGTGAGGAATGTTTCCTGAAAGTTTGGCCGTACCTTTTTGTAACACCCTGTATATGTACGTAAGACACCTCTTGTAACTATGGAGCGTAATTTGAAGGTTGTGTAGTCTCGTGATAGGACCCTCCGATTCACTGACCTTTCCTCCAATCAATATCTCAGCAGTTGGTGCCTTTTTTTAAGACTGTAATACCCGAACACACCACGCGACCTCTTTTAACTCTTCGAACAGGGAGCAGGAATCAACAATATGGAGTGGTCAGCGGTATCTGGTCACAGAGACAGGATTGAAGATCCTTAAGGCCAGTAGAAACGAGCAATGTGTCTTCGCAGAAACTCTACTCATACTCTGGAGACCTGCCGTCGACGAATGGGACAAACTTCAGCAGTAGTGTTTTGATTACCTTGTGGAAATCATATCGAGGGGCTTCCAAGCCGGCTCCAGTGCATGGGCTGGAGCCACACTGAGTGTAACCCAGCAGCAGATTTTGATTTTACAAATGCACTTTCGAGTAGAATACCTTTGTCTTGAAACTTCCTGGCAGATTAAAACTGTGTGCCCGACCGAGACTCGAACTCGGGACCTTTGCCTTTCGCGGGCAAGTGCTCTACCAACTGAGCTACCGAAGCACGACTCACGGCCGGTACTCACAGCTTTACTTCTGCCAGTATCTCGTCTCCTACCTAACACACTTTACAGAAGCTCTCCTGCGAACCTTGCAGAACTAGCACTCCTGAAAGAAAGGATACTGCGGAGACATGGCTTAGCCACAGCCTGGGGGATGTTTCCAGAATGAGATTTTCACCGTGCAGCGGAGTGTGCGCTGATAGGAAACTTCCTGGCAGATTAAAACTGTGTGCCCGACCGAGACTCGAACTCGGGACCTTTGCCTTTCGCGGGCAAGTGCTCTACCAACTGACCTACCGAAGCACGACTCACACCCGGTACTCACAGCTTTACTTCTGCCAGTATCTCGTCTCCTACCTTCCAAACTTTACAGAAGCTCTCCTGCGAACCTTGCAGAACTAGCACTCCTGAAAGAAAGGATAATGCGGAGACATGGCTTGGCCACAGCCTGGGGGATGTTTCCAGAACGAGATTTTCACTCTGCAGCGGAGTGTGCGCGGATATGAAACTTCCTGGCAGGTTAAAACTGTGTGCCCGACCGAGACTCGAACTCGGGACTTTCGCCTTTCGCGGGCAAGTGCTCTACCAACTGAGCTACCGAAGCACGACTCACGCCCCGTACTCACAGCTTTACTTCTGCCATATCAGCGCAGTCTGCGTTCGGCAGGGGAGCAGTGTGCACCGCGCTCGGCCGTCCACGCCGCTGCGCGCGCGGAGAGTTTTGTTTACTTCCTCGTCACAGCGCTTCTCAGTCGAACAAGCTCTAATGGCCAACTCTTACAGGAAGAACACTCTTAAGTTCACCTTCTCAAATGAATACGCACGACCTAAAGCGCTGGCTGTCGAACGCTTCCTAGGCGAAGACGTGAAGATCCCCCGTGACGAACTCATCGGCATACACCTATCGATCATTAGCAGCGTCGTTTATGTTAAGATGACTTCCGACGCTGCCTGCAACGAGATCATTCAAAGGACGCGACATGGACTAAAAATTCGCCACTCCGACGGAAACGTCGGGCCTGTGGATGTTGAACATGCAGGACTTGGCCTTCGGACGATCCGTGTATTCGAACTGCCTTTCGAGGTGACTGAAGATGAAGTCATCGCGGCGCTAAGCCCGTTCGGAAAAGTCCAGAGCCACGTAGCCGAGACATGGACACAGTTTACGACGTATCCGGTGCTTAATGGTGTGAGACAAGTCCGAATCGATCTCAAACGGCACGTTCCATCGTACATTTCTATCGGCGGCTGCCGTGCGGTGGTCATTTACGACGGACAACCTCGAACATGTTCCGGTTGTGGCAAAGAAGGCCACGTCCGTAATGAATGCCTGCAACGCCGCATCACACAACTAAGGCCCGACGATACGAACACCGACAGAACCACGACCACCCTTCCAGTCACCTATGCGGCGACGCTGCACGTCCAGCCCTCACAAGGCGCCGTTCATGAACGTCTCTCTGGTCCGTTAAGAAGGCCACGTCCGTAATGAATGCCTGCAACGCCGCATCACACAACTAAGGCCCGACGATACGAACACCGACAGAACCACGACCACCCTTCCAGTCACCTATGCGGCGACACTGCGCGTCCAGCCCTCACAAGGCGCCGTTCATGAACGTCTCCCTGGTCCGTTACACCCGGAGGCGTCCCAGCACCTTGACACCGGCGATGCCGCCCGTGAACATGTCCAACAGCCGGACACACCCACGCTAGAAGATCACATGGATACCAATGAGAGTGTTCTGGAGAATGAAGACCGCATCATAACACCCGCGGCTTTTGTGCCGGAACGACGTGAATCTCTTCCTTCCTCAGACACCGAAACTCATTGCCGAAAGCAAAAGTCGCCCAAACGACGAAAAAAACGCCGCAAGACATCAGACTCGACCATTGAGCCCCCTCCGCAGGACGAAGAGATGGCACATCACTCCGACGGAGAACACGATAACACTTTCTCCTCTGCCACGGAGACGCGTCATCCACAAGACGGTGAACCGTCCGACAGAGATCGTGCGCAAGCCTTGCGCCCAGAAGCCATGGAACATAGCACGCCTGTTGTCACCGACGCCATTGAGCCGACTCGGCCAGCGCTGCCACCTCTCGCCGATGTCAAACCTGTCGGACACCTTTCATGGGCGGATGACACGGATTTCCCGCCTCCATCTGATGCGGA
This sequence comes from Schistocerca americana, assembly GCF_021461395.2. NCBI lineage: Eukaryota > Metazoa > Arthropoda > Insecta > Orthoptera > Acrididae > Schistocerca > Schistocerca americana. Next base: position 386,153,214 of record NC_060126.1, read on the forward strand.
AATGAGATCTGTTTCTCCGTTAGACCAAAACTAAAATGGGGGAAGTTTCTACGGCGAATCCTGCTACTTCTATGGACTTCCAGCATCCACCACAACAATCTTCACCAGCTACGAACCTATCAACAGCACGGATCTCCCATCAGGCGTACCGAATAGCTACTATCAATACTAACAATATAGGCTCCCACGCTAAACTTCAACTGCTCCGTGACACGCTCAGAGCAGCGGACATCGACATCGCCCTGTTACAAGAACTGAGGACAGCGACTTGGACTGGGTGTTATGGATATGAGACGTACGCCGCCCCTGCAGCTATGGAACACACAGGCGCAGCCATCCTCCTCCGAGAAGGAATTGCAGTTTCCGATGTCGCATACCTCCCAACAGCGCGAGGGGTGGCCATAACAGTTGAAGGTCTCAAAATCATAAATCTCTACGCCCCATCGGGCACTGACAAACGGAGGGATCGCTCCCAGTTTTACGCAGAAGATATCATGCCTTTATTCCTCGGTCGATACGATCATCTCATCGTAGGTGGAGATTTCAACTGTGTTCTCGAGCGCACAGACCAATACCCCCATTTCACCACATGTCCCGAACTTCGCTTCCTCGTCCGCCGCCTTCGTCTCCTAGACACTTGGCGAGTGGTACACGGCGACCGCCCGGGGTATACACACATCACGAGCCACTCCGCCAGCCGACTTGATAGAATATACATCTATAACGCTCTAAAATCAGTTCTCCTCGACGCGGAACGTTGGCCATCTGCCTTTTCGGATCATGACATCTATATCTGTACCATGAACCTACGTCGACAATCTATATGGCGCAGTGCAGGACCTTGGAAACTCAATGTCGCGCTACTGCGGGACCGTGAATGTCGACAACAGGTCACCGACACGTGGCACACCTGTGTTCAACGCATTATGCGTTACGAGACCACACTGCAGTGGTGGTTGCTGTGCGCCAAACCGGTCATCCGACGCACATTGACACACTATGGCAGAGCCAAAGCCAGGTGGAATCACCATTCAACTGATTTCTACTATAGCGCTCTACGTGAACTAATGGATCATCCTCCATCCCCGGATCGCCTCAAAGAAGCTCAACGCATCAAGGCAAAGATTTTATCCTTGACCAGATGCCGTCTAGAGGGAGCCATTGTACCAGCCCGCAGCCAAGACAGGATTAATGGTGAAGAACCTTCTATGCATCATATTGTTCAAAATGTTCGTCGACGCCGACAGGCTTTAATGACAACTTTAGACTTACCTGATGGACGACGGCTGACTTCGCAAGCTACCATTGCGGATGCATTCACAACGCACTACAGACTTTTCTATCAAGAAGTACCTGCCGGTGCAGAGGCCATTGCTGAGGTTGCCCATGAGACACTTGGTACTCTAAACGCAGCAGATGCAACCCTCCTGACTGCTGAAGTGACCACCGACGACGTCCAAGGCGCTGTGGCCAAGGGGTCTCTGAATCGATCTCCCGGCCCGGATGGTTTACCTCTCGAATTTTACAGAACCTTCCAAGATTTGATGATGCCACGATGGAGGGACATGTACTGGGAACTTTTGTCCGGCGCGGCGAACCCGCCACCAATGTTCATGGAAGGCTTACTTGTACCAGTCCCGAAACCCGCAGGAGGAACACGACTCTACAGTTATCGGCCGATCACGTTACTCAATTCGGACTTCAAGATTTTCACACGCCTTCTAGCAGTGCGACTCAAACATGTCTTACGGGACATTGTTTCCCACGAACAAACATCCTTAGGCGGCGATCGTAATACACAGACAGCCCTCAGTGAATATCGAGATGTGATCGCTGTGGCAACACACTCGCGACTGCCAGGCGCTTTAATCTCCATCGACTTCAAACAAGCGTTTGACCGCGTCAATCATGCATTCCTCGACGCAGTGATGGACCGAATGGCCATTCCCCCGACGTTCACGCAAGTGATTATGCGGCTCCTTCGTGGAGCAACGTCCAGACTTCTCGTCAACGGCAGACTTACAGAACCTATACGGATTGAACGCTCAGTATGGCAGGGTTGCCCTTTGTCGACGGTACTTTATGCCATTGCGATGGAACCACTCATTTGCGGATTACGGCGACGTTTGACAGGTATTCCACTCCGGAATCATATGTTCCGCTGCCGAGCTTACGCGGACGACTTGGCCCTCGTCGTACGTTCAGCGGCTGACGTACAAGCTGCGATGCAGTGAATTACCCGCTACAGTGCAGGGGCAGGGAGCGCTATGAACGTGGCAAAATCATGCGCCATGAAGATCGGCCGCGGCCTTCCCGCAGACAGCGTAGTTCCATTTCAACTGGTGGACACCATTCGTTGTCTCGGATTGGTGTACACGCGAGACATTCGCCGCACCTCGGCGGTCAATTTTCGGGCGCTGCTGCAACGCATCCGGGCCAACATACAAAATCACATTCTACGCCCGCTGAATATGTGCCAGAGAGTCACCTTCGTCAATACCCATCTGGCAGCTCGGATACCCCATATAGCGCATATTCTGCCCATCACTGCGACAATGGCGGCCAGGTTACAGGCGGCATTCGGCTATTTCATTTGTTCTGGACACATCTTCAAAGTCCAGTATGAAGCTCTCACCTTACCGAAGCGGGATGGTGGCCTCGATCTGGTTAATGTGAGAGCCAGGACAACGGCACTTTACACCAATACTATGCTCCGGTTATGGAAAAGCCAAAATGCTAGTTTTACTGGAATGTTGACCACCGAGCTCGCGCTGGTTTCGAGACGCCCACCGACGTCTTTGGCACACATCCCACCTCCGATGTCACATATCGGCCGTTTCTTTTTGGAGTACAGCTACATATGCACCGAGCTCCCCAGGACCAGGAAGACGACCACCCGCGACATCTATCGCCTTCTCCGAAAGTCTCCACCCCGCAACCCCGTCGAAACACGTCACCCCCAGGTTTCATGGCCTGCAGTTTGGAAAACGATACACCAACCATATCACACCACTGACACCACCTCTATGTGGTACTTTCTAGTCAACGGCAAGTATACTACAAGACAGAAACTGCATCGCATCGCACTGGTGGACTCACCGCTGTGCCTCAAGTGCAATGTCGAAGATACAGATTTACATCGTTTTGAGTGTGGGCCAGCAGCAGCTGTCTGGACCCTCGTACAGAAGATTGTGGCTTTCTACCTCCGAGTACCACCACATCACGTTTCTCCCACTATGATGATATATCCCGACACGACCTACTTTCCATCGGCTAAGTGGCACGCCATCACATGGATTAGTGGCATGGCTGTCAACTACCTCTTCCGGGACGACATCGTCCATCCGGCGGACTTTTGGACACGCCTCCAAGTACATCACCACACCCTTCGCCGGCCTCGACACTATCGGGCCACTTTCGCGAACTATTTACAGAGCATTTTCACCAACCCGCCTCAAAGCTGGAATCTCAACGAACCGTGCCAGCCAAGGCTGGACAATCCCACGTTCCCCTTCAATGGTCAATGATAGAATGCATTTTGTTCTGCTGGCGCGCCAAAGTGGAGCATGGCGCGGAAAGTATTCCTATTTTATTTCAGTTCTCTTTTCTCCTCCCCTTCTAAGTTTTTTTTCTCCTTACACATGTTTATCCTTTTCACACATAGCTCTCTATCTGCATCCTATTTGTTTTCTTTCTCTTGTGCTCCCAGAAAAAAAAATGCTGCTGATGGTGAGAAGACTGTATACTCATTTATGTTAACAAAAAACATAGAAATACAAAAGAAGGCCGTTGCGGAAATATAGCTAACTTTTATGTTTTACGTTTTCACAGGGTATTGTGTTATTTATGAAGAACGTCGTCTTTTATTTTCATACCCAACAAGATGCTTTTTTTTGTTTTCTTAAAAAACAATTAGTAGAGCACTTATAAAAAAAAAGTTGGTAGAGCACTTGCCCGCGAGAGTCAAAGGTCCCGAGTTCGAGTCTCGGTCGGGCACACAGCTTTAATCTGCTAGGAAGTTTCATATTAGCGCACACTCCGCTGCAGAGTGAAAATCTCATTCTGGTGCCTTTGTCTTGTTTATTGTTTTGTTTTTAGATTGCAATAAAGTAATTATTTTAGTTTGATAAAGCCTGTTCGTTCATTCGCTGCTCTCTTAGAATATATGATGATGGCTAGTGGTTTAGAGCGTTAACAGCGGGATCATCGCCGGTCAAATGGCTCTGAGCACTACGGGACTTAACATCTGAGGTCATCAGTCCCCTGGACTTAGAACTACTTAAACCTAACTAACCTAAAGACATCACACACATCCATGCCCGAGGCAGGATTCGAACCTGCGACCGTAGCGGTCGCACGGTTCCAGACTGAAGCCCCTGGAACAGCTCGTCCACACCGGCCGGTGATCGTCACCGCCCATGCATGAAATAAAAGGAGACGAACATGGTGAAAGTCTATGAAAAAATTAACATAAAACTGGATAAGCGATTTGTATCAACACACAAGAATTATAAATACAACCCCACAATGTGCGGTGCATAAAAGACCAATCATAAATGTCAGCCGGCCGAGGTGGTCGACGGTTTGAAGCTCTACAGTCTGGAACCGCTCTACCGCTACGGTCGCAGGTTCGAATCTTGCCTCGGGCATGGATGTGTGTGATGTCCTTAGGTTAGTTAGGCTTAAGTAGTTCTAAGTTCCAGGAGACTGATGACCTCAGAAGTTAAGTCCCATAGTACTCAGAGCCATTTGAACCAAGCCAAAACTGTCAGAATAACAAGCTAGAATAACTATATGAAATCAAGTGTCAAATACCAGTACATACGCTGTGTAAAGAGGGCAGATTGCTGTGGATGAGTGACTACTTAGAAAAAAAGAGTAACCAAGCCACTCTGCAACACCTTAAAATCTCACACCCAATATTTTGCGAAAAACACGTGACAACACGTAAAAACTTAAAACGCGAACCACACTCGCCTCATTATCTTTTAAAATAAAGGGTAGGTTCTACGGGGAAACCAGGTTTGCTCTCAGGTAGTCATATAAAACACACTCAATTAAAATATTGCTTATCTGCAACTGTGTTGTACATCTGTGGCACATTCTTTACTCCTTCTGATGTAAGAGAAGTCCATGTGTTCTAACATGTGTGAGACTGGCTCTGATTTAGCTTCCTGCCACCGTTGTGCACAGAGTGTTTTAGGAATTTGGTGCCGAACCTACAGCCTGCAAGGTGGGAAGATACCATCTCACGCATGCAGAGTTCAGAAGAGTGCAGCACTACGGACAATGATGTAATCAGACAATGATGTCAGTGTCGGTTCCACTACACTCACTGTAATGGAAAAGTTATCGCTAACAGAAATTAGTGTATGCGCAATGTTAGCAAATTTACGTACGGGATGGTAAAATATTGATACTGGGTGTTCACAGCTGTGAAGCGGAATTCGTAACTGTTGTAAGGTTCTTTAATGGTAAGATGGTTGATGACCATGACTTGGGGTCGATAAAAATACAAACAAATTAAATACAATCGGGGCCAGATTTTCAATTACTCTAAAATGCACAATGAAAATACAAACATCTGAATGGAGTCTGTACAAGGTACATAAACATCACTGCGAAGATAACTGCACAATTAAAATAGTTCAATAATCTCAGAGCATAAAGCACCCGGTAGTCGCTGATCGGTTCTTTTTGTTAAATCGGACATCTCGCGTTCCTGCTTCAATTAAGCTTGACAGTCGGGAATATGTTTAACTACAGGTCATGGTTGAATGTACAAAAATTAGGAGAGACTGAGAGGACCGCATTTCTGCGTGTCAATTGAATATCACTTTCTGACGTAGCATGAGCGTGCATTTTACCTTGCATTGGCGGCGACAGTGGCGGCTGTTGGTGTGAGCTGTGAGCCTGAGAATCTATTCTAAATCTCTCTCGACTGTTAAACACCAGTCAGATAGATTTCCTATGTCTTCGGTGAAGCTGAGACTCCTAGTTATTCCCTAGCTAATTTAATTGGAATGGTACACACTATTTGGCTGGAATAGCATGTACGTCGCTATCCTCAAATCGCTCGCAAACGTTAACTGTCAGTGCTCTGCCGATTCTCCATACTAGGAGACTTTGCAGTTAACTCCTTACTAGTTAAGGCGAGCCTATGAACAGGTGTTCACATAATGACTCTCGCAATCGCCTCAGCACGGCGCGAGTCGCCTTGCTCAAACACTTGACGATTTTCTGCAAGAGAAGAAGCGAACTACACTGTCTGAAATTTGCCGGTATCAAAGCGGGTGGCTACGATTTCTCGTTCTGGCCAATCAGAGCGTTCGTAATTGCTATAACTCCACTCACTATAATTTTTGTAAGCAACACAGGCCTCGTTTCTTTCGTAGGATAGAGATTAACTTCTGCTGTGTAATAATGAGATAAACAGATTTTCTTTTTAGTTTTAACACAGGTCGGTACAGTGAGTCACCAATGTTTTGAGTTGGGTTTCTCCGAACGTTTTATCTGGGATCTCCTGCCGTGTTCCTGTAGAAAGATTTTCCAAAGGGTCATTGTTAAAAGCAGGGACAAGGGGTGGCTTTTGCCGACGGCCTACACAGTGGCTCCGACGTCTCTTTGTGTCCGCTAGGTGTCCCACGGCGAAATGTTTCGGCCTACATACGATGGGCATTGCCATCACAAAATTTTCCTTCCCTCAGAACAGCATCTCATAGCCCATATCAAAAAAATGGTTCTGAGCACTATGGGACACAACATCTGAGGTCATCAGTCCCCTAGAACTTAGAACTACTTAAACCTAACTAACCTAAGGACATCACACACATCCACGCCCGAGGCAAGATTCGAACCTGCGACCGTAGCGGTCACGCGGTTCCAAATTGAAGCGCCTAGAACCGCACGGCCACACCGGCCGGCCTAGCCCATATCAGGGAGATTATTCAGTGAAATTTCTAGTGTAAGTGTTAGTAATTTATATTCAAAAACTTTATTCGCTTTGCTTTGCCTATCAACAGAATTTGTACATTTTCACGTAACTACGCTACTCGCCATAAAATTGCTTCACCACGAAGATGACGTGCTACAGACGCGAAATTTAACCGACAGGAAGAAGATGCTGTATATGCAAATGATTAGCTTTTCAGAGCATTCACACAAGGTTGGCGCCGGTGGCGACACCTACAATGTGCTGATATGAGGAAAGTTTCCAACCGACTTCTCATACACAAACAACAGTTGACCGGCGTTGCCTGGTGAAACGTTGTTGTGATGCCTCGTGTAAGGGGGAGAAATGCGTACCACCACGTTTCCGACTTTGATAGAGGTCGGATTGTAGCCTATCGTGATTGCGGTTTATCGTATCGCGACATTGCTGCTCGCGGTTGTCGAGATCCAATGACTGTTAGCAGAATATGGAATCGGTGGGTTCAGGAGGGTAATACGGAACGCCGTGCTGGATCCCAACGTCCTCGTATCACTAGCCGTCGAGATGACAGGCATCTTATACGCATGGCTGTAACGGATCGTGCAGCCACGTCTCGATCCCTGAGTCAACAGATGAGGATGTTCGCAAGACAACAACCATCTGCACGAACAGTTCGACGACGTTTGCAGCAGCATGGACTATCAGTTCGGAGAGCATGGCTGCGGTTACCCTTGACACTGCAACACAGACAGGAGCGCCTGCGATGGTGTACTCAACGACGAACCTGGGTGCACGAATGGCAAAACGTCATTTTTTCGGATGAATCCAGGTTCATTTTACAGCATCATGATGGTCGCATCCGCGTTTGGCGACGTCGCGGTGAACGCACATTGGAAGCGTGCATTCGTCATCACCATACTGGCGTATCACCCGGCGTGATAGTATGGGGTGCCATTGGTTATACCTCTCGGTCACCTCTTGTTGCCATTGACGGAAATTTGAACAATGGACGTTACATTTCAGATGTGTTACGCCCCGTGGCTCTACCCCTCATTCGATCCCTGCGAAACCCTACATTTCAGCAGGATAATGCACGACCGCATGTTGCAGCTCCTGCATGGGCCTTTCTGTATACAGAAAATGTTCAACTGCTGCCCTGGCCAGCACATTCTCCAGATCTCTCACCAACTGAAAACGTGTGGTCAATGGTGGCCGAGCAACTGGCTCGTCACAATACGCCTTGTAAGGGCTACTGCTTCATTCCATCATGGTCGGAAGGAGATAAGCCATGGCCGCATTGAGAATTTCACTAACATCAGTTTATTACTCCTTACTTGCAGCCACTGGGACTCCCACCAACATGTGGTCTTCTAGGAGAAGTATGTGGTAACGGCCTGCAGGGGTACTGAACAGCGCGCAGCATGCATCTTGACAGCCTCACTGAAGAGTTTATTTCCCCAGATCCTTCTATGCTCTGGAACCTATTAGAAAATTATTTACTTGTTCTATCTTTGCAGGAGAAGGAGAGCATCCTTGCACCATCGGATCTGCTGGGTACATCTGATCAATAGCAAGAAGGGCACTCTCTGACAAGACGCTTCAGACCATGTGACTAACTCACGTGGCGCCATGGATGTGATAAAAGTCAGGAGATAGCGACATGCACATACACAGCTGCTGGCAGAATCATGTACACAAGGTATAAAAGGACAGTGCTTTGATGGAGCTGTCATTTTTATTCAGGTGATTCATGTGAAAACGTTTCTGATGTGATTATGGCCACATGACGGCATGTACAGATTCTGAATGCAGAATGGTAGTTGGAGCTAGGTGCATGGTATATCGTTAAGGAATTTAATGTTCCAAGATCCACACTGTCAGAAGTGTGCCGAGAATATCATATTTTAAGCATTATCTTTCATCATGGACAACAAAGTGGCCGACAGCCTTCACTTAACGAAGGAGAGCAGAGGCGTTTGCGTAGAACTGTCGGTGATAACAGACAAGCAACACTGGGTGCAATAACCACAGAATTCAATGTGGGACGTATGACGAACGTATCTGTTAGGACAATGCTGCGAAATACGAGTGCCTTTGCTAACAGCACGACATCACCTGCAGCGCCTCTCCTGGGCTCCTGACCATACTGATTGGCCCCTAGACGACTTGAAAAACATGGCATAGTCAGAGTCCTGATTTCAGTTGGTAATAGCTCACGGTAGGTAGGGTTTGTGTGTGGCGTAGACTCCACGAAGCCATGGACTCAAGTTATCAACAAGGCACTGTGCGAGCTGGTGGTGGCTCCATAATCGTGTGAACTATGTTTACATGCAGCAAACTGAGTCCACTGATGCAACTGAACTGATCATTGGTTGGAAATGGTTCATGGATCTCATGTTTCGTAACAATGATGTAATTTTTATGATGAAAATGCGCCATATTACCAGACCTCAACTGTTCGCAGTTGTTTTGAAGAACATTGTGGATAATTCGAGCGAATGATTTGGCCACTCAGATCGCCCGACATGAATTCCATCGAACATTTATGAGACATAATCGAGGAGTCAGTTCGTGCACAAGATCCTGCATAGGTACTGCTTTAGCAGTTATAGATGGCTATTGAGGCAGCATGTCTCTATGTTTCTGCAGAGGACTTCCAACACCTTGTTGAGTCCATATCACATCGAATTGTTGCACTATGCCTGGCAAAAGGAGGTCCGACATAATATTAGGAGGTATAACATGACATTTGTCACCTCAGTGTTTCATGCAAAGGTACCATACTATGGCCATGCTACAAGGGCTTAAACATGCTGAAAACAGAGATCACGACACAGTCACAATCGTATCAGACTAGCCTTCGCCATTGATACTGTTCACTACCTATGAAGTCACTAACAGCAGCAATTGAAATATGTTATAGCAAGTGGCAGAATTATGTCCTCGTAGTGAAAAATCTTTAGATTTGGTTGAAGAGTACCTAGGTCGTAAGAGGAAATATAAGTGCCGATACAGTTGCACTGGGATGAAGAAATACGACCTTATTCTGCACTTAGACTTACTCCAGCTGCTACAAATGCCAGTTATGAGAGGTGGCATGAGCCCCTCTCATATTTCTATCTTACGATTTTCGTCTCTAATTGCATGCGGTGAAAAGTTGCTATTCCTTCACACGCGGACTTCCCACGCAGCGTCTCTCGTCACCCGGGTGGTCCGGTGACAGGCGGGCTCTCCTGATCAGGAAAGGGTTAAGCCGACGGGTGTGAGGAAGTCGAGTGAATGCTTTGCAGACGCCGACATTGTCAAAAGACACGCCCGGAGGGGTCTGAAGTAGCGGCTGGGCTAGAGGTTCCGTTACTTCGCAGAATCTTAGTGAAAACACTTTCTGGCGGGCTACCAGCGAGGCGTGGGAATGACTTGTGTACCCAGGCAGTTGTGGCGGGAAAATTCCCGTGCTTTCTGCAAAATAGTAACTGTGATTGGCTGGTTCAGGGCATAGCTCCGTGACGTAGCAAAATCAGCGCAGAAATTGGCGCCAAGAATCTCCATTGGTGGAATGGTAGTGCTCCGGCAATGGAGTGGAATTTTCCGCCGGTTTTGGAGTTGCTGATTGGAACGTTTAACCACGGCCACTGTCGTGGGGGCGGGAATGTTGTGTGTTCGGCCTGTACGGGTGATCTAGGGAGTCGGCTCTGGCTTTTCGGTCGAGGACGTCGAAGCAACCAGCCCTCGCCTCCGGTACGCCAGATCGTGTTCTGGCAGTTAAGAAGACAGTTTGGTAATGTATGTCCGCAGCACCGGCAGATAGGGATTTTCCTAGGTGATAATCAGAGCCCAGCAGAGTGTGCCTGTTCGTCTTTTTCTAACTTTGTTCTGTCTTGAGTAGCAGCAATTAATGTTGGGTTAGCTGTGTGTCTCTCTTAAGATTTGAGTGGCAAGGAATTGGCTCCACATACCACTTCGTCATAAACCTCACAATCTAGTTTAGGGACAACTTCACCTTCACAGTGTTTGTTTGTGTATCCAATTTGAGCCAATTTGATGTATTATAAATGTTTCATGTGTTTTTGTTTAGTCTTAATAATTCATATTGTTATTTTGGACAGAACTTCCATTCTGTTAATCTGTAGAGCAACCCATCATTTCTCACTACATTAATGAAACCTTCCTTTATTTAACTTATTTATCAAATTAAATTATTGCAGGTGCCAAACTCTTTTCTACTCCACTTGCAGGGTTGATTACAGTCAGTTCGCGTATATTTTTTAATCCTTGTGCAACAGCAAAAGTCGGAGTTAGAATAGGGGGGGGCTTAGAGCATCATTTACATGTGTAGATTCTAGAATTTAGTGTTAAATACACTGCTAGCCCCGGCACCTCGCATAAAATGGCGACCCTTAGCCTCGGATCTTTCCTGTGAATCGCTGATAAGCAAGTATTATTAGTAATAGGGACACTCAGAATTTTTTTTGCTTAATTTTTTTATTGATTATTACCCAAGTTTTTTTTCTGGTAGTTCCGCATTTAGTTTTAAGTAGCGGCGCATGATTACAGTTTTTGTTTTCAGTGTATATATTCTTTTGTTTATTGTTTTTGTGTTTCTTTGATGGTGTGTCCATATCACATCACACTTTGTCGGGTTTGTGTGCGGTTTCTGTACCACAACAAATCGTGCGTATAATTACAGCGTTGGAGAGGCGTTGTTGAAATTTTATGTCTATGTGTAAAAATACAGGGAGTAGATTATTTTTATTGTGTATTTTAGATAAATTTTGTTTCTCATGAATGATCACGAGAAGTAAGGCACGACTATTACTGAGCGAAGCTCAAACAAAAGTGGATACTATAATGGATAAGAGGCACGTTACTGACGGGGATAGGTTAGGAGATGAGATGGGCACATTTTTAGCAGGACAGGACGACAGGGTCATTGATGAGGACGGTGATTTGGACGCGATCTTAGAGCAACGTCGCGGCCATGATTATGATAGTGAGGTAGAGGATGAAACAGAGACAGGCACACAAGTCGAGACGGTAGCAGAAGTTTATAATCAAACGAATGAGAGCAGACAGGGGCTAGCTCGGCCACGTCAGAGCTCTAGCGCCCAGGTGTCCAGAGTTACATCTTCCACGTTTGAAGAGGATCAAAAAGATGACGTAAACCCAATACTGAGCTTCCTACGATCAATGAAAGATGAAGCTGACGAACAGCGTAAGAGGGAGAGGGAAGAAGATGAGAAACAACGTAAGAAGGAGAAGGAAGAAGCTGACGAACAGCGTAAGAGGGAGAAGGAAGAAGAGGAGAAACGACGTAAGAAGGAGAAGGAAGAAGCTGACGAACAGCGTAAGAAGGACACTGAGGCAATAATTTCGCATATAGGGGAAATTCGTGGGGAATTACTAACAAAAAAGAAAGAATGTGGAGAAGCAAAACAAATGTCAATGGTAGCACAAAAAGTAGCAGGCCTAGCCAAAACGGCAGCAACAGGGGCAATGAAAATCGCAAAAGTAACTTCTCAACTTGCAGGTCGCTTGCGACGTGTGACACAAGCCCACGCAAAATCCCTAGCGTTCTTAAAAACTCAAGGTAATATTGCGGTTACGAACATCACGAAACGAATGAAAGAAGTAGAGAGTCGGATAGCAAAACTAGAGCGAAACGGGCACATGAGTACTGCGCGTTCGGATACCAATGATGGAGTACACAGAATTGTGGCCCCGAGGAAAAGCCCGCCGTGCTCTAGCCCAGTGACAGAGTGCAGAACTAACAAGGCACACGCAGAAACACCTAGTAATAGCTCCAATAATTGTAGCCCACTTAGGAGAGTGAATTCGAAGTGCCACTTCCACTGTGATACAGATGTAGCACATCACAGTTATCAGCAAGGTAGATCAGGACACTCAGCAGACGTGCAAGTATCGGAAACGAGTGACAGCACCAGTGTGAGGATCGGACAGGAGTTTGATCACAATCACTTCCTGTTGATACTAAAATTCCAAAAGTTCAGAGATAATGGAGGGTCGATGCATCCCAAGAGCTGGGTGATGCAGTTTACAAATACATTACCGTCATCATGGCCAACCCTGGCAAAATTAGAATTCATGTGTGGACACATCGAAGGCCAAGCCGCGGAAAAGATGCGGAATGTGGCAGCGACGTGTCAGACTTATCAGGAATTTGTTGATGCGTTCCTGGGGATCTACTGGTCAAAGGAAAAGCAAGACAGGATTAAAGAGGAAATAATATTTTGTCCCGAACTGGAAGTGTCCGGGCAAAGGAGCGCAACCAAATTTTTTGATGATTTACTCAAGAAGAATCAATTTTTAGATAGTCCATATAGCAAGGGAGAAATCATCAAATTTTGTTTTTCCAAATTGCCTGTTAGGTATCAACAGACACTTGTCGGCAAGTGTGAATCTGACATAGAAGCATTCAAGAGTCTATTGCGCGAACTCGAAGTAGTCTTCGATAAACAAGACGCAAAGGACAGGAAGAAGGCGCAAAATAACGAATACCACGGGCCAGCAAGGGTAGACGACAACAGATCGCATAATCGCGTTCGTCAGTTAGGAAACCAGGGTTACGGAAATCAAGGTTACGCTATCCAAGGTTATGGAAACCAGAGACACGGAAACCAGAACGTCAGGGAACAGGGTCATGCTAGACAAGGAATCTGGGAGAGGAGGAATAACGAACGGCAAAGCGACCGTAATTGGAGAGAGCGAACCCAAGGACAACAGGAGAACCAGGGGATTGAAATTAGACCTGCAAATTCTAATGCACGTCAGAGGAGGGGGAGTCTGACAAGGGGTTGGCGCTAGTCCATAGGACTCCACCACATCTCTCACACAAAGAAGTTCGTGGAATAATAGTAGTTTAAGTGGTGTACATAGTGGAATAGGCAAATATATGAACCTTTCTTCGGGGAACAATAATCGTTGCATTAATAGATTAAGATTGTTAAAGTATTAACACGCTGCGTTTTCTCGCATAAGAATTTACTGCTGTTAACTTTTTTTGTCTATGTTCGGGATCTCCTCTGTCGTTGCGATAAGAGGCACTACCTTTCCATGAGCAATGTTTTTGTCCTTTCCTATCTGGTGTCCATGTTAAGGGATAAAGATGAGTGACGAGATGTCGCACAAACGGGCGCATACAAGAACGTGCTCTTAGAAGCGTTCTGAGAAGTCATGATACGTTCCATAGCGGCCACAACCAGTTCGTGAGACGTTCATACCTATGCTTGCAGGCACGCGTCAGTGCACTGCAAGATTGTGGTATATTGCGTGATTTCGAGGATGAATATGGGCAGTATAGTTTTTTGCAGAGCTGCGCCAGCATCGTTGTCTTGCAAGTCGGGGTGAACCTGTGAGCGTTTGACTCCAATGGTGCCCTAGACGAGAGAAATGCGGGCATAAAGCCTACCATGCCAATGTGCTGGTTGGGGATTTAGCGTGCTGCTCGTGACTGTCACAGATGAATAACCAGGGACTTATACTTGGATATTCGTGACATACTGTGTAGCTGGCGTGTGTTGGACGACTGAATCCTCAACAGGAACCAGTCCTGGCTTGGTCATACTACATTGCCTCTGGAAAGGTGTGCTTTGATCGTGAATACTGCATAACATAAAAAAGAAGTTGCAACTATAAATTTATTGTCTTGTATAGCCATGGCTAACCCAGTTTCTGGAGTTTCAGTGAGGCGTAGTGAGAACTCGGAGGCCATGTCGTACGGCGCGCACATCACTGTCGTCAATAGCGGCAAGCAGCGAGACATCTCAGCGTAACAGGAATTATGTAAGAGTGTTGTATAAAAAAAAATATAATAATAATAGAGAGAGTACCATATACTAGGATAAATTAAACTTTAGGATTTTACAATATCTAGATCCTTAATATTGTGGCGGTTTTCTACCACAAGTGTTGCCGCGCGCCTGTTGAGATGCTATTTTTCAGGTCACCAAACCACAGACCGGAGATGGAGGGACGACGGGCGAGCGAAAGTAGCATAGTTGCATGTTCTTTATAGCACAGTAAAACTTAGACCTGCACAACAACATAATTGAATTAAAAGACATAGAATGTAGATCGTTGGCAAATGGTAGTTAATTCTTGAGCATGTCTACTGTCGATCTATGTAATTAATAGTAATATTAGTGCGGGCCCGCACATTTATTTCTTCATCCAATATAGCGTCACACACCATGTACAATAGTGAGATCGGTCTCTACACAAATATCAAGATAAATTATTTCCATGATTTTGTTATGATAGCTACAGATAAATAACTATAAAATTAAAATTAGAGTGTCTGAAATGGCAGACCATCAATGTATCGTTATGTAAATTTATTATAACATAGAAGGTCATAGGGAAAAGTTAGGTATAAGATTTTTGTAAGGATTGTGCAGATGATGGGTATCGTGGCAATGCAGAGGCCAGCCGGAGCAAAAGCAAGAGGTCATCGGCTACCCGCAAGAAGAGAGCGTCAGCGCGCCACCTGACGTGAAGGGCGCGAGAGCATCCGGTCCTACAAGCTGACAGTCACCGGGCCGTATACCTGAGGGATTAGGCGGCAGACAATCCTCGCCGGGCCACAAGCGAAAGTGAGGCTGGCCGTTGACACTGACATGTGACCCACACGCGACAGCCTGCTAGCTCTCCTTATGCGGCAACCATTTGGAGGGATTCCCTGCGGCAGATCACGTTGTCGTGAGTACACGAAGAAGATCACATATCGTGTCAGAACCTGCGCCTCATGTGCCTCAGGACAGAAAGGGACGCTATATACTCACCTGTTTGGGTTTTTACAACTCACTAGCATTGGACGATCTGCATACACAAAGCAGTATCGTGCCACACACTCTAACAAATGAATGGTCTCATTTCTAACTTCTCCTCTCTCTTAGAGAGCAGGTGTAGCAATCGTCGCTCCTAGTTTGATCCTGTATGGATGACCTCACACACTTGTGGAGTCACTCCACATGCCATCATCCCTCGTCGGACTGCAATATTGGGAAACGTAAAAGTACTATCCAGCGAGAGAAGAGACCTAGACTAGTGATGTATCCCAAGAAGTAGACCTCAGAGACAATTAATCGACGTGAGGAGAGCCTATAACTATGTCTTCCTACCGTACTGCCGTCATCATATGCGTGGGTCTTGGTCCAATCTCAACAGAGTACTGCAGATGCTCCAGCATACCCTATTGCCGTTGCAACAACGTAGCAACAACACCCGACGTTTAGCCCTATGTGATGTCAATACTGTGGAATTTGTGAAGTGCTTCGAATATTTCTAACAATGTGATTTAGTGCCTCATTCTCAGCACAGTCGTGAACATTGTGCAATGTGCACGCACAACTTGATGCCCCATGAACCTTGTTTTTTTTCTTTCTTTTCTTTCTTAAATTTTTCTCTAGTGTTGTTTTTGTAATGTATGTTATACCTTGTATGTGTTTGTGTTTTACACTGTAATTCTTATTACAAATTACTGTATTGTTCTCCACACCATGTTTTTTTTGTATTTTGTATTTATTGTTGTGTGTATTCAAACAGTGTGCCTGAAGTCCCCATAAACTGAAGCAGATACCACCACTGTCATTGTGAATGGACCATCAGTTCAGGGAACATTTTGTAAAGGTTATTCTTGGTGCAGAAAGACAGAATGAATCGGAGGTTGTAATTAGATTCTGAAAGCTCACAAAAAGAGATTGTTAACTTAAACAGTATCATGTGTGAGTGAGTTCAGGTTAGTTTAATGATTCAAATTGTTGTAACATCTTGGGCATTTGATTGCGGAGCACTCCAACTCTGATTGTAAAGAATAAACTGCTCCATATTTGGCTCACATGCCCGGGCCATATTTAGAGCGTGAATGTCTGTGTGAATCGGTGTTTGGAAGGGGCTCCCTGGGTATGGATGAGTGATGTGAGTGTTAGTGTTCCATATTAAGAAGGTGAAGTTGGCTACACCATAAATAATCCTCCCTCTATGAGCTGCATTTTTCAGTTGCAGTGATTTTTTTATAGAGTGCGGCATGTGGAGTCAGTTTGTAAGATTGTTCTTGGGCGATTGACTCACTACCTTGCTCCTAAGTGAGCCAACCGCTCACCAATTACAATCTAAAATGGCGTAGGGGCTATGAGAGGTGGCATGAGCCCCCTCTCATATTTCTATCTTACGATTTTCGTTTCTAATTGCATGCGCTGAGAAGTTGCTATTCCTTCACACGCGGACTTCCCACGCAGTGTCTCTCATCACCTGGGTGGTCCGGTGACAGGCGGACTCTCCTGATCTGGAAAGGGTTAAGCCGACAGGTGTGAGGAAGTCGAGTGAATGCTTTGCAGACGCCGATATTGTCAAAAGACATGCCCGGAGGAATCTTAGCGAAAACACTTTCTGGCGGGCTACCAGCGAGGCATGGGAATGACTTGTGTACCCAGGCAGTTGTGGCGGGAAAATTCCCGCGCTTTCTGCAAGATAGTAACTGTGATTGGCTGGCTCAGGGCATAGCTCCGTGACGTAGCAAAATCAGCGCAGAAATTGGCGCCAAGAATCTCCATTGGTGGAATGGTAGTGCTCCGGCAATGGAGTGGAATTTTCCGCCGGTTTTGGAGTTGCTGATTGGAACGTTTAACCACGGCCACTGTCGTGGGGGTGGGAATGTTGTGTGTTCGGCCTGTACGGGTGCTCTAGAGAGTCGGCTCTGGCTTTTCGGTCGAGGACGTCGAAGCAACCAGCCCTCGCCTCCGGTACGCCAGATCATGTTCTGGCAGTTAAGAAGACAGTTTGGTAATGTATGTCCGCAGCACCGGCAGATAGGGATTTTCCTAGGTGATAATCAGAGCCCAGCAGAGTGTGCCTGTTCGTCTTTTTCTAACTTTGTTCTGTCTTGAGTAGCAGCAATTAATGTTGGGTTAGCTGTGTGTCTCTCTTAAGATTTGAGTGGCAAGGAATTGGCTCCACATACCACTTCGTCATAAACCTCACAATCTAGTTTAGGGACAACTTCACCTTCACAGCGTTTGTTTGTGTATCCAATTTGAGCCAATTTGATGTATTATAAATGTTTCATGTGTTTTTGTTTATTATTTTGTGTTTAGTCTTAATAATTCATATTGATATTTTGGACAGAACTTCCATTCTGTTAATCGGTAGAGCAACCTATCAATTCTCACTACGTTAATGAAACCTTCCTTTATTTAACTTATTTATCAAATTAAATTATTGCAGGTGCCAAACTCTTTTCTACTCCACTTGCAGGGTTGATTACAGTCAGTTCGCGTATATTTTTAATCCCTGTGCAACAGCAAAAGTCGGAGTTAGAGTAGGGGGGGGCTTAGAGCATGATTTACATGTGTAGATTCTAGAATTTAGTGTTAAATACACTGCTAGCCCCGGCACCTCGCAGTTACAGCTAACTGAACTGCATCTTTCATATCACTATAAGCATGCGGAAATAGCCCCAAACGTGCGGTCATGACCGTCTTGTGAATCTGTCATATATCATAGTAAGATTTACATAAATTAAATTCTAATGTAACGATAGAGAGCAAAATAGATCAGATGGATACATGGCGGAAATGTGTGCCAAGGGAGGCACACCAGTTGAAGATGAAGGTAAAAGATCTTTGACAGTGACCTCAGTATCGGCTCCAGATACAATGGCCGCCATAATGATGTAAACAAAAGTTCCATCTCTGCTTCTACCACAGAAAGTTTAGGCATCACCTTTATCAGATACAATGGACTGGATCGCCCCTGTGCGAGTGTGGCGCAGAGGGGCAGACCATATATGCTCTCATCATCTGTCCTGTGCTCTGGTCAGGAACAACTCCTCCATTGCAGAGTCTAGTGAAGCATGAACTGCAGTCAGCCACTAGCGTGAAGACATTGTTAGCAACTAATGATCTAGTTATTTACAAAAACATGTGCAACTTTTTAGGCACTGGGCAAATAACAATACTACGAGGCGATTTTGCAAAATGAGGAAAAACTGCAAGAAACGTTTCCTGATAGAATAAGGAGCAAAAAATATCATATGGACATGTGGATGAAAATACCTTCTGAGGAAGGTACATAGATTTGAAGGTGGAAATAAAAGGTCTTTGACAATGTAGATTTCAGTTATTGAAAGCACACATGAGAACACATCAGTCAAAAGGGAATGATCCGCCTGTGCTTGTGTTTTAGATCCACATTAAAGAGGGTAGTGAGCTGTACCGCCATCGTATAGTAACCACACTATCCTTTGCACTACCAAAGCCACATCTTCAGCCCAGGACGGTACAGTGTCATCCGCAGGAAATGCAGATATACTTCCAGTGCTGCTGGCCCGCTCTCGGAATTCTCCATAGCCCTCAGGTGGGCGTTGTGAAGGTTACGATATCTGGCATTCTAAAGGCACCCTTACATAGATGACAAATTCTAGCATCATGATGGCCTGTGCGACGAACCAGCGACAAACAGTCGCCGCAGAGGCAAATCTATGAGTAATAACGCCTGACAACGTCTCAATTGATACGTATAGTGGCAGCTGTCGCGGAAAATGTTCCACGTGGTCGTCTGGCTAATCCCATGCTGGTGCGCCACCTGCCTGGTCCTGAGACTGTCAAAGATGTTTCATCTCCACCTTCAAGTTGGAGTACTTCCATAGGAAACCATTTCCGGCCTTATGACAATATGACCTGTTTGGCTCCGTATGCTCTCAGGGATCGTTTCCTGCAGTTGGCTCTCATTTAGCAAATTCGCCCTGTATACTTAATTTTTTTTACTTAGATTTAAGCGCCTAAGGCGTATGTTGTGTGTTTGTTAGCATTTGTAACGACTTACGTTAGAAATTACTTTGTGCAAGACGCTTCTTTCGATCTCCATGTTTTAGGAGCTTGTTCAGTGGAAACTATCTGGAGACCAAATATCAACTGAAATAAATATCGTACCCAAGCAAATATACAGTGGCAGAGCACTTGCTTTCAGATTTACATATAATGGACTATAGTGAAAATGGTTCAAATGGCTCTGAGCACTATGGGACTCAACTGCTGAGGTCATTAGTCCCCTAGAACTTAGAACTAGTTAAACCTAACTAACCTAAGGACATCACAAACATCCATGCCCGAGGCAGGATTCGAACCTGCGACCGTAGCGGTCTTGCAATTCCAGGCTGCAGCGCCTTTAACCGCACGGCCACTTCGGCCGGCGGACTATAGTGAGTCAAAGGCTTTATACTACAGTTGAACACAGGACATGGTACAGATTTATCAGAAATGGGATTGTGTATGAATTGAATAAGTTAGCGACAGGAACATTAATGGCTACAGCCTGGGGTAAGCCTGGAAATCCGGTTTAAGATTGACTGGAAGGCGAAAAGAAGTATCTAGCAGTAAATCAGAACAAGTTTGTGATGTAAGTGGGACAAAGTGATACGCTGACCACTGGAAACGGCCCGTGTATAAAGATCGGGCATTGCACCGGATATTCTAGGAAGTACAAACCGCCGACGAAACATGTACAGTCTGTCACATAAAGGTAGCGAGAAGGAGTACCTAAACAAAAGCCCCCAACTCTCCCGGTGTCGTTGAGCTCGTCAGCGCGCCTGACAGGCAACCTGGTCCTTAGGCAAAGTTGTTTCCTGTAGGACAACCGTCAAAAACACAACACATTAACACGACTTATACGGTGTAGGAAATCCGCCGCCATTCGAAACAGCCTCCAGTCGTCTCGGAATAGACAAATACAGGCCCTGTATTGTTTTCAAGGGAAACATACCATTCTTCCGGTATAGTAGTGGCACGTTCAGGGTACAATGCTGGAGGTGGATTGCGATGACGCACGTTTTTCTCCAATGTAGACGACAAAGGCTCAATAATACTGAGATCTAGTGAGTGTAGTGGCCAGGGGAGATGCAATTCACCCGCGTGCTCACAAAAGCAGTCCTGGGCGATGGGAGCTGCGTGGTTATGGATTCTGTCGTCTTGGAACAAAGGATCACCATTGGGGAACAAACATTGAACCATGGGATGAATCTGATCAGCCAAAATGGTCACGTAATCGATCGCAGTAGCGCGACCCAGCAGAGCACACACGGGGCCCATGAAATACTACGGGATGGTTGCCCAAATCATCACCGAACCTCCACCATATTTTACTCTTCGGACGTAAATTCGGCCAGAAGTTCGACACACTGTGAAACAAGACTCAGCCAATCAAATTAACTTCTGCCATTGCTCCATAGCCTAGGTTTTATGGCGTCGGCACCACGTTTTCCTTTTACAAGCTTCGCTTTACTCATGAGTGGATGTGGAATTCTATCTCGTCCTACAATTCCCAGCTTATGGAGCTCCCTTCGCGAGAGCGACAGTCAGTTCTGCAGTGGCTTTTGCAGTGACTTTTGCAGCTGTAGTTCTCCTGTTTTTCGTCACAATCCTCTTCAATGATCGTCCGTCACGATCAGTACACTGAAGTTCGTTTGCGGTGTGAATTAGCGGACGATGTTTTACCGATTTCTCTACAAGTGGCATAAATCTTGGGTATGGTGCTTCGTTAAACAGGAAAGAAATCGCTCACCTTTGTCACAGAACCACCCACCATACGAGCACAAAAAATTTGCCCATGTTCGAATTCACGTTGGTTGGACATAATGCACGCACATCTACACAGAACTCTGTTCTGGCAGTACCTGATGCTTGCAAAGTGTTGAGGACATTGTACAGGTGCCGTTAGCGGTAAAGTACAGCACTGCAGTCTTCGCATTTACGTTCAAGCAAGCATTTCTCCGTGTGTTTCCATATCTTTATCCAACCACTGTGTGAGGACAACATTTTCATTGCGTGTTCGGCCTATATACTATTAATCCGTTCGGGAAAAGCTGGTTCTCTAAAAGATAACACCAAACAAACCTCACAATAAAAGACCATACAGTTGAATTAGAGTAATTCATCAAAATGGTTCAAATGCTCTGAGCACTATGGGACTTAACTTCTAAGGTCATCAGTCCCCTAGAAGTTAGAACTACTTAAACTAACTAACCTAAGGATATCACACACATCCATGCCCGAGGCAGGATTCGAACCTGCGACCGTAGCTGTTGCGCGCTTTCGGACTGTAGTGCCTAGAACCGCTCGGCCACCCCGACCTGCAGTAACTCGTCTAAACCACCATTTTGCACTAACAGTGTGACCCTAACAGAGAGATGAAATCCTGAACCGACAATTCCAGGAAATAACTCATCAACATGAAAAAAACTTCACACGAGATCAGACCTCAGTTTGCAACTTAGAACCAGAATTATTCGGCGCTGCATGTTCTCTGTTCTCTTTTATCGGTGTGGACCTTTGATTCACTTATCGAAAAAGGAATTGAGTCTTTGAAATGTACTTGTATCGTCCTGTCTTGCTTAAGTCCTCGGTACCGGAAATATCAAACGTCGAGATCCTTCATCCGATGTAAAATGAAAAAGGGTTGTTGCATGATACAAAACAAAGAAACACTCAATTTTAGGGACTAACATTGAGTAGCGTTAGCTATCAGTTATTACAAGTTACTATTGAAGGAAAGGTATTTTCAAAAGTTCCATTGAAAGTCAGAGGAACTCTTGGTTGAATGAAATTCGAAAATGGTACAGCTGTAAATCAGAAGAAACATCCCATGTCTCACTGTCAGGGCTAGAGATAGGAACGTGGATCCCCTCCCATCGCTAGGAGATGACGTGTGAAGAGGCAGACTTATCTGCCTCAAGGCACGAAGATGAGGTCTTCGATGAAGTTTACAGATACGTGCATTCAGCTATCAACGACATTATATCGACGTACACTATTATTAATACGACTACTTTAGTGTCACTCTGATAGCTTACCATAGTGATGTGAGCCAGCCGTCATCATAATGTTCTATCTCCGACGTCTAAGAGTACAAATATTAATAATAATAATCCGTACCTAAAGACTGGAAAGTCGTACAGGTTACACCAATAAACAAGAAAGGAAATAGAAGCAATCATCTGAATTATAGACCTCTGTCACTGACAGTATGCAGGAGGATTTTACAACACATATTGTGTTCAAACGTGGAATATCTCGAAGAAAACGATCTAGTGATACATAATGAGCATGGATTTAGAAAACATCGTTCTCGTGAAACTGCTTCTTTATTCACACGAAGTAATGAGTGCTATCGACAGGGGATCTTAAATTGATTCCTCATTTCCAAATTTCCAAGAGAATTTTGGCACGGTTCTTCACAAGCGGCTTCTGATCAGACTGCTTGCCTGTGGAGTATCGTTGTAGGTACGCGACTCGATTGATGATTTCTTGTCAGAAGGGTCACACAGTTCGCAGTAATGGACCGACACACTTCGTACTAATTCACGGCAAGCTATCGAGTTAAAGAGAAGAGACATCTGACGTTCTCAAACAAACTATTATAGCGACTCTGCTGTTCCTAATCTACAGGGTGGTCAGAAACAATCCGAAAAACTTGGAAGGGGTGTTGCAGGGCAGGCTGCGCTGAGAAACAATTCTTAAGAAAAAATTCAATACCTCGCACCATTTCCAAGTTAATCAGCATTGAAGTTAGCGAATCAGGCGGTAACGCTCGCTAATTCAAGGGGCCTGCTAGATACAATCAGTGTCTGTTGTTTTCATAGCGTACATGAAAGCGCGTGACGCTGTTCAGTCTTGGGCTCGGGTTCGACCCTTACTACCGTCCCATGTCCAGTTTTTGTATCACTCTCTTGTTCGATTTTAGGAAAACAAGCGAAAAAAATGGTTCAAATGGCTCTGAGCACTATGCGACTTAACTTCTGAGGTGATCAGTCGCCTAGAACTTAGAACTACTTAAACCTAACTAACCTAAGGACATCACATACATCCATGCCCGAGGCTGGATTCGAACCTTCGACCGTAGCGGTTGCTCGGCTCCAGACTGTAGCGCCTAGAACCACACGGCTACTCCGGCCGGCGAAAACAACCGAAGAATACGTTTGGCGACACCGTCTCGTGGCGAGCCGTTTGTGTTTACGCGAGCAGCGGCCTGATTGGCTAACGGCAATGATAATCAATTAGGAAACGGCGCAACGAACCGAATTTTTTCTTAACAATTATTTCTTACTACAACCTAACCTGCAACACCCTTACGAGCTTTTCAGACTGTTTCTGACAACTTGTATATAAATGACACAGGAGACAATCTGAACAGCCCTCTTATAGTAGATGATGTTGTCGTTTACCTAATAGTGGAAGTCATGAGAAGATAAGAATCAATTGCAAGATGATTAAGATAAGGTACTTGACAGCGCAAGAAGACGCAGCTGACTATAAACGATAAAAAAATGTAAGGTTCTCCACATGAGTATTAAAAGGAATTGGTTAAATTTCGGTCACATGACACAGTACACAAATATAAAGGTTTTAGATTCAACTAAATACCCAGACATTACAATTTATAATACGTTAATTGGAATTATAACACGAAAATTGTTTTGGGGGACTGTGTTTTACTGGCAGAGCACTTAGTGCAACAAATCTTCTAAAGAAACTGCCTACACTTCATTTGTCAATTCTCTTCTGGAGTACTGGTGTGCGGTACGGGTTTCTTAACAGATGTTACTGACGAAGAACACTGAAAAAGTTCAAAGAAGGCCAGCTCTTTTTAGCTACTATCGCGAAATAGTCGAGGGAGTGTTACGGAAATGAAATGGGAGATGGGGGGGGGGGGGGGAGTTAAAACAAAGAAATTTCTCATTGCGGCTATATCGTTCCACGAAATTTCATTCACCAATTTTCTCCACCTAAATCTAAAATCTTTTCCTGACTCCCATCTTCATAGGAAGAAATCACCATCGTAATAAAATAAGAGAAATCAGACTACGCACAGGAAGATTTAGGCGTTCATTTTTCCACCTGCGTTCGAGCATGGAACGCCAAGAGAAAGTCCGAAGTGGTTCGATTAACCATCTGGCACGAACGTGAGCGGGAACTGCGGAGTATCTATCCGGATGTAAATAAACAGAAATGATGCAACTGTGTTGGGTTGGCTGTTTCTGAACAAACGTTGTCTTCTTCATTTTATGTTCCTTTATATAATGCCTAAGCGGAGTCGGCAAGGCTAGTATCGGAATTGGCATTTTTAATGTCAAGAGTGTGGCCGGATGCCCTTCCTGTCGCCATCACTTCCACTTTCGCCCGACCCCTCTCCTATCCCCTCTTACACTACATTAGCTCTTGGCTTCGCAGCACTAGAGCAACACTGAACTTCAGGATGGCAGGAAATTGGTTTCGTCAGTTCGGCTATAAATACGGTACAAAATCATACCGTCCAAACGTTCATCGTACAGGACGTGCAACAAAAAATTTATAATAAACTTTTATTTCAATCGTGGGTAATTTCCGAGAATGATTGCATATCGAAGTCGCGAGGTCCAAACGATACATATCGAACGTGCGACCGTAAATCGATCATGCGACTCTCGTGGCGGACGTTATGAGTATGTTTACTGTGATCGCTACAGCAACGACAAAAGAAGAGCGTTGCAAAGGAGACGACTTACCTTACTCGTCGGCGATGTTGTTATCATGTGAAAGTCCATTACGATGGTCTGTATGGATAATTTGGAAAAGTCGAACCATGTATTCTTCCTGATAGTCGTTCGTTTTCCGCACTGTCCGCAATGACATTGTAAACGGTATTTCAGCATCGAAACTGTTCTTAGAAAGTTTTACACACTTCCCACCATCACAGTCTACACAATCTCTTCTTTCCTCGTCCGGTAGCACTCCATATTTACGACAAAAAGTTGAACAATGTTCTACGGTGGATAAACATGGAATTAGATTTTTCCATGTGAGAGAATCCGCCGAAGAAACGTCAAGAACACCAGACATCCCACTCACTAGCGACATAAATCGTCTGGGATTCCCTAGCATTTCACAAATAATTCGCGGAGGTATGTAATTAAGAGCAAATAAGGGAACAACGGAAAACATCGCTCGTTCGACATGTATCGTTTGGATCCCGCGACTTCGATAGGCAATCATTCTTGGAAATTACCAAATCGTGGTGTGAGAAAAAAATGCATTTTATCTGTCGAAGTATTGGTATCCACCAGTTTTATCTGATACTGGAAACAATTAAAAATCAAGTAGACTCGCTCTTATCTTGTTAAATTTAAATGAAATGTCTGTAATCAAGAACTTTAGAAAATACCAGTACACTCCCAATTCCTTAAAGAATCGAACTCCATGTACAAAACCGTTTGAAACTTCTGATAAATTTGCAAATGAATTATACTGTTAAACATTTGACGTTAAGCATGTAAGCGAGAAAAAGTTCAGAAAAGATTTGATATTACGTTTAACGCCTGTTGGAAGTCATTAAATGCTCTCAATATGAAACAAAGTATGTGCAGAGTCTAAGCAATTTGCATTCCGTCTTAAGAGAGGTTAGTTTTTCATGCATCTCAATCTTTATGATGTCGTATCTCCTAGAGCATGTGTTACAGTTACATCTTGTTGCAGGATTACTCAGCGGAATATGTAGACCCTGTCTGCAAAATGTGTTACGAACAGAGTTAGTACTCAAGAAGTAATAAACTGCGTCGTGCCTCATACTGAAGTTTTATCACATGAATAGCGAAAATTTAGTAAGCGTTATCTTTTTTCTCCTTGCATCATTCTGTGTAGGGTGCCAAGGAGAAGATTTATTAAGGTCAGAACTGTACTTTAGAATTACTCACCATTTTTGTTTTGATGCACATTCAAGTTCCTATTGTTGAGGTCGGCAGCTTTGCAAGCTACGCCAACAGTTTGAGAATTTGTCTTGTCTGTTCTGCGTAAAATAATCGATAATTTTTATATATTACTTGTATGTCACGTTAAAGTTTGCTGGAAGTCGCTAAATGCTCTCATTCGCATATGCTGGATGAATGGGTCTAGTGAAGCAGGGAATACAACCCGTCGGCTTTGACCAATGACGTCATACATTAGTCATAGATAGTAATGTCTTCACTTCGAGGCATAGATAATAAAACAGTTCTGTATTTTGCATAAGCATTATCATTGTACATTAAAATAATTGAATGTGAATCTGAAAGCGATCGCTTTGTATTCCTTAAATTATTCATCGTGTGATTTAAGTAAATTAATTGGTTGTTTCTTATTCAGACGGTACTTAATTTTATTCGTAATGATATTAAGGTAATTTGGAGTATTAGTTTGTTATTGTATAACAATTTTTAGTGTCTTATTTTCGTTTATAGGAATGGATTTGTCTGTTGCAATGAATCTTGACAATTTAAGAGAAGCTATGGGCGAAGACATGTTGACCATAATTTGTTTCTTGCAAATGTTTGGTCTTTTTGCTGAATACGTCGAATGTCGTGAGTGCGGCGAACATGTGCACCTCACCAGTGCATCAAGTCGCCGTACTCACGACTTATTTGTATGGAGGTGGTGCAGAGACCGGTTGTGGTGATCTATTAGGAGGGGAATGTGGTTGGAGAAATCTAAGCTCGCCCTAAGAGACATAATGAAAATCACTTACTGTTGGTGTTTAAGATATCCTGTGTGCATGAATGTCGTGTGAGTAAACCTCCGGTAGTGGACTGGTACTCGTTTTGTAGGGAAGTTTGTGCGGAATATATGAAATATAGGGGGCCGTCGGGTTGGCCGGGTGTTATGATCGAAATTGACGAGTCGCATTTTGGGAAAAGGAAGTACAACACGGGGGAACATCAGGTGGAATTATGGGTGTGGGGGGCAGTAGTTTCAGGTCGGCATTGTGGCGATGTAGTGTTCAGAGTAGTGCCAAATAGAAGTAAGTAAGTTTTGGTTAGGTTAATTGATGATCAGGTTGCAGAGGGTTCTATTGTTATTTCTGACGGGTTTTCCTCATATAGGGATTTAGCGGATAGGGGTTATCAACATCTTGTAGTAAAACACAACATTGAATTTAGATCATTATCCACAGGCGCCTGCACTAACAGTATAGAGGGGTACTGGTCAGCGGTGAAATCTCTTATAGGGAAAGGGAAACGTCAGATTTCGACACTTCAAAGCCACCTAGATGAATATTTGTGGAGACAAAGTATTCCGCGGACATATTGCCTGTTTAAATGTTTTATTAAACATGTTGGCAAAATGTACCGTCCCAAACATCTCAGCTAATTTCACAGTGGAGGGGAGGGGAGGAGGGGAGAGGGGGGGGGTTGGTGAATGAGCGTGCGTGTGTGTGTGTGTGTGTGTGTGTGTGTGTGTGTGTGTGTGTGTGTGTGTATGTGTGGAAGAGGGAGAGGGAGAGAGAGAGAGAGAGAGAGAGAGAGGTTTCGTAATGTTGTGAGTGTGGGTATGTGATTTTTGTTACTGTCTGTCTAGGCGAGCTTCGGTTATTCCTCGATATTTCCGTGTGGTAACTTCACTTTTCCATTTGTTTCTTTTACTGTATTTCACTATTTTGACATATTTCACTGTTTTATTCCACCAATATGGGTATTTTCGTGTTGTGAAGTACGTAACAGAAATTTCTCAGCTGTCGACCTTCTTTCTTTCCCAGCACTAGTATCAGTACGACATTTTCGAATGTATTGTATCGTATTACTATGTTTACGACGTTGCTCATCGAACCATATGCGTTATCTCGCATTTCTAGCTGCTTCTCTCACACAATTAACGATAAAAATTCAGAAATTCATGGTCGCCACCACCCCAAACCCTTCCTAACCATTTAGAAGAAAACGGAGCTGGAAAATTATTAGTTTAATTACTTTAATAATTTAATTACAAGTACGCAAATTTCTTTAAGTAGCCAGATAAATAGCACTCCATGTCGTGCATGAAGCAACTTGATTAATTCCGGATTGGAAATCGGAGTAAGGGGGTAAGATCGACACCAAAGAATTTATCCTTATTGTAACTAAATATTTGATTGCACGTCCTAACTACACATAACTGGTGTCTGATTCGAAATATTTTGGTAAGAACTACGTGAGAATGAAACAGAACACAATTTAACTACAGCAAGAAGAAACACACAAGACGGGGGTGGGAGACAATTATAGTATCATCTCCTTTGCATTAATACCATAAAAATATCTAAGTGAGATTTGCGTTACGATTCTACGCATGCACTATTCTGGACAGAGGCTTAACCAATACACAAGGCTGTGCGATAATTATTTAACTTACTAACTGTGTCTGCTGCTTGCAAACGGCCGAACTAGAGCACGTGGTGCATTCTGACTCAAACTGTTGTGCTGCTTTGTAGAAAGCGACGATAGAACAGATATTCTTGCAAAAATTATAGCTCATTAAACAAGCAAACTGTTAAAATAAAGTCTACTGCCGTGCCGTGGTGGACCAGAAGGGTCATTGATCACCAAACACGTGGCACAAAACCGACACATAAAGACAAAAGCAATTTCCACAAAATATAAGATTAAAAATCATTAAAAAAATAACTCGCTTCACACGCTTCAGTTAAGCTGAAGTTCTTAAGTATTTCACCACTTAAACATAACGAAGTCCGAACTCAACCTGCTTCCTATGAGCTGAAGCCTCCCTTAAGAGCTACTATCTGTACTCACCAAGCGTTCACCGAAGAGTGCCCCTTTCTCTTTCGAGATTACCTAGCTCCCCGTGCAGCGGAAGCTACCAAAGGGGTAGCCCTCCGACACCAACTTCACACACAAAAACAGCCTTCGACTAAGATTGGCAAACCTCTCTGTTCAGGTATTGGGAACCTAAGTTGGTCATCCCGTGCTCTCCTTCGAACGAGAAGCAACATCGTCTGCTCCCAGTAGACGATGATCAACTCAGAGTTTCCCACAAAACAAACCCGAAACCCCACATTAAAACGCACATATAATATTCAATAGGCCTTATTTCAGTGCTCAGTCTTTCAGGAAGAGTTCATGAACTGAGCTAAAATCAGATAGTAAAATGAATGAGTTGTACCGAATTCGACAAGCGTCTTATGAAACGACTTCACAGAGACGTATCATCACACCGAACCCCCCAAAAAGACTGTGCCGGGAACGTTATTGTCATGCTATGACGTTACCCAACAGGCTTTTCATCTCTTAAATTTCATAAACAAAAAATGTATGAGTTAAGGCAACCAGTAATTCGGAAACATAAATATAATTACAAGTTTATGCTAAAATCATTATATTGCGAATTAACTGGTGGTACTAATTTACTGAATTAACTATTGACCTCATTGGTCGTCAATGAAACAAGCAGCTATAGGAAAGTACCACAGCAGAAATGGTGTGTGGGTGTGACCTAAGACAGTGTACACAACAGGACATCTTATCAACTATCATATCTACGTAATAAAGAATTTAAAAATTTATACTGAAAGTTACTCGTGGTACTAATTCACTGAATTTACTGTTGACCTCATTCTGTCGGCAATGAAACAAGCAGTTTTAGGCAAAGCACCTTAACCGAAATAGGAATAGAAATTTTTAAAATTTATACTGAAGGTTACTTGTGGTACTAATTTACTGAATTTACTGTTGACCTTATTCAGTCGGCAATGAAACAAGCACTTACAGATAAAGTACCACAACCAAAATATGAAAAGAAATTTTAAAATTTATACTGAAAGTTACTTGTGGTACCAATTTACTTAATTTTCTGCTGACCTCATTTGGTCGGTAATGAATCAAGCAGTTATATGCAAGTTACCACAACAACTGATAATACATGACGTCAAAATATGAATTATACACATAATATTACCTAGTATACGAATTAAAACAATTATAGTACTAGACAAACCCACTACATAGGTACAATGTTACACAATATACAAAATAATAATAAAGAAAAATAGTTCATGAAAGCACAGTACATGGTACATGGAGCTAATCTTGTATAAAATATGAGAGTCATAATAAAACAACCTATACAATATTTTGACATAATATTACATAGTACACAAATAATGGAAACAGTAGATTATGAAAACAAGGTTCTAATGTGTTACTAACGTGTGAGTGTATCATGAAGTTTAAGGACAGGTGTCTTTGTAAAATACATTATTTGAAACCTTGGTTCCTTAAAAATGAAACTCCTAAAAATGTTCAAGCAATAACTTGTGAAAGTACTCTGTCTTTCTTTCATTAGAACGATGGGTGTGACAGAAAATGCCAAAAATTGCACGATTTTTTACAAAAATCACTTGTCATACGGATATTTGCACTGCAAAATCACATTTCTTCGTGTTTACATAGAGATGGAGGCAACTTGTCGAACTAACTCGCAGTGGTGTGTCCAACTATCTGTTATGCCGACGACTTTAATTGTTCTCCTTACTCAGCAATATCCGTGAGAATTCGCGCAGCTTCTATCGCCTCCGAGATAGCTGTTGTCGCAGCTTCCACTTGTGACAATCATATTGTCCTCAGTATTGGCAATGTTAGATAATTTTCTTGTGGCTACAGCTGGTTTTGGTCATGCGGATGCTCTGGCACGAGAGCGACACTGATTGGCCCTTGTTTGTACCACCCTCTGCAGCACAGAGCATCGACCAGTATGTTGTGCCACGAAAGTCTAGGAGCGGCTACTCCCGAACTATCAGGTGACATTGTGGTGGGTAAGATGTCCTCGGGCAAGGATGGCGTTAAATGGCCCTTCTGCACGCCATCCTAGGCAGCACAGGACATCGGCTATTTTGCACCTTCCCCGTCTTTCTACAGCGCCTGTCATCCACAATTTGTGTGTACACCGCCAGATCGGCTGCATTGGTCCTGCTATGCGGCTGGCGCACGCACGGACTGCGTCTGGTTGATTCACCGGCCGGGGTGTGCAGTAGGAGGGGAAGGTAGGGGTAGCTGCCCCTCTTCCTTCAGCGGCCCCGGACCGACAGCTTGCCAGAGTGAAAGTATTCTGCGGGCCGGCCCCGCTGTCTTCCGTTGCCGGGCTCCCGCTATCACTTTCCGCGCCACTCGTCCGGGTGCTCCACCCAAACAATTCTGCACCGACAAAAATTTGGGCAAACAGTAAAATGTTTATACAGTAACTTCCGTCTCGAAACTCCATCATTTCACATTGTTACTTACAAACATCATTAAAATATGAAACTTGACTGGTCCAGTACGACTTCATATAGTAACATTCATCAAGCTACTACTCCAATAAGGTCTTGACCCCTGATTGTCATTTTTGTCGGAAATACAAATAAAATGATATAGTTCTTCTAATAATTTCCGGGTATGCAGCCGGATCCCGTCGACATTCTGCCACGATATTTCGGCCCAGAGACGTCCGGCCATCATCAGGTGAGTACACAACTACTGAAGAGCCCAGGTGCAGTCGCGGTATTTATGCCGAATCTCGCGCATGTGAAATGTACTGGCATCCTACAGCGCATGCGTCAGGTGTTGACATGCGCAGCATAGCCGAGTTGTACGTGCTGCCCTCGGTGGTGGAAATAAAGGTTCATCTAGTCATTGACTATCGAATGACACTGTCGATTCCGCTGTGATTGTATAATTTTAATAACAGGATTCCAATTTTTATGCAGCTGAAAGCCGTTGTCACGATTTATAAGATTATTGGCAAGACGTATTTCCACTGATTCCTTGATTACGGAATCCCAAAAACCGGAAACCGGGGATAAAATTTTAGCTCCGGTTTCCGGTTTTTGGGATTCCGTAATCAAGGAATCAGTGGAAATACGTCTTGCCAATAATCTTATAAATCGTGACAACGGCTTTCAGCTGCATAAAAATTGGAATCCTGTTATTAAAATTATACAATCACAGCGGAATCGACAGTGTCATTCGATAGTCAATGACTAGATGAACCTTTATTTCCACCACCGAGGGCAGCACGTACAACTCGGCTATGCTGCGCATGTCAACACCTGACGCATGCGCTGTAGGATGCCAGTACATTTCACATGCGCGAGATTCGGCATAAATACCGCGACTGCACCTGGGCTCTTCAGTAGTTGTGTACTCACCTGATGATGGCCGGACGTCTCTGGGCCGAAATATCGTGGCAGAATGTCGACGGGATCCGGCTGCATACCCGGAAATTATTAGAAGAAGAAATACGCCGGGAAAATTTCAGAAGTCACATAAAATGATATAGGATTCTAATGTGTTAGTAGTTTAATGTTTACCTGCACCAAGCGCAAAAAAATCTTATAACAAGTCTACAATATACGAGAGCAGTTCAATAAGTAATGCAACACATTTTTTTTCTGAAACAGGGGTTGTTTTATTCAGCATTGAAATACACCAGGTTATTCCCCAATCTTTTAGCTACACAACACTATTTTTCAACGTAATCTCCATTCAATGCTACGGCCTTACGCCACCTTGAAATGAGGGCCTGTATGCCTGCACGGTACCATTCCAGTTGTAAGTAGGCTGTTTAGGTTCTTATATTGGTAACGCCACGTAGCGCTCTGAAAATTACTGGCTGTGCTGTGTGCAGTCTGTGGCTGGTTTGCATTGTTGTCTGCCATTGTAGTGTTGGGCAGCGGCAGCTGGATGTGAACAGCGCGTAGCGTTGCGCAGTTGGAGGTGAGCCGCCAGCAGTGGTGGATGTGGGGAGAGAGATGGCGGAGTTTTGAAATTTGTCATGAACTGCTATATTTATATATGATGATATCAAGGTAAATACATTGTTTGTTCTCTATTAATATCTTTCATTTGCTA
Source organism: Schistocerca americana (assembly GCF_021461395.2). NCBI lineage: Eukaryota > Metazoa > Arthropoda > Insecta > Orthoptera > Acrididae > Schistocerca > Schistocerca americana. Next base: position 386,186,816 of record NC_060126.1, read on the forward strand.
ACTATCCCTATCAGTAGTTAGTGCCTTCCATAGTTTGAATCTTTTATTTAGCTGGCAGTAGTGGCGCTTGCTGTATTGCAGTAGTGGGAGAAACGAAGATTATTGTGAGGTAAGTGATTTAGTGATTTGTGAAAGGTATAGTTTAATGTTAGTCAGGGCCATTCTTTTGTAGGGATTTTTGAAAGTCAGATTGCGTTGCGCTAAAAATATTGTGTGTCAGTTTAAGCACAGTCGTGTATAATTGTTGAAAGGGGACGTTTCATATGTCGACCCTTAGCCTAGGATACCTCACTGGAATCTTCTGATTTTTTTTCTTGTAGTTTGTGTATTTAGTGTAGCTTTTGTTTATTGCTAGCGCGTAATTGTAGAGAGAATCTCCTTTGTAGTTGTAGCCTTTCATTGTTGTACAGTAAAACAGTTGTGGCATGCATGCAGATTTGCACCAAATATTTCGCAGCTACGCTTGCAATTAACTAGATATTATTTTCAGTGCTATGCTAATGTGTTCTCCTATTTTTGCACTTGAAATTGTGCTTTTCTGTGTTATCGTGTGAAATATTGTGACAATTATGGCGTGTGAAAAACGTAACACTAGGCTCCAAACTAAACTGAGAAATAATAGTGACGACGAGCGTAGCTTATCAGCGCCGCCGAGTAATGAATTTACTAATGTTCAAAGTAGTAATTTGGTAACTGTACACAGGGAAATGGAGCGGGCGTCAAACAATGGCGTGGACAGTGAAACAATTAGTGAAGAGGGAAGCATTATCGATCGATCGGTCGGCAATAGCTCGCCTCAGGAAGCCGAAATGACACGACACGATCTCGCAAATACTGTAGATTCAGGTTTTGGATCCTCACCGTTTTCTCAAATAAGTCAAGACACATTTTCTGCTGGTCAAAATGTGAATGTTTCCGGTGCAAATTCACTGCCGAAAAGCACTGAGGAACATGTTTCAGACACCAATGCATTGTTATTACAATTAATACAACAAATGGGACAAACACAGCAAAAGCTTCAAAAGTTAGACACAATGGAACAAAATCTTAAAAAGTTAGACTCATTGGAACAAACTCTTGAACAAACACGTGAAGATTTAACTACTGAGTTACATAACATTGAATCGAAATGTCAAAAAGTCTGTAATGACGTAAAAACACAAATTTGTGAGCATTTTCAACCTATTTTTTCGCGGCATGAAAATGCATTACAGAATCACGAAGCAGCCATAAAAAAACTGCAAACTATTGTTCATGAAAATCATGAGACCTTGCAAGCAAAATTTGACTCAGTTGCATCTATCGATTCGGTTACGCAACTTGCAAAAACTCAGGAAAACTTAAAGGACACAGTAGATACTCTGAAACTTGGTTCAGAAAAACACACTGAGGAAATAAGTACACTATCAGAGAAAGTAGCCGAACTTTCGGATCAGTTCACTAATTTATCTACAAAGGTAGATGACGATCTGAATGACACAACACCTGTAGCCTTCACAGACACTGAAGAGTATGAACAAATTAGAAAATTCAAACAAAATCAAAATCAAATCAATACACAGTACAAAAGAGAAATCCGGGAAGTGCAAGATCAGTTGGCACAAGTAGTACAAGAATTACGTGTTTCAGAGGACACTCGCGCCCCAATACGGGAAGAGGGACATAGAAATACGGAACAGACACAAAATAACAACACAGGGCACTTCGGAAATTGTGAAAGAAGTTGGCAAGGTACGCCGAATTTTGAGATGGAACCGCCGAAACGACGTAACAATGACCGACATGCGACTTGCCGACATGATGATTTTGACTATAAGCTGTTCATTACTACACGTAAATTCAAAACATTTAAGAATTCTGGCAATGACATTCACCCAAAAGCATGGCTCCATCAATTCTCTCATTGTTTTCCTCCCAACTGGTCATTAGAACACAGATTAGAATTTATGTGTGGCTACTTGGAGAATGAACCAGCTGTAAGAATGCGATCGGTAATTCACGATTGCCACAGTGAAGGAGAGTTTTACCATGCCTTCCTCTCAGCATATTGGTCTCAAGCCACACAAGACCGAGTAAAACATAGCATCATAATGATGAAACATTTCGAACAATCTGAATTCTCCAGTCTTGTGAAATATTTTGAAGACATGTTGCACAAGAATCAGTACCTGTCAAACCCATACAGCCCCTCAGAACTCATCCGCATTTGCTTAATCAAACTGCCTGAACATTTACGACATATTATTTTGGCAGGACGTTGCAAAGACGACATTGAAGCATTTCAAGGACTCTTACAAGAACTGGAAATTGACACTGACAATCGCGGAACGCAGGAGCACAACAATTACAGATCACACCCGTCGCAATTCCGCGATGAAAGAAATAATAAATGGACACGACAAGGCTATTCTTACAACGCAAATCGTGACCAAAACAGACACCACCCGTACGACAACCGTTGGCAGAGTAGTAATAATTACAGGGAAAGATCACCTCTCCGCGGTAATGACTATCACAGAGACAATCAGAGAAACAGACAATATGGGAACCAAAATAATTATTATCAAGGGAGACAGAATAACTTTAGACGCAACGGTCCAGCGCGCAGTTACGACTCAGGGAGAAATTCTCCACCACGCGACCGACAAGAAAGAAACTATGGAATCTACCGACATGACGACAGACGATATGATCGTAACGACAGACCTGAATTGCATCAGAACTGGCGGAATTTAAACAGGGCAGGGCCCTCTCGTCACGGTGAATTTGTAGAAGTTAGGTCTCCAAATCCCAATAACGGCGCGCGCCAACAAAGAGACAGACAGTGACTCGCACCGCAGGCAGCTGAGTGCGCCGGCTGGCTCAGCGAAAAATAACATAGACGCTAACCTTGAGAAAAATTCCAGTATTCTTTACCGACGTATACCGCCTGACAATTGCATTCAAGTTCAAACTCTGCATACTAGGAAGAGTAAAGGTTTACACCACATTTCACATGTAAAACCGCTTATTGAGAGATAATCTGCTTTTTAACTTTGTCTTTGCCATAAAACTTTTCACTTCACATTTCTAGTATGCTTTGTCAGATTTAGAATCTGTTAACATGTAACAATGTTTGAAATGAAATATCCAGTCAAGAACCAAGAGAACTTATTTAAACAGAAATTACGAATGCATTGTTATAGTGAACAGACGACACAGTGTTGTTATTTGTACATTCTTGCTTGTTAGTTGCACGATTACGTAACGACTATCAGGCTTACATACTTAGGACACATACTGGTACTGCTAATGAGATTTTAATGCAACATTTTGGTTTACTTGAAAATACATTCTGGGTTTAAAGTACTTTCTGTGAGATACCAGAGGACACAGTGGTTAGTTTATGCGACAGCTACACGATGTTATCACGACGCTACTAATGAGTGACAATTTACAATGTTGCTTTTGCGGTGTATCTGTTTTATATCTGCACAGTTTTGTGAATTCTTCTAGGAAGAAAAACATGTTTTAGTAGTAACTTTTGTGGCATAGCAACAATGAGACAGCCTTTTTCGTGGCATAGCAATACGTTACTGTACAGTACTTTCTTCATCACGCCAATAAGCATAATAACTACGATATCTATACGCAAAGCATTTCACTTTTGTTTATCATGTGGTAAGTACATTGACTTCTGCAGAACTTAGCTTTTGGAGGACGATAACTACGACACTTCCACAGAGATTATGTTGCGACAAGATGCACAGTTTAGCGCTACAGTACACGCATTTGAGTGATCAATTTTATACTTAAAACATTTATTTTTAAAGATTTTTGAATTACAAAGAAAGTTTTCCGTGATATATTTCATTCCATTGGTGTAATCTGTAACACCTGAGGGTATAATTACATTAATCCTCAGAGGGGTACATGCTTACTTTGTGTACCATGTGTATGGCAACCACAAGGAACCCTAGCTAATATGGTATTTGCTTATACAACTTTACACATCGGTACCATATTTCTCTAACACACAAATTACACAGCTATCTGATCATTTAACTGAGAGATAAACATGTTTTTTACTACGTCAGTGACACATGTTTACGTAATTACACCGTTGGATAACTTCACACTTACGAAATTGTATTTTGTCTGTACTGTGTGAACTCTTCATATTTTTTTGGAACCATTGTGATACTATGAGAGCTTTGAATGATGTATTTGGTATGGATTCATGATTTTTAAAGTACGTTTGAGGCAGATGACACTTTTGACATGAGCAGAGAATTTTTTTAATTATTGGAGGAAGCTACGACGATTTTGAGATTTGACTGAGGTGTTATGATGTTATTTTTACGACGACAATGTGTATTATGCTGCTGAGGTATGTTTATGATTAATAGGCTGAGGCTATATGAATTATTTGATTATGCTTCATATTTATAATGACGAAATATTGATGAGTGTCGATGGATACGTATATGTGTAATAAGGTAAGGAGTAATGAATAGTGGGTAGGGACTCTTGACTTGTGAAACAGGATGTTGGAAACCAAGAATCGTACTTTAAGAGTTATGAAATGTGTGTAAATGCGTGAATGTATCACAATGCCGGCGAAAATTTTTTTGGACACTTATATTTATAGGATTTTGTTTCTACAGATTTGCAACGCTAATTCTTGACCTGTGAAATATTTTTATGTGAGACTGTCACTGTAGCGGAAACTGCTGTCGTAAATATTTCCGTAAGAAAGTTAAGTGACCACCTGCACGTAATGCCGCGGGCACCCACCTGGGCGACAGCCGCCCGAAAAAAAAAAAAAAAAGCCATTAGCCTTTCAGCGGCACAGGTAGAAAACAAAAAGGGGGAGGCCATTGTCCATGCTACTGACATTTCCTTGTTGAAAGCATACTGTGGAGCTCGTAATTTATGATATTTACTGAAATGCCTAATAAAATGACAAGAAATATTTTTACATCTGCACACCTGATTATGACAAGCGTCTTTCTATGAGAGTTGAGAGAATTTCTACTAACTTATGAAATGTCACATGACTACTGAATGACATTTTTATGCTTTGCTTTTCATAGTTGCTTATTTCATTTGATATCTGGTTTCCAGCTGTGTTGCAGCATTGCTTTTATAAAATGAAATGCATTTGCTAATGTGAACACTTTCTGTCAACAGATCTATTAAATAATTATTTTATGACCCACATTCTTCGAAAAAGGAGCTCTTGGAATGGAAAGAACAATAAGAAGGGACTAATAACAGTAACTGCATACACAATTTTCTTTTCAACTACTTGGTAATATTTCTCATAGAATAAGTTGTGGTGCACCACTTTAATTACATAGATATTAAGATGTGAATATACATTTCCCTTATCTGCATTGTTGTTTTTACAGTAATATTTTTTCTGCTTGAGCTATGTCATGTTTAGGTATAAGTTACTGCTGTTTGCCAGGCGTAGTGTTACTGAATTTGACTTTGTGTTACTCCGCTAAGCCAATTTTACTACTCTTTTATTTTTCTTGTTGCTGCACATTGGCTCATATTAGTTGTAATGTTGCATTGCTTGGTAATTTAGATTTACTGTAGCTTGCTTTGCAACTTTCCATTTTTTTGGTCATTGTTGTTTGTATTACTTATTTTGTGCTGCTGCATTGCCTCGTTCCTTAGTTTAGCATCTGAGCTCAGTAGATTTAAGTTAGCTTAAGAGGGGGTAGCCTCTAAGAGAATGAGTTTCGATGAATTGGAAGAAATGCATTGAGAAGTTATACGAAAAAAAAGTACAGAAAACAGGTTTAGATAGGATTTTCTTGGAAATAAATGTTGAGGTAAGAAATGTGTGAACATATAAATACAGAAAGCATGCTTAGATAGAATTTTTTTTGGTGGAAACAAAGGATGAAATAAGAGGAAAGATATATGAAGTTTTGGGTTGGACTGCAGTACCACATGTTACACTGAAAACGAACCCTGTCCTTTCCTATTGGTGTTATCCCACTATGTGTTTGTGTACCCTTGTGTATTTGTTTTCTTCCTGTCTCTGTGTAATTTCATAGAATTTTTTCTTCTTTTAATATTAAGCTACATTCACTATGATGAGGAATACTGTTATCCTCGAATATAATTGGCATTAATAATATGTTATTTACTTTGTGAAGATGTTAGATATTATTAATTCTGTTCTGTTTAATACTCATGTGTGAAGTTGATGTTTCGAAAGTTACTCTGATCTTTTATGTATGTACTCATGTCATAATTCCTGTAACACTGATGTATATGTTATTTCGATTCTTTTGTAAAGCCCATATTACTACAAATGTTATCTGTACTATTATGTTCTTTAATGATGTATTTGTACCTTTGTAATTGTATTCTTATGTTATTAAATTGTAATTGTCACCAGTTCATGATATTATTAACTTGTTAGTTACATTTCACTGCACACGTTTCTGTTGGTCATAGTATATGGACAATATGTGAGAAGTAGGGACTGTTAGTGTTTGCACGTGTGTTAATAACTCAGCAAGGGACTGGATAACAGCATTGCTGGTTCTAAGGACAATTTCAAAAACTTTGTGAGTGCACAAGTGGTGGTTTATGGACTTGCTGTATTATCCGCAAGACTCTTCAATGGTGATTGTGCACCTGCACAGTCACAACAGATGGCTGCTGGCTATCTCTACAAGGACTACAGTGGGTCTGCATCTTTGATGACCCACCAGTACCATTATCTCTACAAGGACTACAGTGGGTCTACATCTTTCATGATCCATCAATACCATTATTTCTACAAGGACTGCAGTGGGTCTGCACCTCTGGTGGCCCACCAATACCACAATCTCTACCAGGAATACAGTGGGTCTACTCTGTGATGACCTACCTACCAATATTCTTCAAAACGTCGAATGACTCTGCTGTGGGTTTGCTCTGTTGTGGCCCAATACCTGTATGCATGTCAAGAGTCAGCACTGTCTTTCCGTTGGAAGGACAACACTACTTCTTCAAGACTGTATGGAAATCCACTACTTCTGTGTGCAATTTCTTTTACTAATGAGAAACTGTAATTACTATTATGATGAATGATCAGGACTATCTTTATGGACTGTGAGAAAATTTTAGCTTTTGACCAACATTGTATCAATAAGTGTGTGAATTTGATTTCTTTGTTATTGTAATTATGAAAAATTTTTTTCAAATCTGTATTGGCCACTGCCCAATACAATTTGTAAAATTTTTTGTGGGGAGCATGGGGGCTATGTAAGTAGGCTGTTTAGGTTCTTATATTGGTAACGCCACGTAGTGCTCTGAAAATCACTGGCTGTGCTGTGTGCAGTCTGTGGCTGGTTTGCATTGTTGTCTGCCATTGTAGTGTTGGGCAGCGGCAGCTGGATGTGAACAGCGCGTAGCGTTGCGCAGTTGGAGGTGAGCCGCCAGCAGTGGTTGATGTGGGGAGAGAGATGGCGCAGTTTTGAAATTTGTCAAGAACTGCTATATTTATATATGATGATATCAAGGTAAATACATTGTTTGTTCTCTATTAATATCTTTCATTTGCTAACTATCCCTATCAGTAGTTAGTGCCTTCCATAGTTTGAATCTTTTATTTAGCTGGCAGTAGTGGCGCTTGCTGTATTGCAGTAGTGGGAGAAACGAAGATTATTGTGAGGTAAGTGATTTAGTGATTTGTGAAAGGTATAGTTTAATGTTAGTCAGGGCCATTCTTTTGTAGGGATTTTTGAAAGTCAGATTGTGTTGCGCTAAAAATATTGTGTGTCAGTTTAAGCACAGTCGTGTATAATTGTTGAAAGGGGACGTTTCACAGTGGTCGATGTCGGAGCCGACGTCGTACTGCATCAATAACTTCTTCATCATCCGCATAGTGCCTCCCACGGATTGCGTCCTTCATTGGGCCAAACATATGGAAATCCGACGGTGCGAGATCAGGGCTGTAGGGTGCATGAGGAAGAACAGTCCACTGAAGTTTTGTGAGCTCCTCTCGGGTGTGAAGACTTGTGTGAGGTCTTGCGTTGTCATGAAGAAGGAGAAGTTTGTTCAGATTTTTGTGCCTACGAACACGCTGAAGTCGTTTCTTCAATTTCTGAAGAGTAGCACAATACACTTCAGAGTTGATCGTTTGACCATGGGGAAGGACATCGAACAGACTAACCCCTTCAGCGTCCCAGAAGACTGTAACCATGACTTTACCGGCTGAGGGTATGGCTTTAAACTTTTTCTTGGTAGGGGAGTGGGTGTAGCGCCACTCCATTGATTGCCGTTTTGTTTCAGATTCGAAGTGATGAACCCATGTTTCATCGCCTGTAACAATCTTTGACAAGAAATCGTCACCCTCAGCCACATGACGAGCAAGCAATTCCGCACAGATGGTTCTCCTTTGCTCTTTATGGTGTTTGGTTAGACAACGAGGGACCCAGCGGGAACAAACCTTTGAATATCCCAACTGGTGAACAATTGTGTCAGCATTACCAACAGAGATGTCAAGTTGAGCACTGAGTTGTTTGATGGTGATCCGTCGATCATCTCAAACGAGTGTGTTCGCACGCTCCGCCATTGCAGGAGTCACAGCTGTGCACGGCCGGCCCGCACGCGGGAGATCAGACAGTCTTGCTTGACCTTGCGGCGATGATGACACACGCTTTGCCCAACGACTCACCGTGCTTTTGTCCACTTCCAGATCACCGTAGACATTCTACAAGCGCCTATGAATATCTGAGATGCCCTGGTTTTCCGCCAAAAGAAACTCGATCACTGCCCGTTGTTTGCAACGCACATCCGTTACAGACGCCATTTTAACAGCTCTGTACAGCGCTGCCACCTGTCGGAAGTCAATGAAACTATACGAGTCAAAGTGGGAATGTTTGAAAATATTCCACAAGAAATTTCCGGTTTTTTCAACCAAAATTGGCCAAGAAAAAAAAGTGTTGCATTACTTATTGAACTGCCCTCGTATCACGTTAAAACATTTTTAACCAAATATTCAGTGGTCCCACTAAAGAAATTTTGTCAAATGTGTAATGCACTGATCTGCTTAAACACGAGTACCTCATCAGAGATAAGATGAATTATACAATGTGAATTACACATTAGCTTGTGCTCACACATCAATTGAAACTTACTTAACTAACTCAGTAAGTATACATTATTCACAAAAAAACAACAATCGAAAAGAGAAATATATGAGCTCTGTCAGTAAGGTTGTGATCACCTATTTTGTAGGGATGTAGACTACACAAGGAAATTGATTAGTGATATTCCAACACCTACTAGCTACTTTTAACTACTGTCGACATCACTTTTAACTACTATCTACATCAAATCTCAATCAAAATCTACTTGTTATTCCACAGAACACTTCTGCTTATCTTCTCCATTTGCGCTACATGCATGATACTGAATACCACCACTATCCAGGGTCGTGGTGTGCCCTTTCCCTATGTGCATGCTGACTCTGGTTCCTGGTATCGAGTGACATTGTTGATTTGCGCTCCTTTAAACATACATATAAGTCTTACATTATTTCACTGGTAAATCTTACATAAAAAGCTTCCTGTTAAAAAAAATGTTATTACCACGTGTCATTATTTTAATTCATTAATATATTCTCTAAAGCTACTACATTCATTTACTCATTTACAATAAACTGTTATTGGCATACTAATAAAACAAAATAAGTTTAAATTTGTTACTCTCTGTCAACATGGTTAGCAGTCTCCTGTCCTCTCTTCTCATTACTTGCCGTATCACTTGCTGCCTCAACAGCCTGCTTGTAGGAAAGCTACCTTTAACATAAGTTTTAGATAGAAACAACAATTACACACACAGTTAAATTTTTGTATATAACACTTCTTCATTACCTCACAATGACTTGAAACCCTTTATTGTCCTTGGTGTTTCAACAAATACACTTGCGTGGTTTCATATAATCCGACGCAAAGCTTCACGGTTCCCATCCACACTTTCGGAATAGGAGATTCTTTCGCTCAGAATATTGCCAAAACTATCATCCTGACACTGCTCAGAGAACATCGAAACCGGTCCATCCACCAGGTTAACGTTGAACTCGAGTTCGGGTTGCGATTCGGTACAAACGGAAAATCTCAGGCAGCTCGCTTCACCCTCATTGCGCAGCACGTGCTCATCAAAATTTAAACTGACGGGGTTACCATGAACTTTCACCGTCACAAATCCACCACTAACGTTAATTCTTGCATCACGTGCACACAAAAAATCGGTCCCCAGAATGACCGCTATCCGCATCGGGGGTACAATATAAAAATTAAATTCAAACTCTTAACCTTGGCACGTGAAGTTAATCCGAGCTTGCCGTTTGATTTCCACGCTTTTCCCGTGAATCGCTCACCTTAGTCTCGTCCCTCGCACCGGAAGAATATGCCAATTTCCCCTCTCCTCGCACCGCCTGAATGTGTCATCGCCAATAATTGAATATGGAGTCCCTGTGTCCAGAATGCATCTTAATTTCAATACACCAGTTGAAATCGTTATAACGGACGTAATTACCGCCACTTCTCTGCCTGGAGCCTCCCGTAATAAATCCTCCCGTATGTCTCGTCCCCACAAAGTGCTTGTGCCTGTCCTATCTGCAGTTTCGCTCCGTTCCGCGCCGGTCTGGCGTCAACGTTCTTGCCTCTCATTTCCAATTCGGTGATTGTGTGCGGGATTCGCCTGCCTAATTTCCACTCATGGTGGTACTCGCGCATCCCCGTTCATATTCGCATCGCGTTCTCTGCCTGGTTGGTTTCCGGATTCTTGGTCACGATTTCCGCCGTTGCCGGGGTTTGTAACATGATTTCCGTATACTCTTTCATTACCAAATTGTCGGTTCCTGTTGAACCCACTGTTCCTGTTATCCCCACGGTTTTGCCACCCGTTATTATTCTTTCTATTCTGACGATCATCAATCCGTGATTGGTTCCGTTCGCGCCCCCTATTCGACTTTTGTACTTGCGCACTACGGGTTCGCCCTCGTAATTAGATGTATACGCTTCCGATTCGTCCTCAAGTTCCTGCAGAATTCCTTTGAAGGCCTCCACACTATCTTTGCATCTCGCAGCAAGGACGATGTGGCGCATATGTGCCGGCAGTTTAGTTAAGCAAATTCGGATCAGCTCTGCGGGTCCGAACGGTTCATAAAGATACTGATTCGCCTGTACCATATGATCAAAAAGCCGAGCTGCTCTCGTGAAACCTGAGTTTCTTAGGAAAGGTATCATGATTATTTTATGTTTTATCCTGTCCTGTCTGGCTTCTGACCAGTAGGCCAAAAGGGAAACTGCCTTGAATTCGCGTACCGTGTCACATGCTAGAAAACTGCACGTAAATTCCCTTTTGTGCGTGTTGGGCCACGACGGAGGCAACGCAAACTCAAATTACTGGGTCCAAGCAACGGGATGGATCGCATCACTTGCGTTGCTGAACACATCGAACTTTCTCAGCGAAAGAAAGTGTTTGAAATCCACATGCTCCCTCTCTCTTCGCGAAGAACGCCCGCGTAAATTCATTGCTCGCCCCCGTGCGTTTCCTGCGCCATCGTTTTCGCTACTGTTCCATCCCTCCTCGTGCCCAGAGTCTTTCTCCGCACTTCTGTGTGTTTTATTATGACCGGGCACCTTTCGACTACGTTCAACGCGTGTTTCAAGGTCCCCTGTACGTTCAACTAAATCACGGGTTACTCCCGCTTGCTGTTGGTTTATTAAACATTGTCCAATTTGGAACTTCAGCAAGGATCGCACGTCTTCCGTGTTTTCGCTAGTACCTGCCGCCGAACAGTTCCCTACCATTTCTGCGACCTTTGCGAGCTCATTTCTTATATCCTCGGTTTCCGAAACGTTTCCCTGTTTGCTTCGCTCCAACTCGTCTTGCAGAGCACTAATAGCGCTGCTATTGAGGTCCACTTGGGTCTTAATGGCCTGTGGACACTGCGCGACCGCTACCTGCATCTTAGACAATAACCCCGAGCGGTCCCTTTCCGCCTGAGTTTCTAATGCTTGGAATTTCTCCGTTATGATTCGCGCCTGCTGTTCGACCACGGTATTCAGTCTTAGCTGTCCATTTTCCACGTGCTCCATACGTTGCTCCACAACACTGACCGCTATCCCTATCTCTGTGGCTATTTCTTCACGCAATGTAGTCTGAAATTCCTTCAGATTATTCACAACATTATTTTCAAGTTTCTCAAATAGTTTCTCATTCTCCTCCATTCGCTTTTGTGTCTGTTGATTAGCCTCTATCGTAGATTTATGAATCACGTCGATCTTGCCTAACTGCCCCATGATATTTTGTAAGAGCGCCCCCATGTCTACTCCCATTCTATTAAACTGGTTATTGATGGGTTCATTACCTTCCTTCTCTATACTGGATTTATTCTGTTTGCTATTTAGATCCTCCATGTCTTGCACTTGGTGACAATCTGGATCGACGCGACTTTTTACTGCTTCCGTTTGTTCGACTGAGTTCAGCATCGTGTTTCCCACGTGTTCTACGGGCTCATCATTGGCATTCATTCTGTTGCTACTGTCGTCCTGATTATCCCGACTACTATTTTTTATACGGCTGCGAGTATCCATAGTTTTATAGTTCAAGAAAAAAAATCCACACAATACAAAAATTACATACGTGTCCCCTAATCACGAGAGCACACGATTATGTGTCTGAATAAGAACACAAATTGGACGTGGCCTGCACTTAATTTCGTCACACGCAAACCAATAACATATTAACACATCCCAAAATTTTAAAAAAACACATACATAAATAAAATAAGCAACAAACAACGCCGTTTACAACGTCGAATGAAATACTCTATCTGAAGCAACACAGAAGTTGTTTGAGCGCAGTGAAATTTTTTTTTCATATATTAATACACTGTTAAATCTAACTTAATCTCTCAGAAGTTCGCAAGTCTACCGCTACCTAGGCCAGCGTAGGCCATGTGTAACGTATTACTATGTTTACGACGTTGCTCATCGAGCCATATACTTTCTCTCGCATTTCTAGCTGCTTCTCCCACACAATTAATGATAAAAATTCAGAAATTCAGGGTCGCCACCAGCCCAAGCCATTCCTAACCATTTAGAAGAAAACGGAGCTGGAAAATTATTAGTTTCATTGCTTTAATAATTTAATTACAAGTATGCAAATATCTTTAAGCAGCCAGATAAATAGCACTCCATGTCGAGCATGAAGCAACTTGATTAATTCCGGATTGGAAATTGGAGTAAGGGGGTAAGATCGACACCAAAGAATTTATCTTTCACGTAGATTATTTATTATAACTAAATATTTGGTTGCACGTCCCAACTACACATAACTGGTGCCTGACTCGAAATATTTTGGTAAGAATTACGTGAGAATGAACCAGAGCACAATTTAACTACAACAAGAAGAAACACACAAGACGGGGGTGGGAGACAATTATACTATCATCTCCTTTGCATTAACACCATTCCACGCATTCTACGCATGCACTATTCTGGACAGAGGTTTAACCAATCCACAAGGCTGTGCGATAATTATTGAACTTACTAACTGTGCCTGCTGCTTTCAAACGGCCGTGGTGCATTCTGACCAACTGTTGTACTGCTTTGTAGAAAGCGCACGAAAGAACAGATATTCTTGCAGAAATTGTAGCTCATTAAACAAGCAGACTGTTAAAATAAAGTCTATTGCGGTGCTGTGGTGGACCAGAAGGGTCACTGATTACCAAACACGTGGCACAAAATCGACACACAAAGACAAAAGCAATTTCCACAAAATACACTCCTGGAAATTGAAATAAGAACACCGTGAATTCATTGTCCCAGGAAGGGGAAACTTTATTGACACATTCCTGGGGTCAGATACATCACATGATCACACTGACAGAACCACAGGCACATAGACACAGGCAACAGAGCATGCACAATGTCGGCACTAGTACAGTGTATATCCACCTTTCGCAGCAATGCAGGCTGCTATTCTCCCATGGAGACGATCGTAGAGATGCTGGATGTAGTCCTGTGGAACGGCTTGCCATGCCATTTCCACCTGGCGCCTCAGTTGGACCAGCGTTCGTGCTGGACGTGCAGACCGCGTGAGACGACGCTTCATCCAGTCCCAAACATGCTCAATGGGGGACAGATCCGGAGATCTTGTTGACCAGGGTAGTTGACTTACACCTTCTAGAGCACGCTGGGTGGCACGGGATACATGCGGACGTGCATTGTCCTGTTGGAACAGCAAGTTCCCTTGCCGGTCTAGGAATGGTAGAACGATGGGTTCGATGACGGTTTGGATGTACCGTGCACTATTCAGTGTCCCCTCGACGATCACCAGTGGTGTACGGCCAGTGTAGGAGATCGCTCCCCACACCATGATGCCGGGTGTTGGCCCTGTGTGCCTCGGTCGTATGCAGTCCTGATTGTGGCGCTCACCTGCACGGCGCCAAACACGCATACGACCATCATTGGCACCAAGGCAGAAGCGACTCTCATCGCTGAGGACGACACGTCTCCATTCGTCTCTCCATTCACGCCTGTCGCGACAGCACTGGAGGCGGGCTGCACGATGTTGGGGCGTGAGCGGAAGACGGCCTAACGGTGTGCGGGACCGTAGCCCAGCTTCATGGAGACGGTTGCGAATGGTCCTCGCCGATACCCCAGGAGCAACAGTGTCCCTAATTTGCTGGGAAGTGGCGGTGCGGTCCCCTACGGCACTGCGTAGGATCCTACGGTCTTGGCGTGCATCCGTGCGTCGCTGCGGTCCGGTCCCAGGTCGACGGGCACGTGCACCTTCCGCCGACCACTGGCGACAACATCGATGTACTGTGGAGACCTCACGCCCCATGTGTTGAGCAATTCGGCGGTACGTCCACCCGGCCTCACGCATGCCCACTATACGCCCTCGCTCAAAGTCCGTCAACTGCACATACGGTTCACGTCCACGCTGTCGCGGCATGCTACCAGTGTTAAAAACTGCGATGGAGCTCCGTATGCCACGGCAAACTGGCTGACACTGACGGCGGCGGTGCACAAATGCTGCGCAGCTAGCGCCATTCGACGGCCAACACCGCGGTTCCTGGTGTGTCCGCTGTGCCGTGCGTGTGATCATTGCTTGTACAGCCCTCTCGCAGTGTCCGGAGTAAGTATGGTGGGTCTGACACACCGGTGTCAATGTGTTCTTTTTTCCATTTCCAGGAGTGTATAAGATTAAAATTCATTAAAAAAATAACTCACTTCACACGCTTCAGTTACGCTGAAGTTCTTAAATATTTCACCAGTTAAGCATAACGAAGTCCTAACTCAACCTGTTTCCTATCACCTGAAACCCCCCTTAAGAGCTACTAGCCGTACTCACCAAGCGTTCACCGAAGAGTGCCCCTTTCTCTTTCGAGATTACCTAGCTCCCCGTGCAGCGGAAGCTACCAGAGGGGTAGCCCTCTCACCAACCTCACCCCCAAAAACAGCCTTCGACTAAGATGGGCAAACCTCTCTGTTCAGGTATTGGGAACCTAAGTTGATCATCCTGTGCTCTCCTTCGAACGAGAAGCAACATCGTCTGCTCCCAGCAGACGATGACCAACTCAGCGTTTCCCACAAAACAAACCCGAAACCCCACATTAAAACACACATATAACATTCAATAGGCCTTATCTGAGTGGTCAGTCTTTCTGGAAGAGTTCATGAATTGAGCTAAAATCAGGTAGTAAAATGAATAAGTTGTACCGAATTCGACAATCGTCTTATGAAACAACTTCACAGAGACGTTTCATCGTACTTGCTATATTAAAGGCGAAACCCCCGACACAACTAAAATTTGTATCCCGTCCTTCACTTCGCCTTTACATTGACACTATATATGTCATTTGGCGAGCAAGATACAAATGTTGCGTATAGCTATATAGCTCAAGTAACGAATGGGATACTATTAGCGTCCAAGGCAACAAAAAAACTGTACCCCATAGTGAAGTACGGGATACAAATTGTACATGTGTCGTCTTCTTGTCTCCGTGTAGTTCAATTGAGGTACAGGTTGCAAATGTAACGTACGCCTATTTCCACCTTTTCGTTACCAGTGTACATATATAGAGGTCAACGGAAGTCTGGTACACATATATTACATACATAGGTCCTTCTGTCATCAGTAGTACTGATATGTACGTAGGAAAAGACTGTTAGTAACAGCGGAGACGAAATAAACAACACATCTACAATCTGTATCCGTGTTCCATTTAGGGTTTACTGACGCTTAGGATACATCGTTCAAGTGAAGAACAGGACAGTAATGCTAGCGAAAACGAAGAAATCGACTTACGAGAAACTCGTATTCCATACTGTACTTAAGTAACACACTTCGAATGAGCTTTTAATTTGTATCGGGTGTTTCATTTACGGTTTAGTGAAGCAGGGGATACATAGTTCAAGTGAACAACAGGACAGCAATGCAAAATCGACGTAAGCTAAACTGGGTCTAGTGTAGCAGGGGATACAACCCGTCGGCTTTGAACAATGACGTCACAAGTCGCCAGAGAGCATGTATTACAAAGATGAAAGAGCTGAGGAGAATGTTAGAGAAACAACGGAATGCGAAAGAGATAAACTTTATTTCACATATGTAAGGGCCAGTAGTATTTTCACGTTAACGATATCGCGTGTTTGTATCTTAGTATTTTTCCGCAAAATACAATGGAAAGAAATGAATGAAATTACTAGCAAAGAATACATCACGTTACATGTATGTCAGTTGTATCTCGAAAGTCTTCCGAACTGTATTGCTTAAGTGCAGTACGGTATACAAGTTCAGCGTAGTCGATTTCTTAGTTTCAACTAGCATTGCTGTCCTGTTGTTCACTTGAACTATACGTCTCCGCTATTACTAACAGTCTTTTCTTACGTACATATCAGTATTACTGATGACAGAAGGACCTACGTATGTAATATATGTATACCAGACTTCCATCCCCATCGACGCGCAGGTCGCCGAAGTGGCGTCAAATCGAAAGACCTGCACCAGGCGAACGGTTTACCCGACGGGAGGCCCTAGCCACACGACATTTCCATTTCCATTGACCTCGATATATGTACACTGGTAACGAATAGGTGGAAATACACGTACGTTACATTTGCAACCTGTTTCATTTTATATGTTTTGATTGTTTATTTAATCTTTGTGTTTCACTTGTTGAAAGGGAACTACATATTGATCTTGTCAAAAGCCGAGAAGCGATTCTTCTTAGTGTTGTAGCTCCCTTCAGTAGCTGATAAGTGTTTTTTGGCTTTTTAAAAAAAAATCTCACGAGATAGGATAAACTGATCCTACTTTATTAAGCAATCAATAAAAAAACTAAACTAAAACATAACACTAATCACTAATCACTAATCACTATCACTAATCACTAATCACTAAACACTAATCAGCTACTGAAGCATCTGTATCTTAGGATCAGTTTATTCTATCTCGTGAGATTTTTTTTTTAATAAGCCAAAAAACACTTATCAGCTACTGAAGCATATTGGTGGAATAAGAAAGTGAAATATGGTAAAATAGTGAAATATAGATAAACGATCGCATTTAGATTCACATTCAATTATTTTAATGATAGCGCTTATTAGAACACAGAACTGCTTTATTATCTATGCCTCGAAGTGAAGACGTTACTATCTATGACTAAGGAATGACGTCATTGTTCAAAGCCGACGGGTTGTATCCCCTGCTGCACTAGACCCGCTATACTTGTATCCCGTACTGCACTTAAGCAATACAGTTCGAAAGAGTTTCGAGATGCAACTGACATACATGTAACGTGATGTATTCTTTGCTAGTAATATATTTCATCCATTTCTTTCCATTGTATTTTAGGGGCCGGCCGAAGTGGCCGTGCGGTTAAAGGCGCTGCAGTCTGGAACCGCAAGACCGCTACGGTCGCAGGTTCGAATCCTGCCTCGGGCATGGATGTTTGTGATGTCCTTAGGTTAGTTAGGTTTAACTAGTTCTAAGTTCTAGGGGACTAATGACCTCAGCAGTTGAGTCCCATAGTGCTCAGAGCCATTTGAACCATTTTTTGTATTTTAGGGAGAAATAATAAGATACAAACACGCGATATCGTTAACGTGAAAATACTACTGGCCCTGATATATGTGAAGTACAGTTTTTCTCTCTCGCATTCCTTTGTTTCCGAACATTCTTCTCAGCTCTTTAATCTTTGTAATGCATGCTCTCTGGCCAATTCTGACGTCTTTGGTCAAAGCCGACGGGTTGTATCCCCTGCTAAACCAGACCCGGATGAATATAGTTTGGGTAATTTGCGTGTTCTGAGCTACACTGCCTCAAGAAACGTACAAAGCTTCTGACTTTAATACTTGTTTTACTGCGGCAAACCTTTAAAGTACGTAATTACATGAAATACTGGAAATCAGATTTTGTTGACCTTGGAAGCCGTCATATAGGGCGCCTGCAACTGAGTTTGTATAACATGAACCACGAACCACAATCAACGCCAATTAATAACATAGATTACACAGCACATCAGTTATTACTTAACTGATACTGTATGAGTTATTGTGTTGAGAAATTTCAGCTCCTCTACAGCACAGTTTTATATAGTTGCACGTGAGCTAATTTGTATGCATCCCAAAGAATTTTTAAGTACGATTTGGAAACATGAGACTGAAGCTTTAAAAAATCACAGACGTCCTATATCTACCTTATCGTTGGATACAGCTACCTGGCCCAAGCATCTCTGACGTCGCAAAGAAGTTAACCATTTCATTTTCAATGCAGAAGCTGTCATATTATCAGTTTCTTTGTAAAATGCGCAATGAACAACAGTTTCACAATTCAGTTGGAATGACTTCCAGAAAATTAAAATTCACAAAAAACAATCACTATGTTGCTAAAGTTTGGTATTTATAAAATTCACTCTCACAGTGTCTTTCTCGAATGTTCCGTGGCAATTCTCACGCCAACAACTTTACACGCATAACTAAATTATCGGAAAACTTTAAAATTATTAATATGAGAAACACATTCATATCCGACGTATATTGTACTTTAGAATTACTCACCATTTTTGTTTTGATGCACATCCAAGTCCCTATTGTTGAGGACAGCAGCTTTGCAAATGACGCCAACAGTTTGAAGATTTGTCTTGTATCGGTCACTGACATTCGATAGTTTCCTTATCTGTTCTGCTTAAAATAGTCGATAACTTTCATATATTACTCGTGTGTCACGTTAATGGAATATACATGCATTTTGACGACGCACAATCTGAATCGCAGTACTGCTCAGTCATCTATCGTCTTCCACTCTCTTGTTTTTCCACAGACATAACAGCACTACAACGTATTACGTTGGATGTGGCTTGTGATACTGAAAGTAAAAGAGAATTAGTGAATTTCTGCTATAAGCTGCAAAATATGTTTACGTAATGTCCATTTAAAAAAATAGCATATAGTATGGAGAAACAAATAAATTTAAACTTTTTGCTGAAGTACAAGTTAATATAGGCTATACATTACGTGATGACAAGTGATTTTAGGATCCGGACTGATGTGTATCATCTGAAAAGGAAAGAAAAAATTGAGGAATGTGGCTGTGAGACAAGAAATTATCGAAGACAAAGAGTAAGTGCTCTTATTTTAGGTCAAATCTATCGACAACGGACACTTACACATTTTCATAATTACGACTTTCTATTGATTGGCGTACAAACAACCAAACAGTTCGTCCCTTAAATAGAATATAATTTAGCACTTTTTCCGAACTATTCCCTACGTAGTAGCAAAACAAAGCGAGAATCGGGAGGGCGGGGAGGAGAGAAATAGGCCGAACTGCGGGGCAAAATTCTTTTGCAGATTCTGGAGAAATACAAATATTTAAAAAAGTTAATGAGAAATGCCGTCGACATCTTCTGACATAAAAGTAACGCGTGATCAGTTCATTATAATTATTGTCAACAAATGGAGGTGTATTCTGTATCCTGCAGAAAAACAGATCTCCCTCTGGACATGAAGAGTCTGATTAAGAGGAGACAAGTACTTGAGGACAGGAAATTCCATAGAACAAAAAACTCAGTCTAATACAGTATGTTGAATAATCTGACCAAAAGGACGGCGTGAAAACCACACACTGCAGAATAATACTAACGAAGAAACAAAAGCTCTAGAATACAGTAATCCTATAAAATGATAATACGCAACTCGAGCATAAGGTACAAATACTTCTAAATACGACGCATGTGAGAAGTGTCTCGTTTTGCTTTAATAAAAAGAAAGACGTTTTAAATATTTGCTACGGAGTTTTATGAATAACAACACAATGATACAGGTGAACTTAAGAGGGAAATGACACCATTGTTTGTGTCAGATAAAAAGATGCTGTCAATATTCCACTTTAAACACTGGAAGATATTCGTTACGTAAGGAGGCAACTCAAAACAATATAAGTACTGTCGTTTATGGAATAGATTGGAAATTTGTACGTGTACATATATATTTCGTAAGCCACTGTACAGTGCAGTTCCTGTTCCATTCGACTACTGAATGAATGAAAAATGACTGTCGATCTCGGAGGTATGCGTACTTACTCCCCTGTGGCAGATGTACAATGGTGGCAGCATGATGGCCTCACAGTATACTTCGAATACAGGTTCTCAAAATTCAAACAACTGGGTTTTGTGAGAACATGCGTTACATTTAAATTTCCTAAGAACATTCGTTTCACTGCCGTATGGATTACACCGAGCTGTCGCATCGTAGCAGAGCGTCTCTGAATTGGTTCCATGTCTGCTGTCACGCCTCGTTGATAAGGACTCTTAACAATGGATGAATACTCTAGAATTGGTCGCACTAGTGCCTTGTATGCGATTTCCTCATGCATCTTCCGTACTACTGACTTTTATTGATTCTTCTATTTAATATTGATGCTTAGTGTTACCCCTAAATATTTATAGGGCTTACGATTCGATATGTTCAAGATATTCATCACTACTCTTGTAATCAGACCCTACCCTTTTTTTCTCTTTGTTATGGACATTGTCTTACGTTTGCCTACATTTCATGCATCTGCCTCCATAGTTTAGTGTTTAGTGTGAGTGACTTCCATGCAGAGGTCCTGGGTTCCATTACTGGTACTGCCAGGGATTTTTTGGTGGGATGATTAGTACGGGATGCACTTGACTTCATGACGCCAACTGAGGAGCTCTTCGATCAATTAGTAGCGGCACCAAGGTCAAGAAACGCAGCAACGATGTGGAGAGCTGTGTGCTGATTACATGCACTGGCCCATCCAATTTACATAAACTGGTCACGGTACCAATGATTTAATTTAGCGATATTTGGCTGGTAAGTTGCAGTACAGTGACTGGGTGAGACCGGTAACCAAAAACAGTCGCATGGTCGGTGAGGTCACAGCGAGCTAGTGGAAGGCCAGTGGGCAGACGTTGCTTGGATTTCCCCATAGGGGAGAAGGGTGAGACTTGGGTGAATGGAAGTGTAGGTAGGTATCTGGTAGGCACGTAGGTGGAAGTTGCTTGCATTTCCTCAGAGGGAAGAAGGATGAGACTCAAGAGAGTGGAAGCATAGGTAGGTATCTGATAGATCAGTGGGTGGACATTGCTTGGATTTCCCCAGGGGGAGAAGGATGAGACTCTAGCAGCTGGAATTGTAGGTAGGTATGTGGTATGCCATTTGGTGGATGTTGCTTGGATTTCAGTAGGGGGAGAAGGATGAGACTCAAGCAGCTGGAATCGTAGGTAGGTATGTGGTATGCCATTGGGTGGATGTTGCTTGGATTTCCCCAGGAGGAGAAGTGGCGAGACTCCAGGCACTGGAAGTGTAGATAGGTATCTGGTAGGCCAGTGAGCAGACGTTGCTTCGATTCCCCATGAGGGAGAAGGGTGAGACTCAAGTGAGTGGAATTGTAGGTAGGTATCTGGTAAGCCAGTGGGTGGACATTGCTTGAATTTCCCCATGGGGAAGAAGTGTGATACTAGGCCACCACATGAATATGGATGCTAGCAGTATGCTTCTGACTGTATTGACCACATGCCCCTCCATACCACATACAATGACATCAATGGCTGAGGATGACACAGCAATCAGTCAGGATCTATTGGACTGTCTAGGGCCAGGACGTGGGATTTCCTTTACTTACCTCAAAAGTGAATTGCTACTCTTCACAATAAAGGTTGACAGCCAAAACAGTTGCAGAATAAAGATTTATTAAAATTCTTGATCAAGGTTTCGGTATATATAAATATACTTTCATCAGAAGTAAAAAATCTAAAATTACATCATGCAATGGATATTAATAAAACAATTGTGCCAAAGGCGTTGTCAATAATTAAGACATTTTCTCCATTTGTATAACGTGACTATGGGCACAGGGTCAATCTGAACAGTTTAGCACCAGTAATTCGCCTATGAACTATCGAGACAACTGTTTTATTAATCTCCATTGCATGATGTAATTTTAGAATTTTTACTTCTGATGAAGGTATATTTATATATACCCAAACCTTGGTCAAGAATTTTAATAAATCTTTATCGTGCAACTGTTTTGGCTGTCATCCTTTATTGTGAAGAATTTCAACAGTTGCTGTTTCAGCCATGTTTAAAATCTTGAACTGCTATTCATACACTAAATGCAAATTTTGTCATTGTCTTTCTGATGTACCTTGTAGTCGACCAAGGACGAGTCTTTGCTTTAGACAACAGTACTGTCAGTGAACAAGCTTATTGCACTGCTGTTCCTACCTCATAAATCTTTTATGGATAAGAGAGGTTGTTATAAAATGAGCCTAATTGACATTCAGATAAACACACTATCTATGTATTACAAACAAAAATATATATCACTATTCCTGAGTTCCAAATTGAAGAGTTCTCCACAGTTGATCAAGGAGGCTAGCCACTGCTTGAATTGATTATTTTATTGTTTATATTCATTTAATTAGAAATTTATGGATTAACATTTATAAGCAAGGTACTTGAACAACATAGCGCAAAACTAGCAAGAGAAAAGTTAGATAGTCAGTTGATCAGCAATCGTTGTCCTTGTTCATGCAGAACATAAATTGCAGTTTTGATAGTAATTTAACAATGTGTAATTAAAAGGAAATAATACTATTCACACAAAAATGTTATATATACCTGGAATGTTTGAAAGCCTATATAGAATTATATTTTGTAACTTTGGTCAGGGGTGCAGTAACTCTTTTGATTAAGGATACCAGTCATGAGAGATTTTTGAGGATGGAGCAGGCAGAGCATGTATTGAGGGGTTTTGGTTGCTTTTATTGTTTAGGTAAGTTGGTATGAGATTGTGCAGCCCATGAGTCGTGTGTGTGGTAAAGTTTTAACCTGGTGTGCAATTTGGTTGGACGTAGTCTTTTCACTGCACCAGTTTAAAACTTGATGATGTGTATTCATAGTAAATTAATGTAGACGTTTGATACTGACCATTGATGCTGGATAGTTGTAAAAATACAGTGCCCTATAAGTTAAAGAGCATCATCTTCTAACACTGCGAATCAGAGGCACACATAAAATGTATATCAATGTTTAAATCTTTAAAACCTTTTCGCTTGAACATATTATTATTACAAAAAAGATCATTAACATATATTTAGGCATGTGGATTTGTTTGGTGATTTGAAAGTTGAGTACCTGTTTTCATGATAATGACTGACATGGACAATTTTTTCATTTATACTGCACGTCGTAAGCAGTCAAAATTTGCAAAGAACAACCCAACACGGACGACACCAAGCTTTCAGCTTTATCCACAAGTTGTTAGCGTTTGTCAGAACTGAACTAAGTGTTCTCACAAAGCCTTTAAATAAGATGATTATGACTTTCCATATTTTCGACAAAACACAAATACTCTCCAAGCTTTCTTGATGACCATTGTTCCCGTAGTAGTTTCATAATTGCTAATTCTTCTCTCATTGGTGACAGTCTCCAAAATATCGGTTGTGTTTGTAACTAGGAGGTTTAAACTACTTCTTTCACAGTCGGTTGTCGGATTAGTTGTTCGGTGCAGTTATCTAAGGTTTCAGTATAACTTAATAGGATTGTGCCCTTAATGCAGTCAAGGTATGAGTAGTTCTCCCAGTCGATAATGGACAGCTACTTAAAACTATCGCATGCCGTGGTATTTAAGTACTATAGAGCTTATGCTATCTTTAAATGTTGGTGAGTAGAAATACCTGTTTTTTAATCTACGTCTACCGACTCTCGTTACTCTTGTCAGTATTAGTACACGACCGGATTGATTTTTAACTTCACTAGACCTAATGCTTCAGCTAGTCGCTATAAACATCCCTCCTTGCGGAGAGACTAACCTGTCTTTGTGGGATACGTTCCATGTGTTATCGAAAATTTCACTCCTCCTTGCTTTTGATTGTAACCAACTCTCATTTCCCAGGACGTGTGGGGGAGACTGATTTCTACGAGGCACTTGAGCTGTGAGACTACTCCGACAGTTGACAATGTGGTCTTTCGAGACTTATTTTGAGGCTTTTGTGCATGAAGATTTTTACATGAATGTGCTACCTTCCTTATCGCGTAACCCGAACTTGGAGGATCATGTATTGTGTTACAGGGTTCCTCCCATAGGAACTACGACTGAGAGACCTTCCTCCCCCATCAAAGATAAAACTGGATAATGAAAGTGAAGGACGCCTTCGGGCTTCGCGTTCTAATGCCATCAGGATCGAAAAAGAGTTTCCCAGGACGGGCCATAAGAAAGAAAACAGAAGGAGTCTAATATAGGTAAATGACAGCAATGTTGAGGCCCGTGTGGTTCCCGTCCAGACAGACCCAGTTAGGCAGTTCACTAGGGAGCTGCTCTTTGTTTGGTCTCACATCTACGGATCATCTGGCATAGGTGACGCTACAAGGAGCATACCTTCCGCCGGGATAGCACTCTGGATGACTGAGACACACAAACCTCCTCACCTCCATGATGAGTTTGACAGTAGGTTATAGACTGTAATTACTACCTAAAGACAAAAGAACTATACCTGATGACTTAGTTGCCTAATAACGGCAGCACTATAGACGTCTCTAACGTAGTTTGGTGCTCTAATCATCGTGAATGATTTGAGCTGTTTCAAGTGATCCAGTGTAAAAAGTTAGCGACAACGATCCGCTATCCAGTTCGCGTCGAGTCGCAGAAGTGTTGATCTCTCGTCTATAAGAAACGGCGCATGATTCAAATGTGTCGTCAAGTTAGTGTTCCCTTCCCGTCAGCAAGCGACAAAGCCTGATAGGATCTATGGGAAGAGTTAAAGAGAGGAATTTCAAGCATCCTGTGAAGTGCCCCACAGCACTATGACTATCCTCTCCAGAAACTGAAATTCTGTGGGTGAAGAATCAAGCAAAACAAAGATGGTCAAACAACAGGAGAGCGACGACGAATCAACATCAAAGCATTGTTAGTACGTATGTCTCCACGATCGGCTCCACCAAAGAATAGAGCACCGATAACGACAAAGTGAGGATGTTTCCGAGTGACAAAGTCCATAATCAAACAACTGTAAGATAATTTAACCAAATTTTTTATTGGAGTTTGGTGTATTTATCATGCAGCAAGCACCTTATTAAGTAAGTGGTGAATCTGATGATTACAATAAATAACGCAAGTAGGGGAAAATGCATCTTTTGGATCGTTTTTCAGACATTTGCCTTTATCCGTACAATAGATGTTTAATATATTTTCTTCTTCCATTTCGAAATGATATCATACACTTTATGCGTGCTGCAACTTTTCGTGAAATAAAAAAATTACTACCGAAAATTAAGGTTCCTCTAAATACGAAAAATGATTCCAAGATACAAAGCGCTCATGTGTCTAGGAACAAATATTCTACATACATTCAAATTTTAAAACAAAACTTATCAATACCGTACTTAACAAACTGTGTATTACGTTATTACTCTATTACACACCAATAATCTGTAAGTGAAATCAAATTAAAAACGAATATTATCAGAAACCAGTTACAAGTTAAAAACATTTTGAAATAGAAGCTGTTGGCACGTAACACAACTTTCCTCTTTCAAGAAACGGAAATTTGTTAAAACATTAAAGCAACTCAGTTTATTTGCAGTAATCACAGTCATGTTCCATGGTGAAAGACCTTCTCCTGTTTAATGATACAAGATAGTGCAAGGCCGACGAAGTTTGATTCAACTATCTCCACATTGTGTTAATAGTTCTAGAAATATTCAGAGCTTTACTCACCATACAACTCTGTAATTGAAGAATTAACGATACCCTCCAAATAGGAAATATATATTGCACAGCGCTTAAATATGTAGAGCTTGTAATATTTACAGACGCTGCACAAAACTCGACTTCATGCCTCACAACAACAAGAACATTAGAAAATCCTGAAAACCGCTTGTAGCGGTTTCCTTAATTTGAGTCCAAAATCACTCACTAGACCGAAACGCTAACCAAGTACATTCTTCCCTAAGTACAAGTAGCAGGTAACACATTTTCTTTTATGAACAAAACAGTTTATTACATTTTATGTTTTAAATTTGAAGGTGGCCTAATTCAGCAGAAATTGGTCATAAGAGTTACATAAAATGTGATGTAGACTGTTTTGTAATAAAACAAGATCAAAGAATTCATCTGCGATACTCTGACGATTATTTTGGGTCAGTAAGAGTATAGAGAGGTAAACTGTCGTTCACATGCACTATTGTTTCCTGTAATGATTTTGTGAACTACTATTTTGGTTATACTAATGCTTCCATCAGGTAAATATGAAGCACTATCACGTGACAATTCTCGGGGTAGTAATAAAGTTCCCCGTGGAAATGTAGTCAATTATATATGGAGGCAACAATCGCTTAAAAAGCCCATGACGATTCTTAAGGTGTGTTTCCTGAGGCTAGTTGATACTAGTGAGAGACTGGTTTTTCAACTTGCTTAATCTTTCGTAAATAACAAATCATTGGTTGCGTTGCGATACCGATCACACGAAAGTAAATCTATATCACTTTCTGACGCAGAGTAAGAGAAGACTCATGAATTAACTCCAGACATACCT
This sequence comes from Schistocerca americana, assembly GCF_021461395.2. Lineage (NCBI taxonomy): Eukaryota > Metazoa > Arthropoda > Insecta > Orthoptera > Acrididae > Schistocerca > Schistocerca americana. Next base: position 386,213,892 of record NC_060126.1, read on the forward strand.
CAGCCAATAACCAGGAAGCGACAAATGTTCCTAGCCTTGTAATTGATAAATGAGTTACCAGAAACACATGTACAGAGCCACAGAGAGGCGCCTTCGAAGAAGGAAAGGGCAAGAATTTAGTGAAAATTCACGCTATGATTATTACGAAACTACATTCATGCTCATAAATTAAGGATAGTGCTGATACTTGGTGAAAGAACGCTCTGGTGGGCGGTATGCGGGTTTAAATCACCTCGGCGTATGACCATGCGGTGCATTTGACCTGCCGTGGTTGCACCGTGGCGCTGGCAGCAGTCCACATTCGCAGAGTTGTGTTGGTGCATGTCAGAGTACGATGTAGCGAGTAAGTGTGCAGACGTTTTCAGACGTGTTAATGGTGACTGTGTGTTGAAAATGGCTCAAAGAACACATATTGACGACGTTGTGAGGGTTAGAATACTAGGGCGACTGGACGCTGGTCAAACACAACAGGTTCCAGGTATAGTCTGAACAGTGATTCTAACCGGGTTTTCATCTGGCGTGAACCAGGAACCAGGTACCAACACCTTAATGTACTTGAAAGGGACGTGTATGGAGGTCGTGGTTTGATGGTGTGGGGTGGGATTATGATTGGTGAATGTACACCCCTGCATGTCTTTGACAGAGGAACTGTAACAGGTCAGGTGTATCGGGACGTCATTTTGCACCAGTATGTCCGCCTTTTCAGGGGTGCAGTGGGTCCTACCTTCCTCCTGATGGATGATAACACACGGCCCCACCGAGCTGCCATCGTGAAGGAGTACCTTGAAACGGAAGATATCAGGCGAATGGAGTGGCCTGCCTGTTCTCCAGACCTAAACCCCATCGAGCACGTCTGGGATGGTCTCGGTCGACGTATCGCTGCACGATACTTCAGGAGCTCCGACAGGCACTGGCGCAAGAACGGGAGGCTATACCCCAGCAGCTGCTCGACTACTTGATCCAGAGTATGCCAAATCGTTGTGCGATCTTTATACGTGTGCATGGTGGTCATATCCCATATTGAAGTCGGGTACATGAGCAGGAAACAGTGGCGTTTTGTAGCACATGTGTTTCGGTACGATTTTCTCAACTTATCACCAATACAGTGGACTTACTGATCTGTGTCGTGTGTGTTCCCTATGTGCCTATGCTATTAGCGCCAGTTTTGTGCAGTGCCACGTTGTATGGCACCACATTTTGCAATTATCCTTAATTTATGAGTTTATATTTCGAAGTCACAGTTCGGATAAAATGTCTCTAATGTCTGTAGTGCTGTTAGAAACACGACTCAGATAGGCTTGAGATCAGCTGCAAGTGTCGACATGTTAGTGAAAGCAAACATGTGCCATAAAAACAGTTAGATGACTGTACTCCTACGTTTACGCTTCACGGTCAAGGAAAGGAATTAAGTTGATGGTTTGGTGCCGAGTCGACAACGAGCTCATTAGAGACGGGGCGCTAGCCAGGGTTGGGAAGGAAATCGGCCGTGCTTTCCAAAGAAGCCAACCCGGCAATAGTCTTAAGTAATTTATGGCAATCATGGGAAACCTTAATCTGGATGTTCAGATTGGGGTTTGAACCGTCGTCTTCCACAATACGAGTATTGGCTCTTATCATATCCCACACCTCGGTCTGCCATAGTTAACTAATCGTTCGAAACGTTGTGAAAACATAGCTATTGACGAAATGAAATCCGTCGTGTAAATGGTGGATCCAGTTGTTAGCATCACGCAGTGTTACAGACCCCCTGTATCAGGAGCTGAAGAAACAGAACATTTGAGGGGAAAATTGCACAATATTTCGTCTAAATTTGCTGGTTATGCTATAGCAGATTTCGACTTAAGGCGGGAATCAGGTGAAATTTGTCTAAATGCCTTACCCAAAAATTACCTTAAGCAGCTAATCACAGAGAACTTCCTTAATATTCCACCTTCCAAGAGTACGGACTTCTATTCCAAAGCTTCTGCGCGCAATTATGGTGAGGTGAAAATTGTCTCCACCACTACACTCAAATCCTTTCACTTCTTTACCATAAACCATTGGAAAAAACCTTTTTTTGTTTATAACCAATTTTAAGAATAATCTATGGATTATCCTTTTAACAAAACTTATCCTCACTTCCACCAAAGACCACTTCTGCGTCTTAGTACAGTAAATATTTCTATTTCCTTCAGTGTGGTAGTGCCCCATATTAATTCCTATTCTGCTATGGTAAAGGTCAATCCCTTTCTTGGTGCCCCTGACCGCGCAGTATATGTCAGCCTTTCTTAGATCCGCTCATCTGCCTTTTATTCATCATTCCTAATTAGGGAGTACACTCCACATTTCACATATATTTATACCTTCTATTACTTTTCCCTCTACTTTTTCCGATATTACTTTGAGGTTCCCTTATGACTTACATGTCTTTACTCTATTTCAGGTGTTAAGTCTTTTACTTACTACCTTCTTCGTATCTTAACTCATCTTCTGACGACACTACATGTCTAAGTATTCTTAATTGGTCCACTGATAGTGGCCGGGCCAAATATCTCACGAAATAAGCATCAAGCGAAAAAACTACAAAGAACGAAAACCATCTAGCTTGAAGGGGGAAACCAGATGACGCTATCGTTGGCCCGCTAGATGGCGCTGCCATAGGTCAAACGGATATCAACTGCGTTTTTTCTAAGTAGGTACCCCCATTTTTTTTTAATATTCGTGAAGTACGTAAAGAAATATGAATGTTTTATGTGATTTTTGAGTTTCTCCCGGCGTATTTGATAATCAAAATATCCACGGGTGTGCTGCCGGTCTACAGTGTCCAACGGACACAATATTTCGGCGATCATACATGTCGCCATCATCAGGTGAACTGACGGACTGAGCTCCTGTGAACGTGCCGGCACGGATATCCGTACGCTATAGCTGCTCAGAGGGATCTCCGTGCCGGCACGTTCACAGGAGCTCAGTCCGTCAGTTCACCTGATGATGGCGACATGTATGATCGCCGAAATATTGTGCCCGTTGGACACTATAGACCGGCAGCACACCCGTGGATATTTTGATTATGAATGTTTTAGTTGGACCACTTTTTTCGCTTTGTGATAGATGGCGCTGTAATAGTCACAAACGTATAAGTACGTGGTATTACGTAACATTCTGCCAGTGCGGACGGTATTTGCTACGTGATACATTACCCGTGTTAAAATGGACCGTTTACCAATTGCGGAAAAGGTCGATATTGTGTTGATGTATGGCTATCGTGATCAAAATGCCCAACGGGCGTGTGCTATGTATGCTGCTCGGTATCCTGGACGACATCATCCAAGTGTCCGGACCGTTCGCCGGATAGTACTTTATTTAAGGAAACAGAAAGTGTTCAGCCACATGTGAAACGTCAACCACGACCTGCAACAAATGATGATGCCCAAGTAGGTGTTTTAGCTGCTGTCGCGGCTAATCCGCACATCAGTGGCAGACAAATTGCGCGAGAATCGGGAATCTCAAAAACGTCGGTGTTGAGAATTATTTATTTATTTATTTATTGCTAAATTATAGACCTGTTACCTGATGTTTAAAACAGGTCGTACATCTTACAATTTTCGTTTTTCATCTTTTTACAGTTTCCTTTTATTTTGTTTCATCTACAGAATTTACAAGGAATGATACTTTTCAAAATGACAATAATTTAAGGTTGAAATATAAATAAAGTTTTGTTGTTTTTTTAAGAAGAATATAAAAAGATGATAGGATAGAGGAGGGATTTGGTAGTACCATTACCGAATGTGACTGACGGTGAATACCTCGGAATGGTTTCTTCGAGCCGTTGACCGCCAGTCGCACACACACAGAAACACACGCGCACGCACGCAGCGCGCGCACACACACACACACACAAATGGTTATTAGTAGATAAATAATATTTCTTATCCTATTTATTACTAATCCTATGTATTAACTACTTTAGGTGCCCATCCATGTACCGCATTTGGTGATTTCTTGGCTAGATCGCCAGCACCTGATGCTTATTTACTGTCACATCTCAGCTTCGCCCTCCTGTTCCTCCTCATTGTCACTATTTTCGCTGTTACTGTCGGCGTTGAGAATGCTGCATCAACATCGACTGCACCCGTGCCATATTTCTATGCACCAGGAATAGTATGGCGACAACTCAGAACGTCGTGTACAGTTCTGCCACTGGGCACAAGAGAAATTACGGGACGATGACAGGTTTTATGCACGCGTTCTATTTAGCGACGAAGCGTCATTCACCAACAGCGGTAAAGTAAACCGGCATAATATGCACTATTGGGCAACGGAAAATCCACGATGGCTGCGACAAGTGGAACATCAGCGACCTTGGCGGGTTAATGTATGGTGCGGCATTATGCGAGGAAGGATAATTGGCCCCCATTTTATCGATGGCAATCTATATGGTGCAATGTATGCTAATTTCCTACGTAATGTTCTACCGATGTTACTACGAGATGTTTCACTGCATGACAGAATGGCGATGTACTTCCAACATAATGGATGTCCGGCACATAGCTCGCTTGAGGTTGAAGCGGTATTGAATAGCATATTTCATGACAAGTGGATTGGTTGTCGAAGCACGTCCCCAGATTTCTTTCTGTGGGGAAAGTTGAAAGATATTTGCTATCGTGATCCACCGACAACACCTGACAACATGCGTCAGCGCATTGTCAATGCATATGCGAACATTACGGAAGGCAAACTACTCGCTGTTGGGAGGAATGTCGTTACACGTATTGCCAAATGCATTGACGTTGACGGACATCATTTTGAGCGTTTATTGTTAATGTGGTATTTACAGGTAATCACGCTGTAACAGCATGCATTCTCAGAAATGATAAGTTCACAAAGGTACATGTATCACATTGGAACAACCGAAATAAAATGTTCAAACGTACCTACGCTCTGTATTTTAATTTAAAAAACCTACCTGTTACCAACTGTTCATCTAAAATTGTGAGCCATATGTTTGTGACTATTACAGCGCCATCTATCACAAAGCGAAAAATGTGGTCCAACTAAAACATTCATATTTCTTTACGTACTACACAAATATGTAATAAAAAATTGATGTTCCTATTTTTAAAAAAACGCAGTTGATATCCGTTTGACCTATGGCAGCGCCATCTAGTGGGCCAACCATAGCGCCATCTGGTTTCCCTCTTCAAGCTAGACAAGTTTCGTTCTTTGTAGTTGTTTCATTTGACGCTTATTTCTTGAGATATTTAGCCCGGTCTATTTATCGCACAGTTTGATTATATTTCTTTAATTTGTTGAAGTTATATAAACTTTTCTCCTGACCAGTATGTGGGTCAATTAAATAGTATGCTTTTGGGTGTGGACTATCCATGATCTTAAATGGTCCTGCATATTTCCAAAAAAAATTTCTGCATTTCCTTTTTAAGATTAGAACGATGATGTTCTTTTTCTTAGCAGCACAAGATCGTTTATTTCAAATGGTGCGTTTATTGCTGAAGTTTTATAATTTCGTAATCTTTTATCAGCTGATCTATGCAACTGATTTTCTACGATTTTGTGTAAGTTAGCACTTTCTTCCTGCTGTACCTCTGGCCATTTGAAGAATTTTAATAGCTGTTCCCCTACAAATTTTCTTCGTGTATTTCTACAGGATACAATTCCATAGACAAGTGGGATGATTCATTCTAAACCATTTGAAATTCTGGCACTAATTTTGCCCAAGTTGTATGTCTCGGTGAACAGTTAAGTTCTGCATAAACGTCATATCTCCTTCATAACTCTTTCACAGGGATTCGATTTTTGATTATATTTTGATATCATGACATCCCTAACGTTTTACAAAACTAGAAACTCTTTAAATGATTGACTCACAAACTGTGAACGTTATCTGTTCATAATCTCTTAGGTTTTCCTACGTCTACAAAATATTTGCACATACAGTTTATAACTGTCTCTGTGATAGCTTGTTTAACTGGATATAATGTAACATATTTAGACCAACACTCTAATAGAATGTAAATATATCTGACAACGCCTTGACTGATCCATAAAACTCCGAAGCTGTTAAATCAGGAAAAGATATACGTTTTATAGGATACATTGTGTAACGTTTTCCTTTATTATTTTCCTTCACCTTTTGACAGACTTGACAGGTTCATAGAAATCTTACAACTCTCTTACCTAGGTGTTTACAATGGTAAAACTTTATCATACTTTTATACACTTCCTTATTCCAAAATGCCAATAGCCTTAATGTATAAACCAAATTAAATCATTTTGTGCACACTCAGGCACACATAATTTCCAATATGACGTATTTGTATGCTCTCTCCAAAACAATACTTGATTGATCACTGTCGAAAGTTTGGTAAGCAAATAGAGTACAGATATGGAAGTCAAAAGGGAACCTTAAAGTAATGTGGCAGAAAGTAGAAGGAAAGGTAATGGAAGACATAAATATATCTGAAATGTGAAGTATACTCTCTAACAAGGAATGATGAATAAAAGGCAGATAGAAAGAAAGGCTGACCTGTACTGTGCAGGCAGGGCATGAAACACTACAAACGAAGACAATGAATTAGATGATTCAGCAATTCTATGGAATTTTGTCGACTTGGTTTCTACTTTCAAACATAAATAAAGACCACCCACATTGTCAACAATAACATTCACACAAGTGTAGGTTCAAAAATATAATAGTCTTGTAAACTATATAACTCATTTTCCATAACTCAATATATCAGTTAAACTAATTTATATTTACAACCAGCTGTCACAATGTTAATATAATGCCCAATGTCGCGGAAGATATAAATTTAAAATTGTGTCTCATCACTTGTCTATTATATAATACCTATGGGCACTGATGACCAAGCAGTTGAACGCCCCACAACCCAAACATCATCGTAATTATAATACATAGTATTTATTATAACACAATTTGCTAGCAAACTGTCAGAACATCTGATCATAATGCAGTTTGCTAGCAGGCTGTCGTAAATCCACCTCCATAATATCTGTGCATACAGGCTAGTTATATTTTTTGTTTTTTACAAAATTTAACAGAATATCTCTTTCCATAATATTGTTATGATGAACTGGCTTTCTTAATTTGTTTACATTAGTCTATTAAATTTACTGTTCTGCCCTGCCCTGTGGATTTTCTGTCATAAAGTCTATGCACATGTTGTAATTTCTTTGACAGACACAGTCTTTGGTACATGTTTGCCTTTGTAAATTCAATGGTCGAAGTGGGTTTCTCGAAGTTTAATATTTAATATTTGTTAGTGAGGAAATTATTGTATGGAGTTTTTATGTGAATTTTTTCTCTGTGACTTTAGTCTTACCCTATTTTCTTACTGTGTGGGTTATCGGTGGAAGTTGCTAGGGGCCAACTGGAGGCATTGTACGAACTATTAGCGGTGTATGAAATCATTCCTGTGGTGTAATTGCAGAACCTTTCTGAGAATTGGTAGGGAGCCACAGGGCCTTATTCACTGGCTTTTGAGTGAAAGTGAGGCTGGCGCCCTCTACAGAAACAGATATTACAGATATAGTAGTGCAGAGAATTAATTAGGGTTTGTTAATAAACGTTTTCGAGTAAGTATGTCGTGTAATTAGTGTCACATACCACAAATCGCCAAGAGTGTGACTTCGAGCAGCACCACGGAAGCTCTGAGGACAGATGAAAGGAACGTTGCTCCCTGCGTGAGAAAAACCTCTGTGGGCATGTTGTGCTGTCTCTTATGACACCTGTTGGCTAACGAAAAGTGATTATTGTTATGAACTGACGAAACTGCAATCGTCCAATCATACTGTGAATTCTTTGCTTGCCTTCAGAGATGGTTGATCGTAACTACAACATAAGAAGTAATAGTCCACTTTATTACAAGAATGATAAAAATATTTAATTAACTTTATATGATCCATAGCCACAGAAATATGGTTAATATTTACAATTATCACTGAATATTAAAACATCAATTGATTAAACTCTATTGTCGAAGTGCAAAGTTCTCAATGTTCAAAGCACATTTCCATGTAAGACATGAATAACACAGGAACTTCAACTATAGCAGCCAGCATTGCCAGTTAGTGATAATTCCAAATGTCATAAAAATTCTGAAAGAATTATTACACATATCTATTTTTAATCTAGGATATTATTAATATATTATAAATGGAAATTACTGACAGATGCTACGAAAAGAAATAAAAACTAGTGTTACAAGAAATTTTGAAAAAAATAACTTTTTCCTTCAACCTGTTGATAAAACAGAACCACTGATATATTTTACCTGAAAAAAAAGAACATTCCGAAAATTTGTTGATGCCTGTGATACATATATTATCGTGGAAAGATAAAAGAATGAAGACATAAAAAATAAAATACTGAAAGTGTTCCGCCTGAGTAACGAATAATGTCGTCGCTGATGAATTTGCATCCGGTTGGACCTTACATAAACTTTTTTACGGACAGATTCGTTAAGCAAACTATTAAATTAATTTTAGTAACATCTGAGACATCATTATTGTGTGCTGTCACCTACCAACGCATTTTATTTATGAGAACCTCCGTGCGCGGCAGTGCGCTAGTATTTGCGTGCCGTCGCCAGAATTTTTGTTCCGACGGCTCGCGACAGTATTCCCTGCCTCCCAAAAATTTTTTATTTGCAGCTCTTCCTGACCCTTCGTCACTGCACACATCATTCACATTGCCGATACACGCAATAAAAAAGTACCTCTAGATAGTTTAAGGTAACTACTTCTGCTGAAGTCGAACAAAATACGATTGTCCGTGTGGTTTTGTGAAAGCCATGTTTTATCGAAGTATACTGCAAAACTATTGTCCTCAGCAAGCAATAAGTGCTTTGTACACAAAACATCGTTCTTGTGGCTGCCATGCCTCTGCATTCCATTAAAAATTTTTGTCCAGCATTACTTTTTCTGAACCAAAAACCAAGTGAGCGGAGAAGGCAAAGAACGGAGGTCTCTTTGCCAAAATATTTTTTTCACCGTGATCGCCCTGTATTTCTCTAGCCGTCGGATGTTACCATCGGTCATCGTATCTAAGCGCAGTTTTCCTCACTAATCTTTTTATCAAAATCGTAAAATTCCAAAAGAATCCGTGTTCGTCTTTATCCCTTTCTGGGAGAATCAAAACACATGCTTAATTTAGAGATTTTGCCGACATTAATGCACTTTGAATACGGAATACGGTAGATTGTGAAATACTACAAGGTTTTGTTGTCATTTTACGAACGTTTGCAAAAATGATATTAGTCCTGGTGTCTTCACTACTAGCTAGATCAGTAAAAATCTTCAGTACACTCGACACGACCATTCCAGATTGTTTTCGACTTTTTGATGCCCTTTACACACTACCCGACACTCGCCAATGTGCCTTTCCATGGATGACTGAAATCACACGTGAACACACGATATCGGCCGGAAAGACTTAGTATTCAGCTTGAGCTGGCCTACTGTACTGTTCTAAGAGTGTGGTAACAAAGTTCTGACGTGGGTGAATGAAAGGACTTAGCGCCTGTGCGCTGCAGACAGCAGGTGTGAACTTTAGATGGGTAATTTCGTGACGGTCACTCTAGTCGATGTTGTCTTCTTGATCAGAGATTTTGAACTGGGGCTGAGCGATTCCATGTTCAGCTATAGATCTGCCTTTAGCGGTGGCGCTGTGGCTCTGGGAATGAGGGTGTGGCTCCGCCAGCGCCTCTGATTCTTTGGTGCGGATTCCAATGAAACATTGCTGACACCATGATCTTTGGACAACTCCACAGTTCACTCTTCCGACGAGCTTCAATTCAAAGTTCTAATATAGTGGAGGAGGAATTTTCTGAAGCGTGGTAATTATTTGTTGCACAAATGTTTTTTGGCGGCCCCACTTGTCACTTAACTGATTGTCCAGTTGATGGCTTCATGTTGAGTCTTTGAGCTGGCCACTTCAACAGTTCCATCTTCATTCCGCCGAGCTAAAATGAAATGGCTGGTGCTGATACGGTATTTGTTTGTGTTTGTGTGTGGGTTTTTACACTCGAGGCTTCAGGAGATAGTGTGTGTGAAATGAATGTATATGTCCACAAAATATTTTGAACATTAGTAAGTACTCCTCTACAGTGTGGCAATAGCTTCAAGTTACACATTTTCAGCGTCAACTTCATAGTGCTGTTTTTCAAGAAGCGCCTACCACTGAACTGTGGATCGAAGGATATCACTGAGTGAGCTGGAGCAGAGTTGAGATAATGGGATCACATTGTGGAGGACCAGGGTTCGAATGTCCGTTCGGCCATCCAGTTATACGTTTTCCATTGTTCCCCTAATCACTTAAGGCCAGAATAACGACTTTGTACTCCGCCGTCTGCAGTACGATAAGCCCTAACATTTTTTGCTTCTTCTGAATGATAGCAGATAGATTTTCTGGAGTGTGCCACTCAAAGCCCCGAACCTGAACGCCATAGAACATCTTTTCTGTAAACTGGAATGTCTATTATAGGCCGAACTAATTTCTTCTAAATGTGGGCTCTCAGCCGTTCAAAACTTTCAAGGAAGAACGAAACTAATTATGCCGCTAACTTATCATGATACTAAATGTTCAAATGTGTGTGACTTTCTAAGGGACCAAACTTGTGAGGTCATCAGTCCCTAGACTTACACACTACTTAAACCAACTTATCCTAAGAACAACACACACACATCGATGTCCGAGGGAGGGGCCGCACAGTTCGTGACATGGTGTCTCAACCGCGCGGCTATCATGATTCCGCTCAAACCCTTCGGCATAGGTTGTAATCTATTTTTCGTTTTAAGTATGTCAGTATATGAAAAGTGCACAAAATTTTGACTTAAAAATATGTTACGGAATCTGAGTACATTTTGTAAACATTTGCGAGAGTATGGAGTGCTTACTTTACGTCATGAAAATAAATGGGCATAAGCAAAAACAGTACGATGAGCATTAATGGCTCAGTCTGATAGCCCTAGACCTATCTGCAAAAAACCTGAAATCTAACGTATGTGCCACAATCATGGCGAAGCATAATCCACTCCGTCTGCAGGCCAAAAGTGGCCCATCGGGACCATCCGAGCGCCGTGTCATTCTCAGTTGAGGATGCGAATAGGAGGGGCGTGTGGTCAGCACACCGCTCTCCCGGTCGTTATGATGGTTTTCTGTGACCGGAGCCGCTACTATTCGGTCGAGTAGCTCCTCAATTGGCATCAAGAGGCTGAGTGCACCCCGAAAAATGACAACAGCGCGTGGCGGCCCGGATGGTCACCCATTCAAGTACCGGCCACGCCCGACAGCGCTTAACTTCGGTGATCTGACGGGAACCGGTGTATCCACTGCGGCAAGGCCGTTGCCTGAAGTATAATCCGATGAGCAATTATTCTCGCAGTTTTTGCACCACTACTTACCTTACAGTTTGTAAAACACACAAAAAATAGGAAATGGTTTGTGTTGACCACCGTCTATAAAATACTTATGCTTTTTTCCAGTTTTGCTTCACACAGACCAACGTTCCTGCAGAAGGCACAACTGTGATTACACTTCATGCCTGAAATTAAGTGAAAATTGGAAAATGAATACAAAAACACGTAGACAGTCACGCTTTTAGACACGGATTTCATAAGGACACGCGAATGAAAATAAATCATAGAAGCTTTAGTAAAATTTGTGATTAGTAAGACTCAATCCATAACGATTAATACACAAAACATAAAAACTGTCTGGACGTGGACCACATGGCATACAAGGCCACCACATAGAAAATATCTGAACTAAGAAAAATTCTAGGTACATCACAAAATGCTGAACAAGCTTAAAGAAGAGAGAGTGTGATGTAGCAAGTATGCCTACGGGTATGGGTTCACTAATGAAAGACTGATAACTGTACTACGTGCATGGGTAGCTAAGTACCTCACTGAACAACAGAAGCTCAGTTTGAACAGAACTTAAGGTGAATTTAAAGTTGTGGACGTACTGCAGACAGGCCGTGCGGTTCTAGGCGCTGCAGTCTGGAACCACGAGACCGCTACGGTCGCAGGTTCGAATCCTGCCTCGGGCATGGATGTGTGTGATGTCTTTAGGTTAGTTAGGTTTAATTAGTTCTACGTTCTAGGGGACTAATGACCTCAGAAGTTGAGTCCCATAGTGCTCAGAGCCATATTTTCGTACTGCAGATAAATATTATGCCATGCTGCAAAATGCAAGGCACAATCGAGCATTCTTCTTGTAGCTCGTTGCATGTGAATAACCCTGATAAATTAACCTCAAAGCAAGTCACCACACCCGTTATCAGCGGCAAAAACGCGGGACCAACAACCACGAACAACATCAGAACCAGAACAGCACACGAAAAGTCGGCCGGAAACGGTGGCGAATCAATCTATTCCTCGTTCAACGGGGCTCACACACATATCACCCAGCCCATACAGGCACGTGATTCGCTCGTAGCAAAAGTATTCCTTAACAGACATGCATTTACTCGACTAGTCAGAAACTGAAATAGCTTAAGTAAACGATCAATTGATAAGGGACGTCTTTGCAACAGGCTTTCGATTCAGAAATCTTGGAAGTATGGACAATTTGAAAGCCGACATGAAAGCGAACAACTTTTAAGTTTTAACAAGGAGGATCTCCATTAGTTTCATTGCTTATATATTTGCTATAAGCAACAAAGTCTATTCTCAGAATTTCGGACACATAATGAATACAGTAGATATTCCTTCCTGTCTTGACTTATTGTAATATTCTTCAGTTCATTCCCTATTTTCCTAGAGAATTCCTTTCGTATAAGTGTATCCTTATCAACGACTTTGATTGATAATTCTTTTCCTTCTTAGGACCGTCTTAGGAGATACGTTATTTTTAATTTGCTTTATGATTAGAATGTTTATGACAGTGACGGTGACAGACACACACAAGAAAAAAGAACAAGAATCTTGATCTTTCATAAGAAATTTCCTAAAAGCACTTAATGACATGCCAAACAAAAAACGGCACTTAATATGTACAGCTTTTTACTGGTTTTACGAATACAGCCTAAAAGAAATATTTGACCTTGGGATATCTCTTGGCAATCCCTACAAAGATCAAACTAATACCAGACGTGTAAATGTCAAGTGTAAAGAAATTACAAACCTGAGTGTATTTCTGTCGATAAAAACCTTAGCCAATACGACAGATAATTATAAAACGTGCAGCTTGTTAATATGAATGTTTCGTGTTAAAAATGTTAATAAAGTATGTATTTTAGTATCATAGAATAACTATACAATGTAAAGATATTCTTTATAACCACAGAAATCCTATCTCATTAATGTGAAAAAGACTTGGTTCAAAGATCAAATCCTACTTTTGGCTCTGTTGTTAAAAAATTAAGTTGGTTTGCTGTTCTGACGCACTAAGTATTTGATGTACGTATTTTCTGTTACAATATAGGTAAAAAGTGAATCTCTCCTTCCTTATTCAAAACCTCTCTCTCTTTGTGCAAATATTTAAGTGAAAATAATCATTTACAGTGGGTTTTGCACAACTATAATGAGATTTTCACTCTGCAGCGGAGTGTGCGCTGGTATGAAACTTCCTGGCATATTAAAACTGTGTGCCGGACCGAGACTCGAACTCGCGACCCTCGTCTTTCGCGGGCAAGTGCTCTACCATCTGAGCTACCCAAGAGAGCCTCTGTGAAGTTTGGAAGGTAGGAGACGAGATACTGGCAGAAGTAAAGCGGTGAGGACTGGGCGTGAGTCGTGCTTATGTAGCTCAGATGCAAGCCGCCACGGTAGCTCAGCGTGTTCGGTTAGAGGGTTTAGCTACCCTTTGTAATAAAAAACTGGGTGGACGGACCAACGGACAACCTGAACGAGTGTCATCGGACGCCCGCTACGAACAAAGTTAACGAACAATGGAACAAAATGAGATTAGAAAAAAAAAGAGATGGTAGATCACTTGCCCGCGAGAGGCAAAAGGCCCGAATTCGAGTCTCGGTCCGGCACACAGTTTAAATCTGCCAGGAAGTTTCAGTTTTGTAGAAGATTGCCCATCTGGCTTTCTTTCGTTGTAATGGCGCACAGGTGGCCAATACGTGAAATTTAATTAAAATATTAAATATTGGGCTTCACCTTCAAGTTAACAGAATAAATGCTTTGAATATCGATAGTAATTTTCGATCATTAATATTTGCAAAGTCCATTTTATCAGAATCTTTACGGAATTACTTACATAAATTTAACTACAGCAGGCAACAAGCCTTAGGTTTGCTTCACGATATTTCTGAGTTTGCAATTAAATTTATTTCTGTCAAGTAAATGCTTCACCAAACTGAAGCACGTGTGGTAAAAAAGAAATAATTTATCGTGAGTACAAATCCCTGTCCTACGTAGGTGGTTATGTCGTCTCTCTCTCTTCGAACAATTTATTTATCAGGCAATAACAATAATAGTTTCATGTTACCTCTGATTATGTTTGAGCTCGCCGCGAGTCTGGATAACGTAATTAAACCATTACAACCAAAACTGTACCCATTTTACTAATATTTTTGTCGGCGTAGCAACTTTGATTATCTTCGCCGTATGTGTGTAAGCCGCATTTACGAGCATGCAGAATATAAGCACCGCCAACAGTGCATTAAATAATCTTCAGCTTTTTCCAAACAATCCCGACCACATCTAACATTAAAATCATAACATTGTATAACCAAAGAAGAGAGAGAGAGAGAGAGAGAGAGAGAGAGAGATCGACGATGTACGCGGCGCACAACGTATGGCTCGATTCTAAGCAAATACAAAATTTAATAGAAACCATTATTTTATTGTATTTTCTTGTATTTTTCTCGTATTTGTAATTAATCGATGAATGTTTCTTTCCACATGTTCATCATTTGTGCTTGATTGGATATAATCCTAAAACCTGCCTTGCACTGAGAGGAAATTATAATGACAAGTAATTATACCTGCATGTCTGGACAAGGGTACATGACATACAACCTGGACCTACCGCTGAATGTAATTAAGGTAAGGGCACTAGTGTATGTTTCCTTCGGTTTTCTGTGCTGATAGGTCAGGAAAGCTCTTAGATACTCCACTGTACATTTTCTTATTGTGAGTTAGGTATTGTTTTGTATATGTGTAATTTATACTACAGCAAGAGGCTCTATTTGTTTGAAGTTTTAGTTAGGACTTTACTGAATTTAGCAGCAAGTAACACTCGAAGCCGAAATAACAAAATGGCTCTGAACACTATGCGACTTAACTTCTGAGGTCATCAGTCGCCTAGAACTTAGAACTAATTAAACCTAACTAACCTAAGGACATCACACACATCCATGCCCGAGGCAGGATTCGAACCTGCGACCGTTGCGGTCGCTCGGCTCCAGACTGTAGCGCCTAGAACCGCACGGCCACTTCGGCCGGCCCGAAATAACAGCTGGTGCAACAATTAACTGGCGAGTTGCCAGCCACAGCTAGCACGAAAGAGACTGTATTTATTTATAGTACGTATTGTGTCAGAACGAAACAGCAATCGATAAAAGAATCTGAATACTCCGATTTCGAATGTCTTGAATTACCATATGAAAGTAGTGAGTTAACTGAACTTGTGGTACAAAAAGTCAGAAACGAAGCCGCTTTCGGCAGTGGCGAACCCACAAATGATTTGAGAAACAAACTGAGCCAGATTCAACACAGCCTGGCGCAAGAACCTCCGCAATGGCAAAGGGAAATACACGATAGAATTGCAATGCTAGAACGTAGTGAGTCTAGCGTGCAACATATTGAGTGAAATATGATTCAAGGTGGTAGACGTTACGGTAACAAAAGTTGTTATCAGTCACAACTTTCCCTGAGCGAAATGTTCACAGTCTCTACTCCAGACAGGAGGGAAGCTGCAAACTGACGCACAGCCGAGCTACGCTGAGATTAAGGTGCAAGAAAGTCTTATAAAACATATGCACTTTCAAATATTTTCGGCAGAAAGAGAGACCGTCCACTCGTTCATTTTCATTAAAAGCTTTACACGCATTCTGCCCAAGGTTTGGACGGAGCGACAAAAAATAGAGTTTGTGACTTCACATGTATTAAGTGAAGCTGCTCTGTGTCAATAGAGGCAGCTGACAGGTGTCAAACACTAGAAGAAATCGAGAAAACTTTCTTAGCAAAATACTGGAATACTTGTACTCAAGAACGTCTTAGGCAAGAGGTGTACAATCCTACCGTGTACAACTCGAAGTTAGGTAGCATCAGAAAATACATAGAGTCACATTAGTAAAGGCCGCTTCTGGGACGAACCCATGACAACGAGAGTGGTATCAAGAATATTAAAACCGGAATTATTTATTACAGTCAGAGAGCAGTTAGTTGTTTCTGAAGATGACTTGGGAAGATTTCTAGCCATTGTGGATTCACTAGATTTAATCCATGAAGGCAGAAGAAAGATTAGCTCGAGTAATGGCAGTTACCCTCCGCAGAACGGCCGAAATAATAATAATAAAAAAGGCATTGGTAGCGTACACAGAAAAGGGAAAATTTATTATAACAACAGTGACCATAATAACGGCGGTTATAAGCAGCCACAAAAGAACGCGGCGTACACGAACTCAAATGGGAACGGGTAGGTCAATAATCAGTAAGGACGTAACAGGAAGAGACGTGGAGACGTCTTGGGACACAACAATGCATAAAACTAGTCGATCTAATTCCGACAAGTGAGCTGATCAACAGGTGGCTCAGACGAATCAAAACTTGGGGCACCTTAGGGAAACATTCAATAGAGAAGTAATTCCGAGCACAATAATGTGCAGGAGCAAAACAGTCGTAAGATGCAGCAACATCAGGACCAACGAGTTAGAATAATACAAATTGTGGACGAATGCCTTCCGGTAATGGTCAAAGACAAAAGTGAAGGTACCTCTATAAACTCTGTAAACATGTGGCGTTACAACGACGGCCGGGATATGCGCAGTGCAAGCTGCAGGAACTATAAAAGGTTACATATATAACAAGGCGATGTACCCACATGAAACATACTGCCACGCTATATATTCCATTCCGTGGACAAAGAAGGAAGCGATAACAAAGGAAATAGGAAGACGATCGAATGGGATATACCGGAGCCTTTCTATTCTCCGTATAGTAGTCCACTATTGGCAATAGGAAAGACAAACTTTGATTAAGCTAACCTCTGAAGCGGAGAAACACAAGAAAAAGTACGACAAAAAATGTAAAAGGTGTATGAAATTATGAAATCGGAGAACTGGCGCTCCTCTGACACATACAAAGTCATCAGGCCTTAAAATGCAGGCTAACAAGTGACAACTTTCGTATGCTGGTTCCTACAAAATTACAGAAAGTACTCGTCGGGGCAGCTACAGGCTGGCGTAACCAGACCGTGATTGTCAAAGGCTTATAAAGATTTAAAGAGGGTTATTGAATAACCTTGTTTAGTTGGACATAAATGTATTCTTGTTTTTCCTTGTAGTTTGATTAAAAATGAAGATTACTGACGGTTAATCCATATTTCAATTCAGATTAATTTTTCTTAAAGTTTCAATAAGCATAATAATATTTTTTGTGTTTTTGTAACGTAGAATTTAGATTTCTTAACATAAGACTGATTTTCTCAACCGTATGAAACATGACTTATGACTAGTTTAGACGTCATTGTGTGCCGTGATTAACATTCCAAAATGCACCGTGGTCTACCAAGGTTATAATTTCTTTTGAACTTGAGGCAGAGTCTGTACTTACCGAATCTGAAAGTCAGATTTGCCAGTTAGTTATCATGTGTCTAATGCTCTCCTCGCGACAACATTATTTCGTATTTAGGCACCGGTAGTTTGATTCCTTGACAGTAGGAACACACACACTCGTGTCCACATATAATCGCATTTAAAGATCATGAAAAATAACACATTGACATTTGCTTTGTAAAAGTCAGGCCGGAACCTTATTTAATAAGAATCCGGATGGTCAACTGATCATGACCCGTGGGGTGGATAGGTACATATGTGAGCTGATGAAAGCAAAATATGTACCTGTAAAAGGACTATGTAGGCTTCTGTATTATAAATTCGCCAAACAATTTATGTACAGATGAAGAATGTGCGCACATAGTGTAAACCTTAACTGACTACAAAAGTGTGACAAGTGACGTGAGATAAACTGTGCATTCAGTAAACAGTGAACCAACAGTGCTACGTCAGTGACATTAACCTAAAGCGTGACATTGATAGTGAAACTACCCGTTGAGTATATGCATTTAGAACTGCAGCGCAGCGAATGTGTCAAGACTTGTGGGGAGGACTTAACACTGAACGCGCATCAGCTTCTGTAAACTCTCAAATAACTGCGTCGAGCGCACTATTAATAAATGTGCTAAAGTTTTAAATTGAAATACACATTTCTGCCGCAAATAGGACAATGCAAATACTTGCAACCCCTGTAAGTTGTTAATACCTTTAATTTACCTAAAGAGAGTGCAAACTGTGAAATTAAGTGCGTTCAGATCAGTGAAGTAATGTGGTTATGTAAGCGACTTCCCTGAACTGGATAAACAGACATATGTGCTGAGCATGTGCGACAATTGAACTAATTTGTGAGATCTTTCCACCCGACATTAAGTTATGAATGAATACTGATGCGGCTTTGGAAAATTTTCAAGTTCTCGATCCCGGTCGAGTTGGTGCCAAGATCTCCAGGAAGCAGTGGCGAGTTCCTGCAAGTAGTCCGGAGCTGCGTTCTTGATCATGCACGGTCATCGTCATCGGCTGCCTGCTGCGAGTTTGCTGTCCAAGGGGCTGCGGCTCGATCACCGGTGGGGACCGCTGACCACACACAAGTCATCGATGCCTCCCGCCGTCGACCACATACCGATTATCGACAGCACACACCGATGACCGCATACCACTTGTTGCTACACACTAGTGAAATCAAGGACACAGTAAAACTTCTGCTCACACACACCTTTATTCTCACACGTCCATTTTACAGTTATCGTAGAAATATATCCGCTGCAGAGGGCAGCACAATGTACAGACTTAACAGAACACCAACAGATGGCGTAGGAGTCTTCATTCCCCGACATCAATAAAGGTGTGTGTGAGCAGAAGTTTTACTGTGTCCTTGATTTCACTAGTGTGTAGCAACATTTTGGTGCCGAAACCCGGGAGAACACGAAGAGATAGAGTGCTACTACACATTAAAGAGGACTCGACGCCGGCGGAGAAGGTTTTGAGCGACTTCAATCTCAAAATCCGGTCACGTCACGCCACGTTCAGCTCACACAGATAAGTTGCGGCATTGCTCTGAAACTGTAGCAAAGGACACTGCGGGGCGATTGATTTGTATGTGATGTTACTTGGTGCATGTTTGTTGGTGGCAGAGCAATAGAGGGCAGTTGGCGTATTATTTGCAAAGCACAAAGGGGACTTGCTGAAGTATTGGTGGACTGCAGCGCCATCTGTTAGCAACAGCGACCACTACTAAAGGTCGCGGAAGTTGAAAACTGCACGGCCGCGCCATCTCTTGAGAACTACAAACATCACTAGGGGCTGCTAACGGTTCACACTCCAGGACAGCGCCATCCCTTAGCGATAGCATCCAACTGACGGGGTGTCTTGACCTTGAACGCACTCTCACGACAGAAAGCAAAACCACCAACTCACCATGGCAGAAGCAGTAGCTACGAACTTGGGGAGGCTGCGCCGGAAGCGGACGACCTTGCGATCGAATGCGACGCGTTTCGTCAGCCAAATAAACGCCTTCGATGGTTCTACAGCTGCAGAAGAAGTAGAACACTTCCAGGAACGCCTACAAGAAACATTAGAAGAGTTGACCCGACTCAACGATACAATACAGGACTTGCTGGATGACTCTGAATACGAAGCCGACACGGAAGCTTGTGAGGAATATACTGATAAATGCAAACGCGCCCTCCGAAAGGCGAAAAGCCTTCTAGGAGCAGCGCGCTCAGGAGACGGAAACGTGACGTCAGCGGCTCAACAACACGCCTGTATGGACATAAAATTGCCTACTATCAAACTGCACGCATTCTCAGGGGATATAGAAGCTTGGCCTCGATTTTGGGAGCAATTCACAGCTTCCATAGACGAGAATCCGATGGTGTCAACAATGAACAAGCATGTATTCCTCCGTGGTTACCTTGATGGGGAACCTAAGGACTTGGTCGATGGCATTGCTGTTACAGCTGATACATATGAGCAGACTAAGCAAATTTTGAAATCCAAATATGGGGATAGGAACAGAATTATCCAAAGTCACCTGGATTTCTTGGAGAATCTTAACACTTCGACTTCAGGCAGTCCAGAGGCTCTCAATTCCACCTACATTGAGTGCCATAAGCGCATCCAAGCACTACGAGCACTAGGAGAAAATGTCGATTCTTATGGGAGAGTGCTTGCACCCAAACTTCTTCGAGCCTTTCCTGAAGAAATTTGCAAAAATTGGCTTGTTCATGCCCGAAGGCAAAAGATTGAAGAAGGGAACCTCACCCACCTTATGGAGTTCTTAAATGAAGAGGTGGAAGGAGCTATCAACACACGCAAAATTCGTGGAGATACTGTACCACACGAAAATTACGTACCAACAGCATCTGCCTTCCACGTAAAGGTTAAAACGAAGAGGGACAAGAAGAAACAACAGAATTCAGAGCCCTTCTGTGTGTATTGCGGCGAAAGAGGGCACTGGGGCCAAGACTGCCAAAAGATTGCAAGCTTGCAGGCAAGAATCGACGCCCTCAAGACAATGAACCGTTGCTTTCTATGCCTGAGACGTGGCCACAACAGAAATCAGTGTTTCAAACAGGGAAAGGCGTCCTGCGCGAAATGTAAGGGGGAGCATCACATTTCTATCTGCAGTAGCCATATCACAACAGTAAATAAAATTGAAACTATGACTTCTAACTTCACATACCTGCAGACTGCTCGTGTGAGTATCACAGGACCCACTGGTAAGAGCAAACAGACACGTGCCATCCTGGACACAGGGAGTCAATCGAGTTTCATTCACCATTCACTGATCGAATCTCTCCAACTAAGTGTCATTGGAAGCACTACTCTCGAGATAACTACTTTCGAATCCAGTTACAGATCATAATTCTCAAGGAAGAAGGTGCAGTTTAATATGATGGGGTGCTCCACTAATTCCCACATATCAGTAACAGCCTTTGAAAGCACAAATAATTTTTAACAGAACACCAACAGATGGCGTAGGAGTCTTCATTCCCCGACACCACTCATTCACGCCGCCTACTGCCGAAACGACGACGATGATATTTCAGTTGTTATACGTTTACAAATGTGTATTCCACGAACTTACAAAACAACTGATATTTATAACCTTTAAACGTTAATGCCTTAAGAAACACATAAAAGACCTTTAGCATTATGAATAATAATCGACATTTCCAGTGAGTACTGGACATTTTCCTTGTAATGAAGTGAATTACTAGAAGACTTGCACAGTACCTCATATGCAATAACTTGTACACTACTGGCCAATAACATTTCTACACCACGAAGATGACGTGCTATAGACGCGAAATTTAACCGACAGGAAGAAGATGCTGTGATATGCAAGTGATTAGCTTTTCAGAGCACTCACACAAGGTTGGAGCCGGTGGCGACACCTACAACGTACTGACATGAGGAAGGTTTCCTCCGATTTCTCATATACAAACAACAGTTGAACAGCGTTGCCTGGTGAAACGTTGTTGTGATGCCTCGTGTAAGCAGGAGAAATGCGTACCGTCACGTTTCCGACTTTGATAAAGGTCGGATTGTAGACTATCGCGATTGCGGTTTATCATATCGCGTTGGTCGAGATCCAATGACTGTTAGCAGATTATGGAATCGATGGGTTCAGAAGGGTAATACGGACTGCCGTGCTGGATCCCAACGGCCTCGTATCGCTAGGAGTCGAGATGACAGGCATCTTATCAGCATGGTTGTAACGGATCGTGCAGCCACGTCTCGATCCCTGAGTCAACAGATGGGGACGTTTGCAAAACATCAACCGTCTGCCCGAACAGTTCGACGACGTTTCCAGCAGCATGGACTATCAACTCGGACACCATGGCTGCGGTTACCCTTGACGCTGCATCACAGACAGGAGCGCCCGCGATGGTGTACTCAACGACGAACCTGGGTGCACGAATGGCAAAACGTCATTTTTTCGGATGAATCCAGGTTCTGTTTACAGCGTCATGATGGTCGCATCCGTGTTTGGCGACATCGCGGTGAACGCACATTGGAAGCGTGTATTCGTCATCGCCACACTGGCGTATCACCCGGCGTGATGGTATGGGATGCCATTGGTTACCAGTCTCGGTCACCTCTTGTTCGCATTGACGGCACTTTGAACAGTGTACGTTACATTTCAGATGTGTTACGACCCGTGGCTCTACCCTTCATTCGATTCCTGCGAAACCATACATTTCAGCAGGATATTGCACGACCACATGTTGCAGGTCCTGTACGGGCCCTACGGATAGAGAAAATGTTCGACTGCTGCCCTGGCCAGCACATTCTCCAGATCTCTCACCAACTGAAAACGTCTGGTCAATGGTGGCCGAGCAACTGGCTCGTCACAATACGCCAGTTACTACTCTGAATGAACTGTGGTATCGTGCTGAAGCTGCATGGGCAGCTGTACCTGTACACGCTATCCAAGCTATGTTTGACTCAATGCCCAGGCCTACAAGGCCGTTATTACGGCCAGAGGTGGATGTTCTGGGACTGATTTCTCAGGATCTATGCACCCAAATTGCGTGAGAATGTAATCACCTATCAGTTCTAGTATATTATATTTGTCCAACGAATACCCGTTTATCAACTGCATTTGTTCTTGGTGTAGCAATTTTAATGGCCAGTAGTGTAGTTTCAATATACCAAGAGAGGACCATGTCAGAGCACATATGGGCTCCTTAGCGGAATATTCTCGTGTTACGTAACTCCGGCAGATGTCCTTCAGACACCCGGCCTGTTCGCGAGCCTGTCTGTACGTAGACCCCTCTTTACTGAGCCGTGCGGTTGCGTCCCGTTAGCAGATAAGCGCGGCTCGGTCAGCAGGAGTCCCGCTGGACTTCGCGCCTACAACATCCGCCTCGACCGCTGCTCGCCATCCCTGACTCACAGCCGACGTCCGACGCCAGTGCTCGTTATTACCCTCTCCCGTCACTCAGATACTGTTCTTCAGATTTCTTCTCCTTTTTCCCTGTGTTGTGTTTCCTGGCTAAAGGCCAGTTAATCTTGGCCAGAGCGAAGAAAGAAGCAAAAGACGTGTGATAATCTCTTTACATCATAACGCAGTCTCTTGCACACATTTCCATCCGCTCTGCACAAAAATGCCCCCTCAAGGTTTACCAGCGTATGTGATTATTTCAGATAGGTTGTTAAGTGGTATGATTTAATGTTATCTCTCAAGTTTTCTCGTCGTCAGGGCCAGCTACATGTTAGTTAAGAACGACCGGATTCCTGGGCCATAGCGTACACAGAAAACACACTGAGCGCTATCTCCACGCTTAGAGCCATCATCATCCGTCAGAAAGAAATTCGGAGCTGTTCCATAGCGCTCAAACACTTTCAGACAAGGAGAAGCTCGCCGAAGAATTACGTCTACGAGTTGTGTTCCGAAGGAATAGATACTAAGGGCATCAAAAAGAACTAGCATTACAATCAAATTCCAGGACGTCTGAGAAAGGGGTTGACAATGAGTTCGAGTTGGAGAAGCCAGAAATAGCTACTTTACCCTGGCCCAGTATCCGGAAAGATCGGTACACTCTTACGGAAACAAGGCCCTCGACTAACATAAATGGTCTTCTTTGCAACGTTCAATACGATCTAAGTCTCCCAAATACCAGTTCTTTTTATTTCAAACACGACCGGTTTCGGCCTCTGATATCCTCATCATCGGGTGTTATACTGAAAATAAACATGAGACCTGAGCTAATAACAGGTTTTCACGCAGTAGTACACTTAAAAAGCAAACAAGAGGTTCCACATAACATTTTAGCAACCAACTGAGGAGGTATTTTCAACCTCTGCTACAATGTTCAGTCGCGGATCTCCTCCGACAGGATTGTTTGTTCCTAAATCGGGATTTGTACCGTATCCCATGGCGATATTGCGTGGGGAGACAATCAGAGCAATAGAGTGGAGATGCAAGAAACGTCAGCGATACGTCAGACTAAAACAGCCAAGCACATCAGCTGTCGCCGAGAAGTGCCTCAAAAATATGATCATGAAATGAAATACTGAAATACGATGAGACCAGATGCAAAAGTTAAGTTTCTGGGACAGCATAACAAGGAGTCTATCGAAATAAAGATGTCAGAAATCCTAAGAGAACAGAGGCGGAGGTTTCCAATTTTTAAACAACTCTTAGGGTCCGGCACTTAGTTTATGAAGATCTCGCCGGAGATCGCATCCCTCAGAGCTGGAAAACGTTGAGAGAATTTTGCATTTTATGGAATATCAGTGCTGGCTCTGGGAGTAGGGAATCGGATTCAGCTATCAATAGTGGCATGGGTCCAACTATAATTCACACTCTCGTTGGCGTCCAGACAGCGAGGTCACATAGCAGTAAAACTGGCAGCACCTGAAGAAGACAGTTGGGTCGATTGTCGATATACTGTGCATAAAATTGAAACAGGGACTCGGGAGAATACCCGGAAGCACATCATTAGGCATGATTCAGTTGTTGTACGTGTGCACTATAAGACTTTCGTTGACCATTCCATCCACAAACTCAAATCATAACTGACATCGGTTTAGCGTGATCTGCTAATATTAGGAGATTCACTACAATTTTTTATCGTTCCAAGACCCTCTGTAATTCTATTACAAATGTTTCTCGTGTGCAACTTGCTTCTTTTCAAACATGCTAGAACATTCTACATCTGCACGCCTTCGCCACTAACCATCTGTGGCCTCTTGCACAGGCTACGTAGTTAACCAGTTTCATATTCATCCCTGTCTGTTTCATTCCATCCATACTTTTAGTGCTGTGGTCATTACGCGAGACATACGCCGGACAAAGTATGTATTATCAAGAATTAATTGAGAAATCTCATTACCAAGATGGTTTACAAAAAGAAATCAGCCGTTCTAATTTGTCAGTGTAATGTATTTCAGGTTTATTCCTGTATGAAGCACTTTAAAACCTATTGATATGCTCTTCAGACTTGTTTTAACATTCCTGGGATTATTTTTCGTCATCTCAGAACCTGCAAGAAAAAGTTTCTTTAAAAATTACGGAAAACCTGAACTAGGGGGCCAGACGCGGGTTTGAACCGTCGTCCTCCCGAATGCACCATAGCGCCACCGACTGTGAGTCAGTGATATGTCCTGAAAGTTATGTCGTGCCATTTGTTCCTTCCCATACGCATTCTACACACAGCAGTGGTCGTAAGTTTCACGTGTATTCAGTCGCCGGCTCACAGTGTGCAAAAACTTTAAAATGATAAATATACAAATTTCCTAGGTGATTAAGACTGTGTGCTGGGTTGGGACTCGAACTTTACGTGTCACTCTCATTACCTCCCTTTCCTGTTCCAGTTGCGTATGGTTCGCGGGAAGAACGACTGCCGGAAAGCCTCCGTGCGCGCTCGAATCCCTCTGATTTTACATTCGTGATCTCCTCGGAAGATATATGTAGGGGGAAGCAATATATTCGATACCTCATCCAGGAACGCACCCTCTCGAAACCTGGACAGCAAGCTACACCGCGATGCAGAGCGCCTCTCTTGCAGAGTCTGCCACTTGAGTTTGCTAAACATCTCCGCAACGCTGTCACGCTTACCAAATAACCCTGTGACGAAACGCGCCGCTCTTCTTTGGATCTTCTCTATCTCCTCCGTCAACCCGACCTGGTACGAATCCCACACTGATGATCAATACTCAAGCATAGGTCGAACGAGTGTTTTGTAAGCCGCCACCTTTGTTGATGGACTACATTTTCTAAGGACTCTCCCAATGAATCTCAACCTTGTGCCCGCCTCACCAACAATTAATTTTACATGATCATTCCACTTCAAATCGTTCCTCACGCAACTCCCAGATATTTTACAGAAGTAACTGCTACCAGTGTTTGTTCCGCTATCATATAATCATACAATAAGGGATCCTTCTTTCTATGTATTCGCAATATACTACATTTGTCTATGTTTATGGTCAGTTGCCACTCCCTGCACCAAGTGCCAATCCGCTGCAGATCTTCCCGCATTTCGCTGCAATTTTCTAATGCTGCAACTTATCTGTATATTACAGCATCATCCGCGAAAAGCCGCATGGAACTTCCGACGCTATCTACTAGGTCATTTATATATATTGAAACACGTATGTAACATAGCAGCGATGGCGAGGCATTGTAGCATCTGTGACCAGAGAGTTTGCGCTTGACCGCGCGAGTGTTGCGAGCGGTTCTCAGTCTGTCAGTCAGTCGTTGCGAGTCTGTAGCTCTGTCTAGTTGAGTGCAGTACTCTGTCAGTAGTCGTGCAGTGAAGTATGCTAATAGTCGTCATGCAGAGCGGTCGGTCAGTAGTAGCAGCCCAGTGCGGTTGTGTGATGTAGGCGGTCGGCAACACTGGTCAAGATGGTGAATAAGGTATACTGTTAATTAATATAATCATTAGATAATGAAAAATTTTATTTATTGTAATTATTCTCCAACAAGTCCCCCAATAATAATTTTTATTTCAAAAGCATTTTTTCAAAAATTTAATTTTTTTTATTGAACTAAAGATTTCGTTGCACTTCCCATTTCATTCCACTTCTTTTGAAGAAAAATTTCACTAGAATCACAAAAAAAAGAGAATATTATTATTTGCTATGCAGTTCCTCCAAGCGGTGCGCAACAACAAGAGCAGAAATGTGACATCCATTTATTCTGAGGTAAGACTTTAATTCTGATTGTTTTGCACAGGGCCAAAGACCGATATTTCGGTTTAATTGTATTTTCTTGTCACTGAACGGACTTTAAATTTTGTGAAGAATTTATATTTGAGTCAGATTGCGAATTTCACATTTTTGTTGCCATTTTCAATACCTCTCATTGTGGGCGAGGTTACAATTAGCGCAATGTCCATTAGCATTTCTATATAATATCACCTTGTAAAATTTTGTGGGGAGGTTACACTTGGCGACACCCAGTCCAGGATCGTATTTCGTTGAGAGTCTTTTGAGCGACAGTCAGATATCTGCTCTTATTTGCTTAGATATAATTAGGATTTGGCGCAACGCTTTTATTAATCTTGTGACTTTCTTTCTACAGGTCAACGGCAATTCGTTGCTCTATTGTATTTGTGTGTTGCTTTTGCATTTGTGCTTATTGTTTTGTGAATAATTGTGACTGTTGTTAAAATGCCGCGAAAGACTGTGAATAGTGTATCGCGAGGTATTATGAACGAAATAAGCGAATTAAATAACTTCACCAATAATACTAGTGACACGCAGTGTAATCATGACAATCCTGCGTCCACTAACAATCAGTGCATTCCAACCACTAATGATGACTTTCACCTTAATGATGAACAAACGAACTCAATTGTCTCGTCTGTTAATTTGACGACAATTGATGACGCGGGACGCTCTATAGTAATGAGCGCTGCCGAGCTTAACACAGCCGATTTGGAAAACTCAAGTAACGTACAGACAAATTTGTCTAATGAAAATGAACAGGATACACAAAGTACGACGGATTTATTTAATTCCGAAATAGTGAGTGACAGTGTAGGTCCGACTGATAATCCTTTTTGTAAGTTACGGAATGACCAAATGGTCACACAGAACGTGACAATTGCATGTACTCCATCACAGAGCACTGAGAATGCAACTGCTACTTTTGATGTGAATCAATTTATGGCAATAATGCTACAGTTTAAGAACGACCTTACTGCAAATTCCAAACAACAGAGTGAAGATATCAAACAACAATTTAGTGAACAGGATAAAAAATTTAATAAAATTAATGAGAAACTTGACAATAATGACGAAAATCTCAAACAACTTAATAAAAAATTAGACGACAATTCCAGACAGCTTAGTGAACAAATTAGAGACGTTGCCGCGCAGTGCCATGACACTAAGGAACAGTTGCGTGTGGAAATTGAGGCTTGTTCACAAAAAAATAGCGAAGAAATTAAGTCTGTTGCGCAAGAATTAAGGGAAATGCAAACAGCCGCAACAGAAACACTCAGAGACGAAATTAGCGGAGTCGCCAAACAGTGCTCTGAAAAAGCTACACAATTACGGGACGAGTTTAAAGCAATGACGGTAGAACTTTCGCGCACTATGGACGCAAAGATAGACGCGAAATTCGAACAGCAGAACACTCAGATTAACGAGCGTTTTAATCAGCACATTCAGAACAGTGATACGCGTTTCCGCAGATTTATTCAGGATCAAAACAAAGTAAAACGACAAGTCATGGAAACAATCACTGCACAAAGACAAGAGGACAAACGTAAAATATTCGCGAAAGCGAAGACGTATGTAGACAATAATATTACTACAGTGTCCGACAAAATTAATACCATAGAACAATTGAACGCGGAATTACGAGATGAAATTTCTGATCTTAAATCAAAAACAGATACACACACAGTAAATATTCAAACAGTGACAGACAGATTCGAACAATTAGATCTAACACAGGATTGCGATGTCATCAAAGCTGATGTTAAAAAACTGAGCGAAACTACGCGTAAGTTGCAAAAACAGATTAATGCGTCTGATTCTAAAACCGATGATCAGGTTAAAATGCTGTCTGAAAAATGTGATGAATTGGCCAGCCGTATTGATGTCATCGAAAATACTAATGACAATAAATCAGACGATACTGCACCGGTTTCATTTAACCAAACACCTGAATTTCAAAATTTACAGCAGACAATTAATGAGATCGATTCATCTAACAATACGTTACGGAGGAAGTTGTC
This sequence comes from Schistocerca americana, assembly GCF_021461395.2. NCBI lineage: Eukaryota > Metazoa > Arthropoda > Insecta > Orthoptera > Acrididae > Schistocerca > Schistocerca americana. The sequence continues at coordinate 386,242,849 of NC_060126.1, forward strand.
AAATTTACAACAAGAAGTAACAGAGATCAAAAACATTTCAGTTAATAACATACCGCAACAGACGCCACTTTATGAACATGTGTCAGACTCACGCAGCGCGTATAATTTGGGTAATCTACAGAGAGTACGGGACTTAGATTCCGATCAACCACAGTTCAATAGATTCTCTTACGATCCTGAACCTGTTCCATCACACAGAGATGATAATTTCGACTACAAACATTTTCTGTCAGTGAGAAAGTTTAAGGTTTTCAAAAACGATAGAACGCAGATTCACCCACTGGATTGGATTCAACAATTTAGCTTTGCTCTTCCACCGACTTGGCCTGTAACGCATAAACTTGAATTTATTTGCAGTTTTTTGGAAGGCGAACCGGCAACTCGTATGAGACCGATCGCGAGGCAATGCTATTCAGTAGAAGAGTTTCAGAATGCTTTTCTATCTGCGTATTGGTCGAAGACGACACAGCGCGGAATTAAAGATCAGTTAATTAGTTTGCCGAATTACGAGAACTCAAATTTTCCCAGTGTCACGCAATTTTTTGAGCATATGGTCCAACAAAACCAGTACCTAAGTGAGCCGTACAGTGAATCCGCACTTATACAATTATGCATTTCCAAATTACCACGGTCATTACGAGTGTCACTTCTAACAGGTCAGCAAAAAGAAAATATTTCAGCGTTTAGAGATCTTTTACAGCTCTTGGAAGTACAGCAATCTGATTATTCTTTTGTAAACAAAAACTTTTCGTGTAACAACCAAGGTCAACAACAGTACTACAATTATGATCAGGGACGTAATTTCAATCGGAAAGATAACAGACGCTTTAGGAACGACAACTACCAAAACTTTAATAACAGGCAAAATTCTAATTATCAATACCGTCAAAATTTTCGGCAACAGGAACAACACTTTAGTAACAATAGAGGTGTTTCACAACAACAACATCAAAACCAGCCGGTTAGCATACCTAACCAACAATGGAATACACAAGGTCAACCAGGCTTTAATGTTTCGCCGCGTGGACGTATAGCCCCTGGTCCAACAAATAGTAACGCACGGGAGCAGAGAAACAACTATGTACAAAGAAGACAGTATTTCAATTCCCATCGCAATACACCGTATAGGAATGACTATTACGACAGACGTAAAAACGATGAGCACAATTACCCGCGTACATATAATAACAGTCGGTCTCACCAACAGCAAAATCATACGCAAGAACATATTGTCATGAATGAACCCGACAGTAGGTACCATCCAGAGCGTAACACGTCTGGAAGAAGTAATAGGACAGTTCAAATAGTCGAAATGCCACAGAATCCTCCTAATAATAATAACACGTCAGATAGAATCTGACTAGATAATGTACAGGACGCATCTTCCAATAATACAAGCACTACCTTAGACATGCAAAATGTTGTTCACGAAAATGTAATTACTTTTGACGACATCAGAGACACTCTTTTACAGGAAAGACCAGTTATTCAAAAAACCATTTCACATCCTGTTATCGAAATTAAAATTGGTTCATCGAAATTCTCAGCAGTAATTGATTCCGGATCACCTATATCAGTAATAAATGAGGAGACTTTTAATGAGTGCAACAAAGAGAATACTTATCCGACATTACCTTTAAGCAAAATGAAAGTAAAAGGAGCAGTGTCGAGTAAAGGTGTAGACGTTAAATTACAGACGCATTTATCATTTTGTATTGGAGGTCATACTTTTCATTCTAATTTTTGGATTGTTCCTTTATTGACAACAGACGTTATTTTAGGTACGAATTTTCTGGTGCAACACGACGCAGTGATTGATTTTCAGAATTCTTATTTAATGTTAAAAGATGAAAATGTACAACTGGCTTTAGAATTTCAGCATTCACTATCTGCGGAAGAGCAAACAATTAACCGCACAGAAGTCATTTCCGTATCACGTAACATAGACTGTAATCCCACATTGTTCACTGATACGTACGTACACAACTATAATACTTCAGACGTAACTGACTACGACGTAATGCAATTGATTTCTGATAAGGTTAAAGAGAGCAGTGCAACTACAGACGACGAACGAACGCAATTACACAAAATTCTTTTACAGCAAGCTCCAGTTTTTGACAACATTCCTGGTACTATGTCCGGCTTTATGTATGAATTTCAAGTCAAACAGCACGACACATTTAAAGCAAAGCATTATCCTATTCCATACATTCACAGAGAACAGGTTAAAAAAGAATTGCAGGATATGCTTGATCAAGGAATTATTGAACCAGCAGTTAGTCCATACATAAACCCGCTACATATTGTTAAGAAAAAAGATGGCTCACTTCGCCTTGTACTTGATTCGCGTCACATTAATGACATTATTATTAACGAAACAGATCGACCACAGACACTAGAGGAACTTTTACAGAAATTTCATGGTACAGCTATTTATTCTACACTAGATTTGAAATCGGGATTTTGGCAAATTCAACTTCATCCGAACTGCAGAAAATATACAGCTTTTCTCTGTTTCGGCGACTGTTATCAATTTTGCAAACTACCGTTCGGCTTAACTATTTCTTCTGCAGCTTTTATTCGCGGTTTGAACACTATACTTCCGACAGAACTTAAAGACAGAATTACGACGTATGTAGACGACATTCTTATCGCAGAAGCTAACTGGTCCGAACACAATCTGATTCTTGAACAACTGTTACAAACTTTTCATGCACAAGGACTTACAGTCAATCTTAGTAAATCGCACTTTGGCAAAACTTCCATAAAATTTCTTGGACACGTAATTTCAGCAGAAGGCATTGCACCTGATCCGGAAAAACTTCAAGCTCTACGTGACATTACCGTTCCTACGACGAAGAAGCAATTACGCAGTTTTTTGGGCTTAATTAACTTTTTTCGTAAATTTATTCACCATTCTGCTTTAGACACGCCTAGACTATGCCAATTAACAGGTAAAAACAGTATTTGGTCTTGGGATAAGCAAGCACACTCTGAATTCATGAACCTGAAACATGCTTTGTTGAATGCACCACTATTATCGCACCCAGATCTTACTAGAAATTTTTCCATTGCCACCGACAGTTCCAACACCGCCTTAGGCGTACATATTTTCCAGGAAATTGAAGAAGATGGTTCAATAGTAATTAAAAACATCGCATTTGCAAGCCGCATTCTGTCACCTGCTGAGCGAAATTACTCCGTTACAGAACTTGAAACATTATGTGTTGTATGGGCTTTTACGAGATTTCAGCACTTTCTTTATGGCAGACATACCACCGTTTACACAGACCACAGAGCGATACAATTTTTACTCTCGGCTAAATTTACTCACGACAGGTTAAGTAGATGGAAACTTTATTTACAGGAATTTAATTTTACAATTGTTCACATTCCTGGCACACAAAATGTTATAGCAGACGCACTATCGCGTTCTCTCGGCAACAATCAGCAAGACGTAGCAACCAACTTCTGCAAAACAAATTTCAGTGTCATGTACTTTCAGCAAGTTGCATTTGAAAACTTTATTTCATCGTCATTACAGGACATAGCAAAGGAGCAAAATAAAGACAATGTGTGGAAAGAAATTAAACACCTTTGGCAAGATAGAAAAAATGTTACGATTAGAAACCATTACACTGTACGCAATGACATTCTGTTTCGCCGCTCTCATCCTGACAGCAACAATTGGTTATTATGCATTCCTGACGAACTGGTCAACAAATTAATTTGGTACACTCATTTAAGCTACGCACATTACGGAGCAAGAAAATGTTTTCTTATACTGAGACAGAACTGTTATTTTACTAACATGGAAAAACGTATACGACGAGTTTTAGCGTCTTGTAAAATTTGCCAGAAAGCTAAATCAGACACCACTTCACATATTCCTCCTTTATATCCCATTATACCTGTTAAATTAAGACACATGGCCGCAGTAGACATTTTTGGTCCGATTCCGAGAACTAACAGAGGTTTTTGCTACATTTTTGTCGCTGTTGAGCTCACTTCAAAATTTGTTACTTTCACTCCGTTACGCAAAGCTACCGCTAAAACTGTTTCGAAAGCATTTGTAAAACATTTTCTATCTCATGTAGGGCATGTAATGAAAGTAATTTCTGATAATGGATCACAATTTCGTAGTAGCGTATGTACACGCGTGTTACGAGCTAGAAACATTTCTCCGATCTATATATCCAAGTACCACGCTTCTTCGAACCCTTGTGAAAGATTAATGAAAGAAATTGGTAAACTGTGCCGAATATACTGCCACAAAAGACATATTGATTGGGATACATACATACTCTCATTCCAAGATGTAATTAATTCCATTCCAAATGAATCCACAATGCTATCTCCGACTGTTATACTGAAAAACGTTGAACCACCGAACTAAATTAAAGAATTAGTAAAATTACCCAAATGTAGGCGACTAAGACACCACGAAATAATTAACATTGCGCTGAACAACATCAAACGTGCCGCAGAGCGCCGGAGAAGACAGCAAAAACAGGTTTGTACACGCCGCGTCTTTCACGTTGGACAGAAGATACTAGTACGTACACACTATTTATCCAGCAAATTAAAAGGTAAGTGCAGTAAATTTGAACTTCTATACGCAGGTCCATATCGGATTCGCAGCATCCCTCACCCCAATGTTGTACACGTCGAAACTTTGAGAACTAGAAAATCGAAAGGCAATCACCATATCTCAAACATTAAACCGTTTATTGAATGAAGACACTTTATGATTCAACACACTATGATGTCATTTACTAATGCAATTAATTCACCTGACTAATTACTGATGATTATCGTATTTTTTCTTGGCAAGTGCCCGGCAAGGTAAGGTTAGCAGGTCGCTTTTCTTGTCGTTACACATCAGACCGTGCACATTTTCCACTTTTTGTGTATATGATTGTACTCCAGTTTTGTTTGTATGTATTGTGAAATAGTTAAGGTATAACACACCAGTTGATTTTGACATTCTTTTGCCCTATGACATCTCAAGATCGCGACTGTTTTACGTTTTTTTTTTTTTTTTTTTGCTGCTGCATTGTGATATTTTGTGTACATTTTTGCATTTGAACACTGTCAATGTTTTTGACATATTACGTTTTCTGTCATGTTATGCTGTATGGTTAATTGTGTCACCATAAACCAGTCATTATTTAGTGGGTATATGATTTAAATGCAGGACATTAATCTTTGTTCATCAATTTCAGAAAGGAATGATGATTCTAAGAAATAAATTTAACATAAATGGGAATTTCACCTACGGAGTAAACGAAAGGAGATGCAATAACTTTATGAGGAAAAGTAAATGGATCAGGATTAACAAACATTAACAAGAATATACTATACTCATCACAGAATAGCAGTCTTAACTAATTTTTTCTTTCAGAATACAAGGTGATTGATGCAGGCTGTCAGACTGAACTGCACATCTTAGTTTTAGTGATGAAATATGCTAGAGATAAGGAATAGTTATGTAATGAGTAATGAAGTGATTTTTTTTGCAGATGATAATGAATACTGATGAATAATGATGAAGGATATGATGTTATGAATAATGAAGTTTTTCCTTACAGATGATGATAATAGTGAAGTTATGATGATATGGATAATGAAGTTTTTTTCTTTACAGATGAGGATAATGTTGAAGTTATGTATTTATGCTACGTAGTTATTTAAGTATTTGTTGCAGTTTGCTTTGACAGCAGGTGTTACATTGCATAGTAGGATGACTGAAAGTTTTGGAAAGGACAGCTATGGAACACATTTTTATACACACTTCACTACCTGTTAATTCGAAGTTCACTACTTTTCAGCATAGTGTGCGTTTCTTCTTTCAGGTCAATAATCCGTTTTTGTATTTTTTCCAGGAGAAGTTTTTCATGATACTGACTAAACCTGTTACTTATTATACCTGTTCTAGTACTTGCATTTTTATATTTTTACCCATTTGTGTCTATCATTTATAAATGTGATCACATATACTGCCTTGTTACATAACCTTGCTACAGCTGACTCATGACGAATGACGTTACCTATCCTCATTTGCAGCAATAGGTCAAAAACAAATAGTGTTATGCCTCACCAATTAATTGTCGATCCCAACGCAATGCATTGCTAAAAGAGGTATTACCAGTCCCACATAATGTCACAAGTTTATGATAATTCTGAATAATACTGATTAGCTCTGAATAGTATGTCGCTTCAGTAATGACTTCTTAATGAGACAAAAAAAAAGTATATATTTAAGATAATGCTTTGTCACTAGCTAATAACTGCCACTGTTTATTGTAATGAGACTACTTAAAATGCCCATGATTATTAATGATTTGACTGTAATTAACTGATTTTAATAATGACTTTGTAATGATCTGAATACTACTGAAGGAGGAACACTGTTTATGGTAATGAGACTACTTATAATGCCTGTGATTATTAATGCTATGACTGTAATTAACTGATTTTTAATAATGACTTCGTAATAATCTGAATAATACTGAATGATGATTCTATTCAATACTTGCTGGCCACTGAGTGCCAATAATTAATGTCACTTGAAGAATTGTTATTAATTATGCCATTAATTAGCCCTTTTTTTCCCATGTTGAGTTTTCATGTTTTGGTTAATGGCCAATGAGTGCCAATAATTTGTATCACTCAATGTATTATGTTAATGCTAGGCCAATAATTGACTCTCCTCTTCAATTAAGGCTTCTGATGAACATTATTCTGTCTTACTAAATATACTTTGTAACTGGCCAAGGACCGCCACTGTTTATTGTAATACGATTACCCATGATGCCAGCTAGTGATTCTTAATAGATTGTAATGACACATAATTAATTAACTATGGTACTGTTTAATAATGCTTTGTAATTAATTAAGGCTAATAATTCTTACTATATTGGAATGACAAATGATTAATTAATTAACTGTAATTAGACAAATGATTAGTTAACGACAGATGATTAATTAACTGTAATTAGACAAATGATTAATTAACGACAAATGATTAATTAACTGTAATTAGACAAATGATTAATTAACGACAAATGATTAATTAACTGTAATTAGGAAAAGGCTAATGATTATTATTGGAATGACAAATGATTAATTAACTGTAATTAGGAGAAGGTTAATGATTCTTAATTATACTCTGTAACTGAAAAGAATGCGATTATTTCATAATGCTTTGTAACCAGGAAAAGAAGGCTACTGATTCTCTGTAAAACAATTAATGAACATTTTTCTGTAATACTACATACTTGGTACAGAAATGTTCAATAACTGGGCTATGAATGCCACAAACTGCTAATTAAGTCTGTAATTGTCAATATTATGTGACTTGATGTCCTTCACCTCATAAGCTAACTACCCTGAATTACTGCAATGTCCATTTGTCCTGTTTATCCTACTGATCATGGAGCAATATATTTGGTTTTGCACTAATTCTACGTGGGTGTGCCTTGTAAGAGCGTGGTGTTGACACGACATGCTGTCCACCACCGTGAGCAATGAAGACGTTATTATGGTCCCACTGTTTGGTGTACCTAATGTACTGCCAAAATGAAAACATGGAACATTACTACGACAGTTCAGTGTCTTGGCTACACTGATAAATTCTGATGGGAAAAGAACTTCAAGTTGTGTCACTTGGTGTTGTACTTCTGTGGAAAGATATGGACTTTCAGAACAGCTGTGTGCAATCTAAAGTGCTACAACCATGATGCAATCCTTCCCTTTCCTATCCTAATTCTTGTCACATAATGAAAATCATTTTTTTGGTAACATCATTTCTGTTCGTAGGTTATACATTTTTTTCGATTCGCTGAACTCCAGTGCGAGTACACTTATGTCACTGGTCGACATGATGTTTGCCATTATGTTTATTTGTTGTGAAAATGCTAAAGACATTTTTCAGTGCATGTGCACTTTGGACATGATTTTCTTGCCATTATGTTTATTTATTGCGAAAATGCTAAAGACATTTTTCGATTTGTTCTGAAGTACAGTATATGTACACTCTTGTCTTTTATATTGTATATACATTTTTTATTTTCTGAACTACAGTGCATGTGCACTCATGTCACTTGTCAACATAATATTTTTTGCCAGTCTGTTTATTTGTTCTGAATATGCTAAAGAATTTTTTCAGTGCCTGTGCACTTTGTTATCTGTCAAAAAATTTGTATATACATTTTTCTGATTTGCTACTATGTTTTGTATTCACATTTTGTCTTTGTCTGATATATTTTGTACTTAGTGCGTGTGCACAACATTTAAATATTCTGTAAGTTGTAGGATTTTGTTAATTAAAGAAAAATTTTGCCGCGCTTGGCAAGTCCAAATGACTCACCATCGCTGCCAAATTTTTGCCCCCCCAGTGGAGGGTTATGAAACACGTATGTAACATAGCAGCGATGGCGAGGCATTGTAGCATCTGTGACCAGAGAGTTTGCGCTTGACCGCGCGAGTGTTGCGAGCGGTTCTCAGTCTGTCAGTCAGTCGTTGCGAGTCTGTAGCTCTGTCTAGTTGAGTGCAGTACTCTGTCAGTAGTCGTGCAGTGAAGTATGCTAATAGTCGTCATGCAGAGCGGTCGGTCAGTAGTAGCAGCCCAGTGCGGTTGTGTGATGTAGGCGGTCGGCAACACTGGTCAAGATGGTGAATAAGGTATACTGTTAATTAATATAATCATTAGATAATGAAAAATTTTATTTATTGTAATTATTCTCCAACAAGTCCCCCAATAATAATTTTTATTTCAAAAGCATTTTTTCAAAAATTTAATTTTTTTTATTGAACTAAAGATTTCGTTGCACTTCCCATTTCATTCCACTTCTTTTGAAGAAAAATTTCACTAGAATCAAAAAAAAAAGAGAATATTATTATTTGCTATGCAGTTCCTCCAAGCGGTGCGCAACAACAAGAGCAGAAATGTGACATCCATTTATTCTGAGGTAAGACTTTAATTCTGATTGTTTTGCACAGGGCCAAAGACCGATATTTCGGTTTAATTGTATTTTCTTGTCACTGAACGGACTTTAAATTTTGTGAAGAATTTATATTTGAGTCAGATTGCGAATTTCACATTTTTGTTGCCATTTTCAATACCTCTCATTGTGGGCGAGGTTACAATTAGCGCAATGTCCATTAGCATTTCTATATAATATCACCTTGTAAAATTTTGTGGGGAGGTTACAATATTATGAAAAGCAATGGTCCCATAACACTCCCCTGTGGCACGCCAGAGGTTACTATAACGTCTGTAGACGTCTCTCCATTGAGAACAAAATTCTGTGTTCTGTTTGCTAAAAACTCTTCAATCCAGTCGCACAGCTGGTCTGATATTCCGTAGGCTCTTACTTTGTTTATCAGGCGATAGTGCGCAACTGTATCGAACGCCTTCCGGAAGTCAAGGAAAATGGTATCTACCTGGGAGCCTGTATCTAATATTTTCTGGGTCTCATGAACAAATAAAGCGAGTTGGGTCTCACACGATCGCTGTTTCCGGAATCCATGTTGATTCCTTCAGGGTAGATTCTGGGTTTCCAGAAACGACACGATACGCGAGCAAAAAACATGTTCTAAAATTCTACAACAGATCGACGTCAGAGATATAGGTCTATAGTTTTGCGCATCTGCTCGATGACCCTTCTTGAAGACTGGGACTACCTGTGCTCTTTTCCAATCATTTGGAACCTTCCGTTCCTCTAGAGACTTGCGGTACACGGCCGTTAGAAAGGGGGCAAGTTCCATGGTATAACTCATTTTCTAAAACTCTTCATACTTCATTACACACAAGAACATACCGCGCCAGATTAGCACAAAAACCTATACTGCCTGGCAAAAAAAGTGAAGCTCCCAGAAGACATGGTCGGTTGTCAGTGTAGAGGAGGTGGACAAAAATATGGAAACACCAAACACCGTAACGCATTATCACGCCTAATACAGCGCAGAAATACCATTGGCTCTCAAATCAGCTTCCAGACGGCTCGGAATGGATAAACATAGGTCCTCTACCGTTTTCGAGGGAATCTTATACAGTTCTCAGTGCAAAATAGTGACAAGTTCAGGTAACGAAGATGGAGATGGATAACGATCACACACCAGTACTGGACAAAGCGAGCTCTGTGAACTGTGGCCCTGTCTCTTGAAACACACCATCACCATTTTGGAACAAACATTGTGCCATGGGATGGACCTGATCATCCAAAATGCTGCCTTGTAGAATAACCGTATGACCCTTGGAATAGCTGCCCAAATGATCATCGAACCCCCGCCATGTTTCGCTCCTGGGAAGCAGACTCCCAATGTGTGTGCATTACTAAGGGACCAAACGGCTAAGGTCTTCTGTCCCTAGACTTACACACTGCTTAAACTAACTTATGCTAAGAACAACACACACACCCATGACCGAGGGAGGACTCGAACCTCGGGCGGGAGGGGCCGCGCAATCCGTAACTTGGCGCGGCGGGAAGTAGACTCGGTAGGAAGTTGGAAACAAGACTCAGCAGACCAAATGACTTTCATTCATTGCTCCATAGCCCAGATTTTATTGCTACAGCACCACCTTTTCCCGTTACAGGCATTTGTATAACTGCTGAGTGGTTCTGGGATTCCAGCTCGCCCTTTAATGTCCTGTTTCTGGAGCTGCTTTCGTGTTGTTTTGGTGTTGACAGGTTTCGCGAGTGCGAAATTCAATTCTGCAGTGACTTTTGCAGCTGTCGTCCTCTTGGTTTTCGTAACAGTCCAAGTCAATGACCGTCCAGCACGATCTTTCAACAATACGTTGGTCCGCGTTATGACTTAACGGATGAAATTTTTCGCTTTCCCTGCATGCGGAATTTGGTTACGGTGTCTCCTGAAATACCAAATACTCCTGCTTCCTTGGTTACGGAAACACGTACCATGCGGTGACCAACAATTCGCCCACGTTTGACTCCATTTAGCTCCGACAGAATGTGCTCACAACCACACAGCACAGTGTTCCGGTCACGACTGACACCGGCAACATGTTGAGGACTCTCGTCATCATCATCATCATCATCATCAGTGTTCTGCCTAAAGGCAGGTTTCCACATGGTAGTTCCCCAGGCTGTCCGGTCTTCTGCAATCCTCTTCAGGTCTGCATAATTTCCTCTTCCCTTTATGTTGTCTATTACCTCGTATCTCCTTCTTCCTCTCAGTCTTCTCCCACAAACCAATCCTTCCAAAGCATCCACTAGCAAGCACTCCCTTCTCAATGAATGTCCCGACCAGTTCTTTTTCCTTTCTCTTACAACCTTCAGCAGACATCTTCTCACACCAACCCTTTCCAATACTCTTTCATTACTCACTCTTTCCATCCAGCTTATTCTCTCCATTCTCCTCCACATCCACATCTCAAATGCTTCTAACCTTTTTTCATCCTCTCGTCTCAGTGTCCATGTTTCTGCCCCATATAGTGCCACACTCCAGACAAAGCCTTTTCCTTTGTCCTTTATCTAGTTTGGCACATAAGAGTCTCCTCTTTCTGTTGAATGCCTCCTTCGCTATGGCAATTCGAGTTTTCTCCTCCTGGCGACATCTGAAGTCTTTAGTTATTGTGCTTCCGAGATATTTAAATTTACTTACTTGGCTAATGGTAGATTGTCCTATTTTAATATTGGACAGTCTGCGTCTTGTACTGATGGCAATACTCTTTGTTTTTGCTGTGTTTATTTGCATCCAATATTCCACACAAGCTTCATTCAGATCCTTGAGCATGTTATTCACTGTCCGCTCACTTTCTGGCACTAATACCATGTCATCAGCAAATCTTATACATTCCATTCTCTTTCCACCAATACCTATTCCTCTTTTACCATCTAAGCTTTTCGCAATAATCTCTTCAAGGTATACGTTAAACAACGGTGGGGAAAGGCAACAACCTTGTCAAACACCTCGTCCAATGCTGCTTCCTTCTGACATTTCATTTCCAATCCTTATCCTTACTTTCTGGTGTAAATATAGCGTCTCTCTTTCCAATCTACTCCTTTCCCCTCCAAGATATCCATCAGCTTGTTCAACTGAACTCTGTCAAAAGCCTTTTCTAAATCTATAAAAACAGCAAAGATTTCTCTACCCTTTTCCATATATCTTTCCCCTATAGTTCTTAGCAGGCCAATAGCATCTCTTGTTCTTTTTCCTCTTCTAAATCCGAACTGCTCCTCTGCAATCCCTCTATCCAGGTTGCCATATAACCTTCCACAGTGTTCTGGTCACGACTGATACCGGCAACATGTTGAGGACACTGAACACGTGTATTTCGTGGTCAGACACAACAAAACAACCTGCGAGCTTCGCTAGTATCTGCATTTATGTTCAAGCATGCGTTTCTCGCGGTGTTTCCGTATTTCGGACACTTAAACACCATCGTCAGGTGCGTGAATGATTAGAGTTCCAAGTCTCTGTGTCAGGTAGGGCGGCCACCAGAGTGAATTATCGTTGTTCGTGTAGTGTTGTTATAAGAGAAAATAGAGGGAATAGATTTCGGCATAAATGACTGTTGCTGAAATGGTACAAAGTCGAATTAAAGTAATCACATATTAGTAAATGAAACGACAGTTGTCATATAGGTCACAAAATAAGCACCACTAACCAATATTGCACCAAAAATAAACAAAAATATAACTAGAATGAGATTTTCACTCTGCAGCGGAGTGTACCCTGATATGAAACTTCCTGGCAGATTAAAACTGTGTGCCGGACCGACACTCGAACTCGGGACCTTTGCCTTTCGCGGGCAAGTGCTCTACCAACTGAGCTACCCAAGCATGAGCCACGCCCCCAAGCTGTGAGGACGGGGTGTGGATCGTGCTTGGGTAGCTCAGTTCGTAGAGGACTTGCCCGCGAAAGGCACAGCTCCCTAGTTCGAGTCTCGGTCCGACACACAGTTTTAATCTGACAGGAAGTTTCAAAAATGTAAGTCCCTATCGACCGAAGCACCAGCGTGGCACAAACTGTAGCGTGCCGTCAACAAACAGGCTATGCAAGAGGGAACGAACGGGAAAAGACGATCGCTCCACCTACATCATGCACTCTTGCAATACAAAAAAAAAAAAAAAAAAAAAAAAAAAAATATTTCGAAGCAATAGAGTATTTGGACGAGATAACAATACAAGGTGCAATAGACTGACTAATAGCTAGCGAACTGAAACATATGTTTTTCGAGTTGGCCACACTCGAAACAATCCTTAGAAGAGGTTAAGAAGGAGCTACTAAACAACGAATAAGCGTCTGAAGATACAGATATGCGTCTGAAAATACAGAGGATATAAATTCATCGCGTCACGAGTTCTCAAGTGCTAAGAAGTAACGTGCTAACAGCACAACACACAAGAACAGCCTCACTAAGATAGTATCAATTAAAATAGCTTACCAATCGGTATAAAACTCTACAAAATGCAGACAGTATTACACACGTGTAAAAAAAAATGTGTCAGGAGGTTTTACTGAGACAAATGACGAATAAACCAGCACAGAAATATTGTTAGCTCCAGAACTGGAATGTGCTGACCCCAACACAACAACACCAGCCTAGCGACGCAAAACCTAATTGCAAATTCAGAACCACAAGAAAGTACAACTGCCCGTAGCAGGTCCACTATAGATTATGAGAAGTTAGAAAAGACTTGCGACAACGCAGACTAGAAAACAAAGATAACATCCCAAGGGCAATAAAATTTGTTACTCTAAAACTCAGCTAAGAGATTTAATGCTACTATGTACAGTAAACCTAACAACGGATGCGCGAGAACTATGTGACTTAATGACGAAAGCATGTAAGCGTCGCTCAGAAAAACTAAACAACCACAAAATACACTCTAAAAAGAAATTTAAAAGAAACAACGATGCACCACGAAGGAATTATCCGAATGGGACGGAAATCGGTAGATATACAAACAAATGGTTACAATTTCAGAAAAAAATGGAATGATTTATTCAACAGAAAGACCTTCGTAAATTGAGGAGGTCAATAACTAGTTGGTCCACTGAAACGTCCCCTTAGAAAAATCAGTGAACTACTGTGCTGGTAAACCTCTTACATTATTTCATTTTCAAACAGCTGAGCAGAACTGAACGTACTCAGACATTTCACTCTTTACCTATTCTGATCAACACTAAACTGACACACAATAGTTTTAGCGCAACGCAATCTGACTTTCAATAATCCCTACAAAAGAATGGCCCTGACTAACATTAACCTATACCTTTCACAAATCACTTACCTGACAAAAATCCTCGTTACTCGAACTACTGCAATACAGCGAGCGCCACTACTGCCAGCTAAATAAAAGATTCAAACTACTGAAGGCACTAACTACTGATAGGCATAGTTAGCAAATGAAAGATTTTGATAGAGAACAAACAATGTATTTACCTTAATAGTGTTCAGAAGTCATTATATATATATATAGCAGTTCATGACATCCAGTCTTACAAATTTGCTGTCTCTGATGGACACACGTCCAGATCATCCGCTCTCAAAACTCCGCCATCTCTCTGCCCACATTCACCACTGCTGGTGGCTCACCTCCAACTGCGCAACGCTGCGCGCTGTTAACAGCCAACTGCCCAACACTACAATAGCAAATTACAACAATGCAAACCAGCCACAGACTGCACACAGCACAGTCACTGATTTTCATATAGAGCACTACGTGGCGTTACCAACATAAAAACCTAAACAGCCTACTTACACCACCTCTGGCCCTTACGCAAACAGTTATTCAGCTTAGCACTGATTGAAAGAGTTGTTGGATGTCTTCCCGAGGTATATCGTGCCACATTCTGTCCAACTGTCGTGACAGATCGTCAAAATCCCGAGCATTTCGGAAGGCTATGCTCCTAATATTCCAAAGGTTCTGAAATGGAGAGACATCCAGCGATCTTGCTGGCCAAGGAGGGGTTTGGCAAGCACGAAGACAAGTGGTAGAAACTTGCGGGCGGAAATTATCGCACGGAAATGTAAGTCCAGGATGGCTTGCTATGAAGGACAACAAAACGGGGCATAGAATGTCGGTGACGTACCGCTGTTACACAATGAAACTGCACCTCAGACTATCATTCCTGGCTGTCGGGCCGTATGACGGGCGACATCCAGCTTCGTATCCCACCACTGTCTAGGCCGTCCCCAGACACGTCTTCACTGGTCATCGGGCAACAGTTAGAACCAGGTCTCATCACCGAAAACCTATTCCAGTCAATGAGATTGCTAGTTTACAGCGGTCAATGGTAGTCGGCGAAAGGGGCGTCGTGAGCTCACTCCCCCCCCCCCTTTCTGTGAGCCACCTACAAATGGTCCTTATGCTCACTGAAGGATGAGTTGCACCTCTGACCGACGATAATGATGAATCCGAGGCTCTGAGTGTCTCTCTGAGTATAGATCGGTCCTCATGTTCTGTAGTATGTTGAAACATCCCCTTACAAAAATTTATGAATTGCTGTACTGGTAAACCTTTTACGTTATTTGATTTTCAAACAGCTGAGCAAATCTGAACGTACTCAGACATTTCTCTCGTTACTTACTCTGATCATCACTAAACTGACACACAATATTTTTAGTGCAACGCAATCTGACTTTCAATAATCCCTACGAAAGAATGGCCCTGACTAACAATAATAACCTATATCTTTCATGAATCACTTACCTCACAAAAATCTTCGTTACTCGAACTACTGCAATACAGCGAGCCCCAATACTGCCAGCTAAATAAAAGATTCTAACTACTAAAGGCGCTAACTACTGATAGGCATAGTTAGCAAATGAAAGATTTTGATAGAGACCAAACAATGTATTGACCTTAATAGTGTTCAAAAGTCACAATATATATACACTCCTGGAAATGGAAAAAAGAACACATTGACACCGGTGTGTCAGACCCACCATACTTGCTCCGGACACTGCGAGAGGGCTGTACAAGCAATGATCACACGCACGGCACAGCGGACACACCAGGAACCGCGGTGTTGGCCGTCGAATGGCGCTAGCTGAGCAGCATTTGTGCACCGCCGCCGTCAGTGTCAGCCAGTTTGCCGTGGCATACGGAGCTCCATCGCAGTCTTTAACACTGGTAGCATGCCGCGACAGCGTGGACGTGAACCGTATGTGCATTTGGCGGACTTTGAGCGAGGGCGTATAGTGGGCATGCGGGAGGCCGGGTGGACGTACCGCCGAATTGCTCAACACGTGGGGCGTGAGGTCTCCACAGTACATCGATGTTGTCGCCAGTGGTCGGCGGAAGGTGCACGTGCCCGTCGACCTGGGACCGGACCGCAGCGACGCACGGATGCACGCCAAGACCGTAGGATCCTACGCAGTGCCGTAGGGGACCGCACCGCCACTTCCCAGCAAATTAGGGACACTGTTGCTCCTAGGGTATCGGCGAGGACCATTCGCAACCGTCTCCATGAAGCTGGGCTACGGTCCCGCACACCGTTAGGCCGTCTTCCGCTCACGCCCCAACATCGTGCAGCCCGCCTCCAGTGGTGTCGCGACAGGCGTGAATGGAGGGACGAATGGAGACGTGTCGTCTTCAGCGATGAGAGTCGCTTCTGCCTTGGTGCCAATGATGGTCGTATGCGTGTTTGGCACCGTGCAGGTGAGCGCCACAATCAGGACTGCATACGACCGAGGCACACAGGGCCAACACCCGGCATCATGGTGTGGGGAGCGATCTCCTACACTGGCCGTACACCACTGGTGATCGTCGAGGGGACACTGAATAGTGCACGGTACATCCAAACCGTCATCGAACCCATCGTTCTACCATTCCTAGACCGGCAAGGGAACTTGCTGTTCCAACAGGACAATGCACGTCCGCATGTATCCCGTGCCACCCAACGTGCTCTAGAAGGTGTAAGTCAACTACCCTGGCCAGCAAGATCTCCGGATCTGTCCCCCATTGAGCATGTTTGGGACTGGATGAAGCGTCGTCTCACGCGGTCTGCACGTCCAGCACGTACGCTGGTCCAACTGAGGCGCCAGGTGGAAATGGCATGGCAAGCCGTTCCACAGGACTACATCCAGCATCTCTACGATCGTCTCCATGGGAGAATAGCAGCCTGCATTGCTGCGAAAGGTGGATATACACTGTACTAGTGCCGACATTGTGCATGCTCTGTTGCCTGTGCCTATGTGCCTGTGGTTCTGTCAGTGTGATCATGTGATGTATCTGACCCCAGGAATGTGTCAATAAAGTTTCCACTTCCTGGGACAATGAATTCACGGTGTTCTTATTTCAAATTCCAGGAGTATATATATATATATATATATATATATATATATATATATATATATATATATATATATAGTTCAGTTCATGACATCCAGTCTTACAAATTTCGTTTTTCTGACGGTCACATGTCCAGATCGTCCGCTCTCAAAACTGCCGTCTCTATTCTCACATCCACTACTGCTGGTGGCTCACCTCCAACTGCACAACGCAACGCGCTGTTCACATCCAACTGCCCAACACTACAATAGCAAAAATTCCAACAATGCAAACCAGACACAGACTGCACACAGCACAGTCAGTGATTTTCATACAGAGCGCTACGTGGCGTTACCAACATAAAAACCTAAACAGCCCACTTAGAACGTCTACATCGACCGCTTCCTTCAATTTTTGCCAGTATCATCGAATAGTGGTATCGTCGTATCCAAATGTCGAGCGATTCGCCTACTATTCCAACTGGCTTCTTGAAATCCAACTACACATCCTATCTCAAATACTGACATCTACGTATACTGTCCACTCGCCTGTTATTGTCCAACCGAGTACATGGAATGAAATTCGCGAGCAACTGAACTCGATCTGGATGTGATTATTTTGTCTCCGGGAACCATACTCCAAACTCACATGCCTCGAGGAACAACAACAATTATCAGTGACGAAAAAAATGGCTGCCATAATAGTACTGAATAAAAACATTGTAATAATCAAAATAAGTTAACATCGTGGCAAGCACATAATAACAATAGAATCCATAGGAGGATATACCAACTGGATTATAGCCTCTCTCTATGCACAGTACTTCGACAATACAGAACCAAACGTGCAGTACAATAGGAACGTCACACAGTATGCAAGACACAAAAGCCTATTAGCAAGGGCAGGGACAGCAAGGGAGGGACAGCCACCAAACTATCAAGGAAACACAGGACGGCAAAGATCCAGAGATCTCTCGGTCGTAGTTAATAAAGTCTTGATACATCAGGAGACTGGGCCGTTCACAAAGGCTGTACAAGAGGTGACCATAATGTAATCACAATAAAAAGCTACAACGGCAACGTAGCAGATGATACATCTACCGAAAGACTCTTATTCCATAACGCGGGCACGGGTAGATTGTGAGAAATCGTGTCGTATTACCCTATGCAAAACGTAACTGTAAGCACGGTGTGGCGATTCTACTATTTGAGGGTGGAATAACTGTGAGCTAACTGCCATGTGTTTTAAGTCTCGTTCCAGGACTCACATCCAGATGAAACGTTCATCAATAGAGGACTTAAAAACAAAATCTTTGAATATGAGCAATAGATATTGCTTAACACTTAACTACAAGGCGACGTTTCTGTAACGTTTGTTATGAGGTGTGGTCTCTGGTAGCCCTATGTTTAAATCGAGGTTTAAGGTGTAAATCATTTGAAAATTTTAATTTAAGTTACATAACATTTAGTGCCACTTTTATTTGAGTGTTGTTTAAATACTCCTTGTTGATTTTATTGCACTACATAGAGCATGCAGTAATTTACTTTTTATGACGTAAAATTGCGTACTTTTGTGGGTTTTCCTTAACAGATACTCATAAAGAGTGTGTTAGAGAACTGTATGTTGTGTTCTGAAATATTATAGTGTCTATGTAGCGATTAAATTTTGGCATAAGACGAAAGTTTCAGGATTTAAACTTGTACAAAACGATTTCTCTCGATAGCTACAAAAAGGAAGTCTGCAGAACTGATATTCAATGCTGGAATATACATCTTTCTTTATTACCGATCAGAACACATTTGACCTTAATTAATACTTTAAGTATATTATTAGAACACTGAAGAAGTGGGTATTTTGAAAACACTGGTGTTTCACACCTAAAACGCTGAAACACATTTTACACACAATTTTTTTGGAGCACTCCAACACAAATGGCAATCTTGCACATTTTACGCAGGAAGGCTGTTTTCCTTCTTTTATTTGAACCTCCTTCCTGAACTAATAAACAGTACCATTTTCATCAAAGCTGTCTCCGCTCGTTTTACAAAACTGAATTATTTCCCAGATCTGGTTTTCCTCATTTGTGTCCGGTGCATCATGCATATTGGACAGCAACACAAAAGCTCTATTTTTCCTTAGAACGTACGAAAGTAGTGACTTTTTTTTGAACCCATATTGACTGGAGCCTATAGTAAGTCTTCTGTTGGGCTGAAATTCCTTGAGTATTTCTCTTTTGCTTTTCCTCACTGTATCAACAAGCGTCAACCCATTTTTTTTTTCTTAGGGTAAGTTCCACAGAAGTATACCAACCGTCAGCCGTCACATTTCGATGCGTTCTTTTGATTGGTGTAAGAAGTGGGATGCATGCTTGTGTGGGGAGCGAATAGTTTTTATTCTGTGCTGGAAGATTCCTTCCATAAAATCCTTGCCTGTGTAAATACTGAAATTAAATAAAGTGTCAACTAGGCTCTGAATTTTTATTCCATATCTTCAAAGATCCCCCCCATGAACCATGGACCTTGCCGTTGGTGGGGAGGCTTGCATGCCTCAGCGATACAGATAGCCGTACCGTAGGTGCAACCACAACGGAGGGGTATCTGTTGAGAGGCCAGACAAACGTGTGGTTCCTGAAGAGGGGCAGCAGCCCTTTCAGTAGTTGCAAGGGCAACAGTCTGGATGATTGACTGATCTGGCCTTGTAACAATAACCAAAACGGCCTTGCTGTGCTGGTACTGCGAACGGCTGAAAGCAAGGGGAAACTACAGCCGTAATTTTTCCCGAGGGCATGCAGCTTTACTGTATGATTACATGATGATGGCGTCCTCTTGGGTAAAATATTCCGGAGGTAAAATAGTCCCCCATTCGGATCTCCGGGCGGGGACTACTCAAGAGGATGTCGTTATCAGGAGAAAGAAAACTGGCGTTCTACGGATCGGAGCGTGGAATGTCAGATCCCTTAATCGGGCAGGTAGGTTAGAAAATTTAAAAAGGGAAATGGATAGGTTGAAGTTAGATATAGTGGGAATTAGTGAAGTTCGGTGGCAGGAGGAACAAGACTTCTGGTCAGGTGACTACAGGGTTATAAACACAAAATCAAATAGGGGTAATGCAGGAGTAGGTTTAATAACGAATAGGAAAATAGGAATGCGGGTAAGCTACTACAAACAGCATAGTGAACGCATTATTGTGCCCAAGATAGACACGAAGCCCACACCTACTACAGTAGTACAAGTTTATATGCCAACTAGCTCTGCAGATGACGAAGAAATTGAAGAAATGTATGATGAAATAAAAGAAATTATTCAGATTGTGAAGGGAGACGAAAATTTAATAGTCATGGGTGACTGGAATTCGAGTGTAGGAAAAGGGAGAGAAGGAAACATAGTAGGTGAATATGGATTGGGGGACAGAAATGAAAGAGGAAGCCGCCTTGTAGAATTTTGCACAGAGCACAACATAATCATAACTAACACTTGGTTTAAGAATCATAAAAGAATGTTGTATACATGGAAGAACCCTGGAGATACTAAAAGGTATCAGATAGATTATATAATGGTAAGACAGAGATTTAGGAACCAGGTTTTAAATTATAAGACATTTCCAGGGGCAGATGTGGACTCTGACCACAATCTATTGGTTATGACCTGTAGATTAAAACTGAAGAAACTGCAAAAAGGTGGGAATTTAAGGAGATGGGACCTGGATAAACTAAAAGAACCAGAGGTTGTACAGAGATTCAGGGAGAGCATAAGGGAGCAATTGACAGGAATGGGGGAAATAAATACAGTAGAAGAAGAATGGGTAGCTTTGAGGGATGAAGTAGTGAAGGCAGCAGAGGATCAAGTAGGTAAAAAGACGAGGGCTAGTAGAAATCCTTGGGTAACAGAAGAAATACTGAATTTAATTGATGAAAGGAGAAAATATAAAAATGCAGTAAGTGAAACAGGCAAAAAGGTATACAAACGTCTCAAAAATGAGATCGACAGGAAGTGCAAAATGGCTAAGCAGGGATGGCTAGAGGACAAATGTAAGGATGTAAAGGCCTATCTCACTAGGGGTAAGATAGATACCGCCTACAGGAAAATTAAAGAGACCTTTGGAGATAAGAGAACGACTTGTATGAATATCAAGAGCTCAGATGGAAACCCAGTTCTAAGCAAAGAAGGGAAAGCAGAAAGGTGGAAGGAGTATATAGAGGGTCTATACAAGGGCGATGTACTTGAGGACAATATTATGGAAATGGAAGAGGATGTAGATGAAGATGAAATGGGAGATATGATACTGCGTGAAGAGTTTGACAGAGCACAGAAAGACCTGAGTCGAAACAAGGCCCCCGGAGTAGACAATATTCCATTGGAACTAATGACGGCCGTGGGAGAGCCAGTCCTGACAAAACTCTACCATCTGGTGAGCAAGATGTATGAAACAGGCGAAATACCCTCAGACTTCAAGAAGAATATAATAATTCCAATCCCAAAGAAAGCAGGTGTTGACAGATGTGAAAATTACCGAACTATCAGCTTAATAAGTCACAGCTGCAAAATACTAACACGAATTCTTTACAGACGAATGGATAAACTAGTAGAAGCCAACCTTGGGGAAGATCAGTTTGGATTCCGTAGAAACACTGGAACACGTGAGGCAATACTGACCTTACGACTTATCTTAGAAGAAAGATTAAGGAAAGGCAAACCTACGTTTCTAGCATTTGTAGACTTAGAGAAAGCTTTTGACAATGTTGACTGGAATACTCTCTTTCAAATTCTAAAGGTGGCAGGGGTAAAGTACAGGGAGCGAAAGGCTATTTACAATTTGTACAGAAACCAGATGGCAGTTATAAGAGTCGAGGGACATGAAAGGGAAGCAGTGGTTGGGAAGGGAGTAAGACAGGGTTGTAGCCTCGCCCCGATGTTGTTCAATCTGTATATTGAGCAAGCAGTAAAGGAAACAAAAGAAAAATTAGGAGTAGGTATTAAAATTCATGGAGAAGAAATAAAAACTTTGAGGTTCGCCGATGACATTGTAATTCTGTCAGAGACAGCAAAGGACTTGGAAGAGCAGTTGAATGGAATGGACAGTGTCTTGAAAGGAGGACATAAGATGAACATCAACAAAAGCAAAACAAGGATAATGGAATGTAGTCTAATTAAGTCGGGTGATGCTGAGGGAATTAGATTAGGAAATGAGGCACTTAAAGTAGTAAAGGAATTTTGCTATTTGGGGAGCAAAATAACTGATGATGGTCGAAGTAGAGAGGATATAAAATGTAGGCTGGCAATGGCAAGGAAAGCGTTTCTGAAGAAGAGAAATTTGTTAACATCCAGTATTGATTTAAGTGTCAGGAAGTAATTTCTGAAAGTATTCGTATGGAGTGTAGCCATGTATGGAAGTGAAACATGGACGATAAATAGTTTGGACAAGAAGAGAATAGCAGCTTTCGAAATGTGGTGCTACAGAAGAATGCTGAAGATTAGATGGGTAGATCACATAACTAATGAGGAAGTATTGAATAGGATTGGGGAGAAGAGAAGTTTGTGGCACAACTTGACCAGAAGAAGGGATCGGTTGGTAGGACATGTTCTGAGGCATCAAGGGATCACCAATTTAGTATTGGAGGGCAGCGTGGAGGGTAAAAATCGTAGAGGGAGACCAAGAGATGAATACACTAAGTAGATTCAGAAGGATGTAGGTTGCAGTAGGTACTGGGAGATGAAAAAGCTTGCACAGGATAGAGTAGCATGGAGAGCTGCATCAAACCAGTCTCAGGACTGAAGACCACAACAACAACAATATCTTCAAAGATTCATGGGTACGCAAATCTTGAATCTACACTTCCCTCTGAAGAGCAGCAGCATTTCATCGATGGTAGCACGCGCGTGTAGTGTAAGCCGTTTCGTGTTTTCTAAAAAGTTTGCAAAAATTTCAGATATTGCTGCTGCTGGCTCAGCTACAACCCGTTCAGCTCTATCTTGACGGTCATCGAAACGAAGGTTCGAAAGGAGAATGTCGAATCTGTTTCAGCTCATGACGCAACATTGCCGTCCGCAGTGGACGAGCGGTTCTAGGCACTTCAGTCCGGAACCGCGCTACTGCTACGGTCGCAGGTTCGAATCCTGCCTCCAGCATGGATGTGTGTGATGTCCTTAGCTAGTTTTAAGTAGTTCTAAGTTCTAGTGGTTTGATGACCTCAGATGTTAAGTCCCATAGTGCTCAGAGCCATTTGAACCATGACGCAACATTAAACGTCCCTTCCCGTCCCACCCGTTGCCCAAACAGTAGAAGTGGGATTTAAAAAAATATAGATGAGGAGGCCAATGAATGCTTTGGGTTCCGTCAGATCCACATCTATCATATCTGCAACATTTGCATTTTTCCACTGTACTTGTTCACGTTCGAGTTTGAGGTTTGTGAATCGTAGTATTCTCTAAAACATTGTGACATCAGCTAGTAAGTTCCAGATTTTTTCAGGATCCACATGACGTCTGCAGGATGAAGACCAGGAAGCTACTAGAAAATATTTTGCCTCGGTGTTTTTGCAAACTGACTTCGGAAAGAATTGCTTGACCACCTGAAATCTCTTTCCGTAGTAATATTCTTTCCGCGGGGCCGATCCTGCCTCATGTAAGTCAGAAGAACCAGAAAGATTCCCATCACCATGTTCCTGAAGTTATTTTCGCTAGCAGGACTGTGATCACTGACGATTGCAAAAACATCGAGTACTTTTTCCTCTATATCACTCACATTTATCTCTATCCACCGACTAACAATTTTATCGAACTTAGGATCGTTAAAGTTGATGCGTTACTGGGAACACATCTTATGGTTCATTGTAGAAAAAATGTACGAAGTTCACGAGGCGCGGTCTAGAAAACCCCAGCACATGCCAACAATAAACAATGAAGGCCATAATGCAACAAGTCGGCATTCTTGCCGGGCCGACGTAAGAGCCGCGTCTCTTGACTCCACCCGACAGCAGCACGGCATGCCGTGCCGCGCCGTCCTTCCGCCAGCACTTGCTTTCAGACGACAAATGGAGCCCGACCAGTTATTAGCGTGGCTTGTCTTGTACAGGCGTTGAAGAGAAGAAGAAGAAGACGGTTGCATTGGGCTCATCCACTCAATGTGAGAAGAGACGAAGTGGGTGCATTCTTTGTTCTTTTTGAGGAACTAAGGGGAGATGAAATAAGTTTTTTAATTATTGTCGGATGAGTTTACGAAATTTTGACGATCTACATGATCGAATGAAGAGTTCCATTCAGCGCCGCAACACGTCCTTCCGAGAATGTATCCAGCCTAAACAATTGTTGGCAATTACAATCAGGTTAGTGGGATAAACAATAGTTAAATTTTTAAAAAGTTTATTATTCTGAAGGGTGTGCATTTTTGAATCATATTAAAAAATTGAAACATAGCTTAAAAATTGAACTACCCAGCACATGAGTTTTCAGAGGGTTGTGATGGCGTAGAGGATCTGGAACATGTCCATGAAAATTGCTCCACTGCTTGTTGGTAACACTGTGTGTCGGTTGTGGGTCGTTGCCTTTTGACTTCTGCATTTGTAATTGGTTGTACCTCATAACGGAGTAAACATGTGTATTCACGTGATTTACTAGGATGAGCGGCAGTATTATTTTTATCCCACGACTTTTTGCGCTGTTTAATTTCAGAAACAATCTGCATAACTCTTAATTGAAACTCTACTACCTCATCGTCGTCAAATGTTTCCAGCGTTGGAACTATCCCGCTGAAAAAAGACATATGGCGATTGGATTTTCTGTGCAGTGCATTGATCAGCTCTACCTCTACAGGGTCAAAATAAATGTGTGTGAAATCTTATGGGACTTAACTGCTAAGATCATCAGTCCCTAAGCTTACACACTATTTAACCTAAATTATCCTAAGGACAAACACACACACCCATGCCCGAGGGAGGACTCGAACCTCCGCCGGAATCAGCCGCACAGTCCACGACTGCAGCGCCTTAGACCGCTCGGCTACAGGGTCAAGCTTCCTCTTCTTGTTACTGCGTGATTTCGGTATGTCAGAATTACGTACTTCCTCTGTGAATGTCTCATTATAATCAGTTTCTGGATCCTGAGTATCGCCAGTGAAGGAAAAAGTGTCATCAGAAACTGGTCTTTCCGTGGTCGCATTTTCATTCAGCGAGAAACTGTAGGCAGTCGGACGTGCTTCTGTTGTTTTCTTCAAAAATTTAAGCTGTTGACCGTATATGTACGGTCTGGGTGGTTGCCTCTCACTCCCAGATTTTAGAGATGACTTATACATCCTCTCGCTTCTTTGGAAAGAATCGCGAATATTCGCCCACTTCTTCATAACCAATTTGTCTGAAACAAAAATGCTAACTGAAGAGGCACATCACACTACTATCCTTACAAAAAGAAGTTTAATGATTTTCAACCTATCTGATATAAAAGCGGCATGAAAGCCGGAAAAATTTAAGTGTCTAGCGGTCTAGAAATTAACGTTTACAGAAAACCAGTGTTGCCCACAATATAAAAAGTATTGGAAAGCAGTAGGAGAATGAAATTTTGCATGGTAAAACCGTATGTTGATAAGTTATTACACACGAAGTTTAAGGTTTCAAAACGTTGTACAATATGTCGTAGATTTGTTTCTTTCACAAATATATTGCCAGAGATATATCTCAACGTTCTCGAAAACTAGGGACGGACTGTTGAAAGGTGAACGATAGGGTCAAATATTTCCAGAAGTATTTAACTGGTTAACGTTAAACATTGCCATTGGTCATTGGGGATATGTGTCAATGTTAATACAAAATTTATCAAAATCCGTGTTCATGTAGGAATACTTTACGATTTTAGATCACTGTGCGTGGATTGGGCCTAATGTAGGATAGTTCATTTTATTGCTTACGTTACAGCACATGCTATATTCAATTTACTTTTCCAGAAAGCTACACAGACATTCTTCCTAGTACAGTAACTCCAAAGGTACCTTATTTTTTTGTTGGTGATTAAGCGGTTGGACTGTATCAACATCTTCTACGACCGTTCTCTGGACACCAATTAACAGTTGCTAATAGAGTCTTCTATTATGGCCTGTCAAGTGCCCGGAGGTACGTAGAATGTTCATTTGGGATACTGACTAATAAATCGAGGATTTTCCACAGAGCTATAAATTTAAAACTCGTTTTTGCTCTTGACATTTTTAAGGCATGTGTTGTTTTGCACAATTTTGGTCTTAAAAACGAAGTCTACAACTCCGAGGATACTCTGTCCATAACTGGACTTGATAGTATAAAAAGAAGTGAACGTGCACGTGGGGGAATTTCTGCCAATAATGTACGAAAAATCATGACGGACTATTTTACGACACCTGAAGGATCTGTGACACGGCAATTATCTAAAATTTAGTGTACCACTGATTATAAAAATGCTGTGGATTTAACATAAAAAATGAAGATATGTACTTAACATAGTTGTCTCTATCCTTGTCACACATCCGTTCGAAACCTTCCTTCAATTCTTTGCAGACTTCGAGCCATGCATTCCTGGTTTGTATTCTGTCCTTATAGCTACTTCAAGTCTTGTCCCTTAAAACTGGTCGATCCTGCACTATGTTATCAGAATTTTGACATCGATTTCCGCCATGGCATACTAGAAATCTTCAGAACAGGGTGAACCACCAGAACAAAGCAAAACGCAACTGATCGGCAGATGTATTTTACTTTAAAAAACCTACGTGTTACCAACTGTTCGTCTAAAATTGTGAGCCAAATGTTTGTGAGACTATTACAGCGCCATCTATCACAAAGTGAAAAAAGTGGTCCAACTAAAACATTCATATTTCTTCACGTACTACACGAATATGTAATAAAAATGGGGGTTCCTATTTTAAAAAACGCAGTTGATATCCGTTTGACCTATGGTACCGCCATCTAGCGGGCCAACCATAGCGCCATCTGGTTTTCCCGTTCAAGCTAGACAAGTTTCGTTCTTTGTAGTTTTTTCGTTCGACTCTTATTTCGTGAGATATTTGGCCATAGCGCCATCTGGTTTCCCCTTCAAGCTAGACAAGTTTCGTTCTTTGTAGTTTTTTCGTTTGACTCTTATTTCGTGAGATATTTGGCCCGGTCTCGATCAATGGACCACCCTGTATACGATAAGCATGTTGACATGGTGATCACTGAAACAAAGGCGTTTAGCAATGAGGCGAAATCTTTTCATGACAGTACACTCTGGATAGGGAAGAACGAGTATTACGATAAAAAAAAAAAGAAAAAAGAAAGAAATCAGAGCGCGCACTAAAATATTTTAGTTTTAATTTTTCCTGTTCGGCTGTACGATAATGGGCATGTGAGTATTATAAGGGACGATCAAGTCCGTACAGCCCAGAATCGGTATGCTCTAATCAGGCAACATCGCCGTGAGCATTTAGGCAATCATCCGACGGTCGCACGAGGTTGAAGAAACACGTTTGGTAAAACGCAGTGTCCGGAGCTACCTGTTGCACATCCTTGCCGACGGAATCGTCGACCACTCAAGACCATTTTTTAAGGGACCGAAGGCGGGATGATCGCATGGGGAGAGATGAGGACTACAGGGCGAGGGCTCCAGGGTCTCCCACTGGAGTTGCCGTAACTTCTGCGTTACATTTGCGATACGGGGACGTGCGTTATCGTGAAGCAGTAGCACCACTTCACAACGGTGGTTTTGGAAAAGACATGCTGCCCTACATAACGTTCTTCATTCTCCGATGTATGTCTTCCGGTGTTTGTCCTTTGCAGCCAAGAAAAGAATAACAGCACGCTAGTCCTGTTTGGAAGCGTATGGTAATGATGTCGCATTTCGCATGTACCGCACGCACGTCCGAAAGACACGAGTGCTACAGTAAACAATTTGCTTACATGTCGGTGCTTATGCACTCACAACAGGGTCGCGCTACGTTGCATATACGCTGCAGCAACGGCCACGAACGGAAACTTTTTGGTGACCCCCTGGTACTAAACGACTAAAACGGTCACCCGATGAGCCAATCCCAGTTACAGATCTCCAAGGCGAACACAAATTTGATTTCAATATTTCATATAATTATTGTCCGAAGTGAAACATTTACACGCTGTCGGAATCTACTCATTAAGAGATACAATCTTGTGTCACAGTTCCATCACAGTGAGACAATAATAACAATCCGAAACTGCGTATCTATCTTGCGGCACCATAACTTACAGCTGACCAATTACGCAGACTATATTCATTCAGTTTATGAGTTAAGAGCACTTAGAGACTCTTAGCACATCAAAAGTTTACGAAAAGTTTTCTCGCAGACACCCTTAACAAAATAATGAAAGGAAAAACGTGTATAGCGTATTACTCCTACATTTTCGATATTGATGCGTTAATGCTGTAGCATGAGGGACAACGTTTTCATTTATTACTTCTTTACAACTAACTCGGCTCGCAACACACTTTGCAGACCGTGTGTCCCTGCGAAGTTATATCATCGTCGGACACACAGTTCATGAGATATGGAATCGTAAACGTTGAATAGCAACGGTCCTACGACACTCCCCTGTGGCACACCTGAAATCACTCTTACTTCGGAAGACTTCTCTCCATTGTGAATGACATGCTGCGTTCTGTTATCTAGGAACTCTTCAATCCAATCACACAATTGGTCTGATAGTCCATATGCTCTTACTTTGTTCATTAAACGACTGTGGGGAACTGTATCGAACGCCTTGCGGCAGTCAAGAAACACGGCATCTACCTGTGAACCCGTGTCTATGGCCCTCTGAGTCTCATGAACGAATAGCGCGAGCTGGGTTTTACACGATCGTCTTTTTCGAAACCCATGCTGATTCCTACAGAGTAGATTTCTAGTCTCCAGTAAAATCATTATACTCGAACATAATACGTGTTCCTAAATTCTACAACTGATCGACGTTAGAGATATAGGTCTATAGTTTTGCCCATCTGTTCGACGTCCCTTCTTGAAAACGGGGATGACCTGTGCCCTTTTCCAATCCTTTGGAACGCTACGCTCTTCTAGAGACATACGGTACACCGCTGCAAGAAGGGGGGCAAGTTCCTTCCCGTACTCTGCGTAAAATCGAACTCGATTCCCATCAGGTCCAGCGGCCTTTCCTCTTTTGAGTGATTTTAATTGTTTCTCCATCCCTATGTCGTCTATTTCGATATCTACCATTTTGTCATGTGTGCGACAATCTAGAGAAGGAACTACGGTGCGGTCTTCCTCTGTGAAACAGCTTTGGAAAAAGTCATTTAGTATTTCGGCCTTTAGTGTGTCATCCTCTGTTTCAGTACCATTTTGGTTAGAGAGTGTCTGGACATTTTGTTTTGATCCACCTACCGCTTTGACATAAGACCAAATTTTTTTAGGATTTTCTGCCAAGTGAGTACAAAGAACTTTACTTTCGAATTCATTGAACGCCTCTCGCATAGGCCTCTTCACACTACATTTCACTTCAAGTAATTTTTGTTTGTCTGCAGGGCTTTGGCTATGTTTAAGTTTGCTGTGTACTTCCCTTTGCTTCCGTAGCAGTTTTCTAATTCGGTTATTGTACCACGGTGGCTCTTTTCCATCCTTTACGATCTTGCTTGGCACATACTCATCTAACGCATATTGTACGAAGGTTTTGAACTTTCTCCACTGATCCTCAACACTATCTGTACTTGAGACAAAACTTTTATGTTGAGTCATCAAGTACTCTGAAATCTGCTTTTTGTTAGTTTTGCTAAACAGAAAAATCTTCCTATTAGGTTAATTAGGTTTAAGTAGTTGTAAGTTCTAGGGTACTGATGACCTCAGAAGTTAAGTCCCATAGTGCTCAAAGCCATTTGAACCATTTGATCTAGCAATTTTAATTACTTAATATATTACCTAGACAAATGTATTTTACTGTCATAGATACACGGGCAAAACAAAGTACTTGCATAGAGGCTGTACTGCGTGAAGATGATATTGTTCGTGCGTACACTTCACAAGCTTAACTCCCACCACGTCGTGTCAGGCTTAACGATAGTATTTGAGAAAAGGTAATTAATGGTAAATTATGTAATCAATAGCTTATAAAATTATGACACTAATAACAATGACGATTTCCCACAAATAATTTAGTTTCATGACAGACACAGTCGAACCCTTTTGTGTTTTACCCTGTAATCTCCCCACGGAAAATTACCCTCTACCACTCAATAATTAATAATGGTCAACCAAATCATCCACATGTATTTACGTTTGAAAAGTATCTGATCAGATTTTCTAGTAATATATGCGCCGACAGCTCGTCGACGCCAAGGTATTTTTCTAGTACGTTTATTCTTTGGAACAACAGAGGTACAGAAATGTATGCTCCATGGTTATTATAGTGGGAGAAAGGAACAGCTTCGGAAGTATCGGTTGGAAGATTTTCGGATCGCTAAAAGAGATTTATTTACTCGTCTTTGCGCTAAAGCGAGCTAGGAAGTTTGTGCCGCTAGCGTGATAGGTAAAGAGAAAGAAAAAACCTGTAAAAGCAAATTGCATGAGACTTGGAACCAACACAAAACGGAACATGTACGGAAATGGATTCAGTATACAATTTTCCTCAGAAATAAGGTTTGTGACCATTTTATTCTAGAGTGAATGATGAATGAGTTCTCTGTCTGAATCACTGATGATTGTCTGGGCCCTGTAATTAATTGGGAAGTTTCAGCTGTGACGAAGAGAGCCTGCAATCTCTGAGTTTTTATAAATCGTCCAAAAAGGCTTCGTCCACATCTGAAATTTTAGATCTGTCGTAAACTGAACGAATTGTTCAAACGATCGATTTTCCCAACTGAATGCAGCGCTTAATAATAATAACAAATGTAAAGATCTTTTCCAGCAAGCCAGCCGCTGAACATTAAGACGAAGGGCTCCACCAGAGATTCTACTAGGCTGATTTCACGTAAATAATATAGTTAAACTGTACACAGATAAAGGACAGAGAGAGAGAGAGAGAGAGAGAGAGAGCGAATGAAATTCGAGAAATTACTCAGAATCCTCCATTAGCATAATTGTTTGTCTGTCTTTTCACGGATCAGCCTAATAAGAAAACACGAAGCCCTGACTTTATTCTACCGATTTATGTGTGAGGGTGAAAGAGCGATAAAGGCGACAGATACACTTCTGTACAGACAAAACATTACACCAAGTTAGCGGCAAGCTGCATTCATATAGACTTTCATCATTTACAGAGTAGAATTCATTATAATGGCCAATCCGTGACAGGACACGTTTTTGGACGTTGTTAAAATAATTTTGTTCTCTGTTTCATGTGAACTACGACGAGACAACTTAACTTGGAAAAGAGAAGAAATACTCGCTGCCAAATTAAGTGCATCTACAAATAAAAGCAGCACGCTGGGCGCAGAAGAAAAAGGCCAGATCTATAATTTTCTATTAAAGCTTGCTAATATTGAGGAAGTAGACGTAGATTTGAACATTTACTAATTGTGCTCGTGCCAGACGCAGTTTGATTGACCTGCCCTATTTGCATTTACCTGTATAAATACTATAAGAAAGTAGCCACAGAAGTATTCTTGTGTGAAGGGAGACATATACATATTGACGATAGAACATTTATATGGTTTTAACTAGGGCAATGTTTAAGATGAGTCAAGCAGAGCAGAGCAACACGCAACAGCCTTCAGCTGTTAGCACGGATAATAGTGATGCAGTAAGAAGTGTTGTAGAACTTAAAGATCAGGCCGAAGAGACGGAACGAAAATTAACTGCACAAATAGAATTGGTGAAAGCTCAATGTGAGGAATCTACTCACCGCGTACGTGTAGAAATGAAGGAGTATGTGGCGATTAAGATAGATACCGTACGCGAACAGATGGAAATGGTTCCGCAGTTAGTACAAAAGCAAGATGCCATGTCATGCGCAATTGCGCAACTTCCTGAATTGGCACGTACGCAGACGAACCTAAAGGAAAGTGTTGAACATCTGACCGAACGTCAAGACGTTATAGACCACCAAATTAATGTATTAACGGGTAAATTATCCGAAATCACATTAGAAAACAAAAGGCTAATGTGTGAAAACGTTGAGCAAAATGTTAAAGCAGCATTCCAGAGTCTATGTGGCAAACAGGAAGAGAATTTGTTTGCGAAAGGACTTGAGGAAGTGCGACAGCAGTTAGGGGCTGATTTCGAGCATTGGAAACAAACGATAGCAGAGTCGATACGCGTTTCACAACAAGGCTCAGAACAAATGAATACAGGCCAGCAGCAGAAGTCGGCAGCGACGATGGAGCCAGTTACTGCACATTCGCACACAATACCGACTTGTGTGAGTAACTCGAATATTAAATTGCCACGAGCTAGTTGTTCGCGTGAAGTTTTATCTGACGGAGATTACGCAAGTCTTTGCCATGCTGAAGAAAAAATGATAAAGCATCGGCAATTTCAGATTTTTAACACTGACAAAAGGGGGGTTCATCCGATTGTTTTTATTCGAAGTTTTAGAGGAGTGCTACCCAGAAATTGGTCGGAGTGGCAGAAGATCAGTTTCGTTACGGGGTATATACAAGGTTCGGGGGCGATCTGGGCCTCGGACATGACTTCTGTTTGCTCGACATATGACAATTTTGAGAAAGCGTTTTTAGCAAAATTCTGGTCAGAAGGGGTACAGGAACGCCTAAGGCAGGAGGTGCTCTACCCAGAGCCTTTCTCTTTTTCAAAAGGAAGCCTTAGGAAGTATTTTGAAAAATATATAAATAAAACTAGATATTGGGACAGACCTATGCCTTTGCCAGACATAATAAACATACTTAAGGCAAGATTACCAACTAACATCCGGAATCAATTAATTTACGGGAACGATAAAGACCTGGAGTCGTTCCTCACGACGTTAGATCATATAGACGTTATAGAAGAGAGCAACCAGAAAGCCCGTAACAACAGATTCCAATATAGGGAGATAGAACCTCCGCCAAATGGTAGGCAAGGGAACGCACAGAGATCGATAAACAGTGGAGAAACCCCTCAAAATTTCAACAATAATACCGGCAATAGTCTTGCGAGGGGCTATCCAAGGAACAACAGAAATGGGAAAAGATACAATCCAGTATGGGGGAACGAAAGGAATTTCAGACCGCAAGCCTGGAACAATAACGATAATAGAAAGTGGAATCAATCGGGGGGAATAAACTCAAATAACCAACATCAGTGGGGACGGACATCTACGAATCAACCGGTAATTACCGAAGTGACGGACGATGTCAACCACCAGGCGAATCAAAATCCAACAAACTTGTAAGGACCCACTCGTGCCCCGGAGGAGCGGTCAACAATTGGTTGAGGGGCAACAGGATATGTGTACCCATGCTAACGTATAATGATGGACGATTACTGGCAGATGAATTGACAGAGGACTTAGAACCCCAAGATGAGGATAAGGAACAGGTGGCAGTAGCCGAAGTGCAAGTCATTTTAGAGACTGTACCGATAGTGGCGGTTTTAGACACAGCTGCAACCACAAATGTTATTTCGGAGGCTCTATTCAACAAGATCAGAAATATAAGACGAGTACCAATTTTTCCAGTTCAAAATTGCAGAATAATAGGCGCCGTTGGGGCTAGATCGGCTAATGTAAAAGTGCAGTCACTACTTAGTGTAGAAGTCGGAAATGTAGCAATATTAAGCACATTCCTTGTTGTAAAAAATTTGGTGGTAGACTGCATTATAGGAGTCGACAGCCTACGTCAATACGGATGCAGAATAGATTTTAAAACAGGAAAAATTTGGTTAAATGTAAATAAACAAGAAATTGAGTTGGACTTGTTGAAAAAGGAAAGCCTTACCAGAAAATACAATAGTGGGATCAGTGTGCAAGTAATCAGGACAGCACAAAATTCTAAACGGCACGTAAATAATGAGTTCCTAGTCAAAGGAGACTTCGGTCAATTAGTGTATGAGAAGTTAAAGGAATCCGACTGCATTATTGAAGAGCAGAAGAAGCAGCTCAAAGAATTATTATTAGTGTATGAGAACGTGTTTGACGAAAGGCCAGGAGTTATTAAGGGATACATATGCCATCTCTACGTTAAGCCACACGAAACGTATTGTAGAACTTTCTATCCTGTTCCCTGGAGGTTAAAGGCTCAAGTTCAAAAAGAAATAGATCGCATGTTGAAATGGGGTTTGATCGAACCCTCCACAAGCCTATACTGCTCCCCATTGTTGGTCGTGCCAAAAGCAAATGGAACTGTGAGACTGGTACTCGACGCAAGGGAAATAAATAAAATCATAATTCCAGTGAGGACACATCCGGAAAACATAGACGAGCTGATACAACGGTTCCAGGAGCATCGAGCATCGATTTGTGAGTTCTTATTGGCAGGTCAAGCTGGATGAGTTATCAAGGAAATATACAGCTTTCATTTATGCCGGAAGAAGTTACCAATTTACTGTAGTTCCTTTCGGACTCAACATTAGTGCTGGAATCTTTATAGCAGCTCTAGATTATGCTCTAGGCCCAGAACTAAGAAGTAGGATAACAGTATTTGTTGATGATATGCTTATTGCATCGAAGACCTGGGAGGAGCATATTACCTTACTGAGTCGGGTGTTGGACGTGTTCAAAACCATGGGAATAACTGCTAACCTACAGAAATCCCATTTTGCACTAAACAGAATCAAGTTCCTGGGGCATATAATTGACGCAAAGGGAATTTTACCGACCAAGGAGAAGCTAATTGCGATTAGTAAGTCCCCAACACCGAGAAATAGGAGGCAATTAAAAGGGTTTATGGGTCTTGCCTCATTTTTTAGAAGATTTATAATGAATCAGGCCATGAATGCAGCAGCTCTAAATAGTTTGCTCAAGAAGGATGTGCCCTGGCTCTGGACATTAGAGTGTCAAGAAGCATTCGAAGAGATAAAGAAGCAACTAGTAAATGCACCGCTTTTGTACCATCCGGACATGCAAGAGGAATTTTACTTGTCAACAGATTCGTCAAATGTGGGTCTTGGAGCGTGCCTTTTCCAAGTACGCAAGATAAATGGACAGCTTACCTTTTGTCCTATTGCGTTTGCTAGTCGTGTTTTGTCCAACTGTGAACGAACGTACACGACGACAGAATTAGAGGCTCTTGCGGTCGTCTGGGGATTTAGAAAATTTCATTATTATTTATATGGGTCGAAGACTATCGTATATTGCCATCACCAATCATTAACGTTTTTACAAACGTGTAAACTGTTACACCCCAGACTGGCTAGATGGACTCTCGCTCTGCAACAATACCAGTTTAGGATCGTACATGTCTCAGGGCAGCAAAACATTATTGCTGACGCTCTATCAAGGTCACCGCAGGGTTTAAATAAAGTAAATAATTCCTCAGAATTCCCTGTATTGCTGCTGCAGGAAAATCCATTTAAGACGTACTACGTCAATTTGTGTGTGCATATGGCCCAGTTACAGAAAAAAGATGCTCAATGGGGAAGTGTCATTCAAAGGTTACAACAGCAACCTTCGGATCAGATGGCAAATTATTACAAGCTGGTAAATGGCGTATTATTTTTCCGCTGTGGAAGGCCAAACAAAGTCCGTTGGTGTGTTTGTATACCTGAGGCGCAAATAGAGAAACTTGTATGGTTCACTCATTTAACCTGGGGACATTTCGGTGCGACAAAATGTGCAGACAAGATAAGTGGGCACTGTTATTTTCCCAACATGAAGCGCAGAGTGCATGAGGTCTTAAAGAGATGCATAATCTGTCAAAAAACAAAACCGGATTCGAAAGGGACTAAGCATCCATTATGCTCTATATTGGTACAAAAACCAAAAGAATTAATTTCGTGCGATCTGTGTGGACCGTTACCGAAGTCAAGAGGTGGTGTTAAATATGTGTTGGCATTTCTCGATGTGTGTACGAAATATGTGAAGCTATACCCGATAAAGGCGGCTACAGCCAAAGTAATTGTATTAAGATTGATAAGGGATTATCTTCCACATGTTGGTACACCTAAGGCGATCATAACAGACAATGCTAAAATATTCACGGGACTCCGATGGAAGCAGACTTTGTCTCAAATCGGTGTGAAACACATACTAACATCATTTTACCACCCACAAGGCAATTTGGTTGAGAGGATTTTTAGAGAATTCAATCGATTTATGAGGACGTATTGCCATAATAAGCAAACTGCGTGGGCAAATTATGTGGAAGAGTTTGAGCAAATATACAATAACATGCCCCACTCCTCAACGGGATATACACCTCGTGAATTGATGTTCGAAACAAAAGAGGAAAACTTCTGGACTGACCATATCCCCAAAACTCAGGAAACTGAGATGCCTTGGGAAGAAAAAATAAGACAAGCTATTATAAATATGACGAAAAAGGCTGATCAAAGAAAACAACGATATGACAAATTAATCAAAAGGGTACAGACATACCATGTCGGAGAGAAGGTACTAGTTAAACGACATACCAAATCATCCGTAATAAAGAAAAGTATCAAGAAATGGGGGTTACTATATACTGGACCATACATTATCCTACAAATTCCGAATCCGGGGGCTTATCTGTTAGCATACCCGGGATCGAATAAAATAAAAGGGTTATTTTCTCATAACGACTTAAAAAAATATAATGAAGATTAGAAGATAGTGAGGAATGATGTTCCGAGTGACAGAAATGAACGCTCGTAAAAAACATAATAATAAACTGTGTGTGTGTGTAGTGATAGAAACCTTTAAATTGAAATAGTTAATCAGTGACATAGAGTATAGAAATAGTGACTAACTATTAATATCAAGTGTTGTAAAGAAGATAGTGGAGATAGGCTTCACCTGTGGTTTGGGTGAACATAGAACTTTAGCATTGCTAATGTCTTCAAGAATGATTAAGGATCTAACTGACCTTCAAGAAGAATGAAATGTTTCCCGCAAATGACGCGGAATAATCAAAAGAGGTTCCGAGTGAATATTCATATATAATCTCGTGTGAACGCTTACATGTGTAAACGTGTGAAGGGATGTGTTGTGGTAGTGAATCGTGAGTGACGGTTAACGCCGCAAAGATAATTTCCCGCGCAAAACAGTTGACGTCGGCGCGAGAATTAAAATCGATATAGACGATACAGATATGCTTTGTAAGAGACTCGCACCAAGCGCGAGGATAAACTGATTCATGTTGAACTTTAAAAGGAATAGGTGTTATAATTAGAAGTTAAGAGTTTTTAATTTATTAACGAATGATTAAAGAAAGTAATATTCATAGATTCAGTAGTAATTTAATGGTTCGTGTTCGTTTGGGAATTTTGTGTGAAAAATCCATTTCCATATATGAGCATGGATGAACGCCGTATGAATCAGAGAGTAAATGAAAGAAGTGAATCCGCATTCCTCAATGCTTATAAATTTTACATTTCAGCACTCAAGCGTAAAAATATATGTATTTAGAATAAAAAGTTTTGAGTATAGCTAAATTATATGACTTATCAAGGAAATATGGATGATGTCTTGGTATAAAATGAACTACACTTTCCTTTATTCGATGATTTGAATCCAAAATCTATAGTAAGTTA
Source organism: Schistocerca americana (assembly GCF_021461395.2). NCBI lineage: Eukaryota > Metazoa > Arthropoda > Insecta > Orthoptera > Acrididae > Schistocerca > Schistocerca americana. Next base: position 386,280,666 of record NC_060126.1, read on the forward strand.
CATGAATCCTTTAAATTACGAAGAACAAATCAGTGATAGAAAATGTATTAAAACTTTTGGACTTATAAGCACAAGTGGGGAGGCAAAGTCAAAAGGTGTATTCAAACGAGAGTAAATCGGATAATGCTTTTGGCAACATCATTAAGTAATGGTTGAATTCCTTGAAGTACGTCGTAACAAAAAGGATCCATGAAGCCATAAGGATTTTGCTTTCAAAAAGGAGAATCTTGGACGGTGCAACCTAATCAGTTCTCTTACAGGAAGAGTTTCCCTTTTGGTCATTGCTAATTCTTTTGGAATGAATGTTGCATGTGAATTCGAGTATCCCTGTCCCTTCTACTCTTCCCATTGTGGGCCGCGTAGAAGATCAACTCCAAAGGGGGCCGCGTAGAAGACCGACTACAAATGTGGACGTCGGGGACATGCAAGACCCGGGGGAGTTTACCACCGCAAGATATTGTACTAGGAACGAGATTGTAATACGAGAATTCACGTTATTCATTGTAAAACGTTTTGTTTTGCTAGAGGCACAAACCACTCTTCTCCAAATCGTGATACAAATTGATCCCTGTCTTTCCTTTAGAGATCTATTTCAAGATTATATTTTTTTTTCTTCTATAGGCTTTCCTATCTTCTATGTACCGTAGGCTGGGGGTCTAGGCTTAAGAGATTTTCCAAGGTTTCCCTGCTTAAGAAAGTTCCCGAATGGGTAGACCCTGACATCAGTTCATGAAAGATCATCTTCCTTGGTTGTGCACAGCAAATATAACACCTAGATGCACGTAAAAGCAATACAGCCGCGGTACCGGTCTCTTCATTTCTTCTGTCTTCAACATTTCTTTTCTTCGTCTGTCTCAAATATAATATTCTTTTTCAGTCGGAGGACTGACAATCATCGCTTCCGGGTTATCCACGCTAATAGATAGCTCGCGAAGTGTGTTCGGTGGATCAAAATTGAGCTCACAAACTTCGCTCGCTGCGAGGGGCATTGTAATCTCCCCACGGAAAATTACCCTCTACCACGCAATAATTAATAATGGTCAACCAAATCATCCACATGTATTTACGTTTGAAAAGTATCTGATCAGATTTTCTAGTAATATATGCGCCGACAGCTCGTCGACGCCAAGGTATTTTTCTAGTACGTTTATTCTTTGGAACAACAGAGGTACAGAAATGTATGCTCCATGGTTATTATAGTGGGAGAAAGGAACAGCTTCGGAAGTATCGGTTGGAAGATTTTCGGATTGCTAAAAGAGATTTATTTACTCGTCTTCGCGCTAAAGCGAGCTAGGAAGTTTGCGCCGCTAGCGTGATAGGTAAAGAGAAAGAAAAAACCTGTAAAAGCAAATTGCATGAGACTTGGAACCAACACAAAACGGAACATGTACGGAAATGGATTCAATATACAATTTTCCTCAGAAATAAGGTTTGTGACCATTTTATTCTAGAGTGAATGATGAATGAGTTCTCTGTCTGAATCACTGATGATTGTCTGGGCCCTGTAATTAATTGGGAAGTTTCAGCTGTGACGAAGAGAGCCTGCAATCTCTGAGTTTTTATAAATCGTCCAAAAAGGCTTCGTCCACATCTGAAATTTTTGATCTGTCGTAAACTGAACGAATTGTTCAAACGATCGATTTTCCCAACTGAATGCAGCGCTTAATAATAATAACAAATGTAAAGATCTTTTCCAGCAAGCCAGCCGCTGAACATTAAGACGAAGGGCTCCACCAGAGATTCTACTAGGCTGATTTCACGTAAATAATATAGTTAAACTGTACACAGATAAAGAACAGAGAGAGAGAGAGAGAGAGAGAGAGAGAGAGAGAGCGAATGAAATTCGAGAAATTACTCAGAATCCTCCATTAGCATAATTGTTTGTCTGTCTTTTCACGGATCAGCCTAATAAGAAAACACGAAGCCCTGACTTTATTGTACCGATTTATGTGTGAGGGTGAAAGAGCGATAAAGGCGACAGATACACTTCTGTACAGACAAAACATTACATCAAGTTAGCGGCAAGCTGCATTCATATAGACTTTCATCATTTACAGAGTAGAATTCATTATAACCCCTCAGAAAATTTCATTTTATTCCTCAGGGGGTAATTCCCCTCAGGTTGGGAATCACTGCTGTATAAGGAAGAAAGACTACAATTTAACGTCCCGTCGATGAGAATGTCATTAGAAACGGTTCTGAAACTGTATAAAAGTACGTGTTAACACCTGCACAGTATAAACATTTCCGCTGCTAGTGCTGAAACTTTCCTTTCGTCCGCGCCTCGGAGCTCCCGTAGCGCAACGTGCGAAGTCAACCTCGCGTCCACGGCCTGAAAACGCTGCACTCTTGTTGATGAGGTGCGCAGGGGACAAATTGCGCGAAATTTTTCTGTTGTGTCCGGATAAATTCTCTACACTGCTATGCTACAAAATGAGTCCAAACAAGGGTCGTCAGCCTAACTCGGACGCGCGAGACAGAGTTGTTACATTTCTCACTTGTCCAATAGTCTTAAGTCCTGTAGCAATCTAACAATCTTCGTAAGGATTCCGAGATACGATCACGGAACGTAAAATGTTCACCTACAGCAGTTAATGCACCGCCTCCAACTCACCCCTAACAATTTCAGTTGATAATCTCCTCACAACTAAACAGCAGTACAGTTCAATCTTAATGAAACAAAATGTCTCAAAAAAACGCCACACTCAAATTTGCACGACAACATATGAAATTTATTGGTATTAACGAAGTCCATCACTTTTATCCAACACCGCATCCAGCTAGCTAACGGCAGCACGCTATAGTCAGAGGCCTTTTCTTTCCACGAAGTTCACGATTTTACTAATCCGCGACACTCCTCCAGGAAAAAGGGAAGCGTCTAAGCAAAATTCTATGTCCGCGCTCACGAACGGGCTTTCGAACGATTTGTAGCTTTTGCGCGTCGGAAAAATAACCTTTTTTTTCACGAAGTGTCACTAACTCCGGATTTCCTAATAATATCTAAGTCAAAACGATAACCCTCCTCCCCACAGGGCCCACGAGTTTTCGCTTAAACCTCAGGACTGCTGCCGGCCAGCTTCTTGATTTCGTGAGCTCCAAAACCGCTCCACGAAATTATTTGACACTAGCTGAGTACCCGGCGTTGCTAGAGTACGTATTTATCCCATTCTCCTGTAGTCCATTTCCTCCTGCCCCTCCCTCTGTCCAGCTCGTACTTCCTCTTTCTCTGTCCGTCTTCTGCTCCCTCTCTGTCCATCTGCTCCTCCCCCTATGTCCATCCACTCCTACCTCCTCTGTCCATCTCCTCTCTGTCAATCTCCTCCACCCCTCTCTCTGGCCGCCTCCTCCTCTCCCATTTCCCTTCCCCCCACCCCCCCTCTCAGTCTGCTCCTCCCGAATACCTGTACCCATCTCCTCATTACCCCTCTCTTTCCATCTCCTCCTCCTCCCTTCTCTGTCCACATTATCACCCCCCACCCCCAACAGGAGGCTGATGGTCTTTCCAGATCGTATGTGTACCAAATTTGGTTGAAATCATTCCAGGGTTTTAGGATGAGCTCCTTAGCTGTGGATTTGTCGCCTACACACGTATCAAGCGTATTTCACCTATATTAAAAATATTTCACGCTTATTTGTACCCATATTTAACCTGTATCTTTAGCGAATTTCGCTCTGCGCTCTCATTTTCTCGCAGCTCAACGTTTATGTCGTATCTCCTGACCTACGTGTTGTACTGCGATAAAATTTTCCAGGTACATGGAATGATTCATACGGCTACGGTCTGCTAAATGTGTTGTCAATAGGGATACTAGCAAAAAGGTAATAAATTAAAATGTCATGCATGATGCAGGAGTTTTCTACACAAGTCAGTATTTCACATCTTATCGCCTGAACTATGTTTCGAACAATAATATAATTTTGCAGCTACATTCACTGACGCATCTGGATACAGTCTGCGAAATATGTTGCGAATAGAGACAGTAACAAGAAGGAATAAATTAAAACATCATGCATGACGCGGCAGTTTTTGGCGCATCTCAGTGTCTTCTGAATTATGCGTCGTACAATGATATAATTTCGCTGATACATTCAGTGGTATATGTGAATAGTAACTGCAAAATGTGTCACCAATGCAGGTAGTAACAAAGAAATAATAAATTAAAACGTCGTACTTCATATTGTATACCTGGAAGAATCCTGGAGAGACTAAAAGGTATCAGATAGATTACATAATGGTAAGACAGAGATTTAGGAACCAGGTTTTAAATTGTAAGACATTTCCAGGGGCAGATGTGGATTCTGACCACAATCTATTGGTTATGAACTGCAGATTGAAACTGAAGAAACTGCAAAAAGGCGGGAATTTAAGGAGATGGGACCTGGATAAACTGAAAGAACCAGAGGTTGTACAGTGTTTCAGGGAGAGCATAAGGGAACAACTGACAGGAATGGGGGAAAGAAATACAGTAGAAGAAGAATGGGTAGCTCTGAGGGATGAAGTAGTGAAGGCAGCAGAGGATCAAGTAGGTAAAAAGACGAGGGCTAATAGAAATCCTTGGGTAACAGAAGAAATATTGAATTTAATTGATGAAAGGAGAAAATATAAAAATGCAGTAAATGAAGAAGGCAAAAAGGAATACAAACGTCTCAAAAATGAGATCGACAGGAAGTGCAAAATGGCTAAGCAGGGATGGCTAGAGGACGAATGTAAGGATGTAGAGGCTTGTCTCACTAGGGGTAAGATTGATACTGCCTACAGGAAAATTAAAGAGACCTTTGGAGAGAAGAGAACCACTTGTATGAATATCAAGAGCTCAGATGGCAACCCAGTTCTAAGCAAAGAATCGAAAGCAGAAATGTGGAAGGAGTATATAGAGGGTTTATACAAGGGCGATGTACTTGAGGACAATATTATGGAAATGGAAGAGGATGTAGATGAAGATGAAATGGGAGATAAGATACTGCGTCAAGAGTTTGACAGAGCACTGAAAGACCAGAGTCGAAACAAGGCCCCGGGAGTAATCATTCCATTACAACTACTGATGGCCTTGGGAGAGTCAGTCATGACAAAACTCTACCATCTGGTGAGCAAGATGTATGAGACAGGCGAAATACCCACAGACTTCAAGAAGAATATAATAATTCCAATCCCAAAGAAAGCAGGTGTTGACAGATGTGAAAATTACCGAACTATCAGTTTAATAAGTCACAGCTGCAAAATACTATCGCGAATTCTTTACAGACGAATGGAAAAACTGGTAGAAGCCGACCTCGGGGAAGATCAGTTTGGATTCCGTTGAAATGTTGGAACACGTGAGGCAATACTAACCTTACGACTTATCTTAGAAGAAAGATTAAGAAAAGGCAAACCTACGTTTCTAGCATTTGTAGACTTAGAGAAAGCTTTTGACAACGTTAACTGGAATACTCTCTTTCAAATTCTGAAGGTGGCAGGGGTAAAATACAGGGAGCGAAAGGCTATTTACAATTTGTACAGAAACCAGATGGCAGTTATAAGAGTCGAGGGGCATGAAAGGGAAGCAGTGGTTGGGAAAGGAGTGAGACAGGGTTTGACAAGTCTGGTCAATTTCCATGATTTTCCTTGTACTGGAGAGGATTGATAAGTCCGGTCAACTTCCATAAAAGAATAGAAGATCTTTATTGCCCCTTGATTATCCAAGGTTCAATGGTTCAAATGGCTTTAAGCACTATGGGACTTAAGTGCTGAGATCATCAGTCCCCTAGAACTTAGAACTACTTAAACCTAACTAACCTAAGGACATCACACACATCCATGCCCGAGGCAGGATTCGAATCTGCGACCGTCGCAGCAGCGCGGTTCAGGGCTGAAGCGCCTAGAACCGCCTGGCCACAGCCGCCTGTTATCATCCAAGGGTTGTATAACGAATTCCAAGAATGTAAAACGCACAGTTCATTGTCGACAGACATCTGAATTGTCAGTTTGTCGACTGCGGTTGAAAATGGAGCGACCGAGTTTCGTGCCGCTATTAAATTTTTTTTTCTTTCTAAGGACTGGATTGCCGCACAAATCGAAACAGAACTGGGCGAAGTTGAGAAGGACTTTGCACCATCACTAAAGTAGATTTAGTTTTAGATTAATGGACGGCCGGAGCGCGTTTCGTCTTGTACGAAAACGTTTAAATTCAACTGAGGACACCACAAAGGTAACCATCGGCAAAGTCCATTGGTAACCATCTCCCGAATCCATATTATGGTAATGCAAGACCTCCGAATAAAAATTCATGAGACTTCTGAGACTGCAAGCATCTCAACAGGGCGAGTGAGAGATAGGAGGAAGTGATAGTCGCTCAACGAGAATTTTGCGGACTTTGACATAACCTGTTTTTTCGATGTTTTGAAAAAACTGGAGGATCGCTGGACCAAGTGCATGTCCTTTAAAGGAGACTATTTCGAAAATATACCAGGTGTAGAAGTATGAAACCGGAATTTCCCTATAGATGGTGCTAGCCGTGAGTGTAGGGCCCCTGACACCGCGTCTGCAGCGCCATCTGCTTCCTGTAACGGCTGTCAGCGAATGTCAATACACAGTAACCCAAGTTCCACACATCGGTGTCTGTTTCAATCCCGTAAACATGACGACTTTTGCGCCAACGACCTTCTATTTGCGGACAGCTTTGGTTTTCTGTTATCATTTGAAGAAAACTGCTGCAGAATCGCATCGAATACTTGTCGAAGCTTACGGCGAACATGCTGTTGGGAAAACACAGAGTTTCAAGTGATTCAAAAAATTCGAAGGTGGTGATTTTCACGTGAGAAACTAGAAGCGCGGGAAACCACCGATAAAGTTTGAAGATCACGAATTGCAAGACTTATTGGACGAAGATAATACTCAAACTCAACAGGAATTCGCGGAACAATTGAACGTGCTGCAGAAAGCCGTTTCTCTTCGGTTGAAAGCTGTTGGATAGGTGCAGAAAGTGAGGAGATCTGTTCCGCATGAACTGAATGGAAGACAGTAAGCAAATCGAAAGACCACTTGTGAAATGTAGCACGCCAGGTACAAAGTAACGTCGTTTCACCAACGAATAGTGACAGGTGATGAAAAATGGACGTATTTTGAGAATCCTAAGCGTCGTGAATCATGGGTGAATCCAGGCAGACCATCGACATCCACTGAAAAACCAAATCGCTTTGGAGAGAAGACAATGCTCTGTGTTTGGAGAGGTCAGAAGGGTGTCGTCTATTATGAGTTGCTAAAAGCTCGTGAAACCGTTAACACTGATCGCTACCAACAGCAAATGATCGATTTAAATCGAGCATTACCTGAAAAACGACCGGAATGTGTAAAAAGGCAACAAAAAGTCATATTCTTCCATGATAAAGCTTCATCACACACAGCAAAACGGGTCAGGAAAACGATCGAGGCGTTCAGTTGGGAAATACTACTGCATGCGGCTTATTCCCCAGACTGGGCTCCATCCAGTTATCTTATATTTGCATCACTGGGACACGGTCTCACTGAACAAAGCTTCAGTTGGTGTGAAAATATACGAAAATGGCTCTCTGACTGGTTCGCTTCAAAAGAAGAACTGTTTGAATATAATATTGTACATCAGTTTCAAACAACGGGCGTGTAATTATTGCAACCAAATTACGGTGTCATACTTCTACACCTGGTGAGGTGAGCTGTTTACGAAACAAGCGTTTTTTCTTGCTTTGTTACCAGGCGTATCAAACCGCCCTCGTATGACGCGGGAATGTTGCCGCTAGATACAGTGTACGGTGGGAGTGTGGATGTGATATCTGAACAATCTGTTACATACAGGCAGGTGTGTAGTGAAAGTGGCAGCATGTCGCAAGTTACCGACTTTGAACGAGGGGCGATAATCGATGTAAGACGCATGGGTCATAGCACATTGGTGATTACATAATTATTCTGTTTTCGAGATTAGAAGTGTCTAGGATTGATTTCAAATACCGTAGAGACAACATTTCTGAATGCTTAAATAGCCGTACAGACCGACCCCAAGTGTATGACTAACGGGGGTCATGTCGCCTCCTCCGGAACCGCGGGACTGCTACGGTCGCAGGTTCGAATCCTGCCTCGGGCATGGATGTGTGTGATGTCCTTAGGTTAGTTAGGTTTAAGTAGTTCTAGGGGACTGATGACCACAGATGTTAAGTCCCATAGTGCTCAGAGCCATGTCGCCTCTATAGAACCATACGGGTCGATGGACCACAAACTGTGACTTAGATCGCCGCCGATTTGAGTGCTGGGATCCATTTATAGTAAACTGTACGGAGGCAAATACGCTGCATAGGTTTCAGCTGCAGATAGCCGAAACTCACATGTAATACTTTCCCAGTGTACGTTTAGCGACTCAGTGTACTCAAAGGAAAAGGTTATCTGTTTTGCTGTGATTTGTGATACACTCTCGGGTAACAATGTAACATTTAGCTGCATCTTCCAGCTATTTCTCTACATAATCGACGCCCCGACTTAGACATGTGTCGTAGCGTTGCACCAAAATACCCCGTCATAGAAGGGAGCCGCATGTGTTCTCTGTCAATTCTCTACGCTAGTTAGCTGCTCATTGTCTGTGTCAAAATGCTGTTTTCATTTGCAGCAGTCCATGTGAACAAAGACGAGAAAATCAGAGGGAGCGAAGTCCGAGATGTTTGGTGGGTGATCACTTCCCATCAAAAAACAGTTCCCATCAAAAAAGCTGCAGGAACTGCAGTGAGCGGCCGAGCATAGTCATGAAGAAGGATAATGCCCTATGATAACATTCCGCTTCGCTTGTTTCGATTTTTCCTTTACAGACGATTTTATCGAATCACCAAATCTACTCGTTTCGCAATGCATTACATTGTTCAAACAGATTATTTCAATTTTCTGCCTCGATTAGCTAGCGAAGAGACACAATGCCGAAGGCAGCGGCTTTGTATTCTGAAAAAGCGGGCTTCAGATCCCCGTTAGGTCATCCAGACTTGTTTTTCTGCGGCTTCCATTAATTGATTGAGGAGAAATTTGGGATTACTCTTTTGAAAACGGCGTACGATTTCCTTTCCAGTATGAATTTTATTTCCGTCTTTATTGATGTTATCACTGAGGAAATGTTAAGCCCTGCTCATCCTTCCTCCCTTTCTTCTTGTCTTAATTATTTTTAAGCCATCATTCTTTTGACTGGCTGATCTTGAGCTTATTTTCGGATTTAGACAACTACTACGCCCAGTATTTACTACTGCGGTTATAGCATATTCTAAGTCCTTGCGCCTACGATTTTTCCCCCCTACCGCTCTTTCTAGGAAGACAGACCTGTTGCATATCTTATATATTCGTTACTGAGTAACTAACATACCGATAGTTTTGAAGTACCGTTTCGTTACTGCCTGAATCGTTTCGTTATTTGCGTATGTCCTTCCACGCAACGAACGTTTCGAAGTCGGTAGTCTTCGCATTCCTCAAATTCGTTATCTCAGTGGACGGAAGCGTTTCGTTAGTGGCACACAAACTTTCACGCATGCAGTTCGTGGTGATTCGGTAATTTTAGCAGTCTGCAAACTTTGCCGGCCGGAGTGGCCGTGCGCTTCTAGGTGCTACGGTCTGGAGCCGAGCGACCGCTACGGTCGCAGGTTCGACTCCTGCCTCGGACATGGATGTTTGTGATGTCCTTAGGTTAGTTAGGTTTAATTAGTTCTAAGTTCTAGGCGACTGATGACCTCAGTAGTTAAGTCGCATAGTGCTCAGAGCCATTTGAAACATTTTTTGTAAACTTCTTATTCTTAATGGGCCTCATCGGTAGTGACACAGCGTATCGAATACAGGGCATCATAATTTGGAAGCTATTAATGACGAAGCACCGTGGTTTATAGTAAAATGTTTAGCAGTTCTCTAAGTTTTGTTCTGTTATGCCTTACTTTCAATGTGTGCCCCACTCGTCGCTCATAGAACACTAACGTGATATTCGAATTCTACCTACGTACGGGTCAGCACTCCCGTATCAATAGCCCTGTTTGCCTCATAGATTCATATCGAAGGATAGTAATGCCGTTGACTGGTGTTGTATTAAAGCGATCCTTGACGTAACTCCACAAAAAGTGTAATAGCATGACATCGTGAGAGCCCGGGGACCTTGCGACGGCACCATCTCTCAAGAAATGCGTCGTTCAGCGCACGTCTTACATTCAAACTACAATGTAGAGGTACATGTAAGGGGTCCGTAGGCCCTTACTATAAATTTGCACTCGGCACAGGTCGATAGGGCGAACAATCGATTGTGTCGTGTTGCGAGAGCGAGTGGAGTTGAGCCAGTGCCATGTTGCGGAAAGAGGTGTGTGGAGGCCAGTTGTTGAAATGTAAGACTTTAACGGAGAAGGGAGTCGCCATCGCAGTGGCTAGACCCCTTTGTACTAGAATAATACCGGGAAGGTGAAGAAGTATTATTACGAAAGTTATCAGTGACATTTCTAGGGCCGATATTTGGTTTCGCGTCTACCGCGCCGGCATCACCTTAGATTGCAGTGTTGGATTGCAGTGTTGGATGCAGTGATGGATTAGCGTGTGACGATAATGGAAAATGAAGAAGCCTATGCTGAGATTAGCCGTAATTAGATATGTATGACAAAACCAGTGGCTGTCCCCCTTTTTTGCGTTTTTGAGACGAATATAGGTTCGTAATTAGTGAAGCTGTGTTGGTGTTTTTCTTGTTACCAGACATTTCATTATTACAGTATTGAACAGGACGAACTGTAAAGGCCGGCCGAAGTGGCCGTGCGGTTAAAGGCGAGGCAGTCTGGAACCGCAAGACCGCTACGGTCGCAGGTTCGAATCCTGCCTCGGGAATGGATGTTTGTGATGTCCTTAGGTTAGTTAGGTTTAACTAGTTCTAAGTTCTAGGGGACTAATGACCTCAGCAGTTGAGTCCCATAGTGCTCAGAGCCATTTGAACCATTTTTGAACTGGAAAGTAACAACTTCCGTAGCAGTCAAATGGTTCAAATGGCTCTGAGCACTATGGGACTTAACATCTATGGTCATCAGTCCCCTAGAACTTAGAACTACTTAAACCTAACTAACCTAAGGACATCACACACATCCACGCCCGAGGCAGGATTCGAACCTGCGACCATAGCAGTCGCGCGGCTCCGGACTGAGCGCCTAGAACCGCTAGACCACCGCGGCCGGCCCGTAGCAGTCAATTCCGATTACCAGCCCCATTAGGTACACGGTCATATTAATAATAAATATTGGGCTGCTATTCGATCAGATCAGGTCGGGATAAATAAACGGAGGTGTTACATACACTACTATGCTGGGAGATGAATGGACAGCTGCACCTTTTCCATCTGCGGAAGCAGGAACTGTACGAACGAATCCAGCCAAATATTTCCCGTTATGGTTTTGTCTGGGAAGAAAACTGAGCCTTTCAGCCTATCGTGGATTAGGCTACACCGGACGTTACGCTTAGGGATATTACGAACGTGTTCATGTGTGCTGGGTGTGTTTTCGAAGCCCCAAATCCTAATATTATCGCGAATCATATGTCCTGAAATATGGAACGTTGCTTCATCTGAAAGCAGGCACTTTTTCAGGTAGCCACTGCGTAAGGTGGTCATGTCATTTTGATTGATTTTTGTTTGTTATCGATGTGCACGTCAGAGAGAGAGAGAGAGAGAGAGAGAGAGCAAGTTACGTTAGTGTTAAACAATCTTTGGTCTTGTAGTTGCACAGTCTTTGCCACTGCGCAGTCTGATACATTCTTAGTTGAAGTGTGGCAGGTGAAGGACGTATTTAGTAGTGCTGTGTGGCCTTTTTATTGTATCTGCTAGATGAAGAAAGATTGATTGTAGAGGACACCAAGGATGAATAAGATGTCTGTATTAGAAAGCGAAGAGAATATAAATTTTGAATAATGTTATAATTTTTATAAGAGAAGAAGTTTGAGGTAAGATTGCAGCACTGCGCAGCTAGTTTGCCGGAATGATTATCGTCAGTTAATTAACTTTGTACACTTGCTCAGAGCCGAGAGAAAGACCACCGCACTTCCCTGCGTCATGTATTAACATATTAATTGATTAAGCTGTTTGATTTCTCAAGAAATGCTCTGTTAACATTGCACCCTCTTCAAATCATAGTTCACTTTGTTAAGCATTAAGCACAGTATTGTTCAGAGGTATCTTACGTGTGAAGACGACGCAAAGTTTTACTCTGTCTTTCTGAGTATACACCTCATTCTAAAATTGTTGTCTTGGGATATCATTTCATGGGAATAGTTACTCTCCCCATCCCACTATTTATCGTTACACATTATCACATTCCACAGTTTGAATATAATTTGGAAATTTTATTTAGAAATAGAAATCTAGCTTAGCCGCTGCCTGCTCGCTGTATGCTACTGTGTTTTCGAAAATTCTGTAACAATGTTGTCAAGACGCGAGGTAAGCGGAAATTTTAATTAGGGCCTGCCAATTGTTTTACTTTTTTGTATTGAGTTTCGACATCCTCCGAAGGGGGCGGGCTGGCAGCAGCTTAGTATGCCGCTCTTCAGTCTACAGAATCTGTTTTAAAAAGATGAAGGTAATAAATAATAAATGCTGGTGATAAAATCGGTGACTTAAATGGTAAAATGGCGGAAAATTGTGGAACTTAAAACATAAAACAAAGGGTTGATGATGTTAATAAAATACACAGGAAGCAGAAAAATAATAGACAGACAGTTAAAAAAACACGGCGACAGTCTGGTTTCTGTTCGCAAGAGGTATAAATTCACACCCAGCGACAGCATGATTTCTGTTCGCAACACTTTGGAAAGACGCACAACACTGAACACTGCACTAAAAAGTTGGCACAAATATGACGGACCACAGCCGAGGGGAACCTTGACAGATGAGAGGAAAGAAAAGGGAGGATGGAGAGGAAAAAACGAAGTGGGGGGAGGGGGGGAGGTGGGAAGGAGCCGATGGAGGATGAGGGCTCATAAGAGGGGGGGGGGGGGGTTGGGCAGACGCGACAAGGAGTGGGGAAAGGCAGAGGAGGGGAATGCAAAAGGACTCGGCGGGGGGGGGGGGGGGGGGAATTGTTTTACTTCAGTTGCGCATATAATAAAGACGAGCTGCATTCAAATTAGTTACAGTTCAGTTCACACTAGGTTATGTTAAGTCAAAGGCCAGCTTACGACTTTAAGTTGGATAACAGTTTGTGGGGCATAGTTTTGGTAATACGTAGATTTTTATAGAGTGGGAGGTAACGTTGAGCTAAATTTCATACAGAAACGAACAAATTGGGGAGGTTACAGCTGTCGCCATCTGTGGAGGCCAGCACTGAACACGCAAATATATATAGCAGAGGATGCTTATTTACCTACAGTGCTGGGACCATTTGCACTTTGAACGAATAAAGGTGCAACCACTTAACGTAGACCTGAGACTTTATGAACAGTTGATCTTGCTTCCTGCTGATGCAAGGCGAATTGACTTCTGGGGCTATGTTGAAATGCTGTATGCATTTTGACAACATTTGCTTGTGCACAGTTTGAAATCCACTTCAAAGAAGGTTTTTGAGATTATCTGTCGTTTTAAATTTTTTAGCCACTTTCAAATGCTATTTGTGCCCTCACATACTTGTAACGTTACGTGTATTCAGGCGAGCTAATCGGCCGCCCAGTATTGGTACGAGGTGAGATGAATTTGTTGGAGGTGAGATGAATTTGTTGCGTGGCTGGAACTCAGCGGACACAGAGCACAGGGTGCTTTGCGGCCAGCCCAGCTAGTTGACCGTTTCTGGTCAACCAGGCGCAGAGACGAAACGGAAAAATCCCAGTATGGGGAATTTTGACGACGCGTCGATCGCTTAAGAGGGTTGACTGTTCAAATGGCTCTGAGCACTATGGGACTTAACATCTGAGGACATCAGTCCCCTAGAACTTAGAACTACCTAAACCTAACTAACCTAAGGACATCAGACACATCCATGTCCGAGGCAGGATTCGAACCTGCGACCGTAGCGGTCGCGCGGTTCCAGACTGAAGCGCCTAGAACCGCTCGGCCACCCCGGCCGACAGGGTCGACTGTGCTCCCAGCAATGGCAGGCTTTGAGACAAACTGAAAGATGGCTTTTGGTAGCTCTTTAAGTATCTATAGTAATTTACAATCAAATGTTAATGCAAATCTCGATACGTTCGCAATCTCTGAAAAATGAGGCACATCCCTTGACACAACAATACTTCAATATCTTTAATAGTACAGAAGTGTGAATAAACATTTCCCTAATGAATCTCTGAATTAACAACTTTTGAACGCTTCATGCGAATCCTACGTAGGATATCCTAGATGATAGCATTGCACTGTAGCTATCATCTCAGACACCTACATATCTGTATATATTTTATTTCTTGAGTTATTACGTCTTTATAGCTTTTTTATGAAGCAAATGTTTGTCAGAGCAGCGTATTCTCCACACTTACAAAGCGAATGAATACAGTACGAATACAGTATGAATACATATTCTTGTGCTTGGGCAGTTATTTAACGAACAGTTTACTATTTTTACAGGAACTTTATTTGAATGTTGATTAAAATGCTATTAAAAATTGCTACTAAAATGCTACTTAAAGTGGTCAATCGCATGTGTTAGCAGAACACTATGGGAGTCAACAGGAGACTGGGACTTTCCGAGGGAACGATTCTGGACACTTTACGTCGAGAGCTGGAAGTAGCCAGGCCTGCCTATGGTAACGTTCGTGATTCAGTCGTATAGGTGATTGATTCTGAGCGGTGAACGGCCGCTGCAATACTCTTAAGTTTTGAGGGGACTTTATATTTCGAGAGGTCCGAATGTGCTCCAGAGGAGAGCTCTGTTTCTTCTTGTACTATTGAACTGAAGATAGACAGAGTATGGGTTACTGTTCTTTGTAATGTGTGTGCTAATTTGTGAACAACCATGTTAAACTCTGAACTATATTGAGCTGGTGAATCTCTCGTGTATTTTAATTACAGAATGGACTTAGTTTTCGTGTAACTTCGAAGACTGTTTAGTCTCGGAATTTTGCTACCATTCTCTTAACGCTTTCAGCGTAAGTTTACTGCATTCGATAAGGGTATTTTTTTGTCTTTACTTTAACGATTATCATAGGTTCACTTCCCACTTATTTGAGATGTCTGTTCTTCAATAACATAATTCAACATAATTCTATGTCGTCTACATCAATTACAGACGTTAGAATAGAACCCTTGTTATTAAATTATTCATTTAACTTTCGTTTTGTACTTCTGCCTATTTTACTAAATCGCAGTTCTAGCCAATGCATAACCTATTTGACCGAAGGATCACAGCTACAGGTTCTTATTTGTAGCGAACTAGCTGTGGTGCATGAAAGCAGACGTTCGCAGCTCTACCCTATGAATAAAGAGGCGTCCGTAGCCCAAGCACCTGAAGTACGAGTTACGAAGATAAAGACGCAACTGGTTTTCTCGTTCTAATCTAAAGTAAATAGTACTTCAAGACTCTGGGTATAGAAACATAATTCACTGTTTTTAAAGTGTGGCTCTTAAAACTTTAGGTCTGTGTTCATTAAAGCGTGTTTAACTTTTTCAGTTATCATGGAATTTATTTTTATTTGCTTTGTGATTCTGGAAGTCCAAGTGGCTCTATTATTTACGAACCATCATTTATTTTGTTTGATTTACTGAAGGACTAGCACCCATTTTGTTTCAGTTATTGAAGAACCATCCTATCTTTTGTTTCATTGTGGAGAAATTTTTATGGAAATTGTCTTCAATAAACTCTTGTTTGTTCTCTATACCTGGGCTGTTTATTTGTGCCTGTCAGCGGCAGTCACATCATCCTGCACCTGCGCAGTTCGATGCGACTACGCATTGTCATCCATAAAAATGAAGTCAGTACCGAATACACTCTTGAACAGACCGACATGGCGAAGGAGTACAGTGTCGCAATAACGTTGAAACGTGAGTATATGTGTTCAGAGATCTGGAGGCCATAATGTCCATGCAGCATTATGCTTCCCCACATCATAACACTTAGACCACCAAAACGACCATGTTCTACAAAGTTCCTGTGTGCATTATGTTGCGAGAGGTGAAAACACGCAATGCACCCAGGAATATTATCGAATGTAATTGTTTTGATGGTCCAGGTGTTATGATGTGGGGAGGAATACTGTTGCATGAGCGTACTGATAGTCATATCTTTGAATACGGTACACTAACTGGTCAACGTTATTGTGACACTGTACTACGTAGCCATGCTCGTCTTTTCGGTGATGCGCTTGGCTCTGCCTTTATTAAAAAAAAAAAAAGTGTGTGAAATCTTATGGGACTTAACTGCTAAGGTCATCAGTCCCTAATCTTACACACTACTTAACCTAAATTATCCTAAGGACAAACACACACACCCATGCCCGAGGGAGGACTCGAACCTCCGCCGGGACCAGCCGCACAGTCCATGACTGCAGCGCCTAAGACCGCTCGGCTAATCCCACGCGGCCTTTTATTTTCATTGTGACAGTACATGGGTAATTGGAACGAGACGATATTCGGCTAATGAACTGAATTCCAAATCTCTCGGCAGTTTCATGAAGTGAGGGCATGTGACGTTATTGATGGTAAGCCGTACGTAAGCTGCCCGGGGACAGGGTGTTTGTATTGTCCCCATCATTTCATCATCATCACCATTCGTGAACGTGGCGAAAACTGGACTGTGTAAAGATTGGGACATTGTACGGGCGCTGATGACCGCGCAGTTGACTGCCCCACAAACCAAACATCATCATCATCAGCATCATCATCATCATCATCAGCATCATCATCATCATCCGTGCGTCGGCAGCTCCATTAGTGCTATTCGGAAGCAGTAGGCCATGTGTCGGCACCGGATTTCGCTCTCTCCCTTCTCTCATCATCATGCAGCACCCTAACACTACACTATACACGCATTCATTATACTCACCTATGCTCTAGTTGTACAAATAAACGTACGACACAACTCTCACATATCCGCAGACAAAGGGACCACTGTGTGGGGAGGAAGAACACAGTTTGCGACAGGTGGGTAAAACCACACCATAGAATACCCCAGCCAACAATGTCATATGGCATTTGCATTTACATTTTAACATACTATATTAAATAGCAAAAGCGCTTGGCACGTCAGTCACTTCAAAATGGCAACATTTTTACAAGAAACTAACGAAAGAACAAGTCACGCAGCGTCTGCCACGTAACGGATATTGACTTAAAACTGAAGAGCTAGAAGGAATGACTGAGCCCATGTAACTTTCCACAGGTACACCTGCTTCTGCCTCTGTTTACTGCCTCTGTTTACTCTGCAGCACTCCAGATTAGTTTAGACAATGATTTTGACATTCCATAGTGGGTTTCAAGCTTGTAATTTTGCATTCAGTGTGAACACTCTTTCAATATAGTAACAGCTTTGTCGATGTTATTGCTTACCTCATTGTAATTAGCAGCATTACACTTCATCTTGGAATTTTGCTGTTGTGGCCTTTTCTTCAAACGGCAGCACGTCTTGTCGTAAATTTTGCAACAGACATCGAATAGAAATTTAAATTGCTTATCCTCGTTGCGCCTTAGTAATTCAAACTGGAGATGAAAAGCACCAAAAGTCGCTAAGGAATGCACAAAGCACATCAGTGCTTGCGATTTATTTCCACTGAAAGCTCAGCTAAAATTGTTATAACGTCAAATGGCTGTACTGGGCAGCAGTCAACAGTTGTTTTGTTCTGCAGCTGACGCTGTCCGCCAAGGACCTGCAATAGAGCGTGCAGCTATAACGCTTTTGCATCACATCCCGTTACTCATGAACGGAGATTCTGTAGGTACCAGTATCTCGCCAAGGTTCAAAACCTTTTTCGTGTACGTTAATGAATGGTCATTAACATAGCTAACGTTTAGTTAATCGCAGTCATGCCTTTTTAGTACAACTTTCGTGAGTCAAATGCTTGGCTACCTACGAGACTTCACAAAGATCTCGATAAATAATGATTAGGTGAGGTTTCGTTACGAAGCTAATATTTTATCCTATTACATGTGACAAATTCAGAATTTTTTTAGCGAATGCTTCATTCAAAATCGACCCAGAAACAATGTGCAGCGAAAAATCACGTGAAATGAAAAACATTAGTTTTCTTTTTCATATGAAAAGTAATTCATTCAATAAAAAAGTAATTCCTGCATCAGATTTCATATGTTCCCATTTACATAAAAATGTTTATTTTGTTAGTGGTGAATAAATAAAATAGGCTTGAACGTTCAGTATCACCTAAGACACCCTAATACAAATCAGTTTAACATTCCAAAAGGAAGGCAAATGCCCGTCTCAGTGAATTTTCTGTAGTATCAATGGAATTATTCGCAAGTAATAATACACAGGATGGTCAGAAGAATAAGGGTGTTGCAAGATAGGTTATGCCGAGAAATAATTTTTATGAGAAAATTCGATACTTTGCGCCGCTTCTTTGTTAATTAGCATTGAAGTTAGGCAATCAGAAGATTGCGTGCGCAAACTCAAGTGGCCAGCCAGAGACGGTGTCGCCAAACATGTTCGTCGTATAGTTTCCTAAAACCGAACAAGAAAACGGTATTAGGTATAATCCGTATCACATCAGGCAGGGGAGGTTACCTTCATAGTCTCGGATGTTATTGAATATAGCATATGCTAAAATTCAGGAGTAAGTAAAAAACAGGTATTTTTTTGTTTTCTCGAAAAAAATTTGTGCCCGGAGGTACAGTCCTCCAAAGACGACACTGCGAACACTATTTTGAAGAAGCGAAATACGGAAAAATTTGTTGTCTCAACAAAAACTGAACATGGGATGGTAGTAAAGATCGGACACGATCCAAAGGCTGAGCAGTCTCGTGCTCTATCATCTATGAGAACAACACCTGCTAATTGATTCTGGCGAGACGCTTGAATAAGCGCGCGAAATGGCCTGATTGGCTAACTTCAGTGCTAATTAATCCTGTAACGGCGTAACGCATCGTATATTTTTCTTAAAAACCATCTCTCAACGTGACCTACCCTGCAATCCTTACAAACTTTACAGACGATTCTGCCCACCCTGCAAGTATTTGCGAATAAGCCCATTGGGACTACGCAGTTATCAAAGCTGGGAGTTTGCCTTCCTTCGTGCACATATATCTTCATTCTCTTCCTGTGGACTTTCCTTCTCTCTTCAGACCACGTTGCTACAGTTTTTTTCTTTGCTTTATTCTCGTGGTAAGCTTGCCATTTGTGAATTTTGCACCTGGAGATTTCACGGTTTTGGACATCTTCTGGTGTAATTTCTGCCAGTTTCAGATCAGTTTTGATCTCGCCTATCCATGTCGTGGTGTCCGTTTTCGCTTTATTCCTGTTATCAAAGAATTCGATGATTCGTTTTGTAAGTCTGTCTACGTTCATCCGTTTAATGTATCCATAGAATCTTAACATGTGTTTTCTAATGTCACAATTGGTGTTTGTGTATTGTTCGATTTCTTCTTTGCCTTTGAATCAGTATTGTCCGACTACAGGTTTTTGGTCGTAGAATTTTTCTTACTATTTTGCGTTCCTTCTTCTCAACCTTTACAATGTTTTCCTGTTAGAAATTAGTGTTTCTGATCCGCAGAGGCATTAAGATTTAATCACTGTATTGTAATGCCTTACGTGGTCGGATATACAATTCTCGCTGTAGATACGGGTCAGGGATTTTCTCTGACTCGTGATGGCTGGGTGTTGTGTGCTGTCCTTAGGTTAGTTAGGTTTAAGTAGTTCTAAGTTCTAGGGGACTGATGACCATAGATGCTACGTCCCATAGTGCTCAGAGCCATTTCAACCATTTGAACCTCGCTGTAGATATTTTGCGTAAGTCGGTATGCAGTTTCAATTTTTGGCATCTACGAGGGCGTGCTGAAAAGTAATGGCTCCGAATATTTGTATGTGAAAATTCTGAAAGCTTTTTAAATCAAACAAACATTATTGACGTTCTGCGTCTTTATTCTTCGTGTCTACACATTTATTTCTCAACATTGTCGCACTGGCGACGAACACATTTCTCCCAACAAGAGTCCGGTTTGTTGATACCGTCACTGTAGAATGATTAACTTTGTTGACGGAGCCACAACCTCACATGCTTGCAATGTTTCATCGCTATCAAAGTGAAGTCCTCGAAGACGTTATTTAAGTTTTGCAAACAGATAATAATCGGATGGGGCCAAGTCGGCACTGTATGGATTATGAACGATGACACTGACCCCAAGGCGTCGGATTGTTGTAGCTGTCGGAGGGCTCTTGTGTGGTTTGTCATTGTCTCGCTGAAGGAGAGGGTGCCCCATGTGTGGACGAACTCTTGGAATTCGAAAGTCGATTACAGTACGCTGTTTCTCTCGCACCAACATAGTTACGTTACACTGACTACAGTTCGGTCCTTCGAGGGCCGAGGGCTGCAAGTATGAAAATATGAGGACTGAAGATGTAGTATCTTAATAACGTTTGTTTTATTCTAAAATCCTTAAGAGTTTTGACATAAAAAATTCGGAGGCCCTTGCAAGTTCATTTGCTTTAGTTTCGAGACGGCCGCTGTGACCGAGCGGTTCTAGGCGCTTCAGTCCGGAACCGCGCTTCTGCTACCGTCGCAGGTTCGAATCCTGCCTTGGGCGTGGTTGTGTGTGATGTCCTTAGGTTAGTTAGGTTTAAGTACTTCTACGTCTAGGGGACTGATGACCTCAGATGTTAAGTCCCATAGTGTTTAGAGCCATTTGAACCATTCTGAACTTTTGTTTAGATTCCATTTTCCTGAATCGTTCCACCCATATATGTAACTTTGATACTGTTGCTACATATCAGTGAGTGTAATGTGTCGTATGTTACGAGTCTTTGCTGCTTTCAGTTGCGCTCCAGACGGGACTACAACGTTCATTGAACTATAAAAAATACATCAGAGGAGGAAAGTGATCCAGACACACAAAACGTCAAGTCATTCAGCTAGGGCATATTTTTAACACTTTCACGGAAAACGCTTTAAACGTTTGTGAATGAACTGATCATTGGAAGCTTTCATAACCACCTCCCACTCCTCCCAATCCCGACTCCTCCCTCCCATCCCTAATAACTCTGAAAAAACATAGATTTTAGGAGAAAAATTTTTAAGCACATGATTGGAAATTAAAATAAAAAATACTGAACGACATTTACATGTAGTATTTATTCCGAGCACAGGTGCCGTGATCCATCGTCTCTTATTCAAAAATTTATCCTCATTTGTAATATAAGTACCTTAGCTGATAAAGTCGGAAATTATAGCTATTGTCTTCTACTTATTATCTACCACAGTGTTCAAGTCGGATGCTCAAATATCTCGGTTTTTCCCCTGCCCCAGGTTGGTATTTTTCCTTTGTTAAGAACTAAGTGCATACGTAAGTTAAACAAAAATTTAAAAAAAGAATAACTGCCGAAATATGAGACTGGATAGGCAGACCTGGGTATATCACGATCTGTACGTAGAGCATTTACTACAGTTTAACTGTTGAGCAAAGTAGAAGTGGTTTAGGTCTTAGATATGACTGACCACCAGTGGTTCGTTACGTAAAGCTCCCGCCTGTAACGATGGGTATTACGGAGGACGCTGACGCTGCCCAACTGGCCATTCTGTGCGCTAGCTCCCGGAAGTAGTTGAGCTGATTGCAGTGGCCAGTGGGGTGGGTCATTAAACTGTTGGCTTTGCTGATGCCGGCGCGGCGACCATTCTGCTCGCACAGCTGGAACATGTTCCGCCGTCACGCGTCGTGCGCTGCTAACACAGCTGAGGAGTGCGCGTGTCATTTGGAAACTGATTTCCCGGTGTGACAGTAACCACGAATGCAGTTACCAATCGAGGAGGCGCGCCGCGGTTAACTTTCACGTACCGACCTCTTCATCTCTAACTAGTACTTACACTCAACATACTCTTTTCCTTTGCTGTACATACAGGGTGTGTCCTTTATCTCGATCACCCTAAATAACTGTCCAGATGCAATTTACAAAATGTTTCAAGCAAATGTTCTTTAGCCGTCAGGGGGACATCAATCAGCATGATTGCCTTCGTTGTAGCTTTGTTTTTTACAAAGTTATGAACAGCGGTATGACGTTTTCAAATGGCTCCCTGTATATTTTATTCAGTAATTCATTTCCTCTCCTAAAGACCTATTCAAAAATGTATCACATTCATCACACTCATCATTGACTGCAACACAACGTTATTAATTACGTAACACAACATTGACGTTGACACTCCCAGCGCTTAGTACAGGTTCTCGGGGTAATGGAACACATCCATGTGCTGACGTTGACAGAGGACAGATGTAAACATAAGTAGAATGCACACCCGTCATTTCGTCAACCATCGTCAGTTGAAGAGTTGTGTGAGTAGAATGTACACCAACCACGAGAAGTTAGAAATGCTACTGATCTATGGGGAATGTAAGTTGGCAGAACAGTAATTGCAATACTGTTTTCTCATGTACGGGTACATTGAGTACAGTAGTTTAGTTCTTCTAAATGCTGTTGTGTTGAGTAAGCATACAGTAAAGGCTGTCCTTCCCACAAACTGCATCGACATAACGTTTCTTTTATTGTTGTCGTTGAAGGTAGCCGAAATGCTACACAGACAGTGGAACAGTACAGAGAGCGATATCCTGACAAGAACCCACCTTCCCGACGGATGTTTTCTCGTCTTGTTGCGACGCTTTAGGAAATTGGAAGTTTCAGCCCACGACAACGCAATCGTCGTAGTACTCGCACAGACGAAACTGCCGAAGTTACTGTTCTCGCTTCCGTTGCTATGAATCCATATGTGAGCACACGAAAGCTTGAAAACGAGATTGGCATTCCTAAAACCAGTTACATCGTATTCTTACACGTCACAGGTTCAATCCTTCCCGTGTACGCCTACGTCAAGAACTGCATGGGAATGATTTCCAGAATCGCGCACAGGTCTGTCAGTGGGCACAGCAGCAAATCCTCGCCAACCCGAACTTCTTCTCCAATGTTTTATTTACCGATGAATGTTCCTTCTCAAACAAAGGACATGTAAATACAAGGAACATGCATCATTGATACAGCGACAGCCGGCCGAAGTGGCCGTGCGGTTAAAGGCGCTGCAGTCTGGAACCGCAAGACCGCTACGGTCGCAGGTTCGAATCCTGCCTCGGGCATGGCTGTTTGTGATGTCCTTAGGTTAGTTAGGTTTGACTAGTTCTAAGTTCTAGGGGACTAATGACCTCAGCAGTTGAGTCCCATAGTACTCAGAGCCATTTGAACCATTTTGATACAACGACAACCCACGATGGCTTAGACAGGTGGAACACCAGCATCAATGGAGAGTCAACGTCTGGTGTGGGATGCTTAGTATTACAATTATTGACCCTTATTTCATCAGTGGAAGTCTAAATGTCACAGCGCATGCCAACTTCCTCAGACAAATACTTCCTCCTCTTCTGGATGAAGAGCCGCTAAGAACCAGAATGCTTATGTGGTATCAACATGATGGAATTCCAGCACATAATGCCTTGCGTGCACGTCGTGTTCTGAACCGCAGGTATCCTGCCAGATGGATTGGTCGAGGAGGAACAGTTACTTGGTCTGCTAGGTCTCCTGATTTAAACTCTCTGGACTTTTTTCTTTGGGGCACCTTTGATTGTTCCACTCCTGGGCAATGGTACAGGAGAGTCAAAGTCAATTTTGTGTTATGTTTTTACTTGGTTTTCATTTGTTTTCTGACAACTACAGCAATTGGATGAGTTTGTGATCCCCGGCTCAAAGTCAGTGTTGTGTTATGTAATTAATAACGTTGGGTTCAATGAACGGTACACTGTGATACATTTTTGAATAGGTCTTTAGGAGAGGAAATGAATTACCGAATAAAAATACAGGGTGCCACTTAAAAAAGTTATACCGCTGTTCATATCTTTGTAAAAAACAAAGCTATAACGAAGGCAACCATGGTGATTGATGTCCCCCTGACGGCTAAAAAACATTTGCTTGAAACGTTTTGTAATTTGCATCGGGACAAACAGTTATTTAGGGTGGTCAGGATAAATGGGGCACCCTGTATTTCTATTTCTTACATCCCTTGCAAATTTTTTCCCTCTACCGCTAGCAGCAATACCATGGAAGCTACTTCCTGATATCTTCACACGCGTCTTATCATATTCCTTCTTATAGTTAGTGTTTTCCCCGTGTTGCTCTCGTCACCAATTCTGTGGAGAACCTCCTCATTTCTTATCAGTCTACTTAATTCTCGCCATAATTTTATAACAATACAGGATGTTTAAAAAATGTTATATATTCCTAAAGGAGGCAGTGTAGGTTGAAGCTAGAACAGATGTCCCCGTAATTACAAGGGGTGATCAAAAGGTTTCAGTTTGAATGCGGTACAGTCTAGAACCGATATGCCAGTCGGGCAAAATCACCGTGAGATTTGAGGCAATCATTCCACCGACGCACGAAGTTGAAGATACCTGTTTGATAAAACACCGTGTCCTGCTGCGTGAAGAAGTCCATAACTACCAGCTGCACATCCTCGTCTGACAGGAATCATTGACCCTTCAAGGCCTTTTTTAAAGGCTCGAAGGCTTATTAATCGTACGGGGAGCGATCACGACTGCTTGGGTGTCTCCCACCTTAGCTGGCGTAAATTCTGCGTTACGCCATTTGCGAGATGGGGACGTGCGTTATCATGAATCAGCAGCACCCCATGTAGCACTTTTCCCGGACGTTTCTCCTTCATTGAGCATCGTAATTTCTCCAGAGTTGCGCAGTACCGTTCCCCAATGATGGAGATTCCTTGAAATCAATAAGCAAAAAGCCGCGGTAAAGCACGTAACGTGGCACACCATACCACAACGATGGTTTTCGACAGAGACGCTGCCCCATACACATTCTTGGTTCTCCGATGGATGTTAAAAGGTATTTGTCCGTCGGCAACCAAGAAAAGGATAACAGCAAGTTGGTCCTGTTTCGCTGCATTTGGTATTAACTTCGCCATGGTTTCAAAATGGCTCTGAGCACTATGGGACCCAACTGCTGAGGTCATTAGTCCCCTAGAACTTAGAACTAGTTAAACCTAACTAACCTAAGGACATCACAAACATCCATGCCCGAGGCAGGATTCGAACCTGCGACCGTAGCGGTCTTGCGGTTCCAGACTGCAGCGCCTTAACCGCACGTTCGCCATGGTTTACCGAACGCACGTCGGAGAGGCACGAATGCCACACTAATCCTTATCAATTGAAGACATGAAGTCTGTATATGAGTCCGTGATCATTGTATTTTTTAACACTTTTATTTTCGCAAGTCCGTCTTGATCACATAGATTTCTTTACACTTTATGACCGGTTTCGGCTTATCGTCATCTTCAGATCTGTTGTAAATCTAAATATTTTGTAAGCGACCAGGTTCAATTAGTTAAGATTAAATCTACACAAGTCTTAGTGATGCATGACGTATAAATTATTTATAGCCATTGATGGCAGCCATACATACCGTTAAAATATTCTGATATAAATCATCGTCAAGTTAAACATGCACGTGCTAATACTCAGATGGAGTCAGTATTTATACAAAAACCTAATGCTAGCAGAGGGTAATTTAGCCAGAATCCATAGTCCAGTGTTGCCAATATAAAGATTAAAATGCGGTATGCATTGTCTTTTGATAAAAATTATTTCCCCTTTGGCTAAACGAGCGTCTGTGATTAAAAACATATACTGATGTACTATATGTGAAATTATACTCATACCTGAAATCCATAAAAAGTACAAATCATATAGAATACAGCCCTTAGCCTGGTTAGGTAACATACAACTTTTATGAATGCCAGTATAAAAAGTATAAAATAAAAATAAAAATAAAAAATCACAATCTTCTATCCTAAGATCAGTTAACAATGAACGAAATCATAATACAATTAATAAATTAGTGACAATTAAAAATAGAAAACTGATAATCGATATTGTATTAGAGTGCAGTATTGATGGCGAATATGTCTTGGATCTGCTGCATGACTTACTTGTTTTCCTGTGGTTGAACTCACGGAGGACAGCCCAGTCTCCTGGTCGCCGGCAGCCGGCACGCTACTCAAACTAGTAGGTCTCTGAATATACCAAAGTAAGCATTCAGGTTAAACTCGTTCTGTTCATTCAGCAGTAATTTCGGTTGTTGTTTCCTGTGCACATAAATCTCCATTCCTTCGAGGAAGTTCATTAACTGCCCCTAGTCTGTCCCGATAGCTGAATGGTGCCGGCACGGTAGATCAGCGTGCTCGGTCAGAGGGCTGCGTTAAAGAATCAACGATCAACTTGAACGAATGTCTTGTGACGTCCGCCCAGACAAAACGCTACGACCAATATCGAATAAAAAAATAAAAAAATTAATAAAAAGTGGTCAGCGTGACGGATTGCCGTCCTAGGGGCCCGGGTTCGAGTCTCGGCTGGGTCGGAAATTTTGGGTGTTGTGCTGTCTTCATCATCATTTCATTCCCACCCGATGCGCAGGTCGCCCAATGTGGCGTCGAATGTAATAAGACCTGCACCAAGGCGGCCGGGCCTGCCCCGCAAGGGGCCTCCCGGCCAATGACGCCAAACGCTCATTTCCATTAACTGTCCCTTTGGCACCTTATGCAACACTTTCATATTACTATCTATACGTCCTACCGAATGTCTTTCTCTGTCCAAATGCGTACGGAAAGCACTCTTATTTTGATTGTATGTACGTTCTCTGAAACGAGTCTGGAAATTTCTTCCTGTTTGACCGATGTAAGCCGGGCGCTGTGGCCTTGCGGTTCTAGGCGCTTCAATCCGGAACCACGCTGCTGCTTCAGTCGCAGGTTCGAATACTGCCTCGGGCACGGATGTGTGTGATGTCGTTAGGTTAGTGGGCAGAACTGTGACTGATGAATGGTCCAAATGGCTCTGAGCACTATGGGACTTAACTTCTGAGGTCATCAGTCCCCTAGAACTTAGAACTACTTAAACTTAACTAACCTAAGGACATCACATACATCCATGCCAGAGGCAGGATTCGAACCTGCGACCGTAGCGGTCACGCGGTTCCAGACTGAAGCGCCTAGAACCGCTCGGCCAGTGACTGATGACCTCAGATGTTAAGTCCCATAGTGCTTAGAGCCATTTGAACCATGTTTTGACCGATGGAAAATCTATCGCAGTCCTGGCAGCTAATCTTATAAACACCAGATCCCATATATTTATTGCTGTCGTTGCCAACTTTGTGCAGTAGCTTACAACCAACTGTACCTTTCGTTTGAAACACAGTTTTTATTCCCGTTTTTCCGAGGGCCTGCGCAATTCTGTCTAAAAACGCACCATTGTATGGCATAGCCCCAAACTTCTTGCCCTCTGGTTCTGTTGGCTCCTTGCTGTCCACACTAATCCCTTGCCTACATGTAGGCGGTTATGTACCCGTAACGGATTAGCGCTACATTGCTTATACGCTGCAGCACCGTCATCAAACGGAAACTGTTTGATCGTCCTTGTGTACACTTATGTGGCAAAAGTCATGGGATACCTTCCAATATCGCGTCGGACCTCTTTTTTCCGGCGTAGCGCATCATCTCCACGTGGCATGGACTCAACAAATCGTTGGAAGTCCCCTGCAGAAATAGGGACTCACCTGAACAGGCCATGGTTGTTAAGTCGTGTAGGTTCCAACCGACATGGTCTCGAGCCCAGGAGAGTGCAGTCAGGATTGCGGTATTTTACAAATCGTGGCGGGACTACAACAAACCCAATTACTTATTATT
Source organism: Schistocerca americana (assembly GCF_021461395.2). NCBI lineage: Eukaryota > Metazoa > Arthropoda > Insecta > Orthoptera > Acrididae > Schistocerca > Schistocerca americana. The sequence goes on from NC_060126.1 coordinate 386,308,456, forward strand.
AGCGTAACATGAGGTTTCATTTAATCGCTGCCTCTCCCGGCTAAATATAATCATCCTGTTAAAGAATCTCCACCTTGGAACTGTCAATCAGTGTAAATGGCAATAAACTTGTTTCACAAGAGTGGCTCTGAGCAGTATCGGACTTAACATCTGAGGTCATCAGTCCCCTAGAACTTAGAACAGCTTAAACCTAACTAACCTAAGGACATGACTCACATCCATGCCCGAGGCAGGATTCGAACCTGCGACCGCAGCGGTCGCGCGGTTCCAGACTGAAGCGCCTAGTACCGATCGGCCACCCCGGCCGGCGTTTCACAAGAGTGATTCACACAATTTAGCGAACTATTATCCAAGGTGGCAACACGTTTTCTTAAACAAAATGAATTATTTTTACACACAATACCGCACGCGCACAACAGTAGTGTATTCTTTCCTGTCAAAAAATATTTCCTAAAGGTTCTTACGAAACAATCAGGGTTAATACATTAGCAGACAACAATTTCACCACGTAATATGCTGTTTGCACCATATTTAAACATTATTCATAATCTAAGTCGAATTTATGATTTCTGGGTGGGTTCTGGGCCACGAATACACAATTATTATCGTAAAAATTGACGATCAAGATTTATATGAGCTTAGTAGTTTGATTTAAAACTGCCGCTGCAATATTTCACTAACAAGGGGAGGCCGCCAATTGTGAAATTCATATTCGATTCATACTGCGCATAATAAAAGCTCATGGCCAGAGGTGTAATGTGGCAAAGCACCAAGACGCACTTCTCAGCCGTTGTCGAGAAAATCGACAGTTAAAATAAACCGTTGCGGTGAAATACTCTCTACGATTAATAATTTTCTACAGCGTTGTGGCGCAGCGGTAAGCGCTCGGCTCGGGTTCGTAATCTCGCGCCATGCAACCTTTTTTTTTTTTTTTTTTAGATTTGTTTTTTGTCATTCAAATGTGTGTATACACACACACACACACACACACACACACACATATATATATATATATATATATATATATATATATATATATATATATATATATAATTCCCGGCAATCAGTTGCAACAATTATGCATATAATAAGTTGTTGAAAGTCGTTTGTCGTGGAAAAACTGGCGACTTCGAACATCATTATGTTTTCCACAAACAAAGTCTTATTTCACGAATGTTATTAATTGTCTTCATAATGTTAACCACGTATAGTTAACGGAAGACTTAGAAACGATATTCAGAAGCGAATACGTATAGCGTAAGTCAAACGTTCGAATTAGAATAGAAACCCCACGAACACAAATTTGCTGTGGCAGGTATGAAATATAAACTCCGTTACTCGCTCGTTACACTTGAAGGACAGATGTTGAATGGGCCGAAACGAGCCGCCGCATAACAGCGTAGTTGCCTGCTAACTTCGAAAGAAGGTAGATGCGGTCCCTAGCGCAACTTATAACATCGTCGAAAATCAGTGCGGACGGGAGAGCTTTGGTACACCCTGTTAAACAAACGGAAAAATGGAGACGGTACAATTGGAGAGCGATCCACCTTCACCAACATACATAAGCAATTCATTAATAGTTTATATAAATATATGAATTACAAACAACTAATAAGAAAAAAATGTTGCATGGCGCGAGATTCGATCTGGCGACCTTCGGATTACGAACCCGAGCGCTTACCGCTGCGCCACGACGCTGCAGAAAACTATTAACCGTAGAGACTATTTCACCGCAACGTTTTCTTTTAACTTGGATTTTCTCGACAACGGCTGAGAAGTGCATCTTGGTGCTTTGCCACATTACACCTCTGGCCATGAGCTTTTATTATGCGCAGTATGAATCGAATCTGAATTACAAAATTAGCGGCCTCCCCTTGTAAGATGGCACCTAACATAAGACAATCACTTATCGGATCTGGTGCAGGGTTTGTTATACTATCAACAAATAATATGAATTAAATCTTTTCTGTACTTTAACTATATGCATTAACATTTAAAAGTATTCCTCCATGTTAATCACTCATTATTCAGCATTTTACCAATGATCCGCGCTGTAGATCAATAACGCTAATGGTTGCGGCCCATTGTAACTGAACAGCAAACTTAACATTTATATAGGACGAGAATCATATTAAAAAAAAAGGATTTAAACACATGTACTGAGTTCAATTACACAGAAACTCTATTTTACAAATACAGGGCTATTACAAATGATTGAAGCGATTTCATAAATTCACTGTAGCTCCATTCATTGACATATGGTCACGACACACTACAGATACGTAGAAAAACTCATATAGTTTTGTTCGGCTGAAGCCGAACTTCAGGTTTCTGCCGCCAGAGCGCTCGAGAGCGCAGTGAGACAAAATGGCGACAGGAGCCGAGAAAGCGTATGTCGTGCTTGAAATGCACTCACATCAGTCAGTCATAACAGTGCAACGACACTTCAGGACGAAGTTAAACAAAGATCCACCAACTGCTAACTCCATTCGGCGATGGTATGCGCAGATTAAAGCTTCTGGATGCCTCTGTAAGGGGAATTCAACGGGTCGGCCTGCAGTGAGCGAAGAAACGGTTTAACGCGTGCGGGCAAGTTTCACGCGTAGCCCGCGGAAGTCGACGAATAAAGCAAGCAGCGAGCTAAACGTACCACAGCCGACGGTTTGGAAAATCTTACGGAAAAGGCTAAAGCAGAAGCCTTACCGTTTACAATTGCTACAAGCCCTGACACCCGATGACAAAGTCAAACGCTTTGAATTTTCGGCGCGGTTGCAACAGCTCATGGAAGAGGATGCGTTCAGTGCGAAACTTGTTTTCAGTGATGAAGCAACATTTTTTCTTAATGGTGAAGTGAACAGACACAATGTGCGAATCTGGGCGGTAGAGAATCCTCACGCATTCGTGCAGCAAATTCGCAATTCACCAAAAGTTAACGTGTTTTGTGCAATCTCACAGTTTAAAGTTTACGGCCCCTTTTTCTTCTGCGAAAAAAACGTTACAGGACACGTGTATCTGGACATGCTGGAAAATTGGCTCATGCCACAACTGGAGACCGACAGCGCCGACTTCATCTTTCAACAGCATGGTGCTCCACCGCACTTCCATCATGATGTTCGGCATTTCTTAAACAGGACATTGGAAAACGGATGGATCGGTCGTGGTGGAGATCATGATCAGCAATTCATGTCATGGCCCCCACGCTCTCCCGACTTAACCCCATGCGATTTCTTTCTGTGGGGTTATGTGAAAGATTCAGTGTTTAAACCTCCTCTACCAAGAAACGTGCCAGAACTGCGAGCTCGCATCAACGATGCTTTCGAACTCATTGATGGGGACATGCTGCGCCGAGTGTGGGAGGAACTTGATTATCGGCTTGATGTCTGCCGAATCACTAAAGGGGCACATATCGAACATTTGTGAATGCCTAAAAAACTTTTTGAGTTTTTGTATGTGTGTGCAAAGCATTGTGAAAATATCTCAAATAATAAAGTTATTGTGGAGCTGTGAATTCGCTTCAATCATTTGTAATAACCCTGTATTATTTAACTACAGAACCTCAGTGCTACAATACATCAGGCGCGTCCGATCATTACAACAGTTCGAACAAGAAGAAGGATTATTCTAGAATAATCGTAAATAACAAAAGATGGAGATTTTCATTATCTTTTTCATTGAGTATTCTCTGAGATATGATTTTCACAGAAAATTAAATTATGTCACTGGCAATAATTATTTATTATTATTTTACTGTCGTGGATATTACAAGAGGCGCTGCAGGTGTGGCCGTGCTATTAGCAAAGGCACCTGCGTCGGTCGTCCGCTGCCACAGCCCATTAATACCGTCGCCGCACTGTCTTAACGGATACGTTCGTCGTGCGTCCCTCATTTATTTCTGCGGTTACTTCACGCAGTGTTGCTTTTCTGTTAGCACTGACAACTCTATGCAGAAGCCTCTGCTCCCGGTCGTTCAGTGAAAGGCGTCGGTGACTGCGTTGTCCGTGGTGAGAGGTAACTCCTGAAACCTGATATTCTCGGCAAAGTCTTGACACTGTGGATCTCGGAATATTGAATTCCCTAACGATTTCCGGAATATAACATCCCACGCGTCTAGCTCCAACTACCATTCCGCGTTCGAAATCTGTTAATTCTCGTCGTTCGGCCAAAATCAGGTCGGAAACCCTTTCACATGAATCACCTGAGTAGAAATGACAGCCCCGTAGAAATACTGCCCTTTTATATCTTGTGTACTCCGTACTGCCGCCATCTGCGTAAGTGCGTATTTTCCGGATTGGGAAGGAGCGCCTGGTCCCCAGCACGAATCCGCCCGGCGGACTTGTGTCGAGGTCTGGGGATCGGGCCAGTTTGTGGATGGTTTTCAGGCGGTTTTCCACCTGCCTCTGCAAATGCGGGCTGGTTCCCCTTATTCTGCCTCAGCTACACTATGTCGGCGATTGCTGTGCAAATAAGTTCTCCACGCCGGCCGGTGTGGCCGTGCGGTTCTAGGCGCTGCAGTCTGCAGTAGCTTGCGGGGAATCTACGTAGATGTAGAAGAAGTAAGATCCCTACATCCGCCCAACTCAGGGTTGACATACGAACAGATTAACAAGTGCTGTTCATCACTGATTCCTGCGCAATGAATTACGAGCTCTATTGGAGAATGTTAGATTTGCAGAAAGACAACGACTTTGGTTAACGCGCAAAGGGACACGTTTTTTTCACTAGCTGCTTATATTTTATGACCCACCGTCTAATTTCTTATGGTGGGTCGTATGTTGCCACTTAGCCGCTGTGACTGGGTCCGGGGTCCGGAGTGACTGAAAGTAACACCACCCCGGCTCCCGTCCCCACTCACACCGTTGCCCGTGTCCCGCCACGTGGAGGCGGGCTCTGTTTAGATCCATTTGATATCTTTTTTTTGTGTGCAGCATTAGAAAAACTTATAACTAATACAAAATCAAGTAATATATTAATAAACAAAACGAAATTAAATATTTAGAAAGAAGGAAGGAAGAGAACTGAATAGAGAAGGGATAGGTATAATGTTGCCCATCACCTGATTGTGGGCGGCGGCCCGGGTCTTGGAATGACCCTCAAGACGCTGGCCGTCGCTCACCATGCCTTTAACATCTACCATCCTAAAAACTAACTTAACTAGAAGAGATTAGAGTACGTTAAAGCTAGAAACTAAGACCAAGACTTCCATGTCCAGCCTGCTAAACTATTTACGATATACAATAGATAGGTAACTGATTTTGTGCTTGGCTCAAAGTTGCTAATGAAAGGGTACTTGTGGTAAAAGTAATAAGGTAATCACGCTAACGGTTTGTGTTGAGCCTACAAGGCTCCTAGTAGAGTACATCAGGCACAAGCACCTCCCGGCCCCTCCGACAACACGACCTGAACGGTGGTTTTCCCCGATCTACCGTAGGTATCCGTCGGGTTGGGCTCAAAAGAGAGGAACCACAATTAATACCCTTCCATCCAGGACGTGCGCCGCCTCTTACCAGGGGGCGTAGTTCCCTTGAAGAGGTGCCTAATTTTAAGCTTCAGATCAGAAGTTATTAGTGTAGTGGAGGTTGAGGTATAGGCTGTGTAGGTTGGTTGTGCAAACAGTTCACGCTGAGCCAATGAGACTTACAATGATACGTGGTGTGGCAGTTAGTGCCTTGCGGTCCCGCCAGCAACACAGCCTGAACGGTGGTTTTCCCCGATCTACCACAGATATCCGTCGGGTTGGGCTCAAAAGAGAGGGACCACAATTAAGATCCTTCCATCCGGACTGTGCGCTGCCTCTTAACTGAAGGCGTAGGTCCCTTGAAGAGGTACCCAGCTTTAAGCTTTTATTAGACATGGAGATGCTGTTAACTATTTACATATAAGGTGCAATCTGTTTTTAGGATTGTGTGTGACTTGTGCACCTCTTGTCGGTTGTTCCACTCTGTTCTTTGAATTTGACTTGGTTGACACTATGGATCATCCGCGCTGGACGCTTCAATATCTGTGTTGGTGCCCTGGTCTGTATCTGTTTCGCCTTCATCACTCGTGGTGCTAATCATATCTGTGTCCCACAGGGCATCGTGACGTCTGTTTGGACCGACTTGCCTTCGGTAGGGTCTGTTGCGCAAGTATTCTATTTTTTGCATCTTCGAGATTTCGTCCGTTAGTTTGTTGAGTTCAGTCCACCTTTCCGGGTCGCGTATTATGGCATGTAGTTCGTTCTGTGTGTTCAGGTGATTTATGTGTACTGTGTGTCTTATGTTCGTGCGTTGTCCGCAGAAGAAGACAGTATGTTCAGGGGAACCTTCTTCCCCGCATGTGCATCTATTAGTCTGCTGCAGACTCACGCGGTACAGGTGTGTGGGATAAGGGCCATGTCCTGTGATGAAATGTACCATACCGCGGCTGGGATCAATATGTTTTAGTTTTAGTCTTTCCCGGACGTCAGGAAAGAAGTATACACGGCGGCCCTTATCGCTGTTGGCCCACTCGCTCTGCCAGGTATCCACTCGCCATGCTCTGAGTTGGCGTGTTGTCTCAATCGGTACACCAGTGATCTGCCGAACCTGGTCTATTCTCCCCATCCTAAGCCAGTACATTGCTGCGCGGTACCTGATGTTGATATCTATGGGGAAGATTCCCATGCCGACACATAGTGCCTCGACGTACAGTGGTTCTGTTGGTTGAGAGATTTAACATGTGGGCCTACGTACTGGCAGCAAAGGGACACACCCTCATCTTTTATGGATCGTGCGACGGTACCCTACCACAACGTCTCATGGACAATGAATTGGTCGAGGAGGTTCAGTAGCCGGCCGTTGTGGCCGAGCTGTTCTAGGCGCTTCAGTCAGGAACCGCGCTGCTGCTCGCAGCTTCGAATTCTGCCTCTGACATGGATGTGTGTGATGTCCTTAGGTTAGTTAGGTTTAAGTAGTTCTATGTCTAGGGGACTTGATGACCTCAGATGTTCAGTCCCATAGTGCTCAGAGCCATTTGAACCATTTTTTTGAGGTTCACTAGAATTGCCTCCCCGCTCAGCAGACCGGAATTCCTTGGATTTCTGGCTATGGTAACTTTTAAAGGCTTCGGTGTATGCTCATACCACCGAAAACGTGCAGACGTTACAAGAGCGAGTGACCGATGCATGTGGCGCGAACCGAATGGCGCCAGATGTGTTTTGGATAGTGTGTGATTCACTGCGAACTGGGGCTGAAGGATGCGTTGTAATAGCATGCGGCACGTTCTATTGTGCCTACTTCTACGTAAAAGACAGGTGGAAATGAGAGAACAGATTCTACCATATCTCATCAGTGTTCTTTTCCAGACATATCGTTAGCGGAACTTTTTTTTCTTGTTTTGACCAACAGTGCCTACTGTAGAAATATCTAACACTTTTTAAAAAAACGCTTTCTATTCTTTCATTTCCCAGTTCCACAACGTCTGTAACTCACTTCCGTATAGTGTTGTGCTCCAGACATTTATTCTCCGAAAATTATTTCTCGACTTAAACCATATGATTGACACTATAGGACTTGGCGAGGATTTCTTCCTTTACTTATGCTTATCAACATTTTATGTACTCCTTGAATCGTCCCTCATGCGTTTTTCGCATCTAATGTAGGAGAATATCTTCTTTGAGTCTACTATGTACCTAAGGTGTTGGGAAGAGAATTTCAGTCAGCTCTCAGTGGATGACTCGCCTCCATTTTTATGAGGTGGTCAGCTGTATAAATGTAACAGTGTGTTTCCGCATCTGTATTCAACTGATCCTTGTTCTGTTAAGTAGCATCCTAAGTGAGAATCACCACAGAAGTCTCATCTACGAAGATTCCAGTGTGAGTGGAGGATCTAATTAACCACCTACAGTGGAAACAGCGAGCTAAGTATTTTTAAATCATAGTTTAGTCTATCATCAGGACTGGTAGATACGTGGATATTAAAATTCTGGAAAAGAAAAGCCTTTAACGCGTTCGGCTCGTCGGCGCTCTAGCGGTAGGCTTGCGTCTGGCCCGAATTATGGTCTGTCGAAGTCGGACCTCGTAACTTACATTCCATACATTAGAACATGGAGGCAGATAACGACCACATTATAATACGACATAGCCTAATACATGACAAGGTAACTGCTTAACTGAATTTATCAGCGACGAATCACGTACTTGTGTCGTCATATTCTGAAATTCTGAAGAAAACTGTTGATATATTTTCATATACTAATATCCAGTACCTGTGCTTACGTTTCTGTTGTTGAGTGCAGTAAATCCAGCATCACTATCATCGTCATCAACCGCTACGCCGTCCGGAAATTTGATGTGAAGTTTGTTGCTGTGATCATTTCCCCTACTACTCAACATTTCCATCTTCCTAAGGTCTATCCTTAGTTCGTATTTTGTTGTCAGTATTTTCTTTGGATTCCACAAGGTCTGTGATTGTTTCACACTTTCACAGAGGATAGCAACGTCATCAGAAAATCTTATCACTGATTTGCTTTCACTCTCAATTTCAGTCTCACTGACGGCTGGGGTTGCCGAGCGGTTCTAGGCGCTACAGTCTGGAACCGCGCGACCGCAACGGTCGCAGATTCGAATCCTGCCTCGGGCATCGGTGTGTGTAATGTACTTAGGTTAGTTAGGTTTAAGTAGTTCTAAGTTCTGGGGGACTGATGACCTCAGAAGTTAAGTCCCATAGTGCTCAGAGGCATTTGAACCATTTTCAGTCTCACTCATCAAATTTCCTTTTATTGCCGTCATTGCTTCTTTGAGACACAGGTTGAAAAGTAGAGAGGAAAGACTACATACCTGCCTTAATCCCTTCTTACTCTGCGTACTTCTCTTTCGGTTTTCCATTCTTATTGCTTCCCTCTTAGTTCTTGTGTATATTAAACTACTGGCCATTAAAATTGCTACACCACGAAGATGACTTGCTACAGACGCCAAATTTAAGCGACAGGAAGAAGATTCTGTGATATGTAAATGATTAGCTTTTCAGAGCACTCCCACAAGGTTGGCGCCTGTGGCGACACCTACAACGTTCTGAAATGAGGAAAGTTTCCAACCGATTTCTCATACACAACAGCAGTTGATCGGCTTTGCCTGGTGAAACGTTATTGTGATGGCTCGTGTAAGGAGGAGAAATGCGTACCATCACGTTTCCGACTTTGATAAAGGTCGGATTGTAGCCTATCGCGATTGTGGTTTATCGTATCGCGACATTGCTGCTCGAGATCCAATGACTGTTAGCAGAATATGGAATCGGTGGGTTCAGGAGGGTAATACGGAACGCCGTACTGGATCCCAACGGCCTCGTATCACTAGCAGTAGAGATGACAGGCTTCTTATCCGCGTGGCTCTAATGGATCGTGCAGCCACGTCTCGATTCCTGAGTCAACAGATGGGGACGTTTGCAAGACAACAACCATCTGCACGAACAGTTCGATGACGTTTGCAGCAGCATGGACTATCAACTCGGAGACCGTGGCTTCGGTTACCCTTGACGCTGCATCACAGACAGGAGCGCCTGCGATGGTGTACTCAACGACGAACCTGGGTGCGTGACTGGCAAAACGTCATTTTTTCGGTTGAATCCAGATTCTGTTTACAGCATCATAATGGTCGCATCCGTGTTTGGCGACATCGCGGTGAACGCACGTTGGAAGCGTGTATTCATCATCGCCATAGTGGCGTATCACCCTGCGTGATGGTATGGGGTGCCATTGGTTACATGTCTCGGTCACCTCTTGTTCGCATTGACGGTACTTTGAACAGTGGACATTACATTTCAGATGTGTTACGACCCGTGGCTCTACCCTAAATTTGATCCCTGAGGAACTCTACATTTCAGCAGGATAATGCACGACCGCATGTTGCAGGTCCTGTACGGGCCTTTCTGGATACAGAAAATGTTCGACTGCTGCCCTGGCCAGCACATTCTCGAGATAAGTCACCAATTGTAAACGTCTGGTCAATGGTGGCCGAGCAACTGGCTCGTCAAAATACGCCAGCCACTACTGTTAATGAACTGTGGTATCGTGTTGAAGCTGCATGGGCAGCTGTACCTGTACACGCCATCCACGCTCTGTTTGACTCAATGCCTAGGCGTATCAAGGCTGTTATTACGGCCAGAGGTGGTTGTTTTGGGTACTGATTTCTCAGGGTCTATGCATCCAAATTGCATGAAAATGTAATCAGATGTCAGTTCTAGAATAATATACTTGTCTAATGAATACCCGTTTATCATATGCATTTCTTCTTGGTGTAGCAATTTTAATGGCCAGTAGTGTACTTATTTGCTCTATTTCTCTTGATATGGTAGTCATAAGACTTTCAAAGGAGGGTGAATTGTCTAAGGAATTTGAAGTAAGGAGGAACAGCCAAGGTGTGACGTGAACAAAATAATGGCTCTGAGCACTATGGGACTTCTCTTCTGAGGCCATCAGTCCCCCAGAACTTAGAAGTACTTAAACCTGACTAACCTAAGGACATCACACACATCCATGACCGAGGCAGGATTCAACCGTAGCGGTCGCGCTGTTCCAGACTGTAACGCCTAGAACCGCCCGGCCACTCTGGCCGGCTGTGAGGTGAACACACGAACGTTTCATGAACGAGACGGTAGTTACATATTACAATAAATTTCCTAGGCATGCAGTCTGTGAACAATTTTGCAAGTTTCTTATGTTAGTACACAGAATAAAATATGAGTCAGTGATACCTACATCTTTAATTAGGGAAATGGACAGATATATATTTGAAATTACTGGGAGGAATATCGGGGGCACAGCCCCGAGTGGAAGATGAAGTTAAGACCTAAAGAAAAAGGAAATCAAGGTGGTTGGTAGATGTAGCCTTCATGTGAATGGATAGCACATAGTCAGTACAACAAGTATTAAGGTAAACAAGTTGGGTGTTAGAAAACGATACCGGCCAAATTCGAGGGGTTGTAGAGGGTGTTGTGAGGAACAAATTGAGGATAGGAACCAGTTTCCGGAACGTCATCCAACGACGCAACAGAGCGTCGATGTTATAGGCTCTGGCGCCCGTCGCTAGGCCACCACTTGGCAGCAAACGTGGCTTTGTACTCCGACGGACCGTACGTGGAGCGTGTCGCAATGTTCTCTGTTGTTCAGTGATTCCAATTCATTACCGCGATCGCCAGTAGAGAAGATGGTGCTAGCTGCTGAATAGACAGGTCCTGTCTCATACGAATGCAGTGCTCTGTCGCCTCGGTGGATGATGGATTCGAAGACAGATTTCAATCCGTAGTTTATGTTGCTCCTGGAATCCTCTAAAATGTCCAGCGTTTTTCAGTGTACAAGAGAAAAATAAACTGCAGATGGAAACCCGTGTGCGAACCTGTCATCCACCGAGGCAAAAAAGCATTGCATTAATAGGAGACAAGCCCTCTCTAAGCAGCGGCAAGCTCCAACTTCTCCACTGGCGTTCGTGGCAATCAGTCCCTATCAGTGATTAACAAACAGCATTGTGAGGCGTTCCTCCTATGATACGTCAGCGGACAATGTCAGGTTCGCTGAAGAAGGGGTGGTCTATTGACACGTGCCAGCGGCTATAGCTTCGACACTCTGTAGTGTCTTCGGATGACGTTTCCGGACACGGGTTCCTATCCTCAACTAGTTCCTCACAATATCGTCTACAACCCCTTGAAGTGCGTTGGTGTCATTTTGTAACACCTCATATAGAGGGTGGCATCCGATTCCTCATCCAGATCGCCGGCCAGTGTGGCCGAGCAGTTCTAGGCGCTTCAGTCTGGAACCGCGCGACCGCTCCGGTCGCAGGTTCGAATCCTGCCTCGGGCATGGATGTGGGTGGTATCCTTAGGTTAGTTAGGTTTAAGTAGTTCTAAGTTCTAGGGGACTGATGACCTCAGATGTTAAGTCCCATAGTGCTCAGAGCCATTTGAACCATTTTTGAACCTCATCCAGATCCAAGACAAAAGTTTGTCTAGCAATATCGGATCGGATGCATGATGAAAATACATGTTTGAAAAGGAGGAAATGCCAACAATGTGGCACCGCGCAGCGCATCGGAATGTACAGATGAAGGTGCATCAAGCCGCAGGTGCGCAGCAGGCATCGTAGTTAAGTGATTAGGACATCAAACCCACATACACTATGGAGCTATGGTTCGAATCCTCGTAAAGCTCCTTTTTTATTTTTTAGAGGTCTTATCCCTGGTTCTCGATGTTTATAAGCAGGACATCATTTTGCCACATGACGATAGTGTATCACATGACAGGTGAATCCGTTTTCTCACATAATAATAGTATATCACATGAGGCGATGATGACAGTGATGATGATGTTTTGTTTGTGGGGTGCTCAACTGCGCGTTTATCAGCACCCGTACAAATTCCCAACCCTCGCTCAGTCCAATCTCGCCAGTTTCATGAATGATGATGAAATGATGAGGACAACACAAACACACAGTCATCTCGAGGCAGGTGAAAATCCCTGACCCCGCCGGGAAATCACATGAGAGGGGGATCCATTAAACTGCATGCATGTTTGTACTAACCACGCAGTGCACAAGCATAGCTAGTCCTGTGAAGTTCATGTAGACTGGCTTCCCGATGGAGTGCACAAACTATGAATTTGTCGGTATGCTTTTGGTGCTGGGTGCATCTGATAAACAATCTGCTGCTGCTACTGCTCATGAGTATGCTGGAGGCTACCCTCAAAGGCGCCGCCCAGATAAGCATGTTTTTCGTCGCCTGGGACAACGCTTTCAGGAAATCGGCACTTTTCGTCCACAAGTAATGGATAGAGGCTGTCAAAGGACGGACGTATTCCACAAACAGAGGACGCGATTCTTGAAACCATTCACCAATCACCTCGGTGAAGTGCGAGGCAGTTCCAGCTATGTGGTTGTTGAAGTGTTGCACGACGAAAAATTGCATCCATATCATTACACATTAACCCAGCACCAGTGGCCAGATGACCACATTCGACGAGCACAGTTCATTGAAAGGATATTGAACCAGGTGCAATATAACGAAAATTTTAGAAATAACGTGATATGGACTGACGAGGCTAGGTCCGCTCGTGAAGACATTGTCAACCTGAGCAACAGCCATTATTGGTCGGCACATAACGCACATATCATCCGTGCACGTCACTGTTAGGCACGCTTTGACATAAAGTTGTGGGCTGGAATCGTGAGAGGGATGCCCTACCTATTGCTGGACAAGCTGAATGCACCCCTGTGTCATACGTTTCTTCCAAATACTTTGCGTGACGCATTAGAAAATGTTGCACTCGGTGTTCTGCGACAGCTATGGTTTCAGCATGATAGCAGCGCCACACTTTGGAATGAATGTGAGTAACTATTGAAACGAAGCGTTTTCAGGCAATGGATTAGTCGTGGAGGTCCAATATTCAGGAATCCACGTTCCCCTTTCCTAAATACAGTAGGTTTTTTGTTTCTGGGGTCACTTAAAGCAACAATTTTATAGTACTCCACCCATGGATGTACACGATCCAATAGCTCTCATGCGTGTCGCTTCAGTAATGATGGATGCAGGTGTGTTGCGTAGGATCCAGCAAACTACGATCCAGCGAGTGGCGATGAGTTTGGAAATAAATGACGGCTGATTTGAACTTCTTCTCTAAAGTAAACATTGCTCGTACATGTACTACATACCAGGCCCGTGAAGATAAGCCTGGACATGAAACGTACGGAATGGAATTTTATACGTAGCATAATGTGCAATCTAATGTAGCTGTGTGTTTTGTACCTCATTGACTACAGACGATGTCACTGTATGTGCTATTATTTTCTGTTGGCTTTATTTGTGTCATGGACAAAAGAAATTGCTCTTTTACGTCTGCAAAAAGTTCATGTTACGTCTTAATGTTTAAATAAAGGTAAAACTAACAGAAAGAAATACACAGCGTAGAGGTGTAAACCGGAAACAATTTGATGCTTTAACTGAAAAAATATATATTTTTTCCAGGCGACTGTTAACAGCATCGATATACTTGGAGAAATGCATGATACATACTGTGCTGTCTTACAATATATTTATTCACAACCGGTTTCGATCATAGACCATCTGTTGTGACAAACAGCATGTATGACAAGTGAAGTTGTCACAATAGATATATTTTCACTATGAAAATGGTTCATGATCAAAATCAGTCGCGAATAAATATATTGTAAGACAGCACAGTATGTATCATGCATTTCTCCAAGTGGGTAAAAAAAAAAATGTTTGTCACGAACGCGACTCGGGGAGTCCGCATATCCATTCCTCACAGTAAGACCTCGTCTCACTGAGATAATGGGACAGTTCTGGCACAGTGCAGAGTTTATACTACATTTTCTTGTCCACGCTGAACGCAGCTATAGCGTTTCCAGAGCCTCGTCCTTTAAATCATATTTCTATTAAACCTATTGGCTGGACTAGGTTTTGCTAGATAAACTTTTGTCTTGAATTGGGATGCCTGGGATGAGGAATCGCTTGCCGACCGCCAAGTGCAGCATTTTTTTTTCACCCTGTATATGCACAGGTCCGTGAGAAAGAGTCTGGAAATCTTGTAAGGGTGTTGCAGGGTAGGTAGTGCTTTTAAATAATTGTTAAGAATGAAATGCGATGTGTTGCGCCGTCCCAGACTTAATTAGCGTTGACGTCATCCAGTCGGGCCGTTGGGCTCGCATATCCAAGCGGTCCACCACGTACAATTAGTATCTGTTTTTCTCATAGCATAGATGGTAGCGCATGAGACTGCTCAACCTTCGGCTCGGGTTCGATCCTTGCTACCATCCCATATCCAATTTTTGTATCTCTCCTCTTGGGTTTTAGGAAACCAAACGAAGTACACGTTTGGTTACAGCACCTCTGGCGGGCCATTCGAATCTGCGTATGGAATGGCCTGACTGGCTAACAGCAATGCAAATTAACTCGGAAACGGCGCAACAGGGTGTTACTGGTATGTGTGCACACATCAGTGTGTTGGTTGTTTTTTGCTCCGTGTCGAACATCTTCACACAAACATGTCACAAACTTTCCAATATGATGTTCCCTGCACCATTAAATGGACTATGCCTTTGAGTATAGACTAATCGTTGTGGATCAATGTGTCCACCCTTCAACAACATACCTGCTGCACAGAGGCAAATAAGCGTCAATGGCCTGCCCCTGCCACATGTACCTGGAGGTACGACTTGTAGTAGCTATAAGTATTAGTCCGTCAAAGGCCTTGCCGCAATGGTAACACCGTTTCCCGTCAGATCACCGAAGTTAAGCGCTGTCGGGCTTGGCTAGCACTTGGATGGGTGACCGTCCGGTCTGCCGAGTGCTGTTTGCAAGCGGGGGGCACTCAGCCCTTGTGAACCCAATTGAGGAGCTACTTGACTGAGAAGTAGCGGCACCGGTCATAAAAAGTGACAATGGCCAGGAGAGCAGTGTGTTGACCACATGCTCCTCCGTATCTGCATCCGGTGACGCCTAAGGGCTGAGGATGACAGGACGACCGGTCGGTAACGTTGGACTTTTCAGGCCTATTCGGGCGGGGTTTGTTTGTTTATATAATTATTGCTCTGCAAATGATGTAAATACCGATGTTATGTCACAGTCAACAGTTGAAATAACTGCACTTCTACCAGTTACAACCTCTTTCTCTCTGTCTCTCTCTCTCTCTCCCTCCCCCTAATTTTGCTTATTGTTTCATATGAACGTAGAAATTTGAAGTAAATCGGTCAGCAACTTTGAAGTAAATCGGTGACGTATTTTTCGAGTTGTTTGGTAACAACGGTTCTCTTTTATATTTTTATATTTATATATGGTGTATACCCGCCAGGGTAGCTGTGAGCGCCAATGCGCTGCTTCCTGGACTCGGGTAGGCACGCCGGCCCCAGATCGAACCCGGCCGCCGGATTAACGACGAGAGCCGTTATGCCGGCCAGCCTGGATGTGGTTTTTAGGCGGTTTTCCACATCCTATTAGGTGAATACTGGGCTGATCCCCACATTCCGCCTCAGTTACACGACTCTGAAAATATTTGCAGTATTACATGGCCTACATTAGATGCAGGCAGCTGGGGTACACTACTTCTGTCCGAGGGGGTTTGGGGTGGCGGCAGGAAGGGCATCCGGCCACCCTCTGCAACTACCACTGCCAAATCAATAGTAACATGGCCGACCCCGCATTGAAGTGGGACAAAGGCCCCAAGAGAAGAAAAATTTATATATGGTATATATTGAAAATAAGAAGCCTGTTTTCACCCAAATTTTCATTAGGGGATCGTGTAGAAATGACCAGAACTACACCTGCGAACTTTCTGTGGCTGTTGTGTGGCAAAAAGAAGTCCAGTAAACATGGGTTCCTTATTCCTTACGAGT
Source organism: Schistocerca americana (assembly GCF_021461395.2). Taxonomy (NCBI): domain Eukaryota; kingdom Metazoa; phylum Arthropoda; class Insecta; order Orthoptera; family Acrididae; genus Schistocerca; species Schistocerca americana. The sequence goes on from NC_060126.1 coordinate 386,324,807, forward strand.
AATGAGCACTTACTTATCTTCGATACTGTGAAACGCATTTCTTCTACTGCAAGCTCTTTGCTTTCCATAATTTTGGAGGTGGTAGAGTGGACCCAAACAAGAAAAAGTTCGCAGGAAACTTGGGCTGTAAAACGCATACAATGAACGAAAGTTTGTAGATGTGTTTCTACATCTGTAAGATGACGTCTATTCAGATTTCGCGCCAGTCGCATTAGATATGCGATAGTAGCGGTGCTATGAGGATGCAAATCAGGTTTGCTTAAATACACGCTGTAATGGTCATGAACGTTAGCTACCTTTGAGATTGGACGTGGTGAGTTGATGTTAGCCAAGAATGCCTTTAAGGCGAGTAAGTCGCTATTATCAACACCTCAGTGAGTTTGGACGAGGTCGTATAATTGGGCTAAGAGAAGCTGCATGTTGCTTCTGCAATATAGTAGAAAGGCTTGGCAGGAATGTAGCCACTGTACACGACGGAAATGTACGGTCGCAAGTAGACCGGGCTCCAGACGTCCACGTGGAGCTTACAAGAAGGAAGACGGTCGTGTTCGGCGATGGTTCTGTCGCATCGTACTATATCTGCAGCAGCAATCTGAGCAACAGTTAGCACCGTAGTGACACAAAGCACTGTTACGAATCGGTTGCTTCAAGGACAGTTCTGACCCAGGCGCCCTGTAGCGTGGATTCTAGTGACCCACTACCATTTGCGACTTACGTGGTGTGAAGCGATAGCTCACGAGAGGGCAGGGTGGAGGACTTCTGTTTTTTTTCTGATGAAAGCTGGTTGTGCCTCTGGGCCAGTGATGGTCGTGTGTTGGTTACAAGGAGGACAGTTGAAAGTCCGCAATCAACCTGTCTGTGAGCTAGACACATTGGATCTACACCTGGAGATATGGTCTAGGGTGTGATTTCGTACGACAGCTGGAGCAGTCTCGTGGTTATTCCACGCGCACCCTGACTGCTAATCTGGACATCAGTCTGGTGATTCGACATGTTGTGCTGCCATTCATGAACAGCATTCCAGGGGGGTATTTTCCAAGAAGCCCGCACTCTGTTCTACAGAGTGTCAATATGTTGTCTTGCCCTGCTCGATCATCACATCTGTCTCCAATGGAGTGCATTGGGAAAGCACCGGAGAACAACTCCAGCGTCATCAACAGCCAGCATTAACAGTCCCTGTATTGACCAACCAAGTGCTACAGGCATGGAACACCAGGCCACAAACTGACACCTGGCACCTGTACAACACAACGCATTTTGAGATACTGGGTGAGTTGTTGCCCCTGGAAATATTTTAAGTTCAGAGTTGGCGTGGCCACATGGGCCTCTCGGCGGGTGCAGGCCGCTCGGCAGGCCTACCACGTGGTGTCGGATGCTGGCCGAAGCAAGAGGGGTCCAGCCTGAGCGTGTGGCTGGGAATTCCATGGTGACGCTTTGTCGATGAAAGAGACTTGTATGCCGAGAGTGCCAAAGATGGCGGACTCTGCGAAACCATCCTGCATGACGTTTTCACAGTACATCTAGAAATCAATAGTAACCAGATGAATCATGATACCTCAAAGAGAAACATGTACATTACTATCATTTGAACAACGATTCTGATGGTGTAATCAGATTTTCAATATCTTTATTAGTTTAAAGTTTAGTATCTGACAGTAAATTATACAAGTAACACCCAGCAACGAATTTCCAAAATATAAAACGTACATCCGAGTTGGTCGATCGACGTGTCTTTATGAAGCTATTAGTGTAAACCTAGACAACGAAACCAGCCAAAACTTTTAATAATTCAACTCTGAGTGTGAGGGTATGTAGTTGAGGGCCAACACACCATAATTTCAATTTTTTTTAAAGCCCGCAGCGTTCACGTTTGCACGCTTGCAGTCAGCATTCTGGCAGTTACACAGGTTATTAATGTACTAGCATTTCAAATTTGCAATGGCTTATATCGCACTTACGTTAACCAATGTTCTTCTAATGTTACTCACTTAAATATGTTACTTAGACAAACGTATTCCGAAATTTCGTTACTGTCCATTAATTGTTTTTGGTGCTGCGATTTTTTTTCGTCAGTGTATATACACTCCTGGAAATTGAAATAAGAACACCGTGAATTCACTGTCCCAGGAAGGGGAAACTTTATTGACACATTCCTGGGGTCAGATACATCGCATGATCACACTGACAGCACCACAGGCACATAGACACAGGCAACAGAGCATGCACAATGTCGGCACTAGTACAGTGTATATCCACCTTTCGCAGCAATGCAGGCTGCTATTCTCCCATGGAGACGATCGTAGAGATGTTGGATGTAGTCCTGTGGAACGGCTTGCCATGCCATTTCCACCTGGCACCTCAGTTGGACCAGCGTTCGTGCTGGACGTGCAGACCGCGTGAGACGACGCTTCATCCAGTCCCATACATGCTCAATGGGGGACAGATCCGGAGATCTTGCTGGCCAGGGTAGTTGACTTACACCTTCTAGAGCACGTTGGGTGGCACGGGATACATGTGGACGTGCATTGTCCTGTTGGAACAGCAAGTTCCCTTGCCGGTCTAGTAATGGTAGAACGATGGGTTCGATGACGGTTTGGATGTACCGTGCACTATTCAGTGTCCCCTCGACGATCACCAGTGGTGCACGGCCAGTGTGGGAGATCGCTCCCCACACCATGATGGCTGGTGTTGGCCCTGTGTGGCTCGGTCGTATGCAGTCGTGATTGTGGCGCTCACCTGCACGGCGTCAAACACGCATACGACCATCATTGGCACCAAGGCAGAAGCGACTCTCATCGCTGAAGACGACACGTCTCCATTCGTCCCTCCATTCACGCCTGTCGCGACACCACTGGAGGCGGGCTGCACGATGTTGGGGCGTGAGTGGAAGACGGCCTAACGGTGTGCGGGACCGTAGCCCAGCTTCATGGAGACGGTTGCGAATGGTCCTCGCCGATACCCCAGGAGCAACAGTGTCCCTAATTTGCTGGGAAGTGGCGGTGCGGTCCCCTACGGCACTGCGTAGGATCCTACGGTCTTGGCGTGCATCCGTGCGTCGCTGCGGTCCGGTCCCAGGTCGACGGGCACGTGCACCTTCCGCCGACCACTGGCGACTACATCGATGTACTGTGGAGACCTCACGCCCCACGTGTTGAGCAATTCGGCGGTACGTCCACCCGGCCTCCCGCATGCCCACTATACGCCCTCGCTCAAAGTCCGTCAACTGCACATACGGTTCACGTCCACGCTGTCGCGGCATGCTACCAGTGTTAAAGACTGCGATGGAGCTCCGTATGCCACGGCAAACTGGCTGACACTGACGGCGGCGGTGCACAAATGCTGCGCAGCTAGTGCCATTCGACGGCCGAGACCGCGGTTCCTGGTGTGTCCGGTGTGCCGTGCGTGTGATCGTTGCTTGTACAGCCCTCTCGTAGTGTCCGGAGCAAGTATGGTGGGTCTGACACACCGGTGTCAATGTGTTCTGTTTTCCATTTCCAGGAGTGTATTTCTTCTGCCTTCATCTCGTACCTGCTCGGTGTCAGCATCGTTATTATCAGATTTGGTATTGTTAATATTAGAGGGTGGCCGGGAGCCCTCCTGTTCCCATTCCTTTAACCCTGAGACGCAGTTCGTGTTATCAAACTGCTGCGAGTACTGTTATCTATGTGGATCTGTGTGGACTTTTTCGAAACGTTTACGATTTGTATAACTGAGAAGGGACTTAAGTACCAGCCCGGTGTCCACCTAGGCGAATATGGGAAACCGCCTAAAAACTATGTGCAGGTTGGCCAGTGGGCACACTGGTCGTCTTCGTGACTCTGCCGGGTGGTTTCGATCCGGGACCAGCGCACCTGCCCGAATATCGAAAGTGGTGTGCTAACACGGGCGTCTATCCGAGCGGCTACGTAATTGTTTCACTATCCTCACATAATTTGGTTTTACACAGTAGCTTGTGTCTTACATTTTTAATGAAGTCAAACAAATGTTCTATTTGCATCATTATAACACGTAATTCTGTCTGATGAAATGGGCTTTGCACGAATCGAATAATAATAATGTTCTTTGCTACATTACAAAGGACAAGCAATAACCAAGAGGACGACGTGATTAGTGGTCGATGGATGGAATTAGGAAACACGGAGAAATAACATTAATACCAATTTAGGGAGATCGTAGCGCATGGCAAAGACAAATGCAGAGATTTTCACGCATTCTGTCCCCCTCCCTCTTATCAACGTATGCAGTCCCTCGAAACCGCTCCAGCCAGAACAACACAGCAAAAACACTCGTTCACATCATAGAAATATCCCTTCTGACACACCCCTTCAGTCACGCGCTTTCCGTGAGTCATTTTCAGTAGCAGCAAGCCGCTAGTATTAACGCTACTAGTTCTGAGTCGATATGTAACTTCCCGACCTGATTCATATGCCTCTGCCTCATCTAATTTCTGTTGTAATCTTCTTCCTGATGATTGAATGTGGCGAATTGTTATTAAATGACGTACACAACACCACGATAATTTGTTTTTCATTTTCTCTCCACATTTATCAGCACACCATTCAGTTCGATGATCAGTTTTATGAAATACCTAGCGGCACTGCCCGGCGTTGAGCGGGATGTTTAATATCTGCCACACAAAATGGTCGGCCCTGTGCCATGTTGATATAACGAACGCAAGCGCGCGGGAAACTACAATCGCTTTAAACCGAAGGCCTTGTTTGAAACACTGTGTGTCAACAGATTGTGACGAATGAATACGTCTTCACCTGTGGCATTCATAACAATCAGGTTATAGCTTCCGGTACTTACATTTACAAATCCACTCCAATTTTCATACTAAAAGTTTAGTAATAACGATTGCATCATAGATTATGCTTCGTCTTCTCTTGTTTCAGCTCAGTTTTCACTGTTTCAATTAGGGCTATGTTTGAGCACGACTTGAACTGTTCGAACAGTTTTCGTCACTGTTCGGGAAATCTTTGGTTCTCTTCGATCTTTTGATCGGACCGCGATCTAGCGACTTTTGGTGGAACTATATTCACGACCTGCCTTAGCGTTTGTATGCCACTGTGGATTTTGATAATACAAGTAACTGTGAAAAACGGGACTAAAATATCTTGTAGGGTATACAGGGTGTTACAAAAGGGTACGGACAAACTTTCAGGAAACATTCCTCACACACAAAGAAAGAAAGTATGTTATGTGGACATGTGTCCGGAAACGCATACTTTCCATGTTAGAGCTCATTTTATTACTTCTCTTCAAATCACATTAATCATAGAATGGAAACACACTGCAACAGAACGTACCAGCGTGACTTCAAACACTTTGTTACAGGAAATGTTCAAAATGTCCTCCGTTAGGGAGGATACATGCATCCACCGTCCGTCGCATGAAATCCCTGATGCGGTGATGCAGCCCTGGAGAATGGCGTATTGTATCACAGCAGTCTACAATACGAGCACGAAGAGTCTCTACATTTGGTACCGGGGTTGCGTAGACAAGAGCTTTCAAATGCCCCCATAAATGAAAGTCAAGAGGGTTGAGGTCAGGAGAGCGTGGGGGCCATGGAATTGGTCTGCCTCTACCAATCCATCGGTCACCGAATCTGTTGTTGAGTAGCGTACGAACACTTCGACTGAAATGTGCAGGAACTCCATCGTGCATGAACCACATGTTTTGTCCTACTTGTAAAGGCACATGTTCTAGCAGCACAGGTAGAGTATCCCGTATGAAATCATGATAACATGCTCCATTGAACGTTGGTGCAAGAACATGGGGCCCAATCAAGACATCACCAACAATGCCTGCCCAAACGTTCACAGAAAATCTGTGTTGATGACGTGTTTGCACAATTGCGTGCGGATTCTCGTCAGCCCACACATGTTGATTGTGAAAATTTACAATTTGATCACGTTGGAATGAAGCCTCATCCGTAAAGAGAACATTTGCACTGAAATGAGGATTGACACATTGTTGGATGAACCATTCGCAGAAGTGTACCCGTGGAGGCCAATCAGCTTCTGATAGTGCCTACATATGCTGTACATGGTACGGAAACAACTGGTTCTCCCGTAGCACTCTCCATACAGTGACGTGGTCAACGTTACCTTGTACAGCAGCAACTTCTCTGACGCTGACATTAGGGTTATCGTCAACTGCACGAAGAATTGCATTGTCCATTGCAGGTGTTCTCGTCGTTCTAGGTCTTCCCCAGTCGCGAGTCATAGGCTGGAATGTCCGTGCTCCCTAAGACGCCGATCAATTGCTTCGAACGTCTTCCTGTCGGGACACCTTCGTTCTGGAAATCTGTGTCGATACAAACGTACCGCGCCATGGCTATTGCCCCGTGCTAATCCATACATGAAATGGGCATCTGCCAACTCCGCATTTGTAAACATTGCACTGACTGCAAAACCACGTTCTTGATGAACACTAACCTGGTGATGCTACGTACTGATGTGCTTGATGCTAGTACTGTAGAGCAATGAGTCGCATGTCAACACAAGCACCGAAGTCAACATTACCTTCCTTCAAATGGGCCAACTGGCGGTGAATCGAGGAAGTACAGTACATACTGACGAAACTAAAATGAGCTCTCACATGGAAATTAAGCGTTTCCGGACACATGTCCACATAATATGTTTTCTTTATTTGTGTGTGAGGAATGTTTCCTGAAAGTTTGGCCGTACCTTTTTGTAACACCCTGTATATCATATGTAACAACGTCAACTAATCCATAAATAAGAGTTTGAAATCATATTTCCGTAAATTCTCGATCTTTCATTCGTCGCCGGCCGCGGTGGTCTAGCGGTTCTAGGCGCTACAGTCCGGAACCGCGCGACTGCTACGGTCGCAGGTTCGAATCCTGCCTCGGGCATGGATGTGTGTGATGTCCTTAGGTTAGTTAGGTTTAAGTAGTTCTAAGTTCTAGGGGACTGATGACCACAGAAGTTAAGTCCCATAGTGCTCAGAGCCATTTGAACCATTTTTCACTCGTCCCGCGATATAATGACGTCTGATGCTACTATCTAGAAGACCGGCATTGCCGCTGTAATTTATTCTCGCGATAGGAATTATAGTCAGCGTACCACAATATATTTCGTTCGTTAGGCCATTACATTTTTTATTACTTTTCTTCATTGTAGAAATTTGAAGTAAATCGGTCAAGCACTTTTCGAGATAATTGGTAACAACGTACGTGTATGTATAGCCTATTTTCGCCCAAATGTTCATTAGGGGATCGTGTAGAGCAAGATCGGAATAAAAATACAGATTTTTATGATTTATCAACAAACAAACACTCTTTTATATAACAGGTCATCGAGCTACTGCTACCCGAAGAAGTTTCCAAAGGTGGCAACGATCACCCAAATAACTGTACATGTTGTAAAGTAATTACAAACTCACTGCGAACTTTACAATTATACTGTTGAACAAGAAAACGGATAACATAGTGTATGAACTATGTGAATGCTAGCACACTCCTTAGATGTTCATTTTTTTTATTGTTATTTTGACCACATATCTTGGAATGACTGACATCGCAACTGTGCTGATTGAAAACTCGTCCACTACTGACTAGGTTTTTCAAGCGGTCGTTACAGAAATTAGAAATTGGTAAACTAACAAGATTTTAATTATTAATGTAAACAGAGAAAATTAAAAGATGCGCTTATACCATAAACGATGAAGTTAATTTGTTTAACCAGAACTTGTACAGTCAGAAAATAACAAAATAATAGGTACCACTTTATGATGGAGAAGTTTTAATGTGCAAGGAGATTCTCAAAGTTCCCCAAGATTTTTCGGATAAGTGAAATTTTCTAATCTGAATAATTAACGAACTAATACGTTATTGTAGTGAAAGCATACGTTTTTGAAACAGAAAACGCTACGCTAAAAACTATGGCACTAAAAACAGGAAAAAAATATAATTTATAGATTGGACAATTTTCGAATAAGAAAAATTTGAGTACTGGTAAGCTTATAAAATGTTAAGTTTTCAGACAGAATAAAATATTTGATTGAAAGAGGACAATGAGTACCTTCAATAAGTTAAGTCAGTCTTAAAATTAGCACTGTTCAGCAGGATTGAATTTTGACGTGCACATGGTTTGCAGCTCTCGAAAATACTGCGAACATAGATTTTCAGAGAGAAACTGCTTGAATAAGAATTTAACAATTTTGTTTACTCGTGCCATATGTTTTACTAATCAAAATAGGCCGTAAATGATGGAAGAATATAATACTGAGATCAGGAGTGGTATAAGAGCACGTAAGATAATCCGAACTAGTTATGTTAGGAAGAGGTGAGAGATCGTACTTACAGTCTAATGTTCATAAGAACATATGATGTTTTTAGGGTCGGTACTTCAGTGTAGTGACTGATTTTAGAATGAAAGAATGCGCGCCAGAGACAGCTGTAAGCAGTTTCCACCACTTACTACAGTTTCTGTTGTTGCTATGCAGCATTTGTGGATACTTAGAATTCTACAGGTTTAAGTGCTGTATAGTATATTGAAGCTATTTCGAATATATGTAGTTAATTCTTCAGCTACAGGATTTTACGGCAAGTAGAATTCTGTATACGATTTATTTTTAGGACTAGTTATACGACGTATAGACAGTAAAGTTATACATGTTCCGCCGTGTACCGCCTTGTAGCTTGAAACAGGAAATGGTGTTTCACAATGGTTTAAATGGCTCTGAGCACTATGGGACTTAACATCTGAGGTCATTAGTGCCCTAGAACTTAGAACTACTTAAACATAACTAACCTAAGGCCATCACACACATCCATGCCCGAGGCAGGATTCGAACCTGCGACCGTAGCGGTCGCACGGTTCCAGACTGAGGCGGCTAGAACGTTTTACAATGGCATATGGGATATTTTCAAATTAGCTGAGTTTCGTTAACGTCTTCACAACTTAAAATGGAAATCTGTATTCGTTTCCAATAACTTAAATTTCAATGTGTGTTTAACTTGTAACTCATTTTATCTAAATGTCTGCTTATTTTGATTTTATTTATTTCTTACTGGTGTGTAGTAGAGTAATAATGTGACCAATAGGCGAATGGAATGAATACAGTACTGACAAGATTCCGTAGATTACAACGCTTTTAAATTTCAACAGGATATTTGTTCCTAGGTATATAACCAGGTTTTACCTTCGAATCCGTTTTCACACTTGGAAAAACCTTATTTTTTCGATGTAAATTTTTTGGTTTCAGAAAAAGACTGCAGCATATAAGAAGTAAATTACATCATTTAAAAATGGAATGAGAAAACACAAAGTGGTTATAATTAAACTTTCGCTACTTGTTAGGGAACCCATGAAAAACGAGTGATAGTAGGAGAATGAAACGTTGTAGAAAGATCTGTAAGGACACGCGAATAACAAATAAGGAATAAACCACTGAAAGAAACACATTTTAATTTCCACAGCATAGTGAAACATTTGTTGATTGCGTACGTTCCAGTTTGCAAAAGTTGCTCAATGTGGCGACCATCTGCACCCACGGCAGCCTGGAACCGCACTAGAGATACCATTTCATAGTTATTCGCAGCACGTTTCGAACGTGGGGGTCGTGGAATGTTCAGCTGTCGTGACATCTGCATTCACGGCAACCTGGAACCATGGTAGAGACTGCTGTATTACGCGCGCAAACGAAGCTGACACTCGGCGCAGTGGCTGATGGGAGCGATCGTAAAGGCAGAACACTGCTGCCCGAAAGAATCGTGGACCACGGAATGTTCAGCTGTCGTGACACAGCTCATCCACTGCTTGACGATCACGCATTATGTCCAGCATTCTCAGACATGGCAACGGGAACTACTTCAACAATTTATGACGAAACTGGCCGTCGGCCTCTGCCAAGAACAATTCCCAAATCGGCAGTTAATTCGAATTTGCGAATCATGCTCTTCAACTCCGGTGCGAAAAGAAGACCTACCTGTAATCCTCTTCAAGCGTAGATACTCGCGAAGAGCATTAACACTACTGGTGTTATTTTGTTAAAACAGCTTTATGTGTAAAGCTCTGCTCACCTTGTCCAGATCCATGTTGATCGTCTGCGGTTGTAACGGACACATACGCTTGTGTTTCAATGCTACGTCGCGATATCAGTACCGGCTCCTAATGGCAAGTCGTGACACTAACACTACTAACGAGGCAAATCCTGTAGCGCACAGTATGATCATCAGTCCTATAAAACTAGGTACCTATAAGGTAAATAGTTTTCCGTCTGCACTGTCTCAGTTAGCTAAAGTTTAATTATAATCACGCGGTATATTGAACGTCTATCACAGATCTGTTCAGAGGCTTTCGCTGTCGCAAGATTCAACGCTATTCCCTGCTGGTATTCACATTTTCATTAGAAACATTCAGTTTTTAAAAAAATGATTTCTAATCCTATTAATATGATTTCATTACCTTTTAGCATCTACATCTACATCTACGTGATTACTCAGCTATTCACAACAAAGTGCCTGGCAAAGGGTTCAATGAACTACCTTCAAGCTGTTTCTCTACCGTTCCACTATCGAACGGCACGCGGGAAGAATGAGCACTTAAATTTTTCTGTGCGAGCCTTGATTTCTCTTATTTTATCGTGATCATCATTTTTCCCTATGTAGGCGGGTGCCAACAGAATGTTTTCGCAATCGGAGGAGAAAACTGGTGATTGAAATTTCATGAGAAGATCCCGTCCCAACGAAAAACGCCTTTGTTTTAATGATTGCCACTCCAATTCACGTATCATGTCTGTAACACTATCTCCTCTATTTCGATATAATACAGAACGAGCTGCCCTTCTTTGTACTTTTTCGATGTCATCCGTCAGTCCCACCTTATGCGGATCCCATACCGCACAGCAATACTCCAGATTAGGGCGGACAAGCGTGGTGCAAGCAGTCTCTTTAGCAGACCTGTTGCACGTTCTGAAAGTGTTCTGCCAATGAATCGCAGTCTTTGGTTTGCTCTACCCACAATATTATCTACATGATCGTTCCAATTTAAGTTATTTGTAATTGTAATCCCTAAGTATTTAGTTGAATTTACAGCCTTCGGATTTGTGTGACTTATCGCGTAATCGAAATTTAACTGATTTCTTTTAGTACTCACGTGAATGACTTCGCACTTTTCTTTATTCAGGGTCAATTACCACTTTTCGCACCATACAGATATCTTATCTAACTCATTTTTCAAGTCGTTTTGATCATCTGATGACTTTACAAGACGGTAAATGACAGAATCATATGCAAATAATCTAAGGTGGCTACTCAGATTGCCTCCTATGTCGTTAATATAGATCAGGAACAATAGAGGGCCTATAACGCTTCCTTGGGGAACGCCGGATATTACTTCTGTTTTATTCGATGAGTTTCCGTCTATTACTACGAACTGTGACCTTTCTGACAGGAAATCACAAATCCAGTCGCACAACAGGCGGTACTCCTTAGGCACGCAATTTGGTTAGAAGACGCTTGTGAGGAACGGTGTCGAAAGCCTTCTGGAAATCTAAAAATATGCAGTCAATTTGACATACCCTGTCGATAGCACTTATTACTTCATGAGTATAAAGAGCTAGTTGTGTTTCGCAAGAACGATATTTTCTGAATCCATGCTGACTATGTGTCAATAAATCGTTTTCTTCGAGGTACTTCATAATGTTCGAATACAGTATATGTTCCAAAACCCTACTGCAAATCGACCTTAGTGATATAGGCCTGTAATTCAGCGGATTACACCTACTTCCCTTTTTGGGTATTGGTGTGACATGAGCAATTTTCCAGTCTTTAGGTACGGATCTTTCTGTGAGCGAGTGGTTGTATATAACTACCGTATTGAAATTAATGTTATTTCTTGAGTAACCAAGGCGTTAAAGTACTGTAGGTATAAAATTATGGTCCGGTGTAAGATAGGGCTTACAGGCTGAATCCTGATGAGGTTAAATAAACAAATAAATACACCGGTATAATCTACATCTACATATATACTCCGCTAGCCACGAAGCGGTGTGTGGCGGACGGCACTATTGGCGCCAGTCATATTCCCCCCCCCCCCCCCCCCCCCCTCTGTTCCACTCGCGGATCCCCCGAGGGAAAAACGACTGTGTGAACGCATCAGTACTAGCTCTTATTTTCCGTATCTTTGAATGATGATATGATGATGATTACGCGATTTGAAAGTTGGTGGTAATAATATATGCTCTACATCCTCGGTGAAGATTGGATTTCGAATTTAGTGAGCAGCCCCTTCTGTTTAGCGCATCGCCTATCTGCAAGTGTGTCCCATTTCAAACTTCCTATGAGATTTGTAACGCTCTCGCGATGGCTAAATGTACCAGTCAAGAATCTTGCCTCTGTCCTTGGGACCTCCTCAATCTCTTGAATCAGACCCAACTGGTAACGGTCTTATACAGACGAACAATACTCCAAGACTGGACGAACTAACATATTGTAAGCTATTGCCTTTGTTGAAGGACTGCATTGCTTCAGGATTCTACCAATAAACCGAAATCTACAGTTCGCGTTACCCTTTACTTGTGTAATCTGATCATTCCATTTGAAATCATTTCGAATAGACACACCCAGATACTTGACTGATGTTACCGCTTCCAAAGACTGATCATTTATTTTGTACTCATACATTAATGGGGATTTTCGTCTTGTTACACGCAGTAGGTTACACTTACTAATATTGAGACATAACCGCCAGTCATTACGCCACGCATTTATTTTCTGCAAATCCTCATTGATTTGTTAACAACTTTCGGGTGATATTACTTTCCTGTAGACTACAGCATCATCGGCAAACAGCCTAATGCCGCTGTCAATACCATCAACCAGATCGTATAAGTAAATCGTAAAAAGCAACGGACCTATTACGCTGCCCTGGGGCACACCTGAAGTTACGCTTGTTTCTGTTGAAGTCACCCGTTCAGGACGTCATGCTGCTCTCTGTCCGTTAAAAAACCTTCTATCCAACCGCATATGTCATAGGATAGACCGTAAGCACGGACTTTTTGTAGCAAGTGACAGTGCGGAACTGAGTCGAACGCCTTTCGAAAGTCGAGAAATATGGCATCAACCTGGGAGCCGGTATCTAGAGCCTGTTGTATATCATGCACAAAGAGGGCCAGCTGTGTCTCACATGACCGCTGTTTCCTAAAACCGTGATGGTTTCTGCAGATGAGCTTCTCAGAGTCTAGGAAGGTCATTATGTCTGAACACAAAATATGTTTCATGATTCTACAACAAATCGATGTCAGTGAAATTGGCCGGTAATTATGTGCATCCGATTTTCTACCCTTTTTATGGATTGCTATGACCTGGGCCTTCTTCCAGTCCCCTGAAACTTCCCGCCGTTCCAGTGATCTCTCATAGATGACTGATAAGAATGGTGCTGTATTTGTAGCATAGTAAACATAAAATCTTACGGGGATACCGTCTGGGCCACAGGCCTTCCTAGCATCTAAGGATCTTAACTGTTTTACAGTCCCAGATACACTGAACACTATGTCAACCATCCTTTCGTTTGTGGATAAAGGTGGATAAGGCGGCTATTATCCTGTGGTGGATGTCAAGTGGTGGATGATGACTATGGTGATGATGATGATGACAGAAACTTCAGCGTCAGTAGTGAGCGATCGGCAGCTGCTGGCAGTACTGCAGCTTCAGCTGACGGGCTGCTCAGCAGTATGGGGGCCGGTGTGCCACAGTATCCGCTCAGTCAGCGCGCAGACAGCTGCTTGCGCCGCCGACCAGGCTCGCTGCACACACACACACACACACACACACACACACACACACGAGAGCCGGTCTCTAACATGCGGGCAGGGCGGCGGCTATCCACCGACCGGTTTAGAGGCAGGCGGCCGACAGAAGCACCGACGGAAACGAGACAAAGCGTTAAGCCGTCGGCACACGGACTGTGCATCCGAACGTTGAGCGTTGAGCGTGACGAGTTTCTGACGTCATAGCGTGGAATAGCACGTTCGGGAGTCTTTCCGAACGTGCAGAGCAATATCTGGCATGTCAGATATTCTGAGCGTGCGTCTGAGCGTTGACCAATGAGATGGCACAACGCCACCTACGTCACACGCACGCCGTCTCCCTTCAGTACAGAGTTGTGAGGCGCCATATTGGCGTTCATTTTAAGCCTATATGTATATATGCCGTTTCTGAGCACCAGCAAATTGAGACTCACTGAAACCCGTTGTTAGATGTGTGATTCGTTCGAATAAAATAATGAGAAACATCATATTCATTGCAAAAGAATTATTGTAACTTGCGTATTATGAGAGTAGGCTATTTGAAGGCAGCGACACACTGAAGATCCACCCAAAACGCATTGTTCTTGGTAAAATTTGTTCTAAGTTCTAGGGGACTGATGACCTCAGATGTTAAGTCCCATAGTGCTCAGAGCCATTTGAACCATTTTTTGAATTAAATTTCAGTTAGTAACATAATTATCAACGATTAACGTTTTTAGCAAGGGGTAAGACAATATGATTAAGGACAAGGACAGAGTTGTTGGTTTAGCGTAATGAGTAGTAGCCGGCACTGTAGCTTACGCTGCACGGTAGCTCAGCGTGTACGGTCAGAGGGTTAGCTGCCCTCTGTAATAAGAAAACTGAGTTTAATCTGTCAACAACCAGCTTAAACGGGTGTCTTTTGACGTCCGCCCCGAGCAGATACCACGAACGAAAACGAACAAAATGAGATTAAAAAAAAAAAAAAAGTAACGTCACTGTCCACACATGAGTTTCTGTTGGGGTGTAGGTTTGCGTCTGAACACTTCCAAATTTTTTTTCCTAACATTCGCGTTCTTATTAGGTTCTGATACTTTATTATTAGTTTAATAAAACTATATACTATAATATTTGATGTTATGTAAATAGAAGTTCACCTTTTTTTTTTTGAGGGGTGACTTTGTTCGATTGGCTTAATCTACTAGACAGCTTGCGCTACTTGTATAAAGATATTTCGCTCCTTTATCTTTTACGCTTCGTAATTCACATGTTGCAAAGATTCTGCTACTGGGTAGGAACAGTGATCAAGTAAGACTGACCTTGGGGTTTTACTAAAATGTGGGAATGATGAAATAATAAACATTATTTATTATTCTTATGCGGAGAAGTATTCCAAATTTGTACCGCACTGTTTGTAATGGAACTTTTACAAGCCTGTGTCCTTATTGATTGGACATGGTATTTCCTTTTCATGGACGATGGAGGAAATGTGCGTTTTAATATAGAGCTAATGTGGGATATCACGCGCGCCCGTTGAGTAAACAGTGTGATTTACGAACTAGAAACATCCCTCAACTGCCGCTGGAGTGCATTGCGATCGCGTATAACACGTTGGGGCCCACGTACCATATGCACAAGTCGCATTATTTCTGAGCGTTCAGCAGCACGTTTAACTTGGCACTGTCAACATTAACATTCGACAGCACGGTCCGCATGCCGACGGACCGTGCATTCGAACGTTGAGCGTTGAGCGTTGAGCATACCGAGTTTCTGACGTCATAGCATCGAATAGCACGTTCTGTTTCCGGACGTGCAGAGTAATATCTAGTATGTCAGATATTCTGAGCGTGCGTCTGAGCGTTGACCAATCAGATGGCACAACGTCACCTTCGTCACATGCACGCCATCTCCCTTCAGCACGGAGTTGTGAGCCGCCATATTGGCATTCATTTCAAGCCTATACGTACACATGCCGTTTCTGAGCACCAGCAAATTGAGAATCACTCGAAAACCCGTTGTTAACTGTCTGATTCGTTGCAATAAAATAATGAGAAAATTCATATTCGTGGCAAAACAATTATTGTAACTTGCTTATTATGAGAGCATGCTCTTTGAAGGCAGGATACACTGAGGATTCACCAAAAACGCATTGTTCTTGGCACAATTTGTTGTAATTAAATTTCAATTAGTAACATAGCTACGATTAAAGCTTTAAGCACCACGCTTGTGGCAACACGCTAAGATTGGCTCCTGCACATGGAATGTTGATTTAATGTAGTAACTAGCGCCACAGATTTGAGTCAAAATGCGTGATAGTTTGCGTCTCACCACGTTCAAATTTTTTTCTAACATTCGCGTTTTTAATAGGTTCTGGTGCTTTATTACTAGTTTAATGTAATTATATACTACACTCCTGGAAATTGAAATAAGAACACCGTGAATTCATTGTCCCAGGAAGGGGAAACTTTATTGACACATTCCTGGGGTCAGATACATCACATGATCACACTGACAGAACCACAGGCACATAGACACAGGCAACAGAGCATGCACAATGTCGGCACTAGTACAGTGTATATCCACCTTTCGCAGCAATGCAGGCTGCTATTCTCCCATGGAGACGATCGTAGAGATGCTGGATGTAGTCCTGTGGAACGGCTTGCCATGCCATTTCCACCTGGCGCCTCAGTTGGACCAGCGTTCGTGCTGGACGTGCAGACCGCGTGAGACGACGCTTCATCCAGTCCCAAACATGCTCAATGGGGGACAGATCCGGAGATCTTGCTGGCCAGGGTAGTTGACTTACACCTTCTAGAGCACGTTGGGTGGCACGGGATACATGCGGACGTGCATTGTCCTGTTGGAACAGCAAGTTCCCTTGCCGGTCTAGGAATGGTAGAACGATGGGTTCGATGACGGTTTGGATGTACCGTGCACTATTCAGTGTCCCCTCGACGATCACCAGTGGTGTACGGCCAGTGTAGGAGATCGCTCCCCACACCATGATGCCGGGTGTTGGCCCTGTGTGCCTCGGTCGTATGCAGTCCTGATTGTGGCGCTCACCTGCACGGCGCCAAACACGCATACGACCTTCATTGGCACCAAGGCAGAAGCGACTCTCATCGCTGAAGACGACACGTCTCCATTCGTCCCTCCATTCACGCCTGTCGCGACACCACTGGAGGCGGGCTGCACGATGTTGGGGCGTGAGCGGAAGACGGCCTAACGGTGTGCGGGACCGTAGCCCAGCTTCATGGAGACGGTTGCGAATGGTCCTCGCCGATACCCCAGGAGCAACAGTGTCCCTAATTTGCTGGGAAGTGGCGGTGCGGTCCCCTACGGCACTGCGTAGGATCCTACGGTCTTGGCGTGCATCCGTGCGTCGCTGCGGTCCGGTCCCAGGTCGACGGGCACGTGCACCTTCCGCCGACCACTGGCGACAACATCGATGTACTGTGGAGACCTCACGCCCCACGTGTTGAGCAATTCGGCGGTACGTCCACCCGGCCTCCCGCATGCCCACTATACGCCCTCGCTCAAAGTCCGTCAACTGCACATACGGTTCACGTCCACGCTGTCGCGGCATGCTACCAGTGTTAAAGACTGCGATGGAGCTCTGTATGCCACGGCAAACTGGCTGACACTGACGGCGGCGGTGCACAAATGCTGCGCAGCTAGCGCCATTCGACGGCCAACACCGCGGTTCCTGGTGTGTCCGCTGTGCCGTGAGTGTGATCATTGCTTGTACAGCCCTCTCGCAGTGTTCGGAGCAAGTATGGTGGGTCTGACACACCGGTGTCAATGTGTTCTTTTTTCCATTTCCAGGAGTGTATAATATTTGATGTTATGTAAATGTAAGTTCACCTTTTTTTGAGGAGTGAATTTGTTCGATTGGCTTAATCTACAGGACAACTTGTGCTGCTTGTATAAAGCCATTTTGCTCCTTTTTCTTTTACGTTTTGTAATTCACATGATGCAAAGATTCTGCTACTGGGTAGGAA
Source organism: Schistocerca americana (assembly GCF_021461395.2). Taxonomy (NCBI): domain Eukaryota; kingdom Metazoa; phylum Arthropoda; class Insecta; order Orthoptera; family Acrididae; genus Schistocerca; species Schistocerca americana. The sequence goes on from NC_060126.1 coordinate 386,342,566, forward strand.
CAGTGATCAAGTAAGACTGACCTTGGGGTTTTACTAAAATGTGGGAATAATGAAACATTGTCTATCTTATGTGGAGAACAATGGTAGATTTGTACCGCACTGTTTGTAATGAAACTTTTATAGGCCTGTGTCCTTACTCATTGGACATGGTACTTTCATTTTCCTCTTAAAACATGTACATAGATATTAAAGTTTTTATTTGTGTATATTACATATAGAACAAGGTGAGTAGCATATGTACAACGGAGGAAACGTACGTTTTAATAGAGCTAACGTGGGGATGTTACGCGCGTCCGTTTAGTAAATAGTGTGATTTACAAACTAGAAACATCCCGCAGCTGCCGCTGGAGTACGTTGCGATCACATATACCACGTTGCGGCCCACGTACCGCATGCACAAGTCGCATCATTTCTGAGCGTTCAGCAGGACGTTGAACTCGGCACGCTCAACGTTGAGGTTCGACAGCACGGTCCGTGTGCCGACGGCTTTAGTGGTCGGCACACGGAACCTGCTTTCGAACGTCAACGTTGAGCGTGCCGAATTTAACGTGCTGCTGAGCGCTCAGAAACTATGCGACTTTTGCACATGGTGCATGTGCCTGAGCGTGGGACATGCGACCGCAGCGCGCTCCGGCAGCAGTTGTCGCTGTATCTGGCTCGCAAACCACTCTCTTTACGAAATGGACTGGCGTAAAATTCCTACCTTACGTCTATTAAAACGGACATATCTTCCATATGTCCATATGCTAGTCGTGTTGTTCTGTCTGTAGTAGTCTATACACAAACAAAAATCTATACATAAAGAAGAACTTCAATATCCGTGAACATGTTATGAGGCGAAAAGGAAAGTACCATGTTCAGTCAACAGGGACATCGGCTTTTAAATGTTGCATTAAAAAGAGTGCTGCACAAATTTAGAGTAGCTTTTCACAGAAGATAAAATTATTTCACCATTATCACTTTTTAGTAAGCCCCTAAAGTTAATCTTACTTGATCACTGTTCTTATTCAGGAGTAGAGTCTTTACAACATGAAAATTATGTAAATATTTGGCCTAGAGTGTGGCCCCAGCAGAATCAAATCCAGACGCCGTTTCCTAAGTTGCGTCTTAGATGAGGCCCCCATCTACTATCCACTAAGAGAGGACCCACCAAGCTGCGTTTCTGGTGATTGGAAAATCTGGAGAATGCTTAACCGCATCAGAACTGGGGTGGCTCCTGTGAAATCTAATCTGATCAAATGGGGTTTGTTGGTCGAAAATGACGACAAATGCGACTGCGGCTCTCGACAGGACATGGAACATCTCCTAAAATGCCCTGCCTGCCCCCACAGATGCACCCTCGACGATCTATGGCTGGCTAAAGGAGAAGCATTGGACATTGCCCAATACTGGGCAAACAAATTGTAGTTTCCGGGCACGAAAAAGTAAAATAAGTACAACTTGTGAAATACAAAACTAGAAACAAGAAAGTGCAAAATATGTTACTGCAAGTAGTATAAGCTGTCTTGTAGATAAAGCCAATCGAAAAAAACTTATTCCTCAGAAAGTGAGATCTTATGTTTATATAACATCGAATATTATAGAATATATTTCTATCAAACTAGTAAGAAAGTAGCAGAACCTATTATAAACCTCGATGGTTAGTAAAAAAGTAAAAATCTGGATTCAGTGACATGCGAACCAGCAACATATCGGTCATTACTTAACAATTCTTCCACTCTGTTCATTACGCTATAACCACCATGACCATTTTCAACCGATCTTTGCAGCTTCCCATCTCCCGGAAGCTTTAACAGTAGATAATTCTTTAACCATCAATATGACTTTTCCCGTCTATTATTACATCAAATCGCACAATTAACGACAGGTTTTCGAGAGATCTTCAATTTGCTGGAGCTTAAAAACGGCATACATTTACATACAAATGGGCTTGAAGAGAGATGGCGTCGTATGACGTAGGTGGCGTTCTTCTGTCTCATTGGTCTAGGTTCAGATACTGCTCTGCACGTTCTGAGAGGCTCCCCAACATGTTTTTCCCACACTATGACTTCAGAAACTCTGCACACTCAGTACTCAACGTTCGAATGCACGGCCCGTGTGCCGCAGGCTTCAGGGACAGCTCGGTCCGAAACGTGAGGAACCAACAGAATTTCAGCGTAGCGCGAGCAATAGGACTGCTTCATTTCGGATGAGCTTGTGTGCGGCCTGGCGGAGTTACTTTTGTCTTTGGTGTTCTGTGGGCTCTACAGTATACGTAACGAAAGGTTAATTTTACAAGTGAAACATTACGGGAACGATATATCAGCAAATGATTCATCGAATAATGCATTTTTTCACTAAGTTGCTTTGTGAAAAAGGGGAGGGAAATGAAAATTGATCCACATTGTCAATACGAGAGTGCTCGTGTTGCTGGTTTCTGCTCCTGGAACAATGACGTATTGTAAAGATTCACCAAAAACTTTTTTGTAATTTGTAGCAGAATTTGTGTCGAATGTTTGTCTTGGCGAATATAGTGTTGCTTGCTACAATTAAGTGTATATTTCATTTGTTAATGAAGACGTAATACGTAAAGTATGGAAATTATGGTATAAATGACAGTCGACCACCGTCAAAGCCCATTCACTATTACTCGCTGATAGGTTCATGCTCAACCGCACCCTCTGAAATTGCGACATATTCGATATAACGAGCAAAAGTATTTCTGACAAGCAAGAATTGAAATATGGGTTGTTGCTTGTTTGACTCGCAGCAATTTAAACACTGCTGGAACAGCCTATACACACCCTCGGAAATTGCGAAGTACCCAGAATAAATAGCAAAATATTCCTAACAGCCCAGAATACAAATATAATTGCCGGTTACTTCACCTGCAGGAGTTTCATTTTTCGTTTTTTAATCACATTGAAGTCAAAAGGTCGAAGAAATTCGTTCTTGAAAGAGCACGCTCATATACATATAAAAGATTACAGAAGATACTTCTGTTGCATGAATAATAAAGAATCAGAACTCATTAAAAACGCAAAAATGAGGAAAAATATTTGCTGGAGGTGCGCACCTGCTTCTCTTAACACAATAACCATATGTCTCTAACCACGAGACGACATGTTCACAGCAAAAAGTTTTGCTTAGTGTTGTATATCACACGATATCTGCTGATGTGTCGCAAAATTACTTTTAATTGTAACAAATCTTACCATGAATGACGTTTATGATAACTCTTCGATGCGTTCTTGTTTTCAAACGGCGTACTGTCATGACACGCAAGTTATGATACAGAAAGAAACAGAATACGATGAAATCCAGTATGGAGAGTCCGATGTGGCAAGCGAGCGACGTCACGTGTTCCGACCCGAATGTCGTGAAATGCAATGGGTTATTCTTGTTTAGGGCCGAGCTGTCCGAAACCGTAAGTTGAATGAGTTGTGTGGTTGCGTCTCCCAGGGAGGAGGGGTGGGGGTCATCTAAAACCTTCACGTACACACGTCTGGCCTTTCGATTTGATACCCGGAGTGGTTCCGAAATCTGGCGTCTAAAATTCAGAAACTGACTAAAGCTGTTGACGGTGTTCAGTAACAAAGCAATTACGAATGCGAATATATCTATATCTAAGCAGTGTGTGGAGGTAATGCTCTTGGCCCCACAATCAATTCCCCTCTTTCCTGTTTCATTTTCGAAAGGCGTGCGGTGACAACGGCTATCGACTTATCTCCGTAGATGCTCTGATTTCTCTGATTATCTCGTCCCGGTCGTTTCGAGAGACGTGTGTGGTGGAAATAATTTGTTACTTGAATCGTTTTGCGACGTACGCTGTCGGTATTTTAAGAATAAAGCTCCACGTCTTCCACAACGCCAATCTTGCAGCGTCTGCCTCTAAACTTGTTGAGAAACCCAGCAACCCTCTCGCACTTGCTACACGATTAAGTGACGAAACGCCCCGTTCTTCGTTGAAACTTCTCTGTTTTTTTTCTATTAACCCATCGTCGTAAGTGTCCTCGACCGCCTAACGATAATCAAGACTAGCTCGACAGAATATTTTGCAAGTCACGTCTTTCGTAGACGAATTATATTTCCTTAAGACTCTTCCATTGAAACTTACTTGGAATCTCCTTTTACTGCACTTCGTTTTATATAGTGATTCAATTTACGTTCTCCAGACGATTATTTGCAGGTAGTACCAAAGGAAAAATGTTCCTATCAGAGCGCAAAAAGATGATTATGCTCCTGACTGCAAAGAGGAGCACCAGCTGCCTCATTCTATTTTCCTCACCACCTTTAAAAATTTTCCGAAAAACGTTGGTATGCGAACATATTCACGCTCTTTTTAACAATCAATTCATCTCTCACTCCCACAAGCTCCTCTAACTGTAACTCTCTCACAACCATCAATCCACCACTGTAGCCGGTCGCTGTGACCGAGCGGATCTAGGCGCTTCAGTCCGAAACCATGCGGCTGCTACGGTCGCAGGTTCGAATCCTGCCTCGGGCATGGATGTGTGTGATGTCCTTAGGTGAGTTAGGTTTAATTAGTTCTAAGTCTAGGGGACTGATGACCTCAGATGTTAAGTCCTATAGTGCTTAGAGCCATTTGAACCATTTTGAACCATCACTGTAAGTCGCTCATACTCATTCACTCGCATTTGCCCATTCTCACCGACTCATTCAGCTCATCTCATCGACATTACCTCTTTGTATCTCTCTGTCACTGTCTTCTGCCTCACAGCCACAGTCTCATTCGTTTTGTCCTACTACAACAGTCTCCTCTCACTGTAATTGTCTACCTCTTGCTCTCTCTTACTGCTAATTTCTCATTCATTCATTCAGAAATCTACTGTGTCTTCTCACTATTATTATCCCCCTTTCCTCGTTGTCATTGTCGTAGACTCTGTCTCTCATTATCACTGGCTCTCAGGCACTTCCACTTTCTCCTGCTCTTAATTCCCTTCCCACTGACACTGCCTTCTTCACTCCGTTCCTAGCACTGTTCTCTCGTGTCAACGATGTTCCGCTGCCACTGTGTCCCTCTCTTGCTCTCACACTGCTATTTTCTCCTTCTCGCTTTGTATACATCTACGTCTACACTCTGTAAATCACATTTAAGTGCCCGGCAGAGGGTTCATCGAACAATCCTTCACTATTCTCTATTATTCCAATCTCGTATAGCGCGCGGAAAGAATGAACACCTATATCTTTCCGTACGAGCCCTGATTTCCTCTATTTTACGGTGTTGATCGTTCCTCCCTATGTAGGTCGGTGTCAGCAAAAGTATTTTCGCATTCGGAGGAGAAAGTTGATGATTGGAATTTTGTGAGAAGATTCCATCGCAACGGAAAACACCCTTCTTTTAATGCTGTCCAGCCCAAATCTGGTATCATTTCTGTGACATTCTCTCCCATATTTCGCGATAGTACAAAATGTGCTGCCTTTCTTTGAACTTTTTCGATGTACTCCGTCAGTCCTATTTGGTAAGGATCCCACCCCGCGCAGCAGTATTCTAAAAGAGAACGGACAAGCGGAACTGCGCGACCACTACGGTCGCAGGTTCGAATCCTGCCTCGGGCATGGATGTGTGTGATCTCCTTAGGTTAGTTAAGTTTAAGTAGTTCTAAGTTCTAGGGGACTGATGACCTTAGATGTTAAGTCCGATAGTGCTCAGAGCCATTTGAACCATTTTGATTGGATTAGATTGTTTGGGGGAAGAGACCAAACAGCGAGGTCATCGGTCTCATCGGATTAGGGAAGGACGGGGAAGGAAGTCGGCCGTGCCCTTTCATAGGAACCATACCGGCATTTGCCTGGTGTGATTTAGGGAAATCCCGGAAAACCTAAATCAGGATGGCCGGAGGCGAGATTGAACCGTCGTCCTCCCGAATGCGAGTCCAGTGTGCTGACCACTCCTGAACCATTTTGAACGGACAAGCGTAGTGTAGCCAGTCTCCTTAGTAGGTCTGTTACATTTTCTAAGTGTCCTGACAATATAACGCAGTCTTTGGTTAGCCTCCTCACAACATTTACTATGTGTTCCTTCCAATTTAAATTGTTCGTAATTGTAATATCTAGGTATTTAGTTGAATTTACGGCTTTTAGATTAGACTGATTTATCGTGTAACCGAAGTTTAACGAGTTCCTTTTAGCACTCATGTGGATGACCTCACACTCTTCGTTATTTAGGGTCAACTGCCACTTTTCGTCAGATATCTTTTCTAAATCGTTTTGCAGTTTGTTTTGATCTTCTGATGACTTTACTTGTCGATAAACGACAGTGTCATCTGCAAACAACGGAAGGCGGCTGCTCAGATTGTCTCCCAAATCGTTTATATAGGTAAGGAACAGCAAAGGACCTATAACACTACCTTGGGGAACGCCATAAATCAGTTCTGTTTTACTCGATGACTCTCCTTTAATTACTACGAACTGTGACCTCTCCGCCAGGAAATCACAAATCCAGTCACATAACGGAGACGATATTCCATAAGCACGCAATTTCACAACGAGCCGCTTGTGTGGTACAGTGTCAAAAGCCTTCCGGAAATCCAGAAATACGGAATCGATCTGAAATCCCTTGTCAATACCACTCAACACATCATGTCAATAGAACACAACCACTGTTTATTATCTTCCAGCATTTATTACTTTTCCGCCTCTTTCCCACTCACACTGTGTCCTTCTCTCTCAACATGAAAAAGCAGGAAAATGTTTGCATGCCAAAACTTTTGGGAAAATTTGTAAAGCTGCCGAAGAAGGTAAAATGAGGCAGCTGGTACCCCACGTTACAGTCAGATTTTTTTCAAACAGGAGTATATTCACCTTTTTGTGATCTGATAAGAGCTTTTTCCGCTGTTTCCCTTGTTTTCCTTGCAACAGCACGGTATGTCACTCATATGAAAAGACCTTTATAGGTCACTAAAATTTTGAAATAACGCAAAACTAATTTTACACCTCAGACCGGTTTTTACGAGCACAAAAATTCTGCTTGATGATAATGGAGACACGTTACAGCATATTTCTCCGTGCTACGTCACTTTATAAACTACGTTTTCGCCGCAGATCGTATTTTACGTGTACTTTGACCCTCTGTATCTAGCGAACGTGTAAAGAAAATTTTAAAGATTGTTCGAGATCGGGATCTTAGGAATATATCTTAAAAATTACAGCTATTTATTTTGCATAGCCGTCTTGAAATCCGGTGCCACCATAAGCCTCTTTAGGCACATAGTAGCCACGTGTAATGCAAAAAGAACCAACCGGTTTGCTCCATTTGCCTAAGTTGGGAGAAGTGTGTAATAGTCTACATCTAGATCCAGGTCATACTCTGCAAGCCATCTAATAGTGGGTGGTGGAGGGTACTTTCGGTACCACTATCTGATCCCTCCAACCCTGTTACATTCGCGAATAGTGCATGGGAAGAATGATTGTCGGTAAGCCTCTGTATTGGCTCTAATTTCTCGAATTTTCTCCTCGTGATCGATAAGCGAGATGTATGTGGGGAGAAGTAGTATGTTGTCCGACTCGTCCCGAAAAGTGCTGTCCCGAAATTTCAACAGTACATCTCTCCGTGATGCAAACGCCTCTCTTGTAACGTCTGTCAGTGGAGTTTGTTTAGCATCCCCATAACTCTCTCTCACCATCTAAACGATTCCGTGACGAAACGCGCCGCTCTTCGTTGGATCTTCTCTATCTCCTCTACCAGTCCTACTTGATAGGGATCCCAGATAGATGAACAATGAAGAATCGGGCGAAAAACGCCTTATAAGCCACTTCTTTCGTGGATGAGTTACATTTCCTTAAGATTCTTCCGATAAATCTGAGTCTGGTGTCTGCTTTTCCCAATATCTGTTTTATACTGTCATTTCACTTAACGTCACTCTGGATAGTTACTCCTAGACATTTTACGGCAGACGCTGTCTCCAGCTGTTTGTCATCAGTAGTGTAGCTGTACAGTAGTGGATTACTTTTCCTATGAACGCGCAATATGTTACATTTATTTACCTTCAGGGTCAACTGCCAGAGTCTGCACCATTCATCAATTCTCTGCAGGTCGTTCTGCAAACTTTGCAGTCAAACTTTGACAATGTACTGTAGGATCGTTACAGGAAGATGATCCTTCTGTTGGGTGTGGAAATAGTCCATAGCTCAAGGGCTATCCATTAGCAACAGAAATCGAGGTATGCACCCCGGAAAACTCCAGTCTTAATACCTGATTTTTTTTGGAATGCATTAGTAGCGCACGCTGTCGCAAGTGTAGCGATTTATATACTTTAATGGTCAACAGTAATGTTTACGGTCTCAGTATGAAAACAGCAGCACTTGTCAACAAAAGTTGGGGAAATCGTTTTTCGGATGCGCAGTGAGGCGCTCACCATAATTTCAGCCACTTTTAACGCACACTTGTTGTTTGACGGTCGCTTTAGTGAGCTGATGCGAGAGTTTTTGTGAAAATAGACAAAAGCGACTAACTGTAGTAAGTAAACGAAATTATTGATCATTACAGTTGTCGAGTTATAACGATTCGACATGATTTTTCCTGTCCAAAAAATGATTAATGACTGTATACCATTTTTTTAGTCTTAATTTACGAGATATGATCGCTCGCACGTTAGTATCTTTGTGGACACTACTTCGTGGTTAGCTGATGAAGGCCTAATAAGCCGACATTCTGTAAGTAATAAACAAATATTAGGGAAACAAAACACATTGTCTTCCTTTTTCGCCCTTAAACTTGAAACTATTACCTAAGAAGCGATGGAAGAATCCTGTAATGTATCTGTTTTATAACTTGACAATGGCGGAGAGAAAACCAAATAGAGCGGAAGCACAGTGTCTGCTGAATGAAAGAGAATTTTAGTGACTGGAAAGAAATCACAAATAGAGTCCCACTGGGTGTAAATTTGGCACCACTCTCATTTCTTAATTGTGTTAATTACTTTGCACCTAAAATATATTAAAACAAGCTTTTAATTTTCGCAGGTAACACAAGCGTTATAATTAATCTCACTGGAGAGACACCAATATAGACAATTGTTAAATACTTTTTTCAATTTAGTAATAAGTGTTCCTCTGCTAATTGTTTCTCTCTCGATTCTGGGATAACACAGCACAGTATATTCATTGTTATATAAGTATAACAATAGAAACAATTAATGTAGTATATAAAAAAGATACACGAAAGGGTCAGAATGCTCAAAATCTTCGGGTATACGTCTTGATGAAAATTTGAACTCATTCGCTGTTGACGGGTGGTTGACGTTTTAAGAATAGGGCGCAAGCTACAGATTTGAATGGTGCTGTGACGACCTTCGTAAGTGAAGTCAACGCCTCTTTTACTGCGTTATCTCGGAGTAATTCAGACTATCTCGTTGCCAAAAAGAGTTAGAAGGAATTATTTTTACATCTCCATCATGTTGCGTAACGATCTCCGATTGTACGCTTTTTCGAGTGTTATCTTCGGGCGCTATTAACGAAGAAAGCAGCCAACGCCGCTTTGAGAATAAACTCTTTTCAGAGACGTAACAGGACTTTCAAAAAGTAACAGCGGCTTCTGTAAACAGTAATTCTATACATTGCATCATACAACGAGACACTTCATTAGTTGCTTCACTGTCTGCGCGTAATGAAACAAGACTAATGCAAAACATACCAGTAATTATTTTGTGCGCTTAAATTTGCACTGATGAGCCAAAACATTATGTACACGTGGTTAACAGATTGTTGGACCCGCTTTGGTGCGAAATACAGCAGCAATATTGTGTGGTTCGGATTAGAAAAGCGCTCGCTGGGTTTCTGGAGTGATGCGAGGCCAGATATCATCACACAGATCAGGCATTTCCAGTAAATTACGGGTCGGTGGTTCGTGGGTCCGAAACCAACAGCTCATAGTGTCCCAGATGTGTTCCACAGGGTTGAGATCAGGCGATTTTGGTTGCTAATACAACAACGTGAATTCACTATCACGCTTCTCAAACCACTGTAGCACGATTCTGGCCTTCTGGCGCGGACAGTTATCTTGCTGCATCGTCATCGGGGAAGGCATTAGGCATGAAGAGGTACAAGTGGTCCGCGATAAGATTCACGTAGTCCACATCTGTCTGAGCATTCCTAGTCGTACTATTGGACAAGGAGCTTAAGCACGCTCAGTTATGTTGTGGAAGGATCGTGGACACAAACCTAGATAAACAAGCGTGAATTATATACATTTATTCATCAACAAATTACCAACAAATTACAGTCTGCTAGTTTACAAAATTTTCAAATGACAGTGACCTTGGCATGCAAAGAACGGCATAGCCTCCAAACAGGCAACCCCTACGGACTTGCTGACAGCTGCCTTCAAAGAATAAAGGGTGATTCAAAAAGAATACCACAACTTTAGGAATTTAAAACTCTGCAACGACAAAAGGCAGAGCTAAGCACTATCTGTCGGCGAATTAAGGGAGCTATAAAGTTTCATTTAGTTGTACATTTGTTCGCTTGAGGCGCTGTTGACTAGGCGTCAGCGTCAGTTGATGCTAAGATGGCGACCGCTCAACAGAAAGCTTTTTGTGTTATTGAGTACGGCAGAAGTGAATCGACGACAGTTGTTCAGCGTGCATTTCGAACGAAGTATGGTGTTAAACCTCCTGATAGGTGGTGTATTAAACGTTGGTATAAACAGTTTACAGAGAATGGGTGTTTGTGCAAAGGGAAAAGTTCTGGACGGCCGAGAACGAGTGATGAAAATGTAGCACGCATCCAGCAAGCATTTGTTCGCAGCCCAGGAAAATCGACACGCAGAGCTAGCAGAGAGCTGCAAATCCCACAATCAACTGTATGGAGAGTCCTATGAAAAAGGTTAGTTATGAAACCTGAACGTCAACTACCCGAGGCAATGGATCGGCCGCCAGGCAGCCCGTGACAGAGCATTTCATCACTGGCCTCCAAGAAGCCCTGATCTTACCCCCTGCGATTTTTTTTCTTATGGGGGTATGTTAAGGATATGGTGTTTCGGCCACCTCTCCCAGCCACCATTGATGATTTGAAACGAGAAATAACAGCAGCTATCCAAACTGTTACACCTGATATGCTACAGAGAGTGTGGAACGAGTTGGAGTATCGGGTTGATATTGCTCGAGTGTCTGGAGGGGGCCATATTGAACATCTCTGAACTTGTTTTTGAGTGAAAAAAAACCTTTTTAAATACTCTTTGTAATGATGTATAACAGAAGGTTGTATTATGTTTCTTTCATTAAATACACATTTTTAAAGTTGTGGTATTCTTTTTGAATCACCCTGTACATTAACACATGTTGGGTAAAGGCAGGATCTAAAACACACCTATTAAAAAATTACAAAACTCACACCTTTACAAATAATCATTCAACATAATTAAAAGGAAAACTGCTTGACACTTACGTAACCAATTTTGGTGTAAAAATCAAATTAGGTGATGGTTAGAACTAGTAAAAAACTTAATATTCTCTAAAAAATTACGCCTCAGAGTGTGAAACAAAATCTTTACCAGAAAATACACTTTATTCTAAGGTAGAATTTTAACTTATGTAAACTCAGTTTCGGCTTATTTTAACCAGCTAGCTACAATCATTCGTAACTTGCTTCAAGCGTCGTTACCATTTAAATTCAAAATGAATTACACAAAGTTTAACGGCATTAAAATAAGTGGGCCATCACAATGAATACATTAAAAAAAATTGTGTCAGCAACCACACAATGAATTTTAGACAGTTGAACCTCTATTCTCGAGACAATGAATTCTTAAACCAACAAAGGCTTAGGCCCAGTCAAATTCAGAAGCTTCAAAACCCAGACACACAGCCAAACGTGTCCTAACGCCTATGAAAATCTATTTGTGTGCATAATGTGACGTCCACCATGCGCTGAAGTGTTGCTTTGTTTTCTGTCAGCAAACATGTCTCGAGAACATCCACAGCTGGTGACTAATATGGGGAGTGGCTGACAACTCTGTCTGAAGTTTCAGATCGCAGATGTGTAGCACCTCTATTAACAGACCGTATCCGGCAACCATCCAATATGGCTACCATGGTTACTTCACCGCAAAGTGCGCCGCGTCGGCCTAAGAACGACACCACCCATCCAACTGCCAGAGCGCCACTGCGCAGCTCCAGCAGGATCAGCCCAACTAATATTCTTCTACCAGAGACTTCCAGACGAAGTCTGATGGCGACATATTATTGTTGCATTTGTCAGCCGACAGCGAACGCCAGAAGTAGTAGCGGCAAGCAATATAAAGAATGTGAAATGACATACAGTGAGTCCAAAAAGTATTCGTCTAGCTGTATTAAAAAAAAAAAAAAAAACTAATTGTATGTCACGTGAAAGAAAGGGAACATAAATTGTGAACATCCAGTCATATGCAATGAACTTTGGTAAGTCATTTTTATTGATGGACAAGGAAATAAATACATCCATAGCGATAACAAATTTGACAAAATGGAGAATTTATTCAAGGGCTACATAAAAAAGTACTCATCCACCCAATTTTTTAAATTTACAATCTGAAAATATGATTTCAGTTACAAAAATTAATATTTAGTGGGGTTTCTCTTTGCAGCTATCACTGCTTGTAATCGTCTGGGCATTAACTTGACCAAGTTTACTGTCAGAGAGGCTGGAATTTTGTTCTGTGCGTCTTCAAGTACTATTTTTAGGTCTCTCTTGTTACACATGTGTCTTCTCCTTATGCTTTCCTCTTTCCAAAGGTGTTCAATAGGATTAATGTCTGAGCTCTGAGGAGGGGTGTTAAGTTGTTTTGGGGTATTGTACAAGAGCCACAGCCTTATATGCTTTGGGTCGTTATCTTGTTGAAAAATGTAATTTCCTTGCAGACCTAATTTTACGGCGCTAGGATTCAGATTGTCCTTTAAAATGTTGATATACATATGGTGATCCATTGTACCTTCTATGAAATGTAATTTTCCAACAGCTGCAGCACTCATACAGCCCCACACCATCAGCGAGCCACCACTGTGTTTAATTGTTCGTGCAAGATTGCGTGGCAACATCTTCGCATTCTTCTTACCCCACACCATTCTCCTGCCATCCGACCCGAATACGTTATATTTTCTCTCATCAGAAAATATTACTCTATTCCAGAAGTCTTCCTTTTTGAATCTATGTTCCATCGCAAAATGAAGACGTTTCTTTCGATTCTGTTCACTGAACCAAAATTTCTGTGGCGTTACCCGGCCGTGAAACCCACACGTTTTGAAGGGATTTCTGATTGTGTTGGCACATATCTTCTTTCCCCTAGACTCTATTGTGTTGGCACATACCTTCTTTCCCCTAGATTCTAATACCCCAGCCAACTTAGGAGCGTTGATTTTAGGTTTCTTCTTCATTTCCCTCATGATAAATCTCACGTCTGCATCAGTCAAAGTGTGAGGGCGTCCTTTACGTTGTTGGTTTCTTAATGATTTTGTTGCGCAAAATCGATCTATTATCGACTGAACCGTCGATATAGACCTACCGACTGCTTTAGCAATCTCGTAAGAAGATTTTCACTCATTATGTACGCACAGAATAAGTTTCCTTTCGATCAGCCTCATCTCACCGCCGTTACGGCCCATGGCTATCGGCGGCGTTCAGGACCACAACAGGCGATAGAGTGGGCCGCGCACGATTGACTCTAGTGTGTGCCGTGGGTCAGCGTTGTGATTTAATCACTGCGCGCAGAATTTCGGCATGTTCAGATGGTGGACAAATACTTTACGAACTAACTCTTGGCCGGCCGAAGTGGCCGTGCGGTTAAAGGCGCTGCAGTCTGGAACCGCAAGACCGCTACGGTCGCAGGTTCGAATCCTGCCTCGGGCATGGATGTTTGTGATGTCCTTAGGTTAGTTAGGTTTAACTAGTTCTAAGTTCTAGGGGACTAATGACCTCAGCAGTTGAGTCCCATAGTGCTCAGAGCCAACTAACTCTTGTATTACATTTTCTATTTTGTTCACCTTGCTGTCGATTTGGATGTATTCCTTTCCTAGCTTTTCAACAAAAATGACTTACCGAGGTACTTCTGACATGACTGGCTCTTTAGATTTTGTATACATTTCTTTTCATGTTACACAGACTTTGTTTTCTAAAAGATATGTAGCAAGACGAATACTTTTTGGACTCACTGTACATGGAGTCACAGTGAAGATAATTCAGGATGTCATCAGACTCATCTCACAACACATCAGAACAAGTAGGTACGCTGCAATGAGAAGCTATGTTAGCAGCACAGCTCTGTGTGGATGTGAAATGTCCACAGTGGGGAAGGCAGAAATCAAAAGATTAGAAATATTTCAAATGTTGTGTTACATGTGACGTTTGAAGATCGTATGGACTAACTGAGTAAGGAGTGACGTTTGGTGTGTGGGGTGCTCAACTGCGGGCGGTCATCAGCGCCCGTACAAAGTCCCAGTTTTTACACAATCCAATCTAGCCAATGTCAAGAGTGACGATGGTGATGATGAAATGATGAGTACAACGCAAACACCCCGTCCCCGGACAGAGAATGAGTAAGGAGTGAAGAGAGTCTCTAATGAGGCAACGACGAAAGGTGGCTAATAATGAATCGAAGAGGTAGAATGGTTGGGTGTGTTCATGAGACGTTATTGAAACTTGTGGCGTAAGGGATGGTGGAAAGAAAAAGTCAGTAAAGGTCTAGGTATGAGCTTGTAAGACAGACTGTCAGTGCTGTGGGAGACATGAAGACGAAAGATGGCAAGTGACAGAAATGGAGCACTCCATTAAAACAACCTTAGGGTTGACAATTAGAACAACTACTGCTGGATCATTACAAATTTTAATAGTCTTAATAGAGATAAAAATATAATCGCAGCTTCCTGATTGCAGGTTTCGGTTGATTAACAGTCACCTTCAGATATGGGAAAATAAACAGAAAATTGCCAATTAGTTAATTTGCACTTAACAAACTTTAAAAAATACACATTATTAAAAAAACATTAAAACATAAAACTAGTAGAAAACGTACCAAGCTTACTTCAGAATCAGTACCTAATTACACTGTTGGCCATAACTCTTATTGTTAGTAATGGTTGTCTTATTGCCCTCAGTGTACGTAGGTACTTACTCTTTTGTAAGCCTGGAATGTTTCTTACTAGTTTTACCTTTTAGTACTGGTCTAAATAATGTATGTTTTAAAAGTTATATTAACTGAACGGTAATATTCCATTTGTTTTCATACGTATGAGAGACACTTTATAACGACGGTGTTGTGGTCGATATTGCATACATGTACTGAGTCTTTATTGAGCATGATGCTAATTTTATGTCTTAATACTTATTAAATAATGTGTATTTTTTAAAGATTATTTAGTATACATTAAATGAAAGGCAAGTTTCTGAATATTTTCATAGATCTGAAGCTGGTTGTTAATCGCCAAGTAAAACTTTATTTTTGATCGCGATCAAGAGGTCTAACAGATAGCTTCCTGAAGGATCGCCATTGCTTTGCAACATTGTGTAACGTGGTCTTCTTCAGAAACATAATGTGATCATCAGTGGTCGACGCCTTTGTACTTACCAATGCCTCGTTTCTCTGTGCGCCTAACGGAAACGAGCAGGAATGCCATCGACGAATTGTTCGAAAAAAAAAAAACACACACACACACACACACACACACACACACACACACACACACACATTGGCCCCACTAATTCATCTAAAACACGGCATTCACTGACCATGAAGTCACGAGACAACAGCTGTTCCTTGAATTGCATTTTCCCTCTATTTCGAGCTACCTGAGTGAAGCGCTAGTAACACGTACTTTTCTCTATACTGAACGCTGCCAGTCTTTGTAATATCCCCCTCTTTTCCGAACCTATAAATGCAATGAAGATACTTACATACTTTTTGTCCTGTAAGATTATTCGTAGCCTTTAGAAGCTATGTTTTATAGCAAGCAGATCGAAACAGGAAAACAAAGCAGTGTTTTCGCTAGCATGAAAGAAAATTGTTTGTAAATCGTAGTAAAAATTGTTGGATCTTAAAATTCCCTAAATATTACGTTAATATATACATGCGTTTGCAAATGTAAGAGTAGAAACTCTCAAAGAAGAGAATAAAAATTTTAGCAGAGCGTGGTTTCGATCCACGGACCTCTGGGTTATGGGCCCAGCACGCTTCCACTGCGCCACTCTGCTCTTTCTAACGTTGGTCCCTAAGAGGGTATTACTAGGCACTTCACACACGTAAGATTAAATGCGTAATGCCAAGTATATCTTAGCAGTGAACGTCGATCTTCTGTCGCTTGCAGCTAGAAATATTTTCGCAGTCGCCTCAATATGTAACTGCGAGATGTACACGAATGACACTGCACTCCATGATGGCGGCGACGTACGAAATCCGTTGCCCCGCTACATGCTGCCAGCTAACAAATTTCCAGCGCCCTGGTACGGTATTTTAAACAACAAAGACACATTTGTCGTCATTTACAATAACGCTTCAATAACATGCAGTTTCGAAAAATCACAATATTTGCAATATTGGTATCACAAATGCCAGTGATTATTTTCTACCCTAATTAATTATTTCGTGAGTAACCATGCACTTTTATGAACGTAATAAATCTGCCGCCTATCCATAAGTACATTGGGCCTGCATAATCATCTAAATGCTTTTACTTTTCTCAAACTGTCTTTTTTCACTTTATCTGCCTCCGTTAATGATGCGTGAACTGCAGACTGAATGCTTACCGGTAGATTCAATGCCTAAACATTTTCTTATACATATTTATGGTTGCTTCCGAATAAGTTCTAGGAAATTGTCTTTTCTTGTCGGTTTATACATTGACTTTGTAGTTCGTCATTCACTGTCATGTCTTGCAACTTTCTCTAACTAAGTAGACCTACCGGTAAAAATGATTGAATTGGATTTATTTGCCTGTAGATAACTGTTGTATAAAGCATCGTCATTTGTTACATAATTATACAGTTGGTCACATAAATTACACAAAAGGTAGATAAAAAATTCTATAGGTGGTTATACAAATGATTATACAAAAGGTCAACATGTACAGATATTATGACATAAATATTGCGTATCTTGTACTCATCCATAATTAATTTCGTTGCACAGACAAATTTTGCTGTATGTCATAAGTTACAATTTTGTTACCTCACAGTCACGTTTTGAATGAGAGGGCATCAAGTTTCGTTGTATAAAAGAGCATCATATTTTTGATTATATAAAAATCATATTTTTCATTATATGAAAGAGCATTATATTTTTTCATTATGTATAAATTCACCTGTAGTATAGAATACTTTCTCTTCAGCCTGGTCTCTACCACCATTTTAAATTTATTTTAATGCAATTCCTTTGTGCTATGTGACATAGTGTTAAAAATGTTTTGACAGCATGTACAAAATAATTTTGCACTTTACTCAAACGCGTCCAAGGAAAGTCTAATAAGTTTCTGTTTCTGGTTTCATATGAGTGCACATCTGACCTGCTTTCATACATGGGGGCATTCTGTTTGGCTTTCATAAATGCTTTCAGTATGTATAGACTGGGGACAGTAAGTATTTTGTGCTCAATAAAGTACTGTCTGCAAGAAGTTAACTTGCTGAAACCAAAAACACATCTAATGGCTTTCTTCTGCAAGAGGAAGACATTGTTTGTCCCAGCAGAGTTTCCCCAAACAAGTATTCCGTAATGCAAATGTTATGGAAAAAGCCATAGTATGCTACAAGCATGCACTCCTTAGTGACACAATCCTTAAGTTCTCTAAGGAGATAGAAAACTCTTGCCAACTTACTGCACAGCTCGTCTCTGTGGGCATTCCACCATAGTTTGGTATCTAGATGTATATCTAACAATTTTACTGAATATCTCAGTTCATTTGGTCTATGGGAATGAGATACGATTATCGGTCGAAGTAAAACCTTTGGGGTCTCCAGTATGGGTACAGGGTATGATTATCGGTCAAATGCAATAACTATCCCCATTAAATTCCACATAGAGATGTATTTCATAGTTAGTCATAAACGTGTACACAGCTTGAGATACAGAACAGAACTAAAAACTAACATGGAGGCTCGGCAGAGCAATAAGAGTCCAAAGATGGTGTTAATCATGGTTTATACGACGTATCGATGCCACAGGTCCATTATTGATATATCTAAGGGAAAAGAGGATATGTTCAGTTTTGTTTTTGTTTAATGACATTCTGTTTTCATGGAACCACTGAGCTGCCTTTCATCACTGAGTTGTTCATTTGTTTGACAACATTTGCATCACTATGTGACGTGATAAAAGTTGTGTCATAGGCATAGATTACAGATTTGTATGGTAGTAAGTTGTGCAGGTTATTCACATACACAATAAATGAGAACGGTACCAGTACAGGCCCTTGTGGGACCCCATATTTCACCTTGAGGTCATATTTGTTACTTGAATTTAAAAGTACAATTTTGTTTTTGTTTGCAAAATATGTTTTCAGCAATAATAGTTCTACGTCAGTTATTCCATATTTTTCAAGCTTTTTAATTAAAATACTATGTGGGACAGTGTCAAATGCCTTGGTTAAATCTTCTAAAGTTGCGTAGGTATGTTCCCTATTTTTCAAAACCATGTAATACTGGTAATACAACTTCCTGAACTGCCTTTATTGTTGACAGCCCATTTTGGAATCCATATTGAGCCCTATTTAGGAAGCTGCAAGACTCAAAAAACTCATTTAATTCGTCTTTCATTAATGTTTCAATAATTTTGGATATTATGGGTCCTATTGCAATGG
This sequence comes from Schistocerca americana, assembly GCF_021461395.2. NCBI lineage: Eukaryota > Metazoa > Arthropoda > Insecta > Orthoptera > Acrididae > Schistocerca > Schistocerca americana. Next base: position 386,361,321 of record NC_060126.1, read on the forward strand.
GTCTGTAATTTTGGGGTGAATTTCTGTCTCCTCTTTTACTGCAGTCTGGAAATGTTCCTTCTGTAAACATCCTATTGATTAGGTATGACAGTGCACTGCATGTAGTTTCTATTATTTTCTTTGTGATAAAATCTGCCAGGTTAGCCGAGAGTGCTAATGTGCTGCTTGCTGGATTGAACCCGCCTGGCAGATTAACAATGAGGGCCGGTGTGCTGGCCAGCCTGGTTGTGGTTTTTAGGCAGTTCTCCACATCCCACTAGGTGAATACTGGGCTGGTCCCCCCCGTCCCACCTAAGCACACATGACTCGTAACCATCTGAACACGCTCACACTATTACATGGATTACACTAGACGCAGATAGGTGGGGTACACTAATTCTGTCCTGGGGGGGCACGGGGTGTTGGCAGGGAGGCCATCTGGCCACCCCTTAATATTAACCTTGCCAAATCCGTTCTTAACCATGCTGACCCTGCGAAACCGCGGGGTAAGGGCGCAAGTGAAGGAAAGTAAAAATTGACTTTATGATAAAATTAGAAAAACCATACTTGTCCTCAGTTCTGGAGTTGCTCAATGATTTAACTACATTCTGTACATCCTTAGGATAAATAGTTCTCCATACAGATTTTGGCAAGCCTACTGGCATCCCTGTTTCCCACAAATTGGGAAGTGTATCTTCTTTGTCCTCTAATTTTTTTCATCTGTTATAGCTAATTCCCCAGAATCTGTGAACCTATTATTTAGTTCATCTGCACTTAGAAGCACAGGTAAATTTTCTGCAATTAACCCTGTTTCTGCTTTAATTATTTTTCATGCTGCTTTATATTTGATACTGGCCTGCGAAATATAGCGGCCATTCTCTTTTTTCTTTGCAGAAATGATATCTTCTCTGTACGGCTTTTTTAATTTGACATTTGAATGTCTATATTCATTATTTGAGCAAGATTTGTCATAGTAAATTCTTAACAGAATTCTTAAGTTATTTAGGTAAGGTGTATACCAGTCAGTCACATTACTTTTCTGTTTTCTCCTTGCATTTAGCCTACTGTGTTTAATGATAAGGGGGCAATATTAATTATAGACAGTGGTAATGGTATCTAAGAAATAATCAAAAACATCACTTAAAGACTTGTTCTCCATGGCAGTATTACACCAATCAATGGTCCAAAGTCTTTGTGTGAGATTTGTTACATTTGATAGATTTATTTGCCTCACTGTCTGAGGTTCTACTGGTTGAGCATGACTTTTTTTAACACCATTAATTTTAGGAAAATTCAATCATGGTCAGAGAGCATTGGTTGAACAACATTTAAGACTTCATCATTTTTGCCAATGTTTGATATAACATTATCTAGACAGGCATTCTGCCTGGTAGGCTTATAGTTGAGGCAATTGTAACTGTATGACTTGAGGGTAGCAAGCAGTAATCTACTTTTGGAATTTTGCACCATCATATCTATATTAATGTCACCAAATATTAAAATTTTAAGATTCTTGTATCTAAGTAAGTACATTAAGAGATTATCTACATGTTGAACAATAACTTTGGCACCAGTTTTGGGGACACAGTACATAGATACTACAACAATCTTGCTTTTAGGGAAGTGAATGGCAGCATTTTCAATTTCTCCTTCATGCACTAAATCCGTGAGATCTATAATCTTAACTGTACGTTTGAGATCGCTTTTCATTTCTATTGACACTCCATTTTCCATAAGTGATCTAAAATAGCCAGTTAAAAATTTAAAACCAAGAGGAGTATACATCTTGGATTCATGTTCTTTAACCCAGTGCTCATTTAGGCACAGAATATAACAGTACAAGTCTTCTAAAGCTAGTTCAAGTTCATGCAGTTTATTTCTCGCTGATTGTATGTTTATATGAAAGAAGGACAGATTATCACAGACTTCTTTTGGTTGTAGCTTAGGTTTTCATTATCTAACTATGTAGTTAATGGTGGTGGTTGAAGGTTAATAGGCCTAGACGAAGACTTGTAAGAACAAGTCTTGGTCATCACTGTAAGTTTCCCTGCTGGAGACATGCATGTTCAAGATTGGGTTGTTTTCTGCAATTTTAACTTATCACTTACAACTTTTTCAGTAGCTAATGTAATTGAAGTGCTGTCCATGTTTTGTGTAATAGTCCCTTTTAAAAGTGCTTACAGATATTACTGTTACATTATTAAAATGATCACAGATTTGGTTTTACCTAATATTAGTTTTTGATACTTCTTTGCTTACACATGAAGCTTCAGTCAAGTCATGTCGATGTGGTATGTTCGCTATGAGGCCATTTGTATGTGTGAGTCTAGCTAGTGTTCTTTTTAGGGCACAGATTGCATCAGATGCTTGATATTTGCTAATATCGTTTGATCCTCCAACTAAAACAACAAAATCTTTAGTAGACCATTCAGGGAAGTCAGTTTTACCCACAACATTACTCAAAGAGGCTCCAGGTTAGTTGAGTCACAACTGTGGCTGTCTGAAAGAATCCTCATTTTCTGTTTGCTGACAGACTTTGACACACGACAATTTAAATTCAAAGAACTGGATTCTTGCTTTTCGTTTGTTTTGCAGTTGTTTCCAGTCATTTGACACTTTTGATTCGTTGTTTTCAGATTTCGTTAACGCTTGAAATCTATTTTTTAAAGGGGGAAAGTTGCTTTCATAGTCTTTGATCTTCTTTGTGAATGTTCTTTTCCTCAAAACATATTGCCAAGGCATAACATCGTTACATGTTTGAACAGCTATTTCACTGTTAAGAGTATGTTTGTTATTCCTGAGAATACAATCAGCAGCATTAACCTGTTCCTTTAGTTTCGTGTTCTCTAACTGGAGAGCTCTAGTAGCCTCTTGTAACAATGAAATAACTTTCATAAAGTTCATTTCTTCCAGGTCATCTTGATGTGAAGAAAGTCTACAGGCATTTTTATCTACTATGTTATTCGGACATGCCTGTTTACCTCTTACATCTGCACAACTACGACACTTCCACTCGGTATTTTCATGTGGAAGATTATTTTCCGACACTTCAGCGCAAAAAAATTACACCATTTGTCGCAAGAGTCGCACAGAATTCCGTCATGCACTACCTTGTTACACTTAACACACTTTATATCAGCCGGTCAAGGTGGCCGAACGGTTCTAGGCGCTACAGCCTGGAAGCTGTCATCAAGGCTAAGGGTGAGCCAACACCATATTGAATTCTAGCGTCACCGATGGATGGCGCCACGAGCTTGCAAGCCATTTTCAGCCAGGTGTCCGGATACTTTTGATCACATAGCGTATATGTATCTACATATGTACCATACTGCCGCTCGATCATGAAAAGGAAAGAAGAAGGAAGAAAAAGAAGAAAAAATAAGGTCCCTAGCCAAGATCGAAAACCCTGATCCATAAAAAAGAAACTAGAATCCTAAGCTAAAGTCAAACATAGTTAACGAAGAATCCCAACCCTCTAAGAGAAAATTTGAATAGGCATAATGTAAGGATATCTCGCTGTTACCTTAAACGACGACACCTTGATTAAAATAAGGTAGTCATTGTTGGGAGACTGCGTAACCCCTCGTTATATATCTGGTCTTTTCCTGTAACTAAAATTTATTCGAACTAGCCATAAACAATCCCATATTGCATATAAAATCACGAATTCTCATTTTAAAGCAGAAAAATTAAATAAAAGAATAATAAGAGCCACTGGAATAGAGTATTATATGCAAAGTTGCAAGGGGCTTTATTCAAAGAGTATCTAACGAACGTCCCTTTTGGTTTCATAACTATCATATAAACCCAACGCAGATATTGTCAACGTCTTTCGCGTCTGTTAGTCTCTAGCATCTGCGAGTCTTTAGCGTCTGGGAGTCTTTATGTTGTAGGTTTTAGTGTCCGTGCTTTTAACGTTGTAGTTCTGAATATTCGCGATTCTTAAGTTCGTGAAATAGTTAACCACACTGGAAGCCAGGCTCATTAAAAGGAAATTTCATTGACTTTCGGTTACAGACCTGTTTGGACATTTATTATCCGTATTATTCGGCTTCAGTATGACTATCCATCGTAGTGAATCACATCTTATACATCTACATCTACATGGGTACTCTGCAAAGTTGCACTTCGACGGTCGAAATTCCGGTTCCCGTAATCTGAATCTTTCCTACTGCTAGCCGATTTCTCCCCATAGTCGTTATACCTAATCTTCCTTACCTCTGGATTGATCGATGAACGTTGATCGGACAATCTATACAGCGATTTTCGCTCGGTTGTCTCGCCTTCCATACGCGATAATCGATTGTTGACTTGGCTCTGTCAAGGGGGAATTTCTGAGATTACCTTGTCCTTCATATTCTGAAATTCGGCTTTAAATTGTTTAATTACTTTGGGGTTTCCGGATATCGATGAGTCCTGATTGATCGATTTGCTAATTGATTCTACAGCGCTCTATACTCTGTACTTGAGATCGTACCTCCTCTGATTTGATCTCTATCCATTCGGACATCTCTCCCTCAGTATTTTTCGTCTGACCCATTACAGAATCGACAATATACTCTTGGCTTGTTAATTGTAGGTCTTTTACCTTAATCGATAGATCATCTGTTCTATCCAACAGGACAGACTGCACTTTACATATCTCCTTCACATCCTTCTCTAAAGTATTTACCGATCCCTGTAAGGTATCATGTTTACTTCTTGCTGACTTTAAGTCCAGTCTCAGTTTCTTGAATTCTTCAGCTAACCTATCGTCTCTTCTCTTATTTTGAGTTTCTAACGGTTTAAACACCTGTTTGATTTCCTCTTGAACATCTCGATCCTGCTCGTGATTAGTCTATAATATTTCCTCTTTAAATTTAATTAAAAAGCCAAACAAAACATCCACTCCCACTTCATTTGTAAGTTTAGGCGTTCTGCTAGGTCGTACAGTGGAATCACTATTGGGTATCGACATTCCGGCGTTGTTACTTCCCGTCATTTCCGGCGGAAATGACGAGTCTGTTCCGGTTGCATTCGATGATGTTAATTCTCCTGCCCTATTCATCTATTCAGGAAATACGTTTTCTATCCTGTTATCATCCATCTCTGTTCCCTTCTCCTTAGTCATAACTTCGTTCACATCTCCTACATTAGGTCTCAACCTACAGGACTTCTTTGATATGGACAGATACTACACACTACTACCAATCAACACTAATACAACTACAGATACACAACAGACAAATATTGTCTAGGCTACAACATCAATTCGACAACGCGACAAAGTTACGGTAGTCATCCACGAGCTGTTACATTATATTTAACTGAAGCACAAAGAGTAATAACTCACATTTTAAACAACGATTATTACGGCAAGCTCGTCGCGTCGATTAATTCGATACGAACTTGAGTTTTGCGTCTTTTATAACACTTGTACGCGTGCCTCCCTCAGACATGACGCCTTTCAGTCTGTTGTAGTACTTCCCTCCTGACACTCCGGGCCTAGTTTCTCGAAGGCAGTGAACCTTCGAGCCCTACGTTGCCACACCATTTGTGACGCCTCCTATTGCTGCCTAGGGGCACTTCCACAATCAGCGAAGGTGTAATGTGTTTTTTCTATGCCCAACCAGTATTCTTCACCTCGTCGAGATACGTGAAAGCAGGGCAACACAACGTTATATGTCATTCTAGTCAATATTTGTTGATCAATAAGTTTAAATTCAAACTATTACCATCAGCTAGCTTCGTTGTTTAGCAATTGCCGCCGAAGATACTTACCAACAGTCAATAGGCGGCCGATTCGTGTTTCAAAATTAATTGATATCTTTGATTTTGAATAGTACATGTACACCGAATCAATTCCTTCAAAAGTCACAGGGTTCATTTAACTTAGCTTATTGATTAATACACAGTCAACAAGGATTTAGAAAACATCGTTCGTGTGAAACACAACTAGCTCTTTACTCTCACGAAGCGTTGAGTGCTATTCACAAGGGATTTCAAATGGATTCCGTATTTCTGGATTTTCGGAAGGCTTCTGACTCTGTACCACACAAGTGGCTTGCAGTGAAATTGCGTGCTTACGGAATATCGTCCCAGTTATGTGACTATATTCGTGATTTACTGTCAGAGAGGTAGTAACTGACGGAAAGTCAGTGAGTAAAACAGAAGTGATTTCTGGCGTTCCCCAAGGTAACGTTATAGGCCCTTTGCTGTTCCTTATCTATATAAACGTTATGGGAGACAATTTGAACAGCCGTCTTTGGTTGTTTGCAGAGGTTTCTGTCGTTTATCGACTAGTAAAGTCATCAGAAGATCAAAATAAATTGCAAAACGATTTAGAAAATATATCTGTATGGTGAGGAAATTGGCAATTGAACCTAAATAACGAAAAGTGTGAAGTCATCCAGATGGGTGCTAAAAGGAATCCGTTAAACTTCGGTTACACAATAAATCAATCAAGTCTAAAGGCCGTAATTCAAATAAATACCTAGGAATTACAATTACAAACTACTACAATTGGAAAGAACACATAAAAAATGTTGTGAGGAAGGCTAATCAAAGACTGCGTTTTATTGGTAGGACAGTAGAAAATTTAACAGATCTGCTATAGAGACTGCCTACACTACGCTTGTCCGTCCTCTTTTAGAATACTGCTGCCCAGTATGTGATCCAGATAGGACTGACTGAGTACATCGAGAAAGTTCAAAGAAGGGCAGCACATTTTGTATTACACCGATATAGGGGAGAGAGTGTCACTGAAATGATACAGGATTTGGGATGGACATAATTAAAACAAAGGTGTTTCTCGTTGCGGCAGAATCTTCTCACGAAATTCCAAGCACTAACTTTCCCCTCCGAATGCGAACATATTTTTTTTCACGCAGACCTACACAGGGAGAAATGATCACCATGATAAAATAAGGGAAATCAGAGCTCGCAGGGAAAGATACAGATGTTCGTTATTTCCGCGCGCTGTACGAGATTGGAATAATAGAAAATTTTGAAGGTGGTTAGATGAACCCTCTGCCAGGCAATTAAACCGAAAATAGTATACTTAAAGCCAGGCAGTTTCTTACGTTCTCAACAGAGAAAAATTCTGTTGACTGTATGGTGTCATAAAAAATTATCGAATTGCGTTTCATAAGTCCTGGGATAAGCAGGACAAAATTCAGATTATAATGTCGAAAACCAGTGGTGAAGTGTCGCTATGGGCATCTGAGGTAGCTGAGAATTGTACGTCATACAATGAGTTTGCAACACCATTTATTGTGAAATACTGGCCGAAGAGTAAACAAAATAGACGCAGAAACTAAATTTATAGTCCAGAATTTTACAACGCGAGAAAGAGCACACTTCGAAAGTACAGGGTTATTACAAATGATTGAAACGATTTCACAGCTCTACAATAACATCATTATTTGAGATATTTTGACAATGCTTTGCACACACATACAAAAACTCAAAAAGTTCTTTTAGGCATTCACAAATGTTCGATATGTGCCCCTTTAGTGATTCGGCAGACATCAAGCCGACAATCAAGTTCCTCCCACACTCGGCGCAGCATGCCCCCATCAATGAGTTCGAAAGCATCGTTGATGCGAGCTCGCAGTTCTGGCACGTTTCTTGGTAGAGGAGGTTTAAACACTGAATCTTTCACATAACCCCACAGAAAGAAATCGCATGGGGTTAAGTCGGGAGAGCGTGGAGGCCATGACATGAATTGCTGATCATGATCTCCACCACGACCGATCCATCGGTTTTCCAATCTCTTGTTTAAGAAATGTCGAACATCATGATGGAAGTGCGGTGGAGCACCATCCTGTTGAAAGATGAAGTCGGCGCTGTCGGTCTCCAGTTGTGGCATGAGCTAATTTTCCAGCATGTCCAGATACACGTGTCCTGTAACGTGTTTTTCGCAGAAGAAAAAGGGGCCGTAAACTTTAAACCGAGAGATTGCACAAAACACGTTAACTTTTGGGGAATTGCGAATTTGCTGCACGAATGCGTGAGGATTCTCTAATGCCCAGGTTCGCACATTGTGTCTGTTCACTTCACCATTAAGAAAAAATGTTGCTTCATCACTGAAAACAAGTTTCGCACTGAACGCATCCTCTTCCATGAGCTGTTGCAACCGCGCCGAAAATTCAAAGCGTTTGACTTTGTCATCGGGTGTCAGGGCTTGTAGCAATTGTAAACGGTAAGGCTTCAGCTTTAGCCTTTTCCGTAAGATTTTCCAAACCGTCGGCTGTGGTACGTTTAGCTCGCTGCTTGCTTTATTCGTCGACTTCTGCGGGCTACGCGTGAAACTTGCCCGCACGCGTTCAACCGTTTCTTCGCTCACTGCAGGCCGATCCGTTGATTTCCCTTTACAGAGGCATCCAGAAGCTTTAAACTGCACATACCATCGCCGAATGGAGTTAGCAGTTGGTGGATCTATGATGAACTTCGTCCTGAAGTGTCGTTGCACTGTTATGACTGATTGATGTGAGTGCGTTTCAAGCACGACATGCGCTTTCTCGGCTCCGGTCGCCATTTTGTCTCACTGCGCTCCCGAGCGCTCTGGCGGCAGAAACCTGAAGTGCGGCTTCAGCCGAAAAAAACTTTATGATTTTTTCTACGTATCTGTAGTATGTCGTGACCATATGTCAATGAATGGAGCTACAGTGAATTTATGAAATCGCTTCAATCATTTGTAATAGCCCTGTATTTCGAAAAGTACATAAATAAGACCCGATACTGGCATGAACCCATCAACAATAGGGAGATTTTAAGAATTGTGAAAGGGAAATTATCAATTCACCTGCGAGAGAAACTAATGAATGTACCCGATGCTGACTTAGATCAATTCCTGCCAGTAATAGACCCGCTAGATGTAATCCAAGAACCGCGCGGAGTGGCCTCTTGGTTTGAGGCGTCATGTCATGGATTGCGCGGCGCCTCCCGCCGGAGGTTCGAGTCCTCCCTCGGGCATGAGTAGGTGTGTTGTCCTTAGCATAAGTTCGTTTAAGTAGTGTGTAAGTCTAGGGGCCGATGACCACAGCAGTTTGGTCCCTTAGGAATTCACACCACATTTGAACATTTTTTGTAATCCAAGAGAACGCTAGGCGGTTCGGAAATCAGGTATATAATGTGAATCCAAGCAATGTATACCACGGTAACTGTTGCAATGAAAACCATCGCAACGGAAAATCGCAATATAATAACGGTAATACGAATAATCGAAATTACCATAAAAATAATCATTCGGGAAACACAAGGTCCAATTCACATGAGCATCACCCGGGTAGCGGCAATAATAATTACGGTGCTATGCAGAGTAATAATAATAGGCATTATGGACAGGGTCCGAATGACAGTAATAGTGGGACATTCTGCTACATAATATGCCACCGGAGAATAATAATACGAGACACGTCCAATGGGGTAACCAATCGGCCGTTCCATGGGCAGCGTCTGCAAACGTAATAGAGACGTCAGGGCAATACGTGCCACCTCAGATGATAAATGAAACTGAAAACAGGGCGTGTAATCAAGACCGTGAATGGGCTGCTCAGAACCATGAAGTACGAGTGGTAGTTGTAAAGGAAGGAAGTAATGACGGGACAACTGAATCAACAAACTAGAACTAGCACCTTTACGCCTTTCGGAAGTGGCTGGTCTAAAGAGGAAGGCGAAACATCATTAGAAGTAAGAGTGCTAAGATACAACGGTGGGATAGTGTGGCGTTCGCTGGGTTATTCAGTGGTTTGGTATTTAACTAATTTGTAAATGAAAATGATAATCTTATTTTATTACATTGAGTAACTACTAAATAATTTTTCTCCCGGCTAAAGATTTGATCAAGTTGCTAAAGAACTCCAAGTTAACGTCGTGTTAAAGCGTTGTCTGTAAGTTGTGTGTCGCTAAATCACAGTTCATACAACAGATTCTATACAATCATGGATTATGATGGAAACAGTTATCTTCAGCAAAATGACCATTGAAACCACCGAATATTAGCCGCGCACGACATTGACGTATGTTACCTGAAACAATATTCTTCGCAACTCGTGCGTAATTAATTTCGGATCCATACATCAGCTAGAAAAGTTTGTTATAACGTTCGTGCTATGACCACTGTTTTTTAAGAGCCAGTCTGATTCGAATCATTTTCATTCAAATGAGTTCGGGACCACCGGTGCACATTTATTTTTACACATTTGTATTACGTTCAGCATTTATGTCTGCAGAGTTACATAATTAGAATTTGCCGCTGTGATAATTGTTAAGATGGCTGCAGACAATTGATAGAGACTTTCTATTGTTAGAGCAAATAAGTATTTTAAATGCTTATTGAACTTTACAGAAACTCTACTTTAGTATTGTGCACTATTTAGACTTCATCAAGCAAACTTGATTTGTTTCTAAGGAAAACACAGACAAACACGCGATACAAATCGCTATCGTCAATGGCTGCGCCAGTTGCAGCGGAAAGAAATAATTAACACAGATAATGCTTACTGAGAGAGGAATTACAGTTACAAATAATTATTCACTCATGTTTATAATAATAATGAACTCTATTCTCAAGTAATAATTAACAAATAATTACAATTTCTTAACAGACCTCAGTTTGATACGCGTCTTGCGTGCTGAACCTACAAAAGCTAACCAACAAAAGGTAAAAACAAAGGAAGACAAACGCAGATCATAAAAGCACTTTACAATTATCATTGTCTTTGTATGATACACATCGATATGTCCAATTATATCATAGAATATTATATAAATAATTAATTCACTATAAGTTTTCATTGTTTTTTCATACGTCGAATACATAATGTTTATAACTGTTAGAGGCATAATTTCCTCTCGTCGCACTGTAGCCAAAAATTTATCTCGTGGATGTTACAATGGACATTCGAGAAGAATTACTAGGAAATCCGAGTGGATGTAGAATAAAACCTACTGAAATGGTACAGGCAAATGTCGAAATTTTAATAATTAACGAACCTGTAAATATCCTGTTTGATACTGGAGCGACAATTAGTGTGATGAGCGTTTGTCTTCTTTTTCTTTTTTAAAAAGGATCTGAGCACTATGGGACTTAACTTCTGAGGTCATCAGTCCCCTAGAACTTAGAACTACTTAAACCCAACTAACCTAAGGACATCACACACATCCATGCCCGAGGCAGGATTCGAACCTGCGACCGTAGTGGTCGCGCGGTTCCAGACTGTAGCGCCTATAACCGCTCGGCCACTCCGGCCGGCAGTGTTTGTCTGTTTAAACGATTGAGTGGTAAGCAAAGATTGCCCGTGTTGACAGTTTCAAACTGTACACTGTCAGGTGCACTGAGTGCTCATTCCCTTCCTGCGAACTCTCAGGTGCAGGTAGAAGTGGCTGCAGAAGGGGAAAGACTATTAACCACCTTTTGTTACCTCCTACACTATGTTATACGTGCATCTGGGGTTGGGATTTTCTGAGGGGAAAAAATGCAGTAATTGACCTCTTAAAAGGGATATGTACTCTAGCCAATGACGAGCGAATTATTGTTTTGAACCTGGTGAGAAAATTGGAATTGTACGGCAGATTTCACCAGAGAATAAAGATTAGTTATTTAGGTATTAATATATTGTATCTGCGGACTAAGTAGTTTACCCACATGCAACTAATCAGATGTTGAAAACGTTATCCAGAGTAAAATTGTCGAATCTGACTACTTAACAGATGTACAGCGGAGTAAATTAGCTACCTTGCTGAAGGAATATTTGGAAGTCTTCGATCAGAAACCTAGTGTGTTCAAGGATTATGTATATGAGACGAATGTCTTACTGTAAAGCCTCTTACTCAATTCCGTGGGCCAAGTCACTTACGACTGCAAGAAGTGGATTTAAATGTGTAATTGCATTTTATGACTTGTTTTCAAAATACGTTAAAATGTACCGGACAAGATCTACTAATGTTAAGCCTATGTTGAATCACCTAACTGAAGACTACGTACCTAACGGTGGTCTGCCGAGTGCTTTCTATCAGATAATGCATCATATTACATAAAGCATATCTTGATGTCACGATGTAATTCAGAAGCGTCGCCAGTTGACGTATATTTAGAGACTTCATCAGATTTAGCTGATGGTAATAATTTGAAATGAAACTTATTGATCAGCCAATATTGACTGCAATGACAGATAGTGTTGTGTCGCCTCGCTTTCACGTGTCTCGACGAGGTGAAGAATACTGGTTGGGCATAGAAAAAGGACATTACACCTTCGCTGATTGCGGAAGTGCCAGTAGGCAGCAATAGAAGGCGTCACACCACCAACCGGTGGCAAGTGTCTCGCCAACAAGAGCACCCTGATGTCCGGCCAGATGGCTGGGAACGCGCACCTATCAGGCAGCCTTTACTTCCACAGGGTGCCGGCGCAGAATCGGAGACGTCGCGCTGTACCAGCCACGTGTCCCGAACAACTGTGTCGGTCAACGAAATCATTAAATGATTCGTCATCTGCTGACCCGGATGCGGATAGAAAATGTACTGTCGTCCTATGGAGGGTGTCAGCTCCGACGACTGATGTCCAATTCCTCTGTGTTTACGAGATGACGCTGGAAAGATGGGTTGGTCGATGTTCCCTGATTGCTTAGGGCGGCACGCGAAAGAGCCATTAAGTGCCGGCCTTGCGCGGGAGTATCCGACCAACCACCACGCTTTTCAACCACAGTGCTATTCCGAGGTGCGTGCCGGTATAGTACTGATGCACCATTTCTCCGCGACGGCATCCGGGATATGTCATGAGGCTGCGCAGTTGTGGCCTGTCCTACTGACGACGGGCACTGATCGATGTTCTTGCTGCGGAGGTTGGCGCACGGAAAAAAGCATTACATGTCGTCCTTCCGCAAGAATATCTGACTGACCATGGATGTACCAAGCTAGTAGGGTAGGAGAGACTGACGGAATTCTTTATGTGGAAGAAGTTGCACCAAGTCCACGCAGTGCAAGCGGATGTGTAGGCAATTTCGAGGGATTTCTGAGCGGCGAGGACAGTGGTATCGGTGCAGTAAATGGACAGTTTTTACACTTGCATCTGTTTACTGCGTTTACATCCTGGCGTAAGACGCTTTCCCAAGACGGATTTTTGAGGAAATTATTCATTGTTTGTCAGAATCTACACGATTGACAAAATTACATTTTATGTGGTTAACCTTTTGTGAATTTTCTGTTTGGAATTCAATGACCATTTAAATTTTCGATTTATTTTTGAGGAGTTTTTGGACTATGAAAACACCAAATTAAGATATGTTATGATAAGTTTATTGTAACATTATTTCTATTACTTATGGTTTGGTTACTTATGTATTTCGATTATGTTCTTGCGTATTTTTTACATGTTTATCATATGCCTCAGTGCCCTTTGACTCAGATTCATGTATATAACTCGCTCACTGAACTTTGCTTGCTGATATTCCTATGCCGTATTTTGTGTATTGCTTATGTTTTCCGTTTAAGTGCCATTTTCTTCTGCTGTGGTACTTTGCTCACATTTAATTGTTGTAATTTCCGTTTCAAATCTGTTGGTTTGTGCCTATTTTGGCTTTTGCATTGAGTCTAGTTGTGAGACCACGAGTCCACCGGTTAAGGAAGACGCCTTGAGTTCTCTTTGCTTGAAAGCGCTGTATCCAGTCACAAAACTGGTCCAGTATTACGTATCGTTCGCTACTGTGAGCATTCCTGAGTGCCACTGAGACCAACAGCAGCAAGAAAAATTTCTTTTGACATCCATGTGCACTTTAAAAAAAATCAAATTTCTCACTATTGTTTAGAATACACACATCTGACGAAATTATTTTACGACTATCATTTCCTACTTTATGCCCAATAATATGCAGTCATCACCATTAATCTTCTTTTTCCTTCCTACAGTTATGGTCAGTGGTTTGTCTTGAAACGACTCTGTAGAATCGTTCCAGGAGATATTTGACAAATTTGATCTCGTTTCTGTCTCATTATCCGCTGTGTGCTTCTTCAGACTCGGCCAGAAGGACTGGGCAGAGGGACTGATTTAAATTCTTCAATAATCTGACATTTACATGCAAGTAAGCCGTGCTTTGCGTCAGAAATTTCATGCACTGGGTGGCGCAAAAGTTACTGGACACTGGGCACTGATTATGCAAAAGATTTAATTTATGTCCCATTACAAATCCGAATACTACTTACAATTATTTTTTTAAAACTGTTTTCCGTCATCATTACATCTTTGAAGTCTTTTCGGAAGACCGTCACGTACTCTTTGCCGTAGTATGGTATTACTCTCCAAATCATGAAATGCGTCGTGTGTGTAACTCAGCAATGGTCTGAGGCTTTTCACAGTAAACAGAGTCCTTGACGACACCCTATGGGAAAAAATCCATGGCCGTGATATCTGGTGCACATGAGGCATGTCAGTATCTGCCTTGCGATCAATCACTTTTCTTTGGAAAGTTTCGTTTAAATAACCGCAGACGGCAGTGGCACAACGTGGCTGAGCACCATCGTGTTGAAAGTAAATTTCTTGAAAGTTTTCAGCACACGTCATAAGTCCTAATACCACGTAATTCTAAGTATATCGAAATATTTACTTCCTGTCACTGTTCCTTCAAAAAATTATGGTCCAAATACGCCAAATGATGATATTGCCTCCCAAACACTGACGACTCACACCAGCTTGATTTAGTGGTAGTTCTAATAAAAGATTTTGATTGTGACTATACCAATAAGTGCAGTTACGTCTGTTAACTTGTCCGCTTAACTTACAACTGGCCTCGTCAGACCGCACAGCCTTATTGAATAGGTTAGGATCATGTTTCTGTTGGTCAAGCATCAGTTCACAAAACTGAAGATGTCGATCTTGATCATCTTCAAGTAACCCATGTCGTAAACGTGGAATGTAAACTTAACATTTCTGTTTGTGTAACATTCTTTGCACTGACCTTCTTGATAAATCTAGCTCAGTTGCTAATCGTCTGGTTGGTTTTTGCGGACATTCTTCTTTAGCTAAACATACCCACATTTCATTTTCCTCACTTGTGACTGTTGTTGGACGAAAGTGACTGTTGCTGGACAACCAGATCTTGGTGCATCCATAACAAATCCATGTTCTTCAAATCCATCTCGTATGTCGTACACTGTTTGTGTAAACTTTGGTTTAGATCTAAAGCGTCTTCCCCATTAAGTAACAATTGTAGTAGCACCACTTTTATAAAATGTTTTTAACGCGAAAAAAAAAAGTTTCGTTAAAATCGCGACAAATCGGACAACTACAGCTGTAAATACGTCTCATAGCTCTCGCTTTCAACAGTTCACTAGTTTGATTATTGTTTGTTTTGTGTGTCGTTGCACTGTAAACCAACTATGACTTTCGCGCCAACGTATACTATGTATCTGCATTACTCATCCTGCGTAATCCACATCAATATTTATATAATGGGACCCTATATTATCATGCTTCCTCGTTTACCTTGCCTTTGGTGTGAAAGAATGATTGAGTACATGTGTATTTTTCGGCTTGAAAGGCGGGCAGGAGACTAACTGCTGGGGGGGGGGGGGGGGAGGGGGGGAGGAAGGGGATGTAGGGGGGGAGGTACAGGGTAACCAAATTAACGTTCCTTTCCCCGGGGCAAAGAGTTCTGTCCTGACTGCCCTTGACTTGTTTGTCCGTTATATTGCTTGTGGAAACGATCCCTCTGACCTGAATAGTTCTCTGAGTGCTATCGCTAGAGAGGCACTCAGCTACTGGTCGTTGGTGGGATCGGTAAGTCTCTGCCTTTGTCTGCTGAGATCGCTTCATAGTTCTTTAGTGCGATCTTGCTACTTTAAAGTCGTTGTCAATGTGTAAGTTCTTCAGCTTAACTGAAGCGTTTTGCCTCCTTTTCCAAGATGTGTTCAGTTAAAAGCATAATGCTTCTCTAATGTTCGTAGTTTCGATTTATTCAATATTCCGGGTTTACTTTGTTTCTTTGGAACACTGCGGCCTGTAATTTCCTAAACCGAGTGGAAATTAAGCCAAGTTAGAGCGTTCTTTATCTTGTGTGAATGCGAGAATAATTGTGTTGTCGTGTGCGTGTGTTGCTTTCTATTCTAATTTATGTGTTTGTTCCTGCCTCAGTTTTATGTGTGATTGGATATACCAACCCATGCGTGTACTTTGCTCCATCTATTTCCACGTGTTCTTCGTTCAGTGAGACGTCAGCTCGAATTTCTGTATTTAAATATGTTACCTAGTTAGGTTAAAAGATCAGCGTCTAACGTGATATTTGATTACCTGTATGTTCATAACTTTGTGGGATTTTAGTAACCGCTTTTCTTGGTGCGGATCACGCGTTGCACGAACCTGTGGAGCTTTCAGCTTTCCTGGTCTCGTTGATCTATTCACAGTTTCCCCATTATGTAGTCTTAACTTTCGTACTTGGGTATACTTTCCTCTGTAATTTCGTGATTTTTAACTGTTTCAACAAGGTGTTGTTCGATGGCTAATTCATTCACCCATACGCATTCTTTCCCTTCCACATCTGTATTGTGGACGTGAATCCCAGTGATACTTGTTTCAGTTGCTCAGTCGGTATAAAACTCCTGGGCAGTAACTACATGCTTATGGGGAGAGTTAATTTCCCTCCTAATTTGATCTTCATGTATATATCCAGTTTGAGTGCATGAGTCTATGCGTTCCTTTTCCTCTCCTTTCGTTTCCCATACAATTAATTACGATGTAAGAAGCTGTATAATTTTAACGTGCTGTGGTGAGTTGTTTAATGCTCTGACACCAGCTAGCTTCTTGGTTAGAATGTTTCCCTTGTATTTATCCTATGTCAGTTTAAAAATAAATGTCATTGAAAATTAATACCTCGTGTCCCATCGTATTCTTTCTAAATTACTATGCAGTCTACTTTATTACAAAATATAGTGGACCGAATGCTTATGTTTCCTGAGAATATTTCAGTGCTGTTTCTACAAGTTGCAAAATGGAACCGTGATAGTTATGAAACATAATCTGAGAGAAAGGTTTCACCACCATAGTGCATAACCCACACTTTTTTAATTTACTACGTATTTTATCATGTGGTTAAATTTGATTTTGCTTGGTTGAATTAATTTAAACCCATGTAATTTCAGTTATCTAGTCATACAAAATTTTCTAATTTGGTCTGATCTTGAACGGTAAAGAAGGGCTTGGCTGGTGGGGAACCCGTAATTTTACAAAATTTCATACCTCACGTAGGTGGTCAAACACTGATAACGCATGTGCACCTACATACATAGAAGTAGACGATTGGTATGTTATATTGTTCCTTACGAATTATTGTCTATGATATCCCACATGTCGTCCACGTTATAATTACTCTACCTGCAAATGCTTCTAAACCTCCAAAATCTGCGCGACTACCTGTCGCTAGAGCTGCAGTCATGAAAAATGCTCCCTCCAGAAGCTGAACTTACATGAACAGAAAAATCAAAGTGACGTCGTCTAAATTCAGAGGGACCTCCAAAAATATGTTGTTTCCAGGAGTAGTAGTTCTGCAAGGTTCGCAGAATAGCTGTGAAGTGTGGAAGGTAGGAGACGAGATATTGGCAGAATTGAAGCTGTGAGGACGGGTCGGTAGTCGTGCTTGTGTAGCTCAACCGGAAGAGCACTTGCCAGCGAAAGGCAAAGGTCCCGAGTGCGAGTCTTTGTCCGGCACACAGTTTTAATCTGCCAGGAAGTTTCAATGTGTATTTCATTTGGCGCGCCATCAACTTCAATTATAGTTGCCCTCAGGCTCTTGCATACGGAAAAGAGTTATCGGATACTGTTAGTCCTCTCGGAATTGCAGATGTCAGCAAACCTACGAAATTCAGAGGAGACAAACACGTCGCTGTCATCCTTTCCTGTATACAAGAGACTGAAAACTTTGGCAACTGACGTTGCTGTCGCGCAATATGAAACTGTATCGAATGCGGTACGGAAGACAAGGTGTACGGAGTCTACCAGAACGAAGTTATCTACTTCCCTACGGATCATATGGACGAAAAGCGTGAGCTGAGCTTGTAACACCGAAAATGCAGGATGCATTAAACCTACTACCGATATATAATTTTTTTGAATTGTATGTAAATATTTGTAATTTAAATGCTTTCTTTTAATAAGTAAGGACATTGCTTCACTGTATGTCTGCATTTAGGTAGAAGTCTGTTAACGTTTCATTGTATTTGTCTGTATTTTATTGTGAAACTTATAAGCTCTGGGAAAAAGCCCAAGGAATTGTTATTTGCATCGACTAGCAACGATAATAGCAGTGCTTGTGCGTTGTAAAATCTTTGGGTAGGGGGTTTTCTGCGCAGAGCGCGCGGAGAGAGCGAGAGACGGGTTCCAGCGCTTGGAGTGTGCCGAAGTGTGGTGTTAGAGTGCTAGTTTTGGCGGCATCACGTACGCGCGCCGGCCAGATGTCTAGATGTTCGGACAGTGGACGGGTGGAAGAGGCTGTATTAATTACGACTGTCCGTTCCTATAATTAGCCGTGGCTCCGCATTATGCTACCGTCTTCAACAACAGCAGCAGTTCCAGCAACACAGTTTCGTCGTCGGCTTCGAGTTTAGTCGTATGCACAGCACTGAAGTAAGACTGTTCATTGGTAGAAAGTATTAACGGCTAACCCAGAAGCAAAACTGAATGTGATTTGATTGATAAGATTTATTTAAATAATAATCAGTTAACTCAGAGCAATTCTATCCTCATTGCCCCCAGACATTGTGACCAAGCATGATACTTGTTCCTTTTTTTCCTAATATGCTGAGTGTCATAAGAAACAAATTGAATAGTTACATCCAGTTTATTAACGAATAATTTCTCTTTTAAGAATTTTAGCCTCAGTCTACTTTCAATTAACTGTTGTACAACAGAGGCTCCAGTATATGGCTAAAGTAGAGCAATTTCATTTTTTAAGTTTGAGAATCAATCACTGGAAAAAATCCAAATCTAAAGAAATGCACAAATTAAGAGTGCGCAAGTTTGATTTAATTTACATATAGCTTGGAGCACATGGCTGTTTCGTTTGGTACGTATTCTAGTATTTCATTTTTTAAGTTTGAGAATCAATCACTGGAAAAAATCCAAATCTAAAGAAATGCACAAATTAAGAGTGCGCAAGTTTGATTTAATTTACATATAGCTTGGAGCACATGGCTGTTTCGTTTGGTACGTATTCTAGTATTTAATTTTGTTCAAGTCAGTAAAAGAGTCTCAGTTGTTCAGACAATAATATGAAATCCAATTTGCAGAATAAGTAACGGCAAAGTAAAAAGTGCTTGCTTTTTTTCTAAATTTCTTTTATGACGTTATGATGAGGTCACTGAAATTCATTGTTCACGTAACGAAGTCCAGTACTAACATACAGTTTAATTGCATCTTTTCAAATCATTACTCGATTTACTTTTTCAAAATTTAATGCCAAACATAACGTAAGAGTGACTTCTCAGTTTTCTTTATCATTACATATTCACTTATAACTAGCGTAAAAAAAAGTGGCAAACTTTAGTTGCCACGTCAGTGTTTAATAATCATGTTTTTCGTTCCCATCATCTTGTACAGGATTATGGATGTAAATTGTCCTAGTGGGCTGGCGACCGTTAATTACTTCCTTTTCGTTCATTAGAGTAAATTTTGGATTCATTATCAGTGGTAGCCCTCACTGTCCAATGTTGTTCGTGAGTGAATGCACAAAATAACTTTCATTTTCCTAATTATAGCCCTGTTCTGTTTAATTACTTTATTTTTAGTAGACTTTCCATCAGGAGAGTCGGTTGTACACTTTCCTCCTATTTATCGGTATCACTCCTTCGGGAAAGATAGCCCTATACAATTAGAAAAAATCCATTAGGCATACACCCGATCCACGATCATATTTTATAACGCGAGCAGGAAAGGCCGATTAGTAAGAGGGAGGTTACAAGGTCCACAAGCTCTCTGCGAAAGCTGTGGTGATTCCCACACAGAAGATTTTCCTTCTCCAAAACGATAAAAATATATGAACACAAAATGTATTCCATAATTATATAGTAGACAGAACTCTCTAATTATGCACGTGTGCCGACGACCCTTTTTGAATTAGGTTAAAAATGACTCTGAGCACTATGGGACTCAACTGCTGAGGTCATTAGTCCCCTAGAACTTAGAACGAGTTAAACCTAACTAACCTAAGGACATCACAAACATCCATGCCCGAGGCAGGATTCGAACCTGCGACCGTAGCGGTCTTGCGGTTCCAGACTGCAGCGCCTTTAACCGCACGGCCACTTCGGCCGGCTTTTGAATTAGGGATAACCCACTTGAATCACTAGCAAATATTTCAACTTAGGGACAGACATAGTCTTTAAAATTATCTTTTGTTGCGCTCACTTTTTTTGTTATCTAAACAGCGTTGTTGTTAACAGAAGATAGATATTAAGCTCTATAAGTAAATTCTTACTCCTAAGTGTACCCGTAGTAAACGCGGATCTCCTTCCTCTTATGCGCACCCGGTTAACTCAAGTGTCGTTTGTGTTGCATATAAGACAGGAGCACGCCGCATTGATCTTGCACCAATTCAGAACAGCCCGTTAGCACACGAATTACAAAGCAAGGCTGCCCAGTGAAGTAATTATAATTTCGTTAACATTCAATTCACGTGTAGAAAGTGTTTTCTGAAGGTATTTGTCAGGAGAGTAGCCTTGTGCGGAAGTGAAATGTGGACGGTAAGCAGGTCAGACAAGAAGAAAATAAAAGCTTTTGAAATGCGGTGCTATAGAAGAAAGTTGATGATTAGATGGGTCGTTAGGATAACAAATGAGGAGGTATTGTATTGTATGTTAACCGGGTGCCTAGAAACGACGGAGAGGCTCCGTCCCCGCCGCAGCCGCAGTGGTCCACAACCCAACGACTGCTACCGCAGTCCACTTCAACCCTCCGCCGCCCCACACCGAACCCAGGGTTATCGTGCGGTTCGGTCCCCGGTGGACCCCCCCCCCCCCCCTCCCCAGGGAACGTCTCACACCAGAGGAGTGTAACCCCTATGTTTGCGTGGTAGAGTAATGGTGGTGTAAGCGTACGTGGAGAACTTGTTTGCGCAGCAATCGCCGACATAGTGTAGCTGAGGCGGAATAAGGGGAACAAGCCCGCATTCGCCGTGGCAGATGGAAAACCGCCTAAAAACCATCCACAGACTGGCCGGCTCACTGGACCTCGACACAAGTCCGCCTGGCGGATTCGTGCCGGGACCAGGCGCTCCTTCCCACTCCGGAATGCCGTTCGTTGGACCGCACGGCCAACCGGGCGGGCCAATGAGGATGTACTGAATCGAACTGGAGAAAAAAGAAACTTATTGCACAACTTGTCTAAAAGGATGAATCGGTTGGTACGATTCATCCTAAGGCATCAATGAATTGTCAATTTGATAATGGAAGGAAGTGAGGAATTAAAACCAGTATTGGGAAACGAAGGGTTGACTACAGTAAGCAGGTGCAAATGGATGTAGGTTGCGGTAGTTATGAAGATATGAAGAGGGTTGCACAGAATACACTAGCATAAGAGCTGCACCAAACCAACAAGCAACAGAAATTTATTTTAATTGACTTATCTGATGGAGAAGTTTATTATTATTATTCAAACTGTCAGTAAACATACATTACAACGGCCAGGCTGCTTGCCAGTCGCAAGTGCACTGAATGATACACCAGAAGCCACTGCCTGGATATTATAAGTTCACTTTACAAATGTAGAGATTTTGATCACCATCTTCAAATTTTTCGTGGCTCTTTTGTCGTATATTCAGTGACACATTTAAATGACATTTAGACGTAAGCTCTATGTCATAGCTTTACTACAAAACGTCCAAGGAACATTTAACAGCGGCTTTTAAATGTTTCTAAAACGGACATGTGGATTGAAACACTCCAATCCTTGCAAAATCCAAGTTTATGTACGACTTTAGTAATGATGACTGTGTTGTGTAGTCCAGCGTTGCAGTATCGAATCCAAAGTTCTCGCGGTTTCTGGGGTGCTTGGTTAGAATCTTGATGACATTTAAACCCTAAGAATGGGGTAGCAGAAGGGAAAAGTGACGTTTAAATCGTGACTCTTGGAGAAATTTCAACCGAAACTACTTCATAAACTGCTGAATAAAAGTTTAGCGACGGCTGCATCCAAGCGAAAGCGTGGAGACTTTCATTCAAATGGCGGTAATGAAACAATAAGCCTTTTGAAACTAAAACAATAAAAGCAAAACAGTACCGAAAATAGAGTACGCTTTTTCGAAAGTGTAAATTTTTATACATGTGTGAAATGGAAATCTGTAACGTCCAGCACCGTCTTACTCCACCCCATGCTCAGTAACAAGCTTGGATCCTTTTTGGCCTGCTGTCCACAAAATGGTCGAGATGTTGCCGCTGAATCCCGTCCCACGTTTTGATGGCGGTCTTCCTGAGGTCATCCAGTGTGTGGAGAGGGTACTTCGATGGTGAACTGAAAATGTCACTGGTACCAAACATCCTCAATTGAACTCATCATTGGAGACACGTCATACTATTCCTTGACATTAACTTCTAGAGCCTGGAAGAAGTTGTTCATCAAGTGGGCGGTGATATGACGCAATGCTGGGTTCGATATGAAGAGATTCACCCCATGTAGACCACATGAAATTTATTAATAACAAAATAAAAAATACACATCTCAGTTCTGAAGCAAGGACTAAACACAAAAAGTAATCTTCCAAAAATGTGTCTTGATGAAACACTCATAATTCTTATAGCCTGAGTTGAAATAGTTTGTCTTTATGAACATCCAGTTAAAGGAAAAGTAACAGAAAGTCTGAGTTCGAATAACAACACTGTAAAATGATAGTCTCAGAATCCAAACACACTTACTAGCCGTGATATTCATCCTGGTATGCTCGATTGTAGAGACCAATTCTGCGTGACGATGGTGAGAATGCTGGTAGCTCCAAGTTGCTTCGTAGGTGGCTGTCCCAGGTTGGCGTACTGTCTGCACTCGACCAAGGTCGGTATTGGAACAGCAGGCTCATCGACACTTCACGGATTGACTCTGGCTGAGGAACTGCTGTGTGGTAAGCGTAAGCCCAGATCGCACTCATGATGTGAACTGGTTCAGTGGCTGGGACCAAACTGCCAGTTGTACACTGGCATGAATACTCTCACGCTGCTAGGATACAGTGCAACCTGCTTGCAGGCACGTGACACCACGGAGGTAAAATAGTGACTGTGTACCTGCAGTGCCACAATCATCGTTGCGTACTCTACCGACTAGCCAGGCGACGACTCTCGCATCGACTGCCGGAAATTTCACGACAACAGGACTGTCTGGGTGGTTGTCGTCCGGAAAGTTTGCAAACATGTAAGGCGAGCGCGAGTCGGTGTTTGGCTTGAAGGCGCTTATGCTGGTTGCGGTGGACTACGCCTGAAGCGTGGTCACCCGCTAAACACGAGTGTGTGTCTGGTTGCCGACTGGTAGGCGAATGCTCATACGCAGCAAGCAGTGGACCCCAGCAGGTGCATGGCTCATCCGAGTCGTCCGCATTGGACTGCGATGTGGTAGATAGTGCGTGAATATACTTAGATAGCTTGGAGGAAATGACCGATGTTTTTTCGCCTAATGACAAAGCTGAGTGAGTACTGTCCACAGCCATGCAGAGGTCACATGCTCCTGCTCACACTGCAAATGTGCAGTGTGCACATGTGTGATGCACTACTCTTAACACTGCACATTCCGCTTACTTCCGCTTTCTGGTGAGTACAATTAATATTACCAGTTGTAAAATATCGACTGTAGTTGTTTCACGTAATTTCTTTGTCTTTATATGCTTAATGTAACATCTGTGTCACCATGTTCTTTGGTTAAGCATCTAGGTAAATGTTTATTCATATTTCCTGTCAATTTATCTCACTGTAATTAATCTGTGTATGTAATTTCAAACATATGTTCTGTTTAAATCCTGTTATGTCAGAGTAGTACTTGTAGAACTGGTTCATTCATATAACACGTAGGTTTGTAATTATGTAAAATCTGCACGAAGTCCCTCCACTACGAAACCCGGGAATAGAAAAGGTGGATTGGCGGTAGAGCCGCAGGGAGTCTTTGTGGCATAGTCAGTAGGTAGCTGGCAAACACACTGTTCACATCTTGAGCGCCGAATGAGGCTAGTAAAGCAACAAGATTGATCGGTATTACCTCGGATGTCGAAGATTTCTGGATAATTATTAATGGAAATTATTGATTGGCTCTGAATCACAAAATCCGCCTCCAAGAAGATAATTTGTGGATCCTTTATATATCAACACCCAAGACTACGTTTGCCGATTTTACGTTAACCACAGATGATCGCCACCGTCCCCACCAGCATCTCAAGTAAAGGTTTAGAACCATATTTACTCACACGGAACAGTAATTTGCTTCATTTGCAAATAATAATTGTTTTATGTTCAACTTGGTGTTGGGATCCTCGAATGACTCCTTAGTCATTTACCTAAACAGGATACTTTTCCTAGTGATACAACATAGCTGAGTGTCCTATTTAATTGAACAGCAGAATATTAATTGCTTCAGTAGTGCTCATTAACTTTTGTGGAGAAGTAAATTCCTTGAGTGTTGAGTTAGTTTTATTTTTGGAATACTCCACGTATATTTTCATAAGTGAAGAGCTAAAGTTTTACATAAGTGTAGATGCAACGAACAGAACTAATTACTTTATTTAAAAACCATTGTGACTAAAATCTGTAATCAGTATTAAAAGTAAATGAATGGAACAGTGGTCATAGTAAGTGGCTATTGTTCATTGCAGTTAAGGATCAAATTGATTATTCACGTGTTTGTGATTAGAAAGTGTTTCCCTATCACGTGTTATTAGAAGTGTTTAGTTGTGACTTCAGTCAACTGACAGCACTGTTTCTGGGTTCCCGTGATAAATGTTAAGCCAGTGTTACAACCATTATTACAGTAAAAGTACTTATGAAGTTCCAGCAATCATTTTAATAGTTTTGTGTTATTTAAAGATAAAACAGCTACATCTGTTCAAACAATAACAGATTCAAGGTCGTCATATTTCATTTAAAATCTACTTAATGCAAAGAAGAAAATGCCCCCTAAGAAAACCAATAGCGACCAGATCAGTTATTATAACCATTTAAAGATGATCATTCCTATGTTAGTGTTTTTCAGTAGTCAAATGGTAAAAGCTTCTCATGTCGAAGTCGATAGTGCTCCTTCTTTGTCTAGTTGAATGTTAGCCTTTTTGTTTTGAATATAGAGAGTGTATGTTAGTGAGATACACTTTGTTGCCAGATCATTTTAAGTTTCCATCTTTGCTGCTCGTGGCAAACTTATGTTCCAAGTCTTGCTAGCTTGTGCTATTGTTTCGTGCCCTGTTTGTAAAACAAAGTTTAGTGCCACGTACAGCCATACACAGTAACTGATTTTCTTAATGAAGATTATAAACACGTGGTACCACTTTACCTAATTAGGCCGGCGACCGTTTTCCTTTATGTAATTACAGTTTACTTTATATGTACAAGAACCTTGGTTTGATTCTCGCTAATCCAGCTGCTGCTTTCTATCGAACATAATCATTCAATTAACGAAAAAATAGTTCAATACATTTTTCATTATATATAATCACGAATATTTCAAATTCATTTAGTAGGAGTAACAAAATAGGGGCTTGCTCTCGTATTGTTCGAGGGAAGGTTTATACTTGTCTTAACACGTAACAGGAATTTTAGTAAGCGCTAGTGTTATAACTCTGCCGTGTAGCTCTATAGAATTTTTTAAAATTATAAACAAAGTTGGCAATTATAATCAGATTTCACGGTCCTAAACATGAATCTATTTCGTTTGTTGTGTCCAGAGTATGACTCAATGTCAGTGCGATTTTAGCTGCGGACTGAATCCGAGCATTATTACAACAGCTATTCATTCACGCAAATTTAAAGTTTTACGGCTGAGTCAACGACATTCGACAACATTCAGTATTCGATTAACACTTTAATTTTCGGTACATGTAATTAGACTCAATTGTCATGGTGATTTTTGTGAATCGCAAGTACGCAGACACACATTCTCCATTCTAAACGTAGAAAATTGACAGCTAAAAAGAAATTCCAGTTCGGAATGCATTCCAACGCTTGTTCCCGCACATTCAGTGAGTGCGTTCCCGTGTGATGCGAGTGAGCAAAATGCCGGCCGCCTGCTTCATAGTGCACGCAAAGCTAGCGGCTGGGAACAAACACCACGCACACGGATTCACCACATGGATACACTGTTCTACTGTGCACGGTAGGCTGTTTCATTATCTTTCTGAACGACGAACCCATCACCAAAATGTCGGCCGTAGGGCCGGACAGTAGATTGGGTGGGCTTGTCCCGAAACTTGACAGTTCTCAGATTACTCTCGACAGCGATGGGAGACGTCTGAAATCCGTAGGTGACAGATTTGTATGCTAGTACACTTATCAGACTTACTCCTCCAGTAAACACTGTAATAGAAGTTTAAGACATTTCCTTATTAAGTTTTTAAACGATGGCCTTCACTTTTCATGTGCTGCAATCATTTTCTGGAACTACAAAAATTACTCCGGAAAATTTAGTTTTTTTTTTTTTTGAATGAAAACATTGTTGCAGTCGAGAATATCTCGTGAATACTGTTTTTAATAGCCCGTTACATTGAAAGTCTGCTACACATCAACAATCAGCAATTGAAGTCAGATTAAGCAAAAGTATTATCAAGAAGCACATACAAGTTAAATACTTTATGAAATAGAAGCTATTGAAAAGTAACACAAATTTTCTTATTACGACGGGCAAAATTGTTAAGACATTAAAGAAACTCAGTTGACTTCTAAGTATGACAGACGTTCGATAAATAATGCAACACATTTTTTTTTCTGAAAGCAGGTTGGTTTTATTCAGAGTACAATCTACATCTGTATTTACATCTACATGGTTACTCTGCAATTCACGCTTAAGTGCCTGGCAGATGGCTCATCGGTCCGTTTTCATACTACTTCTCTACCATTCCTCTCTCGAATGGCGCGTGGGAAAAAGGAACACCTAAATCTTTCCGTTCGAGCTCTGATTTCTCTTATTTTATTATGATGATCATTTCTCCCTACGTAGGTGGGTGTCGACAAAATATTTATGCATTCGGAAGAGAAAGTTGATGATTGAAATTTCGTAAATAGATCACACCGCAAAGAAAACCGCCTTTGTTTCAGCGACTGCCACCCCAACTCGCGTATCATATCAGTGACACTCTCACCCCTATTGCGCGATAACACGAAACGAGCTGCCCTTCTTTGCTTTTTTTCGATGTCCTCCATCAATCCCACCTGGTAAGGATCCCACACCGCGCAGCAATATTCGAGCAGAGGACGGACAAGTATAATGTAGGCTGTCTCTAAAGAGACAGCAGTTCGTCGCATCTTCTAAGTGTTCTGCCAACAAAGCGCAGTCTTTGTTTCACCTTCCCCACAATATTATCTATGTGGTCTCTCCAATTTAAGTTGCTCGTAATTGTAATTCCTAGGTATTTAGTCGAATTGACAGCCCTTACATTTGTGCGATTTATCATATACCCAAAATTTATCGGATTTCTTTTAGTATCCATGTGGATGACCTCGCACTTTTCTTTGTTTAGTGGTAATTACCACTTTTCGCACCATACAGAAATTCTCTCTAGATCATTTTGGTATTGGAATTGATCGCCTGATGATTTTACTAGCCGGTAAATTACAGCACCATCTGCTAACAATCTAAGGGGGCTGCTCAGATTATCACCTAGATCATTTATGTAAATCAGGAACAGCAGAGGGCTGTTCTATTCGATGATTTACTGTCTATCACTACGAACTGTGACCTCTCTGAGAGAAAATCACGAATCCAGTCACACAACTGAGACGATACTCCACACGCAAGCAATTTGATTAATAGTCGCTTGTGAGGAACGGTATCAAAAGCCTTCTGGAAACCTAGGAATATGAAATCGATCTGAGATCCCTTGTCGACAGCACTCATTACTTCATGGGAATAAAGAGCTAGCCGACATTTTCTGAATCCGTGTTGGTTATGTATCAAGTAATTTTCTTCAAGGTGATTCATAATGTTCGAGTACAGTATATGCTCCAAAATCCTACTGAAACTTGAGGTCAGTGATACGGATCTGTAATTCAGTAGGTTACTCCTATTTCCTTTCTTGAATATTGGTGTGACCTGTGCTTCATTCCAGTCTTTAGGAACATACCTTTCGTCAGGTGAGCTGTTGTATATGATTGCTAAGAAAAGGCGCCAGTGTGTCTGAATACTCTGAAAGGAACCTGATTGGCATACCATCTGGACTGGAAGACTTGCCTTTTTAAAATGATTTGAGTTGTTTCGCAACACCTAAGATATCTACTTTTATGTCACTCAGGCTAACGCCGGTTCTGGTTTCGAATTCTGGAATATTTACTTCGTCTTCTTTCGAGAAGGAATTACGGAAAACTATATTTAGTAACTCCGCTTTAGTGGTACCATCATCGGTAACATTCCCATCGCTATCGCGCAGTGACGGAAATATTCCAGAATTCGAAACCAGAACAGCCGTTGGCATGAGTTACATAAAAGTAGATACCAGGTGTTGCGAAACAACTGAAATCACTTGAGAAAGGCAAGTCTTCCGGTCCAATACACCACATTGTTGCCCGCTGACTAGACTACAACATCCCTATTTTTCAACATGATCTCCGTTCACTACTACGGCCTTACGACACTTTATTGGGAGAGCGTGTATGCCGGCATGATACCACTGTACTGATTGACGTCGACAGCAGCGTCTTGCTGCATCAATAGCTTCCCCATCATCCACGAACCGCTTTCCGCGAGCTGCATCCTTCATCGGGCCAAACTCGTACTTTATGGTCCTCTGCTAGGCGGCTATGAAACCAGCGGGTGCATACCTTTGTATGCCCCAGCTGGTGGGCGAGCGTGTCAGCGTCCAGCTGTGCAGCAAGGTGTTTGATTTCGATCCGACGATCTCCTCGAATAAGAGAATCCGCATGTCCAACACTGCAGAAGTAACAGCTGTGTGCTGCCGGCCGGCACGCGGGAGATCGGATAGGTTTGCGTGACCTTGTTGCGATGATGACAGAAGCCCCGCTCAATGACTCACCGTGCTTTTGTTTACTGACAAGTCTCCGCAAACATTCTGCAACGCGCCTGGGATGCTCTGGTTTTCCGCAAAGGGAAAATGGATGATAGCTCTGTGCTTGAAACGCACCTCCGTTGCAGGCGCCACTTTGAAGGCTACTTATAGCGCTGCCACTTATCGAAACTTCGTGAATGTATAGGGGCTGAAGCGTGTAATGGTACTTTAATTACGTAACCATTAAGGCAGCTCACCTGAACCTCTCGATACCAGCAATATTCTACTGTGTTTCTGTAAAGTAGTTAACATGTTTCTGAGACAACATTCCGATTTGATTTCATTAATGTAGAGGTACTTTGATACATTGATATGTTTATATTGCTATGGTATTATTCTTATGTGTATTCTTTCTTTTGTCACTATGATCTTTGACGTACTTGTAACTCTTGAGTTTTGGGCGCGTAAGCGATTGTTAGTTTGTTAGAGAGTCGGACCTTGAGAAGGTCAAGTCTTGGACGTCATGTTGGAAAGACGCATAACGTAGTCAGCTTATAAAATGTGAACTTTTAACGGTGAGGAAGATGTTTTCAAGTATGTTTTGTATTGTGAAGTGATGTTTTGTGTGTTACGTGATATTGTCACAAAAGCAATAAAAAGGAAGTGTAACTTAAATTCGGAGTGTTGATTATATTTTTTTTACATCACCATTGTGCTAACTTTGAAAGGTTTAATCTTCAAGAATGGTTTGTGAAGCGCATCTACAAAACTTTTGAATACAGCAGAATAAAACCTAGGCCTCTTTGCATCCGAGCTTGGAATCATTACCACCTAGATTTTCGACGATTCAGCCATGAGTTCACAACGAAAAGATGAGTGCCTACTTTATTAATTATTACATGAAATGACTTTATTAACTGTGCTCTAATGACACCTGCCACATAATAACTTTGTTGTTGCCCGAAAATGCAATATTTAGCAGCGTGAGCAACACCACATTCATTATTAAATTTTGACCTTTGTTGTGGTAGGGTTGTTAGAAGCGGGAATATTCCATGATGTTCCACAACAAATTCCGCATCTTTTCAATCGAAACTGGCCGAGAAAAAAATGTTTTGCATGACTTATTGAACGCTCCTCGTATCGCATGTTCCAAGGTAGTGATCCTGAAAAAAAAGAAAAAAAGAAAAAAAAGCATGATATGAACACATGCCCTGTTCCTCACAGATTCTGAGGAAACTAATGAAAATAATGGGGAACAGGTCAAATGCAGGTGACAGTACATAATAGATTGTGTTAAAATGTTTTGTTTAATTGTGTACATTTTCTCACAAAAGATGTTCAAAAAGTCCACCTTCAAAAAGAGTGTCCCAAAAAGAATGACCCGATTTTAACTTGGAATAATATTGAGACAAATGTCACTAGGTAACTGAAACAGCGCTAGATGCAATCGGCATGGTCTAGAGTTTCAGAAAAAAATCCGCTAGATGTCGCTACGAGCGCTGACCTGGAGCGTGCAGCCAGTCTCGCGCCATATGGCGTCCGCAGAACAGAAAGCGTATTGAGTTATTGAATTTAGTCGTACTCAATCAGTGATCACAGTTCAGCGGACGATTCATATTCGATTTCGTGCTAAACCACCATCACCAAAGAACATTTGACGATGTATAAACAGTTTGAAGAAACAGGGTGCCTCTGCAAAGGCTAAAGTCCTGGCCGGCCACACGTTCCTGAACAAAAAGTGGAACAAATCCGACGAGCATTTGAGCGGAGCCCCCGCAAGTCTACGCGTCGTGCTAGCCGAGAACTTGGGTTACCGCGCATGACATTGTGGCGCGTGTTACGGCACCGTTTAGCCCTCAAACCATACCGATTACAACTGGTACAAGCTCTTCGAGATACTGGCAAAATGAAGCGAGTGAACTTTAGCAATGCTATTGTAGAGGACATGGAAGATGACACTTTTATGTCACGGTTGATATTCAGCGATGAAACAACTTTTCATATTAGCGGTAAGGTTCACCGTCATAATGTGCGTACATGGGGGTTGAAAATCCTCATGAAACAATTGAACACGAACGTGATCCACCAAAAGTGAATGTTTTTTGTGCTGTTTCCCAAAGCAAGGTTTATGGACCCTACTTTTTAAAGGAAGAAACCGTAACAGGACAATCATATCTTGCAATGCTATGGAACTGGGTATTCCCTCAACTTGACTCTGACAATTTGATCTATCAGCAAGATGGAGCATCACTGTACTGGTACAACAACATGTGCAGTTCCCTCAATGCCAACGTGCCTCAGTGTTGGATAGGGCGTACAGGACCGCGAGACCAGGCTTTACACTCTTGGCCTCCTAGGTCCCCTCACTTAAAACCATGTGATTTCTTCCTGTGGGGATATGTTAAACAATGTGTTTTTGTTCCTCCCTTACCTCGTGACACTGATGAACGAAAAACCAGAATATCAGCTGCTGTAGCTTCAATTTGGGATGAATTCGGCTATCGGCTAGATGTCGTCTGTGCAGCCAATGGAGGACATATTGAACATTTATGATGGATTTTTATAAACTTCTGTCTTTTCTGAGTAATTTAGTATGCAATATGTTGGGGTTAAGCCCTTCTTCCTAATAAATAATTCTATTTAAAATTGGGTTAGTCTTTTTGGGACACCCTGTATTTTGCATCTCTCGTAGATAGCTGCTGTGTTGCTGATCTTAGCTCATTAGTACGGTTCTTTACTTAAACACACACATGCAAAATACAGGCGAGTTTTTCCTTTATACGTTTCAATGAGGTACTGCATCACTGGCCGTACGAAATGTGCAAGAGCTTCGTCGTGCCGAAAGTACACACGCCGTTGTGTTTCGAAAGAAATATCCTCCAAGTATTCCGGTTGGTGTGGTTTAACTTTAGCAGCTCGCATGCCGAAGTTCTTTGACGTTGGACACGTTTGCTGTCAGTATGATGTATAACAATGATGAGACACACACAACATTATGCTCTTACAGATCCACGCCACTTTGACACACCTTCTGTGTTTTTGACACAACGCTCGCGTTGGTGCTCATTGTAGGTTTCCACCCTCTGTTGGAGGCCAGACCGTATCATTTAGTTGGCATGGTTGTGATTGTTGCTCTTCTTCTCGTGTTAACTGTCGCCACTCCGTTTCGCAAGTGTTGCCTGTCCGCTAGTGGCAACAGCGGCGGTTATCGATATGTAGTAACTGTTGCCCTATCTTTGGGGCGACATCGTTGTTTTTTCGGGTCGTGTGAGTGGGGCAGTTCGGTTGGGGACTCTTAGGAGGAGCCACGTCTGCACAGTCCGGGGAACTCGCCGGGACCGCTGGCGGCGCGCATGGACTGCCGGATGGATAGGCTGTGGTCACGAGGGTGCACGACCTCGTCGTAAACCAGATCCTGCAGGCCTTAAGATGAGTGCATTTCAATTCAAGTAGAGAGAGAGAACTCCAACATTGTGACATCTTGTGATTCTCCAGTGACTTGGGCTCGTGTTGCTGCTCCTAGTGTCGCCGAGGCGAAGAGCAGGTAGTGGAGTGCTTGGGGAAGGCGGATCTGATTAGCTTTCCTCGACTTCTTATTACTATTTACTGCTTTCAGCTTGCTACAATTTGTTAAGTTCAACCAGCGGTATTTTTCCTGCCTGGTGGCCGCTAACGCCCCAATTACCTCCCCTGGGGGTTGGTGTATGTAACGGCAGTGTATTTGTCCTCGCTTTGCAGCTGCTGTCCAGCTTTCTTGATTGTAGGCCGGTTGGTGATTTTTTTCGACTCTGGTGGTAGTGTTTCCTTTCTCGTTCCGGGCGCTCTAAACACTTTATTCTGGGGACGTAATGCAGACCGCTGGTTCCGGCTTTGGCGTATTTTTCCATCGTTGCATTTGGTTTGGCGGACGTCAGGTAGCTTCAGCAAGTTATCATTAGTCATTCGTTGGACTGCCGGTAGTCTGAGTTACCATCTTGTGAAGTGACTGCAACTCTTGGCTGCCTATCTCATCGCTCGCCAAAGTGTTTGTTGCCGGACCTTCTCAGAGGTCGATTCCTGGAGCACCGTCTGCATTAGTTGCTTGTTCTTTTTCAAAATTAACTTTTGTTATTGTATTTGCTGTTTTACAGAATGTTTCAGTTTTTTTAAAAATATTATTGCCGTGATTGTGGTCATTTGCCTTAAAATTCTAATCTTTATTTGTGTTTTAGCAGTAAGCTTTAAAACCTAATTTGCTGCCATTCCCGGCGTCTGATATCTTCTGCTGTGTTTGTGGAAACTTACCTTTTAATATTTCAATACCTGTAAGTTGTAATTGATGCATTCTTAATTTATTGCCATTCCTGGCATGTAACCTTCAGCCGTGATCACAGTGTTTTTTTTCAAACATTATCTGTATCTGTATTTTATGGAGATTTTCTAAATTGTAACGCACTCAAAACACTATTATTTACACAATTGTTTATTTCTTCGTTAATAACATGTGGTATTTTTTTATTTATTGTTGAGTCTGGAATTACTGTTTTAAAAATAAATGTGTGTAATTGAGAAAGGCAACCAATAGTAACTGATTACTGTTCCGTCCACAATCGTAACCGAATCCTGCCTTCCTTTTGAAACCAGGTTTCAGGCGCCATTTCGTTGACCTTTGTGTTAGTATTTTACCTCCGTTATCATTCATGACTCCAATACCAATGTAAGATGTGCTATTGAACACGACGTCTGAGTATTGTTCGTATGTTTCATGCCTTTAGTTTTTGTTCGTTGTACGATATTTTAACTAAACATTTTGTGTCTAATGACATCGGCACGACAGATCATAGGACATAGATGATGGAATAAAGTCGGTTGCCCAAGAAAATTACTCTAAAATCAGCTTACGGTAATATTTAAAAAACGTCCAGCTTAAAATCTTTAATCTATTGGCAACAGTGACACTAATACATTGTACGGCATAACCAATTAAGGTGACTTTTTCTACAGTGAAAAACTGATACAAAGGAGAATACAGCGAGGATATGAGCAGAATCTCAAATTGATAAAAACGAAAAACGCATAAGTATTCAAAAATTAAAGACATGTGCTCACGGATAACTGCAATTTAACGAACAAATGAAATGTAGACGCTTCTCATGTCAACAAAGTGAGAGATATTATGCAGATACAGTGATGAACGTACCTGAAAGCATGTGGTACATCTTTGGAATGTGTCGCAAAAATTCCTTGGTACAGTGTTTCGTCTCCGACTTAATAACGGAGGGTTCAGACTGCACCTCTATCATGTATGACGTATTACTGCTACCCCATTGTAACTATGACGCATTGGCGGATGCCTACCACATTATTTTTGCGTGCCCATTGCTGTACCACGCGACAACCGATGTTGCTGCAGTGCTTCCTGCTTTGTCCACAACGAAACAATAAAAGAAATGGAATAGAAGTACTCCGCTTAAGTATACACCAGTATCACTGAAATAAAGCGAAATAGGGGAGAGAGTGTCACTGAAGAGATACAGGATATGGGGTGGGCATCATTTAAAAAAGGCCTTTTTCGCTGCGGCGGAATCTTCTCACGAAATCACCAACTTTCTCCTCCGAATGCGAAAATGTTTTGTTGACGGTGACCCACATAGGGAGAAGCGATCACCATGATAAAATAAGGGAAATCAGAGCTCATATGGAAAGATATAGGTTTTCGTTCTTTTCCGCGCGCTATACGGAACTGGAGTAATAGAGGATTGTGAAGGTAGTTCGATGAACCCTCTGCCAGGCACTTAAATGTGATTTGCAGAGTATCCATGTAGATGAAAGGTAGATCTGCAAAGGATTTACTCTATGTTCGAACATTATGAAATACCTCGAAGAAAGCACATAAAAAGCAAGATTTCAGAAAATATCGATCTGGTGAACCATAACTGGCTGTTTATTCACACTAAGTGATGACTGCTATCGACAGTTAATCACAAGTTGACTTTAAATTTCCAGAAGGCTATTGACAAAGTTCTCCACAAGTGGTTTCTAATGAAAATGCCTGCCTATGGGGTATGGTCTAAATTGCGTGACTGGATTCGCGATTTCCTGTCAGGGACGTTATCTAGTGAAACAGAAGTGATATCTAGGGCTTCACAAGGTAGTGTATTAGGTCCTCTACTATTTTTCACCTCTACAAATGATTTAGGAGACAATCTGAGCAGCTCTGTAAGAGTCGTTACTGATGATTCTGTCCTTTACAGTCTAGTGAAGTCATCAGATGGTCAAAATCTATTGTAAAAGGATTTAGAAAAAAGTGGCTATTGGCTAAACGATATAAAGTATGACGTTCTCCAACGAATACTAAAAGGAATCCGTTAAATTCCGGTTATACTATAAATTCAAAAATTCGAAGTTATCCGATTCAACTAAATCCCTAGGGTTACACAAACGAAGATCAAAATTTAAACCACCACACAGAAAATTACTACATTTTATTAGCAGAACAGTTATATGATCCAACACATTTACTGAAGAGACTGTCTCCAATATGCTTGCCCGCCATCTGCTAGAGCACTGCTTCACACCTACATCTACATCATACTTCGCAAGCCACCTAATGGTGTGTGGCGGAGCGTACTTTCGGTACCACTGTCTAATCCTTCCAACCCTGTTCCACTCGCGAAAAGTACGTGGGATAAATGATTGTCCATAAGCCTCTGTATGGGCTCTAATTTCTCGAATTTTCACCTCGTGGTCAATAGGCGAGTTGTATCTGGGGTGGGGGAAGTAATGTGTTGTCCAACTCCTCCTGAAAAGTGCTGCCCTGAAATTTCAATAGTAAATCTCTCCATGATGCACTACGCCTCTCTTGGTATGTGACCCTTACCAGGTAGAA
This sequence comes from Schistocerca americana, assembly GCF_021461395.2. Classification (NCBI taxonomy): domain Eukaryota; kingdom Metazoa; phylum Arthropoda; class Insecta; order Orthoptera; family Acrididae; genus Schistocerca; species Schistocerca americana. The sequence continues at coordinate 386,397,304 of NC_060126.1, forward strand.
TCCACGGAGGAAATAAAAAAAAAAGACTTGAAAGAAGGGCAGCTCGTTTTGTATTACCGCGAAATAGGAGAGAGTATGTCACAGATATGATACACGAGTTGGGATGGCTACCATTAAAATAAAGTTTTGGGTGTGTTGCGGCGAGATCTTTTCACGAAGTTTCAATTACCAACTTACTTGGTAGAAGGCGAAAATAATTAATTTGTCTGTTTCCACTTACACAGGGCGAAATGAGCTTCATAATAAAACAGGAGAAATCAGTGCTTCCACGGTTATATTTAGGAATCTGTTGTTCCCACATGCCTTTCAAGAATGGTACAATAAGTAATCATGTATATGTAGATGAACTACCTACCTGAATGGAGAATCTGCTTGCAACAGACGTTGTATCCATACACAAATGTATATTCATCTATTTCCTGCTGGATAAATCGCAATATATTTAACTGAAAATTATTATACGCCAATCTAAAAATTCTATCACATGATTGTAATTTGTATTTGTGTGTGTGTGTGTGTGTGTGTGTGTGTGTGTGTGTGTGCGTGTGTGTGTAAGATAATTTATGTTTTTTATTTATTTTTTATTTACTAAAATACGTTAAGTACATTTAATTAGTAGTGTACCATGTTTCGGAGGCTGGCTGAATGCGTAGTATCCAGAGGCCATGAAAATGTTGACACCTGCCTAGTAGTACCGCATTCACTCTAATGACAATGGTAACGTGTCATGGCGAGGAGACGTCATACAGAAGTCTGTTTCATGATCTCAACCACCGCCCACAGCTTATAGATACTTGTCGGAGTGTAGTGTCATTTACTTCGTTAATATCGCACTCGATGGCGTCACAGATGTGTTCGGCGATAATGGTGGCACGAGACATGGGGCTTCTTGTTCGTGAAGTCTGTCTCTTTGCATTCCGACCCAGTGCGGGGGCAACGGAACGATGCTTTCTTGTGCTGAAAGTGCAGGTAGTCAACTGTTCCGTACTGCCCACTACTGGGTGTCCCAGATTTCGTGGTAGACGTGAGGCAGTAAGGGTTTAAAAAAATTTCATTAGATTTTCATAAAATTTTAAGAAAGTATTTGTTAACCAGTTATTATTATAAGTTTTAACTTGTTATAACTCCGATTTATAGCTTTTATGTAGTAAAGTTACTTCCCTGCTTTATATATCACCATTACTGAAGAATATGTTAAGGTTTGAAAAATATTGACAGAGATACAATTACTCGTGATGGGTGTACGTCACCTACGTACGTGTAAATAAACCTCCAAGCACGTTTCGAGAGGATAGAAGACAATAGTGGTTAATTTATTGTGTCGAGCATAGAAGTCTTAAACCCTGAAGCGTGCTAAAAGTCGCGCACGCGCAGAAATGCTGGAGAGCTGAGGCTGATGGGGGACGCTGGGGTCGTCTGTTGACATCGGAACGTAACCCGTTTCCTGCTGCGCAGAATCACGTTACAGTAATGTATTTCGTGCTTTTCCGTCTTCTTAATTTTATTTTATTGTTTTCTTTGTTTTCGCTACATTGCGAAAGTTGAACTTCACGTTTACCAAAGAATGCTAACCCACATAAGAGACAAAGTATCTGAAATAAAAAAGAAATGGTTTGTTTTATAATACCCGGACAAATAAAAGCCAAAACAGAGAGAGAGAGAGAGAGAGAGAGAGAGAGAGAAGGAAAGAAAAAATCACCACTAACTGGCTTGCTCATGCGTGTAAAGGAACTAAGTAATGCACCATATTCACATTTGTGGGTCTTAAAGAATATCTTCCATGAAAAAATGTTCGCTTAATGGTCAAATGTCTTACGTGTATGCTACTGTTTTTGTCTTTGGTTTTCATATTTTTAACCTCATACAAGAGCGGAATTAGATCAGTTTTCTATTAACTTCTCAAAGCAGTTCCTCTCGTCGTCAGTTTTTTCAATAATTGTCGTTGGTCGTTCCAGATGGCTCCAGAATCTCTTCAAATACGGTGCACTGCAACAGAAGTGATTACGCAAAGTGGATTTGTATCACAATTGCCGGGGAGTAACTTTCGTCTGCAGAAAATAACTGATTTATAAACAGCGTACTGCTCTACTTAATATCTTCCAGCGTGCTGCACACCCGACAAGTGCTATTACAGATATTTTATTTGAAAATGGGGAGGAGCAATTGGTCCATAAGGAAACTGGGGGTAAATGAAGTAATGCTTTCTGTGTGCTGGATTACACGCGTTCAGATCAACAGACATTTTACAGCCTCATAAAATAATACATGGAGAATGCAATATGTAGCTATGCAGACCTTATAATGAGGGTATAGTGGAAAAAAAATTATGTCACAAAATTTATTTTTCTACTCTAAGCATCTTACATAAAATGGACAGTAACGTTGTTCTAACTTATGAAGAAATGAGGAATGTTGCATGTCCTTTTTACTGCAATACATCTAGAAATAAATGTGTTGCACAAGGGCTCGATATTCGTCAAATATAACAACATATTCTTCAGAGCAATCTTATTCGCTGTAAACAGTAAATCGACGAAGAATTTCAAATATCTGAATCGTCGCCACAATAGTATTAGACGATACGTGTAATTTAATGAAGAGACTGGTTGGTTGGTTGATTTTGGGAAGGGGACCAAACAACGAGGTCATCGGTCCCATCGGGCTACGGAAGGATGGGGAAAGAAATCTGCCGCGCCCTTTCAAAGGAACCATCCCAGCATTAATGAAGAGAACCACATTGGAAAAGGAGAAATTATTACAAGTGTTTAATCAAGAAAAATTTTTGTTGTGTAGTGTCATCATCTGAGGAATTATCTTTACAAACTACTAATTGTGATAATGTTTGCTGTGGAAATGTCCTACGGAAGGGGTCAAGTGGATCAACAGCCGAAGAGCCACGGATATACAAGAATTAGTTGCCGGAAGGTTGTAGGTAATGTTTTCTTCGACACAATAAACCACGTATTAGTCAGTGCAAAATACAATTTGTCTCGGCGCTATTTAATGTAGAGTATAGCGTGAAAAAGATAGCAATAATAGCATAAAGATAGATTAAAGTCAATAGAAGAAAAGTTAATATAAGGTAATTAATACGTTCATAGATACGACACAAAGAAAGTTCAGTTACTGCCTGAATTAATGCTGGCATATTTTAAGGATAACTCAGTGATGCATGGCGACATATGTAAATTGCAATATACGATAATCTAGTTTATTTCTCAACTTAAGCTCTTAGTGAGGAAGAAGAGCTGCAGTTTGGGAAGAGGAAGTTATTTGGTGGCTAGAAATATGTTCCGCAGAAGTAATACCGTATCTGTGTATAGGGAAGCACCATGAGAAGTTATGCGTGTAAATAGATGTCGCAGGGAACAAAGGAGAAATATGGCCTCAAGCTGAAATATTCAAATGGCAGATGTAGAAGTGAATGAAGTGATCGTGAGGCATGCTAGTGTATCACGACCAGATGCTCGAAAGGCAACTATGAGCGTGTCTGCTGAATTACGCCGACAGTTACCGGCCACCGACGGAGCATGTCGAAGCTTCTATGTGTCCGAGACAGCGTAATCTGTAACGGCTCGGCTTAGAAGGAGTTATTTACGCAGAGAAAGTGTTAGTGTGCTTTCTTACGTGCAGATGCGTTAATTTACAAGTTTCAAAGAACGAGAGAGCACAGTTCTAAAAGTGCAGCTGTTCCACAAGAACGGTAAGAAATGAATGCAGATTTGTCGCATAATTAGAGAACGTGAGAAATGAGTGTGTGAACTCGTCAGTAGTTTTATTGCGAATTGAACGTCGTCTGCCGTGCACACCAAACTTTTCGCGCTATTATTTGTGTATTCATTGTTAGATCAAGGAGAAGCTCGAAGGTGGACGACTTTCTTCAGATCATGATGCCTGCATGGGTATTTCAGACATTATTGGGTAACTGCTAAGATAGCTTAATAAGTCTACTATTAAATGTCATCTAAACAAGACGTGTGAAAGATATTATGGACTACTTAGTTCTGCGTCCTGTTGTTGTTAATGCAAACTTTGACTGCAAAGTCCAACGAACGACAGTAGTGTTTACACGCCACTGGTGACTGTACTGGGTAACTTCCGCAATTACGGAAGTATAGTGGCTTTCTGTGAGTTGGAGCCTGCAAAGCAGGCAAGTGGTATGCTATTGACGTATTGTGCACAACGAGCACGTGACGACGCAGACGCGTGCAAGGCCTCAGGGGCGCCTAGCTGCGGCGCGCGTGGTGGCTCGCCCCGGACCCCTGGTGGCGGTCATCTCGTTGAAGAAGTTGTTGAACTCGCGCGTGAACTCCTCGATGTAGTTGGTCGCGTTGCTCAGGCGCGCCGCCAGCTCTGCGTTCTGCTGCTGCACGCGCCGCAGCTCACGAGGACAGTCGGCCAGCGACGTATCGCTCAGCACCTGCAACACCAAAGTTTTACAAGGATTAAACACTAAAACATCATCAGTCGGTATTTTCTGTAATCTGTCCAAGGCATTTTTCCGTGTAAATCACTATACGAGGGTTGGAACTTTAATAGTGGCAACTATTTACGCCACTGGCCATTAAAATTGCTACACCAAGAAGAAATGCAGATGATAAACGGGTATTCATTGGACAAATACAGGGTGATTCAAAAAGAATACCACAACTTTAGGAATTTAAAACTCTGCAACGACGAAAGGCAGAGCTAAGCACTATCTGTCGGCGAATTAAGGGAGCTATAAAGTTTCATTTAGTTGTACATTTGTTCGCCATTTCAGCCAATAAAGTTTTTGGTCCCTTTTTCTTCGAAGGTGCTACTGTAACTGGACTACAGTATCTGGAGATGTCAGAGAATTGGCTGTTCCCTCAGCTCGAACAAGAAGCACAACAATTCATATTTCAGCAGGATGGAGCGCCACCACATTGGCACTTATCTGTCCGTAACTACCTGAACGTCAACTACCCGAGGTGATGGATCGGCCGCCAGGCAGCCCGTGACAGAGCACTTCATCACTGGCCTCCAAGAAGCCCTGATCTTACCCCCTGCGATTTTTTCTTATGGGGTTATGTTAAGGATATGGTGTTTCGGCCACCTCTCCCAGCCACCATTGATGATTTGAAACGAGAAATAACAGCAGCTATCCAAACTGTTACGCCTGATATGCTACAGAGAGTGTGGAACGAGTTGGAGTATCGGGTTGATATTGCTCGTGTGTCTGGAGGGGGCCTTATTGAACATCTCTGAACTTGTTTTTGAGTGAAAAAAAAAACCTTTTTAAATACTCTTTGTAATGATGTATAACAGAAGGTGATATTATGTTTCTTTCATTAAATACACATTTTTAAAGTTGTGGTATTCTTTTTGAATCACCCTGTATATTATAGTAGAACTGACATGTGATTACATTTTCACGCAATTTGGGTGCATAGATCCTGAGAAGTCAGTACCCAGAACAACCATCTCTGGCCGTAATAACGGCCTTGATACGCCTGGGCATTGAGTCAGAGCTTCGATGGCATGTACAGGTACAGCTGCCCATGCAGCTTCAACACGATACCACAGTTCATCAAGAGTAGTGACTGGCGTAGTGTGACGAGTGTAAACGACGCTGTTCTCGGTCGTTAAGTGAGGGCTGTCGGCCACTACATTATCCATGGAGAGAGGTAACTCCTGAAGTTTGGTATTCTCGGCACCCTCTTGACACTGTGGATCTCGGTATATTGAATTCCTTAATGATTTCCGAAACTGAATGTCCCATGCGTCTAGCTCCAACTACTCTTCCGCATTCAAAGTCTGTTAATTCCCATCGTGTGACCATTGTCACCTCGAGCCGGCCACTGTGGCCGAGCGGTTCTAGGCACTTCAGTCCGGAACCGCGCTGCTGCTACGGTCGCAGGTTTGAATCCTGCCTCGGTCATGGATGTGTATGATGTCCTTAGGTTAGTCAGTTCTGAGTAGTTCTAAGTCTAGGGGACTGATGACCTCAGATGTTAAGTCTCATAGTGCTCAGAGCCATTTGAACCTTTTTCTTTTTGTCATCTCTAAAACCTTTCCACATGAATCATCTGAGCACAAATGACAGGTTCACCATTGCACTGCCCTTTTGTACCATGTGTGAGCGATATTACCGCCGCCTGTGAATGTGCATATCGCTGTTCCAATGTAAAACCTCAGTGTTTGTTAGAAAATACGAGGGTTGGATCTTTAACAGTGGCAAGTATTTATTTACAAGTCGTACAAAATAGATACGTGTTTCAAAGTTTTACTGACCTTCAAAGTAGTAACCATAATTGTGTATAGCCCGTTGCCAGCGATGTGAAAGTCGAAGGAAACTCTTAGCAGTGACAGTTGTGTTGACTGTTCGAGCGACGGTGTCTATTGCCCGAGGAATTAGTAGCAGTTCTGAAGCGAATGCCGCGAAGTGCTTCCTTCAGTTTAGAAATCAAGTTGAGCTCACGAGAGCTTAAGTCAGGGGAGTGCAGTAGATGGTATAGCACTTAGCAGCCACATCAGTCAAACAAATCAGTAACAGCTTGCACTGAACGTGCTTGAGCATTGTCCTGCAAAATGATGGTCAGGTCCTGCAGAAACTGTCATCACTTCTGTATCCATGCTGTTCATTTTTGGACGACTAGCCTAGAGACAGAAGTGATAACACTTTCTGCAGGACCTGACCATCATTTTGCAGGATTGTTTGACTGATGGGGCTGCTAAGTGCTATACCACCTACTCCACCCCCCTGGCTAAAGCCCTCGTAAGTTCAACTCTATTTCTAAACTGAAGGAAACACTTCACGGCATTCGCTTCAGAAGTGCTACAAATTCGTCGGGCAATAGACAGCGCCGCTCGAACTGTCAACACAACTGGCACTGCTAAGTCTATAGCTCTGAGTACTATGGGAGTTAACATCTGTGGTCATCAGTCCCCTAGAACTTAGAACTACTTAAACCTAACTAACCTAAGGATATCACACACATCCATGCCTGAGGCAGGATTCGAACCTGCGACCGCAGCAGTCCCGCGGTTCCGGACTGAGCGCCTAGAACCACGAGACCACCGCGGCCGGCCTGCTAAATCTATGCTTCGAATTCCACATCGCTTGTAACGGGTTATACACTATGCTGGTGACTACTTTGAAGGTCAGTAAAACTTTGAAACACGTATATATTTTGTACGAGCTGTAAATACACTATTGACCATTAAAATTTCTACACCACGAAGATGACGTGCTACAGACGTGAAATTTAACCGACAGGAAGAAGATGCTGTGATATGCTAATGAATTAGCTTTTCAGAGCATTCTCACAAGTTTGGCGCCGGTGTCGACACCTACAAAGTGAGTAATGGACTCTGTAATTAATTATCCTGTTTTCAAGACAAGTTGAGTTTCAAAGCCAGCAACAGGATATGTCTCCAGTTTCTGAGCAGTGGGTTTAGCTAATGATGATTTAAGTACCCAGTGTATGTTATTTTGTTGTATTATCTGCCTGCGAAGACGTGGAAGCTATCGCACGCCTTTTCGGTAACGTTCGGTGCGGAAGAAGCCTAATCGATCCCTAGTGGTAGAAGAAGAAGAACTTTTAACTAACAGGGGGAGGAGAGGTAGTTGTGTAAAATTCCTTATGACCAGACTTTTCCCCATGCTACGAATTTAATTTTAAGTGATAGCATGTGACACCGTTGATGGTCAGCTGTCCTTCGAACGGGGCCGTTAAGCCCATCGGTGGCCTGGAGCAGACGACGTTTCCTCAGAATAATGGAGACCCTCGCGAGAGCCAGCCATGAAAAAATATTCCACCTGTTCTGCAAGACATATGCGACAAGCGAAATGAGGGCAGGTGCTGATTGATGTGAATGTTACCGGACCATCAGTTTAGTAAGTCATAGTTGCAAAATACTGACACAGATAACTAACAGAAAAATGTAAAAATTGACAGAAACCGACTCTAGGGAAGATCAGTTTGGGCCCCGGAGAAATATAGGAACACTCGTGGCAGCGTTGACCCTACGACATGTCTTAGAAGATGGGTTAAAGAATGGTATACCCAAGTTTATATTATTTGTAGATTTAGAAAAAAAATGAAATGTTAGCTGGACTACACTCTCTGAAATTTCTGAGATAGCAAGGACAAAATGCGGGGAGCGAAACTTTATTTACAGTTTGTGCAAAAACTAGCTCACGAAAGAGAAGCAGTATTTGAGAAACGAGACAGGGTTCTAGCCTATCCCTGATGCTAATTAATGTTTACATTGAACAGGTAGCAAAATCGACGGAAGAGAAATCAGGAGAGGGACTTAAAGTTCGGGAAGAAGGAACAGAAACTGTTTGATTTGCTGACATTGCAACTCTGTCACAGAGGGCAATAGCCTTGGTGGAGCGGGTGGATAGACTGGATAGTGTCTTGAAAAGAGGTTATAAGATTAATATCAACAAAAGGAAAACAAGTGTAATGGAAAAATGTCGAATTAAATCACAAAATTCTGAAGTAATTAGATCAGGAAATGAGACACTGAAAGTAATATACTGATTTTGCTGTTTGGGCAGAAAAATAAATGAAATGGTCGAAGTACAGAAGATATAAAATGAAGACTAGCAATAACATGACCGGCATATCTGCAAGAAGTAAATTTCTTAACATTGAATATAGGTTCCCGTTTTAGCAAGCCTTTGTCTGGAGTGTAGTCTTGTACGGAAGTGAAACACAGAATAGTTCACACAAGAAGAAAATAGTAGCTATTGAAATGTGGTATAGCGGAAGAATGATAGAGACTATACATGTTGATCGAGTAGCTCCTAAGGAAGTACTGAATAGAATTGCGGAGAATTGCGGAGAAGAATTTATAGCACAAATCGGCTAAAAAAAACGATCAATTGATAGCACCTATCCTGAGGCATCCACAGTCGCAATCTGGTACTGCAAGAATGCGTGGGAGGCAAAAATTGTAGAGGAAGACTAAGGGGTGAATGAATACAAGAAGTAAATTCAAGTGGATGTAAGTTGCAGTAGGAGGTAAACAAGCTTGCACAGGACAGAGCAGCGAAAAGAGTTGCCTCAAACTAGTCTTCGAACTAGCGACCACACCGCAACAGCAACGTCAGCGTTATTGGGTTGCTGTTACATGATTTCAGGAAATTTTACTTGTGTGGCTTTCTGTTTAGATCATTGAGTTCGGTAGGTAATAGGAAACATTTGCACCAAGATGTAAGAATTTTTTTAATTACTTGCATGTTCTTGAGGTTTGTATTTGCAGCTAACAACCGTATTTCGGAACAGTATGTGAACATTGGAAGAATAAACACTGATACCATCCAAACCTCCAGATGGCGGACACTCAGATCGGTACCAAACGTTGTATGTAATTAGATTATTAACCAAAACACCGATTTAGTTCGTGCTATGTGCTGTCGTCCAGTAGAGAAAGCGTAAACGATAATTAAAAGTGACAACAGAACTACGGAGCACACGAAAGGCGTATCTGGAAGTGAGAGTTTCGTAGATCTCGTGTGGGTGAGTTAGTAGCTCATGAGGACGTCTTGTCAATTTCTTGACATCTAAAAAGACGTTTCGGAGTTTGTAGCAATACTCTTTTGGCAGTCTGCTTTCGCTTCGTTAGTTGAAAGTAGCAAACATATAGATTACATTTGTGTAGACAGATGTGGTGTTCTGTCGGACAAGTGCGAAAGAAAACACACGTCCGACGGAACAGACACCACTCGTGATGAAGCAGCTGGTTGGTTGATTTGGGGAACGGGACCAAACAGCGAGGTCATCGGTCCCACCAGATTAGGGAAGGAAATCTGCTCTGCCCTTTCAAAGGAACGATCCAGGCATTTGTATGAAGCGATTTAGGGAAATCACAGAAAACCTAAATCAGGGTGGCCGAACGCTGGTTTGTACCGTCATCCTCCCGAATGCGAGTCCAGTGCATTTGTTTTTCACAGAATAAACATTAACTGTCGGAACACTAGAAGGAAGCAACAACTGCATCACACGTGCGGAAATATTAATACTGCCATACAACACTTTCAAGCATGAAACAGTAAAAAATTGTCATAATTTGTGTACGAACGCACGACCCACGGTATTACGACCTAACACTCCCCACGGAACCAATGCATATTACTTTCTCACAGTTATGCTTTTTTCCGTGCTCCGCTGTACTGAAGTGACTTTTAATTAACGTTGACGCCAATTCTGCTGGATAGCAGCACACACCACGAACTAAATCGGCGTTTTGGTTGATACTCTATCAACACAGAACGTTTGGTACCGATCTGAGTGCCTGACATCGGGAGGTTTGGGTGTAAGAAATTTAAGTTTGTCTTGGTGTTGAGTCCATTACGTTTAATTCTTGAGCACATTCTCTGTTACAGCGTATTTTCTTTGCTGCAGATAAATTGCTTATGGTTATTGACTTCTAATTTTGAATCAATAATAAGGCCAAAATAAAATGTAACACCATTATCGATTGTAAGTAGTTTATACAGTGTTATTATGTGTATTTAACTATGAAGTGATTGTTCTGTACTAGTTAAGATCTTTGAATTGTCAGAGGGAAAGTGGAAGTTTATGATGTATATACTGTAAAGATTTAATAATCTTAAAAAATAATGAAACTTTATAAGATATGTATGCTCGTAAAAGGAAAATTGTACTTTCAATACTGGTTCATACTTAGGGAAGTTGTATTATATAAAGGAAAAGGTGTAGGCAACTCCTTCCGCAGCGGAAGGGGCTTGGCGCGGGGAAAAGGTGGATTTGGCGGTCAATCTTGGCGGCTAGAGAGAGAGCACATTACGCAGTCAGTGGCCAGCAGTTGTACAGTCAACACCGTAGGTGCGAAGTGAGGCATTCGGAAGCCGATTTATGTTGAAATTGCCTCGGATGTGGTTTCGGCTGTAATATGGTGCTCTTGTATTATGGAATGACTCTGAAATGATTAATACGTCGCCAAGAAGAAATCTGAAAAGAGCCTTAAACTGAGGTGAGATCAGATAGCCGCCCTGTGCTTGCCACCACTATTGCGCCACTGCTCCGCCAACTCAGGAAATCAGATATCTATCTTAGTGTGGACCAGTATGTTTCTGTGTGTGTTTTTCCAATAATAATTTCAGTGATAAAATTATGTGTTTGAACTTTCAAATTGCCCTGGTCATGAAACCTATGCAGGATCCTATCCTAAACGTGCTAAAGACCGAGTTTCCTGTTTCTGAATAATTAGTGATTTGCTTCTACTTTGAATGTGCCAAGGTTTCAGTGCTAAAGTGTATAAATGATGCTAGATGAACCACCTACTTCACAGGTAATGAAAGAGGCACATAATTTGAACTTTCATGAAACTTTACTTTGTTGTGGCTATTACTAGGAACTAATTTCTGAAGTTTTATTTGAAAATTTTAATTGAGTAAATTGTTATATAGTGTTGAAATATAAACAAATTCAAGTGGTGTTAGAAATCCACACTAGTGTAACGCAATTTGTCTCTGAAATAGTTGCAGAATTTGCCTGTAGAGTAAATGACAGTTTATGGACCCCACTATATTCTTCTCTATAATGAGAAAATTAAAGTAAATATTGCTTTTGCTAAAGGAATCTGAAGTATTTTCGTAAAAGGGAGAACATAGAAAAGTGTTTGTACAGTGTTATTTTATTGCATTTGTGATGTTTGTGTGTTAGTTAAATCAGGACTCTTGTCATTATTCACTTAGTCTCGTGATGTCTTTAATAATTGTTTGGTGCTGAATTGGTTAATGGTAGAGATGATGATTATTATTAACAGGAGTAAAGTACCATTCATCCTTCTGTGACTGCTAATTTATGCGAATGATAGCTACTGCTAGCTACTGTTCAGTTCGTCTGGTAGCTGTGTGTATTCATTGCACTTCACAGAGAGAGAAAGAATGAAAGTCCCTGTTGCAAAATTGCAGTTAAATTCTTCGAACTTAATGTTCCCACATTATTATGCCCAAATTGACTGGCGACCGTTTATTATTTCATTCACGAAAACCTTCATCACTTTCCTACTTTCCAAAATTAAAGTCTTTCTAATAATTTCCATTTATACGAAATCCATGTTCGATATCCTCTGTCCATTAGGTCAATTCAAAATTCCTCACAGAGGGTAACGCTTATTGTATCTTGAGGTCATATTTGGCACAACGCACGTACATAGGTGTTACAATAATTGATCAACTTTATGACCACCGACCTACTATCGATATAAACTAGTCCAGGTGATAGCAGCGTCACGTGGCGAAAAAGGACTCCTAGTCAGACACACGCACATTGCCTGTAGTATGAATGAGCTTGCTGTCCTCGTGTAGAATGGGGAAGGCGCGCCATCTATCTGAGTCTGAGGTGGGGCAGACTGTGATGGCCCGGAGTCTCGGCACGAGCATTTCGGAAACTGCACGACTTGTCGGGTGTTCGAAGAGTGCTGTGGTGAGTGTCTTCAGCACGTGGCGAAACCAAGGTGAAACGGGGTATTGGGCGACCACCCCTCATTACAGATATCGGACGTCGGAGGCTGGGAAGACTGGTAAAACAGGACAGGCGGCGAACAATAACGAATCTAACATTAGTCTTTAATGCCGGACAGAGTACAAGAGTCTGTGCAGCCACAGTGCACCGAATACTACTAACGATGGGCCTCCGGAGCCTGACCAATGCATTGGTGTATGCATAACCCATGCAGGTACCAATGTTAACACCACGACATCGGCAACTACGACTGAAATGGACACGAGACCATCGGCAGTGGACGTTGAGGCAGTGGCAGAGTGTTGCATGGTCTGATGAATGTACTACAGGACGGAGACAAACTGGCGGCGGCTCCATTATGCTCTGGGGAACATTCACGTGGGCATCCGTGGGTCGAGTGGAGCCCATGCAATCAACCACGAGGGCTGGCTGCAGACCACATACACCGCTTCAGGGCGATTATGTTTCCCGACGGCAATGGCTTTCTTCAACAAGATAATGCTCCATGTCACAAGGCCAGGAGTGTGATGGAGTCGTTCGAGGAACACAGTGACGATTTCCAATTGATGTGCTGACCCTTCAAGCCACCAGATCTGAACCCGATCGAACACATCTGGGATGTGACTGAACGTGGTGTCAGTGCTCATCTTCCCCCACCCCAGTATTTTAGGGAATTAGGTGACTTGTGTGTGTAGGTGTAGTGCCAATTCCCACCAGCGACCTACCAGTATCTCATTACTTCTGTACCACAACGCGTCGCCGCTGTTATCCGTGCCCAACTTGGAGCTACCG